>NC_053038.3:364192707-374192707 GCF_002575655.3 Aegilops tauschii subsp. strangulata
ATGATATCATCATTTCATCCACATAGCATGTGCAAGAAAGTTGAGAGGGTTACGGCAAAAACTGGATGCACTTCGTGTACAAAACGGACAATCTCTTTCAAAGTATCAGGATCTCATCCGGAAACTCGTCTGTTACAAAGGGATTTCATTTTTAAAACTTATTTGAACTCCTATATTTTTGTGCGTTCAAAATGCACCATTCAAAGCCACATCATCATTTTTCAATCCTTTCTGACTTCATTTGTTATTTTTCATGCATTTACTAATTAGTTTGAGCTATAAGACCGTAAAATTGAAAAGCATTTCAAATGAACTCTGAAAAGGTTGAAAGTTGGCATGATATCATCATTTCATCCACATAGCATGTGTAAGAAAGTTGAGAGGGTTACGGCAAAAACTGGATGCACTTCGTATACAAAACGGACAATCTCTTTCAAAGTATCAGGATTTCATCCGGACACTCGTCTGTTACAAAGGGATTTCATTTTTTAAAACTTACTTGAACTCCTGACTTTTTATGTGTTCAAAATGCACCATTCAAAGCCACATCATCACTTTTCAATCCTTTCTGACTTCATTTGTTATTTTTCATGCATTTACTAATTATTTTGAGCTATAAGACCCTAAAATTGAAAAGCATTTCAAATGAACTCTGAAAAGGTTGAAAGTTGGCATGATATCATCATTTCATCCACATAGCACGTGCAAGAAAGTTGAGAGGGTTACGGCAAAAACTGGATGCACTTCGTGTACAAAACGGACAATCTCTTTCAAAGTATCAGGATTTCATCCGGAAACTCGTCTGTTACAAAGGGATATCATTTTTTAAAACTTATTTGAACTACTGACTTTTTATGTGTTCAAAATGCACCATTCAAAGCCACATCATCATTTTTCCATCCTTTCTGACTTCATTTGTTATTTTTCATGCATTTACTAATTATTTTGAGCTATAAGGCCCTAAAATTGAAAAGCATTTCAAATGAACTCTGAAAAGGTTGAAAGTTGGCATGATATCATCATTTCATCCACATAGCATGTGCAAGAAAGTTGAGAGGGTTACGGCAAAAACTGGATGCACTTCGTGTAAAAAACGGACAATCTCTTTCAAAGTATCAGGATCTCATCCGGAAACTCGTCTGTTACAAAGGGATTTCATTTTTTAAAACTTATTTGAACTCCTGACTTTTTATGTGTTCAAAATGCACCATTCAAAGCCACATCATCATTTTTTAATCCTTTCTGACTTCATTTGTTATTTTTCATGCATTTACTAATTATTTTGAGCTATAAGACCCTAAAATTGAAAAGCTTTTCAAATGAACTCTGAAAAGGTTGAAAGTTCGCATCATATCATCATTTCATCCACATAGCACGTGCAAGAAAGTTGAGAGGGTTATGGCAAAAACTGGATGCACTTCGTGTACAAAACGGACAATCTCTTTCAAAGTATCAGGATCTCATCCGGAAACTCGTCTGTTACAAAGGGATATCATTTTTTAAAACTTATTTGAACTACTGACTTTTTATGTGTTCAAAATGCACCATTCAAAGCCACATCATCATTTTTCCATCCTTTCTGACTTCATTTGTTATTTTTCATGCATTTACTAATTATTTTGAGCTATAAGGCCGTAAAATTGAAAAGCATTTCAAATGAACTCTGAAAAGGTTGAAAGTTGGCATGATATCATCATTTCATCCACATAGCATGTGCAAGAATGTTGAGAGGGTTACGGCAAAAACTGGATGCACTTCGTGTACAAAACGGACAATCTCTTTCAAAGTATCAGGATCTCATGCGGAAACTCGTCTGTTACAAAGGGATTTCATTTTTAAAACTTATTTGAACTCCTGACTTTTTAGGTGTTCAAAATGCACCATTCAAAGCCACATCATCATTTTTCAATCCTTTCTGACTTCATTTGTTATTTTTCATGCATTTACTAATTATTTTGAGCTATAAGACCCTAAAATTGAAAAGCATTTCAAATGAACTCTGAAAAGGTTGAAAGTTGGCATGATATCATCATTTCATCCACATAGCACGTGCAAGAAAGTTGAGAGGGTTACGGCAAAAACTGGATGCACTTCGTGTACAAAACGGACAATCTCTTTCAAAGTATCAGGATTTCATCCGGAAACTCGTCTGTTACAAAGGGATATCATTTTTTAAAACTTATTTGAACTACTGACTTTTTATGTGTTCAAAATGCACCATTCAAAGCCACATCATCATTTTTCCATCCTTTCTGACTTCATTTGTTATTTTTCATGCATTTACTAATTATTTTGAGCTATAAGGCCCTAAAATTGAAAAGCATTTCAAATGAACTCTGAAAAGGTTGAAAGTTGGCATGATATCATCATTTCATCCACATAGCATGTGCAACAAAGTTGAGAGGGTTACGGCAAAAACTGGATGCACTTCGTGTACAAAACGGACAATCTCTTTCAAAGTATCAGGATCTCCTCCGGAAACTCGTCTGTTACAAAGGGATTTCATTTTTTTAAACTTATTTGAACTCCTGACTTTTTACGTGTTCAAAATGCACCATTCAAAGCCACATCATCATTTTTCAATCCTTTCTGACTTCATTTGTTATTTTTCATGCATTTACTAATTATTTTGAGCTATAAGACCCTAAAATTGAAAAGCATTTCAAATGAACTCTGAAAAGGTTGAAAGTTGGCATGATATCATCATTTCATCCACATAGCATGTGCAAGAAAGTTGAGAGGGTTACGGCAAAAACTGGATGCACTTCGTATACAAAACGGACAATCTCTTTCAAAGTATCAGGATTTCATCCGGAAACTCGTCTGTTACAAAGGGATTTCATTTTTTTAAACTTATTTGAACTCCTGACTTTTTATGTGTTCAAAATGCACCATTCAAAGCCACATCATCATTTTTCAATCCTTTCTGACTTCATTTGTTATTTTTCATGCATTTACTAATTATTTTGAGCTATAAGGCCCTAAAATTGAAAAGCTTTTCAAATGAACTCTGAAAAGGTTGAAAGTTGGCATCATATCATCATTTCATCCACATAGCACGTGCAAGAAAGTTGAGAGGGTTACGGCAAAAACTGGATGCACTTCGTGTACAAAACGGACAATCTCTTTCAAAGTATCAGCATCTCATCCGGAAACTAGTCTCTTACAAAGGGATTTCATTTTTTAAAACTTATTTGAACTCCTGACTTTTTATGTGTTGAAAATGCACCATTCAAAGCCACATCATCATTTTTCCATCCTTTCTGACTTCATTTGTTATTTTTCATGCATTTACTAATTATTTTGAGCTATAAGGCCGTAAAATTGAAAAGCATTTCAAATGAACTCTGAAAAGGTTGAAAGTTGGCATGATATCATCATTTCATCCACATAGCATGTGCAAGAATGTTGAGAGGGTTACGGCAAAAACTGGATGCACTTCGTGTACAAAACGGACAATCTCTTTCAAAGTATCAGGATCTCATCCGGAAACTCGTCTGTTACAAAGGGATTTCATTTTTTAAAACTTATTTGAACTCCTGACTTTTTATGTGTTCAAAATGCACCATTCAAAGCCACATCATCATTTTTCAATCCTTTCTGACTTCATTTGTTATTTTTCATGCATTTACTAATTATTTTGAGCTATAAGACCCTAAAATTGAAAAGCATTTCAAATGAAGTCTTAAAAGATTGAAAGTTGGCATAATATCATCATTTCATCCACATAGCATGTGCAAGAAAGTTGAGAGGGTTACGGCAAAAACTGGATGCACTTCGTGTACAAAACGGACAATCTCTTTCAAAGTGTCAGGATCTCATCCGGAAACTCGTCTGTTACAAAGGGATTTCATTTTTTAAAACTTATTTGAACTCCTATATTTTTGTGCGTTCAAAATGCACCATTCAAAGCCACATCATCATTTTTCAATCCTTTCTGACTTCATTTGTTATTTTTCATGCATTTACTAATTAGTTTGAGCTATAAGACCGTAAAATTGAAAAGCATTTCAAATGAACTCTGAAAAGGTTGAAAGTTGGCATGATATCATCATTTCATCCACATAGCATGTGTAAGAAAGTTGAGAGGGTTACGGCAAAAACTGGATGCACTTCGTATACAAAACGGACAATCTCTTTCAAAGTATCAGGATTTCATCCGGAAACTCGTCTGTTACAAAGGGATTTCATTTTTTAAAACTTACTTGAACTCCTGACTTTTTATGTGTTCAAAATGCACCATTCAAAGCCACATCATCACTTTTCAATCCTTTCTGACTTCATTTGTTATTTTTCATGCATTTACTAATTATTTTGAGCTATAAGACCCTAAAATTGAAAAGCATTTCAAATGAACTCTGAAAAGGTTGAAAGTTGGCATGATATCATCATTTCATCCACATAGCACGTTCAAGAAAGTTGAGAGGGTTACGGCAAAAACTGGATGCACTTCGTGTACAAAACGGACAATCTCTTTCAAAGTATCAGGATTTCATCCGGAAACTCGTCTGTTACAAAGGGATATCATTTTTTAAAACTTATTTGAACTACTGACTTTTTATGTGTTCAAAATGCACCATTCAAAGCCACATCATCATTTTTCCATCCTTTCTGACTTCATTTGTTATTTTTCATGCATTTACTAATTATTTTGAGCTATAAGGCCCTAAAATTGAAAAGCATTTCAAATGAACTCTGAAAAGGTTGAAAGTTGGCATGATATCATCATTTCATCCACATAGCATGTGCAAGAAAGTTGAGAGGGTTACGGCAAAAACTGGATGCACTTCGTGTACAAAACGGACAATCTCTTTCAAAGTATCAGGATCTCATCCGGAAACTCGTCTGTTACAAAGGGATTTCATTTTTTAAAACTTATTTGAACTCCTGACTTTTTATGTGTTCAAAATGCACCATTCAAAGCGACATCATCATTTTTTAATCCTTTCTGACTTCATTTGTTATTTTTCATGCATTTACTAATTATTTTGAGCTATAAGACCCTAAAATTGAAAAGCTTTTCAAATGAACTCTGAAAAGGTTGAAAGTTCGCATCATATCATCATTTCATCCACATAGCACGTGCAAGAAAGTTGAGAGGGTTATGGCAAAAACTGGATGCACTTCGTGTACAAAACGGACAATCTCTTTCAAAGTATCAGGATCTCATCCGGAAACTCGTCTGTTACAAAGGGATATCATTTTTTAAAACTTATTTGAACTACTGACTTTTTATGTGTTCAAAATGCACCATTCAAAGCCACATCATCATTTTTCCATCCTTTCTGACTTCATTTGTTATTTTTCATGCATTTACTAATTATTTTGAGCTATAAGGCCGTAAAATTGAAAAGCATTTCAAATGAACTCTGAAAAGGTTGAAAGTTGGCATGATATCATCATTTCATCCACATAGCATGTGCAAGAATGTTGAGAGGGTTACGGCAAAAACTGGATGCACTTCGTGTACAAAACGGACAATCTCTTTCAAAGTATCAGGATCTCATGCGGAAACTCGTCTGTTACAAAGGGATTTCATTTTAAAACTTATTTGAACTCCTGACTTTTTAGGTGTTCAAAATGCACCATTCAAAGCCACATCATCATTTTTCAATCCTTTCTGACTTCATTTGTTATTTTTCATGCATTTACTAATTATTTTGAGCTATAAGACCCTAAAATTGAAAAGCATTTCAAATGAACTCTGAAAAGGTTGAAAGTTGGCATGATATCATCATTTCATCCACATAGCACGTGCAAGAAAGTTGAGAGGGTTACGGCAAAAACTGGATGCACTTCGTGTACAAAACGGACAATCTCTTTCAAAGTATCAGGATTTCATCCGGAAACTCGTCTGTTACAAAGGGATATCATTTTTTAAAACTTATTTGAACTACTGACTTTTTATGTGTTCAAAATGCACCATTCAAAGCCACATCATCATTTTTCCATCCTTTCTGACTTCATTTTTTATTTTTCATGCATTTACTAATTATTTTGAGCTATAAGGCCCTAAAATTGAAAAGCATTTCAAATGAACTCTGAAAAGGTTGAAAGTTGGCATGATATCATCATTTCATCCACATAGCATGTGCAACAAAGTTGAGAGGGTTACGGCAAAAACTGGATGCACTTCGTGTACAAAACGGACAATCTCTTTCAAAGTATCAGGATCTCCTCCGGAAACTCGTCTGTTACAGAGGGATTTCATTTTTTTAAACTTATTTGAACTCCTGACTTTTTACGTGTTCAAAATGCACCATTCAAAGCCACATCATCATTTTTCAATCCTTTCTGACTTCATTTGTTATTTTTCATGCATTTACTAATTATTTTGAGCTATAAGACCCTAAAATTGAAAAGCATTTCAAATGAACTCTGAAAAGGTTGAAAGTTGGCATGATATCATCATTTCATCCACATAGCATGTGCAAGAAAGTTGAGAGGGTTACGGCAAAAACTGGATGCACTTCGTATACAAAACGGACAATCTCTTTCAAAGTATCAGGATTTCATCCGGAAACTCGTCTGTTACAAAGGGATTTCATTTTTTTAAACTTATTTGAACTCCTGACTTTTTATGTGTTCAAAATGCACCATTCAAAGCCACATCATCATTTTTCAATCCTTTCTGACTTCATTTGTTATTTTTCATGCATTTACTAATTATTTTGAGCTATAAGGCCCTAAAATTGAAAAGCTTTTCAAATGAACTCTGAAAAGGTTGAAAGTTGGCATCATATCATCATTTCATCCACATAGCACGTGCAAGAAAGTTGAGAGGGTTACGGCAAAAACTGGATGCACTTCGTGTACAAAACGGACAATCTCTTTCAAAGTATCAGCATCTCATCCGGAAACTAGTCTCTTACAAAGGGATTTCATTTTTTAAAACTTATTTGAACTCCTGACTTTTTATGTGTTGAAAATGCACCATTCAAAGCCACATCATCATTTTTCCATCCTTTCTGACTTCATTTGTTATTTTTCATGCATTTACTAATTATTTTGAGCTATAAGGCCGTAAAATTGAAAAGCATTTCAAATGAACTCTGAAAAGGTTGAAAGTTGGCATGATATCATCATTTCATCCACATAGCATGTGCAAGAATGTTGAGAGGGTTACGGCAAAAACTGGATGCACTTCGTGTACAAAACGGACAATCTCTTTCAAAGTATCAGGATCTCATCCGGAAACTCGTCTGTTACAAAGGGATTTCATTTTTTAAAACTTATTTGAACTCCTGACTTTTTATGTGTTCAAAATGCACCATTCAAAGCCACATCATCATTTTTCAATCCTTTCTGACTTCATTTGTTATTTTTCATGCATTTACTAATTATTTTGAGCTATAAGACCCTAAAATTGAAAAGCATTTCAAATGAAGTCTTAAAAGATTGAAAGTTGGCATAATATCATCATTTCATCCACATAGCATGTGCAAGAAAGTTGAGAGGGTTACGGCAAAAACTGGATGCACTTCGTGTACAAAACGGAAAATCTCTTTCAAAGTATCAGGATCTCCTCCGGAAACTCGTCTGTTACAAAGGGATTTCATTTTTTTTAAACTTATTTGAACTCCTGACTTTTTGTGTGTTCAAAATGCACCATTCAAAGCCACATCATCATTTTTCAATCCTTTCTGACTTCATTTGTTATTTTTCATGCATTTACTAATTATTTTGAGCTATAAGACCGTAAAATTGAAAAGCATTTCAAATGAACTCTGAAAAGGTTGAAAGTTGGCATGATATCATCATTTCATCCACATAGCATGTGCAAGAATGTTGAGAGGGTTACGGCAAAAACTGGATGCACTTCGTGTACAAAACGGACAATCTCTTTCAAAGTATCAGGATCTCATCCGGAAACTCGTCTGTTACAAAGGGATTTCATTTTTTTAAACTTATTTGAACTCCTGACTTTTTATGTGTTCAAAATGCACCATTCAAAGCCACATCATCATTTTTCAATCCTTTCTGACTTCATTTGTTATTTTTCATGCATTTACTAATTATTTTGAGCTATAAGACCCTAAAATTGAAAAGCAGTTCAAATGAACTCTGAAAAGGTGGAAAGTTGGCATGATATCATCATTTCATCCACATAGCATGTGCAAGAATGTTGAGAGGGTTACGGCAAAAACTGGATGCACTTCGTGTACAAAACGGACAATGTCTTTCAAAGTATCAGGATCTCATCCGGAAACTCGTCTGTTACAAAGGGATTTCATTTTTTAAAAACTTATTTGAACTCCTGACTTTTTGTGTCTTCAAAATGCACCATTCAAAGCCACATCATCATTTTTCAATCCTTTCTCACTTCATTTGTTATTTTTCATGCATTTACTAATTATTTTGAGCTATAAGACCGTAAAATTGAAAAGCATTTCAAATGAACTCTGAAAAGGTTGAATGTTGGCATGATATCATCATTTCATCCACATAGCATGTGCAAGAATGTTGAGAGGGTTACGGCAAAAACTGGATGCACTTCGTGTACAAAACGGACAATCTCTTTCGAAGTATCAGGATCTCATCCGGAAACTCGTCTGTTAAAAAGGGATTTCATTTTTTAAAACTTATTTGAAAACTCCTGACTATTTGTGTGTTCAAAATGCACCATTCAAAGCCACATCATCATTTTTCAATCCTTTCTGACTTCATTTGTTATTTTTCATGCATTTACTAATTATTTTGAGCTATAAGGCCCTAAAATTGAAAAGCATTTCAAATGAACTCTGAAAAGGTTGAAAGTTGGCATGATATCATCATTTCATCCACATAGCATGTGCAAGAAAGTTGAGAGGGTTACGGCAAAAACTGGATGCACTTCGTGTACAAAACGGACAATCTCTTTCAAAGTATCAGGATTTCATCCGGAAACTCGTCTGTTACAAAGGGATTTCATTTTTTTAAACTTATTTGAACTACTAAATTTTTGTGTGTTCAAAATGCACCATTCAAAGCCACATCATCATTTTTCAATCCTTTCTGACTTCATTTGTTATTTTTCATGCATTTACTAATTATTTTGAGCTATAAGACCCTAAAATTGAAAAGCATTTCAAATGAACTCTGAAAGGTTGAAAGTTGGCATGATATCATCATTTCATCCACATAGCATGTGCAAGAAAGTTGAGAGGGTTACGGCAAAATCTGGATGCACTTCGTGTACAAAACGGACAATCTCTTTCAAAGTATCATGATTTCATCCGGAAACTCGTCTGTTACAAAGGGATTTCATTTTTTAAAACTTATTTGAACTACTGACTTTTTGTGTGTTCAAAATGCACCATTCAAAGCCACATCATCATTTTTCAATCCTTTCTGACTTCATTTGTTATTTTCATGCATTTACTAATTATTTTGAGCTATAAGACCCTAAAATTGAAAAGCATTTCAAATGAAGTCTTAAAAGGTTGACTGTTGGCATAATATCATCATTTCATCCACATAGCATGTGCAAGAATGTTGAGAGGGTTACGGCAAAAACTGGATGCACTTCGTGTACAAAACGGAAAATCTCTTTCAAAGTATCAGGATCTCCTCCGGAAACTCGTCTGCTACAAAGGGATTTCATTTTTTTTAAACTTATTTGAACTCCTGACTTTTTATGTGTTCAAAATGCACCATTCAAAGCCACATCATCATTTTTCAATCCTTTCTGACTTCATTTGTTATTTTTCATGCATTTACTAATTATTTTGAGCTATAAGACCGTAAAATTAAAAAGCATTTCAAATGAACTCTGAAAAGGTTGAAAGTTGGCATGATATCATCATTTCATCCACATAGCATGTGCAAGAAAGTTGAGAGGGTTGCGGCAAAAACTGGATGCACTTCGTGTACAAAACGGACAATCTCTTTCAAAGTATCAGGATTTCATCCAGAAACTCGTCTGTTACAAAGGGATTTCATTTTTTAAAACTTATTTGAACTCCTGACTTTTTGTGTGTTCAAAATGCACCATTAAAAGCCACATCATCATTTTTCAATCCTTTCTGACTTCATTTGTTATTTTTCATGCATTTACTAATTATTTTGAGCTAAGTAAACCTCTAAAATTGAAAAGCATTTCAAATGAACTCTGAAAAGGTTGAGTGGCATGATATCATCATTTCATCCACATAGCATGTGCAAGAAAGTTGAGAGGGTTACGGCAAAAACTGGATGCACTTCGTGTACAAAACGGACAATCTCTTTCAAAGTATCATGATTTCATCCGGAAACTCGTCTGTTACAAAGGGATTTCATTTTTTAAAACTTATTGAACTACTGACTTTTTGTGTGTTCAAAATGCACCATTCAAAGCCACATCATCATTTTTCAATCCTTTCTGACTTCATTTGTTATTTTCATGCATTTACTAATTATTTGAGCTATAAGACCCTAAAATTGAAAAGCATTCAAATGAAGTCTTAAAAGGTTGACTGTTGGCATAATATCATCATTTCATCCACATAGCATGTGCAAGAATGTTGAGAGGGTTACGCAAAAACTGGATTGCACTTCGTGTACAAAACGGAAAATCTCTTTCAAAGTATCAGGATCTCCTCCGGAAACTCGTCTGTTACAAAGGGATTTCATTTTTTTAATTCTTGATCTGACTTTTATGTGTTCAAAATGCACCATTCAAAGCCACATCATCATTTTCAATCCTTTCTGACTTCATTTGTTATTTTTCATGCATTTACTATTATTTTGAGCTATAAGACCGTAAAATTAAAAAGCATTTCAAATGAACTCTGAAAAGGTTGAAAGTTGGCATGATATCATCATTTCATCCACATAGCATGTGCAAGAATGTTGAGAGGGTTACGGCAAAAACTGGATGCACTTCGTGTACAAAACGGAAAATCTCTTTCAAAGTATCAGGATTTCATCCGAAAACTCGTCTGTTACAAAGTGATTTCATTTTATAAACTTATTTGAACTACTGACTTTTTGTGTGTTCAAAATGCACCATTCAAAGCCACATCATCATTTTTCAATCCTTTCTGACTTCATTTGTTGTTTTTCATGCATTTACTAATTATTTTGAGCTATAAGGCCCTAAAATTGAAAAGCATTTCAAATGAACTCTGAAAAGGTTGAAAGTTGGCATGATATCATAATTTCATCCACATAGCATGTGCAAGAAAGTTGAGAGGGTTGCGGCAAAAACTGGATGCACTTCGTGTACAAAACGGACAATCTCTTTCAAAGTATCAGGATTTCATCCGGAAACTCGTCTGTTACAAAGGGATTTCATTTTTAAAACTTATTTGAACTACTGACTTTTTGTGTGTTCAAAATGCACCATTCAAAGCCACATCATCATTTTTCAATCCTTTCTGACTTCATTTGTTATTTTTCATGCATTTACTAATTATTTTGAGCTATAAGACCCTAAATTGAAAAGCAGTTCAAATGAACTCTGAAAAGGTTGAAAGTTGGCATGATATCATCATTTCATCCACATAGCATGTGCAAGAATGTTGAGAGGGTTACGGCAAAAACTGGATGCACTTCGTGTACAAAACGGACAATGTCTTTCAAAGTATCAGGATCTCATCCGGAAACTCGTCTGTTACAAAGGATTTCATTTTTTAAACTTATTTGAACTCCTGACTTTTTGTGTCTTCAAAATGCACCATTCAAAGCCACATCATCATTTTTCAATCCTTTCTGACTTCATTTGTTATTTTTCATGCATTTACTAATTATTTTGAGCTATAAGACCGTAAAATTGAAAAGCATTTCAAATGAACTCTGAAAAGGTTGAATGTTGGCATGATATCATCATTTCATCCACATAGCATGTGCAAGAATGTTGAGAGGGTTACGGCAAAAACTGGATGCACTTCGTGTACAAAACGGACAATCTCTTTCGAAGTATCAGGATCTCATCCGGAAACTCGTCTGTTAAAAAGGGATTTCATTTTTTAAAACTTATTTGAAAACTCCTGACTATTTGTGTGTTCAAAATGCACCATTCAAAGCCACATCATCATTTTTCAATCCTTTCTGACTTCATTTGTTATTTTTCATGCATTTACTAATTATTTTGAGCTATAAGGCCCTAAAATTGAAAAGCATTTCAAATGAACTCTGAAAAGGTTGAAAGTTGGCATGATATCATCATTTCATCCACATAGCATGTGCAAGAAAGTTGAGAGGGTTACGGCAAAAACTGGATGCACTTCATGTACAAAACGGACAATCTCTTTCAAAGTATCAGGATTTCATCCGGAAACTCGTCTGTTACAAAGGGATTCATTTTTTAAAACTTATTTGAACTACTAAATTTTTGTGTGTTCAAAATGCACCATTCAAAGCCACATCATCATTTTTCAATCCTTTCTGACTTCATTGTTATTTTTCATGCATTTACTAATTATTTTGAGCTATAAGACCCTAAAATTGAAAAGCATTTCAAATGAACTCTGAAAGGTTGAAAGTTGGCATGATATCATCATTTCATCCACATAGCATGTGCAAGAAAGTTGAGAGGGTTACGGCAAAATCTGGATGCACTTCGTGTACAAAACGGACAATCTCTTTCAAAGTATCATGATTTCATCCGGAAACTCGTCTGTTACAAAGGGATTTCATTTTTTAAAACTTATTTGAACTACTGACTTTTTGTGTGTTCAAAATGCACCATTCAAAGCCACATCATCATTTTTCAATCCTTTCTGACTTCATTTGTTATTTTCATGCATTTACTAATTATTTTGAGCTATAAGACCCTAAAATTGAAAAGCATTCAAATGAAGTCTTAAAAGGTTGACTGTTGGCATAATATCATCATTTCATCCACATAGCATGTGCAAGAATGTTGAGAGGGTTACGGCAAAAACTGGATGCACTTCGTGTACAAAACGGAAAATCTCTTCAAAGTATCAGGATCTCCTCCGGAAACTCGTCTGTTACAAAGGGATTTCATTTTTTTTTAAACTTATTTGAACTCCTGACTTTTTATGTGTTCAAAATGCACCATTCAAAGCCACATCATCATTTTTCAATCCTTTCTGACTTCATTTGTTATTTTTCATGCATTTACTAATTATTTTGAGCTATAAGACCGTAAAATTAAAAAGCATTTCAAATGAACTCTGAAAAGGTTGAAAGTTGGCATGATATCATCATTTCATCCACATAGCATGTGCAAGAATGTTGAGAGGGTTACGGCAAAAACTGGATGCACTTCGTGTACAAAACGGACAATCTCTTTCAAAGTATCAGGATCTCATCCGGAAACTCGTCTGTTACAAAGGGATTTGATTTTTTAAACTTATTTGAACTCCTAACTTTTTATGTGTTCAAAATCCACCGTTCAAAGCCACATCATCATTTTTCAATCGTTTCTGACTTCATTTGTTATTTTTCATGCATTTACTAATTATTTTGAGCTATAAGACCCTAAAATTAAAAAGCATTTCAAATGAACTCTGAAAAAGGTTGAAAGTTGGCATGATATCATCATTTCATCCACATAGCATGTGCAAGAAAGTTGAGAGGGTTACGGCAAAATCTGGATGCACTTCGTGTACAAAACGGACAATCTCTTTCATAGTATCAGGATTTCATCCGGAAACTCGTCTGTTACAAAGGGATTTCATTTTTTAAAACTTATTTGAACTACTGACTTTTTGTGTGTTCAAAAATGCACCGTTCAAAGCCACATCATCATTTTTCAATCCTTTCTGACTTCATTTATTATTTTTCATGAATTTACTAATTATTTTGAGCTATAAGGCCCTAAAATTGAAAAGCATTTCAAATGAACTCTGAAAAGGTTGAATGTTGGCATAATATCATCATTTCATCCACATAGCATGTGCAAGAAAGTTGAGAGGGTTACGGCAAAATCTGGATGCACTTCGTGTACAAAACGGACAATCTCTTTCAAAGTATCAGGATTTCATACGAAAACTCGTCTGTTACAAAGTGATTTCATTTTATAAAATTATTGAACTACTGACTTTTTGTGTGTTCAAAATGCACCATTCAAAGCCACATCATCATTTTTCAATCCTTTCTGACTTCATTTGTTGTTTTTCATGCATTTACTAATTATTTTGAGCTAGGCCCTAAAATTGAAAAGCATTTCAAATGAACTCTGAAAAGGTTGAAAGTTGGCAAGATATCATCATTTCATCCACATAGCATGTGCAAGAAAGTTGAGAGGGTTACGGCAAAAACTGGATGCACTTCGTGTACAAAACGGACAATCTCTTTCAAAGTATCAGGATTTCATCCGGAAACTCGTCTGTTACAAAGGGATTTCATTTTTTTAAACTTATTTGAACTCCTGACTTTTTGTGTGTTCAAAATGCACCGTTCAAAGCCACATCATCATTTTTCAATCCTTTCTGACTTCAGTTGTTGTTTTTCATGCATTTACTAATTATTTTGAGCTATAAGGCCCTAAAATTGAAAAGCATTTCAAATGAACTCTGAAAAGGTTGAAAGTTGGCATGATATCATAATTTCATCCACATAGCATGTGCAAGAAAGTTGAGAGGGTTGCGGCAAAAACTGGATGCACTTCGTGTACAAAACGGACAATCTCTTTCAAAGTATCAGGATTTCATCCGGAAACTCGTCTGTTACAAAGGGATTTCATTTTTTAAAACTTATTTGAACTACTGACTTTTTGTGTGTTCAAAATGCACCATTCAAAGCCACATCATCATTTTTCAATCCTTTCTGACTTCATTTGTTATTTTTCATGCATTTACTAATTATTTTGAGCTATAAGACCCTAAAATTGAAAAGCAGTTCAAATGAACTCTGAAAAGGTGGAAAGTTGGCATGATATCATCATTTCATCCACATAGCATGTGCAAGAATGTTGAGAGGGTTACGGCAAAAACTGGATGCACTTCGTGTACAAAACGGACAATGTCTTTCAAAGTATCAGGATCTCATCCGGAAACTCGTCTGTTACAAAGGGATTTCATTTTTTAAAAACTTATTTGAACTCCTGACTTTTTGTGTCTTCAAAATGCACCATTCAAAGCCACATCATCATTTTTCAATCCTTTCTGACTTCATTTGTTATTTTTCATGCATTAACTAATTATTTTGAGCTATAAGACCGTAAAATTGAAAAGCATTTCAAATGAACTCTGAAAAGGTTGACTGTTGGCATGATATCATCATTTCATCCACATAGCATGTGCAAGAATGTTGAGAGGGTTACGGCAAAAACTGGATGCACTTCGTGTACAAAACGGACAATCTCTTTCGAAGTATCAGGATCTCATCCGGAAACTCGTCTGTTACAAAGGGATTTCATTTTTTAAAACTTATTTGAAAACTCCTGACTTTTTGTGTGTTCAAAATGCACCATTCAAAGCCACATCATCATTTTTCAATCCTTTCTGACTTCATTTGTTATTTTTCATGCATTTACTAATTATTTTGAGCTATAAGGCCCTAAAATTGAAAAGCATTTCAAATGAACTCTGAAAAGGTTGAAAGTTGGCATGATATCATCATTTCATCCACATAGCATGTGCAAGAAAGTTGAGAGGGTTACGGCAAAAACTGGATGCACTTCGTGTACAAAACGGACAATCTCTTTCAAAGTATCAGGATTTCATCCGGAAACTCGTCTGTTACAAAGGGATTTCATTTTTTAAAACTTATTTGAACTACTAACTTTTTGTGTGTTCAAAATGCACCATTCAAAGCCACATCATCATTTTTCAATCCTTTCTGACTTCATTTGTTATTTTTCATGCATTTACTAATTATTTTGAGCTATAAGACCCTAAAATTGAAAAGCATTTCAAATGAACTCTGAAAGGTTGAAAGTTGGCATGATATCATCATTTCATCCACATAGCATGTGCAAGAAAGTTGAGAGGGTTACGGCAAAATCTGGATGCACTTCGTGTACAAAACGGACAATCTCTTTCAAAGTATCAGGATTTCATCCGGAAACTCGTCTGTTACAAAGGGATTTCATTTTTTAAAACTTATTTGAACTACTGACTTTTTGTGTGTTCAAAATGCACCATTCAAAGCAACATCATCATTTTTCAATCCTTTCTGACTTTATTTGTTATTTTTCATGCATTTACTAATTATTTTGAGCTATAAGACCCTAAAATTGAAAAGCATTTCAAATGAACTCTGAAAAGGTTGAAAGTTGGCATGATATCATCATTTCATCCACATAGCATGTGCAAGAAAGTTGAGAGGGTTACGGCAAAAACTGGATGCACTTCGTGTACAAAACGGACAATCTCTTTCAAAGTATCAGGATTTCATCCGGAAACTCGTCTGTTACAAAGGGATTTCATTTTTTCAAATTTATTTGAACTCCTGACTTTTTGTGTGTTAGAAATGCACCATTCAAAGCCACATCATCATTTTTCAATCCTTTCTGACTTCATTTGTTGTTTTTCATGCATTTACTATTATTTTGAGCTATAAGGCCCTAAAATTGAAAAGCATTTCAAATGAACTCTGAAAAGGTTGAAAGTTGGCATGATATCATCATTTCATCCACATAGCATGTGCAAGAAAGTTGAGAGGGTTACGGCAAAAACTGGATGCACTTCGTGTACAAAACGGACAATCTCTTTCAAAGTATCAGGATTTCATCCGGAAACTCGTCTGTTACAAAGGGATTTCATTTTTTCAAATTTATTTGAACTCCTGACTTTTTGTGTGTTCAAAATGCACCATTCAAAGCCACATCATCATTTTTCAATCCTTTCTGACTTCATTTGTTGTTTTTCATGCATTTACTAATTATTTTGAGCTATAAGGCCCTAAAATTGAAAAGCATTTCAAATGAACTCTGAAAAGGTTGAAAGTTGGCATGATATCATCATTTCATCCACATAGCATGTGCAAGAAAGTTGAGAGGGTTACGGCAAAAACTGGATGCACTTCGTGTACAAAACGGACAATCTCTTTCAAAGTATCAGGATTTCATCCGGAAACTCGTCTGTTACAAAGGGATTTCATTTTATAAACTTATTTGAACTCCTGACTTTTTGTGTGTTCAAAATGCACCATTCAAAGCCACATCATCATTTTTCAATCCTTTCTGACTTTATTTGTTATTTTTCATGCATTTACTAATTATTTTGAGCTATAAGACCCTAAAATTGAAAAGCAGTTCAAATGAACTCTGAAAAGGTTGAAAGTTGGCATGATATCATCATTTCATCCACATAGCATGTGCAAGAAAGTTGAGAGGGTTACGGCAAAAACTGGATGCACTTCGTGTACAAAACGGACAATGTCTTTCAAAGTATCAGGATTTCATCCGGAAACTCGTCTGTTACAAAGGGATTTCATTTTTTAAAACTTATTTGAACTACTGACTTTTTGTGTGTTCAAAATGCACCATTCAAAGCCACATCATCATTTTTCAATCCTTTCTGACTTCATTTGTTATTTTTCATGCATTTACTAATTATTTTGAGCTGTAAGACCGTAAAATTGAAAAGCATTTCAAATGAACTCTGAAAAGGTTGAAAGTTGGCATGATATCATCATTTCATCCACATAGCATGTGCAAGAAAGTTGAGAGGGTTACGGCAAAAACTGGATGCACTTCGTGTACAAAACGGACAATCTCTTTCAAAGTATCAGGATTTCATCCGGAAACTCGTCTGTTACAAAGGGATTTCATTTTTTCAAATTTATTTGAACTCCTGACTTTTTGTGTGTTAGAAATGCACCATTCAAAGCCACATCATCATTTTTCAATCCTTTCTGACTTCATTTGTTGTTTTTCATGCATTTACTATTATTTTGAGCTATAAGGCCCTAAAATTGAAAAGCATTTCAAATGAACTCTGAAAAGGTTGAAAGTTGGCATGATATCATCATTTCATCCACATAGCATGTGCAAGAAAGTTGAGAGGGTTACGGCAAAAACTGGATGCACTTCGTGTACAAAACGGACAATCTCTTTCAAAGTATCAGGATTTCATCCGGAAACTCGTCTGTTACAAAGGGATTTCATTTTTTCAAATTTATTTGAACTCCTGACTTTTTGTGTGTTCAAAATGCACCATTCAAAGCCACATCATCATTTTTCAATCCTTTCTGACTTCATTTGTTGTTTTTCATGCATTTACTAATTATTTTGAGCTATAAGGCCCTAAAATTGAAAAGCATTTCAAATGAACTCTGAAAAGGTTGAAAGTTGGCATGATATCATCATTTCATCCACATAGCATGTGCAAGAAAGTTGAGAGGGTTACGGCAAAAACTGGATGCACTTCGTGTACAAAACGGACAATCTCTTTCAAAGTATCAGGATTTCATCCGGAAACTCGTCTGTTACAAAGGGATTTCATTTTATAAACTTATTTGAACTCCTGACTTTTTGTGTGTTCAAAATGCACCATTCAAAGCCACATCATCATTTTTCAATCCTTTCTGACTTTATTTGTTATTTTTCATGCATTTACTAATTATTTTGAGCTATAAGACCCTAAAATTGAAAAGCATTTCAAATGAACTCTGAAAAGGTTGAAAGTTGGCATGATATCATCATTTCATCCACATAGCATGTGCAAGAAAGTTGAGAGGGTTACGGCAAAAACTGGATGCACTTCGTGTACAAAACGGACAATGTCTTTCAAAGTATCAGGATTTCATCCGGAAACTCGTCTGTTACAAAGGGATTTCATTTTTTAAAACTTATTTGAACTACTGACTTTTTGTGTGTTCAAAATGCACCATTCAAAGCCACATCATCATTTTTCAATCCTTTCTGACTTCATTTGTTATTTTTCATGCATTTACTAATTATTTTGAGCTGTAAGACCGTAAAATTGAAAAGCATTTCAAATGAACTCTGAAAAGGTTGAAAGTTGGCATGATATCATCATTTCATCCACATAGCATGTGCAAGAAAGTTGAGAGGGTTACGGCAAAAACTGGATGCACTTCGTGTACAAAACGGACAATCTCTTTCAAAGTATCAGGATTTCATCCGGAAACTCGTCTGTTACAAAGGGATTTCATTTTTTAAAACTTATTTGAAAACTCCTGACTTTTTGTGTGTTCAAAATGCACCATTCAAAGCCACATCATCATTTTTCAATCCTTTCTGACTTCATTTGTTATTTTTCATGCATTTACTAATTATTTTGAGCTATAAGGCCCTAAAATTGAAAAGCATTTCAAATGAACTCTGAAAAGGTTGAAAGTTGGCATGATATCATCATTTCATCCACATAGCATGTGCAAGAAAGTTGAGAGGGTTGCGGCAAAAACTGGATGCACTTCGTGTACAAAACGGACAATCTCTTTCAAAGTATCAGGATTTCATCCGGAAACTCGTCTGTTACAAAGGGATTTCATTTTTTAAAACTTATTTGAACTACTGACTTTTTGTGTGTTCAAAATGCACCATTCAAAGCCACGTCATCATTTTTCAATCCTTTCTGACTTCATTTGTTATTTTTCATGCATTTACTAATTATTTTGAGCTATAAGACCCTAAAATTGAAAAGCATTTCAAATGAACTCTGAAAAGGTTGAAAGTTGGCATGATATCATCATTTCATCCACATAGCATGTGCAAGAAAGTTGAGAGGGTTACGGCAAAAACTGGATGCACTTCGTGTACAAAACGGACAATCTCTTTCAAAGTATCAGGATTTCATCCGGAAACTCGTCTGTTACAAAGGGATTTCATTTTTTCAAATTTATTTGAACTCCTGACTTTTTGTGTGTTAGAAATGCACCATTCAAAGCCACATCATCATTTTTCAATCCTTTCTGACTTCATTTGTTGTTTTTCATGCATTTACTATTATTTTGAGCTATAAGGCCCTAAAATTGAAAAGCATTTCAAATGAACTCTGAAAAGGTTGAAAGTTGGCATGATATCATCATTTCATCCACATAGCATGTGCAAGAAAGTTGAGAGGGTTACGGCAAAAACTGGATGCACTTCGTGTACAAAACGGACAATCTCTTTCAAAGTATCAGGATTTCATCCGGAAACTCGTCTGTTACAAAGGGATTTCATTTTTTCAAATTTATTTGAACTCCTGACTTTTTGTGTGTTCAAAATGCACCATTCAAAGCCACATCATCATTTTTCAATCCTTTCTGACTTCATTTGTTGTTTTTCATGCATTTACTAATTATTTTGAGCTATAAGGCCCTAAAATTGAAAAGCATTTCAAATGAACTCTGAAAAGGTTGAAAGTTGGCATGATATCATCATTTCATCCACATAGCATGTGCAAGAAAGTTGAGAGGGTTACGGCAAAAACTGGATGCACTTCGTGTACAAAACGGACAATCTCTTTCAAAGTATCAGGATTTCATCCGGAAACTCGTCTGTTACAAAGGGATTTCATTTTATAAACTTATTTGAACTCCTGACTTTTTGTGTGTTCAAAATGCACCATTCAAAGCCACATCATCATTTTTCAATCCTTTCTGACTTTATTTGTTATTTTTCATGCATTTACTAATTATTTTGAGCTATAAGACCCTAAAATTGAAAAGCAGTTCAAATGAACTCTGAAAAGGTTGAAAGTTGGCATGATATCATCATTTCATCCACATAGCATGTGCAAGAAAGTTGAGAGGGTTACGGCAAAAACTGGATGCACTTCGTGTACAAAACGGACAATGTCTTTCAAAGTATCAGGATTTCATCCGGAAACTCGTCTGTTACAAAGGGATTTCATTTTTTAAAACTTATTTGAACTACTGACTTTTTGTGTGTTCAAAATGCACCATTCAAAGCCACATCATCATTTTTCAATCCTTTCTGACTTCATTTGTTATTTTTCATGCATTTACTAATTATTTTGAGCTGTAAGACCGTAAAATTGAAAAGCATTTCAAATGAACTCTGAAAAGGTTGAAAGTTGGCATGATATCATCATTTCATCCACATAGCATGTGCAAGAAAGTTGAGAGGGTTACGGCAAAAACTGGATGCACTTCGTGTACAAAACGGACAATCTCTTTCAAAGTATCAGGATTTCATCCGGAAACTCGTCTGTTACAAAGGGATTTCATTTTTTCAAATTTATTTGAACTCCTGACTTTTTGTGTGTTAGAAATGCACCATTCAAAGCCACATCATCATTTTTCAATCCTTTCTGACTTCATTTGTTGTTTTTCATGCATTTACTATTATTTTGAGCTATAAGGCCCTAAAATTGAAAAGCATTTCAAATGAACTCTAAAAAGGTTGAAAGTTGGCATGATATCATCATTTCATCCACATAGCATGTGCAAGAAAGTTGAGAGGGTTACGGCAAAAACTGGATGCACTTCGTGTACAAAACGGACAATCTCTTTCAAAGTATCAGGATTTCATCCGGAAACTCGTCTGTTACAAAGGGATTTCATTTTTTCAAATTTATTTGAACTCCTGACTTTTTGTGTGTTCAAAATGCACCATTCAAAGCCACATCATCATTTTTCAATCCTTTCTGACTTCATTTGTTGTTTTTCATGCATTTACTAATTATTTTGAGCTATAAGGCCCTAAAATTGAAAAGCATTTCAAATGAACTCTGAAAAGGTTGAAAGTTGGCATGATATCATCATTTCATCCACATAGCATGTGCAAGAAAGTTGAGAGGGTTACGGCAAAAACTGGATGCACTTCGTGTACAAAACGGACAATCTCTTTCAAAGTATCAGGATTTCATCCGGAAACTCGTCTGTTACAAAGGGATTTCATTTTATAAACTTATTTGAACTCCTGACTTTTTGTGTGTTCAAAATGCACCATTCAAAGCCACATCATCATTTTTCAATCCTTTCTGACTTTATTTGTTATTTTTCATGCATTTACTAATTATTTTGAGCTATAAGACCCTAAAATTGAAAAGCATTTCAAATGAACTCTGAAAAGGTTGAAAGTTGGCATGATATCATCATTTCATCCACATAGCATGTGCAAGAAAGTTGAGAGGGTTACGGCAAAAACTGGATGCACTTCGTGTACAAAACGGACAATGTCTTTCAAAGTATCAGGATTTCATCCGGAAACTCGTCTGTTACAAAGGGATTTCATTTTTTAAAACTTATTTGAACTACTGACTTTTTGTGTGTTCAAAATGCACCATTCAAAGCCACATCATCATTTTTCAATCCTTTCTGACTTCATTTGTTATTTTTCATGCATTTACTAATTATTTTGAGCTGTAAGACCGTAAAATTGAAAAGCATTTCAAATGAACTCTGAAAAGGTTGAAAGTTGGCATGATATCATCATTTCATCCACATAGCATGTGCAAGAAAGTTGAGAGGGTTACGGCAAAAACTGGATGCACTTCGTGTACAAAACGGACAATCTCTTTCAAAGTATCAGGATTTCATCCGGAAACTCGTCTGTTACAAAGGGATTTCATTTTTTAAAACTTATTTGAAAACTCCTGACTTTTTGTGTGTTCAAAATGCACCATTCAAAGCCACATCATCATTTTTCAATCCTTTCTGACTTCATTTGTTATTTTTCATGCATTTACTAATTATTTTGAGCTATAAGGCCCTAAAATTGAAAAGCATTTCAAATGAACTCTGAAAAGGTTGAAAGTTGGCATGATATCATCATTTCATCCACATAGCATGTGCAAGAAAGTTGAGAGGGTTGCGGCAAAAACTGGATGCACTTCGTGTACAAAACGGACAATCTCTTTCAAAGTATCAGGATTTCATCCGGAAACTCGTCTGTTACAAAGGGATTTCATTTTTTAAAACTTATTTGAACTACTGACTTTTTGTGTGTTCAAAATGCACCATTCAAAGCCACATCATCATTTTTCAATCCTTTCTGACTTCATTTGTTATTTTTCATGCATTTACTAATTATTTTGAGCTATAAGACCCTAAAATTGAAAAGCATTTCAAATGAACTCTGAAAAGGTTGAAAGTTGGCATGATATCATCATTTCATCCACATAGCATGTGCAAGAAAGTTGAGAGGGTTACGGCAAAAACTGGATGCACTTCGTGTACAAAACGGACAATCTCTTTCAAAGTATCAGGATTTCATACGGAAACTCGTCTGTTACAAAGGATTTCATTTTTTAAAACTTATTTGAACTCCTGACTTTTTGTGTGTTCAAAATGCACCATTCAAAGGATAAACTGATGTTGAATGGTGCATATTCAAGACACAAAAAGTCTGTAAAGATCGCCAACCCCAACATAAAAAAATGAGCATAGATGCGCTTATAGAGAAAGTTCAACCTAAATTCATAATAAATTTCTATGAATTTCATAGAAACTCATTGTGAATTTAGGCCAAATTCCCTGTATAAGGGAATCTATTTTCATTTTGAGAGGAGCTCAACAAGGCAGAGAGGGACGTGTTTTTTTTCTCTTTTGCTTTATTTGTTTTGTTTTGTTTCTACTTACAACTAAAAACTTATTTATTTTATTTCTAATTACTTATGTATTTTACTTTAATTATTTTATTTATATTTATTTTACTGCTGCTATTTTTATTTATTTTATTGCTGCTATTTTTACTTAATTTATTAAGGTTTATTTATTGTAGTTACTATAGTTTATTTTATTTTATTTTATTAAGGTTTATTTATTTTATAAATATAAAAAAATGAACATAGATGCGCTTATAGAGAAAATTAAACCTAAATTCACAGTAAATTTCAATTTACTATGAATTCAGGTGAAATTCCCTGTATAAGGGCATCTATTTTCACTTTAAAAGAAGCTCAACAAGGCATAGAGGGATGGGCTTATAAACTGGTGTGAGCGCCCTTCGGTTGGCGAGGTGGGACTAAACACTGGCCGCAACTAGGACCAACCCTTTAGTCCCGGTTTGTGATATGAACCGGGACTAAAGGGTGGTGGGCCAGGAGCGTGGCCCATTGGTCCCGGTTTGTACCACCAACCGGGACCAAAGGGTCCGGACGAACCGGGACCAATGCCCCCACGAGGCCCGACAGGCCCCTGGCCGCACGAACCGGGACCAATGCTCACATTAGTCCCAGTTCGTGACTGAACCGGGGCTAATGTGAAAACTGCCCTGTGACCTAAGCCCTGTTTTCTACTAGTGATCTCCGACGACGAGTAGCTAGGTGATCGATGTAGTACGTAGGTTTTTTTAGTTTGCATGTCTTTGTATTGATTTGAGAATCTAGTATGAGATGTCCGGCTACAACTCTGGAAATTTGGAGCATGTCCGATCAATGTCCACGGACGCGTCTGCGGGCGTTTGAGGGGCCGGATTTGCCAAGTCCGGCTGTAGATACTCTAATATTTGTCTACTCTTATACAGACCTAATGGATGCATGTCACATACAACTTCCAAAAATGTATAATTGCTCCTTTACTTCTAATACAATTGAACCATCGTTTAGTTTTATGATTAGACTACGAAGTACAGTAGTTCTATCATTGGCTTGGGGGCCTGTGATGTGAAGTATACGTGCGGTCGTGCCAAAAAGATAACGTCCGCCAAAAGAGCCAACAACAAGATCCATAACGTACTGGCTAGGGCATGAAAATACGCAAAGGCTAAACGGGAATGGGTTGCCACGCTGTGTGAGGGATCTTTCCATCTTTGGCACTGTGCGTCGAATAATTTCATGCCCTAGAGTGTCGCGCTCTCCATGTTGCATGATGTCCCCATGAGGTGATGGCATTTTCTTTCTATCTTTGGCACTGTGCTTCGAATATAAGCCAGGCTCAATCAATAAATAAGGCCAATCCGGATGTACCCAGATCTGAGAAAGCGAATCACGCTGCCGGCGCAGTCCATAAATTAATTTGGCGCACCGCCCTGCTCACATGCGCTTAACTGCGATTTTGTACACATATGATGCATTGACGACAATATCTATGGATGATTGGCAAAAATAATTGCACGTGGACCGACAAGATAATACAGTACTACACTGTGATTTGGTCATATCTATAACTCATGTGTGTGGATGGACACGTTTGGTGGACCCGGGCTGTAGCGCCTTTCTAATTTTGGTGGTTATCATCAGGCATGCCGCTGGATACTCCCTTCATTTCAAAATATAGTGCGTCCTCGGTTCCCACGCTTTAATTTTGACAATCAATTTAACCAATGAGACCAACTGCAGCGGGAGCAAAATTTATACCAATGAATTCGTATTCAAAAAAACTTTTCAATTATATAAATTTTGCTCCCGCCGCAGTCGGTCTCGTTGGTAAAATTTATGGTCAAAGTTCGACCTCGAAAAACGTGGGCGCACTATATTTTGAAACGGAGGGAGTACATCGACCATTGCGGAGTTAGATACTTCCTCCATCTCAAAATAAGTGTCGCTGATTTACTATAACTTGTGTTGCCGACTAAAGTTGTACTAAATCCATAACACTTATTTTGGGATTGAAGGATATTAAAAAGATAATTTAATTAGTTTTTTGTGAATGAAAAAAGGTAATTTAATTTAGGGTACCGTAATCTTTAAGCTGGCGATTGACTTCTTTGTGGCAATTTTTGTTTTACTTTATGCAACTTAATTTTCTGCTATGTTATATTAATTTGTTGCGCGTGATTTCAGACCATTGGATACAAAGTCAATGGACAGTGTTAAGATAGAGACAATGATGTGAACATACTTTGCAAATGGAGCCTTATACTTCAACAGAATTATCCGGCAGTTCATTTTCGACCTTGGTGCCATTGCAGTGTGGTTGATTTTGATGAAATACAAGGTCTTTTTGATGCAGCGGGTTTATTGTGAAGTACTGGTCGTTTTTGCAAATGCGCCACCAACTCATTCTCCAGGCAAATTTAGTCCTTGATTATGATTATCTATCCAACAACCCAAAATCAATTGGTGCACTAGGCTCACAAATAGCCCAGTTTCACTGGATGCATTCTCTAGCATAGGTTTCTTGTGGAGAAATCAGTCCAACATATGTCAAGTCCTAGACTTAGCATTGATGCTCACATTTTTAAATTTATTTAAAGCTTTTTGGCGATGTTCATATATGTGCGTGTATGCGAGCATTTATGTTTGCAGTATGTTTCTCAAAAAAAAGTGTAAGTTCATTTAGGGGTAAATTTAATAATAGTCTTGCATGCGCTCAAATATGAAAAATTAAAATCAGCTTAAACTTTACGGGATTTAAAGGATTTATGCAAACAGTAAAGAGATCATTGTTACATAAATTAATTGACCATAGTATTCGATGATACAGTAGGTATCATCATGTGGGATTCACACAACAAATCGTTCATGATGAAGCTTGACCATGTCACCTCAGACCACAAAAGCTATGGCTACTTACTCACATAGCCCATAATTTCATATAAGTGTGCAATTTTGCAGGAAGCTTAGAGCTAGCAGAGTCTCCATATCCATATGGAGCACGCTCTATATGGATGTATGGAGGCTGGAGAGGCAACACACAAAGTCGGAGTCTTCATATTGCTGCCTACATAATGGTGGAACTCACTCGTCATTTAGACATCCCTTTTCCCTAAACCCTTCTATCATCCCACGTGAGGTGGGGGCTACCTAAAGTTTCCTTCGCGCCACATAAATTTTACATGCAACTACTATATAAAGTACGCTCAAAAAGACAGCCTAGCAATGTCACATATGGCGACTGGGGCCATATAAGGAGGACTCACAATAAATTATGCGAACATGAGATATATGGCAACTCAATTAAAGTGCCTTTTTAGCTGAAATCATCATAATTATGATTATTATGGTGATCAACTTGATATGGCGGCTCTGCTACAACAGCACTTAGGGAAACTCTAGAAGGGTCACCAAATTAGCCCGATCGACATAATAACCGCCAAATATGGCAGTTTTGGACGAAAAGTCCACTCCATTAGAGCCGAGTCACCATAGTTTTTAGAGCGCAATCCATATACAGCCTACAAGACTCCATATTTGGATTATTTAGGCATTGATATGGAGAGCGCGCCATCTTCCAACTGCTCGCGCTGGAGAGAAGTATCAATTCCCTCCTCATCCTCTCATATGTCCCATCACCTCACCTGTCAATGGCGTAGTAGGAGAAAGACGCCGTAGAACCGAAAAAAAAATGTGCAAACTAATGGAGGTTGGTCGCGCGGCAAGCCCTGCGCCCATCCACACCACGTTTCCCGCCATGTTTTCCCGTAGATATGAAAAGGTTGTCACTCTGGCCGCATATCTCACCAGCTCTAGCTCGAACACCATCTCTCACAGCCTCCACTTCTCTCTCCTTGTAGCCATGTTGTTTCTCGCGCAGCCGGACTGGGTGCTGCTCTCAAAGAAGGAGGAGCGGAACCTGGACAAGGCAGCGACGGAGGAGGGGGTCGACCTCGTCGAGGAGGAGGAGGATCGCCTTTACACACTAGAGAACACGCAGGATCCAACCCTCGATGAGTCGCTAGGTTGGAAAAAGCACACTCCATCGAGTTTGAATCATATGGCGGGTACGAGTTTATCCTACATCTACAGGAGATACCTCACCCAAGCATCTCATACCTGCCATCACGTGCTCCCCCTCGCCTAACTGTTGACGAGGCATGGGTGAGCGCAACCAGGCCTTCATCTTAGCCGTCCGTCCCAGCGAATCTTCGAGCATACCTCCGACGGGAAGGAATTGCGAGCGGGAAAGGACCACACCATCTGGCTCAATTACGACCAGAAGCAGGCTAACTTGGCGCAAGAGAAGGAGCACATCAGATTGCGCAAAATCGACATGGAAATGGTGTCATGGACCGAGACATATCATGGCATATTGGGTCTTCCATCCTCGACGACTGCTGACAGGAATGGGACGAGGAGGAGATCGTTGGACTGTCACACCGTCGTGCGTACACGACGAGTGGACTCGTGTGCATATACCGTCGTTGTGGTTAGGAGCGAATAATGCTTCTACCAAGACGTAAAAATCATTAGTTCAGTAAATAAATCGTTAATAGACTTTTCTACCCCTAATATAACCACTTTGTAATACAATGTTATTTCAAATTTAGCATTTAAATTTCTGAAATTGAGTGCATGCTTATTGGGTTGGTAAAAAAAGATATGGAGGCCACATAGTTTTTTTTTTGAAACAAGGCAAAAGATTTGCCGTTTTCATTAATTAAGAAGAAGGTTTAGACATAAGCCGCAAAGCGGAAAAAAGAAAAGGTCTACTCTCGTGACATAAGTAGGCTCAAATGCTTGGCTCCAGCAAGCGCCCAGAGGCGGGCTTCCTCCTTGATTCTGCTGACGACGATCGTTGTTGGAGCGGCCATGTTGCGAAAAATTCTTGCATTTCGTTCCTTCCAAATTTCCCATGAAACTAACATCATAACCGAAGCAAGGGCCTTCCTGTGTTGGTCTCCCGCGCCCACAGCCTTGATCCAGCAAGCTCTAACCGAATCCTCATTCCGCCAAGTCAGTGGTGTGTAGTGGTGAATGCCAAGCCAGGCGGTAATCTCATTCCAGGCTCTACCTGAGAATCGACACTGAAAAAACAGGTGGGCTGCAGACTCTTGCACTTGTTTGTAGAGGGGGCAAAGGCCATAGTTATGCCATCCCTTTCGCGTCAGTCGATCTGCTGTCCAAACACGGTTTTGAAGGACTAACCAGGCAAAGAATTTGCACTTCGAAGGGGCCCACATCTTTCAAATCGTGGCATTGTTGGTGGAGGCCGCATAGTGACTATGTTTGCGCATAGCCGCCATGACCACCATATCCACACTCCATAATCCATATGGCGAATCTGTTACAGTTACTCTTAGATGTAATTATTTATAAAGTGTCCAACGCTACACGCGTCTATCAAGCACAAATGTTCTCACAGACATCAATAACTGCATGTAGGCTGTAGCTGCGAATTTGTATAAATTAATGTGTGGTACAAGCTAACTGTACTATGAGGGATCAAACGAATGTTTTTTATAGCGGTCTGTTAAAAATCAAGGTAATAATAGCGTGCTTACGTAAGCAACCAACAAAAAATTGCCATTTCTGAAAGAAAATTAATAAAGGAAACTCATTTAGATGAGATATAATTTGGTCTCATTCACCTTAAAAACAAAAACAGGTACAACCCACGTCGGCACACACGCATCTTATAGCATCACATCCAATGGCTATAAAAGGTGAATGAGACCAAACTATATCTCATCTAGATGAGTTTTAGCAAAACTGATTAATAAAGGAACAAACGAGAAGAATAGAGTGGGATGAATCAGGGTAATACTGTTAGCTCATACGACCTAATGGATATCACACACAAATTGCAAGAATGTATAAATGTTTATTACTTCTAATATAACAGAACCGTCATCTAATTTTATGATTAGACTACTAAACAGTCCTATCATTGGGAGGCATGTGCTGCGCAGTATTACGTGCGGTCCTGCAAGAAGATACCGTTTGCCCCAAGATCCAATGGCATGGTCCACGGTCTACTGGGTAGGGCATGAAAATTTACAAAGGCTAAACGAGAATGGAGCACAACGTAGGGTGCTTGATCTTGTCCCCATGGAGTGATAGTAGCATATTTCTCTATATGGCACTGCATTTGTAGATTTGTCCACATCGAATATTATAGTCCACGTTCAGTCAATGATAAGGCCAATCCCGGCATACCCAGTTCTGACCACGCGAACCACGCTGCCTACGTGTTCTTGGCATACCCAGATCTGACCACGCGAAGCACGCTGCCTACGTGTTCCATTAAGTAATTTGCTACACGAGGTGTTTTGCCTCCCGGGAGCATTTGCTCCCAGCTGAACAGTAACTTAAAAAAGTGTTACATGTTTTTAAAAAATTGAATTTTTTTTGTGGATGTCCGTGTTAGTGTCGCAAGCATGCCTGACAATTTACATGCAGAATGGAGCTGTAGTGTTTCATCGATAAAAAATCAAATTTTAGATGACATTTTGGGGTAACATTTGGTGTTTAAATTTGTTTTTGTTTTTGTGCAAGCCAACATGTTTAACTTTTTTGCCTAAAACTTTGCAGGTAGCACTTGGATGTGACTATGTATACTAAAAAATGGTTGGGCTCTTTTTGACATTTCATAAAAATTATTTTCCCGCACAGGAGCACATGCTTCCGGGAGCCAAATTGGATTTCTCGCTACACCATCAGCTACTGTGCCTGCATAGCCAAACAGTACGATCGTTTTTCTGAATCAACGGACAACTTTGATAAATCCTGACATAAAACATGGCGCCATGGAACTCGGGATAGCCACATTTGAAAATCATTTCTGAGGCAGGCGCTGCCCCAGAATAGGCTCATAAACTCAGTGGGCTACATAAGCACACCTGGCTCTGGAAATGGTCGTTTGCAGAGGTAATCGTGTATGTTGCCCATCCGAAATCGCTTATGTAGTATAGTCGTTTTGTCATCTGCCTTTAGAAACAGGTTTTTTTTTCTAAGGAAATTTTGCTGCCTATCTATCTACTCCTATTATGTTTCTCTGAAACCCGCTAATTCTATATACATATTTCACTCATGATTATGCGCGGATATATAAAATAGGTTGCATCTTAGTACACGAATCACCTCGTCTTGTACTGGTGTACAAGCCGCTTTCTAACCCAGATGACCAGAGGTTTGAGTCCTATGGAACACAGGATTTTTAATATATTTTTCCTCCTGATGATTCTACGTGAATATATGCACATTGGGGTGCATGTAAGTGCATGTCCGGTTCCACTCCAGTCCCTCGACTCCGCTCCCGGAGTGGAGCAGGCTGTAGCTCGTTTCACAGAGCGGCTCAAGGCCGGCTCCGCGGAGTGGAGCGGGGCGGAGTGATTCCAAACAGGCTTAAGAATGCAAACACGGTGTTGTTTTGGTGGTTAGTGAGGCATTGCCAATTCCAAATGGTTGGGTTCAATTCCGAGGTAATGCAAGGTTTATATATATTTTTCTCACCCCAAACTCCCTTAGCATGTTTTGTGAGATTTTTTTTGGCCAATTTGCAAATAGATCCCTGGAAAAAATAATGAATTCACGAGCGGTCAAAGGAACAATGACATGGCATCTACGTGGCCGTTTTTTCCCTCTCGGGTCTGTTTTGGCCTTATTTGATTAAATCAACGAGTTTGCGGACTATATTTGATTACTTCCCAAGTTCTTCGCCTAAAGCATGCAATCAGTTTGAGTTCATAGACTCAATGGAAAATATGTGTACGTGCTTTTGTTCCATGGAATGTTAGATTTATTTAATCCCACCATAAAAAAATATCAAATAAATAATGCACATAGTTTCTACAGAAACACATGATGTCTTCCTTGACTCTTGTCTTAACCAGCTGTCCAGGTATCGCTAGTTGGCCGATCCGATTTCGACGAGTAGAGCCATAGTGTAACCATGGCAATCTTACCATTACCCACCGAGCAAGCGGGAGGACCCGATGCTCACTTATAGGCCATGCAATGTGGCCATTCCGTCTAGGCATCGCCGTCTGGTTGATCTAGATATCGCCGTGGAGGGCGATAGTTGGATTGTGCTAATCGGCATCAGCATCTCCATCGTTCACTATCTGGTGATGCCCTACAACCGCAACCATGGATGTTTATTGCCTCTGCCCATGTTAGTGTCGCATCAAACTCTCCACCGGGAAGAACAACAACTATTTCGCACCGTCTGGTTGATCTAGATATCGCCGCGGAGGGCAATAGTTGGATTGTGCTAACATCTGCATCTCCATCGTTCACTATCGGGTGATGCTCTGCAACCGCAACCATGGATGTCTATCGACCTGCCCATGTTAGTGTCACACCAGCCTCTCCAACCGGAAGAACAACAACTATTTCACGTCATCGGGTTGATCTAGATATCGCCGCGGAGGGCAATAGTTGGATTGTGCTAATCGGCATCAGCATCTCCATCGTTCACTGTCGGGCGATGCCCTGCAACCGCAACATGGATGTCTGTCGCCTCTGCCCATGTTAGTGTTGCATCAGCCTCTACACCTGGAAGAACAACAATTGATTTCGCACCCGCTTTCGACCGGCGTGCGCTAAACCCACGTCCATTCCTCACTGGGACTCATGCATTCTAGTGGGCCTCTTTCGGTGGCACCGACTATCCCCTGCCGACACAACAACCCCCATCGTCCATGTCCGCCGTAAGCCCGACTTGAAGGAAATATGCCCTAGAGGCAATAATAAAGTTGTTATTTATATTTCCTTATATCATGATAAATTTTTATTATTCATGCTAGAATTGTATTAACCGGAAACTTGATACATGTGTGGATACATAGATAAAACACAGTGTCCCTGGTGAGCCTCTACTAGACTAGCTCGTTAATCAAAGATGGTTAAGTTTCCTAACCATAGACATGAGTTGTCATTTGATGAACGGGATCACATCATTAGGAGAATGATGTGATGGACAAGACCCATCCGCTAGCTTAGCATAATGATCATTAAGTTTTATTGCTATTGCTTTCTTCATGTCATATACACATTCCTTTGACTATGAGATTATGCAACTACCGGATACCGGAGGGATACCTTGTGTGCTATCAAACGTCACTACGTAACTGGGTGATTATAAAGATGCTGTGCAGGTATCTCCGAAGGTGTTTGTTGGGTTGGCAGATCGAGATTAGGATTTGTCACTCCGAGTATCGGAGAGGTATCTCTGGGCCCTCTCGGTAATGCACATCATAATAAGCCTTGCAAGCAATGTGACTAATGAGTTAGTTGCGGGATGATGCATTACGGAACGAGTAAAGAGACTTGCCAGTAATGAGATTGAACTAGGTATGATGATACCGACGATCGAATCTCGGGAAAGTAACATACCGATGACAAAGGGAATAACGTATGTTGTCATTACGGTACGACCGATAAAGATCTTCGTAGAATATGTGGGAACCAATATGAGCATCCAGGTTCCGCTGTTGGTTATTGACCGGAGAGGTGTTCGATCATGTCTACATAGTTGTCGAACCCGTAGGGTCCGCACGCTTAATGTTCGATGATGATTTTGTATTATAAGAGTTATGTGATTCGGTGACCGAATGTTGTTCGGAGTCCCGGATGAGATCACGGACATGACAAGGAGTCTCGAAATGGTCTAGAGGTAAAGATTCATGTATAGGACGATGATATTCGGACACCAGAAGTGTTCTGGGGGTACCGGGTACATATCGGGTCACCGGGAGGGATTCCGGGCATCCCCCCGGCAACTACATGGGTCTAATGGGCAAGAAGGGGACAGACCATCCCCTAGGGGGATGGTGCGCCTCATGTAGGCCAAAATAAGGGGAAGGAAAGAGGAGAAGAGAGAAAGGAAGGGGAGGGATTCGGCCTCCCCCTTCCTTCTCTCCTCCCTCCTCCTTCCTTCCTCCTCTGGATGAATATGGAAGGGGGAAGGCCGAATTGGGAGGCGCCCAAGTAGGATTCCTCCTACTTGGGGCGCCCCCTTGGCTGCCTCTCCTCCCCTCCAACCTATATATATGAGGGGGGAGGGCACCACTAGAACGCAGAACAACATCTGTTAGCCGTGTGCGGCGCCCCCTCCACAGTTTACGACTCTGGTCATATTCGCGTACTGCTTAGGCGAAGCCCTGCGCAGATCACTTCACCATCACCGCCACCACGCCACCATGCTGACGAAACTCTCCCTCAACACTTTGCTGGATCAAGAGTTTGAGGGACGTCATTGAGCTGAACGTGTGCAGAACTCAAAGGTGCCGTATGTTCGGTGCTTGATCGGTCGGAACGAGAAGAAGTTCGACTACATCAAGTGCATTGTCAAACACTTCCGCTTTCGGTCTACGAGGGTACGTGGACACACTCTCCCCCTCTCGTTGTGTGCATCTCCTAGATAGATCTTGCGTGAGCGTAGGAAATTTTTTGAAATTGCATGCTACGTTTCCCAACAGTGGCATCCGAGCCAGGTCTATTTGTAGATGATATGCACGAGTAGAACACAAAGAGTTGTGGGCGGTGATCGTCATACTGCTTCCCACCAATGTCTTATTTTGATTTGGTGGTATTGTTGGATGAAGCGGCCCGAACCAACCTTACATGGCCACGTTCATGAGACCAGTTCCACCGACAGACATGCAACTAGTTTTGCATAAAGGTGGCTGGCGGGTGTCTGTTTCTCCAACTTTAGTTGAATCAAATTTGACTGCAGCCGGTCCTTGTTGAAGGTTAAAACAACAAACTTGATAAATCACTGTTGTGGTTTTGATGCGTTGGTAAGAACGGTTCTTACAGAAGCCCGTAGCAGCCACGTAAAATTTGCAACAACAAAGTAGATGATGTCTAACTTGTTTTTGCAGGGCATGTTGTGATGTGATATGGTCAAGACATGATGTGATATACGTTATTGTATGAGATGATCATGTTTTGTAAAAGTTTTTTGACAGAATGACTGTAAGGGAACCCCCTACAGTATAATTGGTGCAACAAACCCAAATTGCAAGTATCGTGCCTTGAACCTGGGTGGGTGGGAAGGCATCAGCCCCTTCCCACCACTAGGCTATGCCTGAGTCTGCCATGTTTTGTAAAAGTTATCGGCAACGGGCATGCGCCTTATGGTTGTCGCTTTATTGTATGAAATGCAAACACCATGTAATTGCTTTACTTTATCACTATGCGTTAGCGATAGTTGTAGAAGCAATAGTTGGCGAGACAACCACGATGCGACGATGGAGATCAAGGTGTCAAGCCGGTGATGGTGGAAATCATGACAACGCTTTGGAGATGGAGATCAAAGGCACGAGATGATGATGGCCATATTATGTCACATATTTTGATTGCAGGCGATGTTTATCTTTTATGCATCTTATTTTGCCTAGTACTGTGGTAGCATTATAAGATGATCTCTCACTAAAATTTCAAGGTATAAGTGTTCTCTTTGAGTATGCACCGTTGCGACAGTTCGTCGTGCCGAGACACCACGTGATGGTGGGGTGTGATAAGCTCTATGTTCACATACAACGGGTGCAAGACAGTTTCACACATGTGGAATACTCGGGTTAAACTTGACGAGCCTAGCATGTACAGATATGGCCTAGATATAATCAACATAGAGATGTTCACCATTGAAAACTACTCCATCTCACATGATGATCGGACATGGTTTAGTTGATATGGATCACGTGATCATTTAGATGACTCGAGGGATGTCTATCTAAGTGGGAGTTCTTAAGTAATATGATTAATTGAACTTAATTTTTCATGAACTTAGTCCTAATAGTATTTGCATATCTATGTTGTAGATCAATAGCTCGCGATATAGCTCCTATATATTTTTGATATGTTCCTAGAGAAAACTAAGTTGAAAGATGATAGTAGCAATGATGCAGACTGGATCTGTGATCTGAGGATTATCCTCATTGCTGCACAGAAAAATTATGTCCTTGATGCACCGCTAGGTGATAGACCTATTGCAGGAGCAAATGCAGACGTTATGAACGTTTAACAAGCTCGGTATGATGAATACTTGATAGTTTAGTGCGCCATGCTTAAAGGCTTAGAACTGGGACTTCAAAAACTTTTTGAATGCCACGGATCATATGAGATGTTCCGAGAGCTGAAATTGGTATTTCAGACTCATGCTCGTGTCGAGAGGTATGAGACCTCTGACAAGTACTTTGCCTACAAGATGGAGGAGAATAGCTCAGGCAGTGAGCATGTGCTCAGAATGTCTGGGTACTACAATTGCTTGAATCAAGTGGGAGTTAATCTTCCAGATAAGATAGTGATTGACAAAGTTCTCTAGTCACTATCACCAAGTTACTTGAACTTCGTGATGAACTATAATATGCAAGTGATGACGAAAATGATTCCCAAGCTCTTCGCGATGCTGAAATCGGTGAAGGTAGAAATCAAGAAATAGCATCAAATGTTGATGGTTAATAAAGACAACTAGTTTCAAGAAAAAGGGAAAGGGAAAGAAAGGGAACTTCAAGAAGAATGGCAAGCAAGTTGCCACTCCCGTGAAGAAGCCCAAAGCTAGACCCAAACCTAAAACTGAGTGCTTCTATTGCAAAGGAAATGGTCACTGGAAGTAGAAGTGCCCCAAAAACTTGGCGGATAAGAAGGATGGCAAAGTGAACAAAGGTATATTTGATATACATGTTATTGATGTGTACTTTACTAGTGTTCATAGTAACCCCAGGGTATTTGATACCGGTTCAGTTGCTAAGATTAGTAACTCAAAACATGAGTAGCAAAATGAATAGAGACTAGTTAAGGGCGAGGTGATGATGTGTGTTGGAAGTGGTTCCAAGGTTGATAAGATCACCATCGCACACTCCCTTTACCTTCGGGATTAGTGTTGAACCTAAAATAAATGTTATTTGGTGTTTGCATTGAGCATGAATATGATTGGATGATGTTTATTGCAATATGATTATTCATTTAAGTCAAAGAATAATTGCTATTCTGTTTACATGAATAAAACCTTCTTAGATCATACACCCAAGGTGAATGCACTACTGCTAACACGACACTACGATCAGAGACCCTTCGAGAAACTGTGTGCGATGCCATAATCGCAAATAGTGTTGTATGAAAACCGTCAGAAATGTGTAAAACGTTTGCGATGACGGATGCATCAAACACGGTCCAGGTTTTAGTTGCGTGTGCGATGAAGGGCATATGGTTCAGTTCAATGAACTGTTTGCGATGAGGAGGAACAAAAGAAATGGCCAGCCAGATGGAGGCGTGTGCGATAAACAGCATACGGTTCAAACGGTCAGCCAGATCAAAGGTGTGTGCGATACACGGCATGCGGTTCACTCGGATGAACTGTTTGCGTTGAGACATGAGAACAGAAACGGTTCAACTTAACAAGATGTGTGTGATACGCGGCAAACATGTCTGTAATCAGAAATGTGTCTGAAGACCGATAAGAACACAGACGGTTGCTGCTAATAAGACGTGTGTGTTGTGCGATGGGATTGCATACAGAACAACAACATATATATATATACACACACACACACTTATAAGGATATGCTTGCATAACCAAATTAAACATCCACTTACATAGGTGGCTACTACAACCATGGCATTTGCACACACCAAAGTAAACTATTACATGCATAATTACATAGGTGGCTACTACACACATGACATTTCCACACACACCAATAAAGTAAACTATATATTACATGCATGATTAACTAGCATAAACGATCATCTGATCATCATCTACTTCTTGTGACGCTTGCTCTTCCTGTGGCTCGATCCGGGCTCATCGATTTGGGTAACGAGACACTTTCTCATGTCAATGATCTGCCTGTGCATCTCGTAGCATGTGTACACGCTCTTGGCCGCGAACCGAGGTGCGGTTCATCCAGTTGCCGCATCCAGGCCTTGTGCCAGGATACGGGACTTGTTCTCTGGGCATCCTGCTTCATCTTTTCGTAGTAGGGGTTGATGATGGCCGAGGCGAGTTCGACCAGGGAGTCCTGCTTTGTGCTGCCCTAGACCCTGTAGTGGTCACGAATTTCGACAAGGTTCTTGCAGGCCAAGCCTGTAATACTGAGCGCTTTTACATCGTCTTTGGTATCCACCGTGGTGAACTTGTAGTCGGTGTTGTTGACAAACCTGTTGAAATGATCGCAAGGCTCTGTGGCCATGCAGTAGTGGTAGATGAGGACATGATGGCGCACGCACAACTGGGCGACGGCAACCTTCTGATCTATGCCGGGACGACCGGCGGTGTACTGGAGGTCGATGCCGACCACCTTGTACTTGTCTTCAGCAAGCAACTGCTTAACGCTGTTGATGTAGTCGTTCACCACGGCCGAGTCGATGGTGTACACCACCGAGAGGTCCGTCTCCCTCACGTGGGTCTTCACTCTATGCTCGCCGAACTCCATTGGAGCGCCGCCGGACATCCCCTCTCTATGTGTCATCGTGGGTGTGCTTGTTGTGTTTTGGGGCGCGATCGAAAGGTTGAAGAGACTAAGGTTATAATGGCGGCGGGAATTAAAGGGGAAGCCGGACGGCCAGGAATATCGGCAGGCCCTGATGGCAGTTCTAATTTGAAGCACGTAACTCCATCGTGCCGCACGTAACTGCATCACGTGGCAACGCGCGTGGCGCAACCGCATGCATATGGGGCCCCCGACGTGATCATGCGCACGCCCAACCGCTGGCAGAGCGCGCGCGAAGGGACGCGAGCAGAGCGCTGCGCGGTCGCCTCAAGGAAAAGTTGTCCACAAGCCGAGCGCGCCGACGGACGCGAGCAAAGCGCGCCAATGGACGCGACAGAGCGCGTCGCGGCGCCTAATGGTGAGCACAGCGCGCTGCAGCGCCTAACGGCGAGCGGAGCTTGCCGAGGGACGCGAGCAAAGGACGGCACAGTGATACGTGGCAAATAAGACGAACTGTGCAAGCGATGTCGGAGACATCAAGCACGAATCATATTAGAGTTGCTTGTGCAATACGTGGCAGACAGTTGATCCATCAAAGCTGTTTGTGATGGAATAAGCCGTGTGTGTTGCGGGCAAACGCCTGCTGGTGTATAACCTTAAATTTAACCAAAAAAGTGTTAATGCATGTTACAAAAATTGTATAGCTGGAAACTATGTTCAAATACGACTTCAACGATATAATCTATGGCGACATGCATTCGTATTTTATTAGTTAAATCCTACTTATAAACCAGGATGGGGTATAGTAGGTAATTAAATGACAAACGTTTTTTGTTAACTGTATGTGTACGTGTCCTCTCGTCCTCCTCTCGCATGTCTTGTCACCCCGCTGCCGCAGACGGCTTATAACGCAAGCTTGCGCAGCGAGCGGGGGCGTTCTTTTGGCCAAACTGTGGCGCCAATGAATCGTCGATGAGCCCGTTCCCGCACAAGCTTCCCGCCCGACTCGGTGAAATCCCCCAAAATCCCTATGCTTACCGGCCTGCTATAAAAACCCTCACGGCCGACGAGTCATGCGTCGCATTTTCCCCTCCCTCCCTGTAGCTTATCTCGTCTGCTTCTCCCATAATTGCCAATGGCACCGGTCCATCGTCGTCGCTCAGCCACTCCGCCGTCATCAGAGGACAGCTCTAGCTGGGAGGCTACACCGCGGCGGCAGCGCAGTCCCCGGCGTAGTGTAGTGCGCGTGGTGTCCCTGTTGGGTGTGCGCGGAACACCCACCACACGCTCCGCCGCCGCTGCCCGTCGGCAGCTGTTGCCGGCCGCCGTTGCCGCCACACCACCGTCGAAAGCCAGGGCCATCTCTCGCTCCGCCGCCGCGGCCTGAAGGCGGGAGGTGGCCATCGTGGCCGCCACCCCATTGCCGGCCATCGTGGCCATCACCCGCTCCGCCACCATGGCCCGAAGGCGGGAGGTGGTGGTTGTGGCCGCCACCCCATCATCGGCCACCGTGGCTGCCAGCCCACCGACGACCACCGGGATCATCACCCGCTCCGCCACCGCCGCCCTAAGGAGGGAGGCGGAGGTGGAGGACCGTACGTGCGTCAGCGACCTTGCGCGCTACATCGAGTTCCCGCAGGAGGAGGAGGAGCGCCTCGTCGAGCACGCAAAGAGCCTTACCGCAGCCGTGGCCGGAGCACGTGCCGACGCAGAGGCGAGGAATCAGGAGATCTACGAGCAGTCCGATTGCTTCGAGAGGGATCGTCTGGAGCGGAAGTGGGCGTTTGAGCTGGCGAGCTTCACTGAACGTGCAAAAGCGGTAGGCACCGTATTGCATTTCTCCGGCTCGTCGGTAGGCTCCTCCTCCTCTGCTGCCTCTCACCGAGCGCGCTCGGCGGAGGAGAGGCTGCTGGAAGTAGCACAAAGCCCCTCCGTGGTAGTAGTAGTATTTAGGGGCTATTTTGTTCAGTTCATCTCACTATAGATGTGTGGTCGAACTGTACAACGTACTTAAAATTAGCTAGTATATATAGTTGAATTAGCTATTTCAGTACGTGGTTGGCAACAATTGGGGAGAAGTTTGGTCGGTTCAGCTGTCGAGTTGAACTGTTTGTATAAATTAAGAACGACTACTTAATCTATGAATGAAATCTATGCTTAATTACTGAATTTTAGTTGCAAAAATTACACAGTGCTAACGATTTCTAGTTGCATATTTTGACAAATCGCAGTGTTACAAGGATTGACAAATGGCATTGTTACTAGATCAACAAATGTAAATCTTTCCAGTTTGACAAATGGCAACATACCCAATATGACAGATGCAAATCTTACCAAATTGTTTGTACGTGGTTGCACACGGGTCATCCAGAACAACCGTTTGCGTTGAAGGGATGCACAAATCCTGCGCTGCTCTCACTTTGCATACGGGTGTTCTATCTAAATCGTTTGCGATCTAGAGCTGCAGAAATCCCGTTCAGTAAAGGTCAAGCGGCTGTCCGCATGACACCTCCTACAGCCATTAAAACCAAGACATGTGGCATCACGTGAATGGTTAATAGAATTTTGGATTTACTAGAATTTAAAAACCAGGCATCTCAATGTTTTGCGGGCAATCAACGGTGCCCTGGTGTTTGAAATTCATGCCCATTTCTTGCATGGGACCTAAGCATACACCCAAGGAAACAAATTTGATTTTTCAACCAATTTATATGGACTGGAGCATGTGCATGTAGTTCAAATTTGAATTATGCACATAAATGCATTGAAAACTCAGTTAATGCATAAAAATGTCCAAACGAACCCCGAAAAATCACAAAAATTCACACAAAACTCCTGTTGTTCTATGTTGACACGAGAAAAAAATTGAAAGCAATAAGAGGCAATGCATATCGTTTCGTCCCCAAAGGTGGGACGTTCCCTACCAAAAACCATCATGCTTGTGGGGAGAAGCTCCGGTTTGTGAGAAGCATATACCCAAATCTGCCCCAAATGGGGCAAAATTTGTACCATGGCATGTTGATGCCGCTCCATGATAGCATGCCAAGTTTCATGGATGTCAGACGAGTTTTGGATTTACTAGAATTTAAAAACCAGGCATCTCAATGTTTTGCCGGCAATCAACAGTGCCCTGGTGTTTGAAATTCATTCCCATTTCTTGCATGGTACCTAAGCATGCACCCAAGGACACATATTTGATTTTCAACCAATTTATATGCACTGGAGCATGTGCATGTAGTTCAAATTTGAATTATGCACATAAATGCATTGAAAACTCAGTTAATGCATAAAAATGTCCAAACTAACCGAGAAAAATCACAAAAATTCACACAACACTCCAGTATTTCTATGTTGACACGAGAAAAAAATTTGAAAGCAATAGGAGGCAATGGATATCGTTTCGTCCCCAAAGGTGGGACGTTCCCTACCGAAAACCATCATGCTTGTTGTGAGAAGCTCCGGTTTGTGAGAAGCATATACCCAAACCTGCCCCAAATGGGACAAAATTTGTACCACGACATGTTGATGCCGCTCCATGATAGCATGCCAAGTTTCATGAATTTCAGACGAGTTTTGGATTTACTAGAATTTAAAAACCAGGCATCTCAATGATTTGCCAGCAATCAACGGTGCCCTAGTGTTCGAAATTCATTCTCATTTCTTGCGTGGGACCTAAGCATGCACCCAAGGACACATATTTGATTTTTCAACCAATTTATATGGACTGGAGCATGTGCATGTAGTTCAAATTTGAATTATGCACATAAATGCATTGAAAACTCAGTTAATGCATAAAAATGTCCATACAAACCCCGAAAAATCACAAAAATTCACACAACACTCATGTTGTTCTATGTTGACACGAGAAAAAAATTGAAAGCAATAAGAGGCAATGGATATCGTTTCGTCCCCAAAGGTGGGACGTTCCCTACCGAAAACCATCATGCTTGTTGTGAGAAGCTCTAGTTTGTGAGAAGCATATACCCAAATGTGCCCCAAATGGGACACAATTTGTACCATGACATTTTGATGCTGAATTTCAGACGAGTTTTCATTTACTAGAATTTAAAAACTGGGCATCTCAATGTTTTGCCGGCAATCAAAAGTGCCTTGGTGTTTGAAATTCATTTCCATTTCTTGCATGGGACCTAAGCATGCACCCAAGGACACAAATTTGATTTTCAACCAATTTATATGCACTGGAGCATGTGCATGTAGTTCAAATTTGAATTATGCACATAAATACATTGAAAACTCAGCTAATGCATAAAAATGTCCAAATGAACCCCGAAAAATCACAAAACTTCACACAACACTCCTGTTGTTCTATGTTGACACGAGAAAAAAATTTGAAAGCAATAAGAGGCAATGGATATCGTTTCGTCCCCAAAGGTGGGACGCTCCCTACCGAAAACCATCATGCTTGTTGTGAGAAGCTCCGGTTTGTGAGAAGCATATACCCAAACCTGCCCCAAATGGGACAAAATTTGTACCATGGCATGTTGATGCCGCTCCATGATAGCATGCCAAGTTTCATGAATTTCAGACGAGTTTTGGATTTACTAGAATTTAAAAACCAGGCATCTCAATGTTTTGCGGGCAATCAACGGTGCCCTGGTGTTCGAAATTCATTCCCATTTCTTGCATGGGACCTAAGCATGCACCCAAGGACACGGATTTGATTTTTCAACCAATTTATATGCACTGGAGCATGTGCATGTAGTTCAAATTTGAATTATTCACATAAATGCGTTGAAAACTCAGTTAATGCATAAAAATGTCCAAACGAACCCCAAAAAATCACAAAAGTTCACACAACACTCCTGTTGTTCTATGTTGATACGAGAAAAAAATTTGAAAGCAACAAGAGTCAATGGATATCGTTTCGTCCCCAAAGGTGGCCACGTTCCCTACCGAAAACCATCATGCTTGTTGTGAGAAGCTCCGGTTTGTGAGAAGCATATACCCAAACCTGCCCCAAATGGGACAAAATTTTTACCACGGCATGTTGATGCCACTCCGTGATAGCATGCCAAGTTTCATGAATTTCAGACGAGTTTTGGATTTACTAGAATTTAAAAACCAGGCATCTCAATGTTTTGCCGGCAATCAACGGTGCCCTGGTGTTCGAAATTCATTCCCATTTCTTGCATGGGACCTAAGCATGCACCCTAGGACACAAATTTGATTTTCAACCAATTTATATGCACTGGAGCATGTGCATGTAGTTCAAATTTGAATTATGCACATAAATGCATTGAAAACTCAGTTAATGCATAAAAATGTCCAAACGAAACCCGAAAAATCACAAAAATTCACACAACACTCATGTATCTATGTTGACACGAGAAAAAAAATTGAAAGCAATAAGAGGCAATGGATATCATTCCGTCCCCAAAGGTGGGACGTTCCCTACCGAGAACCATCATGCTTGTTGTGAGAAGCTCCTGTTTTTGAGAAGCATATACCCAAACCTGCCCCAAATGGGACAAAAATTTTAGCACGGCATGTTGATGCCGCTACATGATATCATGCCAAGTTTCATGAATTTCAGACGATTTTTGGATTTACTAGAATTTAAAAACCAGGTATCTCAATTATTGCGGCCGAGTGACGGTGGCAGGGTGTTTGAAATTCATTCCCGTTTCTTGCGTGGGACCTAAGCATGGAACCAAGGACACATATTTGATTTTTCAATAAGTTTATATGCACTGGAGCATGTGCATGTAGTTCAAATTTGAATTATGCACATAAAATGCCTGGAAAACCCAGTTAATGTATAAAAATGTACAAACGAACCCTGAATAATTCCAATATTTTTGACGACACACCTATAGTTGCATGTTCACTGCAGATAAGAGTTCTAACAATTCAAACACCATCCTTTGTAGCTGTGACCCCATTACGTAATTCAAATGATCAAGACGATAAATCAAGTAGACCGCACACAGTTTATTATCACCAACCGTGTGAGATGCAGCACAAAATATCTTGGAGCACCATCGGTGTATAGTACGCCCATGCCTTACGAGAGAAGGTTCGTCGGCTACAGTCCACAGCCGGCGTTTCAAGCACACTAGCTAGCTCACTCCCCAAATATCATTTCACTGTTCATTCGTCGCCAGTGAAATATGGGGACGTGGACCCACGGGCAACTTTGGCGGCCCACTCCGGCGAGAGCGCAGCCGCAGCCGCTAGGCGCGTGCTAACAAGCTTCATGAGGGCGACCGCAGTCTGCGTCCGGGCGGCCATGGCAGCCTAAATGGCCATTGTTGCTTCTCAGGCGGCGGCAGCAGCATCTGCCTCGGGGATAGCAACTGGCGAGAGCGGCACAACAGCTGCCCGTTCCGCAGCGGCGGCCTTAGCCCTACTGGAGGCCGCCCACTACCATGTCGAGGCCGTCCACACCCAGGTCGTGGCGGTCCCCGCACAAATCGAACGAAGCTTCTCCGACAACGGTCGGCAACTCATGGCCGAAGAGCTGGCAATCGCCGAGAGAGTTCGAGCAGCCGTCCGTTCCTGCGCGGCATACCTTGCCACGACGGAGCCCGCCAGAGCCCACATGGCGTCCGCCCACGCCCAGCTCGTGGCGGCCTTTTCCAAAGATATGGCGGACGCGGATGGCGAGATGCTTGCCGAGTATGGTGCAATTGAAAGGATCGAGAAGAGGTGTCTAGAGGGGGTGAATAGACTCTTAACAAAGAAAAGTTGCAGTTTTTATTTTCTTCAAGTTAAGGTAGAGTTTTAGCACAAGTTTAAACATTCACAACACATTCAAGCAAGCATGGCAAGAGTATATGAGCAGCGGAAAGTAAAGCATGCAATTTACAAGAATGTAAACGGATGGGATTGGAGTGTGCAAACGCAATTGGAGACATGGAGATTTTTGGCGTGGTTCCGATAGGTGGTGCTATCGTACATCCACGTTGATCGAGACTTCTACCCACGAAGGGTAACGGTTGCGCGAGTCCACAGAGGGCTCCACCCACGAAGGGTCCACGAAGAAGCAACCTTGTCTATCCCACCATGGCCATCACCCACGAAGGACTTGCCTCACAAGGGTAGATCTTCACGAAGTAGGTGATCTCCTTGCCCGTACAAACTCCTTGGTTCAACTCCACAATCTTGACGGAGGCTCCCAAGTGACACCTAACCAATCTAGGAGACACCACTCTCCAAAAGGTAATAGACGGTGTGTTGATGATGAACTCCTTGCTCTTGTGCTTCAAATGATAGTCTCCCCAACACTCAACTCTCTCTCATAGGATTGGATTTGGTGGAAAGATGATTTGAGTGGAAAGCAACTTGGGGAAGGCTAGAGATCAAGATTTTATGTGGTTGGAATGGAATATCTTGACCTCAACACAAGTGTAGGTGGTTCACTCTCAGAAAATGTATGTTGGAAGTGTAGGCATGTTTTCATGGCTCTCTCCACGAATGAAGAGTGGGTGGAGGGGTATATATAGCCTGCACACAAAATCTAACCGTTACACACAATTTACCAAACTCGGTGGGACCGAATCAGAAAACTCGGCCAGACCAATTTAGTTCATAATGTGACCGTTGGGCATTTCGGTGGGACCGATATGATCAACTCGGTAGGATCGATGTGCTAGGGTTAGGGTAAAGCCTCATCTCGGTTTGACCGATTACACAAACTCGGTGGGACTGGTTTGGGTAATAAGTGAAACATAGAGTTGGCCAAGCAAACTCAGTGAGACCGATTGCATATTTCGGTGAGGCCGAAATTATTGCAATAGACAACAGAGAGTTTGCAAGCCCATCTCGGTGAGACCGAGATCCCATGAGTGAGACCGAATTGATTAGGGTTTCTGGCAGTGGCTATGTCAACTGAACTCGGTGGCGCCGGATAGAAAGATTCGGTGGGGCCGAGTTTAACTTTTGGTTTGGGACAAATGTGGATGTGAGAAAGTGGTTGAGGGTTTTGGAGCATATCACTAAGCACAAGCAAGCCATTAAGCAACATCTCATCCCCTTTTAATAGTATTGGCTTTCCTATGGACTCAATGTGATCTTGGATCACTGAAATGAAAATGCAGAGTCTTGAGATTTTGAGCTTGAGCCAATCCTTTGTCCTTATCATCTTGAAGGGGTTCCACATCCTCTAGTCCATGCCACTCCATCTGTTGAACTTGTCTGAAATATACTAGATGAAAACATTAGTCCAACAAGAGATATCTTGACATTAACTACCAAAACCACCCAGGGAGCACTTGTGCTTTCAGCAATTGATGCCATGGAGCCCCTTCCCCAGGAGAACGTCGGGTGCGAGCTGGACATGGAGGCGGCGGCGGAGATCGACGAGCACCAGCCGTAGTAGTACTCTTTGTTTTGTTTAATTAAGAGCGCCGATCTTTAATCTGTTAGAGTAATGTTTAGGTCAGCTAGCTCTGTTTAATTGCTGAACTTGCTCGATTAAGAAGTTAGTCTCCTTTGTGTACCCAAATTATGCAATGACATGGATGACCACTGTAACTAGGGAAACTTGAACCAAAATTTTTGACGTTCAAACTCAACACACACGGGTTAAGCTATCTGAATCGTTTGTGATGTTCACATATCGTACACAGTTCTGAATAAGGGACCGTGTCTGATGACACTTTGCGCACTAGTTTTTTGGCTGAAGCGATTCCAAATTTTTGGCTTCCGCGGAAATATCTACCTCCCCGCCCCCTCCCCCTTACCAAAAGCCACATTTCCCCTCTTTCCGCCTTCCTTTCCAAGTTGAAACCTTCACTCCTTGCTTGCAGCACCACCGCCTCCTCGCCGGCGACCCTCCTTCACGCTCCTCGGCCTCGCCTATCCAGGCAGGTAATCCACACCCGACCCCATCCTTCCTCCTTCCACATACCACATGCCCCTACCACCGGTGCGAGCGTGACACCTTCCACCCAAATCACCGACCCCTCCACCAAATAAGAGCCAGCCTAAACCATGGTGCACGCAGTATAGCCAGGACCTCAAGGAGCATTTGGCAGCGGAGAAGCAAATCGCGGCCGCACGCGGGGATGAGGTCGCGATGGCTGCCATTCATGCCGACCCCAAGATCTAGAAGGAGCACCTTGCCATTTGCTAGCTACGCCGGTTAAGCATGCTCGGTTTACCCGTTGCGTGTGCTGCTTGGTAATCCCCAAGTGCAGGGAATCATCGTAGCAATATCCAAAGGTGGAAGTGATAAGTATGGAGTGTCGAACCCACAAGGAGCTAAAGGTAAGATCAATATTATCTCAAGTCCTATCTGCCACTGATACGACTCTACGTACACCGAGCGTTTGCTTCCAACTAGAAATGAGAAATAAAACTACGTTGTGGGTATGAAGAGGATAACTTTGCATGATATCGGAGAGCTAAAACATAAAAGTAGGTGCTGTTATCATAAAGTTAGAATATATCACTAAATATTATAAATAGCGAGTGTGAAATAATGGTGGATTGGTGTGTGGAATTGTCCTAGGCAATTGTTAACAAGACCGATAGTCGACATTGCAATTTCATATGAGGGAGAGACATAAGCTAACATACTTTCTCTACTTGGATCATATGCACTTATGATTGGAACTCTAGCAAGCATCCACAACTACTAAAGATCATTAAGGTAAAACCCAACCATAACATTAAAGCATCAAGTCCTCTTTATTCCCATACGCAACAACCCCCTTACTCGGGTTTGTGTTTCAGTCACTCACCAACCCACTATAAGAGAATCATGAACGTATTGCAACACCCTACAGCGGGAACCGCTCACGCTTGCGCGACACGGAGGGCACCATAGGACAACACCAAAATAAAACATACAACTCGTACCAATCTAGATCATCAATCAACCCAAAGACAGAGGATATCTACTCAAAACATCATAGGATGGCAACACATCATTGGATCATAATATGTGGCATAAAGCACCACGTTCAAGTAGGGATTACAGCGGGGTGCGGGAGAGTGGACCGCGTAAAAGAGATGAGGATGGTGATGATGATGGTGATGTTGATAAATACGATCACCGCAACGATGATTCCCCTCCCGATGGAACTCCGGCGCCACCGAGAGAGAGGAGGAGAGGTTCTCCCCCTTGTGCTTCCTCCTCCATGGCCTCCCCCTAGATGGGGAGAGGTTCTCCCTCTGGTCCTTGGCCTTCATGGCGATGATGGACCCTCCGGGATCCTCCTCCATGGCCTCCGGTGATGATGGCCCCCTCCGGCAGGGTGCCAGAGAGGGCCTAGATTGATTTCTCGTGGCTACAGAGGCTTGCGGCGGCGGAACTTCCGATCTAGGTTAATTTCTGGGGTTTCTGTATTTATAGGAATTTTTGGCGTTGGTTTCACCTCAGGGGGGTCTCTGAGTCGTCCACGAGGCAGGGGCCCACGCCCAGGGGGGTGGGCGCGCCCCCTATACTCGTGGACAGCCCGGGACTCTTCTGGCCCAACTCTTTTGCTCCAGGGGCTTCTTTTCGTCCATAAAAAATCAACAAAAATTGGCACGTCAATTGGACTCCGTTTGGTATTCCTTTTCTGTAAAACTCAAAAACAAGGAAAAAACAGAAACTGGCACTGGGCTCTAGGTTAATAGGTTAGTCCCAAAAATCATATAAAATAGCATATAAATGCATATAAAACATCTAATATGGATAATATAATAGCATGAATACTTCATAAATTATAGATACATTGGAGACGTATCAGCATCCCAAGCTTAACTCCTGCTCGTCCTCGAGTAGGTGAATGATAAAAGAAATAATTTATGAAGTGTGAATGCTAGCAAGTGCACAAGTTTGATCAATGATAATTTTAATCACCTTTTCTAGCATCATTATATGCCATAACAGTAGCTCATCTCATAAAACTTTTCATATCAAGTAACAAACTATTCACATGTTAAAGTATAGATCATAAACTTTCTTGAAAACTAACAAACGGTGCTCTTAGTCATCAAACAATTGCAATTCATCTTATTTTCAGGAAGGGTCTATGTCAGAGCTTTGATTTAGCAAACTCCACATACTGAAATATCATTTAATCTTTCGCAATTGCTAACACTCACGTGATATTTATGGGTTCAAAGTTTTAATTGGACACAGAGAAAGATAGGGGCTTATAGATTCGCCTCCCAACCTTTTACCTCAAGGGTAATGTCAACAATAATAGTTCATGATAACTTACATCCAATTGGATATATATATCAGGATCTTTCCAACACAATGTGCTTGCCAAAGGATAAAATGTAAAAAGAAAAGGTGAAGATCACCATGACTCTTGCATAAGGTAGAAGATAAAAGTAAAAGATAGGCCCTTCGCAGAGGGAAGCAGAGGTTGTCATGTGCTTTTAAGGTTGGATGCACAAAATCTTAATGCAAAAGAACGTCACTTTATATTGCCTCTTGTGATAGAGACCTTTATTATGCAGTCCGTCGCTTTTATTTCTTCCCTATCACAAGTTCGTATAAAGCTTATTTTCTTTGCACTAATAGATCATACATATTTAGAGAGCAATTTTTATTGCATGCATTGATGGCAACTTACTTGAAGGATCTTACTCAATCCATAGGTAGGTATGGTGGACTCTCATGGCAAAACTAGTTTAAGGGATATTTGGAAGCACAAGTAGTATCTCTACTTGGTGCAAAGAATTTGGCTAGCATAAGGGGGAAAGGCAAGCTCAACATGTTGGATGATCCATGACAATATACTTTATTTCGGATATAGGAAAACATAACCCATTACGTTGTCTTCCTTGTCCAACATCAACCTTTTAGCATGTCATATTTTAATGAGTGCTCACAGTTACAAAAGATGTCCAGGATAGTATATTTATATGTGAAATCTCTCTTCCTTCAATATTCTTTCATGAATTGTTCAAGTGACCAATTCTGAGTTTGCTAACCTTCAATAAGTTTACTACCTATACTTATTATGTGTGAAGTCATTACTCCCCATGTTATAAGCATATGAAACATATATAAATTCAGATTTATGATATTCAATTCATTCAACCATTTACTCATAGGATATACGTGAAGCACGTGAGTAAATGACAAACTACTCCAAAAAAGATATAAGTGAAGAACACTGAGTAGGCATATAATTAACTAGCCATGGGAGGATTCTTTTTCATTAAAGATTTCAGTTCAATGATTTTATTCAAACAGCAAGTAAAATGAAAATACGCTCCAAGCAAAACACATATCATGTGATGAATAAAAATATAGCTCCGAGTAAGGTATACCGATAGTTATGAAGACGAAAGAGGGGATGCCTTCCGGGGCATCCCCAAGCTTAGGCGCTTGAGTCTTTCTTGAGTATTACCTTGGGGTGCCTTGGGCATCCCCGAGCTTAGGGTCTTTCCACTCCTTATTCTCCTCATATTGATATCTCACCCAAAGCTTGAAAATTTCTTTTTTTTGGGTGCCAAAGCTTGAAAACTTCAATCACACAAAACTTAACGAAACTTCGTGAGATAGGTTAGTATGATAAAGAGTAAACCGTTCACTTCGGTACTGTCAAAGACAAGGTTCATAATTGTTCTCACACAATTCCTACTGTACCATATCATTTCTACAATTTATATTGAGAAATATAAGCCATAGAAACTAGAAAACAAGCAAACTATGCGATGAAAACAGAATCTGCCAGAAACAGAACAGTCTGTAATGATCTGAACAGCAACCATACTTCTGCTACTCCAAAAATTATGAAATAAATTGGTGGACGTGAGGAATTTGTCTATTAATCATCTGCAAAAATAATCAACTCAAAATCACTCTTCTGTAAAAAATGACAGCTAATCTCGTGAGTGCAAAGTTTCTGTTTTTTACAGCAAGATTACATTAACTTTCACCCAAGTCTTCCCAAAGGTCTTACTTGGCAATTTATTGAAAAAGCTATAAAACATGATTACTACAGTATCTTAATCATGTAAACACACAAAAACAGTAAGGGTAAATATTGGGTTGTCTCCCAACAAGCGCTTTTCTTTAGTGCCTTTTAGCTAGGCATGATGATTTAGATGATGCTCACATAAAAGAAAAGAATTGAAACATAAAGAGAGCATCATGCAGAATATGACTAATACATTTAAATCTAACCCACTTCCTATGCCTAGGGATTTTTTGAGCACATAATTTATAGGAACAAGAATCAACTAGCATAGGAAGGCAAAACAAATATAACTTCAAAACTTTAAGCACATAGAGAGGAAACTTGATATTATTGTAACTCCTACAAGCATGTATTCCTCCCTCATAATAATTTTCAGTAGAATCATGAATGAATTCAACAATATAACCATCACATAAAGCATTCTTTTCATGATCTACAAGCATAGAATTTTTTTCTACTCTCCACATAAGCAAAATTCTTCTCATTCAGAATAGTGGGATCACTAATTCCTAAAGTTGACACTCTTCCAAACCCGCTTTAGATGATAGTATTATTCATACTCCAAAATATATAAGTGAAGTTCATGGAGAATTCTACAATTAATATAGACTAACCAATATCCAAGCTCAAAATATATAAGTGAAGCACACGAAGCATTCTATAAAACCATACTCAAATGATTTAAGTGAAGCACAAAGAGCAATTCTATAAGATCATACTTAAAATATACAAGTGAAGCACATGATGTATTCTATAAATTTATGAAGGGAAATATCATACTAGCATGGTTCTTAAAGGAAAAACAAAAACACAAAGGACACAAATCACGTGAACAAAACAAAAACCGAGGTATACCGATATTTGTTGAAGAAGAAAGATGGGATGCCAACCGGGGCATCCCCAAGCTTAGATGCTTGAGTTTCCTCTGAAATATTTACTTGGGGTGCCTTGGGAATCCCCAAGCTTGAACTCTTGCCTCTCTTTATTCTTCTCATATTGATAGCTCCTCGATCTTTGAACACTTCATCCACACAAAACTTTAATAAAAACTTTGTGAGATCCGTTAGTGTAATAAAGCAAACTACCACTTTAAGGTACTGTAATGAACTAATTCTTTATTTATATTGGTGTTAAACCTACTGTATTACAACTTCTCTATGGTTCATACCCCCCCGATACTAGCCATAGATTCATCAAAATAAGAAAACAACACGCGAAAAACAGAATCTGTCAAAAACAGGACAGTCTGTAGTAATCTGGAAGTTTAGTAAACTTCTGTAACTCCCAAAATTATGAAATAAATTTGAAAATTAGAAAAATTTGTACAGAAGTAATTTTCAAAAAGTTTCAGACCCATTTGACCTTCCAGTAAAAAAATGTAAAATCACGCACTACAGCCAAAGTTTCTGTTTTTGTTCTGCACATAGTAAACAAGCAATCTAATCATCCTAAAACCAAAGCTTGGAACATTATTTTTATAATACAATGGATATACACAAGGGGATAATTATTTACAGAGAAACTTCCATGAAAAATTCTACATTGTTTCCGTGAGCATGAACACAAGTGCTCAAGGTCGACCCTCACTTCTTCAATGCATAACTTTCCAATCACATCTCTTTTTGAAAAACTTTTTAGGCATGAGAGGCAAGTAATTTCTTTTGGTATTTTCATTCTTATTTCTTTTATGTTTCACCCACAACTAAACAGAAACAAAAAGGAAAAACAAAATCTACTTAGTGAAGAAAGAAAACAAGCACACACGAGAATATCAACCCCACGCTATTGCTCCCCGGCAACGGCGCCAGAAAAGAGCTTGATAATCCCCAAGTGCAGGGAATCATCGTAGCAATTTCCAAAGGTGGAAGTGATAAGTATGGAGTGTCGAACCCACAAGGAGCTAATGGTAAGATCAATATTCTCTCAAGTCCTATCTGCCACTGATACGACTCTACGTACACCGAGCGTTGGCTTCCAACTAGAAACGAGAAATAAAACTACGTTGTGGGTATGAAGAGGATAACTTTGCATGACATCGGAGAGCTAAAACATAAAAGTAGGTGCTGTTATCATAAAGTTAGAATATATTACTAAATATTATAAATAGCGAGTGTGGAATAATGGTGGATCGGTGTGCGGAATTGTCCTAGGCAATTGTTAACAAGACCGATAGTCGTCATTGCAATTTCATATGAGGCAGAGGCATAAGCTAACATACTTTCTCTACTTGGATCATATGCACTTATGATTGGAACTCTAGCAAGCATCCGCAACTACTAAAGATCATTAAGGTAAAACCCAATCATAGCATTAAAGCATCAAGTCCTCTTTATTCCCATACGCAACAACCCCCTTACTCGGGTTTGTGTTTCAGTCACTCACCAACCTACTATAAGCGAATCATGAACGTATTGCAACACCCTACTGCGGGAATCCCTCACACTTGCGCGACACGGACGGCACCATAGGACAGCACAAAAATAAAACATACAACTCGTACCAATCTAGATCATTAATCAACCCAAAGACAAAGGATATCTACTCAAAACATCATTGGATCATAATATGTGGCATAAAGCACCATGTTCAAGTAGGGATTACAGCAGGGTGCGGGAGAGTGGACCACGTAAAAGAGATAAGGATGGTGATGATGTTGATAAAGACGATCACCGCGGCGATGATTCCCCTCCCGATGGCACTCCGGCGCCACCGAGAGAGAGGAGGAGAGGTTCTCCCCCTTGTGCTTCCTCCTCCATGGCCTCCCCCCTAGATGGGGAGGGGTTCTCCCTCTGGTCCTTGGCCTTCATGGCGATGATGGCCCCTCCGGGATGCTCCTCCATGGCCTCCGGTGATGATGGCCCCCTCCAGTAGGGTGCCAGAGAGGGCCTAGCTTGATTTCTCGTGGCTACAGAGGCTTGCGGCGGCGGAACTTCCGATCTAGGTTAATTTCTGGGGGTTTCTGTTTTTATAGGAATTTCCGGCGTTGGTTTCACGTCAGGGCGGGTCTCCGAGTCGTCCACGAGGCAGGGGCCCACGCCTAGGGGGTGGGCGCGCCCCCACCCTCGTGGACAGCCCGGGACTCTTCTGGCCCAACTCTTTTGCTCTAGGGGCTTCTTTTGGTCCATAAAAATCAACAAAAATTGGCACGTCAATTGGACTCTCTTTGGTATTCCTTTTCTGTAAAACTCAAAAACAAGGAAAAAACAGAAACTGGCACTGGGCTCTAGGTTAATAGGTTAGTCCCAAAAATCATATAAAATAGCATATAAATGCATATAAAACATCTAATATGGATAATATAATAGCATGAATACTTCTTAAATTATAGATACGTTGGAGACGTATCACTGCTCCTGCCTTTCCTTCACAAATTCTAGTGAATTGTGCTATCTAATTTTACCATGCAATCTGTTGCTCTAGTGTATATGTTCTATATGTCGTGCAGTGTGGTGCTCACTTATCAACTATTTTGTTAATTAGTATTCGTGTTCAGTTAACTGTTTGGTTCAATTCTGCAAATGTGATGTTCAATTCTTCAGTCTGCAATTTTGTATTGTGTTCCATGTGAGAAATAAATCAAATTTATCTTTACAAAATTGTGGGTGCATTCTGCTTATTATATACCATGTGAGTAATAAATTGAATTTGGCTGTAGTAAATACATGAGAAACAAATACAATTGCTACAATTGGCTGTAGTTAACTGTTTGATCTACTATTAGGAGTATGTTATATTGTGCAATGTGGTGCTCAGTTAATGTTTGGATCATTTGTTGTGGTGTTTACTTAACTGCTTGGTTCAATGTTATATTGTGCAATATGGTGCTCAGTTAATGTTTGGTTCATTTGTTGTGGTGTTTAGTTAACTGATTGGTTCAATTCTGAAAATGCGATGTCCAATTCCCGTGGTAGAATTTTGTATTGTTGTGGATGTGATGAATAAATCGAATTTGGCTGCACTTAATACATAATAAACATATACAAGTGCTATATTTCCTAGTTCTTAATCTTGCTTGGTTTGGGTAAATGGGTTTTCCCTGTGGCTTGAATTAATCTGATGAATCTGCAATGTGATTATTTTTCATCAACATATTTTACTGATAGCATGCGAACCCTTACCTAACCTGATGACTAACTACCTTATATGTGTTGCAGGGAAACAATGGGAAGCACTGAGGTTTACAATCGAGGTTAGCACGTGCATGGTCCATTGTCTAATAGCACATTATTGTGCAATTGCAGGAACCATTCTGATATTTAGGTTTTTAACAATTTGGTCTTGCACATGTAGGTCCTGCTGTCAGATGTTTTGACCCACTGTTCGACCCTTTTTGCATATGGAGAAATGAGTTGTCCATGAATATCAGTCAAGTCAAGAAACTCAAAAAGATTGTTAGGATAAAGAAATTAGCGACAAAAAACAACAAGATCTTTGTCTGCACAATGAAGAAGATATCGGTTCACTACAGGATTGTACTAACTATTATACCTTGCCTTTTTAATTCCTTTGCCCCAGTTCCAATATAGAGAAGATATTTATGCACATCCTTGTTTTCAGGCCTTTCCAAAGCAGTTCACTGAAGATTACCTCTCAAACCACCTGTATGGTCAGGAGGCGAGGAAGGTATTCATACAACACCCACGGTTCATTATTGAAGTGTTCCTGAAGAGGACGAAGGATGGACGGTCAATCATCCACACGCACTGGCCTAAAGTTACAAAGACCTTCAACATCAATGAAGGCTCAATATTCGCCTTCCGCTTCAGCAGTTTTTCAGATGAGATACATCTGTCTATGTACCGTCTATGATGCTAATTTCGAAAGGTTATAGATGTTGCATGTGAAACTTGGTCCTGGTGTAGTTGTGTAATGGGGTAGCTGAGTGCTGAAGCTATATGATGCTGTACTCTGATGTATTTCAATTATGAAAATGAAATATATTGTGTTGCTTAATATGAACTGTCAATTAGATTAATAAATGGATTATGAATAATCGGATAATTAGCCTGCTAGTGGCGAATTAGCCTGCTAATTGGGTTTTGCTATTGCAAACGGTTGTTGAAAAAATACCGTGGGCGATGACCGTAGGCAACGCACACAGTTTCTAGGAATAAACCGTGTTGGATCAATGAACAACCACACACGACTTTCTCTTGAAATCTGTTTGCGTTAGGCCACCTTGCGCAAACGTTTACCACATGAAAACTGTGTGTGATGGACAACCTTTGCCACACAGTTTCTTCCACGGACCGTGTGTGATATATTCAATAACGCAAGCGATTTAACGGGAAAAATTGTGTGAGATGTACCTGTGAACGGAAACGTTCTCCTTCGAGCGACTGTGTGGGATGTACATACGAACGGAAACATTTAGCTGGGATTGACTGTGTGGGATGTACTTGCGACCGGAATTTTTTTTGCCGTATAATTGTATTTTTTAGCTCTACTGTACGTATTTCCGCATTTGAGCGCTCGCCGGTCGCACAGGACCTCATTTTGCTGAATGTGTGTGCCAGGAGGGCATATCCCCAACGGTTTCTGGGTCATGTGGGAAGGACCCCCCTATCGCCCACACTCACTTGGAGAGCTAAAACATAAAAGTAGGTGCTGTTATCATAAAGTTAGAATATATTACTAAATATTATAAATAGCGAGTGTGGAATAATGGTGGATCGGTGTGCGAAATTGTCCTAGTCAATTGTTAACAAGACCGATAGTCGTCATTGCAATTTCATATACTTTCTCTACTTGGATCATATGCACTTATGATTGGAACTCTAGCAAGCATCCGCAACTACTAAAGATCATTAAGGTAAAACCCAACCATAGCATTAAAGCATCAAGTCCTCTTTATTCCCATACGCAACAACCCCCTTACTCGGGTTTGTGTTTCAGTCACTCACCAACCCACTATAAGAGAATCATGAACGTATTGCAACACCCTACAGCGGGAATCCCTCACGCTTGCGCGACACGGAGGGCACCATAGGATAGCACCAAAATAAAACATACAACTCGTACCAATCTAGATCATTAATCAACCCAAAGACAAAGGATATCTACTCAAAACATCATAGGATGGCAACACATCATTGGATCATAATATGTGGCATAAAGCACCATGTTCAAGTAGGGATTACAACGGGGTGCGGGAGAGTGGACCACGTAAAAGAGATGAGGATGGTGATGATGATGGTGATGTTGATAAAGACGATCACCGCAGCGATGATTCTCCTCCTGATGGCACTCCGGCGCCACCGAGAGAGAGGAGGAGAGGTTTTCCCCCTTGTGCTTCCTCCTCCATGGCCTCCCCCTAGATGGGGAGGGGTTCTCCCTCTGGTCTTTGGCCTTCATGGTGATGATGGCCCCTCCGGGATCCTCCTCCATGGCCTCCGGTGATGATGGCCCCCTCCGGCAAGGTGCCAGAGAGGGCCTAGCTTGATTTCTCGTGGCTACAGAGGCTTGTGGCGGCGGAACTTCTGATCTAGGTTAATTTCTGGGGGTTTCTGTATTTATAGGAATTTTTGGCGTTGGTTTCATGTCAAGGGGGGTCTCCGAGTCGTCCACGAGGTAGGGGCCCACGCCCAGGGGGGTGGGCGCGCCCCCACCCTCGTGGACAACCCGGGACTCTTCTGGCCCAACTCTTTTGCTCCAGGGGCTTCTTTTGGTCCATAAAAAATCAACAAAAATTGGCACGTCAATTGGACTCCGTTTGGTATTCCTTTTCTGTAAAACTCAAAAACAAGGAAAAAACAGAAACTGGCACTAGGCTCTAGGTTAATAGGTTAGTCCCAAAAATCATATAAAATAGCATATAAATGCATATAAAACATCTAATATGGATAATATAATAGCATGAATACTTCATAAATTATAGATACGTTGGAGAGGTATCACTGCTCCTGCCTTTCCTTCACAAATTCTAGTGAATTGTGCGATCTAATTTTACCATGCAATTTGTTGCTCTAGTGTATATGTTCTATATGTCGTGCAGTGTGGTGCTCAGTTATTAACTATTTTGTTAATTAGTTTTCGTCTTCAGTTAACTGTTTGGTTCAATTCTGCAAATGTGATGTTCAATTCTTCAGGCTGCAATTTTGTATTGTGTTCCATGTGAGAAATAAATCAAATTTATCTTTACAAAATTGTGGGTGCATTCTGCTTATTATATACCATGTGAGTAATAAATTGAATTTGGCTGTAGTAAATACATGAGAAACAAATACAATTGCTACAATTGGCTGTAGTTAACTGTTTGATCTACTATTAGGAGTATGTTATATTGTGCAATGTGGTGCTCAGTTAATGTTTGGATCATTTGTTGTGGTGTTTACTTAACTGCTTGGTTCAATGTTATATTGTGCAATATGGTGCTCAGTTAATGTTTGGTTCATTTGTTGTGGTGTTTAGTTAACTGATTGGTTCAATTCTCAAAATGCGATGTCCAATTCCCGTGGTAGAATTTTGTATTGTTGTGGATGTGATGAATAAATCAAATTTGGGTGCACTTAATACATGATAAACATATACAAGTGCTATATTTCCTAGTTCTTAATCTTGCTTGGTTTGGGTAAATGGGTTTTCCCTGTGGCTTGAATTAATCTGATGAATCTGCAATGTGATTATTTTTCATCAACATATTTTACTGATAGCATGCGAACCCTTACCTAACCTGATGACTAACTACCTTATATGTGTTGCAGGGAAACAATGGGAAGCACTGAGGTTTACAATCGAGGTTAGCACGTGCATGGTCCATTGTCTAATAGCACATTATTGTGCAATTGCAGGAACCATTCTGATATTTAGGTTTTTAACAATTTGGTCTTGCACATATAGGTCCTGCTATCAGATGTTTTGACCCACTGTTCGACCCTTTTTGCATATGGAGAAATGAGTTGTCCATGAATATCAGTCAAGTCAAGAAACTCAGAAAGATTGTTAGGATAAAGAAATTAGCGACAAAAAACAACAAGATCTTTGTCTGCACAATGAAGAAGATATCAGTTCACTACAGGATTGTACTAACTATTATACCTTGCCTTTTTAATTCCTTTGCCCCAGTTCCAATATAGAGAAGATATTTATGCACATCCTTGTTTTCAGGCCTTTCCAAAGCAGTTCACTGAAGATTACCTCTCAAACCACCTGTATGGTCAGGAGGCGAGGAAGGTATTCATACAACACCCACGGTTCATTATTGAAGTGTTCCTGAAGAGGACGAAGGATGAACGGTCAATCATCCACACGCACTGGCCTAAAGTTACAAAGACCTTCAACATCAATGAAGGCTCAATATTCGCCTTCTGCTTCAGCAGTTTTTCAGATGAGATACATCTGTCTATGTACCATCTATGATGCTAATTTCGAAAGGTTATAGATGTTGCATGTGAAACTTGGTCCTGGTGTAGTTGTGTAATGGGGTAGCTGAGTGCTGAAGCTATATGATGGTGTACTCTGATGTATTTCAATTATGAACATGAAATATATTGTGTTGCTTAATATGAACTGTCAATTAGATTAATAAATGGATTATGAATAATCAGATAATTGGCCTGCTAATTGGGTTTTGCTATTGCAAATGGTTGTTGAAAAAATACCGTGGGCGATGACCGTAGGCAACGCACACAGTTTCTAGGAATAAACCGTGTTGGATCAATGAACAATCGCACACGACTTTCTCTTGAAATCTGTTTGCATTAGGCCACCTTGCGCAAACATTTACCACATGAAAACTGTGTGTGATGGACAACCTTTCCCACACAGTTTCTTCCACGGACAGTGTGTGATATATTCAATAACGCAAGCGATTTAACGGGGAAAATTTTGTGAGATGTACCTGTGAACGGAAATGTTTTCCTTCGAGCGACTGTGTGGGATGTACATATGAACAGAAACGTTTAGCGGGGACTGACTATGTGGGATGTACTTGCCACCGGAATTTTTTTTGCCATATAATTGTATTTTTTAGCTCTACTATACGTATTTCCGCATTTGAGCGCTCGTCAGTCGCACACGACCTCATTTTGCCGAACGTGTGTGCCAGGAGGGCATATCCCCGACGGTTTCTGGGTCGTGTGGGAAGGACCCCCCTATCGCCCACACTCACTTGGAGAGGGTTCCAAATGCCGTCGCGGAAAGGAGTTTTAAACCGTTTTTTAGGAGCTCGCTGTACTAGTGATGGTTTATTGAATCTCGATCATGATGATACACATATTCATAATATTGATGCCAAAAGATGCAAAGTTAATAATGATAGTTGAACATATTTGTGGCACTGCAGTTTAGGTCATATTGGCCTAAAGCGCATGAAGAAACTCCATACGGATGGATTTTTGGAATCACTTGATTATGAATCATTTGATACTTGCGAACCATGCCTCATGTGCAAGATGACTAAAACTCCGTTCTCCGGAACAATGGAGGGAGCCAATGACTTATTGGAAATAATACATACCGATGTATCCGGCCCGATGAGTGTTGAGGCACGCGGTGGGTATCGTTATTTTCTGACCTTCACAGATGATTTAAGCAGATATGGGTATATCTACTTAATGAAAAACAAGTCTGAAACATTTGAAAAGTTCAAAGAATTTCAGAGTGAAGTAGAGAATCATCGTAACAAGAAAATAAAGTTTCTACGATCTGATCGCGGAGGCGAATATTTGAGTTACGGGTTCGGGCTTCATTTAAAACAATGTGGAATAGTTTCACAACTCACACCACCTGGAACACCACAGCGTAATGGTGTGTCCGAACGTCATAACCGTACTTTATTAGATATGGTGCGATCTATGCTGTCTCTTACCGATTTACCACTATCGTCTTGGGGTTATGCATTAGAGACAATTGCATTCACATTAAATTGGGCACAACCTAAATCCGTTGAGATGACATTGTATGAACTGTGGTTTGGCAAGAAACATAAGCTGTCGTTTCTTAAAGTTTGGGGTTGCGACACTTATGTCAAAAGGCTTTGGCCTGATAAGCTCGAACCCAAATCGGAGAAGTGCGCCTTCATAGGATACCCAAAAGAAACTGTTGGGTACACCTTCTATCACAGATCCAAAGGCAAGATCTTTGTTGCTAAGAATGGATCCTTTCTAGAGAAGGAGTTTCTCTCGAAAGAAGTGCGTGGGAGGAAAGTATAACTTGATGAGGTAATTGTACCTTCTCTCAAACTGGAAAGTAGCACATCCGTGAATCCGTTCCCGTGATGCCTACTCCAACTAGAGAGGAAGCTAATGATAATGATCATGAAACTTAGGATCAAGTTACTACCGAACCTCGTAGGTCAACCAGAGTACGTTCCGCACGAGAGTGGTACGGTAATCCTGTTCTAGAAGTCATGTTACTAGACCATGATGAACCTACAAACTATGAGGAAGCGATGATGAGCCCAGATTCCACAAAATGGCATGAGGCCATGAAATCTGAGATGGGATCCATGTATGAGAACAAAGTATGGACTTTGGTTAACTTGCCCGATGATCGGCAAGCCATAGAGAATAAATGGATCTTCAAGAAGAAGACTGACGCTGTGAAGGAAATATGCCCTAGAGGCAATAATAAGGTATTATATATTTCCTTATATCATGATAAATGTTTATTATTCCTGCCAGAATTGTATTAACCGGAAACATAATACATGTGTGAATACATAGACAAACAGAGTGTCACTAGTATGCCTCTACTTGACTAGCTCGTTAATCAAAGATGGTTATATTTCCTAGCCATAGACATGAGTTGTCATTTGATTAACGGGATCACCTCATTAGGAGAATGACGTGATTGACTTGACCCATTCCGTTAGCTTAGCACCCGATCGTTTAGTATGTTGTTATTGCTTTCTTCATGACTTATACATGTTCCTATGACTATGAGATTATGCAACTCCCGTTTACCGGAGGAACACTTTGTGTGCTACCAAACGTCACAACGTAAATGGGTGATTATAAAGGTGCTCTACAGGTGTCTCCAAAGGTACTTGTTGGGTTGGCGTATTTCGAGATTAGGATTTGTCACTCCAATTGTCGGAGAGGTATCTCTGGACCCACTCGGTAATGCACATCACTATAAGCCTTGCAAGCATTGTGACTAATGAGTTAGTTGCGGGATGATGTATTACGGAACGAGTAAAAAGACTTGCCGGTAACGAGATTGAACTAGGTATTGAGATACCGACGATCGAATCTCGGGCAAGTAACATACCGATGACAAAGGGAACAACGTATGTTGTTATGCGGTCTGACCGGTAAAGATCTTCGTAGAATATGTGGGAGCCAATATGGGCATCCAGGTCCCGCTATTGGTTATTGACCGGAGACGTGTCTCGGTCATGTCTACATAGTTCTCGAACCCGTAGGGTCCGCAAATTTAACGTTACGATGACAGTTTTATTGAGTTTTGATGTACCGAAGGAGTTCGGAGTCCCGGATGAGATCGGGGATATGACGAGGAGTCTCGAAATGGTCGAGACGTAAAAATCGATATATTGGACGACTATATTCGGACTTCGGAAAGGTTCCGAGTGATTCGGGTATTTTTCGGAGTACCGGAGAGTTACGGGAATTCGTATTGGGCCTTAATGGGCCATAAGGGAAAGGAGAGAAAGGCCTCAAAAGGTGGCCGCACCCCTCCCCATGGTCTGGTCCGAATTGGACTAGGGAAGGGGGGCGCACCCTTCCTTCTTTCTCCTTCCCCCTTCCCTTCTCCTACTCCCACAAGGAAAGGAGGAGTCGTACTCCCGGTGGGAGTAGGACTCCCCCCTATGGCGCGTCTCTCCCCTTGGCCGGCTGCCTCCCCCTTGCTCCTTTATATACGGGGGCAGGGGGCACCCCAGAGACATAACAATTGATCCTTGAGATCTCTTAGCCGTGTGCGGTGCCCCCCTCCACCATATTACACCTCGATAATACCGTTGTGGAGCTTAGGCGAAGCCCTGCGTCGGTGGAACATCATCATCGTCACCGCGCCGTCGTGCTGACGAAACTCTCCCTCAACACTCGGCTGGATCGGAGTTCAAGGGACGTCATCGAGCTGAACGTGTGTAGAACTCGGAGGTGCCGTGCGTTCGGTACTTGATCGGTCGGATCGTGAAGACGTACGACTACATCAACCGCGTTGTGATAACGCTTCCGCTGTCGGTCTACGAGGGTACGTGGACAACACTCTCCCCTCTCGTTGCTATGCATCACCATGATCTTGCGTGTGCGTAGGAAATTTTTGAAATTACTACGTTCCCCAACAGTGGCATCCGAGCCTGGTTTTATGCGTAGATGTTTATGCACGAGTAGAACACAAGTGAGTTGTGGGCGATACAAGTCATACTGCTTACCAGCATGTCATACTTTGGTTCGGCGGTATTGTTGGATGAAGCGGCCCGGACCGACATTACGCGTACGCTTACGCGAGACTGGTTCTACCGACGTGCTTTGCACACAGGTGGCTGGCGGGTGTCAGTTTCTCCAACTTTAGTTGAACCGAGTGTGGCTACGCCCGGTCCTTGAGAAGGTTAAAACAACACCAACTTGACAAACTATCATTGTGGTTTTGATGCGTAGGTAAGAACGGTTCTTGCTAAGCCCATAGCAGCCACGTAAAACTTGCAACAACAAAGTAGAGGACGTCTAACTTGTTTTTACAGGGCATGTTGTGATGTAATATGGTCAAGACATGATGCTATATTTTATTGTATGAGATGATCATGTTTTGTAACCGAGTTATCGGCAACTAGCAGGAGCCATATGGTTGTTGCTTTATTGTATGAGATGCAATCGCCATGTAATAGTTTTACTTTATCACTAAGCGGTAGCGATAGTCGTAAAAGAAATTAGTTGGCGAGACGACAACGATACTACGATGGAGATCAAGGTGTCGCGCCGGTGACGATGGTGATCATGACGGTGCTTCAGAGATGGAGATCACAAGCACGGTGCTTCGGAGATGGAGATCACAAGCACGGTGCTTCGGAGATGGAGATCACAAGCACAGGATAATGATGGCCATATCATATCACTTATATTGATTGCATGTGATGTTAATCCTTTATGCATCTTATCTTGCTTTGATTGACGGTAGCATTATAAGATGATCTCTCACTAAAATTTCAAGATAAAGTGTTCTCCCTGAGTATGCACCGTTGCGAAAGTTCTTCGTGCTGAGACACCACGTGATGATCGGGTGTGATAGGCTCTACGTTCAAATACAACGGGTGCAAAACAGTTGCACACGCGGAATACTCAGGTTAAACTTGACGAGCCTAGCATATTACAGATATGGCCTCGGAACACGGAGACTGAAAGGTCGAGCGTGAATCATATAGTAGATATGATCAACATAGTGATGTTCACCATTGAAACTACTCCATCTCACGTGATGATCGGACATGGTTTAGTTGATTTGGATCACGTAATCACTTAGATGATGAGAGGGATGTCTATGTAAGTGGGAGTTCTTAAGTAATATGATTAATTGAACTTAAATTTATCATGAACTTAGTCCTGATAGTATTTTGCAAATTATGTTGTAGATCAATAGCTCGCGTTGTTGCTTCCCTGTGTTTATTATTGATATGTTCCTAGAGAAAAATTATGTTGAAAGATGTTAGTAGCAAAGATGCGGATTGGATCCGTGATCTGAGGATTATCTTCATTGCTGCACAGAAGAATTATGTCCTTAATGCACCGCTAGGTGACAGACCTATTGCAGGAGCAGATGCAGACGTTATGAACGTTTGGCTAGCTCAATATGATGACTACTTGATAGTTTAGTGCACCATGCTTAACGGCTTAGAATCGGGACTTCAAAGACGTTTGGAACGTCATGGACCATATGAGATGTTCCAGGAGTTGAAGTTAATATTTCAAGCAAATACCCGAGTTGAGAGATATGAAGTCTCCAACAAGTTCTATAGCTAAAAGATGGAGGAGAATCGCTCAACTAGTGAGCATGTGCTCAGATTGTCTGGGTACTACAATCGCTTGAATCAAGTGGGAGTTAATCTTCCAGATAAAATAGTGATTGACAGAATTCTCTAGTCACCATCACCAAGTTAGTAGAACTTCGTGATGAACTATAGTATATAAGGGATGACGAAAGTAATTCCCAAGCTCTTCGCGATGACGAAGGTAGAAATCAAGAAAGAGCATCAAGTGTTGATGGTTAACAAGACCACTAGTTTCAAGAAAAGGGCAAAGGGATAGAAGGGGAACTTCAAGAAGAACGGCAAGATGGTTGCTGCTCAAGTGAAGAAGCCTAAATCTGGTCCTAAGCCTGAGACTAAGTGCTTCTACTGCAAAGGGACTGGTCACTGGAAGCGGAACTACCCCAACTATTTGGTGGATAAGAAGGATGGCAAAGTGAACAAAGGTATATTGGATATACATGTTATTGATGTGTACTTTACTAGTGTTTATAGCAACCCCTCGGCATTTGATACTGGTTCAGTTGCTAAGACTAGTAACTCGAAACAGGAGTTGCAGAATAAACAGAGACTAGTAAAAGGAGAGGTGACGATGTGTGTTGGAAGTAGTTCCAAGATTGATATGATCATCATCGCACACTCCCTATACTTTCGGGATTAGTGTTGGAACTAAATAAGTGTTATTTGGTGTTTGCATTGAGCATGAATATGATTTGATCATGTTTATTGCAATACGGTTATTCATTTAAGTTAGAGAACAATTGTTGTTCTGTTTACATGAATAAAAACCTTCTATGGTCATACACACCAACGAAAATGGTTTGTTGGATCTCGATCGTAGTGATACACATAATCATAATATTGAAGCCAAAAGATGCAAAGTTAATAATGATAGTGCAAATTATTTGTGGCACTGCCGTTTAGGTCATATTGGTGTAAAGCGCATGAAGAAACTCCATACTGATGGGATTTTTGAATCACTTGATTATGAATCACTTGATACTTGCGAACCGTGCCTCATGGGCAAGATGACTAAAACGCCGTTCTCCGGTACTATGGAGAGAGCAACAGATTTGTTGGAAATCATACATACAGATGTATGTGGTCCGATGAATATTGAGGCTCGTAGCAGGTATCATTATTTTCCGACCTTCACAGATGATTTGAGCAGATATGGGTATATCTACTTAATGAAACAGAAGTCTGAAACATTTGAAAAGTTCATATAATTTTCAGAGTGAAGCGGAAAATCATCGTAACAAGAAAATAAAGTTTCTACGATCTGATCGTGGAGAAGAGTATTTGAGTTACGAGTTTGTCCTTCAGTTAAAACAATGTGAAATAGTTTCACTACTCACGCCACCTGGAACACCACAGTGTAATGGTCCGAACATCCTAACCGTACTTTATTAGATATGGTGCGATATATGATGTCTCTTACCGATCTACCACTATCGTTTTGGGGTTATGCATTAGAGACAGCTGCATTCACGTTAAATAGGGCACCATCAAAATCCGTTGAGACGACGCCTTATGAACTGAGGTTTAGCAAGAAACCAAAGTTGTCGTTTCTTAAAATTTTGGGGTTGCGATGCTTATGTGAAAAAGTTTCGTCATGATAAGCTCAAACCCAAATCGGAGAAATGTGTCTTCATAGGATACCCAAAGGAGACAGTTGGGTACATCTTCTATCACAGATCCGAAGGCAAGACATTCGTTGCTAAAATGGATTCTTTCTAGAGAAGGAGTTTCTCTCGAAAGAAGTGAGTGGGAGGAAAGTAGAACTTGATGAGGTAACTGTACCTGCTCCCTTATTGGAAAGTAGTTCATCCCAGAAATCTGTTCCTGTGATTCCTACACCAATTAGTGAGGAAGTTAATGATGATGATCATGTAACTTCAGATCAAGTTACTACCAAACCTCGTAGGTAAACCAGAGTGAGATCCACACCAGAGTGGTACGGTAATCATGTTCTGGAGGTCATGTTATTTGACCATGAAGAACCTACGAACTATGAGGAAGCGATGATGAGCCCAGATTCCGGGAAATGGCTTGAGGCCATGAAATCTGAGATGAGATCCATGTATGAGAACAAAGTATGGACTTTGATTGACTTGCCCAATGATCGATGAGCCATTGAGATTAAATGGATCTTCAAGAGGAAGACGGACGCTGATAGTAGTGTTACTATCTACAAAGCTAGACTTGTCAGAAAAAGGTTTTTGACAAAGTTCAAGGTGTTGACTACTATGAGATTTTCTCACTCGCAGCGATGGTTAAGTCTGTCCGAATCATGTTAGCAATTGCCGCATTTTATGAAATCTGGCAAATGGATAAACAAAACTGCATTCCTTAATGGATTTATTAAAGAAGAGTTGTATATGATGCAACCGGAAGGTTTTGTCAATCCTAAAGGTGCTAACAAAATATGCAAGCTCCAGCGATCCATCAATGGACTGGTGCAAGCATTTCGGAGTTGGAATATACGCTTTGATAAGTTGATCAAAGCATATAGTTGTATACAGACTTGCGGTGAAGCCTGTATTTACAAGAAAGTGAGTGGGAGCACTACAGCATTTCTGATAATTATATGTGAATGACATATTGTTGATCGGAAATAATGTAGAATTATTCTGCAAAGCATAAAGGAGTGTTTGAAAGGAGTTTTTCAAAGAAAGACCTCGGTGAAGCTGCTTACATATTGAGCATCAAGATCTATAGAGATAGATGAAGACGCTTGATAAGTTTTTCAATGAGTACATACCTTAACAAGATTTTGAAGTAGTTCAAAATAGAACAGTCAAAGAAAGAGTTCTTGCCTGTGTTACAAGGTGTGAAATTGAGTAAAGACTCAAAGCCCGACCACGGCAAAAGATAGAAAGAGAATGAAAGTCATTCCCTATGCCTTGGCCATAGGTTCTATAAAGTATGCCATGCTGTGTACCAGATCTATTGTATACCCTACACTGATTTTGGCAAGGGAGTACAATAGTGATCTAGGAGTAGATCACTGGACAGCGGTCAAAATTATCCTTAGTGGAATAAGGATATGTTTCTCGATTATGGAAGTGACAAAAAGTTCGTCGTAAAGGGTTACGTCGATGCAAGTTTTGACACTAAATCTAGATGACTCTAAATCTCGGTCTAGATACATATTGAAAGTGGGAGCAATTAGCTAGAGTAGCTCCGTGCAGAGCATTGTAGACATAGAAATTTGCAAAATACTTACGGATCTGAATGTGACAGACCCGTTGACTAAAATTATCTCACAATCAAAACATGATCACACCTGAGTACTCTTTGTGTGTTAATCACATAGCGATGTGAACTAGATTATTGACTCTAGTAAACCCTTTGAGTGTTGGTCACATAGAGATGTGAACTATGGGTGTTAATCACATGGTGATGTGAATTATTAATGTTAAATCACATGGCGATGTGAACTAGATTATTGACTCTAGTGCAAGTGGGAGACTGAAGGAAATATGCCCTAGAGGCAATAATAAGGTATTATATATTCCTTATATCATGATAAATGTTTATTATTCATGCTAGAATTGTATTAACCGGAAACATAATACATGTGTGAATACATAGACAAACAGAGTGTCACTAGTATGCCTCTACTTGACTAGCTCGTTAATCAAAGATGGTTATGTTTCCTAGCCATAGACATGAGTTGTCATTTGATTAACGGGATCACCTCATTAGGAGAATGACGTGATTGACTTGACCCATTCCGTTAGCTTAGCACCCGATCGTTTAGTATGTTGCTATTGCTTTCTTCATGACTTATACATGTTCCTATGACTATGAGATTATGCAACTCCCGTTTACCGGAGGAACACTTTGTGTGCTACCAAACGTCACAACGTAAATGGGTGATTATAAAGGTGCTCTACAGGTGTCTCCAAAGGTACTTGTTGGGTTGGCGTATTTCGAGATTAGGATTTGTCACTCCAATTATCGGAGAGGTATCTCTGGGCCCACTCGGTAATGCACATCACTATAAGCCTTGCAAGCATTGTGACTAATGAGTTAGTTGCGGGATGATGTATTACGGAACGAGTAAAGAGACTTGCCGGTAACGAGATTGAACTAGGTATTGAGATACCGACGATCGAATCTCGGGCAAGTAACATACCGATGACAAAGGGAACAACGTATGTTGTTATGCGGTCTGACCGGTAAAGATCTTCGTAGAATATGTGGGAGCCAATATGGGCATCCAGGTCCCGCTATTGGTTATTGACCGGAGACGTGTCTCGGTCATGTCTACATAGTTCTCGAACCCGTAGGGTCCGCACGCTTAACGTTACGATGACAGTTTTATTGAGTTTTGATGTAACAAAGGAGTTCGGAGTCCCGGATGAGATCGGGGATATGACGAGGAGTCCCGAAATGGTCGAGACGTAAAAATCGATATATTGGACGACTATATTCGGACTTCGGAAAGGTTCCGAGTGATTCGGGTATTTTTCGGAGTACCGGAGAGTTACGGGAATTCGTATTGGGCCTTAATGGGCCATTACGGGAAAGGAGAGAAAGGCCTCAAAAGGTGGCCGCACCCCTCCCCATGGTCTGGTCCGAATTGGACTAGGGAAGGGGGGCGCACCCTTCCTTCTTTCTCCTTCCCCCTTCCCTTCTCCTACTCCCACAAGGAAAGGAGGAGTCCTACTCCCGGTGGGAGCTTAGGCGAAGCCCTGCGTCGGTGGAACATCATCATCGTCACCGCGCCGTCGTGCTGACGAAACTCTCCCTCAACACTTGGCTGGATCGGAGTTCGAGGGACGTCATCGAGCTGAACGTGTGTAGAATTCGGAGGTGCCGTGCGTTCGGTACTTGATTGGTCGGATCGTGAAGACGTACGACTACTTCAACCGCGTTGTGATAACGCTTCCGCTGTCGGTCTACGAGGGTACGTGGACAACTCTCTCCCCTCTCGTTGCTATGCATCACCATGATCTTGCGTGTGCGTAGGAAATTTTTGAAATTACTACGTTCCCCAACACGCTGATGGTAATGTTACTATCTACAAAGCTCGACTTGTTGCGAAAGATTTTCGACAAGTTCAAGGAGTTGACTACGATGAGACTTTCTCACATGTAGCGATCCTTAAGTATGTCCAAATCATGTTAGCAATTTCCGCATTTTATGATTATGAAATCTGGCAAATGAACGTCAAAACTGCATTCCTTAATGGATTTCTTAAAGAAGAGTTGTATATGATGCAACCAGAAGGTTTTTTCAATCCTAAAAATGTTAACAAAGTGTGCAAGCTCCAACGATCCATTTATGGACTGGTGCAAGCATCTCAGAGTTGGAATATACGCTTTGATGAGGTGATCAAAGCATATGGTTTTTACAGAGTTTTGGAGAAGCCTGTATTTACAAGAAATTGAGTGGGAGCTCTGTAGCATTTCCGATATTATATGTGGATGACATATTGTTTATCAGAAATGATATAGAATTTCTGGATAGCATAAAAGGATACTTGAATAAGAATTTTTGAATGAAAGACCTCGATGAAGCTGTTCATATATTGGGCATCAAGATCTATAGGGATAGATCGAGACGCTTAATAGGACTTTCACAAAGCACATACCTTGATAAAGACTTTGAAGGAGTTCAAAATGAATTAGTCAAAGAAAGGGTTCTTGCCTGTATTGTAAGGTGTGAAGTTGAGTAAGACTCAAAGCCCGACCACGACATAAGATAGAGAGAGAACGAAATTCATTCCCTATGTCTCAGCCATAGGTTCTGTAAAGTATGCCATGTTGTTCACCAGACCTATTGTGTACTTTGCCATGAGTTTGGCAAGGGGGTACAATAGTGATCCAGGAGTAGATCACTGGACAGTGGTCAAAATTATCCTTAGAGGACTAAGGAAATATTTATTGGTTATGGAGGTGATAAAGAGTTTATCGTAAAGAGTTAGGTCGATGCAAGCTTTGACACCGATCTGGATGACTCGGAGTCTCGATCTGGATACATATTGAAAGTGGGAGCAATTAGCTAGAGTAGCTCCATGTAGAGCATTGTAGACATAGAAATTTGCAAAGGATCTGAATGTGGCCGACCCGTTGACTAAACTTATCTCACAAGCAAAACATGATCACACCTTATTAGTCTTTGGCTGTTAATCACATGATGATGTGAACTAGATTATTGACTCTAGTAAACCCTTTGGGTGTTGGACATGGCGATATGAACTATAGGTTTTAATCACATGGCAATGTGAACTATAGTTGTTATTCACATAGCGATGTGAACTAGATTATTGACTCTAGTGCAAGTGAGAGACTGAAGGAAATATGCCCTAGAGGCAATAATAAAGTTGTTATTTATATTTCCTTATATCATGATAAATGTTTATTATTCATGCTAGAATTGTACTAGCCGGAAACTTGATACATGTGTGGATACATAGACAAAACACAGTGTCCCTAGTGAGCCTCTACTAGACTAGCTCATTAATCAAAGATGGTTAAGTTTCCTAACCATAGACATGAGTTGTCATTTGTTGAACGAGATCACATCATTAGGAGAATGATGTGATGGACAAGACCCATCCGTTAGCTTAGCATAATGATCGTTAAGTTTTATTGCTATTGCTTCTTCATGTCATATACATATTCCTTTGACTATGAGATTATGCAACTACCGGATACCGGACGAATACCTTGTGTGCTATCAAACGTCACAACGTAACTGGGTAATTATAAAGATGCTCTACATGTATCTCCAAAGGTGTTTGTTGGGTTGGCATAGATCGAGATTAGGATTTTTCACTCCGAGTATCGGAGAGGTATCTCTGGGCCCTCTCGGTAATGCACATCATAATAAGCCTTGCAAGCAATGTGACTAATGAGTTAGTTGCCGGATGATGCATTACGGAACGAGTAAAGAGACTTGCCGGTAACGAGATTGAACTAGGTATGATGATACCGACGATCAAATCTCGGGCAAGTAACATATCAATGACAAAGGGAATAACGTATGTTGTCATTACCGTACGACCGATAAAGATCTTCGTAGAATATGTGGGAACCAATATGAGCATCCAGGTTCCGCTGTTGGTTATTGACCGGAGGGGTGTCTTGGTCATTGATACGTCTCCGACGTATCTATAATTTCTGATTGTTCCATGCTGTTATATTATCAATCTTGAATGTTTTATAATCATTTTATATCATTTTTTGGTACTAACCTATTGACATAGTGCCAAGTGCCAGTTCCTGTTTTTTGCATGTTTTTTTACATCGCAGGAAATCAATATCAGACGGAGTCCAAATGCAACGAAACTTAACGGAGATTTTTTTGGACCAGAAGGAACATAATGGGCCCTGGCTGCGCCTGGGGGTGCCCCATGGGGGGCACAACCCACCAGGGCGCGCCAGGAGGCCCAAGCGCGCCCTGGTGGGTTGTGCCCACCTCGGGTGCCCCCGGACCGCCTCTCTGCTCTATAAATACCCCAATACTCCCAAAACCCTAGGGGAGTCAACGAAATATTCATCCAGCCGCAGAGTCCAGAACCACCAGATCCAATCTAGACAACATCTCAGATGGGGTTCACCACCTCCATTGGTGCCTCTCCGATGATGCGTGAGTAGTTCTTTGTAGACCTTCGGGTCCGTAGTTAGTAGCTAGATGGCTTCATCTCTCTCTCTCTGAATTCTCAATACAATGGTCTCTTGGAGATCCATATGATGTAACTCTTTTGCGGTGTGTTTGTTGGGATCGATGAACTTTGTGTTTCTGATCAGATCTATCTTTTTATATCCAGGAAAGTATTTGAGTCTCTTTGATCTCTTTTATGCATGATATCTTATAGCCTCGTATTTATTCTCCGATATTTGGGTTTTGTCTGGCCAACTTGATCAATTTATCTTGCAATGGGAAGGGGTGTTTTGTAGTGGGTTCGATCTTACGGTGCTTGATCCCACTGACAGAAAAGGGAACCGACACATATGTATCATTGCTACTAAGGATAAAACGATGGGGTCTATCTCTACATAGATAGATCTTGTCTACATCATGTCATCGTTCTTATTGCATTACTCCGTTTTTCCGTGAACTTAATACACAAGATGCATGCTGGATAGCGGTCGACGTGTGGAGTAATAGTAGTAGATGCAGGAAGGAGTCGATCTACTAATCTTGGACGTGATGCCTATATAATGACCATTGCCTGGATATCGTCATGAGTATTTGAAGTACTATCAAGTGCCCAACAGTAATTTGTTCACCCATCGTTTGCTATTTTTCTCCAGAGAAGCCACTAGTGAAACCTACGGCCCTCGGGTCTCTTTCTCATATATTTGCTTTTGCGATCTACTTTTTCCTTGCATTTATTTTGAGATCTATTAAACCAAAAATACAAAAATATCTTGCCGCGTTTTATTTCTATTTATTTTATTTGTCGTTCGATCTATCAATCTACTACAAATTTACCTCACGTCCGTTTGCCTATCTTGAGGCGCCGTACCCCGGAAGGGATTGACAACCCCTTTAACACGTCGGGTTGCGAGGATTTGTTATCTGTGTGCAGGGGCTATTTACATTGTGTTTCTTGGTTCTCCAACTGGTTCGATAACCTTGGTTTCATATCTGAGAGAAATACCTACTGCCGCTGTGCTGCATCATCCCTTCCTCTTTGGGGAAGTACCGACGTAGCTTCAAGCGACATCAAAAGGAATTTGCTGGCACCATTGCCGGGGAGGATCTTCAACATATACCAGGTTCCTAATCATAAATCTCATCTCCTCGCAATTTACATTATTTGTCATTTGCCTCTCGGTTTCCTCTCCCCCACTTCACAAAAATTTGTCGTTTTATTCACCTCTCTTTTTCGTTTGCCGTTTTCTTGTCGGGTCTGTTTTTGTGTGCAATCTTGTTTGCCGTTATTATCATTATGGATAGCTCTTCCTCTATTGCTTGCACTCTCAAGAACGAGGTTCTCAACTTTAAACAAAGGGGAGGAGAAAGTTTAAAAGATGCTTGGTATAGAATTTGCAATGCTCATAATAGATCTATCCATAAGCAATCTACCATTGTTCTTCTTCGCTGTTTTTATGTTGGCATCACCACTTGGTATAGATTCGTCCTTGATACGATTACCGGTGGAAATTTCTTGATGTGTCCTTCTCTTGATGCTTTTAATGCTATGGGAATTTAGTGGGCTCATCACCTCTCATGATTATTGAAACAACTTTGAGTCTTGAGCATGTTATGGAAAGACTAGATGCTATTGAAAATAAATGCTCACCGAAGATCATATGGAAATTATAGATAGAAATATGCATAATTTTGCCACCAATATTGGGTCAAAAGCAGGAGATATTTGTAAGTTGTTAAAAGAAAAGGGTGCCGTAATCCATGAAAGAATAGAAGAAAGCCCGTCTCGAATCGATAAATTAGAAGAAATTTTTAGTAATATAAGCTTGGCTTTCACTTCCTCTAAAACAATCGAAAAAAACTCCCGTAAAGATTGGCAAAGTTACCAAGAACAAGGTTGCAACTTCTAGTAATAGTAATAAGGAAGAACTTAATATGATTGGTATTCACCCAGATTTTGTTCAAGTAATAAGAGATCCTTTTTGAAAGAATGAAATTCTTGAATTTATTCCTAGGAGTGTTATTATGAAGATCTTTATGCTAAATCTTTGAAGGATTTTTAGTGTTTGGTTGAAGAGTTGGACAAAGATGACAAAACTTAGATCCTTGCTTTATGCCTAGCTAAGGGTGTAAAACTATAGCGCTTGTTGGGAGGCAACCCAATGAATAAAATTTATTTTTGCTTTTTTTTTTCTGTTCTTGAGTGTTTGCAAAATTATGATACTTTCATGATTGTGTTTTTTGTGTTTTAGTTAGTGTTTGTGACAAGTAGAACCAATAGGATCTTCTTGGGTGATAGTTGTTTGATCTTGCTGAAAAAAACAGAAAGTTTGCGCTCACGAAAACAATTCTAATTTTTTATCAGAAAGAGATTTTGCGCTGATTCTTTTTGCATAAGATTAATATACAAATTACCCAGGTCGTTCTAGTTTTTCAGAATTTTTGGAGGTTCAGAAGTTTCCAAAATAGTCAGATTTGTACAGACTGTTCTGTTTTGACAGATTCTGTTTTCTTTGCGTTGTGTGCTTATTTTGATGGCTCTATGGTTTTATTTGATGAGTTTTTGCCATAGGAAAGTTGGAATACAGTAGATATAATGCAAAAAACAAAATATGAATTGGTTTGGTACAGTACTTATAGTAGTGATTTGCTTTCTTTTACTAACGGATCTCACGAAGGTTTTGTTGAGTTTTGTGTGATTGAAGTTTTCAAGTTTTGGGTTATCTTACAATGGATGAAGGAATGAAGGATAGAAGAGCCTAAGCTTGGGGATGCCCCAGCATCCCAAGCTATTATCCAAAAATGAGCAACCAACTAAGCTTGGGGATGCCCCCGAGTGGCATCCCCTCTTTCTTCTAACGACCATCGGTATTTTACTCGAAGCTATATTTTTATTTGTCACATAATATGTGTTTTGCTTGGAGCGCCTTTTATGATTTGAGTCTTTGCTTGTTTTATTTTGTGTTTTAAGTCTCGATCCCTTGCTGGACACACCTATTTGAGAGAGCCAAAATTATTTCATGACTTGTTAGAATTGCTCTCTATGCTTCACTTAAATTTTTATGAGCTATGGACTTGCTCTAGTACTTCACTTATATATTTTTGAGCACGGTGTGCTTTATTATTTTTGAAGAAATGCTCTCTTGCTTCACTTAGATTTATTTGAGAGTTAGTAAAATTTTCAAGAAATTCTCTCTTACTTCACTTAAATTATTTTGAGAGAAAGAAAGAAAAATTATGCTCATGATCTTCACTTATATTTGTTTGAGCTTATGAAAAGCAACACATGAAAATTAGTCCCAAAGTGATAGATATCCAAGAAGGATATAATAAAAACTTTCATGAAGATCATTGGACAAAATAAACTTGACTTTTAGTAATAGTTTTGAGATATGATGATGTGATATGTGAGTTATGTTGATGAGTAATTATGCTTTAGTAAGAATATTGGTGTTAAGGTTTGTGATTCCCTATGCAAGAACGAAAGTCAATAGTCATGTGATGAAATTATATCCTACTTGTGGTGCATTATTCGGTGTTAATTATGCTTAATGCTTGCTTATGAGATTATTCGTTTCTTGGTTGGTCCCGTCTCAATCTTTTGCTAGCCTTCATTTTGCACCAAGTATGATCTCTACTTGTGCATCCAAAATCCTTTAAACCAGTTTTGCCACATGAGTCTACTATATCTACCTATATGCGGTATTCTTTTGCCGTTCTAAGCAAATTTGCATGTGGCATCTCTGATTTTCAAAATGAACTTCTCTTTTGTGTGTTTGTTTCGCTCGCGGAGCGGTGAGGGGTGGCTAATATTTTCCATGCTGGATGTGTTATTCTCACGATGAGTGTTTATCCACTTGTCATTGCACGAGAGTAAGGCAAAGGTTTTAGGGATGCCCAGTCCCGAAATGAAAAAAATGAATTTACTTTATGTTGTCAAATAATAAATTCCTTGGAAAGTGTTGGTATGGAGGGCAACCGTGGATACGGCTTGCCATGGAAAGTGAAAGTATGGTGGAAAAAGGAATAAACTTTATTTTCTGTTTGGGAACCGCCTATGATATATCTAGAATGGAAAGTGTTGGGAACACTAAGTCGTTTTCGTTAGTGGGATGGATACACCTCCCAAAATGTCTTTATCTCTAAATTTTTCGCTTTGAGCTCTGGCACCTCTACAAATCCCTACTTCCCTCTGCGAAGGGCCTTTCTTTTACTTTATTCAATTTTTATTTTTGAATTTGAGTCTCCATCTTCTCTTACAAAAGCACCAACTAGGAGGCAATATGATCGTACTTAAGTATTGGGTGTAGCTAATATGCGAGTGTGTCTCATGAATGGATCAATGGTTGAGCATGATGGGCTAGGGATAACTTTTAGCATTGATATTTTGAAAGACATGGTTGCTTGTTGATATGCTTGAGTATTTAAATTATCATGTCAAAACTAGACTATTGCTTTGAATCACATAAATGTCCAATTGTCCATGCTATAAAGAAAAGAATATGATATGACATGATAGGCAGCATTCCACATCAAAAATTCTGTTTTTATCACTTACCTACTCAAGGACGAGTAGGAGTTAAGCTTGGGGATGCTGATACGTCTCCAACGTATCTATAATTTTTGATTGTTCCATGCTGTTATATTATCAATCTTCGATGTTTTACAATCATTTTATATCATTTTTTGGTACTAACGTATTGACATAGTGCCAAGTGCCAGTTGCTATTTTCTGCATGTTTTTTACATCGCAGGAAATCTGTCACATCCCTAGCTTCTCGTATTGCACTAGGCTAGCTTCATGTGTGCATCATGTTTGAATTTTTGCAGAAAATTGAAATGGGGATTGCCTAAACCCTAGCATCAAAGGAATTCACTAGGTTCAACTAAAATATTCTCAGTGTTTCCAAATGGCTTTTAAAAATGTTCATCATTTCTGGAAAATGCTAGAAACAATAACCGGAGGTGCTGCACATTTTTCCATGACATATTTGGGCTCTGAATTAAATCATATAGTATTTGCATTTGGGCATTTAAATGCTATTAAATATTTTAAATGCTCAAATAGTCATAGACTAAAATGTTTACTGTTGGATATATTCTAAACAGTAGCCATGATTAGTTTCATGATTTTTGGAAATGCCCTGGCATTTTTAATAAAGCCCAGAAAAAAATAACAAAATAGAAAACAGGAATTAAAAGAGATAAAAAAAGCGAGGACTTACCTGCACCCACCTGTGGCGTGCTACTGTAGCCACCTGGCTGGCCCAGGAGCTGGCCCAGCCCACCAGAGCCAGCCCACCGCAGCCGCCACCGTCTTCAACCACCTGCCAGTAGGCAGGAGGGCGTGTGCCCGACCCGCGCATGCACGCGCCGGCCACCTCCTGCTTGCCTGCTCGCCCTGGATCTCTCCCTCGTCGCCACGCACCCCCCTGGACCGCTCTCACTCTCTCCCGTGTCTCTCTCTCTCCTACCCTCTCTCCCGAGCACCACCGAGCGGAGCCTGTCGCCGCCGATCGCCGTACCCATAGCCAGAGCCACCCCCTCGCCTCTCCGATGCATCCCCGAGCTCTTCGACGTCGTCCTCGACCCCTTCACCGAGCCACGCCCCGCCGGAAGCCCCGCAGCGCCGTCCGCGAGCTCATCTTCAATATTCGGCCGCCGGCAACTTCATCGTCAATTCGCCGCCGTCCGTGCTTCCCCGACCTAGCTAGCTTGCTCGGCAGAACCGCGGTGAGCTCTACCACCGTTTCCGCTGACCACGTGGTCTATCCCTCGCCATAGACGTCGTCCCCATGAGCTCCGAAGCCCGCCGGCGCCGTGCTTCATCACCGTCATGGCTACCGATGCCGTAGCCTGCGCCTGGGCGCGTCATCCTGCTCGGGTTGCTCCTAGGAGACGATCCCGACCACCAGCGGAACATCAAACCCGTGCGTGTCCGAACTCCGGCCGCCGCTGTCAAGCTCGCCGGCAGCGTTTCCGGCCTCCCTGCACCCAACCGCCTGCACCACTAGATGCGGCACACCTCCAGCTCGCCGTAGGACCAAGCCGCATGCTCAGCCGACAACTGCAGCGCGATTCCGGCGCGCCTCCGCCGCGTTGGATGGTCGTCACCGGTCAAACTCTGGCGTGCCGACGTGGACGTCATTAGTGCTAATCGCTACCAGCTAAGCACCCCCTAATAGGCACTGACAGTGGGCCCAACCACTGGTCAAACCCCAGTCAATGATGGGTTTGACCGGGATTAGCCCTGTGTCACTGACATGCGGACCCCGCTGGTCAGGTTTGACCTGGACCAGCCGCTGTTGACCTGCTGACATCACCACGACGTCATGCTGACGCAATTAACCTTTTTCTAGACTTATTCTTATTCAGGAAATTCCAGAAAATAGTGCTAACTTCTAAAATTCATAGAAAATTATCTATAGCTCAGAATGAGATAAATTATATATGAAAAATGATCAGAAAAATCCAATCTATCCATCTATACTGGTTTCGTGCATGTCTAAACAACTTAACCTTGCTGTTTAGTTCAAAACATGATAAGGCACTATTTAAATTCATAATTTGAGTTTGGGATTGAACCTTTGGTTCAAAATGATCCAAACCCATCTGTTTGTAGTTGCATTAGCCCAAAACACATTCATATTGCCATGTCATGATCATGCATCATATTGTGCATTGCATTGATTGTATTTCTTCTCTGTTGCCGGTATTTGTCCCCTCTCGGTAGATGATGTTCCGGCGTTGTGATCGTTGACACTAATGAAGGCTCAATGCTATCTTCAGAAGTGCCAGGCAAGCAAAACCCCCTTGTTCATTCCGATACAACCCCACTCTCTCGCTCCTTCTCTCTTTTACTGCATTAGGACAACAACGTTTCATCTGTTACTTGCTGCGGTAGTTGAACCCCTTTCCTCTGCATAACCTGTCATTGTCACAGTAAATAGATGAAACCCACTAGCATGAGTAGGAGTTGTTTGAGCCCTGATGTGCCTACTCATTCATGCTTGCTTGTCATGCCTGCTATTGCTTAGAGTTGTGTCAGGTCTGATTCATCGGGAATGAATTGGAAAGTGGTGAACATGTCCTACTGTGTGAGAGCTAAGGGTGTGAACATGATTTGGTAAAGGTAGCGGTGAGAGGCCATGTAGGAGTACATGGTGAGTTGTCTCATTGAAACCGTCCTCAGGAACTGAGTTCTGTGTTTGTGATCCATGAACAGTTACTACCACACATTGGAATGCTTAAGTGCCCCTCTCGACTTATTAATCAACCTGATCTCTGTCCAGGAGTTGCAACTAGTTTCTGGTGTTTGTAGGTAGTGTTAGTAGTCTACCAAGTGGCACCCGGTACAGGTGGGCTTTGGACAGACTAGGCACCGTGGCACGGTGTACCAAGCGTAGATCCATCCGTCGAGGTGGGCTTGGGAACCCTGCACACATCGTTTGGGGCCGTGAGCGACACCCCGGCTGGATCTCCTTGCGGACGGAACCCGAATAGGCGATAAACCTGGACTAGAGACTTGTGTGGTTAGTCAGGTCGTGGCCGACTCCCTCGCCAGGCTTCCGCTTGAAGGTTGCCGAGGTACACGACGTGTACATGGTGGTAAGTGGCGAGAGCGTGTGTGAAGAAGTACACCCCTGCAGGGTTAACATCATCTATTCGAATAGCCGTGTCCGCGGTAAAGGACTTCTGGGTTGCCTATAACAGTTCATAGACAAGTGAAAGTGGATACTCTAAAATGCACAAGATAAGCGTGAGTGCTATGGATGGCGTTCTCGTAGGAAGACGGGAGCGGATCCATAGCGGTGTATTGATATGGTGAATATGTGGACTCGTGTGCGCCACCTCAAAAGAGTTACTTGCGGTCATAGTTTAGGATAGCCACCGAGTCAAAGTTGGCTTGCTGCAGTCAAACTCCACCACCCCCCTTTGTTGATACCGATCATATGTAGCTAGTTCTGATGTAAGTCTTGCTGGGTACATTTGTACCCATGTTTGCCTATTTTATGTTTTGCAGAGAGACGTCAGTCTCGCTAGTAGTTCCGTGTGGACTTCGACGTTTAGCTTGATACCTCAGCTACGATCTTGTGCCCTCGGCAGGATCTGGTAGATAGTCAGGCTTCTCAGCCTTTTTCATTTGTAGATGTCTGTACTCAGACATGTTAAGCTTCCGCATGTGTTTGACTTGTATGCTCTGAATGTTGGGTCATGAGACCCATGTTTGTAATATCTCGCTCTTCGGAGCCTAATGAATAAATACTCTGAGTCGTAGAGTCTTATTGTGATGCCATGTTGTATTTGCACATATCGAGCATATTGTGTGTATGATTGAAATGCTTGGTATGTGTGGGATCTGACAACCTAGTTGTTTATCCTTGGTAGCCTCTCTTATGGGGAAATGTAGTCTTGTGCTTCCATGAGCCATAGTAGTCCGCTACAGCCCGGTTCACCGGAGTCCTGCTAGTCCAGCACTACTGCTCCGGAACACTTGACTGGCCGGCATGTGATTCACTTCATTCATGTGTCTGTCCCTTCGGGGAAATGTCACGCGGTGACATCGGGAGTCCTGCCTAGCCTGCTACAGCCCGGGTTCCCGGAGTCCTGTTAGCCTAGAGCTAGAGCCCGGATTCGCACGCTGCTGACCAACATGCTCAATGTTGATTCATGTATGCCTGTCCCCGTAAGTTAGTGCCACTTTGGGTTCACGACTAGTCATGTCGGCCCGGGTTCTCTGTCATATGGATGCTAGCGACACTATCATATACGTGAGCCAAAAGGCGCAAACGGTCCCGGGCCATGGTAAGGCGACACCCGTGGGAATACCGTGCGTGAGGCCACAAAGTGATATGAGGTGTTACCGGCTGGATCGATGTGACTTGGAATCGGGGTCCTGACAAAATCAATATCAGACGGAGTCCAAATGCAATGAAACTTCATGGAGATTTTTTTTGGACCAGAAGGAACATAATGGGCCATGGCTGCACCTGGGGGTGTCCCGAGGGGGGCACAACCCACCAGGGCGCGCCAGGAGGCCCAGGCGCGCCCTGGTGGGTTGTGCCCACCTCGGGTGCCCCCCGGACCGCCTCTTTGCTCTATAAATAACCCAATATTCCCAAAATCCTAGGGGAGCCGACGAAATATTCATCCAGCCGCCGCAGAGTCCAGAACCACCAGATCCAATCTAGACACCATCTCGGATGGGGTTCAACACTTCCATTGGTGCCTCTCCGATGATGCGTGAGTAGTTCTTTGTAGACCTTCGGGTCCGTAGTTAGTAGCTAGATGGCTTCATCTCTCTCTCTGAATTCTCAATATAATGGTCTCTTGGAGATCCATATGATGTAACTCTTTTGCGGTGTGTTTGTTGGGATCGATGAACTTTGAGTTTATGATCAGATCTATCTTTTTATATCCATGAAAGTATTTGAGTCTCTTTGATATCTTTTATGCATGATCTCTTATAGCCTCGTATTTCTTCTCCGATATTTGTGTTTTGTCTGACCAACTTGATCTATTTATCTTGTAATGGGAAGAGGTGCTTTGTAGTGGGTTCGATCTTACGGTGCTTGATCCCAGTGACAAAAAGGGAACCGACACGTATATATCGTTGCTACTAAGGATAAAATGAAAGTGCGTTATATCGACTATAGGGGGGGTGAATAGGCGATTTTCATGAATTCTTCACTGAGGAATTTGTGGGTGAGGAAATTCCTTAGCGAAGAACTACTTGCAGCGGAATAAGTACTCAAAAGTATGCATAGCAGAACACAAGCATAGTCATCATGATGAAATGACGACAAGCACTAAGTACAGAAAGCGTAAACACAGGATAGCACAGGATGAAGACAAATAGACTGAAGAAATTGAACTGAGGAAATTGACAAAGTCTTCAGTCAAAGTCTTCAAACACAGATATGAACAAGCATACAACACAGTAATGAGGAAATGAAAGAGTTGAGGAAATAGAACCAGTTGGCTTGGTGAAGACAATGATTTGGTAGACCAGTTCCAACTGCTGTCTCAGTTGTACGTCTGGTTGGAGCGGCTAGGTATTTAAACCTGAGGACACCCAGTCCCGGACACACAGTCCTCACCGTATTCTCCTTGAGCTAAGGTCACATAGACCTCGCCCAATCACTCGTGGTAAGTCTTCAGGTGACTTCCAAACCTTCACAAACTCGGTCACTCGGCGATCCACAATTTCCTCTTGGATGCTCTAGACCATGACGCCTAACCGTCTGGAAGAAGCACAGTCTTCAAAGGTAACAAGCGTCGGATCCACGCAGGATCAATCTCTTCAGTGATGCTCAATCACTTTGGGTTTGTAGGTGTTTGGGTTTGGGGTTTTCCTCACTTGATGATTTTCGCTCAAAGTCCTCGGAGGATGGGATGCTCTCAAATGACAAGTGTCAGTTTCTCTCGGAGCAGCCAACTAGCTAGTGGTTGTAGGGGGCGGCTATTTATAGCCTAGGGAGCAGCTCGACATGATAAGACATAAATGCCCTTCAATGATATGACCGATAGGTGGGTAGATATTTTGGGACAGCTGGCGCGTAGCACAGCAACGGTCGGAAATTTGAGTATCAAATTCCTCAGGGCTATCATGTTCCTCACTGTTTAGGCAATCCGCACTGGCGAATTCCTAACTCCTCGGTCAGAACAAATTCCTCAGAGACCAGAAGAACTTCATCTCTGTCACTGAAGAATATGTCTGAACTGTATGAGATTTCCAATGGCTTCACTCGAAGGGATTGGTAGGTGTAGGATTTTGAGTTGAGCATCACATGGAAATTTTTCCTTAGTATTTCCTCGACCCCCTTTAACAGTACGGTGTTTCCTATGACTCAAGAAAAAGAAAATGAAACTACGAAAACAAAAGTCTTATGCTTCGTGTTCCTCAAATGAATACCAAGTCTTCAAGGTCACACCAATTTCTTCACTTTCAAAGTCTTCAGAAATACCAAAGTCTTCAGTCGAAGAACTTCATTTTTAGGGGTCGACTTTCTCTGTAAATATCAAACTCCTCATAGACTTATAGACATGTGTACACTCATAAACACATTAGTCCCTTAACCTGTAAGTCTTCAATACACCAAAATCACTAAGGGGCCCTAGATGCACTTACAATCTCCCCCTTTTTGGTGATTGATGACAATATAGGTTAAGTTTTGAACGGGGATAAACATATGAAGTGTAAATACTGATATTGAGGAATTTGATTGCAAGATATAGAAGAATTCCCCCTGAAGATGTGCATAGTGAGGAATTTGCTTTTGAAGCAATGTACACTTGAAGAGTTGAATCATGGAGATCTCCCCCTATATCTTGTAATTCATACACGCATTTGACATAGTATATGAAGAATTTGAAATGCATGATGAAATATGGTGACTGATGTAATTCAGCATGCGTGCAATAACATTAACGAGGAATAAGCATGCAGAAGAAACGGCAAAAGTATCAGGTCACCATAGAGTTTAAGTTTACAACTCAATCCAACAAAGTCATCAGAAGAACAAGAGTTGTAACTTGAAAAAAAATGCCCATATAAGATAGACCCGATTGAAGACTAACTCAAATTTCTCCCCCTTTGTCATCGAATGACCAAAAGGGTCGAAAATGAGGACTAACGCCCCCTGAAGAATATCAAGGTGATGAAGGAGCGCCAGCATTGTTGGGGTCGTTTGTTGATGTAGGGCCTGCCGCAGTGTCGTCCAAATATTCATGTTCATCAGTGTCACGTGATGAATAATAGGAGCAAGTCACCAAGGAAGGAACCTTGACCTTCTTGTACTTCTTCGGAGGAGGTGCAGCCCAGTCAAGATCTTCCTTGAGACCCATTTTCTTCAGATCTTCTTCACTATAGACTTGAGACAGAACAGCCCAGGTGCGGTTGAGGGTTTCATGAAGGTAGTAGTGGTTTTTCTTCACTGCATTATGGGTAGCAGTCATGTTGTGAAGAATTGAACCAAACTGACGCTTGACCCATTTATGATTGCTATCAACCTTCTGGTGAAGACTGAGGAGAAGCTCACGGTCAGTCATCACACTGGGTGCTGTGCCTTGAGGATTTTGCTTGGGTGCATTGGCGGCAGAGTCATGGGTGGCAGAGTCATCATTGGTGGAGTAGGATGCAGCCTTGCAAAATTGTCCATCCAATGGACGAATGCCTTCATCAATTAGAGCAGTAGCCTTGCCCTTTTCATCAGCTGAGGAAAATGTCCGTTTGAGGACTTCGATCGGGGGCAAGTAGCTGCAATGGTTCAGTGTATCAGCTTTGTAGTTGAGTGAAGACCTTGTTCTGATGAATCTCATAATCCATGGTGCATAAGGCTTCAACTCAAATGGTGACATTGCCACATTGGCCAGAGTCCTCATGAAGAAATCATGGAAGTTGACGGGAACTCCATGAATGATATTGAAAAGCAGATTCTTCATGATGCCAACGACTTCTTCTTCATTTGAGTCGTGGCCCTTGATAGGACTCAATGTCTTTGTCAAAATGCGATAGACAGTCCGAGGCACATACAACAATTCCTTCACAAGGAATTTTGTTCTTGGGGCCTGACCTGGCTTCAAAGGCTTCATCAGCACTTGCATGTAGAGATCGGTAAGCTCAAGTTCATTGTAGACGCAACAAGCACCTTCAAGAGGCGGACTGAGAGGCAAAGCATGAGGCAATTCAGTAGCTGGTGCTTTGTAGTGAGTGTTTTCAGACATCCAGTCCAGCACCCATGAATTCACATCTTCAGAGTTGCCGGTGATGTGCAGCGTCGCATAAAATTGAAGAATAAGTTCTTCATTCCAATCACAGATTTCAGTGCAGAAATTTAACAATCCAGCATCATGAAGAACACTGAGTACTGGCTCGAAGCACGGCAGAGATTCCATATCCACGTGAGGAATGTGCTCATGATCGAGGACTTTGTCTTTGTTGAACAGCACTGAGGAATGGAAATTTGCCTGGCTGGCAGTCCAGAAACGCCTCTTCCTTATGCGAGCAGAGTCATAAGGGTTGTAATCAGTGAAGAATACATGCTCGCCAAAGAAGGCATCAGTCTTGAATTTTTGCTTCCTGGAGAATGGATCCTTTGGCTTGGGCAGAGGAGTGTTAGTGAGTTGCATCACAACCTCAGGAATCGCAATCTCAGGTTCTTCAGGCTGAGGAATTTCTGGTTCCTCTTCAGTGGCAGCCTGGTTCTTGAATTCTTCATTTTCATTTTCTTCAGCACTAGCGGCTGGAATGTCTTCATGAGCTTCATCAGATCCCAATTGAACTGTAGTGGCTGGGGACTGAGGAATTTGCTGCAGTGGAGTGAAGAGTGGAGAATTGGGGTGCTGACTTTCCCAAAAGTCATCATTCATCACTGGTGTGGTACAGCCAATGTCCACATCTTCATCTTCAATTTCTTCAACGCCGGCCTCTTCAGCAGTAAACTGAGGCATAGGCGAGGAAACAACTGGGGTTGAAGGGATTTCATCCACTTCAATTTCTTCATCCATCTGCTCTGACGTAGCAGCAGAAGGAGTTTCTTCATCAGATCCGCTAGGGATCACATATTCTTCATCAAAAGGAACAAGGTCCTTTGATGGCATGGTTGAGATCGGAACAGCATCAATCGGGTTTGCAAAAGAGCTTGTCAATTTTTTCATCTTCTTCGGTGCTAAAGAATCTGAAGGAGTTGATGCTTTCCTTTTCTTCATAACTGCACGCTCTGCAGCCTTGGTCTTCTTCACATCTGATGCAGATGGAAGGATTGGAGTTGGAGTAGGCGCAGGAGGAGCAGAGGAATTTGGTTTAGTTTCTTCAGGCACAACTGATGCAGTTGCCCTGACCTCTTCATTTTCTTCAGGCCCACCACTAGTCGGTGCCCTGGGAATTTCTTCAGTGGCTGGAATGCAGTCATCTGCCTTGGAACTCACATTGTCTTCAGCAGCCTGATTGTCATCAGCGGTGCTGGCATGTTCTTCAGTTGGCTGAGCAGATGCTTCAGCCGGAGTGACTTCAATATGCACAGGGGCAGCGACACTTGAAGTGAATGTCTTCGTCAAATTGACAAACCTGACCTTGGCTCCTTTCCAATCAGCATAGTAAGCGTTGAAATCATAGTGACAACGTTGTTCTTCAGGAACTTCTCCTTCCTGTACTGTGCTTTCTTGAGCTGCCTGGCCTTCTCATATTTCCATTTTTCTTCACTGATGAAATGGGTCAGCATGTGACTTCGGCCAGGTGTCAACTTGAAATCAGGCATAGGAGTGTTTGGGTCCTTGTGCCAGAGATCAATATAGTTGAGGATCAACTTTGGATCCAAAAGCAGTGGCACATCTGTGCCCTTGGCTCTAGTGGCCCTGACTTGCCTATCTCTGATGATTTCAGCAAGTTCTTCATCATCAGCTTCGTCTTCTTCAGACGGTACTTGGAAGGCGACCTGCTTCTTATGAGGACTTGGGCGAGAGCCTCGTCCAGCAGTGGTCTTAGTCTTCAATAGAGAGGGTCCTGTTGAAGAGTTTGGTGCAGCTGAGGAACTAGCTGAAGCTCCTGAGGCAATAGAGATGCCTGTAGTCCTTTGGCACGTGGCGAGATGCACAGGTGCTGAGGATTTTGTCGGAGCAGCTGAGGACTTTGGAGGAGCAGGAGCGGCTTGAGGAATTGTCCGTGAGGGCTGAGCTGAGGAAATTGGCCGCGAGGGCATTGAAGAAGAGGCACTTGGCTTGTGCGCAGGCTTCTTTGCCATGGATTTCTTCGGCCTTACAGAGGCCTCAGCAGCAGCAGTAGTGGAATCTTTGTTGAATTTCTTCACTGCATGTTTTGCCTATTTGGCCAACTTGGCCTGGCGCTTGGCCCATTCTTCAGGAAAATCCTAACCGCGCTTGATGCTAGTGGGATCTGCCTCTTGGCCAGGTGCCAATGGAGGTCTTGAGCATGGAGGAGTAACAGCGAATTTCTTCATGTATTTTGGAGTCACATACCTGTACTCCCTCCACTCTTTTGCCCATCTCCTTTCTATCCTCTGAATGCGCACCTTGTGTTGATTTTTATCTTCCTCAGGGGGTGTGCAGTACCCAGCATAAATGTCCTCGGGGATTTCAAAGGCAGTATTGACCTCAGGCCTCTTTCCTCCTTTCTGTGGCTTCTTTCCATCAACCATTTTCTTCGGTCGAAGAATTTGAACAATTGAACTCTCTGAAGAAGTATGCAACTTTTCTTCGAGGAACGCTGCAAATGAGTTAAGTTGATGAGAACCTAGTGATTCAGCAGCGGACATGAGTACCTGTGAACAGAGTATAGTTGCGAGGAATTTGGAGAGGTCATATGCGTTCTCAGAAGGTTTTTCAAAAAGAACAAGTTTGAGGAATTTGACCAGATGAGTATTGAAGAATTTCACTAAGCATTCTTTGTCTTAGGTTCCAGAGTTGTATAGATCGAAGATCCACACAATTGAGGAATCTTGAAAAAATGATGCTTAGAGAAACGAATCAAGAACAGATGACAAGTGAGGTGTTCAGTGTGTGAAAAATTTGAGGAATAAACACCTTTGAAGATTTTGTAGAAGTCATTTGAATCAAAAAGGGCAGTAAAAGTAACTTTTAATTACCCTGAATGAAGAACACGACGAACTGGGATGTGGAAAGGTGAAGCTCGTCTATGCAGATCTTCCACGCCCTAACTTGGCGGAGGAAGACGGCTACGGCGGCGGCGGAGTGAAGATTTCCGCGGCCGGCGTGAGTACGGCGGCGACGAGGTCTAGGCAGTGAAGCTCTTCCTCACCGGCGACGATGATGTAGCGGTGGCGCTAGGGTTTGAGAAGCTCGAGCTGGAGAGAGGTCGAGCGGAGTAAAAGAAGTGAGGAAGGGGAGAGGGGGTATTTATAGCCACGGTGAAAAACGGTTCGCCCGAAGAAATTGGAAAAACGTGCCCCTGACCCTTCTCATTCGCTTGACATTTGTCACCCACGTACTGAGAAGTGGAGATCGTGTTAGATCGTGGGTGAATAGATAAGTATATCGTGGGAAGTAGACGGTTTGAGCGGCAAAGCCGAAAATTTGGATAAGATAAGTTAAAAGTTCTGTTCGCAAATTCTTCAGCTGACAAGGACACAGTGAAGATTTTGAATGAGTTTCAAATAGAACGCACATGAAGAATTTGTGAATAGATTGGGTTGAGTATAGCATAGAGGGAGAAGGGTCCGATCACATTCACTTAGCAAAAAAACCAACTTGAAGAATTAGCCATAAGTGAATGCTGTAGAGGACATAAACTTATATATTTATATAACCAATGAAGAAAAACGACGGAAACAGTGAAGATTTTGCAAAGTTGAAGAATATGAAAAACTGAGGAAAAAACTCAAATTGAAGATTTTCAACTTTTGTGGTGGCGTGACCCACCGTATAAGAATGATGATTTCAGACACCGCGTACAATTGTTGTAGGGTTCTGAGAATCAAATTCTTCATTAATTTCTTCACACTTAGAGTGTTATTCTTGATTGATTGAAGAAAAATGTTTCTTCATGTGTTGCACATCTAAGTCATCAATTTTGCATAAGTGTTAGGATGAGTGTCCTTTTCAAAGAACTTCGAAGATTCTAAGATATTTAGCTCACATCGCAACTTGCTAAATCTCTTCTCATCCAAGGGCTTTGTGAAGATATTGGCTAGCTGCTCTTCAGTCTTCACATGCTCAATAGTAATGTCGCCCTTCAACACATGATCGCAAAGAAAATGATGACGAATCTGAATGTGCTTTGTCTTCGAGTGCTGAACTGGGTTGTGAGCAATCTTGATGGCACTCTCATTGTCACAGAAGAGAGGCACATTCTTCACGTTGACGCCGTAGTCCTTGAGAGTTTGCTTCATCCACAGCAATTGAGCACAGCAAGAACCAGCAGCAATGTACTCAGCTTCAGCAGTAGACAGTGATACGCAGTTCCGCTTCTAAGAGGACCAACAGACCAATGATCATCCGAGGAAATGACATGTACCAGATGTTGACTTGCGATCCACACAATCACTAGCATAGTCAGAGTCAGAATATCCAACGAGATCAAAAGCCGAGCCCTTGGGGTACCATAATCCTAGTGTTGGTGTGTGAGCTAGATATCGAAGAATATGTTTCACAGCCTTATGGTGTGATTCCTTCGGTGTAGCTTGAAATCGGGCACACATGCAAACACTAAGCATAATATCTGGCCTAGATGCACATAAATACAATAAAGAACCAATCATGGAGCGGTATACCTTTTGATCGAAGTCAATACCATTTTCATCAGTGCACAGATGGCCATTTGTGGGCATCGGAATTTTGACGCCTTTGCAGTCTTGCATGCCGAATTTCCTCAGTACATCCTTGAGGTATTTCTCCTGAGATATGAATATGCCATTGCGTTGTTGACGAATTTGAAGACCTAAGAAGAATTTCAACTCTCCCATCATAGACATTTGATATTCTTCACTCATCATATAGGCAAATTCATCACTATAACGTTGGTCAGTACAGCCAAATATGATATCATCAACATATATTTGGCATACAAACAATTCATCATCATATGATTTAGTGAAAAGAGTAGGGTCGAGTGAACCGGGTTTGAAGCCTTTCTTCATGAGGAATTCCTTCAAAGTATCATACCACGCCCGAGGGGCCTGCTTGAGGCCATAGAGGGCCTTATTTAGTCTGAAGACTTTGTTAGGATGCTTAGGATCTTCAAACCTGGGGGTTGAGCAACATATACTTCTTCCTCAAGCTTACCATTGAGGAATGCACTTTTCATATCCATTTCATATAAAGTGATATCATGATGGTTAGCATAAGCAAGTAATATGTGAATAGCTTCAAGTCTAGCAACAGGTGCACAAGTTTCATCGAAATCAATTCCTTCAACCTGTGTGTAGCCTTGAGCTACTAGCCGTGCCTTATTCCTCACCACAAGGCCATTTTCATCTTGCTTGTTGCGGTAGATCCACTTTGTGCCGATGATATTGTGTTTGCGAGGATCTGGACGATTGGCCAGTTCCCAAACGTTGTTGAGCTCGAACTGATGTAATTCTTCTTGGATGGCCTGAATCCACTCAGGCTCCAGAAATGCTTCATCTACCTTAGTGGGCTCTGAGATAGAGACAAAAGCATAGTGCCCACAAAAGTTAGATAAATGTGAAGCTTTTGAGCGTGTGAGAGGACCTGGTGCTTCAATGTCATCGATGATCTTCTCAACTTGCACTTCTTTTGCAACGCGAGGATGAGTAGGTTGTCGTCGAGGAATTTGATGAGCATTTTCTTCAGCACCATTTTCTTCAGCAATTTCTTCAGGTGCATTAGCTCGACGTTCTTCACGTTCTGGAATGAATTCTTCAGCAGATTCTTCGGTAGGAATGACATCCTCGGTAGCCTTGAACTTGATAGTTTCCTTAGGTGCTGGTTCATCTATCACAGAGGGTAGGTGCTCTCTTTGCGAGCCATTAGTTTCATCGAACCGCACATCTACAGTTTCAACAACCTTGTGAAGAACGGTGTTGAAGACTCTGTAGGTGTGCGAGTGCTTTCCGTAACCAAGCATAAAACCTTCATGTGCTTTCGGTGCAAATTTAGCATTGTGATGAGGATCTCTAATCCAACATTTAGCACCGAAGACTTTGAAATAACTCACATTGGGTTTCTTGTCAGTGAGGAGTTCATAGGCAGTCTTCTTGAAGAATTTATGAAGATATACCCTGTTGATGATGTGGCACGCAGTATAAATTGCCTCAATCCAGAAGTGACGAGGCGTCTTGTACTCATCAAGCATAGTGCGAGCCATCTCAACAAGAGTTCTGTTCTTGCACTCCACGACGCCATTCTGCTGAGGAGTATAAGGAGCAGATAACTCATGAGTAATACCAAGTTCATCAAGATAGTCATCAAGACCAGAATTCTTGAACTCAGTTCCATTGTCACTCCTGATGTGCTTAATCTTCACACCAAAGTTGGTTGAAGCCCTCGAGGAAAATCGTTTGAAGACTTCCTGCACTTCATGTTTGTAAGTAACAATGTGTACCCATGTGTAACGAGAGTAATCATCAACAATAACAAGACCATAGAGAGATGCGTCATTTGTGACAGCTGAGTAATGGTTAGGACCAAAGAGGTCCATGTGAAGCAATTCGAATGGTCGAGTAGTGGTCATGATAGTCTTCGCTGGATGCTTAGCCTTGGTCATCTTTCTAGCTTCACAAGCTCCACACAAGTGATCCTTAAGGAATTTGACATTCTCAATGCCAATGACATGCTTCTTCTTTGCAAGCGTGTGCAGATTCCTCATGCCTGCATGACCAAGTCGTCGGTGCCATAGCCACCCTTCTGAAGCTTTTGCAAGTAGGCACACGGCTGGTTGCGGTCCTGTAGAGAAATCAACAATATACAAGTCTCCTCTCCTAAAGCCTTTGAAGACTTTGGAATTGTCAGCTTCCATAACCACAACACAACGATACTTGCCAAAGACAACTACCATATCAAGATCACAAAGCATTGAGACAGACATGAGGTTGTATCCTAAGGACTTGACAAGCATCACTTTGTCCATGTGTCGATCCTTTGTGATTGCAACCTTACCTAGACCCAATACCTGACTTTTGCCTTTGTCAGCAAAGATGATATGCTTCAGATGCGATGGTGATAAGGGAGCATCAATCAATAGATTCTTGTCACCAGTCATGTGATTTGTACATCCACTATCGAGGACCCACTCAGTGGCTTTGGGTTGATCATCCTGCAGATGAACTAGTGCAGCTTACGAACTTCATATACTTCATCAGTGAAGAATATGACATCACAATTCATCAGATCAATTTCAGCAAGCAATATAACAGATAAAGTAGTATGAGGACATGAGAAATGAAAGTTCATTTCTTCGTGATTAGCCTGCGTCCTTTTAGGCACTCTTCAGGTCTCCAGCAAATTCTTCAGACGTTTGAGCACGTCTGGAGACCTGACCCTGCAGAAGAGATTAGTTCTTTTTCTCCACCACCCACATCTGAAGGGGTGGCAAAGAGTTCATCACTCTGCGAGCTCCATATGAGAAAGGTGGCATAGAAGCCAATCTGTTTCGTTTCACACAAGAGAAGTTAGGGTAAGCATATGAATAAGCAGAGAAATTCTTTGAGGACTTATGAACATAATGATTAGAAGAATAATGCTCATATTCATAGCCCTTGGCTCTTCCCTGTGAAACAGAGTTGTTAGCATGATGATGTTCATATGAGGACTTTGATCCTCTTGAGGAATATGATCCATGTGAGGAATTTGGTCCGTATGAGGACATGGATCGATATGAAGAATTTGGTCCAAATGAAGAATTTGATCTGGGGTTCCTAATCTTCACAGGTGGTGTCATGAGAACATTCACCTAAAGACTTTCAAGGCACTTTTTGGGAACCCAGATTTTCTTCATAGGGGAACCGTTCCTGCAGTTAGTGCCAACATATCTGTCGGAGTAAATGGCCACGGGTAGCCTAACCGACTGCCCCTGGTTCTTCTGAAAAAATTATCAGGCCTTCGGGCCTCCAAGCACTCCGAGCATTGGGCCGCCTTCCCGGGCCGGCTACCTCTGAAGCCGACTCCCGGAAGGCGACCCAGCCTCACCAACTCCTCCCCAGAGTGACTACGGGGTGGCCGACTCCAAGAAGCCGGCCAAGAAGGACGCCGACTCCTAGGAGCCGGCCAAAACCACAACCACTCCAAGCCACTCCCACATAACGGCGACGCGACGGGGTGTGGCCACAGTGCGGCCCACTACCCCCAAAGCCCGAGGCGGGCATGGCTACAAGAGGCCGTACGGGACGGCCAACTCCCGTGCGGCCCGGCACTGTAGCCATACTAGCCTCGACGTCATCCACGACCGACTCCCGTACGGCCCGCGGGCAGCGGGCCCCTTCAGCCAGAGAGAGGCGTGAAGGCGGCCCGGTCTTTCCCAGTCAGCCAAGAACGTAGCCGGCCTCCAGAAGCTGGCTACTCCCTTCCTCGAAGCAGGAGCCCCATTAAGGAGACAAGACGAGGTAAGGCTACAGTGATAGCCCCCGAGGCGGCCCACTGTAGCCACGCTTACCTCGACAAAGCCCTCGTCATCACAGGCGAGGCAACAGTAAGCAGCCGCCGATAAGACCCTAGGCGGTGGGGCCGGCCTGTCGACTAAGTAGCCGGCAGCCGGCGGGACCCACCAGCCGGCGGAGAAGCCGGCGAGCGTAGACACTGATGGCTGGGACCAGAGCCCAGCCGGATTACCATTGTACCCCCGGGGGGTAGGCCTATATAAACCCCCCGGAGCACCCATGCAAAGGGTTCGCACCTAAGCATAGTTCGCCTGGGAGCACAGTTGGCCTCTAGGCATAGAGTGGCCTTCTAAGCATAGCACACACACCATAGATAGAGAGAAGCAAGAGCTAGCCTTGTTCTTCTTCTCCCTTGATCCCAATAGCTCTAGGAGCGATTGTAGCTGCCTTTCATCGACTAGTGATCATGCGGAGACCCCGCAGAGCAGGATTAGGGGTGTTATCTCCTCGGAGAGCCCCGAACCTGGGTAAGATCCGCCGGCGTGCATGTCTTCGCCTTATCCCGTTTCCAGGCACCGGCGACGTTTTATTGGCTCCCACAATGATAAGCCACCCCTTGGCATATGTCGCACCAACTACCCGACATTTGGCGCCCACCGTGGGGCCAGGTGCACCGTCGTCCGGAGACCTGTTCTGGACGGGAACCCTCTTCCTCCCCCGCGAGCGCAGCCAGCCTGCTGCGCCCGATGGAGTTTGCCTCGACGCGCTGCAAGGCGTCGACGACGCCTGCGCAGCGAGCCGCCTCGCCGATCTGCCCGGCGAGACTCGCATCTCCGATGAGCCTGCGTCCGACGCAGGCACCGACTACCCCGAGAGCCGCCTCGTCAGCCTCCTCGACCAACTTCACGTCTCCAGCGAGCCTGCTGCGGACATGGAGTCTGTCGGCTCCACCGACCCGATGCTCATCGACTCTGACACCGCGTCGCTTGACGCCTACCCCTCCGACGTGGTGGTCTTCGACGACCCCCTCCCTCGAGCTGACAGCGGCAGCAGCGCTGTCACCGAAGTGCTGGTCATCAGCCACGTCTCCAACTCGGGCGAGAATGCCCGCGACGCCCAGCAAGCGGCGATGCACGACCTCTCCGTCCCCATCCCGGCCGACGCCGACGCCGAAACCCTGGAGGCACGCCGCCTTGCCCTCATCGCGGAAGGCCAGAAGATAGCCTCGATGAGACGCCTCACCGAGGCCCACCAGCGCGAAGTCGTCCAGAAGCGCGGCGCAGCCGTTGCCAGCATGCTGGGCGCAGATCGCCCCGTCTACGCCACCCCGCTCGAGAATCTGCGAGCCGCTCAGGAGCCGACGAGCCGACGAGCTCAATGGGCTGGGAGCCGACGATCTCCCCTACATGACAAGACGGATCCAGCAGCTGATCGACGCGGCTGCAGAACGGCACGAAGCCGGCGCCCGTGCTGATAGTCATCCCCCACGCCGGGAGCACGCCGCGACGTCCCGCTCGCCGACTGCGAGCGGCGCGCGCCAGAAGAAAGACAAGGAGCCGGCTGCCAGCCGAGCCGGACTCGCATCACCATCAAGCGCGACGCGGAGGGCCGCCCTCGAGCAGTAGAGCACCAGGGAAACCTGCCTCCTCCCCCGCCTCGAAGAGAAAGACGCCTCACTCCGCCGCCCATCACACATCCGACTCTTGGTGACCGACTCGGCCGCCGAGAAGGAGTCGGAGAGAACGACGCCCGCCACAGGATCGACCGCCTTGCTCGATCCTTGGCGTTAGAAGAAGAAGACGATGTCGGCCCACCATGCTTTGGCCCCCGCATCCGCGACGAGCCCTTCCCCAAAGGGTTCTCGCTCCCCAGAGACACGCCCAAGTACAACGGCTCGGTGAAGCCGGAAGATTGGCTCATCGACTACTCCACGGCCGTCAGCATAGCCAACGGCAATCGGCGCGTCGCCGTGAAGTACGTCCCCCTCATGCTGCAAGGCACGGCGCGCACATGGCTCAACAGCCTCAAGCCCTACAGCATCAACAGTTGGCTGGACTTCACCGAAGTTTTCGTCCGCAACTTCACCAGCACCTACAAGCGGCCTCCCAAGCCTCGCCAGCTCTCCCTCTGCGTCCAAGGGCCCAACGAGTCGACCCGCGACTACCTCACGCGATGGGCCAAGCTCCGCAACTCCTGCGAGGGAGTGCACGAGGTCCAGGCCATCGAGTACTTCACCGTCGGGTGCCGAGAGGGCACCCTCCTCAAGCACCGACTCCTCTGCGACGAGCCGGCTACCCTCGATGAGTTGCTGGTCATCGCCGACAAGTACGCCACAGCCGACTCCTCAATGAAAACCGAGCTGAGAGTAGACGCCTCTGGGAAGGTGATTGCTCCGGCTCCCAAGACGCCGGCTGGCGACCCTAATCGGCTCCCCTACCAGAACGACCACAAGCGCAAAGGCCCCATGCCGACTTCCTCCAGTCGGCAGGTGGCCACAGTTGAAGACGAGCAGCCCGAAGATCGGCCCGCTCCCAAGAAGAAGGGTGGCCGGCCGCCTTGGCAGCCGTCTTTCTCCTACGAGCAAGCACTCGATGCCCCCTGCAAGTTCCACAGCGGCGCGAAGCCGTCCAACCACACAACACGGAAATGCCACTGGCTCACCCGCATCACCAAGGGTGAGGGAATGTTGCCGCCTCCGCCTCCCGGCCCGCCGCCTCCAGCCCCTCAGCAGCCGGCGGCTCGGCCGGCAGTCGGCGCCATCCAAGACGAATTCCCCGAAGAGCACGCCGCCTACGTCGTCTTCACTAGTCAAGCCGACGACAAGCGCAGCCGACGCCGACAGCACCAAGAAGTAAATGCAGTCGCCTCTAGCACCGCCGAGTTCATGCACTGGTCCGAAAAGCCAATCAGCTGGAGCCAGGCCGACCACCCAGAGGTGATGCCTTCGCCCGGCTCCTATGCAATGGTCTTGGACGTCACCCTCGCGACGGAGAGGCGAGCTGCTAGATTTTCTCGCGTCCTGATAGACGGCGGAAGCAGTATCAACATACTGTACCGCGATACCATGGAGAAGCTGAACATGAAAGTGAAGCAGCTCATCCCGAGCCGCACCGTCTTCCATGGTATCGTACCCGGCCTGTCTTGCTCTCCAATCGGCAAGATCAAAATGGATGTTCTCTTCGGAGACAAAGATCATTTTCGCTGGGAAGCAATATGGTTCGAGGTAGTGGATTTGGAGAGCCCCTATCATGCACTGCTTGGCCGACCTGCTCTGGCCAAGTTCATGGCTGTGCCCCACTACGCCTACCTAAAGATGAAGATGCCGAGCTCGAAGGGGATCATCACGGTAGCCGGCGACTACAAGAAGTCCATCGAGTGTGCCATGGCCAGCAGCCGGTTGGCCGAGTCCCTCGTGGTGGCAGAAGAGAAGAAGATGTTGGAACGGGTTGTGGCCATGGCTGGCAAGTAGCCGGCCTTGTCCCCCAACCCCAAGGATTGTGATGCGCAGGGCTCCTTCCAGCCTGCCAAAGAGACGAAGAAGATACCCCTGGACCCGGAGCACCCGGAGAGGTTCGCTGTCATTGGGGTGAACTTGGACAGTAAATAGGAAGGCGAGCTCGTCGACTTCCTCCGTGAGAATCGAGACATCTTTGCATGGTCCCCAAAGTACATGCCGGGTGTCCCGAAGGATTTCGCCGAGCACAAGCTACATGTCCGAGCTGACGCGAAGCCGGTCAAGCAACCCCTCCGCCGACTGTCAGAAGAGAAGCGGAGAATTGTGGGAGAAGAAATAGCCCGGCTCCTTGCAGCCGGCTTTATCATGGAAGTGTTCTTTCCAGAGTGGCTTGCCAACCCAGTTCTGGTTCTGAAGAAGAATAACAAGTGGCGTATGTGTATAGACTACACAAGTTTGAACAAGGCCTGCCCAAAGGATCCGTTTGCCCTGCCGCGGATTGACCAAGTGATAGACTCCACAGCCGGATGCGAGCTGTTAAGTTGTTTGGATGCATACTCAGGGTATCATCAGATCAAGTTGGACCCGGCTGACCGCCTGAAGACTGCCTTCATCACACCCTTTGGAGCTTTCTGCTACCTGACAATGACATTCGGCTTGAGAAATGCCAGTGCCACTTTTCAGCGTTGCATGCAGAAATGTCTCTTGAAACAACTCGGCAGAAATGCCCACGTCTACGTAGACGACATTGTGGTGAAGACAGAGAAGCGCGGTACCTTGCTGGAAGACCTGAAAGAAACATTTGCCAACTTGCGCCGATTCCAAATCAAGCTCAACCCAGAGAAGTGCGTGTTCGGATTGCCAGCCAGCCAGCTGCTAGGCTTCCTGGTCTCCAAACGCGGCATTGAGTGCAACCCCGTCAAGATCAAGGCCATCGAGAGGATGGAGATTCCCACGAAGCTGCGAGATGTGCAGAAGTTCACTGGCTGCTTAGCCTCCCTGAATCGTTTTATCAGCCGACTAGGAGAAAAGGCTCTCCCCTTGTACCGACTCATGAAGAAGTCCACTCACTTTGAGTGGAATGATCAAGCCGACCAAGCCCTCCATGAGTTGAAGAAAATGTTGACCACTCCGCCTGTCCTGGCTGCGCCGACTGAGAAGGAGCCCATGCTCCTCTACGTCGCCGCGACTAGCCGAGTCATCAGCATTGTTGTTGTGGTCCAGCGCCCGGAGGAAGGCCGAGCCCAGTTGGTCCAGAGGCCGGTCTACTATATCAGCGAAGTACTATCCAGCTCAAAGCAAAACTACCCGCACTACCAGAAAATGTGCTATGGGGTGTACTTTGCTGCCAAGAAATTGAAACCCTACTTCCAAGAGCACCCCATCACGGTCGTGTGCACTGCCCCGCTCGCCGAGATCATAGGCAGCCGGGATGCATCCGGCCGGGTGGCCAAATGGGCCATTGCCTTGGCGCCCTACACGATCTTCTATCAACCCCGCACCGCCATCAAGTCGCAAGCATTGGCCGACTTCCTCGTCGACTGGGCCGAGACCCAGTACTTACCACCGGCTCCCGACTCTACCCATTGGCGGATGCACTTTGACGGGTCCAAGATGCGCACCGGCTTGGGAGCCGGCATCGTCCTCACCTCTCCCAAAGGCGACAAGCTCAAGTACACGCTGCAGATCCACTTCGCCGCCTCCAACAACGTCGCCGAGTACAAGGCGCTCGTACACGGGCTCCGGCTAGCCAAAGAACTTGGCATACGCCGGATCCTGTGCTACGGCGACTCAGATTTAGTGGTCCAGCAATCATCCGGCGATTTGGACGCTAAGGACGCGAACATGGCGAGCTATCGTTTCCTCGTCCAGCAGATAAGCGGATACTTCGAAGGGTGCGAGTTCCTTCACGTGCCAAGGGCCGACAACGACCAAGCAGATGCCCTAGCACGGATCGGCTCCACCCGACAAGCCATACCGACTAGCGTCTCCCTCCAGCGCCTCCTCAAGCCGTCCATCAAGCCGTCTCCAGAGTCGTATTCCATCTTCGTACCGCCTGCGCCAGAAACAGCCGGATCTGACTGGAGAAATCCCGCAGGCGGCACGGGGACTTCGACGACTGGCCCGGGGACTGCCGTAGTCGCACCCGGCCCGGGGACTTCAGAACCCGGCTCGGGGACTGCAACGACACAAGAAGCGGTGGCTGGCTCCAATGCAACACCCAACCCACCCACCCGAGTCATGGTGGCCACATTAACAGAAGAAGAAGTCACAGCTCCCTCATGGGCCCAGCCCATCCTCAAGTTCCTAGTCAGCAGAAAGCTGCCGGCTGACGAGATCTCAGCAAGACTAGTGCAACGACGAGCCGCAGCATACACAATAATCAACAGAGAGCTTGTGAAGCGCAGCGTCACTGGAGTCTTCCAGCGTTGTGTCGAGCCAGAAAAAGGAGTGGCAATCCTCAAAGACATCCACCAAGGCGAATGCGGCCACCACGCAGCCTCATGATCCTTTGTGGCCAAGGCTTTCCGCCACGGTTTCTTCTAGCCGACTGCCTTGGAGGATGCTAAAGAAATAGTCAAGAGTTGCAGAGGATGCCAAGTTTTTAGTTCCAAGCAACACCTGCCGGCTTCTGCACTCAAGACCATTCCCCTCACCTGGCCCTTTGCCGTCTGGGGACTGGACATGGTGGGCCCTTTCAAGACAGCCCGCGGCGGCCTGACACATCTACTTGTTGCTGTGGACAAGTTCACAACGTGGATTGAAGCAAAGCCAATCAAGAAGCTCAATGGGCCGACTGCCGTGACATTCATCACCGACATCACCACTCGGTACGGCGTGCCGCACAGCATCATCACCGACAACGGCACGAACTTCGCCAAAGGAGCACTGGCACGTTTCTGCGCGACGCAGGGCATCCGGCTGGACTTAGCGTCCGTTGCCCACCCGCAGTCAAACGGCCAGGTCAAGCGAGCAAATGGACTCATCCTCTCCGGCATCAAGCCCTGACTGGTTGTGCCACTGGAGCGATCAGCCGGTTGCTGGCTCGAAGAGCTGCCGGCTGTCCTCTGGAGTCTGCGCACTACACCCAACAAGTCAACCGGCTTCACTCCATTCTTCCTCGTGTACGGTGCCGAGGCTGTCATCCCAACAGACATCGAGTTCGACTCGCCTCGGATCACCATGTACACGGAGGAGGAAGCCAAAGAAGCAAGAGAAGACGGCGTGGACCTACTGGAGGAAGGCCGGCTGCTGGCACTCAGCCGGTCCGCCATCTACCAGCAAGGCCTGCGCTGCTACTACAACCGCAAGGTCAAGCCAAGATCCTTCCAAGAGGGCGACCTTGTGCTCCGGCTGATCCAGCGAACAGCCGGCCAGCACAAGCTCTCGGCCCCTTGGGAAGGCCCCTTCATCGTCAGCAAGGCACTCGGCAATGACTCCTACTACTTGATCGACGCGCAAAAACCAAGAGCACGCAAGAGAGACGACTCCGGCAAGGATTCGGAGCGACCATGGAACGCAAACCTCCTAAGACGATTTTACAGCTGAAAAGCAGTATGTATCATGCTCCCCTTTTGTATTAAGTACAAACCAACAGGCCCCCCGAACAGTACTCGGGGACTGCCTTTTATTTATCTATGAATGATGAGTGTCATATCCATGAATGTATTGTTACATTTTGAATTTTTGTCCGGCACCGGGTTCGACTAGTCGGCCCGGGGACTGGCCGCCTTGAGCTATATCGAAAGTTTTTCCTAAAGTCAGAAAAGTAGTGCGCCGGCTCCCGAGTGCCCTCTTGTTGCAAGTCGCAGCTCAAAGAACTGACTGTCCGACTAGCAAGAGGAAAGACAGAAAGGACGCCCACACGAAAAATGGCTAAGGAACAACGAACCTTTATAGCAAAGAGAAGGCCTCCAAACATGCCTGCCAGCTACCAGAGCAGCCGGCTGTCCGGCTTCCTAAAAAACTTAGCTTTAGTCCAGCAGAGCTAAAGTATTCCCCCCTCCCCAATCGGCCAGGCACTCCCCCGGCTACAGATTGCAGAGCAACTGTTTGACTGGGGAGGCGGCAACTAAGGGAGGGTGGCAAAGGAAAAAGCAGAAGGACAAAAGGCAAAAGTACAAGGAAAGACCAAATGCATAAGTTATACATACATAAAGCCCCCAACAGGCGGCAACAGACATAAGTTCGAATACACCCAGTGGGTGGGATTGTGCAGAATTTAACCAAACATTGTTCTAAAGAGTAACAAAGCAGAAAAGCAAAAGACGGCGGACTAGGGCGCGGCATGGAGGCCGAGCTGGACGGTGAAGGCGGCCTCGCCGGCTGAAGGAGTGGCCGCCTAGTGGGTCTCAGCCTGGCCACCACCTATGGCAGGCGACGCACTTGCACGCGACGTGGTGCTAGAGGTGCGGTCAGGCTGAGGCTGGCCGGCTGCTCCACCAGCCGGCTCGGCGTCTTCACCTTCCTCCTCCTCTTCTTTACCCTCGTCGCTGGAGTCGATCTCCTCCGCCGAGTCTTCACCGTACGCCGGGTCCAGCCCGAACCACTCCTCCGGCTGGGCGACACCGTTGTCGTCCACCTCGGGGGCGAAGCCGCTGGTGTCGGTGTAGTCGGCGATCGCCGAAGCCCGCCGAATGATGGCCGGCCGCGCCGGCTCCAGCTCCGTGTCGGCTTGCTGCCGCCAGGTAGCCAGCTGCTCCAGGTTCAGGCCGGGATACCAGGCCTTGACGAACTCCAGCGCCCGCCTAGCACCGGAGCGAGCCGCCGACGCCTTCCAAGCCTCGAAGCGGCCGACGGCCACCTCCAGCCAGTCGGCGGTCCGACTGGGGGTGCGAGGGACCGCTTGGCCGGGCCAGAGGGCGGCCAAGACCTGCGCCCCGGCACGCTGAAGCCGGCGGAGCAGCCGGTGAGCCGGCTGGATACGAGCCTGGATCGCCAGGAGCTGTTCCTCCAGCGAGCGGCCGGCGGTTGGTGAGATTTCAAAGCCGGCTTGCCTCCGCGCCTGGCGACGGGCCTCGATGGTCTGGTTGGCGGCAGTAGAATAGCCAGGGAAATACTCTGCGCAAAGAAGAATAAAGGAAGAGAAGAACACCAAAATCAGAAAGCAAGCCAAAGTGGCAGACGGCAAGAAAGGACGGAGAGGTAGGCGGCTTACCGTCAACCAGATCTTCGATCTAGCCGTAGCCAGAGACCAGAGTCTGCCTGGCCTCAGCCCAGCCAGCCGCCTCCGTCTCGAACTCGGCCTGGAGAGCGGCTTCGCGATCCTGCGCAGCCTTCAGCGCCGCCTTGTGGCCTTCCTCCTGGTCGGCCAGCTTCTTGACCAGGCGGTCGCGCTCCTGCACCAAGGCGGCGAGCTCGGCATCCTTGGCACGAAGAGCAGTCTGGGACTCCCCCAGCTGTGCCCTCAGACTGGCGTTGGCAGCTGCAAAGTCGGAAGAAGAAGAAGAACAAGTAAGAAGTCGTCAAGGAAGATCCGACCCGACCGCTCAGCAGTCGGCCCGAATCTCGGGGACTACACCCAGTGGGTGCGCTGACGCGCCCCCACATGAGATAAAGATCAAGTCACGTACCTCGGCTCTCAGTAAGGTCGGCAGTCTTCTGAGTCAGCTCCCGAGCCTGGGAGTTGAAGGTGGCCGCTCAAAGGTTGTGGTAGTCCTGCAAGATGGGCAGAAGACCGAAGTGAGATCAAAAACAGCAAAGGGAAAACCTCCAAGAAGTTCCAAGCCGCCTGCTCAGCAGCCGACTCGGAACTCGGGGACTACACCCAGTGGGTGCGCTGACACGCCCCCACGGAAGAAATCAAGATCAAGAAGAGAAATCAAGATCAAGATCAAGAAAGAACAAGATGGGAATCCTAACCCGGATGGCCGCCCGCGTTGCGAGGAACTCGTCGGTGAACTACCTCAGCGCCGCGGCTTGGCCTTGGAGCCGGGTCCGGACGTCTTGTGCGGCCACGTTCACCATGGCCGTCCCTCCGCCTGGTGTCCACCCCGAGGTAGCGCTGGCCGCCTCCGCATCTCGGGCCGACGAGCTGGAGCCTACGGCCGGCTGTGGCTCCGATGCGGCCTTCTGCGGCTCCGACGCGGCCTTCCCCGCACGCCGGCTTGGCGGAATCCGGACCGCCACCTCAGCCCTCGCGGCCGGCTCGCCCTCCGCCGGCTGTGCGGGCGACGGCTCAGGCCGGCCGCCTTGGGCCGCCCTAGTTGGCGGGGTCGGCTCCGGCACCTTCTCCAAGATGATGACGTCGTCGCCGCTTCCCCCCAGCCCTGGCTGGTCGCTGCTGGCTCCCCCTGGCGAGGGCTCCGTGTCCCCAGGCGCCATGGTGCGCAGGGGGGTGACCATCAAAACCTCCCCTGCCGCCGCCGCGGCCTCAGCCTCTGCCTGGGCCTTGGCTGCGGCCTCGTCAAGTGCCTTCGCCGCCTCCTCCTCCCGAGCCGCCTGGGCGGCGGCCGCCTTCCGCGCCTCCGCCTCCCGTGCCTCCTACTCCTCCCGCGCCTCCTGCGCGTTCCTTTCCGTCGCCTCCTGGAGGTCGGCGCGGGGGTCCACGCGGCGGGTGGTGCTCCCAGAGCCCCTTGGCGACTCGACGATGGAGCCGGCAGCCGCCCGCTCAAGTGACAACGGAGCTCTGACCGTTGAAGAAAAGACGAAGGTTCAAGAACCACCAAAGAAAGAAAGAAAGAGAGTACACAGAGAAAGAGAACTTATGCCGACACGGTCTGCGGTTGCTTCACCACTTTGCGGAAACGAGCCGCCTTCGCGGCCGCCTCTTCCCGCCTGGTGGCTGCCGCCCCGCCCCTAGGCTTCTTCGTTCGGCTGCCGAATAGACCCTGGGCGGCGCGACGCTTCTGCCCTCCACCCTGAGCAGGCTGCGCGGTGGAGGAGCCCGCGCCGCGTCCAGATGCCGGCTGGCGGCGCGGGACGGCTTCGGCTTCGTCCTCGTCCGGCCAGTCGTCGAAGGTAGCAGTGAACCCGGAGCCGCCTGCTTCGCCGCCGGCTTGGCCACCGCCCGGCTCGACGGCGTCGTCCATGTGGACCGCCCCCAGGTCGGGGTCCTCCAGGTCGTGTTCGGTCCGGTCGGGGACGAAGCGGCGCTCCACGTCTGACCCGCCGGCCGGCCGAAGCAGAGGGCTCTGTCGAAGAACAAGCCGACTAAGTCAGAGTCGGCCAAGAGATGCTCGGCAACAAGGCTGAGAGAGAGAGAAAAAGAGACAAGGGGAGCGTACCGTAGGCGGAGGATTGGCTCGGCTATATGGCTCCTTGCCGAACTGCCACTCTTCAGTGAGTTGGCAGTTTGCAAGGTAGTTCACCATGTAGGCCACCTCATGGCGCGGCATCTCCTTGGTGCACATCCGGCTCGGATCGAGCTGGCCGCTCATCTGACAGATCAGATGAGGCCGGCTCTGGAGCGGAAGAACCCGGCGCGTGACGAACGCAGCCAGAAGATCGGGCCCCGTTAGGCCCTCCGACTGGACCATCACCCGCAGTCGGGCGATGGCGGCGTTTCCAGCCTGCGACAGCGTCACCGCCCGGAAGGACCACTGGGGCAGCCTGCCCGCCGGTGGGCCGGCTACGTAAGCCGGCAGGTTGATGTAGTCGCCCCGTGGAGCGATGTTCCGCACGTAGAAGTACGACTTCTGCCACTTCTTCACCGATTGGATCAGCGTGATGATGGGGAAGGGGTTGTCGGCGCCCGATCTCCGCGACGCGATGAAGGCGCCAGTATGAGCCGGCACGCCTTTACTGCGCGTGCCCAGCTTCGACTGGAAGAGCTCCCCCCAGAGCTCAAGGGTGGGGAGGACGCCGAGATAGCCCTCGCACAGGGTGACGAAGGCAGACAGCAGCACCACCGCGTTGGGGGTGAGATGGTGCGGCTGGAGCTGATAGAATTTGAGCCAGGAGCGAAAGAAGGCGCTCACTGGCAGGCCGAAGCCGCGCAAGAAGTGCGAGCGGAAGACCACCCGCTCGCCCTCCTGTGGCGCCGGCCTGATTTCCTTCGCCGGCGCGATGCGGACCTCCACTTTGTCCGCGGTCGGCAGCCGCCGTGTGTCGCGGAGGAAGTCGACATGGTCGTCATGGACGTTGGAGCCGTCCCAATCCCCGCCAAGCTGCTCTACGGTGGGAGGCATGGAGAAAGCTAGCACGGCGGCGGAGGAGCGTGCGGTGGAAGAGCGCAGCGGCGAGGCGCTGTCGCGAGAACACGCGAGCGAAGAAGACGGTGGAAGTAGCAGGAGAGTGCGAGGGCCTGCCGCCCTCCGCCTCCCCCTACTTATAGCCTCACGAGGCCGAAGAGGCCGGACGTGGTGGGGAGACGTGGGATTAACTACGCCCACTCCCCCACGTCTCGCGATTATTGCGCGTAAATGCGAGCCGAAACTGCCGCATGGAACGTGCGGGCGATTTCGGGATACAAAGGATCCGCGCCTGGGCCGGGGCGCGGACGTGGCGGGCCCCCCTCCCTGCGGCGACGTCCCGTCACGTGCGTGGGCTGGCAGGCTTTCCGGCCACGTGGCTCGCCGACGGCCCGTGGCCGGCCCGCGGCCCGGTGCACGTGCCAGCGGGTTCCCGCCCTCCGACTCCAGAAGATTTCGACTCAGGCGGCGCGCCTGACCAAGGCCGGCTCCCAGCTGCCGGCTTGTCACGATAGGAAGCTGATCGAGCTTCTCAAATCCCCACTCCACCTCGAAGCCCAATCAGCTTCGGGGACTACTGTCGGAGTAAATGGCCACGGGTAGCCTAACCGACTGCCCCTGGTTCTTCTGAAAAAATTATCAGGCCTTCGGGCCTCCAAGCACTCCGAGCATTGGGCCGCCTTCCCGGGCCGGCTACCTCTGAAGCCGACTCCCGGAAGGCGACCCAGCCTCACCAACTCCTCCCCAGAGCGACTACGGGGTGGCCGACTCCAAGAAGCCGGCCAAGAAGGACGCCGACTCCTAGGAGCCGGCCAAAACCACAACCACTCCAAGCCACTCCCACATAACGGCGACGCGACGGGGTGTGGCCACAGTGCGGCCCACTACCCCCAAAGCCCGAGGCGGGCATGGCTACAGGAGGCCGTACGGGACGGCCAACTCCCGTGCGGCCCGGCACTGTAGCCATACTAGCCTCGACGTCATCCACGACCGACTCCCGTACGGCCCGCGGGCGGCGGGCCCCTTCAGCCAGAGAGAGGCGTGAAGGCGGCCCGGTCTTTCCCAGTCGGCCAAGAACGTAGCCGGCCTCCAGAAGCCGGCTACTCCCTTCCTCGAAGCAGGAGCACCATTAAGGAGACAAGACGAGGTAAGGCTACAGTGATAGCCCCCGAGGCGGCCCACTGTAGCCACGCTTACCTCGACAAAGGCCTCGTCATCACAGACGAGGCAACAGTAAGCAGCCGCCGACAAGACCTTAGGCGGTGGGGCCGGCCTGTTGACTAACTAGCCGGCAGCCGGCGGGACCCACCAGCCGGCAGGACCCAGCAGCCGGCGGAGAAGCCGGCGAGCGTAGACACTGATGGCTGGGACCAGAGCCCAGCCGGATTACCATTGTACCCCCGGGGGGTAGGCCTATATAAACCCCCCGGAGCACCCATGCAAAGGGTTCGCACCTAAACATAGTTCGCCTGGGAGCACAGTTGGCCTCTAGGCATAGAGTGGCCTTCTAAGCATAGCACACACACCATAGATAGAGAGAAGCAAGAGCTAGCCTTGTTCTTCTTCTCCCTTGATCCCAACAGCTCTAGGAGCGATTGTAGCTGCCTTTCATCGACTAGTGATCATGCGGAGACCCCGCAGAGCAGGATTAGGGGTGTTATCTCCTCGGAGAGCCCCGAACCTGGGTAAGATCCGCCGGCGTGCATGTCTTCGCCTTATCCCGTTTCCAGGCACCGGCGACGTTTTATTGGCTCCCACAATGATAAGCCACCCCTTGGCATATGTCGCACCAACCACCCGACAATATCTAGCAAATACTTCACCATTCTGATTTTTGAATAATTTATAGTTGAAGTCAAATGACTCATCAGAAGAATGAGGAGATTCACATGTAAAGCCAGATAAGTTAGATGGATCAACTGGAGGTCCCTTTGCAGCAACCCATGAGGTTTTGGGGTACTGCTCAGGCTTCCAATATGTACCATCAGCATTGAGTTTCCTCTCAAAGGCAATACCCTCTTTCCTAGGATTCCTGTTGAGGATCTGCTTTTTAAGCACATCACAAAGAGTCTGATGCCCATTGAGGCTTTTGTACATGCCTGTCATGTACAATTCCTTCAGCCCTGCATCGTCAGTGATACTAGCAATGTCCTCAGATGAGGAATTAATGATAGCAGAGACAGTTGAGGAATTTGTAGCATTAGAAGCATTTGAACATTCAGGTGAAGAATTAGCAGATTCACGTTCAATGCATTTCAAACATGGAGGAACAAATTCTTCCTGAGCAGCGCCGATTTGTTGAGCAAGTAATGAATCGCGCTCCTTCTGAAGATCTTCATAACTCACTCTTAGCTTCTCAAGATCTTGCTTTCTTTGAAGAAATTCATAAGAAAGCTTCTCATGATCAGACAAGAGAGTGTTATGATGACCTTGAAGGTTGTCATACCTAGTCTGAAGTCTCTGAAGATTTCCAGTTAAGGTTTTAGTGCGATCCATTTCTTCACCCAACATATCATCACTTTTGTCTAGCATGTTTTGAACCTTTTCAAGAGCCCTTTGTTGTTTCACAGTAATCTTAGCAGGTTTAGAATAGCTGGGCTTAAGGTTTTCATCAGATTCATTCTCACTTGATTCAGAGGAGGAATATTTGAGTACCTTGGCACCCTTTGCCATGAAGCAATAGGTGGGAGCGTAGTCATCATTGCCTTCATCAGCCTTGTTGGTGAGATCATTTTCTTCAGTGTTGAAGATAGACTTGCTGACGAATGCAGTAGCGAGGGCTAGGCTAGCCACACCGGATTCGGAATCCTGAGATGCCTCCTCTTCCTCATTTTCTTCAGATTTAGCCTCAGAGTCCATTTCCTTGCCAATGAATGCCCGAGCCTTTTTGGACCTGCTCTTCTTGTGATATGAAGGCTTTGAGGATTTTCATGATGAAGATTTTGAGGATTTCTTCTTTTTATTCGCATCATCAGAACTGTAATCCTTGTATTTCTTCTTCTTTGATTCCATTTCCCACTGAGGACAGTCTTGAATGTAGTGTCCTGGTTTCTTGCATTTGTGACAAAGCCTCTTCTTGTAGTCACTGGATGAGGAATCATTGCTCCTTGAGGGTCTTCCAAAGTGACCACGTCTTGAGAACTTCTGGAATTTCTTCATGAGCAGTGCAAGATCATGGCTCAGTTCTTCAGGATCACCAAGGCTGCTTTCAGAGTCTTCATCTTCAGACTCAGAAACTGCCTTGGCCTTCAGTGCACGTGATCTGCCATAGCTCGAACCATAGAGATCTATCTTTTCAGCAAGCTGGAACTCATGAGTATTTAGCCTCTCGAGGATATCAGCGGGATCAAGTGACTTGTAATCAGCACGCTCTTGTATCATCAATGCCAGAGTATCAAATGAGGAGTCAAGCGATCTCAGCAGTTTCTTCACCACCTCGTGGTCCGTGATGTCAGTGGCTCCAAGTGCTTGAAGCTCATTTGAGATGTCAGTGAGGCGATCGAAGGTTTGTTGAACTTTTCATTGTCGAGTCTTTTGAAGCGGTTGAAGAGATTGCGAAGAACATCAACTCGAGAGTCACGCTGTGTTGAGACTCATTCATTTACTTTGGACAGCCTATCCCAGATAAGCTTAGCAGTTTCCAAAGCACTCACTCTTCCATACTGTCCTTTGCTCAGATGGCCACATATGATATTCTTCGCTTGAGAATCGAGTTGCTTGAATTTCTTCACATCGGCAGCGTTTAGTGAGGGTGAGACAGAGGGAACACCCTTTTCCACCACATACCAGAGATCTTTATCAATTGCCTCAAGATGCATTCGCATCTTATTCTTCCAGTAGGGGTAGTCCGTCCCATCGAAGGTAGGACACCCAGCAGAGACCTTGATCATACCTGCGGTCGACATAACTAAAACTCCAGGCGGTTAAACCAAAATCACACAGAACAAGGGAGTACCTTGCTCTGATACCAATTGAAAGTGCGTTATATCAACTAGAGGGGGGTGAATAGGTGATTTTTATGAATTCTTCACTGAGGAATTTGTGGGTGAGTAAATTCCTTAGCGAAGAACTACTTGCAGCGGAATAAGTACTCAAAAGTATGCATAGCAGAACACAAGCATAGTCATCATGATGAAATAAAGACAAGCACTGAGTACAGAAAGCGTAAACACGGGATAGCACAGGATGAAGACAAACAGACTGAAGAAATTGAACTGAGGAAATTGAGAAAGTCTTCAGTCAAAGTCTTCAAACACAGATATGAACAAGCATACATCACAGTAATGAGGAAATGAAAGAGTTGAGGAAATAGAACCAATTGGCTTGGTGAAGACAATGATTTGGTAGACCAGTTCCAACTGCTGTCTCAGTTGTATGTCTGGTTGGAGTGGCTAGGTATTTAAACCTGAGGACACCCAGTCCCGGACACACAGTCCTCACCGTATTCTCCTTGAGCTAAGGTCACACAGACCTCGCCCAATCACTCGTGGTAAGTCTTCAGGTGACTTTCAAACCTTCACAAACTCGGTCACTCGGCGATCCACAATTTCCTCTTGGATGCTCTAGACCATGACGCCTAACCGTCTGGAAGAAGCACAGTCTTCAAAGGTAACAAGCATCGGATCCACGCAGGATCAATCTCTTCAGTGATGCTCAATCACTTTGGGTTTGTAGGTGTTTGGGTTTGGGGTTTTCCTCACTTGGTGATTTTCGCTCAAAGTCCTCGGAGGATGGGATGCTCTCAAATGACAAGTGTCAGTTTCTCTCGGAGCAGCCAACTAGCTAGTGGTTGTAGGGGGCGGCTATTTATAGCCTAGGGAGCTGCCCGACATGATAAGACATAAATGTCCTTCAATGATATGACCGCTAGGTGGGTAGATATTTCGGGACAGCTGGCGCGTAGCACAGCAACGGTCGGAAATTTGAGTATCAAATTCCTCAGGGCTATCATGTTCCCCACTGTGTAGGCAATCCGCACTGGCGAATTCCTAACTCCTCAGTCAGAACAAATTCCTCAGAGACCAGAAGAACTTCGTTTCTGTCACTGAAGAATATGACTGAACTGTATGAGATTTCCAATGGCTTCACTCGAAGGGATTGGTAGGTGTAGGATTTTGAGTTGAGCATCACATGGAAAATTTTCCTACTTCCTCGACCCCCCTTTAACAGTACGGTGTTTCCTATGACTCAAGAAAAAGAAAAAGAAACTACGAAAACAATAGCCTTCATGCTTCATGTTCCTCAGATGAATACCAAGTCTTCAAGGTCACACCAATTTCTTCACTTTCAAAGTCTTCAGAAAGTCTTCAGAAATACCAAAGTCTTCAGTCGAAGAACTTCATTTTTAGGGGTCGACTTTCTCTGTAAATATCAAACTCCTCATAGACTTATAGACCTATGTACACTCATAAACACATTAGTCCCTTAACCTATAAGTCTTCAATACACCAAAATCACTAAGGGGCACTAGATGCACTTACATAAAACGATGGGGTCTATCTCTATATAGATAGATCTTGTCTACATCATGTCACCGTTCTTATTTCAATAATCCGTTTTTCCATGAACTTAATGCAGTAGATGCATGCTGGATAGCGGTCGATGTTTGGAGTAATAGTAGAGGATGCTGGCAGGAGGCAGTCTACTAATCTTGGACGTGATGCCTATATAATGATCATTGCCTGGATATCGTCATGAGTATTCGAAGTTCTATCAATTGCCCAACAGTAATTTGTTCACCCACCATTTCTTATTTTTCTCGAGAGAAGCCACTAGTGAAACCTACGGCCCCCGGGTCTCTTTCTCATATATTTGCTTTTGCGATCTACTTTTTCCTTGCATTTATTTTCAGATCTATTAAACCAAAAATACAAAAAATACCTTGCTGTGTTTTATTTCTATTCATTTTATTTGGCGTTCGATCTATCAATCTACTACAATTTACCTCACATCCGTTTGCCTATCTTGAGGCACCGTACCCCGGAAGGGATTGACAACCCCTTTAACACGTCGAGTTGCGAGGATTTGTTATCTGTGTGCAGGGGCTGTTTACGTTGTGTTGCTTGGTTCTATAACCTTGGTTTCATATATTAGGGAAATACCTACCGCTGCTGTGCTGCATCATCCCTTCCTCTTTGGGGAAATACCGACGTAGCTTCAAGCGACATCAGTCATGTCTACATAGTTCTTGAACCCGTAGGGTCCGCACGCTTAACGTTCGATGACGATTTTGTATTATATGAGTTATGTGATTTGGTGATCGAATTTTGTTCGAAGTCTCGGATGAGATCACAGACATGGCGAGGAGTCTCTAAATGGTCGAGAGGCAAAGATTCATATATAGGATGATGATATTCGGACACCAGAAGTGTTGTGGGGGTACCGGGTACATATCGGGTCACCGGAAGGGGTTCCGGGCATCCCCGCGGCAACTACATGGGCCTAATGGGCCAAGAAGGGGACAGACCAGCCCCTAGGGGGCTGGTGCACCCCATGTAGGCCAAAATAAGGGGGGAGGAAAGAGGAGAAGAGAGAAAGGAAGGGGAGGGATTCGGCCTCCCCCTTCCTTCTCTCCTCCCTCCTTCTTCCTCCCCCTCCGGATGAATATGGAAGGGGGAGGCCGAATTGGGAGGCGCCCAAGTAGGATTCCTCCTACTTGGGGCACCCCCTTGGCCTCCTCTCCTCCCCTCCAACCTATATATATGAGGGGGGAGAGCACCGCTAGAACACAGAACAACATCTGTTAGCCGTGTGCGGCGCCCCCTCCACAGTTTACGACTCCGGTCATATTCATGTAGTGCTTAGGCGAAGCCCTGCGCGGATCACTTCACCATCACCGTCACCACACCGTCGTGCTGACGAAACTCTCCCTCGACACTTTGCTGGATCAAGAGTTTAAGGGACGTCATCGAGCTGAACGTGTGTAGAACTCGGAGGTGTCGTACGTTCGGTGCTTTATCGGTCGGAATGAGAAGAAGTTCGACTACATCAACCACGTTGTCAAACACTTCCGCTTTTGTTCTATGAGGGTACGTGGACACACTCTCCCCCTTTTCGCTGCTATGCATCTCCTAGATAGATCTTGCGTGAGCGTAGGATTTTTTTTGAAATTGCATGCTACGTTTCCCAACACGACTTCCTACCACCCTCGACTACTTTGAGCGTGTGATGAATCATGATGCATATAACGTGAACCAAACCAAATGCAAAGCCCCCCTTCAAAGAGACGAGACGACTAAGTAACACGTTGTGCGAGGAACAAACCATGGCCATAAAGTACAAAAGAAGAAGATGTGAGGACGTACAGATACAAAGAAGAAATGCAAAGTACGGTGAGTGTGGGCAATAGATCGGGAATAAGCAAGGGCAAAACCAGGTCGGGCCCTCAGGCAGCCAGAGACCAACATCATGGACATCGGCGAAGAAAACAGAAAGAAGACGAATGGCAGCAACACCAATAAAGCTAGAGGGAGCCCGCAAAGTAAATGACTAAAAGAAGCGCCCACTGCGCACAACATGTGGGATGCAATGCGAGACAGTGAATGCGAAAGGAAGCATATGGGAATAAGAAGATGAAGAAACACACTGGACGCCATCCCATGCATAGCAGAAACCGACTTAAAGAGGCAAAATGAAAAGGACACCAAAAATGGCACCAACGAGGTACTGGCCGACGGGACCATAAAAACATAGTCCCAAGAACACCCACCGAGCCAAAGAGTGGTGTCATGACGAGCAAACTAGGGTACGATCCGGGTAGACAAAGTACGGGTCGTCTGTATGTAAACAAGCCCGCCAACCAAACCCATTGCAACCCCACAAGTCAACGCCGGGCACGCACCATCCCGAGTCAGGCACTCGCGCATGCCCGGCTCATGCAAGAGAAAGAGGCCGCCATGGAGCGAACAGCAGCGACCACCAACTGGCTAGCCCCAGCAACATACAACAACCAATCACAGGAAATAAACACAAGTATGCTGGACGTGCGATGATAACCCACAAGTATAGTGGATCGCAACAATTTTCGAGGGTAGAGTATTCAACCCAAATTTATTGATTCGACACAAGGGGAGCCAATGAATATTCGTAAGTATTAGCAGTTGAGTTGTCAATTCAAGCACACCCAAAGATTAAATATCCGCAGGAAAGTGACCAGTAGCACAGTAGTATGATAGTTTTGATAGCAGTGGTAACAGTAGCAATGGTAACGGTTACAAGAGTAACAGTTTTGTAGCGGTTGTAACAGTAGCAATAACAATAGTAACTTAGCAAGAGCAGTATGTGGAAAACTCATAGGCATTGGATCGGTGAATTTGTTGGATAATATTCATCATATAACAGTCATAACTTAGGGCAACACAGAACTAGCTCGAGTTCATAAATATAATGTAGGCATGTATTCTGTAAATACTCATGCGTGCTTATTGAAAAGAACTTGCATGACATCTTTTGTCCTACCATCCTGTGGCAGCGGGGTCCATAAGGAAACTAAGGGACGTTAAGGCCTCCTTTTAATAGAGAATCGGAACAAAGCATTAACACATATGTGAATACATGAACTCCTCAAACTACGGTCATCACCGGAAAGTATCCCAATTACTGTCACCCTGGGGTTTACGGATCATAACACGTAGCAGGTGCATATGACTTGCAAGATCGGATCTAGAACCTATATATAATGGTGAAAATATAAATAGTTGAGATATGAAATCATAGCACTCGGGCCCTAGTGACAAGCATTAAGCCTAGCAAAGTCATAGCAACATCAATCTCAGAACATAGTGGATACTAGGGATCAAGACCTAACAAAACTAACTCGATTACATGATGAATCTCATCCAACTCCTCACCGACCAGCGATCCTACGAAGGAATTACTCACTCCCGGTGGGGAGCATCATGAAATTGGTGATAAAGGAGGGTTTTTGATGATGAAGACCGAAGATTCCCCTCTCCAGAGCCCCGAACGGGCTCCAGATCTGCCCTCCCGATGAAGAACAGGAGGTGGAGGCGGCTTCGTATCGTAAAACACGATGAAACTTCCTCCCCTATTTTTTTCTTCGAAAATAGGAATTTATAGAGTTGGAATTAGGGGCAGCAGAGCCCCGAGGATCCGACAACCCACCAAGGCATGCGTGAGGGGGTGGTGCGCCCTGGTGTCTTGTGGGCAGCCAGGGCCCCTCCTCTAGTGGGTCTTGCACTACTGCAGGATGCTGCTAATGCGACACTATGATCAGAGACCCTTTGAGGAAACTGTGTGCGATGCATTCATCGCAAATGGTGATGTAAAAAACCCGTCAAAAAAGGTGCAAAACGTTTGCGATAACGGATGCATCAAACACAGTTCCGATTTCAGTTGCGTGTGTGATGAGGGGCATACGGTTCAGTGCAATGAACTACTTGCAATGAGGCAAAATGAAAGAAACGGGCAGCCAGATGAAGGCGTGTGCGATATAAGGCATACAGTTCACTCGGATTAACTGTTTGTGACGAGGAGGAACAACAGAAATTGGCAGCTAGATAAATGTGTGTGTGCGATTGAGGGCATACGCTTCAGAAGGATTAACTGTTTGCGATTAGGCAATAGAACAGAAATGGTCAGCCAGATCAAAGTGTCTGCGATTGATGGCATACACTTCACACAGATGAACTGTTTGCGATTAGCCACAACAAACAGAAATAGTTAGACAGATCAACGTGTGTGCACTAGACGAGCACACATTCTAATTAAAAGAAGCGTGCGTGATGGTACTAATGAGCGTGCACGGTTGTTGGAACAAGACGTGTGCTGACATTGCCTATTGCGGTGCACCCTATGGTGCGAACGCCACGTACACGGCCGAGAAAGCGTGCCCATGATACGCCGTCCGGGAATAGTGTCGCACTTAGAAAATGTAGAACCGTCAGTAAATTTTGAGCCCGCGTCCCGTCACATTCCAAATTATTACCACACTATATTTAATTGCAAACCTGTTCACACCAATCAAAACCTAAACGGTTTCCCACTTAGGAGCATATTAGTACTCGGTTATAAATACTACTACTCCAAGATGACTGCACATTCCGCCTCAACTCCTCATCCACAAAAACAAACAAGTCATTCATGGGTTCTGGGCCGAGAGATTGCCACCAGGGAGAGGCAAGCATGGAAGCGGAAGCACGAGAGATGTCCTGCCTGGCCGCGAAAGCAGCCGACATGTCCCGCCGCGCGGCCGTAGCAGCACAGAGGTCCCGTAGCGCCGCCGAAGTAACATGGAGGTCCCGCCGCGCTGTCGATGTAGCAGACTGGTCCGGCCGCGTCGCGGAAGCAGCAGAGATGTCCCGCTGCGCCGCGAATGTAGCAGAGATGTCCTGCCGCGCCGCGGCGGCCTAGGAAAATGTCTCGCGGGCAGGCAAGGACTCTTACAGGCGCATGCATGTGATCATCCATGGCCAGATGGATCAGATCTCCGGCTGGGCGAGGTTGCAGGACGACATGAAAGCCTCGTTTGAACAGGCTACCAGCATCATCCGGCAACTAAGGGAGAGTAGTGCGAAGCTCCGGGCTGAGCGCGACCTGCTGAGGGCGAAGATTGTCGGAAGTGCGGAGCAGCAGGAGGAGACCACTGCCTTGCTAAAGAGGACCGGTGTCATCATCGAGAAACTTATGGACGAGAATGCCATGCTGCGCATCAAGCGCAGAAGGCTGGTGCAGGAATCTGTGGATGCTCTCAAGCAGCATCTTGAGGACAAGAAAGAGCTCATCGCTGCTCGCCACGAAGACTAGTTCCCGCGGCCTGCAGCAATGCATCAAGAAAGTAGAGATCAGTGAGCCAGATCGTTGTCTTCCTTCTTCTTTTGCCCTTGTGTATTTCAGGCATTGCCACGTGTGGCTTTTTAAATTATGTTCATAAATATGTAAGACAATTATTATCCACTGTCATCGTCCTTATATTCATCAGTCTTGCTATAAGTCATAGTCGATGTTATATAGGTCCGTCAGATCTTACATCAAGATCCGTGCAAAACTTTCTTTTCATATTTTCTTTTTTCTCTCTTAAATCACAGTCTAGTGAGACATAGCCACGCCGTGAAACAGGGGCTCGGGCGCCATTAATTGAGACGTTGGGAGGGAGGTGTGCGGCGGATAGAGGTCAAAGGGCTCTCCTCCTGATGAGCACGCGCAGGGGTCTGATTGCACGCCTCCCGTACTCAAATAGCTACCCCGCACGACACCTACTAGCCAATAAAAAAAGGGGATGCGTGGCGGCACGTAATTGGTACGTAGAACACCCACGGTTTCAATAATACTTGTGTTTCCGATTTGTAACGTGACAACACTTGTTCCAAAATGACTTTGTTGATTGTTATTGTGTGCGCCTTCGCAAATCGGACAGAAAAATTACCACAGCATGTTGGTGCCATGTCATGACACCGTGCCAAATTTCATGATTTTCAGGCGTGTTTTGGATTTACTGGAATTAAAAAAACGAAATTTCTCAATATTTCCAGCCGAGCCACGATGCCCAGTTGTTTGAATTTCATTCTCATTTCTTGCATGGGACCTAGAAATTCACCTAGTGTGATTTTTCAACCAACTTTGGTGCACTGGAGCATGTGCTTGTAGTTCAAATTTGAATTATGCACATTAAATGCTTAGAAATTCAATTAATGTATAAAAAATGCCAAACGAACCCGAAATAATTCCAAAATTTAGCACGATATTTCTAATTGGTCTAATCTACCTGTTTAAAAAAATAAGGCGGGAGAACGTAGTGTAAGTCGTTTCGCACATGGAGGTGGCACGTTCCCTCTCGGAACCACGAGCCTTCTTGAGAGAAGCTCCAGTTTTCAAGAAGCTTATACCAAAGCTTGTCCCAATTCGGCCAAAAAATATACCACAGCATGTTGGAGCCATGTCATGACACCATGCCAAGTTTCATGATTTTCAGGCGTGTTTTGGATTTACAGGAATAAAAAAACCAAGTTTCTCAATCTTCCCGGCCGAGCCATGATGCCCAGATGTTTGAATTTCATTCCCATTTCTTGCATGGGACCTAGAAATTCACCCAAGGACACACATGTGATTTTTCAACCAACTTTGGTGCACTGGAGCATGTGCTTGTAGTTCAAATTGAATTATGCACATTAAATACCTAGAAACTCAATTAATGTATAAAAAGGCCAAACAAACCCGGAACAATTCCAGAATTTAGCACGATAATTCTATTTGGTCTAAACTGCATGTGTAAAAAAATTAAGGCGTGAGAAGGCAGTGTACGTATGTCGTTTGCACACCGAGGTGACACGTTCTCTCTTGGAACCACGATCCTTCTTGAGAGAAGCTCCGGTTTGGAAGAAGCTTGTACCAAAGCTTGTCCCAATTCGGCCAAAAAATTTACCACAGCATGTCGGTGCCATGTCATGACACCATGCCAAGTTTCATGATTTTCATGCGTGTTTTGGATTTACATGAATTAAAAAACCAAGTTTCTCAATCTTTTCGGCCAAGCCACGACGCCCAGATGTTTGAATTTCATTCCCATTTCTTGCATGGGACCTAGAAATTCACCCAAGGACACACATGTGATTTTTCAACCAACTTTGGTGCACTGGAGCATGTGCTTGTAGTTCAAATTTGAATTATGCACATTAAATGCCTAGAAACTCAAATAATGCATAAAAATGCCAAACGAACCCTGAATAATTCCAAGTTTAAACACGACACTCATGTAGTTGCATGTTCACTGTACATAAATGTTCTAGCATACACTCACCATCCTTTCCCTCCGTAACACCATTTTGTCTTTCAAAACATAATGAAAAAAATCAGGTATACCACAAACAGTTTACTAGAAAGAATCGTGTGGGATGCGATATAAAATATCTGGGTGCACTGTCTTGTCTGGCTTACGCAGGAAGCTTCGTCGTTTACAGTCCACCGCCCCCACTTGAACCACACTTGTGCGCCAGTTTCTTGTGGCACCGAGCGAAATTTTTCTGCCACCGCGGAAATATCTATCTCCCCGCCCCCTCCCTCCCACCAAAAGCCACATTTCCACTGTCCCTCCTTGCTTTCCAAGTTCAAACCTTCACTACTGCTTACTCGCAGCTCAGGCTCCTCACTGGCAACCCTTCTTCTTGCAGTGTCGCTTCCTCGCCAGCTACCCTTCTTCTTGCAGCACCGCCTCCTCGCCGGCGACCCTTCTTCTTGCAGTGCCGCCTCCTCGCCGACGACCCTTCTTCTTGCTGCGCGGCCTCCTCGCTGCTGACCCTTCTTCTTGCTGTGCGGCCTCGTCGATATGGTCAGGTAATCCACGCCCCACCCACACCATCCTCCTCCTTCCCCGTCCCACATGCCCTGACCGACGGCGCGACACCTTCCGCCAAAATCACTGCCCCCTCCTCCAATTAAGCGCCACCCACAGGCATTTTGCACGCAGTATAACATGGAGCTCAGCCATTTTGCACGCACGCATGAGGTCACTATGGCTGCCATGCGTGCCGACTACCAGGTCTTGGAGGAGCACCTCGTCTTCGAGGCCACTGTCGACACTGCCACGCGATTGTTTACTCTAAAATATAGTTTGTGTTGTTTTCTCGAGGCCATCGCTGATGACCCACAAGTATAGGGGATCAATTGTAGCTCTTTTCGATAAGCAAGAGTGTCGAACCGAACCAGGAGCAGAAGGAAATGACAAGTCGTTTTCAGCAAGGTAATGTCTGCAAGTGCTAACATTGTAAGTAGCAAAGTAGTTTGATAGCAAGATAATTTGTAACGAGCAAGTAACGATAGTAGTAACAAAAGTGCAGCAAGGTAGCCCAATCCTTTTGAGGCAAAGTACATGCCAAAACGGCCTCTTATAATAAGCAAAACGTTCTTGAGGGTACACGGGAATTTCATCTAGTCACTTTCACCATGTTGGTTCCATTTGTGTTCGCTACTTTGATAATTTGATATGTGGATGGACCGGTGCTTAGGTGCTGTTATTACTTGAACAAACCTACTACTTATGATTAACCCCCCCCCCCCCACAAGCATCCGCAACTACGAGAAAAGTATTAAGAAAAATTCTAACCATAGCAATAAACTTTTGGATCCAATCGGTCCCTTATGGAATAGCGCATAAACTGGGGTTTAAGCTCCTCTCACTCTCGCAACCCATCATCTAATTGCTACCCCACAATGCATTCCTTAGGCCCAAATATGGTGAAGTATCATGTAGTCGACGTTCACATGACACCACTAAGGGAATCACAACATACATACTATCAAAATATCGAACACATATCAAGTTCACATGATTACTTGCAACATGATTTCTCCCGTGACCTCAAGAACAAAAGTAACTACTCACAAATGATAATCATGATCAAAATTAAAGGGGTATTAAATAGCATATTGGATCTGAACACATAATCATCCACCAAATAAACCATATAGTAATCAACTACAAGATGTAATCAACACTACTAGTCACCCACAAGCACCAATCTATAGTTCCGGTAACAAGATTGAACACAAGAGATGAACTAGGGTTTGAGATGAGATGGTGCTGTTGAAGATGTTGATGGAGATTGCCCTCCCCAAGATGGGAGAGTTGTTGGTGATGATAATGACGATGATTTCCCTCTCCGGGAGGAAAGTTCCCCCGGCGAAATCGCCCCGCCGGAGGGCAAAAGTGCTCCTGCCCAAGTTCTGCCTCGAGACGGCGGCGCTCCGTCCCGAAAGTCCCGTCCTTATTTTTTCTAGGTCAAAATGACCTATATACCAGAAGATGGGCACCGGAGGTGGGCCTGGGTGAGCACAACCCACCAGGGCGCGCCTGGGCTCCCTGGCGCGCCTAGGTAAGTTGTGCCCACTTGGTGGGCCCCTTCTGGTAGTTATTTGCTCCAATTTTCCTTAAATATTCCATCAAAAATGTCCATGAAGTTTCAGCTCATTTGGAGTTGTGCAGAATAGGTAGCCTGACGTAGCTTTTTCAGGTCCAGATTTCCAGCTGCCGAAATTCTCCCTCTTTGTGTGTACCTTGCATATTATGAGAGAAAAGGCATTAGAATTACCCAAAAAGCATTATTATGGATAAAAATATCATAAATAACAAAAGGAAAACATGATACAAAATGAGCGTATCTACTCCCCAAAGCTTAGACCTCGCTTGTCCTCAAGCGAAAACTGAAATTGGAAAACATGTCCAAATGCTTAGAGAGAGAGGTGTCGATAAAAACAAAATACGGACATAGAAGCATCATGTTCATTATTATAACAGCAACAAACTTAAACATAATACTCTTATCATAGAACTTTTATCATAGACTTCTCATGAATAAGTAACAGTTCATCACACAATCGAAGTATAAAGCAAAAACTCTATTATAAACCAACAAACTATGTTCTCAATCAACTTTGCAACTACAATTCATCATCTTTTCAGGAAGGGTCACATATCAGAGCCTCTAGGCAAGTCCACATACTCAACCATCATATATTCTTTTATGATTGCTAACACTCACCGCATACACATGAGCGAAACGTTTCAACCAGACACATAGGAAGATAGGGGCTTATAGTTTCGCCTCCTCCTACCTCTTGAGCTTGTGTTGGTTTTTCCCTTGAAGAGGAAAGGGTGATGCAGCAAAGGAGCATAAGTATTTCCCTCAGTTTTGAGAACCAAGGTATCAATCAAGTAGGAGACTACACAACAAGCCACCGAATACCTGCAGAAACAAACACCAACTTGCAACCAACGTGACAAAGTGGTTGTCAATCCCTTCACAGTTATTCGCAAAGTGAGATCTGATAGAGATGATAAACGGCAAAGTAATATTTTTAGTATTTTTGGTTTATGGAACGGAAAGTAAAGATTGCAAAGAAAGTAAATAGGAAACTAGAAATTGTAGATTGGAAACTTATATGATGGAAAATAGACCCGGGGGCCATAGGTTTGACTAGAGGCTTCTCTCAAGATAGAAACTATTACGGTGGGTGAACAAATTACTGCTGAGCAATTGATAGAAAAGCTCAAAGTTATGACGATATCTAAGGCAATTATCATGAATATAGGCATCACGTCCGTGTCAAGTAGACCAAAACGATTCTGCACCTACTACTATTACTCCACACATCGACCGACTCCTGCCTGCATCTAGATTATTAAGTTCATAAGAACAAAGTAACACATTAAGCAAGATGAGATGATGTAGCGGGATTAACTCAAGCAATATGATGAAAACCCCATCTTTTTATCCTCGATGGCAACAATACAATACGTGCCTTTCTGCCCCTGCTGTCACTGGGAAAGGACACCGCAAGATTGAACCCAAAGCTAAGCACTCCTCCCATTGCAAGAAAAACCAACCTAGTTGGCCAAACCAAATCGATAGTTCGAAGAGACTTGCAAAGATATCAAATCATGCATATAATAATTCAGAGGAGATTCAAATAATATTCATAGATAAGCTAATCATGAATCAGCAATTCATCGGATCTCGGCAAACACACTGCAAAAGAGTATTACATTGAATAGATCTCCAAGAACATCGAGGAGAACTTTGTATTGAGAATCAAAGAGAGAGAAGAAGCCATCTAGCTACTAGTTGTGGACCCGTAGGTATGAAGTAAACTACTCACGCTTCATCGGAGAGGCAATGGTGTTGATGTAGAAGCCCTCCGTGATCGATTCCTCCTCCGGTAGGATGCTGAAAAAGGCCCCAAGATGTGATCTCACGGGTACAGAAGGTTGCGGTAGTGGAAAAGTGGTGTCATGGCTCCCCTGGATGTTTTTGAGGTATAAGAGTATATATAGGAGGAAGAATTAGGTCAGGGGAGCTACGAGGGGCCCACAAGGTTGGGGGCGCGTCCTCCACCCTTGTGCCGCCTCGAGGCTCCTCTTACTTGCACTCCAAGTATCCTGGGTGTCTTCTGGTCCAAGATAAATCATGGCGAAAGTTTTATTCCGTTTGGTATTCCTTTTCCGCGAAACTCTAAAACAAGGAAAAACAGAAACTGGCACTGGGCTCTAGGATAATAGGTTAGTCCCAAAAATCATATACAATAGCATATTAATGCATATAAAACATCCAAACAGATAATATAATAGCATGGAACAATCAAAAAATATAGATATATTGGAGACGTATCAAGCATCCCCAAGCTTAATTCCTGCTCATCCTCGAGTATGTAAATGATAAAAACCGAATTTTTGATGTGGAATGCTACCTATCATATTTATCCATGTAATTCTCTTTATTGTGGCATGAATGTTCAGATCCGTAAGATTCAAAACAAAAGTTTATATTGACATAAAAACAATAATACTTCAAGCATACTAACAAAATAATTATGTCTTCTCAAAATAACATGGCCAAAGAAAGCTTATCCCTACAAAATCATAAAGTCTGGCTATGCTCCATCTTCATCACACAAAATATTCCAATCATGCACAACCCCGATGACAAGCCAAGCAATTGTTTCATACTTTTGACGCTCTCAAACCATTTCAACTTTCACGCAATACATGAGCGTGAGCCATGGACATAGGACTATAGGTGGAATAGACGGTGGTTGTGGAGAAGAGAAAAAAGAGGGAGATAGTCTCACATCAACTAGGCATATCAACGGGCTATGGAGATGCCTATTAATAGATATCAATGTGAGTGAGTAGGGATTGCCATGCAACGGATGCACTAGAGCTATCAGTTTATGAAAGCTCAAAAAGAAAACTAACTCGGTGTGCATCCAACTTGCTTGCTCATGAAGACCTAGGGCATTTTGAGGAAGCCCATCGTTGGAATATAGATGCCAAGTTCTATAATGAAAAATTCCCACTAGCATATGAAAGTGATATCATAGGAGACTCTCTATCATGAAGATCATGGTGCTACTTTGAAGCACAAGTGTGGCAAAAAGGATAGTAACATTGTCCCTTCTCTCTTTTTCTCTCAATTTTCTTCTTTTTTTTCTTCTTTTTTTTTTCTTTTCTCCCTTTTTTTCTGGGCCTTCTCTTTTTTGGCCTTTCTCTCTTTTTTTCCTCACATGGTACAATGCTCTAATAATGAAGATCATCACACTTCTATTTACTTACAACTCAAAAATTACAACTCAATACTAGAACAAAAATATGACTCTATGTGAATGCCTCCGGCGGTGTACCGGGATGTGCAATGAATCAAGAGCAACATGTATAAAAAATGAAACGGTGGCTTTGCCACAAATACGATGTCAACTACATGATCATGCAAAGCAATATGACAATGATGATGCGTGTCATAATAAATGAAACGGTGGAAAGTTGCATGGCAATATATCTCGGAATGGCTATGGAAATGCCATAATAGGTAGGTATGGTGGCTGTTTTGAGGAAGGATATGTGGTGGGTTTATGGTACCGACGGAAGTTGCGCGGTACTAGAGAGGCTAGCAATGGCAAAAAGGTGAGAGTGCATATAATCCATGGACTCAACATTAGTCATAAGGAACTCATATACTTATTGCAAAAATCTATTACTCATAGAAACAAAGTACTACGTGCATGATCCTAGGGGGATAGATTGGTAGGAAAAGACCATCGCTCGTCCCCGACCGCCACTCATAAGGAAGACAATCAAAAAACATCTCATGATCCAACTTCATTACATAACGGTTCACCATACGTGCATGCTACGGGACTCACAAACCTTAACACAAGTATTTCTCAAATTCACAACTACTTACTAGCATGAATCTAGTATCACCATCTTCATATCTCAAAACAATCATAAGGAATCAAACTTCTCATAGTATTCAATGCACTTTATATGAAAGTTTTTATTATATCCCTCTTGGATGCCTATCATATTAGGACTAATTTTATAACCAAAGAAAATTACCATGCTGTTTAGAGACTCTAAAAATAATATAAGTGAAGTACGAGAGTTCATCAATTTCTATAAAATAAAACCACCGCCGTGCTCTATAAAGATATGTGAAGCACTAGAGCAAATTTTGCCTAGCTCAAAAGATATAAGTGAAGCACATAGAGCATTCTAATAAATCACGATTCATGCGTGTCTCTCTCAAAAGGTGTGTACAACAAGGATGATTGCGACAAACTAAAAAGCAAAGACTCAAATCATACAACACGCTCCAAGCAAAACACATATCATGTGTTGAATAAAAATATAGCCTCAACTAAAGTTACCGATAGACGAAGACGAAAGAGGGGATGCCTTCCCGGGGCATCCCCAATCTTAGGCTTTTTGACATCCTTGAATATTACCTTGGGGTACCTTGGACATACCCATGCTTAGGCTCTTGCCACTTGTATTCCATATTCCATCAAATCCTTACCCAAAAATTGAAAACTTCGCAACACAAAATTCCAACAGAAAATCTCATAAGCTCCGTTAGCATAAGAAAATAAATCACCACTTTTGGTACAGTTGTGAACTCATTCTTTATTTATATTGGTGTAATATCTACTGTATTCCAACATTTCCATGGTTCATACCCCCCGATATTAGCCATAGATGCATCAAAATAAGCAAACAACACGCGAAAAACAGAATCTGTCAAAAACAGAACAATCTGTAGCAATCTGAATATTTTGAATAGTTCTGTAACTCAAAAAATCCTGAGTAAATAGGAAATTCCAGATAATTTTTTTATTAATCTTCTGCAAAAATAATCAGTATTTTATCACGCTCCTTCTAAAAATAAGAATTTTTTCCGTGAGCGCAAAAGATTCTATTTTTCAGCAAGATGAAATTAAGTATCACCGTAGGCTATCCCATAGGTCTTACTTGGCACAAGCACTAATTAAAACACAAAACCACATCTACCCAGAGGCTAGATGATTTATTCAAAGCAAAATAGGACCTATAAAGCAAGAACAAAAATAAAATTGGGTTGCCTCCCAACAAGCGCTATTGTTTAACGCCCCTAGCTAGGCATAAAAACACGAATAGATCTAAGTATTATCATCTTTGGTATATGCAATTCTTCAATTAAACACTCATGGTTCTTAGGAGGTTCTTTAGTTTTATAAATTATCAAACTCCTAGGCAAGAAATCAAGAGATTCATATGTGACAATAGGTTCCTTAATAATATCGAGAAAATTAGGGTGAACACTAATTGATTTGAGATCTTCATTGTTTTTACTAGAAGATTCACCCTTATTTTTAGAAACATAAGTAAGCTTGGCAATATTTGGAGGAAGACTTGGAGTAGTTTTAACGGAGGAAAAAGCAGAACCCAAGTTGGTAATAATATCCTCTAGTTTGCCAATTCTAGTAGAATCTTGATCTATTTTTTCATTAACTATGGGTTCCTTTTCCTTAAGGTTCTTTAGGGTAACTCCTACCTTAGATCCATATTGAGTAATCTGATTATGAATCTTTTTATCCAAATTTTCAATCAATTCTATGATAGCAATTATATTTTCAATAATATCCAATCTTTGCATTACATGTTCCAAGGTTAAAACAGTTCCATTAACCAAAAGAGGTGGCGGACCTAGCAAATCTATCATTGCATTGTAAGATTCGAAAGTGTGCCCCCAAGAAATTCCCCCCAGTAATGGTATTTAAAACATATCTATTCCAAGGAGTAACGCCTACATAAAAATTGCGAAGAAGAATGGAAGTAGATTGCTTTCGAGTAGATCTATTTTGAGCATTACAAATTCTATACCAAGCATCTTTTAAATTCTTTCCTTCCCTTTGTTTAAACTTGAGAACCTCATTATCGGGAGTGCTAACAAGGATAGGAGGACTAGCCATCGAAGCGAGATAAGCACACAAAAGGCAAACAAAGAAGACGAACAGAAGAGGGGCGAAGAAAAGGCGAATCTTTTCAAAAAAAACGTTTTAGAAGTGGGGGAGAGGAAAACGAGAGGCGAATGGCAAATAATGTAATGCGAGGGATGACGGTTTATGATGGGTACTTGGTATGTCTTGGCTTGGCGTAGATCTCCCCCGCAACGGCGCCAGAAATCCTTCTTGGTACCTCTTGAGCTTGTGTTGGTTTTTCCCTTGAAGAGGAAAGGGTGATGCAGCAAAGTAGCGTAAGTATTTCCCTCAGTTTTGAGAACCAAGGTATCAATCCAATATGAGACTACACAACAAGCCACCGAATACCTGCACAAACAAACACCAACTTGCAACCGACGCGACAAATGGGTTGTCAATCCCTTCACGGTTATTCGCAAAGTGAGATCTGATAGAGATCATAAACGGTAAAGTAATATTTTTGGTATTTTTGGTTTATGGAACGGAAAGTAAAGATTGCAAAGAAAGTAAATAGGAAACTAGAAATTGTAGATTGGAAACTTATATGATGGAAAATAGACCCGGGGGCCATAGGTTTCACTAGAGGCTTCTCTCAAGATAGAAATTATTATGGTGGGTGAACAAATTACTGCCGCGAATTGATAGAAAAGCGCAAACTTATGATGATGTCTAAGGCAATGATCATGAATATAGGCATAACGTCCGTGTCAAGTAGACCAAAACGATTCTGCATCTACTACTATTACTCCACACATCGACTGACTCCTGCCTGCATCTAGAGTATTAAGTTCATCAGAACAGCTGTAACATCCCAAATTTTCAATTCGGAATGTTGTACCTTAGATCATCACTGCATATCATATTTTATTGCATTTTGGCTTGATCCTAGAAATTCTACGCAACTCAAGGACCCACGGAGAGAGTTGGGAATTTCGTTATTTTCATATTTGAGTTTTCTCGAATTTTGAAAAGACGATCGTTTAATTTTAATTATTTTCTCTTCGAATATTTCTTTTATGAAAATAAAAGAGAGAGGGTAAAATGACTTCCTCAAAATAAAGAAATATTGGAGAATTAATATTAAAATCAAATAAGAATTTTATTCGGAGTTTTATTGCTATTTTATTTGCATTAGGAAAAATATGCATTTTTCAAAATTGCATTAGAGTCCCAAATAAATGTTCACCTTGTCCGGCAGATTTTTAGAGGACGGGGAAAAATTATTTCAGGATTTTTGGAGTCCGTTTCGTATTTCTTTTATTTGTTTTTCTGCGCAGATTTTTTTAAGTGAACCAACCTAACCGGGCCGTGTCCGACCTGGATACTAGCCCGGCCGGCCTTTATAAGCCGCCCGGACAGAGCCACAGCCCCCGCACCCGAAAAACCCTAGCCGCCGCCCGATCCCGCCGCCGCCGCCCGCGCCGCCGCCCTCGACGCCGCCGCCGTCCGTCGCGCCGCCGCCCGTCCGTCGCGCCGCTGCCCGTCCCCCGTGCCGCGCCGCCCGTCCCCAGCCCCGCCGCTGCCGCGGCCGCGGTTTTCGTTAGAAAACCGTCGGCTTTTTTTAGAACCCGCGGTTTTTTTTAGATTTGTTTTTTATTTTTACGTTTTAGTTATTTAGCAAACGCCCGTTCTTTCGTTCGTTTTAACGAACGATTTTCACCGTTTAGCCGCAGACAGCGAACGTTCGTTCGTTAGTCTGTTCATCGGTTTTTCTTTTTCCCGGATTTTTGCGATTATTTTCGATCGTGATTTCTGATCCGATTTTCGTTTTAGTTTATCTTTTCGCTCGTTTATCGGAATAAGGCGATTCAAGCACCTAGAGTTTCATCTCGAAGCCCTTTTTCTGTTTAATCAACTTAAACAAGTTTTTGCTACTGTAAAATTTGACTTTAGTCCAGATTAGTAAACGAAGCTTGTTTCTTTCGCTGTTTGAGTTTCGTTGCTTCGTTTGATTTGATTCTTTTTGCAAACCAGAGTGCTTAAGTTGAACTTTCTGGTTAGATCTTCTTATTTGAGTTTTACCTGTGCATCTTTGTTTGATTTCTTATTGTATGCTTGTTTGTTTGCGATAGAGTACCCGGAGTGCGAAGCGTGCTACTATGACTCTCTAGGTTTCACGGATCATCAGCAAGGCAAGTAACACTTTGATCATACCTCTTTACTACCCAGTTTTATTGCATTAGATCAATCCTCAAACAATTGCATGGTTAGGATCTGATTAAATTGTTGGTTTGGGAAGTACATGAGGTAGTACCTATTCACCTGTTTATTATAAAACCTATGGGAGTTACTTCTACGTTATGCTTATTGCCATGCTATGCTCGTAGACGTGGATTGGGTTTGAGTGATATCCATGAAAGATGTGAGTTGTTAATTAATGGTTCAACTTAAGGTGGTAACTTTAATACACATCTGGGTGGATTGAGGCACCTGGGGAATCCAGTGTTGCCTGTATTTTTTTGGAAATCCCGGGGTACCGTGTGATTCTCCTATGGACTGCCACCCAGGCTTAAAGGGATCATAAGATTATTCATGCTAGAAACTTCCGTGTGTAGCCACATGCCATTATGGGCTCTCGCATAGTTGAGTAAGTTGTGGGAAACCTTTCCATGATGGGCTAGCAGATGTAGGGGATTGTAGGTGTACAGGCCTATCTATCGGTTAAGGGGACTTCTTCAGAAAGACTGTGTCTCGGTCATCCGTTTCTCAAACATTATGTAGTGCAAGAAATCTAATGGAGAAGATCGAGTCTTGTGGGGAAAGTGCACAAACCTCTGCAGAGTGCACAAACTAATCATGGTTAGCCGTGTCCCCGGTTATGGACATCTTGAGTATCTAGTTCTTGGATTTATCATGTGGATCTCATCACCTTTAATATAATTTGATTGGGTTTAATGATGATGCTTAATTGGGATTGAGTTGGGTGAACCTTCTCAATGTTTAACAACCACCATGATAGTTAAATAAAATTTATTCCTTTTGTTGTAGGGAAAAATTAGCTTTCCGTAAAACATATTAACCATACAGCCTCCACCAGCCATATATGAAGGAAATATGCCCTAGAGGCAATAATAAAGTATTATTTATTTCCTTATATCATGATAAATGTTTATTATTCATGCTAGAATTGTATTAACCGGAAACATAATACATGTGTGAATATATAGACAAACAGAGTGTCACTAGTATGCCTCTACTTGACTAGCTCGTTAATCAAAGATGGTTATGTTTCCTAGCCATAGACATGAGTTGTCATTTGATTAACGGGATCACCTCATTAGGAGAATGACGTGATTGACTTAACCCATTCCGTTAGCTTAGCACTCGATCGTTTAGTATGTTGCTATTGCTTTCTTCATGACTTATACATGTTCCTATGACTATGAGATTATGCAACTCCCGTTTAACAGAGGAACACTTTGTGTGCTACCAAACGTCACAACGTAACCGGGTGATTATAAAGGTGCTCTACAAGTGTCTCCAAAGGTACTTGTTGGGTTGGCGTATTTCGAGATTAGGATTTGTCACTCCGATTGTCAGAGAGATATCTCTGGGCCCACTCGGTAATGCAGATCACTATAAGCCTTGCAAGCATTGTAACTAATTAGTTGCGGGATGATGTATTACGGAACGAGTAAACAGACTTGCCGGTAACGAGATTGAACTAGGTATCGAGATACCGACGATCGAATCTCGGGCAAGTAACATACCGATGACAAAGGGAACAACGTATGTTGTTATGCGGTCTGACCGATAAAGATCTTCGTAGAATATGTGGGAACCAATATGAGCATCCAGGTTCCGCTATTGGTTATTGACCGGAGAGGTGTCTCGGTCATGTCTACATAGATCTCGAACCCGTAGGGTCCGCACGCTTAAAGTTACGATGACAGTTATATTATGAGTTTATATGTTTTGATGTACCAAAGGTTGTTCGGAGTGCCGGATGTGATCACGGACATGACGAGGAGTCTCGAAATGGTCAAGACGTAAAGATTGATATATTGGAAGCCTATGTTTGGACATCAGAAGTGTTCCGGGTGAAATCGGGATTTTTCCGGAGTACCGGGAGGTTACCGGAACCCCCCGGTAACTTAATGGGCCATATTGGGCCTAGGTGGAAGAGAGGAGAGGAGGCTAGGGCAGGGCCGCGCCCCCCTTCCCCCCAGTCCAAATAGGACAAGGAGAGGGGGGGGGGGCGCCCCCCTTCCTTCCTCCCCTCCACCTCTTCCCCCTTCCACTCCTATTCCAACATGGAAAAAGGGGGGAGTCCTACTCCCGGTAGGGGCAGGACTCCTCCTGGCGCGCCACACCTCCTAGGCCGGCGGCCTCCCCCTTGCTCCTTTATATACGGGGGTAGGGGGGCACCTCTAGACACACAATTGATATACGATATTTTAGCCGTGTGCGGTGCCCCCCTCCACCATATTACACCTCGATAATATCGTTGCGGAGCTTAGGCGAAGCCCTGCGTCGGTAGAACATCATCATCGTCACCACGCCGTTGTGCTGACGAAACTCTCCCTCAACACTCGGCTAGATCGGAGTTCGAGGGACGTCATCGAGCTGAACGTGTGCTGAACTCGGAGGTGCCGTGCGTTCGGTACTTGATCGGTCGGACCATGAAGACGTACGACTACATCAACCGCGTTGTGTTAACGCTTCCGCTTTCGGTCTACGAGGGTACGTGGACAACACTCTCCCCTCTCGTTGCTATGCATCACCATGATCTTGTGTGTGTGTAGGAAATTCTTGAAATTACTACGTTCCCCAACAGTGGTATCAGAGCCTGGTTTTATGCGTTGATGCTATGCACGAGTAGAACACTAGTGAGTTGTGGGCGATATAAGTCATACTGCTTACCAGCATGTCATACTTTGGTTCGGTGGTATTGTGAGATGAAGCGGCCTAGACCGACATTACGCGTACGCTTACGCGAGACCTGTTTCACCGTTGCGAGCACTCGTTGCTTAAAAGTGACTGGCGGGTGTCTGTCTCTCTCACTTTAGTTGAACCGAGTGTGGCTACACCCGGTCCTTGCGAAGGTTAAAACAGCACCAACTTGACAAACTATCGTTGTGGTTTTGATGCGTAGGTAAGAACGGTTCTTGCTAAGCCCGTAGCAGCCACGTAAAACTTGCAACAACAAAGTAGAGGACGTCTAACTTGTTTTTGCAGGGCATGTTGTGATGTGATATGGTCAAGACATGATGCTATATTTTATTGTATGAGATGATCACGTTTTGTAACCGAGCTATCGGCAACTGGCAGGAGCCATATGGTTGTCGCTTTATTGTATGCAATGCAATCGCCATGTAATTGTTTTACTTTATCACTAAGCGGTAGCGATAGTCGTAAAAGCAATAAGTTGGCGAGACGACAACGATACTACGATGGAGATCAAGGTGTCGCGCCGGTGACGATGGTGATCATGACGGTGCTTCGGAGATGGAGATCACAAGCACAAGATGATGATGGCCATATCATATTACTTATATTGATTGCATGTGATGTTAATCTTTTATGCATCTTATCTTGCTTTGATTGACGGTAGCATTATAAGATGATCTCTCACTAAAATTTCAAGATAAAAGTGTTCTCCATGAGTATGCACCGTTGCGAAAGTTCTTCGTGCTGAGACACCACGTGATGATCGGGTGTGATAGGCTCTACGTTCAAATACAACGGGTGCAAAACAGTTGCACACGCGGAATACTCAGGTTAAACTTGACAAGCCTAGCATATGCAGATATGGCCTCGGAACACGGAGACCGAAAGGTCGAGCGTGAATCATATAGTAGATATGATCAACATAGTGATGTTCACCATTGAAACTACTCCATCTCACGTGATGATCGGACATGGTTTAGTTGATTTGGATCACGTAATCACTTAGATGATTAGAGGGATGTCTATCTAAGTGGGAGTTCTTAAGTAATATGATTAATTGAACTTGAGTTTATCATGAACTTAGTACCTGATAGTATCTTGCTTGTCTATGTTAATTGTAGATAAATGGCCCGTGCTGTTGTTCCGTTGAATTTTAATGCGTTCCTTGAGAAAGCAAAGTTGAAAGATGATGGTAGCAATTACACGGACTGGGTCCGTAACTTGAGGATTATCCTCATTGATGCACAGAAGAATTACGTCCTGGAAGCACCGCTAGGTGCCAGGCCTCCTGCAAGAGCAACACCAGAAGTTATGAACGTCTGGCAGAGCAAAGCTGATGACTACTCGATAGTTCAGTGTGCCATGCTTTACGGCTTAGAATCGGGTCTTCAACGACGTTTTGAACGTCATGGAGCATATGAGATGTTCCAGGAGTTGAAGTTAATATTTCAAGCAAATGCCTGAATTGAGAGATATGAAGTCTCCAATAAGTTCTATAGCTGCAAGATGGAAGAGAATAGTTCTGTCAGTGAGCATATACTCAAAATGTCTGGGTATAATAATCACTTGATTCAACTGGGAGTTAATCTTCCGGATGATAGCGTCATTGACAAAATTCTTCAATCACTGCCACCAAGCTACAAGAGCTTCGTGATGAACTGTAACATGCAAGGGATGAATAAGACAATTCCCGAGCTCTTCGCAATGCTAAAGGCAGCGGAGGTAGAAATCAAAAAGGAGCATCAAGTGTTGATGGTCAGTAAAACCACTAGTTTCAAGAAAAAGGGCAAAGGGAAGAAGAAGGGGAACTTCAAGAAGAACAGCAAGCAAGTACCTGTTCAGGAGAAGAAACCCAAATCTGGACCTAAGCCTGAAACTGAGTGCTTCTACTGCAAGCAGACTGGTCACTGGAAGCGGAACTGCCCCAAGTATTTGGCGGATAAGAAGGATGGCAAGGTTAACAAAGGTATATGTGATATACATGTTATTGATGTGTACCTTACTAATGCTCGCAGTAGCACCTGGGTATTTGATACTAGTTCTGTTGCTAATATTTGCAACTCGAAACAGGGGCTACGGATTAAGCGAAGATTGGCTAAGGATGAGGTGACGATGCGCGTGGGAAATGGTGCCAAAGTCAATGTGATCGCGGTCGGCACGCTACCTCTACATCTACCTTCGGGATTAGTATTAGACCTAAATAATTGTTATTTGCTGCCAGCGTTGAGCATGAACATTATATCTGGATCTTGTTTGATGCGAGACGGTTATTCATTTAAATCAGAGAATAATGGTTGTTCTATTTATATGAATAATATCTTTTATGGTCATGCACCCTTGAAGAGTAGTCTATTTTTAATGAATCTCGATAGTAGTGACACACATATTCATAATGTCGAAGCCAAAAGATGCAGAGTTGATAATGACAGTGCAACTTATTTGTGGCACTGCCGTTTGGGTCATATCGGTGTAAAGCGCATGAAGAAACTCCATACTGATGGACTTTTGGAATCACTTGATTATGAATCACTTGGTACTTGCGAACCGTGCCTCATGGGCAAGATGACTAAAACACCGTTCTCTGGAACTATGGAGAGAGCAACAGATTTATTGGAAATCATACATACAGATGTATGTGGTCCGATGAATATTGAGGCTCGTGGCGGATATCGTTATTTTCTCACCTTCACAGATGATTTGAGCAGATATGGGTATATCTACTTAATGAAACATAAGTCTGAAACATTTGAAAAAGTTCAAAGAATTTCAGAGTGAAGTTGAAAATCATCGTAACAAGAAAATAAAATTTCTACGATCTGATCGTGGAGGAGAATATTTGAGTTATGAGTTTGGTCTTCATTTGAAACAATGCGGAATAGTTTCGCAACTCACGCCACCCGGAACACCACAGCGTAATGGTGTGTCCGAACGTCGTAATCGTACTTTACTAGATATGGGGCGATCTATGATGTCTCTTACTGATTTACCGCTATCGTTTTGGGGTTATGCTTTAGAGACGGCTGCATTCACTCTAAATAGGGCACCATCAAAATCCGTTGAAACGACACCTTATGAACTATGGTTTGGCAAGAAACCAAAGTTGTCGTATCTTAAAGTTTGGGGTTGCGATGCTTATGTGAAGAAACTTCAACCTGATAAGCTCGAACCTAAATCGGAGAAATGTGTCTTCATAGGATACCCAAAGGAGACTGTTGGGTACACCTTCTATCACAGATCCGAAGGCAAGACATTCGTTGCTAAGAATGGATCCTTTCTAGAGAAGGAGTTTCTCTCGAAAGAAGTTAGTGGGAGGAAAGTAGAACTTGATGAGGTAACTGTACTTGCTCCCTTATTGTAAAGTAGATCATCACAGAAATCAGTTTTTGCGACACCTACACCAATTAGTGGGGAAGTTAATGATAGTGATCATGAAACTTCAGATCAAGTTATTACTGAACCTCGTATGTCAACCAGATCAAGAACCGCACCAGAGTGGTACGGTAATCCTGTTCTGGAGGTTATGTTACTAGACCATGACGAACCTACGAACTATGAAGAAGCGATGGTGAGCCCAGATTCCGCAAAATGGCTTGAGGCCATGAAATCCGAGATGGGATCCATGTATGAGAGCAAAGTATGGACTTTGGTTGACTTGCCCAATGGTCGGCAAGCCATTGAAAATAAATGGATCTTCAAGAAGAAGACTGACGCTGACGGTAATGTTACTGTCTATAAAGCTCGACTTGTTGCGAAAGGTTTTCGACAAGTTCAAGGGATTGACTACGATGAGACCTTCTCACCCGTAGCGATGCTTAAGTCTGTCCGAATCATGTTAGCAATTGCCGCATTTTATGATTATGAAATTTGGCAAATGGATGTGAAAACTACATTCCTGAATGGATTTCTAGAAGAAGAGTTGTATATGATGCAACCGGAAGGTTTTGTCGATCCAAAGGGAGCTAACAAAGTGTGCAAGCTCCAGCGATCCATTTATGGACTGGTGCAAGCCTCTCGGAGTTGGAATAAACGCTTTGATAGTGTGATCAAAGCATTTGGTTTTATACAGACTTTTGGAGAAGCCTGTATTTACAAGAAAGTGAGTGGGAGCTCAGTAGCATTTCTGATATTATATGTGGATGACATATTGTTGATTGGAAATGATATAGAATTTCTGGATAGCATAAAGGGATACTTGAATAAGAGTTTTTCAATGAAAGACCTCGGTGAAGCTGCATACATATTAGGCATTAAGATCTATAGAGATAGATCAAGACGCTTAATTGGACTTTCACAAAGCACATACCTTGACAAAGTTTTGAAGAAGTTCAAAATGGATCAAGCAAAGAAAGGGTTCTTGCCAGTACTAGAAGGTGTGAGATTGAGTAAGACTCAATGCCCGACCACTTCAGAAGATAGAGAGAAGATGAAAGATGTTCCCTATACTTCAGCCATAGGCTCTATCATGTATGCAATGCTGTGTACCAGACCTGATGTGTGCCTTGCTATAAGTTTTGCAGGGAGGTACCAAAGTAATCCAGGAGTGGATCACTAGACAGCGGTCAAGAACATCCTGAAATACCTGAAAAGGACTAAGGATATGTTTCTCGTTTATGGAGGTGACAAAGAGCTCATCGTAAGTGGTTACGTTGATGCAAGCTTTGACACTGATCCAGACGATTCTAAATCGCAAACCGGATACGTATTTACATTGAATGGGGGAGCTGTCAGTTGGTGTAGTTCTAAGCAAAGTGTCGTGGCGGGATCTACGTGTGAAGCAGAGTACATAGCTGCTTCGGAAGCAGCAAATGAAGGAGTCTGGATGAAGGAGTTCATATCCGATCTAGGTGTCATACCTAGTGCATTGGGACCAATGAAAATCTTTTGTGACAATACTGGTGCAATTGCCTTAGCAAAGGAATCCAGATTTCACAAGAGAACCAAGCACATCAAAAGACGCTTCAATTCCATCCGGGATTTAGTCCAGGTGGGAGACATAGAAATTTCCAAGATACATACGGATCTGAATGTTGCAGAACCGTTGACTAAGCCTCTTCCACGAGCAAAACATGATCAGCACCAAGACTCCATGGGTGTAAGAATCATTACTGTGTAATCTAGATTATTGACTCTAGTGCAAGTGGGAGACTGAAGGAAATATGCCCTAGAGACAATAATAAAGTATTATTTACTTCCTTATATCATGATAAATGTTTATTATTCATGCTAGAATTGTATTAACCGGAAACATAATACATGTGTGAATACATAGACAAACAGAGTGTCACTAGTATGCGTCTACTTGACTAGCTCGTTAATCAAAGATGGTTATGTTTCCTAGCCATAGACATGAGTTGTCATTTGATTAACGGGATCACCTCATTAGGAGAATGACGTGATTGACTTGACCCATTCCGTTAGCTTAGCACTCGATCATTTAGTATGTTGCTATTGCTTTCTTCGTGACTTATACATGTTCCTATGACTATGAGATTATGCAACTCCCGTTTACCGGAGGAACACTTTGCGTGCTACCAAACGTCACAACATAACTGGGTGATTATAAAGGTGCTCTACAGGTGTCTCCAAAGGTACTTGTTGGGTTGGCGTATTTCGAGATTAGGATTTGTCACTCCGATTGTCGGAGAGGTATCTCTGGGCCCACTCGGTAATGCACATCACTATAAGCCTTGCAAGCATTGTAACTAATGAGTTAGTTGCGGGATGATGTATTACGGAACGAGTAAAGAGACTTGCCGGTAACGAGATTGAACTAGGTATCGAGATACCGACGATCGAATCTCAGGCAAGTAACATACCGATGACAAAGGGAACAACGTATGTTGTTATGCGGTCTGACGGATAAAGATCTTCGTAGAATATGTGGGAACCAATATGAGCATCCAGGTTCCGCTATTGGTTATTGACCGGAGAGGTGTCTCGGTCATGTCTACATAGTTCTCGAACCCGTAGGGTCCGCACGCTTAAAGTTACGATGAGAGTTATATTACGAGTTTATATGTTTTGATGTACCGAAGGTTGTTCGGAGTGCCGGATGTGATCACGGACATGACGAGGAGTCTCGAAATGGTCGAGACATAACGATTGATATATTGGAAGCCTATGTTTGGACATCGGAAGTGTTCCGGGTGAAATCGGGATTTTTCCGGAGTACCGGGAGGTTACCGGAACCCCCGGTAATTAATGGGCCATATTGGGCCTAGGTGGAAGAGAGGAGAGGAGGCTAGGGTAGGGCCATGCCCCCCTTCCCCCCCCAGTCCGAATAGCACAAGGAGAGGGGGGGCGCCCCCCTTCCTTCCTCCCCTCCACCTCTTCCCCCTTCCACTCCTATTCCAACATGGAAAAAGGGGGGGAGTCCTACTCCCGGTAGGAGTAGGACTCCTCCTGGCGCGCCACACCTCCTAGGCCGGCAGCCTCCCCCTTGCTCCTCTATATACGGGGGCAGGGGGGCACCTCTAGACACACAATTGATATACGATATTTTAGCCGTGTGCGGTGCCCCCCTCCACCATATTACACCTCGATAATATCGTTGCGGAGTTAGGCGAAGCCCTGCGTCGGTAGAACATCATCATCGTCACCACGCCGTCGTGCTGACGAAACTCTCCCTCAACACTCGGCTGGATCGGAGTTCGCGGGACGTCATCGAGCTAAACGTGTGCTGAACTCGGAGGTGCCGTGCGTTCGGTACTTGATCGGTCGGATCGTGAAGACGTACGACTACATCAACCGCGTTGTGTTAACGCTTCCGCTTTCGGTCTACGAGGGTACGTGGACAACACTCTCCCCTCTCGTTGCTATGCATCACCATGATCTTGTGTGTGCGTAGGAAATTCTTGAAATTACTACGTTCCCCAACAATATATGCATGTAGTGATAGCTTTATTCTGTTCATTACTCTTTTGTGTTGCCATGCCAGCATATTCCATGTGTGACCCGTTTCGGGCAGCAACGTATCATGTTGCAGACTTTTCAGACGACGAGTAAGGAGCCATAGGTCGTTGTCTTTCACTCAGTGATGTCGTTGGAGTTGATGGCCTCACTTTATCTTCCAAGCCTTTCGTTGTTATCGTATTAGATGGCCTTAAGCCATATTTATTGTATTAAGTTCTCTTTTTGAGACATTCGTTGTAATAAGTGTGTGATTGCTACTCTGTTATAAATCCTTCAAGTACTGTGTGTCTCAGCATTACCGATCCAGGGATGACACTGATGCACAGAGATCAGACTATTTGAGGTCTGCTCGCTACAAGATGGTATCAGAGCACACGCTGACTGTAGGACATGACCACTAAGCTAAAGCCCTAGATCACTAATCTCTTCTCATTTCTGGCTTCTCTCCATTTTTCTACTCTTTAGTATGGCAGACGCAAGGAACAAGTTTGCACAACCTAATGAAGACACCCCCTTTGGACGACACTTGAAGGAAGTCACTAGATACCTGAACATTGGAATACCAAGCTTCACCGGGACTTACAACGCCACTTTACCAGAAGAGGAGCGCTGGATGATTCAAGTTCAAGTTCCAGGAAGGACATAGACGCCAGTCACTGAGCGCATAGAGTTTTCCTTTGATGCACCAACCTGGAGTCTAGGAAAGAGTATGGCAGCACACATCACCATGGGACGCATTGGAGAAGTTTACCACAAGGATCTCAAGGATACTATCTACCAGATTTGTGGGCGCCGAGATGAGAAATGGGAGATGATCACCACCAGGAAGGATATATCGATTGCAGCTTCCATCCAGGAGTTAAACCAACACATTCGACGCCAGGAGAACCAGATGTGCGCAGGCATGACAGATTTGAAGAAGGCGATGACAAGGATCACGGAACTGGAGGAAGAACTCAAGGCTACTCGCGAAGATTATGAGGAGGAAATCGTCGTACTAGTGGAGAAGAATGACGACCTGACAAGGAAGCTGGGAGTATTCATGGGAGACCCCGCGCCAGGAGGAGAAGATGACAGTTCCACTTGCCCGGAGAACTACATCATCATCGACGACACCGACTCGGACTCCGACGTAGCGATGATGACTATGTTGATGAAGCTGGAGCGGATATCATGGAGTCTTCGACCGATCAATTTTTCTAGTCGACCACCATATCAGTAGTAGTATCCCACCCTGTATATAGTATAGTCCGAGCACTTTTGTAACGATAGTTCTAGACCGATTGTATGCCCTTGCTTGATTGATTGAGTGATATGTTTATGTTTGTCTCATGTGCATATGGGTAGTGTTTTCCCCTAGACCTCATTCTACTATGTTTTCTCATCTTTTCTAAACCCAGCAGATGCCTCCGAGACACGACAATGGATTTGCTTTCCCACCGGATCTCACTCAGTTGATCCAGCAGAAGAATGCATTGATGCAGATACTAGTCCAGAATCAGAATCAGTGGAACAACAACAACAACCCACCACCACCACCTGTTGATCACTTAGCCCATTTTCTAAGGCTGAATCTGCCGATGTTCTCCAGTATCACCGAGCTGATAGTTGCAGATGATTGGCTCCGCAAGATTGAAAGGGAGTTGACCACTGCAGGATGCACAGATGCGGAGAAAGTGCGTTTTGCCGCACATCAGCTTGATGGACCTGCAGCATCATGGTGGGAGAATTTCACAGCCACTTACCCCATCCACACTGTTACATGGGACCAGTTCCAGCAGACTTTTCGCACTGCCCATGTATCAACAGGAGCTATGGCCATGAAGAAGCATGAGTTTCGCAACTTACGACAAGGAGGGTGCATAGTTGGCCAGTATGTGGATGATTTTAGTAAGCTAGCGCGTTATGCCACAGATGACGTCGCTATAGATGCAGCTAAGCAGGAGAAGTTTCTGGAAGGACTGAATGATGAACTGAGCATGCAGTTGATGGTGGCAAATTTCAATAACTACCAGGAGTTGGTAGATAGAGCACTCATGATCGAAGGGAAGCAGCAGCAGATTGACAACCGCAAGAGGAAGTATCGACAAGGGAAGTATAATGACCCCGTTTTACCCCGAACTCGGGAGGACCCCTTCAGCATAACCATGGAGGTCACAATCACACTGGAGGAAGTTCGCACAACCATAGTGGCTCCAAGAACGGGAATGGTAATGGAGGAAGCAACGGACAAAACCGTTCCAACCCGGCAACACCCGCCAAGAAAGATCTAAGCCACGTTACTTGCTACAAGTGCCAGAAGACTGGACATTACGCCAATGAATTTCCTGAAGCTAAGAGTGGAAACGACAATGGAAGCTCTAGGAAGAAGCCCAACCCTTTCAATAGGGGACAAGTGAACCACGTTAACGTGGAGGAGATTGAAGCCCAGCCTGATGCACTAATAGGTAAGTTTTTGGTTAAGTCATTTACTGCAGTCGTTCTTTTTTATACTGGTGCATCGCATTCATACATATCAAGGGGATTTGTGGAGAAGTATAAACTGCCCACCAAAGTTCTTAGTACACCTATGTTAGTGAGCTCGCCAGGAGCAGAGTATATGGCAAGCCAAGGATGTTTTCAGATGCCATTGACCATAGGTAGGCATGTTTTCCCCTCAGATCTGATAATTTTGGAGTCGCAAGGTTTGGATGTGATTCTAGGTATGGATTGGCTATCGATGTATGGAGGAAACATCGATTGCGCCAGTAAGTCGATTTTGCTCACCACCCCAGAAGGAAGAAGGATCAAGTATGTATCCCGACATGTGCCGAGTAGGACTCAACTAAATTCCTTATCAGGAGTTGTACAGGAGGAAGTACCAGTGGTGAAGGATTTCCCGGATGTATTTCCAGAAGAGTTGCCAGGCATGCCACCGGATAGAGACATTGAGTTTTTGATTGAGCTTTTGCCAGGCACAGGGCCAATATCTAAGAGACCATACAGAATGCCCGCAAAGGATTTGGAGGAAATTAAGAAGTGGATTAAGGAGTTACTGGATAAAGGTTATATCCGCCCAAGTTCGTCACCTTGGGGATCACCAGTGCTTCTAGTAGAGAAGAAGGATGGATCGTTAAGGATGGTTGTTGATTATCGAGGATTGAATGAGGTGACGATCAAGAAAAAGTACCCATTGCCAATGATCAATGATTTGTTTGACCAGCTGCAAGGAGCTAAAGTGTTTTCCAAGATCGATCTGCGATCAGGGTACCACCAGCTGAAGATTCGAGAGCTGGATGTACCTAAGACAGTATTTACCACAAGGTATGGGCTATATGAGTATACCGTTATGTCATTTGGTCTGACTAACGCACTTGCTTATTTTATGAACATGATGAACAAGGTGTTTATGGAGTTTCAGGATAAGTTTGTTGTGGTGTTCATTGATGATATTCTGGTCTACTCGAAGAATGAAGAGGAGCATAAAGAGCATTTGCGTTTAGTACTTGGGAAGCTCAGAGAACATCAGCTATACGCCAAGTTCAGCAAGTGTGAGTTTTGGTTGAAGGAAGTTGGATTCCTTGGACATGTTATATCCGGAGAAGGAATAGCGGTAGACCCCACCAAAGTTGTCACTGTGACAAATTGGGAGGCACCCACGTCAGTTGGAGAGATTCGGAGTTTTCTTGGACTCGCATGATACTACCGGAGGTTCATTGAAAATTTCTCGAGGATTGCAAAGCCTATGACGGACTTGTTGAAGAAGGACACCAAGTTCAAATGGACTGAGGAATGTGAGGCCAGTTTTCGGGAGTTGAAGAAACGCTTGGTTACATCACCAGTGTTGATTCTGCCAGATCAACGCAAGGATTATGAAGTGTATTGTGACGCTTCTCGTCGAGGACTTGGAGCCGTACTTATGCAGGAGGGAAGAGTTGTTTCATATGCCTCACGACAGCTTAAACCCACATGAGCTAAATTATGCTACGCATGATTTGGAGTTAGCAGTCGTAGTGCATGCGTTGAAGACTTGGAGACATTTTCTCATCGGAAACCATTGTGAGGTATACACGGATCACAAGAGTTTGAAGTATATCTTCACGCAGAAGGAGTTGAATCTCAGGCAGAGGAGATGGTTGGAACTCCTTAAGGATTATGATATGAGGTTGCATTGTCATCCCGGAAGGGCTAACGTAGTAGCCGATGCGTTGAGCCGCAAGAGTCATGTCAATACACTCATGACCGGAGAGTTACCCAAGGAGTTAGCAGAGGACCTTCGCGAGCTATGTTTGGAAATAGTTCCGAGAGGTTATGTAGCAGCTTTGGAGATTCAATCTACCTTGATGGATAAGACCAGAGAAGCTCAGAAGATGGACAAGGAGATAGCCAAGATTAAGGAAAGGATGAGCAAAGGAAAGGCTAAAGGATTTCGTGAGGATGAGCACGATACCTTATGGTTTGAGGACCGCGTATATGTGCCAAATGATCAGGAGATCAGGAAGCTGATTTTGCAGGAGGCCCATGATTCGCCATATTCGATTCACCCAAGAAATACCAAGATGTATCTGGATTTGAAGGATAGTTTCTGGTGGACCGGAATGAAAAAGGATGTTGCGGAGTATGTAGTAGTTTGTGATGTATGTCAGAGAGTGAAGGCAGAGCATCAGAAGCCAGCAGGATTGCTACAACCATTTCTAATACCCAAGTGGAAGTGGGACAAGCTAGGCATGGATTTTATCACGGGATTGCCCAGGACTCGTTCCGGCTATGACTCGATATGGGTTATAGTCGATCGTTTGACGAAAGTAGCTCATTTCATTCCAGTGAAGACTACCTACACCAGTGCTAAGTTGGCAAAGATATATATGACCAGGATCGTATGTTTGCATGGAGTTCCGAGGACCATTGTATCAGATAGAGGAACCCAGTTTACCTCAAAGTTTTGGAATCAGTTGCATGAAACTTTGGGAACCAGGCTAGCGTTCAGTACAGCTTTTCACTCGCAGACAGATGGACAGACTGAGAGAGTCAATCAAATTCTGGAGGACATGTTGAGAGCTTGTGCGCTAGACTATGGATCTAGTTGGGATGACAATTTGCCTTACGCAGAGTTCTCTTACAACAACAACTATCAATCCAGTTTGAAGATGGCCCCTTTCGAAGCATTGTACGTAAGGAGGTGCAGGACACCGTTGTTATGGGACGAAGTTGGAGACCGACAGTTGTTTGGACTAGATTTGATTAAAGAGTCTGAAGAGAAGGTTAAGCTGATTCACGATAGACTCAAGGTAGCCCAGTCCAGGCAGAAGAGCTATGCGGATTCTAAATGCAAGGAGACAGTTTACGAAGTCGGAGACACAGTGTATCTTCGTGTATCACCACTCCAAGGAGTGAAGCGCTTTGGAGTTAAGGGAAAGTTAGCACCACGTATTGCGGGACCATACAAAGTTTTGGAACGTATGGGAGAAGTTGCTTACAAGTTGGAATTGCCCGAAGGATTGTCAGGAGTTCATGACGTGTTCCACGTTTCTCAGTTGAAGAAGTGTCACACAGAGATGGCTGATATCCCTCTGAGAGATACAGTGCCGCTGGAAGCGATTCAGTTGGATAGCGATTTGACCTACGAGGAGGAGCCAGTCAAGATCCTCGAGTTTGCCAGCCGAGTTACTCGCGGTAAAGTTATCAAGTTCTGCAAGGTTCAGTGGAGCCACCATACCAAAGATGAAGCCACCTGGGAACGAGAGGAAGACCTATGAAAGGATCACCCTCACCTATTTTCTAGCCAACCCGAATCTCGAGGGCGAGATTCATCTTAAGGGGGGTAGGTTTGTAACATCCCAAATTTTCAATTTGGAATGTTATACCTTAGATCATCACTGCATATCATATTTTATTGCATTTTGGCTTGATCCTATAAATTCTACGCAACTCAAGGACCCACGGAGAGAGTTGGGAATTTCGTTATTTTCATATTTGAGTTTTCTCGAATTTTGAAAAGAGGATCGTTTAATTTTAATTATTTTCTCTTCGAATATTTCTTTTATGAAAATAAAAGAGAGAGGACAAAATGAATTACTCAAAATAAATAAATATTGGAGATTTAATATTAAAATCAAATAAGAATTTTATTCGGAGTTTTATTGCTATTTTATTTGCATTAGGAAAAATATGCATTTTTCAAAATTGCATTAGAGTCCCAAATAAATGTTCACGTCGTCCGACAGATTTTTAGAGGACGGCGAAAATTTATTTCAGGATTTTTGGAGTCTGTTTAGTATTTCTTTTATTTGTTTTTCTGCGTGGATTAATTAAAAAAAGTGAACCGACCTAACCGGGCCGTGTCCGACCTGGACACTAGCCCGGCCGGCCCTTATAAGCCGCCCGGCCCGAGCCGCAGCCCCCGCACCCGCAAACCCTAGCCACTGCCCGATCCCGCCGCCGCCGCCGGAGCTTCGCCGCGCCGCCGCCCCGCAGCGCGCCGCCGTGCCGCCGCCCGTCCCGAGCCCCGCTGCCGCGGATCTCGCCGCCGACGCCGGAGCCGCCGCCGATCTCGCCGCCGCCGCCATCGAGGTAACCGCGGCCGCGGTTTTCTATGCCGCGGTTTTCGTTAGAAAACCGTCGGTTTTTTTAGAACCCGTGGTTTTTTTAGATTTGTTATTTTATTTTCCCGGTTTAGTTATTTAGCGAATGCCCATTCGTTCATTCGTTTTAATGAACGATTTTCACCGTTTAGCCGCAGACAGCGAACGTTCGTTCATTTGTCTGTTCGTCAGTTTTTCTTTTTCTCAGATTTTTCGCGATTATTTTCGATCGTGATTTCTGATCCGATTTTCGTTTTAGTTTATCTTTTCGCTCGTTTATCGGAATCAGGCGATTCAAGCGCCTAGAGTTTTGTTTCGAAGCCCTCCTTCTGTTTAATCAACTTAAACAAGTTTTTGCTACAATAAAATTTGACTTTAGTCCAGATTAGTAAACGAAGCTTGTTTGTTTCGCTGTTCGAGTTTCGTTGCTTCGTTTGATTTGATTCTTTTTGCAAACCGGAGTTCTTAAGTTGATCTTTCTGGTTAGATCTTCTTATTTGAGCTTTACCCGTGCATCTTTGTTTGATTGCTTATTGTATGCTTGTTTGTTTGCGATAGAGTACCCGGAGTGCGAAGCGTGCTACTACGACTCTCTAGGTTTCACGGATCATCAGCAAGGCAAGTAACACTTTGATCATACCTCTTTAGTACCCAGTTTTATTGCATTAGATCAATCCTCAAACAATTGCATGGTTAGGATCTGATTAAATTGTGGGTTTGGGAAGTAGATGAGGTAGTACCTATTCACCTGTTTATTATCAAACCTATGGGAGTTACTTCTATGTTATGCTTATTGCCATGCTATGCTCGTAGACGTGGATTGGGTTTGAGTGTATCCATGACAGATGTGAGTTGTTAATTAATGGTTCAACTTAAGGTGGCAACTTTAATACACATCTGGGTGGATTGAGGCACCTGGGGAATCCAGTGTTGCCTGTATTTTTTTGGAAATCCCGGGGTACCGTGTGATTCTCCTATGGACTGCCACCCAGGCTCAAAGGGATCATAAGATTATTCATGCTAGAAACTTCCGTGTGCAGCCACATGCCATTATGGGCTCTGGCATAGTTGAGTAAGTTGTGGGAAACCTTTCCATGATGGGCTAGCAGATGTAGGGGATTGTAGGTGTACATGCCTATCTATCGGTTAAGGGGACTTCTTCGGAAAGACTGTGTCTCGCTCATCCATTTCTCAAACATTATGTAGTGCGGGAAATCCAACGGAGGAGATCGAGTCTTGTGGGGAAAAGTGCACAAACCTCTGCAGAGTGTACAAACTAATCATGGTTAGCCATGTCCCCGGTTATGGACATCTTGAGTATCTAGTTCTTGGATTTATCATGTGGATCTCATCACTTTTAATATAATTTGTTTGGGTTTAATGATGATGCTTAATTGGGATTGAGTTGGGTGAACCTTCTCAATGTTTAACAACCACCATGATAGTTAAATAAAATTTATTCCTTTTGTTGTAGGGAAAAATTGGCTTTCCGCAAAACATATTAACCATACAGCCTCCACCAGCCATATATGCATGTAGTGATAGCTTTATTCTGTTCATTACTCTTTTGTGTTGCCTTGCCAGCATATTCCATGTGCTGACCCATTTCGGGCTGCAACGTATGATGTTGCAGACTTTTCAGACGACGAGTAAGGAGCCATAGGTCGTTGTCTTTCACTCAGTGATGTCGTTGGAGTTGATGGACTCACTTTATCTTCCAAGCCTTCCGCTGTTATTGTATTAGATGGCCTTAAGCCATATTTATTGTATTAAGTTCTCTTTTTGAGACATTCGTTGTAATAAGTGTGTGATTGCTACTATGTTATAAATCCTTCAAGTACTGTGCGTGTCAGCATTACCGATCCAGGGATGACACTGATGCACAGAGATCAGACTGTTTGAGGTCTGGTCGCTACAACAGAGTAACACATTAAGCAAGATGACATTATGTAGCGGGATTAACTCAAGCAATATGATGAAAACCCCATCTTTTTATCCTCGATGGCAACAATACAATACGTGCCTTGCTGCCCCTGCTGTCACTGGGAAAGGACACTGCAAGATTGAACCCAATGCTAAGCACTTCTCCCATTGCAAGAAACACCAATCTAGTTGGCCAAACCAAATCGATAGTTCAAAGAGACTTGCAAAGATATCAAATCATGCATATAAGAATTCAGAGGAGATTCAAATAATATTAATAGATAAGCTGATCATAAATCCACAATTCATCAGATCTTGGCAAACACACCGCAAAAGAGTGTTACATCGAATAGATCTCCAAGAACATCGAGGAGAACTTTGTATTGAGAATCAAAGAGAGAGAAGAAGCCATCTAGCTACTAGCTATGGACCCGTAGGTCTGAAGTAAACTAAACTATTCACGCTTCATCGGAGAGGCAATGGTGTTGATGTAGAAGCTCCGTGATTGATTCCCCCTCTGGCAGGATGCCGGAAAAGGCCCCAAGATGGGATCTCACGGGTACAGAAGGTTGTGGCGGTGGAAAAGTGGTTTCGTAGCTCCCCTGGATGTTTTTGGGGTATAAGAGTCTATATAGGAGGAAGAATTAGGTCAGGGGAGCTACAAGGGGCCCACGAGGTCGGGGGCCGCGCCCCACCCCCCTGGGTGCGCCCTCCACCCTTGTGGCCTCCTCGAGGCTCCTATGACTTGCAGTCCAAGTCCCCTGGGTGTCTCCTGGTCCAAGAAAAATCAGTCCACGTTTGGTATTCCTTTTCTGCGAAACTCTAAAACAAGGAAAAAACATAAACTGGCACTGGGCTCTAGGTTAATAGGTTAGTCCCGAAAATCATATATAATAGCATATTAATGCATATAAAACATCCAAAACAGATAATATAATAGCATGGAACAATAAAAAATTATAGATACGTTGGAGATGTATCACCTCCCAACGTATTCACCTCAAGGGTGATGTCAACAATAATAACTCATGCTACCCATATTCAACTGGACATATGTGCCTAGATCTTTCCTCGCCACATGATGCTTGCCAAAGGAGAAAATAAAAAGGAATAGAGAGAAAACTTTTGACTCTTTCCATAAAAGTAAATACATAAAAGTAAAAGATAGGCCCTTCGCAGAGGGAAGCAGAGGTTGCCATGCGCTTATTTGTTTGTATGCTCAAGCCCTTAGTGCAAAAGAATGTCATGTTGCATTGTCCCTTGTGATAGCGACCTTTATTATGCAGCCTGTCGCTTTTATTCTTCACCAGCACAAGTTCGTGCAACGCTCAATTTTCTCTTACAGTAAATGATCTCACACATCTAGAAGCAATTTTTACTGCCTTTTTGCAGCGATGACAACTTACTTGATGGATCTTGCTCAATCCCTAGGTAGGTATGGTGGACACTTGAAAATAAGATTTGGGTTTAAGGGTTTTTGGATTCACAAGTAGTATCTCTACTTAGTGCAGAATTTCTATGTGAATATGAACAAACATAAATCATTGAGTTGTCTTCCTTGTCCAACGTCAACAATTTTGGAATATAATATTTTGATGGGGGCTCACAATCACAAAAGATTTCTAGGATAGTATATTTATATATGAATCTTCTCTTCTCTTATTAATCCTTTCATGAGTTGCATCATTGACTAATGCTATGTTTGTCAATCTCTAATAAAATTTTCTACTTATACTTTTCCTTATGTGGTGCCATCACCTACCATAAGATTAGTATATGATCTTCTTGATTTATTTCCTTTCTTTTTATTTATTTCCTTTCTTTTTATTGCAACAAGAAAGTAAAGAAAGCAAAAACTCAAACTAAACTTTATTATATATCTTGCACACGATTACAAGGATAAATCACTAAGCAAACTCTCGAAAAGAAAGGATCAAACTAAACTTTTATTCATCTAAGCAAAAGATCGAACTAAGATAATTAAAGGCAAAAAGATAGTGGGGATGATACGATACCTGGGCACCTCCCCCAAGTTTGGCGAAAGCCAAGGGGAGTGCCCATACCCGATACTCAATTTTCTTTTGGCGGTGCAGAATAAGGTGGTGGTGATGGAGAGATCCTGTCCTTCAAGATCAAAAGATTCTCCAATCTACGTATGATTCTCCGGAGGAAGATGATGTGCTCTTGATGCAGAATATTTTCACGAGTGAGGTATTTATTCTACACACGGACCGTCTCAATGATCCGAAAGGCTGCAATCTCAGTAGGGGTAAGATGAGCAAGGTAAGGCTTGAGGATATTTCTTCATCCTCGGTCGACAGTGCTTGTTCTGCCAACGAGAGTGGATCTACGATAGCCTCCTTGCCCTTATCTCCCCTACCGGCTTCCGTGGGCTCCTCCCTCTTCAGCTCAATCTTCATTAACCAAGCATCTTCTTCCGTGTTGTTGGAGGAGGAGGAAGACATGATGCCTGGCCTGATAGATCTAACCGAAAAGAGCAAGAAAAGAGAACAGACGATTTCTTCGCGATACGGTGGTCAACAGGTTTGGAGAGTATATAAAGGTTTTTTTATCTTGGGAGACAAGCAATCTATAGAAAAACGGAGTCCCGAAGGTGCCCCAGGTGGGCACAACCCACCTGGGCACGCGTGGCTTGCCAGGCGCGCCCTGGTGTCTTGTGCCCACCAGGGTACGCTTCCTGGAAGTTTATTATTTCCTAATTTTCTAAATATTCCAAAACTGACAAAAAATATTTTTGCGGATTTTTCGGAGTACGCTTACTTACCGTATCACGTACCTCTTTATTTTCACGATTCTGGAGTGTTCCGGAAGGACTCTTTTATGTGTTCTTCCGGTGTCAAAGTTTGGATAATATTACTTTCAACATTAATGGGCGTACCTAAGATATAATGTTTTATTCGTTGCCCATTCACAACCTTCGGGTTAGTACCTTCGGCGTTATTTATTTTGAAAGCTCCAGATCGATAAACCTCCTCGATAACATAGGGGCCTTCCCATTTTGAGAGGAGTTTTCCTGCAAAGAATCTGAAACGAGAGTTGTACAAAAGAACTTATTCTCCGACTTTCAACTCACGCTTGTGGATTCTTTTATCATGCCATCTTTTAACTTTTTCTTTGAATAATTTGGCATTTTCCTAAGCTTGGGTTCTCCATTCATCTAATGAGCTAATATCAAATAACCTCTTTTCACCGGCAAGTTTGAAATCATAATTGAGTTCTTTGATTCCCAATATGCTTTATGTTCTAACTCAAGAGGCAAATGACAAGCTTTTCCATAAACCATTTTATAAGGAGACATACCCATAGGATTTTTATATGTTGTTATATAAGCCCAAAGTGCATCATCTAATTTCTCAGACCAATTCTTCCGGGACCTATTGACAATCTTTTGCAAGATTAATTTTATTACTCTATTGCTATGTTCAACTTGACCACTAGACTGAGGATGATAGGGTGATGCAATTCTATGGTTAACATCATACTTGGCAAGCATTTTACGGAAAGCACCATGAATAAAGTATGAACCACCATCGGTCATTAAATATCTAGGGACTCCAAACCTTGGGAAAATAACTTCCTTCAGAATTTTAATACAGGTGTTGTGATCAGCACTACTTGTTGGAATAGCTTCTACCCATTTAGTAACATAATCAACAGCAACCAGAATATGTGTATACCCATTAGAGGAAGGAAAAGGTCCCATGTAATCAAATCCCCAAACATCAAATGGTTCAATAGCAGACATTCATCACAAGATAAGACAAACTTACGGGCATCCTTGAAGAGAGTAGGCCAATAAATCCAGATTGCAATACCTTGTGAGCAGTTCTATCTCACGCATGATGCCCTCCATAAGCTTCGGTGTGACATTTCCGTAGGATTCATCCCTGTTTATGCTCAGGTACACAATGTCTAATAATACCATCTAGTCCTTCTTTATAAAGATGTGGGTTATCCCAAAAGTAATGTCTTAAATCATAGATTTTTTTTTCTTTTGTTGATATGTAAAGCTAATTGGTAAATATTTAGTAACATTGTAATTAGCATAGTCAGCATACCAAGGAGTATTATGAGCAACATTTATTGCAGCTAACTGCTCATCAGGAAAACTATCATCAATAGGTAGTGGGTCATCAAGCACATTTTCAAGCCTAGACAAGTTATCAGCTACGGGGTTCTCAACTCCTTTTCTATTAGTGATATGTAAATCAAATTCTTATAGCAAGAGGACCCATCGAATAAGTCTAGGTTTAACATCTTTCTTTTGAATAAGATATTTAATAGCAGCATGATCAGTGTGAACAATCACTTTTGAATCAACAATATAAGATCTAAATTTATCACAAGCAAACACCACTGCTAAGAATTCTTTTTTAGTAGTTGCATAATTTCTTTGAGCACTGTCTAGAGTTTTACTAGCATAAGGAATAACAGTCCGTTGCTTATCAACTCTTTGTCCTAGAACGGAAGCGACAACATAATCACTAGCATCACACATAATTTCAAAAGGCAAGTTCCAATCAGGTGGTTGAACAATAGGTGCAGAAATTAAGGCTTTCTTGAGTGTTTCGAAGGCTTCTAAACAATAATCATAAAAAACAAGAGGAACATCCTTTTGCAAAAGATTCATAAGAGGCCTAGGAATTTTAGAGAAGTCTTTGATAAATCTCCTATAGAAGTCAGCATGACCTAGGAAACTACGAATACCTTTGATATCCTTAAGACATGGCATTTTCTCAATTGCATCAACCTTAGCTTTGTCCACTTCAATACCTCTTTCAGAAGTTTTATGACCCAAGATAATACCTTCATTAACCATATAGTGGTACTTCTCCCAATTCAGGACGAGATTTGTTTGCTCGTATCTCTGCAAAACTCGATCCAGATTGCTTAAACAATCATCAAAAGACTTCCCATAAACAGAGAAGTCATCCATGAAAACCTCAACAATCTTTTCACAAAAGGCAGAGAATATAGCAGACATACATCTTTTAAAGGTAGCAGGTGCATTGCATGAACCAAAAGGCATACGTCTATAAGCATAAGTTCCAAAGGGACAAGTTGAAGTGGTCTTTTCTTGATCAGGTTGAGAAGCAGGTATTTGTGAAAAACCAGAATATCCATCAAGGAAGCAAAAGTGTGTGTGCTTATATAATCTTTCCAGCATTTGATCAATAAAAGGCATAGGATAATGATCTTTTCTAGTTGCTTTGTTTGATTTTCCAAAATCAATCACCATTCTATAGCATGTAACAATTCTTTGTGGAATGAGTTCATTTTTATCATTAGGAACAACAGTAATACCGCCCTTCTTAGGGACATAATGAATAGGACTTACCCATCTACTATCAACTATACTTGCTTCCAGAAGTTTTAATATTTCCGTTCTTACCACTTCCTTCATTTTTGGATTTAACCGACGTTGATGATCAACAACGGGTTTAGCATCAGGTTCCATATTAATCTTGTGCTGACATAGAGTGGGACTAATTTAAGTCATCACGATTATATCCAATAGCAGCTCGGTGCTTCCTTGGAACTTTCAATAATCTTTCTTCTTCATGTTCTGAAAGTTTAGCACTAATAATAACAAGATATATCTTCTTTTCATCAAGATAAGCATATTTCAAAGTGTCTGGCAATTGTTTTAATCAAACACAGGATCACCTTTAGGTGGAGGAGGACCTCCTAGAGTTTCAATAGGCAAATTGTGTTTAAGGAGAGGACGTTGTTCAAAGAAAATCTTATCTATTTCATTTCTTTCATGCATATGTAATTCATTTTCATGGTCTAGCAAATATTGTTCTAAAGTATCAGTAGGTGGCACAGCAATAGAAGCAAGACCAATTATTTCATCCTTACTACGCAATTCTTTTTCATGAAGCTTTCTACTAAACTTGGAAAAATTAAAATCATGAGACTCATCCCAAAAGCTAACACCGACATTTTGTTTCTCACAATCTATTTTAGCATTAACAGTGTTCAAGAAAGGTCTACCAAAGATAATGGGACAGAAGTCATCTTGTGGGGAACCAAGAACAAGAAAATCAGGAGGTCATTTTATTTTCCCACACAAGACTTCAACATCTCTAACAATCCCAATTGGTGAAATAGTGTCTCTATTAGCAAGTTTAATAGTAACATCTATGTCTTCTATCTTTGCGGGTGCTATGTCATTCATAATTTCTTGATATAGAGTGTAAGGAATAGCACTTACGCTAGTAGCTATGTCACATAAGCCATGATAACAGTGATCTCCTATTTTAACTGAGACAACATGTATGCCAACAACAGGTCTATGATTATCCTTTTATCAGGTTTGGCAATTCTAGCAGCTTCTTCACAGAAGTAAATAACATGCCCATCTACGTTTTCTTCCAAGAGATCCTTAATCATAGCAACACTAGGTTCTACTTTGGTTTGTTCATCAGGTTTAGGTGTTCTAATATAACTTTTGTTAACCACAGTTGATACTTTAGCATGTTCCTTTATCCTAACAGGGAAAGGTGGTTTCTCAATATAAGCAGTAGGAACAACTGGATCAACATTATAAAGTATGGTTTCTTCTTTAATTGGTACCGGTTCTTTTGTTTCTTATTAAATAGGTGGGTGATATTTAAACCACTTCTCTTTGGGGAGATCAACATCAGTAGCAAATGATTCACAAAAGGAGGCTACTATCTCAGAGTCAAGTCCATATTTAGTGCTAAACTTTTGAAAAGCATCGGTATTCATAAAAGATTTAACACAATCATATTTAAGCTTAATACCTGACTCTTACCTTCGTCGAGTTCCCAATCTTCAGAGTTGCGTTTAATTCTTTCCAAAAGATCCCACCAGAATTCAATAGTCTTCTTCATAAAAGAACTAGTACAAGAAGTATCAAGCATGGATTGATCATCACGACAAAGTCGAGCATAAAAATTCTGGATAATAATTTCTCTTGAGAGCTCATGATTGGGGCATGAATATAACATTGACTTAAGCCTCCCCCAAGCTAGAGCAATACTTTCTCCTTTACGAGGCCAAAAATTATATATATAATTCCGATCACGATGAACTAGATGCATAGGATAATTTTTTTGTGGATCTCCAATTTCAATCGATTCCAATTCCAAGATCCAATATCATCGCATAGCCTATACCATGCCAATGCTTTTCCCTTCAAATATAAAGGGAAAACCTTTTTCATAACTTCATCTCTAGGTAAACCTGCAAACAAATTTGTTCCACATATATCAAGTGCATATCAGGATGTTCGGTTCCATCTCCTGCATAAGGATTAGCTAGCAGTTGTTCTATCATACCCGAAGGATATTCATATTCAATATTTTCAGCAGGTGCAGTAGATTCAGGGGTAGCTAATTGTGGTTCCGGTCGAGGTGAAGATATCCTGAAGAAACCCCTCAAAGGATTGTTTTCCATAGTAACAAGTGACAATAAATTTCAACACACTATATAAATGTTTCCTTACCAAATTCCACTTACCAAAGGCGCTTCACTCCCCGGCAACGGTGCCAGAAAATAGCCTTGATGACCCACAAGTATAGGGGATCAATTGTAGCTCTTTTCGATAAGTAAGAGTGTCGAACCCAATGAGGAGCAGAAGGAAATGACAAGTGGTTTTCAGCAAGGTAATGTCTGCAAGTGCTGAAATTGTAAGTAGCAGAGTAGTTTGATAGCAAGATAATTTGTAATGATCAAGTAACAATAGTAGTAACAAAAGTGCAGAAAGGTAGCCCAATCATTTTGAGGCAAATGACAGGCCAAAATAGTCTCTTATAATAAGCAAAGCATTCTTGAGGGTACACGGGAATTTCATCTAGTCACTTTCACCATGTTGGTTCGATTTGTGTTCGCTACTTTGATAATTTGATATGTGGGTGGACCGGTGCTTAGATGTTGTTCTTACTTGAACAAACATCCTACTTATGATTAACCCTCCCGCAAGCATCCACAACTACGAGAAAAGTATTAAGAACAAATTATAACCATAGCATTAAACTTTGGATCCAATCGGTCCCTTACAGAATAGCGCATAAACTAGGGTTTAAGCTTCTGTCACTCTCGCAACCCATCATCTAAGTGCTACCCCACAATGAGTTCCCTTAGGCCCAAATATGGTGAAGTGTCATGTAGTCGACGTTCACATGACACCACTAAGGGAATCACAACATACATACTATCAAAATATCAAACACATATCAAGTTCACATGATTACTTGCAACATGATTTCTCCCGTGACCTCAAGAACAAAAGTAACTACTCACAAATGATAATCATGATCATGATTAAAGGGGTATTAAATAGCATATTGGATCTGAACATATAATCTTCCACCAAATAAACCATATAGTAATCAACTACAAGATGTAATCAACACTACTAGTCACCCACAAGCGCCAATCTATAGTTCCGGTAACAAGATTGAACACATGAGATGAACTAGGGTTTGAGATGAGATGGTGCTATTGAAGATGTTGATGGAGATTGCCCTCCCCCAGATGGGAGAGTTGCTGGTGATGACGATGACAATGATTCACCCCCCCCCCCCCGCGGGAGGAAAGTTCCCCCGACGGAATCGCTCCGCCGGAGAGCAAAAGTGCTCCTGCCCAAGTTCCGCCTCGAGACGGCGGCGCTCCGTCCCGAAAGTCCTCCCATTTTTTTTTTCTAGGTCAAAATGACCTATATACCAGAAGATGGGCACCGGAGGTGGGCCTGGGTGAGCATAACCCACCAAGGCGCACTTGGGCTCCCTGGCGCACCCAGGTGGGTGGTGCCCACCTGGTGGTCCCCCTCTAGTAGTTATTTGCTCCAATTTTCCTTAAATATTCCATAAAAAATCTCCGTGAAGTTTCAGCTCATTTGGAGTTGTGTAGAATAGGTTGAGTGACGTAGCTTTTTCAGGTCCAGATTTCCAGCTGCCGGAATTCTCCCTCTTTGTGTGTACCTTGCATATTATGAGAGAAAAGGCATTAGAATTACGCCAAAAAGCATTGTTATGGATAAAAACATCATAAATAACAGTAGGAAAACATAATGCAAAATGGACGTATCAACCGCCAATGCCTTCTAGTGATTTGTCCCCTGTAATGTTAATATGCAATCTGATGTTCAGTTAACAGTTTGGTCCTCTGAAATGTAATGTTCAGTTAATAGTTTGGTCCTCTGAAATGTAATGTTCAGCTAACAGTTTGGTCCAACAATTGCTACATTTCGTAGTACTGTTCTCAAGCATTCTTTGTTTTGTTAACTATCTTATATTCTAGTACATGTTTCTATTCTGCAATGTCATGCTCAGTTAACTGTTTTGGTTCATTTGGTCTGTTGTCCATTTAACTGTTTGGTTCAATTCTACAATTTGATTTTTGTTTGCTGTGGGTAGAATTTTGTATTGTTATGCATGCGAAATAAATCAAATTTGGCTGTACTCAATACATATTCTACTGATAGTATGGCAACTCTCAGTTAACCTAATCAAGATCTTCCTTATGTGTGATGCAGGGAAACAATGGGAGACACTGCGGTTTACGATCGAGGTTTGCTCATGCATGGTCCTTTCGCTAATACTCCCTCCATTCCAAATTAGTTGACTTGAATTTGTGTAAATATGGATGTATCTATACTTGTTTAGTGTCTAGATAAATATGGGTCACGTAATTTGGAATGGAGGGAGTAGCACACTATTGTGCAGTTGCAGGAATCATTTTAATATTTAGGTTTCTTACAATTTGGTCTTGCACATGTAGGTCCTGCTGTCAGAGGCTTAGACCCACTGTTCGACCCATTTTGCATATGGGGAAATGAGCTGTCCATGAATATCAGTCAAGTAAAGAAACTCAAAAAGATTGTTAGGATGAAGAAACTTGCGACGAATAATAGCAAGATCTTTGTTTGCATAATTAAGAAGACATCAGTCAGCTATAGGATGGTACTAACTCTTTTACCTTGTTTTTACCCCTTGAGCCATTTCAAAATTTATAACAACGATTTATGCATATCTTTGTTTTCAGTACTTTTCAAAGCAGTTCACCAATGATTACCTCTCAAACCACCTGCATGGTCAAGAGGCGAGGAAGGTATTCATTCAACACCCACGGTACAATATTGAAGTCTTCCTGAAGAGGACGAAGGTTGGGCGGGAAATTATCCATAGCCACTGGCCTAAAGTTGCAAGGACATTCAACATCACTGAAGGCTCAATATTTGCCTTCTGCTTCTACAGTTTCCTAGATGAGATTCATCTGTCTATTTACCGTGTATGATGCTACTTTCCAAAGGTTTTTGATGTTGCATATGAAACATGGTGCTGTTGTGTAATGTCGTAACTGAGTGCCGAAGCTATCTGATGTAATTCTATTATGAAATCCTGGTTGCTGTTATACAGATATGAAATATCTGGTGTGTTTTATAAGAAATATCAATTTGATTACTACATGGATTATCAATAATGGGCTAATTACCCTGCTTATTGGGGTTTCCTATGGCAGACGGTTACTCAGACAGCACCGTGGGCGATGAACTCAAACAATCCACACGGTTCCTAGAAAGTAGGCGTGTTCGAATAACTAACAATCACACACGACTTCCGGCAGAGAACTGTGTGTTTTAGGCCACCTTGCACAAACGTTTCCACAAAAAAAACTATGTTTGATATACATACGAACGAAAATGTTTTTCTGGGATTCACCGTGTGGGATGTACATACGAACGAAAACGATTGGGTTTCGATGCCTAGCTAGATCGCACACGAGCTCTTTTTGCCCCAGCCTGTTTGCCAGGAGGGCCTATCCCCGACGATTTCTGGGTCATGTGGGAAGGACCCCCCCCCCTATCGCCCACACTCACTTGGCAATGGTTCCAAACGCCGTCGTGGAAAGGGGTTAAAAACTGTTTGTATAGCAGGTCTCTGCACCAGTGTTGGTTCAAGTATTTTTTATTTATTGTAAAACAATTCTCCAAAAAGTTTCGTCCAAATCTGAGAACTTTTATTTTTGCACAAAAACAACACCATGGTAGTTCTGCTGAAAACAATGTCAGTCCGGGTTAGTTTCATTCAAATCACGCAAATTAGAGTCCAAAACAAGAGCAAAAGCGTTAGGAAAAGTAGATACGATGGAGACGTACCAACTCCCTCAAGCTTAACCCATTGCTTGTCCTCAAACAATTTAGTGGACAAACTGAAAGTGATAAAGAAAAACTTTAACGAACTCTTTAGTTCTTGCTTACATATATATGCTTATGTAGCACCCAGGTTTTCAGCAAAGATCATGACTAACCAGGTCAACAATAACTCCTAGAAATTATATTAACCCATATCAATAGCATAACCAACTAGCGAGCAATAATAAGATATCTCAAATGCCAACACTTTGTCAAAACAGGCATGATATAATATGACAACGGTGGTATCTCGCTAGCTCTTTCTGTGACTGCAAAACATAAATGCAGAGCACCTTCAAAGTTCAAGCAACGACTAACACATTGTAATTCATGGTAGAAAAGATCTAGTCATGATGCATTCAACATTAATTATACACAATGCATGAGGATGAAAATAGTGCTCTCAGGTCTGGCGCTTGTTTGAGAAAGTGATGACTCAACATAAAACTAAATAGATAGTCCCTTCATAGAGGGAAGCAGAGATTTACAGAGGTGCCAGAGCTCAAAGCTTAAATCCGAGATAAATATAATTTTTGGAGGTGCACCCTTCCTGTCAACATTATGACCAAGAGTTATCAATATCTTCCATGCTAAACACATTAGCGGTGGTTCCCAAGCGGTAAACCTAAGTTTTACTCCCCCCACCAACAAACACAATCCACGGCTAGCCGAATCCATGGGTACTGTCCATACAAACAACAATTCTGGGGGTGTTTTGTTTAATTATTTGCAATTTTTGATTTCGGGACTGGGCATCCCTATTACCAGCCCCTCTCGTGAAGGACGAGTGAATAAACACTCTACATGAGAATAACCCGCTTAGCATGGAAGATACTGACCGCCCCCTGTTGCTCCATGAGGGGTCCAGGCACACAAAACAGATGTTCATTTGAAATTTTAGAGGTGGCACATGCAAATTTACTTGGAACGACAGGGTAATACCGCATATAGGTAGATGTAGTGGACTCATCTGGAATAACTTTGGTTTAAGGATTTTGATGCACAAGCAGTATTTCCGCTTAGTAAGGGCGAAGGCTAGCAAACAGGTTGAGAAGCGGCCAGCTAGAGAGTGAAAACGGTCATGAACATGTGTTATGCATAATCAACATTGAATACTAGCATGAGTAGGATATGAATACCGTGAACATAAATATCGTAGAGGCTATGTTGGTTTTAATTCAACTACATGCATGAACATGTGTCAAGTCAAGCCACCAGAAACATTCAGAGGAGGATACTATATCTTGATACTACATCACAACCATTTTAAATGCATGTTGACATCCAAGATAAATCATTATCCCTCCTAGCTATTTATGCATGGCATAAGCAACTATAATCTCTAATTGTCATTGCAAACATGTTTGATCATAATATGCTGAATCATGGATACTGAGTTAAACATATTTACAAAAACAAAAACAAGTTGAATTCATACCCATTTCTCCCTGCCACAGTCACTTCATCAAATATCGTCATTATTGCCTTTCACTCGCATGACCGAATGATATGAAAATAATAATAGTCCAAGAGTGCCGTGTACTAAGCTGGAAATCTGCAAGCATTTTATTCAAAAGGAGAAGACAAGGTAATTTGAGCTCTTGTTAGATCAACAGTAATGTATATGAGAGCCACTCAACATTTTCATTGTGGCATTCTCCTTGGTACGACTCAAGAAAAAGAAAAGAATTTCAGAGAAACACACAGAAATATTTTTGAAGTTTTTAGTTTTTCTTGAAGAAAGCAAACTAAAGAAGGAAAAACAAAAACAAGAAAAACTATTTACACGGGAAAGCTCCCCGCAAGCAAAAGAAGAATCGAGAAATCTTTCCGTGTTTTCTTTTAAAAATACAACTAATTTAAACTAGAAAGAGAAACCGAAAATAAGCAAGAAGTATTTTTGGGTTTTCTCAAAGTTTTTCAAACACACAAGAAGAAAGCGAGAAAATAAATCTAGCATGGATAATACAATGAAAAAGTGTGGACACCGACAACTGGAATGAAATGTGTGAACATGAATGTAATATCGGTGGAAATACATACTCCCCCAAGCTTAGGCTTTTGGCCTAGCTTGGTAATCACCAACCGTAGTAGCCATCCGGTCCCATGTAGAAGTGTTGTGACGGCAGCACCTGAGCATCCCACTCCTGAGGCTCCTGCTCTACCACTGCCTGGTCATTCCGGTAGGCAATAATGTCCTCTAGCATGACCCTGTATCCGCCCCTGGCAATAAAATCAAACCAAGCTGGTGCAGGCAACGGGATAACATCACGGGTTTCCACACAGAAAACCACGTTGTAACGAATGTTATGAAAAGAATCGGCAGTGTCGATAAACTGGTGATCCTCCAACGCTTGGTGATCTAGATAAACTCGGGGCAAAGGATAATCATGTTGGGGTATACGAACATTAAAGTGACTCGCTAAGCGATTAGCATAAATACCACCATTAATTTTTCTCTTAGTTCTGTTGAGGTGCAGACGATGTGCAATAATAGCCCCTAGGCTAATAGTGTGATCATTGTGTAGTGCACGGCATAAAATGGCGAGGTCCGGGGCACTGAGTGCACCAACCTTCTCCCTAGCGCTTAAACACTTTGCGATGAATAAAGCAACGTAATGCACAGAAAGGAAAATGCAAACTAGTGGCGGTGGCTTTCAACACGCCTCTCTCATCCCCCACTGTCAAAGTGAGAAGAAAGTCCTCAAACTCTGCTAGTCTAGGATCCCTTAATTCCCCATCAGAGGGGATCAAACATATGTCACAAAAGTCAGTGAGTGGTATCTGATGGGTTTCAGCATATAAATTAAACCGGGCCTCAGGAGGATTGTTCCTATTCAGAAAATGAAAATGGTTGTTGGTCACACTCATATGCGAGCAATTTGTAAGGAGGTGGTGTTGGTCACACTCAGCTGCGAGGAAGTCGGTCAGCCCGGCATTTGCAATGAATTGGGCAAACTCTTGATGGAATGGGGCCTCCTCCATGAAGGCATTATGCGGCCATTCGCACGGCCGCACGTCTGCCGTTTTTGGAGTGTTGAGGTCTTTGTCCGATGACTCATCAATGACTCCCTTAGCATTCTTCTTCGAGGAAAACTTCTTGAAGATACTCATCTTATTCCTATAAATAAAATTCTAAAAAATTTAGTCCACAAAATTTTTGTCAACAAAACTTCACAAGATTGATAGCAACTACTCATATGGATGTCTAGAGGCCATATCAAGCATTCAAACTACTTGGAGCTCCAAGAATTCAACATGCAAGCACATTTACAACAACACCGAGAGTAGCTAATTATTCAAAATACCACTAAAGCAAAAACTAGTTGGAGCAATGGAAGAGTCACATACCAAGTAGCAATCCCCCAAAATAGTTTCAGAAATGGAATTTCGAGCAAAGAGATCGAAATCCGCGGGTCTGAGAGCAAGAACACGAGAGAGAGAGAACTATGGTGATTTTTTCTGGAGGTAGGAGATGACATGGGCTAAAGAGATAAGTGAGGGGACTCACGTGGGGTCTCCACTCACCAGGGCGCGCCTGGGGTGGCTGGCACGCCCTGGTGTCTTGTGGGCACCAGGGGCACCCCCCTCTGATGTTACTTGTACCAGAAATTCTCACATATTGAAAAAATTCGTGTAAAAATTTCAGATCATTATGAGCACTTTTATTTTCTACCACTTTTTTATTGCACAAAAAATCCAGAGAACAGGATAAACATGGCATTTTATTTTATTTAACTAAGAAAAACAGAAAACAGAAGGTAGGGACAGAAACTTGTGCTTACTAGATTCATCGACTTCATACCTCTCCAAAATGATCCATTAATAAGGTTGATCAAGTCTTATTAACCACTTTCGGTTAGCATGAAACCGAAGAACTTTTGTAAAAACACTAAGTTACCTCAACCGGGATATGCATATCCCCAACAATAAGTGTGTCATATTTCTTTTCGGCAGTAGGTAGAGGGAGTTGAAAACTTCCAATAGTAATTGTCGAAGATTATTCAATAACATTAATACCATTCACTTGAAATTGTTTCTTCAGAAAGTGCACCGTATATATGCTCATTACCATTGATACGAAAAGTGACATTGCTTTTATTGCCATCAATAATAGCCCCTGCAGTATTCAAAAAGGGTCTACCAAGGATAATCGACATGTTGTCGTCCTCGGGCATCTCAAGTATAACAAAGTCTGTTAAGATAGTAACATTTGCAACAACAACGGGCACATCCTCACAAATACCGATAGGTATTGCAGTTGAATTGTCAGCGATTTGCAAAGATATTTCAGTAGGTGTGAGTTTATTCAAATCAAGTCTTTTATATAAAGAGAAAGGCATAACACTAACACCAGCTCCTAAATCACACAAAGCAGTTTCGACATAATTTCTTTAGATGGAGCAAGGTATAGTTGGTATTCCTGGATCTCCAAGTTTTTTAGGTACTCCATCCTTAAAAGAATAATTAGCAAGCATGGTGGAGATTTCTGCTTCAGGTATTTTTCTTTTATTAGTGACAATTTATTTCATGTATTTTGCATAAGGGGCCATCTTTAAAATATCAGTCAAACGGGTACGCAAAAAGACTGGCCTAAGCATTTGAGCAAAAGTGTTCAAATTCTTCATAATATTTTTTCTTAGAAGGTTTGGGTGGAAAGGGCAGGGGTCTCTGAACCCATGGCTCTCTTTCTTTACCATGTTTTCTAGCAACAAAGTCTCTTTTATCATATCGTTTATTTTTAGGTTGTGCGTTATCAAGATCAACAGCAGTGTCGGTGGAAACGACACCTATGGGATCACAGAATCCCTACTACGGTTGGCGGGGCGCGGGGTTGTGAGAAGAGCAGGTCTAACAGGAAGCACACGGATCGTTTACCCAAGTTCGGGCCGAAAAGGTGCGTGATGACCCACAAGTATAGGGGATCTATCATAGTCCTTTCTATAAGTAAGAGTGTCGAACCAACGAGGAGCAGAAGGAAATGATAAGCGGTTTTCAGCAAGGTATTCTCTGCAAGCACTGAAATAATAGGTAACATATAGTTTTGTGATAATATAATTTGTAACGAGCAACAAGTAACAAAAGTAAATAAAGTGCAGCAAGGTGGCCCAATCCTTTTTGTAGCAAAGGACAAGCCTGGACAAACTCTTATATAGAGAAAAGCGCTCCCGAGCACACATGGGAATTATCGTCAAGCTAGTTTTCATCACGTTCATATGATTCGCGTTCGGTACTTTGATAATTTGATGTGTGGGTGGACCGGTGCTTGGGTGCTGTTCTTACTTGAACAAGCATCCCACTTATGATTAACCCCTATTGCAAGCATCCGCTACTACAAAAGAAGTATTAAGGTAAACCTAACCATAGCATGAAACATATGGATCCAAATCAGCCCCTTACGAAGCAACGCATAAACTAGGGTTTAAGCTTCTGTTACTCTAGCAACCCATCATCTACTTATTACCTCCCAATGCCTTCCTCTAGGCCCAAATAAGGGTGAAGTGTCATGTAGTCGACGTTCACATAACACCACTAGAGGAGCGACAACATACATCTCATGAAAATATCGAACGAATACCAAATTCACATGACTACTAATAGCAAGACTTCACCCATGTCCTCGGGAACAAACGTAACTACTCACAAAGCATATTCATGTTCATAATCATAGGAGTATTAATATGCATATAGGATCTGAACATATGATCTTCCACCAGATAAACCAACTAGCATCAACTACAAGGAGTAATCAACAGTACTAGCAACCTACAAGTACCAACCCCGGACTTAGAGACAAGAATTGGATACAAGAGATGGACTAGGGTTTGAGAGGAGATGGTGCTGGTGAAGATGTTGATGGACATTGGCCCTCTCCCGATGAGAGGAGCATTGGTGATGACGATGGCGATGATTTCCCCCTCCCGGAGGGAAGTGTCCCCGGCAGAACAGCTCCGCCGGAGCCCTAGATTGGTTCCGCCAAGGTTCCGCCTCGTGCCGGCGGAGTCTCGTCCCGAAAGCTTTCTTATGATTTTTCTTCGGACGAAAGACTTCATATAGCAGAAGATGGGCACTGAAGGGCCAATAGGGGGCCCACGAGGGTGGAGGGCGCTCCCAGGGGGGTAGGGTGCGTCCCTCGTGGCAAGGGTGTGGGCCCCCTCTGGTATTTCTTCCGCTCAGTATTTTTTATTATTTCCAAAATAACTTTCTTGGAGTTTTAGGACTTTTGGAGTTGTGCAGAATAGGTCTCTAATATTTGCTCCTTTTCCAGCCCAGAATTCCAGCTGCTGGCATTCCCCCTCCTTATGTAAACCTTGTAAAATAAGAGAGAATAGGCATAAGTATTGTGACATAATGTGTAATAACAGCTCATAATGCAATAAATATTGATATAAAAGCATGATGCAAAATGTACGTATCAACTCCCCCAAGCTTAGACCTCGCTTGTCCTCAAGCGGAAGCCGATAACGATAAATATGTCCACATGTTTAGAGGTAGAGGTGTCGATACAATAAAATACGGACATGAGGGCATCATGATTATTCTTAAAACAGCAACATATATGGATAATGTCATATGATTCCTTATGCTCAAGTAATAATCTATTCACAATGCAAAGTATGAATCAGAAACTTCATTGAGAACCATCAAACTATAATCTCAGTCATTGAAGCAATTGTAATTTATCATAACATCAGAAAGAGTCTATGTCAGAGCATTTCAGCAAGTCCACATACTCAACTATCATTTAGTCTTTCACAATTGCTAACGCTCACGCAATACTTGTGGTTACGGAATTTTAATCGGACACAGAGAAAGATAGGGGCTTATAGTTTCGCCTCCCAACCTTTTACCTCAAGGGTAATGTCAACAATAATGACTCATGCCAACTTACATCCAATTAGATATATATGTCTGGATCTTTCCAACACACTGTGCTTGCCAAAGGATAAAATATAAAAAGGAAAGGTGAAGATCACCATGACTCTTGCATAAGGTAGAAGATAATAGTAAAAGATAGGCCCTTCGCAGAGGGAAGCAGAGCAGAGTTGGATGCACAAAATCTTAATGCGAAAGAACGTCACTTTATATTGCCACTTGTGATATGGACCTTTATTACGCAGTCCGTCGCTTTTATTTCTTCCACATCACAAGATCGTATAAAGCTTATTTCCTCCACACCAATCAATCATACATATTTAGAGAGCAATTTTTATTGCTTGCACCGATGACAACTTACTTGAAGGATCTTACTCAATCCATAGGTAGGTATGGTGGACTCTCATGGAAAAACCGGGTTTAAGGGTATTTGGAAGCACAAGTAGTATCTCTACTTGGTGCAAAGAATTTGGCTAGCATGAGGGGGAAAGGCAAGCTCAACATGTTGGATGATCCATGACAATATACTTTATTTCAGATATAAGAAAACATAACCCATTACGTCGTCTCCCTTGTCCAACATCAACTCTTTAGCATGTCATATTTTAATGAGTGCTCACAATCATAAAAGATGTCCAAGATAGTATATTTATATGTGAAACCTCTCTTTCTTTATTACTTCCTATTAATTGCAACGATGACCAAAGCAATGTTTGTCAACTCTCAACAACTTTTAATCATCATACTCTTTCTATGTGAAGTCATTACTCTTCATAAGATCAATATGATCTCCTTTTATTTATTTTTATTCTTTTCTCTTTTCTTTTATTCACTCAAGATCATAGCAAAATTATCAAGCTCTTGAATTAACACTAATCTTTATTATATAGCTCACGGACTCGATTACATAGAGGGATCATAAACCAAACCTCAAAACTAGATCATACTAAAACTTTATTCTACTAGATCAAGATATTATTAAAAGGATCGAACTAAGAAAAACGGTAAAGATAGGAGTGTGATGGTGATACGATAATGGGGCACCTCCCCCAAGCTTGGCAGTTGCCAAGGGGAGTGCCCATACCCATATGATTATGTTTCCTTTTTCGGAGATGGTGATGATGGAGTTGTTGATGATGAAAGTTGTGTCTTTAGCTTCTTCATACAGTAATTGAAAAGGGCAATTTCCTCCTTTAAATCATTGACCTCCGATTCCAGCTTCAAGATATTGTCACATAAATCTCCTTTGCTTTTCTGCTGAAAACGAGAAGGAATAGATCGGTTGTTAGATAGTTTAGCCCTCTTAGGGAGAATAGATTTCTTGAACATGCATATCCCCAGGTTGAGGTAGAGGGACATCCTCCTCCTCCGAACTTGAATCATTGATCCTCATCAAATGAGCATCCTCCTCCTCATCCGTAGTTCGACCACAAGGAGATAGATCCCCATAGTACTTTGGGTCAGCAATTAGGTGTGAGACATAGCTCTCTTCGTCGGAATCCTAAGATGACATCTTGCTCCAAATCTGCTACAGAAACAGCTCGAAACGAAAACAGAGGATATTTGCGTGATACAGGAGTCAAAACCTTCGGGAGATTATATAATGAATTTTTACCGACCAAAAAACGTGTTGTGCAAGAAAACGGAGTCCGGAGAGCGCACGGGGTGCCCACGAGGCAGGGGCGCGCCCAAGGGGTAGGGCGCGCCCTCCACCCTCGTGGAGGCCTCGTGTCCATCCCAGACTGCTTCTTATTTTTCTATTTTTCTAAATATTCCAAAACAGAGAAAAATTGCCATTAGAACTGTTTTGAAGTCGGTTTACTTACCGTACCACATACCTATTCCTTTTCGGAGTCTGAAGCATTCCGGAAAGTGTCCCTTATGTATTCCTTCGGGGTCGCGGTTTCAATAACATTGGTTTCAACATTTATGGGATTACCTGAGATATAATGTTTGATTCTTTGACCGTTCACCACCTTAGGATTTGTGCCTTCGAAGTTGTTGATTTTCATGGCACCGGAGCGATAGACCTCCTCGATAACGTAAGGACCTTCCCATTTAGAGAGAAGTTTTCCTGCAAAAAATCTTAAACGAGAGTTGTATAGCAATACATAATCACCTACATTAAACTCACGCTTTTGTATCCTTTTGTCATGCCATCTTTTAACTTTTTCTTTAAACAATTTTGCATTCTCATAAGCTTGGGTTCTCCATTCATCAAGTGAGATATTGTCAAATAACCTCTTCTCATCGGCAAGTTTGAAATCATAGTTGAGCTCTTTAATAGCCCAATAAGCGTTATGTTCTAGTTCGAGAGGTAAGTGACATGCTTTTCCATAAACCATTTTATACGGAGACATACCCATAGGATTTTTATATGTAGTTCTATAGGCCCATAATGCATCATCAAGTTTCTTGGACCAATTCTTCCTAGATCTATTAACAGTCTTTTGCAAAATTAATTTGAGCTCTCTATTGCTCTATTCTACTTGACCACTAGACTGTGGGTGATAAGGAGATGCAATTCTATGATTAACATCATACTTAGCAAGCATTTTACGAAAAGCACCATGAATAAAATGTGAACCACCATCAGCCATTAAATATCTGGGGACTCCAAACCTCGGAAAGATAACTTCTTTAAGCATTTTAATAGAAGTGTTATGATCATCACTACTAGTGGGAATAGCTTCTACCCACTTAGTAACGTAATCAACAGCAACTAAAATATGTGTATATCCATTAGAGGCAGGAAACGGTCCCATATAATCAAAGCCACAAACATCAAATGGTTCAATAACAAGTGAATAATTCATAGGCATTTCTTGATGTCTCCTAATATTACCAATTCTTTGACATTCATCGCAAGATAAGACAAACTTACGGGCATCCTTGAAGAGAGTAGGCCAATAAAAACCGGATTGCAATACTTTATGTACAGTTCTATCTTCAGTGTGGTGTCCTCCATAAGCCTCGGAGTGACACTTGCGTAGGATCTATTCCTATTCATGCTCAGGTACACGACGTCTAATAACACCATCTACTCCTTCTTTATAAAGATGTGGGTCATCCCAAAAGTAATGTCTCAAATCATAGAAGAACTTTTTCTTTTAATGGTATGTGAAACTAGGTGGTATAAATTTAGCAACAATGTAATTAGCATAATCAGCATACCATGGAGCAGTACGAGAAGCATTTATGACATTTAATTGTTCATCAGGAAAGCTATCATCAATAGGTAGTGGGTCATCAAGAACATTTTCCAACCTAGACAAGTTGTCTGCAACGGGGTTCTCAGCTCCCTTTCTATCAATAATATGTAAATCAAATTCTTGTAGCAGGAGAACCCATCTAATAAGTCTAGGTTTAGCATCTTTCTTTTCCATAAGATATTTAATAGCAGCATGATCAGTGTGAATAGTTACTTTAGAATCAACAATATAAGGTCTGAACTTATCACAAGCAAATACAACTGCTAAGAATTCTTTTTCAGTAGTGGCATAATTTCTCTGGGCATTATCTAGAGTTTTACTAGCATATTGAATAACATTTAATTTATTATCAACTCTTTTCCCTAGGACAGCACCTACAGCATAATCAATAGCATCACACATAATTTCAAAAGGTAAATTCCAATCAGGTGGCTGAACGATTGGTGTAGAAATCAATGCTTTCTTAAGTATTTCAAATGCTTCTACACAATCATCATCTAAAACAAATGGTATATCTTTTGCAATAAATTAGTCAGAGGCCAAGAATTTTTTTAGAAGTCCTTAATGAACCTTCTATAAAATCCGGCGTGACCAAGGAAACTTCTTATACCTTTAATGTCCTTGGGACATGGCATCTTCTCAATAGCATCAACTTTAGCTTTATCAACTTCAATACCTCTCTCAGAAATTTTATGCCCCAAGACAATACCTTCATTAACCATAAAGTGGCACTTTTCCTAGTTCAAGACAAGATTAGTTTCTTCACATCTCTGCAAAACTCAATCAAGGTTGCTTAAGCAATCATCAAAAGAGGATCCATAAACGGAGAAATCATCCATGAAAACCTCACATATCTTTTCACAAAAGTCAGAGAATATAGCCATCATGCATCTTTGAAAGGTAGCAGGTGCATTACATAAACCAAAAGGCATATGTCTATAAGCAAAAGTACCGAAAGGGCAAGTAAAAGTGGTCTTTGATTGATCATCAGCTGACACAGGTATTTGAGAGAAACCAGAGTAACCATCTAGAAAGCAAAAATCTGTATGTTTGGACAATCTTTCTAGCATTTGATCAATAAAAGGTAAGGGGTAATGATATTTTTTAGTAGCATTATTTAATTTGCGGAAATCAATTACCATCCTATAACCTGTAATAATTCTTTGCGGGATCAATTCATCTTTATCATTAGGAACGACGGTAATACCTCCCTTTTTAGGGACACAATGGACATGACTTACCCACTGACTATCAGCAACGGGATAAATAATACCTGCCTCAAGAAGCTTTAGTATTTCTTTTCTTACCACTTCTTTCATCTTAGGATTCAGCCGTCGTTGATGATCATGAACTAGTTTGGCATCTTTCTCCAAATTTATTTTGTGTTGGCATAGAGTGGGACTAATGCCCTTAAGATCATCAAGAGTATATCCAATAGCAGAACGGTGCTTCTTCAGAGTTTTCAATAATCTCTCTTCTTCATGCTCTGAAAGGTTAGCACTAATAATAACAGGATATATATTTTTCTCATCAAGATAAGCATATTTAAGAGTATCGGGTAACGGTTTAAGCTCAAACACGGGATCACCCTTGGGTGGAGGAGGATCCCCTAGGATTTCAACAGGCAAATTGTGTTTCGGGATGGGTTCCTGTTTAAAGAATACTTCATCTATTTCCCTTCTTTCATTCATAAACATATCATTTTCATGCTCTAGCAAATATTGTTCTAAAGGATCACTAGGAGGTACGACAATAGAAGCAAGACCAATAATTTCATCCTTACTAGGCAATTCCTCTTCATGGTGTTGTCTACGAAATTTAGAAAAGTTAAACTCATGAGACATATCACCTAAACCAATAGTAACAACATCCTTTTCGCAGTCTATCCTAGCATTAACAGTGTTCAAGAAGGGTCTACCAAATATAATGGGACAAAAGCTATCTTGTGGCGAACCAAGAACAAGAAAATCAGCAGGATATTTAGTTTTCCCACACAAGACTTCAACATCTCTAACAATTCCCATGGGTGAAATAGTATCTCTATTGGCAAGTTTAATTGTGACATCAATATCTTCTAACTCAGTAGGTGCAATATCATGCATAATTTCTTTGTATAAGTCAATAGGTATTGCACTAGCACTAGCACCCATATCACATAAGCCATGATAACAATGATCTCCTATTTTAACAGAAATAATAGGCATGCCTACCACAGGTCTATGTTTATCTTTAGCACAAGGTTTGGCAATTCTAGCAGTTTCATCACAGAAATGAATAGCATGCCCATCAATATTATCAGACAAGAGGTCTTTAACAATAGCAATATTAGGTTCAACTTTAACTTGCTCGGGAGGTATATAAGTTCTAACATTGCTTTTACGAACCACAGTTGAAGCTTTAGCATGATCCTTTATTCTAACAGGGAAAGGTGGTTTCTCAACATAAGCAGTAGGGACAATAGGATCATTATAAGTGATAGTCTTTTCCTCAACTTTAATAGGTGCAGCTACTTTTACTTCTATGGGAGGATGATATTTAAACCACTTCTCCTTAGGGAGATCAACATGAGCAGCAAAAGATTCATAGAAGGAAGCTACTATCTCAGAGTCAAGTCCATATTTAGTGCTAAATTTACGGAAAACAACGGTATCCATAAAAGATTTAACACAATCAAACTTAGGTGTCATACCTGACTCCTTACCTTCGTCGAGATCCCAATCTTCAGAATTGCATTTAATTCTTTCCAATAAATCCCATTTGAATTCAATAGTCTTCATCATAAAAGAGCCAGCACAAGAAGTATCGAGCATGGTGCGATTGTTATCAGAAAGCCGAGCATAATTTTTTTGAATAATTATCTCTCTTGGGAGCTCATGATTGGGGCATGAATATAACACTGATTTAAGCCTCCCCCAAGCTTGAGCGATGCTTTCTGCTTCGCGAGGCCAAAAATTATATATATAATTGCGATCGCGATGAACAAGATGCATAGGATAAAACTTCTGATGAAATTCCAATTTCAATCATTTGTAGTTCCATGATCCCATATCATCACATAGCATATACCATGTCAATGCATCTCCCTTCAAAGATAAACGGAAGAACTTCTTCTTAATAACCTCGTCGGGCATACCTGCAATCTTAAATAATCCACAAACTTCATCCACATATATTAGGTGCTCATCAGGATGTAATGTTCCATCTCCTGCAAAAGGATTAGCTAGCAGTTTTTCTAACATACCCGAAGGAATTTAAAAGTAGACATTTTCATTTTCAGTAGGTTCATTAGGTTGAGGAGTAACTCTTTGCTCTACTGGTCGGGGTGAAGATACCCCGAACAAGCCCCTCAGAGGGTTACTTTCCATAGTAACAAGTGACAGTAACTTTCAGCACACTATATAAATTTTTCCTTACCAAATTCCACCTACCAAAGGCGCTTCACTCCCCGGCAACGGCGCCAGAAAAGAGTCTTGATGACCCACAAGTATAGGGGATCTATCGTAGTCCTTTCAGTAAGTAAGAGTGTCAAACCCAACGAGGAGCCGAAGGAAATGATAAGCGGTTTTCAGCAAGGTATTCTCTGCAAGCACTGAAATAATAGGTAACAGATAGTTTTGTGATAAGATAATTTGTAACGGGAAACAAGTAACAAAACTAAATAAAGTGCAGCAAGGTGGCCCAATCCTTTTTGTAGCAAAGGACAAGCCTGGACAAACTCTTATATAGAGAAAAGCGCTCCCGAGGACACATGGGAATTATCGTCAACCTAGTTTTCATCATGTTCATATGATTCGCGTTCGGTAGTTTGATAATTTGATATGTGGGTGGACCGGTGCTTGGGTGTTATTCTTACTTGAACAAGCATCCCACTTATGATTAACCCCTATTGCAAGCATCCACAACTACAAAAGAAGTATTAAGGTAAACCTAACCATAGCATGAAACATATGGATCCAAATCAGCCCCTTACGAAGAAACACATAAACTAGGGTTTAAGCTTCTGTCACTCGAGCAACCCATCATTTACTTATCACTTCCCAATGCCTTCCTCTATGCCCAAATAATGTTGAAGTGTCATGTAGTCGACGTTCACATAACACCACTAGAGGAGAGACAACATACATCTCATCAAAATATCGAACGAATACCAAATTCACATCACTACTAATAGCAAGACTTCTCCCATGTCCTCAGGAACAAACGTAACTACTCACAAAACATATTCATATTCATAATCAGAGGAGTATTAATATGCATATAGGATCTGAACATATGATCTTCCACCAGATAAACCAACTAGCATCAACTACAAGGAGTAATCAACACTACTAGCAACCTACAAGTACCAACCCCGGACTTAGAGACAAGAATTGGATACAAGAGGTGGACTAGGGTTTGAGAGGTGATGGTGCTGGTGAAGATGTTGATGGAGATTGGCCCTGTCCCGATGAGAGGAGCGTTGGTGATGACGATGGCGATGATTTCCCCCTCCCGGAGGGAAGTGTCCCCGGCAGAACAGCTCCGCGGGATCCCTAGATTGGTTCCGCCAAGGTTCCGCCTCGTGGCGGCGGAGTCTCATCCCGAAAGCGTTCTTATGATTGTTCTTCGGACGAAAGACTTCATATAGCAGAAGATGGGCACCGGAGGGCCAACAAGGGGCCCACGAGGGTGGAGGGCGCGCCCAGGGGGTAGGGCACACCCCCACCCTCGTGGCCAGGGTGTGGGCCCCCTTTGGTATTTCTTCCGTTCAGTATTTTTTATTATTTCCAAAAATAACTTTCATGGAGTTTTAGGACTTTTGGAGTTGTGCAGAATAGGTCTCTAATATTTCCTCCTTTTCCAGCCCAGAATTCCAGTTGTCGGCATTCCCCCTCCTTATGTAAACCTTGTAAAATAAGAGAGAATAGGCATAAGTATTGTGACATAATGTGTAATAACAGCCCATAATGCAATTAATATCGATAGAAAAGCATGATGCAAAATGGACGTATCAGTGCGTAATACCCTAGTCCTGCTTTGGTGGATGTATTGAGTGTTCTTGTGTTCTTGAGCTAGCTATGGGGTGTAACTTGCCCAAAAGAGCCGAATCCCTCTCCAGTATGCCATGGGCCTCCTTTTATAGTCGAAAGGGACTGCCACAGTGGCACACAGGAGGTGGAAAGGTCTACAGTGCTGCGAGCTTATCGCCCGTATTACAGGACAAGACACATTTAATGCATCGCTTAGGTGTCCCTTAGCTTTATCGGGGACGGGAACAAGGTCGTCCCGTTCGTCGCCGCCTCGCCTTGCTTCGACACGCGCCCAGGCCAGTGATGCGTGCGGCGCCATGTAGGCAGGCAGGCAGCTGAGGCGGCGCGGTGGTAGGGTCTTCACGAAGATCTGCATGCCACCACGTAGGTGCTTGCTGAGTTGGCTTAGAGGCCGCCCGTCGCCACGCAGGTGCCTTGCCAGCTCGTTGAGCTAGTAGCTGCTTGGGGATGGCGGTGGAGCCCTGGCTAGCGCGGGCCTGGCCGTGGCCCCGCGGATGCCCCCGGCAAGGGTCTTGCCGGGGGCCCGGCAAGGATCTTGCCGTGGCGTTGCAGTCGTCCCCGGCAAGGCGCTTGCCGGGGGTCTTGTGGATTCCCTCGGCTGGTCCTCATCTGATCTCACATGTTTATGATCTGGACGAAGAGGTGCCACCACGGAGGTGCCTTCCGAGCCCTGGTTCCAACGTAGTTGGTTGGCTCGGAACCCGTGGGCTCAAGGGTGGCTCGCTCTGTTGGTGTCGGACAAGTCGCCCCGGCAAGGCCCTTGCCGGGGCCGCGGAGGCCGCTCCGGCATGGGTCCTGCCGGGGGAGTCCACCTTGCTCCCTTCGCTATTTGTGTTCCTGGTCTTGGCGTTGTCTCAGTTGTCTTGTGCTTCGGCTTCTCTCCGGCTTCCCTTCTTTGCCCTGCTACGTGCGGCCGTGGCGCATGGCTCTGACTGCCCGTGCACAAGTAAAGGGGTCAAAAGGAGAGCCCCTACTTTTGTACACCAACAGGAGCCCCTGGGCCTGGGCCACACATAAGCGCGACACGTTGTTGCACCAGGCCCAGAACAGTGCGCGGGCAGGTGGGGCGAATTTTACCGCAGTAACTGTTCCGTCCGCTGCGCCTCCCCGCAACCCGCGTTGAACGCGCGACGTGGAGGGTCGTGCGTGACGTGGGGGTCATGCGTGGGGCGGTTCCCGCACGCATGCGTCACGTCATAGTAAAGTGGCGGCTCGCGCCTTCCCCATAAAAAGAGGGAGGCGTGGAGGCGCGGCTCATTTACTGAGTGAACTCGGGTCGCAGTCTTCAAGGCGCCCATGCCCCACGATCACGGGGCGGGGAACGGTCGCCTCACCCATCACCTCGATTCTGCTCGCTCGCCACACATCCTCCATGCAGGTGGCAGGCGGTGGGGGCGGGAAACCGGGCCGTCGCTGATTGGGGCAGCGGGTCGGTTCCGATTCCCCGCACCTTCAATCGCTGGATTGGATGAATGGGGTGGCCGAGCCCCGACCCCGCCCCTTTATAAGGAGGGGGAGGGGGACGTCATCCCACATTCTCTCTACATCCATTCTCCTCTTCCTTCACTCCTTTCTTCCACCCGCGATGGCGAGAGGGGGTGCTGGGCCTTCAACGGTGGCGGCGAGGGTCGCCGCTCGACAGCGCGTTCCCCCTTCTCGGGAGCCCGCGGCGGCGGAGCCGGCCACGAGAGGAAGGGGGTGGGGCTAGGCCGAGGTCGCCGCGGCGGTCGGGGGGGAGGGGGGCGAGGCGGCGCGGTGGCCGTGCCTCCGCCAGCGATGCCTCCCGCGATGGAGGGCCACATTGGGGACCAGCCCCGCGTGTTCTTCATCAGGCTACGCCGGGCACCGCGTTGTCATCTCCGCCTCCCCACCCCTTTTGCTCAGGAGATGGAGCTCGATCCGCCCCAGACTCTCAGGCTACACATGAGGGGTTGCGGGAGCGGCGGCACGCGGGTCGACATCGACTTCCCCGCTCCTCACGTCATGTACCTCCATCGTGGGTGGAAGACGTTCACCCGCATCCATAGCCTGGCGGCGGGGCTCATCCTCTACTTCAAGTTAATGGAGGGCAGCCTGCTCTTCGTCAAGGTCTTTGGAGATCTTGGAACTCGCCTAAAGTGATGCGTGGAGAGCTCCTCCGACGATGAAGATTCCTCCTCGAGCGGGAGTGACGAGGATGACAGCGATAGCGGCGACGAGGGAGTCGAGCGGTAGGATGCCGACTCCGACTGACCGCGTCGCCCCTCCCTTGGCCTCGCGCCCTGCCGAGGGCCTTCCTCGTCAAGCTCTCCATCGGGGCGCTCCCCGTCGTCTCCTTGGGCGGCTGGCGTAGGAGGGCCGGAGAAGGCAAAGATGGTGGGTGGCGGCCGTCAAATCAGAGTACGCGGGCACCGACGCCTTCTGCCTCGTCTTCCAGCTCCTTTCCCGGCACCAAGATGTTTTCTTGGTGCCTTCTGCTCCTTGTACCCCGCCTAGTCGCTCGTTTTGCCCTCCTGTTGTCTTGTTCTATCTTGTGATGAGAGGGACAAGAAAGGGATTACGGGCATCTCATCTCATTTTAGTTTGTAAGCCTGCGGGCACTTGTTAGATTTAAAACTTGTAATCCCCTTGCTCATGTTTTTTATTCCGTACGAACTGTACCTGTATGGGACGTTTTTAATGAAAAAGGGTGCTTGCCGGGTTCTTTGTGCGTGAGTGATACGTCTCCAACGTATCTATAATTTTTTATTGTTCCATGCTATATTATATTCTGTTTTAGATGTTTATTGGGCTTTATTATACACTTTTATATTATTTTTGGGACTAACCTATTAAACGGAGGCCCAGCCTATTTCAGTGTTTCGAAGGAAAAGGATATCAAACGGAGTCCAAGCGGAATGAAACCTTCAGGAACATGATTTTCGGAACAAACGTGATCCAAAGGACTTGGAGTCTACGTAAAGTAACCAACGAGGAAGGCACGAGGCATAGGGGGGCGCCTACCCCCCCAGGCGGGCCCTCCACCCTCGTGGGCCCCTCGTTGCTCCACCGACGTACTTCTTCCTCCTATATATACCCATGTACCCTGGAAACATCATATACGGAGCAAAAACCCTATTTGCACTGCTGCAACCTTCTGTACCTGTGAGATCCCATCTTGGTGCCTTTTCCGGCGCTCCGCCGGAGGGGGCATTGATCACGGAGGGCTTCTACATCAACACCGTAGCCTCTCCGATGAGGTGTGAGTAGTTTACCTCAGACCTTCGGGTCCATAGTTATTAGCTAGATGGCTTCTTCTCTCTCTTTGGATCTCAATACAAAGTTCTCCTCGATCTTCTTCGAGATTCTATTCGATGTAATCTTCTTTTGCGGTGTGTTTGTCGAGATCCGATGAATTGTGGGTTTATGATCAAGATTATCTATGAACAATATTTGAATCTCCTCTGAATTCTTTTATGTATGATTGGTTATCTTTGCAAGTCTCTTCGAATTATCAGTTTGGTTTGGCCTACTAGATTGATCTTTCTTGCAATAGGAGAAGTGCTTAGCTTTGTGTTCAATCTTGCGGTGCTCGATCCCAGTGACAGAAAGGGAAACAACACGTATTTTATTGTTGCCATCGAGGTTAAAAAGATGGGGTTTATATCATATTGCATGAGTTTATCCATCTACATCATGTCATCTTACTTAAAGCATTACTGTGTTCTTATGAAAATAATACTCTAGATGCATGCTGGATAGCGGTCGATGTGTGGAGTAATAGTAGTAGATGCAGAATCGTTTCGGTCTACTTGTCACGGACGTGATGCCTACATACATGATCATACCTAGATATTCTCATAACTATGCTCAATTCTATCAATTGGTCGACAGTAATACGTTTACTCACCGTAATACTTATGCTCTTGAGAGAAGCCACTAGTGAAACCTATGGCCCCCGGGTCTATTTTCCATCGTATTAATCTCCCGTCAACAAGCTATTTCTGGCGCCGTTTATCTTTGCATTATTTATTTTTAATCTTTAGCATAAAAATACCAAAAATATTATCTTATCATATCTATCAGATCTCACTCTCGTAAGTGACCGTGAAGGGATTGACAACCCCTTTATCGCGTTGGTTGCGAGGTTTTTATTTGTTTGTGTAGGTGCGTGGGACTCGAGCGTGGTCTCCTACTGGATTGATACCTTGGTTCTCAAAAACTGAGGGAAATACTTACGCTACTTTACTGCATCACCCTTTCCTCTTCAAGGGAAAACCAACGCAGTGCTCAAGAGGTAGCAAGAAGGATTTCTGGCGCCGTTGCCGGGGAGTCTACACACAAGTCAAGACATACCAAGTACCCATCACAAACCCTTATCCCTCGCATTACATTATTTGCCATTTGCCTCTCGATTTCCTCTCCCCCACTTCACCCTTGCCGTTTTATTCGCCCTCTCTTTTCGGTTTGCCTCTTTTTCGCTTGCTTCTTGTTTGCTCGTGTGTTGGATTGCTTTCTTATCACGATGGCTCAAGATAATACTAAATTGTGTGACTTTACCAATACAAACAACAATGATTCTTAGCACTCCGATTGCTCCTCTTACCAATGCTGAATCTTGTGAAATTAATGCTGCTTTGTTGAATCTTGTCATGAAAGATCAATTCGCCAACCTTCCTAGTGAAGATGCCGCTACCCATCTAAATAGCTTCGTTGATTTGTGTGATATGCAAAAGAAGAAAGATGTGGACAACGATATTGTTAAATTGAAGCTATTTCCTTTTTCGCTTAGAGATCGTGCTAAAGCTTGGTTTTCGTCTTTGCCTAAGAATAGTATTGATTCATGGAATAAGTTCAAAGATGCTTTTATCTCCAAGTATTTTCCTCCCGCTAAAATCATCTCTCTTAGAAACGATATCATGAATTTTAAGCAACTTGATCATGAACATGTCGCACAAGCTTGGGAGAGGATGAAATTAATGATACGTAATTGCCCTACACATGGTTTGAATCTTTGGATGATTATACAAAAAATTTATGCCGGATTGAATTTTTCTTCTAGAAATCTTTTACATTCGGCCGCGGGAGGCACTTTTATGGAAATCACTTTAGGAGAAGCTACTAAACTCCTAGATAACATTATGGTTAATTATTCTCAATGGCACACCGAAAGACCTACTAATAAAAAAGTGCAGTGATAGAAGAAATTAATGTTTTGAGTGGAAAGATGGATGAACTTATGAAATTATTTGCTACTAAAAGTGTTTCTTCTGATCCTAATGATATGCCTTTGTCTACTTTGATTGAGAATAATAATGAATCTATGGATGTGAATTTTGTTGGTAGGAATAATTTTGGTAACAACGCGTATAGAGGAAACTTTAATCCTAGGCCGTTCCCTAGTAATTCCTCTAATAATTATGGTAATTCCCACAACAATTCTTATGGAAATTTTAATAAGATGCCCTCTGAATTTGAGACTAGTGTTAAGGAGTTTATGAATTCGCAAAAGAATTTCAATGCTTTGCTTGAAGAAAAATTGCTTAAGGTTGATGAATTGGCTAGAAACGTTGATAGAATTTGTCTTGATGTTGATTCTTTGAAACTTAGATCTATTCCACCTAAGCATGATATCAATGAGTCTCTCAAAGCCATGATAATTTCCATTGATGAGTGCAAAGAAAGAACCGCTACGATGCGTGCTAAGAAAGATTGCTTTGTGAAAGCGTGTTCTTCTAATTTTTGTGAGAATAAAGATGAAGATTTAAAAGTTATTGATGTGTCTCCTATTAAATCTTTGTTTTACAATGTTAATATTGATAATGATGGTACTGGAGATGAGTTACCTTTACCTAGAAGGCGTCCCAAAAATTTGGAGTTTTTAGATCTTGATACGAAATTTGGTAAAAGTGGGATTGAAGAGATCAAAACTTTAGATATTAATGAGCCCACTATTTTGGATTTCAAGGAATTTAATTATGATAATTTCTATTTGATAGATTGTATTTCCTTGTTGCAATCCGTGCTAAATTCTCCTCATGCTTATAGTCAAAATAAAGCTTTTACTAAACATATCGTTGATGCTTTGATGCAATCTTATGAAGAAAAACTTGAGTTGGAAGTTTCTATCCCTAGAAAACTTTATGATGAGTGGGAACCTACTATTAAAATTAAAGATCATGAATTCTATGCTTTGTGTGATTTGGGTGCTAGTGTTTCCACGATTCCAAAAACTCTGTGTGATTTGCTAGGATTCCGTGAATTTGATGATTGCTCTTTAAACTTGCACCTTGCGGATTCCACTATTAAGAAACCTATGGGAATAATTCATCATGTTCTTATTGTTGCAAATAGGAACTATGTGCCCATAGATTTTATTGTTCTTGATATAGATTGCAATCCTTCATGTCCTATTATTCTTGGTAGACCTTTCCTTAGAACGATCGGTGCAATCATTGATATGAAGGAAGGGAATATTAGATTCCAATTTCCATTAAGGAAAGGCATGTAACACTTCCCTAGAAAGAAGATTAAATTACCTTATGAATCTATTATGAGAGCCACATATGGATTTCCCACCAAAGATGGCAATACCTAGATCTATCCTTGTTTTTATGCCAAACTAGGGGCGTTAAACGATAGCGCTTGTTGGGAGGCAACCCAATTTTATTTTAGTTTTTTGCTTTTTACTTCTGTTTAGGAACAAATATTTGATCTAGCCTCTGGTTATATTTATTTTTATGTTTTAATTAGTGTTTGTGCCAAGTTAAACCTATATGATCTTCTTGGATGATAGTTATTTGATCTTGCTGAAAATTCCAGAAACTTTCTGTTCACGAAAAGAATTGTTAAAAATCACCAGAACGTGATAAAATACTGATTCCAATTGAAGTAGATCAATAAACAAATTGTCTAGGTCTTCCTATTTTGGTAGATGTTTCTGAGTTCCAGAAGTTTGCGTTAGTTACAGATTACTACAGACTGTTCTGTTTTTTGACAGATTCTGTTTTTTGTGTGTTGTTTGCTTATTTTGATGAATCTATGGCTAGTAAAAGAGTTTATAAGCCATAGAGAAGTTGGAATACAGTAGGTTTAACACCAGTATAAATAAAGAATGAGTTCATTACAGTACCTTGAAGTGGTGTTTTGTTTTCTTTCGCTAACGGAGCTTATGAGATTTTCTGTTGAGTTTTGTGTTGTAAAGTTTTCAAGTTTTGGGTAAAGATTTGATGGATTATGGAACAAGGAGTGGCAAGAGCCTAAGCTTGGGGATGCCCATGGAACCCCAAGATAATCTAAGGACACCAAAAAGCCAAAGCTTGGAGATGCCCCGGAAGGCATCCCCTCTTTCGTCTTCGTCCATCGGTAACTTTACTTGGAGCTATATTTTTATTCACCACATGATATGTGTTTTGCTTGGAGCGTCTTGTATGATTTGAGTCTTTGTTTTTTATTTTACCAGATTCATCCTTGCTGGACACACCTTTTGAGAGAGACACACATGCTTCGGAATTTATTAGAATACTCTATGTGCTTCACTTATATCCTTTGAGCTATATAGTTTTTGCTCTAGTGCTTCACTTATATCTTTTAGAGCACAGTGGTGGATTTGTTTTATAGAAACTATTGTTCTCTCATGCTTCACTTATATTATTTTGAGAGTCTTACAAAACAGCATGGTAATTTGCTTTAATTGTGAAATTAGTCCTAATATGCTAGGTATTCAAGATTAGTAAAAACTTTCTTATGAGTGTGTTGAATACTAAGAGAAGTTTGATGCTTGATAATTGTTTTGAGATATGGAGGTAGTGATATTAAAGTTGTGCTAGTTGAGTAGTTGTGAATTTGAGAAATACTTGTGTTGAAGTTTGCAAATCCCGTAGCATGCACGTATGGTAAACATTATGTAAAAAATTTGAAACATGAGGTGTTCTTTGATTGTCCTCCTTATGAGTGGCGGTCGGGGATGAGCGATGGTATTTTCCTACCAATCTATCCCCCTAGGAGCATGCGTGTAGTGCTTGGTTTTTGATGACTAGATTTTTGCAATAAGTATGTGAGTTCTTTATGACTAATGTTGAGTCCATGGATTATACGCACTCTCAACCTTCCATCATTGCTAGCCTCTTCGGTACTGTGCATTGCCCTTTCTCACCTTGAGAGTTGGTGCAAACTTCGCCGGTGCATCCAAACCCCGTGATACGATACGCTCTATCACACATAAACCTCCTTATATCTTCCTGAAAACAGCCACCATACCTACCTATTATGGCATTTCCATAGCCATTCCGAGTTATATTACCATGCAACTTTCCACCTTCCGTTCATCATGACACGTTCATCATTGTCATATTGCCTTGCATGGTCATTTAGTTGACATCATATTTGTGGCAAAGCCACCATGCATATTATTTCATACATGTCACTCTTGATTCATTGCTCATCCCGGTACACCGCCGGAGGCATTCATATGGAGTCATACTTTGTTCTAGTCTCGAGTTGTAATCATTGAGTTGTAAATAAATAGAAGTGTGATGATCATCATTCATAGAGCATTTTCCCAAAAAAAGGGAGAAAGGCCAAAAAAAGGAAGGCCCAAAAAAAGAGAAAATAAAAAGGGGCAATGCTACTATCTTTTTCCATACTTGTGCTTCAAAGTAGCACCATGATCTTTATGATAGATAATCTCTTGTTTTGTCTCTTTCATATACTAGTGGGAATTTTCCGTTATAGAACTTGGCTTGTATATTCCAACAATGGGCTTCCTCAAATGCCCTAGGTCTGCGTGAGCAAGCAAGTTGGATGCACACCCACTTAGTTTCTTTTGTTGAGCTTTCATACATTTATAGCTCTAGTGCATCCGTTGCATGGCAATCCCTACTCCTCACATTAACATCAATTGATGGGCATCTCCATAGCCCGTTGATTAGCCGCGTTGATGTGAGACTTTCTCCTTTTTTGTCTTCTCCACATAACCCCCATCATTATATTCTATTCCACCTATAGTGCTATATCCATGGCTCACGCTCATGTATTGCGTGGAAGTTGAAAAAGTTTGAGATTACTAAAGTATGAAACAATTGCTTGGCTTTTCATCGGGGTTGTGCATGATGAGAGCATTCTTGTGTGACGAAAATGGAGCATGACCAAACTATATGATTTTGTAGGGATGAACTTTCTTTGGCCATGTTATTTTGAGAAGACATAATTGCTTAGTTAGTATGCTTGAAGTATTATTATTTTTATGTCAATATTAAACTTTTATCTTGAATCTTCCGGATCTGAATATTCATACCACAATTAAGAGGGTTACATTGAAACTTATGCCAAGTAGCATTCCACATCAAAAATTCTGTTTTTATCATTTACCTACTCGAGGACGAGCAGGAATTAAGCTTGGGGATGCTTGATACGTCTCCAACGCATCTATAATTTTTTATTGTTCCATGCTATATTATATTCTGTTCTAGATGTTTATTGGGCTTTATTATACACTTTTATATTATTTTTGGGACTAACCTATTAACCGGAGGCCCAGCCCAAATTGCTGTTTTTTGCCTATTTCAGTGTTTCGAAGGAAATGGATATCAAATGGAGTCCAAACGGAATGAAACCTTCGGGAACGTGATTTTCGGAACAAACGTGATCCAGAGGACTTGGAGTCTACGTAAAGTAATCAATGAGGAAGGCACGAGGCAAGGGGCGCGCCTACCCCCCCCCCCCCCCCCCGTGCAGGCGCGCCCTCCACCCTCGTGGGCCCCTCGTTGCTCCAACGACGTACTTCTTCCTCCTATATATACCCTGAAGGAAATATGCCCTAGAGGCAATAATAAAGTATTATTTATTTCCTTATATCATGATAAATGTTTATTATTCATGCTAGAATTGTATTCACCGGAAACATAATACATGTGTGAATACATAGACAAACAGAGTGTCACTAGTATGCCTCTACTTGACTAGCTCGTTAATCAAAGATGGTTATGTTTCCTAGCCATAGACATGAGTTGTCATTTCATTAACGGGGTCACCTCATTAGGAGAATGACGTGATTGACTTGACCCATTCTGTTAGCTTAGCACCCGATCGTTTAGTATGTTGCTATTGCTTTCTTCATGACTTATACATGTTCCTATGACTATGAGATTATGCAACTCCCGTTTACCGGAGGAACACTTTGTGTGCTACCAAACGTCACAACGTAACTGGGTGATTATAAAGGTGCTCTACAGGTGTCTCCAAAGGTACTTGTTGGGTTGGCGTATTTCGATATTAGGATTTGTCACTCCGATTGTCGGAGAGGTATCTCTAGGCCCACTCGGTAATGCACATCACTATAAGCCTTGCAAGCATTGTAACTAATGAGTTAGTTGTGGGATGATGTATTACGGAATGAGTAAAGAGACTTGCCGGTAACGAGGTTGAACTAGGTATCGAGATACCGACGATCGAATCTCGGGCAAGTAACATACCGATGACAAAGGGAACAACGTATGTTGTTATGCGGTCTGACCGATAAAGATCTTCGTAGAATATGTGGGAACCAATATGAGCATCCAGGTTCCGCTATTGGTTATTGACCGGAGAGGTGTCTCGGTCATGTCTACATAGTTCTCGAACCCGTAGGGTCCGCACGCTTAAAGTTACGATGACAGTTATATTATGAGTTTATATGTTTTGATGTACCGAAGGTTGTTCGGAGTCCCGGATGTGATCACGGACATGACGAGGAGTATCGAAATGGTCGAGACGTAAAGATAGATATATTGGAAGCCTATGTTTGGACATCGGAAGTGTTCCGGGTGAAATCGGGATTTTTCCGGAGTACCGGGAGGTTACTGGAACCCCCCGGTAACTTAATGGGCCATATTGGGCCTAGGTGGAAGAGAGGAGAGGAGGCTAGGGCAGGGCCGCGCCCCCCTTCCCCCCCAGTCCGAATAGGACAAGGAGAGAGGGGCGGCGCCCCCCTTCCTTCCTCCCCTCCACCTCTTCCCCCTTCCACTCCTATTCCAACATGGAAAAAGGGGGAGTCCTACTCCCGGTAGGAGTAGGACCCCTCCTGGCGCGCCACACCTCCTAGGCCGGCGGCCTCCCCCTTGCTCCTTTATATACGGGGGCAGGGGGACACCTCTAGACACACAATTGATATACAATATTTTAGCCGTGTGCGGTGCCCCCCTCCACCATATTACACCTCGATAATATCGTAGCGGAGCTTAGGCGAAGCCCTGTGTCAGTAGAACATCATCATCGTCACCACGTCGTCGTGCTGACGAAACTCTCCCTCAACACTCGGCTGGATCGGAGTTCGAGGGACGTCATCGAGCTGAACGTGTGCTGAACTCGGAGGTGCCGTGCGTTCGGTACTTGATCGGTCGGATCGTGAAGACGTACGACTACATCAACCGCGTTGTGTTAACGCTTCCGCTTTCGGTCTACGAGGGTACGTGGACAACACTCTCTGCTCTCGTTGCTATGCATCACCATGATCTTGCGTGTGCTTAGGAAAATTTTGAAATTACTACGTTCCCCAACAGTGGTATCAGAGCCTGATTTTATGCATTGATGCTATGCACGAGTAGAACACAAGTGAGTTGTGGGCGATATAAGTCATACGGCTTACCAGCATGTCCTACTTTGGTTCGGCGGTATTGTGAGATGAAGCGGCCCGGACCGACATTACGCGTACGCTTACGCGAGACTGGTTTCACCGTTGCGAGCACTCGTTGCTTAAAGATGACTGGCGGGTGTCTGTCTCTCTCACTTTAGTTGAACCGAGTGTGGCTACACCCGGTCCTTGCGAAGGTTAAAACAGCACCAACTTGACAAACTATCGTTGTGGTTTTGATGCGTAGGTAAGAACGGTTCTTGCTAACCCCGTAGCAGCCACGTAAAACTTGCAACAACAAAGTAGCGGACGTCTAACTTGTTTTTGCAGGGCATGTTTTGATGTGATATGGTCAAGACATGATGCTATATTTTATTGTATGAGATGATCATGTTTTGTAACCGAGTTATCGGCAACTGGCAGGAGCCATATGGTTGTCGCTTTATTGTATGCAATGCAATCGCCATGTAATTGTTTTACTTTATCACTAAGCGGTAGCGATAGTCTTAAAAGCAATAAGTTGGCGAGACAACAACGAGACTACGATGGAGATCAAGGTGTCGCGCCGGTGACGATGGTGATCATGACGGTGCTTCGGAGATGGAGATCACAAGCACAAGATGATGATGGCCATATCATATCACTTATATTGATTGCATGTGATGTTAATCTTTTATGCATCTTATCTTGCTTTGATTGACGGTAGCATTATAAGATGATCTCTCACTAAAATTTCAAGATAAAAGTGTTCTCCCTGAGTATGCACCGTTGCGAAAGTTCTTCGTGCTGAGACACCACGTGATGATTGGGTGTGATAGGCTCTTCGTTCAAATACAACGGGTGCAAAACAGTTGCACACGCGGAATACTCAGGTTAAACTTGACGAGCCTAGCATATGCAGATATGGCCTCGGAACACGGAGACCGAAAGGTCGAGCGTGAATCATATAGTAGATATGATCAACATAGTGATGTTCACCATTGAAACTACTCCATCTCACGTGATGATCGGACATGGTTTAGTTGATTTGGATCACGTAATCACTTAGATGATTAGAGGGATGTCTATCTAAGTGGGAGTTCTTAAGTAATATGATTAATTGAACTTGAATTTATCATGAACTTAGTACCTGATAGTATCTTGCTTGTCTATGTTAATTGTAGATAAATGGCCCGTGCTGTTGTTCCGTTGAATTTTAATGCGTTCCTTGAGAAAGCAAAGTTGAAAGATGATGGTAGCAATTACACGGACTGGGTCCGTAACTTGAGGATTATCCTCATTGCTGCACAGAAGAATTACGTCCTGGAAGCACCGCTAGGTGCCAGGCCTCCTGCAAGAGCAACACCAGAAGTTATGAATGTCTGGCAGAGCAAAGCTGATGACTACTTGATAGTTCAGTGTGCCATGCTTTACGGCTTAGAACCGGGTCTTCAACGACGTTTTGAACGTCATGGAGCATATGAGATGTTCCAGGAGTTGAAGTTAATATTTCAAGCAAATGCCCGGATTGAGAGATATGAAGTCTCCAATAAGTTCTACAGCTGCAAGCTGGAAGAGAATAGTTCTGTCAGTGAGCATATACAGAAAATGTCTGGGTATAATAATCACTTGATTCAACTGGGAGTTAATCTTCTGGATGATAGCATCATTGACAGAATTCTTCAATCACTGCCACCAAGCTACAAGAGCTTCATGATGAACTATAACATGCAAGGGATGAATAAGACAATTCCCGAGCTCTTCGCAATGCTAAAGGCAGCGGATGTAGAAATCAAAAAGGAGCATCAAGTGTTGATGGTCAGTAAAACCACTAGTTTCAAGAAAAAGGGCAAAGGGAAGAAGAAGGGGAACTTCAAGAAGAACAGCAAGCAAGTTGCTGTTCAGGAGAAGAAACCCAAGTCTGGACCTAAGCCTGAAACTGAGTGCTTCTACTGCAAGCAGACTGGTCACTAGAAGCGGAACTGCCCCAAGTATTTGGCGGATAAGAAGGATGGCAAGGTTAACAAAGGTATATGTGATATACATGTTATTGATGTGTACCTTACTAATGCTCGCAGTAGCACCTGGGTATTTGATATTGGTTCTGTTGCTAATATTTGCAACTCGAAACAGGGGCTACGGATTAAGCGAAGATTGGCTAAGGATGAGATGGTTCCAAAGTCGATGTGATCGCGGTCGGCACGCTACCTCTACATCTACCTTCGGGATTACTATTAGACCTAAATAATTGTTATTTGGTGCCAGCGTTGAGCATGAACATTATATCTGGATCTTGTTTGATGCGAGACGGTTATTCATTTAAATCAGAGAATAATGGTTGTTCTATTTATATGAATAATATCTTTTATGGTCATGCACCCTTGAAGAGTAGTCTATTTTTAATGAATCTTGATAGTAGTGACAGTGCAACTTATTTGTGGCACTGCCGTTTGGGTCATATCGGTGTAAAGCGCATGAAGAAACTCCATACTGATGGACTTTTGGAATCACTTGATTATGAATCACTTGGTACTTGCGAACCGTGCCTCATGGGCAAGATGACTAAAACACCGTTCTCCGGAACTATGGAGAGAGCAACAGATTTATTGGAAATCATGCATACAGATGTATGTGGTCCGATGAATATTGAGGCTCGTGGCGAATATCGTTATTTTCTCACCTTCACAGATGATTTGAGCAGATATGGGTATATCTACTTAATGAAACATAAGTCTGAAACATTTGAAAAGTTCAAAGAATTTCAGAGTGAAGTTGAAAATCATCGTAACAAGAAAATAAAATTTCTACGATCTGATCGTGGAGGAGAATATTTGAGTTATGAGTTTGGTCTTCATTTGAAACAATGCGGAATAGTTTCGCAACTCACGCCACCCAAAACACCACAGCGTAATGGTGTGTCCGAACGTCGTAATCGTACTTTACTAGATATGGGGCGATCTATGATGTCTCTTACTGATTTACCGCTATCGTTTTGGGGTTATGCTTTAGAGACGGCTGCATTCACTCTAAATAGGGCACCATCAAAATCCGTTGAAACGACACCTTATGAACTATGGTTTGGCAAGAAACCAAAGTTGTCGTATCTTAAAGTTTGGGGTTGCGATGCTTATGTGAAGAAACTTCAACCTGATAAGCTCGAACCTAAATCAGAGAAATGTGTCTTCATAGGATACCCAAAGGAGACTGTTGGGTACACCTTCTATCACAGATCCGAAGGCAAGACATTCGTTGGTAAGAATGGATCCTTTCTAGAGAAGGAGTTTCTCTCGAAAGAAGTGAGTGGGAGGAAAGTAGAACTTGATGAGGTAAATGTACCTGCTCCCTTATTGGAAAGTAGATCATCACAGAAATCAGTTTCTGCGACACCTACACCAATTAGTGGGGAAGTTAATGATAGTGATCATAATCTTCAGATCAAGTTATTACTGAACCTCGTAGGTCAACCAGATCAAGAACCGCACCAGAGTGGTACGGTAATCCTGTTCTGGAGGTTATGTTACTAGACCATGACGAACCTACGAACTATGAAGAAGCGATGGTGAGCCCAGATTCCGCAAAATGGCTTGAGGCCATGAAATCCGAGATGGGATCCATGTATGAGAGCAAAGTATGGACTTTGGTTGACTTGCCCGATGGTCGGCAAGCCATTGAAAATAAATGGATCTTCAAGAAGAAGACTGACGCTGACGGTAATGTTACTGTCTATAAAGCTCGACTTGTTGCGAAAGGTTTTCGACAAGTTCAAGGGATTGACTACGATGAGACCTTCTCACCGGTAGCGATGCTTAAGTCTGTTCGAATCATGTTAGCAATTGCCGCATTTTATGATTATGAAATTTGGCAAATGGATGTCAAAACTGCATTCCTGAATGGATTTCTGGAAGAAGAGTTGTATATGATGCAACCGGAAGGTTTTGTCGATCCAAAGGGAGCTAACAAAGTGTGCAAGCTCCAGCGATCCATTTATGGACTGGTGCAAGCCTCTCGGAGTTGGAATAAACGCTTTGATAGTGTGATCAAAGCATTTGGTTTTATACAGACTTTTGGAGAAGCCTGTATTTACAAGAAAGTGAGTGGGAGCTCAGTAGCATTTCTGATATTATATGTGGATGACATATTGCTGATTGGAAATGATATAGAATTTCTGGATAGCATAAAGGGATACTTGAATAAGAGTTTTTCAATGAAAGACCTCGGTGAAGCTGCATATATATTAGGCATCAAGATCTATAGAGATAGATCAAGACGCTTAATTGGACTTTCACAAAGCACATACCTTGACAAAGTTTTGAAGAAGTTCAAAATGGATCACGCAAAGAAAGGGTTCGTGCCTGTACTACAAGGTGTGATATTGAGTAAGACTCAATGCCCGACCACTGCAGAAGATAGAGAGAAGTTGAAAGATGTTCCCTATGCTTCAGCCATAGGCTCTATCATGTATGCAATGCTGTGTACCAGACCTGATGTGTGCCTTGCTATAAGTTTAGCAGGGAGGTACCAAAGTAATCCAGGAGTGGATCACTGGACAGCGGTCAAGAACATCCTGAAATACTTGAAAAGGACTAAGGATATGTTTCTCGTTTATGGAGGTGACAAGGAGCTCATCGCAAGTGGTTACGCTGATGCAAGATTTGACACTGATCCAGACGATTCTAAATCGCAAACCGGATACGTATTTACATTGAACGGTGGAGCTGTCAGTTGGTGCAGTTCTAAGCAAAGTGTCGTGGCGGGATCTATGTGTGAAGCGGAGTACATAGCTGCTTCGGAAGCAGCAAATGAAGGAGTCTGGATGAAGGAGTTCATATCCGATCTAGGTGTCATACCTAGTGCATCGGGACCAATGAAAATCTTTTGTGACAATACTGGTGCAATTGCCTTAGCAAAGGAATCCAGATTTCACAAGAGAACCAAGCACATCAAAAGACGCTTCAATTCCATCCGGGATTTAGTCCAGGTGGGAGACATAGAAATTTGCAAGATACATACGGATCTGAATGTTGCAGACCCGTTGACTAAGCCTCTTCCACGAGCAAAACATGATCAGCACCAAGACTCCATGGGTGTAACAATCATTACTGTGTAATCCAGATTATTGACTCTAGTACAAGTGGGAGACTGAAGGAAATATGCCCTAGAGGCAATAATAAAGTATTATTTATTTCCTTATATCATGATAAATGTTTATTATTCATGCTAGAATTGTATTAACCGGAGACATAATACATGTGTGAATACATAGACAAACAGAGTGTCACTAGTATGCCTCTACTTGACTAGCTCGTTAATCAAAGATGGTTATGTTTCCTAGCCATATACATGAGTTGTCATTTGATTAACGGGATCACCTCATTAGGAGAATGACGTGATTGACTTGACCCATTCCGTTAGCTTAGCACCCGATCGTTTAGTATGTTGCTATTGCTTTCTTCATGACTTATACATGTTCCTCTGACTATGAGATTATGCAACTCCCGTTTACCGGAGGAACACTTTGTCTGCTACCAAACGTCACAACATAACTGGGTGATTGTAAAGGTGCTCTACAGGTGTCTCCAAAGGTACTTGTTGGGTTGGCGTATTTCGAGATTAGGATTTGTCACTCCGATTGTCGGAGAGGTATCTCTGGGCCCACTCGGTAATGCACATCACTATAAGCCTTGCAAGCATTGTAACTAATGAGTTAGTTGCGGGATGATGTATTACAGAACGAGTAAAGATACTTGCCGGTAACGAGATTGAACTAGGTATCGAGATACCGACGATCGAATCTCGGGCAAGTAACATATACCGATGACAAAGGGAACAACGTATGTTGTTATGCGGTCTGACCGATAAAGATCTTCGTAGAATATGTGGGAACCAATATGAGCATCCAGGTTCCGCTATTGGTTATTGACCGGAGAGGTGTCTCGGTCATGTCTACATAGTTCTCGAACCCGTAGGGTCCGCACGCTTAAAGTTACGAGGATAGTTATATTATGAGTTTATATGTTTTGATGTACCGAAGGTTGTTCAGAGTCCCGGATGTGATCACGGACATGACGAGGAGTCTCGAAATGGTCGATACGTAAAGATTGATATATTAGAAGCCTATGTTTGGACATCGGAAGTGTTCCGGGTGAAATCGGGATTTTTCCGGAGTACCGGGTGGTTACCGGAACCCCCGGGTAACTTAATGGGCCATATTGGGCCTAGGTGGAAGAGAGGAGAGGAGGCTAGGGCAGGGCCGCACCCCCCTTCCCCCCAGTCCGAATAGGACAAGGAGAGGGGGGCGGCGCCCCCCTTCCTTCCTCCCCTCCACCTCTTCCCCCTTCCACTCCTATTCCAACATGGAAAAAGGGGGGAGTCCTACTACCGGCAGGAGTAGGACTCCTCCTGGCGCGCCACACCTCCTAGGTCGGCGGCCTCCCCCTTGCTCCTTTATATATGGGGGCAGGGGGGCACCTCTAGACACACAATTGATATACGATATTTTAGCCATGTGCGGTGCCCCCCTCCACCATATTACACCTCGATAATATCGTAGCGGAGCTTAGGCGAAGCCCTGCGTCGGTGGAACATCATCATCGTCACCACGCCGTCGTGCTGACGAAACTCTCCCTCAACACTCGGCTGGATCGGAGTTCGAGGGACGTCATCGAGCTGAACGTGTGCTGAACTCGGAGGTGCCGTGCGTTCGGTATTTGATCGGTCGGATCCTGAAGACGTACGACTACATCAACCGCGTTGTGTTAACGCTTCCGCTTTCGGTCTACGAGGGTACGTGGACAACACTCTCCCCTCTCGTTGCTATGCATCACCATGATCTTGCGTGTGCGTAGGAAATTTTTGAAATTACTACGTTCCCCAACATACCCATGTACACTGGAAACATCATATACGGAGCAAAAACCCTATTTCCACCGCCGCGAGCTTCTGTACCCGTGAGATCCCATCTTGGGCCTTTTCCGGCGCTCCACCGGAGGGGGCATTGATCACGGAGGGCTTATACATCAACACCATAGCCTCTCCGATGATGTATGAGTAGTTTACCTCAGACCTTCGGGTCCATAGATATTAGCTAGATGGCTTCTTCTCTCTCTTTGGATCTCAATACAAAGTTCTCCTCGATCTTCTTGGAGATCTATTCTATGTAATCTTCTTTCGCGGTGTGTTTGGCTTGATCTGATGAATTGTGGGTTTATGATCAAGATTATCTACGAACAATATTTGAATCTCCTCTGAATTCTTTTATGTATGATTGGTTATCTTTGCAAGTCTCTTCGAATTATCAGTTTGGTTTGGCCTACTAGATTGATCTTTCTTGCAATAGGAGAAGTGCTTAGCTTTGGGTTCAATCTTGCGGTGCTCAATCCCAGTGACAGAAAGGGAAACGACACGTATTGTATTGTTGCCATCGAGGATAAAAAGATGGGGTTTATATCATATTGCATGAGTTTATCCCTCTACATCATGTCATCTTACTTAAAGCATTACTCTGTTCTTATGAACTTAATACTCTAGATGCATGCTGGATAGCGGTCGATGTGTGGAGTAATAGTAGTAGATGGAGAATCGTTTAGGTCTACTTGTCACGGACGTGATGCCTATATACATGATCATACCTAGATATTCTCATAACTATGCTCAATTCTATCAATTGCTCGACAGTAATTCGTTTACCCAGCGTAATACTTATGCTTTTGAGAGAAGCCACTAGTGAAACCTATGGCCCCCGGGTCTATTTTCCATCATATTAATCTCCTGTCAACAAGCTATTTCTGGCGCCGTTTATCTTTGCATTATTTATTTTTACTCTTTGGCATAAAAATACCAAAAATATTATCTTATCATATCTATCAGATCTCACTCTCGTAAGTGACCGTGAAGGGATTGACAACCCCTTTATCGCGTTGGTTGCGAGGTTCTTATTTGTTTGTGTAGGTGCGTGGGACCCGAGCGTGGTCTCCTACTGGATTGATACCTTGGTTCTCAAAAAATGAGGGAAATACTTATGCTACTTTACTGCATCACCCTTTCCTTTTCAAGGGAAAACCAACGCAGTGCTCAAGAGGTTGCAGTGAGCGAGGCCCATGCCAAGGAACGAGTCCTTGTTATTTCTAAGATAAACATTGTCGCCCGGCAACTGGCCTTGCCATCCCCCCACTTCGGTCGACCATTCTCGCGCTCTCGGCGGAGGCAGGGGCAAAGTAGAGTTAGGCTCCTTGTTTACCTTCTTGCCACCGCGACTATGACCAAGTTCCGACCCAGGGGGATAGCTCTTGGGTACAGGAAAAGGGGAGCATGGTGGTTTAAGAATATAAACGCGGTTTCACATGTCCCAGTTCCATACAGAAATGCATAACAGGGGGATGAAAGACTTATCTGAATCTGCATCCCCCGGCAACCTTGGCTTGTCGTGGTTGGATCCTTGTGTCTTCAGCCCCCGGCAATCTTGGCCTGCCGGGGCCGGAGCGTCGGTTCGTTCTCTTTTTTCCAAGCAGCTCAGCAGAAGTGTCCACGTGCCATGCGAACCAAAGAGAACAGAAAGACGCACACTCGACCTCTAGGCTAGGGGTTAGTCGCCGCCAAGCACTATCAACCCTAACCAAGGGAGAAACTTAACCTAGCATGCATGCTATAACTTAGGGCGCCATCACTTCATTTATTTATGCTCAGGGTCTGCGCCTGGCTTTGTACAGAGGGTTACATGCCTTGCCGGCAAAGCTTGTACAAAAGGTGGCTTGCCGGGAGGCCCGGCAAGCCGCACCTCATGGGTAAAACTTGCGAAGATGCTCGATGTTCCAGGAGTTGCTCACTGGGACAGCATCTTCGGTCTCCAGGCGGACTGCGCCAGGCCTGGTGACTCGTATTACCCGATAAGGGCCTTCCCACTTTGGCGTCAACTTGTTGGTATTCTTGGCTGACTCAACGCGCCGAAGAACAAGGTCGCCTTCCTCAAAGCTTCGGGCATGAACCTTGCGGCTATGGTAGCGGCGCAAGGCTTGCTAGTAGCGCGCTGCTCTCACAGCCACCCGAAGACGATCTTCCTCAAGGAGCATTGTGTCAGCTTGCCGCAATTGCTCTTGCTCAAGCTCGTCGTAAGCGAGCACTCGAGGTGACCCGTATGTGAGTTCCGTGGGGAGAACTGCTTCGGCTCCGTATACCAGGGCAAAGGGTGTCTGGCCGGTGGCTCGATTTGGCATCGTCTTGATCGACCAAAGAACCGTCGGCAACTCCTCAATCTAGCGCCTTCCGCTCTTGTGTAGCTTGTCAAAAGTCTTCGTCCTCAGGCCTCGCAATACTTCAGCATTTTCCCTCTCCGCCTGGCCGTTGCTCCGTGGATGTGCCACGGAGGCGAAACAGACCTTGTTGCCGAGGTCTTAGATGTATTGCATGAAGGCGTGGCTTGTGAACTGCGTGCCGTTGTCGGTGATGACCCTGTTTGGCACACCGAAACGGCAGACTAGTCCCTTGAAGAACTTGACGGCTGACTGTGCTGTCACCTTCCTCACTGCTTCCACCTCCGGCCACTTTGTGAACTTGTTGATTGCAACGTACAAGTACTCAAAGCCCCCGACAGCACGGGGGAAGGGGCCCAGTATGTCGAGCCCCCAGACCGAAAATGGCCAGGAGAGAGGGATTGTTTGAAGGGCTTGAGCTGGTTGATGAAGCTTCTTTGAATGGAACTGACACGCTTCACACTTGGTTACTAGTGCCATTGCGTCCTGGAGGGCAGTGGGCCAGAAGAAACCCTGCCAGAACGCCTTGCCGGCAAGGGCTCTCGACCCTATGTGGGAGCCACATATGCCTCCGTGTATCTCCGCCAACAGCTCCTGTCCTTCCTCCCGGGGGATGCACTTCAATTTCACACTGTTCGGTCTTTTTCTGTACAGGACGTCATCGACGAACTGGTACAAGGCAGACCGACGGGCTACTTTTTCCGCTTCTTCCTGCTCCTCAGGAAGTTCCCCTGTCTGGAGGAAACGGACGGTGTGCTGTGCCCATGCCGGAGCCTGGGGCTCGACGGCAATGGCCAAAGGCATCTCTTCCGCCACTGGGGCAGCCGTCTCTACGGCTAGGTCTTGGCGCCCTGCCGGAGCCAGCTGCCCCTTGACGGGCTCGAAATCCGCAGCAACACCCTTGCCGGCGTTCCCTGGGGGCTCGGCGGGAAAGTACTTGCAGGGGCCTGATTTCCTCCACTTGTCCTGCTCCGTTGATGGTTCGACGGATGGTTGAGTTAACCGAAGCAAAAAGGTACCTGGTTCCACAGGTAGCTTGAATGCAGCGCACTTTGACAGGTAGTCAGCGATGTTGTTCTCCACATGGGGAACGTGCTCCGCTTGTATACCATCGAAGCGCTCCTCCAGCTTATTCACCTCATCTACGTAGGCCTCCATCAACGAACTCTGATAATCTTTGTTGACTTGTGTGATGACAAGCTGCGAATCACCCCTGAGGATGAGCTTCTTCACCCCGAGGTCTGCCGCGATCCTGAGACCGGCAAGCAGCCCCTCGTACTCAGCAATGTTGTTTGTGGACATCTCCCTGGGAAAGTGCATCTGGATCACATACTTGAGGTGCTCTCCGGTGGGTGTGACAAGCAGCACACCGGCACCGGCGCCTTGCAGCAAGAAAGCCCCGTCAAAGTACATGATCCAGTCGCGACTTGCTTCCTTGCCGGGGAGAGCGGTCTCCTAGACTTCTTCGTCAAGCGTTGAGGTCCATTCTGCAATGAACTCTGCCAGGACTCTACTCTTGTCGGCGTTCTGGGAACGGGGGTCCCCAGACTTGCCTGCCTGCGGCCCACAGCGTGGCTGTGCTAGCGGGCCTGTACGACCCATCTTCATAAACAAGGCATTCAAGACCTTCGCGAGGGGCCAAGCCTCGCGAGGCGGACAACGCAAGACCTCCTCAGGAGCGGCCTCGCCAGGCTACCTCGCAAGGAGCGGAGATATCAAGGCGGGGCAAACCTCGCAAGGCTCTCGTGACGTGAGCCATGACGATCGACACCAGGCGGGCGCCAGCGCGCGCTGCATCCTTGCTTCCACTTTGGTGCTAAGGAGGCAAGCGCATGCGCGGAGTACCGAGGCATCAGGCAAAGGTTTCCATATCGGTGCAACGAGACCAAGACCAGCAGGCCAGCAGGACGGAGGTCACCGTGGAGCCCAAGATGGCGTCATCGCCAGGGCCCTTTCGTAGGCGAAGACCGCTTTTGTCAGGATAGCTTGTACTAGCTGTCCCCTTTCAAATTGGCCGCCGTTGTTGGCTCCCTTCCCGCTCAATATTTGGGAAGAGGACCGGGGCCTCTATAAATAGGACTAGCCACCACCAAAGGAGGCAGCTTGATCTCATCTGATCGAGAGCCTTCCCTTAGCCACACCGAACACAAGAACACCTCAACCTCAGGAGGCTGTTCTTCCCCTTGTACTGTTCATCATTAGCCCAAGACGCAATCCACCACCACACACTAGAGTAGGGTATTACCCCACAACGGTGGCCCGAACCAGTATAAATCTTGTGTCTTTGTGTTGCTAGTTCGTCGAGTTCGTCCGCGAGATCTTAGCGAGCTAGGGCGTAGATCGGTAGGAGGGAAAGAACTTCGCGCGCACCCCAGAGTTTGAACCTTAAGGGTTTTGCCGGAACCCCAGATCCGACATTTGGCGCGCCAGGTAGGGGTGCGCCGTAGCTTCCCTTCTGTTGATCGGTGCTCCGTCGCTCCGTCGTCTCCATGGCGGGCGCTCGCCGTGCTAGAGCTAAGCGCCGGGCTGCCCTCACCGCCCGTGTTGCTCAGACGGCTCCCGTCGGCGGGCCACCTCGTCATTCTCCGTCTCCTTACGCCAACGCCGCCACCGGCCCGGCGGGGAACGAGTAGCAAGCTTCCTCGCTGCACCCGTCGGTGCGGCAGGACGGCCGCACCGCCACTTCATCACTGACCCCTGCCGGTTCCTCATCCCACGCACGTCGCACTCCCATGGACGCGCAGGCTGCGCTCCTCATAGCGAACGAGCTCCTACGCTACCGCCCGGTCGATGACCTCTACGAGGACTGGCTCGACCGCATCGCCGAGCTCGTCCGCGCCGTAGGGGGCTCCCCAGCGCCGTCCCTCTCTCGGCCACGCCCTCCACCGGCCACGGGCGACATGGCTCATGGAGCGCCTCCACCACCTCTGCCCCAAGACGGTGCCTTGGCACCAAGGCGCGCGGCCCCACGGAGTGACCCACCACGCCCGGTGCCCGCTCGCAAAGAGAGAAGCTGCCAAGAAATTCCTCGGCCGTGAGAAGCTGCACCTGCGCTCCCCGCGCCGCCTCGCCAAGACCGCGTGCTACTTGCGGTGGCGGCACGCGGGCCTCATCAAGACCAAGCTCCACCTCCGAGACGGGCCCCGGCAACCACGGTCGGCTGCCGCGCCTTCACCACTGAGCTGCGTAGCGTCGCCTGGCTGGGCAAGTTCAAGCCGGATCTGCCTCCTCGCTACGACGGCACCCTCGACCCCGCGGAGTTCTTGCAGCTCTAAAAGCTGAGCATCGAGGCGGCCAGCGGTGACGAGAAAGTCATGGCCAACTAGTTCCCAATGGCGCTCAAAGACGGCGCCCGTTCGTGGCTCCTGAACCTGCCTCAGGGGTCGATCTCCTCCTGGAATGAGATGCGCGACCGCTTCGTCGCCAACTTCCAGGGCACGCGCGATCGCCCGTGGGCCGCGGGTGACCTGCGCTGCATCAAGCAACAACCAGGAGAGACCCTCCAGAAGTACATCCAGCGCTTCAACAACACTCGCCTCGAGATCCCCAAGGTCACGGACGAGGCCATCATCTCCGCGTTCTCTGACGGCGTCCGCGACATCAAGATGAAGGAGGAGCTCGCTATCCACGAGGAGTTGTGCACATCTCAGGAGCTGTTCAACCTGGCGACCAAGTGCGCGAGATCTGAGGAGGGGCGCCTCTCCCTCCTCGAGCTGCCGGTTGCGGGCGTAGAGGAGAAGCAGGCCAAGGCCAAGGACGTGAAGCGCAAGGAAGCAGCCGTGCTCGCAGCGGAGCCGGACACCAAGCGAGGCAGGGACCAGCCCGAGTCATCCAAGGGCAGCCGACCGTTCTGCGCCTTCCACAACCTGAACACCCACAACACCAGCGACTATCAAGAACTCAGAGCCATTCGCGAGGGACGCTTCGGTTGACGCCCCGAGCGCAGCGACCGGGGCTATGGCCGTGGAGGTGGACATGGAGGCGGACGCTGGGATGACTGTGGCCCGCGCTAGGAATGGCGCGACAGGCCTCGTGAGGACCGCCAACAGGATCATCCTGGCGAGGGCGCCTGGAGGGACCAGCCTCGTGAGGATCGTCCTCAGGGCAACGCCGGTCTTCCCCCGCTGCCGCCACCACCAAGAAGGAACGACGACCACCATCAAGACGAGGGGCCTGGGGGCTTCCAGGAGCCGCGTGCAATCGCCTGCATCTTGGGCGGTGCTAAGGCCCCAGCCTCGCAGCGTATCTTCAAACAGTTCGCTCATGAGGTGAATGTAGTCCTCCCCAAGCTCGAGGCCATGTGTCCGCTCAGGTGGTCCCAGTGCACCATCACCTTCAACTCGGCAGATCAGCTCACGTGCGCAGCCACCGCTGGCGCCCTCCCGATGCTTTGTTCACCAGTCATCAGCAACATGCAAGTTACCAAGACCCTCATCGACGGCAGCGCAAGGCTCAACGTCCTGTCCGTCGACACGTTCGACAACCTCCAAGTGTCGTATGAGCAGCTTCAGCCTACCAAGCCTTTCTCAGGAGTGACCGACGGTTCCACCACACCAATAGGGCAGGTCCACCTTCCTATCACCTTCGGGGAACGCAAGAACTACCGCACTGAGCTCATCGACTTCGACGTCGCGAACATCCATCTACCGTACAACGCCATCCTTGGGTACCCGGCCCTGGCTAAGTTCATGGCGGTGACACACCACGGCTACAATGTCCTCAAGATGCCAGGAAGCGGCGGAATCATCACGGTCCCGTGCGAAGAAAGAGATGCGGTGTGCTCCCTCGAGCGCGCCTTTCAAGTTGCCGCAATCGACGACCCCGACAGCAAGAGCGAGGATCCTCCCGAGGCCATCCCCATGAAGAAGAAACAACTGCGCCATGCCGGACCTCAGGAGGGTGGCGTCGCGGCTGGAACCTCGTCAGGAACAGCGCCCGCTCCAGGGGCGCCTCCCTCCATCGCATAGGAAGGCGCACCCGGCACCCTCCTCGGGCAGGGCTCGGGGGCTCTCTTCTAGAGGGCATCAGACCTTGCCAACATCACGAGGGAGGCGCTCGGGCACCACTTGGAGGCGTGTTTTGCGGCATGTTTCCCTCAGGAGAATACAGGGCAAGGAGTGCCCACCACTCAGGAGTTCATCGTCAAGACCACTCAGGAACTGCGAGACGCAAGGGCCATGCGCGGCAACCACCGCTCACGAGGCGCAGCTCCCCATCCAGGCGAGGATGCCGAGCCGCGCGCCTGCATCGATGTTCCAGGGCTCAACCGGGCCGCATCTCAGGAGCTGTTCTGGCCTTCTCGCATGGGCCGTTGCGAGGGTCCACCACACAGCTACGTTCGCATGCCTTTCGGCCTGCCGAGCATGTCGTCAGCCTATCAGCACAACCTGCGGCAAGTCCTGGCAGCTCAGGAGGCCAGGCACCACGCTGTCCTGGCAGAGATGGAGACGGTCCTTAGGGAACCACCTGAGCCCCCAGAGCCACCCGAGGCTCAGGGCCCCGGTGGCTCGTGAGGAGCTACCCCTTCGTGGCACGCCTTCAGCTGCACCAACTCTCCTTCGTCTATAGAACCAGGTGACATTTTCCAAGTTCGTTTAGCTAGGAGCGCCCCTCGGGCTGCATTATTCCCAGGCCGCGTGGGTCCGTCCATGTGGCATGTATCCCTTTTGCTTATGTCTTTAGCTTACCCTATTGGGGGCGCCCCTCGGGCTGCATCATCCCCAAGCCGCTCGGGCCTGACCCAGTGGCTTGTATCTCTCTGCATTTACCCAAGCTGATTTGCCTTCCATGCTTAATCTGCCCGATTACCACCTGCTCGATCGTCGCCTCCCACGGGGCCTCCTCACACTGGTACGGCGCTGGTGCATGGGTCCGTCCCTGCCACGTCGACAAATCTGAGCGGTCGAGCTCTGGCTCGCGGCACGCCCCGCGCACGTCACCTCATCAGGCCCTCAGTGCCTTCATCTCCTCACGGAGCAACCGGTGGCAGACTGGCAACCATAACGGCAAAACCGTGTTTCTCCTTGTGCTGGCTCGCAGGAATATCACGAGGATAGCACCAGGCGGCACCGCGAGCTCCCACCTCTTCCAAGTAATCCACTTGCACGTTAAAAGGGGGGCTCCTGAGCATCGCGACTCAGGAGCTCTTACTGGCTCTCCAGCCCTCACCCCTGGCTTTGACCACGGCATCGCGACCTGGCATACCAGCGGTGGCTGAGCTCGCTCGAGGGCCGGGACCTAAGGACATAGAGCACGAAGGAAAGCATTGGAAGGGGGAGGACTCGTACAGGCCCACCTAGCTACGTTGCGGATGATTGCGCACAGGTCTGGCGCGGCGCGGAGAATCGACCCCGAACCGCCAAGATAAGTGACGAGCTCGGAACAACTAAGTTGTTGGAACCTAGGTGTTGCGCTCGCCGTATCCCTGTTGCGGCCATGTCGCATCCCTTTCCTGCCTTACCATGGCTGCTTGAGTGCTAAGGGGGACCTCCTGAGCATCACGCCTCAGGGGTTCTTACTGGACCTCGGGCCGCTCACCTCCTGGCCTTGACCACGGCACGCGACCTGGCATACCAGCGACGGCTGCAGCCTGCCTGGGGACCGGGACCTGTCAGCGTAGAGCAACAAGCTATCGCGAGGATGGAAAGGGGAGACTAAGCCTTAACAGGACATGCGTTCGCAAATTTTCATAACATGGGAGATATGCGCAAAAGACATTACAGACCCTTTACACACCCCCACGGGGTACTTCATGATTCTTCGCAGGGAACAAAAACGAGAACTAAGAGGAATCCTATCTACACCCTCCCGTGGCGGACGCCATCATCAACAGTGGGCCACGGGAGGCCGGCGCCGACCCATCTAGATCAGTGGCGGTGGCTGGACGCCGCGGCCCTGCTCCGAGCCCCACGAGAGCTCGGGGGCACGTAGCTATCGTCGCTCGTCTCCGGAGTGTCGTAAAGCTCGGGAGAATCGCTAGACTCCCAGGGGCTGCTGCTGCAGGAGTAGCCGCGAGCGGAGCGCACGTCAGCCTGGCGCTCCCCTCCAGGGCAACACTCCAGGCGGCAGCCCTCCGCGTCGAAGACCTTGAAGAAGAGCGTGGTGGCGCCGTCGAACTCAAAGTGGATCGCGAGGGCGCCTTCCGCACGGCAAACCCGCACAACCTCGCCCCAGCCGCGGGTCATGAAGATCTTGCCGGTGGGGACCGCTTCGATCTCTACTCCGGTCGCCGGAGCGTTGCAGTCGGCATGCTGCAGCCAGAGCTCGAGAGGCCCCCTCGGCGGCATCATGTCGGAGAAGAACCGCGGGAAGCGGATCCAAGAGCTTGGGGGCATCAGCGCCCATAGCACAAGCTCGCGCGAGGAATCCGAGGCGTGGATTCCAGGGGCGACGGCGCGTGTCTCCATGGCGAGGCGACCACGGGCGTGGCGCGGGTGGCGCCGCTCGTCACTCCGCCCTCCTGAGCCCTCGGCTCGGGCGTACAAGGGTAGCGGATACCCTGGAGGAGGCCGCTCGCACCAAGGCCTCGTCACCACCTGCATCGCTGCGTCGCCGCGGCGGTGAACCGGCCTCTTCTTCGGCGGAAGCTGCCCTAGATCATCGCGGGTGCTTTTCCTTTCTCTTCAGTGGAGAACCTTCGGATGGGCGCCATTGCTGCTAGCAGTGGAGCAAGGAGGAAGAAGCAAGCGACCAAGGAGAGATGGGCGACGGGGGCTCCGCCCCCTCACCATTTATAGCGGAAGAAGGCCAACCAGTGCCTCCCATGATCACAGGTAATGATGGTTTTCCTAGCATGTCGCAGGGACTTGTCAAGTCGAGCAGTTGCCGAGGTAGCGTGGGGAAGTGGAGACGCCCACGTCCAATCAACTGCCACGCGTCAATCGAGGCTGCAGGCTTTTGGGGCCCGCGGCGCTCCGTACTTGGCCTTTGGCTTCGCCTCGAAGCCAAGCCCGAGCGCACCTTGGGCCTGGGGGCTACTGTCGGCGTTCTCGGAACGGGGGTCCCCAGACTTGCCTGCCTACGGCCCACGGTGTGGCTGTGCTAGCGGGCCTGTACGGCCCATCTTCATCAACAAGGCATTCAAGACCTTCGCGAGGGGCCAAGCCTCGCGAGGCGGACGACGCAAGACCTCCTCAGGAGCGGCCTCGCGAGGAGCGGAGATATCAAGGCGGGGCAAACCTCGCGAGGCTCTCGTGACGTGAGCCATGACGATCGACACCAGGCGGGCGCCAACGCGCGCACCGTCCTTGCTTCCACTTTGGTGCTAAGGAGGCAAGCGCAGGCGCGGAGTATCGAGGCATCAGGCAAAGGTTTCCATATCGGTGCAACGAGACCAAGACCAGCAGGCCAGCAGAACGGAGGTCACCGTGGAGCCCAAGACAGCGTCATCGCTAGGGCCCTTTCGCAGGCGAAGACTGCTTTTGTTAGGATAGCTTGTACTAGTTGTCCCCTTTCAAATTGGCCGCCGTTGTTGGCTCCCTTCCCGCTCAATATTTGGGAAGAGGACCAGGGCCTCTATAAATAGGACTAGCCACCAAAAAAGGAGGCAGCTTGATCTCATCTGATCGAGAGCCTTCCCTTAGCCACACCGAACACAAGAACACCTCAACCTCAGGAGGTTGTTCTTCCCCTTGTATTGTTCATCATCAGCCCAAGAGGCAATCCACCACCACACACTGGAGTAGGGTATTACACCACAACGGTGGCCCAAACCAGTATAAATCTTGTGTCTTTGTGTTGCTAGTTTGTTGAGTTCGTCCGCGAGATCTTAGCGAGCTAGGGCGCAGATCGGTAGGAGGGAAAGAACTTCGCGCGCACCCCAGAGTTCGAACCTTAAGGGTTTTGCCGGAACCCCAGATCCGACAACTCTGGATTGTTGAAGTACTTTCAAACTTCAACCCAAAACTTGATAACTCCAATGCCCACTCCACAATCCTTCCAGTTGCGTCTGGGTTGTGGAGTATCCGTTGCAACGGGAGGCGGGTGACGACAGTGATCTCGTGGGCTTGGAAGTAATGATGCAGCTTCCTCGAGGCCATAAGGAGGCCAAAGAGCAATTTATGCACACCGGAATATCTTGACCTAGCCCCCTGCAAGAGGGAGCTGACAAAGTAAACCGGGTGCTGCATCATCTTCTTCTTCTGCACCACTCCACTTGACTGCGCGGGCTCTGTCCCGATGGCGTCAGACTCTGCCGGGAGCCTTGCCTTGCCGGCACCAGGCCCTGCCAGGGGAGTCTCTGACTTGCCGTCTGCCGGTCCTGCCGTCGCCACTGCCTCTTCGTCAACCTCCCTCTGTGCCACTAGCGCGTCACTGACCACATGATTCGTCGCCGCCAGATATAGCAGCAACGACTCTTGTGGTTTAGGCGCAACTAGTATCGGTGTAGAGCAAAGGTATCTCTTCAAGTCTTGCAACGCCGCCTCGGCCTCTGGGGTCCACTCCATTGGGCCCGCCTTCTTCAAGATCTTGAAAAAGGGAAGGGCGCGCTCGGCACACTTGGAGATGAATCGGCTCATGGCGGCAACGCGGCCAGTGAGCCGACGCACATCCTTGATCCGCTTGGGCGCCTCAATCTGCTCGATTGCCTTGATCTTGTCTGGGTTTGCCTCGATCCCACGCTGCGACACAAAGAACCCGAGAAGTTTGCCGGACAGAACGCCGAAGACACACTTATCAGGATTCAGCTTGAGGTTGATCTTGCGCAGGTTGGCAAACGTCTCTTCTAGGTCTTGTACAAGAGTTGCCCTGTCCTTGGTTTTGACCACTATGTCATCCATATAGGCTTCCATATTTCTATGTAGCTGGGGTTCAAAACCAATTTGGACTGCCCTTGCAAATGTTGAACCAGCACTCTTCAACCCGAAAGGCATCCATAAAGAGCAATACGTACCACATGGGGTGATGAATGCTGTCTTCTCTTCGTCTTCTCTTGTCATGAAGATCTGGTGGTAGCCCGAGTAGGCGTCGAGGAATGATAACAGATCACACCCGGCCATGGAGTCAACAATCTGGTCGATGCGCGGCAACGGGAAGGGGTCCTCAGGACAGGCCTTATTGATATCCGTGTAGTCAATACACAGCCTCCACTTCCCGTTTGCCTTGCGCACCACCACCGGATTGGCCAACCACGTCGGATGGAGCACTCCCCTCACCAAACCTGCTGCTTCCAACTTCCTAATCTCCTATGTGATGAATTCCTGCCATTCCAAAGCTTGCTTCCTGACCTTCTGCTTGACGGGTCACGCATGGGGACAGACAGCAAGATGGTGCTCAATCACTTCCCTAGGAACACCGGGGATGTCAGATGCTTGCCACACAAACACATCGACATTCGCCCGCAGGAAAGTGATGAGCGCGCTTTCCTATTTGCTGTCGAGGGTGGAGCTTATGGTGAAAGCCCCCCACCCCCCCCCTCCCGTGCTATCCTCCCTGACGGACACCTTCTTGGTCTCTGGTGGCGCAGCTCTGGATTTCTTGCTCTTGCCGGTGGAGCTCTCTGGCACGTCCTTGGTGGTAGCACAACACTCCGAAGAGGTGCGCTTGCCGGAGTGGGTGCGAGAGGTCTTGCCCGTCTTCTTCTTCCCTCCCGGGGCTCCAGCGGCAGGAGCAAGTGCCTTGGCGGCAGCTGCTGCAACTGCTTCCCGGTAGAGTAGGTCAGCGGGGACGGTGATGATATTCATCGGCCCAGGCATCTTCAGCGTGTTGTAGGCGTAGTGCGATGCTGCCATGAACTTGGCTAGTGTCGGGCGGCCGAGGATCCCGTTGTAGGGCAAGGGGATCTCGGCTACATCGAAGACAATCCTCTCCGTCCCGTAGTTCAACTCGCCTCCAAACGTCACAGGCAATGTGACCTTCCCCTTCGGCTGGCTCCTTCCCGGGTTGATCCCTTGAAACGTGCCCGTTTTCTCGAGATCTCCATCAGGAATTTGCAGCCTTTTGATCACAACGGGTGAGATCAAGTTCAGATCGGCCCCGCCGTCAACCAGCATCTTGTTCACCTTGAGGTTGCGCATCGTTGGTGAGACCAACAATGGCAAGCACCCGACCGCAGTTGTGCGGTCAGGGTGGTCCTCGACGTCAAAGATGAGGGGCGTGCTGGACCACTTCAGCGGCTTCTGAGCGTTGAATGAGGGCTCCGCTGCTGTGATCTCACACGCCCACTGTTTGAGCTGGCGGTGAGAAGTATGCAGCGAGGCACCACCATCGACGCACATGGCCTTTGTAGCCTTCTGAAACTCTTGCTCGCCGGACTCGTCGTCCTCGTCATGATCATCGTCTTCTTGCTTCTTGTCGCGGCCCCGAGCGGGCCTCTCTTGTTCGTTGTCCTTGCCGTGGTGGCCTCCTTGGCCACCACGCTTCTTGCCGGATCCTTCAGCACCATCCTGACCCTTCTCCTTGTCCCGCCTCTCATACTCGGCCTTTTTCTTCTCAGCAAGCAGCTCGACTTGTCGGCAGTTCTGGAGGTCGTGGCCCTTGGTGCGATGGATCTTGCAATACTGCTTGTCGGAGCCCCCCGGCTTGTCGGTAGCCGCCAAGGCCCGGCAAGCGGTGCACCCGGCAATTTCCTTGCCGGGGTCGTCTGCCTTAGCCTTCTTGGCGGCGCCGGTGCTGTCGGATCCCTCGACGGCAAGCACGGTCTTGCCCTTGCGTTTCCTGTTGCGACGCCGGCCCATCTTCGTCGGCGCAGCGGTGTCTTCATCAGTAGAGTTAGTTTCCGCGCCGGCGTCCTCGCCGGGGTACTTCCTTCCTTCTTCAGCCCGGGCGCACCTATCGGCCAGGACATAAAGTTCGGCCACATCCTTAACCTTGTTCATCACCAGCTCTTCGCGCATCTTGCGGTTTGCTACCTCTTGAGCACTGCGTTGATTTTCCCTTGAAGAGGAAAGGGTGATGCAGTAAAGTAGCGTAAGTATTTCCCTCTGTTTTTGAGAACCAAGGTATCAATCCAGTAAGAGATCACGCACGAGTCCCTCACACCTACACAAACAAATAAGAACCTCGCAACCAACGCGATAAAGGGGTTGTAAATCCCTCAACGGACACTTACGAGAGTGAGATATGATAGATATGATAAGATAATATTTTTGGTATTTTTATGATAAAGAGAAATAAAGATGCAAAGTAAAATAAAAGGCAATAAAAATAACTAAGTGTTGGAAGATTAATATGATGGAAAATAGACCCGGGGGCCATAGGTTTCACTAGTGGCTTCTCTCAAGATAGCATAAGTATTACGGTGGGTAAACGAATTACTGTCGAGCAATTGATAGAATTGAGCATAGTTATGAGCATATCTAGGTATGATCATGTATATAGGCATCACGTCGGCGACAAGTAGACTGAAACGATTCTGCATCTACTACTATTACTCCACACATCGACCGCTATCCAGCATGCATGTAGAGCATTAAGTTCATAAGAACAGAGTAATGATTTAAGTAAGATGACATGATGTAGAGGGATAAACTCATGCAATATGATATAAACCCCATCTTTTTATCCTCGATGGCCACAATTCAATACGTATGGTTTCCCTTACTGTCACTGGGATCGAGCACCGCAAGATTGAACCCAAAGCTAAGCACCTCTCCCATTGCAAGAAAGATCAATCTAGTAGGCCAAACCAAACTGATAGTTCGAAGAGACTTGCAAAGATAATCAATCATACATAAAAGAATTCAGAGGAGATTCAAATATTGTTCATAGATAATCTTGATCATAAACCCACAATTCATCGGATCTCGACAAACACACCGCAAAAGAAGATTACATCGAATAGATCTCCAAGAAGATCGAGGAGAACTTTGTATTGAGATCCAAAGAGAGAGAAGAAGCCATCTAGCTAATAACTATGGCCCCGAAGGTCTGAGGTAAACAACTCACACATCAGCAGAGAGGCCATGGTGTTGATGTAGAAGCCCTGCATGATCAATGCCCCCTCCGGCGGAGCGCCGGAAAAGGCCCCAAGATGGGATCTCACGGGTACAGAAGGTTGCGGCGGTGGAAATAGGTTTTTGGCTCTGTATCTGATAGTTTGGGGGTACGTAAGTATATATAGGAGGAAGAAGTACGTCGGTGGAGCAACATGGGCCCCACGAGGGTGGAGGGCGCGCCTGGGGGGGTAGGCGCGCCCCCCTGCCTCGTGCTCTGCACGTTGATTGCTTTGCGTAGACTCCAAGTCCTCTGGATCACGTTTGCTCCGAAAATCACGTTCCCGAACGTTTCATTCCGTTTGGACTCCGCTTGATATTCTTTTTCTGTGAAACACTGAATTAGGCAAAAAACAGCAATTCGGGCTGGGCCTTCGGTTAATAGGTTAGTCCCAAAAAATAATATAAAAGTGTATAATAGAGCCCGTTAAACATCCAAAACAGAATATAATATAGCATGGAACAATAAAAAATTATAGATACGTTGGAGACGTATCACGGTTGCGCACGTTCTGATGGAACGCGCTAATCACGGCGGCGGGATGAACATCGGGGATGTTGTACTGCACCCGGCTGAACCTCTGGATGTACTTACGCAGGGTTTCCCCTTCCTTCTGGGGAATCATATGCAAATCACTGGCCTGGCCATGAGCTTGGTGGCCCCCGGTGAAGGCGCCAACGAACTCATGGCACAGATCCGACCAAGAAGAAATGGAATCCGCCGGCAAGTGCATCAACCAAGACATGACGTTGGGCTTCAGTGCCAATGGGGAGTAATTGGCAAGCACCTTGTCGTCGCGAGCTTCGGTAGCTTGCATCGCGATGGTGTAGATGCTGAGGAACTCTGACGTATGGGTCTTACCGTTGTACTTCTCACCGACGTCGGGCTTGAACGTGCGGTAGGACGGCCACTGGAACTGTCGCAGCTCACGGGTAAAGGCTGGGCAACCCACCTCATAAGGTAGGCCACCGAAGCCCCCCGGTGATGGGTGGTCCATAGCGGGTCTCGCCCGCTTATCCGACTGGTGGCGTGTATCGCGCCGGCGCTAGATGGTGGTTCGAGCATCTTCGTGGGCTCGTTCCCGAAGGACTTGGCGCTGGTCGCGGTGGGTCCGTGGGTCGGACGACGCTATGGAAATGTTTTCACAAGCGTCATCGCGACGGACCGACACCCGCGGTGGCTGGCGTGGAGGAGGAGAGTGCACCGTGGCCGCAGCACCCCCGGCCCCTCCACCACTGGTATGCGGTGGATTGATGGAGCGCCGGCTCGAGGGCCCCGCCGGTCGCGAATCATCTTCATTAGCGACAGCGACGAGGCTCCGGATGGTGGCTCTCCACTCGTCGAGCTTCTCCGCAGCAGGAGGGAAGTCGAGGAGCAGCTGCGCGCGCGCCAAAGCTTCTGCTGGCGTGGGTGGTGGCGACAGCTGCGTGGACCGTGGCGCGCTTCGACTTCTAACCACGTTAGAAGGAGCTCTATCACGGCCCGGCGGCTGCGCGCCATTTTCGCCAGCACTTCGGCGGGCATGCTGGACTCCTTCGTCCTGTAGATGATGCACAAGACTCTTCCCACGGTGGCGTCCGGGGTCTCCAACGTGGTGGCGCTGCTCGTCGTGCGCACCCTGTGAAGAGCGCGTCGTGGGCGCCGGCGTAGGCGTCTTGGACCGCTGCGCCGCCCGTGGGTGGCACAGCAACACTCCTGGAGGGCCACACGCCGCCTGCTGGGGGCCCAGCCCTGTCTTTGGATTTGGCGATGCGCGGCCCGTCGTCTAGCGCACGAACGATGCCGCTCGCCAGGCTCTGACTGCTAGAGCGATGCTGGTGCTCGCGGGCCGCGGCTCGGGTTCTGTCCGCGACCAGCCCACTGCTCGTCCGCACTGGCACGGGCCGTTCGGCTCCCGACGAGTCGATCGCCGTGATCGTCTTCTTGGGTACCATGGCGATGAAGAACCGCTAGGCTAACTGCTAGATTGGATTCTCACGACTGCGCCCCCCTACCTGGCGCGCCAAACATGTTGGTGGAAACGACACCTATGGGATCACAATAATCCCTACTACGGTTGGCGGGGCGCGGGGTTGTGAGAAGAGCAGGTCTAACAGGAAGCACAAGGATCGTTTACCCAGGTTCAGGCCGCAAAGGTGCGTAATACCCTAGTCCTACTTTGGTGGATTTATTGAGTGTTCTTGTGTTCTTGAGCTAGCTACGGGGTGCAACTTGCCCAAAAGAGCCGAATCCCTCTCCAGTATGCCATGGGCCTCCTTTTATAGTCGAAAGGGGCTGCTACAGTGGCACCCAGGAGGTGGAAAGGTCTACAGTGCTGCGAGCTTATCGCCTGTATTACAGGACAAGACGCATTTAATGCATCGCTTAGGTGTCCCTTAGCTTTATCGGGGACGGGAACGAGGCCCGTCCCGTCCGTCGACACGCGCCCAGGCCAGCGATGCATGCGGCGCCATGTAGGCAGGCAGGCAGCTGAGGTGGCGCCGTGGTAGGGTCTTCACGAAGATCTGCATGCCACCACACAGGTGCTTGCTGAGTTGGCGTAGAGGCCGCCCGTCGCCACACAGGTGCCCTGCCCAGCTGGTTGAGCTAGTAGCTGCTTAGGGATGGCGGTGGAACCTTGCCTGGCGCGGGCCTGGCGGTGGCCCCGCGGATGCCCCCAACAAGGTTCTTGCCGGGGGCCCGGCAAGGATCTTGTTGTGGCGTTGCAGTCGTCCCCGGCAAGGCGCTTGCCGGGGGTCTTGTGGATTCCCTCGGCTGGGATCCTGCCGAGGGTCGCCGTCTTCTCGTCCTCATCTGATCTCACATGTTTATGATCTTGACGAAGATCTGCATGCCACCATGGAGGTGCCTTCCGAGCCCTGGTTCCAACGTAGTTGGTTGGGTCGGAACCCATGGGCTCAAGGGTGGCTCGCTCTGTTGCTGTCGGGCAAGTAGCCCCGGCAAGGCCCTTGCCGGGGGAGTCCACCTTGCTCCCTTCGCTATTTGTGTTCCTGGTCTTGGCGTTGTCTCAGTTGTCTTGTGCTTCGGCTTCTCTCCGGCTTCCCTCCTTTTCCCTACTACGTGCGGCTATGGCGCGTGGCGCTGACTGCCCGTGCACAAGTAAAGGGGTCAAAAGGAGAGCCCTTACTTTTGTACACCGACAAGCAGGTTCTATCTCAACATCATTATCTGGTTCTCTATCATTGTTTGGTTGAGTATTTTCATGAACATCATCATTATTATTTTCATTATCACTAGGTGAATGTTCATTACTAGATTGAGTTTCAGCATTTGAGATAGAGACATCATTGTTATCTTCAGAAGGTTTTTCTATTTCAGGTTCACTAGAGGGATGCAAAGTCCTATCATTTTTCTATTTCTTCTTCTTTTCAGAAGGAATAGGTGCATCAATGTTAACTCCTTGAGAGTCTTGTTCAATTCTTTTAGGGTGTACCTCAGGATAAAATGGTTCCTGAGTCATTTTGCCTCCTCTAGCTTCTACTCTAATAGCAAAATCATTCATATTATTATTCATTTCACTAAGCAATTCTCTTTGAGACCGAGCAACTTGTTCTAACTGAGTTTGTACCATAGAGGCATGTTTCCCTACACCTCTAACATCATTAGTGATTCTAAATAACAGGTCACTCAAGCGAGCAATCATATCCGAATTTTGTTTCAATTGTTTCATAACATTTGTATTGAAGTGATCTTGTTTCCTAACTTGTAGAGTGGCCCACGCAAATGTGCAGGCAATGTCTTTTAATCATTTGTCATATTTATATGCGAACTAAACGCACTTACATTTTAGAATTCATTTAGTTTTTTTGATAAGCTGCTACTACTAAACATTAATATGACATTTGAGAGCGATACTAATTTAAGTTTAGAATTTAAATATCGAATCTAATCTTGAAGTTGGAAGATTTTAAATACCATGAAAAAGAAAACAAATAAATGTAGAAGCTAGAAGAACGTGGAACATAAATAAGAATTCCTATAACGAACCATTTAGAAATCATGTTAATGGTTATTTTAAATGGGAAATTAAAAGGTTTTTCTTGTGATCTTTTTCCTTTTGGGAGAACCATATATGATCTTTTTCCTTTTGAGAGAACCACTATATTCCAAAGGTGAACAATCGAAGAAAAAAATACAACTCCGGAAAACAGGGACTGATCTACAAAAGAAATCATGGAAATCAATGAACTAATATGACCAAATAGAGTAATTAGAAGAGATAGTGTGATTATCTACTTGGCATGCCCAGTAATAAACTACAAAGACCGATCTCATTTTTCCGCTGCTCCTGCACAACAAATTACACAGAAATATTTGCTATCTCAATTTCAAACAATTGTAAAAGACAAAAATCTGCTATTTGAGCGTTACCAAAGCAATAAATCTCTGGAAGCACATGAAAATGATATAATGAATAGTAGTTCAGAGTCCTACTATAGAGTTTTTGCAGAATAAATGAAATACATGGAAGCTCCAAAACATAAGAACGCCAGACATGGCCACAATATATACACGTAACATTATCTTTCTCAATATATTGTACTTCAATAATTTCGTAACTCCAGAACATATACTCGGTTCTAGACTGAAATAGATATTCTAAGAATAATGCATGATATAGAGCGAGTTTTGCAGTCGCAAGATGTATATTTGTGCGTGACACTATTTGGTTAATTAGATATTTCACACGACCTCTTTGTTTTCTTGCCGAGGTTTTTTTTTTTTTAGCTTTTGAGGGTTACACGGAAACATGCATGGTCATCAGGATCATAATACATAACAAAACAAAGGGAATCCTAGATTACACCTAAATGAACCTCGTCAATATCATGTTGTCAAAAATAAATATGAGCAATTGTAGGTGTCCAACTTAGCTTAATGAGAAGAACTGGAACAGAACAATTTGCGGAGTGAACCCTCAAAAAAAAGGGAACACTCAGGGCGACTTGCAGTGTTTAATTTATAAATACATGACCACTCTATAACCGTGGAAGACAGTTGCATCTCATTCCACGGCACTGACGGTCGCTCCTCACCATCACAGATTTGTACTTGTGGTTGTGGACTGGATTCTGAATATTTGCGATGAAACAAATACATGATCAGAAGGTGAAGAGTTGAAAGAGAAAAGATATCAAATGACACACTACTGAAGCAAGGAAATGATGTAAACAAAAAAAGCAATTGTGGGAACCTTGCATGTTTACAAAGATCATATATTACTTATAGAGGGAGTAATATATATGACCAGATAGTTCGATTAGGAAATAGTGTGCTTATCTACCTCGGCATGCCCAGTAGTCTGCTAAGACTTACTGATCTAAATTTTTTCGGCTCCTCCTGCATGAAAAATTCCAAAAATTTAATTGCTATCGAATTTTAAACAGTTGCCACACTCACAAAAATGTACTATTTCAGCACTAACAAAGAAAAAGTAACAAATATCTTTTTTTATTTGGGATCAGTCTTCCTCATTCTTTCTGTCGATAGGTCACTCCTCGTCGACCTTCTTTTATTTCAAGATGAAGCTGTTTGCTTTTATCTGGGCTCACCCTACGGGGTCCGGGCATCTTACCTTCCTCGCGTCCGATGTCGGAAGGCGCTAATGGCAATCCCTTTTCTAAAAATAGAGGCAAAAGTATTTTTCGACATGATTGATCTACCAAGCATTGGAGACCATGTCAATACACTCTTTACATTTCCAATTTTACTGGACTAAATTATATATGTAATACTGGACAACTTATTTTTCCTAAAAAGAATACTGACCTATCTAGTAATCTGAAAACATGGACCTTGTTCTTTCGGGGTCTCCTGCATGACCAATATGAAACCATCCGCTGGGCTTCATATATGCCTAAAGTAGTGAGTTTCTTCCCAGTGGAGACTAGAGAGTGTACTCATTATACCGAAACACAGAGACAATTTAATTTGAACTAATTGAGAATTTGAGACCATAACTCTTCTATGTTGCATATACATATTCCTTACATATATATCACTGTTGCATGCAGGCCATTATCTATAAATCTCTTCTATTTATTGACTGGGCTCCCATACATGGGCAATACGTTAATAAGCATGGGATGAATCAAATGATTTAAGAAAATCAGGAGACTGGTATCTACTACGCAATCTTCTTCTTGTAGACTCATGTTGAGCCTTCAAGCGTAGAGTTTTGTAGGATAGTACCAAATTTCCCTCAAGTGGATGACCTAAGGTTTATCAATCCATGGGAGGCGTAGGATGAAGATGGTCTCTCTCAAACAACCCTGCAACCAAATAACAAAGAGTCTCTTGTGTCCCCAACACACCCAATACAATGGTAAATTGTATAGGTGCACTAGTTCAGCGAAGAGATGGTGATACAAGTGCAATATTGATAGTAGATATAGGTTTTTGTAATCTGAAAAATATAAAAACACCAAGGTAATTAGTAGCAAAAGTGAATAAAAATTGTATTGCAATGCTTCGAAACAAGGCATAGGGTTCATACTTTCACTACTGCAAGTTCTCTCAACAATGATAACATAATTAGATCATATAACAATCCCTCAACGTGCAACAAAGAGTCACTCCAAAGTAACTAATAGCGAAGAACAAACGAAGAGATTATTGTAGGGTACGAAACCACCTCAAAGTTATTCTTTCTGATTGATCTATTGGGCTATTCCTATAAGTGTCACAAACAGCCCTAGAATTCGTACTTAAATAACACCTTAAGACACACATCAACCAAAACTCTAATGTCACCTAGATACTCCAATGTCACCACAAGTATCCGCGGGTTTGATTATACGATATGCATCACACAATCTCAGATTCATCTATTCAAACAAACACAAAGAACTTCAAAGATTGCCCCAAAGTTTCTACCGGAGAGTCAAAGACGAAAACGTGTGCCAACCCCTATGCACAAGTTCACAAGGTCACAGAACCCGCAAGTTGATCACCAAAACATATATCAAGTAGATCACGTGAATATCCCATTATCACCATAGATAAGCACATGCAAGACATACATCAAGTGTTCTCAAATCCTTAAAGACTCAATCCGATAAGATAACTTCAAAGGGAAAACTCAATCCATTACAAGAAGGTAGAGGGGGAGAAACATCATAAGATCCAACTATAATAGCAAAGCTCGCGGTACATCAAGATCGTGCCAAATCAAGAACACGAGAGAGAGAGAGAGAGATCAAAAACATAGCTACTGGTACATACCCTCAGCCCCGAGGGTGAACTACTCCCTTCTCGTCATGGAGACCGCCGGGATGATGAAGATGGCCACCGGTGATGATTTCCCCCTCCGGCAGGGTGCCGGAACAGGGTCCCGATTGGTTTTTGGTGGCTACAGAGGCTTGCGATGGCGGAACTCCCGATCTAGGTTCTGCTTTGGAGGTTTGGGGATATATAAGAGGTATTGGCATCGAGAACAAGTCAGGGGAGTCCACGAGGGGCCCACAAGGTCGGAGGGCGCGCCGTCCACCCTTGTGGAGGCCTCGGTACTCCTCTGGTACATCTCCGGTACCCCATGGGCTTCTTTTGGTCCAGAAACAATCGTCGTAAAGTTTTAGGTCAATTGGACTCCGTTTGATATTCCTTTTCTGCAAAACTAAAAAACAAGGAAAAAACAAAAACTGGCACTGGGCTCTAAGTTAATAGGTTAGTCCCAAAAATCATATAAAATAGCATATAAATGCATATAAAACATCTAAGATTGATAATATAATAGCATGGAATAATAAAAAAATTATAGATACGTTGAAGACGTATCAAGAATCCCCAAGCTTAATTCATGCTCGTCCTCGAGTAGGTAAATGATAAAAACAGAATATTCAGATCCATAAGATTCAAAACAATAGTTTAATATTGACATAAAAACAATAATACTTCAAGCATACTAACAAGGCAATTATGTCTTCTTAAAATAACATGGCCAAAGAAAGCTTATCCCTACAAAATCATATAGTCTGGCTATGCTCCATCTTCATCACACAAAATATTCAAATCATGTACAACCCTGATGACAAGCCAAGCAATTGTTTCATACTTTTGATGTTCTTACACCTTTTCAACTTTCACGCAATACATGAGCGTGAGCCATGGACATAGCACTATAGGTGGAATGGACGGTGGTTGTGGAGAAGACAAAAAGAAGGAGATAGTCTCACATCAACTAGGCGTATCAACGGGCTATGGAGATGCCCATCAATAGATATCAATGTGAGTGAGTAGGGATTGCCATGCAACGGATGCACTAGAGCTATAAGTTTATGAAAGCTGAAAAAGAAGCTAACTGGGTGTGCATCCAACTTGCTTGCTCACGAAGACCTAGGGCAATTTGAGGAAGCCCATCACTGGAATATACAAGCCAAGTTGTATAAATGAAAAATTCCCACTAGTATATGAAAGTGACAACATAGGAGACTCTCTATCATTAAGATCATGGTGCTACTTTGAAGCACAAGTGTGGTAAAAGGATAGTAGCATTGCCCCTTCTCTCTTTTTCTCTCATTTTTTTGTCCCTCTCTTTTTTTGCCTCTTTTTTTATATTTTTCGTCTGGAGTCTCATCCTGACTTGTGGGGGAATCATAGTCTTCATCATCCTTTTCTCACTGGGACAATGCTCTAATAATGAAGATCATCACACTTTTATTTACTTAGAACTCAAGAACTACAACTCGATACTTAGAACAAAATATGACTCTACATGAATGCCTCCGGTGGTGTACCGGGATGTGCAATGAATCAAGAGTGACATGTATGAAAGAATTATGAATGGTGGCTTTGCCACAAATACGATGTCAACTACATGATCATGCAAAGCAATATGACAATGATGATGCATGTCATAATAAAACGGAACGGTGGAAAGTTGCATGGCAATTTATCTTGAAATGGCTATGGAAATGCCATGATAGGTAGGTATGGTGGCTGTTTTGAGGAAGGTATATGGTGGGTGTATGGTACCGGCGAAAGTTGCGCGGCAAAAGAGAGGCTCACTGGTGCACGTTGGTCCTAAACAAACGGTTTTTACCCCTTTCCGCGATGGCATTTGGAACCGTCGCCAAGTGAGTGTGTGCGATAGGGTGTCCTTCCCACACGACCCAGAAATCGTCGGGGATAGGCCCTCCTGCGACCCAGGCTGGGGCCGTGTGCGATCGGGCGAGGCATCGAAACCCAATCATTTTCGTGGGTATGTACATCCCACACGGTGAATCCCATAAATCATTTCCGTAGGTATGTACATCCCACACGGTGAATCCAAGAAATCATATCCGCAGGTATGTACACCCCACACGGTGAATCCCAGAAATCATTTCCGTAGGTATGTTCATCCCACACGGTGAATCCCAGAAATCATTTCCGTAGGTATGTACATCCCACACGGTGAATCCCAGAAAATCATTTCTGTAGGTATGTACATCCCACACAGTTCTTTTTGTGGAAACGTCTGTGCAAGGTGGCCTAACACAAACAGTTCGCAGCCGGAAGCCGTGTGTGATTGTTAGTTGATCGAACACGCCTACTTTCTAGAAACCGTGCGGGTTGTTTGAGTTCATCGCCCATGGTGCTGTCTGAGTAACCGTTTGCAATAGAAAACCCCAATAAGCAGGGTAATTAGCCTATTATTGATAATCCATGTACTAATCAAACTGATATTTCTTATAAAACACGCCAGATATTTCATATCCATATAAAAGCAACCAGGATTTCATAATCGAATTACATCAGATAGCTCGACACTCAGTTACGCCATTACACAACAGCACCAAGTTTCACATGCAGCATCAAAAACCTTTGGAAAGTAGCATCATACACAGTAAATACACAGATGAATATCATCTGGGAAACTGCAGAAGCGGAAGGCAAATATGGAGCCTTTAGTGATGTTGAATGTCCTTGCAAGTTTAGGCCAGTGGCTATGGATAATTGCCCGCCCAACCTTCGTCCTCTTCAGCAAGACTTCGATATTGTACCGTGGGTGTTGAATGAATACCTTCCTCGCCTCTTGACCATGCAGGTGGTTTGAGAGGTAATCATCGGTGAACTGCTTTGAAAAGTACTGAAAACAAAGCTATGCATAAATCGCTGTTGTAAATTTTGAAATGGCGCAAGGGGTCAAAACAAGGTAAAAGAGTTGGTACCATCCTATAGTTGACTGGTGTCTTCTTCATTGTGCAAACAAAGGTCTTACTGTTATTCGTCGCAAGTTTCTTCATCCTAACAATCTTTCTGAGTTTCTTGACTTGACTGATATTCATGGACATCTCATTTCCCCATATGCAAAATGGGTCGAACAGTGGGTCTAAGCCTCTGACGGCAGGACCTACATGTGCAAGACCAAATTGTAAGAAACCTAAATATTAGAATGATTCCTGCAACTACACAATAATGTGCTATTAGCCAAAGGACCCTCCTTGAACAAACCTTGATGGTAATCCGCAGTGTCTCCCATTGTTTCCCTGCAACACACATAAGGAAGATCTTGATCAGGTTAACTGAGAGTTTCCATACTATCAGTAGAATATGTATTGAGTACAGCCAAATTCGATTGGTGTCACATGCATAACAATACAAAATTGGACCCACAGCAAATGAAATTCAAATTACAGAACTGAACCAAACAGTTAAATGGACAGCAGGCCAAATGAACCAAAATAGTTAACTCAGCACGACATTGCAGAATAGAAACATGTACTAGAAGATAATACAGTTAACAAAACAAAGAATGCTTGAGAACAATACTACGAAATGTAGCAATCGTTGGACCAAAGTGTTAACTGAACATTACATTTCAGAGGACCAAACTGTTAACTGAACATCAGTTGCATATTAACATTACAGAGGACAAATCACTAGAAGGCACTGGCGGTGGCCTCGAGAAAACATCACGAACTGTATTTTAAAGTAGACAACCGCGCGGCAGTGTCGATGGTGGCCTCGAAGACGAGGTGCTCCTCCAAGATCTGGCGGTCGACATGCATGTCAGCCATAGCGACCTCGTTCACGTATGCGGCCGCATGCTACTCAGCTCCACGTTATACTGCGTGTAAAATGGCTGTGGGCGGCACTTAATTGGAGGAGGGGCAGTGATTTCGGTGGAAGGTGTCGCTCCGTTAGTCGGGGCATGTGGGACGGGAAAGGAGGAGGATGGTGTGGGTGGGGTGTAGATTACCTGACCATATCGACGAGGCCGCGCAGCAAGAAGAAGGGTGGGCGGTGAGGAGGCGGCGCTGCAAGAAGAAGGGGCGTCGGCGAGGAGGCGGCGCTGCAAGAAGAAGGGTAGCCGGCAAGGAGGCGGCGCTACAAGAAGAAGGGTCGCCGGCGAGGAGGCTGAGCTGCTAGTAAGCAGCAGTGAAGGTTTGAACTTGGAAAGCAAGGAGGAACAGTGGAAATGTGGCTTTTGGAAGGAGGGAGGGGGCGGGGAGATAGATATTTCCGCGGTGGCAAAAAAATTCGCTCGGTGCCGCGAGAAACTGGCGCGCAAGTGTGGTTCAAGTGGGGGCGGTGGACTGTAGACGACGAAGCTTCCTGCGTAAGCCAGACAAGATGGTGCGCCAAGATATTTTATATCGCATCCCACATGATTCTTTCTAGTAAACTGTTTGTGGTATACCTGAATTTTTCATTATGTTTTGAAAGACAAAATGGTGTTACGGAGGGAAAGGATGGTGTTTGAATTGCTAGAACATTTACGTACAGTCAACATGCAACTTGTACATGAGTGTCGTGTTTAAATTTGGAATTATTCCGGGTTCATTTGGCATTTTTATGCATTAATTGAGTTTCTGGGCATTTAATGTGCATCATTCAAATTTGAACTACAAGCACATGCTCCAATACACCAAAGTTTGCTGAAAAATTACATGTGTGCCTTTGGTTGAATTTATAGCTCACATGCAAGAAATGGCAATAAAATTCAAACATCTGGGTGTCGTGGCTCAATCGGAATGATTGAGCAACTTGGTTTTTTAATTCCTGTAAATCCAAAACACAGCTGAAAATCATGACTTGGCATGGTGTCATGGCATGGCACCAACATGCTGCAGTATTTTTTTTGGCCGAATTGGGAAAAGCTTTGGTGTAAGCTTCTTGCAAACCGGAGCTTCCCTCAAGAAGGCTCGTGGTTCCGAGAGGGAACGTGTCACCTCCGTTTGCAAAACGACATAAGTACACTGCCTTCTCCCGCCTTAATTTTTTTACACAGGAAGATTAGACAAAATAGAAGTATCGTGCTAAAATTTGGAATTATTCCGTGTTCGTTTGGCCTTTTTCATGCATTAATTGAGTTTCTGGGCATTTAATGTGCATAATTCAAATTTGAACTACAAGCACGTGCTCCAGTGCACCAAAGTTGTTTGAAAAATCACATGTGTGTCCTTGGGTGAATTTCTAGGTCCCATGCAAGAGATGGGAGTGAAGTTCAAACATCTGGGCGTCGTGGCTCAACCGGAAAGATTGAGAAACTTGGCTTTTTAATTCCTGTAAATCCAAAACACGCCTAAAAATCATGAAACTTGGCATGGTCTCATGACATGGCACGAACATGCTCCGGTAATTTTTTTGGCCGTATTGGGACAAGCTTTGGTGTAACCTTCTTGCAAACCAGAGCTTCCGTCAAGAAGGCTCGTGGTTCCGAGAGGGAACTTGTCATCTCCGTGTGCGAAACGACATACGTACACTGCCTTCTCCCACCTTAATTTTTTTGCACATCCAGATTATACCAAATAGAAGCACCGTGCTAAATTTTGGAATTATTCCAGGCTCATTTCGCCTTTTTATACATTAATTGAGTTTCTGGGCATTTAATGTGCATTATTCAAATTTGTACTACAAGCACATGCTCCAGTGCACCAAACTTGTTTGAAAAATCACATGTGTGTCCTTGGATGAATTTCTAGGTCCCATGCAAGAGATGGGAGTGAAATTCAAACATCTGGGCGTCGTGGCTCGGCCGGAAAGATTGAGAAACTTGGTTTTTTAATTCCTATAATTCCAAAACACGCCTGAAAATCATGAAACTCGGCATGGTGTCATGACATGGCACCAACATTCTGCGTTAATTTTTTGGCCGAATTGGGACAAGCTTTGGTGTAAGCTTCTTGCAAACCGGAGCTTCCCTCAAGAAGGCTCGTGGTTCCGAGAGGGAACGTGTCACCTCCGTGTGCGAAACGACATACGTTCACTGCCTTCTCCCGCCTTATTTTTTTTACACAGCTAGATTAGACCAAATAGAAGTACCGTGCTAAATTTTGGAATCATTCCGGGCTCGTTTCGACTTTTTTATACATTAATTGAGTTTTTGGGCATTTAATGTGCATAATTCAAATTTGAACTACAAGCACATTCTCCAGTGCACCAAAGTTGTTTGAAAAATCACATGTGTGTCCTTGGGTGAATTTCTGGGTCCCATGAAAGAGATGAGAGTGAAATTCAAACATCTGGGCGTCGTGGCTCGGCCGGAAAGATTGAGAAACTTGGTTTTTTAATTCCTGTAATTCCTAAACACGCCTGAAAATCATGAAACTTGGCATGGTGTCATGACATGGCACCAACATTCCGCGGTAATATATTTGGCCAAATTGGGACAAGCTTTGGTGTAAGCTTCTTGCGAACCGGAGCTTCCCTCAAGAAGGCTCGTGGTTCCGAGAGGGAACGTGGCACCTCCGTCTGCGAAACGACATACGTACACCGCCTTCTCCCGCCTTTTTTTTACACAGCCAGATTAGACCAAATAGAAGTACCGTGCTAAATTTTGGAATTATTCCGGGCGTCTTTCACTTTTTTATACATTAATTGAGTTTCTAGGCATTTAATGTGCATAATTCAAAGTTGAACTACAAGCACATGCTCCAGTGCACCAAAGTTGTTTGAAAAATCACATGTGTGTCCTTGGGTAAATTTCTAGGTCCCATGCAAGAGATGGGAGTGAGATTCAAACATCTGGGCATCGTGGCTCGACCGGAAATATTGAGAAACTTGGTTTTTTAATTCCTGTAATTCCAGAACACGCCTGAAAATCATGAAAGTTGGCATGGTGTCATGACATGGCACCAACATGCTGTGGTAATATTTTTGGCCGAATTGGGACAAGCTTTAATGTAAGCTTCTTGCAAACCGTAGCTTCCCTCAAGAAGGCTCGTGGTTCCGAGAGGGAACGTGTCACCTCCGTGTGCGAAACGACATATGTACACTGCCTTCTCCCGGCTTATTTTTTTACACAGCCAGATTAGACCAAATAGAAGTATCGTGCTAAATTTTGGAATTATTCCGTGTTCGTTTGGCCTTTTTATACATTAATTGAGTTTCTGGGCATTTAATGTGCATAATTCAAATTTGAACCACAAGCACATGCTCCAGTGCACCAATGTTGTTTGAAAAATCACATGAGTGTCCTTGGGTGAATTTCTAGGTCCCATGCAAGAGATAGGAGTGAAATTCAAGCATCTGGCGTCGTGGCTCGGCCGGAAAGATTGAGAAACTTGGTTTTTTAATTCCTATAATTCCAAAACACGCCTGAAAATCATGAAACTTGGCATTGTCTCATGACATGGCACCAACATCCTGTGGTAATTTTTCTGTCCGATTTGCGAAGGCCCACACATTAACAATCAACAAAGTCATTTTGGAACAAGTGTTGTCACGTTACAAATCAGAAATACAAGTATTATTAAACCCGTGGGCGTTCAACTTACCAATTACGTGCGGCCACGCGTCCCCTTTTTTTATTGGCTAGGAGGTGCCGTGCGGGGTAGCTATTTGAGTACGGAGGCGTGCGATCAGACCCCTGCGCGTGCTCATCAGGAGGAGAGCCCTTTGACCGCTACCCGCCGCGCACCTCCCTCCCAACGTCTCCATTAATGGCGCCCGAGCACCTGTTCTACGGCGTGGCCATATGTCTCACTGGACTAAGATTTAAGAGAGAAAAATGAAAATCTGAAAAGAAAGTGTTGCACGGATCTTGATGTAAGATCCGATGGGCCTATATAGCATCGACTGCGACTTATAGCAAGCATGATGAATATAAGGACGATGACAGTGGATAATAATTGTCTTACATATTTAGAAAACATAATTAAAAAAGCCACATGCGGCAACGCCAGAAATACACAAGGGCAAAAGAAGAAGACAATGATCTGGCTCGCTGATCTCTACTTTCTTGATGCGTTGCTGCAGGCCGCGGGAACTAGTCTCCGCGGCGAGCGGCGACGAGCTCTTTCTTGTCCTCAAGATGCTGCTTGAGAGCATCCACGGATTCCTCCACCAGCCTCATGCGCTCGATGCACAGCTTGTTATTCTCGTCCATAAGTTTCTCGACGATGACGCCGGTCCTTTTCAACAAGGTCGTGGTTTGCTCCTGCTGCTCCGCACTTCTGACGATCTTCGCCCTCAGCAGGTCGCGCTCGGCCCGGAGCTTCGCATTGCTCTCATTTACTTGCCGGATGACGTCGGTATACTGTTCAAACGAGGCTTGCAGGTCATCCTGCAACCTCGCCCACCTGGATATCTGATCCATCTGCCTATGGACGAGGGCACGCATGCACGTGTAAGAGTCCTCGCCTGCCCGCGAGGCATTTTCCCAGGCCGCTGCGGCAAGGGAGGACATCTGTGCTGCATTCGCGGGGCGGCGGGACATCTCTTCTGCTTCTGCGGCACGGTCGGACCAGTCTGTGGCATCGACGGTGCGGCGGGTCCTCCGTGCTGCTTCGGCGGCGCGGCGGGACCTCTCTGCTGCTACGGCCGTGTGGCAGGACATGTTGGCTGCTATCGCAGCAAGGCGGGACATCTCGCGTGCTCCCGCTTCCAGGCTCGCCTCTCCCTGGTCGCAATCTCTCGACCCAGAACTCACGCTGGCCATGGCGGACGCAAGGGAACGATGATGAATGACTTGTTTGTTTTTGACTTTTTGTGGATGAGGAGTTGAGGAGGAATGTGCAGTCATCTTGGAGTAGTAGTATTTATAACCGCGTAGTAATACGCTCCTAAGTGGGAAACCGTTTAGGTTTTGATCGGTGTGAACAGGTTTGCAATTTGGAATGTGACGGGACGCATGCTCAAAATTTACTGATGGTTATTGGTGCGGGACTATTCCCAGAAGGCGTAACGTGGGCACGTACGCTTTCTCGGCCGCGTACGTGGCGTTTGCACCACAGGGTGCACCGCAATAGGCAATCTCAGCACACATCTTTTAGTTAGAATGGGTGTGCTCATCTAGCGCACACACGTTGATCTATCTAACTGTTTCAGTTTGTTGTGGCTAATTGCAAACAGTTCATCCATGTGAAGTGTATGCCATCAATCACAGACACTTTGATCTGGCTTACCCGTTTCTGTTCTGTTGCCTAATGGCAAACAGTTAATCCTTCTGAAGCGTATGCCCTCAATCACACACACCTTGATCTGGCTGACCGTTTCTTTTGTGTTGCCTAATCACAAACAGTTCATCCGAGTGAACCGTATGCTGTATATCGCACACACCTTCATCTGGCTGCCCGTTTTGTTGTGTTGCCTAATCACAAACAGTTCATCCGAGTGAACCGTATGCTCTATATCGCACACGCCTTCATCAGGCTGCCCGTTTCTTTTGTTCCGCCTCATCGCAAACAGTTCATTAGACTGAACCGTATGCCCTGGATCGCACGCGCAACTAAAATCCGAACTGTGTTTGATGCATCCTCCATCGCAAACGTTTTCACCTTTTTTGACGGTTTTCATACAGCACCGTTTGCGATTATGGCATCGCACACAGTTTCTCGAAGGGTCTCTGATCGTAGTGTCGCGTTAGCAGCATCCTGCAGTAGTGGCTAGCAATGGTGGAAGGGTGAGAGTACTTATAATCCATGCACTCAACATTAGTCATAAAGTACTCACATACTTATTGCAAAAATCTATTAGTCATCAAAACAAAGTACTACGCGCATGCTCCTGGGGGGATAGATTGGTAGGAAAAGACCATTGCTAGTCCCTGACCGCCACTCATAAGGAAGACAATAAAAAAATATCTCATGCTCCAACTTTGTTACATAACTGTTCACCATACGTGCATGCTACGGGACTCACAAACCTCAACACAAGTATTTCTCAAATTCACAACTACTCACTAGCAAGACTCTAGTATCACCATCTTCATATCCCAAAATAATCATAAGGAATCAAACTTCTCATAGTATTCAATGCACTTTATATGAAAGTTTTTATTATATCCCTCTTGGATGCCTATCATATTAGGACTAAATTCATAACCAAAGCAAATTACCACGCTGTTTAGAGAGACACTAAAAATAATATAAGTGAGCTCCGTTAGTATAATAAAACAAATCATTCACTTTGGTACTGTCAAGACAAGATTCATAATGTTTCTCACATGATGCAATATAAGACATAGAAACTAGAAAACAAGCAAACTAATCATCATAGATAGGAGGCATGATTTCATCCTAGTAAATTTTCTCATCAAAACTTGGGGGACTAAAAATATCATCTTCATCAAACATAGCATCCCCAAGCTTATGGCTTTGCATATCATTAGCATCATGGATATTCAAAGAATTCATAGTAACAACATCGCAATCATGCTCATCATTCAAATATTTAGTGCCAAACATTTTATAGATTTCTTCTTCTAACACTTGAGAACAATTTTCCTTTCCATCATTTTCACGAAAGATATTAAAAATATGAAGCATATGAGGCAACCTCAACTCCAGTTTTTGTAGTTTTCTTTTATAGACTAAACTAGTGATAAAACAAGAGACTAAAAGATTCGATTGCAAGATCTAAAGATATACCTTCAAGCACTAACCTCCCCGGCAATGGCGCCAGAAAAGAGCTTCATGTCTACTATGCAACCTTCTTCTTGTAGACTCGTGTTGGGCCTCCAATCGCAGAGTTTTGTAGGACAGTATCAAATTTCCCGCAAGTGGATGACCTAAGTTTATCAATTAGTGGGGGCATAGGATGAAGATGGTCTCTCTCAAACAACCCTGCAACCAAATAACAAAGAGTCTCTTATGTCCCTAACACACCCAATACAATGGTAAATTGTATAGGTGCACTAGTTCGGCGAAGAGATGGTAATACAACTGCAATATGGATAGTAGATATAGGTTTTTGTAATCTGAAAAATATAAAAACAGCAAGGTAACTAGTAGCAAAAGTGAGCAAAAATTGTATTGCTATGCTTCGAAACAAGGCATAGGGTTCATACTTTCACTAGTGCAAGTTCTCTCAACAATAATAACATAATTAGATCATATAACAATCCCTCAACGTGCAACAAAGAGTCACTCCAAAGTCACTAATAGCGGAGAACAAACGAAGAGAATATTGTAGGGTATGAAACCAGCTCAAAGTTATTCTTTCTGGTTGATCTATTGGGATATTCCTATAAGTGTAACAAACAGCCCTAGAGTTCGTACTAAAATAACACCTTAAGACACACATCAACTAAAACCCTAATGTCACCTAGATACTCCAATGTCACCACAAGTATCCGTGGGTTTGATTATACAATATGCATCACACAATCTCAGATTCATCTATTCAAACCAACACAAAGAACTTTAAAGAGTGCCCCAAAGTTTCTACCGGAGAGTCAAGACGAAAACGTGTGCCAACCCCTATGCACAAGTTCACAAGGTCACAGAACCCGCAAGTTGATCACCAAAACATACATCAAGTAGATCACATGAATATCCCATTGTCACCACAGATAAGCACATGCAAGATATACATCAAGTGTTCTGAAATCCTTAAAGACTCAATCCGATAAGATAACTTCAAAGGGAAAACTCAATCCATTACAAGAAAGTTGAGGGGGAGAAACATCACAATTAAGATTCAAATATAATAGCAAAGCTCGCGGTACATCAAGATCGTGCCAAATCAAGAACACGAGAGAGAGATCAAACACATAGCTACTGGTACATACCCTCATGCCGGGGAGTACGACACCTATGGGACCATGCGGGTCCCTTCTGCGGTTTGGCAGGGAAGAGGGGTAAAGCAAAGAGCAGATCTAATGATCAACATGACGGATTTTTACCCAGGTTCGGGCCACTCGGAAGCGTAAAACCCTAGTCCCGCTTGAGTGTATATTCTGTGTTCTTGAGCTTCGGCTAGCTGCTATGCATACGAGCTGGGCCGAGAGGTTTAAAAGTCTGAATCCTCCTCCAATACACCACGGGCCTCGTTTTATATGTCCAAGGGGCTGCCACAGTGGCATATAGGAGGTGTAAAGTAGCTACAGTGTTTATGTTTATCATCGGTGTCTTAGGACAAACGCCACAAATGGGCTGCTTACGTGCCCTTCAGCTTTATTGGGGACGGGAGTAGAACCCGTCTCGTCCGTCGTTGCCCCGCCCTGTCTCGACACGCATCCATGTCGACGAGTCATGCAGTGCCAAGTTGGCTGGCCAGCTGCTGCGCTGGAGAGGTGGCAGGATCTTCATGAAGATCTGCATGCCACCACGCAGGTGCTTGCCAGGCTAGCAGGCCGGCCACTGCGCTGGAGTGGTGACGGGGTGGTGGAGTCTTGCCGCGGTCTTTCCGATGTCACCGGCAAGTATCTTGCCGGGGCCTTGCAGACGTCCTTGACAAGGATCTTGCTGGGTACTTTGTCTTCTGGCCTTCACAAAGATCTGCACGCCACTACGCGCATGCCCTTGGGTCTGGTCCTTAACATTGTCGATGGTGTTAGAGATCTCAACCTCAAGGGTGGTGCTCTTGTTAGTGCTCTATAAGCCGTCCCAGCAAGGATCTTGCCGGGGTCTCGCAAGCCGTCCCGGCAAGGATCTTGCCGGGGGTCCTTCTCGTCCTCTGTTCTCTGGCTTGGCCGCTTCTCTTCGCCTTGTATCTCGTTTTTATCCTTGATCGCCCTCTTCATGCCTCACCGCTCATGGGGCTACGACTGCCCGTGCACAAGTATGGGGTGCTAACGGGCCCAAACTTTAGTACACCGACACCTCAGCCCCGAGGGTGAACTACTCCCTCCTCGTCATGGAGACCGCCGGAATGATGAAGATGGCCACCGGTGATGATTTCCCCCTCCGGCAGGGTGCCGGAACAGGGTCCCGATTGGTTTTTGGTGGCTATAGAAGCTTGCGACGGCGGTACTCCCGATCTAGCTTCTATTCTGGAGGTTTGGGGATATATAAGAGGTGTTGGCATCGAGACCAATTCAGGGGAGTCCATGAGGGGCCCATAAGGTCGGAGGGCGCGCCCTAGGGGGTGAGGGCGCCCTCTACCCTTGTGGAGGCCTCGGGACTCCTCTGGTGCTCTCCGGTACTCCGTGGGCTTCTTTTGGTCCAAAAACAAGCGTCGTAAGTTTCAGGTCAATTGGACTCCGTTTCATATTCCTTTTCCGTGAAACTCAAAAACAAGGAAAAAACAGAAACTGGCACTGGTCTCTAGGTTAAGAGGTTAGTCCCAAAAGTCATATAAAATAGCATATAAATGCATATAAAACATCCAAGATTGATAATATAATAGCATGGAACACTAAAATATTATAGATACGTTGGAGACGTATCAGAGACAGCTTAGTATTATATATAAATAGATAAAGGAATCTCAAGACAAAATACATCCTACGGTTATTAATAGAGTTTTGAACCGGTATGAGGCAATTTTCGGGCCAAAGGCATCAGCTAGCAGTGAATCAATATGACGTGGTTTCCAGTTTAAATATCACCCACCTATTAAAGAAGAAATTGAAGAACCGGTACTAGCTAAAGAGGAAACTATTATTTATAATGTTGATCCAGTTTTTCCTACTGTTTATATTGAGAAATCACCTCTCCCTGTTATGATGAAGGAACATGCTAAAGTTTCAACTATGGTCAATAAAATTTATATTAGAACACCTAAACCTGATGAACAAATCAAAGTAGAACCTAGTGTTGCTATGGTTAAGGATCTCCTGGAAGAAAATATCGATGGGCGTGTTATTTACTTTTGTGGAGAAGCTGCTAGAATTGCCAAACCCGATAAAAAGGATAAACATAGACCTATTGTTGGTATGCCCGTTGTCTCAGTTAAAATAGGAGATCACTGTTATCATGGTTTATGCGACATAGGTGCTAGCGTGAGTGCTATTCCCGTTACGTTATATGAAGAATTATGAATGACATAACACCCGCAGATATAGAAGACATAGATGTTACTATTAAACTTGCAAACAGAGATACTATATCACCAATTAGGATTGTTAGAGATGTTGAAGTCTTGTGTGGGAAAATAAAGTACCCTACTGATTTTTTTTTGTTCTTGGTTCCCCACAAGATGATTTTTGTCCCATTATCTTTGGTAGATCTTTCTTGAACACCATTAATGCTAAAATAGATTGTGAGAAACAAACTGTCGGTGTTAGCTTTGGTGATGAGTCTCATGAGTTTAATTTTTCCATGTTTAGTAGAAAAGCTCATTAAAAAGAATTGCCTAGTAAGGATGAAATAATTGGTGTTGCTTCTATTGACGTGCCTCCTACGGATCCTCTAGAACAATATCTGCTAGACCATGAAAATGATCTACATATGCATGAAAGAAATGAAATAGATAAGATTTCTTTGAACAACGTCCTCTGCTTAAACACAATTTGCCTATTGAAACTCTAGGAGGTCCTCCTCCACCTAAAGGTGATCCTGTGTTTGAATTAAAACAATTGCCAGACACTTTGAAATATGCTTATCTTGATGAGAAGAAGATATATCATGTTATTATTAGTGCTAACCTTTCAGAATAAGAAGAAGAAAGATTATTGAAAGTTCTAAGGAAGCACCGAGCTGCTATTGGATATACTCTGGATGATTTAAAGGGCATTAGTCCCACTCTATCTCAGCACAAGATTAATATGGAACCTGATGCTAAACCCGTTGTTTTTTTGACTATATACTGCAAGGCAACAGCCTCATAGTGCTTTATTGCATAGAACTAGAGTGTTACAAAATTACAAAATACAAGAAAACAAAGAAAAGAACATACTTACAAGGGGCCTAAGAGAGTAAGGCTATCCAGGAGACTAAGCTATCTCTATATTTACATTTGATTCTATGAGCTAAAAGGGAAATATCATGTATGAAATTCCTCCTCCAAGAAATGAAGGAAGGTCTCTCATTTCTAAAGATCTTCCCATTCCTTTGTGTCCAGATATTCCATGTAGCAGTAAATACCACCTCTGTGAAGAAAGGATAACCAAAATCCCTCCTAGCAGAAAGAGCCATCTCATATGTGTTCTGGTTAGGTTGGACAGTCCAGGAAATCCCAAGGTAATTCCAAACCCTTTGGCTGAAGTTGCAAGCAAAGAATAGATGTGCACGGTCTTCATGTGAAGCACAGAGGCTAAAGAACACACGTGTCATCCTGGATGATCTAATGCCTGCGTTGCATCATATCCCTAGTATTCAGACGGTCCATCAAAAGAAGCCATCCAAACACTTTAAACTTAAGCGTACAAGCACACTTCCAAATCCATCTGAAAATTGGATCAACCACCAGGTGAGAGAAGCAAGACTCATAGTAAATCTTTGATTTAAACTCCCCAGATTTAGACGGCCACTTCCAAATGTCCTTATTCTCCACGTTCAAGCTGACCGAAGACAGCAAATCCTGAAGTTGAGTTAGCTCAGTATAAGCCTCCTGTGACAGAGGCAGATGTAAGTGTTCTGAGGTCTCCGGTTGCTCCATAAACTCTCTGACTGTGACTGTGTCATCAGTGACAAAAGAATAAAGCCTAGGGAAATGCTCGCATAAAAGGACCACATTATTACCCAGCTGCCAGCGATCAAACCAAAAGACCACCGTGTTGCCAGCATGCACTTGTGGGACGGCTAACTTGCAAAATTTGTTGTACAAACTCATGACATCTCGCCACCAAAATGAGCCACAGCTCTGAGTGACTTGCGGCAGCGAAGCAGCATAATAGGTATCCCAAATTAATGTGACCCAAGGCACGTCCAACCTATTAAAAAACTTGAAAAGATGCTTGAGCAACAAGGCTTCATTTTGAAGTCCCAAATTAAGCACACCCAAACCACCACACTTCTTGGGTCGGCAGACCAGATCCCATGCAGCCAAGGATTGACGAGGATTATCTGTGTTGCCTCTCCACAAGCATTGACGCATGATTCTCTCAATCTGCTACAAGATGCCCTTGGGAAGAGATAGCGTACACAAGAAATAAATTGGCATGGAGCATAGTACCGACTGAAGCAGTTGCAGACGACTTCCTTGATTCAGCAGACACGAGGAAGCAGATAAACAGTGTTTAATACGATCAACGAGAGGTAGTAGATCATAGATTGTGGGCCTCGAAGTACACATGGGTAACCCTAGATATGTGAAAGACATAGAGCCCACATCACAACCTAGCAGATTGGCAACCCGAGATTGCTGAACCCGTTGTTGATCACCAACATCGGTTAAATATGAAGATGAAAGAAGTGGTAAGAACGGAAATATTAAAACTTCTGGAAGCAGGTATAATCTATCCTATAGCTGATAGTAGATGGGTAATTCATGTTCATTGTGTCCCTAGGAAAGGAGGTATTACTGGTGTTCCTAATGATAAGAATGAACTTATTCCACAAAGAATTGTTACAGGCTATAGAATGGTAATTGATTTTAGAAAATTAAACAAAGCAACTAGAAAAGATCATTACCCTCTGCCTTTTATTGATCAAATGCTAGAAAATTATCTAAGCACACACATTTTTGCTTCCTTGCTAGATATTCTGTTTTTTTGCAAATATCTGTTTCTCAACCTGATCAAGAAAAGACCACTTTCACTTTTCTCGTTGGAACTTATGCTTATAGACGTATGCATTTTGGTTTTATGCAATGCACCTTCTACCTTTCAAAGATGTATGACTGCTATATTCTTTGACTTTTGTGAAAAGATTCCCTACAAGAAAAGACACATCCGTGACATTTTGAGCCGAACGATTTTTTTCCTGTCATGCTATGACACTTCTATGACAATAATTGTGACAAAACCCGGTATCATTATAGATGTGGTGGGTTCCTACTTCTATGACAAAAAATCATGACAGAAAATGGGCTTATCATCCTGGGCGGGCCGGAGATGCAGCTGCATGACATTCTTTGGGCCGTCTATGACGGAAAAAACCATGGTAGAAGCGAGGGCGAGGAAAATATCGGGGAGTTCCCGGTTACGGTGGGTGGTCGGGGCTGAGCGATGCGCGTTTCTCTCGTACACGTACGCGCGTGGGTGCGAGGCGTTGGGTTCTAACTGAACCCGAGCGAGGCATTCGCCTATTGATTCCGAGCGATTGCACTGCACGCTACGCGGTACTGAACCCGAGCGATCGATCGATCCCTGGCTGTTAACTGCACCCGATCGAGCGATTCCTTCGGTACTGCTACTAACTGAAGCCGATCGAACCTGCTGCCTCTTGATGAACAGTGAGCGTTGTTGGGGGGTTGGATGAACAGTTCCCCGTGGGGGTTGGATGAACAGGACCCCGTGGTAGTAGAGGCCATTGCCGCTGGATGAACAGGACCCCGATCGAGCCGGTTGGGGGTGGATGAACAGGACCCCGTGGAGGGCTGGATGAACAATACCCCGTGGATGGCTGGTTTAACAGTAGCCGGTGGATGGCTGGATGAACAGTAGCCCGTGGAGGGATGGTTGAACAGGACCCCGTGGAGAGGGTTGGCTGAAAAGTAGCCGGTGGAGGAGCAGTGCAGGCTGGATGAACAGGATCCCATGGATGAACAGTCGCAGGCGGAGGCTGGAGGAGGTCGAAGGTGGATGAACAGTAGCCCGTGTAAGATGCATGAGGTCGACGGTGGAGATGAACAGTAGCCCGTGGAGTCCCGTTTTGCGGTACGCCACACCCCTCCCGATGAACATGACCCCTGTTTCGACCGTAGCGCTCCAACACAAGTCCGTTTCCTCCATTTTGCAGTATGCCACACCCCTCTCGATTAACAGGACCCCATTTGGACCATAGGAGGTCGAAGAGAAGTCTGTTTCCTCCGTTTTGTGGTACACCACACCCCTCCTGGTGAACAGGATCCCATTTCGACTGTAGGCGGTTGAACACAAGGCCGTTTCCTCCATTCTGTGGTATGCGAGGCCTCGTTTTGATTGACTATTCCATCCAAGCTGGTTGGCTCCTGATGAACACGACACATTCGGTTGCCTCCTGATGAACACGATGACGCAGTTTCTCTGTTCCGACCCAGCTTGTTGGCTGCCGATGAATAGGACGCCGTTGATGCCTCTCCATGTACACGAGCCCTGGCCGTACGTATGCGCGAGTAGGCATTCAAGACCCTGCCTGTATGTACGTACATGGCTGTATTTACTTTCTAGCACCCTGGCTATATGTACGTGTACATGCTACGTCCGCGCCTCTACTACGACACGTGCCCTTCCTTACTCGGCCACGGTTCATCGCTGCAGCCTGCAGATAGACCGATCGACCAGTATGTATGTACACGTTCGCGACCAGAATGACAACACTATGTATGCTTCGACCAGGTGGGTCCCGACTGTCAGGGAGGATAAGGAGGCACTTCCTTGCGTGTGAAGATGTAGCTGGTGGGTTCCAGTAGTCAGGGGAAACGTTGTTTTGTGAAATAAGGTGGCCCGTACGATGGGTCCCTGCTGTCAGGTGGAGGAATCATTATTTTGTGCATAATATGGAGGCACTTACTTGCTGCGGCCGTGGACCATGTTGTTAGCCTCTCCACGTACAGTACTCTTCCGATGGAAGTCGTTCCTTGACCACATTGACCACGCTGCGCCGAGAGCACCAAGGCGGTGGACGACGGCGAGGCCTAGGAAGGGGACGACGCGGTGCTGGGGAATACGCGACAGTGGATGCCCATGCGGAGAGGAGTACGAGGGTTCATTGGTTCGGCTGCGGTGTGAGGCTGTCGTCGCCGTAGAATAACAGGGGGTGTGTGAGTACAGGGATGGCCTGGCCAGCGGTGGGAGTAGTAGGGGGCGGTGAGGCCTCCGCGGCAGCACAGCCGGCCACGGGAGGCACGAGCAGGCGGCACGACCGGCGCTGGTTTGGGCGGCTGGAGCAAGAAGACCAGAGGTTGAAGAAGCACTACGGCTGTTGGATGGACATCGTATGGTCACTAGACATAGAATCATTCATATTGACTAAGTTGACAAAGCCCTCCGTCCCCGTCAACTTAGTAGGCCCACAAGTCAGCCTCCCACTATGGTGGGTCCCAGCTAGCAGGGGGTTATCTTTTTTTGCGCGTAATAAGGAGGCACTTCCTTGCGTGCGAAGATATAGCTGGTGGGTCTGAGCTGACAGCGAGGGGCGTTTTTTTCGCGAAATACAGAGGCCCTTCCGGTGGGTCCCAGCTGTCAGGTGGAGGAATCTTTTTTTGCGCGTAATAAGGAAACATTTCCTTATGTGCGCCCGTGGACCCAGGTGTCAGCCTCTCCACGTACAGTCCACTTCCCATGGATGTCGTTCGTTGACCACGTTGACCATGCTGCGCCGAGAGTACCAGCGCGGTGGATGACGGCGAGGCCTAGGAACGGAATGACACGGAGCCAGGGAAGACTCGAAAGTGGTTGCCCACGCGGTGGGGAGTACGAGGGTTTACTGGTTCGGCTGCCGTTGCCGGAAAATAACAGGAGGTGTGGGTGAGTAGAGGAATGGCCTGTCCAGTGATCGAGTAGGGTGGGGCAGTGCGGCCTGTGCGGCAGCACAGCCGACCACGGGAGGCGGGAGCAGGCAGTCCCATCGGCGCTGGTTTGAGCAGCTGGAGCAAGAAGATCAGATATTGAAGATGCAGCACGGCCGTTGGATTAACATCCAACGGTCACTGCTCCTAGAATCGTTTGTGGACTAAGTTGAGAAAGCCTTTCGTACACGTCAACCTAGTAGACCCACAAGTCAGCCTCCAAATCTGCCCCAAACAGCATATAGTCGAAAATTTCTAGCCATATTCAAATTAATTTAAAAACTAAACATACCTTAATTTAAATCCAATGAAATTTTACCCGCACAAAAACAATGAAATTTAAAATATCAAAATCTGAAAGAAAAAAGTATTTTGGAACTAATTGCCTATTTGCTGTATTTTTCCATTTTAGCCCATTTATTATTACTTATAGCCCATTTCTTATTGCTTATAGCCCATTTTCTAGGCAAGTCCGAATGCATCCCTCCTCGTCTTGAAAGATTTCCGGCCTAGCTTGGCGTAGAAAAAAGTAGGCCTACATTGGTTATTCTACAAAAAACAAAATAGCTGGGCTAGCCATTTTTAGAAAGGAAAAAACAAACTGGGCTGGCCATGTGGTAAACATATGAAATAAAAGCCTGGGCTAGACGGGCCACAGCTCCTGCACAACCCAGTTGATACCCTTCACCGTCCTGAAAAAAATTTACTGCGCGCTGCTGCGTCCCTACTGTCATCCTCACCATGTATAGTCATCTCCTTATTCCTCTCGGTTGTTGACCATGTTGACAACACCGGAGGGCAGCGCCGCGGCGAGCGAACCAAGGAGGAGGACGATGGTGAGGCCTCGAATGCGAACGAACAGGAGCCAGGGAAGATGCGCAGAGTTTTAGAGTACGATGTGGCCACAATGCGTGCGCGCAGCACAGCCAGCCGTGTGATGTCTACTATGCAACTTTATTCTTGTAGACACGTGTTGGGACTCCAAGCGCAGGGTTTTGTAGGACAGTGGCAATTTTCCCTCAAGTGGATGACCTAAGGTTTATCAATCCGTGGGAGGTGTAGGATGAAGATGGTCTCTTTAAAACCACCCTGCAATCAAATACCAGATATCTCTTGTGTCCCCAACACACCCAATACAATGGTAATTTGTATAGGTGCACTAGTTCGGCGAAGAGATGGTGATAAAAGTGTAATATGGATGGTAGAAATAGATTTTTATAATCTAAATAAATAAAAACAACAAGGTAACAAATAGTAAACGGGCACAAAAACGATATTGCAATGCTTGAAAATGAGGCCTAGGGTCCGTACTTTCACTAGTGCAACCTCTCAACAGTGCTAACGTAGTTGGATCATATGATTATCACTCAAAGTGCAATAAAGAATCACTTCCGAGTTCCTATTAGCGGAGAACAAAAGATAGAAATTGTTTGTAGTGTACGAAACCACCTCAAAGCTATTCTTTCCGATCAATCTATCCTAGAGTTCGTACTAAAATAACGCAAGCTATTCTTTCCGATCGATCTAATCAAGAGTTTGTACTAAAATAACACCATAGCTACTGGTACAAACCCTCAGCACCGACGGTGGACTAGTCCCTCCTCATCATGGTGGTCGCCGGGATGATGAAGGTGGCCACCGGAGATGATCCCCCCCTCTAGAAGGGTGCCAGAACGGGGTCTAGATTGGTTTTCGGTGGTTACAGAGCCTTGCGGCGGCGAAACTTCCGATCTAGGTTCACCCCCGAAGGGTTTTGGAATGTTTGTGAATTTATAGGGTAAAGAGGGGTGCGGGAGGCCACCGAAGTGGGCACAACCCACCTGGTCGCGCTTGGGCCCCCAGGCGCGCCCTGGTGGTGGTGCCCCCTTGAGACACCCCCCAGGTGCTGCTCTGGCCCAATGGATGTCTTCTGGTCCATAAAAAATCTCCAAAAAGTTTCGCGGTGTTTGGACTCTGTTTGATATTGATTTGCTGCGATGTAAAAAACAAGCAAAAAACAGCAACTGCCACTGGGCACTGGGTCAATAGGTTAGTCCCAAAAAATGATATAAAGTTGCAATAATTTTTTTGCAAAACATCCAAGAATGATAATATAACAGCATGAATACTTCATAAATTATAGATACGTTGGAGACGTATCAGCATCCCCAAGCTTAATCCCTACTCGTCCTCGAGTAGGTAAATGATAAAAGAAATAATTCATGAATTGTGAATGCTAGCAAAGTGCATAAGTTTGATCAATGATAATTTCAATCACTTTTCCTAGCATCATGACAACAACTTTTTCTTATAAAATTTCTCATGTTTAAAGTAGCAACCAATTCACATGTTAAGGTTCAAACAATGAACTCTCTTGAAACTCAACAACCTATGTTCTTAGTCACCAAGCAATTGCAATTCAACTTATTCAACAGAGTCTAAGTAAGAGCTCCACATACTCAACCATCATATAGTCTTCTATGATTGCTAACACTCACCTCATACACATGAGAAAAACGTTCAAACAATGAACTCTCTTGAAACTCAACAACCTATGTTCTTAGTCACCAAGCAATTGCAATTCAACTTATTCAATAGAGTCTAAGTAAGAGCTCCACATACTCAACCATCATATAGTCTTCTATGATTGCTAACACTCACCGCATACACATGAGAAAAACATTTCAACCGGACACATAGAAAGATAGGGGCTTATAGTTTCGCCTCCCAACGTATTCACCTCAAGGGTGATGTCAACAATTATAACTCATGCCACCCATATTCAACTGAACATATGTGCCTCGATCTTTCCTCACCACATGATGCTTGCCAAAGGAGAAAAATAAAAAGGAATAAAGAGAAAAACTTTGACTCTTGCATAAAAGTAAATACATAAAAGTAAAAGATAGGCCCTTCGCAGAGGGAAGCAGAGGTTGCCATGCGCTTATTTGTTTGTATGCTCAACCCCTTAGTGCAAAAGAATGTCACGTTATATTGCCCCTTATGATAGCAACCTTTATTATGCAGTATGTCGCTTTTATTCTTTGCCATCACAAATTCGTACAACGCTCAATTTTCTCTTACACTAAATGATCTAACACTCTTAGAAGCAATTTTTATTGCCTTATTGCGCCGATGACAACTTACTTGAAGGATCTTGCTCAATCCTTAGGTAGGTATGGTGGACTCTTGAAAATAAGATTTGGGTTTAAGGGTTTTTGGTACACAAGTAGTATCTCTACTTGGTGCAGAATTTTTGGCTAGCAAAGATGGGGGGCAAGCATCACATGTTGAAGGATCTATGAAAATATAACTTCGATGTGAATAGGGACAAACATAAATCATTACGTTGTCTTCCTTGTCCAACGTCAACAATTTTGGCATATAATATTTTGATGGGGACTCACAATCACAAAAGATTTCCACGATAGTGTATTTGCATGTGAAAGTTCTCTTCCTTATACTAATTATTCGTGAATTGCTTGTATGACCAATATTGTGATTGTCAAGCCTCAAAAGATTTCACTTTCTAAACCCAATGTGAAGCTACCACTGGGCATGATATGATTTCAATTCATGACATTCAATTTATTCAACAATTTACTCATAGGATATAAGTGAAGCACAAGAGTAATTCCATAGAAAAGAGCTTCGTTGACGGGATGTAAGTGCCGCTTACCTAGCCTCCCTGACAACTATTTGCGGACTCTATTTTATTTAAAAACTTTCAGATTGAAGTATTTTATTAAAACAGCAAGCAAAACAAAATAAAATGACAATCCAAGAATAGCACAACTCATGTGAAGAAGCAAAAGCTTAGGCTCAACCGATACTAACCGATAATTGTTGAAGAAAAAAAGTGGTATGCCTACTGGGGCATCCCCAAGCTTAGATGCTTGTGACTTGTTGAAATGTTATCTTGGGATGCCTTGGGCATCCCCAAGCTTGATCTTTTGTGTCTCCTTAATTCCTTTTATAGCACGGTTTCCCTAAATCTCAAAAACTTCATCCACACAAAACTCAACAAGAACTCGTGAGATAAGTTAGTATAAACCAATGCAAAAATCTTATCATTCTCTACTGTAGCAAATAACTAAAATTATTATTCAACATTGCATACTAAATGCCTCTAAATATTTAATACTCCTATCCTCAAATAGAATCATTAAACAAGCAAATATATGCAAACAATGCGAACATAACATCAATCTGCCAAAACAGTACAGTATGTAAAGAATACAAGAGTATCAATACTTCCCTAACTCCAAAAATCATGAAAATTTACCACACTGTAGAAAATTTATCAGAGCTTATTATGCAAGAAGTTTCAACATTTTATCACATTCTGAATTTTCTAGGGAATTTTTGCAACAGCGGTAAACTTTCTGTCGACTTGCAAAATAAGCATCGTAAAGGCTATCATTGCCACTTTTATTGAAATAAAAGTTGCAAAACATTATTCTAAATAACAACAAGCAAATCCTAACAAAATAAAATGATGCTCCAAGCAAAACACATATCATGTGACGAATAAAAACATAGCTCCAAGTGATGTTACCGATAGTGTTGGAGACGAAAGAGGGGATGCCTTCTAGGGCATCCCCAAGCTTAGTTGCTTGGATCTTCCTTGAATATTACCTTGGGGTGCCTTGGTAATCCCCAAGCTTAGGGTCTTGTTACTCCTTATTCCCCTCATATCGACATCTCACCCGAAGCTTGAAAACTTCAATCACACAAAACTTAACGGAACTTTGTGAGATAGGTTAGTATGATAAAGAGCAAACCATTTCACTTTGGTACTGTTAAAGACAAGATTCATAATTGTTTCCACACAATTCCTGCTGTAGCATATCATTTCCACAATTTATATTGAGCAATATAAGCCATAGAAAACAGAATCTGTCAAAAACAGAACAGTCTGTAATAATTTGTACTCCAACCATACTTCTGCTACTCTAAAAATTCTGACAAATTAGGAACATGTGAGAAATTTGTATATTAATCTTCTGCAACAAGAATCAACTCAAAAGCACTCTTCAGTCAAAAATGAGAATTATTTTCGTGAGTGCAAAAGTTTTTGTTTTTCAGCAAGATAAAATCAACTATCACCCAACATGATCCCAAAGGCTTCACTTGGCACTTTATTGAAACAAAAGCAATAAAACATGATCAATACAGTAGCATAATCATGTGAACACACAGAAACAGTAGGTAAAAGTGTTGGGTTGTCTCCCAACAAGCACTTTTCTTTAATGATTTTAGCTAGGCATGATGATCAATGATGCTCGCATGAAAGATAAGAATTGAAACACAAAAAGAAAGCATCATGAAGCATGTGACTAGCACATTTAATTCTAACCCACTTCCTATGCATAGGGATTTTCTGAGCAAATAGTTCATGGGAACAAGAATCATCTATCATAGGAAGGCAAAACAAGCAAAACTTCAAGATTTTCAACACATAAAGAGGAAACTTGATATTATTGCAATACCTACAAGCATATGTTCCTATCTCATAATAATTTTCAGTAGAATCATGAATGAATTCAACAAAATAGCTATCACATAAAGTATTCTTTTCGTGATACATAAGCATATAAATTTTCTCACTCTCCACATAAGCAAGTTTATTCTCATGAATAGTAGTGGGAGCAAATTCAACAAAATAACTATCATGGGATTCAAAATTAAAATCATGATGACAAGTTTCATGGTTATCATTATTCAACATAGCATACATGTCATCACCATAATCATCATAGATACCAACTTTGTTGTGATAATCAATTGCAACCTCTTCCAAAATAGTGGATTCATCATCAAATAAAGTCATGAAATCTCCGAATCCACTTTCATCAATATAATCAACATAAATAGGAGGTGTGCAATCATCATAATAAATTTTCTCATCAAATCTTGGGGGACTAAAAATATCATCTTCACCAAATATAGCATCCCCAAGCTTATGGCTTTGCATATCATTAGCATCATGGATATTCAAAGAATTCATACTAGCAATATTGCAATCATGCTCATCATTCAAATATTTTGTGCCAAACATTTTAATGACTTCTTCTTCTAACAACTCAGCACAATTTTCCGAACCATCATTTTCATGAAAGATATTATAAAGATGATCAATAATATGATGCAATCCCAATTCCATTTTTATGTAGTTTTCTTTTATAAACCAAACTAGTGATAAAACAAGAAACTAAAAGATACAATTGCAAGATCTAAAGATATACCTTCAAGCACTCACCTCCCGGGCAATGGCGCCGGAAAAGAGCTTGATGTCTACTATGCAACTTTATTCTTGTAGACACGTGTTGGGCCTCTGAGCGCAAAGTTTTGTAGGACACTAGCAATTTTCCCTCAAGTGGATGACCTAAGGTTTATCGATCTGTGATAGGTGTAGGATGAAGATGGTCTCTCTCAAACGACCCTACAATCAAATACAAGAAATCTCTTGTGTCCCCAACACACCCAATACAATGGTAATTTGTATAGGTGCACTAGTTCGGCGAAGAGATGGATGGTAGAAATATATTTTTATAATCTGAATAAATAAAAACAGCAAGGTAACAAATAGTAAACGGGCACAAAAACGATATTGCAATGCTTGAAAATGAGGCATAGGGTCCGTACTTTCACTAGTGCAACCTCTCAACAATGCTAACATAGTAGGATCATATGATTATCCCTCAAAGTGCAATAAAGAATCACTCCCGAGTTCCTATTAGCGGATAACAAAAGATAGAAATTGTTTGTAGGGTACGAAACCACCTCAAAGCTATTCTTTCCGATCAATCTATCCTAGAGTTCGTACTAAAATAACACAAGCTATTCTTTCCGATCGATCTAATCAAGAGTTTGTACTAAAATAACACCATATGACACACATCAACCAACTCTAATGTCACCTAGATACTCCAATGTCACCATGAGTATCCGTGAGTTAATTCTATGATATGCATCAAACAACTTCATGATCATAATATTCAATCCACACACAGAACTACAAGGAGACCCCAAAGTTTCTATCGGAGAAAAGATAATAAAAATGTGCATCAACCCCTATGCATAGATTACCACAATGTCACCTCGGGAATCCACAAGTTGAGTGCCATATTATACATCAAGTGAATCAATATGATACCCCATTTTCACCTCAAGTATTCATACCGCAAGACATACATCATGTGTTCTCATATCTGAATATTCAATCCTACAAGACAAAACTTCAAAGGGTAAAGATTCAATTCATCACAACAAGAGTATAGAGGGGAGAAACATCATATGATCCATCTATGTTAACAAAGCCCATGATATAGATCAGGAGAGAGAGAGAGAGAGATTAAACACATAGCTACTGGTACAAACCCTCAGCCCCGAGGCTGGACTACTCTCTCATCATCGTGGTGGCTGCCGGCATGATGAAGATGGCCACCGGAGATGATTCCCCCCTCCGGTAGGGTGCCGGAACGGGGTCTAGATTTGTTTTCGGTGGCTACAGAGCCTTGTAGCGGCGGAACTTCTAATCTAGGTTCACCCTCGAAGGGTTTTGGGATATTTGTGAATTTATAGGGTAAAGAGGGGTGCGGGAAGCCACCGAGGTGGGCACAACCCGCCTGGGCGCGCCTGGGTCCCCAGGCGCGCCCTGGTGGGTTGTGCCCCCCTCGTGGCACCCCCCAGGTGCTGCTCTGGCCCAATGGATGTCTTCTGGTCCATAAAAAATCTCCAAAAAGTTTTGCGGTGTTTGGACTCCGTTTGATATTGATTTGCTGCCATGTAAAAAACAAGCAAAAAACAACAACTGGCACTGGGCACTGGGTCAATAGGTTAGTAAAATGATTGTAAAACATCCAAGAATGATAATATAACAGCATGAATACTTCATAAATTATAGACACGTTGTAGACGTATCATCGTGGGAGGCGGGAGCAGGCGGTCCCGCCGGCGCTGGTTTGGTTTTAACGGCTGGAGGAAGAAGAGACTGAAGAAACACGACAGACGTTGAATGTCAATCCCACGGTCAAGGTTGGCGCAATCGTTTGTTGACTAAGCCGACACCAAGTAGCATACTTTTTTATATATAGTAAGAAAAGAAAAAATCGGCTCGTTCGCCTGATGACATTACCGAAACTGCGACGGTTTGATCTTGCGTCGCAACTAAAACTGCGAGGAAAATGTGTTTGTGTGTCGTCCTCCTCCCATGGAACGTTCGCCACATAAGTGACTAGCACCTTGGTTTTCAACCGAGAGGTCTTGGATTCGAGTCCCAGGAACTTTCAATTTTGTCCTCCTTCCTTTCTCGCAAAAAAGAAAAGAAAATCAAAGACTTGAGAAGGTGTACAGAACAAGCTAGTGTACCAGTAAAGAGACGTTGCTGAGTTTTAGAAAAAGAGAGACGTGCTGGTTCACTTGTGCTACTCTGCAAACCTAGACTATGATTATATATGGTGCTATGCTACTCTGCAAGTAATGAAACTGACATATCCAACGTTCGCTTCTCGTCTTCTCCACTTACTTTGTCTAGCATCAGAAGCTCTGACCGCAGCAACCATGTCTGCTGGCTGCTGATGTCTACTAGGACTACGTCGGTATTTCCCCAAAGAGGAAGGGATGATGCAGCACAGCAGCGGTAGGTATTTCCCTCAGTGATGAAACCAAGGTTATCGAACTAGTAGGAGAACCTAGCAACACAACGTAAACAACACCTGCACACAAATAATGACTACTCGCAACCCAACGTGTTAAAGGGGTTGTCAATCCCTTTCGGGTAACGGCGCCTCAAGTTGGCAAACGAACGTGAGATAAATTGTAGTAGATTGATAGATTGAACGCCAAATAAAATAAAAATGCAGCAAGGTATTTTTGGTTTAATAGATCTGAAAATAAAAGCAAAGGAAAATAGATCGCGAAGGCAAATAGTATGAGAAAGAGACCCGGGGGCCGTAGGTTTCACTAGTGGCTTCTCTCGAGAAAAATAGCAAACGAAGGGTAAACAAATTACTGTTGGGAAATTGATAGAACATCAAATAATCATGATGATATCCAGGCAATGATCATTATATAGGCATCACGTCCAAGATTAGTAGACCGACTCCTGCCTGCATCTACTACTATTACTCCAAACATCGACCGCTATCCAGCATGCGTCTAGTGTATTAGGTTCATGGAGAAACAGAGTAATGCAATACGAACGATGACATGATGTAGACAAGATCTATCTATGTAGAGATAGACCCCATCGTTTTATACTTAGTAGCAACGATACATACGTGTCGGATCCCCTACTGTCACTGGGATCAAGCACCGTAAGATCGAACCCACTACAAAGCACCTCTTTCCATTGCAAGATAAATAGATCTAGTTGGCTAAACAAAACCCAAATATCGGAGAAGAAATACGAGGCTATAAGCAATCATGCATATAAGAGATCAAAGAAACTCAAATAACTTTCATGGATATAAAAAGATAGATCTAATCATAAAGTCAAAGTTCATCGGATGCCAACAAACACACCGCAAAAAGAGTTACATCACATGGATCTCCAAGAGACCATTGTATTGAGAATTCAGCGAGAGAGAGAAAGCCATCTAGCTACTAACTACGAACCCGAAGGTCTACAAAGAACTACTCACGCATCATCGGAGAGGCACCAATGGAAGTGGTGAACCCCTCCGTGATGGTGTCTAGATTGGATCTGGTGGTTCTGGACTCTGTGGCGGCTGGAGTTGATTTTCGTCGACTCCCCTAGGGTTTCTGGAATATTGGGGTATTTATAGAGCAAAGAGGCGGTCCGGGGGGCACCCGAGGTGGGCACAACCCATCAGGGCGCACCTGGGCCTCCTGGCGCGCCCTGGTGGGTTGTGCTCCCCTTGGAGCACCCCCAGGCGCAGCCTTGGCCCATTAGGTGTCTTCAGGTCCATAAAAATTCTCCGTGAAGTTTTGTTGCATTTGGAATCCGTTTGGTATTGATTTCCTGCGATGTAAAAAACATGCAGAAAACAACAAGTGGCACTTGGCACTATGCCAATAGGTTAGTACCAAAAAATGATATAAAATGACTATAAAATGATTATAAAACATTCACGATTGATAATATAACAACATGGAACAATCAAAAATTATAGATACGTTGGAGACTTATAAGCTGCTCGTCCACCTGCTCTTCAGCAGGCAACAACCAGATATTCGCCAAGTCACCACTTGTACCCTCGCCTATGGGTCTCATCACATCCCCACTGGCACATGCACCGCAGCCGGTTGCTCATCGCAACCCGCTGCCGTTGGTGTGGTGCCACTGCTATAAATCACGCAGAGTCATCCGTCGCGTCTCAACCACAATCCTCAACCCTGGCCGAGTCTTCTACAAGTGACCGAATCATGGGGTAATAATATGTTAATGTTGTTCTGCTGCTTTCAGTTGCTGATTTTTTTAATACTTTGGTTGATGATCTTCCAAATTGATTCGTGCAGAAAAGGGAAGATTCATGTGATTTGTATTTCTGGGAAGTTGCTGATGTGGGGAATGCAACTACGCTGATTATTTGGTTAGCCAAGGAATCCCAATACCAGCAGGTTGGGGTGTTGGACAAGTAACTGAAGGAACGACAGAAGAGGAAGCTACAGAGCAGAAGGTTAAAGATGCAGTTCCTCTTATCATGGCCAAGTGACAGCTGCTGAACGACCTTGATAGCAATGAGGAGATGAAAGAGCTTGTGAAGATAATGGGAAAAATCTATGTGCTCTGTAGGATGATTGTCTCTTTATTTGCAGTGTATGTAGCACTCGTGACGTATTCAGTGGCGATGGCATGAGCACTTTGCTGAAACTAGTAATGAATGAAACCTGTTTAGCAGGCTGGGCATAGTGTTGTGAACATCTAATGATTTCTATTAACGGAAATCGGGGGTATCCCCTTTTTCTCATAAATAAATAAATAGCAGAGGCCCTTTTGCTAATAAATAAATAAATTAGCAGAGGCCTTGTCGGATCAGCTTTGTTCCCATTCGAAGACATCGAGCAAATTGCAGTCCAACAGCAAACTATGTCATTAAATTCAAGTTTCACAGCCTAGTACAACTAAACAACAATGTCATCATGTTTTAGTCATCATACAATCATCAAACACAAATCAACATACATAATAAGTGATGTTCTCACAGCAAATTACTAAACAACAAGTTCATCAGGTTTTAGTTGTCATAGCAAACACAATTTCACATAGTAGATAAAAAACGTCTTCTGAAAGGAAAATACAACAAAAGCAATTTAATCATCATCCGCAGGAACAACGTCAACATCTTCTCCATGTGTATATCTCTGAATCATAATTCCCCATAGTGTCATCTTCTTCTTCATCCTCAATGTCCTCGAACGTTGGCTTCTCCTTGATCAACTCTTGTATGTCCACAGCCCGACAGGCAATTTTTTCGCCAGCGTCATTGACGTGATCGTTCTCAAAGATATTAGGAACATCTGTGGAATCTTGTACAACAGGAGCAGTGTAAGCATCATGTTGTTGTGCAACTTCATTAAACGAATTCCTCTGCTCAAACCTTTGCAATACTCTCCAGTAATCGCTACTTGCAATTGTGTCTTCCAAGAAAAATACCTGTGTTGCTTGATTTGCCAAAATAAAAGGCTCGTTGGTCTGGTACGCCGCCTTGACATTGATGGAGTTGAAATAATCATCAGCTCTGGGTTTTGCAATCCTGGAAAACATGTTATACCAACGACAGCACAACAGAACCACACACCGATGAACCTCGAAACTAGAGATATACTGCAACTGAACATAGCATACATTTCAGTTGTCTCTCTGCCATACGTATCCGTGCTCACGATGGCATTGTTATGTGTCTTCCTACCTTCGTCGCGTGCAAGGGTGTTGTAGCGCACATCTCCAACAACGCAAGATTCATAATGTCTTACCCGAGTATCAGGACCCATTGCTAGTGCATAAATGGCATCATCAACTGCCTGCCCATCCTCCCGCATCTTCTTAACCTATGGTTAGAAAATAGACAAGCTGATCATCTTATGTACTCAATATATTAAAAAACTGACAGTGCAATTCAAAAGCTTACATGGCTCTTGAACCATTTCGCAAATCCTGCCATAACCAGTTTGTCAATGTTTCTTGGATTTTGCGGCAGTAACTCCTTTTTGTAGATGCTGCACAACATAGTGATCACGTCAAACATCTAAATATATAAGAATGTGCTGCAAGTTTAGTATATTACGATGTATAAGCTGCAGTACTTAGCACTTACTTGATATAAGGTAGTATCTCAGGACAGTTATTTAACACATACCAAACCATTTTGTCCAAATCTTTAGGTTTGTCGTCTTGTCGACTCTTCCCTGTAACTCGAACAGAACAATCGAAAACATTGAGCCCGAGATTGTCTTCACCCACCTCTTTGCTAAGCTGATCAAACCCTCGGTGCCTAGCCGCCTTTCAATAGGGTACATCCAGCCATACTGTACTGGACCTCTAAGTAGTGCCTCATCAGGTAGATGAACAGCCAAATGCACCATCACATAAAAGAAGGCTGGAGGATATATCTTCTCAAGGTCGCATAGGATAGTTGGTATCTTGTCTCTAAGATGATCCAAAGCATCTATCCTGATATTTCTACTGCAGAGTTCCCTGAAGAATTGTCCCATCTCTGCAACTGCTCTGTATAAGTGATGTCTACTACACAACCTTCTTCTTCTAGACGTTGTTGGGCCTCCAAGTGCAGAGGTTTGTAGGACAGTAGCAAATTTCCCTCAAGTGGATGACCTAAGGTTTATCAATCCATGGGAGGCATAGGATGAAGATGGTCTCTCTCAAGCAACCCTGCAACCAAATAACAAAGAGTCTCTTGTGTCCCCAACACACCCAATCCAATGGTAAATTGTATAGGTGCACTAGTTCGGCGAAGAGATGGTGATACAACTGCAATATGGATGGTAGATATAGGTTTTTGTAATCTGAAAATATAAAAACAGCAAGGTAACTAATGATAAAAATGAGCACAAACGGTATTGCAATGCTAGGAAACAAGGCCTAGGGTTCATACTTTTACTAGTGCAAGTTCTCTCAACAATAATAACATAATTGGATCATATAACTATCCCTGAACATGCAACAAAGAGTCACTCCAAAGTCACTAATAGCGGAGAACAAATGAAGAGATTATGGTAGGGTACGAAACCACCTCAAAGTTATTCTTTCTGATCGATCTATTCAAGAGTCTGTAGTAAAATAACACGAAGCTATTCTTTCCGTTCGATCTATCATAGAGTTTGTACTAGAATAACACCTTAAGACACACATCAACCAAAACCCTAATGTCACCTAGATACTCCAATGTCACCTCAAGTATCCGTGGGTATGATTATACAATATGCATCACACAATCTCAGATTCATCTATTCAACCAACACAAAGAACTTCAAAGAGTGCCCCGAAGTTTCTACCGGAGAGTCAAGACGAAAATGTGTGCCAACCCCTATGCATAGGTTCATGGGCAGAACCCGCAAGTTGATCACCAAAACATACATCAGGTGGATCACGTGATATCCCATTGTCACCACAGATAAGCACGGCAAGACATACATCAAGTGTTCTCAAATCCTTAAAGACTCAATCCGATAAGATAACTTCAAAGGGAAAACTCAATCCATTACAAGAGAGTAGAGGGGGAGAAACATCATAAGATCCAACTATAATAACTAAGCTCGCGATAAATCAAGATCGTATCACCTCAAGAACACGAGAGAGGGAGATCAAACATATAGCTACTGGTACGTACCCTCAGCCCCGAGGGTGAACTACTCCCTCCTCGTCATGGAGAGCGCCGGGATGATGAAGATGGCCACCAGTGACGGATCCCCCCTCCGGCAGGGTGCCAGAACAGGGTCCCGATTGGTTTTTGGTGGCTACAGAGGCTTGCGGCGGTGGAACTCCCGATCTATTCTATTCCCCGATGTTTTTAGGGTATATGGATATATATAGGCGAAAGAAGTCGGTCAGGGGAGCCACGAGGTGGGGGCTCGCCCAGGGGGGCAGGCGCGCCTCCCTGCCTCGTGGCCACCTCGTTGCATCCCTGACGTACACTCCAAGTCTCCTGGATTGCTTCCGTTCCAAAATTAACTCTCCCAAAGGTTTCATTCCGTTTGGACTCCGTTTGATATTCCTTTTCTTCAAAACACTGAAATAGGCAAGAAAACAACAATTTGGGCTGGGCCTCTGGTTAGTAGGTTAGTCCCAAAAATAAATTTAAAAGTGTATAATAAAGCCCATAAACATCCAAAATAGAATATAATATAGCATGGAACAATCAAAAGTTATAGATACGTTGGAGACGTATTAAGCATCCCCAAGCCTAATTCCTGCTCGTCCTCGAGTAGGTAAATGATAAAAACAGAATTTTTGATGTGGAATGCTACTTAGCATAATTTTCAATGTAATTCTCTTATTTGTGGTATGAATATTCAGAACCGAAAGATTCAAGATAAAATTTTAATATTGACATAAAAATAATAATACTTCAAGCATACTAGCTAAGCAATTATGTCTTCTCAAAATAACATGGCCAAAGAAAGTTATCCCTACAAAATCATATAGTCTTGCTATGCTCTATCTTCACCACACAAAGTATTTAAATCATGCACAACCCTGATGACAAGCCAAGCAATTGTTTCATACTTTTGGTGTTCTCATACTTTTTCAATGTTCATGCAATACATGAGCGTGAGCCATGGACATAGCACTATATGTGGAATAGAATGGTGGTTGTGGAGAAGACAAAAAGGAGAAGATAGTCTCACATCAACTAGGCGTATCAACAGGCTATGGAGATGCCCATTAATAGATATCAATGTGAGTGAGTAGGGATTGCCATGCAACGGATGCACTAGAGCTATAAGTGTATGAAAGCTCAACAAAAGAAACTAAGTGGGTGTGCATCCAACTTGCTTGCTCACGAAGACCTAGGGCATTTTGAGGAAGCCCATCATTGGAATATACAAGCCAAGTTCTATAATGTAAAATTCCCACTAGTATATGAAAGTGACAACATAGGAGACTCTCTATCATGAAGATCATGGTGCTACTTTGAAGCACAAGTGTGGAAAAGGATAGTAGCATTGTCCCTTCTCTCTTTTTCTCTCGTTATTATTTTTATTTTTTTATTTGGGCCTTTTCTCTTTTTTATGGCCTCTTTTTTCGTCTGGAGTCTCATCCCGACTTGTGGGGGGATCATAGTCTCCATCATCCTTTTCTCACTGGGCCAATGCTCTAATAATGATGATCATCACACTTTTATTTACTTACAACTCAAGAATTACAACTCGATACTTAGAACAAAATATGACTCTATATGAATGCCTCCGGCGGTGTACCAGGATGTGCAATGAATCAAGAGTGACATGTATGAAAGAATTATGAATGGTGGCTTTGCCACAAATACAATGTCAACTACATGATCATGCAAAGCAATATGACAATGATGAAGCGTGTCATAATAAACAGAACGGTGGAAGGTTGCATGGCAATATTTTTCGGAATGGCTATGGAAATGCCATAATAGGTAGGTATAGTGGCTGTTTTGAGGAAGGTATATGGTGGATGTATGATACCGGCGAAAGGTGCGCGGTATTAGAGAGGCTAGCAATGGTGGAAGGGTGAGAGTGCGTATAATCCATGGACTCAACATTAGTCATAAAGAACTCATATACTTGTTGCAAAAATCTATGAGTTATCAAAGCAAAGTATTACGCGCATTCTCCTAGGGGGATAGATTGGTGGGAAAAGACCATCGCTCGTCCCCAACCGCCACTCATAAGGAAGACAATCAATAAATAAATCATGCTCCGACTTCATCACATAACGGTTCACCATACGTGCATGCTACGTGAATCATAAACTTTAACGCAAGTATTTCTCAAATTCACAACTACTCAACTAGCATGACTCTAATATCACCATCTTCATATCTCAAAACAATCATAAAGAATCGAACTTCTCATAGTATTCAATGCACTTATTATGAAATTTTTTATTATATCCCTCTTGGATGCCCATCATATTAGGACTAAATTCATAACCAAAGAAAATTACCATGTTGTTCTAAAGACTCTCAAAATAATATAAGTGAAGCATGAGAGATCATCTATTTCTTCAAAATAAAACCACTGTCGTGCTCTAAAAGATATAAGTGAAGCACTAGAGCAACCGACAAACTACTCCGAAAGATATAAGTGAAGATCAATGAGTAGCCGAATAATTATGTAACTATGTGAAGACTCTATAACATTTAAGAATTTCAGATCTTGGTATTTTATTCAAACAGCAAGCAAAACAAAATAAAATAAAATGACGCTCCAAGCAAAACACATATCATGTAGTGAATAAAAATATAGCTCCAAGTAAAGTTATCGATGAACGAGGACGAAAGAGGGGATGCCTTAAGGGGCATCCCCAAGCTTTGGCTTTTTGGTCATCCTTGAATATTACCTTGGGGTGCCTTGGGCATCCCCAAGCTTTGGCTCTTGCCACTCCTTATTCCATAGTCCATCGAATCTTTACCCAAAACTTGAAAACTTCACAACACAAAACTTAACAGAAAACTCGTAAGCTCCGTTAGTATAAGAAAATAAATCACCACTTAGGTACTTTTGTAAACTCATTATAAATTAATATTGGTGTAATATATACTGTATTCCAACTTCTCTATGGTTCATACCCTCCAATACTACTCAAAGATTCATCAAACATCACATAGAAAACAGAATCTGTCAAAATCAGAACAGTCTGTAGTAATCTGTATCAAACGTATACTTCTGGAACTCCAAAAATTATAAAATAAATTGGTGGACCTGAGGAATTTGTCTAGTAATCATCTGCAAAAATAATCAACTAAATAGCACTCTCCAGTAAAAAAGTTTTAGCTAATCTTATGAGCGCTAAAGTTTCTGTTTTTTTACAGCATGATCATAAAGACATCACCCAAGTCTTCCCAAAGGTTCTACTTGGCACAAACACTAATTAAAACATGAAAACACATCTAACCAGAGGCTAGATATATTATTTATTCCTAAACAGAACCAAAAAGAAAGAAACTAAAATAAAATTGGGTTGCCTCCCAACAAGCGCTAACGTTTAACGCCCCTAGCTAGGCATGATGATTTCAATGACGCTCACCTAAAAGATAAGAATTGAAACATAAAGAGAGCATCATGAAGAATATGAATAGCACATTTAAGTCTAACCCACTTCCTATGCATAGGGATTTTGTGAGCAAACAACTTATGGGAACAATAATTGTTGAGGAACGTAATAATTTCAAAAAAAATCCTACGCACACGCAAGATCATGGTGATGCATAGCAACGAGAGGGGAGAGTGTTGTCTACGTACCCTCGTAGACCGAAAGCGGAAGCGTTAACACAACGCGGTTGATGTAGTCGTACGTCTTCACGATCCGACCGATCAAGTACCGAACGCACGGCACCTCCGAGTTCAGCACACGTTCAGCTCGATGACGTCCCTCGAACTCCGATCCAGCCGAGTGTTGAGGGAGAGTTTCATCAGCACGACGACGTTGTGACGATGATGATGTTCTACCGACGTAGGGCTTCACCTAAGCTCCGCTACGATATTATCGAGGTGTAATCTGGTGGAGGGGGGCACCGCACACGGCTAAAAGATCGTTGATCAATTGTGTGTAGAGAGGTGCCCCCCTGCCCCCGTATATAAAGGAGCAAGGGGGAGGCCGCCGGCCAAGGGAGGAGAGGCACGCCAGGAGGAGTCCTACTCCTACCGGGAGTAGGACTCCCCCCCTTTCCATGTTGGACCTGGAGAGGAAGGGGGAAAAGGTGGAGGGGAGGAAGGAAGGGGGGCGCCGCCCCCCTCTCCTTGTCCTATTCGGACTGGGGGGAGGGGCGCGCGGCCCTGCCCTGGCCTCCTCTCCTCTCTTCCACCTAGGCTCAATAAGGCCCATTAAGTTACCGGGGGGTTCCGGTAACCTCCCGGTACTCCGGAAAAATCCCGATTTCACCCGGAACACTTCCTATGTCCAAACATAGGCTTCCAATATATCAATCTTTATGTCTCGACCATTTCGAGACTCCTCTTCATGTCCGTGATCACATCCGGGACTCCGAACAACCTTCGGTACGTCAAGACATATAAACTCATAATATAACTGTCATCGTAACGTTAAGCGTGCGGACCCTACGGGTTCGAGAACTATGTAGACATGACCGAGACACCTCTCCGGTCAATAACCAATAGCGGAACCTGGATGCTCATATTGGTTCCCACATATTCTACGAAGATCTTTATTGGTCAGACCGCATAACAACATACGCTGTTCCCTTTGTCATCGGTATGTTACTTGCCCGAGATTCGATCGTCGGTATCTCGATACCTAGTTCAATCTCGTTACCGGAAAGTCTCTTTACTCGTTCCGCAATACATCATCCCGCAACTAACTCATTAGTCACAATGCTTGCAAGGCTTATAGTGATGTGTATTACTGAGTGGGCCCAGAGATACCTCTCCGACAATCGGAGTGACAAATCCTAATCTCGAAATACGCCAACCCAACAAGTACCTTTGGAGACACCTGTAGAGCACCTTTATAATCACCCAGTTACGTTGTGACGTTTGGTAGCACACAAAGTGTTCCTCTGGTAAACGGGAGTTGCATAATCTCATAGTCATAGGAACATGTATAAGTCATGAAGAAAGCAATATCAACATACTAAATGATCGAGTGCTAAGCTAACGGAATGGGTCAAGTCAATCACATCATTCTCCTAATGATGTGATCCTGTTAATCAAATGACAACTCATGTCTATGGCTAGGAAACATAACCATCTTTGATCAACGAGCTAGTCAAGTAGAGGCATACTAGTGACACTCTGTTTGTTTATGTATTCACACATGTATTATGTTTCCGGTTAATATAATTCAGCATGAACAATAAACATTTATCATGATATAAGGAAATAAATAATAACTTTATTATTTCCTCTAGGGCATATTTCCTTCAGTCTCCCACTTGCACTAGAGTCAATAATCTAGATTACACAGTAATGATTCTTACACCCATGGAGTCTTGGTGCTGATCATGTTTTGCTCGTGGAAGAGGCTTAGTCAACGGGTCTACAACATTCAGATCCGTATGTATCTTGCAAATTTCTATGTCTCCCACCTGGACTAAATCCCGGATGGAATTGAAGCGTCTTTTGATGTGCTTGGTTCTCTTGTGAAATCTGGATTCCTTTGCCAAGGCAATTGCGTCGTCCCTCTAATCTTCGCACTACCCCGCAGCTTCGCCACCGCGGAGCCATGTTTTTGCCGTCGCCGCGCCCTTTCTCGTCAGCTTCTTGCCGTCATGCAGTACGGCGGAGACTGGGACGGCTCGAACGTCTACGCGGACCACATCGACTTCCTCCGCAAGACGCGGCGGTTGCTCGGCAAGGACCAGGTGCGGGTCCGTCTCGCGCCGGAGAAGGAGATCACGCCGGAGCCGGAGGAGGCGAGCGGGTAATCTTCCACTCGCATTTCCTGCGCGGCCTTGGCCTGCCCGCTAGCGCCTTCTTCCGCTCCTTCCATGAATTCTATCAGCTCCAGCCGCACCACCTCACACCCAACACGGTGGTGCTGCTGTCCGCCTTCGTCACTCTGTGTGAGGGCTTTCTTGGCGTTCTTCCCACCCTCGAGCTCTAGGGGGAATTCTTCCAATCCAAGCTCGGCACCCGCATGCAGGGTGTGCCGGCTCAGAGCGGCGCCTTCATTGCGATGCGAAGGCCGGCAGCCGACAACCCCTTCCCTGTCATCACGCTGATCCAGTCGGTGAAGCACTGGCAGAAATCGTACTTCTACGTGAAGAATGTCGCCCTGCAAGGCGACTACGTCAACTTGCCGGCTTACGTAGCCAGCCCGCTGGCTGGGAGGCGGCCCATTGGTCCTATCGGGCCAGGACGCTATCGCCGGCTGGAGCCGCCGCCGTCGCCCGACTCCGGGTAATGATCTAGTCGGAGGGCCTGACTGGGTCCGACCTGCTGGCCGCCTTCGTGGTGCGCTGGGTGCTCCCGCTTCAAAGCCGCCCTCATTTGATCTGTCAAATGAGCGGCCAACTCGACCCGAGTCGGATGTGCACCAAGGAGATGCCTCATGACGAGGTAGCTCACATGGTGAACTATCTCGCTAACTGCAAGCTCTCTGAGGAGTGGCAGTTTGGCAAGGAGCCATACTCCCGCGCCCATCCCCCGCCTATGGTATGCTCTCATTATCTTCTCTTCTTTAGTTTTTGTCACCAAGTTTTTCTTGGACGACTCTGACCAGTCGGCTCATCTTGGTAGAGCCCTCTCCTTCGACCGGCGGCCAGGTCAGCGGGGGCGGATCGCCAATTTCTCCCCGACCGGGCGGCACATGACTTGGAGGACCCCGACTTGGGGGCGGCCGCTATGGATGACAACACCGAGGCGGGAGGCGGCGAAGCAGGCGGCTCCGGGCTTGGAGCCAGCTTCGACGACTGGCCGAATGACGACGAAGCGGAAATCGTCCTGCGCCGCCAGCCGGTGTCTGATCAAGGCGCGGGCTCATCTGCCGCGCCGGCTGCCCGAGGCGGTCCGCAGAAGCGTCGGGCCGCGTCGGGCTTGTTCGGCAGTCGGCCGAAGAAGCCCAAGAGCGGGGCGGCGGCGACCAAGCGGGAAGACGCAGCCGCGAAGGCAGCCCGCTTCCGCAAGGTGGTGAAGCAGCCGCAAAAAGTTTCAGCGTAAGTGTCGATTCTCTCGCGTATTCCTTCTTCTTTTCTTGTCGATTTCTGAATCCTTGTCTTGACTTATCAAACAGGGCTCCACTCTCTCTAGAGCGGATCGCTGCCGCCTCCGTGGCTGGATCGGCGGGAGGATCCGGGAGCACCCGCCGCGTGGACCCTCGTGCCGAGCTTCAAGCGGCAACGGAGAGGAACGCGCGGGAGGTGCGGGAGGAGCGGGAGGCGGAGCAGCTAAAGGCGGCCGCCGCCAAGGCGGCGCAGGAGGTGGCGGAGGAGTCGGCGAAAGCACAAGCCGACGCAGCGGCCAAGGCTCAGGCGGAGGCTGCAGCCGCAGAGGTAGGAGCGGGGGCCTTGCTTGTCACCCCCCTGCGCGCCGTGGCGCCTGAGGTCCCGGAGCCCCCACCGGAGGAAGCCGGTGGCGACCTGCCGGGGATGGAAAGGGAGGAGGATGACGTCGTCGTCCAGGAGAGGGAGGCGGCACCGCCATCGCCGACTGGGGCGGCCCAAGGGAGCCGGCCTAACGCGCCGCCCGCGCAACTGGTTGGAGGCGAGCCGGCTGCGAGGATGGACCTGGCGGTCCGGTCGCCATCGTGCCAGCGTGCGGGGAAGGCAACTTCGGTGCCGGACCCGCAGAAGGCCGCAGGCTCCATCTCGTCGGCCCAGGATCTGGAGACGGCCAGCGCCAGCTCGGGGTGGACGCCGGGTGGTGGGACGGCCGTGGTGAATGTGGCGGCGCAAGAAGTCCAGAACCAGCTTCAGTCCCAGGCCGCCATGCTGAGGGAGTACAATGAAGAGTTCCTCGCGACACGGGCGGCCATTCGGGTGAGTCTTCCCGTTTTTTGTTTCTTGATCTTGATTTCTTCCATGGGGGCGCGTCAGCGCACCCACTAGGTGTAGTCCCCGAGTTCCGAGTCGGCTGCTGAGCAGGCGGCTTGGAACTTCTTGGTAGACTTTGCTTGCTATCTTGTTCTTATTCGCTTCTCTGTCCGACTTGCAGGACTACCACAACCTCCGTGCAGCTGCCTTCAACTCCCAGGCTCAGGAGCTGACCCAGAAGACCACTGATCTAACGGAGAGCCGGGGTAAGTGCTTCCTTTTTTATCTCACGTGGGGGCGCGTCAGCGCACCCACTGGGTGTAGTCCCCGAGATTCGGGCCGACTGTTGAGCAGTCGGGCTGGATCTTTCCTGGCGACTTCTTTCTTATTGCTTTTTTCTTCTTTGCCATATCTGTAGCGGCCAATGCCAAAATGAGGGAGCAGCTGGGTGGGACCCAGGGCGCCCTTCGCGCCAAGGAAGCCGAGTTTGACGCCTTCGCTCAGGAGCATGACCGCCTGGTCAAGAAGCTGGCCGACCAGGAGGAGAGCCACAAGGTGGCCCTGAAGGTGGTGCAGGACAGTGAAGCCGCCCTCCAAGCCGAGTACGAGACCGAGGCGGCGAGCTGGGCTGAGGCGAGACAGTCATTGATCAATGGCTACGGCCAGATCGAAGACTTGGTTGACGGTAGGCCGCCTTCTTCTTCGTTCCTTGCTTGCCGCTTGCCATTTGGTTCATTCTCTAACTTTGTATTTTTTCTTTTTCTCTTCCTTTCTTTCTTGTGCAGAGTACTTCCCTGGTTACTCTACTGCCGCAAACCAGGTCGTCGAGGCCCACCGCGAGGCGCAAAGGCAGGCTGGCGCTGAGATCGCGCCAAACGCTCGTCGGTCGCTTGAGGAGCAGCTCCTGGCGATCCAAGCCCGCCTTCAGCCGCCTCACCGCATGCTCCGCCGGCTTCAGCGTGTTGGGGCGCAAGTGCTGGCCGCTCTCTGGCTAGGCGAGGTGATTCCCCGTACCCCCAATCGGACTGCCGACTGGCTGGAGGTAGTGGTTGGCCGCTTCGAGGCCTGGAAGGCTTCTGCGGCTCGGTCAGGCGCCAGGCGGGCGCTGGAGTTCGTCAAAGCCTGGTATCCTGAGCTGAGCTTGGACCAGCTGGCCACCTGGCGGCAGGAGGCCGACACGGAGCTGGAGCCGGCGCGGCCGGCTATCATCCAGCGTGCCTCGGCGATCGCCGACTACACCGACACCAGCGCCTTTGCTCCTGAGGTGGATGATAACGGCGTTGCTCAATCGGAGGAGTGGTTCGGGCTGAACCCAGCAGATGGTGAGGACTCGGTGGAGGAAATCGACTCCAGCGACGAGGGCGAGGAGGAGGAGGAGGATGGTGAAGACGCCGTGCCACACGGTGGAGCGACCGGCCAGCCTCAACTTGATCGTGCCTCCAGCAATGAGGCGTGTGCGAGTGCGCCGCCTGCAGTCGGTGATGATCAAGCCGAGACTCGCCAGCCGGCCACTCCTCCAGCCGACACTGCCGTATCCACCGACCAGCCCGGCTCGCCTGTTGCGCCCTTGGCCTGATCTGCCGCCTTTACATTCCTGTTTTGTTACTCTTTGAACAATATTTTGTTAAGTTTGCGCAGTTCCACCCACTGGGGGTGTATTTCAAACTATGTTGAATGTCGGCCTGTTGAAGGCCTTTTGTGTAAATATAATCATGCATGTGTTTGGCTTCCCATTGTTCTTGCTTTTCATCTTTTGGCTGTTTCCTTTGCCGCCCGCCCTTGGTCGCCGCCTTCCCAGCCGGACAGCTGCTCTGCAGTCTGTGGCTGGAGAAGTGCTTGGCCGGTTGGGAGGGCAAGTACTCTAGCTTTCTTAGATTGTAGCAAAGTGAATGGGAAGCCGGCCAGCCAGCTGTTCTGATAGCTGGTAGGCGTGGTGGGAGGCCGGCTTGTGTTATATAGGTTCATTAGTCCTTCGCCGTTTTTGGTGTGGACAGCCTTTCCTGCCTTTGGCTCTTGCCAGTCGGACAGTCGGTTCTTCGAGCTGCGACTTTCAACAAGAGAGGGCTCGGGTGCTGGCACACTACTTGTCTGACTGCAGGTAGAACTTTAATATAACTCAAGGCGGCAAGTCCCCGGGCCGACTGGTCGAACCCGGTGCCCGACAGAAAATCAAATGTAACGATACATTCATAGGTATGACACTTGTCATACATAGATAAAAGAGGGTAGTCCCCGGGTACACCTCGGGCGGCCCGTTGTCTTGTACTTAATACAAAAGGTAGCATGGTAGATACTGCTTTTAACTGTAAAATCTTCTGAGGAGATTGGCGTTCCATGGTCGTTCCGACTCCTTGCCGGAATCATCTCTCTTGCGTGCCTTCGGCTTCTGTGCGTCGATCAGGTAGTAGGAGTCGTTGCCTAGGGCCTTGCTGATGACGAAGGGGCCTTCCCAAGGGGCCGAGAGTTTGTGCTGGCTGGCTGTTCGCTGGATTAGCCGGAGCACAAGATCGTCCTCTTGGAAGGATCTTGGATTGACCTTCCGGTTGTGGTAACGGCGCAAACCCTGCTGGTAGATGGCGGACCGGCTGAGTGCTAACAGTCGGCCCTCTTCCAGCAGGTCAACGCCGTCTTCTCGCGCTTCCTTGGCCTCCGCCTCCGTGTACATGGTGACCCGAGGTGAGTCAAACTCGATGTCAGTTGGGATGACAGCCTCGGCACCATATACAAGGAAGAAAGGAGTGAAGCTGGTTGACTTGTTCGGGGTAGTACGCAGACTCCAGAGGACAGCCGGCAGCTCCTCGAGCCAGTAGCCGGCCGAACGCTCTAGTGGTACGACCAGTCGGGGCTTGATGCCGGAGAGGATGAGGCTGTTTGCTCGCTCGACTTGGCCGTTTGACTGCAGGTGGGCAACGGACGCTAAGTCCAGTCGGATGCCCTGTGTCGCGCAGAAATGTGCCAGTGCTCCTTTGGCAAAATTCGTGCCATTATCGGTGATGATGCTATGTGGTATGCCATACCGAGTGGTGATATATGCGATGAATGTCACGGCAGTCCGCCCATTCAGCTTCTTGATTGGCTTCGCTTCAATCCACTTGGTGAATTTGTCCACGGCGACAAGCAGATGTGTCATGCCGCCGCGCGCCGTCTTGAATGGGCCCACCATGTCCAACCGCTAGACGGCAAAGGGCCAGGTGAGGGGGATGGTCTTGAGTGCAGAAGCAGGCAGGTGCTGCTTGGAGCTGAAGACTTGGCACCCTTTGCAGCATTTGACTAATTCGTTGGCGTCTTCCAAAGCAGTAAACCATGGCGGAAAGCTTTGGCGACAAGTGATCTTGAGGCCGCGTGGTGGTCGCATTCGCCATGGTGGATGTCCTTGAGGATTGTTATGCCCTTCTCTGGCTCGACGCAGCGCTGGAAGACTCCAGTGACGCTACGCTTGATGAGTTCTCTATTAATTATTGTGTATGCCCTGGCTCGGCGTTGAACTTGTCTTGCCGAGATCTCATTAGTCGGCAGCTCTCTGTTTACTAGGAAGTTGAGGATGGGTTGGGCCCATGATGGAGCTGCGGCTTCTTCTATCGCCAATATGGCTACTGCGGCCAGGGTGGGTGGGTTGGGTGCTGAAGAGTTGGAGTCAGCCACCGCCTGTTGTGTCGTTGCAGTCCCCGGGCCGACTGTTGTAGTCCTCGGGCCGGGTTCTGAAGTCCCCGAGCCGGGTGCGACTACGGCAGTCCCCGGGCCGCCTATCGAAGTCCCCGAGCTGCCTGCTGGGTTCCCCAAGTTGGATCCGACTGCATCAGGGGCAGGCGGTACGAAGATGGAGTCTGATTCTGGAGACGGCTTGACAGACGGTTTGAGGAGGCGTTGACGAGAGACGCCGACTGGTATAGCTTGTCGGGTGGAGCCGATCCATGCCAGGGCATCTGCTTGCTCGTTGTCGGCCCGTGGCACGTGGAGGAACTCGTATCCTTCAAAGTATCCGCTGATTTGCTGGACGAGGAATCGGTAGCTCGCGATGTTTGTGTCCTTGGCGTCCCAGTCGCCGGATGATTGTTGGACTACCATATCCGAGTCGCCATAGCACAGGATCCGGCGTATGCCGAGCTCTTTGGCTAGCCGGAGCCCGTGTATGAGCACCTCGTACTCGGCCACATTGTTGGAGGCGGCAAAATGAATTTGCAGTGTGTATCTGAGTTTGTCGCCCTTGGGAGAGGTGAGGACGATGCCGGCTCCCAAGCCGGTGCGCATCTTGGATCCATCAAAGTGCATCCGCCAATGAGTGGAGTCAGGAGCCAGCGGTAGGTACTGGGTCTCGGCCCAGTCGACAAGGAAGTTGGCCAATGCTTGGGACTTGATGGCAGTGCGGGGCTGGTAGAAGATCGTGTAAGGAGCCAGCGCAATGGCCCACTGAGCCACCTGGCCGGATGCATCCCGGCTGCCTATGATATCGGCAAGCGGGGCAGTGCATACGACCACGATGGGATGCTCTTGAAAGTAGGGCTTCAGCTTCTTGGCAGCAAAGTATACTCCATAGCACATCTTCTGGTAGTGCGTGTAGTTTTGCTTCGACGTGGACAGTACTTCGCTCAAATAATATACCGGCCTCTGGACTAACTGAGCCCGGCCTTCTTCTAGGCGTTGGACCACAATAACTGTACTGACCGCTCGGCTAGTCGCGGCAATGTAAAGGATGGGCTCTTTCTCAGTCGGCGCTGCCAGGACAGGCCGCGTGGTCAGCATCTTCTTCAACTCATGGAAAGCTTGGTCTGCTTGGTCGTTCCACTCGAAGTGGGTGGACTTCTTCATGAGTCGATACAAGGGGAGAGCCTTCTCTCCTAGCCGGCTGATGAAGCGGTTTAGGGAGGCCAGGCACCCGGTAAACTTCTGGGCGTCTCGCAGCTTGGTAGGAATCTCCATTCTCTCTATGGCCTTGATCTTCACTGGGTTGCACTCGATGCCGCGTTCGGAGACCAAAAAGCCTAGAAGCTGGCCAGCTGGTACTCCGAACACGCATTTCTCAGGGTTGAGCTTGATCTGAAATTGGCACAAGTTGGCAAATGTTTCTCTGAGGTCTTCCAGCAGGGTGCCACGCTTCTCCGTCTTCACCACAATATCGTCTACATAGACATGGGCATTTCTGCCGAGTTGCTTGAGGAGGCATTTCTGCATGCAACGCTGAAAAGTGGCACCGGCATTTCTCAAGCCGAATGTCATAGTCAGGTAGCAGAAAGCTTCGAATGGTGTGATGAAGGCGGTCTTCAGGCGGTCGGCTGGATCCAACTTGATCTGATGGTAGCCTGAGTATGCATCCAAGAAACTCAACAGCTCGCATCCGGCTGTGGAGTCTATCACTTGATCAATTCGGGGTAGGGCAAATGAATCTTTGGGGCAGGCTTTGTTGAGGCTGGTGTATTCTATACACATGCGCCATTTGTTGTTTTTCTTCAATACAAGGACTGGGTTGGCAAGCCATTCTGGAAAGAACACCTCCATAATGAAGCCGGCTGCCAGGAGCTGGGCTATCTCTTCTCCTACAATCCTTCTCTTCTCCCCCGACAGTCGGCGGAGAGGTTGCTTGACTGGTTTTGCGTCTGCTCGAACGTGCAGCTTGTGCTCGGCGAAATCCTTCGGAACACCCGGCATGTCCTTTGGGGACCATGCAAAGATGTCCCGATTCTCACGGAGGAAGTCAACGAGCTCGCCTTCCTATTTGCTGTCCAGGTTTGCTCCAATGATAGCAAACCTCTCCGGGTTCTCCGGGTCCAGCGGTATCTTCTTGGTTTCCTTGGCTGGCTGGAAGGAGCCTTGAGCGTCATACTCCTTGGAGTCGGGGGACAGGGCCAGCTGCTTGCCGGCCATGGCCACGACTCGGTCCAGCATCTTCTTCTCTTCAGCAATCACGAGGGACTCGGCCAGCCGGCTGCTGGCTGCAGCACATTCGGAGGATTTCTTGTAGTCTCCGGCTATGGTGATGATCCCCTTCGAACTCGGCATCTTCATCTTGAGGTAGGCGTAGTGGGGCACAGCCATGAACTTGGCCAGGGCAGGTCGGCCAAGCAATGCGTGGTAAGGGCTCTTTAGATCCACCACTTCAAACCAGATCGCTTCTCGGCGGAAGTGATCCTTGTCTCCGAAGAGAACATCCATCTTGATCTTGCCAATTGGGGAACAGGACAGGCCGGGTACGATGCCATGGAACACAGTCCGGCTTGGCATGAGTTGCCTCGTCTTGAGGTTCAACTTCTCCATGGTGTCAAGGTACAGTATATTGATGTTGCTTCCACCGTCAATCAGTACACGAGAGAAACGGGCAGCTCGCCTTTCTGTCGCGAGGGTGGCGTCCAACACCAATGCATAGGAGTTGGGAGACGGCATCACCTCTGGGTGATCGGCCCGGCTCCAGCTGATAGGCTTCTCAGACCAATGCATAAACTCGGGGTTGTTGGAGGCGACCGCGTTGACTTCTTGGTGCTGATGGCGCCGACTGCGCCTGTCTTCAACTTGGCTTGTGAAGACAACGTAGGCGGCGTGCTCATCTGGAAACTCATCTTGAATGGCTCCGACTGCTGGTCGAACAGCCGGCTGCTGAGGGGCCGGAGGCGGTGGGCCAGCAGGTGGAGGCGGTACCAGCCCCTCGCCTTTGGAGATCCGTTTGAGCCAATGGCACTTCCGTGTCGTGTGGTTGGACGGCTTCGCGCCGCTGTGAAACTTGCAGGGAGCATCAAGGGTTTGTTCGTAGGAGAAAGCCGGCTGCCATGCCGGCCTGCCGCCTTTCTGCTTCTTGGGAGCGGGCCGCTCTTCGGGTTGTTCGTCTTCAATTGTGGCTACTTGCCGACTGGTGCAAGGCGGCATAGGGGCCTTGCGCTTGTTGTCGTTTTGGTAAGGGCGTTGGTTGGAGTCGCCAGCCGGCGTCTTGGGAGCCGGAGCGAGCACCTTCCTAGAGGCATCCACTCGAAGCTCGGTCTTCATCGAGGAGTCGGCAGTGGCGTACTTGTCTGCTATGATCAGCAGCTTGTCGAGGGTGGTCGGCTCGTCGCAGAGGAGTTGGTGCTTGAGGAGGGTGCTCTATCGGCACCCGGCGGTGAAGTACTCTATGGCTTGAACCTCGTGCACCCCCTTGCAGGAGTTGCGGAGCTCGGCCCAACGCGTGAGGTAGTCGCGAGTTGATTCGCTGGGCCCTTGGACGCACAAGGAAAGCTGGCGGGGCTTGGGAGGCCGCTTGTACGTGCTGGTGAAGTTGCGGACGAAGACTTCCGTGAAGTCTAGCCAGCTGTTGATGCTGTAGGGCTTGAGGCTGTTCAGCCAAGTGTGTGTCGTGCCTTGAAGCATGAGCGGGACGTACTTCACGGCAACGCGCCGGTTGCCTTTTGCTATGCGGACTGCGGTGGAGTACTCGATTAACCAGTCTTCCGGCTTCATGGAGCCGTTGTATTTAGGCGTGTCTCTTGGGAGTGAGAACCCTCTGGGGAAGGGCTCGTCGCGGATGCGGGGGGCAAAGCAAGGCAGGCCGACATCATCATCTTCTTCTAGCGCCAGGGATCGCGCTAGGCGGTCGATCTGGTGGCGGGCGTCACTCTCGCCGACTCCTTCGCGGTGGCCCAGTCGGCCGCCGAGAGTCAGATGCGTGACAGGCGGCGGGGTGGGATATCTCTCCCCACGAGGCGGGGGAGGAGGCGGATCGCCTCGTCGTTCCATAGCTCGGGGGCGGCCTTCTGCGTCACGCTCGATGGTGAGCCAACTCCGACTGCGGCTAGCAGCTGACTCCTTGTCTTTTCTTGCGCGGGCGCCGTCTACAGTCGGCATCCGGGATGTCGCGCCGTGCTCTCAGCATGGGTGAGGACTTTCAGCGCGGGCGCTGGCTATATGCTGCCCTGCGGCAGCGTCGATCAGCTGCTGGCTGCGTCTAGTCACGTAGGGGAGCTCGTCAGCCCCCAGCCCGTTCACCTCATCCGCGGCCGCCTGAGCGGCACGCAGGTTCTCGAGCGGCGTGGCGTAGACTGGGCGGTCTGCTCCCAGCATGCTGGCGATGGCTGCGCCACGCTTCTTGACGAAGCGGACTCGGCTCGGCCCGCCAGGAGACGGCGTACCGAAGGCGGCACGGTCGACTTCGCGCTGGTGAGCCTCAATGAGGCGTCTCATGGATGCTATCTTCTGGCCTTCCGCGACGAGGGCGAGGCGGTGTGCCTCTAGAGTTTCGGCGTCGGCGTCGGCCGGGATGGGGACGGATAAGTCGTGCAACGCCGCTTGTAGGGCGTCGTGGGCGTTCTCGCCTGAGACGGCTCCGTGGCTGATGACCAGCACCTCAGTGACAGCACTGCTGCCACTGTCGGCTCGAGGGAGAGGGTCGTTGATGATCACGACGTTGGTGGGGAAGGGGTCAAGCGATGCCGTGTCGGAGTCGAGCAGCATCGGGTCGGTGGAGCCGACCAACTCCAAGTCCACAGCAAGCTCTCTGGAGACATGGAGCTGGTCGAGGAGGCTGACAAGGTGGCTCTCGGGGATGTCTGTGCCCGCGTCGGACGCAGGCTCGTCGGAGATGCGAGCCTTGCCAAGAAGATCGGCGAGGCAGCTCGCCGCGCAGGCGTTGTCGACGCCTTGCAGCGCGTTGGGGCAAGCGCCATCGGGCGTGGCGGGCTGGCTACGCTCGCGCGGGAGGAAAGGGGTTCCCGTCCAGAACAGGTCTCCGGACGACGGTTCACCTGGCCCCACGGTGGGCGCCAAATGTCGGGTGGTAGGTGCGACATATGCCAACGGATGGCTTATCATTGTGGGAGCCAGTAAGACATCGCCGGTGCCTGGAAACGGGGTGAGGCGAAGACATGCACGCCGGCGAATCTTTCCCAGGTTCGGGGCTCTCCGTGGAGATAACACCCCTAGTCCTGCTTTGTGCGGTCTCCGCATGATCACTAGATCAACACAAGTAACTACAAGAGGCTCCTTGAGCTATTTGGCTAGAGGAAGAAGAAGGGCAAGGCTAGCTCTCCTTTTCTCTCTATGTGGTGTCTAAAACTCTAAGAGCTCCACCCTTTGCATGGGTGCCCTGGGGGGTTTATATAGGCCTACCCCCAGGGGTACAATGGTAATCCGGCTGGACGCGGGTTCTAGCCGTCAGTGTCTGTATTCGCCGGCTTCTCCGCCGACCGCTGGGGCCCGCCGACTGGTGGGTTCCGCTAGCTGCCGGCCTCTTGGCCGACAGGCCGGCCCCACCGCCTGGGGGTCTTGTCGGTGGCTGGTTACTGTAGCCTCGCCTCTGATGACGAGGGCTTTGTCGAAGTAAGCATGGCCACAGTGCCGCCGCCTTGCGGGCTCTCACTGTAGCCTTACCTCGTCTTGTCTCCTTAATGATGCACATACTTCGAGGGTGGGGGTAGCCGGCTATTGGGAGCCGGCTATGCCCCAGGCCGACTGGGGGAGGCTTGGCCGCCTTCGAGCATCTCTCTGGCTGAAGGGGCCCGCCGCCCGCGGGCCGTACTGGCGCCGGTCGTGGGTGGTGTCATGGTCAACATGGCAATAGTGCTGCGCCGGACGGGGGATGGCCGACCCGTACGGTGCTCTGTGGCCACGCGTGCTCCGGGATTCGGGGGTGGCAGGTTGTACTGTAGCCACGTCCCGTCTCATCACCGTTATGTGGGTGCAGCCCTTGAGGGTGCAGTCTTGGCGGCTTCTGGGAGTCGGCCTTCTTCGTGGCCGGCTTCTGGGAGTCGGTCCTCTTGGGGCCGGCTTCCTGGAGTCGGCCATCTTGTGGTTCTCTTTGGGAAAGTTTTTGAGGCCGGGTCTCCTTCCAGGAGTCGGCTCGGGAGATAGCCGGCCTGGGGAAGGCGACCCTATGCTTTGGATGCTTGAAGGCTCGATCGACCTGATAATTTTTGAAGAGCCGGTGGGAGTCGGTTAGGCTACCCGTGGCCATTTACTCCGACACAAGCTCTCCCGTAGAGCGTTCGTGCTCGCGGTCATGGCGGATGTGGTGCCAGGTAGCAGGACGATGCGCTATGGTGTGGAGTTTAGCTGGGCGTTGCCGCTTTACGTAGGGCATTCCGGTGAGGCCAAGCGTCTGGGTGCGTCATTAAGTGGCCGGAGTTGGTTCCTCGGGCACCAAGCCTCTTAATGATGGCATACGGATGGACGGCATGAATGCGGGCAGCTGGCGCCGGCTGGGAACGCATCGCGCGACGGCACGAGGGACGAGGGTTTTTGGTGTGCCAGGGTAGTCAGCTGCAACGTTGGAGATGCCCTTTGCTCACATGCGATCCCCACATGACAGTGAAAAAGGAAGACGACTCGGCATGGTCTCAGGTCCTGGGGATGCAGTTGGCCGCGCTACACCACTCCGCGGATGTGCCACGACGCGCGCACACTTCGGCGCCCCGTGCATCCTCGATGAGCCGGGTGTTGATCTGCTGGTTGTGCCACCGCGCTAACGCCACCCTCGCACACTAAAGCCGACCGTATCCAGCGATGATGAGCGTGTCGCTCACCGTGGTCGCCATGTCTAGAGGCGGTGCGGGAGCTGCGCCACGTTGCTGGCCCCCACGACCCACATGACCGGTTGCCGGTGGCGAGGAGGTCGTGGGCCAGCTCCTCCATTGGACTAGTCTGCGCCACGTCGTCCTGACAGGTCGTGACCCACATGTCAGTTTCCCTGTTTTCTCGGCCAAATTCGAGCGTCGTTACCCTAGCCCCAAGTGTGGTGGTTTTTGGTACGGTACCACCCTTTTCCTTTTCAACTAGTGAAGCGTAACACTTGATTAAGTAGGCGGATGGTGTGCTAATCTAGGTGTCCAACTGTTTGAAGGAATAATTGAGGTGTGCCCGGTCCGTGCCCGTATTTAGGGGTCCAACTTACCATGTTCCGGCAGTAGTAACTATATACTAGTCCCTGCGTACTCCCTCTGTTTTTATTTACTCCGCATTTTAGATTTGCTCAAAGTCAAACTTTGTAAACTTTGACAAAGTTTATAGACAAAAAAAATAAGAAATACAATAACAAATCAATACCATTAGATTCATTATTGAATATACTTTCACGTCATATAGATTTGCTATTGTAAATGTTCATATTTTTCTATAAATTTGGTCAAATTTTATGAAGTTTGACTTCAGTCAAACCTAATATGCAGAGTAAATAAAAACGGAGGGAGTATCTTACTCCGTGACCAAGACGGAAGGGAAAATGAGACAACTTATTGTTTATTTGAGCCGTTCAAGTATAATCATGTGGCGTTGCTTATTTCTCATCCTCTCCAACCCTCTTCTCCATCGGTCATGCCGCCCTCCGGTCGAGTGCAGCCTCCCGCATGCCTCATTTGAACATTCTGCCAAGTATCATTCGCATGTGGGCCTAGACCATGCTTGTATTTCCAATGTCGTAATTTGTCTGACATGCATACAAACAAACGGTTTGTCGGTGTACAAAAGTAGGGGCTCTCCTTTTGACCCCTTTACTTGTGCACGGGTAGTCAAAGCCACGCCCGCGGCCACACTTGGCAGGGCAGAGGAGGGAAGCCGGAGCGCAAGACGACCAGAGCAACGCCAAGACCAAGAAACACAAAGAGCAAGATGGCGAGGTGGACTCCCCCGGCAAGATCCTTGCCGGGGCAGCCTCCGCAGCCCCGGCAAGAGCCTTGCTGGGGCAACTTGCCCGATGCCAGCAGCCACCCTTGAGCCCAAGGGTTCCAACACCACCAACAACCACATTGGAGCCAAGGCTCGGGAGGCACCTCTGCGGTGGCATGCAGATCTTTGTCAAGATCATAAACACACAAGAACAGATGAGGACCAGAAGACGACGATCCTCGGCGGGATCCTAGCCGAGGAAATTCATGAGACCCCCGGCAAGACCCATGCCGGGGACGAACACGATGCCACGGCAAGACCCTTGCCGGGGCCCCGGGAAGGCCCTTGCCGAAGACACCTGCGGGGCCGCAGCCAGGCCCGCGTCCGCCAAAGCTCCACCGCCGTTCCCATACAGCTGCCAGCCCAACCAGCTGGGCAGGCACCTGCGTGGCGACGTGCGGCTTCCAGACCGGCTCAGCAAGCACATGCGTGGTGACATGCAGATCTTTGTCAAGATCCTTCCAGCACGCCATCTCAGCAGCCTGCCAGCCTACGTGGCGCTGCATGCCTCGCTGGCCTGGACGCACGTCGGAGCAAGACAGAGCGGCGACGGACGGGACATGCCTCGTTGCCATCCCCAGTAAAGCAACGGGACACCTAAGGGAGCGCATTTAATGCGTCTTGTCCCGTAATGACAAGCAATAAGCTTGCGCACTGTACACCTTTCCACCTCCTGTGTGCCACTGTGGCAACCGCTTTTGTCTATAAAAGGAGGCCCGAGGCGTCCAGGAGGAGTATTCGGATCTTTTGGGCAACACACACATGGTAGCTAGTGTTGGGAACCGTAGCATAATTTAAAATTTTCCTACGCTCACCAAGATGCATCTATGGAGTCTACTAGCAATGAGGGGAAAGGAGTGCATCTACATACCCTTGTAGATCGCGAGCGGAAGCGTTCCAATGAACGTGGATGACGGAGTCGTACTCGCCGTGATCCAAATCACCGATGACCGAGTGCCGAACGGACGGCACCTCCGCATTCAACACACGTACGGTGCAGTCACGTCTCCTCCTTCTTGATCCAGCAAGGGGGGAGGAGAGGTTGATGGAGATCCAACAGCACGACGGCGTGGTGGTGGATGTAGCGGGTCTCCCGCAGGGCTTCGCCAAGCTTCTGCGAGAGAGAGAGGTGTTGCAGGGGAGGAGGGAGGCGCCCAAGGCTGAGATGTTGCTGCCCTCCCTTCCCCCCACTATATATAGGGCCAAGGGAGAGGGGGGGCGCAGCCTTGCCCCTTCCTCCAAGGAAGGGTGCGGCCAGGGGGGAGTCCTTCCCCCCCAAGGCACCTCGGAGGTGCCTTCCCCCTTTAGGACTCTCCCTTTTTTCTTATCTCTTGCGCATGGGCCTCTTGGGGCTGGTGCCCTTGGCCCATATAGGCCAAGGCGCACCCCTTACAGCCCATGTGGCCCCCCCGGGGCTGGTGGACCCCCGGACCCCTTTCGGCACTCCCGGTACAATACCGATAAAGCGCGAAACTTTTCCGGCGACCAAAATAAGACTTCCCATATATAAATCTTTACCTCCGGAACCTCTCGTGACGTCCGAGATCTCATCCGGGACTCCGAACAACTTTCGGGTTTCCGCATACATATATCTCTACAACCCTAGCGTCACCGGACCTTAAGTGTGTAGACCCTACGGGTTCGGGAGACATGCAGACATGACCGAGACGCCTCTCCGGTCAATAACCAACAGCGGGATCTGGATACCCATGTTGGCTCCCACATGTTCCACGATGATATCATCGGATGAACCACGGTGTCGAGGATTCAATCAATCCGTATGCAATTCCCTTTGTCAATCGGTATGTTACTTGCCCGAGATTCGATCGTCGGTATCCCAATACCTTGTTCAATCTCGTTACCGGCAAGTCTCTTTACTCGTACCGCAATGCATGATCCCGTGACTAACGCCTTAGTCACATTGAGCTCATTATGATGATGCATTACCGAGTGGGCCCAGAGATACCTCTCCGTCACACGGAGTGACAAATCCCAGTCTCGATCCATGCCAACCCAACAGACACTTTCGGAGATACCCGTAATGCACCTTTATAGTCACCCAGTTACGTTGTGACGTTTGGCACACCCAAAGCACTCCTACGGTATCCGGGAGTTGCACGATCTCATGGTCTAAGGAAAAGATACTTGATATTGGAAAAGCTCTAGCAAACGAAACTACATGATCTTTTATGCTATGCTTAAGTTGGCTCTTGTCCATCACATCATTCTCCTAATGATATGATCCCGTTATCAATGACATCCAATGTCCATAGTCAGGAAAGCATGACTATCTGTTGATCAACGAGCTAGTCAACTAGAGGCTTACTAGGGACAGGTTGTGGTCTATGTATTCACACATGTATTACGATTTCCGGACAATACAATTATAGCATGAATAATAGACAATTACCATGAACAAAGAAATATAATAATAACCATTTATTGTTGCCTCTAGGGCATATTTCCAACAGTCTCCCACTTGCACTAGAGTCAATAATCTAGTTCACATCACCATGTGATTAACACTCACTGGTCACATCACCATGTGACCAACATCTAAAGAGTTTACTAGAGTCAACGATCTAGTTCACATCACTATGTGATTATCACTCAATGTGTTCTGGTTTGGTCATGTTATGCTTGTGAGAGAGGTTATTAGTCAACGGGTCTGAACCTTTCAGAACCGTGTGCTTTACGAATATCTATGTCATCTTGTGGATACTACCACGCGCTATTTGGAGCCATTTCAAATAATTGCTCTACTATACGAATCCGGTTTACTACTCAGAGTCATCCGGATTAGTGTCGAAGTTCGCATCGACGTAACCCTTTACGACGAACTCCTTTCCACCTCCATAATCGAGAAAATTCCTTAATCCACTAGGTGCTAAGGATAAGTTCGACCGCTGTCATGAGATCCTTTCCCGGATCACCATTGTACCCTCTTGACCAACTTATGGCAAGGCACACTACATGTGCGGTACACAGCATAACATACTATAGAGCCTATGTCTAAAGCATAGGGGACGACCTTTCGTCCTTTCTCTATCTTCTGCTGTGGTCAGGTCTTGAGTCTCACTCAATACTCACACCTTGTAACACAGCCAAGAACTCCTTCTTTGCTGATCTATTTTGAACTCTTTCAAAATCATGTCAAGGTGTGCTGTATTTTGAAAGTATCATCAGACGTCTTGATCTATCTCTATGGATCTTGATGCCCAATATGTAAGTAGCTTTATCCAGGTCTTCCTTTGAAAAACTCCTTTCAAACAACCCTTTATGCTTTCCAGAAATTTTACATCATTTCGGATCATCAATATGTCATTCACATATACTCATCAGAAATGTTGTAGCGCTCCCACTCACTTTATTGTAAATACAAGTTTCTAACAAACTTTGTATAAACCCAAAAACTTTGATCACCCCATCAAAGCGTATATTCTGACTCCGAGATGCTTGCTCTGATCCATGGAAGGATCGCTGGAGCTAGCATACCTTTTAGCATCCTTAGGATCGACAAAACCTTTCTGATTGTATCACATACAACCTTTCCTTACGAAAACTGGTAAGGAAACTTGTTTTGACATCCATCTGCCAGATTTCATAAATGTAGCTAATGCTAACATGATTCCGACGGACCTAAGCATCGCTACGGATGAGAAAAACTCATCGTAGTCAACTCCTTGAACTTGTGAAAATACTCTTTGCCACAAGTCGAGCTTCATAGACGGTAACATTACCGTCCATGTCCGTCTTCTTCTTAAAGATCCATTTATCTCAATGGCTTGCCGATCATCGGGCAAGTTCACCAAAGTCCATGCTTTGTTCTGATACATGGATTCTATCTCGGATTTCATGGCCTCAAGCCATTCGTCGGAATATGGGCCCACCATCGCTTCTCCATAGCTCGTAGGTTCATTGTTGTCTAGCAACATGACTTCCAAGACAGGATCACGCATTACTCTAAAGTAGTGCGCATCCTCGTCGTCCTACGAGGTTTGGTAGTGACTTGATCCGAAGTTTCATGATCACTATCATAAGCTTCCACTTCAATTGGTGTAGGTGCCACAGGAACAACTTCCTGTGCCCTACTACACACTAGTTGAAGCGACGGTTCAATAACCTTATCAAGTCTCCACCATCCTCCCACTCAATTCTTTCGAGAGAAACTTTTCCTCGAGAAAGGACTCGTTTCTAGAAGCAATTACTTTTGCTTCCAGATAGGAGGTATACCCAACTGTTTTTGGGTATTCTATGAAGATGCATTTATCCGCTTTGGGTTCGAGCTTATCAGCCTGAAACTTTTTCACATAAGCATCGCAGCCCCAAACTTTTAAGAAACGACAACTTAGGTTTCTATAAACGGTGTCGTCTCAACGGAATTGCGTGGTGCCCCTTTTAAAGTGAATGCGGTTGTCTCTAATGCCTAACCCATAAATGATAGTGGTAATTTGATGAGAAACATCATGGTATGCACCATATCCAATAGGGTGCAGTTATGATGTTCGGACACACCATCACACTATGGTGTTCCAGGCGGTATTAATTGTGAAACACTTTCCACAATGTCTCAATTGTGTTCCAAACTCGTATCTCAGATACTCATCTCTATGATCATATCACAGACATTTTATCCTCTTGTCACGACGATCTACAACTTCACTCTGAAATTGCTTGAACCTTTCAATAATTCAGACTAGTGTTTCATCAAGTAAATACACTCAGCATCTACTCAAATCATCTGTGAAGTAAGAACATAACGATATCCACTGCATGCCTCAGCATTCATTGGACTGCATACATCAAAATGTATTACTTCCAATAAATTTCTCTCTTGTTCCATCTCACTGAAAACGAGGCCTTTCAGTCATCTTGCCCATGTGGTATGATTTGCATGTCTCAAGTGATTCATAATCAAGTGAGTCCAAATGATCCATCTGTATGGAGTTTCTTCATGCATATATACCAATAGACATGGTTCGCATGTCTCAATCTTTTCAAAAATGAGTGAGTCCAAAGATCCACCTACATGGAGCTTCTTCATGCGTTCTACACCAATATGACTCAAGTGGCAGTGCCACAAGTATGTGGTACTATCATTACTATCTTATATCTTTTGGCATGAACATGTGTATCACTACGATCGAGATTCATTTTAGGTGCAAGACCATTGAAGGTATTATTCAAATAAACAGAGTAACCATTATTCTCCTTAAATGAATAACCGATTTGCGGTAAACATAATCCAATCATGTTCAGCGCAACCACCAAATCTCGATGGTAGAGGGAGCATGCGATGCTTGATCACATCAACCTTGGAAACACTTCCAACACATATCGTCATCTCACCTTTAGCTAGTCTCCATTTATTCCGCAGCTTTTATTTCGAGTTACTAACACTTAGCAACCGAACCAGTATCTAATACCCTGGTGCTGCTAGGAGTACTAGTAAAGTACACATTCATATAACGTATATCCAATATACTTTGTCGACCTTGCCTGCCTTCTCATCTACCAAGTATCTAGGGTAGTACTGCTTCAGTGACCGTTCCTCTCATTACAGAAGCACTTAGTCTCGGGTTTGGGTTCAACCTTGGGATTCTTCACTAGAGCAGCAAATGACTTGCTATTTCATGAAGTATCCCTTTTGCCCTTGCCCTTCTTAAACTAGTGGTTTTACTAACCATCAACAATTGATGCTCCTTCTTGATTTCTACTCTCGCGGTGTCAAACATCGCGAATAGCTCAAGGATCATCATAACTATCCTTGATATGTTATAGTTCATCACGAAGCTCTACTAGCTTGGTGGCAGTGACTATGGAGAACTATCACTATCTCATCTGGGAGATTAACTCCCACTCGATTCAAGCGATTGTGGCACTCAGACAATCTGAGCACACGCTCAACGATTGAGCTTTTCTCCCTTAGTTTGCAGGCTTTAAGAAACTTGTCAGAGGTCTCATACCTCTTGACGTGGGCACTAGTCTAAAATCCCAATTTCAGTCTTCGGAACATCTCACATGTTCTGCGACGTTTCAGAAACGTCTTTGGTGCCACAATTCTAAACCGCACCGAACTATCACGTAGTTATCAAAACGTGTATGTCAGATGCTTCTGTAACATCTACAGACGACGCTGAGGTTCAGCACACCGAGCGGTGCATTAAGGACATAAGCCTTCTGTGCAGCAATGAGGACAATCCTCAGTTTATGGACCCAGTCCGCATAATTGCTACTACCAACTTTCAACTAAATTTTCTCTAGGAACATATCTTAACCAGTAGAACTAAAGCGCAAGCCATGACATAATTTGCAAATATTTTTTGACTATGTTCATGATAATGAAGTTCATCTGATTATGAACTCCCACTCAGATAGACATCCCTCTAGTCATCTAAGTGAAACATGATCCGAGTTCAACTAGGACGTGTCCGATCATCACATGAGACGGACTAGTCAAGATCGGTGAACATCTCCATGTTGATCGTATCTTCTATATGACTCATGCTCGACCTTTCGGTCCTCCGTGTTCCGAGGCCATGTCTGTACATGCTAGGCTCGTCAAGTCAACCTAAGTGTATTGCGTGTGTTCCGAGGCCATGTCTGTACATGCTAGGCTCGTCAACACCCGTTGTATTCGAACGTAAGAATCTATCACACCCGATCATCACGTGGTGCTTCGAAACGACGAACCTTCGCAACGGTGCACAGTTAGGGTGAACACTTTCTTGAAATTATTATAAGGGATCATCCTACTTGCTACCGTCGTTCTAAGAAAATAAGATGCAAAAACATGATAAACATCACATGCAATCAAATAGTGACATGATATGGCCAATATCATTATGCTCCTTTGATCTCCATCTTCGGGGCACCATGATCATCTTCGTCACCAGCATGACACCATGATCTCCATCATCATGATCTCCATCATTGTGTCTTCATGAAGTCGTCACGCCAACGATTACTTCTACTTCTATGGCTAACGCGTTTAGCAATAAAGTAAAGTAATTTACATGGCGTTATTCAATGACACGCAGGTCATACAAAATAATAAAGACAACTCCTATGGCTCCTGCTGGTTGTCATTCTCATCGACATGCAAGTCGCAATTCTTATTACAAGAATATGATCAATCTCATACATCACATATATCATTCATCACATCTTCTGGCCATATCACATCACATAGCACTTGCTGCAAAAACAAGTTAGACGTCCTCTAATTGTTGTTGCAAGTTTTTACGTGGTTTGTAGGTTTCTAGCAAGAACGTTTCTTACCTACGTATGACCACAACGTGATTTGCCAATTTCTATTTACCCTTCATAAGGACCCTTTTCATCGAATCTGTTCCGACTAAAGTAGGAGAGACAGACACCCGCTAGCCACCTTATGCATCTAGTGCATGTCAGTCGGTGGAACCTGTCTCACGTAAGAGTACGTGTAAGGTCGGTCCGGGCCGCTTCATCCTACAATGCCGACGAAACAAGAAAAGACTAGTAGCGGCAAGAAGAATTGGCAAACTCAACGCCCACAACTACTTTGTGTTTTACTCGTGCATAGTAACTACGCATAGACCTGGCTCTGATACCACTGTTGGGAATCGTAGCATAATTTAAAATTTTCCTACACTCACCAAGATGCATCTATGGAGTCTACTAGCAACGAGGGGAAAGGAGTGCATCTACATACCCTTGTAGATCGTGAGCGGAAGCGTTCCAATGAACGTGGATGACGGAGTCGTACTCGCCGTGATCCAAATCACCGATGACCGAGTGCCGAACGGACGGCACCTCCGCGTTCAACACACGTATGGTGCAGCGACGTCTCCTCCTTCTTGATCCAGCAAGGGGGAGGAGAGGTTGATGGAGATCCAACAGCACGATGGCGTGGTGGTGGATGTAGCGGGTCTCCGGCAGGGCTTCGCCAAGCTTCTGCGAGAGAGAGAGAGAGGTGTTGCAGGGGAGGAGGGAGGCGTCCAAGGCTTAGATGTTGCTGCCCTCCCTTCCCCCCACTATATATAGGGCCAAGGGAGAGGGGGGGCGCAGCCTTGCCCCTTCTTCCAAGGAAGGGTGCGGCCAGGGGGGAGTCCTTCCCCCCCAAGGCACCTCGGAGGTGCCTTCCCCCTTTAGGACTCTCCCTTTTTTCTTATCTCTTGCGCATGGGCCTCTTGGGGCTGGTGCCCTTGGCCCATATAGGCCAAGGCGCACCCCTTACAGCCCATGTGGCCCCCCCGGGGCTGGTGGACCCCCTTGGTGGACCCCCGGACCCCTTTCGGCACTCCCGGTACAATACCGATAAAGCGCGAAACTTTTCCGGCGACCAAAATAAGACTTCCCATATATAAATCTTTACCTCCGGACCATTCCGGAACCTCTCGTGACGTCCGGGATCTCATCCGAGACTCCAAACAACTTTCGGGTTTCCGCATACATATATCTCTACAACCCTAGCGTCACCGGACCTTAAGTGTGTAGACCCTACGGGTTCGGGAGACATGCAGACATGACCGAGACGCCTCTCCGGTCAATAACCAACAGCGGGATCTGGATACCCATGTTGGCTCCCACATGTTCCATGATGATATCATCGGATGAACCACGGTGTCGAGGATTCAATCAATCTGTATGCAATTCCCTTTGTCAATCGGTATGTTACTTGCCCGAGATTCGATCGTCGGTATCCCAATACCTTGTTCAATCTCGTTACCGGCAAGTCTCTTTACTCGTACCGCAATGCATGATCCTGTGACTAACGCCTTAGTCACATTGAGCTCATTATGATGATGCATTACCGAGTGGGCCCAGAGATACCTCTCCGTCACACGGAGTGACAAATCCCAGTCTCGATCCGTGCCAACCCAACAGACACTTTCGGAGATACCCGTAATGCACCTTTATAGTCACCCAGTTACGTTGTGACGTTTGGCACACCCAAAGCACTCCTACGGTATCCGGGAGTTGCACGATCTCATGGTCTAAGGAAAAGATACTTGACATTGGAAAAGCTCTAGCAAACGAAACTACACGATCTTTTATGCTATGCTTAAGTTGGGTCTTGTCCATCACATCATTCTCCTAATGATGTGATCCCGTTATCAATGACATCCAATGTCCATAGTCAGGAAACCATGACTATCTGTTGATCAACGAGCTAGTCAACTAGAGGCTTACTAGGGACGGGTTGTGGTCTATGTATTCACACATGTATTACGATTTCCGGACAATACAATTATAGCATGAATAATAGACAATTACCATGAACAAAGAAATATAATAATAACCATTTATTATTGCCTCTAGGGCATATTTCCAATAGCTAGCTCAAGAGCTCAAGAACACTCAAATACATACACCAAAGCAGGACTAGGGTATTACGCATCTTCGTGGCCCAAACCTGGGTAAACAATCCTTGTGCTGACTGCCAGACCTGCTCTTTGCACATCCTCGCGCCCGCCAACCATAGAAGGGATCCCAGTGATTCCATAGGTGTCGTTTCCCCGACATCTTTGGCGTCGCAACAGGAAGTGCAAGGGCAAGGCCGTGCTTGCCGTCGAGGGATCCGACGATACTAGCACTGCGAAGAAGGCCAAGGCAGACGACCCCGGCAAGGAGATTGCCGGGTGCGCCGCTTGCCGGGCCTTGGTGGCTGCCGACAAGCCAGGAGGCTCCGACAAGCAATACCGCAAGATCCACCGCACCAAGGGCCATGAGCTCCAGAACTGCTGACAAGTTGAGCTGCTTGCTGAAAAGAAAAAAAGCCGAGTATGAGAGGCGGGACAAGGAGAAGGGTCAGGATGGTGCCGAAGGATCCGGCAAGAAGCGTGGCGGCCAAGGAGGCCACAGCGGCAAGGATAACCAGCAAGAGAGGCCTGCTCGAGGCCGCGACAAGAAGTAGGAAGATGATGATCGTGACGAGGATGACGAGTCCGACGAGCATGAGTTCCAGAAAGCTACGGAGGCCATGTGGGTCGATGGTGGCGCCTCGCTGCATACCTCTCACCGCCAGCTCAAGCAGTGGGCGCGTGAGATCACAGCGGCGGAGCCATCATTCGGCGCTTAGAAGCCACTAAAGTGGTCCAGCACGCCTATCATCTTTGACACCGAGGACCACCCTGATCGCACAACTGTGGTCATGTGTTTGCCATTGTTGGTTTCACCAACGATACGCAACCTCAAGGTGACAAAGATGCTAGTTGACGGCGGGGCCGGTCTGAACTTGATCTCGCCCGTTGTGATCAAAAGGCTGTAGATTCCTGATGGAGACCTCGAGGAGACGGGCACGTTCCAAGGGGTCAACCTGGGAAGGAGTCAGCCGAAGGGTAAGGTCACGCTGCCTGTGACGTTTGGAGGCGAGTTGAACCACAGGACGGAGAGGATTGTCTTCGATGTAGCCGAGATCCCCTTGCCCTACAACGGGATCCTCGGCCGCCCGGCACTAGCCAAGTTCATGGCGGCGTCGCATTACGCCTACAACACGCCGAAGATGCCTGGACCGATGACCATCATCACCGTCCCCTCCAACAAGAAGGACACGCTGATCTGCGCCGACCAACTCTACCGGGAGGCAGTGGCGGCGACTGCTGCCAAGGCACTTGCTCCTCCCGCTGAAGCTCCAGTAGGGAAGAAGACCGGCAAGACCTCTCGCACCCACTCCGACAAGCGCACCTCTTCGGGGTGTTGTGCTCCCGTCGTGGACGTGCCAGAGAGCTCCACCGGCAAAAGCAAGAAATCTAGAGCTGCACCACCAGAGACCAAGAAGGTGTCCATCAAGGAGGATGGAACGGGAGGGGCTTTCACCATAAGCTCCTCCCTCGCCAGCAAATAGGAAAGTGCGCTCGTCACCTTCCTGCGGGCGAATGTCGATGTGTTTGCATGGCAAGCATCCGACATCCCCGGCGTTCCCAGGGAGGTGATTGAGCACCATCTTGCTGTCTGTCCTCATACGCGGCCCGTCAAGCAGAAGGTCAGGAAGCAAGCTTTGGAAAGATAGGAATTCATCACAGAGGAGATAATGAAGTTGGAAGCAGCAGGCTTGGTGAGAGGAGTACTCCATCCGACGTGGTTGGCCAATCCGGTGGTGGTGTGCAAGGCAAATGGGAAGTGGAGGCTGTGTATTGATTACACAGATATCAATAAGGTCTATCCAAAGGACCCTTTCCCGTTGCCGCGCATTGACCATATTGTTGACTCCACAGCCGGGTGTGACTTGTTATCGTTCCTCGATGCCTACTCAGAATACCACCGGATCTTCATGACAAAAGAAGATGAAGAGAAGACAGCATTCATCACCCCATGTGGTACATATTGCTTTTTTGCGAATGCCTTTTGGGTTGAAGAGTGATGGCTCGACGTTTGCAAGAGCAGTCCAAATTGGTTTTGAGCCCCAGCTAGATAGAAATATGGAAGATTATATGGATGACATAGTGGTCAAAACCAAGGATAGGGCCACACTTGTACAAGATTTAGAAGAGACGTTTGCAAATCTGCGCAAGATCAACCTCAAGTTGAACCCTGAGAAGTATGCCTTCGGTGTTCCGTCCGACAAACTTCTCGGGTTCTTTGTGTCACAACGCGGGATTGAGGCGAATCCAGATAAGATCAAGGCCATTGAGCAGATTGAGGCGCCCAAGCGGATCAAGGATGTGCGTCGGCTCACTGGCTGCGTTGCCGCCATGAGCAGATTCATCTCCAAGTCTGCTAAGCGTGCCCTTCCCTTTTTCAAAATCTTGAAAAAGGCGGGCCCAATGGGGTGGACCCCAGAGGCCGAAGCAGCACTGCAGGATTTGAAGAAATACCTCTCCTCTACACAAATACTGGTTGCGCCTAAACCACAAAAGTTGTTGCTATTGTATCTTGCGGCAACGAATCAAGTGGTCAGCGCCGTGCTAGTGGCACAAAGGGAGGTCGATGAAGAGGCAGTGGCAATGGCAGGACCGGCGGATGGCGAGCCAGACCTCCCCCCGGCAGGGCCTGGTGCCGGCAAGGCAAGGCCCCTGGTAGAGTCTGATGCCATCGGGACGGGGCCCATGCAACCAAGTGAAGTGGTGCAGAAGAACAAGATGATGCAGCACCCGATTTACTTTGTCAGCTCCCTCTTGTAGGGGGCTAGGTCAAGGTACTCCGGTGTGCAGAAATTGCTCTTCGGCCTCCTTATGGCCTCGAGGAAGCCGCATCATTACTTCCAAGCCCACGAAATCACCGTCGTCACCCGCCTCCTGTTGCAACAGATACTGCATAACCCAGATGCGACAGGGAGGATTGTAGAGTGGGCTTTGGAACTGTCGATCTTTGGTTTGAAGTTTGAAAGTACTTCGAGCAGAGTCTTGGCAGAGTTCATTGCGGAATGGACCTCGACGCTCGACGAAGTGATCTAGGAGACTACTGTCCCCGGCAAGGAAACAAGTTGCAACTGGGTTAAGTACTTTGACGGGGCTTTCTTGCTGGAAGGCATCGGTGCTGGTGTGCTACTCATCGCGCCCACCGGAGAGCACCTCAAGTATGTAGTCCATATGCACTTTCCCAGGGAGATGTCAACAAATAACACTGCTGAGTACAAGGGGTTGCTTGCCGGTCTCAGGATTGCGGCAGACCTCGGGATCAAGAAGCTTATCGTCAGAGGTGATTCACAGCTCGTCGTCAAGCAAGTTAACAAAGATTATCAAAGCCTGTTGATGGAGGCCTACGTGAATGAGGTGAGGAAGCTGGAGGAGCGTTTTGACGGTATATAGGCGGAGCATGTTCCCCGAGTGGAGAACGACGCCGCCGATTACCTGTTGGAGCGCGCTGCACTCAAACTACCTGTGGAGCCAGGTACTTTTGTGCTTCAGTTAACTCAACCATCCGTTGAACCATCGACAAAGCAGAACAAGCGCAAGAAATCAGGCCCGGGCAAGTACTTTCCCGCCGAGCTCCCAGGAGCTGCCGGCAAGGGTGTTGCCTTGGACGCCAAGCCTGCCACAGGGCGACAGACTCCGGGAGGGCGTCAAACCCTAGCCGTAGAGACAGCCGCTCCCATGGCAGAGGAAATGCCTTTGGTCCTTGCCATCGAGCCCCAGGCTCCGGCATGGGCACAGCATACCGTCCGATTCCTCCAAACAGGGGAACTCCCCGAGGAGCAGGAAGAAGCGGAGAAAGTAGCCCGTCGGTCTGCCATGTACCAGTTCGTCGACAACGTCCTGTACAGAAAAAGACCGAACTATGTTAGATTGAAGTGCATTCCCCGGGAGGAAGGACTGGCGTTGTTGGCAGAGATACACGGAGGCATATGTGGTTCCCAGACAGGGTCGAGGGCCCTTGCCGGCAAGGCATTCCGGCAAGGTTTCTTCTGGCCCACTGCCCTCCAGGATGCAACGCCACTAGTAACCAAGTGTGAAGCATGTCAGTTCCATTCGAAGAAGCTTCATGAACCAGCTCAAGCCCTTCAAACAATTCCTCTCTCCTAACCTTTCTCGGTCTGGGGGCTCGACATACTGGGCCCTTTCCCCCGCGCTGTCGGGGGCTTTGAGTACTTGTACGTTGCAATCGACAAGTTCACAAAGTGGCAGGAGGTGGAGGCAGTGAGGAAGGTGACAGCGCAGTCAGCTGTCAAGTTCTTCAAGAGGCTAGTCTGCCGTTTTGGTGTGCCAAACAGAGTCATCACCAACAACGGCACGCAGTTCACAAACCACACCTTCATGCAATACATCCAAGACCTCGGCAGCAAGGTCTGTTTCGCTTCTGTGGCACACCCACGGAGCAATGGCCAGGCGGAGAGGGCAAATGCTGAAGTACTGCGAGGCCTAAGGACAAATAATTTTGACAGGCTGCACAAGAGCGGAAGGCACTGGATTGATGAGTTGCCGGCGGTTCTTTGGTCAATCAGAACGACGCCAAATCGAGTAACCGGCCAGACACCCTTTGCCCTGGTATACGGGGCAGAAGCAGTTCTCCCCACGGAACTCACATATGTGTCACCTCGAGTGCTCGCTTATGACGAGCTTGAGAAAGAGCAATTGCGGCAAGATGACGCAACACTCCTTGAGGAAGATCGTCTTCGGGCGGCTGTGAGAGCAGCGCGCTACCAGCAAGCCTTGCGCCGCTATCATAGCCGCAAGGTGCATGCCTGAAGCTTTGAGGAAGGCGACCTTCTTTTCGGCGCGTTCAATCGGCCAAGAATTCCAACAAGTTGACGCCGAAGTGGGAAGGCCCTTATCGGGTAATACGAGTCACCAGGCCCAGCGCAGTCCGCCTGGAGACCGAAGATGCTATTCCAGTGAGCAACTCCTGGAACATTGAACATCCTCGCAAGTTTTACACAAAAGGCGCGGTTGCCGAGCCCCCCGGCAAACCACCTTTTGTACAAGCCTTACCGGCAAGGCATGTAACCCTCTGTACAAAGCCAGGCGCAGACCCTGAGCAAAAATAAATGAAGCGCTGGCGCCCTAAGTTTTAGCATGCATTCTAGGTTGAGTCTCTCCCTCGGTTAGGGTTGATAGTGCTTAGCGGCGACTAACCCCTAGCATAGAGGTCGAGTGTGCGTCTGTCTGTTCCTTTCCGTCCTCTTTGGTTTGCAGGGTACATGGACGTTTCTGCTGAGTTGTTTGGAAGAAAGAGAACAAACCAGCACTCCGGCCCCGGCAAGCCAAGGTTGCTGGGGGCTGCAGACACAAGAATCCAACCACGGCAAGCCAAGGCTGCCGGGGTGGCTGCAGATCCAGATAAATCTTTTATCCCCTATTGTGCATTTCCGTATAGAGTTGGGACGTATGAAACCTCGTTTTATTCCTAGGCCACCGTGCTCCCCCTTCTTCCTATACCCAAGAACTATTCCCTGGGTCGGAACTGGGTCGTAGTCGCGGTGGCAAGGAAATAAACGAAGGGCCTAACCCTACTTCGCCCCTGCCTCCGCCAATAGCGTGAGAATGGTCGAGTGAAGTAAGGGGACGGCAAGGCATGTTGCCGGGCGACAATGTTTATCTTAAAAATAATAAGGATTCATTCCTTGGCATGGGCCTCGTTCATGCACAAAGAACCCGGCAGGCACCCTTTTTCATTAAAAACATCCCATACAGGTACAGTTCATACGGAATGAAAAACATGAGCAAGGGGATTACAAGTTTCATATTTAACAAATGCCCGCAGGCTTACAAACTAAAAAGAGATAAGATGCCTGTAATCCCTTTCTTGTCCCTCTCCTCAGAAGGTGGAACGAGATGGCAGGAGGGCAAAAAGAACGCCTAGGCGAGGTACGAGCAGCAGAAGATGAGGCAGCGGGCCGACAATACGCGATGAAGGCATCGGTGCCCGCGTACTCCGACTTGACGGCCTGCCACCCGCCTTCTTCGTCTTCTCCGGCCCTCCTACGCGAGCCGCCCAAGGAGGCGATGGGGAACGCGCCGATGGAGAGCTTGAAGAGGAAGGCCCTCGGCAGGGCGTGTGGCCGAGGGAGGGGCGACGCGGTCAGTCGGAGTCGAGGTCGGCGTCCCCCCGCTCGACGCCCTCGTCGTCGCTGTCGCTGTCCTCCTCGTCACTCCCGCTTGAGGAGGAGTCTCCATCATCGGAGGAGCTCTCCATGCAGCACTTCAGGCGAGTTCCAAGGTCCCCAAAGACCTTGATGGAGAGCAGGTCGTTCTCCATTAACTTGAAGTAGAGAACGAGCCCCGCCGTCAGGCTGTGGACACGAACAAAAGTCTTCCATCCGTGACGAAGGTACATGACGTGAGGAGCGGGAAAGTCGACGTCGACCCGCATGCCACCATTCCCACAACCCCTCATATGCAACCTGAGGGTCTGTGGCGGGTCGAGCTCCATCTCTCGAGCGAATGGAGTAGGGAGACGAAGACGACGACGCGGTGGCCGGCGCAGCCTGATGAAGAACTCTCGGGGCTGGTCCCCGACGTGGCCCTCCATTGGGGGAGGCATCGCTGGCGGAGGCAAGGCCGGTGCGCCGCCCCGCCCCCCTCTTCCCCGAGCGCCACGGTGACCTCGGCCTCGCCCCCTCCCCCTTCCTCTCATGGCTGGCTCCGCCGCCGCGAGCTCTTGGGGAGGAGGGACGTGCTGTCGAGCAGAGACCCTCGCTGCCACCGTCGAAGGGTCGGCGCCTCCTCTCGGCATGGCAGATGGAAGAAAGGAGCTAGAGTGGAAGGAGACGGATGATGAAAGAATGTGGGATGCCATCCCCCTCCCCCTTCTTATAAAGGAGCGGGGTCGGGGCTCGGCTACCCCACTCAACCAATCCGGCCATTGGGGCGCAAGGAATCAAGACCGACCCGCTGCTCGAATCAGCGACGGCCCAGTTTCCTGCCTCCATCGCCTGCCACCTTGGGGGCATGGGGGACACCTGGCAAGCAAGCAGGAATTGAGGGGACGGGCGAGGCGACTGTTCTCCACCCCGTGATTGTGGGGCGCGGACGCCTTGAAGACCCCGACCCGAGTCCACTCAGTAAATGAGCCGCGCCTCTGCGTTTTCCTCTTTTATGGGGAAGGCGCGAGCCGCCTCTTTACTACGACGTGACGCATGAGGGCAGCGGCCGCCCCACGCATGCCCCCCACGTCACACACGCCCCTCCATGACGCGCATTCAACATGGGTCGTGGGGAAGCGCAAGCGAGCGAAGGATTTACTACGGTAAAAATCCGCCCCGCCTGCCCGCGCACCGTTCTAGGCCTAGCCCAACAATGTGTCGCGCTTGTGTGTGGCCCAGGCCCGGGGGCTCCTATCGGTGTACAAAAGTAGGGGTTGTCCTTTTCACCCCTTTACTTATGCATGGGCAGTCAGAGTCGCGCCCGCAGCCACACTTGGTAGGGCAGAGGAGGGAAGCCGGAGCGCAAGACGACCAGAGCAACGCCATGACCAAGAAACACAAAGAGCAAGAGGGAGAGGTGGACTCCCGCGGCAAGAACCTTTCCGGGGCAACTTGCCCGATGCCAGCAGGGCGAGCCACCCTTGAGACCAAGGGTTCCAACATCGCCAACAACCACATTGGAGCCAAGGCTTGGGAGGCACCTCTGCGGTGGCATGCAGATCTTTGTCAAGATCATAAACACACAAGAACAGATGAGGACCAAAAGACGATGATCCTCGGCGGGATCCTAGCCAAGGAAATCCACGAGACGCCCGGCAAGACCCTTGCCAGGGACTACCATGATGCCACGGCAAGACCCTTGTCGGGGCCCCGGCAAGGCCTTTGCCGAAGACACCTACGGGGCCACAGCCAGGCCCGCGTCTGCCAAAGCTCCACCGCTGTTCCCATACAGCTACCAGCCCAACCAGCTGGGCAGACACCTGTGTGGCGACGTGCGGCTTCCAGACCGGCTCAGCAAGCATCTGCGTGGTGACATGCAGATCTCGTCAAGATCCTTCCACCACGCCATCTCAGGAGCCTGCCAGCCTACGTGGCGCTGCATGCCTTGCTGGCCTGGACGCGCGTTGGAGCAAGACGGAGTGGCGACGGACGGGACATGCCTTGTTGCCATCCCCAATAAAGCAACGGGACACCTAAGGGAGCGCATTTAATGCGCCTTGTCCCGTAATGACAAGCGATAAGCTTGCGCACTGTACACCTTTCCACCTCCTGTGTGCCACTGTGGCAACCCCTTTTGTCTATAAAAGGAGGCCCGAGGCGTCCAGGAGGAGGATTCGGATCTTTTGGGCAACACACACACGGTAGCTAGCTCAAGAGCTCAAGAACACTCAAATACATACACCAAAGCAGGACTAGGGTATTACGCATCTTCGCGGCCCAAAGCTTGGTAAACGATCCTTGTGCTGACCGCTAGACCCGCTCTTTGCACAATCCCGCGCCCGCCAACCGTAGAAGGGATCCCAGTGATTCCATAGGTGTCATTTCCCCGACACGGTTCGTTTAAAATTTCACTTTGCCCCCACTACATGTCGCTTCCCGTCTTAGTTTTGACATCCCATTCGGTTCATGCCCCGACATATCTTGACGAGATCGATTGAGGAGATCAATTGCATGTCATGCAAGGAGATAAAGGTTTGGTCTCTTTCTATGGTAGAAATGACCCGCGGGGGGGAGGTCTATGGGGATCAGAGGGAGTATATTGTACATTCATAAGCGAAACGAACATATTATACCCACCCTAGTCCTCTTTTAATTGATCTCCGGACCCCGAAATGAAACCGAGAGAGAACGAGTGGGTGCATGTGTGATACCTAAGGCGGATTCAAAATTTTGAACCGGTGATCATAGCATCCGCAAATCATATATAAAGGGTATTCAATGTTCGTCTCGCTTTTGAACGTACAATATACTCCCTCCGATCCTTTCTAGTTTACATATAAGTTTTATGTGTAGTCAAAGTATCTCTACTTTGATCAAACTTACAGAAAAAAAAAGTATCAACATTCAACAACGCCCAGTCAATATTGTTAGATTCGTACGTACTCCTAGATTTGTATTCAAACAGAGATGGTTTCCAATTTGTTTTCAAACACGTGAATGTGCTTGTTCTCGCGCATGATCTTCCTACTACGATTTTGCCACGTATAGCTAGTCCAATAGTAACTTTTTTTAAGATCCCTGTCCAATAGTGCTAGTGGAGTACTGACAACATCTATAGTAGAGTATGTAGTGCTCAGGCTGGTCGTAATGGGAGTATCATAAGCGGTATCATGCATGCCAACTAGACTTTTGGGATGATGTGGCACACAATTAAATGAGGAAAGAGAGGGTGTGGTATCATATCATGATACTGTATCATATTAGATGTTATACTACTTTGTGTCATGCATGGGTTAATAAGGCAACCTAAGATACTAACTTATGATACTATGCATTACGGAGGTAGTTTCATATACTAGTATCATATGCATGATACTAGTATATGATACTCCCCATTACAACCAGCTCATAGTACTCCCTCCTTCCATTTATATACGGCCTAAGAAAAAGTCTAATAAGACCTAGTTAGCAGGCTATAAGACTTGCCATGTCATTAAAATCCTACTTGGAGGAATGAGAAGAGAGGAGAGAGAGTGAAGCGAGCTCTTACTCTACAACCCAGCTATAACACATAGATCAAGAAAAAATAGTATGCATGCAACTCTCTTTGAATCATATACCTTGCTCATGCAAATATTAAATGCTTAGAGCCAACCTAATAGCCATTCTAAGAGCCAACCTATTACTTATATGAGTATTTTTATGATGGCACTAAGTGAGGTGGCATCTCTTTATAGCCAACAGCCGGCTACATTATTAACCATGCTCTATTGCGTTTTTCAAAACCGCCTTTGACTATTGACAAGATTAATAGTACATGAGATATCTAATGTGAAAATTATATCATTGGAAGCTCCTTTCACATATGAATTTGATCGTATGCTTTGTGTACGTTGCATGTCATATATTATTACTCTAACATTTGGTCAAAGTTAGGCTCGAAAAATGCATTAGGCCCTATATAGATGGAAGGAGGAAGTAGTAGTGGAAGTGGATCCTCTGAAGTAGGTATCCCTGCCTTACCCTGCCTTTCGGTCACTGACTGGCGGGCCCCATGCTTGCTAGGCCCTGCATGTCAGTTACTCAATGGGTTCGGCCACGTCAGGGGATCCTCATACGTAGTATACTCCCTCTGTTTTATTTACTCCGCATTAAACGGAGGGAGTAGTAGTATAAATGATGCGGGCGGGGGAGGGGGGACGTCGGTTTGCTCTCAACTGTGGTCCCACAAGCGAGCGAAAATGCAAGACGAAGCGTCTTCCATTCGGTGAGCGACGTGGAGGGTCCAGCATGCCGGGGTGGAATGGGAACGCGACAAGAGCGATGTACAGTCAAAACCGATTGACCGATCGTCACCAGAACCACTATTCACACCAGAACCTTCGCTGCTCGGCCTACGCCAGCCACTGCCCCAAAACCACACCTCCTCTCCAGCCCATTCCCCCACCTTTCGATCCCCTAGCCCGCATCAAGCGTCCCCTAGTTCACCGGAAATCCATGGTGCGCCGCAAGATCACATACTACAAGATGCTGACGCCAAAGCGCCGCGCAGAAATCGCGGCGGTGGTAGGCGCCACAGACCTCCGTTCCCAAGCTCTCTTTGCGGCGGGCCAATCCCCGAGTTCTCTGGAGCCAAGATCCAAGCAGGAGGAAGACGATCCAATGTTCATGGCGGAGGTCTCGGCGCAGAAGGCCCCCGATGCGTATGATACGATGATCGTCGACTTCGTGCCGGCGTCCAGGTCCCCCATGGTGCAGGCGGACCAGCGGTTCAACCTGGCGATACTAAAGGAGGTCCGGGAGGCGGAGGCTCAACTCGACACGGAGCGCGCGCATGCCGCTGCCATTGAGGCTCTCATGCAGGCAGAACCAGACGTCTTGGATGTGAACTGGGCGGCGGAGGCTCAACTTGACATGGAGCGCGCAGATGCCGCTGCTGATGACCCACAAGTGTAGGGTGTCTATCATAGTCCTTTCGATAAGAGTGTCGAACCCAACAAGGAGCAGAAGGAAATGACAAGCGGTTTTCAGTAAGGTATTCTCTGCAAGCACTAAAATTATCGGTAACAGATAGTTTTGTGATAAGGTAATTTGTAAAGGGTAAGAAGTAACCAAAGTAAATAAGGTGCAGCAAGATGGCCCAATCCTTTTGGTAGCAAAGGACAAGCCTGGACAAACTCTTATATGAAGGAAAACACTCCCGAGGACACATGGGAATTATCGTCTAGCTAGTTTTCATCACGCTCATATGATTCGCGTTCGTTACTTTGATAATTTGGTATGTGGATGGACCGGTGCTTGGGTGTTGTCCTTCCTTGGACAATCATCCCACTTATGATTAACCCCTATTGCAAGCATCCACAACTACAAAAGAAGTATTAAGGTAAACATAACCATAGCATGAAACATATGTGTCCGATGTGGGGTTCCGGCAAACCCAAGGTTCGAACACTGGGGTGCGCGCGAAGTCTTTCCCTCCTACCGATCTACGCCCTAGCTCGCTAAGATCTCGCGGACGAACTCGACGAACTCACAACACAAAGGGACATGAGATTTATACTGGTTCGGGCCACCGTTGTGGTGTAATACCCTACTCCAGTGTGGTGGTGGTGGATTGCCTCTTGGGCTGTTGATGAACAGTACAGAGGGAAGAACAGCCTCCTGAGGTTGAGGTGTTCTTGTGCTTCGTGACTTAGCGGGTGAGAGCTGGATGAACTGCTCGGTGCCCCCACTGTGGTGGCTAGCTCTACTTATATAGGCCCTGGTCCTCTTCCCAAATATTGAGCGGGAAGGGAGCCAACAACGGTGGGCAAATTTGAAGGGCGGCAGCTAGTACAAGCTATCCTGACAAAAGCGGTCTTCGCCTGCAAAAGGCTCTGGTGGTGACGCCGTCTTGGGCTCCACGATGACCTCCGTCTTGCCGTCCTTCTGGTCTTGGTCTTGTTGCACCGATATAGCAACCTTTGCCTGATGCCTCAGTACTCCTCGCGTGCGCCTGCTTCCTTAGCACCAAAGAGGAAACAAGGACGCTGCGCGCGCTGGCGCCCGCTTGGCGCCGATCGTCACGGCTCACGTCACAAGAGCCTGGTGAGGTTTGCCCCGCCTTGACATCTCCGCTCCTCATGAGCTTGCTTGACTAGGCCACTCCTGAGGAGGTCTTGCGTCGTCCGCCTCGTGAGGCTTGGCCCCTCGCGAGGGTCTTGGATGCCTTGTTGATGAAGATGGGCCGTACGGCCTGCTAGCTTAGCCACGCTATGGGCCGCAGGCAGGCAAGTCTGGGGACCCCCGTTCTAGAACGCCGACAATATGGATCCAAATCAGCCCCTTATGAAGCAATGCATAAACTAGGGTTTAAGCTTCTGTCACTCTAGCAACCCATCATCTACTTATTACTTCCCAATGCCTTCCTCTAGGCCCAAACAATGGTGAAGTGTCATGTAGTCGACGTTCACATAACACCACTAGAGGAAAGACAACATACATCTGATCAAAATTTCGAACGAATACCAAATTCACATGACTACTTATAGCAAGACTTCTCCCATGTCCTTAGGAACAAACGTAACTACTCACAAATCATATTCATGTTCATAATCAGAGGGATATTGATATGCATAAAGGATCTGAACATATGATCTTCCACCAAATAAACCAACTAGCATCAAATACAAGGAGTAATCAACACTACTAGCAACCCACAGGTACCAATCTGAGGTTTTGATACAAAGATTGGATACAAGAGATGAACTAGGGTTTGAGAGGAGATGGTGCTAGTGAACATGTTGATGGAGATTGACCCCCTCTCGATGAGAGGATCGTTGGTGATGACGATGGCGATGATTTCTCCCTCCAGGAGGGATGTTTCCCCGGCAGAACTGCTCTGCCGGAGCCCTAGATTGGTTCCGCCAAGGTTCCGCCTCGTGGCGGCAGTGTTTCGTCCCGAAAGCTTGCTTATGATTTTTTTCCAGGGTAGAAGACTTCATATAGCAGAAGATAGACACTGGGGGCCTGCCAGGGGGCGCGCCCAGGGGTAGGGCGCGCCCCCCACCCTCGTGGATGGTGGGTGGCCCCCCTCTGGTACTTTCTTCGCTCAGTATTTTTTATTAATTCCAAAAACTGCTTCCATGAAGTTTCAGGACTTTTGGAGCAGTGCAGAATAGGTCTGCAATATTTGCTCCTTTTCCAGCCCAGAATTCCAGCTGCCGACATTCTCCCTCTTCTTGTAAACCTTATAAAATAAGAGAGAATAGGCATATGTATTGGGACATAATGTGTAATAACAGCCCATAATGCAATAAATATCGATATAAAAACATGATACAAAATGGACGTATCAACTCCCCCAAGCTTAGACCTCGCTTGTCCTCAAGGGGAAGCCGATAACGAAAAATATGTCCACATGTTTAGAGATAGAGGTGTCGGTAAAATAAAATACGGACATGAGGGCATCACGATCATTCTTATAACAGCAACATAAATATATATTGTCATATGATTTCTTATGATAAAGTAACAATCTATTCACAATGTCAAGTATGAATCAGAAACTTCATTGAGAACTAACAAACTATGATATCGGTCATTGAAGCAATTGCAATTTATCATAACATCATAAAGAGTCAATATAAGAGCTTTTCAGCAAGCCCACATACTCAACTATCATTTAGTCTTTCATAATTGCTAACACTCGCGCAATACTTGTGGTCATGGAGTTTTAATCGGACACGGAGAAAGATAGGGGCTTATAGTTTTGCCTCCCAACCTTTTACCTCAAGGGTAATGTCAACAATAATAGTTCATGCTAACTTACATCCACTTGGATATAATATCAGGATCTTTCCAACACAATGTGGTTGCCAAAGGATAAAATGTAAAAAGGAAAGGTGAAGATCACCATGACTCTTGTATAAGGTATAAGACAAGAATAAAAGATAGGCCCTTCGCAGAGGGAAGCAGAGGTTGTCATGTGCTATTATGGTTGGATGCACAAAATCTTAATGCGAAAGAACGTCACTTTATATTGCCACTTGTGATATGGACCTTCATTATGCAGTCCGTCGCTTTTATTTCTTCCACATCACAAGATCGTATAAATCTTATTTTCTCCACACTAAAAAATCATACATATTTAGAGAGCAATTTTTATTGCATACAACAATGACAACTTACATGAAGGATCTTACTCAATCCATAGGTAGGTATGGACTCTCATGGAAAAACTGGGTTTAAGGATATTCGAAAGCACAAGTAGTATCTCTACTTGGTGCAAGGAATTTGGCTAGCATGAGGGGGAAAGGCAAGCTCAACATGTTGGATGATCCATGACAATATACTTTATTTCGGATATAAGAAAATAACCCATTACGTTGTCTTCCTTGTCCAACATCAACTCTTTAGCATGTCATATTTTAATGAGTGCTCACAATCATAAAAGATGTCCAAGATAGTATATTTATATGTGAAAACCTCTCTTTCTTTATTACTTCCTATTAATTGCAACGATGACCAAAACTATGTTTGTCAACTGTCAACAACTTTTATTCATCATAATCTTTTATATGTGAAGTCATTACTTTCCATAAGATCAATATGATCTCTTTATTTCTTTTTATTCTTTCTCTTTTTTATTCCCTCAAGATCATAGCAAGATAATCAAGCCCTTGACTCAACACTAATATTTATTATATATAGCTCACGGACTCGATTACATAGAAGGATCATAAGGCAAAGCTCAAAACTAGATCATACTGAAACTTTATTCTACTAGATCAAGGTATTACTGAAAGGATCAAACTAAGAAAAACGGTAAAGATAAAAGTGAGATGGTGATACGATACCGGGGCACCTCCCCCAAGCTTGGCAGTTGCCAAGGGGAGTGCCCATACCCATGTATTTATGTCTCTTTCTTCGGAGGTGGTGATGTGATATTCTTGGCGATGATGCCCCTCAGGATACGATTCTCTTCCTCGAGCTTGTTGACTTGTTGCTTGAGGTCCATTATTTCCTTACGAAGCTTACCCGTGACGGCTAAAGCTCCTTTCACCCATGGATGTTGCATAGCTGTGGGAGAACAAGTAACACTCTTTTTCATATTTTCATAAGAGAGAAATTTAACATTGGAGGGGATGACCGAGTTTGGAATAGCTGAGCTCCGTAGTTCCCCCATCGTGAATCCGGCTCGGAAACGGGAAGTAAGTTCTTGATCCTCTTCCATGGCATCTATCCTTTTCAATTCGGCCTCCATCTCTTCCTCTGTTGATGGCCCAAAGTGATCAGCATCACTGTTTGCTCTTGGCCCCGGTGTCGGATTAGACACCCGGCTCTCCCCGACTGACTCTTGAGAAGACATCTTGCTCTAATCTGCGGCAGAAACAACTCGAAACAAGAACAGAGGATATTTGCGTGGTACGGTGGTCAACCTCCGGGAGCTGATATAATGAATTTTTACCGACCAAAAGAAGTATCGTGCAAGAAAACGGAGTCCGGAGACCACACGAGGTGTCCACGAGGTAGGCGGTGCGCCCAGGGGGGTAGGGCACGCCCTCCACCCTCGTGGGTGCCTCGTGTCCTTCCCAGACTACTTCTTATTTTCCTATTTTCTTAAATATTCCAAAACGGAAGAAAATTGCTATTAGAACTGTTTTGGAGTCAGTTTACTTACCGTACCACATACCTATTCCTTTTCGGAGTCTGAAACGTTCTGGAAAGTGTCCCTTATGTACTCCTCTGGGGTTACGGTTTCGAATAACATTATTTTCAAAATTTATGGGATTATCTGAGATATAATGTTTGATTCTTTGACCGTTCACAACCTTTGCATTTGTGCCTTCGAAGTTGTTGATTTTTATGGCACCAGATCGATAGACCTCCTCGATAACGTAAGGACCTTCCCATTTAGAGAGGAGCTTTATTGCAAAAAATCTTAAATGAGAGTTGAATAGCAGCACATAATCACCTACATTAAACTCACGATTTTGTATCCTTTTGTCATGCCATCATTTAACTTTTTCTTTAAACAGTTTGGCATTCTCATAGGCCTGGGTTCTCCATTCATCCAGTGAGCTAATGTCAAATAGCCTCTTCTCACCGGCAAGTTTGAAATCATAATTGAGCTCTTTAATGGCCCAATATGCCTTATGTTCTAGTTCGAGAGGTAAGTGACATGCTTTTCCATAAACCATTTTATACGGAGACATACCCATAGGGTTATTATATGCAGTTCTATAGGCCCATAATGCATCATCATGTTTCTTGGACCAATTCTGTCTAGATCTATTAACAGTCTTTTGCAAAATTAATTTGATCTCTCTATTACTTAATTCTACCTGGCCACTAGATTGTGAGTGGTATGGAGAAGCAATTCTATGATTAACATCATACTTAGCAAGCATCTTACGAAAAGCACCATGAATAAAATGTGAACCACTATCAGTCATTAAGTATCTAGGGACTCCAAATCTCGGAAAAATAACTTCTTTAAGCATCTTAATAGAGGTGTTATGATCAGCACTACTAGTTGGAATAGCTTCTGCCCACTTAGTAACGTAATCAACAGCAACTAAAATATGAGTATACCCATTAGAGGAAAGAAACGGTCCCATATAATCAAAGCCCCAAACATCAAATGGTTCAATAACAAGTGAATAATTCATAGGCATTTCTTGACGTCTACTAATATTACCAATTCTTTGACATTCCTCACAAGACAAGACAAACTTACGAGCATCCTTGAAGAGAGTATGCCAATAAAAACCGGATTGCAATACTTTATGTGCAGTTCTATCTCCAGCGTGGTGTCCTCCATAAGCCTCGGAGTGACACTTGCGTAGGATCTGTTCCTGTTCATGCTCAGGTACACAACGTCTAATAACACCATCTACTCCTTCTTTGTAAAGGTGTTGGTCATCCCAGAAGTAATGTCTTAAATCATAGAAAAACTTTTTTTGGTGGTATGTGAAACTAGGTGGTATAAATTTAGCAACAATGTAATTAGCATAATCAGCATACCATGGAGTAGTACGAGAAGCATTTATGACAGCTAATTGTTCATCAGGGAAGCTATCATCAATAGGTAGTGGGTCATCAAGAACATTCTCTAACCTAGACAGGTAGTCTGCAACGAGGTTCTCAGCTCCCTTTCTATCAATAATATGCAAATCAAATTCTTGTAATAGGAGAACCCATCTAATAAGTCTAGCTTTAGCATCTTTCTTTTCCATGAGATATTTAATAGCAGCATGATTAGCGTGAACAGTTACTTTAGAATCAACAATATAAGGTCTGAACTTATCACAAGCAAATACAACTGCTAAAAATTCTTTTTCAGTAGTAGCATAATTTCTCTGGGCACTGTCTAGAGTTTTACTAGCATATTGGATAACATTTAATTTCTTATCAACTCTTTGTCCTAGAACAGCACCTACAGCATAATCGCTAGCATCACGCATAATTTCAAAGGGTAAATTCCAATCGGGTGGTTGAACAATAGGTGCAGAAATCAAGGCTTTCTTAAGTATTTCAAATGCTTCTACACAATCATCATCAAAGATAAAAGGAACATCTTTTTGTAAGAGGTTAGTCAGAGGCCTAGAAATTTTTGAGAAGTCCTTAATGAGCCTCCTATAAAAACCGCCATGACCAAGGAAACTTCTTATACCTTTAATGTCCTTGGGACACGGCATCTTTTCAATAGCATCAACTTTAGCTTTATCAACTTCAATACCTCTTTCAGAAATTTTATGCTCCAATACAATACCTTCATTAACCATAAAGTGGCACTTCTCCCAATTCAAGACAAGATTAGTTTCTTCACATCTCTGCAAAACTCGATCAAGGTTGCTCAAGCAATCATCAAAAGAAGTTCCATATATGGAGAAATCATCCATGAAAACCTCAACAATCTTTTCACAAAAATCAGAGAATATAGCCATCATGCATCTTTGAAAGGTAGCAGGTGCATTGCATAAGCCAAAAGGCATACGTCTATAAGCAAAGGTACCGAAAGGGCAAGTAAAAGTGGTCTTTTCTTGATCCTCTTTTGACACAGGTATTTGAGAGAAACCCGAATAAACATCTAGAAAGCAAAGGTGGGTATGTTTGGATAATATTTCTAGCATTTGATCAATAAAAGTTAAAGGGTAATGATCCTTTTTAGTAGCTTTATTTAATTTGCGGAAATCAATTACCATTCTATAACTTGTAACGATTCTTTATGGGATCAATTCATCTTTATCATTAGGAACAATAGTAATACCTTCATTCTTAGGGACACAATGGACAGGACTTACCCACTGACTATCTGCAACGGGATAAATTATACCTGCCTCCAGAAGCTTTAGTATTTCTTTTCTTACCACTTCTTTCATCTTAGGATTTAACCGTCGTTGGTGATCAACAACTGGTTTAGCGTCTTTCTCCAATTTTATTTTGTGCTGGCATAAAGTGGGACTAATGCCCTTAAGATCATCAAGAGTATATCCAATATCAGCACGGTGCTTCTTCAGAGTTTTCAATAATTACTTTTCTTTATGCTCTGAAAGGTTAGCACTAATAATAACAGGATATATCTTCTTTTCATCAAGATAAGCATATTTAAGAGTATCAGGTAATGGTTGAGCTCAAACACAGGATCACCCTTGGATGGAGGGGGATCCCCTAGGATTTCAACAGGCAAGTTGTGTTTCAAAATAGGTCCTTGTTTAAAGAATACTTCATCTATTTCCCTTCTTTCATTCATAAACATATCATTTTCATGGTCGAGCAAATATTGTTCTAAAGGATCATTAGGAGGCACGGCAATAGAAGCAAGACCAATAATTTCATCCTTACTAGGCAATTCCTCATCAAGGGGTTGTCTACGAAATTTAGCAAAATTAAACTCATGAGACATATCCTCTAAACCAATAGTAACAACATCCTTTTCGCAGCCTATCCTAGCATTAACAGTATTCAAGAAGGGTCTACCAAATATAATGGGACAAAAGTTATCTTGTGGGGAACTAAGAACAAGAAAATCAGCAGGATATTTAACTTTCCCACACAAGACTTCAACATCTCTAACAATCCCAACTGGTGAAATAGTATCTCTATTGGTAAGCTTAATTGTAACATCAATTTCTTCTATTTCAGCAGGTGCAATATAATGCATAATTTCTTTGTATAGGGAATGGGGTATTGCACTTACACTAGCACCCATATCACACAAGCCATGATAGCAATGATCTCCTATTTTAATAGAAATAGCAGGCATGCCTACTACAGGTTTATGTTTATTTTTAGTATCAGGTCTAGCAATTCTAGCAGCTTCATCACAGAAGTAAATAACATGCCCATCAATATTATCAGCCAAGAGATCTTTAACCATAGCAATAATAGGTTCAACTTTAATTTGCTCAGGGGGTTTGGGTGTCCTAATATTACTTTTGTTGACCACAATTGAAGCTTTAGCATGATCCTTTATTCTAACAAGGAAAGGTGGTTCCTCAATATAAGCAGTAGGAACAACAGGATCATTATAAGTGATAGTCTTTTCTTCAACTTTAATAGGTGCAACTACTTTTACTTCAATGTGAGGATTATATTTAAACCACTTCTCCTTAGGGAGATCAACATGAGTAGAGAATGATTCACAGAAAGAAGCTACTATCTCAGAGTCAAGTCCATATTTAGTGCTAAATTCACGGAAAACATCGGTATCCATAAAAGATTTAACACAATCAAACTTAGGTGTTATACCTGACTCCTTACCTTCGTCGAGATCCCAATCTTCAGAGTTGCATTTAATTCTTTCCAATAAATCCCATTTGAATTCAATAGTCTTCATCATAAAAGTACCAGCACAAGAAGTATCGAGCATGGAGCGATTATTGAGAGAAAGCCGAGCATAAATTTTTTGAATAATAATTTCTCTTGAGAGCTCATGATTGGGGCATGAATATAACATTGACTTAAGCCTCCCCCAAGCTTGAGCAATGCTTTCTCCTTCGCGAGGCCAAAAATTATATATATAATTATGATCACGATGAATAAGATGCATAGGATAAAACTTCTGATGAAATTCCAATTTCAATCGGTTGTAGTTCCATGATCCCATATCATCACATAGCCTAAACCATGTCAATGCCTTTCCCTTCAAAGATAAAGGGAAGACCTTCTTATTCATAACATCCTCGGGCATACCTGCAAGCTTAAATAATCAACAAACTTCATCCACATAGATTAGGTGCAAATCGGGATGCAATGTTCCATCTCCTGTAAAAGGATTAGCTAGCAGTTTCTCTATCATACCCGAAGGAATTTCAAAGTAAACATTTTCAGTAGGTTGAGTAGGTTGAGGAGCAACTCTTTGCTCTACTGGTCGGGTTGAAGATACCACGAACAAGCCCCTCAAAGGATTACTTTCCATAGTAACAAGTGACAGTAAATTTCAGCACACTATATAAATTTTTCCTTACCAAATTCCACCTACCAAAGGCGCTTCACTCCCCGGCAACGGCGCCAGAAAAGAGTCTTGATGACCCACAAGTGTAGGGGATCTATCATAGTCCTTTCGATAAATAAGGGTGTTGAACCCAACGAGGAGCAGAAGGAAATGACAAGCTGTTTTTAGTAAGGTATTCTCTACAAGCACTGAAATTATCGGTAACAGATAGTTTTGTGATAAGGTAATTTGTAAAGGGTAACAAGTAACCAAAGTAAATAAGGTGCAAAAAGATGGCCCAATCCTTTTTGTAGCAAAGGACAAGCCTGGAAAAACTCTTATATGAAAGAAAACGCTCCCGAGGACACATGGGAATTATCGTCAAGCTAGTTTTCATCACGCTCATATGATTCGCGTTCATTACTTTGATAATTTGGTATGTGGATGGACCGGTGCTTGGGTGCTGTCCTTCCTTGGACAAGCATCCCACTTATGAATAACCCCTATTGCAAGCATCCGCAACTACAAAAGAAGTATTAAGGTAAACCTAAGAATAGCATGAAACATATGGATCCAAATCAGCCCCTTACGAAGCAACGCATAAACTAGGGTTTAAGCTTCTGTCACTTTAGCAACCCATCATCTACTTATTACTTCCCAATGCCTTTGTCTAGGCCCAAACAATGGTGAAGTGTCATGTAGTCCACGTTCACATAACACCACTAGAGGAAAGTCAACATACATCTCATCAAAATATCGAACGAATACCAAATTCACATGACTACTTATAGCAAGACTTCTCCCATGTCCTCAGGAACAAACGTAACTACTCACAAATCATATCATGTTCATAATCAGAGGGATATTAATATGCATAAAGGATCTGAACATATGATCTTCCACCAAATAAACCAACTAGCATCAACTACAAGGAGTAATCAACACTACTAGCAACCCACAGGTACCAATCTGAGGTTTTGATACAAAAATTGGATACAAGAGATGAACTAGGGTTTGAGAGGAGATGGTGCTGGTGAACATGTTGATGGAGATTGATCCCCTCCCGATGAGAGGATCGTTGGTGATGATGATGGTGATGATTTCCCCCTCCCGGAGGGATGTTTCCCCGGCAGAACAGCTCCGCCGCAGCCCTAGATTGGTTCCACGAAGGTTCCACCTCGTGGCGGCGGTGTTTCGTCCCGAAAGCTTGCTTATGATTTTTTTCCAGGGTAAAAGACTTCATATAGCAGAAGATGGACACCGGGGGCCTGCCGGGGGCCCACGAGGCAGGGGCGCCCCCAGGGGGTAGGGCGTGCCCCCCACCCTCGTGGATGGTGGGTGGCCCCCCTCTGGTACTTCCTTCGCTCAGTATTTTTTATTAATTCCAAAAACTACTTCCGTGAAATTTCAGGACTTTTGGAGCTGTGCAGAATAGGTCTCCAATATTTGCTCCTTTTCCAGCCCAGAATTCCAGCTGCTGGCATTCTCCCTCTTCTTGTAAACCTTATAAAATGAGAGAGAATAGGCATAAGTATTGTGACATAATCTGTAATAACAGCCGATAATGCAATAAATATCGATATAAAAGCATGATGCAAAATGGACGCATCAGCTACCATCGAGGCCCTCCTGCAGGCGGAACCGGATGTCCTGGACTTGAACCGGGCAGCGGAGGCTCAACTCGACGCTGAGTGCGCAGATGCCGCTGCCATCGAGGCCCTCCTGCAGGCGGAACCGGACGTCCTGGACTTGAATCGGGCGGCGGAGGCTCAACTCGACGCGGAGCGCGCGGATGCCGCTGCCATCGAGGCCCTCCTGCAGGCGGAACCGGACATCCTGGACTTGAACCGGGCGGTGGAGGCTCAACTCGACGTAGAGCGCGCGGATGCCGCTGCCATCGAGGCCCTCCTGCAGGCGGAACCGGACGTCCTGGACTTGAACCGGGCGGTGCTCTCGTCGATGCAGAGCGCCTGCACGCTCTGCGTGAACGAGTAGCTGGAGGCCGAGGACAACCACGGTGCGGAGACACACGTCGGCAGCTATGGTTGGTTCGCGCCAACAGCCAAAGACGACGAGGCCGTCTCGTTCCGCGAGTAGTGATAGTTTTTATTTATGTTGTTATTTTTGGGGATCTTTTGATGTGCAAAAACATATATTTATGCAAGTCGCTTGACTTTCATCATTTGGGTCAGTCGACCATTTCAGGCGGTTGGATGAATATCCTACGTCTCCTAACCCTTCTTCCTCACCTCTTCTTCTTCCCCAATAGACCACCGCACGGGCCGTACGGATCTTCCCCAACATGCGGTTGGATAAACATACTATACGAACGAAAATTATGTGTCAGCGGTAGGATGGCTGAGTTTGGTTTGATCACATGCGGTAGCACATGTCAGTGAGGGTGCGTTCCCTTGGTTGGGTTTGCAGCGTGCAGGAGCGACTGTGTGAGGGTGCGGTGCGACCGCGGCATGCAGGAGCGACTGTGTGAGGGTGTGGTACGACCGCGACAGCCATGCGCAAGTGTACCTGCTTTTCATTTTGAAAACTTTAGGCAAGCTTGGGAAAAATGTGTGGCAATGAAAGGCCTAGACCCAAACAGGATACAAGTACGTACTTAGGAGTACTACTTGTGTTAAAAAAGAAAGTAGGGATTTCCTTCGCGGGATTGATCGATACAAATCCTCGTTTGACGTGTCAATTAATGCATATTTTTTCTAAAACGCCCAAAGAGCTAACCACCTCACTCCTCATCGCTTGATTAATGCAGCGCCATGCAAACCAACCTTCTCACTTCCGCATGCATGCAAGGGTATATTAATGTCCTTGGTTGCTAGCATGAGGCAAACCCCATCAATTTTTCCTCGGTTAGTGTTACTAGCCTTTTGCAAATTGTCATTTTGATATACTGGCCTTGTGTACAAAAAAATGGAGGTAGTAACTATTTGACTTCCTTCCCCATTGCGGTGACGTTGACGATATCTCGAACGTTGTGGTTTGGCGAAGTGTGTTCGACGGAGAACACCATTGAGGGAGACCACGGTAAGTCATTCGCAAGTGCCGCCTGCAAGCCGAGACAACTGCCTTATTTGCATCCAGGAAGTCCTTTGAACCAAAGGACGCGTAAATGTACTAGTACTACACAATGGCATCGTCCGTCCAGCTTAGTGCGGTGAGGTGGTTTATCGAAGAAGACGATGGAGAAGCGGAGTCAGCGAAGAGTGAAATGATGGTTGCTTCGTCCGTGCTTTGTGATTTGATGCCTCACTGCTTTGAGATTTGTGATAGAAGGGACAGGGGAGTAGACTCTATGCTCTATACTGTACATGCGTCCAAGCACGGGAGAAAGAGGAGAGACGTTGCATTTTTCTATTCCTTCAATCAATCAATTAGGGAGCTTCGGTTCCATCTTTTTGGCTTTGGCAGCATCGTCCACAATGGTTCCCATCGATGCCAAAAGCTATTTTCGCATTTGGCTACACATTGTGGATGCCCTTAACCGTACCACTTGGTTTTGCTCCTATGTGCTATCTATACAAATCTCAATTATATTGATCTAAAAAATTATAGTATCAAGATTAGTAAAAAGGAGGTGATTTTGCGGCGCAGATGGCGGGGGAGGTTTCTTATTTTTAGAGGACGTTGGCCTGGCGGTTTGCTAACATGCGGTCCCACGTGTTAGTGCTTTACCAAGCCGATCCGCGTCCCACACTACTAGGAAAAGGGCTATAGATGGAATGGCCACTAATGGCGCACCAGACATGTGGTGCGCCATTGCTATATAGCAGTGGCGCGCCATGTGCTGGTGCGCCATTAGTGTGAAAGACACTAATGGCGCACCAACCACACGGTGCGCCATTAGTAACATTTTTTTATTATTTTTCCAAACGTACTAATGGCGCACCAGGGCACAATGCGCCATTACTAGTTCTAACTAGTAATGGCGCACCAGCCAGATAGTGCGCCACTACTAATTTTTTTTTATTCTTTTGCAAAACTACTAATGGCGCATCAGGGAACAGTGCGCCATTACTAGTTTAAACTAGTAATGGCGCACTGTTCCCTGGTGCGCCATTAGTGTTTTTTTTTTGCAAAACTACTAATGGCGCACCACCAGCAGGTGCGCCCTTAGTAACCAGGGTTACTAATGGCGCATTAGGTGGTGGTGCGCCATTAGTAACCTGGGACGAGCTAGATATTTTGGACAGCCACACCTACCCACTCACTTTCCCCACTTCATTCTCTCCACCTCCTACTCCAAGCTTGTCTCGGCTGCCTCCTCCTCCTCACCTCATTTGCACCATAAATTCATCCAAATTAGGTGGTTAAATTACCTTTTTTTGATAGGTAAGTAAGGGGGAAGCTATCTTTATGTTGTTCTCCCTCTCGAACAACGTGCACATGCACTTTTTATGGCCTAGCTAGATCAATGTATGTTTGTGGTGTTGCATATGTTTGTGCTGTTGCATATATGTTTGTGTTTGCAGGTAGCGGTATTTGAAATGCGATAGTTGCCAATATTTTGCCGGAATGTTGATTCATTTCCGTTTCAGCGAGAATTTTGGCACTATGCATTCTTTTTGGTCCTATTTTTAGGGAAAGTCATGCCAAATTTTTTCTTGGTTCTAAAATATCGTTTTGCTCTACCCCGCAGGCGACCATGGTCCGCACGATGACCGAAGGCATCGTGAATAGGTTTTTGAGCTCCGCGAAGGCCGAGATGCTTGAAAAGAACGACACGGAGATAAGATGTCTGTGTCGAAGATGCAAGCTGAAGAGCCTTATTGTGGATCCGGATTCCGGGCAGGTGCGGGACCACCTACTCTTGCGTGGTTTCATGGATGGCTATCGGTGGCAAGGTGATGAAGATGACTATGAAGTCGTCCATGGGAATCGGGCAAGAAATGAGGATGGGCAGCAAGACAACCACCGCGGCTCGGGCGGGCGAGAAGACGAAGAATCTCCAGGACATGATCACGACGGTGATGCTGTACACAGTCATCATGTAGAAGATGCCGGACATGATGATGAGGAAGATGCGAGAGCAGAAGAAGGGCATGATCATGAAGATGAAGATGCCGGCGGAGCAGACGACGATGGACCATCGATGGGCTGGGTGCAGGACCCTCATATTCAAGAGCTGCTTCTCAAGCAGACGGATAACGCAAGAGCTCCCGCCCAAGAGAAAGCCAAGCTGGATCAACTGGAGATAGACGCAGTTACTCCATTGTATGAAGGATGCAGGCCCGAGGATACCCGCCTGAAAGTAACGCTCATGGCTCTGGAGATGAAGGTAAAACACAAAATGACCGACGCATGCTTCGACGAGAACATGTCATTCTGGCACGAACGTCTTCCCAAGGGGAACAAGTGACCGACCAGTTTCGAGGAGGCGAAGAAAATCGTGTGTCCTCTGGATTTACCGCACGTGAAATACCATGTGTGCATGAACAATTGCATCATTTATCGGGACGAGCACGCGGAGTCTACCATATGTCCAGTGTGCGGCGTCACTCGATACAAGAAGAGGAAGAAAGCTCCTCGAAAAGTGGTGTGGTACTTTCCGATCACTCCTCGTCTGCAGCGGTATTTCACGGACCCTAAGGTAGCAAAGCTCCTGTGTTGGCACGCGGATAGGGAGGAGAAGAAGCGAGAAGATGACGCAAATGATCCGGAGATAAATAAAAAAGACAAGATGCTGAGTCACCCTAAGGATGGGAGCCAGTGGCAAGCGTTGAACTTCAAACAACCAGAATTTGGGAAGGATCCAAGGAACATCGTGCTGGGCGCGAGCACCGATGGAGTCAATCCGTTTGGCAGCCAGAGAAGCACACATAGCACCTGGCCTGTGTTTGTGTGGATGTACAACCTTCCCCCCTGGTTGTGCATGAAGAGGAAGTACATTCACATGAGTATGCTAATTGAAGGGCCGAAACAACCAGGGAACGACATCAATCTATATCTGGGGCTGCTGAAAGAGGAGCTAGACACGCTGTGGAAAACACCAGCCAATACGTGGGACGCCGCAGAGAAAGAATATTTCCCTATGAGAGCCGCACTGCTCACGACGGTGCACGACTATCTCGGTTACGGATATCTCGCGGGACAGGTGGTCCACGGATTTTCTGGATGCGTCAGGTGCATGGATGACACAACGTATCGCCAGCTAGATAGAGATCCCGGGTCTTCGAAAACCGTGTTCATGGGACATCGAATGTGGCTTCGCGACGATGACCCGTGGAGGAAACGCAAGGATCTGTTCGATGGTGAAACCGAACCCCGAAGACGCCCGCGTACGAGGAGCGGCGAGGAAATAGACGAGCTGTTGAAAAATTGGAAAGATTGCCCACTACCGGGAAAGAAGCAAAAGGCGCCAGAGCCAGGAAAGAAGCGAAAGGCGCCAGAGCCACTGCTGAAGGTATGGAAAACGAGGTATGTTTTCTGGGACTTGCTGTACTGGAAGATCCACCATGTGCCTCACAGCCTTGATGTCATGCATATCACGAAGAACGTGTGCGAGAGTCTGCTTGGTACCCTGCTCAACATGCCAGAGAGGACCAAAGTTGGGCCGAAAGCAAGGGCAGACATGAAATCAATTGGCATCAGGGAGGAGCTTCACGCTAATGATGATGATGATCAGGCGAAGCAGGACACGGAAAGTCGTCGCAAAGGCAAAAAGGCCAAGAAGACCGGAAATGACTTCCCTCCCGCGTGCTTCACTCTAAGTCAGGAGGAGATCGATAAGTTTTTCACCTGCCTCGTAGGAGTAAAACTTCCTTAGGTTACGCGGGGAAGATAAGCAGATACCTACACTTAGCGAAGCAGAAGTTCAGCGGGATGAAGTCTCACGACTGTCACGTGCTGATGACGCAGATACTTCCAGTTGCAATCCGTGGGATCATGGACGCGCACGTCCGTGAAATGCTATTTGGCCTATGCAACTTTTTCGACGTCATCTCTCGGAAGTCGGTTGGCGTGAGGCAACTCAGAAGGCTACAGGAAGAGATCATGGTGATACTATGCGAGCTTGAGATGTACTTCCCTCCCGCATTCTTCGATGTTATGGTGCATCTGCTGGTCCATATCGTGGAGGATATCATCCAACTCGGGCCGACGTTCCTGCACAGCATGATGCCGTTCGAAAGGATGAATGGTGTCATCAAAGGATACGTTCGCAACATGTCACATCCAGAGGGAAGCATAGCCAGGGGCTTTCTGACCGAAGAGTGCATCTCCTACTGCACAAATTATCTAGGCATCGAGAACCCCATTGGTATGCCCGTCAACAGGCACCTCGGCAGGCTCGCTGGATGGGGTCACCGTGAGGGTCGCCGCGAAATGCATGTCGACTTCGATGGTCGACTCGCCGACTTTGAAAGAGCAAACCTAGTCGCGCTACAACACATAGACATGGTCGATCCTTGGGTGGTACAACACAAAACGTTTATTGAGAAGACGTACAGTGACCGAGGCCAAAAGAGGACGGACGGAGATATAATCAAGGAGCACAACTCATGTTTCACGCGTTGGTTCAAGCAGAAGCTTCTGTCGTACCCTTTACATGAGGATTCTTCCGCGGAAGAACAACTCATATTCGCCTTGTCACAGGGCGCCGAGCACAACCTGATGACGTATGAGGCGTACGATATCAACGGCTACACATTCTACACCGAGGACAAGGACATGAAGAGCGATGGTTATCAGAACTTCGGGGTAACGATGGAATCCTACACCGGTAACGACAAGGACAGATACTACGGAAGGATCAAGGAGATCTGGGAGCTGAGCTACGCTGGAGAGAAGATCCCGATGTTCCGTGTCAGATGGGCCAAGAGCGTCATAAAAGAAGACCGGTATGTCACCACCATGGTTATACCCGAAGCCAAATCCAAGACCGCAGGCGCGAACGTCACTGCGAAAAATGAGCCACGGGTACTGGCTTCCCAAGTGGACCAATGCTTCTTCATTACCGACCCGTCAAAGCCCAGTCGTGTTGTCATGAGGAGAGGCAAAAGGAAGATCATCGGAATGGATGGAGTTGCCAATGAGCAAGACTTCGACAAGTACGGCGACCCGAAGATGGAACATGACGACGACGATGAAGTATCAGCATACACCACAAGAACAAGCAGGACCACCCTACCTAAAGGACATCCGTTCAAGAGAAGAACTCCATTTACGAAAAATAAGGGCAAGAAGATTGTGAACAGATAGCTAGCTAAGAACTCCCTTTCTCGATTGTATTTCGACATATTGAAATGATATTTCTTCTGTTCTAGTGTCCTCATGAATATTTATTTATGTTTATTATTAATATTTTTTGAACTCATGAATATTTTTAAATTTCATGGGCACTTTTTGAATTCATGAATATTTTTTAAATTTGATGATATTTTTTCATATTCAATATGAAAAAATATTGAATATTCATGAGGTCGACACTCGATCTCGGTCCCCCTCCATCTCGATCGCTATCCCCCTCGCCAGATCCCCTTCGCCGCCGAGCACCCCCCACCCTCCCCCGCTCCACCGCCGCCGCCGGCCCCCCGCACCCTCCCCGCTCCATCGCCGCCGCCGACCCCCCGCACCCTCCCCGGCACGCTCCACCGTCACAAATGAATGCAACTAAAATTGCAAAAAAAGCAAATTTGATTATATTTTCAAATAATAAATTTGATGATTTTTTCATATTCATAAATATTATTACTGTTTTTATAAAAATTATTACTGTTTCATATTCATATTCATTTTCTAGAAAATTATTACATGCAACAAAAAATAATAATAATAAAGTTTACTAATGGCGCACCTCTGGCTGGTGCGCCATTGCTACATAAAAAAAGTTTACTAATGGCACACCGATCGTGGGTGCGCCATTGCTACATAAAAAAAGTTTACTAATGGCACACCGATCGTGGGTGCGCCATTGCTATATAAAAAAACATTCTAATGGCGCACCGCTTCGTGGTGCGCCATTAGAATGTTTCCCCCCTATAGCTAATTCCTCCCTCTCCCTCGCCAGTTCCCCTTCGTCCCTCTCCCTCGCCAAGATCCACCCGCGCCGCCGCCCCCGCGCCCCGCCACTCCTTCGCCGCCCCGCCCCAGCACGTACGTCCCCTCCCTCCCTTCCCCCATCCCCCGACCCACTGCGCCGCCTCCTCGATGGGCCGCCTCCTTGACGCACCGCTGCCCGCAGCCTCCTCGACGTCGGTGTTCTCCTACGGCAGCCTGTCGTTCTCCCACAGGTGATTCCTCCCCTCTCCTCCCCACCCCCCCTTCCCCCTAGGTTTTCTTGCCTCCTCCCACCATGGCTACCTCCGGCGAGCACGACGCTGCACTGACGCCGACCTAGCTCCCGGGCTCCGCCGCCCCCACCCACCCACCCCCTCCCTCGCCTTCGCCGCACCCACCCACCCCCTCCCTCGCCTTCGCTTCCCCTCGCCCTCTCCCCCAGAGCCCAGAAAACCATCCAAGGTTTTCTGCTTCATTTTAGTTATCAGCATACTTGTAGTTAGGGATCCCCTCCTGTTATTTTTTTTGATGAGATGCTTAAGGCAGCTAGTGGGTTCTGTTGTTATCAATCTTAAGGCAGTTAGTTTCTGTAAATCTAGTCTGAAACTAGTAGAGCTCTTGGTGATTTGCAAATTCAGTTTAAATAAAAATTTGGTACATGACTACTGATCATGTATGAAAGATGTTGCTACTGGATGAGCACAAGAACTACTGTTATATTGCTTGTTTTTATTTGATGATTCTTAAATTGTTTTCTGAAGATTGCTGAAGAGCACAACTTTATGATCTTTGAAGACTGCAAATTCACTGACATTGGGAACACAGTAACTATGCAATAGGAAGGGTGAGAGCAGAGTAAAAATAAACCACCTATTAAGTTTGTTTATTTTATATTTACTGGCATAAGATAACTAGGGCTTGATGTATGGAGGCTTGTCTACTTGCTGCTAATACAACATAATATTTGATATGAGCAAGGTGAACAACCTTCAGGTCCCGGTAATCTACTCAAGGCTGCAGACACTTCTTGTCTCACTTCTTTTATCATCGGTATAATATTCATATTAAGGAGTTTCTATAAGTTCATTGTTCTTACCTGCAAATTTAAAATGAAAGCACAATCAATCCATATTAAAGACTTTAGGTTGGTTTTGTTTTGAAGGTTCTTACTAGGTTTCTTCTTGGCTGCAATTGCCTGGTATATTGGTGCTTTTCTTCTATTCTTTGTTGCTTTGGATCACCAGGAGAAGCCTGGATTGATTGCCTACACAGTTGCTGTAAGTACTCCATTTTCTAAAGCTTATCACATAGTACTAGCATTTTCTTCCGGTGCAAAAGAAAAGGGCTGTTGTTTGTCTTTTGTATAAAATGAACTGAAAACACTTAGATACTTACTAATGTTTCCTAACACGAATACTTCCTGTAAAGTTGATTTTATAAAGATGTGTGATCTTTGTTTCTGAGACTGAAAGTGCTTCTATCTCAAAAAAAAAGAAGCAAAAAATTAAAAGTGCTCATTCTAGTGGCAGGCACAGCTCCTGTCACTTGTGACCATTGCTGCTGGGAGCTTGATGGCATCTTGCCGCACGCCCTTCCCTTTTAATGCAGCTCCTTAGAGATCTACACCACCTTGTATACTATTCAGAGAAATGTATAACACTTATGTACCCAAATTGTATTTGTTTTCTGTGTACCCAAATATGTACCACCTTGTATACACCACCTTGTATAGAGGTACCCAAATTGTATAGAGGTACCCAAATTTTTTGATGGTTTTTGTTTTCTGTGTTACTGACAAAAATGCATTTTCTGAATTTTTGCTGTCAAAAACTGTATGTGCAATCTCCAGAACAATTATGCTTATGCAGAGAACTTCATGTATGTGAAAACTGCCATAGGTGCTATGTTGTGTGATTCTTCATGCTTATGTGAAAACTGTATGTGCAATCTCCAAATGTGAAAAACTGTATGTGCTGTCATAGGTGTTGTCCTGTCAAAAACTGTATGTGCAATCTCCAGAACAATTATGCTTATGTGAAAACTGTATGTGCAATCTCCAAATGTATCATCATAATGTAGGTGCTGTGTTGTGTGATTCTTCATGCTGAGAACTTCAGCTTTTTCAACTTGCTGCTGTATAATCATAATCTAGGACTTGTGATGCTGCTGCTGTACCCCGAGAGGCCCTTGAGTTTGCCGGAATGTCGATTAACTTCCGTTCCGGCAAATTCGGGTACTCCATATGTCCTATTTTCAGCAAAGGTCATGCTGAAATTTTCCGTGAATTTTAGCATGACTTTGCTAAAAATAGGACATATGGGGTACTTGCGACTAATGCATGGGCCGGGGTATCTTAGTACTTAATTAAGTAGGATCAACTGCCCCTTTATTCTTGCTACATTAAACCATGGGTGGCAATAGAGCCAAGTGATTAGGCCCAACTTAGAATTCTCCTTCCCAGCTTAGCTTTTAGGGTGCCTCGGTGTCGATGAGAACCTAAATGATGTACGCTTAGGCTTTTAGGGTGCCTCGGCGTCGACAAACCCTAAATGATAAAAGCTTAGCTTTTAGGATGCCTCGGTGTCGACAAACCCTAAATGATGAGACCATGATCTTGTTCCTTGACAATAACCAACTTTTTGACCAAACTTTTTTCCTATTTAGAGCGAAACATGGCCCACAACGATGAGGCCGGCGGTTCAGGCGGCAAGCAATTCTGGGAGCTATCCCAGGAGATGGAGGAAGAACCTCACCGCTATGAGGACGCCGCCGCGGAAGACACCGATCCTGACTACACAACCCCTAGTGGGCGAAAGGAGAAAAAGACCAGCTCGGAAAGCCAGTCGCGCGAGGTTCAAGAACTCAAGGCACAAGTGGCGCGGATTTCGGAGATTGTCCAAGAGCAAGTGCAACAACAACTGGGAACGACGCTCACCGCTATTGTGCCTACCTTGATTCAGGGGCTGAGGACGTGGATTGCGGGCGGCCAACAGGGGCCTCCCCCGGTTCCCAGCTTCACGGCCAGCAACTCGCACAACGCGCAGGCGGCGCCATTGGTGTCTCCGGCGGAGGCGGTATTCGTGTCTCCGGCGCCGGCACGGGCATTCGACCTTAATGCACCCGGGTGTACGCCGGTCGACACCTCGCCAGCAAGCAGCCCCTCCGTCAGTTGCACGCGCACGCCCGCCGTTGGCGGTGCCTCGACATTAGCCGAGCTCGACGGTATCATGGTAACTAAGCCTCTCGGCCGATGACTTCATCTCCTTGCCTTTGACTGGGCATGCCTGACGCCCTACATGTTTTCGCAGGGCGCCACCGATGTTCCTTGCACTCTACTGCACTTCGTGGGCGGCGAGTTGGTCGATGTCGCCAAGGGCAGAATCGTTCAACCGAGCAACCGCGTGTTCCACGGTAATCCGATGCCACCCACATTGTATAGGGTTGAACTGGTTCGGGTGCTGCCAAGCTGCGACAAGTTGTTACCTCCGATTCGACCCGCTGGGGCCGACGAAGATGATGTGATGACCCTCAGTGCCTGTGTAAGCTGGCCCCTGCTTTGGCCGAAGAGCCAGATTCGTTTGGGGGCGGGGGACACCACCCCACAGACAAGACCGCCAGTCGTGCCAGCGCCAAGCCATGGCAAGAACGCCGCAACGCTACCGGACATGCCGGACATCCCTATGGCACAGGATCCAGACGACGACGACAACGACGGCGGTACATTTTCCAACGTTGATAAGTACTTTGCCGAACATGGGTACGGTGACGAGTTCTGCGGGCCTCCTTCTCAAGAACCCAACCCTGAAAAAGACGACCGCGATCTAGCTGGTACGGCTGAGAAACCCAATTGCAACAGGCGTCGTCTGGCGTTCAGTTCTCTGGAGACGCCTCCAGCTGCCGCCTTCACCAAGCCTCAGATAGCTGAGGTGCCAAATATTATCAGCCCCAACATGCTCAAGAAGGCGGTCTGTGAGCAGAACTCGATCCCATTACAGCAGATCAGGAAGAAGGGACGGAAACGAAAGACTAACAAGGGCGCCAGTGCGAGCCAGCCGGCACCGAGTACAATCCGTGCTCAGGACGGGCCACCTTCACCTAAGGATATCTCGAGGAGGTTGCATGTGGCGGGTAGGCCGATGCTACCGACAAATATGCTCAATGCTGCAACCGGTGCTATGCGGAGTCTCCATGACGGTGTTCTTTCTTTGGAGAAGCAGCGTCTCAGAGAGAATGATGTGGCATACCCGGTTTTCGTGGCCAAGGTGCCAGAGGGCAAGGGCTTTGTGGATAGCGCTGTCGGGGGTACGATCGTCCTGCGGTTTGATGACATCTTTGCTATGCTTAACCTTCATCCGCTGCACTACACCTTCGTTCGGCTGTTCTCGCTGAGTATGGAGATGCAGATCATTAGAGACAAGACCCCGGACATTGTGATAGTCGACCCCTTCTACATGCGTGCCAAGATCCTGGGCAGCGCTGGGGACCGGCAAGGCATCATTCTGGCAAACCCAGATAAGGATAACTTCCTCGTGCCTTACTTTCCCGAGTAAGTCATCTCCTAACCGCCCCGTAACATATGATTTCTTAGATTTCGATCGTTCTTTTTTTTCTAACATTCTGTGTTCTGTGCAGTGACACACATTGCACACTCATCCTCTTAAGCCCGAAATATTCCATGGCCACGTATTTCGACCCGGACCGTGACTCCAAGATAGACTACACAAATATCAAGAAAGTTCTTGATGATGCTCTCCCCGGCTACGCCGCATCTGGAGGCACCTTTAAGAGGCCATCTCGTAGGTACGGCAGGCACGTGTTCACCCACAATACGACGTTCCCCTGCGTCAAGCAGCCACCTGGCGGTCAGAAGGATGCCTACTACGCCCTCCATCACATGCGGGCGATCGTACGGGACCATAATCACCTTCTGCTACCAAATAATCTCAAAGATTGGGCCGCAAGCTTGGCGGCAATCCAGGATGCAGACATCCGACAAGAATTCTTTCGCATCCAGTCGGAGTTTGCAGAAATCATCCATCAAGATGTTCTTCGTACCTCGGGGCAGTTCTACCTCAAATTTCAACCGTCCAACAGCGAGATAGACACAATGCTACAAATGCAGGCTGACAACGCCCGTGACTTCATGACCATCACGACAGACGGCGGCTTCATCCACGCTCTGGTCCCATGAGTCGAGTCGAAAGTAGTGATGCTATGTGTAGTTCTGAAACATTGATTAGCTCTTGTTGTAATTAAACTTTAATGAACTTGTATGTCTCTTTGGTTTGGACAGTCATTCAACTTAGATGTAATCGATGCTGTTTATTAGTAGGACCATGAATCGTGCTATTAATGTCTTGCTTTTCTCTTCCGATCCTTTTGTTGCATACTTGTATATTGCTTATGTATTGTCTGTTGTTTGGCTAGTGCATAGAGATGCCGTCGTATGTCGTGTACAAGGGTAAGGTTCCCGGAGTCTACGATGACTGGGAGGAGTGTCGGAGACAAGTTCACCGTTTCAGCGGTAACAGTTACAAAGGGTACACCACTAGGGCGGAGGCGGAATCTAGATACGCGCGCTATCTAGCGGGAGAGAGGAGGGAGCGTTGGAGGAACCGGATGAAGACCAGTTTCATCGCGATGATGCTCATCGTGATGACCGCAGCTCTCTTCTATGTGATGGTAGTTTAGATGATCGATATCGACTTGTAATGTGAAGACAAACTCGCTACTCGCGGTCTCGAGACTTGTAATGTTCTATCTTTGTTCGGTCTTTTGAATTCGGAGACTAATATGATGAATTGTATTCGGAGACTAATCTTCTATTGTATTCGATGAATCTGCTGTTGCTGTGTGGTGCTTCTTATATTCTGTCCAATAATATATTTTGTAATCTGTGCAAAAATCAGAAAAGAAAAAATCCCTAATATACATACTAATGGCGCATCACACCGCAGTGCGCCATTAGTATGCCAAAGGATACTAATGGCGCATCACCCCGCAGTGCGCCATTAGTATGCCAAAGGATACTAATGGCGCATCACCACGCGGTGCACCATTAGTATGGCTAGGCACATGGGTAAATATGGCCCCCTGGGAGGCTTACTAATGGCGCACCGTGGCCTATACTAATGGCGCACTGCCTGGTGCGCCATTAGTATAAGTGGTGCGCCATTAGTAAAAAATTCTAGTGGCGTGGTGCTAGTGGCGCACCAGTAGTGCGCCATTAGTAGGCAAAACTGGTGCGCCACTAGTAAGCCTTTTTCTAGTAGTGCCACATGAGGCAGAAGAACAACAGAAGTAACACGTGGTGAACTTGAAGAAGATGAGGGAGAAGCGGATTCAGCAACGAGTGAAATGATGGTTGCTTCGTCCCTCCAACTTCTTTTTTTAGCATTATTACTTCGTCCCTCCAACTTAACTGCGGGAAAGGTGCAACTTTGTGATTTGATGCCTCATTGCTCATTACTACGTCAGCGCCATGGCTAGGGTGCTTCACCCCTGCTGCTCTGCACTGTATTTCGGTATGGCACGTGGAACCGACAGCTTGATGTCCCACATGTCAACGAAAGGGACTAGAACATTTTTTGAAAGCGAGTGCTCCGCTCTTACGACGGAGGAGTACACGACACAGCGGCCCAGTGAACTGTTACTTGTAATGTAGTACTACTATAGTTTTGCTGTTTCGCATGATCCATCGATACAAACCCGATTAAACAGTAAAGGGCGGGATTTTTGCCGCACGGTAGATGATACTGGCCATACATTTCAAAGGTAATTTTAATGTATGCAAACTGAATAATTAAGTAACAATATGAGATCTAGTAAAACTAAAAACACATATGATTTATTGTGTTAGAGCATAGTAGTAGTGCTATATTGCATAGTTGTTAGATGTAACATGCGAGAACGTGTAGAGATGTAGTTTTGGAGGGCCTAAAGTGAGAAAAGCGTAATACGGTCACCGAACTTCAGAATACGCTCATTACGGTCACTATATAGGTTTTGCGGTGATTATATGGTCGCTTGCTCACCGTTCAGCATTGGATTGCACTCCGTTGACCGGCCAAATAGTCTGCGTGGCACTATGTTGACTAGTTAAATTGACCATGTTCCTTGTGGGTCCCACTTGTCAGTTCGCATAGGAAAAAGGTTAGATAAACACAAATTTACGTAGGCGTGACAAGACTCCAACCCGTGCGCGGGAACCACCTGGTTGTGTATGTGTCTGTCATGGCCTGATGTGTGCGGATGCATGTGTAGGTTGAGCACTTGAGCATGAGAGTTTGCATTAGTCGTGTGGTGTGTGCATGCATGCGTGAATGTGTGCGTTTGAGTGTTGCGTGCGTGGTTGGGTGTGTACGTGTGGGTGTTGCGTGCGTGCGTGGCTGCTGTGTTCGTGTGAGTGTTGCGTGCATGCAGTTCGTGTGCATGCGTGCGTGTGTGTATAATCACCACACCAGCTCATGTGTGTTAAAACAAACGGCTCGACATACCAATACAAGGCCACCTTGTCTTCTGTGCCCGTGGTCATGACTTCGAACCACTGTCCAATATTTTTTTTATCGTTTGTTTTCATTCTTACTAGCAAGATGCCCGTGCATTGCACGTAACATCAAGATGCATTTGTATGAGTAGTTTATCTTGTGAGAGAAAAGGATGAACGAGGGAAGGCCTTATTTGCAAATGTGGAGAGGTGTGTGGGTACCTTTTTGCAAAATTGCGATAGTTTCCTTCCTATCCGTCAGATATAAATCGGACGGCCTATATTGCAGGATCCAGGCACACCATCATCACCAACTCTATTTTTTATAAGAGTGTAGAGAAGATACACGCCGACAGGTGGGCCCAATGGTAGTGAGATAATGTGATGCAACACTAGAGGTGCCATGTGGAGCGTTTAACTGGTCAACTAGTCGTGTCTTGAGCAAATACAGAGCTGTACAGTGAGCCCGTGACTGTAGAATAACCACAAAACGTAAATGGTGACCGTAATGAGTGGATTCTGAAGTCCAATGTACGTATCGTGCTTTCGCTTCAAATACAATGATCGTCACTATATATATCGCGAGAGAAAGATGAAACATGCGTGAATGTGCTGGGGCGTACTTTTAGAGGACCTGGAGATAGTTTGTGTGCGTACGTGAAAGGGGCGTAGAGGGGGTGTATGCGATGGAGAGAGAGATGCTCTTCATTTCTATTTATTATGACTAGTTTTATATATAGTATAAAAATATAAAAATTCACAATGCGGAATAAATATCATTGTGGGCACCATGCAATGCAAATTAACGTTCATACTCCTCCATATAACTTTGTAATGTTGTATATATGTAGAAATTCAAAAATAATTTTTTGGCCACACTTTATTCAAAAGGAATGTTGTATGTGAAATAAACGTGAAGAGAGGGCTTTTTAGATCAATGGGGTACGTGATGTAATATGTGTGAATGTGTAGTTGATGTATTTGGCAGGGCCTATAGAGGTATGTGTGTGTATTACGTATTCGAGAGAGGCATGGATAGAGGGGCCGGCGGGGGGACGTGGGAGAGATAGCACGAGAAATGAGAGAGTTCTAGAGAGAGAGACGAATATGATGTCACGGCGAGAGATTCCCTTGAGTGTGTATATGCAAGGGGGAGGGGATAGAGGCACGAGGAAATTTTTTTGTGTGGTGTCTGTGTTGGTATGTGTGGGTGTGAGAAGATAACGAGACCTGGGGGCAGATGGTGTGTTACCGCGTGAGGTCCGGTGGGCCGAGGTGAGGCCCTTGGTTCGGTTCCGTCCTGCGCCACATTGGTCGGCCCGTGACGCATTTAGGGAGACCCATGGAGGGCTTGTCATACAAGACAAAGATAGCAGAGTCGTGAACGACTCTGTGTCCACTGACAAAGCCGGCTAGAATTTGTAACCCTAGGTCCTCGGACTAAGGTAACCCCTTATCTCTGATATTACTATTCATCCAACCTAACTTTAAGGGGCATCCTATAGAATGCTATGCTAGAATCATACTCGTCTATTAGGAAGAGAGGTGGAGACAATGCGTGAGAGACAGGCCTAAAGATTATGTGCGTACGGGAGACACGTAGGCTGGTCTATGTCTATAGAAAGGGTCGATGGGGATTGTGCGTGTGTATGCTTGTGAGAGGAAGAGTGCTTGTGATAAAGGTTAGTGAAAACAGTCGTAAATGGTTACGAGAGGGAGGGAGGGTTATATCGAGAGCATGTCTGCAAGAGAGACACCTTGGGAGAGAGTGTGTCAGCATGTGTGAGAGACCACTGATGGAGAGTGAAATACATGTAAAAGACTGATGTACACATTGATTAAAAATATAAATTGTATCCAAATATTAGGATGGGATCATGATATTTGCAAGTCGTGTAAGGAACGGTCATTGATCCATCAGACATCGATATTCTATCGAATTTGAGCATGTCTATGTTATTATTCGACATAATTGATCCGCATAGTTAGTATTTTGAACTCCAGACAATGCATCGGTTTAGCAGTCGAATATAAACGTGAGTATAGTTCATGTTGTGTGTGTAAAGCACATTATACATACAAAAGTTACACAATGAACATTATAAATAGCTAGCTATGAAGTAGCATACATTTGAATTCAACTTCAGGTGGTTTAAAAAAATTCTAATTCAACACGAAGTCCATTCAATTATTTGAATTCGATATCATGGCATTTGTAAATCATACCTAAATTATGGGGGCACCAATTTTTGCTCTGCTTTTGTACATAATAGCATATATAGTCGTGTACAAAATAGATTCAAATTTACCTCCTCCATCCCAAAATAATTGTAGTTATAGGATTTTCAAGTGTCAAAATTTCAAAAAGAAGCGCATAATTTAATGAGGTTTTCAAACATACAAGGTCAAATTTAACGTTGTCTATTTAGGTCAATCCTCAAAGTTCAAGAGTACTCTAAACATGAATGCTTCTGTTTCAAAATTTTGAACGAAGCGCCAAAAGAGCCTATACTCGCTCGAAACTGCGTGAGAACAATGTTTGGTAGAAGGAAATTACTTTTCTAACTCCGACCCGTGAAACCTACCGGCCCGACGTCCAAAGGTCTAAACCGGGGTAGGTTTGTAGCTTCATATAGACGCCACGCAACCGCCTCCGAAAAACATTCATACACAATGGCCGCCTAAGCACACATGCGCGCGACCGAAATCACTCCCGCCCACTATTTGGGACACCTGGGATTACCATCCTACCCCCGACCCGCAGTAGGTCTGAAATTTAAGAGGGGGCAAAGTTTGTACTTTTCCCAAATTTCAAACAAGCGCGTCCCATCTGTTAAAAAAACAAAAACAAGCGTGTCCCAGACCAAAACATGGTTCTCCCTTAGCATCCCCCCCCCCCCCGTCTCGGGAGCACCAGATGACAAATAGGTAGTCAGGGCACTAGCCGAGCCAGTGACAAGCTTAGCATAGACATGCATCACCTGGAAGCCAACTAAAAAGCCACGATGGTGGCGAAGCAGCCCGCCTCCCACCAGGCTCTTAGGACCTAGATGATCATGCTCACCACTACAGCCGGATGTCTAGCTTGTATTGCTTCCAATTTGGCTAAATTGCATCTGCTAGCTTACACATTATACATTTGAATATGACATGCCTTCCTGTTTTTGGTACATACTAGTACATATGTCTATTAACCATGTTCTTACATCAAACTAATGTTCTTGTGTATCCCTCATCAATCACTTATGATGAGGCAGTCAGGCCAGTGGACTACTGTGAGAAAAGATCCTCATTTAAAGAATGCAGTGTCAGCCTCCCCACATGATTCTCAAGAAACAGCAAGGCTAGATGAAGATAGTGACACTACTACAAAAACAGCTATAGCCAATATGGACACTAATGGCGCACTATGCATGTGGTGCGCCATTACTAAATGTAATGGCGCACCATGTGTTGGTGCGCCATTAGTGTGCAAATACTAATGGCGCACCACATCCACGGTGCGCCATTAGTATTTTTTTTTCAAAACTAGTAATGGCGCACCAGGGGATAGTGCGCCATTACTAGTTAAACTAGTAATGGCGCACCACTCCAACGGTGCGCCATTAGTAAATATGTTTCAATTTTTTTTTCAAATTTTTATTTTATTTTATTTTTTAAATTACTAAGGGCGCACCGTGTGTGTGGTGCGCCATTACTAGTTGAACTAGTAATGGCGCACCACTCCCACGGTGCGCCATTAGTAGTTTGGCCCAAACATTCCCCCGAATGCACCCCACCCCCCCCCATGGACCGCCTTTTCAGTTTTAAAAAAATAAAAGAAAATGATAGCAATGTCAAAAAAATAAAAGAAAATAAGATTCCCATGTGATATGTGGTCTAGTTGTTAGCAAAATTTACAAACATGAATTTTCGACTTTTTTGCAAAATCTCTCGAGAATTTGTAAAATGGGCATAACTTTTGCATACGAACTCGGATGAAAAAGTTTTTTACATGAAAAATCATCTACTCGAAAAGTTACATCCGAATTTAACTGGGGGAACCCCGTTAAACATTTTCAAAATCCTCAAAAACCTAACAGAAAAAAGATACGGGGCTTTTAAGATCTAGAGAGGCAAAAAAATTCAAAAAAAACAAACTCAGTAATGGCACACCTGCCCATGGTGCGCCATTACTATCTTCCCGCCTTCAAAATTCAAAATAAATAAAAAAATAAAAAAAAGTTAGTAATGGCGCACCTGTCCACAGTGCGCCATTACTATGCCGTATATATGGCTGGGCGTGGTCCTCTCCTCCTTACCTCTTCATTCTTCTCCTCCACTTCACCTCTCCTCCACTCCATCTCCTCCTCTCCTCCACTCCATCTCCCCTTCTCTCCTCCACCATACTACCCTCCTCCTCTCCGGCGACCTCCTCCTCCTCCTCTCCGGCGACCTCCTCCTCCCTCCTCTCCTCCCCTCCCCTCACGGTTTCTCCTCCCTCCTCTCCGGTGATCTCCTCCTCCCTCCTCTCCGGTGAGCTCCTCCTCCCTCCTCTCCTCCCCTCCCCTCACGGTATATCCTTCCTCCTCTCCGGTGCTCCGGTGAACTCCTCTCCGGCGACCTCCTCCTCCTCTCCGGCGATGTAGGCGAGCGCCTCTCCGGTGACCTCCTTGTCCTCCTCTCCGGTGACCTCGGCCCTCCTCTTCGGCGAACTCCTCTCCGGCAAAAGAACACGGCAAAAGAACGTACAAGATCCAAAAACGAGAACAAAATTTGAAAAAAATTCGTGAAAAAAACAAGCAAAAAAAACGAACAAAAAATGGGCAAAAAAATCGCGATCCAGATCCAAATTCAAAATTCAAAAATAGCAATGGCGCACGGTGGGGGTTAGACGGTGCGCCACTACTATTTTCCCGCCTTCAAAATTCAAAAATACTAATGGCGCACCGCGGCCTATACTAATGGCGCACCAGTGGCCTATACTAATGGCGCACTGTGGCCTATACTAATGGCGCACCAGTGGTGCGCCATTAGTATTTAATACTAGTGGCGTGGTACTAGTGGTGCACCAGTAGTGCGCCATTAGTAGGCAAAACTGGTGCGCCACTAGTAGGCCTTTTCCTAGTAGTGTGAACGTAGCTCTGTAGTTGATTACCGTATTTCCCCTACACCAGCATCGCAGGTGCTTGCTCTAACTTGGCAGCGTGATATGTGGTTGCATGTTGCATATGGTGTCTAGATTGTAATACCAATCTCGTTGAATTGCATGTGCTATTCTGCTTAGTTTTATACATTATACCTGTTAATGTGACATGCCTTCCTGTTTTTAGTACATAGTACATCTGTCTATTAAGCATGTCCTTACATAAAACTATTGTTTTTTTGTATCCCGCATCAATAAATATGACGAGACACCTTTAGTATATGCAGTGCAATATTAGTTGCATCTTTCATATGATTTATAGCATGCGCTGCTTCTAATTTGTTGAAATGCCATTTATGATGGGACGCTTTTAACTTGGCAGAGCCATATTGGTTGCATCTTTCATGTGGTGTCTAGCTTGCATTGCTTCTTATTTGTTGAAATGGCTTCTGCTTAGTTTACACAAACAGTTGTGAATATGCCATGCCGTCCTGTTTTTCGTACATATTCCATCCTGGTATCATGTGTCTGCCTTACATCAAAGTAGTGATTTTCAGTATCATGCACGAATGAGTTCTGAAGAGTGAATTTTATTGCTTTTTCTTGTCGGTTTGACTTGACAATTCAAAATCAATAAAGCGGAAGGAAATTAGCAAGGCAATGGATAAAGGTGCTCCTTCCAAACGGAGGGCCTCTACAGATTCTACTCCTCCACCCCCCCCCCCCCCCCCCAAGACGATTTGCAAGACAACACATGCATAGACACGCAACGTAGATGTGTTGATGATCAGCACGTCTCCCCCAGTGCACCATCACAGGTGCTCCCTCTAACTTGGCACTGTTATATGTGGTTGCATGTTATGTATGATGTCTATAGCTTGTATTGCTTCTAATTTTGTTGAATTCCATCTGCTTACTTTACACATTATACTTGTGAATAAGACACGTGTTCCTGTTTCTAGAACATACAATATCTGTCTATCACACCATGTTCTTACATCAAAGTACTACTGTTGTGTAACCTGCAACAATCACTTATCATAAGACACGTTTGACTTGGGAGTGTGATACAGGTTACATCTCGCATTCTTTTCTAGCTTGTACTACTTCTAATTTGTTGAAATGGCACTTATGACGAGACAGTTTTAACTTGGTAGAGTGATATTCGTTGCATCTTTCATATGGTGTCTAGCTTTTATTGCTTCTAATTTGTTGAAATGCCTTCTGCTTAGTTTACACATCATAGCACTACAAAAAGAGACACATCCCTGACATTTTGGGCCGAACAATTTTTGTTGTTGTCATGCTTATGACACTTCTATGACGATAATTGTGACAAAACCCGGTATCATCATAGATGTGGTGGGCTCCTACTTCTATGACAAAAAATCATGACAGAAAATGGGCTTTTCGTCCTGGGCAGGCCGGAGACACAGCTGCATGACATTCTTTGGGTCGTCCATGACGGAAAAAACCGTGGTAGAAGCGAGGGCGAGGAAAATATCGGGGGAGTTCCCGGTTACGGTGGGTGGTCGGGGGCAGAGCGATGCGCGTTTCTCTCATACGTACGCGCGTGTATGCGAGGTGTTGGGCTTTAACTGAACCCGGGCGAGGCGTTGGGCTCTAACTGAACCCGCGCGATTGCACTGCAGGCTACGCGTTACTGAACCCGAGCGATCGATTGATCCCTTGCTATTAACTGAACCCGAGTGATTCCTTCGCTACTGCTGCTAACTGAAGCCGATCGATGCTGCCTCTGGATGAACAGTGAGCATTGTTGGGGGGTTTGGATGAACAGTTCCCGGTGGGGAGTTGGATGAACAGGACCCCGTGGTAGTAGAGGCCGTTGGCGCTGGATGAACAGGACCCCGATTGAGCCGGTTGGGGGTGGATGAACAGGACCCCGTGGAGGGCTGGATGAACAGGACGACCCCATGGAGGGCTGGTTGAACAATAGCTGGTGGAGGGCTGGATGAACAGTTGCCCGTGGAGGGGTGGTTGAACAGGACCCCGTGGGGAGGGCTGGTTGAACAGTAGCCGGTGGAGGAGCGCGTGGTGGAGGCTGGATGAACAGGAGCCGGTGGATGAACAGTCGCAGGTGGAGGCTGGAGGAGGTCGACGGTGAAGATGAACAGTATCCCGTGGAGTCCCGTTTTGCGGTACGCCACACCCCTCACGATGAACAGGACCCCCGTTTTGACCGTAGCGCTCCAACACAAGTCGGTTTCCTCCGTTTTGCGGTACGCCACACCCCTCCCGATCAACAGGACCCTGTTTCAACCATAGGAGGTCCGTTTCCTCCGTTTTGCGGTACGCCAGACCCCTCCCGATGAACAGGATCCTGTTTCGACCGTGGCCAGTCGAACACAAGGCTGTTTCCTCTGTTCTGCGGTACGCCAGGCCTCGTTTCCATCGGCTGTTCCATCCAAGCCGGTTGGCTCCCGATGAACACAATGATGCATTCCGTTCCGACCTAGCCGGTTGGCTCCCCATGAACACGACGACGACACAGTTTCTCCATTCCGACCCAGCCATGTGCACGAGCCCTGGACGTACGTATGTGCGAGTAGGTGTCCGAGACCCCACCCGTATGTACGTACGTGGCCGTATTTACTTTCTTGCACCCTGGCCGTTGTACGTACGTGTACATGCTACGTGTGCGCCTCTACTACGACACGTGCGCGCCTCTACATCGACCAGTATGTATGTACACGTTCGCGACTAGAATGACAACGCTACGTACGCTTTGACCACGTGGGTCCCAACTGTCAGGCACTTCCATGCGTGCGAAGATGTAGCTGATGGGTCCCAGCAGTCAGGGGGCGAATCATTTTTTTGCCTGTAATATGGACGCACTTCCTTGCGTGCAAAGATGTAGCTAGTGGGTCCCAGCAGTCAGGGGGGAAACGTTTTTTTTTTTCACGAAATACGGTGGCCCATCTAGTGGGTCCCTGCTGTCAGGTGGAGGAATCATTATTTTCCATGTAATAAGGAGGCACTTCCTTGCTGCAGCCGTGGACCCAGCTGTCAGCCTCTCCACGTACAGTACTCTTCCGATGGAAGTCGTTCCTTGACCACGTTGACCACGCCGCGCTGAGAGCACCAGGGTGGTGGACGACGGCGAGGCCTAGGAAGGGGACGACGAGGAGCCGGGGAAGACACGGCAGTGGATGCCCACGCGGAGAGGAGTACAAGGGTTTACTAGTTCGGCTGCGGTGTGAGGCTGCCATCACCGCAGAATAACAAGTGTCGGAGTAAATGGCCACGGGTAGCCAAACCGACTGCCCCTGGTTCTTCTGAAAAAATTATCAGGCCTTTGGGCCTCCAAGCACTCCAAGCATTGGGCCGCCTTCCCTGGCCGGCTACCTCTAAAGCCGACTCCCGGAAGGCGACCCAGCCTCAGCAACCTCTCCCCAGGACAACTACGGGGTGGCCGACTCCAGGAAGCCGGCCAAGAAGAGCGCCGACTCCAAGAAGCCGGCCGAGACCACAACCATCAAAGCTACACCCACATAACGGTGACAAGACGGGATGTGGCCACAGTGCGGCCCACTACCCCCAAGGCCCGAGGCAGGCATGGCTACAGGAGGCCGTACGGGATGGCCGTCTCCCGTTCGGCTCGGCACTGTAGCCATGCCAGCCTCAACGTCATCCACGACCGACTCCTGTACGGCCCGCGGGCGGCGGGCCCCTTCTGCCAGAGAGAGGCGCAAAGGCGGCCCGGCCTCCCCCAGTCGGCCAGGGGTGTAGCCGGCCCCCAGAAGCCGGCTACTCCCTTCCTCAAAGCAGGAGCCCCATTAAGAAGACAAGACGAGGTAAGGCTACAGTGAGAGCCCTCGAGGCGGCACACTGTAGCCACGCTTACCTCGACAAAGCCCTCGTCATCAGAGGCGAGGCTACAGTAAGCAGCCGCCGACAAGACCCTAGGCGGTGGGGCCGGTCTGTCGGCCAAGAGGCCGGCAGCCGGCGGGACCCACCAGTCGGCGGGCCCCAACAGCCGGCGGAGAAGCCGGCGAGCGTAGACACTGACGGCTGGGACCAAAGCCCAGCCGGATTACAATTGTACCCCCGGGGGGTAGGCCTATATAAACCCCCCGGAGCACCCATGCAAAGGGTGAGCTTCTGAACACAGCACACACACCATAGAGAGAGAGAGAAGCAAGAGCTAGCCTTGTTCTTCTTCTCCCTTGAACCCAACAGCTCTAGGAGCGATTGTAGCTACCTTTCCTTGATCTAGTGATCATGCGGAGACCCCCCGGAGCAGGACTAGGGGTGTTATCTCCTCGGAGAGCCCCGAACCTAGGTAAGATCCGCCGGCGTGCATGTCTTCGCCTCATCCCGTTTCCAGGCACCGGCGATGTCTTATTGGCACCCACAATGATAAGCCATCCATTGGCATATGTCGCACCAACCACCCGACATTTGGCGCCCACCGTGGGGCCAGGTGCACCGTCGTCCGGAGACCTGTTCTGGACGGGAACCCTCTTCCTCCCCCGCGAGCGCAGCCAGCCTGCTGCGCCCGATGGCGTTTGCCTCGACGCGCTGCAAGGCGTCGACGACGCCTGTGCTGCGAGCTGCCTCGCCGATCTGCTCGGCGAAACTCGCATCTCCGACGAGCCTGCGTCCGACGCAGGCACGGACTACCCCAAGAGCCGCCTCGTCAGCCTCCTCGACCAGCTTCACGTCTCCAGCGAGCCTGCCGCAGATGTGGAGTTGGTCGGCTCCACCGACCCGATGCTTGTCGACTCCGACACAGCATCGCTTGACGCCTACCCCTCCGACGTGGTGGTCTTCGATGATCCCCTCCCTCGAGCTGACAGCGGCAGCAGCGCTGTCACCGAAGTGCTGGTCATCAGCCACGTCGCCAACTCGGGCGAGAACGCCCACGACGCCCTGCAAGCGGCGATGCACGACCTCTCCGTCCCCATCCCGGCCGATGCCGACGCCGAGACCCTGGAGGCACGCCGCCTCACCCTCATCGCGGAGGGCCAGAAGATAGCCTCCATGAGACGCCTCACCGAAGCCCACCAGCGCGAAGTCGACCGTGCCGCCTTCGGTACGCCGCCGCCTAGCGGCCCAAGCCGAGCCGGCTTCGTCCAGAAGCGCGGCGCGGCCGTCGCCAGCATGCTGGGGGCGGATCGCCCCGTCTACGCCACCCCGCTCGAGAATCTGCGAGCCGCTCAGGCGGCTGCAGAAGAGCTCAATGGGCTGGGAGCCGATGAGCTCCCTTACATGACAAGACGGATTCAGCAGCTGATCGACGCGGCTGCAGAACGGCACGAAGCCGGCGCCCGAGCTGATAGTCAGCCCCCGCGCCGGGAGCACGCCGCGACGTCCCGCTCGCCGACTGCGAGCGGCACGCGCCAGAAGAAAGACAAGGAGCCGGCTGCCAGCCGCAGCCGGACTCACATCACCATCGAGCGCGACGCGGAGGGCCGCCCTCGAGCGGTGGAACACCAAGGAAATCTGCCTCCTCCCCCACCTCGAAGAGAAAGACGTCTCACTCCGCCGCCTATCATGCACCCGACTCTTGGCGACCGACTCGGCCGCCGAGAAGGAGTCGGCGAGAACGACGCCCGCCACCGGATCGACCGCCTTGCTCGATCCTTGGCGTTAGAAGAAGAAGACGATGTCGGCCCGCCATGCTTTGGCCCCCGCATCCGCGACGAGCCCTTCCCCAAAGGGTTCTCGCTCCCCAGAGACACGCCCAAGTACAACGGCTCAGTGAAGCCGGAAGATTGGCTCATCGACTACTCCACGGCCATCAGCATAGCCAACGGCAATCGGCGCATCGCCGTGAAGTATGTCCCCCTCATGCTGCAAGGCACGGCGCGCACATGGCTCAACAGCCTCAAGCCCTACAGCATCAACAGTTGGCTGGACTTCACAGAAGTCTTCGTCCGCAACTTCACCAGCACCTACAAGCGGCCTCCCAAGCCTCGCCAGCTCTCCCTCTGCGTCCAAGGGCCCAGCGAGTCGACCCGCGACTACCTCACGCGGTGTGCCGAGCTCCGCAACTCCTGCGAGGGGGTGCATGAGGTCCAGGCCATCGAGTACTTCACCGCCGGGTGCCGAGAGGGCACCCTCCTCAAGCACCGACTCCTCTGCGACGAGTCGGCTACCCTCGACGAGTTGCTGGTCACCGCGGACAAATACGCCACGGCCGACTCCTCAATGAAGACCGAGCTGCGAGTAGACGCCTCTGGGAAGGTGATTGCACCGGCTCCCAAGACGCCGGCTGGCGACCCTAATCGGCGCCCCTACCAGAACGAGCACAAGCGCAAGGCCCCCATGCCGACTTCCACCAGTCGGCAGGTGGCCACTGTTGAAGATGAGCAGCCCGAAGAACGGCCCGCTCCCAAGAAGAAGGGTGGCAGGCCGGCTTGGCAGCCGGCTTTCTCCTATGAGCAAGCTCTCGATGCCCCCTGCAAATTCCACAGCGGCGCGAAGCCGTCCAACCACACAACCCGGAAATGCCATTGGCTCACCCGCATCACCAAGGGCGAGGGGATGTTGCCGCCTCCACCTCCCGGCCCGCCGCCTCCAGCCCCCCAGCAGCCGGCGGCTCGGCCAGCGGTCGGCGCTATCCAAGACGAATTCCCTGAAGAGCATGCCGCCTACGTCGTCTTCACCAGTCAAGCCGACGACAAGCGCAGTCGGCGCTGACAGCATCAAGAAGTTAATGCAGTCGCCTCTAGCGCCCCCGAGTTCATGCACTGGTCAGAAAAGCCAATCAGCTGGAGCCAGGCTGACCACCCAGAGGTGATGCCCTCTCCTGGCTCCTATGCGATGGTCTTGGACGTCACCCTCGCGACGGAGAGGCGAGCTGCCAGATTTTCCCGCGTCCTGATAGACGGCGGAAGCAGTATCAACATACTGTACCGCGATACCATGGAGAAGCTGGACATCAAAGCGAAGCAGCTCATGCCGAGCCGCACCGTCTTCCATGGTATCGTCCCCGGCCTGTCTTGCTCCCCAATCGACAAGATCAAAATGGATGTTCTCTTTGGAGACAAAGATCATTTCCGCCGAGAAGCAATATGGTTCGAGGTAGTGGATTTGGAGAGCCCCTATCATGCACTGCTTGGCCGACCTGCTCTGGCCAAGTTCATGGCTGTGCCCCACTACGCCTACCTGAAGATGAAGATGTCAAGCTCGAAGGGGATCATCACGGTAGCCGGCGACTACAAGAAGTCCACCGAATGCGCCATGGCCAGTAGCCGGCTGGCCGAGTCCCTCGTGGTGGCAGAAGAGAAGAAGATGTTGGAACGGGTTGTGGCCATGGCCGGCAAGCAGCCGGCCTTGTCCCCCAACCCCAAGGATTGTGATGCGCAGGGCTCCTTCCAGCCTGCCAAAGAGACGAAGAAGATACCTCTGGACCCGGAGAACCCGGAGAAGTTCGCTGTCATTGGGGCGAACTTGGACAGTAAATAGGAAGGCGAGCTCGTCGACTTCCTCCGTGAGAATCGAGACATCTTTGCATGGTCCCCAAAGGACATGCCGGGTGTCCCGAAGGATTTTGCTGAGCACAAATTACATGTCCGAGCCGACGCGAAGCCGGTCAAGCAACCCCTCCGCCGACTGTCCGAAGAGAAGCGAAGAATTGTGGGAGAAGAGATAGCCCGGCTCCTTGCCGCTGGCTTTATCATGGAAGTGTTATTTCCAGAATGGCTTGCCAACCCAGTTCTGGTTCTGAAGAAGAATAACAAGTGGCGTATGTGTATAGACTACACCAGTCTGAACAAGGCCTGCCCAAAGGATCCGTTCGCTCTGCCACGGATTGACCAAGTGATAGACTCCACAGCCGGATGCGAGCTGTTGAGTTTTCTGGATGCGTACTCAGGGTACCATCAGATCAAGTTGGATCCAGCTGACCGCCTGAAGACTGCCTTCATCACACCCTTTGGAGCTTTCTGCTACCTGACTATGACATTCGGCTTGAGAAATGCCGGTGCCACTTTTCAGCGTTGCATGCAGAAATGCCCACGTCTATGTAGACGATATTATGGTGAAGACAGAGAAGCGCGGCACCCTGCTGGAAGACCTGAAAGAAACATTCGCCAACTTGCGCCGATTCCAAATCAAGCTCAACCCCGAGAAGTGCGTGTTCGGAGTACCAGCCGGCTTGCTGCTAGGCTTCCTGGTCTCCGAATGCGGCATTGAGTGCAACCCCGTCAAGATCAAGGCCATCGAGAGGATGGAGATTCCCACCAAGCTGCGAGATGTGCAGAAGTTCACTGGCTGTTTAGCCTCCCTGAATCGTTTTATCAGCCGACTAGGAGAGAAGGCTCTCCCCTTATACCGACTCATGAAGAAGTCCACTCACTTCGAGTGGAATGATCAAGCCGACCAAGCCTTCCATGAGTTGAAGAAAATGCTGACCACTCCGCCTGTCCTGGCGGCACCGACTGAGAAGGAGCCCATGCTCCTCTACATCGCCGCGACTAGCCGAGTTGTCAGCACTATTTTTGTGGTCCAGCGCCCGGAGGAAGGCCGAGCCTAGCCAGCCGGTGTATTATCTCAGCGAAGTGCTATCCAGCTCAAAGCAAAACTACCCGCACTACCAGAAGATGTGAAATGGGGTGTACTTCGCTGCCAAGAAATTGAAGCCCTACTTCCAAGAGCACCCCATCACGGTCGTGTGCACTGCCCCGCTCGCCGAGATCATAGGCAGCCGGGGTGCATCCGGCCGGGTGGCTAATTGGGCCATTGCATTGGCGCCCTACACAATCTTCTACCAACCCCGCACCGCCATCAAGTCGCAAGCATTGGCCGACTTCCTCGTCGACTGGGACGAGACCCAGTACCTACCGCCGGCTCCCAACTCTACCCATTGGCGGATGCACTTTGACGGGTCCAAGATGCGCACCGGCTTGGGAGCCGGCATCGTCCTCACCTCTCCCAAAGGTGACAAGCTCAAGTACACGCTGCAGATCCACTTCGCCGCCTCCAGCAACGTGGCCGAGTACGAGGCGCTCGTACATGGGCTCCGGCTAGCCAAAGAGCTCGGCATACGCCAGATCCTGTGCTACGGTGACTCAGACTTGGTGGTCCAGCAATCGTCTGGCGACTGGGACGCCAAGGACGCGAACATGGCGAGCTATCGATTCCTCGTCCAGCAGATCAGCGGATACTTCGAAGGGTGTGAGTTCCTTCACGTGCCAAGGGCTGACAACGACCAAGCAGATGCCCTAGCACGGATCGGCTCCACCCGACAAGCCAAACCGACTGGCGTCTCCCTCCAGCGCCTCCTCAAGCCGTCCATCAAGCCATCTCCAGAGTCGGATTCCATCTTCGTACCGCCTGCGCCAGATACAGCCGGATCCGACTAGAGAAACCCCGCAGGCGGCACGGGGACTTCGACAACTGGCCCGGGGACTGCCGTAGTCACACCCGGCCCGGGGACTTCAGAACCCGGCCCGGGGACTGCAGCAGTCGGCCTGGGGACTGCAATGACACAAGAAGCGGTGGCCGACTCACCCAACCCACCCACCCGAGTCATGGTGGCTACATTAACAGAAGAAGAAGTCACAGCTCCCTCATGGGCCCAGCCCATCCTCAAGTTCCTAGTCAGCAGAGAGCTGCCGGCTGATGAGATCTCAGCAAGACTAGTGCAACGACGAGCCGCAGCATATACAATAATCAACAGAGAGCTTGTGAAGCACGGCGTCACTGGAGTCTTCCAGCGTTGTGTCGAGCCAGAAAAAGGAGTGGCAATCCTCAAAGACATCCACCAAGGTGAATGCGGCCACCACGCAGCCTCAAGATCCTTGTGGCCAAGGCTTTCTGCCATGGTTTCTTCTGGCCGACTGCCTTGGAGGATGCTAAAGAAATAGTCAAGAGCTGCAGAGGATGCCAAGTTTTTAGTTCCAAGCAACACCTGCCGGCTTCTGCACTCAAGACCATTCCCCTCACCTGGCCTTTTGCCGTCTGGGGACTGGACATGGTAGGCCCTTTCAAGACAGCCCGCGGCGGCCTGACACATCTACTCGCTGCTGTGGACAAGTTCACAAAGTGGATTGAAGCAAAGCCAATCAAGAAGCTGAACGGGCCGACTGCCGTGACATTCATCACTGACATCACTACTCGGTACGGCGTGCCGCACAGCATCATCACCGACAACGGCACGAACTTCGCCAAAGGAGCACTGGCACGTTTCTGCGCGACGCAGGGCATCCGACTAGACTTAGCGTCCGTTGCCCACCCGCAGTCAAACGGCCAGGTCGAGCGAGCAAATGGACTCATCCTCTCCGGCATCAAGCCCCGACTGGTTGTACCACTGGAGCGATCGGCCGGCTGCTGGCTCGATGAGCTGCCGGCTGTCCTCTAGAGCCTGCGCACCACACCCAACAAGTCAATCGGCTTCACTCCATTTTTCCTCGTGTACGGTGCCGAGGCTGTCATCCCAACAGACATCGAGTTCGACTCACCTCGGGTCACCATGTACACGGAGGAGGAGGCCAAGGAAGCAAGAGAAGATGGCGTCGACCTACTGGAAGAAGGCCGGCTGTTAGCACTCAGCCGGTCCGCCATCTACCAGCAAGGGCTGCGCCGCTACTACAACCGCAAGGTCAAGCCAAGATCTTTCCAAGAGGGCGACCTTGTGCTCCGGCTGATCCAGCGAACAGCCGGCCAGCACAAGCTCTCGACCCCTTGGGAAGGCCCCTTCGTCGTCAGCAAGGCACTCGACAACGACTCCTACTACTTGATCGACGCGCAAAAACCAAGAGCACGCAAGAGAGACAACTCCGGCAAGGAGTCGGAGCGACCATGGAACGCAAACCTCCTGAGACGATTTTACAGTTGAAAGCAGTATGTATCATGCTACCCTTTTGTATTAAGTACAAACCAACAGGCCCCCCGAGCAGTACTCGGGGACTGCCTTTGTTTATCTATGAATGACAAGTGTCATATCCATGAATGTATTATTACATTTGAATTCTTGTCTGGCACCGGGTTCGACTAGTCGGCCCGGGGACTGGCCGCCTTGAGCTATATTGAAAGTTCTACCTGAAGTCAGAAAAGTAGTGTGCCGGCTCTCGAGTCCCCTCTTGTTGAAAGTCGCAGCCCGAAGAACCGATTGTCCGACTAGCAAGAGGCAAGGCAGAAAGGATGCCCACACGAAAAATGGCTAAGGAACAACGAACCTATATAGCAAAGAGACAGCCTCCAAACATGCCTGCCTGCTGTCAGAACAGCCGGCTGGCCGGCTTCCTAAACACTTAGCTTTAGTCCAGCAAAGCTAAAGTACTTCCCCCCCCCCCCAATTGACCAAGCACTCCGCCAGCTACAGATTGCAGAGCAACTGTTGGACTGGGGAGGCGGCAACCACGGGAGGGCGGCAAAGGAAACAGAGGAAGGATAAAAAGCAAAGTACAAGGAAAGGCCAAATGCATGCATAAGTTATATATACATATAAAGCCCCCAACAGGCTGGCAACACACATAAGTTCGAGTACACCCAGTGGGTGGAATTGTGCAGACTTAACCAAACATTGTTCCAAAAGTAACAAGACAGGAAAACAAAAGATGGCAGACTAAGGCGCGGCGAGCTGGTCGGTGAAGGCGGCCTCGCCGGTTGAAGGAGTGGCCGCCTAGCGGGTCTCGGCTTGATCACCACCAACGGCAGGCGACGCACTCGCTCGCGACATAGTGCTGGAGGTGCGGTCAGGCTGAGGCTGGCCGGCTGCTCCACCAGCCGGCTCGGCGTCTTCACCTTCCTCCTCCTCTTCTTCACCCTCATCGCTGGAGTCGATCTCCTCCGCCGAATCTTCACCGTCCGCCGGGTTCAGCCCGAACCATTCCTCCGGCTGGGCAACACCGTTGTCGTCTACCTCGGGGGCGAAGACGCTGGTGTCGGTGTAGTCGGCGATCGCCGAAGCCCGCCGGATGATAGCCGGCCGCGCCGGCTCCAGCTCCGTGTCGGCTTGCTGCCGCCAGGTAGCCAGTTGATCCAGGCTCAGGCCGGGATACCAGGCCTTGACGAACTCCAGCGCCCGCCTGGCGCCGGAGCGAGCCGCCGAGGCCTTCCAAGCTTCGAAGCGGCCGGCTGCCACCTCCAGCCAGTCGGCAGTCCGACTGGGGGTGCGAGGAACCACTTGGACGGGCCAGAGGGCGGCCAAGACTTGTGCCCCGGCACACTGAAGCTGGCGTAGCAGTCGGTGAGCCGGCTGGATGCGGGCCTGGATCGCCAAGAGCTGCTCTTCCAGTGAACGGCCGGCGGTTGGAGAAATCTCGAAGCCAGCCTGCCTCTGCGCCTGGCGGCGGGCCTCGATGGTCTGGTTGGCGGCGGTAGAATAGCCAGGGAAATATTCTGCGCAGGAAAGAAGAAGAAAAGAAGAAAAGAGCACCAAATCAGAAAACGAGCCAAAAGTGGCGGATGGCAAGAAAGGACGAAGAGGTAGGCGGCTTACCGTCAACCAGATCTTCGATCTGACCATAGCCAGAGATCAGAGTTTGCCTGGCCTCAGCCCAGCCAGCCGCCTTCGTCTCGTACTCGGCCTGGAGGGCGGCTTCGCGGTCCTGCACTGCCTTCAGAGCCGCCTTGTGGCCTTCCTCCTGGTCGGCCAACTTCTTGGCCAGGCGGTCGCGTTCCTGCACCAAGGCGGCGAGCTCGGCGTCCCTGGCACGAAGGGCAGTCTGGGACTCCCCCAGCTATGCCCTCAGACTGGCGTTGGCCGCTGCAGAGACGGTAGAAAAAGAAAGAACAGTAAGAGGAAGTCGTCAAGGAAGATCCGACCCGACTGCTCAGCAGTCGGCCCGAATCTCGGGGACTACACCCAGTGGGTGCGCTGACGCGCCCCCACATGAGATAAAGAACAAAGAACGTACCTCGGCTCTCAGTAAGCTCGGCGGTCTTCTGGGTCAGCTCCCGAGCCTGGGAGTTGAAGGCGGCCGCACGAAGATTGTGGTAGTCCTGCAAGATAGACAGAAGATCAAAGTAGAAAACAAGAATAGCAAAGACAAATCCACTAAGAAGTTCCAAGCCGCCTGCTCAGCAGCCGACTCGGAACTCGGGGACTACACCTAGTGGGTGCGCTGACGCGCCCCCATGGAAGAAATCAAGATCAAGAAGAAATCAAGATCAAGAAGAAGCAAGATGGGAAGACTAACCCGGATGGCCGCCCGCGTCACAAGGAACTCGTCGGTGAACTGCCTCAGCGCCGCAGCTTGGCCCTGGAGCTGGGTCCGGACGTCCTGCGCACCCACGTTCATCACGGCCGTCCCTCCGCCTGGCGTCCACCCCGAGGTAGCGCTAGCCGCCTCCGCATCCTAGGCCAACGAGCTGGAGCCCACGGCCGGCTGCGGCTCCGACGCGGCCTTCTGTGGCTCCGACGCAGCCTTCCCCGCGCGCGGGCTCGGCAGCATCCGGAACGCCATCTCAGTCCTCGCGGCCGGCTCGCCCCCCACCGACTGTGCAGGCGGCGGATCAGGTCGGCCGCCTTGAGCCGCCCCAGTTGGCAGGGTCGGCACCGGCGCCCTCTCCAGGATGATGACGTCGTCGTCTCTCCCCAGCCCTGGCTGGTCGTCGCTGGCTCCCCCTGGCGAGGGCTCCATGTCCCCAGGCGCCATGACGCGTAGCGGGGTGACCATCAAAACCTCCTCCGCCGCCGCCGCGGCTGCAGCCTCCGCTTGGGCCCTGGCAGCGGCGTCAGCGAGCACCTTCGCCGCCTCCTCCTCCTGCGCCGCCTGAGCGGCGGCCGCCTTCCGTGCCTCCGCCTCTCGCGCCTCCCGTTCCGCCCGCGCCTCTCGCGCGTTCTGTTCTGTCGCTTCCTGAAGGTCGGCCCGGGGATCCACGCGGCGAGTGGTGCTCCCAGACCCCCTCGGCGACTCGACGACGGAAGCGGCAGCCACCCGCTCAAGCGACAACGGAGCTCTGATCGTTAGAGAAAAAGACAAGGGTTCAGGAACCACCAGAGAAAAGAAAGAAAAAAGAGTATACAAAAAATGCGAACTTACGCCGACACGGTCTGCGGTTGCTTCACCGTCTTGCGGAAGCGAGCCGCCTTCGCGGCCGCCTCCTCCCGCCTGGTTGCTGCCGCCCCTGGGTTTCTTCGTCCGACTGCCGAACAAACCCTGGGCGGCGCGACGCTTTTGTCCTCCGCCCCGAGCACGCGGTGCAGCGGAGGAACCCGCGCCGCGTCCAGATGCAGGCTGGCGGCGCGGGGCGACTTCGGCCTCATCGTCGTCCGGCCAGTCGTCGAAGGTGACTCCGAGCCCGGAGCCGCCTGCTTCGCCGCCGGCTTGGCCACCACCCGGCTCGATGTTGTCGTCCATACCGGCCGCCCCCAAGTCGGGGTCCTCCAGATCGTGTTCCGTCCGGTCGAGGACGAATCGACGCTCCGCGTCTGACCCGCCGGCCGGCCGAAGAAGAGGGCTCTGTCGAAAAGCAAGCCGACTAAGTTAGAGTCAGCCAAGAGGAACTCGGCAACAAAGTTAAGAGAAGAAAAAGAGACAAGGAGAACATACCGTAGGCGGCGGATTGGCTCGGCTATATGGCTCCTTGCCGAACTGCCACTCTTCGGTGAGTTTGCAGTTCGCAAGGTAGTTCACCATATAGGCGACCTCCGCGTGCGGCATGTCCTTGGTGCACATTCGGCTCGGATCGAGCTGGCCGCTCATCTGACAGATCAGATGAGGACGGCTCTGGAGCGGAAGTACCCGGCGTGTGACGAAGGCGGCCAGCAGGTCGGGCCCCGTCAAGCCCTCCGACTGGGTCAGCACTCGCACTCGGGCGACGGCGGCGGACCCGGCCGGCTTCAGAGTCACGGCCCGGAAGGACCACTAGGGCCGCCTGCCCGCCGGTGGGCCGGCTACGTAAGCCGGCAGGTTGATGTAGTCGCCCCGCGGGGCGATGTTCCGCACGTAGAAGTACGACTTTTGCCACTTCTTCACCGATTGGATCAGCGTGATAACGGGGAAGGGGTTGTCGGCGACCGACCTCCGTGACGCGATGAAGGCGCCAGTCTGAGCCGGCACGCCCTGCATGCGCGTGCCCAGCTTGGACTGGAAGAACTCCCCCCAAAGCTCGAGGGTAGGGAGGACGCCGAGGTAGCCCTCGCACAGGGTGACGAAGGCTGACAGCAGCACCACCGCGTTTGGGGTGAGGTGGTGCGGCTAGAGCTGGTAGAAATCGAGCCAGGAGCGGAAGAAGGCGCTCACTGGCAGGCCGATGCCGCGCAAGAAGTGCGAGCGGAAGACCACCCGCTCGCCCTCCCGCGGCTCCGGCGTAATTTCCCTCGCAGGTGCGAGGCGGACCTCCACCTTGTCCGCGCCGGGCAGCCGCCGCGTCTGGCGGAGGAACTCGACGTGATCTTCGTGGACATTGGAGCCATCCCAATCCCCGCCATATTGTTCCGTGGCGGGAGGCATGGTGAGAACAAGTGCGGCGATGGAGGAGCCAGGAGCGGAAGAGCGCGGCGGCGAGGCGCTGTCGCGAGAAACGGCAAGAAGAAGAAGACGGTGGAAGGAGGAGGAGCGTGCGAGAGCCTGCCGCTCCCCCTCTCCCCCTACTTATAGCCTCGCGAGGTGAGGCCGGGGAGGCCGGACGTGGGGGGAGACGTGGGATTAACTGCACCCACTCCCCCGACGCCTCGCGATTATTACGCCCTAAAGGCGAGCCAAAACTACCGCAAGAAGACGTGCGGGCGGTTTCGAGATGCAGAGAATCCGCGCGTGGGCCCGGGCGTGGAGGTGGCGGGCCCCCGCCCTGCGGTGACGTCCCGCCGCGCGCGTGGGCTGGCAGGCTTTCCGACCAAGAAGGGCCACGTGGTTCGCAGGCGGCAAGTGGCCGGCCCGCGGCCCGGTGCATGCACTGGCGAGCCCCGCCCTCCGACTCCGGAGTTTTCGACCAAGGCGGTGCGCCTAACCAAGGCCGGCTCCCAGCTGCCGGCTTGTCAAGATAGGAAGCTGATCGAGCTTCTCAACTCCTACCCAACCTCGAAGCCCAATCAGCTTCGGGGACTACTGTCGGAGTAAATGGCCACGGGTAGCCAAACCGACTGCCCCTGGTTCTTCTGAAAAAATTATCAGGCCTTTGGGCCTCCAAGCACTCCAAGCATTGGGCCGCCTTCCCTGGCCGGCTACCTCTGAAGCCGACTCCGGGAAGGCGACCCAGCCTCAGCAACCTCTCCCCAGGACAACTACGGGGTGGCCGACTCCAGGAAGCCGGCCAAGAAGAGCGCCGACTCCAAGAAGCCGGCCGAGACCACAACCACCAAAGCTACACCCACATAATGGTGACAAGACGGGATGTGGCCACAGTGCGGCCCACTACCCCCAAGGCCCGAGGCAGGCATGGCTACAGGAGGCCGTACGGGATGGCCGTCTCCCGTTCGGCTCGGCACTGTAGCCATGCCAGCCTCAACGTCATCCACGACCGACTCCTGTACGGCCCGCGGGCGACGGGCCCCTTCTTCCAGAGAGAGGCGCAAAGGCGGCCCAGCCTCCCCCAGTCGGCCAGGGGTGTAGCCGGCCCCCAGAAGCCGGCTACTCCCTTCCTCGAAGCAGGAGCCCCATTAAGAAGACAAGACGAGGTAAGGCTACAGTGAGAGCCCTCGAGGCGGCACACTGTAGCCACGCTTACCTCGACAAAGCCCTCGTCATCAGAGGCGAGGCTACAGTAAGCAGCCGCCGACAAGACCCTAGGCGGTGGGGCCGGTCTGTCGGCCAAGAGGCCGGCAGCCGGCGGGACCCACCAGTCGGCGGGCCCCAACAGCCGGCAGAGAAGCCGGCGAGCGTAGACACTGACGGCTGGGACCAAAGCCCAGCCGGATTACAATTGTACCCCCGGGGGGTAGGCCTATATAAACCCCCCGGAGCACCCATGCAAAGGGTGAGCTTCTGAACACAGCACACACACCATAGAGAGAGAGAGAGAAGCAAGAGCTAGCCTTGTTCTTCTTCTCCCTTGAACCCAACAGCTCTAGGAGCGATTGTAGCTACCTTTCCTTGATCTAGTGATCATGCGGAGACCCCGCAGAGCAGGACTAGGGGTGTTATCTCCTCGGAGAGCCCGGAACCTGGGTAAGATCCGCCGGCGTGCATGTCTTCGCCTCATCCCGTTTCCAGGCACCGGCGATGTCTTATTGGCACCCACAATGATAAGCCATCCATTGGCATATGTCGCACCAACCACCCGACAACAAGGGGTGTGGGTGAGTAGAGGGATGGCCTGGCCAGCGATGGGAGTAGTACGGGGCGGTGAAGCCTCCGCGGCAACATAGCTGGCCACGGGAGGTAGTAGCAGGCGGCACGACCGGCGCTTCTTTGGGCGGCTGGAGCAAGAAGACCAGAGGTTGAAGAAGCACGACGGCCGTTGGATGGACATCGTACGGTCACTGCAGCTAGAATCATTTATATTGACTAAGTTGACAAAGTCCTTGGTACGCGTTAACTTAGTAGGCCCACAGGTCAGCCTCTGAAACGGTGCCCCCCCCACAGATGTCAGGGGGAGGAATCATTTTTTGGGTGGCTGAAGATAGAATACCCGAGATTGAAGAAGAAGCACGACATCTGTTGGATGGACATCCAACGGCCACTGCTGCTAGAACCGTGTGTTGACTATAAGTTGACAAAACCATGCATACACGTCAACTTACTTTTCTTTAGGGGACGCGTCAACTTAGTAGGCCCACAAGTGTGTGGCAGAGAACTTATAGCTCATTTGCGATTTGTAAGAATGTACAACCCATTTTTGAATTCTAATGGAATTTACTACAGCCCATTTACAGTTTGTTAAAAGTACAGCCCATTTTCTAGCTAGGACAACGATTAATAATTTCAACCAACCGTTCAAAACAGAATTCAAAAAAAATTCCACATTTTGATGGGATCCGAAATATTTTTATCCCGAAATTTCTAGTCAGATTAAATACAATTTCAATATAAATTTGTATTACGTAAAAATCCAATGAAACATTGCGCGCGCAACAATTAATGAAATTAAAATTTTCAATTCCAAAAATTATATTTTATAAAGTAATTACGTGTTTGGTGCATTTTTTTTATAGTTACTGCCCAGTTTTTATAATTACATCCCATTTATTATTTCTTAAAGCCCATTTTCTTGGAATAACAAGTTGACCTTTCCTAGGTATTCCTCAAAAAAAGTATAGCTGGGCTAGCCATTTTCAGCGTGAAAAAATAATATCTGGGCTGGATATCTGGCCTGGGCTAGACGGGCCACAGCCCGCCCAGTTAATACCCTGCTCTCCTCTGAACAACAACGAAAAAATCGCTCAAGAAAAACTCTGCAGTGCTCACACCTCAAAAACACAAATACTGCTCGAGCTGCTTGGTCCCAGCTGTCAGCCGCTCCTTGTGAAATTCTCTCGTTTATTGAGTACATAGGTTGACAATGGTGTGGGACCGTGATGTCAGGAAACCAGGAGGAAGCAAAAGAAATTATAGTTGTACATAATAAGGAGGCACTTGCGTACATACGGCTATGGCCTAGTGGGTCCCTACTATCATCCAGTCAAAATAAAGTCATCTCCTGAATCCTCATGTTCGTTGACCATGTTGACAATGCTCGGCGCCACGGCGAGTGGAACAACTCGAAGGACGACGGAGAGGGCCTCACGAGCCCTACGGATGGTCTGATACAGCGTCCGCTGCTCATTCAAGAAGCCAGAATCATCGGACACCTATGAGCACCTTTGAGAGACTGAGACGGCATGAAACGGTAAGGCCGCGCTTGGGAGCACTGGTTTATTTCGCACCTGTATTAAGATACAAGTGTAATTTACTCGTCATCGGAAACAACACGTAAAATACAAGCGTAATGAAACCGAGGGCCCGAGGTCTGTAACGAAAACCGGCGTGTTACGCGTGTAATTTGAGAGACCAGTGTATATTTTACTAGTCGAAATCGACCAACCAAGCGCTTCGCCCGAGACCATATGCTTTTATTTACAAGCGGTTTTGGTTGGAAAACGATGATCCAATGACGGCCTAAGATGATGAGTTGGTCGGAAGATCATATGGTTTCACCTCTAACCTACCCGAGAGTTGTCGTATAGGCTATGAATGAAACATAAGACAATGAACTTCTTAAGCACAGAAACAACAGAAGAGGACGATATTCATAACATGCAAATCATAGGCATTAGCTCAACATGCAAAACAATACAAAGCATTATTCTTAGGAGGCATGGTGAACAGCTCGTGATGCCGCATGCCACAGCATTACAATCTCAACTTTGCAATCAAACTCACAAGGCCTGGCATTACATAGACAACATTCAAAACAAACTCTTAAAACACCTTACATAATTCAACATTCATGTGACTATGCATCTCAGCAGAGTAAATATTTCTGAAATGAAGACAGGAATAGGAAAAACGATCGACATTGCTCATAGCAAAGGGCGTCCCACTCAAAAATATCAAATGCATGTCTTCTGGCTAACATCAATGAGCAAAATTTGACAAGGTTTTCCAATTCCAATATATTAAACTAATGTCTTCTTGCTAACATCAATGATTAAACTTTGAAAAGCTTTTCCCATTCAAAATATGTAATGCCTATGATTGTGGAACATGCAGGGTTTGTCATCAGTTTGTCACCTAACAGTCCAGTGGCTCAAGGTGACAACGAATGATTAGAGAACCATTCGATGTATTGTGCATGATGAAGTATTATGGAGGACACGAACCATCTGAACATTTTGTGCAGTTCCACTAAAATCAAGCTGAGCATCCCTGTGGATTTTGTATTTATATGCTGCAAGAAAACAAAGACACATCAGCACACACATGAATATTGGCTCCAGTGTCAACCCAGCAATCGGTGGACTAACAAACTGAAAGTACGGTAAAAAAATTACCATACCCAGATGCCCCATCATTGTTGCTTAGAATGACATTGACAGACTTGGAGTCCTGTCCTGGCTTCTTGTACTTGCTTAGGCACTTTTTGCCCAGTGCACTCCACGTGTTGTAGAGTTTCCTATGCTCTCTGCAGACTAGTCATGTCACCAGCGTCTACTAATACTATGTAAAGCTTCTCGATCATTCCTTGTGTAATGTAGCGCAAATAGTGACTGCTTCTTTCTGCAAAGTGGTAAGACCAACTGGACCCACTAATGCAGCAGTTTGCCTTAGACACATTGGCTCCTTTTGTGCAGTTCAACTAAAATCAAAGTCGGAATAAAACCGAGCTTTAATTTTGATATCGCTGTAAGCAACAATAGGTATAAGGGAAACAATTACTGAGAAATAACGGTTGATGACTTGTACTCCTAGAAGAAAAACATCTACTGATCTACCTTATCTTAATGGGAAACAAACCAGGAGAGTAGCAATTCCCAATCACTGTGATTCATTCATATTAACTGAGACATTATCTTAACAATGCCTTGTTTCAACATGTATAAAGAATGACAAAGCAAAAAAGTACCAATCCTAAAACAATGCGACTGATTCATTTTAACAGAGATATTATCTTAACAATACCTTGGTTAAACATGTAGAAATAACTACAAAGCAGGATAGTACCATTTGTAAAACACTGTAACTGATATATAATAATAGAGACATTATCTGAACAATACATTTCTTAAACATGTACTCCAGCCGATCCCTAACAGAAATGGTACTCCGGTCGATCCCTAACAAGTGTTGCAGTTTTGAACTAAGATTCAGTAGTTAATTGTGAGGAAAGTCGGTACTGACCTTTCAAGACCAAGATTTGAAACAACTCGCGAGGAAGACCTAAAAGAGATCTCAACACATATATGGAAATCCGGTCTCCTTTTGTGCAGTTCCACCAAAATTAAGCGAAGCAAAATGTCGCAATAGCAACAAGTTGAATAGATATCCCTGTTTTAACAGAGGCAAAAAAGGAATCAATTACTGGCCAATAAAGGAGGATGAAACATGCGGCCACAATAATGGTAATCCCGCCAATCCCTAACAAGTGTTGCAGTTTTGAACTAAGATTCACTAGTTAATTCTGAGAGTGGCATTGCTTAATTTTACCAGCGGCATTAGATTAACAAAAAGCATAAACAGTTCCAGGGAGAGTGGGCGCAACAACACCATGTGCTTCCATCTACTTATAAAGGGGGTGATGCAGAGTTTGTTCTAACAAAGCAACAAGCATCATGTCTAGGTTGGTACCATTTTTTCACTACTTAATGGGAAAAAAGAGCAATACAATAGCTTCAATTCAACATTTATTTAAAACAGTACTAATACAAGTAGCACAGCATCTCAAAACACACTACACGATCATGTGGATGCAGGCAAGTACCAACCTGTCATGACGCACACAAGATCACCTACGAATTTGCCAAACACAAATAGGAAATCCAATATCGTTTTGTGCAGCTGCACTGAAGTCAAGCAAAGTCGCCGGTGTGACATTTAAGTTTGCTATAGCAACAAGTTGAATAGATATCCCTGTTTTAACAGAGGCAAAAAAGGAAACAATTACTGGCCAATAAAGGAGGATGAAACAAATGGTGACAAAAAGAAGCATCTAACTTATCTTGATGGAAAACAAAGTAGGACAGTAGCATTTCTAAAACGGTTGCATTGATTCATATTAACAGAGACATTCTCTTAAAACAACATTCGTTAAGAATGTAATTTACTTTTAACAGTGGCATTGCTTCAATTTTCTAGCAGCATTCTTAGACTAACAACAGCAAAATAGTTGTATGGGACATGGGACATGCTAGCACCATGTGTGTCCACACATATAAATGGGTGATGCAGAGTATGTAGCCAAGCAGCATATCTGCGTTGGTCCCATATTTGTTCTCTTTGAACCTTTTTCCTATCTGAGGGCAGCAAATCTAATCCTGCACAAACTACCCGACCCCCCAGTTTCTCTCCCTTTTCAACAAAGAGATCGGTTCCTTACAGAAGTGTGTAGTGGGTTACCCCTTTTTCCCTTTTCGACCAACAAAGCGGCTGGATAGCCAGTCTATACTACTTTCCCTCCCTCCTTTCCTCATTGAACCACGTCCTAGATTCATACTCCACCCCACCGCACCCTTCTTTCCTCTTTGAACCAAGACCTAGATTCGACTACAGAATCGAAAAAGATCCGCATGCAGCTAGAGCAATGACGGTTTCAAAGAAACTTCCTTAGGGTCGTCGGGATGTGGCAAGGCATGCGGCGGGAGGCCGGATCTGCCCACACTATGTATGACACCGAGCAAGAAGGGGTCGGTGGCCCCGCCGCACAGGCGCTGGGTGAAAGAGAACAGCGCAGCCGGCAGTGGATTGCCTCCCTCGCAGAAGGCGATAGAGTGAACGCTACACCTCCTCCCCTTCCCGGTGTGACGGGATCCGGACGCCTCCTTCACCAGCAGTGAGGGGGGAGAGAGAGACAGAGGCCAACGCAGTCTTGTTTAGATCTGGTGAAGAGGTTGAGAGACTGTGAATATAGCAAACCCTAGCAAAGGAACACTGAGCCTCCAGCGTGTATATATATATATATGTAGTGCGGTGAGAGTGTGGAGAGTGCAAACCCTAGCGAACAAGCGCTCAGGCTCCAGCTTATACAGTATATATATTGTATTACGGACTGAGCTCTGGTGCCTTAACTGCACCTGCCTTTTGCTGTCTGGCAAGTGGGCCAGCCACATTTTGGGCCCACTTGTCATACACCCAAAGGCATGTGCACTAAGTCAATGAAGCTGCGTCATATAGTACTTGTGTATACTACTAATATATAGTGGAGTGGTTTTCTTATTCTCTCCATACCAATTGTTTCAAATTGTGTAAGTACGAAACGAAACTCTTTATTTAACGTGCTAGTGAAGAAAACTACTACTTCCTATGAACTAACGATCCACGCGTCGTGGTCGCACTTCTTGTCCTTCATGTGCGGTACACTACCCTCCCTTAAGTGAACAACCACACATGCGCCAAATTATCGGAAACGTGTGAGAGTGTGTACAAATAAAGAATTTTAATTTCAATTGTCGGAAAGGTTTGAGAGTATGTACAGTTTTCCCTCTCTCAATAATTGGTTTCTTGTGTTCGGCCTAAACTTGGTCAAACTTTACAAAGTTTGACTTCAGCCAAATCTAATATGCATAGTGAATAAAAATGGAGGGCTACTACGTCCATCCAGGTTTTTAGTCCACACCATTTTTTAATCAAAGTTAATAGCTGGACAAACAAAATTATAGGGGAGCTGAAGACAAAGTTGTGAGAAGGCTTAGAAATCAATACAAAACTTATGCTCTTAGAACCAACATCGATCCTTCTTCGAGGAAACATTTGGTTCATAGCCAATTGTGTGATAAAATTGCACCAACGTGAAAGATGACTACGTCTCCAACTCAACCAAGGTGAACTGATGAAGGATGTCATCTTTGTGGGTAACAAGCAAAGAGCACTGATGGAAGACAGCTTGTTTTTCATGGAAAATCGGTCAGCTTCACCAGCCGATGCAACCATGAGGCGCAACCATGAGCATCGGTAGGTCATCGTGGTGATGCATCATCCATTTGGGATCAAGTTTGGGTGAGGCACATATGAAGTTCGACAAATCCTCATTGTGGTCTCTTTCTTTCAGTAATCAAGCTCGAGGAAGGAAGAACCACGTGGCAGAGGACAGTGAGGCGGAACAACAATGGCCATCCAACTTTGTGCAGTTCCACTAAAATTGAGGAAGACATGCCCGGGTATGGAGATACGCATCGCTGTTTGCAAAAATATAAAAAAAGGGATATAGTGTTGTTACTTTGTTTTGGCAGTTGTACAAGATTAACAGCGACATCTCAATTGTCAATAAGAATTAATGAAAAGTACACCAACAAACAGAAGCATCATGGTTATCTTGATGGGAACTAAACCGGGATACCCGAGAAAAAAATCATTTCTTCATTTAACCAGTGATAGTAATATTAGATTAGCAGCAGCAATAGGAGCATATGGACAATAACTGCACAACCACCATGTACTTTTTGTCGAAACAACATGTATACCTCCACCGAGGCATAAACTAGGACAACTTTTCGAGTGGCATTTCCTCTATAATAGTAGGTGATGTTGGACCAGCCGACAAACCCTAGCTACTGTACATGGGGAGCTGGGAAGTAGTCGCATAGAAGAAAACCCGCATGCAGCAACCTGGGGAGCTGGACCAGTACAAGAAGTTATACCTCAGGTGGGCGAGATGTCGCTTAGGCGGGCGGGATCTGCCCACACGACGGCAGCGAACAAGGGCGCAGAGGACCTTCGTTCGCGCCAGCGCCGACTCCAAGAGGACGGTGCGCATCGGCTTCCTCCATCACCGACGGTGACAACGTCAACGCTGCACCTCCTCACCTCCCGCAGCGGACGGGATTCGGCCCGATCTGTGACCACCAGTGAGGAGAGAGATAGAGTGGACACTGTCATCTTGTTTTGATATGGAGAGGGTGAGAGAGCAAGAGGCGAGAAACCCTGTCAAACAAGAGGCTATATATACAATGGAGTAAAAAAATCTCTCCATAGAAGTGGTTTTAAATAGAATACGCGCATTCCCGAGAAAAGGACACGAAAACTAGATGACAATTTGTTTTAACGTACCAAGAAAGAAAACTCGATCAAAAACACGCCCCCGCTTCCATGTTGCGAGAGTCGTCGCGCATACACACATAGACATAGACATGCATATCCGTGTTTAGGCTGGTCATAGTGGGAGTAACTTAGCAAGTAACATAACACATCCCAAGAAAAATTTGCTTACGTGGCATGTAGTTAACGAGAGGAGAGATGGTTGGAGTAACATAATATGTTACTGTAACAAAACACATACCAAGGCAAAATGAGTCTACATCTTAATAAATGATGGCTTGCATGATACCAACTATATGTTACTCCCCACTATGAATGTAGTAACATAGACTAGTAGCATATGCATGTTACTAATCTAAGTTACTCCCCACTATGACTAGCCTTACATAAAATTCCATCTCCATCTCCAATCATATTTGTCCAACTGGCACATTATTTACGTTGTTAATTATATACGCAGCAATATTAACGTACAGCATCTCTTGTTTGCGGGTGTCCGGACTGCTGCCACGCCCGCTCTTGACCAACCCGAACCCTCTTCATCACCCGCGCGTGCTTCCCGCCTGAAACGGTCAGTGTCGCATTCATGCCCGGCCAGAGCGGACGTGACCTCTGACTGGCGCCGGCATTGAAGCGGCACGCCGGCCGAGAGAGCGTCGCCCGCGCTGCTTCCCGGTACACGCGACTGCTCCGCGTTCAAAGGTCGCAATAGCCGGCCACAACATGCATGTTAAAAGTTTTTGGGAGTCCGTGCTACATCTAGCTGTCCTTCCCCAACTCGTCAATCTCTTCCAGTAGTGCTAGTACTCCACGGCGCGATCCATCGACAAGCAGGCGGGAAAGTTATTGTACTCCAAGGTTGCCTCGTTACAACATTCCATCAAATACAAAGGAAAACTAACACGCATGCTGATGCATCTCAATGATTCATGGATGATAGCCATATTTACTTCACAACTAAAGACAAAAGTTGTGAGAGCGTGTACAAAAGAAAAACTACTAATGGGGTCACTACGACTTAAACCCTAAACACTAAACAGAATTTAATTTCCTGGCTAGGTAGAACCTGTCGAAGGAAAGAGGCTGGCACCCTCGGATCATACGATGCTTTTGTGCAGTTCCACTAAATCAAGTTGTCCATCCCTGATGGCCAAGATATTTAAGAAGTGTGATTAGAATAATAGTACTGGCACTAGTTCATGAGACATAAAACTCATCACAAATAGAAGCCGGTAGAAGTAGACAAAGATCGGCATGGAGATGGAGCTACGTGGGGAGCTGCGGCAGTGGAGCAAGCCGGCTCCAAAAGGAAGATGTACATGGGACGTCGGGCTGTAGCTAGAAGGGCGGTTGGGAGGCGGCATCAGCCCATACCGCGGGAGCCCCGATTGGGACGCCCCAACTCTGGGTTTTCTCCCTCACCGATGTCGACCACGTCTACACAGAACATCGTTCCTTTCCCCCAACGTCGTTCTATGCTTGTGAAGAGAGCAACCCAAGCAAGAAGGCTTGTAGCTTAGGCTCCTGCTAGTGTATATATAGTGGTTTTCTTTTTCTCTCCATATAAACCATTTTATATTGCGTACGTGTCATTGAAGAGTGAAATGATGGTTGCTTCTTCCGACTAACTTACTGTGTGATTTGACTGCTCCTTAGTGGCCCCTACACGTACTCCCCCTACGTGTATGACCGTTCCTGAGTCTCACTTGTACTACTTGTCTCTATTTTCTTGCATGACACGTTGACAGGATGCGCATAGAGGAATTTTGTTACTACACGTTGTTATGTAGTACTACGAGTACCTACTCCCTCCTTCCGGTTCACTACTGGTACTCCCTCCATCCTGGCTTATTGGTCTCCTTTGTACTCAATTCATGGGCTTGTTTTCCTCAAGAAATTGTCTTTACCAACGTATTAATATCAGGAATGCATGCGTGAACAACGAATGATTAAACCTTGCATGCAACGTTTTGACAAAGCATGCATGTCTGAGCACACGACGGAACACACACGGTCACGCTCAAGTGCTCAACCTACACGTGCATGCACACACATACTTAGCCAGGGTGAGCTAGTGACCGTATAAACACCGGAAAATGTATATATTGAGCGCAATGAGCGTATTATGAAGTCCATTCACCATATTTTTACAAATATATAGTGACAGACAGTTTATTTATCTCGTTTGAAATTAAGCCATATTAACCGGAAAGGAGGCAGTATGGACTAGCATTACTTTGTTGTGTCCCGTCAAATTGCCGAACGAGGAGAAGCTTGCGGGGGACGCAGCTTTGGTGCCTTAAAGGCACCTGCCTTTGTGTCACTGACATGTGGGCAGACACCTGTTGGGCCCACATGTCATGGACATAAAGGCAGGTGCCTTAAGGCATCGAAGCATAGTCTGCTTGCAGGACGGGAGAAGCTTGCACGCGGTGGCTCGCAGGACTAGGAGAAACTTTTGACTAATGCAAGCTCTGCCTCGCTCAGGGGTGGACGTGCAACAGTTAATTTGGTGTCAGATTGCCAGAAGCATACACTATACTAGTACTATTATTGTTCGACTTCCCGAAGAGGCGAACAGCCAAGCGCAAAGTTTACTAGTACTAGTACTACTACTATAGATGTATGTACTACTACTAGGAACCGGATGGAGGAGCGTTTACACTCTTATTTTATTTTAAAATGTGAAAAAGCAATCTTCAACACATTTGGTTCTCTTCGAGGGTTCTCGCATGTGATAATGGAAGTTGATTGCATGGAACACTCGCCACAATTCTTGCTTAATGCTGGCTCATATCCTGTTACAAATAGGAGCGCTCGGTAATATTTTCTCTTTTTTTGTTATTCAGCATGTAAACAGGTCAGCAAACCTTGCGGCGCATCTTTGTGCGAACCATGCTTGCTGCACTTTGAATGTGGCCGAGAGTTGGCTTGATGAAACACCTCGCTTCCTTCTTTTTTGCGGGGTACCTCACTTCCTAGTGACCAGTCTCTTGGCTGATCATCATAAGAATGCAAATATATGAATAAAGCTCTCTCATTTACCTGCAAAAAGATTAAGCCATATTAACCGGAAAGGAGGGATTATGGACTAGCACTACTTTTTGGTGTGTCCTGTCAACTTGCAGAACGAGGAGAAGCTTGCAGGACAAGGTGAAGCTCGCTTACCCCTTTTGACTAATGCAACCTACCCTCACCCAGGCGGTGGAGATGCAGCAGTTCATTCGGTGTCAGATTGCCAGAGGCATACACTGTAGTACCCAACATGCGGAGTACCATCATTGTTCGACTTCACGAAGAGGCGAAGAGCCAAGCACAAGGTTTAGTTGTACGAGTAATACTACTAGAACCGCATGGTGGAGCGTCTGTACTCTTATTTTATTTTAATCTCTGGTAAAGTACACATTTATTTGGGAGAAGGGCGGAAAACGGCAGCCCAATGGTAGTGTTAAAAAACATCGAACATGTAATGATGATATCGATCAACCATGCTCGAATATATCTTGGCCTCCGTGCGAGCCCGTCTGTGTGTTCTCGCTCCTTGTCTCTCTCAAGGAACGGCGGGTTGGCCATTTTGCCATCAATTGAGATCGGTTTGCTCACACTCCAGTCCCACATGTCAATGATATGCCAAGAGGAAGTGCATTGACCGACTGGCCATATGCGTACTTGGTTTTGCACCTTCATACTATTCCTCCCTCCGTCACAGTTTACAGGGCGCGCTTCATTCTGATGCATTTCTCTCCATGCATTTCCACCACCAGAGAGACTTTAGACGCGTTTGGTTTAATGCTCAATTAATTAGGGCGTGGTAACCGCAATCAAGTCCACAATTTTCTCTCGATGTACTACGGAGTGGAGTAAGTGCATGCATGTGTGTACCCGGGGTGGAAGCACTGCATGCATGTGTGTACGCATTATTTCCTCTAGTAATAGACGCCGTGCTATAACTACCAATGCTATTTTTCAGGCCGATCGCTAGTCGCCTTGGTCCCAGAGATTGTTCTTTTTTTTGAAGCGCACTCTATAAACAGTGTCGGAGGAAGTAGTATGAGTGGATTCAAAGAAGAGCGTATTGATGGTTGCTTCTTTCGAGCAACTTACAGTGGGAAAGGTGGGGCTTATGATTTGACTGCTCATTACTACTCATTATTAGTGCGGCGCAACAACCGGGATGAGTCTCCCATGCAGTTGTGCACTACTCCCTTTGTTCTTAAATATATTATGAAGTATTTGTCTTTCTTGAGATTTCAACGAGTGACTACATACGAAGCAAAATGAGTGAATCTACACTCTAAAATATGTCCATTTGAAATTTGTAAAAAGATAAATATTTAGGAACGGAGGAAATATAATTTTGTGGCACATGGACCCGGATGCTGAAGAGGCTTCTGGCAATGCTATCAAGCTTCCAGCATTTGTTTACATAATTGACATACTATACAAATAATTTTCCAGCGACATGAAATTGTAAAATGCTCTTAGCTTTTAGCTTTTGTTTCGTGTGTCTTGCCATCCATGCTCTTTCGGAAACAATAAAAAACTAACTTCCTTGCTAATGCATCTCAATTATTAGTAGATCAGAGCTAATATTTACATCACAACTGAAGACAAAGTTGTGAGAAGGTGTTAAATTAAAATTCATCCATGCTTTCATTGGCAGCAACGTCCCCCCAGCTCTGTCTAAATAAACAAGGCATGTTGGGAAAAAAAAGTAGCTGTCTGGAGCATGCAACATTCCGATCATTTTGTGCAGTTCCACTAAAATAGAGCTGATGGTCCCTGTTCCAAAGATATTAAGTGTGATTACAATAACAGAGGACTGTTGATTAAACAATAAACACACAAATAGAAGCCGGTCACCTTTGCAGTCTCTCTTAAGACTAACTAGTTGGAGAAGATTAAGCAAATAGTTGGAGAAGATTAGGCTGCCATTTCGTACAGAAATGAGCTCCACCGTGTACCCACGCAGGTGTGGCTATGCACGAAGCGTGAGTACGTGCACCTAGGGGTTGTGTGAGAAAGATACAAACGTAGAGAGATATAGTGTGTGGGTTCATGAGTGTTTTTTTCTAGGGGTGTTGAGAAATAGACAAGCAACATATGTGGATGATATTTCAATCAAAAAATGTAACATATGCTATGTGTGTGAAATAGAGTCCTGGATATATCATATATATAGAGGGGGCGATCCACGATAAGAGAGTGGAGGTATCATCGGGTTGAGGTATCCATAGAATCGAAGAGAGGGATGATGTGTGTGTGTGTGCGCGCGCGCGCGCGATCGATAAATAGTGCCATCGAATTTGTGTGTGCCCACGTCAAAGATATAGGGTGACTGACCTACTGGAACGTGAGAGGGGACAGGTGCAGTTTATCTCTATGGCATGGATACCTACCTACAGCGCTCGACTATCGGTGTGTGGTGGGGGTGGGGTGGGGGGAGACCTAATTAACTATAGAGGTACAATGGCTGGTATATGTGTGGAGGAGGAGAGAGGCCTACCTTATGTATTGAGGGAGATCAATCGGCATCCATGCATATGTGTAGGAGAGGAATAAGGTTGGGAGAGAACAGAGCTAGAGTGTTGGAGGGGGTGGTGGTGGAGTTGCTTCTAACAAATGGTGGGAGAGGCTTGCTAGCCAAACGGAGGGCACGCTTGCAATATCAATAAGAGAGGGGATGTCTGCCTGTCTGTGCACGTGCGTGTGAGAGACGGGACAGTAAGCATGCACGAATGATGAGGGGGGGGGCGATATGGCTGTGGTAAGCAGACGTAACTACATAGGAAGATCAATCGTCCTTATCAGAGAGAGGAGAGACATAACTTGTGAGGTACGTCGACCGATGGGTGGGGGGAAATATTTAAAATTAACCTAGGTATATGTAGGGAGATCGATCGGTATACATGCATGTATGTGTTACAAGCAAATAAGGCCCGGGGAGAAGGATAGAGAGAGAGGGGTGCAGCTAGGAGGTGGTGTGAGAGGCATACTATATCGAGGGGAAAGGAGTGTGCGATTACGAGATCGATGAAAAGAGGGTGGGAGTGAGGCATGGACGGTGAGAAGAGAAGAGGGAAAGCTTGTGTTTGTGGTAGGCACACCTAGCTAGAGAGGCATATCGATCGATGTGTGCCGTAAAGAAGGAGCTGGGGCGTACACACACCGTGGGTGAACGTCCTAAGGTGAAAAGACGAATTTGTGCGATGGACCTAGAGAATGCTGAGGGAGGGTCAGAGGGATGCGGGCGTGTGCATGCACGAGAGAAAGTTAGCACTAGCTACAAAGATAAGAGGATTGTGTGGGTGGAAAAGACGAATAGAGATCATAATTCATTATAAAAAGTGAATTTGGATATTTGAAGAATTTATCATAGTGTTTTAAACCGACGCATGCGTGAATATATATAACGGTGATACACATGGTGTGGTTATGAACATGTTATACTACATATAATATATTTTATCTCTACTCTTATAAAAAACAGAGTTGTTGATGATGGTGTGCCTGCCATCCAGCAATATAGGCCGTCCGGTTTATATCTGACGGATAGGAAGGAAACTATAGCAATTTTGAAAAAAGATACCCACACCCCTCTCCACATTTGCAAATAAGGCCTCCCCTCGATCATCTTGATATTTTGTGGAACGCATGGGCATCTTGCTAGTACTACATATAATATATAGAACATTGATTATAATTTGGGCTAATGTGTGGCTTTTGCAGCTCAGGGCTAAATACTTGTCTTAATGTAGGGGGCGGGGCAGTATACTTTGTGTGATAAACACAGTGTACGTATGGAACATGGTTTAGATTATGAATATATAGTTAGTACATCAAATGTACGAATATTTGGAATCAACATCAAGTGTATTCAAAAATAGAATTCGAGTCATATAGTACACATAGTTCATATCTATCTCTATAGTAATCATGTGGTGTGTTATTAAGGTAATACACGAATGATGGTTGAAGTTGGCAACAATCATGATTGTAGATTCTTATTGAAATAGAGAAACGAATTCAAATTCAGTTCGAATTGCAGCGATAGTATAGACATTTGGAATGCACTAAAATGTTGGTATGAGTAGGTTACATGCATTATATAGCCAGCGAAAAAATTTAATTGGACATAACATGGATTCATAGTCCCTCCTTCCATCTATATAGGGCCTAATGCGTTTTTTAAGACCGCCTTTGACTATTGACAAGATTAATACTACATGACATGCACAATGTGAAAACTATATCATTGAAAGCTCCTTTCACACACGAATTTAACGGTGTGCTTTGTGTAACTTGCATGTCATATATTATTGCTCTAATATTCGGTCAAAGTTAGCCTCGAAAAACGCATTAGGCCCTATATAGATGGAAGGAGGGAGTAGCTTTGAATAGCATTTGTATAGTAAAACGGGACAAGACTCTCTCTTTGTGTGGTGTGAATAGTTTTATTTTTTTCGTTTTTTTTCGTTGAGGGAAGTACGAACTGATTTGGTACGTACAAGTACAATATTACACGTTAGGCTTGTCCATAAAATTCAACCCGCGCCTTGTTATATCCCGAAAATTCAGATATCGTGCTCCCAAAACTGGCGCCTTCACAACCCGCGCCTTGCTATCCAGAAATTACAACGCGTGTGAAAACTCCCTCCAGCTGCCAAATCCCGACACGCGAAATCCCCCTTCTAACCCTTAGCCGAAAGAGCCGCTAGTTCAAATCGGTGGGGGTACTTTTGTAACACACCCTACATTTTGGACAAGCGCGTCCCTAAGTCATGGTTCCCCCCTCCCATCGCCTCCTTTTCGCCATTCGAAATCCCAGGCCGCCATAACCTCTCCACTCCAGCCATGAAACCCCACCATCCTCCGTCCGCCACCTCACCGCTGCCCAGCCAGAGCCTCTTCCCCGATGACGTCGTCCACTGCAATAGCTCGACGTCCCTCGTCCACCTCGCCAGATGACGATCTGTCGTCCATCTCGTCGTCCCGCCGGTTCAGCCGCCCCATCCTCCACCTCCAAGGAGTTGCTCCAACGATCGCCTCATCTATCATGGCTGCTCCATCCCCACAGCACCGCCTTAACCTGCTCCACCGGAATCGCAGCATCCTCACCGACTCCTCGGACGAAGCCAAGGCCTACTGGGTGCCACCAAAGAGGTTGTACACTCATCGCATCGCACCTTCTCCTTAACTCGACCTCCCGGCACCAACGGTGCTCCATCCCGCGCCCCCATGGAGTGGCTACCTCGAAGCCGACGCCGCGGGCGACATCTCCATGGCGGCTCTCCCCCAGTGCGAGGCCCCTTCGGCGGCGGCCATACCAGCCGGATCTGCTGCTGCTGCTCCGGCTCTCGCTCGCGCTGCTGCTGCTTTTCCGGCTCTCGCTCGTGTTGCTGCTCTACTCAGATTTAGCTACACTTCAGTCGACTGAATCGACTTTTGGGTCAGTCGATTTTCAGGGGGTGGAGGGCTCGCCGGAGTTAAGGAAGAACCACCCACAGCGGGGAGGGGGGCTCGCCGGAGAGGTACCCCACTATCTATCTTAGGGTTCAGGGTGGGGGACGGTGGTCGCCGGCGGTGGTGGGGCGCGGTGGTGGGGCGGTGGTGTGGGGATCACCGTAGAAAAAGCTCGGGGGGGGGGGCTAGAGGGCTGGCCGGGGCGGCGACGGACCGGTGGTGGGGAGTTGTTTCGGGGCGGCGAGGCGGCGTGGGGACCGGCGGTTCGGCCGGTGGTGGCTGGCGGCTCAGGCGGGTTCAGGTTGAAGATGAACTGTAGGCCCTCCCTAAACTACATCTCAAGTGCCTCTCTGCTACCATTGCGTTCAGTTTCGACAGTAACATTCAGATTCCACAGTAAATTTCAGTTTCGACAGTTAAGTTTAGAGTCAACAGTTTTTACCTCATCTGTTGTTGTTAGATTTTTTTTGGTGATGTAAATTTTACATTTATTTTACATCATCTATTGGAGATGCTATTAGAATCCCACTTGATATTAACGATGTCTGTCTTGTGATGCTTCAGCCTTGACGTCTTACGGCTCACCAGAGCTGCTCCAACGACAGAACGATCCATCACAACAGAGCAGTGCCCTGGACGCCGTCTACAGATTCCTCAGATCTTCCTCCACACCTCCGACAACCACCTCTGCCTCAACTTCTTCAGCGACCAACCCAATGATGCTGAGGTCGACACGACTACGACAAAGAGGTTGTACACTTGTTGCATCACTTCTTACTCTACATTCATGTCGATCCATTAGGGCTATTTTGGTTCAACAGAAAAACATAGCAATAGGAAATTTTCCTATGGCACTCTACTATTCAATTATTCATGCATTTTGTTGAAAGGAATGGAGCAAAACATCCACCTGGACCTACTTTTGAAAATCCTATGCATGAAAACAAGACCAAGTGCATTAGTGGTAGAATAACATTCTAATTGTACATGCTTTCATATGGTTTCACTTTATTTTGGCCATGTTTCTTTGCATTCCTCTGCTCTTCCAATTCCTGTGAACCAAACACCCAAGTTGACAGAAATCATGTGTTTACAAATGCTCTGTTTACCATGTGCATTCCTATCCTATTCCGATGTTTTTCCTATCCCTGCGTTTTTAGAATCATGCAAGCCAAATGAGCCCTTACAGAATTACTTCAGTTACAGGTAGGTGTCGAAGGGAACTTTGTGCGGTTTGTCCTGCTCCTGCCGCGACGTCATCCACCTCACCTGAGCCGCTCCATCGACAGAAGCATCCACCAAACCAGACATCACGACTCCTGACCATCTTTTGCCGCCTCAGATCTCCTTCCCTGTCGCCGGCACCCACCGCAATGGCATCACCATCATTGACTCAGCAGATGAACCTGAGGAGTACACGGATCCACAAGAGAGGCCGCACTCTTTTGTTTCTGCTTATGTTATGCATTGCTTAAAATTACCTGCTACTTTATCGTCCTGTTCACCTCTTAGACTCCAAGTCAGGTCCAAATTAATGTTCAAACTTGAGTTCTAAATTAGTTGTGGGGCACATATCGAGGCAGCAATGAATAGTATCTCTGTCTAATATCTGGTTCACCTAGGGTATGCCTATGTTGTTCATCTTGGGTGGGAAACAAATAGTAAAGCAATCATCATTTGTCTTTTTATTAAATTAAAGCAATCATCAGCCTGCTATCATTATTTTTGGATCCATCCACTGGTTGTTACCATCACTCTAAATTTCTGCATGCTCTCCTTACATAATCTCACCATATTTTTTTCGTATGCATGTCAGATATTGTACACAGTCATGCTGAACATGTAGAGAAAAAGAGAAGAGTTTTGCGCGGCAATACAATGTCATGTAGACATCGCTCCATGGTGGGTTCAATGGAAACCCTCCCCCCCCTCTCCAGATTGTAATCCAGAGGAAGATATCTGTTCTGAGGCGGATTCCGACGCAGCTAACCACTCCTATTTACCCCCCAAGGTGTTTGCTCTACCTTGGCATGATGATGCTAGTCATATCATGCATATGTTGCCTTGCAGTGCCTACTTTTGACATCATATATGTCATCTGCTTAGTTTAGACATGTTCTGTAATGCCACCTATTTAGTTTCTATATCATATATGGGAATTATGCAGTCTCATGTCTTTTAGCCAGCCATAATATATGTGAAATGTGCAATGCCATCCTGTTTAACCAGGCATCATATATTTGAATGATATCTTGCCCATCATTTTCTTCATTACATTTCCATTTGTCGACAATGTTTGTAGATTAAACTACTCTCCCTGTGAATCAGCCATTTGGGTGGGAGATGGAAAATCCGGAGTGAAAACAAGGCCTTCAGAGCAGACAGTGCTACTTGTCGAAGCAGATCTCTTGTTGGTTCCCGATAGCTCCTCAGAGATGGATTCAGAGATAGATGACCAATCATATTCCCCCACCAAGGTGTAGGCTCTAACTTGGCACGGTTACACTGCTCATATCATGCATATGGTGTCTTGCATTGCATAGTTTAGACAGCATATACACAATATTCAACACCATGTTCTTAGTTCACACATCATATCGAATGCCCTCTGTTTAGCATACAAATCACATATGTGAATTAAATCATGCGATCCTGATTACTTAGATAACATATGTGAATTATGTCATGCGATCATGTTTAGTTATTCATCATATCTTTGAATTATGTTATGCTATGCTATCCAGTTTAGATAGACATCATATATGTGAAATTATGTCATGCTATCCGTTTTAGTTAAACAATATACATGTCAACTATTTCATGCCCTCTTTTTTCCACACTATCTATTGCATCTGTCTCTCATACAATGTCTGTACATTCAACTATGTTTCCTGTTTATCAGCCATTTGAATTGGAGCGGGTGATGCCAGTATCTAGCGGAGTAAAAACACGGTCTTGAAATAAAACAGTGCTACCTCTTGGTGGAGATAGCACCCCGGTTGTACATGCACGAGAACCAGCCCTACCACACATAACCCAGACTCTCACAGATTGTACCCCTACTGCGATGGACAGAGAACTAGCTTCACCCAATCTAACCCCAACCCTAGCAGATAGTAACCCAGTTCCTATTGACACAGCACCATCTCCACCACAGAGCTCCCAAACAAGAGCAGTTAGTAAGGCAGCTCCAGTGCCCAAAGGGCCAGTACTACCACGGCGAACCCCAACTCCACCAGTTAGTACGCCTATTCCTGTGGAGGAAGCACAACCAGCCAGTCGTAGTTTAGCATCTATCGCATTTGATGTTGTTAAATCCTATGTGCGTATCTTCCCATCTTGGAAATATTATACTGAAGATGAAGGAAAATGCCAGTTGCAGGTGTTTGTCCAGGAGTTATGTGTAAGTAATGTTATTCATGGTAATTACTTTGCTTTGTCTCATACATTCTACTTCCATGATGGTTATAATACAGCAAATTTTCCCATTTTTCTCTGTAGAGAAGGACCGATTTGGAAACTCAGGATGAGGTAACCTGTGCTAATATCTCTGCTATCTTCAAGAATGCTTGGTGGCATTATCGGAATTACCTGAAGAAAACGTACTTCACCGGCAAAGAAACTCATCAAATTCCCTTACGTTCTCCTGAGACACATTTACTGGACGATGACTGGGAACGCCTTGTTCTGTACTGGTCCCGAACCAAGAATGTGGTAAGGTCTATGAGCTCATTTTCTATTTTTAAGTACTATATTATTGCGTCTTACTGTAATCTGTTCATGTAGAACAAGTGCTTAAACCTGAAGAACAATTGTTCTAATTTAAGATTCCATTGCTATCGTGCATACTGCTTTGCTCTTGTATCACTGTATTTACTCATACAAACTTATTTTTAAATTGAAGGATCCAATCGAAACTCCAATGACACAGCAGGTATGTTCCCGCATGTTTCTTTAACAGGTTTGCTCTTATCAATAGCTCTGTTGATTTCAATTTCAATTGTGTATACAGTGGACTTCTCATATCATGCACATTACTAGCATCACAACAGAGCCAATAGTGTTGTTGTACATGTAGACCCGTGGTACCCATATGAAATCTTGTTGTGCCATGTAGTTTCCCACGCTTTGTATTCTTTCACTGCTGCTTTGTCTTGAAGTGATATGATTTGAACCGTGTCTCTATTTTGATTTGGCAAGACAATGCAGTGACCATAGGATATAGATGTATGTATGTTTGATGCTTTTATTATGTACTAGTACTTGGCAATAGAAGACTTGGTAGTTTAATCCTGTCCACCTTACTAATGAACTGGTTCACCAAAATGAGTTTCATATACTAGTACATGCTAACCTGTTATGTGCCTGCTTGTTTCTTCTTTTAGAATGCTGACAGAATATTGGGGAAGAGTGCCTTATTAAGCAATGGTAAAGGAAGTAATGCAGATAAGGTTCAGGATAGTGAGACATCCTTGTTGGTCTCCAACAAAGCTGATAAAACAGCTAAGGAAGACCGTCTTGAAGATAGTGAGACAACCCCAAAGTCCTGTATTGGTTTAGTGTTCGAGTTACTGGCCACTACCGCTTGCACAAGCTATTCAAACTCACTGTCTGAATCAGTTCGGTTTCTTGAGTCTCAACTACAAGCTGAAAGACATCGATCAGCTGTGCTGCGACAAGAAGCGAAAGGACTGGGGAAGTCCGTGGAGCATTCAGATGCATACTTTCTGGTGCAACAGCAAGCGTTGGAGGATTTTAGCGGCCAACAAGACAAAGCTAATAGGCTTGCTAAACTTATTGCCAACATGGTAGATACCCAGGATAACGTTTCCTGAGCTCTTCTGAAGTTGTTTCAGTTATGCTCTTGTTTTGCTGCTGCGTTTATTTGCACTGGTGGACAATTTTGACGGCCAGCGTATGTAATATGTTGCTTTGTTCCCTATATTTGCACTAGTGGCGAACTTTGATGCCCAGTGGATGTAATATGTGTAATAGCGGTAATAGGCTAGCGTTAGTTGCTTGCTTATTTATTTCCTTATTGTCTTGTTTAGTTGTTTGCTTGTAGTCACTTCAGTTATTTTTCCGCGTTTTTCTAGTGGCCACAATAACCTATTTTTGGTAACTAGGCCACAATAATCATGGCAACACACGGACTGTTGTAACCATGGGCCTCCTACGGGCCGTATGATCCATGGGCCTTCTACGGGCCGTAGGATCCATTGGTCTTCTATACGGGCCGTAGGATCCATGGGCCTTCTACGGGCTGTAGGATCCATGGGCCTTCTACGGGCCGTAGGATCCATGGACTTTCTACAGGCCGTAGGATCCATGGGCCTTCTACGGGCCGTAGGATCCATGGACTTTCTACGGGCCGTACGATCCATCAGCCTTCTATGGGCTGTAGGATCCATTGGTCTTCTACGGGTCATAGGATCCATGGGCCTTCTACGGGGCGTGTCGTGGTTTTGTCACGGCAGATGTCCTTGCTGTCAGGACTTAGTCGCGAAGCCAACGCATCTATGTGGTAGCTTGAGAGGGGTTGAGTGGGACGAGAGACACAGGGCGGATCAACACACAAGACAAGGATTTAGACAGCTTCGGGCCCCGGGAAACATCATCCGGTAACAACCCTACATGCTGTTTGAGGCTAGGTATCATTATGATCACCAGGGAGTCGCCGGTAAACCGGCTCTTTGTGTCTAGCCCTAGAGATTGTTTCTTCTTGCTTGTCGCTTGTCCCTCTTTGGGGAGCCCTGCCCCTCCTTATATATGTTGTAGGGGCGGGTTACATGTGGAGTCCTATTAGGATTAGGACTAGTCTACCTTCTAATACAAACCGGATACAAGTCCGAGTCTTAACTCCTTATAAGGTAAATATTCCTTATGCCTTTCCTTGTAAACCGGCCCACCATAGTATGAACCGGCCTTCATGAACCGCCCGTTGGGCCACCGGGTCTTGTCGCTCCTCTGACCCGCCTGCCGGATTACCAATGAATCGTAAACCGCCAGGTCCAAACGGCAGTGAATCGTCAAGTCTTAGCCGGGTCTCAAGTAAACCGCCAAGTCCGGTCGGGTTATATTTCCGGCCGGTTAACGCCGCGGGGTATATCCCTGACAGGGCGTATAATCATTTCGCCAATCATGGGCCGTACTATTCATGGACCATAACGGGCCATTAATAGGCCGTATTTGATAACTCTATGAAAACAGCCCAACGGGTTAACGGGCCACAAACGGGCCGAATGTAACCACTGGCTGAATTTGGCCCACAAACGGAACAGGCCAGTAACGGACCGCAACTAACCGAATTCTAGAAATGAGCCCAATAATAAATGGGCCCTTAGAAGGCCGAAAGTTAACACGGGCTGGAAACGGCCGATGGAATAATGGGCCGTTAATGGGTATAAAGCGATACACTGTTCATCATGGGCCAGTTTCATCTCGGGCCTTTAATGGGACCAGAGTTATGAAGGGCCTCATATGGGCTAAAAGACACCATGGGCCATACACGGGCCAGAAGTTACAACGGGCTGGAATCATATTGGACGGCCCAGATGAAGCTACTAGGCTTAATTCCAATAGGCCGTAACGGGCCGGGAGTTAGCGGGCCGTAAATGGGCAATATACAAACATGCCGTTAACAGGCTTTCCGTGGGCCGGCCCGTTATCTTTTGACCAAGTCAAACAGGACGGCCTTTTCACCGAAATGGGCCTCTGTTGGGCTGTGCCACGTGTCGACGTATCATAGGCGCCTGCTGTCCAATGAGTGGATGACATCTGTCCCAACGGTGAGCCAACACGTGTTTCCTCCGGCCAATGAGAATTTTACACGTGGAAAATCCCCATTGGTCCGGGCTGTTAACGAGTTATCGGATCCAAAACCGGACCTGATAGCTTAACGGCGACCTGTTACGGTGGATGTCACGTGTCGGTCACCCTTGACGAAAGCACTTCTATGACACACGATTTATCGTCATGGAAGTGGACACTTCCGTGATGATAATTTTGGTAATGTCATGGAATACTTCTACGACAGGACATGTATGACTATCTTGATTCTGTCATAAAATCATCATGGATGTACATGCATGACAGAAAACGTGACCTACTGTGACAAACACGTATCATCACAGAAGTGTATTTTTTTGTAGTGTAGCTGTGAATATGCAATGTTGTCCTTTTTTCTTACACATTCAATCTTCCTATCATGCGGTCGCCTTACATTAAAGTAGTGCTCGTCAGCATCCTGCATCAGTGAGTTCTGAAAAGCGAATTTTTATTCATTTTTCTTGTGGGTTTGACTTGACAAGGCAATACAACTAAGAAAGAGTAAGGAAAAAATAAGGCAAGGACCGATGGCGGTCTTCCGACGAAACCGGCATCCTAGGTGCTTTCTCTAGCTTGGCACTGTGATATTGTCTTGCATGTTGCATACGGTGTCTAGCTTGCATTGCTTCTTATTCGTTGAAATGGCTTCTGCTTAGTTTACACAAACAGTTGTGAATATGCCATGTCGTCCTGTTTTTTTGTACATATTCCATCCTGGTACCATGTGTTTTCCTTACATCTCGCATTCTTTTCTAGCTTGTACTACTTCTAATTTGTTGAAATGGTACATACGACGAGACAGTTTTAACTTGGTAGAGTGATATTCATTGCATCTTTCATATGGTGTCTAGCTTTAATTGCTTCTAATTTGTTGAAATGCCTTCTGCTTAGTTTACACATCATAAGCTGTGAATATGCAATGCTGTGAATATGCAATGACACTAATGACGAGAGACCTTTAACTTGGTAGTGTGATGTTGTTTGCATCTTGCATATGATTTATTTCTTGTACTGCTTCACATCTAACATATAAACCCTCAAGAAGTGCTAGGCATAACCATCGCTCGAGCCCACCGCAGCACGCGAGGGGTAAAAACCACCGAAAAAACGCGAGGGCGCACTGCACCACACGAGCGAAATCCACAGCGAGCGAGCGAGCGGTCGCGCGAGGGCCACAACGATCGAGCAAGAGGAAAAAGGCATCGAACCCTAGCCCCAATCCACAGCCCCGCGCCCCTCGCTCCTCCCTCCCTCGTCCGCCGCCACTCCCTCCCACCTCCTCCTCCTTCCTTCCCATCGCTCGTCTTCAGGCCGCAGCGGTGGTTCCCGATCTGAGCCGTCTTCAGGTGCGTGGAGCGACGGAGGTCGGCTCCCTCCTTCTCCACGGTCGCGCGGCGGGAGAGGAGTCAGCCCCGGTGCTCTGCCTCTCCATCCGTCTCCGCAAGCCATTGTCCGATGCCGTCGTTGCCCGCCATCATCTTGCTCGCTGCCTTCTTGCTAGAGAGCCATGGCTTTCCTCGCTGTAGCCGATGCTTATGCGTTCGGTTAGGGCATCTACAATGCAAGAGCGCTTATTTGGACGCTTAGGCAATAAAAAGAATTAATTAAAGAAGTGGCGTCGCTGTAGGAGTCCGTCTCCTCAACGCATGGGCGCCTGGTCGAGAGCTAATGCAATGGGTTTCTCATAGAAGAAAAGGGACATCGCTCGTTAAACAGCTCAGAGGAAAGAAAAAAAGAACGAAGCGCCCGATGGCAGCCCTGGCATCGACGCTAGCAATAATCCTGGGATCAACCAGGATTAGACCATAACGGCCAGGAAGTGAATCCTAGCGCCTGTCATTAGCGCCGGCGTTGTACATGCCCTTAGGGTAAGGACGTGCATCCCCTTCCAACAGATCAATTTCGCTCGTCGCTCTTCAAGCGCTGATTTGTTCTTCCCTTTCTCTTCTTATTTTCTTGTTGTTCATACAACCGCTGCTGCCGGTTTCCTGCTTCTGCCTCTTCCGTATGCCTGTCCGCACCGTTTGTTCCAAGGTAAGTTTCACTCCTTGCTCTTCACCTGCTCGGTAAAGTGCCTGCATGGGTTAATCTTTTTTTTTACTTCTCCTTCGTTATGGGCAGAAGCGAAGGCGGAGGTGGAGATGCGGGAGAGGCCGAGTCCGAGGTGGCAGAGGACGGGCGATGAAAATGGCACAGAGTGGTCGCGGGCTCATTCCGGCGGCCGGCGCACGCAGCCGTGAGGGGTGGGGTGGATGAGCAAGGGGCGCCGCCGCCGCTGCCTCGTGCGTGCGGGCGAGAAGGTAAGAGGCGGGCAGGGTTGGGGATTTTCACCGTGCCTATTTATTCAGTTTCTTCCGTTCCTATCCTCCCACATGATGGTTGAACACCAACAGGTGGAGAGCGCACACCGCTCCGATGGAGAAGAACATGTGATTCAAATCGTGTTGTACTATGTTCTTATTGTCTTAGTTGGTTGCTCTGTATGATATGGTTGTGTTTGATTAGTTGTTCTGGATCTCCGGTACAGATTTGTTGATGGTGGAATGGACGGTACTTTATTATGGTGCGCCTATTTGTGCCATTGGAATTAATTATTGTGTGTTCAAGCTCTTGTTTGTTCTGCTTTAATACGATGCTAACATGAATTATTCTTTTAATTTTTGTTCAGTGACGTTCTTGGATAAAAGATTTGGTTCAGCTTAGTATTACTTCTGTTACCAACTTCTTTTCATGAAAGCCATTCATTTTGGCAAGGCCCCATCACACCTGGCAATTATATTGGTTGCGTGGGAGAAATTGAAGTTACAGGCCATAATTCCCATGGCTAAGCTGCCCTACAACAGGTTAGATTTCTATTCTTTCTAAATGGTGTACATTCAGTGAAATATTAGCCTGCAAGATGGTTGTTTTATAAGGATATGGATAGCTAGACAAGACACAAAGAGAACATTGCTGCCTAAAAACATGGGGCGACATGTTATTGTTGCCATCACAGACCTTATGAAAACTGTTATTGCGATTTTCTATATGGGATTGACTCCCTCGATGGTGGCGCCCCGACCTAACAGATCTTCCTTGTCTTCAGTCTAGAGCTCGGTCGGATGGAGCAGTTGGGGAGGAGTGGCGGATGCGCGGGGCATCGCCGGCCAGAGAGGACGGGAGGAGCATATGCCAGCGAGGGAGGCAGCTCGGCTTGGACCGGCCATGGCGCCGGCGCTGCTAACTCCCACGGGCCTCTCATTCCCCATCTCTTCTGGTTGCACCTCCCCCCGTTCCTTCCTCTAATCCCCTTCTTGTCTAATTTAATTATCGTTTTTAGTTTCCTGCTGTCTATGGCTGCCGTAGATTTTGTTCCTCCCCACTTCTATATCTTCATATAAAATCTTATGAAACAATGCTCTGTTTCTTTTTTGGAATAGGAAGTGATGAATCAAGCAAGGAGGAAGGGCGTAGTGTTGGATATTTGACCAGGTTAGGATTGTCTCCTGTTAAGTATATGGTCGCGTGATTTTATTTTTACCTCGCCGGCACTGAGTTTGATTTAATTTTCATCTCCGACGAGTCTACCGGTTGCGTTCTTATTTTGTTGCAGGCGACATATATGGATGCCTCTGTTCTGAATAAACAATATTTACTTGAACCTATATGGTCTGAATAAAGTTTACACTGCCAATATTTTGCCTTGACCTGCCAAGGTATGAACTAAAACATCAATATCACTCGAACCTAATCATGTCAGGGTCTAAATTATTGCCTATCTGCCAATATAATAGCATGCTAGATGTTCTTAGATTCAATCCAAAAAAGCTTTGTTTGTGTTCCTGTCAATTTTAGACGTGCAGGTAGCTTGATAACTTGCTTTTCTTTTTGTTCAGTACATATATACAGTTACACCATAAGCTCACCAATTTGCTCTGATTAAATTAGCAAACCTGAAGCATGTAAGGATTCATGTGAGTGAAAGTTCACTTTCTTTCAGGAGAAAAGAACTTTTAGTTAATACCAGTCGAATTTGGTAAGGCCAATAATTATATCCTTTCATAATCATCAGGTTTGCTACAATTAGTCATAATAAAGTATTCTATTTTTTCTTTTGCACAGTGGCATTGCAATGGATATTGTTCTTTTACTAGCAGTGTGCTGAGTGTGCATGCAAAGTACAGGTCATTTTGAGTGGCAAGGGTTGAGAATTACCATAATGTTAATATGTTGAAGAACCTTATAAAATATATAATTATATATTTGACACTTTTTATACTGATTCAAGTGAAAAATGTCATAATTCTAATAGATATTTGCATCTGCGCCAAGTGCGGCATGCAGTCATCCTCATCCTGTCCTGAACGTACCATGTACTCTGTATTGAGAAAAGACTAGGGAGTTAAGAATACCATGTGGCACCGGAGCAGCCTAAGGGCCATTAGTTGGGAATAAGATGCACTGGATATCTGAGTTTAAGTGGTAGCTTTGCACTTTGCAGTATGGTGATGTCACTCTTGGTGTGATGGTCACTCATCGAGCGTGTCAACTACTCATAAATAGCTCTATCCAGCAAATTTTCTTTAGATTTTGCTCTATTCTATTGATCAGATTTGCCAAGTCATTTTTCCTTCGAGGTATTTAGCATTGCCAAATTTATATATTTACCTAAATTTAATCGTGACCCGATTTGCTCTGGTCAATACATGCATGATGCCTTTTCTTTTCTATAAAGTGGATGCAGGGTTATTTTACCTTTTAGACTCTGAGTTAGATTAGCCGCACCTGTGTATATGTTTGATAGATGAGCTGTGTCAGGTTGTAGGTACTGCTAAGCACAAAGCTATAGTTGGATATAATATTGGATTTACAATTATTTTATGCAAAAGATTTCTGGTTAGTTGTAAAATTCATAATATTCCAGTATATTTCAAATTTTGTTTCATAGAGAAGCTCCATCATTGGAACCAGTATATGTCTGCTGATAAAACCCTTTTGTATGATCATGGTTTTTAGGAATTGATATTCCAATCAATCTGCTGATGCGGTATTTGTGGGAGATGAAGAGCAGCGACGGGTTTAATCTAGGGGCCGTCTTTCTCGAGCTACATTCATGCTTCACAGCAGTTCACCTTCCCACAATTTCTCAGGTTGCACATCTGCTGGCCGATGTGATTATGGATGCCTTGTATCTTGCAGTTCTTTCTAACCGAGTATTATTGCAGATTCCAAAATAGGACTAACTTCTGCTTATTTTCTAATCTATTCATTGTACCTCAAGGTGAACCAATCTATCCCACGAGAGCATATTTTTCTTAATTCTACAATAGAGGATGTCGTGGTTTTCGATTTTTGCTTTAATGTGGGCTGGTTAGGAACTACAGTAAATGTTTTTCCTGAAAGCTAATGTTGTTGCACAATTTCCTTTTTACCGTTTCATTTTTATTGTGAGAAAAATGATGCTTTTCATAAATTGTGCTAATGTGAACATGAGTTGTGCGTGTTGATCTAAATGAATTGGAAAAATGGTCTGGTTGCGGAACATTTGGTACACAATTTTTTTATTCAAGATGGAACAAGTTTGTTATAGATATTCATGTAAATGGTTTGTATAGTTTGTTTTGTTATTAAGCAAACATATGGTTCCAACACGCCTGAAAATCATGAAACTTGGCATGGTATCATGACATGGCTCCAACATGTTGTGGTAAATTTTCTGGCCGAATTGGGACAAGCTTTGGTGTAAGCTTCTTTCAAACCGGAGCTTCCCTCAAGAAGGCTCGTGGTTCCGAGAGGGAATGTGTCACCTCCGTGTGCGAAACGAGATACGTATACTGCCTTCTCCCGCCTTCAATTTTTTACACAGGCAGATTAGACGAAATAGAAGTATCGTGCTAAATTTTGGAATTATTCGTTTGGCATTTTTATGCATTAATTGAGTTTTTGGCTTTTAATGTCCATAATTCAAATTTGAACTACAAGCACATGGTCCAGTGCACCAAAGTTGTTTGAAAAATCTCATGTGTGTCCTTGGGTGAATTTATAGGTCCCGTGCAAGAGATGGGAATTAAATTCAAACATCTGGGCGTCCTGGCTTGGCCAGAAAGATTGAGAAACTTGGTTTTTTAATTCATGTAAATTCAAAACACGCCTGAAAATCATGAAACTTGGCATGGTGTCATGACATGGCACCAACATGCTGCGGTATTTTTTTCTGCCGAATTGGGACAAGCTTTGGTGTAAGCTTCTAGCAAACGGGAGCTTCCCTCAAGAAGGCTCGTGGTTCCGAAAGGGAACGTGTCACCTCCGTGTGCGAAACGAGATACGTATACTGCCTTCTCCCGCCTTAATTTTTTTACAGGGGCAGATTAGACCAAATAGAAGTATCGTGCTAAATTTTGAAATTATTTGTTTGGCTTTTTTATGCATTAATTGAGTTTTTGGGCTTTTAATATGCATAATTCAAATTTGAACTACAAGCACATGGTCCAGTGCACCAAAGTTGTTTAAAAAATCACATGTGTGCCCTTGGGTGAATTTATAGGTCCCATGCGAGAGATGGGAATGAAATTCAAACATCTGGGCGTCCTGGCTCGGCCGGAAAGATTGATAAACTTGGTTTTTTAATTCATGTAATTCAAAACACGTCTGAAAATCATGAAACTTGGCATGGTGTCATGACATGGCACCAACATGCTGCGGTAAATTTTTTGGCCGAATTGGGACAAGCTTTGGTGTAAGCTTCTTGCAAAACGGAGCTTCCCTCAAGAAGGCTCGTGGTTCCAAGACGGAACGTGTCACCTCCGTTTGCGCAACGAGATACGTATACTGCCTTCTCCCGCCTTAATTTTTTTACACAGGCAAATTATACCAAATAGAAGTATCGTGCTAAATTTTGGAATTATTCCGGGCAAGTTAGGCATTTTTATGCATTAATTGAGTTTTTGGGCTTTTAATGTGCATAATTCGAATTTGAACTACAAGCACATGCTCCAGTGCACCAAAGTTGTTTGAAAAATCACATGTGTGTCCTTGAGTGAATTTATAGGTCCCATGCAAGAGATGGGAACGAAATTCAAACATCTGGGCGGTGTGGCTCGCCCGGAAAGATTGAGTAACTTGGTTTTTAAATTCCTGTAAATCAAAAACACGCCTGAAAATCATGAAACTTTCCATGGTATCATGACATGGCACCAACATGCTCTGGTAATTTTTTTGGCCGAATTGGGACAAGCTTTGGTGTAAGCTTCTTGCAAACCGGTGCTTCCCTCAAGAAGGCTCGTGGTTCCAAGAGGGAACGTGTCACCTCCGTGTGCGAAACGAGATACATATACTGCCTTCTCCTGCCTTAATTTTTTTACACAGGCAGATTAGACCAAATAGAAGTATCATGCTAAATTTTGGAATTATTTGTTTGGCATTTTTATGCATTAATTGAGTTTCTGGGCTTTTAATGTGCATAATTAAAATTTAAACTACAAGCACATGCTCCAGTGCACCAAAGTTATTTGAAAAATCACATGTGTGTCCTTGGGTGAATTTATAGGTCCCATGCAAGAGATAGGAATGAAATTCAAACATCTGGGCGTCGTGGCTCGGCCGGAAAGATTGAGAAACTTGGTTTTTTAAATCCTGTAAATCCAAAACACGCCTGAAAATCATCAAACTTGGCATGGTGTCATGACATGGCACCAACATGCTGCGGTAATTTTTTTGGCCGAATTGGGACAAGCTTTGGTGTAAGCTTCTTGCAAACCGGAGCTTCCCTCAAGAAGGCTCGTGGTTCCGAGAGGGAACGTCTCACCTCCGTGTGCGAAACGAGATACGTATACAGCCTTCTCCTGCCTTAATTTTTTACACAGGCAGATTAGACCAAATATAAGTATCGTGCTAAATTTTGGAATTATTCGTTTGGCATTTTTATGCATTAATTGAGTTTCTGGGCTTTTAATGTGCATAATTCAAATTTGAACTACAAGCACATGGTCCAGTGCACCAAAGTTGTTTGAAAAATCACATGTGTGTCCTTGGGTGAATTTATAGGTCCCATGCAAGAGATGGGAATGAAATTCAAACATCTGGACATCCTGGCTTGGTCGGAAAGATTGAGAAACTTGGTTTTTTAATTCCTGGAAATTCAAAACACGCCTGAAAATCGTGAAACTTGGCATGGTGTCATGACATGGCACCAACATGCTGCGGTAATTTTTTGGATGAATTGGGACAAGCTTTGGTGTAAGCTTCTTACAAACCGGAGCTTCCCTCAAGAAGGCTCGTGGTTCCGAGAGGGAACGTGTTACCTTCGTGTGCGAAACGAGATACGTATACTGCCTTCTCCCGCCTTAATTTGTTTACACAGGCATATTAGACCAAGTAGAAGTATCGTGCTAAATTTTGGAATTATTCCTGGTTCGTTTGCCATTTTTATGCATTAATTGAGTTTCTGGGCATTTAATGTGCATAATTCAAATTTGAACTACAAGCACATGCTCCAGTGCACCAAAGTTGTTTGAAAAATCACATGTGTGTCCTTGGGTGAATTTATAGGTCCCATGCAAGAGATGGGGCTGAAATTCAAACATCTGGGCGTCCTGGCTTGGCCGGAAAGATTTAGAAACTTGGTTTTTTAATTCCTGCAAATTCAAAACACGCCTGAAAATCATGAAACTTGGCATGGTTTCATGACATGGCACCAACATGTTGCGGTAAATTTTTTGGATGAATTGGGACAAACTTTGGTGTAAGCTTCTTGCAAACCGGAGCTTCCCTCAAGAAGGCTCGTAGTTCCGAGAGGGAACGTGTCACCTCCATGTGTGAAACGAGATACGTATACTGCCTTCTCCCGCCCTAATTTTTTTACATAGGCAGATTAGACCAAATAGAAGTATCGTGCTAAATTTTGGAATTATTCTGGGTTCGTTTGGCATTTTAATGCATTAATTGAGTTTCTGGGCATTTAATATGCATAATTCAAATTTGAACTACAAGCACATGCTCCAGTGCACCAAAGTTGTTTGAAAAATAACATGTGTGTCCTTGGGTGAATTTATAGGTCCCATGCAAGAGATGGGAATTAAATTCAAACATCTGGGCGTTGTGGCTCGCCCGGAAAGATTGAGAAACTTGGTTTTTCAATTCCTATAAATCGAAAACACGCCTGAAAATCGTGAAAGTTGGCATGGTATCATGACATGGCACCAACATGCTGCGGTAATTTTTTTGGCCGAATTGGGACAAGCTTTGGTGTAAGCTTCTTGCAAACCGGAGCTTCCATCAAGAACGCTCGTGGTTCCAAGAGGGAACGTGTCACCTCCGTGTGCGAAACGAGATACGTATACTGCCTTCTCCCGCCTTAATTTTCTTACAAAGGCAGATTAGACCAAATAAAAGTATCGTGCTAAATTTTGGAATTATTCCGGGTTCGTTTGGCATTTTTATGCATTAATTGAGTTTTTGGGCTTTTAATATGCATAATTCAAATTTGAACTACAAGCACATGGTCTAGTGCACCAAAGTTGTTTGAAAAATCACATGTGTGCCCTTGGGTGAATTTATAGGTCCCATGCGAGAGATGGGAATGAAATTCAAACATCTGGGCGTCCTGGCTCGGCCGGAAAGATTGAGAAACTTGGTTTTTTAATTCATGTAAATTCAAAACACGCCTGAAAATCATGAAACTTGGCACGGTGTCATGACATGGCACCAACATGCTGCGGTAATTTTTTTGGCCGAATTGGCACAAGCTTTGGTGTAAGCTTCTTGCAAACCGGAGCTTCCCTCAAGAAGGCTCGTGGTTCCGAGAAGGAACGTGTCACCTCCGTGTGCGAAACAAGATACGTATACTGCCTTCTCCCGCCTTAATTTTTTTACACAGGCAGATTAGACCAAATAGAAGTATCGTGCTAAATTTTGGAATTATTCCGGGCAAGTTAAGCATTTTTATGCATTAATTGAGTTTTTGGGCTTTTAATGTGCATAATTCGAATTTGAACTACAAGCACATGCTCCAGTGCACCAAAGTTGTTTGAAAAATCACATGTGTGTCCTTGGGTGAATTTATAGGTCCCATGCAAGAGATGGGAACGAAATTCAAACATCTGGGCGGTGTGGCTCGCCCGAAAAGATTGAGAAACTTGGTTTTTTAATTCCTGTAAATCAAAAACACGCATGAAAATCATGAAACTTGGCATGGTTTCATGACATGGCACCAACATGTTGCGGTAAATTTTTTGGATGAATTGGGACAAGCTTTGGTGTAAGCTTCTTGCAAACCGGAGCTTCCCTCAAGAAGGCTCGTGGTTCCGGGAGGGAACGTGTCACCTCCGTGTGCGAAACGAGATACGTATACTGCCTTCTCCCGCCCTAATTTTTTTACATAGGCAGATTAGACCAAATAGAAGTATCGTGCTAAATTTTGGAATTATTCAGGGTTCGTTTGGCATTTTTATGCATTAATTGAGTTTCTGGGCATTTAACATGCATAATTCAAATTTGAACTACAAGCACATGCTCCAGTGCACCAAAGTTGTTTGAAAAATAACATGTGTGTCCTTGGGTGAATTTATAGGTCCCATGCAAGAGATGGGAATGAAATTCAAACATCTGGGCGTTGTGGCTCGCCCGGAAAGATTGAGAAACTTGGTTTTTTAATTCCTATAAATCGAAAACACGCCTGAAAATCGTGAAAGTTGGCATGGTATCATGACATGGCACCAACATGCTGCGGTAATTTTTTTGGCCGAATTGGGACAAGCTTTGGTGTAAGCTTCTTGCAAACCGGAGCTTCCCTCAAGAACGCTTGTGGTTCCAAGAGGGAACGTGTCATCTCCGTGTGCGAAACGAGATACGTATACTGCCTTCTCCCGCCTTAATTTTTTTACAAAGGCAGATTAGACCAAATAAAAGTATCGTGCTAAATTTTGGAATTATTCCGGGTTCGTTTGGCATTTTTATGCATTAATTGAGTTTTTGGGCTTTTAATATGCATAATTCAAATTTGAACTACAAGCACATGGTCCAGTGCACCAAAGTTGTTTGAAAAATCACATGTGTGCCCTTGGGTGAATTTATAGGTCCCATGCGAGAGATGGGAATGAAATTCAAACATCTGGGCGTCCTGGCTCGGCCGGAAAGATTGAGAAACTTGGTTTTTTAATTCATGTAAATTCAAAACACGCCTGAAAATCATGAAACTTGGCATGGTGTCATGACATGGCACCAACATGCTGCGGTAATTTTTTTGGCCGAATTGGGACAAGCTTTGGTGTAAGCTTCTTGCAAACCGGAACTTCCCTCAAGAAGGCTCGTGGTTCCGAGAGGGAACGTGTCACCTCCGTGTGCGAAACGAGATACGTATACTGCCTTCTCCCGCCTTAATTTTTTTACACAGGCAGATTAGACCAAATAGAAGTATCGTGCTAAATTTTGGAATTATTCCGGGCAAGTTAGGCATTTTTATGCATTAATTGAGTTTCTGGGCTTTTAATGTGCATAATTCGAATTTGAACTACAAGCACATGCTCCAGTGCACCAAAGTTGTTTGAAAAATCACATGTGTGTCCTTGGGTGAATTTATAGGTCCCATGCAAGAGATGGGAACGAAATTCAAACATCTGGGCGGTGTGGCTCGCCCGAAAAGATTGAGAAACTTGGTTTTTTAATTCCGGTAAATCAAAAACACGCCTGAAAATCATGAAACTTGCCATGGTATCATGACATGGCACCAACATGCTGTGGTAATTTTTTTGGCCGAATTGGGACAAGCTTTGGTGTAAGCTTCTTGCAAACCGGTGCTTCCCTCAAGAAGGCTCGTGGTTCCAAGAGGGAACGTGTCACCTCCGTGTGCGAAACGAGATACGTATACTGCCTTCTCCCGCCTTAATTTTTTTACACAGGCAGATTAGACCAAATAAAAGTATCATGCTAAATTTTGGAATTATTTGTTTGGCATTTTTATGCATTAATTGAGTTTCTGGGCTTTTAATGTGCATAATTAAAATTTGAAATACAAGCACATGCTCCAGTGCACCAAAGTTATTTGAAAAATCACATGTGTGTCCTTGGGTGAATTTATAGGTCACATGCAAGAGATAGGAATGAAATTCAAACATCTGGGCGTCGTGGCTCGGCCGGAAACATCGAGAAACTTGGTTTTTTAATTCCTGTAAATCCAAAACACGCCTGAAAATCATCAAACTTGGCATGGTGTCATGACAAGGCACCAACATGATGCAGTAATTTTTTTAGCCGAATTGGGACAAGCTTTGGTGTAAGCTTCTTGCAAACCGGAGCTTCCCTCAAGAAGGCTCGTGGTTCCGAGAGGGAACGTGTCACCTTCGTGTGCGAAACGAGATACGTATACTGCGTTCTCCCGCCTTAATTTTTTTACACAGGTAGATTAGACCAAATTGATGTATCGTGCTAAATTTTGGAATTATTCCGGGTTCGTTTGGTGATTTTATGCATTAATTGAGTTTCTGGGCATTTAATGTGCATAATTCAAATTTGAACTACAAGCACATGCTCCAGTGCACCAAAGTTGTTTCAAAAATCACATGTGTGTCCTTGGGTGAATTTATAGGTCCCATGCAAGAGATGGGAATGAAATTAAAACATCTGGGCGTCGTGGCTCGGCCGGAAAGATTGAGAAACTTGGTTTTTTAATCCCTGTAAATCCAAAACACGCCTGAAAATCATGTAACTTGGCATGGTGGCATGACACGGCACCAACATGCTGCGGTAATTTTTTTGGCCGAATTGGGACAAGCTTTGGTGTAAGCTTCTTGCAAACCGGAGCTTCCCTCAAGAAGGCTCGTGATTCCGAGAGGGAACGTGTCACCTCCGTGTGCGAAACGAGATACGTATACTGCCTTCTCCCGCCTTAATTTTTATACACAGGCAGATTAGACCAAATAGAAGTATCGTGCTAAATTTTGGAATTATTCTGGGTTCGTTTGGCATTTTTATGCATTAATTGAGTTTCTGGGCATTTAATGTGCATAATTCAAATTTGAACTACAAGCACATGCTCCAGTGCACCAAAGTTGTTTGAAAAATCACATGTGTGTCCTTGGGTGAATTTATAGGTCCCATGCAAGAGATGGGAATGAAATTCAAACATCTAGGCGTCGTGGCTCGGCCGGAAAGATTGAGAAACTTGGTTTTTTAATCTCTGTAAATCCAAAACACGCCTGAAAATCATGTAACTTGGCATGGTGTCATGACAGGGCACCAACATGCTGCGGTAAATTTTTTGGCCGAATTGGGACAAGCTTTGGTGTAAGCTTCTTGCACACCGGAGCTTCCCTCAAGAAGGCTCGTGGTTCCGAGAGGGAACGTGTCACCTCCGTGAGCGAAACGAGATACGTATACTGCCTTCTCCCGCCTTAATTTCTTACACAGGTAGATTAGACCAAATAGAAGTATCGTGCTAAAATTTGCAATTGTTCCGGGTTCGTTTGACAGTTATATGCTTTAATTGAGTTTCTGCGCATTTAATGTGCATAATTCAAATTTGAACGACAAGCACATGCTCGAGTGCACCAAAGTTGTTTGAAAATCACATGTGTGTCCTTTGGTGAATTTATAGGTCCCATGCAAGAGATGGGACTGAAATTCAAACATCTGGGCGTCCTGGCTCGGCCGGAAAGATTGAGAAACTTGGTTTTTTAATTCCTGTAAATTCAAAACACGCTTAAAAATTATGAAACTTGGCATGGTGTCATGACATAGCACCAACATGCTGCGGTAAATTTTTTGGCCGAATTGGGACAAGCTTTGGTTTAAGCTTCTTGCAAATCGGAGCTTCCCTCAAGAAGGCTCGTGGTTCCGAGAGGGAATTTGTCACCTCCGTGTGCGAAACGAGATACGTATACTGCCTTCTCCCGCCTTAATTTTTTTACACAGGCAGATTAGGCCAAATAGAAGTATCGTGCTAAATTTTGGAATTATTCTGGGTTCGTTTGGCATTTTTATGCATTAATTGAGTTTCTGGGCATTTAATGTGCATAATTCAAATATGAGCTACAAGCACATGCTCCAGTGCAACAAAGTTGTTTGAAAAATCACATGTGTGTCCTTCGATGAATTTATAGGTCCCATGCAAGAGATGGGAATGAAATTCAAACATCTGGGCGTCGTGGCTCGGCCGGAAAGATTGAGAAACTTGGTTTTTTAATCCCTGTAAATCCAAAACACGCCTGAAAATCATGTAACTTGGCATGGTGTCATGACACGGCACCAACATGTTGCAGTAAATTTTTTGGCCGAATTGGGACAAGCTTTGGTGTAAGCTTCTTGCAAACCGGAGCTTCCCTCAAGAAGGCTCGTGGTTCCAAGAGGGAACGTGTCACCTCCGTGTGCAAAACGAGATACGTATACTGCCTTCTCCCGCCTTCATATTTTTACACAGGCAGATTAGACCAAATAGACGTATCGTGCTAAATTTCGGAATTATTCCGGGTTCGTTTGGCATTTTTATGCATTAATTGAGTTTCTGGGCTTTTAATGTGCATAATGCTAATTTTAACTACAAGCACATGCTCTAGTGCACCAAAGTTGTTTGAAAAATCACATGTGTGTCCTTGGGTGAATTTATAGGTCCCATGCAAGAGATGGGAATGAAATTCAAACATCTGGGCGTCGTGGCTCGCCCAGAAAGATTGAGAAACTTGGTTTTTTAATTCCTATAAATCAAAAACACGTGTGAAAATCATGAAAGTTGGCATGGTATGATGACATGGCACCAACATGTTGCAGTAAATTTTTTGGCCGAATTAAGACAAGCTTTGGTGTAAGCTTCTTGCAAACCGGAGCGTCCCTCAAGAAGGCTCGTGGTTCCAAGAGGGAACGTGTCACCTCCGTGTGCGAAACGAGATACGTATACTTCCTTCTCCCGCCTTAATTTTTTTACAAAGGCAGATTAGACCAAATAGAAGTATCGTGCTAAATATTGGAATTATTGCGGGTTCGTTTGGCATTTTATGATTTAATTGAGTTTCTGGGCATTTAATGTGCATAATTAAAATTTGAACTACAAGCACATGGTCTAGTGCACCAAAGTTGTTTGAAAAATCACATGTGTGTCCTTGGGTGAATTTATAGGTCCCATGCAAGAGATGGGAATGAAATTCAAATATCTGGGCGTCTTGGCTCGGCCGGAAAGATTGAGAAAATTGGTTTTTTTAATCCCTGTAAATCCAAAACATGCCTGAAAATCATGAAACTTGGCGTGGTGTCATGACATGGCACCAACATGCTGCGGTAAATTTTTTGGCCGAATTGGGACAAGCTTTGGTGTAAGCTTCTTGCAAACCGGAGCTTCCCTCAAGAAGGCTCGTGGTTCCGAGAGGGAACGTGTCACCTCCGTGTGCGAAATGAGATACGTATACTGCCTTCTCCCGCCTTAATTTTTCTACACGGGCAGATTAGACCAAATGGAAGTATCGTGCTAAATTTTTGAATTATTTCGGGTTCGTTTGGCATTTTTATGCATTAATTGAGTTTCTAGGCTTTTAATGCGCATAATTCAAATTTGAACTACAAGCACATGCTCCAGTGCACCAAAGTTGTTTGAAAAATCACATGTGTGGCCTTGGGTGAATTTATAGGTCCCATGCAAGAGATTGAAATGAAATTCAAACATCTAGGCGTCGTCGCTCGGCCGGAAAGATTGAGAAAATTGGTTTTTTAATCCCTATAAATCCAAAACACGCTTGAAAATCATGAAACATGGCATGGTGTCATGGCCGAATTGGGACAAGCTTTGGTGTAAGCTTCTTGCAAACCGGAGCTTCCCTCAAGAAGGCTCGTGGTTCCGAGAGGGAACGTGTCACCTCCGTGTGCGAAACGAGATACGTATACTGCCTTCTCCCGCCTTAATTTTTTTACACAGGCAGATTAGACGAAATAGAAGTATCGTGCTAAATTTTGGAATTATTCTGGGTTCGTTTGGCATTTTTATGCATTAATTGAGTTTCTGGGCGTTTAATGTGCATAATTCAAATTTGAACTACAAGCACATGCACCAGTGCACCAAAGTTGTTTGAAAAATCACATGTGTGTCCTTGGGTGAATTTATAGGTCCCATGCAAGAGATGGGAATGAAATTCAAAAATCTAGGCGTCGTGGCTCGGCCGGAAAGATTGAGAAACTTGGTTTTTTAATCCCTATAAATCCAAAACACGCCTGAAAATCATGTAACTTGGCATGGTGTCATGACACGGCACCAACATGCTGCGGTAAATTTTTTGGCCGAATTGGGACAAGCTTTGGTGTAAGCTTCTTGCACACCGGAGCTTCCCTGAAGAAGGCTCGTGGTTCCGAGAGGGAACGTGTCACCTCCGTGAGCGAAACGAGATACGTATACTGCCTTCTCCCGCCTTAATTTTTTACACAGGCAGATTAGACCAAATAGAAGTATCATGCTAAAATTTGCAATTATTCCGGGTTCGTTTGGCATTTTTATGCATTAATTTAGTTTCTGGGCATTTAATGTGCATAATTCAAATTTGAGCTACAAGCACATGCTCTAGTGCAACAAAGTTGTTTGAAAATCACATGTGTGTCCTTGGGTGAATTTATAGGTCCCATGCAAGAGATGGGACTGAAATTCAAACATCTGGGCGTCCTGGCTCGGCCGGAAAGATTGAGAAACTTGGTTTTTTAATTCCTGTAAATTCAAAACACGCCTGAAAATCATGAAACTTGGCATGGTGTCATGACATAGCACCAACATGCTGCGGTAAATTTTTTGGCCGTATTGGGACAAGCTTTGGTGTAAGCTTCTTGCAAATCAGAGCTTCCCTCAAGAAGGCTCGTGGTTCCGAGAAGGAATTTGTCACCTCCGTGTGCGAAACGAGATACGTATACTGCCTTCTCCCGCCTTAATTTTTTTACACAGGCAGATTAGGCCAAATAGAAGTATCGTGCTAAATTTTGGAATTATTCTGGGTTCGTTTGGCATTTTTATGCATTAATTGAGTTTCTGGGCATTTAATGTGCATAATTCAAATTTGAGCTACAAGCACATGCTCCAGTGCAACAAAGTTGTTTGAAAAATCACATGTGTGTCCTTCGATGAATTTATAGGTCCCATGCAAGAGATGGGAATGAAATTCAAACATCTGGGCGTCGTGGCTCGGCCGGAAAGATTGAGAAACTTGGTTTTTTAATCCCTGTAAATCCAAAACACGCCTGAAAATCATGTAACTTGGCATGGTGTCATGACACGGCACCAACATGCTGCGGTAATTTTTTTGGCCGAATTGGGACAAGCTTTGGTGTAAGCTTCTTGCACACCGGAGCTTCCCTCAAGAAGGCTCGTGGTTCCAAGAGGGAACGTGTCACCTCCATGTGCGAAACGACATACGTATACTGCCTTCTCCCGCCTTAATTTTTTTACACAGGAAGATTAGACCAAATATAAGTATCGTGCTAAATTTTAGAATTATTCCGGGTTCGTTTGGCATTTTTATGCATTAATTGGGTTTCTGGGCATTTAATGTGCATAATTCAAATTTGAACTACAAGCACATGCTCCATGGCACCAAAGTTGTTTAAAAATCACATGTGTGTCCTTGGGTGAATTTATAGGTCCCATGCAAGAGATGGGAAGGAAATTCAAACATCTGGGCGTCGTGGCTTGCCCGAAAAGATTGAGAAACTTGGTTTTTTAATTCCTGTAAATCAAAAACACGCCTGAAAATCATGAAACTTGGCATGGTATCATGACATGGCACCAACATGATGCAATAAATTTTTTAGCCGAATTGGGACAAGTTTTGGTGTAAACTTCTTGCAAACCGGAGCTTCCCTCAAGAAGGCTCGTGGTTCCGAGAGGGAACGTGTCACCTTCGTGTGCGAAACGAGATACGTATACTGCCTTCTCCCGCCTTAATTTTCATACACAGGCAGATTAGACCAAATAGAAGTATCGTGCTAAATTTTGAAATTATTCCGGGTTCGTTTGGCATTTTTATGCATTAATTGAGTTTCTGGGCATTTAATGTGCATAATTCCAATTTGAACTACAAGCACATGCTCCAGTGCACCAAAGTTGTTTGAAAAATCACATGTGTGTCCTTGGGTGAATTTATAGGTCCCATGCAAGAGATGGGACTGAAACTCAAACATCTGGGCGTCCTGTCTCGACCGGAAAGATTAAGAAACTTGGTTTTTTAATTCCTGTAAATTCAAAACACGCCTGAAAATCATGAAACTTGGCATGGTGTCATGACATGGCACCAACATGCTACGGTAATTTTTTGGCCAAATTGGGACTAGCTTTGGTGTAAGCTTCTTGCAAACCGGAGCTTCCCTCAAGAAGGCTCGTGGTTCCGAGAGGGAACGTGTCACCTCCGTGTGCGAAACGAGAGACGTATACTGCCTTCTCCCGCCTTAATTATTTTACACAAGCACATTAGACCAATTAGAAGTATCGTGCTAAATTTTGGAATTATTCCCGGTTCGTTTGGCATTTTTATGCATTAATTGAGTTTCTGGGCTTTTATTGTGCATAATTCTAATTTGAACTACAAGCACATGCTCCAGTGCACCAAAGTTGTTTGAAAAATCACGTGGGTGTCCTTGGGTGAATTTATAGGTCCCATGCAAGAGATAGGAATGAAATTCAAACATCTGGGCGTCGTGGCTCGCCCGGAAAGATTGAGAAACTTGGTTTTTTAATTCCTATAAATCAAAAACACGCCTGAAAATCATGAAAGTTTGCATGGTATCATGACATGGCACCAACATGTGGCGGTAATTTTTTGGCCGAATTGGGACAAGCTTGGGTGTAACCTTCTTGCAAACCGGAGCTTCCCTCAAGAATGCTCGTGGTTTCAAGAGGGAACGTGTCACCTCCGTGTGCGAAACGAGATACGTATACTGCCTTCTCCCACCTTAATTTTTTTACAAAGGCAGATTAGACCAAATAGAAGTATCGTGCTAAATTTTGGAATTATTCCTGGTTCGTTTGGCATTTTATGCATTAATTGAGTTTCTGGGCATTTAATGTGCATAATTCAAATTTGAACTACAAGCACATGGTCCAGTGCACCAAAGTTGTTTGAAAAATCACATGTGTGTCCTTGGGTGAATTTATAGGTCCCATGCAAGAGATGGGAATGAAATTCAAACATCTGGGTGTCGTGGCTCGGCCGGAAAGATTGAGAAAATTGGTTTTTTAATCCCGGTAAATCCAAAACATGCCTGAAAATCATGAAAGTTGGCATGGTGTCATGACATGGCACCAACATGCTGCGGTAAATTTTTTGGCCGAATTGGGACAAGCTTTGGTGTAAGCTTCTTGCAAACCGGAGCTTCTCTCAAGAAGGCTCGTGGTTCCGAGAGGGAACGTGTCACCTCCGTGTGCGAAATGAGATACGTATACTGCCTTCTCCCGCCTTAATTTTTTTACACGGGCAGATTAGACCAAATCGAAGTATCGTGCTAAATTTTTGAATTATTTCGGGTTTGTTTGGCATTTTTATGCATTAATTGAGTTTCTAGGCTTTTAATGCGCTTAATTCAAATTTGAACTACAAGCACATGCTCCAGTGCACCAAAGTTGTTTGAAAAATCACATGTGTGTCCTTGGGTGAATTTATAGGTCACATGCAAGAGATGGGAATGAAATTCAAACATCTGGGTGTCGTGGCTCGCCCGGAAAGATTGAGAAACTTGGTTTTTTAATTCCTATAAATCAAAAACACGCCTAAAGTCATGAAACTTGGCATGGTGTCATGACATGGCACCAACATGCTGCGGTATTTTTTTTGCCGAATTGGGACAATCTTTGGTGTAAGCTTCTTGTAAACCGGAGCTTCCCTCAAGAAGGCTCGTGGTTCCGAGAGGGAACGTGTCACCTACGTGTGTGAAACGAGATACGTATACTGCCTTCTCCCGCCTTAATTTATTTTACACAGGCAGATTAGACCAAATAGAAGTATCGTGCTAAATTTTGGAATTATTCCGGGTTTGTTTGGCATTTTTATACATTTATTGAGTTTCTGCGCTTTTAATGTGCACAATTCAAATTTGAACTACAAGCACATGCTCCAGTGCACCAAAGTTGTTTGAAAAATCACATGTGTGTCCTTGGGTGAATTCATAGGTCCCATGCAAGAGATGGGAGTGAAATTCAAACATCTGGGCGTCGTGGCTCGCCCGGAAAGATTGAGAAACTTTGTTTTTTAATTCCTGTAAATCAAAAACACGCCTGAAAATCATGAAACTTGGCGTGGTGTCATGACATGGCACCAACATGCTGCGGTAATTTTTTTTGCGGAATTTGGACAAGCTTTGGTGTAAGCTTCTTGCAAACTGGAGCTTCCGTCAAGAAGGCTCGTTGTTTCGAGAGGGAACATGCCACCTCCGTGTGTGAAACTGCATACGTACAATGCCTTTTCCCGCCTTAATTTTTTTACACAGGCAGATTAGACCAAATAGAAGTATCATGCTAAATTTTGGAATTATTCCGGGTTCGTTTGGCCTTTTTATACATTAATTGAGTTTATGCGCATTTAATGTGCATAATTCAAATTTGAACTACAAGCATAGGCTCCAGTGCACCAAAGTTGTTTGAAAAACCACATGTGTGTCTTTGGGTGAATTTCTAGGTCCCATGCAAGAGATGGGAGTGAAATGCAAACATCTGGGCGTCGTGGCTTGGCCAGAAAGATTGAGAAACTTGGTTTTTTGATTCCTATAAATTGAAAACACGCCAGAAAATCATGAAACTTGGCATGCATGGTGTCATGACATGGCACCAACATGCTGTGGTAATTTTTCTGTCCGATTTGCCACGGCGCACACATTAACAATCAACAAAGTCATTTTGGAACAAGTGCTGTCACGTTACAAATCGGAAACACAAGTATTGTTGAAACCGTGGGCGTTCTACTTACCAATTACGTGCCGCCACGCGTCCCCTTTTTTTATTGGCTAGGAGGTGCCGTGTGGGGTAGCTATTTGAGTATGGGAGGCGTGCGATCAGACCCCTGCGCGTGCTCATCGGGAGGAGAGCCCTTTGACCGCTACCCGCCACGCACCTCCCTCCCAACGTCCCCATTAATGGCGCCCGAGCACCTGTTCTACAACGTGGCTATATGTCTCACTGGACTGAGATTTAAGAGAGAAAAATGAAAATCTGAAAAGAAAGTTTTGCACGGATCTTGATGTAAGATCCGACGAACCTATATAGCATCGACTGCGACTTATAGCAAGCATGATGAGTATAAGGACGATGACAGTGGATAATAATTGTCTTACATATTTAGGAACATAATTAAAAAAAGCCACGTGCGGCAACGCCCGAAATACACAAGGGCAAAAGAAGAAGGAAGACAACGATCTAGCTCGCTGATCTCTACTTTGTTGATGCATTGCTGCAGGCCGCGGGAATTAGTCTCCGCGGCGAGTGGCGATGAGCTCTTTCTTGTCCTCAAGATGCTGCTTGAGAGCATCCATGGATTAGTCCACCAGCCTTCTACGCTCGATGCGCAGCATGGCATTCTCGTCCATAAGTTTCTCGACGATGACGCCGGTCCTCTTCAACAAGGCAGTGGTCTGCTCCTGCTGCTCCGCACTTCCGACGATCTTCGCCCTCAGCAGGTCACGCTCGGCCTGGATCTTCGCATTGCTCTCATTTAGTTGCGGCATGACGCTGGTAGACTGTTCAAACGAGGCTTTCAGGTCATCTTGCAACCTCGCCCACCTGGAGATCTGATCCATCTGCCTAAGGACGAGGGCACACATGCGCCTGTAAGAGTCCTCGCCTGCCCGCGAGACATTTTCCTAGGCCGCCGTGGCGTGGGAGGACATTTCTGCTGCACTCGTGGCGCGGCGGGACATCTCTTCTGCTTCCGCGGCGCGGCCGGACCAGTCTGCTGCATCGACGGTGCGGCGGGACTTCTATGATGCTTCGGCGGCGCGGCGGGACCTCTCTGCTGCTACGGCCGTGCGGCGGGACATGTTGGCTGCTTTCGCGGCGAGGCGGGACATCTCTCGTGCTTCCGCTTCCAGGCTCGCCTCTCCCTAGTGGCAATCTCTCGACCCAGAACTCACGTTGGCCATGGCAGACGCAAGGGAACGATGATGAATGACTTGTTTGTTTTTGTGGATGAGGAGTTGAGGAGGAATGTGCAGTCATCTTGGAGTAGTAGTATTTATAACCGAGTAGTAACACACTCCTAAGTGGGAAACCGTTTAGGTTTTGATCGGTGTGAACAGATTTGCAATTTGGAATTGTGACGGGACGCGGCCTCCCTGTTCTTCTAAAAAAATTGTGACGGGATGCATGCTCAAAATATACTGATGGTTATAAGTGCGACACTATTCCCGGAAGGCGTAACATGGGCACGTACGCCTTCTCGGCCGCGTACGTGGCGTTTGCACCATAGGGTGCAACGCAATAGGCAATGTCAGCACACGTCTTGTTCCAACAACCGTGCGCGCTCATTATTACCATCGTGCACGCTTCTTTTAATTAGAATGTTTGTGCCCGTCTAGCGCACACACGTTGATCTATCTAACTATTTCAGTTTGTTGTGGCTAATCGCAAACAGTTCATCCATGTGAAGTGTATGCCATCAATCGCAGACACTTTGATCTGGCTGACCCATTTCTGTTCTGTTGCCTAATCGCAAACAGTTAATCCTTCTGAAGCGTATGCCCTCAATCACACACACCTTGATCTGGCTGATCATTTCTTTTGTGTTGCCTAATCACAAACAGTTCATCCGAGTGAACCGTATGCTCTATATCGCACACTCCTTCATCAGGCTACCCGTTTCTTTTGCTCCGCCTCATCGCAAACAGTTCATTGGACTGAACCGTATGCCCTGGATCGCACACGCAACTAAAATCTGTACCGTGTTTGATGGCTCCGCCATCGCAAACGTTTTGCACCTTTTTTGACAGTTCTTTTACACCACCGTTTGCGATTATTGCATCGCACACAGTTTCGTCGAAGGGTCTCTGATTGTAGTATTGCGTTAGCAGCATCCTGCGGTAGTGTCAACACCTTTCTCGACCATTTATCTGTAAGTATGGTTATGTATGGAAACTAGTAATATCGTCTTGCTCTGTCCCATACTTTCTAGGTTGCTGATAATGAGACTCCCATAATTTTCAACAGATGAGGTTCAAGTTGGATAGCCAAGATGATGCAACCAGACAAGCTTGCACCCATGTTTTCAAGTCAGCTCTGCAACAGTATCGATATAACTTGAGGAAAACTCACTTTGAAGGCAAGGCTAACAGTGAACTTGCCCAAACATCTCCAGTGGAAAATATATCGGATGAAGACTAGAGAGGCCTCGTTAAACACTGGTCTGATCCAAAGTATCAGGTACGTTATATGTATGTAATCAAATCACATGTTGAACTCCTATTTACGCATGTGCCTCACAAATCTATCTTCTTGTAGGTGAACTGTTCAAAGAACAAGGCCAACCGTACGAAAGTGAAATTCCATAGAAGACAGGATCTCGTAGCTATATTGCACACTGCGAGGCTCTTGTAATTAGCTGTTGTTTCACTCTTTTCGTTGTACCATATTATCAAATCTATATTGACTTGTTCGAAATACAGAGGAAAACCCGCAAGGACCAAAAAGTACCTAAACCAAATGTTGTGGAAATCTTCAAGGACTGTCACACCAGCAAGACGAAGGGCATGACTACACCAGTCAAAGCTGATGTTGTAAGTCCTTAATCCTCATGCCTTTTAACTACTACTTACTCTGACTTGTGCATTGAACTGCATGGTTTGCAGCCAATGTCTATTACTCTTTTCAATTTTATACACAATTGTCTTACCGTATCATTGCAGCTTACAAGGTTTAAAAGAGAGGAGTGATGTTCCTTTGATCTTGATCTGTAATCTAGTTCCGTGCTGGACTTGCCCACACAACGTTACAATTTCTTGTTTGTCTGTTCTCAGTTGTTTTGTGATATGAATGATGTCATACTATGCTTACCGTATTATAAACTTTGTCTATTTATCCTTAGCTGTCAATACAATGTGAAGAAATAGACAATACATTAGCCATGGTACATGGTCATATGTTTGGAACCTGGTTTTATTATGTACTTTGCAGTAAAATACAACAAATATTTTACATGGGTTCACCATAATAAGTTCTGTAGACCAAAGCTATTTAGTTTGGTTTTGCTGCCTCCTTAATATCTTCTGTTCTGGTACTACTAATGTAAAAACTCAACTTTTCAGCAAGCTATGGGAAAAATGGTGGAACCGCCACCTTCTGAAGGTGACGAGACAACTATAACCGCAATGTCACCTCTTGCTGCAGTGGGTCAGTACCTGTCCACTAATAGTGCCAAAAGCATGTTCCTACATAATACTAGGTTGGTTGTTAAGGCAATCTCATCCAAACTGCCTCATGATCAAGATATGCAAGCTCAAAACAATGTTATATCTGCACTCTAGACACAAGTGCATTCCCTAACAGAGACCCCTTGTGAAACAAGGACAGCCATTGTTTGATGTCGTCAAGATATGCATGGTTTTGAAATCAGACTATTAGACATTTGCTATGTTGTTCGGGAGCCTAGGAGAAATGAAGGCGAAGGTTATGGTGCTCCATCGGACAATACAACATGAAAACGTAACGGTCAGGTCAAATGAACTGAGCTTCTGAACTTCTGGTGGTGCATTTATCTGCCAGACTGTTAACTTTTATGCCAACCTTCCTTTTGTTTTATGGTTGTAATTTGTTTTGTTCCGATACAAAATTTGTTCTTAACGTGCAGCCATCGGCTAAAGAAAACATCAAGCCATTTTTGTATAGTGTAGGGTGTTCCCTATATTTGCACTGGTGGCGAACTTTGATGCCCAGTGGATGTAACCTGTGCAATCGCCTTAATAGCCTAGCGTTAGTTTCGGGCTTATTTATTTCCTAGTCTTCTTTTTCCCTGGTTTGCTAGTGGCCGCAACAACCATGGGCCATATACGGACCGTGGATAACCTTGACCCTGCTACAGGCTGTAGGATCCATGGGCCTCCTACGGGGCGTAGGGTAAATGGGCCTCCAACGGGCCGTAGAATCGGTGGGCCTCGGGCAGTCGGATAAATGGGTCCACATGGGCCATAAACGGGCGTAATTAGTATCGGGCCAACACGGTAACGGGCCATTAACAGGCCAAAAGACAGCAAAGGCTTAATTTTGTCACAGGCATAACAGGTCGTTAATGGGCCAGAATATAGGACGGGCTGGAAACGGCGCAACGGGTTAACAGGTCACAAAGGCCGAATTTGGCCCATTAGGGGAACAGGCCAGTAACGGGCCGGAAGTAATCGAGGGCCGGAAAGGAGTCCAAGAACGTATGGGCCGTCAGTAGGAGGAAAGCTAACAAGGGCTGGAAACGGCCCATGTGAATCATGGGCCGTTAATGGGTATAGAGAAAATTACTGTTCATTATGGGCTAGAGTCACCATGGGCCACTAAAGGGCCTAAAGATACGAAAGGCCTCATATGGGCCAAAAGACGGCGTGGGCCATAGATGGGCGAAAAGCGAAACGGGCTGGTGTTATATTTGACGGCCCACATGACGCCGTTGGGCCGATTTCGGGAAGGCCCTAACATGCCATGAGTTACCGGGCCGTAAAATGGGCTATTTGCGAACATACCGTTAACAGGCTTTTCATGGGCCGGCCTGCTAACTTTTGACCAAGTCAAATGGTCCAACCTTTGTAAGCTAAATGGGCCAATGGTGGGCCGTTGCACGTGTCGACATATCATAGGCGCCTATCTGACCCAGTGACGAGCTGACACATGTTTCCTTCGGCTAATGAGAATTTTACATGTGGAAAATTGCCATTGGTCCGGGCTGTTAATGGCTTATTGGATCCAAAACTGGACCCGATAGCTTAACGGCGACCCGTTATGGTGGATGCCACATGTCGGTTACCCTTGACGAAAGCACTTCCATGACGCGTCATTTATCGTCATGGAAGTGAACACTTTCGTGATGATAATTTTGGTATTGTCATGGAACACTTGTACGAAAACAGAGGTATGACTATCTTGATTCTATCATAAAATCATCATGGATGTACATACATGAAAGAAAAGGTGACCTACTTTGACAAACACGTATCATCACGGAAGTGTATTTTTTGTAGTGATTGTTGAGGTTTTCATGGATGACTTTTCTGTTTATGGGAAGTCTTTTGATGATTGTTTAAGCAATCTTGATCGACTTTTGCAGAGATGCGAGCAAACAAATCTTGTCTTGAATTGGGAGAAGTGCCACTTTATGGTTAATGTAGGTATTGTTTTGGGCCATAAAATTTCTGAAAGAGGTATTGAGGTGGACAAAGCTAAGGTTGATGCAATTGAGAAAATGCCATGTCCTAAAGATATCAAAGGTATTCATAGTTTCCTTGGTCATGCAGCTTTCTATAGGAGATTTATCAAAGACTTTTCTAAAATTTCTAGGCCTCTTACAAATCTTTTGCAAAAGGATGTTCCTTTTGTTTTTGATGATGATTGTTTAGAAGCCTTCGAAAAACTCAAGAAAGCCTTAATTTCTGCACCTATTGTTCAACCACCTGAATGGAACTTGCCTCTTGAAATTATGTGTGATTCTAGTGATTATGCTGTTGGTGTTGTTCTAGGACAAAGAGTTGATAAGAAACTAAATGTTATTCATTATGCTAGTAAAACTCTAGACAGTGCTCAAAGAAATTATGCTACTACTGAAAAAGAATTTCTAGCAGTGGTGTTTGCTTGTGATAAATTTAGATCTTACATTGTTGATTCAAAAGTAATTGTTCACACCGACCATGCTGCTATTAAATATCCTATGGAAAAGAAAGATGCTAAACCTAGGCTTATTCGATGGGTTCTCTTGCTACAAGAATTTGATTTACATATCACTGATAGAAAGGGAGCATAGAACCCCGTAGTTGATAACTTGTCTAGGTTGGAGAATGTCCTTGATGACCCACTACCTATTGATGATAGTTTTTCTGATGAGCAGTTAGCTGCAATAAATGTTTCTCATAACACTCCTTGATATGCTAACTATGCTAATTACATTGTTGCTAAATATTTACCACCTAGATTTACATACCAACAAAAGAAAAAATTCTTCTATGATTTAAGACATTACTTTTGGGATGACCCACATCTTTATAAAGAAGGAGTAGATGGTATTATTAGACGTTGTGTACCTGAGCATGAATAGGGACAAATCCTATGGAAATGTCACTCTGAAGCTTATGGAGGGCATCATGCGGGAGACAGAACTGCTCACAAGGTATAACAATCTAGGTTTTATTGTCCTACTCTCTTCAAGGATGCTCGTAAGTTTGTCTTATCTTGTGATGAATGTCAAAGAATAGGTAATATCGGTAAGCGTCAAGAAATGCCTATGAATTATTCACTTGTTGTTCAACCATTTGATGTTTGGGGATTTGATTACATGGGACCTATTCCTTCCTCTAATGGGTATACTCATATTTTGGTTGCTGTTGATTATGTTACTAAGTGGGTAGAAGCTATTCCAACTAGTAGTGTTGATCACAACACCTCTATTAAAATGCTTAAGGAAGTTATTTTCCCAAGGTTTGGAGTCCCTAGATATTTAATGACTGATGGTGGTTCACACTTTATTCATGGCGCTTTCCATAAAATGCTTGCCAAGTATGATGTTAACCATAGAATTGCATCACCCTATCGTCCTCAGTCTAGTGGTCAAGTTGAACTTAGCAATAGAGAAATAAAATTAATTTTAAAAAAGACTGTCAATAAGTCCCGGAAGAAATGGTCTAAGAAATTAGATGGTGCACTTTAGGCTTATAGAATAGCATATAAAAATCATATGGGTATGTCTCCTTATAAAATGGTTTATGGAAAGGCTTGTCATTTGCCTCTTGAGTTAGAACATAAAGCATATTGGGCAGTCAAAGAACTCAACTATGATTTTAAACTTGCCGATGAAAAGAGGTTATTTGATATTAGCTCATTAGATGAATGGAGAACCCAAGCTTATGAAAATGCCAAGTTATTTAAAGAAAAAGTTAAAAGATGGCATGATAAAAGAATCCAAAACCGTGAGTTCAGAGTTGGAGAATATGTTCTTTTGTACAACTCTCGTTTCAGATTCTTTGCAGGAAAATTACTCTCCAAATGGGAAGGACCCTATGTTATCGAGGAGGTTTATCGGTCTGGAGCTATCAAAATAAATAATGCCAAAGGTACTAACCCGAAGGTTGTTAGTGGGAAACGAATAAAACATTATATCTCAGGTACGCCCATTAATGTTGAAAGTAATATTATCCAAACTATGACACTGGAAGAACACATAAAGGAGACCTTCCGGAACACTCCAGAATCGTGAAAAAGAGGAGGTATGTGATACGGTAAGTAAACGGACTCCGAAAAATCCGCAAAAATATTTTCTGTCCATTTTGGAAAATAACAAAATTTAGGAAAATAAGAAACAACCAGGAAGGTCACCCTGGTGGGCACAAGACACAAGCCAGGCGCGCCCAGGTTGGTTGTGCCCACCTCGGGTACCTTCCAGACTCCGTTTTTCTCCCGTTTGCTTGTTTCCCAAGGTAAAAAATCTTTATATACCGCCCGAACCTATTGGCCACCGTATCACAGAGAAATCCTCTGTTTTCTTTTCCTTGTTGTTTCCTGACAGATCCCATCTACCATGGCCGCTTCAAGCTCCTCCAAGGACAAGTTCTTTAAGAACGTTATCAACCCATATTTGCGGGAGGTGGTGCTGTTGGGGAACGTAGTAATTTCAAAAAAATTCCTACGCACACGCAAGATCATGGTGATGCATAGCAACGAGAGGGGAGAGTGTTGTCCATGTACCCTCGTAGACCGACAGCGGAAGCGTTAGCACAATGCGGTTGATGTAGTCGTACGTCTTCACGATCCGACCGATCAAGTACCGAACGCACGGCACCTCCGAGTTCTACACACGTTCAGCTCGATGACGTCCCTCGAACTCCGATCCAGCCGAGTGTTGAGGGAGAGTTTCGTCAGCACGACGGCGTGGTGATGATGATGATGTTCTACCGACGCAAGGCTTCGCCTAAGCTCCGCAACAATATTATCGAGGTGTAATATGGTGGAGGGGGGCACCGCACATGGCTAAAATATCGTATATCAATTGTGTGTCAAGAGGTGCCCCCCTGCCCCCGTATATAAAGGAGCAAGGAGGAGAGGGCCGGCCAAGGGGAGGTGGCGCGCCCAAGGGGGGAGTCCTACTCCCACCGGGAGTAGGACTCCTCCTTTCCTTGTGGGAGTAGGAGAAGGGAAGGGGGAAGGAGAAAGAAGGAAGGGGGCGCCCCCCTTCCCTAGTCCAATTCGGACCAGACCATGGGAAGGGGCGCGGCCACCTTTTGAGGCCTTTCTCTCCTTTCCCGTATGGCCCATTAAGGCCCAATACGAATTCCCGTAACTCTCCGGTACTCCTAAAAATACCCGAATCACTCGGAACCTTTCCGATGTCCGAATATAGTCGTCCAATATATCGATCTTTATGTCTCGACCATTTCGAGACTCCTCGTCATATCTCCGATCTCATCCGGGACTCCGAACTCCTTCAGTACATCAAAACTCAATAAAACTGTCATCGTAACGTTAAGCGTGCGGACCCTACGGGTTCGAGAACTATGTAGACATGACCGAGACACCTCTCTGGTCAATAACCAATAGCGGGACCTGGATGCCCATATTGGCTCCCACATATTCTACGAAGATCTTTATCGGTCAGACCGCATAACAACATACGTTGTTCCCTTTGTCATCGGTATGTTACTTGCCCGAGATTCGATCGTCGGTATCTCGATACCTAGTTCAATCTCGTTACCGGCAAGTTTCTTTACTCGTTCCGTAATACATCATCCCGCAACTAACTCATTAGTCACAATGTTTGCAAGGCTTATAGTGATGTGCATTACCGAGTGGGCCCAGAGATACCTCTCCGACAATCGGAGTGACAAATCCTAATCTCGAAATACGCCAACCCTACAAGTACCTTTGGAGACACCTGTAGAGCACCTTTATAATCACCCATTTACGTTGTGACGTTTGGTAGCACACAAAGTGTTCCTCCGGTAAACGGGAGTTGCATAATCTCATAGTCATAGGAACATGTATAAGTCATGAAGAAAGCAATAGCAACATACTAAACGATCGAGTGCTAAGCTAACGGAATGGGTCAAGTCAATCACGTCATTCTCCTAATGAGGTGATCCCGTTAATCAAATGACAACTCATGTCTATGGCTAGGAAACATAACCATCTTTGATTAACGAGCTAGTCAAGTAGAGGCATACTAGTGACACTCTGTTTGTCTATGTATTCACATATGTATTATGTTTCCGGTTAATACAATTCTAGCATGAATAATAAACATTTATCATGATATAAGGAAATAAATAATACTTTATTATTGCCTCTAGGGCATATTTCCTTCAGTCTCCCACTTGCACTAGAGTCAATAATCTAGTTCACATCATCATGTGATTTAATATCAATAGTTCACATCACCATGTGATTAACACCCATAGTTCACATCGTCATGTGACCAACACCCAAAGGGTTTACTAGAGTCAGTAATCTAGTTCACATCGCTATGTGATTAACACCCAAAGAGTACTAAGGTGTGATCATGTTTTGATTGTGAGATAATTTTAGTCAACGGGTCTGTCACATTCAGATCCGTAAGTATTTTGCAAATTTCTATGTCTACAATGCTCTGCACGGAGCTACTCTAGCTAATTGCTCCCACTTTCAATATGTATCTAGACCGAGACTTAGAGTCATCTAGATTAGTGTCAAAACTTGCAACGACGTAACCCTTTACGACGAACCTTTTGTCACTTCCATAATCGAGAAACATATCCTTATTCCACTAAGGATAATTTTGACCGTTGTCCAGTGATCTACTCCTAGATCACTATTGTACTCCCTTGCCAATATCAGTGTAGGGTATACAATAGATCTGGTACACAGCATGGCATACTTTATAGAACCTATGGCCAAGGCATAGGAAATGACTTTCATTCTCTTTCTATCTTCTGCCGTGGTCGGGCTTTGAGTCTTACTCAATTTCACACCTTGTAACACAGGCAAGAACTCTTTCTTTGACTGTTCTATTTTGAACTACTTCAAAATCTTGTTAAGGTATGTACTCATTGAAAAAACTTATCAAGCGTCTTGATCTATCTCTATAGATCTTGATGCTCAATATGTAAGCAGCTTCACCGAGGTCTTTCTTTGAAAAACTCCTTTCAAAACACTCCTTTATGCTTTGCAGAATAATTCTACATTATTTCCGATCAACAATATGTCATTCACATATACTTATCAGAAATGTTGTAGTGCTCCCACTCACTTTCTTGTAAATACAGGCTTCACCGCAAGTCTGTATAAAACTATATCCTTTGATCAACTTATCAAAGTGTATATTCCAACTCCGAGATGCTTGCACCAGTCCATAGATGGATCGCTGGAGCTTGCATATTTTGTTAGCACTTTTAGGATTGACAAAACCTCCTGGTTGCATCATATACAACTCTTCTTTAATAAATCCATTAAGGAATGTAGTTTTTTTTATCCATTTGCCAGATTTCATAAAATGCGGCAATTGCTAACATGATTCAGACAGACTTAAGCATCGCTGCGAGTGAGAAAATCTCATCGTAGTCAACACCTTGAATTTTGTCAAAAACCTTTTTTCAACAAGTCTATCTTTGTAGATAGTAACACTACTATCAACGTCCGTCTTCCTCTTGAATATCCATTTAATCTCAATGGCTCGCCGATCATTGGGCAAGTCAATCAAAGTCCACACTTTGTTCTCATATATGGATCTTATCTCAGATTTCATGGCCTCAAGCCATTTCGCGGAATCTGGGCTCATCATCGTTTCCTCGTAGTTCGTAGGTTCGTCATGGTCTAGTAACATAACCTCCAGAACAGGATTTACCGTACCACTCTGGTGCGGATCTTACTCTGGTTGACCTACGAGGTTCAGTAATAACTTGATCTGAAGTTCCATGATCATCATCATTAACTTCCTCACTAATTGGTGCAGGAGTCACAGGAACAGATTTCTGTGATGAACTACTTTCCAATAAGGGAGCAGGTACAGTTACCTCATCAAGTTCTACTTTCCTCCCACTCACTTCTTTCGACAGAAACTCCTTCTCTAGAAAGGATCCATACTAAGCAAAAAATGTCTTGCCTTCGGATCTGTGATAGAAGGTGTACCCAACTGTCTCCTTTGGGTATCCTATGAAGACACATTTCTCCAATTTGGGTTTGAGCTTATCAGGATGAAACTTTTTCACATAAGCATCGCAACCCCAAATTTTAAGAAACGACAACTTTGGTTTCTTGCCAAACCACAGTTCATTAGACGTTGTCTCAACGGATTTAGATGGTACCCTATTTAACGTGAATGTAGCTGTCTCTAATGCATAACCCCAAAATGATAGTGGTAGATCGGTAAGAGACATCATATATCGCACCATATCTAATAAAGTACGGTTACGATGTTCGGACATACCATTACACCGTGGTGTTCCAGGTGGCGTGAGTAGTGAAACTATTTCACATTGTTTTAACTGAAGGCCAAACTCGTAACTCAAATACTCTTCTCCACGATCAGATCGTAGAAACTTTATTTTCTTGTTACGATGATTTTCCGCTTCACTCTGAAATTATATGAACTTTTCAAATGTTTCAGACTTCTGTTTCATTAAGCAGATATACCCATATATGCTCAAATCATCTGTGAAGGTCAGAAAATAATGATACCTGCTACGAGCCTCAATATTCATCGGACCACATACATCTGTATGTATGATTTCCAACAAATCTGTTGCTCTTTCCATAGTTCCGGAGAACGGCGTTTTAGTCATCTTGCCCATGAGGCACGGTTCGCAAGCATCAAGTGATTCATAATCAAGTGATTCCAAAATCCCATCAGTATGGAGTTTCTTCATGCGCTTTACACCAATATGACCTAAACGGCAGTGCCACAAATAAGTTGCACTATCATTATTAACTTTGCATCTTTTGGCTTCAATATTATGATTTATGTGTATCACTATGGTCGAGATCCAACAAACCATTTTCGTTGGTGTGTATGACCATAGAAGGTTTTTATTCATGTAAACAGAACAACAATTGTTCTCTAACTTAAATGAATAACCGTATTGCAATAAACATGATCAAATCATATTCATGCTCAACGCAAACACCAAATAACACTTATTTAGTTTCAACACTAATCCCGAAAGTACAGGGAGTGTGCGATGATGATCATATCAATCTTGGAACTACTTCCAACACACATCGTCACCTCGCCTTTTACTAGTCTCTGTTTATTCTGCAACTCCCGTTTCGAGTTACTACTTTAGCAACTAAACCAGTATCAAATACCGAGGGGTTGCTATAAACACTAGTAAAGTACATATCAATAACATGTATATCCAATATACCTTTGTTCACTTTGCCATCCTTCTCATCCACCAAATAGTTGGGGTAGTTCCGCTTCCAGTGACCAGTCCCTTTGCAGTAGAAGCACTTAGTCTCAGGCTTAGGTACAGACTTGGGCTTTTTCACTTGAGTAGCAACTTGCTTGCTGTTCTTTTGAAGTTCCCCTTCTATCCCTTTGCCCTTTTCTTGAAACTAGTGGTCTTGTTAACCATCAACACTTGATGCTCCTTTTTGATTTCTACCTTCGTCGATTTCAGCATCGCGAAGAGCTCGGGAATTACTTTCGTCATCCTTACATACTATAGTTCATCACGAAGTTCTACTAACTTGGTGATGGTGACTAGAGAATTCTGTCAATCACTATTTTATCTGGAAGATTAACTCCCACTTGATTCAAGCGATTGTAGTACCCAGACAATCTGAGCACATGCTCACTAGTTGAGCGATTCTCCTCCATTTTTTAGCTATAGAACTTGTTGGAGACTTCATATCTCACAACTCGGGTATTTGCTTGAAATATTAACTTCAACTCCTGGAACATCTCATATGGTCCATGACGTTCAAAACGTCTTTGAAGTCCCGATTCTAAGCCGTTAAGCATGGTGCACTAAACTATCAAGTAGTCATCATATTGAGCTAGCCAAACGTTCATAACGTCTGTATCTGCTCCTGCAATAGGTCGGTCACTTAGCGGTGCATCAAGGACATAATTTTTCTATGCAGCAATGAGGATAATCCTCAGATCACGGATCCAATCCGCATTTTTGCTACTAACATCTTTCAACATAATTTTTCTCTAGGAGCATATCAAAAATAAACACAGGGAAGCAACAACGCGAGCTATTGATCTATACCATAATTTGCAAAATACTATCAGGACTAAGTTCATGATAAATTTAAGTTCAATTAATCATATTACTTAAGAACTCCCACTTAGATAGATATCCCTCTAATCATCTAAGTGATTACGTGATCCAAATCAACTAAACCATGTCCGATCATCACGTGAGATGGAGTAGTTTCAATGGTGAACATCACTATGTTGATCATATGTACTATATGATTCACGCTTGACCTTTCGGTCTCCGTGTTCCGAGGCCATATCTGCATATGCTAGGCTCGTCAAGTTTAACCTGAGTATTTCGCGTGTGCAACTGTTTTGCACCCGTTGTATTTGAACGTAGAGCCTATCACACCCGATCATCACGTGGTGTCTCAGCACGAAGAACTTTCGCAATGGTGCATACTCAGGGAGAACACTTTTATCTTGAAATTTTAGTGAGAGATCATCTTATAATGCTACCGTCAATCAAAGCAAGATAAGATGCATAAAGGATTAACATCACATGCAATCAATATAAGTGATATGATATGGCCATCATCATCTTGTGCTTGTGATCTCCATCTCCGAAGCACCGTGCTCGTGATCTCCATCTCCGAAGCATCGTCATGATCACCATCGTCACCGGCGCGACACCTTGATCTCCATCGTAGTATCGTTGTCGTCTCTCCAACTTATTGCTTTTACGACTATCGCTACCGCTTAGTGATAAAGTAAAACAATTACATGGCGATTGCATTTCATACAATAAAGCGACAACCATATGGCTCCTGCCAGTTGCCGATAACTCGGTTACAAAACATGATCATCTCATACAATAAAATATAGCATCTTGTCTTGACCATATCACATCACATCATGCCCTGCAAAAACAAGTTAGACGTCCTCTACTTTGTTGTTGCAAGTTTTACGTGGCTGCTACGGGCTTAGCAAGAACCGTTCTTACCTATGCATCAAAACCACAACGATAGTTTGTCAAGTTGGTGCTGTTTTAACCTTCGCAAGGACCGGGCGTAGCCACACTCGGTTCAACTAAAGTGAGAGAGACAGACACCCGCCAGTCACCTTTAAGCAACGAGTGCTCGCAACGGTGAAACCAGTCTCGCGTAAGTGTACGCGTAATGTCGGTCCGGGCCGCTTCATCTCACAATACCGCTGAACCAAAGTATGACATGCTGGTAAGCAGTATGACTTATATCGTCCACAACACACTTGTGTTCTACTCATGCATAGCATCAACGCGTAAAACCAGGCTCGGATGCCACTGTTGGGGAACGTAGTAATTTCAAAAAAATTCCTACGCACACGCAAGATCATGGTGATGCATAGCAACGAGAGGGGAGAGTGTTGTCCACGTACCCTCGTAGACCGACAGCGGAAGCGTTATCACAACGCGGTTGATGTAGTCGTACGTCTTCACGATCCGACCGATCAAGTACCGAACGCACGGCACCTCCGAGTTCTACACACGTTCAGCTCGATGACGTCCCTCGAACTCCGATCCAGCCGAGTGTTGAGGGAGAGTTTCGTCAGCACGACGGCGTGGTGATGATGATGATGTTCTACCGACGCAAGGCTTCGCCTAAGGTCCGCAACGATATTATTGAGGTGTAATATGGTGGAGGGGGGCACCGCACATGGCTAAAATATCGTATATCAATTGTGTGTCAAGAGGTGCCCCCTGCCCCCGTATATAAAGGAGCAAGGAGGAGAGGGCCGGCCAAGGGGAGGTGGCGAGCCCAAGGGGGGAGTCCTACTCCCGGTGGGAGTAGGACTCCTCCTTTCCTTGTGGGAGTAGGAGAAGGGAAGGGGGAAGGAGAAAGAAGGAAGGGGGCGCCCCCCTTCCCTAATCCAATTCGGACCAGACCATGGGGAGGGGCGCGGCCACCTTTTGAGGCCTTTCTCTCCTTTCCCGTATGGCCCATTAAGGCTCAATACGAATTCCCGTAACTCTCCGGTACTCCGAAAAATACCCGAATCACTCGGAACCTTTCCGATGTCCGAATATAGTCGTCCAATATATCGATCTTTACGTCTCGACCATTTTGAGACTCCTCGTCATATCCCCGATCTCATCCGGGACTCCGAACTCCTTCGGTACATCAAAACTCAATAAAACTGTCATCGTAACGTTAAGCGTGCGGACCTTACGGGTTCGAGAACTATGTAGACATGACCGAGACACCTCTCCGGTCAATAACCAATAGCGGGACCTGGATGCCCATATTGGCTCCCACATATTCTACGAAGATCTTTATCGGTCAAACCGCATAACAACATACGTTGTTTCCTTTGTCATCGGTATGTTACTTGCCCGAGATTCGATCGTCGGTATCTCGATACCTAGTTCAATCTCGTTACTGGCAAGTTTCTTTACTCGTTCCGTAATACATCATCCCGCAACTAACTCATTAGTCACAATGCTTGCAAGGCTTATAGTGATGTGCATTACCGAGTGGGCCCAGAGATACCTCTCCGACAATCGGAGTGACAAATCCTAATCTCAAAATACGCCAACCCAACAAGTACCTTTGGAGACACCTGTAGAGCACCTTTATAATCACCCATTTACGTTGTGACGTTTGGTAGCACACAAAGTGTTCCTCTGGTAAACGGGAGTTGCATAATCTCATAGTCATAGGAACATGTATAAGTCATGAAGAAAGCAATAGCAACATACTAAACGATCGAGTGCTAAGCTAACGGAATGGGTCAAGTCAATCACGTCATTCTCCTAATGAGGTGATCCCGTTAATCAAATGACAACTCATGTCTATGGCTAGGAAACATAACCATCTTTGATTAACGAGCTAGTCAAGTAGAGGCATACTAGTGACACTCTGTTTGTCTATGTATTCACATATGTATTATGTTTCCGGTCAATACAATTCTAGCATGAATAATAAACATTTATCATGATATAAGGAAATAAATAATACTTTATTATTGCCTCTAGGGCATATTTCCTTCAAGTGCAGCACCCTCAGGTCATCCAGATGCATGAGGGGGTGCTTCACATCCGCTATGTGCAAGGACCCAAGGGAACGGGGACCGTGGAGGCCAGGCTTGAAGCTATGGAGCAGGAGGTCTTCCGGTGCAAGGGGATGGTGGAGCGTGGACTCAATGCCAATCACCTCATGATCATGGACTTTACCCGTGATCTCAAGGTGGATGGCAAGTCCATGAAGGACGTCGTCTTCATCCTCAACGACCAAATCAACTTCCTCCAAAGCTAGATCTATGATCTCCAAAACCAAGTCTTTGAATATGAGGCGAGGTTCAAAGGTATGAGTTTGGCTGCTAGTTGCAGGACCCGTGAGACTCATTCCTCCTCTTATGATGGTGGACCTCTGCCATGGAAACCCGAGGACAAGATCGCTACTTCATCATCACCACCACCTTCTTCTTCATCACCAAAAGAAAATTGAGTATCGGGTATGGGCACTCCCTTTGGCTTCCGCCAAGCTTGGGGGAGGTGCCCGGGTATCGTATCACCTCCACTATCTTTTGCCTTTACTTATCTTAGTTTGATCCATAGTTATCTTTTATTAGATGAATAAAAGTTTAGTTCTATCCTTTCTTTTTGAGAGTTTTCTTACTGATCTATCCTTGTAATCGTGTGCAAGATATATAATAAAGTTTAGTTTGACTTTTTGCTTTCTTTACTTTCATGTTCCGATAAAAAGAAAGAAAATAAATGAAAAAGATCATATGCTAATCTTATGGTAGGTAATGACACCACATAAGGAAAAGTATAAATAGAAAATTTTATTAGAGATTGACAAACATAGCATTGGTCAATGATGCAACTCATTAAAGAATTAATAAGGGAGGAGAAGATTCACATACAAATACACTATCTTGGAAATATTTTGTGATTGTGAGCCCCCATCAAAATATTATATGCCAAAATTGTTGACGTTGGACAAGGAAGATAACATAATGATTCATCTTTGTTCATATTCACATAGAAGTTATATTATCATAGATCCTTTAACATGTGGTGCTTGCCCCCCATCTTTGCTAGCCAAAAATTCTGCACCAAGTAGAGATACTACTTGTGCATCCAAAAACCCTTAAACCCAAATCTTATTTTCAAGATTCCACCAGACCTACCTAAGGATCGACTAAGATCCTTCAAGTAAGTTGTCATCGGTGCAATAAGGCAATAAAAAATGCTTCTCTAAGTGTGATATCATTTAGTGTAAGAGAAAATTGAGCGTTGTACGAACTTGTGATGGCAAAGAATAAAAGCGACAGACTACATAATAAAGGTTGCTATCATAAGGGGCAATATAACGTGACATTCTTTTGCACTAAGGTGTTTAGCATACAAACAAATAAGTGCATGGCAACCTCTTCTTCTCTCTATGAAGGGCCTATCGTTTACTTTTATGCAAGAGTCAAAGTTTTTCCCTCTATTTCAAGATGGAAATGGGTCGGGTCAACCCGTTGGGTCACTGACCTGGCCCCAAAAATCAGGGCCAATGGGTCAAGTGGGTTGGCCTTAGATGATAAACGGGCCAGTGGAGCCGGCACTGTGCGACTCGATGGGTCACACGGGTTGACCCATTCAGATACTGGCAGTAGATACTACAGAAATGTATTGTGAAGTAATTTGTGTGTACATCGACCGAGGTATGTTGGGGTAAAAGTGTGCCATGGCCCACCCTGCCTAAAGCTTTTTTTCTAGATATGCATAGTCCAATCTGTGTGCTACCAGCTGAATGCACGAGGGATTTTTTTAATAAAATGCACGAGAGATTATTCCTATGCTTAGCTTGCCTGAATGCACTAGTGATTTAACGTTCGCAGTCTGAATGCCCAGCCTACTGCAGCCCACTCCATCGGAAGACAAGACATGACCTACATACCTCACATGCAACACTGTATATCTATTCAAAATAACATCGTATTGACTAATGCCTGGTAGTATTGGAGTTCTATGGTTCAAAAACTTTTTTTGTCATCCATTAGGCTGGCCTGCCCATCTATTTATTTGTAAAAACAGAGTTGTAACTGTTAATTCGCTGGATTTTGGATCGGCCTCATGTACCCAACGGGCCAGTGAGGCCACAAATTTCTAATGAAATGGGCCGACCCATGGTGTAACGCCCACGATGCGGCTATATCTCCCACGTGTCGAGGCACGACTTAGAGGCATAACCGCATAGTGGTTTTGTCGCAAGAAGGGTCATCTTCACACAATCCCATGTAATGAACAAGAATGGGATAAAGAGTTGGCTTACAATCGCCACTTCACACAATACATAAATATCATTCATACATCATCCAAAATACAATCATATAGACCGAGTACGGTCAAAATCCAGATGAAAATAAGACAACCCCAAATGCTAGATCCCCGATCGTCCCAACTGGGCTCCACTACTGATCATCAGGAAAAGACACATAATAACGACCACGTTCCTCGTCGAACTCCCACTTGAGATCGACGCCATCGTCTGCACTGGCATCGTCGGCACCTGCAACTGGTGTTGGAAGTATCTGTGAGTCACGGGGACTCAGCAATCTCACACCCGCGAGATCAAGACTATTTAAGCTTGTAGGAAAAGGTGGTGCAAAGAGGTGGAGCTGCAGCGACAAAAGCATATATGGTGGCTAACTTGCGCAAATGAGAGCGAGAAGAGAAGCAATGGAGCGGACGTCATCTAGCAATGACCAAGAAGAGGTCCTGAACACCTACTTACGTCATACATAACACAGACCGTGTTCACTTCCCGGGACTCCGCCGAGAAGAGACCATCACGGCTACACACGCACTTGGTGTATTTTAAATTGGGTCAAGTGACAAGTTATCTACAACCGGACATTAACAAATTCCCATCTGCCACATAACCGCGGGCACGGCTTTCGAAAGTTAATACCCTGCAGGGGTGTCCCAACTTAGCCCATCATAAGCTCTCACGGTCAACGAAGGATAAACCTTCTCCCGGAAAGACCCGATCAGTCTCGGAATCCCGGTTTACAAGACATCTCGACAATGGTAAAACAAGACCAGCAAAGCCTCCCGAATGTGCCGACAAATCCCGATAGGAGCTGCACATATCTCGTTCTCAGGGCACACCGGATTGTCCAAGCTTCCGATAGGCCAGACCAGAGTTGCCCCTGGTGGCCACCGGCGACTGACAGTTTGGACCAATACTCAGAGGAGCACTGGCCCGGGGGTTTAAAATAAAGATGACCCTCGGGCTCTAGAAAACCCGGGGGGAAAAAGGTATAGGTCGCAAATGGTAAAACCAAGGTTGGGCCTTGCTGGAGGAGTTTTATTCAAGGCGAACTGTCAAGGGGGTCCCATAAATCACCCGACCGTGTAAGGAACGCAAACTCAAGGAACATAATCCCGGTATAACAGTAACTAGGGCGGCAAGAGTGGAACAAAACACCAGGCATAAGGCCGAGCCTTCCACCCTTTACCAAATATATAGATGCATTAATTAATTAATAGATATTGTGATATCCCAACATATCCATGTTCCGACATAGAACAAACTTCAACTTCACCTGCAACTAGCAACGCTATAAGAGGGGCTGAGCAAAAGCGGTAACATAGCCAAACAACGGTTTGCTAGGAAAAGATGGTTAGGGGCTGACATGGCTGAAATAGGAGACATGATATAGCAAGTGATAGGTAGCGAGCATGGCAATAGAGCGAACAACTAGCATAGCAAAGATAGAAGTGATTTCGAGGGGTGGTCATCTTGCCTGCAAGATTCTCAGAGTTGTCGAAAGCTTGATCCTCGTAAGCGTACTCGACAGGTTCCTCGTTCACGAACTCGTCTCCCGGCTCTACCCAAGACAAGAACACAAACAAACGGAACCACAATCAACAACGAGAAATGCACAAGCAACATGATGCAAGACATGTATGATATGCAAGATATGGTATGCGATGCGTATGCGTGCTCCGGAAGGAAAATGATGAACATGGCAGTAACTTGGCAAACCAAGCATGCCACTGGAAAGATGAGATGATTTCGGTCGAAATCGATATAAAGATCACCGGAATCGGATGCACGGTTTGCAAATGGCGAGCAAAACAAGAATGACACTAATCTGCGATTAACAGCAAGATAGCACTTAAATACAACAAGTAACAATGCTACAGCACCCCAACATAGCAACAAAGCACATGGCAGTAATCTACAGGAGATGCTTGACAAAAGATGAACACTGAGCTACTGCTAGTTCATAACATATCAAGCTCAAACAAGCATGGCAAAAGTGTAAAAGATTACAGGTTCACAGACTTGGTGGAAAACTGGACATGGCAGAAAACAGCATCAGGTAGCAATGTTCAGAGCACGAAATCAACATGCTAAAGTAACTTAACATAGCAAAACAAGGCATGGTAGTGTTCTACTAAATGCACATTACAAAAGTTCCTTACTGACGATAAGCCAAAAAGGGCCAGAAGATATGATGGCAAGCATGTAAACATAGCAAGTTTCGTTATCAGGTTTCAGACTTAGCAGAAAACAGAGCATGGCAGAAATATTAATATGTAGGACTCTTTGTGAGCTTGATGCACTCACTACAGAGCAATGCATGACAACCCAAGCATACCTACAGAAAGATGGCATGTTTATGAAGCTATCCATGGCAAGAACAATTGCATAGCATGTATGGATCAACTACAATAAGCTTGGCAAAAATGCATGTCATGTTAAGAATCTGTCAGAAATATTTTATAGCAAAAGTAGAGCAAGATTGAGTCATTCTATGGTACTCTAAAATTGCAAAAAATTGCAGGAATGGATCAATTACAACTATAGCTACAAAACATCCCTACTTAACATCTCCAAAATATGCATGGATCTCTCTGTAGCATCAAGTTTTCATGGCAACAAAATTACAGCAGACTAGGACTTAGAGAAATCACCAAAGTCCCTGAAATCAGAAATATTACGGGACCTACTTTGCATGCTTGTGCTAGTCACCACATAGATCACAAAAATACATGGACTATACCACTGGAAATATGGCATGGCATACTTCAAAACACATGTAGAGCTCATGCTCAAAAGGTGCACAGAATAAATGATACAAAAATGACAAATCTCCAAGTTCTGTTAAGAACCAGAGATTAACAGCAACTAGCCCTCTTCCAACGAAGATTTGGGCATCAAGATGACCTCTAATGAAAATTATGAAATTGAACAAAATGAAGAGCATCACGAGACGAACAATTTGACATATTATACGCGCGAATCGGAGCTACATGCACAAAGTTATCGCATCGGGAACACAAGCACTTGCTGATGGAATTCACAGACTTAGGAAAAAAACGGAGCTCGGGGAAAGTCAACGGGAACAGTGCTATACCAGATCGGATCGAGGAGGCTTGCTCGATCCCGAGCTCGTCGCCGGCGGGAGGAGGAAGGAAGGCAGAGGGAGCGGCGGCGCCGGTGGGGGAGGACGAGGCCGGCGGGGCTGCTCCGGCGGGGAAGGTGGCCGGCGGCGGGCGGCGAGCGCGCGGGACCGGCGGGGAAGCTCGTGGCGGCGGCGACCGGTGGCGATGGCGATGGCCGGCGGCGGCGGAGGCGGCGCCCGGCGGCGGGGCAGGCGCGCGGCGGCGGGCGTGGGCCGCGGGGGGCGGAGTCGGGCCCCGCGGGCCGGCGGCGGGGCGAGGCCGGAGGCGGCCACGTGGCGCTCGCGGGTTGGCCGGGCGGCGCGGCGGACGTGTCCGGCGCGGGCGGACGCGTCCGGCGCGGCGCGGAGGGAGAGGGTTAGGGTTTCGTCTGAGATTTCGTTTTTCGGGATGCCCACTCATTTATAGGTAGAGGGAGCTAGGAGACTCCAAATGAGGTGCGGTTTTCGCCCACACGATCGTGATCGAACGACCTAGAGCATGGAAGAGAGTTTGGTGGGCTTTGGGCTGGTTTTGGAGGGGGGTTTTGCTGGACACTCAAATGGACATTGCGGAGGCCCGGTTAACCGTTGGAGTACCAAACGACCTCCGAATGGAACGAAACTTGACCGGTAGTCTCCGGGTGGTATATTAAGACCACTTGACAAGCCTCGGTCCATTCCGAGAAAGTTTGACACACGCACACGAAAGAAAACTAGAAGGGTGCACCGGGGAAGATAGGAGCGCCGGATTGGAAAACGGACAACGGGGAAAATGCTCGGATGCATGAGACGAACACGTATGCGAATGCAATGCACATGATGATATGATATGAAAATGCATGACATGACAAAATACAAAACGAAAGACAAAACCCAACAACGGAGGGAAAAAACCTATCACATAGCCGGAAATGGCAAGAGTCGGAGTTACAAATATGGCAAGTTACATGCGGGGTGTTACACATGGCCTCACATATTGGCCTTGGGGCCACAGGGCCAGGTCCGGGTTGACCCATTCCCATCTTGACCTATATTCCTTTTTTATTTTTCTCCTTTGGCAAGCATCATGTGGTGAGGAAAGATCTAGGCACATATGTCCAGTTGAATATGGATAGCATGAGTTATTATTGTTGACATCACCCTTGAGGTGAATATGTTGGGAGGCGAAACTATAAGCCCCTATCTTTCTATGTGTCCGGTTGAAACGTTTTGCTCATGTGTATGCGGTGAGTGTTAGCAATCATAGAAGACTATATGATGGTTGAGTATGTGGACTTTCCTAAAGGCTCGGATACGTGACCCTTCCTGAAAAGATGATGAATTTTAGTTGCAAAGTTGACTGAGAACATAGTTTGTAGGTTTCTAATAGAGTTTATGCTTTATACTTCGATAGTGTGATGAGTTGTTACTTATTAATGAGAAGTTTATGATAAAAGTTCTATGATAAAGGCTTTATGTTAAAGTTTTTTGCTGTTATAATAATGAACATGATGCTTCTATGTCCGAATTTTGTTTTTATCGACACCTCTCTCTCTAAGCATGTGGACATGTTTTCCGATTTTGGTTTTCGCTTGAGGACAAGTGAGGTCTAAGCTTGGGGGAGTTGATACATCCATTTTGCATCATGTTTACCTACTGTTATTTATAATGTTTTTATGCATAATAATGCTTTTTGGAGTAATTCTAAGGCCTTTTATCTCATAATATGCAAGGTACACACAAAGACGGAGAATTCCAGTAGCTGGAAATCTGGACCCGAAAAAGCTACGTCAGGCTACCTATTCTGCACAACTCCAAATGAGCTGAAACTTCACGAGGATTTTTATGGAATAAATAAGGAATACTGGAGCAAATAACCACCGAAGGGGGCCACCTGGTGAGCACAAGACACTAGGGTGCGCCTAGCCCCCCAGGCGCTCCCTGGTGGGTTGTGCTCAGCCCAGCCCACCTCCGGTGCCCAAATTTTGGTATATAAGTCATTTTGACCTAGAAAAAATAGGGGGAGGACTTTCGGGACGGAGCGCCTCCATCTCGAGGCGGAACTTGGGCAGGAGCACTTTTGCCCTCCAGCGGAGCGATTCCGCCGGTGGAACTTCCCTCCTGGAGGGGGAAATCATCGTCATTGTCATCACCAACAACTCTCTCATCTTGGGGAGGACAATCTCCATCAACATATTCAATAGCACCATCTCCTCTCAAACCCTAGTTCATCTCTTGTGTTCAATCTGTATACCGGAACTATAGATTGGTGCTTGTGGGTGACTAGTAGTGTTGATTACATCTTGTAGTTGATTACTATATGGAATATTTGGTGGAAGATTATATGTTTAGATCCAATATGCTATTTAATACCCCTCTGAACTTGAGCATGTTTATCACTTGTGAGTAGTTACTTTTGTTCTTGAGGTCATGGGAGAAATCATGTTGAAAGTAATCATGTGAACTTGATATGTGTTCGATATTTTGATAGTATGTATGTTGTGATTCCCTTAGTGGTGTCATGTGAACGTCGACTACATGACACTTCACCATATTTGGGCCTAAGGGAATGCATTGTGGAGTAGTAATTAGATGATGGGTTGCGAGAGTGACAGAAGCTTAAACCCTAGTTTATGCGCTATTCCGTAAGGGACCGATTGGATCCAAAAGTTTAGTGCTATGGTTAGAATTTATTCTTAATACTTTTCTCGTAGTTGCGGATGCTTGAGAGGGGGTTAATCATAAGTAGGAGGTTTGTTCAAGTAAGAACAGCACCTAAGCACCGATCCACCCACATATCAAATTATCAAAGTAGCGAACACGAATCGAACCAACATGATGAAAGTGACTAGATGAAATTCCCGTGTACCCTCAAGAACGCTTTGCTTATTATAAGAGACCGTTTTGGCCTTTCCTTTGCCTCAAAAGGATTGGTCTACCTTGCTGCACTTTTGCTACTATTATCGTTACTTACTCGTTACAAATTATCTTCCTATCACGCATGAATCCTGGAGACATCACCTTTCTATCGCATGAATCCTTGAGACTGCACCTTGCTGTTATGGAGATCCTGGCCGTTGTTTGGAGCACAAAACGCGAGGCAGAATCTTATGGTAAGTTGAAACCTAGATGGTGTACTATCTAGGGAAGTGGAGAACGCAAGTTTGGCTGCGATTGGTGGCGAAATTTTGGTCGCACGGCATGACGGTGAGGTGTTGCTCGTTGAGTTCTACTGACCTGAACCCTAGGTTGGGAGTTTATATTGGATTGAGCGGCTGGGTGAGGCAAGGCATGGTAGTTATAGGGTAAAAAAGATGAAATGTTTTCTTTTAGCTGAAAGAAAAGATGAGACGTTTTTCATTAATGGCATAGGTGGGTTATTTCTGACAACTTTAATTCCAAAAGGCTATTATTAAAATCTAACGGCTGTTGTTTTGCAGTGAGTTTAACTTACGGCTAGATATTTCTAATTATTGTCCGATTTTATAAGTATTTATCTTTTTTCTGGTAGCCCGTAAAGCACTTTTTATATATAATAGATGTAATTATCAAATTCATATAAGCATTGACTTGGATGTTTATTGTAAGGGATGTCACCTTCATCAAACTTTAATAAAGAGTTTATCTCTACCACCAGTGGTGGTGGTGTATCAAGTCCATGTATTTCTTCAATAGATGGTAAATTATTAACATCTTCAACTTTAATACCTTTTTCCTACATACATTTCTTTGCCTCTTGCATATTTTCAGGACTGGGAAATAAGATACCCCTCTTCTTCGGAGTGGGTTTAGGCGGTGGTTTAGGAAGAGTCCAATCATCATAATTCTTCAATATATTATTCAATAATTCCTCACCTTGTTCAATAGTTCGTTCCCTGAAAACACAACCAGCACAACTATCTAGGAAGTCCCTAGAAGCAATAGTTAGTCCATTATAGAAGATATCAAGTATTTCATTTTTCTTAAGAGGATGATCAGGCAAAGCATAAGTAATTGGAGAAGCCTCCCCCAAGCTTGTGGGAGACTCTCTTCTTCAATTTGCACAAAGTTAAATATTTCCTGTAAGGCAGCTTCTTTCTTATGAGCAGGAAAATATTTTTCAGAGAAGTAATAAATCATATCCTGGGGACTAGGCACACAACCAGGAGCAAGAGTATTGTACCAAATCTTAGCATCACCCTTTAATGAGAACGGAAATAGCTTGAGAATATAGTAGTAGCGAATTTTCTAATCATGAGCAAAAAGGGTGATTATATCTTTAGTTTAATAAGATGTGCCACTAAAGTTTCAGTTTCATTGCCATGAAAAGGATCAGATTCAACCAAAGTAATTAACTCTGGGTCGACAGATAATTCATAACCCTTATCAGTAACAAAGATAGGTGAAGTAGCAAACTTAGGATCACATTTCATTCTAGCATTCAAAGATTTTTCTTTCAGTTTGCATAATAGTTTCTTAACATCATCCCTGTCATTGCAAGCAAGAAAGTCTCTAGCTATCTCCTCATCCATAACATAACCCTTAGGTATCTTAGGCAATTCAAATCTAGGAGAGCTAGGTCTAATAGGTGTTTCATAGTTTTCAGTTTCAAAGACTTCATCAGTTTCAGTAATTTCATCAGTTTCAGCATTCTCAATATCTTTAGCTCTAGCAAGTTGTTCATCAAGAAATTCACCTAGTGGCACATTATCATCAAGCAAGTTACTAGCATCATCATAAGCATCATTCATAGCAGAAGTAGCATCATCAATAACTTGCGACATATCAGGATTAATAGCATGTGGTGGTTGATCAATTGAAAGTGCAGCGGGATATTTACGCCCCAAACTACGGATGTCATGTTCTCCTCAGGGACTAGGCGACGACAGTCGTGCTCGGCTAAAGCTAGATCACACGAAAAGGTTTTTGATATTGCAAGACAAACGAAAATAAAGCAAGTTTGTTCCAGAAAATCATTGACAAATAAAATGTACTCACTATATTTTTGGTGTTTTATTTGTTTTACTTTGGGAACTAAAATACTAGCACAGGCTGACATGAGAAACAAGGAAAACTACAAGACATCAACACATATATGTTCAGCAACTAGTATGAAAGAGAAGAATTAAGATCAAGGGACATGAACAGAAGTACTTCACATCACAAGCATATATATACTCACACGTACATAGCTAACACAGCGACTAAGAATTAAAGAGGTTCAAACAACTCACTTGACAGAGAGCACAAACAACACAAAATAATCACAATAGGTAATCAGAATATCATGGGAAACTAACTGACAGAAAATTCACATATATTGAAATAGTAATTATCATGTCTCCACTCTAAATGTTCACAGAAATTACACACACACACATAAACTATTCTAGTTCTTGCAGATCAACAGAATACATCCAGACAAGGACAAATCCGAATTTCACAGGATCCCACTCACATCTAATACATAGATATTTCAGAGAGGGAGAGAGAACAGTAGCAAGTGTTGGAGAAGGAGAAAGTGATTCAGAAGAAGAAGCAGGGAGGTTTTCTTCAGAAAGGAACAGCAGCAGCGTGGAGGCTTGGAGAAGAAGCACTAGCAAGAGGTTGAGAGAGCAGCAGCAGGGACGAGGGAAGGAGTAGCGAGAGAAGTTGGGGAAGCAGCAGCAGCAGTGACAGAAGAAGAAGAAGCATCATCGAGGGAAGAAGAAGCAACAGCGAAGGGGTTCAGAGAAGAGGGATGCAGCGAGCAGCAGAGAGAGATAGGCGAAGGGAGTTGCAGCAAGGTAAGGGAAGAAGGACCAGACGCCCGTCTGGCGGGTCGCGCGAGTGGCGCTGGAGATGGTGGTGGTGATGCGGCGCTAGTGGCGGCGATGTGGATGGATGATGGCGGATGGTGCAGCGGCGGGTGATGGAGATGGCGAGGATGGGTGGCTGGGTGGCGCTGGTTGGCGCACCGCCGCGCCGGCCTGGCCGCGGCGGCGGCCGGTGGTGGAAAAGGCGGTTGAGGGAGATGGAGCTGCCAGGCCTGATCCAAAAAATTGGTTGCGCTAGGGATTTTGTTCCCCTTTTCTCAGCTGCCACTGTTGCACTTTGGCCCTCCTCTTCTCAACTTTCTACACAAGAAGATCCATTCTTCACTTAGTTCGCACCCCTGGATACTTCTTCCTTCACAATTTGGTCCCTCTTCTCTTCCTGCCCAAAGTCTTGTTCCTCAATATTCTTCTTTCCTGCTCTTGACTCTTCTCATTATCACGAAGTTTATAGTGCCTTCTCGCACTTTTCTGCAAGATAAACAAACGAATAGTAAATGATACCCTTTTATGATTATCAAGCAAGTATTCAATATTTCACAGCAAGAATTGATGGCCAGATCACAATAAATGGTATATTTGTGTGCCCAAATTGTATATATGAAATGTGCTTATCAAGTTCCCCCACACTTAAATCTTTGCTTGTCCTCAAGCAAAGGAATATGACAAAGGCAAGATAGTGAACAGTAAACTGACTAGAGAATGTCAAGTGAAGTAGATCTCTAAACAGTGCATGCTTTGGACTTGGCTAGTGAAAATTAATGGTTAAGAGTGCTACATATCAATAGGACACTAGTAAACTCGACCATTTTAAACTATTACAATGATAAAAGAAGATCACAAGTTCAAATGTTGATTGTGCCAAAAGTTTCCTAAAGAGAGCCTGATCCCGAGAATAAAAGAAAGTTGTGAACCACTTATTGAATTTGAAAGAAAGACACATATTATTTTATTAGTCTCACCAAAGGAACATACCACCGATCCCGAGAACATGGTATACACCTGGCTCAACCAAGTATTTTTTTTCTCCCCAAAGGAACATACCACCGATCCCGAGAACATGGTATACACCTGGTTCGACAATTACATTTTTATTTATTTATTACTGTCCAAGCTACCAGATTTCACATGCCACCGATCCAGGGAACATGACATGCTACTGTAGGTAGACCAGACTTATTCATTATAAGATATACTTTTTTACTTTTCAAATTAACAAAAACAAGAATCATCACTCATCCATGTCTGGTTCACATACTACCGATCCAGGGAACATAGCATGCTAATCCATAGTGGTAAGTGATTGCTCTGAATGGGAACACAATAGGCACAAACTCAGCATCTGACACTTAATGATCTAGGTGTATCAAGGTAAAAGCAAAAAATGAATAAATTTTCTAGTGTACTATGGATTTGAGCACTCAAAACTAATAGTTTTCACTAATTTTAGCAAAGCACGCAATATGTAGATCACTAGTTTACATGGCATTCAACAATCAGTTCGCATATTCTCATCAAGCACCATATGTCAAATAAAATTCAGTGGGGCAACATTTAAGAAATGGCTTAATAAGCAACCCAAATAACATTTGATTTCAGCATGTATCAATGAATGATATACTCGGAATGGGTCATGAAACAGCTCACCGGGCACTATGAAGTAGCACTCGCTTGATCACTCTCTAAGCTGCTGCTCTTCTCCTTTGCTTCCTCATGGATGCTCCAGCTTCACTCTTCTTCGTGTGTGCCCCCTTGCTTCTCCTCATCCCCATGCTCTGAGTCCACCAGGGTCCCAAGGAATGTCACCTCGAACCTGGTCAGCATGTAGTGGATCGTGCACAAGCAAAAACCTGAAAGAACTCTCAATAAAAGAGACAATCCAAGTGGTAGGGATAATACCCTCCAAGTCGTCAATCGAATATCCAATTACATAAGCATAGCTATAAAGCACATGTTTAGGATGGTAGAAATCAGCAAGGTCAACACTAACATGAGGATGAAATTTATCATTAAGCTCAAGACTAGCATGGGAATAATATGTTTCATTAAGCATAGGACTAGCATAAGGAAAATAAGTGTCATCATCAGGAATGAGAGCAATGCCACCAACAGTGTATGTATGATCATGTCCAAGCAAATAATTTTTCAAGTCTAGCTTGATTGATGGTATAACGCAATGGAAAGTAGCAGCAAAGATCTCATAAGGAAGCATGTCATCAAGAGGATTGGATAAACCTGCTAAATCACGCTCCTGTATGACGATGGGCAAATGTTTTTCTGGTTCTTCATCTTCAATCACATCAACTTCTTTTGCTTCTTCAAGAGTAATAGATGATGAGTCTTCAACTTGATCACTTTGTTGTTCGAGCTCTGGATCATCTTGTTCCTTGTCTTCAAGTATTTCTTCTTCAATCTGAGGTCTTTCTTCCTCTGGACTCTTTCTATCTTGCTCAGCTGGATGTGACGGTATTGGAACCTCACATGTATCAAGGGGAATCTTGGCAACACTCAGCTCAAGGAGGGAGGAGATAGTACTGCCAGCGCTGATGTTCTTCTCAATCTTCCTTACTTCTTCCACTAGCTCTTTTCCACTCTTGATCTTCTTCATTTCCTCTAGTATCACCAGCCTAATTGGATCATCTTCGGCACTCCAAGTGAACTCGAGACTAAGCAATGTGAGCTTGTCTATATCATCAAAATCATCTTGTGTGGGCACTTGTGTTGAAGGTGTTGGTTGACCAAATGGAGGACCATTTAACTCCATTGGCAACATCTCCTGGTGTTGAGGTATATGAGTAGGAGATGAATACAATTGCTGTGGTGCATAGTTGTTGCTCTCCTCTTCATACCTAAATCCCTGCATTGGATAACTAGAGGCAAACGATGAGATCTCAGGGTTGTTGCTCCTATATGACATATTCTGGTTTTCAGGCCACCCATATGAGTAATTGTTTTGGTATGAGCTAGGCTATGGGGCGAAGCTCATGCCATAACAATCGGGAGGGTGAGAGTAACCATGCTGACATTCAGCGGGTGAATGGCCCTGAAATCCACAAATATGGCATGTAGGAGCAACATAAGGATGACCTCTAGAATAAGGATCATAAGAGCTAGGCCTATCCTCAAAAACTACTTCTCGCTGCCGAGTTAAATCATCTAATCGATGGGAAATCTTACTTATCAGGTCTTGAATACTTTCCGTGTTGTTTGTAGTGTTGCTCGCATAAGCATGATGATCTGAATAGTAAGCCATATCTGAGAAGATGCAATAACCTGCAGAATGACCAAGCAAAGAAAGAGAAAATAACTTGAACAAGGGTTAGGGGTTAGAGATATATCACATATATATAGCACAAAGGGAAAAACAAGAAAACCCTAGTCTATAACCTCACAGAATCGCTCGACGCTAGTCCCCGGCAACGGCGCCAAAATGATCATTTGTAAAATAGCGTGGTTTTTACGCCCCAAACTACGGATGTCGTGTTCTCCACAGGTACCTAGAACTTCGAAGCACACATTCGAAACATTCAGAACAACTGAACAGATGAAGCAAACCGTAATGACAACAAGTAGCCACTGGAACAAGGTAAAACAAAATAATATGCAGCAAAGGTAAAGGGTTCAGAAATAGGACTGTCTCTTTTTTAGTGGTTTTCTTGTGATCAAACAGACAAGTAACACTAGCACATGGAAGATGGCTCAGACATCACACACAACTCATGCAACCAATTAAAGTGACAGCAGCTCACAGGGGAATAACTACTAACTTAATATCCAGCAAAGGGTCACAACAATTCAGCAAGGATACATGAGGATTCAGCAAAGGTGTACAGGTAATAGAGTAAATTTCAGACCCAATAGTGCATATATTTAGAGAATAGGAACAAGAGAAGAGAGAGTTCAGAGCCTATGGGTCTTGATGATCTTCAATTCGAAGCTGTATATGTTGCAGGCGAAGAAGAGTAGCAGCAGAGGCACGTTGGAGACGATCTTCCGTGGAGCACCAGAAGGCCCGACGCCCCTGGCCTCGGTCGATCCTCTCCCTCTCAGCAGCGAGGAGGAAGAGAGAAGGAGTGGCAGAGATCGTCGGTCAGGGAGGTCGCAGCAGCAGGAGTTGGAGCTGAGCAGCGGTGGTCGATCTTGAGGTTGGAGACGAGGAAGTGCAGCAGGTCAGCGTCGTCATTGGAGAGGAGCGGTGGATCGCCGGTAAGATCGGGGCAGCTTCGTGGTGGATCGGGCACCACCGCCAGTCTCCCGGCACCCTCTTCTCCCTCTCTCTCCTTCGATCTGGTTCTTCTGCTGGTTCCCCTCAATCCCCTGGTTCGATCTGGTGGTAGGTGAGTAGCATGGAGGACAGCGAGGAGGAGGAGAGAAAAAGGCAGTCGACCCTTGTGGTTTTCTTTCCTTCGACCCCCTCTACTCCTCTGCTCTCTCGTGGCCTCGCGCGTGGGATTAGACATGCGTCTGGTTGGTTGCGCTAGACCAGCCCCTTCTCACGCGCACAAGCAGACATCTGCTCTTCTCTGTCTGACTAGGTGCACAAGTCCCTGGTTCTTTTCAGCTCTCCCCTTCTAGTTCTATCTTTTCGCACAAGATGATCCCTAGCTTGAAGGTTGTAAACACTTTCGATGAAGTTTGGGTGCCTAAACGCACCAGTCCTGCAAGATATGAATAAGTGTTGTAAAAATATCATAATAGGAATATTTCTATAAGAATGAATACTTTATAAGTAAAAACTGTGGTCATAGGTTTGATTGTTATGCAAAAGGCTTGAAATACTATATGAATGAATGTGCTATCAGTGGTGTTGCAAGTTCACTCAAAACAGAAGGTGAATCAAGTGTAGAGTGTGATGGCAAATCCTTACCTCCCCTTGTCTTAGAGGGAAAGGTCTTGATTTTGGTATCTTTCGGATTCCTCATAGTGATAAATAGATATAAATCCCAAGTGACTCAACAAATATAGCTATGTTCCCCGGCAACAGCGCCAGAAAAAAGGTCTTGATAACCCACAAGTATAGGGGATCACAACTATTTTCAAGGGTAGAGTATTCAACCCAAATTTATTGATTCGACACAGGGGGAGTCAAAGAATATTTGTAAGTATTAGCAGTTGAGTTGTCAATTCAACCACACCTAGAGATTAAATATCTGCAGCAAAGTGATCAGTAGCATAGTAGTATGATAGTTTTGATAGCAGTGGTAACAATAGCAATGGTAATGTAATAGCAGTAACAGTTTTGTAGCAGTTGTAACAGTAGCAATAGCAATAGTAACTTAGCAAGAGCAATATGTGGAAAACTCATAGGCATTGGATCGGTGAATTTGTTGGATAATATTCATCATATGACAGTCATAACCTAGGGTGACACAGAACTAGCTCCAGTTCATAAATATAATGTAGGCACGTATTCCGTAAATAGTCATACGTGTTTATGGAAAAGAACATGCATGACATCTTTTGCCCTACCCTCCCGTGGCAGTGGGGTCCATAAGGAAACTAAGGGACATTAAGGCCTCCTTCTAATAGAGAATCGAAACAAAGCATTAACACATAGTGAATATATGAACTCCTCAAACTACGGTCATCACCGGAAAGTATCCCAATTACTGTCATCCTGGGGTTTACGAATCATAACATGTAGCAGCTGCATATGATCTAGAACATAGATATAATTGTGAAAACATAAACGTCAGATCTGAAATCATGGCACTCGGGCCCTAGTGACAAGCATTAAGCATAGCAAAGTCATAGCAACTTCAATCTCAGAACATAGTGGATACTAGGGATCAAGCCCTAACAAAACTAACTCGATTACATGATCAATCTCATCCAACTCACCGACCGGCGAGGCTACGAAGGAATTACTCACTCCCGGTGGGGAGCATCATGGAATTGGTGATGAAGGAGGGTTGGTGATGATGAAGACCGAAGATTCCCCTCTTCGGAGCCCCGAACGGGCTCCGGATCTGGCCACCTGGTGAAGAACAAGAGGTGGCGGCAGCTCTGTATCGTGAAACGCGAACTTCCTCCCCTATTTTTCTCTGAAAATAGGAATTTATAGAGTTGGAATTAGCGTCAGCGGAGCCCCGACGGCCCCACAACCCACCAGGGCGCGCCTGGGGTGGCGCGCCCTGGTCTCTTGTGGGTAGCCAGGCCCACCCCTCCAGTGCGTCTTGGTTCCAGTATTTTTTATTTTTTATGAAATAATTCCCCAAAAAGTTTCGTCCAAATCCGAGAACTTTTATTTCTGCACAAAAACAACACCATGGTAGTTCTGCTGAAAACAGCGTCAGTCCGAGTTAGTTTCATTCAAATCTTGCAAATTAGAGTCCAAACAAGAGCAAAACTGTTATGAAAAGTAGATACAATGGAGAAGTATCGTGCGACAACAAGAGTCTGGGTAGGCAAAGCCCATGTGAAAGCTGAGGCATGCGCATGCGCGGGTCTGGCTTGCACAATCGGCATAGCCTAGCAAGGGGCTCTGGTCACTGATGGGGCGACCTAGCCTCGCCCAACACGCGTAAGCGAGGGGCATAAGAGGGCGCACGGGGCACGACGAATACCACCACAGAAAGGTACCCCATACGCCATGGACATTCCCCAGCAAAGGCGACCGGATCCACGCCGTCTAGATAGATCAGACGATGGAGAGAGACCGGGGGAGCGAGCCAGGGGAGTTCAGTGCCAAGAGAAAGGCACAGAGGGAAATCTCGCCCACAGAAGCCCTAAGGAGACGGGCACTCTTGCATCTGTTATAGGAATAATGACCCGGAATAGTTAGTGTATGGCCGAATAATTTTAATTTTAGTTCATCATAAGTGAAAGAATTTAATTTAAATGCCATGCATATCTTGTCAATGAGTTGCACATGCTGGAATGGGTCCTGCATACCATCCCCTGTGAATTGTTTACTTTGCAGCATGTTGACTAAACTTGGGTTAATTTTGTAAGTTTCACCATTAGATCTCGGGCCGATAGATATGAAGGTATCCTTGATAGGTGGTCCCGAGATCTTGATTGCAGCGAGTTGATACAAATGCTCAAACTCAACCATGGTTGCTTAAAACCTACAAAAATAACTTAGTACACTAAAATAAACCAAAACCTAAAACAAATACCAAAAGCACCTCACTCCCCGCCAACGGTGCCAGAAAAAGCTTGATGTTACACAAGTGCATAGAGTTTAATTTTACTCCATCTGTTCACTTTTGTAAGTCATTTCAGACAACTCAAAATTGGTTGTTTTGTACATTGTCTGAAATGTCTTCGAGGTCTTATAAAAGTGAACAAAGGGAGTAGCTTATTTGAAGTAAGAGTATCGATCCCACAATGAGCATAGGAAGTGGTCTTTGGCTCTTGTAGAGGGTTACTGCAATGTGCCTCTAATTATTAACATCCAAATTGAAAATTGGGATGTTACAAGTATTTTACTCATAACTATATTTTTATTCGTCACATACTATGAGTTTTGCTTGGAGCGTCTTGTATGATATGAGTCTTTGCTTGTTTCGCTTTTTATTTTAAGTCATGAATCCTTGCTGGACACACTTATTTGAGAGAGCCAAAATTTTGCCATGACTTGTTAGAATTGCTCTCTATGCTTCACTTAAATCTTTATGAGCTATGGAATTGCTCTAGTGCTTCACTTATATCTTTTTGAGCACGGTGTGCTTTAGTATTTTTTAAGAAATTCTCTCATGCTTCACTTAGATTTATTTGAGAGTTAGTAAATTTTTTAAGAAATTCTCTCTTTCTTCACTTAAATCATTTTGAGAGAAAGAAATATTATGCTCATGATCTTCACTTATATTTGTTTGAGCTTATCAAAAGCAACACATGAAAATTAGTTCCAAAGCGATAGATATCCGAGTAGGATATAATAAAAACTTTCAGTAAGATCATTGGACAAAATAAACTTGATTCCTTGTAATAGTTTTGAGATATGATGATATGATATGTGAGTCATGTTGATGAGTAATTATGCTTTAGTAAGAATATTGGTGCTAAGGTTTGTGATTCCCTATGCAAGCACCAAAGTCAATAGTTATGCAATGAAATTACATCCTACTTGTGGTGCATTATTCGATGTTACTTATGCTTAATGCTCACTTATGAGATTTTTCATTTCTTGGTTGGTCGCTTCGCAATCTTTTGCTAGCCTTCATTTTGCACTAAGTATGATCACTACTTGTGCATCCAAAATTCATTAATCCAGTTTTTCCACATGAGTCCACCATACCTACCTATATGCGGTATTCTTTTGCTGCTCTAAGCAAATTTGTATGTGCCATCTCTAATTTTCAAAATAAATTTCTCTTTTGTGTGCTTGTACCGCTCATGAAACGGTAGGGGGTGGCTAATATATTTCCATGCTAGAAATGTTATTCTCAAGATGAGTGTTTATTCACTTGTCATTGCACGAGAGTGAGGCAAAGGTATTAGGGATGCCCAGTCCCGAAATGAAAAATGAATTTACTTTATGTTGTCAAATAATAAATTCCTTGGAAAGTGTTGGTATGGAAGGCACCCGTGGATACGGCTAGCCATGGAAAGTGAAAGTATGGTCGAAAAAGGAATAAACTTTAATTTCTGTTTGGGAACCGCCTATGATATATCTAGCATGGAAAGTATTGGAAACTACTCGATCGTTCTCGTTGACAGGAAAAGCATGCCTCCCAAAATGTTTTTATCTATCTTTTTTGCTTTGAGCTCTGGCACCTCTACAAATCCCTACTTCCCTCTGCGAAGGGCCTTTCTTTTACTTTATGCAATTTTAATTTTTATTTGAGTCTCCATCTTCTCTTATAAAGCACCAACTAAGGGGCACTATGATCGTACTTGAGCATTGGGTGTAGCTAATATGCGAGTGTGTTTCATGAATGGATCAATGATTGAGCATAATGGGCTAGGGATAACTTATTTTAGCATTGATATTTTGAAAGACATGGTTGCTTGTTGATATGCTTGAGTATTAAAGTCCTCATGTCAAAACTAGACTATTGCTTCGAACCATATAAAAGTCCAAATGTCCATGCTACAAAGAAAAGAATATGTGATGAGCATGTTAGGCAGCACTTCACATCAAAAAATTTGTTTTTATCATTTACCTACTCGAGGACGAGTAGGAATTAAGCTTGGGGATGCTGATACGTCTCCAATGTATCTATAATTTTTTATTGTTCCATGCTATTATATTATCATTCTTGGATGTTTTATAATCATTTTATAGTCTTTTCATGTCATTTTTTGGTACTAACCTATTGACATAGTGCCCAGTGCCAGTTGTTGTTTTCTGCATGTTTTTAACATCGCAAGAAATCAATACCAACTGGAGTACAAACGCAGTGAAACTTTTTATGGATTTTTTTGGACCAGAAGACATCCAGTGGGCCAAAGAAGTACAGAAGAGGGAGCCCGAGGTGAGCACAAGACACCAGGGCGCGCCTGGAGACCCAGGCGCGCCCTGGTGGGTTGTGCCCACCTCGGTGGCCTCCCGCACCGCCTCTTTGCTCTATAAAAATACCCCAATATTCCAGAAACCTAGGGGGTCGACGAAAATAATTCCAGCCGCCGCAAGTTCCAGAACCACCAGATCCAATCTAGACACCATCACGGAGGGGTTCATCATGCCCATTGGTGCCTCTCCGATGATGCGTGATTAGTTCATTGTAGACCTACGGGTCCGTAGTTAGTAGCTAGATGGCTTCCTCTATCACTTTTGATTCTCAATACAATGGTCTCCTGGAGATCCATATGATGTAACTCTTTTTGCGGTATGTTTGTTGGGATCCAATGAGCTTTGAGTTTATGATCAGATCTATCTTTCTATCCATGAAAGTTATTTGAGTCTTCTTTGATCTCTTATATGCATGATTGCTTATAGCCTCGTATTTCTTCTCCGATATTTGGGTTTTATTTGGCCAACTTGATCTATTTATCCTACAATGGGAAGAGGTGCTTTGTGATGGGTTCGATCTTACGGTGCTTGATCCCAGTGACAGAAGGGGAACCGACACGTATGTATCGTTGCTATTAAGGATAACAAGATGGGGTCTATTTCTACATAAATAGATCTTGTCTACATCATGTCATTGTTCTTATTGCATTACTCCATTTCTCCATGAACTTAATACACTAGATGCATGCTGGATAGCGGTCGATGTGTGGAGTAATAGTAGTAGATGCAGGCAGGAGTCGGTCTACTAATCTTGGACGTGATGCCTATATGATGATCATTGCCTGGATATCGTCATGATTATTTGAAGTTCTATCAATTGCCCAATAGTAATTCGTTTACCCACCGTTTGTCATTTTTCTCGAGAGAAGCCACTAGTGAAATCTACGGCCCCCGGGTCTCTTCTTTATTATATTTGCCTTCGCGATCTATTTTTATTTGCTTTTATTTTCAGATCTATTAAACCAAAAATACCTTTCTATAATTTATTCTTATATATTTTTATCTCGCGCTCCCGCGAGATCTATTTATCCAATCTATAATATTTTTATCCCGTCTACTTGCCAATTTCTGGCGCCGTTGCCCGAAAGGGATTGACAACCCCTTTAAGACATCGGGGTTGCGAGTATTTGTTATTTGTGTGCAGGTGCCGTTCACGTAGTGTTGCGTGGTTCTCCTACTAGTTCGATAACCTTGGTCTCATCACTGAGGGAAATACCTACCATTGATGTGCTGCATCATCCCTTCCTCTTTGGGGAAATACCGATGTAGTTCAAGCAAACATCAGCTGGGCAGAGCCAGGTACAGTGCATGTTCTACTCGTGGTAGACTTTGTGCCACGCATGCCAGCATCATAGTCTCCTGCAGAGAGTTAGAACTCATGATAATTAAGGGTTTTCCCGTGGACATGGCCTCTCTAAGGGTTCTCCGTTATTCCCCGGTCACTTGTAAAGGCTAGGAGCGGTAGCCTTTTACTATCACCTGAATTACCTCTGCGTCCTAAACCTTTACAACGACAGTGATATACTTCGTGGCTGAACGGGGCCCCTTCACAAATTCACGAAGTTATTAAACTAAGCATTCAACAGAGAATCTCATATCCACAATAAATGTTTCAGATCCTACACATACCAAGGTTCATCCATATCCCCAAGAACATGGGGTCTACTCACACATGAGGGCAACAAACATCATGACAATGGTAATGGAATATATGGATCAGAGATTCAAATGATACACCGAGGAATCTGATACGTCTCCAATGTATCTATAAATTTTTATTGTTTCATGTTATTATAGTATCAATCTTGGATGTTTATTATGCAATTATATATCATTTTTGGGACCAACCTATTAACCTACTGCCCAGTGATAGTTGTTGTTTTTTGCTTGTTTTTTTTACGAAATCAATAAAAATGGATTCCAAATGCTACGAAACTTTTTGACAATTTTTTCTGGACCAGAAAGGACCCTAGAAGCTTCAGGAGAAGATCTGAAGAGCCACGAGGGAGCGACAAGCCTGCCAGGCGTGCCCCTAGGCTTGGCTCTTGACCTAATTCCAGCTCTATAAATTCTCAAATATTCCCCATACATCAAAGAGCCACCCGAAATACTTTTTCCGCCACCGCAAGTTCCTGTTCTTACGAGATCCCATCTGGAGGCCTTTTCCGGCACTCTGCCGGAGGGGGATTCGATCACGGAGGGCTTCTACATCAACCATGATGCCCTTCTAATGATGTATGAGTACTTTGTTGGGGAACGTAGTAATTTCAAAAAAATTCTATGCACACGCAAGATCATGGTGATGCATAGCAACGAGAGGGGAGAGTGTTGTCCACGTACTCTCATAGACTGAAAGCGGAAGCGTTCACACAACGCGGTTGATGTAGTCGTACGTCTTCACGATCCGACCGATCAAGTACCGAACGCACGGCACCTCCGAGTTCAGCACATGTTCAGCTCGATGACATCCCTCGAACTCCGATCCAGCCGAGTGTTGAGGGACAATTTCGTCAGCACGACGGCGTGGTGACGATGATGATGTTCTACCGACGCAGGGCTTCGCCTAAGCGCCGCTACGATATTATCGAGGTGTAATATGGTGGAGGGGCACCACACACGGCTAAAAGATCGTTGATCAATTGTGTGTCTAGAGGTGCCCCCCTGCCCCCGTATATAAAGGAGCAAGGGGGGTTCGGCTGGCCTAGAGGAGAGGCGCGCCAGGAGGAGTCCTACTCCTACCGGGAGTAGGACTTCCCCCCTTTTTCCGTGTTGGACTAGGAGAGAAAGGGGGAAGAGGTGGAGGGGAGGAAGGAAGGGGGGCACCGCCCCCCTCTCCTTGTCCTATTCGGACTGGGGGGAGCGCGCGGCCCTGCCCTGGCCTCCTCTCCTCTCTTCCACCTAGGCCCACTAAGGCCCATTAAGTTACCGGGGGGTTCCGGTAACCTCCCGGTACTCCGGAAAAATCCCGATTTCACCCGGAACACTTCCGATGTCCAAACATAGGCTTCCAATATATCAATCTTTATGTCTCGACCATTTCGAGACTCCTCGTCATGTCCGTGATCACATCCGGGACTCCGAACAACCTTCGGTACATCAAAACATATAAACTCATAATATAACTGTCATCGTAACGTTAAGCGTGCGGACCCTACGGGTTTGAGAACTATGTAGACATGACCGAGACACCTTTCTGGTCAATAGCCAATAGCGGAACCTGGATGCTCATATTGGTTCCCACATATTCTACGAAGATCTTTATCGGTCAAACCGCATAACAACATACGTTGTTCCCTTTGTCATCGGTATGTTACTTGCCTGAGATTCGATCGTCGGTATCTCAATACCTAGTTCAATCTCGTTACCGGCAAGTCTCTTTACTCGTTCCGTAATACATCATCCCGCAACTAACTCATTAGTCACAATGCTTGCAAGGCTTATAGTGATGTGTATTACTGAGTGGGCCCAGAGATACCTCTCCGACAATCGGAGTGACAAATTCTAATCTCGAAATACGCCAACCCAACAAGTACCTTTGGAGACACCTGTAGAGCACCTTTATAATCACCCAGTTACGTTGTGACGTTTGGTAGCACACAAAGTGTTCCTCCGGTAAACGGGAGTTGCATAATCTCATAGTCATAGGAACATGTATAAGTCATGAAGAAAGCAATAGCAACATACTAAACGATCGAGTGCTAAGCTAACGGAATGGGTCAAGTCAATCACATCATTCTCCTAATGATGTGATCCCGTTAATCAAATGGCAACTCATGTCTATGGCCAGGAAACACAACCATCTTTGATCAATGAGCTAGTCAAGTAGAGGCATACTAGTGACACTCTGTTTGTCTATGTATTCACACATGTATTATGTTTCTGGTAAATACAATTCTAGCATGAATAATAAACATTTATCATGATATAAGGAAATAAATAATAACTTTATTATTGCCTCTAGGGCATATTTCCTTCAGTCTCCCACTTGCACTAGAGTCAATAATCTAGATTACATAGTAATGATTCTTACACCCATGGAGTCTTGGTGCTGATCATGTTTTGCTCGTGGAAGAGGCTTAGTCAACGGGTCTGCAACATTCAGATCCGTATGTATCTTGCAAATTTCTATGTCTCCCACCTGGACTAAATCCCGGATGGAATTGAAGCGTCTTTTGATGTGCTTGGTTCTCTTGTGAAATCTGGATTCCTTTGCTAAGGCAATTGCACCAGTATTGTCACAAAAGATTTTCATTGGTCCCGATGCACTAGGTATGACACCTAGATCGGATATGAACTCCTTCATCCAGACTCCTTCATTTGCTGCTTCCGAAGCAGCTATGTACTCCGCTTCACACGTAGATCCCGCCACGACACTTTGCTTAGAACTGCACCAACTGATAGCTCCACCATTCAATGTAAACATGTATCCGGTTTGCGATTTAGAATCGTCCGGATCAGTGTCAAAGCTTGCATCAACGTAACCATTTACGATGAGCTCTTTGTCACCTCCATAAACGAGAAACATATCCTTAGTCCTTTTCAGGTATGTCAGGATGTTCTTGACCGCTGTCCAGTGATCCACTCCTGGATTACTTTGGTACCTCCCTGCTAAACTTATAGCAAGGCACACATCAGGTCTGGTACACAGCATTGCATACATGATAGAGCCTATGGCTGAAGCATAGGGATCATCTTTCATCTTCTCTCTATCTTCTGCAGTGGTCGGGCATTGAGTCTTACTCAATCTCACACCTTGTAATATAGGCAAGAACCCTTTCTTTGCTTGATCCATTTTGAACTTCTTCAAAACTTTGTCAAGGTATGTGCTTTGTGAAAGTCCAATTAAGCGTCTTGATCTATCTCTATAGATCTTGATGCCCAATATATATGCAGCTTCACCGAGGTCTTTCATTGAAAAACTCTTATTCAAGTATCCCTTTATGCTATCCAGAAATTCTATATCATTTCCAATCAGCAATATGTCATCCACATATAATATCAGAAATGCTACTGAGCTCCCACTCACTTTCTTGTAAATACAGGCTTCTCCAAAAGTCTGTATAAAACCAAATGCTTTGATCACACTATCAAAGCGTTTATTCCAACTCCGAGAGGCTTGCACCAGTCCATAAATGGATCGCTGGAGCTTGCACACTTTGTTAGCTCTCTTTGGATCGACAAAACCTTCCGGTTGCATCATATACAACTCTTCTTCCAGAAATCCATTCAGGAATGCAGTTTTGACATCCATTTGCCAAATTTCATAATCATAAAATGCGGCAATTGCTAACATGATTCGGACAGACTTAAGCATCGCCACGGGTGAGAAGGTCTCATCGTAGTCAATCCCTTGAACTTGTCGAAAACCTTTCGCAACAAGTCGAGCTTTATAGACAGTAAAATTTCCGTCAGCGTCAGTCTTTTTCTTGAAGATCCATTTATTTTCAATGGCTTGCCGATCATCGGGCAAGTCAACCAAAGTCCATACTTTGTTCTCATACATGGATCCCATCTCGGATTTCATGGCCTCAAGCCATTTTGCGGAATCTGGGCTCACCATCGCTTCTTCATAGTTCGTAGGTTCGTCATGGTCTAGTAACATAACCTCCAGAACAGGATTACCGTACCACTCTGGTGCGGATCTTAATCTGGTTGACCTATGAGGTTCAGTAATAACTTCATCTGAAGTTTCATGATCATTATCATTAACTTCCTCACTGATTGGTGTAGGTGTTGCAGAAACTGATTTCTGTGATGATCTACTTTCCAATAAGGGAGCAGGTACAGTTACCTCATCAAGTTCTACTTTCCTCCCACTCACTTCTTTCGAGAGAAACTCCTTCTCTAGAAAGGATCCATTCTTAGCAACGAATGTCTTGCCTTCGGATCTGTGATAGAAGGTGTACCCAACAGTGTCCTTTGGGTATCCTATGAAGACACATTTCTCCGATTTAGGTTCGAGCTTATCAGGTTGAAGTTTCTTCACATAAGCATCGCAACCCCAAACTTTAAGATACGACAACTTTGGTTTCTTGCCAAACCATAGTTCATAAGGTGTCGTTTCAACGGATTTTGACGGTGCCCTATTTAGAGTGAATGCAGCCGTCTCTAAAGCATAACCCCAAAACGATAGCGGTAAATCAGTAAGAGACATCATAGATCGCACCATATCTAGTAAAGTACGATTACGACGTTCGGACACACCATTACGTTGTGGTGTTCCGGGTGGCGTGAGTTGCGAAACTATTCCGCATTGTTTCAAATGTAGGCCAAACTCGTAACTCAAATATTCTCCTCCACGATCTGATCGTAGAAACTTTATTTTCTTGTTACGATGATTTTCAACTTCGCTCTAAAATTCTTTGAACTTTTCAAATGTTTCAGACTTATGCTTCATTAAGTAGATATACCCATATCTGCTCAAATCATCTGTGAAGGTGAGAAAATAACGATATCCGCCACGAGCCTCAATATTCATCGGACCACATACATCTGTATGTATGATTTCCAACAAATTAGTTGCTCTCTCCATAGTACCGGAGAACGGTGTTTTAGTCATCTTGCCCATGAGACACGGTTCGCAAGTACCAAGTGATTCATAATCAAGTGATTCCAAAAGTCCATCATTATGGAGTTTCTTCATGCGCTTTACACCGATATGACCTAAACGGCAGTGCCACAAATAAGTTGCACTATCATTATCAACTCTGCATCTTTTGGCTTCGACATTATGAATATGTGTGTCACTACTACCGAGATTCATTAAAAATAGACCACTCTTCAAGGGTGCATGACCATAAAAGATATTACTCATATAAATAGAACAACCATTATTCTCTGATTTAAATGAATAACCGTCTCGCATCAAACAAGATCCAGATATAATGTTCATGCTCAACGCTGGCACCAAATAACAATTATTTAGGTCTAATACTAATCCCAAAGGTAGATGTAGAGGTAGCGTGCCGACCGCGATCACATCGACTTTGGAACCATTTCCCACGCGCATCGTCACCTCGTCCTTAACCAATTTTCGCTTAATCCGTAGCCCCTGTTTCGAGTTGCAAATATTAGCAACAGAACCAGTATCAATTACCCAGGTGCTACTGCGAGCATTAGTAAGGTACACATCAATAACATGTATATCACATATACCTTTGTTCACCTTGCCATCCTTCTTATCCGCCAAATACTTGGGGCAGTTCCGCTTCCAGTGACCAGTCTGCTTGCAGTAGAAGCACTCAGTTTCAGGCTTAGGTCCAGACTTGGGTTTCTTCTCCTAAACAGCAACTTGCTTTCTGTTCTTCTTGAAGTTCCCCTTCTTCTTCCCTTTGCCCTTTTTCTTGAAACTAGTGGTCTTATTGACCATCAACACTTGATGCTCCTTTTTGATTTCTACCTCCGCTGCCTTTAGCATTGCGAAGAGCTCGGGAATTGTCTTATTCATCCCTTGCATGTTATAGTTCATCACGAAGCTCTTGTAGCTTGGTGGCAGTGATTGAAGAATTCTGTCAATGACGCTATCATCCGGAAGATTAACTCCCAGTTGAATCAAGTGATTATTATACCCAGACATTTTGAGTATATGCTCACTGACAGAACTATTCTCTTCCATCTTGCAACTGTAGAACTTATTGGAGACTTCATATCTCTCAATCCGGGCATTTGCTTGAAATATTAACTTCAACTCCTGGAACATCTCATATGCTCCATGACGTTCAAAACGTCGTTGAAGACCCGGTTCTAAGCCGTAAAGCATGGCACACTGAACTATCGAGTAGTCATCAGCTTTGCTCTGCCAGATGTTCATAACTTCTGGTGTTGCTCTTGCAGCAGGCCTGGCACCCATCGGTGCTTCCAGGACGTAATTCTTCTGTGCAGCAATGAGGATACTCCTCAAGTTACGGACCCAGTCCGTGTAGTTGCTACCATCATCTTTCAACTTTGCTTTCTCAAGGAACGCATTAAAATTCAACGAAACAACAACACGGGCCATCTATCTACAATTAACATAGACAAGCAAGATACTATCAGGTACTAAGTTCATGATAAATTTAAGTTCTATTAATCATATTACTTAAGAACTCCCACTTAGATAGACATCTCTCTAATCATCTAAGTGATTACGTGATCCAAATCAACTAAACCATAACCGATCATCACGTGAAATGGAGTAGTTTTCAATGGTGAACATCACTATGTTGATCATATCTACTATATGATTCACGCTCGACCTTTCGGTCTCAGTGTTCCGAGGCCATATCTGCATATGCTAGGCTCGTCAAGTTTAACTTGAGTATTCCGCGTGTGCAACTGTTTTGCACCCGTTGTATTTGAACGTAGAGCCTATCACACCCGATCATCACGTGGTGTCTCAGCACGAAGAACTTTCGCAATGGTGCATACTCAGGGAGAACACTTTTATCTTGAAATTTTAGTGAGAGATCATCTTAATGCTACCGTCAATCAAAGCAAGATAAGATGCATAAAAGATAAACATCACATGCAATCAGTATAAGTGATATGATATGGCCATCATCATCTTGTGCTTGTGATCTCCATCTCCGAAGCACCGTCATGATCACCATCGTCACCGGCGCGACACCTTGATCTCCATCGTAGCATCGTTGTCATCTCGCCAACTATTGCTTTTACGACTATCGCTACCGCTTAGTGATAAAGTAAAACAATTACATGGCGATTGCATTTCATACAATAAAGAGACAACCATATGGCTCCTGCCAGTTGCCGATAACTCGGTTACAAAACATGATCATCTCATACAATAAAATATAGCATCAAGTCTTGACCATATCACATCACAACATGCCCTGCAAAAACAAGTTAGACGTCCTCTACTTTGTTGTTGCAAGTTTTACGTGGCTGCTACGGGCTTAGCAAGAACCGTTCTTACCTACGCATCAAAACCACAACGATAGTTTGTCAAGTTGGTGCTGTTTTAACCTTCGCAAGGACCGGGCGTAGCCACACTCGGTTCAACTAAAGTGAGAGAGACAGACACCCGCCAGTCACCTTTAAGCAACGAGTGCTTGCAACGGTGAAACCAGTCTCGCATAAGCGTACGCGTAATGTCGGTCCGGGCCGCTTCATCTGACAATACCGCTGAACCAAAATATGACATGCTGGTAAGCAGTATGACTTATATCGCCCACAACTCACTTGTGTTCTACTCGTGCATATAACATCAAAGCATAAAACCAGGCTCGGATGCCACTATTGGGGAACGTAGTAATTTCAAAAAAATTCTACGCACACGCAAGATCATGGTGATGCATAGCAACGAGAGGGGAGAGTGTTGTCCACATACCCTCGAAGACCGAAAGCGGAAGCGTTAACACAACGCGGTTGATGTAGTCGTACGTCTTCACGATCCGACCGATCAAGTACCGAACGCACGGCACCTCCGAGTTCAGCACACGTTCAGCTCGATGACGTCCCTCGAACTCCGATCCAGCCGAGTGTTGAGGGAGAGTTTCGTCAGCACGACGGTGTGGTGACGATGATGATGTTCTACCGACGCAGGGCTTCGCCTAAGCACCGCTACGATATTATCGAGGTGTAATATGGTGGAGGGGGCACTGCACACGGCTAAAAGATCGTTGATCAATTGTGTGTCTAGAGGTGCCCCCCTGCCCCCGTATATAAAGGAGCAAGGGGGGTTCAGCCGGCCTAGAGGAGAGGCGCGCCAGGAGGAGTCCTACTCCTACCGGGAGTAGGACTCCCCCCCTTTTCCATGTTGGACTAGGAGAGAAAGGGGGAAGAGGTGGAGGGGAGGAAGGAAGGGGGGGCGCCGCCCCCCTCTCCTTGTCCTATTCGGACTGGGGGGAGGGGCGCGCGGCCCTGCCTTGGCCTCCTCTCCTCTCTTCCACCTAGGCCCACTAAGGCCCATTAAGTTACCGGGGGGTTCCGGTAACCTCCCGGTACTCCGGAAAAATCCCGATTTCACCCGGAACACTTCCGATGTCCAAACATAGGCTTCCAATATATCAATCTTTATGTCTCGACCATTTCGAGACTCCTCGTCATGTCCATGATCACATCCGGGACTCCGAACAACCTTCGGTACATCAAAACATATAAACTCATAATATAACTGTCATCGTAACGTTAAGCATGCGGACCCTACGGGTTCGAGAACTATGTAGACATGACCGAGACACCTCTACGGTCAATAACCAATAATGGAACCTGGATGCTCATATTGGTTCCCACATATTCTACGAAGATCTTTATCGGTCAAACCGCATAACAACATACGTTGTTCCCTTTGTCATCGGTATGTTACTTGCCCGAGATTCGATTGTCGGTAACTCGATACCTAGTTCAATCCCGTTACCGGTAAGTCTCTTTACTCGTTCCGTAATACATCATCCCGCAACTAACTCATTAGTCACAATGCTTGCAAGGCTTATAGTGATGTGTATTACTGGGTGGGCCCAGAGATACCTCTCCGACAATCGGAGTGACAAATCCTAATCTCGAAATACGCCAACCCAACAAGTACCTTTGGAGACACCTGTAGAGCACCTTTATAATCACCCAGTTACGTTGTGACGTTTGGTAGCACACAAAGTGTTCCTCCGGTAAACGGGAGTTGCATAATCTCATAGTCATAGGAACATGTATAAGTCATGAAGAAAGCAATAGCAACATACTAAACGATCGAGTGCTAAGCTAACGGAATGGGTCAAGTCAATCACATCATTCTCCTAATGATGTGATCCCGTTAATCAAATGACAACTCATGTCTATGGCCAGGAAACACAACCATCTTTGATCAACGAGCTAGTCAAGTAGAGGCATACTAGTGACACTCTGTTTGTCTATGTATTCACACATGTATTATGTTTCCGGTTAATACAATTCTAGCATGAATAATAAACATTTATCATGATATAAGGAAATAAATAATAACTTTATTATTGCCTCTAAGGCATATTTCCTTCATACTTTACCATAGACCTATGGGGACATAGCTAGTAGCTAGATGGCTTCTTCTCTCTCTTTGATCTTGAATACAATGTTCTCCTTGGTGTTCTTGGAGATCTATTCGATGTAATCTTTTTTGTAGTGTGTTTGTTGGGATCCAATGAATTGCAGGTTTATGATCAGATTATTCATGAATATTATTTGAGTCTTCTCTTGACTCTTTTATACATGATTGTTATAGCTTAGTATTTATCTCTATTCTACCCGTTTGCTTTGGCCAACTAGATTGATTTATCTTGCAATGGGAGACGTGCTTTCTGATGGGTTCGAGCGTTGCTCAAGCCCAGTGACAGAAAGGTACATGACACATATTTGTATCATTTCCATTAAGGATGAAAATATGGGTTTATTCATATTAATTGGGTTTACTTTGTCTACATCATGTCATCTTTCTTAAGGCGTTACTCCGTTCTTTATGAACTTAATACTCTAGATGCATGCTGGATAGCGGTCGATGTGTGGAGTAATAGTAGTAGATGCAGGCAGGAGTCGGTCTACTTGTCTCGGACGTGATGCCTATACACATGATCCTTGCCTTGAATATCGTCATAATTATTCGCTTTTCTATCAATTGCCCAACAGTAATTTGTCTACCCACCGCACGCTATTTTCAAGAGAGAAGCCTCTAGTGAAAACTATGGCCCCTGGTCTATCTTTATCATGTATTAAAATCCAAAAATACCTTGCTAGAATTATTTACCTTTATTTTTATGTTGTGTTTTGTTTATCTATCTATCACTACGAGGTTTGATCCTTGCAATTAACCGCTAAGGCATTGACAACCCCTTGTTTGCACTGGGTGCAAGTATTTGTTATTTTGTGTGTAGGTGTTGTTCATGAGATATTGCGTGGTTCTCCTACTGGATTGATAACCTTGGTTCTTAACTGAGGGAAATACTTATCTCTACTATATTGCATCATCCTCTCTTCTTCGAGGAAATCCCAACGCAGCTCACAAGTAGTAGGAAGAATTTCTGGCGCCGTTGCCGGGGAGACATCACCAACACCTATCAAGTACCATCGCATAAACATTCATTTCCTTGTATTTACTTTATTTGCCATTTGTCTCTTGTTTTCATATCCCCCACTTCTAAAACGTTTTCACAAAAACACAAAAATACTTTCCGTTTGCCTTTTTGCTTGTTTGCTTGCTTGAAGTTGCTATCATGTATGAATTTGTTATCAAAAAAGGTGAGGATAGTAAAATTCCTAAAGCTGGAATTCCCACAAATTTAGATGCTAAAACTTTTGTAATGGGAAGTGGGAACATCATAGGGAAAAGCATTATTCTAGAGTTCTTTAATTGTACGGGGACTTTGGTTTGTGATGATATTTCTATTTTTAGAAGAACCAAAAGTTATTCCGAAGCTATCTCCGCACTTATTCTTAAACTTGAGAGAAGATTTATTCGCACTCATCCCACTTTGCAAAGATTGTTATGAGTTGCCGGTTATAAACAATCCTAAGGCTAAAAGGATAGCTACCCTTATCCTCATGAATGAATTTGATTACATAGTGCGAGAAGCTAGAGAAATATTTGTTTTTTACAATATGAGCCATGAAAATCCGATGATAAATGAGATTTTATATAATGAAGATTATTTTTTGACGTATTTGTTTCGTGATAACCACACTTTTGATGAGAATACCAAAAAGGAAGTCCCTCCTTAAACATACAAGTTTTCAATGGTATTAATCAACAATATTCTTGGATTGTGAAAGGGAACCAACCAGGGTTTGAAGATGGCCAACTTAATAATGCTAAGTTTTGGTTGATGATGTGTTCCTTATTGTTTTTGAAAAGCCTCCTATGAACACGTACCCAAAGATGCAAAAACTAAATACGACAACACTTGAAACTATGCATTATGCCTAGCTAGGGGCGTAAAACGATAACGCTTGTTGGGAGGCAACCCAATAGTTATCTTTATTTTCCTTGTTTATTTTATGATTGTTTTTGTGCACACAATTATGCTACTGTTATGGTTGTATTTTTGTGTTTAAATTAGTGTTTGTGCCAGGTAAAGCCTTTGAGATGATTTGGATGATAGTTGCTTTGATGCTGTGAGAAAGCAGAAACTTTTGCGCCCAGTAACAGAATTGTTTAAATTCTTTGGAACCTGTTAAAATTCTGAAGTTTTTACACATGATTGATATAAAAATTTCCGACATTGTCCTAAGTTTTCAGAATTTTTGGAGTTACGGAAGTATTGCGCTTAGCCAGATCATTACAGACTGTTCTGTTTTTACAAATTCTCTTTTCATTGCATTGTTCGCTTGTTTTCACGAATCTATGGATTGTATCAGGGGTATAAGCCATGGTGAAGTTAGAATACAGTAGGTATTATGCAATAACAAAATATTAATGGGTTTACAACAGTACCTAAAGTTTATGATTTGCTTGTTATACTAATAGATCTCACGAGTTTTCTCTTGAGTTTTGTGTGCTGAAGTTTTCAAGTTTTGAGTGAGATCACGATGGATGAAGGAATAAGGAGTGGCAAGAACCTAATCTTGGGGACCCAAGGCACCCCAATGTAATATTCAAGGACACCGAAGACGCTAAGCTTGGGGATGCCATGCCTAGATGGCATCCTCTCTTTCTTCTACCAACCATTGGTAAATTACTTGGAGCTATATTTTTATTCATCACATGATATTAGTTTTGCTTGGAGCGTCGTGTATTATATGAGTCTTTGCTTTGTTTGATTTTAGTTTGCCACAATCATCTTTTCTAGACACACCTATTTGAGAGGGACACACATTATTCGCGATTTGTTAGAATACTCTTTATGCTTCACTTATATCTTTTGAGCTAGGGAGCTGCCCCAGTGCTTCACTTATATCTTCTAGAGCACGGCGGTGGTTATATTTAAAAAAATAGTTGCACTCTCATGCTTCACTCATATCATTTTGAGAGTTGATAATAGTAATGGCAATTTCCACAGGTTATGAATTTGGTCCTAATAACTGAGGGAAATACTTATCTCTACTGTACTGCATCATCCCCTCCTCTTCGGGGAAATCCCAACGCAGCTCACAAGTAGAAGTACCTCAGAAGAACAAAGGACATGCCCCTTGTTTATGGAGGAGATGAAGAACTCGTTTTAAATGGTTACACTGATGCTAGCTTCATGACCGATATAGATGACTATAAATCTGAATCAGGTTATGATTTCACACTTAAGGGTGGTGTGGTTGTTTGGAAGAGTTTTAAACAAGTACTATTGCGGATTCTACGACAAAAGCAGAGTATATTCGGCTTTGGAAGCTTCAAAGGAGGCGTTCTGGATCAAGAAGTGTCTTCCAGAAGTTGGTGTGGTCCCAAGTGTGATGAATCCAATGTGTCGTGGAATTGTCACGGCAGATGTCCTCGCGCAAGGACTTAGTCGTGGAGCCATCGCAGCTAGGAAGCTTAAAGGGGTTAAACGGGACAAGGAACACGATGGTTATACTGGTTCGGCCCCTTACGGTGAAGGTAAAAGCCTACGTCCAGTTGAGGTGGTATTGATTAGGGTTTCGATGACTAGGAGCTAAACCGTCCTACCTGGTTATCGAATTTGTCTTACTCCTCCCTAAACCGCTGCCGAGTCGTCCCTTTATATAGAGAGGTTGATGCCCAGCGGCTCTCAGAGCCCCGGCCGGCTCATAACAGTGTCCGGCTCGGACTCTTAACTATTCTTGCCTTACACTACAAGTTTCACCCTAACGGCGGTTAACACTACGGGCCTTAAGCCATCTCTGGGTCTTAAGCCCATTATTGACCCGCCGTCTTCAAGTTTGGTGCTGGGCTTCGCGTGATGACCATTATGACGTAACCCGGCCCCTCCTGGGCGGGTGACTCTAATGGTTATATCCTCAACATTAGGCCCCAGATTGATTTGAACCGGTTCATGTCAATCTTCAATCCCTTTGAGAGAAAATCTTCCAGCTTATATTTGTGCGAAGGTTTTAACCCGCCGTGACGTCATCTTCTGGATTCCTGCTAACCCGCCATGACGTCATCTTCCATTAAGTTCATTTTTTATTCTGTCATATCCCAACGGATCTTATCTTTAATGGCCATCCCGAAAATCGAGGCGCTTCTGTGGCGAGATAATCACGCTGTGGCCTCCTCGTTGCTCGCGCCCACTTATTAGCCGCACCTTATAAATAAGCCCGGCCCATGAGCCTTCATTCACTTGTCACCTCCATCGTCTTCCTCCTCTCGCTACTGTACTGCCGCTCGAGCTCCACCGCCGCCGCCGCCGATCTCCTCGTCTTCACCAACTCAGGCCGCTGCATCAACCTGACTTGACCAGAAAAACGCGACGGATCTCTGCAGTAACTCTGCATCTGTAAGTTTTCCCCTCCCTGTTCCTTAGATCCGCATTAGTGATCTTCGAGTTCGTCGGTGTTCGTCACCATTCGTCATGAACGCTTGATGGATTCCACCTTTACCACCTTTTCCTGATCTTTAGACAGTATAAAACTGCTGCGGTAATCGTTTCGCACCCGTTTCCGAATGCACATAGATCCTTTCCATTGCACAGAGGCCCCATTCGAGCCTATGAACTTCATCTGTGTCAGTTCTAGGTCTAGAAATTTTTCTTTTTAGCCGATCATTTGATCCAAAATAATTACTGCGATCTGTGAAACTTGTTTGCGCCACACTTAGTCAAAAATTGCATCTGTTTAGCTATGGCGGCTCATATCTCTGGCTTAAAAGAGGCCACGCGCTATAAAATTTCCGGCTCATTTATGATAAAGCTGTAGACAACTTGAATTACTCACGATGCCCACAGCGGCTTAGATAACCCGACGCAATTAGCCATATGTCATTAGGCCCCTTCATAAGCCGCCATTTTGAGTGTTGAACTGTAAACTTCTTCCGGCTTATAATTGAACCGGACATTTCCTTTTGTCATAGGCTTCATCTTTCACAATGCCGCCCAAAGCTCGCAAGGCACCCATCACGTGCAACTGGATGAGATCCAATGTTACTGATGAAACCTTAGCTGATTTCGTGAAAACGGGTTATCTGCCAAAAAAGGAGGTCATGTCCTATCGTGCCCCTAACCCGTCGGAAGAGAGACCTCAACCAAGAGATGGAGAGGTCATGATATTTGCTGATCACATGAGCCGGGGCTTCGCACCTCCCGGCTCAAAATTCTTTAGAGATGTTTTGAACTTCTTTGATCTGCGGCCGCAAGACATAGGACCCAATTCCGTGTCAAATATTTGTAACTTTCAAGTAATCTGCGAAGTATATCTTGGAGAAGAGCCCAGCCTACTACTCTTTAGGGAGATGTTTTATCTGAACCGCCAGAACGAGTGTGCCAACGGGTCTAGCTTGGAACTTGGCGGAATCTCCATTCAACGACGGAGAGACTGCCTCTTTCCTTATGCTGAGCCGCCAAGCCACCCAAAGGACTGGAACCAGACATGGTTCTACTGCCAGGATACTTCTCCGGCTGATGAGAACCCTCTGCCCGGCTTTCGTGCCCTGCGTCTGGAGCCAAATCACCCCTGCCAGATAAACTATCTCAAGCTGAGCGTCAACCTCTGATCCCCACCATCAACAAGATTAAGGCTCTCCTGGGAAATGACCTCAACGGCATTGATCTAGTCTGGGTTTGGATTTCTTGGCGGGTGATTCCCTTAAGCCGCCGCCCCGGCTTAATGTGTGATTACACGGGCCGGAAGGATGATCCTCTGCGGCACAGCCCCAACGACCTACCTGAGGATGTTGTTGACGACATGACCAAGTCCCTCTTGAACGAGAGCTTAGCAGATTGCGGGAGGACCGGCTTAAGCCCCTTCTGCCAAGCTAACCCGGCTCCGGCGGTAAGCCACTGACCTGAGCACCTTGCTTTCCCTTTTAATAGTTTTCCTCTGAACCTTAAGAAATCTTTGTCGTATTTTTCAGGCTAATGATAAATTCTGGAAGGTCAAGTATGACCATGAGGCAGCTAAAAAGGCCAGGAAGGCTAAGAAAGCCGCCAGGAGAGCCGCTCCCTGCAAGAAGGGGAGTAAGCCTAGCGCCTCAGAGCTGCTTCAGCTAGATGATAGCTCCGAGTCAGAGGTAACCCTTGATTCTTTAGGCTCTTCCTTTGCTTCTTGTTTGTTCTTAACCGCCTTATCGACACTGATTATCAGCAGGATGACATCGGAGCGAGTAACCCGGTGACTGAAGAGGTAACTATACTTTCCTCCGACTCGGAGCCCTTGCCAAGGCCGAAAGTCCGAAGAGTAACCCGGAAAGTAAGATTTTCACATCCTTTAGCTTATCAAGATCCTCAATTTCTTTTGAAGCAACAGATTCATGAGAGCCGGAGACAAACCCGGGCCAACAAGGATGCAGACCTCTCCTCCGGCTTACCTGAAGCATCAAGGAAACGCCGGACCAAGGTTATCTCCAACTTATACCCTTTTCATCCTTTAGCGGGTGTCACTCGTCAACCGCTCAATTCGTCTGATTCAAATTATCAGGAAACTTCACCTTCCTCTGGTGACTCTATGCAATCTAACCTGCCGGCTTTCAAGACCGCACCCGGGTAATGATGATCATCTTTATGTTGTGCTTATCTTTACTCATGCTTTTGTACTAACCTTTTGTCCTTTCAGTGCTCAAGCAAAGCTCAGCAAGAGGGCGAAGAAGAACAAATCGGTCGAAGAACCAGTCCTGACTGAACCGGAGGCTTCTGCTCAAGAGCCGCCATCTGCCTCAGCTCCTGAAGCCACCGCTCCAACTGACGAGCCAGTCATAGAGGCTTCTACTAACCCGGAGATCCCCAGCCCAGCTCAGCCGGCCGATGACCCGGACGTTGTAATCACCCGGACAGAATTTGTCGAACCGGGGAGACCCACTGTGCTGGCCAAATGCTCTGCCAAAGAAGAACTGCTGGAGCGCCGCAGGGCCAGACTGGAGATTACCGACTATGCGAATTTGAGCATTGGAGACATTGTTTCGGGTTACATTAGTCAAGTGCACAACAGCCGGGACCTGGAGATTGACATGGTGAAGCAGCTACAGCAAAAATCTGAGGTACAACTCTCTTGCTTACTCCATAATCATCCTTACCATGCTAGCCCCCAAGTCTATTACTTATGATAGAATAGGTTGTAGACTTAACTTCCGGCTTACCTTCATGAACCGGCAATTATAAATAGAGTCTTTCAACATACATTAGCCCCCAAGTGCCAAGTGTCTTTGCTTTGCAAAGTGCTTGGGACTTCAATGCTGCATGATAATTATTCACACTGTAATCCGGAATTTGTATAGGCTGCCTGCAAGACATTTGAATCTGAAATCTCTGAGCTGAAGAACCGCCTGAAGACTCAGGAAACTGAGACCCGGAAGGCCAATGCTAAATTCGAGTTCAGTGTTGCTGCACAGGAAAAACTGAAGAAGAAATTTGAAACAGAAAGAAAAACTTGGGCCAAGGAGAGAACCGCCTTGCTGAGCCGGGCCGAAAAAGCAGAGGCTGCTCTAACTGAGAGAACCGCCGAACTCTCCGGCTTAAAACGCCATGTGTCCCAGATGGTCTCCGCAATCTTCGGTAAGTCATTCTGCAAGCTTTTAACAAGTTTTCATTCTTTATGTCTCATAAGTCCCACTATTGCCATCGGCTTACCTGACTTTGTTAAACAGGTCCCAGAAGCTCCAACCTTAACCAGAATGTTCTGACCAAGCTGAAGGCCGTGTACACCTTGGTGGAGCAACTCTATACCGGGTCACAGCGTGTGTTAGCCGTTGTGGCCCTGTCCAACGAGGTTCCGACTCACCTGGCGGATGTACTTAGGCGGCTTGCCGTTCTTCCTCTGCAAGAGCCGAAGCTATAGCTGCACTGAGCCGGGCCAAGGCTTTTCTCCCGGAGCTAGACCCGGCCGACATCGCTCTTGGATACCCCAGCCTGAAGGAAGACGGCACCCCCTTCGACCAAAAAGACTTTGCCGCCTGTGTGAAAAGCGTGCGCCCGGTGGCTACCATGATCGGGAACGACACAGATCTTACCAAGTATCAGCCGGGTTATGACACGGAGAATCAGAGGATCCCAACTCCACGCTATGAAGCAATCAGCCTGATTCCGCCGACTCGTAAGCACACCTTTGCCCCAGAAGTTGACCCGGCCGGGTTAATTGATGATGAGGCTCAATTTGAGGCTTTGAGCGGCATTGACTGGAAATCATCAACCTTCCAGGTCATGGGAACAGCCGGAGAAGCGGAGAGGGATGAGCCGGAAGCTTCGACCCAACAAGCTCCTTGATCTGTTAGGCGGCTTACAGACATGCCTTAAAAACAATGCCTCATCTTTGGACTCTGGGAGTCTTGTAATAGAGTAGGACAAACACTTAACTTTGTCGTGCCATCGTGCACGTTTTGAATGCTTAACTCCATTGAAGCTGCTTCTTTATATTCCTCCGGGTTACAATTGATCATTTATTTTCCTTATGCTTGAAGAACTGTCTTTAACCATCCTGCATAGAAAACAAATCACAAGTCTCTGGGCGGCTTACCGCACTGAGAGTCCCAGACCTTATATATAACCCGGAATATGAACCAAAGTCACCAAAGACTGGCCCTCAATTATATCCTCGATGTAACCATAATAGCATACTTACAAGCCTTCAAATATTCTTCCGGTTTATGTAACCCGAATAATGAGCTTGATATCTCAACTCATGTTCACCAGCATTGGTAAAGCTTATTGCGTGTTACCAAAGTTAAGCCGGCGGAGCCAGAACCGCCCTTGCACACGGTTGACATGATCAAAATAACTTGTTGTAATCCAAAAGATCCAAACATAAGGGCTTCTGATTCGAATACGACCAGAGAACCGTCCCAAAGGGGTTAAGCTAAGATTCGAATGTGATCATATAGCCCCCAGTGGGTTTGGCGTTGCAAATCAAGAGGGTACCGACAGCTATGTTCTCTTTGGTTCGAATACGACCCATGTTTGAACAGGAAGCCCCCAAATGACCTTAAGAGTTGTTTAACGACGCTGATTCGAATACGATCCACGTCGGTTCCCAAAGGGGGTTGAGCTATGATTCAAATATGATCAAAGAAAACTCCCCAATGAGCTCGGCAATTTGCCAATCAAGTGGGTTTCGACAGCTATGTTCTCTTTGGTTCGAATGCGACCTATGTTTGAACAGGAAGCCCCCAGGTGATCATATTGTTTACGGCTAGATTCGAATACGAGCATAAGCCGGATCCACCTCCAAGTGACCATGTGATGTTGTAATGGAAATAACACGTTTTACCTTTGGAGGAGAAAAGGACAGAGGTCCTGCTTTATTATTTATCATAATATATACATGGCTATAGAAATATGTACATCATGAGAGCCGGTGGCTCAAGTGTAATAAGGCCGAAGCTAAGCTATGTTCCACGGCCGACGGGTCTCTTCCTCCGACTTGCATGAATCTTTGTGCTCCCGAACGTCGATAAGGTAGTATGACCCGTTGTGCAAGTTCTTGCTGACCACAAAGGGCCCTTCCCAAGGCGGGGATAACTTGTGTGCATCTGTTTGATCTTGGATGAGCCGGAGCACCAGATCACCTTCCTGGAAGACCCGGGACTTAACCCGGCGGCTGTGATAACGGCGCAGGTCTTGTTGGTAAATCACCGAGCGAGCTGCTGCCACATCACGCTGTTCGTCCAACAAGTCAAGAGCATCTTGGCGCGCCCGTTCATTATCCGCCTCAACATAAGCCGCCACTCGAGGTGAGTCATGACGGATGTCGCTAGGGAGGACTGCTTCCGCTCCATAAACCATGAAGAAAGGCATGTAACCCGTAGATCTGTTAGGAGTAGTATTAATGCTCCATAACACGGAGGGTAACTCCTCCACCCAACAACCCGCCGTCCGTTGCAAAGGGACCAAAAGTTGGGGCTTAATGCCCTTCAAAATCTCCTGATTAACTCTCTCAGCTTGACCATTGGATTGAGGGTGAGCCACTGATGAAACATCAAGTCGAATATGCTCTCGTTGACAAAACTCCTCCATGGCGCCTTTAGACAGATTTGTACCATTGTCAGTTATAATGCTGTGTGGGAAACCAAAGCGAAATATCACCTTTTTCATGAACTGAACCGATGTGGCTGCGTCACACTTGCTAACTGGCTCTGCCTCAACCCACTTTGTGAACTTGTCAACTGCCACCAAAAGGTGGGTCTTCTTATCCTTGGACCTTTTAAAAGGCCCAACCATATCAAGCCCCCAGACCGCAAATGGCCAAGTAATTGGAATCATCCTCAGCTCTTGAGCCGGCACATGAGCCCGTCGCGAGAACCTCTGACAACCGTCACATCTACTGACCAAGTCCTCCGCATCAGCCGTCAGCCAATAAAAACCATGACGAAAAGCCTTGGCCACAAGAGATTTTGAGCCGGCATGATGGCCACAATCCCCCTCATGAATCTCACGCAAAATATCTTGGCCTTCCTCAGGGGAAACACAACGCTGGAAAGTTCCAGTGACACTGCGGCGATGTAGCTCACCATTGATAATTATCATTGACTTAGACCGCCGGGTTATTTGTCTGGCCAAAGTTTCATCCTCAGGCAACTCTCCCCGGGTCATGTAAGCCAAGTATGATACTGTCCAGTCTGGGGTGATGTGGAGAGCCGCCACCAACTGTGCCTCCGGGTCAGGGACAGCCAAGTCTTCCTTTGTAGGCAACTTAACAGAAGGGTTATGCAAAATGTCCAAAAAGTATTAGGCGGCACCGGCTTTCGCTGAGAGCCCAGCCGGCTTAATGCATCAGTCGCTTCGTTCTTCCTGCGATCAACGTGCTCTACTTGGTAACCCTGAAAGTGTCCAGCAATGGCATCAACTTCACGGCGATAAGCCGCCATGAGAGGGTTCCTTGGAATCCCACTTGCCTGATACTTGTTGAGCCACTAAATCTGAGTCGCTGAAGCACCTTACCCGGCTCAAGCTCATCTCCTTAGCCATCCGAAGACCATGGAGCAAGGCCTCGTACTCAGCCGCATTGTTAGTACAAGGAAACATCAACCGTAGCACATAACAAAACTTGTCACCTTTAGGGGAAGTCAATACAACTCCAGCCCCCGAGCCCTCCAATTGCCTAGACCCATCGAAGTGAATAGTCCAATATGTATTATCCGGCTTTTCTTCAGGCACCTGTAGCTCTGTCCAATCATTGATGAAATCCACCAAAGCTTGAGATTTAACAGCAGTGCGTGGTACGTATTTCAGACCATGAGGCCGAAGCTCTATAGCCCACTTAGCCACTCTTCCTGTGGCTTCTCTGTTTTGGATGATATCTCCAAGGGGAGCAGAACTAACCACAGTGATGGGGTGACCCTGGAAATAATGCTTAAGCTTCCGGCTTGCCATGAACACACCATAAACAAGCTTCTGCCAATGTGGATACCGCTGTTTGGACTCGATGAGCACTTCACTGACGTAGTAAACCGGCCGCTGAACCGGATACTCCTTACCCTCTTCCTTGCGCTCCACCACCACAGCCACACTGACGGCTCGTGTGTTAGCAACTACATACAGTAATAAGGGCTCCTTGTCAACCGGAGCAGCAAGAACTGGGGGCTCAGCCAGCTGTCTCTTCAAATCCTCAAAAGCAGCATTAGCAGCATCATTCCAGATAAAGTCATCAGTTTTCTTCATCAACTGGTACAGTGGCATGGCCTTTTCACCCAAACGGCTTATAAACCGGCTCAAAGCAGCGATGCGGCCTGCCAGACGCTGGACATCGTTTATACACGCCGGCTTAGCCAGAGAGGTGATTGCCTTGATTTTCTCCGGGTTAGCTTCAATGCCTCTGTTAGAAACCAGGAAACCCAAGAGCTTGCCTGCGGGAACACCAAAAACACACTTGGCCGGGTTAAGCATCATCTTGTAAACCCGGAGATTATCGAAGGTTTCTCTAAGGTCATCTACCAGGGTCTCCTTCTCCCTGGACTTAACCACGATATCATCCACATAGGCATGAACATTGCGCCCAATCTGGTTATGAAGACAATTCTGCACACAACGCTGATAAGTCGCCTATGCACTCTTGAGTCCAAAAGGCATAGACACATAACAGAAGGCTACAAAGGGAGTGATGAACGCCGTCTTCTCCTGGTCCTTAACTGCCATTTTAATCTGATGGTATCCAGAATAAGCATCCAAGAAACTTAAGCGCTCACAACCCGCCGTAGCATCAATGATTTGATCAATACAGGGGAGAGCAAAAGGATCAGCCGGACACGCCTTGTTTAAGTCCGTGTAGTCCACACACATCCGCCAGGTGCCATTCTTCTTGAGCACGAGCACCGGGTTAGCTAACCATTCTGGATGAAAGACTTCGACAATAAACCCGGCCGCCAAGAGCCGGGCCACCTCCTCACCAATGGCTTTCCGCCTCTCTTCATTAAACCGCCGAAGGAATTGCCTGACCGGCTTAAATTTCGGATCAATATTGAGAGTGTGCTCAGCGAGTTCTCTAGGTACACCTGGCATGTCAGAAGGTTTCCATGCAAAAATGTCCCTATTCTCACGGATGAACTCGATGAGCGCGCTTTCCTATTTTGGATCCAGATTGGCACTGATGCTAAACTGCTGAGATGAGTCACCTGGAACGAAATCAACAAGTTTAGTCTCATCAGCTGACTTAAATTTCATTGCCGGCTCATGCTCCGTGGTCGGCTTTTTTAGAGATGTCATATCTGTTGGGTCAACATTGTCCTTGTAAAACTTCAACTCCTTTGTTGCACAAACAGATTCTGCATAAGCCGCGTCACCTTCCTCACACTCCAAGGCTATCTTTCGGCTGCCATGAACCGTAATGGTCCCATTGTGACCCGGCATCTTGAGCTGTAAATATACGTAACACGGCCGTGCCATGAACTTGGCGTAAGCCGGCCGCCCAAATATGGCATGATACGGACTTCTTATCTTGACCACCTCAAAGGTCAATTTTTCCGCCCTGTAGTTGTACTCATCTCCAAAGGCCACTTCCATCTCGATCTTACCAACTGGATAAGCCGACTTACCAGGCACCACACCATGGAAAACAGTATTGGACTGGCTGAGGTTCTTATCAATCAACCCCATACGACGGAAGGTCTCATAATAGAGGATGTTGATGCTGCTGCCTCCATCCATGAGCACCTTAGTGAACTTATATCCTCCCACCTGAGGAGCCATCACCAGGGCCAGGTGACCCGGATTATCAACCCGGGGAGGGTGATCCTCCCTACTCCACACAATAGGCTGCTTAGACCATCTTAAATAGCGTGGAACCGCCGGCTCAACAGCATTCACAGCCCTCTTATGAAGCTTCTGATCTCGCTTACACAGACTGGTGGTAAACACATGATATTGTCCACCATTGAGCTGCTTTGGATTGGTCTGGTATCCCCCCTGCTGCTGTTGATGACCCTGGCCGGACTGCTGATTAAAGCCCCCTTGAACATTCTGAGGATTGGAATTTGAGCCGCCGCCCGGGCCATGAAAGCCGCCAGCGCTTGAGCCGCCGCCCGAGCCATTGTTGCCATTAAAGGCATTGGAATTCTTAAAGGCCTTCATGATTTTGCAATCTTTCCATAGATGAGTAGCTGGCTTCTCCCTAGAGCCATGCCTTGGACAAGGCTCATTCAACAACTGCTCCAGCGTCGGGCCTGACCCGCCGGCTCGGGGAGGTGGCCTCCCCTTACGTCGCTGGTTGTTACCCTGTGAGCTGGCGTTAGCCACAAACTCTATGCTGCCATCGGCCTTACGCTTGCTACCTCCTTGGTTCGCCGGGTTATGCTGAGGACCCTTGCCATTGCCGTTCTTCTTTCCCTTCCATGTCCTTTCATCATCTGACACGGGGTCCTTGGTACTATCAGAGTCGGCGTACTTGACGAGAGCCGCCATCAGCGTACTCATATCATTGCAATCGCGCTTGAGCCGCCCGAGTTTCATCTTCAGGGGCAGGAAACGACAATTCTGCTCCAACATTAAGACTGCAGAGCCGGCATCCATCTTATCAGATGAATGTATTATCTCTTTGACCCGGCGAACCCAATGGGTCGTGGACTCACCCTCCTGCTGTTTACAGTTAGTCAAATCCACAATTGACATAGACTGCCTACAGGTATCTTTGAAGTTTTGGATGAACCGGGCTTTTAGCTCAGCCCAAGACCCGATAGAATTCGGTGGCAGCCCTTTCAACCAAGTGCGGGCAGTCCCATCTAACATCATGGTGAAGTACTTGGCCATTGCTGCTTTGCTGACCTCCAGCAACTCCATGGCCATCTCATAACTCTCGATCCAGGCTCCGGGTTGTAAATTAGCCGTGTAATTAGGCACCTTCCTAGGCCCTTTGAAATCCTTGGGCAGACGTTCATTGCGGAGAGCCGACACTAGACAAGGGACACCTCCAGTCCTCGTAGGGATACCCACGTCGATGGAATCCGTCGGATAAGCCGGGGGTGGCTGGTAAGCCGTCAACTGAGGCACCTGCTCCGCCTCTTGCCGTGCTCTGTCTTGGTCTACCGCGTGAAAGGCCCCGTTATGAGCCGGGCCGTGGCCAGGAGGCAAGTCATGGCGTCGGACATTACTTGAGCCGGTCGCTGAGACCATGTGTCTGCTATAACTCGGGCTCCGGCCTAGACGAGGGGTTGAATGAATCCTGTCCTGGCTATAAGAATATGCCTCTTGCTGCGCCAGAGCCGTCTGAAGGAGTTCTCTGACCCAGCGGGTTTCAACCGCCGTTGGAGAGTCACCATCAATTGGGAGAGCCGCCAGCCGCGCCGCCGCGGCGACCATGTTTTCCAACGGGTTGGCATAATGACCCGGTGGTATTGGTACGTACTGAGGCGGGGCAGGGTTCACCCGGGGAGGTCCCATCACTTGGGGCTGAATTGGCGTCCCAGCCCCGGGTACTATGATCTCTGGCGGGTTACTAGACCCTGCACCCGGCGTGTTGAAGAGGTTTCGAGGATCGTAAACCGGAGGGAGTCGAGATTGGGCCTTTTGATGCCTCCTTCTCATGACCTCATTGGACGCGTTTTGATCCATCGTGAGCCGGAAGGACTGCGCCTGAATCAGCTGAGTCTGGGCGTGGAGAGCCGCCCTCTCTGCAGCCATCCTGATCCCCTCCGCCACCAGATCCTCCTTGGCCTTTGCTAGATCCAACTTTAACTGTGCCACCTCCGCGTCATGCTGAACTTGATCCGCCGGAGCAACCGTAGCGGTCAACAGGACCGTCATCTTGTCTGTGAGATCCATCAGCACCTGAGGCGGCGAAGGCACCGGGCTTCCTGACCCAGAGGCGGGGTTTTGAACAGGTTGCGCGCCGGCCATGAAGATTCCAACCCGGCTCGGCGGCTCAAAGGGGTCCGGAATGCTGTCGCCATCGGAACAACCCCTGAGCCTGCCATCTTGAAGTTGATACAACGAGTTTGACTCATCCGTAGACGACTCGCCGTCAGAGTCGGCGACCGTCTCATCACCAGATCCAGATCCTTCAGAGAGTCCTCCGTGGACACATCCCACGAAAGCATGCTTCAAGGCAGGTAAAGCACGGGCGGGTCGTGCACGCTGAGCCGTCACGATGAGATCGGCGCAGAGATCCGGCTCAGGGCCCGGCTCACCAATCTTGCCAATGAAGACATGAATTCCGCCGAAGGGGACCCGGTACCCGTACTCAATTGAGCCGGCGTCGGGGCCCCAGTTTGCATCGTCGATGTAGAGCTTGCCGCGACGACTCTTGGTCATCCGGCCCACAGCGTATCCCTTGAGCCCTTCGAAGCTGCCCTTCAAGAACTCAAATCCACCGTGCGCTGGCCCCACGGTGGGCGCCAACTGTCGTGGAATTGTCACGGCAGATGTCCTCGCGCAAGGACTTAGTCGTGGAGCCATCACAGCTAGGAAGCTTAAAGGGGTTAAACGGGACAAGGAACACGAGGGTTATACTGGTTCGGCCCCTTACGGTGAAGGTAAAAGCCTACGTCCAGTTGAGGTGGTATTGATTAGGGTTTCGATGACCAGGAGATAAACCGTCCTGCCTGGTTATCGAATTTGTCTTACTCCTCCCTAAACCGCTGCCGGGTCGTCCCTTTATATAGAGAGGTTGACGCCCAGCGGCTCTCAGAGCCCCGGCCGGCTCATAACAGTGTCCGGCTCGGACTCTTAACTATTCCGGCCTTACACTACAAGTTTCACCCTAACGGCGGTTAACACTACGGGCCTTAAGCCATCTCCGGGTCTGAAGCCCATTATTGACCCGCCGTCTTCAAGTTTGGTGCTGGGCTTCGCGTGATGACCATTATGACGTAACCCGGCCCCTCCTGGGCGGGTGACTCTAATGGTTATATCCTCAACACAATGGCTCTCTATTGTGATAATACTAGAGTCGTTGCTCAAGCAAAGGAACCAAGATCGCACATGAAGACTAGACACATTGAACGCACGTATCACATTGTCCGACAATATATTGAGAATGTCTATGTGAAGATTCTCAAGATTCACATGGATTTGAATGTGTTAGACCCGATGACGAAGGCTTTACCACGAGCAAATCATGAGCAACACCAGATAGCCATATGTGTTAAAGAGACTATGTAAACTAGATTATTGACTCTAGTGCAAGTGGGAGACTGTTGGAAATATGCACTAGAGGCAATAATATTTGTATTACTATATTTCCGTATTCAAAATTGAAGAGTTTATATTCTATGCTATAACTGCTATGATCCTGGAATATGTGATTCAGTGGAAAACTCATATGCACGTGCGGAATGATAAACGGTTAAATAAAAGGTTCCTAGTCTTGCCTATAGGACTAGCTCAAGTTGCTGGTGATCACATTTTCCGGATCTTAGGATATCGTTAAGTGTTAAACGATAGTCCTAAAACAACATTGAGATTATGATGTTGGAAGAATGATCATATTGAATCGACCCAATCTTGTCTGTTGTGAATTGAGTTAATATCATGTGGAATCAATTGTAATAACACGGAGTGTTAACGTGTGATTTTCCGCCTTAGACCATGAGAGTATCATAGTCACTTCTTACCGTAAAACGTCACTTGTAACACGGTCATCATAATGACAACTTACAAGTTCATCGGAAAGTTTGACAAGGGACTAGATATCTCGAGAGTGGGATTTTCTCCTCCGAAGATGGAGAGATATTCTTAGGGCCCTCTCGATGTGACGACATCCGTCATCGTCTGGCCAGACATAGGTGACTTCATCAGGGGATGCCGGAACATGATAACGAGAAAGAAGAACAAAACCGGTAACAAGGATAACGGTATAGTGAGCATGTGATGACTCGAGAGGATACCGATGCATCCCTGGTTTTCTGAAGTATCGTGAAGCAAAGGGAACATCACATGATAACAAAATGTCCACCTGAATATCATTCGTGTGATCATATGGATCGATATGGACATCCACGGTTCCGCTGTGGGTCATTGTACGAAGGGGTTTCATTCATTTCTATTAGTTACCGAACCTACGGGGTCACAAGCTTAAGGCAATCACGGTCTATTGAGTATTAGTAGGAGGGGAGTGATGAGAACATATTTGTGAAATCGTTTCATTAATATTCGTAATAGTTTCGAGAGGATCCGGAAGCGTTTCAGGTTCACCAGAAGGGTTTCGAAGAGTATCGGGTAATATTACCGATAAATAATATATATAGGTGAAAATGTTTCCAGTGCTATTAAATTATATATAAAAGGGTCCGAAAATATTTATAACACTTTTATATTTAATTCAATATCAACGGGCACAAAAGGCCAAGTGGTGGAAGGCAACTTGGGTCACCAAGGCCCAAGTGGGGAGGCGCCCCATAGCCATGGAAGGAGCCGAATTGGAGAGGGGGGAGGACTCCTCCTCCCCACCCTTGGTTGGCGCACCAAGGAGGGACCTTCCATCCTTGGTGGCTGCCCTCTCCCTCCCATTCAACCTATATATAGTAGGTTTTTTTGCTCTATTGGATCCACAAGTTTTGGAGACTCCTCTAGTTCTAGTTCTAGTTGATCCTAGTTGACTAATTAGAGCTAGGTCTAGTTTCTCTAATACTCGTAATTAGAAGCCCAGTGTGGTTCTAATATCCTCACTCTAATTCTCCAGCGATGATTAGCTCTCAATGGTGAAGCGCTGCCGGATCGTGAAGGCTGCATGCTTGCAACCAAGTAGAGAGGTCGTGCTTCCGGTCTTCGGTTCGGGGGACTATTCGTGGGCGGTTGACGAGATCGTTCAATGACGGTTCGAGGGACTATTCGTGGGCGGTTCGTGGTATCGTTCAATGGCGATTTGAGGGACTCCAAGTACGATCTACACCGACATGTTCTTCTTCTGCTGTAGCTTGGTGACGGTATCGATCGTGATCCCAACCCATTATGCATCTTCATATTGATCAAGGGTGTGCATAGGCGCGATTTTTTTGTTTTCTACTATGTTTCCCAACATAAAACCCTGCCTATCTACTAGCCGGATTCGAAGCACCAGAAATCCCCTCCCCGCCACCGGCTGCCGGAGCAGCAGGCGGAGGAGAGGCGAATCCACGGACTCGCCGGTGAAGATCGAGGGGGATAAAGGCTTTCCCTAGTCGCCTTGCTAGAGGGGAAAGAAATTCATATAAAATGTCATTCTCATAATAAATGAAAACCGTCATGTTACTGATAACAAAATGACATGCTCTTAAAATAATAAAACTACAATAAAAAACCTATGAATTGCCATGCTACCTATAATAAAAATGCACAAGGCAAACTTAGAGGGGAATATCCCCTCTAAAAAATATTGATTTGCATTCTTCCAAAAATGGAAAAAATATTGGGATTTTCAGAAGAAAAAAAATGAATTTAAGAAAAACAGTTCAATATATAAAAGACACAACTTTTAACAAAACTTAGCTTCAACCCAGTAGTGAGTGTGCTTGCTATTGCTGTGGAGAACACAAGTTCGACTCTCCCGGTTTTTTGAAAAAGAGAGGGAGTGTTCGCCAGAGATCCATTCACAGCGAACGAATCCAGAGAGCTGACGTGGCGTTCGCCTTTCGTCAAGATCCGTGTGACGGCAGGAAAGGCGTTCGCGAGAGTTGCGAGTTAAGCTCCTGGCGAATGTTCGCCAAATAGCATTTCCATAAATAAATGTTTGCAAAATCCAGCCCCTGATTTACCTACCTAAATAAAACTACTTATTTGGTAAGAACTTATTCACTTAATAAATAAAGTCGTTGCAGCAATTTCATATAACCCAAATTAAAATACAAACATCCACACGGATCTGTGCTTTAGTTTTGGCCTCAAACACAAGTTACATAGAGAGAACGTGCACCGGGACTTAGAGGTCGCGTCGTAGATCTGTATCGCGTGCATTGGATCTCATCGAACATGTTGATTACCCCGTGTAGTGTATTCACGCGCGATGTGAGCGTGTCGACGTCCTATTCGACCGAGTGTCCACGTGTATTGTTTCCTGCCATACAGTGAACGAACACGGATGAAGACGGGCGCATCACAAAGACGGAATATAGCGGTTGCTACTAAATTTGGACCGCGATCTGACAATGCCAAGATTGGCCTTGCCACTGAATGAACCAAGATTTCACATGCTCGGATTTCAGAATAGTGGTCCCATAAGTAGACCGCGACTGTGTGGTGCTAAGAATTTGCCGCAGGAATAACATGACCCATCCCCTATGATTGCATACGGGGACAAGATGACGCACGCAGCTCTGGGCTCTATTATCTTTTAGCCTTTATAGTTTCCATGCCCTACCATGTCCATTATGAACCTTGTCGTTGGATTTTGGGTCAGGCAGTACACAGAAGTCCAAAAACTGTTGTTGTTGTGCTGTAGTGCAGATAACAGGAGCATCTACAGTCGGGCAACTCAAACCTGTCTCAAACGTTTGGCCGGATGGCCGGTCGCAAACGTCCGGCCAGCGAGGCATCCGTCACGCTAGGGCATTTATTTCATTTGGCATGAATGGATTGTTGAAATATGATTTGCTTTGCTTTGTTTCTAACTGTCGAATTCAGACAATTTGTATCGTACGACAATGTGTATGAATTTGGGGCTCCACATTTGAGGTGTCTGGATATGCAGCAACCCATATGAGGGGCCGCCGGACGCTCTCCGCGAAAGCGCCCGTGGGCGTATAGGAGGCCGAATCTGCGTCCAGCTGTATATGCTCTAAAGCATGTGCTTGAATGCACCAGACAATGTTATTTGGTGTTATTTCACGTGGATGGACCAGGTCAGGACGTTGCACCTTACGGTTTAAATTTTTAGATTAGAATGTGGAGTATATGTGTGGCCATGTGGTGTCGGGGTAATCATGCAGAGGATACTTTGTGATTTTTACCTATAGATTTACTCCATAGTGGCACCTGCAATTTTAGGACATCTTTGATTCACAGGATTCAAAAACACATGAATAAGAAAAACATATGATTATAATCCCGTGTCCGTTTGAATCCTACTGGAATCTGATTTGTTTGATTGCATCACACAAAAATATGATTCTTTTCAAGAAATTTGAATAAATGCTAAAAAATTCTATGGAATGTAGTACAAAGAATTCATTAGGGAAAAGCCCTATAAGACTTGATCTTACAAAACAAATGATCAATGTTGGAAAAAATCCTAGAAATTTTAATCCTTCAAAACTCCTATAAGAATCCTTTGAATCAAAGAAGCCCTAGTCTTAAATCTTATGCGAAAACATAATGATATTGTATTTCTCTCACCATCCAAAAAGAATGGTACTAAAAAGATTGGAGAGGATAGTCGGAACAAAAATGACCCTAGGACATCTCATTATGAGAACTATTTTTTCACTTGCATGCTAAAATTTGAACATCTGACAAATTAATTTTATGTGATGCATCATTAGTTACACATGCCCACAACATGTAGTAAATTAAGAAGAAGAAGAAGAAGAAGAAGATAGCTCTACACATGGAATAATGTAGATGGACTCCACCTAGTTGATCCAGAGGGGAAAATTAATGACGCTCTTTGCGGGACATATTTTGAATGATGGTGTCACTCTTTTTTGGATTGGAGGAGTGTATGCTAAAATGAAAACATTACATCATAAAGGATATGTGTAAACGGCTATAAGATATGTCATCATTTATATCATGTCTCTCATGCAGCCGCCGTCTCCCCTAAGAAAAGCCTAGGGTTCGTCTGCCTCCCGCCGGCGCCATCGCAGGTCCGCCTCGTCTCTGGTGGCCTTAGGCCATGGCGGCGCGGTGAATCTCGGCCCTTGCCGTAGGGAGGGCTCTTTTTAGATGTTTGGTCAAGTTTTGTTAAGGTTTGTGTCCTGCTCAGGAAGACGAGACGGCGACAGCTCTCTGAAGATGGAATAAGGTTCTCCCTGCCTAGCCCTCGTCCTGATGGTGTGTCTAGCATCGTCGGTGGCCATGTGAAGGTTGGGTCCTTCTGATCTACGCTACTCTTTGTCGACGGCGATTGATATTCTGATGCGGTCGTCCTATGGGGCCTTAGACAACGAAGTCTTTAGTCCCAACAAGTCCCAAACAACTTGGGATAGGCTAGAGGTGAATCCCATAAGATGTCACGACCAACTCATGGTGTTGGCACATGGATAGCAAGCTTCCATGCACCCCTGTCCATAGCTAATTTTTTGGTGATACTCCAGTCCTTCAGATCTCTCTTTACGTACTCGTCCCATGTCAAAATTTGGTCTAACCCGACCTCTCTTGACATTACCCGCACGCTTTAGCCGTCCACTATGCACTAGAGCTTTTGGAGGCCTGCGCTGAATATGCACAAACCATTTCAGACAATGTTAGACAAGCTTCTCTTCAATTGGTGCTACCCCAACTCTATCTCGTATGTCATCATTCCGTACTCGACCCTTCCTCGTGTGGCAAAACATACTTTCTGACTGTCTACTACAACAAATTTTATCCGGCTCCAAAGAGGAAGGGGACATGCCTTCGGCTCGCTTCAGTGCTTGTAGTCGTCGTTAGATGGTCTACGGATCTGGATATAATTTTTATTATTTCTGGTGTTCGTTGTACTACCATAACTAAAGATGAATAGATCGAAAATTTTCTCGCAAAGAAAGTATGTTTTTATATAGCATTACGTGACATCCGTAGGTATCACAGAACAAACGGTTTGTGATGAATTACGTCCATGTAACCCCAAAATGCAAAAGTTGTCTCTAATTAATCATGCAGTAGACTGTGACATGTAAGGCATGTATGGCTTATGCCATGTACTCCCTCCTTTTTTTTACTATGCATTAGTATGTACTTTATGTTGTTCAAAACATAGTACAAAATAAGAAAAATTGGTCTGTGATACGTCTCAAATGTATCTACTTTTTCAAACACTTTTGCTTTAATTTGGACTCAAAACTTGCTCAAATGAATAAAGAACTAACCTGGACTGACGTTGTTTTCAACACATTTTCCATGATGTTATCTTGTGCAGAAAAGTGCCAGATAAAAATAAAACATAAATGGATTGCAAAGATTTACATGTCTACCTATTGTTCATTTACTTGATGCAATTTTTATCCACAATGGGGAAGAATCCAGACCCCAAGCCAAAAAATTGTTCTGTCTACTACAAGAAGAGGTATCGCTCTTAGTACCCAAGCTTCTTATGATTCTTATATTGTTTTGAATCAACTTGTGACACCACCACCACTTGCACATACCAGTGAACCACACTCTAAAATGTCACATGATATAGATGATGGTCATGATAAAACTATTGATACTGCTACTACTGATTCTAAAGTTACTGCTGAATCTCCTCCTTTGGGAGAACTACTTGATAGTCATCTTGCTATACTAAAAGAAAAGGAAATACTTGAATATGAACCATCCACTTCCACTTTGAGAATACCACCTACTCCCGTTTTGAGGACACCAACTATTCCAACCATGCAACTAGGGATTTGCCAAAGTCATTAGAGAATGTGACACTAATAAAGATATTGTTTTAACTCATGATTATTTAAAGGAAGAGCTTCAGAAGACTTGTTTTATTTGAAAATGATGCCTATGATCTTCCTGTGGAACCTGAAGTTCATATAATTTATATACCTGAAGTTCTTATAATTTATATAACTCTAAACTTCCAGGGATTGGACAGTGAAAATGTTTTTTATCATGCCCACAAAGTTGAAGATTTTGTAGACATTCTGTGAAAAAGAGCACTAGTCTCCCTATCTTTATTCTTAAGTTATTTCCTTCCTCCATGGGAGGGGATGCTAAAATATGGTTCCATAATTTGCATCTAGGAGCATAAGAAGTTTAAAAGATATGATTTACACTTTCATGATGAAATTTATGCCACATCATAAACAACATGCCATCATTAGAGAGATTCATAACTTTTCTCAAAACAAGCATGAGGCTTTGTCTCAAGCTCATGGGAGGTTTTTTGATTTGCAAAGAAGATATCCATATCATAGTATCAAAGAACATGATGCATATATTTTTTACAATGCTCTAACCCCTTAATCTAGGATACAACTAGATAGTTATGCGGGAAATGTTTTTAGGGACAAGACACTAAATGAAGCTAAGGATTTACTTGATGGTACTAGTTCAAATGATGATGATTGGAATTCGAAAGAACCACAACTAGCCCCTAACTCCAAGAAGAGAGGGATATATGTCCTGAGTGATGAAGATACAGAAGAAGCTAAAAAATCGTTCCAAGAAAAGCATTCAGCTTCAGAAGTTAAAACGCTAACTCCTATGACACCCTTATATCTCAAGCTTTTATTATTGTTATTGAAGTTAGTTATTTATATAAGTTTTATGAAGGTAACCTTCTGTATAAAAAAATCTCCTAGTCAGTGTCATGATGAACTAGATAATTTTCTTTTTAAACAACATCATTTCAACTTGAAGATTAGGAGAGAGATTTCTAAAAATTCTATTACAATTGAAAACATGTCCAAATATTTTGAAAGAACTATGAACGATATTAAAGAATTTCTAAACATTGCAATATGGTTCAAACGCAAATCCTCTAAATTATGCAAACTTGGGAAAACGTCGTTCTTGATAAGTCAAAAGGAAATAATGAAATCTGTGGAGTAGGCACTAGAGGTGGAGCTTCCACCCAAGATCATTTATATCCTGAAGGTCACTCCAATAGAATTATTCAAGAATCAAAAAATATGGATGGGGCAGCACCAAATACTTCTAGAAATAAAAAGTAAGAGAAGATTCCAATAGATGTTGAATCTTCTAAGATGACCAGTGAAAATCCAGATGGGAAAGAAGAACGATCTCAATAGGATATTTCTATCTCTAACACTAAAACTAAAAGAGGCAATGAAGAACAAAAACCTAATCAAGATAATGAAAATACCACACAAGAAGAAGAAGTAGAAAAAGAAACCATGCTAATGAAGTTGAAAAAGGAAATTATGAGACTCCACCTGTTAAGAAAACTCATAGAAAAACTAAAAAAACTACTAGACATGGTAAAGAGATAGAAACATGGGTTCAAAAACCTATGCTCTTTCCTAGTGAACCATGAAAATTTTGCAAGGTCCCTGCATTTCTCAAAGATATTTACATACAAATCTCTCTTACTGAAGCAATTAAGGTTCCACCTTATTCCAAGTGTACGAAAGCTATTGTCACTAAGATAAGAAAGATGCCCATTGATGAAATTTATACTATGCTTGAAAACTATTATTATGATGGTAAAATTCCTAAGAAGTTGGGGGATCCTGGAGTTCCTACTATACCTTGTACATTGGCGCAAAGACAGGTACAACCTGAAAGTTAAGCAACGCTAAGGGTAACACGTCTAATAAATGTTCATTTTAATATGCTATTTTGAGTTAACGAACATTTGTTCAAATTCACGAATAATTTTGAATACGCGGACATTTTTTCCAACTCGTGAATATTTTTTTAATATGCTATTTTTTTCAAAATCACGAACATTCTATTGTTTTGTCGAAACAGTATTGGGGGGAGATTGAAACATACGTGACAGAAACGTACGAACTAGAGTGAAAGAAATAAATGTGAGCCGAAAGAAATGCAGCAAACGAGCAGGAGTTGGGCCAGCCTAAGTAATGACGCAGACTCCCGCGCGTTTCACCGTCTTCCGGCGTGTAGGGCGCCAAAAAGGAGGTTATGTGTGTATCTGCGAGAGCTCCTCCCCAAGGGAGCTCCTAAATGGTGCTCTCAGCGCCAGTTTAGGCTCCTCGCACGCTGAAGGCGGCCTGAGTGGGCCGGCCCATGAAACCAACAGCCGCAACGAACAACTCGGGCTTGCTTCACTCGTAGCAACGACTGCCTCGCGTCTGGTACTGCCTAAAAAACGGTTAACGGTTGACTAGTTGAAAAAGTTCAACTGTTGACTTAAAAATCGGTTTTCAAATAAACGCTAAAAAGTCAACAAATATTTTTTAATTCAAAAATGTTCATGGATTTTGCGAAAAAGTTCAGAAAATTCAAAAAAGTTCACGAATTTGAGACAAAAGTTCATCAATATTGCAAAAAGTTCATTAAATGTTATTTAAAAGTTAATCAATTTGGAATAAAGTTCATATATTTGAAAAAAAAGTTAATCAATTTTAAATAAAAAATCTTCATTTTTTTAAAGATACATCTATCATGAAAAATGTTCATCGATTATGAAAAAAGTTCATGAACTTGAAAAAAAGATCATCAATTTAAAAAAAGGTTCATCGATTTTGGAAAAAGTTCATGAAAAATGAAAAAAGTTCATGAAAAACTGGAAAAAGTTCACCAATTTTGAGAAAAGTTCATGAATTTTCGAAACTAAACCGTGCACTGGAAAAATAAAAATGAAAAATGAAAAGAAAAGAAAAGAAAAGAAAAGGAGAAAAAAGGAACTGGAAAGAAATAAAAAACCCTACAAAACCGGTCTAGAAAAAACAAAAACAAAACAGCTTCGACGAACTAAAGAAAGAATAAGAAGAAGAAAACGAAGCAAGACGTCACAACACTTAAAGGAGTCCTAATGGTTATGGGGTTGATCAACGAAGGAATAGGTCACGAGTTTGAATCCATCCCTCAGACTATTTTTGGAATTTAACAGACAAAAAGATTAATGGGCCGGCCCATGCAGCATCGATGGAAAGAGGGAGGTATGCGGCCGTTTGCGCCGATGCCTGTAACGGGGCAACGGGCGCCAAATCGGAATTGCCCCTCTGCAACGCCTTGTGCGCCAGCTTTTTGACTAGTGACCATTGACCATACACCCGTTGATTTTTTTTTTGTGAACTAAAAATATCGTTTATTTTTGGAAAAAGGTTCACGAACATAAAAAAATAGCAAAATTGAGAAAAATGTGGATTTTAGAAATGTTCACGAATCCAAACATCATCCGCAAAAAATTCAGAAAATTGTCATGAATTTAAAATAAACATATATTTGAAAATTGTTCCTGGATTTAAAAAACCATGAATTTTAGAAAATGTTCACAAATTTAAAGGTTATTCAGGAATTTTAAACAGTTCATAAGTTAAAAAATGATTGCGAATTTAGAAAAATCATGATTTCATAATGAAAAAAATGAAAAAGCAGAAGAAGAAACTAATTAAAACTACAAAAGAATAAATGAACGAGAATAGAAAGAAGAAGAAGAAAGAAAAAAAGAGTAAAAACCAAGTTAAAATGCGACTGTAAACACAAAAACAAACTGAAAACTTCAGAAAACCGAATAAGCGCGCTAGATGCGTGGGCCAAATAAATACTGATGCTCGCATGTAGGAGGTGCCATGTACGAATTGCACGAGGCCATATGTATGACCGTGGTGGGCATCAAAAGAACATCCTAATTCCCGTATAGGGCGATGGCTGCCGAGCAGACACGCTGGGGACACTCGTTGAGGCTGGACACCCACCCGGCTTGGAGTCGGTCCACTTTGGACGAAGGTTTATTTCTCGATCCATTGCTTTTGATTTTGTTAACGAAATTCAAAAAAATATTCAAGAAAATTTGAAACAATTTCAAGAATTCGACAAACACTGAAATCTGAAAATTGTTCACAATGTTGATAAATGTTTGCCAGTTCAAAAAGGTTTGAAAATTTTAAAAAATGTCCGCAAATGAAAACATATGTTCCTGAATTATAAAAATATTTAGTAATGTAAAAAAATTGTGAATTTAAAATATTTCCTCAAACTAAAAAATGTTTATAAATTCAAAAAAATGTTCGTAAATTCAAAAAAATCAGAAATTAAAATATATTGATGAATTCCAAAAAACTATTGGCAACATTCGAAAATGACCCTGAATTCCAAAAAGATCATGAAATAGACAATGTACACGGATTATAAAAATGTGTGTGATTTCAAAATTTTGTTCACAAATACAAAACTGGTTTATGAATTTTGAAAAGTGTTCTGGGTTTAAAAAATGATTATGAATTCCACAAATGTTTGCGAGTTGAAACTGTTCTCAAATTTCATAAATTATTCAGGAATTCAAAAAAAACTGCACTAATTGAAAAAATGCTCGTGAGTTCAGAAATTGTTCGGCAATTTTATTTAAAAAATTGAACTTTGAAAAAATTCAACAATTTAAAATTTATTATTGATTTTCAAAAATGTTTATGGATTTTATAAAATTTATATATTTCAAAAAATCATAAATTTGAAAACCAGTAACAAATTTCAATAAATTTCATGAATGTTAAAAATTGTTCTCGGGTTTGAAAACCAAAAATAAGGAAAATATAAATGGAAATTAAAAAAACTAAAGAAAAAAGAAAGAAACAATGCAGAAACGTACTAATGGGCCCTCTTATTACCCGACCCGCGCGGGGAATAGGATCCCGGCATCCAATAGAGGAGCGACGCACAGGGAAGCCCCGACTGGCCCGATGCACATGGAATAAATGATTTAAGTAAAAGAAAAATGGAAAAGTAAAAATAGAAAGGGAAAACCAATTTGAAAATAACAATCAAAATAAAAACTTGTTCCGGAACCTTGGAGAAGGTTCCTAAAACAGGTCAAAAACAAGCTGAAAACTTCTAAAAGGTCCCCCAAAAGTTGAAGTTGTACTTTTTAGCGATCTAAAATGCGCCAGTCCTGTTCGATCCAACCCTCGGCTTATTTGTGTGAAACGACAACAATGTGACGCAATGACGCTAAGAATTCCCTATTTGCCGCTACCTGCGTCATCTGTCATGGATTCGCACAGGCAAGTCGACTTATAAAGTAATTGGCCGGCTCATGTATAGCACGTACAGCTTCGGGAACCTTCTAGATGGTCCCTAGCTGGTTTTTACCGGTTTTGGGAACCTTCCAGAAGGTTCCTGAACCGGGTTTTAAATTTTCATATATTCCTTTTCTTTTTCTTTTACTGTTTCTTTTTCCTTTTTCCTTTTTCCTTTTTCTTTTTCTGTTTCTGTTTATGTTTCTTTTTCTATTTTTCTCTTTTGCTTTTTTGTTTATGAATTTTTATATGTCTTTTTCAAATGTTGTTTGGATTTTTCAAGAAATCCAAGTTTTCCAAAAAAAAATGTTCATGAGATTAAAATAAATCCTTTTTTCAAATTTTGCTTGAGAGTTTCAGAAAATGTTCCAGTTTTCATGAAATGTTTGCGTTTTGAAAAATTGTCCGTGTTTCTGAATTTTATTATGGAGTTTCAGAAAATTTTCCATTTTCCAAATTTGTTCATGTTTTTAAGTTATGTTCGGAAGTTTCATAAAAATCCACATTTTCAAAATAATGTTCTCGTCGACAAAAATTGTTTGTGTTTTTAAAAATTTTAGGAGTTTTAAAATTGTAGCCATTTTTGAAAATAGATCTTCTCAGAATCTCAGAAAATGTTTCCGATCTCAAATTTTATTCGTAGATCTTAAAGTATTTCGTGCTTTTCAATTTGTTTGACAAGCTTAGTGTTAAAAAAGACCTTTCTAAAAAAATGCCTTTTCTGAAATACAGTTCACGATTTTTAAAAACGTCCGTGTTTCAAAAAGATCTGCACCTTTGCAGAGAAGATCCTTCTTAAACTTTTGCGCTGCACTTTTAGTCTGTAATCGTTCTCATGTCTTGTGGCTACGATCTATGCTCCAGCACATGAGGTCTATTGTTTGATCCCATGCACGCGCAACTTTTTGCGGATTATTCAGCCTCGACGACTGTGCGCCGCATTAAACGCCACATAGGAGCTCCTGCGACGTCTTCATAGATCCACGTCTGCTTGCATTGGTAATGAGCCAGCCCACTTTGTCGTAAAAGCTGTTTTTGCCTGTTCGTTTACCTAGTCGATTTTTTTTTGCAAAAAGCCACCTTTTTTGTACAGAGATAAATGTTTTAAGCACTATTAATTTATAAAATTCACATTTTTAAAAGTTATTCAGCACGAGTTTAAAAACAATTTAGTGTATATTCAAGTATGTTCATTGTATATTAGAAAAAGTTCAACATGTATTACAAAAATGTTCTGCGTGTGTTAAAGAAAGTTTATTGTATTCTAAAAATATTTTCACCGTATATTCAGAAGAATCTAAAAATGTATGAACAAATCTTCAGCATATATTTTAAAAAATTCAAAGTATATTAAGAAAATGTCCAACGTATATTAACAAAATGTTCAATTTGTATTTGGAATATGTATAATGTATATTATAAAAAAATCATTGTAAAAAATTGTTGGTATGCAAAAAATGTTCATCATGTATTAAAAATCCGTTCACCGCGTAATAATAGGAAGAAAAGGTATAAGAAAAAGAAATAAAACCGACAAAACCAAGCAAACAAGAAACAGTTCTGAAAAGAACTTGAAATAGAAATCCGAAAACAAATAACAAACAAAAAGCAAGAGAAAAACAAATAAAAAGATCGAAACTTCGAATGACAAGCAGGGTGGCACGAACGACGTGTGTTAAAAATCCAGGAACATTGGGAAACATTAACGTAAAGGCGTCCGATTTTCAAGTTTTCCTAACGAACGCTTTTTCTTGCCGTCCGATCACATAGCAAGGATCTTGACAGAAGGCTGGTAGAGGTGGCATGGGCTCGAGGCGGTGGCGGTGGAGGCTGCCACGGGGATGAGACGGTGACGAGCTTCGAAGCTGGCCAAGCTCTGCTCGGGTCTCCACTCGGTGATCTTCTCACAGAAGCCTCGGTTGTGCGTAGCAGGCGCTTGCGCTGGGGTGATCGGGGCTGTTCGGCGAGCTCGCTGTTGCTAGTTGTTGGGCGAGGCGAAGGCGGAGCAAACGCCCGTCAATGGTGCAGGGGGGGCACATGACCGGTGGATGGTTCAAGCACGCGGAGGCACGATGGTGCGGCTTCGTCATCGTCGCCCGGGTACTAGACCTTCTCCCAGGTGGGCAAAAGGAGGAAACGACAATGCATGCGTCCATGCGGAGCTACGACGGAGGCTGGGAAGGCGACAACCCGTGGTTCCTATCCTCCTTGGGTGGTACACGCAATTCATTCGCGTGCGATGATGCGTCGAGTTGTACACAATGGCGCGGTTCCATCAGTGCCAGCACTTGCCTGATCGAGCGGCATATGTTAGGTGTTGGGAAACGTAGTAGAAAAAAATTGTCCTACGATCAAACCAGGAACACTATGAAGATGCATAACGGTTTAAATCGGATCATTACCAACTCTGAGTTGCAGCGAAAGAAGAGTCTGTGTAGATCATACTTGAAGTCCCTCAAACTGTTGACAACGATCCCTCGAACCGTGCACGACGATCCCTCGAACAAAAGACCGAAAGCACATCCTATCTACAGTTTGCAAGCATACAGGCTTCATGGTCCGGCAGCGCTTCGTCATCCAGAGCTAATTGTCGCTGGAAAATTATAGGGAGGAAAAGAGAACCACACAAGGCTTCTCTATTATGAGGATTGGAGATAACTAGAACTACATCTAGTCTAGATCAAACTAGAATAAGAGAGAACTAGAGAAGGCTCCAAAACTTATCATCTAGGGCCTGCCCCTGCCCCTCTATTTATATGTTGAGTCCCGGGGTCGCAACTTGGGGAGGGGGGCGAAGGTTTGGATCACAAGGAAGAGTTCTCTTTGGATTCCAGCATGAAACGCCACAGACCTTGGCGTCTCGCCTAGGACCAGATACTTGGCCCCTGTCCTCCGAAAAAAACCTTTTGCGCGGACCTAAAGCCTCATGGGGCTTACCCCTTGGCCCAGCCAAGGTGTCCTCTCACCAAGAACCCTTTGGATTTATCCGGACGGTTCGGTAACCTTCTAGACATCATCCGAAGTTTCTAGGACCTTCTTAGAACCTCCCAGAACATTTCTGGAAACATTCAAAACTCTTTCGGAACTCTCTGGAAAGTATTTCTTATTTTCTCGGAACTATTTCGAGAATATTTTCTCATAACTCTCGCTCCACCAACACTCAACAGATCATGATTCCCTTAAGCTTGTGACCCTATAGGTTCGGTAAAACATACAGATAAACAAAACCCCTTTTGTTCAGTGACCCATAGTGGAACCGGGGACATCTATATTGATCCCTATGAATACATGAATGACACACTGGTATAGCGAGGTGTTATACAAACGGTTTTTAACTCCTTTCCGCGACGACATTTGGAACTGTCACCAAGTGAGTGACTGCGATAGGGGGGTCCTTCCCACACGACCCAGAAACCGTCGAGGATAGGCCCTCCTGGCACACACGCTCGGCAAAATGAGGTCGTGTGTGATGGGCAAGCGATTAAATACGGTTATATGTACGGTTGTGCTAAAAAATACAATTATACAGGCCAAATCGCTTCCAGTCATAAGTACATCCCACACAGTCACCCGGCTAAACGTTTTCGTTCGTATGTACATTCCACACAGTCAATCCAAGGAATACGTTTCCGTTAGTATGTACATCCCACACAGTTAATCCAAGAAGTACGTTTCCATTTGTATATACATCCCCCACAGTCACTCAAAGGAAAACGTTTCTGTTCGCACGTACATCACACACAATTTTCCCCATTAAATTGTTTGTTATAGTGTTGCCATTGTAGACGATATTAACAATTTTATCGTTTGCGTTATTGAATGCATCACACACGGTCCATCACACACATGGTAAACGTTTGCACAAGGTGGCCTAACACAAACAGTTTTTAAGAGGATGTCATGTGTGATTGTTCATTGATCCAACACGGTTTATTCCTAAAAACTGTGTGCGTTGCCTGAGGTCATCGCCCATGGTGTTTTCTCAATAACCGTTTGCAATAAAAAGCCCCAATTAGCCATTAGTAGGCTAACTGTCTTATTATTAATAATCCATTTATTAATCTAACTGACATTTCATATTAAGCACACAATATATTTCATTTTCATATTAAGGAAGCAGGATTTCATAATTGAAGTACATCAGAGTACGACATCATATAGCTTCAGCACTCAGCTACCCCATTACACACCAGCACCAGCACCAAGTTTCACATGCAACATCTATAACCTTTCAAAATTAGCATCATAGACAGTACATAGACAGATGAATCTCATCTGGAAAACTAGCGAAAGGCGAATATTGAGCCTTCATTGATGTTGAAGGTCTTTGCAACTTTAGGCCAATGCCTGTGGATGATTGACCGTCCTCCTTCGTCCTCTTCAGGAACACTTTAATATTGAACCATGGTGTATGAATACCTTCCTCGCCTCCTGACCATACAGGTGGTTTCAGAGGTAATCATCAGTGAACTGCTTTGAGAAGACCTGAAAAGAAGGATGTGCATAAATATCTTCTCTATATTGGAAATGGGGCAAAGGAATAAAAAAAGAAAGGTATAATAGTTAGTACCACCCTATAGTGAACTGGTGTTTTCTTCATTGTGCAGACAAAGATCTTGTTGTTTTTTGTCGCTAATTTCTTTATCCTAACAATCTTTCTGAGTTTCTTGACTTGACTGATATTCATGGACAACTCATTTCCCCAAATGCAAAAAGGGTCAAACAGTGGGTCAAAACCTCTGACAGCAATACCAAATTGTTAAAAAACTAAATATTAGAATGGTTCCTGCAATTGCACGATAATGTGCTATCAAACAAAGGACCATGCATGTGCGAACCTCGATTGTAAACCTCAGTGCTTCCCATTGTTTCCCTGCAACACATATAAGGTAGTTAGTGATCAGGTTAAGTGAGGGTTCGCATGCTATCAGTAAAATATGTTGATGAAAAATAAGCACATTGCATATTCATCAGATTAATTCGAGCCACATGGAAAACCCATTTATCCAAACCAAGCATGATTAAGAACTGGGAAATATAGCAATTGTATATGTTTCTCATGTATTAAGTGCAGCCGAATTCGATTTATTCCTCACATGCACAACAATACAAAATTCTACCCACGACAACTGGACATCGCATTGCAGAATTGAACCAAGCAGTTAACTAAACACCACAACAAATGAACCAAACATTAATTGAGCACCACATTGCACAATATAACATACTCCTAGTAGAAGATCAGACAGTTAACCAAACCAAGCATGCTTCACAACTTGGAAATATAGCAATTGTATTTGTTTCTCATGTATTCAGTACATCTAAATTAGATTTATTTTCTCACATGGTATACAATAACAGAATGCACCCTGAAGAATTGAACATCACATTTGCAAAATTGAACCAAAAAGTTAACTGAAGACGACAACTAATTAACCAAACAATTAATAAGTGTGCACCACATTGCATGACATATAGAACATATACACTAGAGCAACAGATTGCATGGTAAAATTAGATAGGACAATTCACTAGAATTTGTTAAGGAAAGGCAGGAGCAGCAGATGCAACGGGTAAATCGAGCATGCTTAACCGGCATAGCTAGCAAACTGAACATAGGTCCTTATAGTGAGCTAATAAGACAAGCTACTGCTCATCGTCGGAAATATCGATGGTGATTGGCTCCTTGGACATGGAAGAGGGCGAGGCCTCCACATCGTGGGTGCCCTCGTCGTAGTGGTGAGTCGCCTGAGCTGCTCCGGGCACCAACCTGCTGGCTCTCGAGTTGAGGTAAGCACGGGCACACTCAGAAAACACCTCATAGTCTTCGTCGAAGGCACCGACGGTGGCCTCGAGAAAACGCCACGAACTGTCGTTTAAAGCAGCCAACCGCGTCGAGGCATCAGCGCGCGAGGCATCGACGGTGGCCTCGACAGGGAGGTGCTCCTCAAAGATCTGGGGGTCTGCACGAGTGGCAGCCATCGCGACCTTATCCGCGCGTGCGGCCACGATTTGCTTCTCTACTGTCAAATGCTCCTTGAGCTCCTGGCTATACTACGTGCATCATGGCTTAGGGCAACACTTATGTGGGGGAGGGGTCGGTGATTTGGGTGGAAGGTGTCGTGCTGGCGGTCGGGGCATGTGGGATGTGGAAGGAGGAGGAGGATGGGGGTCGGGTGTGGATTACCTGCCTGGATCGACGAGGCCGAGCAGCATGAAGGAGGGTCGCCGGCGAGAAGGCAGCGCTGCAAGCAAGGAGTGAAGGTTGCCACTTGGAAAGGAAGGCGGAAACAGGAGAAATGTGGCTTTTGGTAAGGGGGAGGGGGCGGGGAGGTAGCTATTTTCGCGGAAGCCGAAAATTTTGAATCGGTGCAGCGAAAAAAGCTGGCGCGCGGAGTGTCATCAGACACGGTCCCTTATTCGGCACTGTGTACGATATGTGAACATCACAAACGATTCATATAGCGTGTGTGGTGAGTTTGAACGTGCAAATTTTGGTTTGAATTTCCCTGGTTACAGTGGTCATCCACGTCATTGCATAATTTGGGTACACAAAGGAGGCTACAGCACACCCACACTTCTTAATCGAGCAAGTTCATCAATTAAACAGAGCTAGCTGACCTAAACATTACTCTAACAAATTAAAGACTGGCGCTCTTAATTAAACAAAACAAAGAGTACTACTACGGCTGGTGCTCGTCGATCTCCGCCGCCTCCTCCATGTCCAACTCGCGCCCGACGATCTCCTGGGGAAGGGGCTCCATGGCATCCATCACACCATACTCGGCAAGCATCTCACCATCCGCGTCCGCCATCTCTTTGGAAAAGTCCGCCACGAGCTGGGTGTGGGTGGCCACGATCTGGGCTTGGGCGGGCTCCGTCGTGGCAAGGTATGTCGCGGAGGAACGGACGGCTGCTCGAACGCTCTCGGCGTGCCAACTCTTCGGCCGTCGGTTACCGACCGTTGTCGGAGAAGCTTCGTTCGATTTGTGCGGTGATTGCCATGAGCTGGGCGAGGGCGGCCTCGACATGGTCGTGGACGGCCTCCATCAGGGCTAAGGCCGCCGCTGCGGAATGGACAACTGTTGTGCCGCTCTCGCCAGTTGATGTCGCTTGAAGCTACGTCGGTATTTCCCCAAAGAGGAAGGATGATGCAGCACAACGGCGGTAGGTATTTCCCTCAGATATGAAACCAAGGTTATCGAACCAGTAGGAGAACCAAGCAACACAACGTAAACAGTCCCTGCACACAAATAACAACACCTCGCAACCCGACGTGTTAAAGAGGTTGTCAATCCCTTTCGGGTAACGACGCCAGAAACGGTGCGTGGACGGGAGAAAGTTGTAATAGATTGAATAAATAGATCGCAAATAACATAAAGTGCAGCAAAGTATTTTTGTATTTTTGGTTTAATAGATCTGAAAATAAATGCACAGGAAAAGTAGATCGCAAAGGCAAATATATGAGAAAGAAGACCCGGGGGCCGTAGGTTTCACTAGTGGCTTCTCTCAAGAAAAATAGAAAACGGTGGGTGAACAAATTACTGTTGGGCAATTGACAGAACTTCGAATAATCATGACGATATCCAGGCAATGATCATTATATAGGCATCACGTCCAAGATTAGTAGACCGACTCCTGCCTGTATCTACTACTATTACTCCACACAACGACCGCTATCCAGCATGCATCTAGTGTATTAAGTTCATGGAAAAATGGAGTAATGAAATAAGAACGATGACATGATGTAGACAAGATCTATCTATGTAGAGATACACCCCATCGATTTTGTCCTTAGTAGCAACGATACATACACGTCGTTTCCCTTTCTGTCACTGGGATCAAGCACCGTAAGATCGAACACACTACAAAGCACCTCTTCCCATTGCAAGATAAATAGATCAAGTTGGCAAAAAAACCAAAATATCGGAGAAGAAATACGAGGCTATAAGCAATCATGCATATAAGAGATCAAAGAAACTCAAATAACTTTCATGGATGTAAAAAGATAGATCTGATCATAAACTCAAAGTTCATCGATCCAACAAACACACCGCAAAAGAGTTACATCATATGGATCTCCAAGAGACCATTGTATTGAGAATTCAGCGAGAGAGAGGAAGCTATCTAGCTACTAACTACGGACCCGAAGGTCTACAAAGAACTACTCGCGCATCATCGGAGAGGCACCAATGGAGGTGGCAAACCCCATCCGAGATGGTGTCTAGATTGGATCTGGTGGTTCTGGACTCTGCGGCGGCTGGATGAATATTTCGTCGATGCCTTTAGGGTTTCTGGAATATTGGGGTATTTATAGAGTAAAGAGGCGGTTCGGGGGGCACCCGAGGTGGGCACAGCCTCCTGGCGCGCCCTGGTGGGTTGTGCCCCCCTCGGGGCACCCCCCAGGTGCAGCCAGGGCCCGTTGTGTTCCTTCTGGCCCATAAAAATTCTCCGTGGAGTTTCGTGGCATTTGGACTCCGTCAGATATTGATTTTCTGCGGTGTAAAAAACATGGAAAAAACAGCAACTGGCACTTGGCACTATGTCAATAGGTTAGTACCAAAGAATGATATAAAATGACTATAAAATGATAATCAAACATCCAAGATTGATAATATAACAGCATGGAAAAATAAAAAATTATAGATACGTTGGAGACGTATCTGCATCCCGAAGCTTAACTCCTACTCGTCCTCGAGTAGGTAAGTGATAAAAACAGAATTTTTGATGTGGAATGCTGCCTAACATGTCATATCATATTCTTTTCTTTATAGCATGGACAATTGGACTTTTATGTGATTCAAAGCAATAGTCTACTTTTGACATAATAATTTAGATACTCAAGCATATCAACAAGCAACCATGTCTTTCAAAATATCAACGCTAAAATAAGTTATCCCTAGCCCATCATGCTCAACCATTGATCCATTCATGAAACACACTCGAATATTAGCTACACCCAATACTTAAGTATGATCATATTGCCTCCTAGTTGGTGCTTTTGTAAGAGAAGATGGAGACTCAAATTTCAAAAATAAAAATTGCATAAAGTAAAAAGGAAAGGCCCTTCGCAGAGGGAAGTAGGGATTTGTAGAGGTGCCAGAGCTCAAAGCGAAAAAAATTAGAGATAAAAAACATTTTGGGAGGTGTATCCATCCCACCAACGAAAACAACTTAGAGTTCTCAACACTTTCCATGCTAGATATATCATAGGCGGTTCCCAAACAGAAAATAAAGTTTATTCCTTTTTCCACCATACTTTCACTTTCCATGGCTAACCGTATCCACAGGTGCCCTGCATACCAACACTTTCCAAGGAATTTATTATTTAACAACATAAAGTAAATTCATTTTTGCATTTCGGGACTGGGCATCCCTAAAACCTTTGCCTTACTCTTGTGCAATGACAAGTGAATAAACACTCTTCGTGAGAATAACACATCTAGCATGGAAAATATTAGCCACCCCTCACCGCTCCGCGAGCGAAACAGACACACAAAAGAGATGTTTATTTTGAAAATTAGAGATGGCACATGAAAATTTGCTTAGAACAGCAAAAGAATACCGCATATAGGTAGATATAGTGGACTCATGTGGCAAAACTCGTTTAAAGGATTTTGGATGCACAAGTAGAGATCATACTTGGTGCAAAATGAAGGCTAGCAAAAGATTGAGAAGCGACCAACCAAGAAACGAATAATCTCATAAGCAAGCATTAAGCATAATTAACACCAAATAATGCACCACAATTAGGATATAATTTCATTGCATGACTATTGACTTTCGTACTTGCATAGGGAATCACAAACCTTAACACCAATATTCTTACTAAAGCATAATTACTCATCAACATAACTCACATATCACATCATCATATCTCAAAACTATTACTAGGAATCAAGTCTATTTTGTCCAATGATCTTCATGAAAGTTTTTTTATATCCTTCTTGGATATCTATCACTTTGGGACTAATTTTCATGTGTTGCTTTTCATAAGCTCAAACAAACATAAGTGAAGATCATGAGCATAATTATTCTTTCTCTCAAAATAATTTAAGTGAAGCAAGAGAGAATTTCTTGCAAATTTACTAACTCTCAAATAAATCTAAGTAAAGCAAGAGAGCATTTATTCAAAAAATACTAAGCACACCATGCTCAAAAAGATATAAGTGAAGCACTAGAGCAAGTCCATAGCTCATAAAAAATTAAGTGAAGCATAGAGAGCAATTCTAACAAGTCATGAAATAAATTTGGCTCTCCCAAATAGGTGTGTCCAGCAAGGATTGATGACTTAAAACACAAAATAAAACAAGCAAAGACTCATACCATACAAGACGCTCCAAGAAAAACACATATCATGTGACGAATAAAAATATAGCTTCGAGTAAAATACCGATAGTCGTTGGAAGAAAGAGGGGATGCCACTCGGGGGCAACCCCAAGCTTAGTTGGTTGCTCATTTTTGATAATAGCTTGGGATGGCGGGGCATCCCCAAGCTTAGACACTTCTACCCTTCCTTCATCCATCATAAGATAACCGAAAACTTGAAAACTTCAATCACACAAAACTCAACAAAACCTTCGTGAGATCTGTTAGTGTAAGAAAAATAAACCACTACTATAAGTGCTGTATCAAACCAATTCATATTTTGTTTTTGCATTATATCTACTGTATTCCAACTTTTCTATGGCAAAAACTCATCAAAGAAAACCATAGAGCCATCAAAATAAGCACACAACACAAAGAAAACAGAATCTGTCAAAACAGAACAGTCTGTAGCAATCTGATTTGTTCGAATACTTCTGGAACTCCAAAAATTCTGAAAAACTAGGACGACCTGGGTTATTTGTATATTAATCTTCTGCAAAAATAATTAGGGAAAAATCTCTTTCTGGTAAAAAAAATGAGAATTGTTTTCGTGAGCGCAAAGTTTCTGTCTTTTTCAGCAAGATCAAACAACTATCACCCAAGAAGATCCTATCGGTTCTACTTGGCACAAACACTAATTAAAACACAAAAAACACAATCATAACAGCAGCATAATTTTGCTAACACTCAATAACATAAAGCAAAAATCAAAAATAAAATTTATTCACTGGGTTGCCTCCCAACAAGCGTTATAGTTTTACGCCCTTAGCTAGGCATAAAGCAAGGATCTAAGTTTTGTCATATTTGGCTCGAGATCCATAAGATGCCCTCATGATTGATTCATAAGGTGGCTTAATTATTGTTCTAGGAAAGTGTCCATACCCTTCCTCAAAGGAAATTGGAACTTAATATTTCCTTCTTTCATATCAATCACGGCACCGATAGTGCGTAAGAACGGTCTACCAAGAATAATTGGACAAGACGGATTGCAATCAATATCAAGAACAATAAATTCTATGGGCAAATAATTCCTATTTGCAAGAATAAGAACATCATTAATTCTTCCCATAGGCTTTTTAATAGTAGAATCCGCCAAGTGCAAATTCAAAGAACATTCTTCAAGATTAGTAAGACCAAGCACATCACATAAATATTTCGGAATTGTAGAAACACTAGCACCCAAGTCACACAAAGCAAAACACTCATATTTTTTTATATTGACTTTGATAGTAGGTTCCCATTCATCATGCAATTTTCTAGGAATTGATACTTCTAATTCTAGTTTTTCTTCAAAAGCTTTCATCATAGCATCAAAAATATGTTTAGTAAAAGCATTATTTTGTTCATAGGCATGGGGTAAATTTATCATGGATTGCAACAAGGAAATACAATCAATCAAAGAGCAACTATCATAATTAAAGTCTTTGTAATCCAAAAGAGTGTGCACATCACTAGTTAAAGTTTTGACCTCTCCAAACTCACTTTCATCAATTTTCTCAACAAGATTTTCACCCTCTGAAATATTGGGACGCCTTCTACCTAAAGTTGACTCTTCTCCAGTCCCTTTTTCATCAATATTAACCTTACTAAACAAAGAATCAATAGAGGAAACACCAATCATTTTAAGATCTTCATCACTTTTGTCTTCTAATGATATTGGTTTAGCGGCCATTTGATTTACTAAGGTAGCTTGTGCATCGGATATTTTTCCTAGAAAACTTTCGGCAAAAGCATACTTAGATTGGAGATTGCAAACTTCTCTACTAATATCATCAAGTTGTTCTGTAATAGCATCTAGCACAACGGAGTGCTCCTTAAGTTCTTCAGTAAAGTACTTGTTATGCTCAAATTGTGTAGTCATATATTCCTTAGTACTTTTTTCAATTTCAAGCAAAATATTTGGGTAAGGAACATCATAATATTTTCTTTGAGGCATCATGACTACGCACACAAAACAGATCCGGCAAGAAAACGGCAAACGGAAAAGAGAGGCGAATAAAACGGAAAATTTTTGTGAAGTGGGGGAGAGGAAAATGAGAGGCAAATGGCGAATAATGTAAATTGCAAGGAGATGAGTTTGTGATTAGGAACCTGGTATATGTTGAAGATCCTCCCCGGCAACGGCGCCAGAAATTCCTTTTGATGTCGCTTGAAGCTACGTCGGTATTTCACCACAGAGGAAGGGATGATGCAGCACAGCGGCGGTAGGTATTTCCCTCAGATATGAAACCAAGGTTATCGAACCAGCAGGAGAACCAAGCAACACAACGTAAACAGCCCCTGCACACAAATAACAACACCTCGCAACCCGACGTGTTAAAGGGGTTGTCAATCCCTTTCGGGTAACGGCGCCAGAAATGGTGCGTGGACGGGAGAAAGTTGTAATAGATTGAATAAATAGATCGCAAATAAAATAAAGTGCAGCAAAGTATTTTTGTATTTTTGGTTTGATAGATCTGAAAATAAATGCAAAGGAAAAGTAGATCGCAGAGGCAAATATATGAAAAAGAAGACTCGGGGGCCGTAGGTTTCACTAGTGGCTTCTCTCGAGAAAAATAGCAAACGGTGGGTGAACAAATTACTGTTGGGCAATTGACAGAACTTCGAATAATCATGACGATATCCAGGCAATGATCATTATATAGGCATCACGTCCAAGATTAGTAGACCGACTCCTGCGTGCATCTACTACTATTACTCCACACATCGACCGCTATCCAGCTTGCATCTAGTGTATTAAGTTCATGGAAAAACGGAGTAATGCAATAAGAACGATGACATGATGTAGACAAGATCTATCTATGTAGAGATAGACCCCATCATTTTATCTTTAGTAGCAACGATACATACGTGTCATTTCCCTTTCTGTCACTGGGATCAAGCACCGTAAGATCGAACCGACTACAAAGCACCTCTTCCCATTGCAAGATAAATAGATCAAGTTGGCCAAACAACCCAAATATCAAAGAATAAATACGAGGCTATAAGCAATCATGCACATAAGAGATCAAAGAAACTCAAATAACTTTCATGGATATAAAAAGATAGATCTGATCATAAACTCAAAGTTCATCGATCCCAACAAACACACCGCAAAAGAGTTACATCATATGGATCTCCAAGAGACCATTGTATTGAGAATTCAGCGAGAGAGAGGAAGCCATCTAGCTACTAACTATGGACCTGAAGTTCTACAAAGAACTACTCACGCATCATCGGAGAGGCACCAATGGAGGTGGTGAACCCCATCCGAGATGGTGTCTAGATTGGATCTTGTGGTTCTGGATTCTGCGGCGGCTGGATGAATATTTCGTTGATGCCTTTAGGGTTTCTGGAATATTGGGGTATTTATAGAGCAAAGAGGCGGTCCGGAGGGCACCCGAGGTGGGCACAATCCACCAGGGCGCCTGGGCCTCCTGGCACGCCCTGGTGGGTTGTGCCCCCCTCGGGGCACCCCCTAGGCATAGCCAGGGCCCGTTGTGTTCCTTCTGGCCCATAAAACTTCTCTGTGGAGTTTCGTGGCATTTGGACTTCGTCTGATATTGCTTTTCTGCGATTAAAAAACATGGAAAAATAGCAGTTGGCACTATGTCAATAGGTTAGTACCAAAAAATGATATAAAATGACTATAAAATGATTATAAAACATCCAAGATTGATAATATAACAGTATGGAACAATCAAAAATTATAGATACATTGGAGACGTATCACCAGTTGCTATCCCTGAGTCTGATGTTGCTGTCGCCACCTGAGGAGCAACAACGGCCGTTTGGGCTGCCTTGGCCGCCTGGTCGCAGATTGCGGCTGCGCTCATGCAGCTTGTTAGCACCCGCATGGCGGCTGCGGCCGCGCTCTCGCCTGAGTGGGCCGCCGAAGTTTGCCCTCACGACACGGGTCCACATCCCTGATACTTCTCCATCGTATCTATAATTTTTGATTGTTTCATGCCAATATTATACAACTTTCACATGTTTTTGGCAAATTTTTATATGATTTGTTGGACTAACCTATTGATCCAGTGCCCAGTGCCAGTTCCTGTTTGTTGCATGTTTTTTGTATCACAGAAAATCCATATCAAACGTAGTTCAAATGCAATAAATTTTTACGGAGAATTATTTTGGAATATATGTGATTTTTGGGACTTGGAATCAATGCAAACGGAGGCCCACACAGCCCACAAGACACCAGGGCACGCCCCAGGTGCTAGGCACGTGGTGGTTGGCTGTGCTCACCTCGTACGTCAGTTGGAGATCTACTTCGGGCGCAAGGAAGCTTAGATCTGGAAAAAAATCGTGTTAAAATCTTAGCGTAATCGGAGTTACAGATCTCTGGGAATTTAAGAAATGGTTTTCAGCCAGATATGGGGAACGCGAAACAGAAGAGAACAGAGAGGGAGATCCAATCTCAGAGGGGCTCCCGCCCCTCCGCCGCCATGGAGGCCATGTACCAGAGGGGGAACTCTCCTCCCATCCAGGGGCGAGGCCAAGGAAGAAGAAGAAGGAGGGGGGCTCTCTCCTCCTCTCTCCCGGTGGTGCCGGAACACCGCTGGGGCAAGGATCGTGACGGCGATCTACATCAACTATCTTGCTACCGTCATCACCAACTTTCTCCCCCTCTATGCAGCGGTGTAACACCTCTTCCCCTCCCTGTAATCTCTACTTAAACATGGTGCTCAACTCCATATATTATTTACCAATGATTTATGGTTATCCTATGATGTTTTAGCAGATCTGTTTTGTCCTATGGGTTAATCATGATCTTGGTTTGTATGATTGTATATTTTATTTATGGTGCTGTCCTACGGTGCCCTCCATCTCGCGCAAACGTGAGGGGCCCCCACTGTAGGGTGTTGCAATATGTTCATGGTTTGCTTATTGTTAGTGTTGCGGGGGTGACAGCAGCCTAAACGCGGATAAGTGGTTTATGGCGTATGGGAGTAAAGAGGACTTGATACTTAATGCTATGGTTGGGTTTCACGATCTTAATGATCTTTAGTAGTTGCGGATGCTTGGTAGGGGTCCAATCATAAGTGCATATGGTCCAAGTAGAGAAAGTATGTTAGCTCATGCCTCTCCCTCATATAGAATTACAAGAATGATTACCGGTACTTGTTATCGATTGCCTAGGGACAAATGACTTTCTTGTTGACAAAAGCTATCCACTTTTATTACCTTGCAATTTATTCATAGTTTTATTCTCGCAAAGTACTCGTAGTTTTATTCTTGCAAAATAGTTTCATACTTGTTCTAGGTAAAGCAAATGTCAAGTGTGCGTAGAGTTGTATCGGTGGTCGATAGAACTTGAGGGAATATTTGTTCTACATTTAGCTCCTCGTTGGGTTCGACACTCTTATTTATCGAAGAAGGCTACAAACGATCCCCTATACTTGTGGGTTATCAAGACCTTTTTCTGGCGCCGTTGCCGGGGAGCAATAGCGTGGGGTGAATATTCTCGTGTGTGCTTGTTTGCTTTATCACTAAGTAGTTTTTATTTTCTGTTCTAAGTTGTTCTCTATCTTTAGTTATGGATATGGAACACGAAACACCAAAAAAATTAGTTGTACTTGCTACTCATGGAGATGGGGAACCTCCTAAAACCCTCGATGCTCGTTATGTAAAAGATATTATGCACTACTTTGATAATCCTGAGAAAGCCCCATTCAACTATATAATGGGAGTAATGTTGGATCAACATGAACACTTTAGGGATTATCGCTTGACTCATAAAGGGAAATTGTTATGGGATCAAATTTATATGTTGCATTGGTATGCTCGGGATCTATGCTTGAGATATGATTATACTTGTTACTCTAGGATGAACGCTCCACACCTTCCCTTTTCATGCAAATTTAATGATAATGCAACCTTGGCTACTTATGCTAATGGTATATATGATTATTATGATGTGGAATGAATAGAAGAATTTGTTGCTTTTAAGGGTGCTTATGAAATTGAATCTTCGTTTGAAAAGTTTGAAGATTTTGATGATTCAGTTTATAGACCTGAAATTTTTTCTATCCTTAAATATTGCTATGATAATTATAAATGCAATTACGATATGATGTATTTATTGAGAGAGTCTCCGCTGTCCAAGAAGAAACTAATATTTTGCAGGAGTATATGGAAGAAGAAATTGATGATATTGTGAGCCCATTGGATGAAAAAGATGAGGAGGAGAGCGAAGAACAAAAGGAGGAAGAGCGGATTGATCACCCGTGCCCACCTTCTAATGAGAGTAACTCTTCAACTCATACATTGTTTAATGTCCCTTCGTTCTTACCGAAGGATGAATGCCATGAATTGCTATGACCCCGTTGATTTGTTTGAAATATCCCTTTTTGATGATGCTTGCTATGCTTGTGGCCATGATGCCAATTTAAATTATGCTCATGGAGATGAACTGGCTATTTCCTTATGTTAAGAATGACATTGTTGCTATTGCACCCACACATGATAGTCCTATTATCTTTTTAAATTCTCCAAACTACACTATATTGGAGAAGTTTGCACTTATTAACGATTACATTGATGGGTTGTGTTCTACCACTACACATGATAATTTTGATGAGTATAATATGCATGTGCTTGCTGCTCCTACTTGCAATTATTATGAGAGAGAAACTATATCTCCACCTCTCTATGTTTCCAACAGGAAAAAGTCCAAAATAAACCTCGAAGTTGTAGACGAAAGCTAAATCAAACCCTGAACTTTGAATCCCGGAAATTGGCACTCTGAACTTTTAATCCCGGTCTATTTTGGACCCTAGATCTGTTTGGCACACCGGGAACACTACAATCCCGGCCGGGATAACCAGCTACTCTCACAGACAAGAATTTGGGCCGGCCCACTATAACACAACTAGAATTCGTGAAGTTAAAAAATGTTCGCACATTTCTAAAATTGTTCAGAAGTTAAAAAATGTTCCTATTTTATATCTTTGGCACGAATTCAATTCATTTTGTGTTTTTTAAAAAATATTTCGAATTCTGAAATTATATTCGCATTTTAAAAAATTGTTCGTGATTTAAAAAAATCACATTTGTCAAAAAAATGTTCAGAATTCCAACAGTTTTTCGCATGCTATGAAAAATGTTTCAAATTTTAAGAATTGTGTCACATTTTTTGAATAATTTTTTTGGAATTGCATAATTATTTCGTAAATGATGTTTTTAAAAAATGTTTCGGATCATTGGCTGCAGACTCGACTGGGATAGCCCACCAGACATAAAGCGAGTTTTTTTTCTTATCACGCACCCTAAAAATTCTTTCTTTCTTTTCCTTGACGCGCGACATAATAATTCCAAAAGAGAAAAACATGCCTTGGAGTCGAACTTGGGACCTGGCAGGGTTAACCTCATTTCGCTAGCCACTACACCAGACTTCTATGACTTACATAATAAGAGGCCGAAAATATTTAATTAGAAACCAAAGCATCGAACTTTGAAAACTTTTTTAGGGGCAAACAATTATTGAAAACGTATTTATTTCCAAAATCTTCGAACATTTTATAAATTGCGTTTTTGAATATTTCGAATACTCTTAAAAAACCAACAACTTTCAAAAAGAGAACACATTTTGAAACATAAAAAAATTAAACCTGAACAATATTTTAAAGTGTAAACACCTTTTGAAACATAAATTTTTCTGAAACCTGAACAAAATTTTAAAGTGCGAACACTTTTTGTACAATGTAAAAAAATGTGTTATAACCTTAACAGAACACATGACATGTGTTCTAAAAAAGTGTATGCAAATTTAAAAATGTTGAACCATGTAAAAGAGTGTTCGTGTAGTTTTATAAAATATTTATTGTCATTATGAAAATGTAAAACATGTATTTGGAAAACTATTACCGTGTATTCAAAAAAGTTTTGAAAATATTTAATTAAAAAATGTTTATAATGTATTTGAAAATATCAAAAGTTTATCAAATATTTAACGTGTGTGTTAAAATGTACATTGTGTACTGAGAAAAATTAGACATGTGTAAAAAAGAAAAAAGAAAAGGAAAACATAAAAGAAAAATCTATGAAAAAACAAACTAGTGCACGCGCGTGAGCGACTGTGCTACTGGGCCGGCCCAATTCAAGAAATACCGGCGAAGTCCTCTCAAGGTTTAAAATGGACCGGGATTAGAGAGTTCAGAGTGCCAATTTCCGGGATTGAGAGTTCGGGGTTTGGTTTAGCTTTCATCTACAACTTCAAGGTTTATTTTGGACTTTTTCCTTTCCAACACGATAAAATTGCAAGAAACTTCTTATGCTATGTATTGGCGTTTACTTGATGTGCATGAATTGTTTTTGTATGACATGCCGATGCATAGAAGAGAGTTAGACTTCGTCATTGCTTGATATATGTTGCTTTGTGCTCATTACTAAATGCCAAATCGTTGTTAATTAAAATTGGCTTTGATATACCTCGGGATCCGGGTGGATCCATTACTTGAGCACTTTATGCCTAGCTTAATGGCTTTAAAGAAAGTGCTGCCAGGGAGACAACCCGGAAGTTTTAGAGAGTCATTTATTTCTGTTGAGTGCTTTTATAAAGTTTGAAAACAAAAAAATATAGAGGGGAACTTAAAACTTCACAAAAAGAAAAGTGAAAGTGAGATAGACGAGCACCATGGAAGCGGGAGCATGCCTTGAACTTTGTTCATGCCCGTGGAAACTTTGTGAATCTTGAATTGCAGAAAATTTTCAAAAAAAATTAATTATCCCCTTGTACAATTTCACTGTATTATAAAAATAATGTGCCAGGATTTGCCTTTAGGATGAGTAGATTGCTTGTTGGTTTGTGCGGTGCAAAAACAGAAACTTTGGCTGTAGTGCGTGATTTTACATTTTTTACTGGAACGTCAAAAGCTTCTGAAACTTTTGCACAGTATTGATATAATTTTTTTATTTTGTCCTAATTGTTTCAGAATTTTTGGAGTACCAGAAGTATGGTGAATGTTCAGATTACTATAGACTGTCATGTTTAAGACAGATTCTGTTTTTGACGCATTGTTTTTCTTGTTTTGATGAAACTATCGATTCTATCAGTGGAATAAGCCATGAAAAAGTTATATTACAGTAGCTACAATGCAAAAACAAAATATGAATTGGTTTGCAACAGTACTTAGAGTAGTGATTTGCTTTATTATACTAACGGATCTTACCGAGTATTCTGTTGAGTTTTGTGTGGATGAAGTGATCAAAGATCGAGGAGGTCTCGGTATGAGGAGAAGGAGGAGAGGCAAGAGCTCAAGCTTGGGGATGACCAAGGCACCCCAAGTAAATATTGAAGGAGACTCAAGCGTCTAAGCTTGGGGATTGAGGGAGTCCTGGATTATGGGGTCCTCGGGGATTCGGCCTATGTGACATGGGCCGGACTGATGGACCGTGAAGATACAAGATAGAAGGCCTTCCCCCGTGTCTGGATGGGACTCTCCTTTGCGTGGATGGCAAGCTTGGCGTTCGGATATGTAGTTCCCTTTCCCTGTAAACCGACTCTGTATAACCCTAAGCCCCTCCGGTGTCTATATAAACTGGAGGGTTTAGTCCGTAGAGGCCATCACAAATCATACAGGCTAGACATCTAGGGTTTAGCCATTACAATCTCGAGGTAGATCAACTCTTGTAACCCCTATACTCATCAAAGTCAATCAAGCAGGAAGTAGTGTATTACCTCCATTAAGAGGGCCTGAACCTGGGTAAAACATAGTGCCCCTGCCTCCTGTTAGCCTCGATCCTCAGACGCATAGTTCGGGACCCCCTACCCGAGATCGGCCGGTTTTGACACTGACATTGGTGCTTTCATTGAGAGTTCCGCTATACCTTCGACAGAAGGTTCGATGGCTCGTTCGATCATCAACAATGATGCCGTTTCCAGGGAAGTTTTCCTCCCCGGCCAGATTTTTGTATTCGGCGGCTTCGTTCTGCGTGCCAACTCAATTGGCCACCTCGAACGGATCGATAGCTACGCCCCTGGTCATCAGATCATTTTCGGGAACCTAAACTATGTCGCCGATATCCGAGGAGACTTGATCTTCGAAGGGTTCGCGGCCCCGATCACCGCTCTGGCCTTAGATCCAGAGCAAACCATCAGGTCCGAAGATGGGAGTTTAGAGCCCGCCGGACTCTCTGCAATTATGGAGCTCGCTGCCGAAGATCTGGAGGGGACTGCGTCATCGGCAAGCCCGGAGTCAAACCGGGCTCCCGTTGTCATTGAAAGGCCGGACCCGCCCCCGGACACCCGCTCCAAACTCTTGAGGTCCACGTCAAGTGAGCATGGCCAGGAGGCTCCTGCCCTGCCTAGCTCCATGGAATCTCGCTTCCCCATCGAAACCTCGCTTTTGAACGAGGCCTTGGACCTAATGCGATCCCTCGCCATTACAAAGGAATCACTTCCAAACTACGCTCAACCCGGACTAGGGGCTGAAAGTGGGGAATTTTACGTCCCACCCACCACCCACTTCATAGCCACTGTCGAGGACTTAACCGACATACAAGACTACCCCTCCGAAGACATCGACGGTATGAACGACGATGCCGGAGACGAACAAGGCCAAGACCCGCCGTTTACTAGACGTTGGACGGCCACCTCCACATATGACGTGTATATGGTGGACACACCCAAAGAAGATGACGGCGACGGAAGGAAGGATTCGGTCGAGGACGAGCCTATCAAGGCACCACCAAAGCATCGACGTCAGCGGCGCCGTTCAAAACCGCGTCGCGAAAAAGACAGTAATGCCGACACCGGAGATAATAACACTCCGGAGAATGCCGAAGACCCCGAAGCCCCCATTGAAACAACATCCGAACAGGATGATTGGGACGAGGGGCAAGTTAACCCTGACGATCCGGTCAGGAACGAGGACTCGGAGGATAGTAATTATCTACCACTCTCCGAGGATGAGGTGAGCCTCGGCGATGAAGACTTCATCGTGCCAGAGGAACCACTTGAGCAGGAGCGCTTTAAGCGCCAGCTAATCGCCACTGCGAGAACCCTAAAAAAGAAGCAACAACAGCTCCAAGCCGAACAGGATACACTCAACGACAGATGGACCCAGGTCCTAGCGGCCGAAGAGTATGGCCTTCAACGCCCCGAAAAGAGTTATCCGAAGCGTCGGCTACTACCACAGTTCGACGACGAGGCCATCGAGCTAATACCGTCAAGACATGACCGAGCTGATGAACCAGACCGATCACCGCATGGACGGGACAGAGCGGCCACTCAGGCCGAACAGCAACCCGCACCACCTCGTCATAGAGGCAGAGAGACAGCGGCTCCAGGATACACCTACGACCTACAGCCAGACAGATCTACGGATCAAGGGGGCGTGCCCCAACGCGAGAAGACGGCCATCAGGCCTGGCGCGACAGGCACAACCTCACCCGGGCCGAAAGCCGCATACGGATTTCATCCGAACTCCGTCGTGACGTCGCCAGATACAGAGGCGCCGCACACCCCTTATGCTTCACCGATGAGGTAATGGAGCACCAATTCCCAGAAGGTTTTAAACCCGTGAACCTTGAATCGTACGATGGAACGGCAGATCCCGCGGTATGGATCAAAGATTTTCTTCTCCACATCCACATGGCTCGTGGCGATGATCTCCACGCCATCAAGTACCTCCCCCCTGAAACTCAAGGGACCAGCACGTCACTGGTTAAACAGCCTCCCAGAAAACTCTATTGGTAGCTGGGAAGATTTGGAAGATGCCTTTAGAGACAACTTCCAAGGTACCTATGTTCGGCCCCCAGACGCCGATGACCTCAGTCACATAGTCTAGCAACCCGGAGAGTCAGCCTGGAAACTCTGGACCAGGTTCTTAATTAAAAAGAACCAAATTGTCAATTGTCCAGACGCCGATGCCCTTGCGGCCTTTAAACACAGCGGCCGTGACGAGTCGCTCACCCGACACCTCGACCAAGAAAAACCGAAGTCTATGGCAGCTCTCACCGCACTCATGACCCGCTTTTGCACGGGAGAAGATAGCTGGTTAGCTCGTAGAAGCAACAGCACCAGCAACCCTGGTACCTCCGAAGCCAGAGATGGCAATGGCAAGCCACGACGCAACAAACATACAAGCGTCAAAGCAACAATGAAAATACCGAAGACACGGCGGTCAACGCCGGATTCAGTGGCTGTAAACCCGGTCAGCGGAAGAAGCCATTCAAAGGAAACAAAGATGGTCCATCTAGTTTGGACAGAATACTCGATCAGCCTTGCCAGATTTATGGCACCCCTGACAAGCCTGCCAATCATACCAACAGAAATTGTTGGGTCTTTAAACAGGCCAGTAAGCTAAACACCGAACACAAGGGGAAAGGGCCGCCCAGCGAGGACGACGATGAAGAGCCTCGCCCACCGAACACAGGGGGACAGAAGAAATTTCCCCCCGAGGTAAAAATAGTAAATATGATATATGTTACACGTACCCCCAAGAGGGAGTGCAAGCGCGCGCTAAGGGACATCTACGCCGTAGAGCCGGTCGCCCCAAAATTCAACCCCTGGTCAGCCTGTCCGATCACTTTTGATCGCAGAGACCATCCGACCAGTATCCGTCACGGAGGTTCGGCAACATTGGTCCTCGATCCAATTATCGATAGATTCCATCTCACGCAAGTCCTTATGGACGGCGGGAGTAGTCTTAACCTGCTTTATCAGGACACTGTCCGCAAAATGGGTATTGATCCGTTAAGAATCAAACCAACTAAAACTACCTTTAAAGGAGTAATACCTAGTGTAGAGGCCCGCTACACGGGCTCAATAACACTGGAAGTGGTCTTCGGTTCGCCGGATAATTTCCGAAGCGAAGACTTGATCTTCGACACCGTCCCTTTCCGCAATGGCTATCACGCACTGCTCAGACGGACCGCGTTCAGCCATTTCAATGCAGTCCCACACTATGCTGATATAAAGCTCAAGATGCCCGGACCACGTGGCGTTATAACAGTCAATGGAAACATGGAGCGCTCCCTCCGTACTGAGGAGCATACTGCAGCCCTCGCAGCTGAAGTACAGGGTGGCCTTATCAAGCCTAATATTACACCGGCAGTCAAGACCCCGGACACCGTCAAATGAGTACGGTCTACCCTACAGAATGACAGTTCGGCTCGTCCAGAGCTAGAGTAGCAATTCGGCCTCCCTCAAAACCCCAAGCTGATTGCGGCATACGTACCGCGCGTACATAACTATGCACTAAAGATACCGTGGGCAAAGACGGAGGCACACTAAAAAAAGGTGCGCAATACGGCTCGACCCTATCCGGACCTTCATATTTTTTTGCCTTTTTCTTCTTATTTTTATATTCCAGGTTCTTTACAACCCACATCACTTTTCAATGATACCAAGGGCCCCTTTCCAGGCCCATTATGTATGCTCGATCGTTTATCCTCTCAAAGGATCATACACCAAGGCGAAAAGTGGCGCAGACGTTTGGCAGAGTGTCCAAAGGATCTTCAAGATCATCTTTTCCTTTTTAGGACCTGTATACATCTTTCCCTTGTTCTCGGCATGTAAAATAGCCTTGATGCTTATGGCATCTTCTGTAAAAATACATTTTGACGTACCAATCAGACTATAATGGAAATAGTTTCACCCAACCTTGTTCGGTATTGGCTTATTTCTTAATATGTCTTCCCCCTTTACGTCAGATTGGCATATACACCTCGGCATGACTTAAATCGCCAGGGGCTCTATTCAGCCATATATATTTTCGAAAACAGAAAGTCCGAACACTCTCAGAGTTGACTTCGGCGTCCCGAATACTGCATTATATGTATTGGCTCGGAATCATGTCTTTGGTCAATAGTTGGGTTGCCCGGCTCCTGTGTTTGCTACTTTATGTTCCGCTTGTTCGGCTAAGGTAGTAAAGGAAGAACTACTATGATTGTGTTTCTGGTTCGCCCAGTCAAGCACCTCAGTAGAGAAAGCCAAAAGCTGACTGTCATGATGCGGCGAGAGCTGGTCAGCAATTTGGCGACTTACTAAATCTGTAGCGATTTCTTCCGTATTACACGAAGGTCTGGCTATCTTCCAGTCACGTGCATAAGGCATCCAAGTTCGGATAGCCGCATACGCACCAGGGGCTATCTTACAGTCCCATTGTCAAACTCCTATGGCTAAGTGAGAGTGATAAAGCCGCATAGTCTGATTGCCTGGTTCGCCGCACTGACACCTCCTTTACGAACCAAGACGTTGGGTCAAGTGTGGTCATGTGGTATTCCGAACACCCCCGTAGTATCTACGTGGGGGCTGGAGCCGACGACTGGCAAACTCTCAGGGATAAAAACGGCCGCACAACAGGAAAAATACTTTAAGATAAAAGGCATAAATATATTACAAAGCCTTGGTTTATAATACAACAACGTCTGGGCAGTTCGAATACATTCACTCGAATATAATATCCTTCGAGCATTGACCCTCTATCAAACGGGCACCCTCTAGGATGTCTTCAAAATAGCGCTCCAGCTTGCGGCGGTCCTTGCCTCTGGGCGAACCCTCAACTGCCACGACAAAGGCCATCCGCGCACCTTCTATGCACACGGAGCGCTTCACAGCCTCAACTCAGGGCAAGGCGTCGCCGAGCCGCTTGACCAGGCCGAAGTAGCTGCTAGGAATGGGTCCAGCTCGCCATAGCCGGACTATGATGTCCTTCATGGCCAAACCAGACATCCTATGCAGCTCCGCCAGCCGCTATTTAGCAGCGATGGCCGCTCCGGCGCCAGGTATTGTGACCAGAAGAGCTTCTCCGCCGTGTTCTCTTATTGGGCCCGGAAATGTTGTGCAGCATCGGCAGCACTTCGTGGGAGATCCGCAAAGGCGTCTAGAGCACTTCATAGTCGATTTAGCAAAACTTATCTCCGACCGCCAAATATACTCTGTATAAGAAAAGGCTTACTAGCGGCTATTACTTCGGCTTGCTTGATCTCCTCGCGAGCCGCCCGGGACTCGGTCCGCGCCTCCTTGGCCTCTTGGAGAGCCATGGCGAGTTCGGTTGCCTGGGCCTTATTCTGCTCCTCCAAGAACTTGCACTTGTCGGCGGCGTCCTTGAGCTCTCGCTCCACCTCGGTCACCCTCTCCTCATACTGGCGGCGAGCGACCTGTTCGACCTTTAAATCCGCAGCCGCTTTGTCTGCGGCCGCTTTGCTCGCCTTCGCCTCCTCCTTGGCTTCGACAAGGGCACTATTGAGGGCCTCGACCTCGGTCGTGCTGCTTACAATCATACTCATAGCAGCACATGAGCTTAAATTCTAAGTTTGCATCACAATTCAGGCTTGTAAGGGATCTTTTAAAAAGCATACCTTGTGCCTCCTCGAACCGCTTGTTAATGCGGTCGATTTTATCATCGGACAGCTTCCGCTTGAGTTTGGAAACTTCAGTGTCCTTGGCTGAAGCCGCCAACAGCGAAGCCTGTTGATCAAAATAGATAAGCGTGTTATCTCCGGCGAGTAATTGATCCTCTGTCCGGCCCTCTTTTTCAAAAAGATGAACAGAGTCTCAGGGGCTACTATCTATACACAGCCATATTTTCTGCACGTGCAAAAGCGACTAAAAATATTACATCGTATACCTCAAAGCCTGTTAGCAGGCTGATGAAAGCTTCGTTCAGTCCGCTCTTGGCAGACTAAACCTTCTCAACCACCGTACCCATCAGGGTACGGTGCTCCTCCACGACGGAAGCACGTCGAAGTGCTTCCCTCAAAGTATCCGGCGCCTCCGGATTGATGGAGGTCGCCGGTGGAGTCGACACTCCCCCCTCCCTCAAAGGTGGCTGCTCGCTCGATTTCGGAGCCGTGTGGGTCTCTGGAGTAGTATTCGGCTGGGGGCCGGACTGGTCCGGGCCCCCATTGCCAGTTTCCATGGGGGTTGTGCCCCCCAAGTTTTCGACGGACGAGGTATTACCCTCTGGCACCGTTTCAGCGGCCTTCCGCGCCTCTCCCTGGCATGGAGAGGTCCTTTGGGATAACACCTCGGTGTTGTCCGCGGCATGTGGCAGAGAGGCTCGCGGAGGCGTTTCGCTCTCCATCATCTCCGGTGCCAAAGAGTTCCCCGAAGACGATGATTGTTGGGGGAGATCACGGGCCGGACTGAAACATATGAATGGCATGTTATCCTAGTAGCAGGCCAGATATATGTATAGTATCTCTGAATACTTACGATTCAGCCAGGGGCTTCTCCCTGGGGAACCACTAGGGGATGGCTTCGGCGTCAGTGTCCGAGCCATCCGAGAGGGATATCTTCCCCCTTTTGGACACTTCCGTCTCTAGGTCAGCGGAGGCCGCCCTCTTCTTCTTCTCCCTAAGGGGAGAATTGCTCTCTTCCTCCTCCTCTTCGTCTTCATCTCCCTCATGGGAGGAGGGAGCTTCGGTGTCTCCAGACACAACATCCGAAGTACCTTTACGGCGGGGGCCACTTTTGGCCTCCTTGCCCTTCTTCTTGGCCTTCTTCTCCGACGCCTGGTACGGCACCAGAACCAGCATCCTCGTGAGCAGTGGAATGGCTGGGTTTTCGGGTAGTGGACCCGGACATTTGATCCGCTCCGCCTTCTTTGTCCAGCCCTGAGGGAAGAATGGAAGGCTCAGCATACCCCTTGGATTTACAGGTGGAAGTTATGTGTGGAAATTAGAAAACTTACTGGAGTGGCCGGATGAGCGCAGTCGAGGCCGATGTCTTCGGTCGTCTCCGGCCACGACTTCTGGGCCTTAAAAAGCAGCTTCCAGATCTCTTCGTGCGTCGTGCCGAAGAATCACTGCAGGGTCCGAGGGCTAGCCAGATTGAAATCCCACATATGGAGAGGCCGGCGCTGGCAGGCGAGAATCCGGCGAAAAAGTATCACCTGGATCACATCAGCAAGAGTGGTGTTCTTCTCTATCATATTCTTGATGCGCTTCTGCAGCATCATCACCTCGTCGGATGACGCCCAATCTAGGCCTTGTTAATCCACGATGCAAGCCGCATTGGAGGCCCGGATTTAAACTCGGGAGTGGCGGCCCATGTGGTGTCGCGAGGTTCCGTGATATAGAATCACTCCTATTGCCATCCCTTCACGGTCTCCACAAAGGCCCCCTTGGTCCAGGTGACGTTACAGAGCTTGCTCACCATGGCGCCGCAGCAGTCTGCATGTTGCCCGTCGACCACTTTCGGCTTCACATTGAAGACCTTAAGCCATAGGCCGAAGCGGGGGGGATGCGGAGGAGCGCCTCACACACAATGATGAACGCTGAAATGTGGAGAAAGGAATTTGGGGCTAGATCGTGGAAATCTAGCCCATAATAGAACATGAGGCCACGGTCGAAAGGATGGAGGGAAAACCCTAGTCCGTGGAGAAAGTGGGGCATAAACACCACCCCTCATTGGGCTCCAGAGTAGGGATGATCTGCTTTTTGGTAGGAAGCCGATGAGTGAAGTTCACGGCCAAGTACTCCGCTTCCCGGAGTTCCTTGACGTTCGTCTCCGTGACGGAGAAAGCCATCCACTTGCCCTGCAAGCCAGATCCGGCCATGGCTGTGAGTGTTTGGTGGCTATGAAAAAGATCGAAACTTGGGCGCTGGAGCTTGAGGATGGAAGGGCTGAGGAAGAAGAAGGCGTGGGGTAAAAAGATGGGTCCTTATCCTCTTATAAAGGCAGTGGATATCAAGCGCCCCCTCACGAGCCTTAAAACTCGCCTATTCCCAAGGGGTCGTGCGAACGACACGGTTGGATTACCCAAACCCGTATTGATAAGAATCCCACAATAAGGGGACACAATCTCTGCTTTGACAAGACGTGTCAATGGAGGCGGCACCTCAAAACACGAAGTGGGAGGCCAAAAAACGGTTCAAAATAATAATAAGGCGGGCGTAACATCTCGCCGAAAAAGATGTTAGTGGACATGACTTATTTTGTTTAAGTATTTTGCCCTTGTGGTTGGGGATTGTAACTGTTATATAGAGCCGGATATAGTTCTCTTGTTCAACTGCATTGGAGTATTCGGAGGAGGAACCCGCCTTGCAATGCCGAAGACAATCTGTGCGCCAGACACATCATCATTGAAGCCTGGTTCAGGGGCTACTGAGGGAGTCCTGGATTATGGGGTCCTCGGGGATCCGGCCTATGTGACATGGGCCGGACTGATGGGCCGTGAAGATACACGATAGAATGCCTTCCCCCATGTCCGGATAGGACTCTCCTTTGCATGGATGGCAAGCTTGGCATCCGGATGTGTAGTTTCCTTTCCCTATAAACTGACTCTGTATCACCCTAAGCCCCTCCGGTGTCTATATAAACCGGAGGGTTTAGTCCGTAGAGGCCATCACAAATCATACATGCTAGACATCTAGGGTTTAGCCATTACGATCTCAAGGTAGATCAACTCTTGTAACCCCTATACTCATCAAAGTCAATCAAGCAGGAAGTAGGGTATTACCTCCATTAAGAGGGCCCGAACCTAGGTAAAACATCGTGTCCCCTGCCTCCTGTTACCCTCGATCCTCAGACGCACAGTTCGGGACCCCCTACCCGAGATCGGACGGTTTTTACACCGACAGGGATGCCCCGGAAGGCATCCCATCTTTCTTCAACAAGTATCGGTATGTTTTCGTCTTCGTTTCGTTCATGTGATATGTGCAAATCTTGGAGCGTCATTTGAATTATTTTTCATTTTTCTTTTATGCACCATGCTGGTATGAGATAGTCCATGGTTGATTTATAGAATGCTCATTGCACTTCACTTATATCTTTTGAGTATGGCTTTATAGAATGCTTCATGTGCTTCACTTATATCATTTGAAGTTTGGATTGCCTGTTTCTCTTCACATAGAAAGCCGTTGTTTGTAGAATGCTCTTTGCTTCACTTATATTTGTTAGAGCATGGTCTTTTGTAGAAAGAATTAAACTCTCATGCTTCACTTATATCTATTTAGAGAGTCAAAAGGAATTGGTCAATTGCATGGTTAGTCATAAAATCCTACATAAAACTTATGGATCACTGAATATGATATGTTTGATTCCTTGCAATAGTTTTGCGATATAGAGATGGAATATGTGGGAGGTACTAGTAAACGGTTGTGGTTAGTAAGAATATTGGTATTAAGGTTTGTGATTCCCGAAGCATGCACATATAGTCTCTCGTTATGCTATGAAGTTGGAGCATGATTTATTATCAATTGTCTCCCTTATGAGTGGCGGTCGGGGACGAGCGATGGTCTTTTCCTACCAATCTATCCCCCTAGGGGCATGCATAGTAGTACTTTGCTTCGAGGGCTTACGGTATCATGCATTGCCCTTTCTCACCTCGAGATGTGGTGCAAACTTTGCCGGTGCATACAAACCCCGTGATATGATACGCTCTATCACACATAAGCCTTATTATATCTTCCTCAAAACAGCCACCATGCCTACCTATTAGGGCTTTTCCATGGCCATTCCGAGATATATTGCCATGCAACTTCCACCGCTTCCGTTTGATGACTTGAGCATTTATTGTCATACTGCTTTGCATGATCATATAGCTGACATAGTAGTTGTGGCTCAGCCACCGTTCATCATTTTTCATACATGTTATGCTAGATCATTGCACATCCCGGTACATTGCCAGAGGCATTCATATAGAGTCATACTTTGTCATAGGTATTGAGTTGTAATTTTTATTTCTTCTGAGTTATAAGTAAATAAAAGTGTGATGATCATCATTATTCATTCTTAGAGTAGTGCCCCAGTGAGGAAAGGATGATGGAGACTATGATTTCCCCACAAGTCGGGATGAGACTCCGGACAATGAGAGAGAAAAAAAGAAAAGGAAAAAAGAAAAAAAAGAAAAAGAAAAAAGGAGAAGGGGCATTGTTAGTATCCTTTACCACACTTGTGCTTCAAAGTAGCACCATGTTTTTCATATGGAGAGTCGCCTATGTTGTCACTTTCATATACTAGTGGGAATTTTTCATTATAGGATTAGATGCACAACCACTTAGTTTTCATATTGAGCTTTCATACACTTATAGCTCTTAGTGCATCCGTTGCATGGCAATCCCTACTCCTCACATTGATATCAATGGATGGGCATCTCCATAGCCCGTTGGCTAGCCGCGTCAGAATTTCTTACTTTTTTGTCTTCTATATATTTACCCCTATCATCATACTCTATTCTACCTGTAGTGCTATATCCATGGCTTGCGCTCATGTATTGCGTGAGAGTTGAAAAAGCTGAAGCGCGTTAAAAAGTATGAACCAATTGCTCGGCTTGTCATCGGGGTTGTGCATGATAAATACTTTGTGTTAAGAAGACAGAGCATGACAAGACTATATGATTTTGTAGGGATAACTTTCTTTAGCTTTGATATTTTGAAAGACATGATTGTTTGTTGGGATGCCTGAGTATTGATGTCTTTATGTCAAATTGTAGACTACTACTTTGAATAACTTATGTCTTAATATTCATGCCATGATTAGATATATGATCAAGTTTATGCTAGGTAGCATTCCACATCAAAAATTATCTTTTTTATCATTTACCTACTCGAGGACGAGCAGGAATTAAGCTTGGGGATGCTGATACATCTCTGTCGTATCTATAATTTTTGATTGTTTCATGCCAATATTATACAACTTTCACATGTTTTTGGCAACTTTTTATATGATTTATTGGAATAACCTATTGATCCAGTGCCCGATGCCAGTTCCTGTTTGTTGCATGTTTTTTGTATCGCAGAAAATTCATATCAAACGAAGTCCAAATGCTAAAACTTTACGAAGAATTATTTTGGAATATATGTGATCTTTGGGACTTGGAATCAATGCAAACGGAGGCCCACACAGCCCACAAGACACCAGGGCGCGCCCCAGGTGCCAGGCGCGTGGTGGTGGGTTGTGCTCACCTCGTACGTCGGTTCGAGCTCTACTTCGGGCGCAAGGAAACTTATATCCGGAAAAAAATCATGTTAAAATCTTAGCACAATCGGAGTTACGGATCTCTGGGAATATAAGAAATGGTTTTCAGCCAGACCTGGGGAAGGCAAAACAGAAGATAACAGAGAGGGAGATCCAATCTCGGAGGGGCTCCCACCCCTCCGCCACCATGGAGGCCATGGACCAGAGGGGGAACTCTCCTCCCATCTAGGGGGAGGCCAAGGAAGAAGAAGAAGGAGGGGGTCTCTCTCCCCCTCTCTCCTGGTGGCGCTGGAACGCCGCCGGGGAAAGGATCGTGACGGCGATCTACATCAACAGTCTTGCTACCGTCAACACCAATTTTCTCCCCTTCTATGCAGCGGTGTAACACCTCTTCCCCCCGTTGTAATCTCTACTTAAACATGGTGCTCAACTCCATATATTATTTCCCAATGATCCATGGTTATCCTATGATGTTTGAGTATATCCGTTTTGTCCTATGGGTTAATCGTGATCTTGGTTGGTATGATTGTATATTTTATTTATGGTGATGTCCTACAGTGCCCCCCGTCTCACGCAAACGTGAGGGGCCCCAGGGTGTTGCAATATGTTCATGGTTTGCTTATTGTCAGTGTTGCGGGGGTGACAGCAGCCTAAACGCGGATAAGTGGGTTATGGCGTATGGGACTAAAGAGGACTTGATACTTAATGCTATGGTTGGGTTTCACGATCTTAATGATCTTTAGTAGTTGCGGATGCTTGCTAGGGGTCCAAACATAAGTGCATATGGTCCAAGTAGAGAAAGTATGTTAGCTCATGCCTCTCCCTCATATAGAATTACAAGAATGATTACCGGTACTTGTTATCGATTGCCTAGGGACAAATGACTTTCTTTTTGACAAAAGCTATCCACTTTTATTACCTTGCAATTTATTAGTAGTTTTATTCTCGCAAAGTACTCGTAGTTTTATTCTTGCAAAATAGTTTCATACTTGTTCTAGGTAAAGCAAACGTCAAGTGTGCGTAGAGTTGTATCGGTGGTCGATAGAACTTGTGGGAATATATGTTCTACCTTTAGCTCCTCGTTGGGTTCGACACTCTTATTTATCGAAGAAGGCTACAAACGATCCCCTATACTTGTGGGTTATCAGTCCCCATCTTTCATCGGCGATGATTGAACAGTGAAATGATATTTGGGGAGCGAGCTAGTGTGCTTGACACGCCGGCTGTGGACTGTAGCCGACGCACCTTCTCGCGTAAGCCATAGGCGTACTATACTCCAACGGTGCTCCAAGATATTTTATACTGCATCTCACACGGTTGGTGATAATAAACTGTCCGCGGTCTACTTGATTTTTCATCTGGATTTGAATTACATACTGAGGTCACAACAACAAAGGAAGGTGTTTGAATTGCTAGAACTTTTGTATGCAATGAACATGCAACTATAGGTGTGTCGTCAAAAAATTGGAATTATTCAGGGTTCGTTTGGACATTTTTATACATTAACTTGGTTTTCTAGCCATTTCAGGTGCACAATTCAAAATTTAACTACATGCACATGCTCCGGTGCACCAAAATGGGTTGTAAAATCATATATGTGTCCATGGGTTTATGCTTATGTCCCATGGAAGAAATGGGGATGAATTTCGAACACCACGACACCGTGGCTCTCTGGCAAACGTTGAGGTACTTCCTTTTGTAATTCTAGTAAATCCAAAACTCGTGTGAAATTCATGAACCTTGGCATGCTATCATGCAATGGCATCAACATGTGAGGTAAAAAATATTGTCCCATTTGGGCAGGTTATGGTATAAGCTTCTCACAAACCAGAGCTTCTCACAAGAAGCCTCATGGTCCCGTTGGGGAAATGTGTCACCTTTTTGGACAAAACGATATTCGTCGCCTCTTCTTGCTTTCAAATTTTCTTCTGGTGTCAACATAGAACAACAGGAGTGCCATGTTAAATTTTGGAATTTTTCGGGGATCGTTTGGACATTTCTATATGTTAACTGAGTTTTCTAGGCATTTATGTGCATAATTCAAAATTGAACTACATGCACATGCTCCAGTGCATAAAAACGGGTTGAAAATCAAATGTGTGTCCTTGGTTGCAAGCTTAGGTCACATGCAAGAAATGAGAATGAATGTCAAACACCTTGACACTGTCGCTCGGCCGCTAACATTGAGATACATGGTTTTAAAATTTTAATAAATCAAAAACTCGTCTAAAATTCATGAAACTTGACATGATATCATGGAACGGCATCGACATGCCGTGGTAAAAATATTATCCCATTTGGGGCAGGTTTGGGTATAAGCTTCTCGCAAACCAGAGCTTCTCACAACAAGCCTGATGGTTTCAGTAGGGAACGTGCCACCTTGGGGGACGAAACGATATCCGTTGCCTCTTCTTAGTTTCAAAATTTTTCTCGTGTGAACATAGAACGACATGAGTGTTGTGTCAATTTTTGGTATTTTTTGGGGTTCACTTGGACATTTTTATACATTAACTGAGTTTTCTAAGCATTTCTGTGCATAATTCAAATTTGAACTACATGCACATGCTCCAGTGCATATAAATGGGTTCAAAATTGAAATGTGTGTCCTTGGTTGCATGCGTAAGTCCCATGCAAGAAATGAGAATGCATGTCAAACACCTTGCCACCGTCGCTCGGCCGCTAACATTGAGATACATGGTTTTTGAATTCTAGTAAATCGAAAACGCGTCTGATATTTATGAAACTTGACATGCTAGCATGGAACGACATCAACATGCAATGGTAAAATATTGTCCCGTTAGGGACAGGTTGGGGTACACTACAAAAAAATACACTTCCGTGATGATACGTGTTTGTCACAGTAGGTCACGTTTTCTGTCATGCATGTACATCCATGACGATCAAGATAGTCATACCTGTGCTGTCGTAGAAGTGTTCCATGACATTACCAAAATTATCATCACGGAAGTGTCCACTTCCATGACGATAAATCGCGCGTCATAGAAGTGCTTTCGTCAAGGGTGACCGACACATGGCATCCACCGTAATGGTTCGCCGTTAAGCTATAAGGTCCGGTTTCGGATCCGATAACCCGTTAACAGCTCGGACCAATGAGGATTTTCCACGTGTAAAATTGTCATTGGTCGGAGGAAACACGTGTTGGCTCACCGTTGGGACAGATGTCATCCATTCATTGGACAGGAGGCGCCTATGATAGGTCGACACGTGACCCAACAGAGGCCCATTCCGGTGAAAAGGCCGGCCCGTTTAACTTGGTCAAAAGGTAATGGGCCGGCCCACGGAAAGCCTGTTAACGACCTGCTCTTATATAGCCCATTTACGGCCCGCTAAATCACGGCCCGTTACGGCCTAACGGAATTAAGCCCAGTAGCTTCATCTGGGCCGTCCAATATGATTCCCGAGCCCTGGCCCAACGTGATCTGCATGCCACCACGGAGGTGCCTCCCGAGCCCTGGCCCAACGTGATGTTGGAGACCGTGGGCTCAAGGGTGGCCCGCTCTGTTGGTGTGGGGCGAGCTGTCCCGGCAAGGATCTTGCCGGGGCTGCTGAGGCTGCCCCAGCAAGGGTCTTGCCGGGGGAATCTGCTTCGTCCCTCTGCTCTTTGTGGTCTTGGCCTTGGCATTGCCCTTATTATCTTGGGCTTTGGTCTTACCTTGGCTCACCTCCCCTGCTCTGCTTGGCGTGACCGTAGGCGCGGCTCCGACTGCCCATGCACAGGTATAGGGGTACAAAAAATGCACCCCTCTTTTTGTACACCGACAGGAGCCCCCGGGGCCACACATAAGCGTGACACGTTGTTGGGCCAGGCCCAAAACGGTGCGCGGGTAGGCGGGGCGGTTTTTACCGCGGTAAAACTTTTCGCGCGCTTCGCTTCCCACGACCCGCGCGCGGCGTATAGGGGTGTGCATGACGTGGGCGGCATGCGTGGGACGGTTCCTGCACGCATGCGTCACATCGCAGTAAATGGGTAGCGCGGCCCGCGGCTTCCCCATGAAAAGGGATAACCGCGGGTGCACTGTTCCTTTTACCCTTCGCGCAACCCCAATCTCGGAAACCTCCGCCTGCCTTCCTCTTCTTCTTCAAGCTTCGTTCCTGCTCACCGCCGTTGCGCTTCCGCCGCCCTCGGTCCTGCCCTTCTCCCCCAGCCGCCATGGCGCCAAAATCCACCAAGGGCAAGGGAGTGGCCAAGGACGCCGGAGCCGCTGGAGAGTGCGCTGGCGGTGCAGCGGACGCAGTACGCCTTCTTCCCCTTGACAGTTGACGTGTTCGAGCTTCAGGACTCCTTCAGGCCCCTGTGGGGAGTGAAGACCGGGGGGGGGGGGGGGAATTCGGGGCATCCAGCCACGCGCGTCATCCCCGCCGACTGCGCCGAGGCTGCCACAAATCGGTACCCCTTCTTTGTCGATTATTTTTCCTGCGGGCTCTGTCCTCCCTTCTCCGATTTCTTCAGCGACGTCATACATACCTTTGGCTTCCGCCTCCTGGATTTTACTCAGAATGCGGTGGCGTGCATGGCCCTTTTCGCGCATCTCTGCGAGGGCTTCGCCGGGGTGCACCCCAACACGACGCTCTTCCGCCATTACTTCTCCCCTCGGATCCAACCAGGGGGCGCCATCTCTGGTTGCATTGCCTGGGTCTCAAGATCCAAGGGGGCGTATCCGGAGGGCGCCATGAAGGAGAGGTGGGAACAATGGCGGGGCCGGTGGTGCTGGATCGAGGAGAAGGACCCGCCGGCGTTCTGCGAAGTTTGCCGGGCGCCGCCAGTCCGCAGAAGCGATTGGAGCGACGTCGATGCTGATGACGAGAAGCTCACAGTCGCCACCACCAGGATCCTCTGGCTCACCGAGGCCGGCCTCACCCTTGAGATGATCAGGGCGGACTTCATCCGCCGTCGGATCGCTCCAGTTCATAACAAGGGGAGGCCAGCCCGGCTCTTCACGAACCCCGCCGACATCATGCGGCTTCGTCCCTGCCTCGACCACAATTTCACAGTGATGGGGCACGCCCATTTATGCCAGCGGCTCTTCCAACTTGACGTGGGCCGCGATGGCGAGGTCGAGCGGACCGGCAAGGTCGCGAGGGCCGCCGCGAAGGCCGACAAGGTCCTCAAGGGGCCTCCGTTCAAGCTGCCGACGGGGGTGGTCCCGTTGTGTAATAACTCGCGCCGGTCCGATATCATTGCCATGATGCTGGACTGCAATGCGCATGGCCCCGACCCGAGCTGGAAGGAGCTGGAGGACGCCGAGGTGCAGCAGTTCTTTGACACTCTGCACGAGGGGTACGTCAACACCGACGCCGAGCGGCTGCTTGTCCAGGACACCACCCAGGCGGAGCTGGACTACATTGCCACCATGGCGAGGGAGACACAGGTTGCCAGGGAGGCCGGCAGCGCCGGCGGTGTGGAGGACAAGGCCGCGACGGCCGTGGAGGAGGAGGAGCTCGCCCGGTGGGCGGCGGCCGCCGGGGGAGCCAGCAGCACCGGCACCGAGGCTCCTCTGGTTGAAGATGTGACTGGCGAGTCGTCGTCGGAGGAGGCCGAGACCGCAGGCCTGACGCCGGCTATGGGGAGAGGGCGAGTCCTGCGGCGGGCCAGTTCTGGCGAGCCGGTCCGGCCCGACAGGGCTGCGCAGCCACAGCTAACCTTGGAGGAGTCCGGGCGCCACACGAGGTCCGCGGCGGCAAAGAAGTCGACGAAGGCCGTGGTGAAGAAGAAGACAACCGCTCCTTCTTCGTCCAGCGTGTCCAGACACCGCCTCCTTCTCCACCTCCGGCGGATGTTGATACGGAGGTTACTTTCGATTATGGATCCCTCAGCCCGAGGAGGAAGAGGAAAACAACAGAGGAGGAGGCGGACGACGAGTAAGTATCCGGTTCCTTTTCGTTATTTCTGCCTCCTCAATCTGTGTTGCTCGTCTTGACTTGTCTTCATCTTTGCAGGGACGTGGAGACGCTGGCCCAAAGAGTGAAGAGGGCCAAGGTCTCGGCGGGTGGCCAGCCCCCAGTTGGTACTTCAGGGGCGCCACTGGTGGTGTTGAGCAGCCCGGACAGCAGCCCCCGGCACAGCCCCCAGCGTAAGTTCATCACACTTCCCCTGTCGACATGTGTCAGGGGCACGACAGTTTGGTGCTGACCTTGCCAGGTATGCAGGAGGAGAGCAGCAGCAGGAGGAGCCACAGAGGGCTACTCCCAACACGCCGCCCCCATCGACCACGCCGCCCCGAGGGGCGTCCCCGGCAAGGGCGCCAGGCACCGGGCCCACGCACATGGAGGAGGAGGAGAACTTGGGCGCCGGCGGCTTTGCGTGGACGCAAAATGTTGGCAGGGAGGGGACTTCCTTTCCCAGCCGGGTACTGGCACAAGTAAGTCGTTCGCCGTTTGTCCCTGCTTCTTTTTCTTTCTGTCTCTTGGTCCTGGCCTTGCCTCACCCCCTTCTTCGGCGTCCAGGTTCCTCCTCGGTGAACCCAGAGGACGTGGACGCCGTCATCGAGGATGTCGCCAAGGCCGCCGAGGCGGACGCCGAGAAGATCGCCGCCGAGGAGGCCGCCAAGGGCGCTGCCGAAGACGCCGCCAAGGGGCCTGCCGGAGAGGCCGACGGGGCTGCTGCCGAGGAGGAGGAGGAGGTGGCTGACGACCAACCTTCCTCTTCTGCTGCTTCCAGCTCTGGCAAGTACTTGAGGGTGAGTGACGACTTGTTCGTCCACCTTCCAGGCGCGTCGAGCACCAGGACACCCGTTGAGGGAGAGGTGTTCGACGATGAAGTGCTTGCCGCTGCCGGGCTTGAAGTCGTCGATGAGCCGATCGTTGGTGGTGACGGTTCGCAGGAAGAGCGGTTCTTCCACGCCATGGGCGCCAGCTTCCGGAAGCTCCAGGCGCTCCACCGCGCCCGCCTGGACAAGGCTAAGTCTGGGACGACGGTGGTGGAGAAGGCGGAGACGGACCTCCAGAAGCGCGTTGCCGAGACGCAGGACTGGTTCCGTGAGGCCCACAAGGAGCTCAAGGCCGCTCAGGGCGAGCTGGCCAAGCGCGACATGGAGCTCACCATGAAGCTCGCCGATGTCGAGAAAGCTCAAGAGACGGCGAGGAACTTGGCCGCGGCCGCCGAAGCCGCCCGGACCCAGCACGAGGCCGCGCTGAACTCCCAGGAGGAGGACCTCGCTGCACGTGAGGAAAAGCTTGCCGCCATGCTTAGCGGCAAGGATGCAGAGGTGGAGAAGCTGTCTTGCAGCGAACCAGTTAGCTAGAGCAGAGGCACGAAGAGGCACTCAATGCCCAGGCCCAGGTTCACGCCAGCAAGGTGGATGAGCTGGAGGCGGAGCGCGACGGGCTGAAGGAGCAGGCCCTAAAGCTCTCCCAGGAGAAGGACACGCTTAACAGTGCCCTAACAGAGGCGCAGGGCGCGGTCGTCAGCAAGGCTGGGGAGCTCTCCGAGGCCAACAACTCCATCAAAGACCTCAAGCTAAAGCTGGAGGGTCTCGAGAAGGTGCTGTCGGAGGCCAAAACCCGAGAGGGGACCCTGGCCAAGGAGCTGGAGGCCGAGAAGCTGTTGCGGAAGAACGAGGGCCTCAACTTCGCGGATCATGTGGCGGGCAAGAACCGTTGGCTTGATCGCCACGCCACTGTCGCCAACCAGGCCACCGCACAGCTGGCCATCATGGGGATGCCGGACGTGAGGTATGTCCTGGAGCGGAGCGTGAGCGCCAATTGCAGCCTGACCATGTTCTTTGAGAAGGTTGTCGGCGCTCTGGAACGGCTCCACGCCAAGCGGGCGGCCTCACTGGCCAACGAGCCCCGAAGGCTTTGCTAGGGTGCCATGACCAAGGTTCTCACCAAGGTGGCGCACTGGTACCCCGACCTCGACTTCGACGCTACGCTGGAGAGCTTGCCGGAGGGTACTGACCTCGCGCCGCTCAGGGAGCGCATCAAGCCCATCATCAGCCGAGTGGGCGAAATTCAGAGGGTGGAGGGCCAGCGCCGGGATTAGGCATCCCGTTCTTTATCACCGCTGCAGGTTCACAACCAAGACAATCGCTATCTCTAGTTAGAACCGCAGCAACAATTCGATGTAATATAACTCTGCAACACTTTCAGTATCATGCATGTTATTTTCCTGTTCGATTTTCCTTTGTATGTCCACCCTACGTTACTGGGTACGCTCGCCGGCGCGTAAACCCAAGGCGGCATCTTGGGGACGGATCCCCATTGACCTGCCGGGTGTGCTTGCTGCCGGGCGAACCACCTTGCCGCCCTTAGCGCGGCCGCCCGAACTGTCGAGCTTGACTCGAGTCAGAGTTGGGAGCGTTGCCAAGTGCGGAAGGCTACCCCGCCACTCTCGACGTGGCCACTTTGAGCTGTTGAGCGGACTCGAAACAGAACAAGGGAGTTGCCAATTGCCGGAGGGCCCCTTTGTGTGCAAGTTTCTCATACATAGGCGAGATCTCCGAGGACGATAACCTTATGTATAGGAGGAAATAACTCAAAGCTCTGAATGACTTAGCTTTTCTGTTGCCGAGCCGGCGTCGTTCCTCCAGCCGCCTTCTTCTCAAGAGCCAAGGGCGATGAAGAACTGCTAGGCTAACTACTAGACCAGATTCTCACAATTGCACCCCCTACCTAGCGAGCCAAAGATGTCGGTGTGGAACGACACCTATGGGATCACAAGAATCCCTACTATGGTTGCCGGGGCGCAGGGTTGTAAGAAGAGCAGGATCAGTAGCCAGCACAAGAATCATTTACCCAGGTTCGGGCCGCGAAGATGCGTAAAACCCTAGTCCTGCTTTGGTGGGTGTATTTCAGAGAGTTCTTGAGCTCTCGAACTAGCTGTGGTGAGTGCGTGGTTCGAAAGAGCAGAATCCTTCTCCAGTATGCCATGGGCCTCCTTTTATAGTCAGAAGGGGCTGCCACAGTGGCACACAGGAGGTGGAAAGGCGTACAGTGCCCTGAGCTTATCGCTCGTATTACAGGACAAGACGCATTTAATGCGTAGGTTAGGTGTCCCCTTGCTTTATTGGGGACGGGGGCGAGGCCCGTCCCGTCCGTCGCCGCTCCTCCTCGCTTTGACACGCGCCCTGGCCAGTGAGGCGCGTGGTGCCATGTAGGCAGGCAGGCAGCTGAGGTGGCGCAGCGGCGGAGCCTTCACGAAGATCTGCATGCTGCCACGCAGGCGCTCGATGAGTTGGCCTGGGAGCTGCATGTTGCCACGCAGGTGCCCGCCCAGCTGGTTGGGCTGGCAGCTGCATGTGAACGGTGGTGGAAGCTTGGTTGGCGTGGGCCTAGCGTTGGCCCTGCTGGCATCCTTGGTGAGGGCCTTGCCGGGTGGCCCGGCAAGGGTCTTGCCGTGTGGCCCGGCAAGGGTCTTGCCATGGCGCGCTGTCGTCCCCGGCAAGGGCCTTGCCGGGGGTCTGGTGGCCTTCCTCGGCAAGGATCTTGCCGAGGATCGTCGTCTTCTAATCCTCATCTAATCTTGAATATATCTTCACAAAGATCTGCATGCCACCATGGAGGTGCCTCCCGAGCCCTAGCCCAACGTGATGTTGGAGACCGTGGGCTCAAGGGTGGCCCGCTCTGTTGGTGCGGGGCGAGCTGTCCCGGCAAGGATCTTGCCGGGTCTGCTGAGGCTGCCCCAGCAAGGGTCTTGCCGGGGGAACCTGCTTCGTCCCTCTGCTCTTTGTGGTCTTGGCCTTGGCGTTGCCCTTATTATCTTGGGCTTTGGTCTTACCTTGGCTCACCTCCCCTGCTCTGCTTGGCGTGACCGTAGGCGCGGCTCCGACTGTCCGTGCGCAGGTATAGGGGTACAAAAAATGCACCCCTCTTTTTGTACACCGACACCCATTGATGCTACGGCCCATAGAAGGCCCATTGTTTCTACGGCCCTTAGAAGGCCCATTGTTTCTACGGCCCGTAGGAGGCCCATGGTAACTACAGTAAATATGTAGCCCATGGTAATTGTGGCCTAGTTTAAAAAAATAGGTTATTGTGGCCACTAGCAAACCGCGCAAAAAGAACTGCACTGACTACAAGCAAACAAATAAACAAGACAACAAGGAAATAAGTAAGCAAGCAACTTACGCTAGGCTATCACGGCTATTACACATATTACATCCACTGGGCATCAAAGTTCGCCACCAGTGCAAATATAGGGAACAAAGCCGCATATCATATATACTGGTTGTCTAAGTTGGCGACCAGTGCAAATAAACGCCGCAGCAAAACAAGTCCAGAACTGAAACCACTTCAGAAGAGCTCAAGAAACAATATCCTGGGTACCCATAATGCTGGCAAGATGCTTAGCAAGCTTATTAACTTTCTCTTGTTTGGCGCTTAAATCCTCCAGCGCTTGCTGTTGCACCAGAAAGTATGCATCTGAAATCTGCAGGGACTTCCTCAGTCCTTCAGCTTCCTGTCGTAGCACATCTGATCGATGTCTTTCAACTTGAAGTTGAGACTCAAGGAGATGAACTGATTCAGGCAGCGAGTTCGGAGAGCTTGTGACAACAGTAGTGGCCAGTAACTCAAACACTACATCAAGACAGAACTTTTGGGTTTTCTCACCATCGTCAAGATAGTTTTTATCAGCTTTCTTGGAGACCAACAGGGATGCCTCACTATCTTGAACCTTATCTGCATTACTTCCTTTACCATTGCATAGCGGGGTACTGTTCTCTAATATTTTGTCCGCATTCTAAAAGAGAAACAAGCAGACACATCACAGGTTTACCATGTTGTATATGAAACTCATTTTGGTAAATCAGTTCAGTAGTAAAGTGGACAGGATAACAACATGAAACAAACATATATCTATGTGCCATGGTCACTTTATGGTCTATATCATTCTAGTTTTTGTTCCAATTCAAGATAGAGACACAGTTCAAATAATATTTGTTCAAGACAAAGCGGAATAGACAGAATATAAGTGTGGGAAACTATAGAGCAATAACAACACTTGTAATGTGCATGACATGAGAACATAAATGTTTATTCAATTGAAACTGAAATCAACATAGAGCAAGTTACAACAGCAAACCAGTTAAAGAAACATGTTTAAAACATACCTGTTGTGCCATTGGAGTTTCAATTCCATCCTTCAAATTTGAAAATAGTTGGTATGAGTAAATACAGTGATGCAAGAACAAAGGAGTATGAACCATAGCTACAGAACCAGGCCTGAGAACAATTCTTCTTCTCCTTAAGCGTTGAGTTGGGATTCGGAGTGGTGGTCCTCGTGCTTTGGGCACTGCAGTTCCCTTACTAACTGCTCGTGTTTGGGTGCTCTGTGGTGGAGACGGTGCTGTGTCAACTGGAACTGGGTTACTATCTGCTGGGGTTGGGGTTAGAAGGGGTGTAGCTGGTTCTCTGTCCAACTGGGTAGGGGTACAATCTGCGAGAGTCTGGGTTATGTGTGGTGGGGCTGGTTCTTGGGCAAGTACAACCGTGGTTCTATCTCCATCAACTGGTAGCACTATCTTTTCTGAAGACCGTGTTGTTACTCCCTTAGATACTGCCATCACCCTCTCAAATTCAAATGGCTGATAAACAAGAAAAGTAATTGAATGTACATACATTGTATGATAGCAGGTGCAATGGATAGTGGGGAATAAAAGAGGGCATGAAATAATTCACATTATGATGGCTAACTAAAATAGATTGAAATACATAGTTCAAAATATGATGACTATGTAAACAAGATGACATGATATAACTATATAATGTGTTTATTAAATAGGTTGGCATGCCATAATTCACATACATGGCGCCTATGGAAACATGATAGCATGCTATAATTCACGGATGGAATGACATAATAAAAAATATGATGACTGTAAACACTAAACATGATGAGATGATATAACTATATGATGTCTTTATTAAATGGGTTGCCATGCCATAATTCAGATAGATGTTGTGTATGTAAACATGATGGCATGATATAATTCAAATACATGATTTATATAGTAAGCAAGTAAGCAGATGGCAATCCATATATGATGTAAAAACTAAGCAATGCAAGACAACATGCATGACATGGGTAATTTAACCCTGCCAAGTTTGAGCATAGACCACAGGGGGGAAATAGGACTGGTCATCAGTCTTTGAATCCTCCTCTGAGGAGCTCTTTGTAACCAACAAGATGTCTGCTTTAGCAGGTAGCAATGTCTGCTCTGAATACCTTGTTTTCACTCCAGATACTTCCATCACCGCTTCAAATGGCTGATGCACAGGAAGAGTAGTTGAATATACAAACGTTGTCGACAAATGGAACACGTAATACAAAAAAATGATAGCATGATATAATTCACATACATGATGATTGGCTAAACAGCATGGCGTTGCATAGTTCACATATATAATGCCTTTGCAACCAGATAACATTGCATAATTCACATATATAATGTCTTGCAACAAGATGGCAATGCGTAATTTACATATATGGTAATTAGACACTAAACAAGTGGCATTCACACAAAGCATGTCTAAACTAATCAAATGACATAGCAATGCAAGACCCCATACGCACGATATGAGCAACATAACCCTGCCAAGTTAGAGCATACACCTCGGGGGGAAATAGGACTGGTCATCTGTCTCTGAATCCTCCTTTGAGGAGCTATCCGTAACCAGCGAGATATGCGCTTCGTCAGATAGCATAGTCTGCTCTGAAGACCTTGTTTTCACTCAAGAATTTTCCATCACCGTGTCAAATGGCTGATGCACATGAAGAGTAGTTGAATGTACTAACATTGTTGACAAATGTAATACGTAATGGAAAAAAAGGATGGCCTGATATAATTCACATATATGACTGGCTAAGCAGGATGGCATTGCAAAATTCACGTATATGATGCCTGGCTAAACAAGATGGCGTTGCATAATTCACATAAACGACGAATAAACTAAACAGATGGCATTCACCCAATGCATGTCTAAACTAAGCAGATGACATTATTGATGTATAAAGTAAGCAATGCAAGGCACCATATGCATGATATAACCAACATCAGCATGCCAAGTTAGAGCGAAGACCTCAGGGGGTAAATAGGAGTGGTCTTCTCCTTCTGAATCCCCCTCAGAAGAGATATCTTCCTCTCGATTACAATCTGAAATGGGTGGAGGGGGGCTGCCTTTGCGCCTACCATGGAGCAACGTCTGCATGAAATTTTATTGCCATGCAAGGCTCGTCTCTTTTGCTCTACATGTTCAGTTCCATTATGTACAATAACTGACATGCATAGGAACAAAACATAGTGAGATTATGTAAGGAGTGCATGCAGAAATCCAGAGTGATGGTAGCAACCTTTGGATAGACCCAAAACCAATGATAGCAGGGAGATAATGGCTTCAGTTAAAAAATACAGATAATGGATTTTTTACTATTTGTTTCCCATCCAACATGAAACTCATAGTAGACACCAGAGATTAACCAGATAGTAGATAGATACTATTGATTGCGGCCTCAATATGTACCCCACAACCATCTAAAAAAATCAAGTTTGACCATTAGTTTGGAGCAGACTCAGAGTCTAATCGGTGAACAAGACAATAAAGTAGCATGTAATATTAAGCGATGCATAACGTAAGCAGACATGAAAGAGTGTGACCTCTCTTGTGTACCCGTGTATTCCTCGAGGTCATCTACTCGGTTGATGATGGTAATGCAGTTGTCATGGCTGCCAGCGGTGGGGAAGAAGATCTGAGGTGGCGAAAGACAGTCTGAAGGCCGGATCCCCGCTGTGCTGGACCCTTCTATCGTTGGAGCAGCTGAGCTGGGGTAGACGACGGCGCAGCAGGAGCGGGACAAACCACACAAGGTTTTCTTTGACAACTATTTGTAAGAGAAGTAATTCTGTAAGGGCTCGTTTGAATTGGAGGATTCTAACAACGCAGGGATAGGAAATACACAGTAATAGGATAGGAATGCACGTGCAAAACAGAGAATTTAAAAACACAGGATTTCTGCCAATCTGGGTGTTTGGTTCACAAGAATTGGAAGATCACAGGATGCAAAGAAGCATGGTGAGTTTAAGTCCAACCACAAGAAAATGTACGATTATAATGCTATTATGCTACTATCTCTTAGTCTTGTGCTTCATGAATAGGAATTTGAAAAGGAGGACAAGTGGATATTAAAATTCCTATGGTTTTTCTTTCAAGGAGACACTAAAGGAACAAGCCCTACAATTTTCCTTTGCTCCATTCCTTTGAACCAAATGCATGAATAGTAGTATCATAGGAAACTTTCCAATTCCTATGTTTTTCCTTCACTTTTCCTTTCGAGCACTGGCGATTCTAGTAGGCAGGCTTGAGCAAGGAAAATCCTACACTCAAAAAATGTTTTTGTGCTACTTCTACTACTTTGGACCCAGGCCACTGCCCTACTAGCTCAACTCCAAGGCCCATCGACAAATGCACATCTCAAACGCGCAGAGATAAATAATGATGGCGTTCAAGAGAGTCCATCACGGATAGCTAAGTTTCCTGGTACCTCACTGCTTGTCATATAGTAGGAGAAACTAATCGTATTTCACGTTACTACATGTGCTCAGTGGACAATATATATAACATGTAGAGTAAAAAGAGATGCAACAAGTGTACAACCTCTTTGGTGAAGCCATGTCGATCTCAGCGTGATTGGGTTGGTCGTTGAGGATGCTCCGGCTGACTTGGCTGTCGGAGGAGGGGAAGAAGATCTTAGGCGTCTAGAGATGGAGCCCGGGGTACTGCTCCGCTATGATGGAGGGTTTCGTCGTTGGAGCAGCTCCGGTGAGTTGTACGACGCCGAGGCTGAAGTAGGACAAGAGAGACAACGTTAACCTGAGTGGAATTCTAATAGCATCTCCAATAGATGACATAAAATACATAACCACAAAGTGCTAGATGTAAAATACATCAGCCGCTCATCTCTGAACTATCGAAACTGAATTTAACTGTCGAAACTGAACTTAACTGTTGAAACTGAATTTTGCTGTCGAAACTGAATTTTACTGTCGAAACTAAACGCACTAGTAGCAGAAAAGCAGCAGCAGCATCGCGTGCGAGAGCCGGGGCAGCTGGTCGTGTAGCAGCATCAAGGTGAGGCTACACGTCAGTCGACTGACTTTTTCATCTCTGGTCAGTCGATTTTCCAGCTGTTGGATACGAAATCAAGGGCCTGCAGTTCATCTTCAACCTCCACTCCCCTGAGCCACCAGCCACCACCGGCCAAACCGCCACACTCGCCGCCCGCGACCGGTGGTGCGCCGCCCCGCCCGCCCCAAAACCACTCCCCACCGCCGGTCACGGCCGCCCCGGCCATCCCTCTAGGCCCCCCCCCGTGCTGAGCTTTTTCTCCGGCAATCCCCACGCCACCGCTCCACCACCGCCGGCGACCACCGCCCCCACCCTGAACCCAAAGATAGATAGTGAGGTACCTCTCCGGTGAGCCCCCCTCCCCGCTGCGGCTGGTTCTTCCTTAACTCTGGCGAGCCCCCCCACCCCCTGAAAATCGACTGACCCAAAAGTCGATTCAGTCGACTGAAGTGTAGCCAAATCGGAGCAGCATCGCAAGCAAGAGCAAGAGCGAGAGCAGCAGCGCGAGCAAGAGCAAGAGCAGACCAGGCAGGGGACCGAGAGCAATAGCAGAGCAGCAGTGCGAGCGAGAGATAAACCAGCAGCAACTCCTACTTGTCGGCGTTCTGGGAACGGGGGTCCCCAGACTTGCCTACCTGCGGCCCGCGGCGTGGCTCCACCAGCGGCCCTATACGGCCCATCTTCACCAGCAAACCCTCAAGACCCTCGCGAGGGGCCAAGCCTCACGAGGCGGATGACGCAAGACCCCCTCGGGGGCAGCCTCACCAGGCAGGCTCGCGAGGGGCGGAGAGATCAAGGCAAGGGGAACCTCGCGAGGTTCCTATGACGTAAGCCATGACGACCAAGGCCAGGCGGGCGCCAGCGCGCACAGTGTCCTCGTTTCCTCTTTGGTGCTAAAGAGGCAAGCGCAGGCGAGGAGTCCCGAGGCATCAGGCAAAGGTTTCCATATCGATGCAACGAGACCAAGACCAGCAGGACGGAGGTCACCGTGGAGCCCAAGGCGGCGTCACCACTAGAGCCTTTGGCAGGCGAAGACCACCTTTAGTCAGGATAGCCTGTACTAGTTGTCCCCCTTCAAATTGGCCGTTGTGGCATCCCTTCCTGCTCAATATTTGGGAAGAGGACCAAGGCCTCTATAAATCGGACTACCCATCACCGTAGCAAGGGGGATCATTAAGACCATCCTCACCCACACAAGCTCACCAAGCACAAGAACACCTCTCCTCAGGAGGCTGTTCTTCCCTTGTAATGTTCATCCTCAGCCCAAGAGGCAATCCACCACACCACACTAGAGTAGGGTATTACACCACAACGGTGGCCCGAACCAGTATAAATCTTGTGTCCCCTTGTTCTTTGGGTTCGCCGAGCTAGGCCGTGAGATCATGATGCGTGCGAGCTAGAGGGAGGAGAGATCTTTGTGCGCACCCCAGTGTTCGAACCTCAAGGGTTTTTGCCGGAACCCGAAATCCGACACTACTGATGTGGACGTCACCTCCGAGGGAGCGACGCCGTGGAGGAAGTGGCCGGTGAGGCCGCCGTGGATGGAGCCGCGCCATGTCGGCTCGGGACTGGAGCGCTGGCAGCACCGTGAGATCGAATCAAGAAGAAAATGCGGCGATTAGTGTAAAACCTCTTTGGTGGCGCCGATTAGGCCTCAGCTTCATCCGAGGAAATGGTGATGATGCTGCTCTTCCGGTGGTGCAGGTGAAGATGACGGTGTGGGAATGGAGGTGGCGCAAAAGACGAGGGGAACGTTGGGGCAGCTCCTTGGAGGTGGAGGACGGGGTGGCTGAACTGGCGGGACGACAAGATCGACGACGGATCCTCATCCGGTAAGGTGGATGAGGGACGTCGAGGTGTTGATGTGGATGGCATCATCGGGGAAGAGGCTCCGGCTGGGTGGCGGACGGAGGAGGATGTGGGGCTTCGCGGGTTTTCGCGGCCTCGGTGTAGGAATGGGTGGGCTGATGGGATGGGACTGAGGAACCATGGCTTAGGGACGCGCTTGTCCGAAATGTGGGGTAAGTTACGAATGTACCCCCACCGATTTGAGCTAGGCGGTTCTTTCGGTTCAGGGGTATAACGGGCATTTCGTGTGTCGGGATTTCGCAGGAGGTGGGAGTTTTCGTGCGCGTTGTAATTTTGGATAGCAAGGCGCGGGTTGAGATGGAGGGAGTTTTGAGAGCACAACGAGACAAAGATATATCTTAAATATTTCAGGGTAACAAGGCGCGGGTTGAAATTTCCGGCAAGCCTAACGTGTGCTGTACCAAATCAATTCACACTTCCGTCGACGAAAAAACAAAAAGAAATCAATTCGCACCACACAAGAGAGTCTAGTCCCGTGTACTGTACCAAATCAATTCGCACTACAAATGCCATTCAAAACTTTGAATTCATGTTATGTTCAATTAAAATATTTCGCTACATGTATAATGCATGCAACGTGCTACTAAAATGAACGTTTTAGTGCATTCCAAACGTATATACTACCGCTTCAATATGAACTAAATTTGAATTTGTTTCTCTATTTGATAAGATCTACAATAATGATTGTTGTGAAGTCAAACCATTTGAATTCATTTCTCTATTTTAATAAGATCTACAATCATCATTATTGTCAAGTGAAACCATTATTTGTGTATTATCTTCACATCACACCACATGATTACTGTCGAGTTAGATATGAACTATGTGTACTATATGAACTCGAACTCGATTTTTTGAATCCACTTTATGTTGTTTTCAAATCACAGTACATTTGAAGCTCTAGCTAGATCTTCATAATCTAAACCATGTCTCATATGTATAATGTGTTTATCACATAGTGTATGGTGCCCCACCCCCTACGCCTACAAGTATTTAGATGTGAGTTGCAAACGCCACACATTACCACAAATTGAAAAAAATGTGAGATTCTTCGATATATAGTATTGTTTAGATTGTTCAATATCTAGTTGTAAGCTGCAAACGCCACACATTATCACAAACTCAAATAAAATGTGAGATTGTTCGATGTATAGTATGGTTTAGATTGTTCGACATTTAGCTATGAGTTGCAAACGCCATGCATTATCACATTATGGTATAACATGTGCAAAACCACAGCACGCGTATCACCGCTATATTCATGCATGCATATGTTTATAACACTATGATCTCCTATTCAAATATATGAAACCACTTTCATATCAAGTTATGATCTTTTTTAGTCTCTTACACCCACACAATCCTCTAACCTTTTGTCGGTGTACAAAAGTAGGGGTCCCTTTTTGCACCCCTTTACTTGTGCGCGGGCAGTCGCAGCCCCACGCCCCTGGCGACGCTTGGCGGGGCAGAAGAAGCAAAGGCACAAGACAACTAGACAACACAAAGCCGGAAACACAAAGAGCAGGAGGGCAAGGTGGACTCCCCCGGCAAGGCCCTTACCGGGGTGGCCTCCACAGCCCCGGCAAGAGCCTTGCCGGGGCAACTTGCCCAACGCCAGCAGGGCTGCCACCCTTGAGCCTGAGAGTTCCGACGCCCTCAACCACATTGGAACCAAAGCTCGGGAGGCGCCTCCATGGTGGCATGCAGATCTTTGTGAAGACCAGAAGCATACAAGACTAGATGAATAACCAGAAGACAAAGATCCTCAGCAAGATCCTTGCCAAGGATACCCACGAGACCCCCGGCAAGACCCTTGCCGGGGACGACCACGATGCCCTGGCAAGACCCTTGCCGGGGTCCCGGCAAGACTCTTGCCGAAGACATCCGCGGGGCCGCAGCCAGGCCCACATCTGCCAAGATTCTGCCGTCGTTCCCATGCAGCTGCCAGCCCACCAACTAGGCGCGCACCTGCATGGCGACGTGCGGCCTCTAGGCCAACTCAGCAAGCACCTGCGTGGTGGCATGGAGATCTTCGTGAAGGCTCTGCCACCACACCAACATAGTAGCCAGCCAGCGTGGCACTACCCGCCTTGTCAGTTCGGACGCACGTCGAAGCCATGCGAGGCGGCGACAGCTGGGACGAGCTTCCTTGCCGTCCCCGATAAAGCAAGAAGGGCACGTCGGCAACGCATTAAATGCGTTTGTCCTATGGTCCCAGAGGATAGACTCGACCACTATATAGCTTTCCACCTCCTGGGTGCCACTGTGGCAGCCCCTTTGTCTATAAAAGGAGGCCCGCGGCGTACTGGGAGAGGATTCGGACTTTTTGGACCCTGCACGCCTTGTAGCTAGTCCAAGAACACCAGATAAACATAAACCAGCAGGAGTAGGGTATTACGCATCACTTGCAACACGAACCTGGATAATCCTCCCGCGTTGATCTCTCAATCCCGCTCTTTCCAGAGCCCCGCGCCCGCCAACCGTAGCAAAAGGGATTCCCCGTGATCCCGTAGGTGTCGTTCCCCCCGACATCTTTGGCGCACCAGGTAGGGGGCGCAAGCCATGGAAATCAGGTTTTGGAGCCGACGTAGCTACTCTTCCATGAGGATGGCTCGAAGGGAGAGGGCGACATCGATCAACCGCCCTCTGGTGCCGTCTGTAGCCTCGACGGCCATCCGCGTGGCTCCAAAAAGCTAAGTCATGCGAAATTTTGGCTAATTTCATTTATATAAGTCTGTCCTCCACGAAAGATCTCGTTCCTTGTACGGGAAACCTGCACGCAATGGGACCCTTCCGCTATTGGCAACGCCCTTGTCTCTGTCTCGAGTCCGCTTGACAGTTCATGCGGCTGCGCTGAGAACGGCAAGGTGGCTTACCTGCTACCAGCAGCGCTCTTGTCCTGTTTCAAGTCCACTCGACAGTTCAAGCGACCGCGATGGCAGCGGCAAGGTGGCTTGCCCGGCAGCAAGCGCCCTTCCGGCAGGGTGCTCAGGATCCGTCCTCAAAGCACCACGGCATGGGTTTACGCGCCGGCAGCCTTATCTCAACAGGCGTAGGGTGCAAACATACAAAGAAAGATCTAACTGGAAGATAGCATGCATGATATTAAAGTGTTGCAGAGTTATATTACATCAAATAATCGCCGCGGTTCTAACTTAAGATAAAATTGTCTTGGTATTGAACTCGCAGCAGCGATGAGAAACGGGGTGCCTAGTCCCGGCGCTGGCCCTCTATCCTCCGAACTCCGTCGACGCGGCTGATGATGGGCTCAATACGCTCCTCGAGCGCCGTGAGGTCCACATCCTCCGGCAAGCTCTCCAGCGCGGCGTTAAAGTCGAGGTTGGGGTTCCAGTACGCCACCTTGGTGAGGACCTTGGTCAGGGCGCCCCGGCAAAGCTTCCGGGCCTCATTGGCCAGAGAGGTCGCTTTGTTGGAGCGGATCTGCTCCAGGGCTCCAAGAACGCCCTCGAAGAACAGGGTCAGTTTGGCGTTGGGACTCACGTTCGGCTCCGGGGCGTACCTCACGTTTGGCATCCCCATGGCAGCCAGCTTCGTGGTGATCCTGCCGGCAACGTCGGCGAGGCGGCTGATCCAGAGGTTTTTACCCTTCACGTAATCCTTGTGGTTGGCGGCATCATTCCTCCGCAGCTGCCTCTCCTCCTCCAGGCCCTTGGTCGAGGTCTCCTCCCGGGCCCTGACCTCCGAAAGTGTCCCCTCAAGACCCTCCAGCTTCTGCTTCAGGTCTTTGATGGAGTCGTTGGCCTTGGAGAGCTGCTCAGCCTTGCTGAGGACTGCGGCCTGCGCCTCCACCAAGGCGCCGTTGAGTGTGTCCTTCTCCTTCGCCACCTCCAGGGCTCTTCAGGCCATCCCGCTCCACCTCCAGCTCCTTCACCTTGTCGGCATGGACCAGGGCTTGGTCATTGAGCGCCTCCCTGTGCCTCTACTCCAGCTCCTGAGTCCGCTGCGCGACAAGCTTCTCGACCTCCTCATTCTTGCCGCGGAGTGTGGCGGTGACGGTGTCCTGGACTAGGGGGTACTCATCACGTCGTCTCCCGATCAGTTGGATTGGGCCGAGGACCCCCATGGCCGTATACTCATGGGCCAATTCGGACAGCTGTCGCATACAAGGAAGTTTCCACAAGACTTGGTGATCAAGACAAGGACTCCTCCCCACCGTCGTATTCGGCTAGGACTCTTGTTATCCTAGGCCTCTGGTGCATTATATAAACCGAGGCCAGGCTAGTCGATAGATCATATACAACAATCATACCATAGGCTAGCTTCTAGGGTTTAGCCTCTACGATCTTGTGGTAGATCAACTCTTGTAATACTCATATCATCAAGATCAATCATGTAGGAAGTAGGGTATTACCTCCATCGAGAGGGCCCGAACCTGGGTAAACATCGTGTCCCCCGCCTCCTGTTACCATCCGCCTTAGACGCACAGTTCGGGACCCCCTACCCGAGATCCGCCGGTTTTGACACGGACATTGGTGCTTTCATTGAGAGTTCCGCTGTGTGATCGGCAAAAGGAGCAATGGCTCGACTGCAGATCAACTGCGACGTCAGCTTCTTCGTCACCGGCTCGGCCAGTCACCTTAGCTGGACCGAGGACTACGCCCTACCTCCGATCGTCATGTTCGGATGAGGGCCTTCATCAACATCAACTCCGATCTCTATCAAGATCATGGAGGAATCATCCAGGGAGCCCGGGGGCTCAACGTCAACATTTCCCTCGGGCGACCGTGCTGTTTTTCTGGACAGCGAACTTGTATCCACCGCCACCGCCTCCTCAAGTGTCGTTTTAACGATTGCTTAGGTGGAATTGTGCGGAATTGAGTCTACAACAACCCTGGAAAATTTCGTCGAGTTCCGATGGAGAATCTCTGGCAACCCGCGATATACTGGAGCCCTGTCAAATCTGGACGAGTTTAGGGCGTGGTGTCCAGCTTCTAGCTCGGATGTCCTTTGGAAGATCCAACTGTTGATCGGCTGCGGAATTCCTATATCTACCACCCCTCAAAATTTCAGCTCGATCCGACCGTCCAAACTTCGGGAACCTTCCGATTAGTGCATCGCTTTTCGGATCTGTTTTCTGCGCGAAAACGAATCCGACCCGAGTTTGTCTTTTTTATGAACGGGATTTCAGACATCCTTTTTGAAGGAAGTTTTGTATGGGGTATTGTGTTTTGTTCCCGAACACATCCCACTAACTTTAAAATCTTTTGAACATGATCTTCACCGTCATGCTGGTGTCAAACCAGTCCGGCAATATTGCTCCAAGGCTGCCGACCTGCGCTAGACACGTCGTCGCTTTGCTGAGCCAAGCTCAACTTCTACGGATCATCATCTCGGCAAGCCGAACAAGAGTTCGGCATCGCGAAGTATAAATCATCACCGACATCGCCGCCCCACGGATTACACAGAGCGGGCACACCGGCATCGCCGCACGGTCACTTCATCAAGCCGGCATTGACCACGTCACGACCTGCATCGGCAAGGCCGCACTGTTGCTCCTTCAATCCGGTGTCCATCACGCCGACCTACTTCGACTCATCAGCTGACATCGAGGCTTCGACATCTCGGCCGGTCCGAGGGCTTCGCCATCTCTTCATCAACCTACTCCTGAGACTTCGGCGTCACTAGCCGACCAGCTCCGTCACGTTAGCTGGACCGAGGGCTTTGCCTCGGCGAGCCAACCTTTGCCAGCATCGCCATGCCATCGCTTTATCGCCCATCAGGCAATGGGTGTGCGGATTGAGTCCCAATTTTGGGAATCACCTTTTCTTTGGATTGCTACAACAAATAAACCAGGTGCTATTAATCCTAGTATTTCTTGCTTGTTTGGGTTTATTTTTCTCAAGGAATTATTACTCTGGTTTGTCCATCATCTGTACACAGGTCTATCAAATGATGGCCGCATTAACGACGGTGGCGTGGTGGTTCGGTCAGTTTCCGTACATAGTCCGGCGAACGCCGCATCCGGAACTCAGACCGACCTGTGAATTTAGGCTTTGCCACACCTTTACCGCATCACGCCGACGCCCGGCATCGACATTGACTTCGGCGCTAGGCCATATTCCTTTTATTACTCACTTTGCATAAATTATTTATTATGCAACATTTTTTAATTTATCATTATTATTATCTCCGGTTTGCACTATTTTTTGTGCACAGGTAAATGATTCGGGTCAGGCAGTGTTGTCACCTCGGCGTACTAACATACCACGGCTGGACGGGGGGCTTCGTCAACACCTCATTAACCCACTCCAGGGACTTCGACGGCCTGCATTGGTTGCGCTATGTCACCTCTTCGGAGTGACGAGTTCTTCGCTCGGCCACATCGGGCTTGGGGGCTGAGACCTTCTCCCGCACCAAGCTCGGACCGCGTCATCAATGCCGAACACATTAACCAGCTAAGTCGCTTTGACGCTCAAAAACTCCCAGTTTTAAATTTTGTTCGATTCGACCAAGCATTATACCTTTTTGGCAAAAAGTGGCTTGTGAAAAACTTCCTTGTCGAAACTTTGTTTGTGACACACAAATTCAAATACCCCGTTTACTCGGGGGCTTCCTTTATGAAGCTTTTACTCTTGCATATGATTATACTTGTACGGCATCGTTCCTTGTTCGTGTATTAATCCACAATATGCACCATATTGACTTAAGCGATTTGCAAGCTGGGTTGCCTCGCTCCTGTGTTTACCCCTACGTTCCCGATTGTTCGGCTAGAGAGTAAAGGGAGCACCTCTGCGATTGTCACGATCGGGTCATCCGAGCCGGACCTCAGACTAGGTGAAGCCGAAAGCTAGTGCTCTTATTGTTTTCAATTATGGTCGGCACACAACGGAACTCATGAGTACAAAAAATCTATTGCACAAGTCTCATAGTAACAATGAGCACCGAAGAAAGGTATCGGTGGGGGTACTATTTTCTTCGAAGATGCTTCTTACACTTCGTCAGTAATATAGCATAAGTTCCCTGAGCGCGCTTTGTCTGTTACAGCCTTATGGCCTGATTGCCTGGTTATCGGAAACACCGTCGATATTCTCGACAGGTGGAGTACATAACACTTTTCGGCCCTTGACCGAAGAGGTAGAAGCCGACGGTCGGTTAAGATGCGTATAAAGTTCGGGTGAACACAGATATGATATAAGTACTTTGGTACATACAATCATTATACATAAAATTCTTTTACCCAAGTCACTTGGGGGCTCTTAAATTTATATGAGCCATTTTATAATAAGTGTTCTTCTTCTTAGTCGTTGCAAAGTTTTTTATTATTATTTATCACTCCTTTTTTGGACACGAGTGTGTGGTCACTAGCCGGGGAGCCTAATTTCTCTCTCAAAGCCGCTAGAGTTTAGTTTGCCAAGTTGGCCTAACGAGAAGTACTCCGCCTTCGGGATAGGAGGTTGAAGACGTAGGCTGACCCGCTTGAGGTCTTGAGATAAGATGTGTCATGATAAAGCACGACAGAAGCACCTTTTTTTTTTCTAAGACCAATTTTCAATTTGGCACCGAACACTTGATCTAGTTCGGGCGTCCAGTTTTTCCTGAAGTTTTTGGTTTTCCAAGCCTATGGCACTTTTAAACTATTTGTGTGTTTCCAGCATTAGTCTCGTAGTGCGGCGTCGGACACCTTTAGGGATTCGGCAAAAACATTCTCGGACATTGCTGTATATGCATCGGTTTCGAATTGCGTCTTTGGTCAATAGTAGGGTTGCCCGGCTCCTCTGCTTGCCTCCTACATTCCGCTTTGTTCGGCTAGGTGCGCAACGGGAGAACCACTGCGATTGTGCTTCCAGCTAGCATGGTTAAGCGCCTCAATGGAGAAAGCCGAAAACTGACTGTCACAATAAGCGTAAACTGGTCAGCGATCCGATGACTGTGTTAAAGGACGGGTCGTTCATAATATTGGCCGAAGTGTTTACGGCTTGACCTCGACTGTCGCCAAACACTAACCAGAGGCTAGTAACTGGCCTTCCAACTTTAAGCTCCTATGACTAAGTGAAAGTTATAAAGCCCGCATATCTGATTGCCTCGTTTCTGCTAACACAACCGCCTCCGGGCACCGAGACGTCGGCTAAGGGTTGTTTTGTTAGTGCGGAAACACCCTGCGTAGTATCTACCAAGGGGTAGAAGCCGACGATGGGCCACTTTCAACTGATAAATGGCCGCAATGGAGTCAAAATAATGATGTAAAGTACTTGGATACATATAATCATTACACATAATCTGTGATTTTACTCTGGATATCGGTCCTTAATTCGGCCACCCGTGCCCACATTAAGGCTCGGGGGCTACTGGGCTTCGTGCTCATTATTTATAAATATTAAAGGGGCACATCGATCCCCTAATCTGGTGTTGCCACCCGACCAGTGTCTCGGGGGCTACTGCATTGCCTATTCAATGCAAAAAATCCAAAGGGCTCACTGTTCGGCTTGATCGAACTATGGGAAAGCGCGTCTTCGGACAACAATAAGTACCATCTGGACCTATCTGGCATCAAGCTAATATATCACGGCGACTTCTCACGACCCTCTCTCAGGGGCCCGTCCGCTGATCTTTATTATATATTACACTGCGTTTCTATTCCTACGTATGCTGCCTAGCTAGGAGTTGATCCTCAGGCCGATTTCGCAAATCGACCTGAGTCTCAGGGGCTACTAGGATCAGCAGTTCTATGTTTTCCTTCAGGTGCATCTTGGGTTTTAGACCGACACACACCTTGAGGGCTACTGGATATACATATACTGGCTATATATCTCGGCAGAGAATAAATTGCACCAATAAAAAATATTCGCAAAAAATCAGCCCGCGGTCGGGGTGGTGCACCACCTTGGAAGCAGTCCGGCATAAAGCTCGGGCGCCAGTGGCTTGCTCCATAGAGGGCATTTCTGGCATTAGGCACAGCTAAACTCCTTCAACTTTTTAGAACCAAGGTGGTCTATGACACCTCGGATACAGTACGACGTTGGAGCTTGGATATAGTCCGGCGTTGGGGCTCGGATACAACCCGGCGTTGGTGCTCGGCTGCAAAATATACCTCGAATACAGTCCAGCGTTGGGGCTTGGACGCAAGAGGACACTGCCTCCCGGGAACAACTTCAAACCCAAGGTGTGGCATAAAAATAACAACGCATTGATAAAGGCCGGAAACTTAAAGGGGCTCCTCGGATACCCGACGTGTAAACTCGTCGGATGCACTTCGGCGATCCTCAAGATCGGAGATGAGAAGATTTGTTGAACCAGTTTTCAAGACCGACGACCGAAGATGAAGAACAGTTCGGAAGAATCGAGGAGCGTCCCCAACTTGAAAACCGGTTCAGGGGGCTACTGACGGTGTCCTGGACTAGGGGGTACTCATCATGTCGTCTCCTGATCAGTTGGATTGGGCCGAGGACCCCCATGGCCGTATACTCATGGGCCTGTTCGGACAGCTGCCGCATACAAGGAAGATTCCACAAGACTTGGTGATCAAGGCAAGGACTCCTCCCCATCGGCGTATTCGGCTAGGACTCTTGTTATCCTAGGCCTCTGGTGCATTATTTAAATCGTGGCCAGGCTAGTCGATAGATCATATACAACAATCATACCAATGGCTAGCTTCTAGAGTTTAGCCTCTACGATCTCATGGTTGATCAACTCTTGTAATACTCATATCATCAAGATCAATCAAGCAGGAAGTAGGGTATTACCTCCATCGAGAGGGCCCGAACCTGGGTAAACATCGTGTCCCCTGCCTCCTGTTACCATCCGCCTTAGACGCACAGTTCGGGACCCCCTACCCGAGATCCGCCGGTTTTGACACCGACAGGCGGCGAGCGCCTCCTCGCGAGTGGCAAGGTCCTCCTCCTGGGAGTTCAGCTCGGCCTGATGCTATTGTCGAGCGGCCTCGTCCTTGTCGGCCTATTTCCTCGCCTTCTCTTGAGCTTTCTCGACATCGGCATGCTTCAAGATGAGCTCCTGTTTGCGCTCGGCCAGAAGATCCTGGGAAATCTTCAATTCTTTGTGGGCCTAGCGGAACCAGGCCTACGTCTCGGCAATGCGCCACGTGAGATCCGCCTCCTCCTTGTCCACCGCCGCCATCCTGGACTTTGCCTTGTCCAGGCAGGAACGGTGAAGCGCCTGGAGCTTCTGGAAGTTGGCGCTCATGGCCCGAAGGAGCTCCTCTTCCTAGGAACCATTGCCACCGGCACTCGGTTCGTCAACAACCTCAAGCCCGGCGGCGGCGAGCACCTCGTCATCGAACACCTCCCCCTCAGTGGGCGCCCTAGTGCTCGCCGTCCCTGGGAGGTGGACGAACAGGTCATCGCTCACCTTTAGGTACTTGCCCAAGCCGGAGGCAGCAGAGGAGGAAGGCTGGTCGTCAACCATCCCCTCCTCGGCAGCGGCCTTGCCGGCCTCTCCCGCAAGCCCCTTGCCGGCCTCCTCGACAGCGTCCTTGGCGGCCTCCCCGGCAGGCCCCTTGGCGGCATCCTCAGCAGCGGTCTTTGCGGCCTCCTCGGCGGCGATCTTGTCGGCCTCGGCCTCGGCGTCCCTGGCGACCTCCTCGATGACGGTGTCGATGTCCTCCCGGTCCACCGAGGAAGGATCTGGATACCGAGAAGGGGAATGAGGCGGAGCCAAGACCGAGGTTCAAAAAGAAGAAGAAAGAACAAGGACAGAAGACAAACAACTTACCCGCACCGGGCTGGGAAGAAGTGGCGCCCTCCCCGCCAACATTCGTTGCCGGGGCAGAACCATCGGACCCAAGCTCGCCCCCTCCTCCTCCATATGTGTGGGCTCGGTGGTGGATGCCCTTGCCGGGGACGCCCCTCTGGGCGGCGTAGTCGAGGGGGGCGGCGTGTTGGAAGTGGCCCTCGGTGGCTCCTCTTGCTGCCGTTCTCCTCCTGTGAACCCGGCAAGGTCGACATCGAGAACTCACGCCCCGATGTTCATCCGTGGAGGAATAAGTGATGGACTCATGTTGGGGGCTGAAGCGAGGGCTACGCCAGGGGCTACTGTCCGCGCTGGTGTCCACCAACACCGGCGTGTGCGGAGTGTCCGCCGGGGGCTTGTCGCCCGTCGAGGCCTTGGCCTTCTTCGCCACCCTCTGGGCCAACGTCTCCCTGTCCCTGCAAAGATGAAAACAAATCAAGAACAGCGGCGCAATCTGAAGGGTCGGGGATGATGAAGGGCAGGATGCTTACTCATCCTCCACCTCCTCTTCCGTTGCCTTCCTCTTCCTCCTTGGGCTGAGAGACCCAAGATCGAAGCCGACCTCCAGGTCGACATCTGCGGGAGGAGAGGAAGGGGATGGAGTCCAGCGATGCTTGGACGAAGAAGAGGCGGTCGCCTTCTTCTTCGCCACCCCGGCCTTCACCACCTTCTTCGCCGCCGCAGCCCTTGTCTGGCGCACGGACTGATCCTGGGCCTGTTGCCGCCGCGTGGCCCTGCCGGGCCGGACTGGTTCGCCGGAGCCAGCCCGGCGCAAGACGCGTCTCTTCCCTGTGGCTGGGGGATCGTCAGCCTCGACCTCCTCTTCAGACGGCTCGTCGCCCGTGTCTTTGACAAGAGGGGCCCCGGTGCCGGCGCTGCTGGCCTCCCCAGCAGACTCCGCCCATCCGGCAAGCTCCTTCTCCTCCGCGGCCGAGTCGGCCTCATCCTCCATGTGGCCAGCGCTGCTGGCCTCCCGGGCAAGCCCACCCTGGCGGCAATATAGTCCAGCTCCTCCTTGGTGGTGTCCTAGATGAGCAGCGGCTCGTCGTGGACATAAGCCTCCGACAAGGTGTCGAAGAACTCCTACACCTTCTCCACTGGCGGCTCGGCCCAGGATGGGTCAAGGCCGTGCGCGTTGAAGTCCGGCATCATGGCGATAATGGCGGACTGGCGAGAGTTGTTGCTCAGCGGGACCACTCCCGTCGGCAACCCGAACAGGGGCCCCTTGACGGCCTTTCCGGCCTTGCCGCTCCTCTCCGCCCTGCTGCCGCTGTTCACGTCGAGCTGGAAGAGCCTTTGATAGAAATGGGCATGCCCCATCACCGTGAAGTTGTGCTTCAAACCAGGGTGAAGCCTCATGATGTCGGCCGCGTTCTTGAAGAGCCAAGCCGGCCTCCCCTTGTTGTGCAGTGGAGCAATTCGGCGGCGGATGAAATCGGCCCCGATCATCTCAAGGGTGAGCCCGGCCATGGTGAGGCGATGAATCCTGGTGGTGGCGACCGTGAGCTTTTCGTCGTTGGCGTCGACGTCGCTCCAGTCCCCGCGGCGGGTTGGCGGGCTCTGACGAACCCGGCAGAACTCCGGCGGGTCCTTCTCCTCGATCCAGCACCACCGGCCCCGCCACTCCTCCCACCTCTCCTTCTGGGCACCCTCTAGGTATTGCCTTTCCCCTGGGTCCTCGGGATCCAGGCGATGCTCCCAGAGATGGCGCCCCCTGGTTGGATGCGAGGGTAGAAGTAGTGGCGGAAGAGTGCCATGCTGGGGAACACCCCGGCAAAGCCCTCGCAGAGGTGGGCGAAGAGAGCCAGGCACGCCACGGCATTTGGCGTAAGATCCAAAAGATGAAATCCGTAGGTGTGCATGATGTCGTTGAAGAAGTTAGAGAAAGGGGGGCAGAGCCCGCAAGAGAAGAAATCAATGAAGAAGGGGTACCGGTTTGGGCCGTCCTTGGCGAAATCGGCGGGGATGACGCGCGTGGCAGGGTGCCCCGTCGTCTTCCTCCCCCACAGTGGTAAGAAGTAGTCCCTGAGGTGGACCGCATCAATCGTCGATGGGAAGTAGGCGAGCTGCGTCCGCCGAGCCGCCGACTCACTCTCCGGCGCCTCCTTCCCCCTGGCATTCTTGGCCACTCCCTTACCCCTGCTCGTTTTGGGCGCCATGGTAGCTGGGAGGGGGCGAAGGATCAAGAGCATTTGGGGCACAGCGGCAGTGAGCAGGGGCAAGAACTTCGAATCTTTCACCTGAGGAGGAAGAGAGGAACGGCGGTTCCGAGATTGGAAGAGGCGCAGAGGGTAAATGACCAGCGCGCCTGCGGTTTTTTCCTTTTTATGGGGAAGGCGCGGGCCGCCTCTTTACCATTTACTACGATGTGACGCATGAGGGCAGCAACCGGCCCACGCATGACCCCCACGTCACGCATGACCCCCACGTCGCACATTCAATGCGGGTTGTGGGGAAGCGCAGCGACCAAGGGAGTTACTGCGGTAAAAACTCCGCCGCACGCGCGCCCGCGCACTGTTCTGGGCCTGGCCCAGTAACGCCTCGCGCTTATATGTGGCCCAGGCCCAGGGGCTCCTGTCGGTGTACAAAAGTAGGGGTCCCTTTTTGCACCCCTTTACTTGTGCACGGGCAGTTGTAGCCCCACGGCCCTGGCCACGCTTGGCGGGGCAGAAGAAGCAAAGTCACAAGACGACTAGACCAATGCCAAGCCAGAAACACAAAGAGCAGGAGGGCGAGGTGGACTCCCCCGGCAAGGCCCTTGCTGGGGTGGCCTCCACAGCCCCGGCAAGAGCCTTGCCGGGGCAACTTGCCCAACGCCAGCAGGGCTTCCACCCTTGAGCCTGAGAGTTCCGACGCCCTCAACCACATTGGAACCAAAGCTCGGGAGGCGCCTCCGTGGTGGCATGCAGATCTTTGTGAAGACCAGAAGCATACAAGACTAGATGAATAACCAGAAGACGAAGATCCTCGGCAAGATCCTTGCCAAGGATACCCACGAGACCCCCGGCAAGCCCCTTGCCGGGGACGACCACGACACCCCGGCAAGACCCTTGCCGGGGCCCCAACAAGACTTTTGCTGAAGACATCCGCGGGGCCGCAGCCAGGCCCACATCTGCCAAGATTCCGCCGCCGTTCCCATGCAGCTGCCAGCGCACCAACTAGGCGAGCACCTGCATGGCGATGTGCGGCCTCTAGGCCAACTCAGCAAGCACCTGCGTGGTGGCATGCAGATCTTCGTGAAGGCTCTACCACCGCACCAACTCAGCAGCCAGCGTGGCACTACCCGCCTCGTCAGTTCAGACGCGCGTCGAAGCCAGGCGAGGCAGCGATAGCTGGGACGAGCTTCCTTGCCATCCTTGATAAAGCAAGAAGGGCACGTCGGCAGCGCATTAAATGTGTTTGTCCTACGGTGCCAGAGGATAGACTCGACCACTGTATAGCTTTCCACCTCCTGTGTGCCACTGTGGCAGCCCCTTTGTCTATAAAAGGAGGCCTGCGGCGTACTGGGATATTATTTAGACTTTTTGGACCCTACACGCCTTGTAGCTAGTCCAAGAACACCAGATAAACAGAAACCAGCAGGAGTAGGGTATTACGCATCAGTTGCGGCCCGAACGTGGATAATCCTCCCGCGTTGATCTCTAAATCCCGCTCTTTCCACAGCCCCGCGCACGCCAACCGTAGCAAAAGGGATTCCCTGTGATTCTGTAGGTGTCGTTTCCCGCGACACCTTTGTAGCTAGCACTAACTTTCTCTCGTGCATGCACACGCCCTCCTCGCCCTCCCCCTCCCTCATCATTCTATCCATCGCGCACATTCATTTTTTTTTTCTTTAGGTCGTTCTCCCACAGTCTCCACAACTCCTTTCTGACACACACCGATCGATAAACCTCTCTAGCGATGTCTGCCTACAACATACATATGCACCTTCCGTCTCCTCCTTTCTGTGTCCATGCCTCGTGTCTCTCATACGGTCCCACACACGTGTAAACTCTCGCCCCTCTTTTCATCGATCTCACAATCGCACACTCCTCCCCCCATCTAGCTAGTAGCTTGGCCTCTCGCACCACCTCCTAGCTCCATTCTCTCTGTCTACCCGTCTTGCTAGGCCTTATTTGCCTCTAACAAATGGATGTACACCAACCTATCTCCCGCTATACATATAGCTAGCTAGGTCCTTATAACTCATTTTTTCCCATGCATCGATCGATCTACCTCATTAGTTATGTCTCTCCCTTCCTCCGACAAACAACAGTTGATCTACCACTCTAGTTAGGTTTGCTTACCAAACACATGGTTTCCCCTTCATCATCCATGCATGCGTCCCGACACATCTATCACGCACAGGCACACACAGAAACACATCCCCACTCTTATTGATAATATTGCAGTTCTACCCTCAGTTTGTCTAGTAGGCCTCTCCCACCATCTTCGAGAAGCAACTCCATCACCCATCCAGCACTCTACCCCTCTCCCTCCCTCTCTCTCCTCTCTCTCTCTCTCTATGTGTGTGTGTGTATGTCCCAACCTATTTCCCGTCCTTCAGTTATGTATGGATGTCGATCGACCTCCCTCAAGACATAGCTGGGTCTTTCCTTCTCAACACATATATGAGTCGTTCTACCTCTCTAGTTAGGCCTCTGCCTCCCCCTCCCCCACACACACCGATACATCGGGGCTCTAGTCATGTCTCCCTGCCACACAGAAACTTGCCCTGTGCCCTCTGACGGTCCGGTAGGTCAGTCGCCCTATACCTTTGACTTGCACACACACAATTTCGATGGCTCTCTTCATCGATCTCGCACCCACCCACTTGATCCTCTCTTCGACTCTATCGATATCTATGACCCCTCCCTCTCTTCTCGTGGATCACCCCCTCTATATATGATATAGATAGGCCTCTATTTCACACACATTGCATGTGTCAATTTTTGTTTGAGATGTCATCGACACATATTCCCACAAATACATTCACGAAATCACACCCCACCCCCCAAACAAAAAACACTCACAAACGCACACACCATCTGTCTACGTTTGTATCTCTTTCACACACACCCACGTAGGTGGGGGACGTGCATGAAGAGAAGAGGTGCACGCACGGTGCACGTACTCCTGTCTCTTTCGGAACCACACCTGCGCGGGTACACGATGGAGCTCATTTCTGTACGAAAAGGCAGCCCACGTGGTAATTTGACATGTGTACTGGTTGTCCACTTGATGGAGGATCGTCTACCACAGGTGAACAAACAAATTGTGACTTGACGCATTATGTTAAAAAAAGGCAAACCATGTGGGACCTACCTTAGAGGCAAGGCTCTATACACTCGAGATGCTCTGTACATATTATGTACTTTTGATGTGTCCCGTCAACTGGCAGAACGAGGAGAAGCTTGCTTAGTACACCGTCTCCCCTGCCCACGGGCACGGTGGCCCACATGACGAGGTGAAGCTTGCTTACTACGCCTTACCCCCGCTCCCTCACCCACGCGCGCGATGGCTCGTAGGACGAGGAGAAAATTTTACTACTCCCTCCGTTTACTCCTCGTCCCTACCTTGGTTAGAGAGATTATCATATTGTTTGGAATATATGTCCTTTAGTAGATTTCAATATGAACTACTAGTACATACTCCAAACACTGATGTATATAGACGTATTTTAGAGTGTAGATTAACTCATTTTGCTTCGTATGTAGTCCATATTGAAATTGACGTAATAGTACGCACTCTCCCTCGTCCCTCGACCCTCACCCACGTGGTGGACGTGCAGCAATTCATTCGGTCTCATATAGCCAGAACGATATATACTGTAGTACCATTATTGCTCGACTTCCCGAAGAGGCGAAGAGCCAATCGCAAGGTTAATATTTTGGAGATGCCAAGCGCAAGGTTTATAGGAGAACGAGTAGTAGTACTACTAGTAGTACGTACCAGTGGTACGTACTGTACAAGGAAGAAGGCAACAAGATGTATTTTTTGCATGACAGTCTCTTCTTACAGGACGTGCTAGACCTAGTGGACCTCATTGTTCCAATGGGACTACTCCCTGTCATAGATGGCACGATTCAGAGTGGTGGGCAGCGGGCATAATTTGGAGCTGCTTAGTCTTACACCCCATGAAGAAGTCCCATCGGAAGGAATAGCCATCCTCTACACGTTCTCCTATGTAAAATGAGTAAATGCGACAAAAAGATAAAGAGACAAAGTAAAAAAAATCACCAGCCTTAGATCCAACCCTATTGTATCAGTGAATGGTATTTCTACGTCGTGATTGACATGGCTATATTATTAACCATGCTACGGAGGTAGAAGCGGATTTTTATTTATTCGTGGAGGTAGTAGCAGATGGATATTCAATGAGGAGTGAAATGATGGCTGCTTCCTCAGTCAAACATAGAGAAAGGTGGGCCTCGTGATTTCACAGCTTATTAGTCATTATTACTGCTTATACTCTTTTCCCATTTATAATAACCGTGTGGTAGTACAGTAGTGGGCTATACTTTTAATAACCATGCTCGAAGAGAAGAGGTGCATGCACCCACACACGTAGTGTACTAGTAGCACTCTTCGCGTCTTTTGCATCTTCCCCAACCACACACGTGACATGGTGGAGCTCATTTCTGTAAGGTGATGCAGCCCACATGATAATTTGATGCGTCTAGTAGTAGTTACTCACTTATAAATAATGGAGGGTCGGGAACCATGCATGAACGGTGCCGCGTCATTTATAAATAAAGTTTTTTTCTTTAGTGGCACGTACGCAATATAAATAGGTTCATATGGAGAGAAAAGGAAACCGCTCCACTATATACATAGTCAGGACGAGCCTACACGGTTGCTTGCTGGGGTTGGTCTCTTCACACTCTCTCGCACAAAATGACTGTGGCCACATCTCTAACATCCCGGCGGATCACGTCCGCCAGGGGAAGGGGTGGATGCTTAGTGTAGATGCGGTCGCCGTCGCCGACGGCAAAAACCCACTGTCGGCACGTCCCGATCAGGGGTCCCTGCCGTTCTCTCTCACAAAGCCGGCGAGGTTGCCTTCGTCCCTTGCTCACTGCCACAACATGGGCAGTTGCCGCCTCCCGCTGCCCTCCTCTAGGTTGAGCTACGTCCCGACATCCCTTAGGTACAACTTCCTTTACAGCCGGCTTGCACCACTGCTCCAGCTGCCCACATCACTCCATGTGGATATTTCTCTACTTCTTTGCCCCGCACATACCTCTGCCGGCTTCTATGTACTATATTTGTGATGAGTTTATGTCTCATCAACTAGTCCCAGTAATCTTATTCTAATCACGCTTCTTCAATTTCTTTGTCACAGGGATGCTCATCTCGATTTTGGTGAAACTGCACAAAATGATCTGATGGTCAAAGGGTTGGAAACTTCATTTCTTGGGAAGCTCCAACGTTGCTAGCAAATTAAAGCCTGATTAGGGTTTACGGTTCAAGGGCTAGGGACTGCATGGATCATTTTTTCTTTAGTTGTCTCTGTTCCAAAATAAGTGTCAACTTTAGTAGTAGTACAACTTTGTACTAAAGTTTGCATAAAGTTGAGACACTTATTTTGGAATGGAGGGAGTACATATTGGCTATGATTTGTCAATCATTGAGATGCAATAGCATGCATTTTAGTCTCCTTTGTATTTGATGAAATGTTGCAACAGGCAACCTTGGACGCAAGATACATGAAACAGAAGCTAGAAGCTTCATAGCATTGTACAAATTTATCTCGCTAAGAAATTACAGTACATACTATACTAGTACTCCCTCCAGTCCTTTTTTGTCTGCGTATTAGGTGCAGACCGGATACCAAGGAGGGGATGGATTACTTAAAATTGGACGAGTTTGCCCCTGTTTATCGCAGAGAAAGGCTGGGTTAGTTAATGCGCGCATGCAAACGATTGACTGGCTTGCTGCATGTCTAAATTCTCGCGTACATACTTTTCTCCCTCTCCATCTCTCTGCATGCGCATTGGAGAGATAGATAGGATGTTGCCTTGCCTTGGGAAGATGCGAAAGGCATTGGAGGGAGAGATTGGAGTAATTGCGAGTGCATGCATGTAGGGGCACTGCTGGAAAGACCAGCCAAAATATGCCAATGCGTAGAGCATTGCGGGAAAAACCGATTTTTCTTATACGCAAAAAAGAGGACCGGAGGGAGTACTATGTAAAGAGTTAGGTATCGCACGGTGTCCAGAAAATATGGTGATAGTGTGAGGTGGGCCATGTAATCACTGAGCCTGCGTCTTTTCACTGCTTTCGAACTCCTCCGATGTAAGAATGGAGAAAATTGTAATCTAGTAGTACCTCCTTTCGCCGAAAGCATGGGACATCCAGCAGTCGTACCACCTCAGTAATAATGACCAATGAGCCGTCAAATCACATAGACCCAGCAGTAAGTTGGACGGATGAAGCAACCATCACTCTTGAATCTGCTTCTCCCTTCAACGCAGGCGCCAGTGAGAGGTCGTGTCCGCTCTGCCCGGGCATGAATGCGGCACCGATTCTTTGGCGCGGACCTGACCGTTTCGGGCGGGAAGTGCGCGCGGGTGATGGAGGGGCTTTGGGTGGGCCAGGCTGGTCAAGAGCGGGCGTGGCAGCTGTCTGCCTGTCCCGACCAGACGCCCGGAAACGAGAGGATGCACCGACTCTCATGGTTAAATCGTACACTACACACCATCTCTCTGTAGGAGTAGGTCGATGTGTCGTTCTCTCTAACACACACATGCTGTTAAACACACACACACACACAGGTTCATAGAATAGGAATATCGTGTGAGTGCGAAGCCACAAGAAGTGAGATACAAATGGAGTATGTACAAGAAGAGAAGAGGTGACTAATGTTCTATCAAACCTGGACCGAGGAGTAGTACTTCCTCTGTCTAGGTGTGAAGTCATCTTACGAAAATCAGATATTCCCAAAATGTTTAGGCGCTGTCCATTAAATTCGCATCTCAATCCCCTCCTGGCCTCGTTGCTACCGAGCGTTGTTACTTAGGGAGTGTTTGGATCCTTAGCAAGAACACTTTATAGCCTAGCCGGTCAAGGTTAGGCGTTTGGAACTGTTAAAATATGTTAGCTTTTGTGGGCCGGCTAGCTTGGGTGGGCTAGAAAAACCTTGCTAGCTCAGGAGAGCCAGATCGGCTCGCTTCCGACGGCAAACTTCGCGCACGAAAAAATCGGCGACCCACTCATGACAACGATTTTCATGGGGCAAGGCTGGTAAGAAAAATAACTAAACCGTTTGACCACGCAAGGTTGGCAAAGCGAAAGCTAGCTAGCTGGGCTAGCCGAGCAATTTCCTTAGAGCATCTCCAATGTATGGAGGCAGTGCAACCTCTAAGCTGGGCCCCACGTTAGTGCCTCTAAGCATGAATGAAAGTTCTGCAGTGTATAAAGATTTTAACATGCCTCCAACGTGGAACCCACCATAAGCCTACAACAAATAAAAAATCCAAGCTAAAACTTCTCATCCGCGTGCATGCAGGTCTCTTTCCTCCTCTCTTCTTTTCTCCCATTTGTTTATTCACTTGGAGGCTGCCTCTAGTGTTGGAGGCGATGCTAAGCATAGAGGCGGATAAACTAAATCGTGTAGTGTATAGAGGCAGACTAGAAATCCTTAGAGGCGGCCTTAGAGGCGCAAAAACATCACATTGTGGATACCCTTACTATGGCTAGCCATAGTGGGACTAACTTAGGTAGTAACATAGCACATCCAAAGAAAAAATTGCTTATGTGGCATGGAGTTAATGAGGAAAGAGATGCTTGTGGTAACATAATACTATGTTACTGTAACATAACACACCCCGAGGTAAAATGAGTCTATATCTCAATTAATGAATACTTGCATGTTACCATCCATACGTTACTACCCACTATGAAGGTAGTAACATAGACTAGTAACATATGCATGTTACTAGTCCAAGTTACTCACCACTATGACCAGCCTAAGCAATGTAACCAAATGATCCTTACTCTGCCTTGTTATCTCCCCTGGAAACCCAATGCATGGAGCGCAACTACGCGTTGATCAGTCAAGAAATCAAAGTCGGCTTGCATGCGAGTTAATACGTGGCCCTACATGGTAGCTAAAACGGCATCTCTTAGTTGTTGTGATTAATTGTTGCATTTAGAGACAGAAATCAAGGCTTTGATTGGAGGAAGGACCAGTCAAGTTTCTCCTTCTCCTCCAATCTGCTTGCACCTTGGTCCCGCTGCACCTTCTAATGTTACTTATTACACCTAGAGGAGGGAGTAGTACAAGATACGGTGGCACACTGAGCCACATGACACGATTATGATTTAAATCCCAATGACTCCCACGCAAAAAAATACGGCATGCTTGTCACACGAATGCAAGAATGTATAAAAGGTCATTTTCCTCTCGTTAAACATAACGTGAGGGTGGTGTAGCTAGTTAGCCTGTTCACTCATCAAACTTGAGGTCTCGGATTCAGTAACCACACTTGAGCATAATTTTGTTTTTGTTCGACTTCTTTCTTCCACCCAATGACAGGTAGGCCCCGCATGACAGAGAGAGAAAGTGATCTGGGGCGGTGCCAGGAGGATTCTTTGACTGGTTAAAATGGATGGATGCGGAGCTATACGATCTCGTAGTGACCGTATAATCACCTCATCACGTATACGCTGCAGCCTCGGCACTTGTTTTCTAGGGTTTGCACTCTTCACACTCTCTCTCCACTATATATATACATGCTGGAGCCTCAACGCTTGTAGTTGCTCTCTTCACACTCTCTCACCCTCTCCAGATCTAAAGAAGACTTCGTTGGCCTCTCTCTCTCACCCCTCACTGCTAGTCAAAGAGCCGGTAGGATCCGTCCGCCGGGAAGGGAAGGAGGCTTAACGTTGTCGCCGTCGGCGAGGGAGGGAATCCAGTACCGGCGCAGTTGTTCTCTTTCACCCAGCGGCGGCGCGGGAGGGCCTCCGACCCCTTCTTCGTTGCCGCCGTACATAGTGTGGGCAAAACAGCCTCCAGTCGTCCACCGAACCACACCCCAAGAACCTTAAGGTATAATTTACTTATTCCACACACATTGCTCTAGTTGCATGTGGGATTTTTTCGCTTCTGCACTCGAATCTAGGTGTTGGATCAAACAGGAAAGTAGTGGGGAAAGTTGTATAACATGAATCTAGGACGTGGTTCAAAGAGGAATGGAATGGGAGAAACTAGTGGGGAAAGTTGTATAGCATGAATCTAGGACGTGGTTCAAAAAGGAAAGGAAGGGGGGAAAGTAGTGGGGAAAGTTGTATAGCATGAATCTAGGACGTGGTTCAAAAAGGAAAGGAAGGGGGGAAAGTACTAGTACAGACTGGCTATCCAGCACCTACGTTGGTCAAAAAGGGGAAAAAATGACAAACGCAGTATGCACATCTGTAATGAACTGATCTTTTTGTTTTGGGGGACAAGGCTGTAGACTTTGAGCAGGACTAGATTTGTTGTGCTCACATAGGGAAAGATGTCTAAAGATAAAAAAACTGGGACCAACACAAATATGCTCCTTGGTTGTTTGTTCTTTGTTGCAACAAACTGTGCATCACCCCTTCATACATCGGTAGATGCACATGGTGCTGGTGCGTCCACTGTCCCATGCAACTCTTTAGCTGTTGTTAATCTAAGGCCCTGTTTGGTTAAAAAGTCCTAAGAATTTTTTAGTCCCTAGTCCCTACCTGCTTGGTTCCCGGGACTAAACATGGACTAGAGGTTATTAAATGACATGCTAAAAGACTGTGTTACCCCTAGTAATGAACTAATAGAGATAAGGTGCGATGCGGGGCAGGGGCAACTGTTGGAAATAGTCCCAAAAAGACTCTCCCTCGGGGTCTTCTTTCTTTAGTCCCAAATTCCCACTTTTACTCCCTAAAAGTCCCTCCTGTTTGGTTTAGATGGGACTAAAAGGGACTTTTTTTAGTCCCTACACCGAAAAGTCCCTGTAAACAAGCACCCTCTAATAATGCCGCTAGAAAATTGATGCAATGCCCCAGTTAAAAGAAAATTACATGTTTAACAAATTTTATTGTTAATATAATCTCTCTGTTAATATGAATCAATGCCACCGTTTGAGAAATGCTACTGTCTTGCTTTCTTTCCCATCTAGATAAGTTAGCTGCTTCTTTTTGTTGGCTTCTGTGTCATCCACCGTTACTGACCACTAGTTGTTTCCTTTGCACCTCTGTGTAAACAGGGTTATCTACTTCACCTCGTTGCTATTGTGACCTTTTGTTGCACTGCACAAAACACTTTTGTTTTACGAGTGTTTTGTGCAGTTCAACCAAAATGTCACACCGACAATGTTGCTTGATTGCTTGATCTTAGTGGAACTGCACAAGAGGAGATCTTACTTCCTATCCGTGTTGGCAAATTTGGTTCAGATCTTCTTCTTGTGAGTTGTTTGAATTCTGCATCATGAGAGGTCAGTACTAGCCTTCTTTCACATGATTGTGTAGTGTGCTTTCATATGTTGTGCTACTTGTACGGTAATGTTGCTTGATTTTAGTGAACTGCACAAATGGAGACAAGACTTCCAATCTGTATGTGCACCATAATATCCCATTGAGGTAAGATAAGGATATTTCACAACAGTTGGCCTGTATTTTGCTACTTTCATCAGAAAATTAATGTCGTTGTTTAGTGCTATACTTGTGCTCCCTAATTGACATGCCAAATCTAACACTGAAGGCGAAGCTTGTCTGTTATTGAACCAAGTGATGAAGGGGAAGAACAAACGAAAGAAAAACAAAAATCAACTCCCGGTGCTGTAATGAAGCACTGGAACTGTGATGACACAAGTAATGATATAGTTTTGCATCTTAATTTATTGCTATGGCTGGAACGAGCAATTGTTTTTCCACTGATTTGATGCCACTCTTAATGTAATATGTAATTATCTCTACTTGTGCAAACAGGGATCTTCTTTGAAGATACCATATATTTTAGTGGAACTGCACAAGAAGATGTTGGAAACATTAAACTAATCGAGGAGTATATAGTAAGCATGGCAACCACAGTAGATAACAACAGATGGTTCCGGAGAAGTGCTTGATCTGTATGCTCTACACAATAAGCCTCCTGACAAACGTTGGTACTCGCCCACGGATTTCATCCATATGATTGAGCTTTGTCATCTCTATTGGCGTTGTGCTACTATTTAGATACTGTCATGAGAAAGTGGTATTGTCCTTGAGAAGTGCTTCATCTGTGATGTTTTAAATATTTCCTTTCCTTTTTTTGAGCAAACATGGATGTTAGCATTTAGTTTCCCTCTTGTCTTTGCACAACAGGATCATCCTCCTCTGAAGAAGAATATGGAGTACATGAAGTGACTAGTTCCGATTATGCCAGGATGAAGAAGCCCTATCTATCTTCTCATCAGAAGGAGCAGTTGAAGGATGGTTACATTACTCCCCACAAGACCAAACTAACTTCAGCTCATAAGGACTGACAGATCTCCATCTTTTTTCCTGTGATGCGCAAGTACAATGTTGTTCTAGGATTCTTTCCGGCCAGTTCCATTTTTTTAAAGTGTGCTCTACATGGACCATGTAGGTGCCTATTTAAACTGTCAATTCATAGTACAGTTTGCTTTATACTAATCATTTTTTTTGTATTTGTGCAAACAGGGGTGCTCAGCTTGATTTCAATGGGAACTGCACAGAATGTTCATGAATACATCGAATCATTCATTTCCACCACAAGAAAGGAGGTGCGATATTTTCAAGGCGTTGCAACATATAAAGGCGAAATCATACAAGCTACACGCGAATTTGCTTGATTTTGGTGGAACTGCACAAAAAGAACAGCTGGTTTATTTAGCACGAGGTGCCATGTCAATGTCCTAACTGATGGCAAACCCTGACCATTCCACAATCATAGGCATTTGATATTTTGGAATGGGAAAACCTTGTCAAAGTTTTCTCATTGATGTACGCAAAACAACACGCATTTGACATTTTGGAATGTGGCAACCTTGTCAAATTTTGCTCATTGATGTTAGCAAGAAGACATGCGTTTGATATTTTCGAATGGGACGCCCTTTGCTGTCAGCAGCATCGGTCGATTTTTCTTTATTCTTTAGTTGTGAAGTAAATATTGGCTCTGACATGTGAATCGCTGAGATGCATAATCATCGATTTTTTTGAAAGTTATCTATGAATTGCCAGGCCTGTGTGTTTGATTTCAATGTACATGTACGCTAAAAAGCTGCTCAAACTCTTTGTACTCCCTCTGTTCCTTTTTACTTCGCATATTAGATTTCTTGCAAGTCAGTTGATTTTAAATTGTGAATGTTCATACTTTTTTCTATAAGATTGGTCAAAGTAGAGATACTTTGACTGCAGACAAAACTTGTATGCAAACTAAAAGGACCGGATGGAGTACATGTGAAACTGCTGCAAATGAGGTGATCACCCTGGGAATAATGCTAGTACGTACTGTTTTGCATGTTCATCCAATGCCAGTGATACAAGAATTCGAACTAATCGAACTAAATTCATTCATACACGGTCGGATTTCATATAAACATGCCGGATTTCATTACATTTCATACATTCTTCAACTAAAAAGGGGTGCGCTGGAGGTATAATTAATTAACCGAAGCTACCCACCTATGTCCGGCTGAGCCGAGCAGAAGCTTCTTCTCCAGCGGACTGAGATTCAGTGACTTAACTGCAGGTGCAGTTGCGTAACTGACATGTGACCCAGATGCCTATTGGGCCCACGTGTCAGTGACCCAACTGCACCAGCAGTTAAGTAACTGAAGCAGCGTCCTTCTCCAACATAGCTCTCCAAGTCCACGTCGCTGCCAAGAAGCTAATCGGCCGTCAATGGTCAACCCGCCTAGCTTGGCTTCAACCAGAGGGTAGTAGCAGTGGCCTTACTTGGACCCGAGCGGCGGCGACCTACCGTGTTCTACTCTTCCTTGTTTTCTGTGTGGCGCGGCCTCGTTGGCAGCGGGGCGGGGCCTTGACGGAGCCGGCGATGTCCTCTGTCTCGTTGCCGGCGGGGCGGCACCTCGGCGGAGCGGGGGAAATCCTCCCCCTCGTTCCCGGCAGGGTGGGGCCTCGGCTGAGCCAGTGATGTCCTCTGCCTCGTTGTTGGTGGGGCGGGGCCTCGGCGGAGTAGGGCCTCACCGAAGCCGGCGAGGTCCTCTGCATCGGTGCCGGTGGGGCGGGGCCTCAGCGGAGCCGACGGTGTCCTCTGCCTTGTTGTTGGCGCCACAGGGCCTCGGCGGAGCAGGGCCTCGTCGACGCCAGCGGAGCAGGGGCTCTTCGGAGCCGGCATTGTCCTCTGCCTCATCCTCGGTCTCGCCAAACAGCGCCTCACCCGCTTCATCGCCCTCTTTGTAGGCGGCCGCAGCCTCCGCCACCCGCATGCAGTACCGCCAGCGCTCGAGGCGGCCCTCCCGGGCGGAGCGGTACGTGATACGTCTCCAACGTATCTATAATTTTTTATTGTTCCATGCTATTATATTATCTGTTTTGGATGTTTAATGGGCTTTATTATACACTTTTATATTATTTTTGGGACTAACCTATTAACCGAAGGCCAAGTGCAAATTGTTATTTTTTTGCCTATTTCAATGTTTCACAGAAAAAGAATATCAAACGGAATGAAACCTTCGGGAGAGTTATTTTTGGAACAAACATGATCTAGGGGACTTGGAGTGGACGTCAAGAAAGAAGCAAGGAGGCCACGAGGCAGGGAGGCGCGCCTGCCTCCCTAGGCGCGCCCCCCACCCTCGTGGGCCCCTCGCAGCTCCACCGACCTACTTCTTCCTCCTATATATATCCACATACCCCAAAAACATCCAGGAGCACCATGAAACCCTATTTCCACCGTCGCAACCTTCTGTACCCGTGAGATCCCATCTTGGGGCCTTTTCCGGCACTCCGCCGAAGGGGGAATCGATCACGGAGGGCTTCTACATGGACACCATAGCCTCTCCGATTATGTGTGAGTAGTTTACCACAGACCTTCAGGTCCATAGTTATTAGCTAGATGGCTTCTTCACTCTCTTTGGATCTCAATACAAAGTTCTGCTCGATCTTCTTGGAGATCTATTTGATGTAATTCTGTTTGCGGTGTGTTTGTCGAGATCCGATGAATTGTGGGTTTATGATCAAGATTATCTATGAACAATCTTTGAATCTCCTCTGAATTCTTTTATGTATGATTTGTTATCTTTGCAAGTCTCTTCGAATTATCAGTTTGGTTTGGCCTCCTAGATTGATCTTTCTTGCAATGGGAGAAGTGCTTAGCTTTGGGTTCAATCTTGCGTTGTTCGATCCCAGTGACAGAAAGGGAAATGACACATATTGTATTGTTGCCATCAAGGATAAAAAGATGGGGTTTATATCATATTGCTTGAGTTTATCCCTCTACATCATGTCATCTTGCCTAATGCGTTACTCTGTTCTTATGAACTTAATACTCTAGATGCATGTTGGATAGCGGTCGATGTGTGGAGTAATAGTAGTAGATGCAGAATCGTTTCAGTCTACTTGTCGCGGACGTGATGCCTATATACATGATCATGCCTAGATATTCTCATAACTATCCAGTTTTCTATCAGTTGCTCGACAGTAATTTGTTCACCCACCGTAATACTTATGCTATCTTGAGAGAAGCCACTAGTGAAACCTATGGCCCCCGGGTCTATTCTCCATCATATAAGTTTCCAATCTATTTTACTTTGCAATTTTTACTTTCAATCTTTATCATAAAAAACCAAAAATATTTATATTATTATCTCTATCAGATCTCACTTTTGCAAGTGGCCGTGAAGGGATTGACAACCCCTTTACCGCGTTGGTTGCAAGGTTCTTATCTGTTTGTGTAGATACGAGGCGACTTATGTGTAGTCTCCTACTGGATTGATACCTTGGTTCTCAAAAACAAAGGGAAATACTTACGCTACTTTGCTGCATCACCCTTTCCTCTTCAAGGGAAAAACCAACGCAGTGCTCAAGAGGTAGCAGTACGAGTCGAGCAACGCTTCCTGCTCCGCCCGCTCCACGGTGATCTGCTGATCCGCCTGCAGGTGCTCCTGGAGGAGATGGTGGTTGTAGGCAGCGTCGGCCTGCGCCTCCCGGAACTGCTCCTCACGCTTCTGCCTCACCGTGTCCATGTATTGGGCATGGTCCTCGCTGATGGTCATGGTGCAATGCACCGGCAAGGATGGCGCGGGGGAGGGGGTTGGCGCCGGATCGTCGACTACCATGTTCTCCATTGGGACGTCGTCGTCCTCCGGCTACCGGCCGGCCAGCCAGTCGGCAGCAATGGGTGCCATCACCTTGTGGTCCATCGTCCGCCCATCCCGAAGAGCGCAGGAGCGCAGGAAGCCATGGTGGGCAGTAGTGGTGTGGACAGGAGAAAGGGAACGGAGGCGGATGACTGTGGCTATGGCCGGCGCAACAGTTTATATAGCAATGGTGGGCGGCGGAGGGACAACCGTGTTGCACTGAAGTAGCTACCTCGGCAACCGTGTATCATTAATGTGGGCGGCAAACGGACGGACGGATGACACTTGTGTCGTATGAAGGCGGAGCAATCGCCTGCACCGGGAAGCGGGGCAGGCGGCGCTGACCGTTTCGGGCGGAAAGTGCACACGGGCGAGGGAGGCAGTCTGGGTGGGCCAGGGCAGTCAGACTCGTGCTTGGCAGCGGGTCGGTCCAGCAGCTGGACATGCTGGCTCGCCAGCGAGCTCGCTGAGCTGAGCGACGACAATCAGACGATGGACGTAGCTTCCGACCAGGAGCCGGCGCCACTGTCCAAACCGGTTCATGCCGTGTTCACCATAGAACAGGTGCGGCCGCATATAGACGCCCTAATGGCGGAAGAGCTACCAGTGTAGGAGGACCTGTGCTGCAACCTCCGTCTCCTCAACGAGCACCGGTGAACAAGCGAACGACAATGCCATCGCGGACATGTGGCCTTATGATCCCGGCTTCCCAAATGAGCAGCGGGCGCTGTATCAGACCATCCGTAAGGCCCGTGAGGCCCTCTCCGTCGTCCTTCGAGTTGTTGTGGTCGCTGTGGCGCTGCCGTCTCGCGTTGTCAACATGGTCAACGGACATGAGGAATGAGGAGATTACTTTACTTGGAGAGGATGATAGTGGGGACCCACCAGGGCCATAGCCGCACGTACGCAAGTGCCTCCTTATTATATACAACTATAATTTTTTTTGCTTCCTCCTGGTTTCGTGACATCACCGTCCCACACCATTTTCAACCTATGTAGTCAATAAACGAGAGAATTGCACAAGGAGCGGCCGACAGCTGGGACCAAGCAGCTCGAGCAGTATTTGTGTTTTTGAGGTGTGAGCACTGCAGAGTTTTTCTTGAGCGAGGTTTTTGTTGTTGTTCAGAGGAGAGCAGGGTATTAACTGGGCGGGTTGTGGCCCATCTAGCCCAGGCCAGATATCCAGCCCAGATATTAATTTTTTTCAAGCTGAAAATGGCTAGCCCAGCTATACTTTTTTTTGAGGAATACCCAGGCAAGGTGAATTTGTTATTCTCCGCCCCGCTGGGCTGCAAATCTTTCCTAGGAGGGATGCATTAGGCTTAACAAGAAAATGTGCTTTAAGAAATAATAAATGGGATGTAATTATAAAAACGGGGTAGTAACTATAAAAAAATGCACCAAACACGTAATTAGTTTATAAAATATTGTTTTTGGATTTTGAAAATTTTAATTTCATTAATTGTTGAGCGCGCAATGTATCATTGGATTTTTACGTAATACAAATTTATATTGAAATAGTATTTAATCTGACTTGAAATTTCGGGATAGAAATATTTCGGATCCCATCAAAATGTGGGAAATTTTATTGAATTCTGTTTTGAACGGTTGGTTCAAATTATTAATCGTTGTCCTAGATAGAAAATGGGTTGTACTTTTAACAAACTGTAAATGGGATGTAGTAAATTCCATTAGAATTCAAAAATGGGTTGTAAATTCTTAGAAATCGCAAATGGGCTATAAGTTCTCTGCCACACACTTGTGGGCCTACTAAGTTGACGCATTTCCTAAAAAAAGTAAGTTGACGCGTATGCAAGGTTTTGTCAACTTATAGTCAACACACGGTTCTAGCAGGAGTGGCCGTTGGATGTCCATCCAACGGATGTCGTGCTTCTTCTTCAATCTCTGATATTCTAGCTTCAGCCACCCATAAAATGATTCCTCTCCCCCTAACATCTGGGGCGCACCGTTTCGGAGGCTGACCTATGGGCCTACTAAGTTGACGCGTACCAAGGGCTTTGTCAATAAACGACATCCATCGGAAGTGGACTGTACGTGGAGAGGCTGACAGCTTGGTCCACGGCCGCATGCAAGGAAATGCCTCCTTATTACGCGCAAAATAATGATTCCTCCACCTGATAGCTGGGACCCACCGGAAGGGCCTCTGTATTTCGCGAAAAAAACTTTTCCCCCGTTGACAGGTCGGACCCACCAGCTATATCTTCGCACCCAAGGAAGTGCCTCCTTATTACGCACAAAAAAATGAATACTCCCCTGCTAGGTGGGACCCACCATAGTGGGAGGCTGACTTGTGGGTCTACTAAGATGACGGGGACGGAGGGCTTTGTCAACTTAGTCAATATGAACAATTCTAGCTCTAGTGACCATACGATGTCCATCCAACGGCCGTAGTGCTTCTTCAACCTCTGGTCCTCTTGCTCCAGCCGCCCAAAGCAGCGCCGGTCGTGCCACCTGCTCCTACCTCCCGTGGCCGGCTGTGCTGCCGCGGAGGCCTCACCGCCCCTACTACTCCCACCGCTGGCCAGGCCATCCCTCTACTCACCCACACCCCCTGTTATTCTACGGCGACGACAACCTCACACCGCAACCGAACCAGTGAACCCTCGTACTCCTCTCCGCGTGGGCATCCACTGCCGCGTCTTCCCCGGCTCCATGTCGTCCCCTTCCTAGGCCTCGCTGTCATCCATCGCCTTGGTGCTCTCGACGCGGCGTGGTCAATGTGGTCAACGAATGACTTCCATCAGAAGAGTACTGTACGTGGAGAGGCTGACAGCTGGGTCCACAGCCGCAGCAAGGAAGTGCCTCCTTATTACGCGGAAAATAATGATTCCTCCACTTGACTGCAGGGACCCACCGAGCGGGCCACCGTATTTCGCGAAAAAAATGTTTCCGACTGACTGCTGGGACCCACCAGCTACATCTTCGCATGCTATCCCTCAAAAGAAAACATCTTCACATGCAAGGAAGTTTCTCCATATTAAGGGCAAAAAAATTCCCCCCTGACTACTGGGACCCACCAGCTACATCTTCGCACACAAGGAAGTGCCTGACAGTCGGGACCCACCTGGTCGAAGTGTATGTAGCGTTGTCATTCTGGTCGCGAACGTGTACGTACATACTGGTCGATCGGTCTGTCTACAGGCTGCAGCGATGAACCGGGGCTGTGTAAGGAAGGGCACGTGTCGTAGTAGAGGCGCGCACGTGTCGTAGTAGAGGTGCGCACGTAGCATGTCACGCAGTCCCGTTAATATCATGTACACGTACGTACAGCAGCCAGGGTGCAAGAAAGTAAATACGGCCACATACGTACATACGGGCGGGGTCTCGAACCCCTACTCGCGCATACGTACGGCCAGGGCTTGTGTACATGGCTGGGTCAGAACGGAGAAACTGTGTCATCGTCGTGTTCATCGGGAGCCAACCGACTTGGATAGAACAGCCGATCGAAACAAGGCCTAGCGTACCGCAGAACGGAGGAAACGACCTTATGTTCGACCAGCCACGATCGAAACGGGATCCTGTTCATCTGGAGGGGTCTGGCGTACCGCAAAACGGAGGAAACGGACTTCTCTTGGACCTCCTACGGTCGAAACGGGGTCCTGTTAATTGGGAGGGGTGTGGCGTATCGCAAAACGGAGGAAACGGACTTGTGTTGGAGCGCTACGATCGAAACGGGGGTCCTGTTCATCGGGAGGGGTGTGGCGTACCGCAAAACGGGACTCCACGGGATACTGTTCATCTCCACCGTCGACTGACTCCACGGGCTACTGTTTATCCATCGTCGACCTCCTCCAGCCTCCACCTACGACTGTTCATCCACGGGCTCCTGTTCATCCAGCCTCCACCTCTCCTCCATTGGCTACTTTTCAACCAGCCCTCTCGACGGGGTCCTGTTCAACCACCCCTCCACGAGCTACTGTTCATCCAGCCCTCCACCGGCTACTGTTCAACCAGCCCTCCACGGGGTTCTATTCATCTAGCCCTCCACGGGGTCATGTTCATCCACCCCCAACCGGCTCGATCGGGGTCCTGTTCATCCAGCGGCAACAACCTCTACTACCACGGGGTCCTGTTTATCGAACCCCCCACCGGGAACTGTTCATCCAAACCCCCCCCAACAACGCTCACTGTTCATCCATAGGCAGCATCGATCGGCTTCAGTTAGCAGCAGTAGCGAAGGAATCGCTGGAATGGGTTCAGTTAACAGCCATCGATTGATTGCCCGGGTTCAGTAACGCGTAGCTTGCAGTGCACTCGCTCGGGTTCAGTATGCGAACGCCTTGCTCGGGTTCAGTTAGAGCCCAACGCCTCGCACCCACGCGCGTACGTGTACGAGAGAAATGCGCAAACCTCCATGCATCGCTCGGCCCCGACCACCCACCGTAACCGGGAACTCCCTGATATTTTCCTCACCCTCGCTTCTACCACGGTTTTTTCCGTCATGGACGGCCCAAAGAATGTCATGTAGCTGCGTCTCCGGCCCGCCCAGGACAAAAATCCCATTTTCTGTCATGATTTTTTGTCATAGAAGTAGGATCCCGCCACATCTATGATGATACCGGGTTTTGTCACAATTATTGTCATAGAAGTGTCATAAGCATGACATAATTTTTTTTCGTTCGGCCCAAAATGTCACGGATGTGTCTTTTTTTTGTAGTGGTATAAGCTTCTCACAAATCAGAGCTTCTCACAACAAGCCTCATGGTGATGGTAGAGAACGTTTCACCTTTCTGGACGAAATGATATCCGTTGCCTATTCTTGATTTCAATTTTTTTCTAGTGTCAACATAGAACAACAGGAGTGTTGTGTTAAATTTAGGAATTTTTCGGGGTTCATTTGGACATTTTTATACATTAACTGAGTTTTCTATGCATTTATGTGCATAATTCAAATTTGAACTACATGCACATGCTCCAGTGCATGTAAATTGGTTGAAAAATAAAATATGTGTCCTTGGTTGCATGCTTAGGTCCCATGCAAGAAATGGGAGTGAACGTTAAACACCTTGCCACCGTCGCTCGGCCGCAAACATTGAGATACATGGTTTTTAAATTCTAGTAAATCCAAAACTCGTCTGTAGTTCATGAAACTTGACATGCTATCATGGAGCGACATCAACATGTTGTCATAAAATTTTTGTCCCATTTGAGGCAGGTTGGGGTATAAGCTTCTCACAACAAGCCTGATGATTTCGGTAGGGAACGTGCCACCTTTGGGGACGAAACGATATTCGTTGCCTCTTCTTGCTTTCAAATTTTTTCTAGTGTCAACATAGAACAGCAGGAGTGTTGTGTCAATTTTTGGGATTTTTCGGGGTTCGCTTGGAAATTTTTATACATTAACTAGGTTTTGTAGGCATTTTATGTGCATAATTCAAATTTGAACTACATGCACAAGCTCCAATGAAGAAAAATGGGTTGACATATCAAATGTGTGTCGTTGGGTGCATGCCTAGGTCCCAAGAAGAAATGGGAATGAATTTCCAACACCGGGGCGCTGTTGATTGCTGGCAAAATGTTGATATACTTGTTTTAAATTCTAGTAAATCCAAAACTTGTCTGAAATTCATGAAACTTGGCATGCTATCATGGAATGGCACACGACATGCAGTGGTATTTTTTGTGTCCATTTTGAGAGAAGGTGCACTCGATAACAGCCAACAAAGGCATTTTGAAACAAATAGCCGCCACTTTAACATCTCAAACGTTTGTATAATTTAAATCGTGTGTGTTCTGTTAACCATTCACGTGATGCCACGTGCCTCTCTTTTGATGGCTATAGGAGGTGCCATGCGGACAGCTGCTTGACTAAACGGGAGGCATGCGACCGCAGTCCGGTGCGCAGGCTTATCGAGAGGCGTGCAAGCTGTCCTCCAATGCGCAGGCTCATCGGGAAGTGTGCGAGCTGTACGCTGCGCAGGCTCACACTACTAGGAAAACGGTTTTTAACGATGGTATATGTGGTCGTTAAAGGTCGGATCGTGGTCGTTAAAGGTCATTAACGACCACAATCTGCTGGTCGTAGTAGGCTCCGTCGTTAAAAGTATAACGACCACATACCTTTTGTGGTCGTTATTCTTGTAACGACGAGATGGTGTGCGGTCGTCAATCCCATGGAAATAACGACCACAATTGTCGTCGCTAATAATGTTATCATGCTGACCAAAGTATCATTAGCGACCACTCTCTTCACACATTGATATCCTTCAAAACCACTTATATTTAGTATAATTTTGCGTTGAACGATCACTTTATGCAGCATCCAACATTTCAATATTAACATCCATATTAATATAAAAACAAGAGAATATGGTTTGAAAGGATCATAGCCTCTTTTATTAATAAAAATACCAATATTCTGACATACATAAATATCCTTTAAGAAACTTCAAGTTGGCTTCCATGAGAACTATCACTTACTAATATACCAGATAAAATACACTTAATCTCTAACACCTCTTGCACCATGCCATTGAACGTTCCTTCGAGCACTTGCCTCGCTTGCTCACAAGCTTGTAGTTTCGAAACCAATTCCGCCTTACTTAATGCTGGTCCTCGCAATGTCTCTAATTCCCCACATACATATCTGGAGATAAAAAACCATTGCGAAATTACTAACCAAAAACACTATCCAGAACAATCAATATAGATGTTCATTTGTACCAAAAAAATCAAGTAACAACCAGTAAATATTTTCTCTTCACTCATGAGACACCATCACAAGTCCTTACCATTCTTCACCAATGACTACAATGCCTCGTGATGTTACTTTTAAGGTGGACCATCCGTTCTACAAAAAACATTAATGGTTTATATGTCAGTACATATAAAAGAACTAGAAAAGAGGATAATATCATAAAGGAACAAGTTTCCACTTGAATTCTTCAATAGTCCTTATCCTTGTGCGACAAAGGCAAACTATTTTAAGCAAATATTAATTGGAATGTTTCTTTTCTAATTCAAGCAAAACTAGAGTTATTCTATTTCTCAGGAAAAAATGAACTTTTTTGGTTGTAGTTATATACCCAACTAATTTTTTAACACATATACCCAACAAATTAAAACCAGATAATATTCTCATCTACTTAAAAAAAACTACCATTCTTCTCAAGAGTGAGTGATATACATACCTCAAAACGGCCTCCTGGCTTTTCTTTGTCACCCTGGAGGAGAAGAGGAGCTTCAAAGTGGTGAGCATATGAAAAACAGAGCACGCAAGGAGACATCAATTTTGGAGAAGTTTAAGCTTACAAGAAAAAGTTACAATTACCTTGCCCTGGAGCATGGGAACTGCACAATGGACCATGTACTGAGCGTCTACAATGGCAATCTGCTCTTTGGGATTCTAACAAATTAAATCAAAAGTGAAAAAAAGTATACATTAGGTATACATGACTATATATTGCACATGATATCTTTTTACACATTGTTGCTCAATAATTAGGATATGCTTACATTGACACATCTCCAGATGTAGGAGTCAATAGGCCATCGATTGATGAGGTCATTCTGAAAATCAAACTCGTTAACTCTTCTTTTCAGTTCACACAAGCCAAAATTATCAATCATGTACATACAAGTTAAAAATAATCAGCAGCCAAACACATTGTCCTCACTTTCAGATCAGGCAAGTAAAAAAACGTCTTTGTTCTGAGAAGTGTATGCACGTACCTATATCAGTGCCACACGCATCTCCAAGCATCCCTTCACAAGACTGGCACCATCACCTCCACAAACCTGCATCCAGGTTTACATCTTCACTTTCAAATTGAAAAATCTCAAACAAAAATGGTCAGAGTGAAGAATTTAGCTAGTTAATTACCTGCTACACGGCAGCCTTTGCACGTCCCGACAAAGCTCGTCCCCAATATCTGTCCTGTTCATGCCATGCGAGAGACTACAACCCGAATTCGACCTCTGTTTTCGCATTGAGCAGCAGCTGCACCCTTTCTCCGTCCTAATGAGTCCTGCATCGTATCCGCCTCTGCCTTCCCCTCCCATCTAAAGACCTAAATAAGAACTGCTGGGAAACCATTAGCGATCCACTCCAAATATCCCGAGCCCGCTACGAGATACGGCCGATGCGGTAGCAACACTGACCACATCACCGAGCTAGATCCGACCAACACGTAGGGGTATTGACCTCATCACTGAACTACTAGATCCGATGGATGCGGAACTGACCTCGGCGTTGATCCTCTGGACCCCGTTGCGCTGCTCGTCGAGCACCCGACAAGGGATCCGGTCCACTCGGACGACCTCGGCAGCGAGCGTTGGTCCTCTGCTCCACTCGGACGACCTCGGCAGCGAGCGCATCTTGGTCGGCGTCCTGCAACGAGGAGGCGAGGGGACGACGTGGGCATGCGGCGTTCATGGCGGTGGCGGCTGCGGGGGCGAGCGGCTCAATCTGAGAGGGGATGCGCCACCGTGGTTTACCTGGACGTGAGACTGTAGGGATAGTTAGAAGTGACTTTTATTTATCTTCCTTTTATCTCCCTCGTTTCACCAGATAAGGATGCTAATTACTCTAAAAAATAAAAGTATCAAATATATGGAGCATTAATCAACTACGGCCACCAAACTAACGACCGGCATATCCATCGCAGTTCGGGAGGTTTCATGGGGTTAGTTTAAACGTGGGACTAGCTCATCGGAAGAATAACAACCAAGTCTTTTAGATGTTGGTCGTTATTGGCTTAATTTCTAGTAGTGTCACTAGGAAGCGAGCCCTTTGACTTCCATGGCCGCCCGCCTTGCTCGCATCCTCTCCATTAATGGCGCCCGAGCTGCTGTTTAATACGGGCAGCCTTACTATTCACCTCCCATTCCCCTCCCTCCCGCAGACCTCTCACTACTAGGAAAACGATTTTTAACGATGGTATATGTGGTCGTTAAAGGTCGGATCATGGTCGTTAAAGGTCATTAACGACCACAATCTGCTGGTCGTAGTAGGCTCCGTCGTTAAAAGTATAACGACCACATACCTTTTGTGGTCGTTATTCTTGTAACGACGAGATGGTGTGCGGTCGTCAATCCCATGGAAATAACGACCACAATTGTCGTCTCTAATAATGTTATCATGCTGACCAAAGTATCATTAGCGACCACTCTCTTCACACATTGATATCCTTCAAAACCACTTATATTTAGTATAATTTTGCGGTGAACGATCACTTTATGCAGCATCCAACATTTCAATATTAACATCCATATTAATATAAAAACAAGAGAATATGGTTTGAAAGGATCATAGCCTCTTTTATTAATAAAAATACCAATATTCTGACATACATAAATATCCTTTAAGAAACTTCAAGTTGGCTTCCATGAGAACTATCACTTACTAATATACCAGATAAAATACACTTAATCTCTAACACCTCTTGCACCATGCCATTGAACGTTCCTTCGAGCACTTGCCTCGCTTGCTCACAAGCTTGTAGTTTCGAAACCAATTCCGCCTTACTTAATGCTGGTCCTCGCAATTTCTCTAATTCCCCACATACATTTCTGGAGATAAAAAACCATTGCGAAATTACTAACCAAAAACACTATCCAGAACAATCAATATAGATGTTCATTTGTACCAAAAAAATCAAGTAACAACCAGTAAATATTTTCTCTTCACTCATGAGACACCATCACAAGTCCTTATCATTCTTCACCAATGACTACAATGCCTCGTGATGTTACTTTTAAGGTGGACCATCCGTTCTACAAAAAACATTAATGGTTTATATGTCAGTACATATAAAAGAACTAGCAAAGAGGATAATATCATAAAGGAACAAGTTTCCACTTGAATTCTTCAATAGTCCTTATCCTTGTGCGACAAAGGCAAACTATTTTAAGCAAATATTAATTGGAATGTTTCTTTTCTAATTCAAGCAAAACTAGAGTTATTCTATTTCTCAGGAAAAAATGAACTTTTTTGGTTGTTGTTATATACCCAACTAATTTTTTAACACATATACCCAACAAATTAAAACCAGATATTATTCTCATCTGCTTAAAAAAACTACCATTCTTCTCAAGAGTGAGTGATATACATACCTCAAAACGGCCTCCTGGCTTTTCTTTGTCACCCTGGAGGAGAAGAGGAGCTTCAAAGTGGTGAGCATATGAAAAACAGAGCACGCAAGGAGACATCAATTTTGGAGAAGTTTAAGCTTACAAGAAAAACTGACAATTACCTTGCCCTGGAGCATGGGAACTGCACAATGGACCATGTACTGAGCGTCTACAATGGCAATCTGCTCTTTGGGATTCTAACAAATTAGATCAAAAGTGAAAAAAAGTATACATTAGGTATACACGACTATATATTGCACATGATATCTTTTTACACATTGTTGCTCAATAATTAGGCTATGCTTACATTGACACATCTCCAAATGTAGGAGTCAATAGGCCATCGATTGATGAGGTCATTCTGAAAATCAAACTCGTTAACTCTTCTTTTCAGTTCACACAAGCCAAAATTATCAATCATGTACATACAAGTTAAAAATAATCAGCAGCCAAACACATTGTCCTCACTTTCAGATCAGGCAAGTAAAAAAACGTCTTTGTTCTGAGAAGTGTATGCACGTACCTATATCAGTGCCACACGCATCTCCAAGCATCCCTTCACAAGACTGGCACCATCACCTCCACAAACCTGCATCCAGGTTTACATCTTCACTTTCAAATTGAAAAATCTCAAACAAAAATGGTCAGAGTGAAGAATTTAGCTAGTTAATTACCAGCTACACTGCAGCCTTTGCACGTCCCGACAAAGCTCGTTCCCAATATCTGTCCTGTTCATGCCATGCGAGAGACTACAACCCGAATTCAACCTCTGTTTTCGCATTGAGCAGCAGCTGCACCCTTTCTCCGTCCTAACGAGTCCTGCATCGTATCCGCCTCTGCCTTCCCCTCCCATCTAAAGACCTGAATAAGAACTGCTGGGAAACCATTAGCGATCCACTCCAAATATCCCGAGCCCGCTACGAGATACGGCCGATGCGGTAGCAACACTGACCTCATCACCGAGCTAGATCCGACCAACACGTAGGAGTATTGACCTCATCACTGAACTACTAGATCCGATGGATGCGGAACTGACCTCGGCGTTGATCCTCTGGACCCCGTTGCGCTGCTCGTCGAGCACCCGACAAGGGATCCGGTCCACTCGGACGACCTCGGCAGCGAGCGTTGGTCCTCTGCTCCACTCGGACGACCTCGGCAGCGAGCGCATCTTGGTCGGCGTCCTGCGATGAGGAGGCGAGGGGACGGCGTGGGCATGCGGCGTTCGTGGCGGTGGCGGCTGCGGGGGCGAGCGGCTCAATCTGAGAGGGGATGCGCCACCGTGGTTTACCTAGACGCGAGACTGTAGGGATAGTTAGAAGTGACTTTTATTTATCTTCCTTTTATCTCCCTCGTTTCACCAGATAAGGATGCTAATTACTCTAAAAAATAAAAGTATCAAATATATGGAGTATTAATCAACTACAGCCACCAAACTAACGACCGGCATATCCATCGCTGTTCGGGAGGTTTCGTGGGGTTAGTTTAAATGTGGGACTAGCTCATCGGAAGAATAACAACCAAGACTTTTAGATGTTGGTCGTTATTGGCTTAATTTCTAGTAGTGTCACTAGGAAGCGAGCCCTTTGACTTCCATGGCCGTCCGCCTTGCTCGCATCCTCTCCATTAATGGCGCCCGAGCTGCTGTTTAATACGGGCAGCCTTACTATTCACCTCCCATTCCCCTCCCTCCCGCAGACCTCTCACTACTAGGAAAACGATTTTTAACGATGGTATATGTGGTCGTTAAAGGTCGGATCGTGGTCATTAAAGGTCATTAACGACCACAATCTGCTGGTCGTAGTAGGCTCCGTCGTTAAAAGTATAACGACCACATACCTTTTGTGGTCGTTATTCTTGTAACGACGAGATGGTGTGCGGTCGTCAATCCCATGGAAATAACGACCACAATTGTCGTCGCTAATAATGTTATCATGTTGACCAAAGTATCATTAGCGACCACTCTCTTCACACATTGATATCCTTCAGAACCACTTATATTTAGTATAATTTTGCGTTGAACGATCACTTTATGCAGCATCCAACATTTCAATATTAACATCCATATTAATATAAAAACAAGAGAATATGGTTTGAAAGGATCATAGCCTCTTTTATTAATAAAAATACCAATATTCTGACATACATTAAAATATCCTTTAAGAACCTTCAAGTTGGCTTCCATGAGAACTATCACTTACTAATATACCAGATACAATACACTTAATTTCTAACACCTCTTGCACCATGCCATTGAACGTTCCTTCGAGCACTTGCCTCGCTTGCTCACAAGCTTGTAGTTTCGAAACCAATTCCGCCTTACTTAATGCTGGTCCTCGCAATGTCTCTAATTCCCCACATACATATCTGGAGATAAAAAACCATTGAGAAATTACTAACCAAAAACACTATCCAGAACAATCAATATATATGTTCATTTGTACCAAAAAAATCAAGTAACAACCAGTAAATATTTTCTCTTCACTCATGAGACACCATCACAAGTCCTTACCATTCTTCACCAATGACTACAATGCCTCGTGATGTTACTTTTAAGGTGGACCATCCGTTCTACAAACAACATTAATGGTTTATATGTCAGTACATATAAAAGAACTAGCAAAGAGGATAATATCATAAAGGAACAAGTTTCCACTTGAATTCTTCAATAGTCCTTATCCTTGTGCGACAAAGGCAAACTATTTTAAGCAAATATTAATTGGAATGTTTCTTTTCTAATTCAAGCAAAACTAGAGTTATTCTATTTCTCAGGAAAAAATGAACTTTTTTTGGTTGTTGTTATATACCCAACTAATTTTTTAACACATATACCCAACAAATTAAAACATAATATTATTCTCATCTGCTTAAAAAACTACCATTCTTCTCAAGAGTGAGTGATATACATACCTCAAAACGGCCTCCTGGCTTTTCTTTGTCACCCTGGAGGAGAAGAGGAGCTTCAAAGTGGTGAGCATATGAAAAACAGAGCACGCAAGGAGACATCAATTTTGGAGAAGTTTAAGCTTACAAGAAAAAGTTACAATTACCTTGCCCTGGAGCATAGGAACTGCACAATGGACCATGTATTGAGCGTCTACAATGGCAATCTGCTCTTTGGGATTCTATCAAATGAAATCAAAAGTGAAAAAAAGTATACATCAGGTATACACGACTATATATTGCACATGATATCTTTTTAGACATCGTTGCTCAATAATTAGGCTATGCTTACATTGACACATCTCCAGATGTAGGAGTCAATAGGCCATCGATTGACGAGGTCATTCTGAAAATCAAACTCGTTAACTCTTCTTTTCAGTTCACACAAGCCAAAATTATCAATCATGTACGTACAAGTTAAAAAATAATCAGCAGCCAAACACATTGTCCTCACTTTCAGATCAGGCAAGTAAAAAAACGTCTTTGTTCTGAGAAGTGTATGCACGTACCTATATCAGTGCCACACGCATCTCCAAGCATCCCTTCACAAGACTGGCACCATCACCTCCACAAACCTGCATCTAGGTTTACATCTTCACTTTCAAATTGAAAAATCTCAAACAAAAATGGTCAGAGTGAAGAATTTAGCTAGTTAATTACCTGCTACACGGCAGCCTTTGCATGTCCCGACAAAGCTCGTGCCCAATATCTGTCCTGTTCATGCCATGCGAGAGAGTACAACCCGAATTCAACCTCTGTTTTCGCATTGAGCAGCAGCTGCACCCTTTCTCCGTCCTAACGAGTCCTGCATCGTATCCGCCTCTGCCTTCCCCTCCCATCTAAAGACCTGAATAAGAACTGCTGGGAAACCATTAGCGATCCACTCCAAATATCCCGAGCCTGCTACGAGATACGGCCGATGCGGTAGCAACACTGACCTCATCACCGAGCTAGATCCGACCAACACGTAGGAGTATTGACCTCATCACTGAACTACTAGATCCGATGGATGCGGATCTTACCTCGGCGTTGATCCTCTGGACCCCGTTGCGCTGCTCGTCGAGCACCCGACAAGGGATCCGGTCCACTCGGACGACCTCGGCAGCGAGCGTTGGTCCTCTGCTCCACTCGGACGACCTCGGCAGCGAGCGCATCTTGGTCGGCGTCCTGCGACGAGGAGGCGAGGGGACGACGTGGGCATGCGGCGTTCGTGGCGGTGGCGGCTGCGGGGGCGAGCGGCTCAATCTGAGAGGGGATGCGCCACCGTGGTTTACCTGGACGCGAGACTGTAGGGATAGATAGATGTGACTTTTATTTATCTTCCTTTTATCTCCCTCGTTTCACCAGATAAGGATGCTAATTACTCTAAAAAATAAAAGTATCAAATATATGAAGTATTAATCAACTACGGCCACCAAACTAACGACCGGCATATCCATCGCTGTTCGGGAGGTTTCGTGGGGTTAGTTTAAACATGGGACTAGCTCATCGGAAGAATAACAACCAAGACTTTTAGATGTTGGTCGTTATTGGCTTAATTTCTAGTAGTGTCTACCAAAGCCATGGCGCAGAAGGATCATCTGCCACTAGTCTTGCAGTTTGGTGAAGTCGACTCCGAGCTGGAGGAGATACAAAATAAGGAGGAATGGGGCCTCATGGACATGGCCCTGAACGAGCTGGCCGCGGTGGTTGATGCCCCCGCGCCCGTCCCAACTCCCATCCCCGTGCCCACGCCATTAACCATCCTTGTAGCATTGACAGGCTGGTCGCTGAGCACTATCGCAGAGCCGGAAGCCGCTGGCGTCAGCGAGGTCTCCGCCGACCCGCGCGAGCTCTTGTACATGCCAGCGCACGTGCCTGTGCCCGTGCGCGCCCATGCACCCACCGTGGTGCCAGTCCCCGTGCCTTTGCCTGCACCCAACGAGCCCATGCCCGTGTGTGCGCCCTACTCAGCAGCATGGGACGCCGCCGTCGACCGCTACCTCACAGCGCCGCGAGTTACCATCCTCCCGCACCACGCCTGTCAATCGCGTGACGACATGATGTTTGATTTCCAAGTGAAGAACATTTTGTGCTGCCTTGAAGACTTCAACAACGTCGTCCCGGAAGATGACAACGACAATGCCGGTGCGGCACGCCGCCTCCGCCGCCACGGGAATTAGTATTTGGGGGGGGGGTTAATACTATGTCAGTGTATCTCAATCATATGAATATAAATTCGCAGTGTGACTGAATGAAAGATATGGTTTGAACGAACTTGCGTTTCTCTCTCTGAATGTATAGACTTATCAAACGTTTTGTTTAAAATTAATGTAAATGGTTTTTAAATATAAAACACTCATCGCAAACATTTTAGATAGAACACCCGTATGCAAACCGACAGCTTCCCGAGGAAGCCAAGGGAAAAATATGTCGTGCAGGATTTTTGTAGCTCTTGATCGCAAATGTTTTAGATAGAACACCCGTATTCAAAGTGAGAGCTACGGTCTTCCCCAGTAAGCTAAGGGAAAATTCGCAGTGCGGGATTTGTGCATCTATTCAACGCAAATGGTTCGGATTGAATATCGTATGCAAATCCAAACTTCGGCGCTAAGCCAAGAGAAAATGTGCCGAGCAGGATTTGTACATCCCTTCAACGCAAACGGTTGTTTTGGATGACCCGTGTGCATGCACATACAGAAAATTTGGTAAGAATTGCATCTGTCATATTGGGTATATTGCCATTTGTCAAAATGGAAGATTGAAATTTGTTGATCTAGTAACATTGCCATTCGTCGACCTTGTAACACTGCCATTTGTCAAAATATGCAGCTAAAAATCACTAGCACTATCTAATTTTTGCAACTAAAATTCAGTAATTAAGCATAGATTTCATTCATAGATTAAGTAGTCGTTCTTTATACAAACAGTTCAACTCGACAGCTGAACCGACCAAATTGTTCCCCAATTGTTGCCAACCACGTACTGAAATGGCTAGTTCAACTATATATACTAACTAATTTTAAGTACGCTGTACAGTTCCACCACATCTATAGTTAGATGAACTGAATAAAATAGCCCCTAAATACTACTACGGAGGGGCTTTGCACTACTTCCGGCAGACTCTCTTCTTCCGAGCGCGCTCAGTAAGAGGCAGAGGAGGAGGAGCCTACCGACGAGCTGGACAACTGCAATACGGTGCCTGCCGCTGATGCACCTTCAGCGACACTCACCTCGAACGCCCTCTGCCGCTCCAGACGACCCCTCTCAAAGCGGTGGTTCTCCTCGTAGATCTCCTGATTTCTCGCCTCTACGGCGGCGGTAAGGCTCTTTGCGTGCTCGATGAGGCGCTCCTCCTCCTCCCACAGCAACTCGATGTAGCGCGTAAGGTCGTTGACGCACATGCGGGCCTCCACCTCCGCCTCCCGCTTTCGGGCGTTGGTGGCGGAGCGGGTGATGTGTCGGTGTAAAAACTGGTAGAACTCGGGTAGGGGGTCCCGAACTGTATGTCTGAGGATTGATGGTAACAAGGGACAAGTGGGATACAATGTTTATCCAAGTTCGGGCCATCTTAAAGGAGGTAAAACCCTACGTCCCGCTTGATTATATTCAATGAGTATAGGGGTTACAAGAGTTGATCTACCTCGAGATCGTAATGGCCAAAGCCTAGCTGTCTAGCCTATGAGATTTATTATATCCTCTAGGATTGGAGGAGGAAGGAAATAACATATCCGGACACCAAACATGCCTTCCATGCATACAGGAGTCCTACCCGGACACGGGGGAAAGTCTTCTACTTGTATCTTCACGGCCCATCAGTCCAGCCCATATTAAACGGTCCGGACACCCGAGGACCGCCTAATCCAGGACTCCCTCATGATGTCCCTAGCGGTTGACAGTGGGCTGGCAGCCACGGCGGCCGACGATGTGGTGGTGGCCACGACCACCACCTCCCGCCTTCGGGCCGTGGTGGCAGAGCGGGTGATGGCCACGGTGGCTGCCAGTGGGGTGGCGGCCACGACGACCACCTCCCGCCTTCGGGCCGCGGCGGCGGAGCGGGTGATGGCCCTAGCTTTCGATAGTGGTGTGGCAGCCACGATGGCAAATGGTGGGTGGCGGCAACGGTGGCCAACAATAGCTGCCGACACGCAGCACCGGTGGAGCATGTGGTGGGTGTTCCACGAACACCTAACAGGGACGCCACGCGCACTACACTACGTCGGGGATTGCGCCACCGCCGCGGTGTAGCCTCCCAGCTAGAGCTGTCCTCTGATGACATCGAAGTGTGGCTGAGCGAAAATGACAGACCGGTGCCATTGGCTATTGTGGGAGAAGTAGACAAGATAAGCTACAGGGAGGGATGGGAAAATGCGACGCAGGACTCGCCGGCCGTGAGGGTTTATATAGCAGGCTGATAAGCATTGGAATTTTGTGGAATTTCACTGAGTCAGGCGGGAAGCTTGCGCCGGAACCTGCGAGGTTGCACGGGAACGGGCTTACTGACGATTCAATGGTGCCACTTTGAGCCACCGTTTGGCCAAAAGAACGCCCATGCGCACTGTGCAAGCTTGCGATGTAAGTCGTCTGCGGCAGCGGGGTGACAAGACGTGTGAGAGGAAGACGAAAGGACACGTACACATACGGTTAATAAAAAACGTTTGTGATTTAATTACCTACTACCCCCTCCTGGTTTATAAGTCATCTATGTATTTTTGTGACAAATATTAACTAGAGATTTAACTAATAAAATACAAATGCATGTCACCAAAAATTATATCGTTGGATTCATATTTGAACATAGTTTCCAATTATATAATTTTTATGACATGCATCAACATTTTTTTGGTTAAATTAAAGGTCATAATATGGCACAGAATTTAAAGGGGACTAATAGACGAAGACGGAGGTAGTGGCACAAGGAGGCTCTCTATGCAGCGTCGCAACTGCCGGCCGGCTTGTAGACGACCATTCCCTACATGTTCAACTGCTCTATGTGTGTGGTTGCTCACGGTAGAGGCGTCCGCCGCACGCTCTGCCCGTGTCCCGCCGCGCGCACTGTGCTCTCACGCCCCTCCGGGCGCTCAGCCCTCGTCCCTCCACGCAGGCTGTGATACGTCTCCAACGTATCTATAATTTTTTATTGTTCCATGCTATTATATTATCTATCTTGGATGTTTTATATGCATTTATATGCTATTTTATATGATTTTTGGGACTAACCTATTAACCTAGAGCCCAGTGCCAGTTTCTGTTTTTTCCTTGTTTATGAGTTTCGCAGAAAAGGAATATCAAACGGAGTCCAATTGACCTAAAAATTTATGGTAATTTTTTACGGACCAGAACAAGCCCCTGAAGTAAAAGAGTTGGGCAAGAAGAGTTCCGAGCCAACCATAAGGGTAGCGGGCGCGCCCTACCCCCCGGGAGGGTGCTCCATCATTGTGGTTGACTCGTGGACCCCCCCTGACGTGAAACCGATGCCAAAAATTCATATAAATACAGAAACCACCAAAAATAAACCTAGATCGGGAGTTCCGCCGCTGCAAGCCTCTGTAGCCATGAAAAACCAATTGGGAGCCCGTTCCGGCACCCTGTCGGAGGGGGGAACCAACACCGGTGGCCATCTTCATCATCCCGACGCTCTCCATGACGAGGAGGGAGTAGTTCACCCTCGGGGCTGAGGGTATGTACCAGTAGCTATGTGTTTGATCTCTCTCTCTCTCTCTCTCTCTCTCTCTCGTGTTCTTGATTTTGCACGATCTTGATGTACCGCGAGCTTTGCTATTATAGTTGGATCTTGTGATGTTTCTCCCCCTCTATCTTCTTGTAATGGATTGAGTTTTCCCTTTGAAGTTATCTTATCAGATTGAGTCTTTAAGGATTGGTGAACACTTGATGTATGTCTTGCAGCTGCTTATCTGTGGTGACAATGGGATATTCACGTGATCCACTTGATGTATGTTTTGGTGATCAACTTGCGGGTTCTGTGACCTTGTGAACTTATGTATAGGGGTTGGCACACATTTTCGTCTTGACTCTCCGGTAGAAACTTTGGGGCACTCTTTGAAGTTCTTTGTGTTGGTTTAAATAGATGAATCTGAGATTGTGTGATGCACGTCATATCATCAAACCCGTGGATACTTGTGGTGACATTGGAGTATCTAGGTGACATCAGGGTTTTGGTTGATGTGTGTCTTAAGGTGTTATTTTAGTACGAACTCTAGGGCTGTTTGTGACACTTATAGGAATAGCCCAATAGATCGATCAGAAAGAATAACTTTGAGGTGGTTTCGTACCCTACAATAATCTGGTCGTTTGTTCATCGCTATTAGTGACTTTGGAGTGACTCTTTGTTGCACGTTGAGGGATTGTTATATGATCTAATTATGTTATCATTGTTGAGAGAACTTGCACTACTGAAAGTATGAACCCTAGGCCTTGTTTCCAAGCATTGCAATATCGTTTTCGCTCACTTTTGTTACTTGCTACCTTGCTGTTTTTATATTTTCAGATTACAAAAACCTATATCTACCATCCATATTACACTTGTATCACCGTCTCTTCGCCAAACTAGTGCACCTATATAATTTACCATTGTATTGGGTGTGTTGGGGACACAAGAGACTCTTTGTTATATGGTTGCAGGGTTGTTTGAGTGAAACCATCTTCATCCTACGCCTCCCACGGATTGATAAACCTTAGGTCATCCACTTGAGGGAAATTTGCTACTGTCCTACAAAACTCTACGCTTGGAGGCTCAACACGAGTCTACAAGAAGGAGGTTGTGTAGTAGACATCAATCTCTTTTCTGGCGCCGTTTCCGAGGAGGCTAGGTAAGCGGCACTCACACCCTATCAACTAAGCTCTTTTCTGGCGCCGTTGCGGGGGAGGTTAGTGCTTGAAGGTATATCTTTAGGTCTTGCAATCGAATCTTTTAGTTTCTTGTTTTATCACTAGTTTAGTCTATAAAATAAAACTATAAAAAATGGAATTGAGGTTGCCTCATATGCTTCATCTTTTTAATGTCTTTCGTGAAAATAAGGATTCCGATAATTGTGCCAAAGTGTTAGAAGAAGAATGCATTAAAATGTTTGGCATAAAATATTTATATGATGAGCATGATTGCAATGTTGTTAGTATTAATTCTTTGAATATCCATGATGCTAATGATATGCAAAGCCGCAAGCTTGGGGATGCTATGTTTAATGAAGATGATATTTTTAGCCCTCCAAGTTTTGTTGAGAAAATTTATTATGATGATAGCATGCCTCCTATTTATGATGGTTATATTGATGAAAGTGGGTTTGGAAGAGTGTCAACTCTAGGTACTAATGATCCCACTATTTTGGAGGGTGTTGAATCTTATTGTTACAATTATGAAAGTCGATTTGGAGAGGTCGTGACTTTATTTAATGATGATTCCACTATTTCGGAAGAGGTTCCAATTGATTATGAGAACAAAGTTGCTATATATGATGATTATTGTGATGACATGTATGCTATAAAGAATAATGATAACCATGAAACTTGTCATCACGATTTTAATTTTCAATTGGATTATGCCTCACATGATAGTTATTTTGTTGTGTTTAATCCCACTATTCCGAATGAGAAGAATCTTGCTTATGTGGAGAGTAGTAAAATTTCTATGCTTGTGCATCATGAGAATAATGCTTTGTGTGATAGTTATATTGTTGAATTCATTCATGATGCTACAGAAAATTACTATGAGGGAGGAATATATGCTTCCAGTCCAGGAATAGTGTGGATGATAGTTGATTCAATTCTGTTCAAAAACAGAAACTTTTGCTCCTAGTCCAGGAATTTTGAAAATTCACTGGAACGTGCTTTTGATCTGAATGTTTTACACAAGATTGATATACAAATTTTCTAGAATTTCCTATCTTTTCAGAATTTTTGGAGTTACATAAGTATGATTTCAATTCAGATCTTTAGAGACTGTTCGGTTTTTGATAGATTCTGTTTTCGATGCATAGTTTGCTTGTTTTCTGGTTTGTATGGCTTATATTGCTTAATATAAATTGTACAAATGATAGGATACAGCAGGCATCATGTGAGAAAAATTATGAATCTTGTCTTGACAGTACCAAAGTGAATGATTTGTTTTATTATGCTAACGGAGCTTACGAGTTTTCTGTTGAGTTTTGTGTTGTGAAGTTTTCAAGTTTTGGGTGAGTTTTGATGGACTATGAAATAAGGAGTGGCAAGAGGAAGCCTAATCTTGGGGATGTCAAAGGCACCCAAGGTAATATTCAAGGACAACCAAGAGCCTATGCTTGGGAATGCCCCGGATGGCATCCCCTCTTTCGTCTTCGTTCATCAATAACCTTACTTGGAGCTATATTTTTATTCACCACATGATATGTGTTTTGCTTGGAGCGTCATTTTCTTTTATTAGGATTTGCTTGCTGTTATTTAGAATAATGTTTTTCATCTTTTTGTTCAATAAAAAGGTCAAGTGTAGCCTTTACCATGCTTATTTTGCAAGTCCATATGTTGCTGTTTTAAAAACATAAAGTTTGTTGTTATGTTTTGAATATTTTTGAATAGTCAGAACATGATAAAATCTTGAAATTTTTACACAATGAGTAACAAAACTTTTTTTACAGTGTGGTGATTTTTCAGAACTTTTGGAGTTAGGGAAGTATGATTCCTCTTGCATTCTTTACAGACTGTTCTGTTTAGACAGATTGCTGTTATGTGTGCATTGTTTGCATATGTTTGCTTGTTTAATGATCCTATTTGAGGATATGACTATTAAATATGAAGAGTCCTTTAGTATTCAATGTCAAATAATAATTTTAGAGATTTGCTACAGTAGAGAATGATAAGGTTTATGCGTTGATTTATACTAACTTATCTCACGGGTTCTTGTTGAGTTTTGTGTGGATGAAGTTTTTAAAAATTAGGGAAACCGTGATATGAGAGGAATTAAGGACACACAAAAGCTCAAGCTTGGGGATGCCCAAGCCATCCCTAGTTAATATTTCAAGAAGTCTCAAGCAGCTAAGCTTGGGGATGCCCCGATAGGCATCCCACCTTTCTTCTTCAACAACTATCGGTCAGTTTTGGTTGAGCCTAAGTTTTTGCTTCTTGACATGATATGTGCTATCCTTGCAATGTCATTTTATTTTGTTGCTTGCTGTTTGAAGAAAAGTACATAAGATCTGAAATTTTATTTATGTTAGAGAGTCTTCACATAGTTACATAATTATTCGGCTACTCATTGATCTTCACTTATATCTTTTGGAGTAGTTTGTCATTTGCTATAGTGCTTCACTTATATCTTTTTAGAGCATGGCGGTAGTTTTATTATGAAGAAATTTTTGAACTCTCATGCTTCACTTATATTATTTTGAGAGTCTTGAAACAACATGGTAATTTTCTTTGGTTATGAATTTAGTCCTAATATGATGGGCATCCAAGAGGGATATAATAAAAACTTTCATATAAAGTGCATTGAATACTATGAGAAGTTTGATTCCTTATGATTGTTTTAAGATATTAAGATGGTGATATTAGAGTCATGCTAGTGAGTAGTTGTGAATTTGAGAAATACTTGTGTTAAAGTTTGTGATTCCTGTAGCATGCACGTATGGTGAACCGTTATATAACGAAGTCGGAGCATGATTTATTTATTGATTATCTTCCTTATGAGGTGCGTTCGGGACGAGCGATGGTCTTCTCCTACCAATCTATCCCCCTAGGAGCATGCGCATAGTGCTTTGTTTCGATGACTAATAGATTTTTGCAATAACTATGTGAGTTCTTTATGACTAATGTTGAGTCCATGGATTATACGCACTCTCACCCTTCCACCTTTGCTAGCCTCTCTAATACCGCGCAACTTTCGCCGGTACCATACACCCACCATATACCTCCCTCAAAACAGCCACCATACCTACCTATTATGGCATTTCCATAGCCATTCTGAGATATATTGCCATCCAACTTTCCACCGTTCCGTTTATTATGACATGCTTCATCATTGTCATATTGCTTTGCATGATCATGTAGTTGACATTGTATTTGTGGCAAAGCCACCTTTCATAATTCTTTCATACATGTCACTCTTGAGTCATTGCACATCCCGGTACACTACTGGAGGCATTCATATAGAGTCATATATTTGTTCTAGTATTGAGTTGTAATTCTTGAGTTGTAAGTAAAAAAAGTGTGATGTTCATCATTATTAGAGCATTGTCCCAGTGAGGAAAGGATGGTGGAGACTATGATTCCCCCACTAGTCGGGATGAGAGTCCGGACAAAAAAAGAGGCAAAAAAAGAGAGGGCCCAAAAAAACAAAAAGAACAAAAAAATGAGAAAAAAGAGAGAAGGGGCAATGCTACTATCCTTTTACCACACTTGTGCTTCAAAGTAGCACCATGATCTTCATGATAGAGAGTCTCCTATGTTGTCACTTTCATATACTAGTGGGAATTTTTCATTATAGAACTTGGCTTGTATATTCCAATTATGGGCTTCCTCAAATTGCCCTAGGTCTTCGTGAGCAAGCGGGTTGGATGCACACCCACTTAGTTTCTTTCTGAGCTTTCATACACTTATAGCTCTAGTGCATCTGTTGCATGGCAATCCCTACTCACTCACATTGATATCTGTTGATGGGCATCTCCATAGCCCGTTGATACACCTAGTTGATGTGAGAGTATCTCCTTCTTTTTGTCTTCTCCACAACCACCATATTCTATTCCAACTATAGTGCTATGTCCATGGCTCACGCTCATGTATTGATTATTTTTGCAGATGATTAATAGACAAATTCCTCACGTCCAGCAATTTATTTTAGAATTTTTGGAGTTACAGAAGTATACGTTTGATACAGATTACTACAGACTGTTCTGTCTTTGACAGATTCTGTTTTTCGTGTGTTGTTTGCTTATTTTGATGAATCTATGACTAGTATCGGAGGGTATGAACCATAGAGAAGTTGGAATACAGTAGGTTTAACACCAATATAAATAAAGAATGAGTTCATTAAAGTACCTTATGGTGGTGATTTGTTTTCTTATACTAACGGAGCTCATAAGATTTTCTGTTAAGTTTTGTGTTGTGAAGTTTTCAAGTTTTGGGTAAAGATTTGATGGACTATGGAATAAGGAGTGGCAAAAGCCTAAGCTCGGGGATGCCCCGGAAGGCATCCCCTCTTTCGTCTTCGTATATCGGTAACTTTACTTGAGGCTATATTTTTATTCACCACATGATATGTGTTTTGCTTGAAGCGTCTTGTATGATTTGAGTCTTTTGTTTCTAGTTTACCACAATCATCCTTGCTGTACACACCTTTTGGGAGAGACACACATGAATCAGAATTTATTAGAATACTCTATGTGCTTCACTTATATCTTTTGAGCTAGATAATTTTGCTCTAGTGCTTCACTTATATTTTTTTGAGGACGGTGCTTGTTCTATTTTATAGAAATTATTGATCTCTCATGCTTCACTTATATTATTTTGAGAGTCTTTCAGAACAGCATGGTAGTTTGCCTTGGCTATAAAATTAGTCCTGATATGATGAGCATCCAAGATGGGTATAATAAAAACTATCATATAAAGTGCATTGAATACTATGAGAAGTTTGATTCCTTATGATTGTTTTGAGATATGAAGATGGTGATATTAGTGTCATGCTAGGTGAGTAGTTGTGAATTTGAGAAATACTTGTTCTAAAGTTTATGATTCCCGTAGCATGCACGTATGGTGAACCGTTATGTGATGAAGTCGGAGCATGATTTATTTATTGATTGTCTTCTTTATGAGTGGCGGTCGGGGACGAGCGATGGTCTTTTCCTACCAATCTATCCCCCTAGGAGCATGTGCGTAGTACTTCGTTTCGATAACTAATAGATTTTTGCAATAAGTATGTGAGTTCTTTATGACTAATGTTGAGTCCATGGATTATACACACTCTCACCCTTCCACCGTTGCTAGCCTCTCTAATACCGCGCACCTTTCGCCGGTATCATACACCCACCATATACCTTCCTCAAAACAGCCACCATACCTACCTATTATGGCATTTCCATAGCCATTCCGAGATATATTGCCATGCAACTTACCACCGTTCCGTTTATTATGACACACTTCATCATTGTCATATTGCTTTGCATGATCATGTAGTGGACATCGTATTTGTGGCAAAGCCACCATTCATAATTCTTTCATACATGTCACTCTTGATTCATTGCATATCCCGGTACACCGCCGGAGGCATTCACATAGAGTCATATTTTGTTCTAAGTATTGAGTTGTAATTTTTGAGTTGTAAGTAAATAAAAGTGCGATGATCATCATTATTAGAGCATTGTCCCAAGTGAGGAAAGGATGATGGAGACTATGATTCCCCCACAAGTCGAGATGAGACTCCGGACGAAAAGAAAAAGAAAAAAAGAGGCCATAAAAAAGAGAGAAAAAGGCCCAAATAAAAAAATGAGAGAAAAAGAGAGAAGGGACAATGTTACTATCCTTTTACCACACTTGTGCTTAAAAGTAGCACCATGATCTTCATGATAGAGAGTCTCCTATGTTGTCACTTTCATATACTAGTGGGGATTTTACATTATAGAACTTGGCTTGTATATTCCAATGATGGGCTTCCTCAAAATGCCCTAGGTCTTCGTGAGCAAGCAAGTTGGATGCACACCCACTTAGTTTCTTTTGTTGAGCTTTCATACACTTATAGCTCTAGTGCATCCGTTGCATGGCAATCCCTACTCACTCACAATGATATCTATTGATGGGCATCTCCATACCCCGTTGATACGCCTAGTTGATGTGAGACTATCTTCTCCTTTTTGTCTTCTCCACAACCACCATTCTATTCCACATATAGTGTTATGTCCATGGCTCACACGCTCATGTATTGCGTGAAGATTGAAAAAGTTTGAGAACATCAAAAGTATGAAACAATTGCTTGGCTTGTCATCGGGGTTGTGCATGATTTGAATATTTTGTGTGATGAAGATGGAGCATAGCCAGACTATATGATTTTGTAGGGATAACTTTCTTTGGCCATGTTATTTTGAGAAGACATAATTGCCTTATTAGTATGCTAGAAGTATTATTGTTTTTATGTCAATATTAAACTTTTGTTTTGAATCTTATGGATCTGAACATTCATGCCACAATAAAGAAAATTACATGGATAAATATGCTAGGTAGCATTCCACATCAAAAATTCTGTTTTTATTATTTACCTACTCGAGGACAAGCAGGACTTAAGCATGGGGATGCTTGATACGTCTCCAACGTATCTATAAATTTTGATTGTTCCATGCTATTATATTATCTATCTTGGATGTTTTATATGCATTTATATGCTATTTTATATGATTTTTGGGACTAACCTATTAACCTAGAGCCCAGTGCTAGTTACTATTTTTTCCTTGTTTTTGAGTTTCGCAGAAAAGGAATATCAAACGGAGTCCAATTGACATGAAAATTATGGTGATTTTTTATGGACCAGAAGACGCCCCCGAAGCAAAAGAGTTGGGCCCGAAGAGTCCCGAGCAAACCACAAGGGTGGAGGGAGCGCCCTATCCCCCCGAGAGGGTGCCCCATCCTTGTGGTTGACTCGTGGACCCCCCCTGATGTGAAACCGACGCCAAAAATTCCGATAAATACAAAAAAACTCGAAAATAAACCTAGATCAGGAGTTCCGCCGCCGCAAGCCTTTGTAGCCACGAAAAACCAATTGGGAGCCCGTTCCGGCACCCTGCCGGAGGGGGCAACCATCACTGGTGGCCATCTTCATCATCCCGGTGATCTCCATGATGAGGAGGGAGGATTTCACCCTCAGGGCTGAGGGTATGTACCAGTAGCTATGTGTTTGATCTCTCTCTCTCTCTCGTGTTCTTGATTTTGCACGATCTTGATGTACCGCGAGCTTTGCTATATATTATAGTTGGATCTTGTGATGTTTCTCCCCCTCTATCTTCTTGTAATGGATTGAGTTTTCCCTTTGAAGTTATCTTATCAGATTGAGTCTTTAAGGATTGGTGAACACTTGATGTATGTCTTGCAGGTGCTTATCTGTGGTGACAATGGGATATTCACGTGATCCACTTGATGTATGTTTTGGTGATCAACTTGCGGGTTCTGTGAACTTATGCATAGGGGTTGGCACACGTTTTCGTCTTGACTCTCCGGTAGAAACTTTGGGGCACTCTTTGAAGTTCTTTGTGTTGGTTTGAATAGATGAATCTGAGATTATGTGATGCATGTCGTATAATCATACCCACGGATACTTGTGGTGACATTGGAGTATCTAGGTAACATTAGGGTTTTGGTTGATGTGTGTCTTAAGGTGTTATTTTAGTACGAACTCTAGGGTTGTTTGTGATACTTATAGGAATAGCCCAATAGATCGATCAGAAAGAATAACTTTGAGGTGCTTTCGTACCCTACAATAATCTCTTCGTTTGTTTTCCGCTATTAGTGACTTTGGAGTGACTCTTTGTTGCACGTTGAGGGGTTGTTATATGATCTAATTATGTTATCATTGTTGAGAGAACTTGCACTAGTGAAAGTATGAACCCTAGGCCTTGTTTCCAAGCATTGCAATATCGTTTTCGCTCACTTTTGTTACTAGCTACCTTGCTGATTTTATATATTCAGATTACAAAAACATATATCTACCATCCGTATTACACTTGTATCAGCATCTCTTCGCCGAACTAGTGCACCTATACAATTTACCATTGTATTGGGTGTGTTGGGGACAAAAGAGACTCTTTGTTATTTGGCTGCAGGGTTGTTTGAGAGAGACCATCTTCATCCTATGCCTCCCATGGCTCGATAAACCTTAGGTCATCCACTTGAGGGAAATTTTCTACTATCGTACAAAACTCTGCGCTTGGAGGCCCAACACGAGTCTAGAAGAACAAGGTTGTCTAGTAGACATCACGCTGCCAGTGTTTGGGGACGGCGCATGATCACATACATTCGTGCTGCCATTATGCATGCAGTTGCCCCAGAAGCGGCGCCATGATGCAGTTACCCGCTGCAAAAACTTTCATGCGAACGCGCTCAGAATCCATGCCGGCCGGTCCCCATTTATTCCAGCGGCCATTTACCTTCATCTCTCGCGCCACACGACACAATAAGTACACCCACGACGACACATATAGAGAGGTCATCCAGCGGTTCCAATGGCGCTCCCAGCGGACGACGACGACAACGGGGGGTAGTTCACCACGCATCATGTACTGGACACCCACGTGAGGGGGAAGGCCCTCTCGGTGGTGTACACGAATGAGCCGGTCTCGGTGGAGAGTTCCATCCAAACTATGGAGCAGTTGCTTGTTGCGGATAAGTACCAAGTGGTCGGCTTTGACCTCGAGTACACGATCAAAAGGTTGTCGTCGCCTAGTTGTTCGTGTGACATGACGTCCTCGTCTACCACTACCACCTGGCCACAAGGCCTTGTGAGCATTTCTCCAGGTTTATCAACAGCTCTGACTAGAGTTTCGCTACGGTGGACACCACCAACGATCTAAAAGCGCTCAAGGTTTCGGGCTTGAAATGCCAGAATCTTGTCAACATCCAGGACCACTACAAGGTCTAGGGTAGCAACAACAACAAACAGAACTCCCTGGTTGACCTCGCCTCGGCCATCATCGACCCCTACTACACGAAGATGAAGGATGAGAGCAAGAAGGAAAAGAATGTCTGTCACAGTGTCTCGCATCAGAGACTGGATAAACAACACGTCAAATACGCGGCCAAGGACGCGTACACAAGCTACGAGATGTACAGGCGGATCGTTGACATGAGGAAGTGTCTTCTTCCTGCCCTAGACAAGGGATCGATCCACAGAGCAGTGGCGGGAGCGTCACAAGAAGTCGACGACTAGACGATCGTTTCTCCTAGTTTAGAATGCATGCAATTGTTTATTGAGGTGTGTTCGAATGATCTTTATAGTCACTTATGTAATTGGATGTTTATTTTAGTTATATATACATGTTATTCTTCTATAGACATAGCAAATCACACGGCTCATTGGCAGTAATCGTCTGTGTTATTATTGGTCTACGCACACATTTCTGATTACGGACCTGTTTGCCGCGTATCACACACATCTTGTTCAGTCGAACTGTTTTTGTTCTCTTGGCTCATCGCAAACAGTTCATCTGAGTGAACTGTATGCCCTCCATCGCACACACCTTGATTTGGCTGACCGTTTCTATTGTGTTGCCTAATCACACACAGTTCATCCTAGTGAACTGTATGCCGTATATCGCACACACACTCATCTGGCTGCCCGTTTCTGTTGTTCTGCCTCATTGCAAACAGTTCTGATGGATTAACCGTATGCCACGCATCGCACACACAACTCTAATATGAACCGTGTTTGATGTTACCGCCATCGCAAATGTTTTGTATCTTTTTTGACGGTTTTGTTACATCACCATTTGTGATTAATGCATCGCACACAGTTTCGTCGAAGGGTCTCTGATTGGACTATCGCGTTTGGACCAACCTGCAGTTGTGACATTCGAGTGAACCTTTGGTGGTCATACGCTATTCCCTTTGCTTCTTGATATGTTACAAAACCCGAGGTGAGATATATCGGTATCCTCTTGAGTCATTCTCATGCTCACTATACCAGTGTCCTTGTTATCGGGTTTGTTCTTCTTTCTCATTAACATGTTCCAGCAGCCCTGTGACCTAGTCACCTGTGTCTGGAAAGACGTTGATGGATGCTATCACACCGAGAGGGTCCTAAGAATATCTCTCCATCACCGGAGGAGCAAATCCCACTCTTGAGCTATCTGGCCCCTTGTCAAACTTTCCGATGAACCTCCAAGTTATCATTATGATCACCGTGTTACAAATGATGTTGGAGCAATGCCAAAGTACATCATATGGTAAGAAGTGAATATGATACTCTCATGGTCTAAGGAACTAAATCACACGTTAAATCTCCGTGTTATAACAATTGACTTGTGACGATTGTATCTCAAAGTATAGCAACCAAGTTTGGGTCGATTCAATATATGATCGCTCTTTCAACGTCATATTCTCAAAGTTTTTGTAGGAATATCGTTACACTTGATGATTTCCTAAGATCAGGAAAACATGATCACCAACAAACACTTGAGCTAGTCTTAGAGGCGACACTAGGAATCATATTTTATCGTTTATCATTGTACACGTGCATATGAGATTTCCAGTGAATCGCATATTCCGGGATCATAGCAGTTATAGGATAGAATATAAACTCTTAATTATAAACATGGAAATATGATAATGCAATATTATTGCCTCTAGGGCATATTTCCAACATTAGGTACGTATCATGTTCTTTTTTCTTTATTCACTTTCTAACACAAACTAATGGCAACTACATTAGTATTTGTTCACGCTAAAAATAACCATTCAAACTCTATCAGTATTTTTTCCTTGTTCTACAGCTTTTGGCATTTGTTTTTGCTTGTTTTAGGATCGTAAATGTTTTGTAAATGTGGATTTGTAGTTTCAAGTATACTTGTTAATTCATGACTGTTAGAAAAACAACAATTTGTCCCCTGGCATTTTTTCTACAATTTTTTTGCCATGGGAAAAGCACACCATGGCAAATACTCATGTTAGCTAATGGTAATTCTATTGCCGTCACATGGAAAATCCTTTTTGGAATTATGCAATGCTCACATGGCAAATTTTAAGAAACTTTTGTGCTCTTTTGTCACATGGAAAATTTAGACAATTGTCGTTTTGTAAATCATGGAAACTGTTAGAAATTTAAAAATACTCCTCATGGATGTGAACAACACACACACATTTGCCATGCGAATAGCTCCAACATTTTTTGGATTTGTTGCCTTCATGTATCTAAAACAAGAAAATTCTAAATTTACCATACGAAAGACCATAACAATAGTCATGGTCTTTGTCACTTGTATTATGTTTTTTCTAGATTTGTGTCGGTGGAAACGACACCTATGGGATCACTAGAATCCCTTCTACGGTCGGCGGGCGCGGGGTCATGAGAAGAGCAGGTCTAACAGGAAGCACACGGATCGTTTACCCAGGTTCGGGCCGCAAAGGATGCGTAATACCCTAGTCCTGCTTTGGTGGATGTATTGAGTGTTCTTGTGTTCTTGGGCTAGCTACGGGGTGCAACTTTCCCAAAAGAGCCGAATCCCCCTCCAGTATGCCATGGGCCTCCTTTTATAGTCGAAAGGGGCTGCCACAGTGGCACACAGGAGGTGGAAAGGTCTACAGTGCTGCGAGCTTATCGCCCGTATTACAGGACAAGACGCATTTAATGCATCGCTTAGGTGTCCCTTAGCTTTATCGGGGACGGGAATGGGGCCCGTCCCGTCCGTCGCCGCCTCGCCTTGCTTCGACACGCGCCTAGGCCAGTGATGCATGCGGCGCCATGTAGGAAGGCAGGCAGCTGAGGTGGCGCGGTGGTAGGGTCTTCATGAAGATCTGCATGCCACCACGCAGGTGCTTGCCGAGTTGGCGTAGAGGCTGCCCGTCGCCACACAGGTGCCTGCCTAGTTGGTTGAGCTAGCAGCTGCTTGGGGACGGCGGTGGAGTCTTGGTCGACGCGGGCCTGGCTGTGGCCCCGCTGACGCCCTCGGCAAGGGCCTTGCCGGGGGCCCGGCAAGGGTCTTGCCGTGGCGTTGCAGTCGTCCCCGGCAAGGCGCTTGCCGGGGTCTTGTGGATTCCCTCGGCTGGGATCCCGCCAAGGGTCGCCGTCTTCTGATCCTCACCTGATCTTGCATATTTATGATCTTGACGAAGATCTGCATGCCACCACAGAGGTGCCTTCCGAGCCTCGGTTCCAACGTGGTTGGTTGGGTTGGAACCCGTGGGCTCAAGGGTGGCTCGCTCTGTTGGTGTTGGGCAAGTTGCCCCGGCAAGGCTCTTGCCGGGGCCGCGGAGGCCGCCCCGGCAAGGGCCTTGCCGGGGGTCCACCTCGCCCTCTTGCTCTTTGGGGTTCTCTGGTCTTGGCGTTGCCTCGACCGTCTTGTACTTCGGCTTCTCTCCGGCTTCCCTCCTCTGCCCTGCTTAGTGTAGCCGCGGCGCGTGGCTCCGACTGCCCGTGCACAAGTAAAGGGGTACAAAGGAGTGCCCCTACTTTTGTACACCGACAGGAGCCCCCGGGCCTGGGCCACACATAAGCGCGACATGTTGTTGGGTCAGGCCCAAAACGGTGCGCGGGCAGGTGGGGCGGATTTTTACCGTAGTAACTCTTTGTCCGCTGGGCTTCCCCACGACCCGCGTTGAACGCGCGGCGTGGGGGTCGTGCGTGACGTGGGGGTCATGCGTGGGGCAGTACCCGCACGCATGCATCACGTCGCAGTTAATGGGAAAGGAGGCGGCTTGCGCCTTCCCCGTAAAAAGGGATAACCGCGGGCGCGCTACTCACTTTACCCCCCTTCATGCGTCTTCTCCAATCCCAGAGTCGCCGCCCCCTTCTCCTTCCTTCCCAAGCTTTCGCCTTTGCTCGCCGCCGCTGTGCCTTCGCCGTCTTATGTCCCCCGCCCCTCGCAGTCGCCATGGCCCCCAAATCCACCAAGGGCAAGGGAGTGGCCATGGACGCCGGAGCGGCGGAGCCGCCTGAGAGTGCGTTGGCGGCGCAGCGGACGCAGCTCGCCTACATCCCCTCGACGGTCGATGTATTCGAGCTCCAGTACTGCTTCAGGCCCCTGGGGGTGCAAGACGGGGGAGTGACGACGGGGCATCCAGCCACGCGTGTCATTCCTGCCAATTGCGCCGAGGCCGCCCCGAATCGGTACCCATTCTTCGTCGATTACTTCTCTTGCGGCCTCTGCCCCCCTTTCTCCGATTTCTTCAATGACGTCATGCACACCTACGGCTTCCACCTTCTAGATTTTACCCCAAATGTCGTGGCGTGCATGGCTCTCTTTGCACACCTCTGCGAGGGTTTCGCCGGGGTGCATCCCAACACGGCGCTCTTCCGCCACTACTTCTTCCCTCGGATCCAACCGGGGGGCGCCATTTCCGGTTGTGTCGCCTGGAACCCCCGGTCCAAGGGGGCATACCAGGAGGGCGCTCTGAAGGAGAGGCGGGAAGAATGGCGGGGCCAGTGGTGCTGGATTGAGGAGGATGATCCACAAAATTTCTGCCGGGTTCGCCAGGCGCCGCCGGTCGGCGGAGCGACTGGAGCGATGTTGATGCCGACGACGTGAAACTCACGGTCGCCACCACCAGGATTCTTCGCCTCACTGAGGCCGGGCTCACCCTTGAGATGATCGGGGCGGATTTCATCCGCCGCCGAATCGCTCCGCTGCACAACAAGGGGAGGCCGGCCTGGCTCTTCACGAACGCCGCCGACATCATGAGGCTTCGCCCCGGCCTCGACCACAACTTCACGGTGACGGGGCATGCCCACTTCTGCCAGCGGCTCTTCCAGCTCGACGTGAACCGCGATGGCGAGGTCGAACGGTATGGCAAGGCCACGAGGGCCGCCGCGAAGGCCGGCATGGTCGCCAGGGGCCCTTGTTCAAGTTGCCGGCGGGAGTGGTCCCGCTGAGCAACAACTCTCACCGGACCGACATCATCGCCATGATGCCGGACTTCAACGCGCATGGTCTTGACCTGAACTGGGTCCAGCCAGAGGAACTTCAAGTGCAGGAGTTCTTCGACACCTTGCATGAGGGGTATGTCACCGACGAGCCGCGGCTCGTCCAGGACACCACCCAGGCGGAGCTGGACTACATCGCCGCCAGGGCGGTGGAGGCAGAGCTTGACAAGGAGGCCGGCAGCGCCGGCGGCGTGGAGGACAAGGCCGCGACGGAGGCGGAGGAGAAGGAGCTCGCCCAGTGGGCGGAGGCTGCTGGGGAGGCCAGCAGCGCCGGCACCGGGGCTCCTCTCATCGAAGATGTGGTCGACGAGTCGTCGTCGGAGGAGGTCGAGGCTGTCGACCCTCCGGCCACGGGGAGAGGGCGAGTCCTGCGGTGAGCCACCTCTGGCGAGTCGGTTTGGCCCGGCAGGGTCGGCCAGCCCCGGCAGGCCCAGGAGGCGTCCGCGCGCCAGACGAGGGCCGCGGCGGCGAAGAAGGTGGTGAAGGCCGCGGTGGCGAAGGGGAAAGCATCTGCTTCCTCTTCATCCAAGCGCGTCCAGACTCCGCCCTCCTCTCCTCCTCCGGCAAACGTTGACGCGGAGGTCACCTTTGACTTCGGGTCCCCCAGCCCAAGGAGGAAGAGAAAAGCAGCAGAGGAGGAGGCGGAGGACGAGTAAGTATCTTGCTCCTTTTTCTGTCATCTCCATCTCCTCAATCTGTGCCGCTTGTCTTGACCTGTTCTTCTTCTTGGCAGGGACGCGGAGACGCTGGCCCAGAGGGTGAAGAGGGCCAGGGCTTCGGCGAGCGGCCAGCCCCCGGCAGGTACTTCCGGCACACCACTGGTGGTATTGAGCAGCCCGGACAGCAGCCCCCGGCACAGCTCCCAGCGTAAGCTCATCACTCACCCCTCATCGACGTGTGTTGGTGGTATGATCCTTTGACGCTGACCTTGCCATGGTTGCAGGAGGAGGACAGCAGCAGGAGGAGCCACAGAGGGCTACCCCCAACACGCCGCCCCCATCGACCACGCCACCCCGAGGGGCGTCCCTGGCAAGGGCGCCAAGCACCGAGCCCATGCACACGGAGGAGGAGGAGGAGAACTCGGGCGCCGGTGGCTTCGGCTCGGCGCCAAATGTTAGCGGGGAGGGGACCTCTGCTTCCCAGCTCGGCGCTGGTAAGCCATTCGCCTCCTGTTCCCGTTCTTTTTCTTTCCTTGCTGACTCTTGGTCTTGGCTTTGTCTCATCCCCTTCTTGGTATCCAGATCGTCCGTCGGCAGAATAGGAGGACATCGACACTGTCATCGAGGATGCCGCCAAGGACGCCGTGGCGGAGGCCAAGAAGATTGTAGCAGAGGAGACCGCCAAGGGCGCTGCTGAGGATGCCGCCAAGGGGGCTGTCGGGGAGCCCGGCAAGGCCGCCGTCGAGGAAGAGGTGGTCGATGACCAGCCTTCCTCCTCCGCTGCCTCCGGCTCCGGCAGGTATCTGAGGGTGACCGACGACCTTTTCGTCCACCTCCCAGGGTCGTCAAGCTCCAGGGCGCCCACCGAGGGAGAGGTGTTCGACGAGGAGGTGCTTACCGCCGCCAGGCTCGAGGTTGTTGACGAGCCGAGCACCAGTGGTGACGGTTTTCAGGAGGAGCGGCTTCTCCAGGCCATAGGCGCCAACTTCCGGAAGCTCCAGGCACTCCACCGCGCCGGCCTGGACAAGGACAAGTCCAGGATGGCAACGGTGGACAAGGCGGAGGCGGACCTCAAGGTGCGCGTCGCCGAGACGCGGACTTGGTTCCGCCAGGCTTGCGAGGAGCTGAAGGTCGCCCAGGGTGAGCTGGCCAAGCGCGACGTGGAGCTCACCATGAAGCGGGCCGACATCGAGAAGGCCCAGGAGACGGCGGAGAACTTGGCCGCCGCAGCCGAGGCCGCTCGGACCCAGCACCAGGTCGCGCTGAACTCCCAGGAGGAGGACCTTGCCGCGCGTGAGGAGAAGCTTGCCGCAACGCTCCGCGGTAAGGATGAGGAGGTGGAGAAGCTTGTCATGTAGCGGACCCAGGAGCTGGAGCAGAGGCACAGGGAGGCACTCGATGCCCAGGCCCTGGTTCACGCTGACAAGGTGAAGGAGCTGGAGGTGGCGCGGGACGAGCTGAAGGAGCAGGCCCTGAAGCTGGCCGAGGAGAAAAACACGCTCAACGATGCCCTGGTGGAGGCGCAGGGTGCAGTCCTTGGCAAGGCTGAGCAGCTCTCCAAGGCCAACGACTCCATCAAGGACCTGAGTTGAAGCTGGAGGGCCTTGAGGAGACGCTTTCGGAGGTCAGGGCCCTGGAGGAGACCCTGACCAAGAATCTGGAGGAGGAGAAGCTGCTGCGGAAAAACGAGGCCGCCAACCACAAGGATTCCGTGGAGGGTGTGAACCGCTGGATCGGCCGTCTCGTGGACGTCGCTGGCAGGATCACCATGCAGCTGGCTACCATGGGGATGCCAAATGTGAGGTATGCCCCAGAGCGCAGCGGGACTACCAATGCCAAGTTGACCCTATTCTTTGAGGGCGTCCTCGGGGCCCTGGAGCAGCTTCACTCCAACCGGGCGGCCTCCCTGGCCGATGATTCCCGGAGACTTTGCCGGGGTGCCATGACCAAGGTCCTTACCAAGGTGGCGTACTGGTATCCCGACCTCGACTTCGACGCCGTGCTGGAGAGCTTGCCGGAGGATGCTGACCTCGCGCCACTCAAGGAGCGTATCAAGCCCGTCATCGGCGATATCGACAGGATTCAGAGGGTGGAGGGCCAACGCCGGGATTAGGCACACCATTTCTTATCATCGCTGCAGGTTCGTGACCAAGACAATTTATATCTTTAGTTACAACCCCGGCGGCAATTGATGTAATATAACTCTGCAGTACTTTTGATATGATGCATGTTATTTTCCTGTTCAACCTCTCTTTGCATGTCCACCCTACGTTTATCGGGTAGGCTTGCCGGCGCGTAAACCCAGGGTGGCGTCTTGAGGACGAAACCCCAATGGCCTGCCGGGTGTGCTTGCTGCCGGGCGAACCACCTTACCGCCCTTAGTGCGGCCGCTCGAACTGTGGAGCTTGACTCGAGTCAGAATCGAGAGTGTTGCCAATTGCATAAGGCTACCCTGCCACTCTCGACGCGGGCGCTTGAGCTGTTGAGCGGACTCGAAACAGAATAAAGGCGTTGCCAATCGCGGGAGGGCCCCTTTGCATGCAGGTTTTCCATGCAAACAACGAGATCTCCAAGGGGAATAACCTTATATAAAAAGGAAATATTTAAAGTTCGGCATGACTTAGCTTTCTTGTCGCCGCTCTGGCGCCCTTCGCGCTTGCAGGCAGCACCGTCCTCTTGGCCGTCTTCTTCTCTGGAAGCCGCGGCCATGAGAAACTGCTAAGCCGGCTGCTAAACCAGATTCTCATGACTGCGCCCCCTACTTGGCGCGCCAAAGATGTCGGTGGAAACGACAGCTATGGGATCACTGGAATCCCTTCTACGGTCGGCAGGCGCGGGGTCGTGAGAAGAGCAGGTCTAACAGGAAGCACACAGATCGTTTACCCAGGTTCGGGCCGCAAAGGATGCGTAATACCCTAGTCCTGCTTTGGTGGATGTATTGAGTGTTCTTGTGTTCTTGGGCTAGCTACGGGGTGCAACTTGCCCAAAAGAGCCGAATCCCCCTCCAGTATGCCATGGGCCTCCTTTTATAGTCGAAAGGGGCTGCCACAGTGGCACACAGGAGGTGGAAAGGTCTATAGTGCAGCGAGCTTATCGCCCGTATTACAGGACAAGATGCATTTAATGCATCGCTTAGGTGTCCCTTAGCTTTATCTGGGACTGGAACGGGGCCCGTCCCATCCGTCGCCACCTCGCCTTGCTTCGACACGCGCCCAGGCCAGCGATGCATGCGGCGCCATGTAGGCAGGCAGCTGAGGTGGCGCGGTGGCAGGGTCTTCATGCAGATCTGCATGCCACCACGCAGTGCTTGCCGAGTTGGCATAGAGGCCGCCCGTCGCCACACAGGTGCCTGCCTAGTTGGTTGAGCTAGCAGCTGCTTGGGGACGGCGGTGGAGTCTTGGTCGACGTGGGCCTGGCTGTGGCCCCGCTGACGCCCTCGGCAAGGGCCTTGGCGGGGGCCCGGCAAGGGTCTTGCCGTGGCGTTGCAGTCGTCCCCGGCAAGGCGCTTGCCGGGGGTCTTGTGGATTCCCTGGGATCCTGCTGACGGTCGTCGTCTTCTGATCCTCACCTGATCTTGGATATTTATGATCTTGACGAAGATCTGCATGCCACCACAGAGGTGCCTTCCGAGCGTCGGTTCCAACGTGGTTGGTTGGGTTGGAACAAGTGGGCTCAAGGGTGGCTCGCTCTGTTGGTGTTGGGCAAGTTGCCCAGGCAAGGGCCTTGCCGGGGGGGTCCACCTTGCCCTCTTGCTCTTTGGGGTTCTCTGGTCTTGGCGTTGCCTCGACCGTCTTGTACTTCGGCTTCTCTCCGGCTTCCTTCCTCTGCCCTGCTTAGTGTAGCCGCGGCGCGTGGCTCCGACTGCCCGTGCACAAGTAAAGGGGTACAAAGGAGTGCCCGTACTTTTCTACACCGACAATTTGTCATGTCTCTTGTTATTTTTTCTATATCTGCCATCATGTGCAGTATCAACATGGCAAAACTTACACCTTTATTTTTTTATACAATTGACATGCAAATCTAAGATCACAACATTTGTTTTAAAAAAATGACATGTGACATTCTCACAAATTTTGTACACTTGCCATGCCACCAACAGATATTAGCTTCATAGTCACCATTGTAGCAGATAAATAATTGCCATCGTGTTTTGTAAAGAATTTTCAATCCGGATTCTCTAAGAAAATCTTATAATGACATAACATTAACTCATGATGACTTGGCATGGGAACTTTAGGTTTTCATGCAGGGCAGTTTTTCCATGGTTTGTATAGGTTTTCCATGGATAATGAACTTTTTTTACCATGTGCATGTTCATAACATTGAAAATTCATATCTGGTCACATGCAAATTCATAATATTGTTTTTGCAACATGACAAATTTTTATAGATCTTCATAATGTCCACATGCCAAATCTACGAATTTTTTAAACTTGAAACATGGAAAAATTTATACATTCTTGACAAGTTATACACATTTTTGTAATGTTCACATGACAAGTTTACTTTTTTCCAAAACATGGTTCCTTCTATGATAATGTTTGTATTACGCAAATGGAAATTTTACCTTTTTTGTTTCTCTTCATTTATGGCAATTTCAGATTTTTTTATTTATTTTTCTAGATCGCGAATTGCATTTTTTTCATGGCTAGTTTCATATCCATGACAAATAAAATAAAATGTAAGCATATTGCATTTGCTAGACCTGGTAAATTGCATTGCCAAACCATGAAAAAATTATTTCAAACACATGGCTAATTTATTTTCATAGCCATGGAAATTTAGTTTTCTCCTGGACCGAGACAAATTTATCTTCAGTTTCATTGTGAAATTATTTTCAGAATCAAGATAATTTAATTTTTCCTGGACCATGGAAGACCCAAGTGTCATACTCTGGTGGTTTCCATCCCAGTTCGCCTCCCGCCGCCCTTGCCTTGAGTGTGATCTATTTGGTCTGCACCTTCGTGCGCACCGGGGACGACTGTGTGGCCGGGCTATTTACCGCTTGGTTGCCCCTCCCAGAGGTCGGCTGGTAATGTACGCACAGCAGGGCCGCAGGGCCCTGCGCGCTGGGTGCAGACAGTTGACTTTCTGGTGGGGTGTTGCGTTCGGACAATGACAAACCAACATGATGGATGGAAGGGTCAGAACTGGCGTAAGCACCTTTAAAGGTCTTAATGCGACTGGATAACATTTTAGAAGCCTTTGGCTAGCGATTATATCTGCATTCATCGAGCGTTGCTACCAAAGACAAATAAGCTAAGAAGAAAGGTCAATGTTGTATGTAAGTGACCGCCCTTTGTCTCGACACAACTCGCGAGACTATACATCTTGTTGTGAGTCGGCCGCCGATGGGATGCCAGACCCTTCTGCTTGCTATCTCGGTTCGTTAGCAGCAAAGGGGTCCTAAGAGACCGAAGCACGAGGAATCGATGAAAGAATATCAACCTAAGCTGCCTTAACTGAGAAGGAGAGTGATACCAGATAGCCAGTGTGGGTGGGAGCTTCTACGGATGAGTCGAGTAGGGTCAATGTTCGCTGTGTCCATGCCGCAATGTTTTTGTACGACGGTTACCTATGTTCTAGCTTATATAATGTAACTTGCTGTATCGATAAGAGGTGTTCATTGTGCTACAATTACCATGTTTTAATCCTGGACCACAGAAGCATGTGTGGCACCCCCGTCTAGCGCAGACGGGTTGCCTGCATGTGCCCAGGATAACTTCCCCGCACGCACCAGTATCATGGTACATGATACATCTCCAATGTATCTATAATTTTTTTATTATTCCATGATGTTATATTATCATTCTTGGATGTTTTACATTCATTTTGTAGCAACTTTATATCATTTTTTGGGACTAACCTATTGACATGGTTCCCAGTGCTAGTTGCTATTTTGCTTGTTTTTTACTTCGCAAAATATCCATATCAAACGGAGTCCAAATGCAGTGAAACTTTTTGGAGATTTTTTTCTGTCCAGAAGACAACTTGGGAGCAAAGGAAGTGCACGAGGGAAGGACCATGGGGCCCACCACACACCTGGGCACGCCAGAGACCCCTGACGCGCCCTGATGGGTGGTGGGGCCCACCACCCACCCCCTCTAAGCTATATAAATACCCAAATATCCCAGAAACCCTAGGGGAGTCGACGAAAGTCAATTCCAGCCGCCGCAAGTTCTAGAACCACGAGATCCAATCTAGATCCCTATTCCAGCACCTTGCCAGAGGGGAACACGAACACGGAGGGGGTCATCATCCTCATTGGTGCTCCTCCGATGATGCATGAGTACTTTACCACAGACCTAAGGGTCCGTAGGCAGAAGCTAGATGGCTTCTTCTCTCTTTTTGATTCTCAATACAATGTTCTCCTTGATGTTCTTGGAGATCTATTTGACGTAATGACTTTTTGCGGTGTGTTTATTGGGACCCGGTGAAGTGTGAGTCTATGATCAGTTCTATCTATGAATATTATTGTAGTCTTATTTGATCTCTTATATGCATGATTATTATAGCCTCGTATTTCTTCTCTGAAACTTTGGTTTGGTTTAGCCAACTAGATTGATTTTTCTTGCAATGGGAAGAGGTGCTTTGTGATGGGTTCGATCTTGCGGTGTTCTCACCCAGTGACAGAAGGGGTAGCGAGGCACGCATGTATCGATGCTATTAAGGATAAAAATATGGGTTATATTCCTACATGAATAGATCTTGTCTACATCATGTCATCGTTCTTATTGCATTACTCTGTTTCTCCATGAACTTAATACACTAGATGCATGCTGGATAGTGGTCGATGTGTGGAGTAATAGTAGTAGATGCAGGCAGGAGTCGGTCTACTAATCTTGGACGTGCTGCTTATATACATGATCATTGCCTTGGAAATCATCATAATTATTTGCTCTTCTATCAATGCCCAAAAGCAATTTGTTTACCCACCGCATGCTATTTTCTCGAGAGAAGCCACTAGTGAAATCTACGGCCCGCGGGTCTATTTTCTATCGTATTGTTTTCAGGTCTATTATTCCAAAACCCCAAAAGTACCTTGCTGCACTTTTTATTTATATTTAATTTGTGTTTTTGCTAGATCTATTTATCCAATCTCATATAATTTAATCTATCTCAATACCGAGGAGGGATTGACAACCCCTCTTACACGTTGGGTTGCAAGTATTTGTTATTTGTGTGCAGGTACCGTTTACATAGTGTTGCTTGGTTCTCCTACTGGATTGATAACCTTGGTTTCATAACTGAGGGAAATACTTACCATTGTTGTGCTGCATCATCCTCTCCTCTTCGGGGAAATACCAACGCAGGTACAAGCAATCAGGAAGAAATTTTGGCCCCGTTGCTGGGGAGACATCATCAAATCTATCAGGTTCCTAATCACAAATCTCATCTCCTTGCAATTTACATTATTTTCCATTTGCCTCTCGTTTTCATCCCTAGTACTTGTAAAATGTTTTTTGCAAAACGCACAAAAATATTTGCCTTCTTTTTGTTCGCCTTTTTTCTCGTCCGATCTTTTGTTTGCGTGTGATCTTGCTTGCGTAGTCACGATGTCTCAAGAAAATACCAAATTGGGTGATTTTGCCAACACTAATAATAATGATTTTTTATTAGTACTCCGATTGCTCCTCCCGCCGCTAGTGTGGAGTCTTATTATATTAATGCCGCTTTGTTGAATCTTGTGATGAAAGAGCAATTCTCCGGTACTCCTAATGAAGATACCGCATCCCATCTAAGCACTTTCATAGAATTGTATGATATGCAAAAGATAAAAGATGTGGACAATGATATTGTGAAGTTGAAATTATATCCTTTCTCTTTGAGGGATCGTGAAAATTTTTGGTTTTCATCTTTGCCTGGCAATAGTATTGATTCTTGGGATAAGTGCAAAGATGCTTTTATTACTAAGTATTTTCCGCCCGCAAAAATTATTTCTCTTAGAAACCCAATCATGAATTAAGAAACTTGAGCATGAACATGTTGCACAATCTTGGGAAAGAATGAAACTAATGCTAAGAATTGCCCTACTCATGGTTTAAATCTTTGGATGATCATACAAAAAAATTATGCGACATTGAATGTTGTTTCTAGAAATCTTTTAGAATTCACCGCGGGAGGTACTTTTATGGAAATTACTTTGGGTGAAGCCACTAAATTGCTTGATAATATTATGGCAAATTATTCACAATGGCATACTGAAAGAGCACCTACTAGTAAAAAAGTTAACTCGGTTGAAGAAATTAGTACTTTGAGTGAAAAAGTTGATGCTCTTATGAAATTGGTTGCTAGTAAAAATGCTCCTATTGATCTTAATGATGGGCCTTTGTCTATTTTGATTGAGCAAAATAGTGATCCCGTAGATGCAAATTTTGTCTCGCGAAACAATTTTAATAACAATGCTTATAGAGGTAATTTTAATCCTAGGTCTTTTCCTGGAAATTCCTCTAATAATTATGGCAATTCCTATGGTAATTCTTCTTAAAGTAATAATAGGAACCCCTCTGATCTTGAGAATAATATTAAAGAATTTATCAATACGCAAAAAAAATTCAATACTATTATAGAAGGAAAATTGAGTAAACTTGATGATATGTCTAGAAGCATTGATATAATTTCCCATGATGTAAAAAATCTCAAGATTAATTTTTTTTCACCTAAGGTTGATTTCAATGAATCAATTAAAGCTTTATATGTTTCAATGGATGAAAGTAAGAAAGGAACCGCTATGCTTAGAGCTAAAAGAGAATTTTTAGAAAGAGCGTTTTCTATCGATTGCTTTCATATAATGATGAAGATCTTAAAATGATTAGTGTTTATTCTATTGATTCCTTGTTTAGTAATATTAAACTTGATGAAAAGAGGACTGGAGAAGAGTCAACTTTAGCTAGAGGGCATCCTTATAATTTGGAGGGTGAAAATCTTGTTGGAAAAAGTCATAAAAGTGGGTTTGGAGAGGTCAGAACTTTAACTAGTGATGTGCTCACTCTTTTGGATTATAAAGATTTTAATTATGGTAGTTGCTCTTTGATTGAATGTATTTCTTTGTTGCAATCCATGATAAATTCACCCAATGCCTCTGAACAAAATAAAGCTTTTACTAAACATATTTTAGAAGCGATGATGAAAGTTTTAGAAGAAAAGTTGGACTTAGATATTTCAATTCCTAGAAAATTATATGATGAATGGGAACCTACCATTAGAGTCCGGATCAAAAATTATGAGTGCTTTGCTTTATGTGTGCCATTTGTTTCCACAATTCTGAAATCTCTATGTGATGTGCTTGGTCTTACCAATATTGAAGAATGTTCTCTTAATTTGCACTTGGTGGGTTCTACTATAAAAAAACTTCGGGAAATCTATCAAAAACTTGAGGGCAACCTACTGTTCCTTTTTCTTTCTGTTTTGTGTGTTCACACAATTATGCTACTGTTATGATCGTGCTTTTATGTTTCAAATAGTGTTTGTGCCAAGTAAAGCCTTTAGGATCGTGTTGGGTGATAGTTGACTTGATTTTGTTGAAAAACAGAAACTTTTGCGCCCAGTAGCAGAATTCTTAAAAAATCATAGAAGTGCGATAGAATTCTGATTTTTGCACACATGATTGATATACAAATTTCCTACCTTGTCCTATTTTTTCAGAATTTTTGGAGTTACAGAAGTGTGGTCAAAGTCCAGATTACTACAGACTGTTCTGTTTATGACATATTCTGTTTTTGTTGCATTGTGTGCCTATTTTGATGAATCTATGGATTGTATCGGGGGGTATTATAGCGACCCGACCTCGGACGGTCAAGTCTCTGTGCATAAGTGTCATCCCTAGATCGGTAATGCTGACACACACAGTACTCGAAGGATTTATAAGAGAGTAGCAATCACACACTAATTACATTGATAGTCTCCAAAGAGAACTTATTACAATAAATATGGCTTAAGACCATCTAAATAAGATAATAGCGGAAGACTTGGAAGATAAAGTGAGTCCATCAACTCCAACGGCATAGCTGAGTGCACGACAACGGCCTAGCGCACCTTACTCTTCGTCTGAAAAGTCTGCAACATGATATGTTGCAGCCCGGAAACGGGTCAGCACATGGAATATGCTGGCAAGATAACATAGTAGAGCAATGAACAAGATAAATGCTATCACTACATGCATATATGGCTGGTGGAGGCTCTACTGTTATAATCTTTTGCGAAAAGCCAATTTTTTCCTACAACAAAGGAATATGTTTTATTTAACTATCATGGTAGTTGAACAACATTGAGAAGGTTCCTCCAACTCAATCCCCAATTAAAAGTAATTATCAACCCAACAAATTAATTTAGAGTGATGGGATCCATATGATAATCCAAGAACCAGATACTCAAGATGTCCATAACCTGGGACACGGCTAACCATGATTAGTTTGTACACTCTGCAGAGGTTTGCGCACTTTTCCCCACAAGACTCGATCTCCTTCATTGGATTTCTCGCACTACATGGTGTTTGAGAAACGGATGACCAAGACACAATCTTTCAGAAACATTAACTCTTTACTCTGGGTGGACAGTTACACCTACTTTCCCCCTAAATCTGCTAGCCCACCACTGAAAGAGGTCATGCAACATACTCAACTATGCTAGAGCCCATAATAGCTTGTGGCTGCACACGGAAGTTTCTAGCATGAATAATCTTATGATCCCTTTGAGCCTCGGTGGCGAACCATAGGATGATCACACGGGTACTCCGGGATATCCTAGGACAACACTGGATTCTCCAGGTGCCCAAACCAACAATCCACCCAGATGTGTATTAAAGTAGCCACCTTAAGTTAACCATTAATTAAACACTCACATCTGTCATGGATCTCTCAAACCAAACCACGTCTACGAGCATAGCATAGCAACATAAGTGTAACGTAGAAGTAACTCCCAGGGTTTGATAATAAACAGGGCAACAGGTTCTACCTCATCATCTACTTCCCAATACCCACATGTTAATCACATACTAATCATGCAATGTTTGAGGATTGAAACTAATGCATAAAAACTGGGTATGAAAAGAGTATGATCAATGTGTTACTTGCCTTGCTGACGATCGGCAAAACCTAGTGACTCGTAGTAGCACGCTTCGCACTCCGGGAATTCTATCGCAAACAAACAATAACATACATAAGCACTCAAGCATGGATGCACGGGTAAAACTCAAATAAGAAGATCGAATCTAAAAACTCAACTGAAGAGATTCGATCTGCAAAAAGAATCAATCGAATCGGAGCTAAGGAACTGAAACTACGGTCAAAAGAACTTCGAATACAAAACTGCTTGAAACCAAAATTTTAAATTGTCAAAACCATGTTCAAGTTGATTAAACAGAAAGACAGGCTCGAGATGAAGATTTCGGCGTTGGTTTCACTGGATTTGGACGAAACGGCGAGGGTTTGAAGACCAGGGGCTAATCTGTGATAAAAATAATCGCGGATAGGTCCCTAACCGAAAAAGAAAATAAAAAGAAAAGACTAACGAACGAGCGTTCCCTGTCTGAACCTAAACGGCGAACAGCGTTCGTTAAAACGAATGAACGGACGAACGTCCGCTAAATAAATAAACCGGCGAAAACCGAACCGATCTAACTAAAAAAATAAACCGATCTAGAGTTTTTAAGAAAACCGGAGTTTTTACCTAAAAACCAAAAAAGCGGCGGCGGCTCGAGGTCAACGGCGGCGGCGGGGAAGCGAGATCCAGCGGGCGGGGCAGCGTCCGGCGGCGTGTGCGCGGCGGCGGGGCGAGGCAAGGCAAGGTGCGGCGGCGTGCGGCGCGCGGGCGACGGCGGGAGGCGCGGCGTAGGCGGCGGCGGCTGGCGGGCGCTGCTGCTGCTGTTGGCGGCGGCGATGGTGAGTGGCGTCGGGGGGGCGCTATATATAGGAGGGGCGGCGTGGCTGGGGCCGGCCCGAGGTGGAGTCCGGCTCAGACTCTGCCTCGGCCTCCGTGCCGGCGACGGCGTGAGGGAGGCGGCGTGGGGAAACAGGCCGGCTGGGCTGCGGCCCAGTGCGGTCTGGGATTTTTTAATTTTTTAACATATTACGCCGAGAAAAATCCTAATAAATATATAGAAAAAAATTCTAAAAAATGCCAAAAACAATTTTCACCGTCTTGATAGAATATTTATAACTTAGTGAACACTTTCTTGGCCAAAAACAAGCTTGGGGATGCCCATGGCACCCTGATACGTCTCCAACGTATCTATAATTTTTGATTGTTCCATGCTATTATATTGTCTGTTTTGGATGTTTTATATGCATTAATATGCTATTTTATATGATTTTTGGGACTAACCTATTAACCTAGAGCCCAGTGCCGGTTTCTGTTTTTTCCTTGTTTTAGAGTTTCGCAGAAAAGGAATACCAAACGGAATAAAACTTTCGCCATGATTTTCCTTGGACCAGAAGACACCCAGGAGACTTGGAGTGCAAGTCAGAGGAGCCTCGAGGTGGCCACAAGGGTGGAGGGCATGCCCCCCGACCTTCTGGGCCCCTCGTAGCTCCCCTGACCTAATTCTTCCTCCTATATATACTCTTATACCCCAAAAACATCCAGGGGAGCCATGAAACCACTTTTCCACCGCCGCAACCTTCTGTACCCGTGAGATCCCATCTTGGGGCCTTTTCGAGCATCCTGCCGGAGGGGGAATCGATCACGGAGGGCTTCTACATCAACAACATTGCCTCTCTGATGAAGCGTGAGTAGTTTACTTCAGACCTACGGGTCCATAGCTACTAGCTAGAAGGCTTCATCTCTCTCTTTGATTCTCAATACAAAGTTCTCCTCGATGTTCTTGGAGATCTATTTGATGTAATACTCCTTTGCGGTGTGTTTGCCGAGATTCGATGAATTGTGGATTTATGATCAGCTTATCTATGAATATTATTTGAATCTCCTCTGAATTCTTATATGCCTAATTTGATATCTTTGTAAGTCTCTTCGAACTATCGATTTGGTTTGGCCAACTAGATTGGTTTTTCTTACAATAGGAGAAGTGCTTAGCTTTGGGTTCAATCTTGCGGTGTCCATTCCCAGTGACAGCAGGGGCAGCAAGGCACGTATTGTATTGTTGCCATCGAGGATAAAAAGATGGGGTTTTCATCATACTGCTTGAGTTAATCCCGCTACATCATGTCATCTTGCTTATTGTGTTACTCTGTTCTTATGAACTTGGGACAAATGCATTTTCCCCCTAGTTGGAACTTACCCACGGGTTTTGCCCTTACTTTTTGACTCTGCTCAGTTTTGCCCTTAGATTTTCCACCGAGGTCGCCCGAATGCCCTTTGATCGTTTAACCAATAATTTGAAAATTCATAAAAAATTCATATGAACTCGGAAACATGCAAATAAGATATCAAAATGTTCAGATAAATGTTACCTTTATGTGCATGTCATTTGCATTCAAGAAAAAAGTACCGTTTAAATTACTCGAGGTTATTAATGTTATTGACATTACTAAAAATAAAAAGGTATAAACAATACTTTTTCAGGAATAAAAATTACATGCATATGTAGGTGATGTTTCCTGACCATCCTGATATCTTATTTGCATTTTTTCGAGTTAATATCAATTTGTGATGAAGTTTCAAAATAATGGTCAAAGTTGTTTGAACATTCATAACAAGTTGATATGAACTCAAAAAAATGCAAATAAGATATCAGGATGTTCAGAAAACATCAAATACATTTGCATGTAATTTTTATTCATGAAAAGTATATTGTTTATACCTTTTTATTTTTAATTATGTTAATAAAATTAATAACCTCGGGTAGTTTAAAGGGTGCTTTTATCCTGAATGCAAATGACATGCACATAAAGGTAATGTTTATATGAACATTTTGATATCTTATTTGCATTTTTTTGAGTTCATATGATTTTTTTATGAATTTTCAAAGTATTGGTCAAACGGTCAAAGGGCATTCGGGCAACCTCGGGGGGAGATCTAAGGGCAAAACTGAGCAGAGTCAAAAAGTAAGGGCAAAACCCGTGGGTAGGTTCCAACTAGGGGCAAAAATGCAATTGTCTCAATGAACTTAATTCTCTAGATGCAGGCAGGAGTCAGTCGATGTGTGGAGTAATAGTAGTAGATGCAGAATCGTTTCAGTCTACTTGACACGGACGTGATGCTTATATTCATGATCATTGCCTTAGATATCGTCATAACTTTGCGCTTGTCTATCAATTGCTCGGCAGTAATTTGTTCACCCACCGTAATAATTTCTATCTTGAGAGAAGCCTCTAGTGAAACCTATGGCCCCCGGGTCTATTTTCCATCATATAAATTTCCGATCTACAATTTCTAGTTTCCTATTTACTTTCTTTGCAATCTTTACTTTTCGTTCCATAAACCAAAAATACCAAAAATATTACTTTGCCGTTTATCATCTCTATCAGATCTCACTTTGCGAATAACCATGAAGGGATTGACAACCCCTTTGTCGCGTTGGTTGCAAGTTGGTGTTTGTTTGTGCATGTATTCAGTGGCTTGTTGTGTAGTCTCCTACTAGATTGATACCTTGGTTCTCAAAACTGAGGGAAATACTTATGCTCCTTTGCTGCATCACCCTTTCCTCTTCAAGGGAAAAACCAACGCAATCTCAAGAGGTAGCAAGAAGGATTTCTGGCGTCTTGCCGGGGAGATTTGCGCCAAGTCAAGTCAAGGTTTGATCTCCCGTCAACTAGCCGATTCTGGCGCCGTTGCCGGGGAGATCTACGCCAAGCCAAGACATAGCAAGTATCTATCATAAACTCTCATCACTCGCATTACATTATTCACCATTCGCCTCTCGTTTTCCTCTCCCCCACTTCTAAAACGATTTTCGAAAAGATTCACCTTTTCTTCGCCCCTCTTCCGTTCGTCTTCTTTGTTTGCTTTTTGTGTGCTCGTGTGTTGGATTGTTTTCTTTGTCACAATGGCTCAAGATAATACCAAATTGTGTGACTTTTCCAATACCAACAACAATGATTTTATTAGTACTCCGATTGCTCCCGATGCTAATGCGGAATCTTGTGAAATTAATACTGCTTTGTTGAATCTTTTTATGAAAGATCAATTTTCCGGCCTTCCCAATGAAGATGCCGCATCCCATCTTAATAATTTCATTGATTTGTGCGATATGCAAAAGAAAAAAGATGTGGATAACGATATTGTTAAGTTGAAGCTATTTCCGTTCTCTCTTAGGGATCGCGCTAAAACTTTGTTTTCATCTTTGCCCAAAAATAGTATTGATTGGAATAAGTGTAAAGATGCTTTTATTTCCAAGTATGTTCCTCCCGCTAAGATCATCTCCCTTAGGAACCATATTATGAATTTTAAGCAACTTGATCATGAACATGTTGCACAATCTTGGGAGAGGATGAAATTTATGATTAGAAATTTCCCTACTCATGGTTTGAATTTATGGATGATTATACAAAAAAATTATGCCGGATTGAATTTTGCTTCTAGAAATGTTTTAGATTCGGCCGCGGGAGGCACTTTTATGGAAATTAATCTAGGGGAATCTACTAAACTCCTAGATAATATTATGGTTAATTATTTTCAATGGCATACCAAAAGATCTTCCACTAGTAAAAAGGTGCATGCAATTGAAGAAATAAATGATTTGAGTGGAAAGATGGATGAGATTATGAAATTATTTGCTAGTAAGAGTGCTCCTATTGATCCTAATGATATGCCTTTGTCTACTTTGATTGAAAACAATAATGAATCTATGGATGTGAAATTTTTTTGGTAGGAACAATTTTGGTAATAACGCGTATAGAGGTAATTTTAATCCTAGGCCGTTTCCTAGTAATTCCTCTAATAATTATGGTAATTCCTATAGCAATTCTTATGGAAATTATAATAAGATGCCCTCTGAATTTGAGAATAGTGTTAAGGAATTTATTAGTTTGCAAAAGAATGTTAATGCTTTGATTGAAGAAAAATTGCTTAAGATTGATGATTTGGCTAGGAATGTGGATATAATTTCTCTTGATGTTGATTCTTTGAAACTTAGATCTGTTCCACCTAAGCATGATATCAATGAGTCTCTCGAAGCCATGAGAATTTCCATTGATGAATGCAAAGAAAGAACCGCTAAGATGCATGCTAAGAAAGATTGGTTTATAATAGCATGTTCCTCTAGTTTCCTTGAAAATAATGATGAAGATCTAAAAGTGATTGATGTGACACCTATTGAATCTTTGTTTTCCAATGTTAATCTTTATAAATATGGGACTGTAGATGAGTCAACTTTATTTAGAAGGCGTCCCAATGATTCGGAGTTCTTAGATCTTGATGCAAAAATTGATAAAAGTGGGGTTGGAGAGGTCAAAACTTTAGATAGCAATGAACCCACTATTTTGGATTTCAAAGACTTTAATTATGATAATTGCTCTTTAATAGATTGTATATCATTGTTGCAATCCATGTTGAATTCTCCTCATGCTTAAAATCAAAACAAAGCTTTTACTAAATATATCCTGGATGCTATGATGCAATCTTATGAAGAAAAGCTTAATTTGGAAGTTTCTATTCCTAGAAAACTTTATGATGAGTGGGAACCTACTATTAAGATTAAGATTGAAGATTATGAATGCTATGCTTTGTGTGATTTCAGTGCTAGTGTTTCCACGATTCTGAAAACCTTATGTGATGTGTTAGGTTTCCGTGAATTTGTGTAACATCCCAAAATTCTAAATTTTGGAATGTTATAATAAATAGATAGATTTGATTGTTTGTTGGATTGTTGTGTGATTGATTGACTGAAAGTGAGTGAATTCGAAATCTTTTGAAAGTTAAATGAGCGGGAATAAAAGGACTTTCCCAAACTTTCATTTTGCTTTTATGATCTCCATGAATTCAAATTCTTTTCATCACAAAACCCTAGAGAGAAGATGACATGACTTCTTCCATTTATTTAAATGAAAAGGGGTGTTGAAAATATTTGAATATCATTTGAAAATATTTCCAATTTAGAAACTTCAAGCAACTCAATGATTTTCATGAGAGAAGATAAAATGACTTCTTCAAAACATATGAAATATGAGTTGGAAGTTTTAAAGGATCTAATTTAAAGTCCTTTTGGAAATTATTTTCAATTTGGAGTATTTGGGTTTTATTCAAATTATTTTTCTCCAAAATAAAAATATATGGAAAATAGGGTAACATGATTCCCTACAACAGAAAATTGGAGAGAAATAAATTTGAATTAATTTTGGTATTTTGGAAATGATTTTTAGTGGATTTTAGTAGAGCAATAGCAATCTTTGATTTATTTGAATTTTTGTGGATTTTATTTAATGCTAGAAAAATGCCCATGCTGTAGGAAATCTTTTTCTGAAAATTTTGATATATAATATGCCTATGTACAATTTTATTTTTGTTTTTGTTATACAGTTTTCCTTTCTGTTTCTAATAAAAAAACTGTACGTGCCGCCCAATTTTTTTTTCCGTCGCCTACGTGCACAGTGCACCCATGCCGGCCCATGTTGTTTTTTTGGTTATGTTTGCAGAAAAAAATATTTTTTCTTTTTCTTAATTTTTTTCCTTCTTTTAGTGTTTAAAAAAAACTGCCGCACGCACGCGCGCGGCCGGCCGAAGCTTTAGCCCATGCGCTTTTCTCTTTTTTTTTTTGTTTTTCGTCTACGTTTAGTCCCATATTGCCTAGCCTTTGACCTTTAAGCCTTTTTTCCACCAATAAATATAGACCCATAGAGCCTCCAAAAATCATCCGATTCGGGTTAAATCAAAATTTTGGTTTGACTAGATTCCTTAAAGAAAAATATATTTCTCCTCTCCGGCGGGACTTTTGGAAGTTGTCTCCTCACTCCGAAGTCGTCTTTTAGGTATATTTATTCGTTCTCTGTATTTATGCGTTAGACCTAATTTTTTTAGCCGTAGCTATTTTTCTTCTTCAAAACAGCTTGGCCCTGATTTTTCAAATAACCATAACGTTTTACTCGTTCATCCAAATTAGATAAAACCAGAGCCTATAGTTTCATCTTGTTTTCACCTATCCAGTTAACCTGTCACGTCAACTTTTTGAAATTTTGAAATTTCGAAATTTGTTCAAATTCATAATCAAACTTCTTTTGTTCATAACTTAAGTTCCGTAACTCCGTTTGAGTTGATTCTTTTTGCAAAGCGAAGCTCTTGACCTAAACTTTCTGATAAGGCCAAATCCATCTAATTTTGGTACTGTTAGAAATTTTTTTATGTTGCAAGAGTTATTAGCTTGGTTTTGAAGTTTTCCAAATTGTTTTCCTCGTTCTTTCTGATCTTTTGAGTGATTGCTTATGTGTGATTACCATTGCCTGCTTACGATAGATTGACTGGAGTGTGACGAGTAGATCTATCCAGAGTATTGAGTGCGAATCATCTTCATCAACATTGCAGGCAAGTAACACTTTGATCATACCTCTTTTACTACCCAGTTTTATTGCATTAGATCAATCCTCAAACATTGCATGGTTAGGATCTAATTAAATTGTGGGTATTGGGAAGTAGTTGAGATAGTACCTATTACCTATTTTATTATCAAACCCTTGGGAGTTACCTCTACGTTATCTTATATTGCTATGCTATGCTAGTAGACGTGGATTGGGTTTGAGTGTATCCATGACAGATGTGAGATTGTTAATATATGGTTAAACTTAAGGTGGCAACTAAAACTCACATCTGGGTGGATTGAGGTACCTGGGTATTCCAGGATTGCCTGTTTTTCTAAGAACCGCCACCCAGGCTCAAAGGGATCATGAGATTATTCATGCTAGAAACTTCCGTGTGCAGCCACAAGCTATTATGTGCTCTAGCATAGTTGATTAAGCTGTGTGAGCTCTTGAAGAGGTAGACTAGCAGATGTAGGAGATGTAGGTGGTACTGTCTACCCGGAGTAGAGAGTTAACGCTTCTGAAAGACTGTGTCTCGGTCATCCGTTTCTCAAACATCATGTAGTGCGAGAATCAAGCGGAGGGGATCGAGTCTTGTGGGGAAAAGTGCACAAACCTCTGCAGAGTGTACAAACTAATCATGATTAGCCGTGTCCCCGGTTATGGACATCTTGAGTATCTAGTTCTTGGATTATCCCGTTGATCTCATCATGTTACTTTAATTAATATTGTTGGGTTAATGATGATACTTAATTGGGATTGAGATGCTCTCAACCATCTCAATGTTTCACAACCACCATGATAGTTAAATAAAATTTATTCCTTTGCAGTAGGGAAAAATTGGCTTTTTGCAAAAACATTATAACCTTTTCCACCAGCCATATATGCATGTAGTGATAGCCCTTGTTCATCATTTCTCTATGGTGTGAATTTGCCAGCATATTCCATGTGCTGACCCGTTTTCGGGCTGCAACGTTTCATGTTGCAGGATTCTTACGATGAGTAAGGGATACGTTAGGGTTACGATTTCTACACTCAACTTTGCCGTTGGTGTTGATGGGAATCCACAACCTTGTTACTTTCGCTATTTGGATTGAGGTAATGGTATTTACGTTACTTTATACATGTGATTTACCTCTGTTATAAATCCTCGAGTACTGTGTGTGTCAGCATACCGATCCAGGGATGACACTTAAGCACAGAGACTTGATCCATTCGGGTCGGGTCGCTACAAGATCGTATCAGAGCACATGTTGACTGTAGGATGTGACCCTAGAAACTGGCAAGCCCATAGGAATTTTTTTTCTCTACAACTTTCTTTTCAAAAAGATCTTTTAGCTCTCTCCTTTTCTGAGCTTATTCAAATATTCCCTTTAAGTGAGACCATACCCTTTTTCCTTTTGGACCACTCGAAGATTCGACGGATAAGACCACTTCAAGAAGTACAAGATATCGGACAACTAAGACCATTCGGAATGAAGAGGATTTTACCGTGCATTATGATAATGGAAACTACAACGGTTGAAGACTCCGAAGACTAGGAGAATTTGAAGGCTCTGTAGAATTGCAAGATGTGTATGACCTAGGAAGGCTACCCCTGTGGAACTTGGCAGACTATGGAAGCTGTCAATACCCGAGAACAAGGTGTATCGGGGAAAGACTGGAACATGGAGCATTAGAAAACAAAGTTTTGTCAAGGAAAACCCTAAGGCAGGAGATATCCACTATGGAGAGATAGCTCATGGAAATGACAAGGACAGAAACACGACTATCCATGATGTTATCGCCCGCTTATGTTATTGTCACCGTGCCGAGTTAAGCATGCATATGCATGGAAGGATTGGATGGTAGAAGGCTGATGGAGCACCTATCAGCAAGATGAAGTTTTAACTTTAGACCGGTGTATCACCAGGATCTGGAGTATTACATCAAGAAGTTTTTGACAAATAAGTGTTTCGTGAAGAACTCAGAACCCAGAAACTGAAAGTAGCCAAACTGGGAAAGCAAAACCTCGAGATAACGGAGACTCGTCAGGAACTGAAGGACAGTAGGATCATGGTTCATGTCAAGGATGTTGAGACCCAGAAGTTGGAGCGCAACTCCAGAAATATTAAAGGACGTCACGAGAGACTTCGCGTCAACAGAGATGATTTGGCAAAAGAACTTGAGAAGGACAAGCATGATTGGAAGAGGCCATCGGAGACATGAACAAGACTTGAAGAGTTTGGCGACGATGAAGACTTATTGACCTTTAGAAGACCAAACCCCTGTTATACCTACGTTAGATGCGACGTTTGTGAGCTGTCATTTGTTTGTTGTTTTTCCGACAGCCACAATAAAAACCTGTCTCTTCAAAACTATTGTTTGTATTGTGTGCATCCCTCTCGACCTCTCTTATCTCACCCCAAACCCATGGACCCAATAGAGGATGAATGGAGATGAGCTTGTATTTTCTGGACCGATGAGTCAATTGGAGACGGGCCAATGGATTCAGAACATGGAGGATCACATGAAGAATAACCCTATAGTCAGAAAGGATATGACCCGGCATGCTCTTCAATGTTTTGAAAGAGGTGCTGCTACTTGGTGGAGGATGTACCAAACCATCAATGGATGGCAAGGAGTAACCACTTGGAAAGAATTTAAGTGGACTCTACAAAGATCTCATCTTGTGTCCCAGAAATTTAAGCCTTATGGAAAGGATATGAAGAAACCTTGTGCATACAAGCCTTGTGGAGAAATAGGACACAACCATAAGGAACACAAGGATGAATGCCCAAATTGTGAAGGAAGTCACCCAGTTGAAGAATGCCCAACTAGGCAGATCACTTGTTTCTTGTGTGAAGGGACTACCCACTACCCTGCTCAGTGTCACATCTACCCCATGGTAGAAAGGACCATCCAGCAGAAGAAAGAAGCAATGAAAAGAGCCCTCATGGAAATTTTAGAGGAATCTGTGATGAAGGAAGAGGTGGAGGACACACCCAAAGAAGAACCAATTAAACCCTGCACCAAGTCATGCTATTCATGTGGAGAAGAAGGACACATCTCCCAAAATTGTCTGAATGGGGATTTAGTAGAATTCCCGACAGAGGAAGTAGAGTATGACCCACAGGAAATAGAAGCCCTGATTGGAACGGAAAAGCCCAGGAAGAGAAGTAGATTGGATCCCAGGAACAACCCAATTTCTACAAAAAAGGACCTGAGTCATATCACATGTTTCAGGTGCAAAAATTCAGGACACTACTTCAATGATTGCCCAAAAGGGAAGATGAGGACCCCAGGAGGCTATATAATCACAAGGAAACCTCGAGATATGTCAGAAGTAATATTTTTCCGTTGTGATGAAACAGGGCACTTTGCCAGAGAATGCCCCAAGGAGACGGAGACTTGTGATAAATAGTTGAGTGCAACGAGAAAAATAGTAGTAGTAGTGTGGACATTTCTTTTATTAGTGAGGTGTCGGGTTGAGGCATGTAATGGAATGCAGGAGATTGTAATAATGTGAGAATCAATAAAGTTAGCATCATTGGTATTGATTTGGATTTTATGAGTTGTTACTCTATGAAGAAAGATTTTGACCATTTTCGAGGATATGAGAAATATGGTCTATGGAAGATTGTGCATTTTAAAGGTGGTAGTACCCAGTGAGGAAACTTGACCCTTGGAAAAAGGTAATGATATTCCACGAAGTGGATTTCGAACAAAATAAGTATGAGTTTTATCTCGATATGTTGGATACCCCAAGAATATGAGGGTATGGAGTATTATTGGATGTAAAGGAGGTAGTCTATGAAATTGGAGACAGAGCATGTCTTCGTGTGTCCCCTCTGCGAGGAGTTAAACTATTTGGAGTTAAGGGAAAGTTAGCCCCGAGATTTGTAGGACCATACCGAGTTTTGGAGCGTATGGGAGAAGTGGCCAACAAGCTGGAGTCACCCGAAGGACTGTCAGGAGTTCATGATGTGTTTCACGTTTCCCAGTTGAAGAAGTGCCATGCAGAGATGGCCAATATTCCCCTGTAAGGACGCTTGACCCTGGAAAGGATAATGATGTTCCACGAAGTGGAGTATGGACTTCATAAGTATAAGTTTTTTTATCTCGGTATGTGGGATATCCCCCGAGGATGAAGAGATGAATTACTATTGGATATAAAGGAGGTATGATGTTGGAAATATGGATCAATGGAATTCCATGATGAGTCTGAGTAATCATGTCCTAGTTTGGTGCCAATAGAAGGAAGGAAGACAGTACAATTGGATGGATTTAAGAATACCAGGAAGTTGGATGTTGGATTAAGGATCAGTTGCCCGATGATGAGTTCAAGGTTTACAAGTGATGAGATGGGCCATAACCCACAGGCCCCAGGACCTGCCAAGAAGCAAGCACATTCTTGCTGAAGGAAAAACCCTGGAAGAAGTTACGATTTTATCGACAAACGATCTTATAGGAGTTACGCAAAATCTGAGGGTTGGGAAGGAACGATAGATGTTTGTTTGGCTTGCAGAATCCATGGATTTATCCGAACTTGGTTCGTCAGCAAGAGAAATTCTGCAATGCTTGCGAGGATGACCGAGTGTTAGAATGCGAGATTCGCTAAACCATATACAAGGTAATGATTTGGGTGCGGGATGGATTGATCACCATACCGACTTACTCTTATTATTCGCTTTGCTATATGGGATGGTAAATCTGAGTGACCTACCTATAGTAGAGAGACGACGGTATTAAACCTTGCTTGAACCTTAGAATGGTATAAGAATGTTTCCCTTGTACACGGCAGTTGATGCCAATCGTAGGTTATACGGTGAGGATCAACCAGACCCATTTCCTGCAGGAGAAACCATAAATCGTTGACCACCATGAGATATCGATAGTTGTTTAGTTTTGGCGCCAGACCCGTCAGCTAAGAAGACCCAGTCATGGAAGAACCATACCAAGATGAAAGGATACAGAAGAATTGAGGAAAAAGGTTATGCCACTACCGGAAGAGCCCATTATCCTTACGATCTGAGAAGACCGACACTGTTAACAATAAGGATGGAGTATACGAGTTTTGGTGGAACCGTAACAATGTTTCTAAGGGTGGTAGCACCCCAGACCCCTGAGATGATCGATGGATTTTGAGAAGACCCCAAAGCTAACTTATTTCTTTCTAGCCTCACCGAATCTCGAGGACGAGATTCATTTTAAGGGTGGTAGGTTTGTAACATCCCAAAATTCTAAATTTTGGAATGTTATAATAAATAGATAGATTTGATTGTTTGTTGGATTGTTGTGTGATTGATTGACTGAAAGTGAGTGAATTCGAAATCTTTTGAAAGTTAAATGAGAGGGAATAAAAGGACTTTCCCAAACTTTCATTTTGCTTTTATGATCTCCATGAATTCAAATTCTTTTCATCACAAAACCCTCGAGAGAAGATGACATGACTTCTTCCATTTATTTAAATGAAAAGGGGTGTTGAAAATATTTGAATATCATTTGAAAATATTTCCAATTCAGAAACTTCAAGCAACTCAATGATTTTCATGAGAGAAGATAACATGACTTCTTCAAAACATATGAAATATGAGTTGGAAGTTTTAAAGGATCTAATTTAAAGTCCTTTTGGAAATTATTTTCAATTTGGAGTATTTGGGTTTTATTCAAATTATTTTTATCCAAAATAAAAATATATGGAAAATAGGGTAACATGATTCCCTACAACAGAAAATTTGAGAGAAATAAATTTGAATTAATTTTGGTATTTTGAAAATGATTTTTACTGGATTTTAGTAGAGCAATAGCAATATTTGATTTATTTGAATTTTTTTGTATTTTATTTAATGCTAGAAAAATGTCCATGCTGTAGGAAATCTTTTTCTGAAAATTTTGATATATAATATGCCTATGTACAATTTTATTTTTGTTTTTGTTATACAGTTTTCCTTTCTGTTTCTAATAAAAAAACTGTATGTGCCGCCCAAATTTTATCCGTCGCCCACGTGCACAGTGCACCCATGCCGGCCCATGTTGTTTTTTTGGTTATGTTTGCAGAATTTTTTTTCTTTTTCTTAATTTTTTTCCTTCTTTTAGTGTTTAAAAAAAAACTGCCGCACGCACGCGCGCGGCCGGCCGAAGCTTTAGGCCCATGCGCTTTTCTCTTTTTTTTTTGTTTTTCGTCTACGTTTAGTCCCACATTGCCTAGCCTTTGACCTTTAAGCCTTTTTTCCACCAATAAATATAGACCCATAGAGCCTCCAAAAATCATCCGATTCGGGTTAAATCAAAATTTTGGTTTGACTAGATTCCTTAAAGAAAAATATATTTCTCCTCTCCGGCGGGACTTTTGGAAGTTGTCTCCTCACTCCGAAGTCGTCTTTTAGGTATATTTATTCGTTCTCTGTATTTATGCGTTAGACCTAATTTTTTGTAGCCCTAGCTATTTTTCTTCTGCAAAACAGCTTGGCCCTGATTTTTTCAAATAACCATAACGTTTTACTCGTTCATCCAAATTAGATAAAACCAGCGCCTATAGTTTCGTCTTGTTTTCACCTATCCAGTTAACCTGTCACGTCAACTTTTTGAAATTTTGAAATTTCGAAATTTGTTCAAATTCATAATCAAACTTCTTTTGTTCATAACTTAAGTTCCGTAACTCCGTTTGAGTTGATTCTTTTTGCAAAGCGAAGCTCTTGACCTAAACTTTCTGATAAGGCCAAATCCATCTAATTTTGGTACTGTTAGAAATTGTTTTATGTTGCAAGAGTTATTAGCTTGGTTTTGAAGTTTTCGAAATTGTTTTCCTCGTTCTTTCTGATCTTTTGAGTGATTGCTTATGTGTGGTTACCATTGCTTGCTTACGATAGATTGACCGGAGTGTGACGAGTAGATCTATCCAGAGTATTGAGTGCGAATCATCTTCATCAACATTGCAGGCAAGTAACACTTTGATCATACCTCTTTTACTACCCAGTTTTATTGCATTAGATCAATCCTCAAACATTGCATGGTTAGGATCTAATTAAATTGTGGGTATTGGGAAGTAGTTGAGGTAGTACCTATTACCTGTTTTATTATCAAACCCTTGGGAGTTACCTCTACGTTTGCTTATATTGCTATGCTATGCTAGTAGACGTGGATTGGGTTTGAGTGTATCCATGACAGATGTGAGATTGTTAATATATGGTTAAACTTAAGGTGGCAACTAAAACTCACATCTGGGTGGATTGAGGTACTTGGGTATTCCAAGATTGCCTGTTTTTCTAAGGACCGCCACCCAGGCTCAAAGGGATCATGAGATTATTCATGCTAGAAACTTCCGTGTGCAGCCACAAGCTATTATGGGCTCTAGCATAGCTGATTAAGTTGTGTGAGCTCTTGAAGAGGTAGACTAGCAGATGTAGGGGATGTAGGTGGTACTGTCTACCCGAAGTAGAGAGTTAACGCTTCTGAAAGACTGTGTCTCAGTCATCCGTTTGTCAAACATCATGTAGTGCGAGAATCAAGCGGAGGCGATCGAGTCTTGTGGGGAAAAGTGCACAAACCTCTGCAGAGTGTACAAACTAATCATGATTAGCCGTGTCCCCGGTTATGGACATCTTGAGTATCTAGTTCTTGGATTATCCCGTTGATCTCATCATGTTACTTTAATTAATATTGTTGGGTTAATGATGATACTTAATTGGGAATGAGATGCTGTCAACCATCTCAATGTTTCACAACCACCATGATAGTTAAATAAAATTTATTCCTTTGCAGTAGGGAAAAATTGGCTTTTCGCAAAAACATTATAACCATAGAGCTTTTCCACCAGCCATATATGCATGTAGTGATAGCCCTTGTTCATCATTTCTCTATGGTGTGAATTTGCCAGCATATTCCATGTGCTGACCCGTTTTCGGGCTGCAACGTTTCATGTTGCAGGATTCTTACGACGAGTAAGTGATACGTTAGGGTTACGAGTTCTACACTCAACTTTGCCGTTGGTGTTGATGGGAATCCACAACCTTTGTTACTTTCGCTATTTGGATTGAGGTAATAGTATTTACGTTACTTTATACATGTGATTTACCTCTGTTATAAATCCTCGAGTACTGTGTGTGTCAGCATACCGATCCAGGGATGACACTTAAGCACAGAGACTTGATCCATTCGGGTCGGGTCGCTACAATTTGATGATTGATCCTTAAATTTGCATCTTGCAGATTCCACTATTAAGAAACCTATGGGAAGAATTAATGATGTTCTTATTGTTGAAAATAGGAATTATGTACCCATATATTTCATTGTTCTTGATATAGATTGCAATCCTACTTCTCCTATTATTCTTGGTAGACCTTTCCTTAGAACGATTGGTGCAATTATTGATATGAAAGAAGGAAATATTATATTTCAATTTCCGTTAAGGAAAGGCATGTAACACTTTCCAAGAAAGAAAATTAAATTGCCTTATGAATCTATTATGAGAGCCACTTATGGATTGCATACCAAAGATGATAATACTTAGATCTATTCGTGTTTTTATGCCTAGCTAGGGGCGTTAAACAATAGCGCTTGTTGGGAGGCAACCCAATTTTATTTTTGTTCTTGCTTTTTAGGTCCTGTTTTGCTTTGAATAAATCATCTATCCTCTGGTTAGATGTGGTTTTGTGATTTAGTTAGTGTTTGTGCCAAGTAAGACCTATAGGATAACCTACGGTGATAGTTAATTTGATCTTGCTGAAAAACAGAAAATTTTGCGCTAACAGAAACAATTCTTCTTTTTAGCAGGTGCGTGATAAAATACTGATTTTTTGCAGAAGATTAATAAAAAAATTATCTGGGATTTCCTATTTTCTCAGGACTTTTTGAGTTCCAAAAGTATTCGAAATATTCAGATTGTTGTAGACTGTTCTGTTTTTGAAAGATTCTGTTTTTCGCGTTTTGTTTGCTTATTTTGATGCATCTATGGCTAGTATCGGGTGGTATGACCAATGGAAAAGTTGGAATACAGTAGATATTACACCAATATAAATAAATAATGAGTTCACAACAGTATCAAAAGTGGTGATTTATTTTCTTATACTAACGGATCTTACGAGATTTTCTGTTGGAGTTTTGTGTTGTGAAGCTTTCAAGTTTTGGGTAAGGATTTGATGGACTATGGAATAAGGAGTGGCAAGAGCCTAAGGTTGGGGATGCCTAAGGCACCCCAAGCTAATATTCAAGGATGTAAAAAAGCCTAAGCTTGGGGATGCCCCGGGAAGGCATCCCCTCTTTCGTTTTCATCTATCGGTAACTTTACTTGAGGCTATATTTTTATTCACCACATGATATGTGTTTTGCTTGGAGCGTCTTGTATGATTTGAGTCTTTTCTTTTTAGTTTGCCACAATCATCCCTACTGTACACACCTTTTGAGAGAGACACGCATGAATCGTGATTTATTAGAATTCTCTATGTGCTTCACTTATATCTTATGAGCTAGGCAAAATTTGCTCTAGTGCTTCACTTATATATTTTTAGAGCACGGCTGTGGTTTTATTTTATAGAAATTGATGAACTCTCGTACTGCACTTATATTATTTTGAGAGTCTCTAAACAGCATGGTAATTTTCTTTGGTTATAAAATTAGTCCTAATATGATAGGCATCCAAGAGGGTTATAATAAAAACTTTCATATAAAGTGCAGTGAATACTATGAGAAGTTTGATTCCTTATGATTGTTTTGAGATATGAAGATGGTGATATTAGAGTCATGCTAGTAAGTAGTTGTGAATTTGAGAAATACTTGTGTTAATGTTTGTGAGTCATGTAGCATGCACGTATGGCTAACCGTTATGTAACGAAGTTGGAGCATGAGATGTTTTTTGATTGTCTTCCTTATGACTAGCGGTCGGGGACGAGCGATGGTCTTTTCCTACCAATCTATCCTGCTAGGAGCATGCGCGTACTACTTTGTTTTGATGACTAATAGATTTTTGCAATAAGTATGTGAGTTCTTTATGACTAATGTTGAGTCCATGGATTATACGCACTCTCAGACTTTCGCCATTGCTAGCCTCTCTAGTACCGCGCAACTTTCGCCGGTACCATAACCCGACCACATATCCTTCCTAAAAAACAGCCACCAAACCTACCTATTATGGCATTTCCATAGCCAATCTGAGATATATTGCCATGCAACTTTCCACCGTTCCGTTTATTATGACATGCATCATCATTTTCATATTGCTTTGCATGATCATGTAGTTGACATCGTATTTGTGGCAAAGCCACCGTTCATCATTTTTTATACATGTCTCTCTTGATGCATTGCACATCCCGGTACACCGCCGGAGGCATTCACATGGAGTCATATTTTTCTTCTAGTATCGAGTTGTAATTTTTGAGTTGTAAGTAAATAGAAGTGTGATGATCTTCATTATTATAGCATTGTCCCATGTGAGGAAATAAAAAAAGAGAGAAAGGCCAAATAAAAAAAAGACCCCAAAAAAGGGAAAAAAAGAAAAAAAATGAGAGAAAAAGAGAGAAGGGACAATGTTACTATCCTTCTTGCCACACTTGTGCTTCAATGTAGCACCATGATCTTCATGATAGAGCGTCTCCTATGATATCACTTTCATATGCTAGTGGGAATTTTTCATTATAGAACTTGGCTTGTATATTCCAACAATGGGCTTCCTCAAAATGCCCTAGGTCTTCATGAGCAAGCAAGATGGATGTACACCCACTTAGTTTTCTTTTTGAGATTTCTTTACTCTTATAAAAAATCGAGTTGGTGATGATGGTGTGCCTGCCATCTTGCAATATAGATCGTCCAATCTATATCTGACGGATAGAAAGCAAACTATGGCAATTTTGCAAAACGATACCCACACCTCTCTCGTTCATCTTATTTCCCACAACTTCATTGTTGAGTAATTAAAACAGGAAGCCTCTGGAACAATCTGGCATGGTGGCCGCTACCAGCGTCGTCCATCCCCATACCTCCGCTAAGTCCGACCACCAATCACCACCGCGCCCCACTCCTCCTCACCTTATCTCTCATCTTTCTCGAGATATCAATTTTCGATGAAATTCTCGAGACATCATTAGTTTTTACACATGGGATTACTCCTGCATGGGTCAATCACAACAAATTTTTTATAAAAAAATGCATCTTGATGTTCCGTGCAATGCATGGGCATCTTGCTAGTCATAAACTTATAGCTCTAGTGCATCCATTGCATGGCAGTCCCTACTCACTCACATTGATATCTATTAATGGGCATCTCCATAGCCCATTGATATGCCTAGGTTATTTGAGACTATCTCCCTCTTTTTTGTCTTCTCCACAACCACCGTCTATTCCACCTATAGTGCTATGTCCATGGCTCACGCTCATGTATTGCGTGAAAGTTGAAAAGGTTTGAGAACGTCAAAAGTATGAAACAATTGCTTGGCTTGTCATCGGGGTTGTGCATGATTTGAATATTTTGTGTGATGAAGATGGAGCATAGCTAGACTATATGATTTTGTAGGGATAAGCTTTCTTTGGCCATGTTATTTTGAGAAGACATAATTATTTTGTTAGTATGCTTGAAGTATTATTGTTTTTATGTCAATATAAACTTTTGTTTTGAATCTTACGGATCTGAACATTCATGCCACAATAAAGAGAATTACATGGATAAATATGATAGGTAGCATTCCACATCAAAAATTTCTTTTTTTATCATTTACCTACTCGAGGACGAGCAGGAATTAAGCTTGGGGATGCTTAATACGTCTCCAATGTATCTATAATTTTTGATTGTTCCATGCTATTATATTATCTGTTTTGGATGTTTTATATGCATTAATATGCTATTTTATATGATTTTTGGGACTAACCTATTGGCCTAGAGCCTAGTGCTAGTTTCTGTTTTTTTCCTTGTTTTAGAGTTTCGCAGAAAAGGAATACCAAAAGGAGTCCAAACATAATAAAATGTTCGCCATGATTTTTCTTGGACCAGAAGACACCCAGGAGACTTGGAGTGCAAGTCAGAGGAGCCTCGAGGCGGCCACAAGGGTGGAGGGTGCGCCCAAGGGGGTGGGGCACGCCCCCCGACCTCGTGGGCCCCTCATAGCTCCCCTGACCTAATTCTTCGTCCTATATAATACTCTTATACCCCAAAAACATCCAGGGGAGCCACGAAACCACTTTTCCACCACCGCAACCTTCTGTACCCGTGAGATCCCATCTTGGGGCCTTTTCTGGCATCCTGCCGGAGGGGGAATCGATCACGGAGGGCTTCTACATCAAAACCATTGCCTCTCCGATGAAGCGTGAGTAGTTTACTTCAGACCTACGGGTCCATAGCTAGTAGCTAGATGGCTTCTTCTCTCTCTTTGATTCTCAATACAAAGTTCTCCTCGATGTTCTTGGAGATCTATTCAACGTAATACTCTCTTGCGGTGTGTTTGTCGAGATCCGATGAATTGTGGATTTATGATCAGCTTATCTATGAATATTATTTGAATCTCCTCTGAATTCTTATATGCATGATTTGATATCTTTGTAAGTCATCGATTTGGTTTGGCCAACTAGATTGGTTTTTCTTGCAATAGGAGAAGTGCTTAGCTTTGGGTTCAATCTTGCGGTGTCCTTTCCCAGTTACAGCAGGGGCAGCAAGGCACGTACTGTATTGTTGCCATCGAGGATAAAAAGATAAGGTTTTCATCATATTGCTTCAGTTAATCACGCTACATCATGTCATCTTGCTTAATGCGTTACTCTGTTCTTATGAACTTAATACTCTAGATGCACGCAGGAGTCGGTCGATCTATGGAGTAATAGTATTATATGCCGAATCGTTTCGGCCTACTTGACATGGACGTGATGCCTATATTCATGATCATTGCCTTAGATATTGTCATAACTTTGCGCTTTTCTATCAATTGCTCGGCAGTGATTTGTTCACCCACCGTAATAATTTCTATCTTGAGAGAAGCCTCTAGTGAAACCTTTGGCCCCGGGTCTATTTTCCATCATATAAGTTTCCGATCTACAATTTCTAGTTTCCTATTTACTATCTTTGCAATCTTTACTTCCCGTTCCATAAACCAAAAATACCAAAAATATTACTTTACCGTTTATCATCTCTATCAGATCTCACTTTGCGAATAACTGTGAAGGGATTGACAACCCCTTTGTCGCGTTGGTTGCAAGTTGGTGTTTGTTTGTGCAGAATTGGTGGCTTGTAGTGTAGTGTCCTACTGGATTGATACCTTGGTTCTCAAAACTGAGGGAAATACTTACGCTCCTTTGCTGCATCACCTGTTCCTCTTCAAGGGAAAAACCAACGCAATCTCAAGAGGTAGCACGCCCCCCAAGTTAATATTCAAGGAGAACCGAGCAACTAAGCTTGGGGATGCCCCGGAAGGCATCCCCTCTTTCTTCTAACAACCATCGGTAATTTTACTTGGAGCTATATTTTTATTCATCACATATCATGAGTTTTGCTTGGAGCATCTTGTATTATATGAGTCTTTGCTTGTTTTTATTTTTAGTTTGTCACAATCATTCTTGCTAGACACACCTATTTGAGAAAGCCATAATGATGCTATGATTTGTTAGAATTTCTCTATGTGCTTCACTTAAATTTTTTGAGCTATGGAATTGATCTATTGCCTCACTTACATCTTTTTAGCAGGGTGGTGTTTTAATTTTTGAAGAAATCCTGTCATGCTTCACTTAGATTAATTTGAGAGTTAGTTAATTTTTGAAGAAATTCTCTCATACTTCACTTATATTATTTTGAGAGATGAAAATTTTTATGCTCATGTTTTGAGATATGATGATAGTAATATGTGAGTCATGTTGGTGAGTAATTATGCTTTAGTAAGAATATTGGTGTTAAGGTTTGCGATTCCCTATGCAAGCACGAAAGTTAATAGTTATGCAATGAAATTACATCCTACTTGTGGTGCATTATTCGGTGTTAGTTATGCTGAATGCTCGTTTATGAGAATTTTTGTTTCTTGGTTGGTTGCTTCTCAATCTATTTGCTAGCTTTTCCTTGCACTAAGTGGGAATACTGCTTGTGCATCCAAAATCCTTAAACCCAGTTGTGACATATGAGTCCACCATATCTACCTATATGAGCTATTTCCGTGTCATTCCAAGTAAATTTGTATGTGCCAACTCTAATTTTCAAAATGAATTTCCTTTTTGTGTGCCCGTACCGCTCATGAAGCTACAGGGGGTAGCCAATATTTTTCCATGCTAGATGTGGTATTCTCAACATGAGTGTTTCTTCACTTTTCATTGCACGAGAGTGTGGCGGTAATAGGGATGCCCAGTCCTGAAATGAAAAAGAAATTTACTTTATGTTGTCAAATAATAAATTCCTTGGAAAGTGTTAGTATGGAAGGCACCCGTGGATACGGCTACCCATGGATTGTGGAAGAATGCTGGAAAAAGGAATAAAGTTTATTTTATGTTTGGGAACCGCCTATGATATATCTAGCATGGAAGGTATTGGAAACTAAGCAGTCGTTTTCGTTGACGGGAAAAGCATGCCACTCAGAATATTTTATCTCTCAATTTTAGCTTTGAGCTCTGGCACCTCTACAAATCTCTGCTTCCCACTGCGAAGGGCCTATCTATTTACTTTATGCAATTTTTATTTTTATTTGAGTCTCCATCTTCTCTTATAAAGCACCAACTAGGGAGCACTATGATTATACTTGTGCATTGGATGTAGCTAATATTCGAGTGTGTTTCATGAGTGGATGAATGATTGAGCATGATGGGCTAGGGATAACTTTCTTCAGTGTTGATATTTTGAAAGACATGGTTGCTTGTTGATATGCTTGAGTATTGAAGTCTTCATGTCAAATATAGACTATTGCTTTGAACCATCTAAAAGCACAAATGTCCATGCTACAAAATAAAAGAATATGTGTGATGACCCACAAGTATATGGGGTCAATTGTAGACTTTTCGATAAGTAAGAGTGTCAAACCCAACGAGGAGCTGAAGGAAATGACAAGTGGTTCTCAGCAAGGTAATGTCTGCAAGTGCGAAAATTGGAAGTAACAGAGTAGTTTGATAGCAAGATAATTTGTAACGAGCAAGTAATGATAGTAGTAACAAAAGTGCAGCAAGGTAGCCCAATCCTTTTGAGGCAAATGACAGGCCAAACGGTCTCTTATAATAAGCAAAGTGTTCTTGTGGGTACATGGGAATTTCATCTAGTCACTTTCATCATGTTGGTTCGATTCGTGTTGGCTACTTTGATAATTTGATATGTGGGTGGATCGGTGCTTAGGTTCTGTTCTTACTTGAACAAACCTCCTACTTATGATTAACACCCTCGCAAGCATCCGCAACTACGAGAAAAGTATTAAGAATAAATTCTAACCATAGCATTAAACTTTTGGATCCAATCGGTCCCTTACAGAATAGCACATAAACTAGGGTTTAAGCTTCTGTCACTCTTGCAACCCATCATCTAATTACTACTCCACAATGCATTCCCTTAGGCCCAAATATGGTGAAGTGTCATGTAGTCGATGTTCACATGACACCACTAAGGGAATCACAACATACATACTATCAAAATATCGAACACATATCAAGTTCACATGATTACTTGCAACAAGATTTCTCCCGTGACCTCAAGAAAAAAAGTAACTACTCACAAATGATAATCATGCTCAAGATCAGAGAGGTATTAAATAGCATATTGGATCTGAACATATAATCTTCCACCAAATAAACCATATAGTAATCAACTACAAGATGTAATCAACACTACTAGTCACCCACAAGCACCAATCTATAGTTCTGGTACAAAGATTGAACACAAGAGATGAACTAGGGTTTGAGATGAGATGGTGTTGTTGAAGATGTTGATGGAGATTGCCCTCCCCAAGATGGGAGAGTTGTTGGTGATGATGATGACGATGATTTCCCCCTCGGGGAGGGAAGTTCCACCGGCGGAATCGCTCCGCCGGAGGGCAAAAGTGCTCCAGCCAAAGTTCACTCGAGACGGCGGCGCTCCGTCCCGAAAGTCCTCTCCTTATTTTTTCTAGTTCAAAATGACTTATATACTAGAAGATGGGCACTGGAGGTGGGCTGGGCTGAGCACAACCCACCAGGGCGCGCCTGGAGGGCCAGGCGTGCCCTGGTGTCTTGTACTCACCAGGTGGCCCGCCGGTAGTTATTTCCTCTAGTATTTCTTATTTATTCCATAAAAAATTCCTCGTGAAGTTTCAGCTTATTTGGAGTTGTGCAGTATAGGTGGCCTGACGTAGCTTTTCCAGGTCCAGATTTCCAGCTTCGGAATTCTCCCTCTTTGTGTGAACCTTGCAAATTATGAGAGAAAAGGCATTAGAATTACTCCAAAAAGCATTATTATGCATTAAATATTATAAATAATAGTACGTAAATATGGTACAAAATGGACATATCAATGTGATGAACATGTTAGGCAACATTCCACATCAAAAATTCTGTTTTCATCATTTACCTACTCAAGAACGAGCAGGAATTAAGCTTGGGGATGCTGATACGTCTCCAATGTATCTGTAATTTTTTTATTCCATGTTGTTATATTATCATTCTTGGATCTTTTATATTCATTTTATAGAAACTTTATATCATTTTTTGGGACTAACCTTTTGACATAGTGCCCACTGCCAGTTGCTGTTTTTTGCTTGTTTTTTATTTCGTAGGATATACATATCAAACGGAATCCAAACGCAACGAAACTTTTTGGAGATTTTTTTTCTGCCCAGAAGACTACTTGGGAGACAAGGAAGTGCATGAGGGAAGGCCCATGGGGCCCACCACCCACCTGGGCGCGCCAGAGGCCCCTGGCGCGCCCTGATGGGTGGTGGGGCCCATGGAGGTCCTTTCCACCGCCTCTTAGCTCTATAAATACCGAAATATTCCATAAACCCTAGGGGAGTCAACGAAACACAATTCCAGCCGCCGCAAGTTCTGGAACCACGAGATCCAATCTAGATCCCTATTCTGGCACCTTGCCAGAGGGGAACATGATCACGGAGGGGTTCATCATCCTCATTGGTGCTCCTCCGATGATGCGTGAGTAGTCTACCACAGACCTATGGGTCTGTAGCAAGTAGCTAGATGGCTTCTTCTCTCTTTCTTGATTCTCAATACAATGTTCTCCTCGATGTTCTTGGAGATCCATTTGATATAATGACTTTTTGTGGTGTGTTTGTTGGGATCCGATGAAGTGTGAGTTTATGATTAGTTCTATCTATGAATATTATTTGAGTCTTCTTTGATCTCTTATATGCATGATTATTATAGCCTCGTATTTCTTCTCCGAAACTTTGGTTTGGTTTGGCAAACTAGATTGATTTTTCTTGCAATGGGAAGAGGTGCTTTGTGATGGGTTCGATATTTCGGTGTTCTCACCCAGTGACAGAAGGGGTAGCAAGGCACGCATGAATCGTTTCTATTGAGGATAAAAAGATGGGGTCTATTCCTACATGACTAGATCTTGTCTACATCATGTCATTGTTCTTATTGCATTACTCTATTTCTCTGAACTTAATACACTAGATGCATGCTGGATAGCGGTCGATGTGTGGAGTAATAGTAGTAGATGCAGGCTGGAGTCGGTCTACTAATCTTGGACGTGATGCCTATATACATGATCATTGCATTGGATATTTTCGTAATTATTTGTTCTTCTATCAATTTCCCAATAGTAATTTGTTTACCCATCGTATGTTATTTTCTCGAGAGAAGCCACTACTGAAATCTACGGCCCCGGGTCTATTTTCTATCATATTGTTTTCAGATCTATTATTCCAAAAACCCAAAAAATACCTTGCTGCACTTTTTCTTTCATTATTTTATTTTATGTTTTCGCTAGATCTTTTTATCCAATCTCATACAATTTAATCTATCTCAATACCGAGGAGGGATGTGAAAGTGCAACTATCCCTGGGTGGTTTTGGTAATTCCTAACAACATATAGCCCATTGAGCTAATGCTATTTCAAGATAGATATTTCAGGAAAGCTCAATGATTGGCATGGCATGGATTAGAAAGTGGACCCTTCAAAATGCTAAGGACAAAAGATTGGCTTAAGCTCAAGGCACAAGACTCTACATTTTCTATTTTAGTGATCCAAGATCACATTGAGTCTATAGGAAAAGCCAATACTATTAAGACGGGATGAGGTGTTGCTTAACGAGGTGCTTGCTCAAAATTCTTGGTGATATGCTCCAAAAACCCTCCACTACTTTCTCATATCCACATATGTCCCAAACCAAAAGTCCAACTCGGCCCCACCGATTCTTTCTATCCGGCGCCACCGAGTTCAGTTGACATAGCCACTGCCAGAAACCCTAGTCTTTTCGGTCTCACCGATAGGGATCTCGGTCTCACCGAGATGGGATTGTAATCTCTCTGTTTCCCTTCGTAACGTTTCGGTCAAACCGAGATGAGCGATCGGTCCCACCGAGATTGCAATGCAAACTCTCTGTTTCCCTTTTGTAACGTTCGGTCCAACCGAGATGAGCGAATCGGTCCCACCGAGTTTGCCTGACCAACTCTCTGTTTGACTATTACCAAAAATGGTCCCACCGAGTTTGTGTAATCGGTCGCACCGAGATTACGTTATGCCCTAACCCTAATGATATCGGTCCCACCGAGTTGACATGTCGGTCCCATCGGTCTGACCGAGTTCTCTGATTCGGTCCCACCGAGTTTGGTGATTTGTGTGTAACGGTTAGATTTTGTGTGGAGGCTATATATACCCCTCCACCCACTCTTCATTCGTGGAGAGAGCCATCAGAACATGCCTACACTTCCATTACATATTTTCTGAGAGAGAACCACCTAGACTTGTGTTGAGGTCAAGATATTCCATTCCAACCACATAAATCTTGATCTCTAGCCTTCCCCAAGTTGCTTTCCACTCAAATCTTCTTTCTACCAAATCCAATCCTATGAGAGAGAGTTGAGTGTTGGGGAGACTATCATTTGAAGCACAAGAGCAAGGAGTTCATCATCAACACACCATTTGTTACTTCTTGGAGAGTGGTGTCTCCTAGATTGGCTAGGTGTCACTTGGGAGCCTCCGACAAGATTGTTGAGTTGAACCAAGGAGTTTGTAAGGGCAAGGAGATAGCCTACTTCATGAAGATCTACCCTAGTGAGGCAAGTCCTTCGTGGGCGACGACCATGGTGGGATAGACAAGGTTGCTTCTTCATGGACCCTTCATGGGTGGAGCCCTCCGTGGACTCGCGCAACCGTTCCCCTTCATGGGTTGAAGTCTCCATCAACGTGGATGTACGATAGCACCACCTATCGGAACCACGGATAAAAAATCTCCATGTCAACATTGTGTTTGCTCCCTCAATCTCCTCCCTTTACCTTCATATGCAATTGTTTTACATTCCGCTGCAATACTCTTAGAATTGCATGTGTAGGTTGATTGCTTGACTTGTGCTAAGTTGTTAAAATCTGCCAAGAACTAAAATAGGGAAAAGGCTAGATTTTTATTTGGTCAAGTAGTCTAATCACCCCCCTCTAGACATACTTTCGATCCTACAAGTGGTATCAGAGCTTTGGTCTCCATTTGCTTTGATTTCCATAGCTTTTGGTGGTCATAGCCTTGGTTTCACAACCTAGGAGAGTATGGTGTCTAGCAAGGGAAATTACCACCGTAGAGGTCCTTACTTTGATGGTACAAATTTTGCTAGTTGGAAGCATAAGATGAAAATGCATATTCTTGGACATAACCCCGCCGTTTGGGCTATTGTGTGTATTGGCTAGCAAGGTGAATTATTTGATGGGAGAGAACCAAACCGTGAAGCTACCGTGGAAGAGTTGAAGATGCTACAATACAATGCTCAAGCTTGTGATATTCTCTTCAATGGATTGTGCCTCGAAGAATTCAACAAAATCAGTTGTCTTAGAATGCAAAGGAAATTTGGGATACTTTGATTGATATGCACGAAGGTACCGACTCCGTCAAGGAATCCAAATTGGATGTGCTTCAAAGATAACTTGACAAGTTCAAAATGAAGGATGGTGAAGGTGTCGTCGAAATGTACTCTAGGCTTGATCTCATCACAAATGAGATTGCCGGCTTAGGAAGTGAAGAGATGACCGACAAATTCATCATCAAGAAGATCCTAAGAGCCTTGGATGGAAAATATGATACCGTGTGCACATTGATCCAAATGATGCCCAATTACAAAGATCTCAAGCCAATGGAAGTCATTGGAAGAATTGTTGCTCATGAGATGTTACTCAAGGATAAGGAAGAGCTTCACAATAAGTCAAGTGGTGCTTACAAAGCCTCGTGTGATGCTCCCACATCATCAAGTGAGAAACAAACCTTCAATGAAGAATTAAGTCTAATGGTGAAGAACTTCAACAAGTTCTACAAGAGTAGAAGCAAAGAAAGAAGTTCCAAGTCAAGGTCCTACAATGACAAAAGATCTTCTAGTCGTGAGCGTAATAGCTACAATTGTGGAAGACCCGGACACTACTCAAATGAGTGTACGGCTCCCTACAAAAGAACAGAAGATTCTCCCAAAATAAGAAGTAGAAGAGAAGAATCACCACCAAGAGAAAGGAGGAGTAGAGATGATCGTTATGAACGAAGACCTTCTCGGAGAAGCAAGGACTCGGAAAGGAAGGAAAAGTCATCAAGGAGCTACACAAAAAGAAGACATCAAGCTCATGTTGGTGAATGGGTATCCGGCTCCGACTCCGACAATCACTCCGAAAGAAGTTATCACTCAGACTCCGAATATACCCAAGATGAAGGTGTTGCCGGTCTAGCACTTGTGTCAACCAACTCCTACGACATATTTGACCCACCAAATGAAGGAATTGGAAGATGCTTCATGGCCAAAGGTCCAAAGGTAACACATCCCGAGTATGTTGATTTCAATAGTGATGAAGATGACTTGCTAGGTGATGATGATTTACTTGTTGACAACTCTAGTGATGAAAACTATGATGAAACGTCAATTAATCATGCTAATCAAGATAAAATGAATGATGATGATAAGAAGGAGATTGAGCATCTAACTAAAGAACTAAACACTGTTAAGTTAGCTCATGAAACTACCTTGGAAAATCATCGAGAACTTTTAAAGACTCATGATAAGCTACGCTTTGACAAGCTCAACCTTGAGCAAGAGCATGAGTTTTAAAGGCAATCAATGATGATCTTCGCAACAAAAGTTCTTCTTACATTGCCAAGCGTTTACTCTTGTCTACTTACATGCCACAAGTTAAATCTAGCAACAAGAACAAGAAAGATGCTTCATCTAGTAGTAACAACAATCATGCTAAATCCAATGTTGTTGCTTCTAGTAGTTCTCTTGATTCCACTAATGACTCTCTTAGCCAAGTTACACTTGAGCAAGAAAATAGCTTATTGAAGGGAATTATAGAGAAAGGTGTTTCAAGAGCCTTGCCGGAAGTAAGCAATTTCAGGAAATTGTATGCAAGCAAGGAAGACACCGGAAGAATCAAGGTGTTGGTTTTGAACGAAAGTTCAATGCCAACAGAGTTGAGTGGGAAGAAGATCAATACCCCAAGACGAAGTTTGTTCCTCAACAAGAGAAATATGATCCTACTTCCTTCAAGGGGACACAAGCTCAAGATGATCTTCCACCACAAGACCACAAGCAAAAAGGCAAGGACAAGCTTCAAGAGGAAATTGATGCATTTTAAGAAGCACCTAAGGCCTTGGTCAAGTGGGTTCCCAAGACAACATCAAGTTCTACTTCATCAAGTACAACTACAACTCCAAGGATTCCCATCAAGATGGTGTGGATCTAGAAGAAGAAGAACTAGAGAGTTCTTGAGGGTGACTCCGCCAACATGCTTCACTCTTATCATTTTGACAAGAACAAGTGCAAACAACTTCCATATCTTGCACTAGTTCAAGGAGTCACAAACCCTCTTGTTGGTAAGACAAGGGACAAGGTAACCCAATGATTTCATGGACATCATCTTGTGAATACATCATTCTATGTCTATGGATATCCTTGTTTGTTCCTTGTGGGACTAACCCGTGTAGGTATTGAAAGTGCAACTCACTCCAAAGGATTGTTCCAAATGATCTACATCAACATTGAGCATCTACATCTTCAACACCTACATGAAGTCATCATCGACAAAACCCAATGTTAGTTCATCCCTCTAAGGGGGGATATCACATCTAGGGGGAGCTTTACTCTAATCAATTGAGCTAAAGCAACTCTAATGGTGTGAACACATCAATGCTTTATGTAAAAGTGGTAACCCCACTTGTGCTTAAACGATGAGTATGACCTATGATCAAATGTTTTCATTTGACTCCTAAGTCAATATACTCATATATAGATGGCCTAGTCATCGCCAAATTGCTTGATAGATGCTGGAGTGTTTGTGCATGCTTTGTCACATATTTCATTTGCCATTTCATTGTGTGAGCATGTTGGTTGCATACTTTACTCATTCAAGGACATCCATTTGTTGTTTTGAATGTTTGGATTTTTCTCTTTTGCCAAATCGATGGACAAGAATGCCTAAGAACTCCCTCTAGCTATCTATGCTTTTCTTGTCTCAAACTCTATTCATGCTACATCACAAAGTTTGATCAAGTCAGATTCGAACCACTCTATGTGAGGAGCACTCGGAGTTCCCGATTCGTCATAGACTTAAACCTCCAATACCTCTTTGTGCATCTCGGTCTGACCGATTCATCCTTTTCGGTCCTACCGAGTCACTAAGTTGATCTAGGGTTTTCAATCTCGGTGCAACCGATAGATCCTTTCGGTCACACCGAGTTGCAGTAACTGCTTGCAGTTTTGCATCTCGGTGCCACCGAGTCGTTCCACTCGGTCACACCAACAGGGTCGGGTTATATATACCGACGGACCAAATTTTGGAAAATTTTCCGAACCCTCTCGCCCGCGCATAACCTGCTCTGCCTCTTCAGGTCTCCGGATCGTCCTCTCGCCGCCAGCGAGATCCCGCCGCTGGTCTCCGCCGCCGTCAACGGAAATCTTCACCGCCGTTGCCGCCGTAGCAAGTTCGTCGCCGAACTAGGGTACGAACTTGATCATTGTGCTAATCCCTAACTCTGATTCTTAGCAAATTGCTTTGCCATGATTCTTGCCACGATTGAAATCATCCTGTCCAGCGAAAACATCCCGTAGATTAGTTTTAGAAATCGGTCTCACCGATTTTGGCATAGGCCAAAGCACACGCATTTTCGGTCCGACCGAAAATTGCAAATCGGTGTGACCGAGTTTGATTCTTTGTGAAACCCTAGCAGTCTCGGTACCACTGAACTGTGACTCGGTCTGACCGAGTTCACTAGTTTCGGTTCCAAAAGCTGCTTCGGTATCACCGAGTTTACAAATCGGTAGATCCGAAATGCTTTCTGTGAAGAACTAAAACTAAGTTTTTAAGTCATTCATTTTGCAAAACTCCTATACTTTGTGATGCTCATCTACTCTACCTCATCTATAACCTATTCACAGGGTCTGCTGTCAGAGTATTTGCAGAGATGTCTGACCAGAGTGATAGTCAGAACAGGTCTGCGCAACATGTGCAGTTGAGTGAGGGTTCAGATCCCTCTAGCAGCTATGATGAAGGCAGCAGGAGCACACCAAGCAATCTGCCGAAGGCTGCCACAAGGACAAGGAAGAAGAGAAATTCTGACTATGAAGATGAAGATTATGTGGCTTTTTAAGATGAAGCCACTTCAAAGAAGAAAGTGCTGAAGAAAGAGTATGGCTCAGCTGCTGCAACTAAGCCAGGTCTGAAAACTAAGATGCCAGCAAGAAGACATCCCATGTCTAAGCCAAGAAAAGTTGCCACAGGAGAAACAATGGAGTTCACTCTTGAACCCAAGGAAACTGGAGATGGCAAGAAGAGAAAAGAAAGGGTCAAGAAGACCATTGCCAGAGTTATTGGGAAGCCATCAATGATGAGAGATTCAGAAGAAAAGGAAGAGGAAGAGGATGCTACACCAGCACCCAAAGCTCAAAAGCTTATGGGAGATGCAATCAAATCAGGGGCTGCTCCATCAAAGCCCAAAGCTGCTCCCAAGGCTGCTGCTCTGGCTCCAAAGCCAAAACCCAAAAGGAGCACTAGGAACATACCTGCTGAAGAGAAGAACAAGGCCCCAGTGCCTCAAGCTGCTGAAGAAGAAGACGATGATTCTGTTGTGTTGAGGAAGCTGAAGCCCAAGATCCCTGACCACACTGATGCACACCCAGTTGCAGAGAATATGAAGATCAGGAAGGATGCAGGATTGAGACTATGGAGAGAGTCTGATCCCTATGCTATCAGGAGAAGGACTGCTGTGGACTACAGATTTCACACTAAGGAACAGCAGGACTTCTATGAGACAATTCTGCTTGACAAGAAGCCCATTGTGTGTGATATGAGATGGGTTGACTGGGAATTCATCAAGGAAAATGAGGATCACTTCCCTGGAGTGCTTGATTGCTTCAAGGCATGTGGAGTTGATACCTTTGTTGCCCAGAAGCTCACCAAGTGGAATGATGAGCTCATCATGCAGTTTTATTCCACTGCCCACTTCTATCCAGATGGAAGAATAGTGTGGATGTCTGAGGGTACTAGGTACCAATCTACAGTTGCTAAGTGGGCCAAGCTCATAAATGCTCCTAAGAACATGAGGATGACTTGGACATTTATGCAGAGAAGAAGAAAGACCACAATACTATGGCTAACATGTACAAGGAGATCCCAGATGGTGCTTTGGAAACGCATAAGTTTGGATCTATCCATTACTTGTTGTCTGGTCTGCCTACAATCAACTGGATCTTAAGGCACACACTTCTACCCAAGTCAGGTGATCACAAGATGATCAGAGGACATGCTATAAACTTGCTGCACATATTTGATGTCCCACAGAAGTTCAAAGTTATGAGCCTGGTTGTGGAAACAATCAAGAGGACTACAGCTGATCAGAAGAGAAGTTGTGGGTATGCCCCACACATTCAGGAGCTAATCAACTCAAAGATGCGCAAAGGCAAGTACATCTTGGATAAGGAGCACCTGCCCATCTATCCTGAATTTGAAGATAACACTGTTGTGATGAATGAGAATGAACCATCTTCAGCTCAAGCACATGAAAAGAGAGAGAAGGCTAAGGCTGAGAAAGCCGCAAAGATGCCAACTATGGAAGAGGCATCTCAGGTATTCTTGAAGAGCAAGCAAGACCAGCTTGGATAGTTGATCCAATCCACCCTGAGGATTGAGAAAGGCTTGGCCACCCTGACCAACACTACAAAGAAAAGACACATCCGTGACATTTTGGGCCAAACGAATTTTTTTTTGTCATACATATGACACTTCTATGACGATAATTGTGACAAAACCCGATATCATCATAGATGTGGTGGGCTCCTACTTCTATGACAAAAAATCATGACAAAAAATGGGCTTTTCGTCCTGGGCGGGCCGGAGACACAGCTGCATGACATTCTTTGGGCCGTCCATGACGGAAAAAACCGTGGTAGAAGCAAGGGCGAGGAAAATTTCGGGGAGTTCCCGGTTACGGTGGGAGGTCGGGGGCCGAGCGATGCGCGTTTCTCTCGTACACGTACGCGCGTGTGCGCGAGGCGTTGGCTCTAACTGAACCCGAGTGAGGCGTTGGGCTCAAACTGAACCCAAGTGATTGCACTGCAGGCTACGCGTTACTGAACCCGAGCGATCGATCGATGGCTGTTAACTGAACCCGATCGAGCGATTCCTTCGCTACTGCTGCTAACTGAAGCCGATCGATGCTGCCTCTGGATGAACAGTGAGCGTTGCTGGGGGGTTTGGATGAACAGTTCCCGGTGGGGGTGGATGAACAGGACCCCGTGGTGTTGCCTCTGGATGAACAGGACCCCGATCGATCGAGCCGGTTGGGGCTGGATGAATAGGACCCCGTGGAGGGCAGGATGAACAGGACCACCCCGTGGAGGGCAGAATGAATAGTAGATGGTGGAGGGCTGGATGAACAGTAGCCCGTGGAGAGGGCTGGTTGAACAGCAGCCGGTGGAGTAGCGCATGGTGGAGGCTGGATGAACAGGAGCCCGTGGATGAACAGTCGCAGGTGGAGGCTAGAGGAGGTCGACGGTGGATGAACAGTAGCCCGTGGAGGCGGGAGGGGGTCGACGGTGGAGATGAACAGTGTCCCGTGGAGTCCCGTTTTGCGGTACGCCACACATCTCCCGATGAACAGGACCCCCGTTTCGACCGTAGCGCTCCAACACAAGTCCGTTTCCTCCGTTTTGCGGTACGCCACACCCCTCCCGATCAACAGGACCCCCGTTTCGACCGTAGGAGGTCCGTTTCCTCCGTTTTGCGGTACGCCAGACCCCTCCCGACGAACAGGATCCCGTTTCAAACGTGGCCGGTCGAACACAAGGCCGTTTCCTCCGTTCTGCGGTACGCCAGGCCTCGTTTCCATCGGCTGTTCCGTCCAAGCCCTCCCGATGAACACGACGACGCATTCCGTTCCGACCCAGCCGGTTGGCTCCCCATGAACATGACGACGACACTGTTTCTCCGTTCCGACCCAGCCATGTACACGAGCCCTGTTCGTACGTATGCGCGAGTAGGCGTTCGAGACCCTGCCCGTATGTACGTACGTGGCCGTATTTTCTTTCTTGCACACTGGCCGCAGTACGTACGTGTACATGCTACATGCGCGCCTCTACTACGACACGTGCGCGTGTAACATCCCAAATTTTCAATTTGGAATGTTATACATTAGAGCATCATTGCATATCATATTTTATTTGCATTTTGATTTTGATCCTAGAAATTCTACGCAACTCAAGGACCCACAGAGAGAGTTGGGGATTTCGTTATTTTCATATTTGGGTTTCCTCAAATTTTTGAAAAAAGAGGATCATTTGATTTTATTTATTTTATCTTCAATTATTTCATTTATACAAATAAGAGAGAGGGAATAAAATGACTTTCCCAAAAATAAGAAATATTGAGGATTTAATAAAAAAATCAAATAAGATTTTATTTTGGAGTTTTTCGCTATTTTATTCGAATTTAGGAACAATTGCACGTTTTTCAAATTGCATTTTAGGGCCAAGAAAATGTTCATCTCGTTCTAAATATTTTATTTAGACGGTAAAAATTTGTTTTGGCATTTTTTAGATTTTTATTTATTTTTCTAGGATTTATTTTCTGTTCGGCGGATTTTTTTTTTAAAAGCGTCCAGCGCCCGACTGGGCCGAGGCCCAGCCGGGCCGGCCCAGCTCCCCCGCGCCGCCGTCTCCCTCCAGGAGACCGCGACCGGCGCCGCCATCGCCGAGTCCGACCCGGACTCTGCCTCCCCGCCGCCTTGCCCCCTCCTCCGAGCCGCCCTTCCCCCCTCTTAAAAGCCGCCCCGCCCCGCCGCCTCACCCCGTCCCGCCCCGCCGCCGAAGCCGCCCCGCCGCCCGAAGCCTGCCGCCGCCGACGCCCGAAGCCGCCGCCCGTTCCGCGCCCCACCCCGCCGCCTCACCCCGCCCGCCGGAGCCGCCCCGCCTCGCCGGAGCCTCGCCTGAGGTATACGCCGCCGCCGCCCTGCCGTCGTTCGGTTTTTATGAACCGATCCGGTTTTAAAAAAACCCTAGTTTTCGTTTTTTTAGAATAGATCGGTTTTATTTTTTCCCCGGTTTAGTTTAGTTAGCGGACGTTCGTCCGTACGTTCGTTTTAACGAACGAGTTCGCCGTTTAGTCGTTCGTTAGCTTGTTCGTCCGTTTTCTTTTTTTCGGATTTTCCGCGATTATTTCTGATCGCGATTTCTGATCTGTTTTTCGTTTTCGTTTTTCTTTTCGCTCGTTTGTCGGAATCAGGCGATTCAAGCGCCTAGAGTTTCGTCTCGAAGCCCTCTTTCCGTTTAACCAACTCAAACAAGTTTTTGCTTCTGTAAAATTTGACTTAGGTCCAGATTAGTAAACGAAGCTTGTTTCTTTCGCCGTTTGACTTTCGTTGCTTCGTTTGATTAGATTCTTTTTGCAAACCGGAGTTCTTAAGTTGAAATTTCTGGTTAGATCTCTTATTCGAGTTTTACCAGTGCATTAGATGAGTAATTATTGTATGCTTGTTTGTTTGCGATAGAGTACCCGGAGTGCGCCGCTTGCTACTTCGAATCCCTAGGTTCCACGGATCATCAGCAAGGCAAGTAACACTTTGATCATACTTTTCATTACCCAGTTTTATTGCATTAGATCAATCCTCAAACACTGTGTGATTAGGATCTGATTAAATTGTGGGTTTTGGGAAGTAGATGAGGTAGTACCTATTACCTGTTTTGTATTCAAACCCTTGGGAGTTACTGCTATGTTTGCTTATATTGCTATGCTATGCTACTAGACATGGATTGGGTTTGAGTGTATCCATGACAGATGTGAGTTTGTTAATTAATGGTTCACCTTAAGGTGGCAACTTAAATACACATCTGGGTGGATTGAGGCACCTGGGTATTCCAGCGATTGCCTGTTTTTTTATGGACCGCCACCCAGGCTCAAAGGGATCATAAGATTATTCATGGTAGAAACTTTCGTGTGCAGCCGCAAGCTATTATGGGCTCTAGCATAGTTGATTAAGTTGTGTGAAATCTTATAGTGGTAGACTAGCAGATGTAGGGGAAGTAGGTGTAACTGTCAACTCGATCGTAAGGTGCTAATGCTTCTGAAAGACTATGTCTCGGTCATCCGTTTCTCAAACACCATGTAGTGCGAGAATCCCAACGGAGGAGATCGAGTCTTGCGGGGAAAAGTGCGCAAACCTCTGCATAGTGTACAATCTAATCATGGTTAGTCGTGTCCCTGGTTATGGACATCTTGAGTATCTAGTACTTGGATTATCATTTGAATCTCATCATGTTACTTTAATTAATTTTGTTGGGATTAATGTTGAAACTTAATTGGGATTGAGATGGTGTCACCCATTCTCAATGTTTAACAACCACCATGATAGTTAAATAAAATTTATTCCTTTTTAGTAGGGAAAAATTGGCTTTTCGCAAAACTATAACCATAGAGCTTTCCACCAGCCATATATGCATGTAGTATAGCATTATCCTGTTCATTACTCTCTATGTGTTACATTGCCAGCATATTTCATGTGCTGACCCGTTTTTGGGCTGCAACGTTTCATGTTGCAGACTTTTCAGACGACGAGTAAGGTGCCTTAGGTCGTGGTCTTATACTCAGTGATGCCGTTGGAGTTGATGGACTCGCTTATCTTCCAAGTCTTCCGCTGTTATCATTTTTAGATGGCCTTAAGCCATATTTATTGTATTAAGTTCCCTTTCGAGACATTCGATGTAACAAGTGTGTGATTGCTACTCTGTTATAAATCCTTCGAGTACTGTGCGTGTCAGCATTACTGATCCAGGGATGACACTGATGCACAGAGACTTGACCGTCTGAGGTCTGGTCGCTACAAGATGGTATCAGAGCACACGCTGACTGTAGGACACGACCACTAAGCTTAAACCCTAGATCACTATTCTCTTCTCATTTTTGACTCCTCTCCATTTTCACTCTTTTAGGATGGCGGATGCCAGGAACAAGTTCATGCAACCAGATGAAGATACACCCTTTGGACGCCACTTGAAGGAAGTCACTAGATATCTGAACATCGGAATACCAAGCTTCACCGGAACCTACAACGCCACACTACCAGAAGAGGAGCGTTGGATGATTTAAGTTCAAGTTCCAGGAAGGACGTTCATGCCCGTCACCGAGCCCATAGAGTTTTCCTTTGATGCACCAACCTGGAGTCTAGGAAAGAGCATGGCAGCCCACATCACCATGGGATGCATTGGAGAAGTTTACCACAAGGAGCTTAAGGATACCATTTACCAGATTTGTGGGCGCCGAGATGAGCAATGGGAGATGATCGGTACCAAGAAGGATAGATCAATTGCAGCTTTCATCTAGGAGCAAAACCAACACATTCGTCGCCAGGAGAACCAAATGTGCACATGCATGATAGATCTGAAGAAGGCATTGACCAAGATCACGGAGTTGGAGGAAGAACTCAAGGCTACGCGCGAGGATTATATGGAGGAAATCGTCGCACTGGTGGAGAAGAATGACGACCTGATAAAGAAGATCGGAGTATTCATGGGAGACCCAGCACCAGGAAGAGAAGACGATGATTGCGCTTGCCCGGATAACTACATCATCATCGACGACACCGACTCGGACCCCAGTGAAGATGACTTTGTTGATGAAGCTGGAGCAGATATCATGGAGTCTTCAACCGATCAAAATTTCTAGTAGACCACCATAATCAGTAGTAGTATTCCCCCATGTATATAGTATAGTCCGAGCACTTTGTGACGATAGTTAGATCGATTGTATGCCTTGTTTCAATTGATTTGAGTGATATTGATTGTGTTTGTCTCATGTGCATATGGGTAGTGTTTTCTCTCTAGGCCTCATTCTATTCTAAATTCTCATCTTTTCTAAACCCATCAGATGCCTCCGAGACGCGACACCGGATTTGTTTTCCCACCGGAGATCACTCAGTTGATTCAGCAGCAGAATGTCTTGATGCAAGCACTAGTACAGAACCAAGGCAACAACAACAACAACCCACCACCACCACCTGGTGATCACTTAACCCGTTTCTTGAGACTGAATCCGCTGGTGTATTCCAGTAGCACCGAGCCAATTGTTGCAGATGATTGGCTCCGCAAATTTGGAAGGGAGTTGACCACTGTAAGATGCACAGATGCGGAAAGAGTGCGTTTTGCCGCACATCAGCTTGATGGACCCGCAACATCATGGTGGGAGAATTACAAAGCCACACACCCTATAGACACTGCCACATGGGACCAGTTCCAGCAAGCTTTTCGTACTGCCCATGTTTCAGCAGGAGCTATGGCCATGAAGAAGCGTGAGTTTCGCAACCTACACCAAGGAGGACGCACCGTAGGCCAGTATGTGGAGGATTTTAGTAAACTAGCACGTTATGCCCCAGATGACGTTGCTACTGATGCAGCCAAGCAGGAGAAGTTTTTGGAAGGACTGAATGATGAGCTGAGCATGCAGTTGATGGTAGCAACCTTCAACAACTACCAGGAGTTGGTAGATAGAGCTCTCATGATTGAAGTGAAGCAGCAGCAGGTTGAAAACCGCAAGAGGAAGTATGGACAAGGGAAGTACAATTCTGGAGCTCAGCAGAAGCCACGTTTTACCCCGAAATCGGGAGGACATTTTCAGCATACCCATGGAGGAGGTAGTTCGCACAATCATAATGGCCCCAAGAATGGTAACGGGAATGGAGGAAGCAACGGCCAGAACCGTACCAACCCATCAACCCCAGCCAAGAGAGACCTGAGCCAAGTCACTTGCTATAAGTGTCAGAAGACTGGACATTATGCCAATGAATGTCCTGAAGCCCAGAATGGAAATGGCAATGGAAGCTCTGGGAAGAAGCCGAACCCTTTCAATAAAGGACATGTGAACCACGTTAACGTGGAGGAGGTTGAAGCCCAGCCAGATGCAGTAATAGGTAAGTTTTTGGTTAAGTCATTTACTGCACTCGTTCTTTTTGATACTGGTGCATTGCATTCATACATATCAAGGGGATTCGTGGATAAGTATAAACGGCCCACCAAAGTTCTTAGAACACCTATGTTAGTGAGTTCACCAGGAGCAGAGTATATGGCAAGCCAAGGATGTTTTCAGATGCCATTGGCCATAGGTAGGCATGTTTTCCCCTCAGACTTAATAATCTTGGAGTCGCAAGGTTTGGATGTGATTTTGGGTATGGATTGGCTGTCGATGTACGGAGGAAACATCGATTGCGCCAGTAAGACGATTTTACTTACCACCCCTGAAGGAAGAAGGATTAAGTATGTATCCCGGCATGTGCCAAAGAGGACTCAGGTGAATTCCTTATTAGGAGTTGTACAGGAGGAGGTACCAGTGGTGAAGGATTTCCCTGACATATTTCCAGAGGAGTTGCCAGGCATGCCACCGGATAGAGACATTGATTTTTTGATTGAGCTTTTGCCAGGCACAGGGCCAATATCTAAGAGACCGTACAGGATGCCCGCAAAAGATTTGGAGGAGATTAAGAAGCAGATTAAGGAGTTACTGGATAAAGGCTATATTCGCCCAAGTTCTTCACCCTGGGGATCGCCAGTACTTCTAGTGGAGAAGAAGGATGGATCGTTAAGGATGGTTGTTGATTATCGAGGACTGAATGAAGTGACCATCAAAAACAAGTACCCACTGCCGATGATCAATGATCCGTTTGACCGCTTACAAGGAGCTAAGGTATTTACCAAGATCGATCTGCGGTTAGGATACCATTAGTTGAAGATTCGAGAGCAGGATATACCTAAGACGGCTTTTACCACTAGGTATGGGCTGTACGAGTATACTGTTACGTCATTTGGTCTGACTAACGCACCTGCCTATTTCATGAACCTGATGAACAAGGTGTTTATGGAGTTTTTGGGTAAATTCATCGTGGTGTTCATTGATGATATTTTGGACTACTCCAAGAATGAAGAGGAGCATAAGGAACATTTGCGTTTGGTACTTGAGAAGCTCAGAGAACATCAGTTATACGCCAAATTCAGCAAATGTGAGTTTTGGTTGAAGGAAGTTGGATTCCTCGGACATGTTATATCCGGAGAAGGAATAGCAGTAGACCCCACCAAAGTTGACAGTGTAACAAACTGGGAATCACCCACATCAGTTGGAGAGATCCGGAGTTTTCTTGGACTCGCAGGATACTACCGAAGATTCATTGAGAATTTCTCGAGGATTGCAAAGCCCATGACGGAGCTGTTGAAGAAGGACAACAAGTTCAATTGGACTGAGGAATGTGAAGCTAGTTTCCAGGAGTTGAAGAAACGTTTGGTTACATCACCAGTGTTGATTCTGCCAGATCGGCGCAAGGATTATGAAGTATACTGCGATGCTTCTCGTCGACGACTTGGAGCAGTGCTTATGCAGGAAGGAAGAGTTGTTTCATATGCCTCACGACAGCTTAAGCCCCATGAGTTGAATTATGCTACGCATGATTTGGAGTTAGCAGCCGTAGTACATGCGTTGAAGACATGGAGACACTTTCTCATCGAAAACCACTGCGAGGTGTACACGGATCATAAGAGTTTGAAATACATCTTCATGCAGAAAGAGTTGAATCTCAGGCAAAGGAGATGGTTGGAGCTCATAAAGGATTATGATATGAGATTGCATTATCACCCCGGAAAGGCTAACGTAGTAGCAGATGCATTGAGCCGCAAGAGCCATGTCAACACACTCATGACCGGAGAGTTACCCAAGGAATTAGCCGAGGATCTTCGCGAGCTATGTTTGGAGATAGTTCCGAGAGGCTATGTTGCCGCATTAGGAATACAGTCTACTTTGATGGATAAGATTAGAGAAGCTCAAAAGACTGACAAGGAGATTGCCAAAATAAAGGAAAGGATGCGCAAAGGAAAAGCCAAGGGATTTCGTGAGGACGAGCACGATACCTTATGGTTTGAGGACCGCATTTATGTGCCTAATGATCAGGAGATCGGGAAGTTGATTCTGCAAGAGGCCCATGATTCCCCGTATTCGATTCACCCAGGAAATACCAAGATGTACTTGGATTTGAAGGATACTTTCTGGTGGACCGGAATGAAGAAGGATATTGCGGAGTATCTAGCAGTTTGTGATGTATGTCAGAGAGTGAAGGCAGAGCATCAGAAGCCAGCAGGATTGCTACAACCATTGCCGATACCCAAATGGAAGTGGGATAAGTTAGGCATGGATTTTATCACGGGATTGCCCAGGACTCGTTCAGGCTATGACTCGATATGGGTTGTAGTCGATCGTTTGACGAAGGTAGCTCATTTCATCCCGGTGAAGACCACTTACACCAGTGCTAAGTTGGCAAAGATATACATGACCAGGATCGTATGTCTGCATGGAGTTCCAAGGACCATTGTATCAGATAGAGGAACCCAGTTTCCTTCAAAGTTTTGGAATCAGTTGCACGAAACTTTGGGTACCAGGCTAGAGTTCAGGACAGCCTTTCATCCACAGACAGACGGACAGACCGAGAGAGTCAATCAGATTTTGGAGGACATGCTGAGAGCTTGTGCGCTTGATTATGGATCTAGTTGGGACGACAATTTGCCTTATGCAGAGTTCTCTTATAACAACAATTATCAAGCCAGTTTGAAGATGGCCCCTTTCGAAGCGCTGTACAGAAGAAGGTGCAGAACACCGTTGTTGTGGGACGAAGTTGGAGACCGACAGTTGTTTGGACCAGATTTGATTAAGGAATCTGAACAGAAGGTGAAGTTGATTCGCGATAGGCTCAAGGTAGCGCAATCCAGGCAGAAGAGCTATGCGGATTCTAAACGCAAGGAGACTGTTTACGAAGTCGGAGACGGAGTTTATCTTCGTGTATCCCCACTTCGAGGAGTTAAGCGCTTTGGAGTTAAGGGAAAGTTAGCGCCACGATTTGTAGGACCATAGAAAGTTTTGGAGCGTATGGGAGAAGTTCCTTACAAGTTGGAATTACCCGAAGGATTGTCAGGAGTTCACGATGTGTTCCACGTTTCCCAGTTGAAGAAGTGCCACGCAGAGATGGCTGATATACCATTGAGAGATACAGTGCCACTGGAAGCAATTCAGTTGGATAGTGATTTGACCTATGAGGAGAACCCAGTCAAGATTCTCGAATATGCCAGTCGAGTCACGCGCAGCAAGGTTATCAAGTTTTGCAAAGTTAAGTGGAGCCACCATACCGAGGATGAAGCCACCTGGGAGCGAGAGGAAGATCTACGGAAGGACCACCCTCGCCTATTTTCTAGCCAACCCGAATCTCGAGGGCGAGATTCATCTTAAGGGGGGTAGGTTTGTAACATCCCAAATTTTCAATTTGGAATGTTATACATTAGAGCATCATTGCATATCATATTTTATTTGCATTTTGATTTTGATCCTAGAAATTCTACGCAACTCAAGGACCCACGGAGAGAGTTGGGGATTTCGTTATTTTCATATTTGGGTTTCCTCCAATTTTTGAAAAAAGAGGATCATTTGATTTTATTTATTTTATCTTCAATTATTTCATATATAAAAATAAGAGAGAGGGAATAAAATGACTTTCCCAAAAATAAGAAATATTGAGGATTTAATTAAAAAATCAAATAAGATTTTATTTTGGAGTTATTCGCTATTTTATTCGAATTTAGGAAAAATTGCACGTTTTTCAAATTGTATTTTAGGGCAAAGAAAATGTTCATCTCGTTCTAAATATTTTATTTAGACGGTGAAAATTTGTTTTGGCATTTTTTAGCTTTTTATTTATTTTTCTAGCATTTATTTTCTGTTCGGCGGAATTTAAAAAAAAAACGTCCAGCGCCTGACTGGGCCGAGGCCCAGCCGAGCTGGTCCAGCTCCCCCGCGCCGCCGTCTCCCTCCAGGAGACCGCGACCACCGCCGCCGTCGCCGAGTCCGACTCAGACTCCGCCTCCCCGCCGCCTTGCCCCCTCCTCCAAGCCGCCCCTCCCCCCTCTTAAAAGCCGCCCCGCCCCGCCGCCTCACTCCGTCCCGCCCCGCCGCCGAAGCCGCCCCGCCGCCCGAAGCCCGACGTCGCCAACGCCCGAAGCCGCTGCCCGTTCCGCGCCCCACCCCGTCGCCTCACCCCGCCCGCCGAAGCCGCCCCGCCTCGCCGGAGCCTCGCCTGAGGTATACGCCGCCGCCGCCCCGCCGTCGTTCGGTTTTTTTGAACCGATCCGTTTTTAAAAAAAACCCTAGTTTTCGTTTTTTTAGAATAGATCGGTTTTTATTTTTTTCCCCGGTTTAGTTTAGTTAGCGGACGTTCGTCCGTATGTTCGTTTTAACGAACGAGTTTGTCGTTTAGTCGCGGTTAACGAACGTTCGTTCGTTAGCCTATTCGTCCATTTTATTTTTTTCGGATTTTCCGTGATTATTTCTGATCGCGATTTCCGATCTATTTTTCGTTTTCGTTTTTCTTTTCGCTCGTTTGTCAGAATCAGGCGATTCAAGCGCCTAGAGTTTCATCTCGAAGCCTTCTTTCTGTTTAACAAACTCAAACAAGTTTTTGCTTCTGTAAAATTTGACTTAGGTCCAGATTAGTAAACGAAGCTTGTTTCTTTCGCCGTTTGACTTTCATTGCTTCGTTTGATTTGATTCTTTTTGCAAAGCGGAGTTCTTAAGTTGAACTTTCTGGTTAGATCTCTTATTCGAGTTTTACCTGTGCATTAGATGAGTACTTATTGTATGCTTGTTTGTTTGCGATAGAGTACCCGGAGTGCGCCGCTTGCTACTTCGAATCCCTAGGTTCCACGGATCATCAGCAAGGCAAGTAACACTTTGATCATACTTTTCATTACCCAGTTTTATTGCATTAGATCAATCCTCAAACACTGCGTGATTAGGATCTGATTAAATTGTGGGTTTTGGGAAGTAGATGAGGTAGTACCTATTACCTGTTTTGTATTCAAACCCTTGGGAGTTACTGCTACGTTTGCTTATATTGCTATGCTATGCTAGTAGACATGGATTGGGTTTGAGTGTATCCATGACAGATGTGAGTTTGTTAATTAATAGTTCACCTTAAGGTGGCAACTTAAATACACATCTGGGTGGATTAAGGCACATGGGTATTCCAGCGATTGCCTGTTTTTTTATGGACCGCCACCCAGGCTCAAAGGGATCATAAGATTATTCATGCTAGAAACTTTCGTGTGCAGCCGCAAGCTATTATGGGCTCTAGCATAGTTGATTAAGTTGTGTGAACTCTTACAGTGGTAGACTAGCAGATGTAGGGGAAGTAGGTGTAACTGTCAACTCCATCGTAAGGTGCTAACGCTTCTGAAAGACTATGTCTCGGTCATCCGTTTCTCAAACACCATGTAGTGCGAGAATCCCAACGGAGGAGATCGAGTCTTGCGGGGAAAAGTGCGCAAACCTCTGCATAGTGTATAATCTAATCATGGTTAGCCGTGTCCCCGGTTATGGACATCTTGAGTATCTAGTACTTGGATTATCATTTGAATCTCATCATGTTACTTTAATTAATTTTGTTGGGATTAATGTTGAAACTTAATTGGGATTGAGATGGTGTCACCCATTCTCAATGTTTAACAACCACCATGATAGTTAAATAAAATTTATTCCTTTGCAGTAGGGAAAAATTGGCTTTTCGCAAAACTGTAACCATAGAGCTTTCCACCAGCCATATATGCATGTAGTATAACATTATCCTGTTGATTACTCTCTATGTGTTACATTGCCAGCATATTCCATGTGCTGGCCCGTTTTCGGGCTGCAACGTTTCATGTTGCAGACTTTTAAGACGACGAGTAAGGTGCCTTAGGTCGTGGTCTTATACTCAGTGATGTCGTTGGAGTTGATGGACTCGCTTATCTTCCAAGTCTTCCGCTGTTATCGTTTTTAGCTGGCCTTAAGCCATATTTATTGTATTAAGTTCTCTTTCGAGACATTCGATGTAATAAGTGTGTGATTGCTACTCTTTTATAAATCCTTCGAGTACTGTGTGTGTCAGCATTACTGATCCAGGGATGATACTGATGCACAGAGACTTGACCGTCTGAGGTCTGGTCACTTCAAGATGGTATCAGAGCACACGCTGACTGTACGACATGACCACTAAGCTTAAACCCTAGATCACTATTCTCTACAGCGCGCCTCTACATCGACCAGTATGTACGTACACGTTCGCGACCAGAATGACAATGCTACGTTCGCTTTGACCAGGTGGGTCCCGACTGTCAGCACTTCCTTGCCTGCGAAGATGTAGCTGGTGGGTCCCAGCAGTCAGGGGGGCGAATCGTTTTTTTTTCGGACGCACTTCCTTGCGTGCGAAGATGTAGCTGGTGGGTCCCAGCAGTCAGGGGGAAACATTTTTTTCGCGAAATACAGTGGCCCGTCCGGTGGGTCCCAGCTGTTAGGTGGAGGAATCATTATTTTCCGCGTAATAAGGAGGCACTTACTTGCTGCGGCAGTGGACCCAACTGTCAGCCTCTCCACGTACAGTCCACGTCCGATGGAAGTCGTTCCTTGACCACGTTGACCACGCCGCGCCGCGAGCACCAGGGCGGTGGACGACGGCGAGGCCTAGGAAGGGGACGACGGGGAGCTGGGGAAGACGCGGTAGTGGAAGCCCGTGCGGAGGGGAGTACGAGGGTTCACTAGTTCGGCTGCGGTGTGAGGCTGCCGTCGCCGCAGGGCCTAGCCAGCGGTGGGAATAGTATGGGCGGTGAGGCCTCCGCGGCAGCACAGCCGGCCACGGGAGGCAGGAGCATGCGGCACGACCGGCGCTGCTTTGGGCGGCTGGAGCAAGAAGACCAGAGGTTGAAGAAGCACTACGGCCGTTGGATGGACATCGTACGGTCACTGGAGCTAGAATCGTTCATATTGACTAAAGTTGACAAAGGCCCCCGTCCCAGTCAACTTAGTAGGCCCACAAGTCAGCCTCCCACCATGGTGGGTCCCAGCTAGCAGGGGAGTATTTTTTTTTTGTGCATAATAAGGAGGCACTTCCTTGCGTGCGAAGATATAGCTGGTGGGTCCGAGCTGTCAGCGGCGGTAACATTTTTTTCGTGAAATACAGAGGCCCTTTCGGTGGGTCCCTGATGTCACGTGGAGGAATCATTATTTTGCACGTAATAAGGAGGCATTTCCTTGCGTGCGGCCGTGGACCCAGCTGTCGGCCTCTCCACGTACAGTCCACTTCAGATGCATGTCGGTCGTTGACCACGTTGACCAGGCCGCGTCGAGAGCACCAGGGCGGTGGACGACGGCGAGGCCTAGGAAGGGAATGACACGGAGGCAGGGAAGACTCGGCAGTTGTTTCCCACGCGGAGGGGAGTACGACTGTACGAGGGTTTACTGGTTCGTCTGCCGTCGCTGGAGAATAACAGTAGGTGTGGGTGAGTAGAGGGATGGCTAGGCCAGCGATGGGAGTACGGTGGGGCGATGAGGCCTGCGCGGCAGCAGAGCCGGCCGCGGGGAGGAGGGAGCAGGCAGTCCCGCCGGCGCTTGTTTGAGCGGCTGGAGTAGGAAGAGCAGAGATTGAAGAAGCACGACGGCCGTTGGATGGCCATCCAACAGTCAATGCTTGTGCGTCAACCTTTTTTTAGGAAAGCCTCAAATCTGTGGAAAACAGCATAGAGCCCATCTGCCATTATTTCTAATAATTTACAGCTCATTTTCTAATTATTAAGGTTTTTTTGGAGCCCATATTCTTTTTGTTAGCATTACAGCCCATATTGTGGCCATGGTTAAAAAATTATACGAAATTTTGCATATTTTGGTGCGGTCCGAACTGTTTTTAATCCTGAAATTTCGACTCACATTCAAACTGATTTTAAAAATAAATGTATATCAATATAAAATCCAACAAATTCTCCACGCATAAAAATTAATGTAATTTAAAATCTTGAAATGAAAAAAAAGATATTTGAAACTAATTGCTGGTTTGATGTGTTTTAAAAATGTACAGCCCATTTCTCATTACGATGGGCCATTTTCTCGGCCGGCCGAATGAAAGTTGTCCTCGTCTTGAAAGATTTGCAGCCCAATAGGCCTGACAAAGCGACTTACTTGGCAAATCACAAAAAAACAGGGCTGTGCCCGTGGACCCAGCTGTCAGCCTCTCCACGTACAGTACTCTTCCGATGGAAGTCGTTCCTTGACCACGTTGACCATGCTGCGCGGAGAGCACCACGGCGGTGGACGACGGCGAGGCCCAGGAAGGGGACGACGCGGAGCCGGGGAAGAAGCGGAAGTGGAAGCCCGCGCGGAGAGGAGTACGAGGGTTCACTAGTTCGGCTGCGGTGTGAGGCTGCCGTCGCCGCAGGGCCTGGCCAGCGGTGGGAATAGTAGGGGGCGGTGAGGCCTCCGCGGCAGCACAGCCGACCACGGGAGGCAGGAGCATGCGGCACGACCGGCGCTGCTTTGGGCGGCTGGAGCAAGAAGACCAGAGGTTGAAGAAGCACTACGACCGTTGGATGGACATCGTACGGTCACTGGAGCTAGAATCGTTCATATTGGCTAAGTTGACAAAGCCCTTCATCCCCATCAACTTAGTAGGCCCACAAGTCAGCCTCCCACCAAGGTGGGTCCCAGCTAGCCGGGGGAGTATTCATTTTTTTGTGCGTAATAAGGAGGCACTTCCGGTGGGTCCGAGCTGACAGCGGGGGGAACGTTTTTTTCGTGAAATACGGTGGCCCGTCAGGTGGGTCCCAGCAGTCAGGGGGCAAATGTATTTTTCGCAAAATACGGTGGCCCGTCCAGTGGGTCCCTGCGGTCAGTTGGAGGAATCATTATTTTCCGCGTAATAAGGAGGCACTTACTTGCTGCGGTCGTGGACCCAGCTGAGACTCTCCACGTACAGTATACTTCCGATGGAAGTCGTTCCTTGACCACGTTGACCTCGCCGCGTTCCGTTGCATGCATGCGTCCATGGGCGTGGTGCGTCCCCACTGTCAGCCTCTCACGTACAGTCATCTTCCGATGCCTCTCAGTTGTTGACCATGTTGACCACACCGTGCCGAGCGCACCCAGACTGGAACGACCCGGAGATGGGGAAGACGGGGCAGTGGAGTCGCAGATGGAGAGGAGTGGGAAACTTCACTGGTTCGGGTGCGCGGCAGCATAGCCGCGGTGCCGCCCACGGGAGACAGGAGCAAGAACAGAGGTTGAAGAAGGAGCATGGCTGTTGGATTAACATCCAACGGTCCAGCTGCTAGAATCATTTGTTGATTAAGTTGGCAAGGCCGTGCGTACATGTCCGCTTAGTAGGCCCACAAGTCAGTCACCAAATCTGACGGGTCCCAGCTGTCAACGGGATGAATATTTTTTTCGCAAAACAAGGAGGCACTTCCTTCCGTGCGAAGATACAGCCGGTGGGTCCCAGCTGTCAGGTGGAGGAAACATTTTTTCAGCTTAATAAGGAGGAACTTTCCTTGCGTGCGACCATGGACCTTGTGGGTCCCAGCCGTAAGGCTCTCCACGTACAATCCTCTTCCGATGACTCTCGTTCGTTGACCACGCCGCACCGAACGCAGCGAGGCGGTGGACGACGGCGAGGCCCCGGATGGGAACGACTTGGAGATGGGAAAACGCGGCAGTGGAGTCACAGATTGAGAGGAGGAGAAGGGTTATAACTAGTTCTGTTGCGGCGTGGGGCTGTAGTCTGTGGAGAATAACAGGAGGTGTCGAGGGGTGGAGGGATAGCCTGGCCAGCGGTGGGGTAGCGCTTCGCAGCGATGCGTGCTAAGCAGAGCCGCTAGCCGCCGGAGGCCGGACCAGGCGGTCTTGGCGACGCTGGAGGAAGAAGACGAGAGATTGAAGGTGCATGCCGGCCGTTGGATATAAATCCAATGGCTGTGGATGACACAATCATTTGTTGACCAAGTTGACAACGCCCTGCGTAGGCTTCGACCTATTGGCCCACGTGTCAGCCTACAAAAATGTGGCATATATTTAACCCATGTTTTCTAGAATGTACAGTCCATTTGCTGGGCTGGGTGAACAAATAATTTCGCGTCAATCAGGCCCATTTATATTTTCTAAGAAAACCCAGCCCATTTGCACTTCCTTGAAATACACGTATTAGGTGGGCTCGTTATATATATAATGTTATGTTAGAAGGAGCAATTAATATCAAAGAATAAACCGGAGAGGCACATTATATATATATATATATATAAAATTAAGAAATTAGCGAGTTATTGCTCAAAATAAAAATGAGCGCGTTATTATTAAATTGGTCCTTAAAATCTTCGCAAGCTTTTGTACGCAATCACCAGGATTTTCCTTGCTTGTGTGTCAAAAACAACCAGGATTTTCCTTGCCAACTTCCGTTAAACATTTACTTTTATAAGTTAATAACACGTGGGATGTTTTTATAATGTATATATAAGTCTCTATAAAATATACGATAATAGTAATAATATAAATATATATAATGTGGTTAGAAGGGAAAACATAAATTGGACACAGCATTACTTTTATAAGAGACCTGCGTTTTATACCCCACAGTAGGCATACTAACAAGTTCACACACAAATACAACAGAAAAGGTAAACATTCATATCAAACTCAGGTTCACAGGACACGTTCATATTCATAGCCAACATTCACTATCAACAACTCAAAAGATTCATATATACACAAGCTCAGCATATCTATGCATCCAAATGATTGATAGATCACACGACAATATTCATACATAATTCACAAAAAGATTCAAATATACACATGTTCAGTATGTTTATGCATCCAAATGATTGATAGATCACACGACAATATTCATACATAATTCACAAAAAGATTCAAATATACACATGTTCAGTATGTTTATGCATCCAAATGATTGAGATCACAGCTAATATGATCCATGGACGAACTTTAATTACCTAGGGTACAGACTGGTAAATGGTGTTCAATCGGAGGTACTTCTTGCTAAAATTAGTTCTTGTATGAGTAAACTTTCGAGTACATAAGAGGCAGCACAGACAATCTAAACTTTGCTTGTAGGTTTATCCTCAAATAGTGGCCTCTTGCCGAGGGAGGTTTGAGCAACTTGGCCACTACTTTCATCCAACTAGTTTACTGGCTCATCTTGGTCCTGTATCTCGCCAAAATTCTACATTGCAGACAAGAAAGGAGGCGGTTGAGAAAATGAACCACCCAAATTTTTTGTGCAGATCAACTGAAATGGAGCATCCTTGGCGTGCAGACTGATTAAGTGCTAGATGAATATACGTGTCAACCAACTTGTCTGGAATCTTTAGACTCCATGCCATATAGTTCGCTACCATATGTGCCGATAACCAAAAGGCACAAGTTGGGAGCAAAGACTGGACTGTGTTTTTCTGGGCTATGCACCAAGCAATATTTTTGGCATTCACTCTCCTAATACTTGGAGTTTGACAATTGGTTGACGCCGGTTGATACTCGAATGAATATAGGCACTTCTTGTCAACATCGATGCTTGTCTGAGTGAACTTTGGAGTACATAGCAGCAGCATAAGTACCTGTCCATCTGATCATTTTGTGCAGTTCTACTGAAATCACCCGCTGTAATGATTTGCCTGCGAGTTCAGGCTCCAAATTACTCCTTTGTGAAATTGGCAAACAGTAGCACAATACCAAATTACCAATACATATGACAGGTACAATAATCAGGATAAAGACCAGTACCAACCTGTGTGAGGTAGCATATCAATTACTATTTCCTTTGACTGGAAGCCGAGATAAGCCAAGCGACTAACAGCAAAGGAAGAAAGCAAGCGGAGATTAGCGAGTGACAGGAAAGGACGGAAGCTGTCGAGGCAATGAAGCACCCAAAGTTTTTGTGCATTTCCACCAAAATCGAGCATCCCTGTTGGCACATATATTGAGAGAGTGAGATTACTGTAATAGTGGGACTAGTTGATGAAACATACACTAACAAATAGAAGCACCCTCATTATCTTAATGGGTAAAGTTTGCAACATAGTAGTCCTGCTTAAAGAGAGGTATTAGTTTATTTAATCAGTGCCAATTATCTCAACTCAACACTCAAAGCATTGCCATTTATCATAGGTTGCAAAACTTTAACGTGCAAAGATAAAGGAGTTTCTCATGACAGTAGCACGATACAAATAGAGATGACAGCAAACTAATATGGATGAAGGCCTTAGGCCCGTACCAACTTGAGAAAAAAAGCTTATTCATGTAGTCCCATAAGAGATGATAAAGCACTCACTGGAATCACACAATAGTATATATTTTTGTGCACTTCAAATGTATGGTTGAAATCACTCTTGTTTACCTGTGCTGAGATTATATCGAAAGATTATCAAGAACTTCTAGCAGAGTTAAAGCACTGGCTGGGATACAGTTCATTGTATTGTCTTGTGTAGTTCCACTAAAATGTATGATTGGCACAACATGATCCCTGTTTGCACAAGTAGGAACAAGGTGAAACCTTCATTAGCTTAGTGAGAAAGGATAGGAAGACATTAGCATATTACTCAAACAGTAGCATCAAATTCATGATGGACAATACGCAAAACATTGCCTCATTGAACCAATGGCAATAAATTGACATGCAAAACAATAGCACTATTATGTCATGACACTAATAATATTCCCTCCCTGCTCCACCACATGATTCACCTCCATAGACAAACATACACACATACATGATTCAGCATAGGGTCCTACTAAAGATTTGTTTAACTCCAACAGGAAAATTAGGCAGTAATAAATTAGTGGTACTTAAGTACTCCTAATTAATTAAGTGAGACATCATAAGTGGAAGGGCTCCCTGGAGGATCGTCTCACATGTAAGGTAGTCGTTGCCGGAGCCCTAGAATGGCCTCGACTGAGGCCTCTGGCTTCAGCAAGATCGCCTTGGCACTGTTTATTCTTCTTCTTCCTCCTCTTCATGCTCTGTTTCTCTTTCTCCTCACCAGTTGGTGAAACCAAGTACATGATTGGCCTTCTAATTCAGAATTGGTTTTGTCAGTGAGGGAGTACAAGTGTACTAGTAAAAAATAGCATTATTTACTCATGGCAGTCGGAAAATAGAGATGAACACATGCATTAAATATCATTCTTACCTAAAGGAAGGTTATGGCGCCAATATGGATGATGAGGATTGGAACACAGATCTCCCTTTGTGCAGTTCCACCAAAATGAACCATCTGTTCCATTCTGACATTCCAGTTAAACAGCACAAAAGTCACTTCTTTTAAGAAGAGTTTTGTGCAGTGCACCAAAAGGTCACAACAGCAACCAGGTGAATTGGATATCCCTGTTTGCACAAAAAGGCATAGAGGAAACAGTCAGAGTCTCAAACAATTACAGGAAAAAACATTTGGCTAAACTTGTCATGGCTTATAACAGTGGCATGGCTTCATTTTTACCAGGGACATTAGATTAAGAACAACTAAGGCTGCATTCGGTTCACAGGTTTGGTGCAGGATTTTCGTAGAACACAATTCCTATGGTATTCTTTCCCTTCCAACCGTTCGGAACACGGGAAAGGTGAATAGTGTTTCATAGGAAAGCTGGTCTGGTAGTACTGATTCCATAGGATTAGAAACATCCACGCGCTGCTCATTTTTTGGGCGGAAGCCCGAGGCAGGCGCTCGCTGCCATGCGTTAGACAGGTTGCTGTGCTGTGTTGCCGGAATAAAAAATCAACCTATGTGTGGTACGTGAGGTGAGGACAAGAGTAGTCACTGTGCAGCTGAATAAACAAATAGCATCTCATACTGCCAAGCATGCTACTCTAAAAAAACAAATCTATACATTTTGTAGTCCATCCGAACACATTCTCTTGAGAGTTTCCTCCAGTTCCCTGTTCCATAGTTTTATACCTACATTCCTTTCCTATTCCTCTATTTTCATCAAGACCTATGTTTTCTGCCCCTTTATTCCGAACGGAGCCTAAATATTTGGTATAAGGGCATGGGACAGTGGGTGCACCAGCAGTCCAGCACCATGTATGTAAACAGGGGCATAAAGTGCTGATTCATAGTTTGTTGCCCCGAGAAACAAACATCCAAGAAACATATCTGGGTTGGTCCCATTTTTGTTCACTCTAGCCACCTACTCCTATTTGTGGATAGCAAATCTAGTCCTGGTCATACCACTGTGTACAACGTTACCCCTATATTTCCCATTTCGACCAAGAGACCGGTTGGATGATCAGTCTGTACTACTTTCACTCCCTTTCCTTCCTGTTTGTACCAAGTCCGATGTACATACTAAATTCCCCCACCCCCACTTTATTTCTTGTTTGAACCAAGTACTCCCTCCGTCCGGAATTACTTGTCATCAAAATGGATGTGTCTAGAACTAAAATACATCTAGATACATCCATTTCAATGACAAGTATTTTTGGACGGAGGGATTACAAGATTCGAATCCATGAAGTAGCTTTACCTCTAACAATAGAAGAAGAAAAAATATGTGACGTTGGACCATCCGATCGAGAGGGGCTGAGAGGTAGAAAATGATGCACATGCAGCGACGTAGTGAGCTGGGGAAGTAGAGCTAAGGCGGTTTCGAACGAAGATATACCTGAAGGTCGTCGGGATGTGGATAGGTGGGCGGCGGGAGGCTGGATCCGCCCACAGGCAACGACTAAGGGATCGGAGGACCTCCCGCACCGGCGCTTGGCCAGAGATAACGGTGTGGCCGGCAGTGGGTCTCCTCCCTCGCTGTCGACGACGGCCTAAACGCTGCCCCTCCTCCCCTTCACCGGCGGAGGGGGATACGTCTGGATCTGTAACCAGCGGTGAGGATAGAAAGCCAGTGTTTTTTGAAGGGAGAAAGACAGTGTTACTATCCCTATCTTGTTTAGATCTGGAGAGGATGAGAGTGTGTGAATAGAGCAACCCTAGCAAGCAAGCGCGGAGGCTCCGGCCTATATATACGTAGTGGGGTAGATTTCCTTTTTCACTCCATCAAAACAATCGTTTAAAATTGTGTACTACTACATGCCAGGTCGCGGTTTTTTTTAGTTGTTGATTGTTTTTTGAGATAGCTACCCGCTTGTTCCAAGTGGTGTTACGGTGTGCCAGGTCGCACTTTGTATCGTTCAAGTCTGGTACTACAAGTCCCTCCATTAAATGAACAACCAACCCCTCGTAAAAATTGTGAACAAGCCCACGGCTAAAATTAGCAGAAACGTGGGTTGCCCCAACATGCATTATTATTTATATTTTCTACTCCCTCCGTTCCTAAATATAAGTCTTTTTTATAAGCCACACCTAAGACAAGAATTTTTTTATTAGCAGTGAACCGCACATGTCATAGACACAAAAATTGTGGCAAGATTCCCTTAGGCAAGCCAAAGTGTGTCTAACAATTTGAGCAACTCAGGTTAGGCAAGTGTGGCAAGTGTGGGAAAAATAATGTGGCAACATAAGACAAACATAGTCACAATCCAAATAGCCCCGTAATTTTTTGTGACATGCATGAAAATTTGGTTAGTTAAATTTATAGTCAAAATTTGGCAAGGTGCATCAAATCAACACATGCAAGTATCAAAAGGAAAGTCACGGCATGCATGCATGCGTTGTACTCCCTCCGTTTCCAAATATAAGTCTTTTTAGAGATTGCAACAAGTGACTACATACGAAGCAGAATATGTCTACTCCTACATACGAAGTAGCCCATTTTAAATGTGTAAAAAGACTTATATCGAGTGCAGTGCTTTGATGTGTCGCGTGAACTCGTACAAGACCGAGAAATTTGATTACTACAATGCCCTCTCCCTCGCGGACTGAGCTCCGGTACCTTAACTGCACCTGCCTTTGGCTGCATGACAGGAGGGCCAACCACCTGTTGGGCCCACCTGTCATAGACGCAAAGGCAGGAGCAGTAAGTAGAAGCTTTCGCTACACGCTATCCCTCCCGCACGAGGTGGACGGACATGCAGCAGTGGATTCGATACTGTAGAAGTAGGAGTAACATCATTGTTCGTCTTCTCGAAGAGGCGAAGAGCCAAGCGCAACCCGAACGTGGCAGTTGCGAACGCTCATGTGGTGCGGTTCCTTGGAGTACTAGCCAGGCTCTTGCATGAGATAAAATTGCTATTGTTTAACAATTAAACTCCATTATCCATTGGTTGATACTCATTCTGCATAGGTCCACGCGCTTAGCACCGTTTCCTCCTGGGGTCACCAATGTTTATTTTCTAATTAATAGCATTGCATGCAATGAACTAGCCATTGCAAGTCATTAAAAGCATGCACACCTCTCATCTCTTATTGGTTGATATGTCAAGAAACAAGAAACAAGGTAGAAGTTAATGCACCGCGCCTAAGTGTTTTGGGACTATTTGGTTTTCGTAAGATGACTTACACACCTAGACGGAGGGAGTAGTATAGCCCTGTAAACCGGAAAGGAGTATTTGCCTTTCTAGAGATTTCAACAAGTGACTAGACTACACCGTGTGCAGTACTCCCTCCCTTCCGGTTTATAGGGCTGAAATCTCAAATCTCATGAACCAAGGCATTTTGCGATTGGAGGAATGTATCTCGTACTTTACAAAACTACCCTAATTAAACTCATGCATTAATTACGTAGTTCTCTCGTTTTCCTCTCCGCCTTGGTCGCGGTGCACAATATTGAGCACTCCTATATGACTAGACGCTCTATCTACATGCGGGACATTTCAAAGCATCCGGGCCCATGTGCCATCCACCAAATCACAGCGAGGTGCTACAGTCGAGACTCACCTGTCACCCCGTGTGGCCATCATGACCCGTCATATCACAAAATCCACACCTTTACCAGCAATGGTAAGGTGGCCTCCAAGTTGGACTGGACGAAGCAACCATCATTTCACTGGAACACTCGTTCAAGACCTTTCTTCCCTTTCTTGAAGAAAACCTCACTCCAGGCTACTCACTTCTGCCATTTTTCTTCTGTACCGATGAAGGAAAGGTGGGCGAATCAGTTATGCTGCTATATTTTCATTCCAAGAATCTTCTTTTTGTGAAGCACCGACCGATTCTCACATCCTATTCTTTTCCCGTTTTCATTGCGATTGTGGTTTCCTTTCGATTGCTTTTTGTTTGTTAGTTCATTGATGGATCCTGGAGCACTAGGTAAAGAGTTGCCGGCGGACAACCCACTGGAGACAGCGATCTCCAGGAAGCGAGCACCGACCAACGAGTTGACCATGTTGGCGGGCCAACCCATGGAGACGAAGAACTCCAAGAAACAAGCACTGGCCAAAGAGTTGAGGACGTTGGTGGACGAACTCCTCAAAGAAAGTTGGAAGAACAGCAAGGGCCCCACCGTGCCTACCCCAGGAACTCTGATTGCCACCTATGTGAGGCTCAAGACCTAGTTTGAGGAGATAGTCGCCGTTGAGAAGCAGTATTCCCCTGGCAAGGTGATGGCCCCATCGAGGACGAGGAGATGGCCCCCGGAGGGATGAGATCCCCCGGTGAGCTGCACAAGGTAAAAAATAATGGATTATTACCATAGTTGTAGTTTTTTATTATTTGCAATGTGCTTGCTAATATGTTTGGGTTGTGCAGGTGCCGGTGGATGTCCTTGATGATTCCGATGTCGTGGCCCGTCCTATTGGCATCGCCCCGCAGATCGATTCCGATGCCGCTGTCCATCCTGTGGACATCGCCCCAGAGATCGATTCCGATGTCGCGGTCAATCCTGTGGACATCGCCCCAGAAATCGATTCCCATGCCGCTGTCCGTGCTGTGGTCATTGCCCGAGAGATCGATTACAAGAAATAGTTGGTCGCGCTAATCCTTCAGGGTAGTTTGCATTGCCCTGTGTTTAATTACCAGAACGATGCGTGTTATCAAACCATCTTAGGGCTAGTGCACTGTCTTGTGTGGGCGGATCTTGCTACTTTTGTTTGATAGTGAATCATGCGATGATTCATGCGAACCCTCTCCGAGTTATGGAAACAGATGTATCCTCACCAGCTTTTGATGTAATATATGGCATGCTTAGATGTAAGTTTGATCTGTTTATCATATCAGCAGGGCTTGTTTGATGATTCTTGGTGTTAGTAGGCTAGCTACTGTGCGAGCTATAGTACTTGCAAAACACTCACCGAAGAGAAACGTTGGGGCTGATGAGCTCGTGGTACGCTTATACTTATCCCTCGTCGATCGACCAATAGCCCTAGCTCCTAAAATTGTAGGCTTAGCGATCGATCAGACAATAGTCGACATACATTCAGGCCTCATTTGGTTCATAGGGTAGGAAAATCGTAGCAAAAGTACAGAGAACGTGCAACACAAAATCATAGCAGTGTAGAGACGTACTCCCTCCGTTCCAAAATAGGTGACCTAGGCGGGCTAGTTTGGCCTAGTGGGTGTCAGTGATATGACGTGGTACAGTGCCGTCCAGTCTTCGCGTGTGGTAGCAGTATTTCGGATACAGTAAGTTTTCTTGAAGAAGCGGAATTCAACGAAGTCATGATGGTTCCTTCATCCGAACAACTTACAGTGGGAAAGGTTGGGCCTGCGATACGACCGGGGTAGACCAGGATAATTTTGTGCCTGGCAGGTGGACCAGGATGGTCGACGTCCCACATGTCGGCGAATGAAAGTATTCTTTCCGATATAGAGGACGAGCAACGAGTATTCATTGTTTATTTTTGATGAAAGCTATTGTCTCCACTGTTACGACGGAGGAGTGTGAAACACGGCAGCCCAGTGAACTTGGCATGTGCACCACTCCCTCCTTCCTCATGTAATGCCCAGGTTACAGCTTTTTCTCACTTTCTCTCTATCTATTTCCTCTCAAATGTTTTTTACCGTTCTTTTTTTAAGACACAATTGTTTTTATGCCTTTTTTAGAATTATTATTTTTATACCTAGGAGCATGTGTAGAGACGGGCTGTTGCAGAGCCCACTCCTTGACTTTGTCAATGCCTCTCTCTCCTCCACATAAGGAGTACTACTTGCTATGCATGCATGCGGCGGGCAGCTGGCGTCTTGAGGGGCCAGGGCGGTGAGAGCGGGCTCCGGAAGTGGTCCGGACTCCAGCATGGCCCACCTCACATTATCACCATATATTTCTTGGAGTCCGTGCGCGGCGGGCGGGCGATCTCTTCTCCCTCCCCCGTTTCTCTCTTCTCAGCCGACGCCCGCCGAGCGATTAGATTTCGGTTATCGACGGTTTATTCAATTACGGTCCCACATGTCAGTGAAATTGCAAGACAACGCGTGTCCCCTCTGGTGAGCGGCGTGCGAGCCGGACTGTCGGGGTTGCGACGCGTACGAGTCGTAAGTGTGCCGCCTTTTCCTTTAGAACTTGCGAAGCGTAACATTTTCGCGCGATCGATCAATAGAAATCCAGAACAAAATGACGAGGGCGGTGCTTTCCCGCTCGTTAGGCGGGCTAGTTCGAGTGATATGACGTGCTACAGTGCCTTCCACTTGCTCCATTTTAATGTAAGCAAGAGTTTACACTCTTACGCGGGAGGAGTGTGAAACACCGCGGATCTGATTTTGATCGAGGGATAACTGTTCCCTGCCAAATAATGGAGGATTGTTAGCGATTATAGCATGATAGTTAGGGCATCTCCAGCGCTGGCCCACAAATTTACACCGGCATCTGTCCGAGGACACTGATGGATGCCATCCGATGCTGCCTGCATACCTTTCGACAACTATATGAACTAACCGGACGAAATTCGTGCAAACAAAGCAAATTTCAAATTAAGCGGATGAAATTCATTACATTTCGAAAACTTTTCCTACAAACTGGACGAAATTCATTACATATTTCGCACAAACCATACTAAAACCTACTGTAAACCTAATCTAAACGATCGCCGGCGCCCGACCACCATGTCCGGCCATGAACCCGAGAAAGCCGGCCATTGCCTTTGCCTCCTCCTCATCCGCCTCGATAACCTCCTCCTCCAGAGCAGCGGCGACCTACTGGCGCCGGAGTAGGTTCGTCGGGCATGAATGCGGACGCTGCTTCAGTGACTTAACTGCAGATGTGTTTGGGTTACTGACATGTGGGCCCAACGGGCATCTGGCCCGCATGTCAGTGACACACCAATTGCACCTGTAGTTAAGTCCGGTGAATGCGGCATTGACATTCTGGAGAGACGGTGACCGTTTCAGGCGGGAAGCGCGCGCTAGCGATGGAAGGGGTTTCGGTGCGCAGTGGCACTAAGATCGATCGCTCATGATAGTACATACTTCATACCATACTACCATAGTACCCTCTCTAGCTTAGGCTGTTTTATAGATTGTCGTTGTGATGGACGATATACATGAGCAAGGTGGTCCGAGTATGACCGTTGGTGTTGAGCCAGGTGAATACATGCTCGGCGTTTGCGTAGGCCTCCATCAAACGTCTAAACATTAATGTCAGGCACCGCTGGGGCGCGCAGGTGATGGGCTCGCCGTTTGCGTTGCGCCATGAGCAGGACTTTGATTTAGAGGGCGACGTGCATGCATTAGCATGCTTTGACAGCGTGAGCGTGAGTGTCTGACGTGAAGTATTTCATTTTCATTTGGCTGACGAGGGTGCGTTGCAGCGACGAGTCTGTGGTTTGATTCCCCACATACGCATAATTTTGGTTTTTACAGTATTTCTTTCTCCATTGACAGGTATGCCCGCGTAGATAGATAAAGAACACGAGCTGATGAGGCGCATGCGGACTGTTTGACTGGTCAACCAGACAAATACGGAGCTATACGCTGAGCCAGTGACCGTATAATCACCATATCTCGTATACAATGATCAAAGTGAGCTATCAAGACAAGTTTGATGACCGCCAATGCATTTTACTCAGTAATAAATGACTAGGATTGAAGGGGAATCCAAATTTGCTTCGTCTTCTGTCCTTGAGCTCTTGACAAACCAATGCACTATACGGTTGTCCGGCCACTCCACCCCAGAGCTCTCACCAAGCGTCGTTCATGCCACCGCGCCGCACACTAACTGGTAAGGCAGCGATGGCATCCCGCCGCGCCAAGTTCCTCGCCGCCCACGACCGGACATAAAATGGTAGGGAAGCGATGGCATCCCGCCGTGCCGAGTTCATCGCCGCTCGCGACCTCACAACTATGTGGGAGGAATTTGAAGATGCGAAGGCCGAATTGGCGGTAGAGCAAGAGGCGGCCAAAGCCGCACAGAGGGAGCAGAAAAGTCAGAAAGCACTCAAGAAAAGAGAGGCCCGCCGCCGCAAGAAAGAAAAGGACGCACGCGCTGCTGCGGAGAGGCCGGCGGAGATCCAAGCACGATGGGGTGTCGTCAACAAAGCCGGGAAGGAGAATGACGGCGTCTGGCCAGCATGTGAGAAGTAGTAGTACTAGTAGTTAGTGTGTGTGTCTGTGTCTGAGTACGAGCATGTACCAATACTACTAGTTACTACTGTAGTTTTTAGAGCAAATTACCAGTACATTAGCCTAGACTAAATGGAAAAATTCCTATCCTAAGCATCAAATGTCATCTCTTTCTCTATAGGAATTGAGATGCATGTCATCTAACTTCCTATGATTTTCATATTCCTATCTTATGAACGAAAGGAGGCCTCTGTTGGAGTAACTACTGTAGCTAGCAGTACTGCTGGTATAGTAGTTTTCTTCAAGAAGCGGAATTCAACAAAGCCAAGATGGTTCCTTCGTCCGGGAAACTTCAAAGTGGGAAGTGGGCCTGTGATTTGAGGGCTCATTAGTCATTGTTACTGCGGCGCGACGACCTGGGTGACTCTCCCTTGGAGTTCTGCGTGCATGGCAAGTGGACCAGGATGGTCGACGTCCCACATGTTGGCAAACGGAAGTATTATTTCCGATATCGAGGAGCAAGGAAACCGCGTGGTATAGTATCACTGCTGATTGGTTCGCAAAAAAATAGTATCACTGCCGATTTATAATTATTTTTTATTTCTGATGAATGCTGGCGTTTCAACTCTTACGACGAAGGGTGCCAAACACGGCACGTGCTGGATGTCCCACACATCAGCGAAAGGAGTGGGACATGAACAGCGTGGTAGAGCCCAGCGTAAAAAAATAGCGTGGTAGAGCGTCTCCACTTCTTCCACTTCTGGGTCGAAGACCACACGTAGTAGTACTTAGTGGTATGAACAATACAAAGTGCGACCTGGAGAGAAAGACACGTCTAGTTGGAAGGTCTCGGGGCATACACGTAAACAAATATAAAAGTTAATATGTGCCTCCAACTAATATAGTAGTAGAGTACTTAGGCACGTACTCCATAACATCACCGTGCATTGCACGTACAACATTTAGTGGTAGTATGTAGTAAGAGACAAATGGCGCCCAAGAGTTCCCTTCTCGACCTACTTTTGGGTGTTTCGTAGAGTGTATGGAGGGTTCATGAGTCCACACTAGTTTAGCACAAATACACTAGAAGCATGCATGAAGAGGGGTGTTGAGTTGAGCATGCATGAAGAGGGAACAACTATGCTGAGATGAGAACGCAACCAAACACACCCTCTATGCCACGCATGTTCATACCATTTGTGCCTTTCTACTTCACTTAATGCGCTACATTACTCAGGTTCGTACGTCCACTCCTGGGTACATGTCTGTCTCGTAGTTCCAGTCCCACGTGTTCTTCATATAGATGGAACGATCCTTGCATAACACGTGCACCTTGATGCTAGATGTCTCGCGTGTTGGCAAAAGGATGAACAAAGCTCACGTAAAAAAAATAGTGGAAGAACATAGATTCCGGACGGCCGAGAAGGAGCAAGGAACCTCGTGGTGGAGCGTCTGCACTCATAATATTTAATATTATTCAGCGATATAAAATTAACCAATCATATCCACAGTGGACTGGAAGAGTACGAAACACGGCAGCCCAGTGTAGTTACATCATACTAGTACATGGCTAACCCACGCGATCACCATATTTCTTGGCTTCCGTGCGACACCTATCTCTAGTAATCCAGCAGCATGTATTGCTTCTCCCTCCTCGTCTCTACCAAAGTGCGGCGGGCTCGCGTTTCTGCCGTCTATTGAGGTCGGTTAACTATCACATGTTAGCGACATGCCAAGAGCATTCTAAAAAAATTCCTTTCACGTTCCGTTTTCGAAAAGAAAAAATCCTTTCATGTACGAATTTGCATGTATGCTTTGAGCAACTTGCATGTCCTATACTGCTCCTGTTTGATACTCTAACTTAGCTAGAGGTTAGACTAACTCATGACTAACCCAGAACTAACTGTAGCCAAAGAGGTGTTTGGGTGACAGGGTTAGATTGACAATAAGTGCACTTCATGGAGAGAGAAAAGTGATTTTTCAGTGGTCCCAATGAGAACTATCTCCAGTTAGCACCTCTTGGGTGGGATAGTTTTTTTTGGTGGGTCCGGTGCAACTTGCTCCAATTTAAACCCTCATGCTTGGATACTTTAGGGCTATTTGAGCCCCAACTAGCTCAAACTAACTCTAACCCATGGATCCAAACAGGGCCTATGGCCAGTCTCGACGCGGAGCAGTCGCGTGCACCGGGAAGCGGCGCTCTCTCGGCCGTCGCGCCACTTCAAAGTCGACGCCAGCGAGAGGTCGCCTCCGCTCTGGCCGGGCATTAATGCGGCACTGATGCTCCAGGGCGACGCTGGCCGTTTCACGCGGGAAGCGCGCGCTCGCAAGGGAGTATAGGTTTTGAACTGTTTCAGGTGTAGTACTGGTAGTTTGCAAAACTACTCAATTATTGCACTCAGTTTCCGAAGAAATTGTGGTAAAAAACGTTACTCCACAGCCCGCTTCCCTTCTCCTTCCTCTTCCACCGCCCGCGCACGTCCGCGGGAAGCGACCGGTCAACCCTTATATAGGAGTGCTAGCACAAAAAGATGCATGCATGACCACTAAAATTTCCATATTAAAGCGCCGCTCCGGCAGGAGTATGGCGTATGTTGTTACCTTCGGCTAGCCGATGGCTACCGGGCGACGGCGACCAGAGAAGAGGCGGCGGGAGGGGAATGAATGCAGCTACTGTTTGGGTTCGCCTTCCGGCTTAAATAAATGCGCAGCATCACGTGTACCCGCGGGTGCACAAATTGTAACATACGTGTCTGCTTAAGTGGGCGTCACGTAACTGGTGTGTGTGAGAGAGAGTTTCTGAGAGACAGAGTGCGTGTGTGCGACTCTACTCTTCGGACATGTACTCAACCTTTTGCATCGGGATATAAGTATAATGGTATTTAATTTAGCTAGTGATTTACATGGCCATATGTTAACGTGGTTGTGTCAAAAAATGTCACTTCCTGCTCGTGATTTGCGTTATATAATTACAAGCAAGATTCTCGTGCATTGCACGGAACATCAATATGCATTTTTTTACAGAACACCTATTGTGATTGACCCATGCAGGAGTAATCCCATGTGTAAAAACTAATGATATCTCGAGAATTTTATCGAAAAACTGGTATCTCGAGAATGTCATCGAAAAAATGAAAGATGAGAGATAAGGCGAGGAGGAGTGGAGCGTGGTGGTGACTGGTGGTCGGAATGGGCGGAGGCATGGGGATGGACGGCGCCGGCAGGCGGCAGCGGCCACCATGCATGCTAGATTGTTCCAGAGACTTATTCCTTTTTTAATTGCTGAGCAATGAGGTTGCGGGAGATAATGATGTGGAGAGAGGTGCGGGTATCTTTTGTAAAATTATCATAGTTTGCTTTCTATCCTCAGATATAGATCATACGGTCTGTATTACAGGATGGCAGGCACACCATCACCGCCAACTCGTTTTTTTATAAGGGTACATATGATAAGTTTGCTGACTACTAAAGTAAAGTGGAATTTGTCCATGTTATGCAAGTAAATAAAGGTGATTGTTTATCATACGAGTAAGGTTGGATGAAGGGTGGTAGGAACAAATGCTCCGCCTAGAGCATGTGTGTGTGAGATCGAGTCTTAGTGTGTGTGTGTGTGAGAGAGAGAGAGAGAGAGGAGAGAGAGAGATGGAGTCTTAGTTTGTGTGTGTGAGAGAGAGAGATGGAGTCTTAGTGTGTGGGGGGGTGTGCGTGCGTGCGTGTGTGTGTGTGTGTGTTTGTGTGTGTGAGAGAGAGATGGAGTCTTAGTGTGTGTGGGGGGGTGCGTGCGTGTGTGTGTGTGTCGCGGGGTCCTCTGTGGCGGATGTAATTTAAGTGTGCATGGCTTCATCATATAGAGGTGATGTGTATGGCAGAGGCCACCAACGATGGGGTGCGAGAGAGAAAATGCCCGTAGAGAGGGAAGAGAAGGTGTTTGCACGTGAGAGGAGTCGACATCGAGATAACGTGTTTGTTCGAGAGACACCGAGGAAGACTACTATATATCGATGGTGCATGTAGGCGGGAATTAAACAAAGGGATGGTCTTATTGGTTTCGGGGATATAGAGGAAGAGTGAGAGGCGGGGGGGGGGGGTAGCTAGAAGGAGATTGTTAAGTGTGAGTGTGTGTTTTGCCCATCCAGGCGGAAGTTATGTGCACAAAAGAGGAGAACGATTCGATGTGGCGTTAGGATTGAGGGTAATTAACTATGTATGGAGACATAGAGACCTTGAACGTGCATGTGTGAGAGGTACACATGTATACGTGGGATGTGTGTGTGTGTGCGCGCATGATCGAGATAAAAGAAAGAAGACATAAGTCATAAGATCAACGACATGGGAGAGACGGATCGGTATGACAATATGCATGCATGTGAGAATGCAGGGAAGAAGGCCCGACAATTGAGCATGTGTTTTTGTCTTTAAGAGATAGTGGCGTGGGCTGGAGCATGCATCTATGGCGAGCAGAGGGAGTGAGGCGCAACGATTGTGCAAAAGAGACCAACCTATAAATGCATATGTATGGAGAGACATATAGTGTGGGTGATAGGAAGCAAGACTCCATGCGAGAAAGAAATGTTGACGGAGAAACTACAGATAGATACAGAGATGGAGATGCTAGCTAGAGGGACATCCGCTAGTTTGGGTGTTGGAGATGACCGTCGGGTGGTTCAAAGGGTGAAGTTATATATGTGTGTGAGAGGGCACTTGACTGCATGTAGAGAGAAACATATGTAGTGTGCGTGATAGGAATCAAGAGTGAGGGCGAGAAAGAAGCTTGATGGAGAAACAGATAAATAGGAAGATAAAGATGCTAGCTAGTGTGCATTAGAGATAGGAGTCGAGTGGATCAGAAGGCTGGGTTATGTGTGTGGGTGTGAGAGAGATAGAGAGAGGGTGCATGTGAGTCACATACAAACAGATATCAGAGAGAAATGAGATCCAGAGAGACGGAGTTTTGTGTCTGCGAGAGAGAAAGATATTTCACAACGAGAGTGATAGCTAGAGAGACATACGAGGGAACACAAGATATCTCTAGGGAGAGAGGGTGTGTGTGAGCGACATACAAGAGAACAATGGAGAAATATGAGACCCTGGGAGACAGAGTTTGTGTTTGTGTGTGAGAAAGAGACATTGAAGAGGAAGAGTCGTAGGTTCTCATATCTAAGGAGCGAAAGACATCTCTGTATGAGGGGTGTGCGAGTGGCACACATGGGAATAGTAGAGAGAAATGAGACCCCGGGAGACAAAGTTTTGTGTTTGTGTGAGAGAAAGAGATTCCACATGGAGAATCATAGTTAGAGACACATAGCAGGGAGCGAGATATACTTAGAGAGAGATAGAGTGATGAAGGTCGAGGGAGAGAGTACCGTCAGTGTGTTATGAAGATAAAAGATCATTGTCGACATACAAGTAGCACGAGAGATACCTTAGAGACGATGAACGCGTATAGGTCCAGAGAGATAGTCCTATATAAGCATGAGTGATAGCTATATGAGACGAATATCTGGATTAAAGGGGATTCAAATATTTAAACTGGAGATCACGACATCGATAATTTCATAACGCAAAATGGTGTATCAAACATGCATATTCATTTGAATTTGGGCACATGTGTAATGTTATATAGTTTATCAATATTGCTGATCCATAGATTCTTCAATTACAAACAATGCATGGTTTATATGCAATTAATGTCTAAACGGGATTACACTATATGTTGCGTGTGTGAAACACATTATACATGTTTGAGAAGTAAAAAAAACGCATGAAACACACATTAATTGGAGACAGTTAGTGAGGAATGCAACATTGGATTTCAACATAAAGTGGTTTCAAATATTTGAAAATCCAAATTGATGGATACAGCCTTATGAATCTGAGATCATGCCATTTGTAAACCATATTTATGTATAAATGGTGTTGTGCTTTTGAAAGTATATATAAAAAATGATGTATATAGAATGTAATTCCAATTGAAAATGGATCTCGCCCGAAAAAAATAGAATACAAACGGGATTCGAATTGAGTTGGCACGGTAAATGTGCACTCTACAAAATTTGAACGAAGCGGGGAAAGTCGCAGTAACCACCCGAAACCAAAATCTGCAAGATGGAAATCACTACTGCCTATCCCTGCCACGCAAAGCCTATCTGCTGGATTTCTATAGGTTTCGATAGGGGTAGGTTTGTAATTTCACCCAAACGTGACGTAACTGCCTCTCACCCGGATTCATACATGGTGGGCGCCAAAACACAGTGTGTCCTCGGCCGAAATCGACGCCCTCCCCGATTCATATTCATACACGGTGGGCGCCAAAAACAAACTTTCGTCGGCAAATATTCGGTGTATGCGAGATTACCGTCCTATCCCCAACCGACTAATGTTGCTGTGATGTAGTAGAAATTTGAAACGGGGGCTAAGTTTGTAAATTTCCTCGCATTTGAGACAAGCGCGCCCTGAATACATGGTTCCCCCCTTCCTCTCTACCTCCCTTTTCCCCATTCGTACTCCGTGGGCGCCAAAACACCCTCTCCACCCCACCCTCCTCCGTCCGCCGGCGTCCGCCACCCCATCCACCGCCGTCCTCCTCCACCATGCCGGAGCTAATACCCCGACGCCGCCGTCCATTACAAGAGATCGACCTCTCTCATCCACGGCTTCGGACCAGGATCCTTGCATCCCGTCCTCTCGCTTCATCCCCGCCGTCGTCCACCTTGCCGGCGCCGCTCCTACGACCGTCTCGTCCACCGCGTCCCGCCGCCACCGTCTACCCTCCTAGATCTGCTTCCACGCCGCCGACAGCCATCGCTACCGCATCACCGTCAAATTCTCAGCAGATGCGTACACGGCGCTGCACCAGAGGCGGTACTCTTTCGTATCTTCTCAACTTATTTATCGTAGCAAGAAAATAGATCGCCACCGCTTTACTCTGATTTCTTGTCTTGGTTGCGAAGTTGCCTTTGTCCGGTTTGCACCTTCAGATCCGCCATGGCACGCTCAACGCTATACTCCCAATGCTTATGGTTTTCCCCTTTTATATTCCACACTAGTTAAATCACAGTAAACTAAATTTCAAAATTGGGTCAGTCGATTTTTCAGAGCTCGCCGGAGTTCGCCGGTGCGAACGAAGGGGCTCGGGTGGTTGTGGGGCCTCGCCGAACGAAGAAAACTCGACGCAGGTGGGGGTTGGGGCGGGGGTGGGGGTGGGGGTGGCGGAGGAACATAGGCTGCGGGGGCCGGTGGTCCGGCCGGCAGCCCGTGCGGTGTTCTGTATGGGAAGAATCAGAGACGAGGAAGAAGATGGGTTAGGAGACGTAGGATCTTCATCCAACTGCCTAAAATGGTCGAGAGACAGCTGGGAGTTGCATTCTTAATGCGCTCTGGTTCATCATGTGTGGGCACTGCGCAACCAACATTTTATTATCCAAAATCTGCTTGCTCTTCTTTACCATGTTCCTCTTCCGTTCTTCTTTAATATGTACTCTCTCTGTTCCTAAATACAAGTCTTTGTATAGATTCCACCATGGACTACATATGGAGCAAAATGAGTGAATCTACACTCTAAAATGTATCTAGATACATCTGTATGTGATCCATAGTGGAAATCTCTACCAAGACTTATATTTTGGAACGGAGGGAGTATGATAGTGGTACAGTATGTTCCTTGTACTGAAGATGAGCAGGGACTTTTGCAGTGTAGAGGTCTATACGGTCGGTTGTGATGAACACTTTGAGCCTCTTTGATTCGTAGGATCTTGTAAACATAGGAATAGGATTTGTAGTCACCTGCCCACTTGAATCCTATAAGAATAGCAAGGAAATGCGGGGAGCTGTGTCGCCTTTGAGAGTAACACTGATATTAACAGTATCGCACCTTCACTTGAAGAGAGCTGGTATCCGAAGCCTTTCTAGCCGTACCGGCAATACTAGCACATATATTCCAGCAAGTTCCACTTTGCTGATTTTACTCTGATGCTTACGGTTTTCCCCGTTATATCTACAATATGATCTGTGTAGCTGCTTTGTGTCGCACTAGCAGCAGTCCACTCTTGAAGCTAAACACTGCAACGACTTACAAGATTGGCACCAAGGCATTGAGTGCCATTCTGGATGCAATGAAACTCATACGCTACCCACCTGTTGATTCTTGTTCAGAATATGATCCTAATGACTCTTGTTCAAAATTGCCACATATAGAGAGACAGCATGGAATTGCATTTCTTTGGGCGCTGTGATTCATCATGAGTGGGCAACCAACATTGTATGCAATGAAGCGGAACCTCAAGAATATGCTTCCTCTTCTGTTCTTTAACATGTTCCTCTTTGTTTATTCTGTATTTAGTACGTACAGTATGTTCCTTGTCAGGAAGGGGCGCAGGGACATCTGCAGTCAACAGCTGATAGAGCTGGCCTATACATGATCGATAGGCTTTCAATTACTAGCGGCAATACAACACTGTATTTTCAAGCCAGTTCCACTTTCCCGATTTATATATCGTGGTTATGGTGTACCCCTGTTATGTACACTATGATCTGCCTAGTTGTTGTGTGCTCTTGTTATCATGGTTTGGCAATAAACTCTCTATATAGTATATTATGAGCCTATCATCTGCCAGCTATCCTTACTTCTGGAGCCTATTTTTTTGTGCACTTGTGCCAGATTATATAAATGCACGCACCATATTACAGCACACATGAGCTCTCTCATCAGAATCCAGTGATAGCACACAAGTGTTTACAGGGGCGCCCCTATATTAGAATATCATCTGCATTACAAAGATAATCTCACAACTATTTATGTTTTCATGGTTCTTAGATATTGTATGCAATTACAGTGAATATCAGAATCCGCGCATCAGAAGAATATTGTGGAACACTGCAATGACTTACAAAATTAGCACCAAGGCATAGAGTGCCATTCTGGAAGCAATGAAACTCATACGCTCCCCACCTGTTGATTCTTGTTCAGAATATCATCCTAATGACTATTCTAACCTCGAGGAGTCAAAGGCAGATGGCCTGTCCTGTTCACCCATCAAGGTGCCTGTTCTAATTTGGCAAGGTTTTATTGATTGCGTGTATCTTGCATATGTTGTCTTGCATTTCTTCTACTTTTTTGCACCGCCATCTGCTTAGTTTACTCATCATATAACTCGAGATGCCATGCCCATCCATTATCAATACATATTCCATCTGCCATCATACCATGTTTTTCCACTCAAATGTTGTTCTTGTGCATCAGACATCAAAAAGGAAGAGGGTGATTGCCGAACCTGAAGGAGCACCAGCAAAGTACTTGAAAAACGTGGTGGTGCCGGAGAAATCAGACAGCGCCCCACTTATATTGGCGGTACAACCAGTGACACTAAACGTAGGACCGACTCCAGCAGACTGTACCCATACTTCACTGGCCACACCACTAGCCCCACCACACAGGACCTGCACTCCAGCAAAAGGTATACCGATTTCATTTGCCATAGCACCAGCTGTACCACAGAAAAATCCCACTCCAGCAAAAAGTACAGCAAGTCCACCGGCCGAAGACCTATCCCAACTGCAGAGACGGCCAATTCCTGCAGATTGGAACCCCATTCCATTTATTCCCAGTTTAAAAGACAATGCTTTCAATGTTGTTAGGGACTACGTGCATATATTCCCATCATGGGAAGATTATAGTGAAGACAAACACCATTTTCACATCTTCCTGTCCAACTTACGTGTAAGTGCTACTATTCATGGTTATTATTTTCCTGTTTTCTGCTGATCGAACACATCAATGATTTACATTACATTGTTGTAACTAGGCGAGGGTCAATCTGAATAGTCATGACGAGCAAAGCTTGCATGTGCTTTTCAAGGAAGCATTGCAGCAGTATCGGTGTTACCTGAGGAAATCACACTTTGATGGCAAGTCTATAAACGAATTTCTGGTGAAGTCTCCTGTGCTAAATTTAGAAGACATTTAATGGAAAAACCTTGTTATGCACTGGTCTCGTTCCCAGGATGAGGTACTGTCTATGAAATCAAATGACAATTTGAACTTCTACTTTTCCGCATGTGCCTTACAAATCTTTTTTGCAGGAAATCTGCTCGAAGAAGAATTCCGGTTTGAAAAGAACGACAGGATATCTCAAATATGCTGCCTACTGCTTTGCTCTTATTAGTACCTGTTGTCCTGTATCACTGTACTTGCATACATACCTTGTTCATTATGTGACAGTAGTATGCATGATAGCTTGCTTATCAATTGTTCGCTCCAAATTATCTAATCTGTATGAATGGTTACATTAGTGTAGAATATATCCAATGCCAATGATTTTTTTAGCTCTGCATTGTTCTTGTAAGTACATGCTGTCCTTTATCAGTGTACTTATATTGACAGGTAGTTGTTCATGTACCATCACTCTGCAGCTTATTTTCCTTTGCCCTCCATTTTCTACACATCAGATCTATATTTACTCTTACCATAAGGTTGGTACTGAAGAAGTTTAGCTGTGCATTGCTCTTGGCTGTGCCTTTTGCCTGTATCGCTGCACATACATTTATAGCTACTTGGTTATGTAGCATCACTCTTCATCTTATCTTAAATATTCTCTATTTTTTCGTATATTATCACATCTATATTAACTCTTAACAAAATGTAGAATAAAGGCAATGCTTATGAAGAAGATTCTATGGTAAACTTCTTGAATTGCCCCCCCATTAGCATGGACAAGGGCTTTATAGAGCCTGTCTTCACCAGTAATGTAAGTTTGTCCTTCTCAAGCCTTCAAACTTTGTTGTGTATATTTGGTTAGGCATGACTGCAACAGCTGTTTATTTTTGGTGTTTGCATCAAATTGCATGTTTAAAGTTTATTATGTAGTTCATAAACAAAAGTTTGTCCTTCTCAATTTAGTTTTCAGTTGTACAACCAAGTTCCTTCTTCATACCATGTAAATTAAACTATACAGAGCAAGTGATCTTATTTTGCACTGCATGTATGCTTCTGTTCTTCATCCGTAATCCAGTGGTGTGGTGAACCTACCCACTAAAACACAATGTCATATTCTGCAATGTGTTAACTATGAACAATGTCATATCATTCTACTATTATTTAAACCGTCTCTTTATTTGCCAATCTGAAATGGGATAAATTGACAGCACACTAAGCATTGATACTTATGAGTTCTTGATCTATAATCCAGTGGTGTCGTGAAGCTGCCAACTCCTTCACAATGTCATTTCCTGCCATGTCTTGACCTGAACAATACCATATTGTGTTAATGCAATTTTAAACTATGTCACTTTATTCGTCAGTAAGAAATGTGATGAATTGTCAGCACTGATAATTTTATGTGCAAAACCTGTCATCTGTCTGCTTGTTTATCTTTTAGAGTGAGGAAGATATAAGTGTTGAACAAGCGCAGTTTCATCATCTTGCTCAGGTGGTTGCGCTGCAGCTCGCCAGCAGGGCTAACCTTTCTTGAACTCTATTGAAGTGTTGTCGGTTTTGTATATTATTTTGTCGGCGTGTTTATTTGCACTGGTGGCGATCTTTGATGCCCAGTGTATGTAATCTGCTGTCTGCTTGTGCTTTATTATCATAGTGGCGAACTTTGATGCCCAGTGGATGTAATATGCCGTAATTTCTTTATTGTATAGTCTAGGTTTTTTCTTATTCATGATGCTGCAGTTATTTTACTGTATATATATATCCTGTTTTCGCAGTAAACCGGCCAAACCGTAAAATTACGGTACATAATCGGGCCGTCATGCAATCACGATGTATGATCCGCATCATAGGCCTCGTCAAACTGGCCCACTAGTAGATTCGGGCCTTTAATAGGCCGAGTAACCCCCAGCCCTCTTTTCGCAAGAAAACTCAATGGGCTTTTAGGAGGCTGAGAAGTAGGTTGGGCCTGAAACGTGCCGAACAGCTCACAGGCCGGCAGCAGCCCGAAATGGACCCGGCCCATGATTGTGCGAATCAAATCACGGGCTTTTAACAGGCCAAAATTGTCTCGGTCCTTGTTTGGGCCAATCAGATATCGGCTGCGAGCAGGCCGGATGCAAACCGGGCCGTAGTTAGGCCCAACTATATGACAGGCTTTTAACATGCCGAAATTAATATAGGGCCGAAATGTTAAACGGGCCCTTAACAGGCCGTAACTAATATCAGGCCGAATTACTAAATGGGCCTTTAGCAAGTGGGCCCAAAAGCATAGCGTCCAGTTAACGGGCCCAATCTGATATGGGCCATAATTGAGGCCAAATCCTCTTAAAGGGCCGGACCTGATCTGGGCCATGATTTGGCCCAGAACGTGGGAGGCTTTTAACGGGCCGGATCTCATATGGGCAATTATTAGGCCCGGAACGTGGCAGGCCATTAATGCACTGGATCAAATATGGGCCGACATTTGGCCCAAAACATGAAAGCCAGTTAATGGGTCGGCCTACTAGGGTCCTCAAAATCTTGTGGGCCTACAGCTAGGCCGGCCCATTAGTGTCGGCGAAATCTCGTGGGCCTTTAGCTGGGCCGGCCCATTATGATCCGCAAGAATTTTGTGGGCCTTTACCTGGGCCGGCCCATTATGGCACACAAAAATCTTGTGGGCCTTTACCTGGGCCGGCCGATTATGGCCCGCGAAATCTTGTGGGCCTTTAGCTGGGCCAGCCCATTATGGTCCGCAAAATCTCGTGGGCATTTAGCTGGGCCGGCCCATTATGGTCCGCAAAATCTTGTGGGCCTTTAGTTGGGCCGGCCCATTTAAACTTGATGGGCCGTGCCACGTGTCGATGTATCATAGCCGCCTTCTGTCCAATGAGTGGATGACATCTGTCCCAACGATGAGCCGACACGTGTTTCCTCCAGCCAATGATGATTTTACACGTGGAAAATCCCCATTGGTCGCGGCTGTTAACGGGTTATCGGATCCAAAACCCGACCCGATAGCTTAACGGCGTTCCGTTACGGTGGATGCCACGTGTTGGTCACCCTTGACGAAAGCACTTCTGTGACGCGTGATTTATCGTCATGGAAGTGGACACTTCCGTGATGATAATTTTGGTAATGTCATGGAACACTTCTATGACAACACAGGTATGACTATCTTGATTCTGTCATAAATTTGTCATGGATGTACATGCATGACAAAAAACGCGACCTACTGTGACAAACACGTATCATCACGGAAGTGTATTTTTTTGTAGTGCAAGAACTAGGAGAGTCTGGAGAGGATCATTGAGACAAAATTCTATGACCTTGATGTCAAGGTGACAGAAATCCAATCTGCAGTTGAGCAACTTCAGGAGGAAGCAGAGGAGAAGAAGGGAAAGTCAACCACAGATGCTTTTGCCAGAGTGCCCAGAGGACGGAGATCTGCTGCAGTGCCAGTGACAGACACTAGAGCCACAGCATCAGCACCAGCAGCTACAGCTCCAGTTCCACCTCCAGCAGCTACTCCACCAGCTCCAGCTACTTCATCAGAAGCCTTCGTCCTTGGAGTTATCTCAACACCACCTCCCGAAGATCAAGCCTGAGAGTCGTTTAGCACTATGCATTTTCAAAAATTTTGGTAACTTATTGCCAAGGGGGAGAAAATGTATAGATCATAGGCTTCGAGAGAGAGAGAGAGTGTGTTGGTTCTTATCTCTCTTTGCACTTATTTGGTTTGATTTGAAACTTTATTGCGTGCTTGTGTGAGCTACTTGTGAGATACTTGTTTGATATTGTGTTTGATCACATGGTACCCTTAATGCTTGATTGGATGATATTATCTCTTATATCCTAGATGATCATTCACTTGTTTTGGTGTTGAGTGCATGCTTTAACTTCTATCATTTTGAGCGCCCCACCAAGATGTATGTGACATGGAAGAGTAACCCATGATCCTAATCGATTGTGCATTTGCATTCAAAAGCAAATTTTAAATAATGCACAAATTTAGGGGGAGCTCTTGCTTATCACATACTTCTCAAAGCGACAATGTTTTTTAATACCATTTATCATTTGTCGAAGCTTTGATCTATATGTTGTCATCAATTACCAAAAAGGGGGAGATTGAAAGTGCAACTATCCCTGGGTGGTTTTGGTAATTCCTAACAACATATAGCCCATTGAGCTAATGCTATTTCAAGATAGATATTTCAGGAAAGCTCAATGATTGGCATGGCATGGATTAGAAAGTGGACCCTTCAAAATGCTAAGGAAAAAAGATTGGCTTAAGCTCAAGACACAAGACTCTACATTTTCTATTTTAGTGATCCAAGATCACATTGAGTCTATAGGAAAAGCCAATACTATTAAGAAGGGATGAGGTGTTGCTTAATGAGGTGCTTGCTCAAAATGCTTAGTGATATGCTCCAAAAACCCTTCACTACTTTCTCATATCCACATATGTCCCAAACCAAAAGTCCAACTCGGCCCCACCGATTCTTTCTATCCGGCGCCACCGAGTTCAGTTGACATAGCCAGTGCGAGAAACCCTAGTCTTTTCGGTCTCACCGATAGGGATCTCGGTCTCACCGAGATGGGATCGTAATCTCTCTGTTTCCCTTCGTAACGTTTCGGTCAAACCGAGATGAGCGATCGGTCCCACCGAGATTGCAATGCAAACTCTCTGTTTCCCTTTCGTAACTTTTTGGTCCAATCAAGATGAGCAAATCGGTCCCACCGAGTTTGCCTGGCCAACTCTCTCTTTGACTATTACCAAAATCAGTCCCACCGAGTTTGTGTAATCGGTCGCACCGAGATTACGTTATGCCCTAACCCTAATGATATCGGTCCCACCGAGTTGACATGTCGGTCCCATCGGTCTGACCGAGTTCTCTGATTCGCTCCCACCGAGTTTGGTGATTTGTGTGTAATGGTTAGATTTTGTGTGGAGGCTATATATACCCCTCCACCCACTCTTCATTCATGGAGGGAGCCATCAGAACATGCCTACACTTCCATTACATATTTTTTGAGAGAGAACCACCTACACTTGTGTTGAGGTCAAGATATTCCATTCCAACCACATAAATCTTGATCTCTAGCCTTCCCCAAGTTGCTTTCCACTCAAATCTTCTTTCTACCAAATCCAATCCTATGAGAGAGAGTTGAGTGTTGGGGAGACTATCATTTGAAGCACAAGAGCAAGGAGTTCATCATCAACACACCATTTTGTTACTTCTTGGGGAGCGTGGTCTCCTAGATTGGCTAGGTGTCACTTGGGAGCCTCCGACAAGATTGTGGAGTTGAACCAAGGAGTTTGTAAGGGCAAGGAGATTGCCTACTTCATGAAGATCTACCCTAGTGAGGCAAGTCCTTCGTGGGTGACGGCCATGGTGGGATAGACAAGGTTGCTTCTTCGTGGACCCTTCGTGGGTGGAGCCCTCCGTGGACTCGGGCAACCGTTACCCTTCGTGGGTTGAAGTCTCCATCAACGTGGATGTACAATAGCACCACCTATCGGAGCCATGGATAAAAAATCTCCGTGTCAACATTGCGTTTGCTCCCTCAATCTCCTCCCTTTACCTTCATATGCAATTGTTTTACATTCTGCTGCAATACTCTTAGAATTGCATGTGTAGGTTGATTGCTTGACTTGTGCTAAGTTCTTAAAATCTGCCAAGAACTAAAATTGGGAAAAGGCTAGATTTTTATTTGGTCAAGTAGTCTAATCACCCCCCTCTAGACATACTTTCGATCCTACAGGATGGACAACCTCTCTTATGCATTGGGTTGCAAGTATTTGTTATTTGTGTGCAGGTATCGTTTACATAGTGTTGCTTGGTTCTCCTACTAGATTGATAACCTTGGTTTCATAACTGAGGGAAATACTTATCGTTGTTGTGCTGCATCATCCTCTCCTCTTCGGGGAAATACCAACGCGGATACATGCAATCAGTACACAATTCCAGACAATTCCAGACATAGCTTTACTGATGATACAGGGTACATAGCCCGATTACAACGGGGTCTATCCCGTATAACTCCATAGAAGAGTTATTTGGCAGCGGAAGAAATGAATGACAATGGAAGACTAGGTTAACGGCTGGGCTGGGCTTCACAACTCACATGACTAGCTGGGACGACCATCTAGCTTATCCATCTTCTTAAGAATCTGGCCACATGCAAGGCCAGGTAAGTACTATGAATGTACTTGCAAGATAGCTGATCATATAGCAATCAAGCAAACAAGTAACATGGCAATAACAAAGTTTAAGCAATACAACAATAATACTATCTATGCAAGGGTACAAATAAACTTACCTCTAGACTAGAAAGTAAATGCACCTGACTCACCGAGACCACGTCTCACGTGCAGTCTGAACAACACTATGCCTTCCACAAATCCACTTACTGAAATAGTGGTACGATTGTACCGACCAAAATACTATCATGCAATTCTTTCCTCAACTTGACCATTCCTAAATTTAAGTTGACCTGATTCAATTGTTCAAGACTCTGCACCATATCCTCTTTATCCTTTACACAGGTGGCCTTACATTAAAGTTATCATAATCTAAAGTGGCCAAACATTTTGTCTTAAATCATGACTTGAAATACTTTACTCAACATTGACACCATGCATGTCTTGCTTAACTATACTCTAGTAAGTGAATGACAGGTTAGTGGCTTACTCCCGAACTTTTGCCCACGACCGAGGATTGGTGCGTCTCCAACGTATTGATACGTCTCCGTCGTATCTATAATTTTTTATTGTTTCATGCCAATATTCTACAACTTTCATATACTTTTTGCAACATTTTATATTATTTTTGGCACTAACATATTGATCCAGTGCCCAGTGCCAGTTCATGTTTGTTGCAAGTTTTTTTGTTTCACAGAATATCCATATCAAACAAAGTCCAAACATGATAAAAATTTGCGGAGATTTATTTTGGAATATATGTGATTTTTGGGAAAAAGAATCAACGCGAGACGATGATCGAGGGGGCCACAAGCTCAAACGGCGCCAACCTACCCTGGGCGTGCCGGGCAGGCTTGTGGGGCCCCTTTATGGCAGTTGGTGCCCTTTTTCGGCCGGGAGAAAGCTAATATCTGGATAAAAATCATATTAGAATTTCAGCCCAATCAGAGTTACGGATCTCCGAGAATTTAAGAAATAGTGAAGGGCCAGGAAACAGGAACGTGAAATAGAAGAAAACAAAGGGAGAGAGAGAGAGACCCAATCTCGGAGGGGATCCTGCCCTCCGGGAGCCATGGAGACCATGGACCAGAGGGGAAACCCTCCTCCCATCTAGGAGGGGGGCCAAGGAAGAAGAAGGAGGAGGGGGACTCTCTCCCCTCTCTCCCAGTGGCACCGGAATGTTGTCGAGGCAATCATCGTGTGATGGCGATCTACACCAACAACTCCGTCATCTTCATCAACACCTCCATCACCTTCCCTCATCTATATTCAGTGGTACACTCTCCCGCAACCCATTGTACCCCCTACTTGAACATGGTGCTTTATGCTTCATATTATTATCCAATTATGTGTTGCCATCTTATGATGTTTGAGTAGATTTTTGTTGTCCTTTGGGTAATTAGTGAATTGCTATGATTGGTTTAATTTGCTTTTGGTTATGTTGTTGTCCTTTAGTGTCCATCATATGAGCACGCGTGTGGATCACACCATAGGGTTAGTTGTATGTTCATAGGACTATGCTTTGGAGGGCAAGAGTGACAGAAGCTTCTTCCTACCATAGAAATTGATTCGTACGGGATTGAAGGGGGACCAATATATCTTAAGGCTATGGTTGGGCTTTACCTTAATGAATGTTAGTAGCTGCGGATTCTTGCTAATAGTTCCAATCATAAGTGCATAGAATTCCAAGTACGGGATGACATGCTAGCAGTGGCCTCTCCCACATAAAACTTGCTATCAGTCTAGCCAATTGCTTAGGGACAATTCCGCAAATCCTACCACAACTTTTTCCGCACTCGCTATACTAACTTAATTGTTCTTTTAGTAAAACATCACCTAATTTTTATTTTCATGTTCTTTATTATCTTGCAAACCTATCCCTTTACACCTACACAGTACTTCTAGTTTCACACTTGTTCTATGTAAAGAAAACGTTAAGTGTGCATAGAGTTGTATCGGTGGTCGATAAAACTTGAAGAAATATACATTCTACCTTTAGCTCCTCTTTGGGTTCAACACTCTTATTTACCGAAAAAGCTACGACTGGTCCCCTATACTTGTGGGTTATCATGAGCTTTTTCTGGCGCCGTTGCCGGGGAGCAATAGCGTGTGGTGAATATTCTTGTGTGTGCTTGTTTGCTTTATCACTGAGTAGATTTTATTTTGTGCTCTTGTTTTCTACCTTTAGTTATGGGTAGGAAACGCAAAATACCAAAAAAAATAGGTGTACCTGCTAACCCAATGGTTGAAGAACCACCCAAAATCTATCATACTGCTGAAGCTTTCTACTTGAATCATGTTTGATCCCTATGTGCTCGTGTTGAAAACCCAACTAGTTTATTTGAGGGAAAATAATTAAATGAGCATGCTTACTTTGTGCGACACCGCTTACCTAAAAAAGGGAAACTTTTATGGCATCCTATTAATACTATGCATTGTTATGCTTAGAATTTATGCGACATACATGATTTTACTTGTTGTTCTGAAGACCCTAAGAAACACCTTCCCCGCCAATGTGAGTTTAGTGATAACGGAATCGCATCATCTTATTCTAAAGGTGTTTATAGTTACTGTGATATTGGACAAACTGAAGAATTTGTTGCTTTTAAGGGTGCTTATGAAATTGCTTCTTTGATTGAAAAGTATGATTCTACTCTTTACAAATCTGAGAATTTCGCCATACTTAAATATTGCTATGAAAACTATGCTTCTAATGCTTATGTAAAAGCATATATTGAGGACACCTCCGTTGTCCAAGAAGAGACTAATATTTTGCAGGAATCTATGGAAGAAGAAATTGATGAAACCGTGAGCTCATTAGATCAAAAAGATGAGGAGGAGAGCAAAGAACAAAAGGAGGAAGAGCAGATTAGCTACCCGTGCCCACCTTCTAATGAGAGTAACTCTTGGACCTATACATTGTTCAATTTCCCTTGGTGCCTGCCGAAGGATGAATGCTATGATGATTGCTATGATCCCGTTGATTCATTTGAAATATCCCTTTTTGATGAACTTGATGCTTGCTATGCTTGGCCAAGATGCCAATATGAATTATGCTTATGGAGATAACTTGATATAGTTCCTTATGTTAAGAATGAAATTGTTTCTATTGCACCCACACATGATAGTCCTATTATCCTTTTGAATTCTCCCAACTACACTATATCGGAGAAGTTTGCGCTTATTAAGGATTATACTGATGGCTGGCATTTTAGTTTTACACATGATGATTTTGATGAATATAATATTCATGTGTTTGCTGCTCCTACTTGCAATTGTTATGAGAGAGGAACTACATCTCAACCTCTCTATGTTTCCAAACACAATAAAATTGCAAGAAACTGTTTATGCTATGTATCGGCCTTTAGTATGTGTGCATGAATTGTTCTTTTATGGCAGGCCCATGCATGGGAAGAGAGTTAGGCTTCGTGATTATGTGATATATATTTCTTTGTGCTCACCACTAAATTACAAATCATTGTTAATTAAAATTGGCTTTGATATACCTTGGGATCCAGGTGGATCAACTACTTGAGCACTATATGCCTAGCTTAATGGATTTAAAGAAAGCTCTACCAGGGAGACAACCCGGAAATTTTAGAGAGTCATTTTATTCTGTTGTGTGCTTCTAAAAAGTTTAAAAACAAAAAATATATAAAGGGGAACCTAAAACTTTTTCAAAAAAGAAAAGTGAAAGTGAGAAAGACGAGCACCGTTGAAGTGGGAGCATGCCTTGAACTTTGTTCATGCCCATGGAAACTTTGTGAATCTTGATTACAGAATCTTTACATCAAAAATATTTATTCCCTTGTACAAATCCATTGTATTATAAAAATAATGTGTCAAGATTTACTATTAGGGTGTTTACATTGTGTCGGGGGAAACGACACCTATGAGATCACGGAGATCCCTTCTACGGTTGGCGGGCGCGGGGTTGTGCGAAGAGCGGGTCTAGTAGCTAGCATAGCGGGATTTTACCCAGGTATGGGCCGCGAAGATGCGTAATACCCTAATCCTGCCTTGGTGTGTATTTGAGTGTTCTTGAGTTCTTGAACTAGCTATGGTGCCTGTCTAGTCCAAAAGATCCGAATCCTCCCTCAGTACGCCTCGGGCCTCCTTTTATAGTCAAAGGGGTCGCCACAGTGGCACACAGGAGGTGGAAAGGTATGTACAGAGTACAAGCTTATCGCCTGTCATTACAGGACAAAACGCATTAAATGCGCTACTTAGGTGTCCACTTGCTTTATCGGGGGCGGTAACGAGGCCCGTCCTGTCCGTCGCCGCTCCGCCTTGCTCCGACACGCGTCCAGGCCAACGAGGCATGCATCGCCATGTAGGCTGGCAGGCTGCTGAGTTGGCGCGGTGGTAGGGTCTTCATGAAGATCTGCATGCCACCACGTAGGTGCTTGACTAGTTGAATTAGGAGCCACGTATTACCACATGGGTACTTGCTCTAGTTGGTGGGTCGGCCGCTGAGCTGGGGCGGCGACGGGGCGGCAAGGCCTTGCCGCGGTCTTGTGGATATTCCCGGCAAGAGTCTTACTGGGGCCTTGTGAGCACCCTCGGCAAGAGCCTTGCCGGGGCCTTGCGGGTGTCTTCGGCAAGGAGCCTTGTCGGGGCCTCGTGGGCATCCTCGGCAAGGAGCCTCGCGGTTGTCTTGCCTTCTGGTTCTCATCTGGGCCTTATAGGCTCTTTGTCTTCACAAAGATCTGCATGCCACCATGCAGGTGCTTCCCGAGCCTTGGTTCCAACGTTGTCGATGGTGTCGAAACTCTCAGGCTCAAGGGTGACTGCTATGCTGGCGTTGGGTGAGCTATCCCGGCAAGACTCTTGCCCGGGTTGTGTAGGCCGCCCCGGCAAGGGTCTTGCCGAGGGAAAGCCCATCTTGTTGCTTGACCTTCTTGCGCCTCTGACGTGGCGCTGCTCTGGTAATCTTGTATTTCCGCTTCCCTCCTTTGCCCTGCTAAGTGTGGCCGCGGGTGCGACTCTGACTGCCCGCGCACAAGTAAAGGGGTATAAAAGAGAGCCCCCTACTTTTGTACACCGACAGGAGCCCCCGGGCCTGGGCCACACATAAGCGCAACGCGTTGTTGGGTTAGGCCCAGAACGGCGCGCGGGCATGCGGGGCGGAGTTTTACTATGGTAACTTCTCCGCTGGTTGCGCTTCCCCACGACCTGCGCTGAATGCACGACGTGGGGGTCGTGCGTGACGTGGGGGTCATGCGTGGGGCGGTCGCTGCCCTCATGCGTCACATCGCGGTTAATGGTAAAGAGGCGGCCCGCGCCTTCCCCATAAAAAGGGAAAACTGCAGGCGCGCTGCTCACTTACCCCCCCCCCCCCGTGTCCTTTCAATCTTGGAACCGCCGTTCCCCTCTTCTTCCTCCAGCGAAAAATTGAAGCTCTCGCCTCTGTCCACCGCCGCCGCGCCCCCATTGCTCTCGATTCCTCACTCCTCCCCTAGCCGCCATGGCATCCAAAACCAGCAAGGGCAAGGGAGTGGCCAAGGATGCCAGAGAGAAGGAGGCGCCGGAGAGCGAGGCGGTGCTTCGGACGCAGCACGCCTACTTCCCTTCGACGGCTGATGCGGTCCACCTCAGGGACTACTTTTTGCCCCTGTGGGGGAGGAAGGCAACGGGGCACCCTGCCACGCGCGTCGTCCCTGCTGATTTCACCAAGGCCGGCCCAAATCGGTACCCCTTCTTCGTCGATTTCTTCTCTTGCGGGCTCTGCCCCCCTTTCTCTGACTTCTTCAACGATGTCATGCACACCTACGGCTTCCATCTTCTGGATCTTACGCCGAATGTCGTGGCGTGCATGGCTTTCTTTGCCCACCTCTGCGAGGGCTTTGCCGGAGTGCTCCCCAGCACGGCGCTCTTCCGCCACTACTTCTCCCCTCGCCTTCAGCCAGGGGCGCCATCTCTAGCTACATCACCTAGATCCCGAGGACCCAGGAGAAGGGCACGTATCCGGAGGGTGCTCAGAAGGAGAGGTGGGAGGAATGGCGGGGCCGGTGGTGCTGGATCGAGGAGGACCCACAGGAGTTCTGCCGGGTTCGTCAGAGCCCATCGACCCGCCGTAGGGACTGGAGCGATCTCGACGCCAATGACGAGAAGCTCACGGTCGCCACCACCAGGATCCTTCGCCTCGCCATGGCCGGGCTCACCCTCAAGATGATCGGGGCCGACTTCATCCGGCGCCGAATCGCTCCGTTGCACAACAAGGGGAGGCCGGCCTGGGATTTCAGGAACGCGGCCGACATCATGAGGCTCCGCCCTAGTCTGAAGCACAACTTTACGGTGATGGGGCACGCCCACTTCTGCCGAAGGCTCTTTCGGCTCGACGTGGATGGCAACGGCAGAGCTGAGAGGACCGGCAAGGCCGTCAAGGGGCCCCTGTTTGGGTTGCTGGCGGGAGTGATCCCGCTGAGCAACAATTCTCGCCAATCCGCCATCATCGCCATGATGCCGGACGTCAATGTGCATGGCCTTGACCCGGCCTCGGCCGAGCCGCCAGCAGAGAAGGTGCAGGAGTTCTTCGATACTTTGTCGGAGAGCTATGTCCGTGATGAGCCGCTGCTCATCCAAGACACTACCAAGGCGGAGCTGGACTACATCGCCGCTAGGGCAGCGGAGGAGGCGCTCGCCAGGGAGGCCGGCAGCGCCGGCGCCGTGGAGGACGAGGCTGACGCGGCCGTGGAGGAGAGGGAGCTTGCCCAGTGGGCGGAGTCTGCTGGGGAGGCCAGTAGCACCGGCACTCATTGAAGATGTGGCCGAGGAGTCGACCGAGGAAGAGGCCGAGGCCGTCGACCCTCCGGCCGCAGGGAAGATACGCGTCTTGTGCCGGGCGGGCTCTGGCGAGCTGGTCCGGCCCGGCAGGGCCGCGCAGCGGCAACAGGTCCAGGAGCAGTCCAACGTTGTCGATGGTGTCAGAACTCTTAGGCTCAAGGGTGACTGCTATGCTGGCGTTGGGTGAGCTGCCCCGGCAAGACTCTTGTCGGGGTTGCGTAGGCCGCCCCGGCAAGGGTATTGCCGGGGGAAAGCCCATCTTGTTGCTTGACCTTCTTGTGCCTTTGACGTGGCGCTGCTCTGGTAGTCTTGTATTTCCGCTTCCCTCCTCTGCCCTGCTAAGTGTGGCCGCATGTGCGGCTCTGACTGCCCGCGCACAAGTAAAGGGGTATAAAAGAGAGCCCCCTACTTTTGTACACCGACACATTGCTCGTTTGGTATGTGCAGTGCAAAAACAGAAACTTTTTGTTGTAGTCCGTGAATTTACATTTTTTACTGGGACATGCAAAAAATTTAAAAAAATTACACAGTACTGCTATGCAATTTTTTTTATTTTTTCCCGAAATTTTCAGAATTTTTTTAGTTACAGAAGTATATGTACCATCTTCATCTTTACAGACTATCCTGTTTTCCCAGATTACTGTTATGGTTTCGTTATGTGCTTATGTTCGAAATCTTGTTGAGCCCCATTGACTTGGGAGCCATAGAATTATGATAGCATACAGTTGGTAATGTTTGATTATAATTATACAATAATGTTACATTAGGACATGATGGCATTTTATGTTATATGTACTAACCCTGCTAATAAAAAGTTCGGTTAAGTTTTGTGTGGATGAAGTGTTCGAAGATCGAGGAGGTATCGATATGAGGAGAATAAGGAGAGGCAAGAGTTCAAGCTTGGGGATGCTCAAGGCACCCCAAGTAAGTATTCAAGGAGACTCAAGCGTCTAAGCTTGGGGATGCCCCGGAAGGCATCCCATCTTTCTTCGACAATTATCGGTATGTTTCGGTTTTTGTTGTGTTCACATGATATGCGTAAATTCTTGGAGCGTCGTGTGCTTTTTCTTTTTCTTTTAGTCATGCACCATGCTGGTATGAGATAGTCCTTGGTTGATATATAGAATGCTCTTTGCACTTCACTTAAATCTTTTGAGTATGGCTTTATAGGATGCTTCATGTGCTTAACTAATATCATTTCAAGTTTGGATGTCTGTTTCTCTACATAGGAAAACCGTCATTTGTAGAATACTCTTTTGCTTCAGTTATATTTGTCAGAGCATGGGCAAGTCTTTTGTAGAAAGAATTAAACTCTCATGCTTCACTTATATCTGTTTAGAGAGTCATAAGGAATTGGTCATTCACATGGTTAGTCATAAAATCCTACATAAAACTTGTAGATCACTAAATATGATATGTTTGATTCCTTGCAATAGTTTTGCGATATAGAGATTGTCATTTGTGGGAGGTAGTAGTGAATGATTGTGGTTTAGTAAGAATATTGGTGTTAAGGCTTGTGATTCCCGAAGCATGCACATATAGTCTATCATTATGCTAAGAAGTTGGAGCATGATTTATTATTGAGTGTCTTCCTTTGCGTGGAGGTCGGGGGGCACGATGGTTAACTCCTACCAAACTCCCGCCTAGGGGCATGCGTAGTAGTACTTTGCTTCGAGGGTAATACACTTTGGAATAAGTATGTGAGTTCTTTATGACTAATGTGAGTCCATGGATTATACGCACTCTCACCTTTCCGAAATTTGCTAGTCTCTTCGGTACCGTGCATTGCCCTTTCTCACCTCAAGAGTTGGTGCGAACTTCACCGGTGCATCCAAACCCCATGATATGATATGATCTATCACGTATAACACTCCTTATATCTTCCTCAAAACAGTCACCATACCTACCTATTATGGCATTTCCATAGCCATTCCAAGATATATTGCCATGCAACTTCCGTCATCATCGTATACATGACTTGAGCATTCATTGTCATATTGCTTTGCATGGTCGTAAGATAGATAGCATGGTATTTTCATGGCTTTTTTGTTTTTTGATATCTTTGCTACGCTAGATCATTGCACATCCTGGTACACTGCCGCAGGCATTAATATAGAGTTATATTGTTCTAGATATCGAGTTGTAAGTAAATACAAGTGTGATGATCATCATTATTCATTATTAGAGCATTGTCCCAATCAGGAAATAAGAAAAGAGAGGCCAAAATGAGCCCAACAAAAATAGAGGCCAAAAAGAGCCCAACAAAAAATAAAAAAATAAAATATGAGAGAAAAAGAGAGAAAGAGCAATGTTACTATCCTTTACCACACTTGTGCTTCAAAGTAGCACCATGTTTTTCATATAGAGTCTCCTATGTTGTCACTTTCGTATACTAGGGGGGATTTTTCATTATAGAACTTGGCTTGTATATTCCGATGATGGGCTTCCTCAAATGCCCAAGGTCTTCATGAGCAAGCAAGTTGGATGCACACCCACTTAGTTTTCATTTCGAGCTTTCATACACTTATAAATTTTAGTGCATCTGTTTCATGGCAATCCCTACTTCTTGCATTGACATCAATTGATGGGCATCTCCTTAGCCCGTTCATCCGCCTAGTTGACGCGAGACTATCTTCCTTTTTTCTCCATATTAATCTCTACCACTGCATTCTATTCCACCCATAGTGCTATATCCATGGCTTGTGCTCATGTATTGCGTGGGGGTTGAAAAAACTCAAGCGCGTTAAAAAGTATGAACTAATTGCTTGGCTGACACCGGGGTAGTACATGATTTATATTTTGTGTTAAGAAGATGGAGTATGACAAGGCTATATGATTTTGTAGCGATAGCGTTCTTTAGCATATTTTATTCTTAAAGGCATTATTGCTTGTTGGTATGCCTGAGTATTGATGTCTTCATATAAAATTATAGACTATTGCTTTGAATCACTCATATCTTAATATTCATGCCATGATTAGATTATGTTAGGCAGCATTCCACATCAAAAATTATTTTCTTTTTTTCATCTACCTACTCGAGGACGAGCAGGAATTAAGATTGGGGATGCTGATACGTCTCCGTCGTATCTATAATTTTTTTATTGTTTCATGCCAATATTCTACAACTTTCGTATACTTTTCGCAACATTTTATATTATTTTTGGGACTTTCATATTGGTCCAGTGCCAGTTCCTGTTTGTTGCATGTTTTTTATTCCGCAGAATATCCATATCAAACTGTAACACCCTGAAATTTGCCCTTTTCTTTTTCTGATGTATTTCTTGGATTTCGTGATTTGATTTATTTTCCGTGGCTATGTGGTTCTGAAACTTGGGAAGATCATGTCTTCCTAGGTTTTATCATCTCTTGCCATCCTCATCATCATCCCTAGATCCTGTCATTTTCATCCTTCACCTGACCCAATATTCTTTTTCTAGGGAATATTCCTTTTCTATTAAAGGACTAACCCTTTAAACCCTAGGTTGTGAAGCAACCTATCTTTCTGTCACTCCCAAGGGTCATATCTTCCTCAAATATGCCAAAATCATTCCTTGGCATCATCAAAGATAATTCACAAATATTCCTTTTCTGATTCTGCCCTAAGTGGTGGTTTGAGAAGGAAGTGGCATTTATCTTTGCTTGATGGATCCCAAACTTTTTGGACATCTTCTCCCGTCCATATAATTGCCCCATGCCAAAATTCAACTCAATTTGCCTAGTAAATATTCCTGAGCAATTTTTCAAAGTTCCTGTCCGAGGGAAGCCTATGTGAAGGAAGTACAAGCTAGGCATATCCAAATGATTTGAAATTTTTCAAGGTCCTTCATTTGACCAAATAATCACTCTCCACCCAATTTGAGCTCATGTAACTCATCTATGTGAGCCTAGCTCCAAATCTTAGTTTCTGGTCAGATTTTCAGTTTGTGAAGCAACCATATTTTATCTTGCTTCATTTAAGCTGAAAATTTACCAGGACATTCTTCTATCCATATCAACTCTCTCCACCAAGTTTTGGCTCAATCCATTACTCCATTTGCCCTGTGCAATTTTTACAAACTTCTGTCCAGAGAGATGCCTCATGAGGCAAGTGCTAGTTTGGTTCATCCAAATGGCATGAAACTTTTTGAGCATCTTCATATGATCAAATCATTGGGCCATGCCCAATTTTGGCTCAATCCAATCAACTATGTGAGTGCAACATCCAAATCTCTAATTCTGGCCATTATGGGGGTTTCTACAGCAAGTACCATTTATCTTCATCCTAATGGGCTGAAAATTTGCATAGGTGATCATCTTAGTGTGTGATCACACCATGCCAAAGCCCCGAGTCTACCCCTTCTTGTATCTTCCTCACCACAGCACAAACAGGTAGTTGTTGCTCTGTTTTGGATCAACCTGCAAATTTCTTCTCTGCCCTTGCTCTTGTTCTTTCCTCGCGACGGTCTTGAGTTGTTGATGTCGAAGCTGGGCCGTACCAGGCCGTTGATGGAGCCACGCCATGGGCCACAGGCAGGCAAGTCTGGGTACCCCTATTCCCAGAATGCCGACAATATCTTCCTAGGTTTTATAGTGGCTTGTCATCCTCATCATCATCCATAGATCATGTCATTTTCATCCTTGACCTAACCCAATATTCTTTTTCTAGGGAATATTCCTTTTCTATTAAAGGAATAACCCTTCAAACACTAGTTTGTGAAGCAACCTATCTTTCTGTCACTCCCAAAATTCCCAAATAATTCTCATAAATTGTTGGGGTCATATATTCCTCAAATATGTCAAATCCTTCCTTGGCATCATCAAAGATAATTCATAAATATTCCTTTTCTGATTCTGCCCTCAGTGGTGGTTTGAGAAGGAAGTGTCATTTATCTTTGCTTGATTGATCCCAAACTTTTTGGACATGTTCTCATGTCCATATATTTGCCCCATGCCAAAACTCAACTCAATTTTCCTAGTAAATATTCCTGAGCAGTTTTTCAAAGTTATTGTCTGAGGGAAGCCTGTGTGAAGGAAGTACAAGCTAGGCATATCCAAATGAGTTGAAATTTTGCAAGGTCCTTCATTTAACCAAATCATCACTCTCCACCCAATTTGAGCTCATGTACCTCATCTATGTGAGCCCAGCTCCAAATCTTAGTTCTGGTCAGACTTTCAGGTTGTGAAGCAACCATATATTATCTTGCTTCATTTAAGCTACAAATTTACCATGAGATTCTCCTATCCATATCAAGTCTCTCCACTAAGTTTTGGCTCAATACATTACTCCATTTGCCCTGTGCAATTTTTCCAAAATACTGTCCAGAGAGATGCCTTGTGAAGCAAGTGCTAGTTTGCTTCATCCAAATGGCATGAAACTTTTTGAGCATCTTCATATCATCAAATCATCGGGCCATGCCCAATTTCAGCTCGATCCAATCAACTATGTGAGTGCATCATCCAAATCTCTCATTTTGGCCATTATGGTGGTTTCTATAGCAAGTACCATTTATCTTCATCCTAATGGGCTGAAAATTTGCAGAGGTGATCATCTTAGTGTGTGATCACACCATGCCAAAGCCCCGAGTCTATCCCTTCTTGTATCTTCCACACCACAGCACAAACAGGTTGTTGTTGCTCTATTTTGGATCAACCTGCAAATCTCTTCTTTGCCCTTGCTCTTGTTCTTTCCTCTTTGGCACTCGGGGTAAGATAGTCCATCTACTAGAAAAGGTCTGGCAGCCCAGAGCACGTGCCACCGCCGCGTTCACGCGGTGACCACGGGGCAGACAAGCCAAACAGGGCGCTCTGGCAGACCGCGTCGTTGTGTTCGTCCACTCCCTCCTGCCTCTCGCGTCCAAATCATGTCCTTGAGCACGTCCGTGCTCGTCTGCATCATCCTGCATCGCTTCCCCGCCCTGCATCGCTGTGGTGTGGTCACCATCGCCGCACCCATGCCACAACCCGCCCCTGACCTCCATTGGCATGGAGGTAGAGCTCCCTTGAGCTCTCCCGAAGCCCTCCCGCATCTATATATAGCACCCCCGGGTCCTTCGGCACCTCACTCACTCCTCCCCCGCCTCTTTTGCTCGCCGAAAGTGCCCAATCTCGCCAGAGTTCATCATTTCATCCTCGGCCATCACCGGAGTTTGGTCCTCCCCGGCCACCTCTGGCCTCCTCTCCTCCTCTAGCCACCTCCAACGACTTCCCCTCGTCTCCGCGAGCCGCCCCACACCCTTGCCCCTCGCCAGTGTGGCCAGCTCCACCGAGGCCACCACCACCACCACTGCCCTTGGCCTCCTTTGGCGCCGCTCCTCCTCGCCTCTCCACCTCTCCCCGGCGTCCACTAGTCCTCTAGAAGGGACCCTCTCGGCCTCCCGCACCCGCCGGAGTGCTCGCCTTGGTCGGAGCTGGCCTGGGCCGGCCGGCCTCCTCGCCGCTTCCTCCCCTGCTCCTCCTCTATTCACGCAAGGAACAGGGCGAGCGGGAGGAAGGGGACGGGCGCCCGTGCCCCCTCCCCATGTCCCTGGGCCCCACGCGCCAGGGGCCCAGGCGCCTCATCCCACGTGTCTAGTGGACACGTATTCTGCTGAGTACGTTTCCATTTGATGAAAGCGCATGTCGTTCCTCCTTTGCCTAAAGTATGTTTTCCGAACCAGAAAGCGTATTTTAAAAATCTGTTTCTGTCTTATCCACTCAGGGACCCGGCTGTGAATATTCTTTTTATAAAAAAGTCCCTGATCTTCATCACCTCATAACTCCGCAACCGTAACTCCGATCAAGATGAAACCATCGCTCACTTCTTCGTCTCGTCGAGCTCTTTCTGTTGGTGCCATTTTCATTAGGTGTTCACACTAAGCAAATGACCATGATGCCCTTGCCCTTATCAGCCCCCTCCGAGAGAGAAGCATCCGTTGTATCGTTCCGCGACTTCACCACACTTCTTGCCGAAGGCTCCGTCACCCCCAAGCAAGCCACAACAGCCACTTGCATGATAGCCATGCAGTAGCCATGGTTTCTACTTGAATATTTGATAAAATATTGCCAGTTATCTTCCTGCTTGTTTGCTACTATTGTCGTTGCTTCGGTTATGCTCGTGGTTTCATGTTCACCTCCATGCTATGTTCCGATGCATCTTGTTATCTTGTACTACTTGCTAGTATCATGTTCATATGTCATGCTTGGCAGTAGTAGTACATGCTGGTAGTAGTGATGTTCGTCCTGGTGCATGCTTACGATCTGTTATCCAGTACCGCTGCTATGCATGTTCCGTTGCAGGTAGTTGGTTACATACTTACTTGGTAGTATTCTTGTTATGTTCTTGCATGGTATTTATTTATGACGCTAGTAGTCATGCTATGCTCATGTGAAGTGTTATGATCATGCTCGCTAGTATGCGATGCTCATTTGGATACTTGATTCATCGTTGTTATGCTTGATGATTTATTATGGTTGTACATCCATGCTCATGTTGGTATCATGCTCATGCATCGTAGTTGTATCATGTTATGTTAATATGGCTCATCTTATTGCATTCAAGCTTAACCGGATAATAATAAAACTTGAACAAACTGTTGGCTGAGTCATGGTGCCACCACATCGAGCTGACCAGTGCAACCACATTTGCCTTTTATGGGAAGGCCCTAATGCGGTCTATTGTCATGCCTCTCGCCGGTGCCTCCAAAGAGGGAAGTTTATGGACGCGTGCTACCCTGATTAGGTAGGCGGACATGAAACTTGTGTGTCCGTTGTTGTTGTGTGGATCCTTGTCCCCGTTTGGGACCGTTTATGTTTTGCCACGATGGTGGCCGTTGGATGTCTTTGGTAGACATCGGGGCCACCCATGACTTAGCACAAGAGGGGAGTTGGTCGGAGTGGCCGAGAGAGTGTCATGGCAGTAGAGCGGTTTTGTCGGAATGCCGTTGGTCCACCCGAATGGGAGCGTGAGGCGATGGGTTCCGTGGTGTGGGTACAGTGTACTAACATCTGCAGAGTGTGTTTTAAATCTATCGATAGCCGCGCCCGCGGATATGGGCCCAGTTCGTAGTCGGTCACACTATGAGCCAACAACAATAATAACTTGAATAATAACAACCCCGGTTCGATGATGAAAAAGAGATTGGTTGTGATCAAGAGAGGATCATGGAGGTATCGTGGATACCGAAGTTAGTTGATCTTTATGTGATCGCGAGATGATCACGGCGGTATCAAGGATACCGAGGTTGGTAAGTGGATGTTTGAGATGGTTGCGAGTTAACCGCCAAACAAGAGTAAGTTGGGGCATGTGAATGTTTACCGGTTGCATGTAGTATCATCATGTTCATATGCTCATGCCATGCTAAAGTTGTAGCATGTTTACCTTGTGCATGCCATGTTGTTCTGTTAGTTCATGCTCACTATTGCGTTAACCTACTAATGCCATGTTGTTGTTTGTCTTGAATGCTTTTGGTTAATTGTGAGCTTGCAAGTACATTCAATGTACTGACCTGGCGTGTCATGCCAGTTTGCAGGTCGTGCCTAGATTGCTTGCTTGTTTGGCGTGGTTCCTGTGTTCGTGAGCTAGGATAAACGTTCCAGCCAGAGTCCCTGCGGATTGGAGTCCATCATCGTCATTCGTTTGTTCTGCTGCCAGTAGAGTTATTCCGCTGCCTCGAGTTGTTATGTTGCTTGCATAGAGCAACTGTGGTTGGCATAGTGTCGCCGTACCGATGTTATTCATCGTAATATCAGAGACCTTGTATTCATATTCAGGTTGTAATAGAGAGCTGGTTTGTTCTATGCTAAGCAGTGTCATATTCCAGAAGACTTCACCTCGATCTCTGGACTGGAATACGGGGTGTTCCGGTTTCCCTTAGCCGGGGTGCCACACAAACAAAGTCCAAACACGATAAAAATTTACGGAGATTTATTTTGGAATATATGTGATTTTTGGGAAAAATAATCAACGTGAGACGATGCGCACCCTACCCTGGCGCACCAGGAAGGCTTGTGGGGCCCTGTAAGGCGGTTGGTGCCCTTCTTCGTCCGCAAGAAAGCTAATATCCGGATAAAATCGTGTTAAATTTTCAGCCCAATCGGAGTTACGGAAATGGTGAAGGTTGTAATAGAGAGTTGGTTTGTTCTATGCTAAGCAGTGCCGTATTCCAGAAGAATTCACCTCGATCTCTGGGCTAGAATACGGGGCGTTTCGGTTTCTCTGAGCCGGGGTGCCACAGGCTTGGTATCAGAGCAGGTCTGGCTTTAGAGCGTCCTAGTCCGCTGGAACGTTAGAAAACGGTAGTATAGGGGCTGGTTGTTGTCCTTGCTTGCTGCATTTGGTAGTTGCATTTGTTTGTTGCATATAGTCTTAGTCGGTTGCCCCTAATCCATGTTTCGTGCGTAGATGACAGTCAGCTTCCACAAGTTCAGTGCCATCCCCATAGCTCCCGGTGCTGTTCCTATTGCGTTCAATCCCTCTCCTGCACCTCTCAGCTTTGCCGCCCTCCTTGGCGACATGTGGCGTAGCATTTATCCCCGTAGAGATCCACCTCATTATCAAGTATTCCAGTTTTCTGCCGGAGGAAGAATCCTGGAGGATGTTGCTCATGCTCATCTGTCAGCCCCAGTTCCTATTGGTAAGCGCGCCTACAGTTTCCACGGTGGTTACGGTGCTACTCCCGAGCGTGCGGTCCAGCTTGCCGCAATGGCAGGAATCACCGGTCTTCGTCGTCAAGAGAGCATGGTGCAAGGGAACCGTGCTTATCAATACTATCCCACCATCGTCGAGAACCCTAAGCGGATCAAGTTCCCCTCTGTCAACCCTCAAGATGACCAGACTATCCTCGCCATGTCCCATTACATGACGATTGAGTGTCTTCTTATTTTCGAATTAGTCCGAGACACCATTCAAGCCAGGAGATTGCTTTGTGCTTCCCTACCTCAGTCTCCGCCAGCTTCTCCAACCCCTCCGCCTCGTCCACCTGGAGTTTCAGAGTCAGCAGTTCCACTCGCTACTCCATTAGCTTCTTCGTCAACTCCCAAGCGTTTTCTCAAGCGTAGGGTGTAGTCCTTCGTGTAGTGCATGTGCATCTGCTATAGTATCATGCTTGTGTGTGCCTGTGTGGAGTAGTATTGTAGCTTGTTTTCTGTGTGCTTTATTGCAATCGATCATTTTCTCGTGCTTCTTTATTTGAATCTTCGGTGTTACCCCTTATGGAAAATTGCCCATCAACCGACATCGGATCAGAAGAAGCCATGAGAAGTAAAGAAATAAACCAAGGAACTCAGTTAAAAGCAATGAGTTTTTCAGCTGACATCAGCGTATTGCAGACATCCGGTCTGGATACAAGTTATATTCTGATCAGACTTTCAGTAACAAGTACCCGTTAGAGATACATCTTTATTGCAGCAATGATTAAACCAGCAGGAGAACAAAATTGGATCCTAGTCCAACCTGCATTTCCAGTCAGAGGTATGGTCCGTACTCGATGATTGATTCTGCCATGAGTCAGATGTAAAGCATGCGACACCCAAAATTCAGTCCAAATATGCAATGAATTCAGCAAGGACAGTCAGACAATTCTTGACATACAAGTAATCAACAGCCGGAATGTCAAGAATATGTATATATATATGTGTCGTCCCGTTCGCAAAGAAAATCAGTCCAGTCCTTCTCCACAATTTATCAGCACAACATACAAGACATGATTCCCAGTCTACATCAGTAAGGTACGAATGATTTCCGTGCAAGCTATTCAGTCTTCTTCAGTAAGATACTGCACAAGCTTCTGGCATAAGGTACCGAGTCTTCCCCAGCAAGTCTTTAAGGGGGGGAGCTTATGAGGTACGCTATCCAGTCTTAGCAAGATATCCGCTGAAAGCTTCAAGCACAAGCCATCCAGTCTTCCTCAGCACGATACCCCGGTGGCTTCCAACGCAAGCTGCCCAATCTTTTTCAGTATGACACTGGTACAAGATATTAAACAATGAGTTGTCAGCATATGGCAGTGTTTTCCAAGTGTCAGATCTGCAACAGTTGGGTCAGAAACAAGAATCAGTCAGAACAAAGGTATGCCTCGAGAATCAGATATTTCTTCATACAGTGAGTATGATGTCAAGTTCATGCAAGTCCTTCGCACAAGGAAGAATTCATGGTATGCATCTGACAACCACACCAGTTATTCAAGAAACAGAAAACCAGTGGGTGCTGCAAGAATCGAACAAGTCTTGAGGAAAACACAATATTGAGACACCATCTTGGCAGTAGCTATCGAGGTCAGCCTCCTCACACCCGGCAAAGTGAAATTATTAATCTTGTCAAGATCCTGCATAATCAATAGTGAGATCCGTGCAAGCACACGTGAGCCGGATAAATATCCGGAGACTCGAGACCAAGGTATGATTGCAAAATATTGCATATGACAGTACTCAGGGTCGCGAAAATAATCAAGGATATATAAGGCCCCACTCTTTCAGTTAAAGATCTGGACATAGAAAATAATAATGAAGGAGCAAGACCGACAATACAAGTATGTCGGGTATTGTGTGAACAATGCGGTATGAATGCGCAAGGCAGTTTTATTTCATATCGAACACTATAAAGGTCGCCTAAGAGGTCTACTCCATTGTGGTAAGGACCTCATATCAAGGCAACTAGCTCAGTCCCCGGTATGCTCAGAACTATCAGCATTGAATACCCGAGTCTGTCAAGTCCGACCCAAGGACAGCTCAATATATTAACCTCAGTAATTGTGTAAAGTATCGCACAACCTACTATCCACATGAGTATACTGGCAAAATGAAGAATCGGTGTGAGAGCACATACTTTGAGGATTGTTATTTCTCGCATATCGGAATAGATTAAAGAATGGCCTGCCTTGAACGGAATTCTTTCCCGAGATCACCGCCAGTCAAGTCTGCAAATGTTATCATCAAGAGATGGTGCATTTTTCTATCAGTCACGCCAAGTGACCGTCAAACCTTTGGTATAGATTGGATACTCAAGACTGTGAAGCCAGCCAAGATAAGTCAGAACTCCTGCAAGATGCCAGAACCCATTAGAAGAACAGGTATGATCCACATCACTGTTTTGAACCCGGAAGGCATGCATATATTCGAGGAACCCGATGCCTGGATAGAAGAGATTCTTTATTCCACGAGAAGATGTGTTCCCAACCCCGTGGAATATTCTCGGTACTCGATACGCGAATAACATCTCCAGCAAGGATCAATATCGAGAAGGACACGTATGTCGGTAATGATAATCTTTCGGACCCCAGCTCAGCCAACAGACATGAAGGAAAAATTTGAGTCAGTATGAACAGGAACATATGAGGTAAGTCCTGTCAGCATGTCAAATACGGTGAAGCAAACCACCCCAGATCAAGGCAGTCAGTCAGATCCAATTCAGTGGGAACATTATATCAGAGAAAATAGGAGAAACCCGAGTTGGAAATGGTTTCTTCAAGTCGGAATAATTATTTATCCCTGAGCAACCAAATCTCGAGGACGAGATTTCTTTAAGGGGGGAAGGTTTGTAACACCCTGGATTTTGCCCTTTTCTTTTTCTGATGAATTTCTTGGATTTCTTGATTTGATTTGTTTTTCGTGGCTATGTGGTTCTGAAACTTGGGAAGATCATATCTGTCGGATTTCGGGTTCCGCAGACCCTTGAGAGGTTTGAACTCTGGGGTGCGTGCGAAGAACTCGTCCTCCCCAGTCTGCCTGCTCGCTAAACTCACGGCCTAGCTCGGTGAACTGAATGCACAACAGTTTACCCAGGTTCGGGCCACCTTGCGGTGTAAAACCCTACTCCTGCTTTGTGGTGGATTGGCCTTGAGGGGCTGAGGATGAACTAGTACAGTGGGAGAATAACCTCAGGAGGAGGAGAGGTGTTATTGTGCTCAATGAGCTGGTGGGTGTGAGGATGATCTGAATTATCCGTCCCCTTCTACGGTGGTAGCTAGGTCCTATTTATAGCAGCCTTGGACCTCTTACCAAATGAAAGGCGGGAAGGGATCCCACAACGGCCAAATTCGAAGGGGGACAGCTAGTACATGCTATCTTGACAAAAGTAGTATTCGCCTGCAAAAAGCCTCTGGTCATGACGCCATGGTGGGCTCGGCGATGACCTCCGTCCTGGCGGTCTTGGTCTTTTTGCACCGGAATGGAAACCTTTGGCTGATTCCTCGGGACACTGCGCCTGCGCTTGCCTCCTTAGCACCAAAGAGGAAATTGGTACACTGCGCCTGCTGGCACCCGCCTGGCCTTGGTGGTCATGGCTCACGTCATCCGTACCTCACGAGGTGAGCCTTGCATAGAGATCTCCGCTCCTCGGGAGGCAGCTTGAGGAGGCCGTCCCTCGTGGTGGTCTTTATGTCGTCCACCTCGCGAGGGTTTTGAGTTGTTGATGTCGAAGCTGGGCCATACCAGGACGTTGATGGAGCCACACTGTGGGCCGCAGGTAGGCAAGTCTGGGTACCCCCATGCCCAGAACACGGGCAGTAGCCCTTGGGCCCAAGGCGCGCTCGAACTTGGCTTCGAGGAAAAGCCAAAGGGCGAGTGCGGAGCGCCGTCGGCCTTGACCGCCTGCGGCCTCAATAAACGCGTGGCGATTGATGGGACGTGTGCGTCTCCGTTCCCCATGCTGCCTCGGCAACCGTTTGACTTGACGAGACTCTGCTTTATGCAAAGAAAAACCATGATTGCGCGGGGTCGTGGAGGCCGGCAGTTGGCCTCCTTCCGGCTATAAATGAGGAGAGCGGCAGAGCCCTTTCGCTCATCTCTATCTTCTCACCGCCCGCTCCTTCTTCTTCCTCTTTGCCGTGCCATCTTGCTATAGTTCTCATGGCGCCGACGAGGAAGTTCTCTGCCACCGAGAAGGGGAAGGCCCCCAAGGAGGGACCCGGCTCGCCGCCGCCCAAGAGAGGGCGAGGCCGCCCTAGCAAGCACGCTGCGACCCCTGCGGTGGCTCCTCGGGAGTGCGGGCGCACTCCTTCGGGGGCCAGCGTCACTTTAGGTGGCCGCGGCGGCACTTCTTCTTGAGGCGGGGGCTGCCAAGGACGAGGCAACCCCTGCGACGAGGGGAGCCGTGCCATGGTTGCTCGGCTCCCCGGCCGGGCTTCCACTCAGCGGAAGTGCTCCCGGAGTTCGTCTTGTGGTCGGAGAGGCCGGCCAGCACCTGGCTCCCGCTCCCGCGCTTCTTTGTGGGTGAGCTGCCGGTCGCGGGGCTTGACGGCCTCTGGCTTCAGGCTGACGGCTGCTGCAGCAAGGCTTCATGGGTTGGGGTCGAAGCAGGAGGTGTCCTTGGCCCGCGGCTGGCAGTCATTTACCCCCGCGCGCGGCCTAAGCAGGAGGTGTACCCTCCACTTCAAGTATGATGGCCTCGCGACTCTCTATGTGCGGGTGTTCATGGAAGACGGCCGTCGTGTAGGATGCTGCGCTGAAGACGGCAGTGGCGACGATAAGCTTGGCCTTGCCGACAGCCGCGACGATGCCGAGGGTGAGCTTGCCCTTGGCAACGGTCGCACTTCCTCCAGCAGCGGCGGCTCCTCCTCCTGCGAGAGCACGAGCAGCAGCGGCTACAACCAGCCGCCACGCCGCCGGGCTCTCATCCACTGGTGCGCATCGGTCCTAAACAAATGGTTTTTTACCCCTTTCCGCGACGGCATTTGGAACCGTCGCCAAGTGAGTGTGTGCGATAGGGTGTCCTTCCCACATGACCCAGAAATCATCGGGGACAGGCCCTCCTGGGACCCAGGCTGGGGCCATGTGTGATCGGGCGAGGCATCGAAACCCAATCATTTCCGTAGGTATGTACATCCCACATGGTGAATCCCAGAAATCATTTCCGTAGGTATGTACATCCCACACGGTGAATCCTAGAAATCATTTCTGTAGGTATGTATATCCCACATGGAAATCTGAGAAAATCATTTCCGTAGGTATGTACATCCCACACGGTGAATCCCAGAAAAACAATTCCATTCGTAAGTATATCGCACACAGTCAATCCAAGGAATACGTTTCCGTCCTTATGTACATCCCACACAGTCAATCCAGGGAAAACGTTTCCGTTCGGACGTAAATCCCACATAGTTTTATGTGTAGGCTCGTGTGTGAAAGGTGTAACAATCACACACGGTCTTCCTTGGTTAACGGTTTGCTTTTATCAACTATATCACACACGATTTGATGAAGAAACTGTGGGCTATCCATCGCAAGCGCTTTTACTGCTAGAACCATTTGCAAAGGTCCATGACACATTTAGTAGGTTTATTAGTTTTCAATTAATAATTCCAGTATTATGCAAATTCACATTTCATACCGAACAACTGTTACCAATTTCATACCAGGCACATAAATATATTATAACATCACAGTACGGTAGCTACATGAAAACATCACAGTACAACATATAGCTATTTCAACTTCATAAGAACAATATATTCATTTCCCTAATCGAGATCATCCAGGCTCGTCTTATCTACCTCTGCTTTTAGTTCAGTAGGTACCCGTTTTGCACGGGCCAACTGGGAAAGTGCCTCCTCCTTCGCCAACACCATCTTAGCAAAGTCTGATTTAAAAAATCCGAGCTCATTCTCCACCTTCACCTTTTTATCCCGCATCTTGAAATATGCTTCAGCGTTGACAAGACTTTCTCTAAGCCTACGTGTGTTCACTTCCTCATACATGCTCCAGAGCTTTGTTAGGCACATCTCCAAAGACTCTGGCCACTCTTGATCAACCCACTCCAAGTAAGAACACTTCCGTTCATCCTATAATTTTCAAAACTAGATCAGTAACAATTGTAGGGGAAATGGGTTTATAGCAACATAGAAAATCACCAATGCTTATTTTGAAAAACTGAAGAAACATGTTAATTATGACATATCTTCTCAAAAAGATCAATGTGCAAATGAAATAATTGGTACTGAGACAACAACCAAATTCTGGAACATCAGAAGCTATAATTAACTACAACGACGCTACAAGTTCTTACTCATGTACAATAAATAACAAATTGAACATTTTGTGAGGAAGGTAAATATAACTGCAACAGCATAGCGACCGTGTTTGGATGACAGCAAATTGATACTAACAGGTGTGTACATGCACAAATTTAGTAACATAGAACTAATAGAACTAAGGCCGTCCACTATGTATGCCAAAACTGGTGTAAAGACAACTGTTTCTACATCTCGCACCGGTGCCCTGAACTGGCGAGCCGATGCAGCGGAAAAAAAATCAGGGACCCGGACTCCAGAGCACGTAGATGCTCCGATGCCCAATTCCTTCGTGCCATAAAGATTTAGTATTTTAGTGCTTGGCTGCTCGAATGTGTGGACCAAAGTTGGCTGCACAAACTGCTGAAAAGGTGCCAAATAATTTTCTAATGGCACTTCTGATGAGATGGCAACAATTTAAGAGACTAGGTACAAGTTGTGACACTGTCTTAGGATGCGTTTGCTTGAAGGTGTGGTATGAATGGGTTGGGACTGTGACAGTGTCTGAATCACATCTAACAAATGATTTGTAACAACGGAAGAGGGTCTAACCTTCTATGCACATGCCAGAAACTTCCTCCCAGTGTCCACAGAATCAAATGCAAGTAGCTTCATGCATGGAGATTGATGGTGACAACGAGCAGATAGATCTTCAGCCACCCCGCTCCATTCGTTGCCACTGATGGTCTTAGGGAGCTATAAGAGGAAGAAACGACTCAAATCGACCTCCGGGTAAAAATCCTTCATTCCAAGTCATAGCCCAAGAGAGAGAAGAGAGGCATACCCAGGTGGTGAAGGAGTAGTCGCCGGAGGAGGAACCGCTGGAGATGTCTTTGAAGAAGACCATGGCGACCCTGGCGGTAGGATGCGAGACGGCGAGAGCGAGGTGATACATCTCCAACGTATCTATAATTTTTGATTGTTTCATCCTATTATATTATCTGTTTTGGATGTTTAATGGGCTTTAATATGCACTTTTATATTATTTTTGGGACTAACCTATTAACCGAAGGCCCAGTGCAAATTGTTGTTTTTTTGCCAATTTCAGTGTTCCACAGAAAAGGAATATCAAACGGAATCAAAACGGAATGAAACCTTCCTGAGGATCGTTTTTGGAACAAATGCAATACAGGAGACTTGGAGTGGACGTCAAGGAAGCAGCAAGGAAGCCACGAGGCAGGGAGGCGCGCCCAGGGGGTAGGCGCGCCCCCACCCTCGTGGGCCCCTCGCAGCTCCACCGACCTACTTCTTTCACCTATATATACTCTTATACCCTAAAAACATCCACGAGAGCCACGAAACACTTTTTCCACCGCCGCAACCTTTTGTACCCGTGAGATTCCATCTTGGGGCCTTTTCCGGCGCTCCGCCGGAGGGGGAATCGATCACGGAGGGCCTCTACATCAACACCATGGCCTCTCTGATGATGTGTGAGTAGTTTACCACAGACCTTCGGGTCCATACTTATTAGCTAGATGGCTTCTTCTCTCTCTTTGCATCTCAATACAATGTTCTCCTCGATTATCTTGGAGATCTATTCGATGTAATACTTTTTGCGGTGTGTTTGTCGAGATCCGATGATTGTGGGTTTATGATCAAGATTATCTATGAACAATATTTGATTCTTCTCTGAATTCTTATATGCATGATTTGATATCTTTGCAAGTCACTTCGAATTATCGGTTTAGTTTGGCCTACTAGATTGATCTTTCTTGCAATGGGAGAAGTGCTTAGCTTTGGGTTCAATCTTGCGGTGCTCGATCCTAGTGAAAGAAAGGGAAACAATACGTATTGTATTGTTGCCATCGAGGATAAAAAGATGGGGTTTATATCATATTGCTTGAGTTTATCCCTCTACATCATGTCATCTTGCCTAATGCATTACTCTGTTCTTATGAACTTAATACTCTAGATACATGCTGGATAGCGGTTGATGTGTGGAGTAATAGTAGTAGATGCAGAATCGTTTCGGTCTACTTGATACAGACGTGATGCCTATATACATGATCATGCCTAGATATTCTCATAACTATGCGCTTTTCTATCAATTGTTCGATAGTAATTTGTTCACCCATCGTAAAAATATGCTATCTTGAGAGAAGCCACTAGTGAAACCTATGGCCCCCGGGTCTATTTTCCATCATATTAATCTCCTGTCAACTAGCTATTTATGTCGCCGTTTATTTTGTAATCTTTACTTTTCAATCTATACAACAAAAATACCAAAAATATTTATCTTATTATCTTTATCAGATCTCACTTTTGCAAGTGGCCGTGAGGGGATTGACAACCCCTTTATCGTGTTGGTTGCAAGGTTCTTAATTGTTTGTGCAGGTACTCGGGATTTGCATGTAGTCTCCTACTGGATTGATACCTTGGTTCTCAAAAACTGAGGGAAATACTTACGGTACTTTGCTGCATCACCCTTTCCTCTTCAAGGGAAAACCAATGCATGCTCAAGAGGTAGCACGAGGAAGCGGCTATAGCTTAGCAAGGAAGGAAGGAAGGAAGGAGGAAACAGGGGAAATGTGACTTGTGGTCAGGGAGAAAAGGGGGTGGGGAAGGGGGCGGGGGTAGATATTTTGGCGGTAGGCCAAAATTTTGGAAATCTGGAGGGAAACTTTGCCCGCGGTGCGGCCGGACCATTCAATTTGAACGATTGTATGCATCACAAACGATTCTTCTGCTTTACGCGCATGGGATGAGTTTGATAATTCAAATTTTGGTCTCAAGGCATGGGCACATTCACTTTGAATGCGCGCGGTGCCGCCAGACCATTCACTTTGAACGATTGTGTGCATCGCAAAAGATTCTTCTGCTTTATGCGCATGGGATGAGTTTGATAATTCAAATTTTGGTGGAAATTTCCCCGGGTACATCATTGCTAATTTAACATCACCTGCTAATTTGGGCACACAAAAGAGCGTATAGCAAACAGACCACACTTACTGAATCGAGCAATTTAGTAATTACACAGAGCCAGTTGACCTAAACATTGCTCTAACAAAAGACCAGCATTAAAAACAAAGCCTAAGTACGCATAATTAAAAATCCGCTGCCGCGCCGGCCTATGCATCGCCAGTGTGAGATGAGACGTCGATGACTTGTCCTGGCGACATACCGCCGTTGGTGGACTCCGCGTCCCCATGCTGAAGTCGACCGCGTCGTCGTCCTCGTCCTCGGCGCCGCCCTCAAGGTTGTAGTACTCGTAGTAGTGGCTGCGCCAGAGCTCGTGTTGGTACTCCACCACCGATTCCTCGACGGACAGACTCTTCTCTACCTCGACCTCGGCCACGCGCAACTCCTCCTCCCAGCGCTCCTCGATCTCCTCCACCTCCTGCATCTCCAGCTCCCGCTCGGCGACCTCATGAGGAAGCAGGTGTTCCATGGCCACCGCCGCCTTTTCATACGTGGGTTGCATGCTGGAGTCCGAGGTGGCCTGGAATATCTTGGCGTGTGCATCCTCGATCTTGGCGTGGATGGCCTCGACCCGGGCCATGGCGACATCAGCGTCACAGATGGCAGCTCAAGCTCTCTCAGCGTTTGCAGCCGCCATCGCAGCAGCAGCTGCAGCCATCTCGGCTGCTGCAACTGCCCTGTCGGCTACCGCAGACGCCCTCTCGGCGGAAGCGGCCGCACTCAATGTGGATGCGGCGGCACTCTCGGCGTAGGCGGCCGCGCTCTCGGCGTAGGCGGCGGCGCTCGGGGGGACGCGGCCATCGTACGGGCCTTCACGGAGCGTTTCCACAGCGTCATCTTTGCAAGAAGGGGGTGCGGGAATGGGAATCGGGATTCGGGGATTCGGGGGTTGCCGGCACTAGAGCGGACGAGTCGGCGAAGCTTAAGGAGGGAGACTTAAATAGACCCAGATATTTTCATCACAAACGGTTCCTACAAAACAACTATGTGTGATGTTGTAGATATTTTTTATTAGCTGTGAAAGACGAATTTGGAATAAAGTGCCAACGGATGGTGTTTTAAATGAACAAGAAATTTTGTAGTACTAATACAACTGTCATGTCAAATTTTGGAAAATTTCAGGGGTCATTTGACCTTCTAAGACATTTAAGTGATTTTCTAGCCATTTAATGACCGTAATTGAAATTTGAACTACATGTACATGCAACAGCTAACCATAACGGTTTGAAAACTCATATTTCGTGTACTTGTGTGCGATTTAATTCCATGTGCAGTAAATTGGAAGGAATTTTCAAACGTATTGGTCTAACGGCTATGGCACAATTAAGCATGGAGTGACATGGCATTTTAATTCCAAAAGATTAAAAAAATCAGAAACACATGAAACCTTGGTTGATGTAATGTCATGCCACCAAGATGATGTGGTAAAAAAATTGGCATGTTTGACCAAAGTTTGGACACACACCCCTCACAAACCGGAGGAACTCACTAGAAGGCTCGTGGTTCCGAGAGGGAACAATGCATGTTTGATGACGAACGGGAGATAGCTTCCTCTTACGGCCTTCAAAAAATTTTCTACGTCTAACATGCACTACTACAAACTGTAATGTGAAATTTTGAAAATTCTAGGGGTCATTTGACCTTTTAAAGACATTTAAGTGATTTTCTAGCCATTTAATGACCATAATTCAAATTTGAACTACATCTACATGCAACGCGTAACCAAAACGGTTTGACAAATCATATTTGTGTACTTGTGTGCGAGTTAATTCCATGTGCAGTAAACTAGAAGGAATTTTCAAACATATTTGTGTCACGACATGGACACATATGCATGGAGTGGCATGGCATTTTAATTCCAAAAAAATCAGAAACACATGAAACCTTGGTTGATGTAATGTCATGCCACCAAAATGATGTGGTAAAGAAATTTGCATGTTTGACGAAAGTTTGGACACACACCCCTCACAAACTGGAGCAACTTGCTAGAAGCTTCGTGGTTCCGAGAGGGAACAATGCATGTTTGATGACGAATGGGAGATAGCTTCCTCTTACAGCCTTCAAAAAATTTCTACGTCTAACATGCACTACTACAATTGTAATGTGAAATTTTGGAAAATTCTAGGGGTCATTTGACCTTTTAAAGACATTTAAGTGATTTTCTAACCATTTAATGACCGTAATTCAAATTTGAACTACATCTACATGCAACGCCTAACCAAAACGGTTTGAAAAATCATATATGTGTACTTGTGTGCGAGTTAATTCCATGTGTAGTAAATCAGAAGGAATTTTCAAACATATTGGTCTCACGACATGGACACATGCATACGTATGCATGGAGTGACATGGCATTTAAATTCAAAAAATATAGAAAAATGACCAGAAACTCATGAAACCTTGGTTGATGTAATGTCATGCCACATAGATGACGTGGTAAAGAAATTGGCATGTTTGACGAACGTTTGGACACACGCCCCTCACAAACCGGAGCAACTTGCTAGAAGGTTCGTGGTTCCGAGAGGGAATAATGCATGTTTGATGATGAACGGGAGATAGCTTCCTCTTACGGCTTTCAAATTTTTCCTACGTTTAACGTACAACTGTCATGTGAAAATTTGGTAAATTTCAGGGGTCATTTGACCTTCTAAAGACATTTAAGTGATTTTCTAACCATTTAATGACCGTAATTCAAGTTTGAACTACATCTACATGCAACGCCTAACCAAAACGGTTTGAAAAATCATATTTTTCTGTACTTGTGTGCGAGTTAATTCCATGTGCAGTAAATTCAAATGAAATTTCAAACATATTGGTGTCAAGGCATGGGCACATGCATGGAGTTAATGCCATGGCATTTTAATTCCAAAAAATTAAAAAATGATCAGAAAAACATGAAACCTTGCTTGATTTAATGCCATGCCACCAAGATGATGTGGTAAAAAAATTGGCCTGTTTGACGAAAGTTTGGACACACACCCCTCACAAACAGAGCAACTCACTAGAAGGTTCGTGGTTCCGAGAGGGAACAATGCATGTTTGCTGATGGACGGGAGATAGCTTCCTCTTACGGCCTTCAAATGTTTTCCTTCGTTTAACGTGCACTAATACAACTGTCATGTGAAAATTTGGAAATTTTTAGGGGTCATTTGACCTTTTAAAGACATTTAAGTGATTTTCTAACCATTTAATGACCGTAATTCAAATTTGAACTACATCTACATGCAACGCCTAACCATAAGGGTTTGTAATATCATATTTTTTGTGTACTTGTGTGCGAGTTAATTCCATGTGTAGTAAATTAGAAGGAATTTTCAAACATAATGGTGTCAAGGCATGGGCACATGCATGGAGTGCATGCCATGGCATTTTAATTCCAAAATATTAAAAAATGATCAGAAAAACATGAAACCTTGCTTGATTTAATGTCATGCCACCAAGATGATGTGGTAAAGAAATTGGCATGTTTGACGAAAGTTTGGACACACACCCCTCACAAACTGGAGCAACTCGCTAGAAGGTTCGTGGTTCCGAGAGGGAACAATGCATGTTTGATGACGAACGGGAGATAGCTTCCTCTTACGGCCTTCAAATTTTTTCCTACGTTTAACGTGCAACTGTCATGTGAAAATTTGGTAAATTTCAGGGGTCATTTGACCTTCTAAAGACATTTAAGTGATTTTCTAACCATTTAATGGCCGTAATTCAAGTTTGAACTACATCTACATGCAACGCCTAACCAAAACGGTTTGAAAAATCATATTTTTGTGTACTTGTGTGCGAGTTAATTCCATGTGCAGTAAATTCGAAGGAAATTTCAAACATATTGGTGTCAAGACATGGGCACATGCATGGAGTGCATGCCATGGCATTTTAATTCCAAAGAATTTAAAAATGATCAAAAAAACATGAAACCTTGCTTGATTTAATGTCATGCCACCAAGATGATGTGGTAAAGAAATTGGCATGCTTGACGAAAGTTTGGACACACACCCCTCACAAACTAGAGCAACTCGCCAGAAGGTTCGTGGTTCCGAGAGGGAACAATGCATGTTTGCTGACGGACGGGAGATAGCTTCGTCTTACGGCCTTCAAATTTTTTTCCTTCGTTTAACGTGCACTAATACAACTGTCATGTGAAAAATTGGAAATTTTTATGGGTCATTTGACCTTTTAAGGACATTTAAGTGATTTTCTAACCATTTAATGACCGTAATTCAAATTTGAACTACATCTACATGCAACGCCTAACCATAACGGTTGTAAAAACATATTTTTGTGTACTTGTGTGCGAGTTAATTCCATGTGTAGTAAATTAGAAGGAATTTTCAAACATAGTGGTGTCAAGGCATGGGCACATGCATGGAGTGCATGCCATGGCATTTTAATTCCGAAAAATTAAAAAATGATCAGAAACACATGAAACCTTGCTTGATTTAATGTCATGCCACCAAGATGATGTGGTAAAAATGGCCTGTTTGATGAAACTTTGGACACACACCCCTCACAAACCAGAGCAACTCACTAGAAGGTTCGTGGTTCCGAGAGGGAACAATGCATGTTTGCTGACGGACGGGAGATAGCTTCCTCTTACGGCCTTCAATTTTTTCCTTCGTTTAACATGCACTAATACAACTGTCATGTGAAAATTTGAAAATTTTCAGGGGTCATTTGACCTTTTAAAGACATTTAAGTGATTTTCTAACCATTTAATGACCGTAATTCAAATTTGAACTACATCTACATGCAACGCCTAACCAAAACGGTTTGAAAACTCATATTTTGTGTACTTGTGTGCGAGTTAAAAAATTATGAGACGATGTAAATATATGGTGTTCAAAAAAGAAAATGTAAAGATCTGGCAAGACAACCGGCCCCCACACGGTTGGCACCCTATCTCGCGGCTCGAGGTTTGGTAGGTGATTGGCGGGGATCATTAATCAGACACGGTTCTGTATTGGAAACCGTCAGCTATTATGTTCACACACGGATTTGCTGCGGGAATTGTGTGTAATTCAAACTACAGTACTCGTAAATTCCGGCGACCAGCGTGTGTACTGTCCCCGTAGATCTAGATTCCGGCCACCAATAAATACTACCTTGCTCACGTCGTCCCGCCTGCATTCTCATCTACATCCTCCCCTCGCTCGCCCTCTCTCTCTCTCTCTCAAACCTCTGCCATGGCGTCGCCGGTCTGCCCACGCGCCAACGAGGAGTCGCCACCCCCGAGGACGCTCACTCGATTAGCAGCGACGAGGACCCCTCGCCGCCTGACGAGGTTGCGCCGGACCCCCCAACTTTGGATTGGTTTTGGGGCCAGTACAATCTTTGTCTGTGGAAGTCGCTGCCGCCGGCTGAGAAAGCCAGGCAAGTGGCGTTCAAGAAGGAGATGGCGGAGGAGGAAGACAAGCACCAGGCGGCCTGTGAAGCCCGTGATGCCGCCTGGAAAAAGGAGGCGGCGGAGCTTTGGGGGCGGGCACCTCGTCACTGCGTGGAGGTGGGCCAATAAGCTCCAGCGTGCCACTGACGAGGAGCTCCGCCCAACGAAATGGCAAGATCGGTCGCCGCGTCCGCTAGCAAGAGGCAGACAAGCGCTGCGAGGCGGAGGAGTCAGAGTACTGCCTCCGCACTGGGAAGACGCCACACACCAGGGAGCTGCTGGCAAGGGGCTGCCGGAATACTGGCCCCAGGAGGGATTATTAGTTTTAGTATTGTTTGTTTTCAAATTTATGCATTGTACCTAGTAGTTAAGTATCATCACGTATATGTGATGATATTATATATATATATATATATATATATATTCTGTGATGATCTAATGAACAATTAATATATATATATATATTATGAATTCTATTTTCTATCTGTTTTTGTATACTAATTTGAATCTAGCTGTTATCATCCAGATATACAGAATGGAAAGCGTATATACACACATTGAAAGAACATATAAGAATGGAAAACAGAGTACACACATTGAAACAGAGCAATAAATAGAGCAATACTATGATTTCTATGAATACATAGCTATCCACGTCGAAACGACTTTCCAAAATAAAACGCGTCCATGAGACCATGACCAGCAGCCCTTGCCTAGGGTAGCTCTTGGCTCTGCCTGAACTCGTGCAGGCGTTCATCCAAGCGGTCGACATGCTCGCGGTACATCTGGAGCGCGATCTCGAGCTCCAAGTTGGCTATTTCATCGGAGATCACCAGCTCGAGGATGCGACGACCATGTTCCTCTACTGCGCCCAGGTGGACACTAGGGCCAAGGAGGCGGTCGAGCCTACGGACCAGCGCGTGGCATCCAGCAGGCCGCGGACAAGGCGAATGGCGGCACCCACGCGCACGGCGCAGCAAGCGTCTGGTGCAAGTACGGCGCGGCCGGCCTCTGGTGTAAGTACGGCACTAAGGGCCTCTGCCCACTCCTAGTGAGGAATGGGGGTACTGATGGGATGTGTACCCAGCTGCGACGCTGTGTCGACAGCAGGCAAGTGCCGATGGATCCGCTGTTGCTGTGCGGCGCGCCGCGCCTCTCGCTCTGTGGCGCTCTAATGGTCTCGTCGTGCGGCGAGCCGCAGCCTATCGGCGCGGACGCGCCTAGCTTGCTCTGCGGCGCGCCATCGATCATGTTGTGCGGCGAGCTGTAGCCTGTCGGCGCTGACATTCCGATCTTGATCCACGTCTCTCAAGCGCCATGCGCCAAAGGTCTGCTCAACCCTGGCGATGATGCGCATCACGGCGTCGTCCATCGCGTTGCCGGGGAGCGCCTCGGCCTCGACGGGCCGTGGCGCCTGCTCATTTTCCTTGTCGACGAGGTTGATGGCAGAGGCGGTGCTTTGGTGGGTTGGCATGCTTGGAAAAGGTGGATGTGCTACAGGCTGCGCTTGTCGCCTCCGTGCGTCACACGCTCCCTATGCGCAATATAGCAGGGTGGCGGGAAACAGGTGAGGAAATGGCGGGAAACGGTGGCGTGTTCATAAAACGCCATCAATTACTGGAAACTTAGCATCGAGCTAGGACAAGTCGTAGATGATGATCAGATGAACACGGACCACACTAGGGAACCCGTCGGTAATGACCGCCCGTCCCACAATGTCCAATAGATGTTGTGTAGATAGAGCATATCACATACATCTTATTAGAAGCAATCGTCTACGTTATTATCGGTCTTCGCACACATTTCTGATACAGACCTGTTTGCCGCGTATCACACACATCTTGTTATATTGAACCGTTTCTGTTCTCTTGCCTAATCACAAACAGTTCATCCGAGTGAACCGTATGCTGTATATCGCACACACCTTCATCTGGCTGCCCGTTTCTTTTGTGTTGCCTAATCACAAGCAGTTCATCCGAGTGAACCGTATGTTGTGTATCGCACACGCCTTCATCTGGATGCCCGTTTCTTTTGTTCCTCCTCATCGCAAACAGTTAATTGAACTGAACCATATGCCCTTCATCGCATACGCAACTAAAACCTGAACCTTGTTTGATGCATCCATCATCGCAAACATTTTATACATTTCTGACGGTTTTCATACACCACCGTTTGCGATTATGGCATCGCACACAGTTTCTCGAAGGGTCTCTGATTGTAGTGTCGCGTTAGCAGCATCCTACAGTAGTGATCGGGGAAGGTGGCGGGTTGTCCCGTCGCCGCGCTTCAGTGAAGCGGGAGGACGGCTCGGACTGAGCCTAGGGGCCACCGGAGCCAGGCCTCGGGAGCTGCTGCGGTCGTGCGGGCCCCTTTGTTTAACCTTTCCTTTCTCCTGCATTTTGAAAAAAGTAGAGGGCCCTGCTGGGGCGTGTAATGAACCATGGTACTTATGCCACTATGCTATGCTTATTGTTCCGATGTTATGCCATGATATCCATATTCCGAGTAGGTGCGGTAGGATAACTTAGCTTGATACGCTCGCGGTAGTGTCCCACCTCGCGAGGGTGCGCCCTTCGGCATCTGGTGAAGCCCCCTTGCTGCCTGACTCAGGAGCCGTTGGCCTCAGGAGATATCGTAAAGCTGCAGAGTTGTTAGAAAACTTGACGGGTGCCTTGTTCTTCCTTGCAGGGGCCTTCATGCATGGGCTAGTCATGGCTTAGTGCACCGCGTCGCGCTACCCAGGGGGCACGGACTTAAGAGGGTGTGCATATCACAAGTTCATTCGAGGGCGCCTCGCGAAGATCAAGGAAGCCGAAGCTCTGGGGCGGGCGACAGGGCTTCGGCGAGGTGTGTTCGCGGTGCGGGCGAACCCAACGCACGCACACACCCACCTAGCCCCCGCGCGAGGCGCGCGAGGAGGAGCGACGGGCAACTGCCGCTCTCCCTGAGCCAGGACAAAAAGGCGAGTGAAGCAAAAGAGAAAACCCAACTTGGCAATCGAGAAACGCTAGAATTCCAAGTTCCATTAAAACGTTGCAAACCAGCTACAGAAAGCAAGCAAATGAACAGCCGCGCCCGGCACCTAGTCTAGTCTTCTCACCAGCACGGAGCTAAGTGCTGCCAGTAGGACATGGGAGGGAGCCCCCGTGAGGCCCGCGGGCGACACTCAGGAGACTCCAGGGTGTGTACAACCTCACTCATTATTATGTGAGAGTGTCACGAGCGGAGACCTTCACAGGCACTGGCCTTGCTTCATGGGTAGAACTTCCGGAGGTGCTGGATGCTCCAGGAGTTTTGGATGGGGACCCCGTCCTGCGTCTCCAGGCGCGCGGCGCCAGGCCTGGAGACACGAGCGATCCTGAACGGGCACTCCCACATGGGTGAGAGCTTATGCAGCCCCTCCCTGGAGAGCACCCACCTCAGGACGAGATCACCCACCTCGAGCGTCCTAGAGCGGATGCTGCGGGAGTGGTACCGCCGCAGCGCCTGCTGGTACCTCTCTGCCCGGAGCGAGGCTTGACGGCAGCGTTCCTCCCCCAGCACGAGGTCCATCCCCCGCATGGCGTCCTGGTGTGCCTCGTCAAACGCCAAGACCCGCGTGGAGCGATGCTTGACCTCGTGAGGGAGAACCGCTTCGGCTCCATAGACGAGGAAGAATGGAGTCTCGCTCGTCGGCTTGGTCGCGGTGGTGCGGATGGACCACAGCACGGACTGGAGCTCATCGAGCCAACCCCAGCCGCAGGCCTCGAGCTTCTTCTTGAAGGTTCTCGTCTTGAGGCCTCTTAGGACCTCCGCGTTGGCGCGCTCGGCCTGGCCGTTGCTCCTGGGGTGTGCCACTGAGGCATAGCATATCTGCATTCCAAGGTTAGCACAATATGTTTTGAAGAGGTTGCTAGTGAACTGTGAGCCGTTGTCAGTGATGATACTGTTGGGGACCCCGAACCAGCTCACGAGGCCCTTGATGAACTTGACTGCCGAGCCGGCTGGGATGGTGCGGACAGCCTCCACCTCCACCCACTTGGTGAACTTGTCGGTGGTGACGTAGAGGTAGCGGTTGCCCCCGGGCGCTCTAGGGAATGGGCCTAAGATGTCCAGCCCCCAGACTGTGAACGGCCATGACAGCGGGATGGTCTGGAGACCTTGAGTAGGCTGGTGGATTTGCTTGGCATGGTACTGGCAGGCTTTACACGACCTCACCAGCTCGGTGGCATCGTTGAGCGCCGTGGGCTAGTAGAATCCGCTGCAGAACGCCTTGCCCACGAGGGTGCGCGATGACGAGTGATGCATGCAGTCCCCGTCGTGTATGTCAGCCAACAGCTCGCATCCCTGCTCCCTAGAGATGCATTGCAGAGAAACATCGTTTGGCCATTTCCGAAAAATCTCACCTTCCCGAATGCAGTAGGCAGCGGCCTGCCGAGCCACGCGCTCCGCGTCTTCCTCCTTCTCTGGCAAGGTCCCCTGAAGCAGGTACGCCTTGAACTCTTCGGTCCAGCACCGCTCCTAAGGCTCGAGCGCAAGGGGTAGACGCGCTCCCGAGGTTGGGCCGCAAGCAGGGGCTCCCAAGGGGGGTGCTGGGGGGGGCTCCTCCTGAAGCGATGCTGGTTCCGCAGTAGGTGTCGGTGTCAAAACCGGCGGATCTCGGGTAGGGGGTCCCGAACTGTGCGTCTAGGATCGATGGTAACAGGAGACGGGGAACACGATGTTTACCCAGGTTCGGGCCCTCTCTATGGAGGTAATACCCTACTTCCTGCTTGATTGATCTTGATGAATATGAGTGTTACAAGAGTTGATCTACCACGTGATCGTAATGGCTAAACCCTAAAAGCCTAGCCTATGAATATGGTAATGAGTCTATCCTTTCCGGACTAACCCCTCTGGTTTATATAGACACCGGGGGGATCTAGGTTTTACATGGAGTAGGTTACATAAGAAGGAATCTTCATAGTCGGTCGCCAAGCTTGCCCTCCACGCCAAGTAGAGTCCAATCCAGACACGGTGCAGTCTTCGGCCTTCATGTCTTCACAACCCATCAGTACGGCCCATGGATAACAGGCCGGACGCCTGAGGACCCCTTAGTCCAGGACTCCCTCAGTAGCCCCCGAACCAGTCTTCAATAGCGAGGTGCTCGGCACTTATATTGTCTTCAGCATTGCAAGGCAGGTTCCTTCTCCAAGTAGTATATTCGGCCATTGATCCAATATCACTCCCCTCGGCTTCTGTGTGCTAATAACTTCGTCTTCCATGTGTCGAGCGAATGCGGGGAGTCAGGGTATTTTTGCGAATTACACCCCGTCCACGCAAGACAGAGCGCCTATTTAAAGATACTGGATCTTAGATCCAGGCTACACTGCGCCAAGAAAATCCCCAGAGACTGCCAGGAGAAACCATTCCATCATGGCTAGCATTCCCAGCTCCTCCTCCTGCTCCAATCCTAAGAGAAGCGAGTGGGAGAAGTGCTCTGTGACTCATAGTCAACTAGCAAAGTTGCAAACGCAGGGATTTCTTTCTCCCGCGGATCAGGTCCCTATTCGAGCAGGGTCGGCCTCCTTAAATGGCGTGACTCAGGCGGAGGACTTCCCCAATCCCTCGGGGGGGAGCGAGTGTGCTTCGTCCCCTATCTGCTAAGAGGCGTCGGATTTCCAGTCCATCTATTCCTCCGAGGGCTTCTGGAATATTATGGCCTCCAGCTGCACAACCTCACTCCCGCCTCTGCCCTGCACATCGCAGGTTACGTCGCTCTATGCGAGTTATTTCTGGGTGTTGAAGCCCACTTTGAACTGTGGAGAAAATTGTTCTGTCTCGTCCCGCGCAATCACGAAGGGTCAATATTTGAAGTGGGCGGAGCGGAAGTATGGCGCGTCGCTGATACCGGATATCCATCCGGCACACCAAGGAAGGCACCTGATGAATGGCCCTCCGAATGGTTTTATATAGAGGACGTCGCACTTCCCGACCCGGTTCGAAAGGGTCTTCCTGAATTTGCGCGCGTCCCGCTGAAGAAACGCCACAGTTGGTGTCCCCGGAGTCTTGAAGAGGAAGATGGTGCGGAGGTTCGTCAGCTGATGAGCAAGATAAAAGAGCTCACTCAGTCCGGACTCACAGTAATCGAGGTTATGGCGATCTCCATAGCGCGAGCGGTTCAGCCGCTCCAATACAGAGGGCTTCCAATGTGGCACTACAATGGGGAGGACGACGCCTCTTGCTGCGGCCGGAAAGGTCTGGATACCCCTGCCGCTTTGGCTAAGATATTAGCCGAACTGTTCAAAGGGGAGGAAAAGGAATTTCTTCGCATCAAACTCAGAGACGGGTACTCTATGTATAACCCTCCCAGTTGGGTAAGGCCCGACCCCTCTATTTTTACTCCTTCCATCTCCGAATTGCCTTTGATAAATTTCTAGTTTGTTTGCTTATGACAGCACTGGCGAAAGGTCACCGAGGGATTTCATAGTCCCGCCCCACAGCCGGAGGACCACAACCGGGAGCTTGATCCCGGTTTTGAAGAGGATCCGGACATATTTGTGGTGCTCGCGGAGGGGGTATTTTACCAGACGAGCTATGATGGCACAGAAGTGGCCATTATCGCCGACTACCCCGGTCTTCTTCCTACTTCACAGGTAAGTAATCAATAAACACCTCCTTTGAAAGGGTGCTCGTACTCTGCCTCACCCACCGCAATGTCACGCGTTCTACAGGGGAGGCGTTTGACGATACCGAGGAAATTGGTTCCTGCACCGCGCAGGCCTTCGAAGAGGAGAGCCGGTGAAGGCACCGTCGGGCCCTCGTCGAGGAGGTACAGATAAATATATTTTTCAGTGGCCGTGTCCAACTGTGACCTATGCGCCTGTTTGATTACAGGAAAAAGGTTCGCCGAACTGTGTCCGGGGGTCCGGCCGGCCGCGCTCCCAACGACCAAGATTTAGATCCAGTCGGGGAGACGGGAGCCGATGTAGGAACAAAGCCGGACTACCCTTCGGCCGAGGGTTCGGACAATATGCCTGTTACCAACTCAGAAGTAGAGAGCACCATGAATCATCGGCGCTGCAGAGCTGTTTTACGAGACCCGATGTTCTCGGACGAGGCATTTAATGCCTTTAGCTCGGGCGACGCATACATCCGAGCTGCTCGAGACGGGCTTAGAAAAGCCACGAGGTAATATTTGACAGATGTGCAGGTAAGTTTTCTTTGTCAAAAAAGGATAGCCATATACCCGTAGCCCCCGGGACTGAAAGCGGTTGGTACAACTGATTTAAGGACCATTGTATGACCAGGTTCTTACAGAGAAGAACAACCTGCTGACCCAAGAGCTGGAACAATGTCGGGCGCAGCTGAATGCTGCTACCGCCGAACTAGAAAAGTCCGAAAAGGCATCGCCTAGTAATTTTCCCCTCCATCGAGAAAATATAATCATATGCCATTAATACTAACAGTCCTGCCTATATCATGACATGATTGTCAGAGGAACTCAAAGAGGCGCTGGAAGTCGCGCAAGCGAATGAACAAGAAGCCAAGAGGCTACATGCTGCGGGCGAACGTGTGCTGAAGCAGGCCATTGTTGAGAAAAACCAACTCCAGGATTGCAAAACCCAGCTAGGCGAAGAGTTGAAGGATGTGCGGGCCCAGCTAGCCGATTCCGTGAAGGAGAACAAGAAGCTGCGGGGCGGTGTATTCAGTATGTGTCCGAACTATTGTTAAAGTAGTTCGGAGATAGATAGAACTGATATAATTATGATTGCAGGTATATTGACGGGCCGTCCTGAAGAGTAGGTGTCCAGATCAGCTGGTGATCTACTGCAAAGACTGTCGCAGGTGCACGAGCATGCTCGGTTGGCCATGCAGAGTGTTGCCAAGGCCTTATGGCCATCCGCCTCCCCTCCAGGAAGTATGGAGGAGCTTGTAGAGCTGTTCAAAGGAGCGCGGCGGCGTATCCGATTACGGAAAATATCGGCCTGTCGAGAGGGTGCGCGAGAAGCTTGGGCCATGGTGAAAACTCGGTATACCAAGCTTGATCCTAATCACATGGCTCGGGTCGGACTGCTAGGGTCGAATAGGGAAGAAATTCCCGTTAGTTTAGTGTATGACCAAGTAGAGGTGGCCGCCAAATATTCCCAACAGGATTGTAAGTTAGACCGCCTGTTGGACGGTATAGAGAAGGAAGTGTTTGAGTCCCAGTGACTATGTACTTTCCTTACCCTATGTAATTCTAGCTAAATTGTATAGCATTTGTCATGGTAGACCTTTTCGCTTCAACCTCCAGACTCGATGGTGCGGAGTGTTTCCGAATACCCTCGCGGCCGAATAGACCGGGGTATGCTTGGAAAACTAGGCGTACGGGTCATAGTTGCTTGAACAAACAAGTTGTATCCGGCTAGTTATGTTATATTACATTGAGATTGTAAGAAAGATCTTCCAGGGAGATTAGTTCCATTAAGGGTTCCTTTCCCTGGGTGTGCATGCATTAGTAGACATGTCCGAATTGTGATGTAAAAATCACAGTGTGTATAGCTTCTGGGGGTTCACAATAGAGTGAGTGCAAAGAGTTTTTTTCATCCATCGACCGAATATTCCCTTAAGAACACTAGCTTTCGGCTTCACCCAGTCTGAGGTACACATCCGGATAACCCGGCAGTAACAATCGCAGAGGTGCTCCCTTACCACCTAGCCGAACAATCGGGAACGTAGGGGTAAACACAGGAGCAAGGCAACCCAGCTTGGCCAAAACATAAGTCATATCGATGCATATAATGGTGAAGAAAAGACATACGGGAAGAACGCGTATGTATGGTGAGCTTGATGCTCGGAATATAGTATTAACAAGCTTCTGTTAAAGAAGCCCCCAGGTATGATGGGCATACATATGTAAAAATGTGTACGTCAGCAGTGTTCGGTCAAGCCGAATGAGAGCTTTAAAGCGAAAAAAAGGAATTGTGTAAAAGGGAGAAAAAGTAATGGAAACTATAGGGGAGAAGGAGACTAACAAAGAGTTCGGCGCTAGGCATAGAACCTTCGGAGTCTGGTCGCGTTCCACGGGTTCGGCTCTAGGCGATTGTCTGATGTGTCACGAAGACGGTACGCTCCTCCGGAAAGAACTTCATCAATTATGAAGGGACCCTCCCATTTGGGCTTAAGTTTGTCCTTTTTCTTCTCCGGCAAGCGTAGAACGAGTTCGCCAGCATTGTAAGTCTTGGCCTGTACTTCTCTGCTTTGATATCTTCGAGCCTGCTGCTGATAAAATGTTGAACGGGCTTTGGCGACGTCGCGCTCCTCCTCCAAGGCGTCTAGGCTGTCCTGCCGATCCAACTCGGCCTCTTTCTCTTCGTACATACGCACTCGAGGTGAATCATGTATAATATCGCAGGGCAATACAGCCTCTGCACTGTACACCATGAAGAAAAGGTGTGTATCCGGTAGTACGGTTGGGCGTGGTCCGCAGCCCCCAGAGTACGGAGTCAAGCTCCTCAACCCAGTGTTTGTCTGATTCTTTCAAAGACTGCACTAGCCTGGGTTTGATGCCACTCATAATAAGACCATTAGCTCGCTCGACTTGACTGTTTGTTTGCAGGTGGTAGACAGAGGCGTAATCGAGCTTAATGCCCAGACTAGCACACCAGGTTTTCACCTCATCAGCTGTGAAATTGGAACCGTTATCAGTGATGATGCTGTGCGGTACACCATAACGGTGCACCACATCGCATATAAATGCGATCACCGGTCCGGACTCGGCCGTTTTAACTGGTCTAGCCTCTATCCACTTGGTGAATTTGTCCACCATGACCAGCATATATTTTTTCTTATGGCTTCCCCCTTTAAGGGGTCCAACCATGTCCAAGCCCCAGACCGCAAAGGGCCATGTAATGGGGATTGTTTGTAGGGCGGTTGGGGGCATATGGCTTTGGTTGGCAAAGAGTTGGCATCCAACGCAGCGCTGGACGAGGTCCTGTGCGTCTGCCCAGGCCGTAGGCCAATAGAATCATGTCCGGAAGGCCTTGCTGACAAGTGCCCGGGCTACGGCGTGGTGCCCACCGAGACCGGCATGAATTTCTGCCAAGAGTTGCAGCCCCTCCTCCTCGGAGATACACCTTTGAAGGACTCTGGTAGTGCTTTTCTTGTAGAGCTCTCCCTCGTGAACTTTATAGGCCTTCGAATGCCGGACTATGCGGCGAGCCTCGTTCCTATCTTCTGGGAGCTCCTTCCTATTAAAGTAGGCCAAGAATGGTTCGGTCCACGGGGCAATTACTGCCAGGATGAGGTGGGCCGATGGTGTTATTTCGATGGCTGAGCCTCCGATGATATCGGCGTGTTCGCTATCTGTGTTTGTGTTCGGAATGGGACTGTCGTTGCTATCTCCCCCTTGCCACACCACGGATGGCTTGAAGAGCCTTTCGAGGAAGATGTTAGGTGGGACAGGGTCGCGCTTAGCGCCGATGCGAGCAAGGACGTCTGTCGCCTGATTACTTTCGCGGGCAACGTGATGAAATTCGAGCCCCTCGAACCGAGCCGACATTTTCAAGATGACATTGCGATAAGCTGCCATCTTTGGATCTTTGGCATCAAAGTCTCCATTAATTTGGGATATTGCGAGGTTTGAGTCCCCGCGCACCTCCAGGCGTTGTATGCCCATTGATACGGCCATCCGAAGGCCATGTAGCAAGGCCTCGTATTCGGCTGCGTTGTTGGAGTCTGTGTACAATATTTGGTGTACGTACTGGACGATATCTCCTGTGGGGGACGTTAATACGACGCCTGCCCCTAGCCCTGCCAACATTTTGGCCGTCAAAATGCATGACCCAGTTGGAATATGCGTCGTACTCTTTAGGGAGTTCGGCCTCTGTCCATTCGGCGATGAAGTCAGCCAGTACCTGGGATTTGATGGCTCGTCGTGGTTTGTACGTGATGTCGAATGGCAGGAGCTCAATGGCCCATTTGGCAATCCGGCCCGTTGCATCCCGGTTGTTGATTATATCATTGAGGGGCACTTCGGAAGCCACCGTGATCGAACACTCCTGAAAGTAGTGTCGCAATTTTCAAGATGCCATGAAGACTGCATATGCTATCTTCTGATAGTGAGGGTACCGGGATTTGCATGGTGTGAGGACGGTGGATACGTAGTATACCGGCTTCTGGAGCGGAAATTTGTGTCCGTCCTGTTCTCGTTCGACGACGAGTACGGCGCTCACCACCTGGTGTGTTGCCGATATATATAGGAGCATTGGTTCGCCGACGTTTGGCGCGGCCAGGATTGGGTTGCTTTCCAAAAGGGCTTTTATTTCCTCCAGTCCGGCTGTCGCTGCGTCTGTCCATTCGAAGTTATCGGTGCGCCGCAGAAGGCGATAAAGGGGCAGTGCCTTTTCCCCCAACCTGGAGATAAAGCGGCTTAAAGCTGCCACGCACCCGGCGAGTTTTTGGACCTGTTTGAGTTCGGATGGCGTGGCCAACTGCGACAGAGCTCGGATTGTGGCTGGATTTGCTTCAATTCTTCTGTTGGAAATGATAAAGCCTAGTAGTTTACCGGCGGGGACGCCGAAGACGCACTTTTTCGGGTTAAGCTTGATGTCGTATGTGCGGAGGTTGTCGAATGTGAGATGCAAGTCGTCTATTAGTGTTTCAACGTGTCTAGTTTTGATGACGACGTCGTCTACGTAGGCCTCCACTGTTTTGCCGATCTGTTTCTCGAGGCATGTTTGGATCATGCACTGGTAGGTGGCGCCGGCATTCTTGAGCCCGAAGGGCATGGTGTTGAAGCAAAATGGCCCGTATGGCGTAATGAATGCTGTTGCAGCTTGATCGGACTCCTTCATTTTGATTTGATGGTATCCGGAATATGCATCAAGGAAGCACAGCGAGTCGTGTCCTGTGGTAGCGTCAATGATTTGATCAATGCGTGGAAGAGGGAAAGGATCCTTAGGGCAAGCCTTGTTAAGATCTTTGAAGTCGATGCATAGGCGCCAAGATTTATCCTTTTTTGGTACCATTACCAAGTTTGCCAGCTAGTCCGGATGTTTAATATCTTTGATGAATCCGGACTCGATGAGTTTGGCTAGCTCCTCACCCATAGCTTGTCGTTTGGGTTCGGAAAAGCGCCGCAGTGTTTGCTTGACCGGTTTATATCCCTTTAGTATGTTGAGGCTGCGTTCGGCCAACTCGCGTGGGATTCCTGGCATATCTGAGGGGTGCCAGGCGAATATATCCCAGTTTTCACGCAAGAAGTCTCGTGGTGCGGCGTCTACTGTGGGGCTGAGTTGCGCTCCGATGGAAGCTGTCTTCTTTGGGTCTATTGGATGGACCTGGAATTTGACCGTTTCTTCTGCTGGCTTGAAGGAAGTAGATTTGGGTCGTTTGTCCAGGATGACATCATCTCTATCCACAGTGGAGCATAGTGCGGTTAGTTCTTCAGCCGCAAGGGCCTCAGACAATGCCTCGAGGGCCAAGGATGCGGTTTTGTTCTCGGCGCGGAGTGCTATATCTGGATCGCTGATGAGGGTGAATATTCCATTAGGCCCGGGCATTTTTAGCTTCATATACCCATAATGAGGTATGGCTTGAAAGCGCATGAAGGCCTCTCGCCCTAACAGGGTGTGGTATCCACTGTTGAAAGGGGCCACCTGGAAAGTTATTTCTTCGAACCGATAATTCTCCGGCGTGCCAAATACCACATCAAGTGTATTTTTCCCACACACCGTGCTTCCCGGCTGGGAATGATACCTCGAAAGGTTGTGCTGCTTTTCTCGATGCGGCTCCTGTCTATTTCCATCTTGTGGAGCATGTCCTCGTATGTTTAGTCCGCTGCCGCCGTCCATGAGGACTTTTGTGAGTCGAAAACCGTCCACGATGGGACTGAGGACTAATGCAGCTGGCGCTCGGACTGTTCTATATTTAGGTTCGTCACTGGCGTTAAAGGTTATGGCCGTGTCATTCCAGGGGTTAATTGCGGTGACCTGGCAAACTTTGGCGAGATCGCGCAGTGCCCTTTTATGCTTATTGTTTGAAGCGAATGTCTCGAAGACTGTCAATACTCTATTGTCGTCGTTTGCTGGAGGGTGTTGTTCTGGGGTGTCCTTGATAAGGATGTCCTCGCCGCTCTTGGCTACCTGCCGAAGTATCCAACATGCTCTGAGGTTGTGGGTTGCCACGGTATCTGGTGTCGTGTGTATTTTACATGGGCCATTGAGCCATCCCTCTAGAACGGTGCCGTGCAGCATAATGGGTTTATGTTTTTTGACTGTTCGGCTGGGCGTGCCACGGGGGTGCGTCCTTTTCGCCTGTAGGATGAGTTGGGTTGGGACCGACGGTTCCCAGCGAGCTGCCTGAGTTTCCAGGCGCTTTCCATCGCGCTGTACTTTTGTACGATAGTTGCTAAGTCAGTGAAATTTACTATACGGCGGTGATTGATGGCGTTGAGGATACCTTCGTCTGCGCAGTTGTTGCAGAATGCCGCTATCACGTCTTCGTCGCGGCAATCTTTTACCTTATTTTTAACGAGGAATCTGGCCCAGAAGTGGTGGACCGTTTCCTGAGAATTTTGTTTGATGCTCATGAGAGCGTCTATGTCCGGGTGGGTGGGTGGAGCGAAATCCAAACCCTGGCCCAATTTTGGATCCGGAGTTTGAAGATCTACCGGACCTGGCAGTTCGGGCTCCGGGATATTGACTGGTTTTCTAGGCTCATCGTCCGACTCCATGTTCGGGGGATGGGACATGCCTTTCTGCCAGAGAATATACGGCCCTTCAAGATTGGAGATCCGAACATAGTTCGTCTTCAATATAGTAGAAGAGTTGCTCCGCTCCTCGACTACCGCTATTTGATGGGTGATCGGCGGAATTTTGATTTCTCTCTGGTCGGGTTTAAGCCCAACCGGATCGTAGTCTGTAGTGACCCCCAAGGTGGCCATGTGATCCAGGAGTTCGTTTAACGACGACAACTCCATTGGATCCATGCGGGCGGAGTATTCGGGATCGACGCGGGGGAGATTTTTGATGACTTGAGAGGTCATCGTCGGCTTAAGGGCCGACCCGGCGGTCATGACGAATCCGCCCAGCCGGAGAGTTTGGCCTGGGGCCAGGACTCCTCCGGAGATGATATTATCCTTGAAAACAAGGCGAGCCATCAATCCTCTTGGCGACGGCATAGCAGAACTCTCAATGAAAGCACCAATGTCGGTGTCAAAACCGGCGGATCTCGGGTAGGGGGTCCCGAACTGTGCGTCTAGGATCGATGGTAACAGGAGACGGGGAACACGATGTTTACCCAGGTTCAGGCCCTCTCTATGGAGGTAATACCCTACTTCCTGCTTGATTGATCTTGATGAATATGAGTGTTACAAGAGTTGATCTACCACGGGATCGTAAAGGCTAAACCCTAAATGCCTAGCCTATGAATATGGTAATGAGTCTATCCTTTCCGGACTAACCCCTCCGGTTTATATAGACACCGGGGGGATCTAGGTTTTACATGGAGTCGGTTACATAAGAAGGAATCTTCATAGTCGGTCGCCAAGCTTGCCCTCCACGCCAAGTAGAGTCCAATCCGGACACGGTGCAGTCTTCGGCCTTCATGTCTTCACAGCCCATCAGTTCGGCCCATGGATAACAGGCCGGACGCCTGAGGACCCCAGGATTCCCTCAGTAGGAGCGGTTGCTGAAGGCTTGAAGAGCCACTCCTCAAAGATGCCAGGCTCCTGAGGCAGGCACTGGGACGCCCTCTTGGCGATGTCGTCTTCTTCCTTGTTCGTGCCGCACGGCACATGCTGCAGTTCCAGGCCCAAGAATTGTTTCTTAATTTTGCGTACCTCCGCAAGGTATGCCTCCATGTGATCGTCCTTCGGCTCGTATACTTTATTGGAGAAGTTGACGAGGAGCTGTGAGTCGCCCTTGATGGTGAGGCGCTTCACTCCCAAGGTTGCCGCAGCCTTGAGACCAGCGATCAAGCCTTCGTACTCCGCGATGTTGTTGGAGACCTTCTCGCCCTGCTGGAAGCAGAGCTGCACGGCATAGTAGAGCTTGTCCTGGGTGGGCGAGATGAGCACGGCTCCAACCCCCGCGCCCTGACGCGCGAAGGTGTTGTCGAAGTACATGACCCAGCCGTCTGGTGCCTCGCTTCCTGGTGAGAGGGGCCGGTCCTCGCCTACTTCGGGGCTAGGAACGTCGGTCCATTCTGCCACAAAGTTGGCGAGTGCTGCACCCTTGATGACCCTGGTGGTGCTGAACTCCAACTGGAATGCCTGCAATTCAATGTTCCATTCAGCAACTCTCTGCTACCTCTTCAGCTTGCATTGGTTTTTTCCTTGAAGAGGAAAGGGTGAAGCAGCAAAGTAGAGTAAGTATTTCCCTCAGCTTTTGAGAACCAAGGTATCAATCCAGTAGGAGACAACAATCAAGTCACCGAATACCTGCACGAACAAACACCAACTTGCACCCAACACGATAAGGGGTTGTCAATCCCTTCATAGTTATTTGCAAAGTGAGATCTGATAGACATGATAAACGGTAAAGTAACATTTTTGGTACTTTTTTGGTATACGGAACAGTAAGTAAAAGATTGCAAAGAAAGTAAATAGGAAACTAAAATTGTAGATCGGAAACTTATATGATGGAAAATAGACCCGGGGGCCATAGGTTTCACTAGAGGCTTCTCTTGAGATAGAAATTAGTACGGTGGGTGAACAAATTACTGCCGAGCAATTGATAGAAAAGCGCATAATTATGACAATATCTAAGGCAATGATCACGAATATAGGCATCACATCCATGTCAAATAGACCGAAGCGATTCTGCATCTACTACTATTACTCCACACATCGACCGCTATCCAGCATGCATCTAGAGTATTAAGTTCATAAGAATAGAGTAACGCATTAAGCAAGCTGACATGATGTAGAGGAATTAACTCAAGCAATATAATGAAAAATCCATCTTTTTATCCTCGATGGCAACAATACAATACGTGCCTTGCTGCCCCTACTGTCACTAGGAAAGTATACCGCAAGATTAAACCCAAAGCTAAGCACTTCTCCCATTGCAAAAAACCAATCTAGTTGGCCAAACCAAATCGATAGTTCGAAGAGACTTGCAAAGATATCAAATCATGCATATAAGAATTCAGAGGAGATTCAGATGATATTCATAGAAAAGGCCCCAAGATGGGATCTCACGGGTACAGAAGGTTGCGGCGCTGGAAAAGTGGTTTCGTAGCTCCCCTGGATGTTTTTGGGGTATAAGAGTATATATAGGCGAAAGCATTAGGTCAGAGGGGCTACGAGGGGCCCATAAGGTTGGGGGCGCCCCACCCCCTGGGCGCGCCCTCCTCCCTTGTGATTGCCTCGAAGCTTCTCTGACTTGTACTCCAAGTCTCCTGGGTGTCTTCTGGTCCAAAAAAAATCATGGCAAAATTTTATTCCATTTGGACTCCGTTTGGTATTCCTTTTCTACGAAACTCTAAAACAATGAAAAAATAGAAACTGGCACTGGGCTCTAGGTTAATAGGTTAGTCCCAAAAATCATATAAAATAGCATATTAATGCATATAAAACATCCAAACCAGATAATATAATAGCATGGCACAATCAAAAATTATAGATACATTGGAGACGTATCAAGCATCCCCAAGCTTAATTCCCGCTCGTCCTCGAGTACGTAAATGATAAAAACGGAATTTTTGATGTGGCATGCTTCCTAACGTATTTATCCATGTAATTCTCTTTATTGTGGCATGAATGTTCAGATCCGTAAGATTCAAAACAAAAGTTTAATATTGACATAAAAACAATAATACTTCAAGCATACTAACAAATAATTTTGTCTTCTCAAAATAACATGGCCAAAGAAAGCTTATCCCTACAAAATCATACAGTCTGGCTATGCTCCATCTTCATCACAAAAAATATTCAAATCATGCACAACCCCGATGACAAGCCAAGCAATTGTTTCATACTTTTGACGTTCTCAAACCTTTTCAACTTTCACGCGATACATGAGCGTGAGCCATGGACATAACACTATAGGTCGAATAGACGTTGGTTGTGGAGAAGACAAAAAAGAGGAAGTAGTCTCACATCAACTAGGCGTATCAACGGGCTATGGAGATGCCCATTAATAGATATCAATGTGAGTGAGTAGGGATTGCCATGCAACGGATGGACTAGAGCTATAAGTTTATGAAAGCTCAAAAAAGAAAACTAAGTGGGTGTGCATCCAACTTGTTTGCTCATGAAGACCTAGGGCTTTTGAGGAAGCCCATCGTTGGAATATACAAGCCAAGTTCTATAATGAAAAATTCCCACTAGCATATGAAAGTGACAACATAAGAGACTCTCTATCATGAAGATCATGGTGCTACTTTGAAGCATAAGTGTGGCAAAAAGGATAGTAACATTGTCCCTTCTCTCTTTTCTCTCATTTTTTGGGCCTTCCTTTTTTTATTTGGCCTTTCTCTTTTTTTTGCTGACATGGGACAATGCTCTAATAATGAAAATCATCACACTTCTATTTACTTACAACTCAAGAATTACAATTCGATACTAGAACAAAAATATGACTCTGTGCGTATGCCTCCGGCGGTGTATCGGGATGTGCAATGAATCAAGAGTGACATGCATAAAAAATATGAAGAACGGTATCTTTGCCACAAATACAATGTCAACTACATGATCATGCAAAGCAATATGACAATGATGATGCGTGTCATAATAAAGGAACGGTGGAAAGTTGCATGGCAATATATCTCAGAATGGCTATGCAAATGCCAAAATAGGTTGGTATGGTGTCTGTTTTGAGGAAGGATATGTGGTGGGTTTATGGTACCGGCGAAAGTTGCGTGGCACTAGAGAGGCTAGCAATGGCGGAGAGGTGAGAGTGCGTATAATCCACGGACTCAACATTAGTCATAAAGAACTCATATACTTATTGCAAAAATATATTAGTCATCGAAACAAAGTACTACGCGCATGCTCCTAGGGGGATAGATTGGTAGGAAAAGACCATCGCTCGTCCCCGACTGCCACTCATAAGGAAGACAATCAAAAAACATCTCATGCTCCAACTTCGTTACATGACGGTTCACCATAAGTGCATGCTACGGGACTCACAAACTTTAACACAAGTATTTCTCAAATTCACAACTACTCACTAGCATGACTCTAATATCACCATCTTCATATCTCAAAACAATCATAAGGAATCAAACTTCTCATAGCATTCAATGCACTATATATGAAAGTTTTTATTATATCCCTTTTGGATGCCTATCATATTAGGACTAATTTTATAACTAAAGCAAATTATCATGCTGTTTAAAGACTCTCAAAATAATATAAGTGAAGTGCGAGGGTTCATCAATTTCTATAAAATAAAGCCACTGTCGTGCTCTAAAAAGATATAAGTGAAGTACTAGAGCAAATTTGCCTAGCTCAAAACATATAAGTGAAGCACATAGAGCAATTCTAATAAATCATGATTCATGCGTGTCTCTCTCAAAAGATGTGTACAGCAAGGATGATTTTGGCAAACTAAAAATCAAAGACTCAAATCGTACAATACGCTCCAAGCAAAACACATATCATGTGGTGAATAAAAATATAGCCTCAAGTAAAGTTACCGATAGACGAAGACGAAAGAGGGGATGGCTTCCCGGGGCATCCCCAAGCTTAGGCTTTTTTACATCCTTGATTATTACCTTGGGGTGCCTTGGGCATCCCCAAGCTTAGGCTCTTGCCACTTCTTATTCCATAGTCCATCAAATCCTTACCCAAAACTTGAAAACTTCACAACACAAAACTTCAACAGAAAATCTCGTAAGCTCCGTTAGAAAATAAATCACCACTTTTGTACTATTGTGAACTCATTTTTTGTTTATATTGGTGTAATATCTACTGTATTCCAACTTTTCCATGGTTCATACCCCCCGATACTAGCCATAGATTCATCAAAATAAGCAAACAACACGCGAAAAAACAGAATCTGTCAAAAACAGAACAGTCTGTAGCAATCTGAATATTTCGAATACTTATGTAACTCCAAAAATCCTGAGAAAATGGGAAATCCTAGATAATTTGTTTATTAATCTTCTGCAAAAAAATCAGTATTTTATCACGCTCCAGCTAAGAATAAGAACTGTTTCCGTGAGCGCAAAAGTTTCTGTTTTTCAGCAAGATCAAATTAATTATCACCATAGGCTATCCCATAGGTCTTACTTGGCACAAATACTAATTAAAACACAAAACCACATCTAACCAGAGGCTAGATGATTTATTCAAAGCAAAACATGACCTAAAAGCAAAAAAATAAAATAAAGTTGGGTTGCCTCCCAACAAGCGCGCCCCTAGCTAGGCAAGCAAAAGTAATCAAAAGGGCTAAATTTAACGGGATAAGAATCCCCAAGATTGATCTCGGGAGGAATTGATTCCTCCTTCGGACCTTCATATTGTATGACCAACTCATCATTATAAGCATTCTTTTGGCAAAAAGTCATGAGCTTGTGTCCAGGAGAGAAACCCAAACCGTTGTTTTGAATAGCAAAATCATCATTAAGCTCAGAAATCTTATTGACTAAAACATCGGTAGGAACCCTCTTTCTTAAATTTTCGTTATAAGCGACATGATCTAAAGACCGTAAATGCATTATATCCTCTTGATTAAAGAGAATTCCTCTATGGGAGGGCGACCACCATCCACTTTATAATGAGCGAAAATTTCACTAGCTTCTTTCATAATAAATCTAAACTCATAAGCTAGGAATATAGTGGCGACGCGCTTAATGGAAGAATGCTCAATATTAGAAAACTCTAAAAAAATCCTTTGTGTAGATGGATACATGTGAACAAATTGTCTTTCAAGTTGCACAACAAGCAGAGATAAAGCATCTGCAAGACTACTAGTTTTTTGGAGGATAGATCCACCCATAGTGGGGAGTGCACCAGCACAAGTAAAGAAATCTTGAATAACCCCCTTTCCAATAATATTTCCGCTACCTATGCGGATTTTCTTTGTGTGCAAGATAGTACATTCTTCATGAGGATTAGAATTAGCAAAAGCATATCAAGGTTTCCCCCATTGTTACTACTATCTTTTTCAACAATAACCTCCCCAGTTTCAGACATGATGGCGACAAATGAGCAAATGGAAGAGGGGCGAAGAAAAGGCAAATATTTTCGAAAATCGTTTTAGAAGTTGGGGAGAGGAAAACGAGAGGCGAATGGCAAATAATGTAATGCAAGAGATGAAAGTTTATGATGGGTACGTGGTATGTCTTGACTTGATTTAGATCTCCCCGGCAACGGCGCCAGATATTTGCAAGTTGACGGGAGATCAAATCTTGACTTGACTTGGCGTATGTCTCCTCGGCAATGGTGCCAGAAATTGGCAAGTTGACGGGAGATCAAATCTTGACTTGACTTGGCGCAAATCTCCCCGGCAACGGCGCCAAAAATTCTTCCTGCTACCTCTTGAGCTTGCGTTGGTTTTTCCCTTGAAGAGAAAAGGGTGAAGCAGCAAAGTAGAGTAAGTATTTCCCCCAGCTTTTGAGAACCAAGGTATCAATCCAGTAGGAGACAACACTCAAGTCACCGAATACCTGGACAAAAAACACCAACTTGCACCCAACGCGATAAGGGGTTGTCAATCCCTTCACGGTATTTGCAAAGTGAGACCTGATAGAGATGATAAACAGTAAATTAATATTTTGGTACTGTTTTGGTATATGGAACAGAAAGTAAAATATTGCAAAGAAAGTAAATAGGAAACTAGAATTGTAGATCGGAAACTTATATGATGGAAAATAGACCCGGGGGCCATAGGTTTCACTAGAGGCTTCTCTCGAGATAGAAATTATTACGGTGGGTGAAAAAATTACTGCCGAGCAATTGATAGAAAAGCGCATAATTATGACAATATCTAAGGCAATGATCATGAATATAGGCATCACGTCCGTGTCAAGTAGACCGAAACGATTCTGCATCTACTACTATTACTCCACACATCGACCGCTATCCAGCATGCATCTAGAGTATTAAGTTCATAAAAACAGAGTAACGTGTTAAGCAAGATGACATGATGTAGAGGAATTAAATCAAGCAATATGATGAAACCCCATCTTTTTATCCTCGATGGCAACAATAAAATACGTGCCTTGCTGCTAATACTGTCACTGGGTAAGGACACCGCAAGATTGAACCCAAAGCTAAGCACTTCTCCCATTGCAAGAAAAACCAATCTAGTTGGCCAAACCAAATCGATAGTTCGAAGAGACTTGTAGAGATATCAAAACATGCATATAAGAATTCAGAGGAGATTTAAATAATATTCATAGATAAACTTGATCATAAATCCACAATTCATCGGATCTCGGCAAACACACCGCAAAAGAGTATTACATCGAATAGATCTCCAAGAGCATTGAGGAGAACTTTGTGTTGAGAATCAAAGAGAGAGAAGAAGCCATCTAGCTACTAGCTATGGACCCGTAGGTCTATGGTAACCTACTCATGCTTCATCGGAGAGGCAATGGTGTTGATGTAGAAGCCCTCCGTGATTGATTCCCCCTCCGGCAAGATGCTAGAAAAGGGCCCAAGATGGGATCTCACGGGTACAGAAGGTTGTGGCGGTGGAAAAGTGGTTTCGTGGCTCCGCTTGATGTTTTTGGGGTATAAGAGTATGTATAGGCAAAAGAATTAGGTCAGACGGGCTACGAGGGGCCAACAAGGTTGGGGGCGCGCCCTCCACCCTTGTGACCACCTCGAAGCTTCTCTGACTTGTACTCCAAGTCTCCTGGGTGTCTTCTGGTCCAAGAAGAATCATGGCGAAAGTTTTATTCTGTTTGGACACCGTTTGGTATTCCTTTTCTGCGAAACTCTAAAACAAGGAGAAACAGAAACTGTCACAGGGCTCTAGGTTAATAGGTTAGTCCCAAAAATCATATAAAATAGCATATTAATGCATATGAAACATCCAAAACAGATAATATAATAGCATGGAACAATCAAAAATTATAGATACGTTGGAGACGTATCACTCTCACTCCAATGGGTAAACCGAGACAAGTTTGATGGGGTGGCCTTGGAAGTAGTGGCGCAGCTTGCGGGAGGCGACAAGGAGTGCGAGCAAGAGCTTCTACAGCATGGGGTAGCGTGCCCGCGCGTCACGCAGTACCGTGCTGATGAAGTACACCGGGTGCTCGACGAGGGCAGAAGTGTTGGTGGGGTCTTGTACCTCCTGAGGCTAGGGGGCCTCAAGAGCTTGGCCGTTTGTTGGGGCAACCAAAGCCTCAGGAGCGCCATCCTGAGGAGCCTGGTCATCTGTTGGTGCCGCCAAGGCCTCAGGGGCGCCGTCCTGAAGCTGTGCCGTCTTAACCGGGTGCGCGGCGTCGCGTGGCAGGCCCTTGGCTTGGCACTCCTCCCGGATGGCCACCATCGCTGCGCTGGCAGAGTGAGGCATGGCGGCCAGGTAAAGCACTAGTGGCTCAAGAGGGCGCGGCGCCACCATCACCGGTGGCCTGGTGAGGTATTTCTTGAGGTCTTGGAATGCCGCGTCAGCCTCTGGAGTCCACTCGAACGACCCCTTCTTTTTAATCAGCTTGAAGAATGGGAGGGCGCGTTCCCCCAGCTTGGAGATGAAGTGCCCGAGCGAGGTCACACAGCCCGCCAGCTTTTGCATTTCCTTGAGAGTTTGTGGTGGGCTCATACTTTCAATTGCCTTGACCTTCTCTAGGTTTGCCTCGATTCCCCTGTGCGACACCAGAAAGCCTAGCAGCTTGCCGAAGGGGACGCACAACACACATTTCTCTGGGTTGAGCCGCAGATCCACTTTGCGCAGACTGGCAAATGTTTCTTCCAGGTCTTCAATAAGGGTCCTTGTCTCCCAAGACTTTACCACTATGTCATCGACGTAGGCCTCGGCGTTCCTCCCGAGCTGCTGGCCCAGGGACGATGTGCATCAGCCGCTGGAAAGTCGCTCCGGTGGTGCACAACCCAAACGGCATGTAGGTGTAGCAATACACCCCGCATGCGGTCAAGAAGGCTGTCTTCTCTACGCCCTGCACCGCCATCTTGATCTGGTGGTAACCTAAGAAGGCGTCCAGAAAGCACAGCAGGTCGCACTCGGCGGTGGAGTCGATGATCTGATCAATGTGCGGAAGCGGGAAAGGGTCTTGAGGGCAAGCCTTGTTGAGGTTGGTGAAGTCGACGCACATGCGTTCCTTCCCGCCTTTCTTGGGGACGATGACCAGGTTCGCCAACCATTCTGGGTACCGCACCTCCTGAATGACACCAGCATCTTGCAGCTTGCAGGTCTCTTGGACGATGAACAACTGCTTCTCTGTGGACTGCCGCCGCGCCTTCTGCTTCACCAGTCGGGCACTAGGGCACACCCTTAGATGGTGCTCGATTATTCCCCTCGGGATCCCAACTAGATCCTTGGGCTCCCATGCGAAACTTCCTTGTTCGCGCATAGGAAGTCGACCAGCACCTTTTCTTGATCTAGAGAGACATTGGCGCCTATGATGAAGGTGGCACCCGATGCCCCATCTTCATCGACCGGCACCTGCTTCGTCTCAGCGCGATCTTGGGAGAACAGCTGCCTCTTCTTTGCTAGCGCGGCCCTCGGAGCCTCTGGGGCCCCTTCCTCACTTGGTCGTGTGGCAGCCACGGCCCTGAAGGCGAGCTTGAGGGCCAGCAAAGCTTCCTTGGTGTCTCCGGCCACGGTGAGGATGCCGCTGCTCCCCGGCATCTTCATGAGATTGTAGGCAGGATGAGTCGCTGCCATGAACTTGGCCAGGGCTGGGTACCCGAGGATGCCGTTGTACGGGAGGCTCATGCGGGCGATGTTGAAGTCGATACGCTCAGTGCGGTAGTTGTCGCGGGTGCCGAAGGTGACGGGGAGGCGGATCAGCCTGAGGGGGCTGGTGGAGCCATCGACAACCCCAGAGAAAGGCTTCGTAGGGTGGAGCCTGCCGTGGGGCACATGAAGCAAGCTGAAAGCTTCCACGGAGAGCACATTGAGGCCGGCTCCTCCATCGATGAGGGTCTTGGTTACCGCCACATTGCAAATGGTGGGGGTGCAGAGCATCAGGAGTGTGCCTGCACCCGCGGTGGTCGTTGGGTGGTCCCTTGAGTCGAAGGTGAGGTCGGCCTTGGGCATCGCCCATCCCGGAGGAGCTCCCTGCTGCACGCGGGCGGCACCCACTTGGCGAAAGAACTTCTTGATGTGGTGTTCCAAGGGCCGAGCCTGCGAACCACGGAAGAGGGTTGCAACAGCGTGGGGCGCCGCGAAGCGCGCGATGAAGAGGCCGCGTAGCTCCTCCCAGGAGGCCACACAGGATCCTGGCAAGCTGAGCAGCCAGGCGCGCGGCGCGCCTGCGAGGGCCATGGGAAACCACTTGGCCGTGACCTTGTCGTCGCCACCGGCCGCCCAAACGGCCTCCTCCACCGTGTCGTCGTATCGAGGCGGCAGCTATGGCCTGAACTTAGGTGGCCACTGCACCCGCCGCAGGGCGTGAGTGTAAGCTCGGAGGCCCTCGGACCCCTCGAGGGCGCGTGATACGCCTCCAACGTATCTATAATTTTTGATTTCTCCATGCTATATTATCTTCTGTTTTGGACATTATTGGGCTTTATTATACACTTTTATATTATTTTTGGGACTAACCTATTAACCGGAGGCCCAGCACAGAATTGGTGTTTTTTGCCTATTTCAGAGTTTCGCAGAAAAAGAATATCAAACGGAGTCCAAACGGAATGAAACCTTCGGGAACGTGATTTTTGGAACGAACGTGATCCAGAGGACTTGGACCCTACGTCAAGAAAGCTACCAGGAAGCCATGAGGTAGGGGGGCGCGCCTACCCCCCTGGGCGCGCCCTCCACCCTCGTGGGCCCCATGTTGCTCCACCGACATACTCCTTCCTCCTATATATACCTACGTACCCCCAAACTACCAGATACGGAGCCAAAAACCTAATTCCACAGCCACAACCTTCTGTACCCGTGAGATCCCATCTTGGGGCCTGCTCCGGATCTCCGCCAGAGGGGGCATCAATCACGGAGGGCTTCTACATCAACACCATAGCCTCTCCGATGATGTGTGAGTAGTTTACCTCAGACCTTCGGGTCCATAGTTATTAGCTAGATGGATTCTTCTCTCTTTTTGGATCTCAATACAATGTTCTCCCCCTCTCTTGTGGAGATCTATTTGATGTAATCTTCTTTTGCGGTGTGTTTGTTGAGACCGATGAATTGTGGGTTTATGATCAAGTTTATCTATGAACAATATTTGAATCTTCTGAATTCTTTTATGTACGATTGGTTATCTTTGCAAGTCCCTTCGAATTATCAGTTTGGTTTGGCCTACTAGATTGATCTTTCTTGCAATGGGAGAAGTGCTTAGCTTTGGGTTCAATCTTGTGGTGTCCTTTCCCAGTGACAGTAGGGGCAGCAAGGCACGTATAGTATTGTTGCCATCGAGGATAACAAGATGGGTTTTTTATCATATTGCATGAGTTTATCCCTCTACATCATGTCATCTTGCTTAAGGCGTTACTCTGTTCTTATGAACTTAGTACTCTAGATGCATGCTGGATAGCGGTCGATGTGTGGAGTAATAGTAGTAGATGCAGGCAGGAGTCGGTCTACTTGTCTTGGACGTGATGCCTATATACATGATCATACCTAGATATTCTCATAACTATGCTCAATTCTGTCAATTGCTCAACAGTAATTTGTTCACCCACCGTAAATACTTATGCTCTCGAGAGAAGCCACTAGTGAAACCTATGGCCCTGGGGTGTATTTTCCATCATATTAATCTTCCAACACTTAGCTATTTCTTTTGCCGTTTTTATTTTACTTTCTTTACTTTGCATCTTTATCATAAAAATACCAAAAATATTATCTTATCATATCTATCAGATCTCACTCTCGTAAGTGACCGTTTAGGGATTGACAACCCCTTATCGCGTTGGTTGCGAGGATTTATTTGTTTGTGTAGGTGCGAGGGACTCGTGCATGGCCTCCTACGGGATTGATACCTTGGTTCTCAAAAACTGAGGGAAATACTTACGCTACTTTGCTGCATCACCCTTTCCTCTTCAAGGGAAAACCAACGCAGTGCTCAAGAGGTAGCAAGAAGGATTTCTCGCGCTGTTTCCGGGGAGGTCTACGCGAAAGTCAACATACCAAGTACCCATCACAAACCCTTATCTCCCGCATTACATTATTTTCCATTTGCCTCTCGTTTTCCTCTCCCCCACTTCACCCTTGCCGTTTTATTCGCCCTCTGTTTTCCGTTCACCATCCTCTCTCCTTTTGCCCTTGCTCCTTCTGCCGTTATGTCTGAAATTGGGGAAATTATTGTCGATATGGACAATAATAATGTTATGAAAAATTCTGATGCTCCTGCTGAAGAACCCACTATCTTACATACGAAAAAATTCCGAATTGGTAGTGGTAACATTATTGGAAAAGGAGTTATCCAAGATTTCTTTACTTGTGCCGAATTGGTAGTGGTAACATTATTGGAAAAGGAGTTATCCAAGATTTCTTTACTTACCCCTCTATGGGTAGTTCTATTATGCATAGAACTAGTAGTCTTGCGGACGCTATCGCCATGCTTGTAGTTGAACTTGAAAGACAATTTATGCACATGCATCCCTGCATACAGAGGATTTTCCTAGAATTTTCTAACATTGAGCATTCTTCTGTTAAGCGTGCCGCTACTATGTTTTTGGCTCATGAATTCAGATTTATTATAAAAGAGGCCAAAGAAATATTTGCGCATTATAGGGTGGACGCTGGACGTCCTGCCATAGAAACTATCCTATTCGATCAAGAGGAAATAATGCGTTTTCAATCTCTAGATTATGTTGCTTTTAATGAAAACCTTAGAAAAAGGTTCCTACCAATATTCTAGTTGATAGAATTTCTGAACTTAATGATGATTTTGCTATTCAAAATAATGAGCTAGGATATTCTCTCGAATATAGGCTTACAAAGTTCTGTCAAAAGAATGCTTATAATGATGAATTGGTTGTGCAATACGAAGGGCCGAAGGAGGAACCTATACCTCCTAAAATTGATCTTGGGGACTTTTGTCCCATTAAATTTAGCCCTTTTGATTACTTTTGCTTGCCTCAAAGGAAACTTGCTCCTGAACATAGAGAATATGAAATGAGTTCTAATGATCTATCCTATTACTATGGCACTACCTAGATCTATCCTTGCTTTTATGCCTAGCTAGGGGCGTTAAACGATAGCGCTTGTTGGGAGGCAACCCAATTTTATTTTTAGTTTTTTGCTTTTTGCTTATGTTTAGGAATAAATATTTGTTCTAGCCTCTGGTTAGATGTGTTTTTATGTTTTAATTAGTGTTTGTGCCAAGTTAAACCTATAGGATCTTCTTGGATGATAGTTATTTGATCTTGCAGAAAAATCCAGAAACTTTCTGTTCACGAAAATAATTGTTAAAAATCACCAGAACGTGATAAAATATTTATTCCAATTTCTGCTGATCAATAAACAAATTGTCTAGGTCGGCCTATTTTGGCTGATTTTTTGGAGTTCCAGAAGTTTGCGTTAGTTACAGATTACTACAGACTGTTCTGTTTTTGACAGATTCTTTTTTCGTGTGTTGTTTGCTTATTTTGATGAATCTATGGCTAGTAAAATAGTTTATAAACCATAGAGAAGTTGGAATACAGTAGGTTTAACACCAATATAAATAAAGAATGAGTTCATTACAGTACCTTGAAGTGGTCTTTTGTTTTCTTTCGCTAACGGAGCTCACGAGATTTTCTGCTGAGTTTTGTGTTGTGAAGTTTTCAAGTTTTGGGTGAACGATTTGATGGATTATGGAACAAGGTGTGGCAAGAGTCTAAGCTTGGGAATGCCCATGGCACCCCCAAGATAATATAAGGACACCTAAAAGCCAAAGCTTGGGGATGCCCCGGAAGGCATCCCCTCTTTCGTCAACTTCCATCGGTAACTTTACTTGGAGCTATATTTTTATTCACCACATGATATGTGTTTTGCTTGGAGCGTCTTGTATTATTTGAGTCTTTATTTTTTTAGTTTACCACATTCATCTTTGCTGGACACACCTTTTGAGAGAGACACACATGATTCGGAAATTATTAGAATACTCTATGTGCTTCACTTATATCTTTTGAGTTATATAGTTTTTGCTCTAGTACTTCACTTATATCTTTTAGAGCATGGTGGTGGATTTTTTTTATAGAAACTATTGATCTCTCATGATTCACTTAGATTATTTTGAGAGTCTTAAATAGCATGGTAATTTTCTTAAATAATCCTAGTATGCTAGGTATTCAAGATTAGTAAAAACTTTCTTATGAGTGTGTTGAATACTAAGAGAAGTTTGATGCTTGATGATTGTTTTGAGACATGGAGGTAGTGATATTAAAGTTGTGCTAGTTGAGTAGTTGTGAATTTGAGAAATACTTGTGTTGAAGTTTGCAAGTCCTGTAGCATGCACGTATGGTAAACGCTATGTAACAAATTTGAAACATGAGGTGTTCTTTGATTGTCCTCCTTCTGAGTGGCGGTCGGGGACGAGCGATGGTCTTTTCCTACCAATCTATCCCCATAGGAGGATGCGCGTAGTGCTTGGTTTTTGATGACTTGTAGATTTTTGCAATAAGTATGTGAGTTCTTTATGACTAATGTTGAGTCCATGGATTATACGCACTCTCACCTTTCCATCATTGCTAGCCTCTTCGGTACCGTGCATTGCCCTTTCTCACATTGAGAGTTGGTGCAAACTTCGCTGGTGCATCCAAACCCCATGATATGATACGCTCTTTCACACATAAACCTCCTTATATCTTCCTCAAAACAGCCATCATACCTACCTATTATGGCATTTCCATAGTCATTCTGAGATATATTGCCATGCAACTTTCCACCATTCCGTTTATCATGACACGTTCATCATTGTCATATTGCTTTGCATGATCATGTAGTTGACATAGTATTTGTGGCAAGGCCACCGTTCATAATTATTTCATACATGTCACTCTTGGTTCATTGCATATCCCGGTACACCGCCGGAGGCATTCATATAGAGTCATACTTTGTTCTAGTATCGAGTTGTAATCATTGAGTTGTAAATAAATAGAAGTGTGATGATCATCATTTTCTAAAGCATTGTCCCAAGTGAGGAATAAAAAAAGAGAAAGGCCATAAAAAAGAGAAGGCCCAAAAAATGAGAGAAAAAGAGAGAAGGGACAATGTTACTATCATTTTACCACACTTGTGCTTCAAAGTAGCACCATAATCTTCATGATAGAGAGTCTCTTGTTTTGTCACTTTCATATACTAGTGGGAATTTTTCATTATAGAACTTGGCTTGTATATTCCAACAATGGGCCTCCTCAAGTGCCCTAGGTCTTCGTGACCAAGCAAGTTGGATGCACACCCACTTAGTTTCTTTTGTTGAGCTTTCATATATTTATAGCTCTAGTGCATCCGTTGCATGGCAATCCCTACTCCTTGCATTAACATCAATCGATGGGCATCTCCATAGCTCATTGATTAGCCTCGTTGATGTGAGACTTTCTTCTTTTTTGTCTTCTCCACATAACCCCCATCATCATATTCTATTCCACCCATAGTGATATATCCATGGCTCACACTCATGTATTGCGTGAAGGTTGAAAAAGTTTGAGATTACTGAAGTATGAAACAATTGCTTGGCTTGTCATCGGGGTTGTGCATGATGAGAGCATTCTTGTGTGACGAAAATGAAGCATGACTAAACTATATGATTTTGTAGGGATGAACTTTCTTTGTCCATGTTATTTTGAGAGGACATAATTGCTTAGTTAGTATGCTTGAAGTATTATTATTTTTATGTCAATATTGAACTTTTATCTTGAATCTTTTGGATCTGAATATTCATACCACAATTAAGAAGAATTACATTGAAATTATGCCTAGTAGCATTCCACATCAAAAATTCTATTTTTATCATTTACCTACTCGAGGACGAGCAGGAATTAAGCTTGGGAATGCTTGATACGTCTCCAACGTATCTATAATTTTTGATTGCTCCATGCTATATTATCTTCTGTTTTGGACATTATTGGGCTTTATAATACACTTTTATATTATTTTTAGGACTAACCTATTAACCGGAGGCCCAGCCCAGAATTGTTGTTTTTTGCCTATTTCAGAGTTTCGCAGAAAAAGAATATCAAACGGAGTCCAAACGGAATGAAACCTTCGGGAACGTGATTTTCGGAACGAACGTGATCCAGAGGACTTGAACCCTACGTCAAGAAAGCTACCAGGAGCCACGAGGTAGGGGGCGCGCCTACCCCCTGGGCGCGCCCTCCACCCTCGTGAGCCCCACGTTGCTCCACCGACGTACTCCTTCCTCCTATATATACCTACGTACCCCCAAACTACCAGATACGGAGCCAAAAACCTAATTCCACCGCCGCAACCTTCTGTACCCATGAGATCCCATCTTGGGGCCTGTTCCGGAGCTCCGCCAGAGGGGGCATCGATCACGGAGGGCTTCTACATCAACACCATAGCCTCTCCGATGATGTGTGAGTAGTTTACCTCAGACCTTCGGGTCCATAGTTATTAGCTAGATGGATTCTTCTCTCTTTTTGGATCTCAATACAATGTTCTCCCCCTCTCTTGTGGAGATCTATTTGATGTAATTTTCTTTTGCGGTGTGTTTGTTGAGACCGATGAATTGTGGGTTTATGATCAAGTTTATCTATGAACAATATTTGAATCTTCTGAATTCTTTTATGTATGATTGGTTATCTTTGCAAGTCTCTTCGAATTATCAGTTTGGTTTGGCCTACTAGATTGATCTTTCTTGCAATGGGAGAAGTGCTTAGCTTTGGGTTCAATCTTACGGTGTCCTTTCCCAGTGATAGTAGGGGCAGCAAGGCACGTATAGTATTGTTGCCATCGAGGATAACAAGATTGGGTTTTTATCATATTGCATGAGTTTATCCCTCTACATCATGTCATCTTGCTTAAGGCGTTACTCTGTTCTTATGAACTTAATACTCTAGATGCATGCTGGATAGCGGTCGATGTGTGGAGTAATAGTAGTAGATGCAGGCAGGAGTCGGTCTACTTGTCTCGGACGTGATGCCTATATACATGATCATACCTAGATATTCTCATAACTATGCTCAATTCTGTCAATTGCTCAACAGTAATTTGTTCACCCACCGTAAATACTTATGCTCTCGAGAGAAGCCACTAGTGAAACCTATGGCCCCCGGGTCTATTTTCCATCATATTAATCTTCCAACACTTAGCTATTTCTTTTGCTGTTTTTATTTTACTTTCTTTACTTTGCATCTTTATCATAAAAATACCAAAAATATTATCTTATCATATCTATCAAATCTCACTCTCGTAAGTGACCGTGTAGGGATTGACAACCCCTTATCGTGTTGGTTGTGAGGATTTATTTGTTTGTGTAGGTGCGAGGGACTCGTGCGTGGCCTCCCACTGGATTGATACCTTGGTTCTCAAAAACTGAGGGAAATACTTACGCTACTTTGCTGCATCACCCTTTCCTCTTCAAGGGAAAACCAAAGCAGTGCTCAAGAGGTAACGGCGCGCGTCGATCCGGCCGATGGAGGAGCGTCCGCCATGAGAGCCGAACCGCGGAGCACAGCGGACAGAGGGGCGGAGCTTCGACGCACCCCCACTTGGCGCGCCAAATGTAGGATTTCGGGTTCCGCAGACCCTTGAGAGGTTCGAACTCTGGGGTGCGTGCGGAGAACTCATCCTCCCCAGTGTGCCTGCTCGCTAATCTCACGGCCTAGCTCGACGAACTGAATGGATAAGAGACACATCAGTTTACCCAGGTTTGGGCCACCTTGCGGTGTAAAACCCTATTCCTGCTTTGTGGTGGATTGGCCTCGAGGGACTGAGGATGAACTAGTATAGTGGGAGAACAACCTCAGGAGGAGGAGAGGTGTTCTTGTGCTCGATGAGCTGGTGGGTGTGAGGATGATTTGAATGATCCATCCCCTTCTTCGGTAGTAGCTAGGTCCTATTTATAGCAGCCTTGGTCCTCTTCCCAAATGAAAGGCGGGAAGGGATCCCACAACGGCCAAATTCAAAGGGGGATAGCTAGTACATGCTATCCTGACAAAAGTAGTCTTCGCCTGCAAAAAGCCTCTCATCATGACGCCGTGGTGGGCTCGGCGATGACCTCCGTTCTGCCATCCTGGCGGTCTTGGTCTTGTTGCACCGGAATGGAAACCTTTGGCTGATTCCTCGGGACTCTGCGCCTGCGGTTGCCTCCTTAGCACCAAACATAAAACTAGTACACTGCGCCCACTGGCGCCCGCCTGGCCTTGGTCGTCATGGCCCACGTCATCCGTACCTCATGAGGTGAGCCTTGCATAGAGATCTCCGCTCCTCGGGAGGCAGCTCGAGGAGGCCGTCCCTCGTGGTGGTCTTGATGCCGTCCGCGTCGCGAGGCTTGACCCCTCGCGAGGGTCTTGAGTTGTTGATGTCGAAGCTGGGCCGTACCAGGCTGTTGATGGAGCCACGCCCTGGGCCACAGGCAGGCAAGTCTGGGTACCCCCATTCCCAGAATGCCGACAATATCTTCCTAGGTTTTATAGTGGCTTGTCATCCTCATCATCATCCCTAGATCATGTCATTTTCATCCTTGACCTAACCCAATATTCTTTTTCTAGGGAATATTCCTTTTCTATTAAAGGAATAACCCTTCAAACCCTAGGTTAGGAAGCAACCTATCTTTCTGTCACTCCCAAAATTCCCAAATAATTCTCATAAATTTTTGGGTCATATCTTCCTCAAATATGTCAAAATCCTTCCTTGGCATCATCAAAGATAATTCATAAATATTCCTTTTCTGATTCTGCCCTAAGTGGTGGAATGTCACGACCGGTTTTCCAATAAAAATATTTATTGAGAAATCGATCCCTTTTACGGACCAGTAGAGAAGAATCCTTCTTACTGGTAGACAAAGTCTTGATCACAGAAGATAAATACCAGGAGTACTGAATATAATACAAGGTTGAGCGGAGACTGCTCAACAATTTATTACAAACTCGCCAAAACTACATAAAGGCGGATAGGGTGGCATCACTACTAACTCACGATAAAAGCGGTGGTGGGTATATCACAGCGAAGTGGGTGATATGACTCCTGAATCTAACAACTCTTCGAGCGTCGGAGTGAGGCTCGAGGATACTTATTGTGGGTGGCAGAAGCGTATACAATACAAGTGACCAATATCCAGGATCGCACGGGACTGACTGGGATTCCTCTAGGCGTCGTACTCACTATCAAACTCTTCATCCATGAGATCGCCTTCGTCAACATCTGGCCAAATCAACAAGCCAGGTGAGTACTATGAAAGTACTCGCAAGACAGTTCGGACATAAGATATAACAAATGTAAACATGATGCATATGAACAGATCAACAAGCGCACTCAGATAATGAGATAATAACGCATGGGAAATAAAAGAGAAGTCGGGCGGTAGTCCTCCCGAAATCCCAAAGTAATACTGAGGGCCAATCGAGTGTCTGAAAGACGCCTCGGAAGGGTAAATATAAAATAACAATGCCGCAGTCGGGCGTCAAGGCAACACCACATAACGGGCTTATAATAAAATATAAATGACAGTGCATGCCACAGTCGGACGTCTGAGCGACATCACATAAAAGGCTTATATCAAAAGTAATTAACAAGCGTGCCATAGTCGGACGTCTGAGCGACATCACATAAAGGGCTTATATCAAAAGTAAATAACAAGAGTGCCACAGTCGGACGTCTGAGCGACATCACATAAAGGGCTTATATCAAAAGTAAATAACAAGAGTGCCACAGTCGGGCGTCTGAGCGACATCACATAAAGGGCTTATATCAAAAGTATATAACAAGAGTGCCACAGTCGGACGTCTGAGCGACATCACATAAAGGGCTTATATCGAAACTTAATAATTCAGTAGTTCAAGAATATGCATCATTACAAGTACGAGATAAATAAAAGGTTAGTCCATCCACAGGAATAACAATTAAACTGGGTTTACCACTCAAGCTTGTTCACTGGGGATTTACCACGAGGATTGACATAGATATGGATATACTGGCCATGGTCCTTGACCATAGATACGATGACTCGGAAGGAATTTGACTCTGCAGAGTTTGTACTTTAACCACAGCCAACGGATTTCAGTAGTCACGGGGACTAGTTCCGTTTACGGTGTTTTAGAAGAAACACATCTAACCAGTACACACCCATTCAACATTCCGAAGCCAGGAATCACCCTCGGCAACGTTCAAGAAAAACCTTGAGACGGGGAGGCTACAACCTCACGTGGCATGGGATCAAATTTATATACGCGCGCTCTAAGGGGTGCCCCCCTCTCGGTCCCAACCGGAAACACCCATGCCCCCTGACCGGATGACTGGCTTTAATCCAGGGCCATGGAACCCTCATCCCGGCCCCTCTATTTGGTGTGTACACGGAAAGAGGTTACCAACTTACTAAACCGTATTCTTGGCAGAAAACATGTGGCGGCACGGAAAGGGGAAGAACGATAACGTGACTCCGTCCACGTTAACGTCGGAGTTTGTCGGATATCGTAAGGCTGGCATGCTACAACAATACCACCTTACTGCCTTTCATGTCACCACATGGCTAGGCCATCACTCATCAGAGATCACAGTAACTTCGGAACACACGGATAGTTGCCTTACATGCAACGAGATACTCACCGGTGCTCATATGCCATGCACAACCATTCAAGCAAACATGCAAAACACCCGTCATATCAAAGGTTCAAACATGCTTGCCTGGTTCGGAGAAGTCGGAGTCTAGCTCGGCGAAGTTCGCGGCTCCGTCACCTCTTCCGGAACCTACGGTATAGCGAAAATGTATACTAACGTGAAAATCAACGCGTGCACAAAATTTGTTCCAAAAATTTTCCAAATAAATACTATAAAAAACTAGACAAAAATACAAGACTGACAGAGAAAGAATCACTCAAAAATCATCTTTTGTTAAAAAGTTATAAGGGTTTTAGTCCAGGGACTAATTTGTGATGAAACAGAAAAGATCCAGGGGCTTAACTGAGAAAACAAAAAACGGTTCGGAGTAAAAGACGTCAGTCCAAAGAGAAAATGTATTTGCTAGAAGGTGCCAACAGAAAACGGTTCGAGAGGGAAACAGAAGAGAGGCTGACGGGGGGTCCCACATGTCAGGTTTAAAACTTCGCTGGCGCCCGAAGACTGCGGTGGTCGCCGGCGTTGAACCACGGCGAGGCAGGGAGATCGGAGTGTACCAAGAGGTTCAGTGCGTCCTTCCGCGTCGGTGGGTGGTGGACTTGACCGACGTAGAGCACCACGTCGACGGCGACACTTTCTCCGGCGGACGGCGGCTCGGGAGATGGTGGAGAACTCCGGTGGGTGCTGCAAACTCCGAATTGAAGCGCGGGTCAGGAGAGTGGATGCATAAGGAAGCTACTCGCAAGAGTTGAGGGGTGGAGGTGCACGCACGGGAGCGAATTGAGCTGGGTCCCGTGGCGGGTCGAGGCGGCCGGAGTTGGGGAAGAAGGCTCCCTCGGGGCTCTTCCAGTGGCTTGGCGTGGTGTTGGTGGAGTGCAGAGGTGGTGTGGGTTCGAGTTTGAGCTCGGGGCCTCTATTTATAGGTGATTCGAGGGGGTGGCCGTGAACGGGAAATCTCCGGCAAGCGATTACGACGAGGCAGTGGTTGAGCAGGGAGTTTAAGTGGCCAGGCAGCATCAGGGAGGTTCACTGGTGCCGTTCCACTGCTAACCTTGGTCGGGCTCGGTGTAATTGCGCCGGTCCTCGACGGGGCGGCCGTACGGGCACGGCGGCGGCAGAGAGCGCGCTCCGCGCCTAGCAGTCCACGACGAAGGGTGGCAGCGCGCACGGGGGAGTGGGTGGCCACGCGGCGGCCTCCGGTGGCTTGGGCGGCGCTGGACGGCGCCGTCTATGCTGCGCCCCTCTCTGGCGGCCGCAAAGCCGCCGCTGCCGTCGCTCACGGGGGGGCGCACCTCCTCCTGCTCGTCGCCGACGCCCGCAACCTTCCAGGTGTTCGTGCGGCGCAGGGACAAGAGGGAGGGGACGGGGAGCAAGGCGCCACTGCGGCACTGGCGAGATCGACGTCGGGCTCTGAAGAAAACGACAGTAGATCACTGAACTGTTTATCTGAATTTACTGAACATGATAGCAACAGTGTCCAGCAGGTGTTCGATGAAATGATTTGGCAAGAAGAAAAAAATTCTGGAGCTGGGACTTGGTGAGGTGACCTCTCAAAGCACCCAGAGGCTGCCTGATTTTTCTCAGATTTTTAGGAGAAGAATTCAAATGGATTTCATCAAATTTGGCAAATCTGGTCCAAACTTGCAGCAAGTATAATTTGAAAATTTTGAACTGGAGACCAGTGGATCTTCATGGATCCTGGTTGAGGGCTCAAAGGACTAGATAGGGAAATTGGTTTGGAGGCAAAACTCAAAGCAGAAAGGGTAGCTCCTTTGTAAATCTCCAAAAGCTAGAATAGAGGGCAGAAATTGTTTTTGATGGGAAATAAATGGAAACAAAAATATGGAGAGGTTCAACTTGCTGGATTTGAGGTATATCATGATCCAAAGATGGGGAAAGGTTTATGGAAGTGGATTTCCACTTAGGTCATGGCAAGAGGGATTTTGAAAAGGGGGAAGGAATCATTCCAACTGCCATAGGGCTATTTAAAAGGATTCTTCAAAAGAAATCTCCCAAATGAAAAGCATTTGGTTTTGAGTCCACATAAGATGGAAAAACCTCCAAGACCAAAATCAAGTCTTGGGTGAATCCAAAACAAAACACTTGTCACAAAAGAAAAATATTTTGAGAGGGAAAAATCCTTTTAGAAGAAAATTTTAAATACCCTCCTCAAATCAAATAAAAGATTTTGATAAAACCAATAAAAAAATTTGGATGTCACAACACCTACCCCCTTAGGAAAAATCTCGTCCTCGAGATTACTGCTGATCCTCAAATAGATATGGATACTCTGCCTGGAGAAAATCTTCCCTTTCCCATGTAGCTTCATCCTCGGTGTGGTTGCTCCATTGAACCTTGAAAAATTTAGTTGTTTTCTGTCAGGTCCTCCGTTCAGACTCTTCCAATATCTTTACTGGCCGTTCTCTGTAGGTGAGATCTGGTTGCACATCAATGCTCTCATGAGACACATGCTTTTCCGGGTTACTCATACATTTCCTCAACTGTGAGACGTGGAACACGTCGTGGACGTCTGACAGCTCCTTGAGTAGGTCTAGTTGGTAGGCTACTGTGCCTCTTCGTGCAATCACACAGAATGGTCCAATAAATCTCGGGGCTAGCTTCCCCTTAATTTTGAACCGTTGTAGGCCCCTCATAGGAGATACTCGTAGGTATACGTAATCACCGGGTTCAAAGCTGACCTCACGATGTTTCTGATCATAATAGCTCTTCTGCCGGCTTTGGGCTGTCTTGAATCTGTCCCTGGTCTGTTTAACCTTCTCCTCGGCCTCCTTGAGCATGTCTGGGCCGAAGATACGACTGTCACCCGTTTCTAACCAATTCAGTGGGGTACGACACCTCCGTCCGTACAATGCTTTAAAGGGTGCCATCTGTAAGCTGGCTTGGTAACTGTTGTTGTAAGCAAACTCGGCATATGGCAAACTTTCTTCCCAACTGGATCCATAGGTGAGCACACAGGCTCTCAGCATGTCCTCTAGGATTTGGTTCATGCGTTCTATTTGTCCATCAGTCTGAGGGTGGTACGCTGTACTGAAAGTTAGTTGTGTGCCTAGAGCTTGTTGCAGGTGATCCCAAAATTTTGAGACAAATTGAGTGCCTCGGTCGGATATTATAGTCTTTGGGACTCCATGCAGACAAACTATACGGGAGAGGTAAAGCTTGGCTAGCCTTTGTGTGGAGTAGGTCGTCTTAACGGGAATGAAATGGGCTACCTTGGTTAGTCGATCTGTGATGACCCATATGGCATCATTTCCGCGTTGCGATCGAGGTAGTCCGACGATGAAGTCCATTCCGATTTCATCCCATTTCCACTCAGGTATCCTGTTTGGTTGTAGCAGCCCTGCTGGCTTTTGATGCTCGGCTTTAATGCGCTGACAAGAATCGCAACAAGCAATGAATGCGGCTATATCCCTTTTCATACCGTGCCACCAAAATCTTTCCTGAATGTCTTTGTACATTTTGGTTCCTCCAGGGTGGATCGAGTATGGAGCGGTGTGGCTTTCGGTTAGGATTTGTTGCTTGAGTTCCTCAATGTTTGGTACGCAAAGCCTGTCCCCGTACCATAATATTCCTTCATTGTCTGTGACGAACTCTGAAGCCTTGCCAAGGCTCACTTTTCTCTTTATACCTTTGATGCTGGGATGTCCCTGCTGAGCCTTCTTAATTTGTTCCATTAGGGTGGGATGTATCTCCAGATTTGATACGGTGCCCTCCGAGACAAACACCATGTTGAGTCTAGCGAACTCCTGCTGGAACTCAGGTCTCAAGTTCTGCGGACTGTCGTTGCCCGGGCTGGGGTTCCGACTAACTGCATCTACCACTACATTGGCCTTCCCTGGATGATAGTGAATACCGACATCATAGTCCTTGACCAATTCCAACCAGCGTCGCTGCCGTAAATTTAGCTCTGGTTGTGTGAAGATATATTTGAGGCTCTTATGGTCCGTATATATTTCACAACGGTTTCCCAACAGAAAGTGCCTCCATTCTTTGATTGCATGGATGACCGCTGCTAGCTCCAAGTCATGAGTTGGATAATTTTCCTCATGCTTCCGTAGTTGCCTGGAAGCATACGCGACAACTTTGCCATCCTGCATCAGCACGCATCCGAGGCCCTTCCGGGACGCGTCACAATACACTTCAAAACTCTTGTATATGTCTGGCACGGTCAAAACTGGTGTTGTTGTTAGTTTCTTCTTGAGTTCTTGGAAGCTTTTCTCGCATGCTTCCGTCCATACAAATTTCTTGTCTTTCTTGAGCAACTGTGTCATCGGTTTTGCCACTGTGGAGAATCCTTCAATAAATCTCCGATAATATCCAGCCATTCCAAGGAAACTCCGTACATCTGTCACCTTGGCTGGTGGTTTCCAGTCGAGTATGGCTTTGACTTTTTCTGGGTCTACGGCCATGCCTTCTTGGGTTAATATATGGCCTAGGAAACCAACTTGCCTTAGCCAAAATTCACACTTGCTAAATTTGGCGTACAACTGATGTTTCCTTAATTCTCCCAAAACAATTCTGAGATGCTCAGTATGCTCTTCTTGTGTTCTTGAATATACCAGAATGTCGTCAATGAATACCACAACAAATTTGTCCATGAATTTCATAAACACTTTGTTCATGAGGTGGACAAAATACGCGGGGGCGTTCGTCAGTCCAAAAGGCATCACGGTGAACTCATATAATCCGTATCTGGAGGTGAATGCCGTCTTAGGGATATCTTCAGTCCGTACTTTCAGTTGATGATATCTCGATCTTAAATCAATCTTTGAGAACACCTTGGCTTGCGCGAGCTGATCAAACAAATCATTTATCCGTGGCATCGGATATTTGTTTTTGATGGTGACCATATTGAGAGCTTGATAGTCTATACACAGTCTCAGTGTCCCATCCTTTTTCTTGGCGAATAGTACTGGCGAACCCCATGGTGAGGAGCTGGCTCGAATAAATCCTTTGTCTAGTAGCTCCTTTATTTGCTTCTTCAATTCTACCAACTCTGAGGGTGCCATTCTATAAGGTTTCTTATAAATGGGAGTGGTGCCAGGTGCTAGTTCAATGCTGAACTCTATCTCTCGGTATGGTGGCATGCCTGGTAGTTCTTCAGGGAATACGTCGGGAAATTCGCACACCACTTGAACTTTTCTCAATTCTGAAATGTCTACTTTGTTCAGCTTTGGTTGCCGTGACCGTGGTCTCTCTTGAGTTGTAACCTTTATTGTCTTACCGTGATGATGAGTGAGGATCATAGTCCGATTGAAACAATCAATAAATCCCTTGTTGGTGGTCAACCAGTCCATCCCTAGGATGACATCTAGTCCTTTATTTTCCAACACGATGGGATTAGCCTGAAACTTTAGTCCTTCGAACTCAATGGTCACTCCTTGGCAGTAACTCTGAGCGATCTGCTTATTCACGGGGGACTTGATGATCATAGATTTTTCCAAGGGAAGTATCGGAAAACCATGTTGTGAAACAAAACTCTTCGAAATGAACGAATGAGAAGCTCCAGAATCAAACAAAACCGTGGCAGGTACTGTGTTGACAGGGAACGTACCGAGCACGATGTCTGGGGCATTCTGCGCTTCTTCCCTGGTCACATGGTTCAGGTGACCCTTCCTGTGGTTGTTGCTGGGATTGAAATTGTTGCGCTTGGGGGCTGGATTGTTCCCACCATTGTTTGGCTTGGGGGCCGAGTTCCTTGGTTTTGGGCACTGTTTGGCATAGTGCCCTTCTTCACCACAAGCATAGCAAGTGACCCCTGGACGGTACGTGAAGTCCTTGTCCCTTGAATGAAACTGCCTGGTTGGCCTTAGATTAGTAGTCGTGGATTTTCTTGCTTCATTCCTCGGAACCTCAGTCTTGCTTCGATTGTTGCGAGCAAGGGTCGTCTTGTCCCTTTTCCGCTTACGGATATCCTCCAGACTGCGGCGCTCATTCTCCAAGGTAATGGCCTTGTCGACCAGAGTTTTGAAATCTGGGAAAGTGTGTACAACCAGTTGGCATCTTAGTGCCGGTGCCAGGCCGTCCAAGAATTTTTTCCATCCTCTTGTTCTCTGTCATGTGCTCGTCGTAGGCATAACGAGATAGCTGGGTAAACTGACTGTTGTATTCTGTTACGGACATGCCTCTCTGCTTGAGGTCATCAAATTCTCTTTTCTTGATCTTTCTGATGCTCCTGGGGATGTGTGCCCCACGAAAGCCTTCCTTAAACTCCTCCCAGGTGATGTTGTGTTCACTGGGGTGCATGTGTAAGAAGTTTTCCCACCATGCTGCAGCTGCTCCAGTGAGGTGCATAAAGCACCTTCTCATGATCTGAACACTGAGCAATAATCAGCTTTCTTTCGATGTCACGAAGCCAATCATCGGCTTCAAGTGGCCTATCAGTGTGAGCAAACGTTGGAGGGCGAGTCTTCTGTAATTCAGACAACTTGGAGTGTGGTTGATATGGCTCACGGTGGTTTCCCATATTGATGACGTGATTCATCATCTCTTGGTGTTGTTGTTGGCTTTGTTCGAAAAGGCGGCACACTTGAGATAAGGCTGCTTCGCTGTCCTGTTGACTAGACTGTCCCTGAGTGAAGTTGTTGCTGGTCTGTGTTCCATAAACTTCTTCTGGTTGATTGGGCATGGAACGAGTCCACGGACGAGGCATTTTCCACTCTGGGGTATTATTTAGCAAAACTCATGAGAAGAACTGTGTGGCACACGGAAAATCTTGCAAAGGCAAAAATTTAAAAGACCTCAAGATTTTTCAAGAAAACATTAACGGTTTCGCACGGAGAAGAACTGCTTAGACCATATCTTACACGCGAAACGCAAACATACGATACAGCACTCAGGATGTGCGTACACATTCCTGACATGTTATTTAGACTAGCACACTCCTCCGGTATGCAGCGCACACAACTACTACAAACTCAAGTACAAGAAACATAACGTACATGTAGACACAACGCGCGGCTACTCGGCGCACTCAGTCGGAGATGGTGAAGATGTCCTTCCCCCTGCCGAGGGTAAGACCCAGCGGTGCAGGAGACTCACCTCCACCTCCTCCCTAGTAGGCTCCAGGCGCGTAGCACTGCGCTGAGGTGATGGCGCGGGTGCGACAGGCGGTAGTGCGGGTGCGGCAGGCGGTGCAGCTCTGACTGAGTAGGAGCGATGACTCGATCGAACTCCTCAGTGGTAGGCAGACGGCGAGCGGTGGCTAAAATGGCCGGTGAATAAGATGCCGAGGACGAGACGAATGTCAGCGGCGGTGCCATGTGGAGAAGCTCCTTCCTGCTGGCAGGACCGCCCCGAACTAAGTCCATGCGGGCAGCCATGAGATCGTCCACGAGGTTGTCGAAAGATTCCTCCAGAGCTTTGAGATACTCCACAACCATCTCGATGGCTTCATCTCGCTCTCCCCTATGGCAGGCGAATGCATAGTGACAAGTATATGGCACATGGCATGGGAGGTAGCGGTAGCGACGAGTCTTCATCATAGGAAGAATGTCCCGAAGGCGAGCTATCGCCTCACGGGCAGCCATATGCATGGCATGCCTCTCCGTACGCATGGCCCTTCCCACAAAACGGAAGTGGCGAGACGCAGAACGTCCTCCGTTGAATTGCACCACGGCCTGGTGCATAGACACGTTGTCGCTGAGCTTGTGCTGGTAAAGCGTGAACTCCGGACGAGTCGCTGGCCCGATCGCGAGCTTGGTGATGGAGACGAGGAGTTTGACAAACCCCTCGGGCACATTAGTGAAAACCCGAGTCTCGCAGTTGCTGCCAGCCATCTACAAAAGTAGGCAAAAATTCTGAGTAGTCATGTCATAAATTTATGATGACCAACAGAAAATAGCTACATTTGCAAAATGCTGAAAAAGCACAAAAGACGCTAATAACCGATTAGCGATCGCACCTAGTGGCTTCCTACAGTAAACCTGGCTCTGATACCAAGCTTGTCATGACCGGTTTTCCAATAAAAATATTTATTGAGAAATCGATCCCTTTTACGGACCAGTAGAGAAGAATCCTTCTTACTGGTAGACAAAGTCTTGATCACAGAAGAAAAATACCAGGAGTACTGAATATAATACAAGGTTGAGCGGAGACTGCTCAACAATTTATTACAAACTCGCCAAAACTACATAAAGGCGGATAGGGTGGCATCACTACTAACTCACGATAAAAGCGGTGGTGGGTATATCACAGCGAAGTGGGTGATATGACTCCTGAATCTAACAACTCTTCGAGCGTCGGAGTGAGGCTCAAGGATACTTATTGTGGGTGGCGGAAGCGTATACAATACAAGTGACCAATATCCAGGATCGCACGGGACTGACTGGGATTCCTCTAGGCGTCGGACTCACTATCAAACTCTTCATCCATGAGATCGCCTTCGTCAACATCTGGCCAAATCAACAAGCCAGGTGAGTACTATGAAATTACTCGCAAGACAGTTCGGACATAAGATATAACAAATGTAAACATGATGCATATGAACAGATCAACAAGCGCACTCAGATAATGAGATAATAACGCATGGGAAATAAAAGAGAAGTCGGGCGGTAGTCCTCCCGAAATCCCAAAGTAATACTGAGGGCCAATCGAGTGTCTGAAAGACGCCTCGGAAGGGTAAAGATAAAATAACAATGCCGCAGTCGGGCGTCAAGGCGACACCACATAACGGGCTTATAATAAAATATAAATGACAGTGCATGCCACAGTCGAACGTCTGAGCGACATCACATAAAGGGCTTATATCAAAAGTAATTAACAAGCGTGCCATAGTCGGACGTCTGAGCGACATCACATAAAGGGCTTATATCAAAAGTAAATAACAAGAGTGCCACAGTCGGACGTCTGAGCGACATCACATAAAGGGCTTATATCAAAAGTAAATAACAAGAGTGCCACAGTCGGACGTCTGAGCGACATCACATAAAGGGCTTATCTCAAAAGTAAATAACAAGAGTGCCACAGTCGGACGTCTGAGCTACATCACATAAAGGGCTTATATCGAAACTTAATAATTCAGTAGTTCAAGAATATGCATCATTACAAGTACGAGATAAATAAAAGGTTAGTCCATCCACAGGAATAACAATTAAACTGGGTTTACCACTCAAGCTTGTTCACCGGGGATTTACCACGAGGATTGACATAGATATGGATATACTGGCCATGGTCCTTGACCATAGATACGATGACTCGGAAGGAATTTGACTCTGCAGAGTTTGTACTTTAACCACAGCCAACGGATTTCAGTAGTCACGGGGACTAGTTCCGTTTACGGTGTTTTAGAAGAAACACATCTAACCAGTACACACCCATTCAACATTCCGAAGCCAGGAATCACCCTCGGCAACGTTCAAGAAAAACCTTGAGACGGGGAGGCTACAACCTCGCGTAGCATGGGATCAAATTTATATACGCGCGCTCTAAGGGGTGCCCCCCTCTCGGTCCCAACCGAAAACACCCATGCCCCCTGACTGGATGACTGGCTTTAATCCAGGGCCATGGAACCCTCATCCCGGCCCCTCTATTTGGTGTGTACACGGAAAGAGGTTACCAACTTACTAAACCGTGTTCTTGGCAAAAAACATGTGGCGGCACGGAAAGGGGAAGAACGATAACGTGACTCGGTCCACGTTAACGTCGGAGTTTGTCGGATATCGTAAGGCTGGCATGCTACAACAATACCACCTTACTGCCTTTCATGTCACCACATGGCTAGGCCATCACTCATCAGAGATCACAGTAACTTCGGAACACACGGATAGTTGCCTTACATGCAACGAGATACTCACCGGTGCTCATATGCCATGCACAACCATTCAAGCAAACATGCAAAACACCCATCATATCAAAGGTTCAAACATTCTTGCCTGGTTCAGAGAAGTCGGAGTCTAGCTCGGCGAAGTTCGCGGCTCCGTCACCTCTTCCGGAACCTACGGTATAGCGAAAACGTATACTACCGTGAAAATCAACGCGTGCACAAAATTTGTTCCAAAATTTTTCCAAATAAATACTATAAAAAACTAGACAAAAATACAAGACTGACAGAGAAAGAATCACTCAAAAATCATCTTTTGTTAAAAAGTTATAAGGGTTTTAGTCCAGGGACTAATCTGTGATGAAACAGAAAAGATCCAGGGGCTTAACTGAGAAAACAGAAAACGGTTCGGAGTAAAAGACGTCAGTCCAAAGAGAAAACGTATTTGCCCGAAGGCGCCAACAGAAAACGGTTCGCGAGGGAAACAGAAGAGAGGCTGACGGGGGGGTCCCACATGTCAGGTTTAAAACTTCGCCGGCGCCCGAAGACTGCGGTGGTCGCCGGCGTTGAACCACGGCAAGGCAGGGAGATCGGAGTGTACCAAGAGGTTCAGTGCGTCCTTCCGCGTCGGTGGGTGGTGGACTTGACCGACGGAGAGCACCACGTCGACAGCGACACTTTCTCCGGCGGACGGCGGCTCGGGCGATGGTGGAGAACTCCGGTGGGTGCTGCAAACTCCGAATTGAAGCGCGGGTCAGGAGAGTGGATGCATAAGGAAGCTACTGGCAAGAGTTGAGGGGTGGAGGTGCACGCACGGGAGCGAATCTCGCTGGGTCCCGTGGCGGGTCGAGGCGGCCGGAGTTGGGGAAGAAGGCTCCCTCGGGGCTCTTCCAGTGGCTTGGCGTGGTGTTGGTGGAGTGCAGAGGTGGTGTGGGTTCGAGTTCGACCTCGGGGCCTCTATTTATAGGCGATTCGAGGGGGTGGCCGTGAACGGGAAATCTCCGGCGAGCGATTACGGGGACGCAGTGGTGGAGCAGGGAGTTTAAGTGGCCAGGCAGCATCAGGGAGGTTCACTGGTGCCGTTCCAGTGCTAACCTTGGTCGGGCTTGGCGTAATTGCGCCGGTCCTCGACGGGGCGGCCGTACGGGCACGGCGGCGGCAGAGAGCGTGCTCCGCGCCTAGCAGTCCACGACGAAAAGTGGCAGCGCGCGCGGGGGAGTGGGTGGCCACGCGGCGGCCTCCGGTGGCTTGGGCGGCGCTGGACGGCGCCGTCTACGCTGCGCCCCTCTCTGGCGGCCGCAAAGCCGCCGCTGCCGTTGCTCACGGGGTGGCGCACCTCCTCCTGCTCGTCGCCGACGCCCGCAACCTTCCAGGCGTTCGTGCGGCGCAGGGACAAGAGGGAGGGGACGGGGAGAAAGGCGCCACCGTGGCACTGGCGTGATCGACGTCGGGCTCTGAAGAAAACGACAGTAGATCACTGAACTGTTTACCTGAATTTACTGAACATGATAGCAACAGTGTCCAGCAGGTGTTCGATGAAATGATTTGGCAAGAAGAAAAAAATTCTGGAGCTGGGACTTGGTGAGGTGACCTCTCAAAGCACCCAGAGGCTGCCTGATTTTTCTCAGATTTTTAGGAGAAGAATTCAAATGGATTTCATCAAATTTGGCAAATCTGGTCCAAACTTGCAGCAAGTATAATTTGAAAATTTTGAACTGGAGACCAGTGGATCTTCATGGATCCTGGTTGAGGGCTCAAAGGACTAGATAGGGAAATTGGTTTGGAGGCAAAACTCAAAGCAGAAAGGGTAGCTCCTTTGTAAATCTCCAAAAGCTAGAATAGAGGGCAGAAATTGTTTTTGATGGGAAATAAATGGAAACAAAAATATGGAGAGGTTCAACTTGCTGGATTTTAGGTATATCATGATCCAAAGATGGGGAAAGGTTTATGGAAGTGGATTTCCACTTAGGTCATGGCAAGAGGGATTTTGAAAAGGGGGAAAGGAATCATTCCAACTGCCATAGGGCTATTTAAAAGGATTCTTCAAAAGAAATCTCCCAAATGAAAAGCATTTGGTTTCGAGTCCACATAAGATGGAAAAACCTCCAAGACCAAAATCAAGTCTTGGGTGAATCCAAAACAAAACACTTGTCATAAAAGAAAAATATTTTGAGAGGGAAAAATCCTTTTAGAAGAAAAATTTAAATACCCTCCTCAAATCAAGTAAAAGATTTTGATAAAACCAATAAAAAAATTTGGGTGTGACATGGAAGGAAGTGTCATTTATCTTTGCTTGATTGATCCCAAACTTTTTGGACATCTTCTCCTGTCCATATATTTGCCCCATGCCAAAACTCAACTCAATTTTCCTAGTAAATATTCCTGAGCAATTTTTCAATGTTCTTGTCTAAGGGAAGCCTGTGTGAAGGAAGTACAAGCTAGGCATATCCAAATGAGTTGAAATTTTGCAAGGTCCTTCATTTGACCAAATCATCACTCTCCACCCAATTCGAGCTCATGTAACTCATCTATGTGAGCCCAGCTCCAAATCTTCGTTTCTGGTCAGACTTTCAGTTTGTGAAGCAACCATATATTATCTTGCTTCATTTAAGCTGAAAATTTACCATGACATTCTCCTATCCATATAAACTCTCTCCACCAAGTTTTGGCTCAATACATTACTCCATTTGCCCTGTGCAATTTTTCCAAAATACTGCCCAGAGAGATGCCTCGTGAAGCAAGTGCTAGTTTGCTTCATCCAAATGGCATGAAACTTTTTGAGCATCTTCATATCATCAAATCATTGGGACATGCCCAATTTCAGCTCAATCCGATCAACTATGTGAGTGCATCATCCAAATCTCTCATTCTGGCCATTATGGTGGTTTCTACAGCAAGTACCATTTATCTTCATCCTAATGAGCTGAAAATTTGCAGACGTGATCATCTTAGTGTGTGATTACACCATGCCAAAGCCCCGAGTCTATCCCTTCTTGTATCTTCCTCACCACAACACAAACAGGTTGTTGTTGCTCTGTTTTGGATCAACCTACAAATCTCTTCTTTGCCCTTGCTCTTGTTTCTTTCCTCTTTGGCACTCGGGGTAAGATGGCCCATCTACTAGACAAGGTATGGCAGCCCAGAGCGTGTGTCATCGCCGCGTTCACGCGGTGACCACGGGGGAGACAAGCCAAACAGGGCGCTCTGGCGGACCGCGTCATTGTGTTCGTCCGCTCCCTCCTGCCTCTCGCGTCCAAATCATGTCCTGGAGCACCCTCGTGCTCGTCTGCATCATCCTGCATCGCTGCCCCACCCTGCATCATGGTGGTGTGGTCGCCATCGCCGCGCCCATGCCACAACCCACCCTGACCTCCATTGGCATGGAGCTAGAGCTCCCTCGAGCTCTCCCGAAGCCCTCCCACGTCTGTATATAGCACCCCCGGGTCCTTCCTCACCTCACTCACTCCTCCCCCGCCTCTTTTGCTCGCCGGAACTGCCCAATCTCGCCCGAGTTCATCGTTTCATCCTCGGCCATCACCGGAGTTTGGTCCTCCCCGGCCACCTCTGGCCTCCTCTCCTCCTCTAGCCACCTCCAACGACTTCCCCTCGTCCCTGCGAGCCGCCCCACACCCTTGCCCTCGCCGGAGTGGCCTGCTCCACCGAGTCCACCACCACCAACGCCTCCCCTGGCCTCCTCTGGCGCCGCCCCTCCCCGCGTCTCCACCTCTCCCCAGCGTCCACTAGTCCTTTGGACGGGACCCCCTCGGCCTCCCGCACCCGCCGGCGTGCTCGCCTTGGCCGGAGCTGGCCTGTGCTGTTGTTAACCTTGTCGTCTTTCCTAGTTTCCTAACGCTGTACGTCTTTCTTCTTTGTGTTTTAGTTATAGAGACCTAGGAGTTTATCTGTACGTGTTTTGTACGTACATGTTTCTGTATGGCCAGAAGCGTGCTTAGTCCACGTTGCGGCAAAATCGTGTCTAGCATTTTCGTAGCACGAGCGAGTCCACGATCCGAAGCCGTGGGATGGCGCGAGCATGTTGGGTCGTGGTGTAGAAGTCGCTTAGTTTGTTTTCCCTGTTGAATAAAAGAAGAGAAACAAAAAAGACGCTGGAATTAAGGCGTCGCAAAACTGTCTCTCGTGTGTTCGTGTGTGTTTTCAGTTCGTCCTCCAGGGCTCAGATCGAGGCATCCACAGATCGCATGTGTGTAGATCACGGCCTGAAACCTGTCAATTGGTATCAGAGCATTGGGTTTCTAGGTTCCTGCGGCGTCCAGCGGTGGTGATCGGAGGCGATTGGTGGTGATGGGGGATACGTCTCCTAAGAAGAGCGACGGGAAGAGCGGCAACAGCGGTGGCGGAAAGTACATGCCGCCAGCAGCCAGGAGGCCGAGCACAGGCGACAGTGATGACGCCGTGGTGCTGGCTGCTCCATCGAGAGCCACCAATGTGCCCGTGCAGTACCCCATGCTGACGGACACGAACTACTCTTTGTGGGCTATCAAGATGAAAGTGCTGATGAAGGCGCTACGCGTCTGGTCGGTGATTGACGGCTCCGGCGAGTACGACCAAGCGGCGGACGAGGGGGCCTTCGCAGCGCTCTCCCAGTCCGTCTCGGATCATGTTATGCTGCAGGTTGCAGACTATGACACCGCGCAGGAGGCGTGGGAGATGATCCGATGTGCCCGCGTCGGAGAGGATCGCGTGAAGAAGGCACGCGCGTGGCAACTGAAAAGGCAGTTCGATCGCCTTAACATGGCGGACGGGGAAACTATCCCAAAGTTTGCCAGGAAACTCACCACACTGGTGAGCGAGATCCGCTCCCTCAGCGTCACCTTTGGGGAAGAGGCCATGGTGGATCGTCTATTCAGCGCCGTCCCGGATCGCTTCGCCAACATCGTCAACACCATCGAGCAGTGAGGTGACATGTCGACGATGACTCTGCAGGAGGCAGTTGGGCGCCTCACGACGTTCGAGGAGAACCAGCATGGGCGCCGGCAGAACCGCGGCGACAAGGATGAGTAGCTGATGCTCGTCACACGTGCCCTCGAGTCGCTAATGAAAGGAAAGAAATCGGCTGACAGTGGCGGTGCCTCAGGTTCCGGTGCAAAGAGAGGCGGAGGACAAGGCGGCGGCCAGGACAAAGGTTGTGGTGACCATGGCCAGAACAATGGGAAGGGCAAGCAGAAAAAGCATCGTAAGTTTGATATTTCAAAAGTTAAGTGTATTAACTGCAATGGCAATGGTCATTTCACCTCTGATTGCCCGGAACCGAAGCGAGAGAAGGCCAATCTTGTGCAGAAGCAAGTTGATGAGGATCCAGCACTATTGTTGACAGAGGTGTGCACTCTGGTTGAGGTGACAGAGACAGTGAGTGAAATTGTGATGCTGCACGAGGACAAAGTACAACCTAAGCTGCAGGGAAGCATGGATAAGCCTGGTATTTGGACATTGGGGCTAGCAACCATATGACTGGGTGCTTAAACAAATTTGCAGAGATCGATCATTCCATTCATGGTGTAGTGAAATTTGGAGATGGTTCCACTGTTGAGATCGAGGGACGAGGCTCAGTTTTGTTTGAGGCATACACTGGTGATCTCCGCATCTTGACTGAGGTGTATTACATACCAAGGCTGAAAAACAATATCATTAGCCTTGGCCAGCTTGACGAGATAGGCTGCAAATATTCAGTTGAGGATGGAGTGATGGTGGTGCAAGACCGAGAGTGTAGGTGCTAGCTAAAGTGAGAAGAACCAAAAACCGACTTTATCTGTTTCATATTGACATCACATTGCCAGAGTGTTTGCTGTCCAAGTCAGGTGATGACGCATGGCTTTAGCATGCAAGATATGGTCATGTGAGCTTCTCAGCGCTAAGAATTTTGGGTCAGAAGGAGATGGTGAGAGGTTTACCATTGATAGATCAAGGTGATCCGTTTTGTGATGGCTGTTTGGTCGCTAAGCAGCGCCGTAGACCATTTCCTGCTGAAGCTAACTTTCACGCCGATGAAGCTCTGCAGTTATTGCACGGAGATCTCTGTGGCCCAATTTCTCTGGCAACTTTTGGTGGGAAAAAGTACTTCTTGTTGATAGTGGACGATTGCACTCACTATATGTGGGTAGTGCTCATCAAAAGCAAGGATGAGGCACTAGGTGCAATGAAGAAGATCAAGGCATCAATTGAGACTGAACTGAAACTGACTGTCAGAGCACTTCGGACAGATAGAGGAGGCGAATTCACCTCAAGGGATTTTCTTCAGTTCTGTGAAGATTTGGGGATCAAGCACCATCTCACTGCTCCGTACTCGCTGCAACAAAATGGTGTGGTTGAACACCGAAACCAGACTGTCGTGGGGATGGCGCGGAGCCTGTTGAAGAACAAACAGTTGCCAGGTACTTTCTGGGGTGAAGCTGTAGCCACTCCAGTTTTTCTGCTCAACCATGCACCAACTAAGAGTGTCCCAAATATGACCCCATATGAGGCTCTGTACAAGAAGAAACCGGATGTGCATTTTCTGCGCACATTTGGATGTCTTGGACATGTTAAGAAAATTGGTGCACATCTTCCCAAGCTAGCTGATCGTAGTTCGGTCATGATCTTCATTGGGTATGAGCCAAATTCAAAGGCATACAAAATGTTTGATCCAAGGACAAAGAAACCGCACATCTCTCGTGAAGTAGTATTTGAAGAAGATGGATAGTGGGATTGGGTTTCAGAGAAGATTGAACCGACACAGTCGAGTAGTGTTACCTTCACAGTTCAGTATGGTGCACATCTGGACATTGGCGTGCCCATGCCATCTCCAATACCTGGGAAATTGCAGGTTGATCACGAGGTGAGAAGTTCTGAAAGTTGTTGGGGATATTACCACTGGGCGTAAACCGGCCAGGAGAGGCCGGGTTAACCCCATATGTAGTTCATCTGTATCTGAAGTCCATGAAGACAGACGGTGACGCTTTATGAAGACCCAGGGCCCAAAGCCGGTTTAAGGCCTGTAGACATAAACCAGCATTGATATGTAAACTTGTGTTGTAAGATAGAAGTAGCAGAGACTGAGCCAGACACGATTATGAGCCAGCCTCAGGATTCTGTAAACCGACGAGCGTCAACCCATGTATATAAGGGGACGACCCGGCGGCGGTTCAAGGACAATAGACAACAACTCGAGACTCAGGCAAAGCGTATTCGCTCCCTGGTCATCGAAACCCCAGCAATTCCATCACAACTAGACGTAGGCTTTTACCTTCATCGTAAGGGGCCGAACTAGTATAAAACTCTCTTGCGTCCCTTGTCCGCTTTAACCCCTTTAAGTTAACCCGTAGCGATGGCTCCACGACTAAGTCCTTTCTCTAGGACATCTACCGTGACAAAACCACGACAGTTGGCGCCCAGCGTGGGGCTATCGCATGATGGTTTCAAGTTCTTGGAGGGCAACTTCACAGGACTCAAGGGTTACGCTGTGGGCTGGATGACCAAGAGTCGTCGCGGCAAACTCTACATCGATGATGCAAGCTGGGGCCCCGAGGCCGGCTCAATCGAGTACGGGTACTGGGACCCCTTTGGGTGCATACACGTTTTCATTGGCAAGATCGGCGAACCGGGCCCTGAGCCGGACATCTGCACCGACCTCGTCGAAACGGCTCAGCATGCGAGATCTGCCCGGGTCAGGCCTGTCATGAAGCGTGCCTTCGTGGGAGTTATCCATGGAGGGGAATCTGAGGATAGATCGGAATCTGGTGGTAAGACCGTCGTTTATTCCGGCGATGAGTCATCGACCAGAGAGACCGAGTCGTTATATCAGTTACAAGATGGCCGGATTGGGGGCTGTTCCGATGGCGACAGTATTCCGGACCCCTTTGATCTGCCAAACCGGGTTCCGATCTTCATGGCCGGTACACAACCGGCGCTCCACTCTTCGACCGCAACGGCGATGATTTCCGGATCGGCAGCGGCAACAGCGGCCAGGGCAGGAGGCCCTGTGCGACCGCCAGCTCAGGTTCTATCTGATTTGTTTGACGCGTTGGCAACGCTGATGGCGGCGGTTAACCCGGTGGATCAGGATGCACACAATGCGGAAATCGGGAAAGTGAAATATCAGATCACCCAGGCCAAAGCCGACTTAGCAGCTGAGGATACCAGGATGGCCGCGGATCGGGCCGCTTTGGATGCACAAACTTACCGGATTATGCTGGATCAGAGTGCATCGAACGAAGTCCTGAAGAGGAGGTACCGATCTCGCCTGCCGCCGGTTTATGACGCTAGAAATCTCTTTAACACCCCAGGAGCAGGGACCAGTAATCCGTTGGCGGTAAACCGGGCGGAGGCACCTGGAGCAGGGGCGCCGGTTCAGCCACGTTTGGTGGATCCGCCTCGTCAGAACAACATTGTAACACCGCATGTCCCCACGCCACCGGGTCATTACTCTAACACAATGGACAACATTGTCGCTGCCGCTTCACGGCTGGCGGCCATCCCGATCGAAGGCGATTCTCCAGCGGCGGTCGAGACGCGTCGGGTTAAGGAGCTTCTTCAGACAGCCTTGGTTCAACAGGAGGCTTATTCATATAGTCACGATCGGATTCATTCCACTCCCTGTCCAAGCCGGAGTTACAGCAGGCATATGGATGAACCGGCAGTGTCAAGCAATGCACGGAACCGTGATCCGCCCCGTGGCAATAACCCGGCGGGTGGTGCTGGTGATGCTCAGGAGGTGGTGGACCGGGCTCGGGCACGCAGAGAGGCCGAGTTAGCGGCGCAGCATGAAGCCCGTCAGCTTACTCCGGTTCGTCCAACCACATCGGTGGAACCAGGAGTTACCTCTAGTTCTTTGGGAGTGTCGTGTCTCGTCCCGGCGTTGCGCAATGTGCGCCTGCCCAAGGATTTCAAGGGTCCACGCAAGGTGCCGAATTACACCGCCGATTTATCCCCTGAAACATGGGTCGAAAGCTATGGGATGGCCATGGAGATGCTGGATGTGGATGATGCGGCATGTGCGAAATACTTCACCATGATGCTAGAAGGGACGGCCCGCACTTGGCTAAAGAGCTTACCGGCTAATTCTATCAGGTCATGGGCCGAGTTGAGAGCCCGGTTTATTCGGAATTTCAAGGATACATGCAAGCAGCCCATGTCAATTGTGGACTTAGCTGCCTGTGTCCAGGAGGAAGGAGAGTCAACAACCCACTGGGGGCGCCGGGTTTCGGAGATTTTGCATTCATCGGACCGCATCAACGCTGACACCGCAGTTTTAACATTGGAAGGCAATTGCCGGTTTGAACCCCTGAAGTTGAAGTTGGGACGGCTCAAACGTCATTGTAATGACATGGGAACCCTCATGGCTGCACTGGTAAAGTATGCCAACTCTGATAGTACCAAGGATCCCGAGTCTGACGATGATAAGACAGGGAAGGGGAAAAAGAGCGGCAACGCCAAGGGGCAGCACCACAACCCGGCGGGTCATGGAAACGGCGGCAAGCGTAAGGCGGACCACGGTTTAGACTTTGTGGCCAATACTAATACACATGACAAGGGCAAGCGGCGTAAGGGTAAACCGCCCCAGTGCGGTGGAGGGCCAAGTCCTAATCCGGACCGTTTGTCTTATCTGTTGAACCAGCCCTGTCCAAAGCATGGGACGAAGGAGAACCCGTCCACGCACCTCTGGAAAGATTGTTACATCATGCAAGAGTTCAAAAATTCTGATTCTTTCCGGTATGATCATGGACCAGGAGGCGGTTCGGGCTCCGGGTCTCACGGGCCGGGTTATGGTGGAGGAAATTCCGGTTCAGGCTTCCACGGTAACCAGGGTGGACATAACAATCAAAGTAATCAGGGTAACCAAGGTGGCTATAATCATCAGGGCAATCAGCAGCAGCAGCAGTCGGGTTACCAGAGCAACCCGAAGCAGTTGAATAGCGGACAGTATCAAGTCCTCACCACTAGCTTGGACAAGCACGATCAGAAGCTTCATAAAAGGGCGGTGAATGCTGTTGAACCGGCGGTGCCCCGTTATTTGCGCTGGTCCGAGCAGCCGATTTTGTGGAGTAGAGAAGGTCATCCACCCCGGGTTGACAATCTGGGTCATTTGGCTCTGGTGGTGGCACCTCAGGTGGGAGGTTATAAGTTCACTAAGGTACTCATGGATGGAGGGAGTAGTATCAATATCCTTTATTATGAAACTTTCCATCGCATGGGGTTAACAGATAAAAATCTTAAACCATCCAATACGGTGTTCCATGGTGTGGTGCCTGGTAAGTCGGCATATCCTATTGGTAAGATAGCTCTGGAGGTGGATTTTGGAGATGAGCATGACTCGAGATCAGAAACCTTGACCTTTGAAGTGGTGAAAATCAGAAGCCCGTATCATGCCCTATTTGGACGGCCAGCTTATGCTAAGTTTATGGCACGGCCTTGTTATGTCTATCTGCGGCTCAAGATGCTGGGTCACAAGGGAACTATAACCATGCATGGGAGCCGAAAGATTGCTCTAGAGTGTGAAGAAGCTGATGCGGCTTATGCTGAGTCGGTTTGTGCAACAGAAGAGTTGAAGTTTTACAAGGACAATGTTGATCCGGCAGATATGACTTTGTTGAAGAAACCAACTATAGAGCATGATCCGGCCCTGAAGTTTAAATCGGCTGATGAGACTAAGCTTGTTGACTTCGTGCCTGGCGATTCGTCCAAGCAGTTTAGCATCAGCGCTAACTTGGATCCGAAATAGGAAAGCGCGCTCATCGAGTTCATCCGTGAGAATCGGGACATCTTTGCATGGAAGCCTTCTGACATGCCAGGTGTACCGAGAGAACTCGCTGAGCACACTCTCAATGTTGATCCCAAGTATAAACCGGTCAAGCAGTTTCTCCGCCGGTTCAATGAAGAAAGACGCAAAGCTATTGGAGAAGAAGTAGCCAGGCTCTTGGCGGCTGGATTTATCGTTGAAGTACTCCATCCTGAGTGGTTGGCTAATCCGGTGCTGGTCCTTAAAAAGAACGGCACTTGGAGTATGTGTGTGGACTACACAGACCTTAACAAAGCTTGTCGAGCAGATCCTTTTGCCCTCCCTCGTATTGATCAAATTATTGATGCTACGGCGGGTTGCGAGCGTTTGAGCTTTTTGGATGCATATTCTGGTTATCATCAGATCAAAATGGCAGTTAAGGACCAGGAGAAGACAGCCTTCATAACTCCCTTTGGAGCCTTCTGCTATGTGTCCATGCCCTTTGGGCTCAAGAGTGCCTAGGTGACTTATCAACGGTGTGTGCAGAATTGTCTTCATAAACAGAACGGCCGCAATGTTCACGCCTATGTGGATGATATTGTGGTGAAATCAAGGAAGAAGGAGACATTGATTGATGACTTGAAGGAAACCTTCGATAACCTGCGGGTTTACAAAATGATGCTTAATCCGGCCAAGTGCGTCTTTGGTGTACCTGCAGGCAAGCTCTTGGGTTTTTTGGTGTCTAACTGGGGTATTGAAGCTAATCCAGAAAAGATCAAGGCCATCACCTCCTTGGCCAAACCGAAGTGTATCAATGATGTTCAACGCCTGGTAGGCCGGATTGCCGCGTTGAGCCGGTTTATCAGTCGCCTTGGCGAGAAGGCCATCCCTTTGTATCAGATGCTGAAGAAAACGGATAACTTCGTCTGGAGTGACGCTGCTAATGAAGCATTTGAGGACTTAAAGCGGCAGCTGGCTAATCCGCCGGTTCTCACTGCTCCGGTTGACAAAGAGCCATTGTTGCTATATGTGGCAGCCAACGCCCGGGCTGTTAGTGTGGCTATTGTGGTGGAGCGCAAGGAGGCCGGAAAGGAATATCCGGTTCAACGGTCGGTCTACTATATCAGTGAGGTACTTATTGAGTCCAAGCAGAGGTACCCGCATTGGCAAAAATTGGTGTATGGGGTTTTTATGGCAAGCCGGAAGCTTAAGCAGTATTTCCAAGGTCATCCCATCACGGTGGTCAGCTCTGCTCCGTTGGGAGATATAATCCAGAACAGGGAAGCAACTGACCAGATTGCTAAGTGGGCTATAGAGCTCGGGCCTCATGGGTTGAAATACATACCCCGAACGGCGATCAAATCTCAGGCACTTGTGGATTTCATCAATGATTGGACAGAATTACAAGCGCCAGAGGAGAAGCCGGATCATACTTATTGGACTATTCATTTTGATGGGTCCAGGCATTTGGAGGGCTCGGGGGCTGGAGTCGTATTAACTTCCCCACGAGGTGATAAGTTTTGTTATGTTCTTCGTTTAATGTTCCCTTGCACTAACAATGCAGCTGAATATGAGGCTTTACTCCATGGTCTTCGGATGGCTAAGGAGATGAACCTAAGCCGAGTTAAGTGCTTCGGTGACTCGGATCTGGTGGCTCAACAAGTGTCCGGCACTTGGGATTCCAAGGACCCACTAATGGCAGCATATCGTCGTGAGGTGGATATTGTTGCAGGTCACTTTAAAGGTTATCAGGTGGATCATGTGGACCGGCGGAAGAATGAAGCGGCGGACGCTTTAAGCCGCCTGGGTTCCCAACGTAAACCGGTTCCACCTAATGTCTTCCTGGATGTTTTGCATAATTCGTCCGCCAAGCTCCCTGATGAAGAGGATTTGGCTGTTCCTGATCCGGAGGCTCAGTTGGTGGCGGCTCTTCATGTTATACCGGATTGGACGGTTCCATATCTGGCGTATATGAACCGGGGCGAGTTACCAGAGGATGAAACTTTGGCCAGGCAGATAATCCGGCGGTCCAAGTCCATGACTATTATCAATGGAGAGTTACATCATTGCAGTGTGACAGGGGCGTTTCAACGATGTGTGTCTCCTGAGGAAGGCCGTGAAATTTTGCGTGAGATCCACGAAGGAGATTGTGGTCACCACGCCGGTTCAAAATCTTTGGTGGCCAAGGCGTTATGTCACGGTTTCTATTGGTTGACAGCTCATGCTGATGCCGAGGACTTGGTCAAAAGATGTGATGGTTGTCAGAAATTCTCAAGGCGCGCTCATGTACCGGCTCAAGAATTGAGGATGATTCCAATCACCTGGCCATTTGCAACTTGGGGGCTGGATATGGTTGGGCCTTTCAAGAGGTCCAAGGACAAGAAGACCCACCTTTTGGTGGCGGTTGATAAGTTCACGAAGTGGGTGGAGGCAGAGCCAGTTAGTAAGTGTGACGCAGCCACGGCGGTTTAATTCATCAAAAAGGTGATCTTCTGGTTCGGCTTTCCACACAGCATTATAACAGACAACGGTACCAATCTGTCAAAAGGTGCCATGAAGGAGTTCTGTCAACGTGAGCACATCCGGCTTCACGTGTCATCAGTGGCTCACCCACAGTCTAATGGTCAAGCGGAGAGGGCCAATCAAGAGATCTTGAGAGGCATCAAACCCCGGCTTATGGTTCCTTTGCAACGGACGCTGGGTTGTTGGGTTGAGGAGTTACCTTCTGTGTTGTGGAGCATCAATACCACACCCAACAGATCGACAGGATACACACCATTCTTCATGGTTTATGGAGCGGAAGCAGTTCTTCCTAGTGACATCCATCATGACTCGCCTCGTGTAGCAGCATATGTTGAAGCTGACAACGAGAAGGCACGGCAGGAAGCTCTTGACCTGTTAGATGAGGAACGTGACATGGCGGCAGCCCGTTCGGCGATTATCAGCAAGATCTGCGTCGTTATCATAGCCGCCGGGTTAGAACCAGAACCTTTCAAGAAGGTGATTTGGTGCTTCGGCTCATCTAGGATCAGACGGATATGCATAAGCTATCCCCCCCTTGGGAAGGACCCTTTGTGGTCAGCAAGAATCTGCACAACGGGTCATACTACCTAATCGATGTTCGAGAGCGCAAAGACTCACGTAAATCGGAGGAGGAGACCAACCGGCTGTGGAATATTGCTCATCTTCGGCCCTACTATACTTGAGCTATAGGATCTGCTTATGTACATATTATGACATTGTATATATTATGATCAATATAATAAACCGGAACCTCACCTAAAGTGGGGTATCTGCTGTTTTTCTTACATCATGTGTGGTTACATGGAGCTTACAAAGCGGCATCCGGTTTACCCCTTGATTTAGCTTCTCAATGCTTTATATTACATCACTTGGGGGCTTGGTCGTATCCGAACCATAGCTACACCTCTTGATCGGCACAATGCCGCAACATCACTTGGGGGATTGGTCGTATCCGAACCACAGTCACACCTCTTGATCGGCTCAAAGCCACATCAATCCGGGGCCAAAGAGAGTGTTGTAAAACAACAGCTCAAACATAGGCACCCACTGAGCAAAGCTCACAATGTTGCTTGGGGATTCTTTGCTGTCGAAAAGAACTAAGAATCTACACTTGTAACAGGCTATCAAGCTATGGCTTGGAAGCCTGGTGTATACACCTAAAACCCCGGGTTAACCTGCCTATTTAAGTAAGTCACTCCGCTCAGGTAAACCTGGTATGACCCTTCGAACTTTGACAAGTTACTCTAAAATGAAGACCCTGAACTTGTCAAGTTAAAACGATGATTGGTTAAGGATTGAGGACCATCTTAAAAGGCTTTGCAAAAATGGTTTAACTCAGTGGCCTGGCAGCCCATGAAAAGCCTCGAATTTGGGGCCTGGCAGCCCGTGAAAAGCCTCGACTACAACTGTTTTTATTTGCCTTTTGCTAAGTTTTCTTTGTTTCATAAGATTTGTGATGTTTTTAAAACTGGTGTTTATCAACCCAGTTAGGCTGTCAACTACAAGTTGTGAGTACATTATCAAATTATAATCCGAAGACTATCAGCCCGGTCTGGTTTTGACTCAAAGGCACCAGTATGGAATAAACCGGTGTTTCTCACAACCCGGAACGGTTTTATTGTAAACCGGCATCATATATCAGGAGTTACTTATCCTCCAGAGTAGGGTTATGGCCCTCACTACAAAGTTGGTCAGCCAACATCATGCCTAAAGGTCGCAGGTATTATATATTTCCATATTTGGTTATCTTTTACAACCTTGGTTACAAACCTTGATCATATATATATTTGGGTATCATGACCCGCCCGGGGGTAAACCGCCAGGGCGCTTTAAGCTTCTTATCTACAGGAACAGCTTGAATAAATGGCTATGGATTATGAATATCATATCGTAAGCATGTCGGATTAAGCAAGCATCAATCGCAGATAAATATGCACGAAGGCATACCAGACCAAGTATTTTAACTAGCATATTAAAAGGCGTTTTAGTGCCCAAAAGGATAATTGTTTTCTCAAATACATGTTGCAGCATGTAGAAGACTAAACCGGCCTCCGGTTCATGGTTGGTCACCAGCTTGGCCTGACGGCTGTGGATCATCTCGCACCGGTTCAACTCCCTCCTCTCTACCCAGTGGCTGGAAATCAACAGTTGCCCAGTCGATCCCAGTTAGGGCTTGGAATACAGCTTCATCGCTTATCAGCGTGGACGGTTCAATGTCAGGGGAATAAGTATGCTTACGGATTGGTGGGATAAGATTTTGCGCTTCTGGAATTGGTGCCGCAACCCGCCTGTTCTTATCATCATAACTCGCCTGATAGTATGAAAGATCTGCCTCTTCAACCAGTTGACAAGCCAATGGGCATACTTCCCGATTTATGATTCGGAGATCATCATTGCCAAATTCTGTTCCGTCTTCCTTTAAACTGGGATAGCCTTGGGCCGCCTCCATTGGATCAAAGTCAGGTACCCATGCTTTTGCCCGGGTTAGTGCGGCCAAAGCGCCCGTTCTAGCGGCAGACTTTTTTAGCTCGTCTACCCGGGCAGGAAGCATAGATAACCTTTCTAAGGTATCCTTGATCAAAGTGGGAGGAGGATTATTATGTGAAGCAGTATAGATGATCCGCTGTGCACCGGTATACAGCTGCTCTATCAGAGTGTAGGCAGCTTTCAACTTCTTCTGTACATCAGAGCCCAAATGGCTAATGCGAGTTCCTGCACCATTGTACACATCAGTAAACCGACAACACATGGGAGAGATATGTTGAAAGTATTAAGGAAAAGATGTTTTACCGAACACAGCAGCAGTCATGGCACGAATCTGCCGCTTTACGCCGGTCAGTTCATCAACCACTGGTTTAAGAGCGGCTTCTGCTTTTTCAGCCCTTTTATCAAAGCGGATTTTTTAGTCTCCCAATCCGCCCGCTCTTTGTTGAAGCCCTCTTTTAGTTTCTCCATAGCGCCTAGAGCACTGGTCAATTCTTCCTTCGCTTTGGAGGTTTCAGCTTGTTGGGACTTGAGGTTCTCTTGCAGATCAGCGGTTTGGCTTTCCTTCTTGCTCAGATCAGCCTATAAAGAGACAGATGTATAATGAGTTGACAGTACATGTTTGAAGTACCAAGCACATAACAAGTTATGCCCTTGGTACTTGGGGGCTAATGCATATTTGCTCTTTATCAGAAATTTTTGCAAGTCCCAAGCACAATACAAATATTAAACTTGGCACTTGGGGGCTAATGTGTGTTTGCTCAGAATTGCTAATATGGGAATTCTGCTACAAAGCCCCGGTTCATCTTTATAAAGTTAAACCGGCCCTTGGGGGCTACATCAGTGAAGTTAGGATGCATTGTTGCAAACATGAAATTATTATTAAGTCCCGGTTTAGATTGGTATACTAAACCGTTACTTGGGGGCTACTGGAGTTGATAAGATGCAATTAGATGTAAGAGAGAAACACTTATGTAGTTACCTCATATCGCTCCTTCATCAAATTTACCAAACCGGCTTCATAGTCACGGCTGGTGTATAGACGGTTCAAGAAGCCGGAGTGAAGGTCTTGAGCATTCAGATGGGCATAATTGGACAAATCAGCGTTCCATTTGCCTTTGCCAATTGCAGAGAGCTCATCTTTGGCAGTATGCTTTGACAAAGCGACTGGATTGCCAGGAGTGGTATGGCCAGTGCCAGTAATCATAATATCATCGTCTTTGTCATCAGCAGCCGTTACTGGGGTTGGTGGTTTGTCAGTATTTTTCACTGGACTGACCGGTTTGTCATCAGTCCGGACAGGGCTGGTTGGCTGGTCAGCATGGCTTGTGGTGTCAACTTCTACCTGCTCAGCAACGAAGTCATGATCTTGAGGTGGAGGGTCATTCAATATGGCATCAATGTTGGTCTCTTCAGGATCTGGAGTTTTCTCTGGTTCAGCAGCCACGTCCTCATCAGCCGGTTTATTCAACCGAGCCTTCTTGCTGGGTCTGGGCTTGGCGCTGAGAAGAATAAACAAGAGGATCAATACAATATATATTAAAATAACATATCAAGGATAAAAGTAAGTGTATGACTCCCCCAAGAACTGTTTTGAGGGGTGGAAGCTTTGTGGCCGACGATTCGCCAGAAGATGAGTGAGAAGTACCCTGATAATTTGAATCAGACGGGTTAAGAGGCTGGCGGAAACAACCCGCTTTGGGGCATGAAGTGTCAAGGGGATAAGAGACCTCTGATCGGCGTTTCTGAGCTGGAGTGTTCGGTAAACCGGCGGAGGTAACTACCTGGCCGTTGTGCCGGGTTGTGCGGCGAGCCTCGTGCTGTTGTGTCTTCAAAAGAAAGTTTGGGTCCAAGTAAGCAAGGGGGTGAGAAAATTTTACTTTCTGGTTTGCTCGATGGATTTTTTATGTCGGCAGAGGATCTGAATCGGAGGAAAGAATGATTACCTCTACATCATCAGCATGACTGCCTTCAGCGTCGTCCTGATAATAATCATTGTCAATGAGGTGTACGAAAAATGAACCAAGAGAGTCAAGTTCTACCTCTGGTTCCGGATTACCCACATCGTCATCAGCTGGTAGATCTGTGACGCCCCCGATTTGACCGTACACTAATCATGCACGCAAATGTGTACGATCAAGATCAGGGACTCACGGGAAGATATCACAACACAACTCTAAAACATAAATAAGTCATACAAGCATCATAATACAAGCCAAGGGCCTCGAGGGCTCGAATACAAGTGCTCGATCATAGACGAGTCAGCGGAAGCAACAATATCTGAGTACAGACATAAGTTAAACAAGTTTGCCTTAAGAAGGCTAGCACAAACTGGGATACAGATCGAAAGAGGCGCAGGCCTCCTGCCTGGGATCCTCCTAACTACTCCTGGTCGTCGTCAGCGGGCTGCACGTAGTAGTAGGCACCTCCAGTGTCGTAGGAGTCGTCGTCGACGGTGGCGTCTGGCTCCTGGACTCCAGCATCTGGTTGTGACAACCAGGTAGAAAGGAAAGGAGGAAAAGAGGGAGAGAAGCAACCATGAGTACTCATCCAAAGTACTCGCAAGCAAGGAGCTACACTACATATGCATGGGTATATGTGTAAAGGGCCATATCAGTGGACTGAACTGCAGAATGCCAGAATAAGAGGGGGATAGCTAATCCTGTCGAAGACTATGCTTCCGGCAGCCTCCATCTTGTAGCATGTATAAAAGAGTAGATTGAAGTCCTCCAAGTAGCATCGCATAGCATAATCCTACCCGGCGATCCCCTCCTCGTCGCCCTCTTAGAGAGCGATCACCGGGTTATATCTGGCACTTGGAAGGGTGTGTTTTATTAAGTATCCAGTTCTAGTTGTCATAAGGTCAAGGTACAACTCCGGGTCGTCCTTTTACCGAGGGACACGGCTATTCGAATAGATAAACTTCCCTGTAGGGGTGCACCACATAACCCAACACGCTCGATCCCATTTGGTCGGACACACTTTCCTGGGTCATGCCCGGCCTCGTAAGATCAACACGTCGCAGCCCCACCTAGGCACAACAGAGAGGTCAGCACGCCGGTCTAAATCCTATGGCGCAGGGGTCTGGACCCATCGCCCATTGCACACCTGCATGTTGCGAACGCGGCCGGAAGCAGACCTAGCCTAGCAGGCGTTCCAGTCCAATCCAGCGCGCGCCACTCAGTCGCTGACGTCACGAAGTCTTCGGGTGATACCACGACGTCGAGTGCCCATAACTGTCCCCGCGTAGTTGGTTAGTGCGTATAGACCAAATGGCCAGACTCAGATCAAATACCAAGATCTCGTTAAGCGTGTTAAGTATCCGCGAACGCCGACCAGGGCCAGGCCCACCTCTCTCCTAGGTGGTCTCAACCTGCCTTGTCGCTCGGCCACAAAGTAACAGTCGGGGGCCGTCAGGAACCCAGGCCCACCTCTACCGGGATGGAGCCACCTGTCCTTTCAGCCCCCTCATCAGAATCACTTGCGGGTACTCAACGAGCCGACCCGACTTTAGTCACCACATGTGTCATGTATATAGAGTATATAGTATATACCCGTGATCACCTCCCGAAGTGATCACGGCCCAGTAGTATAGCATGGCAGACGGACAAGAGTGTAGGGCCACTGATGGAACACTAGCATCCTATACTAAGCAGTAGGATAGCAGGTAAGGGTAACAACTGTAGCAACAATGGCAGGCTATGCATCAAGATAGGATTAACGGAAAGCAGTAACATGCTACACTACTCTAATGCAAGCAGTATAGAGAAGAATAGGCGATATCTGGTGATCAAGGGGGGGGCTTGCCTGGAAGCTAAGCCGAGAAGGAGGGGTCGTCAACAGCGTAGTCGGTCGGGGCACCAGCAGCGACGTCGGTCTCGTAGTCTACCGGAGAGAAGAAGGGGAAGAAATAATGAATATAATGCAAACATAAGCATGACGATGGAAGACATGACAATGCGCGGTGCTAGGTGTGCCCTAACGCGGTAGGAGGTGGTACCGGCGAAGGGGGAAAACATCCGGGAAAGTATTCCCGGTGTTTCGCGTTTTCGGACAGATGAACCGCAGGGGGATTGTTGCACGTTTGCTATGCTAGGGATATGTGGTGGACGAACGGGCTGCGTATCCGGATTCGTCTCGTCGTTCTGAGAAACTTTCATGTAGAAAGTATTTTCATCTGAGCTACGGATTATTTTATATTAATTTGTAAAGTTTTAAAACATTTTCTAATTTGTTTTAATTTGAAAATTGAACGTCAAATTGCTATGGGTACATAGAATTGTACCCAACAGAATGTATGTGTGGCAGGCAGGTGGGGTCAAGGGGGTCCAGTCAGCATTTGACCAGTCAACTGTTGACTGGTCAACAGGGTCAAACAGGACCCACCTGTCATGGACTGGGTCAACCCAGTCAAGTTTGACTGGTCAAACTGGATAGGGGGCCCACATGTCATTGAGTGACAACTAATTAACCTAGTTAATTAGTTTAATGTACAGATTAATTAGGTTTAGTTAATTAGGTTAATTAGACATAATTAATTTGGTTAATTAATTATTTATTTATTTTATTATTATTATTTTAATTTTTTTATTAAACGTTCTGGGGCGCGGGACCCCTTTGTCATAGGCCCCTGGGGGCCTAGCGGGCGAAACGGGCAGTGAGCACCCGGGCGTTTGCACCCGAAGGGCAGACCCGGGGCGCCGCGGGGTGCCGGAACTGGCCGCCGGCGTGGCGGTGGCCTGCGGGGCTAGAGGCGGAGGCGGGGCACGGGACGACGGCGCCAACACCAGGGACGGCGACGAGCGCGACGTGGTAGGGGGAAGGCAGCCGTGGGCGACGAAGTGCGGGTGTGCGTGCGCACGGCGGTTGCGGTGGCGCAGCGACAGCGAGGGCTCATGCGGGGCTGGTGGGGAGGTCGGCGTCCACAGGAGCAGGGGAGGCGGGCCATGCGGGCTCGGTCGCGGCCGGAGGCGGAGCAGAGCAGGGGAAAACAGGGGCAGGGATTGCGGCATGCGGGGTGAGCGAGGGAGACGGGTAGCAGGGAGGCGACCGTGGGCGCGTTCAGGGCTGCCCGGGCGCGCGGTGGTGCGAGGGAGTGCATGCACCGGTGGGGGTTACGAGCTCCAGCGAGCTCGGGCGACAGGGGGGAGAGGAGGAGAGGCCGGACCTCACTTGCGGTGTAGGGGAATGGCAGTGTGCTCGAGGAGGAGGACGAGATAGACGACGACGGTGACGATGGGCGGCTCCGGCGAGGGAGAGGACGGGGCGGACGACGGCGAGCTCCGCGCGGCGGTGGCGTCAGGGCCGAGCCCGAGTTCCAGATCGGGGGCGGAGGGGATGGGGCGGTGCGGACGGGCGTCGGTGCCGGCTCGGGGCTGCCGAGGTGTAGAGGGGGCAATAGGGAGGGCGTCGCCGGTGTCGGGGCCAACCGCCGCGATCCAGATCCGATAAGGGGGCAGAGAGGAGAGGTGGGGGTCAAGGGGATCGTGCGGGGGGGAGTGGGTGGACCGATCTAGGTCACCGGGGGAGTGGGGTGGGTTGTAGGCGCGGTTGGGCCGGGGGAGGGAGTTGGGTCGGCCTGGCTGGGTCATAGCCCAGTTGGGCCGAGCGGGAGTTCTTTCTATTTTTTTGTTTTTGTTTTTTTATTTATTTATTTCTTTTATGTTTTATTTATTTTAGTTAGCAAAACAGTTTTACAAAAATACAACCCCTACTCCTAAATTAGCATAATAACATAGGCCACCTACTCCAAAAAGTTTGGTGATTATATAAACTAGATTAACATTTGTTTAGTATTTAAAAGCATATAAATAATTGTTTTGCTGTTGTTTTTACTTACTATAGTGCAGTTAAATACTTTACAATAGTGTGGTTTCTTCACCAATATTTAATATGGACTATTTGGCTCACTCCGAACATTTTAGTTTTAATATTTGTAAACTTTTATTATTTGCTTTTATTTAAATTTTGAATTTGTTTCGGTTCTGAACTATCGAGAGTTTATCAACAGTAAACGGGGTGACGTGGCATCGTTAACGTGGGATTACTGTAGCTTAATTATCCGGGCGTCACAAGATCGGAGGATGCAGTGGTCCTTTTCTTGGCAGGTTTTTTAACAACCTTGGTCTTTGGACGAACTGGCTTGACCGGTTTATCTTGCGGCTTGACCGGTTTGTCTTGCGGTGGTTTCTTGTTCCAGAACGGATCATCACCCTGTCAGAAAATAATCTCACTTTCAGAGAATATTTGGACAGAAGCAACTTCAGATAAAAAGATTATATGATTCTTACAGCTGGTGGTTTGTTGAAGGTGCAGAAAGGGAGTAGTCCGGTTTGGGCACAGACAGCCTCCGGTTCGTTCAGCATCTTTTTTACAGCCTCAGTGACTTCTGCATCTGTAAGCTGGATGTCAATGTGCCGCTAAGCATCCTTCAAACTCCACGTATACTCACACATCAAACCGGAGCGCCGGCTTAAGGGCAGAATACTACAGCTTATCCAACAACGAGCAAGATCAACTCCTGTCAAACCGTTTGCCATGAAGGCTCTCAGGTTTGATAATTGAGGAGCATAGTTGGCCCTTTCTTTTGCAGGCAACCTCTGAGGAAAAGGATGTGTGTTGCTCAGGCGTTCAGGGCGGTAACCCGGCAGGGGGTTTTCATCAGGTGGAGATGTATCCTTGCAATAAAACCAGGTCTGGTTCCACTCTTTGGGGTGACTGTGGAGCTTGGGGTGAGGGAAAGTGGCTTCCTTCCTTTTCTGAACCGCCATTCCACCCAGTTTCGTATTGGGTCCATCCGTGAACTCTGTGCGACAGTTTAAGTGAAAGAAATCCCTAAACAGTTCGACTGTAGGTTCCTCTTGCAGATAAACCTCACAGAAGACTTGGAAGTGGCAGATGTTGGTCATAGAATTGGGACCGATGTCTTGAGGGCGCAGCTGAAAATTGGCTAGTACATCTCGAAAAAAATTCGAACCAGGAGGGCTAAGACCTCGACTCAGATGGTCAACAAACACGACTACCTCTCCGTCCTTGGGTGTAGGAGGACTTTCCGGGCCAGGGACCCTCCAGTGGATGACATCTTTCTTGGCTAAAGCGCCCGTTTTAACAAGATTGTTTAACTGTTCTTCAGTTACTCGAGAAGGAGCCCAATTGCATTCATAGACTTGCTTGGCCATGGCAATGAAAGATCTGAAACATGATTATTGCCGGTTTAAGATTTACAATGGACAACTATACAGCGGTATAAGGATGTAAGCATATTGTTAAACCGGAATTGGTTATTCGTAAACCGGAGTCTGACAATGGAAACAGTACAATGATGAATGCATTGGTGGTTCAACAGGGAACTAATGGTATCTCTGGGTCATCATTTTGTATATGAAGTTAAACCGCCCAATCTGGTATTAAAAGTGTATAAGTGAAGGAAGAAACAAGTTTCACATCTTTCCATGGTAATTTCAGATCTACCGCGCGTTGGAAAAACAAAATATATTCTGACCTAATTTCCAGCGTGTTAAAGGTTCACCAAGTTGAGATGAGTTTTATACAAGGCAGATGTTCTAACAAGGAAGCAGGAGTTTAAAGTACAAAGGCTTTGGAAAAATCAGATCTAAACTAGCCATTGGTACTGCTAAAGAGAAACAAACAGATTCAAGAACTACGAAGAACGACGAACCCTAATGGTCGGTCTGGAGTAAGAAAGGAGGAACGTACTGGTGCTGAGGAAGCAACGGAGGATTGCCGCGTTTTTCTGGTCTGATCAGGTTGATGCAGCGGCCGTCGCGGAGGAAGAAACGAAGGTCGACGGTGGCGGCGAAGCTCCAAAGGATGGGCAGTGCAAGGAAGAAGATGAGGTGGGGGGAAATGGAAATACCCCCTGGCCCTATTTATAAGGGCAGAAAGATAAGCGTCAGGCGCGAAAATCGAGGAGCCTAAATTTTGGATATGAGGCGGAGCTGTCGCCTCGATTGTCGGAGGCTCATTAATGAAGGTGGATTATACACAGTTTTAAATAACAGGTGACGTCACAGCGGTTTACCATGGTCCTAGAAGATGATGTCACGGCGGTTTACAAGATTATGTGAAGATGTTGAAGAAGAAATTTTCTTAAGTATTGAGGATTGACATGAACCAGTTCAAATCAATCTGGGGCCTAATGTTGGGGATATTACCACTGGGAATAAACCGGCCAGGAGAGGCCGGGTTAACCCCATAAGTAGTTCATTTGTATCTGAAGTCCATGAAGACATACGGTGACGCTTTATGAAGGCCCAGGGCCCAAAGCCGGTTTAAGGCGTGTAGACATAAACCAGCATTGATATGTAAACTTGTGTTGTAAGATAGAAGTAGCAGAGACCGAGCCGGACACGATTATGAGCCGGCCTCGGGATTCTGTAAACCGACGGGCGTCAACCCATGTATATAAGGGGACGACCTGGCGGCGGTTCAAGGACAACAGACAACAACTCGAGACTCAGGCAAAGCGTATTCGCTCCCTGGTCATCGAAACCCCAGCAATTCCATCACAACTAGACGTAGGCTTTTACCTTCATCGTAAGGGGCCGAACTAGTATAAAACTCTCTTGCGTCCCTTGTCCGCTTTAACCCCTTTAAGTTAACCCGTAGCGATGGCTCCACGACTAAGTCCTTTCTCTAGGACATCTGCCGTGACAAAACCACGACAAAAGTACAGCTGAACCAGAGACCCCGATGACGGCGGTGCAGTCGTCCCCAAACTCTGTATCACCACCAACAAATGTTTCAGAACCAACGGCGTCAGAAGGACCGCAAAGGTACCGACTGCTCGACGATATTTATGGTGAAACTTTTGAGATTGATGGTGATGAATATAGCTTGTGTATGTTGGGAATGGCTGAACCAACCTCGTACCTGGAGGCAAGCAAAGATGCATGCTGGAGGCATGCAATGCAGGACGAGTTGAGCTCCATTAAATAAAATAAGACTTGGAAGCTCACGCATCTACCACCAGGTGCAAAACCAATTGGTCTTAAGTGGGTTTTTAAATTGAAGAAGGACTCACATGGCAACGTAGTGAAGCATAAGGCCAGGTTAGTAGCCAAGGGATATGTTCAGAGGCATGGAATTGACTTTGAGGAGGTGTATGCACCTATTGCTCGTTTGGAAACCATCAGACTTATCATTGCACTTGCAGCTCGGGAGGGTTGGGAAATACATCATATGGATGTAAAGTCGGCATTTTTAAATGGTGAACTTGTTGAGGAAGTGTTTGTGTAACAGCCACCAGGGTTTGAAGTGAATGGAGAGGAAGAAAAGTTCTGAAATTGAGCAAAGCTTTGTATGGCCTGAAGCAAGCTCCAAGGGCATGGAACACAAGTTCGATCAAACTCTAGTGCTACTGGGTTTTGAAAAATGTCCTCTGGAACACGGCCTATACAAGAAGTGTCATGGCACATCCAAGTTGCTGGTTGGAGTATATGTAGATGATTTAATCATTACTGGAACAAGCACTAAAGAAGTGGCTTCTTTCAAAAAGCAAATGAAAGTCAGATTCAGTATGAGTGATCTGGGGTTGCTGTCATATTATCTTGGAATAGAAGTACGTCAAAGTCCAAGGAACATATTTCTCTGTCAGTCAGGCTATGCTACAAAAATTCTTAATTCTTGAGAAGGCGGGAATGATGGACTGTAACCCAGCACATGTGCCGATGGAACCCAAACTAAAATTGAGGAAAACCAGTACAGCTCCACCAGTAGATGCTACTGAATATCGTAGCATTGTTGGAAGTCTCAGGTGCTTAGTTCATACATGACCGGATATTGCTTTCCCTGTCGGTATTGTCAGTAGGTTCATGGAGAAACCAACTAGTGAACACTTGGCTGCTGTCAAGCACATCCTTAAATATGTGAAGGGGTCACTGGATTATGGGTGCTGTTATGAGAGGAAGGAAGGAACAACGTTGTGCCTGTATGGCTACAGTGACAGTGATATGGCTGGGGACGTTGACGATCAAAAAAGCACAAGTGGAGTTATGTTCTATCTTGGCTCTTGTTTGATCACTTGGTTCTCATAGAAACAGAAAGTCGTCGCTGCCTCATCATGTGAAGCTGAATACATGGCGGGCGCATATGCAGCTTGTCAAGGAATATGGTTGGCGAGGCTATTAGCTGATGTGCTCGGGCAGGAGGTTGATCAAGTATTGCTAAAAATTAATAACCAGTCAGCTATAGCTCTCTGCAAAAACCCGGTCTACCATGACAGGAGTAAGCATATTAATATTAAATATCATTTCATCCGCGACATGGTGGACTCGGGATCAGTGTCCGTGGAGCATGTCTGTCGGCGTTCTGGGAACGGGGGTCCCCAGACTTGCCTGCCTGCGGCCCGCGACGTGGCTCCACCAGCGGCCCTGTACGGCCCATCTTCACCAGCAAACACTCAAGACCCTCGCGAGGGGCCAAGACTCGCGAGTTGTACGACGCAAGACCCCCTCCGGGGCAGCCTCACCAGGCTGGCTCGCGAGGGGCGGAGAGATCAAGGCAAGGGGAACCTCGCGAGGTTCCTATGATGTAAGCCATGACGACCAATACCAGGTGGGCGCCAGCAAGCACAGTGTCCTCGTTTCCTCTTTGGTGCTAAAGAGGCAAGCCCAGGCGAGGAGTCCCGAGGCATCAGGCAAAGGTTTCCATATCGGTGCAATGAGACCAAGGCCATCAGGACGGCATGACGGATATCACTTGGAGCCCAAGGCGGCGTCACCACCAGAGCCTTTGGCAGGCGAAGACCACCTTTAGTCAGGATAGCCTGTACTAGTTGTCCCCCTTCAAATTGGCCGTTGTGGCATCCCTTCCCGCTCAATATTTGGGAAGAGGACCAAGGCCTCTATAAATAGGACTAGCCATCACCGTAGCAAAGGGGGGATCATTAAGACCATCCTCACCCACACAAGCTCACCAAGCACAAGAACACCTCTCCTCAGGGGGTTGTTCTTCCCTTGTGCTGTTCATCCTCAGCCGAAGAGGCAATCCACCACACCACACTGGAGTAGGGTATTACACCACAACGGTGGCCCGAACAAGTATAAATCTTGTGTCCCCTTGTTCTTTGGGTTCGCTGAGCCAGGCCGTGAGATCATGATGCGTGCGAGCTAGAGGGAGGAGAGATCTTCGTGCGCACCCCAGTGTTCGAACCTCAAGGGTTTTGCCGGAACCCGAAATCCAACATTTGGCGCGCCAGGTAGGGGTGCGCCAAAGCTTCGCCCCCCACCCCTGACGGCTTCGCTTCTCCGACCGACTCTCATGGACGCCGCCGCTTCTCCGACTGGATCGACGGGCGCCCTCAGCAGCGCCGTGGGGCTCCGGGCCTTCACCCCTGCCCTGCGGCGGGTGCGGTGGCCGCACAAGTTCAAGCCGGAGATGCCGCCCCGCTACGATGGTGCGGCGGATCCGGTGGCCTTCCTGCTGGCGTACGAGGAGGCCGTTCTGGAGGCCCGGGGCGACGATAAGGTCATGGCCAACTGGCTCCCCATGGCCCTCGCTGGCGTGCCGCGCGCCTGGCTCCTCCATCTGCCGGGATCTTCTGTGGCCTCCTGGGGGAGCTGCGCGACTTCTTCATCGCGCGCTTTGGGGGACCAGCACCCCCCATCGTCGTGGCTCTCCTCGGCGGCTCGCAGGCGCCGCCCTCGGACCGTCACACCAAGCCGTTCTTTCACCAGATCGGTGCCGCCTCCACGCGGCAGGGGGCTCCCCCAGGTTGGGCGGCGCCCAAGGCCGACCTGACCTTTGACTCGGGGGATCACCCAGTCACCACTGTCGGCTCGGGCGTGCTCCCGATGCTTTGCACGCCCACCATCTGCAGCGTAGCCGTTACCAAGACCCTCATCGACGGCGGCGCCGGCCTCAACGTGCTCTCTGTGGAGGCTTTTAGCCTCCTTCACGTACCGCTTGAGCGGCTCCGCCCCAGCAAGCCCTTCTTCGGGGTCGGTGGCGGCTCCTCCAACCCCCTGGGGCAGATCCGTCTCCCCGTGACCTTCGGTACACGCGACAACTACCGCACCAAGCTAATCGACTTCGACATCGCCCGCATCGACTTACCGTACAACGCCATCCTCGGGTACCCGGCACTGGCCCAGTCTATGGCAGCTACTCATCCCGCCTACAACCTCATGAAGATGCGAGGGAGAAAGGTGTCCTCACTATGGCCGGGGACACCAAGGAAGCCTTGGCTGCCCTCAAACTCGCTTTCAGGGCCATGGCGGCAGCTTGCCCGGCCGACAAGGTCGTGCCTCGGGCCAAGGGGCTGCACCGACCAAGAAGAAGCAGCAATTCACTCCAGGCCAGGCCAAGACGAAGCAAGTACCAGTCGACGAGGACGGGGCCTCAGGCGCCACCTTTACTATAGGCGCCGACCTCGCCCCAGACCAAGAAAGGGAGTTGGTGGACTTCCTGCGGGCGAACAAAGAAGTATTCGCCTGGGAGCCCAAGCAGCTGGTTGGGGTCCCGAGAGGAGTGATTGAGCATCATCTAAGGGTATGCCCCAATGTGCACCCTGTGAAGCAGAGGGCGCAGCGACAGTCCACGGAGAAGCAGTCGTTCATCGTCCAGGAAACTCGCAAGCTGGAGGCAGCAGGCGTCATTCGCGAGGTCCGGTACCCAGAATGGCTGGCGAACCCCGTCGTCGTGCCGAAGAAAGGAGGAAAGGAGCGCATGTGCGTCGATGAAAGTGCAACTATTCCTGGGTGGTTTTGGTAATTCCTAAAAACATATAGCTCATTAAGCTAATCCTATTTCAAGATAAATATTTTAGGAAAGCTCAATGATTGGCATGGCATGGATTAGAAAGTGGACCATTCAAAATGCTAAGGACAAAAGATTGGCTCAAGCTCAAAGCACAAGACTCTACATTTTCTGTTTTAGTGATCCAAGATCACATTGAGTCTATAGGAAAAGCCAATACTTGAGGAGTTGCTTAATGAGGTGCTTGCTCAAAATGCTTAGTGATATGCTCCAAAACCCTCCACTACTTTCTCATATCCACAAATGTCCCAAACTACAAGTCCAACTCGGCCCCACCGATAATTTCTATCCGGCGCCACCGAGTTCAGTTGACATAGCCACTGCCAGAAACCCTAGTCTTTTCGGTCTCACCGATAGGGATCTCGGTCTCACCGAGATGGGATTGTAATCTCTCTGTTTCCCTTCGTAACGTTTTGGTCAAACCGAGATGAGCGATCGGTCCCACCGAGATTGCAATGCAAACACTCTGTTTCCTTTTTGTAACATTTCGGTCCAACCGAGATGAGCGAATCGGTCCCACCGAGTTTGCCTGACCAACTCTCTGTTTGACTATTACCATAATCGGTCCCACCGAGTTTGTGTAATCGGTCTCACCGAGATTACGTTATGCCCTAACCCTAATGATATCGGTCCCACCAAGTTGACATGTCGGTCCCACCGAAACACCTAATGGTCACATTATGAACCAAATCGGTCTGGCCGAGTTCTCTGAATCGGCCCCATCGAGTTTGGTGATTTGTGTGTAACGGTTAGATTTTGTGTGGAGGCTATATATACCCCTCCACCCACTCTTCATTCGTGGCGAGAGCCATCAGAACATGCCTACACTTCCAATACATATTTTCTGAGAGAGAACCACCTACACTTGTGTTGAGGTCAAAATATTCCATTCCAACCACATAAATCTTGATCTCTAACCTTCCCCAAGTTTCTTTCCACTCAAATCTTCTTTCTACCAAATCCAATCCTATGAGAGAGAGTTGAGTGTTGGGGAGACAATCATTTGAAGCACAAGAGCAAGGAGTTCATCATCAACACACCATTTGTTACTTCTTGGAGAGTGGTGTCTCCTAGATTGGCTAGGTGTCACTTGGGAGCCTCCGACAAGATTGTGGAGTTGAACCAAGGAGTTTGTAAGGGCAAGGAGATTGCCTACTTCGTGAAGATCTACCCTAGTGAGGCAAGTCCTTCATGGGCGACGACCATGGTGGGATAGACAAGGTTGCTTCTTCATGGACCCTTCGTGGGTGGAGCCCTCCGTGGACTTGCGCAACCGTTACCCTTCGTGGGTTGAAGTCTCCATCAACGTGGATGTACGATAGCACCACCTATCGGAACCACGGATAAAAAATCTTCGTGTCAACATTTTGTTTGCTCCCTCAAACTCATCCCTTTACCTTCATATGCAATTATTTTACATTCCGCTACTATACTCTTAGAATTGCATGTGTAGGTTGATTGCTTGACTTGTGCTAAGTTGTTAAAATCTGCCAAGAACTAAAATTGGGAAAAGGCTAGATTTTTATTTGGTCAAGTAGTCTAATCACCCCCACCCCCTCTAGACATACTTTCGATCCTACAAGTGGTATCAGAGCTTTGGTCTCCATTTGCTTTGATTTCCATAGCTTTTGGTGGTCATAGCCTTGGTTTCACAACCTAGGAGAGTGTGGCGTCTAGCGAGGGAAATTACCACCGTAGAGGTCCTTACTTTGATGGTACAAATTTTGCTAGTTGGAAGCATAAGATGAAAATGCATATTCTTGGACATAACCCCGCCGTTTGGGCTATTGTGTGTATTGGCTTGCAAGGTGCATTCTTTGATGGGAGAGAACCAAACCGTGAAGCTACCGCGGAAGAGTTAGAAGATGCTACAATACAATGCTCAAGCTTGTGATATTCTCTTCATTGGATTATGCCCCGAAGAATTCAACAAAATCAGCCGTCTTGAGAATGCAAAGGAAATTTGGGATAGTTTGATTGATATGCACGAAGGTACCGACTCCGTCAAGGAATCCAAATTGGACGTGCTTCAACTTGACTAGTTCAAAATGAAGGATGGTGAAGGTGTCGCCGAAATGTACTCTAGGGTTGCTCTCATCACAAATGAGATTGCCGGCTTGGGAAGTGAAGGGATGACCGACAAATTCATCATCAAGAAGATCCTAAGAGCCTTGGATGGAAAATATGATACCGTGTGCACATTGATCCAAATGATGCCCAATTACAAAGATCTCAAGCCAACGGAAGTCATTGGAAGAATTGTTGCTCATGAGATGTCACTCAAGGATAAGGAAGAGCTTCACAACAAGTCTAATGGTGCTTACAAAGCCTCATGTGATGCTCCCACATCATCAAGTGAGAAACAAACCTTCAATGAAGAATTGAGCCTAATGGTAAAGAACTTCAACAAGCTCTACAAGAGTAGAAGCAAAGAAATAAGTTCCAAGTCAAGGTCCTACAATGACAAAAGATCTTCTAGTCGTGAGCGTAATTGCTACAATTGTGGAAGACCCAGACACTACTCCAATGAGTGCACGGCTCCCTACAAAAGAAGAGAAGATTCTCCCAAAAGAAGAAGTAGAAGAGAAGAATCACCACCAAGAGAAAGGAGGAGTAGAGATGATCGTTATGAACGAAGACCCTCTAGGAGAAGCAAGGACTCGGAAAGGAAGGAAAAGTCATCAAGGAGCTACACAAAAAGAAGACATCAAGCTCATGTTGGTGAATGGGTATCCGGCTCCGACTCTGACAATCACTCCGAAAGAAGTTATCACTCCGACTCCGAATATACTCAAGATGAAGGTGTTGCCGGTCTAGCACTTGTGTCAACCAACTCCTACGACATATTTGACTCACCAAATGAAGGAATTGGAAGATGGTTCATGGCCAAAGGTCCAAAGGTAACACATCCTGAGTATGTTGATTTCAATAGTGATGAAGATGATTTGCTAGGTGATGATGATTTACTTGTTGACAACTCTAGTGATGAAAACTATGATGAAACGTCAATTAATCATGCTAATCAAGATAAAACGAATGATGATGATAAGAAGGAGATTGAGCGTCTAACTAAAGAACTAAACACTCTTAAGTTAGCTCATGAAACTACCTTGGAAAATCATCGAGAACTTTTAAAGACTCATGATAAGCTACGCTTTGAAAAGCTCAACCTTGAGCAAGAGCATGAGTTTTTAAAGGCAATCAATGATGATCTTCGCAAGAAAAGTTCTTCTTACATTGTCAAGCATTTACTCTTGTCTACTTACATGCCACAAGCTAAATCTAGCAACAAGAACAAGAAAGATGCTTCATCTAGTAGTAACAACAATCATGCTAAATCAAATGTTGTTGCTTCTAGTAGTTCTCTTGATTCCACTAATGACTCTGTTAGCCAAGTTACACTTGAGCAAGAAAATAGCTTATTGAAGGGAATTATAGAGAAAGGTGTTTACAAGAGCCTTGCCGGAAGTAAGCAATTTGAGGAAATTGTACGCAAGCAAGGAAGACACCGGAAGAATCAAGGTGTTGGTTTTGAATGAAAGTTCAATGCCAATGGAGTTGAGTGGGAAGAAGACCAATACCCCAAGACGAAATTTGTTCCTCAACAAGAGAGGTATGATCCTACTTCCTTCAAGGGGACACAAGCTCAAGATGATCTTCCACCACAAGACCACAAGCAAAAAGGCAAGGACAAGCTTCAAGAGGAAATTGATGATTTTGAAGAAGCACCCAAGGCCTTGGTCAAGTGGGTTCCCAAGACTACATCAAGTTCTACTTCATCAAAAACAACTACAACTCCAAGGATTCCCATCAAGATGGTGTGGATCCAGAAGAAGAAGAACTAGAGAGTTCTTGAGGGTGACTCCGCCAACATATTTCACTCTTATTATTTTGGCGAGAACAAGTGCAAACAACTTCCATATCTTGCACTAGTTCAAGGAGTCACAAACCCTCTTGTTGGTAAGACAAGGGACAAGGTAACCCAATGCTTTCATGGACATCATCTTGTGTATGCATCACTCTATGTCTATGGATATCCTTGTTTGTTCCTTGTGGGACTAACCCGTGTAGGTATAGAAAGTGCAACTCACTCCAAAGGATTGCTCCAAATGATCTACATCAACATTGAGCATCTACATCTTCAACACCTACATGAAGTCATCATCGACAAAACCCAAGGTTAGTTCATCCCTCTAAGGGGGGATATCAGATCTAGGGGGAGCTTTACTCTAATCAATTGAGTTAACGCAACTCTAATGGTGTGAACACATCAATGCTTTATGTAAAAGTGGTAACCCCACTTGTGCTTAAATGATGAGTGTGACCTATGATCAAATGTTCGCATTTGACTCCTAAGTCAATATACTCATATATAGATGACCTAGTCATCGCCAAATTGCTTGATAGATGCTAGAGTGTTTGTGCATCCTTTGTCACATATTTCATTTGCCATTTTATTGTGTGAGCATGTTGGTTGCATACTTTACTCATTCGAGGACATCCATTTGTAGTTTTGATTGTTTGGATCTTTCTCTTTTGCCAAATGGATGGACAAGAATGCCTAAGAACTCCCTCTAGCTATCTATGCTTTCCTCGTCTCAAACTCTATTCATGCTACATCACAAAGTTTGATCAAATCAGATTTGAACCACTCTGTGTGAGGAGCACTCGGAGTTCCCGATTCGTCATAGACTTAAACCTCCAAAACCTCTTTGTGCATCTCGGTCTGACCGATTCATCCTTTTCGGTCCTACCGAGTCACTAAGTTGATCTAGGGTTTTCAATCTCAGTGCAACCGATTAGAACCTTTCGGTCACACCGAGTTGCAGTAACTGCTTGCAGTTTGCATCTCGGTGCCACCGAGTCGTTCCACTCGGTCACACCGACAGGGTCAGGTTATATATACCCACGGGCCAAATTTTGGAAATTTTTCCGAACCTCCTCGCCCGCGCGTAACCTGCTTTGCCTCTACGGGTCTCCGGATCATCCTCTCGTAGCCAGCGACCTCCCGCCGTTGGTCTCCGCCGCTGTCAACGGAAATCTTCACCGCCGTTGCCGCCGTAGCAAGTTCATCGCCGAACTAGGGTACGAACTTGATCTTTGTGCTAATCCTTAACTCTGATTCTTAGCACATTGCTTTGCCATGATTCTTGCCACGATTGAAATCATCCTGTCCAGCGAAAACATCCCGTAGATTAGTTTTGATTTGAAAATTTAGGGTTAGGTCTCCACCGAATTCATCTCGGACCGACCGAGTTGTAGAAATCGGTCTCACCGATTTTGGCTTAGGCCAAAGCATACGCGTTTTCGGTCTGACCGAAAACTGCAAATCGGTGTGACCGAGTTTGATTCTTTGTGAAACCCTAGCAGTCTCGGTACCACCAAACTGTGACTCAGTCTGACCGAGTTCACTAGTTTTGGTTCCAAAAGCTGCTTCGGTATCACCGAGTTTACAAATCGATAGATCCGAAGTGCTTTCTGTGAAGAACTAAAACTAAGTTTTTAAATCATCCATTTTGCAAAACTCCTGTACTTTGTGATGCTCATCTACTCTACCTCATCTATAACCTATTCACAGGGTCTGCTGTCAGAGTATTTGCAGAGATGTCTGACCAGAGTGATAGTCAGAACAGGTCTGAGCAACATGTGCAGATGAGTGAGGGTTCAGATCCCTCTAGCAGCTATGATGAAGGCAGCAGGAGCACACCAAGAAATCTGCCAAAGGCTGCCACCTGGACAAGGAAGAAGAGGAATTCTGACTCTGAAGATGAACATTATGTGGCTGCTGAAGATGAAGCCACTTCAAAGAAGAAAGTGCTGAAGAAAGAGTATGGCTCAGCTTCTGCAACTAAGCCAGGACTGAAGACAAAGATGCCAGCAAGAAGACAGCCCATGTCAAAATTCAGAACATCAACTGTTGAAGCTTCAAAATCAGCTGCTGAAGAAGCTGAGAAAGGGAAGAAGAGGAAGGAGAGGGTTAAGAAAACAATGGCCAGAGTCATTGGAAAGCCCTCCATGATGCAAGAACCTTCAGAAGAAGAAGAAGAGGATGCTGCACCAGCACCCAAAGCACAAAAGCTTATGGGAGATGCAATCAAAGCAGGGGCTGCTCCATCAAAGCCCAAAGCCGCTCCCTAGGCTGCTGCTCCAGCTCCAAAGCCAAAACCCAAAAGGAGCACTAGGAATATCCCTGCTGGAGAAAAGAACAAGGCCCCAGTGCCTCAAGCTGCTGAAGAAGAAGAAGATGATTCTGTTGTGTTGAGGAAGCTGAAGCCCAAGATCCCTGACCACACTGATGCACACCCAGTTGCAGAGAATATGACAGGAAGGATGCAGGATTGAGACTATGGAGAGACTCTGATCCCTATGCTATCAGGAGAAGGACTGCTGTGGACTACAGATTCCACACTAAGGAACAGCAGGACTTCTATGAGACTATTTTTCTTGACAAGAAGCCCATTGTGTGTGATATGAGATGGGTTGACTGGGAATTCATCAAGGAAAATGAGGATCACTTCCCTGGAGTGCTTGACAGCTTTAAGGCATGTGGAGTGGATACTTTTGTTGCCCAGAAGCTCACCAAGTGGAATGATGAGCTCATCATGCAGTTTTACTCCACTGCCCACTTCTATCCAGATGGAAGGATTATATGGATGTCTGAGGGTACTAGGTACCAATCTACAGTTGATGAATGGGCCAAGCTTATAAATGCTCTTGAGGAACATGAGGATGACTTGGACATTTATGCAGAGAAGAAGAAAGACCACAACAGTATGGCCAACATGTACAAAGAGATCCCAGATGCTGCTTTGGATACACATAAGTTTGGATCTGTACACTACCTGTTGTCTGGTCTGCCAACTATTAACTGGATCTTAAGGCACACACTGCTACCCAAGTCAGGTGATCATAAGATGATCAGAGGACATGCTATAAACTTGCTGCACATATTTGATGTCCCACAGAAGTTCAAAGTCATGAGCCTGATTGTTGAAACAATCAAGAGGACTGCAGCTGATCAGAAGAGAAGTTGTGGGTATGCCCCACACATTCAGGAGCTCATCAACTCAAAGATGGGCAAAGGCAAGTACATCTTGGATAAGGAGCACCTGCCCATCTATCCTGAATTTGAAGACAACACTGTTGTGATGAATGAGAATGAACCATCTTTAGCTCAAGCACATGAAAAGAGAGACAATGCTAAGGCAGAGAAGGTTGCAAAGATGCCAACAGTAGAGGAGGCATCCCAGGTATTCTTGAAGAGCAAGCAATATCATCTTGGATATCTGATCCAATCCACCCTGAGGATTGAGAAGGGCTTGGCCACCCTGACCAAGAACCAGGAGAGTCTGGAGAGGATCATTGAGCAGAAATTCTATGACCTTGATGTCAAGGTAACAGAAATCCAAACTGCAGTTGAGCAACTTCAGGAGGAAGCAGAGGAGAAGAAGGGCAAGTCTACCACAGATGCTTTTGCCAGAGTGCCCAGAGGACAGAGATCTGCTGCAGTGCCAGTGACAGACACTAGAGCCACAGCATCAGCACCAGCAGCTATAGCTCCAGTTCCACCTCCAGCAGCTACTCCACCAGCTCCAGCTACTTCATCAGAAGCCTTCGTTCTTGGAGTTCTCTCGACACCTCCTACCGAAGATCAAGCCTGAGAGTCGTTTAGCACTATGCATTTTCCAACTTTTTGGTAACTTGTTGCCAAAGGGGGAGAAAAATGTATAGATCATAGGCTTCGAGAGAGAGAGAGAGAGAGAGAGTGTTGGTTTTTAGCTCTCTTTGCACTTATTTGATTTGGTTTGAAACTTTATTGTGTGCTTGTGTGAGATACTTGTTTGATCTTGTGTTTGATCATATGTTACCCTTAATGCTTGTTGGATGATATTATCTCTTATATCCTAGATGGTCATTCACTTGTTTTGGTGATGAGTGCATGCTTTAACTTCTATCATTTTGAGCTCTCCACCAAGATGTATGTGACATGGAAGAGTAACCCATGATCCTAATCGATTGTGCATTTGCATTCAAAAGCAAATTTTAAATAATGCACAAATTTAGGGGGAGCTCTTGCTTATCACATACTTCTCAAAGCGACGATATTTTTCAATACTATTTATCATTTTTCGAAGCTTTGATCTATATGTTGTCATCAATTTCCAAAAAGGGGGAGATTGAAAGTGCAACTATCCCTGGGTGGTTTTGGTAATTCCTAACAACATATAGCTCATTGAGCTAATGCTATTTCAAGATAAATATTTCAGGAAAGCTCAATGATTGGCATGGCATGGATTAGAAAGTGGACCCTTCAAAATGCTAAGGAAAAAAGATTGGCTCAAGCTCAGAGCACAAGACTCTACATTTTCTATTTTAGTGATCCAAGATCACATTGAGTCTATAGGAAAAGCCAATACTATTAAGAAGGGATGAGGTGTTGCTTAATGACGTGCTTGCTCAAAATGCTTAGTGGTATGCTCCAAAACCCTCCACTACTTTCTCATATCCACATATGTCCCAAACTACAAGTCCAACTCGGCACCACCGATTCTTTCTATCCGACGCCACCGAGTTCAGTTGACATAGCCACTGCCAGAAACCCTAGTCTTTTCGGTCTCACCGATAGGGATCTCGGTCTCACCGAGATGGGATTGTAATCTCTCTGTTTCCCTTCGTAACGTTTCGGTCAAACCGAGATGAGCGATCGGTCCCACCAAGATTGCAATGCAAACACTCTGTTTCCTTTTTGAACGTTTCGGTCCAACCGAGATGAGCGAATCGGTCCCACCGAGTTTGCCTGACCAACTCTCTGTTTGACTATTACCATAATCGGTCCCACCGAGTTTGTGTAATTGGTCTCACCGAGATTACGTTATGCCCTAACCCTAATGATATCGGTCCCACCGAGTTGACATGTCGGTCCCACCGAAACACCTAACGGTCACATTATGAACCAAATCGGTCTGACCGAGTTCTCTGAATCGGTCCCATCGAGTTTGGTGATTTGTGTGTAACGGTTAGATTTTGTGTGGAGGCTATATATATCCCTCCACCCACTCTTCATTCGTGGAGAGAGCCATCAGAACATGCCTACACTTCCAATACATATTTTCTGAGAGAGAACCACCTACACTTGTGTTGAGGTCAAGATATTCCATTCCAACCACATAAATCTTGATCTCTAGCCTTCCCCAAGTTGCTTTCCACTCAAATCTTCTTTCTACCAAATCCAATCCTATGAGAGAGAGTTGAGTGTTGGGGAGACTATCATTTGAAGCACAAGAGAAAGGAGTTCATCATCAACACACCATTTGTTACTTCTTGGAGAGTGGTGTCTCCTAGATTGGCTAGGTGTCACTTGGGAGCCTCCGACAAGATTGTGGAGTTGAACCAAGGAGTTTGTAAGGGCCAGGAGATCGCCTACTTCGTGAAGATCTACCCTAGTGAGGCAAGTCCTTCGTGGGCGACGGCCATGGTGGGATAGACAAGGTTGCTTCTTTGTGGACCCTTCGTGGGTGGAGCCCTCCGTGGACTCGCGCAACCATTACCCTTCGTGGGTTGAAGTCTCCATCAACGTGGATGTACGATAGCACCACCTATCGGAACCACGGATAAAAAATCTCCGTGTCAACATTGCATTTGCTCCCTCAAACTTATCCCTTTACCTTCATATGCAATTGTTTTACACTCCGCTGCTATACTCTTAGAATTGCATGTGTAGGTTGATTGCTTGACTTGTGCTAAGTTGTTAAAATCTGCCAAGAACTAAAATTGGGAAAAGGATAGATTTTTATTTGGTCAAGTAGTCTAATCACCCCCCCCTCTAGACATACTTTCGATCCTACAGTCGACTTCACCAACCTCAACAAGGCCTGCCCTTAAGACCCATTCCCGCTGCCGCGCATCGACCAGATTGTCGACTCCACCGCCGAGTGCAACCTGCTATATTTCCTAGATGCGTTCTCAGGCTACCACCAGATCAAGATGGCGGTGGAAGATGTGGAGAAAACGGCTTTCTTGACCCCGTGCGGGGTATACTGCTACACATGCATACCATTTGGACTGCACAACACAGGGGTAACCTTTGATCGGCTGATGCACATCGCCTTGGGGCGGCAGCTTGGGAGAAACGATGAGGCCTATGTTGACGACATTGTGGTGAAGTCTCGGGAGGCGAGAACCTTGATTCAGGACCTGGAGGAGACCTTCGCGAGCCTGCGCCAGGTGCACTTGCGGCTCAACCCAGAGAAATGCGTGTTTGGTGTCCCTTCCGGCAAGCTGCTGGGCTTCCTCGTGTCCCACAGGGGGGTCGAGGCCAACCCGGAGAAGTTCAAGGCAATCGAAGACATGTGCCCACCACAAACCCTCAAGGAGATGCAGAAGCTTGCAGGCTGCATGACTTCACTGGGGCCCTTCATCTCCAGGCTGGGGGAGCGCGCCTTGCCGTTCTTCAATCTGATGAAGAAGAAGGGTTCGTTCGAGTGGACCCCCGAGGCCGACCTAGCATTTCAAGACCTCAAGAGATACTTGACCAGCCCGCCGGTGATGGTGGCGCCTCGTCCTCTCGAGCCCTTGGTACTCTACCTGTCTGCCACACCCCACTCCGCCAGCGCGGCGCTGGTGGCCCTCAGAGAGGAGCGCCAGGTCAAGGGCCTGCCAAATGGAGCCGCCAAGCCTGAAAAGGAAGCACAACACCAAGGCAATGCTCTTGAGACAGCAGCTGCCCTGGCAAGTCATCAAGCCCCCGAAGCTGGAGATCCACAGGAAACACCTCAGCCCTCGAGAACTAAAGACTCCGCCAGCTCTCTCGCCCTCGTCGAGCACCCGGTGTACTTCGTCAGCACAATGCTACGGGATGCGAGAGCACGATACCCCATGCCTCAGAAGCTCTTGCTCGCGCTCGTGGTAGCCTCGCGTAAGCTGCGCCACTACTTCCAAGGTCACCCCATCAAGGTCGTCTCAGCTTACCCGTTGGAGAGAGTACTCAGGAGCCCCAATGCTGCGGGAAGGGTTGCCGAATGGAACATCGAGTTGCAAGCGTTTGACTAGGAGTTCAGCACAACCAGGGTCATCAAGGGGCTGCACTCGCCGACTTTGTGGCCGAATGGACCGACACCCCGGAACTCGAAGCAGGCGAGAACCGATCCCTCTCGCCAGGGAGTGAAGCGCCAGATGGCTGGGTCATGTACTTCGATGGCGCGTTCGCACGCCAGGGCGCGGGGGCTGGAGCCGTGCTCATCTCGCCCACTCAGGACAAGCTTTACTACGCCGTGCAGCTCTGCTTCCAGCGGGGTGAGAAGGTCTCCAACAACATCGCAGAGTATGAAGGCCTCATCGCCGGCCTTAGGGCTGCGGTGGCCCTGGGGGTGAAATGCCTCACCATCAAGGGAGACTCGCAGCTCCTCGTCAACTTCTCCAACAAGGTGTACGAGCCGAAGGATGAGCACATGGAGGCATACCTCGCGGAGGTACGCAAAATGGAGAAGCAGTTCCTGGGTCTGGAGCTACAGCATGTGCCTCATGGAACCAACAAGGAGGCCGACGACATCGCCAAAAGAGCATCCAAGCGGCTATCCCAAGATCCTGGCGTCTTCGAGGAGCGGCTCTTCAAGCCTTCGGCAACACCTCCGCCTGCGGAACCAGCGCCGCCTCAAGAGGAACTCCCCCAGCCACCAGCCTTGGGAGCCCCCGCCTGTGGCCCGACCTCAGGAGCGTGCCTGCTCTTAGCGCTCGAGCCTCAGGAGGGGTGCTCGATCGAGGAGTTCAGGGCATACCTGACGCAAGGCACGTTGCCGGAGAAGGAAGAAGATGCGGAACGTGTGGCCCGGCAGGCTACGGCGTACTGCATTCAGGACGGTGAGCTATACAGAAAGCGGCCAAATGATGTTTCTCTACGATGCATCTCCAGGGAACAGGGGAGTGAGCTGCTGGCTGAAATACATGGCGGAGACTGCGGGCACCACTCGTCATCGCGCACCCTAGTCGGCAAGGCTTTCCGCAGCGGTTTCTACTAGCCTACGTCACTCAACGATGCAGCCGAGCTGGTGAAATCATGCGAGGCCTGCCAATTCCATGCCAAGCAGATCCACCAGCCAGCTCAGGGCCTCCAGACTATCCTGCTCTCATGGCCGTTCGCGGTCTGGGGGCTGGATATCCTGGGCCCATTCCCTCGAGCGCCTAGAGGTTACCGCTACCTCTACGTCACCATCGACAAATTCACCAAGTGGGCGGAAGTGGAAGCCATTCGCACCATCCCAGCTAGGTCGGCAGTCAAGTTCATCAAGGGCCTCGTAAGCCGATTTGGGGTCCCTAACCGCATCATCACCGACAATGGCTCACAGTTCACTAGCAATCTCTTCAAAACATATTGTGCTAACCTTGGAACACAGATCTGCTACGCCTCCTTAGCGCACCCCAGGAGCAACGGCCAGGACGAACGCGCCAACGTGGAAGTCCTGAGGGGTGTCAAGACCAGGACCTTCAAGAAGAAGCTCAAGGCCTGCGGCAGGGGCTGGCACGACGAGCTCCAGTCCGTGCTGTGGTCCATCCGCACCACCGCCACCAAGCCGACAGGCGAGGCCCCGTTCTTCCTCGTCTACGGAGCAGAATCGGTTCTCCCACACGAGGTCAGGCATCGCTCCGCGCGGGTCCTGGCGTTTGATGAAATGCAGCAGGACGCCATGCGGGGGATGGACCTCGTGCTAGGGGAGGAACGACGCTGTGAAGCCTCGCTTCGAGCCGCAAGGTACCAGCAGGCGCTGTGGCAGTACCACTGTCGCAGCGTCCGCTCGAGGACGCTCGAGGTGCGTGATCTCGTCCTGAGGCGGGTGCTCTCCAGGGAAGGGCTGCACAAGCTCTCACCCATGTGGGAGGGCCCGTTTTGGGTCGCCCATGTCTCCAGGCCTGGCACCGCGCGCCTACAGACGCAGGACGGGATCCCCATCCAGAACGCCTGGAACATCCAGCACCTCCGGAAGTTCTACCCATGAAGCAAGGCCCGGTGCCTGTGAAGAAGGCCCAGCGCCTGTGAAGGTCTCCGCTCGTGACACTCTCACGTAATAATGAGTGGGGCTGTACACGCCCCGGAGTCTCAGGAGTGCCGCCCTCGGGCCTCGGGGGCTCCCTCCCACGTCCTAGTGGCAGCACTTAGCTCCGCGTTGGTGAGAAGACAAGAAGACTAGACTAGGTGCCGGACGCGGCTTTTCATTTGCTTTCCGCAGTTGGCTTGCCCCTCTTTAATGAGAATTTGCTTTCTAGTGTTCCTTGCTGGCTTGTTTCCCCTGCCTTTTCCCCCCTATTTTCTGCCCTCGGTTCCTCGTTTTGACCCGTTCTCTCCTTCGCATGCCTCACGAGGGGGCTGGACAGGTGCCTCGTGAGCGTTTTCTTGTTCTTTGCAAGGCACCCTCGCTGGAGCTCGCAAGCTGGTGCACCTCTCTCAATCCGTGCCCCTCGGGTACCGTGATGCAGAGCGCTGGGTCATGGCCGGCCGCTTGTGCGACCGAGGCTCGGAAGAACAAGAGTTTCCTAACAAATTTTTGCAGTTCCTAGACGCTTCCTAAGCCAAGGAGGCCTCGCCAGATAATGCGAAGTACGCGCCTCACGAGGCGGAGACTACTTCAAGCGCATCAAGCTAAGTTATTCCTACGCGCCTACATAAAACGTTGATGCTGCAACACGACACAAGAACGATAAACATAGCATAGCCACTTGGAAATCATAGTTGTTGCATGCCCCAGCAGGGCCCCATACTTGTCTCTCTCTTAATGCAGGAAGGAAAGGAAAAACGAAACAAAAGTGGCACGTGCTCCCGCGGTAGTTCGCGAGGATGGGCCCATGGCACTCTCCTGAGCTCAGCCAGACCCCTCCTCGCGCTTCACTGGAGCGTGGCGACGAGACGACCCGCTGCCACCTTCAAAGCGGGCGCGACAGCGTGGCGGCTGGTCGTAGCCGCCGCTGCTGGAGCTGTCGCCGGAAGAAGAGCCGCCGTAGCTGGACGAGCCATGGCCGGCACTGAGGGCAAGCCCGCCTTCACCCTCGTCGCGGCCGTCGCCGAGACTGAGCACCTCACCACCGTTGTTGTCCTCAGGGCAACACCCGACGTGGCAGCCATCTTCCCCGAACAACCTCACATAGAGGGTCCCGTTGCCATTGTACCTGAAGTGGAGGGAGCACCGCCGGCCAGGCCACGCGTGCGGGCAAACGTCTGCCAGCCGCGGGCCAGGGCTGTGTTGCCTGCGACGGAGACCTCGACCGCGACCCACGAAGCCTTGCTGCAGCAGCCATCCGCCTGCAGCCAGAGACCGCCTGGACTAGTGGCTGGCAGCTCGCCGGCAAAGAAGCGCGGGAGCTGAAGCCAAGTATCGGCCGGGTTCTCTGACCACACGACAAACTCTGGCAGCACTTCCACCGAGTGGAAGCGCGGCCTGGGAGGCCGCACGACCATGGCGCGCCTCCCTTCATTGACGGGGCTGCAATGACTTGGGTGACTCCCACCACACGAAGAGGTGCCACCGCGGCCGCGAGAGGCCGTGCGGGGGTCGCGGTGTGCTTACGGGGATGGTCGTGCCCTCGCTTGGGCGGCGGAGAGCCGGGCCCCTCTTGGCGAGCCTTCCCCTTCTCCGTGGCCGAGAACCTCTTCGCAGGCGCCATGGGTGTCGCTACTGGCAAAGGATCAAGGGAGAAGAAGCAAGCGGAGCGATAAGAGATGGGCGACGGGGGCTCTGCCCCCTCCTCATTTATAGCAGGAGAAGGCCAACCGGCGATCCTCACGATCATGGGTAATGATGGTTTTTCCTTGCATGCAGCAGGGACTCATCAAGTCGGGCAGTTGCCGAGGCAGCGTGGGGAAGCGGAGACGCCCACGCCCATCAATCGCCACGCGTCAAGCGGGGCTGCAGGCTGTTGGGGCCCGCGGCACTCCGCACTTGTCCTTTGGCTTCGCCTCGAAGCCAAGTCCGAGCGCGCCTTGGGCCCGGGGGCTACTGTCAGCGTTCTGGGAACGGGGGTCCCCAGACTTGCCTGCCTGCGGCCCGTGGCATGGCTCCACCAATGGCCCTGCACAGCCCATCTTCACCAGCAAACACTCAAGACCCTCGCGAGGGGCCAAGCCTCGCGAGGCGGACGACGCAAGACCCCCTCGGGGGCAGCCTCACCAGGCTGGCTCGCGAGGGGCGGAGAGATCAAGGCAAGGGGAACCTCGCAAGGTTCCTATGACGTAAGCCATGACGACCAAGACCAGGTGGGCGCCAGCGAGCACAGTGTCCTCGTTTCCTCTTTGGTGCTAAAGAGGCAAGCGCAGGTGAGGAGTCCTGAGGCATCAGGAAAAGGTTTCCATATCGGTGCAACGAGACCAAGACCAGCAGGACGGCAGGACGGAGGTCACCGTGGAGCCCAAGGCGGCATCACCACCAGAGCCTTTGGCGGGCGAAGACCACCTTTAGTCAGGATAGCTTGTACTAGTTGTCCCCCTTCAAATTGGCCGTTGTGGCATCCCTTCCCGCTCAATATTTGGGAAGAGGACCAAGGCCTCTATAAATAGGACTAGCCATCACCGTAGCAAAGGGGGGATCATTAAGACCATCCTCACCCACACAAGCTCACCAAGCACAAGAACACCTCTCCTCAGGGGGTTGTTCTTCCCTTGTACTATTCATCCTCAGCCTAAGAGGCAATCCACCGCACCACACTGGAGTAGGGTATTACACCACAATGGTGATCGGGGATCTAGCATTTGGGGTTATCTTATTTTCATTTGGATTTGACCGTAGTCGGTCTATGTGTGGATTTGGATGATGTATGAATTAATTTATGTATTGTGTGAAGTGGCGATTGTAAGCCAACTCTCGTTATCCCATTCTTGTTCATTACATGGGATTGTGTGAAGATGACCCTTCTTGCGACAATACCTACAATGCGGTTATGCCTCTAAGACGTGCCTCGACCCGTGGGAGATATAGCCGCATCGTGGGCGTTACATACACTCTAACACAATAAATCATATGTGTTTTTAGTTTTACTAGATATCATATTGTTACTTATAATTATTCAGTTTGCATACATTAAAATTGCCTTTGAAATGTATGGCCAGTATCATCTACCGCGCGGGAAAAATCCCGCCCTTTCCTGTTTAATCGGGTTTGTATCGATGGATCGTGCAAAACAGCAAAACTATAGTACTATACAGTACTACAAGTGACAGTTCACTGGGCCGTCGTGTCGTCTACTCCTCCGTCATAAGAGTGGAGCGCTCGCTTTCATAAATCTTCTAGTCCCTTTCGCCGACATGTGGGACATCAAGCTACCGGGTCCACGTGCCATACCGGAATACAGTGCAGAGCAGCCGGGGTGAAGCACCCCAGTCATGGCGCCGGCGTAGTAATGAGCAATGAGGCGTCAAATCACAAGCTGCACCTTTCCTGCAGTTAAATTGGAGGGACGAAGCAACCATCATTTCACTCGTTGCTGAATCCGCTTCTGCCTCATCTTCTTCAACTTAACCACGTGTTGCTTCTGCCGTTGTTCTGCCTCATGTGGGACGCGGATCGGCTTGGTAAAGCACTGACACGTGGGACCGCATGTTAGCAAACCGCCAGGACAACGTCCTCCGAAAATAAGAAGCCTAATCCTAGACTTACAAAGGGCTACATAGCTGCTACGTATACTTTCCATCTAATCTATATATGCCCCCCTGATTTTCAGGTGGGGTGGGCCTAATCCTCTCCTTTAATCCAATCAAATAGTCCCACATCACATCAGTTCGTAACTTTACGTAAACCATTATGTGGATGTAGCATTGCTCAAATAAGAAACCTCCCCCGCCATCCGCGCGGCAAAATCACCTCCTTTTTACTAATCTTCATTCTATAATTTTTTAGATCAATATAATTGAGATTTGTATAGATAGCACACAGGAGCAAAACCAAGTGGTACGGTTAAGGGCATCCACAATGTGTAGCCAAATGTGAAAATAGCTTTTGGCATCGTGGGAACCATTGTGGACGGTGTTGCCAAAGCCAAAAAGATGGAACCGAAGCTCCTTGATTGATTGATTGAAGGAATAGAAAAATGCAACGTCTCTCCTCTTTCTCCCATGCTTGGACGCATGTAGTACAGTATAGAGCATAGAGTCTACTCCCATGTCCCTTCTATCACAAATCACAAAGCAGTGAGGCATCAAATCACAAAAGCACGGACGAAGAAACCATCATTTCACTCTTCACTGACTCCGCTTCTCCATCGTCTTCTTCGAGAAACCATATCACCGCACTAGTACTCCTAGTAGTACTAGTAAAGGACTTCCTGGATGCAAATAAGGCGGTTGTCTCGGCTTGCAGGCGGCACTTGCGAACGACTTACCGTGGTCTCCCTCAATGGTGTTCTCCGTCGAACGCACTTCGCCAAACCACCCCAAAAAAGATATCGTCGACGTCACCGCAATGGGGAAGGAAGTCAAATATAGTTACTACCTCCATTTTTTTTGTACACAAGGCCAGTATATCAAAATTACAATTTGCAAAGGGCCACTAACACTAATCGAGGCAAAATTGATGGGGTTAGCAACCAAGGACATTAATATCCCCTGCATGCGTGCGGAAGTGAGAAGGTTGGTTTGCATGACGCTGCATTAATCAAGCAATGAGGAGTGAGATGGTTAGCTCTTTGGTCTTTGGAGAAAAAAATACGCATTAATTGACATGTGAAACGAGGATTTGTATCGATTAAATTCCGCGAAGGAAAACCCCGCCTTTCTTTTTGAACACTAGTACTCCTAGTACGTACGTACTTATCCTGTTTGGGTCTAGGCCTTGCATTGCCAAACTTCGCCACACATTTTTGCCAAGCTTGCCTAAAGTTTTCAAAATGAGAAGGAGATACACTTGCGCACGGCTGTCGCGGTCGCACCGCACCCTCACACGGTCGCTCCTGCACGCCGCGGTCGCACCGCACCCTCACACGGTCGCTCCTGCACGCCGCAAACCCAACCAAGGGAACGCACCCTCACTGACACGTGATGTCGCATGTGAACAAACCAAACTCAGCCATCCTATCGCTGACACATAATTTTCGTTCATAGAGTATGTTTATCCAACCGCATGTTGGGGAGTATCCGTACGGCCCATGCGGTAGTTTGTTGGGGAAGAAGAAGAGGTGAAGAAGAAAGAAAGAAAGGATAGGAGACGTACGATATTCAGCCAACCGCCTGAAATGGTAGACTGACCCAAGTCAGGCGACTTGCATAACAAATATATGTTTTTACACAGCAAAAGATCCATAAAAACAACAACATAAAGAAAAACTATCACTACTCGCGGAAAGAGACGGCCGCATCGTCTTTGGCTGTCGGTGTGAACCAGCCGTCGCTGCTGACGTGTGTCTCCGCACCGTGGTTGTCCTCGGCCTCCAGCTACTCATTCAAGCGGAGCGTGCGGGCGCTATGCACTGACGAGAGCACAGCCCGGTTCAAGTCGAGGACGTCCGGTTCCGCCTGCAGGAGGGCCTCGATGGCAGCGGCATCCACGCGCTCCGCGTCGAGTCGAGCCTCCGCCGCCCGGTTCAAGTCCAGGACGTCCGGTTCCGCCTGCAGGAGGGCATCGATGAGAGCGGCATCCGCGCACTCTACGTCGAGTCGAGCCTCTGCCGCCCGGTTCAAGTCCAGGACGTCCGGTTCCGCCTACAGGAGGGCCTCGATGGCAGCGGCATCCGCGCGCTCCGCCTCAAGTTGAGCCTCCGCTGCCCGGTTCACATCCACGACATCCGGTTCCGCCTGCAGGAGAGCCTCGATGGCAGCGGCATGCGCGCGCTCCGCGTCGAGTTGAGCCTTTGCCTCCCGGTCCTCCTTTAGTATCGCCATGTTGAACCGCTGGTCCGCCTGCACCATGGGGGACACGGACGCCGGCACGAAGTCGATGTCCATCGTCTCATACCCATCGGGGGCCTCCTGCGCCGCGACCTCCGCCATGAACATTGGATCGGCTTCTTCCTCCTCATAGCTTGGCTCCAGAGAACTCAGGGATTGGCCCGCCGCAAAGCGAGCTTGGGAACGGAGGTCTGTGGCGCCCACCGCCGCCGCGATTTCTGCGTGGCGCTCCGGCGTCAGCATCTTGTAGTAAGTTATCTTGCGGCGCACCATGGCTTTCCGGTGAACTATGGGGCGCTTGATGCGGGCTAGGGGATCGAAAGGTGGGGGAATGGGCTGGAGATTTGGTGTGGTTTTAGGGCAGTGGCTGGCGTAGGCCGAGCAGCGAAGGTTCTGGTGTGAATAGTGGTTTCGGTGACGACCGGTCAATCGGTTTTGACTGTACATCGCTCTTGTCGCGTTCGCGTTGCAGCCCGGCACGCTGGACCCTCCACGTCGCTCACTGAATGGAACGCGCTTCGTCTTGCGTTTTTGCTCGCTTGTGGGACCGCATTTGAGAGCAAACCGACGTCCCTTCCCCTCCCCCGCCCGCGTCATTTATTATACCATCACTCCCTCCGTTTTATGCGGAGTAAATAAAAACAGAGGGAGTATACTACGGATGAGGATCCCCTGACGTGGCCGAACCCATTGAGTAACTGACATGCGGGGCCTAGCAAGCATGGGGTCCGCCAGTAAGTGACCGAAAGGGAGGGTAAGGCAGGATACCTACGTCAGAGGATCCACTTCCACTATACTACTTTGATCGAATGTTAGAGTAATAATATATGACATGCAACTTACACAAATGTTAGAGTAATAATATATGACATGCAACTTACACAAAGCATACAGGGTCTAATGCATTTTTCGAGGCTAACTTTGACCAAATGTTAGAGTAATAATATATGACATGCAACTTACACAAAGCATACAGGGTCTAATGCATTTTTCGAGGCTATCTTTGACCAAATGTTAGAGTAATAATATATGACATGCAACTTACACAAAGCATACGGTCAAATTCGTATGTGAAAGGAGTTTCCAATGATATAATTTTCACATTATACATCTCATGTACTATTAGTCTTGTCAATAGTCAAATTGGAAACCATCTCGAGTACAAATCTAGGAGTACGTACGAATCTAACAATATTGATTGGGCGTTGTTGAATGTTGATACCTTTTTGATCAAAGTAGAGATACTTTGACTACACATAAAACTTATATGTAAACTAGAAAGGATAGGGGGAGTATATTGTACGTTCAAAAACGAAACGACCATTGAATACCCTTTATATATGATTTGCGGATGCTATGATCACCGGTTCAAAATTTTGAATCCGCCTTAGGTATCACGTGCCCCCACTCGTTCCCTCTCAATTTCATCTCGGGGTCCGGAGATCTATTGAAAGAGGACTAGGGTGGGTACATGCGAATGATACTTGACGGAATGTTCAAATGAGGCATGCGGGAGGATGGACTCGACTGGAGGGCGACATGATCGATGGAGAAGAGGGTTGGAGAGGAATGAGAAATAAGAAAACGCCACATGATTATACTTGAACGGCTCAAATAAACAATAAGTTGTCTCGCTTGGCCTACATAGTGAAAGGCCAAATGCGCAACGTGGAGCACTTACGCTCGAATATGGCTGGGAAAACAGGGAAACCGACATGTGGGGCACACCCGTCGGGACGACGTAGCGCAGACTAGTCCAATGGAGGAGCTGGCCCACGACCTCCTCGCCACCGACAACCGTTCATGTGGGTCGTTGGGGCCAACAACGGGGCGCAGCTCCAGCACCGCCTCTGGACACGGCGACCGCGGTGAGCGACACGCTCATATTGTCGCTAGACACGGTCGGTTTCAGTGTGCCGAGGGTGGCGTTAGTGTTGTGGCACGACCAACGGTATGTTTGGTTTGTGCCCAAGGTTGCCCCATCAAAGCATTGGGTAGCCAAAATTTTGGTTGAGGTATTGGTTGCCCATGATTTGGCCGACATTGGCAAGAAAAATGAACTAGAGTTGGCTAGAGTTCATTGGCATGCCAAAGAAATGGAAACCATCCAAACAAAGACCAATCTTTGGGTCATGACCAAAATTTTGGTTGAGGTATTGGTTGCCCATGATTTGGTCGACATTGGCAAGAAAAATGAACTAGAGTTGGCTAGAGTTCATTGGCATGCCAAAAAAATGGCAACCATCCAAACAAAGACCAATCTTTGGGTCATGACCAAAATTTTGGTAAGGTGCACTTTGGCCACAATCCAAACACACCCCAACACCCGGCTCGTCGAGGATGCACGGGGCGCCGCGACGCGTCCGCGGAGTGGTGTAGCGCGGCCAACTGCATCCTCTAGACCTGAGACCATGCCGGGTCGTCTTGCTTTTTCAATGACATGCGGGGATCGCATGTGAGCAAAGGGCATCTCCAACGTTGCCACGACCGCAGCTGACTACCCTGGCACACCAAAACCCTCGTCCCTCGTGCCATCACGCGATGCGTTCCCAGCCGGCGCCAGCTGCCCGCATTCATGCCGTCCATTTGTATGTCGTCGTTAAGAGGCTCGGTGCCCGAGGAACCAACTGCGGCGACTTAATGACGCACCCGGACGCTTGGCCTCACCAGAATGCGCTACTTAAAGCGGCAACGCCCAGCTAACCTCCACACCATAGCGCATCGTCCTCCTACCTGGCACCACATCTGCCATGACCGCAAGTGCGAACGCTCTGCAGGAGAGCTTGTCTTTGGGGATGAAGCTCGAGGTCGCCGCCCTCGCTCAAGTCGCCTCTCGCGACGCAATAGCGGCGTAGCCGGACGCGGACGCGACCGCACAAGCGGTGGCCACGCTGGCGGCCGACGACGGGAGCACCGTCAGCCACGCGTCCTACTTGCCGTTGTCCAACGTCCGACACCACCGAGGTCGGGGACTCCTCCGATGATGAGTAGGGCATGGGAGGCGGCAGGGCATGGTGTGCCAACTGGCCAGTCCGTAGAGACCGCACCTTCACTTCACGGGTCTTGAACCCCCGCCCCCATACATAGAGATCGCAGATGGAGGACGTCGGTCGCCACCGTAGAATAGGTTTAGGGTCGGGCTTCTTTGATTTTTCTGTCCTATAAAAGTTCGAAATGTAATTAAAATCTGCCGTGTTTGCATTAATCTCGGTCGGTGTATATGAACTTTCACAATAATATACATGGTGGTGGGCCCCTCCCTCCCCCCAATCTACAATCAACAGCTCACACATTTCACATTACGTTAATTACATAACTGGGATTACATAGGTGTAGCATTACTCGTCCTAAAAAACCAACTAAGCCAACCTCCCAGCATATCGCGCGGGAAAAGACCCGGCCGCGCCGTTTTAGTCGGGATTACCGGATTACTAGTAGTAGTATCGATGGATCGCGCGAAGCAACAAAAAAAAATTTTGAGGGGGCGAAGCACCTAGTTTAAAAGGAAAAAAGGCGGTACACTCACAGCACTCCTGTCGCGGTCGCATTGCACCCCACACACGTTCGGTCCTGCACACGGCTCACGCAAACGGAACGCGCTTCAGCTTGCCTCTTCACTGACACGTGGGACTGCACTTGGAGAAACCGACCATGCACCAAACTCCCCCCGCCCACCGCGCGAAAATCCTCCCCCCCCCCCACACCCAAAAATTCCCCCCAAATCCGATTCAACCGCCCTTCGGCCAACTAGCCAATAATATTCCCCAAACCTCCCTCCCCCCTGTCCCCCTCCACTCCATTCGCTCCGCCAAAGCCGCCCTCCCCGCCGCGCCGATACGTCGGCGCCGTGGTTCGGCGATCCTCTCGCTCCCATAGTACGCTCTCGTAGACTGCCGTCCTCTAGCCGCGCCGCCACCTCTGGCTACGTTCTTGTGGAGGCGCACGGCGGTCAGCGCCGCCACCGCTGGCGACGTTCGTGTGGAGACGCACGGCAGTCAGCTTCTCCCACGGTACGCGCATTCTAGACTGAGGCCCCGTTCATGTTGGTGTAGCGCTGAATGTTAGCTGATAGACGCTGTTAATCTCACTGTTTGCCGAAGTAGTTTACTGTCAATATGCTCTGCTTAAGAAGCTTCCTTGCCCTGTTCTGCACTCAATCTGCTTAGCTGAGATGGCATGCCAAGGCCGATTAGTTGCTAAAATATCCTGCCATATATTTATTGTGACGTAGATTGCCATGGTCTAATAGCCAATCTGTTAGGTGAAATAGCTCTACACCATTTTATACTCGATCTTTGTTGCTGCGATGGCCTTCGATAGTTCGGTGGCTGTGTGCTCGGCCTCATTGACTGCTGAAACAGCCTGCCATAATTTGGCACTCAAATCTGTTTTTCTGAATTAGCTATACATATATTTCGTTACTTAGATCTACTCGTCCAAATATCTTGCCATAGCTTTAGACATCGACCTAGGTATTTTTTCTGGACTTCATAAAAAAAGCATATATGTTTTTCCTGTAATATCTAGTAGAAGAACTAATTTGTATGTCTAACAGATGGACAGGACTTGGATAACTTCTGCTCGAAGATTCTCCGCTGCATATGTCGAGGGGGTTGAAAACTTCATGAACTTTATCAGAGCTGAGTACGGTGGTCCGAAATCAGATGTGCTCTGCCCGTGTAGCAGTTGTATGAATTCAGTTACAAGACCCCAGTCAACTATGCAAAATCATCTACACTTGTATGGGATGTCGGTCACATATACTAGGTGGGTTCATCATGGTGAAGCTGTGAACGTCAATGTTATTGACTACGTGGAAGCAGCAGATCACCATCTTGATCTGCCTGATGCTCAGGTGGAAGAGGAGGAGGAGGTGGTGGTGGCGGAGCCAGTGAGTTTGACCAACATTGAAACAATGCTACGAAATGCTCGTGCATTCCGTGAACTTTCACCCGCAGAAGAAAAACGGTGGGCCCGCATGTTGGAACAATGCAACGTTATTGTCACCCCAGGAAATAAGCTGTCAGTATTCTTAGCTATGGTCACCTTTCTTCAGGTGAAGACATCTGAGCGGATGACCAACAAATCATTCGATGCGATGTTGGCTGCTTTCCGCGAATCTTTCCCAGATGCGTCTGAGCTGCCACACACCTACAGTAAAATGAAGAATTTCCTTCGTGCAGTTGGAATTGGATATGACATGATCCATGTTTGTAAGAATGATTGTGTTCTGTTCCGGAAGGATTATGCCAACTTAAGTGAATGCCCGAAATGCAAATCATCAAGATGGAAAGATGGCGATGCTGTGAAGAGGATTCCTCATAAATGTTCTGAGACATTTTCCAATTATACCAAGATTGCACAGGTTGTTTCATGATGCTGAAACAAGAGAGGATGTACTGTGGCATTCTAGGAACCAGGAGTACAGAGATCAGAATGTAATGAGCCATCCATCTCATGGTAGTGAGTGGAAAAGCTTCAATGACAAACACAAAGAGTTTGCTGCTGACCCGAGACACATTAGACTTGGCTTAGCTTCAGATGGATTTAACCCATTTGGCCACCAGAGCACCACATATAGCATGTGGCCAGTGCTTGTTATCCCTTACAACATGCCTCCAAATGTCTGCACCAAAGAATCAAACTACATGATGGCCTTGCTCATCCCAGGTCCAAAAAGTCCTGGAAAGGATTTTGATTTGTTCATGGAGCCTCTTGTGGAGGAACTTCAACAGCTATGGAAGGGTGTTCTCACTCGAGACCTATATAGCAGCCCACCAGCTGATTTCTTCCTGCGTGCTGTTATAATTTGGTGCATCCATGATTATCCAGCTTTGGGCACTATGTCAGGGCAAACGAAACATGGTTACAATGCATGTGTTCGCTGTGACAGGAATCCGCTGTCATACGCAATACTTAGCAAGATCTGTTACATTGGACACCGCCTTTTCCTTGCCAAGGACAAGCCGCATCCTAGAAAATACCGAAGACATGTGTTCAATGCAAAGCATGAAAACCGTGATGCGCCAAAGAGGCTCACCGCCGATGAGTTGCAAGTGGAATTAGAGAAGGTCAGGCATATTACACCAGGAAACCGTCCTGGTAATGGTATCGGGAAAAGGAAGCGTGGCAGGGTAGAAGAGAGATTATTGTTTACCCGCAGGTCCACTTTGTGGGACTTGGAGTATTGGAAAGATTTGGATCTGCGGCATAATCTTGATGTGATGCACATCAAGAAAAATATATGTGACAGCATTATCGGCACACTTCTTAATATTGAAGGCAAGACGAAAGATACCTTAAAATCTAGGATTGATTTGACACACCTGGGTATCAGAAAGGATTTGCAGGTGCAAGATGAAGGTAAACCACGGGATATGGCACCAGCTGTGTACGTCTTGGACAAGGTAAAAAGAAAAGAATTCTGCGAGGTCCTGTCATGTGTGAGATTCCCACATGGATTTGCTTCCAACCCTGAAAGGAGAGTCAGTGCAGATGGAAACAAGGTACAAGGGTTGAAAACTCATGACTGCCACATCCTACTTCAAAGGGTTTTACCTGTTATCCTTAGAGGATCTGGCCGCCCTGACTTATACAGAGCAGTTGCAGAGTTGGGACAATTCTTCAGGGAACTCTGCAGTAGGAATATCAGGATAGATGCTTTGGAGCGTCTTAGAGACAAGATACCAACTATCCTATGCGACCTTGAGAAGATATATCCTCCAGCCTTCTTTGGTGTGATGGTGCATTTGGTTGTTCATCTACCTGATGAGGCACTACTTAGAGGTCCAGTACAGTATGGCTGGATGTACCCTATTGAAAGGCGGCTAGGCACTTTCAAGGGCTATGTTAGGAACAGAGCTAGACCCGAGGGTTCCATTGCAGAGGCCTACATTGCTACAGAAGCATTGACATTCTGCTCAAAATACATTGAAACAGCTGATCAGCTTAGCAAAGAGGTGGGTGAAGACAATCCCGGGCTCAATGTTTTCGATTATTCTGTTCGAGTTACAGGGAAGAGTCGACAAGAGGACAAACCTAAAGATTTGGACAAAATGGTTTGGTATGTGTTGAATAACTGTCCTGAGATACTACCTTATATCAAGTAAGTGCAGTACTGCAGCTTATACATCGTAATCTACTAAACTTGTAGCACATTCTTATATATTTAGATGTTTGACGCGATCACTATGTTGTGCAGCATCTACAAAGAGGAATTACTGCCGCAAAATCCAAGAAACATTGACAAACTGGTTATGGCAGGATTTGCGAAATGGTTCAAGAACCATGTAAGCTTTTGAAGTGCACTTTCAGTTTTTTTTTAACATATTGAGTACATAAGATGATCAGCTTGTCTATTTTCTAACCATAGGTTAAGAAGATGCGGGAGGATGGGCAGGCAGTTGATGATGCCCTTTACTCACTAGCAATGGGTCCTGATACTCGGGTAAGACATTATGAATCTTGCGTTGTTGGAGATGTGCGCTACAACACCCTTGCACGAGACGAAGGCAGGAAGACACAAAACAGTGCCATCATGAGCACGGATACGTATGACAAAGAGACAACTGAAATGTATGCTAACATAACAGACATTGTTCAGTTGCAGTATATCTCCAGTTTCGAGGATCATCGGTGTGTGGTTCTGTTGTGTTGTCGTTGGTATAACCTGTTTTCCAGGATTGCAAAACCCAGAGCTGATGATTATTTCAAATCAATCAATGTCAAGGCGGCGTACCAGACCAACGAGCCTTTTATTTTGGCAAATCAAGCAATACAGATATTTTTCTTGGAAGACACATTTGCACGTAGCAATGACTGGAGAGTATTGCAAAGGTTTGAGCAGAGGAATCGTTTAATGAAGTTGCACAACAAGATGATGCTTACACTGCTCCTGATGTACAAGATAACACAGATGTTCCTAATATCTTTGAGAACTATCACGTCAATGACGCCGGCGAAAAGATTGCCTGTCGTGCTGTGGACATACAAGAGTTGATCAAGAAGAAGCCAACGTTCGAGGACGTTGAGGACGAAGAAGAAGATGACACCATGGGGAATTACGATTCAGACTGATACACATGGCGAAGATGTTGACGCTGCTGCTGCGGATGATGATTACATTGCTTTTGTCGTATTTGCCTGTCAGAAGACGTTTTTTATCTACTACGTGAAATTGTGTTTGCTATGACAACTGAAACCTGATGAACATGTTGTTTAGTATTTTGCTGTGAGAACATAACTTGTTATGTATGCTGATTTGTGTTTGGTGATTGTGTGACAACTAAAACATGATGACATTGTTGTTTAGTTGTACTCATATTTGGCTGTGAAACTTGAATTTGATGACATAGTTTGTTGTTGGACTGCAATTTGCTCGACGTCTTCGAATGAGAACAAAGCTGACCCGACAGGGCCTCTGCTATTTATTTATTTATATGAGCAAAAGGGGATACCCCCTGATTTCCGTTAATAGAAGTCATTAGATGTTCACAACACTACGCCCAGCCTGCTACGCAGGTTTCATTCATTACTAGTTCAGCAAAGTGCTCATGTCGTAGCCACTGAATACATCACGAGTGCTACATACACTACAAATAAAGAGACAATCATCCTACAGAGCACATCGATTTTGCCCATTATCTTCACAAGCTCTTTCATCTCCTCATTGCTGTCAAGGCAGTTCAGCAACTGTTGCTTGGCCATGATCAGAGGAACTGCATCTTTAACCTTCTGCTCTGCATCTTCCTCTTCTGCCGTTCCTTCAGTTACTTGTCCAACACCCCAACCTGCTGGTATTGGGATTCCTCGGCTAACCAAATAATCAGCGTAGTTGCATTCCCCCACATCAGCAACTTCCCAGAAATACAAATCACAAGAATCTTCCCTTTTCTGCAACAATCAAATTGGAAGATCATCAACCAAACTATTAAAAAATCAGCAACTGAAAGCAGCAGAACAACACTTAAACATATTATTACCCCATGATTCGGGCATTTGTAGAAGACTCGGCCAGGGTTGCGGATTGTGGTTGAGACGCGACGGATGACTCTGCGTGATTTGCGGCAGTGGCACCACACCAACGGCAGCGGGTTGCGATGAGCAATCGGCTGCGGTACGCGTGCCGGCGGGGGTGTGATGAGACCCACAGGCGATGGTACGGGTGGCGACTTGGCGCATATCTGGTTGTTGCCTACTGAAGAGTAGGTGCACGAGCAGCCAGTGGACATGGTTGCTGCGGCCAGAGCTTCTGATGCTAGGCAGAGTAAGTAGAGAAGAGGAGAAGCGAACGTTGGATATGTCAGTTTCATTACTTGCAGAGTAGCATAGCACCATATATAGTCATAGTCTAGGTTTGGATTCGAACCAGCTACAGGAGGGACCTCCTTGTTTTGCGAAAAAAATTATTTCTCCACCTGACAGCTGGGACCCACCGGCTGTATCTTCGCACGGAAGGAAGTGCCTCCTTGTTTTGCAAAAAAAAATATTCATCCTGTTGACAGCTGGGACCCGTCAGATTTGGTGACTGACTTGTGGGCCTACTAAGCGGACGTGTACGCACGGCTTTGTCAACTTAATCAACAAATGATTCTAGCAGCTGGACCGTTGGATGTTAATCTAACAGCCGTGCTCCTTCTTCAACCTCTGTTCTTGCTCCTGTCTCCCGTGGGCGGCACCGCGGCTGTGCTGCCGCGCACCCGAACCAGTGAAGTTTCCCACTCCTCTCCATCTACGACTCCACTGCCCCGTCTTCCCCATCTCCGGGTCATTCCAGTCTGGGTGCGCTCGGCACGGTGTGGTCAACGTGGTCAACAACCGAGAGTCATCGGAAGATGACTGTATGTGAGAGGCTGACAGCGGGGACGCACCACGACCATGGACGCATGCATGCAACGGAACGCGGCGAGGTCAACGTGGTCAAGGAACGACTTCCATCGGAAGTATACTGTACGTGGAGACTCTCAGCTGGGTCCACGGCCGCAGCAAGTAAGTGCCTCCTTATTACGCGGAAAATAATGATTCCTCCAACTGACAGCAGGGACCCACTGGACGGGCCACCGTATTTTGCGAAAAAAAGCGTTTGCCCCCTGACTGCTGGGACCCACCTGACGGGCCACCGTATTTCGCAAAAAAAACGTTCCCCCCGTTGTCAGCTCAGACCCACCGGAAGTGCCTCCTTATTACGCACAAAAAAATGAATACTCCCCCGGCTAGCTGGGACCCACCTTGGTGGGAGGCTGACTTGTGGGCCTACTAAGTTGACGGGGACGAAGGGCTTTGTCAACTTAGTCAATATGAATGATTCTAGCTCCAGTGACCGTACGATGTCCATCCAACGGCCGTAGTGCTTCTTCAACCTCTGGTCTTCTTGCTCCAGCCGCCCAAAGCAGCGCCGGTCGTGCCGCATGCTCCTGCCTCCCGTGGCCGGCTGTGCTGCCGCGGAGGCCTCATCGCCCCCTACTATTCCCACCGCTGGCCAGGCCCTGCGGCGACGGCAGCCTCACACCGCAGCCGAACCAGTGAACCCTCGTACTCCTCTCCGCGCGGGCTTCCACTGCCGCGTCTTCCCCGGCTCCGCGTCGTCCCCTTCCTAGGCCTCGCCGGGGTGCTCTCCGCGCGGCGTGGTCAACGTGGTCAAGGAACGACTTCCATCGGAAGAGTACTGTACGTGGAGAGGCTGACAGCTGGGTCCATGGCCACAGCCCAGTTTTTTTGTGATTTGCCAAGTAAGTCGCTTTGTCAGGCCTGTTGGGCTGCAAATCTTTCAAGACGAGGAGAGCTTTCATTCGGCTGGCCGAGAAAATGGCCCATCAGTAATGAGAAATGGGTTGTATATTTTTAAAACACGTCAAACCGGCAATTAGTTTCAAATATCTTTTTTTTCATTTCGAGATTTTAAATTACATTAATTTTTATGCGTGGAGAATTTGTTAGATTTTATATTGATATACATTTATTTTTAAAATCAGTTTGAATGTGAGTCGAAATTTCAGGATTAAAAACAGTTTGGACCGCACCAAAATATGCAAAATTTTGTATAATTTTTTAACCGTGGCCACAATATGGGATGTAATGCTAACAAAAAGAATATGGGCTCCAAAAAAACCTTAATAATTAGCAAATGGGCTGTAAATTATTAGAAATAATGGCAGATGGGTTGTATGCTGTTTTCCACAGATTTGAGGCTTTCCTAAAAAAAGGTTGACGCACAAGCAGTGACTGTTGGATGGCCATCCAACAGCCGTCGTGCTTCTTCAATCTCTGCTCTTCCTGCTCCAGCCGCTCAAACAAGCGCCGGCGGGACTGCCTGCTCCCTCCTCCCCGCGGCCGGCTCTGCAGCCGCGCAGGCGTCACCGCCCCACCGTACTCCCATCGCTGGCCTAGCCATCCCTCTACTCACCCACACCTGCTGTTATTCTCCGGCGACGGCAGACGAACCAGTAAACCCTCGTACAGTCGTACTCCCCTCCGCGTGGGAAACAACTGCCGAGTCTTCCCTGCCTCCGTGTCGTTCCCTTTCGAGGCCTCGCCGTCGTCCACCGCCCTGGTGCTCTCGGCGCGGCCTGGTCAACGTGGTCAACGACCGACATGCATCTGAAGTGGACTGTACGTGGAGAGGCCGACAGCTGGGTCCACGGCCGCACGCAAGGAAATGCCTCCTTATTACGCGCAAAATAATGATTCCTCCACCTGACATCAGGGACCCACCGAAAGGGCCTCTGTATTTCGTGAAAAAAATGTTACCGCCGCTGACAGCTGGGACCCACCAGCTATATCTTCGCACGCAAGGAAGTGCCTCCTTATTACGCACAAAAAAATGAATACTCCCCCTGCTAGCTGGGATCCACCATGGTGGGAGGCTGACTTGTGGGCCTACTAAGTTGACTGGGATGGGGGCCTTTGTCAACTTTAGTCAATATGAACGATTCTAGCTCCAGTGACCGTACGATGTCCATCCAACGGCCATAGTGCTTCTTCAACCTCTGGTCTTTTGCTCCAGCCGCCCAAAGCAGCGTCGGTCGTGCCGCATGCTCCTGCCTCCCGTGGCTGGCTGTGCTGCCGCGGAGGCCTCACCGCCCCCTACTATTCCCACCGCTGGCCAAGCCCTGCGGCGACGGCAGCCTCACACCGCAGCCGAACCAGTGAACCCTCGTACTCCTCTCCGCGGGGGCTTCCACTGCCGCGTCTTCCCTGGCTCCCCGTCGTCCACTTCCTAGGCCTCGCCGTCGTCCACCGCCCTGGTGCTCTCGGCGCGGCGTGGTCAACATGGTCAAGGAACGACTTCCATCAGACGTGGACTGTACGTGGAGAGGCTGACAGCTGGGTCCACGGCCGCAGCAAGGAAGTGCCTCCTTATTACGCGGAAAATAATTATTCCTCCACCTGACAGCTGGGACCCACCGGACGGGCCACTGTATTTCGCGAAAAATATGTTTCCCCCTGACTGCTGGGACCCACCAGCTACATCTTCGCACGCAAGGAAGTGCGTCCGGGCAAAAAAAACGATTCGCCCCCTGACTTCTGAGACCCGCCAGCTACATCTTCGCAGGCAAGGAAGTGCCTGACAGTCGGGACCCACCTGGTCGAAGCGTACGTAGCGTTGTCATTCTGGTCGCGAACGTGTACGTACATATATACTGGTGGATGTAGAAGCGCGCACGTCTCGTAGTAGAGGCGCGTTCGTGTCGTAGTAGAGGGGCGCACATAGCATGTACACGTACGTACAACGGCCAGGGTGCAAGAAAGAAAATACGGCCACATATGTGTACATACGGGCGGGGTCTCGAACGCCTACTCGCGCATACATACGGCCAGGGCTCGTGTACATGGCTAGGTCGGAACGGAGAAACAGCGTCGTCGTCGAGTTCATGGGGAGGCAACGGAATGCGTCGTGTTCATGGGAAGGGGTGTGGCGTACCGCAAAACGGAGGAAACGGACCTCCTATGGTCGAAATGGGGGTCCTGTTGATCGGGAGGAGTGTGGCGTACCGCAAAACGGACGAAACGGACCTCCTACGGTCGAAACGGGGGTCCTGTTGATCGGGAGGGGTGTGGCGTACCGCAAAATGGAGGAAACAGACCTCCTACGGTCGAAACGAGGGTCCTGTTAATCGGGAGGGGTGTGGCGTACCGCAAAACGGAGGAAACGAACCTCCTACGGTCGAAACGGGGGTCCTGTTGATCGGGAGGGGTGTGGCGTACCGCAAAATGGACGAAACGGACCTCCTACGGTCGAAACGGGGGTCATGTTCATCGGGAGGGGTGTGGCATACCGCAAAACGGGACTCCACGGGATACTGTTCATCTCCACCATCGACCTCCTCCAGCCTCCACGGGCTACCGTCGACCTCCTCCAGCCTCCACGGGCTCCTGTTCATCCAGCCTCCACCGCGCGCTACTCCACTGGCTACTGTTCAACCACCCCTCCAACGTCTATTGTTCATCCAGCCCTCCACACCACGGGGTCCTGTTCAACCACCCCTCCACCGTCTACTGTTCATCCAGCCCTCCACACCACGGGGTCTTGTTCAACCACCCCTCCACGGGCACCCCTCCACCGTCTACTGTTCATCCAGTCCTCCACCACACCACGGAGTCCTGTTCATCCAGAGGCAACGCCACCGCTCACTGTTCATCCAACCCCCCCCCCCCCACAACACTCACTGTTCATCCCAGAGGCAGCATCGATCGGCTTCAATTAGCAGCAGTAGCGAAGGAATCGCTGGATCGGGTTCAGTTAACAGCCATCGATCGCTCGGGTTCAGTAACGCGTAGCCTCCAGTGCAATCGCTCGGGTTCAGTTAGATCCCAACGCCTCGCTCAGGTTCAGTTAGAGCCAACGCCTCGCACACACGCGTGTACGTGTACGAGAGAAACGCGCATCGCTCGGCCCCCGACCTCCCACCGTAACCGGGAACTCCCCGAAATTTTCCTCGCCCTTGCTTCTACCATGGTTTTTTCCGTCATGGACGGCCCAAAGAATGTCATGCAGCTGCGTCTCCGGCCCGCCCAGGACGAAAAGCCCATTTTCTGTCATGATTTTTTGTCATAGAAGTAGGAGCCCACCACATCTATGATGATACCGGGTTTTGTCACAATTATCGTCATAGAAGTGTCATATGTATGACAGAAAAAAAATTTGTTCGGCCCAAAATGTCACGGATGTGTCTTTTTTTTGTAGTGACTCATCGTTTAAGCACAAGTGGGGTTACCACTTTTACATAAAGCATTGTTGTGTTCACACCATTAGAGTTGCTTTAGCTCAATTCTTAGAGTAAAGCTCCCCCTAGATGTGATATCCCCCGTAAGAGGGATGAACTAACCTTGGGTTTTTTCGATGATGACTTCATGTAGATGTTGAAGATGTGGATGCTCAATGTTGATGTAGATCATTTGGAGCAATCCATTGGAGTGAGTTGCACTTTCAATACCTACATGGGTTAGTCCCACAAGGAACAAACGAGGATATCCATAGACATAGAGTGAAGTACACACAAGATGATGTCCATGAAAGCATTAGATTACCTTGTCCCTTGTCTTACCAACAAGAGGGTTTGTGACTCCTTGAACTAGTGCAAGATGTGGAAGTTGATTGCACTTGTCATTGCCAAAATAAATATGAGTGAAGTATGTTGGCAGAGTCACCCTCAAGAACTCTCTAGTTCTTCTTCTTCGGGATCCACATCATCTTGATGGGAATCCTTGGAGTTGTAGTCGTACTTGATGAAGTAGAACTTGATGTAGTCTTGGGAACCCACTTGACCAAGGCCTTAGGAGCTTCTTCAAATGCATCAATCTCCTCTTGAATCTTGTCCTTGCCTTTTTGCTTGTGGTCTTGTGGTGGAACATCATCTTGAGCTTGTGTCCCCTTGAAGGAAGTAGGATCATACTTCTCTTGTTGAGGAACAAACTTCGTCTTGGGGTATTGATCTTCTTCCCACTCAACTCCATTGGCATTGAATTTTCGTTCGAAACCAACACCTTGATTCTTCCGGTGACTTCCTTGCTTGCGTACAATTACCTCAAATTGCTTACTTCCAGCAAGGCTCTTGTAAACACCTTTCTTTATAATTCCCTTCAATAAGCTATTTTCTTGCTCAAGTGTAACTTGGATAAGAGAATCATTAGTGGAATCAAGAGAACTACTAGAAGCAACAATATTGGATTTAGCATGATTATTGTTACTACTAGATGAAGAGTCTTTCTTATTCTTGTTGCTAGATTTTACTTTTGGCATGTAAGTAGACAAGAGTAAACGCTTGGCAATGTAAGAAGAACTTTTCTTACGAAGATCATCATTGATTGCTTTTAAGAACCCATGCTCTTGCTCTAGGTTGAGCTTTTCAAAGCATAGCTTCTCATGAGTATTTAAAATCTCTCGATGATCTTCTAAGGTAGTTTCATGAGCTAACTTAAGAGTGTTTAGTTCTTTAGTTAGACACTCAATCTCCTTCTTATCATCGTCATTCGTTTTATCTTGATTAGCATGATTAAAAGCAAATTCATCATAGTTTTCATCACTAGAGTTGTCAACAAGTAAATCATCATCACCTAGCAAATCATCTTCATCACTATTGAAATCAACATACTCGGGGTGTGATACCTTTGGACCTTTAGCCATGAAGCATCTTCCAATTCCTTCATTTGGTGAATCAAAAATGTCATAGGAGTTGGTTGACACAAGTGCTAGATCGGCAACACCTTCATCTTGAGTATATTCAGAGTCGGAGTGATAACTTCTCTCAGAGAGGTGGTCGGAGTCGGAGCCAAATACCCATTCAGCAACATGAGCTTGATGTCTTTGTTTTGTATAGCTCCTCGATGACTTGTCCTTTCTTTCCGAATCCTTGCTTCTGCGAGAGGTTCTTTGTCCATAACGATCATCTCTACTCCTTCTCTCCCTTGGAGGTGATTCTTCTCTTTTGCTTCTCCTTTTAGGTGAGCCTTCTCTTCTTTTGTAGGGAGCCGTACACTCATTGGAGTAGTGTCCGGGTCTTCCACAATTGTAGCAATTGCGCTCACGACTAGAAGATCTTTTGTCATTGTAGGACCTTGACTTGGAACTTCTTTCTTTTCTTCTACTCTTGTAGAACTTGTTGAAGTTCTTCACCATTAGGCTCAATTCTTCATGGAAGGCTTGTTTCTCACTTGATGATGTAGCAGCATCACATGAGGCTTTGTAAGCACAACTAGACTTGTTGTGAAGCTCCTCTTTATCCTTGAGTGACATCTCATGAGCAACAATTCTTCCAATGACTTCGGTTGGCTTGAGATCTTTGTAATTGGGCATCATTTGGATCAAAGTGCACATGGTATCATATTTTCCATCCAAGGCTCTTAGGATCTTCTTGATGATGAATCTGTCGGTCATCTCTTCACTTCCTAAGCAGGCAATCTCATTTGTGATGAGAGCAAGCCTAGAGTACATTTCAGCGACACCTTCACCATCCTTCATTTTAAACTTGTCAAGCTGACTTTGAAGCACATCCAATTTGGATTCCTTGACAGAGTCGGTACCTTCGTGCATATCAATCAAAGTACCCCAAATTTCCTTTGCATTCTCAAGACGGCTGATTTTGTTGAATTCTTCGAGGCACAATCCGTTGAAGAGGATATCGCAAGCTTCAGCATTGTATTGCAACATCTTCAATTCTTCCACGGTCGCTTCACTATTCGGTTCTCTCCCATCGAAGAATTCACCTTGCAAGCCAATACACACAATGGCCCAAACGGCGGGGTTATGTCCAAGAATATGCATTTTCATCTTATGCTTCCAACTAGCAAAGTTAGTACCATCAAAGTAAGGACCTCTATAGTGGTAATTTCCCTCGCTAGACGCCATACTCTCCTAGGTTGTGAAACCAAGGCTATGATCACCAAAGCTATGGAAATCAAGGCAAATGGAGACCAAAGCTCTGATACCACTTGTAGGATCAAAAGTATGTCTAGAGGGGGGTGATTAGACTACTTAACCAAATAAAAATCTAGCCTTTTCCCAATTTTAAGTCTTGGCAGATTTTAGCAACTTAGCACAAGTCAAGCAATCAACCTACACATGCAATTCTAAGAGTATAGCAGCGAAATGTAAATCATTGCATATGAAGGTAAAGGGGAGGAGTTTGAGGGAGCAAACGCAATGTAGACACGGAGATTTTTGGCGTGGTTCCGATAGGTGGTGCTATCGTACATCACGTTGATGGAGACTTCAACCCACGAAGGGTAACGGTTGCGCGAGTCCACGGAGGGCTCCACCCACGAAGGGTCCACAAAGAAGCAACCTTGTCTATCCCACCATGGCCATCGCCCACGAAGGACTTGCCTCACTAGGGTAGATCTTCACGAAGTACGCGATCTCCTTGCCCGTACAAACTCCTTGGTTCAACTCCACAATCTTGACGGAGGCTCCCAAGTGGCACCTAACCAATCTAGGAGACGCCACTCTCCAAAAGGTAATAGATGGTGTGTTGATGATGAACTCCTTGCTGTTGTGCTTCAAATGATAGTCTCCCCAACACTCAACTCTCTCACACAGATTTGGCTATGGTGGAAAGATGATTTGAGTGGAAAGCAACTTGGGGAAGGCTAGAGATCAAGATTCTTGTGATTGGATTGGAATGTCTTGGTCTCAACACATGAGTAGGTGGTTCTCTCTCAGAAAATGAATGCTGGAAGTGTAGGCACGTTCTGATGGCTCTCCCCACAAATGGAGGATGGGTGGAGGGGTATATATAGCCTCCACACAAAATCTAACCATTACACACAATTTACCAAACTCGGTGGGACCGAATAGTGAAACTCGGTCAGACCGATTCAGTTCAAAATGTGAACGTTAGGATTTTCGATGGGACCGACATGATCAACTCGGTGGGACCGATGTGCTAGGGTTAGGGCATAACTTGATCTCGGTGAGACCGATCACATGAACTCGGTGAGACCGATTTCAGTAATAGGCAAACAGAGAGTTGGTCAGGCAAACTCGGTGGGACCGATCGCTCATTTCGGTGAGACTGAAACGTTACGAAAAGGAAATATAGAGTTTGCATTGCAAACTCGGTGGGACCGATTGCTCATTTTGGTTAGACTGAAACGTTGCGAAGGGAAAGACAGAGTTTGCAATCCCATCTTGGTGAGACCGAGATCCCTATCGGTGAGACCGAACTGATTAGGGTTTCTGGCTATGGCTATGTCAAATGAGCTCGGTGGCGCCGGATAGATCAAATCGCTGGGGCCGAGTTTGACTTTAGGTTTAGGACATATGTGGAATTGAGAAAGTGGTTGAGGGCTTTTGGAGCATATCACTAAGCATTTTGAGAAAGCAAGCCATTAAGCAACACCTCACCCCATTTTAATAGTATTGGCTTTTCCTATGGACTCAATGTGATCTTGGATCACTAAAAAGAAAATGTAGAGTCTTGAACTTTTGCCAATATGTGTCCTTAGCATTTTGAGGGGTCCACATCTCTAGTCCATGCCATGACAATCATTGAACTTTCTGAAATGATCATCTTGAAAGAGTATTAGTTCAATGAGCTATATGTTGTTAATAATTACCAAAACCACCCAGGGATTAGTTGCACTTTCACCAGTTCGTAGTCGGTCACACTATATGAGCCAACAATAATAATAACATGAATAATAACAACCCCAGTTTGATGATGAGAAAGAGATTGGTTGTGATCAAGAGAGGATCATGAAGGTATCATGGATACCAAAGTTAGTTGATCTTTATGTGATCGCGAGATGATCATGGCGGTATCATGGATACCGAGGTTGGTAAGTGGATGTATGAGATGGTTACGAGTTAACCACCAAACAAGAGTACATTGGGGCATGCGAATGTTTACCGGTTGCATGTAGTATCATCATGTACATGTGCTCATGCGATGCTAAAGTTGTAGCATGTTCACCTTGTGCATGCCATGTTGTTCTGTTAGTATCATGCTCACTATTGCGTTAACCTGCTAATGCCATGCTGTTGTTTGTCTTGAATGCTTTTGGTTAATTGTGAGCTTGCAAGTACATTCAATGTACTGACCTGGCGTGTCATGCCGGTTTGCAGGTTGTGCCTGGATTGCTTGCTTGTTTGGCGTGGTTCCTGTGTTCGCAAGCTAGGATAAACGTTCCAGCCAAAGTCCCTGCGGATTGGAGTCCATCATCGTCGTTCGTTGTTACGCTGCCAGTAGAGTTATTCCGCTGCCTCGAGTTGTTATGTTACTTGCATAGAGCAACTGTGCTTGGCGTAGTGTCGCCGTGCCGATGTTATTCATTGTAATATCAGAGACCTTGTATTCATATTTAGGTTGTAATAGAGAGCTGGTTTGTTCTATGCTAAGCAGTGTCGTATTCCAGAAGACTTCACCTCGATCTCTGGGCTGGAATACGGGGTGTTCCGGTTTCTCTGAGCTGGGGTGCCACACAAACAAAGTCCAAACACGATAAAAATTTACGGAGATTTATTTTGGAATATATGTGATTTTTGGGAAAAAGAATCAACGCGAGACGATGCCCGAGGGGTCCACAAGCTCAAACGGCACGCCCCCTACCCTGGCGCACCGGGCAGGCTTGTGGGGCCCTGTAAGGCGGTTGGTTCCCTTCTTCGGCCGCAAGAAAGCTAATATCCGGATAAAATTGTGTTAAAATTTCAGCCCAATCGGAGTTACGGATCTCTGATAATTTAAGAAATAGTGAAGGGCCATGAAGCAAGAACGCAAAACAGAAGAGAACACACACACACACACACACACACACACACACACACAGAGAGAGAGAGAGAGATCCAATCTCAGAGGGTCTCCCCCCTATGGGGGCCATGGAGGCCATGGCCAGAGGAGAAACCCTCCTCCCATCTAGGAGGAGGCCAAGGAAAAAGAAGAAGGAGGAGGAGGAGGAGGAGGGGGGCTCTCTCCCCATCTCTCCCGCTGGCGCTGGAACATCACTGGGGCAATCATCGTGTGAGGGCGATCTACACCAACAACTTCGTCATCTTCATCAACACCTCCATCACCTTCCCTCATCTATATTTAGCGGTCCACTCTCCCGCAACCCGCTGTACCCCCTACTTGAAAATGGTGCTTTATGCTTCATATTATTATCCAGTGATGTGTTGCCATCCTATGATGTTTGAGTAGATTTTTGTTGTCCTTTGGGGTAATAATTTGTGAATTGCTATGATTGGTTTAATTTGCTTGTGGTTATGTTGCTGCCCTTTGGTGCCCATCATATGAGCGCGCATGTGGATCACACCATAGGGTTAGTTGTATGCTGATAGGACTATGCTTTGGAGGGCAAGAGTGACAAAAGCTTCTTCCTACCATAGAAATTGATTCATACGGGATTGAAGGAGGGCCAATATATCTTAATGCTATGGTTGGGTTTTACCTTAATGAACGTCAGTAGTTGCGGATACTTGATAATAGTTCCAATCATAAGTGCATAAAATTCCAAGTAAGGGATGACATGCTAGAAGTGGCCTCTCCCACATAAAAACTTGCTATCGGTCTAGTAACGACTTAACCAATTGCTTAGGGATAATTCCGCAAATCCTACCACCACTTTCTTCGCACTCGCTATACTAACTTGATTGTTATTTTAGCAAAACAACACCAAACTTTTATTTTCACGTTCTTTATTATCTTGCAAACCTACCCCTTTACACCTACAAAGTACTTCTAGTTTCATACTTGTTCTAGGTAAAGCAAACGTTAAGTGTGCGTAGAGTTGTATACGCACTCTCACTTTTCCATAATTTGCTAGCCTATTCGGTACCGTGCATTGCCCTTTCTCACGTTGAGAGTCGGTGCAAACTTCACCGGTGCATCCAACCCCGTGATATAATATGCTCTACCATACATAAGCCTCCTTACATCTTCCTCAAAACAGCCACCATACCTACCTATCAGGACATTTCCATAGTCATTCCGAGATATATTGCCATGCAACTTCCACCGTTCCATTATTGTTACATACACCTTCGTTGTCATATTGCTTTGCATGATCATATAGCTGACATGGTATGTGCCTCATCCACCGCTCATCATTATCATACATGTTACGCCAGTATCATTACACATCCTGGTACACTGGCAGAGGCATTCATATAGAGTCATATGTTTCAGTCTTATCGAGTTGTAATATTGAGTTGTAAGTAAATAGAAGTGTGATGATCATCATTATTAGAGCATTTTCCCAGTGTGGAAATAAAAAAGAAAAAAAAGAGGCCAGAAAGAGCCCAACAAAAAATGAGAGAAAAAGAGAGAAGGGGCGATGTTACTATCCTTTTCCACACTTGTGCTTCAAAGTACCACCATGTTTTTCATATAGAGAGTCTCATGTGTTGTCATTTTCAGATACTAGTGAGAATTCTTCATTATAGAACTTGGCTTGTATATTTTGATGACGGGCTTCCTCAAATGCCCAAGGTCTTCATGAGTAAGCAAGTTGGATGCACACCCACTCAGTTTCCAGTTTGAGCTTTCATACACTTATAGCTCTTAGTGCATCCGTTGCATGGCAATCCCTACTCCTCGCATTGACGTCAATTGATGGGCATCTCCATAGCCCGTTGATTAGCCGCGGCGATGTGAGACTATCTTCTTTTTTTTCTTCCCCTCATTAAATCTCTACTACCGCATTCTATTCCACCCATAGTGCTATGTCCATGGCTTACACTCATTGAGGGTTGAAAAAACTGAAGCGCGTTAAAAAGTATGAACCAATTCCTCGGCTTGTCATCGGAGTTGTACATGATTGATATTTTGTGTTAAGAAGATGGAGCATGACAAGGCTATATGATTTTCTAGGGATAGCATTCTTTAGCATTTTTCTTTTGAAAGGCATGATTGTTTGTTGGTATGCATGAGTATTAATGTCTTTATATCAAATTATAGACTATTGCTTTGAATCATTCAGATCTTAATATTCATACCTTAAAATAAAGATTACATCATAGACATGTTAGGTAGCATTCCACATCAAAAATTCTGTTGTTATCATTTACCTACTCGAGGACGGGCAGGAATTAAGGCTGGGGATGGTTGATACGTCTCCAATGTATCTATAATTTTTTATTGTTCCATGCTATTATAGTATCAATCTTGGATGTTTTATATGCAATTATATGATATTTTATATAATTTTCTGGGACTAACTTATTAACCCAGTGCCTAGTGTCAGTTGTTGTTTTTTGTCTGTTTTTTGTTTTCCAAGAAATCAGTACCAAATAGAGTCCAAACGCTACAAAACTTTTTGACGATTGTTTTCTGGACAAGAGAGACCCTAGAAGCTTTGGGAGGAGACCAGAAGTCAAACAAGAAGACGGCAAGGCAACAGGGCGCGCCCTGTTACCTTGTGGGCCCCTCGTGGCTCCGTCTGACCTAATTCCACCTCTATAAATTCTCTAAAATCGGGAAACCAACACAGAGCCACCCAAAACACTTTTTCCACTGCCGCAAGTTTCTGTTCTTTCGTGATCCCTTCTGGAGGCCTTTTCTGGTACTCTGCCGGAGGGGGAATCGATCATGGAGGGCTTATACATCAGCCTTGCTGCCCTCCGATGATGCGTGAGTAGTTCACCACAGACCTACGGGTCCATAGCTGGTAACTAGATGGCTTCTTCTCTCTCTTTGATCTTCAATACAATGTTCTCCTCGATGTTCTTGGAGTTCTATTTGATGTAATCTTCTTTTGCGGTGTGTTTGTTCGGATCCGATGAATTGTGGGTTTATGATCTAAATATTTATGAATATTAATGGAGTCTTTTCTGAACTTTATAAAGCATGATTGTTATAGCTTTGTATTTCTCTCCGATCTGTCCGTTTGGTTTGGCCAACTAGATTGATTTATCTTCAGTGGGACAGGTGCTTTGTGATGGGTTCAATCTTGCGATGCTCTATCCCAGTGACAGAAAGGGACAAGAAACATATTTGTATTGTTTCCATTAAGGGTAAAATGACAGTGTTTACTCATATTGATTTGGTTTACTTTGTCTACATCATGTCATCTTGCTTAAAGCGTTACTCTGTTTTATACTCAATACCCTAGATGCATGCTGGATAGGGGTCGATGGGTGGAGTAATAGTAGTAGATGCAGGCAACAGTCGGTTTACTTGTCTCGTTACGTGATGCCTATATACATGATCGTTGCCTTGAATATCGTCATAGCTATGTGCTTTTCTATCAATTGCCCAACAGTATTTTGTATACCTACCATACGCTATGTGCTCGAGAGAGAGGCCTCTAGTGAAAACTATGGCCCTCGGGTCTAATTTTATCATATATAAAAACACAAAAATACTTTGCTGCAATTTTGTATTTTCTTTTATTTTATCTTTACAATTTATCTATCTACCACTAAGAGATCTAATCCTTACAAGACCGCCAAGAGGATTGACAACCCTCTTGCTTGCGTTCGGTGCAAGTATTTCTTTTGTGTGTGCAGGTGTTATTCACAAGGATTTGTGTGATTCCCCTACTGGATTGATAACCTTGGTTCTTAACTGAGGGAAATACTTATCTCTACTGTACTGCATCTCCTATTCTCTTCGGGGAAATCCCAACGCAACTCACAAGTAGCACGGACGCGGCTATTCGAATAGGTTTAACACACACTATGCAGAGGTTGTACACTTTACCCACACCATGGGCTCCCAGTCTGACATACCCTATCTACAACATGTCACTTTAAATGTATCGACGACCTCCCGCAGGCTAGTCTCAGTCAAGGGTATCCGGAACCTAGCCACCCCGTGGCCCTTTTATTCCCCCCAAGGAATCTCTACACTTTCAGACGTCCTAACTGTCCCAGGCCCTCTAGCTCCGGATGCAATTTTCCCGGCTAGAGGAGATGCTACACTCTGAGGCTCCCTATGTGCCGATACATGAAAGAGACATAATTGTAACCCAGGCTAAGGCCTTCCCACTTAGGCAAATATGGTTGTACACGTTAGTTCGGTTTGTGGCACTGTGATTCGTCGTGTGAGCATTGACGGAGAAGGGGGTGTGACACTGCATTATTGTTCCCTCTGTTGGTAACAGTGACATCCCACTTTACTAAAGAATGAAATACGGCTACTATCATCTAGACAATAAAGTAAACTACGAGCACTTACTAATGATTACAAAACAACTCGGTAATGCATCTACTAGTAGTACGACGGTAAAGTAGAACTGAAAGTAATATGGACAATAAAATGGTAAACAGATAAACATAGGAAAACAATCAAACAAAGTCAAGCGATGTCATTGGTTGTTGGTTGCTCATGATAAGGAGCTGGCTTGCCTCCGGTCGACGAGTATTTATGAAGAGGTGCGGTGATCCTCCTGGCGAAGCGTGTCGACGAACAGGATCTCGGTAACAGCCTACTTATTGTTAAACAAAAGAGGCCAAAATAATGAGCACAAACAAGAAAACAAACAATAGTGATATAACATGCTTGTAAAGAGGAAACTGTGAGCATTGGATTCATGAGTTACGAGCTAAAAGTTATAAGAGTTTTCCTACCAGGGACTGATCTGCAAAAGAAATAATTGCAACTGGGTCCCTGATAGTTCTGTGGCTGGCGCCTTCTACCGAAATACGCTTTAAGGAAGAGAACCCGTATTCCAGTTATTACGCTTTCTCCTCCCGAAAGCGTAAAGAGCTAGGGGCGCGTCCACTTATCCAGCTGGACATGGCCCTCTCTCAATGACATGTGGGGTCGGGCCCCATATCTCTCCTCCTCCTCCTTTCTTCTTCCTCTCCTTCTCTTCCTCTGCTCCAGTTGGCCGGCGACGCTCCAGTGGGTCTTCGGGGCCGATGAGGGGGTGTCTGAGGTCGCCGGATAACGGCTCGATCAACGGTGGGTGCCACGGGCCGCGGAGAAGGCTGGAGGTGCAGCAATGGGCCGAGGCAGAGGGCGGCCGGTCCGAGCGATGCAGGTGCTCTAGCGAGCCCTAGGGACGGCCGAGGGGTCGGGCGCGGTAGCCGGAGCGTGGCTCATCCTGTGGTGGGCTCGGACGGGGCTGGGGGTGGCCGTGTGCGCGGCTGCGTGCCGTGGCCATGGGCAGCTGCTCCGGCCAGGGGAGAGGCCACGGTGGGGGATTGGGCTCAGCGAGGGGGTAGGCATGTTCTACAGCGAATGGCGCGTCCAGAGGACGTCTTAGTGGGGGCGGGGGAGGCCGAAGGCACGCGAATTTAAGCGCAGGCGAGGTGTGGCCATGGCGGCCGTGGGAAGAAGGCGGGGCGTAATAGCATGAGGACGTCGGCCATTAATGTTCTAGGGGGGAAGACGTGAGTTCGAGTTGAGAGAGAGGTCGGGGGTGATACGTCTCCAACGTATCTATAATTTTTGATTGTTCCATGCTATAATATTACCTGTTTTGAATGTTTTATATGCATTAATATGCTATTTTATATGATTTTTGGGACTAACCTATTAACCTAGAGCCCAGTGCCAGTTTCTGTTTTTCCTTGTTTTAGAGTTTCGCAGAAAAGGAATACCAAACGGAGTCCAAACGGAATAAAACTTTCGCGATGATTTTTCTTGGACCAGAAGACACCCAGGAGACTTGGAGTGCAAGTCAGACGAGCCACGAGGTGGCCACAAGGGTGGAGGGCGCGCCCAGGGGGTAGGGCGCGCCCCCCGACCTTGTGGGCCCCTCATAGACCCCCTGACCTAGATCTTCCTCCTATATATACTCTTATACCCCAAAAAACATCCAGGGGAGCCACGAAACCACTTTTCCACCGCCGCAACCTTTTGTACTCGTGAGATCCCATCTTGGGGCCTTTTCCGGAGTCCTGCCGGAGGGGAATTCGATCATGGAGGGCTTCTACATCAACACCATTTGCCTCTCCGATGAAGCGTGAGTAGTTTACTTCAGACCTACGGGTCCATAGCTAGTAGGTGGATGGCTTCTTCTCTCTCTTTGATTCTCAATACAAAGTTCTCCTCGATGTTCTTGGAGATATATTCGATGTAATACTCTTTTGCGGTGTGTTTGCCGAGATCCGATGGATTATGGATTTATGATCAGCTTATCTATGAATATTATTTGAATCTCCTCTGAATTCTTATATGCATGATTTGATATCTTTGCAAGTCTCTTCGAACTATCGATTTGGTTTGGCCAACTAGATTGGTTTTTCTTGCAATGGGAGAAGTGCTTAGCTTTGGGTTCAATCTTGCGGTGTCCTTTCCCAGTGACAGTAGGGGCAGCAAGGCACGTATTGTATTGTTGCCATCGAGGATAAAAAGATGGGGTTTTCATCATATTGCTTGATTTAATTCCTCTACATCATGTCACCTTGCTTAAAGCGTTACTCCGTTCTTTATGAACTTAATACTCTAGATGCATGCTGGATAGTGGTCGATGTGTGGAGTAATAGTAGTAGATGCAGAATTGTTTCAGTCTACTTGACACGGACGTGATGCCTATATTCATGATCATTGCCTTAGATATCGTCATAACTTTGCGCTTTTCTATCAATTGCTCGACAGTAATTTGTTCACCCACCGTAATTAATTTCTATCTTGAGAGAAGCCTCTAGTGAAACCTATGTCCCCCGAGTCTATTTTCCATCATATAAGTTTCCGATCTACAATTCTAGTTTCCTATTTATTTTCTTTGCAATCTTTACTTTCCGTTCCATAAACCAAAAATATTACTTTACCGTTTATCCATCTCCATCAGATCTCACTTTGCGAATAACCGTGAAGGGATTGACAACCCCTTTGTCGCGTTGGTTGCAAGTTGGTGTTTGTTTGTGCAGGGTATTCGGTGGCTTGTTGTGTTGTCTCCTACTGGATTGATACCTTGGTTCTCAAAACTGAGGGAAATACTTACGGTACTTTGATGCATCAGACTTTCCTCTTCAAGGGAAAAACCAACGCAAGCTCAAGAGGTAGCAAGAAGGATTTCTGGCGCCGTTGCTAGGGATATCTACGCCAAGCCAAGACATACCAAGTACCCATCATATACTATCATCCCTCGCATTACATTATTCGCCATTCGCCTCTCGTTTTCCTCTCCCCCACTTCTAAAACGATATTCTAAAAGATTCGCCTTTTCTTCGCCCCTCTTCTGTTCGTTTTTTCGTTTGCCTTGATGTCTTATTTGGCTCGTTTGCTCGTTTGGTTGGAATAATTGTGTATTTATTGCAAATCAGAGAACCTAAGATTTATGGATCCTCATCCGCTTGCCAATCTTTTTAAGAGATCCAATTATGATGAACCAATTGCTAGTGAGTTTTGTGCACTAGATTATCTTTATGAAGTTTTGCTTGAAATTCGTGAATCTGAAAATTGTGATGAAGTACTTTATGAAGTGATTCACGATAGATCTTTGAATAAAAAGCATGATTGCAATGATGTTGTTATAAATTCTATTAATGTCAATTATGCTAATAATATGAAAAACCCTAAGCTTGGGGATGCTAGTTTTGCTATGTCCACTACTTGTTGCAATGATCATGATTGGGTTGATTCTTCTTATAATCTTGAAATTTTATTTAAGCCCCGTGATGAATATGAGATTGATAATAGTGTTTGCAATAATATTGAAAGTGGGTTTGGAAGAGTGTCAACTTTAGGTAACAATGATCCCACTACTTTGGAGATTGATCAATCCTATGAATTATTTGATAAAAGTGGGTTTGGAGAGGCCGTGACTTTATTTTATGATAATCCCACTATTTTGGAAGAGTGTCAACTTTGCATGCATGTGGATCATGAAGATAATATTTTTATGTGATAGGTATATTGTTGAATTTGCTTATGATCCTACATGTAATTATTATGAGAGAGGAAACTATGGTTGTAGAAATTTTCATATTACTAAATTTCCTCTCGTTATGTTGAGATTGCTTTTGTTTCTTTCTTCTTCCTTGCATATGCTAGATCTTGCTTGTCTTGCTAGTTTGCTTGCTTATAAAATCCCTATGCATAGGAAGCGTGTTAGACTTAAACTCCTTTGTCACATGTTTTATGATGCTCTCTTTGTGTTTTAATTGTTATCTTTCATGTGAGCATCATTTAAATTATCAATGCCTAGCCAAGGGCGTTAAACAATAGCGCTTGTTGGGAGGCAACCCAATTTTATTTTTGTTCTTGCTTTTTAGGTCCTCTTTTGCTTTGAATAAATCATCTAGCCTCTGGTTAGATGTGGGTTTTGTGTTTTAGTTAGTGTTTGTGCCAAGTAAGACCTATGGGATAGACTACGATGATAGTTGATTTCATCTTGCCGAAAAACAGAAACTTTTGTGCTCACGAAAACAATTCTTATTCTTAGCAGGAACGTGATAAAATATTGATTATTTTTGAAAAAGATTAATAAAAAAATTATCTAAGATTTCCTATTTTCTCAGGATTTTTGGACTTACAGAAGTATTCGAAATATTCAGATTGCTACAGAATTTTCTGTTTTTGACAGATTCTGTTTTTCGCGTGCTGTTTGCTTATTTTGATGCATCTAGGGCTAGTATCGGGGGGTATGAACCATGGAAAAATTGGAATACAGTAGATATTACACCAATATAAATAAAGAATGAGTTCACAACAGTGCCAAAAGTGGTGATTTATTTTTCTTATACTAACGGAGCTTAAAAGATTTTCTGTTGGAGTTTTGTGTTGTGAAGTTTTCAAGTTTTGGGTAAGGATTTGATGGACTATGGAATAAGGAGTGGCAAGAGCCTAAGCTTGGGGATTCCCAAGGTACCCCAAGGTAATATTCAAGGATGTCAAAAAGCCTAAGCTTGGGGATACCACGGGAAGGCATCCCCTCTTTCGTCTTCGTCTATCGGTAACTTTACTTGAGGCTATATTTTTATTCACCACATGATATGTGTTTTTCTTGGAGCGTCTTGTATGATTTGAGTCTTTGCTTTTTCTTTTTATCACAATCATCCTTGATGTATACACCTTTTGAGAGAGACACGCATGAATCGTGATTTATTAGAATGCTCTATGTGCTTCACTTATATATTTTGAGCTAGGCAATTTTGCTCTAGTGCTTCACTTATATCTTTTTAGAGCACGGCGGTGGTTTTATTTTATAGAAATTGATGAAATCTCGTACTTCACTTATATTATTTTGAGAGTCTCTAAACAGCATGGTAATTTGCTTTGGTTATAAAATTAGTCCTAATATGATAGGCATCCAAGAGGGATATAATAAAAACTTTCATATAAAGTGCATTGAATACTATGAGAAGTTTGATTCCTTATTATTCTTTTGAGATATGAAGATGGTGATATTAGAGTCATGCTAGTAAGTAGTTGTGAATTTGAGAAATATTTGTGTTAAAGTTTGTGAGTCTCGTAGCATGCACGTATGCTGAACCGTTATGTGATGAAGTCGGAGCATGATTTATTTTTTGATTGTCTTCCTTATGAGTGGCGGTCGGGGACGAGCGATGGTCTTTTCCTACCAATCTATCCCCCTAGGAGCATGCGCGTAGTACTTTTTCGATGACTAATAGACTTTTGCAATAAGTATGTGAGTTCTTTATGACTAATGTTGAGTCCATGGATTATACGCACTCTCACCTTTCTGCCATTGCTAGCCTCTCTAGTACCGCGCAACTATCGCCGGTACCATAAACCCACCACATATCCTTCCTCAAAACAGCCACCATACCTACCTATTATGGCATTTCCATAGCCATTCCGAGATATATTTCCATGCAACTTTCCATCGTTCCGTTTATTTTGACACGCTCCATCATTGGCATATTGCTTTGCATGATCATGTAGTTGACATCATATTTGTGGCAAAGCCACCATTCATCATTTTTTATACATGTCGCTCTTGATTCATTGCACATCCTGGTACACCGCCGGAGGCATTCACATAGAGTCATATTTTGTTCTAGCATCGAGTTGTAATTCTTGAGTTGTAAGTAAATAAAAGTGTGATGGTCTTCATTATTAGAGCACTGCACTGGTGCGCGTCGGTCCTAAACAAACGGTTTTTTACCCCTTTCCGCGAAGGCATTTGGAACCGTCGTCAAGTGAGTGTGTGCGATAGGGTGTCCTTCCCACACGACCCAGAAATCGTCGGGGATAGGCCCTCCTGGGACCCAGGCTGGGACCATGTGCGATCGGGCGAGGCATCGAAACCCAATCATTTTCGTAGGTATGTACATCCCACACGGTGAATCCCAGAAATCATTTCCGTAGGTATGTACATCCCACACGGTGAATCCCAGAAATCATTTCCGTAGGTATGTACATCCCACACGGTAATCCGAGAAAATCATTTCCGTAGGTATGTACATCCCACACGGTGAATCCCAGAAAAACATTTTCGTTCGTATGTATATCACACATTGTTCGGGAATTCGGTAACTGGTAACTGCTCGGTCGACTACTGATTAGCGATTAATCGGTTAATCGGCCATTTAACTGAATTAATCGGTCGATCATTAATCGTCTGCACATGAGAATGTTGGGAATCGTAGCATAATTTTAAAATTTTCCTACGCTCACCAAGATGCATCTATGGAGTCTACTAGCAACGAGGGAAGGGAGTGCATCTACATACCGTTGTAGATCGCGAGCGGAAGCGTTCCAATGAACGTGGATGACGGAGTCGTACTCGCCGTGATCCAAATCACCGATGACCGAGTGCCGAACGTACGGCACCTCCGCGTTCAACACACGTACGGTGCAGCGACGTCTCCTCCTTTCTTGATCCAGCAAGGGGGGAGGAGAGGTTGATGGAGATCCAACAGCACGACGGCGTGGTGATGGATGTAGCGGCTCTCTGGCAGGGCTTCGCCGAGCTTCTGCGCGAGAGAGAGAGGTGTTGCAGGGGAGGAGGGAGGCGCCAAAGGCTGTAGTGTGCTGCCCTCCCTCCCCCCCCCCTTTATATAGGCCCCCAAGGGGGGTGCGCAGCCCTTGGAGATGGGATCTCCAAGGGGGGGGCGGCGGCCAAGGGGGGGAAGGGGTTGCCTTGCCCCCCAAGGCAAGGGGGAACTCCCCCCCCCCCAGGGTTCCCAACCCTAGGCGCATGGGGGGAGGCCCAAAGTGGCGCCCCAGCCCATTAGGGGCTGGTTCCCCTCCACTTTCAGCCCACGGGGCCCTCCGGGACAGGTGGCCCCACCCGGTGGACCCCCGGGACCCTTCCGGTGGTCCCGGTACAATACCGATAACCCCCGAAACTTTCCCGGTGGCCAAAACTGGACTTCCTATATATAATTCTTCACCTCCGGACCATTCCGGAACCTCTCGTGACGTCCGGGATCTCATCCGGGACTCCGAACAACTTTCGGGTTTCCGCATACATATATCTCTACAACCCTAGCGTCACCGGACCTTAAGTGTGTAGACCCTACGGGTTCGGGAGACATGCAGACATGACCGAGACGCCTCTCCGGTCAATAACCAACAGCGGGATCTGGATACCCAGGTTGGCTCCCACATGTTCCACGATGATATCATCGGGTGAACCACGGTGTCGAGGATTCAATCAATCCGTATGCAATTCCCTTTGTCAATCGGTATGTTACTTGCCCGAGATTCGATCGTCGGTATCCCAATACCTTGTTCAATCTCGTTACCGGCAAGTCTCTTTACTCGTACCGCAATGCATGATCCCGTGACCAACGCCTTGGTCACATTGAGCTCATTATGATGATGCATTACCGAGTGGGCCCAGAGATACCTCTCCGTTTACACGGAGTGACAAATCCCAGTCTCGATCCGTGCCAACCCAACAGACACTTTCGGAGATACCCGTAATGCACCTTTATAGTCACCCAGTTACGTTGTGACGTTTGGCACACCCAAAGCACTCCTACGGTATCCGGGAGTTGCACGATCTCATGGTCTAAGGAAAAGATACTTGACATTGGAAAAGCTCTAGCAAACGAAACTACACGATCTTTTATGCTATGCTTAGGTTGGGTCTTGTCCATCACATCATTCTCCTAATGATGTGATCCCGTTATCAGTGACATCCTATGTCCATAGTCAGGAAACCATGACTATCTGTTGATCAACGAGCTAGTCAACTAGAGGCTTACTAGGGACAGGTTGTGGTCTATGTATTCACACATGTATTACGATTTCCAGACAATACAATTATAGCATGAATAAAAGACTATTATCATGAACACAGAAATATAATAATAACCATTTATTATTGCCTCTAGGGCATATTTCCAACAGTCTCCCACTTGCACTAGAGTCAATAATCTAGTTACATTGTGATGAATCGAACACCCATTGCGTCCTGGTGTTGATCATGTTTTGCCCTAGGGAGAGGTTTAGTCAACGGATCTGCTACATTCAGGTCCGTGTGTACTTTACAAATATCTATGTCTCCATTTTGAACACTTTCACGAATGGAGTTGAAGCGACGCTTGATATGCCTGGTCTTCCTGTGAAACCTGGGCTCCTTCGCAAGGGCAATAGCTCCAGTGTTGTCACAGAAGAGAGTCATTGGGCCCGACGCATTGGGAATCACCCCTAGGTCGGTAATGAACTCCTTCATCCAGACTGCTTCCTGTGCTGCCTCCGAGGCTGCCATGTATTCCGCTTCACATGTAGATCCCGCCACGACGCTTTGCTTGCAACTGCACCAGCTTACTGCTCCTCTATTCAAAATATACACGTATCCGGTCTGTGACTTCGAGTCATCCGGATCTGTGTCGAAGCTAGCGTCGACGTAACCCTTTACGACGAGCTCTTCGTCACCTCCATAAACGAGAAACATATCCTTAGTCCTCTTCAGGTACTTCAGGATATTCTTGACCGCTGTCCAGTGTTCCTTGCCGGGATTACTTTGGTACCTTCCTACCAAACTTACGGCAAGGTTTACATCAGGTCTGGTACACAGCATGGCATACATAATAGACCCTATGGCCGAGGCATAGGGGATGACACTCATCTCTTCTATATCTTCTGCCGTGGTCGGGCATTGAGCTGTGCTCAATTGCACACCTTGCAATACAGGCAAGAACCCCTTCTTGGACTGATCCATACTGAACTTCTTCAATATCTTGTCAAGGTATGTACTCTGTGAAAGACCAATGAGGCGTCTTGATCTATCTCTATAGATCTTGATGCCTAATATGTAAGCAGCTTCTCCAAGGTCCTTCATTGAAAAACACTTATTCAAATAGGCCTTTGTACTTTCCAAGAATTCTATATCATTTCCCATCAATAATATGTCATCCACATATAATATGAGAAATGCTACAGAGCTCCCACTCACTTTCTTGTAAACACAGGCTTCTCCATAAGTCTGTGTAAACCCAAACGCTTTGATCATCTCATCAAAGCGAATGTTCCAACTCCGAGATGCTTGCACCAGCCCATAGATTGAGCGCTGGAGCTTGCATACTTTGTTAGCATTCTTAGGATCGACAAAACCTTCCGGCTGCATCATATACAACTCTTCCTTAAGGAAGCCGTTAAGGAATGCCGTTTTGACGTCCATCTGCCATATCTCATAATCATAGTATGCGGCAATTGCTAACATGATTCGGACGGACTTCAGCTTCGCTACGGGTGAGAAAGTCTCATCGTAGTCAACCCCTTGAACTTGTCGATAACCCTTAGCGACAAGTCGAGCTTTGTAGATGGTCACATTACCATCTGCGTCCGTCTTCTTCTTAAAGATCCATTTGTTTTCTATGGCTCGCCTCTCATCGGGCAAGTCTGTCAAAGTCCATACTTTGTTTTCATACATGGATTCTATCTCGGATTTCATGGCTTCTAGCCATTTGTCGGAATCCGGGCCCGCCATCGCTTCTTCATAGTTCGAAGGTTCACCGTTGTCTAACAACATGATTTCCAGGACAGGGTTGCCGTACCACTCTGGTGCGGAACGTGTCCTTGTGGACCTACGAAGTTCAGTAACTTGATCTGAAGCTTCATGATCATCATCATTAACTTCCTCCCCAGTTGGTGTAGGCACCACAGGAACATTTTCCCGCGCTGCGCTACTTTCCGGTTCGGAAGGGGTGACTATCACCTCATCAAGTTCCACTTTCCTCCCACTCAATTCTTTCGAGAGAAACTCCTTCTCTAGAAAGGACCCGTTCTTTGCAACGAAGATCTTGCCTTCGGATCTGAGGTAGAAGGTATACCCAATAGTTTCCTTAGGGTATCCTATGAAGACGCATTTTTCCGATTTGGGTTCGAGCTTTTCAGGTTGAAGTTTCTTGACATAAGCATCGCATCCCCAAACTTTTAGAAACGACAGCTTAGGTTTCTTCCCAAACCATAATTCATACGGTGTCGTCTCAACGGATTTAGACGGTGCCCTATTTAAAGTGAATGCGGCAGTGTCTAAAGCATAACCCCAAAATGAGAGCGGTAAATCGGTAAGAGACATCATAGATCGCACCATATCCAATAGAGTGCGATTACGACGTTCGGACACACCATTTCTCTGAGGTGTTCCAGGCGGCGTGAGTTGTGAAACTATTCCACATTTCCTTAAGTGTGTACCAAATTCGTGACTTAAATATTCTCCACCACGATCTGATCGTAAGAATTTTATTTTCCTGTCACGTTGATTCTCGACTTCACTCTGAAATTCCTTGAACTTTTCAAAGGTTTCAGACTTGTGTTTCATTAGGTAGACATACCCATATCTACTTAAATCATCAGTGAGAGTGAGAACATAACGATATCCTCCGCGAGCCTCAACACTCATTGGACCGCACACATCGGTATGTATGATTTCCAATAAGTTGGTTGCTCGCTCCATTGTTCCGGAGAACGGAGTCTTGGTCATCTTACCCATGAGGCATGGTTCGCACGTGTCAAATGATTCGTAATCAAGAGACTCCAAAAGTCCATCTGCATGGAGCTTCTTCATGCGCTTGACACCAATGTGACCAAGGCGGCGGTGCCACAAGTATGTGGGACTATCGTTATCAACTTTACATCTTTTGGTATTCACACTATGAACATGTGTAGCATCACGTTCGAGATTCATCAAGAATAAACCATTGACCAGCGGGGCATGACCATAAAACATATCTCTCAAATAAATAGAACAACCATTATTCTCAGATTTAAATGAGTAGCCATCTCGAATTAAACGAGATCCAGATACAATGTTCATGCTCAAAGCTGGCACTAAATAACAATTATTGAGGTTTATAACTAATCCCGTGGGTAGATGCAGAGGTAGCGTGCCGACGGCGATCACATCGACCTTGGAACCATTCCCGACGCGCATCGTCACCTCGTCTTTTGCCAGTCTCCGTTTATTCCGTAGTTCCTGATTTGAGTTACAAATATGAGCAACCGCACCGGTATCAAATACCCAGGAGCTACTACGAGTACTGGTAAGGTACACATCAATTACTTGTATATCACATATACCTTGGGTGTTGCCGGCCTTCTTCTTGTCCGCTAAATATTTGGGGCAGTTCCGCTTCCAGTGACCACTTCCCTTGCAATAAAAGCACTCAGTCTCGGGCTTGGGTCCATTCTTTGACTTCTTCCCGGTAACTGGCTTACCGGGCGCGGCAACTCCCTTGCCGTCCTTCTTGAAGTTCTTCTTACCCTTGCCCTTCTTGAACTTAGTGGTTTTATTCACCATCAACACTTGATGTTCTTTTCTGATCTCCCCTTCCGCTGATTTTAGCATTGAATATACCTCGGGAATGGTCTTTTCCATCCCCTGCATATTGTAGTTCATCACAAAGCTCTTGTAGCTTGGTGGAAGCGACTGGAGGATTCTGTCAATGACCGCGTCATCCGGGAGATTAACTCCCAGCTGAGACAAGCGGTTGTGCAACCCAGACATTCTGAGTATGTGCTCACTAACAGAACTGTTCTCCTCCATTTTACAGCTGAAGAACTTGTCGGAGACATCATATCTCTCGACCCGGGCATGAGCTTGAAAAACCAGTTTCAGCTCCTCGAACATCTCATATGCTCCATGTTTCTCAAAACGCTTTTGGAGACCCGGTTCTAAGCTGTAAAGCATGCCGCACTGAACGAGGGAGTAATCATCAGCACGCTGCTGCCAAGCGTTCATAACGTCTTGGTTCTCAGGGATTGGTGCTTCACCTAGCGGTGCTTCTAAGACATAATCTTTCTTGGCAACTATGAGGATGAGCCTCAGGTTCCGGACCCAGTCCGTATAGTTGCTGCCATCATCTTTCAGCTTGGTTTTCTCTAGGAACGCGTTGAAATTGAGGACAACGTGGGCCATTTGATCTACAATACATAATGTAAAGATTTTAGACTAAGTTCATGATAATTAAGTTCATATAATCAAATTATTTAATGAACTCCCACTCAGACAGACATCCCTCTAGTCATCTAAGTGAAACATGATCCGAGCTCAACTAGGCCGTGTCCGATCATCACGTGAGACGGACTAGTCAAGATCGGTGAACATCTCCATGTTGATCGTATCTTCTATACGACTCATGCTCGACCTTTCGGTCCTCCGTGTTCCGAGGCCATGTCTGTACATGCTAGGCTCGTCAAGTCAACCTAAGTGTATTGTGTGTGTTCCGAGGCCATGTCTGTACATGCTAGGCTCGTCAACACCCGTTGTATGCGAACGTAAGAATCTATCACACCCGATCATCACGTGGTGCTTCGAAACGACGAACCTTCGCAACGGTGCACAGTTAGGGTGAACACTTTCTTGAAATTATTATAAGGGATCATCCTACTTGCTACCGTCGTTCTAAGCAAATAAGATGCAAAAACATGATAAACATCACATGCAATCAAATAGTGACATGATATGGCCAATATCATCATGCTCCTTTGATCTCCATCTTCGGGGCACCATGATCATCTTCGTCACCGGCATGACACCATGATCTCCATCATCATGATCTCCATCATTGTGTCTTCATGAAGTTGTCACGCCAACGATTACTTCTACTTCTATGGCTAACCGTTTAGCAACAAAGTAAAGTAAATTACATGGCGTTATTCAATGACACGCAGGTCATGCAAAATAATAAAGACAACTCCTATGGCTCCTGCCGGTTGTCATACTCATCGACATGCAAGTCGTGATTCCTATTACAAGAATATGATCAATCTCATACATCACATATATCATTCATCACATCTTCTGGCCATATCATATCACATATATCACTTGCTGCAAAAACAAGTTAGACGTCCTCTAATTGTTGTTGCAAGTTTTTACGTGGTTTGTAGGTTTCTAGCAAGAACGATTTCTTACCTACGTATGACCACAACGTGATTTGCCAATTTCTATTTACCCTTCATAAGGACCCTTTTCATCGAATCCGTTCCGACTAAAGTAGGAGAGACAGACACCCGCTAGCCACCTTATGCAACTAGTGCATGTCAGTCGGTGGAACCTGTCTCACATAAGCGTACGTGTAAGGTCGGTCCGGGCCGCTTCATCCTACAATGCCGCCGAAACAAGAAACGACTAGTAGCGGCAAGAAGAATTGGCAACATCAACGCCCACAACTTCTTTGTGTTCTACTCGTGCATAGTAACTACGCATAGGCCTGGCTCATGATGCCACTGTTGGGAATCGTAGCATAATTTTAAAATTTTCCTACGCTCACCAAGATGCATCTATGGAGTCTACTAGCAACGAGGGAAGGGAGTGCATCTACATACCGTTGTAGATCGCGAGCGGAAGCGTTCCAATGAACGTGGATGACGGAGTCGTACTCGCCGTGATCCAAATCACCGATGACCGAGTGCCGAACGTACGGCACCTCCGCGTTCAACACACGTACGGTGCAGCGACGTCTCCTCCTTTCTTGATCCAGCAAGGGGGGCGGAGAGGTTGATGGAGATCCAACAGCACGACGGCGTGGTGATGGATGTAGCGGCTCTCCGGCAGGGCTTCGCCGAGCTTCTGCGCGAGAGAGAGAGGTGTTGCAGGGGAGGAGGGAGGCGCCAAAGGCTGTAGTGTGCTGCCCTCCCTCCCCCCCTTTATATAGGCCCCCAAGGGGGGTGCGCAGCCCTTGGAGATGGGATCTCCAAGGGGGGGGGGGGCGGCGGCCAAGGGGGGGAAGGGGTTGCCTTGCCCCCCAAGGCAAGGGGGAACTCCCCCCCCCCCCTAGGGTTCCCAACCCTAGGCGCATGGGGGGAGGCCCAAAGTGGCGCCCCAGCCCATTAGGGGCTGGTTCCCCTCCACTTTCAGCCCACGGGGCCCTCCGGGACAGGTGGCCCCACCCGGTGGACCCCCGGGACCCTTCCGGTGGTCCCGGTACAATACCGATAACCCCCGAAACTTTCCCGGTGGCCAAAACTGGACTTCCTATATATAATTCTTCACCTCCGGACCATTCCGGAACCTCTCGTGACGTCCGGGATCTCATCCGGGACTCCAAACAACTTTCGGGTTTCCGCATACATATATCTCTACAACCCTAGCGTCACCGGACCTTAAGTGTGTAGACCCTACGGGTTCGGGAGACATGCAGACATGACCGAGACGCCTCTCCGGTCAATAACCAACAGCGGGATCTGGATACCCATGTTGGCTCCCACATGTTCCATGATGATATCATCGGGTGAACCACGGTGTCGAGGATTCAATCAATCCGTATGCAATCCCTTTGTCAATCGGTATGTTACTTGCCCGAGATTCGATCGTCGGTATCCCAATACCTTGTTCAATCTCGTTACCGGCAAGTCTCTTTACTCGTACCGCAATGCATGATCCCGTGACCAACGCCTTGGTCACATTGAGCTCATTATGATGATGCATTACCGAGTGGGCCCAGAGATACCTCTCCGTTTACACGGAGTGACAAATCCCAGTCTCGATCCGTGCCAACCCAACAGACACTTTCGGAGATACCCGTAATGCACCTTTATAGTCACCCAGTTACGTTGTGACGTTTGGCACATCCAAAGCACTCCTACGGTATCCGGGAGTTGCACGATCTCATGGTCTAAGGAAAAGATACTTGACATTGGAAAAGCTCTAGCAAACGAAACTACACGATCTTTTATGCTATGCTTAGGTTGGGTCTTGTCCATCACATCATTCTCCTAATGATGTGATCCCGTTATCAGTGACATCCTATGTCCATAGTCAGGAAACCATGACTATCTGTTGATCAACGAGCTAGTCAAATAGAGGCTTACTAGGGACAGGTTGTGGTCTATGTATTCACACATGTATTACGATTTCCAGACAATACAATTATAGCATGAATAAAAGACTATTATCATGAACACAGAAATATAATAATAACCATTTATTATTGCCTCTAGGGCATATTTCCAACAGAGAATATATTGGCAACAGTAACTAGTTTTTCACGTATTGTACCACATAATCCAATGCTCACAACTACGTATTATACATTTATACTAAAATATAATGTCGTAGGCATATAAAAAGCATGGACAAGAGGAATTGTTACCTGGATGGTTTGGTCATGATGCATCCAAACCAGAAGGCAACAAACCTACATAATTGATGATAGATATGCATTTGTATATGCTCTAAACGCTTCAGTTACCTGACCCATCACCGATTAATCGGTTTGACAACCAGTTAATTGTCTGACAACCGATTAAATGCCAGTTAGTCGGCTTGACCATTTAATGAACCGAGTATGTGCTATTCGCCTCAGTTAGGCACTGAGTAGCGATTAAATGGGCATTTAAATGGTAACTCGGCCGAGTTCTTGAACAATGATATCACACACAGTCAATCCAAGGAATACGCTTCCGTTCTTATGTACATCCCACACAGTCAATCCAGGGAAAACGTTTCCGTTCGTACGTACATCCCACACAGTTTGATGTGTAGGCTCGTGTGTGAAAGGTGTAACTATGACACACGGTCTGCCTTGGTTAACTGTTTGCTTTTATCAACTATATCACACATGATTTGATGAAGAAAACTGTGTGGCATTGGGCCATCCATCGCAAGCGCTTTTACTGCTAGAATCGTTTGCAAAGGTCCATGACACATTTAGCAGGTTTATTAGTTTACAATTAATAATTCCAGTATTAAGCAAATTCACATTTCATATCGAACAGCTGTTTGCCAATTTCAAATCAGGCACATAAATATATTATAACATCACAGTACGGTAGCTACATGAAAACAGCACAGTACAACATATAGCTAGTTCAACTTCATAAGAACAATATATTCATTTCCCTAATCGAGATCATCCAAGCTCGTCTTATCCACCTCTGCTTTCAGTTCAGTAAGAACCCATTTTGCACGGGCCAACTGGGAAAGTGCCTCCTCCTTCACCAACACCATCTTAGCAAAGTCTTTTTTTAATCTGAGCTCATTCTCCACCTTCAACTTTTTATCCCGCATCTTGAAATATGCTTCAGCGTTGACAAGACATTCTCTAAGCCTAGCTGTGTTCACTTCCTCATACATGCTCCAGAGCTTCCTTAGGCACATCTTCAAAGACTCTGGCCACTCTTGATCAACCCACTCCAAGTAAGAACACTTCCGTTCATCTTATAATATTTAAAACTAGATCAGTAACAATTGTAGGGGAAATGGGTTTATAGCAACATAGAAAATCACCAATGCTTATTTTGAAAAACTGAAGAAACATGTTAATTATGACATATCTTCTCAAAAAGATCAATGTGCAAATGAAATAATTGGTACTGAGACAACAACCAAATTCTGGAACATCAGAAGCTACAATTAACTACAACGACACTACAAGTTCTTACTCATGTACAATAAATAACAAATTGAACATTTTATGAGGAAGGTAAATATAACTGCAATAGCATAGCGACAGTGTTTGGATGACAGCAAATTGATACTAACAGGTGTGTACATGCACAAATTTAGTAATATAGAACTAATAGTACTAAGGCCGTCCACTATGTATGCCAAAACTGGTGTAAAGACAACTGTTGCTACATCTCGCACCGGTGCCCTGAACTGGCGAGCCGATGGAGCGAAAAAAATCAGGGACCCGGACTTCGGAGCACGTAGTTGCTCCGATGCTCGGTTCCTTCGTGCCATAAAGATTTAGTATTTTACTGCTTGGCTGCTCGGATGTGTGGACCAAAGTTGGCTGCACAAACTGCTGAAGCGGTGCCAAATAATTTTCTAATGGCACCGCTGATGAGATGGCAACAATTTAAGATACTAGGTACAAACTGTGGCACTGTCTTAGGATGCGTTTGGTTGAAGGTGTGGTATGAATGGGTTGGGACCGTGAAAGTATCTGAATCACATCTAACAAATGATTTGTAACAACGGAAGGGGGTCTAACCTTCTCTGCACATGCCAGAAACTTCCTCCCAGTGTCCACAGAATCAAACGCAAGTAGCTTCACGCATGGAGATTGATGGTGACAACGAGCAGATAGATCTTTAGCCACCTCGCTCCATTCATTGCCACTGATTGTCTTAGGGAGCTACAGGAGGAAGAAACGATTCAAATCGACCTCCGGGTAAAAATCCTTCATTCCAAGTCATAGCCCGAGAGAGAGAAGAGAGGCATACCCGGGTGGTGAAGTAGTAGTCGCCGGAGGAGGAACCGCTGGAGATGTCTTTGAAGAAGACCATGGCGACCCCAGCGGTAGGATGTGAGACGGCGAGAGCGAGGAAGCGACTATAGCTTAGCAAGGAAGGAAGGAAGGAAGGAGGAAACATGGGAAATGTGACTTGTGATCGGGGAGAAAAGGGGGTTGGGAAGGGCGGAAGGGGGGCGGGGGTGGATATTTTGGCGGTAGGCCAAAAAAATTGAAATGTGGAGGGAAACTTTGTGCGCGGTGCCGCTGGACCATTCACTTTGAACGATTGTGTGCATCGCAAACAATTCTTCTGCTTTACGCGCATGGGATGAGTTTGATAATTCAAATTTTGGTCTCAAGGCATGGGCACATTCACTTTGAACGCGCGCGGTGCCGCCGGACCATTCACTTTGAACGATTGTGTGCATCTCAAATGATTCTTCTGCTTTACGCGCATGGGATGAGTTTGATAATTCAAATTTTGGTGGAAATTTCCCCGGGTACGTCCTTGCATAATTTGACATCGCTTGCTAATTTGGGCACACAAAAGAGCGTAAAGCAGACAGACCACACTTACTGAATCGAGCAATTTTAGTAATTACACAGAGCCAGTTGACCTAAACATTGCTCTAACAAAAGACCAGCATTAAAAACAAAGCCTAAGTACGCATAATTAAAAATCCGCCGCCGCGCCGGCCTATGCATCGCCGGTGTGAGATGAGACATCGATGACTTGTCCTGGCGACATGCCGCCATTGGTGGACTCCGCGTCCCCCTGCTGAAGTCGACCGCGTCCTCGTCCTCGGCGCCGCCCTCAAGGTTGTAGTACTCATAGTAGTGGTTGTGCCATAGCTCGCGTTGGTACTCCACCGCCGATTCCTCGACGGACAGACTCTTCTCTACCTCGACGTCGGCCACGCGCAACTCCTCCTCCCGGCGCTCCTCGATCTTCGCCGCCTCCTGCATCTCCAACTCCCGCTCGGCGACCTCATGAGGAAGCAGGTGCTCCATGGCCGCCGCCGCCTTTTCAGACGTGGGTTGCATGCTGGAGTCCGAGTTGGCCATGAATATCTTGGCGTGTGCATCCTCGATCTTGGCGTGGATGGCCTCGACCCGGGCCAGGGCGACATCAGCGGCACGGACGGCAGCTCGAGCGCTCTCGGCGTTTCCAGTCGCCGTTGCAGCAGCAGCTGCAGCCGTCTCGGCTGCTGCAGTTGCCCTATCGACTGCCGCAGACGCCCTCTCGGCGAAAGCGGCCGCACTCAATGCGAATGTGGCAGCACTCTCGACGTAGGCGGCGGCGCTCGGGGGGGACGCGGCCATCATACGGGCCTTCACGTAGCGTTTCCACGGCCTCATCTTTGCAAGAAAGGGGGTGCGAGAATGGGGATCGGGATTTGTGGATTCGGGGGTTACCGGCACTAGAGCAGACGAGCCGACAAAGCTTAAGGAGGGAGACTTAAATAGACCTAGATATTTTCATCGTAAACGATTCCTAGAAAACAATTGCGTGTGATGTTGTAGATATTTTTTATTAGCTGTGAAAGATGAATTTGGAATAAAGTGCCAACGGATGGTGTTTTAAATGAACGAGAAATTTTATAGTACAAATACAACTGTCATGTCAAATTTTAGAAAACTTCAGGGGTCATTTGACCTTCTAAGACATTTAAGTGATTTTCTAGCCATTTAATGACAATTGAAATTTAAACTACATGTACATGCAACAGCTAACCATAACGGTTTGAAAACTCATATTTCGTGTACCTGTGTGCGATTTAATTCCATGTGCAGTAAATTGGAAGGAATTTTCAAACATATTGGTCTAACTGCTATGACACAATTAATCATGGAGTGACATGGCATTTTAATTCCAAAAAAATAAAAAAAATCAGAAACACATGAAACCTTGGTTGATGTAATGTCATGCCACCAAGATGATGTGGTAAAAAATTTGGCATGTTTGACCAAAGTTTGGACACACACCCGTCACAAACCGGAGCAACTCACTAAAAGGCTCGTGGTTCCGAAAGGGAACAATGCATGTTTGATGACGAACGGGAGATAGCTTCCTCCTACGGCCTTCAAATTTTTTTCTACGTCTAACGTGCACTACTACAACTGTAATGTGAATTTTTTGAAAATTCTAGGGGTCATTTGACCTTTTAAAGACATTTAAGTGATTTTCTAGCCATTTAATGACCGTAATTCAAATTTGAACTACATCTACATGCAACGCATAACCGGAACGGTTTGAAAAATCATATTTGTGTACTTGTGTGCGAGTTAATTCCATGTGCAGTAAACTAGAAGGAATTTTCAAACATATTTCTATCACGACATGGACACATATGCATGAATACGTATGCATGGAGTGGCATCGCATTTTAATTCAAAAAAAATCAGAAACACATGAAACCTTGGTTGATGTAATGTCATGCCATCAAGATGATGTGGTAAAGAAATTGGCATGTTTGACAAAAGTTTGGACACACACCCCTCACAAACCGGAGCAACTCGCTAGAAGGTTCGTGGTTCCGAGAGGGAACAATGCATGTTTGATGACGAACGGGAGATAGTTTCCTCTTACGGCCTTCAAATTTTTTCTACGTCTAACGTGCACTACTACAACTGTAATGTGAAAATTTGGAAAATTCTAGGGGTCATTTGACCTTTTAAAGACATTTAAGTGATTTTCTAACCATTTAATGACCGTAATTCAAATTTGAACTACATCTAAATGCAACGCCTAACCAAAACGTTTTGAAAAATCATATATGTGTACTTGTGTGCGAGTTAATTCCATGTGCAGTAAATTAGAAGGAATTTTTAAACATATTGGTCTCACGACATGGACACATGCATACGTATGCATGGAGTGACATGACATTTTAATTCAAAAAATAGAAAAATGATGAGAAACACATGAAACCTTGGTTGATGTAATGTCATGCCACCAAGATGATGTGGTAAAGAAATTGACATGTTTGACGAACGTTTGGACATGCACCCCTCACAAACCGGAGCAACTCGCTAGAAGGTTCATGGTTCCGAGAGGGAACAATGCATGTTTGATGACGAACGGGAGATAGCTTCCTCTTACGGCCTTCAATTTTTTTCCTACGTTTAACGTGCACTAATACAATTGTCATGTGAAAATTTGGTAAATTTCTGGGGTCATTTGACCTTTTAAAGACATTTATGTGATTTTCTAACCATTTAATGACCGTAATTCAAATTTGAACTACATGTACATGCAACGCCTAACTATAACGGTTTGAAAAATCATATTTTTGTGTACTTGTGTGCGAGTTAATTCCATGTGCAGTAAATTCCAAAGAATTTTCAAACATATTGGTGTCAAGGCATGGGCACATGCATGGAGTGCATGCCATGGCATTTTAATTCCGAAAAATTAAAAAATATCAGAAAAACATGAAACCTTGCTTGATTTAATGTCATGCCACCAAGATGATGTGGTAAAAAAATTGGCATGTTTGACGAAAGTTTGGACACACACCCCTCACAAACTGGAGCAACTCGCTAGAAGGTTCGTGGTTCCGAGAGGGAACAATGCATGTTTGATGACGAACGGGGGATAGCTTCCTCTTACGGCCTTGAATTTTTTTCAACGTCTAACGTGCACTACTACAACTGTAATGTGAAATGTTGGAAAATTCTAGGGGTCATTTGACCTTTCAAAGACATTTAAGTGATTTTATAACCATTTAATGACCATAATTCAAAATTGAACTACATCTACATGCAATGCCTAACCAAAACGGTTTGAAAAACCATATTTTTATGTACTTGTGTGCGAGTTAATTCCATGTGCAGTAAATTCGAATGAATTTTCAAACATATAGGTGTCAGGGCATGGGCAAATGCATGGAGTGCATGCCATGGCATTTTAATTCCAACAAATTAAAAAATGATCAGAAAAACATGAAACCTTGCTTGATATAATGTCATGCCACCAAGATGATGTGGTAAAAAAATTGGCCTGTTTGACGAAAGTTTGGACACACACCCCTCACAAACCGGAGCAACACACTAGAAGGTTCGTGGTTTCGAGAGGGAACAATGCATGTTTGTTGACGGACGGGAGATAGCTTCCTCTTACGGCCTTCAAATTTTTTCCTACATTTAACGTGCACTAATACAATTGTCATGTGAAAAATGGAAATTTTCAAGGGTCATTTGACCTTTTAAAGACATTTAAGTGATTTTCTAACCATTTAATGACCGTAATTCAAATTTGAACTACATCTACATGCAACGCCTAACCAAAACGGTTTGAAAAATCATATTTTTGTGTACTTGTGTGCGAGTTAAAAAAATCATCAGATGATGTAAATATCTGGTGTTCAAAAAAGAAAATGTAAAGATCTGGCAAGACAACCGCCCCCACACGATTGGCACTCTATCTCGCGGCTCGAGGTTTGGTAGGTGATTGGCGGGGATCATTAATCAGACATGGTTCTGTATTGGAAACCGTCAGATATTATGTTCACACACGGATTTGCTGCGGGAATTGTGTGTAATTCAAATTACAGTACTCGTAAATTCCGGCGACCGGCGTGTGTATTGTCCCCGTCGATCTAGATTCCGGCCGCCAGTAAATACTGCCTTGCCCACGTCGTCCCGCCTGCATTCTCATCTACATCCTCCCCTCGCTCGCCCCCTCTCTCTCTATCTCTCTCAAATCTCTGCCATGGCGCCACCGGTCTGCCCACGCGCCGACGAGGAGTCGCCGCCCCCCGAGGACGCTCACTCGATTAGCAGCGACGAGGCCCCCTACGCGCCGCCTGACGAGGTTGCGCCGGACCCCCCAATTTTGGATTGGTTTTGGGGCCAGTACAATCTTTCTGTGGAAGTCGCTGCCGCCGGCTGAGAAAGCCAGGCAAGTGGCGTTCAAGAAGGAGATGGCGGAGGAGGAAGCCAGGTACCAGGCGGCCTGTGAAGCCCGTGATGCCGCCTGGAGAAAAGAGGCGGTGGAGCTTTGGGGGCGGGCGCGTCGTCGTGCCAAGGAGGTGTACGAAGACGGGTACTTCGCGAGGAAGGTCATAGGCGCTGGGTGCCTCGTCGCTGCGTGGAGGTGGGCCTATAAGCACCAGCGTGCCACCAACGAGGAGCTCCTGTGGGCGCCCAACGAAATGGCAAGATCGGCCGCGCACGTCCGCCAGCAAGAGGCAGATCGATACGTCAAGCGCTGCGAGGCGGAGGAGTCGGAGTATTGCCTCCGCACTGGGAAGACGTCGCGCACCAGGAAACTGCTGGCGAGGGGCTGCCGGAATTCTGGCCCCACCAGGGATTATTAGTTTTAGTATTGTTTGTTTTCAATTTTATGCATTATACCTAATAGTTAAGTATCATCACGTATATGTGATGATATATATATATATGGGCGATGCTAAGCGCCGGCGCACCGGCCGAACGCTTCGGCCGGTCCAACTCTAGCCGTCAGATCGGCCCATTCCGATCCATTGGATTCTTATCCAACCAGGGCGTCGTCTTCCTCTCGCGAGCGCGGACGGGGAAAGGAACCCCGTCTCGCCGCCCGTCTTCGCCGGCCGCCCCACGCTCCGGCACTCAGCTCGCCCCGCCCGCTCGCCGCCCCGCCCGCCGGTTGGAGCTGACCGCTCGCCGCCTCAGCCGCCCGTCGGAGCGCCATGGATGCAGCTCCGCGACTCAACTCGTCCAAGTCCGCTCGCCGCCCCGGCCGCCCGTCGGGGCCGCCCCGCGCTCCGGGACTCAGCTCGCCCCGACCGCTCGCTGCCCCCGCTGCTCGTCGGAGTGCCATGGATGCAGCTCCGCCTCACCGATGATTGTTTCCAGCAAAAAACTGAGATGCCTCGTGGTAGCATTTTCCCGTGTCAGTCGTAGCAAATGAAGACAACGGTTGCAGCAAAAAAAATCCATCGGCGTCGCCATTGTAGCAAACATGTTAATCGGATGTAGCAAAACACATCGCCAATGGTAGCAAAAAACGAGGTTGTTGCAACAAAAAATGTTCGTCCTCGTCGTCGCCGGTCACACCTCAGTCGCAAAAAAGTACCATGGCCGCATGAATGGATGTAGCAAAACACACAGACGGTAGTAGCAAAAAATTGACACGGTTGTAGCTTTTCCCCTCTACGGTGGAAGCTTTTCTGTAAACGATTGAAACTTTTTTCGTTTTGAGCAGCGCCTGGGTGAAAAATTCATCTCTCGTTCGGTTGAAGCTTTTTTCATCGAAGGTTGTAGCATTTTCTGTAGACGGTTGTAGCTTTCCTCGATGGCACTGAACGCTTGCAACTTTCTGTATATCCGATGTAGCAAAACTCGGCGCCGGTTGTAGCTGAGTGGTGTGCCGGTTGTAGCAAAATGTGATACAGGTTGTAGCATGTAACAAAAAAGCGCGATGTCTAGTGTTTGCTCGCGATGACGATGACGCCGTTTTGCTGCAACAGTAGTAGATTTTTGCTACCACCGGCGATTGAATTTGCTACAACCGGTTCTAACAAAAAATCACCGTGGGGTGTAGTCTGCCATGGCTGGGGAGGCTCGAGCGCTGCAAGGTCTGGCGAGGGGCGGCCGGGGCGGATTCCAGGGAGAGGCAGAGGGGCGGATTCTGGGAAGAGGCAGAGGGGTAGTAGTCCGGCGAGGGGCGGCCGCAGGCGGACGAGATCCGGCGAGGGGCCGCCGCATGCGAACGAGATCCGGCGAGGGGCGGCCGCACGCGAACGACATCCGGTGAGGGGCGGCCGCACGCGAACGACAAGGCGCTCTTCTCTGGCGGCGGCGGTCGAAGAAGCCCGCTGGTCATCTGGCCCGCGCGTGGTGCCTGCCGGCGCTGGTGCCCTCCTGTACGTGCGCTGCGCGAGGAAGAGGGAGACCGGCCGAATCGTTCTGCCGGTGCCCCGGCCCCAAACGTTCTCCTATATATATATATATAGTGACACTATTCTAATCCCGGTATTAGAATAACTATTTGGATTACGGCTCTCGAATCGTCATGGAAAAGATGAAAAAACACCCTGCCCCGACACGCTTCCCCAACCCTCCCGCAACCTCTCCTTCCCCGAGCGCCTCATTCCCGCCGCCGCCCTCGGAACCCGCCGCCGCACACGCCCTCCGCGGAACCCGCCGCCGCGCGCGCCCTCGCCGGAACCCCCGCTGCCACGAGCCCCTGCCGCCGTGCGCCCTCCCCGGACGCCTCGCCGCAGCCCGCCCTCCCCGGACCCCCGCGCCGCTGTGCCACCACCGGGATCCAATCGCCAACGAGATCCTCTCTGCGACCCCCCGCCCAGTTGTGGTCATTGCCAGATGCCTCGCTGCCGCCAAACGCCCTCTTCCTTCCGGCAGCCACGCACCGTCCGAGCGCCGCCGTGCCTTCTCGCACCAGTGCGTCGCCCCCCTTCGCCCCCTGACCTTCTCTACCTTTACCTCCCTTTCCATCCTCGAGCTACTCCTGATCCCCGCCTCGCCCGTGCCATGCAGGTCTCCTCCCGCCATGCCCCTGCAGGAAGCTGGTGCCGCTGCAAGAAGTTCAAATGTCATAGCAGCGGCCGGACGGATTTGATACACGGTGCTCCCTCCCATAAAGTGGTTGTGCTAGACGAGGAATCAAACTCGCCTCCGCTTCTAGCAACCCCACCACTGTTGGAGAGGAGAGGAGGAATGCAAGCATGATTGGGCTGGGATACCTGAGCCAAGGTGAGAGGCCAATTGGATTCCATCTCTCTCAGTTATATAGTTATGGTACTCCACATCCCATGTGAAGTTGTGGGAGATGGGATGATATAATTGGTGCCCACTGATTGAGTTGAATTGAATAGAGACAAGCTGAATTGCATCATGCATAGTATGCTGGTGTCAAATTCACAACCACCCTAGCAGCAGATGCCAAGCAAGTTAGTGTAGGTGTTTTATATCTAGGCTGCATGGTTGGTTGATGATGGATGATGATGTGCTAGTGCTGCTGTTGTAGGGTTTATAGAATGAATGATTCTGCATCGCTCATGTCAAAGTCATGCCTTCTTCTTTAATCAAGTGCCTACTTTGTATATGTGCATGTTGACATCACACTGCCACAATGGGCTTATCAGAGGTAAACATTGTTTGGGACTAAGTACCTTGGTTGCCACACTCAGGATAAAAGTAATACTTACTATATGTGTTGATTGATTCCAGACGAAACCAATATACAAAACTCTTGCAGATCTCAATCCTCTGAGGTTTGGAAGATACTGTAATTTTTGTGAGTTATGGTAATATAATTTTGCTAGTTGTGATGGATAATAGTAACTGGAGTCGGTCAACAGCAGCAAACACTCAGACAAATGAAATTGAATGTATTGAATTCAATTCGGGCAGTATCCAGAGTTTCAGACATGAATAGAGGGTTTTGTTTGGTCACTCTGAAGATCAGATTGTATGGATGCAGGGGAGGATGCATGGCATGGCAGCTGCTGGAATGGCAGGAGTTGGTTGATCTTCGGGACTTGGAACGGAGGTTGACCATCATCGATCGGTGGTGGATCGCGCCGGCCGGCCGGCATGCATGCATTTTCTTCTTCTTCTTCAAATTCAGATTCAGAGGTCGAGGAAGCCGGTCTGGTGGAGCACGGCGTTGCGGACGCAGCAGAGGTCACGGCCCTTGAGCGTCCGCCCGGCGCCCTCCAGCACCGACGACGACCGCGCGTGCCGCCGCGCCACCACCACGTGCGGCGGCACCATCTCCTCCCCGCGTCGGACTCCTCTGCCTCCCTGGCGCCGCACTTCACGTTCTCACCGGCCGCCTGCCCCGGCCATACCGGCGTCGACTGCCTCGGTGTCGCGGCACCGTGACCCGGCCTCGGAGGCACGGCCAGGGCTCCATGTCGTCCCCGCCCTCGACGAGGAGCAACGACAGCCCGAAGCTCTACGGCACGGCGTGCGTCGAGCGACGCCGCGTGCTGGCACTGGCGCTGGCGCGTCGCGGGGTCACCACCGCCTCGGCCACCGGCGCGGCCGTCCACCCGTCCACGTCCCCGCCGCCGCTGCAGGAAGCTGGTGCCGCTGCAAGAAGTTCAAATGTCATAGCAGCGGCCGGACGGATTTGACGCACGGTGCTCCCTCCCACAAAGTGGTTGTTGCTAGACGAGGAATCAAACTCGCCTCCGCTGCTCCATTTGGATGGCATGCCACACCCTTTTTTTTGGAGACTTCATTCTAATTTTCTTTAGGGGAAATTGCTGTGTTGTGTTGCTATCTCTGAATCTCAGTGGTTTTTGCATCGCCTACTGCTCCCGGCGAGCTTGTCCGTCGTTGTCGTCAGACTTTCTTGCGCATCACAAGAGATGTAAGCATGGTTTGTTTGTTCCGTTTGTACAACTGAACTTGTTGTAATTTTGTTAGCCGAAAAACCTGCTATAGTTTTTTCAATCTAATCAATGAATTACTAGTACTAGTTGATCTCGTGACATCCATGTGGTACCCGTATATTCACATAGATTTCTTGATGAGGCATGTCTGTTGGTTAGATGAAATGGAATTCTGTCATAAAGAGGCTATATAAAATGCTTTGTTGTCGATCAATTTCTCTTCAGTTTAGCGGGGGAATAGAGGAAACAGTACCCAGAGCAAACTGTGTTCCAGCGATCGCTGTATGCTTACAAAAACATAACACACAAACTAATACTACTACACTAGTACAGATTTAGACGTCAAAGTAATACAATACATAATGTTAAAAATTGTCAGCTTACCAAAATGTTAGATCACATAAGTTCACTCGAAAAAATACAGAAGTTCATAGTCAAATTTAAATAAAAAACGAACTTCATTACTCCATTTGTAAGGAAAAGGAAATTTTCAGTTTCAAAAAATAAAACCAAGAAGTTCAAATTGGAATAACAGAGAAGTTCATTCTTTATAAAAAAAACACCAAGAAGTCCATATTAAAAAAACCATGAAGTTCAATTTGAAACAATAGAGTAGTTCAATGTATATGAAAAACTCAGATTTTTACTACATAATAAACTAAGCAATTCAATTTAAAAAAACGGAGCAGTTTGATATTTTTTACAAAACCTCAAATTTTTTCTGTTACTAACAAATAAATCAAGAAGTTCGGTTTGAAATAACGAAGAAGTTCGACATTTACTAAACAAACTCCAAATTTTCCCATTTGTAGAAATATACAAAGAGGTCCAAAAATTGAAAAAAAAAAGCGTTTTGATGTCTATAAAAATTCAGGTTTTTTCATTGCTAAAGGGGTAGCGTTGTTTTTGGCATTTTTTTTTGAGCAATTCAATTTTAAAAAGAAAATCAAGAATTTCAAACTAAAAAATAGAGTAGTTCAAAACTTAAATTCTTCTTGTTTCTATGCAAAATTAAAGTATGAAGTTCAATTTTTAAAAAGTTGTACAATGTTTATAGAGAAATCATTTTTTTTCTTTTCTAAGAATAAAGTAGAGAAGTTCATATATTATAAAAACCTGATTTACATGCACAATTTTGATGAGTGTTTTAGGGCTTGGGGCAAATAAAGAAAAGAGCAGTTCAAAGTGATAACATCCTGAAGTTCACGTACTACATGGTGTGTGTTTCACATGAGAATAAAAATAAAAAGGCAAAGCCTAATTTTTTTTAAGAGAACTTCAAGTGCTTGGCCAGGGGAAGTTCAAAAATACTTGTGAGAGAGGTTCACCATGTATTTACATGTGCAAAAACGCACAAAAATGTTGTTTTTGTGAATTAAAATAATTCTCTCAATCCATTACAGATTTATAACAAAAATGCTCTATATTAAAAAGTTTCTCATATTCAACAACTTTTCATGGTGTATAAATATTCTTGTTCCAAAAAACGGTTAAAACAAAATGGTGCATGTTGTTCGAAACAAAAGATTAACCGTATTAGAAAAAGTTATGTCTTTTCAGCAGGTTTGCAAAGGTATATTATTTGTGCAACTCCGATGTATAGGTGGGGAATTACGAATAGAAAAACGTGACAGAAGTTCAAGGTGAAAACAGTGGGAAGTTCAACTACTTCACAAAATGTGTTTCAGAAGAGAATAAAAGAATACAAAACTAAAGCCTAGAAGGTTTGTTGCAAGAAGTTCACGTGCTCCACCCTGCACGGTTCAAAAATTATATTTACGAGACGTCCGTCGTTCATTTACATGTTGTTTAAAAAGGCAAAAAACAACGTTGTTTTGCCATTTTAAAAACTGCTCTCAAACGGCAACGAATTTGTAACACATGTCTACATGAAAAACTTGTTGTGATTCATAAGCTTTCCACCGGGTATATTATGTGCCACATTTTGATGAACGGTTAAAAAATTTCATGTATACCATTTAAAACACGTTTTGATGTATTCAAAAAATTCTTACCTGTTGAAAGAAGTTCATAGTGAAAACAACGAGAAGTTCAAGTACTGCAAGGAATGCATTTCAGGTGAGAATAAAACTATAGAAAAAATAAAATCTTAAAAGGTTTGTTGAAAGAAGTTCAAGTGCTCTGTCCGGGGAAGTTCAAAAATTCTTGCGAGAGAGGTTCACATTGTATTTCCATGTTTGATTTTTTTCTGTATAAAAATCAAATACAATTCTTTACTCAAAATATAAAAAGGTGAAGTTCAAATTGAAATAACAGAGAAGTTCGGAGTTTATTAAAACCTAGGATTTACCTGTTCAAAAAATAAAAAACACAACGCCATTTTTTGCACTTTTAAAAACAACTCATAAACGAAAAAATGGTTGCTAGGAGTTCAAGTGCTCGACGAGGAAAAGTTTAAAAAATTCTTGTGAGAGAGGTTCACCGTGTATTTAGATGTCCAAAATACATAAAAAATACATTGTTTTTGTGTTTTAAAATAATTCTCTCAAACCAGATAGAAGTTCAAAATGATAACAACCGGAAGTTCACGTACTACATGGTGTGTGTTTCATATAAGAAAAATACAATAAAGTGAAACAGAGTGAAGTTCAAACAGACATGCCCGAGAAGTTCAACTACTTCACGCAGTGCAAAAAACAGCACGTCAAAAAATAGCACGTCAAAAACAGAATGAAGTTCAAATAGGCATGCCCGGGAAGTTCAACTACTTCACGCGGTGCATTTCCATTCGCGATGAAGGCAGAAATCATGATCTCATCATTTTCTAATTTATTTCAAAACGGCAGGAATATCATTTGTGTAAGTTCAAGTCCTCGGTCAAAGAAAGTTAAAAAAATATTGTGAGAGAGGTTTGTACAAAAGGAATATCATTTGTGTAACACTGACGAAATGGATAAGAAAATTACAAACAAAAATATGTCACAGAAGTTCAACGTGAGAACAGCAGGAAGTTCACCAACTACACTGAATGAATTTTAGATGAAAAAACTTTTAAAAACGTCGCGACTATGAAAAAATGATCAACACGGGAAAGTTGCGTGTTTGCAACAGCTTTCCATTGGTATATCACTTGCTCAATTCCGGTGAGTGGATGGAGAGCTACGAGCAAAAAACGCACGTGAAAAAACAGAGTGAAGTTCAAGTAGACATGCCGAGAAGTTCAAGTTCTTCACGCGGTGCATTTTTGAAGAATCTGTTTCGCGATAAAGGCATAACAAATGATCTCGCCATTTTTGAAATTACTTGAAAACGGCTAGGAATTAGAGAAAACCATCAACATGAAAAAGTTTCGCATTTTCCGTAGCTTTTCAGCGGTATATTATTTGCCCCATTCCGATAAAGTTTGTAGAAATTACGGCGAAAATACGTTTTTAGCCATTTTCAAAATTGAATTAAAACCGTAAGGAATTGGGAGAAACAATATATAACAAAAAGTTTTGCATTTTCTCAAGGTTTTCAACGCCATATCATTTGCTGCATTCGGACCTACGCTTGAAAAAATTAGCTCGGAAATACAAAATCGGTGGAACTTGTATCGTTTTCTAAATTACTTTTACACCGTTCAAAATTAGAAAAACTTTTAATATGAAAAAGTAGCGCATTTTCATAAGCTTTCCAATGCCATATCATTTGCCTTAATTGGATTAGCAGTTTAGAAATGACATCGAAAATACGAACTTGGCTGTTTGGTCTACGAAATTCTATGATTTTCCAAATTAAATCTTATTCATAGGGAATTAGAGAAAACTTTCAACATGTGGAAGGAGCGGTTTTGCAGCAGCTTTCCAATGCCATATTATTTGTCTCATTCCGATAAACGGTTTAGAAATGCGATCGAAAATACGATTCATGTTTTTTGTATAAAGAAAAAATGATTTTCAAAACTACTCTTAAACCGCTTATATTTTGCCAAAAATTTAACTTGGGTCATGATACTGGTGTCCATAGCTTTCCAACGGTATATCGCAAGCCCCATTTGGGGAATGTTGGCGGAATTTCAACCTAGCACTGGGAGAAGTTCGGGTCGAACAACTCAGACAGTAAAATTGCAAAAAATGCAAGTTCATCACGACCCGAGAGCAAAATCCGCCAACGAGCGAGATTCCTATTTAAAACAGGTATTTAGTTGCTAAAAAACGTTTCTAGATTACACTAACATCATATAGAACACGACTAACAAGAATAATTCGCGCGGGGAGACACGGTCGCGAAGATAGCCCAAAGGTCGGGTTCGTACAGAGGGAAGTTCGGGCGCGTTACTCAGGCAGGTCAGATTGTGATCAGAATATTATTCTGACCACGTGATCAGAATATTATTCTGACCCCGTGATCAGAATGGTGTTTATGTATATATTATGAATTCAATTTTCTATCTGTTTTTGTATACTAATTTGAATCTAGCTACTATCATCCACATATACAGAATGGAAAGCGTATATACACACATTGAAACAGAACATATAAGAATGAAAAACAGAGTACACACATTGAAACAGAGCAATAAACAGAGTAATACTATGATTGATGTGAATACAAAGCTATCCACGTTGAAACAACTTTTCAAAATAAACGCGCCCATGAGACCATGACCAACAGCCCTTGCCTAGGTAGCTCTGGGCTCTGCCTAAACTCATGCAGGCGTTCGTCCAAGCGGTCGACACGCTCGCGGTACATCTGGAGCGCGATCTCGAGCTCCAAGTTGGCTATTTCATCAGAGATCACCAGCTCGAGGATGCGACGGCCATGTTCCTCTACTACGCCCAGGTGGACACCTGGGCCAAGGAGGCGGTCGAGCCTACGGACCAGCGCGTTGGCATCCAGCGGGACGCGGACAAGGCGAACGGCGGCACCCATGCGAATGGCGCGGCGGGCGTCCGGTGGAAGTACGGCGTGGCCGGCATCTGGTGCAAGTACGGCGCTGAGGGCCTCTGCCCACTCCCGGCAAGGAATGGGGGTACTGACGGGACGTGTACCCAGGTGCGACGCCGCGTCGACAGCAGGAAAGCGCCGATGGATCCGCTCTTGCTGTGCGGCGCGCCGCGCCTCTCGCTCTGCGGCGCTCCAACGGTCTCGCCATGCGGCGAGCCACAACCTATCGGCGCGGACGCGCCTAGCTTGCTCTGCGGCGCGCCATCGATCATGTTGTGTGGAGAGCTGCAGCCTGTCGGCGCTGACATGCCTATCTTGATCTGCGGCGCTCAAGCGCCATGCGCCAAAGGTCTGCTCAACCCTGGCGATGACGCGCATCACAACGTCGTCCATCGCGTTGCCGGGGAGCGCGGCCGTGGCGCCTGCTCGTTTTCCTCGTCGACGAGGTTGATGACAGAGGCGACGCTTTGGTGGGTTGGCATGCTTGGAAAAGGTAGATGTGCTACAGGCTGCGCTTGTCGCCTCCGTGCGTCGCGCGCCCCCTATGCGCAATATAGCATGGTGGCGGGAAACAGGTGAGGAAATGGCGGAAAACGGTGGCGTGTTCATAAAACACCATCAATTAATGGAAACTTAGCATCGAGCTAGCACAAGAAGTAGATGATGATCAGATGAACACGGACCATACTAGGGATCCCGTCGGTGATGAATTCATCAATCCCAAACAGTTGAATACGAGGGAGCGTTTGCCCACAACACACACGACCTATTCCATCATAAATAGGTTGGATGGATCAACTGTATGCCACATATCGCACATTGTCAAAAAATAATGCGGTAGACCTTCTTTAACATGTGTTAAAAAATAAATAAAAAACAAAAAACAAGGACCTCGAGGTTAAATTAGCTGAGGGAATGGGGCATTTCGGTCATTTGACCAAAATGACTCATCCCATCACCTAATTTAACATCGACACAACTTCCCATCCAGTCACCCATCCGATGGCTGCTCCAGCCTGAGCACACTTAACTTGATAGTTTTCTTACATGAGCTACTGGTGGAACAACTAGTCCTTGCCGATAGGAATGCCTCTTCGCACCCTTATGGCGTATCCGGATGACCGCCCGTCCCACAATGGCCAATAGATGTTGTGTAGACAGAGCATATCACATACGTCTTATTAGAAGCAATCGTCTGCGTTATTATCGGTCTTCGCACACATTTCTGATTACAGACCTGTTTGCCGCATATCACACACATCTTGTTATATTGAACCGTTTATGTTCCCTTGCCTAATCACAAACAATTCATCCGAGTGAATCGTATGCTGCACACCGCACACACCTTTGATCTGGCTGACCGTTTCTTTTGTGTTGCCTAATCACAAACAGTTCATCCGAGTGAACCGTATGCTGTGTATCGCACACGCCTCCATCTGGCTGCCCATTTCTTTTGTTCGTCCTCATCGCAAACAGTTCATTGAACTGAACCGTATGCCCTTCATCGCACACACAACTAAAACCTGAACCATGTTTGATGCATCCATCATCGCAAACGTTTTACACATTTCTGACGGTTTTCATACAGCACCGTTTGCGATTATGGCATCGCACACAGTTTATCAAAGGGTCTCTGATCGTAGTGTCGCGTTAGCAGCATCCTGCGGTAGTGTTGTCCCATGTGAGAAAAGGATGATGGAGACTATGATTCCCCCACAAGTCGGGATGAGACTCCGGATGAAAAATATTAAAAAAATGATGAGAGAAAAAGAGAGAAGGGACAATGTTACTATCCTTTTTGCCACACTTGTGCTTCAAAGTAGCACCATGATCTTCATGATAGAGAGTCTCCTATGATATCACTTTCATATACTAGTGGGAATTTTTCATTATGGAACTTGGCTTGTATATTCCAATGATGGGCTTCCTCAAATTTCCCTAGGTCTTCGTGAGCAAGCGAGTTGGATGCACACCCACTTAGTTTCTTTTTTAAGCTTTTATAAACTTATAGCTCTAGTGAATCCGTTGCATGGCAATCCCTACTCACTCACATTGATGTCTATTAATGGGCATCTCCATAGCTCATTGATACGCCTAGTTGATATGAGACTATCTCCTTCTTTTTGTCTTCTCCACAACCATCGTCTATTCCACCTATAGTGCTATATCCATGGCTCACGCTCATGTATTGCGTGAAAGTTGAAAAAGTTTGAGAACGTCAAAAGTATGAAACAATTGCTTGGCTTGTCATCGGGGTTGTGCATGATTTAAATATTTTGTGTGATGAAGATGGAGCATAGCCAGACTATATGATTTTGTAGGGATAAGCTTTCTTTGGCCATGTTATTTTGAGAAAACATAATTATTTTGTTAGTATGCTTGAAGTATTATTATTTTTATGTCAATATAAACTTTTATTCTGAATCTTATGGATCTGAACATTCATGCCATAATAAAGGGAATTACATGGACAAATATATTAGGTAGCATTCCACATCAAAAATTCTGTTTTTATAATTTATCTACTCAAGGACGAGCAGGAATTAATCTTGGGGATGCTTGATACGTCTCCAACGTATCTATAATTTTTTATTGTTCCATGATATTATATTATCTGTTTTGGATGTTTTATATGCATTAATATGCTATTTTATATGATTTTTGGGACTAACCTATTAACCTAGAGCCTAGTGCCAGTTTCTGTTTTTTCCTTGTTTTAGAGTTTCACATAAAAGGAAAACCAAACGGAGTCCAAACGGAATAAAACTTTCGCGATGGTTTTTCTTGGACCAGAAGACACCCAGGAGACTTGGAGTGCAAGTCAGAATAGCCACGAGGCAGCCACAAGGGTGGAGGGCGCGCCCCCCGACCTTGTGGGCCCCTCGTAGACTCCCTGACCTAGATCTTCCTCCTATATATACTCTTATACCCAAAAACATCGAAGGGAGCCACGAAACCACTTTTCCACCGCCGCAACCTTCTGTACCCGTGAGATCCCATCTTGGGGCCTTTTCCGGCATCCTGTCGGAGGGGGATTCGATCACGGAGGGCTTCTACATCAACACATTGCCTCTCCGATGAAGCGTGAGTAGTTTACTTCAGACCTACGGGTCCATAGCTAATAGCTAGATGGCTTCTTCTCTCTCTTTGATTCTCAATACAAAGTTCTCCTCGATGTTCTTGGACATCTATTCGATATAATACTCTTTTGCGGTGTGTTTGCCGAGATCTGATGAATTGTGGATTTATGATCAGCTTATCTATGAATATTATTTGAATCTCCTCTGAATTCTTATATGCATGATTTGATATCTTTGCAAGTCTCTTCGAACTATCGATTTGGATTGGCCAACTAGATTGATTTTTCTTGCAATGGGAGAAGTTCTTAGCTTTTGGTTCAATCTTGCGGTGTCGTTTCCCAGTGACAGTAGGGGCAGCAAGGCACATATTGTATTGTTGCCATCGAGGATAAAAAGATGGGGTTTTCATCATATTGCTTGAGTTAATTCCTCTACATCATGTCATCTTGCTTAAAGCATTACTCCGTTCTTTATGAACTTAATACTCTAGATGCATGCTGGATAGCGGTCGACGTGTGGAGTAATAGTAGTAGATGCAGAATCGTTTCGGTCTACTTGACACGGACGTGATGCCTATATTCATGATCATTGCCTTAGATATCGTCATAACTTTGCGCTTTTCTATCAATTGTTTGGCAGTAATTTGTTCACCCACCGTAATTAATTTCTATCTTGAGAGAAGCCTCTAGTGAAACCTATGGCCCCCGGGTCTATTTTCCATCATATAAGTTTCCGATCTACAATTCTAGTTTCCTATTTATTTTCTTTGCAATCTTTACTTTCCGTTCCATAAACCAAAAATATTACTTTACCGTTTATCCATCTCCATCAGATCTCACTTTGCGAATAACCGTGAAGGGATTGACAACCCCTTTGTCGCGTTGGTTGCAAGTTGGTGTTTGTTTGTGCAGGTATTCGGTGGCTTGTTATGTTGTCTCCTACTGGATTGATACCTTGGTTCTCAAAACTGAGGAAAATACTTACGCTACTTTGCTGCATCAGACTTTCCTCTTCAAGGGAAAAACCAACGCAAGCTCAAGAGGTAGCAGGGGGTCGCTATTTACAGGCGAGCGAGGCCATGGCCGCCGCAGTGGCTGCAGCTCACCGTGGCCGGGGCTCGGGCGGCGGCTCTGTTGGGCGTGGGCTGGCGGTGTGGCACCGGCTGGCCTTCTAGAAGGTGATAGGGGCCGGGGCTGTGCTGTGGGCACGTCGAACGCGGCCGGGGCAGGGTGGGAGCTTGGGTGGCCACGGGCGAACAGTAGCGCGTGCAGTTAGCGCACTCTGTCCATAGTCACCACTGGAATTGCATGAACCAGGGGGCCAAAACATGTCTAGTGTGCGTGTGCATGGTCACGGAGTGTGTGTGTGTGCGTGTGTGTGTGTGTGTGTGTGTGTGTGTGGTTGTATGCCTATCCTATGCTTAGTAATTGAGTGGAGCCTCTAATGTAGTAGGTTTTTGCCACAAGGTGTTTGTTATCTGCCATTTGAATTTGGTTGAGCCAAACATGCTGAAACTTGTTGTGCTATGCTCTGGTATGCTGGTGAATATATATGAAGAAATTCAGAGCAAATGGGTGGACCTATATGACACTTCCTGTACAAACTTAATTTCTGTACATAAACTTTGGGGAGATGCTATGCTCAAATGGTGTGGTGGGAAAGGCTAGGGTGGTATTGTATGCTGTTTAAGATGTACGAAAAAATTGGGGTCATTTGGATGAGTGTAGCTAGTACATCCTTCACAAGCTGGCCAGGTGGATGCAAACTTTGAAATATACATGCAGGGGGTTGTGCTGGTTAGACATGGCTACAATCTTGTGGATGATCATGATATGGGTGTATGCTCATGTATGCAAAATTTCTGCTCAAATGGATTAGGGGTTAATGCACTTGTTTCACTACTGGCAGATCTTGGCAGAAACTTCAAACTGGCTCTGTGCATTAGTGTGGCTGTGAATGACCAAAATTGTGACATATTTGTGTCATTGGTGACTACTAGATGCTGCCCAAATTATTTGGTAATTTTCAGAGCTACCAAGATGGTAGTTCCTTCACAACAGCTACCTGGGTCATATTGGTTCTGTCAATTAATTGAAGGCTTGGCCTTCACTTAATTGAGCTAACCTTTTTACCAGAGCTTTGCGGGCACGTTCCCGAATATCACCGAAAATGTAGCTCACCCCTCCAAATTCGGGAATAGAGAGGCGGGCTCTTGAGCGGGACATCGAATATTTCGAGCCAATTCGGTAGGCTCGATTACTACTGCATCTAAACAGCGGAATTCAGGTCATCCAATGCCATTATTAATATCTTGGCCTGAATATCAACATCGTAAATGATGGCCACCAGCCGGCCTTTGCTTCCCCTCCACTTGTTTCCCCTGTGGCATGCCTTTGTGTACTTGAGCAGTGTATGAGACACTGGCACACACACATCATACTTCCATTAGACTGGCGTACACCACAGTATATACAGCCAAGATTATGACACAACAATGGAAAGAAAACATCGTCCGCAGTAATGGCCAGTCGCTTTCAAGACTGCGGATAAAGCAACTCCATTATCCCTGTAGAAAAATGGGCCGATTGACTAGGACTAACAGTCATACACCTTGCTTAGGTGTGATATACAGCAAAGGAGTAGCAAATTGGAGGGTGAGCAGTGTGGGTGATTTTTCTTTAGACAATCCCGGTCACTCAAAACCAGCAATAAGTACGAGTGTCACCATCAGACGATGATGCCGGGTTATTTTTGCTCCTTTTGTGGACGGATCATTTCCCTTTCATTAGTGCGTGTCGCATGGAGCATCCAAATTGCAGTACCAAAAGAAACCACCTTTCTTTGTGTACAGGGATCACCGTCACCTCATATATCAGAGTTTTAACACCGAGCTAGCACCAGCGATATACAGCAACGGACGTCCAGACGCCGCGGCGATGGCGAACCCGGCGGATAAATTTTCAGTGATCACTGTGAAATTTCAGCGAAGAAACTGCATTAACGCACACTACCAGCCTATTACTCCTTCCGTCCCATAATATAAGAGTGTTTTTAACACTGGTGTAGTGTTGAAAACGTTCTTATATTAAAGATGGATGGAGTAGTAGTGAACGGAAAAGGCAAGCAATCCGCACGACTCGAGAAGTTGACTCTTGATGCGCAGACAATTCACGCGTACCTGAATCTAGAGGGATCTTCAAGCTGCCGTCGCACAGTACAAAAGTTCATCTCTTGATAGAATGGATACATTTTGCTTTGTGACTAAGAGTCAGGGATGCCATTCCTTCCGGTGATCCAGTGCCAAGGCCTGCTTTTCGCCCCCACTAAAGTAAACTAGCTTCACCTCTTCACCAAAGAACACGATGCCTCCTCACCTTTACCTGAAAATTTGTCCTTTCTTGATTTTAGATAGAAGGGTGGGAGGGCATCCAAAATTCCTACTATCATCCATTGGTCCATCACCCAGCGCTTCTTGCCAACGTCGTTAATTACCAATCACGCTGCTATGCGTCGATGCATACTATCTATCATAAACGCTCATTTACAGCGTACTCCAGCTACATCGCCTCTCCCAAACAAAAACAGGTCGTTACCAAGACAACTCGTAAAGAGAAAAAGAGATACGCCCGTACGCGCACTGCACGTCGGGATAGACAATGTAGGGAACCAAAACGGCGCCTGCCCGTGCTCGGTGCACATAGACTGTGGCCGTGTGACACGCGTACAATACATACATGGAACCATTTGGGTTGCCAGCCATGAGCCATCACACCTGGGGAGACTCCGTCTTCGCATTGCAGTCTGGGTACAGCAGCCGTCCTGGTTGTGGCGCATCTCATGCCAGTTAATTGCCTGCAGATTTTGAGTATTCAAGAGAACTAGAAGCCGCGTTTATTACGAGTATAAATAAATAAATAAATAAAGATCATCCGCGTTCGAGCGAGCTGTATCACGGCGGTGGCAAGGCGAGCGCAATAATTGCACGCTTAACCACTCCACCACCAGAACAGTCATCAGAATGACATATGGAGAGTAATCGGAAAGGGAAAAAACAACTGTCCATTCACATGTTTCTCATCAGCGGCATGCAGCCATGCAAAGATTCTCTCGAGTGTACCCGCGAAAGGAAAGAAAATGCTTGACAACGAAAACAGTCACAGCCCTGGGCAAAAGAGGAACGAACCGGCTACTGACCGTGTTCATTCAGAAATGGACAGTCTCTATTGAGAACCAAATCAATGGCCCGTCGGTCCAAAGCACCAGATCACCCTACCCACGACAGCGACAGCGCGCGCGCGGTAGAGTGCGGACTTGTGGACGTGACGGGGCGCGGCCACAAGCCGACGTCAACGGCACGGCGACCCGACCCTCCGGCGTCACGCCCCCGGCGTGTGCGGCGGCAGCAGCTGGCACCGTTTTGCATGATCACCACCGCACCGTCTGCAGGGCTGGCATAGCGTCGCCGCATTGACCTCGTGCCCTCCCACGTCGGCGCAAGGAGGTAAAAAGGTACTACGGGGGTAGGCGCCGAGCCGCCGACCGACACAGGGGCAATAGGGTGCGCGTCGGCGCGACCAAGCCGGAAGGAAGGCACGCGAAGCTCGCTGCTTTCCTTGCTTGCCTCCTCCCGCCCCCAAAATAAAAATCTGAAAACAGCAAGGCACCAAACGCCCGGAGCCCCGAACACACCACCACACACCATTTCTTCCCCCTTCTGCCTCTCGCCTCGTCTCCCCCGCAGACCTCAGCCGGCCTACCCTCTTCCTCCTCTAAAAGCCCAGGTCAAACTGCCCCGGCCAGCGAGGGAGACGGGGGAGAGAGAGAGGAGAGAGGCTCTCGGATCCGAGCTGCCCCCTCCCGCGCCCGCCCAGATCTCCTGCGCAGCCCAGCACCCGACGCCCCGGATCTGCGCCTGCCGCAAAGGTATTCCCTTTTCCGTCCAATCTCGCTCCCTGGATCTGCGCCTCCTCCCCGGAGCCGGAGGTGGCTTGGCTTCCGTTCCGAGCTCCGCGGCCGCTGCTTCGGCTGCGGAGTAGGAGTAGCTACCTAACTTAGCTGATCTAGTCTAGATTAGATGATGATAAGCATCGAGAGCGGAGTTTATGGCAGGCCCACCAGAGGAAATCTCGCCGCTTGGCTCCGGGGATCTCGACCCCCGGTAGATATCTTTACGTGTTTCCAATTAAAAGCGGGCCTGCAAAATGTTTAAGGATCTGCGTCTGGCTTTGATGAAATCTCCGAGACTCATCCACTGCTTTTTTTGGTCAGATCTACAAGCAACCGGCCGGCAGCTTGCGGTCGCTGGTGGTTGGTTGGTTGGCGAGGAGGAGGAGGAGGATTAGGCGGCGGAGATGTCGTCCAGCACGATCCGGAAGGCGCTGGGCGCCGTCAAGGACCAGACCAGCATCGGGCTCGCCAAGGTCACCAGCAACATAGCGCCGGAGCTCGACGTGCTCATCGTCAAGACCACCAGCCACGACGACGAGCCGGCCGAGGAGCGCCACATCCGCGAGATCCTCCACCTCACCTCCGGATCCCGCGCCCACGTCGCCGCCGCGGTCGCCGGCTGCGCCCGCAGGCTCTCCCGCACCCGCGACTACGTCGTCGCGCTCAAGTCGCTCATGCTCGTGCACCGTCTCCTCACCGACGGCGACCCCTTCTTCCACCGGGAACTCCTCCACGCCACGCGCCGGGGCACCCGCCTCCTCAACCTCTCCGACTTCCGTGACGAGGCGCACTCTGGCTCGTGGGACCACTCCGCCTTCGTCCGCACCTATGCGCTGTACCTCGACCAGCGCCTCGAGTTCCTCCTCCACGAGCGCAAGCAGGGTTCCAACGCTAATGGAAGCGCCAGCCTGAACGGGCCATCGCCGCGTGACCGTTGGGGTTCTCCTGACCCGTATGGCCGCCGGTCACCCTCCTACACCTCCCCTCCGGGGAATGGGTATGGAGGGTACGATGATAACCGTGACAGCAGGAATGGCGGGAACTCTGATGACAAGAGGCCGCCGACCCCTGTGAGGGATATGAAGCCGGAGCGGGTCCTTGGCCGTATGCACCACCTGCAGCAGCTGCTCGACAGGTTCCTTGCCTGCCGCCCCACAGGTGGCGCGAAGCAGAGCAGGATGGTGCTGGTTGCACTGTATCAGATGGCGAGGGAGAGCTTCCAGCTCTACGCCGATATCTGCGAGGTACTTGCGGTGCTGCTGGACAGGTTCTTTGACATGGAATACGCTGATTGTGTCAAGGCCTTCGAGGCATATGCCAGTGCGGCAAAGCAGATTGATGAGCTTTGCTCATTTTATGCTTGGTGTAAGGACACCGGGGTAGCGAGATCATCGGAGTACCCAGAGGTGCAGCGGGTCACTGATAAGTTACTGGAGACATTGGAGGAGTTTATGAGGGACCGGGCAAAGCGCCCCAAGAGCCCACCACGGGAGCCTGAGCCCGAGCCGGTCAAGGAGGAAGAGCCAGAGCCGGACATGAACAGCATCAAGGCGCTTCCTGCACCAGAGGACTACAAGGAGCCTGAACCTGAGAAGGTGGAGGAAGAGGTGAAGCCAGAGCCCCCACCGCAGCCCCAGGGTGATCTGGTGGATCTTAGAGAAGACACTGTGAGTGCAGATGAGCAAGGCAATAGGCTTGCTCTGGCCCTCTTCCAAGGGCCACCTGCTGCTGGTGGTAGCAATGGGTCATGGGAGGCCTTCCCTTCCAATGGTGGCAACGAAGTGACTTCTGCGTGGCAGAATCCTGCGGCTGAGCCCGGTAAGGCTGATTGGGAACTCGCCCTTGTGGAGACGGCTAGCAACTTGTCCAAGCAGAAGGCTGTAATGACAGGTGGTATGGATAATCTGCTACTGAATGGTATGTACGACCAAGGTGTTGTGCGTCAGCATGTCAACGCACAGGCGACTAGTGGGAGCTCCAGCAGTGTTGCCCTACCTGCGCCTGGACAGAAGACACAGATGCTGGCTCTTCCGGCACCAGACGGTTCGATGCAGAACGTTGGTGGGGATCCTTTTGCGGCATCCCTTACCTTCGCACCACCATCCTATGTGCAGATGGCCGAGATGGAGAAGAAGCAGCAGTTCTTGACACAGGAGCAGATGATGTGGCAGCAGTACCAACGGGACGGCATGCAGGGGCCGTCGAGCTTGGCCAAGCTCGATCGGACCTACAACAACGGCTTCGGCTCAAACCCAGCCATGCCATACGGGATGCCAAACGCGCCAATGGCAAATACAGGGTATTACTACCCCACTTACTGAGCTATTCTTTGTTCAAATCCTTACAGTTGCTGTGAATTTTGTTCTGTATTTGTGATCTTACTCCTCGGGGCTGTGTCCAGCATCAGTTGTTGTGTCCCTTGTCTCTGGATCAAACCTTTTGGTCTCTTATATATATGTAATTCTATTTGTTTGGAACCAAATGCGGCATCTAAGGGTTGGTTATAGTTGAATACATAATCTGAGCTGATGTTCTTTCATAGTACTTGATAGTACTAGAGACTTGTGCATATTGTCAGTCGCTTGGTGCTACCCGGTTGTTGTTAGTATACCTCGTGGCAGTGTACTGCATGTCACATCTGTCATCTACTACCTGCTATGATGAAAAATTGTTCCGTTTCTCAGATCTAGATCTCCTTGTTCGCTGGAGAAGTTTGTTGCTAGTAGTTGGCATTAAGGACGTCCTGGTAGGTGGTTTCCTTTGATCAATTATAACTTCGTTGAAGCGATTGCTTTCGGTGATGGACTTTGGAGCAAAGTTCCCTTGTAAAAAAAAAATAGAGCTCGAATGATTGCCTTGCTGCTCGTCTAAGTTATGGAATACCTGTTGCTGCAAAACTGGAACCTATCATAATGCTGCGTTCACATTTAGGCCCTCTTTGATTTGCATGATTCTCAAAATGTAGGAATAGAAAGAAAAAAAAAATACAGGATTGAAGTGACATGCCCGCTTGAATCAAACTTCCTCTGATTCAAAATAAGTGAGTTCAACCTTAATTCAAAGTTGCGACAAGTTCAACCTTAGTTCAAAACTGCGATACTTATTTTGGATCGGAGGGAGTGTAGAATTAGCAGAATGGTTGATGTCACAAAAAAAACAAAGAAATTGTAGAAAGTTCCAACAAAGTGTACATATGATTCCCTTGGAAAGAATTCCTATAGGATCCAATCCGATGTATCAAATGACCAACGTAGAATTCTTTTCTAAAGATTCGAATCCTAGGAAAATCCTATTGAATCAAACGATCCCGCCCTTAGTTGTTGCTCGCCGATGTATAAGTCCTGAATATCAACCCCGTCAACAGGACGAAACATGGGTATTGACTTTTTAGGCCTTGTACAATGCTAAATGCTTAGGGAGGTGCTTGGAAAAATAAATCAGGTTCTTTAAAGCATCGGTGCCTATTTTTATAGAAAAGACGCCTAATTAAGCGTCTACCTTGTACAAATAAGCACCGGTGCTTAAAAGAAGCCTGGTTTATTTCTCCAAGCATCTCTCCTAAGCACCTTGCATTATACAGGTCCTTATGAGAGGGGCGGTGCTCGGTGGTTTTGGGGCTAAGGACGGTTTCACCAACTACACCATGCGGGTTAGTAGTAGGTAAGGGCGATCAAATCAAAGCGATCGGGTACGTCGTGCGTGATTGACTCTTTCGCTTGGTGCTGTGTTTTCCTGGAAAGAAAAACTGAGGCCCCGTTTGGTAGCTCAGTATTTTTAAAGTATTCTAAGAATACTGTAGTTTTTCAGATTACCATAGTTTTAGTTACAACGAGGTGTTTGGCTGCCACTAGAAACTATGTTTTTAATACTGCATTATTTGCCAAGCCGTGGTATTATCTCTGTATTAAAAAAAAACCCAGACCTCTTTTTTTAAAACTGAGCTCGGCAAAGAAAGGGGTCCCTGTTATCTTCTTCCTTGCTTCAAGCCGCTGCTGCCCCTCCTTCGTTCTCCCATTGCTTCTGCTCGGCGACCTTGTTCTGCCGGATCTCGTCCTTGAGCTATGCTACGTCAGTGTGGTCCGCCTGGAAATTGCTGCCCCGAATCGCTTTGCCTCTGTTGCGCTAGCTGCAGCGGTGCACTGTACGTTGGCAGCTTGTCGGGTCGTTGTACACTGCCTCTTCATGTTGGCCCCCGTTTAACTCCACCAAGGTAGCCGAGAGGAACGGGGCAAGCAAATCCTGCTGGACTCAAGCTTGCTACTCTGCAAAGCTAAGTTGTTGTTCTTGCTCATGCGATTTTTGTCTATCGGTGCTGGTCACAACATACGAGTGTCCATACCCAACTAATCAACTCTGATCAACCAAACCATTGAGTGATTGCAACTAGCTAGGAACATGCGTGTTTGTAGCTGCTATCAACTAGCTAGCTAGTTAGCTAATTACGTTGCTGCATAATAAAGCACCAGCCAAACAGGTCACAGTATTCCCAATACTGCAAAATACTTTGATATTTCAAAGTTGTGGTATCCTCCACCTACGGGCTCAAATACCGTAGTTTTTCAATACTTTGGTTTTTGTAACATCTTGCTATCAAACGCAGCCTGAGCTTTGTTTCCCTAGGTCGCTTTCTTGTCCTGACGACCCTTTCTTTTCTTCAGTGCTGCTTGCGGTCATCTGGTTACAATTCCTTCATTTTCTCCCGGCCCTTCTTTTCCAACTACGAATGATTGGACGCTTGGAATACACCTCGATGTTTTATCTCCTCCGTTTCGGAATCAGAGCTAGCACTACACTCTTCTCAAGAGGAAAGGCAACCAAAAAAAAAAACATAAGGATGAAATGGGTACATAAAATGGAAATGGAACCCAAATGGCGGAAACACACTAGCGCTGCCGCGAACGACCCCGATTTCCCTTTCCCTAGCCCGTTTCAAAATTTCACTTCACCGTTTACATTTTCAAAAAGAAATTAAACTTGGACGTTCAGATTTCATGAGAGGAGATGGCGCGTTAAGACGTCGACGCTTAGCACAATGCAGCGTGGATGCACACAAAATAGACATCCCCAAATGCGCGCTGAGAGGTCCGGAGTATGCTTTCCCCACACGGCAACGCACTTTCTTAAACCGACTGGCGGCTACCCATGGCGGATAAGCAGCACGTCCTTGTCATTTCGGGCACGTCGTTGTCTCTCTTTCTCTTTTTTTTTTGCCGGACACGTCGTTGTCTTTCTTTCTTTTCTTGGAAAAACTAACGCGTGGGCGTTTGCACACCGCCCACATGCTCCATCATCATTCATTTTGCCACGTATGAACAGATGACATCAGCAAAAATCTTTTTGGTTTTCGGCTCAAAAATGTTTTATCTCCTAATTAAAAAAGCAAATTAAAATTCTGTTTTCACCATTAAATCCATCTCGACGAGATCTTCAAAACTAGACCCCATGTTGATATGTTTCGACGATTTTTTTTTTGCCCAAAAGTTGCCATGATGTTTACACTGCAGTTGTCATAGTGCTTAAACTAAAGTTGCCATGTGGCATTAGTTTGTAGATCATGGCAATTTTAGTTCTTCGATGATGGCAATTACAGTACTTTGACCATGAATTTTTTTTTATGAACCATGGCAATCTTAAGTGCATGTATCATGTCAATTTTAATTTATGTTGCATGACAAGTCTAGTTTCTTAATTCCCCGTTTTATAATATGTCAAAATTTACTTTTAAATGTAGAAGAAAATAGCTGAAACATATCATGGCAACTTCAGTGTAAACATCATGGCAATTCATGTGCAATAGACATGGCAACTTTTAGCCAAAAAAAATTCGTCGAAATATATTGATATGAGATCTAGTTTCAAAGATCTCGTCGCGAGGGATTTAATGATGAAAACGGATCTTCAATCGGATTTTTCATTTAAGAGATAAAACATTTTAAAAACAGAAAATCCAAAAAGGTTTTCACATGCATACATGTGGTGACATGGCGTAGTTTGTATGCTATAGGGCGTGCGAGCGAATTTAGCTCCCACCACACGTGTGAGCGTTAGCGTTGTCCTTCTTTTTTCTTTGCGCGAGGGGAAAGGAGTTTTATTCCGAGAGAACTACAGTCGAGAGACAAAAGATCCTCAATACGTGATGGTCCTACACTCTATACGACTATAGTTTGCCAAACGGTCGGCAACTCTATTTTAATCCTAATCAACATCTGAGAAATAAACTCCCTGTCTCTCATCAACTTCTTGATTTCAGCCACGAGATGACCAATCAACTCTGTTCCTGATAGACAATAAGGCCTCACTTGAAACAGATTGGACAGAGTGAAATGTTGTATAGCCAACGCCATCCCTTGCATAATTGCATGTATATCAGTTTCCAGTGCATTGCCAATCGCTAGTGCCTAATGGGGCAGCAAAAATTATGCAGTAAACCTTTGTCAAATTTAAACTAAAACCACGACACTTATTTTGAAACTAAGGAACAGAACGACCTGCTCAAAGGTGTAGCGCTCAAAACAATGAGATGTAATAGTACCATTTGCAGTAATATAGCCTGATTGCCATACTGATGAACTGATCACCATACTTGTGCGGGTGCCTAAATCACATTTGCAGCGACGCGGCATTCATCAGCATGCAGATAGCATTCAACGAGGATTTTCAAAAAATGTTAATTGCTCGTATTAAGACAGACTCTGAACTGCCACAGTCCAAATGATACACAAACCAATGAATATGAATCAGTGGTACAGTAACAGGCAAAAAATATCTTCAGGAATCTTGAGTGGGTGTTCTCCGGTCTCGGTGCGTTTTAGATTATACTTGTATTATTTCGGCTTCAGGAACTCCCTAATGTTACAAAGCATGCCTTTGTCGTATGGATTGACAAACTTGACTTCAAAATCTGCATTTGTGGTTTGAAAAAAAAAGGTCAAACATGTACCATAATTCAAAAAGCAACAAGAGGAATTAATCAGTCAGAGGTAATGTTTATACTGGTAAAGCACCTGACTGAGGCTGTTCCTTCATTTGGAATTCAGGATATTTCTTCCAGTTTATCTGGATAAATCTCACCTCTTAGCTATAAGAAACAGCAAACGAGAAGACGACCTGCAATTGGTGAAGAAAGAGTCCAAAGCATGGGAAATTTGACATTACCCACTCATCCGTCCTGATGTTGAAGCAGATGCCGTACACATGCCATATCAGGAACACAACCTGGCAAGGAGCAGCAAAATTCATACCCCAAGACTTAGGAGAAACAACACGGATCATAAAAAGTCATAATCAGCACATTTGATCTAGACAAAGGCTCACAGCAACACAAGTGCAGCCATGGCCTTGCATAGGAAGATAGATTTCAAGCTGTTGCAAAAATAAGAAGACCCGCGAGCTGACATATTTAAGACACTTGGTCAATCATAGAAAAAGCGGCCAGTGACTGAGATTAGAGAGAGCAAACTGGTATTTCTAGCTGCATGCTTTCAGTGTGCATCTATATCAGGATCGCCGTAGCTGAATATAATTTTATAAATGTTGGCACTTTCAGTACAGTTGAGACATGAAAAACCATGACAACGAATATCACTAGTTGTAAACCTCTGTAGTGTACAGTACATTATTTGTGTTCCTTTTCTGTCCGTAATTCATGAAGCATGATCTGTCGAACCATTACCCTCAATTCTATCCAAAAAAAATATTCTGATTATCTTGTCAGATAAATTGTTGATTGCATGCAGACAACTCTATCTCATAAGCGAATACTGCCACAGTTCAGACACATGAGATGCTTTTTCTCCTTCCAAATAATACAGCTTATTCATGTGCAGAGGTAAATGGTTACAGAAGCAGAAACTATGGTCAATGTGGCTTCCAAGAGGTTAACAACGAACCTGCCATATCACTTGGAGGACTGAGAAGAGCATTGTGCCGATCACCATGTTTAGAGACAAATGATTCTGTAAAATTGCCCAAATTAAGTATCATGCAGTGATCCTTACATACAATGATGCTATCTGATGGCCAAATCAAACAAATGAATCATAGGGGAAAAACTGAAAAGAATGGTCTGTAATTAAAATATGACAGGATTCTTCAAAACACTCTGAATTACACGTTCTCTGGAAAATCATACCGAACTAGACTACAGATGCACTTATTGTGCCTAAATATCTGAATCTACTAAGATAGACCAGCATTGGTCGAAAGTCATAAATCCCATGATGCCTACTCCCTCTGTTCCAAAGTAAGTGTCGTGGTTTTAGTTCAAATTTGAACTAAAACTTGAACTAAAACCACGACACTTATTTTGGAACGGAGGGAGTACAAGACAACCATTGTGTGTTAACATGAGCTGTTGGTTTTGTGCCTTTGACAAACAGAGTTTGCCTTGCCTAACTTTGACCAAATTTTGCTAATATCTAGTTTGATGCAAAAGTTTTGGGTTTTCTACTCTAATAGTATTTTCGGAACAAAACTTAGCCAAAACATTGGGGCCACCCAGATTTTGCTATAAAAAAATTGCTTTCCATGTTCTACGTTTGGGCATAAGCCAAACCTGATAAATGTGTAAGACCTTTCATGCAAGGAACAAAAGATCAATTGGCTTGACAATGTAATCAATATCACTTCGCAAGGTATGCAAAATAAGATGATGGAAAGAGATACCTCAGTTCTTAAAGTTCCTGAGGTTATGCAACTAGTTATATCTGCAAAATAGAATAAAAACAGTTACAAATGGAGCGAAATCCATGACTGCGAATACTATTTGGATATACGAAACGTGAAAGTCCAAAAAGAGTAAATGTATCTACAATGTCTTTAATTAGAAAAAAAGACATTTCCAGCTGTGAAAGCATGTAGACCAGCTATCCCGGAAAACAGTTAATTTATTTCAGACGTGAAGGAGATAAAAAGCCACATACATTTAGTTGAACACATTGTATATGTCGATTCAGCAACAACAAATCCTGTCAAAAGTGCCATAAATAGCCTATGATTTTTCTGTCCTGCAAAACACGTTATGCAGGTTAAAGTGTGCATCTATCTATAATGCAAAAACAGAAGCAAAACTAAAAAATGCAATATAGTACCTATGCAATTACCAAATGCAGGGCAATGGTGGTCATAACCTCTAACATTTGCTTTGCAACAGTTACAATGCCTCACCCTTGAGAGTGATGGATACTTCTACACCAAAAGTACAAAAGATTCAGCATGTTAATGCACGACGTCCAGATTTCAGGTAGCAACTTAATATAACAACTTCATTGAAAACTCTACTTTCTCAACACCTCACTCGAGCATATAGCATCCACGAAATCCTTGCAGCCAGCCTCTTCCAAAAATGAAGATTCGTATGCAACAATGCCGGGATCACCAGAAAGAATCCTGCAATAAAAAAAATTCAAACTAAACCCCTAATCCCAGAGGCAGTTGTATGCTAAGGCCAATAAATGTTAAGCGGAGTATGTCCAAATGGATTTTTTGTTGTTGTTGTTGTTGTTGTTGTTTTAAAGCCTGAACTTCATTATGGAGTCCAAGATGAACCTCGAACTTCCAATCCCCAAAATCTGAACCCTTATCTTATAATCCTGGCCCGACCCTTGGACCTTGAAGCTTGTTTGACTTTGACACACCCATGATGATACGGCCGCGTCTACACACACGACTGAATATGCTACAGGTGGTGTTCAAGGTGAACCTATAATTATTGTTGACGTCACTGTTACGCCAAGCTTGAAAACAGGAGAAGTACATGTACCAAAGTACATACGTATTGATCTGGAAGACAAGAAGGATACATAAGAATTAATGAAAAATACTAGTACGCATTTTGTGGTACTTTCATTTATGTGCATACAACCATGCATGCATGAGGAACATGATGCATTGGTGAGTCACGTTGATGGATAATAATTTCCATCGGTTTAAACCAGAGAAGACAGCCTATGTTGTGCATGATAAGGAATCTACGGCTCAAGAATTTATTTACAGTACTACTTGCTACGTCAGGGTCAAAATCTAGAAGATCTTTTACGTTTTTATTCCTGCCCAGCAAGGAGAGGATCAGCGTGAGGATTCTAATTATTTGGGATTTCTTAAGCTTGAAGGACATCGGGTTTAGAGACATCTTGTCAAAATCTCTACTGGCATGTGAGTTCCTGCAACGCGTTTACAAGCTGAGCCTATACGGTTCGTCCACGTTATTCCTTCAGATCGAAGGGTTGGCGTTTTGTTTCCGTGGGACTTGCGAACATCTTCGTAAACCTGCTGCGATGAAGGTTCGTGCCGTGAAAGATCGAGCCAACAACGGACCGATCCTCGCCTCGAGGTTCACTCCACATCACATGAAAAGAGCGATCGCAATCAAGAACTCATATCCTCGCGCACTCTTGTCACTGACATTCCTAGCCCTCCCCAAATTCACTCCCATTTCTCTCTCATCGCCGAGCTACCTCCCATGCCACCGTTGAAGTGTATATGTGGATTGCCTAGCCCTTTCCATCAGTTCAGACTTTTGGTTGTGTTGGCTAGTGCATAAAGCTTAACATGGTATGGCCCAAGGTCTTGAGTTCAAGTCTTGGCTTTTGCAATTTATCCAAAAATTGTTCTTCCCCCCTTTGTGTCCACGTATAGGCCTCTCTTTCCGCGTCACACGTGAGAGGGGGTGTTGAAGTGTATATGTGGATTGCCTAGCCTTTCCATTAGTTCGGACTTTTGGTTGCGTTGGCTAGTGCATGAAGCTTAACAACCTCCCTTCCCCTAGCTGTTTTCCCTTCCTTGCCAGTGTCCATCTCCACCGCCGGCCCCATTCCACTCATGTAGCTCTATTTCTCCTCATCATCATCTCCCCCACCACACCCTTTTTCCTGGTGTGCCGGACAAGTATAAGCTCAAGGTTAGGATCAGGATTAGAAAGTTCAAAGTTCCACTTTCAATGTTTGAAAGTTCAGATTCCATCTTGGAACGAGAACCATAGTTTAAGGTTTACAATGAACAATGTCCTTAGTGACTAAATAGAGCTTAGAGATCAGTAAGTGCATCGCAAAAATATGTTCCAGAGGAGTAGCTAACCTGTAAAGTCCCCACAGAAGCAGTGCACACTCAGCATTAATCAGCATGTCTAGTAGAGAAGAGGTATCTACAAAACATAAGGCTAGTTATAAAACAAGGATATTCTAGAGTATAGTTAGAAAACTATCAGAAGCTCTATACACTTATTTAACTACACCCTGCTCCAAAGTGGCATAATTTTTTTCAAACAAGTTATGCATAATGTGAGGAGGCGAGTATAAACTACATGCTGGGATCCTAGAAAAATTATGGCAACTGATGTCCTGATCTACAATTCCATCCCAAATTATAACGAAATGTCAGGTATTGCCATATTTATTTAAATAGAACTATGCTCTAGAATTGCAATACATCAGGAACGGTTCTTAGCTCCATCCACAAATATAGCATATATCTAAAGCAATAAACACCGTCCAAATGGCAATCCACCAGCGCACTGAGCTATAATGAATGCTTATTTCTATTTAAAAAGGAAAAGGAGACACACATAATATGCAATTTCAAACACTAAAGACATACGCACACTCTGCAAAGTCCAAACAGATGTAATGCACGGGGATTTCACCTCTCCGGATGACGAATAGGTAGACGCCCCACAAAAACAGCACGTTGAACAGCACGAACAGCGGCGCCGACGCGGCCACTCCGATGAACCTCCTCCAGAACCTGCCCACCAGAATAGCCGCCAGGAATACCAAACCTGTGCAGCGCGCAACCGAAGTAGGGTCAAAATTGCACTAAAAGAGCCACAGGAAAGCAAAGCAGGCACGCACTGACCTGCGACGGGGAGCATGGCGAGGAGGGAGATGGATGGGAGGAGGCGGGGCACTATGGCCACGGCGAGCTGCGAGAAGAGAACCAGGCCGCATGATACCAGCGCGGAGCACAGCACCTCCCATGGCGACCTCCGCAACCGGTGGAGCTCCGACGCCAGCCTGCTCATCGCCGAGAACTCCTCAGCCACACCCTCTGGATCCCAAGAACCATCAATAACTCTTGAGCCCGGAGATCCAGCCGGGGTCGGTACGGCCAACGCCGGGTTCCGGCGAGACCTCCGATCTTGCCGGATTCCGAGACAAACTGAGGAAGGAATCGAAGGAGATGCGGGCGAATCTTACGCCTCTTTTTGTTCATTGGATAGGATTATCACAGAATAGGAATTTTGTAGGAAATGAGATGACATGTATCTTAAATCATATGAGTAGAAATAGGAAACGAGATGTCATTTGATTGACACCAAAGAAATTTTTTCATTGAGTCTAGGCTCATTTTTATTTTTCTATGAAATGTGGAGAATAGGAACCAATCCTATGTAGGAATAGGAATATATTCCTATGAACCAAAGGGCTTTAAAGGAAAAAAATCCTATAAGAATCCTATCCTCTAGAATTCCTATGAAATTTCTTCAAACCAAAGAAGGCGTGGCCTCCTTTGGTTCATAGAGTGGGAAAATCGTAGGAATAGGAAAGTCATAGGAAATGAGATGACATGTATCTTAAATTCTATGAGTAGGAATAGGAAAGGAGATGCCCTTTGATTCACATCATAGGATTTTTTCCATTGAGTCTAGGCTAATGTTTATTTTCGGATAGGAAGAATTCCTCCATAGGAATAGGATTCCATTCCTACAAACCAAAGGGATCTAAAGGAATTTTTTCTATAGAAATCCTATCCTCTGAAATTCCTACAAGATTCCTCTAAACCAAAGGAGGCCTTACTGGAGAACTCGCGGGGGAATTTCGTCGAACATGTGTAGTGGGCGGTGGTGTGGGAACAGCAACAACTAGCAACACGCCAAAGAAATGGGGCGGTGCTAGGCGCCGGTCAACCGGCGCCAGCACCCCCGCCAGTCGCATCCTGTGCGCTAATTGTGTTGTTTCCCAACCGTTGAATAAAGCCCACAAAAGAAGAAGAAGAAAAGAGCCACACACCCACGCACGCACGCGGGGAGAGAGCAGGGCGAACACCCGCCATGGACGCACGCAGCGACCGCCCTCAAAGCACCGCCGGTCGACACCCTCGAATCGCCCATCCTCATTGGTTCCTGTATGATGTCGTCGCAGCACCTAATTGCCGTCATCGTACATTGTCGACAATGATTGCAGCACAGCCTTTGATGGCTTGCTACCCGCCCCCACGATTGCAGCTTATGTCATCGACGGGTGGAAGCCCTGTCACAGCTTCAGCCAGAGTCTTCTCTAGCACCGACGGGTGTCGGTCGCAGCTTCAACTAGCCCCCCCCCCCCGCGCACATTCTAACATCAACGTCGAGAGGTTTCAGCAAAACTACCAGGCGGTTCCAACAAATCAAATTGGTGGTTCAAGCAAAATTCGTTCGGCGATCCCACCATCTTCGCTCCATGGTCCCAACTCGCTCGGCGGTTCTAGCAAATCCTATCGGTGGTTCCAACAAAAAAATCCCACCGGTGGTTGCATCATCATCGCCAGACGTCGCATCTTATAGGCTGGCCGCCAGGTCGTTACAACACCTTCGCGCAACGGTCCCGGCATCGCCACCAAGTTGTCGCAGCACCTTCGCCAGCAGCGTCGGCCCCAATCTCACGGGGGAGGAGCACGACGCTGATGTGCGCATGAGTAGTGTGGGTGTTCTCTCACTGCGAGCAGAGGAAGGTGGAGAGGAAAGAAGAAAAGAGGAGAAAGCCCGCTGGTGCGCTGGGCGAACTTCATCAGATTTATGTTGCAGTGTGCGGAGCTCGTCTGATTGATGCGCGGTATGGTGGATATCAGTAGAGAAGGAGAGAATCGTTGTGAGATAAAGGGATAAGGCAGTGTCGCCTCTCCTCCAGTGTGACCCCCCGCGGGCCACGTGCAGCGTTCCCCCTAGTCGACACTACTGCAGGATGCTGCTAATGCGACGCATGAATCAGAGACCCTTTGACCAAATTGTGTGCGATGCATTAATCGCAAACGATGTTCTAATAAAACCGTCACCAATAATACGAACTATGCGCGATGGCGGAGACATCAAGCACAATTCAGATTAGAGTTGCGTGTGCGATATATGGCATACAATTGATCCATACGAACTGTTTGCGATGAGCCAGAATAACAGATACGGCCAGTAAAAACAGACTACCGACATGCTATAAATTTTACCAATGAAAACAATAGAAACCAACTCAAATAGAAACTACTCAAAATAAAATAAAAATGCCAATGCAAACATGAATGCATCTAGACTCAAGAAACAAAACTAAGAAAGACACTGACTTCCGGGTTACCTCCGAGGCAGTGCTTTCTTTAAAGCCATGTAGTTAGGCTCCGGTGCTCCGTAAGGTCACTCACCGAGATCCCAAGGGATATCTACCCCGAGTGTGAGACCTACCTCCGACCGGGGTTGGGAGCACCTCATAGCAGAGCTCGATCGGAGGTGCGTGTCGGTGTCAAAACCGGCGGATCTCGGGTAGGGGGTCCCGAACTGTGCATCTAAAGTCGATGGTAACAGGAGACGGGGGACACAATGTTTACCCAGGTTCGGGCCCTCTCTATGGAGGTAATACCCTACTTCCTGCTTGATTGATCTTGATGAATATGAGTGTTACAAGAGTTGATCTACCACGAGATCGTAATGGCTAAAACCCTAGAAGTCTATCCTGTCTGACTATAATTGTATACTGATCTCCCTCTACGGGCCTAGCCCTCTGGTTTATATAGACACCGGAGGGATCTAGGGTTACATAAGGTCGGTTACAGAGAACGGAATCTTCATATTTGGTCGTCAAGCTTGCCTTCCACGCCAAGGAGAGTCCCATCCGGACATGGGAGAGAGCCTTCGGTCTTCATATCTTCACGGCCCATCAGTCCGGCCCATGTACAACAGGTCAGACGCCCGAGGACCCCTTAATCCAGGACTCCCTTAGTAGCCCCCGAACCAGGCTTCAATGACGAGGTGTCCGGCGCGCAGATAGTCTTCGGCATTGCAAGGCGGGTTCCTCCTCCGATGACTTCAAAGTGATGTATTCGGCTTTCCATTTAATGTCGTACCCCTTGGCTTCTATGTATCAACAACCTCAGCTTCCACGTGTCAAGCGAATGCGAGAGGTCAGGGCATTTTTTGCATATAACACCCCGACCATGTAAGAAAGAGTGTCTATTTAAAGAGATTAGATCTCAGATCCATTCGGCACCACGCGGAAAAAATCCTCAAAGATTGCCAGGAAAGACCATTCCAACATGGCTAGTGCTCCCAGCTCCTCCTCCCGTTCCTGCGGCCCAGAAAAAGGCGAGTGGGAGAGGTGCTCCGTACCCCATAATCAGCTGGTGAAGCTGCAAATGCAGGGATTTGTTCCTCCTGCGGATTCGGTCCCTGTTCGGGCAGGGTTGACCTCCTTCAATGGCGGGGCCCAGGCGGAGAATTTCCCCAATCCATCTGCGGGGGAACGGGTGTGCTTCGTCCCCTATTTGCTGAGAGGCGTCAGATTTCCAATTCATCCGTTCCTCCGAGGGCTTCTGGAGTATTATGGCCTCCAACTACACAACTTCACTCCCGTCTCCATCTTGCATATCGCGGGCTACGTCGCTCTTTGCGAGTTATTCTTGGGTTGCGAGGCCCATTTTGAATTGTGGAGAAAGTTATTCTGTCTCGTCCCGTGCAACCACGAGGGATCAATATTTGAAGTGGGCGGAGCCGAAATATGGCGCATCGCCGAGACCGAATACCTGTCCGGCACACCCAGGAAGGCATCCGAAGAGTGGCCTTCCGAATGGTTCTATATTGAGGACGTCGCACTTCCTGACCTAGTTCGGAGGGGCCTTCCCGAGTTCACAAGCGTTCCCTTGAGAAAACGCCACAGCTGGCGCCCTCGGAGCCTCGAGGAGGAAGATAGTGCGGAAGTTCGTCAACTCATGAGCAAGATAAGGGCGCTCGCCCAGTCCGGATTATCAATAGTCGAGGTAATGGCGACTTCCATAGTACGGGGGGTTCAGCCGCTCCAATACAGAGGTCTTCCCATGTGGCACTACAATGGGGAGGATGACGCCTCCCGCTGCGGCCGGAAGGGTCCGGACTGAAGGAAATATGCCCTAGAGGCAATAATAAAGTTATTATTTATTTCCTTATATCATGATAAATGTTTATTATTCATGCTAGAATTGTATTAACCGGAAACATAATACTTGTGTGAATACATAGACAAACAGAGTGTCACTAGTATGCCTCTACTTGACTAGCTCGTTGATCAAAGATGGTTATGTTTCCTAGCCATAGACATGAGTTGTCATTTGATTAACGGGATCACATCATTTTGACTTGACCCATTCCGTTAGCTTAGCACTCGATCGTTTAGTATGTTGCTATTGCTTTCTTCATGACTTATACATGTTCCTATGACTATGAGATTATGCAACTCCCGTTTACCGGAGGAACACTTTGTGTGCTACCAAACGTCACAACGTAACTGGGTGATTATAAAGGTGCTCTACAGGTGTCTCCGAAGGTACTTGTTGGGTTGGCATATTTCGAGATTAGGATTTGTCACTCCGATTGTCGGAGAGGTATCTCTGGGCCCACTCGATAATGCACATCACTATAAGCCTTGCAAGCATTGCAACTAATGAGCTAGTTGCGGGATGATGTATTACGGAACGAGCAAAGAGACTTGCCGGTAACGAGATTGAACTAGGTATTGAGATACCGACGATCGAATCTCGGGCAAGTAACATACCGATGACAAAGGGAACAACGTATGTTGTTATGCGGCCTGACCGATAAAGATCTTCGTAGAATATGTGGGAGCCAATATGAGCATCCAGGTTCCGCTATTGGTTATTGACCGGAGACGTGTCTCGGTCATGTCTACATAGTTCTCAAACCCGTAGGGTCCGCACGCTTAAAGTTCGATGACGGTTATATTACGAGTTTATGTGTTTTGATGTACCGAAGGTAGTTCGGAGTCCCGGATGAGATCGGGGACATGACGAGGAGTCTCGAAATGGCCGAGACGTAAGGATCGATATATTGGACAACTATATTCGGACTTCGGAAAGGTTCTGAGTGATTCGGGTATTTATTGGAGTACCGGAGAGTTACGGGAATTCGCCGGGGAGAAGTATTGGGCCTTATTGGGCCATACGGGAATAGAGAAGAGAGGCCAAAAGAAAGGAGGTGCGCAACCCTCCTCTGGTTCGAATTGGACAAGGGGTGCAGCCCCCTTTTCCTTCTCCCTCTCCCCCTCTTTCCTTCTCTCCTACTCCAACAAGGAAAGGAGGAGTCCTACTCCCGGTGGGAGTAGGACTCCCCCCTTGGCGCGCCCTCCTCCTTGGCCGGCCGCCTCCCCCTTGCTCCTTTATATACGGGGGCAGGGGGCACCCCATAGACACACAATTGATCATTGATCTCTTAGCCGTGTGCAGTGCCCCCCTCCACCATATTACACCTCGATAATATCGTAGCGGTGCTTAGGCGAAGCCCTGCGTCGGTAGAACATCAACATTGTCACCACGCCGTCGTGCTGACGAAACTCTCCCTCAACACTCGGCTGGATCGGAGTTCGAGGGACGTCATCGAGCTGAACGTGTGCTAAACTCGGAGGTGCCGTGCGTTCGGTACTTGATCGGTCGGATCGTGAAGACGTACGACTACATCAACCGCGTTGTGTTAACGCTTCCGCTTTCGGTCTACGAGGGTACGCGGACAACACTCTCCCCTCTCGTTGCTATGCATCACCATGATCTTGCGTGTGCGTAGAATTTTTTTGAAATTACTACGTTCCCCAACACGGACACCCCCGCCGCTCTAGCCAAAATATTGGCCGAACTGTTCAAAGGGGAGGAAGAGGAATTTCTTCGTATCCAGCGCAGAGATGGATTTTCCATGTACAATCCTCCTAGCTGGGTAAGTCCCAACCCCTCTGCTCTACTCACGCCATTCCCTGAACCACTTTCAATGAATATTAATTCATCCATTTATAACAGCACTGGCGAAAGATCTCCGAGGGGCTTTACAACCCTGCCCCACAACCAGAGGGCCATAATTGGGACCTTGACCTCGGATTCGAAGAGGATCCGGATATATTCGTGGTGCTCGAGGACGGGGTGTTTTACCAGGCGAGCTATGACGGCACGGAAGTGGCCATCACCGCCGATTATCCCGGTCTTCTCCTTGCTTCACACGTAAGTAATCAGGAGACATCTCCTCCAAAAGAGTTCCCTTGTTCTGCCTCACCCACCGCACTCTCTCGTGCTCAAAAGGGGAGGCGTTCGGCGCGCCCTGCTACCCAAGAGGCAACTCCAAAGAGAGCGGCGCCCACGCCGGGCAAGTCTTCAAAGAGGAAGGCAAACGAAGATACGACCGAGCCTTCATCAAAGAGGTATGTCTTTTAAATGTGCCCTTTGGCAGTCACATCCAACTGTGACATTATCCGCCGCGTCTTATTAGGAAAAGCGTTCGCCAGACTATGTTCGGGAATCTTACCGGCCACGCTTCCACAAGTCAGGTTCCCGACCCTGCTTTAAAGGCAAGGGCTGATACGGGAGTGACGCCGGATTGTCCTTCGGTAGAGGAGTTGGATGATGTATCCGTCACCAACTCGGAAGTGGAGAGCGCCATGAATCATCGGCGCCGGAGAGCCGTTCTGCGCGACCCCAGTTTTACAAACGAGGCGTTCAATGCCTTTAGTTCGGCTGATGCATATATCCAAGCTGCTCGAGACGGGCTTGCTAGAGCCACAAACCAACATGTAAAAGATATACGGGTAAGTTTATTGTACAAAACTGATAATTATATACCAGTAGCCCCTGAGACTTGAAGCAGTTGATACAAATGATTTAAGGATCATTGTATAACCAGGTGCTGTTGGAGAAAAACAATCTGTTGTCTCAGGAACTTGAAAAGTGTCGGACCCAGCTAAATGCTGCTACTGTTGAACTTGATAAATCCAAGAAGGCATCACTTGGTAATGTTCCCCTCCATCGAGAAAACATAATTATATTCCGGCAATGCGAACACTGTTGCTCATCTTATGGCAGGATCGTCAGATCAACTGAAGGAGCAACTGAAAGCCGCCCAAGCGGACGAACAAGAAGCCAAAAGACTGCTGGCCGTGGGCGAACGTGTGCTGACACGAGTCAGAGATGAGAAAAACAAGCTGCAGGATGCCCACACCCAGCTGGGCGAAGAACTGAAAGATGTACGAGCCCAGCTGGCAGATTCCGTGAAGGAAAATAAGAGGCTGCGTGGCGGCATATTTGGTATGTGGTCGCACTTACCTCCGTGTAGTTCGGAGATGAAAGGGACTGACAGAATTATATCTGTAGGTATGCTGACCGGCCGTCCCGAAGAGGAGGTGTCCGGAATCTCGCGCGATCTGCTACAAGAGCTGTCGCAAATGCACAAGCAAGCTTGGCAGGCGATGCGAAGTGTCGCCGAGGCTTTATGGCCATCCGCCTCCCCTCCGGGGAGGATGGAGGAGCTTATAGAGCTATACAAGGGAGCGCGGCGATGCTTCCGATTATGGAAGATATCGGCCTACCGGGAAGGTGCACGAGAAGCCTGGGCCATGGTGAAAACACGGTATACCAAGCTCGATCCAAATCGTATGGCAAGGATCAGACCTCTAGGGTCAGATGGGAAAGAAATTCCCGTGAATTTGGTATATGACCAAGTAGAAGTAGCCGCCAAGTATTCCCAGCAGGATTGTAAATTAGACAGCCTCCTGGACGGTATAGAGGAGGAAATTTTTGAGTCCAAGTGACTATGTACTTTCCTTCTAGCTGAATTGTAAAACGATTTTCATGGCAGACCTTTTCACTTCGACCTCTGGACCCGAAGGTTCAGAGTGTTTCCGAATACCTGAGCGGTAAGATAAACCGGAGTATGCGTGGAAACCAGGCGTAGGGGTCATAGTTTCTTGAACAGACAAGTTGTATCCGGCTAGTTATGTTATATTACATTGTGATTGTAAGAAACATCTTCCAGAGAGAATAGTTTCGATAAGGTTTCCTTTCCCTGGGTGTGAATGTGTCTCGCCCTAGCAGGGCATGATATCCGCTGTTGAAAGGGGCCACTTGGAAGCTTATCTCTTCAGACCGGTAATTCTCTGGCGTGCCGAATACCACGTCGAGCGTGATTTTTCCCGCGCGTCGCGCCTCCCGACTGGGAATGATTCCTCGGAAGGTCGTGCTACTTTGCTCAATGCGGCTCCTATATATTTCCATTTTTATGAGTGTGTCTTCGTAGATGAGGTTTAGTCTGCTGCCGCCATCCATGAGCACTTTGGTGAGCCGGAAGCCGTCCACGATTGGACTGAGGACCAAGGCGGCTGGTGCCCGGACTGTCCTGAATTTCGGTCGTCATCGACATTAAAGGTTATGGCCGTGTCGTTCCAGGGGTTTATTGCTGCGACTTGGTAGACTTCGGCGAGGTCGCGGAGTGCCCTTTTGCACCGATTTTTTGAAGCAAAGGTCTCGAAGACCGTCAATACTCTGAGGTCGTCGTCTTTCGGGGGGTGCTGTTCTGGGGTATTCTTGGTGAGGAGATCCTCGCCGCTCTTGGCCACTTGCCGGAGTATCCAACATGCTCTAAGGCTGTGGGTTGGTGTGGTATCCGGTGTTGCATGTATTCTGCATGGCCTATCGAGCCATCCCTCCAGAACAGTTTCGCACCCCATAATGGGCTTTGATTTCTTTACTATTGGGTCGGGCGCCCCACAAGGGTGCGCCCTTTTTGCCCGGACGAGGGGCCGAGTTGAAACCGGTTGTTCCCAACGAGCTGCCTGAGTTTTCCAGGCGCTTTCCATTGCGCAGTACTTCTGTACTATGGCTGCCAAGTCAGCGAAGTGTAATACGCGATGGCGGCTGATGGCGTTGAGGATTCCTTCGTCCGTGCAATTGTTGCAGAATACTGATATTGCGTCTTCATCGCGGCAATCTTTAATCTTGTCTTTGACAAGGAGGAATCTGGCCCAGAAGTGATGGACCGTTTCCTGAGACTGCTATCGTATGTGCATAAGATCGCGTATAGCTGGGTGGGTGGGTGGTTTTAAATCTGAACCCTGACCCGATTTGGGATCCGGAGTTTGTAAATCTTCCGAACTTAGTGGTTCGGATTCCGGGATATCAACTGATGTTTTGGGCCCGTCGTCCGATTCTAGGTTCAGAGGGCAGGGCATGTCGTTCCGCGGACAGGTATCCGGCTCCTCGAGCTCGGAACCGAACATAGTTCGTCCTCAATATAGAGGAAGAGTTATTGTCTTGCTCCTCCACTACCGCTATCTGATGGGTGATCGGCGGAGATTTGATTTCTCTCTGGTCAGGTTTAAGCCCAATCCGATCGTAGTCTGTAGTGACCCCCAAAGCTGTGATGCAATCTAGGAGTTCGTTTAAAGACGACAACTCCGTCGGATCCATCCGTTTGGAGTATTCGGAGTCAACGCGGAGACGACTTTCGATGACTCGAGAGGTCATCGTCGGCTTAACGGCCGAACAGGCGGTCATGGTAAAGCCTCCAAGTCGGAGGGTTTGGCTCGGAGCCATGGCTCCTCCGGAGATGATATTGTCCTTGACAACAAGGCAAGCCATCAACCCTGTTTTCGACGTCACAGCGAAACTCTCAATGAAAGCACCAATGTCGGTGTCAAAACCGGCGGATCTCGGGTACGGGGTCCCGAACTGTGCGTCTAAGGTCGATGGTAACAGGAGACGGGGGACACAATGTTTACCCAGGTTCGGGCCCTCTCTATGGAGGTAATACCCTACTTCCTGCTTGATTGATATTGATGAATATGAGTGTTACAAGAGTTGATCTACCACGACATCGTAATGGCTAAAACCCTAGAAGTCTAGCCCATCTGACTATAATTGTATATTGATCTCCCTCTACGGGCCTAGCCCTCTGGTTTATATAGACACCGGAGGGATCTAGGGTTACATAAGGTCGGTTACAGAGAAAGGAATCTTCATATTTGGTCGCCAAGCTTGCCTTCCACGCCAAGGAGAGTCCATCCGGACACGGGAGAGAGCCTTCGGTCTTCATATCTTCACGGCCCATCAGTCCGGCCCATGTACAACAGGTCGGACGCCCGAGGACCCATTAATCCAGGACTCCCTCAACGCGGTCGCTTACTGTGCATCGGTATTATATATAGAAATTCGTACTCGCTCTTGGGAGAGTGCCGATGCACCGAGCTAAGTGGAGATGCTTGGAAGATTAGTGGCTGCAACTTCACAGTAATATTATGATCAAGAGGATGAGGAGCTGCAGGTAGATCATAACCTTCATAATTTTCATCAAGCTGCACATTAATTATGTCTAGAATTTTACCATTGGTGGTGGTTTCCGGATAGTGCGCATGCCATCCTTCATCCCCATGTTCCTATGGCTCATTTTCCAAGCATTCTTCTTCTTATGCTCGATGATATCTTCTTCATTTCCCTACATAAGGTTATTTTCCTGCGAATATTGACTTGGGAGATGGAGGCCATCTACTTCTCATAGTTTATAACCAAAGAATTTTCATCAAAATTATTATCTAGACAGAAGTTATAAGCTTCTCCCACCAAGTCTTCATGCTTAGTCACCGAAGTATATTCTTTGGGAAACCTGTCAATCCACTTCAAGAATTCATAAGACCTAAGCAATAAAATCATCTCCTCAGTGACTTCAACATCATCATAAGGGTATTCATCACGATTGTATGATGTTACAACCGGATAAGGGTTATCTCTACAGAAAAAACTCATGTGGTGAAGGGAGTTGGACTGTATGCAACCGTTAGGGATTGAATCAGCTATAATATCCAACACCATAAATTTCTCACCCATCTCAATACCTTTCTAGGAGCGTCGGTATTGTTCAAATACCCTTCCTTTTCCATGGCCTTGTTCCAACGTAGCAGCTTTCAGTCTTGACATCTCAAACGAAGACATTTTTTGTATTTTTGGGTTAAGATAAAAACTATAAGATAAATAGCAACAAACAAAAATAAACTATGTGCAAGCGGGTAGGTAATAATCAAGCGCCATGCTCCCTGGCAACGACGCTAGAAAATTCTTCATGGCCTGCAAGTGCATAGCGCTGTTGTAGCACTTTCGTTGTGATAAGTAGAGTGTCGAACCCACAGGGAGTGAGTAGGAAGACACCACAAACCCCACAACTATGTTGTCACTTTCACACAGCCACGTCTGCACCCAAATTGGAGTTTGGAAATAGTCTACTCGATAAGTTGCTACGAAAACTAGATAAAAAGATATTTAACTAAACTACTAACAAGAGAAATAAAAACAGTAAATAAATGACACTAAGTTAGTAGGGAAGCTGCTTAGTAGTAAAGCGTTCTCGAGGGTTCTGGGATCAGTACCGCATGTGAACTATCGTATCCTCTAGTAACTAGTCAAATGCATAAGTGGGCAGAGCCTTGTACAGTACACGTTCTACTCTAGGTAGACTTCGTGCCATGCACGCCACCATCATAGTCTCCCCCATAGGGTTACAACTCATAACAATTAAGCGTTGCCCCATGGACACGACCTCTCTAAAGGTTCTACGTAATTCCCCAATCCTTTGCAATGGCGAGGAGCCGATGCTTATACTGTCACCTCAAATTACCCCAATATCCCCAACCATCACAAGGACTTTAACATACTTCATGGCACAAGGAACATATGTGAGTGAGCGCTCCTCCCAATATTTACGAAGGCTACTAACCCGAATCATGAACAAGTAATATTGGATCGCAACAAATATCATATAGGGTTCAACCATATTCTTGAGAACTAGTACAACTACTCAATCAAACTCATGAAGGTTAGGGACAAGTTACAAGCCGACATCAATCCGGTGAAGGGAGAAGTCATGGCGGTGATGGCGGCGGCGTGGTGGTGATGATGATGGTGGCCGCCACAGAGGTGATGGAGATGAGGGCGCCACCAATTGTGGCGGCGCTGGCGTGATGACACCGGCCCAAGGGCCAGTGCCCATGGTGGTGGAGCCTCCTCCTTCTTCCCTTGGTGTTGTCCCTTCCTTCTCTTGGTGGTGGATCAATGGAGATGGTTGTGGATGATAAGATGGATGATGATGAATTGATGAATGGCGGCGGTTAGGGTTAAGGAAGACATATATAGAGAGCCTCCCTAGCCTCCTCTCTTGATGGGCCTCATCCAAGGGCTCAAGATGAGCCAAATCCTCTCCCAGCCTCTTCTTTACGAGCCAAGGATCCCGTGGGATCTAACGGGGATGAAATCGGTGAAGAATCCCATCTGGAAGGGCAACTCTCGGAGCTGTCTTCGTGTCAAACGACTCGGGAAACGACCGCGGTCGTTCGAAATGCCGTTTTCTAGTGTGTACTCCGGTAAAACGGCCACCAAATCTTCATACGAACTCGAAATTTGACGTTCTTGGGCTCGTTGGATTCGTATGAACAACGCCGATACATTTATTTTCTTAGATATTTATTTGGAGCACTTTGGGAAAATGACTTTTTCCGACCTTCGAAATGGCCAAGTTTGACCCCTCGCTGACTCCGTATGGAACCCATCCTTGGTACTTTAATCGTGCTTGGTCCTAGGTTGCTCCAAAACACCTGTAGACACAAGAAAACAATTTTTTTTAATAAAAATCAAATAAAATAGTAAATGTTCAATGCTCACAATGATAAGTGCAAAAACCCGGTAAACATACATAATGGACATCTATTTGGTTGAATGGGACATGATATATAAAGAAACATGCAACAAATGAGGTCCAAAAATGTGTAAAATATAGAGCCATCAGCTTGCTGGACGGTGATGGAGTTGGTGAGATTTTTCATGTAATCGAGTCAATTTGTTAGGGTTTGATCCCTAGTATCCACTATGTTCTGATTGACGTTGCTATGACTTCGCTATGCATAATGCTTATCACTAGGACCCGAGTGTCATGATTTCAGATCTGACCCCTTTATGTTTCCATGAATATAAGTGAGTTTTGGATCCTATCTTGCAAATTTTATGCACATATTATGTGTTATGATCCGCAGAACCCAAGGTGAAATAATTGGGATTCACTCCGGTGATGACCGTAGTATGAGGAGTTAATGTATTCACTATGTGTTAATGCTTTGTTCCGATTCTCTATTAAAAGGAGGCCTTAATATCCCTTAGTTTCCTTATGGACCAAGAGCCACTGGAGGGGTGCCTTGGCTGCCCACAAGACACCAGGGCGTGCCATCCCCCTCTGGCGCGCCCTGGTGGGTGGTGGGGCCCTCGAGGCCCCACTGACCCTAATTCCGACGCAATAAAATCCTATTTTCCTAGGAAAAATCAGGAGAGAAAGTTTCATCGCGTTTTATGATACGGAGCCGCCGCCACCTCCTTCGGGAGGCTAGATCTGGAGCCCGTTCGGGGCCCCGGAGAAGGGGATCTTCGGTCTTCATCATCACCAACCCTCCTTCATCACCAATTCCATGATGCTCCCCACCGGGAGTGAGTAATTCCTTTGTAGGCTCGCTGGTCGGTGAGGAGTTGGATGAGATTCATCATGTAATTGAGTTAGTTTTGTTAGGGCTTGATCCCTAGTATCCACTATGTTTTGAGATTGATGTTACCATGAATTTGCTATGCTAAATGTTTGTTACTAGGGCCCGAGTGCCATGATTTCAGATCTGAACCATTTATGTTTTCACCATTATATCTATGTTCTAGATCCGATCTTGCAAGTCATCATATGCACCAATTATGTGTTATGATCCGTAAACCCCAGGGTGACAGTAATTGGGATACTTTTCTGTGATGACCGTAGTTTGAGGAGTTCATGTATTCACTATGTGTTAATGCTTTGTTCCGGTTCTCTATTAAAAGGAGGCCTTAATATCCCTTAGTTTCCTTATGGACCCCGCTGCCACGGGAGGGTAGGACAAAAGATGGCATGCAAGTTCTTATTATAAGCACGTATGACTATATACGGAATACATGCCTACATTACATTGATGAATTGGAGCTATTGTGTATCGCTCTAGGTTGTGACTATTATATGATGAACATCATCCAACACAAATATCCATTGTTGATCCAATGCCTATGCTTTTCTCATATTGATCTTTCCTAGTTACTACGGTTGTTGTTGTTGCAATCACTACAAACTACTACTATTATTGTTCCTGTTACTATTGCTACTGTTACTGCTACTATCAAAACTATCAAACTACTGTGCTACTAAACACTTTGCTACAGATATTATTTACCAGGTGTGGTTGAATTGACAACTCAATGGCTAAGGCTCATAAATATTATTTGGCTCCCCTTGCGTCGCATCAATAAATTTGGGTGAAATACTACCCTCGATGACTGTTTGTGATCCCCTATACTTGTGGGTTATCAAAGGTCAGGAAATAACGATACCCATCGTGTGCTTCAACACTCATTGGACCGCATACATCAATATGTACTATTTCCAACAGGTCACTTGCCCGCTCCATTATGCCGGAAAACCAGGTTTTAGTCATCTTGCCCACGAGGCATGGTTCACATGTTTTAAATGATTCAAAGTCAAGTGATTCTAGAAGTCCATCAGTATGGAGTTTCTTCATGTGCTTTACACCAATATGACCTATGCGGTAGTGCCACAAGTATGCGACACTATCCTTATTCACATTGCATTTTTGGCATCTATTATGAACATGTGTATCACTACTATCAAGATTCAAAAAGAATAAACCATTCACATTGGGTGCATGACCATAAAAGATATTACTCATATAAATAGATAACCATTATTCTTGGATTAAAATGAATAATTGTCTCGCAATAAACAAGATCCAGATATAATTTTCATGCTTAATGCTGGAACCAAAAAACAATTATTTAGGCTTAAAACTAATCTTGAAGGCAGACGTAGGGGGAGTGTGCCGACGGCGATCACATCAACCTTGGAGCCAATTCCAACATGCATTGTCACCTCGCCCTTAGCTAGTCTCCGTTTATTCTGCAACTCCTATTTTGAGTTAAAAATATTAGTAACTGAACTAGTATCAAATACCCGTGCGCTACTACAGGCACTGGTAAGGTACACATCAATAACACATATATCAAATATACCTTTGTTGACGTTGTCAGTCTTCTTATCTGCCAAGTACTTGGGGCAGTTACACTTCCAGTGGCCATTCCTGCTGCAGTAGAAACACTCATTGTCAAGTTTAGGTCCAGCCTTGGGCTTCTTCACAGGAGTAGCAACTTGCTTGCCATTCTTCTTGAAGTTCACTTTGTTTCCCTTAGCCTTTTTTAAACTGGTGATCTTTTTGACCATCAACACTTTTCTACTTTCGCTATTTTAAGCATCGCAAAAAGATCAGGGAGTGTCTTGTCCATCCCTTGCATGTTATAGTTCATCACAAATCCCATGTAGCTTGGTGGCAGTGACTCGAGAACCCTGTCAATCGCTACTTCATGAGGAATATTTAAGTCCCAGCTGATTCAGGCAATTGGCATACCCACATATTTTGAGTACGTGCTCGCTAATGGAACTGTTCTCTTTCATCTTACAACTAAAGAATTTGTCTAAGGCATCATACCTCTCCACACGCACGTGAGCCTGAAATACCATTTTCAGTTCTTCAATCATCTCATATGCTCCGTGGTGCTCAAAACGTTTTTGGATCCTTGATTCTAAGCCATACAACATGCCGCACTGAACTATCGAGTAGTCATCAACATGTGTCTGCCAGACATTCACAATATCTATAGACTTCCCAGGAAGGGGTGGCGCACCGAGCTGTGCATCAAGGACATAAGCCTTCTGTCGTGGATTTGTCATGGCAGATGTCCTAGTGTGAGGACTTAGTCGTGAGGCCAACACATCTATGTATAGCTTGAGAGGGGTTGATCGGGATGAGAGACGCGAGGCGGATTAACACACAAGACAAGGGTTTAGACAGCTTCGGGCCCTGGGAAACATCATCCGGTAATAGCCCTACATGCTGTTTGTGTCTAGGTCTCATTATGCTCATGAGGGAGTTGCTGTATAAGCCGGCTCTCCTCTAGTTGTATCTAGCCAGGCATGGTTCGCAAGCATCAAGTGATTCATAATCAAGTGATTCCAAAAGCCCATCAACATGGAGTTTCTTCATGCGCTTTACACCAATATGACCTAAATGGCAGTGCCACAAATAAGTTGCACTGTCATTATTAACTTTGCATCTTTTGGCTTCAATATTATGAATATGTGTATCACTACAATCGAGATTCAATAAACCATTTACATTGAGTGTATGACCATAGAAGGTTTTATTCATGTAAACAGAACGACAATTATTCTCTGACTTAAATGAATAACCGTATTGCAATAAACATGATCAAATCATATTCATGCTCAACGCAAACACCAACTAACATTTATTTAGGTTCAACACTAATCCCGAAAGTATAGAGAGTGTGCGATGATGATCAATCTTGGAACCACTTCCAACACACAGCATCACTTCATCTTAACTAGTCTGTGTTCATTCTGCAACTCCTGTTTCGAGTTACTGATCTTAGCAACTGAACCGGTATCAAATACCCTGGGGTTACTATGAACACTAGTAAAGTACACATCAATAACATGTATATCAAATATACCTTTGTTCACTTTGCCATCCTTCTTTTCCACCAATTATTTGGGGTAGTTTTGCTTCCAGTGACCATTCCGTTTGCAGTAGAAGCACTCAGTTTCAGGCTTATGTCTAGCTTTGGGTTTCTTCGTGAGTGGAAACTTGCTTGCCATTATTTCTTGAAGTTCCCTTTCTTTTCCTTTGCCCCTTTTCTTGAAACTAGTGGTCTTGTTAACCATCAACACTTGATGCTCTTTCTTGATTTCTACCTTCGCCGATTTCAGCATCTTGAAGAGCTCGAGAATCGTTTTCGTCATCCCTTGCATATTATAGTTCATCATGAAGTTCCAATAACTTGGTGATAGTGACTAGAGAACTCTGTCAATCACTATTTTATTTGGAAGATCAACTCCCACTTGATTCAAGCGATTGTAGTACTCATACATTCTGAGCACATGCTCACTGGTTGAGCTATTCTCCTCCATCTTGTAGGCAAAGTACTTGTCAGAGGTCTCATACCTCTCGACTCGGGCATGAGTCTGAAATACCAATTTCAGCTATTGGAACATCTTATATGTTCTGTGGCATTCAAAATGTTTTTGAATTCCCGGTTCTAAGCCGTGAAGCATGGCGCACTAAACTATCAAGTAGTCATAATATCGAGCTTGCCAAACGTTCATAACATCTGTATCTGCTCCTGCAATCGGTCTGTCACCTAGCGGTGCATTAAGGACATAATTTTCTGTGCAGCAATGAGGATAATCCTCAGATTACGGACCCAGTCCGCATCATTGCTACTAACATCTTTCAACTTATTTTTCTCTAGGAACATATCAAAAAAATAAACGGGGAGCTACATCGCAAGCTATTGATCTACAACATAGATATGCAAAATACTATCAGGACTAAGTTCATGATAAATTAAAGTTCAATTAATCATATTACTTAAGAACTCCCACTTAGATAGACATCCCTCTAGTCGTCTAAAAGATCACGTGATCCATATCAACTAAACCATGTCCGATCATCACGCGAGATGGAGTAGTTTTCAATGGTGAACATCTCTATGTTGATCATATCTACTATATGATTCACGTTCGACCTTTCGATCTCAGTGTTCCGAGGCCATATCTGCATGTGCTAGGTGCTACCTCTTGAGCATGCGTTGGTTTTCCCTTGAAGAGGAAAGGGTGATGCAGCAAAGTAGCATAAGTATTTCCCTCAGTTTTTGAGAACCAAGGTATCAATCCAGTAGGAGGATACACGCAAATCCCTAGTACCTGCACAAACAATTAAGAACCTTGCAACCAACGCGATAAAGGGATTGTCAATCCCTTCACGGCCACTTGCAAAAGTGAGATCTGATAAAGATAATAAGATAAATATTTTTGGTATTTTTGTTGTATAGATTGAAAAGTAAAGATTGCAAAATAAACAACGACGAAAATAGCTAGTTGACGGGAGATTAATATGATGGAAAATAGACCTGGGGGCCATAGGTTTCACTAGTGGCTTCTCTCAATATAGCATATTTTACGGTGGGTGAACAAATTATTGTCGAGAAATTGTTAGAAAAGCGCATAGTTATGAGAATATCTAGGCATGATCATGTATATAGGCATAACGTCTGTGACAAGTAGACCGAAACGATTCTGCATCTACTACTATTACTCCACACATCGAACGCTATCCAACATGCATCTAGAGTATTAAGTTCATAAGAACAGAGTAACACATTAGGCAAGATGACATGATGTAGAGGGATAAACTCAAGCAATATGATATAAACCCCATCTTTTTATCCTCTATGGCAACAATAAAATACGTGCCTTGCTGCCCCTGCTGTCACTGGGAAAGGACACCGCAAGATTGAACCCAAAGCTAAGCACTTCTACCATTGCAAGAAAGATCAATCTAGTAGTCCAAACCTAACTGATAATTCGAAGAGACTTGCAAAGATATCACATCATGCATATAAGAATTCAGAGAAGAATCAAATATTGCTCATAGATAATCTTGATCATAAACCCACAATTCATCGGATCTTGACAAACACACCGCAAAAAGTATTACATCGAATAGATCTCAAAGAGAATCGAGGAGAACTTTATATTGAGATCCAAAGAGAGAGAAGAAGCCATATAGCTAATAACTATGGACACGAAGGTCTGTGGTAAACTAGTCACACATCATCGGAGAGGCGATGGTGTTGATGTAGAGGCCCTCCGTGATCGATTCCCCTTCCGGCGGAGCGCCGGAAAAGGCCCCAAGATGGGATCTCACGGGTACAGAATGTTGCGGCGATGGAAAAAGTGTTTCGTGGCTCCCCTGGATGTTTTCAGGGTATAAGAGTATATATAGGCAAAAGAAGTAGGCCAGTGGAGTTGCGAGGGGCCCACGAGGGTGGGGGGCGCGCCCTCCTGCCTCGTGGCTTCCTCGCTGCTTCCTTGACTTCCACTCCAAGTCTCCTAGATTGTGTTTGTTCCAAAAACGATCCTCGCAAAGGTTTCATTCCGATTGGATTCCGTTTGATATTCCTTTTCTACGAAACACTGAAATAGGCAAAAAACAACAATTTGCACTGGGCCTTCGGTTAATAGGTTAGTCCCAAAAATAATATAAAAAGGTATAAGCCCATTAAACAGCCAAAACAGATAATATAATAGCATGGAACAATAAAAAATTATAGATACGTTGGAGACGTATCACTAGGCTCGTCAAGTTTAACCCGAGTATTCTGCGTGTGCAAAACTGGCTTGCACCCGTTGTATGTGAATGTAGAGATTATCACACCCGATCGTCACGTGGTGTCTCGGCACGACAAACTGTAGCAACGGTGCATACTCAGGGAGAACACTTATACCTTGAAATTTAGTGAGGGATCATCTTATAATTCTACCACCGTACTAAGCAAAATAAGATGCATAAAAGATAAACATCACATGCAATCATAATATGTGACATGATATGGCCATCATCATCTTGTGCCTTTGATATCCATGTCCAAAGCACCGTCATGATCTCCATCATCACCGGCTTGACACCTTGATCTCCATCGAAGCATCGTTGTCGTCTCGCCAACTATTGCTTCTACGACTATCGCTACTTCTCAATGATAAAGTAAAGCAATTACATGGCGATTGCATTTCATACAATAAAGCGACAACCATAAGGCTCCTGCCAGTTGCCGATAACGATTACAAAACATGATCATCTCATACAACAATTTATATCTCATCACGTCTTAACCATATCACATCACAACATGCCCTGCAAAAACAAGTTAGACGTCCTCTACTTTGTTGTTGCAAGTTTTACGTGGCTGCTACGGGCTTTTAGCAAGAACCGTTCTTACCTACACATCAAAACCACAATGATTTTTCGTCAAGTGTGTTGTTTTAACCTTCAACAAGGTCCGGCCGTAGTCAAACTCGATTCAACTAAAGTTGGAGAAACAGACACCCGCCAGCCACCTGTGTGCGAAGCACGTCGATACAACCAGTCTCATGAAAGCGGTCATGTAATGTCAGTCGGGCCGCTTCATCCAAAAATACCGCCGAATCTAAGTAAGATATTGGTGGTAAGAAGTATGACTATCATCGCCCACAACTCATTGTGTTCTACTCGTGCATATATCATCTACGCATAGACCTGGCTCTGATACCACTGTTGGGGAACGCAGTAATTCAAAAATTTTCCTACGATCACGCGAGATCTATCTAGGAGAAGCATAGCAATGAGCGGGGAGAGAGTGTTTGCGTACCCTCGTAGACCAAAAAGCGGAAGCGTTTAGTAACGCGGTTGATGTAGTCGAACATCTTCACGATCCAACCGATCCAAGTACCGAATGTACGGCACCTCCGTGTTCTGCACACTTCAGCATGATGACTTCCCTCGAGCTCTTGATCCAGTTGAGGATGAGGGAGAGTTTCGTCGGCACGACGGCGTGGCGACGGTGATGATGAATTTTCCGGTGCAGGGCTTCGCCTAGGCACTACGACGATATGACCGAGGTGTTAAACTGTGGAGGGGGGCATCGCACACGGCTAAGACAATTGATCTTCTTGTCTGCTTTGGGGTGCCCCCTACCCCCGTATATAAAGGAGGGGAGGAGGAGGCCTGCCGACCCTAGGGGGCGCTCCAAGAGAGGGAGTCCTACTAGGACTTCCTAGTCCTAGTAGGATTCCTCTACAAGGAAGAGAGGGGGAAGGAAGGAGAGGGAGAGGGAGTAGGAAAGGGGGGCGCCGCCCCCTTCCCCTAGTCCAATTCAGACTGCCAGGGGGGCGCGGCCAGCCCCTTGCGGCTCTCCTCTCTCTCCACTAAGGCCCATGAAGGCCCATTAGTTCCTCCGGGGGTTCCGATAACCCTCCGGCACTCCGATAGTTACCCGGTACCTCTCGAAGCTCATCCGGTGTCTGAATAACATCGTCCAATATATCATTCTTTATGTCTCGACCATTTCGAGACTCCTCCTCATGTCCATGATCTCATCCGGGACTCCGAACAAACTTTGGTCATCAAATCACATAACTCATAATACAAATCGTCATCGAACGTTAAGCGTGCGGACCCTACGGGTTCGAGAACTATGTAGACATGACCGAGACACATCTCCGGCCAATAACCAATAGCGAAACCTAGATGCTCATATTGGCTCCTACATATTCTACGAAAATATTTATCGGTCAAACCGCATAACAACATACGTGTTCCCTTTGTCATCGGTATGTTACTTTCCCGAGATTCGATCGTCCGTATCCTCATACTTAGTTCAATCTCATTACCGGCAAGTCTCTTTACTCGTTCTGTAATGCATCATCCCGCAACTAACTCATTAGTCACATTGCTTGCAAGGCTTATAGTGATGTGCATTACTGAGAGGGCCCAGAGATACCTCTCTGATAGACGGAGTGACAATCCTAATCTTGATCTATGCCAACCCAACAAACACCTTCAGAGACACCTGTAGAGCATCTTTATAATCACCCAGTTATGTTGTGACGTTTGATAGCACACAAGGTGTTCCTCCGGTATTCGGGAGTTGCATGGTCTCATAGTTAGAGGAACATGTATAAGTCATGAAGAAAGCAATGGCAATAAAACTAAACGATCATTTATGCTAAGCTAACGGATGGGTCTTGTCCATCACATCATTCTCTAATGATGTGATCCCGTTCATCAAGTGACAACACATGTCTATGGCTAGGAAACTTAACCATAACGAGCTAGTCAAGTAGAGGCATACTAGGGACACTCTGTTTGTCTATGTATTCACACATGTACTAAGTTTCCGGTTAATACAATTCTAGCATGAATAATAAACATTTATCATGATATAAGGAAATATAAATAAGAACTTTATTATTGCCTCTAGGGCATATTTCCTTCAGGTGGCCCCCTCTGGTACTTTCTTTGCCCAATATTTTTTATTTATTCCAAAATGATTCTCCATTAAGTTTTAGGACTTTTGGAGTTGTGCAGAATAGGTCTCTAATATTTGCTCCTTTTCCAGTCTAGAGTTCCAGCTGCCGGCATTCTCCCTTCTTCATGTAAACCTTATAAAATAAGAGAGAAAAGGCATAAGTATTGTGATATAATGTGTAATAACAGCCCATAATGCAATAAATATCAATATAAAAGCATGATGCAAAATGGACGTATCAACTCCCCCAAGCTTAGACCTCGCTTGTCCTCAAGCGAAAGCCGATATCGAAAAATATGTCCACATGTTTAGAGATAGAGGTGTCGATCAAATAAAATACGGACATGAGGGCATCATGATCATCTTTAGAACAGCAACATATATTGTCGTATAATTTCTTATGCTAAATTAACAATTCATTCACAAGGTAGAGTATGAATCAGAAACTTCATTGGAAACTAACAAACTATGATATCAGTCATTGAATCAATTGCAATTTATCATAACATCAGAAAGAGTCAATATAAGAGCTTTTCAGCAAGTCCACATACTCAACTATCATTTAGTCTTTCACAATTTCTAACACTCACACAATACTTATGGGTACAAAGTTTCAATCGGACACAGAGAAAGATAGGGGCTTATAGTTTTGCCTCGCAACCTTTTACCTCAAGGGTAATGTCAACAATAATACTTTATGAAAACCTACATCCGAGTGAAAACCTACATCAGGATCTTTCCAACACCTAGTGCTTGCCAAAAGGAAAAAATGTAAAAAGGAAAGGTGAAGATCACCATGACTCTTGTATAAGGGTAGAAGATAAGAGATAGGCCCTTCGCAGAGGGAAGCAGAGGTTGTCATGCGCTTTTATGGTTGGATGCACAAAATCTTAATGCAAAAGAACGTCACTTTATATTGCCGCTTGTGATAAGGACCTTTATTATGCAGTCCGTCGCTTTTATTTCTTCCATATCACAAGTTCGTATAAAGCTTATTTTCTTCACACTAATAGATCATGCATATTTAGAGAGCAATTTTTATTGCTTGCACCGATGACAACTTACTTGAAGGATCTTTCTCAATCCATAGGTAGGTGTGGTGGACTCTCATGGAAAAACTGGGTTTAGGTATGTTTGGAAGCACAAGTAGTATCTCTACTTGGTACAAAGAATTTGGCTAGCATGAGAGGGAAAGGCAAGCTCAACATGTTGGATGATCCATGACAATATAACTTCTATTCGGATATAAGAAAACATAACCTATTATGTTGTCTTCCTTGTCCAACATCAACTTTTTAGCATGTCATATTTTAATGAGTGCTCACAATTACAAAAGAGATTTCCAAGATAGTATATTTATATGTAAAACCTCTCTTTCTTTATTACTTCCTATTAATTGCAACAATGACCAAAACTATGTTTGTCAACTCTCAACAAATTTTATCCATCATACTATTTATATGTGAAGTCATTACTCTCCATAAGATCAATATATGATCTCTTTATTTATTTTTATTCTTTCTCTTAGTTTATTCCCTCAAGATCGTAGCACGAAAGCAAAGCCCTCAACTCAAAACTACTCTTTATTATATATATAATTCACGGCCTCGATTACATAGATAGAGATCAAAACAAAATTCAAAACTAGATCAACTAAAACTTTATTCTACTAGATCAAGATATAACCAAAAGGATCGAACTAAGAAAAACGATAAAGATAGAGGTGTGATGGTGATACGATACCGGGGCACCTCCCCCAAGCTTGGCAGTTGCCAAGGGAGTGCCCATACCCATGTATTTATGTCTCTTTCTTCGGAGGTTGTGATGATGGAGTTGTTGATGTAGTAGGCTTGTCGTCCAACTTCCAAGGCATAGGCTCACCATCATAGAAAGATGAACGAGTCTTCGAGATCCTCAAATCTGCAGCCAAACTCATCCTCTTAAACCTGTATTCATACTCGCAGTTTTGGTTTTGCAGGTCATAGATCTGTGCTTGGAGATGCTTGATTTTCTCATGAAGCTTGAAGATGGCCTCCTCAATATTCTTGGCATCCAGCTTGTGATTGTTCATGAATTCCGCGATCATCATGTGATTGGCGTTGAGTCCATGTTCCACCATCCCTTGGCACTTGAAACTTGTTGCTCCATTGCTTTGAGTCTTGTCTCCACGCTTTCAGTCTTCTTTGGTCCTTCAACATCGCGGATGTGCAGCATCTCCGCATGCATCTCAATGGCTTGAGGGTGTCGCAGCACCTTCGCAAGGTAGGGGTTGATGACCTTCTCGAAAAACTTGTCCTTGGTGGTGCGTGGAGACGTCATGGTGATCTAAATCTGTCAGAAAAATAGCTCGAAACAAGAACAAAGGATTTTGTCGTGGTACGGTGGTCAAAACCTTTGGGAGATTATATAATGAATTTTTACCGACCAAAAGAAGTATTGTGCAAGAAAACAGAGTCCGGAGGGCACACGAGGTAGCCACAAGATCGAGGGGCACGCCCAGGGGGGTAGGGCGCGCCCTCCACCCTTGTGGTGGCCTCGTGTCTCTTTCGGACTACTTTTAATTTTCCTAACTTTTTAAATATTCCAAAATGGAGAAAAATTGCTACTGGAAACGTTTTGGAGTCGGTTTACTTACCACACCACATACCTATTCCTTTTCAGAGTCTGAAACGCTCTGGAAAGTGTCCCTTATGTACTCCTCCGGTGTTACGCTGTTAATTATATTGGTCTCAAAATTTATGGGAGTACCTGAGATATAATGTTTGATTCTTTGACCGTTTACCACCTTCGGATTTGTGCCTTTGGCGTTGTTGATTTTTATGGCACCAGAACGATAGACCTCCTCAATAATGTAGGGGCCTTCCCATTTAGAGAGAAGCTTTCCTGCAAAAAATCTTAAACGAGAGTTGTATAGCAAAACATGATCACGTACATTAAACTCACGCTTTTGTATCCTCTTGTCATGCCATCTTTTAACTTTTTCTTTAAACAACTTGGCATTCTCATAGGCTTGGGGTTCTCCGTTCATCAAGTGTGATAATGTCAAATAACCTCTTCTCACCGGCAAATTTGAAATCATAGTTGAGCTCTTTAATAGCCCAATAAGCTTTATGTTCTAGTTCGAGAGGTAAGTGACATGCTTTTCCATAAACCATTTTATACGGAGACATACCCATAGGGTTTTTATAAGCAGTTCTATAAGCCCATAATGCATCATCAAGTTTCTTAGACCAATTCTTTCTAGATCTATTAACAGTCTTTTGCAAAATCAATTTAATCTCTCTATTGCTCAATTCTACTTGACCACTAGACTAAGGATGATATGGAGATGCAACTCTATGGTTAACATCATACTTAGCAAGCAATTTATGAAAAGCACCATGAATAAAATGTGAACCACCATCAGTCATTAAATATCTAGGGACTCCAAACCTCGGAAAAATAACTTCTTTAAGCATCTTAATAGAAGTGTTATGATCAGCACTACTAGTTGGAATAGCTTCTACCCACTTAGTAATGTAATCAACAACAACTAAAATATGTGTATACCCATTAAAGGAAGGAAAAGGTCCCATATAATCAAAGCCCCAAACATCAAATGGTTCAATAACAAGTGAATAATTCATAGGCATTTCCAGACGTCTACTAATATTGCCAATCCTTTGGCATTCATCACAAGACAAGACAAACTTACGAGCATCCTTGAAGAGAGTAGGCCAATAAAAACCAGATTGCAATACCTTATATGCAGTTCTATCTCCAGCATGGTGTCCTCCGTAAGCCTCGGAGTGGCACTTGCATAGGATCTATTCCTGTTCATGCGCAGGTACACAACGTCTAATAACACCATCTACTCCTTCTTTATAAAGGTGTGGATCATCCCAAAAGTAATGTCTTAAATCATAGAAAACCTTTTTCTTTTGCTGGTATGTGAAACTAGGTGGTATAAATTTAGCAACGATATAATTATCATAATCAGCATACCATGAAGTATTACGAGAAGCATTTATGATAGCTAATTGTTCATCAGGAAAGCTATCATCAATAGGCAGTGGGTCATCAAGAACATTTTCTAACCTAGACAAGTTGTCTGCAACGGGGTTCTCAGCTCCCTTTCTATCAATAATATGTAAATCAAATTCTTGTAACAAGAGAACCCATCCAATAAGTCTAGGTTTGGCATCTTTCTTTTCCATCAGATATTTAATAGCAGCATGATCAGTGTGAACAGTTACTTTGGAATCAACAATATAAGATCTGAACTTATCACAGGCAAAAACAACTGCTAAAAATTCTTTTTCAGTAGTAGCATAATTTCTCTAGGCACTGCCTAGAGTTTTACTAGCATAATGAATAACATTTAATTTCTTATCAACTCTTTGTCCTAGAACAGCACCAACAGCATAATAACTAGCATCACACCTAATTTCAAAGGGTAAATTCCAATCGGGCGGCTGAACAATAGGTGCAGAAATCAAGGCTTTCTTAAGTATTTCAAATGCTTCTACACAATCATCATCAAAAACAAAAGGAACATCTTTCTGTAAGAGATTGGTGAGAGACCTTAATAAACCTCCTATACAAACTAGCATGACCAATGAAACTTCTATACCTTTGATATCTCTAGGACACGGCATCTTTTTAATATCATCTACTTTAGCTTTATCCACTTCAATAACACTTTCAGAAATTTTATGCCCCAAGACAATACCTTCATTAACCATAAAGTGGCACTTTTCCCAATTCAAGACAAGATTAGTTTCTTCACATCTCTACAAAACTCAATCAAGGTTGCTTAAGCAATCATCAAAAGAAGTTCCGTAAACTGAGAAATCATCCATGAAAACCTCAACAATCTTTTCACAGAAGTCAGAGAATATAGCAGTCATACATCTTTGAAAGGTAGCAGGTGCATTGCATAAACCAAAAGGCATACATCTATAAGCAAAGGTAAAGAAAGGACAAGTAAAAGTGGTTTTCTCTTGATCATCTTTTGACACAGGTATTTGAGAGAAACCAGAATAACCATCTAGAAATCAAAAATGAGTATGTTTGGATAGTCTTTCTAGCATTTTATCAATAAAAGGTAGAGGGTAATGTTCTTTTCTAGTAGCTTTATTCAATTTGCGAAAATCAATTACCATTCTATAACCTGTAACAACTCTTTGTGGAATAAATTCATTCTTATCATTAGGAACAACAGTAATACCTCCCTTCTTAGGGACACAATGAACATGGCTTACCCATTGACTATCAGCAATAGGATAAATTATACCTGCCTCCAGAAGCTTTAGTATTTCATTTCTTACCACTTCTTTCAGCTTAGGATCTAACCGTCGTTGATGATCAACAACTGCTTTAGCATCTTTCTCCAATTTTATTTTGTGCTGACATAGAGTGGGACTAATGCCCTTAGGATCATCAAGAGTATATCCAATAGCGCACGGTGCTTCTTCAAAGTTTTCAATAATTTCTTTTCTTCATGCTCTGGAAGGTTAGCACTAATAATAACATGATATATCTTCTTTTCATAATGACAAGCATATTTCAGAGTATTAGGTAATTGTTTAAGCTCAAACACGGGTCACCCTTGGGTGGAGGAGGATCTCCATGGATTTCAACAGGAAAATTGTGTTTCAAAATAGGCCCTTGATTAAAGAATACTTCATCTATTTCCCTTCTTTCATTCATAAACATATCATTTTCATGGTCTAGAAAATATTGTTCTAAGGGATCTGTAGGAGGTACGACAATAGAAGCAAGACCAATAATTTCATTCTTACTAGGCAATTCTTTAGGATGGGGTTTTCTACGAAATTTAGAGAAATTAAAATCATGAGACATATCCGCTAAACCAACAGTAACAATATCTTTCTCGCAGTCTATCTTAGCATTAACGGTATTCAAGAAAGGTCTACCAAATATAATGGGACAAAAATCATCTTGTGGGGAACCAAGAACAAGAAAATTAGTAGGGTATTTAATTTTCCTACACAAGACTTCAACATCTCTAACAATCCCAATTGGTGATATAGTATCTCTATTGGCAAGCTTAATAGTAACATCGATATCTTCTATCTCAGCAGGTGCAATATCATTCATCATTTCTTGGTACAAGGTATAAGGAATTGAACTCACACTAGAACCCACATCACATAAGCCATGATAACAATTATCTCCTATTTTAATAGAAACAACAGGCATGCCAACAACAAGTCTATGCTTATCTTTCATATCGGGTTTAGCAATTCTAGCAGCTTCATCACAGAAATGAATAACATGCCCATCAATATTATCGACCAAGAGATCTTTAACCATAGCAATACTAGGCTCAACTTTAATTTTTTCTGGGGGTGTAGGTGTTCTAGTATAACTCTTACGGACCACAGTTGATGCTTTAGCATGATCCTTTATTCTAACAGGAAAAGGTGGTTTCTTAATATAAGCAGTAGGGACAATAGGATCAACATTATAAGTAATGGTTCTTATTCAACTTTAATAGGTTCTACTACTTTAGATTCAATGGGAGGATGATATTTAAACCACTTCTCCCTAGGGAGATCAACAGGAGTAGCAAATGATTTACAGAAAGAAGCTACTATCTCAGAGTCAAGTCCATATTTAGTGCTAAAATCACGAAAAGCATCGGTATCCATAAAAGATTTAACACAATCGAACTTAAGGTTTATACCTGACTCCTTACCTTCATCGAGTTCCCAATCTTCAGTGTTGTGTTTAATTCTTTCCAATAAATCTCATTTGAATTCAATATCCTTCTTCATAAAAGAACCAGTACAAGAAGTATCGAGCATGGATCGATCACTATGAGAAAGCCGAGCATAAAAATTTTGAATAAAAATTTCTCTTGGAAGCTCATGATTGGGGCATGAATATAACATTGACTTAAGCCTACCCCAAGCTTGAGCAATACTTTCTCCTTCACGAGGCCAAAAATTATATATATAATTCCGATCACGATGAACCAGATGCATAGGATAAAACTTCTGATGAAATTCCAATTTCAATCGGTTGTAGTTCCATGATCCAATATCATCACATAGCCTATACCATGTCAATGGATTTCCCTTCAAAGATAAAGGGAAGACCTTCTTCTTGACAACATCCTCGGGCATACCTGCAAGCTTAAATAATCCACAAACTTCATCCACATAGACTAGGTGCATATCGGGATGTAATGTTCCATCTCCTGCATAAGGATTAGCTAGCAGTTTCTCTATCATACCCGAACGAATTTGATAATAAATAATTTCAGTAGGTGCAGTAAGTTGAGGAGCAACTCTTTGCTCTTCCGGTCGAGGTGAAGATACCCCGAACAAGCCCCTCGAAGGATTATTTTCCATAGTAACAAGTGACAGTAAATTTCAGCACACTATATAAATGTTTCCTGACCAAATTCCACTTACCAAAGGCGCTTCACTCCCCGGCAAAAGCGCTAGAAAATAGTCTTGATGACCCACAATTATAGGGGATCTATCGTAGTCCTTTCGAAGTAAGAGTGTCGAACCCAGCAGAAGGAAATGACAAGCGGTTTTCAGCAAGGTATTCTCTGCAAGCACTGAAATAATCGGCAACAGATAGTTTTGTGATAAGATAATTCGTAACAGGTAACAAGTAACAAAATTAAACAAGGTGCAGCAAGGTGGCCCAATCCTTTTTGTAGAAAAGGACAAGCCTGGACGAACTCTTATATAAAGCAAAGCGCTCCCGAGGACACATGGGAATTGGTGGCAAGTTAGTTTTCATCATGCTCATATGATTCACGTTCGTTACTTTGATAATTTGATATGTGGGTGGACCGGTGCTTGGGTGCTGCCCTTCCTTGGACAAGCCTCCCACTTATGATTAACCCCTCTCGCAAGCATCCTCAACTACAAAAGAAGAATTAAGGTAAACCTAACCATAGCATGAAACATATGGATCCAAATCAGCCCCTTACGAAGCAACGCATAAACTAGGGTTTAAGCTTCTGTCACTCTAGCAACCCATCATCTACTTATTACTTCCCAATGCCTTCCCCTAGGCCCAAATCATGGTGAAGTGTCATGTAGTCGACGTTCACATAACACCACTAGAGGAGAGACAACATACATCTCATCAAACGAATACCAAATTCACATGATTACTTATAACAAGACTTCTCCCATGTCCTTAGGAACAAACGTAACTACTCACAAAGCATATTCATGTTCATAATCAGAGGAGTATTAATTATCATTAAGGATTTGAACATATGATCTTTCACTGAATAAACTAACTAGCATCAACTACAAGGAGTAATCAACACTACTAGCAACCCACATGTACCAATCTCAGGTTTTGAGACAGAGATCGGATACAAGAGATGAACTAGGGTTTGAGAAGAGATGGTGCTGGTGAAGATGTTGATGGAGGTTGACCCCCCCTCGATGAGAGGATCGATGGTGATGATTTCCCCCTCCCGGAGGGATGTTTCCTCGGCAGAACAGCTCCGCCAGAGCCCTAGATTGGTTCTGCCCAGGTTCTGGCTCAAGACGGCGGTGCTTCATCCCGAAAGCTTCCTTCTTATTTTTTCCAGGTCAAAACACACCATATATCAGAAGATGGGCATCGGGGTCTGCTAGGGGGCCCACAAGGACGGGGGCGCGCCCAGGGGGTAGGGCGCGCCCTCCACCCTTGTGGCTGGCTGGTGGTCCCCCTCTGGTACTTTCTTCGCCAATATTTTTTATTTATTCCAAAATGATTCTCCGTGAAGTTTCAGGACTTTTGGAGTTGTGTGCAGAATAGGTCTCTAATATTTGCTCCTTTCCCAGTCCAGAATTCCTGCTGCCGGCATTCTCCCTTCTTCATGTAAACCTTATAAAATAAGAGAGAAAAGGCATAAGTATTGTGATATAATGTGTAATAACAGCCCATAATGTAATAAATATCAATATAAAAGCATGATGCAAAATGGACGTATCATGCACCCACTGGGTGTAGTCCCCGAGACCCTTGTCGAATGTTTGATTCGGCGGGGGTCTTAGAATATGTTTGTTTGTAGCTCTTCACTCGGTCCGGTCGGGCCGTGTTGAGTGGGTAATTGATCCAGTGGGGGCAGGCTGAGTGCACCCTTTGGGTGTAGTCCCCGAGACCGCTGTCGACTGCGGGTAGTCCGGGGGTCTGAGAACAGGTTTTTGTTGTTTGTTTGCTCTATCACTTAGGTCGGGCAGACCGCACCAAGTGGGAAATTGATCCAGTGGGGGCACGCTGAGTGCACCCACTGGGTGTAGTCCCCGAGACCACCGTCGACTATGGGCAGTCGGCGGGGGTCTGAGAACACTTTTGACAATAGAAATCTGTACTTGCTCCTCTCCACTCAGAAGTAGAGGAAATACTTTTGAGAGTCTTTCTCTTTGTCGACCGAATTGTCCCTTTTTTGTTGATGTTAGAAATCTTGTGAACTTGGGACTCAGTACGTTGCCCTGGAGAAGGAGAAGATCCAACTCCAACTGGATGTGGAACTTGCCAAGAAGAACTTGAAGGATGCTCGGGATGAAGTGAAGACCATGGGAGGTAACACTTTGCTGACTGTATGCTTTGTAATTTCTTCTTTTTCGTCCTTTAAACTGAGTGATTCCACTCGAACAGATGTGCGTAGTGAAAACCGCCAACTCCAAGCACGATTGAAGAATGTTATTTCTTTAGACACTATGAAGCAGGCATTGGAGAGGAAGGATAATGAACTCGCGGGGGGCGCAGAAGGTGGCTCGAGAGAAGACTGAAGCAGCTGAGAGGAAGCTAGCTTCAGTCGGTAAGCTCAAGGAGGAGAATGCGACTCTGAAGACTACTGTTGACAAGGTGAAAAAGGAAGATGCACAGCTAAGGGAGGAGAAAGTTGTCTTGACTGACCAGGTGGACCAACTCACTCGGAAGAGGGACGACCTGGAGGTTTACTTGGGGGGCCTTGCAAAGAAGATGTACATCATGCTTGAAGGTATCCTCCTTCGTTCGAGTGAATCCAAAAAACTTCTAAATAATGATGCTGTTGACTCATACTTTCCCTCCTTGCACCGAGTTCTGTCAGAATTTTGAGCAGGAAACTGAACGAATTGAACTAGGCCTGGACCCCACAAAGTCATTTGTCAAAGATGAAGCTGCAATGAATGTACTGTGACTTGAAGCTTGTCTCAACAGTGTCTTGGAGTACATTGCTCGACTGAAGGTTGCACTGACACGGATAGACAAAGAGCTGTGGCTAGAGGATGTACTTCAGAATGACCTCGAGTCACTGATGACTCGGCTCAATGAAATCCCAGGTCGAGTGCAAGCGTGGAAGAAGTCAGCTGTTCGTTGTGGAGCCGACATGGCTCTCTCACTCGTCCGAGTCCATTGCAAGGATGCCAAAGAAGAAAAGCGGAAGGCCCTCGAGGTGGCCAACACGAAGAAGCTCCAGTTTCAATCCTTCATGGAGACTTTTATTGAGGCAGCCACTCGCATAGCTGACGGCATCGACCTGGACACCTTCGTCGAGCCAGCCAGTCCTCCTCCTGCTGAGTGAGGAAAACTTAATGATCCAAATTTATTTGCCTTGGAATGCTGAGTGATCCTGTAACCCTTAAACTATTTTGGGCTTGACGTCCGAGTACTTTTGCTTGCGATTCAGAACATGACGTATTTATCCGAGTATTGATTTCCTATTTACGATGTTTTGTGTGAATGGGTTTTTCAACTTAGGCGAGACTGGTTCGCGACTAAGCCCCCCGAGTGGGAAGATTGCTCTCCACTCCGAGTAGGTTTTCAACTAAGGCGAAACTGGTTCGCGGCTAAGCCCCCGAGTGGGAGGATTGCTCTCCACTCGGAGTAGTTTTATAACTTAGGCAAAGCTAGTTCGCGGCTAAGCCTCCGAGTGGGAGGATTGCTCTCCACTCGAAGTAGTTTTTTAACTTAGGCGAAACTGGTTCGCGGCTAAGCCCCCGAGTGGGAGGATTGCTCTTCACTCGTAGTAGTTTTTTTCACTTAGGCGAAATTGGTTCGCGGCTAAGCCTCCGAGTGGGAGCATTGCTCTCCACTCGGAGTAGTTTTTTAACTTAGGCGAAACTCGTTCGCGGCTAAGCCCCTGAGTGGGAGGATTGCTCTCCACTCGTTGTAGTTTTTTAACATAGGCGAAACTGATTCACGGCTAAGCCCCCGAGTGGGAGGATTGCTCTCCACTCGGAGTAGTTTTTTAACTTAGCCAAAACTGGTTCGCGGCCAAGCCCCTGAGTGGGAGGATTGCTCTCCACTCAGAGTAGTTTTTTAACTTAGGGGAAAGTGGTTCGCGGCTAAGCCCCCTTGAGTGGGAGTATTGCTCTTCACTCGGAGTAGTTTTTTTTAACTTAGGCGAAACTGGTTCGCGGCTAAGCCCCCGAGTGGGAGGATTGCTCTCCTCCCGTAGTAGTTTTTTAACTTAGGCAAAACTGGTTCGCGGCTAAGCCCCCGAGTGGGAGGATTGCTGTCCACTCGGAGTAGTGTTTTTTAATTTCGGCGAAACTGGTTCGCGGCTAAACCCCTGAGTGGGAGGATTGCTCTCCACTCGGAGTAGTTTTTTTAAATTAGGCGAAACTGGTTCGCGGCTAAGCCCCCGAGTGGGAGGATTGCTCTCCACTCGGAGTGGTTTTTTAACGTAGGCAAAACTGGTTCGCAGCTAAGCCCCCGAGTGGGAGGATTGCTCTCCACTCGGAGTAGTTTTTTAACTTAGGCAAAACCGGTTCGCGGCTAAGCCCCTGAGTGAGAGGATTGCTCTCCACTCAGAGTAGTTTTTTTACTCAGGCGAAACTGGTTCGCGGCTAAGCCCCTGAGTGGGAGGATTGATCTCCACTCGGAGTAGTTTTTTAACTTAGGCAAAAATGGTTCGCGGCTAAGCCGCCGGGTGGGAGGATTGCTCTCCACCGGGAGTAGTTTTTTAACTTAGTCGAAACTGGTTCGCGGCTAAGCCCCCGGGTGGGAGGATTGCTCTCCACTCGGAGTAGTTTTGACTTCGGCGAAACTGGTTCGCGGCTAAGCCCCCCGAGTGGGAGGATTGCTCTCCACTCCGAGTAGTTTTTTTAACTTAGGCAAAACTGGTTCGCGGCTAAGCCTCCGAGTGGGAGGATTGCTCTCCGCTCGGAGTAGTTTTTTAACTTAGGCGAAATTGGTTCGCGGCAAAGCCCCTAAGTGGGAGGATTGCTCTTCACTCGGAGTAGTTTTTTTTAACTTAGGCGAAACAGGTTCGTGGCGAAGCCCCTGAGTAGGAGGATTGATCTCCACTCAGAGTAGTTTTTTAACTTAGGCGAACTGGTTTGCGGCTAAGGCCCTGAGTGGTTAACTTAGGCGAAATTGGTTCGCGCTAAGCGCCTGAGTGGGAGGATTGCTCTCCACTCGGAGTAGTTTTTTAACGTAGGCAAAACTGGTTCGCGGCTAAGCCCCCGAGTGGGAGGATTACTCTACACTCAGAGTAGTTTTTTAACTTAGGCAAAACTGGTTCGCGGGTAAGCCCCCGAGTGGGCGGATTGCTCTCCACTCGGAGTTTTTTTTTTAACTTAGACGAAACTGGTTCACGGCTAAGCCCTTGAGTGGGAGGATTGCTCTCCACTCAGAGTAGTTTTTTAACTTAGGCGAAACTGGTTCGCGGCTAAGCCCCCGAGTGGGAGGATTGCTCTCCACTCGGAGTGGTTTTTTAACTTAGGCGAAACTGGTTTGCGGGTAAGCCTTCGAGTGGGAGGATTGCTCTCCACTGGTAGTATTTTTTTATCTTAGGCGAAACTGGTTCGCGGCTAAGCCCCCGAGTGGGAGGATTGCTCTCCACTCAGAGTAGTTTTTTAACTTAGGCGAAACTGGTTCGCTGCTAAGCCCTCAAGTGGGAGGATTGCTCTCCACTGTGAGTAGCTTTTTAACTTAGGCGAAACTAGTTCACGGCTAAGCCCCTGAGTGGGAGGATTGCTCTCCACTCGGAGTAGTTTTTAACTTCGGCGAAACTGGTTCGCTGCTAAGCCCCCGAGTGGGACGATTGCTCTCCACTCGGAATAGTTGTTTAACTTAAGCGAAACTGGTTCGCGGCTAAGCCCCCGGGTGGGAGGATTGCTCTCCACTCGGAGTAGTTTTTTAACTTCGGCGAAACTGGTTCACGGCTAAGCCCCCGACTGGGAGGATTGCTCTCCACTCGGAGTAGTTTTTTAACTTAGCCAAAACTGGTTCGCGGCCAAGCCCCTGAGTGGGAGGATTGCTCTCCACTCAGAGTAGTTTTTTAATTAGGGGAAAGTGGTTCACGGCTAAGCCCCCCTGAGTGGGAGGATTGCTCTTCACTCGGAGTAGTTTTTTTAACTTAGGCGAAACTGGTTCGCGGCTAAGCCCCCAAGTGGGAGGATTGTTGTCCACTCGGAGTAGTGTTTTTTAATTTCGGCAAAACTGGTTCGCGGCTAAACCCCTGAGTGGGAGGATTGCTCTCCACTCGGAGTAGTTTTTTTACTCAGGCAAAACCGGTTCGCGGCTAAGCCCCCGAGTGGGTGCATTGCTCTCCACTCAGAGTAGTTTTTTTACTCAGGTGAAACTGGTTCGCGGCTAAGCCCCTGAGTGTGACGATTGATCTCCACTCGGAGTAGTTTTTTAACTTAGGCAAAACTGGTTCGCGGCTAAGCCCCCGGGTGGGAGGATTGCTCTCCACTTGGAGTAGTTTTTTAACTTAGGCGAAACTGGTTCGCGGCTAAGCCCCCGGGTGGGAGGATTGCTCTCCACTCGGAGTAGTTTTTTAACTTCGGCAAAACTGGTTCGCGGCTAAGCTCCCCGAGTGGGAGGATTGCTCTCCACTCCGAGTAGGTTTTTTAACTTAGGCGAAACTGGTTCGCGGGTAAGCCTCTGAGTGGGAGGATTGCTCTCCACTCGGAGTAGTTTTTTAACTTAGGCGAAACTAGTTCGCGGCAAAGCTCCTTAGTGGGAGGATTGCTCTTCTCTCGGAGTAGTTTTTTTTAACTTAGGCGCACTGGTTCGCGGCAAAGCCCCTGAGTAGGAGGATTGCTCTCCACTCAGAGTAGTTTTTTAACTTAGGCGAACTGGTTTGCGGCTAAGCCCCTGAGTGGTTAACTTAGGCGAAATTGGTTCGCGGCTAAGCCCCTGAGTGGGAGGATTCCTCTCCACTCGGAGTAGTTTTTTAACGTAGGCAAAACTGGTTCGCGGCTATGCCCCCGAGTGGGAGGATTACTCTACACTCAGAGTAGTTTTTTAACTTAGGCGAAACTAGTTCGCGGCTAAGCCCCCGAGTGGGCGGATTGCTCTCCACTCGGAGTAGTTTTTTTAACTTATACGAAACTGGTTCACGGCTAAGCCCCTGAGTGGGAGGATTGCGCTCCACTGGGAGTAGTTTTTTAACTTAGGCGAAACTGGTTCGCGGCTAAGCCCCCGAGTGGGAGGATTGCTCTCCACTCGGAGTGGTTTCTTAACTTAGGCGAAACTGGTTCGCGGGTAAGCCTTCGAGTGGGAGGATTGCTCTCCACTGGGAGTATTTTTTTATCTTAGGCGAAACTGGTTCACGGCTAGGCCCTCGAGTGGAAGGATTGCTCTCCACTCGGAGGAGTTTTTTAACTTAGTCGAAACTGGTTCGCGGCTAAGCCCCCGAGTGGGAGGATTGCTCTCCACTCAGAGTAGTTTTTAACTTAGGCGAAACTGGTTCACGGCTAAGCCCCTGAGTGGGAGGATTGCTCTCCACTCGGAGTAGTTTTTAACTTCGGCGAAACTTGTTCGCTGCTAAGCCCCCGAGTGGGACGAGTGCTCTCCACTCGGAATAGTTTTTTAACTTAGGCGAAACTGGTTCGCGGCTAAGCCCCCGGGTGGGAGGATTGCTCTCCACTCGGAGTAGTTTTTTAACTTCAGCGAAACTGGTTCACGGCTAAGCCCCCGACTGGGAGGATTGCTCTCCACTCGGAGTAGTTTATTTAAATTAGGCGAAACTCGTTCGCGGCTAAGCCCCCCGAGTGGGAGGATTGCTCTCCACTCGGAGTGGTTTTTTAACATAGGCAAAACTGGTTTGCCGCTAAGCCCCCGAGTGGGAGGATTGCTCTCCACTCGGAGTAGTTTTTTAACATAGGCGAAACCAGTTCGCGGCTAAGCCCCCGAGTGGGAGGATTGCTCTCCACTGGGAGTAGTTTTTTAACTTAGGCGAAACTGGTTCGCGGCTGAGCCCCCGAGTGGGAGGATTGCTCTCCACTCGGAGTGGTTTTTTAACTTAGGCGAAACTGGTTCGCGGGTAAGCCTTCGAGTGGGAGGATTGCTCTCCACTGGGAGTACTTTTTTATCTTAGGCGAAACTGGTTCGCGGCTAGGCCCCCGAGTGGAAGGATTGCCCTCCACTCGGAGTAGTTTTTTAACTTAGGCGAAACTGCTTCGCGGCTAAGCCCCCGAGTGGGAGGATTGCTCTCCACTCAGAGTAGTTTTTTCACTTAGGCAAAACTGGTTCGCGGCTAAGCCCCCAAGTGGGAGGATTGCTCTCCACTCGGAGTAGTTTTTTAACGTAGGCAAAACTGGTTCACGGCTAAGCCCCCGAGTGGGAGGATTGCTCTCCACTCGGAGTAGTTTTTTAACTTAGGCGAAACTGGTTCACAGCTATACCCCCGAGTGGGAGGATTGCTCTCCACTCGGAGTATTATTTTTAACTTAGGCGAAACTGGTTCGCCGCTAAGCCCCCGAGTGGGAGGATTGCTCTCTACTCGGAGTAGTTTTTTTAACATAGGCGAAACCGGTTCGCGGCTAAGCCCCCGAGTGGGAGGATTGCTCTCCACTCAGAGTAGTTTTTTTACTTAGGCGAAACTGGTTGGCGGGTAAGCCCTCTGAGTGGGAGGATTGCTCTCCACTTGGAGTAGTTTTTTTAACTTAGGCGAAACTGATTCACGGCTAAGCCTCTGAGTGGGAGGATTGCTCTCCACTCGGAGTATTTTTTTAACTTAGGCAAAACTGGTTCGCGGCGAAGCCCCTGAGTAGGAGGATTGCTATCCACTCAGAGTAGTTTTTTAACTTAGGCGAAACTGGTTTGCGGTTAAGCCCCTGAGTGGTTAACTTAGGCGAAATTGGTTCGCGGCTAAGCCCCTGAGTGGGAGGATTGCTCTCCACTCAGAGTAGTTTTTTAACGTAGGCAAAACTGGTTCGCGGCTAAGCCCCCGAGTGGGAGGATAGCTCTCCACGCAGAGTAGTTTTTTAACTTAGGCGAAACTGGTTCGCGGCTAAGCCCTCGAGTGGGAGGATTGCTCTCCACTCGGAGTAGTTTTTTTAACTTAGACGAAACTGGTTTGCGGCTAAGCCCCTGAGTGGGAGGATTGCTCTCCACTCGGAGTAGTTTTTTAACGTAGGCAAAACTGGTTCGCGGCTAAGCCCCCGAGTGGGAGGATAGCTCTCCACTCAGAGTAGTTTTTTAACTTAGGAGAAACTGGTTCGCGGCTAAGCCCCCGGGTGGGAGGATTTCTCTCCACTCGGAGTAGTATTTTAACTTAGGCGAAACTGGTTCACGGCTAAGCCCCCGAGTGGGAGGATTGCTCTCCACTCGGAGTAGTTTTTTAAGTTAGGCTAAACTGGTTCGCGGCCAAGCCCCTGAGTGGGAGGATTGCTCTCCACTCAGAGTAGTTTTTTTAACTTAGGGGAAAGTGGTTCGCGGCTAAGCCCCCCGGAGTGGGAGGATTGCTTTCCACTCGGAGTAGTTTTTTTAACTTAGGCGAAACTGGTTCGCGGCTAAGCCTCCGGGTGGGATGATTGCTCTCCACTCGGAGTAGTTTTTTTAACTTAGGCAAAACTGGTTCGCGGCTAATCCCCTGAGTGGGAGGATTGCTCTCCACTCGGGGTAGTTTTTTAACTTAGGCGAAACTGGTTCGCGGCTAAGCCCTCGAGTGGGAGGATTGCTCTCCTCCCGTATTAGTTTTTTAACTTGGGCGAAACTGGTTCGCGGCTAAGCCACGAGTGGGAGGATTGCTCTCAACTCGGAGTAGTGTTTTTAATTTCGGCGAAACTGGTTCGCGGCTAAACCCCTGAGTGGGAGGATTGCTCTCCACTCGGAGTAGTTTTTTTAAATTAGGCAAAACTGGTTCACGGCTAAGCCCCCGAGTGGGAGGATTGCTCTCCACTCGGAGTGGTTTTTTAACGTAGGCAAAACTGGTTCGCAGCTAAGCCCCCGAGTGGGAGGATTGCTCTCCACTCGGAGTAGTTTTTTAACTTAGGCAAAACCGTTTCGCGGCTAAGGCCCTGAGTGGGAGGATTGCTCTCCACTCGGAGTAGTTTTTTTAACTTAGGCGAAACTGGTTGGCGGCTAAGCCCCCGAGTGGGAGGATTGCTCACCAATCGGAGTAGTTTTTTTTAACTTAGGCGAAACCGGTTCGCGGCTAAGCCCCCGAGTGGGAGGACGGCTCTCCACTCAGAGTAGTTTTTTTACTTAGGCGAAACTGGTTGGCGGCTAAGCCCCCGAGTGGGACAATTGCTCTTCACTCGGAGTATTTTTTTAACTTAGGCAAAACTAGTTCGCGGATAATCCCCCGGGTGGGAGAATTGCTCTCCACTCGGATTAGTTTTTTAACTTAGGCGAAACTGATTCGCGGCTAAGCCCCCGCGTGGGAGGATTGCTCTCCACTTGGAGTAGTTTTTTAACTTAGGCAAAACTGGTTCGCGGTCAAGCCCCTGAGTGGGAGGATTGCTCTCCACTCAGAGTAGTTTTTTAACTTAGGGGAAAGTGGTTCGCGGCTATGCCCCCCGAGTGGGAGGATTGCTTTCCACTCGGAGTAGGTTTTTTAACTTAGGCGAAACTGGTTCGCGGCTATGCCTCCGAGTGGTAGGATTGCCCTCCACTCGGAGTAGTTTTTTAACTTAGGCGAAACTGGTTCGTGGCTAAGCCCCTGAGTGGGAGGATTGTTGTCCACTCGAAGTAGTTTTTTAACTTAGGCGAAACTGGTTCGCGGATAAGCCCCCAAGTGGGAGGATTGTTCTCCACCCGGAGTAGTTTTTTTAACTTAGGCGAAAGTGGTTCGAGGCTAAGCCCCCGAGTGGGAGGATTGCTCTCCACTCGGAGTAGTGTTTTTTGACTTCGGCGAATTTGGTTCGCGGCTAAGCCCCTGAGTGGGAGGATTGCTCTCCACTCAGAGTAGATTTTTTAACTTAGACGAAACTGGTTCGTGGCTAAGCCCCTGAGTGGGAGAATTGCTCTCCACTCGGAGTAGTTTTTTAACTTAGGTGAAACTAGTTCGCGGCTAAGCCCCCGAGTGGAAGGATTGCTCTCCACTCAGAGTAGTTTTTTAACTTAGGCGAAACTGGTTCGCGGCTAAGCTACGGAGTGGGAGGATTGCTCTCCAATCGGAGTAGTTTTTTTAACTTAGGCGAAACTGGTTCGCGGCTAAGCCCCCAAGTGGGAGGATTGCTCTCCACTCGGAGTAATTTTTTAACGTAGGCAAAACTGGTTCGCGGCTAAGCCCCCGAGTGGGAGGATTGCTCCCCACTCGGAGTAGTTTTTTAACTTAGGCGAAACTGGTTCACAGCTATACCCCCGAGTGGGAGTATTGCTCTCCACTCGGAGTAGTTTTTTTAAACTTAGGCGAAACTGGTTCGCGGCTAAGCCCCCGAGTGGGAGGATTGCTCTCCACTCGTAGTAGTTTTTTAACTTAGGCGAAACCGGTTCGCGGCTAAGCCCCCGAGTGGGAGGATTGCTCTCCACTCAGAGTAGTTTTTTTACTTAGGCGAAACTGGTTGGCGGCTAAGCCCACCGAGTGGGAGGATTCCTCTCCACTTGGAGTAGTTTTTTTAACTTAGGCGAACTGGTTCGCGGCTAAGCCTCCGAGTGGGAGGATTGCTCTCCACTTGGAGTATTTTTTTTAACTTAGGCGAAACTGGTTCGCGGCGAAGCCCCTGAGTAGGAGGATTGCGCCCCACTCAGAGTAGTTTTTTAACTTAGGCGAAACTGGTTTGCGGCTAAGCCCCTAAGTGGTTAAGTTATGCGAAATTGGTTCGTAGCTAAGCCCCTGAGTGGGAGGATTGCAATCCACTCGGAGTACTTTTTTATCTTAGGCGAAACTAGTTCGCGGCTAAGCCCCCGAGTGGAAGGATTGCTCTCCACTCGGAGTAGTTGTTTAACTTAGGCGAAACTGGTTCGCGGCTAAGCCCCCGAGTGGCAGGATTGCTCTCCACTCAGAGTAGTTTTTTAACTTAGTCGAAACTGGTCGCAGCTAAGCCCCCTAGTGGGAGGATTTCTCTCCACTCGGAGTAGTTTTTTAACTTAGGCGAAACTGGTTCACGGCTAAGCCCCTGAGTGGGAGGATTGCTCTCCACTCAGAGTAGTTTTTTAACTTAGGCGAAACTGCTTCGCGGCTAAGCCCCCGAGTGGGACGATTGCTCTCCACTCGGAGTAGTTTTTTTAACTTAGGCGAAACTGGTTCGCGGCTAAGCCCCCGGGTGGGAGGATTGTTCTCCACTCGGAGTAGTTTTTAACTTAGGCGAAACTGGTTGACGGCTAAGCCCCCGAGTGGGAGGATTGCTCTCCACTCGGAGTAGTTTTTTAACATAGGCAAAACTGGTTCGCGGCCAAGCCCCTGAGTGGGACTATTGCTCTCCACTCAGAGTTGTTTTTTTAACTTAGGGGATAGTGGTTCGCGTCTAAGCCCCTCGAGTGGGAGGATTGCTTTCCACTAGGAGTAGTTTTTTTAACTTAGGCGAAACTGGTTCGCGGCTAATCCTCCGAGTGGGAGGATTGCTCTCCTCTTGGAGTAGTTTTTAAAATTAGGCGAAACGGGTTCGCAGTTAAGCCCCTGAGTGGGAGGATTGCTCTCCACTCGGAGTAGTGTTTTTTAACTTCGGCGAAACTGGTTCGCGGCTAAGCCCCTGAGTGGGAGGATTGCTCACCACTCGGAGTAGTTTATTCAAATTAGGCGAAACTGGTTCGCGGCTAAGCCCCCGAGTGGGAGGATTGCTTTCCACTCGGAGTGGTTTTTTAACGTAGGCAAAACTAGTTTGCCGCTAAGCCCCCGAGTGGGACGATTGCTCTCCACTCGGAGTAGTTTTTTAACTTAGGCGAAACCGGTTCGCGGCTAAGCCCCCGAGTGGGAGATTGCTCTCCACTTGGAGTAGTTTTTTTAACTTAGGCGAAACTGGTTCGCGGCTAAGCCCCCAAGTGGGAGGATTGCTCTCCACTCGGAGTAGTTTTTTACTTAGGCGAAACTGGTTCACGGCTAAGCCCACCGAGTGGGAGGATTGCTCTCCACTTGGAGTAGTTTTTTTTAACTTAGGCGTAACTGGTTCGCAGCTAAGCCTCCGAGTGGGAGGATTGCTCTCCACTCGGAGTAGTTTTTAACTTAGGCGAAACTGGTTCGCGGCTAAGCCCCTAGTGGGAAGATTGCTCTCCACTCAGAGTAGTTTTTTAACTTAGGCGAAACTGGTTCGCGGCTAATCCCCCAAGTGGGAGGATTGCTCGCCACTCGGAGTAGTTTTTTCACTTAGGAGAAACTGGTTCGCGGCTAAGCCCCCAAGTGGGAGGATTGCTCGTCACTCGGAGTAGTTTTTTTAACTTAGACGAAACTGGTTCACGGCTAAGCCCCTGAGTGGGAGGATTGCTCTCCACTGGGAGTAGTTTTTTAACTTAGGCGAAACTGGTTCGCGGCTACGCCCCCGAGTGGGAGGATTGCTCTCCACTCGGAGTAGTTTTTTACTTAGGCGAAACTGGTTCGCGGCTAAGCCCCTGAGTGGAAGGATTGCTCTCCACTCAGAGTAGTTTTTTAACTTAGGCGAAACTGGTTTGCGGCTAAGCCCCCGAGTGGGAAGATTGCTCTCCACTCAGAGTAGTTTTTTAACTTAGGTGAAACTGGTTCGCGGCTAAGCCCCCAAGTACGAGGATTGCTCGCCACTCCTAATAGTTTTTTAACTTAGGCAAAACTGGTTCGCGGCTAAGCCCCTGAGTGGGAGGATTGCTCTCCACTTGGAGTAGTTTTTTAACTTAAGCGAAACTGGTTCGCGGCTAAGCGCCCGAGTGGGACGATTGCTCTCCACTCGGAGTAGTTTTTTAACGTAGGCGAAACTGGTTCGCGGCTAAGCCCCCGAGTGGGAGGATTGCTCTCCACTCGGAGTAGTTTTTGAACTTAGGCGAAACTGGTTCCCGGCTATACCCCCGAGTGGGAGGATTGCTCTCCACTCGGAGTAGTTTTTTTTAACTTAGGCAAAACTGGTTCGCGGCTAAGCCTTCGAGTGGGAGGACTGCTCTCCACTCGGAGTAGTTTTTAAATTAGGCGAAACGGGTTCACGGCTAAGCCCCTGAGTGGGAGGATTGCTCTCCACTCGGAGTAGTTTTTTTAACTTAGGCGAAACTGGTTCGCGGGTAAGCCCCCGAGTGGGAGGATTGCTCTCCACCCGTAGTAGTTTTTTAACTTAGGCAAAACTGGTTGACGGCTAAGCCCCCGAGTGGGAGGATTGCTCTCCACTCGGAGTAGTTTTTTAACTTAGGCAGAACTGGTTCGCGGCCAAGCCCTTGAGTGGGAGGATTGGTCTCCACTCAGAGTAGTTTTTTAACTTAGGCGAAACTGGTTGACGGCTAAGCCCCCGAGTGGGAGGATTGCTCTCCACTCGGAGTAGTTTTTTAACATAGGCAAAACTGGTTCGCGGCCAAGCCCCTGAGTGGGAGGATTGCTCTCCACTCAGAGTAGTTTTTTTAACTTAGGGGATAGTGGTTCACGTCTAAGCCCCTCGAGTGGGAGGATTGCTTTCCACTAGGAGTAGTTTTTTTTAACTTAGGCGAAACTAGTTCGCGGCTAATCCTCCGAGTGGGAGGATTGCTCTCCTCTTGGAGTAGTTTTTAAAATTAGGCGAAACGGGTTCGCAGCTACGCCCCCAAGTGGGAGGATTGCTCCTCACTCGGAGTAGTTTTTTTAACTTAGACGAAACTGGTTCACGGCTAAGCCCCTGAGTGGGAGGATTGCTCTCCACTGGGAGTAGTTTTTTAACTTAGGCGAAACTGGTTCGCGGCTACGCCCCCGAGTGGGAGGATTGCTCGTCCCTCAGAGTAGTTTTTTTAACTTAGACGAAACTGGTTCACGGCTAAGCCCCTGAGTGGGAGGATTGCTCTCCACTGGGAGTAGTTTTTTAACTTAGGCGAAACTGGTTCGCGGCTACGCCCCCGAGTGGGAGGATTGCTCTCCACTCGGAGTAGTTTTTTACTTAGGCGAAACTGGTTCGCGGCTAAGCCCCCGAGTGGAAGGATTGCTCTCCACTCAGAGTAGTTTTTTAACTTAGGCGAAACTGGTTCGCGGCTAAGCCCCCGAGTGGGAAGATTGCTCTCCACTCAGAGTAGTTTTTTAACTTAGGTGAAACTGGTTCGCGGCTAAGCCCCCAAGTACGAGGATTGCTCGCCACTCCTAATAGTTTTTTAACTTAGGCAAAACTGGTTCGCGGCTAAGCCCCTGAGTGGGAAGATTGCTCTCCACTTGGAGTAGTTTTTTTTTAACTTAGGCGTAACTGGTTCGTGGCTAAGCCTCCGAGTGGGAGGATTGCTCTCCACTCGGAGTAGTTTTTAACTTAGGCGAAACTGGTTCGCGGCTAATCCCCCAAGTGGGAGGATTGCTCTCCTCTTGGAGTAGTTTTTTTTAACTTAGGCGTAACTGGTTCGCGGCTAAGCCTCCGAGTGGGAGGATTGCTCTCCACTCGGAGTAGTTTTTAACTTAGGCGAAACTGGTTCGCGGCTAAGCCCGTGAGTGGGAGGATTGCTCTCCTCTTGGAGTAGTTTTTAAAATTAGGCGAAACGGGTTCGCAGCTACGCCCCCAAGTGGGAGGATTGCTCGTCACTCGGAGTAGTTTTTTTAACTTAGACGAAACTGGTTCACGGCTAAGCCCCTGAGTGGGAGGATTGCTCTCCACTCAGAGTAGTTTTTTAACTTAGGCGAAACTGGTTCGCGGCTAAGCCCCCGAGTGGGAAGATTGCTCTCCACTCAGAGTAGTTTTTTTAACTTAGGTGAAACTGGTTCGCGGCTAAGCCCCCAAGTACGAGGATTGCTCGCCACTCCTAATAGTTTTTTAACTTAGGCAAAACTGGTTCGCGGCTAAGCCTCCGAGTGGGAGGATTGCTCTCTACTCGGAGTAGTTTTTTTAACTTAGGGGATAGTGGTTCGCGTCTAAGCCCCTCGAGTGGGAGGATTGCTTTCCACTAGGAGTAGTTTTTTTTTAATTTAGGCGAAACTGGTTCGCGGCTAATCCTCCGAGTGGGAGGATTGCTCTCCTCTTGGAGTAGTTTTTAAAATTAGGCGAAACGGGTTCGCAGCTAAGCCCCTGAGTGGGAGGATTGCTCTCCACTCGGAGTAGTGTTTTTTAACTTCGGCGAAACTGGTTCGCGGCTAAGCCCCTGAGTGGGAGGATTGCTCACCACTCGGAGTAGTTTATTCAAATTAGGCGAAACTGGTTCGCGGCTAAGCCCCCGAGTGAGAGGATTGCTTTCCACTCGGAGTGGTTTTTTAACGTAGGCAAAACTAGTTTGCCGCTAAGCCCCCGAGTGGGACGATTGCTCTCCACTCGGAGTAGTTTTTTAACTTAGGCGAAACCAGTTCGCGGCTAAGCCCCCGAGTGGGAGATTGCTCTCCACTTGGAGTAGTTTTTTTAACTTAGGCGAAACTGGTTCGCGGCTAAGCCCCCAAGTGGGAGGATTGCTCTCCACTCGGAGTAGTTTTTTACTTAGGCGAAACTGGTTCACGGCTAAGCCCACCGAGTGGGAGGATTGCTCTCCACTTGGAGTAGTTTTTTTAACTTAGGCGTAACTGGTTCGCAGCTAAGCCTCTGAGTGGGAGGATTGCTCTCCACTCGGAGTAGTTTTTAACTTAGGCGAAACTGGTTCGCGGCTAAGCCCCCAGTGGGAAGATTGCTCTCCACTCAGAGTACTTTTTTAACTTAGGCGAAAATGGTTCGCGGCTAATCCCCCAAGTGGGAGGATTGCTCGCCACTCGGAGTAGTTTTTTCACTTAGGAGAAACTGGTTCGCGGCTAAGCCCCCAAGTGGGAGGATTGCTCGTCACTCGGAGTAGTTTTTTTAACTTAGAAGAAACTGGTTCACGGCTAAGCCCCTGACTGGGAGGATTGCTCTCCACTGGGAGTAGTTTTTTAACTTAGGCGAAACTGGTTCGCGGCTACGCCCCCGAGTTGGAGGATTGCTCACCACTCGGAGTAGTTTTTTACTTAGGCGAAACTGGTTCGCGGCTAAGCCCCCGAGTGGAAGGATTGCTCTCCACTCAGAGTAGTTTTTTAACTTAGGCGAAACTGGTTCGCGGCTAAGCCCCCGAGTGGGAAGATTGCTCTCCACTCAGAGTAGTTTTTTAACTTAGGTGAAACTGGTTCGCGGCTAAGCCCCCCAGTACGAGGATTGCTCGCCACTCCTAATAGTTTTTTAACTTAGGCAAAACTGGTTCGCGGCTAAGCCCCTGAGTGGGAGGATTGCTCTCCACTTGGAGTAGTTTTTTTGAACTTAGGCAAAACTGGTTCGCGGCTAAGCCCCTGAGTGGGAGGATTGCTCTCCACTTGGAGTAGTTTATTTGAACTTAGGCGTAACTGGTTCGCGGCTAAGCCTCCGAGTGGGAGGATTGCTCTCCACTCGGAGTAGTTTTTAACTTAGGCGAAACTGGTTCGCGGCTAATCCCCCAAGTGGGAGGATTGCTCGCCACTCGGAGTAGTTTTTTCACTTAGGAGAAACTGGTTCGCGGCTAAGCCCCCAAGTGGGAGGATTGCTCGCCACTCGGAGTAGTTTTTTTAACTTAGACGAAACTGGTTCACGGCTAAGCCCCTGAGTGGGAGGATTGCTCTCCACTGGGAGTAGTTTTTTAACTTAGGCGAAACTGGTTCGCGGCTACGCCCCCGAGTGGGAGGATTGCTCTCCACTCGGAGTAGTTTTTTACTTAGGCGAAACTGGTTCGCGGCTAAGCCCCCGAGTGGAAGGATTGCTCTCCACTCAGAGTAGTTTTTTAACTTAGGCGAAACTGGTTCGCGGCTAAGCCCCCGAGTGGGAAGATTGCTCTCCACTCAGAGTAGTTTTTTAACTTAGGCGAAACTGGTTCGCGGCTAAGCCCCCAAGTACGAGGATTGCTCGCCACTCGTAATAGTTTTTTAACTTAGGCAAAACTGGTTCGCGGCTAAGCCCCTGAGTGGGAGGATTGCTCTCCACTTGGAGTAGTTTTTTAACTTAAGCGAAACTGGTTCGCGGCTAAGCCCCCGAGTGGGAGGATTGCTCTCCACTCGGAGTAGTTTTTGAACTTAGGCGAAACTGGTTCACGGCTATACCCCCGAGTGGGAGGATTGCTCTCCACTCGGAGTAGTTTTTTTAACTTAGGGGATAGTGGTTCGCGTCTAAGCCCCTCGAGTGGGAGGATCGCTTTCCACTAGGAGTAGTTTTTTTTAACTTAGGCGAAACTGGTTCGCGGCTAATCCTCCGAGTGGGAGGATTGCTCTCCTCTTGGAGTAGTTTTTAAAATTAGGCGAAACGGGTTCGCAGCTAAGCCCCTGAGTGGGAGGATTGCTCTCCACTCGGAGTAGTGTTTTTTAACTTCGGCGAAACTGGTTCGCGGCTAAGCCCCTGAGTGGGAGGATTGCTCACCACTCGGAGTAGTTTATTCAAATTAGGCGAAACTGGTTCGCGGCTAAGCCCCCGAGTGAGAGGATTGCTTTCCACTCGGAGTGGTTTTTTAACGTAGGCAAAACTAGTTTGCCGCTAAGCCCCCGAGTGGGACGATTGCTCTCCACTCGGAGTAGTTTTTTAACTTAGGCGAAACCGGTTCGCGGCTAAGCCCCCGAGTGGGAGATTGCTCTCCACTTGGAGTAGTTTTTTTAACTTAGGCGAAACTGGTTCGCGGCTAAGCCCCCAAGTGGGAGGATTGCTCTCCACTCGGAGTAGTTTTTTACTTAGGCGAAACTGGTTCACGGCTAAGCCCACCGAGTGGGAGGATTGCTCTCCACTTGGAGTAGTTTTTTTTAACTTAGGCGTAACTGGTTCGCAGCTAAGCCTCTGAGTGGGAGGATTGCTCTCCACTCGGAGTAGTTTTTAACTAAGGCGAAACTGGTTCGCGGCTAAGCCCCCAGTGGGAAGATTGCTCTCCACTCAGAGTACTTTTTTAACTTCGGCGAAACTGGTTCGCGGCTAATCCCCCAAGTGGGAGGATTGCTCGCCACTCGGAGTAGTTTTTTCACTTAGGAGAAACTGGTTCGCGGCTAAGCCCCCAAGTGGGAGGATTGCTCGTCACTCGGAGTAGTTTTTTTAACTTAGACGAAACTGGTTCACGGCTAAGCCCCTGAGTGGGAGGATTGCTCTCCACTGGGAGTAGTTTTTTAACTTAGGCGAAACTGGTTCGCGGCTACGCCCCCGAGTGGGAGGATTGCTCTCCACTCGGAGTAGTTTTTTACTTAGGCGAAACTGGTTCGCGGCTAAGCCCCCGAGTGGAAGGATTGCTCTCCACTCAGAGTAGTTTTTTAACTTAGGCGAAACTGGTTCGCGGCTAAGCCCCCGAGTGGGAAGATTGCTCTCCACTCAGAGTAGTTTTTTAACTTAGGTGAAACTGGTTCGCGGCTAAGCCCCCCAGTACGAGGATTGCTCGCCACTCCTAATAGTTTTTTAACTTAGGCAAAACTGGTTCGCGGCTAAGCCCCTGAGTGGGAGGATTGCTCTCCACTTGGAGTAGTTTTTTTGAACTTAGGCGTAACTGGTTCGCGGCTAAGCCTCCGAGTGGGAGGATTGCTCTCCACTCGGAGTAGTTTTTAACTTAGGCGAAACGGGTTCGCGGCTAATCCCCCAAGTGGGAGGATTGCTCGCCACTCGGAGTAGTTTTTTCACTTAGGAGAAACTGGTTCGCGGCTAAGCCCCCAAGTGGGAGGATTGCTCGCCACTCGGAGTAGTTTTTTTAACTTAGACGAAACTGGTTCACGGCTAAGCCCCTGAGTGGGAGGATTGCTCTCCACTGGGAGTAGTTTTTTAACTTAGGCGAAACTGGTTCGCGGCTACGCCCCCGAGTGGGAGGATTGCTCTCCACTCGGAGTAGTTTTTTACTTAGGCCAAACTGGTTCGCGGCTAAGCCCCCGAGTGGAAGGATTGCTCTCCACTCAGAGTAGTTTTTTAACTTAGGCGAAACTGGTTCGCGGCTAAGCCCCCGAGTGGGAAGATTGCTCTCCACTCAGAGTAGTTTTTTAACTTAGGCGAAACTGGTTCGCGGCTAAGCCCCCAAGTACGAGGATTGCTCGCCACTCGTAATAGTTTTTTAACTTAGGCAAAACTGGTTCGTGGCTAAGCCCCTGAGTGGGAGGATTGCTCTCCACTTGGAGTAGTTTTTTAACTTAAGCGAAACTGGTTCGCGGCTAAGCGCCCGAGTGGGACGATTGCTCTCCACTCGGAGTAGTTTTTTAACGTAGGCGAAACTGGTTCGCGGCTAAGCCCCCGAGTGGGAGGATTGCTCTCCACTCGGAGTAGTTTTTGAACTTAGGCGAAACTGGTTCACGGCTATACCCCCGAGTGGGAGGATTGCTCTCCACTCGGAGTAGTTTTTTTAACTTAGGGGATAGTGGTTCGCGTCTAAGCCCCTCGAGTGGGAGGATCGCTTTCCACTAGGAGTAGTTTTTTTTAACTTAGGCGAAACTGGTTCGCGGCTAATCCTTCGAGTGGGAGGATTGCTCTCCTCTTGGAGTAGTTTTTAAAATTAGGCGAAACGGGTTCGCAGCTAAGCCCCTGAGTGGGAGGATTGCTCTCCACTCGGAGTAGTGTTTTTTAACTTCGGCGAAACTGGTTCGCGGCTAAGCCCCTGAGTGGGAGGATTTCTCACCACTCGGAGTAGTTTATTCAAATTAGGCGAAACTGGTTCGCGGCTAAGCCCCCGAGTGGGAGGATTGCTTTCCACTCGGAGTGGTTTTTTAACGTAGGCAAAACTAGTTTGCCGCTAAGCCCCCGAGTGGGACGATTGCTCTCCACTCGGAGTAGTTTTTTAACTTAGGCGAAACCGGTTCGCGGCTAAGCCCCCGAGTGGGAGATTGCTCTCCACTTGGAGTAGTTTTTTTAACTTAGGCGAAACTGGTTCGCGGCTAAGCCCCCAAGTGGGAGGATTGCTCTCCACTCGGAGTAGTTTTTTACTTAGGCGAAACTGGTTCACGGCTAAGCCCACCGAGTGGGAGGATTGCTCTCCACTTGGAGTAGTTTTTTTTAATTTAGGCGTCACTGGTTCGCAGCTAAGCCTCCGAGTGGCAGGATTGCTCTCCACTCGGAGTAGTTTTTAACTTAGGCGAAACTGGTTCACGGCTAAGCCCCCAGTGGGAAGATTGCTCTCCACTCAGAGTAGTTTTTTAACTTAGGCGAAACTGGTTCGCGGCTAATCCCCCAAGTGGGAGGATTGCTCGCCACTCGGAGTAGTTTTTTCACTTAGGAGAAACTGGTTCGCGGCTAAGCCCCCAAGTGGGAGGATTGCTCGTCACTCGGAGTAGTTTTTTTAACTTAGACGAAACTGGTTCACGGCTAAGCCCCTAAGTGGGAGGATTGCTCTCCACTGGGAGTAGTTTTTTAACTTAGGCGAAACTGGTTCGCGGCTACGCCCCCGAGTGGGAGGATTGCTCTCCACTCGGAGTAGTTTTTTACTTAGGCGAAACTGGTTCGCGGCTAAGCCCCCGAGTGGAAGGATTGCTCTCCACTCAGAGTAGTTTTTTAACTTAGGCGAAACTGGTTCGCGGCTAAGCCCCCGAGTGGGAAGATTGCTCTCCACTCAGAGTAGTTTTTTAACTTAGGTGAAACTGGTTCGCGGCTAAGCCCCCAAGTACGAGGATTGCTCGCCACTCCTATTAGTTTTTTAACTTAGGCAAAATGGTTCGCGGCTAAGCCCCTGAGTGGGAGGATTGCTCTCCACTTGGAGTAGTTTTTTTTAACTTAGGCGTAACTGGTTCGCGGCTAAGCCTCCGAGTGGGAGGATTGCTCTCCACTCGGAGTAGTTTTTAACTTAGGCGAAACTGGTTCGCGGCTAATCCCCCAAGTGGGAGGATTGCTCGCCACTCGGAGTAGTTTTTTCACTTAGGAGAAACTGGTTCGCGGCTAAGCCCCCAAGTGGGAGGATTGCTCGCCACTCGAAGTAGTTTTTTTAACTTAGACGAAACTGGTTCACGGCTAAGCCCCTGAGTGGGAGGATTGCTCTCCACTGGGAGTAGTTTTTTAACTTAGGCGAAACTGGTTCGCGGCTACGCCCCCGAGTGGGAGGATTGCTCTCCACTCGGAGTAGTTTTTTACTTAGGCGAAACTTGTTCGCGGCTAAGCCCCCGAGTGGAAGGATTGCTCTCCACTCAGAGTAGTTTTTTAACTTAGGCGAAACTGGTTCGCGGCTAAGCCCCCGAGTGGGAAGATTGCTCTCCACTCAGAGTAGTTTTTTAACTTAGGCGAAACTGGTTCGCGGCTAAGCCCCCAAGTACGAGGATTGCTCGCCACTCGTAATAGTTTTTTAACTTAGGCAAAACTGGTTCGCGGCTAAGCCCCTGAGTGGGAGGATTGCTCTCCACTTGGAGTAGTTTTTTAACTTAAGCGAAACTGGTTCGCGGCTAAGCGCCCGAGTGGGACGATTGCTCTCCACTCGGAGTAGTTTTTTAACGTAGGCGAAACTGGTTCGCGGCTAAGCCCCCGAGTGGGAGGATTGCTCTCCACTCGGAGTAGTTTTTGAACTTAGGCGAAACTGGTTCACGGCTATACCCCCGAGTGGGAGGATTGCTCTCCACTCGGAGTAGTTTTTTTTAACTTAGGCGAAACTGGTTCGCGGCTAAGCCCCGGGTGGGAGGATTGCTCTCCACTCGGAGTAGTTTTTTAACTTAGGCAGAACTGGTTCGCGGCCAAGCCCCTGAGTGGGAGGATTGCTCTCCACTCAGAGTAGTTTTTTAACTTATGGGAAAGTGGTTCGCGGCTAAGCCCCCCGAGTGGGAGGATTGCTTTCCACTCGGAGTAGTTTTTTTTAACTTAGGCGAAACTGGTTCGCGGCTAAGCCTCCGAGTGGGAGGATTGCTCTCCACTCGTAGTAGTTTTTTTAAATTAGGCGAAACTGGTTCGCGGCTAAGCCCCTGAGTGGGAGGATTGCTCTCCACTCGGAGTGGTTTTTTAACTTAGGCGAAACCGGTTCGCGGCTAAGCCCCCGAGTTGGAGGATTGCTCTCCACTCAGAGTAGTTTTTTAACTTAGGCGAAACCGGTTCGCGGCTAAGCCCCCGAGTGGGAGGATTGCTCTCCACTCGGAGTAGTTTTTTTAATTTAGGTGTAACTGGTTCGCGGCTAAGCCCCCGAGTGGGAGGATTGCTCTCCACTCGGAGTAGTTTTTTTAACTTAGGCGAAACCGGTACGTGGCTAAGCCCCCGAGTGGGAGGATTGCTCTCAACTCAGAGTAGTTTTTTTACTTAGGCGAAACTGGTTCGCGGCTAAGCCCCCGAGTGGGAGGATTGCTTTCCACTCGGAGTAGTTTTTTTAACTTAGGCAAAACTAGTTCGCGGCTAAGCTTCCAAGTGGGAGGATTGCTCTCCCCTCAGAGTAGTTTTTAAATTAGGCGAAACGGGTTCGCAGCTAAGCCCCTGAGTGGGAGGATTGCTCTCCACTCGGAGTAGTTTTTTAACTTAGGCGAAACTGCTTCGCGACTAGCGAGTGGGTGGATTGCTCTCCACGCGTAGTAGTTTTTTTAACTTAGGCGAAACTGGTTCGCGGCTAAGCCCTCGAGTGGGAGGATTGCTCTCCACTCGGAGCAGTGTTTTTTAACTTTGGCGAAACAGGTTCGCGGCTAAGCCCCTGAGTGGGAGGATTGCTCTCCACTCGGAGTAGTTTATTTAAATTAGGCGAAACTCGTTCGCGGCTAAGCCCCCGAGTGGGAGGATTGCTCTCCACTCGGAGTGGTTTTTTGACATAGGCAAAACTGGTTTGCCGCTAAGCCCCCGAGTGGGAGGATTGCTGTCCACTCGGAGTAGTTTTTTAACATAGGCGAAACCAGTTCGCGGCTAATCCCCCGAGTGGGAGATTGCTCTCCACTTGGAGTAGTTTTTTTAACTTAGGCGAAACTGGTTCGCGGCTAAGGCCCCGAGTGGGAGGATTGCTCTCCACTCGGAGTAGTTTTTTATCTTAGGCGAAACTGGTTCGCGGCTAAGCCCCCGAGTGGAAGGATTGCTCTCCAGTCAGAGTAGTTTTTTAACTTAGGCGAAACTGGTTCGCGGCTAAGCCCCCGAGTGGGAGGATTGCTCTCCACTCAGAGTAGTTTTTTAACTTTGTCGAAACTGGTTCGCGGCTAAGCCCCCAAGTGGGAGGATTGCACGCTACTCGGAGTAGTTTTTTAACTTAGGCGAAACTGGTTCGCGGCTAAGCCCCTGAGTGGGAGGATTGCTCTCCACTAGGAGTAGTTTTTTAACTTAAGCGAAACTGGTTCGCGGCTAAGCCCCCGAGTGGGACGATTGCTCTCCACTCGGAGTAGTTTTTTAACTTAGGCGAAACTGGTTCGCGGCTAAGCCCCCGGGTGGGAGGATTGCTCTCCACTCGGAGTAGCTTTTTAACTTAGGCGAAACTGGTTGACGGCTAAGCCCCCGGGTGGGAGGATTGCTCTCCACTCGGAGTAGTTTTTTAACTTAGGAAAAACAGGTTTGCGGCCAAGCCCCTGAGTGGGAGGAATGCTCTCCACTCAGAGTAGTTTTTTAACTTATGGGAAAGTGGTTCGCGGCTAAGCCCCCCCGAGTGGGAGGATTGGTTTCCACTCGGAGTAGTTTTTTTAAACTTAGGCGAAACTGGTTCGCGGCTAAGCCTGCGAGTGGGAGGATTGCTCTCCACTCGGAGTCGTTTTTTTAAATTAGGCAAAACTGGTTCGCGGCTAAGCCCCCGAGTGGGAGGATTGCTCTCCACTCGGTGTGGTTTTTAACATAGGCAAAACTGGTTCGCAGCTAAGCCCCCGATTGGAGGCTTGCTCTCCACTCGGAGTAGTTTTTTAACTTAGGCGAAACCGGTTCGCGGCTAAGCCCCCGAGTGGGAGGATTGCTCTCCACTCAGAGTAATTTTTTATTTAGGTGAAACTGGTTCGCGGCTAAGCCCCCGAGTGGGAGGGTTGCTCTCCACTCGGAGTAGTTTTTTAACTTAGGCGAAACCGGTTCGCGGCTAAACCCCCGAGTGGGAGGATTGCTCTCCACTCAGAGTAGTTTTTTTACTTAGGCTAAACTGGTTCGCGGCTAAGCCCCCAAGTGGGACGATTGCTCTCCACTCGGAGTAGTTTTTTAACTTAGGCAAAACTGGTTCGCGGCTAAGCCCCCGGGTGGGAGGATTGCTCTCCACTCGGAGTAGTTTTTAAACTTAGGCAAAACTGGTTCACGACTAAGCCCCCGAGTGGGAGGATTGCTCTCCACTCGGAGTAGTTTTTTAACTTAGGCGAAACTGGTTCACGGCTAAGCCCCCGAGTGGGAGGATTGCTCTCCACTCGAAGTAGTTTTTTAACTTAGGGGCAGTGGTTCGCGGCCAAGCCCTTGAGTGGAAGGATTGCTCTCCACTCAGAGTAGTTTTTTAACTTAGGGGCAGTGGTTCGCATCTAAGCCCCCCGAGTGGGAGGATTGCTTTCCACTCGGAGTAGATTTTTTTAACTTAGGCGAAACTGGTTCGCGGCTAAGCCCCCGAGTGGGAGGATTACTCTCCACTTGGAGTATTTTTTTGACTTAGGCGAAACTGGTTCACAGCTATACCCCCGAGTGGGAGGATTGCTCTCCACTCGGAGTAATTTTTTTTAACTTGGGCGAAACTGGTTCGCGGCTAAGCCCCCGAGTGGGAGGATTGCTCTCCACTCGGAGTAGTTTTTTAACTTAGGCGAAACCGGTCGCGGCTAAGCCCCCGAGTGGGAGGATTGCTCTCCAGTCAGAGTAGTTTTTTTACTTAGGCGAAACTGGTTGGCGGCTAAACCCACCGAGTGGGAGGATTGCTCTCCACTTGGAGTAGTTTTTTTAACTTCGGTGAAACTAGTTCGCGGCTAAGCCTCCGAGTGGGAGGATTGCTCTCCACTCGGAGTATTTTTTTAAATTAGGCAAAACTGGTTCGCGGCGAAGCCCCTTAGTAGGAGGATTGGTCTACACTCAGAGTAGTTTTTTAACTTAGGCGAAACTGGTTGGCGGCTAAGCCCCTGAGAGGTTAACTTAGTCTAAATTGATTCGCGGCTAAGCCCCTGAGTGGGAGGATTCCTCTCCACTCGGAGTCCTTTTATATCTTAGGCGAAACTGGTTTGCGGCTAAGCTCCCGAGTGGAAGGATTGCTCTCCCCTCGGAGTAGTTTTTTAACTTTGGCGAAACTGGTTCGCGGCTAAGCGCCCGAGTGGGAGGACTGCTCTCCACTCAGAGTAGTTTTTTAACTTAGTCCAAACTGGTTCGGGGCTAAGCCCCCAAGGGGGAGGATTGCTCTCCACTCGGAGTAGTTTTTTAACGTAGGCGAAACTGGTTCGCGGCTAAGCCCCCGAGTGGGAGGATTGCTCTCCACTCGGAGTAGTTTTTGAACTTAGGCGAAACTAGTTCACGGCTATACCCCCGAGTGGGAGGATTGCTCTCCACTCGGAGTAGTTTTTTTTTAACTTAGGCGAAACTGGTTCGCGGCTAAGCCCCCGAGTGGGAGGATTGCTCTCCACTCGGAGTAGTTTTTTAACATAGGCGAAACCAGTTCGCGGCTAATCCCCCGAGTGGGAGATTGCTCTCCACTTGGAGTAGTTTTTTTAACTTAGGCGAAACTGGTTCGCGGCTAAGGCCCCGAGTGGGAGGATTGCTCTCCACTCGGAGTAGTTTTTTATCTTAGGCGAAACTGGTTCGCGGCTAAGCCCCCGAGTGGAAGGATTGCTCTCCACTCAGAGTAGTTTTTTAACTTAGGCGAAACTGGTTCGCGGCTAAGCCCCCGAGTGGGAGGATTGCTCTCCACTCAGAGTAGTTTTTTAACTTTGTCGAAACTGGTTCGCGGCTAAGCCCCCAAGTGGGAGGATTGCACGCTACTCGGAGTAGTTTTTTAACTTAGGCGAAACTGGTTCGCGGCTAAGCCCCTGAGTGGGAGGATTGCTCTCCACTAGGAGTAGTTTTTTAACTTAAGCGAAACTGGTTGGCGGCTAAGCCCCCGAGTGGGACGATTGCTCTCCACTCGGAGTAGTTTTTTAACTTAGGCGAAACTGGTTCGCGGCTAAGCCCCCGGGTGGGAGGATTGCTCTCCACTCGGAGTAGTTTTTTAACTTAGGCGAAACTGGTTGACGGCTAAGCCCCCGGGTGGGAGGATTGCTCTCCACTCGGAGTAGTTTTTTAACTTAGGAAAAACAGGTTTGCGGCCAGGCCCCTGAGTGGGAGGAATGCTCTCCACTCAGAGTAGTTTTTTAACTTATGGGAAAGTGGTTCGCGGCTAAGCCCCCCCGAGTGGGAGGATTGCTTTCCACTCGGAGTAGTTTTTTTTAACTTAGGCGAAACTGGTTCGCGGCTAAGCCTCCGAGTGGGAGGATTGCTCTCCACTCGGAGTCGTTTTTTTAAATTAGGCAAAACTGGTTCGCGGCTAAGCCCCCGAGTGGGAGGATTGCTCTCCACTCGGAGTGGTTTTTAACATAGGCAAAACTGGTTCGCAGCTAAGCCCCCGAGTGGGAGGCTTGCTCTCCACTCGGAGTAGTTTTTTAACTTAGGCGAAACCGGTTCGCGGCTAAGCCCCCGAGTGGGAGGATTGCTCTCCACTCAGAGTAGTTTTTTTTATTTAGGTGAAACTGGTTCGCGGCTAAGCCCCCGAGTGGGAGGGTTGCTCTCCACTCGGAGTAGTTTTTTAACTTAGGCGAAACCGGTTCGCGGCTAAACCCCCGAGTGGGAGGATTGCTCTCCACTCAGAGTAGTTTTTTTACTTAGGCTAAACTGGTTCGCGGCTAAGCCCCCAAGTGGGACGATTGCTCTCCACTCGGAGTAGTTTTTTAACTTAGGCAAAACTGGTTCGCGGCTAAGCCCCCGGGTGGGAGGATTGCTCTCCACTCGGAGTAGTTTTTTAACTTAGGCAAAACTGGTTCACGACTAAGCCCCCGAGTGGGAGGATTGCTCTCCACTCGGAGTAGTTTTTTAACTTAGGCGAAACTGGTTCACGGCTAAGCCCCCGAGTGGGAGGATTTCTCTCCACTCGGAGTAGTTTTTTAACTTAGGGGCAGTGGTTCGCGGCCAAGCCCTTGAGTGGAAGGATTGCTCTCCACTCAGAGTAGTTTTTTAACTTAGGGGCAGTGGTTCGCGTCTAAGCCCCCCGAGTGGGAGGATTGCTTTCCACTCGGAGTAGATTTTTTTAACTTAGGCGAAACTGGTTCGCGGCTAAGCCCCCGAGTGGGAGGATTACTCTCCACTCGGAGTATTTTTTTGACTTAGGCGAAACTGGTTCACAGCTATACCCCCGAGTGGGAGGATTGCTCTCCACTCGGAGTAATTTTTTTTAACTTAGGCGAAACTGGTTCGCGGCTAAGCCCCCGAGTGGGAGGATTGCTCTCCACTCGGAGTAGTTTTTTAACTTAGGCGAAACCGGTCGCGGCTAAGCCCCCGAGTGGGAGGATTGCTCTCCAGTCAGAGTAGTTTTTTTACTTAGGCGAAACTGGTTGGCGGCTAAACCCACCGAGTGGGAGGATTGCTCTCCACTTGGAGTAGTTTTTTTAACTTAGGTGAAACTAGTTCGCGGCTAAGCCTCCGAGTGGGAGGATTGCTCTCCACTCGGAGTATTTTTTTAAATTAGGCAAAACTGGTTCGCGGCGAAGCCCCTTAGTAGGAGGATTGGTCTACACTCAGAGTAGTTTTTTAACTTAGGCGAAACTGGTTGGCGGCTAAGCCCCTGAGTGGTTAACTTAGTCTAAATTGATTCGCGGCTAAGCCCCTGAGTGGGAGGATTCCTCTCCACTCGGAGTCCTTTTATATCTTAGGCGAAACTGGTTTGCGGCTAAGCTCCCGAGTGGAAGGATTGCTCTCCCCTCGGAGTAGTTTTTTAACTTTGGCGAAACTGGTTCGCGGCTAAGCGCCCGAGTGGGAGGACTGCTCTCCACTCAGAGTAGTTTTTTAACTTAGTCCAAACTGGTTCGCGGCTAAGCCCCCAAGGGGGAGGATTGCTCTCCACTCGGAGTAGTTTTTTAACGTAGGCGAAACTGGTTCGCGGCTAAGCCCACGAGTGGGAGGATTGCTCTCCACTTGGAGTAGTTTTTGAACTTAGGCGAAACTGGTTCACGGCTATACCCCCGAGTGGGAGGATTGCTCTCCACTCGGAGTAGTTTTCTTTTAACTTAGGCGAAACTGGTTCGCGGCTAAGCCCCCGAGTGGGAGGATTGCTCTCCACTCGGAGTAGTTTTTTAACTTAGGCTAAACAGGTTCGTGGCTAAGCCCCCGAGTGGGAGGATTTCTCTCTACTCAGAGCAGTTTTTTTACTTAGGCGAAACTGGTTGGCGGCTAAGCCCACCGAGTGGGAGGATTGCTCTCCACTTGGAGTAGTTTTTTTAACTTAGGCGTAACTGGTTCGCAGCTAAGCCTCCGAGTGGGAGGATTGCTCTCCACTCGGAGTAGTTTTTAACTTAGGCAAAACTGGTTCGTGGCCAAGCCCCTGAGTAGGAGGATTGCTCTCCACTCAGAGTAGTTTTTTAACTTAGGCGACACTAGTTTGCGGCTAAGCCCCTGAGTGGTTAACTTAGGCGAAATTGGTTCGCGGCTAAGCCACTGAGTGGGAGGATTGCTCTCCACTGGGAGTACTTTTTTATCTTAGGCGAAACTGGTTTGCGGCTAAGCCCCCGAGTGGAAGGATTGCTCTCCACTCGGAGTAGTTTTTTAACTTAGGCGAAACTGGTTCGCGGCTAAGCCCCCGAGTGGGAGGACTGCTCTCCACTCAGAGTAGTTTTTTTAACTTAGTCGAAACTGGTTCGCGGCTAAGCCCCCAAGTGGGAGGATTGCTCTCCACTCAGAGTAGTTTTTTAACTTAGGCGAAACTGGTTCGCGGCAAAGCCCCCGAGTGGGAGGATTGCTCTCCACTCGGAGTAGTATTTTGACTTAGGCGAAACGGGTTCGCGGCTAAGCCCACCGAGTGGGACGATTGCTCTCCACTCAGAGTAGTTTTTTAACTTAGTCGAAACTGGTTCGCGGCTAAGCCCCCAAGGGGGAGGATTGCTCTCCACTCGGAGTAGTTTTTTAACATAGGCGAAACTGGTTCGCGGCTAAGCCCCCGAGTGGGAGGATTGCTCTCCACTCGGAGTAGTTTTTGAACTTAGGCGAAACTGGTTCACGGCTATACCCCCGAGTGGGAGGATTGCTCTCCACTCGGAGTAGTTTATTTTAACTTAGGCGAAACTGGTTCGTGGCTAAGCCCCCGAGTGGGAGGATTTCTCTCTTGTCAGAGCAGTTTTTTTACTTAGGCGAAACTGGTTGGCGGCTAAGCCCACCGAGTGGGAGGATTGCTCTCCACTTGGAGTAGTTTTTTTAACTTAGGCGTAACTGGTTCGCAGCTAAGCCTCCGAGTGGGAGGATTGCTCTCCACTCGGAGAAGTTTTTAACTTAGGCAAAACTGGTTCGTGGCCAAGCCCCTGAGTAGGAGGATTGCTCTCCACTCAAAGTAGTTTTTTAACTTAGGCGAAACTAGTTTGCGGCTAAGCCCCTGAGTGGTTAACTTAGGCGAAATTGGTTCGCGGCTAAGCCCCTGAGTGGGAGGATTGCTCTCCACTCGGAGTACTTTTTTTTTCTTAGGCGAAACTGGTTCGCGGCTAAGCCCCCGAGTGGAAGGATTGCTCTCCACTCGGAGTAGTTTTTTAACTTAGGCAAAACTGGTTCGCGGCTAAGCCCCCGAGTGGGAGGACTGCTCTCCACTCAGAGTAGTTTTTTTAACTTAGTCGAAACTGGTTCGCGGCTAAGCCCCCAAGTGGGAGGATTGCTCTCCACTTAGAGTAGTTTTTTAACTTAGCCGAAACTGGTTCGCGGCTAAGCCCCTGAGTGGGAGGATTGCTCTCCACTCGGAGTAGTATTTTGACTTAGGCGAAACAGGTTCGCGGCTAAGCCCACCGAGTGGGACGATTGCTCTCCACTTGGAGTAGTTTTGGTTAACTTAGGCGTAACTGGTTCGCAGCTAAGCCTCCGAGTGGGAGGATTGCTCTCCACTCGGACTAGTTTTTTAGCTTAGGCAAAACTGGTTCGTGGCCAAGCCCCTGAGTAGGAGGATTGCTCTCCACTCAGAGTAGTTTTTTAACTTAGGCGAAACTGGTTTGCGGCTAAGCCCCTGAGTTGTTAACTTATGCGAAATTGGTTCGCGGCTAAGCCCCTGAGTGGGAGGATTGCTCTCCACTCGGAGTACTTTTTTTTATCTTAGGCGAAACTGGTTCGCGGCTAAGCCCCCGAGTGGAAGGATTGCTCTCCACTCGGAGTAGTTTTTTAACTTAGGCGAAACTGGTTCGCGGCTAAGCCCCCGAGTGGGAGGACTGCTCTCCACTCAGAGTAGTTTTTTAACTTAGTCGAAACTGGTTCGCGGCTAAGCCCCGAAGTGGGAGGATTGCTCTCCACTCAGAGTAGTTTTTTAACTTAGGCGAAACTGGTTCGCTGCTAAGCCCCTGAGTGGGAGGACTGCTCTCAAGTCGGATTAGTATTTTGACTTAGGCGAAACTGGTTCGCGCCTAAGCCCCCGAGTCGGACGATTGCTCTCCGCTCGGAGTAGATATTTAACTTAGGCGAAACTGGTTCGCGGCTAAGCCCCCGGGTGGGAGGATTGTTCTCCACTCTGAGTAGTTTTTTAACTTAGGCGAAACTGGTTCATCGCTAAGCCCCCGAGTGAGAGGATTGTTCTCCACTCGGAGTAGTTTTTTAACTTAGGCAAAACTGGTTTGCGGCCAAGCCCCTGAGTGGCAGGATAGCTCTCCACTTAAAGTAGTTTTTTAACTTAGGGGAAAGTGGTTCGCGTCTATGTCCCCTGAGTGGGAGGATTGCTTTCCACTCGGAGTAGTTTTTTTAACTTAGGCAAAACTGGTTCGCGGCTAAGCCTTCGAGTGGGAGGACTGCTCTCCACTCGGAGTAGTTTTTAATTTAGGCGAAACGGGTTCATGGCTAAGCCCCTGAGTGGGAGGATTGCTCTCCACTCGGAGTAGTTTTTTTTAACTTAGGCGAAACTGGTTCGTGGGTAAGCCCCCGAGTGGGAGGATTGCTCTCCACCCGTAGTAGTTTTTTAACTTAGGCGAAACTGGTTCGCGGCTAAGCCCCCGAGTGGGAGGATTGCTCTCCACTCGGAGTAGTGTTTTTTAACTTCGGTGAAACTCGTTCGCGGCTAAGCCCTTGAGTGGGAGGATTGCTCTTCACTCGGAGTAGTTTATTTAAATTAGGCGAAACTGGTTCGCGGCTAAGCCCCCGATTGGGAGGATTGCTCTCCACTCGGAGTGGTTTTTTAATGTAGGCAAAACTGGTTTGCCGCTAAGCCCCCGAGTGGGAGGATTGCTCTCCACTCGGAATAGTTTTTTAACTTAGGCGAAACTGGTTCGCGTCTAAGCGCCCGAGTGGGAGGACTGCTCTCCACTCAGAGTAGTTTTTTAACTTAGTCGAAACTGGTTCGCGGCTAAGCCCCCAAGTGGGAGGATTGCTCTCCACTCGGAGTAGTTTTTTAACGTAGGCGAAACTGGTTCGCGGCTAAGCCCCCGAGTGGGAGGATTGCTCTCCACTCAGAGTAGTTTTTGAACTTAGGCGAAACTGGTTCACGGCTATACCCCCGAGTGGGAGGATTGCTCTCCACTCGGAGTAGTTTTTTTTAACTTAGGCGAAACTGGTTCGCGGCTAAGCCCCCGAGTGGGAGGATTGCTCTCCACTCGGAGTAGTTTTTTAACTTAGGCCAAACAGGTTCGTGGCTAAGCCCCCGAGTTGGAGGATTTCTCTCTACTCAGAGCAGTTTTTTTACTTAGGCGAAACTGGTTGGATGCTAAGCCCACCAAGTGGGAGGATTGCTCTCCAATTGGATTATTTTTTTTAACTTAGGCGTAACTGGTTCGCTGCTAAGCCTCCGAGTGGGAGGATTGCTCTCCACTCGGAGTAGTTTTTAACTTAGGCAAAACTGGTTCGTGGCCAAGCCCCTGAGTAGGAGGATTGCTCTCCACTCAGAGTAGTTTTTTAACTTAGGCGAAACTGGTTTGCGGCTAAGCCCCTGAGTGGTTAACTTAGGCGAAATTGGTTCGCGGCTAAGCCCCTGAGTGGGAGGATTGCTCTCCTCTCGGAGTACTTTTTTATCTTAGGCGAAACTGGTTCGCGGCTAAGCCCCCGAGTGGAAGGATTGCTCTCCACTCGGAGTAGTTTTTTAACTTAGGCGAAACTGGTTCGCGGCTAAGCCCCCGAGTGGGAGGACTGCTCTCCACTCAGAGTAGTTTTTTAACTTAGTCGAAACTGGTTCGCGGCTAAGCCCCCAAGTGGGAGGATTGCTCTCCACTCAGAGTAGTTTTTTAACTTAGGCGAAACTGGTTCGCGGCTAAGCCCCTGAGTGGGAGGATTGCTCTCCACTCGGAGTAGTATTTTGACTTAGGCGAAACAGGTTCGCGGCTAAGCCCATCAAGTGGGACGATTGCTCTCCACTTGGAGTAGTTTTTTTAACTTAGGCGTAACTGGTTCGCAGCTAAGCCTCCGAGTGGGAGGATTGCTCTCCACTCGGAGTAGTTTTTTTAACTTAGGCAAAACTGGTTCGTGGCCCAGCCCCTGAGTAGGAGGATTGCTCTCCACTCAGAGTAGTTTTTTAACTTAGGCGAAACTGGTTTGCGGCTAAGCCCCTGAGTGGTTAACTTATGCGAAATTGGTTCGCGGCTAAGCCCCTGAGTGGGAGGATTGCTCTCCACTCGGAGTACTTTTTAATCTTAGGCGAAACTGGTTCACGGCTAAGCCCCCGAGTGGAAGGATTGCTCTCCACTCGGAGTAGTTTTTTAACTTAGGCGAAACTGGTTCGCGGCTAAGCCCCCGAGTGGGAGGACTGCTCTCCACTCAGAGTAGTTTTTTAACTTAGTCGAAACTGGTTTGCGGCTAAGCCCCCAAGTGGGAGGATTGCTCTCCATTCAGAGTAGTTTTTTAACTTAGGCGAAACTGGTTCGCGGCTAAGCCCCTGAGTGGGAGGATTGCTCTCCAGTCGGATTAGTATTTTGACTTAGGCGAAACTGGTTCGCGGCTAAGCCCCCGAGTGGGACGATTGCTCTCCGCTCGGAGTAGATATTTAACTTAGGCAAAACTGGTTCGCGGCTAAGCCCCCGGGTGGGATGATTGTTCTCCACTCTGAGTAGTTTTTTAACTTAGGCGAAACTGGTTCATCGCTAAGCCCCCGAGTGAGAGGATTGTTCTCCACTCGGAGTAGTTTTTTAACTTAGGCAAAACTGGTTTGCGGCCAAGCCCCTGAGTGGGAGGATAGCTCTCCACTTAGAGTAGTTTTTTAACTTAGGGGAAAGTGGTTCGCGTCTATGCCCCCTGAGTGGGAGGATTGCTTTCCACTCGGAGTAGTTTTTTTTAACTTAGGCAAAACTGGTTCGCGGCTAAGCCTTCGAGTTGGAGGACTGCTCTCCACTCGGAAGTAGTTTTTAAATTAGGCGAAACGGGTTCACGGCTAAGCCCCTGAGTGGGAGGATTGCTCTCCACTCGGAGTAGTTTTTTAACTTAGGCGAAACTGGTTCGCGGCTAAGCCCCCGAGTGGGAGGATTGCTCTCCACCCGTAGTAGTTTTTTAACTTAGGCGAAATTGGTTCGCGGCTAAGCCCCCGAGTGGGAGGATTGCTCTCCACTCGGAGTAGTGTTTTTAACTTCGGTGAAACTGGTTCGCGGCTAAGCCCCTGAGTGGGAGGATTGTTCTTCACTCGGAGTAGTTTATATAAATTAGGCGAAACTGGTTCGCGGCTAAGACCCCGATTGGGAGGATTGCTCTCCACTCGGAGTGGTTTTTTAACGTAGGCAAAACTGGTTTGCCGCTAAGCCCCCTAGTGGGAGGATTGCTCTCCACTCGGAGTAGTTTTTTAACTTAGGCGAAACCGGTTCGCGGCTATGCCCCCGAGTGGGAGATTGCTCTCCACTTGGAGTAGTTTTTTTTAACTTAGGCGAAACTGGTTCGCGGCTAAGCCCCTGAGTGGGAGGATTGCTCTCCACTCGGAGTAGTTTTTTATCTTAGGCGAAACTGGTTCGCGGCTAAGCCCCCGAGTGGAAGAATTGCTCTCCACTCGGAGGAGTTTTTTAACTTAGGCGAAACCGGTTCGCGGCTAAGCCCCCGAGTGGGAGGATTGCTCTCCACTAAGAGTAGTTTTTTAACTTAGGCAAAACTGGTTCGTGGCTAAGCCCCCAAGTGGGAGGATTGCTTGCCACTCGGAGTAGTTTTTTAACTTAGGCGAAACTGGTTCGCTGCTAAGCCCGTGAGTGGGAGGATTGCTCTCCACTTGGAGTAGTTTTTTAACTTAAGCGAAACTGGTTCGCGGCTAAGCCTCCGAGTGGGATGATTGCTCTCCACTCGGACTAGTTTTTTATCTTAGGCGAAACTGGTTCGCGGCGAAGCCCCCAGGTGGGAGGATTGCTCTCCACTCGGAGTAGTTTTTTAACATAGGCGAAACTGGTTGACGGCTAAGCCCCCGAGTGAGAGGATTGCTCTCCACTCGGAGTAGTTTTTTAACTTAGGCAAAACTGGTTCGCGGCTAAGCCCCCAAGTGGGAGGATTTCTCTCCACTCAGAGTAGTTTTTTAACTTAGTCGAAACTGGTTCGCGGCTAAGCCCCTGAGTGGGAGGATTGCTCTCCACTCGGAGTAGTATTTTGACTTAGGCGAAACAGGTTCGCGGCTAAGCCCACCGAGTGGGACGATTGCTCTCCACTTGGAGTAGTTTTTTTAACTTAAGCGTAATTGGTTCGCAGCTAAGCCTCCGAGTGGGAGGATTGCTCTGCACTCGGAGTAGTTTTTTAACTTAGGCAAAACTGGTTCGTGGCCAAGCCCCTGAGTAGGAGGATTGCTCTTCACCCAGAGTAGTTTTTTAACTTAGGCGAAACTGGTTTGCGGCTAAGCCCCTGAGTGGCTAACTTATGCGAAATTGGTTCGCAGCTAAGCCCCTGAGTGCGAGGATTGCTCTCCACTCGGAGTACTTTTTTTATCTTAGGCGAAACTGGTTCGCGGCTAAGCACTCGGAGTAGTTTTTTAACTTAGGGAAAACTGGTTCGCGGCTAAGCCCCTGAGTGGGAGGACTGCTCTCCACTCAGAGTAGTTTTTTAACTTAGTCCAAACTGGTTCGCGGCTAAGCCCCGAAGTGGGAGGATTGCTCTCCACTCAGAGTAGTTTTTTAACTTAGGCGAAACTGGTTCGCGGCTAAGCCCCTGAGTGGGAGGATTGCTCTCCACTCGGAGTAGTATTTTGACTTAGGCAAAACTGGTTCACGGCTAAGCCCCCGAGTGGGACGATTGCTTTCCACTCGGAGTAGATATTTAACTTAGGCGAAACTGGTTCGCGGCTAAGCCCCCAGGTGGGAGGATTGTTCTCCACTCTGAGTAGTTTTTTAACTTAGGCGAAACTGGTTCATGGCTAAGCCCCCGAGTGAGAGGATTGTTCTTAACTCGGAGTAGTTTTTTAACTTAGGCAAAACTGGTTCGCGGCCAAGCCCCTGAGTGGGAGGATAGCTCTCCACTTAGAGTAGTTTTTTAACTTAGGGGAAAGTGGTTCGCGTCTATGCCCCCCGAGTGGGAGGATTGCTTTCCACTCGGAGTAGTTTTTTTTAACTTAGGCAAAACTGGTTCGCGGCTAAGCCTTCGAGTGGGAGGATTGCTCTCCACTCAGAGTAGTTTTTAAATTAGGCGAAACGGGTTCGCGGCTAAGCCCCTGAGTGGGAGGATTGCTCTCCACTCGGAGTAGTTTTTTAACTTAGGCGAAACTGGTTCGCGGCTAAGCCCCCGAGTGGGAGGATTGCTCTCCACCCGTAGTAGTTTTTTAACTTAGGCGAAACTGGTTCGCGGCTAAGCCCCCGAGTGGGAGGATTGCTCTCCACTCGGAGTAGTGTTTTTTAACTTCGGTGAAACTGGTTCGCGGCTAAGCCCCTAAGTGGGAGGATTGCTCTTCACTCGGAGTAGTTTATTTAAATTAGGCGAAACTGGTTCGCGGCTAAGCCCCCGAGTGGGAGGATTGCTCTCCACTCGGAGTGGTTTTTTAACGTAGGCAAAACTGGTTTGCCGCTAAGCCCCCGAGTGGGAGGATTGCTCTCCACTCGGAGTAGTTTTTTTAACTTAGGCGAAACCGGTTCGCGGCTAAGCCCCCGAGTGGGAGATTGCTCTCCACTTGGAGTAGTTTTTTTTTAGCTTAGGCGAAACTGGTTCGCGGCTAAGCCCCCGATTGGGAGGATTGCTCTCCACTCGGAGTAGTTTTTTTATCTTAGGCGAAACTGGTTCGCGGCTAAGCCCCCGAGTGGAAGAATTGCTCTCCACTCGGAGTAGTTTTTTAACTTAGGCGAAACCGGTTCGCGGCTAAGCCCCCGAGTGGGAGGATTGCTCTCCACTCAGAGTAGTTTTTTAACTTAGGCGAATATGGTTCGTGGCTAAGCCCCCAAGTGGGAGGATTGCTTGCCACTCGGAGTAGTTTTTTAACTTAGGCGAAACTGGTTCGCTGCTAAGCCCGTGAGTGGGAGGATTGCTCTCCACTTGGAGTAGTTTTTTAACTTAAGCGAAACTTGTTCGCGGCCATGCCCCCGAGTGGGACGATTGCTCTCCACTCGGACTAGTTTTTTAACTTAGGCGAAACTGGTACGCGGCGAAGCCCCTGGGTGGGAGGATTGGTCTCCACTCGGAGTAGTTTTTTAACATAGGCGAAACTGGTTGACGGCTAAGCCCCCGGGTGAGAGGATTGCTCTCCACTCGGAGTAGTTTTTTAACTTAGGCAAAACTGGTTCGCGGCCAAGCCACTGAGTGGGAGGATTGCTCTCCACTCAGAGTAGTTTTTTATCTTATGGGAAAGTGGTTCACATCTAAGCCCCCCGAGTGGGAGGACTTCTTTCCACTCGGAGTAGTTTTTTTTAACTTAGGCGAAACTGGTTCGCGGCTAAGCCTCTGAGTGGGAGGATTGCTCTCCACTCGGAGTAGTTTTTTAACTTAGGCGAAACTGGTTCGCGGCTATGCCCCCGAGTGGGAGGATTGCTCTCCACTCGGAGTAGTTTTTTTTAATTTAGGCGAAACTGGTTCGCGGCTAAGCCCCCGAGTGGGAGGATTGCTCTCCACTCGGAGTAGTTTTTTAACTTAGACGAAACCGGTTCGCGGCTAAGCCCCCGAGTGGGAGGATTGCTCTCCACTCAGAATAGTTTTTTTTACTTAGGCGAAACTAGTTCGTGGCTAAGCCCCCGAGTGGGAGGATTGCTCTCCACTCGGAGTAGTTTTTTAACTTAGGCGAAACTGGTTCGCGGCTAAGCCCCCGAGTGGGAGGATTGCTCTCCACTCAGAGTAGTTTTTTAACTTATGCAAAACTGGTTCGCGGCTAAGCCACCCACTGGGGGATTTGGACACATGCTTATGCGAGAACAGTCATGAGGAGATTGCAGGAAACATGTCTTGATAAACAATCTAACAAGTACTTTTATTACATCTTGACAATCCGACTGTCAAGTATAAAAACGATGAAGAAGATCTGCGTTCCAAGAGCGCGGCTCATCTTTCTTCCGAGTTAAGTTGTAAAGGTGATAGGCTCCATTGTGAAGCACCTTGGTGACGACGAAAGGGCCTTCCCACGCAGGAGCAAGCTTATGCGGTCGCTACTGGTCCACTCGGAGCACTTGGGTCTCGTTCTTGAAATGCTCGACCCTTGACGTTCCTTGCATGGAATCGACGAAGATCTTGTTGATAAACAGTCGACCGGATCAAGGCCATCTCCCGTTCTTCCTCCAAAAGGTCTACGGCGTCTTGGCATGCTTGCTCTGCCTCAGCCTCTGAATAAAGTTCCACTCGGGGGGTATTATGAAACAAATCACTAGGTAGCACGGCTTCAGCTCCATACACCATGAAGAAGGGGGTTCGGTTAGTGGATCGGTTGGGAGTAGTCCTCAATCCCCACAAAACAGATGGCAATTCAGTCACCCAAGCTCCAGCTGTGTGTTCAAGGTCACGCATGAGTCATAGTTTCAACCCTTGGAGAATCAGATCATTTGCTCTTTCAGCTTGACCATTCGACTGTGGGTGCACAAGGGATGCGTAATCTGCCCGAGTGCCCTGGGAAGCGTAGAACTCTCTGAACTCTTCTGAATCAAAGTTTGAGTTGTTGTCTGTGATAAGGCTGTGGGGAACTCCATATTGGAATATCAACTCTTTTATAAACTTGATGGCTGTGCTTGAATCCAACTTCTTGATAGGCTTAGCTTCAATACACTTGGTAAATTTGTCGACTGCTACAAGTAGATGAGTGAAACCACTTCTGCCGGTCCTGAGCATCCCAATCATGCCCAATCCCCACACGTCAAATGGCCATATGAGTGGAATGGTTTTCAAGGCAGACGCGGGCTTATGGGACATGTTTGCGTAAAACTAGCAGCCTTCACACTTCTGAACAATTTCCTTTGCAACTTCATTGGCCCGTGGCCAGTAGAATCCGGCTCGGTATGCTTTGGCCACGATGGTCCAAGAGGACGCATGGTGACCACAGGTCCCCGAGTGGATCTCATCCAGAATCAGTCGACCCTCTTCTGGAGAAATACATCGTTGGGCCACGCTAGTAACACTCTCTTTGTAGAGCTGCCCGTTGATCACTGTGAAAGCCTTGGATCTGCGGACAATCCGACACGCTTCAACTTCATCTTCTGGAAGCTCATGCCCGAGCATATATGCAATGTATGGATCTGTCCAGTCAGGGGTGATCACCAGGATCTCCATAACCAGATTAATAACTGCTGGTACCTCAATTTCAGTCGGATTGGTAGGACTTATTGCTTGGGGAGGTTCTTTAGTAAAAGGATCATCTTGCACTGATGGGGAATGGAGATGCTCAAAAAACACATTGCTGGGGATAGGTTTCCGAGTGGAACCTATTTTTGCCAGATCGTCAGCTGCTTGATTCTTGATTCGGGGAATGTGGTGAAGCTCCAAACCCTCGAACTTTTTCTCCAACTTCCTCACTGCGATTCGGGGAATGTGGTGAAGCTCCAAACCCTCGAACTTTTTCTCCAACTTCCTCACTGCGTTGCAGTATCCAGTCATGGCAGGGTTTCTAACATCCCACTCCTTCATCACCTGATTGACCACCAAATCCGAGTCGTCGTAGATCATCAGGCGATGGACACCGAGTGAGATAGCCATAGACAACCCGTAGAGGAGTGCTTCATACTCAACTTCGTTATTGGAGGAATCAAAGTGAATCTGGAGGACATAATTGAGTTTATCACCTCTTGGGAACACCAGGACCACTCCAGCACCAGAACCATTCAACATCTTAGACCCATCGAGAACATAGTCCGGTGTTTCGAGTGAACTTGAGTCAGCTGTTGCTGTTCAATCCACTCGGCCAAGAGATCTGCAAGTGCTTGAGATTTGATCGCCTTCTTTGCTTCAAACTTGATATCCAAAGGGAGAAGTTCAATTGTCCACTTAGCCACTCGACCAGTTGCATCTCGATTGTTCATGGTCTTAGATAATGGAGCATCCTTGACGACTGAAACCGAGTGGTCTTGGAAATAATGTGCAACTTTCTTCGCAGTCAAGTAAATTCCATAAACAAGCTTCTGGTAATGTGGATACCTCTGCTTGGATGGAGTCAAGACTTCATAGATATAGTACACTGGACATTGAACTTTATAGGCTTTGCCTTCTTCTTCTCGCTCCACTGTGAGCACTGTGCTGACAACCTGACCAGTGGCTGCGATGTATAAGAGTAGAGGCTCTTTGCTGTTCGGAGCAGCAAGCACTTGCTGGGTGGAGAGCAGGGCTTTGAGTTCCACAAACGCTGCTTCGGCTTCGGGAGTTCACTCGAACGTGTCAGACTTTTTCATCACTCGGTAAAGAGGCAGTGCCTTTTCACCGAGATAAGAAATGAACCGACTCAGTGCAGCGAGACAACCTGTGAGCTTCTGAACATCATGCACATGCATTGGGCGTTTCATTAGGAGAATTGCACCGATCTTCTCGGGATTGGCATCTATCCCTTGTTCGGAAACGAGAAAACCGAGTAACTTTCCTCCGGGTACTCCAAATGTGCACTTGGACGAATTCAACTTAATGTCGTACCTTCTCAAATTGGCAAAGGTTTCAGCGAGGTCAGTCAGCAGGTCAGAACCTTTGCGTGACTTAACCACAATATCATCCATATATGCCTCCACATTCCGACTGATATAAGTGAGGAAGCACTTCTGAATCATGGTGACATAGCAAAAACACCCGAACGGGGTGATGAAGGCCGTTTTTATTTCATCTGGCCCATACAGTCGGATCTGATGGTATCTAGAATACGCATCAAGGAAAGACAAACACTCACACCCCGAAGTTGAGTCGACTATCTGATTAATGCGAGGAAGTGGAAAATGATCTTTCGGGGAGGCCCGATTGATATGCTTGAAGTCAATGCACATACAGAGTGAATTATCCTTGTTAGGGACCATGACGACGTTGGCGAGCCACTCGGAGTGGTATATCTTGCGGATGAACTCGACTGCCAGGAGCCGAGCCACTTCCTCGCCAATTGCCTTCCTCTTCTCCGCGGAGGACCGACGGAGATGCTCTTTGACAGGTTTGGCTTTGGAGTCGTCACGCAAACGGTGCTCAGCCAGCCCCCTGGGTACACCTGGCATGTCTGATGGTTTCCATGCAAAGATGTCCCAGTTCTCATGGAGGAACTGGATGAGCACGACTTCCTATTTGCTGTCGAGTGTTGTTGAGATGTGGGTTGGAGCAGCTGTGAGATCTTCCGGGTGAATGTGAACTGGTTTCGTCTCGCTAGCCGACTGAAATGCAGACTCAGAAGCAGGCTTCTTGGAACAGAGAAAATCACTCGGATCGGCATTCTTCTTGTACTCTTCCAGTTCCACCACTGCCATTTTCTCGTCAGCAATCTTGGAACCCTTCTGGAGGCATTCTTCTGCTCTCTATCTATTCCCAATGACCGTGTTCACACCTTTGGGCCCGGGCATCTTCAGTTTGAGATACACGTAACATGGACGGGCCATGAAGCGAGCATATGCCGGCCTGCCCAGAATGGCATGATAGGCACTGTGAAAATCTACCACTTCAAACGTCAACTTTTCCTTGCAAAAATTCTTTGAATCACCGAAAACCACATCCAAAGCAATCCGCCTGAGTGATTTTGCCTTCTTTCCTGGGATGACTCCATGGAACTGCATGTTGCTCTCACTGAGTCGGGACATCGGAATGCCCATCCCTTGGAGGGTTTCTGCATACAGAATGTTCAAACCACTGCCACCATCCATGAGAACTTTATGCAGTCGAGTGCCTCCAACTACTGGATCGACCACCAAAGCTTGCCGCCCGGGGGTAGCTACGTGAGCTGGGTGATCAGACTGATCGAAGGTGATAGGAGTCTTTGACCACTTGAGGTATGTTGTAGTTGCCGGAGCAACCATGTTCACCTCTCTGTTGATGACTTTCAGTCAACTTTTGCTCTCAAAGTTAGCAAAAATCACCAGGGTTGCATTGACCTTTGGGTAATCATCTGCCTTTTCTTCATCTTCATCCTTATCAGAGCCTTTCTCACTCTGCTGACCTTCACGGAACTGCTGGATAATGAATCTGCACTATCGAGTGGTGTGTTTGGGCAAAATCAAGTTGCCCTCTTCATATTTCTTCGCGTGGATGGCACACGCTAAATCCAGGACATCCTGGCCCGACTGGTCCTTGATCTTCTTGGGTATCCACGACCCCTTGGGATTTCCCTTGAACTTTCCTTGGGTATTCACCACTGCAGCTTCAGCCTGACCCGTGGCTTCATCTTTGCGTTTCTGCTTCCGACTGGGATTTCCGCCCCCAGCGTCGGGGTCGACTTTCTTCCCTTTGCCATTACGGAGTTGATCTTCTTCTTTGCCATTCGCATACTGAGTGGCTATCTCCATCATCCGATTCAGAGTCATGGCCCTGGAGCGACCAAATTTCAGTGTGAGCTCTCTGTACCATACGCCTTCCTTGAAAGCGCGGACTGCTTGGTGCTCTGAAACATTCTCCACCAGATGGTGAAGTGTAGTCCAACGCTGGATGTAATCTCTCAAAGTTTCATTTGGCTTTTGGACACAATATTGCAACTCAGACAACCCAGCGGGACGCTTGCAAGTGCCTTCAAATGTCTTGATAAACACTCGGGCCAAGTCTTCCCAACAGTATATGCTAGCGGGAGCCAACTGATTCAATGAGGCCCTGGCCGAGCCTTCAAGCATCAAGGGCAGGTGCTTCACGACCACTTTGTCATTGCCTCCACCAATCTACACTGCCACTCGGGAATCCTCCAACCATGTGTCTGGCTTTGACTCGCCAGTAAACTTGCTCACTCCTACAGCCAATCTGAAGTTGGAAGGAATCTCAGTGGCTCGAATGGCTCTGCTGAAATACTCGGGCCCAGAGACGAACGCTCTGCTCCCACTCGAGTAATATATATCCAAACCTTCTCTGTAAGCCCTGCCTCTGTCAACCAGGCCCTACATGAGGACTAACCTTGCATCAAACCCGGTCTCTCAGGGTTTGACCGGAATCCTCCGCTCGTCGCCGTACGGGCGCCTATTATCATTACCGCCGGGGCGCGTACGAACCACCCCTCGGAGGGGGCGTAGGCACTCGAGAGTCAAACTGCCCGTGGCCTCGACCCAGGTACTGGTCTTGGTGATAACCATGATCTTCACGCCGCAGAGGCAATCTTGGGCTGTGTGCCGACTGAACTGTGTCTGCCATGAAAGACCTGTTGTGAATCCTATTGCGCGACAGGGAAACAGCGAGTTCTGTTCTCCTGCTCCCTTGAGCAGTGCCCGAATCTGCTGTAAGCCTCTACCAGCCTCGGAACGGGATGGCTGGATCGAATCTACAATGAGCGCAACTGCTGCAACATTTTGGATCGGAGTACGGTATACCTGACACTCATCCTGAGGTCCAGTCGGAAACAATTGCTGCTGCCGTCGACTGGAACTTGGAATATGCATGCGGGCACGGTCGTCGAGTGCTTGCTAAAGATTCTCCAGGTGCACACGCTCAGCCAGAGTGGCTATGTGCGCAGCCTCCAAGGCCTGAGCTTCGGGGGTCTCCCCAATGATGGGGGTCTGGAGAGCTTGATCATTTCTATGCTCCAGCTCTTCCCTCTGCTCCGCAGTGAGGGCTTGAGGATAGTACTCGTCGTTGTCGTGCGACGGACCGCTGCTACCGCCCGCGCCACGGGGAAATCCTGGTGGGCTGCGCTGGGGACCAAACCATGCGGACTTCCGCCGTGGGGTCGTCGCTTTCGCACTCGGGAAGAGTGTCCGAGTGGCCAGTCGACAGATCGAACAAGCCATAAAGGGACTCATCGGGCTCGATTGCCGCGATTTGAGGTGTGGCCGACTGACGGGCCACTTCGTGCTTCACCCAGCACTGGAGCCGTGAGCGACCGGATCGCTTGCGGCGACGAGTAGCAGGAAGTGAAGACGCCGTGGGAGCCGACCGATACGGAGTCGACGGCTATCGCAGGAGGACGCCGCAGGCACTCGCGCGGAAGTGTGCCGCCCTGCGAATGGGGAGCGCCTCGACATCTAGGGGGGCCTCTTGGAGCCAACCCGAATCGTTGGCGATGAAGGTGAGCGCGCCGGGACGGATCTCGTAACCCAAGGACAATCCACCGTCGGAAACCATGTTGACGAAGATCGAAGATTGCAACCTCACCCGAAGTCGCTTAGACGCCTGCCCCACGGTGGGCGCCAACTGTCGTGGGAACAGATCTGACAGTAGATATAGGGGTACGTAGGAGAGGGCAGAGTCCTAGCTACAGCGAGGTTGTACACTCGGTTTTACGAGTTTAGGACCCTCTCGGAGGAGGTAACAACCCTACGTCTCTGTGCCACGGAGGCTTGTTGATTGGAGTGTTGAGTTACAGGGGGTGCGAACCCTTGTGCCTGAGGGGAGGGGTGGGTTATATAGAGTGCGCCGACCCCTTGCCGGCCTCAGTTACACAAGGGTTCAATGAGAGAATAATGACACGAACGTTACTGGTAACGCCCGCATTTAATGAACCTTAAGGCTACGGAGTGAATGCTCGACCGTTGCCATTTAGAGGTGACTCTAGGCCTTCTGTCCATCGAGTGAATCCTTGTCTTCTGAGTGAATAATGACTGTTGAGTGGAATTGGGATATCCGAGTGGATCTATCGTCGAGTGGATTGCATCCTGTGATGATTCCAATCGGTATCTTCTTTCTATCTTTGTAGGCCTTCGCCTCTTGTGCAGTGTCCTTGGGTAGGGCATGTAGGTCAGGTCTAGGACCCTACCCTAGGTACATGTAATCATCACCGAGCCCTGTCAAGGAGCACCCCGCCCATCCTCTAGGTGTGATCAAGACCACACCAAAGAAAGGTGGGGCGCTCTGCCCTTTGCTGAGGAGAAGAAGAGGAAGTGGATCGACCCTGAGGGGTAAGTAACCTACCTCGCCCCTGGGTCAAGCATAGATTGCGATTGTGCTCACTACACCCCTCTCTTGATGTCAGGAGCTGCGATGTGATGATGAAGAAGAAGGCGGTCACTGGGGCGAAGGAGCCCCCTATCCTAAGGGCGCCGTTTGCCCTCGGCCCCGGCCGCAGCGGGCGCGGAAGTGCGCCGCGCCAACTCGGTGAACCCTCGGGAGCTCAAGCGATGTTGCACCTGGGCGCATGGGCGAACAACCTGCTCCAGGCGCCCCGTCGACACCGCCCCGGGGGGGGGGGGCGCCGAGTACACGGGGGTTCGTGAAGTGGCATCCCTCTCCGCGGCCACGGCAACCCCGGTGCTAGTGGAGGGGGCGACTACTTGCTCCCCTCTGGTGGAGTCTACCCCTGAGGATGTGGTGATGCAGCTTCCGGAGGAGACAGCCCTCGTGGGTCAGCAAGTTGCGCAGCCATCCGCACCCGTCGTGCCCGAGAAGAGCCTGGAGCCTCCAGCGATCCAAGTCGACCCTGCCACCGCTTCCTTGGCCATAGAGCCAGTCGATGTGCCAGCACTACCTCCTCGTCAAGCCCTTGCGCTCGCGAACTGCGGCCCCCTGATCCAGCACGGGGCCTTGGATGAGGCTTACGTCGTGCTTGGCCGGGTCCGGGCCGACCTTCAGGACGCCGACAGGTGCCTCGCGAGGGAGCGCATGGGGCTCATCTCAGGGTGGCTTTAGGCCAACACCGCCATCGAGATGGCCAGGGGCCGGGCCGAAGCTGCCACAACGAAGAGCAGGAAGGAGGCCGCCGAGGCCAAGGCGGCTCGTGACGCGGCGGTGGCTGAGGCAACGTCGCAAGGTAGAGGACAACCTGAAGGCCCTTCAGGAGGAGTAGGCCACGTCTGCACAACGGCTCCACCAACGGGAGGAGGACCTCAGGCCCCGCGAGGCTCGGCTCGCTGATCGCGACTCCGTGCTGTCCCAGGTGACTGCTGACCAGGCCGCGGAACGTGATCGCCTGGCCAAGCTGAAGGAGGAGGTGGACGAAGCCCAGACGTCCCATGCCCAGCGTGTCTCCGAGGCGATAACCCAGTTGGATGCCAGGGGGAAGTCCCTCGTCGCCACCGAGAAGAAGGTGGCCGCGGAGCGTGATGCCTTCCCCTCTCTTGAGCTCAGGTCTCGTCAGGTGTTACATTCCATTTGTCGAGGAGGATTCGAGGAGCCGCTAGTGTCGGTGTCAAAACCGGCAGATATCGGGTAGGGGGTCCTGAGCTGTGGATCTAGGATCGATGGGGAACAAGGGACAATGAACACGGTGTTTACCCAGGTTCGGGCCCTCTCAAAGAGGTAATACCCTACGTCCTGCTTGATTGTATTTGATGTATGATATGGCTACAGAATTGATGTACCTCGAGATCGAGCGAGCTAAACCCTAAGGTGTTGAGGTGATGGATGTACCTCTAGCCCTAAAGCCCCCAAACCCTTTGGTTTATATAGGCACCAGTAGGGTTAGGGTTACAACCGCTTGGTTACAATGAAGTAAATATCATGCCAATCTTGACTTGGAGGGCACACCACGACTCCGAATATCTCCTGTCCGGTCATGGGTCCGCACTCTAACCGGGCCGGATGGTGACCCAATAGTCCGGCCCATATCTCCCAAGTCGACGGCCTGAGGACCCCTTAGTGCAGGACTCCCTCAGTAGCCCCCGAACTAGCCTCCAACGCCAGGGCTTGTATCCGGCATCCGCTCATCTAATAGTCTTCGGCTTGCGGGGCGAGTTCTTCGTATTTGTCCTTTTTAGCAGGCACGTGGCCCAATGCCACCTTTTGTAGATACGTCCTTTCAGCTTCGAGGCGAAATGCCTATTTATATATCCAAGGCTGCGAGGGGGCGGTTAACCCATCCCCTTTGCAAAAAGAAAACAGCGCTGAAGAAATCCTCATGCATCATGGCCGATATTCCTAGCTCATCCTCGCACCCCCATGGCCCACTTCCCGGTGATTGGGCGAGCTGTCCAGTCTCGCGCCTCCAGCTGAGCAAGCTGCGGACGTGGGGCTACCTTCCCGTATCGGATCTTGTTCCCGTCCGCGCTGTATTAATCTCTGTCGATGAGCAAGCTCTTGCCGAGAACTCCCCTACTCCAAGTAAGGGAGAGAGGGTATGCTTCGTCCCCTTCCTACTAAGAGGCCTAGGGTTTCCTATCCATCCCTTTCTATTGGGTTTATTAGAGTTCTACGGGATCCAGCTCCAACCTCATCCCAGGGTCCATAGTGCACATTTATGGTTTCGTGGCCCTCTGCGAAATATTCCTGAGCTGCGAGCCTCACTTTGATCTATGGAGGAAATACTTCGTCCTTGTCCCTCGTACCCGCAAGGGGTCAATATTTGAAGTGGGAGGAGCAGAGGTGTGGCGGATAGCCAGGACGGGTTACCCCCTTGGGACCCCATGAAAGGATCCAGAGGAGTGGACTTCGGAATGGTTCTACATTGAAGACGTTCCGCTCTCCGACCCAGTCCGGATGGGTCTGCCTGAATACTCAAGCGCTCTGCTAAAGAAGCGGTTCAACTGGCGGCCCAAGAGTCCTTCCCAGCTAGATAGTGAAGAAGTGCTCCATTTGGCCACCAAAATTCGATTGTTGGCCCACAACAAGCTGACCATGATTGAGGTAATGGCCATCATCATAAACAGGTGTGTTCAGCCCCTTCAACAGAGGGGGCACCCTCTGTGGTGCTACAACGGGACGAGCGACGCGACCCGCTATAAGCGTCAAGGGCCGGATGATAAAGCGGCCCTGGCCAAGATATTAGCCGACCTCTTTAAAGGAGAGGAGGAAGACTTTTCTCAATTGAGTATCCAGGAGGGTTCTCCGGCTACAAACTGGCAGATTGGGTAAGCTTCAATTTTTTGCCCGTAAATTGGCCATTATGTCTGAACACCCATTTATTTGTTCTCATGCAGAACTAGAGGCGCGAGGTCGAGTCCATCCACTGTCTTACCCCTCAACCGCAGAATCACTCTCGCGACGACGATCCGGGATATCATGACGATCCGGAGACGTCGGTTGATTTCGAAGATGGGTTTTCTACCAAGAAAGCCTTGATGGCACCAATGTTTCCGTGACGGATGATCATCCAGGGGCCCTCCCATCTTCCACTGTAAGTGAACGGAGGACCGCTTCCCGAACTGGGCGATCGTCTCGTGCTATCCTGAACAGTCTAACTTCTACTCCCAAGGGTCGTCGAACTACACGGCGGACAACTGTAGGAGGAGCACGACATACACCGGCGTCGGCCCCTAACAGGGTGCCCAAGAGGAAGACCTCTGCTGGAGCAGAAGCAACCGCCCCCTCGGCTCAGAGGTAGCATTCTTTGGGACAATGAGAAGGGTCGTTTTAAATATCTTTTGACTGACATCTATGAGGCTTTGTAGGAGAAGAGTTCCAGCGTGCCAGTCCGAAGACTCCCCGGACGTGCCGAGGCATGATTCCAACCTCGGGCCTTTGGCGCAGGCAAGGGACCCCGCCGAACACGCAGCTGCTGACGCCCATCCAGAGGACCCCGACGATGTTTTGGTGACCAGCTCTGAGGTCGAGAGTGTAATGAACCCCCGCCACCGGAGAGAATCCTTGCGCCATACTGCTTTTATCGATCAAGAGTTTAACGCCTTTAATTCGGTGGACGCATACCTTGGAGGAGCCCGAACCGGACCTGAAGGGATCGCCGATCTCTTTTCTTCCAAAATGCAGGTGCAAGATAGCTTGAAATCATTTTATAGTTCCTAACCTAGCAGCCCCAAGCCTTAATTTGGGAGGGACGGCTGAGTTAAGGGTTCTTGTATTCTCTTGATCTGCAGACCGCGGAGCAGAACAACAAGTTGTCCGAAGACCTTAAGCTGACCCGGACACAATTGGCCGGTGCTAAAGCTGAGCTGGAAGCGGCCAAAAAGGCTACCAGCGAAAATTCTGGTAAGTAAAAAAGCTTTAGGATGCTAGAAATTGCATGTCGTTTCCTGTGTATTGATGTCGTGTTGTCCCCGCAGCCGCCGAAGCGATGAATCAAATGCGGAGGGAACTAGAGGCTGGCAAGCGAGTGCTGACACGAAGTCATGAAGAGAAGAATGAGCTCAAGGCTCAGCAGAAAACCGAGGAAATCGAGCAATTAAAATCTCAATTGGCGCAGGCCTTGGAGGAGAACCATAGGCTAAAAGGTGGTATATTCGGTAAGTCACGAATATGATATCACACGTATGTGGATGAGCACAATATTTTGACACGCGTGCTGCCTCTGTTTGCTAGTTCTCCTAACACCTGAAGAAGAGATGGGTTCCTTTAGTGGGAACCTTTTGAAGGAACTGACCAAGGTGCATGAAAGAGCTCGGAAGGCCATGAAGAGCATGGTGAAGGCACTATGGCCACTTGAACAGCCACCCGAGAGCATGGTTGAGCTGGCTGACCGCTTCAAAGGGGCGAGGCGACGTTTTGAATTGTGGAAGATATCTGCCTGCTGGGAAGGAGCGCACGAGGCCTGGGCAATGGTGAAGACCCGGTTTACCAAACTAGATCCCGAACATATGGCCCGGGTTGGACCCATGGGGTCGGATGGGCAAGAGATAACGCTTAGCTTAGGGTATGACCAAGTGATGCCCACATCTCGGTACTCCCAGAAGGATTGTGCCTTGGACAATTTGATAGATGGCATTGATAAAGAGTAGGGTGCGTGATTCTATGTATCCATGTACTTTACATCGCGCGATTCTCGAACCGTGAAAAAACGTTGTCATAACCGGCCATCGACTTCCGCCTCCCTGACCAGTGATCGGGAAGTGTTCCGTACTATATGCCCTGACGAACAGGGGATAATTCTGGTAACCAGGCAATCTGACCATTTGGTGCGAACAGACAAAACGTGCACGACGAGTAATGTTATATTACTATGTAACGTAAGAAACATCTTCCAAAGAAAATAGTTCCTCCAAAGGCTCCTTTCTTCGGGTAAGGTATGTTGACCATAAACTGTGAGTTCGGAAGCCGGTGACACACGGATGTTCGTGGTTTTTAGGAACCAACGACAGTTAGATGGCGGCTAGCGGCTGTTTATTTTCACTTCCCTGGAGGCCAACCCATTATTTTCTGTAAGAACGCTGGCCTTCGGCTTCACCCGTCTGAGGTACGTATTCGGATTACCCGGGCGTAGCAATCGCAGAGGTGCTCCCTTTACTTGCTAGCCGAACAATCAGGAACGTAGGGGTAAACACAGGAGCCAGGCAACCCAACATAGCAAAGGACTTAAGCCAAATAGGTGCATATAATGGATTGAAAAAATACGGGAAGGAGATCAATTCAAACAACAAAACGAGGTTGTAAGAAGTACATTATAATTGGTCGGTTGTAAGAGAAGACCCCAGGTAAAGCTGGGTAGTACATCCTTAGATGTGTACAATGGTGACCTGCCGTGTTACGGTTTATCTGAACTCTAGGTCGAGGAAACTAAAGCCCCAAAAGTTAAAACAAATAGAAAAAAAGAAAAACAAAGACGGAGTGGGGAGTCTTTATGATGAGGCCGGGATATGCGTAGAAACGATGAAGCCGAGCGGCGTTCCATGGGTTCGGCTTGAGGCCCTGATTCGATGGTCTGCAAAGGTGAGATGCCCCCCTGCGAGTACCTCATCTATAATGAAGGGACCTTCCCATTTAGGTGAAAGCTTTTGCTTCTGCTTCTCGGGGAGGCGCGGGACGAGCTCTCCCACATTGTATGTCTTCACCCGACTTCTCGATTCTGATAACACCGTGCCTGCTGTTGATAGAATGCGGAGCATGCTCGAGCGACGTCACACTCTCCTGATACATCTCCGTCATATATACTTTTCCTAACGCTTTTCCTCTTGTTTTGAACTCTAATTTGCATGATTTGAATGAAACTAACCGGACTAACGCTGTTTTCAGCAGAACTACCATGGTGTTGTTTTTGTGCAGAAATAAAAGTACTCAGAATGGAACGAAACTTTGCAAGGATTTTTATTATAATAAAAGAGAATTTATGGAGCCAAGAACCACCGGAGGGGGGCACCAAGGTGGGCACAACCCACCAGGGCGCGTCCCCCTCCAGGCGCGCCCAGGTGGGTTGTCCCCACCTAGTGGCCCCGCAGACCCTGAAACCGACACTATAAAATCACATATTTCCAGAAAAAATCAGGGAGGAAGAATTATCGCGTTCCACGAGACGGAGCCGCCGTCGTCTCCTTTTATTCATCAGGACGCCAGATCTGGAGTCCGTTTGGGGCTCCAGAGAGGGGGATCTTGGATCTTCGTCATCACCAACCCTTCTCCATCGCCAATTCCATGATGCTCCCCACCGGGAGTGAGTAATTCCTTCGTAGGCTCGCTGGTCGGTGAGGAGTTGGATGAGATTCATCATGTAATCTAGTTAGTTTTGTTAGAGCCTGATCCCTAGTATCCACTATGTTCTGAGATTGATGTTGCTATGACTTTGCCATGCTTAATGCTTGTCACTTTGGGCCCGGGTGCCATGATTTCAGATCTGAACTGTTTATGTTATCACCATTTTATCTATGTTCTAGATCCGATCTTGCAAGTTATAGTCACCTACTACGTGTTATGATCCGGCAACCCCGGAGTGACAATAGTCGGGACCACTCCCGGTGATGACTGTAGTTTGAGGAGTTCATGTATTCATCGTAATGCTTTCTTCCGGTTCTCTATTAAAAGGAGGCCTTAATATCCCTTAGTTTCCAATAGGAACCCGCTGCAATGGGAGGGTAGGACAAAAGATGTCATGCAAGTTCTTTCCATAAGCACGTATGACTATTTACGGAATATATGCCTACATTATATTTGTGAACTGGGGGTAGTGCCGTATCACTCTAGGTTATAACTGTCACATGATGAATATCATCCAACGAATCGTCGATCCAATGCTTATGAATTTCTCTTATATTGTTCTTGCTAAGTTACTACTGCTATCGTTACTGTTGTACTTGCTACAAAATCACTGCTATCACTGCTACTGTTACTATTGTTGTTGCTATTACTATCAAAACTATCATACTACGTTGCTACTGATCACTTTGCTGCAGATAATTAATCCCCAGGTGTGGTTGAATTGACAACTCAGCTGCTAATACTTACAAATGTTCTTTGGCTCCCCTTGTGTCGAATCTATAAATTTGGGTTGAATACTCTACCCTTGAAAACTATTGCGATCCCTATACTTGTGGGTTATCAAGACCTTTTTCTGGCGCCGTTGCCGGGGAGCATAGCTATATTTGTTGAGTCACTTGGGATTATTATCAATTTATCACTATGAAGAATCTGAAGGATGCTAAGACTAAGATTTTTCCCTCTTAAGACGAGGGGAGGTAAGGAATTCCATCTAGCTCTGCTTTAGATTCACTTTCTATTATAAGTAAACTTGCAACACCACCACATGCTATCAATCCTGATATGTTGCAAGTTATTTATGATGCTACTTCTGATATGAATGATGCTAGTACCTTGCGTGATGATAATGTGCCACTAGGTGAATTTCTGGATGAACACATTGCTAGAGTAAGACATCATGATATTGTTGAAACTGATGATGAGCTTGAAACTGAAAATCTTGAAACACCTCCTAGAACTAGCCCTCCTAGATAGGAATTGCTAAGGGTACCGAAAGGTTATGTTATGGGTGAGGAGGCAACTAGAGATATTCTTGCTTGTAAGGATAGAGATGATCTAGAGAAATTATTATGCAAGTGTAAAGAAAAATCTCTGAATGCTAAAATGAAATGTGATCCTAAGTTTGCTACTTCACCTATCTTTGTTGATGATAAGGATTATGAATTCTCTGTCGACCCAGAGTTAATTAATTTGGTTGAATCTAATCCTTTCCATGGTTATGAAACTGAAACTGTTGTGGCACATCTTACTAAGTTGAATGACATAGCCACCCTTTTTGCTCATGATGAGAAGATTCACTATTAATATATTCTCAAATTGTTTCCGTTCTCATTAAAGGGTTATGCTAAAGCTTGGCACAATACTCTTGCTCCTGGTTGTGTGCGTAGTCCCCAGGATATGATTTATTACTGTTCTGAAAAATATTTTCCTGCTCATAAGAAACAAGCTGCCTTACAGGAAATATTTAACTTTGTGCAAATTGAAGAAGAGAGTCTCCCACAAGCTTGGGGGAGGCTTCTCCAATTGCTTAATGCTTTGCCTGAGCATCCTCTTAAGAAAAATGAAATACTTGATATCTTCTATAACGGACTAACCGATGCTTCTAGGGATTTCCTAGATAGTTGTGCTGGATTTGTTTTCAGGGAACGAACTATTGGGCAAGCTGAAGAATTATTGAATAACACATTGAGAAATTATGATGATTGGACTCTTCCTGAACCACCTACTAAACCCACTCCGAAGAAGAGGGGTATTTTATATCGCAGTCCTGAAGATATGCAAGAGGCAAAGAAATCCATGAAGGAAAAAGGTATTAAAGCTGAGGATGTCAAAAATTTAGCCCCTATTGAAGAAATACACGGGTTTGACACACCACCACCACCTAAGGTGGTAGAGGTAAATTCTCTAATGAAATTCAATGATAATGATAATCCTCACAATATGCACCCTAGCCAATGCCTTTATGAGTCTGAGAATTACATTTGAAAACAAGATCACTTCAATGCAAATGTTATGAAACAATTGAAATACAATTCTGATATGATTGCTCGCTTGAGTGACTTGTTATTTAGAATCTCAAATGATGTTAGAGGTGTGGGAAAGCATGCTTCTATGGTACAAACTCAGTTAGAACAAGTTGCTAAATCTCAAGGAGAATTGCTTGATGGAATGAATAACAACATACATGACTTTGCTGTTAGAGTTGCAACTAGAGGAGGTAAAATGACTCAGGAACCACTTTATCCTGAGGGACACCCAAAAAGAATTGAACATTATTCACAAAGGAATAATACCGCTGCACCTAGTCCGTCTAAAAAGAAGAAGAAAAGGAAAAATGATAGGACTTTGCATGCTTCCAGTGAACCTGAAGTAGAAAAACCTCCTGATAATGATAATGATGTTTCTATTTCTGATGCTGAAGCTCAATCTGGTAATGAACATTCACCTAGTGATAATGAAAAAGATAATGATGATGTTCATGAAGATACTCAACCAAACAATGAAAAAGAACCAGAGAATGATGTTGAAATAGAACCAGCTGTTGATCTTCATAACACACAATCTAAAAATAAAAGATATGATAAAAGAGACTTTGTGGCTAGAAAACACGGTAAGAAAAGAGAACCGTGGGTTCAAAAACCTATGCCCTTTCCACCTAAGCCGACTAAAAATAAAGGTGATGAGGAATTTGAACGCTTTGCTGAAATGCTGAGGCCAGTCTTTTTGCGTACTCGCTTGACTGATATCCTTAAAATGCCTCCTTATGCAAAGTACATGAAAGACATCAACACAAATAAGAGAAAAATACCGGAAGCTGAAATCTCCACCATGCTTACTAATTATACTTTTAAATATGGAGTACCTAAAAAACTTGGAGATCCGGGAATACCAACTATACCTTGCTCCATCAAAAGAAACTATGTGAAAACTGCTTTATGTCATTTAGGAGCTGATAACCCACAAGTATAGGGGATTGTTTGTAGCCTTCTTTGATAAATAAGAGTATCGAACCCAACGAGGAGCTAAAGGTAGAACAAATATTCCCTCAAGTTCTATCGACCAGCGATACAACTCTACGTGCACCTGACGTTTGCTTTACCTAAAACAAGTATGCAACTATTTTGCAAGAATAAAACTACGAGTACGTTGTGAGAATAAAACTACGAATAAGTTGCAAGGTAATAAAAGTGGATAGCTTTTGTCAACAAGAAAGTCATTTGTCCCTGGGCAATCGATAACAAGTACCGGTAATCATTCTTGCAATTTTATATGAGGGAGAGGCATGAGCTAACATACTTTCTCTACTTGGATCATATGCACTTATGATTGGACCCCTAGCAAGCATCCGCAACTACTAAAGATCATTAAGGTTGTGAAACCCAACCATAGCATTAAGTATCAAGTCCTCCTTACTCCCATACGCCATAACCCACTTATCCGCGTTTGGGCTGCTGTCATCCCCCGCAACACTGACAATAAGCAAACCATGAACATATTGCAACACCCTACAGCGGGGGCCCCTCACGTTTGCGCGAGACAGAGGGCACCATAGGACAGCACCATAAATAAAATATACAATCATACCAACCAAGATCATGATTAACCCATAGGACAAAACGGATCTACTCAAACATCATAGGATAACCATAGATCATTGGGAAATAATATATGGAGTTGAGCCGCATGTTTAAGTAGAGATTACAACGGGGAGAAGGGGTGTTACACTTCTGCATAGAGGGGGAGAGAGTTGGTGTTGACGGTAGCAAGATTGTTGATGTAGATCGCCGTCACGATCCTAGCCCCGGCGGCACTCCGGCGCCAGCGGGAGAGAGGGGCGAGAGCCCCCCTCCTCCTCCTTCTTCTTCCTTGGCCCCCCCCTACATGGGGGGAGAGTTCCCCCTCTGGTCCATGGCCTCCATGGCAGCGGAGGGGCGGGAGCCCCTCCGAGATTGGATCTCCCTCTATGTTCTCTTATGTTTCGCGTTCCCCAGATCTGGCCAAAAACCATTTCTTATATTCCCGGAGATCCGTAACTTCGATTGCGCTGAGATTTTAACATGATTTTTCCCGGATATAAGCTTCCTTGCGCCCGAAGTAGAGCTCCAACCGACGTATGAGGTGAGCACAACCCACCACCATGCGCCTGGCACCTGGGGCGCGCCCTGGTGCTTGTGGGCTGTGTGAGCCTCCGTTTGCGTTGATTCCAAGTCCCAAAAATCACATATATTCCAAAATAATTATCCGTAAAATTTTATTGCATTTGGACTTTGTTTGATATGGATTTTTTGCGATACAAAAAACATGCAAAAAACAGGAAGTGGCACTGGGCACTGGATCAATAGGTTAGTCCAATAAATCATATAAAAAGTTGCCAAAAGTATGTAAAAGTTGTAGAATATTGGCATGAAACAATAAAAAATTATAGATACGACGGAGATGTATCAACATCCCCAAGCTTAATTCCTGCTCTTCCTCGAGTAGGTAAATGATAAAAAAGATATTTTTTGATGTGGAATTCTATCTAGCATAAACTTGATCATATATCTAATCATGGCATGAATATTAAGACATAAGTGATTCAAAGCAATAGTCTATAATTTGACATAAAGACATCAATACTCAGGCATCCCAACAAACAATCACGTCTTTCAAAATATAAATGCTAAAGAAAGCTATCCCTACAAAATCATATAGTCTTGTCATGCTCTGTCTTATTAACACAAGGTATTTATCATGCACAACCCCGATGACAAGGCGAGCAATTGGTTCATACTTATCAACGCGCTTCAGCTTTTTCAACCCTCACGCAATACATGAGCGCGAGCCATGGATATAGAACTACGGGTGGAATAGAGTATGATGATAGGGGTAAATATAGAGAAGACAAAAAAGTAAGAAAGTCTCACATCGACGCGGATAACCAACGGGTTATGGAGATGCCCATCAATTGATATCAACGTGAGGAGTAGGGATTGCCATGCAACGAATGCACTAAGAGCTATAAGTGTATGAAAGCTCAATATGAAAATTAAGTGGGTGTGCATCTAATCCTATAATGAAAAATTCCCACTAGTATATGAAAGTGACAACATAGGAGACTCTCCATATGAAAAACATGGTGCTACTTTGAAGCACAAGTGTGGAACTAGCATGCCCCTTCTCTCTTTTTATCTTTTTTAATCTTTTTTTCTTTCTTTCTTTTTTTTTCTTTTTTTCCTTTTTATATCTTTCTCTCTCATTGTCCGGAGTCTCATCCCGACTTGTGGGGGAATCATAGTCTCCATCATCCTTTCCTCACTGGGGCAATGCTCTTAAAATGAACAATGATGATCATCACACTTCTATTTACTTATAACTCAAAAGAAATAAAAATTACAACTCAATACATATGACAAAGTATGGCTCTATATGAATGCCTCTGAGAATGTACCAGGATGTGCAATGATCTAGCATAACATGTATGAAAAATGATGAACGGTGGCTGAGCCACAACTACTATGTCAGCTATATGATCATGCAAAGCAATATGACAATGAATGCTCAAGTCATCAAACGGAAGCGGATGGAAGTTGCATGGCAATATATCTCGGAATGGCCATGGAAAAGCCATAAAAGGTAGCTATGGTGGCTGTTTTTAGGAAGATATAATAAGGCTTATGTGTGATAGAGCGTATCATATCACGGGGTTTCGATGCACTGGCGAAGTTTGCACCGGCTCTCGATGTGAGAAAGGGCAATGCACGGTACTGTAGAGGTTAGCAAATTGCGGAAAGGTAAGAGTGCGTATAATCCATGGACTCACATTAGTCATAAGAACTCATATACTTATTGCAAAAGTTTATTAGCCCTCGAAGCGAAGTGCTACTACGCATGCCCTTAGGGGGATAGATTTGTAGGAAAAGACCATCACTCGTCCCCGACCGCCACTCATAAGGAAGACAATCAATAATAAATCATGCTCCAACTTCATAGCATAAAGAGAGACTATACGTGCATGCTTCGGGAATCACAAAACTTAATACCAATATTCTTACTAACCACAACCGTTTACTAGTACCTCCCACATATTCCATCTCTATATCGCAAAACTATTGCAAGGAATCAAACATATCATATTTAGTGATCCATAAGTTTTATGTACGATTTCATGACTAACCATGCAAATGACCAATTCCTGTTGACTCTCTAAATAGATATAAGTGTAGAAAGAGAGTTTAATTCTTTCTACAAAATATCATGCTCTAATAAATATAAGTGAAGCAAAAGAGAATTCTTCAAATAACAGTTTTCTATGTGAAGAGAAACAGGCAATCCAACTTCAAATGATATAAGTGAAGCACATGAAGCATTCTGTAAAGCCATACTCAAAAGATATAAGTGAAGTGCAATGAGCATTCTATAAATAAACTATGGACTATCTCATACTAGCATGGTGCATAAAAGAAAAGTGAAAAATAAACACAAAAGAGGCTCCAAGATTTACACATATAGCATGAAGGAAACGAAGACGAAAACATACCGATACTTGTTGAAGAAAGATGGGATACCTTCCAGGGCATCCCCAAGCTTAGAAGATTGAGTCTCCTTGAATATTTACTTGGGGTGCATTGGGCATCCCCAAGCCTGAGCTCTTGCCTCTCCTCCTTCTCCTCATATCGAGACCTCCTCGATCTTTGATCACTTCATCCACACAAAACTCAACAAAAACTCGGTAAGATCCGTTAGTATAATAAAGCAAATCACTACTCTAAGTACTGTTCCAAACCAATTCATATTTTGTTTTTGCATTTTAGCTACTATAATATAACTTTTACATGGCTTATACCACTGATAGAATCGATAGTTTCATCAAAACAAGCAAAACAATGCATCAAAAACAGAATATGTCTTAAACAGGACAGTCTGTAGCAATCTGAACATCTACCATACTTCTGGTACTCCAAAAATTCTGAAAAATTAGGATGAAATAAAACATTTGTGTAGAAATAATGTGAAAAAAGTTTCATAACATTTTTACGTTCTCGTAAAAAATGAAAATTCACGCGCTACAGCCAAAGTTTCTGGTTTCTGCACCGCACATACCAACAAGCAATCTAATCATCCTAAAGGCAAATCTTGGCACATTATTTTTATAATATAATGGAATTGTACAAGGGGATAATTATTTTTGTGAGAATCTTCATGAAAAATTCTACATTGTTTCCATGAGCTTGAACACAAGTGTTCAAGGTCGAACCTCACTTCTCCAATGCATAACTTCCAATCGCTTCTCTTTTGTGAAAAAGTTTTCAAGTTCCCCTCTATATTTTTTGTTTTTAAACTATATAAAAGCACTCAACATAAATAAATGACTCTCTAAAATTTCCGGGTTGTCTCCCTAGCAGCGCTTTCTTTAAAGCCATTAAGCTAGGCATAAAGTGCTCAAGTAATGGATCCACCCGGATCCCAAGGTATATCAAAGCCAATTTTAATTAACAATGATTTGGCATTTAGTAGTGAGCACAAAGCAGCATATATCATGCAATGATGAAGTCTAACTCTCTTCCTATGCATCGGCATGTCATACAAGAACAATTCATGCACATCAAGTAAAGGACAATACATAGCATAAGTAGTTTCTTGCAATTTTATCGTGTTGGAAACATAAAGAGGTGTAGATGTAGTTCCTCTCTCATAATAATTGCAAGTAGGAGCAGCAAGCACATGCTTATTATATTCATCAAAATCATCATGTTCAACGGTAAAAGGGAACCCATCAATGTAATCCTTAATAAGTGCAAACTTCTCCGATATAGTGTGTAAGTGCATCTAGTGCCCCTTAGTGATTTTGGTGTATTGAAGACTTATAGGTTAAGGGACTGATGCGTTTGTGAGTGTAAACAGGTCTATAAGTCTATGAGGATTTTGATATTTACAGAGAAAGTAGACCCCTAAAAATGAATATCTTCGACTGAAGACTTTGGATTTCTGAAGACTTTCTGAAGACTTTGAAAGTGAAGAAATTGGTGTGACCCTGAAGACTTGGTATTCATACGAGGAACATGAAGCGTGAAGACTTTTGTTTTCGTAGTTTCATTTTCTCTTTCTTGAGTATTAGTAAACACCATATTGTTAAAGGGGGTCGAGGAAATACTAAGGAAAAATTTCCATGTGATGCTCAACTCAAAATCCTAACCTACCAATCCCTTCGAGTGAAGCCATTGGAAATTTCATACAACTCAGTCAATTTCTTCAGTGACAGAGATGAAGTTCTTCTGGTCTATGAGGAATTTGTTCTGACTTAGGAGTTAGGAATTCGCCAGTGCGGATTGCCTACAAGTGAGGAACATGATAGCCCTGAGGAATTTGATAGTCAAAATTCCGACCGTTGTTGTGCTACACGCCAGCTGTCCCAAAATATCTACCCACCTAACGGTCATATCATTGAAGGGCATTTATCTCTTATCATGTCGGGCTGCTCCCTAGGCTATAAATTGCCACCCCCTACAACCACTAGCTGGTTGGCTGCTCTGAGAGAAACTGACACTTGTCATTTGAGAGCATCCCATCCTCCGAGGACTTTGAGCGAAAATCATCAAGTGAGGAAAACCCAAACCCAAACACCTACAAACCCAAAGTGATTGAGCATCACTGAAGAGATCCTGCGTGGATTCGACGCTTGTAACCTTGGTAGACTGTGCATCTTCTAGACAGTTAGGCGTCATGGTCTAGAGCATCCAAGAGGAAATTGTGGATCGCCGAGTGACCGAGTTTGTGAAGGTTTGGAAGTCCCCTGAAGACTTACCACGAGTGATTGGGCGAGGTCTATGTGACCTTAGCTCAAGGAGAATACGGTGAGGACTGTGTGTCCGGGACTATGTGCCCTCAGGTTTAAATACCTAGCTGCTCCAACCAGACGTACAACTGTCACAGCAGTTGGAACTGGTCTACCAAATCATTGTCTTCACCAAGCCTACTGGTCCTATTTCCTCAACTCTTTCATTTCTTCATTACTGTGTTGTGTGCTTGTTCATATCTGTTCGAAGACTTTGACTGAAGACTTTCTCAATTTCCTCAGTTCAATTTCTTCAGTCTGTTTGTCTTCATCCTGGTTATCCTATGTTTACGCTTTCTGTACTCTGTGCGTGTTTTCATTTCATCATGATGACCATGCTTATACTCTATTATGTTTGCATCTGAGTACTTATTCTGCTGCAAGTAGTTCTTATCTTAGGAATTTCCTCACCCTGAAATTCCTCAATAAAGAATTCATAAAAATCGCCTATTCACCCCCTCTAGTCGACTTAACGCACTTTCATTTGGTATCAGAGCAAGGTACTCCCTTGTTCTGTGTGATTTTGGTTTAACCGCCTGGAGTTTTAGTTATGTTGACCGTAGGTATGATCAAGGTCACTATTGGGTGTCCTACCTTCGATGGGATGGACTACCCCTACTGGAAGAATAAGATGCGAATGCATCTTGAGGCAATTGATGAGGATCTCTGGTATGTTGTGGAGAATGGTGTCCCCTCTGTCACTCCTACCATCAACGCTGCTGGCGTGAAGAGATTCAAGCAACTCAATTCTCAAGCGAAGAACATCATATGTGGCCATCTGAGCAAAGGGCAGTATGGCAGAGTGAGTGCTTTGGAGACAGCTAAGCTTATCTGGGATAGGCTGTCCAAGGTCAATGAAGGAGTCTCAACACAGCGTGACTCTCGAGTTGACGTTCTTCGCAATCTCTTCAACCGCTTCAAAAGACTCGACAATGAAAATGTTTAGCAAACCTTTGATCGCCTCACTGACATTTCAAATGAGCTTCAAGCACTTGGTGCCACTGACATCACCGACCATGAGGTGGTGAAAAAATTGCTGAGATCGCTTGATTCCTCATTTAACACTCTGGCACTGATGATACAAGAATGTGGAGACTACAAGTCACTTGATCCCGCTGATATCCTCGAAAGGCTAAACACTCATGAGTTCCAGCTTGCTGAGAAGAAAGATCTCCATGGTCCGAGCTATGGCAGATCATGCGCCCTGAAGGCCAAGGCAGTGTCTGAATCTGAAGGTGAAGATTTTGGTATCAGCCTTGGTGATCCTGAAGAACTGAGCCAGGAGCTAGCAATGCTCGTGAAGAAATTCCAGAAGTTCTCAAGGCGTGGTCGCTTTGGAAAATCCTCAAGAAGTGATGATTCCTCATCCCGTGACTACAAGAAGAGGCTATGCCACAAATGCAAGAAACCTGATCACTACATTCAAGATTGTCCTCAGTGGGAAAAGGAATCAAAGAAGAAGAAATACAAGGATTACAGTTCTGATGACTCAAAGAAGAAGAAGAAATCTTCAAAGTCTTCTTCATCAAAATCCTCGAAGTCTTCATCTCACAAGAAGAGCAGCTCTAAGAAGGCTCGGGCATTCATTGGCAAGGAAATGGACTCTGAAGCTGAATCTGAGGAACATGAGGAACAGGAGGCATCTGAGGAGTCAGAATCTGGTGTGGCAAGCCTAGCCCTCGCTACTGCGTTCGTCAGCAAGTCCATCTTCAACACTGAAGAAAATGGCTTCCACAACAAGGACGATGATGACTACGCTCCCACCTATTGCTTCATGGCAAAGGGTGCCAAGGTACTCAAATATCCCTCCTCTGAATCAAGTGAGGATGAATCTGATGAAAACCTCAAGCCTAGCTACTCAAAACTTGCTAAGATTGCTGTGAAACAACAAAAGGCTTTTGAAAAGGTTCAAAACATACTAGATAAAAGTGATGATATGTTGGGTGAACAAATGGATCGCAATAAAACCTTGACTGAAAGTCTTCAGAGACTTCAGTCTAAGTTTGACAACCTTCAAAGTCATCATATAACACTCTCTTATCTGATCATGAGAAGCTTTCTTATGAATTTCTTCAAAGAAAGCAAGATCTTGAGAAGCTAAGGCTGAGTTATGAAGATCTTCAGAAGGAGCGTGATTCATTACTTGCTCAACAAATCAGCGCTGCTCAGGAAAAATTCATTCCTCCATGTTTGAAGTGCATTGAACGTGAATCTGCTAATTCTTTACCTGAATGTTCAAATGCTTCTACTGCTACAAATTCTTCATCTGTCTCTGCTATCACTAATTCCTCATCTGAGGATATTGCTAGTATCACTGACGACGCAGGGCTGAAGGAATTGTATATGACAGGCATGTACAAAAGCCTCAAAGGGTATCAGGCTCTTTGTGATGTGCTTAAAAAGCAGATCCTCAACACGAACCCTAGGAAAAGAGGGTATTGCCTTTGAGAGGAAACTCAATCCTGATGGAACATACTGGAAGCCTGAGCAGTACCACAAAACCTCATGGGTTCCTGCAAAGGGACCTCCAGTAGATCCATCTACTTTATCTGGCTTTACATGTGAATCTCCTCTTTCCTCTGATGAGTCATTTGACTCAAACTATAAACTATTCAGAAATCAAAATGGTGAAGTATTTGCTAGATATGTTGGCACCAACTGCAGGAACGGTCCCCCTATGAAGAAAATCTGGGTTCCCAAAAGGTGCCTTGAAAGTCTTGACGTGAATGTCATCATGACACCACCTGTGAAGAATAGGAACCCCAGATCAAATTCTTCATATGGACCAAATTCTTCATATGGATCCAAGTCCTCATATGAACCGAATTCCTCACGTGGATCAAATTCCTCAAAAGGATCAAAATCCTCATATGAACATCATCGTGCTAACACTTCTGTTTCGCAGGGAAGAACTAAGGGCTATGAATATGAGCATTATCTTCAAACCACTATGTTCATAAGTCCTCGAAGAATTTCTCTGCTTATTCATATTCTTACCCTAACTCCTATTATGTGAAACGAAGTGGACTGGCTTCTATGCCACCTTTCTCTTATGGAGCTCGCAGAATGATGAACTCTTTGCCACCCCTTCAGATGTGGGTGGTGAAGAAAAAGAACTAATCTCTTATGGAGGGTCAGGTCTCCAGACGTACTTAAGCATCTGAAAAATTTCCTGGAGACCTGAATATGCCTGAAAGGACGCAGGCTAATCATGAAGAAATGAATCCTCATTTCTCACGTCCTCATACTTGTTTATCTGTTCTATTGATTTGATGAAATTGATCTGATGAAATTGATGTCATACTCTTCACTGATGAAGTATATGAGTTCGTAAGTTGCACTAATTCATCTGCAGGATGATCTACCCAAAGCCACTGAGTGGGTCCTCGATAGTGGATGTACAAATCACATGACTGGTGACAAGAATCTATTGATGAATATTCCCTTATCTCCATTGCATCTGAAGCATATCATCTTCGCTGACAAAGGCAAAATCAAGGTATTGGGTCTAGGTAAGGTTGCGATCTCAAAGGATCGGCACATGGACAAAGTCATGCTTATCGAGTCCTTATGATACAACCTCATGTCAGTCTCAATGCTTTGTGATCTTGATATGGTTGTTATCTTTGGCAAGTATGTTGCGTTGTGATCATGGAAGCTGACAATTCCAAAGTCTTTGAAGGCTTTAGGAGAGGAGATTTGTATATTGTTGATTTCTCTACAGGACCACAACCAGCTATATGTCTACTTGCAAAAGCTTCAGAAGGCTGGCTATGGCATCGACGACTAGGTCATGCTGGCATGAGGAACTTGCACATGCTCGCGAAGAAGAAGCATGTCATTGGCATTGAGAATGTCAAATTCCTCAAGGATCACTTGTGCGGAGCCTGTGAAGCTGGAAAGATGACCAAGGCCAGGCATCCAGCGAAGACTATCATGACTACCACTCAACCATTTGAATTGCTTCACATGGATCTCTTTGGTCCTAACCATTACTCTGCATTCACTAATGAAGCATCTCTATATGGCTTTGTTATTGTTGATGATTACTCTCGTTACACATGGGTGCATATTGTCACTTACAAACGTGAAGTGCAAGAAGTCTTCAAATGATTTTCCTCGAGGGCTTCAACCAACTTTGGTGTGAAGATCAAGCACATCAGAAGTGACAATGGAACTGAGTTCAAGAATACTGGTCTTGATGACTATCTTGATGAACTTGGTAGTACTCATGAGTTATCTGCTCCTTATACTCCTCAGCAGAATGGCGTCATGGAGCGCAAGAACATGACTCTTGTTGAGATGGCTCGTACTATGCTAGATGAATACAAGACACCTCGTCATTTCTGGATTGAGGCAATTGATACTGCATGCCACATCATCAATAGGGTATATCTTCACAAATTCTTCAAAAAGACTGCTTATGAACTCCTCACTGACAAGAAACCCAATGTGAGTTATTTCAAAGTCTTCGGTGCTAAATGTTGGATTAGAGATCCTCATCACAATTCTAAATTTGCAGCGAAAGCACATGAAGGTTTTATGCTTGGTTACGGAAAGGACTCGCACACCTACAGAGTCTTCAACAACGTCCACCACAAAGTTGTTGAAACTATAGATGTGCGGTTCGATGAGACTAATGGCTCGCAAAGAGAGCACCTACCTCCTGTGCTAGATGAACAGTCACCTGAGGAAACCATCAAGTGCAAGGCTACTGAGGATGTCATTCCTACCGAAGAATCTGCTAAAGAAGTCATTCCAGAACATGAGGAACATCATGCTAATGCACCTGAGGAAAATGGTGTTGAAGAAAATGCTGATCAAATTCCTCGACGACAACCCGCTCATCCTTGCGTCGCAAACGAAGTGCAGATTGAGAAAATCATCAGCGACATAAGCGCACCAGGTCCTCTCACACGCTCAAAAGCTTCACATTTGTCTAACTTTTGTGGGCACTTTGCTTTCGTCTCTATCATAGAGCCCACTAAGGTAGATGAAGCGTTTTTGGAGCCTAAGTGGATTCAAGCTATGCAAGAGGAATTACATCAATTCGAGCTCAGCAACGTCTGGGAACTGGTCAAACGTCCAGATCCTCGCAAGCACAATATCATTGGCACAAAGTGGATCTACTGCAACAAGCAAGATGAAAATGGCCTTGTGGTGAGGAATAAGGCACGACTTGTAGCTCAAGGCTACACACATGTTGAAGGAATTGATTTTGATGAAACTTTTGCATCTTTTGCTAGACTTGAGGCTATTCGCATATTACTTGCTTATGCTAACCATCATAATATCATCTTATATCAAATGGATGTGAAAAGTGCATTCCTCAATGGTAAGCTTGAGGAAGAAGTATATGTTGCTCAACCCCCAGGTTTTGAAGATCCAAAGCATCCTGACAAAGTCTTCAGACTCAATAAGGCCCTCTATGGCCTCAAGCAGGCCCCTCGGGCATGGTATGATACTTTGAAGGAATTGCTCATGAAGAAAGGCTTCAAACCCGGTTCACTTGAACCAACTCTTTTCACTAAATCATATGATGGTGAATTGTTTGTGTGCCAAATATATGTTGATGATATTATCTTTGGCTGTACTGACCAACGTTACAGTGATGAATTTGCCTATATGATGAGTGAATAATATCAAATGTCTATGATGGGAGAATTGAAATTCTTCTTAGGTCTTCAAATTCGTCAACAACACAATGGCATATTCATATCTCAGGAGAAATACCTCGAGGATGTACTGAGGAAATTCGGCATGCAAGACTGCAAAGGCGTCAAAATCCCTATGCCCACAAATGGCCATCTATGCACTGATGAAAATGGTATTGACTTTGATCAAAAGGTATACCGCTCCATGATTGGTTCTTTATTGTACTTATGTGCATCTAGGCCAGATATTATGCTTAGCGTTTGCATGTGTGCCCGATTTCAAGCTACACCGAAGGAATCACACCATAAGGCTGTGAAGCATATTCTTCGATATCTAGCTCACACACGAACACTTGGATTATGGTATCCCAAGGGCTCGGCTTTTGATCTCATTGGATATTCAGACTCTGACTATGCTGGTGATCGCGTGGACCGCAAGTCAACATCAGGCACATGCCATTTCCTCGGACGATCCTTGGTCTGCTGGTCCTCGAAGAAACAGAACTGCGTATCACTGTCTAGTGCTGAAGCTGAGTACATTGCTACTGGTTATTGTTGTGCTCAATTGCTATGGATGAAGCAAACCCTCAAGGACTACAACGTCAACATGAAGAATGTGCCTCTATACTGTGAAAATGAGAGTGCCATCAAGATTTCTCATAACCCAGTTCAGCACTCGAAGGCAAAGCACATTCAGATTCGTCATCATTTTCTTCGTGATCATGTGTTGAAGGGCGACATTTCTATTGAGCATGTGAAGATTGAAGAACAACTAGCCGATATCTTCACAAAGCCCTTGGATGAGAAGAGATTTAGCAAGTTGCGGTGTGAGCTAAATATCCTAGAATCTTCGAATGTTCTTTGAAAAGGACACACATCCTAACACTTATGCAAAATTGATGACTTAGATGTGCAACACACAAAGAAACGTTTATCTTCAATCAATGAAGACTAACACTCTAAGTGTGAAGAAATTAATGAAGGATTTGATTCTCAGAACCCTACGACAATTGTACGTGGTGTCTGAAATCATCATCCTTATACGGTGGGTCACACCACCAACAAAAGTTGAAAATCTTCAATTTGAGTTTTTCTAGGGAGGCGACGGTGACGTCTTGAGTAGGAGGATGAGGACGAGGGCGTGAGGAGGAGGCCATTGCTGGGAGACACCGCGTCGAAACCAGATCGACAATTGGGGTGCGGCGGTGGCTGCGGCGGCGGTTGGAGACGGGGAGACGACCTAGGGATCGAGGGAGGGAGCAGGTACGTGGATCGGGAGGAGCGGGCCGATTTCTTTTAGTGCGTGCGTGGGGTGAGGAGGGGGATGGGACGAAAAAAACTAGCGAAAAAAACCGGACAAAAGTGGTGGGACGAAAATAAACCCGGAACGGAGACTACCAACTGAGACATTAGGAGTAGAGATGATCCGGTAACCCCGGAGTGACAATAGTCCGGATCACTCCTGGTGATGACCGTAGTTTGAGGAGTTCATGTATTCACCATGTGTTAATGCTTTGTTCCGATTCTCTATTAAAAGGAGGCCTTAATATCCCTTAGTTTCCAATAGGACCCCGCTGCAACGGGAGGGTAGGACAAAAGATGTCATGCAAGTTCCTTCCATAAGCACGTATGACTATTGAAGGAATACATGCCTACATTATATTTATGAACTGGAGCTAGTGTTGTATCGCCCTAGGTTATAACTGTCACATGATGTATATTATCCAACGAATCACCGATCCAATGCCAACGAATTTCTCATATATTGTTCTTGCTAAGTTACTACTGCTATCGTTACTATTGCACTTGCTACAAAATCACTGCTATCACTGTTACTACTACTATTGCTGCTGCTATTACTATCAAAATTATCATTCTACTTTGCTACTGATCACTTTGCTGTAGATAATTAATCCCCATGTGTGGTTGAATTGACAACTCAGCTACTAATACTTACAAATATTCTTTGGCTCCCCTTGTGTCGAGTCTATAAATTTGGGTTGAATACTCTACCCTCGAAAGTTGTTGCAATCCCCTATAATTGTGGGTTATCATCTCCCTCCAATGCATCATGGTCGTCTTGCCGATCTAGCTCGGCTTCCTTCTCTTCATACATGCATACCCTGGGTGCGTCATGGATCAAATCGCATGGGAGGATTGCTTCGGCGCCGCACACCATAAAGAACGGGGTGTATCCGGTCGATCGATTAGGAGTAGTGCGTAGCCCCCAATAGCTCGGAGTCCAGATCCTCTACCCAGTGGCAATCTAATTCCTCAAGGGAGCGGATTAAGCGAGGCTGTATGCCGCTCATGATTAGTCCGTTTGCTCATTCCACCCGCCCGTTAGTTCGCGGGTGGTACACCGAAGCGTAGTCGAGCTCTATGCTCATCTTAGCACACCAATCTTTAACCTCTTGGGCGGTAAAATTAGACCCATTATCGGTAATTATGCTATGGGGGACACCATAACGGTGGACAAGACTGGATATGAAGTCGACAACATGTCCGGATTCCGTAGAGGTTACCGGTCGCGCTTCGATCCACTTTGTGAATTTATCTACCATGACTAATAGGTATTTCTTTCTCTTGGTCCCCCCTTTAAGTGGTCCGACCATGTCAAGCCCCCAGACAACGAATGGCCATGTTATGGGTATGGTCGAAGAGCTGTGGGGGGCATGTGGCTTTGATTTGAAAACAACTGACACCCAACGCAATGTTGGACCAGGGTGCGTGTGTATTCACGGGCTATGGGCCAGAAGAAACCTGCTCGGAATGCTTTGCTAACCAGGGCCTGAGCTGTTGCGTGGTGGCCACCCATGACGGCATGTATCTCGGTGAGGAGGCGCCGCCCCTCCTCTTTGGAGATGCACCTTTGAAGGACCCCCGTAGTGCTCTGTTTATAGATCTCGCCCTCTTGGACATGCTTTAGAGCACCGGACTATGCATCGCGCCTCCGTTTGATCGTCAGGGATCTCCTGTCGCAATAGGTAGGCGAGTAGTGGTTCGGTCCAAGGGGCGATTATGGCCATGATCTCATGGGCCGAAGGTGTTTCCTCAAGTGCGGAGCCTCTGATGATATAATCATCTGGTTTGGTTTCTGGTGGGGCGATTTGGGCGGGCTCGTTTATTGAGGTGCCGTTGTCCCCATCCTGCCATACTACGGATGGCTTGAGTATCCTTTCTACAAAGGTACTTTCAGGTATTGGGTCTCGCTTGGCACCCATGCGGGCAAGAACATCTGTTGCTTGGTTACTGTCTCTAGAGACATGATGGGATTCTAGACCCTCGAATCGGGCTGACATCCTGAGGACGGCGTCTCTATATGCCGCCATTTTTGGGTCTTTGGCGTCAAATTCGCCATTGACCTGTGAGATGGCGAGGTTCGAATCTCCTCGCACCTCCAGCTACCGAACCCCCATCGATGTTGTCATCCGAAGACCGTGCAACAATGCCTCGTATTCGGCTGCATTACTGGAGTCCGTGTACAGGATCTGGAAGACGTACTGGATGCTATCACCTGTGGGGGATATTAGGATTACCCCAGCCCCCAATCCGGCCAGCATTTTAGAGCCGTCAAAGTACATTGTCCAGTGTGCATATGTACTATATTCCTTGGGGAGTTCGGCTTCTGTCCATTCGGATAAAAAAACAGCCAACACGTGAGATTTAATAGCTCGGCGTGGCTTGTATACAATCTTGAAGCGAAGGAGTTTTGTGGCCCATTTTGCGAAGCGGCCCGTGGCATCCCTGTTGTTGATTATGTCGTTGAGGGGTACCTCGGATACTATTGTCACCGAAAACTCTTGAAAGTAGTGTCACAGTTTTCGGGATGCCATAAAGACCGTGCATGCTATCTTTTGATAGTGAGGATATCAGGACTTGCGTGGTGTGAGGACCTCTGACACATAGTAGACTGGCTTCTAGACCTGGAACTTGTGTCCCTCTGATTACCGTTCTACGACGAGCGCCACACTCACCACCTGGTTGGTGGCTGAGATGTATAGCAACATAGGTTCGCCAACACCTGGTGTGGCTAGGATGGGGTTGCTTGCCAGGAGTGTTCGGATTTCTTCTAGTGGAGCGGTTGCCTCGCCGGTCCACTCGAAGTTTTTTGTTTTCTGAAGTAGCCTGTAGAAAGGCAGTGGCTTCTCGCTGAGGCTGGAGATGAAACGATTAAGGGCTGCCATGCAACCCGCCAGCTTCTGCATGTGTTTGAGCTCCATCGGTATTGCAAGCTGAGGCATGGCCCTGATTTTTGCCGGATTGGCCTCTATTCCTTGATGGGAGACGATGAAACCGAGCAATTTGCCGGCGGGGACTCTGAACTTGCATTTATCCGGATTGAGCCGGATCTCGTAGGTCCGTAAGTTTTCGAAGATCAAGCGGAGATCGTCCACGAGCTGGTCGACTTTCTTGGTTTTAATGACCACGTCGTCCATGCATGCTTCGACCGTTTTGCCAATTTGATTTTCCAGGCATGTTTGAATCATGCGTTGGTATGTGGCTCCTGCGTTCTTGAACTCGAAAGGCATCGTGTTGAAGCAGAATGGCCCATAGGGGGTGATGAACGCGGTTGCCGCTTGGTCAGACTCTTTCTTCTTTATTTGGTGATATCCGCAGTATGCTTCGAGGAAGCATAGCGAATCATGTCCAGCAATGGCATCGATGATTTGGTCCATGCGAGGTGGAGGGATGGGATCCTTGGGGCAGGCCTTGTTTAGGTCCTTGAAGTCGACGCAGAGCCACCATGACTTGTCCTTTTTGGGGACCATGACCAGATTTGCCAGCCACTCCGGATGCTTTATTTCACGGATGAATCCAGCCTCCAGTAGTTTTGCCAGCTCCTCACCCAATGCTTGTCGTTTGGGTTCGAAGAATCGGCGTAGTGTATGTTTGCCTGGCTTGAAGCCTTTGATGATATTCAGGCTGTGCTCCGCCAGCCTCCGTGGGATACCTGTCATATCGGAAGGGTGCCAGACGAATATGCCCAATTTTCATGTAAAAACACGTGCATCGCTTCGTCAACCGCAGGATCCAGCTGTGCTCCGATGGACGCCATTTTGTTCGGGTCTGTCGGGTGTACTTGGAATTTTACTATCTCGTCAGCTGGTTTAAATGACGTGGGTTTTGGCCTTTTACTGAGGACCACGTCATCCCTGTTGACTGTAGTGCAGAGCGTTGTTAACTCTTCGACTGCTAGAGCTTCGGATAGTGCCTCAAGGGCAAGCGATGCGGTCTTATTTTCCGCTCGGAGGGTTGTGTTCGGATCGCTGGCCAGCGTGATCATGCCATTAGGCCCCGGCATTTTGAGTGTCATGTATCCATAGTGCGGTACAACTTGAAATCGTGCAAATGTCTCATGTCCCAAGCGGGCATGGTATCCACTGCGGAAAGGCACGACGTGAAATAACAAGGGTTCGGATTTGTAGTTATCGGGAGTACCGAATACTACGTCCAAGGTTATGCATCTAGGGCAACGCGCCTCCTTGCCGGGTATGATTCCTCGGAATGTGGTATGACTGTGCTAGATGCGGGACCTGTTGAGCTGCATTTTGTCTAGCGTGTCTTCATAGATGAGATTTAGGCCGCTACCCCCATCCATTAGTACTTTGGTTAACCTGAAGCCGCCGATTATGGGGTCGAGGACTAGTGCTGCGGGCATGTGAGCGGGGCGGGATATTGGCTCGTCCTTCCTATCGAAGGTGATAGGAGCGTCCGCCCATGGCTGTGTGGCCGTCACCCGGTAGACTTGGCCGAGCTCTCAAAGAGCTTTTTCCTTTGACTATTGGAGAGAAAGTCTCATAGACTGTCAAGACGTCGTCGTGAGGTGACGTTGTTGATTGCCTATCGGGGGCGTGAGGCCGAGGATGTTTTCACCACTTTTGGCCACCTGCCTTACCACCCAGCAAGCTCGAAGCATTTGAGTCGGATTTGCGTTAAGCAGGGCCGAGTGTATGGGGCATGGTTTATCCACCAATTCATCCAGAACCGTTCTGGGTTTATTTCCCTTTTGGACGGGATTGTGTTCGGGCGAAACTAACCCATGCGCCTGTTTTTCTTGGGCCTTGCTAGGCCTCGGGCCGAGGATTGACTCCCTGTGCATCTGTTGTAGCCTCCAGGTGCTTTTCATGGCGCAATATTTGTACACCATGTCCGATAGTTCGGCAAAATTTTGCACGCGACGGCGAGCGAGGGCATTTAGGATCCCTTCGTCCTGGCAATTGCGTCGGAAGGCTTCAATTATTTCTTCGTCTGGCAGTCGATTATCTCATTTTTTACTAGGAGAAATCTGGCCCAATAATGATGGACCGTTTCTCCGGGCTGCTGCTTGACGTACATCAGGTCCCATATGTCCGGACTTGCAACGCCCGGACAATATTCAGCGTGGGATGTGGGTGGGAACTTTTTTGCTTGCATCCGTCTTTTTTGAGTGTGTGGCACCGGTAGCGGCGAGCCGCGTCCGGGCCGTATCTAGACTTGATAGCGCGGTGTCCGGGTGAATATCCCCATGTGGTTGAGCTGGCTCAGGGTCGGATCCTGTATCGCATGCTGAGTCTGGACTCTTACCTTGATGGGTGTCCGTATCCGGTCTAGAGACCCGGGTGTATACTATCATAAGCTTTGGAGATCGCGATCCCTCCGCCCCCTCTTCGACGGTAGCGACGAGGTGAGTGATAGGCGGGGTATGGATCTCTCTGTTGTCCGGTTTAAGCCCGATCTGGTAGCAGGTCGAAGGCCTGCTGATGGAGATTCCCATAGCCAGGAATTGATCCAAAAGGTCGTCTACTGAAGAGGTTCCCGCCGGGGGCATGCCTCTTGAGTGTTCGGCGGGACATTCTTCGGATATTTCGATGGGATCATGATTTAGGGCCAGATCCCGGGCTGCATTGGTTTCCTTTACGTCTACTGAACCCGAGGTCGAGGCGTCGGGCTCAGTGGGCTTCTTGGAAGTAGGGTTTCGCCGAGGGCATACCCCGAAATCTATGTTCTGTTGGCTAGCTTCGCGATTGGCGGTGAGGTTTTCAATCGGGTTTAAGCGTTCGTGAGGTCGGCGCAAAAGGTGATGCTACTGAACGTAAAGATCTGGCCGAGGACAAAGACATCCTTGGCGTGGGTGGAGATTCCCACAAATGGCTCAGCGATCAATCCTTCGACAACCCGCGGCGGAACTCTCAGTGAAAGCACCAATGTCGGTGTCAAAACCGGCGGATCTTGGGTAGGAGCGCTCGAGCTGTGGATCTGGGATCGATGGGGAACAAGGGATGATGAACATGGTGTTTACCCAGGTTCGGGCCCTCTTGGAGAGGTAATACCCTACTTCCTGCTTGATTTGTATTTGATGTATGATATGGTTACAGAGTTGATCTACCTCGAGATCGAGCGAGCAAAACCCTAAGGTGTTGAGGTGATGGATGTAGCTCTATCCCTAAAGCCCCCAAATCCTCTGCTTTATATAGGCACCAGTAGGGTTAGGGTTACAACCGTTCGGTTACAATGAAGGAAAGACTCTTGACTTGGAGTGCACACCACAACTCCAAATATCTCATGTCCGGTGATGGGTCCACACTCTAACTGGGCCGCATGGTGACCCAATAGTCTGGCCCATATCTCCCAGGTCGACGGCCTGAGGACCCCTTAGTCCAGGACTCCCTCAGCTGGCGACCCCTGAGGGCGGCTTTGTAGGGCTCTCCTCCAAGCTTGCTGAAGCGCTCGAGGGCGCTGCCGCTGAGGTGGACTCCATCTTGGAGGAGGATTGCCACTTGCTCTTCACTACAGCTGCGACGCGCATCTTCAGCCAACTCTACCTCCAAGATCCGGGCTACAGCTTCGACACGGTGATATGTCTGGTCGTTCCTAAGTCCCGCTCCGCTGCTGCAGAGGCCATGACGGATCACTTGGACGCGTTGCTTAAGAAGTTCTCCTGCATCCCTGACACCGAGTCTCCGGCAGTGGAGGCCAGTGACGGCGACGACGGCGGTAGCGATGTTGAGGACGAGCTCCCCGTGACCGGGACAAGCGGCGGCGACGGCCATGGTGGCGATGTCCCTTCCTCCTAGATTTTACCCTGCGACATTTATCGTGCCTTGTGGAGGCGTAAGACTTTGTTTGAAATTGCAACATATTTGGTGCATGTAATAACTATTAGGACTCTACGATTTCCTTTTTGTGCTTAATTTACTTCTTGTTTGCTTTTGTGCTCTCCGTCGGCAGGGCCCAGCCTCGTGCATACCTCGACCGCCTTTGGGGCGTCCGGAGCGCCAGGACGATGCCAAGGGGCGAGGGGCTACGTGACTAGTGAGGCCCCTGAGTCGCGATGCTCAGGGCCCCCCCTTGACGTGCGAGCAGCCCTCATGAAGGAAACATGGGCGGCGGCAAGATTAATCTGGAGCCCTCCATACCTTTCCTCGCCAGCTTATGCCTGGGAGGGATGCAAGAAGACCAGGTGCCAGGGACCTGGTGAGGTGGCGCGCGCCAGGCCTGGCCTGAGCGTAGCCCCTTCCATCCCCCTCGCGTGTGCATTCTAGGGGAACGCTGCATGACGGGGCCTTGTGAAGAGCCGAGGGGCCATCTTGAGGTTGGTGCAGCCACTAGGGCGCCCTCAATTGTTTATCCACCAGCGCGGAGCATGGCGCTTCCATTGGGCGTGGGCATAGCCGCTGAGCGACCGTGTCGTCCGCCAGCACGGAGCATGGGGCTTCCACTGGGGCGTAGGAAGGGAGCTTTGTGTTAGAGTCTCCGGGCGTGTACAACCCAATTTCGTTCGTACGCGTGACTGGCACAACATAACTGGAGGAGGTGTATCTGGGCACCCGTGAGCCAGCGCGGGACTCACGAGGCCCTACCCAAGGCGGGTTGTGCCCAATTTTTCTAGCGCCGGGCGCGCATACAAAACCTGTGCGATGGGGGTAACTTGCGCCAAATGAATCTACGAAGGCCATCACAAGAGAAGGCCAAACACCAACGACCCCAGGAGGTGACGTGAACGAGGCCAGCCCACCAAACAGGGCTCAGCCATTGGGTTTATTAACGCTGCAAGGACGGACCCGAGCACAGACGTCGTGCCCAGTCTTCTCATGCAACAATCCCGAGGAAAAACAACCGGCGCGCGGCTCCGGCTGTGGCGAAGCGTCGAACTGCGGTCATATGAATCAGGCCGCGCACCCAACCTTACCCACTCTCTATTATCTATGCAAGAACAAGGCACCAAGGACCCCAGGAGATGATGTGCACAGGACTGGCCCGCGAGACAGAGCTCGGTCGCTTGGGTTTATCAAAGTTGCAGGGACGGACCCGAGCACAGACGCCGTGCCTGTCCTTAATCATGAGGCGGTCGAGGGCGGGGTCGTAAGGGCGCAGCGACATTCATCGTGACGCAGCACCGGGCACGCAGGTTGAGATACTTGAGAAACTCAATGAAGGCAAAGCCAGTTCTGGTACATGCGCAAGATGATACAGCTGCAGGGACAGGCCCTAGCAACTTGATGATAATGCAGCACGATGGGCGCCCTCAACTAAACAAACCAAAAAAGGTCACCTGGCAATGATGCTGCTGAAGTGTCGAGGTAGTTGATGAAGCTTGGTCCTCACAAGCCCGGGGACTCTGGAGGCTCGAGAGTCCCGCGAGGCCCGGGGGCTCGCGAGGGTCCAATGCCTCCTGAGCCATTAGCGCCCGACATTGGGCCTCCTGGGCCATCAGCGCCCGACACCGGGCCTGCTGATACAAGTGCACAGCTTGCGCAAGGCGCTCGTACGTTGTGCCTGCATTAACGAGGCCAAAGGGCATGCAGACGTAGTTGCAGGGGTAGCCCCCGCTCCGGCCGACACACGATGGTCAGAAGAACCCCTGACAGGCAGCCTTCTGAGCCCCGAGATGTCAACACAGACGCGTAGCCCGTCGCCCGTGCCGGGGCGGCAGCTGCACGGGGTGGTGCGAGACAACGCTCACCACGCATAGCCTATGCCTCCTGAAGCTCCTTGATCGTGTTGGTGATGACTTCCCGTGCTCTCGACGCCTCGCACCTTACTCCCTGCTCATGGGGGCGCGCAAAGCATGCCTCCAAGTGGTGCCCGAGCTCCTCCCTCGTCACCTTGGTCAGGTCAGAGGCTCTCCAGACGGAAGCCCCTGGGCCCGTCCTGAGGGAGGCGCCGGGTGCGCTTTCCCATGCGGGAGGAAGAGGCGCCCCAACAGTGGGCGCGGAGCTTGAGGCGCCGCCTGCAGGCACCCCAGCCTCCTGACGGTTCTAAGGGAGGAGCTGCTTCTTCTTCCTAGGGGTAGCCTCAAGAGGCAGGATGCCACCCTCATCATCGGAGTTTTCGGCCATCGCAGCCTCGTAGGCGCGTTCGAGAGAACAAACTGCATCTTTCTCATCGCAGGCGACCGTGATGATGCCGCCGCAACTGGGTATCTTGAGGACATTGTAGCCATGGTGGGTTGCATCCATGAACTTGGCAAGGGTAGTTTCCCCAAGATGGCGTTGTACGAGGGTGATGTGGGCGACGTCGAAGTCAATGAGCTCGGTGTGGTAGTTGTCACGCTTGCCAAAGGTGACTGGGAGGCGCACCTGCCCCAGGGGACGGTGGACCCGCCGGTCACCCCAGAGAATGGCTTGGTTTGCATGAGTTGATCATAGGGCACCTGAAGCGTCTCGAACATCTCGACAGAGAGGACATTGAGCCGAATGCCTCCATCGATGAGGGTCTTGGTGACGAGGACGTTGCTGATGGTGGGCGTGCAGAGCATGGGGAGCGCGCCAGCAGTGGCCGCACACTTGAGGTGATCATTGGAGTCGAAGGTAATGGCGTACTGTGACCACCTGAGGGGACGCGCGGCTTCGAGCTTCGGGAGGGATGCGTTCACCTCGCGAGAGAACTGCTTGAAGATGCGGTTCGAGGCAGGAGCTTGAGCACCGCCCAAGATGCAAGCGATCGTCCGGGGTTCCTGGAAGCCCCCAGCCCCCTTGTCCTGTCGGTTGTCGTCATTTCTCCTTGGCAGCGGGGGCAGCGGTGGAAGGCCGGCGTTGCCCTGAGGACATGCCTCGCGAGGCTGGTTGCACCAATGGCCCTCACAAGGCTCATCACGCCACCGGTCATCGTGAGGCTGGTCGCGCCAGCCCTGGCGAGAGTCGCGGTCGTCCCAGCAGCCTCCGCCACGACCCCCTCCATGACCTTAGCCAAGGTCGCTGCGCTCGGGGCGGCGGCCGAGACGCCCGTCGTGGAGCGTCTTGAGCTCCTGACAGTCATTGGTGTTGTGGGTGTGAGTGTTGTGGTAGACGCAGAATGGACGGTTGCCCCTGGGAGGCTCATCACACTACAAAAAAAAGACACATCTGTGACATTTTGGGCCGAATGAAATTTTTTTCTGTCATGCTGGAGATGAACAGTTGCAGGTGGAGGCTGGAGGAGGTCGACGGTGGATGAACAGTAGCCCGTGGAGGCAGTAGATGGTGGAGATGAACAGTATCCCGTGGAGTCCTGTTTTGCGGTACGCCACACCCCTCGCGATGAACAGGACCCCCGTTTCGACCGTAGCGCTCCAACACAAGTCCGTTTCCTCCGTTTTGCGGTACGCCACACCCCCCGATCAACAGGACCCCGTTTCAACCGTAGGAGGTCTGTTTCCTCCGTTTTGCGGTATGCTAGACTCCTCACGATGAACAGGATCCCGTTTCGACCGTGGGCGGTCGAACACAAGGCTGTTTCCTCCATTCTATGGTACGCCAGACCTCATTTCGATCGGCTGTTCCATCCAAGCCGGTTGGCTCCCGATGAACACGACGAAGACACAGTTTCTCCGTTCCTACCCAGCCATGTACACGAGCCCTGGCCGTACGTATGCGCGAGTAGGCATTCCAGACCCCTCCCGTATGTACATACGTGGCCGTATTTACTTTCTTGCACCCTGGCCGCTGTACGTACGTGTACATGATATTAACGGGACTGCATGACATGCTACGTGCGTGCCTCTACTACGACACGTGCCCTTCCTTACACGGTCACGGTTCATTACTGCAGCCTGCAGACAGACCGATCGACCAGTATGTACGTACACGTTCGCGACCAGAATTACAACTCTACGTACGCTTCGACCAGGTGGGTCCCGACTGTCAGGCACTTCCTTGCATGCGAAGATGTAGCTGGTGGGTCCCAGCAGTCAGGGGGCAAATCATTTTTTTGCCCGTAATATGGACGCACTTCATTGCGTGCGAAGATGTAGCTGGGGGGTCCCAGCAGTCAGGGGGAATCGTTTTTTTTGCAAAATACGGTGGCCCATCCGGTGGGTCCCTGCTGTCAGGTGGAGGAATCATTATTTTGCGCGTAATAAGGAGGCACTTCCTTGCTCCCTCAAAAAAAAGGAGGCACTTCCTTGCTGCGGCTGTGGACCCAGCTGCCAGCCTCTCCACGTACAGTACTCTTCCGATGGAAGTCGTTCGTTGACCACATTGACCACACCGCGCCGAGAGCACCAAGGCGGTGGACGACGGCGAGGCCTAGGAAGGGGATGACGCAGAGCCGGGGAAGACACGGCAGTGGATGCCCACGCGAAGAGGAGTACGAGGGTTCACTGTTTCGGCTGCGGTGTGAGGCTGCCGTCGCCGCAGAATAACAGGGGGTGTGGGTGAGTACAGGGATGGCCTGGCCAGCGTTGGGAGTAGTAGGGGGCGGTGAGGCCTCCGCGGCAGCACAGCCGGCCACGGGAAGCGGGAGCAGGCGGCACGACCGGCGCTGCTTTGGGCGGCTGGAGCAAGAAGACCAGAGGTTGAAGAAGCACGACGGCCGTCGGATGGACATCGTACGGTCATTGCAGCTAGAATCGTTTATATTGACTAAGTTGACAAAGCCCTTGGTACGCGTCAACTTAGTAGGCCCACAAGTCAGCCTCTGAAACGGTGCGCCCCAGATGTCAGGGGGAGGAATCATTTTTTGGGCGGCTGAAGCTAGAATATCCAAGATTGAAGAAGAAGCACGACATCCGTTGGATGGACATCCAACGGCCACTCCTGCTAGAACCGTGTGTTGACTATAAGTTGACAAAGCCTTGCATAAGCGTCAACTTACTTTTTTTAGGGGACGCGTCAACTTCGTAGGCCCACAAGTGTGTGGCAGAGAACTTATAGCCCATTTGCAATTTCTAAGATTGTACATCCCATTTTTGAATTCTAATGGAATTTGCTACAGCCCATTTACAGTTTGTTAAAAGTACAACCCATTTTCTAGCTAGTACAATGATTAATAATTCCAACCAACCGTTCAAAACGGAATTCAATAAAATTTCCCACATTTTGTTGGGATCCGAAATATTTTTATCCCGAAATTTCTAGTCAGATTAAATATAATTTCAATATAAATTTGTATTACGTAAAAATCCAACGAAACATTGTGTGCGCAACAATTGATGAAATTAAAATTTTCAAAATCCAAAAATAACATTTTATAAACTAATTACGTGTTTGGTGCATTTTTTATAGTTACTGCCCAGATTTTATAATTACATCCCATTTATTATTTCTTAAAGCCCATTTTCTTGTTAAGCCTAATGCATCCCTCCTAGGAAAGATTTGCAGGCTAGTGCGGCGGAGAATAACAAGTTGACCTTGCCTGGGTATTCCTCCAAAAAAAGTATAGCTGGGCTAGCCATTTTCAGCTTGAAAAAAATTAATATCTGGCTTGGGCTAGACGGGCTACAGCCCGCCCAGTTAATACCCTGCTCTCCTCTGAACAACAACGGAAACATCGCTCAAGAAAAACTCTGCAGTGCTCACACCTCAAAAACACAAATACTGCTCGAGCTGCTTGGTCCTAGCTGTCAGCCACTCCTTGTGCAATTCTCTCGTTTATTGACGACATAGGTTGACAATGGTGTGGGACCGTGATGTCAGGAAACCAGGAGGAAGCAAAAAAGATTATAGTTGTATATAACAGGGAGGCACTTGCGTACGTGCGGCAATGGCCCTGGTGGGTCCCCACTATCATCCTCTCCAAGTAAAGACATGTCCGTTGACCATATTGACAACGCGAGATGGCGGAGCCACAGCGAGCGCAACAACTTGAAGGACGACGGAGAGGGCCTCGCAGCCCCTTCGCATGGTCTAATACATCGCCCGCTGCTCATTCGGGAAGCGAGGATCATAGGGCCATATGTCCGCGACGGCATTGTCGTTCGCTTGTTCAGCGGTGCTTGTTGAGGAGACGGAGGTTGCAGCAAAGGTCCTCCTGCGCTGGTAGCTCTTCCGCCATTAGGGCGTCGAAGTGCGGCCGCACCTGCTCTTTGGTGAACACGGCATGAACCGGCTTGGACAGTGGCGCCGGCTCCTGGTCTGATTGTCGTCGCTCAGCTCGCTGGCGAGCCAGCATGTCTGGCTGCTGGACCGACCTGCTGCCAAGCACGAGTCTGACTGCCCTGCCCACCCAGACCGCCTCCCTCACCCGTGCGCGCTTTCCGCCCGAAATAGTCAGCACCGCTCGCCCTGCTTCCCGATGCAGGCGATTGCTCCGCCTTCAAACGACACAAGTGCCGTTCGTCTGTCCGTCTGCCGCACACATTAATGATACACGGTTGCCGAGGCGGCTACTCCGGCACCACACGTCCGTCCCTCCGCCGCCCACCATTGCTATATAAACTGCCGCGCCGGCCATAGCCGCAGTCATCCGCCTCCGTTCCCTTTATCCTGTCCACACCACTACTACCCACCATGCCTTCCTCGCGCTCCAGCGCTCTTCGGGACGGGCGGATGATAGACCACAAGGAGATGGCAGCCATTGTTGCCGACTGGCTGGCCAGAAGGCAGCCGGAGGATGACGATGTCCCAATGGAGAACATGGTAGTCGATGATCCGGCGCCAACCCCCTCCTCCGCGCCATCCTTGCCGGTGCATTGCACCATGACCATCGGCGAGGCCCGTGCCCAATACATGGACACAGTGAGGCAGAAGCGTCAGGAGCAGTTCCGGGAGGCGCTGGCCGACGCTGCCTACAACCACCATCTCCTACAGGAGCACCTACAGGCGGAGGAGCAGATCGCCGTGGAGCGAGCGGAGTAGGAGGCGCTGCTCGACTCGTATCGCTCCACCCGCGAGGGCCGCCTCGAGCGCTGGCGGTACCGCATGCGGGTGGCGGAGGCTACGGCCGCCTACAAAGAGGGCGATGAAGCGGGCGAGGCGCTGTTTGGTGAGACCGAGGATGAGGCAGAGGACAATGCCGGCTCCGACAAGTCCCCACTCCGCTGGCATCGACGAGGCTCTGCTCCGCCGAGGCCCCGTGGCGCCAACAACGAGGCAGAGGACACCACCGGCTCCGCCGAGGCCCCGCTATGCCGGCACCGGTCGGAGGACCTCGAGGGCTTCGGTGAGGCCCTACTCCGCCGAGGCCCCGCCCAGCCAACAACGAGGCAGAGGACATCGCCGGCTCAGCCGAGGCCCCACCCTGCCGGCAATGAGGGGGAGGATTTCCCCCGCTTTGCCGAGGCGCCACCCCGCCGGCAACAAGACAGAGGACATCACTGGCTCCGTCGAGGCCCCGCCCCGCTGCCAACGAGACCGCACCACACAGAAAATGAGGAAGAGTAGAACACGGTAGGTCGCCGCCGCTTGGGTCCAAGTAAGGCCACCGCTGCTACCCTCCGGTTGAAGCCAAGCAAGGTGGGTTGACCATTGACTACCGATTAGCTTCCTGGCGGCGACGTGGAGTTGGAGAGCTATGTTGGAGAAGGACACTATTTCAGTTACTTAACTGCTGGTGCAGTTGTGTCACTGACACGTGGGCCAAGCATCTGGGCCACATGTTAGTTACGCACCTGCACCTGCAGTTAAGTCACCGAAGCTCAGTCCGCTGGAGAAGAAGCTTTTGTTCGGCTCAGTCGGACACAGGTGGGTAGCTTCGGTTAATTAATTATACCTCCATCGCGCCCCTTTTTAGTTGAAGAATGTATGAAATGTAATGAATCCGACATGTTTATATGAAATCCGACCGTGTATGAATGAATTTAGTTCGATTAGTTTGAATTCTTGTATCACTAGCATTGGATGAACATGCAAAACAATACGTACTAGCATTATTCCCACGGAGATCACCTCGTTTGCAGCAGTTTCACATGTACTCCATCCGGTCATTTTTAGTCTGCATACAAGTTTTGTCTGCAGTCAAAGTATCTCTACTTTGACCAATCTTATATAAAATAGTATGAACATTCACAATGTAAAATCAACTAACTCCAAATAAATCTAATATGCGAAGTAAAAAGGAACAGAGGGAGTACAAAGAGTTTGAGCAGCTTTTTAGCATTCCTGTACATTGCAATCAAACACACATGCCTGGCAATTCATAGAGAACATTCAAAACAATCGATGATTATGCATCTCAGCGATTCACATGTCAGAGCCAATATTTACTTCACAACAAAACAATAAAGAAAAATCAATCGATGCTGCTGGCAGCAAAGGGCGTCCCATTCGAAAATATCAAACGCATGTCTTCTTGCTAACATCAATGAGCAAAATTTGACAAGGTTGTCTCATTCCAAAATGTCAAATGCGTGTTGTTTTGCGTACATCAATGAGTAAACTTTGACAATGTTTTCCCATTCCAAGATATCAAATGCCTATGATTGTGGAATGGGCAGGGTTTGCCATCAGTTCGGACATTGACATGGCACCTCGTGCTAAATAAACCAGCTGTACTTTTTGTGCAGTTCCACCAAAATCAACCAAATCCGCGCGTAGCTTGTATAATTTTGCCTTTATATGTTGCAACGCCTTGAACATAGCGGCACCTCCTTTCTTGTGGTGGAAATGAATGATTCGATGTATTCATGAACATTTTGTGCAGTTCCCATTGAAATCAATCTGAGCACCCCTGTTTGCACAAATACAAAAAAAGTGATTAGTGTAAAGCAAACTATACTATGAATTGACAGTTTAAACAGGCACCTACATGGTCCATGTAGAGCACCGTTTTAAAAAATGGAACTCATCGGAAAGAATCCTAGAACAACATTGTACTTGCGCATCACAGCAAGATCTGTCAGTCCTTCTGAGCTAAAGTTAGTTTGGTCTTGTGGGGATTAATGTAACCATCCTTCAACTGCTCCTTCTGATGAGAAGATAGACAGGGCCTCTTCATCCTGGCATAATCGGAACTAGTCACTTCACGTACTCCATATTCTTCTTCATAGGAGGATGATCCTGTTGTGAAAAGACAAGAGGACAACTAAATGCTAGCATCCTTGTTTGCTCGAAAAAAAGGAAAGGAAATATTTAAAATAGCACAGATGAAGCACTTCTCAAGGACAATACTACTTTCTCATGACAGTATCTAAACAGTAGCACAACACCAATAGAGATGACAAAGCTCAATCATATGGATGAAATCCATGGGCGAATACCAACCTTTGTCAGGAGGCTTATTGTGCAGAGCATACAGATCAAGCACTTCTCCGGAACCATCTGTTGTTATCTACTGTGGTTGCCATGCTTACTATATACTCCTCGATTAGTTTAATTTTTCCAACATCTTCTTGTGCAGTTCACTAAAATATATGGTATCTTCAAAGAAGATCCCTGTTTGCACAAGTAGAGATAATTACATATTACATTAAGAGTGGCATCAAATCAGTGGCAAAACAATTGCTCGTTCCAGCCATAGCAATAAATTAAGATGCAAAACTATATCATTACTTGTGTCATCACAGTTCCAGTGCTTCATTACAGCACCGGGAGTTGATTTTTTGTTTTTCTTCCGCTTGTTCTTCCCCTTCATCACTTGGTTCAATAACAGACAAGCTCGCCTTCAATGTAAGATTTGGCATGTCAATTAGGGAGCACAAGTATAGCACTAAACAACGACATTAATTTTCTGATGAAAGTGGCAAAATACAGACCAATAGTTGTGAAATATCCTTATCTTACCTCAATGGGATATTACGGTGCACATACAGATTGGAAGTCTTGTCTCCATTTGTGCAGTTCACTAAAATCAAGCAACATTACCGTACAAGTAGCACAACATATGAAAGCACACTACACAAACTTTTTTTTGCAGGAACAATCATGTGAAAGAAGGCTAGTACTGACCTCTCATGACGCGGAATTCAAACAACTCACAAGAAGAAGATCTGAACCAAATTTGCCAACACAGATAGGAAGTCAGATATCCTCTTGTGTAGTTCCACTAAGATCAAGCAATCAAGCAATGTTGTCGGTGTGACATTTTGGTTGAACTGCACAAAACACTCTTAAAACAGAAGTGTTTTGTGCAGTGCAACAAAAAGTCACAATAGCAACGAGCTGAAGTAGATAACACTATTTACACAGAGGTGCAAAGGAAACAACTAGTGGTCAATAACAGTGGATGACACAGAAGCCAACAAAAAGAAGCATCTAACTTATCTAAATGGGAAAGAAAGCAAGACAGTAGCGTTTCTCAAACGGTGGCATTGATTCATATTAACAGAGAGATTATATTAACAATAAAATTCGTTAAACATGTAATTTGCTTTTAACTGTGGCATTGCATAAATTTTCCAGCGGCATTATTAGAGGGTGTTTGTTTACATGGACTTTTTGGTGTAGGGACTAAAAAAAGTCCCTTTCAGTCCCATCTAAACCAAACAGGAGGGACTTTTAGGGACTAAAAGTGGGCATTTAGGACTAAAGAAAGAAGACCCCGAGGGAGAGTCTTTTTGGGACTTTTTCCAACAGTTGCCCCAACCCCGCATTGCACCTTATCTCTATTAGTTCATTACTAGGGGTAACATGGTCTTTTAGCATGTCATATAATAACCTCTAGTCCATGTTTAGTCCCTAGAACCAAGCAGGTAGGGACTAGGGACTTTTTAGTTGGGACCAAAAAAAGTCCTAGGACTTTTTAACCAAACAGGGCCTTAGATTAACAACACCTAAAGAGTTGCACGGGACAGTGGACGCACCAGCACCATGTGCATCTACCGATGTATGAAGGGGTGATGCATAGTCTGTTGCAACAAAGAACAAACAACCAAGGAGCATATTTGTGTTGGTCCCAGTTTTGTTATCTTTAGACACCATTCCCTATGTGAGTGTATCAAATCTGGTCCGGCTCAAACTCTACAGCCTTGTCCCCAAAAACAAAAAGATCAGTTCGTTACAGATGTGCGTACTGTGTTTGTCATTGTTTTCCCTTTTCGACCAATGTAGGTGCTGGATAGCCAGTCTGTACTAGTACTTTCCCCCTTCCTTTCCTCATTGAACCATGTCCTAGATTCATGCTATACAACTTTCCCCACTACTTTGCCCCCTTCCTTTCCTCTTTGAACCACGTCCTAGATTCATGCTATACAACTTTCCCCACTACTTTCCCCCTTCCTTTCCTTTTTGAACCACGTCCTAGATTCATGCTATAAAACTTTCCCCACTACTTCCCCCCATTCCTTTCCTCTTCAAACCACGTCCTAGATTCATGCTATACAACATTTGAAGGAAATATGCCCTAGAGGCAATAATAAAGTTATTATTTTATTTCCTTATATCATGATAAATGTTTATTATTCATGCTAGAATTGTATTAACCGGAAACTTGATACATGTGTGAATACATAGACAAAACAAAGTGTCCCTAGTATGCCTCTACTTGACTAGCTTGTTTATCAAAGATGGTTATGTTTCATAGCCATAGACATGTGTTGTCATTTGATGAACGGATCACATCATTAGAGAATGATGTGATGGACAAGACCCATCCATTAGCTTAGCACTATGTTGGCTTATACATGTTCCTCTGACTATGAGATTATGCAACTCCCGAATACCGGAGGAACGCTTAGTGTGATATCAAACGTCACAACGTAACTTGGTGATTATAAAGATGCTCTACAGGTGTCTCCGATGGTGTTTGTTGAGTTGGCATAGATTGAGATTAGGATTTGTCACTCCGATTGTCGGAGAGGTACCCTAGGCCCTCTCGGTAATGCACATCACAATAAGCCTTGCAAGCAATGCGACTAATGAGTTAGTTGCGGGATGATGCATTACGGAATGATTAAATAGACTTGCCGGTAACGAGATTGAACTAGGTATGGTGATACCGACGATCGAATCTCGGGCAAGTAACATACCGATGACAAAGGGAACAACGTATGTTGTTATGCATTTTGACCGATAAATATCTTCGTAGAATATGTGGGAACCAATATGAGCATCCAGGTTCCGCTATTGGTTATTGACCGGAGAGGTGTCTCGGGCATGTCTACATAGTTCTCGAACACGTAGGGTCCGCACGCTTAACGTTTGATGACGATTGGTATTATGAGTTTATGTGATTTGATGATCGAAGTTTGTTCGGAGTCCCGGATGAGATCACGGACATGACAAGGAGTCTCGAAATGGTCGAGAGGTAAAGATTCATATATTGGAAGGCTGCATTCGGACACCGGAATGGTTCGGGTCGTTTCGAAGTACCGGGGATTACCGGAACCCCCCCCCCCCCCGGGAAGTTATTGAGCCTCATGGGCCTAGTGGTGGAAGAGAGGAGGCAGGCCAAGGTGTGGCGCGCGCCCCCCTAGCCCAAACCAAATTGGACTAGGGCTAGGGGGGCCGGCCCCCCTTTCCTTCTCTTCTTCCTCTCCTTCCTTCTTCTCTTACTTGGACTAGGAAAGGGGGAAACCTACTCCTACAAGGAGTAGGAATCCCCCCCTTGGGCGCGCCCCTTGTGGCGGGCCCTCCTCCTCCTCCCCTCCTTTATATACGGGGAAAGGGGCACCCCATAGACACAAGTTGATCTTAAGCCGTGTGTGGTGCCCCCTCCACAGTTTTACACCTCGGTCATATCATCGTAGTGCCTAGGCGAAGCCCTGCGCCGGTAACTTCATCATCACCGTCACCACGCCGTCGTTCTGACCAAACTCTCCCTCGGCTCAGCTCAATCTAGAGTTCGTGGGACATCACCGAGCTGAACGTGTGCATATCGCAGAGGTGCCGTGCGTTCGGTACTTGATCGGTTGGATCGCGAAGACGCTCGACTACATCAACCGCGTTACTTAACGCTTCCGCTTTCGGTCTACAAGGGTACGTGGACACACTCTCCCAGCTCATTGCTATGCTTCTCCTAGATAGATCTTGCATGATCGTAGGAAATTTTTGAAATACTACGCTCCCCTACAGTGGCATCTGAGCCAGGTCTATGCGTAGACGTTATATGCACGAGTAGAACACAAAGAGTTGTGGGCGATAATAGTCATACTGCTTACCAGCATGTCATACTTTGATTCGTCGGTATTGTTGGATGAAGCGGCCCAGACCGACATTACATGACCGCGTTCAAGAGACTGGTTCTACCGTCGTGATTCGCACACAGGTGGCTAGTGGGTGTCTGTTTCTCCAACTTTAGTTGAATCGAGTGTGACTACGCCCGGTCCTTGTTGAAGGTTAAAACACCACACTTGACGAAAAATCGTTGTGGTTTTGATGCGTAGGTAAGAACGGTTCTTACTAGAATCCCGTAGCAGCCACATAAAACTTGCAACAACAAAGTAGATGACATCTAACTTGTTTTTGCAAGGCTTGTTGTGATGTGATATGGTCAAGACGTGATGAGATATAAATTGTTGTATAAGATGATCATGTTTTGTTAAAGTTATCTGCAACTGGCAGGAGCCTTATGGTTGTCTCTTTATTGCATAAGATGCAAGCGGCATGAAATTGCTTTACTTTATCGCTATGCGATAGCAATAGTTGCAAAAGAAATAGTTGGTGAGACGACCATGTGACGATGCGTTGATAAAGATCAAGATGATGGAGATCATGGTGTCATGCCGGTGATGATGGAGATCATGACTGCACATTGGAGATGGAGATCAAAGGAACGCTAAGACTGAAAGGTCGAGCGTGAATCATATAGTAGATATGATCAACATAGTGATGTTCACCATTGAAAACTACTCCATCTCACATGATGATCGGACATGGTTTAGTTGATATGGGTCACATGATCACTTAGATGATTAGAGGGATGTCTATCTAAGTGGGAGTTCTTAAGTAATATGATTGATTGAACTTTAATTTATCATGAACTTAGTCGTGATAGTATTTGCATAACTATGTTGTAGATCAATAGCTCGCGATGTAGCTCCCCGTTTATTTTTGATATGTTCCTAGAGAAAAACTATGTTGAAAGATGATAGTAGCAATGATGTGGACTAGGTCCGTGATCTGAGGATTATCCTCATTGTAGCACAGAAGAATTATGCCGTTGATGTATCGCTAGGTGACAGAACTATTGCAGGAGCATATGCAAACGTTATGAACGTTTGACAAAGCTCGGTATGATAACTACTTGATAGTTTAGTGCACCATGCTTTACATCTTCGAACCGGGACTTCAAAAATGTTTTGAAATGTCACAGAGCATATGAGATGTTCCAAGAGCTGAAATTGGTATTTCAGACTCATGCCCGAGTCGAGAGGTATGAGACCTCTGACAAGTACTTTGCCTACAAGATGGAGGACAATAGCTCAACCAGTGAGCATGTGCTCAGAATGTCTGAGTACTACAATCGCTTGAATCAAGTGGGAGTTGATATTCCAGATAAGATAGGGATTGACAGATTTCTCTAGTCACTATCACCAAGTTACTAGAACTTCGTGATGAACTATAATATGCAAGGGATGACGAAAACGATTCCCCGAGCTCTTCGTGATGCTGAAATCGGCGAAGGTAGAAATCAAGAAAATCATCAAGTGTTGATGGTTGACAAGACCACTAGTTTCAAGTAAAAGGGCAAGGGAAAGAAAGGGAACTTCAAGAAGAATGGCAAGCAAGTTGCCACTCCCATGAAGAAGCCCAGAGCTAGACCCAAGCCTGAAACTCAGTGCTTCTACTGCGAAGTAAATGGTCACTAGAAGCGGAACTACCCCAAATACTTGGCGGATAAGAAGGATGGCAAAGTGAACAAAACTATATATGATATACATGTTATTGATGTGTACTTTATTAGTGTTCATAGTAGCCCCTGGGTATTTGATACTGGTTCAGTTGCTATGATTAGTAACTCGAAACAGGAGTTACAAAATGAACAAAGACTAGTTGAGGGCAAGGTGACGATGTGTATTGGAAGTGATTCCAAGGTTGATAAGATCACCATCGCACATTCCCTTTACCTTCGGGATTAGTTTTGAACCTAAAATAAATATTATTTGGTGTTTGTGGTGAGCATAATATGATTGGATCATGTTTATTGCAATACGGTTATTCATTTAAGTCAAAGAATAATTGTTATTCTGTTTACATGAATAAAACCTTATGTGGTCATACACCCAAGGTGAATGGTTTATTGAATCTCGATCGTAGTGATACACATATTCATAATATTGATGCCAGAAGATGCAAAGTTGATAATGATAATGCAACATATTTGTGGGACTGCCGTTTAGGTCATATTGGTGTAAAGCGCATGAAGAAACTCCATGCTGATGGGCTATTGGAATCACTTGCTGCTTGCGAACTATGCCTCATGGGCAAGATGACTAAGACTCCGTTCTCCGGAACAATGGAGCGAGCAACTGACTTATTGGAAATAATACATATTGATGTATGCGATCCGATTAGTGTTGAGGCTCGCGGCGGGTATCGTTATTTTTTGACCTTCACAGATTATTTGAGCAGATATGGGTATATCTACTTGATGAAACATAAGTCTGAAACATTTTAAAAGTTCAAAGAATTTCAGAGTGAAGTGGAAAATCATCATAACGAGAAAATAAAGTTTCTACGATCTAATCGCGGAGACGAATATTTGAGTTACGAGTTTAGTCTTCATTTGAAACGATGTGGAACAGTTTTGCAACTCACGCCACCTGGAACACCACAGCTTAATGGTGTGTCCGAACGTCCTAACCGTACTTTATTAGATATGGTGCGATCTATGATGTCTCTTACCGATTTATCACTATCATTTTGGGGCTATGCATTAGAGACTTCTGCATTCACGTTAAATAGGGCACCATCTAAATCCATTGAGACGACACCATACGAACTGTGGTTTGGCAAGAAACACAAGTTGTCGTTTCTTAAAGTTTGGGGCTGCGATGCTTATGTGAAAAAGCTTCAACCTGATAAGCTCAAACCCAAATCGGAGAAATGTGTCTTCATAGGATACCCAAAGGAGACTGTTGGGTACACCTTCTATCACAGATCCGAAGGCAAGATATTAGTTGCTAAGAATGGATCCTTTCTAGAGAAGGAGTTTCTCTCGAAAGAAGTGAGTGGGAGGAAAGTAGAACTTGATGAGGTAATTGTACCTACTCCCTCATTGGAAAGTAGTTCATCAGAGAAATCAGTTCTAGTGATTCCTACACCAATTAGTGAGGAAGCTAATGATGATGATCATGAAGCTTCTGACCAAGTTACTACCGAACCTCGTAGGTCAACCAGAGTAAGATCCGCACCAGAGTGGTACGGCAATCCGGTTCTGTACGTCATGTTACTTGACCATGACGAACCTACGAACTATGAGGAAGCGATGATGAGCCCAGATTCCGCAAAATGGCTTGAGGCCATGAAATCTGAGATGGGATCCATGTATGAGACCAAAGTGTGGACTTTGGTTGACTTGCCCGATGATCGGCAAGCCATAGAGAATAAATGGATCTTCAAAGAAGACTGACGCTGACGGTAATGTTACTGTCTACAAAGCTCGAATTGTCGCAAAAAATTTCGACAAGTTCAAGGTGTTGACTACGATAAGATTTTCTCACTCGTAGCGATGCTTAAGTCTATCCGAATCATGTTAGCAATTGCCACATTTTATGAAATCTGGCAAATGGATGTCAAAACTACATTCCTTAATGGATTTCTTAAAGAAGAGTTGTATATGATGCAACAAGAAGGTTTTGTCAATCCTAAAGGTGCTAACAAAGTGTGCAAGCTCCAGCGATCCATCTATGGAATGGTGCAAGCATCTCGGAGTTGGAATATATGCTTTGATGAGTTGATCAAAGCATATGGTTTTATACAGACTTGCGGTGAAGTTTGTATTACAAGAAAGTGAGTGGGAGCACTACAGCCTTTCTGATAAGTATATGTGAATGACATATTGTTGATCGGAAATAATGTTGAATTTTCTGGAAAGCATAAAGGAGTGTCTGAAAGGAGTTTTCAAAGAAAAACCTCGGTGAAGCTGCTTACATATTGAGCATCAAGATCTATAGAGATTGAACAAGACGCTTGATAAGTTTTTCAATGGGTACATACCTTGACAAGATTTTGAAGTAGTTCAAAATGGAACAGTCAAATAAGGAGTTCTTGCCTGTGTTGCAAGGTGTGAAGTTGAGTAAAGTATCAAAACCCGACATGGCCAGAAAATAGAAAGAGAATGAAAATTCATTCCCTATGCCTCAGTCATAGGTTCTATGAAGTATGCTAAGCTGTGTACCAGACCTATTGTGAACCTCACCATGAGTTTGGCAAGAGGGTACAATAGTGATCCAGGAGTGGATCACTGGACAGCGGTCAAAATTATCCTTAGTGGAATAAGGAAATATTTCTCGGGTATGGAGGTGATAAAGAGTTCGTCGTAAAGAGTTACGTCGATGCACGCTTTGACACCGATCTGGATGACGCTGAGTCTCGATATAGATACATATTGAAAGTGGGAGCATTTAGCTAGAGTAGCTCTGTGCAGAGCATTTTAGACATAGAAATTTGCAAAATACATACGGATCTGAATGTGGCAGACCCACTGACTAAACCTCTCTCACAAGCAAAACATGATCACACCTTAGTACTCTTTGGGTGTTAATCGCATGGCGATGTGAACTAGATTATTGACTCCAGTGAACCCTTTGGGTGTTGGTCACATGGCGATGTGAACTATAGAGTGTTAAATCACATGACGATGTGAACTATTGGTGTTAAATCACATGGCGATGTGAACTAGATTATTGACTCTAGTGCAAGTGGGAGACTAAAGGAAATATGCCCTAGAGGCAATAATAAAGTTATTATTTTATTTCCTTACATCATGATAAATGTTTATTATTCATGCGAGAATTGTATTAACCGGAAACTTGATACTTGTGTGAATACATAGGCAAAACAAAGTGTCCCTAGTATGCCTCTACTTGAGTAGCTTGTTTATCAAATATGGTTATGTTTCCTAGCCATAGACATGTGTTGTCATTTGATGAATGGGATCACATCATTAGAGAATGATGTGATGGACAAGACCCGTCCGTTATCTTAGCACTATGATCGTTTAGTTTGTTGCTATTGCTTTCATCATGACTTATACATGTTCCTCTGACTATGAGATTATGCAACTCCCGAATACCAGAGGAACGCTTAGTGTGCTATCAAACGTCACAACGTAACTAGGTGATTATAAAGATTCCCTACAGGTGTCTCCGATGGTGTTTATTGAGTTGGCATAGATCGAGATTAGGATTTGTCACTCCGATTGTCGGAGAGGTATCTCTGGGCCCTCTCGGTAATGCACATCACAATAAGCCTTGCAAGCAATGTGACTAATGAGTTAGTTGCGGGATGATGCATTACGGAACGAGTAAAGAGACTTGCCGGTAACGAGATTGAACTAGGTATGGTGATACCGACGATCGAATCTCGGGCAACTAACATACCGATGACAAAGGGAACAATGTATGTTGTTATGCGGTTTGACCGATAAAGATATTCGTAGAGTATGTAGGAACAAATATGAGCATCCAGGTTCCACTATTGGTTTTTGACCGGAGAGGTGTCTCGGTCATGTCTACATAGTTCTCGAGCCCGTAGGGTCCGCACTCTTAACGTTCGATGACGATTGGTATTATGAGTTTATGTGATTTGATGACCAAAGTTTGTTCAGAGTCCCGGATGAGATCACGGACATGACAAGGAGTCTCGAAATGGTCGAGAGGTGAAGATTCATATATTGGAAGGCTATATTTGGACACCGGAATGGTTCGGGTCGTTTCACATAAGTTTCGCAGTACCGGGGGTTACTGGAACCCCCCAGGAAGTTATTGGGCCTCATGGGCCTAGTGGTGGAAGAGAGGAGGCAGGCCAAGGTGTGCCCCCTAGCCCAAACCGAATTGGACTAGGGCTAGGGGTCCGGCCCCCTTTCCTTCTCTTCTTCCCCTCCTTCCTTCTTCTCCTACTTGGACTAGGAAAGGGGGAAACCTACTCCTACTAGGAGTAGGAATCCCCCCCTTGGGCGCGCCCCTTGTGGCCGGCCCTTCTCCTCCTCTCCTTTATATACGGGGGAAGGTGGCACCCCATAGACACAAGTTGATCTTTAGCCGTGTGCGGTGCCCCCCTCCACAGTTTTACACCTCGGTCATATCGTCGTAGTGCCTAGGCAAAGCCCTACGCCGGTAACTTCATCATCACCGTCACCACGCCGTCGTGCTGACTGAACTCTCCCTCAGCCTTAGTTGGATCTAGAGTTCGAGGGACGTCACTGAGCTGAACGTGTGCAGATCGCGGAGGTGCCATGTGTTCGGTACTTGATCGGTTGGATCGCGAAGACGTTTCCGCTTCCGCTTTCGCTTTACTTAACGCTTCCACTTTCGGTCTACGAGGGTACATGGACACACTCTCCCCGCTCATTGCTATGCTTCTCCTAGATAGATCTTGCGTGATCGTAGGATTTTTTTTGAAATACTACGTTCCCCAGCAACTTTCCCCACTACTTTCCTGTTGGATCCAACTCCTAGATTCGAGTGCAGAAGCGGAAAAAGGCCGCATGCAGCTAGAGCAATGCATGTGGAAAAATTAAATTATACCTTAAGGTTCTTGGGGTCTGGTTCAGTGGGCGAGAGGCCGTTCTGCCCACACTATGTACGACGGCGAGGAAGAAGGTGTCGGAGGCCCTCCCTTCGATGCTGCTGGGTGAAAGAGAACAGTTGCGCTGGTAGTGGATTCCCTCCCTCGCTGACGGCGACATGATACGTCTCCATCGTATCTACTTTTCCAAACACTTTTGCCCTTGTTTTGGACTCTAACTTGCATGATGTGAATGGAACTAACCCGGACTGACGCTGTTTTTAGCAGAATTGCCATGGTGTTATTTTTGTGCAGAAATAAAAATCTCGGAATGACCTAAAACTTCACGGAGAATATTTTTGGAATATATAAAAAATACTGGCGAAAGAATCAACACCAGGGGGCCCACACCCTGTCCACGAGGGTGGAGGGCGCGCCTGCCCCCCTTGGCTCGCCCCCCTGTCTTGTGGGCCCCCTGAGGCTCCACCGACCTCAACTCCAACTCTATATATTCACGTTTGGGGAGAAAAAAATCAGAGAGAAGCATTCATCGCGTTTTACGATACGGAGCCGCCGCCAAGCCCTAAACTCTCTCGGGAGGGCTGATCTGGAGTCCGTTCGGGGCTCCGGAGAGGGGAATCTGTCGCCGTCGTCATCATCAACCTTCCTCCATCACCAATTTTATGATGCTCACCGCCGTGCATGAGTAATTCCATCATAGGCTTGCTGGACGGTGATGGGTTGGATGAGATTTATCATGTAATCGAGTTAGTTTTGTTAGGGTTTGATCCCTAGTATCCATTATGTTAAGATTGATGTTGCTATGACTTTGCTATGCTTAATGCTTGTCACTAGGGCCCGAGTGCCATGAGTTCAGATCTGAACCTATTATGTTTTCATGAATATATGTGAGTTCTTGATCCTATCTTGCAAGTCATTAGTCACTTATTATGTGTTATGATCCGGTAACCCCGAAGTGACAATACTCGGGACCACTCCCGGTGATGACCGTAGTTTGAGGAGTTCATGTATTCACTAAGTGTTAATGCTTTGGTCCGGTACTCTATTAAAAGGAGGCCTTAATATCCCTTAGTTTCCAATAGGAACCCGCTGCCATGGGGGGTAGGACAAAAGATGTCATGCAAGTTCTTTTCCATAAGCATGTATGACTATATCCGGAATACATGCCTACATTACATTGATGAACTGGAGCTAGTTCTGTGTCCCCCTATGTTATAAATGTTGCATGAGGAATAGCATCCGACATAATTATCCATCACTGATCCAATGCTTACGAGCTTTTCACATATTGATCTTTGCTCAGCTACTTTGCCGTTGCTACTGTTACAATTACTACAAAACTGCTACTGTTACTTTTCCCTCTTACCGTTACTTCCATACTACTTTGCTACTAAATACTTTGTTGCAGATATTAAGTTTTCCAGGTGTGGTTGAATTGACAACTCAACTGCTAATACTTGAGAATATTCTTTGGCTCCCCTTGTGCCGAATCAATAAATTTGGGTTGAATACTCTACCCTCGAAAACTGTTGAGATCCCCTATACTTGTGGGTTATCAAGACTATTTTCTGGCGCCGTTGCCGGGGAGCATAGCTCTATTCTTTGAGTCACTTGGGATTTATATCTGCTGATCACTATGAGGAACTTGAAAGACGAGAAAACTAGGATTTATACCTCAACTACGAGGGGAGGTAAGGAACTGGCATCTTGCTCTGCACTTGATTCGCCTTCTGTTTTGAGTAAACTTGCGACACCTAAACCTGCTTCTGCTATTTATTCTGATATGTCGCATGTTATTGATGATGCCACTTCTGCTATGCATGATACTTATGATGAAACTACTTCTATGCTTGATAATACAGTGCCATTAGGTGAGTTTCTGGATGAACAACTTGCTAGGGCTAGAGAGAATGAAATTATAGAAACTAATAATATTAATGAAAGTGATGATGAAGATTCTCCCCCTAGATATGAATTGCCTGTGGTGCCTGAGGGTTATGTTATGGATGAAGAAACTGCTAGATATTTTCTTGCTTGCAATGATAGATATGATCTTAAGAAATTATTAGCTAAGCTGAAAGAAAAGTCTTTGAATGCTAGAATGAAATATGACCATGCTTTTGCTACTTCACCTATCTGTATTTCCGATAAGGATTATGATTTCTCTGTCGATCCTGAGATAATTACTTTGGTTGAATCTGATCCTTTTTATGGCTATGAATCTGAAATTGTTGTGGCACATCTTACTAAATTAAATGATATAGCCACCCTATTCACTCATGAGGAAAAAAAATTGTTACTACTATATCCTTCAATTATTTCCGTCCTCATTAAAGGGTGATGCTAAAACATTGTTTAATTCTCTTGATCCTGGTTGTGTGAGTAGTCCCCAGGATATGATTTATTACTTCTCTGCTAAATATTTTCCCGCTCATAAGAAACAAGCTGCTTTAAGGGAAATATATAAGTTTGTGCAAATTGAAGAAGAGAGTCTCCCACAAGCTTGGGGGATTCTTCTCCAATTACTTAATGCTTTGCCTGATCATCCTCTCAAGAAAAATGAAATACTTGCTATCTTTTATAATGGACTAACTGATGCTTCCAGAGACCACCTGGATAGTTGTGCTGGTTGTATATTCAGGGAAAGAACTGTTGATCAAGCTGAATTGCTATTGAATAATATGTTGAGTAATGAAAATGATTGGACACTTCCTGAACCAACTCCCAAACCAACTCCGAAGAAAAGGGGTATTCTATTTCTCAGTCCTGAAGATATGCAAGAGGCGAAGAAATCTATGAAAGAAAAAGGTATTAAAGCTGAAGATGTTAAGAATTTACCACCTATTAAAGAAATACATAGTCTTGATAACCTGACACAGGTAGTAAAGGTAAATTCTCTCTATAGATTTGATGAAGGTGATATCCCTTGTTATAAGTCTGCTAGCCAATGCTTAGATGAGTTTGATAATTATTGTGAAACAAGAACACTTCAATGCTTATGTTGGTACACAATTGAAACGCAATGCTTATATGATTGAACACTTGAGTGATTATATGTCTAGAGTTAAAGGTGAATTTAAACTTATTAGTAAACATGCTTCTATGGTTACCTCTCAAGTAGAACAAGTGCTTAAAGCTCAAAATGATTTGCTCAATGAATTAAATAATAAGAAAAATGATAATGTTGTTAGAGTTGTGACTAGAGGGGGTAGAATGACTCAGGAACCTTTGTATCTTGAGAGCCACCCTAAGAGAATTGAGCAAGATTCTCAGAGAACTAATGTTGATGCACCTAGTCCTTCTAAAAAGAAGAAAAAGAAAAATGATAGAACTTTGCATGCTTCTAGTGAACTTGTTGTTGACACACCTGAGAATCCCAATGATATTTCTATTTCTGATGCTGAAACACAATCTGGTGATGAACATGAACCTAGTGATAATATTAATGATGATGTTCATGTTGATGCTCAACCTAACAATAATAATGATGTAGAAATTGAACCTGCTGTTGATCTTGATAACCCACAATCAAAGAATCAACGTTATGATAAGAGAGACTTCGTTGCTAGGAAGCACGGTAAAGAAAGAGAACCATGGGTTCAAAAACCCATGCCTTTTCCTCCTAAACATCCAAGAAAAAGGATGATGAGGATTTTGAGTGCTTTGCTGAAATGATTAGACCTATCTTTTTGCATATGCTTTTGACTGATATGCTTAAAATGAATCCTTATGCTAAGTATATGAAAGGTATTGTTACAAATAAAAGAAAGATATCGGAAGCTAAAATTTCCACCATGCTTGCTAATTATACTTTTAAAGGTGGAATACCAAAGAAACTTGGAGATCCAGGAGTACCAACTATACCATGCTCCATTAAAAGAAACTATGTTAAAACTGCTTTATGTGATCTTGGAGCCGGTGTTAGTGTTATGCCTCTCTCTTTATATCGTAGACTTGATTTGAATAAGTTGACACCTACTGAAATATCTTTGCAAATGGCCGATACATCAACTGCTATACCTGTCAGTATTTGTGAGGATGTGCCTGTTGTGGATGCAAACGTTACTATTTTAACGGACTTTGTTATTCTTGATATTCCCGCGGACAATAGTATGTCGATTATCCTTGGTAGACCCTTTTTGAATACTACAGGGGCTGTTATTGACTGCAACAAAGGCAATGTCACTTTCCATGTTAATGGTAATGAGCATACGGTACACTTTCCAAGGAAACAACCTCAAGTCCACAATATCAACTCTATTGGAAAAATTCCAACTATTACTATTGGAGGTTTTGAATTTCCTCTTCCTACTGTCAAGAAGAACTATGATATTCTTATTATTGGGGATGTGCATATCCCCGTTGAGGTAACCTAGTGCTATTCGAAAATTCTTCGGTTTCATGCGATTCAGAATGAGTTTGTTAACAAGACTTGATCAACCTTGTAAGTGGATTCCTTTTGATGAGCATGAGATGGATGAAGTTAGAAAGCCCAACTCTCTGTACCCTCCTTTTATTTTCTGTTATTTAGATTAAATAAAGCAAAAATAGTATTTTCTGTCTGCTTTTCTGAATTATCCCTGCAAAATAAAAAATAACCCGAAAATAAAAGTTCTCCAAATGCCCTAAAATGAAATATGATTTTTTGTAGAATATTTAAGAATATCTGGCACTAAGAACACATCAGGGGGAGCCACCACCTGGCCACGAGGGTCCAGGGTGCGCCTACCCCCCTGGGCGTGCCCCCTGCCTCATGGGCCCCACGTGGCCCCCTCCACTTATTCCAGCACCCACACACTTCGTCTTCCTCCAGAAAAAATCACCACACAGCTCAAACTCGTGTTCTAGCTTGTTTTGCTGTGATATTCGATCTCCTTGCTCAAAGCTCCACTCACAAAACTGCTTTGGGGGATTGTTCTTCGGTATGTGACTCCTCCAATGGTCAAATTAGTTTTTGTTCTAGTGCTTTATTTATTGCAAAATTTTGCTGCTTAGGTGACCCTGTTCTTGAGCTTGCATGTCAAATTTATTTGATCCCAAGTAGTTCTAATGCATGATATAGTCTCTAGGCACTTGTGGGAGTAGTTGCTATCAATTTTGTTGAGTTTGGTTCACTTTTATTTGAGTTACTAAAAATTTCAGAAATTTTTCAGAGGAAGAGATATGTTTAGGAAAATGTGCCAAGGTGGTTCCTCAAAGAAGCAAGGACCCAGGCTCGCGAAACGTGAGACGGACTATGAACTACCAAGAGAAGCCCAAGTGCGGCCTTGTGAATGGCCGTCGGAAGATTTTATGGTCCAAGCAGGAATTAAGGATGAATTTGACGCGTATGTGCGTAATGCTGAACTCGAGGGCTTCTTGTCAGATAAGTGCTCCCAATATTATTACCTAACTGATTCCTTTGTGAGAAGGTTTAAATTTACATCATCACGCAATTCTCACACTGTCCTATTTGATCTTTATGATAAATCTTATACCATGGACTTAGAAGATTTTAACATAGCTTGTAAACTCCTGCAGTGGGGTAATGCTAGTGAACCTCGCAAATCTGAATTTAAAGACTTTCTTGCTAGTATAACTGTGGGGGAATCTAGAGAAATCACGCAAGCTACCATAGGGAGCATCCATTTTCCTGCTATACATTATTTTGCTCTCTTTATAGGTAGATGTATTAATGGTAAGGATGAGGCATGTCACATGTGCGTTCCTGATCTTAGTGTTCTCAAGAGTGTTGTATTAGGAGATAAACAATATAACTTGGGGGCTATCATTGCACGAAGGTTGCATCATAACAGTATAAGTGGAGATTTGTTTGGTGGCATTTATGCAACCCGTTTAGCTAATTTTCTTGAGGTACCCATACATGAAAATGATATGGAGTTGCCTCCTGCTTATCTAGATTTTAATGCTATGGTTCGCTATCAGTTTATTGAGAGGAATGAACAGCCTCTCCAGTACCGTGTAATCTTTGATAGACGTTGCACTGTCCATATTGCTCTCCCTGCTCCTACTCTCTTTGACTTTCAGGCAAATGGGAGATATGTCATAACCAGGGAGGAGGCAAACGAGTACGAGAGGAGGGAGGAAGCAGCTCGCCTCCAAGCTGCAGCTCGTGAGGCAGTAGCGGCTGCATCTCAGTACGACCGCAGTTACAACTTCGGAGAGAGCAGCTTTGATCCATGGGCATAGACCAACTTAGGCCAAAAGCCTAAGCTTGGGGGAGTACGTATTTCTCACCGACATTACATTCATGTTCACGCACTCATGCCAGTTGTCGGTACTCATACTTTTTCATTGTACTATCCATGCTAGTTTATTTTCCTTTTTCTTGCTTTCTTCTTGTGTGCTTGAATAACCTTAAGAAAAACCAAAAAATTAGTTATAGCTTTTAGCTAGTTTACTTTCCATGCCTGTAGTAGTAGTAATTAAAAGAAAACCCAAAAAGATTTATTGTTCTTCTTTTTGCTTGTTGGGAGCTTTCCCGTGTAAATAGTTTTATTTCTTTTCTTTGGGGGTCGAGAGGAGAAGTCCATGATGAAAATGTTGAAGTGGATCTTATATGCACTATTGTTGATTTAACAAAGAGCCCATATTACCTTGTCTTCTCCTTTGTATTAAATGTTTGCAGATTCCAGCTTAGTCCAATTGAACGTGCACTATTATTATTATCCACACCGTTCGTTCGTGCAAGTGAAAGGCAATAATGATGATATATGATGGACTGATTGAGATGAGAGAAGCTGGTATGAACTCGAACTCTCTTGTTTTTGTAAATATGATTAGTTCATCGTTCCTGATTCAGCCTATTATGAATGAAACATGTTTGCAATGACAATTAGGGATTATAGTTGCTTATGCCATGCTTAATTAGCTAGGAGTTTATAATGGTCTACCTTGCGTGCCAACATGCTACTAAAATGGTTGTGATGTGGTATGATAGGGTGGTATCCTCCTTTGAACGATTCGAGTGGCTTGAACTGGCACATGTTCACACATGTAGTTGAAACAAAATCAACATAGCCTCCATGATATTTATGTTCACGGCGAATTATATCCTACTCATGCTTGCACTCAGTGTTGATTAATTTTAATGCATGTTCATGGTTGTTGTCGCTGTCTAGTTAGGCTTCACTTGTACTAAGCGGGAATACTAGTTGTGCATCCACTTCCATAAACCCCAAAGTTATTCCATATGAGTCCACCATACCTTCATATATGCGGTATCTACCTGCCGTTCCATGTAAATTTGTATGTGCCAAACTATAAACCTTCAAATAAAATTTTGTTTTGTATGCTCGAATAGCTCATGTATCAACTAGGGTTGTCTGTATCTTCCATGCTAGGTGGGTTATTCTCAAGAGGAGTGGACTCCGCTCCTCACTCACGAGAAAATGGCTGGTCACCGGGATGCCCAGTCGCATGCTCAAACCAAATCAAAATAATTGCAAACAAAACTCCCCCGGGACTGTTGTTAGTTGGAGGCACCCGTTGTTTCGGGCAAGCCATGGATTGATGCTTGTTGGTGGTGGGCAAGTAACATACCGATGACAAAGGGAACAACGTATGTTGTTATGCGGTCTGACCGATAAAGATCTTCGTAGAATATGTGGGAACCAATATGAGCATCTAGGTTCCGCTATTGGTTATTGACCGGAGAGGTGTCTCGGTCATGTCTACATAGTTCTCGAACCCGTAGGGTCCGCACGCTTAACGTTACGATGACAGTTATATTATGAGTTTATATGTTTTGATGTACCGAAGGTTGTTCGGAGTCCCGGATGTGATCACGGACATGACGAGGAGTCTCGAAATGGTCGAGACATAAAGATTGATATATTGGAAGCCTATGTTTGGACATCGGAAGTGTTCCGGGTGAAATCAAGATTTTTCCGCAGTATCGGGAGGTTACCGGAACCCCCCGGTAACTTAATGGGCCTTAGTGGGCCTAGGTGGAAGAGAGGAGAGGAGGCCAGGGCAGGGCCGCACGCCCCTCCCCCCAATCCGAATAGGACAAGGAGAGGGGGCGGCGCCCCCCTTTCCTTCCTCCCCTCCACCTCTGCCCCCTCTCTCTCCTAGTCCAACATGGAAAAGGGGGGAGTCCTACTCCCGATAGGAGTAGGACTCCTCCTGGCGCGCCTCTCCCCTTGGCCGGCCGAACCCCCCTTGCTCCTTTATATACGGGGGCAGGGGGGCACCTCTAGACACACAATTGATCATTGATCTCTTAGCCGTGTGCGGTGCCCCCCTCCACCATATTACACCTCGATAATATCATAGCGATGCTTAGGCGAAGCCCTGCGTCGGTAGAACATCATCATCGTCACCACGCCGTCGTGCTGACAAAACTCTCCCTCAACACTCGGCTGGATCGGAGTTCGAGGGACATCATCGAGCTGAACGTGTGCTGAACTCGGAGGTGCCGTGCGTTCGGTACTTGATCGGTCGGATCGTGAAGACGTACGACTACATCAACCGCGTTGTGTTAACGCTTCCGCTTTCGGTCTACGAGGGTACGTGGACAACACTCTCCCCTCTCGTTGCTATGCATCACCATGATCTTGCGTGTGCGTAGATTTTTTTTGAAATTACTACGTTCGCCAACAGTGGCATCCGAGCCTGGTTTTATGCGTTGATGTTATATGCACGAGTAGAACACAAGTGAGTTCTAGGCGATATAAGTCATACTGCTTACCAGCATGTCATATTTTGGTTCAGCGGTATTGTGAGATGAAGCAGCCCGGACCGACATTACGCGTACGCTTACGCGAGACTGGTTTCACCATTGCGAGCACTCGTTGCTTAAAGGTGACTGGCGGGTGTCTGTCTCTCTCACTTTAGTTGAACCGAGTGTGGCTACGCCCGGTCTTTGCGAAGGTTAAAAAAACACTAACTTGACAAACTATCGTTGTGGTTTTGATGCGTAGGTAAGAACGGTTCTTGCTAAGCCCGTAGCAGCCACGTAAAACTCGCAACAACAAAGTAGAGGACGTCTAACTTGTTTTTGCAGGGCATGTTGTGATGTGATATGGTCAAGACATGATGCTATATTTTATTGTATGAGATGATCATGTTTTGTAACCGAGTTATCAGCAACTGGCAGGAGCTATATGGTTGTCGCTTTATTGTATGCAATGCAATCGCCATGTAATTGTTTTACTTTATCACTAAGCGGTAGCGATAGTCGTAAAAGCAATAGTTGGCGAGACGACAACGATGCTACGATGGAGATCAAGGTGTCGAGCCGGTGACGATGGTAATCATGACGGTGCTTCGGAGATGGAGATCACAAGCACAAGATGATGATGGCCATATCATATCACTTATAATTATTGCATGTGATGTTTATCTTTTATGCATCTTATCTTGATTTGATTGACGGTAGCATTATAACATGATCTCTCACTAAAATTTCAAGATAAAAGTGTTCTCCCTGAGTATGCACCGTTGCCAAAGTTCGTCGTGCCCAGACACCACGTGATGATCGGGTGTGATAAGCTCTACGTCCATCTACAACGGGTGCAAGCCAGTTTTGCACACGCAGAATACTCAGGTTAAACTTGACGAGCCTAGCATATGCAGATACGGCCTCGGAACACTGAGACCGAAAGGTCGAGCGTGAATCATATAGTAGATATGATCAACATAGTGATGTTCACCATTGAAAACTACTCCATTTCACGTGATGATCGGTTATGGTTTAGTTGATTTGGATCACGTAATCACTTAGATGATTAGAGGGATGTCTATCTAAGTGGGAGTTCTTAAGTAATATGATTAATAGAACTTAAATTTATCATGAACTTAGTACCTGATAGTATCTTGCTTGTCTATGTTAATTGTAGATAGATGGCCCGTGCTGTTGTTCCGTTGAATTTTAATGCGTTTCTTGAGAAAACAAAGTTGAAAGATGATGGTAGCAATTACACGGACTGGGTCCGTAACTTGAGGATTATCCTCATTGCTGCACAGAAGAATTACGTTCTGGAAGCACCGCTGGGTGCCAGGCCTGCTGCAAGAGCAACACCAGAAGTTATGAACGTCTGGCAGAGCAAAGCTGATGACTACTCGATAGTTCAGTGTGCCATGCTTTACGGCTTAGAACCGGGTCTTCAACGACGTTTTGAACGTCATGGAGCATATGAGAAGTTCCAGGAGTTGAAGTTAATATTTCAAGCAAATTCCCGGATTGAGAGATATGAAGTCTCCAATAAGTTCGACAGCTGCAAGATGGAAGAGAATAGTTCTGTCAGTGAGCATATACTCAAAATGTCTAGGTATAATAATCACTTGATTCAACTGGGAGTTAATCTTCCGGATGATAGCGTCATTGACAAAATTCTTCAATCACTGCCACCAAGCTACAAGAGCTTCGTGATGAACTATAACATGCAAGGGATGAATAAGACAATTCCTGAGCTCTTCGCAATGCTAAAGGCAACGGAGGTAGAAATCAAAAAAGGAGCATCAAGTGTTGATGGTCAATAAGACCACTAGTTTCAAGAAAAAGGGCAAAGGGAAGAAGAAGGGGAACTTCAAGAAGAACAGCAAGCAAGTTGCTGTTCAGGAGAAGAAACCCAAATCTGGACCTAAGCCTGAGACTGACTGCTTCTACTACAAGCAGACTGGTCACTGGAAGCGGAACTGTCCCAAGTATTTGGCGAATAAGAAGGATGGCAAGGTGAACAAAGGTATATGTGATATACTTGTTATGGATGTGTACCTTACCAGAGCTCGCAGTAGCACCTGGGTATTTGATACTGGTTCTGTTGCTAATATTTGCAACTCGAAACAGGGACTACGGATTAAGCGAACACTGGCCAAGGACGAGGTGACGATGCGCGTGGGAAACGGTTCCAAAGTCGATGTGATCGCCGTCGGCACGCTACCTCTACATCTACCTTCGGGATTAGTATTAGACCTAAATAATTGTTATTTGGTGCCAGCGTTGAGCATGAACATTATATCTGGATCTTGTTTGATGCGAGACGGTTATTCATTTAAATCAGAGAATAATGGTTGTTCTATTTATATGAGTAATATCTTTTATGGTCATGCACCCTTGAACAGTGGTCTATTTTTAATGAATCTCGGTAGTAGTGACACACATATTCATAATGTCGAAGCCAAAAGATGCAGAGTTGATAATGATAGTGCAACTTATTTGTGGCACTGCCGTTTAGGTCATATCGGTGTAAAGCGCATGAAGAAACTCCATAATGATGGACTTTTGGAATCACTTGATTATGAATCACTTGGTACTTGCGAACTGTGTCTCATGGGCAAGATGACTAAAACACCGTTCTCCGAAACTATGGAGAGAGCAACTGATTTGTTGGAAATCATACATATAGATGTATGTGGTCCGATGAATATTGAGGCTCGTAGCGGGTATCGTTATTTTCTCACCTTCACAGATGATTTGAGCAGATATGGGTATATCTACTTAATGAAACATAAGTCTGAAACATTTGAAAAGTTCAAAGAATTTCAGAGCGAAGTTGAAAATCATCGTAACAAGAAAATAAAGTTTCTACGATCAGATCGTGGAGGAGAATATTTGAGTTACGAGTTTGGCCTACATTTGAAACAATGCGGAATAGTTTCGCAACTCACGCCACCCGGAACTCCACAGCATAATGGTGTGTCCGAACGTCGTAATCGTACTTTACTAGATATGGTGCGATCTATGATGTCTCTTACTGATTTACCGCTATCGTTTTGGGGTTATGCTTTAGAGACGGCTGCATTCACTCTAAATAGGGCACCACCGAAATCCGTTGAGACGACTCCTTATGAACTATGGTTTGGCAAGAAACCAAAGTTGTCGTTTCTTAAAATTTGGGGTTGTGATGCTTATGTGAAGAAACTTCAACCTGATAAGCTCAAACCTAAATCGGAGAAATGTGTATTCATAGGATACCCAAAGGAGACTGTTGGGTACACCTTCTATCACAGATCCGAAGGCAAGACATTCGTTGCTAAGAATGGATCCTTTCTAGAGAAGGAGTTTCTCTCGAAAGAAGTGAGTGGGAGGAAAGTAGAACTTGATGAGGTAACTGTACCTGCTCCCTTATTGGAAAGTAGATCACCACAGAAACCAGTTTCTGCGACACCTACACCAATTAGTGAGGAAGTTAATGATAATGATCATGAAACTTCAGATCAAGTTATTACTGAACCTCGTAGGTCAACCAGATTAAGATCCGCACCAGAGTGGTACGGTAATCCTGTTTTGGAGGTTATGTTACTAGACCATGACGAACCTACGAACTATGAAGAAGCGATGGTGAGCCCAGATTCCGCAAAATGGCTTGAGGCCATGAAATCCGAGATGGGATCCATGTATGAGAACAAAGTATGGACTTTGGTTGACTTGCCCGATGATCGCAAGCTATTGAAAATAAATGGATCTTCAAGAAGAAGACTGACGCTGACGGTAATGTTACTGTCTATAAAGCTCGACTTGTTGCGAAAGGTTTTCGACAAGTTCAAGGGATTGACTACGATGAGACCTTCTCACCCGTAGCGATGGTCAAGTCTGTCCGAATCATGTTAGCAATTGCCGCATTTTATGATTATGAAATTTGGCAAATGGATGTCAAAACTGCATTCCTGAATGGATTTCTGGAAGAAGAGTTGTATATGATGCAACCGGAAGGTTTTGTCGATCCAAAGGGAGCTAACAAAGTGTGCAAGCTCTAGCGAGCCATTTATGGACTGGTGCAAGCTTCTCGGAGTTGGAATAAACGCTTTGATAGTGTGATCAAAGCATTTGGTTTTATACAGACTTTTGGAGAAGCCCGTATTTACAAGAAAGTGAGTGGGAGCTCAGTAGTATTTCTGATATTATATGTGGATGACATATTGCTAATTGGAAATGATATAGAATTTCTGGATAGCATAAAGGGATACTTGAATAAGAGTTTTTCAATGAAAGACCTCGGTGAAGCTGCATATATATTAGGCATCAAGATCTATAGAGATAGATCAAGACGCTTAATTGGACTTTCACAAAGCACATACCTTGACAAAGTTTTGAAGAAGTTCAAAATGGATCAAGCAAAGAAAGGGTTCTTGCCTGTACTACAAGGTGTGAGATTGAGTAAGACTCAATGCCCGACCACTGCAGAAGATAAAGAGAAGATGAAAGATGTTCCCTATGCTTCAGCCATAGGCTCTATCATGTATGCAATGCTGTGTACCAGACCTGATGTGTGCCTTGCTATAAGTTTAGCAGGGAGGTACCAAAGTAATCCAGGAGTGGATCACTGGACAGCGGAAAGAACATCCTGAAATACCTGAAAAGGACTAAGGATATGTTTCTCATTTATGGAGGTGACAAAGAGCTCATCGTAAATGGTTACGTTGATGCAAGCTTTGACACTGATCCGGACGATTCTAAATTGCAAACCGGATACGTGTTTACATTGAACGGTGGAGCTGTCAGTTGGTGCAGTTCTAAGCAAAGTGTCGTGGCGGGATCTATGTTTGAAGCGGAGTACATAGCTGCTTCGGAAGCAGCAAATTAAGGAGTCTGGATGAAGGAGTTCATATCCGATCTAGGTGTCATACCTAGTGCATCGGGACCAATGAAAATATTTTGTGACAATACTGGTGCAATTGCCTTAGCAAAGGAATCCAGATTTCACAAGAGAACCAAGCACATCAAAAGACGCTTCAAATTCCATCCGGGATTTAGTCCAGGTGGGAGACATAGAAATTTGCAAGATATATACGGATCTGAATGTTGCAGACCCGTTGACTAAGCCTCTTCCACGAGCAAAACATGATCAGCACCAAGACTCCATGGGTGTAAGAATCATTACTGTGTAATCTAGATTATTGACTCTAGTGCAAGTGGGAGACTGAAGGAAATATGCCCTAGAGGCAATAATAAAGTTATTATTTATTTCCTTATATCATGATAAATGTTTATTATTCAGGCTAGAATTGTATTAACCAGAAACATAATACATGTGTGAATACATAGACAAACAGAGTGTCACTAGTATGCCTCTACTTGATTAGCTCGTTGATCAAAGATGGTTATGTTTCCTAGCCATAGACATGAGTTTTCATTTGATTAACGGGATCACATCATTAGGAGAATGATGTGATTGACTTGACCCATTCCGTTAGCTTAGCACTTGATCGTTTAGTATGTTGCTATTGCTTTCTTCATGACTTATACATGTTCCTATGACTATGAGATTATGCAACTCCCGTTTACCGGAGGAACACCTTGTGTGCTACCAAACGTCACAACGTAACTGGGTGATTATAAAGGTACTCTACAGGTGTCTCCAAAGGTACTTGTTGGGTTGGCGTATTTCGAGATTAGGATTTGTCACTCCGATTGCCGGAGAGGTATCTCTGGGCCCACTCAGTAATACACATCACTATAAGCCTTGCAAGCATTGTGACTAATGAATTCGTTGCGGGATGATGTATTACAGAACGAGTAAAGAGACTTGCCGATAACGAGATTGAACTAGGTATCGAGATACCGAAGATCGAATCTCGGGCAAGTAACATACCGATGACAAAGGGAACAACGTATGTTGTTATGCGGTCTGACCGATAAAGATCTTCGTAGAATATGTGGGAACCAATATGAGCATCCAGGTTCCGCTATTGGTTATTGACCGAAGAGGTGTCTCGGTCATGTCTACATAGTTCTCGAACCCGTAGGGTCCGCACGCTTAACGTTACGATGATAGTTATATTATGAGTTTATATGTTTTGATGTACCGAAGGTTGTTCGGAGTCCCGGATGTGATCACGGACATGACGAGGAGTCTCGAAATGGTCGAGACATAAAGATTGATATATTGGAAGCCTATGTTTGGACATCGGAAGTGTTCCGGGTGAAATCGGGATTTTTCCGGAGTACCGGGAGGTTACCGGAACCCCCCGGTAACTTAATGGGCCTTAGTGGGCCTAGGTGGAAGAGAGGAGAGGAGGCCAGGGCAGGGCCGCACGCCCCTCCCCCCAATCCGAATAGGACAAGGAGAGGGGGGCGCCGCCCCCCTTTCCTTCCTCCCCTCCACCTCTTCCCCCTCTCTCTCCTAGTCCAACATGGAAACGGGGGGGAGTCCTACTCCCGGTAGGAGTAGGACTCCTCCTGGCGCGCCTCTCCCCTTGGATGGCCGAACCCCCCCTTGCTCCTTTATATACGGGGGCACCTCTAGACACACAATTGATCATTGATCTCTTAGCCGTGTGCGGTGCCCCCCTCCACCATATTACACCTCGATAATATCGTAGCGGTGCTTAGGCGAAGCCTTGCGTCGGTAGAACATCAACATTGTCACCACGCCGTCGTGCTGACGAAACTCTCCCTCAACACTCGGCTGGATCGGAGTTCGAGGGACGTCATTGAGCTGAACATGTGCTGAACTCGGAGGTGTCGTGCGTTCGGTACTTGATCGGTCGGATCGTGAAGACGTACGACTACATCAACCGCGTTGTGTTAACGCTTCCGCTTTCGGTCTACGAGGGTACGTGGACAACATTCTCCCCTCTCATTTCTATGCATCACCATGATCTTGCGTGTGCGTAGAATTCTTTTGAAATTACTACGTTCCCCAACACCATTTTGACCAGTCAAAGAATCCTCCTGGCACCTCCCCAGATCACTTTCTCTCTCTATCATGCGGGGTCTACCTGTCATTGGGTGGAAGAAAGAAGTCGAACAAAAACAAAATTATGCTCAAGTGTGGTTATCGTACCCGAGCCCTCAAGTTTGATGAGCGAACAGGCTAACCAGCTACACCACCCTCACGTTATGTTTAACGAGAGGAAAATAACCTTTTATACATTCCTGCATTCGTGTGACAAGCATGCCGTGTTTTTTTGCGTGGGAGTGATTGGGATTTAAATCATATGCCATGTGGCTTTGGTGGTAAGGTCTTTTGGGATTTAAAGCAGTGTTGGTAGTACAGAAATAATGCAGCCTTAGTCACCTTACCTCTCTCCACGTAGCACGATAGGTCCCACCAGTCAGAGGGTGAAACAAACAAATTAATAAGAAGAATTAAAAGCGCCAGCGGTGTATCTTACCTCACACATCTCACTACTCCTCGTGAACACTGTCCAATTGATCCCTCTGTTCGCTTACGTACTATTTTAAGTGAATCCTTATTATAACAAGGCAGAGTAAGGAGCGTTTGGTTACATTGCTTAGGCTGGTCATAGTGGTGAGTAACTTGGACTAGTAACATGCATATTTTACTAGTCTATGTTACTAACTTCATAGTGGGTAGTAACATATGGATGGTAACATGCAAGTCTTCATTAATTGAGATATAGACTCATTTTACCTCGGGGTGTGTTATGTTACAGTAACATATTATGTTACCACAAGCATCTCTTTCCTCATTAACTCCATGCCACACAAGCAATTTTTTCTTAGGATGTGCTATGTTACTACCTAAGTTACACCCACTATGGCTAGCCTTAGTAAGGGCATCCACAATGTGATGCTTTTGCGCCTCTACGGCCGCCTCTAAGGATTTCTAGTATGCCTCTATACACTGCACGATTTAGTTTGTCCGCCTCTATGCTTAGCGTGGCCTCCAACACTAGAGGCAGCCTCCAAGTGAATAAACAAATGGAAGAAAAGTAGAGAGGAGGAAAGAGACCTGCATGCACGCGGATGAGAAGTTGTAACTTGGATTTTTTATTTGTTGTAGGCTTATGGTGGGCTCCACCTTGGAGGCATGTTAAAATCTGTATACATTGCGGAACTTTCATTCATGCTTAGAGGAACTAACGTGGGGCCCAACTTAGAGGTTGCACTGCCTCCATACATTGGAGATGCTCTAAGGAAATTGCTCGGGTAGCCTAGCTAGCCAGCTTTCGCTTTGCCAACCTTGCCTGGTCAAACGGTTTAGTTCTTTTTCTTACCAGCCTTGCGCCGTGAAAATCATTGTCATGAGTGGGTCGCCGACTTTTTTCGTGCGCGAAGTTTGCCGTCGGAAGCGAGTCGATCTGGCTCTCCTGAGCTAGCAAGGTTTATCTAGCCTACCCAAGCTAGCTGGCCCACAAAAGCTAATATATTTTAGGCCTCCTTTGGTTTGTAGGATTCTTGCAGGAATTTCATAGGATAGTATTTTCAAAGGAAAAATTCCTATGGAGCCTTTTGGTTTGTAGGGATGGATTCCTATTCCTATGTAGGATAGGATTCAATCCTTCACATTTCAAAGGAAAAAAAACATTAGCCTAGACTCAATGGAAAAATTCCTATACTATGCATCAAATGACATCTCTTTCCTTATAGGAATTGAGATGCATGTAATCTCACTTCCTATTCCTACAATATTTCTATCCTATGAACCAAAGAAGGCCTTAACAGTTCCAAACGCCTAACCTTGCCCGGCTAGGCTATAAACTATTCTTGCTAAGGATCCAAATGCTCCCTAAGTAACAACGCTCGTAGCAACGAGGCCAGGAGGGGATTGAGATGCGAAGTTAATGGTCGACGCCTAAACATTTTGGGAAAATCTGATTTTGGTAAGATGACTTAACACCTAGATGGAGGGAGTACTACTCCTCAGTCCGGGTTTGATGGAATATTCGTCACCTCTTCTCTTCTTGTACATACTCCATTTGTATCTCACTTCATGTGGCTTCGCACTCGCATGATATTCCTATTAAAGTTGGAGAATATGTTCTTTTGTACAACTCTCATTTCAGGTTCTTTGCAGGAAAACTCCTCTCAAAATGGGAAGGACCCTATGTTATCGAGGAGGTATATCGGTCTAGAGCTATCAAAATAAATAATGCCGAAGGTACTAACCCGAAGGTCATTAATGGTCAACGAATAAAACATTACTTCTCAGGTACGCCCAATATTATCCAAACTTTGACACCGGAAGAACACATAAAAGAGTCCTTCCGGAACACTCCGGAATCGTGAAAATAAGGAGGTACGTGATACGGTAAGTAAACAGACTCCAAAAAAATCCACAAAAATATTTTTTGTCAGTTTTGGAATATTTATAAAATTAGGAAAATAAGAAACTTCCAGGAAGCGTACCCCGGTGTGCCCAAGACACCAGGGCACGCCTGCCTTGCCAGGCGCCCTGGTGGGTTGTGCCCACCTGGGGCACCTTCCAGACTCCGTTTTTCTTCCGCTTGCTTGTTTCCCAAGATAAAAAATCTTTATATACCCCCCGATCCTATGGACCACCGTATCGCGGAGAAATCCTCTGTTCTCTTTTCTTGCTGTTTTCTGTCAGATCCCATCTACCATGGCTGGTTCAAGCTCCTCCAAGGACAAGTTCTTCAGGAACGTCATCAGCCCATATCCGCGGGAGGTGGTGCAGCACCCTCGGGCCATCCAGATGCATGAGGAGGTGCTACACATCTGTGATGTGCAAGGACCCAAGGGGACAGGAACCATGGAGGCCAGGTTTGAGGGTATGGAGCAAGAGGACTTCCGGTGCAAGGGGATGGTGGAGCATGGACTCAATGCCAATCACCTCATGATCACGTGTCGGTGTGGAACGACACCTATGGGATCACAAGAATCCCTACTACGGTTGCCGGGGCGCGGGGTTGCAAGAAGAGCAGGGCTAGTAGACAGCACAAGGATCATTTACCCAGGTTCGGGCCGCGAGGATGCGTAAAACCCTAGTCCTGCTTTGGTAGGTGTATTTCAGAGAGTTCTTGAGCTCTCGAACTAGCTGTGGTCAGTGCGTGGTTCGAAAGAGCCGAATCCCTCTCCAGTATGCCATGGGCCTCCTTTTATAGTCAGAAGGGGCTGCCATAGTGGCACAGAGGAGGTGGAAAGGCGTACAGTGCCCTGAGCTTATCGCTCGTATTACAGGACAAGACGCATTTAATGCGTAGCTTAGGTGTCCCCTTGCTTTATCGGGGACGGGGGCGAGGCCCGTCCCGTCCGTCGCCGCTCCTCCTCGTTTGGACACGCACCTCAGCCAGGGATGCGTGCGGTGGCAGCTGAGTTGGCGTGGTGGTGGAGCCTTCACGAAGATCTGCATGCTGCCACGCAGGCGCTCGATGAGTTGGCCCGGGAGCTGCATGTTGCCACGCAGGTGCCCGCCCAGCTGGTTGGGCTGGCAGCTGCATGTGAACGGCGGTGGAAGCTTAGTTGACGTGGGCTTGGTGGTGGCCCTGCTGGCGTTCTTGGCGAGGGCCTTGCCGGGTGGCCCGACAAGGGTCTTGCCGTGTGGCCCGGCAAGGGTCTTGCCGTGGCGCGCTGTCGTCCCCGGCAAGGGCCTTGCCGGGGTCTGGTGGCCTTCCTCGGCAAGGATCTTGCCGAGGATCGACGTCTTCTAATCCTCATCTGATCTTGAATATGTCTTCACAAAGATCTGCATGCCACCACAGAGGCGCCTTCCCGAGCCCTGGCCCCACGTGGATGGTGGCGTTGGGGACCGTGGGCTCAAGGGTGGCTCGCTCTGTTGGTGTGGGGCGAGCTGCCCCGGCAAGGTTCTTGCCGGGGCTACCGAGGCTACCCCCGGCAAGGGTCTTGCTGGGGGAACCTGCTTCGTCCCTCTGCTCTTTGTGGCCTTGGCCTTGGCGTTGCTCTGATCATCTTGGGCTTTGGTCTTACCTTGGCTCACCTCCCCTGTTCTGCTTAGCGTGACCGTAGGCGCGGCTCCGATTGCCCGTGCACAGGTAGAGGGGTACAAAAACGCACCCCTCTTTTTGTACACCGACAGGAGCCCCCGGGCCTGGGCCACACATAAGCGCGACATGTTGTTGGGTCAGGCCCAAAACGGTGCGCGGGCAGGCAGGGCGGTTTTTACCGCGGTAAAACTTTTCGCGTGCTGCGCTTCCCACGACCCATGCGCGCAGCGCGGCATGGAGGGGTGTGCGTGACGTGGGCGGCATGCGTGGGGCGGTTTCCGCACGCATGCGTCACATCGTAGTAAATGGGCAGCGCGACCCGCGGCTTCCCCATAAAAAGGGATAACCGCGGGCGCACTGTTCCTTTTACCCTTCGCGCAACCCCAATCTCAGAAACCTCCGTCTGCCTTCCTCTTCTTCTCCAAGCTTCGTCCTCGCTCGCCGTCGTTGCGCTTCCGCTGCCCTCTGTCCTGCCCTCCTCCCCCAGTCGCCATGGCGCCAAAATCCACCAAGGGCAAGGGAGTGGCCAAGGACGCCGGAGCCGCGGAGCCGCCGGAGAGTGCGCTGGCGGTGCAGCGGACGCAGTCCACCTTCTTCCCCTCGACGGTTGACGTGTTCGAGCTTCGGGACTCCTTCAGGCCCCTGTGGGGAGTGAAGACGGGGGGGGGGGGGGGGGAGAATTCGGGGCATCCATCCACGCGCCTCATCCCCGCCGACTGCGCCGAAGCTGCCCCAAATCGGTACCGCTTCTTTGTCGATTATTTTTCCTGCGGGCTCTGTCCTCCCTTCTCTGATTTCTTCAGCGACGTCATGCATACCTTTGGCTTCCGCCTTCTGTATTTTACTCCGAATGCGGTGGCGTGCATGGCCCTTTTTGCGCATCTCTGCGATGGCTTCGCCGGGGTGCACCCCAACACGGCGCTTTTCCGCCATTACTTCTCTCCTCGGATCCAACCAGGGGGCGCCATCTCCGGTTGCATCGCCTGGGTCTCAAGATCCAAGGGGGCGTATCCAGAGGGCGCCATGAAGGAGAGGTGGGAAGAATGGCGGGGCCAGTGGTGCCGGATCGAGGAGGAGGACCCGCCGGCGTTCTACAAAGTTCGCCGGGCGCCGCCGCTCCGCAGAAGCGATTGGAGCGACGTCGATGCTGACGACGAGAAGCTCACGGTCGCCACCACCAGGATCCTCCAGCTCACCGAGGCCGGCCTCACCCTTGAGATGATCGGGGCGGACTTCATCCGCCACCGGATCGCTCCGCTGCATAACAAGGGGAGGCCAGCCTGGCTCTTCATGAACCCCGCCGACATCATGCGGCTTCGTCCCGGCCTCGACCACAACTTCACAGTGATGGGGCATGCCCATTTCTGCCAGCGGCTCTTCCAGCTTGACATGGGCCGCGACGGCAAGGTCGAGCGGATCGGCAAGGTCGCGAGGGCCGCCACGAAGGCCGGCAAGGTCCTCAAGGGGCCTCTGTTCAAGCTGCCGACGGGGGTGGTCCCGTTGTGCAATAACTCGCGCCGGTCTGATATCATTGCCATGATGCCGGACTGCAATGCGCATGGCCCCGACCCGAGCTAGAATGAGCCGAAGGATGTCGAGGTGCAGCAGTTCTTTGACACCCTGCACGAGGGGTACGTCAACACCAACGCCGAGCTGCTGCTTGTCCAGGACACCACCCAGGTGGAGCTGGACTACATCGCCACCAGGGCGAGGGAGGCACAGCTTGCCAGAGAGGCCGGCAGCGCTGGCGGTGTGGAGGAAAAGGCCGCAACGGCCGCGGAGGAGGAGTAGCTCGCCCGGTGGGCGGCGGTCGCCGGGGGAGCCAGCAGCACCGGCACCGAGGCTCCTCTGGTTGAAGATGTGACCGGCGAGTCGTCGGAGGAGGAGGCCGAGACCGCAGACCCAACGCCACCTACGGGGAGGGGGCGAGTCCTGCGGCGGGCCAGTTCCGGCGAGCTGGTCCGGCCCAACAGGGCTGTGCGGCCACAGCTGACCTTGGAGGGGCCCGGGCGCCACACGAGGGCCGCGGCGGCAAAGAAGCCGGCGAAGGCCGCGGTGAAGAAGAAGACAGCCGCCCCTTCTTCGTTAGCGCGTGTCCAGACACCACCTCCTTCTCCCCCTCCGGTGAATGTTGATACGTAGGTTACTTTTGATTATGGATCCCTCAGCCCGAGGAGGAAGAGGAAGACAGCAGAGGAGGAGGCGGACGACGAGTAAGTATCTGGTTCCTTTTCGTTATCTTTGCCTCCTCAATCTGCCTTGCTTGTCTTGATTTGTTTTCATCTTTGCAGGGACGTGGAGACGCTGGCCCGGAGAGCGAAGAGGGCCAAGGTCTCGGCGGGTGGACAGCCCCCGGCTGGTACTTCGAGGGCGCCGCTGGTGGTGTTGAGCAGCCCAGACAGCAGCCCCCGGCATAGCCCCCAGTGTAAGTTCATCACTCTTCCCCCGTCGACATGCGCCAGGGGCACAACACTTTGGTGTTGACCTTGCCAAGATGTAGGAGGGGAGCAGCAGCAGGAGGAGCCACAGAGGGCTACCCCCAACACGCCGCCCCCATCGACCACGCCGCCCCGAGGGGCATCCCCGGCAAGGGCGCCAAGTACTGAGCCTATGCACATGGAGGAGGAGGAGGAGGAGAACTCGGGTGCCGTCGGCTTTGCCTCGACGCCAAATGTTGGCGGGGAGGGGACTGCCGTTTCCCAGCCTGGTACCGGCACTGGTAAGCCGTTCGCCGTTCGTCCCTGTTCTTTTTCTTTCTGGCTCTTGGTCCTGGCCTTGCCTCACCCCCTTCTCCAGCACCCAGATTCCTCCTCGGTGAACCCAGAGGACATGGACGCCGTCATCGAGGGCGTTGCCAAGGCCGCCGAGGCGGACGCCGAGAAGATCGCCACCGAGGAGGCCGCCAAGGACGCTGCCAAGGACACCACCGAGGGGCCTACCGGGGAGGCCGGCAAGGCTGCCACTGAGGAGGCCGGCAAGGGGCCTGCCGGGGAAGCCGGCGGGGCCGCTGCCGAGGAGGAGGAGGAGGAGGCTGGCGACCAGCCTTCCTCCTCTGCTGCTTCCGGCTCCAGCAAGTACCTGAGGGTGAGTGATGACTTGTTCGTCCACTTTCCAGGCGCGTCGAGCACCAGAACACCCGTTGAGGGAGAGGTGTTCGACGACGAAGTGCTTGCCGCTGCTGGGCTTGAAGTCATTGACGAGCCGATCGTTGGCGGCGACGGTTCGCAGGAAGAGCGGCTCCTCCACGCCATGGGCGCCAGCTTCCGGAAGCTCCAGGCGCTCGACCGCCCGCCTAGACAAGGCTAAGTCCAGGACGGCGGTGGTGGAGAAGGCGGAGGCAGACCTCCAGAAGCGCGTTGCCGAGGCGCAGGACTGGTTCCGCGAGGCCCACAAGGAGCTCAAGGCTGCCTAGGGTGAGTAGGCCAAGCGCGACGTGGAGCTCACCATGAAGCTCGCCGACGTCGAGAAAGCTCAGGAGGTGGCGAAGAACTTGGCCGCGGCCGCCAAAGCCTCTCGGGCTGAACTCCCAGGAGGAGGACCTCGCTGCACGCGAGGGGAAGCTTGCCGCCATGCTTCACGGTAAGGATGCAGAGGTGGAGAAGCTTGTCTTGTAGCGGACCAGTGAGCTGGAGCAGAGGCACTCAATGCCCAGGCCCAGGTTCACGCCGGCAAGGTGGAGGAGCTGGAGGCAGAGCGCGACGGGCTGAAGGAGCAGGCCCTGAAGCTGTCCCAGGAGAGGGACACGCTTAACAGTGCCCTGACAGAGGCGCAGGGCGCGGTCGTCAGCAAGGCCGGGGAGCTCTCCGAGGCCAACAAATCCATCAAAGACCTCGAGCTGAAGCTGGAGGGTCTCAAGAAGGTGCTGTCGGAGGCCAAAACCCGGGAGGGGACCCTGGCCAAGGAGCTGGAGGCCGAGAAGTAGTTGCGGACGAACGAGGGCCTCAACTTCGCGGATCGCGTGGCGGGCGAGAACCGTTGGCTCGACCGCCTCGCCACCGTCGCCAACCAAGCCGTCGCGCAGCTGGCCATCATGGGGATGTCGGACATGAGGTACGTCCGGAGCAGAGCGTGAGCGCCAATTGCAGCCTGACCATGTTCTTTGAGAAGGTCGTCGACGCTCTGGAGCGGCTCCACGCCAACCGGGCGGCCTCACTGGCCGAGGAGTCCCGGAGGCTTTGCCAGGGTGCCATGACCAAGGTTCTCACCAAGGTGGCGCACTGGTACCCCGACCTCGACTTCGACGCCGCGCTGGAGAGCTTGCCAGAGGGTACTGACCTTGCGCCGCTCAGGGAGCGCATCAAGCCCATCATCAGCTGTGTCGGCGAAATTCTGAGGGTGGAGGGCGAGCGCCGAGATTAGGCATCCCGTTCTTTATCGCCGCTGCAGGTTCACAACCAAGACAATCGCTATCTCTAGTTAGAACCGCAACAACAATTTGATGTTATATAACTCTGCAACACTTTCAGTATCATGCATGTTATTTTCCTGTTCGATTTTCCTTTGTATGTCCACCCTACATTACTGGGTAGGCTCGCCGGTGCGTAAACCCAAGGCGGCGTCTTGGGGACGGATCCCCATTGGCCTACCGGGTGTGCTTGCTGCCGAGCGAACCAGCTTGCCACCCTTAGCACGGCCGCCCGAACTGTCGAGCTTGACTCGAGTTAGAGTCGGGAGCGTTGCCAAGTGCGGAAGGCTACCCCGCCACTCTCGACGCGGCCGCTTTGAGCTGTTGAGCGGACTCGAAACAGAACAAGGGTGTTTCCAATCGCGGGAAGGCCCCTTTGTGTGTAGGTTTCTCATACATAGCCGAGATCTCCTAGGAAGATAACCTTATGTATAGGAGGAAATAACTCAAAGCTCTGAATGACTTAGCTTTTCTGTTGCCAAGCCAGCATCGTTCCTTCGGCCGCCTTCTTCTCAGGGGCCATGGCGACAAAGAACTGCTAGGCTAACTACTAGACCAGATTCCCACAATTGCGCCCCTACCTGGCGCGCCAAGGATGTCGGTGTGAACGACACCTATGGGATCACAAGAATCCCTACTACGGCTGCCGGGGCGCGGGGTTGCAAGAAGAGCAGGGCTAGTAGACAGCACAAGGATCGTTTACCCAGGTTCGGGCCGCGAGGATGCGTAAAACCCTAGTCCTGCTTTGGTGGGTGTATTTCAGAGAGTTCTTGAGCTCTCGAACTAGCTGTGGTCAGTGCGTGGTTCGAAAGAGCCGAATCCCTCTCCAGTATGCCATGGGCCTCCTTTTATAGTCAGAAGCGGCTGCCACAGTGGCACAGAGGAGGTGGAAAGGCGTACAGTGCCCTGAGCTTATCGCTCGTATTACAGGACAAGATGCATTTATGCGTAGCTTAGGTGTCCCCTTGCTTTATCGGGGATGGGGGCGAGGCCCATCCCGTCCGTCACCGCTCCTCCTCGCTTCGACACGCGCCACGACCAGGGATGCGTGCGGTGCCATGTAGGCAGGTAGGCAGCTGACTTGGCGCGGTGGTGGAGCCTTCACGAAGATCTGCATGCCGCCACGCAGGCGCTCAATGAGTTGGCCTGGGAGCTGCATGTTGCCACAGGTGCCCCCCCCCAGCTGGTTGGGCTGCCAGCTGCATGTGAACGGCGGTGGAAGCTTAGTTGACGTGGGCTTGGTGGTGGCCCTGCTGGCGTTCTTGGCGAGGGCCTTGCCGGGTGGCCCGACAAGGGTCTTGCCATGTGGCCCGGCAAGGGCCTTGCCATGGCGCGCTGTCGTCCCCGCCTAGGGCCTTGCCGGGGGTCTGGTGGCCTTCCTCGGCAAGGATCTTGCCGAGGATCGTCGTCTTCTAATCCTCATCTGATCTTGAATATGTCTTCACAAAGATCTGCATGCCACCACAGAGGCGCCTTCCCGAGCCCTGGCCCCACGTGGATGGTGGCGTTGGGGACCGTGGGCTCAATGGTGGCTCCCTCTGTTGGTGTGGGGCGAGCTGCCCCGGCATGGGTCTTGCCGGGGCTGCCGAGGCTGCCCCCGGCAAGGGTCTTGCCAGGGGAACCTGCTTCGTCCCTCTGCTCTTTGTGGACTTGGCCTTTGCGTTGCTCTGATCATCTTGGGGTTCGGTCTTACCTTGTCTCACCTCCCATGTTCTGCTTAGCGTGACCGTAGGCGCGGCTCCGACTGCCCGTGCACAGGTAGAGGGGTACAAAAACGCACCCCTCTTTTTGTACACCGACATCACGGACTTTTCCCGTGATATCAAGGTGGATGGCTAGCCCATGAAGGACATCGTCTTCACCCTCAACGAGCAAATCAACTTCCTTCAAAGCCAGATATATGATCTTCAAAACCAAGTCTATGAATATGTGGCGAGGTTTAAAGGTATGAGTTTGGCTGCTAGTTGCATGACCCGTGAGACTCATTCTTCCTCTTACGATGGTGGACCTCTGCCATGGAATCCCGAGGACAAGATCGCACCTACTTCATCACCACCACCGTCTTCTTCATCACCAAAAGAAAATTGAGTTTCGGGTATGGGCACTCCCCTTGGCTTCCGCCAAGCTTGGGGGAGGTGCCCCGGAATCGTATCATCCCCATTATCTTTTGCCTTTACTTATTTTAGTTCGATCCTTTGCTTTAGATGAATAAAAGTTTAGTTCGATCCTTTCTTTTTGAGAGTTTTGCTTAGTGATCTATCCTTGTAATCATGTGTGAGATATATAATAAAGTTAGTTTGAGTTTTTGCTTTCTTTACTTTCATGTTGCAATAAAAAGAAAGGAAATAAATGAAAAATAAAGGAAATAAATGAAGAAGATCATACGCTAATCCTATCGTTGGTGATGACACCACATAAGGAAAAGTATAAGTAGAAAATTTTATTAGAGATTGACAAACATAGCATTGGTCAATGATGCAACTCATGAAAGAATTAATAAGGGAAGAGAATATTCACATATAAATATACTATCCTAGATATCTTTTGTGATTGTGAGTCCCCATCAAAATATTATATGCCAATATTGTTGACGTTGGACAAGGAAGACAACTTAATTTGTTCATATTCACATAGAAGCCATATTGTCATAGATCGTTTAAAATGTGGTGCTTGCCCCTATCTTTGCTAGCCAAAAATTCCGCACCAAGTAGAGATACTACTTGTGCATCCAAAAACCCTTAAACCCAAATCTTATTTTCAAGAGTCCACCATACCTACCTAGGGATTGAGCAAGATCCCTCAGGTAACTTGTCAACGGTGCAATAAGGCAATAAAAATTGCTTCTAAAATGTGAGATCATTTAGTATAAGAGAAAATTGAGCGTTATACGAACTTGTGATGGTGAAGAATGAAAGTGACAGACTGCATAATAAAGGTCGCCATCACAAGGGGCAATACAACATGACGTTCTTTTGCACTAAGGGGTTGAGAATACAAACAAATAAGCGCATGGCAACCTCTGCTTCCCTCTATGAAGGGCCTATCTTTTACTTTTATGCAAGAGTCAAAGTTTTTCTCTCTATTCCTTTTTATTTTTCTCCTTTGGCAAGCATCATGTGGTGAGGAAAGATCTAGGCGAAACTATAAGCCCATATGTTTCTATGTGTCCGGTTGAAACGTTTTGCTCATGTGTATGCGGTGAGTGTTAGCAATCATAGAAGACTATTTGATGGTTGAGTATGTGGACTTGCCTAAAGGCTCCAATACGTGACCCTTCCTGAAAAGATGATGAATCGTAGTTGCAAAGTTGACTGAGAACATAGTTTGTTGGTTTCCAATAGAGTTTATGATTTATACTTCAATTGTGTGATGAATTGTCACTTATTCATGGGAAGTCTATGATAAAAGTTCTATGATAAAAGTCTTAAGTTTAAATTTGTTGCTGTTATAATAATCTACATGATGCTTCTCTGTCCGTATTTTGTTTTTATCGACACCTCTCTCTCTAAGCATGTGGACATGTTTTTCAATTTCGATTTTCGCTTGAGGACAAGAGAGGTCTAAGCTTGGGGGAGTTGATACATCCATTTTGTATCATGTTTTATTTTTGTTATTTATGATGTTTTATGCATAATAATGCTTTTTGGAGTAATTCTAATGCCTTTTCTCCATAATTTGCAAGGTACACACTAAGAGGGAGAATTCCGGCAGCTGGAAATCTGGACCTGAAAAAGCTACGTCAGGCTACCTATTCTGCACAACTCCAAACAAGCTGAAACTTCACGGAGAATTTTTATGGAATATTTGATGAATATTGGAGCAAATAAGTACCAGAGGAGGCCCACCAAGTGGGCACAACCCACCTGGGCGCGCCCTAGTGGGTTGTGCTCACCCAGGCCCACCTCCGGTGCCCATCTTCTGGTATATAAGTCATTTTGACCTAGAAAAAATAAGGAGAGGACTTTCAGGATGGAGTGCCGCCATCTCGAGGCGGAACTTGGACAGGAGCACTTTTGCCCTCCAGCGAAGCGATTCCGCCAGGGGAACTTCCCTCCCGGAGGGGGAAATCATCATCATCGTCATCATCACCAACAACTCTCCCATCTTGGGGAGGGCAATCTCCATCAACATCTTCAACAACACCATCTCCTCTCAAATCCTAGTTCATCTCTTGTGTTCAATCTTTGTACCAGAACTATAGATTGGTGCTTGTGGGTGACTAGTAGTGTTGATTACATCTTGTAGTTGATTACTATATGGTTTATTTGGTGGAAGATTATATGTTCAGATCCATCATGCTATTTAATACCCCTCTGATATTGAGCATGATTATCATTTGTGAGTAGTTACTTTTGTTCTTGAGGTCACCGGAGAAATCATGTGAACTTGATGTGTGTTCGATATTTTGATAGTATGTATGTTGTGATTCCCTTAGTGGTGTCATGTGAACATCAACTACATGACACTTCACCATATTTTGGGCTTAAGGGAATGCATTGTGGACTAGTAATTAGATGATGGGTTGCGAGAGTGACAGAAGCTTAAACCCCAGTTTATGCGCTATTCCATAAGGGACCGATTGGATCCAAAAGTTTAATGCTATGGTTAGAATTTATTCTTAGTACTTTTCTCGTAGTTGCGGATGCTTGCGGGAGGGTTAATCATAAGTAGGAGGTTTGTTCAAGTAAGAAGAGCACCTAAGCATTGATCCCCCCACATATCAAATTATCAAAGTAGCGAACACAAATCGAACCAACATGATGAAAGTGACTAGATGAAATTCCCGTGTACCCTCAAGAACGCTTTGCTCACTATAATAGACCATTTTGGCATGTCCTTTGCCTCAAAAGGATTGCGCTACCTTGCTGCACTTTTGTTACTACTATCATTACTTGCTCATTACAAAAATATCTTGCTATCAAACTACTTTGTTACTTACAATTTCAGCACTTGCAGACATTACCTTGCTGAAAACCACTTGTCATTTCCTTCTGCTCCACGTTGGGTTCGACACTCTTACTTATCGAAAAGAGCTACAATTTATCCCCTATACTTGTGCGTCATCATGGTGTGGGGAGCGCGTGAGCATCACCTTGTGGCCGCTGCACCACCTGGCAGATTGCCTCATCCCATGCCGGTGCTGCCGCCCCCCACGGCGGGTCGCGCGGGAGCGCTTCGCGCCTGGGCTCGAGGTCGGCGCCACGCAGAGGAGGAGGAGGAGGAGGAGGCGCGCCGTGAGCCACGTCGCCCGCCTGGGAGGGCGGGGGCGGAGCGAGTGGGAGGGCGTTGGGGCTTCTCCGGCGGCGTTGACGAGCTCGGCGATGCGACCAAGCTAGTCGTCGTAGCGATCGTTGGCGGGACGGTAGCGCAGCAGCTCACGGACCATGAGCAGCGCAGCCTGTGCGTTCGCCGGCCCGTGTCGATCGTGGGAGGACAACGTCGTGGCGAGAGTGAGGGACGGAGTAGCGGGCCGGCCATCGCGCAGCATGGAGGGTGGCAGCGACGAGTCCTGCTGCTCGTGAGCAGCAGGGTCAGTGGCAGCATTAGCCGTAGGAGAGGTGGAGCGGCGTGGAGCGCCGCGGCCCACATGTGCCATCTGGGCAACACGAGCGGCCAGGCGCTCGGCGCGGACTCGGCGGGCGTCGGCCATGGGAGCGACGAAGTGGAGGCGAAGCGAGACTGGAAGGAGGATTCCGACATGCCCCTACCTGGCGCGCCAAATGTCGGATTCAGGGCTCCGCAGAACCAAGGAGGTTTGAACATTGGGGCGTGTGCGGAGATCTCACTTCACCAGGATGCCCCGCTCGCCACACCCACGGCCGGTTCTCACCGATTGTGCTGGATTGCAGAGAAGGAAAGAACACACAGATTTACCCAGGTTTGGGCTACCTTGCGGTGTAACACCCTACTCCTGCTTTTGGTGGATTGGCCTGATGAGGAGGTTGAGGATGAACTGGTACAGTGGATGAGTGACCTCACGAGGGCTCGAGAGGTGAGGGTAGAATGGATCTGATCCCCCTCTATGGTGGAGGCTAGCCTATATTTATAGTGGCCTTGATCCTCTTCCCTCGTAACTAGCGGGAAGGGATCCCACAACGGCCAATCTTTAAACGGGACAAGGGGTACATCTTATCCTGACGAAAGGTGGTCTTTGCCTGCAAAGCTCCTGGGCATGATGCAACAGTGGGCTCGGCGATGTCATCCATCATGTGGAGCTCGTGGCCTTGGTCTCGTTGCACTGGAATGGGAAGCTTTGGGGCCTCCCTCGGGAACATGCGCATGTCCTTGCTCCCTTAGCACCGAAAGGGAAACTGTCTCCTCTGCGCCCGCCCGCCTGGCCTTGGTCGTCATGGCTCATGTCATCGCAACCTCGTGAGATAGGGTACCTGCATAGAAATCTCTGCTCCTCGGGAGGCAGCCTAGGGAGGCCGCTCCTCTAGAGGTCTCAACGTCGTCCGCCTCGCGAGGCCGGGGGCCCCTCGCGAGGGTCTTGTGCTCGGGGAATTGTAGCTGAGCCGTTCCAGGCCGTCGATGGGCCCGCGTGCTGGGCCGCATGCAGGCAGATCTGGGTACCCCCGATCCTAGGACGCCGACAGTCTTGAAAGATTACAAAACATCATCATCTCAGACATCACATATATCACATCATTTCTTGGTCATACCACATCACGTGCCCTACAAAACAAGTTAGACGTCCTCTACTTTGTTTTTGCAAATTTTACGTGGCTTCTAAGGGTAATGTATAAGAACTGTTCTTGCTTAGAAAACCACAATGGTGATATTCAAGTTGACTTTTAACCATTTCAGGACCGCAGTTGTCAAATCTTATTTTAACAATAGTAGGAGAGACGGACATCCCGAGCATCTTTATGTAATACACGTTACATGTCAGTCACCGAACCGGCCTCTGGTGCATGGACAAGTAAATTTGGTCTGGGCCGCTTCATTCCAATGCTGCCAAATCCAAAATAATGAAGGAGGGTAGCAACATGAACATCAACGCCCACAACAAAATTGTGTTCTACTCGTGTAAAGCATCTACGCATAGACGGGGCTCATGATACCATGGAGCTGGAATGAGCTCAAATTGTGTTCTATTGTTTTTGAAAATATAGGTTAAAAATTCACGAAGCCAGAACGATTTGAATTTTTTGTGATCTTTTAATGGAAAATAACAGATTTTTGGGTGAAGGAATCATCACAAGGCGGTGCCTAAGGGCTCCACATAGCCTCCCGGCGCGGCCTAGACCCCTCTCGCATGAGGGCCTCACGTGGGGGATGTGAAGGTCGGTTGGGGTCTTCTTTCTCCGCAAGAAAGCTAATTTATGGAGAGAGTAATCGTGTAAAAATTTCAGCCCGATCGGACTTACTGAATATTTAAGAAATGGTGCTCGGCCTTAGAAACAATTCTGAAATATAGAAGAAAATTGAGAAAAAAGAAGAGATCCAATCTCGGAGGGGCTCTCGCCCCTCTTTGCGCCATGGAGGCCAAGAACCAGAAGGGGAAACCTCTCCCCATCTAGGGCCAGGCCATGGAGGAATAAGGAGGGGGCCTCTATCCCGCTCTTTCCCGGTGGCATTGGAGTGCCGTTGCGGGTACCACCATCGCGGCGATCGTCTGCAATGACTTCATCGTCTTCACCGAGATCTCCAACACCTTTCTCCCTCTCTATTTAGCGGTTCACTCCCCCGCAACCCGCTGCAATCCCTATTTGAACATGGTGTTCGATGCTATTAATTATTATCTGATGATTTCTTACATCTTCTTTTTGTCTGAGTAGATTACTTTTGTCGTATATGTGTTAGTTGGTGAATTGCTATGATTTATTTGAGCTGCATGTGGTTATGTTACTATCCTTTTGATGCCCATCATATGAGCATGTGTGTGAATCACACCTTAGGGTTAGTAGTATGTTGATAGAACTATGCATAGGCTGGCGGATACTACCAAGGATGAGGGTAGAAACTGATGCATATGGGATTGAAGCGGACCAATATATAATAATGCTATGGTTAAGTTTACCTTGGTGAACTTGTTAGTATTTGCGGATGCTTGCTAATAGTTCCAATCATAAGTACACATAATTTCAAGTACGGATAGTATGTTAGCAGAGGCCTCTCCCGCATATAAAACTACAATGATGATAATCAATTTAGTAATTTAGCTAATTGCCTAGGGACAATTTCGCACACCCTAGCACCACTTTCTCACACTCGCTATTTGTATTATATTGTACTTTTACCCAGGCAGCACTTAACTTTTATTTTGACGTTCTTTAGTATCAATAAACCTATCCTTTTATACCCGCGGCAGCGATTATTTCTTATTTTTAGATAAAGTTTGGTGTACATAGGCTTGTATCAGTAGCAGATAGGACATGAGAAAACACCAATCCAACCTTTAGCTCACTCTGGGTTCGACACTCTATACTTACCACCTCCATCATTGGAAAATGTTACAGCAATTCCTTGTACTTGGGGATTATCAGTGGCCGCGCAGCTCGCCCGGGAGTGCGGCATGGTGGCGGCGAATCCCGTCCATCCGTGCACAGGCAGAACCGTGGCACCGCCGGCACAGGCACCCTGTCAGGGTTGAGGTGCCTGTCGTGCGACGGATTAACATCCGGCCACGGCGGCGGGATGCGATGCTGCTAGTGGTTGAGGTGCCTATCGTGCGTAGGGAAGGTAGAGGCGCACGTGTGCCGGCCGTGGTGCAATGGTGAAGTTGGTCGAGCCTGTTTGGTTTCTGTTTTCTGAAGCGGAGCTGAATATTAGGGAACAGAGCAGTCCCAAACAGGCTCGAAGGAAATGGATAGCCGAGTTGGCCACATGATTCCACGCTTGGCGGATGGGAAATTGGGTGCCAGTGCCACATGCACGCATGCTAGGCCATCACCCAGTCCCGATGCCCCGGCCTAAGAGCATCTCCAGTTGTTCGCCCCCCAGGGGCTTGAAATAGCGCCGCCTGGGGGCGTGCCGGTGAAAATATCGGCGTGGGGGCGGTGGGTTTCCCAACCGCCGCCCCAAGCCCACCCGAGACGCTGTTTTTTGAAAAATAAACTCGGCCAAAATTAGGCCAAACACAACACATATTCGGCCAAACTAGGCGATTTCATTTATATTTGTACATAAAAAATTAAAAACAGAATTTAAAAACTTAAAAACATAACGAAAACTACTGCGCTGCCGTCCGCCCTTCCTACAGGCCAAAGAGCGCGCCGAAGGAGCTGTAGTCGCCGCCATCGTTGAAGATGTCGTCGCCGTCGTCCGTCTCCTTCTTCACGCCGCTGCCATCCTTGCTGCACCCCTGCCTGGGTCGCCATGGCGGATGGGTTTGGTTGGCGACGGTGGTGCGTCATCGTCACTGTCCTTGAGGACGATGACACCGCCCTAGTCATGGCCACGGCACCGAGCGGCGATCTCCTCGAGGGCGTGGCGCTGGCGCTCCGTCTCCAGCTGGACGTAGTCCTCATGCGCCCACTTGAGGGCGGCCTCGTCGGTGGCAGCCATGTTGTCGTACTCGCTCTTCATGGCGACGAGCCCCGGCTCCGTCTTCGGCTTGACGAGGCGGGAGGAGGAGGAGCCACGGCTGCCCTCGTTGATGACGAGGGCGCCGCCGTGGGTGTGTTGCCCGGGCGGCGTCTTCACGATCTCGGCCTTGATGCTGGCGAGCATCGGCGAACCGGAGGAGCGGGAGGGGGAGAAGGAGAAGGACCCACCCGCCATGCGCCTCGACAGACAAATGCAGCCGCCACTCCGGCGGGGGACAGACGCTAGGGCCGCCGGGTACTAGAGCGGCGGCTGGTTGCCGCCCTCGAGGTGCTTGAGGACGTAGTGCAGTGTCCGCCCGGGGACGCCCCACCGCAGGCGGCGACCGTCGGTGTTGTGCCACCCCCTCACTGACGCGTTGTTGGTGGAGGCGACCTGCTCCTCATGGCGGCATTGGAACTACGCCGCCCAGCTAGCGTGCTTGTTGGCGGCATACTCTGGGCGGCCGCGCACCTCCTCCGGCAGGGAGGCTCGAATGTGCGATCTTGCCATGGAAGTGGTCGACGTCGGGCAGCGGGGGGGGGGGGGGGGGGGGGCGGGGACGCCTCCGGCTCTGAGCCTCCACCGCCCCAGCACGCGCATGTCAGGCGGCGTCGGGTAGTTTGCCTCGTGGAGGAGGTACGCGTCCCACTCATGCAGGGTGCGGCGGCCGAAGCCATTGGCCGCCGCACCGTTGCCGGGGAAATGCTCCCATCAGCGGATGTAGACGCAGTGGCTAGAGGCGGGAGTGAGAGAGACGGGATGGGGCGCCGGCGGCAAGAGATGGACTATGCGGGCGAAGGAGAGTGCGTCCACCGGTGAGGGAGGGGTGCCTTTTTATAGCCTCCGGGGGCGGCAGACTTGTGTGTACGCGTGGCGGGAGGGGGACGGAGCATCGTCGCGCCATCACTGTGCCGCCTGTGAGGAATCAATGGAAGGCTGACCGGCGTCAGCCTTGGCATTGATTCCCTGCGGGAAAATGAGGGGATGAGGAAGATGAGACGCGGCTGGTCGCCGACTCCGCGGGCCTGCCAGGCTTTTGCACCAAAAATGCTACCCCCAGCGCCCCCGGGGGCCCCCCAACGCGCCGGGTTCAGCCTGGGTCCGCCGGCGCCAGTTTCGGGCCTAACTGGCAAAAATTGGGCTTCTGGGGGCGCGACTGAGCCGTTTTTTCAGCGCCGACGATAAAAAAGGTCCTTGGGGGGGGGCTTGTTGGGGGCGCGGCTAGAGATGCTCAAACACGGGGTGTTAGACTGTATTTCTACCTGGCTTCTGTATATGTCTTGTATATTTGTATTGTACACTTCGTGTACCCCTTTATATATATATGAGATAGTGATACGTCTCCAACGTATCTATAATGTTTTATTGTTCCATGCTATTACATTATTAATCTTGGATGTTTTATAGTCATTTTATATCATTTTTTGGTACTAACCTATTGACATACTGCAAGTGCCAGTTGCTATTTTCTGCATGTTTATTACATCGAAGGAAATCAATATCAGATGGAGTCCAAATGCCACGAAACTTTACGGAGTTTTTTTATGGACCAGAAGACACGTAATGGGCCCTGGCTGCACCTAGGGGGTGCTCCGAGGAGAGCACAACCCACCAGGGCGCCCCAGGAGGCCTAGGCGTGCCCTGGTGGGTTGTGCCCACCTTGGGTGCCCCTCGGACCGCCTCTTTGCTATATAAATACCCCAATATTCCAGAAACCCTAGGGGAGTCGATGAAATATTGATCCAGCCACCGCAGAGTCCAGAACCACCAGATCCAATCTAGACACCATCTCGTATGGGGTTCACCACCTCCATTGGTGCCTCTCCGATGATGCGTGAGTAGTTCTTTGTAGACCTACGGGTCCGTAGTTAGTATCTAGATGGCTTCCTCTCTCTCGCTGAATTCTCAATACAATGGTCTCTTGGAGATCCATATGATGTGACTCTTTTTGCGGTGTGTTTGTTGGGATCTGATGAACTTTGAGTTTATGATCAGTTATATATTTTTATATCCATGAAAGTATTTGAGTTTCTTTGATCTCTCTTATGTATGATTGCTTATAGCCTTGTATTTCTTCTCGATATTTGGGTTTTGTTTGGCCAACTTGATCTATTTATCTTGCAATGGGAAGATGTGCTTTGTAGTGGGTTCGATCTTATGGTGTTTGATCCCAGTGACAGAAGGGGAACTGACACGTATGTATCGTTGCTACTAAGGACAAAACGATGGGGTCTATCTCTACATAAATAGATCTTGTCTACGTCATGTCATCGTTCTTATTGCAGTCCTCCATTTGTTTCATGAACTTAATACACTAGATGCATGCTGGTAGCGGTCGATGTGTGGAGTAATAGTACTAGATGCACGCGGGAGTTGGTCTACTAAGTTTGGACGTGATGCCTATATAATGATCATTGCCTGGATATCGTCATGATTATTTGAAGTTCTATCAATTGCCCAACAGTAATTTGTTCACCCACCGTTTGCTATTTTCCTCGAGAGAAGCCACTAGTGAAACCTACGGCCCCCGGGTCTATTTCTCATATATTTGCCTTTGCGGTCTACTTTTCCTTTGCATTTATTTTCAGATCTATTAAACCAAAAATACAAAAATACCTTTCTGCAATTTATTCTTATTTATTTTGTTTGGTTCGATCTATCAATCTACTATAATTTCCTCACGTCTGTTTGCCCATCTTGGGGCACCGCTACCCGAAAGGGGATTGACAACCCCTTTTACACGTCGGGATGCGAGGATTTGTTATCTGTGTGCAGGGGCTATTTACGTTGTGTTGCTTGGTTCTCCTACTGGTTCGATAACCTTGGTTTCTTCACTGAGGGAATTACCTACCGCCGCTGTGCTACATCATCCCTTCCTCTTTGGGGAAATACCGAAGTAGCTTCAAACCGCAATCAAAAGGAATTTCTGGCACCGTTGCCGGGGAGGATCTTCAACATAAACTAGGTTCCTAATATCAAATCTCATCTCCTCGCAACTTACATTATTTGCCTTTTGCCTCTCGTTTTCCTCTCCCCCACTTCATAAAGTTTGCCGTTTTATTCGCCCTCTTTTTCGTTCGCCATTTTCTCGTCAGATCTATCCTTTGCTTGCAACCACGAGTGATTTTGGTATGGCACCAACAGATGATGGCCTAACTCCCAAGATTCGATGCACGGGCAATCTGGATGCTAAAAATTTTATCTTGAGGCAAGGGAATGTTATGGGAAAAGAACGTATCCAAGAATTTTTTCAATTGTGTGGGAAATCTAAGTCTGATGGTGCTCCTATACTTAAAACTACTAGATCTTATGCGGATGATATTTCAGCACTAGTCCTGAAACTTCAAAGTAAATTTACTCATACTCACCCTACTTTGCAAATATTGTTTTTTGAGCTTCCCTAAATAAAGAATCCTAGGGCTAAAAATTGGCCACTCTCGTTCTTATGAATGAGTTTGACTACATAATACGGGAAGCTAGGGAAATCTTTGATTTTTATGGTATGAATCGTGAAAAACCCGTGATAGACGAAATCCTTTACAATAGTGACTATGCACTAAGGCATTTGCTTGGGGATAATAAAATCTTTGATGAGAATCTTAAGAAGGAAGTCCCCGTTCTAGATATAATCCAACAAGTTTTCAATAATGTTAATCAACATTACTCTTGGATTGTTGCGAGAAATCAAAGGGGTTATGATGAAAACCAACTTAGGAATGCTAAAGTTTCCATGGATAATATGTTTTATGTTGTGTTTACAAAACCCCATGATGAAAACACTTCAAAGAAAATTAAGAAGAAGGATGACAATACTTAGATCCTTGCTTTATGCCTAGCTAAGGGCATAAAACTATTGCGCTTGTTGGGAGGCAACCCAATGAATAAAATTTATTTTTGCTTTTTGCCTTCTGTTCTTGAGTGTTTGCACAATTATGCTACTGTTATTATTGTGTTTTTTATGTTTTAATTAGTGTGTGTGCCAAGTAAATCCTTTAGGATCTTCTTGGGTGATAGTTGTTTGATCTTGCTGAAAAACAGAAACTTATGCACTCACGAAAATAATTTTCATAAATCATAGAAAAGTGATTTTGCCCTGATTCTTTCTGCAGAAGATTAATATAGAAATTACCCTGGTCTTCCTAATTTTTCAGAATTTTTGGTGATACAGAAGTATTCGAAATAGTCAAATTGCTACAGACTGTTATGTTTTGACAGATTCTGTTTTCTTTGCGTTGTGTGCTTGTTTTGATGGCTCTATGGTTTCCTTTGATGAGTTTTTTCCATAGAAAAGTTGGAATACAGTAGATATAATGTAAAATATGAATTGGTTTGATACAGTAATTATAGTAGTGGCTTGCTCTTATACTAACGGATCTCACGAAGGTTTTGTTGAGTTTTGTGTGATTGAAGTTTTCAAGTTTTGGGTTATCTTACGATGGATGAAGGAAGGATAGAAGAGCCTAAGCTTGGGGATGCCCCGACATCCCAAGCTATTATCAAAAAATGAGCAACCAACTAAGCTTGGGGATGCCCCCGAGTGGCATCCCCTCTTTCTTCTAACGATCATCGGTATTTTACTCGAAGCTATATTTTTATTCGTCACATACTATGTGTTTTGCTTGGAGCGTCTTGTATGATATGAGTCTTTGCTTACTTTTTGTGTGTTTTTAGTCTTGATACCTTGCTGGACACACCTATTTGGGAGAGCCAAAATTATGTCATGACTTGTTAGAATTGCTCTCTATGCTTCACTTAAATTTTTATGAGCTATGGACTTGCTCTAGTGCTTCACTTATATCTTTTTTAGCACAGTGTGCTTTAGTATTTTTGAAGAAATGCTCTCTTGCTTCACTTAGATTTATTTGAGAGTTAGTAAAATTTCCAAGAAATTCTCTCTTGCTTCACTTAAACTATTTCGAGAGAAAGAAATAGTATGCTCATGATCTTCACTTATATTTGTTTGAGCTTATGAAAAGCAACACATGAAAATTAGTCCCAAGTGATAGCTATCCAAGAAGGATATAATAAAAACTTTCATGAAGATCATTGGACAAAATAAATTTGATTCTTAGTAATAGTTTTGAGATGTGATGATGTGATATGTGAGTTATGTTGATGAGTAATTATGCTTTAGTAAGAATATTGGTGTTAAGGTTTGTGATTCCCTATGCAAGTACGAAAGTCAATAGTCATGCAATGAAATTATATCCTACTTGTGGTGCATTATTCGGTGTTAATTATGCTTAATGCTTGCTTGTGAGATTATTCGTTTCTTGGTTGGTCGCTTCTCAATCTTTTGCTAGCCTTCATTTTGCACTAAGTATGATCTCTACTTGTGCATCAAAAATCCTTTAACCAGTTTTGTCACATGAGTCCACTATATCTACCTATATGCGGTATTATTTTGCCGTTCTAAGCAAATTTGCATGTGCCATCTCTAATTTTCAAAATAAACTTCTCGTTTGTGTGTTTGTTTCGCTCGCGGAGCGGTGAGCGGTGGCTAATATTTTCCATGTTGGATGTGTTATTTTCACGATGAGTGTTTATTCACTTGTCATTGCACGAGAGTAAGGCAAAGGTTTTAGGGATGCCCAGTCCCAAAATGAAAAAAAATACTTTATGTTGTCAAATAATAAATTCCTTGGAAAGTGTTGGTATGGAGGGCAACCGTGGATACGGCTAGCCATGGAAAGTGAAAGTATGGTGGAAAAAGGAATAAACTTTATTTTCTGTCTGCGAACTGCGTATGATATATCTAGCATGGAAAGTGTTGGGAATTCTAAGTCGTTTTCGTTGGTGGGATGCATACACCTCCCAAAATGTTTTTATCTCTAAGTTTTTCGCTTTGAGCTCTGGCACCTCTACAAATCTCTACTTCCCTCTGCGAAGGGCCTTTCTTTTACTTTATGCAATTTTTATTTTGAATTTGAGTCTCCATCGTCTCTTATAAAAGCACCACCTAGGAGGAAATATGATCGTACTTAAGTATTAGGTGTAGCTAATACGCGAGTGTGTTTCATGAATGGATCAATGGTTGAGCATGATGGGCTAGGGATAACTTATTTTGGCGTTGGTATTTTGAAAGACCTGGTTGCTTGTTGATATGCTTGAGTATTAAAATTATCATGTCAAAACTAGACTATTGCTTTGAATCCCATAAAAGCCCGAATGTCCATGCTATAAAGACAAGAATATGATATGACATGTTAGGCAGCATTCCACGTCAAAAAATCTGTTTTTATCACTTACCTACTCGAGGATGAGTTGGAGTTAAGCTTGGGGATGCTGATATGTCTCCAACATATCTATAATTTTTTATTGTTCCATGTTGTTATATTATCAATCTTGGATGTTTCATAATCATTTTATATCATTTTTTGGTACTAACCTATTGACATAGTGCCAAGTGCCAGTTGTTGTTTTCTGCATGTTTTTTACACCGCAGGGAATCAATATCAGACGGAGTCCAAATGCCACGAAGCTTTACGGAGATTTTTCATGGACCAGAAGACACGTAATGGGCCCTAGATGCGCCTGAGGGTGCTCCGAGGAGAGCACAACCAACCAGGGCACGCCAGGAGGCCCAGGCGCGCCCTGGTGGGTTGTGCCCACCTCGGGTGCCCCCGGACCGCCTCTTTGCTCTATAAATACCCCAATATTCCAGAAACCCTAGGGGAGTCGGTGAAATATTGATCCAGCCACCACAGAGTCCAGATCCAATCTAGACACCATCTCGGATTAGGTTCACCACCTCCATTGGTGCCTCTCCGATGATGTGTGAGTAGTTCTTTGTAGACCTACGGGTCCGTAGTTAGTAGCTAGATGGCTTCCTCTCTCTCGCTGAATTCTCAATACAATGGTCTCTTGGAGATCCATATGATGTAACTCTTTTTGCGATGTGTTTGTTGGGATCTGATGAACTTTGTTTATGATCAGTTATATCTTTTTATATCCATGAAAGTATTTTAGTTTCTTTGATCTCTCTTATGCATGATTGCTTATAGCCTCGTATTTCTTCTCCTATATTTGGGCTTTGTTTGGCCAACTTGATCTATTTATCTTGCAATGGGAAGAGGTGCTTTGTAGTGGGTTCGATCTTACAGTGCTTGATCCCACTGACAGAAGGGGAACCGACACGTATGTATCGTTGCTACTAAGGATAAAACGATGGGGTCTATCTCTACATATATAGATCTTGTCTACGTCATGTCATCGTTCTTATTGCAGTCCTCCATTTGTTTCATGAACTTAATACACTAGATGCATGCTGGTAGCGGTCGATGTGTGGAGTAATAGTAGTAGATGCAGGCAGGAGTCGGTCTACTAATCTTGGACGTGATGCCTATATAATGATCATTGCGTGGATATCGTCATGATTATTTGAATTTCTATCAATTGCCCAACAGTAATTTGTTCACCCACCGTTTGCTATTTTCCTCGAGAGAAGCCACTAGTGAAACCTACGGCCCCCGGGTCTCTTTCTCATATATTTGCCTTTGCGATCTACTTTTCCTTTGCATTTATTTTCAGATCTATTAAACCAAAAATACAAAAATACCTTGCTGCAATTTATTCTTATTTATTTTGTTTGGCGTTCCATCTATCAATCTACTATAATTTCCTCACGTCCGTTTGCCCATCTTGGGGCGCCGCTACCCGAAAGGGATTGACAACCCCTTTTACACGTCGGGTTGCGAGGATTTGTTATCTGTGTGTAGGGGCTGTTTATGTTGTGGTGCTTGGTTCTCCTACTGGTTCGATAACCTTGGTTTCTTCACCGAGGGAAATACCTACCGCCGCTATGTTGCATCATCCCTTCCTCTTTGGGGAAATACCGACGTAGCTTCAAGCCGCAATCAGATAGCCACACCCGTTACGGGTGTCGAGCAGTTTTCCAAACCCTAAGTTTAACGCGGTATCAACCCAGGTCGGTTCTACAGCTTCCACTGCCCCCGGCGCAGCCGCCGCCGCGCCGGCATCTGTCTTGCCATTCTTGTTGTCGCGTCCGTTGGTCTCGGTGTACTCCGGCCCGTCCTCCATGGTCGATGCCTCCTCGGATCAGCCGCCGCTGGACACGTCCGCCTGGGGCTGGCGCCTCCAATTCCTACGGACACTTGGATCATCCCGTGCACAACTACCCGCCTAGGGCCGGTGCCTTCAATCAGCCCATGCACAACTACCCGCCTAAAGTACAAGATGCTCCGGTTTCGGTTACGCATGCGCCCGCGATGCAATATGCGGCTGCGTCGATCCGTCCTACGCCCACGATGCAATACACGGCCACGCCTGCTGCTCTCTACAACGGTGTGTCGTCCCACTACACCGCGCCTACTGCTCCCTACAACGGCGTGTCCCCTACAGCACGTCTGCGGCACCCTATGCGCCCACGTCTGCTGCCCCCTACGTCACTGCGTCCGCGGTACCCTATAGCGCTGCATCTACAGTGCCCTACAGTGCGCCGGTGCTGCCCTACATTGCTGTTGTGCCGCCGGCCTATGGCGGGTACCCCTCGGCTCCTCCGACTGCGCCGCACTATGGTGCTCCTTCACCGGTTGTGCCTCCCTTGACAGAGCTGGCTCACGGTGCATCTGGTGGTGCCCCACATCAGGGTTACTACACGTCGCCCTATCCTCCTACACCGCCTCCACCGGATCATGCTGGCGCTACGGTGTTGTTTTACTTCGCGCATCTCATCCCTGTGAAACTCACGACAGATAACTATCTGTCATGGTGTGTGCAGGTGTTGTCGCTTCTCCGCAGTCGCCACTTGGAGGGCTTTGTCGATGGCACACTACCGTGCGCTCCGCCGTATCATCCGGGGTATCATGCTTGGGTAGCTCAGGATCAAGCCATCCTCTCTGCTATACAGTCATCTCTCACAGAGGGGGTCTCGTCACTGGTCATCTTCGCTGCTACGTCTCGGGGTGCGTCGACGACTCTTCATACCAGTTTTGCTTCGCAGTCCCAGGCATGTGCTCATGCCATTCGCACGGCGCTCGGGAAGGTGAAGCTTAATGACCTCACCATCACTGACTACTTCAACAAGGTGACGGGTGTGGCTGAAACACTTGCCTCCATTGGCAAGGCTCTTGGTCCGGAGGAGTTCACTAATGTTTGCTTGAACTACGTCGGTATTTCCCCAAAGAGGAAGGGATGATGCAGCACATCAACGGTAGGTATTTCCCTCAATGATGAGACCAAGGTTATCGAACCAGTAGGAGAACCACGCAACACCACGTAAACAGCTCCTGCACACACAAAACAAATACTTGCAACCCGACATGTTAAAAGGGTTGTCAAAACCTTTCGGGTAAGGGCGCCAGAAATTGGCACGTGGATGCGAGAAAGTTGTAATAGATTGATAGATGCAAATAAAAGCAAATAAAATTCAGCGAGGTGTTTTTGGGTTTTTAATAATATAGATCTGAAAATAAAAGTTGCAAATAAAAAGGCAAATAGCAAAATAGATCTAAAAGTATATGATGAGAAAATAGACCCAGGGGTCATAGATTTCACTAGTGGCTTCTCTCAAGAAAAATAGCATACGGTGGGTAAACAAATTACTATTGGGAAATTGATAGAACTTCAAATAATCATGACGATATCCAGGCAATGATCATTATATAGGCATCACGTCCAAGATTAGTAGACCGACTCCTGCCTGCATCTACTACTATTACTCCACACATCGACCGCTATCCAGCATGCATCTAGTGTATTAAGTTCATGGAAAAACGGAGTAATGCAATCAGAACGATGACATGATGTAGACAAGATCTATTTATGTAGAAATAGACCCCACCTTGTTATCCTTAATGGCAACGATACGTACGTGTCGGTTCCCCTTCTGTCACTGGGATCAAGCACCGTAAGATCAAACCCATCACAAAGCACCTCTTCCCATGACAAGAAAAATTGATCTAGTCGGCCTAACTAAACCAAGGATTCAAAGAAGAAATACAAGGCTATAAGTAATCATGCATATAACAGATCAAAAGACTCAAATAACTTTCATGGATAAAAACATAGATCTGATCATAAACTCAAAGTTCATCGGATCCCAACAAACACACCGCAAAAAGAGTTACATCAAATAGATCTCGAAGAGACCATTGTATTGAGAATCAAGAGAGAGAGAGAGAGAGGAAGCCATGTAGCTACTAACTACGGGCCCGAAGGTCTACAATGAACTACTCACGCATCATCGGAGAGGCACCAATGATGATGATGAACCCCTCTGTGATGGTGTCTAGATTGGATCTGTGGTTTCCGTAACTTGCGGTGGCTGGAATTGATTTTTGTTGACTCCCCTAGGGTTTTTGGAATATTGGGGGTACTTATAGAACAAAGAGGTGGTGCGGGAGGTGGCTGAGCTGGGCATAACCCACCTGGGTGCGCCTGGCCCCCCAGGCGTGTGATAACCCACAAGTATAGGGGATAGCAACAATTTTCGAGGGTAGAGTATTCAAACCAAATTTATAGATTCGACACAAGGGGAGCCAAAGAATATTTGCAAGTATTAGCAGTTGAGTTGTCAATTCAGCCACATCTGGAGATTAATTATCTGCAGCAAAGTGGTCAATAGCAAAGGAGTATAATAGTTTTGATAGTAGTGGCAGCAGCAATAGCAAAGGTAACAATAGCAGTAGTAACTTAGCAGAAACAATATAGGATAAATTCGTGGCCATTGGATTTCTAATTGTTGGATGATATCCATCATGTGACAATCATAACCTAGGGCGCTACGGCACTAGCTCCTGTTCATAAATATAATGTAGGCATGTATTCCGTAAATAGTCATACGTGCTTATGGAAAGAACGTGCATGACATGTTTTGTCCTACCCTCCCGTGGCAGTGGGGCCCTATTGGAAACTAAGGGATATTGACGCCTCCTTTTAATAGAGAACCGGAACAAAGAATTAACACACGGTGAATACATGAACTCCTCAAACTACGGTCATCACCGGGAGTGGTCCCGACTATTGTCACTCCGGGGTTGCCGGATCATAACACGTAGTAGGTGACTATAACTTGCAAGATCGGATCTAGAACATGGATATAATGGTGATAACATAAACGGTTCAGATCTGAAATCATGGCACCCAGGCCCAAAGTGACAAGCATTAAGCATGGCAAAGTTATAGCAACATCAATCTCATAATATAGTGGATACTAGGGATCAAGCCCTAACAAAACTAACTCGATTACATGATGAATCTCATCCAACTCCTCACCGACCAGCGAGCCTACGAAAGAATTACTCACTCCCGGTGGGGAGCATCATGGAATTGGCGATGGAGAACGGTTGGTGATGAGAAGGAACGAAGATCCCCCTCTCCAGAGCCCCAAACGGACTCCAGATCTGGCCTCCAGATGAAGAACAGGAGGTGACGGCGGCTCCGTCTCGTGGAACGCAATAATTCTTTCTCCCTCATTTTTTTGGAAAAATGTGATTTTATAGCATAGTTTTCAGGGTCTGCGGGGCCACCAAGTGGGGACAACCCACCTGGGCGCGCCTGGGGGGGGGGGGGGGGGCAGGCGCGCCCTTGTGGGTTGTGCCCACCCAGGTGCCCCCTCAGGTCGCTCTTGGCTCCAGAAATTCTCTTTTATTGTATAAGATATCCTCGCAAAGTTTTGTTCCATTTCGAGAACTTTTATTTCTGCACAAAAACAACACCATGGAAGTTCTGCTGAAAACAGCGTCAGTCCGGGGTTAGTTTCATTCAAATCATGCAAATTAGAGTACAAACCAAGAGGAAAAGCATTAGGAAAAGTAGATACGTTGGAGACGTATCAACTTCCCCAAGCTTAAACCTTTGCTTGTCCTCAAGCAATTCAGTTAATAAACTGAAAGTGAAAAAGTAAAACTTTTACGAACTCTTTTGCTCTTGTTTGCATAAATAAGCTTAAACAATACCCAGGTTTTCAACCAATATTATAACTAAGCATGTCGAAAATAACTTTTAAAAATTATATTAACTCATATCAATGACATAATCAGCTAGCGAGCAGTACTAAGATATCTCAAACGGCAACACGTTATCAAAATAACCATGATATAATATGACAATAGTGGTATCTCGCTAGCCCGTTCTGACACCGCAAAACATAAATGCAGAGCACCTCTAAAGTTCAAGCAGCGTCTAAACATTGTAATTCATGGTAGAAAAGATACAGTCATGATGCACCCAACATTAGCTACACACAATGCATCAGCATGACAGCAGTGCTCTCAGGTTTTGGCGCTTATTTTAGAAGGTGATGACACAACATAAAAGTAAATAGATAGTCCCATCGCAGAGGGAAGCAGTGATTTGCAGAGGTGCCAGAGCTCAAGTTTTAAAACAGAGGTAAATGATATTTTGAGACATGCACCCTTCTCATTTACTTCACGACTATCAGTATCAATATCTTCCATGCTAAGCACGCTAGTGGCGCTTCCCAAGCGAAAAAGTAAAGGTTATGACTCCATTGGGAGTTTTTGTTTGATTATTTGAGAGATCAATTCTTTTTGCAGTTTGGGACTGGGCATCCCTATTTCTGCCCTTTTCTCGTGCTATGGCGAGTGAATAAACACTCGACCTAAGAATAATCCGCTTAGCATGGAAGATACCGACTACCTCCTGTTGTTCCATGAACGATCTAGGCAAACAAAAAGGATTATTTATTTGAAGTTTTTAGAGATGGCACATGCAAATTTACTCAGGACGGCAGGGTAATACCGCATATATGTAGGTATGGTGGACTCATCTAGAATAACATGGGTTCAAGGTTTTTGATGTACAAGCAGAATTCCCACTTAGTACAGGCGAAGGCTAGCAAATAGGTTGAGAAGCGGCCAGCTAGAGAGCAACACCGGTCATGAACATGCATTATGCGTAAGTAACATTGGACACTAGCATGAGTAGGATATGAACACCACGAACATAAATATCATACAGGCTATGTTGGTTTTGATTCAACTACATGCGTGAACATGTGCCAAGTCAAGCCACTCGAACATTTAGAGGAGGATACCATATCATCATACTACATCACAATCATTTTAATGCAATGTTGACATCCAAGATAAATCATTATCCACTCCTAGCTACTTATGCATGGCATGAGAAACTATAATCTCTAATTGTCACTGCAAACATGTTTAATCATAATGGAGTGAATCATGGATACTAGGTTAAACATATTAAAAAAACAGAACAAGTTGAGTTCATACCCGTTTCTCTCTGCCACGACCAATTCATCTAATATCGTCATTATTGCCTTTCACTTGCACAACCGAACGATATGAAAATAATAATAATGCAAGAGTGCCATGGACTAAGTTGGAATCCACAAACATTTTACTCAACATGAGAAGACAAGGTAAAATGGGCTCTTTATTGGATCAACAATTATGCATATGAGAGCCACTCAACATTTTCATCGTGGTCTTCTCCTCCGTACGACTCAATAAAATGAAAAGAAATACAGAGAAATACACTAAAATACTTTTGGAGTTTTTGGTTTTCTTGAACAAGCAAATAAAAGGGAAAAGAAAAAACGAGAAAAACTATTTACACGGGAAAGCTCCCAACAAGCAAAAGAAGAACAAAGAAATATTTTAGTGCTACAGCTAACTACTCTAGAAAGGAAAACAAAAAGAAGCAGGAAATATTTTTGTATTTTCCCAAAGGTTTTCAAATACACAAGAAGAAAGCGAGAAAATAAATTTAACATGGATAATACAATGAAAAAGTGTGAACACCGACAACTGAAATGTGTGAACATGAATGTAAAGTCGGTGAGAAACACGTACTCCCCCAAGCTTAGGCTTTTGGCCTAACTTGGTAATCAGTCAGTAGTTGAACTGTTGAGGAGCGGGCATCCATGGATCCCACTGCTGAGGTTCCTCCTCTGCTACAGCCTGGTTGCTCCGGTAGGCGATGATATCTGCAGGCATAATCTTGTATCCGCCCCTGGCAATAGGATCAAACAAAGCAGGCGCAAGCAATGGAATAATATCACGAGTTCTCACACTAAAAACCAGGTTATAAGGAATAGGAATGTTAGGATAATCGATAGCAGTAAACTGGTGGTGATCCATGGCCGCGTGATCTAGGTAAACCTTGGGGAAAGGATAATCATGCAGGCGTGTATGAACATTAAAGCGAGCCGCCAAACGAGTGGCGTAAATGCCTCCATGTATTTTACCCTTGGACTTATTAATGTGGAGGCGATGTGCCACAGTAGCTCCCAAGCTATAAGTGATGTCGCCCTCTAGGGCACGATGCAAAACAGCAAGGTCTGGTGAACTGAGTGCACCCACCTTCTCTCTAGCAAGCAAGCATTTAGCAATGAAAAGAGCGAAATAATGAACAGCAGGAAAATGCAAGCCAGTGGCAGTGATACTTGACACCCCTCTCTCATCACCCACTGTCAGAGTACGATAAAAGCTTTCAAACTCTACGGGCCCAGGCTCTGCCAAACTACCATCAAATGAAAGCAAGCATATTTCACAAAATCCAGTAAGCGGTATCTGATGGGGTTCAACATATAAATTAAATTGCACTTCAGGGGGATTATTCCTAGGAAGAAAAGTAAAACTTTGCATAAAGGTGTTTGTGAGGAGATGATACTGTTCACATTCAGCTGCGATGAAGTCGGTGAGGCCGGCATTAGCAGCATATTGTGCAAACTCTTGAAGGATTCCAGCCCCTTTCATGAATGGGGTATGCGGTCATTCGCACGGCCGTACTTCCGCCAATCTCCGGGTGTGGAGATCACTGTCAGACGACTCCCCAATAACCCCCTTGGAGTTCTTCTTGGAAGCAAACTTCCTAAAGATATTCATCTTTTCCCTAAGAACAAAATTCAGAAATTTTTAGTCCACAAATTTTTCTCAACAAAACTTTACAAAGTGGTAACAACTACTCATAGGGATGTATAGAGGCCATAAAAAGCATTCAAACTACTTAGAACTCTAAGAATTCAACATGCAAGCTCATCTACAGCAGCACCAAGAGTAGCTAATTATTAAAAATATAAACCACTGAAGCAAACACTAATTGGAAAAACGGAGGAGTCACATACCAAGCAACAATCCCCCGAAACAGTTTCGGAAACGGAGCTTCGAGCAAAAAGATTGAAATACACAGGTTTGAGAGCAAGAACACGAGAAAGAGAGCAATGGTGATTTTTTCTGGATGTAGGTGATGATGTGGGATGAAGAGATAAGTGAGGGGGCCCACAACCCACCAGGGCGCACCTCCCTCTGATATTATTTGCACCAGAAATTCTTAAATATTCAGAAAAAAATCATATTAAATTTTCAGAGCATTCTGAGAATTTTTATTTTTGGGTCATTTTTTATTGCACGGGAAATTCAGAAAACAGACAAAACATGGCATTTTATTTTATTTAACTAGTAAGAACAGAAAATAAAAGGTAGGGACAGAAGGTAGTGCTTACTAAATTCATTAACTTCATACCTCTCAAAAATGATCCATTAATAAGGTTGATCAGGTCTTATTAACAACCACTTTCGATTAGCATGAAACCAAAGAACTTTCGTAAATCACTAAGTTACCTCAACGGGGATATGAATGTCCCCAACAATAAGCATTTCATGTTTCTTTTTAACAGTAGGTAGAGGTAGTTGAAAACTTCCAATAGTGATTGTCGGAGATTTTTCAATAACATTAATACCATTCACTTGGAATTGTTTCTTCAGAAAGTGCACCGTATGCTCATTACCAATGATATGAAAAGTGACTTTGCTTTTATTGCAATCAATAACAGCCCCTGCAGTTTTCAAGAAAGGTCTACCAAGGATAATCGACATGTTGTCGTCCTCGGGCATCTCAAGTATAACAAAGTCAGTCAAAATAGTAACATTAGCAACAACAACGGGCACATCCTCACAAATACTGATAGGTATGGCAGCTGATTTGCCAGCCATTTGCAAAGATATTTCAGTAGGTGTGAGTTTATTCAAATCAAGTCTTTTATATAAAGAGAAAGGCATAACACTAACAACAGCTCCTAAATCACATAAAGCAGTTTTCACATAGTTTCTTTTGATGGAGCAAGGTATAGTTGGTATTCCCGGTTCTCCAAGTTTTTTAGGTACTCCATCTTTAAAAGTATAATTAGCAAGCATGGTGGAGTCAGCTTCCGGTATTTTTCTCTTGTTGGTGATGATGTCTTTCATGTACTTTGCAAAAGGAGGCATTTTAAGGATATAAGTCAAGCAAGTACGCAAAAAGACTGGCCTCAGCATTTCAGCAAAGCATTCAAATTCTTCATCATCTTTCTTTTTAGTTGACTTGGGTGGAAAAGGCATAGATTTTTGAACCCACGGTTCTCTTTCTTTACCGTGTTTTCTAGCCACAAAGTCTCTTTTATCAAATCTTTTATTTTTAGGTTGTGGGTTATCAAGATCAACAGTTGGTTCTATTTCAACATCATTATCTGGTTCTTTTTCATTATTTGGTTGGATATCTTCATGAACATCATTATTATAATTTTGATTATCAGAAGGTGAATGTTCATTACCAGATTGAGTTTCAGCATCAGAAATAGAGACATCATTATCATTATCAGGAGGTTTTTCTATTCCAGGTTCACTAGAAGCATGCAAAGTCCTATCATTTTTCTTTTTCTTCTTTTTTTAGAATGACTAGGTGCAGTGGTATTGTTCCTTTGTGAATCCTGTTCAATTCTTTTTGGGTGTCCCTCAGGATAAAGTGGTTCCTGAGTCATTTTACCTCCTCTAGTTGCAACTCTAACAGCAAAGTCATGTATATTGTTATTCATTTCATCAAGCAATTCTCTTTGGGACTTAGCAACTTGTTCTAACTAAGTTTGTACCATAGAAGCAGGCTTTCCCACACCTCTAACACCATTTCAGATTCTAAATAACAAGTCACTCAAGCGAGCAATCATATCAGAGTTGTATTTCAATTGTTTCATAACATTTGCATTGAAGTGATCTTGCTTCCTAATATAATTCTCAAACTCATAAAGGCATTGAATAGGGTGCATATTGTGAGGATTATCATTATCATTAATTCCATTAGATATTTTACCTCTACCACCTTAGGCAGTGGTGGTGTATCAAGCCCATGTATTTCTTCAATAGGAGGTAAAATTTTGACATCCTCAGCTTTAATACCTTTTTCCTTCATAGATTTCTTTGCCTCTTGCATATCTTCAGGACTGAGATATAATATATCCCTCTTCTTCTGAGTGGGTTGAGGTGGTGGTTCGGGAAGAGTCCAATCATCATAATTTTTCAATATGCTATTCAATAATTATTCAGCTTTCCCAATAGTGCGTTCCCTGAAAACACAACTAGCACAACTATCTAGGAAGTCCCTAGAAGCATCAGTTAGTCCATTAGAAGATATCAAGTATTTCATTTTTCTTAAGAGGATGATCAGGCAAAGCATTAAGCAATTGGAGAAGCCTCCCCCAAGCTTGTGGGAGACTCTCTTCTTCAATTTGCACAAAGTTAAATATCTCCTGCAAGGAAGCTTGTTTCTTATGAGCAGGAAAATATTTTTCAGAGAAGTGATAAATCATATCCTGGGGACTACGCACACAACCAGGAGCAAGAGTATAGTACCAAGCTTTAGCATCACCCTTTAATGAGAACGGAAATAATTTGAGAATATAGTAATAGTGAGTTTTCTCGTCATGAGTAAAAAGGGTGGCTATGTCCTTCAACTTAGTAAGATGTGCCACAACAGTTTCAGTTTCATAACCATGGAAAGGATCAGATTCAACCAAAGTAATTAACTCTGGGTCGATAGAGAATTCATAATACTTATCATCAATAAGATTGGTGAGGTAGCAAACTTAGGATCATATTGCATTCTAGCATTCAGAGAATTTTCTTTATACTTGCATAATAATTTCTCTAGATCATCTCTATCCTTACAAGCAAGAATATCTCTAGTTGTCTCCTCATTCATAACATAACCTTCTGGCACCTTAGGCAATTCATATCTAGGAAGGCTAGTTCTAGTAGTTGTTTCAAGATTTTCAGTTTCAAGCTCATCATCAGATTCAACAATATCATGTTGTCTTACTCTAGCAATTTGTTCATCAAGAAATTCACCTAGTGGCACATCATCATCAAGCAAGGTACTAGCATCATCATAAGCATCATTCATAGCAGAAGTAGCATCATCAATAACTTGTGACATATTAGGATTGATAGCATGTGGTGGTGTTGCAAGTTTACTTATAACAAAAGGTGAATCTAAAGCAGAGCTAGATGGCAGTTCCTTACCTCCCCTCGTCTTAGAGGGAAAAATAGTAGTCTTAGCATCCTTCAGATTCTTCATAGTGAATAATTGATAATAATCCCAAGTGACTCAACAAATATAGCTATGCTCCCCAGCAACGGCCCCAGAAAAAGGTCTTGATAACCCACAAGTATAGGGGATCGCAACAGTTTTTGAGGGTAGAGTATTCAACCCAAATTTATAGATTCGACACAAGGGGAGCCAAAGAATATTTGCAAGTATTAGCAGCTGAGTTGTCAATTCCAGCCACACCTAGAGATTAATTATCTGGAGTAAAGTGATCAGTACCAAAGGAGTATGATAGTTTTGATAGTAGTGGCAGCAGCAATAGCAACGGTAACAATAGCAGTAGTAACTTAGCAAAAACAATATGGGATAAATTCGTAGGCATTGGATCGGTAATTTGTTGGATGATAGACATCATGTGACATTCATAACCTAGGTCGATATGGCACTAGCTCCAGTTCATAAATATAATGTAGGCATGTATTCTGTAAATAGTCATACGTGCTTATGGAATGAACTTGCATGACATCTTTTGTTCTACCCTCCCGTGGCAGTGGGGTCCTATTGGAAACTAAGGGATATTAAGGCCTCCTTTTAATAGAGAACCGGAACAAAGCATTAACACACGGTGAATACATGAACTCCTCAAACTACGGTCATCACCGGGAGTGCTCCCAACTATTGTCACTTCGGGGTTGCCGGATCATAACACGTAGTAGGTGACTATAACTTGCAATATCGGATCTAGAACATGGATATAATGGTGATAACATAAACGGTTCAGATCTGAAATCATGGCACCCAGGCCCAAAGTGACAAGCATTAAGCATGGCAAAGTTATAGCAACATCAATCTCATAATATAGTGGATACTAGGGATCAAGCCCTAACAAAACTAACTCGATTACATGATGAATCTCATCCAATTCCTCACCGACCAGCGAGCCTACGAAAGAATTACTCACTCCCTGTGGGGAGCATCATGGAATTGGCGATGGAGAACGGTTGGTGATGAGAAGGAACGAAGATCCCCCTCTCCAGAGCCCCAAACGGACTCCAGATCTGGCCTCCAGATGAAGAACAGGAGGTGACGGCGGCTCCGTCTCGTGGAACGCAATAATTCTTTCTCCCTCATTTTTTTGGAAAAATGTGATTTTATAGCATAGTTTTCAGGGTCTGCGGGGCCACCAAGTGGGGACAACCCACCTGGGCGCGCCTTGGGGGGCAAGCGCGCCCTGGTTGGTTTGCCCACCTAGGTGCCCCCCTGAGGTGGCTCTTGGCTCCAGAAATTCTCTGTTATTGTATAAAAAATCCTCGCAAAGTTTCGTTCCATTCCGAGAACTTTTATTTCTACACAAAAAACAACACCATGGTAGTTCTGCTGAAAACAGCATCAGTCCGGGGTTAGTTTCATTCAAATCATGCAAGTTAGAGTCCAAACCAAGAGGAAAGCGTTAGAAAAGTAGATACGTTGGAGACGTATCAGCGCGCCCTGGTGGGTTGTGCTCCCCTCGGAGCCCCCCTCGGTACTTTCTTGGCCCATCGTGTGTCTTCTTGTCCAGAAAAAATCACCAAAAAGTTTTGCTGCGTTTGGACTACGTTTGGTATTGATTTCCTGCGAAGTAAAAAACAAGCAAAAAACAACAACTGGCACTGGGCACTATGTCAATAGGTTAGTCCCAAAAAATAGTATGAAGTTGCTATAAAATGATTGTAAAACATCCAAGAATGATAATATAACAGCATGGAACAATCAAAAATTATAGATACGTTGGAGACGTATCAGCATCCCCAAGCTTAATTCCTCCTCGTCATCGAGTAGGTAAATTATAAAAACAGAATTTTTGATGTGGAATGCTGCCTAACATTTTCATCCCTTTTTTTTTATTTGTAGCATCGACATTTGGACTTTTATATGATTCAAAGCAATAGTCTAGTTTTGACATGAATATTTCAATACTCAAGCATATCAACAAGCAACCATGTCTTTCAAAATATCAACACCAAAGCAAGTTATCCCTAACCCATTATGTTCAATCATTGATCCATTCATGAAACACACTCGCATATTAGCTACACCCAATGCTCAAGTACGATCATAGTGCCCCTTAGTTGGTGCTTTATAAGAGAAGATGGAGACTCAAAAATAAAAATAAAAATTGCATAAAGTAGAAAAGAAAGGCCCTTCGTAGAGGGAAGTAGGGATTTGTAGAGGTGCCAGAGCTCAAAGCGAAAAAGATAGAGATAAAACATTGGTTTTTTTATTTCTGTGCCCCTGGTTCGTTAGTTATACTCATTCATCCCCACGCTCTTGTCTTTTGCTCACTTTTCCACACTCCCTTGCCCGAAACCCTCATAACAGGTTACAACGAACGTTGCCGTCGTGTCAATACCTTTGACCATTAACTCTGACGAGTGGGGCCGCGTAGGGCCGAGTCCACCTTTGACCGTTTACCCGTATAGTGGTTTCGTATGCTGACCGTACAATGGTATTCGTATACGTGGGCGCATGCAACTCACCGCGGTCGTGGGGTAGCACGTGCCCATGGGACATGGCCAAAACATCCCATCGTATAAAGAGGGGGAACCACCTCCCGGCGCGTCGCCCCTACCATTTCCCCCAAATCCCCTCCCTGCCGCATCGTCTTCCTCTTCCCCACCGGTGGCATCTCGCCCTCCTCCACTGCCTCCACCGCACCGTCTCGCTCTCCCCCACCGCATCCTCTTCCTCACCTTCATCTCCTCCATCTGTCTGATGGCCGAAGCTCATGGCGACGCCGGCGTAGCGGCCGGAGATGTGGTGGAGCTGCAGGGCGCGGTGACCGCGGATGTCGGCGGCGTCCACGGCGGTGCGGGGAAACTCACAACCACTGCGGATGTGGAGAAGGAGGTGGCGGGCTCCGCCTCAGCACTGCAGAAGGTGACAGCGTCGAGCGGCGCAGTCCATCCCGATACCCCTGATGCGCAGCCTGGCGAGGAGCAGGAGGTATTTGCACTTGCTTTAGGATATTAGCTTGTAGAGTTAGTTGCATTGGTTAGATTGTGATTCATATGGTAGTTCAGATGGTTAGAGTAGTTGGTTCGACGGATGGGCCGGGGTTTTCTGTATTGGGGGGATGGGGGTTTTTGTACTTGGGTTTGTTGGATAAATTCGTTGCAAAAATGCTAGATAGATCTATATGAGAGATAGGGATCCCTGTGCTTCAATGCTACACAGATGTATGCTTATTAGATTTGTTTTTAATGCTCACAGATTGGGGTTTCTAATGCTACAGACATGTATGCTTATTATATTGGGTCCCTATTAGATTTGTTTTCGAATGCTACTCAGATTGGGGTTTTGAATGTCATATGCCCAAATGGAATCCATTGATTAAGAAGTTATTTGATTCATTAGTATATAAATTTGTCCACAATATGTACTTATATTAGCTCTGTTGTTCAATGTGTGTGCATGACAATGGAAAATGCAAATAGGATCATAGTATATAGGGAGTATATTAACCCTACGATCAATGTGTCATGTGTGCATATCTAAATTTTCAATTGGCTTCTGTATTTACTAGTGATGGATGTAATTGTATATTCAGGAGGATGATGGTTGGGGGGAGAGGAAGCTGGCCCAGTACGACCCGTACGATCCAGAGTTTAGTGACGACGAAGAATATGAGGTAAGCCTACTTGAAATTTAGATTGTTCATTTAGTTCCTTTGACATGGTGTATATGAATCTATAATGTATTAATGTAACTCATTCATGTGTGCAGTATGATTCTGGAGAAGATGTGTACAAGGGCAACGCCACGTCCTTCACAATGAAGGAGGTGGAGAAGATCAAGGCCAAGGGAGTTGCTTCCTTCTACAACCGCAAGATCAAGAAGTGGCACTGCCCCTACTGCACCACCAAGCCAAAGCCAAAGGATGGCCGCTTTAATCACCTTCTGTGTCATGCAGAGGATGCAGCGATTCGCGGGGAGGACTACATGATTAGGGGCAGCATGCTCCCTCGCGAAGGCCCTGACTCTGGCGTGATGTGATGCCGTGATGAACTAAATCTTTATCTTTATCTTTTGGATTACTTTTGGTAAACTGAATGTAGCTGTTTATGGTGTGTTGTACTGAATCTATGGTGATGCTAGTAATGTATTATGCTATCTATATTTGTATTTCCTTAAATTTGCTTGTGGTGTATGGTTAGTTCTATTTAGATGTTGTGAACTATGAGTTAAGGTGCTGCAATGATCACACATGTTGTTTCAGTGTTGCTTCACTGATCAGACATGCTGCTTTTTCACTGATCATAAAGGAGTATTATCCTAATTATTTGTCTCATGTTTATTAATCAAATCAAATGCATGCTTTTTCCCACCAGCATGTTTCATTATCCGATGTTTTGAACTGACATTCGACAGGACAGTATAATTCAAGAAAATGCAAAAAAAACTTGGCAAACTATCTATGTTTGTGTAGAAGATAATGTGTGCAAAATTTGAGGTGATTTAGAGGAGGTCAAAGAAATTTGAATTTGAGAAATGTGCTCCAAATGAGCTCCCAAGCTAGGGGGAACAGCCCATTTGTAATCAAGTTTTTTTGGACCTACTCTAAATGAGCCAAATGTTTTTTTATTAACACCTATTCAATCTATATAGTGTAGATTCGAAGTCTCGCTATTTTTCAAATTAATCTTCATATTTTTACATTTTCTTTTGAAAAAATATGCTTTAATATAAAAACTATTAAAAACACGTTTAAGATATGAAAATGGAAAACTAAGTTCAGATCCTTCTTATTCACTTTGAAATAAAGCTTTGGTAATTTTTCTGTTTTTTATTAATTTTTCAAAAACAGAAGGAACCCTACCTCCTCTCCTTGAACTCTATGCGATCTTGTACGTGATAGCTCATATGTGTGAAGGTTTTCTCATGAAAATGACCATAGACCAAGTTTATGATTTAGGTTGGTAACATGTCACATAAGACAACATTGTGCGCAGGTTTTATATTTTTTGATTTTTTTAATTAATGGTGCTCATTTGACCTCGACTGTGCCAGCTAGGGTTTTATCGTGAAAATGACCATAGACCAAATTTGGTATTTTTCCTCGTTAGTGTGTCTTATAAAACGACAAATGGAGAAGGTTTCATATTTTTCGTTTTTTTAATTAGTTATGCTCAGTCAAAGCCTTCGAAAACCCGTTGACCAACTCAAAACCCCTCTAAACCCCGCGGGGTTTCGCCTAACCCTAGCTCCAAACGTCAGCCGTCCGATCATACCTGGCGCCAAGCGACAACCCTTAGATGTGGTCTTCTAGAAGGAATTCGGTGGGCAGGCTGCGTGCAGGCTCCGCGCCGTTGGATCACAAGGATGGCTCCGCATCGTTGGATCGTGGGGCGATCCGCGAGAGGTGATCCTGTTGGTTGTGCTCGGCTGCTCGCCCAGCGCTGACTCCGCGAAAAAAAACATTGTTATTGGGCCCAAAAAGAAACCAAGCTCTGGTTGGGCCATCGAATTGCGTATTTTTTGCATCGTTTGCTCTATTTTTTGTGAACGTGTTGGCTCTGTTTTTTCGCATCGTTTGAAATTACACAACAATTGACATTGCGTAGAAAATTTAGTTCTTTTTGTTCTATACAAATGCAAAATGACCAAATTTATAAGGGCCAAATTTATTTTTATCATGCAAAATGGCCACAAACTATTCAAAAATTGTCTCTTTTTGTTCATATAATATATATGACCACGGATTCCCACGCGTGCAGTTAGCTTCTTTTTCTTCTTCTTTTCAAACCACCGTTTCCCACGCGTTTACACTCCCGATGCTGCGGTGGGTTTGAAAATTGGCTACTTCACATTTGACCCCGTTATTGCCACGGCCAAATAATACGTAGCACTACAGCTATTTAAGCCACCCTCTGCCTCTGCCATCCCTCATCCATCTCCCATCCTCTGCCATCTGCCCTTCTTGCTCTTTGACCCCTTCTCCTTCTTGTGCACATCCCTCAGCCATGAAGTACACCGGACCAACCTACCGCTTCCCACCCACCGCGCCGGAGAGGTTGTACCCTACCGGCGTGTACATTGATCGCACACTACGTGTGTGGGCGATATCAAGGTTGAGGACCGCAAGGAAATTCACCGAGTTCTTCCTCGCGTCCGGCTACCACCACCTCCCGCGGATATCTCCAACGATGTTCCGCGTCGATGAGATCATCAATAACCGGGTGGTGGTTGCTATCCTTGCCCACTTCACCAACACATTCGACGCCTTCTACCTCCCCGGCCAGGTGCTTTGGTGTGGCTCCGAGTTCATCGCTTTCACCACCCACAATAGGTTCACGGAGTACACCCACATCTTCCCCACTGCGTCGCGCATGCACACTCTTCCGTACCCCATCGACAATGCCCCGGAGGAGTACTGAAAAGGGCGCCCGGAGGAGGAGCAAGGTGGAGAAGGCGGCGGCTAGGGTTCTAAACCCTCTATCTGTTTTCAGTCTATGTCATGTTAAGTTGTAATTGAATAATGTTGGAGTTGCTATGGGCTTGTTGGCCCTTTTCTTAAGTTATGTTATTAAGTTTTCTATCTATTATATTATTAAGTTCTTCCTAGTTTGAACTATGTGATCGTGCTATGGGCTTGTTGGCCCTATGTACATATTGGGACTACATATTTGTTGATTGTTTCCTTAAAGAGCTCGCTTTGTAAGTAGGGTTCCCTTGGTAATAACCACCTAGTGCATGCAGCCACAACGAACACTTCTCTTTTTTAGACAAGCTACAAATATGTAGCCATCTGATGTCGCTTGAAGCTACGTTGGTATTTCCCTAAAGAGGAAGGGATGATGCAGCACAACGGCGGTAGTTATTTCCCTCAGATATGAAACCAAGGTTATCGAACCAGTAGGAGAACCAAGCAACACAACGTAAACAGCCCCTGCACACAAATAACAACCACTCGCAACCCGACGTGTTAAAGGGGCTGTCAATCCCTTTCAGGTAACGGCGCCAGAAACGGTGCATGGACGGGAGAAAGTTGTAATAGATAGAATAAATAGATGGCAAATAAAATAAAGTGCAGCAAAGTATTTTTGTATTTTTGGTTTAATAGATCTAAATAAAAAGTGCAAACAAAATAGATCGCAAAGCAAATATATGAGAAAGAAGAACCGGGGGCCGTTGATTTCACTAGTGGCTTCTCTCGAGAAAGATAGCAAACGGTGGGTAAACAAATTACTGTTGGGCAATTGATAGAACCTCAAATAGTTATGACGATATCCAGGCAATGATCATTACATAGGCATCACGTGTAAGATTAGTAGACCGACTCCTGCCAGCATCTACTACTATTACTCCACACATCGACCGCTATCCAGCATGCATCTAGTGTATTAAGGTCATGGAAAAATGGAGTAATGCAATAAGAACGATGACATAATGTAGACAAGATCTATCTATGTAGAGATAGACCCCATCATTTTATCCTTATTAGCAATGATACATACGTGTCGTTTCCCTTTCTGTCACTGGGATCAAGCACCATAAGATCGAACCCACTACCGGGCACCTCTTCCATTGCAAGATAAATAGATCAAGTTGGCCAAACAAAATCCAAATATCGGAGAAGAAATACAAGGCTATAAGAGATCATGCATATAAGAGATCAAAGAAACTCAAATAACTTTCATCAATATAAAAAGATATGACTGATCATAAACTCAAAGTTCATCAGATCCCAACAAACACACCGCAAAAAGAGTTTCATATGGATCTCCAAGAGACCATTGTATTGAGAATTCAGCGAGAGAGAGAAAGCCATCTAGCTACTAACTACGGACCCAAAGGTCTACAAAGAACTACTCGCACATCATCGGAGAGGCACCAATGGAGGTGGTGAACCCCATCTGAGATGGTGTCTAGATTGGATCTGGTGGTTCTGAACTCTGCGGCACTAGAGCAATTCCATAGCTCATAAAGATTTAAGTGAAGTATAGAGAGCAATTTTAAGAAGTCATAGCATAATTTTGGCTCTCTCAAATAGGTGTGTCCAGAAAGGATAGATGACTTAAAACAAAAAGAAAAACAAGCAAATACTCATATCATACAAGATGCTCCAAGCAAAACTCATGATATGTGACGAACAAAAATATAGTTCCAAGTAAAATACCGATGGTCGTTAGAAGAAAGAGGGGATGCCACTCGGGGCATACCCAAGCTTAGTTGCTTGCTTCTCTTTTAGATAATAGCTTGGGATGCCCTGGGCATCCCCAAGCTTAGGCTATTCTTACTCTTTATTCCTTCATCCATCATGATCTCACCCAAAACATGAAAACTTCAATCACACAAAACTCAACAAAACCTTCATGAGATCCGTTAGTATAACAAAGCAAATCACTACTCTAAGTACTGTTGCAAACCAATTCATATTTTATTTTTGCATTATATCTACTGTATTCCAACTTTGCTATAGCTTATACCCTCCTATACAAACCATAGATTCATCGAAATAAGCACACAACGCAAAGAAAACAGAATCTGTCAAAAACAGAACGGTATGTAGTAATCAGGGAACTTCATATACTTCTGTAACTCCAAAAAATCTGAAAAATTAGGACAACGTGGGAAATTTATATATCAATCTTGTCTAAAAAAACTCAGAGCAAAAGCACATTTCTGTGATTTATGAAATTATTTTTCCGAGCGCAAAAGTTTCTGTTTTTCAACAAGATCAAATCAACTATCACCCAACATGATCCCAAAGGCTTTGCTTGGCACAATCACTAATTAGAACACAAAAAACACAACCATAATAGTAGCATAATTGTGCAAACACTCAAGAATAGAAAGAAAAAGACAAAATTAAATTTTATTCATTGGCTTGCCTCCCAACAAGCGATATCGTTTTATGCCCCTAGCTAGGCATAATGCGAAGGATCTAAGTATTGTCATCTTTAGTTTCCAACTCGTCAATAAAACACTTGGAATTCTTCAAGGATAGCATACAAATTTTGAATAACAATACTTCTAGGAAAGAGATTGAAAAATTCATTCTTGCAAGTAGGACCTCTTATAACTTCAACAAAATCAGGGTGAATACTAATCATCGTAAGATCTTCTTTGTTACTATTAGAAGTTGCACCCTTATTTTTAGTGGCTTGAGTAATCTTGCCTATTTTTACCGGAGTTGTTTCAATAGTTTTAGTACCGGAGTTTTTTCAATAGTTTTAGCAGAGAAAAAGCCGTGCTTAGATTACTAAAAATTTCCTCCAACTTATCAATTCTAGCGGGGCTCTCCTCTATTCTTTTGTTGAATGCGGGTTCTTTTTCTTTTAATACTTTAAGAGCATCTCCCGCTTTTGACCCGATTCTATTAGCAAGATTGTGCATCCTTTTATCTAATTTTTCAATATTTTCTTCTGTGAGCATTTTCTTTTCAATAGCATCTAGCCTCTCCATAACATGTTCGAGAGTTAAAGTTGTTTCGTTTACCAAAAGAAGTGGTGATCCCACTAAATTCCCCATAGCATTAAAAGCATCAAGAGAGGGGCACATCAACAAATTCCCACCGGTAATCATATCAAGGACGAATCTATACCAAGTGATGATGCCCACATAGAAACAGCAAAGAAGAACAACGGTAGATTAATTGCGAATAGATCTATTATTAGCATTGCAAACCCTATACCAAGCATCTTTTAAATTCTCCCCTCCCCTTTGCTTAAATTTGAGAACCTCGTTCTCGGGGGTGCATGCAATAGAAGAGGAGCTATCCATAACGGCAAAAATTGATAAACGAGAGTGCACACAAAAACATATCTGACGAGAAAACAACGAACGAAATAGAGGGTGAATAAAACGGCAAATTTTTGTGAAGTGGGGGAGAGGAAAATGAGAGGCAAATGGAAAATAATGTAAATTGCAAGGAGATGAGATTTGTGATTAGGAACCTGGTAGATGTTGATGATGTCAATGGCACCAGAAATTCCTTTTGATGTTGGCTTGAACTACGTCGGTATTTCCTCAAAGAGGAAGGGGTGATGCAACACAACAACGGTAGGTATTTCTCTCAGTGATAAGACCAAGGTTATCGAACTAGTAGGAGCACCACACAACACCACGTAAACAGCTCCTGCACACAAAGAGCAAATACTTGCAACCCGACATGTTAAAGGGGTTGTCAATCCCTTTCGGGTAACGGCACCAGAAATTGGCACGTGGACGGGAGAAAGTTGTAATAGATTGATAGATGCAAATAAAAGCAAGTAAAATTCAGCGAGGTATTTTTGGGTTTTCAATAATATAGATCTGAAAATAAAAGTTGCAAATAAAAAGGCAAATAGCAAAATAGATCTGAAAGTATATGATGAGAAAATAGACCCGGGGGCCGTAGATTTCACTAGTGGCTTCTCTCAAGAAAAATAGCATACGGTGGGTAAACAAATTATTGTTGGGCAATTGATAGAACTTCAAATAATCACGACAATATCCAGGCAATGATCATTATATAGGCATCACGTCCAAGATTAGTAGACCGACTCCTGCCTGCATCTACTACTATTACTCCACACATCGACCGCTATCCAGCATGCATCTAGTGTATTAAGTTCATGGAAAAACGGAGTAATGCAATCAGAACGATGACATGATGTAGACAAGATCTATTTATGTAGAAATAGACCCCATCTTGTTATCCTTAATGGCAACGATACATACGTGTCGGTTCCCCTTCTGTCACTGGGATCAAGCACTGTAAGATCGAACCCATCACAAAGCACCTCTTCCCATGGCAAAAAATCGATCTAGTCGGCCTAACTAAACCAAAGATTCGAAGAAGAAATACGAGGCTATAAGTAACCATGCATATAAGAGATCAAAAGACTCAAATAACTTTCATGGATAAAAACATAGATCTGATCATAAACTCAAAGTTCATCGGATCCCAACAAACACACCGCAAAAAGAGTTACATCAAATAGATTTACAAGAGACCATTGTATTGAGAATCAAGAGAGAGAGAGAGAGAGAGAGAGAGAGAGAGAGAGAGGAAGCCATCTAGCTACTAACTACGGACCGAAGTTCTACAATGAACTACTCGCGCATCATCAGAGAGGCACCAATTAGGATGACGAACCCCTTTGTGATGGTGTCTAGATTGGATCTGTGGTTCTTGCAGCGGCTGGAATTGATTTTCGTCGACTCCCCTAGGGTTTCTGGAGTATTGGGGTATTTATAGAGCAAAGAGGCAGTGCGGGAGGCAGCCGAGGTGGGCACAACCCACTTGGGCGCGCCTGGTGGGTTGTGCTCCCCTCGGAGCCCCGCTCAGGTACTTTCTTGGCCCATCGTGTGTCTTCTGATCCAGAAAAAATCACTAAAAAGTTTCGCTACGTTTGGACTCTGTTTGGTATTGATTTCCTGCTAAGTAAAAAACAAGAAAAAACAGCAACTTGCACTAGGCACTATGAAGGAAATGTGCCCTAGAGGCAATAATAAAGTTGTTATTTACATTTCCTTATATCATGATAAATGTTTATTATTCATGCTAGAATTGTATTAACCGGAAACTTAGTACATGTGTGAATACATAGACAAACAGAGTGTCCCTAGTATGCCTCTACTTGACTAGCTTGTTTATCAAAGATGGTTACGTTTCCTAACCATAGACATGTTTTGTCATTTGATGAACGGGATCACATCATTAGAGAATGATGTGATGGACAAGACCCATCCGTTAGCTTAGCACTATGATCGTTTAGTTATTTGCTATTGCTTTCATCATGACTTATACATGTTCCTATGACTATGAGATTGTGCAACTCCCGAATACCGGAGGAACACTAAGTGTGCTATCAAACATCACAACGTAACTGGGTGATTATAAAGATGCTCTACAGGTGTCTCCAATGGTGTTTGTTGAGTTGGCATATATCGAGATTAGGATTTGTCACTCCAATTGTCGGAGAGGTATCTCTGGGCCCTCTCGGTAATACACATCACTATAAGCCTTGCAAGCAATGTGACTAATGAGTTAGTTGCGGGATGATGCGTTATGGAACGAGTAAAGAGACTTGCCGGTAAAGAGATTGAACTAGGTATGGTGATACCGACGATGGAATCTCGGGCAAGTAACATACCGATGACAAAGGGAACAACATATGTTGTTATGTGGTTTGAGCAATAAAGATCTTCATAGAATATGTGGGAGTGAATATGGGCATCCAGGTTCCACTATGGGTTATTGACCGGAGATGAGTCTCGGTCATGTCTACATAGTTCTCGAACCCATAGGGTCCGCACGCTTAACATTCGATGACGATCGGTATTATGAGTTTATGTGTTTTGATGTACCGAAGGTAGTTCGGAGTACCGGATGAGATCACGGACATGACGAGGAGTCTCGAAATGGTCGAGACATAAAGATTGATATATTGGACCATGTTGTTCGGACACCGGAAGTCTTCCGGAGAGTTTCGGATAAAACCGGAGTGTCAGAGGGTTACCGGAACCCCCCCCCCCCGGGGGGGGGGGGGAAGTTAATGGGCCACCATAGGCCTTAGAGGAGAGAGGGCCGGACAGGAGGTGGCGCCCCCCCCCCAGTCCGATTTGGACAAGGGGTGGGGGCGGCGCCCCCCTCTTTCCTTCTCTCCCCTTCCTCCTTCCTTCCCCTCCTTGTTGGACTAGGAAAGGGGGGAACCTACTCCTAGTAGGAGTAGGATCCCCCCCCCCTTGGGCGTGCCCCTTGAGGTTGGCCGGCCCCCTCCTCCCCTCCTTTATATATGGGGGAGGGGGGCACCCCATAGACACACAAGTTGATTTCTTAGCCGTGTGTGGTGCCCCCTCCACAGTTTTCCACCTTGGTCATATTGTCGTAGTGCTTAGGCGAAGCCCTGCGTCGGTAACTTCATCATCACCATCATCACGCCGTCGTGCTGACGAAACTCTCCCTCGGCCTCAACTGGATCTAGAGTTCGAGGGACGTCACCGAGCTGAACGTGTGCAGATCGTGGAGGTGTCGTGCGTTCGGTACTTGATCGGTTGGATCGGGAAGACGTTCGACTACATCAACCGCGTTACTTAACGCTTCCGCTTTCGGTCTACGAGGGTACGTGGACACACTCTCCCCGCTCGTTGCTATGCTTCTCCTAGATAGATCTTGTGTGATAGTAAGAATTGTTTCGAAATACTACGTTCCCCAACAGTGGCATCCAAGCTAGGTCTATGCGTAGATGTCATATGCACGAGTAGAACACAAAGAGTTGTGGATAATAATTGTCATACTGCTTACCAGCATGTCATACTTTGATTCGGCGGTATTGTTTGATGAAGCGGCCCAGACCGACATTACATGACCGCATTCATGAGACTGGTTCTACCGCCGTGCTTTGCACACAGGTGGCTAGTGGGTGTCTGTTTCTCCAACTTTAGTTGAATGGAGTGTGACTACGCCCGGTCCTTGTTGAAGGTTAAAACAACACACTTGACGAAAAATCCTTGTGGTTTTGATGCGTAGATAAGAACGGTTCTTGCTAAGCCCGTAGCAGCCACGTAAAACTTGCAACAACAAAGTAGAGGACGTCTAACTTGTTTTTGCAGGGCTTGCTGTGTTGTGATATGGTCAAGACGTGATGATATAGAAATTGTTGTATGAGATGATCATGTTTTGTAACAGTTATCGGCAACTGGCAGGAGCCATATGGTTGTCACTTTATTGTATGAAATGCAACCGCCATGTAATTGCTTTATTTTATCACTAAGCGGTAGCGATAGTTGTAGAAGCAATAGTTGGCGAGACGACTACGATGCTTCGATGGAGATGAAGGTGTCAAGCCGGTGGTGATGGTGATCATGATGGTGCTTTGGAGATGGAGATCAAAGGCACAAGATGATGATGGCCATATCATATCACTTATATTGATTGCATGTGATGTTTATCCTTTATGCATCTTATTTTGCTTAGTACGGCGGTAGCATTATAAGATGATCTCTCACTAAAATTTCAAGGTACAAGTGTTCTCCCTGAGTATGCACCGTTGCGACAGTTCCTCGTGCCGAGACACCACGTGATGATCGGGTGTGATAAGCTCTACGTTCACATACAACGGGTGTGTCGGTGTCCAAAAGAAGGGGCGCACCTTTGTACCCCTTTACCTGTGCACGGGCAGTCGGAGCCGCGCCGAACGCCACACCAAGCGGAGCAGGGGAGGTGAACCAAGGCAAAACCGAAGCCCAAGATAACCAGAGTAACGCCAAGACCAAGGTCGCAAAGAAGCAGAGGGGCGGAGCAGTTTCCCCCGACAAGACCCTTGCCGGGGGGCAGCCTCAGCGGCCCCGGCAAGACTCTTGCCGGGGCAGCACGCCCAAAACACCAACAGAGCGAGCCACCCTTGAGCCCACGTCCCCAAACACCATCAACCACATTGGGCAGGGCTCGGGAGGCACCTCTGTGGTGGCATGCGGATCTTTGTGAAGACAAGGAATATTCAAGATCAGATGAGGATTAGAAGACAGCAATCCTCGGCAAGATCCTTGCCGAGGGGAACCACAAGACCCCCGGCAACATCCTTGCCGGGGACGACAGCGCGCCACGACAAGACCCTTGCCGGGCCACCCGGCAAGGCCCTCGCCAAAGACGCCAGCAGGGCCACTGCCAGGCCCGCACCAACCAAGTCTCCACCGCCGTTCACATGCAGCTGCCAGCCCGACCAGCTGGGCAGGCACCTGCGTGGCAACATGCAGCTTCCAGGCCAACTCAGCACACGCCTGCATGGCGACATGCAGATCTTCATGAAGACCCTACCACCGCGCCACCTCAGCTGCCTGCCTACCTACATGGCGCCGCATGCGTCGCTGGCTAGGGCGCGTGTCGAACCAAGGAGGAGCGGCGACGGACGGGACGGGCCTCGTTCCCATCCCCAATAAAGCAAGGGGACACCTCAGCAGCGCATTAAATGCATCTTGTTCTGTAATACGAGCGATAAGCTCATAGCACTGTGCGCCTTTCCACCTCCTGTGTGCCACTGTGGCAGCCCCTTTCGACTATAAAAGGAGGCCCATTGCATACTGGAGAAGGATTCGACTCTTTCGAACCACACACTCACCACAGCTAGTTCGAGAGCTCAAGAACTCTCTGAAATACACCCACCAAAGCAGGACTAGGGTTTTACGCATCCTCGCGGCCCGAACCTGGGTAAACGATCCTTGTGCTGACTACTAATCCTGCTCTTCTTGCAACCCTGCGCCCCGGCAACCGTAGTAGGGATTCTTGTGATCCCATAGGTGTCGTTCCACATGGACATCTTTGGCGCGCCAGGTAGGGGGCGCAATTCTGAGAATCTGGTCTAGTAGTTAACCTAGCAGTTCTTCGTCGCCATGGCTCCTAAGAAGAAGACGGCCACGGCGATCGGCTCGTTGGGAGCCGAACGGCCCGTGCCGGTACGGACGAGCAGTGGACCGGTCGCGGACAGGACCCGGGCCGCGGTCCGCGAGCACCAGCATCGCCCTGGCAGTCAGAGCCTGGCGAGCGGCGTCGTTCGCGCGCCAGATGACCGGCCGCACGTCGCCAGATCCAAAGACGGAGCTGGGCCCCCCGCAGGCGGCGCAGGGCCCTTCAGGGGTGTCGTTGTGCCACCTCCGGGCGGCGCAGCGACCTCCAAGACGACCACACCGGCGACCACTGCGCGCTCTTCCCATGGTGTGCGCGCCGAGCAGCGTCACCACGCTGGTGACCCTTGGCACCGCCGTGGGAAGAGCCATGTGCGTCATCCGCGGGATGAAGGGGTTCAGCATGCCCGCCGAAGTGCTGGCGAAAATGGCACGCAGCCGCTGGGTCATGATGGAGCTCCTTCTAACATAGTTAGAAGTCGAAGCGCGCCGCGATCCACGCAGCTGTCGCCGCCGCCCACGCCAGCAGAAGCTTTGGCGCCCGCGCAGCTGCTCCTCGACTTCCCTCCTATTGCAGAGAACCTCGACGAGTGGAGGGCCACCATCCGGAGCCTCATCGTCGTCGCCAACAAAGACGATCCGTGACTGGCGGGGCCCTCGGGTCTGCGCTCCACCGAGCCATCACGTGCTGGCGCTGGGAGGACCGGGGGAGCTGCGACCACGGTGCACTCTCTTCCTCCTCGCCAGCCGCCGCGGGCGTTTGCCCGTCGTGACGACACTTGTGATAACATCTCTATAGCGGCGTTCGACCCGCGGACCCACCGCGACCAGCGCCAAGTTCTTCGAGAACGAGCACACGAAGATGCTTGGACCACCATCGCGCGCGGCGCGATACACGCCACCAGTCGGACAAGCAGGCGGGACCCGCTATGGACCACCCAGCACCGGGGGGCTCCAGCGGCCTACCTTACGAGGTGGGCTGCCCGGCCTTCACCCGTGGGCTGCGGCAGTTCCAGTGGCCGTCCCACCACACGTTCAAGCCCGACGTCGGCGAGAAGTACACTGGCAAGACCCATCTGTCCGAGTTCCTCAGCATCTACACTATCGCGATGCAGGCTGCTGGAGCTCGCGACGACAAGGTGCTTGCCAACTATTTCCTGCTGGCACTGCAGCCCAATATTATGTCTTGGTTGATGCACTTGCTAGCGGATTCCATTTCTTCTTTGTCGGATTTGTGCCATGAGTTCGTTGGCGCCTTCACAGGAGGCCACCAAGCTCATGGCTAGGCCAGTGATCTGCATATCATTCCCCAGAAGGAAGGGGAAACCCTACGCAAGTACATCCGGAGATTCAGCCGGGTGCAGTACAACATCCCCTACATTCATCCCACCGCTGTGATCAACGCGTTCCATCAGAACGTGCGCAACCGCAAGATGCGCGAAGAGCTGGCGATGACCAAGGTTAAGGATGTGGCCGAGCTCTACGTTCTGGCCGATAGGTGCGCCCGGGCTGAAGAGGGAAGGAAGTACCCGGCGAAGACGCCGGTGCGGAAACCGACTCTATCGACGAAGACGCCGCCACCCCGACAAAGACGGGCCGGCATCGCAACAGGAAACGCAAAGGCAAGGCTGTGCTTGCCGTTGAAGGATCTGATGACACCGGCGCTGCCAAGAAGGTCAAGGCAGACGCCCTCGGCAAGGAGATTGCCGGGTGCGCCGCCTGCCGGGCCTTGGCGGCTACCGACAAGCCAGGAAGCTCCGGCAAGTAATACTGCAAGATCCACCGCACCAAGGGCCACGACCCCCAGAACTGCCAACAAGTCGAGCCGCTTGCTGAGAAGCAAAAAGCTGAGTACGAGAGGCGGGACAAGGAGAAGGACCAGGATGGTGCCGAGGGATCCGGCAAGAAGCGTGGCGGCCAAGGAGGCCGCGGCGGCAAGGACAACCCGCAAGAGAGGCCCGCCAAGGGCCATGACAAGAAACAAGAAGACGATGATCACGACGAGGACGACGAGTCCGGTGAGCAAGAGTTCCAGAAGGCTACGGAGGCCATGTGCGTCGATGGTGGCGCCTCGCTGCATACTTCTCACCGCCAGCTCAAGCAGTGGGCACGTGAGATTACAGCAGTGGAACCATCGTTCGACGCTCAGAAGCCGCTGAAGTGGTCCAGCGCGCCCCTCATCTTTGACGCCGAGGACCACCCTGACCGCACAACTGCCGTAGGGTGTTTGCCATTGTTGGTCTCACCAACGATACGCAACCTCAAGGTGAACAAGATGTTGGTTGACGGTGGGGCCGGCCTGAACTTGATCTCTCCTGTCGTGATCAAAAGACTGCAAATTCCTAATGGAGACCTTGAGGAAACGGGTATGTTTCAAGGGGTAAATCCGGGGAGGAGCCAGCCGAAGGGGAAGGTCACACTGCCCGTGACGTTTGGAGGGGAGTTGAACTACAGAACGGAGAGGATCATCTTCGACGTGGCCGAGATCCCCTTGCCCTACAACGGGATCCTCGGCCGCCCGGCACTAGCCAAGTTCATGGCAGCATCACACTACGCCTACAACATGCTAAAGATGCCCGGGCCGTTGACCATCATCTCCGTCCCCTCCGACAAGAAGGACGCGCTGATCTGCGCCGAGCAACTCTACCGGGAAGCAGTTGCAGCAGCTGCCGTCAAGGAACCTACTCCTGCCGCTAGAGGCCCGGAAGGGAAGGGGAAGCCCGGCAAGACCTCTCGCACCCACTCTGGCAAGCACGCCTCTTCGGAATGCTACGCTACCGTCGAGGACGTGCCAGAGAGCACTACCGGCAAGAGCAAGAAATCCAGAGCCGAGCCACCGCAGACCAAGCAGGTGTCCGCCAGGGAGGATGGCACGGGAGGGGCCTTCACCATAGGCTCCACCCTCGACAGCAAATAGGAAGGCGTGCTCGTCACCTTCCTGCGGGCGAATGTCGATGTGTTTGCGTGGCAAGCATCCGACATCCCCGGTGTTCCCAGGGAGGTGATTGAGCACCACCTAGCTGTCTGCCCTCATGCGCGGCCCGTCAAGCAGAAGGTCAGAAAGCAGGCTCTGGAGAGGCAGGAGTTCATCACAGAGGAGATTAGGAAGTTGGAAGCGGCAGGTTTGGTGAGAGGAGTGCTCCACCCGACGTGGTTGGCCAATCCGGTAGTGGTGCGCAAGGCGAATGGGCAGTGGAGGCTGTGTATTGATTACACAGATATCAATAAGGCTTGTCCTAAGGACCCCTTCCCGTTGCCGCGCATCGACCAGATTGTTGACTCCACGGCCGGGTGTGATCTGTTATCATTCCTCGACGCCTACTCGGGCTACCACAGAATCTTCATGACAATAGAGGATGAAGAGAAGACAGCATTCATCACCCCATGTGAAATATGGAAGCATACATGGATGACATAGTGGTCAAGACCAAAGACGGGGCAACTCTTGTGCAAGATCTGGAAGAGACATTTGCCAACCTGCGCAAGATCAACCTCAAGCTGAACCCTGAGAAGTGTGTCTTCGGCGTTTCGTCCGGCAAGCTTCTCGGGTTCTTTGTGTTGCAGCGCGGGATCGAGGCAAACCCAGACAAAATCAAGGCTATTGAGCAGATTGAGGCGCCCAAGCGGATCAAGGATGTGCGTTGGCTCACCGGCTGCGTCGCCGCCATGAGCCGATTCATCTCCAGGTCCGCCGAGTGTGCCCTTCCTTTCTTCAAAATCTTGAAGAAGGCAGGCCCAATGGAATGGACCCCAGAAGCCGAGGCAGCATTGCAGGATCTGAAAAAATACCTTTCCTCCACGCCAATAGTGGTTGCGCCTAAACCACAAGAGCCGTTGCTGCTGTATCTGGCGGCGACGAATCAAGTGGTCAGCACCGCACTAGTGGCACAGAGGGAGGTCGACGGGGAGGCAGTGAAGGCAGCAGAACCAGCGGATGGCAAACCAAAGATTCCCCCGGCAGGGCCTGGTGCCGGCAAGGCGAGGCCCCCAGTAGAGTCTGATGCCCCCAAGGCAGTGCCCGCGCGGTCGAGTGAGGTGGTGCAGAAGAAGAAGATGATGCAGCCCCGGTTTACTTTGTCAGCTCCCTCTTGCAGGGAGCTAGATCAAGGTACTCCGGTGTGCAGAAATTGCTCTTCGGCCTCCTTATGGCCTTGAGGAAGTTGCATCATTACTTCCAAGCCCACGAGATCACTGTCGTCACCTGCCTCCCGTTGCAACGGATACTGCATAACCCAGATGCAACCGGAAGGATTGTGGAATGGGCCTTGGAGTTATCAAGTTTCGGTTTGATGTTTGAAAGTACCTCGACAATCTAGAGCAGAGTCTTGGCGGAGTTCATTGCAGAATGGACCTCAACGCCTGACGAAGAAATCCAGGAGACCACTCTCCCCGGCAAGGAAGCAGACCGCGACTGGATCATGTACTTTGATGGGGCTTTCTCGCTGCAAGGCGCCGGTGCCGGTGTGCTGCTCATCTCGCCCACCGGAGAGCACCTCAAGTACGTGATCCAGATGCACTTCCCCAGGGACATGTCCACCAACAACACTGCTGAGTACGAGGGATTGCTGGCCGGTCTCAGGATCACGGCAGACATCGGGATTAAGAAGCTCATCGTCAGGGGTGACTCGCAACTTGTTCTTAGGCAGGTCAACAAGGATTACCAGAGCCCATTGATGGAGGCCTACATAGATGAGGTGAGGAAGCTGGAGGAACGCTTTGACGGTATCCAAGCGGAGCACATCCTCCAAATGGAAAACGACATCGCCGATTACCTATCAAAGCGTGCTGCATTCAAGCTACCTGTGGAACCAGGTACCTTTTTGCTCCGGTTAACTCAACCATTCGTCGAGCCATCAACGGGGCAGAACAAGCGGAGGAAGTCAGGTCCCGGCAAGTACTTTCCTACCGAGCCCCCTGGGGCTGCCGGCAAGGGTGCTGCCACGGACGCTGGGCCTGCCCAAGAGCAACTGGCTCCGGCAGGGCGTCAAGCCCTGGCCGTAGAGATAGCCGCTCCCATGGCGGAAGAGATGCCTTTGGTCCTTGCCGTCGAGCCCCAGGCTCCGGCATGGGCGCAGCATACCGTCCAATTCCTGCAAACAAGGGAGCTTCCTAAGGAGCAAGAAGAAGCGGAGAAAGTAGCCCATCGGTCCGCCCTGTACCAGTTCGTCGATGACGTCCTGTACAGGAGAAGGCCGAACGGTGTGAAACTGAAGTGCATCCCCCGGGAGGAAGGACTGGAGCTGTTGGCAGAGGTACATGGAGGCATATGTGGCTCCCACATAGGGTCGAGGGCCCTTGCCGGAAAGGTGTTCCGGCAAGGTTTCTTCTGGCCCACCGCCCTCCAGGATGCGACGGCACTAGTAACCAAGTGTGAAGCGTGTCAGTTCCATTCAAAGAAGCTTCATCAACCAGCTCAAGCCCTTCAAACAATCCCTCTCTCCTGGCCATTCTCGGTCTGGGGGCTCGATATACTGGGCCCTTTCCCCCGCGTTGTCGGGGGCTTTGAGTACTTGTACGTTGCAATCGACAAGTTCACAAAGTGGCCGGAAGTGGAAGCAGTGAGAAAGGTGACTGCTCAATCAGCCGTCAAGTTCTTCAAGGGACTGGTCTGCCATTTTGGTGTGCCAAACAGAGTCATCACCGACAACGGCACGCAGTTCACAAGCCACACCTTCATGCAATACATTCAAGACCTCGGTAGCAAGGTTTGTTTTGCTTCCGTGGCACACCCACGGAGCAACGGCCAAGCGGAGAGGGCAAATGCTTAAGTGTTGCGAGGCCTAAGAATGAAGGCCTTTGACAAGCTGCACAAGAGTGGAAGGCGCTGGATTGATGAGTTGCCGGTGGTTCTTTGGTCGATCAGGACGACGCCAAATCGAGCCACCAGCCAGACACCTTTTGCCCTGGTATACGGGGCAGAAGCAGTTCTCCCCACGGAACTCATATACGGGTCACCTGGAGTGCTCGCTTATGATGAGCTTGAGCAAGAGAAGTTGCGCCAAGATGACGTGACGCTCCTTGAGGAAGATCGTCTTCGGGCGGCTGTGAGAGCAGCACGCTACCAGCAAGCCTTGCGCCGCTACCATAGCTGCGAGGTTCATGCCCGAAGCTTTGAGGAAGGCAGCCTTGTTCTTCGGCGCGTTCAGTCGGCCAAGAATTCCAACAAGTTGAGGCCAAAGTGGGAAGGCCCTTATCGGGTAATACGAGTCACCAGGCCCGGCGCAGTCCGCCTGGAGACCAAAGATGTTGTCCCAGTGAGCAACTCCTGGAACATCGAGCATCTTCGCAAGTTTTACCCATAAGGCGCGGTTTGCCGGGCCTCCCGGCAAGCCACCTTTTGTACAAGCTTTGCCGACAAGGCATGTGACCCTTTGTACAAAGCCAGGCGCAGACCCTGAGCATAAATAAATGAAGCGCTGGCGCCCTAAGTTATAGCATGCATGCTAGGTTGAGTCTCTTCCTTGGTTAGGGTTGATAGTGCTTAGCGGTGACTAACCCCTAGCCTAGAGGTCGAGTGCGCGTCTATCTGTTTCTTTTCTATCCTCCTTTGGTTCGCAGGGCACATGAGCACTTCTGCTGAGCTACTTGGAAGAAAGGAAACGGACCGACATCCCGACCTCGGCAAACCAGAGTTGCCGGGGGCTGCAAGCACAAGGATCCAACCGCGGCAAGATGAGGTTGCTGGGGGCTGCAGATCCAGATAAGTCTTTCATCCTCTGTCATGCATTTCGGAACGGAACTGGGGCATCTGAAACCTCGTTTTATCTCCAGGCTACCGTGCTCCCCTTTTTCCTATACCTAAGGATTGTCTCCTAGGTCTGGATTTGGTTGTAGCCACGCCGGCAAGGAGAGAGAATGAGGAGCCCAAGCCCACTTCATCCCTGCCTCCGCCAAGAGCGCGAGAATGGTCGAGTGAAGTGAGGGGGACGGCAAGGCCTGTTGCCGGGCGAAAAACGTTCATCTTAAATAATAACAAGGATTCGCTCCTTGTCGCGGGGTCTACCCGCTAACGAAAAACCCAACAAACATCCCTTTTTCATTAAAAACATCCCATACAGGTACAGTTCATACGGAATGAAAAACATGAGCAAGGGGATTACAAGTTCTAAATTTAATGAAGGCCCGAAGGCTTACAGATTAAAAAAAGAGATAAGATGCCCGTGATCCCTTTCTTGTCCCTCTCCTCAGGAGGCATGTCAAGGAGGCGAAAGGGCAAAAGGGGCGCCTAGGCGAGCTACGAGCAGCAGAAAGCACCAAGAGAACACCTCGGTGGCCGCCCACGGGTGGGCAGGTGATGACGGTGCTGGGAAAGGAGCTGGAAGACGAGGCGGCAGGACCGGCAATACACGATGAAGGAGTCGGTGCCCGCGTACTCTAAGTTGACGGCCTTGCCGCCCGCCCTCTTCCTCTTCCGCAGCCTCCCAACGCCAGCCGCCCAAGGAGACGGCCCCGAGAAGTTCAAGGAGCTGGCCCCACCCCCGGCAAAACTCTGCCGGAGGAGCGGCCAGGTGCAGATGATGCTGGTTCCGCACCCGCCCAGGCGCGGGGCGTCCGACGCCTAGTCGGACTCATCCCCGTCATGTGCCCCGCTGTCCTCCTCGTCACTTTCGCTCGAGGAAGAGCTTCCATCGCCGGAATCTCCGTCGGAGGAGCTCTCCACGCAGCACTTCAGGCGAGTCCCGAAGTCTCCGAAGACCTTGATGGAGAGTAGGCCGTCCTCCATTAATTTGAAGTAGAGGACGAGCCCCGCCGTCAGGCTGTGGATGCGAGCGAACGTCTTCCATCCGCGACGGAGGTACATGACCCGAGGAGCCGGGAAGTCGACGTCGACCCGCGTGCCCCCATTCCCACAGCCCCTCTTGTGCAATCTGAGGGATTGGGGCGGGTCACGCTCCATCTCCCGAGCAAACGGGGTGGGAAGACGAAGACGGTGACACTGAGGCCAGCGCAGCCTGATGAAGAACTCGCGGGGCTGGTCTCCAACATGGCCTTCCATCGGGAAGGGAATCATTGGCGGGGGAGAAGCCGGCGCGCCGCCCCGTCCTCCTCTTCCCCGAGCACCACGACTTCTGCCCCGGCCTCGCCCCCTCCCCCTTCTCCTTGTGGACAGCTCCACCACCGCGGGCTCAGGAGGAGGAGGGACACGCTGTCGAGTGATACATCTCCAACGTATCTATAATTTTTTATTGCTCCATGCTATATTATATTCTGTTTTGGACATTATTGGTCTTTATTATACACTTTTATATTATTTTTGGGACTAACCTATTAACCGGAGGCCCAGCCCAGAATTGCTATTTTTTGCCTATTTCAGAGTTTAGCAGAAAAAGAATATCAAACAGAGTCCAAACGGAATGAAACCTTCGGGAACGTGATTTTCGGAACGAACGTGATCCAGAGGACTTGGACCCTACGTCAAGCCATCAACCAGGAGGGCACGAGGTAGGGGGCGCGCCTACCCCCTGGGCGCGCCCTCCACCCTCGTGGGCCCCCTGTTTCTCCACCGACGTACTCCTTCCTCCTATATATACCTACATACACCCAAACTACCAGAAACGGAGCCAAAAACCTAATTCCACCGCCGCAACCTTCTGTACCCGTGAGATCCCATCTTGGGGCCTGTTCCGGAGCTCCACCGGAGGGGGCATTGATCACGGAGGGCTTCTACATCAACACCATAGCCTCTCCGATGATGTGTGAGTAGTTTACCTCAGACCTTCGGGTCCATAGTTATTAGCTAGATGGTTTCTTCTTTCTTTTTGGATCTCAATACAATGTTCTCCCCCTCTCTCCTGGAGATCTATTCGATGTAATCTTCTTTTGCGGTGTGTTTGTTGAGACCGATGAATTGTGGGTTTATGATCAAGTTTATTTAAGAACAATATTTGAATCCTCTCTGAATTCTTTTATGTATGATTGGTTATCTTTGCAAGTCTCTTCGAATTGTCAGTTTGGTTTGGCCTACTAGATTGATCTTTCTTGCAATGGGAGAAGTGCTTAGCTTTGGGTTCAATCTTGCGGTGTCCTTTCCCAGTGACAGTAGGGGCAGCAAGGCACGTCTTGTTGTTGCCATCGAGGATAACAAGATAGGGTTTATATCATGTTGCATGAGTTTATCCCTCTACATCATGTCATCTTGCTAAAAGCGTTACTCTGTTCTTATGAACTTAATACTCTAGATGCATGTTGTATAGTGGTCGATGTGTGGAGTAATAGTAGTAGATGGAGGCAGGAGTCAGTCCACTTGTCTCGGACGTGATGCCTATATACATGATCATACCTAGATATTCTCATAACTATGCTCAATTCTATCAATTGCTCAACAGTAATTTGTTCACCCACCGTAATACTTATGCTCTCGAGAGAAGCCACTAGTGAAACCTATGGCCCCCGGGTCTATTTTCCATCATATTTAATCTCCCGACAACAAGCTATTTCTGGCGCCGTTTTTATTGCTTTCTATTTTACTTTGCATCTTTATCATAAAAATACCAAAAATATTATCTTATCATATCTATCAGATCTCACTCTCGTAAGTGACTGTGTAGGGATTGACAACCCCTTATCGCGTTGGTTGCGAGGATTTATTTGTTTGTGGAGGTGCGAGGGACTCGTGCGTGGCCTCCTACTGGATTGATTCCTTGGTTCTCAAAAACTGAGGGAAATACTTACGCTGCTTTACTGCATCACCCTTTCCTCTTCAAGGGAAAACCAACGCAGTGCTCAAGAGGTAGCAAGAAGGATTTCTGGCGCCGTTGCCGGGGAGTCTACGCAAAAGTGAACATACCAAGTACCCATCACAAACCCTTATCTCCCGCATTACATTATTTGCCATTTGCCTCTCGTTTTCCTCTCCCCCACTTCACCCTTGTTGTTTTATTCGCCCTCTCTCTTTTCCGTTCGCCTTTTTTTCGCTTGCTTCTTGTTTGCTCGTGTGTTGGATTGCTTGCTTGTCACGATGGCTCAAGATAATACCAAATTGTGTGACTTTACCAATACCAACAATAATGATTTCCTTAGAACTCCGATTTCTCCTCTTGCCGATACTGAGCCTTGTGAAATTAATACCGCTTTGTTGAATCTTCTCATGAAAGATCAATTCGCCGGCCTTCCTAGTGAAGATGCCGCTACCCATCTAAATAGCTTCGTTGATTTGTGTGATATGCAAAAGAAGAAAGATGTAGACAATGATATTGTTAAATTGAAGCTATTTCCTTTTTTGCTTAGAGATCGTGCTAAAGCTTGGTTTTCGTCTTTGCCTAAAAATAGTATTGATTCTTGGAATAAGTGCAAGGATGCTTTTATATCTAAGTATTTTCCTCGCGCTAAGATCATCTCTCTTAGAAACGATATTATGAATTTTAAGCAACTTGATCATGAACATGTTGCACAAGCTTGGGAGAGGATGAAATTAATGATACGTAATTGCCCTATGCATGGTTTGAATTTGTGGATGATTATACAAAAATTTTATGCTGGATTGAATTTTGCTTCTAGAAATCTTTTAGATTCGGCTGCGGGAGGCACTTTTATGGAAATTACTTTAGGAGAATCTACTAAACTCCTAGATAATATTATGGTTAATTATTCTCAATGGCACACTGAAAGATCTACTACTAAAAAAGTGCATGCGATAGAAGAAATTAATGTTTTGAGTGGAAGGATGGGTGAACTTATGAAATTATTTGGTACTAAGGGTGTTTCTTCTGATCCTAATGATATGCCTTTGTCTACTTTGATTGAGAATAATAATGAATCTATGGATGTGAATTTTTTTGATAGGAATAATTTTGGTAATAACGCGTATAGAGGAAACTTTAATCCTAGGCCTTATCCTAGTAATTCCTCTAATAATTATGGTAATTCCTAAAGCAATTCTTATGGAAACTTTAATAAGATGCCTTCTGAATTTGAGACTAGTGTTAAAGAATTTATGAATTCACAGAAGAATTTCAATGCTTTGCTTGAAGAAAAATTGCTTAAAGTTGATGAATTGGCTAGGAACATTGATAGAATTTCTCTTGATGTTGATTCTTTAAAACTTAGATCTATTCCTCCTAAGCATGATATCAATGAGTCTCTCAAAGCCATGAGAATTTCCATTGATGAGTGCAAAGAAAGAACCGCTAGCATGCGTCCTAAGAAAGACTGCTTTGTGAAAGCGTGTTCTTCAAATTTCTATGAAAATAAAGATGAAGATCTAAAAGTTATTGATGTGTCCCCTATTAAATCTTTGTTTTGCAATATGAATCTTGATAATGAAGGGACTGAATATGATCCACCTTTACCTAGAAGGCGTTCCAAAAATTCGGAGTTTTTAGATCTTGATGCTAAAATTGATAAAAGTGGGATTGAAAAGGTCAAAAACTCTAGATATTAATGAACCCACTATTTGGATTTCAAGGAATTTAATTATGATAATTGTTCTTTAATAGATTGTATTTCCTTGTTGCAATCCGTGCTAAATTCTCCTCATGCTTATAGTCCAAATAAAGCCTTTACCAAACATATTGTTGATGCTTTGATGCAATCTTATGAAGAAAAACTTGAGTTGGAAGTTTCTATACCTAGAAAACTTTATGATGAGTGGGAACATACTATTCAAATTAAGATTAAAGATCATGAATTCTATGCTTTGTGTGATTTGGGTGCTAGTGTTTCCACGATTCCAAAGACTTTGTGCGATTTGCTAGGTTTCCGTGATTTTGATGATTGCTCTCTAAACTTTCACCTTGCGGATTCCACTATTAAGAAACCTATGGGAAGAATTAATGATGCTCTTATTATTGCAAATAGGAATTATGTGCCTGTAGATTTTATTGTTCTTGATATAGATTGCAATCCTTCATGTCCTATTATCCTTGGTAGACCTTTCCTTAGAACGATTGGTGCAATTATTGATATGAAGGAAGGGAATATTAGATTTCAATTTCCGTTAAGGAAAGGCATGGAAAACTTCCCTAGAAAGAAAACAAAATTACCTTATGAATCTATTATGAGAGCCACTTATGGATTGCCTACCAAAGATGGCAATACCTAGATCTATCCTTGCTATTATGCTAGCTAGGGGCGTTAAACGATAGCGCTTGTTGGGAGGCAACCCAATTTTATTTTTAGTTTTTTTTGCTTTTTGCTTCTGTTTAGGAATAAATATTTGATCTAGCCCCTGGTTAGATGTATTTTTATGTTTTAGTTAGTGTTTGTGCCAAGTTAAACCTATAGGATCTTCTTGGATGATAGTTATTTGATCTTGCTGTAAATTCCAAAAACTTTCTGCTCACGAAAATAATTGTTAAAAATCACCAGAACGTGATAAAATATTGATTTCAATTGCTGCTGATCAATAAACAAATTGTCTAGGTCGTCCTATTTTGGATGAATTTTTGGAGTTCCAGAAGTTTGCGTTAGTTACAGATTACTACAGACTATTCTGTTTTTGACAGATTCTGTTTTTCGTGTGTTGTTTGCTTATTTTGATGAATCTATGGCTAGTAAAAGAGTTTATAAACCATAGAGAAGTTGGAATACAGTAGGTTTAATACTAATATAAATAAAGAATGAGTTAATTACAGTACCTTGAAGTGGTCTTTTGTTTTCTTTCGCTAACGGAGCTTACGAGATTTTCTGTTAAGTTTTGTGTTGTGAAGTTTTCAAGTTTTGGGTGAAAGATTTGATGGATTATGGAACAAGGAGTGGCAAGAGCCTAAGCTTGGGGATGTCCATGGCACCCCAAGATAATCTAAGGACACCTAAAAGCTAAAGCTTGGGGATGCCCCGGAAGGCATCCCCTCTTTCGTCTACTTCCATCGGTAACTTTACTTGCAGCTATATTTTTATTCACCACATGATATGTGTTTTGCTTGGAGCGTCTTGTATTATTTGAGTCTTTGCTTTTTAGTTTACCACAATCATCTTTGCTGTACACACCTTTTGAGAGAGACACACATGATTCGGAAATTATTAGAATACTCTATGTGCTTCACTTATATCTTTTGAGTTATATAGTTTTTTCTCTAGTGCTTCACTTATATCTTTTAGAGCACGGTGGTGGTTTTGTTTGATAGAAATTATTATTCTCTCATGCTTCACTTAGATTATTTTGAGAGTCTTAAACAGCATGGTAATTTTCTTAAATAATCCTAATATGCTAGGTATTCAAGAATAGTAAAAACTTTCTTATGAGTGTGTTGAATACTAAGAGAAGTTTGATGCTTGATGATTGTTTTGAGATATGGAGGTAGTAATATTAGAGTCATGCTAGTTGGGTAGTTGTGAATTTGATAAATACTTGTGTTAAAGTTTGTGATTCCCGTTGCATGCACGTATGGTGAACCGTTATGTGATGAAGTCGGAGCATGATTTATTTATTGATTGTCTTCCTTATGAGTGGCGGTCGGGGACGAGCGATGGTCTTCTCCTACCAATCTATCCCCCTAGGAGCATGCGCGTAATACTTTGCTTTGATAACTTGTAGATTTTTGCAATAAGTATATGAGTTCTTTATGACTAATGTTGAGTCCATGGATTATACGCACTCTCATCCTTCCACCATTGCTAGCCCCTCTAATACCGCGCACCTTTCGCCGGTATCATATACCCACCATATACCTTCCTCAAAACAGCCACCATACCTACCTATCATGGCATTTCCATAGCCATTCCGAGATATATTGCCATGCAACTTACCACCGTTCCGTTTATTATGACATGCTCCATCATTGTCATATTGCTTCGCATGATCATGTAGTTAACATCGTATTTGTGGCAAAACCACCGTTTATAATTCTTTCATACATGTCACTCTTGATTCATTGCATATCCCGGTACACCGTCGGAGGCATTCACATAGAGTCATATTTTGTTCTAAGTATTGAGTTGTAATTGCTGAGTTGTAAGTAAATAAAAGTGTGATGATCATCATTTTTAGAGCATTGTCCCAAGTGAGGAAAGGATGATGGAGACTATGATTCCCCCACAAGTCGGGATGAGACTCCGGACTAAAAAAAGAGAGAAAAAAAGAGGCCATAAAAACAGAGAAGAAAAGGCCCAAATAAAAAAATGAGAGAAAAAGAGAGAAGGGACAATGCTACTATCCTTTTACCACACTTGTGCTTCAAAGTAGCACAATTATCTTCATGATAGAGAGTCTCCTATGATATCACTTTCATATACTAGTGGGAATTTTTCATTATAGAACTTGGCTTGTATATTCCAATTATGGGCTTCCTCAAAATGCCCTAGGTGTTCGTGAGCAAGCAAGTTGGATGCACACCCACTTAGTTTCTTTTGAGCTTTCATATACTTATAGCTCTAGTGCATCCGTTGCATGGCAATCCCTACTCACTCACATTGATATCTATTGATGGGCATCTCCATAGCCCGTTGATATGCCTAGTTGATGTGAGACTATCTTCTCCTTTTTGTCTTCTCCACAACCACCATTCTATTCCACATATAGTGCTATGTCCATGGCTCACGCTCATGTATTGCGTGAAGATTCAAAAAGTTTGAGAACGTCAAAAGTATGAAACAATTTCTTGGCTTATCATCGGGGTTGTGCATGATTTAAATATTTTGTGTGGTGAAGATAGAGCATAGCCAGACTATATGATTTTGTAGGGATAACTTTCTTTAGCCATGTTATTTTGAGAAGACATAATTGCTTAGTTAGTATGCTTGAAGTATTATTATTTTTATGTCAATATTGAACTTTTGTCTTGAATCTTTCGGATCTGAATATTCATACCACGATTAAGAAGAATTACATTAAATTATGCCAAGTAGCATTCCACATCAAAAATTCTGTTTTTATCATTTACCTACTCGAGGACGAGCAGGAATTAAGCTTGGGGATGCTTGATACGTCTCCAACGTATCTATAATTTTTTATTGCTCCATGCTATATTATATTCTCTTTTGGACATTATTGGGCTTTATTATACACTTTTATATTATTTTTGGGACTAACCTATTAACCGGAGGCCCAGCCCAGAATTGCTCTTTTTTGCCTATTTCAGAGTTTCGCGGAAAAAGAATATCAAACGGAGTCCAAACGGAATGAAACCTTCGGGGACGTGATTTTCGGAACGAACATGATCCAGAGGACTTGGACCCTACGTTAAGCCATCAACCTGGAGGGCACGAGGTAGGGGGCGCGCCTACCCCCCTAGGCGCGGCCTCCACCCTCGTGGGCCCCCTGTTGCTCAACCGATGTACTCCTTCCTCCTATATATACCTACGTACCCCCAAACTACCAGAAACGGAGCCAAAAAACCTAATTCCACCGCCGCAACCTTTTGTACCCGTGAGATCCCATCTTGGGGCCTGTTCCGGAGCTCCGCCGGAGGGGGCATCGATCACGGAGGGCTTCTACATCAACACCATATCCTCTCCGATGATGTGTGAATAGTTTACCTCAGACCTTCGGGTCCATAGTTATTAGCTAGATGGCTTCTTCTCTCTTTTTGGATCTCAATACAATGTTCTCCCCTCTCTCATGGAGATCTATTCGATGTAATCTTCTTTTGCGGTGTGTTTGTTGAGACCAATGAATTGTGGGTTTATGATCAAGTTTATCTAAGAACAATATTTGAATCCTCTCTGAATTCTTTTATGTATGCTTGGTTATCTTTGCAAGTCTCTTCGAATTATCAGTTTGGTTTGGCCTACTAGATAGATCTGTCTTGCAATGGGAGAAGTGCTTAGCTTTGGGTTCAATCTTGCGGTGTCCTTTCCCAGTGATAGTAGGGGCAGCAAGGCACGTATTGTATTGTTGCCATCGAGGATAACAAGATGGGGTTTATATCATATTGCATGAGTTTATCCCTCTACATCATGTCATCTTGCTTAAAGCGTTACTCTGTTCTTATGAACTTAATACTCTAGATGCATGCTGGATAGCGGTCGACGTGTGGAGTAATAGTAGTAGATGCAGGCAGGAGTCGGTCTACTTGTCTCGGACGTGATGCCTATATACATGATCATACCTAGATATTCTCATAACTATGCTCAATTCTGTCAATTGCTCAACAGTAATTTGTTCACCCACCATAATACTTATGCTCTCGAGAGAAGCCACTAGTGAAACCTATGGCCCCCGGGTCTATTTTCAATCATATTTAATCTCCCAACAAAAGCTATTTCTGGCGCCGTTTTTATTGCTTTCTATTTTACTTTGCATCTTTATCATAAATATACCAAAAATATTATCTTATCATATCTATCAGATCTCACTCTCGTAACTAACCGTGTAGGGATTGGCAACCCCTTATCACGTTGGTTGCGAGGATTTATTTGTTTGTGTAGGTGCGAGGGACTCGTGCGTGGCCTCCTACTCAATTGATACCTTGGTTCTCAAAAACTGAGGGAAATACTTACGCTGCTTTACTGCATCACCCTTTCCTCTTCAAGGGAAAACCAACACAGTGCTCAAGAGGTAGCATCGAGCGGCGACCCTCGCCACCACCGTCGAGGGACCAGGATTCCCTTTCTCCATGGCGAGTAAAAGGAAGAAGCAGAAGCCAGAGGAGATAGATGACAGAAGAGTGCGGGACGCCATCCCCCCTTCCCCCTCCTTATAAAGGGGCGGGGTCAGAACTCGGCCGCCCCGCTCGGCCAATCCAGCCACCAGAGGCGCAGGGAATCGGGACCGACCCGCTGCCCCAACCAGCAACGGCCCGGTTTCCCGCCTTCACCGCTTGCCACCCCAAGCGCATGGAGGACGCGTTGCGAACGTGCAGAACCGAGGGGACGGGTGAAGCGACCTCTCCCCACCCCGTGATCGTGGGGTGTGGACGCCTTGAAGACCGCGACTTGGCCCCATTCAGTAAATGAGCCGCGCCTCCACGCCTTCCTCTTTTTATGGGGAAGGCGCGAGCCGCCTCTTTACTGTGATGTGACGCATGCGTGTGGAAACCGCCCCACGCATGCCACCCACGTCACGCGCACCCCTCCACATCACGCATTCGACGCGGGTCGTGGGAAGCGCAGTGCACGAAAAGTTTTACCGCGGTAAGAACTGCCCCGCCTGCCCGCGCACCGTTTTGGGCCTGGCCCAACAACGCGTCGCACTTATGTGTGGCCCAGGCCCGGGGGCTCCTGTCGGTGTACAAAAGAAGGGGCGCACCTTTGTACCCCTTTACGTGTGCACAGGCAGTCGGAGCCGCGCCCAAGGCCACACCAAGCAGAGCAGGGGAGGTGAACCAAGGCAAAACCGAAGCCCAAGATAACCAGAGCAACGCCAAGACCAAGGACGCAAAGAAGCAGAGGGGCGAAGTAGTTTCCCCTGGCAAGACCCTTGCCGGGGGCGGCCTCAGCGGCCCCGGCAAGACCCTTGCCGGGGCAGCACGCCCAAAACACCAACAGAGCGAGCCACCCTTGAGCCCAAATCCCCAAACACCATCAACCACATTGGGCCAGGGCTGGGGAGGCACCTCTGTGGTGGAATGCAGATCTTTGTGAAGACAAGGAATATTCAAGATCAGATGAGGATTAGAAGACAACAATCCTTGGCAAGATCCTTGACGAGGGGAACCACAAGACCCCCGGCAAGATCCTTGCCGGGGACGACAGCGCGCCGCGGCAAGACCCTTGCTGGGCCACCCGGCAAGGCCCTCGCCAAAGACGCCAGCAGGGCCACTGCCAGGCCCACACCAACCAAGTCTCCACCACCGTTCACATGCAGCTGCCAGCCCGACCAGCTGGGCAGGCACCTGCGTGACAACATGCAACTTCCAGGACAACTCAGCACACGCCTGCGTGGTGACATGCAGATCTTCGTGAAGACCCTACCACCGTGCCACCTCAGCTGCCTGCCTGCCTACATGGCGCCGCATCCGTCGCTGGCCAGGGCGCGTGTCGAAGCAAGGAGGAGCGGCGACGGACAGGACGGGCCTCGTTCCCGTCCCCAATAAAGCAAGGGGACACCTCAGCAACGCATTAAATGCGTCTTATCCTGTAATACGAGCGATAAGCTCATAGCACTGTGCGCCTTTCCACCTCCTGTGTGCCACTGTGGCAGCCCCTTTCGACTATAAAAGGACGCCCATGGCATACTGGAGAAGGATTCGGCTCTTTCGAACCACACACTCACCACAGCTAGTTCGAGAGCTCAAGAACTCTCTGAAATACACCCACCAAAGCAGGACTAGGGTTTTACGCATCCTCGCGCCCCGAACCTGGGTAAACGATCCTTGTGCTGACTACTAATCCTGCTCTTCTTGCAACCCTGCGCCCCGGCAACCGTAGTAGGGATTCTTGTGATCCCATAGGTCTCGTTCCACACCGAAAGGGTGCAAGCCAGTTTTGCACACACAGAATACTCGGGTTAAACTTGATGAGCCTAGCATATGCAGATATGGCCTCAGAACACTGAGACCGAAAGGTCGAGCGTGAATCATATAGTAGATATGATCAACATAGTGATGTTCACCATTGAAAACTACTCCATCTCACGTGATGATCGGACATGGTTTAGTTGATATGGATCACGTGATCACTTAGATGATTAGAGGGATGTCTATCTAAGTGGGATTTCTTAAGTAATATGATTAATTGAACTTTAATTTATCATGAACTTAGTACCTGGTAGTATTTTGCATGTCTTTTTTTGTAGATAAATGGCCCGTGCTACTGTTCCGTTGAATTTTAATGCGTTCCTAGAGAAAGCTAAGTTGAAAGATGATGGTAGCAACTACACGGACTGGGTCCGTAACTTGAGGATTATCCTCATTGCTGCACAGAAGAATTATGTCCTGGAAGCACCGCTAGGTGCAAGACCCGCTGCAGGAGCAACACCAGACGTTGTGAACGCCTGGCAGAGCAAAGCTGATGACTACTCAATAGTTCAGTGTGTCATGCTTTACGTCTTAGAACCAGGACTTCAACGACATTTCGAACGTCATGGAGCATATGAGATGTTCCAGGAGTTGAAGTTAATATTTCAAGAAAATGCCCGGATTGAGAGATATGAAGTCTCCAATAAGTTCTATAGCTGCAAAATGGAGAAGAATAGTTCTGTCAGTGAGCATATACTCAGAATGTCTGGGTACCACAATCACTTGACTCAACTGGGAGTTACTCTTCCGGTTGATAGTGTCATTGACAGAGTTCTTCAATCACTGCCACCAAGCTACAAAAGCTTCGTGATGAACTATAATATGCAAGGGATGGATAAGACAATTCTCGTGGTCTTCGTGATGCTAAAGGCTGCGGAGGTAGAAATTAAAAAGGAGCATCAAGTGTTGATGGTCAACAAGACCACTAGTTTCAAGAAAAAGGGCAAAGGGAAGAAGGGGAACTTCAAGAAGAACGACAAGCAAGTTGCTGCTCAAGTGAAGAAGCCCAAGTCTGGACCTAAGCCTGAAACTGAGTGCTTCTACTGCAAAGGGACTGGTCACTGGAAGCGGAACTGCCCCAAGTATTTGGCGGATAAGAAGGATGGCAAAGTGAAAGGTATATTTGATATACATGTTATTGATGTGTACCTTACTAATTGAAAGAACATGCGGTGCCCCCATGTTTGGTTTTGGTAATTGATGACAATCTCTATGGACTAATGGTTGCCTTGAGTTATATTTGAAGGATTTGTCCATAGGCATTTCTTGAAGTTCATGTGTTGGTTTCAAGGAGTTTATGTGGTGATCAAGGTGTCATTAAGGAATTATCCAAAGATTGGTCATGTGAGAGTTGAGCTTATTGCAAGCATGTCTTGGAGAAGAAGATTGTGTGATCATTCATGTATATCTTCAAGACATCATCCAAAAGAAGAGAGTTGAAAAGATTCAAGGTTGATCAAGACTAAGTCAAGAGTGAATCAACTTGATCAACTCACAAAGCGTAGAAGATGTACCGAGAGGGATCAAGCGATCCCATGGTGTGGTAAGCATTGTCAATTACGCTTTGTGTACTAACCCATGATCTTCATGAGAGTTCTTTGTGGGGTTAGGTTGCGGTGTGCAAGTTCAAGTGAAGCATCATGAAAGAGATCAAATGCTTGAAGCTTGCCGTCCATTGTGGTGACAATGGACTTGTGAAGATGTTGCGGTGTGCAAGTTCAAGTGAAGCATCATGAAGAGATCAAATGCTTGAAGCTTGCCGTCCATTGTGGTGACAATGGACTTGTGAAGATGTGCGGAAGAGTGGCTCACCCATAGTGGAGTATGGGGGAGCAATCAACTAGTCTTCATCGAGCCAACGCAACCAAGAAAGGTGGTCCAACTTGAGGGAGTCAAGATCGTCATCATCTAGATCAAGTGGACCATGTCCAAGGCAAAGGTTTGCCCTTGATAGGTTTTCTATTTTACCGGTCTCGTGATGGTAGTTGGGAGACCGGGTTATAGGATCGATTGTCGTACTATCAAGGGGGGCTCTCGATGAGTAGCTTCATCGTATCATTCGTAGAGAGCTCAAACCATTGCATCCTTGCATCATCTTTCTTGGTTCTTGTTTGGTTCTTCTCTTTGTGAGTTTTGGAGCTTATGGTCATCTTGATGACAAGCTCGAGTTCATCGAAAACGGAGTTCACTCGCATCTTCTATGATGTTTTCGATGTTGGAAGGTTATGCCGGTTCTTCTCGGTTGGAGGTTTCACTCCTCTATTTTGTTGGCATACCTTCCTTGCCCCTACGATGTTGGAAGGTTATGTCGCTGTTTTGATGCTACTCGTCGTCTTGTATCCAACAAGCTTGAGTTTGCTCAATTCGGAGCTCATATGCAGAAGTTATGGCAGTTTTGGTTTCCCGTGGAGTATTCTTGTTTTCGTGGAAGTGGCTTTAGGATGGTCGCAGCCGTACTACCGCGGTACCCAGTGGTAGTACCGCTTAGGGGTCACAAGCGGCAGTACCGCTCCGCAGCGGTAGTACCGCTGGTGGGTCCTCAGCAGTAGTACCGCTACGGTACCAGGCCCCTACCGCGTCGACTCGAGGGGTCATTTTTCATGTCGGATAGTGCGGTACTTCGCAGCGGCAGTAGGGCGGCAGTACCGCTCACGAGCGGTAGTACCGCCCAACCACCGCGGCAGTACCGCTCGGGTCTGTCACTCTCCTGCCCTCCAGACTCCACGGTAGTACCGCCCGGGGGAGCGGTAGTACCGCTGTGATCAGCGGTAGTACCGCTGCCTCCTGCGGTAGTACCGCCCTCTGTGGGGCTGTTTTGGGGGTAATGGTTGGATTGTTCCCCCCACTATATAAGGGGGTCTTCTTCCCCATTCTACCTTATCTCTTGAGCTCGTGTTCTTCCCCCATTGTTGACCTTCTTCGAGCTTGCTAACTCTCAATCCCTCCATGGATTCTTGCTAGTTTTTGAGGGAAAAGAGAGAGGAGATCTAGATCCACATTTCCACCAATCACTTTCTCCTCTATGTGAGGGGAACCCGTTGGATCTAGATCTTGGAGTTCTTGGTGTTCTCCTTCTTGTTCTTCCTCTCATTTTCCTCCCTAGCATTAGTTGCTTCAGTGGGATTTGAGAGAGAAGGACTTGGGCACTCTGTGTGCCCTTGCCATTGCATTTGGTGCATCGGTTTGAGTTCTCCACGGTGATACGTGGAAGTTACAAGTTGAGAAGCTTATTACTCTTGGGTGCTTGGTACCCTTGAGCTTGTTCCTCTTGGGTGCTTGGGCGCCCTAGACGGTTGGTGGTGTTCGGAGCTCAATCATTGTGGTGTAAAGCTCCGACAAGCGTCGGGGTCTCCAATTAGGTTGTGGAGATCGCCCCGAGCAATTTGACGGGTTCCGGTGACCGCCCCCAAGGGTTGCCAAAGTGTACGGGTTCGGTGACCGCCCCCAAGATTTGCCATTTGTACGGGTTCGGTGACCGCCCTCAAGGGTCCCTTAGTGGAATCACGGCATCTTGCATTGTGCGAGGGCGTGAGGAGATTACGGTGGCCCTAGTGGCTTCTTGGGGAGCATTGTGCCTTCACACCGCTCCAAACGAAGATTAGCATCCACAAGGGTGTGAACTTCGGGATACATAATCGTCTCCACGTATGGTTTTATACAGACTTTTGGAGAAGCCTATACAAGAAAGTGAGTGGGAGCTCTGTAGCATATTGCTGATTGGAAATGATATAGAATTTCTGGATAGCATAAAAGGATACTTGAATAAGAGTTTTTCTATGAAAGACCTCGGTGAAGCTGCTTACATATTGGGCATCAAGATCTATAGAGATAGATCAAGGCGCTTAATTGGACTTTCACAAAGCACATACCTTGATAAGATTTTGAAGAACTTCAAAATGGATGAGTCAAAGAAAGGGTTCTTGCCTGTATTACAAGGTGTGAAGTTGAGTGAGACTCAATGCCCGATCACTACAGAAGATAGAGAGAAAATGAAAGTCATTCCCTATGCCTCAGCCATAGGTTCTATCATGTATGCAATGCTGTGTACCAGACCTGATGTGTGCCTTGCTATAAGTATAGTAGGGCGGTACCAAAGTAATCCAAGAGTGGATCACTGGACAGCGGTCAAGAACATCCTGAAATACCTGAAAAGGACTAAGATGTGTTTCTCGTTTATGGAGGTGACAAAGAGCTCGTTGTAAATGGTTACGTCGATGCAAGCTTTGACACTGATTCGGACGACTCTAAGTCTCAAACCGGATACATATTTATATTGAATGGTGGAGCTGTAAGTTGGTGCAGTTCCAAACAGAGCATCGTGGTGGGATCTACGTGTGAAGCGGAGTACATAGCTGCTTTGGAAGCAACAAATGAAGGAGTCTGTATGAAGGAGTTCATATCCGATCTAGGTGTCATACCTAGTGCATCGGGTCCAATGAAAATCTTTTGTGACAATACTATGCAATTGCCTTGGCAAAGGAATCCAGATTTCAAAAGAAGACCAAGCACATCAAGAGATGCTTCAATTCCATCCGTCATCAAGTGTCGGAAGGGGACATAGAGATTTGCAAGATACATACGGATCTGAATGTTGTAGACCCGTTGACTAAGCCTCTCTCACGAGCAAAACATTATCAACACCAAGACTCCATGGGTGTTAGAATCATTACTGTGTAATCTAGATTATTGACTCTAGTGCAAGTGGGAGACTGAAGGAAATGTGCCCTAGAGGTAATAATAAAGTTGTTATTTACATTTCCTTATATCATGATCAATGTTTATTATTCATGCTAGAATTGTATTAACCGGAAACTTAGTACATGTGTGAATACATAGACAAACAGAGTGTCCCTAGTATGCCTCTACTTAACTAGCTTGTTTATCAAAGATGGTTATGTTTCCTAACCATATACATGTGTTGTCATTTGATGAACGGGATCACATCATTAGAGAATGATGTGACGGACGAGACCCATCCGTTAGCTTAGCACTATGATCGTTTAGTTTGTTGCTATTGCTTTCATCATGACTTATACATGTTCCTATGACTATGAGATTATGCAACTCCTGAATACCGGAGGAACACTTAGCCTGCTATCAAACGTCACAACTTAACTAGGTGATTATAAAGATGCTCTACAGGTGTCTCCAATGGTGTTTGTTCAGTTGGCATATATCGAGATTAGGATTTGTCACTCCGATTGTCGGAGAGGTATCTCTGGGCCCTCTCGGTAATGCACATCACTATAAGCCTTGCAAGCAATGTGACTAATGAGTTAGTTGCGGGATGATGCATTACGGAATGAGTAAAGAGACTTGCCGGTAACGAGATTGAACTAGGTATGGTGATACCGACGATCGAATCTCGGGCAGGTAACATACCGATGACAAAGGGAACAACGTATTGGTTATTGACCGGAGATGAGTCTCGGTCATGTCTACATAGTTCTTGAACCCGTAGGGTCCGCACGCTTAACGTTCGATGACGATCGGTATTACGAGTTTATGTGTTTTGATGTACCGAAGGTAGTTCGGAGTCCCGGATGAGATCACAGACATGACGAGGAGTCTCGAAATGGTCGAGACATAAAGATTGATATATTGGACCATGTTGTTCGGACACTGGAAGTGTTCCGGAGAGTTCGGATAAAGCCGGAGTGCTGGAGGGTTACCGGACCCCCCCCCCCCCCGGGGAAGTTAATGGGCCACCATGGGCCTTAGAGGAGAGAGGGCCGGCCAGGAGGTGGCACGCGCCCCCCAGTCCGAATTGGACAAGGGGTGGGGGCGGAGCCCCCCTCCTTCCTTTTCTCCCCTTCCTCCTTCCTTCTCCTCCTTGTTGGACTAGGAAAGGGGGGAACCTACTCCTAGTAGGAGTAGGATTCCCCCCCTGGGCGCGCCCCTTGAGGCCGGTCGGCCCCCTCCTCTCCCCCTTTATATACGGGGGAGGGGGCACCCCATAGACGCACAAGTTGATTTCTTAGCCGTGTGTGGTGCCCTCCTCCACAGTTTTCCACCTCGGTCATATTGTCATAGTGCTTAGGTGAAGCCCTGCGTCGGTAACTTCATCATCACTATCATCACGCCGTCGTGTTGACGAAACTCTCCCTCGGCCTCAGCTGGATCTAGAGTTCGAGGGACGTCACCGAGCTGAACGTGTGCAGATCGCGGAGGTGGCATGCGTTTGGTACTTGATCGGTTGGATCGCGAAGACGTTCGACTACATCAACCGCGTTACTTAACGCTTCCGCTTTCGGTCTATGAGGGTACGTGGACACACTCTCCCCGCTCGTTGCTATGCTTCTCCTAGATAGATCTTGCGTGATCGTAGGATTTTTTTGAAATACTACGTTCCCCAACACACTATGTCAATAGGTTAGTCCCAAAAAATGATATAAAGTTGCTATAAAATGATTATAAAACATCCTAGAATGATAATATAACTGCATGGAACAATCAAAAAATATAGGTACGTTGGAGACGTATCATTCACCTCCTATTGCTCAATGGGTTGGGTGATGACTATTATAATTTGGTGGAGAATATTAATGGTCATGACACTCCCATCCAGCCGCGTGAGTTGTATGTGCATCTTCTTGCCACAGAACAGCGCATCCAGATCCTGCCGCTCTACGTCGAGTTTCCCTTTCGCCAACGCTGCAACACGTGGGAAGGGCAAGCCCTATAAGCCACCAACTGGTGGCAAACCTCCGCGGACCGCGCCTAATCTGCGGAAGACCACTACCTCCACGGGAGGTCGAGTCCATGCCTGCTGTCCTTCATGTGGTGCTCAGGTCCCCTGCCAGCGGTGTGGGCTTGATGGTCACCTTGCCTCCCGTTGTCATCATCGCTTCAAGCAGGATTTCTTGGGGATCGGGAACAATGGCAAGGACAATGGCCCTGGCGAGTCATGAGCAGGGGCATACTCCTTCCTATTCAGTTGATGCATCTTGGTACATGGATACGGGAGCTACCAATCACCTGACGAGTCGGATGGGCAAGCTCTCTACACAGGAGCCGTACCGTGGACACGATTAGGTTCGCACCGCTAATGGGGAAGGTATGCACATCTCACATATTGGTTAGGCATCACTTCTTGCACGTCGATCCACACAATTACGTCTTCCTAATGTCCTTCGTGTTCCCTCTGTTTCACGTAGTTTGCTTTCCGTTCCTAAACTTACTCGTGATAATAATGTTCTTGCTGAATTTCATCCTTTTATTTTTTTTTAAGAGCCGGGACACGAGGGACATAATCCTTAGAGGTCGACTGCGCAATAATGGTCTCTATGCACTTGATGTGCCACCAGCTCCTAGTGCTTTCAGCGGTGTTCGTGTGTCTCCATCACATTGGCATGCGCGCCTTCGTCACCTTGTCACTCCCATCGTTGCCCATGTATTTCATCGTCATGAGCTTCGAGTAGTGTCAAATAAACATGTTGATGCAATTTGTGATGCTTATCAGCAAGGTAAGAGTCATCGGCTTCATTTTTCTGAGTCGAATCGTGTAGTCAATAAACCGCTTGAACTTGTGTTTTCGGATGTATGGGGCCATGCCCAAACCTCTGTTAGTGGTCATAATTATTATGTCAGTTTCATTGATGCTTATAGTCGGTTTACTTGGCTTTATCTTCTTAAACGCAAGTCTGATGTGTTTAATGTTTTCTTGCAATTCCAAGCGCATGTTGAGCATTTTCTCAGTCATAAAATCATTCATGCTCAATCCGATTGGGGGGGTGAGTATCACAACCTCAATGCATTCTTTCGTTTTGCATTTTGTTCATGTCATGCATCTCATATCATGTCATCATGTGCATCTCATTTGCATACGTGTTCGTCTCTTGCAAACGAGCATTTTCCCCGTTGTCCGTTTTGCAATCCGGCACTCCCACCTCCTCCGGCGCACCCCTCTTGTTTCTTTTCGTGAGAGGGTGTTAAACGTTCTCGGAATGGAACGAGTCTTGTCAAGTGGCCTTGGTATACCACCGGTAGACCACCTGTCAAGTTTCGTTCCATTTGGAGGTCGTTTGGTACTCCAACGGTTAACCGGTAACCGCAAAGTCCTTCTGTGTGTTGCAACAAAACCCCCCTTCAAACGGCGCAAAAACCTCTCTAACTCACTTCCATGCTCTAGGCCGTTCGATCACGATCGTGTGGGCGAAAACCGTGCTCCATTTGGAGTCTCCTAGCTCCCTCTACCTATAAAACACCCCCCCCCCTCCGAAATTCCGGATCCCCGAAACCCTAGCCCGCTCCTCCGCGCCGCCGGACGTGTCCGCCCGGGGCCAGACACAACTGCGCCGCCGTGCCCCATCTCCCTCCTCTCCATCTCCGGTCGCTGGCCCCACCACCCTCCTCCTCTCGAGCTCCGGCGAGCCCGAACCGGCCCGAACCCTAGATCTCACCGAAGGTTGACTTTCCCCTCTCCCCGTTTTTCTCAAAGTCCCGATATTTTTGCAATATGTGCTCCTGTTCATCGCATCATAACTCTCTGCATATAGCTCTGTTTCGTGCGTATAATATATAGAAACGTTTGTCTCTAGATGCTCTTCATTTTGTTCCTTTATGCCATGTTCATTTGAGTCCATCTTGATGCCCAAATCTCGGGTGCAAGAGGGCTATATGCTGTTAACTGCTGTCACTTATCAGAACTTAGGGTTTTGTTATTTTTGTTGCATTTAATCTGTGCATCTTGTGGGCATGAGCTCTACATGTGTTTTGATTTATGCCATGCCATATTTACAGAGGTGTATGCCATGTATATTTGTGATCTCTGTGGTGACTAGCACAAGCATGCAAACTAGGCTTCGTGATGTTTCTGATTTCAGGGACAGTAATTTTGCTAAGTCTGTGACTGCTGTTATTTTGTTGCCATGTATCCATGTGGCTACAGAGATATCCATGCTCCTTTTGGTGATGTTCAGTAAGGATGTTTTGTAGATATAGTGGTGCTCTATCCATCCATGCCCCTGTTTGCAATTATGGAGGGCCATAGCATGTCTTAATCTTGCTCTACGTTTGCTATAAAATATTTCTGGCAGATTGTTTACGTGTTATTCAATTTTGCCAAGGTTGTTGTAGTTGTTTCATACATGCTTTGAACTTGCTCTTATGATGGATAGCTTCATAAACATGCCATCTTGCTGTAGGTATGCTTGTTTTGTCACGCATTGCTTTGTGGTGAGTGCATCAAGCTCACCAAGATGCCTTCATATTACTGTTTCTGTCATGCTCTGTTTTCTGTTAAGAATGAAACCTGTTAACGAAACTTGCTATGTTTACATGGTTTCCATCATATCTTCTGCTCCTTTTTGGCTTATGGTCAGTAAGGGACTTTTGACATATGCATTTAGTAGATTCATGCCATGCCTTGTTTTTCTATGTTAAGTTCCTGTAGGATGTTGATTGCTTGCTCTGAACATTGCTACCTGATGCTGTTTATGCCATGTCCAGTAATTTCACCAAGTCTGTGAGCCTGATATCTTTTGCACTTTTGCCATGCTTGTTTGAACCTGTTATGGTGTGATCTAGCCGTAGCTCAGTGTCCCTCTTTTGTCAAGCATCTCCTGTAGATTACTACCATATGCTTTGTTGCTATGTTGGAGTGCTGTAGCATAGTTTCCTGATGTATTCTAAGTGCTAGCATGCTGTTAATCACAGATTCGTGTCATTCTTGTTTTGCTTGCCATTTGCAAACCGTGCATCCGTTCCCGGTGATCTTTATATCGATTTCAACCGAAATCACCTCATCTTTTTAGTGGCATGCTTGGTTTGCCAAGTTACTACCTTGTTCATCATTTTTCTTCCGGAGCACGCATATGCATCGCATATCATATCTTGCATATCATTCATGTTTGGCATCATGTTGCTTGTGCATTTCCCGTGATTGATTGCGATTCCGTTGCTTGTGTTCTTATTTTGGGTAGAGCCGAGATACGAGTTCATGAACGAGGAACCTGTTGAGTACGCTTACGAGGATCAAGCTTTCGACAACTCTGAGAACCTTGCAAGCAAGATGACCATACCCTCGAAATCACTTCTATCTTGGCTTTGCTAGTTATTCGTTCTATTGCCATGCTGCGCTACCTACCACTTGCTATATCATGCCTCCCGTATTGCCATGTCAAGCCTCTAACCATCATTTCCTAGCAAACCGTTGTTTGGCTAAGTTACCGCTTTTGCTCAGCCCCTCTTATAGCGTTGTTAGTTGCAGGTGAAGTTGAAGTTGGTTCCATGTTGGAACATGGATATTTTGGAATATCAAAATATCTCTTATTTAATGAATGCATCTATATATTTGGTAAAGGGTGGAAGGCTCGGCCTTATGCCTGTTGTTTTGTTCCACTCTTGCCGCCCTAGTTTCCATCATACCGGTATTATGTTCCTTGAGTTTGCGTTCCTTACGCGGTTGGGTGATTTATGGGACCCCCTTGATAGTTCGCCTTGAATAAAACTCCTCCAGCAAGGCCCAACCTTGGTTTTACCATTTGCTACCTAAGCCTTTTCCTTTGGGTTTTCGCGAGCCCGAGGGTCATCTTTATTTTAACCCCCGCCCCCCCGGGCCAGTGCTCCTTCGAGTGTTGGTCCGAACCGAGTAGACTGCAGGGCCAGATTGGGGAAACTTGAGGCCTGCTTTTACTCGTAGGATGTCTCATCCGATGTGCCCTGAGAACGAGATTTGTGCAGCTCCTATCTGGATTTGTCGGCACATTCGGGTGGCTTTGTTGGTCTTGTTTTACCATTGTCGAAATGTCTTGTAGACCGGGATTCCGAGACTGATCGGGTCTTCCTGGGAGAAGGTTTATCCTTCGTTGACCATGAGAGCTTATAATGGGCTAAGTTGGGACACCCCTGCAGGGTATTATCTTTCGAAAGCCGTGCCCGCGGTTATGAGGCAGATGGGAATTTGTTAATGTCCGGTTGTAGAGAACTTGTCACTTGACTTAATAAAATACATCAACCGTATGTGTAGCCGTGATGGTCCCTTCTCGGCGGAGTCCGGGAAGTGAACACGGTTTGTGTTATGCATGAACGTAAGTAGTTTCAGGATCACTTCTTGATCGTTTCTAGCTTCGCGACCGTTGCGTTGCTTCTCTTCTCGCTCTCATTTGCGTATGTTAGCCACCATATATGCTTAGTGCCTGCTGCAGTTCCACCTCATTACACCATCCTTTCCTATGAGCTTAAATAGTCTTGATCTCGCGGGTGTGAGATTGCTGAGTCCTCGTGACTCACAGATTCTACCAAAACAGTTGCAGGTGCCGACGATGCCAGTGCAGATGACGCAACCGAGCTCAAGTGGGAGTTCGACGAGGAACGTGGTCGTTACTATGTTTCTTTTCCTGATGATCAGTAGTGGAGCCCAGTTGGGACGATCGGGGATCTAGCATTTGGGGTTATCTTATTTTCATTTGGATTTGACCGTAGTCGGTCTATGTGTGGATTTTGGATGATGTATGAATTAATTTATGTATTGTGTGAAGTGGCGATTGTAAGCCAACTCTTGTTATCTCATTCTTGTTCATCACATGGGATTGTGTGAAGATAACCCTTCTTGCGACAATACCATAATGCGGTTATGCCTCTAAGTCGTGCCTCGACACGTGGGAGATATAGCCGCATCGTGGGTGTTACAAGTTGGTAATCAGAGCCATCCCCGACTTAGGAGCCCCCTGCTTGATCGAATCGCTGGCGTTGTTGAGTCTAGAACAAAAATGTTTTGAGTCTTAGGATTATATATATCGGAGAGTAGGATTCTTTTTACTCCTCAGTCCCTTCGTCGCTCTGGTGAGGCCTCCTGACGTAGAAGTTTTGACTCTTCTCTCCTCAAATTTCACTAAAAAAAATTTAGGATCACGCGGGTATCTTAGAATCGTTCCGATGGTTTTGTGATGAGAACATTGTTCTTGGTGCCTCCTGACATTTAGGGGTTGTAGCAGTGTCCCCGGGAGTTGAGCTCCGAGGTGTTGTCGTCACAATTTTATCGTTGCAGTTCTGGAATACCTGAGTTTCGCCGACATCGAAATCTATGCAGTTGTTGGTGAGATCACCTCGACCCCACCCAGTACTGGGGCGGGAGTTCGGGAGTATTGCCATAACTCGTATAACGGATGCTTTTCGAAGGTTGAGGTACACGATTTCCGAAGGTTTCTTGGTTATGTGTTGACGGATGGATACAGCTGGATCTAGGGATTGCTAGTTTGGGTGATATATTTTGTGTCCCCTGTATCCCCAACACCAGATTGCATAACCAGAAAGTTTTGGGAGTTTATAAGTGGGAATTCAAGTAGCTCCTAGGATATCTTTCCGACAGACGCATGATATGAGATTGGGGTTCGACGTCTAGTGGTCCGCCTTTCCACGGTTGGTTTTACAGTGGTCTCGTAGTGTCTTAAAGAGTCCTTGGCTATGCCGACTCGGGGACGCTTCGTATGTCATGTGCACTGCCTTGTACATGATGGTGTTGTACGATCGAGCCCGTGTGGGCCCCACCACGAAAACTTCGGACGAAATCTCTATCATATGTTTGTTCCGGCTTATTCTGCAAGCCAATACTTTGTTTTGTTTTAAATTGTGGTATTCGAGTTGCTTCGAAGTCAAATGTTGATTCCATACCTTTTCCTAAGTGGCTTCTCAACTTAATGGAAGTGTGATGATTTACTATGGAATTCATTCGTTCATCCTCGTTCGAATGTTTATTGTGAAGACTATATGTTGCAATTTCTATCCGTTGATTCTACTTGTCTATTTGTCTATCAAGATGCTAACGGATGTCACCCTCTTCAGGATGGCTCCGCCAACGCGTCAGAATCCGGAATGCAATGAAGGGAGTCAGGCGAACCCTCCGCCACCACCTCCACCTCCGGAGGCATGGCAAGCTATCATGGCAGCCACCAACGCCAATGCTCAGATGATTCTGCATCCTGCAAGAATGCACCCAAGGGCAAGGCAATCAAGGAAATCAAGGTCAAGGCAACAATCAGCCTCATTTCGCTACCCTCAACCAGTTTCTCGCAAATCAGCCCAAGTCTTTCAGCTACTGTGCCGAGGCCACAGATGCCGATGATTGGCTCGTGGACATCAACAAGCATTTTGAATGTAGCAATGTCAGGCCTGAGGACTATGTCAAGTTCGCTTCTTTTCAGCTCAAGGACCAAGCTGCTGATTGGTATCAACAATACAAAGATTCCAGAGGAGGTCGTGTGATCACTTGGACTGACTTCTGTCGGGACTTCAAAGCGCACCACATTCCACAAAGTGTTGTTGAGAGCAAGCGTGAGGAGTTCCACAATCTCAAGCACGGCAACATGTCTGTGTATCAATTCAACATCTAGTTTCAGAAACTTGCTCGCTTCGCTAAACAAGACGTTCCTGATGAAAAGAGCATGATCTATCACTTCAGAGGTGGCCTTAGAGAGGATCTGCAGTTAGCTCTCGTTCTTGTTGAGCCTACTCAGTTTGATCAATTCTACAATATGGCACTGAAGCAAGAGGCTGCTCAGCTCAAGTGTGAGGCTTCTAAGAAGAGAGTCAGGGACGCAGTTCAGTCTTCTTCTTCCTCACTAGTGGCTGCTAAGCAACAGAAGTTCTAGTTGCCTCCTCCTCCTCCGTTTCGTCAGCCTTACCAGCAGAAGAACAAAGGTGGCCATGGATCTTCCCACTCTTCCAACCCTGGCTATCAGAACAAGTCTCAGGATCAAGCTCCAAAGTCGAATGCTCCTTATCATCGTCCACTCTCAGAGGTGACTTGCAACAAGTGTCAGCAGAAAGGTCACTATGCTAACAAGTGCTTCAACCAAAGGCGCCTTCCGCCTCCTCCTCCTATGAGATCTTCCAGCAATGCAGTGGTCAAGCATAATCCCAAGTCTGCAAAGGTGAACATGATGAATGCAGCTCAAGCGGAGGAATCTACTGATGTGATAATGGGTAATCTCTCAGTTAATGATATTCCTGCAAAAGTTTTATTTGATACTGGTGCATCGCATTCTTTCATGTCATACCCATTTGCATCGAAGCACAATGTTGACACAGAGATTTTATCCAAAGTTATGCAAGTTGTTTCTCCGGGAAAGCTTATGACTTCTAGTTTGGTTGCTCCCGATGTTTCCATCAAGATGGGAAACTATAAATTTCTGTCTTCTCCAATTGTTCTTGGTGACTCGGATATTGATCTAATTCTCGGGATGGACTGGCTTTCTAAGCACAAGGCTCAACTTGATTGTGCTGCCAGGGAAATTCAATTGACACACTCTTCTGAGGATGTTATCATTTATGCCGCTCGTGATGAAACCATTCGGTTGTTTTCACTCAATGAGAAGGGCGAGTTGAATGTCATCTCTCAAATTCCAGTCGTTTGTGAGTATCAAGATGTCTTTCTAGAAGAGCTTTCGAGTATGCCTCCTCACCGGCCAGTTGAGTTCATCATCGATCTTGAGCCTGGCACTGAACCCGTTTGCAAGCGTCCATACAAGCTTGGACCCAAGGAGCTGAAGGAATTGAAGAAACAGCTCGATGAACAAGAGCGTCTGGGTTTGATCAGACCGAGTTCATCTCCATGGGGTTGTGGTGTTCTTTTTGTCCAGAAGAAGGATGGCACGGACCGACTTTGTGTCGACTACCGTCCATAGAACAAGAAGACAATCAAGAACAAGTATCCACTTCCCAACATCAATGAGCTATTCGAGCAACTTAAAGGTGCTAAAGTATTCTCCAAGCTTGACCTTCGTATGGGTTATCATCAGATTTGCATTCGTGAAGAAGATATTCCCAAGACAGCATTCAGAACAAGCTTTGGTTCTTATGAATATACTGTCATGTCTTTCGGCCTTATCAATGCTCCTCCAACATTCTCTCGAATGATGAATTTCATCTTCAACCCCTATACCAATGAATTCGTCCTGGTGTATCTCGATGATATCTTGGTCTTCTCCAAGAATAAGAAGGATCATGCCAAACATTTGCGATTGGTGCTCGACAAGCTCAGAGAGTATCAATTTTATGCGAAGTTTTCCAAATGTGAATTTTGGCTTGATGAAGTTCTTTACCTGGGTCATATCATCTCTGCCAAGGGCATCGCTGTTAATCCCAAGAAGGTGTCCGCAATTGTGAATTGGGAACCTCCTCGGAATGTCAAGCAGCTCCGCAGTTTTCTTGGTCTTGCAAGCTATTGCCGAAGATTCGTTGAGAATTTCTCTAAGATTGCAAAGCCTCTTTCCAACCTCCTCCAGAAGCATGTGAAGTATGTCTGGTCTCCTGAGTGTGACGTTGCTTTCAATACTCTCAAAGAGAAACTCATCACAGCTCCTGTTTTAACTCCTCCTGACGAATCCAAGCCATTCGAAGTTTTCTGTGATAATTCTCTTCAAGGTCTCGGTGTTGTATTAATGCAAGAGAAGAAAGTTGTGGCCTATACCTCTCGTTAGTTGAAGCCCAATGAAAAGAACTACCCCACTCACGATCTTGAGTTGGCGGCAGTTGTCCATGCATTAATAACATGGAGACATCTCTTGTTGGGAAGAAAAGTGGACATATTCACCGATCACAAGAGTCTCAAGTACATCTTCACTCAGCCCAACCTCAATCTCAGGCAGACTCGATGGGTCGAAATGATTCAAGAGTACAATCCGAGTATTGAATATACTCCAGGCAAAGCCAATGTCATTGCAGATGCTTTGAGCAGGAAGGCTTATTGCAACAGCTTAATTCTCAAGCCATTCCAACCGGATCTTTGTGAAGCTTTCCGCAAGCTGAATCTCCAAGTTGTTCCTCAAGGTTTTCTTGCCAACCTCATAGTCTCTCCTACTTTGGAAGATCAAATTCGTGAGGCGCAAATTCTTGATGCCATGGTGAAGAAGGTGAAACGTGGTATCGACAAGGGTCTTTCCAAATACAAGTGCTATCGCATTGATGACAGAGACACTTTATTCTTCGAGGACCGGATTGTGGTTCCTAAAGCTGATCTAAGGAAAGTCATAATGAACGAGGCGCACAATTCTCTTCTTTCCATTCATCCTGGAAGTACGAAGATGTACCATGACCTCAAGCAGTCGTATTGGTGGACTCGAATGAAGCGAGAAATCTCTCAATTCGTGAACGAATGTGATGTCTGTCAAAGGGTGAAAGCAGAACACCAACGACCAGCTGGTCTCCTCCAACCTCTTGCTATCCCAGAATGGAAGTTTGATCATATCGAAATGGACTTCGTGACTGGATTTCCAAAGTCCCAGCGTGGAAATGATGCTATCTTCGTTGTCCTCGACAAGCTTACTAAAGTGGCTCATTTCCTTCCAATCAAAGAATCTATCACAGCAGCTCAGTTGGCAGAGCTATACACCTCCAGGATTGTCTCCTTGCACGGCATTCCACAATTTATATCTTCAGATCGTGGAAGCATCTTCACTTCTAAGTTCTGGGACTCCTTCCAGAAGGCCATGGGCACCAGCATTCGCTTCAGCACAGCTTTCCATCCTCAAACTAGTGGCCAAGTCGAGCGAGTCAATCAAATTCTTGAAGATATGCTCAGGGCTTGTGTCATTTCTTTTGGCATGAAATGGGAAGATTGTCTTCCATATGCCAAATTCTACTACAACAACAGCTTCCAAGCGAGTTCGGGCAAGGCCCCATTCGAGTTTCTCTATGGCAGAAAGTGTCGTACTCCTCTCAATTGGTCAGAGACTGGTGAACGCCAACTTCTTGGCAATGACTTAATCACAGAGGCTGAAGAAATGTGTAAAGTCATCCGTGAAAATCTCAAAGCCGCGCAATCGCGACAGAAGAGTTACTATGATACCAAGCACCGTGATGTGGCTTTCGAGATCGGAGACCATGTCTACCTCCGCGTCTCTCCAATGAAAGGCACTCTTCGCTTCGGTATCAAAGGGAAGCTTGCCCCTAGATATGTGGGTCCTTTCAAGATCATTGGCAAAAGAGGCGACCTCGCCTATCAACTTGAGCATCCTTCCAACTTCGCGTACGTGCACGATGTGTTCCACGTGTCACAGCTCCGCAAGTGCTTCAAGACTCCTGACCGCACCGTCAACTTCGAAGAAATTGATCTCCAAGAAGATCTGTCTTATCATGAGCACCCCGTTCCTATTCTTGAAGAAACTGAGCGCAAGACTCGCAACAAGTCTATCAAATTCCTGAAAGTGAAGTGGTCGCACCATTCCGACCGAGAAGCCACCTGGGAATGCGAGGACCACCTCCATTCCGAATATCCGGAGTTCTTTCAGTCCTAGATCTCGGGACGAGATCCTCCCGTAGTGGTGGAGTGTTGTAACACCCCCGATGTAACTTTCCATATTTGTAACTCCGACTCTTGCCATTTTCGGCTATGTGTTATGATATTCCCTTCGTGGTCGGGTTTTGTCGTGGAATTGTCACGGCAGATGTCCTCGGGTTAGGACTTAGTCGTGGAGCCATCGCAATTGGGAAGCTTGAAGGGGTTAAGTGGGACAAGGAACACGAGGGTTTATACTGGTTCGGCCCCTTACGGTGAAGGTAAAAGCCTACGTCCAGTTGAGGTGGTATTAATCAGGGTTTCGATAACCAGGGAGCTAAACAGCTATGCCCGGCTCTCGATCAGATTGTTGTCGCCCCTAAACCGCTGCCGGGTCGTCCCTTTCTATAGGGAGGTTGGCACCCAGCGGCCTTTAGAGTCCCGGCCGGCTCATAAGAGTGTCCGGCTCGGACTCTAAACAATACTTGCCTTACACTACAAGTCTACTATAACAATGATGATAACTATGGGCAATAAGCCATCGCCGGGTCTCAGCCCATCTCTGGCCCATTATCTTGAAACTTAGCTCCGGGCTTCTGGCAATGACCCTTAGTGTAACCCGGCCCTCCTGGCGGGTGACTCCCAGGTCTATATCCTCAACAGGTTTTGTTTTTCGTTTTGCATTTTGTTCATGTCATGCATCTCATATCATGTCATCATGTGCATCTCATTTGCATACGTGTTTGTCTCTTGCATCCGAGCATTTTCCCCGTTGTCTGTTTTGCAATCCGGCACTCCCACCTCCTCCGGCGCACCCCTCTTGTTTCTTTTTGTGAGCGGGTGTTAAACGTTCTCGGAATGGACCAAGTCTTGTCAAGTGGCCTTGGTAGACCACCTGTCAAGTTTCGTTCCATTTGGAGGTCGTTTGGTACTCCAACGGTTAACCGGTAACCGCAAAGTCCTTCTGTGTGTTGCAGCAAAACCCCCCTTCAAACGGCCCAAAAACCTCTCTAACTCACTTCCATGCTCTAGGCCGTTCGATCACGATCGTGTGGGCGAAAACCGTGCTCCATTTGGAGTCTCCTAGCTCCCTCTACCTATAAAACACCTCCCCCCTCCGAAATTCCGGATCCCCGAAACCCTAGCCCGCTCCTCCGCGCCGCCGGACGTGTCCGCCCGGGGCCAGACACAACTGCGCCGCCGTGCCCCATCTCCCTCCTCTCCATCTCCGGTCGCCGGCCCCACCACCCTCCTCCTCTCGAGCTCCGGCGAGCCCGAACCGGCCCGAACCCTAGATCTCACCGAAGGTTGACTTTCCCCTCTCCCCGTTTTTCTCAGTCCCGATATTTTTGCAATATGTGCTCCTGTTCATCGCGTCATAACTCTCTGCATATAGCTCTGTTTCGTGCGTATAATATATAGAAATGTTTGTCTCTAGATGCTCTTCATTTTGTTCCTTTATGCAATGTTCATTTGAGTCCATCTTGATGCCCAAATCTCGGGTGCAAGAGGGCTATATGCTGTTAACTGCTGTCACTTATCAGAACTTAGGGTTTTGTTATTTTTGTTGCATTTAATCTGTGCATCTTGTGGGCATGAGCTCTACATGTGTTTTGATTTATGCCATGCCATATTTACAGAGGTGTATGCCATGTATATTTGTGATCTCTGTGGTGACTAGCACAAGCATGCAAACTAGGCTTCGTGATGTTTCTGATTTCAGGGACAGTAATTTTGCTAAGTCTGTGACTGCTGTTATTTTGTTGCCATGTATCCATGTGGCTACAGAGAGATCCATGCTCCTTTTGGTGATGTTCAGTAAGGATGTTTTGTAGATATAGTTGTGCTCCATCCATCTATGCCCCTGTTTGCACTTATGTAGTGCCATAGCATGTCTTAATCTTGCTCTACTTTTGCTATAAAATATTTCTGGAAGATTGTTTACGTGTTATTCAATTTTGCAAAGGTTGTCGTAGTTGTTTCATACATGCTTTGAACTTGTTCTTACTATGGATAGCTTCATACATATGCCATCTTGCTGTAGGTATGCTTGTTTTGTCACGCATTGCTTTGTGGTGAGTGCATCAAGCTCACCAAGATGCCTTCATATTACTGTTTCTGTCATGCTCTGTTTTCTGTTAAGAATGGAACCTGTTAACGAAACTTGCTATGTTTACATGGTTGCTATCATATCTTCTGCTCCTTTTTCGCTTATGGTCAGTAAGGGACGTTTGCCATATGCATTTAGTAGATTCATGCCATGCCTTGTTTTGCTATATTAAGTTCCTGTAGGATGTTGATTGCTTGCTCTGAACATTGCTACTTGATGCTGTTTATGCCATGTCCAGTAATTTCACCAAGTCTGTGAACCTGATATCTTTTGCACTTTTGCCATGCTTGTTTGAACCTGTTATGGTGTGATCTAGCCGTAGCTCAGTGTTCCTCTTTTGTCAAGCATCTCCTGTAGATTACTGTCATATATTTTGTTGCTATGTTGGACTGTTGTAGCATAGTTTCCTGATGTATTCTAAGTGCTAGCATGCTGTTAATCACAGATTCGTGTCATTCTTGTTTTGCTTGCCATTTGCAAACTGTGCATCCGTTCCCGGTGATCTTTATACCGATTTCAACCGAAATCATCTCATCTTTCCAGTGGCATGCTTGGTTTGCCAAGTTACTGCCTTGTTCATCATTTTTCTTCCGGAGCACGCATATGCATCGCATATCATATCTTGCATATCATTCATGTTTGGCATCATGTTGCTTGTGCATTTCCCGTGATTGATTGCGGTTCCATTTCTTGTGTTCTTGTTTTGGGTAGAGCCGAGATACGAGTTCGTGAACGAGGAACCCTTTTGAGTACGCTTACGAGGATCAAGCTTTCGACAACTCTGAGAACCTTGCAGGCAAGATGACCATACCCTCGAAATCACTTCTATCTTTGCTTTGCTAGTTATTCGTTCTATTGCCATGCTACGCTACCTACCACTTGCTATATCATGCCTCCCGTATTGCCATGTCAAGCCTCTAACCATCATTTCCTAGCAAACCGTTGTTTGGCTAAGTTACCGCTTTTGCTCAGCCCCTCTTATAGCGTTGTTAGTTGCAGGTGAAGTTGAAGTTGGTTCCATGTTGGAACATGGATATTTTGGAATATCAAAATATCTCTTATTTAATGAATGCATCTATATATTTGGTAAAGGGTGGAAGGCTCGGCCTTATGCCTGTTGTTTTGTTCCACTCTTGCCGCCCTAGTTTCCGTCATAGCGGTATTATGTTCCTTGAGTTTGCGTTCCTTACGTGGTTGGGTGATTTATGGGACCCCCTTGACAGTTCGCCTTGAATAAAACTCCTCCAGCAAGGCCCAACCTTGGTTTTACCATTTGCCACCTAAGCCATTTTCCTTTGGGTTTTCGCGAGCCCGAGGGTCATCTTTATTTTAACCCCCCCGGGCCAGTGCTCCTTCGAGTGTTGGTCCGAACCGAGTAGACCGCGGGGCCACCTCGGGGAAACTTGAGGCCTGGTTTTACTCGTAGGATGTCTCATCCGATTTGCCCTGAGAACGAGATATGTGCAGCTCCTATCGGGATTTGTCGGCACATTCGGGTGGCTTTGCTGGTCTTGTTTTACCATTGTCGAAATGTCTTGTAGACCGGGATTCCGAGACTGATCGGGTCTTCCTGGGAGAAGGTTTATCCTTCGTTGACCGTGAGAGTTTATAATGGGCTAAGTTGGGACACCCCTGCAGGGTATTATCTTTCGAAAGCCGTGCCCGCGGTTATGAGGCAGATGGGAATTTGTTAATGTCCGGTTGTAGAGAACTTGTCACTTAACTTAATAAAATACATCAACCATGTGTGTAGCCGTGATGGTCCCTTCTCGGCGGAGTCCGGGAAGTGAACACGGTTTGTGTTATGCATGAACGTAAGTAGTTTCAGGATCACTTCTTGATCGTTTCTAGCTTCGCGACCGTTGCGTTGCTTCTCTTCTCGCTCTCATTTGCGTATGTTAGCCACCATATATGCTTAGTGCCTGCTGCAGTTCCACCTCATTACACCATCCTTTCCTATGAGCTTAAATAGTCTTGATCTCGCGGGTGTGAGATTGCTGAGTCCTCGTGACTCACAGATTCTACCAAAACAGTTGCAGGTGCCGACGATGCCAGTGCAGATGACGCAACCGAGCTCAAGTGGGAGTTCGACGAGGAACGTGGTCGTTACTATGTTTCTTTTCCTGATGATCAGTAGTGGAGCCCAGTTGGGACGATCGGGGATCTAGCATTTGGGGTTATCTTATTTTCATTTGGATTTGACCGTAGTTGGTCTATGTGTGGATTTTGGATGATGTATGAATTAATTTATGTATTGTGTGAAGTGGCGATTGTAAGCCAACTCTCGTTATCTCATTCTTGTTCATCACATGGGATTGTGTGAAGATAACCCTTCTTGCGACAATACCACAATGCAGTTATGCCTCTAAGTCATGCCTCGACACATGGGAGATATAGCCGCATCGTGGGTGTTACACTTCGTCCATATAACCAACGCAAGTTGGAGTTTCGGTCTAAACAGTGCGTGTTTCTTGGTTACAGTTCTCTTCATAAAGGGTACAAGTGTCTTCATGTTCCCTCTAACCACGTCTACATCTCACGTGATGTGGTGTTTGATAAGAATGTTTTTCCTTTTTCCACACTTCCGGTCACCTCCACCACTCCCATTGCAGCTGAGAAATCTGCTTTACTTTTGCCTGGTCAATTTGTTGATGCTGCATGTACCCCCTTGTTGCTACCTAACCATGGTACAGGTACTGGGCGCGCAGCACGCCTCGAGCTTCTGGATGAGCAGCCGCCCACGTCCCCTCGGATGTCCGCCGAGCCTGCTCGCGATGTCCTCCATCACCTAGCCTACCGACAGGGCTGGCCGAGCCTGGCACTACAGGGCTTCCCGACGCGTCGGCCGAGCTGGTGTCCTCGCCCGAGCCGGCGTCCCCGCTTGCGTCGGCTGAACGGGCGTCCACTCCTTCCTCGCCCGGTCTGTCGCCTGGTGTGACTGGTTCTGCGTCTGGGGAGCAGTCTGCGTCGTCATCGTCATCTTCATCGACTCCGTCTCTGCCGCCACCTCCGCCGACTACCGTTGTTCTACGTCCTCGTACGCGCAGTCAGAGTGGTATTGTTCGGCCGAACAAGCGCACTAACAGCACGGTTGCGTAATTGCAGCGTGTATGGCACAGACAGATGTTGACCCCACTACTGAGCCTCAGCATTTTCAGGCGGCTCTTCGGATTCCTCATTGGCGCAGTGCCATGGAGCAGGAGTTTCAGGCAGTACGGAGGACTGATACTTGGCGCTTGGTTCCTCCTGTGTCTGGTGTCAACATCAGTGACTCCAAGTGGGTGTTTAAGGTAAAGAAGTATGCTGATGGTTCTATTGAGCGATACAAGGCACGGTTGGTGGCCAAAGGGTTTAAACAAGAGTATGGTCTTGATTATAAGGATACCTTCAGTCCAGTTATCAAACCTACCACCATTCGTCTGCTTCTGTCCTTGGTTGTTGCCAAAGGGTGGTCTCTGCATCAGCTTGATGTTCAGAATGCTTTTCTCCATGGTGTCTTGGAGGAAGAGGTTTACATGCGGCAACCTCCAGGTTTTGTTGATCCTTCTCGTCCACATCATTTGTGTCGTCTTGTCAAGGCACTTTATGGACTTAAGTTGGCTCCTCGTGCATGGCATGCCCGACTTGGCTCGGTTCTTCGCCGTCTTGGATTTGCTCCGTCCACTGCTGACACGTCTATGTTCATGTTCCATCCTCCTGAGGTTACTATGTACCTGCTGGTTTATGTTGATGACATTATTCTTATCAGTTCCTCAGTGACTGCTGTTGCTCGTCTGTTGTCTGCTCTGGGTGGTCATTTTGCTGCCAAGGATCTGGGTGCTCTCCATTACTTCCTTGGTCTGGAGGTTTCATGGTCCCCTGCTGGTCTGACTCTCACTCGGCATAAGTATTGCTTGGACTTGCTACGACGTGCTGGTATGTTGTAGTGCAAGCATGCTACCACCCCTATGTCTGCAAGTGATCGGTTATCAGCCTTGGATGGTGAGTTGCTTCCTTCAGATGATGCTACAGAGTACCGCAGTATTGTTGGTGGCTTGCAGTAGTTGACTATCACACGGCTGGACATCTCCTATGCGGTAAACCATGTGTGCCAGTATCTTCATGCTCCTCGGACTTCACACTGGTCAGCTATGAAGCATATCATGTGTTATCTCTCTCATACTGTCTCATATGGCTTGCATCTTCGGTCTACCTCCTCGAGTGCTCTCTCGGCGTTCTCTGATGCAGATTGGGCTGGGAGCCTGGATGACCGACGATCAACGGGGGGCTATGATGTCTTCTTTGGTCGCAACTTGATCACCTGGAGTGCGCGCAAGCAGGCAACAGTATCTCGAAGTAGCACTGAAGCAGAGTACATGGCGGTTGTCAATGCCACGGCTGAGCTCATTTGGGTATAGTATCTGTTGAGAGAATTGGGAGTCCCTCAAAAGTAGCCACCGGTTCTTTGGTGTGATAACATTGGTGCGACGTACCTTTCATCTAATCCAGTTTTCCATGCTCATACCAAGTACATCGAAGTTGACTATCACTTTGTGAGGGGACGTGTTGCACAGAAACTTCTTCATATCAAGTTCATCTCCTTCAAAGATCAACTTGCTGACATCTTCACGAAGCCTCTACCACAGCCTTAGTTTGTAGGTTGTAGGCGCAATTTTAACTTGCTCTGTCCCTCAGGACATAGTTGAGATTAAGGAAGTGTGTTAGACTGTATTTATACTTGCCTTCTGTATATGTCTTATATATATATGGTGTCGAGCAGTTTCGCGAACCCTAAGTTTAACGCGGGGCGCACCGGAAGCGGCCGGCACAGAGACGAAGAATCCACGGCGCCAGCCCAGTGACCGACGCAACCATGCTCCCTTCCGGCCGGTCATGTACGTGTGGTTAACTACAAACAGGAATCGTATTTATCTGTGATCGTCTGATCGCTCGGGCTCCAAATCCACAAAGATACCGTACGACTCTTGCGTGCTCGGTCGTGTCAAATCGCCACCAACCATGCTAGATACCACATTTCTCATCCTACCAACCGGACTACGCAGCATCACGGATTCACGGCCAGATTTCCTATCCCCGTTGGACTCAAACTCTAATCATCATGACACACACACACGGTGAGCGAGACACCACGGCCACAGGATGCTCCACTTGGCAACAAAAACAACAAATCGACCCGTATACTCCATCCTCTTACTGGGCCATAAACCGATAAACGGCACCACACACGTCGCTCGAGCGCACGGATGCCTTTTGTTCCCGATCAGTACCGCCGTGCGCCGGCCCCAGCAGAGCAGGGCTCGTCTCGACATGCACGAATGAGAACCCGTACCCTTCGCGCGAGGACCACGGCACACACATAACCCATGAAATCTTTTCGCGTCGTAACCAACCAAACAGCCCGTGTTTGTAGCTCGTGCGGGCACTCATCTTGCTGAGCAACTAACCAATCGAGTGAAACATCATTCGATGAGAGAAAGCAGGACGGGAGCTGGGCAGTAGCTCCATCTTTCCTTCTTTTTTTTTTTCCTTTTTTCAATTTGCCGACGCCTTAAAAGTGAGTACGGTAAAGGATTGCTTTCGCGAAGGTGGAGCGTTGCATGCGACGCAAAGATACCGGTGAAAGCTCCCACGCAACGGCAGAGCTAGGTGCGGGGTTGCGAGCTCACGGGGCGCGACGCCCGCATCGCCCCGTCGTGATTATTTTGTTTCTCCAGCAAGGAACGGGCCGCAGTAACTGCGAGCTGGGCATCGCGTACTAGTCTGCCACTGGCGAGGCGAGGCGAGTTACTCGGGCTCGGTTCGGTTGGATGGAAGGATGGATGGGGATCTGCTGCCACGGTGGCAGCGACTGGCAGTGGGGTGGGGGTCGCCGGATGGGAGAAAATTGAACATATAAAGGCTGCTACACTACCCGCCATTCTAGCGCAACCGCGTGCGCTGCACTCGTTGGACCGAGCGATCTTTTCACTGTAGCTCGTTTTTGGCTGCTGGCACCCGGTCCGCCGTTGGTTTTCTTTCACGTCCGTGCCTGCTTCAGGAGTGGATGATGGGTGGGCCCTGTTGGGCGTGGGGGGCAGATATTGAGGTGGAGTTGGCTAACGTTTTGGTGCAAATGGATTTCGTCCACGGATGAACACTTAGGTTTCGCACCAGCGCAAGCGACCTCCTCCTCCTCCCTTTCCCATTCGTCCTCCCTCCTAGCCGCCGCCGCCTCCCCTCCTTCCTCCTCCTCCTCTCTCGCCAGTGCCGCCTGGCCGTTGCTGCCTCCTCCTTGGTGCTCAAGGGGACGAGCACGAGAGGTCGCCACACTGCACTACCTCGTCCAGGGTGGGTGCTGAGGACCTACAGATCTCTCTCTCCCTGCTACCTCTTTCCCCGACCCCTCTGCCTCCCCCACCATGAGAGATAGAGAGAGGGATGGACAAATAGGAGACGGGGCAAGAGGAGAAGAGGAAGGTGACGGGGCAGGAGGAGAAGTGGAAGGAGAGGCCGTCTGTGCGCACGTGGCCATTGGCTGGCCGGGCTCAGCTCTTGCAGGCAACCACACCCCTTCTTTTCTTCCCGATTTGCATTCTTCCCTCTCTCTTCCACTTCTCGCATTTGGTTTAATCCCTACAATTTCTGGTTTTTATCTGTGCAGAACTGCGGATTCTTTTGTGTATATGCCTACAAGGTGTTTGGTGAAAATCCAAGCAACCCCTTGATTTCGTTTCTTGCAGATATTTCTATGGGTTTCTCCATTAGTATGTTTTTCCTCAACTACCATATCAATCTGGCAGCCGTTGGCACATGTGACCTTGGTTGAGGTAAGTGAAGGATCATTCCTCTCTAGACTTGATTTACTTTCTTTTGTCGTTCCTCATTTGCCTTTTTGTCTGGGAGGAAAGCAATGATTCATTTCTACTGTCATGCAATAGCTACTAAACTCTGCCATACGATTTTGTTTTTTTGTAATGTGAGATGAGATTCTAGGTTGATGACCAATAGGTTACGCTTCTGCATCAACAGACTCCATTGTTCAATAGTCTTTAGTTGCCCTGACATTACTAGTGTGATGGTCATTAACATGCTTTGTTGGCTCCTTGGTGGTAACTGAATTTTGTGCTGCTTTTGGCAAACTGAGATTTTGAAAGGAACGATACATTTTTGCTATTGGTTTTCATGTGATTCGACAATTACTAGGTGGCCGTCCTAATCTGAAAAGTGAGTGTGCTTTGTAGTAATGTAAATGTAATTTTTTAGATTCATTATCTGCTGACAGTAGGTAGGTGCAGAACCGAGTGTATTGTCCATTGGCTTGACACAGAAAGACTAAGAGCAACCTAATTGGTTTCCTAGCTATGTGGTGTGCTTGTTCTGGTAGTAGTTAGTGTTGCTTCTATTCACAGTAGTACGTAGCAGTTTGGTGTACTTTTAAGATATCTATAAGTGTGTGACAATTAGACTTGTCCATTTCTTGCCGGAAGTCTTTTTTTTTGCTGTGATCTAATTGTTACTAATCTCTGCCATATTGTGATCTACCGAATAAGTTGCCGATGCTTTCTTGCTCTGTTGGTGGTGAACGGTGACTGTATTTAGTTGGTTTTGACAACTGAGATTTTGAAAAGCAGTGATACATTCCTGCTACTATGTTTACTTATTTTCTGCTGTCATTTAATAGTTACTAGATTTATTTGGGGGTCAAACTGATGGTTAGTAGATGGTTCTCCAAATCTCTGCAAAATAATCGCTGTTGTAGTAACGTAAATGTAAATTTTGCAGATTCATGATCTCCCAACAGTAGGTTGGTGCAAAACCAAGTAGGTTGGTGCAAAGCCGAGTAGTGTATTGTTCATTAACGTGGTATGGAAGAATAAGAGCAACCCAATCTTCTAATAGTAGGTTTGGTCAGTGGAGGTGCTTGGTTCGTTCTTTCGCCGGACACGTGCAGTAGAAAACTACTAAAAAAGAGTTGTGATGAAGCTTTACACACCTGGCATGTTCTTGTCGAGGGACCTACCATAAAAAAAGACACATATAGAAGTGAGCCAAAGAGCCCTGATATTTTATATACTCGAGTAAATATCGTGTTTTCAGGAAAACTTATATACTCGAATAAATATCGAGTTTTTGGTTTTTTTTGGACAATCCATCCTCTGTTTGATATACAAATCAACTAATGTGCATTTTTTGGGAGATGATGTGAAAATTCCATTGAGCCATAGGCATAACCATTTTCAGAATTCAGTTTATGAGTATAGTTCTTAAAACTCAATGCTCTGTGGATTTATATCACCTATCATGTAGGAGCGCTAAATTGCATCTCTTGGGCATCTGTTGGATAGTTCTTTTTCCTGGATTTGAAAGGACAAATATACTTGATTGGCGTCTTTAGGTATTGTATAAGTTGACATGAGTTTGATTTCTTGCTATTTTGATCAATTTGTTTGCAGGAATTTGTTCCACATCTCCTTGTACCAAGAGCGGATCTGCGCCCCACCTCTCCAGTGTTGGCTCATTGGCCACCGCGGATCCTAGCTGTCCTTGGGACGCCATCAACAGGTTTGATTAGTTTCTGTATGTAGATAGGGTGCTTGATAATTTTTCTAATTGAAAATTGTGCTCTTTTTCGATTCAATACCACAACATAGCATCTCTATAAATTAAGATTTGGCTGCTACTGGTATGTGTATTATGAACTTTTGCTAATTTTTGTTGTGTACTGTCCAGGTGTTGTATAATGCTGTTACTTGCTGGTGATGTTGTTTCTGTGCTGCCTATGGAGTGACAATAACGACATTCAATTATGATGCGTTTGACCGTAACACAAAGATTAAGGAAATTAATTACCATTTGTCGATTGACGACTTGAAAAGAAGCATGGAGGCAACAAATGGGGTATTATTTTGATCTCATCTCACACATTCAATTACTCTTTGTCCTACTATATGGCTTTTTATTAGTTATTTACACATACTCGATGCATTGCAAAATGTCTGTTTCTGGAAATCGCCATATCCCGTATCCCCGCAACCGTATTGTCGTATCTGTCGCTCTATCAGTGCTTCATTGGTCTAGGTAAAAATGTGTAGATTTCCTTTATTTTGCGCATATTCTCTTCAATCAGTGTTGTTACTTTTTGTGCTTGGTGTTTTATTCCAGCCAGATGCAAGCGGCAAAAGGCGACTGGGATTAACCATCGATGCTGGTTTTCATATCCAAATACCGGTCTTTGTTGGTATGTACATGAGATGGGGGAAATCATGCCTTAAGAGAGGGAGATGCGGAAGGTACTGTTTAAGAAATCCGGATGCTTGCTTGTAATATGTTTACATTGTTTACTCATGTACATATTCCTTTTGTAGATGTTCCTTTAGGATTTCTAAAATTGTTTGTTTACTCATGTACATTGTTTGCATCTGTGAATATATTTTTATATTTAGGGATTTTCCATTGCCTCTAGAAAGTTGTTTGTTTCATCCAACGCTTATGTGTGGTTTTGCAACTACTAATTTCTGTTATCTCTATGTTTGTTGGTGTATGGCTGCTGCTTTTGCCTTCATGGGAAATGATTAGGCAGGCTGACTACATAGTAATTGTTAGTACTCTTTGATGATAGAGAAGTAAAGAACTTGTTGTTACTGCAAACTCAGGCTATGCTATTGAAAATGACATCAGGGGACAGGTATATTGAACATGTGTTGATCCACTAATGATTAGTTTGTTCTTCAGTAACTTCTTCTTCAGTATCATAGTTAGTAAACATATGAGGTTTGGCAAGTTAGTATTTACCATTGATGCTTGAAATAAATAGCATGACTGGTGTTGCACCATGTGTGTGTAGGTTTTTCCTTTTAGTTTACTTATATATGCCTCTCCTATATTCTAAAACAAATTCGTGTTGGGGAACGTAGTAATTTCAAAAAAATTCCTACGCACACGCAAGATCAGGGCGATGCATAGCAACGAGAGGGGAGAGTGTTGTCCACGTACCCTCGTAGACCGAAAGCGGAAGCGTTATCACAACGCGGTTGATGTAGTCGTACGTCTTCACGATCCGACCGATCAAGTACCGAACGCACGGCACCTCCGAGTTCAGCACACGTTCAGCTCGATGACGTCCCTCGAACTCCGATCCAGCCGAGTGTTGAGGGAGAGTTTCGTCAGCACGACGGCGTGGTGACGATGATGATGTTCTACCGACGCAGGGCTTCGCCTAAGCTCCGCAACGATATTATCGAGGTGTAATATGGTGGAGGGGGCACCGCACACGGCTAAAATATCGTATATCAATTGTTGTGTCTCTGGGGTGCCCCCCTGCCCCCGTATATAAAGGAGCAAGGGGGGAGGCGGCCAGCCAAGAGGAGAGGCGCGCCATAGGGGGGGAGTCCTACTCCCACCGGGAGTAGGACTCCTCCTTTCCTTGTGGGAGTAGGAGAAGGGAAGGGGGAAGGAGAAAGAAGGAAGGGTGCGCCCCCCTTCCCTAGTCCAATTCGGACCAGACCATGGGGAGGGGCGCGGCCACCTTTTGAGGCCTTTCTCTCCTTTCCCGTATGGCCCATTAAGGCCCAATACGAATTCCCGTAACTCTCCGGTACTCCGAAAAATACCTGAATCACTCGAAACCTTTCTGAAGTCCGAATATAGTCGTCCAATATATCGATTTTTACTTCTCGACCATTTCGAGACTCCTCGTCATATCCCCGATCTCATCCGGGACTCCGAACTCCTTCGGTACATCAAAACTCAATAAAACTGTCATCGTAACGTTAAGCGTGCGGACCCTACGGGTTCGAGAACTATGTAGACATGACCGAGACACGTCTCCGGTCAATAACCATTAGCGGGACTTGGATGCCCATATTGGCTCCCACATATTCTACGAAGATCTTTATCGGTCAGACCGCATAACAACATACGTTGTTCCCTTTGTCACCGGTATGTTACTTGCCCGAGATTTGATCGTCGGTATCTCGATACCTAGTTCAATCTCGTTACCGGCAAGTCTCTTTACTCGTTCCGTAACACATCATCCCGCAACTAACTCATTAGTCACAATGCTTGCAAGGCTTATAGTGATGTGCATTACCGAGTGGGCCCAGAGATACCTCTCCGACAATTGGAGTGACAAATCCTAATCTCGAAATACGCCAACCCAACAAGTACCTTTGGAGACACCTGTAGAGCACCTTTATAATCACCCATTTACGTTGTGACGTTTGGTAGCACACAAAGTGTTCCTCCGGTAAACGGGAGTTGCATAATCTCATAGTCATAGGAACATGTATAAGTCATGAAGAAAGCAATAGCAACATACTAAACGATCGAGTGCTAAGCTAACGGAATGGGTCAAGTCAATCACGTCATTCTCCTAATGAGGTGATCTCGTTAATCAAATGACAACTTATGTCTATGGCTAGGAAACATAACCATCTTTGATTAACGAGCTAGTCAAGTAGAGGCATACTAGTGACACTCTGTTTGTCTATATATTCACACATGTATTATGTTTCCGGTTAATACAATTCTAGCATGAATAATAAACATTTATCATGATACAAGGAAATAAATAATACTTTATTATTGCCTCTAGGGCATATTTCCTTCAGTCTCGCACTTGCACTAGAGTCAATAATCTAGTTCACATCGCCATGTGATTTAACATCAATAATTCACATCACCATGTGATTAACACCCATAGTTCACATCTCTATGTGACCAACACTCAAAGGGTTTACTAGAGTCAATAATCTAGTTCACATCGCTATGTGATTAACACCCAAAGAGTAGTAAGGTGTGATCATGTTTTGATTGTGAGATAATTTTAGTCAACGGGTCTGTCACATTCAGATCCGTAAGTATTTTGCAAATTTCTATGTCTACAATGCTCTGCACGGAGCTACTCTAGCTAATTGCTCCCACTTTCAATATGTATCTAGACCGAGACTTAGAGTCATCTTAGATTTAGTGTCAAAACTTGTATCGACGTAACCCTTTACGACGAACCTTTTGTCACTTCCATAATCGAGAAACATATCCTTATTCCACTAAGGATAATTTTGACCGCTGTCCAGTGATCTACTCCTAGATCACTATTGTACTCCCTTGTCAAAATCAGTGTAGGGTATACAATAGATCTGGTACACAGCATGGCATACTTTATAGAACCTATGGCCAAGGCATAGGGAATGACTTTCATTCTCTTTCTATCTTTTGCCGTGGTCGGGCTTTGAGTCTTTACTCAATTTCACACCTTGTAACACAGGCAAGAACTCTTTCTTTGACTGTTCTATTTTGAACTACTTCAAAATCTTGTTAAGGTATGTACTCATTGAAAAACTTATCAAGCGTCTTCATCTATCTCTATAGATCTTGATGCTCAATATGTAAGCAGCTTCACCGAGGTCTTTCTTTGAAAAACTCCTTTCAAACACTCCTTTATGCTTTGCAGAATAATTCTACATTATTTCCGATCAACAATATGTCATTCACATATACTTATCAGAAATGCTATAGTGCTCCCACTCACTTTCTTGTAAATACAGGCTTCACCGCAAGTCTGTATAAAACTATATCCTTTGATCAACTTATCAAAGCGTATATTCCAACTCCGAGATGCTGGAGCTTGCATATTTTGTTAGCACTTTTAGGATTGACAAAACCTCCTAGTTGCATCATATACAACTCTTCTTTAATAAATCCATTAAGGAATGCAGTTTTGTTTATCCATTTGCCAGATTTCATAAAATGCGGCAATTGCTAACATGATTCGGACAGACTTAAGCATCGCTGCGAGTGAGAAAATCTCATCATAGTCAACACCTTGAACTTTGTCAGAAACCTTTTTCCGACAAGTCTAGCTTTGTAGATAGTAACACTACTATCAGCGTCCGTCTTCCTCTTGAAGATCCATTTAATCTCAATGGCTTGCCGATCATTGGGCAAGTCAATCAAAGTCCATACTTTGTTCTCAAACATGGATCTCATCTCAGATTTCAAGGCCTCAAGCCATTTTGCGGAATCTGGACTCACCATCGCTTCTTCATAGTTCGTAGGTTTGTCATGGTCTAGTAACATAACCTCCAGAACAGGATTACCGTACCACTCTGGTGCGGATCTTACTCTAGTTGACCTACGAGGTTCAGTAATAACTTGATCTGAAGTTTCATGATCATCATCATTAACTTCCTCACTAATTGGTATAGGCGTCACAGAAACTGGTTTCTGTGATGAACTACTTTCCAATAAGGGAGCAGGTACAATTACCTCATCAAGTTCTACATTCCTCCCACTCACTTCTTTTGAGAGAAACTCCTTCTCTAGAAAGGATCCATTCTTAGCAACGAATGTCTTGCCTTCGGATCTGTGATAGAAGGTGTACCCAACTGTCTCCTTTGGGTATCCTATGAAGACACATTTTTCCGATTTGGGTTTGAGCTTATCAGGATGAAACTTTTTCACATAAGCATCGCAACCCCAAACTTTAAGAAACGACAACTTTGGTTTCTTGCCAAACCACAGTTCATAAGATGTCGTCTCAACGGATTTAGATGGTACCCTATTTAACGTGAATGCAGCTGTCTCTAATGCATAACCCCAAAACGATAGTGGTAGATCGGTAAGAGACATCATATATCGCACCATATCTAATAAAGCACGTTTATGACGTTCGGACACACCATTACGCTGTGGTGTTCCAGGTGGCGTGAGTTGCGAAACTATTCCGCATTGTTTCAAATGAAGACCAAACTCATAACTCAAATATTCTCCTCCACGATCTGATCGTAGAAACTTTATTTTCTTGTTACGATGATTTTCAACTTCACTCTGAAATTCTTTGAACTTTTCAAATGTTTCAGACTTATGTTTCATTAAGTAGATATACCCATATCTGCTTAAATCATCTGTGAAGGTGAGAAAATAACGATATCCGCCACGAGCCTCAACATTCATCGGACCACATACATCTGTATGTATGATTTCCAACAAATCTGTTGCTCTCTCCATAGTTCCGGAGAACGGTGTTTTAGTCATCTTGCCCATGAGGCACGGTTCGCAAGTACCAAGTGATTCATAATCAAGTGGTTCCAAAAGTCCATCAGTATGGAGTTTCTTCATGCGCTTTACACCGATATGACCTAAACGGCAGTGCCACAAATAAGTTGCACTATCATTATCAACTCTGCATCTTTTGGTTTCAATATTATGAATATGTGTATCACTACTATCGAGATTCAACAAAAATAGACCACTCTTCAAGGGTGCATGACCATAAAAGATATTACTCATATAAATAGAACAACCATTATTCTCTGATTTAAATGAATAACCGTCTCGCATCAAACAAGATCCAGATATAATGTTCATGCTCAACGCTGGCACCAAATAACAATTATTTATGTCTAAAACTAAGATGTAGAGGTAGCGTGCCGACCGCGATCACATCGACTTTGGAACCATTTCCCACGCGCATCGTCACCTCGTCCTTAGCCAATCTTCGCTTAATCCGTAGCCCCTGTTTCGAGTTGCAAATATTAGCAACAGAACCAGTATCAAATACCCAGGTGCTACTGCGAGCATTAGTAAGGTACACATCAATAACATGTATATCACATATACCTTTGTTCACCTTGCCATCCTTCTTATCCGCCAAATACTTTGGGCAGTTCCGCTTCCAGTGACCAGTTTGCTTGCAGTAGAAGCACTCAGTTTCAGGCTTAGGTCCAGACTTGGGTTTCTTCTCCTGAGCAGCAACTTGTTTGCTGTTCTTCTTGAAGTTCCCTTTCTTCTTCCCTTTACCCTTTTTCTTGAAACTGGTGGTCTTATTGACCATCAACACTTGATGCTCCTTTTTGATTTCTACCTCCGCAGCCTTTAGCATTGCGAAGAGCTCGGGAATTGTCTTACTCATCCCTTGCATATTATAGTTCATCACGAAGCTCTTATAGCTTGGTGGCAGTGATTGAAGAATTCTGTCAATAACGCTATCATCCGGAAGATTAACTCCCAGTTGAATCAAGTGATTGTTATACCCAGACATTTTGAGTATATGCTCACTGACAGAACTATTCTCTTCCATCTTGCAGCTGAAGAACTTATTGGAGACTTCATATCTCTCAATTCGGGCATTTGCTTGAAATATTAACTTCAACTCCTGGAACATCTCATATGCTCCATGACGTTCAAAACGTCGTTGAAGACCCGGTTCTAAGCCGTAAAGCATGGCACACTGAACTATCGAGTAGTCATCAGCTTTGCTCTGCCAGACGTTCATAACATCTGGTGTTGCTCCTGCAGCAGGCCTGGCACCCAGCGGTGCTTCCAGGACGTAATTCTTCTGTGCAGCAATGAGGATAATCCTCAAGTTACGGACCCAGTCCGTTTAATTGCTACCATCATCTTTCAACTTTGCTTTCTCAAGAAACGCATTAAAATTCAACGGAACAACAGCACGGGCCATCTATCTACAATTAACATAGACAATCAAAATACTATCAGGTACTAAGTTCATGATAAATTCAAGTTTAATTAATCATATTACTTAAGAACTCCCACTTAGATAGACATCCCTCTAATCCTCTAAGTGATCACGTGATCCATATCAACTAAACCATGTCCGATCATCACGTGAGATGGAGTAGTTTTAATGGTGAACATCACTATGTTGATCATATCTACTATAGGATTCACGCTCGACCTTTCGGTCTCCGTGTTCCGAGGCCATATCTGTTATATGCTAGGCTCGTCAAGTTTAACCTGAGTATTCCGCGTGTGCAACTGTTTTGCACCCGTTGTATTTGAACGTAGAGCCTATCACACCCGATCATCACGTGGTGTCTCAGCACGAAGAACTTTCGCAACGGTGCATACTCAGGGAGAACACTTATACTTTGATAATTTAGTGAAGGATCATCTTATAATGCTACCGTCAAACAAAGCAAGATAAGATGCATAAAGGATTAACATCACATGCAATCAATATAAGTGATATGATATGGCCATCATCATCTTGTGCTTGTGATCTCCATCTCCGAAGCACCGTGCTTGTGATCTCCATCTCCGAAGCACCGTCATGATCACCATCGTCACCGGCGCGACACCTTGATCTCCATCGTAGCATCGTTGTCGTCTCGTCAATCTTATGCTTCTACGACTATCGCTACCGCTTAGTGATAAAGTAAAGCATTACATGGCGATTGCATTGCATACAATAAAACGACAACCATATGGCTCCTGCCAGTTGCTGATAACTCGGTTACAAAACATGATCATCTCATACAACAAATTATATCACATCATGTCTTGACCATATCACATCACAACATGCCCTGCAAAAACAAGTTAGACGTCCTCTACTTTGTTGTTGCAAGTTTTACGTGGCTGCTACGGGCTTAGCAAGAACCGTTCTTACCTACGCATCAAAACCACAACGATAGTTTGTCAAGTTGGTGCTGTTTTAACCTTCGCAAGGACCGGGCGTAGCCATACTCGGTTCAACTAAAGTGAGAGAGACAGACACCCGCCGGTCACCTTTAAGCAACGAGTGCTCGCAACAGTGAAACCAGTCTCGCGTAAGCGTACGCGTAATGTCGGTCCGGGCCGCTTCATCTCACAATACCGCTGAACCAAAGTATGACATGCTGGTAAGCAGTATGACTTATATCGCCCACAACTCACTTGTGTTCTACTCGTGCATAGCATCAACGCATAAAACCAGGCTCGGATGCCACTGTTGGGGAACGTAATAATTTCAAAAAAATTCCTACGCACACGCAAGATCATGGCGATGCATAGCAACGAGAGGGGAGAGTGTTGTCCACGTACCCTCGTAGACCAAAAGCAGAAGCGTTATCACAACGCGGTTGATGTAGTCGTACGTCTTCACGATCCGACCGATCAAGTACCGAACGCACGGCACCTCCGAGTTCAGCACACGTTCAGCTCGATGACGTCCCTCGAACTCCGATCCAGCCGAGTGTTGAGGGAGAGTTTCGTCAGCATGACGGCGTGGTGACGATGATGATGTTCTACCGACGCAGGGCTTCGCCTAAGCTCCGCAACGATATTATCGAGGTGTAATATGGTGGAGGGGGGCACCGCACACGGCTAAAATATCGTATATCAATTGTTGTGTCTCTGGGGTGCCCCCTGCCCCCGTATATAAAGGAGCAAGGAGGGAGGCGGCCGGCCAAGAGGAGAGGCGCGCCATAGGGGGGGAGTCCTACTCCCACCGGGAGTAGGACTCCTCCTTTCCTTGTGGGAGTAGGAGAAGGGAAGGGGGAAGGAGAAAGAAGGAAGGGTGCGCCCCCTTCCCTAGTCCAATTCGGACCAAACCATGGGGAGGGGTGCGGCCACCTTTTGAGGCCTTTCACTCCTTTCCCGTATGGCCCATTAAGTCCCAATACGAATTCCCGTAACTCTCCGGTACTCCGAAAAATACCCGAATCACTCGGAACCTTTCCGAAGTCCGAATATAGTCGTCTAATATATCGATTTTTACGTCTCGACCATTTCGAGACTCCTTGTCATATCCCCGATCTCATCCGGGACTCCGAACTCCTTCGGTACATCAAAAATCAATAAAACTATCATCGTAACGTTAAGCGTGCGGACCCTACGGGTTCGAGAACTATGTAGACATGACCGAGACACGTCTCCGGTCAATAACCAATAGCGGGACCTGGATGCCCATATTGGCTCCCAAATATTCTACGAAGATCTTTATCGGTCAGACCGCATAACAACATACGTTGTTCCCTTTGTCACCGGTATGTTACTTACCCGAGATTTGATCGTCGGTATCTCGATACCTAGTTCAATCTCGTTACCGGCAAGTCTCTTTACTCGTTCCGTAACACATCATCCCGCAACTAACTCATTAGTCACAATGCTTGCAAGGCTTATAGTGATGTGCATTACCGAGTGGGCCCAGAGATACCTCTCCGACAATTGGAGTGACAAATCCTAATCTCGAAATACGCCAACCCAACAAGTACCTTTGGAGACACCTGTAGAGCACCTTTATAATCACCCATTTACGTTGTGACGTTTGGTAGCACACAAAGTGTTCCTCCGGTAAACGGGAGTTGCATAATCTCATAGTCATAGGAACATGTATAAGTCATGAAGAAAGCAATAGCAACATACTAAACGATCGAGTGCTAAGCTAACGGAATGGGTCAAGTCAATCACGTCATTCTCCTAATGAGGTGATCTCGTTAATCAAATGACAACTTATGTATATGGCTAGGAAACATAACCATCTTTGATTAACGAGCTAGTCAAGTAGAGGCATACTAGTGACACTCTGTTTGTCTATATATTCACACATGTATTATGTTTCCGGTTAATACAATTCTAGCATGAATAATAAACATTTATCATGATACAAGGAAATAAATAATACTTTATTATTGCCTCTAGGGCATATTTCCTTCAATTCGAACTCTTAGTATTTACCTTAACCTCTTCCACATGGAAGATAGGAAAACTACATACGAAAGGATGAGTTCTATAGCGTATCAGGTTCAGGCATTTGCACTATTTTCTTGATTACCTCACTATGATGATTGTTGTAGACTTTTAGTATATTCCTCACAGGCGAACCCGTATTTTCTTCAAATCTATAGCACACATCTTTTTGCTATAGTCATTTCGCCATGGATGCAACAGTCTAGGAAAACAAGATACCTGTCTGTTTTCATTCATTTGCCTTTTTATGTGAGAAGTGCCTCCATGTGATTAGCGAGGTGTATTTATGCTTACCCCTTTTTAGTGTTTGGTGAAGCCGATGGACTGTGAACATTATGTACCACATATTGTGGCCTTTTGCCTTTTTATTACTTATAATATGTCATGACAATTTATTTTCCTGAGCCATTTAGTCAACTAGCCAGTCAAGGATAGCCAATGGTCTTTTGGCTATTTGTTTGTTCATTTCATTCAACATGCATGTTTCTGGAGTAGTCTTGGCGCAAGACACATAATCAAAGTTGATTTTCTTATAAGCTGATCATCACATAGCTAATTGGTAGTTACACTAGCTGAGCTTGTCCTATGCTCATTGTACTGGATAGATAAAGTGTATGTGATCTTCTTGATGGTGAGAAGTCTTTTTAGAGATTCCAATACAAATTACATACGGATGTATATAGACATATTTTAGAATGTAGATTCACTTATTTTGTTCTGTATGTAGTCCGCATTGAAATCTCTAAAAGGACTTATATTTATGAACGGTGGGAGTTGGATACGATTAAGTATTTAAATTAACCATATGAGCACTATTTCTTTGAGTGCCACAAGGATGTCATCTTTATTCACATGTTATGTGTTATGTGTTATGTCACATCAACTTCTTCCCTTTTGTTTTCTGCAGAACACGACAACTGTTCGTCACCTAAAAGGACAGGATGACACCAAACACCAAAGGAGTTATGATAGCAGCACTTATAGGCATTGAGGAATTGGCAAAGAGATTACGCTTCATAGGTATGAAGTTAGAACAACGGCTGGAAACTATGAAAGGTCGTTTCTAATTCCCTTTGTTGGATCTGTCTTACCTACAATGCATGTGTGACCCCTGGAGAAGCCACTTTTTGTTTCGTCTGCAGTATACTCCATGTTTAGTTCCAATGATGCCCTAACCCTTTTGTTCCTGCTCTGAAGAATAAGACATGTATAGGCTTCAGATTTTTGTAATCATCTATGTGCTAAACATCCCTTTGTGGTCATGTGTTTTATATGTAATCAAGTATCTATCCATGATGATATATATGCCCAGCTAATGTTTGAAAAGATCCATCATCTGTATCACCACTGCTGGATAAACCACTATAAATCCACTAGCAGTACCGGTCATATAAAATAGCTACCGTTACTGATCATTTGTATTACCACTGTTGGATAACCATTATAAATATATCAGCTAATGTTTCTTTCATTTATTTGATTTAACTTTTTATTTTTTGATTTGACATCTTTTTTAGACAAAATAATTTAATTTAGTTGTGCCAATTCAAATTTACACCATGTTGTTGGGCTTAGAAAAAAGGTAAATAATAAATTAAGTTTTGTTGTGTCGACATGGGCACCAGACACGGTTGCTGACGCCTTGACCTTATCAATCCCCTTCTTCCCTCCGTGTACCAAACCTTCTCTCGCTCACCATGTCTCTTCCAGAACATCGTCGTTGTTCCTCAACTTCGATTGCAATATCAACACGTCAGTTCCTCAGGTGGATCCTCACTGAATCAGACCGCTTAACAGGCAAACCTTTACCAACATGGTATTATTTCAATTTTGAGTTAGTGTTGTTCCTTAGAGACATGGTCAAAGATTGAGAAATTTTAGATTTGCTTGCATCTTGGTTTGCCCGTGACTGAAATCAATATTTCTTTGTTGCTAACAACAAAAGATCAGTCGTCTCATGCAGATGCATACTCTGTTGATATGTTACTGCTCATTTCAGAAGTGTTTGATTCATCCTAGCAAATTCAAGTTAACCTGGGTACAACAATAGATAGACATTTATTTATGGACAACAATAGTAGTGAGCAGGCAATGTAAAATGCATTTCTGTTAGTTCGACGAAACTGACGGTACTTTGTTCTTGCTTCTATATCCTGATTTGGCAATTTTATGATCGGTCTCTAAATATTTCAACTTGCATGGTTTGAATTAGTTTCACATGCTAAAGTATATAGTTTGAACATAGGTATTCCTTAATTTTTCATATAAAAGGTTTAGAATTATTACCCTTAGTGCTTGCTAAAACTCGAAGTTACTAACAAATGCAAAGGTTTCTGTTACAAAAGGTTTAGAATCATTACCCTTGATGCTTGAATTCGGACCTTGCACCTTACTTGGGTAACATAGAGCCAAATGGCACATTTTCCAAATACATGTTCAAAACACTTCGGGTTTGATATGGTCTCTATCCTCGATCAAACATAAAGTTACTATAAAAGGCAAATATTTTTCAACATGAACATGGTTTCAAATGGGTCTCTGCGCCATTTGGTGCACCGGGTCATCTAGTGAGATGAAAAGGTACTAGCACAACTAACTGGCAAAATTGTAAAGACTTCATGATTGCATCTGCAACGTGACTAAACAAATCCCGGCCTACTATGCTCGGCTAATGTTCGGAAATGTTCGTTTTAAGCCCCTACTTATTTTATGCATGCTGTTATGCTCCTCATTGATCATTTGCATGTGATTGATGAAGATGAAGAGAAAGAGAGAAAAAAAGAGCTAAGAAAGAGAAAATGTGTTTCGGAGTGGGCCGCATCGTATGTGGCGTGTCGGGATTACGATCCTGACAATGAGTACTAGTGGTACGGATAAGGGGCAGAGCCTAGCTACGGCGCAGGTGTAACACTCGGTGTTTAACGAGTTCAGACCCCTCTCGACGGAGGTAACAACCCTACGTCTCGTGCCCTGGGGATTAGTTTTGCTTTGATGAGTATAGTTACAAAGATTGTTCGACCCTAGCTCAGGAGGTGGAATGCGGGTTATATAGAGTGCGCAGCAGTCCCATGTCCTCCACGCCGCCAGGGCACTTAATGACATTGATTGCGTCAGTTACAGGTGTGTAAAGAGCCTCTACTACAGTAGTTACAGGTAACAGCAGTCTTGACTCTGTCTTAAGGGCGATTTAGGATTCCTCGACCGTTGCAACTCCCACGCTGTCCCTTCAGCTCCAAAGTCCGAGTGATGGTTGTCCAGCCGAGTGACGGGTGGTCGTCCGAGTGCCGTCGAGGCGTCCGAGTGGACTCCTTGATATATGCATCCAAATGCTGGTATGGTCCAGAGACCTACCCATGATGGCGGTGAGCCCCATGTGGGTTCTATATGATGGGTCCTTGACCCTACCTGTAATAGGTGACCTCATCATTAGCCCCCGAATTGGTTGAGGTGTCGTAGGACGAGCGGACCGATCCTTTGGTGAAGTCCGAGTGCTGCTGGGGCACTTGGAATACGTTTCCGAGTCGTGGCTCGCAGCTCCTTAGACGAAAACACAATGGATTCTGGTCTACAAGTTCTCCCAGATGACGGGGTGTTGTTGATCGTCGAGAAAAATCCGGTGGCATTCATTTGTCTCTCGGAGGAGATAGACTTGGGAGCCGAGTGAGGGCATGCCATTACAACTCGAGTGGCAATGCTGGTGCGTGGTCTGATTCTCCGGAGAGATGCCACTCCTTATCCCCGGGGAACGCCAACGAAGGCCTTCTATGAGTCAGGTTTACGAGTCATGCACCTTGGAGCCTACTGAAAGGGCCAAGTCAACCCGCGGAGGGGCGTCAAGCTCGCCTCATAGCAATCCTGAACAAGACTTCAGTCGCGTGTTTAACTCGGTCGAGTGCATGTCCTTCAGGAAAGGAATCGTGGGCAATCAATCTGATTGATCTGCTCCGGAAATCTCGGGATTTGAATTTGTGCGTGCGCGCGTGGAAGCGATAACAACATGCATTAGTGGGGAAAGTGGGGGCGCGGTGCCTCGATTTTCGCCTGCTGAATCAGCCACATGCCACGCCTCTTCTGCGAGACACCCCGCTGCGGGCGCCGTTGATCTAGAAATCAACGGCGCAGGATCTGGTCCAAGCTTTTGTCTAAGATATAAAAGATCGAGGCACCGGGGTCAAGGCCCCAGATCCCCTTCTCTTTCCTTCGGCTCCTCCGCTTCCCTTCTCCACTCGAGCACGCAGAGCATCCGTAGCTATGGCGAAAGACTCCACAGCCAAGGCGGAGCAGGCAAAGAAGGCCGGGAAAGCTTCCTCCTCGGGCTCCGGCGCGACGGCTGGAGGCACGTCGGGAGATTGGATCCCCTCGCGCATCTCGGGCAAGCGGCTGGAGGATCTCGCCGCGGAGGGGCTCATCCCGCAAGACGGGTGTCGCCGCCCGAAGGCGGGGGAGGTTGAGCCGGCGCCCCAGGAGGGTGAGCGCGTCCTGCTGGTCACCCACATCGAGAGGGGCTTCTCGATGCCTCCTGATCCGTTCTTCCAGGCATTCCTCGACTACTTCGGTGCGCAGCTCCGCCACCTTCTCCCAAATCCTTCCATCTACCTCTCGGCCTTCATCTCTCTCTGCGAAAACTTCCTGAGTTGCCGCCCCCACTGGGGCCTCTTCAAACACATCTTCACTTGCCGGTCGATGACCGTCAAGAAGGATTCGCCGACTGGCGAGAAGACCCACGTCACCCAACTGTGCGGGGGTCTGGGCATCCAGCTACGGGGCGGCAGCGCCTTCCCAAGAAATGGTTTAGGCCTTCTATAAGAAATAAAATGACATGCATATCAAATCCTATAGAGAAAGAGGTATATCATCTGATTCATAAGGTAATTTCTTTTTTGTTCTTACAAATTCCCTATAAATCAAACAAGGCCTTATCTAGGTGACGGTGACAGTGTGTTTGTAAACATTTCTGGTGAAATATCCTAGCATGCGAAAGGAGCAGTTTATCAAAAAAAAAAATCTTTCACTCTCAATAAGAGAAGCAAAAGTTTTTTTAAACCACAAGAAAGCGCACGCACTATTAAGCTCTACTGCACCGCGCCCACTCCTCAGCCCACGCTCGTACTCACTCTCCTTCCCCCCATTATTCCCCCGCCGGCCACCGCGGCCGGCTCGCCGGGCGTCCGCCGAGAGGCGCGACGGGCGATGGGGCACGGAGCCAGCTGCGGCCGCCCCAGCGAGGAGGTGGACTTCTTCGGCGCGGCACAGTCCGGCGACCTCGCCCGCCTCGCCGCCGCCGTCAGCTCCCGCCCCTCCCTCCTCCGCCGCACCACGCTCTTCGACCGCCTCTCCGCGCTCCACATCGCCGCCGCCCACGGCCACCTCCAAGTACGAAAGCAGAAACCAATCTGGCACCTTGCGTGGTTCCCTTTGCTGCTGTGTGCTCCTCCCCGTCCAACTTCTGGCCACCCTATGTATCTCCGGTGTGCTGATTCGTCTGTTTGCTTAGGTGGTGTCCATGGCATTGGATCTTTGCGTGGAGCCGGACGTCGTGAACCGCCACAAGCAGGTTTGCCACGCTTCCCCTGTTCTCTTCCCTGTCGCCCCCTTTGTGGAAAGCTTGTCCTCACATCGCGGGACTTTGCCGCAGACGGCGCTGATGCTCGCGGCGATGCACGGGAGGACCGAGTGCGTGCGACGGTTGCTCGACGCGGGCGCCAATGTGAGACTCGGACAGAGCTTTGGCGATTGGGGCTGTTCTTGGAGCTTCTCCTGAACCTAATGGCGTTTTCCGTCTGTGGGTGTACAGATCCTGATGTTCGATTCGTCGCACGGGCGGACGTGCCTGCACTACGCGGCGTACTACGGCCACTCAGACTGCCTCCGGGCCATCCTCACGGCGGCCCGGACCGCGCCGGTGTCGCAATCCTGGTTGGCCCTTCTTCTCAGAGCAGCCATTGTTCGCCGCAACGCGCTGCGGCAGCCGCGCGCTAGCCTTTGCTAATGAGTCATCAGCTATGGTTTTGGAGGTGCAGGGGATACGCGCGGTTCGTGAATGTGCGGGATGACACCGGAGCGACGCCGCTGCACCTGGCGGCGAGGCAGGGCTGGCGCCGCTGCGTCCACGTCCTGCTGGAGAACGGCGCCATCGTGTCCGCCTCCAGCGGCGCCTTCGGGTAAAACTTCTCCCCAAGTCAAAGACCGCCCTTCTCACTCTCAGTACCGAAAATCGCACCTTTTGAGGAAGGCAAAAGCTGCGACATTGATGCGAGCGCTCGCGTTCCTGCAGATTCCCCGGGAGCACGCCGCTGCATTTGGCCGCGCGCGGCGGGAGCCTCGACTGCGTCCGCCAGCTGCTCTCCTGGGGCGCCGACCGCCTCCAGCGCGACTCCGTTGGGTGCGTCACAGCATTTTCTTGCAAAAACACCACTGAATTCCAACACCACAACACCAATTCTTCAGCAAATGATCTCAAGCCATTGTGTTGGTTCGTCTAATCTATGTGGATTGGTTTGTACAGGAGAATTCCATATGAGGTGGCGGTGAAGCGAGGGCATGTGGCGTGCGCGGCGCTGCTGAATCCGTCATCCGCAGAGCCCCTAGTATGGCCTTCGCCTCTCAAGTTCATCAGCGAGCTGGAGCCTGACGCCAAGGCTCTCCTGGAGGCAGCCCTGATGGAGGCCAATCGGGAGAGGGAGAAGAGGATCCTCAAAGGGGCCAAGAATTCATTGCCATCGCCGTCGCATTCAGATGACGGTGCCACCGTCTCCGAGGTACTGACCGGTCTTGCCTTGCAAATTACTGCTACTAGTATTACATTGCTGACCTCACACGCACGAAATAGTTCAACCTAACAGTGGGAGCTTCGCCGTACCGAGCTGCCATTGTTTCTTTCCTTGGCACGCACAATAGTAATTTACTTACTTAAAAGCAAGTAGGCAGTACTTATTTTGATCGCTCTCAATCAAGATTGGTTTTCAAGGGTAGCATTATCCCAGAGCTCATCATTGCATTGCTTGTAGGAGTAGCTAACGTGCCGTCAGGTCTCAGCATGGAGCCACTTGCCCCAGAAATGTACCACACCAGGAGTATAATATTTGTGTTGATCCGAGGGACGAATGGCTAACTAATTGGGTGCAGGCGTACGTACCAGTACTAGTTTAACCCTTCTTGTTGGTAATGACAAGTTAGGTGTCAAACCGTGGCAGTGGCAGCGTATGCACGCACCTGCTTGCACGAATTGCCGCACGTCTGAGCGATCCATATGCACGAAACATTATTCAAACGCGATCGCAGTACGCGTCCACATGCACGATCCCGCCTCTGCATCGACATCTCCCTCGTCTGACGGTGCGGATCTTGTTCGGACCGATACTAACTCTGAGGTCGTGCAGGGCGCCGAGGTGTGCAGCATCTGCTTCGACCAGGCGTGCGCGATCGAGGTCCGGGAGTGCGGGCACCAGATGTGCGCGGCGTGCACGCTGGCGCTCTGCTGCCACGCCAAGCCCAACCCGGCGACGCAGAGCCAGCCGCTGCCCACCTGCCCCTTCTGCCGCGGCGGCATCACCCGGCTGGCGGTGGCCACCAGGGCCAAGGCCGGCGACGACGATGACGAGGACGAGGAGGAAGGAGAAGGCAGGCTGGAGTCGCCGCGGCACCGGCGGTCTCGCCGGTCCCTGAACCTCAGCGGCGGCGGGGACGGGGGCAGCAGCAGCAGCAGCCTCATGGGCAGCATCGCGTCGTCCATCGGCAAGATGGGCCGGCGCAAAACCGACAGCAGCGAGCTGCAGGTGCAGGTCGACGACAAGCCATAGCCATGGAATGAAGGCCGAGCCTCTCAGCACTCATTCATTCACTCACCGTGTTATTACGAAGCGTCATGATACGTCGCCAATGATGGAGCTGGCTGCTACTATTTTTGTAGATTATTTTTCTTATAATTTTGGGGAGATTGGCAATTGTTCCATCTGTGTAGATTCGATCCCAAGCTGTAGGCTAGATCCAGTCAGTCCAAATAAGTAAGAGTGCGGTCGTTGCCCGGTAGCCCCCAGCCCCCGTGGAGTTGTTGAAAGGTTGTACATGTCCGGATTCAGAGGGGTTGGCCCGATATGATGATAATGAGAACCCAGTACAAATCCATCGATGTGCTCTCCCTCCATGTAAATGGCCTTTGGCTGGGGCTACGTCGCTCAGGTGTTCCCTTCCTTGAAGGTTGGTTTCTGCAAGTATTGTCGAGTGATATTTGGGGTCCGATTGTGCTTTCTGAATCTGATGGGCACCGCGCTTAGGATCCCTCGAGCGGCAGTACAGACTGGGGACAGTGTTTTTGGCAAGTTTCCCTTTGGCTCAGCTCGACTGTGCTGAGGTGGCGAAAGCACCACACCTTCATGGCCTGTCTTGTCCCCAGTCAGCATGTGTTATTTCGCACTTATGCTCAACCGGGATGGGTGGAGTGTACCGGGAGCAGCAAAAGGCCTAGCGAAAATGAAATGAGCAGCGAAATGGACTGAGCAGCAGGAGTGTGTGTACGACAGGCACAAGCAGCTTGGCAGGAGCTAAACCGCTGGGTGTAGTGTAGAGTGCAGAAGGATGGCTCAGTTCGACTGGGCAAAGCATGTTTCAGGAGAGCAGCGGGAGACAGTGACACTGGGTCACTGGATCTTGCTTACTACGTGACCTGACACTTGGACGAGGGCTGAAGTTTCAGAAAGCAAAAGAGAATCGACTTGACATCACGTCCTCAGGCTCAGGGTCAGGGGTGCCAAAACGTCCTCTTGCCAGAAATGCGGGGATGTATGTCTTGGCAGGTAAACAAGGATAGATACTGTTACACTGAGACACTGCCCATGGTCCAGAGATCAGAGGCAATTCCTGCTACTTTTCTTCCTTTGCAAGTATCTTGCTGAATGGGTGTCAAGAATCAGGATCAAAAGCAATTCAAATGAACCTACCTTTAAGTACTCCATTCAACCTCTGAAAGTCAAGCCAAGTCATTTTCAGACCTGTATGGTTGCATTGCATGCGAGCCTTGGTGTGCGTGCTGCTAGTCTGCTACCGACCGGGCAACTGCTGCCACAAATACTGACGGGCGCCCCAGGAAAACTTGTCCAGCAAGATTGACCCGCTACAGCGCCTGATCGCTTGCAGCTGTAGATGATAGCTCGCACTCACAGATCTGCGGCCACATCAGTGCACGAATTGAAGGAACTTAAAAAATGAAGAGTTTTTGTCTTTTCATTTGCTCCGCGAACTACTCTCTCCGTCCCCGCAATGTGAGTAAACTATGTTAGTTTGTAAAACCATCTTATATTAAGCTATCGGAACTGGTGGTGGTACAACTTCACGTCTCCCGTTCTTGGAGCGATCAAAAGAAAAGAACGGATGAATTATCAACTCCGCGTTCTGACGATGTCTTCCACCATGATAGGCAAAGGACAAAGCTGCCTGGAACTAGAAGTAGAATGGACAGAAAGCTAATGCACCATGCTCCAAGATAGTATCTTCGGTTCCCGCAAAAAAAAAGAGTATCTTCGGTTGCTGAGCTGCCGTATGTTGGAAACGAGAGTTTAGCAAAGCTTCACGATGTATTGATCGGTGCAAAGCGCACGTATATATAGAGTACAAGGTGGGCCACAACCTCAACTATACAATGACTAGGAGGTGGGTCAGGCTATACAATATACATGCGCAAAACCATATATTCAACACCCCCCCGCAGTCGAAGCGTCGCCGGAGACGCAAAGACTGGACCTGAACTCCTCGAAGACAGAAGTAAGCAGTCCTTTTGTCATGACGTCGGCGAACTGCTGCGCCGTCGAGACGTGGAGGACCCGGATGCGCCCAAGAGCCACCTGCTCACAAACGAAGTGTATATCGAGCTCAATATGCTTCGTTCGACGATGGTGGACCGGGTTGGCGGAGAGGTAGACGATGGAGACGTTGTCGCAGTAGACGAGCGTGGCCTTGTGAACATCACAAAGCAACTCCTGGAGCGGCTGACGAAGCCAAGAGCATTCAGCAACGGCGTTAGCCACTGCTCGATACTCAGCCTCGGCACTCGAGCGGGAGACGGTGGGCTGTCGCTTGGAGGACCAAGAGATCAGGGACGGCCCAAGGTAGACACAGTACCCCGAGGTGGAGCGCCGTGTGTCTGGGCAGCCGGCCCAGTCCGCATCAGAGTAGGCGACGAGGTCGGTGGAGGCGGAGGCCGTCAGCGTAAGTCCCAAGGACTGGGTGCCGCGTATGTATCGGAGGATACGCTTCACCAGAGTCCAGCGAGAGTCGCACAGAGCATGCATGTGAAGACAGGCCTGCTGAACAGCATACTGCAAGTCGGGGCGCGTCAGGGTCAGGTACTGCAAGGCGCCCACAATGGAGCGGTAGAATGCTGCATCAGATGCAGGCGAACCCTCCAAAGCGGAAACCTTGGCCTTGGTGTCGACGGGCGTGGGAGCGGGCTTGCAGTTAAGCATGCCAGCTCGGTCGAGAAGCTCATGGGCATAGCGCTGCTGATGCAGGAAGAACCCATCTGGCCGCCGAACCACCTCAATGCCAAGGAAGTAATGCAGAGGACCCAAGTCCTTCAGGGCAAACTCATCGCAAAGATGAGCAGTGAGCCGCTGAAGAAGCGCGACCGTGGATGCCGTCAGAATGATGTCATCGACATACAGCAGCAAGTAGGCCGTGTCAACTCCATGATGATACACGAAGAGGGACGCATCGGAGCGAGTCGATGTAAATCCGAGCGTCTGCAGGAAGGTGGCAATGCGCTGGTACCAGGCCCGAGGTGCCTGCTTCAACCCGTAAAGAGAACGGGAGAGCAAGCACACATGATCTGGATGCGTGGCGTCGACGAAGCCGGTGGGCTGCTCACAGAACACCTGCTCAGCCAGGTGGCCGTGCAAGAAGGCGTTGGACACGTCCAACTGATGCACATGCCAAGTTCGGGACACGGCTAGCTGGAGCACGGTGCGGATCGTGCCCGGTTTAACAACCGGGGCAAATGTGTCGGTGAAGTCCACGCCCGCGCGTTGCCGAAAACCCCGAACCACCCAGCGAGCTTTATAACGCTCGAGAGTGCCATCCGGACGAGTCTTGTGCCGAAAGACCCACTTGCCCGTGATGATATTGGCACGGGGCGGTCGAGGGACGAGCTGCCAGGTACGGTTCCGCTGGAGCGCGTCGAACTCTTCCTGCATCGCAGCGAGCCAATGAGGATCCCGAAGGGCGGCTCGAGCTGACGATGGGAGAGGAGACGGCTCAGAGACGGAAGCAGCGAGAAGGTACTCATCGCTGGGGTACCGCGTGCTCGGTCGGAGGGTGCCAGCCTGAGAGCGAGTCATCGGGCGGGGCAACGGGTCCGGAGTGGAGACGGGCGACGACGAACAAGAGCCCGCCTCCTCCGAGACCGCTGCGGGCGAGGCGGCGGGTGAGGCCGTTGGTGTGGTCGAGGCCGGGGACGCCAGGGGCGTCGCGGGCTCCGAGGGAGGTGCGGTCCCTAGGACAGCCAACCGAGGAGAAACTCGACCCGTGGCGCGGGGGGCACCCTCAAAGCCGGGAGGCGGCCCAAGAGAGTCACGGGAGCTGCTGTCACCGGGAGTGGGCAAAGCCGCAACATCCGAAGGTACCCGCTGAAACGGAAAAACCATCTCATCAAAGTAAACGTGTCATGAAGTGATCACCCGATGTGAGATAGGATCATAGCAGCGGTAGCCTTTGGTGTTGGGGGGAGAGCCGAGAAAGATGCAGGCCACAGACCGAGGTGCGAGCTTATGAGGAGCAGTGGAAGCGATTCTGGGGTAGCACAGGCAACCGAAAATGCGGAGCTCAGCATAGGAAGGTGGCGTGCCAAACAAGAGGTGATGAGGTGCAAAATTACCGCGAGTGCGACAAGGACGAATGTTAATGAGTAGTGATGCGGTGGCGAGCGCGCCAGGCCAAAAACGTGGTGGCACGTTGGCGTGAAAGAGAAGGGTGCGAACGCAATCATTAAGAGTGCGAAGCACACGCTCAGCGCGGCCGTTTTGTTGCGAAGTGTACGGGCAAGTGAGACGAAAGATCGTGCCGTGTGTGGCGAGAAGGTTGCGGATTGCAAGGTTATCAAACTCCTCCCCGTTGTCTGTTTGCAACGCATGAATGGGACGTCCAAACTGCGTGGAGACATAGGAGTAAAAAGCGGTGAGAGTGGCAACAGAGTCCGACTTTCGCCGCAACGGGAAGGTCCACACATAGTGCGAAAAATCATCAAGTATGACAAGGTAATAAAGATAGCCCGTGTTACTTGCAACATGAGAGGTCCAAACATCACTATGAATTAACTCAAACGGGTATGATGCGACATGCGAGGAAGTGCTAAAAGGAAGACGAACATGTTTGCCGAGACGACAAGCATGACAAGTGTGATCGTCGATCTTATTACACGTGAATGAAAAACTCCGAAGAATAGGACGAAGGGTGGCGATGTTGGGATGACCGAGACGAGCGTGCCAAAGGTCCACTCCGGCGGAAAGCGCCATGGGTGCAGCGACGGAGGAGGTAGATGAGTGGACCGGGTAGAGCTCGTCGGGGCTGTCACATCGGTGGAGCACCATCCGGGTACGGGCATCCTTAACAGAAAAGCCAAACATGTCAAATTCAACGGTAACAGGATTTTCACGTGTAAGAGAACGAACGGAAACAAGATTTTTAATGATGTCAGGAGAGACAAGCACATTAGAAAGATATAATGGCATGGAGTTAGAAGGAAAAGCAGCATGGCCGACATGAGTAATAGGCATGGAAGAACCGTCACCCACGGTAATGCGAGCAACGGTGTGAACGGGGTGAGCGGCAAGAAGGTTACCAGGGTTGGCGGCCATGTGAGCCGTGGCTCCGGTGTCCATATACCAGTCGCCACCGCCAGTGTACTGCTGCGGCGTGGGGTGGTGTGGAGGGCCGTTAGGAGCGCGGGGTCCCAAGGCGCCGGTGGGAGAGCCAGGGCGGACGGCGCCGGCTGAGGCGGGGGCGCCACAAACCCACCGGCCGGAGGCATCCCATAGACTGCAGAGGGGCCGTAGAGTGGCATGGGCTGGTACGCCTGAGGGGCCGCGTGAAGCACCTGGTGAGCGGCCGGGCGGGCGCCGAAGAGGCCCGGAGCGGGGGCACGCGGTATAGGCATGGAATACGCGTGCACAACCCCGGTCCAGGGGTTCTGGCCGGCTTGCCAGGGCGCCGGGGGGAGCTGCGGCTGCTGCTGGCACGGCGCCCCGCCGGGCGCAGCCGGCTGCTACTGCTGCTGTTTGCGGCCGCCGCGGCCATGGCGGCCCCCGCGGCGCCGCCGCTGCTGCTCGGCAGGAAGCGGCGGAGGAGCCGGCTGCGGCTGCGGGTAGGGGAACCCGGGCGGCGGCGGCGCCTGGAAGGGGCCCGGGGCGGGCCTCGGCGGGGCGGTGGGCGCAGCACCGCCGCGAGTACTGGCGGTGAGGGCGGTGTGGGTGGCCCGGGTGCGTGACATCCGCATCCGCCTCTCCTCCAACTTCAGGTAGGCAACGATCTTGGGGAACGTCTGGTTGGTGATGAGGGGGATGTTGGAGGCGGCGTTCCCGAAATTGTCGCTCAGGCCAGCGATGAGGGTGCTGAGGAGGAGCTCGTCGGAGACCTTCTCACCAAGGTCACGAAGCTCGTTAACAAGCTTCTTGAGGCGCATGTAGTAATCGTCGACAGACGAGTCAAGCTGCTGGCACCCAAAAAACTCGCCGTGCAAGAAAACCTTGCGTTGGAGCGCGTTGTCGGTGAAGAGGCCGTTGAGCTTGGTCCAAACGGTGTGAGCATCATCGTCGGCGGAGACCACCGTGTGGAAGAGGTCCTTCGAGATGGTGGTGTAGAACCAACGAATGAGGGTGGCGTCGATGGACGTCCACTCCTCCTCATCCTCCATGAAGCGGGAATCCACGGAGCCATCGATGTGATCCCGGATGTTGTGCTCCCGGAACACAAGGGAGAAGTACGTCTTCCATGCATAGTAGGTGGAGGTGAGGTGGTCGAGGACGAAGGGAACTCGAGCGAGGATGTTGAGGTCGCGGATGACGACGGGATCGGGGCCTTCGAACGGATTGGTGCGGCGGCTGCGGGTGGTGCCGGAGGAGCCAGGGGAGGCCATGGGTAGACGAGGGCGGCGGCGTCACGCGAGAAGCGGCGCGACGGATGGGAGGCAGCGCGGCCGAAGGGCAGCGCGGCGGGTTGGGCGGCAGGGGGGGGGGGGAAGCGGGGCGGCGGTGGCGGCGGCGTGGGGTTCGCGACGGTGGCGGCGGTGGTGTTGGGCGGTGGCGGCGGCGATGAGATCGCGGCGGTGGCACAGGGTTAGGGTTAGGATCTTAGGAATGATACCATGTTGGAAACGAGAGTTTGGCAATGCTTCACGATGTATTGATCGGTGCAAAGCGCACGTATATATGGAGTACAAGGTGGGCCACAACCTCAACTATACAATGACTAGGAGGTGGGCCAGGCTATACAATATACATGCACAAAACCATATATTCAACACTGATCACCTTGAGCATGGTAGTAGTACACCATAAAGGAGCTAGAAGATAAGCTGCAGATTAATCACCGGATAAGGAGGGGAGCGAATCAATTTCCATCCCTGATACGACCAACCATCCCATTGATTGTTGAGGTCTCCAGCAGAATCCCACAGCACGACGCGTTGGTTATCTGCATCGTTTTTCAGCATTTTGCATATTTGACCTGTCTAGGCCTGGTTGGGCTAATACACGTAAAAAAATCAACATCTGCATATAGTTTGGTCGTCTGCGTTGCATCAAAGCCCAAATTGTGACCTGCTGTTTGATTATCTGCGTTTGTGCTTTACACATGAATAGATGCAACAGTTGTTTGGCTGCGTGCAAGGAACTGTTTTGCTCACCCCTTTCAAATGTGATGGCCTTACCACCCAACACTTCACAACACACGACACACAAGAACAACAGATCACGAACAACACATCACACAAGAACATCAGCACACATCACACAATAACTAGCAGTGCATAATAGTAGTAGGCATAAGTTTAAATAGCAGGGCATCCCATGCCCCTACTGGACCCTAGGGTGCTGATCCCGGTGCAAAATATTGACAAATTTTGCAGCAAAGGAGACGATCAAACTTAATCTCGGACCTAACTTAGTTCAGACTTTAGACGATCTACACGGAGAACCTAGAGGGCATGGCTGATGTCGCCGACGAAACTATGCTTCGAGCACCAGACCCTGCGGATGTGGGAGGTGCTGGCGTTGTAGATCTGCACCTTCAGGCCGAGCCGGGGGAGCCGCAGAATGGGCAGGTCACCGGGGACGATCCTGTGACGCCGACATAAGTACTGCCAGCCCCTCCCAAGCACCATGTGCCCCTTGATCATCCACACCTGGACTCAAAACTCACACCACTTGTTGGCAGAGAGATTGCCGACATGAGGAGGGGCGACGAACAGCCATTTCTTCATCACTGGCCTGAAGGTAGGCGGGATGAACAACATGGAGATGTTCCCCTTGTCCTTGATCTAGACGTAAAACCTGACCGGCTCTCGTGCACCCTCCTCGTGGCCGATCCTCAGCCTCCTGTGAGCTCCCAGCGACACGCTCATGGTGTCCACCATCCCGCTTCAGCCAACGGTTGGTGGGGATGAGGTCCTTGACTTCCTCGGCACCGATGACGACATGCACTCCTCTGTCGGCTGTGTCCCACTCCGTCTTCATGATCTTGTTAATTAAGTCGACGATAATATGCAAAATAGTGATGATGAGTGGCAGTTACACTGATCATTTGCAACTGTTGCTGATTAGTGGCAGTTGCATTTGGGTCGTGCTATGATCATATCATATCACTGCACAAGCTCAATGATACGCCTCCGTCGTATCTACTTTTCCAAACACTTTTGCCCTTGTTTTGGACTCTAACTTGCATGATTTGAATGGAACTAACCCGGACTGACGCTGTTTTCAGCAGAATTGCCATGGTGTTATTTATGTGCAGAAACAAAAGTTCTCGGAATGACCTGAAACTCCACAGAGCTTATTTTTGGAAAATATTAAAAATATTGGCGAAAGAATCAAGGCTAGGGCCCCCCCACCTGTCCACGAGGGTGGGGGCACGCCCCCTGCCTCGTGGGCCCCTTGGAGCTCCACCGACCTCAACTCCAACTCCATATATTCGTGTTCAAGGAGAAAAAAATCAGAGAGAAAGATTCATCGCGTTTTACGATACGGAGCCGCCACCAAGCCCTAAACTCTCTCGGGAGGGCTGATCTGGAGTCCGTTCGGGGCTCCGAAGAGGGGAATCCGTCGCCATCGTCATCAGCAACCATCCACCATCACCAATGTCATGATGCTCACCGCCGTGCGTGAGTAATTCCATCGTAGGCTTGCTGGACGGTGATGGGTTGGATGAGATTTATTATGTACTCGAGTTAGTTTTGTTAGGGTTTGATCCCTAGTATCCACTATGTTCTGAGATTGATGTTGCTATGACTTTGCTATGCTTAATGCTTGTCACTAGGGCCCGAGTGCCATGATTTCAGATCTGAACCTATTATGTTTTCATGAATATATGTGAGTTCTTGATCCTATCTTGCAAGTCTATAGTCACCTACTATGTGTTATGATCCGGCAACCCCGAATTGACAATAATCGGGACCACTCCCGGTGATGACCGTAGTTTGAGGAGTTCATGTATTCACTATGTGTTAATGCTTTGGTCCGGTACTCTATTAAAAGGAGGCCTTAATATCCCTTAGTTTCCACTAGGACCCCGCTGCCACAGGAGGGTAGGACAAAAGATGTCTGATACGTCTCCAATGTATCTATAATTTTTGATTGCTCCATGCTATATTATCTTCTGTTTTGGACATTATTGGGCTTTATTATTCACTTTTATATTATTTTTGGGACTAACATATTAACCGAAGGCCCAGCCCAGAATTGTTGTTTTTTGCCTATTTCAGAGTTTTGCAGAAAAAGAATATCAAACGGAGTCCAAACGGAATGAAACCTTCGGGAACGTGATTTTTGGAACGAACAAGATCCAGGAGACTTGGACCCTAAGTCAAGGAAGCTTCCAGGAAGCCACGGGGTAGGGGGGCGCGCCTACCCCCCAGGCGCGCCTCCACCCTCGTGGGGCCCGCGTTGCTCCACCGACGTACTCCTTCCTCCTATATATACCTACGTACCCCCAAACGATCAGATACGGAGCCAAAAACCTAATTCCACCGCCGCAACCTTCTGTACCCATGAGATCCCATCTTGGGGCCTGTTCCGGAGCTCCGCCGGAGGGGGCATCGATCATGGAGGGCTTCTACATCAACACCAGAGCCCCTTCGATGAAGTGTGAGTAGTTTACCTCAGACCTTCGGGTCCATAGTTATTAGCTAGATGGCTTCTTCTCTCTTTTTGGATCTCAATACAATGTTCTCCCCCTCTCTCCTGGAGATCTATTCGATGTAATCTTCTTTTGCGGTGTCTTTGTTGAGACCGATGAATTTTGGGTTTATGATCAAGTTTATCTATGAACAATATTTGAATCTTCTGAATTCTTTTATGTATGATTGGTTATCTTTGCAAGTCTCTTCGAATTATCAGTTTGGTTTGGCCTACTAGATTGATCTTTCTTGCAATGGGAGAAGTGCTTAGCTTTGGGTTCAATCGTGCGGTGTCCTTTCCCAGTGACAGTAGGGGCAGCAAGGCACGTATTGTATTGTTGCCATCGAGGATAACAAGATGTTTTTTTATCATATTGCATGAATTTATCCCTCTACATCATGTCATCTTGCTTAAGGCGTTACTCTGTTCTTATGAACTTAATACTCTAGATGCATGCTGGATAGCGGTCGATGTGTGGAGTAATTGTAGTAGATGCAGGCAGGATTCGGTCTACTTGTCTCAGACGTGATGCCTATATACATGATCATACCTAGATATTCTCATAACTATGCTCAATTCTGTCAATTGCTCAACAATAATTTGTTCACCCACCGTAAAATACTTATGCTCTTGAGAGAAGCCACTAGTGAAACCTATGGCCCCCGGGTCTATCTTCATCATATTAATCTTCCAACACTTAGTTATTTCCTTTGCCTTTTATTTTACTTTGCTTCTTTATCATGAAAATACCAAAAAATATTATCCTATCATATCTATCAGATCTCACTCTCGTAAGTGACCGTGTAGGGATTGACAACCCCTTATCGCGTTGGTTGCGAGGATTTATTTGTTTTGTGTAGGTGCGAGGGACTCGCGCGTAGCCTCCTACTGGATTGATACCTTGGTTCTAAAAAACTGAGGGAAATACTTATGCTACTTTGCTGCATCACCCTTTCCTCTTCAAGGGAAAACCAACGCAGTTCTCAAGAGGTAGCAAGAAGGATTTCTGGCGCCGTTGCCGGGGAGGTCTACGCAAAAGCCAACATACCAAGTACCCATCACAAACCCTTATCTCCCGCATTACATTATTTGCCATTTGCCTCTCATTTTCCTCTCCCCCACTTCACCCTTGCCGTTTTATTCGCCCTCTCTTTTTCGTTCGCCTCTTTTTCACTTGCTTTTTGTTTGCTCGTGTGTTGGATTGCTTGCTTGTCACGATGGCTCAAGATAATACCAAATTGTGTGACTTTACCAATACCAATAATAATGATTTCCTTAGCACTCCGATTGCTCCTCTTACCGATATTGAATCTTGTGAAATCAATGCTGCTTTGTTGAATCTTGTCATGAAAGATCAATTCGCCAGCCTTCCTAGCGAAGATGCCGCTACTCATCTAAATAGCTTCGTTGATTTGTGTGATATGCAAAAGAAGAAAGATGTTGATAATGATATTGTTAAATTGAAGCTATTTCCTTTTTCGCTTAGAGATCGTGCTAAAGCTTGGTTTTCATCTTTGCCTAAAAATAGTATTGATTCTTGGAATAAGTGCAAAGATGCTTTTATCTCTAAGTATTTTCCCCCCGCTAAGATCATCTCTCTTAGAAACGATATTATGAATTTTAAGCAACTTGATCATGAACATGTTGCACAAGCTTGGGAGAGGATGAAATTAATGATACGTAATTGCCCTACTCATGGTTTGAATTTGTGGATGATTATACAAAATTTTATGCCGGATTGAATTTTGCTTCTAGAAATCTTTTCCATAAGCACGTATGACTATATTCGGAATACATGCCTACATTATATTGATGAATTGGAGCTAGTTCTGTGTCACCCTATGTTATGACTGTTACATGATGAACCGCATCCGGCATAATTCTCCATCACCGATCCAATGCCTACGAGCTTTTCACATATTGTTCTTCGCTTATTTACTTTTCCGTTGCTACTGTTACAATCACTACAAAACCCAAAAATATTACTTTTGCTACCGTTACTGTTACTTCCATATTACTTTGCTACTAAATACTTTGCTGCAGATACTAAGTTATCCAGGTGTGGTTGAATTGACAACTCAACTGCTAATACTTGAGAATATTCTTTGGCTCCCCTTGTGACGAATCAATAAATTTGGGTTGAATACTCTAACCTCAAAAACTGTTGCGATCCCCTATACTTGTGGGTTATCACTCAACTGCCAATGATCAGTGCTACCATCAGATCATGGCAACTGCCAAATGCACATGCTCAAATTTATCCAGCCACAATTTTTGGCATTCAGATTTGTCCTGTAACATGCACATTGACGGTGTCCTGAACTAAGGGGTACCAACCCAGTTGGCTCACTGTCCATGGGCCGAGCTTATGGCCCACCAATCTCATAAGGAAGGACTCCGAAAGCCTTGATCATGGACGTGACCAGGATGGACTCGCCCGAAGACTTGACGTGTACTTAAAGGACCACTTTGCATGTCGACGTGTTTATCCCTAGTTGGCAACCGACCATATGTAACCCTAGCTACCCCCAGTGTCTATATAAACCGGAGGGTTTAGCCCATAGGAGGACAATTTTATTCACCTTAGGGGTAGAACACAACATATGATCTCGAGGTAGATCAAGCATGTACTCGATACATCATCATCAATATAATCAAAGCATGGCGAGGGTTTTACCTCTTCGAGAGGGCTCAAACCTGGGTAAACATTGTCTCCTTCATCTCCTGTTACCCATCGATCCAAGATCGATAGCTCGGGCCCCCTACCCGAGATCTGCCGGTTTCAGTACCGACGCACATGCATTGTCCTACGCTGATCATGCAATCACATAGCACCTACTAGTCATGCACACACACACACATGCACACACACCAATCTAGCAACATACGCAAAGAACACCGGCAAAATAGCAAGAACACACTATAATATAAGATTCTAGGGAGTATCAATGTGGCATGAACAGACCAATCTACCATGAGTACCCTAGGCAGTATCAACGTGACAAGAACAACAACAAATGCATCAATCTAGCATGACTATAAAGGCAACAACATTCTCATCTAAGCACTAGAAACATCTGCATTGCTCTGATTCAACCCAAAAAGTCTGGATTCGAGTTGAATCGAATCCTATCCAGACGAAACAATGAAATCTGACATTGCCCTAACCATTACTCGAAGTACGCAAAGAACCCTGACCACAAACTCATCTACAACGGGGAACAAATCTAAGCTCACCAGAGCGGGTGCCAGTGCAACATAGGCCGACCGAGGAGAAAACCCTAGCGGGAACAAAGGTGCCACTGCCGAAGATGAGACAACCATTCTGACGGCTGCGGCCGTGGTCCTCGTTGTGCGCCGGCTGGAGGATGAGTGTGTTGGAAATATGCCCTAGAGGCAATAATATTTGTATTATTATATTTCCATATTCATAAATAAAGAGTTTATATTCTATGCTATAACTACTATGATCCTGGAATATGCGATTAGGTGGAAAACTCATATGCACGTGCGGAATGATAAACAATAAATTAAAAGGTTCCTAGTCTCGCATCTAAGACTAGCTCAAGTGTTGTTGGTGATCACGTTTTCCGGATCTTAGGATATCATTAAGTGTAACGACGATCCTAAAACAACATTGAGATTATGACGTTGGAAGAACGATCATATTGAACAGACCCAATCTTGTTTGTTATGAATTGAGTTAATATCGTCTACATTCAATTATAATAACACAAAGTGTTAACATGTGAAATTTCTCCTTAGACCATGAGACTATCATGGTTACTTCTTACCATACGGTGGGCTTTGGGGTTGCTCAAACATCACTTGTAACACGGTGATCATAATGACAACTTACAGGTTCATCGGAAAGTTTAACAAGTGACAGATAGCTCGAGAGTGGGAGACGGTGGAGAGATATTATTAGGGCACTCTCGGTGTGATGGCTTCAATCATCATCTAGCGAGACACATGTGACTTCGTCACGGGGATGCCAGAACACAATAATGAGAAAGAAGAACAAAATTGGTAATGATGATTTCGGTATAGCGAGCATAGTGATGACTCGGGAGGATACCGATGCATCCCGGGTTTATCTCGCGAGGGTCTTGCTCATGTAGCCTCAAAGATGGGCCGTCCTGGGCCCGCGCTACGCGCTACGTCCTGGGCCGCAGGCAGACGGGCCTGGGTACCCCCAGTCCCAGAGCCCCGACAGCTGGTTCCTTAGTCTTCTCTAAACTCGACTTGAGGTTAGGTTACCACCAGATCCGGGTTCTTGAAGAGGATATTCCAAAGACCGCATTCCTTAGTCGCTATGGTTCATATGAGTACACTGTCAAGTCTCTCGGCTTAACTAATGCTCCATCTACGTTCTCTCGTTTGATGAACTATATCTTTATGGAATACCTCGACAAGTTCGTCGTGGTTTATCTGGATGATATCCTTGTGTATTCCAAGAATAAAAAAGAACATGCTGAACATCTTCGTCTTGTACTAGAAAAGCTTCGAGAGCATCAGCTATATGCCAAATACTCCAAGTGTGAATTCTGGTTACCCGAAGTGACCTACCTTGGTCATGTGATATCCAATTATGGTATTGCTGTCAACCCAGAACGAGTTCAAGCTATTCTTCACTGGACTCCCTCTAAGAATGTCAAACAAGTCAGAAGTTTTCTCGGACTCGCCGGCTATTGCCGTCGTTTTGTCGAGAACTTATCCAAGATTGCCAAGCCATTGACTAATCTGCTTCACAAGGGTGTTAAGTTCGATTGGACAAAAAAATGTCAGGAAAGTTTCTAGGCACTCAAGGGCAAGCTGACTTCTGCCCTAGTGCTTGCTCCTCCAGATTCTCGCAATAAATTCATCATTTATTGTGATGCATCTCGCCAAGGATTAGGTTGTGTCCTAATGCAAGAGCGCAAGGTGATTGCTTATGCCTCTCGATAGTTGCGCCCTCATGAAGAGAACTACCCAGTTCATGACCTCAAAATTGCTGCAGTTATTTATGCACTGAAGTTGTGGCGACATTACCTTCTCGGTAACCGTTGCAAGATCTTCAATGATCATCAAAGTCTAAAGTATTTGTTTACTCAACCAGATCTGAATCTCCATCAGCAACGATGGATGGAAGCAATTACAGACTATGACTGTGGTATCTCTTATACCCCTGGCAAGGCTAATGTCATGGCCGATGCCTTGAATCGCAAATCTTATTGCAACAACTTCATGGTTCAGAAGGCTCGACCCCTCCTTCATGAAGAACTTCACAAGTTGAACCTTCACATTGTTCCACAGGGTTCTCTTAATAACGTTGTCCTGGAACCAACTCTTCAGAAATCCATCAAGTTCGCACAAGAGAAAGACACTGAAATTGATCAGATTAAGAGTGATCTTGCCTCTGAAAAGGCCAAAGACTTCTCGCTGGATGAAGGTGGAGCTTTGTTCTTCAGAGATCGCCTTCTGGTACCCGGATTCAACCTTATGACAGAGAAAGTTATGAAAGAAGCACATGACACACCTCTCTCTATTCATCCTGGAAGTACCAAGATGTATCTAGACATTCGTCAGAAATACTGGTGGTCTAAGATGAAGCAAGACATTGCTTGATATATTGAGGAATGTGACGTTTGCCGTCGCGTCAAAGCAGAACATCAGAAACCTGCTGGACTTCCGCAATCGCTTCCTATTCCTAAATGGAAATGGGATAAGGTTCAAATAGATTTCATCACTGGCCTCCCCAGATCACAAAAGGGTCACGATGCTATTTTTGTCGTCATCGACCAATTCTCCAAAGTTGCACGCTTTCTGCTAGTCAAGGAGACAATCACTGCTAGTCAATTAGGAAACTTGTATATCTCCAGAATTTTGACACTCCACGGCATTCCGAAGGAGATCAATTTAGACCGTGGCAGCATTTTCACCTCAAAGTTCTGGGATAGTTTCCAAGAAGCTATGGAAACTCATATAACTTGGAGCATTGCTTATCACCCCCAGTCCCAAGGACAAGTTGAGCAAGTTAACCAACTGCTTGAAGATATGTTGCGTGCTTGAGTCATATCCTTTGGCAAGAAGTGGGAACAATCCCTCCCGTATGCTGAATTCTCGTACAAGAACAGCTATCAAGCTAGCTTGAAGATGGCACCCTTCCAGGTATTATATGGACGTAAGTGCCGAACCCCTCTGAATAGGTTAGAAACCGGGGAACGACCGATCATCGGTTCGGATATTATCTAACAAGCTAAAGAACATGTCCGTATTGTCCAGGAAAATCGCAAGGATGCCCAGTCCCGCCAGAAGAGCAACTATGACCGTAAACACTAGGGATCTACCTATCAACCTGGTGACCAAGCTTATCTGTGTGTCACTCCTATGAGGGGCACTCATCGTTTTGGAGTCAAGGGCAAGTTAGCTCCTCGCTACATTGGTCCTTTCCACATTCTTGCCCGACGTGGATATGTGGCTTATAAATTGGATTTGCCGCCGCAGTTCTCTCACGTCCATGATGTCTTCCATGTATCGCAACTTCGTCGTTGCTTCAAGGATCCGCGCCATGAAGTGGATCATGAAATGCTCGAAATGCAAGATGATCTCTCTTACAAAGATCATCTGATCCGCATTCTCGATCAAGCTGAACGTTGAATCCCTCAAAAAGTTATGAAGTTCCTTAAAGTGCAGTGGTTGAATCATACTGAAGATGAAACCACCTGGGAACGCGAGGATCATCTTCGTGACACCCCCATGTGCACAGTACCGTCCCAGCCAGGGGGTCTTCCCCTTCCTCCACTGTTCACCATGGCGCGGTGGACGCCGTCGGCGCGTCCAGGGCATGGATCTGCCATGGGGCAGCCATGCAGAGGCCCCCGACGCTCCATAAGGCCCCCGTCGACCCCGCTAGCAACCCTAGACCGCCATTCCCCCTCCACCTCGCGCCGCTCTCTCCCACCTCTCTCGAGCGCCGCCATGGCCTCTGCCCCGTGATTCTCACGGCCACCTTCGCCCCCGCGCCTCGCCGTCGTGCCAGAACGCTCCACTATTGTCTTGCTACCCCGTCTGGTGCCATCAAGTTGATCTCCTCGCATCTGCACCGAGCCCCATGACTCCGCCTTCGTCCACGGACGCCGGAGATCGCCGGCGCCGCTCCGTCCATCCCAGGCCCTCCCCGAGCACACTTTGCACCTCTGCAGGTCCCAAGTGAGCTTCTCCCCGTTACCCCTATCCTCTTGCTATCCATTCCGATCCCTAGCACGCGATCCCGAGTCGATCGAATGCGCCGCCGCATCGCTTGGTCGCCGGAGTTAGTCCGTTGACCATTTGGTCACCTGCGTGTGCCCAACGAATTCGCCGCAATGTGTAGCTCCTGCTTAGCAGCTTCTGCCACCCGTTTGCGCGCCGCTCCAACGTTTTCGACCTCACCCGAACGCCGGCGCCTTTTCTAGCAGCCCCAGCTCTGCCCAGTAGCCCCAATCGACGCGGCGAGCTCTCCACGTTCGAACGCAAGTCCCAACACGCGAAATGGTGGACCGTAGCGGATTTCCGGTCGGTTAAGGCATAGAAAGGCCGCGGGAGAGGCTCGCCGGAGCTCCTCCGGCGCCGCCGCTGACCTGGCGCCATGTGGGATCCACCCCTGGGTCACTGCCAGTGGCCCCGGGGCACCTAGTTGACCTGTTAACTGACCGTGTTGAATGGTCAAAAGGTCAACTGTCAACCTGTTGACTCAGCTAGGCGCCGGCCCCACTGTCAGCATCTGTTTGCACTACTGTGTACACTCAGCTGGGTGCACATAGCATGTTCAGTTTACTATTTTTCGAATTCAAATAAATCTGTATTTTCAGAATATTGCTAAAACTTCAAAAATTCATAAATTCAACCGTACCTCAGATGAAAATAATTTATATATGAAAAATGATCAGAAAAATAAGACAAATCTGAATAAGCTATCCACATACCTGTCACATGCCCCCATAACTGCAGACATGGAACCTTCCCCTCTGGTGCATCTGTCCAGTAACTGCCTAAACCGGGGAAATATCCACGGATATTTTCCCCGCTCCGTCTGTAATGCGTAGCACTGCAATAGGTCACCCCTAGCACAACATATCGCCATGTCATGCACCGTGATGCCTTTGTTTGCTTTATGTTTATTGTTTCTTCCCCCTTTTCTCTCCGGTAGACCCCGAGACCGATGCTGCTCCCGAGTTCGACTACACTGGTGACGACCAACCCCTTCCAGCAGAGCTTCCAGGCAAGCAAAACCCCTTTGACCATTCCTATATCGCCCATTCTTTCTCTATCATGCTTGCATTAGATTTTGCTACTGTTATTCGATAGCTCCTATTCTGATGCATAACCTACTTTTGTAACCTGTTGTTGTTACTTTACCTGATATCCTATATGCTTAGTATAGGTTGGTCAGTGATCCATCAGTGACCCCTCACCCTTATCCGTGTTGCCTCGCTTTGTTACTGGTGACTCGACAATGTGATCAACGAGCAGAGACCGACACATCACCTGGCAACCCCCCTTAGTTGTACGACTCTGCAGAGCTACTATCTAGTGCCGAGGGTGATACATCATATCGCACTCGTGATGATATCTCTGTATTGTAGCTAATCGGTCATGGATTACTGAGGGTGATTCCTCATTCACCACTCCTGATGATGACTCCGTCGTGCAACACCTCAAGTGTGAACCCTTCGAAGGTGATTCCTCCAAGGTCACCTTGACGGTTACATCGAGTAGGAATCCGTCGAGGGTGATTCCTCAGATTCCCCCTTGATGTTATGGACACATGGATACCTTGACCTTCACCTCAGTCCTTTGTTGAAGTCGGGTCGACCCAAGGGGTACCTAATGACCCACAAGTATAGGGGATCAATCTTAGTCCTTTCGATAAGTAAGAGTGTCGAACCCAACGAGGAGTAGAAGGAAATTGAAAGGATCGATATGGTTGACTAGAGGGGGGGGGGGTGAATAGGCAACTAACAACTTTTAGCTTTTCTTTACCAAATTAAACTTAGCATCAAAATAGGTGGTCTAGATATGCAACTAGGTGAGCAACCTATATGATGCAACAACAACAAGCACACAAGAAAGCAAGGGATACAACACAATATAAGCTTGCACAAGTAAAGGTAAGAGATAACCAAGAGTGGAGCCGGTGGAGACGAGGATGTGTTACCGAAGTTCCTTCCCTTTGAGAGTAAGTACGTCTCCGTTGGAGCGGTGTGGAGGCACAATGCTCCCCAAGAAGCCACTAGGGCCACCGTATTCTCCTCACGCCCTCACACAACGCGAGATGTCGTGAATCCACTATTGGTGCTCTTGGAGGCGGTGACCGAACCTTTACAAACAAGGTTGGGGCTATCTCCACAACTTAATTGGAGGCTCCCAACGACACCACGAAGCTTCACCACAATAGAATATGGCTTCGTGGTGACCTCAACCGTGTAGGGTGCTCAAACACCCAAGAGGAACAAGATCCGCAAGGGATTAGTGGGGGGAATCAAATTTCTCTTGGTGGAAGTGTAGATCGGGGCTTTCTCAACCAATCCCTAGAAAATCAACAAGTTTGATTGGCTAGGGAGAGAGATCGGACGAAAATGGAGGTTTGAGCAACAATGGAGCTTGGGGAGGGAAGAGGCGGTCTTCTTGGGGAAGAAGACCCCCTATATATAGTGGGGGAAAAGATCCAACCGTTACCCCCTCACTCAGCCTGCGAGACGCGGTACTACCGCACACACTCGCGGTACTACCGGAAGGGGTTGTGGTACTACTGCTGCACGGTGCGGTACTACCGCCAGCACGGTAGAGGCCAGATGAGGTCCTGTTGCACTGGGCAACAAGCAGTAGAACCGCCAGAGCGGTACTACCGCGCACCCCTATGGAACTACCGTAAGGCAGGGCTCAACTGGCGCAGGAAAATGCACGGAAGAAATAAAATGCTTCCGTAGCTACTTCCGCTAAGGTTGGAGCTATGCAAAAATCCGGCACGGTATTACCGCTCACAGGGAGCGGTACTACCACGTAGGGGCGGAAGTAAAAAATTACATCCGCGCCTACTTCCACATGCGCCAACGTCTGGGCTGGAGGCAGCGGTACTACTGCTCACTAGGAGCAGTACTACCGCTTGCCTGAGCGGTACTACCGCACGCCCCTGCGGTACTACTGCTCCCTTGAGCAGTACTACCGCACGCCAGAGAGGCTTTAGCACTTAGCAGCCTTCATATCGCAGAGACAAGGATAACCGGATGGTGCTCCATCGAAGCGAAGGAAAGGTGGTGCAAAGGCACAAATGTGTACATGTTGATTCAACCCTAACCTTTCCGAAGCGGACCCCCTCTTAATAGTATGGCTTTCCTACGATCAAATCCACCGAAAAGAAACGTAGAGAACCACTGTCTTCGATAGGCTCTGAGGGGCACCGAATCGTCTTGCGCCTAGACATGAGATATTTGAAATGCTCAACGCACACGATTAGTCCGCAAGTGCACTGTCATCAATCACCAAAAACCACATAGGGAGAAATATGCCGTTACAATCTCCCGCTTTTTAGTGGATTGATGACAATATGGGATTTGCACATAGAGATATAAAATGAACATAAGCAAACCCAAAATCTATAAAATATAGACAGGCTCCCCCTAGGTGTGTGCATTCTATAGATATGCTTTAGACTACACAACACACACACTAGGATCAACACTCCCCCTATATTTTATAGACAAGGCAATCCTTGCAACAATATAAGTGACACTAAGCAAGGTATAGAAAGTGAGCATGAAGTAAAGGGCACAAGATAAAATAAGCTCACAAGCTACTAAACATACTAGAAAATAAAGGATAAGCTTGAGGGCATATGTCTCATACCATATGATAGAATAAGTCTCCTGGTCTCACACACGAATAAACACAAACCAAAGCAACGAATGTTCAACTAAACAAAAGCAAAGAGACACAACAAAAGCAAAGAGACACACACGAATAAACACAAACCAAAGCAACGAATGTTCAACAGAGAACTCCAAGGAGGAAGGCATTAGTTGATGTAGTTGGATCTGGTGGAGTGGCCGCTGGAGGTGGCATAGAAGCTGTTGCTGCTGGTGCAGATGATGTAGCTCTCGTATCTGGTACTGGAACTGTAGCTGACCTCTGTCCTCTGGGCACTCGCCGAAAAGCATCTGTAGTACCTTGTCCTCTATTCTCTTCTGCTTCCTCCTGGAGCTGCTCAACTGCTGTCTGAATCTCAGTGACCTTCAGATCAAGATCATAAAACTTGGTCTCTATGATCCTCTCCTTCCTCTTCTTGCCATCTCCAGCCTCTTTGGGTTCAAGAGTGAACTCCATTGTTTCTTCCAAGGCTGCTTTCCTAGGCTTGGATGTTGGCACTCTCTTGGCAGGTGCTTTCTTGTTCATTCCAGGCTTTGTTGCAGTAGTAGTGCCATATTCCTTCTTCAGCACTTTCTTCCTTGAGGTGGCTTCATCCTCAACAGCCACATAGTCCTCATCCTCAGAGTCTGAGGTTCTCTTCTTCCTTGTTCTAGTGGCTGCCTTGGGCAAGTTACATGGTGTGCTCCTGCTGCCCTCATCATAACTGCTTGAGGGACTAGTGCCCTCACTCATTTGCACTTGCTCTTCAGTTCTGTTCTGGCTGTCACTCTGGTCAGACATCTTGGCAAGCAAACTGACAGCAAACCCTGTGAATAGATATAGATGAGGTAGAGTAGATGAGCATCACAAAGTGCAGAGTTTTTGCAAATCAGATGAGTCAAAAACTTAGTTTTAGTTCTCCACTGAAATGATTTCGGAGCTACCGATTTGTTAAACTCGGTGACACCGAAGCAACTTTTGGAACCTAAACTAGTGAACTCGGCCAGACCGAGTCACAGTTCGGTGGCTCCGAGATTGCTAGGGTTTCACAGAGAGTTGAACTTGGTCACACCGATTTGCAATTTTCGGTCAGGCCGAAAAACGCATGTGCAATGGCCTAAGCCAAATCGGTGAGACCGATTTCTACAACTCGGTCGGTCCGAGATTTGTTTGGCGGAGACCTAACCCTAAATTTTCGAATCAAACCTAACCTAAAGGATGTTTTCTCTGGATAGATTGTTTTCATACGTGGCAATGATCATGGCAAAGCAATCTGCTAGGAATCGGAGTAAGGAAATAACACAAAGTATCGAACCCATACCCTAGTTCGGCGGGAGTTCGCTACGGCGACAATGGCAGAGCAGAATTTCGTTGACGGTGACGGAGACCAGCGGCGGGAGGTCGCTGGTGGCGAGGAGACGATCCGGAGACCCGAGGAGGCAGAGCAGGATACGCGCGGGCTGAGGGCTTTTGAAGAAATTTCCAAAATCTCACCCGTGGATATATATATCCCGACCCTGTCGGTGTGACTGAGTGGAACAACTCGGTGGCACCGAGATGCAAAATCGCAAGCGGTTACTGCAACTCGGTTTGATCGAAAGGTTCAAATTGGTTGCACCAAGATGGAAAACCTAGATCAACTTAGTGAACTCGGTGTGACCGAAGTGGATGACTCGGTCATACCGAAATGCACAAAGAGGTTTTGGAAGTTTAAGCCTATGACGAATCGGGGACTCCGAGTGCTCCTCACACATAGTGGTTCGAATCTGGCTTGATCAAACTTTGTGATGTAGCATGAATAGAGTTTGAGACGAGAAAAGCATAGATAGCTAGAGGGAGTTCTTAGGCATTCTTATCCATCCATTTGGCAGAAGAGAAAAAGCCAAATAATCAATGCAACAAATGGATGTCCTCGAATGAATAAAATATGCAATCGACATGCTCACACAATAAAATGGCAAATGAAATATGTGACAAAGCATGCACAAACACTCTAGCATCTATCAAGCAATTGGCGATGACTATGTCATCTATATATGAGTATATTGACTTAGGAGTCAAATGAGAACATTTGATCATAGGTCATACTCATCATTTAAGCATAAGTGGGGTTACCACTTTTACATAACGCATTGTTGTGTTCACATCATTAGAGTTGCTTTAGCTCAATTGATTAGAGTAAAGCTCCCCTAGATGTGATATCCCCCCTAAGAGGGATGAACTAACCTTGGGTTTTGTCGATGATGACTTCATGTAGGTGTTGAAGATGTGGACGCTCAATGTTGATGTAGATCATTTGGAGCAATCCATTGGAGTGAGTTGCACTTTCAATACCTACACGGGTTAGTCCCACAAGGAACAAACAAGGATATCCATAGACATAGAGTGATGTACACACGAGATGATGTCCATGAAAACATTAGGTTACCTTGTCCCTTTTCTTACCAACAAGAGGGTTTGTGACTCCTTGAACTAGTGCAAGATGTGGAAGTTGTTTGCACTTGTCCTCGCCAAAATGATATGAGTGAAGTATGTTGGCGGAGTCACCCTCAAGAACTCTCTAGTTCTTCTTCTTCGGGATCCACATCATCTTGATGGGAATCCTTGGAGTTGTAGTCATACTTGATGAAGTAGAACTTGATGTAGTCTTGGGAACCCACTTGACCAAGGCCTTAGGAGCTTCTTCAAATGCATCAATCTCCTCTTGAAGCTTGTCCTTGACTTTTTGCTTGTGGTCTTGTGGTGGAAGATCATATTGAGCTTGTGTCCCTTGGAAAGAAGTAGGATCATACTTCTCTTGTTGAGGAACAAACTTCGCCTTGGGGGTATTGATCTTCTTCCCACTCAACTCCATTGGCATTGAACTTTCGTTCAAAATCGATTCCTTGATTCTTCCGGTGCCTTCCTTGGTTGCGTACAATTTCCTCAAATTGCTTACTCCCGGCAAGGCTCTTGTAAACCCCTTTCTCTATAATTCCCTTCAATAAGCTATTTTCTTGCTCAAGTGTAACTTGGCTAAGAGAATCATTAGTGGAATCAAGAGAACTACTAGAAGCAACAATATTGGATTTAGCATGATTGTTGTTACTTCTAGATGAAGAATCTTTCTTACCCTTGTTGCTAGATTTAACTTGTGGCATGTAAGTAGACAAGAGTAAACACTTGGCAATGTAAGAAGAACTTTTCTTGCGAAGATCATCATTGATGGATTTTAAAAACTCATGCTCTTGCTCAAGATTGAGCTTTTCAAAGTGCAACTTCTCATGAGTCTTTAAAAGTTCTCGATGATCTTCCAAGGTAGTTTCATGAGCTAACTTAAGAGTGCTTAGTTCTTTAGTTAGCCGCTCAATCTCCTTCTTATCAGCATCATTCGTTTTATCTTGATTATCATGATTAATAGCAAGTTCATCATAGTTTTCATCACTAGAGTTGTCAACAAGTAAATCATCATCACCTAGCAAATCATCTTCATCACTATTGAAATCAACATACTCGGGGTGTGATACCTTTGGGCCTTTATCCATGAAGCATCTTCCAATTCCTTCATTTGGAGAGTCAAATATGTCGTAGGAGTTGGTTGACACAAGTGCTAGACCGGCAACACCTTCATCTTGAGTATATTTAGAGTCGGAGTGATAACTTCTTTCGGAGTGATGGTCGGAGTCGGAGCGGGATACCCATTCACCAACATGAGCTTGATGTCTTCGTTTTGTGTAGCTCCTTGATGATTTGTCCTTCCTTTCCGAATCCTTGCTTGTCCGAGAGGTTCTTCGTTCATAACGATCATCTCTACTCCTCCTCTCTCTAGGTGGTGATTCTTCTCTTCTACTTCTTCTTTTGGGTGAATCTTCTCTTCTTTTGTAGGGGGGTGTACACTCATTGGAGTAGTGTCCGAGTCTTCCACAATTGTAGCAATTACGCTCACGACTAGAAGATCTTTTGTCATTGTAGGACCTTGACTTCGAACTTCTTTCCTTGCTTCTACTCTTGTAGAACTTGTTGAAATTCTTCACCATTAGGCTCAATTCTTCATTTAAGGTTTTTTTATCACTTGATGATGTGGGAGCATCACACGAGGCTTTGTAAGCACCACTTGACTTGTTGTGAAGCTCTTCCTTATCCTTGAGTGACATCTCATGAGCAACAATTCTTCCGGTGACTTCCGTTAGCTTGAGATCTTTGTAATTGGGCATCATTTGGATCAATGTGCACACGGTATCATATTTTCCATCCAAGGCTCTTAGGATCTTCTTGATGATGAATCTATCAGTCATCTCTTCACTTCCTAAGCCGGCAATCTCTTTTGTGATGAGAGCAAGCCTAGATTACATTTCAGTGACACCTTCACCATCCTTCATTTTGAACTTGTCAAGTTGACTTGGAAGCACATCCAATTTGGATTCCTTGACGGAGTCGGTACCCTCGTGCATATCAATCAAAGTATCCCAAATTTCCTTTGCATTCTCAAGACGACTGATTTTGTTGAATTCTTCGGGGCACAATCCGTTGAAGAGAATATCACAAGCTTGAGCATTGTATTGCGGCATCTTCAACTCTTCCGCAGTAGCTTCACGGTTTGGTTCTCTCCCATCAAAGAATTCACCTTGCAAGCCAATACACACAATAGCCCAAATGGTGGGGTTATGTCCAAGAATATGCATTTTCATCTTATCCTTCCAACTAGCAAAATTAGTACCATCAAAGTAAGGACCTCTACGGTGGTAATTTCCCTCGCTAGACGCCATACTCTCCTAGGTTGTGAAACCAAGGCTATGATCACCAAAAACTATGGAAATCAAGGCAAGTGGAGAACAAAGCTCTGATACCACTTGTAGGATCGAAAGTATGTCTAGAGGGGGGGGGTGATTAGACTACTTGGCTTAATAAAAATCTAGCCTTTTCCCAATTTTAAGTCTTGGCATATTTTAACAACTTAGCACAAGTCAAGCAATCAACCTACACATGCAAGTCTAAGAGTATAGCAGTGGAATGTAAAACATTGCACATGAAGGTAAAGGGAGGAGTTTGGAGGGAGCTAACGCAATGTAGACACGGAGATTTTTGGCGTGGTTCCGATAGGTGGTGCTATCGTACATCCAGATTGATGGAGACTTCAACCCATGAAGGGTAATGGTTGTGCGAGTCCACGGAGGGCTCCACCCACAAAGGGTCCACGAAGAAGCAACCTTGTCTATCCCACCATGGCCATCTCCCACGAAGGACTTGCCTCACTAGGGTAGATCTTCACGAAGTAGGCAATCTCCTTGGCCGTGCAAACTCCTTGGTTCAACTCCACAATCTTTACGGAGGCTCCCAAGTGACACCTAACCAATCTAGGAGACACCACTCTCCAAAAGGTAATAGATGGTGTGTTGATGATGAACTGCCTGCTCTTGTGCTTCAAATGATAGTCTCCCCAACACTCAACTCTCTCTCACAGATTTGGATTTGGTGGAAAGATGATTTGAGTGCAAAGCAACTTGGAGAAGGCTAGAGATCAAGATTTATGTGGTTGGAATGGAATATCTTGACCTCAACACATGAGTAGGTGGTTCTCTCTCAGAAAATATATGCTGGAAGTGTAGGCATGTTTTGATAGGTCTCTCCACGAATGAACAGTGGGTGGAGGGGTATATATAGCCTCCACACAAAATCTAACCATTACACACAATTCACCAAATTCGGTGGGACCGAATCAGAAAACTCGGTCAGACCGATTTAGTTCAAAATGTGAATGTGAGGCTTTTTGGTGGGACCGACATGTCAACTCGGTGGGACCGATGCCATTAGGGTTAGGGCATAACGTAATCTCGGTGAGACCGATTACACAAACTCGGTGAGACCGACTTTGGTAATAAGCTAACCAGAGAGTTGGTTAGGCAAACTCGGTGGGACCGATTTGCTCATCTCGGTGAGACCGAAACGTTACGAAGGGGAAACAGAGAGTTTGCATTGCGAACTTGGTGGGACCGATCGCTCATCTCGGTTGGACCGAAACGTTACGAAGGGAAACAGAGAGTTTGCAATCCCATCTCGGTGAGACTGAGATCCCTATCGGTGAGACCGAAGTGGCTATGTCAAGTGAACTCGGTGGCGCCAGATAGAATGTTTCGGTGGGGCCGAGTTCGACTTTTGGTTTGGGACATATGTAGATATGAGAAAGTGGTTGAGGGTTTTTCGAGCATATCACTAAGAATTTTGAGCAAGTAATCCATTAAGCAACACCTCATCCCCTTTTAATAGTATTGGCTTTTCCTATGGACTCAATGTGATCTTGGATCACTAAAAGTAAAATGTAGAGTCTTGAGCTTGATCCAATATGTGTCCTTAGCATTTTGAGGGGTCAACATTCCTAATCCATGCCATGTCAATCATTGAGCTTTCCTGAAATATTTATCTTGAAATAGTATTAGCTCAATGAGCTATATGTTGTTAATAATTACCAAAACCAACCAGGGATAGTTGCACTTTCAACGGCCCTTACAAGGCCCATTGTTTCTACGGCCCATAGGAGGCCCATGGTAACTACAGTAAATATGTATCCCATGGTTATTGTGGCCTAGTTCTAAAAAATAGGTTATTGCGGCTAAACCGCAGAAAAAGAACTGTACTGACTACAAGCAAACAAAAAAACAAGACAACAAGGAAATAAATAAGCAAGCAACTTACGCTAGGCTATCACGGCTATTACACATATTACATCCACCGGGCATCAAAGTTCGCCACCAATGCAAATATAGGGGAGAGTGTTGTCCACGTACCCTCGTAGACCGACAGCAGAAGCGTTATCACAACGCGGTTGATGTAGTCGTACGTCTTCACGATCCGACCGATCAAGTACCGAACGCACGGCACCTCCGAATTCCACACACGTTCAGCTCGATGACGTCCCTCGAACTCCGATACAGCCGAGTGTTGAGGGAGAGTTTCGTCAGCACGACGGCGTGGTGACGATGATGATGTTCCACCGACGCAGGGCTTCGCCTAAGCTCCGCAACGGTATTATCGAGGTGTAATAATGGTGGAGGGGGGCACCGCACACGGCTAAAATATCGTATATCAAGTGTGTATAGAGGTGCCCCTGCCCTCGTATATACGCATCAATAACATGTATATCCAATATACCTTTGTTCACCTTGCCATCCTTCTTATCCGCCAAATACTTTGGGCAGTTCCGCTTCCAGTGACCAGTTTGCTTGCAGTAGAAGCACTCAGTTTCAGGCTTAGGTACAGACTTGGGCTTCTTCACTTGAGTAGCAACTTGCTTGCCGTTCTTTTTGAAGTTCCCCTTCTTCCCTTTTCCCTTTTCTTGAAACTAGTGGTCTCGTCAAGCATCAACACTTGATGTTTTTCTTGATTTCTACCTTCGTCGATTTCAGCATCAAGAAGAGCTCGGGAATTACTTTCATCATCCCTTGCATACTATAGTTCATCACGAAGTTCTACTAACTTGGTGATGGTGACTAGAGAATTCTGTCAGTCACTATTTTATCTGGAAGATAAACTCCCACTTGATTCAAGCGATTGTAGTACCCAGACAATCTGAGCACATGCTCACTAGTTGAGCGATTCTCCTCCACCTTTTAGCTATAGAACTTGTTGGAAACTTCATATCTCTCAACTCGGGTATTTGCTTGAAATATTAACTTCAACTCCTGGAACATCTCATATGGTCCATGACGTTCAAAACGTCTTTGAAGTCCCGATTCTAAGCCATTAAGCATGGTGCACTAAACTATCAAGTAGTCATCATATTGAGCTAGCCAAACATTCATAACGTCTGCATCTGCTCCTGCAATAGGTCTGTCACCTTGCGGTGCATCAAGGACATAATTTTTCTATGCAGCAATGAGGATAATCCTCAGATCACGGATCACACCCGCATCTTTGCTACTAACATCTTTCAACATAATTTTTCTCTAGGAACATATCAAAAATAAACACAGGGAAGCAACAACGCGAGCTATTGATCTATAACATAATTTGCAAAATACTATCAGGACTAAGTTCATGATAAATTTAAGTTCAATTAATCATATTACTTAAGAACTCCCACTTAGATAGACATCCCTCTAATCATCTAAGTGATTACGTGATCCAAATCAACTAAACCATGTCCGATCATCACGTGAGATGGAGTAGTTTCAATGGTGAACATCACTATGTTGATCATATCTACTATATGATTCACGCTCGACCTTTCGGTCTCCGTGTTCCGAGGCCATATCTGCATATGCTAGGCTCGTCAAGTTTAACCTGAGTATTCCGCGTGTGCAACTGTTTTGCACCCGTTGTATTTGAACGTAGAGCCTATCACACCCGATCATCACGTGGTGTCTCAGCACGAAGAACTTTCGCAACGGTGCATACTCAGGGAGAACACTTTTATCATGAAATTTTAGTGAGAGATCATCTTATAATGCTACCGTCAATCAAAGCAAGATAAGATGCATAAAGGATTAACATCACATGCAATCAATATAAGTGATATGATATGGCCATCGTCATCTTGTGCTTGTGATCTCCATCTCCGGAGCACCGTGCTTGTGATCTCCATCTCCGAAGCACCATCACGATCACCATCGTCACCGGCGCGACACCTTGATCTCCATCGTAGTATCGTTGTCGTCTCGCCAACTTATTGCTTTTACGACTATCGCTACCGCTTAGTGATAAAGTAAAACTATTACATGGCGATTGCATTTCATACAATAAAGCGACAACCATATGGCTCCTGCCAGTTGCCGATAACTCGGTTACAAAACATGATCATCTCATACAACAAATTATATCACATCATGTCTTGACCATATCACATCACAACATGCCCTGCAAAAACAAGTTAGACGTCCTCTATTTTGTTGTTGCAAGTTTTACGTGGCTGCTACGGGCTTAGCAAGAACCGTTCTTACCTACGCATCAAAACCACAACGATAGTTTGTCAAGTTGGTGCTGTTTTAACCTTCGCAAGGACCGGGCGTAGCCACACTCGGTTCAACTAAAGTGAGAGAGACAGACACCCGCCGGTCACCTTTAAGCAACGAGTGCTCGCAATGGTGAAACCAGTCTCGCGTAAGCATACGCGTAATGTCGGTCCGGGCCGCTTCATCTCACAATACCGCTGAACCAAAGTATGACATGCTGGTAAGCAGTATGACTTATATCGCCCACAACTCACTTGTGTTCTACTCGTGCATAGCATAAACGCATAAAACCAGGCTCGGATGCCACTGTTGGGGAACGTAGTAATTTCAAAAAATTTCCTACGCACACGCAAGATCATGGTGATGCATAGAAACAAGAGTGGAGAGTGTTGTCCACGTACCCTCGTAGACCGACAGCGGAAGCGTTATCACAACGCGGTTGATGTAGTCGTACGTCTTCACGATCCGACCGATCAAGTACCGAACGCACGGCACCTCCGAGTTCTACACACGTTCAGCTCGATGACGTCCCTCGAACTCCGATCCAGCCGAGTGTTGAGGGAGAGTTTCGTCAGCACGACGGCGTGGTGACGACGATGATGTTCCACCGACGCAGGGCTTCGCCTAAGCTCCGCAACGGTATTATCGAGGTGTAATAATGGTGGAGGGGGGCACCGCACACGGCTAAAATATCGTATATCAAGTGTGTATAGAGGTGCCCCCCTGCCCCCGTATATAAAGGAGCAAGGAGGAGAGGGCCAGCCAAGGGGAGGTGGCGCGCCCAGGGGGGAGTCGTACTCCCACCGGGAGTAGGACTCCTCCTTTCCTTGTGGGAGTAGGAGAAGGGAAGGGGGAAGGAGAAAGAAGGAAGGGGGCGCCCCCCTTCCATAGTCCAATTCGGACTAGCCCATGGGGAGGGGTGCGGCCACCCTTTGGGGTCTTTCTCTCCATTCCCGTATGGCCCATTAAGGCCCAGTACGAATTCCCGTAACTCTCCGGTACTCCGAAAAATACCCGAATCACTCGGAACCTTTCCGAAGTCCGAATATAGTCGTCCAATATATCGATCTTTACGTCTCGGCCATTTCGAGACTCCTCGTCATGTCCCCGATCTCATCCGGGACTCCGAACTCCTTCGGTACATCAACATACATAAACTCATAATAAAACTGTCATCGTAACGTTAAGCGTGCGGACCGTACGGGTTCGAGAACTATGTAGACATGACCGAGACACCTCTCCGGTCAATAACCAATAGCGGGATCTGGATGCCCATATTGGCTCCCACATATTCTACGAAGATCTTTATCGGTCAGACCGCATAACAACATACGTTGTTCCCTTTGTCATCGGTATGTTATTTGCCCGAGATTCGATCGTCGGTATCTCGATACCTAGTTCAATCTCGTTACCGGCAAGTCTCTTTACTCATTCCGTAATACATCACCCGCAACTAACTCATTAGTCACAATGCTTGCAAGGCTTATATTGATGTGCATTTACCGAGTGGGCCCAGAGATACCTCTCCGACAATCGGAGTGACAAATCCTAATCCCGAAATACGCCAACCCAACAAGTACCTTTGGAGACACCTGTAGAGCACCTTTATAATCACCCATTTATGTTGTGACGTTTGGTAGCACACAAAGTGTTCCTCCGGTAAACGGGAGTTGCATAATCTCATAGTCATAGGAACATGTATAAGTCATGAAGAAAGCAATAGCAACATACTAAACGATCGAGTGCTAAGCTAACGGAATGGGTCAAGTCAATCACGTCATTCTCCTAATGAGGTGATCCCGTTAATCAAATGACAACTCATGTCTATGGCTAGGAAACATAACCATCTTTGATTAACGAGCTAGTCAAGTAGAGGCATACTAGTGACACTCTGTTTGTCTATGTATTCACACATGTATTATGTTTCCGGTTAATACAATTCTAGCATGAATAATAAACATTTATCATGATATAAGGAAATATATAATACTTTATTATTGCCTCTAGGGCATATTTCCTTCAGCAGCATATCATATACACTGGTTGTCAAAGTTGGCGACCAGTGCAAATAAACGCCGCAGCAAGACAACTCCAGTAGTGAAACCACTTCAGAATGTCTCAAGAAACAATATCCTGGGTACCCATAATGCTGGCAAGATGCTTAGCAAGCTTATTAACTTTATCTTGTTTGGCGCTTTAATCCTCCAGCACTTGCAGTTGCACCAGAAAGTATGCATTTGAATTCTGCAGGGACTTCCTCAGTCCTTCAGCTTCCTGTACATCTGATCGATGTCTTTCAACTTGAAGTTGAGACTCAAGAAGACAAACTGATTCAGCCAGCGAGTTTGAAGAGCTTGTGCCAGCAGTAGTGGCCAGTAACTCGAACACTACATCAAGACAGGACTTTTCGGTTCTCTCACTGTCGTCAAGATAGTTTTTATCAGCTTTCTTGAAGACCAACAGGGATGTCTCACTATCTTGAACCTTATCTGCATTACTTCCTTTACCATTGCATAACAGGGTACTGTTCTCCAATCTTTTGTCCGCATTCTAAAAGAGAAACAAGCAGACACATCACAGGTTTACCATGTTGTATATGAAACTCATTTTGGTAAATCAGTTCAGTAGTAAAGTGGACAGGATAACAGCATGAAACAAACATATATCTATGTACCATGGTCACTTTATGGTTTATATCATTCTAGTTTTTGTTGCCAAATCAAGATAGAGACACAGTTCAAATAATATTTGTTCAAGACAAAGTAGAATAGACAGAATATAAGTGTGGGAAACTATAGAGCAATAACAACACTTGTAATGTGCATGACATGAGAACATAACTGTTTATTCAATTGAAACTAAAATCAACATAGAGCAAGTTACAACAGCAAGCCAGTTAAAGAAACAGGTTTAAACATACCTGTTGCGCCATTGGAGTTTCAATTCCATCCCTCAAATTTGAAAAGAGTTGGTATGAGTAAATACAGTGATGCAAGAGCAAAGGAGTATGAACCATAGCTACAGAACCTGACCTGAGAACAATTCTTCTTCTCCTTTAAGCGTTGAGTTGGGATTCGGAGTGGTGGTCCTCGTGCTTTGGGCACTGCAGTTCCCTTACTAACTGATCGTGTTTGGGTGCTCTATGGTGGAGACGGTGCCGTGTCAACTGGAACTGGGTTACTATCTGATGGGGTTGGGGTTAGAAGGGGTGTAGCTGGTTCTCTGTCCAACTGGGTAGGGGTACAATCTGCGAGAGTCTAGGTTATGTGTGGTGGGGCTGGTTCTTGGGCAAGTACAACCATGGTTCTATCTGCATCAACTGGTGGCACTATCTTTTCTGAAGACCGTGTTGTTACTCCCTTAGATACTGCCATCACCCTCTCCAATTCAAATGGCTAATAAACAAGAAAAGTAATTGAATGTACAGACATTGTATGATAAGACAGGTGCAAATGGATAGTGGGGAATAAAAGAGGGCATGAAATAATTCACATTTATGTTGTCTAACCAAATATGATAGCATGACACAATTTCACATATATGATGGCTAAGTAAACAGGATAGCATGACACAATTTCACATTATGATGGCTAACTAAAAAAGATGGAAAGACATAGTTCAAAATATGATGACTATGTAAACAGGATGACATCATATAACTATATAATGTGTTTATTAAATAGGTTGGCATGCCATAATTCACATACATTCCGCCTATGGAAACATGATAGCATGATATAATTCACGGATAGAATGACATAATTCAAAATATGATGACTGTAAACACTAAACAGGATGAGATGATATAACTATATGATGTCTTTATTAAATGGGTTGCCATGCCATAATTCAGATAGATGCTGTGTATGTAAACATGGTGGCATGATATAATTCAAATATATGATTAATATAGTAAGCAAGTAAGCATATGGCAATCCATATATGATGTAAAAACTAAGCAATGCAAGACAACATGCGTGACATGGGTAATATAACCCTACCAAGTTTGAGCATAGACCTCGGGGGGAAATAGGACTGGTCATCAGTCTCTGAATCCTCCTCTGAGGAGCTCTCTGTAACCAGCAAGATGTCTGCTTCAGCAGGTAGCATTGTCTGCTCTGAATACCTTGTTTTCACTCCAGATACTTCCATCACCACTTCAAATGGCTGATGCACATGAAGAGTAGTTGAATATACAAATGTTGTCGACAAATGGAACATGTAATACAAAAAAATGATAGCATGATATAATTCACATACATGATGATTGGCTAAACAGCATGGCATTGGATAATTCACATATATAATGCCTTTGCAACAAGATAGCATTGCATAATTCACATATATAATGTCTTGCAACAAGATGGCAATGCATAATTCACATATATGGTAATTAGACACTAAACAGGTGGCATTCACACAAAGCATGTCTAAACTAATCAAATGACATAGCAATGCAAGACACCATATGCACGATATGGGCAACATAACCCTGCCAAGTTAGAGCATACACCTTGGGGGGGGGGGGGAATAGGATTGGTCATCTGTCTCTGAATCCTCCTCCGAGGAGCTATCCGTAACCAGCGAGATATGCGCTTCATCAGATAGCATAGTCTCCTCTGAAGACCTTGTTTTCACTCCAGAATTTTCCATCACCGTGTCAAATGGCTAATGCACACGAAGAGTAGTTGAGTGTACTAACATTGTTGACAAATGTAATACGTAACGAAAAAAAGTATGGCCTGATATAATTCACATATAAGATGACTGGATAAGCAGGATGGCATTGCAAAATTCACATATATGATGCCTGGCTAAACAAGATGGCGTTGCATAATTCACATAAACGATGAATAAACTAAACAGATGGCATTCACACAAAGCATGTCTAAACTAAGCAAATGACATATTTGATGTATAAAGTAAGCAATGCAAGGCACCATATGCATGATATAACCAACATCAGCATGCCAAGTTAGAGCGAAGACCTCAGGGGGTAAATAGGAGTGGTCTTCTTCTTCTTCTGAATCCCCCTCAGAACAGATATCTTCCTCTCGATTACAATCTGAAATGGGTGGAGGGGGGCTGCCTTTGCGCCTACCATGGAGCAACGTCTGCATGAAATTTTATTGCCACGCAAGGCTCGTCTCTTTTGCTCTACATGTTCAGTTCCATTGTGTACAATAACTGACATGCATAAGAATAAAACATAGTGAGATTATGTAAGGAGTGCATGCAGAAATCCAGAGTGATGGTAGCAACCTGTGGATAGACCCAAAACCAATGATAGCAGGCAGATAATGGCTTCAGTTAAAAAATACAGATAATGGCTTCTTTACTGTTTGTTTCCCGCCCAACATGAAACTCATAGTAGACACCAAAGATTAACGAGATAGTAGATAGATACTATTGATTGCGGCCCCGATATGTACCCCACAACCATTTTAAAACTCAAGTTTGACCATTAGTTTGGAGCTGACTTAGAGTCTAATCGATGAACAGGATGATAAAGTAGCATGTAATATTAAGCGATGCATAACGTAAGCAGACACGAAAGAGTGCGACCTCTCTTGCGGACCCGTGTAGTCCTCGAGGTCATCTGCTCGGTTGGTGATGGTAATGTAGTTGTGATGGCTGCCAGCGGCGGGGAAGAAGATCTGAGACGGCGAAAGACAGTCTGGAGGCCAGATCCCTGCTGTCCCGGACCCTTCTGTCGTTGGAGCAGCTGAGCTGGGGTGGACGATGGCGCAGCAGGAGCAGGACAAACCACACAAGGTTTTCTTTGACAACTATCTGTAAGAGAAGTAATTCTGTAAGGGCTCATTTGAATTGGAGGATTCTAACAACGCAGGGATAGGAAATACACAGTAATAGGATAGGAATGCACGTGCAAAACAGAGAATTTAAAAACACATGATTTCTGCCAATCTGGGTGTTTGGTTCACAAGAATCGGAAGATCACAGGATGGAAAGAAGCATGGTGAGATTAAGTCAAACCACAAGAAAATGTACGGTTATAATGCTATTATGCTACTATCACTTAGTCTTGTGCTACATGAATAGGAATTTGAAAAGGAGGACAAGTGGATATTAAAATTCCTACGGTTTTTCTTTCAAGGAGACACTAAAGGAACGAATCCTACAGTTTTCCTTTGCTCCTTTCCTTTGAACCAAATGCATGAATAGTAGTACCATAGGAAACTTTCCAATTCCTATGTTTTTCCTTCACTTTTCCTTTCAAGCACTGGCGATTCTAGCAGGCAGGCTTGAGCAAAGAAAAGCCTACGCTCAAAAAATGTTTTTGTGCTACTTCTACTACTTTGGACCCAGGCCACTGCCCTACTAGCTCAACTCCCAGGCCCATCGACAAATGCACAACTCAAACGCGCAGAGATAAATAATGATGGTGTTGAAGAGAGTCCATCACGGATAGCTAAGTTGCCTGGTACCACACTGCTTATCATATAGTAGGAGAAACTAATCGTATTTCACGTTAATGCGTGTGCTCAGTGGACAATATATATAACATGTAGAGTAAAAAAGAGATGCAACAAGTGTACAACCTCTTTGGCAAAGCCATGTCGATCTCAGCGTGATTGGGTTGGTCGGTGAGGATGATCCGGCTAACTTGGCTGTTGGAGGAGGGGAAGAAGATCTTAGGCATCTTGAGATGGAGCCCGGGGTACTGCTCCGCTGTGATGGAGGGTTTCGTCGTTGGAGTAGCTCCGGTGAGTTGTACGACGCCGAGGCTGAAGCAGGACATGAGAGACAATGTTAACCTGAGTGGAATTCTAATAGCATCTCCAATAGATGACATAAAATACATAACCACAAAGTGCTAGATGTAAAATACATTAGCCGCTCATCTCTGAACTTAACTGTCGAAACTGAATTTAACTGTCGAAACTGAACTTAACTGTCGAAACTGAATTTTGCTGTCGAAATTGAATTGTACTTTGAAACTGAATGCACTAGTAGCAGAAAAGTCGTAGCAGCAGCAGCAGCGTGTGCGAGAGCCGGGGCAGCTGGTCAAGTAGCAGCATCAGGTGAGGCTACACGTCAGTCGACTGACTTTTTCATCTTTGGTCAGTCGATTTTCCAGCCGTTGGATACGAAATCAAGGGTGTGCAGTTCATCTTCAACCTCGACCCTCCTGAGCTGCCAGCCACCACCGGCCAAAGAGCCGCCCCCGCCGCCCGCGGCCGGCGGTGCGCCGCCCCGCCCGCCCCGAAACCACTCCCCACCGCCTATCCGCCGCCGCCCCAGCCATCCCTCTAGCCCCCCCGTGCCGAGCTTTTTCTCCGGCGATCCCCACACCATTGCCCCACCACCGCCGGCGACCACCACCCCCACCCTGAACCCTAAGATAGATAGTGGGGTACCTCTCCGGTGAGCCCCCCTCCCTGCTGCGGCTGGTTCTTCCTTAACTCCGCCGAGCCCCCCACCCCCTGAAAATCGACTGACCCAAAAGTCGATTCAGTCGACTGAAGTGTAGCTAAATCGGAGCAGCATCACAAGCAAGAGCAAGAGCGAGAGCAGCCGCGCGAGCAAGAGCAAGAGCAATAGCAAGAGTAGACCAAGCAGGGGACCGAGAGCAAGAGCAGAGCAGCAGCGCGAGGTAAAGCAGCAGTAGCTCCTATTGATGTGGACGTCGCCACCGAGGGAGCAACACCATGGAGGAAGTGGCCGGCGACGCCGCCGTGGACGGAGCCACGCCATGTCGGCTCGGGACCAAGCGCCGGCAGCACCGTGAGATCGAATCAAGAAGAAAATGCGGCGATTAGTGTACAACCTCTTTGGTGGCGTCGATTAGGCCTTAGCTTCATCCGAGGAAACGGTGATGATGATGCTCTTCCGGTGGTGCAGGTGAAGACGGCGGTGTGGGAATGGAGGTGGCGCGAAAGATGAGGGGAACATCGGGGCAGCTCCTTGGAGGTGGAGGATGGGGTGGCTGAACCGGCGGGATGACGAGATCGACGACGGATCCTCATCTGGTATGGTGGATGAGGGACGTCGAGGTGTTGTTGTGGACGACGTCGTCGGGGAAGAGGCTCCGGCTGGGTGGCGGATGGAGGAGGGTGTGGGGCTTCGCAGGTTTTCACGGCCTCGGTGTACGAGTAGGTGGGCAGATGGGATGGGAGTGGGCAACCATGGCTTAGGGGCGCGCTTGTCCGAAATGTGGGGTAAGTTACGAAAGTACCCCCACCGATTTGACCTAGGCGGTTCTTTCGGTTCAGGGGTATCACGGGCATTTCACGTGTCGGGATTTCACAGGAGGCGGGAGTTTTCGCGCGTGTTGTAATTTTGGAATAGCAAGGCGCGGGTTGAGATGGAGGGAGTTGTTGGAGCACAACAAGACAAAGATATATCTTAAATATGTCGGGGTAACAAGGCGCGGGTTGAAATTTCTGGACAAGCCTAATGTGTACTGTACCAAATCAATTCGCACTTCCGTCGACGAAAAAACAAAAAGAAATTAATTCGCAGCACATAAGAGAGTCTAGTCCCGTGTACTGTACCAAATCAATTCGCACTACAAATGTCATTCAAAACTTTGAATTCATGTTATGTTCAATTAAAATATTTTGCTACGTGTATAATGCATGCAACCTGCTACTCAAATGAACGTTTTAGTGCATTCCAAACGTATATACTACCGCTTCAATATGAACTAAATTTGACTTCGTTTCTCTATTTGAATAAGATCTACAATAATGATTGTTGTGAAGTCAAACAATTTGATTTCGTTTCTCTATTTTAATAAGATCTACAATCATCATTATTGTCAAGTTAAACCATCGTTTGTGTATTATCTTCACAACACACCACATGATTACTCTCGAGTTAGATATGAACTATGTGTACTATATGAACTCGAACTTAATTTTTTGAATCCACTTTATGTTGTTTTCAAATTACAGTACATTTCAAGCTCTAGCTAGATCTTCATAATCTAAACCATGTCTCATATGTATAATGTGTTTATCACATAATGTATGGTGCCCCGCCCCCTACGCCTACAAATATTTAGATGTGAGTTTCAAACACCACACATTATCACAAATTCAAATAAAATGTGAGATTGTTCGATATATAGTATAGTTTAGATTGTTCGATATTTAGTTGTAAGCTGCAAACGCCACACATTGTCACAAATTCAAATAAAATGTGAGATTGTTCGATGTATAGTATGGTTTATATTGTTCGACATTTAGCTGTGAGTTGCAAACGCCATGCATTATCACATTATGGTATAACATGTGCAAAACCACATCACACGTATCACCGCTATACTCATGCATGCATATGTTTATAACACTATGATCTCCTATTCAAATATATGAATCCACTTTCATATCAAATTATGATCTTTGTTAGTCTCTTACACCCCACACAATCCTCTAACCTTTGTAGCTAGCACTAACTTTCTCTCGTGCAAGCACACGCCCTCCTCGCCCTCCCCCTCCCTCAGCATTCTATCCATCGCGCACATTCATTTTTTTCTTTAGGCCGTTCTCCCACAGTCTCCACAACTCCTTTCCGACACACTGATCGATAAACCTCTCCAGCAATGTCTGCCTACAACATACACACGCACCTTCCATCTCCTCCTTTTTTTGTCCATGCCTCGTGTCTCTCATGCGGTCCCGCACACGTGTAAACTCTCGCCCCTGTTTTCATCGATCTCACAACCGCACACTCCTCCCCATATCTATCTAGTAGCTCGGCCTCTCGCACCACCTCCTAGCTCCATTCTCCCTGTCTATCCGTCTCGCTGGGCCTTATTTGCCTCTAACAAATGGATGTACACCGACCGATCTCCCGCTATACATATAGCTAGCTAGGTCCTTATAACTCGTTTTTCCCCACGCGTCGATCGATCTACCTCATTAGTTATGTCTCTCCCTTCCTCCGACAAACAACAATTGATCTACCGATCTAGTTAGGTTTGCTTACCAAACACATGGTTCCCCTTCATCATCCATGCATGCGTCCCGACAGATCTATCACACACAGGCACACACAGAAACACATCGGCACTCTTATTGATAATATTGCAGTTCTACCCTCAGTTTGTCTAGTAGGCCTCTTGTCGGGTGGTAGGTGCGACATATGCCAACGGATGGCTTATCATAGTGGGAGCCAGTAAAACATCGCCGGTGCCTGGAAACGGGATGAGGCGAAGACATGCACGCCGGCAGATCTTACCCAGGTCCGGGGCTCTCCGTGGAGATAACACCCCTAGTCCTGCTCTGCGGGGTCTCCGCATGGTCACTAGATCAATACAAGTAGCTACAAGCGCTCCTGGAGCTGTTTGGCTAGAGGAAGAAGAAGGGCAAGGCTAGCTCTCCTTTTCTCTCTATGTGGTGTGTGGAATTCTATGAGATCAACCCTTTTGCATGGGTGTCCTGGGGGGTTTATATAGGCCTACCCCCAGGGGTACAATGGTAATCCGGCTGGGCGCGGGTCCCAGCCGTCAGCATCTATGCACGACGGCTTCTCCGCCGGTCATTGGGGCCCGCCGACTGGAGGGTCCCGCCGGCTGCCGGCCTCTTGGCCGACAGGCCGGCCCCACCGCTTGGGGGCTTTGTCGGCGGCTGGTTACTGTTGCCTCGCCTCTGATGACGAGAGCTTTGTTGAGGTAAGCGTGGCTACAGTGTCGCCGCCTTGCGGGCTCTCACTATAGTCTTACCTCGTCTTGTCTCCTTAATGAGGCACATGTTTCGAGGGAGGGAGGTAGCCGGCTATTGGGAGCCGGCCACACCCCTGGCCGACTAGAGGAGGCCAGGCCGCCTTTGGGTGTATCTCTGGCAAAAGGGGCCCGTCGCCTACGGGCCATACTGGCGCCTGTCGTGGGTGACATCGAGGCCAACACGGCTACAGTGCCGCGCCGGACGGGGGATGGCTGGCCCGTACGGCGCCCTGTGGCCATGCCTGTTCCGGGATTCGGAGGTAGTGGGCTGTACTGCGGCCACGCCCCATCCTATCGCCGTTATGTGGGTACAGTCTTAGTGGGTGCAGTCTTGGCCGGCTTCTGGGAGCCGGCTTTCTTCATGGCCGACTTCTGGGAGTCGGCTTCCTTCATGGCCGGCTTCTGGGAGTCGGTCCTCTTGGAGCCGGCTCCCTGGAGTCAGCTATCTCGTATCTTTCTTGGGGGAGGTTTCTGAGGCTGGGTCGCCTTTTGGGAGTTGGCCTTGGGGATAGCCGGCCGGGGGAAGGCGGCCCTATGCTTTGTATGCTTGAAGGCTTGAATGGCCTGATAATTTTTCGAAGAGCCAGGGGGAGTCGGTTAGGCTACCCGTGGCCATTTGCTCTGACAGTAGTCCCCGAAGCTGGTTGGGCTTCGAGGCTGAGAGGGGGTCGAGAAGCTCAGTCAGCTTCTTATCTTGACGAGCCAGCAGCTGGGAGCCGGCTTCGGTTGGGCGCGCCGTCTTGGCGAAATTTTTAAAGTCGGAAGGCGGGAGTCTGTTGGCGCGTGCACCGGGCCGCGGGCCGGTCGCTCGCCGCCTGCGAACCACGTGGTGTCCCTTGGCTGAAAAGAGCCTGCCAACCCACGCGCGCGACAAGACGTCGCCATAGGCCGAGGGCCCACCACTCCTACGCCTGGGCCCAGGCGCGGATTCTTTGTGGCCCAAAGCTGTCCGCACGTCTTCCGGCGGCGGTTTCCGCACGCCGTTAGGGCGCAGTAATCGCAGGGCGTGGGGGGGTGGGTGCAGTTAATCCCACGTTCCTCCCCATGCCTCGCCTCCTCGGCTTCGCCGCACGAGGCTATAAGTAGGGGGAGGAGGGGAAGCGGCAGACGCTCGCACGCTCCTCTCCTCTCCGCCATCTTCTTCCTCCTGCTTTCTCTCGCAGCAGCGCCTCGCCGCCGCGCCGTCCCACCAATCTTCACTCCGCCCTGTAGCTTTGCCGCCGCAGGGCCGTGCTTTCTCCGCCGCCGCACTCTTCCTTGTTAGCTTCTCGCCACCATACAGTACGGCGGGGACTAGGACGGCTCCAACGTCCATATGGACCACATCGAGTTCCTCCGCAAGACGCGGCGGTTGCCCGGCGCAGACCAGGTGCGGGTCCGTCTCGCACCTGCGAAGGAGATCACACCGGCGCCGGAGGAAGGCGAGTGGGTAGTCTTCCGCTCACACTTCCTGCGCGGCATCGGCTTGCCGAAGAGCGCTTTCTTCCGCTCCTTCCTCGACTTCTATCAACTCCAGCCGCACCACCTCACTCCGAACACGGTGGTGCTGCTGTCCGCCTTCGTCACCTTGTGCGAAGGATTTCTTGGCGTTCTCCCCACCCTCGAGCTCTGGGGGGAGTTCTTCCAATCGAAGCTGGGCACCCGCATGCAGGGCGTGCCGGTCTAGAGCGGCGCCTTCATCGCGATGCGGAGGCCGGCGGCCGACAACCCCTTCCCCGTCATCACATTAATCTAGTCGGTGAAGCTCTGGCAGAAGTCATATTTCTACATGAAGAACGTGCCCCACAAGGCGACTACATCAACTTGCCGGCTTACGTAGCCGGCCTGTCGGCTGGGAGGCGGCCCCAGTGGTCCTATCGGGCCGTGACGCTGTCGCAGGCTGGAGCCGCGGCCGTCGCCCGACTGCGGGTGATGATCCAGTCGGAGGGCCTGGCTGGATTCGACTTGCTGGCCGCCTTCGTCGCGCGCCGGGTGCTTCCACTTCAGAGCCGCCCTCACCTGATCTGTCAGATGAGCGGCCAACTCGATCCGAGTCGGATGTGCACCAAGGACATGCCGCACGACGAGGTGGCCCATATGGTGAATTATCTTGTGAACTGCAAACTCTCCGCAGAGTGGCGGTTTGGCAAGGAGCCATATTCCCGTGCACATCCGCCGCCCATGGTATGTTCTCTTTTTCCCTTTCTTCTCTTTGTTTTGTCGCCGAGTTCCTCTTCGCCGACTCTGACCAGTCGGCACGTCTTGACAGAGCCCTCTCCTTCGACCGGCAGCCGGGTCGGAGGCGGAGCGCCGATTCCTCCCCGACCGGGCGGAGCATGACCTGGAGGACCACGACTTGGGGGCGGCCGCCATGGATGAAAACACCGAGGCGGGTGGCGGCGAAGCCGGCGGCAAAGCAGGCGGCTCCGGGCTCGGAGCCAGCTTCGACGACTGGCCGGATGACGACGAGGCAGAAATCGTCCCACGCTGCCAGCCGGCGCCCGGCCACGGCGCGGGTTCCTCCGCCGCGCCGCCTGCTCGGGGCGGTGGGCAAAAGCGCCGGGCTGCGTCGGGCTTGTTCGGCAGTCGGCCGAAGAAGCCCAAGGGCGGGGCGGCGGCGACCAGGCGGGATGAGGCGGCCGCGAAGGCGGCCCACTTCCGCAAGGTGGTGAAGCAGCCGCAGACGGTGTCGGTGTAAGTGTATATTCCTTTGTACATTCTTTCTTCTTTTCTTGGTGTTTTCTTAATCCTTGTCCTTTCTCAAAAATCAGGGCTCCGCTTTCGCTCGAGCGGGTTGCTGCCGCCTCCGTCGTTGGATCGCTGGGAGGATCCGGGAGCACCCGCCGCGTGGACCCCCGCGCCGAGCTTCAGGCGGCGACGGCGCGAAACGCGCGGGAGGCGCGGGAGGAGCGGGAGGCGGAGGAGTTGAGGGCGGCTGCTGCCAAGGTGGCACAGGAGGAGGAGGAGGCAGCGAAGGCACGCGCCGACGCAGCGGCCATGGCCCAGGCGGAGGCCGCGGCCGCGGCAACAGTGGAGGGGGCCTTGCTTGTCACCCCTCTGCGTGTCGCGGCGCCCGAGGCCCCAGAGCCCCCGCCGGAGGAAACCAGCGGCGACCAGCCGGGGTTGGAGAGGGAGGACGACATCGTCGTCCCGGAGAGGGAGGTGGCACCGGCCCCGCCGACTGGGGCGGCTCAAGGCAGCCGGCCTAACGTGCCGCCTGCGCAATCGGCCGGGGGCGAGCCGGCCGCGAGGACGGACCTGGTGGTCCAGTCGCCATCGCGCCAGCATGTGGGGAAGGCCGCATCGGACCCGCAGAAGGCCGCGGGCTCCGGCTCGTCGGCCCGGGACGTGGTGGCGGCCAGCGCCATCTCGGGGTGGACGCCGGGTGGAGGGACGGCCGTGGTGAACGTGGCGGCGCAGGATGTCCGGAACCGGCTTCAATCCCAGGCTTCAGCGCTGAGGAAATACAACGACGAGTTCCTTGCGACGCGAGCGACCATTCAGGTTAGTCTTCCTATTTTTGCTTTTTTGATCTTGGTTTCTTCCGTGGGGGCGCGTCAGCGCACCCACTGGGTGTAGTCCCCGAGTTCCAAGTCGGCTGCTGAGCAGGCGGCTTGGAACTTCTTAGCGGGCTTTGTTTTGCTATCTTGTTCTCATTCGCTCCTCTGCCTGACTTGCAGGACTGCCATAACCTCCGCGGGCCTGCCTTCAACTCCCAGGCTCGGGAGCTGACCCAGAAGAATGCTGACCTATCTGAGAGCCGGGGTAAGTGCTTCGTCCTCTATCTCACGTGGGGGCGCGTCAGCGCACTCACTGGGTGTAGTCCCCGAAATTCGGGCCGACTGCTGAGCAGTCAGCTCGGATCTTCCTTGACGACTTCTTCCTTATTGCTTCTTTCTTTTCTGCCCTCCCTGCAGCGGCCAACGCCAGACTTAGGGAGCAGCTGGGTGGGACTCAGGCCGCCCTCCGCGCTAAGGAGGCCGAATTTGATGCCTTGGCCCAGGAGCGTGACCGCCTGGCCAAGAGGCTGGCCGACCAGGAGAAGAGCCATAAGGCGGCCCTGAAGGCGGTGCAGGACAGCGAGACCGCCCTCCAAGCCGAATATGAGACAGAGGCGGCAAGTTGGTCCGAAGCGAGGCAGTCGCTTATCAACGGCTACGGCCAGATCGAAGACTTGGTTGACGGTAGGCCGCGCTCTTCTTCGTCCTTGCATGCCGCTTGCCGTTTGGCTCATTTTCTGACTTGGTGTTTTTCTTTTCTTTCTCTTTCTTTCTTGCGCAGAGTACTTCCCTGGCTACTCTACTGCCGCCAACTAGGTCGTCGAGGCCCACTGCGAGGCACAAAGGCAGGCTGGCGCCGAGATCGCGCCGGATGCTCGCCGGTCGCTGGAGGAGCAGCGCTTGGTGATTCAAGCCCGCCTCCAGCCGGCTCACCGCATGCTCCGCCGGCTTCAGCGTGTTGGGGCGCAGGTGTTGACCGCTGTCTGGCCTGGTGAGGTGATTCCCCGCACTCCCAGTCGGACTGCCGACTGGCTGGAGGTGGCGGTTGGCCGCTTCAAGGCCTGGAAGGCTTCTGTGGCTCGGTCCGACGCCAGGCGGGCGCTGGAGTTCGTCAAGGCCTGGTATCCCGAGCTAAGTCTGGACCAGCTGGCCACCTGGCGGCAGGAGGCCGACACGGAGCTGGAGCCGGCGCGGCCGGCTATCATCCAGCGGGCTTCGGCGATTGCCGACTACACCGACACCAGCGCCTTCGCTCCTGAGGTGGACGACAACGGCATTGCCCAGCCGGAAGAGTGGTTCGGGCTGAACCCGGCAGATGGCGAGGACTCGGCGGAGGAGATCGACTCCAGCGACGAGGGCGAGGAGGAGGAGGAGGGTGAAGACGCCACGCCAGATGGTGGAGCGGCCGGTCAGCCTCAGCTTGACCGTGCCTCCAGCAACAAGGCACGCGCGGGTGCACCGCCTGCAGCCGGCGATGATCAAGCCGAGACCCGCCAGTCGTCCACTCCTCCAGCCGGCGGTGCCGTCTCCACCGACCAGCCCGGCTCCCCTGCTGCGCCCTTAGTCTAGTCTGCTGCCTCTACTTTCCTGTTTTACCACTCTTGGAATAGTTTTTTGTTAAGTTTGCACAATTCCACCCACTGGGGGTGTATTCGAACTATATTGACTGCCGGCCTGTTGGGGGCCTTATGTGTAAATATAATTATGCATGCGTTTGGCTTTCCCTTGTTCTTTGCTTTTCATCCTTCGGCTGTTTCCTTTGGCGCCCTCCCTTGTCCGCCTTCCCAGCTGGACAGCTGCTCTGCAATCTGTGGCTGGAGAAGTGCTTGGCCAGTTGGGAGGGCAAGTACTCTAGCTTTGTTGGATTATAGCGAAGTGACTGGGAGGCCGGCCAGCCGGCTGTTTTGACAGCCGGTAGGCATGGTTGGAGGCCGTCTTCACGTTATATAAGTTCGTTAGTCCTTAGCTGTTTTTCGTGTGGGCATCCTTTCTGCCTTTGGCTCTTGCCAGTCGGACAGTCGGTTCTTCGAGCTGCGACTTTCAACAAGAGAGCGCTCGGGTGCCGGCACACTACTTGTCTGACTTCAGGTAGAACTTCTAATATAACTTAAGGCGGCCAGTCCCCGGGCCGACTAGTCGAACCCGGTGCCAGATAGAAAATCAAATGTAATAATACATTCATGAGTATGACACTCGTCATTCATAGATAAAGGAGGGCAGTCCCCGATTGCGCCTCAGGGTGCCCGTTTGTCTCATATTTAAAAAAAACGGTAGCATGATACATACTGCTTTCAACTGTAAAATCTTCTCAAGAGGTTTGCGTTCCATGGTCGTTCCGACTCCTTGCCGGAATCATCCCTCTTGCCTGCTCTTGGCTTCTGTGCGTCGATCAGGTAGTAGGAGTCATTGCCTAGTGCTTTGCTGACGACGAAAGGGCCTTCCCAAGGGGCCGAGAGCTTGTGCTGGCCGGCTGTTCGCTGGATCAGCCGGAGCACAAGGTCGCCCTCTTGGAAGGATCTTGGCTTGACCTTTCGGTTATGGTAACGACGCAAACCCTGCTGGTAGATGGCGGACCGGCTGAGTGCTAACAGCCGGCCTTCTTCCAGCAGGCCGACGCCATCTTCTCGTGCTTCCTTGGCCTCCGCCTCCGTGTACATGGTGACCCGAGGCGAGTTGAACTCGATGTCAGTTGGGATGACAGCCTCGGCACCATACACAAGGAAGAACAGAGTGAAGCCGGTTGACTTGTTTGGGGTAGTACGCAGACTCCAGAGGACAGCCGGCAGCTCGTCGAGCCAGCAGCCGGCCGAGCGCTCCAGTGGTACGACCAGTCGGGGCTTGATGCCGGAGAGGATGAGGCCGTTTGCTCGCTCGTCCTGGCCGTTTGACTGCGGGTGGGCAACGGATGCTATGTCCAGTCGGATGCCCTGTGTCGCGCGGAAACGTGCCAGTGCTCCCTTGGCAAAGTTTGTGCCGTTGTCGGCGATGATGCTGTGCGGAACGCCATACCGAGTAGTGACGTCAGCAATGAATGTCACGGCAGTCGGCCCATTCAGCTTCTTGATCGGCTTCGCTTCGATCCACTTGGTAAATTTGTCCACGGCGACAAGCAGATGTGTCAAGCCGCCGCGGGCTGTCTTGAATGGGCCCACCATGTCCAGCCCCCAGACGACAAAGGGCCAGGTGAGGGGGATGGTCTTGAGTGCAGAAGCTGGCAGGTGTTGCTTGGAACTGAAGACTTGGCATCCTTTGCAGCATTTGACTATCTCTTTGGCATCTTCTAAAGCAGTCGGCCAGAAGAAACCATGGCGGAAAGCTTTGGCCACAAGTGATCTCGAGGCTGCGTGGTGGCCGCATTCGCCTTGGTGGATATCCTTGAGGATTGCTACACCCTTCTCTGGCTCGACGCAGCGCTGGAAGACTCCAGTGACGCTGCGCTTGACAAGTACTCTTTTTATTATTGCATATGCTCCGGCTCGGCGTTGCACTAGTCTTGCCGAGATCTCATCAGTCGGCAGCTCTCTGTTGACTAGGAAGTTGAGGATGGGCTGGGCCCATGATGGAGCTGTGACTTCTTCTACTGTTAGTACGGCCACTGTGACTCGGGTGGGTGGGTTGGGTGGTGGAGAGTTGGAGTCGGCCACCGCTTCTTGTGTCGCTGCAGTCCCCAGGCCGACTGTTGCAGTCCCCGGGCCGGGTTCTGAATTCCCCGAGCCGGGTGCGACTACGGCGGTCCCCGGGCCGCTTGTCGAAGTCCCCGAGCCGCCTGCTGGGTTCCTCCAGTCGGATCCGGCTGCATCGGGGGCGGGCGGTACGAAGATAGAGTCCGACTCTGGAGACGGCTTGATAGACGGTTTGAGGAGGCGCTGGAGAGAGACACCGGTTGGTATAGCCTGTCGGGTGGAGCCGATTCGTGCCAGGGCATCTGCTTGGTCATTGTCGGCCCGTGGTACGTGAAGGAACTTCCACCCTTCGAAGTACCCACTGATCTGCTGGATGAGGAACCGATAGCTCGCCATGTTTGCATCCTTGGCGTCCCAGTCGCCAGATGACGGCTGGACCACCAAGTCTGAGTCGCCATAACACAGGGTCCGGCGTATGCCGAGCTCTTTGGCTAGCCGGAGCCCGTGTATGAGCGCCTCGTATTCAGCCACATTGTTGGAGGCGGCAAAGTGGATTCGCAGCGTGTATCTGAGCTTGTCGCCTTTGGGAGAGGCGAGGACGATGCCGGCTCCCAAGCCGGTGTGCATCTTGGACCCGTTGAAGTGCATCCGCCAATGAGTAGAGTCGGGAGCCGGCGGTAAGTACTGGGTCTTGGCCCAGTCGACGCGGAAGTCGGCCAATGCTTGGGACTTGATGGCGGTGCGGGGCTGGTAGAAGATTGTGTAAGGCGCCAGCGCAATGGCCCATTTAGCCACCCGGCCGGATGCATCCCGGCTACCTATGATCTCGGCAAGCGGGGCGGTGCATACGACCGTGATGGGATGCTCTTGAAAGTAGCGCTTCAGCTTCTTGGCGGCGAAGTACACTCCATAGCACATCTTCTGGTAGTGTGGGTAGTTTTGCTTTGAGCTGGACAGCACTTCGCTTAGATAATACACTGGCCTCTGGACTAGTTGGGCTCGGCCTTCTTCTGGGCGCTGAACCACAATGACTGTACTGACCACTCGGCTAGTTGCGGCAATGTAGAGGAGCATGGGCTCCTTCTCAGCCGGCGCCGCCAGGACAGGTGGAGTGGTCAGCATCTTCTTTAACTCATGGAAGGCTTGGTCTGCTTGGTCATTCCACTCGAAATGAGTGGATTTCTTCATGAGTCGGTACAGGGGGAGAGCCTTCTCTCCTAGCCGGCTGATAAAGCGGTTTAGGGAGGCCAGACACCCAGTGAACTTCTGCACGTCTCGCAACTTGGTGGGAATCTCCATTCTTTCAATGGCTTTGATCTTCACAGGGTTGCACTCAATGCCGCGTTCGGATACCAAAAAGCCTAGAAGCTAGCCAGCTGGTACTCCGAATACGCATTTCTCGAGGTTGAGCTTGATCTGGAATCGGCGCAAGTTGGCAAATGTTTCTTTGAGGTCTTCTAGCAGGGTGCCGCGCTTCTCTGTCTTCACCACAATATCGTCTACGTAGACGTGGGCGTTTCTGCCGAGTTGCTTGAGGAGGCATTTCTGCATGCAACGCTGAAAAGTGGCACCGGCATTCCTCAAGCCGAATGTCATAGTCAGGTAACAGAAAGCTCCGAATGGTGTGATGAAGGCGGTCTTCAGGCGGTCTGCTGGGTCTAACTTAATCTGGTGGTATCCTGAGTAGGCATCCAAGAAACTCAACAGCTCGCATCCGGCTGTGGAGTCTATTACTTGATCAATCCGTGGCAGAGCAAACGGATCTTTGGGGCAGTCCTTGTTGAGGCTAGTGTAGTCTATACACATACGCCATTTTTGTTCTTCTTCAACACCAAGACTGGGTTGGCAAGCCACTCTGGGAAAAACACTTCCATAATAAAGCCGGCGGCAAGGAGCCGGGCTATCTCTTCTCCTACAATTCTTCTTTTCTCTTCTGACAGTCGGCGGAGAGGCTGCTTGACCGGCTTCGCGTCCACTCGGACGTGTAACTTGTGCTCGGCGAAATCCTTCGGAACACCCGGCATGTCCTTTGGGGACCATGCAAAGATGTCTCGATTCTCACGGAGGAAGTCGACGAGCTCGCCTTCCTATTTACTATCCAGGTTTGCACCAATGACTGCAAACCTCTCCGGGTTCTCCGGGTCCAGAGGTATCTTCTTCGTCTCCTTGGCCGGCTGGAAGGAGCCCTGTGCATTATATTCCTTGGGGTTGGGGGACAAGGCCGGCTGCTTGCCGGCCATGGCCACAACTCGCTCCAGCATCTTCTTCTCTTCTGCCACTACGAGGGACTCGGCGAGCCGGCTGCTGGCTGCAGCACACTCGATGGACTTCTTGTAGTCGCTGGCTACAGTGATGATCCCCTTCGAGCTCGGCATCTTCATCTTCAGGTAGGCGTAGTGGGGCACAGCCATGAACTTGGCCAGAGCAGGTCGGCCAAGCAAGGCGTGGTAAGGGCTTTCCAGATCCACTACCTCGGACCAGATTGCTTCTCGGCGAAAGTGATCCTTGTCTCCGAAGAGAACATCCATCTTGATCTTGCCGATCGGGGAACATGACAGGCCGGGTACGATGCCATGGAACACGGTCTGGCTTGGCATGAGCTGCTTCGCCTTGAGATTCAACTTCTCCATGGTATCGCGGTACAGTATGTTGATACTGCTTCCGCCATCAATCAGAACGCGGGAGAATTGGCCTCTCCGTTGCGAGGGTGACATCCAACACCAATGCGTAGGAGCCAGGGGACAGCATCACCTCTGGGTGATCGACCCGGCTCCAGTTGATAGGCCTTTCGGACCAATGCATGAACTCGGGGTTGCTGGAGGCGACTGCGTTGACCTCTTGGTGCTGTCGGCGCTGGCTGCGCTTGTCTTCAACCTGGCTTGTGAAGACGACGTTGGCGGCGCATTCATCAGGGAACTCATCTTGAATGGCTCCGACTGCTGGTCGAGCAGCCGGCTGCTGGGGGGCTGGAGGCGGCGGGCCGGGAGGCGGAGGCGGCACCAACCCCTCGCCCTTGGAGATCCGGGTGAGCCAGTGGCACTTTCGGGTCGTGTGGTTGGACGGCTTCGCGCCACTATGGAACTTGCAGGGGGCATCGAGAGTCTGCTCGTAGGAGAAGGCCGGCTGCCAAGCCGGCCTGCCGCCCTTCTTCTTGCGAGCGGGCCGCTCTTCGGGCTACTCATCTTCAACTGTGGCCACCTGTCGGCTGGTGGAAGGCGGCATAGGGGCCTTGCGCTTGTGGTCGTTCTGGTAGGGGCGCCGATTGGAGTCACCAGCCGGCGTCTTAGGAGCCAGAGCAAGCACCTTTCCAGAGGCGTCGACTTGGAGCTCGGTCTTCATCGAGGAGTCGGCCGTGGCGTACTTGTCTGCAATGACCAGCAACTCGTCAAGGGTAGCTGGCTCGTCGCAGAGGAGTCGGTGCTTGAGGAGGGTGCCCTCTCGGCACCCGGCGGTGAAGTATTCGATGGCTTGAACCTCGTGCACCCCCTCGCAGGAGTTGCGGAGCTCGGCCCACCGCGTGAGGTAGTCGCGGGTCGACTCGCTGGGCCCTTGGACGCATAGGGAGAGCTGGCGGGGCTTGGGAGCCGCTTGTACGTGCTAGTGAAGTTGCGGACGAAGACTTCCGTGAAGTCCAGCCAGCTGTTGACGCTGAAGGGCTTGAGGCTGTTGAGCCAGGTGCGTGCCGTGCCCTGCAACATGAGAGGGACGTACTTCACGGCTACGCGCCTGTTGCCGTTTGCTATGCTGACAGCGGTAGAGTAGTCGATGAGCCAATCTTCCGGCTTCACAGAGCCATTGTACTTGGGCGTGTCTCTGGGGAGCGAGAACCCTTTGGGGAAGGGCTCGTCGTGGATGCGGGGGCCAAAGCATGGCGGGCCGACATCGTCTTCTTCTTCTAGCGCCAGGGATTGAGCTAGACGGTCGATCCGGTGGCGGGTGTCGTTCTCGCCGACTCCTTCGCGGTGGCCTAGTCGGCCACTGAGAGTCGGATGTGTGACAGGCGGCGGGGTGGGATGTCTCTCCCCACGAGGCGGGGGAGGAGGCGGATTGCCTTGGCGATCCACTGCTCGAGGGCGGCCTTCCGCGTCGCGCTCGATGGTGATTCGAGTCCGGCTGCGGCTAGCAGCCGGCTCCTTGTCTTTCCTTGCGCGGGCGCTGCTCGCAGTCGGCGACCGGGATGTCGCGGCATGCTCTCGGCGTGGGGGAGGACTCTCAGTGCGGGCGCCGGCTTCATGCCATTCTGCGGCCGCGTCGATCAGCTGCTGAATGCGCTTTGTCATGTAGGGGAGCTCATCAGCCCCCAGCCCATTCAGCTCTTGTGCGGCCGCTTGAGCGGCTCGCAGATTCTCGAGCGGTGTGGCGTAGACGGGGCGGTCTGCCCCCAGCATGCTGGCGATGGCCGCGCCGCGTTTCTTGACGAGGCCGGCTCGGCTCGGCCCATTATGAGGCGGCGTACCAAAGGCGACGCGGTCGACTTCGCGCTGGTGAGCCTCGGTGAGGCGTCTCATAGAGGCTATCCTCTGGCCCTCCGTGATGAGGGCGAGGCGGCGTGCCTCCACGGTCTCGGCGTCGGCGTCAGCCGGGATGGGGACGGATAAGTCGTGCATCGCCGCTTGTAGGGCGTCGTGGGCGTTCTCGCCCGAGTCAGCGACGTGACTGATGACCAGCACCTCAGTGACAGCGTTGCTGCCGCTGTCAGCTCGAGGGAGAGGGTCATCGAAGACTACCACATCGGAGGGGTAGGCATCGAGCGATGCCGTGTCGGAGTCGACAAGCATCGGGTCGGTGGAGCCGACCGACTCCAAGTCCACAGCAAACTCGCTGGAGACGTGAAGCTGGTCGAGGAGGCTGACGAGGCGGCTCTCGGGGCAGTCCGTGCCCGCGTCGGACGCGGGCTCGTCGGAGATGCGAGTCTCGCCAAGAAGATCGGCGCGTCAGCTCGCTGCGCAGGCGTCGTCGACGCCTAGCAGCGCGTCGGGGCAAGCGCCATCGGGCGCAGCAGGCTGGCTGCGCTCGCGGGGGAGGAAAAGGGTTCCCGTCCAGAACAGGTCTCCGGACGACGGTGCACCTAGCCTGTGACACCCAATTTTTTTTTGGTTTTATCAAAATTTTTATTTGATTTGAAGGAGGTTATTTAATTTTTTTAAAAGAACTCTCCTTCTCAAAATTTTTCTTTTATGACAAGTATTTTGTTTGGTTTCACCCAAGACTTGATCTTTGGTCTTGGAGGTTTTTCATCTTGTGTTGACTCAACACAAATGTTTTTCATTGGGAAAGTTTTTGAAAATCTCTTCTTTTATAAATAGCCCTATGGCTTATGGAGTGATCCTTCCCCTTTCAAAAATTTATCTCTTGCCATAACCTAAGTTGAAAACTCCTCCCAAAGGTCATCTCCCCACTTTGTGTCAAGTCAAACTTCCAATCCAGCAAGTTAAACTTCCCCATGATTTTTATCTCCATTTATTTTTAATCAAAATCTTTTCTGTCACCTATTTTGGCCCTTGGAGATTTACAAAGGAACCACTAGTTTTCCTTTGAGTTTTGCCTCCAAACAAGTTTCCCTGGCTAGTCCTTAGGACCCTCAACCAAGATCCAGGAAGAACCACTGGTCCCCAATTCAAAATTTTCAAAATGTGCTTGCTGCAAGTTTGGGCCATATTTGCAAAATTTGGTGAAATTCATTTGTTTTCTTCTCCTAGAAATCTGAGAAAATTCAGGCAGCCTCTAGATGCATCAAGAGGTCACCTCACCAAGTCCCAGCTCCAGAAAATTTTTCCTCGTGCCCAAATCATATCGTCGAACACCTGGCATGCACTGTGCCTGTCGAAGTTCAGAGTTTCAGAGAAACAACTTCAGGTGTCAGTGTCGTTTTCCTCTGAACTTCACGTCGATCTCGCCAGTAGCCGCGGTGGCGCCTTACTCCCTGTTCCTCCTTCTTATCCACCGCGCCGCACGTTCGCTTGGAAGGTTGCGAGCGTCGGCGGCGAGCTGGCCGAGGCGCATCGCCCCGTGCGCGGCGGCAGCAGCGCCCGCTGCGGCTGCCAGAGAGGCGCCGCGAGGGACGGCGCCGTCCAGCACCGCCCAAGCCACCAGAGGCCACCGCGTGGCCGTCCCCTCCTCTGTGCATGCTGCAGAGCCGTCATCGTGAACTGGGAGGCACGGAGCGCGCTCCCTGCCGCCGTTGTGCCCGTACGGCCGTTCCGTCGAGGACCGGAGCATTACCCAAGTCCGATCGAGGTTTTAGCTGAGGAACGGTCGCAGTGGACCACCACGGTGATGCCAAATCACCTAAACCTCCTGCCCAACCCCTGCCTCGCCGTAATTGCTCGCCGGCGTTATCCCGTTCACGGCCACCTCCTCGGATCGCCTATCAAAGGAGGTCCCGAGCTCGAACTCGAACACGCACCATCACTCCACCCCACAAGAACCACGCCAAGCCACCGGGAAGGCCTCGAGGAGGTCTTCTTCCCCAACTCCGGCCGCCTCGACCCGCTTCGGGATCCGGCAAGATTCGCTCTAGTGCGTGCACCCCCGCCTCTCAACTCATGCCAGTAGCCTCGTAGTGCATCCACCTCTCTAACCCGCGCCCTAATTTGAGGTTTGCAGCACCCACCGGAGAGTTTCATCCTCGCCCGAACCACCGTCCGCCGGAGATAAGGCCGCCGTCGACGTGGTGCTCGCCGACGGTCAAGTCCACCACCCACCGACGCGGAAGGACACCCTGAACCCGTAGGTACCCTCCGATCCCCCTGCCTCACCGTGGATCAACGCCGGCGACCACCGCAGCCTTCCGGCGCCGGCGAGCTCTGTTCGAGTTTGAACCTGACGGGTGGGACCCCCCGTCAGCCTCTCTTTCTTTTCCCTCGAACCGTTTTTCTAAAGGCGCCTTCGGGCAAAGTGTGTTTTCCCCTCTGGGCTGGCGTATTTCGTACCGAAGCGTTTTCTGCTTTTTCAAACAAGCCCCTGGATCTTTTCTGTTTCATCACAGATTAGTCCTTGGACTAAAACCCTTATATCTTTTAAGCAAAAGATGCTTTTTGATTGATTCTTTTTTTGTCAGTCTTATATTTTTGTCTAGTTTTTATAGTATTTATTTGGAAAAAATTTGGAATAAATTTTTATACACACACGGTATTCACGTTAGTATACGGTTTCTTTATACCGTAGATACCGGAGGAGGTGACGGAGCCGAGAACTTCGCCGAGCTAGACTTCGACTTCTCCGAACCAGGCAAGCATGTTTGAACCTTTGATATGATGAGTGTTTTGCATGTTTGCTTGAATAGTTTGTGCATGGCATATGGGCATCGGTGAGTGTTACGTTGCATGCAAGGCAACTACCCGTGTGCTTCGAAGTTTGATGTGATCTTTTGATGGGAGTTGACCTGATCATGTGGTGACATGAGAGGTGGTAAGATGGTATTGTTGTAGCATGCCAGTCTTATGTCAACCGTAAACTTCGACGTTAACGTGGGCCGAGCCACGTTATCGTTCGTCCCTTTTCGTGCTACCACATGTTTTCTGCAAAGAATACGGTTTAGTAAGTTGCAAACCTCTTTCCGTGTACACACAAAATAGAGAGGCCGTGATGAGGGTTCCATGGCCCTGGATTAAAGCCAGTCATCCGGTCAGGGGGCATGGGTGTTTCCGGTTGGGACCGAGAGGGGGGCACCCCTGAGAGCGCGCGATATAAATTTGATCCCATGCTACGCGAGGTTGTAGCCTCCCCGTCTCAAGGTTTTTCTTGAACGTTGCCTAGGGTGATTCCTGGCATCGGAATGTGGAATGGGTGTGTACTGGTAAGATGTGTTTCTCCTAAAATACCGTAAACGGAACTAGTCCTTTGTGGCTACCGAAATCCGTTGGCTGTGGTTAAAAGTACAAACTCTGCAGAGTCAAACCTTCCGAGAAATTGTGTCCATGGTCAAGGACCTTGGTCAACATTTCCATATCCATATCCACGTCAGTCCCTGTGTCAGTCCCAGTGAAAATCCCCGGTGAACAAGCTTGAGTGGTAACCCAGATTGAATGTTATTCCTGTGGATGGACTAACCATTTTATTATTTTGTACCTGAGTATTTTCCTTGAGATGATTTAGATTCATGAGCTACTGGAATATCGAGTTATGAAATATAAGCCCTTTATGTGATGTCGCTCAGACGTCCGACTGTGGCACTCTTGTTATTTACCTTTAATATAAGCCCTTTATGTGATGTCGCTCAGACGTCCGACTGTGGCACTCTTGTTATTTACCTTTGATATAAGCCCTTTATGTGATGTCGCTCAGACGTCCGACTGTGGCACTCTTGTTATTTACTTTTGATATAAGCCCTTTATGTGATGTCGCTCAGACGTCCGACTGTGGCACTCTTGTTATTTACTTTTGATATAAGCCCTTTATGTGATGTCGCTCAGACGTCCGACTGTGGCACACACTGTCGTTTATATTCCAATATAAGCCCTTTATGTGGTTTCGCCCTGACGCCCGACTGCGGCATTGTTAATTTATTTTTACCCTTTTGAGGCGTCATTTCAGACACTCGATTGGCCTTTAGTATTTTATTGGGATTTCGGGAGGACTACCGCCCGACTTCCTTTTTATTTCTCATGCAGTGCAAATTTTATTATCTGAGTGCGCTCTATTAATCTACTCATATGCATCATGCTTACATTTGTTATATCTTATGTCCAAACTGTCTTGCGAGTACTTTCATAGTACTCACCTGGCTTGTTGATTTGGCTAGATGTTGACGAAGGCGATCTCATGGATGATGAGTTCGATAGCGAGTCCGACGCCTAGAGGAGTCCCAGTCAGTCCCGTGTGATCCTGGAATTGGTCACTTGTATTATATACGCTTCCGCTACCCACAATAAAAGTCCTCGAGCCTCACTCCGACGCTCGATGAGCTGTAAGATTTAGGAGTCCTGTCACCCACTTCACTGTGACATATCCACCACCACTTTTATTACGAGTCAGTAGTTATGCCACCATACCCCTTGTGTCATATCCGCCTTTATGTATAATATCGGCGTGCTTGTAATAAATTGTTGAGCAGCCTCCGCTCAACCTTGTATTATATTTAGTACTCCTGGATTTTTCTGTATCAAGGATTTGTCTATCAGTAAGAAGGATTCTTCTATACTGGTCTGTTAAAGGGATCGGTTTCTCAATAAATGTTTTTATTGGAAAACCGGTCATGACAAACTTGGTATCAGAGCCAGGCTCACTGTAGGAAGCCACTAGGTGCGATCGCTAATCGGTTATTAGCGTTTTTAGTGCTTTTTCAGCATTTTACAAATGTAGCTATTTTCCGTTGGTCATCATAAAGTTATGATTTGACTATTTGGAATTTTTGCCTACTTTTGTAGATGGCTGGCAACGACTGCGAGTCACGGGTGTTCGCCAATGTGCCTGAGGGGTTTGTCAAGCTTCTCGTCTCCATCACCAAGCTCACGATCGGGCCATCGACTCGTCCAGAGTTCACACTTTACCAGCACAAGCTCAGCGACGACGTGTCTATGCACCAGGCCGTGGTGCAATTCAAGGGAGGACGTTCTGCGTCTCGCCACTTCCGTTTTGTGGAAGGGCCATGCCTACGGAGAGGCATGCCATGCAGATGGCCGCCCGTGAGGCGATAGCTCGTCTTCGGGATGTTCTTCCTACGATGAAGACTCGTCGCTACCGCTACCTCCCATGCCATGTGCCATATACTTGTCACTATGCATTCGCTTGCCATAGGGGAGAAAGAGATGAGGCTATCGAGATGCTTGTTGAGTATCTCAAAGCTCTTGAGGCAGCTTTCGACAACCTCGTGGACGACCTTGTGGCTGCCCGTATGGACTCAGTTCAGGGCTGTTCCGCCAACAGGAGGGAGCTTCTCCACATGGCACCGCCACTGACTTTCGTCTCGTCCTCAGCATCCTATGCACCTGCCATTTTAGCCACCGCTCGCCGTCTGCCTACCACTGAGGAGTTTGACCAGGTCATTGCTCCAACTCCAGTTAGAGCTGCACCGCCTGCCGCTCCCGCACCAACTCCTCAATGCAGCACTTCGCGCCTGGAGCCTATTTGTGAGGAGGAGGCTGAGTCTCCTGCACCACTGGGTCTTACCCTCGGCAGGCCGAGGGAAGTTTGCGCCATCTCCGACTGAGTGCGCCTAGCAGCCGTGCGATGTGCCAGCTTGTATGATATGTTTATACGTACATAGGTTTGTGGAGAAGTAGTTTGTGTGCGCATCATGTAGGAACTCGGAGAAGTGCACTAGCCTAAATAACATGTCAGGAATGTGTACACACATCCTGAGTGATGTATTTTATAATTACGAATCACGTGTAAAATATGTACTGAGCAGTCCTTCTCCATGCGCAATCAAGTATTTTTCTTGAAAAATCTTGGGGTCTTTTAATTTTCGCCTTTGCAAAATTATTCCTTGTGCCACACAGTTCTGCTCATGAGTTTTGCAAAAAAATACCCCAGAGTGGAAAATGCCTCGTCCCTGGACTCGTTCCATGCCAAATCCACCGGAAGAAGTTTATGGAACCCAGACAAGCAACAACTTCACACAGGGGCAGTCTAATCAGCAGGGCAATGAAGCAGCATTTTCTCAAGTATGCGGCCTTTTCGAGCAAAGCCAGCAGCAGCATCAAGAAATGATGAACCAGGTTATCAATATGGGAAATCACCGCGAACCATACCAGCCGCATTCCAAGTTGTCTGAACTACAAAAGACACGTCCTCCAACGTTCGCTCACACTGATAGACCGCTTGAGGCCGATGATTGGCCTCGAGACATCGAAAGGAAATTAATTATTGCACAATGTTCAGACCGTGAGAAGGTGCTTTATGCACCTCACTACCTCACTGGAGCAGCTGCAGCATGGTGAGAAAATTTTCTACACATGCACCCAAATGAACATAACATCACCTGGGAAGAGTTTAAGGAAGGTTTTCGTGGGGCGCACATTCCCAGGAGCATTATAAAGATCAAGAAAAGGGAGTTTGATGACCTCAAGCAGAGAGGCATGACAGTGACTGAGTACAACAGTCAGTTTACTCAATTATCTCGTTATGCCGACGATGAGCATATGACTGAGAATAAAAGGATGGAAAAATTTTTGGACAGCCTGGCGCCAGCACTTAAATGCCAACTGGTCGTACACACCTTTCCAGATTTCAAAACACTGGTTGACAAGGCCATTACGTTGGAGAATGAGCGCCGCAGTCTGGAGGATATTCGCAAGCGAAAAAGGGACAAGACGACTCATGCTCGCAACAACCGGAGAAAGACTGATATTCAGAGGAATGAAGCGAGAAAATCCACGACCACTGTTCTAAGGCCAACCAAACATTTTCATTCAAGGGACAAGGACTTTACATATCGCCCGGGTGTTACTTGCTATGCTTGTGGAGAGGAAGGGCACTATGCCAAACAGTGCCCAAAACCAAGGAACTCGACCCCCAAGCCGAACCATGGTGGGAATAATCCAGCCCCCAAGCGTAACAACTTCAACCCCAATAACAATCACAAGAAGGGGCACCTGAACCATGTGACCAAGGAGGAAGCACAAAATGCCCCAGATATCGTGCTCGGTACGTTCCCTGTCAACACAATACCTGCCACAGTTTTATTTGATTCTGGAGCTTCTCACTCGTTCATTTCGAAGAGTTTTGTTTTGCAACATGGTTTTCCGATACTTCCTTTGGAAAAGTCCATGATCATCAAGTCCCCCGGGAATAGGCAGATCACTCAGAGTTACTGCCAAGGTGTGATTATTGAGTTTGAAAGACTAAAGTTTCAGGCGAATCTCATCGTGTTGGAAAATAAAGGACTGGATGTTATCCTAGGAATGGACTGGTTAACCACCAACAAGGGATTTATCGACTGTTTCAATCAGACTGTGATTCTTACTCATCATCACGGCAAGACAATAAAAGTTGCAGCTCAAGAGGGACCACGGTCACGGCAACCAAAGTTGAACAAAGTGGACATTTCAGAATTGAGAAAAGTTCCAGTGGTGTGTGAGTTTCCCGACGTATTTCCCGAAGAACTACCAGGCATGCCACCAGACCGAGAGATAGAGTTCAGCATTGAACTAGCACCTGGCACCACCCCCATTTACAAGAAACCTTATAGAATGGCACCCTCCGAGTTGGTAGAATTAAAGAAGCAAATAAAAGAATTACTGGTCAAAGGATTTATACGAGCCAGCTCCTCACCTTGGGGTTCACCAGTATTATTTGCCAAGAAAAAGGATGGGACACTGAGATTGTGTATAGACTATCGAGCACTCAACATGGTCACCATCAAAAACAAATATCCGATGCCATGGATAAATGATTTATTTGACCAGCTCGCACAAGCCAAGGTGTTCTCAAAAAATGATTTAAGATTGGGATATCATCAATTAAAAGTACGGACAGAAGATATCCCTAAGACAGCATTCACCTCCAGATACGGATTATATGAGTTCACAGTAATGCCATTTGGACTGACAAACGCCCCCGCATATTTTGTCCACCTCATGAACAAAGTGTTTATGAAATTTATGGACAAATTTGTTGTGGTGTTCATTGATGATATTCTGGTGTACTCAAAGACACCGGAAGAACATGCTGAACATCTCAGAATTGTACTGGGAGAATTAAGGAAACATCAACTATATGCCAAATTCAGCAAATGTGAATTTTGGTTAAGACAGGTTGGTTTTCTAGGCCATGTTTTAACCCAAGAAGGCGTTGCCGTAGACCCAGAGAAGGTCAAGGCCGTACTTGGCTGGAAACCGCCAGCCAACGTAACAGATGTACGAAGTTTCCTAGGAATGGCTGGATATTACCGAAGGTTTATTGAAGGATTCTCCACCGTGGCAAAACCAATGACACAGTTACTCAAGAAAGATAAGAAATTTGTATGGACTGAAGCGTGTGAGAAAAGCTTCCAAGAACTCAAAAGGAAATTAACAACAACACCAGTTTTGGTTGTGCCGGACATACACAAAAGCTTTGAAGTGTATTGTGACGCATCCCGGAAGGGCCTCGGGTGCGTATTGATGCAGGACGGCAGAGTTGTCGCATATGCTTCCAGGCAACTACGGAAGCATGCAGAAAATTATCCTACTCATGACTTGGAGCTAGCAGCAGTCATCCATGCACTCAAAGAGTGGAGGCACTTTTTGCTGCGAAATCGTTGTGAAATATATACGGATCATAAAAGCCTTAAATATATTTTCACACAACCAGAACTCAACTTACGACAACGACGCTGGTTGGAATTAGTCAAGGACTATGATGTCGGCATTCACTACCATCCAGGGAAAGCAAATGTAGTGGCAGATTCTCTTAGTCGGAACCCCAGCTCGGGCAACGACAGTCTACAGAACTTGAGGCCTGAAATTCAGCAGGAGTTCGCCAAACTCAACATGGTGATAGTCGCTGAGGGCGACGTATCAAATCTGGAGATACAGCCCACCCTAATGGAACAGATTAAGAAGGCTCAGCATGGGCATCCCAGCATCGAAGGTATAAAGAGAAAAGTGAGCCTTGGCAAGGCTTCAGAGTTCGTCGTAGACAATGAGGGAGTATTATGGTACGGGGACAGACTTTGTGTGCCAAACATTGAGGACCTCAAACAGCAAATCCTAACCGAAGGCCACACCGCCCCATATTCAATCCACCCTGGAGGAACCAAAATGTATAAGGACATTCAGGAAAGATTTTGGTGGCACGGTATGAAAAGGGATATAGCCACATTCATTGCTTGTTGTGATTCATGTCAGCGCATTAAAGCCGAGCACCAAAAACCAGCAGGGCTACTACAGCCAAACAGGATACCTGAGTGGAAATGGGACGAAATTGGGATGGATTTTATCGTCGGACTACCTCGGTCACAACGCGGAAATGATGCCATATGGGTCATCACAGATAGGCTAACCAAGGTAGCACATTTCATTCCCATAAAGACAACCTACTCCACTCAGAAGCTTGCTAAGCTTTATCTCTCCCGTATAGTTTGTCTGCATGGAGTCCCAAAGACCATAATATCCGACCGGGGCACTCAATTCGTCTCTAGATTTTGGGATCATTTACAACAAGCTCTGGGAACGCAACTAACTTTCAGTACAGCGTACCACCCCCAGACTGATGGACAAACTGAGCGCGTGAACCAAATCCTAGAGGACATGCTAAGAGCCTGTGTTCTCACCTATGGAACCAGTTGGGAGGAAAGCTTGCCATATGCCGAGTTCGCATACAACAATAGTTACCAAACCAGCCTACAAATGGCACCTTTTGAAGCATTGTACGGACGGAGAAGTCGTACCCCATTAAATTGGTCAGAAATAGGTGACAGTCGTATCTTCGGCCCAGGCATGCTCAAGGAAGCCGAGGAGAAAGTTAAACAAATCAGGGACCGACTCAAGACAGCTCAAAGCCGACAAAAGAGCTATTACGATCGAAAACATCGTAAGGTCAGCTTTGAACCCGGTGAATATGTATACCTACGAGTGTCCCCTATGAGGGGCCTGCAACGGTTAAAAATTAAAGGAAAGCTAGCCCCAAGATTCATTGGACCCTTCTGTATAGTTGCACGAAGAGGCACAGTAGCCTACCAGCTAGACCTACCCAAAGAGCTGTCAGACGTCCACGACGTGTTACACGTCTCACAGTTGAGGAAATGTGTGAGCAACCCGGAAAAGCATGTATCTCATGAGAGCATTGACGTGCAACCAGACCTCACCTACAGAGAGCGGCCAGTAAAAATATTGGAAGAATCTGAAAGGAGGACCCGTCAGAAAACAATTAAATATTTCAAGGTTCAGTGGAGAAATCACACCGAGGATGAAGCAACATGGGAAAGAGAGGATTTTCTTCAGGCAGAGTACCCACATCTATTTGAGGATCAGCTGAAATCTCGGGGACGAGATTTTTCCTAAGGGGGTAGGTGTTGTGACACCCAATTTTCTTTTTTGGTTTTATCAAAATCTTTATTTGATTTGAAGGAGGTTATTTAATTTTTTTTAAAAGAACTCTCCTTCTCAAAAATTTTCTTTTATGACAAGTATTTTGTTTGGTTTCACCCAAGACTTGATCTTTGGTCTTGGAGGTTTTTCATCTTGTGTTGACTCAACACAAATGTTTTTCATTGGGAAAGTTTTTGAAAATCTCTTCTTTTATAAATAGCCCTATGGCTTATGGAGTGATCCTTCCCCTTTCAAAAATTTATCTCTTGCCATAACCTAAGTTGAAAACTCCTCCCAAAGGCCATCTCCCCACTTTGTGTCAAGTCAAACTTCCAATCCAGCAAGTTAAACTTCCCCATGATTTTTATCTCCATTTATTTTTAATCAAAATCTTTTCTGTCTCCTATTTTGGCCCTTAGAGATTTACAAAGGAACCACTAGTTTTCCTTTGAGTTTGGCCTCCAAACAAGTTTCCCTGGCTAGTCCTTAGGACCCTCAACCAAGATCCAGGAAGAACCACTGGTCCCCAATTCAAAATTTTCAAAATGTGCTTGCTGCAAGTTTGGGCCATATTTGCAAAATTTGGTGAAATTCATTTGTTTTCTTCTCCTAGAAATCTAAGAAAATTCAGGCAGCCTCTAGATGCATCAAGAGGTCACCTCACCAAGTCCCAGCTCCAGAAAAATTTTCCTCGTGCCCAAATCATATCATCGAACACCTGGCATGCACTGTGCCTGTCGAAGTTCAGAGTTTCAGAGAAACAGCTTCAGGTGTCAGTGTCGTTTTCCTCTGAACTTCACGTCGATCTCGCCAATAGCCGCGGTGGCGCCTTGCTCCCTGTTCCTCCTTCTTATCCACCGCACCGCACGTTCGCTTGGAAGGTTGCGAGCGTCGGCGGCGAGCTGGCTGAGGCGCATCGCCCCGTGCGCGGCGGCAGCAGCGCCCGCTGCGGCTGCCAAAGAGGCGCAGCGAGGGACGGTGCCGTCCAGCACCGCCCAAGCCACTAGAGGCCACCGCGTGGCCGTCCCCTCCTCTGTGCACGCTGCAGAGCCGTCGTCGTGAACTGGGAGGCACGGAGCGCGCTCCCTGCCGCCGTTGTGCCCGTACGGCCGTTCCGTCGAGGACCGGAGCATTACCCAAGTCCGACCGAGGTTTTAGCTGAGGAACGGTGCCAGTGGACCACCACGGTGATGCCAAATCACCTAAACCTCCTGCCCAACCCCTGCCTCGCCGTAATTGCTCGCCGGCGTTATCCCGTTCACGGCCACCTCCTCGGATCGCCTATAAAAGGAGGTCTCGAGCTCGAACTCGAACACGCACCATCACTCCACCCCACAAGAACCACGCCAAGCCACTGGGAAGGCCTCGAGGAGGTCTTCTTCCCCAACTCCGGCCGCCTCGACCCGCTTCGGGATCCGGCAAGATTCACTCTAGTGCGTGCACCCCCGCCTCTCAACTCATGCCAGTAGCCTCCTAGTGCATCCACCTCTCTAACCCGCGCCCTAATTTGAGGTTTGCAGCACCCACCGGAGAGTTTCATCCTCGCCCGAACCACCGTCCGCCGGAGATAAGGCCGCCGTCGACGTGGTGCTCGCCGACGGTCAAGTCCACCACCCACCGACGCGGAAGGACACCCTGAACCCGTAGGTACCCTCCGATCCCCCTGCCTCGCCGTGGATCAACGCCGGCGACCACCGCAGCCTTCCGGCGCCGGCGAGCTCTGTTCGAGTTTGAACCTGACGGGTGGGACCCCCCGTCAGCCTCTCTTTCTTTTCCCTCGAACCGTTTTTCTAAAGGCGCCTTCGGGCAAAGTGTGTTTTCCCCTCTGGGCTGGCGTATTTCGTACCGAAGCGTTTTCTACTTTTTCAAACAAGCCCCTGGATCTTTTCTGTTTCATCACAGATTAGTCCTTGGACTAAAACCCTTATATCTTTTAAACAAAAGATGCTTTTTGATTGATTCTTTTTTTGTCAGTCTTATATTTTTGTCTAGTTTTTATAGTATTTATTTGGAAAAAATTTGGAATAAATTTTTATACACACACGGTATTCACGTTAGTATACGGGTTCTTTATACTAGATACCGGAGGAGGTGGCGGAGCCGAGAACTTCGCCGAGCTAGACTTCGACTTCTCCGAACCAGGCAAGCATGTTTGAACCTTTGATATGATGAGTGTTTTGCATGTTTGCTTGAATAGTTTGTGCATGGCATATGGGCATCGGTGAGTGTTACGTTGCATGCAAGGCAACTACCCGTGTGCTTCGAAGTTTGATGTGATCTTTTGATGGGAGTTGACCTGATCATGTGGTGACATGAGAGGTGGTAAGATGGTATTGTTGTAGCATGCCAGTATTATGTCAACCGTAAACTCCGACGTTAACGTGGGCCGAGCCACGTTATCGTTCGTCCCTTTTCGTGCTACCACATGTTTTCTGCAAAGAATACGGTTTAGTAAGTTGCAAACCTCTTTCCGTGTACACACAAAATAGAGAGGCCGTGATGAGGGTTCCATGGCCCTGGATTAAAGCCAGTCATCTGGTCAGGGGGCATGGGTGTTTCCGGTTGGGACCGAGAGGGGGGCACCCCTGAGAGCGCGCGATATAAATTTGATCCCATGCTACGCGAGGTTGTAGCCTCCCCGTCTCAAGGTTTTTCTTGAACGTTGCCTAGGGTGATTCCTGGCATCGGAATGTGGAATGGGTGTGTACTGGTTAGATGTGTTTCTCCTAAAATACCGTAAACGGAACTAGTCCTTTGTGGCTACCGAAATCCGTTGGCTGTGGTTGAAAGTACAAACTCTGCAGAGTCAAACCTTCCGAGAAATTGTGTCCATGGTCAAGGACCTTGGTCAACATATCCATATCCATATCGACGTCAGTCCCTGTGTCAGTCCCAGTGAAAATCCCCGGTGAACAAGCTTGAGTGGTAACCCAGATTGAATGTTATTCCTGTGGATGGACTAACCATTTTATTATTTCGTACCTGAGTATTTTCCTTGAGATGATTTAGATTCATGAGCTACTGGAATATCGAGTTATGAAATATAAGCCCTTTATGTGATGTCGCTCAGACGTCCGACTGTGGCACTCTTGTTATTTACCTTTAATATAAGCCCTTTATGTGATGTCGCTCAGACGTCCGACTGTGGCACTCTTGTTATTTACCTTTGATATAAGCCCTTTATGTGATGTCGCTCAGACGTCCGACTGTGGCACTCTTGTTATTTACTTTTGATATAAGCCCTTTATGTGATGTCGCTCAGACGTCCGACTGTGGCACTCTTGTTATTTACTTTTGATATAAGCCCTTTATGTGATGTCGCTCAGACGTCCGACTGTGGCACACACTGTCGTTTATATTCCAATATAAGCCCTTTATGTGGTGTCGCCCTGACGCCCGACTGCGGCATTGTTAATTTATTTTTACCCTTTTGAGGCGTCATTTCAGACACTCGATTGGCCTTTAGTATTTTATTGGGATTTCGGGAGGACTACCGCCCGACTTCCTTTTTATTTCTCATGCAGTGCAAATTTTATTATCTGAGTGCGCTCTATTAATCTACTCATATGCATCATGCTTACATTTGTTATATCTTATGTCCAAACTGTCTTGCGAGTACTTTCATAGTACTCACCTGGCTTGTTGATTTGGCTAGATGTTGACGAAGGCGATCTCATGGATGATGAGTTCGATAGCGAGTCCGACGCCTAGAGGAATCCCAGTCAGTCCCGTGTGATCCTGGAATTGGTCACTTGTATTATATACGCTTCCGCTACCCACAATAAAAGTCCTCGAGCCTCACTCCGACGCTCGATGAGCTGTAAGATTTAGGAGTCCTGTCACCCACTTCACTGTGACATATCCACCACCACTTTTATTACGAGTCAGTAGTTATGCCACCATACCCCTTGTGTCATATCCGCCTTTATGTATAATATCGGCGTGCTTGTAATAAATTGTTGAGCAGCCTCCGCTCAACCTTGTATTATATTTAGTACTCCTGGATTTTTCTGTATCAAGGATTTGTCTATCAGTAAGAAGGATTCTTCTATACTGGTCCGTTAAAGGGATCGGTTTCTCAATAAATGTTTTTATTGGAAAACCGATCGTGACATAGCCCCACGGTGGGCGCCAAATGTCGGGTGGTAGGTGCGACATATGCCAACAGATGGCTTATCATAGTGGGAGCCAGTAAAACATCGCCGGTGCCTGGAAACGGGATGAGGTGAAGACATGCACGCCGGCGGATCTTACCCAGGTTCGGGGTTCTCCGTGGAGATAACACCCCTAGTCCTGCTCTGCGGGGTCTCCGCATGGTCACTAGATCAATACAAGTAGCTACAAGCGCTCCTGGAGCTGGTTGGCTAGAGGAAGAAGAAGGGCAAGGCTAGCTCTCCTTTTCTCTCTATGTGGTGTGTGGAATTCTATGAGATCAACCCTTTGCATGGGTGTCCCGGGGGGTTTATATAGGCCTACCCCCGGGGGTACAATGGTAATCCGGCTGGGCGCGGGTCCCAGCCGTCAGCGTCTATGCACGCCGGCTTCTCCGCCGGTCATTGGGGCCCGCCGACTGGAGGGTCCCGCCGGCTGCCGGCCTCTTGGCCGACAGGCCGGCCCCACCGCTTGGGGGCTTTGTCGGCGGCTGGTTACTGTTGCCCCGCCTCTGATGACGAGAGCTTTGTTGAGGTAAGCGTGGCTACAGTGTCGCCGCCTTGCGGGCTCTCACTGTAGTCTTACCTCGTCTTGTCTCCTTAATGAGGCACATGTTTCGAGGGAGGGAGGTAGCCGGCTATTGGGAGCCGGCCACACCCCTGGCCGACTAGAGGAGGCCAGGCCGCCTTCGGGTGCCTCTCTGGCAAAAGGGGCCCGCCGCCTACGGGCCGTACTGGTGCCTGTCGTGGGTGACATCGAGGCCAACACGGCTACAGTGCCGCGCCGAACGGGGGATGGCTGGCCCATACGGCGCCCTGTGGCCATGCCTGTTCCGGGATTCGGGGGTAGTGGGCTGTATTGCGGCCACGCCCCACCCTATCGCTGTTATGTGGTTACAATCTTAGTGGGTGCAGTGTTAGTGGGTGTAGTCTTGGCCGGCTTCTGGGAGCCGGCTTTCTTCATGGCCGGCTTCTGGGAGCCGGCTTTCTTCATGGCCGGCTTCTGGGAGTCGGTCCTCTTGGGGCCGGCTCCCTGGAGTCAGCTATCTCGTATCTTTCTTGGGGGAGGTTTCTGAGGCTGGGTCGCCTTCTGGGAGTCGGCCCTGGGGATAGCCGGCCGGGGAAGGCGGCCCTATGCTTTGTATGCTTGAAGGCTTGAATGGCCTGATAATTTTTCGAAGAGCCAGGGGGAGTCGGTTAGGCTACCCGTGGCCATTTGCTCCGACACCTCTCCCACCATCTTCGAGAAGCAACTCCATCACCCATCCAGCACTCTAACCCTCTCCCTCTCTCTCTCCCCTCTCTCTCTCTCTCTCTCTCTCTCTCTCTCTCTCTATCCCAACCTATTTCCCGTCCTTCAGTTATGTATGGATGTCGACCGCTCTCCCTCAAGACATAGCTGTGTCTCTCCTTCTCAACACATATACGTGTCGTTCTACCTCTCTAGTTAGGCCTCTGCCTCCCCCCTCCCCCCCAACACACATGGATACATCGAGTGCTCTAGTCATGTCTCCCTGCCACACACAAACTTGCCCTGTGCCCTCTGACGTTCCGGTAGGTCAGTCGCCCTATATCTTTGACTTGCACACACACAATTTCGATGGCTCTCTTCATCGATCTCCACCCACCCACTTGATCCTCTCTTCGACTCTATCGATATCTATGATCCCTCCCTCTCTTCTCGTGGATCGCCCCCTCTATATATGATATGGATAGGCCTCTATTTCACACACATTGCATGCAAAATTTTGAGATGTCATCAACACATATTCCCATAGATACATTCACGAAATCACCCCCCAAACAAAAAACAATCACGAACGCACACGCCATCTGTCTAGGTTTGTATCTCTCTCTCACACACCCACGTAGGTGGGGGACGTGCACGAAGAGAAGAGGCGGACGCACGACGCACGTACTCCCGTCTCTTTCCCAACCACACCCGCGTGGGTACACGGTGGAGCTCATTTCTGTACGAAAAGGCAGCCCACGTGGTAATTTGACACGTGTACTGGTCGTCCACTTGACGGAGGATCGTCTACCATGGGTGGACAAACAAATTGCGACTTGACGCGTTATGTTAAAAAAGAGGCAAACCATGTGGGGCCTACCTTAGAGGCAAGGTTCTATACACTCGAGATGCTCTGTACGTATTACTTTTGATGTGTCCCGTCAACTCGCAGAACGAGGAGAAGCTTGCTTACTACGCCGTCTCCCCCGCCCACAGGCGCGGTGGCTCGCAGGACGAGGTGAAGCTTGCTTACTACTACTCATTGTATATTGTTTTATTGGTCCCCATTGTATATTGTGTCAAATTTTGACTATAGATTGAACTAACAAAACGTTCGTGCATGTTACCAAAAATTATATCATTGAAAACTATGTTGAAAAACGAATCCAACGATATAATTTTTGTTGACATGCATTAACATTTTGTTAGCTAAATATTTGGTCAAAATTTGGCACGAACTACAAAGGTGACCTATAAACCAGGACGGAGGAAGTAGTACTACGCCTTACGCCCGCTCCCTCGCCTACGCGCGTGGTGGCTCGTAGGACAAGGAGAAAATTTTACTACTCCCTCCGTTTACTCCTCGTCCCTACCTTGGTTAGAGAGATTATCATATTGTTTGGAATATATGTCCTTTAGTAGACTTCAATACGAACTACTAGTACATACTCCAAACACTGATGTATATAGACGTATTTTAGAGTGTAGACTCACTCATTTTGCTTCGTATGTAGTCCATATTGAAACAGACGTAATAGTATGCACTCTCCCTCGCCCCTCGCCCACGTGGTGGACGTGCAGCAATTCATTCGGTCTCATATAGCCAGAACGATATATACTGCAATACTATTATTGCTCGACTTCCCGAAGAGGCGAAGAGCCAATCGCAAGGTTAATATTTTGGAGATGCCAAGCATAAGGTTTATAGGAGAACGAGTAGTAGGTGCCGCGTCATTTATAAATAAAGTTTTTTTTCTTCAGTGGCACGTACGCAATATAAATAGGTTCATACGGAGAGAAAAGGAAACCGCTTCACTATATACATAGGCAGGACGAGCCTACACGGTTGCTTGCTGGGTTGCTCTCTTCACACTCTCTTGCACAAAACGACTGTGGCCACATCTCTAACATCACGGCGGATCACGTCCGCCGGGGGAAGGGGTGGATGCTTAGTGTAGATGCGGTTGCCGTCGCCGATGGCGAAAACCCGCTGTCGGCACGTCCCGATCAGGGGTCCCCGCTGTTCTCTCTCACAAAGCCGGTGAGGTTGCCTTCGTCCCTTGCTCACTGTCGCGACGTGGGAAGTTGCCGCCTCCTGCCGCCCTCCTCTAGGTTGAGCTACGTCCCGACATCCCTCAGGTACAACTCCCTTTACAGCCGGCTTGCACCACTGCTCCAGCCGCCCACATCACTCCATGTGGATATTTCTCTACTTCTTTGCCCCGCACATACCTCTACTGGCTTCTACGTACTGTATTTGTGATGAGTTTATGTCTCATCAACTAGTCCCAGTAATCTTATTCTAAACACGCTTCTTCAATTTCTTTGCCACAGGGATGCTCATCTCGATTTTGGTGAAACTGCACAAAATGATCCGATGTTCAAAGGGTTGCAAACTTCATTTCTTCGGAAGCTCCAACATTGCCAGCAAATTAAAGCCTGGTTAGGGTTTACGGTTCTAGGGCTAGGGACTGCATGGATCATTTTTTTAGCTGTCTTTGTTCCAAAATAAGTGTCAACTTTTGTAGTAGTACAACTTTGTACTAAAGTTTGCATAAAGTTGAGACACTTATTTTGGAACGGAGGGAGTACATATTGGCTATGATCTGTCAATCATTGAGATGCAGTAGAATGCATGTTAGTCTCCTTTGTATTTGATGAAATGTTGCAACGGGCAACCTTGGACGCAAGATACATGAAAAAGAAGCTGGAAGCTTCATAGCATTGTACAAATTTATCTCGCTAATAAATTACAGTACATACTATACTAGTAGTACTATGTAAAGAGTTAGGTGTCGCACGGTGTCCAGAAAATATGGTGATAATGTGAGGTGGGCCTTGTAATCACTAAGCCTGCGCGTTTTCACTGCTCTCGCACTCCTCCGCTGTAAGAATGGAGAAAATTATAATCTAGTAGTACCTCCTTTCGTCGAAAGCGTGGGACATCCAGCAGTCCTACCACCTCAGTAATAATGACCAATGAGCCATCAAATCACATAGACCCAGCAGTAAGTTGGACGGACGAAGCAACCATCACTCTTGAATCCGCTTCTCTCTTCAACGCTGGCGCCAGTGAGAGGTCGCGTTTGCTCTGCCCGGGCATGAATGCAGCACCGATTCTTTGGAGCGGCGCTGACCATTTCGGGTGGGAAGCGCATGCGGGCGATGGAGGGGATTTGGGTGGGCCAGGCTGGTCAGGAGCGGGCGTGGCAGCGGTTCGCCTATCCCGCCCGGATGCCCGGAAGAGGATGCACCGACTCTCGCGGCTAAATCATACACCACACACCATCTCTCTAGAGGAATAGTTCGATGTGTCGCTCTCTCTAACACACACATGCTGTTAAACACACATGCACACGCAGACACAGGTTCATAGAATAGGAATATCGTGCATGTTACTAGTCCAAGTTACTCACCACTATGACCGGCCTAAGCAATGTAACCAAACACTCCCTACTCTGCCTTGTTATCTCCCCCGGAAACCCAATGCATGGAGCGCAACTACGCGTTGATCAGTCAAGAAATCAAAGTCGGCTTGCATGCGAGTTAATACGTGGCCCTGCATGGTAGCTAAAACGACATCTCTTAGTTGTTGGGATTAATTGTTGCGTTTAGAGACAGAAATCTGGGCTTTGATTGGAGTAAGGACCGGTCAAGTTTCTCCTTCTCCTCCAATCTGCTTGCACCTTGGTCCCGCTGCACCTTCTAACGTGACTTATTACACCTAGACGGAGGGAGTAGTACGAGATACGGTGGCACACTGACTTAGGTCGAATACAAGTGGCCAAAATTGTGTGCATGTTATAATAAGGATTCACTTAAAATAGTACGTGAGCGAACAGATGGATCAATTGGACAGTGTTCACGAGCAGTAGCGAGATGTGTGAGGTAATATACACCGCTGGCACTTTTAATTTTTCTTATTAATTTGTTTGTTTCACCGTCTGACTAGTGGGACCCAACGTACTACGTGGAGAGAGGTAAGGTGACTAAGGCTGCATTATTTCTGTACTACCAACACTGCTTTAAATCCCAAAAGACCTTACCACCAAAGCCACATGACACGATTATGATTTAAATCCCCATGACTTGCACGCAAAAAAACACGGCATGCTTGTCACACGAATGCAGGAATGTACAAAAGGTTATTTTCCTCTCGTTGAACATAATGGGAGGGTGGTGTAGCTGGTTAGCCTGTTCGCTCATCAAACTTGAGGTCGCGGGTTGGATAACTACACTTGAGCATATTTTTGTTTTTGTTCGACTTCTTTCTTCCACCAAATGACAGGTAGGCCCCGCATGACAGAGAGAGAAAGTGATCTGGGGCGGTGCCAGGAGGATTCTGTGACTGGTCAAAATGGATGGATACTGAGCTATACGATCTCGTAGTGACCGTATAATCACCTCATCACGTATATGGTGCAGCCTCGACGCTTGTTTTCTAGGGTTTGCACTCTTCACACTCTCTCTCCAGTATATATATACACGCTGGAGCCTCAGCGCTTGTAGTTGCTCTCTTCACACTCTCTCACCCTCTCCAGATCTAAACAAGACTTCGTTGGCCTCTCTCTCTCTCTCTCCCCTCACTGCTGGTCAAAGAGCCGGCAGGATCCGTCCGCCGGGAAGGGAAGGAGGCTTAACGCTGTCGCCGTCGGCAATGGAGGGAATCCACCACCGGCGCAGCTGTTCTCTTTCACCCAGCGGCGGCACGGGAGGGCCTCCGACCCCTTCTTCATCGCCACCGTACGTAGTGTGGGCCGAACGACCTCCGGTCGCCCACCGAACCACACCCCAAGAACCTTAAGGTATAATTTACTTATTCCACATGCATTGCTCTAGGTGCATGTGGGCTTTTTCCAATTCTGCACTTGAATCTAGGTGTTGGATCAAATAGGAAAGTAGTGGGGAAAGTTGTATAGCATGAATCTAGGACGTGGTTCAAAGAGGAAAGGAATGGGGGAAAGTAGTGGGAAAAGTTGTATAGCATGAATCTAGGACATCGTTCAAAAAGGAAAGGAAGGGGGGAAAGTAGTGGAGAAAGTTGTATAGCATGAATCTAAGACGTGGTTCAAAGAGGAAAGGAATGGGGGAACGTAGTGGATAAAGTTGTATAGCATGAATCTAGGACGTGGTTCAAAGAGGAAAGGAAGGGGAAAGTACTAGTACAGACTGGCTATCTAGCACCTATGTTGGTCGAAAAGGGAAAATAGTGACAAACGCAGTACGCACATCTGTAACAAACTGTTCTTTTTGTTTTGGGGGACAAGGCTGTAGAGTTTGAGCATGACTAAATTTGCTGCCCTCACATAGGGAAAGGTGTCTAAAGATAACAAAACTGGGACCAACACAAATATGTCCCTTGGTTGTTTGATCTTTGTTGCAACAGACTGTGCATCACCCCTTCATACATCAGTAGATGCACATGGTGCTGGTGCGTCCACTGTCCCGTGCAACTCTTCAGCTGTTGTTAATCTAAGGCCCTGTTTGGTTAAAAAGTCCCTAGTCCCTACCTGCTTGGTTCCAGGGACTAAACATGGACTAGAGGTTATTAAATAACATGCTAAAAGACCATGTTACCCCTAGTAATGAACTAATATAGACAAGGTGCGATGCGGGGCAGGGGCAACTGTTGGAAAAAGTCCCAAAAAGACTCTCCCTCGGGGTCTTCTTTCTTTAGTCCCAAATGCCCACTTTTAGTCCCTAAAAGTCCCTCCTTTTTGGTTTAGATGGGACTGACACAAAATTTTTTTTAGTCCCTACACCAAAAAGTTCCTGTAAACAAACACCCTCTAATAATGCCACTGGAAAATTGATGCAATGCCACAATTAAAAGAAAATTACATGTTTAACGAATTTATCTGTTAATATTAATCAATGCCACCGTTTGAGAAATGCTATTGTCTTGCTTTCTTTCCCATTTAGATAAGTTAGATGCTTCTTTTTGTTGGCTTTTGTGTCATCCATTGTTATTGACCACTAGTTGTTTCCTTTGCACGTCTGTGTAAACAGGGTTATCTATTTCACCTTGTTGTTGTTGTGACCTTTTGTTGCACTACACAAAACACTTTTGTTTTAATAGTGTTTTGTGTAGTTCAACCAAAATGTCACACCGAAAATGTTGATTGATTGCTTGATCTTAGTGGAACTGCACAAGAGGAGATCTTATTCCTATCTGTGTTGGCAAAATTGGTTCAGATCTTCTTCTTGTGAGTTGTTTGAATTTCGCGTCATGAGAGGTCAGTACTAGCTTTCTTTCACATGATTGTGCAGTATGCTTTCATATGTTGTGCTACTTGTACGGTAATGTTGCTTGATTTTAGTGAACTGCACAAATGGAGACAAGACTTCCAATCTATATGTGCACCGTAATATCCCATTGAGGTAAGATAAGGATATTTCACAACTGTTGGCCTATATTTTGCCACTTTCATCAGAAAATTAATGTCGTTGTTTAGTGCTATACTTGTGCTCCCTAATTGACATGCCAAATCTTACATTGAACGTGAAGCTTGTCTGTTATTGAACCAAGTGATGAAGGGGAAGAACAAGCGGAAGAAAAACAAAAATCAACTCCCGGTACTGTAATGAAGCACTAGAACTGTGATGACACAAGTAATGATATAGTTTTGCATCTTAATTTATTGCTATGGCTGGAACGAGCAATTGTTTTGCCACTGATTTAATGCCACTCTTAATGTAATATGTAATTATCTCTACTTTTGCAAACAGGGATCTTCTTTGAAGATACCATATATTTTAGTGGAACTACACAAGAAGATGTTGGAAACATTAAACTAATCGAGGAGTATATAGTAAGCATGGCAACCATAGTAGATAACAACAGATGGTTCCAGAGAAGTGCTTGATCTGTATGCTCTACACAATAAGCCTCCTGACAAAGGTTGGTACTCGCCCATGGATTTCATCCATATGATTGAGCTTTGTCATCTCTATTGGTGTTGTTCTACTTTTTAGATACTGTCATGAGAAAGTGGTATTGTCCTTGAGAAGTGCTTCACCTGTGCTATTTTAAATATTTCCTTTCCTTTTTCCGAGCAAATAGAGATGCTAGCATTTAGTTGTCCTCTTGTCTTTGCATAACAGGATCCTCCTCCTCTGAAGAGGAATATGGAGTACGTGAAGTGACTAGTTCCGATTATGCCAGGATAAAGAAGCCCTGTCTATCTTCTCATCAGAAGGAGCAGTTGAAGGATGGTTACATTACTCCCCACAAGACCAAACTAACTTCAGCTCACAAGGACTGACATATCTCCATCTTTTTGCTGTGATGCGCAAGTACAATGTTGTTCTAGGATTCTTTCCGGTGAGTTCAATTTTTTTAAAAGTGTGCTCTACATGGACCATGTAGGTGCCTGTTTAAACTGTCAATTCATAGTACAGTTTGGTTTATACTAATCACTTTTTTTGTATTTGTGCAAACAGGGGTGCTCAACTTGATTTCAATGGGAACTACACAAAATGTTTATGAATACATCGAATCATTCATTTCCACCACAAGAAAGGAGGTGTCGATATGTTCAAGGCGTTGCAACATATAAGGGCGAAATCATACAAGCTACGCGCGAATTTGGTTGATTTTGGTGGAACTGCACAAAAAGAACAGCTGGTTTATTTAGCATGAGGTGCCATGTCAATGTCCGAACTGATGGCAAACCCTGCCCATTCCACAATCGTAGGCATTTGATATTTTGGAATGGGAAAACCTTATCAAAGTTTGCTCATTGATGTACGCAAAACAACAAGCATTTGACGTTTTGGAATGGGACAACCTTGTCAAAGTTTGCTCATTGATGTTAGCAAGAAGACATGCGTTTGATATTTTCGAATGGGACGCCCTTTGCTGTCAGCAGCGTCGATCTATTTTTCTTTATTCTTTAGTTGTGAAGTAAATATTGGCTCTGACATGTGAATCGCTGAGATGCATAATCATCGATTGGTTTGAATGTTCTCTATGAATTGCCAGGCCCGTGTGTTTGATTACAATGTACAGGAACGCTAAAAAGCTGCTCAAACTCTTTGTACTTTGGTCAAAGTAGAGATACTTGGACTTCAGACAAAACTTGTATGCATACTAAAAAGGACCGAAGGGAGTACATGTGAAACTGCTGCAAACGAGGCGATCACCCTGGGAATAATGCTAGTACGTTTTGTTTTGCATGTTCATCCAATGCCAGTGATACAAGAATTCAAACTAAATTCATTCATGCACGGACGGATTTCATATAAACATGCCGGATTTCATTACATTTCATACATTCTTCAACTAAAAAGGGGTTCGCTGGAGGTATAATTAATTAACCAAAGCTACGCACCTGTGTCCGACTGAGCCGAACAGAAGCTTCTTCTCCAGCGGACCGAGATTCAGTGACTTAATTGCAGGTGCAGTTGCGTAACTGACATGTGGCCCAGATGCTTGTTGGGCCCACGTGTCAGTGAGCCAACTACACCAGCAGTTAAGTAGAAGCAGCATCCTTCTCCAACATAGATCTCCGACTCCACGTCGCCTCCAAGAAGCTAATCGTCCGTCAATGGTCAACCCGCCTAGCTTGGCTTCAACCGGAGAGTAGCAGTGGTGGCCTTTCTTGGACCCGAGTGGCGGCGAACTACCGTGTTCTACTCTTCCTCATTTTCTTTGTGGCGCGGCCTCGTTGGCAGCGGGGCGGGGCCTCGACGGAGCCAGCGATGTCCTCTGTCTCGTTGCCGGCAGGGCGGCGCCTCGGTGGAGTGGGGGAAATCCTCCCCCTCGTTGCCGGCAGGGTGGGGCCTCGGCTGAGCCGACGATGTCCTCTGCCTCGTTGTTGGCGGGGCGGGGCATCGGCGGAGTAGGGCCTCCACCTCGGTGCCGGCGGGGCGGGGCCTCGGCGGAGCCGACGGTGTCCTCTGCCTCGTTGTTGGCGCCGCGGGGCCTCGGCGGAGCAGGGCCTCGTCGACACCAACGGAGTGGGGACTCGTCAGAGCCGGCATTGTCCTCTGCCTCGTCCTCGGTCTCGCCAAACAGCGCCTCGCCCGCTTCATCGCCCTCTTTGTAGGCGGCCGCAGCCTCCGCCACCCGCATGCGGTACCGCCAGCGCTCAAGGCGGCCCTCGCGGGCGGAGCGGTACGAGTCGAGCAACGCCTCCTGCTCTGCCCGCTCCACGGCGATCTGCTCCTCCGCCTGCAGGTGCTCCTCGAGGAGATGGTGGTTGTAGGCGGCGTCGGCCTGCGCCTCCCGGAACTGCTCCTCACGCTTCTGCCTCACCGTGTCCATGTATTGGGCACGGGCCTCACCGATGGTCATGGTGCAATGCACCGGCGAGGATGGCGCAGAGGAGGGGGTTGGCGCCGGATCATCGACTACCATGTTCTCCATTGGGACGCCGTCGTCCTACGGCTGCCTGCCGGCCAGGCAGTCGGCAGCAATGACTGCCATCTCCTTGTGGTCCGTCGTCCGCCCGTCTCGAAGAGCACTGGAGCGCGAGGAAGCCATGGTGGGCAGTAGTGGTGTGTACAGGAGAAAGGGAACGAAGGCGGATGACTGCGGCTATGGCCAGCGCAGCAGTTTATATAGCAATGCTGGGCAGCGGAGGGATGGACGTGTGGCGCCAGAGTAACAGCCTCGGCAACCGCGTATCATTAATGTGGATGGCAGACGGACGGACGGACGACACTTGTGTCGTTTGAAGGCGGAGCAATCGCCTGCACCGGGAAGCGGGCGGGCGGCGCTGACCGTTTCAGGCGGAAAGCGCACGCGGGCAAGGGAGGCGGTCTGGGTGGGCCAGGGCAGTCAGACTCGTGCCTGACATCGGTTCTGTCTAGCAGCCGGACATGCTGGCTCGCCAGCAAGCTCGCCGAGCTGAGCAGCGACAATCAGACAATGGACGTAGCTTCCGACCAGGAGCAGGCGCCACTATCCAAGCCGGTTCATGCCGTGTTCACCATAGATGAGGTGCGGCCGCACTTCGACGCCCTAATGGCGGAAGAGCTACCAGCGCAGGAGGACCTATGCTGCAACCTCCGTCTCGTCAACGAGCACCGGTGAACAAGCGAACGGCAATGCCGTCGCGGACATGTGGTCCTATGATCCTGGCTTCCCGAATGAGCACGGGCGCTGTATCAAACCATCCGTAGGGCCCGCGAGGCCCTCTCTGTCGTCCTTCGAGTTGTTGCGCTCACCGTGGCGTCGGCGTCCCGCGTTGTCAACATGGTCAACAGACATGAGGAATGAGGAGATGACTTTACTTGGAGAGGATGACAATGGGGACCCACCAGGGCCATAGCCGCACGTACGCAAATGCCTCCTTATTATATACTACAATAGTAAAAAAAATTGCTTCCTCCTGGTTTCCTGACATCACGGTCCCACACCATTGTCAACCTATGTAGTCAATAAACGAGAGAATTGCGCAAGGAGCGGCCGACAGCTGGGACCAAGCAGCTCGAGCAGTATTTGTGTTTTTGAGGTGTGAGCACTACAGAGTTTTTCTTGAGCGATGTTTTCGTTTTTTGAGACAAGAGCGATGTTTTCGTTGTTGTTCAAAGGAGAGCAGGGTATTAACTGGGCGGGCTGTGGCCCGTCTAGCCCAGGCCAGATATCCAGCCCAGATATTAATTTTTTTCAAGCTGAAAATGGCTAGCCCAGCAATACTTTTTTTTGAGGAATACCCAGGGAAGGTCAACTTGTTATTCTCCGCCCCGCTCGGCTGCAAATCTTTCCTAGGAGGGATGCATTAGACTTAACAAGAAAATGGGCTTTAAGAAATAATAAATGGGATGTAATTATAAAAACTGGGCTGTAACTATAAAAAATGCACCAAACACGTAATTAGTTTATTAAATATTATTTTTGGATTTTGAAAATTTTAATTTCATTAATTGTTGCGCGCGCAATGTTTCATTAGATTTTTTACGTAAGACAAATTTATATTGAAATTGTATTTAATCTGACCAGAAAATTAGGGATAAAAATATTTTGGATCCCATCAAAATGTGGGAAATTTTATTGAATTCTGTTTTGAACGGTTGGTTGCAATTATTAATCGTTGTCCTATCTAGAAAATGGGCTGTACTTTTAACAAACTGTAAATGGGATGTAGTAAATTCCATTAGAATTCAAAAATGGGTTGTACATTCTTACAAATCTCAAATGGGCTATAAGTTCTCCGCCACAGACTTGTGGGCCTACTAAGTTGATGCGTCCCCTCAAAAAAAAGTTGACGCATATGCAAGGCTTTATCAACTTATACTCAACACACGGTTCTAGCAACAGTGGCCGTTGGATGTCCATCCAATGGCTGTCGTGCTTCTTCTTCAATCTCGGATATTCTATCTTCACCCGACCAAAAAATGATTCCTCCCCCTGACATCTGGGGCGCACCGTTTCGGAGGCTGACCTGTGGGCCTACTAAGTTGACGCGTACCAAGGGCTTTGTCAACTTAGTCAATATAAATGATTCTAGCTGCATTGACCATACGATGTCCATCCAACGGCCGTCGTGCTTCTTCAACCTCTGGTCTTATTACTCCAGCCGCCCAAAGCAGCGCCGGTCGTGCCGCCTGCTCCTGCCTCCCGTGACCGGTTGTGCTGCCGCGGAGGCCTCACAGCCCCCTACTACTCCCACCGCTGGCCAGGCCCTGTGGCGACGACAGCCTCACACCACAGCCGAACCAGTGAACCCTAGTACTCCTCTCCGCGTGGGCATCCACTGACGCGTCTTCCCTGGCTCCGCGTCGTTCCCTTCCTAGGCCTCGCCGTCGTCCACCGCCTTGGTGCTCTCGGTGCAGCGTGGTCAATGTGGTCAACGAACGACTTCCATCGGAAGAGTACTGTACGTTGAGAGGCTGACAGCTGGGTCCATGGCCGCAGCAAGGACGTGCCTCCTTATTACGCGCAAAATAATTATTCCTCCACCTGACAGTAGGGACCCACCGGACATGCCACCATATTTCGCAAAAAAAAACGTTTCCCCCTGACTACTAGGACCCACCAACTACATCTTCGCACGCAAGGAAGTGCGTCCTACGGGCAAAAAAAATGATTCGCTCCCCTGACTGCTGGGACCCACCAGCTACATCTTCGCACGCAAGGAACTGCCTGACAGTCGAGACCCACCCGGTCGAAGCGTACGTAGCGTTGTCATTCTAGTCGCGAATGTGTACGTACATACCGGTCGATCGGTTTGTCTGCAGGCTGCAGCGATGAACCGTGGCCATGTAAGGAAGGGCACGTGTCATAGTAGAGGCGTGCACGTAGCATGTACACGTACGTAGAGTGGCCAGGGTGCAAGAAAGTAAATACGGCCACGTACGTACATACGGGAGGGGTCTCGAACGCCTACTCGCGCATACGTACGGCCAGGGCTCGTGTACATGGCTGGGTCGGAACGGAGAAACTGCGTCGTCGTCGTGTTCGTGGGGAGGCAACGGAATGCGTCGTGTTCATCGGGAGGCAACGGAACGCGTGCTGTTCATCGGGAGCCAGCCGGCTTGGACGGAACAGTCGATGGAAACAAGGCCCGGTGTACCGCAGAATGGAGGAAACGGCCTTGTGTTCGACCGGCCAAGGTTGAAACTGGATCCTGTTCATCGGGAGGGGTCTGGCGTACCGCAAAACGGAGGAAATGGACCTTCTACGTTCGAAACGGGGTCCTGTTGATCAGGAGGGGTGTGGCGTACCGCAAAACGGAGGAAACGGACTTATGTTGGAGCGCTACGGTCGAAACAGGGGTCCTGTTCATCGAGAGGGGTGTGGCGTACCGCAAAACGGGACTCCACGGGATACTGTTCATCTTCACCGTTGACTGCCTCCACGGGCTACTGTTCACCCACCGTTGACTGCCTCCACGGGCTCCTGTTCATCCACTGTCGACCTCCTCCAGCCTCCACCTACGACTGTTCATCCATAGGCTCCTGTTCATCCAGCCTCCACCGGCTACTGTTCAACCAGCCCTCTCCATGGGCTACTGTTCATCTAGCCCTCCACCGGCTACTATTCAACCAGCCCTCCACGGGGTCCTGTTCATCCAGCCCTCCACTGGGAACTGTTCATCCAAAACCCCCCCCAACAACGCTCACTGTTCATCAAGGGAAGGAGATCCACCGGCTCGATCGATCGGGGTCCTGTTCATCCAGTGGCAACGGCCTCTACTACCACGGGGTCCTGTTCATCCAACCCCCCACCGGGAACTGTTCATCCAACCCCCCCAACAACGCTCACTGTTCATCAAGGGAAGGAGGCAGCAGTGTTCGATCGGCTTCAATTAGCAGCAGTAGCGAAGGAATTGCTCGATCGGGTTCAGTTAACAGCCATCGATCGATCGCTCGGGTTCAGTAACGCGTAGCTTGCAGTCCAATCGCTCGGGTTCAGTAGGCGAACGCCTCGCTCGGGTTAAGTTAGAGCCCAACGCCTCGCACCCACGCGCCTACGTGTACGAGAGAAACGCGCATCGCTCAGCCCCCGACCACCCACCCTAACCAGGAACTCCCCGATATTTTCCATGCCCTTGCTTCTACCACGGTTTTTTTTCGTCATGCACAGCCCAAAGAATGTCATGCAGCTGCATCTCCGGCCCGCCCAGGACGAAAAGCCCATTTTCTGTCATGATTTTTTGTGATAGAAGTAGGAGCCCACCACATCTATGATGATACCGGGTTTTGTCACAATTATCGTCATAGAAGTGTCATAAGCATGACAATTTTTTTTCGTTCGGCCCAAAATGTCATGGATGTGTATTTTTTTGTAGTGAAGGGATACGCCGTGGGCCGGATGACCAAGAGTCGTCGCGGCAAGCTCTACATCGACGACGCTGGCTGGGGCCCCGAGGCTGGCTCAATTGAGTACGGGTACCAGGTCCCCTTTGGTAGAATCCACGTCTTCATCGGCAAAATCGGCGAGTCAGGGCTTGAGCCGGACACCTGCACCGACATCTTCGAGACGGCTCAGCGCGCACGATCCGCCAAGGTTCAAACCGCCATGAAGCATGCCTTTGTTGGTTTCATCCATTGGGCAGATCTTGAGGAAGGATCTGTATCCAGGGGAGAGACGCTAATCTGCTCTGATGGTGAGTCTTCAACTGGTGAGACCGATTCAATGTATCAACGGCAGGACGGTAGGCTTGGGGGCTGTTCCGATGGTGACATTATTCCGGACCCCTATGAGCCACCGAACAGGGTTGCAATCTTCATGGCTGGTACACAACCGGTGCTCGGTTCGACGACTGCCGTGGCTATGACCTCCAGCTCAACGGCTACGGTGACGGCTGGTGCTAGCGGCTCTGCACGCCCACCGGCTCAGGTTCTGACCAAGCTGTTGGATGCTTTGGCGACTTTAATGCGGGCAGAGGTAACCCCGGAGACTCAAGAACATCATAAAGTGGATGTTGCGAAGCTACGAGATGAGATAGCTCAAGCTAAGGAAGAACTTGCGGCTGAGAACGCTAGGATGGCCACAGAGTAAGCTGCTATGGATGCTCAGGCACAACGGATTCAGGTAGAGTCTGTCCGGCTTACCTTGGATCAAAACGCTTCAAACGCCATCATGAGGAGGAGGCATCAGACCCGTCTACCCACAGAGTATGAGGCCAGGAACCTTTTTAACATGCCTGGGGCAGGGACCACTAACCCACCCGTGACCGGAGCGCCGGTTCAGCCGTGTGCAGTGGACCCGCCTCGTTTGAATGTGACTCCGCCCCAGCATGTTCCGACACCGCCGGGTCATTACTCTAACCCTCCGGATGATTGTTGCAGTGACACAATTGGTGGCTCTTCCTATTGAAGGTGAGTCTCCAGCCGCGATAGAGATACGGAGGGCCGGAGAGCTTCTTCAGACAGCGGTGGCTCAACAGGCGACTTATTCGTATAGCCGTGAAATGATTCATTCAACCCCTCGTCCAACTTGGAGTTATAGCACGCATATTGACTCCCCTGCAGTTTGAAGCAGTGAGCGGCATCATAATCAACCTCATAGGCATGACCCGCTTGTGGTGGTAATGATGCTCAGACGTTGGTGGACCAGGGCAGTGCACGCCGGGAGGCAGAGCTGGCGGCTCAACAACAATCTCCGGTGTTGGCGTCCTGGGAACGGGGGTCCCTAGACTTGCCTGCCTGCGGCCTACGGCGTGGCTCCACCAGCGGCCCTGTACGACCCATCTTCACCAGCAAACACTCAAGACCCTCGCAAGGGGCCAAGCCTCGCGAGGCGGACGACGCAAGACCTCCTCGAGGGCGGCCTCACCAGGCTGGCTCGCGAGGGGGAGAGAGATCAAGGCAAGGGGCACCTCGCGAGGTTCCTCTGACGCAAGCCATGACGACCGGGGCCAGGCGGGCGCCAGGCGGGCGCCAGCGCGCGCAGTGTCCTCGTTTCCTCTTTGGTGCTAAAGAGGCAAGCGTAGGCGAGGAGTCTCGAGGCATCAGGCAAAGGTTTTCATATCGGTGCAATGAGACCAAGACCAGCAGGATGACAGGACGGAGGTCACCGTGGAGCCCAAGACAGCGTCACCACCAGAGCCTTTGGCAGGCGAAGACCAGCTTTAGTCAGGATAACTTGTACTAGTTGTCTCCCTTCAAATTTGGCCATTGTGGGATCCCTTCCCAGCTAACATTTGGGGAGAGGACTAGGGCCTCTATAAATAGGACTAGCCACCATAGTAGGAGGCAACGGATCTTGGGCTATTCAGATCATCCTCACCCACACAAGCTCACCAAGCACAAGAGCACCTCTCCTCAGGAGGCTGTTCTTCCCTTGTAACTGTTCATCCTCAGCCCAACAGGCAATCCACCACACCACACTGGAGTAGGGTATTACACCACATCGGTGGCCCGAACCAGTATAAATCTTGTGTCCCTTTGTTCTGCGTGTTCGACGCGCTGAGCCTTGAGATCGCGGTGAGGGAGAGTGCTTTGGGGAGGAGAGATCTTCGTGCGCACCCCAGTGTTCGAACCTCAAGGGTTTTGCCGGAACCCGAAATCCGACATTTGGCACGCCGCAGCCAGGGGTACGCCGCCTTTGTACTCCTTGCATATGCCTCAGGCTGCGGCCGGATCACACGGTGGGCCTTGTCGAGCCCGCGTGCTCCCTGGCGCACCAGGAGGTTTCGTCGGCATCGACGCGACCAGCGGCGCCGGACACCCAACCGCACATGTGCCTCCCCCGATGGGCGCAAGCGGGAGCATTGCCACCCACGGTCCCGGCAGGATGACGCCGTACCATCCTCAGAGTGGCGCGCCGGGTCGGGCGATGTGGAGCGCGGGGCACTTTAGCGAGGTTTCTAGGGCGACGGCTCCGGAGGGCTATGTGCCCCGCATGATGGACCAGGAGTACACGCCGGAAGATAAACCCGACACGTTCCTCGAGCCGGGTTGGGAAGAGGAGACACTGGAAGTTGAGGCCTTCCAGGAGCCACCCGGGAACCTCGCCGACCATGCCGGCGACAACAGCTATAGGGTACCACTATTCTCTTAGGAGCAGGCTTACGCTAACCATGGGTCGCAAGTGAATCAGGTCACAACGGTGGGCGACGGCCGCAGCACGGCAGCCCCCCTTCCACCAGGGGAAGCGCACTGGGGGCTGCGTGGGAGGAGCCGGGAGCAAGGCCCCTCCCCGCATCGCACGGAGCAAGGCGTCGCTCGGAGGTAGGCCTCTACTGGGGAGGCACTGGCGAGCCTCCCCCCAGCAGAGGGCGGGTGGTCGCCGAGTGTAACACCCCGGATGTAATTTTCCATATTTGTAACTCCAACTCTTGCCATTTTCGGCTATGTGTTATGATATTCCCTCCGTGGTTGGGTTTTGTTTTCCGTGTTGCATTTTGTTCATGTCTTGCATCTCATATCATGTCATCATGTGCATATCTTTTGCATACGTGTTCGTCTCATGCATCCGAGCATTTTCCCCGTTGTCCGTTTTGCAATCCGGCACTCCCACCTCCTCCGGCGCACCCATCTTGTTTCTTTTAGTGAGCAGGAGTTAAACGTTCTCGGAATGGACCAAGATTTGCCATGTGGCCTTGGTATACCACCGGTAGATCACCTGTCAAGTTTCGTTCCATTTGGAGGTCGTTTGGTGCTCCAACGGTTAACCGGGTAACCGCAAAGTCCGTTTGTGTGTTGCAGCAAAACCCCCCTCCAAACAGCCCAAAAACCCCTCTAAGTCACTTCCATGCTCTAGGTCGTTCGATCACGACCGTGTGGGCAAAAACCGCACTCCATTTGGAGTCTCCTAGCTCCATCTACCTATAAAACTCCTCCCCCTCCGAAATTATTCACAGATCAAACCCTAGCCCGTCTCCGTCCCCGCCGCCTCCATCTCCGCCCTCCCGCACCACGGCGACCGCGCCCGTCCCCGCCGTTCTCCGGCGACCGCGCCTCTCCCCCGACGCCGCCGAGCTTCTCCGGCGGCCCGAGCTCGAACCCTAGCCCCGATCCAGATCGGGTCAACGCCGACGGTTGACTTTCTCTCCTGTCTCAAATTTTCTGTCCCGTATGTTTTACAATATACGCCCCTGTTCATTGCATCATAACTCTCTGCATATAGCTCCGTTTCGTGCGTGTAATATATCGAAATGTTCGCCTCGAGATGCTATTCATTTTGTTCCATTACGCCATGTTCATTTGAGTCCATCTTGATGCCCAAATCTCTGGTGCAAGAGTGATATTTGCTGTTAACTGCTGTTACTTATCAGAACTTTGTGATTTGTTATTTTTGTTGCATTTAATGTATGCATCTTATGGGCATGAGCTCTACATGTGTTTTGATGTATGGCATGCCATATTTATAGAGGGGTATGCGATGTATTTTTTTGACCTCTGTGGTTACTAGCACAAGCATGCAAACTAGGCTTCATGATGTTTCTGTTTTCAGGGACTTAGCAATTTTACCAAGTCTGTGACTGCTGTTATTTTGTTGCCATGTATCCATGTGGCTACAGAGAGATCCATGCTTATTTTGGTGATGTTCAGTAAGGATGTTTTGTAGATATAGTTGTGATATATCCATTCATGCCTCTTTTTGCAATTATGAAGTGCCATAGCATGACTCAATCTTGCTCTACTTTTGCTATAAAATATTTCTGGCAGATTGTTAACATGATATTCAATTTTGCCAAGCTTGTTGTAGTTGATCCTTTCATGCTATGTATTTTCTCTTGCCATGGATAGCTTCATAGACATGCCATATTGCTGAAGGTATGCTTGTTTTGTTATTCATTTCCTTGTGGTGAGTGCATCAAGCTCACCAAGATGCCTTCATATTACTGTTTCTGTCATTCTCTGTTTTCTGCCAAGTCTGAAACCTGTTAACGAAACTTGCTATGTTTACATGAGTGCCATCATATCTTCTCGTCCTTTTTGGCTTATGGTCAGTAAGGGACTTGTATTCTATGCAATTAGTAGATTCAAGCCATGCCTTGTTTTGCCATGTTAATTTCCTGTAGCATGTTGATTTCTTGCTCTGAACATTGCTACCTGATACTGTTTCAGCTATGTACAGTAATTTCACTAAGTCTGTGAACCTGTTATCTTTTGCACTTTTGCCATGCTTGTTTGAACCTACTGTGATGTGATCTAGCCATAGCTCAGTGTTCATCTTTTGTCAAGAATATCCTGCAGATTACTTCCATATGCTTTGTTGCTATGTTGGAGTGCTCTAGCATTGTTACTTGATGTATTCTAAGTGCTATCATGCTGTTAATCACAGATTCGTGTCGTTCTTGTTTTGCTTGCCATTTGCAAACCGTGCATCCGTTTCCGATGACCTTTATATCGATTTCGACCGAAATCATCTCATCTTTCCATTGGCATGCTTGGTTTGCCAAGTTACTGCCTTGTTCATCATTTTTCTTCCGGAGCACGCATATGCATCACATACCACATCTCGCATATCATACATGTTTTGCATCATGTTGCTTGTGCATTTCCCGTGATTGATTGTGGTTCCGTTTGCTTGTGTTCTTGTTGTGGCTAGAGCCGGGAGATGAGTTCGTGAATGAGGAACTTGTTGAGTACGCTTACGAGGATCAAGTTTTCGACAACTCTGAGAACCTTGCAGGCAAGATGACCATACCCTCGAAATCACTTCTATCTTTGATTTGCTAGTTGTTCGCTCTATTGCCATGCTGCGCTACCTATCACTTGCTGTATCATGCCTCCCATATTGCCGTGTCAAGCCTCTAACCATCCTTTCATAGCAAACCGTTGTTTGGCTAAGTTACCGCTTTTGCTCAGCCCTTCTTATAGCGTTGCTAGTTGCAGGTGAAGTTGAAGTTGATTCAATGTTGGAACATGGATATTTTGGAATATCACAATATCTCTTATTTAATTAATGCATCTATATATTTGGTAAAGGGTGGAAGGCTCGGCCTTATGCCTGGTGTTTTGTTCCACTCTTGCCGCCCTAGTTTTAGTCATACCGGTATTTGTTCCTTGAGTTTGCGTTCCTTACGCGGTTGGGTGATTTATGGGACCCCCTTGACAGTTCGCCTTGAATAAAACTCCTCCAGCAAGGCCCAACCTTGGTTTTACCATTTGCCACCTAAGCCTTTTCCCCCCGGGTTTTCGCGAGCCCGAGGATCATCTTTATTTAAACCCCCGGACCAGTGCTCCTTCAAGTGCTGGCCCAAACCGAGCGATGTCCGGCGCCCCCTGGGCAACCAGGGTCTATGCCAACCCGACGTCTGGCTCATCCGTTGTGCCCTGAGAACGAGATATGTGCAGCTCCTATCGGGATTTGTCGGCACATCAGGCGACTTTGCTGGTCTTGTTTTACCATTGTCGAAATGTCTTGTAAACCGGGATTCCGAGACTGATCGGGTTTTCCTGGGAGAAGGTTTATCCTTCGTTGACCATGAGAGCTTATAATGGGCTAAGTTGGGACACCCCTGCAGGGTATTATCTTTCGAAAGCCATGCCCGCGGTAATGAGGCAGATGGGAATTTGTTAATGTCCGGTTGTAGAGAACTTGTCACTTGACTTAATTAAAATACATCAACCGTGTGTGTAGCCGTGATGGTCTCTTCTCGGCGGAGTCCGGGAAGTGAACACGGTTTGAGTTATGCATGAACGTTAGTAGGCGTTCAGGATCACTTCTTGATCATTTCTAGCTTCGCGACCGTTGCTTTCTTCTCTTCTCGCTCTCATTTGCGTATGTTAGCCACCATATGTGCTTAGTGCTTACTGCAGCTCCACCTCATTACACCATCCTTTCCTATAAGCTTAAATAGTCTTTATCTCGCGGGTGTGAGATTGCTGAGTCCTCGTGACTCACAGATTCTACCAAACAGTTGCAGGTGCCGACGATGCCAGCGCGGATGACGCAACCGAGCTCAAGTGGGAGTTCGATGAGGAACGTGGTCGTTACTATGTTTCTTTTCCTGATGATCAGTAGTGGAGCCCAGTTGGGACGATCAGGGATCTAGCATTTGGGGTTATCTTATTTTCATTTGGATTTGACTGTAGTCGGTCTATGTGTGGATTTTGGATGATGTGTGAATTATATTTATGTATTGAGTGAAGTGGCGATTGTAAGCCAACTCTCGTTATCCCATTCTTGTTCATTACATGGGATTGTGTGAAGATGGCCCTTCTTGCGACAAAACCACAATGCGGTTATGCCTCTAAGTCGTGCCTCGACACGTGGGAGATATAGCCGCATCGTGGGTGTTACAAGTTGGTAATCAGAGCCATCCCCGACTTAGGAGCCCCCTGCTTGATCGAATCGCTGGTGTTGTTGAGTCTAGAACAAAAATGTTTTGTGTCTTAGGATTATATATATCGGAGAGTAGGATTCTTTTTACTCCTCAGTCCCTTCGTCGCTCTGGTGAGGCCTCCTGACATAGAAGTTTTGACTCTTCTCTCCTCAAATTTCACTAAATTTTTTTTAGGATCACGCGTGTATCTTAGAATCGTTCCGATGGTTTTGTGACGAGAACATTGTTCTTGGTGCCTCCTGACATTTAGGGATTGTGGAAGTGTCCCGGGGAGTTGAGCTTCGAGGTGTTGTCGTCACAATTTTATCGTTGCAGTTCTGGAATACCTGAGTTTCGCCGACATCGAAATCTCTTTTATGCAGCTGTTGGTGAGATCACCTCGACGTCACCCAGTACTGGGGTGGGAGTTCGGGAGTTGTCGTGGAATTGTCACGGCAGATGTCCTCAAGCTAGGACTTAGTCGTGGAGCCATCGCCGCTAGGAAGCTTGAAGGGGTTAACGGGACAAGGAACACGAGGGTTTATATTGGTTCGGCCCCTTATGGTGAAGGTAAAAGCCTACATCCAGTTGAGGTGGTATTGATTAGGGTTTCGATGACCAGGGAGCTTAACTGCTATGCCTGGCTCTCGATCAGATTGTTCTCGTCCTTAAACCGCTGCCGGGTCGTCCCTTTATATAGGGAGGCTGACGCCCTGCAGCTCTCAGAGTCCCGGCCGGCTCATAAGAGTGTCCGGCTCGGACTCTCAACTATTCTGGCCTTACACTACAAGTTCTACCATAATAATGATTGCAACTACGGGCCTTAAGCCATATCCGGGTCTTAAGCCCATCTTTGGCCCACCGTCTTCAAGGTTGGCGCCGGGCTTCTGGCAATGACCATATGAGTAACCCGGCCCCTCCTGGCAGGTGACTCTAAGGTCTATATCCTCAACATTAGGCCCCAGATTGATTTGAGCCGGCTCATGTCAATCTTCCATTCCTTCGACAGAAAAACTCCGGCTTACAATTGTGTGAAGGCCATAACCCGGCATGACATCATCCTCTGGACTCCGGGTAATCCGCCGTGATGTCATCTTCCATTAAGCCCGTTTTTTACTCCGCCAGATTCGCAACGGATCTTTACTTTTACTGTCATCCCGAAAATCGAGGCGTTTCGTGGGGAGATAACCACGCCGTGGTCTCCTTGATTCTTGCGCCCACTTATGAGCTCGCCTTATAAATAGGCCGGCCCGACGGGCTTTCAGCCACTTCTCTCTCCTTCGTCTTCTTCCTCGCGCCACTGCTCCCCTGCCCGAGCTCTGCTACTGCCGCCGCCGTCGCGCCCCCGGTCTTCGTCAACCTTGGCCGCTTCATCACCCTGACTCGGTCCAGACAAACGGCGGCAACCTCCGCTCCTCTTCAGCTCCGGTGAGTCCTCGCTACTCCATAGGGCAGATCCGCACTAGGGCTTCATAGTTCTTCCTCTGTTCTTCGTAGTTCATCACGGCCCTCAGTAGTTTTGAATTTTACTGCCCCTTTTTGATCTTAGCTATGTATAGACTCACTGCGGTAGATGCTTAAGACCCATTTCACATGCAGATAGCCCTCTTTTTACTGCATAAGAGCCTTGTTCGGACTCAAGAACCTCCTCGCGTCTGTTTCTAGGTCTAGAAACTTTTCTTTTGCCCGACCATTTTGATCCAAAATATTTACTGCGATGTGTGAAACCTGTTTTACCACACTTAGTAAAAAACTGCAATCATTGAATCTCGGCGGTTTACATTTCCGGTTTTAAAGAAACCACGCGTCGTAGAACCTTCCGGCTTAAAGAAAACCATGCGCCATAAAAATTTCTGGCTTATCTGTGATAAGGCCTGTAGACAATCAAATTACTCTCAATCCCTCGGCGGCTTAAATAGCCCGATGCACTTAGGTGTATACCATTAGTCCCCTTCATAAGCCGCCACCTTGACATTGAACTTTAGATTTCTTCCGGCTTATAATTAACCCGGACGTTTTTCCTTTTATCATAGACCGCCAACTTTCACCATGCCTCCCAAAGCTCCCAAAGCCTCCATTACTTGCAACTAGATGAGGTCCAATGTCACCAATGAGACCCTAGCGGATTTTGTTAAGTCTGGATATCTGCCCAAGAAGGACATCATGTCCTACCGTGCCCCTGACCCATCAGAAGAGAGACCACAGCCAAAGGACGGGGAGGTAGTGATTTTTGCGGATCATATGAGCCGAGGCTTCGCACCGCCCGGTTCAAAGTTTTTCAGAGACGTCCTGAATTTCTTCGACCTGCGGCCTCAGGACATAGGACCCAACTCAGTGTCCAATATCTGCAACTTCCAAGTGTTCTGTGAGGTTTACCTTGGAGAAGAACCTAGTCTGCTGTTCTTCAGAGAGCTTTTTTACTTGAACCGTCAGAATGAGTGCGCCAATGGGCCAAGTCTAGAGCTAGGTGGCATCTCCATTCAGCGGCGAAGGGACTGCCTTTTCCCTTACGCAGAGCCGCCCAGCCACCCCAAGGACTGGAATCTGACGTGGTTTTACTGCCAAGACACGTCACCGGCTGATGAAAGTCCGTTGCCCGGCTTTCGCCCCTCACGTCTGGAGCCGACTCACCACTGTCAGACAAGCTGACTCAAGTGGAGCGCCAACCTTTGCTCCCCACTATCAACAAGATCAAGGCTCTCCTGGGCAATGGTCTGAATGGAATCGATCTGGTCCGGGTCTGGATCTCGTGGCGGGTGATCCCACTGAGCCGCCGCCCCGGCTTAATGTGTGAGTACACGGGCCGAAAGGACGACCCTCAGAGACACAGCCGCAATGATCTTCCTGAAGACGTTGCAGAAGAGATGACCAAGGCTCTCTTGAACGAGAGCCTGGAAGACTGCGGAAGGACCGGGTTAGCCCCCTTCTGCAAGACCAACCCAGCCCCAGCGGTAAGCCGCTGATCTAAACATCTTATCTGTACATAACTTTCATCTGAATCATTTTAAGAAAACCTCATTGTATTCCTTCAGGCTGATGACAAGTTCTGGCGGGTCAAATATGACCACGAAGCGGCCAAGAAGGCCAGAAAGGCGAAGAAAGCCGCCAAGAAAGCCGCTCCCCGCAAGAAGGGGAGTAGGCCAACTGCTTCGGTGCTGATGCAATTAAGCGACAGCTCCGAGTCAGAGGTAACCCCTGAACCTGTAAGCTCTTTGCTGCATTTATTGTTTATTTCTTGTCCGCCTTACCAACACTTGTTCATCAATAGGATGACACCAGAGCCAGTAATCCGGTGGTTGAAGAGGTAATGTCACTTTCCTCCGACTCGGAGCCCTTGCCAAGGCTGAAAGTCCGAAGGGTAACCCGGAAAGTAAGCTTTTCACATCCTTTAGCTTATCAAGATCCTCAATTTATTTTGAAGCGACAGGTTCATGAGAGCCGGCGTCACACCCGGACCAACAAGGACACCGACCTCTCCGCCGGGTTACCTGACGCATCGAGGAAGCGCTGAACTGAGGTTATTTCCCACTTGTACCCTTTTCATCCGTTGGCGGGTGTTATCCGTCAGCCACTCAATTCTTCTGACTCAAATTATCAGGAGACCTCCCCCTCTTCGGGCGACTCTATGCAGTCGAGTCTTCCGGCTTTCAAGACCGCGCCCGGGTAATGATAACCATCTCATGTTATACTTGTCTTTACTTACCCTTTTGTGCTTAACGTTTCTGTCCTTTCAGTGCCCAAGCCAAACTCACCAAGAGGGCGAAGAAGGCCAAGCCAATCGAAGAGCCGGAGTTGCCTGAGCCGGAGGCAGCAGATCAAGAACCGCCAGCTGCCTCCGCTCCCGAAGCCGCCGCTCCAACTAAAAAGGTAGCTGCCGAAGCTTCTGCTAACCCGGAGGCCTCCGGCTCGGCTCAACCGGCAAATGATCCGGACGTGGTAATCACCCGGACAGAATTTGTTGAGCCGGGGAGACCTACCGCACTGGCCAAGTGCTCCGCTAAGGGGGAGTTGCTACAGCCCCACCGGGTGAACCTGGACCTCTCCGACTATGCCAACCTGAGCATTGGAGAGCTTGTCTCTGGCTACATCAGCCAAGTGCATAAGAGCCGGGACGCAGAGGTTGCCATGGTGAACCAGATCCAGCAGAAATCTGAGGTATCATTCTGCTGTCCTCGTACTTACTGCATATTTACCTTTATCATGCTAGCCCCCAAGTCGACAACTGATGATTGAATATGTTGTAGACTTAGGTTCCGGCTTACCCAATTGAACCGGCCATTTGTAGATAGAAACGTTCAAAATGCATTAGCCCCCAAGTGCCAAGTGTCTTTGCTTAGAAAACACTTGGGACTTGAAATTTATATAGTAGCTGTTCATGTCATAACCCGGAAATTTATGCAGGCCGCTGGCAAGAAGCTAGAGGCTGACATGGCTGATCTCAAGAACCGGCTGAAGATGCAAGAGATGGAGACCCGGAAGGCCAATGCCAAATTTGTGTCTAGCATCGCCGCTCAAGAGAAGCTGAAAACGGAGTTTGACGCTGAGCGGAAGGCGTGGGCCGAAGAGAAGGCCGCATTGGTGAACCGGGCTGAACAGGCGGAGAAGGCTCTCTCCGAGAAGACCGCCGAGCTCTCCGGCCTAAAGCGCCAGGTGTCCCAGATGGTGGCCGCAATCTTCGGTAAGTCGCCTCACCGGCTTTCATCAAGTTTAGAATTTGTATATCTCATAATTCATCCTTGTCGACGGCTTATCTGATTCTGTTAAACAGGTCCCAGAAGTGCCAACCTCAACCAGAGCGTGGTAACCAAGCTGAAGGCCGCGTATACCCTGGTGGAGCAGCTCTACACCGGGTCACAGCGTGCCTTGGCTGTGGTGGCCCTATCCAACGAGGTGCCGACTCACCTGGCAGAAGTCCTTCGCCGGCTCGCTGTTCTGCCTTAACGGATCCAAGAGCTGCGACGGGCCTCCGCAAGAGCCGGAGCGATCGCCCCGCTAAGTCGGGCCAAGGCGTTCCTGCCGGAGTTAGACCCGGCGGACATCGCCCTTGGCTATCCAAGCCTGAAGGAAGATGGCTCCGCTTTCGATCAGAAGGACTTCGCAGCTTGCGTGAAGGCCGTATGCCCGGTGGCCACTCTGATTGGCAATGATACAGATCCGACTAAGTATTAGCCGGGCTACGATACAGAAAATCAGAGGATCCCTACTCCGCGCTATGAAGCCCTCAACTTGATCCCGCCGGCTCGTCAGCACACCTTCGCCCCGGAGATTGACCCGGCCGGGTTAATTGACGAGGAAGCCCAATTCGAAGCTCTCAGCGGCATCGACTGGAAGTCATCAACTTTCCAGGTCTTGGGATCAGCCGGAGGAGAAGATAGGAACGAGCCGGAGACTTCAACTCAACAAGCGTCGTAACTCGGCTGGCGGCTTAGCAAACAATGCCTCATACTTTTGGACTCAATGAGTCTTGTAATAGAGTAGGACCAATACTTTATCTTTGTCGTGCCATCGTGCACGCCTTGAATGCTGAAGTGTGCTGAAATTGTCTCCTTTATGTTTCTCCAGGTCATAATTAATCATTTGTTTTCCTTACTCTCAAAATAGTTGCCTGTAACTATCCTGCAGAGAAAGACAAATCATAAGCCTCGAGGTGGCTTACCGCCCTGCGAATCATAGGTTTTAGATAACCCGGAATATGAATCAAAAAAGGAATGGTCTTTAATAACATCCTAAATACAGCCGTAATAACATACTTAGCGGCCTGCAAGCATACTTCCGGCTTAGATAACCCGGGTAGGAGGTTGGCACCGCAATTCTGGTTTACCTGTCTTAATAACACCCATTGTGTTCAGCTAATACTGTAAACCAAAGTTAAGCCGGCAAAATGAGACCCGACCGTACACACATGGAAATAAACAGACAGAACTTGCTATAAAGCAGAGGAACTTAGGGGCTTCCGGTTCGAATACGACCAGAGACCCGGCCCAAAGGGGTTATGCTAGGATTCGAATGCGACCATATAGCCCCCAGTGGGTGTGGCGATGCCAATCAAGAGGGTATCGACAGCTATGTTCTCTTTGGTTCGAATACGACCCATGTTTGAACAGGAAGCCCCCAAATGACATTAAGAATTGTTTAACGATGCTGATTCGAATATGATCCACGTCGGTTCTCAAAGGGGTTAAACTAAGATTCAAATATGATCAAAGAAAACTCCTCAATGAGCTCGGCACCTTGCCAATGAAATGGGTATTGACAGCTATGTCCTCTTTGGTTCGAATACGACCCATGTTTGAACAGGAAGCCCCCAAGTGACCTTATTGCTTACAGCTAGATTCGTACACGATCATAAGCTGGATCCTCCTTCAAGTTATCATGTGATCTTGTAATGAAAAACAACACGTACATATTTGGAGGAGGAAAAAAAGGACAGAGGTCCTGCTTTATTGCTTATCATAATATATACATGGCTGAGAGGAATATGTACATTACGAGAGCCGGTGGCTCAAGTGTAGTAAGGCCGAAGCTGAGCTATGTTCCACGGCCGACGGGTCTCTTCCTCCGACTTGCGTGAATCTTTGCGCTCCCGAATGTCAATGAGGTAATATGACCCATTGTGCAAGTTCTTGCTGACCACAAAGGGCCCTTCCCAAGGCGGGGACAACTTGTGTGTATCTGTTTGATCCTGGATGAGCCGGAGCACGAGATCGCCTTCCTGGAAGACCCGGGATTTAACCCGGCGGCTATGATAACGGCGCAGGTCTTGTTGGTAAATTGCCGAACGGGGTGCTGCCACATCACGCTGTTCGTCCAACAAGTCAAGAGCATCTTGGCGCGCCTGTTCATTATCCGTCTCAACATAAGCCGCCACTCGAGGTGAGTCATGACGGATGTCACTGGGGAGGACTCCTTCTGCCCCATAAACCATGAAGAAAGGCGTAAAACCTGTAGACCTGTTAGGAGTAGTGTTGATGCTCCATAACACGGAGGGCAACTCCTCCACCCAACAACCCGGCGTCCGTTGCAAAGGGATCAAAAGCCGGGGCTTGATGCCCTTCAGAATCTCCTGATTAGCTCTCTCAGCTTGACCATTGGATTGAGGATGAGCCACTGAGGAAACATCAAGTCGGATATGCTCTCGTTGACAAAACTCTTCCATGGCGCCTTTGGAGAGATTGGTGCCATTGTCAGTGATAATGCTGTGCGGAAAACCAAAGCGAAAGATCACCTTTTTCATAAACTGAACCGCCGTGGCTGCATCGCACTTGCTAACTGGCTCCGCTTCAACCCACTTGGTAAACTTGTCAACTGCCACCAAAAGGTGGGTCTTCTTATCCTTGGACCTTTTGAAAGGCCCAACCATATCAAGCCCCCAGACCGCAAAGGGCCAAGTAATTGGGATCATCCTCAGCTCTTGAGCCGGTACATGAGCCCGTCGTGAGAACCTTTGGCAACCGTCACACTTACTGACCAAGTCCTCTGCATCAGCATGAGCCGTCAACCAAAAAAAACCATGACGAAAAGCCTTGGCCACAAGAGACTTTGAGCCGGCGTGATGGCCGCAATCCCCTTCATGGATCTCACGCAAGATCTCTTGACCTTCCTCAGGTGAAACACAACGCTGAAACGCTCCCGTAACACTGCGGTGGTGCAACTCACCATTGATAACGATCATTGACTTAGCCCGCCGGGTTATTTGCCTGGCCAAAGTTTCATCCTCAGGTAACTCACCCCGGGTCATGTAAGCCAGATAGGGCATTGTCCAGTCTGGTATGATATGGAGAGCCGCCACCAGTCGTGCCTCCGGGTCGGGGACAGCCAGGTTTTCCTCTGTAGGCAGCTTAACAGAAGGATTATACAGGACATCCAGGAAAGTATTAGGCGGCACCGGCTTTCGCTGAGAGCCTAGCCGGCTTAAAGCATCAGCCGCCTCATTGTTCCTGCGATCAATGTGATCTACTTGGTAGCCCTGAAAGTGCCCAGCAATGGCATCAACTTCGCGGCGATAAGCCGCCATGAGAGGGTCCTTAGAGTCCCACTTGCCTGATACTTGTTGAGCCACCAAGTCTGAGTCACCGAAACACCTTACCCGGCTCAAGCTCATCTCCTTAGCCATCCGAAGACCGTGGAGCAAGGCCTCGTACTCAGCCGCATTGTTAGTGCAAGGAAACATCAATCGTAGCACATAATGGAACTTGTCACCTTTAGGGGAAGCCAATACAACTCCAGCCCCCGAGCCCTCCAACTGCCTGGACCCATCGAAGTGGATAGTCCAATATGTGTTATCCGGCTTTTGCTCGGGCACTTGTGACTCTGTCCAATCATTGATGAAATCCACCAAGGCCTGAGATTTAACAGCAGTGCGTGGCACATATTTGAGACCATGAGGTCCGAGCTCGATAGCCCACTTAGCCACTCTCCCTGTGGCCTCTCTATTTTGAATGATATCACCAAGAGGGGCAGAACTGACCACGGTTATGGGATGGCCCTGGAAATAATGCTTAAGCTTCCGGCTTGCCATGAACACACCATAAACAAGCTTCTGCCAATGCGGATACCGCTGTTTGGACTCGATAAGCACTTCGCTGACATAATAAACCGGCCGCTGAACCGGATGCTCCTTACCCTCTTCCTTGCGCTCCACCACCACAGCCACACTGACGGCTCGTGTGTTCGCCGCCACGTACAGTAATAAGGGCTCCTTATCAACCGGAGCAGCAAGGACTGGGGGCTCTGCCAGCTGCTTCTTCAAATCCTCAAAAGCGGTATTAGCTGCATCATTCCAGACAAAGTTATCAGTTTTCTTCATCAACTGATATAATGGCATGGCCTTCTCACCCAAACGGCTTATAAACCGGCTTAAAGCAGCGATGCGACCCGCCAAGCGCTGAACATCATTTATACACGCCGGCTTAGCTAGGGAGGTGATGGCTTTGATCTTCTCCGGGTTAGCTTCAATGTCTCTGTCAGAAACCAAGAAACCCAAAAGTTTGCCTGCAGGAACACCAAAAACACACGTGGCCGGGTTAAGCATCATCTTGTAGACCCGGAGATTATCAAAGGTTTCCCTTAAATCATCTATCAGGGTTTCCTCTTTTATGGACTTGACCACAATATCGTCCACATAAGCGTGAACATTGCGCCCAATCTGTTTATGAAGGCAGTTCTGTACACAACGCTGGTAAGTCGCCTGTGCACACTTGAGTCCAAAGGGATAGACACATAGCAGAAGGCTCCAAAGGGAGTGATGAATGCCGTCTTCTCCTGGTCCTTAACTTCCATTTTAATCTGATGATATCCGGAATAAGCATCCAAGAAACTTAAGCGCGCACAACCTGCCGTAGCATCAATAATTTGATCAATACGGGGGAGGGCAAAGGGATCAGCCAGACATGCCTTGTTTAAGTCCGTATAATCCACACACATCCGCCAAGTGCCGTTCTTTTTGAGCACGAGCACCGGGTTAGCCAACCACTCCGGGTGAAAGACTTCAACAATAAACCCGGCCGCCAAGAGCCGGGCCACCTCTTCACCAATAGCCTTCCGCTGCTCCTCATTGAACCGCCGAAGGAACTGCCTGACTGGCTTAAATTTCGGATCAACATTGAGAGTGTGCTCAGCGAGTTCTCTAGGTACACCTGGCATGTCCGAAGGTTTCCATGCGAAGATGTCCCTATTCTCACGGATGAACTCGATGAGCGCGCTTTCCTATTTTGGATCCAGATTGGCACTGATGCTAAATTGCTGAGATGAATCTCCTGGGACGAAATCAACAAGCTTAGTCTCATCAGCCGACTTAAATTTCATTGCCGGCTCATGCTCCGTAGTCGGCTTTTTCAGAGAGGTCATATCAGTTGGGTCAACATTGTCTTTGTAAAATTTCAACTCCTCTGTTGCACAAACAGATTCTGCATAAGCTGCATCGCCTTCCTCAAATTCCAAGGCCACCTTCCGGCTGCCGTGAACCGTAATGGTCCCATTATGACCCGGCATCTTGAGTTGTAAGTAAACATAACACGGCCGTGCCATGAACTTGGCGTAAGCCGGCCGCCCAAATATAGCATGGTACGGACTTCTTATCTTGACCACCTCAAAGGTCAATTTTTCCACCCTGTAGTTGTTTTCATCTCCGAAGGCCACTTCCAACTCGATCTTGCCGACTGGATAAGCCGACTTACCAGGTACCACACCATGGAAGATAGTGTTTGACTGGCTGAGGTTCTTATCAACCAACCCCATACGGTGAAAAGTCTCATAATAGAGGATGTTGATGCTGCTGCCTCCATCCATGAGCACCTTAGTGAACTTATATCCTCCCACCTGAGGAGCCACCACAAAGGCCAAGTGACCCGGATTGTCTATCCGGGGAGGGTGATACTCTCTACTCCACACTATAGGCTTCTCAGACCACCGCAAGTAGCGTGGAACCGCCGGCTCAACAGCATTCACGGCCCTCTTATGAAGCTTCTGGTCTCGCTTACACAGACTGGTGGTGAATACATGGTACTGTCCACCGCTAAGCTACTTGGGATTGGTCTGATAACCCCCCTGCTGCTGTTGATGACCCTGGCCAGACTGCTGATTAAAGCCCCCTTGACCATTCGGAGGATTGGAATTTGAGCCGCCGCCCGGGCCATGAAAACCGCCGGCGCCTGAGCCGCCGCCCAGGCCATTGTAATTCTTAAAGGCCTTCATGATTGCACAGTCCTTCCATAGATGAGTCGCTGGCTTCTCTCTAGAGCCATGCCTTGGACAAGGCTCATTCAACAGCTGCTCCAGCGTCGGGCCTGACCCGCCGCCTCGGGGAGGGGGCTTCCCCTTACGTCACTGGTTATTCCCTTGTGAGCTGGCGTTGGCCACAAACTCTAGGCTGCCATTGGCCTTGCGCTTGCCTCCCCCTTGGTTCCCCGGGTTATGCTGAGGACCCTTGCCATTGCCGTTCTTCTTTCCCTTCCCTGTCCTTTCATCATCTGAAGCGGGGTCCTTGGTACCATCAGAATCGGCGTACTTGACAAGAGCCGCCATTAGTGTACCCATATCATTGCAGTCGCGCTTAAGCCGCCCGAGTTTCATCTTTAGGGGCACAAAACGACAATTCTGCTCCAACATTAAGACTGCAGAGCCGGCGTCCATCTTATCCGAGGAATGTATTATCTCCTTAACCCGGCGAACCCAATATGTCGTAGCCTCACCCTCCTGCTGCTTGCAGTTAGTCAAATCCACAATTGACATAGATTGCCTACAGGTATCCTTGAAGTTTTGGATGAACCGGGCTTTCAGCTCAGCCCAAGACCCAATGGAATTTGGTGGTAGCCCTTTCAACCAAGTGCGGGCAGTCCCATCTAACATCATGGTGAAATACTTAGCCATGGCCGCCTCACTGACCTCCAGCAGCTCCATAGCAATCTCATAACTCTCGATCCAGGCTGCAGGTTGTAAGTCTGCTGTGTAATTAGGCACCTTCCTAGGGCCTTTGAAGTCCTTGGGTAGGCGCTCATTGCGGATAGCTGGCACTAAACAAGGGACACCCCCAGTCCTGGTAGGGATACCCACATCGACGGAAGTCGTCGGATAAGCCGGGGGGGTCTGGTAAGCCGTCAATTCAGGCACCTGCTCAGCCTCCTGCCGCGCTCTGTCCCGGTCTGCTGCGTGAAAGGCTCCGTTATGAACCGGGCCATGGCCAGGGGGCGGGTCATGGCGTCGGACGTTACTTGAGCCGGTCGCTGAGACCATGTGTCTGCTGTAACACGGGCTCCGGCCTGGACGAGGGGTCGAGTGGATCCTGTCTCGGCTGTAGGAATACGCCTCTTGCTGCGCCAGTGCTGTCTGAAGGAGTTCCCTGACCCGGCGGGTTTCAATAGCCGTCGGAGAGTCACCGTCAACTAGGAGAGCCGCCAGCCGTGCCGCCGCGGCGACCATATTCTCCAGCGGGTTATTATAATGACCCGGGGGTATTGGTACGTACTGAGGCGGGGCAGGGGGCACCTGGGGAGGCCCCATCACTTGTGGCTGAATAGGGGTCCGAGACCCGGGCACTATGACCCCTGGCGGGTTACTAGACCCTGCCCCTGGCGTGTTGAAGAGGTTTCGCGGATCGTAAACCGGAGGGAGTCGAGATTGGGCCTTCTGATGCCTCCTTCTCAAAACCTCATTGGACGCGTTTTGATCCATCGTGAGCCGGAAGGACTGCGCTTGAATCAACTGGGTTTGGGCGTCGAGAGCCGCCCTTTCCGCAGCCATCCTGATCCCCTCTGCTGCTAGATCCTCCTTAGCTTTCACTAGATCCAATTTTAACTGCGCCACCTCCGCCTCATGCTGAGCTTGATCTGCCGGGTCAACCGCAGCGGTTAACAGAGCCGTCATCTTGTCCGTGAGATCCATTAGTACCTGAGCCGGAAAAGGCACCGGGTTTCCCGCTCCAGCAGCGGGGTTCTGAACAGGCTGCGCACCAGCCATAAAGACTCCAACCTGACTTGGTGGCTCAAACGGGTCCGAAATACTGTCACCATCGGAACAACCCATGAGCCTGCCAACTTGAAGTTGATACAACGAGTTTGACTCATCGGTGGACGACTCGCCGTCAGAGCCGGCGGCCGCCTCATCACCAGATCCAGATTGATCAGAGGACCCTCCATGGATACATCCCACAAAAGCGTGCCGTAAGGCAGGCCGGGCCCGGGCGGGTCGTGCACGCTGAGCCGTCTCGATGAGATCGGCGCAGAGGTCCGACTCAGGGCCCGGCTCACCAATCTTGCCAATGAAAACATGAATTCCGCCGAAGGGGACCCGGTACCCGTACTCAATTGAGCCGGCGTCGGGGCCCCAGCTTGCATCGTCGATGTAGAGCTTGCCGCGACGACTCTTGGTCATCCGGCCCACAGCGTATCCCTTGAGCACTTCGAAGCTGCCCTTCAAGAACTCAAATCCACCGTGCGCTGTCCCCACGGTGGGCGCCAACTGTCGTGGAATTGTCACGGCAGATGTCCTCAAGCTAGGACTTAGTCGTGGAGCCATCGCCTCTAGGAAGCTTGAAGGGGTTAACGGGACAAGGAACACGAGGGTTTATACTGGTTCGGCCCCTTACGGTGAAGGTAAAAGCCTACGTCCAGTTGAGGTGGTATTGATTAGGGTTTCGATGACCAGGGAGCTTAACTGCTATGCCTGGCTCTCGATCAGATTGTTCTCGTCCTTAAACCGCTACCGGGTCATCCCTTTATATAGGGAGGCTGACGCCCTGCAGCTCTCAGAGTCCCGGCCGGCTCATAAGAGTGTCCGGCTCGGACTCTCAACTATTCTGGCCTTACACTACAAGTTCTACCATAATAATGATTGCAACTACGGGCCTGAAGCCATATCCGGGTCTTAAGCCCATCTTTGGCCCACCGTCTTCAAGCTTGGTGCCGGGCTTCTCGCAATGACCATATGAGTAACCTGGCCCCTCCTGGCAGGTGACTCTAAGGTCTATATCCTCAACAGGAGTATTGCCATAACTCGTATAACGGAGCTTTTCGAAGGTTGAGGTACACGATTTCCGAAGGTTTCTTGGTTATGTGTTGACGGATGGATACAGCTGGATCTAGGGATTGCTAGTTTGGGTGATATATTTTGTGTCCCCTGTATCCCCAACACCAGATTGCATAACCAGAAAGTTTCGGGAGTTTATAAGTGGGAATTCAAGTAGCTCCTAGGATATCTTTCCGACAGACGCATGATATGAGATTGGGGTTCGACGTCCAGTGGTCCGCCTTTCCACGGTTGGTTTTACAGTGGTCTCGTAGTGTCTTAAAGAGCCCTTGGCTATGCCGACTCGGGGACGCTTCTTATGTCATGTGCACTGCCTTGTACATGATGGTGCTGCACGATCGAGCCCGTGTGGGCCCCACCACGAAAACTTCGGACGAAATCTCTATCATATGTTTGTTCCGGCTTATTCTGCAAGCCAATACTTTATTTTGTTTTGAATTGTGGTATTCGAGTTGCTTCGAAGTCAAATGTTGATTCCGTACCTTTTTCTAAGTGGCTTCTCAACTTAATGGAAGTGTGATGATTTACTATGGAATTCGTTCGTTCATCCTTGTTCGAATGTTTATTGTGAAGACTATATGTTGCAATTTCTATCCGTTGATTCAACTTGTCTATTTGTCTATCAAGATGCTAACGGGTGTCACCCTCTTCAGGATGGCTCCGCCAACGTGTCAGAATCCGGAACGCAATGAAGGGAGTCGGGCGAACCCTCCGCCACCACCTCCGCCTCCGCCTCCGGAGGCATGGCAAGCTATCATGGCAGCCACCAACACCAATGCTCAGATGATTTTGCAACTCTTGCAAGAACGCACCCAAGGGCAAGGAAATCAAGGAAATCAAGGTCAAGGCAACAATCAGCCTCACTTTGCTACTCTCAACCAGTTCCTCGCTAATTAGCCCAAGTCTTTCAGCTACTGTGCCGAGGCCACAGATGCCGATGATTGGCTCGTGGACATCAACAAGCATTTTGAATGTAGCAATGTCAGGCCTGAGGACTATGTCAAGTTCGCTTCTTTTCAGCTCAAGGATCAAGCTGCTGATTGGTATCAACAATACAAAGATTCCAGAGGAGGTCGTGCGATCACTTGGACTGACTTCTGTCAGGACTTCAAAGCGCACCACATTCCACAAAGTGTTGTTGAGAGCAAGCGTGAGGAGTTCCGCAATCTCAAGCAAGGCAACATGTCTGTGTATCAATTCAACATCCAGTTTCAGAAACTTGCTCGCTTCGCTAAACAAGACGTTCCTCATGAAAAGAGCATGATCTATCAATTCAGAGGTGGTCTTAGAGAAGATCTGCAATTACCTCTCGTGCTTTTTGAGCCGACCAAGTATGATGATTTCTACAATATGGCATTGAAGCAAGAGGCTGCTCAGCTCAAGTGTGAGGCTTCTAAGAAGAGAGTCAGGGACGCAGTTCAGTCTTCTTCTTCCTCACTAGTGGTTGCTAAGCAACAGAAGTTCTGGTTGCCTCCTCCTCCTCCGTTTCGTCAGCCTTACCAGCAGACAAACAAAGGTGGCCATGGATCTTCCCACTCTTCCAACTCTGGCTATCAGAACAAGTCTCGGAATCAAGCTCCAAAGTCGAATGCTCCTTATCATCGTCCACTCTCAGAGGTGACTTGCAACAAGTGTCAGCAGAAAGGTCACTATGCTAACAAGTGCTTCAACCAAAGGTGCCTTCCGCCTCCTCCTCCTGTGAGATCTTCCAGCAATGCAGTGGTCAAGCATAATCCCAAGTCTGCAAAGGTGAACATGATGAATGCAGCTCAAGCAGAGGAATCAACTGATGTGATAATGGGTAATCTCTCAGTCAATGATATTCCTGCAAAAGTTCTTTTTGATACTGGTGCATCTCTTTCTTTCATTTCAAGACCTTTTGTTGCCAAGCATGAGTTTGTGACGGAAAAGATTCCTATCCCGTTGAAGATTGTGTCCCCGGGTAAGCAAATGACATCTAATAATTGTGTCCCAGATGTTTCCATCAAGATGGGTAACTATAAATTTTTGTCTTCTCCAATTGTTCTTGGTGACTCGGATATTGATCTTATTCTCGGGATGGACTGGCTTTCTAAGCAGAAGGCTCAACTTGATTGTGCTGCCAGGGAAATTCAATTGACACACTCTTCTGAGGATGTGATTATTTATGCCGCTCGTGATGAAACCATTCGGTTATTTTCTCTCAATGAGAAGGGCGAATTGAATGCCATCTCTCAAATTCCAGTTGTTTGTGAGTACCAAGATGTCTTTCCAGAAGAGCTTCCGGGTATGCCTCCTCACCGGCCAGTTGAGTTCGTTATCGATCTTGAGCCTGGCACGGAACCCGTTTGCAAGCGTCCATACAAGCTTGGACCCAAGGAGCTGAAGGAATTGAAGAAACAGCTCGATGAACAAGAGCGTCTGGGTTTGATCAGACCGAGTTCATCTCCATGGGGTTGTGGTGTTCTTTTTGTCCAGAAGAAGGATGGCACGGAACGACTTTGTGTCGACTACCGTCCATTGAACAAGAAGACAATCAAGAACAAGTATCCACTTCCAAACATCAATGAGCTTTTCGAGCAACTTAAAGGTGCTAAAGTTTTCTCCAAGCTTGACCTTCAAATGGGTTATCATCAGATTCGCATTCGTGAAGAAGATATTCCCAAGACAGCATTCAGAACAAGCCTGGGTTCTTATGAATATACTGTCATGTCTTTCGGCCTTGTCAATGCTCCTCCAACATTCTCTCGGATGATGAATTTCATCTTCAACCCCTATACCAATGAATTCGTCCTGGTGTATCTCGATGATATCTTGGTCTTCTTCAAGAATAAGAAGGATCATGCCAAACATTTGCGATTGGTGCTCGACAAGCTCAGAGAGTATCAATTCTATGCGAAGTTTTCCAAATGTGAGTTTTGGCTTGATGAAGTTCTTTACCTTGGTCACATCATCTCTGCCAAGGGCATCGCTGTTAATCTCGAGAAGGTGTCCGCAATTGTGAATTGGGAACCTCCTCAGAATGTCAAGCAGCTCCGCAGTTTTCTTGGTCTTGCAAGCTATTGCCGAAGATTCGTTGAGAATTTCTCTAAGATTGCAAAGCCTCTTTCCAACCTCCTCTAGAAGCATGTGAAGTATGTCTGGTCTCCTGAGTGTGATGTTGCTTTCAACACTCTCAAAGAGAAACTCGTCACAGCTCCTGTCTTAACTCCTCCTGACGAATCCAAGTCATTCAAAGTTTTCTGTGATGCTTCTCTCCAAGGTCTCGATGCTGTGTTAATGCAAGAGAAGAAAGTTGTGGCCTATACCTCTCGTTAGTTGAAGCCCAATGAAAAGAACTACCCCACTCACGATCTTGAGTTGGCAGCAGTTGTCCATGCATTAATAACGTGGAGACATCTCTTGTTGGGAAGAAAAGTGTACATATTCACCGATCACAAGAGTCTCAAGTACATCTTCACTCAGCCCAACCTCAATCTCAGGCAAACTCAATGGGTCGAAACGATTCAAGAGTACAATCCGAGTATTGAATATACTCCAGGCAAAGCCAATGTCATTGCAGATGCTTTAAGTAGGAAGGCTTATTGCAACAGCTTAATTCTCAAGCCATTCCAACCGGATCTTTGTGAAGCTTTCCGCAAGCTGAATCTCCAAGTTGTTCCTCAAGGCTTTCTTGCCAACCTCATAGTCTCTCCTACTTTGGAAGATCAAATTCGTGAGGCACAACTCCTTGATGCCATGATGAAGAAGGTGAAACGTGGTATCGACAAGGGTCTTTCCAAATACAAGTGCTATCGCATTGATGAGAGAGACACTTTATTCTTCGAGGACCGGATTGTGATTCCTAAAGGTGATCTAAGGAAAGTCATTATGAACGAAGCGCACAATTCTCTTCTTTCCATTCATCCTGGAAGTACGAAGATGTATCATGACCTCAAGCAGTCGTATTGGTGGACTCGAATGAAGCGAGAAATCGCTCAATTCGTGAATGAATGTGATGTCTGCCGAAGGGTGAAAGCAGAACACCAACGACCAGCTGGTCTCCTCCAACCTCTTGCTATCTCAGAATGGAAGTTTGATCATATCGAAATGGACTTCATGACTGGATTTCCTATGTCCAAGCGTGGAAATAATGCTATCTTCGTTGTCATCGACAAGCTCACTAAAGTGGCTCATTTTCTTCCAATCAAAGAATTTATCACGGCAGCTCAGTTGGCAGAGCTATACACCTCCAGGATTGTCTCCTTGCACGGCATTCCACAATTGATTTCTTCAGATCGTGGAAGCATCTTCACTTCTAAGTTCTGGGACTCCTTCCAGAAGGCCATGGGTACCAACATTCGCTTCAGCACAGCTTTCCATCCTCAAACTAGTGGCCAAGTCGAGCGAGTCAATCAAATTCCTGAAGATATGCTCAGGGCTTGTGTCATTTCCTTTGGCATGAAATGGGAATATTGTCTTCCATATGCCGAATTCTCCTACAACAACAGCTTCCAAGCGAGTTCGGGCAAGGCCCCATTCGAAATTCTCCATGGCAGAAAGTGTCGTGCTCCTCTCAATTGGTCAGAGACGGGTGAACGCCAACTTCTTGGCAATGACTTAATCACAGAGGCTGAAGAAATGTGTAAAGTCATCCGTGAAAATCTCAAAGCCGCGCAATGGCGCCAGAAGAGTTACTATGATAGTAAGCACCGTGATTTGGCTTTCGAGATCGGAGACCATTGTTGGGGAACGTAGTAATTTCAAAAAATTTCCTACGAACACACAAGATCATGGTGATGCATAGCAACGAGAGGGGAGAGTGTTGTCCACGTACCCTCGTAGACCGATAGCGGAAGCGTTAACACAACGCGGTTGATGTAGTCGTACGTCTTCACGATCCGACCGATCAAGTACCGAATGTACGGCACCTCCGAGTTCAGCACACGTTCAGCTCGATGACGTCCCTCGAACTCCGATCCAGCCGAGTGTTGAGGGAGAGTTTCGTCAGCACGATGGCGTGGTGACAATGTTGATGTTCTACCGACGCAGGGCTTCGCCTAAGCACCGCTATGATATTATCGAGGTGTAATATGGTGGAGGGGGGCACCGCACACGGCTAAGAGATCAATCATCAATTATGTAGAGGTGCCCCCCTGCCCCCATATATAAAGGAGCAAGGGGGGTTCGGCCGGCCTAGAGGAGAGGCGCGCCAGGAGGAGTCCTACTCCAACCGGGAGTAGGACTCCCCCCCTTTCCATGTTGGACTAGGAGAGAAAAGGGGGAAGAGGTGGAGGGGAGGAAGGAAGGGGGGGCCCCCCCCTCTCCTTGTCCTATTCGGACTGGGGGGAGTGGCGCGCGGCCCTGCCCTAGCCTCCACTCCTCTCTTCCACCTAGGCCCACTAAGGCCCATTAAGTTACCGGGGGGTTCCGGTAACCTCCCGGTACTCCGGAAAAATCCCGATTTCTCCCGGAACACTTCCAATGTCCAAACATAGGCTTCCAATATATCAATCTTTATGTCTCGACCATTTCGAGACTCCTCGTCATGTCCGTGATCACATCCGGGACTCCGAACAACCTTCGGTACATCAAAACATATAAACTCATAATATAACTGTCATCGTAACGTTAAGCGTGCGGACCCTACGGGTTCGAGAACTATGTAGACATGACCGAGACACCTATCCGGTCAATAACCAATAGCGGAACCTGGATGCTCATATTGGTTCCCACATATTCTACGAAGATCTTTATTGGTCAGACTGCATAACAACATACGTTGTTCCCTTTGTCATCGGTATGTTACTTTCCGGAGATTCGATCGTCGGTATCTCGATACCTAGTTCAATCTCGTTACTAGCAAGTCTCTTTACTCGTTCCGTAATACATCATCCCGCAACTAACTCATTAGTCACAATGCTTGCAAGGCTTATAGTGATGTGTATTACTGAGTGGGCCCGGAGATACCTCTCCGACAATCGGAGTGACAAATCCTAATCTCGAAATACGCCAACCCAACAAGTACCTTTGGAGACACCTGTAGAGCACCTTTATAATCACCCAGTTACGTTGTGACATTTGGTAGCACACAAAGCGTTCCTCCGGTAAACGGGAGTTGCATAATCTCATAGTCATAGGAACATGTATAAGTCATGAAGAAAGCAATAGCAACATACTAAACGATCGAGTGCTAAGCTAACGGAATGGGTCAAGTCAATCACATCATTCTCCTAATGATGTGATCCCGTTAATCAAAGGACAACTCATGTCTATGGCTAGGAAACATAACCATCTTTGATCAACGAGCTAGTCAAGTAGAGGCATACTAGTGACACTCTGTTTGTTTATGTATTCTCACGTGTATTATGTTTTCGGTTAATACAATTCTAGCATGAATAATAAACATTTATCATGATATAAGGAAATAAATAATAACTTTATTATTGCCTCTAGGGCATATTTCCTTCAGTCTCCCACTTGCACTAGAGTCAATAATCTAGATTACACAGTAATGATTCTTACACCCATGGAGTCTTGGTGCTGATCATGTTTTGCTCGTGGAAGAGGCTTAGTCAACGGGCCTGCAACATTCAGATCCGTATGTATCTTGCAAATTTCTATGTCTCCCACCTGGACTAAAACCCGGATGGAATTGAAGCGTCTTTTGATGTGCTTGGTTCTCTTGTGAAATCTGGATTCCTTTGCTAAGGCAATTGCACCAGTATTGTCACAAAAGATTTTCATTGGTCCCGATGCACTAGGTATGACACCTAGATCGGATATGAACTCGTTCATCCAGACTCCTTCATTTGCTGCTTCCGAAGCAGCTATGTACTCCGCTTCACACGTAGATCCCGCCACGACACTTTGCGAACTGCACCAACTAACAGCTCCACCGTTCAATGTAAATACGTATCCGGTTTGAGATTTAGAATCATCCGGATCAGTGTCAAAGCTTGCATCAACGTAACCATTTACGATGAGCTCTTTGTTACCTCCATAAACGAGAAACATATCCTTAGTCCTTTTCAGGTATTTCAGGATGTTCTTGACCGCTGTCCAGTGATCCACTCCTGGATTACTTTGGTACCTCCCTGCCAAACTTACAGCAAGGCACACATCAGGTCTGGTACACATCATTGCATACATGATAGAGCCTATGGCTGAAGCATAGGGAACATCTTTCATCTTCTCTCTATCTTCTGCAGTGGTCGGGCATTGAGTCTTACTCAATCTCACACCTTGTAGTACAGGCAAGAACCCTTTCTTTGCTTGATCCATTTTGAACTTCTTCAAAACTTTGTCAAGGTATGTGCTTTGTGAAAGTCCAATTAAGCGTCTTGATCTATCTCTATAGATCTTGATGCCTAATATATATGCAGCTTCACCGAGGTCTTTCATTGAAAAACTCTTATTCAAGTATCCCTTTATGCTATCCAGAAAATCTATATCATTTCCAATTAGCAATATGTCATCCACATATAATATCAGAAATGCTACTGAGCTCCCACTCACTTTCTTGTAAATACAGGCTTCTCCAAAAGTCTGTATAAAACCAAATGCTTTGATCACACTATCAAAGCATTTATTCCAACTCCGAGAGGCTTGCACCAGTCCATGGATCGTTGGAGTTTGCACACTTTGTTAGCTCCCTTTGGATCGACAAAACCTTCCGGTTGCATCATATACAACTCTTCTTCCAGAAATCCATTTAGGAATGCAGTTTTGACATCCATTTGCCAAATTTCATAATCATAAAATGCGGCAATTGCTAACATGATTCGGACAGACTTAAGCATCGCTACGGGTGAGAAGGTCTCATCGTAGTCTATCCCTTGAACTTGTCGAAAACCTTTCACAACAAGTCGAGCTTTGTAAACAGTAACATTACCGTCAGCGTCAGTCTTCTTCTTGAAGATCCATTTATTTTCAATGGCTTGCCGATCATCAGGCAAGTCAACCAAAGTCCATACTTTGTTCTCATACTTGGATCCCATCTCGGATTTCATGGCCTCAAGCCATTTTGCGGAATCTGGGCTCACCATCGCTTCTTCATAGTTCGTAGGTTCGTCATGGTCTAGTAACATAACCTCCAGAACAGGATTACCGTACCACTCTGGTGTGGATCTTGATCTGGTTGACCTACGAGGTTCAGTAATAACTTGATCTGATGTTTCATGATCATTATCATTAACTTCCTCACTAATTGGTGTAGGTGTCACAGAAACTGGTTTCTGTGATGATCTACTTTCCAATAAGGGAGCAGGTACAGTTACCTCATCAAGTTCTACTTTCCTCCCACTCACTTCTTTCGAGAGAAACTCCTTCTCCAGAAAGGATCCATTCTTAGCAACGAATGTCTTGCCTTCGGATCTATGATAGAAGGTGTACCCAACAGTCTCCTTTGGGTATCCTATGAAGACACATTTCTCCGATTTAGGTTCGAGCTTATCAGGTTGAAGTGTCTTCACATAAGCATCGCAACCCCAAACTTTAAGAAACGACAACTTTGGTTTCTTGCCAAACCATAGTTCATAAGGCGTCGTTTCAACGGATTTTGATGGTGCCCTATTTAGAGTGAATGCAACCGTCTCTAAAGCATAACCCCAAAACGATAGCGGTAAATCAGTAAGAGACATCATAGATCGCACCATATCTAGTAAAGTACGATTACGACGTTCGGACACACCATTACGTTGTGGTGTTCCGGGTGGCGTGACTTGCGAAACTATTCCGCATTGTTTCAAATGTAGGCCAAACTCGTAAGTCAAATATTCTCCTCCACGATCTGATCGTACAAACTTTATTTTCTTGTTACGATGATTTTCAACTTCGCTCTGAAATTCTTTGAACTTTTCAAATGTTTCAGACTTATGTTTCATTAAGTAGATATACCCATATCTGCTCAAATCATCTGTGAAAGTGAGAAAATAACGATATCCGCCACGAGCCTCAATATTCATCTGACCACATACATCTGTATGTATGATTTCCAACAAATTAGTTGCTCTCTCCATAGTACCGGAGAACGGTGTTTTAGTCATCTTGCCCATGAGACACGGTTCGCAAGTACCAAGTGATTCATAATCAAGTGATTCCAAAAGTCCATCATTATGGAGTTTCTTCATGCGCTTTACACCGATATGACCTAAACGGCAGTGCCACAAATAAGTTGCACTATCATTATCAACTCTGCATCTTTTGGCTTCGACAATATGAATATGTGTGTCACTAGTACCGAGATTCATTAAAAATAGACCACTCTTCAATGGTGCATGACCATAAAAGTTATTACTCATATAAATAGAACAACCATTATTCTCTGATTTAAATGAATAACCGTCTCGCATCAAACAAGATCCATATATAATGTTCATGCTCAACGCTGGCACCAAATAACAATTATTCAGGTCTAATACTAATACCGAAGGTAGATGTAGAGGTAGCGTGCCGACGGCGATCACATCGACTTTGAAACCATTTCCCACGCGCATCGTCACCTCGTCCTTAACTAATCTTCGCTTAATCCGTAGCCCCTGTTTCGAGTTGCAAATATTAGCAACAGAACCAGTATCAAATACCCAGGTGCTACTGCGAGCATTAGTAAGGTACACATCAATAACATGTATATCACATATACCTTTGTTCACCTTGCCATCCTTCTTATCCGCCAAATACTTGGGGCAGTTCCGCTTCCAGTGACCAGTCTGCTTGCAGTAGAAGCACTCAGTCTCAGGCTTAGGTCCAGACTTGGGTTTCTTCTCCTGAACAACAACTTGCTTGCTGTTCTTCTTGAAGTTCCCCTTCTTCTTCCCTTTGCCCTTTTTCTTGAAACTAGTGGTCTTATTGACCATCAACACTTGATGCTCCTTTTTGATTTCTACCTCCGCTGCCTTTAGCATTGCGAAGAGCTCGGGAATTGTCTTATTCATCCCTTGCATGTTATAGTTCATCACGAAGCTCTTGTAGCTTGGTGGCAGTGATTGGAGAATTCTGTCAATGACGCTATCATCCGGAAGATTAACTCCCAGTTGAATCAAGTGATTATTATACCCAGACATTTTGAGTATATGCTCACTGACAGAACTATTCTCTTCCATCTTGCAGCTGTAGAACTTATTGGAGACTTCATATCTCTCAATCCGGGCATTTGCTTGAAATATTAACTTCAACTCCTGGAACATCTCATATGATCCATGATGTTCAAAACATCGTTGAAGACCCGGTTCTAAGCCGTAAAGCATGGCACACTGAACTATCGAGTAGTCATCAGCTTTGCTCTGCCAGACGTTCATAACTTCTTGTGTTGCTCTTGCAGCAGGCCTGGTACCCAGCGGTGCTTCCAGGACGTAATTCTTCTGTGCAGCAATGAGGATAATCCTCAAGTTACGGACCCAGTCCGTGTAATTTCTACCATCATCTTTCAACTTTGCTTTCTCAAGGAACGCATTAAAATTCAACGGAACAACAGCACGGGCCATCTATCTACAATTAACATAGACAAGCAAGATACTATCAGGTACTAAGTTCATGATAAATTCAAGTTTAATTAATCATATTACTTAAGAACTCCCACTTAGATAGACATCCCTCTAATCCTCTAAGTGATCACGTGATCCATATCAACTAAACCATAACCGATCATCACGTGAAATGGAGTAGTTTTCAATGGTGAACATCACTATGTTGATCATATCTACTATATGATTCACACTCGACCTTTCGGTCTCAGTGTTTCGAGGCCATATCTGCATATGCTAGGCTCGTCAAGTTTAACCTGAGTATTCCGCGTGTGCAACAGTTTTGCACCTATTGTATTTGAACGTAGAGCCTATCACACCGATCATCACGTGGTGTCTCAGCACGAAGAACTTTCGCAACGGTGCATACTCAGGGAGAACACTTTTATCTTGAAATTTTAGTGAGAGATCATCTTATAATGCTACCGTCAATCAAAGCAAGATAAGATGCATAAAAGATAAACATCACATGCAATCAATATAAGTGATATGATATGGCCATCATCATCTTGTGCTTGTGATCTCCATCTCTGAAGCACCGTCATGATCACCATCGTCACCGGCGTGACACCTTGATCTCCATCGTAGCATCGTTGTCGTCTCGCCAACTATTGCTTTTACGACTATCGCTACCGCTTAGTGATAAAGTAAAACAATTACATGGCGATTGCATTGCATACAATAAAGCGACAACCATATGGCTCGTGCCAGTTGCCGATAACTCGGTTACAAACATGATCATCTCATACAATAAAATATAGCATCATGTCTTGACCATATCACATCACAACATGCCCTGCAAAAACAAGTTAGACATCATCTACTTTGTTGTTGCAAGTTTTACGTGGCTGCTACGGGCTTCACAAGAACCGTTCTTACCTACGCATCAAAACCACAACGCTAGTTTGTCAAGTTGGTGCTGTTTTAACCTTCGCAAGGACCGGGCGTAGCCACACTCGGTTCAACTAAAGTGAGAGAGACAGACACCCGCCAGTCACCTTTAAGCAACGAGTGCTCGCAACGGTGAAACCAGTCTCGCGTAAGCGTACGCGTAATGTCGGTCTGGGCCGCTTCATCTCACAATACCGCCGAACCAAAATATGACAAGCTGGTAAGCAGTATGACTTATATCGCCCACAACTCATTTGTGTTCTACTCGTGTATATAACATCAACGCATAAAACCAGGCTCGGATGCCACTGCTGGGGAACGTAGTACTTTCAAAAAATTCCTACGAACACACAAGATCATGGTGATGCATAGAAACGAGAGGGGAGAGTGTTGTCCACGTACCCTCGTAGACCGATAGCGGAAGCGTTAACACAATGCGGTTGATGTAGTCGTACGTCTTCACGATCCGACCGATCAAGTACCGAACGTACGGCACCTCCGAGTTCAGCACACGTTCAGCTCGATGACGTCCCTTGAACTCCGATCCAGCCGAGTGTTGAGGGAGAGTTTCGTCAGCACAATGGCGTGGTGACAATGTTGATGTTCTACCGACGCAGGGCTTCGCCTAAGCACCGCTACGATATTATCGTGGTGTAATATGGTGGAGGGGGGCACCGCACACGGCTAAGAGATCAATCATCAATTGTGTAGAGGTGCCCCCTGCCCCCGTATATAAAGGAGCAAGGGGGGGGGTTCGGCCGGCCTAGAGGAGAGGCGCGCCAGGAGGAGTCCTACTCCTACCGGGAGTAGGACTCCCCCCCTTTTCCATGTTGGACTAGGAGAGAAAAGGGGGAAGAGGTGGAGGGGAGGAAGGAAGGGGGGGCGCCGCCCCCCTCTCCTTGTCCTATTCGGACTGGGGGGAGGGGCGCGCGGCCCTGCCCTGGCCTCCTCTCCTCTCTTCCACCTAGGCCCACTAAGGCCCATTAAGTTACCGGGGGGTTCCGGTAACCTCCCGGTACTCCGGAAAAATCCCGATTTCACCCGGAACACTTCCGATGTCCAAACATAGGCTTCCAATATATCAATCTTTATGTCTCGACCATTTCGAGACTCCTCGTCATGTCCGTGATCACATCCGGGACTCCGAACAACCTTCGGTACATCAAAACATATAAACTCATAATATAACTGTCATCGTAACGTTAAGCGTGCGGACCCTACGTGTTGAGGATATAGACGGTAGAGTCACCCGCCAGGAGGGGCCGGGTTACTCATATGGTCACTGCCAGAAGCCCGGCGTCAAGCAAGAAGACGGTGGGCCAAAGATGGGCTTAAGACCCGGATATGGCTTAAGGCCCGTAGTCACAATCATCATTATGGTAGAACTTTTAGTGCAAGGCAATAATAGTTGAGAGTCCGAGCCGGACACTTTTATGAGCCGGCCGGGGCTCTGAGGGCTGCTGGGCGTCAGCCTCCCTATATAAAGGGACGACCCGGCAGCGGTTTAGGGACAAGCAAGATCTCATCGAGAGCCAGGCATAGCAGTTTAGCTCCCTGGTCATCGAAACCCTAATCAATACCACCTCAACTGGACGTAGGCTTTTACCTTCACCGTAAGGGGCCGAACCAGTATAAACCCTCGTGTTCCTTGTCCCGCTTAACCCCTTCAAGCTTCCTAGCTGCGATGGCTCCACGACTAAGTCCGAGCTCAAGGACATCTGCTGTGACAATTCCACGACAGTTGGCGCCCACCGTGGGGCCAGTGCACGGTGGATTTGAGTTCTTGAAGGGCAGCTTCGAAGGGCTCAAGGGATACGTTGTGGGCCGGATGACCAAGAGTCGTCGCGGCAAGCTCTACATCGACGATGCAAACTGGGGCCCCGACGCCGGCTCAATTGAGTACGGGTACCGGGTCCCCTTCGGCGGAATTCATGTTTTCATTGGCAAGATTGGTGAGCCGGGCCCTGAGCCGGATCTCTGCGCCGATCTCATCGATACGGCTCAGCGTGCACGACCCGCCTGGGCCCGGCCTGCCTTACGGCACGCTTTTGTGGGATGTATCCATGGAGGGCCCTCTGATCAATCTGGATCTGGTGATGAGGCGGCCGCCGGCTCTGACGGCGAGTCGTCCACCGATGAGTCAAACTCGTTGTATCAACTTCAAGATGGCAGGCTCATGGGTTGTTCCGATGGTGACAGTATTCCGGACCCGTTTGAGCCGCCAAGTTAGGTTGGAGTCTTTATGGCCGGTGCACAGCCTGTTCAGAACCCCGCTGCTGGAGCGGGAAACCCGGTGCCCTCGCCGGCTCAGGTACTAATGGATCTCACGGACAAGATGACGGCTCTGTTAACCTCTACGGTTGACCCGGCAGATCAAGCTCAGCATGATGCGGAGGTGGCGCAGTTAAAATTGGATCTAGTGAAAGCAAAGGAGGATCTGGCAGCAGAAGGGATCAGGATGGTTGTGGAAAGGGCGGCTCTCGACGCCCAAACCCAGGTTATTCAAGCGCAGTCCTTCCGGCTCACGATGGATCAAAACGCGTCCAATGAGGTCTTGAGAAGGAGGCATCAAAAGGCCCAATCTCGACTCCCTCCGGTTTACGATCCACGAAACCTCTTCAACACGCCAGGTGCAGGGTCTAGTAACCCGCCAGGGGTCATAATGCCCGGGTCTGGGACCCCTATTCAGCCACAAGTGATGGGGCCTCCCCAGGTGCCCCCTGCCCCACCTCAGTGCGTGCCAATACCCCCGGGTCATTATAATAACCCGCTGGAGAACATGTTCGCCGCGGCGGCACGGCTGGCGGCTCTCCCAGTTGACGGCGACTCTCCGACGGCTATCGCCGTGAAGTTGTTGCCATTGCTGGACACTTTCAGGGTTACCAAGTAGAGCACATCGATCGCAGGAAGAACGAGGCGGCTGATGCATTAAGCCGGCTGGGCTCTCAGCGAAAACCGGTGCCGCCTAATACTTTTCTGGACGTCTTGCATAACCCTTCTGTTAAGGTACCTACAGAGGAAGATCTGGCTGTCCCTGACCCGGAGGCACAGTTGGTGGCGGCTCTCCACATCACCCCGGACTGGACGGTGCCATACTTGGCTTACATGACCCGGGGAGATTTGCCTGAGGATGAAACTTTGGCCAGACAAATAACCCGGCGGTCTAAGTCAATGGTTGTTACCAATGGTGAGCTGCATCGCCGCAGTGTTACGGGAGCGTTCCAGCGTTGTGTCTCCCCTGAGGAAGGTCAAGAGATCTTGCGTGAGATTCATGAAGGGGATTGTGGCCATCATGCCGGCTCAAAATCCCTTGTGGCCAAAGCTTTTCGCCATGGTTTTTATTGGCTGACGGCTCATGCTGATGCGGAGGACTTGGTCAGTAGATGTGATGGTTGCCAAAGGTTCTCACGACGGGCTCATGTGCCGGCTCAGGAGCTGAGGATGATACCAATCACTTGGCCATTTACGGTCTGGGGGCTTGATATGGTTGGGCCTTTTAAAAGGTCCAAGGACAAGAAGACCCACCTCCTGGTGGCAGTTGACAAATTCACAAAGTGGGTTGAAGCAGAGCCAGTTAGCAAGTGTGACGCAGCCACGGCGGTTCAGTTCATGAAAAGGGTGATATTTCGCTTTGGCTTTCCACACAGCATTATAACTGACAATGGTACCAATCTGTCCAAGGGCGCCATGGAGGAGTTTTGTCAACGAGAGCATATTCAACTTGATGTTTCATCAGTGGCTCACCCTCAATCCAATGGTCAAGCTGAGAGAGCTAATCAGGAGATTCTGAAAGGCATCAAGCCCCGGCTTTTGGTCCCTTTGCAACGGACACCGGGTTGTTGGGTGGAGGAGTTACCCTCCGTGTTATGGAGCATCAATACTAGTCCTAACAGGTCTACGGGTTACACGCCTTTCTTCATGGTGTATGGAGCGGAAGCAGTCCTCCCCAGTGACATCTGTCATGACTCGCCTCGAGTGGCGGCTTATGTTGAGGCGGATAATGAACAGGCGCGCCAAGATGCTCTTGACTTGTTGGACGAACAGCGTGATGTGGCAGCAGCTCAATCAGCGATTTACCAACAAGACCTGCGTCGTTATCACAGTCGCCGGGTTAAGTCCCGGGTCTTCCAGGAAGGCGATCTGGTGCTCCGGCTCATCCAAGATCAAACAGATGTGCACAAGTTATCCCCGCCTTGGGAAGGACCCTTTGTGGTCAGCAAGAATTTGCACAACGGGTCATATTACCTCATTGACATTCGGGAGCACAAAGATTCACGTAAGTCGGAGGAAGAGACCCGTCGACCGTGGAACATAGCTCAGCTTCGGCCTTACTACACTTGAGCCACCGGCTCTCATGATGTACATATTTCTCTAAGCCATGTATATATTATGATAGCAATAAGGCAGGACCTCTGTCCTTTTTCCTCCTCCAAATGTGCACGTGTTGTTTTCATTGCAAGATTACATGATAGCTTGAAGGAGGATCCGGCTTATGATCATCTTTGAATCTAGCCGTAAGCAATAAGGTCACTTGGGGGCTTCTTGTTCAAACATAGGCCGTATTCGAACCAAAGAGAACATAGCTGTCGATACCCATTTGATTGGCAAAGTGCCGAGCTCATTGGGGTGTTTTCTTTGATCATATTTGAATCTTAGTTTAACCCCTTTGGGAACCGACGTGGATCGTATTCGAATCAGCGTCGTTAAACAATTTTTAAGGTCATTTGGGGGCTTCCTGTTCAAACATAGGTCGTATTCGAACCAAAGAGAACATAGCTGTCGATACCCTCTTGATTGGCATCGCCGCACCCACTGGGGGCTATATGATCGCATTCGAATCCTAGCATAACCCCTTTTGGGCCGGGTCTCTGGTCGTATTCGAACCGGAAGCCCCTAAGTTCTTCTGTTTTATAGCAAGTTTCCTCTGATTATTTCAAAGTGTGTATGGCCGGGTCTCACTTTGCCGGCTTAACTTTGATTTATAGTGTTAGTTGAACACAATGGGTGTCATTAAGACAAGTAAATCGGAATTAAGGTACCAACCATATTATCCGGGTTATCTAAACCGGAAGTATGCTTGCAGACCGCTAATTGTGTTATTACGGCTGTATTAAGGACATACCTGAGAACCAGTCTTTTTTGATTCATATTCCGGGTTATATATCTGAAACATATGATTCTCAGGGCGGTAAGCCGCCTGGAGACTTGTGATTCGTCTTTCTATGCAGGATAGTTAAAGGCAATTATTTGAGACTAAGGGGAATGAATGACCCGGAGAAATATAAAGGAGATAACTTCAATAAAACTTCAAGCATTCAAGGCGTGCATGATGGCACGGCAAAGATAAAGTGTTGGTCCTACTCTATTACAGGACTCGTTGAGTCCAAAAGGGTGAGGCATTGTTTGGTAAACCGCCAGCAGAATTACGACGCTTGCTGGGTTGAAGTCTCCGGCTCATCTCTTTCTTCTCCTCCGGCTGTTCCCAGGGTCTGGAAAGTCGACGACTTCCAGTCGATGCTGCTCAGAGCTTCGAATTGGGCTTCTTCGTCAATTAACCCGGCCGGGTCAATCTCCGGGGCGAAGGTGTGCTGACGAGCTGGCGGAATTAAACTCAGGGCTTCATAGCGAGGGGTCGGGATCCTCTGGTTCTCCGCATTGTAACCCAGCTGGTACTTGGTCAGATCTGTGTCGTTCCCGATAAGGGTGGCCACCGGGCGCACGACCTTCACGCAGGCGGCAAAGTCTCTTTGGTCGAAGGCCGTGCCGTCTTCCTTCAGACTTGGGTAGCCGAGGGCGATGTCCGCCGGGTCTAACTCGGGGAGGAAAGCCTTGGCCCGGCTCAGCGCGGCGATCGCTCCGGCTCTTGCAGAGGCCCGTCGCAGCTCTTGGATACATTGAGGCAGAACGGCGAGCCGGCGAAGAACCTCCGCCAGGTGAGTCGGCACCTCGTTGGATCGGGCCACCACAGCCAAGGCACGCTGTGACCCGGTGTAGAGTTGCTCCACCAGGGTGTACACGGCCTTTAGCTTGGTTACCACACTCTGGTTGAGGTTGGCACTTCTGGGACCTGTTTCACAGAACAGGATAAGCCGCCGACAAGGGTGAGTTATGAGGCATCAAAATTTTAAACTGGATGAAAGTCGGCGGGTGACTTACCGAAGATGGCACCAACCATCTGAGACACTTGGCGCTTTAAGCCGGAGAGTTCGGCCGTCTTCTCTAATAGGCCTTCTCCGCCTGTTCGGCCCGGTTCACCAGCGCGGCCTTCTCTTCGGCCCAGGCTTTCCGTTCAGCATCAAATTCGGTCTTCAGCTTTTCTTGAGCGGCGATGCTGGACACAAATTTGGTGTTTGCCTTCTGGGTCTCCATTTCTTGCATCTTAAGCCGGTTCTTGAGATCAGCGATGTCAGCCTCAAACTTCTTGCCGGCAGCCTGCATAAATTTCCGAGTTATGGCATGAACGGTTACTATGTAAATTTAAAAAAGTCCCAAGCGTTTTCCAAGCAAAGACACTTGGCACTTGGGGGCTAATGCATATTGAACGTTTCTATCTACAAACTGTCGGTTCAATTGAGTAAGCCGGAACCTAAGTCTACAACATATTCAATCATAAGTCGTCGACTTGGGGGCTAGCATGGTAAAGGTAACTATGCAGTAAGTAAGAGGACAACAGAATGATACCTCAGATTTCTGCTGGATCTGGTTCACCATGGCAACCTCTGCGTCCCGGCTCTTGTGCACTTGGCTGATGTAGCCAGAGACGAGCTCTCCAATGCTCAGGTTGGCGTAGTCGGAGAGGTCCAGGTTCACCCGGCGGGGCTGTAGCAACTCCCCCTTGGCGGAGCACTTGGCCAGTGCGGTAGGTCTCCCCGGCTCAACAAATTCCGTCCGGGTGATTACCACGTCCGGATCATTTGCTGGTTGAGCCGAGCTGGAGGCCTCCGGGTTAGCAGAAGCTTCTGCAGCTGCCTTGTTGGTTGGAGCGGCGGCTTCGGGAGCGGAGGCAGCTGGCGGTTCTTGATCTGCTGCCTCCGGCTCAGGCAACTCCGGCTCTTCGACTGGCTTGGACTTCTTCGCCCTCTTGGTGAGCTTGGCTTGGGCACTAAAAGGACAGAAACGTTAGGCACAAAAGGGTAAGTAAAGACAAGTATAACATGAGATGGTTATCATTACCCGGGCGCAGTCTTGAAAGCCGGAAGACTCGACTGCATAGAGTCGCCCGAAGAGGGGGAGGTCTCCTGATAATTTGAGTCAGAAGAATTGAGTGGCTGACGTATAACACCCGCCAACGGATGAAAAGGGTACAAGTGGGAAATAACCTCAGTTCGGCGCTTCCTCGATGCGTCAGGTAACCCGGAGGAGAGGTCGGTGTCCTTGTTGGTCCGGGTGTGACGCCGGCTCTCATGAACCTGTCGCTTCAAAATAAATTGAGGATCTTGATAAGCTAAAGGATGTGAAAAGCTTACTTTCCGGGTTACCCTTCGGACTTTCAGCCTTGGCAAGGGCTCCGAGTCGGAGGAAAGTGACATTACCTCTTCAACCACCGGGTTACTGGCTCCAGTGTCATCCTGTTGATGAACAAGTGTTGGTAAGGCGGACAGAAATAAACAATAAAACATAACAAAGAGCTTACAGGTTCAGGGGTTACCTCTGACTCGGAGCTGTCGCTTAGTTGCATCAGCTCCGAAGCAGTTGGCCTACTTCCCTTCTTACGGGGAGCGGCTTTCTTGGTGGCTTTCTTCGCCTTTCTGGCCTTCTTGGCCGCCTCATGGTCATATTTGACCCGCCAGAACTTGTCGTCAGCCTGAAAAATACAATGATGATTTTCTTAAAAGGATTCAGATGAAAGTTATATACAGAAGAAGATAAGATGTTCAGATTGGCGGCTTACCGCTGGGGCTGGGTTGGTCTTGCAGAAGGGGGCTAACCCGGTCCTTCCGCAGTCTGCCAGGCTCTCGTTTAAAAGAGCCTTGGTCATCTCCTCTGCAACATCTTCAGGAAGATCGTTGCGGCTGTGTCTCTGAGGGTCATCCTTTCGGCCCGTGTACTCGCACATTAAGCCGGGGCGGCGGCTCAATGGGATCACCCGCCAGGAGATCCAGACCCGGACCAGATCGATTCCGTTGAGACCATTGCCTAGGAGAGCCTTGATCTTGTTTATGGTGGGGAGCAGAGGCTGGCGCTCCGCTTGAGTCAGCTTGTCTGACAGTGGGTGTGTTGACTCCAGACGCGATGGGCGAAAGCCGGGCAGCGGACTTTCATCAGCCGGTGACGTGTCTTAGCAATAGAACCAAGTCATGTTCCAGTCCTTTGGGTGACTCGGTGGCTCGGCATAAGGGAAAAGACAGTCTCTCCGTCTCTGAATGGAGATGCCACCTAGCTCCAGACTTGGCCCATTGGCGCACTCGTTCTGGCGATTCAAGTAAAAACAGCTCTCTGAAGAGCAGCAGACTAGGTTCTTCTCTAAGGTAAACCTCGCAGAACACTTGGAAGTTGCAGATATTGGACACTGAGTTGGGTCCTATGTCCTGAGGCTGCAGATCGAAGAAATTCAGAACGTCTCTGAAAAACTTTGAGCCGGGCGGTGCGAAGCCCCGGCTCATGTGATCCGCAAAAATGATCACCTCCCCGTCCTTTGGCTGTGGTCTCTCTTCTGACGTGTCAGGGGCACGGTAGGACATGACATCCTTCTTTGGCAGGTGGCCTGACTTGACAAACTCTGCTAGCGTCTCGTTGGTGACATTGGACCTCATCCAATTGCAAGTGATAGAGGCTTTAGGAGCTTTGGGAGGCATGGTGAAAGTCGGCAGCCTATGATAAAAGGAAACGTCCGGTTTAAGTATAAGCCGGAGGAAAGTTGTAATTCAGTGTTAAGTGGCGGCTTACGGAGGGGACTAATGACATATATCTAAGTGCACCGGGTTATTAAGCCGCCCGAGGTATTAAGAGTAACTCGATTGTCTACGGCCTTATCACAGATGAGCCGAAAAAATTCTATGGCGCATGGTCTCCTTTGAGTCGGAAGATTCTACGACGCATGGTTTCTTTAAACCGGAAATGTAACCCGCCATGACTCCATTAGTGCAGTTTTTTACTAAGTGTGGTGAAAACAGATTTCACACATTGCGGTAAATATTTTGGATCAAAATGGTCGGGCAAAAGAAAGGTTTCTAGACCTAAAAACAGACGCAGGGGAGTTCTTGAGCTCGAACGAGACCTTTATGCAGTGAAAAGAGACCTACTTACATTTGGAATGAATACTAAATAGCCGCCGCACTAGTTCTATACTGTACTAAGATCAAAAGGAGGCAGTAAAAATCAAATCTACTGAAGGCCACGATGAACTACGAAGAACAGAGGAAGAACTACGGAGCCCTAGTACGGATCTGCCCTATGGAGTGGCAAGTACTCACCGGTGCTGGAGAGTCGTGGAGGTCGTCGCGTTTCTCTGGTCAAATCAGGGTGATGCAGCGGCCTGAGCTGGTGACGACGAGAAGACCCGCGGCGGTGACGGCGGCGGAGCTCGAGCAGTACGGGAACAGTGAGAGGAAGGAGACGACAGAGAAGAGAGGAGTGGCTGAAGGCCCGTCGGGCCGGCCTATTTATAAGGGCGAGCTCATAAGTGGGCGTGAGAATCAAGGAGACTACGGCGTGGTTATCTCCCCATGAAACGCCTCGATTTTTGGGATGGCAGTAAAGATAAGATCCGTTGCGGATCTGGTGGAGTAAAAAACGGGCTTAATGGAAGATGACGTCACGGCGGATTACCCGGAGTCCAGAGAATGACGTCACGCCGGGTTATGGCCTTCACACAAATGGTAAGCCGGAGATTTTTTCTGTCGAAAGAATTGAAGATTGACATGAGCCGGCTCAAATCAATCTGGGGCCTAATGTTGAGGATATAGACCTTAGAGTCACCCGCCAGGAGGGGCCGGGTTATTCATATGGTCACTGCCAGAAGCCTGGCGTCAAGCAAGAAGACGGTGGGCCAAAGATGGGCTTAAGACCCGGATATGGCTTAAGGCCCATAGTCACAATCATCATTATGGTAGAACTTGTAGTGCAAGGCAAGAATAGTTGAGAGTCCGAGCCGGACACTTTTATGAGCCGGCCGGGACTCTGAGAGCTGCTGGGCGTCAGCCTCCCTATATAAAGGGACGACCCGGCAGCGGTTTAGGGACAAGCAAGATCTCATCGAGAGTAGCAGTTTAGCTCCCTGGTCATCGAAACCCTAATCAATACCACCTCAACTGGACGTAGGCTTTTACCTTCACCGTAAGGGGCCGAACCAGTATAAACCCTCGTGTTCCTTGTCCCGCTTAACCCCTTCAAGCTTCCTAGCTGCGATGGCTCCACGACTAAGTCCGAGCTCAAGGACATCTGCCGTGACAATTCCACGACACTACGGGTTCGAGAACTATGTAGACATGACCGAGACACCTATCCGGTCAATAACCAATAGCGGAACCTGGATGCTCATATTGGTTCCCACATATTCTATGAAGATCTTTATCGGTCAGACCGCATAACAACATACGTTGTTCCCTTTGTCATCGGTATGTTACTTTCCCGAGATTCGATCGTCGGTATCTCGATACCTAGTTCAATCTCATTACCGGCAAGTCTCTTTACTCGTTCCGTAATACATCATCCTGCAACTAACTCATTAGTCACAATGCTTGCAAGGCTTATAGTGATGTGTATTACTGAGTGGGCCCAGAGATACCTCTCCGACAATCGGAGTGACAAATCCTAATCTCGAAATACGCCAACCCAACAAGTACCTTTGGAGACACCTGTAGAGCACCTTTATAATCACCCAGTTACGTTGTGACATTTGGTAGCACACAAAGTGTTCCTCCGGTAAACGGGAGTTGCATAATCTCATAGTCATAGGAACATGTATAAGTCATGAAGAAAGCAATAGCAACATACTAAACGATCGAGTGCTAAGCTAACGGAATGGGTCAAGTCAATCACATCATTCTCCTAATGATGTGATCCCGTTAATCAAATGACAACTCATGTCTATGGCTAGGAAACAAAACCATCTTTGATCAACGAGCTAGTCAAGTAGAGGCATACTAGTGACACTCTGTTTGTCTATGTATTCACACATGTATTATGTTTCCGGTTAATACAAATCTAGCATGAATAATAAACGTTTATCATGATATAAGGAAATAAATAATAACTTTATTATTGCCTCTAGGGCATATTTCCTTCAACCATGTCTACCTCCGCGTCTCTCCAATGAAAGGCACTCGTCGCTTCGGTATCAAAGGGAAGCTTGCCCCGAGATACGTGGCTCCTTTCAAGATCATTGGCAAAAGAGGCGACCTCGCCTATCAACTTGAGCTTCCTTCCAACTTCGCGAACGTGCACGATGTGTTCCACGTGTCACAGCTGCGCAAGTGCTTCAAGACTCTTGAGCGCACCATCAACTTCGAAGAGATTGACCTCCAAGAAGATCTGTCTTATCATGAGCACCCCGTTGCTATTCTTGAAGAAACTGAGTGCAAGACTCGCAACAAGTCAATCAAATTCCTGAAAGTGAAGTGATCGCACCATTCCGACCGAGAAGCCACCTGGGAACGTGAGGACCACCTCCGTTCCGAATATCCGGAGTTCTTTCAGTCCTAGATCTCGGGACGAGATCCTCTCGTAGTGGTGGAGAGTTGTAACACCCCGGATGTAATTTTCCATATTTGTAACTCCAACTCTTGCCATTTTTGGCTATGTGTTATGATATTCCCTCCGTGGTTGGGTTTTGTTTTTCGTGTTGCATTTTGCTCATGTCTTGCATGTCATATCATGTCATCATGTGCATATCTTTTGCATACGTGTTCGTCTCATGCATCCGAGCATTTTCCCCATTGTCCGTTTTGCAATCCGGCACTCCCACCTCCTCCGGCGCACCCCTCTTGTTTCTTTTCGTGAGTGGGTGTTAAACGTTCTCGGAATGGACCGAGGTTTGCCAAGTGGCCTTGGTATACCACCGGTAGACCACCTGTCAAGTTTTGTTCCATTTGGAGGTCGTTTGGTGCTCAGACGGTTAACCGGGTAACCGCAAAGTCCGTTTGTGTGTTGCAGCAAAACCCCCCTCCAAGCAGCCCAAAAACCCCTCTAAGTCACCTCCATGCTCTAGGTCATTCGATCACGATCATGTGGGCGAAAACCGCACTCCATTTGGAGTCTCCTAGCTCCCTCTACCTATAAAACTCCTCCCCCCTCCGGAATTATTCACAGATCAAACCCTAGCCCGTCTCCGTCCCCGCCGCCTCCATCTCCGCCCTCCCACACCACGGCGACCGCACCCGTCCCCGCCGTTCTCCGGCGACCGCGCCTCTCCCCCGACGCCGCCGAGCTTCTCCGGCGAGCGCCCCGACTCCGGCGGCCCGAGCTCGAACCCTAGCCCCGATCCAGATCGGGTCAACGCCGATGGTTGACTTTCTCTCCTGTCTCAAATTTTCCAAGTCCTGTATGTTTTACAATATATGCCCCTGTTCATCGCATCATAACTCTCTACATATAGCTCCGTTTTGTGCGTGTAATATATCAAAATGTTCGCCTCGAGATGCTATTCATTTTGTTCCATTACGCCATGTTCATTTAAGTCCATCTTGATGCCCAAATCTCTGGTGCAAGAGTGCTATTTGCTGTTAACTGCTGTTACTTATCAGAACTTGGTGATTTGTTATTTTTGTTGCATTTAATGTGTGCATCTTATGGGCATGAGCTCTACATGTGTTTTGATGTATGGCATGCCATCTTTACAAAGGGTATGCCATGTATTTTTGTGACCTCTTTGGTGACTAGCACAAGCATGCAAACTAGGCTTCGTGATGTTTCTGTTTTCAGGGACTTAGTAATGCCATCCATTAATTCCTCTGTTTATAATTATGAAGTTCCATAGCATGACTCAATCTTGCTCTACGTTTGCTATAAAATATTTCTGGCAGATTGTTAACATGATATTCAATTTTGCCAAGCTTGTTGTAGTTGATCCTTTCATGCTATGTATTTGCTCTTGCCATGGATAGCTTCATAAACATGCCATCTTGCTGTAGGTATACTTTTTTTGTTATTCATTTCCTTGTGGTGAGTGCATCAAGCTCAACAAGATGCCTTCATATTACTGTTTCTGTCATTCTCTGTTTTCTGCCAAGTCTGAAACCTGTTAACGAAACTTGCTATACTTACATGGGTGCCATCATATCTTCTTCTCCTTTTTGGCTTATGGTCAGTAAGGGACATTTGTTCTATGCAATTAGTAGATTCATGGCATGTCTTGTTTTTCCATGTTAAGTTCCTGTAGCATGTTGATTTCTTGCTCTGAACATTGCTACCTGATGCTGTTTCAGCCATGTCCAGTAATTTCACCAAGTCTGTGAACCTGTTATCTTTTGCACTTTTGCCATGCTTGTTTGAACCTACTGTGGTGTGATCTAGCCGTAGCTCAATGTTCATCTTTTGTCAAGCATCTCCTGTAGATTACTGCCATATGATTTGTTGCTATGTTGGAGTGCTGCAGCATTGTTACTTGATGTATTCTAAGTGCTATCATGCTGTTAATCACAGATTCGTGTCATTCTTGTTTTGCTTGCCATTTGCAAACCGTGCATCCGTTTCCGGTGATCTTTATATCGATTTCGACCGAAATCATCTCATCTTTCCAGTGGAATGCTTGGTTTTCCAAGTTACTGCCTTGTTCATCATTATTCTTCCGGAGCATGCATATGCATCACATACCACATCTCGCATATCATACATGTTTTGCATCATGTTGCTTGTGCATTTCCCGTCATTGATTGTGGTTCCGTTTGCTTGTGTTCTTGTTGTGGGTAGAGCCGGGAGACGAGTTCGTGAATGAGGAACTTGTTGAGTACGCTTATGAGGATCAAGCTTTCGACAACTCTGAGAACCTTGCAGGCAAGATGACCATACCCTCGAAATCACTTCTATCTTTGCTTTGCTAGTTGTTCGCTCTATTGCCATGCTGCGCTACCTATCACTTGCTATATCATGCCTCCCATATTGCCATGTCAAGCCTCTAACCATCCTTTCCTAGCAAACCATTGTTTGGCTAAGTTACCGCTTTTGCTCAGCCCATCTTATAGCGTTGCTAGTTGCAGGTGAAGTTGAAGTTGGTTCCATGTTGGAACATGGATATTTTGGAATATCACAATATCTCTTATTTAACTAATGCATCTATATATTTGGTAAAGGGTGGAAGGCTCGGCCTTATGCCTGGTGTTTTATTCCACTCTTGCCGCCCTAGTTTCCGTCATAACGGTATTATGTTCCTTGAGTTTGCGTTCCTTACGCGGTTGGGTGATTTATGGGACCCCCTTGACAGTTCGCCTTGAATAAAACTCCTCCAGCAAGGCCCAACCTTGGTTTTACCATTTGCCACCTAAGCCTTTTTCCCCCGGGTTTTCGCGAGCCCGAGGGTCATCTTTATTTAAACCCCCGGACCAGTGCTCCTTCGAGTGCTGGCCCAAACCGAGTGATGTCCGGCGCCCCCTGGGCAACCAGGGTCTATGCCAACCCGACGTCTGGCTCATCCATTGTGCCCTGAGAACGAGATATGTGCAGCTCCTATCGGGATTTGCGGCACATCGGGCGGCTTTGCTGGTCTTGTTTTACCATTGTCGAAATGTCTTGTAAACTGGGATTCCGAGACTGATCGGGTTTTCCTGGGAGAAGGTTTATCCTTCGTTGACCGTGAGAGCTTATAATGGGCTAAGTTGGGACACCCCTGCAGGGTATTATCTTTCGAAAGCCATGCCTGCAGTTATGAGGCAGATGGGAATTTGTTAATGTCCGGTTGTAGAGAACTTGTCACTTGACTTAATTAAAATACATCAACCGTGTGTGTAGCCGTGATGGTCTCTTCTCGGCGGAGTCCGGGAAGTGAACACGGTTTGAGTTATGCATGAACGTAAGTAGGCGTTCAGGATCACTTCTTGATCATTTCTAGCTTCGCGACCGTTGCGTTGCTTCTCTTCTCGCTCTCATTTGCGTATGTTAGCCACAATATGTGCTTAGTGCTTGCTGCAGCTCCACCTCATTACACCATCCTTTCCTATAAGCTTAAATAGTCTTGATCTCGCGGGTGTGAGATTGCTGAGTCCTCGTGACTCACAGATGCTACCAAACAGTTGCAGGTGCCGACGATGCCAGCGCGGATGACGCAACCGAGCTCAAGTGGGAGTTCGATGAGGAACGTGGTCGTTACTATGTTTCTTTTCCTGATGATCAGTAGTGGAACCCAGTTGGGACGATCGGGGATCTAGCATTTGGGGTTATCTTATTTTCATTTGGATTTGACCGTAGTCGGTCTATGTGTGGATTTTGGATGATGTATGAATTATATTTATGTATTGAGTCAAGTGGTGATTGTAAGCCAACTCTCGTTATCCCATTCTTGTTCATTACATGGGATTGTGTGAAGATGACCCTTCTTGCGACAAAACCACAATGCGGTTATGCCTCTAAGTCGTGCCTCGACACATGGGAGATATAGCCGCATCGTCGGTGTTACACCGAGGGCACTGCTAGCGTCCCCTTTGCCCCTTGGCATCGTCCTGGTTTCTGGACGCCCCAACGGTGGTCGAGGGTGGCGCAAGGCGGGGCCCTCGTCTGGCGATATGAAGCAAGGCTCACCCCTGTGAAGGTCTCCGCTCGTGACACTCTCACGTAATAATGAGTGGGGCTGTACATGCCCCGGAGTCTCCGGAGTGCCGCCCTCGGGCCTCGGGGGCACCCGCCCACGTCCTAGTGGAAGCACCATGCTCCACGTTGGCCGTCGACACTGTCCCCCAATGACTATGCTCACGGCCTATGAAAGCACTTAGCTCTGCGCTGGTGAGAAGACTCGAAGACAAGAAGACTAGCTAGGTGCCGGACGTGGCTATTTGCTTCTGGCTTCTCTTTATTTTTCGAAGCTTGAATATGCAGCCTTTCGATCTTGGATTTAAAGTTGCATTTCGATTTTGTGGGGAGCATCCTTTTTGGCTCGTGTCAACTCAGTGATTTTCTGGATTCGCGCTTTGTTTTGAGATTTTGTGTCCGTTGTTTTTCCCCCCTCCGAGCGCCTCGCGAGCGGGGGCTGACAGCAATGTACGCACACCATGCGCGCATCCCGCCCTCACTGGCGCTCGTTCCTCGCGAGGCCCTCTCGGGTTGGCCGGCGGACCCCTCTGAAACTAAAACTTCGTGAGCTCGCAAGGGGACTCCCCCCAGGACAAGTTCGCAGCTGCCGAGTCAGCCTGAAGCCCGACCAGACCAAAGTAAGTCACGACAGTAAGTTACGGCGGCAAACCCGCAAGGGGGCTGGCAAGCACACAAAAGCGTGTTTTTTAACCTGGCCTAAGGAGTAAAATGGTAGTCTATTTTACATAAGGGGCTCCCCCTTTCCAAAATGCTCTTACAATGTGAAGGGCCGGACCCAAGCTTTCGCGTGCAGGTTTAAAACAAAGGAGCGCGGGCTCAGTCGGACATGGCGCCCACCTCATCTCCCGAACTGCTCCCGGATATACTGCTGGTGCCGTCGCCGACGTTATCTTCGCTGTCATCAACCACAACGCCCTTGCCTACCGCGACCACCACCGTGTCGTCGTCAGAAGCAAAGGCCCTAACCAGAGCGTCCACCTTGTCGTGCACACACCGCGCTAGGTTGTCCTGCATGGCCTCAGGCACTGGGGCAATAGCGGCGTCAAAGTCATAGTCAGGATTGGTGTTCAGGAGATGGCTGAAGGCGCAGGAGAATGCGCGCCCGAGAAGGCCTCGACTCTTTTCGTCCACAAGCTCGCGATCCCTATTAGCACGGCTCTCCAGGCGCGTCACAACATCAGTGAAGAAGTGGATATGGTGGTGTAATCCTCGGCGTGGGGATGAGGGGCATGCTCATCACAGATGGTACCAAGCACCTGGTTGGCCTTCGTCCTGAGGTCCCGGAGCATGGGAGCGTGCTCGCGCAGTAGCGTCTGCCGGCGAAGTGCCTCCTCCCTTCTCTGCTGCGCGAAGGACTCGGCGCTCGCAACCCGCTGCTGAACAGAGAGCAGCTCGGCACGGGCGGAGGCCATCTTGGCCTGCATAGAGGTCAGGGCGGCCGAGGCAGCTTTCTCGCGTTGTTCTGCTTCAGCCAGCGCTGACTTGAGGGCAGTGGTCCTGCCCACAGCTTCGGCTTCCACGAGCGCCAGCTTCAGGTCGTAGCTGCCCGCGAGCCTCGGCCACCCGGCGGTCGACCTCATCCTGAGCCTTGGCCTCACGCGCACCAACGGCATCCTCTGCTTGGGTGACCTGGCGCTCCCTTGTCTCCAACCGCTCGAGCTCGAGGCTGCGCTCCGTGGCCTCCAGCAGCAGTGCTTCTTCGCGCCTCAAGATCTCCTCCTCGTCGGACGGTGTGCCCTCCATCGACGCTAAGGCGGCTTTGCACGCCTCCACCTGCTGCTCCAAGGAGGCGTTCAAGGCCAGGAGCTCCCGCCTGCGCTCCTCGGCGATCGCGTGGCGACAGTCTGCCTCCCTGGCGTCCTCCAAGGCTCGGGCGCTAGCCTCGCGCGAGGTTGCCAGGGATGCCTTGGCCTTCGCACTGGCGTGCTCACACTGAAGGCGCCCAAGGTTGATAGCCACCTTCAGTTGATGCCACTCCTTCACCAGCCGGAGAGCCTCGGCTTCAAGGCGCGCGTCAACAGCCACGAGTTCTTTGCTGAGCCGGCTCATCGCGCCCATTGCCTCCTGAAAGAGCTCGTGGCGGATGACACCCCGCTCGTGCGCGAACTTAAGCGCGTGACCGGGTCCGTCTTCCACAGTGGGGGTTGCCGACGGGATCCGGAGTGGCTCACCCCCTTTCAGGAGGGGGCTGGGGGCTGGAGCCTCCCGGGTCGCCAACCGGGCTTCGGCAGGGGCCCTGATGGGTTGAGGCCCGTTGCTCGAAGAAGAAGCCAGGATCAAAGCCATCCAACCGCCGTCCATAACCAGAGGAGGAGCTCTCGGCACGCTTGCCGCACCCCAGGCGAGGACACGAAGGAGAGCGGCAAAGGCGCGGGCTCGAGGCGCCAGGCTAGCGTGTCTGCCTCTCCGGCCGACCTCGCGCTGGAGGCGGCATGCTGGCTTGGGGCACTCAAGTCCAGCGGGGGATTCGAGGCAGGAGGAGGTTGCTTCCCCGGAGACTTCGCGGCCTTAGCAGAAGGGACCCTGAGGAGCCACTGTCAGGAGGGGAAGCAGCACTCGAGAAATTACAAAGATAAGGTGCTCACTCGTCTATGGCGATATACTTCCTTTGCTTCAACGGCCGGAAGGCATCACTGCTGCAGCTTGGAGACCCTTTCCTCTTGCGGAGCGCATCGAAGTCCAGACGGAGCCGGCCAAAGCGTTGGGCGCGGCAACCAGCGCGGGGCGCGGCTGGTGAGGCGCCCGAGGAGACGACCTCGGGAGTGCTGGGCTGAGGGGAGCCCTCGGGCTCCGCCTCATGATGACCTGCTGAGACCTCGGAGGCTTCGGCCTCAAGAGCAGCGGATTGCGTCGCTCCCTCAGCTGTCACCCCAAGGCAAGAGTCACGGGCTCCCGAGGATGGCACCTCGGGAGCCTCAAGCGGTGTCGACGCCTCAGCATCCGCGCCTCTGGCCTCCAGCGGTGCTCGCCCCCTAGATCCACTCTTGGGGTAAGTTCGGTGCTGGCGGCAAGGAGGGGCACCACGGAGACAGGGTTCTCGCGGGGCCCTTCAAGGCCGACTAGACGCAGCCCCCATTCATCGAAGGGGGGCATCTGCCCCGTGAACTCCACCCTGTTTGACCAGCAGTACAAAAGACAGCCCTCCTGCGGCATATCGGCTGGCGAGGGGTCGCCCATCAGGACCTCGAGCATCGTTCTTCGTGCCTCGGGCGGAAGCCCCGACTCCTGAAGCCTCATTTGATCCTGGCCGCCGGACAGGGCCCACATCGGCCGGGAATGGCGCTGGAGTGGGGCGACGCGGCGTCGGAGGAACTCCTTCATCACCATGGGCGCAATCATGCCAAGATCTTTCAGCCTCTTCAACCAGAGCCAGACGAAGGCAAGGCGGGTGAGGGAGTCCTGGACTAAGGGGTCCTCGGGCGTCTAGCCTGTTGGATACGGGCCGGACTGATGGGTTGTGAAGATACAAGACCGAAGACTCTCTCCTGTGTCCGGATGGGACTCTCCTTGGCATGGAAGGCAAGCTTGGCGACTAAATATGAAGATTCCTTTCTCTGTAACCGACTTTGTATAACCCTAGTCCCCTCCGGTGTCTATATAAACCGGAGGGCTTAGTCCAGAAAGAGATATAGTCAGACAGGCTAGACATCTAGGGTTTTAGCCATTACGATCTCGTGGCAGATCAACTCTTGTAATACTCATATTCATCAAGATCAATCAAGTAGGAAGTAGGGTATTACCTCCATAGAGAGGGCCCGAACCTTGGTAAACATTGTGTCCCCCGTCTCCTGTTACCATCAACCTTAGATGCACAGTTCGGGACCCCCTACCCGAGATCCGCCGGTTTTGACACCGACATTGGTGATTTCAGTGAGAGTTCCACTGTGCCGTCCCCAAAAGGTTTGATGGCTCCTTCAATCATCCACAACAATGCTATCCAAGGAGAGGTCTTCCTCCCCGGACAAATCTTCGTGTTCGGAGGCTTCACACTGCGGGCCAACTCGCTTGGCCATCTGGAGCAGATCGATAGCTACGCCCCTGGCCCTCAGGTCAGATTCGGGAGCTTGAACTACGTCGCGGATATCCGTGGAGACCTGATCTTCGACGGATTCGAGACCACGGCAGTCGCTCCCCGTCGCTACGATGAACATGATTTAAATCTGTCATCGGGCCATGCCCAGGAAATTGCACCTATAGCCGCTCTGGCCTTAGATCCAGAGCAGATCGCGCCATCCAAGGATGGGAAGCTCAACCCCACCACGGAAGCCATAGTTTCCGTGGCATTGGAGCCGCACACATACCTAACCTCGGGTAATGTCTTTGTCACCGAAACCTCGGACTCATTTCCGGCTATAAGTTCCGAGCCATGTGCGTCCGCGTATGTCGAGCAGGATCGGTCATCGATCGCAGAATTCAGCGCCGCGGACATCTTCCGGCACTCGCCTTTAGGCGACATGCTGAACTCATTAAATAATCTATCCCTAGCGGGGGACTCTCAGCTGAATTATATCCGGTTTGAACTTGAGGCTGATGATGGAGAATTTCCTTTCCCACCCACCGCCCACTTCATAGCCACTGTCGAAGACCTAACCGACACGCTCGATTATGACTCCGAAGACATCGACGGTATGGACGACGATGCCAGAGAAGAGGAGGCCCAAAACCCGCCGTTCACCGGACGATGGACGGCCACTTCCTCATATGACGTATACATGGTGGATGCACCAAAAGATAATAGCGGCGATGACAAGGAAAACCCAGTCGAGGATGACCCTCCTAAGACACAACCAAAGCGCCGGCGTCAGTGGCGCCGCTCCAAATCGTGCCGCAACAAGGACAGCAACACCGACACAGGAGACGATAACACTCCGGACAGTGCCGAAGACATAGAAGACCCCGACGAACAAATTGCCGAACAAGACAATCGGGAATATGGACAAGTTAGCCCTGATGAACAGGCCATAGACGAAGACTCAGAGGACGGTAGTTATCATCCGCTCTCCAAGGAGGAGGTGAGCCTCGACTACGAGGATTTTATCGTTCCTGAGGAATCTCTAGAGCAGGAGTGCTTCAAGCGCCAGCCAATAGCCATTGCATGGAGCCTGAAAAAGAAGCAGCAGCAGCTTCAAGCTGACCAAGATCTGCTCAACGACAGATGGACTGATGTCCTGGCAGCCGAAGAATACGGCCTTAAGCGCCCAGCCAAAAGTTACCCGAATCTCAAATTGCTACCTCAGTTCGATGATGAGGCACCGGAGCCCGTACCATCATCGCGCAATGCGGCTGACTGACCACCACGCGGTCAGGATAAAGCGGCAACTCAAGCCGAACACCAGCCCGCCCCACCTCACTGTAAAGGCAGAGATAAAGCAGCTCGGGGTTATATATATGACCTTTGGCAGGACCTGGACAGTAGAGCAGGACATACAAGATCGATCTACGGATCGCGAGGACGTGCCTCGACACGCGACGACGGCTATCTATTCGGACGTGACAAACCTAGTCACGCCGGGGCCGAAAACCGCAGACGGACTCCATCGGAGCTACATCGCGATGCGGCCCGATATAGAGGCGCCGCACACCCTCTTTGCTTCATTGACGAAGTAATGGATCATGAACTCCCAGAAGGGTTTAAACCCGTGAATATCCAATCATACGATGGAACAACCGATTTTATTCCCCACATCCATATGGCCCGCGGAGATGACCTTCACGCCATCAAATACCTCCCACTAAAACTCAAAGGGCCAGCTCAGCACTAGTTAAACAGTCTGCCTAAAAATTCTATTGGCAGCTGGGAGGACTTGGAAGAAGCCTTCCTTGACAACTTCCAAGGTACATATGTCCGGCCACCAGATGCCGATGACTTAAGTCACATAGTTCAACAGCCCGGAGAGTCAGCCAGGAAATTCTGGACTAGGTTCCTAACTAAAAAGAACCAGATCGTCGACTGTCCGGATGCCGAAGCCCTAGAGGCCTTTAAACATAGCATCCGTGACGAATGGCTCGCCCGCCACCTCGGCCAGGAAAATCCGAAGTCCATGGCAGCCCTCACGGCACTTATGAACCGCTTTTGTGCGGGTGAGGATAGTTGGCTGGCCCGTAGCAAAAACACAGCAAGTGAAATGGGCACCTCCGAGGTCAAAAATAGCAACGGCAAGCTCCGACGCAGCAGACACAAACGCCGAAGCAATGGTGACAACACCGATGACACGACAGTCAACGCCGGATTCAGTGGCTCCAAGTCCGGTCAGCGGAAGAAGCCATATAAAAGAAACAATCACGGACCATCCAGCTTGGACCGCATAGTCGATCGTCCGTGCCAGATCCATGGCACCCTAGACAAACCAGCCAATCATACCAATAGAGATTGTTGGGTTTTTAAACAGGCCGGCAAGTTAAATGCCGAGAACAAGGAAAAGGGATCACAAAGCGATGATGATGACGAGGAGCCCCGGCAACCGAACACAGGGGGACAAAAGAATTTTCCCCCTCAGGTAAAAATGGTGAACATGATATATGCCACACACATCCCTAAGAGGGAGCGCAAGCGCGCGCTCAGGGACGTCTATGCGATAGAGCCAGTCGCCCCGAAATTCAATCCGTGGTCATCATGCCCGATCACCTTTGATTGCCGAGATCACCCGACTAGTATCCGTCATGGCGGTTCGGCCGCACTGGTCCTCGACCCAATCATTGATGGATTCCACCTTACGCGACTCCTCATGGACGGTGGCAGCAGCCTCAATCTGCTCCATCAGGATACAGTGCGCAAAATGGGCATTAACCCATCACGGATCAAGCCCATGAAGACTACCTTTAAAGGAGTCATGCCAGGTGTAGAGGCTCGCTGTACGGGCTCAATTACGCTAGAGGTTGTCTTCGGATTTCCGGACAACTTCCAAAGCGAAGAGTTAATCTTCGATATCGTCCCTTTTTGCAGCGGCTATCACGCCCTGCTAGGACGAACCGCATTTGCTCGATTCAATGCGGTGCCTCATTATGCTTACCTCAAGCTCAAGATGCCCGGACCACTCGGTGTCATAACAGTTAATGGAAACACGGAACGCTCCCTCCATACCAAGGAGCACACCGCTGTCGTAGCAGCAGAAGTACAGAGCGGCCTTTTCATGCAGAACCTTAATTCGGCAGCCGAACTCCCGGACCCTATCAAGAGGGTCCGGACTATTCTGCAGCAGGACAGCTCGGCTTGTCAAGAGCTCGACTAGCAATTTGGCCTCCGTCCCAGTCCCGATTGTCGGATCTCGGGTTCCGGCAAAGCCCTTAAGGTTCGAACTCTGGGGTGCGCGTGAAGATCTCCCCCTCACAAATCATGCCCTCTCATGCTTCGCGATTCTAGGCTGGCTCGACGAACTCGCAACACAAGGGACACAAGATTTATACTGGTTCAGGCCACCGTTGTGGTGTAATACCCTGCTCCAGTGTGGTGGTGGTGGTTGCCTCTTGGGCTGAGGATGAACAGCACAAGGGGAAGAACAGCCTCCTGAGGAGAGGTGTTCTTGTGCTTGGTGAACTTGTGTGGGTGAGGATCCGCTCCAGATGAGATCGATCCCCTCCTACTGTGGTGGCTAGTCCTATTTATAGAGGCCCCGGTCCTCTTCCCAAATATTGAGCGGGAAGGGATCCCACAACGACCAATTTGAAAGGGGACAACTAGTACAACTTATCCTGACAAAAGTAGTCTTCGCCTGCCAAAGGCTCTGGTGGTGACGCCGTCTTGGGCTCCACGGTGACCTCCGTCTTGCCGTCCTGCTGGTCTTGGTCTCGTTGCACCGATATGGAAACCTTTTCTTGACACCTCGGTACTCCTCGCATGCGCTTGCCCCCTTAGCACCAAAGAGCAAACAAGGACACCGTGCCGCTGAGCCCGCCTGGTCTCTATCGTCATGGCTCACGTCACGAGAACCTCGCGAGGCTTGCCTTGCCTTGATATCTCCACCCCTCGCGAGCCAGGCTGGTGAGGCCGCTCCTGAGGAGGTCTTGTGTCGTCCGCCTCGCGAGGCTTGGCCCCTGGCGAGGGTCTTGAAAGCTTGTTGGTGAAGATTGGTCGTACGGGCCCACACACAGAGCATGGCCGTGGGCCGCAGGCAGGCAAGTCTGGCGACCCCCGTTCCCAGAACGCCGGCATCGATCAAGTGGCAGCATTCGCACCACGCGTACATAACTACGCACTCAAAATACCATGGGCATAGACGGAGGCATAACTAGCTGGTGATCCATAATACGGCTCGACCGCTCCCGGACACATATACTTTCACTGTTTCCTTTTTCTCCTTTTCAGGTTTCTTTTCCACAGACCTTCCCTGATGGCCTGATCACTGGTCCTTTCGAAGGACAAATACACCAAGATGGCAAGAAGCACGGACGTATAAGGAAATTTCTAGGTGGTTTCTTTAACGATCACTCTACCTGTTTTCAGGACCCACACACAGCTCTCCCTTGGTTGTGTGATACGTCTCCAACGTATCTATACTTTTTGATTGTTCCATGCTATATTATATTCCATTTTGGATGTTTAATGGGCTTTATTATACACTTTTATATTTTTTTTGGGACTAACCTATTAACCGGAGGCCCAGCCCGAATTGCTGTTTTTTGCCTATTTTAGTGTTTCGAAGGAAAGGAATATCAAACAGAGTCCAAACGGAATGAAACCTTCGGGAACGTGATTTTCTTAACAAACGTGATCCAGAGGACTTGGAGTGGACGTCAAGCAACCGACAAGGAAGCCACGTGGCAGGGGGCGCGCCTACCCCCCTGGGCGGGCCCTCCACCCTCGTGGGCCCCTCGTGGCTCCACCGACCGACTTCTTCCTCCTATATATACCTACGTACCCCCAAACCATCAAAGACAGAGCCAAAACCCTATTTCCACCGCCGCAACCTTGAGTACCCGTGAGATCCCATCTTGGGGCCTTTTCCGGCACTCCGTCGGAGGGGGCATTGATCATGGAGGGCTTCTACATCAACACCATAGCCTCTCCGATGATGTGTGAGTAGTTTACTTCAGACCTTCGGGTCCATAGTTATTAGCTAGATGGCTTCTTCTCTCTCTTTGGATCTCAATACAAAGTTCTCCTCGATTCTATTGGAGATCTATTTGATGTAACTCTTCTTTTGCGGTGTGTTTGTCGAGATCCGATGAATTGTGGGTTTATCATCAAGATTATCCATGAAAAATATTTGAATCTTCTCTGAATTCTTTTATGTATGATTGGTTATCTTTGCAAGTCTCTTCGAATTATCAGTTTGGTTTGGCCTACTAGATTGATCTTTCTTGCAATAGGAGAAGTGCTTAGCTTTGGGTACAATCTTGCGGTGCTCGATCCCAGTGACAGTAGGGGAAACGACACGTATTGTATTGTTGCCATCGAGGAAAAAAAGATGGGGTTTATATCATATTGCATGAGTTTATCCCTCTACATCATGTCATCTTGCTTAAAGCGTTACTCTGTTCTTATGAACTTAATACTCTAGATGCATGCTGGATAGCGGGCGATGTGTGGAGTAATAATAGTAGATGCAGGCAGGAGTCGGTCTACTTGTGACGGACGTGATGCCTATATACATGATCATACCTAGATATTCTCATAACTATGCTCAATTTTATCAATTGCTCGACAGTAATTCGTTTACCCACCGTAATACTTATTCTATCTTGAGAGAAGCCACTAGTGAAACCTATGGCCCCCGGGTCTGTTTTCCATCATATTAATCTCCTGACAACAAGCTATTTCTGGCGTCGTTTATTTTGCTTTCTTTACTTTTAGTCTTTACCATAAAAATACCAAAAATATTATCTTATCATCTCTATTAGATCTCACTCTGAAGGGATTGACAACCCCTTTATCGCGTTGGTTGCGAGGTTCTTATTTGTTTGTGTTGGTGCGTTGGACTCGAGCGTGGTCTCCTACTGGATTGATACCTTGGTTCTCAAAACTGAGGGAAATACTTACGCTACTTTACTGCATCACCCTTTCCTCTTCAAGGGAAAACCAATGCAGTGCTCAAGAGGTAGCAAGAAGGATTTCTGGCGCCGTTGTCGGGGCGTCTACGCACAAGTCAAGACATACCAAGTACCCATCACAAACTCTTATCCCTCGCATTACATTATTTGCCATTTGCCTCTCGTTTTTCTCTCCCCCACTTCACCCTTGCCGTTTTATTCGCCCTCTCTTTCCGTTTGCCTCTTTTTTGCTTGCCTCTTGTTTGCTTCTGTGTTGGATTGCTTGCTTGTCACGATGGCTCAAGACAATACTAAATTGTGTGACTTTACCAATACCAACAACAATGATTTTCTTAGCACCCCGATTGCTCCTCTTACCGATGCTGAATCTTGTGAAATTAATGCTGCTTTGCTGAATCTTGTCATGAAAGATCAATTCGCCAGCCTTCCTAGTGAAGATGCCGCTACCCATCTAAATAGCTTCGTTGATTTGTGTGATATGCAAAAGAAGAGAGATGCGGACAATGATATTGTTAAATTATTGTTTTTACGCCTAGCTAAGGGCGTTAGACGATAGCGCTTGTTGGGAGGCAACCCAATTTTATTTTAGTTTTTTGCTTTTTACTTTTGTTTAGGAATAAATCTTTGATCTAGCTTCTGGTTAGATGTGTTTTTATGTTTTAATTAGTGTTTGTGCCAAGTTAAACCTATAGGATCTTCTTGGATGATAGTTATTTGCTCTTGCTGAAAATTCCAGAAACTTTCTGTTCACGAAAACTATTGTTAAAAATCACCAGAGCGTGATAAATACTGATTCCAATTGCAGCAGATCAATAAACAAATTATCTAGGTCGTCCTATTTTTGTGGAATTTTTGGAGTTCTAGAAGTTTGCGTTAGTTATAGATTACTACAGACTGTTCTGTTTTTGACAGATATTGTTTTCCGTGTGTTGTTTGCTTATTTTGATGAATCTATGGCTAGTAAAAGAGTTTGTTTCATCATACAAGGCAGAGACAACATGAATGTATTCATTCCAAGATAATGTCTTGCGCACATTGCGCCACCACAATGCGAGACCCCTCCAGGACATCTTCAAAATATCGCTCGGGCGTGCGGTGCTCCTTGCCCTCAGGCGGTCCCTCGGTCACCAACTTGACGGCGTCCATCTTCACCCACCACACCTTGACGCGGGCGAAGGCCATGCGCGTGCCCTCGATGTAGACCGACTGCTTGACGACATCCAGTTGAGGACAGGCATTCACCAGCCGCTTCATGAGGCCGAAGTAGCTGCTGGGTATAGCTTCGTTAGGCCACAGCCGGATTATCAAATCCTTCATGGCCAGTTCGGCCACCCTATGCAGCTCGACCAGCTGTTTCAGCTCATCGATAAAGGGCACTGGATGTTCTGGCGCAAGATATTGCAACCAGAACAGCTTCTCCGTTGAGCTCCGTTCTTCGGCTCGGAAGAACTCCGCAGCGTCGGACACACTGCTTGGCAGATCCACAAACGCCCCTGGAGAACTCCGAATCCGGGTTAGTACGAAATATTTCTTCTTCACATACTTGCTTTGCATACTAAACGCCTTACCCACTGCGATCTTCTTGGCCTCCAGGATCTCCTGGAGGGCGCCCTGGGCTTCAACCCGGGCCTCTTCCGCGCTTTGGCGAGCCTTGGCGAGTTCGGTCTCTCGAGCCGAAACATCGCACTCCAAGGTCTCGCATTTTTTCACAGCATCCTGGAGCTATTGCCGGACCTCGTTAAGCCTGGATTTGAGCTTCTTACGGGTGGCTTGTTCCTTGGCAGCTTTCTCCTCGGCTTCGGCCAGGGCCTTCTTAAGGGCCTCGACCTCGGTCGTCCCTCCTACACATATCATGACACTACGGTCAATAGAAATCATTTATTCTTTCCGAATATATAGCGAGTCATTACATACCTTGCTTGTCTTCTAGCTGTTTCCTCGCCTGGCCGAGCTCCTCCTCGGCCCGCTCTAGTCTCTGCTTTAGTCCGGAGACTTCGGCAGTGTGTGAGGTTGCAGCCAGCAACGACGCCTGCTTACTCATATAAGACACATTCAGCTAGTTTCCTGCGAAATTTAATTGATCCTCTGTCCGGCTTTTCTTTCCGAACACCGGATAGTGTCTCAGGGGCTACTGTCTCTATTGGGATTTTCTCTTTTGTGTCGCTTACCTCAAAACCTGTCAACAGGTTGCTGCAGGCTTCGGTCAGTCCTCTCTTGACGGACTGAACCTTCTCAATCACAGTCCCATAAGGATACGGTGTTCATCCACAATGGAAGTGCCTCATAGCGCTTCCGGCAGATTATCCGGTGCCTCTGGTTGGACAGAGGTCACCGGCAGAACAGGCACACCTCCTCTTTTTGGGGAAGGCTGCTCGCTTGACTTCGGAGCCGTGTAGGTCTCCGGAATGGTATTCGGCTGGGGGCTGAATTGGATATGGCCCCCATCGCCAGTCTCCATGGGGGCTTCCTCCCCCATGTGTCCGGCGGCCGAGGAGTCATCCTCTGGCGCCACCGTGACGGCCTCCTGAACCTATCCCTAGCCTGGGATGGTCCTTTGGGACACCACCTCGTTGTTGCCCTTGGCCATGGGAGAGTGAGCGGCCGGCGGTGACTCGCTGGCCATCACCTTTGAATCTAGCGAACCTCCAGAGGAGGATCGCTGGGAGCTGTCGTGGGCCGTACTGTAATAGCATAATTTAACATATTAATACCATGAAGTAGACACATGGACGTATACGGGTTCTTAGTACTTACGATGCGGCCAGGGGCTTGTTTCGGGGGCGCCGCTCTGGGCTGCTGTCGACATCCCATGCGGAGTTATCCGTGAGGGGGCCCTTGCCCCTCTTGGGCGCCTCCGCCTCCAAATTTGTGGAGGCTGCCCTCATCTTCCTTTCCCCCTCAGGGGGGAGTTGCTTTCTTCCTCCTCCTCGTCGTCGTCTTCGGTGGCCGAGGAGTGAGTTTTGTTTTCAGATGACCTGTCTGAAGCTCCCTTGAGGCGGGGGCCACTTCGGACCCCCTTGGCCTTTTTCTTGGCCTTCTTCTCCGGCGCCTTGTAGGGCGCTGGAACCAGCATCTTCGGCAGGAGCGTGATGACTGGTTCCTCGGGCAGCGGAGCCGGACATCGAATCCGCTCTGCTTTCTCTGTCCATGCCTGAAAAGTAAATAGTAAAAGTTTTTAGATATCTTCCTTGAACAAACAAGGGGAGGATGCACCTTGAGACATGAAAGACTTACCGCACAAGCAGGATGAGCAAGATCGTGCCCGCGGTCCGAGTCTGTGGACAGCGGCGTCTCGTTGCCCTTAAAGAGCAACTTCCAAACATCTTCATGAGTGGTTCCGGAGAGCCTCTCCAAAGTCTGGTGCTTCTCCGAATCAAATTCCCACAAAGGGCATGTTCGGCTCTGGCATGGAAGGATCCGGCGAACAAGCATCACCAGGATCACATTTACAAGCTTGATGTTTTTATCCACCATGCTCTGGATGCGCGTTTGCAGCGCTATCAGTTTGTCCGACGAAGATCAATTTGGGCCCTTCTCTATCCAGGAGGTGAGCCGCATTGGGGCTCCGGATTTGAACTCGGGAGCTGCGGCCCGGGTGGCATCACAAGGCTCTGTGATACAGAACCACAACTTCTGCCACTCTTTGACCCTCTCCACGAAGGTGCCTTTGGGCCATGTGACGTTGGGCATCTTGCTCACCATGGCTCCTCCGCACTCCGCGTGTTGGCCATCCACCACCTTCAGCTTCATGTTGAAGATCTTGAGCCACAATCCGAAGTGGGGCTGGATGCGGAGGAAAGCCTCACACACGACAATGAATGCTGAGATGTTGAGGAAAGAGTTCGGGGCTAGATCATGGAAATCTAGCCCATAATAGAACATAAGCCCGCGGACGAAAGGGTGGAGAGGAAACCCTAACCCGCGGACGAAATGAGGGATGAACACCACCCTCTCGTTGGGCTTCGGTGTGGGGATGACTTGCCCCTTTGCCGGAAGACGGTGGGCGATTTCCTTCGCCAGATACCCGGCCGCCCGAAGCTCGGTGATGTCCTTCTCCTTGACAGAGGAGGCCATCCACTTGCCTTGTCCTCCAGATCCGGACATGGTTTAGTGCTTGCTCAAGGTGGAAAGATGAGAACTTGGGCGCTGGAGCTCAAGAATGGAAGGGCAGAGGAAAAGAGAAGGTGTGGGTAAAGAAAGGGAGTCCTTATCCCCTTATAAAGGCAGTGAATATCAAACGCCTCCCCACTCGCCTTAAAACTCGCCTATTCCCAAGGGCTGTGCAAACGGCACGGTTGGATTACCCATGCCCGTATTGATGAGAATCCCGCAACAAGGGGACACGATCTCTGCATTGACAAGACGAGCCAATGGAAACCGCATCTCGAAACGCGGAACGGCAGAAGAAAACGGTTTGAAATAATGACCGGGTAGACGTGATGTCACATTACAAAAAGTTGTCAGCGGATGGGACTCGTGAAATACTATACTCTCGACGGCTATGTGTGTGGTATTTGTGTTGCAGATCCGGACACGTTCGTTGCGTCCGAAGACTATCTTGAAGTATTCGGAAAGGGGAACCCGCCTTGCAATGCCGAAGACAATCTGCGTGCCGAACACGTCGTCATTGAAGCCTAGTTCAGGGGCTACTGACGGAGTCCTGGACTAAGAGGTCCTCGGGCGTCCGGCCTGTTGGATATGGGCCAGACTGATGGGCTGTGAAGATACAAGACCGAAGACTCTCTCCCGTGTTCGGATGGGACTCTCCTTGGCATGGAAGGCAAGCTTGGCGACCAAATATGAAGATTCCTTTCTCTGTAGCTGACTTTGTATAACCCTAGTCCCCTCCGGTGTATATAAACCGGAGGGCTTAGTCTGGAAAGAGATATAGTCAGACAGGCTAGACTTCTAGGGATTTAGCCATTACGATCTCATGGTAGATCAACTCTTGTAATACTCATATTCATCAAGATCAATCAAGCAGGAAGTAGGGTATTACCTCCATAGAAAGGGCCCGAACCTGGGTAAACATTGTGTCCCCCGTCTCCTATTACCATCGACCTTAGACGCATAGTTCGGGACCCCCTACCCGAGATCCACCGGTTTTGACACCGACAGCGGGGGTCCGCGAGCTTCTCGTGGCCCCAGCTGGAGCTGGGAACGGCGGGCGCCAAGGGGGGCGAGAGCAAGGGGCTGAGCACACCGACGTCCACAAACACCCACCGTGTCCGAAACTCTCTTGTGGATGGTGGAAGATCAAAATCAATCCCCAAGCCAGCCGTCGCAGCCACAGCCTGGAAGCTCAAGCATCCCGAGCACTGCCGAGGGCTAGTCAGCTGCAGCGAGAAGAAATGGCGTAATAGGGCCACGGAAGGGGGAATGCCCACCATGGCCTCGCAGACGAAAGCAAAAACGGCAAGAAGGGAGACTGATTGGGGATCCAGGTGCAACATATGGATCTGATAGTGGGAGAGCACGGCGTTGAAGAAGGCGGAGAAGGGAGGAACCAGGCCAGCCCATAGGGCGTCGATGAAGAATTGGACCTCGATGGCTGTCCTGTCGACGGAGGCGCGGTATGCGGGCCAGGCCGCCGTCCTCCCCCATTCGTTGAAGTCAGCGGCGAGTGCATGGCGTACCTTGTCCATGGCTTCCTGGTTGAGCACCAACGACCGTCCCACGGCTGGTTCAACGGCCGGGGGTGGCCCGGCTGAAGACTGAGACTTTTTCTTCCAATTCTCCGTTTGCCGGGGCGCCATGGCAACAAGGAGGGCCGAGCTCGGGACAGATTGGAAGAGGAGGTTATTGTTTTGGAAAGGCAGGAGAGTTGGAGGGGCACGTCACCAGCAATGGGGGGATGACTATGTAAGTCATGGTGGCCGCCTAGCCAGGCGGATATCAAGGCTGTGTGGGGAAGCGGAGACGCCCACGTCCCATCAATCGCCACACATCAACCAAGGCCACAGGCTGTTGGGGCTCACGGCGCTTCGCACTTGCCCCTTGGCTTTGCCTCATAGCCAAGTCCGAGCACGCCTTGGGCCCAGGGGCTACTGTCGGCATCCTGGGAATGGGGGTCGCCAGACTTGCCTACCTGCGGCCCATGACGTGGCTCCACCAGCGGCCCTGCATGGCCCATCTTCACCAGCAAACACTCAAGACCCTCGTGAGGCGGATGACGCAAGACCTCCTCGGGGGTGGCCTCACTAGGCTGGCTCGCGAGGGGCGGAGAGATCAAGGCAAGGGGCACCTCGCAAGGTTCCTGTGACGCAAGCCATGACGACCGGGGCCAGGCGGGCGCCAGCGCATGCAGTGTCCTCGTTTCCTCTTTGGTGCTAAAGAGGAAAGCGTAGACGAGGAGTCCTGAGGCATCAGACAAAGGTTTCCATATCGGTGCAATGAGGCCAAGACCAGCAGGACGACAGGACGGAGGTCACCGTGGAGCCCAAGACGGCGTCACCACCAGAGCCTTTTGCAGGCGAAGACCACCTTTAGTCAGGATAACTTGTACTAGTTGTCTCCCTTCAAATTTGGCCGTTGTGGGATCCCTTCCCGCCTAACATTTAGGGAGAGGACCAGGGCCTCTATAAATAGGACTAGCCAACACAGTAGGAGGCAACGGATCTTGGGCTATTCAGATCATCCTCACCCACACAAGCTCACCAAGCACAAGAGCACCTCTCCTCAGGAGGCTGTTCATCCCTTGTAACTGTTCATCGTCAGCCCAAGAGGCAATCCACCACACCACACGGGAGTAGGGTATTACACCACATCAGTGGCCCAAACCAGTATAAATCTTGTGTCCCCTTGTTCTGCGAGTTTGACGCGCTGAGCCTTGAGATCGCAGTGAGGGAGAGTGCTATGGGGAGGAGAGATCTTCGTGCGCACCCTAGTGTTCGAACCTCAAGGGTTTTGCCGGAACCTGAAATCCGACATCCGGCTTACCCATCGACGTCTATGGAGGCAGGAGTGACTTCTAGAACCCTTGGTGTGCCATGTTTAGTGGGGCTTTACGTAAGGAGCGCCTGCCTATGGATTTCAAGGGCCCCAGCAAGGTGCCTAATTACACGGCGGATCTACCTCAGAGGCCTGGATTGAGAGCTATGAGATGGCCATGGAGATTGTCGGAGTAATGGGCCACGGGTAGCCTAACCCGAGTCCCAGAACCTTTCAAGACATCGGGGCCGGCTGCGCCCCTCAAGACGTCGAGACGAAGCGCCGCCTTCTGGTGGCCGGCTGGCTGAACGGCCGACTGCCAGAAGACGGCCATGCTCAGGAAGGCGGCTCCAAGACGGGCCAACTCCTAGCAGGCGGCCTCCAGAGAGGCCGGCTCCTAGCAGTCGGCCCATGGCGCCCTCAAAGTCTGCGCCCCCATTAAGAAGACAAGACGGTGCAAGGCTACGGTGTAGCCCATCACCCCAGTATCCAGGGCCGGGGATGGCCACAGTGCTCCGTACAGGCGGAGAGCTCCGCTCGGCGCGGCACTGTTGCCACTCCGCCCCTGACGTCACTCCTGTCAGGCGGAGCCCTACTCCCACGACCGCCTGTCGGTACGACCTGAAGACGGTGGGCCCTACCGGGCAGCGAGAGCCCGGAAGACGGTAGAGGCCTCACCAGTCGGACCCGAGGGATGCCGGCCCCTAGCAGGCGGCCCGTTCCTTCCTCGGGGCCCGTGCACCATTAACCAGATAAGACCCGGAGTGGCTACAGTGATCTCCCGCCAGGCGGCGGTACTGTAGCCACGCCTCCTGACCTAGCGTGCATCATTAACGTTGCGGCTACAGTAATCAGCAGCCGGCAAGACCCGTGAGCGGCGGAGGCGGCCTGTCGGCTCCGTACCAGACCAGTCAACGGGGCCCACCAGGCGGCGGGCCCCAGCAGCCGGCGGAGAAGCCGGCGACCAGAGAGACTGACAGTCGGGACCTACACCCGACCGGATTACGATTGTACCCCTGGGGGGTAGGCCTATATAAACCCCCAGGGCACCCATGCAAAGGGTTCCAACCTGTTAGAATTACACTCACGCCTAGGCGGAGAGGAGAGCAAGCCATGGCATCTTCTACCTCTAGCATACAGCTCGAGGAGCTCCATTGTACCCACTAGTGCCTTAGTGATCATGCGGAGACCCCGCAGAGCAGGACTAGGGGTGTTTGTTGGATGTGGGGTTCCAGCAAACCCTTAAGGTTCAAACACTGGGGTGCGCGCGAAGTCTTTCCCTCCTACTGATCTACGCCCTAGCTCGCTAAGATCTCGCGGACGAACTCCATGAACTCGCAACACAGAAAGACACGGGGTTTATACTGGGGCGGGCCACCGTTGTGGTGTAATACCCTACTCCAGTGTGGTGGTGGTGGATTGCCTCTTGGGCTGATGATGAACAGTACAAGGGGAAGAACAACCTCCTGAGGTTGAGGTGTTCTTGTGCTAGCGAACTTGCGCGTGACTCTGGATCCGATGCCTACTACTGTGGTGGCTAGACCTATTTATAGAGGCCCTGGTCCTCTTCCCAAATAATGAGCGGGAAGGGAGCCAACAACGGCGGGCAAATTTGAAGGGGGACAGCTAGTACAAGCTATCCTAACAAAAGTGGTCTTCGCTTGTGAAAGGCTCTGGTGATGACGCCGTCTTGGCCTCCACGATGACCTCCGTCTTGCCGTCCTCTTGGTCTTGGTCTCGTTGCACCAATATAGCAACCTTTGCCTGATGCCTCGGTACTCCTCGCCTGTGCTGGCTTCCTTAGCACCAAAGAGGAAACAAGGACGCTGCGCGCGCTGGCGCCTGCCTAGTGTCGGTCGTCATGGCTCACGTCTCGAGGGCCTCGTGAGGTTTGCGCTGCCTTGATATCTCCGCTCCTCGTGAGCCTGCCTGGCTTGGCTGCTCCTGAGGAGGTCTTGCGTCGTCCTCCTCACGCGGCTTGGCCCCTCGCGAGGGTCTTGAATGCCTTGTCGATGAGGATGGGCCGTACGGCCTGCTAGCTCAGCCACGCCGTGGGACGTAGGCAGGCAAGTCTGGGGACCCCCGTTCCCAGAACGCCGATAGTAGCCCCCGGTCCCAAGGTGTGCTCGGGCTTGGCTTCGCGGCGAAGCCAAGGGTCAAGTTCGGAGCACCGCAGGCCTCAAAAGCATGCGGCCTCGGTTGACGTGTGGCGGTTGATTGGACGTGGGTGTCTCCGCTTCCCCATGCTGCCTTGGCAACTGCACGACTTGACAAGTCCCTGCAACATGCAAGGAAAACCATCATTACCTGCGATCATGGGAGGCGCCGGTTGGCCTTCTCTTGCCATAAATGGGGAGGGGGCGGAGCCCCCGTTGCCCATCTCTTCCTCGCTTGCTTGCTTCTTCTTCCTTGCTCTACTGCTAACAACAATGGCGCCTATCAGAAGGTTTTCTGCCGAAGAGAAGGGAAAGGCTCCCCGGATGACCCGGGGCCACTTCCGCCGAAGAAGAGGTTGATCCATCGTCGTGATGAAGCGGCGATGCAGGTGGTGACGAGGCCTTGGTGCGAGCGGCCTCCTCCGGGGTACCCACTACCCTTGTAGGCCCGAGCCGAGGGCTCGGGAGGGCGGAGCGACGAGGAGCGCCGCCCACGCTGCGTCCGGGGTCGCCGCGCCTCAGCGACGCGCGCCGTCGCCCCCGGAATCCACGCCGCGGACTCTTCGCGCGAGCTGGTGCTGTGGGCGCCGATGCCTCCAAGCTCCTGGATCCGCTTCCTGCAGTTTTTCTCCGACGTGATGCCACCGACTGCAGTGCTCCAGCGACCGGGGCAGAGATCGAAGCGGTCCCCGCTGGCAAGATCTTCATGACTCGCGGCTGGGGCGAGATCGCGCGGGTCTGCCGTGCGAGGGGTGCCCTCGCGATCCACTTTGAGTTCGACGGCATCTCCACGCTCTTCTTCAAGGTCTTTGATGCAGAGGGCCGCCGCCTGGGCTGCTGCTCCGGAGAGGAGCGTCAAGCTGACGCGCGCTCCACTCACGGCCACTCCAGCAGCAGCAGCCCTTCGGAATCCAGCAACTCTCCAGAGACGAGCGACGACATCTACGTGCCCCCGAGCTCTCGCCGCGCTCGGAGCAGAGCTGTAGTGTTGGGCCGGCGCCGCCGCTCATGTGGATAGGGTTGGCGCCGGCCTCCCATGGCCCACTTTTGATGATGGCGTCTGCCACGGGAGGGTGTAGATAGGATCCCCCTTAGTTTTAGGTTTTGTTCCTTGCGAAGAATCGTGAATTACACCGTGGGGGCATGTAAGGGTCTGTAACGTCTTTGTGCCTATCTTCCCTGTTATGAGAATTTGGTGAACGCATGTCCCGTTAAGGCTCGGTCCCCCCTTTCTTTCCTCGCAATAGCTTATTGCTTTACGCTGACAGGTCCTGGTCCCCAGGCAGGCTACAGCCATCGCTAGTATGCCAGGTCGCGTGCCGTGGTCAAGGCCAGGAGGTGTGCGGCCCGAGGTCCAGTAAGAGCCCCTGAGGCGCGATGCTCAGGAGGTCCCCCTTAGCGCTTAAGCAGCCATGGTAAGGCGAGAAAGGGAGTCGACGTGGCCGCAACGGGGTTTCGGCAAGGCGTGAGTGACCATTGGGCCTGAACATTTAGCCGATCCGAGGGCGGGACTTATCTGGTTGATTTCGTGGCGATTCCTGATGGTGCGCTAGGCCTGCGCGCCAACTTGTGCGGCATAGCCAGGCCGACCCATACGAGTTTCCCTCCCCATGTTCTCCTAAGTGCTCTGCGTCCTCAGGTCCCGGCCCTCGAGCGAGCTCAGCCACCGCTGGTATGCCAGGTCGCGATGCCGTGGTCAAGGCCAGGAGGTGAGGGCTGGAGAGCCAGCAAGAGCTCCTGAGTCGCGATGCTCAGGTGCCCCCCTTTTAACGCGCAAGCGAATTGCATGAGAGAAAAGGAGACTTGCGGTGCCGCCTTCTATCCTTCCCATGGGATCCCTGTGAACAGGCACAAGTAGAAACATGGTTTGCCGTTATAGCTGTCAGCCTGCCGCTGGTTTCTTCGGATGAAGTGAAGGCACTGAGGGCCTGGTGAGGTGACGTGCGCGGGCGTGCCGCGAGCCAGAGCTCGGTCGCTCAGATTTGTCGACGTGGCAGGGACGGACCCATGCACCAGCGCCGTGCCTGTGAGAGGGCCCCCGTGGGAGGCGATGGTCGAGCAGGTGATAGCCGTGGGTAGGTTAAGCAGATCAACTTAGGTAAATGTAGGAAGATACATGCCACTGGGTCCGGCCCGAGAGGCTTGGGGATGATGCAGCCCGTGGGGCGCCCCCTACAAGGTAAGCTAAAGACATAAGCAAAAGGGATACATGCCACAGGGACGGACCCATGTGGCCTGGGAATAATGCAGTCCGAGGGGAGCTCCTAGCTAAACGAGCTTGGAAGATGTCACCTGGTTCTATAGACGAAGTAGAGTTGGTGCAGCTAAAGACGTGCGTTGAAGGAGTGGCTCCTCACGATCCACCAGGGCCCTGAGCCTCGGGAGGCTCGGGAGGTTCCCTGAAGACCGTCTCCATCTCCTTCAGGACGGTGTGGTACCTGGCCTCCTGGGCCGCCAGGACACGCCACATGTTGCGGTGATAGGTTGACGCCACGCTCGGCAAGCCGAAGGGCATGCGAACGTACATGTGTGGTGGGCCCTCACAGCGGCCCACACGCGATGGCCAGAAGCGCTCCTGAGATGCGGCCCTGTTGAGCCCGGGGACGTCGATGCAGACACGCAGCCCAGCATCCTCGCCAGGATGGGGAGGTGCGCCTTGTGAGCGGCTGTCGCCGCGCATGGCTCTTGCTTCTTGTAGTTCCTGAGTGGTCTTGGTGATGAACTCCTGAGTGGTGGGCACTCCTTGCCCTGTGCTCTCCTGAGGGTCACGTGCCGCGAAGCATGCCTCCAAGTGGTGCCCAAGCGCCTCCCTCGTGAGGTTGGCAAGATCTGAGGCCCTCCAGAAGAGAGCCCCCGAGCCCTGCCGGGCGCGCCTTCCTATGCGATGGAGGGAGGCGCCCCTGGGACGGTCGCTGATCCTGATGAGGCTCCTGCTGCGCCGTCATCCTCCTGAGGTCCTGCGCGGCGCAACTGCTTCTTCTTGGGGATGGCCTCCGGAGGGCCCTCACTTCTGCTGTCGGGGTCGTCAATTGCTGCAGCTTGGAAGGCGCGCTGAAGGGAGCACACCGCATCTCTTTCTTCACACGGGACCGTGATGATTCCTCCGATTCCCGGCATCTTGAGGACGTTGTAGCCGTTGTGGGTGACTACCATGAACTTGGCCAGGGCCGGATACCTAAGGATGGAATTGTACGGCAGGCAGATGTGCACGACGTCGAAGTCGATGAGCTTGGTGCGGTAGTTCTTGTGTTCTCCGAAGGTGACAGGCAGGCGGACTTGCCCTATCAGTGTGGTGGAGCCGTCGGTCACTCCTGAGATAGGTTTGGTAGGCTGGAGCTGTTCATATGGCACTTCAAGATTGTCGAACGTGTTGATGGACAGGACGTTGAGCCCTGCGCCGCCGTCGATGAGGGTCTTGGTAACCTGCACATTGCTGATGACTGGGGAACACAACAACGGGAGGGCGCCGGCAGTGGCCGCGCACTTGAGCTGATCTGCCGAGCTGAAAGTGACAGCGCATTGGGACCACTTGAGCGGGCGCGTGGCCTCGAGCTTGGGGAGCACCGCGTTCACCTCGCGAGCGAACTGTTTGAAGATGCTGAGAGGCTGGGGCCTGGGCGCCGCCCAAGATGCAGGCGACTGCGCGCGGCTCCTAGAAGCCCCCAGCCCCCTCGTCCTGATGGTGGTCATCGTTCCTTCTCGGTGGCGGCAGCGGGGGAAGACCGTTGTTGCCTTGGGGGCGATCCTCGCGAGGCTGGTCCCTCCAGGCGCCCTCGCGAGGATGGTCCTGCCAGCGGTCCTCACGAGGTCTGTCGCGTCACTCCTGGCGCGGGCCACGGTCGTCCCAGCGTCCGCCTCCACGTCCTCCTCCACGGCCGTAGCCCCGGTCATTGCGCTCGGGGCGTCGATCGAAGCGTTCTTCCCGTATGGCTCTGAGCTCTTGACAGTCGCTGGTGTTGTGGGTGTTCATTTTGTGGAAGGCGCAGAATGGTCGGCCATTCTTGGATGACTCGGGCTGATCTCTGCCCCGCTTGGTGTCGGGCTCCGCTGCGATCACCACTGCCTCCTTGCGCTTCACGTCCTTGGCCTTGGCCTTCTTCTCCTCCGCTCCTGCAGCTGGCATCTCGAGGAGAGAGAGGTGCCCCTCCTCAGCTCTTGTGCACTTGGTCGCCAGGTTGAACAGCTCCTGGGATGTGCAGAGCTCCTCGTGGATGGCGAGCTCTTCCTTCATCTTGACGTCGCGGACGCCGTCGGAGAACGCGGAGACGATGGCCTCGTCCGTGACCTTGGGGATCTTGAGGCGGGTGTTCTTGAAGCGCTAGATGTACTTCTGTAGGGTCTCTCCTGGTTGTTGCTTGATGTGGCGCAGGTCGCCCGCGGCCGGCGGGCGGTCGCGAGTGCCCTAGAAGTTGGCGACGAAGCGGTCGCACATCTCGTCCGAGGAGGAGATCGAGCCGTGCTGCAGGTTCAGGAGCCAGGAGAGGGCTCCATCCTTGAGAGCCATGGGAAACCAATTCGGCATGAATTTCTCGTCGCCGTTGGCTGCTTTGATGCTCAGCTCGTAGAGCTGCAGGAACTCCGCGGGGTCGGCGGTGCCGTCGTAGCGAGGAGGCAGGTCCGGCTTGAACTTGCCTGGCCAGGCGACGCTACGCAGCTTGGGGGTGAAGGCGCGGCAGCCAGCCGTGGTTGCTGGGGGCCGCTTTGGAGGAGGAGCTTGGTCTTGACGAGGTCTGCGCGGCACCGCCGCTGGCGGTGCGCGGTCTTGACGAGGCGGCGCGGGAAGCGCGGGTGCAGCTTCTCGCGGCCGAGGGATTTCCTGGCAGCTTCTTCCTTCACGGGCGGGCACCGGGCGTGGTGGATCACGCCGTGGGGCCGCGCGCCTTGGTGCCAAGGCACCGTCTTGGGGCAGAGGTGGTGGAGGCGCGCCATGAGCCTCATCGCCCGTGGCAGGCTGAGGGTGAGGTAGAGAGAGGGACGGCACCGGGGAGCCCCCTGTGGCGCGGACGAGCTCGGCGACGCGGTCGAGCCACTCCTCGTAGAGGTCATCGACGGGGCGGTAGCGCAGGAGTTCGTTTGCCGCAAGGTGCGCGGCCCGCGCCTACATGGGAGCGCGGCGTGCGTGAGACGAAGAACCGGCCGGGGTTAGCGATGGTGTGGCGGTGCGGCCGTCCTGCCGCACCGAAGGATGCAGCGAAGACGCCTGCTGCTCGTTCCCCGCCGGGCCGGTGGCAGCATTGGCAGCGGGAGACGGTGAACGACGAGGTGGCCCGCCGACAGGAGCCGTCTGAGCAATGCGGGCGATGAGGGCAGCCCGACGCTCAGCTCTAGCACGACGAGCGTCTGCCATGGAGGCGACGGAGCGACGGAGCGACGAACTGATGGAAGGGAAGCTACGGCGCACCCCTACCTGGCGCGCCAAATGTCGGATGTGGGGTTCCGGCAAACCCTTAAGGTTCAAACACTGGGGTGTGCGCGAAGTCTTTCCCTCCTACCGATCTACGCCCTAGCTCGCTAAGATATCGCGGACGAACTCCACGAACTCGCAACACAGAAAGACACGGGGTTTATACTGGTTCGGGCCACCATTGTGGTGTAATACCCTACTCCAGTGTGGTGGTGGTGGATTGCCTCTTGGGCTGATGATGAACAGTAGAAGGGGAAGAACAGCCTCCTGAGGTTGAGGTGTTCTTGTGCTAGCGAACTTGCGCGTGACTCTGGATCCGATGCCTACTACTGTGGTGGCTAGACCTATTTATAGAGGCCCTGGTCCTCTTCCCAAATAATGAGTGGGAAGGGAGCCAACAATGGCGGGCAAATTTGAAGGGGGATAGCTAGTACAAGCTATCCTGACAAAAGTGGTCTTAGCCTGCGAAAGGCTCTGGTGATGACGCCGTCTTGGGCTCCACGATGACCTCCGTCTCGCCGTCCTCCTGGTCTTGGTCTCGTTGCATCAATATAGCAACCTTTGCCTGATGCCTCGGTACTCCTCGCCTGCGCTTGCTTCCTTAGCACCAAAGAGGAAACAAGGACGCTACGCGCGCTGGCGCCCGCCTGGTGTCGATCGTCATGGCTCACGTCACGAGGGCCTCGTGAGGTTTGGCACGCCTTGATATCTCCGCTCCTTGTGAGCCTGCCTGGCTTGGCTGCTCCTAAGGAGGTCTTGCATCGTCCGCCTCGCGAGGCTTGTCCCCTCGCGAGGGTCTTGAATGCCTTGTCGATGAAGATGGGACGTACGGCCTGCTAGCTCAGCCACGCCGTGGGCCGCAGGCAGGCAACTCCGGGGACCCCCGTTCCCAGAACGCCGACACTGTTATCTCCTAGGAGAGCTCCGAACCTGGGTAAAGTGCGCCGGCGTTCGTGTCTACGCCTCATCCCGCTTCCAGGCACCGGTGACGTTCTACTCGCTCCCACCATGATATGCCATCCATTGGTATATGTCGCACCCAACCCCCGACATTTGGCGCCCACCGTGGGGCGAGGTGCACCATCTCCTGGAGACCTGTTCTAGACGGGAACCCTGTTCCTTCCTGGTGAGCGCAGCCAGCCCCGCACGCCAGATGGCATCTGTGCCGACGCGCTGCACGGCGTGGAGGTCGCCTGCGCGGCGAGCTGCCTCGCCGATCTTGTTGGCGAGATTCGCCTCTCCGACGTGCCGCCTCGTGAGCCTCCTCGATCAGCTTCACGTCGGCAGTGAGCCTGCTGCAGACTTGGAGTCGGTTGGCTGCACCGACCCGATGTTGGTCGACTCTGACACGTCATCGCTTGACGCGTTCCTCACCAACGTGGTGCTCTACGACGAGCCGCTTCCTCGCGCGGACAGCGGCGGCGGCACCGTCACGGAAGTGCTCGTCATCAGCCATGGCGAGCACTCTGGCGAAGGTGGCCAGGATCCGTTGCGGTCAGCGATGCAAGACCTGACTGCGCCCATTTCGGAAGACGCCGACGCCGAGACGCTGGAGGCACGCCGCGTCCAGCTTGTTGAAAGCGCCAACCGGCTTGCCAGCATGAGACGCCTTTCGGAGGCCTACCAGCGGGAGATGGACCGTGCTGTCGGCGGCACGCCGGCTCCTGGTGGTCCTAGCCGCATTGGCCTGGTCCGGCAGCGTGGCGCTACCGTCGCCAGCATGTTCGGGACAGATCATCCCGTCTATGCCACACCTACGGAGAACATACGCGCTGCCCAGGCGGCAGGAGATGAGCTAGACAAGCTCGAGGGCGACGAGCGTCGCCACATGACGGAGCGAGTCCAGTAGCTCCTCGACGCGGCTGCCGAGCAGCAAGATGCCGGGTGCCGCACTGAAGCGCCCAACCGGCAAAACGACGACCCGCCTCCTCGCCGGGACCAAGGCGCGACATCCGTACGCCGACTGGTGGCGTCCGCGATAGAAGAGACAAGGAGCCGGCTGCTAGCCGCAGTCGGACTCACATCACCATCGAGCGCGACCAAGACGGCCGCCCAAGAGCAGTGCGGCGGCGAGACGACTGTCCGCCTCCTCCCCCCCTACAGGGAGAGGTGTATTTCCCCGCTGCCTGTTGATCACCCGTCACTCGGCAACCGCCTTGGCCGCCGAGAAGGAATCAGAGAAAACGATGCCCGCCACCGGATCAATCGCCTCAATCGATCCCTGACGCTAGAATAAGAAGATGAGCTGGGTCCGCCTTGCTTCGGCCCCCGTATCCGAGACGAACCTTTCCTGAGAGGGTTCACGCTCCCAAGAGATACACCCAAGTACACCGGCTCCATGAAGCCGGAGGACTGGCTGGTCGACTACTCCACGGCCGTCAACATCGCCAACGGCAACAAGCGCATTGCCGTGAAGTACGTTCCTCTCATGCTCCAGGGCATGGCCCGGACGTGGCTGAACAGCCTGAAGCCCCGCAGCATCAACAGCTGGGTTGACTTCACTGAAGCATTCATCCGCAACTTCACCAGCACGTACAAGCGGCCGCCCAAGCCTCGCCAGCTCTCCTTGTGCGTCCAAGGCCCCAACGAGTTGACTCGCGACTACCTCACGCACTGGGCCGAGCAGCGCAACTCTTGCGAGGGCGTGCACGAGGTGCAGGCCATCGAGTACTTCACCGTCGGGTGCCGAGAGGGTACCCTCCTCAAGCACTAGCTTCTCTGCGACGAGCCGGCGACCCTCGACGAACTGCTGATCATAGCAGACAAGTACGCCACGGCCGACTCCATGAAAGCGGAGATCCAAGTTAATGTGTCGGGCAAGGTGGCCCCTCAAGCTCCTCGGACCCCAGCTGGTGACAATAGTCGGCGACAGCAACCGAACGACAACAAGCGCAAGGCCATGCGGCCGGCCTCCACTAGCCGGCAGGTGGCAACAGTCGAAGATCAGCAGCCGGAAGGGCAACCTCCTCCCAAATGCCAGAAGGGCGGCAAGCCCAACTGGTTGCCCGCCTTCTCATACGAACAGACTCTCGACGCACCCTGCAAGTTCCACAGTGGCGCGAAGCCGTCCAACCACACCACACGGAAGTGCCACTGGCTCACCAGGATCGCCAAGGGTGATGGACTCCAGCCCCCTCCGCCTGCCGGCCCGCCGCCTCCTCCTCCTCAGCAGCCGGCGGTTCAGCCAGTCGGCGCTATACAAGATGAATATCCTGAAGAGCATGGAGCTTATATCGTGTTCACCAGCGTGGCTGACGACAGGCGCAGCAGACGGCGACGACAACAAGAAGTAAACGCAGTAGCATCAGAGACTCCCGAGTTCATGCATTCTTCTGAGAAGCCCATCAGTTGGAGCAGAGCCGATCACCCGGAGGTGATGCCCAATCCCGGCTCTTATGCTCTGGTGTTGGATGCCACCTTTGCCACGGCGAGGCGGGCTGCTCGCTTCTCCCGAGTTCTGATAGATGGCGACAGCAGCATCAACATCATGTACAAGGATACTATGGAGAAGCTAGGGATCAAACAGAGGCAGCTTCAGCCCAGTCGGACAGTATTCCATGGCATAGTTCCTGGCCTTTCCTGCTCACCAATCGGCAAGACCCAGATAGATGTCCTCTTCGGGGACAAAAATCACTTTCGCCGAGAGCCAGTGTGGTTTGAAGTAGTGGACCTTGAGAGCCCTATCATGCGCTGCTTGGCCGACCGGCTCCGGCCAAGTTCATGGCGGTCCCCCACTACGCTTATCTCAAAATGAAGATGCCGAGCTCCAAGGGAGTCCTGACCATAGCAGGGGACTACAAGAAGTCTTCCGCCTATGCAGCTGACAGCAGCCGGCTAGCCGAGTCCCTCGTGATTGCGGCAGGCAAGCAGCCGGAAATGTCACCCAACCCCAAGGAGTCGGAAGCCGAGGGCTCGTTCAAGCCGGCCAAAGAAACAAAGAGGATACCTTTGGACCCGGAGCACCCGGATAGGCACGCTGTCATAGGTATGAACCTTGACAGCAAATAGGAAAGCGAGCTCGTCGATTTCCTCCATGAGAATCGGGACATCTTTGCATGGTCTCCCAACGACATGCCGGGTGTTCCGACAGATTTTGCCGAGCACAAACTACATGTCCGACCTGATGCCAAGCCAGTCAGGCAGCCCTTGCACCGCCTGTTAGAAGAGAAGAAAAGAGTTGCTGGAGAAGAGATAGCCCGGCTTCATCATGGAAGTGTTCTTTCCCGAGTGGTTAGCCAACCCGGTCCTTGTGCTGAAGAAGAATAAGCAGTGGCGCATGTGTATTGATTATACCAGCCTCAATAAAGCATGCCCCAAAGATCCCTTTGCCTTGCCAAGAATTGACCAAGTGATAGACTCCACAGCTGGATGCGAGCTGTTGAGCTTTCTGGATGCATACTCAGGGTAGCACCAGATAAAGCTAAACCTAGCTGACAGACTGAAGATCGCCTTCATCACGCCGTTCGGAGCCTTCTGTTACTTGACCATGACGTTCGGCTTGCGGAAGGCCGGCGCCACATTTCAGCGTTGCATGCAGAAGTGTCTCCTCAAGCAACTCGGCAGAAATGCCCACGTCTATGTGGACGATGTTGTGGTAAAGACGGAGAAGCATGGAACGCTGCTAGAAGACCTCAAGGAGACCTTTGAGAACTTACGCCGATTTCAAATCAAGCTCAACCCGGAGAAATGCGTCTTTGGAGTACCAGCCGGCCATCTTCTCGGCTTTCTGGTCTCAGAGCGTGGCATAGAGTGCAACCCCGTGAGGATCAAGGCCATCGAGAGGATGGACGTACCCACCCGACTACGGGACGTGCAAAAATTGACCGACTGCTTGGCATCCATCAGTCGTTTCATCAGTCGGCTGGGCGAGAAAGTTCTTCCCCTGTACCAGCTCATGAAGAAAACCACTTTTTTCGAGTGGAACGACAAGGCGGATGAAGCTTTTCTCCAACTCAAGAAGATGTTGACCACTCCGCCTGTTCTCGCGGCTCCAACTCCTAAGGAGCCCATGCTCCTCTACATCGCCGCCACCAGCCGGGTGGTCAGCACAGTCATAGTGGTGGAATGCAAGGAAGAAGGCAAAGCACTACCAGTCCAGAGGCCGCTGTATTACCTGAGTGAAGTGATGTCTGCCTCCAAGCAAAACTACCCCCACTACTAGAAGATGTGCTACGGCGTGCACTTTGCCGCCAAGAAACTGAAGCCATACTTCTAAGAGCACCCAATCACTCTGGTCCGCACAGCTCCACTTGCCGAGATCATTGGAAGCCGAGATGCCTCAGGCCGAGTGGCAAAATGGGCCATAGATTTGGCCCCCTACACCATCTATTACCAGCCTCGCACCGCTATCAAGTCACAAGCACTGGTCGACTTCCTCGTCGACTGGGCCAAGACCCAGTACCTGCCGCCAGCGCTAGACTCCACCCATTGGCGAATGCACTTTGATGGTTCCAAGATGCGCACCGGTTTGGGAGCTGGCATCGTCCTTACCTCTCCCAAAGGCGACAAGCTCAGATATGTGCTGCAAGTCCATTTTGCTGCCTCTAACAACGTTGCTGAATATGAAGCACTAATTCACGGGCTCTGGCTTGCCAAGGAACTCGGCATTCGCCGGATCCTGTGTTATGGAGATTCCGACTTGGTGGTCCAGCAGTCGTCAGACGATTGGGACGCCAGGGATGGAAATATGGCCAGCTACCGCTTCCTCGTTCAGCAACTCAGTGGATACTTTGAAGGATGCAAGTTCCTCCATGTGCCAAGAAATGACAATGAGCAAGCTGATGTCTTGGCACGAATCGGCTCCACCCGGCAAGCAATACCAGCCGGCGTCGCCTTCAACGCCTCCTCAAGCCGTCTGTCAAGCCTCACCAGAATCAGACTCCATCTTCATGCCGGCTCCTCCTGAAGCAGTTAGATCCGACTTGAGGACCCCAGCAGCCTGCGCGGGGACTTCGGCAGGTGGCTCGGGGACTGCAGCAGTCGCACCCGGCCCGGGGACTTCAGAACCCGGCCCGGGGACTGCAGCAGTCGGCCCGGAGACTTCATCGACACAACAAGCGGTAGCCGGCTCCAACTCGCCGCCTCCCGGCCCAACCGCCCTCGTGCAAGTAGCAGTCCTAGCAGTCGAATAAATTGCAGCACCTTCGTGGGCTCAGCCCATCCTCCACTTTTTGGTGAATAAAGAGCTGCCGACTGACGAGATCTCGGCCCGACAGGTGTAGCGTCGGGCAGCAGCATACACCATCGTCAACAGAGAACTTGTGAGGCGCAGTGTCACTGGTGTTTACCAGCGCTGCGTAGAGTCGGAGCAAGGCCAAGCAATCCTCAAAGATATCCATCAAGGCGAGTGTGGTCACCACGCGGCTTCAAGAGCACTTGTTGCCAAAGCTTTTCGCCATGATTTTTTCTGGCCGACTGCTCTAGAAGACGCCAAAGACCTGGTCCAGAAATGCAAAGGGTGCCAGAAGTTCCGCTCAAAGCCACATCAGCCAGCTTCCGCACTCAAGACCATCCCCATTGCCTGGCCCTTTGCCGTCTGGGGCCTGGACATGGTGGGACCATTCAAGACAGCACGCGGCAGCATGACTCATCTGCTTGTCGCGGTGGACAAGTTCACCAAGTGGGTAGAAGCAAAGCCAATTAAGAAGTTGAATGGTCCGACTGCTGTGACTTTCATCTCCGACATCACCATCCGGTATGGAATACCACACAACATCATCACCGACAACGGCACAAACTTTGCCAAAGGTGCCTTGGCCCATTTCTGCGCGACGCAAGGCATCCGACTGGACCTAGCGTCCGTTGCCCATCCGCTGTCAAACGGCCAGGTGGAGTGGGCAAACGGCCTCATTTTGTCCGGCATCAAGCCCCGACTGGTCGAGCCTCTGGAGCGTTCGGCCGGCTGTTGGCTCAATGAGGTGCCGGCCGTCCTCTGGAGCCTGCACACAATTCCAAACAAGTCAACCAGCTTCACGCCTTTCTTCCTCGTCTACGGTGCCGAAGACGTTATCTCGACGGACATAGAATTCGACTCCCCTCGAGTCACCATGTACACCGAAGAGGAGGCAAAAGAAGCACGAGAAGACGGCGTCGATCTGCTGGAAGAGGGCCGGCTATCGGCACTCAGCCGGTCCACCATCTACTAGGAGAGCCTGCGCCGATACTACAACCGGAAGGTCAAGCCAAGATCCTTCCAAGAGGGAGACCTTGTGCTCCGGCTGATCCAGCGAACAGCCGGCCAGTACAAGCTCTCCGCTCCATGGGAAGGCCCCTTTATCATCAGCAAGGTGTTGGGCAATGACTCCTACTACCTGATCGATGCTCAGAAGCCTCGAGCACGCAAAAGAGACGACTCCGGCAAGGAGACGGAGCGACCATGGAATGCAAACCTCCTCCGAAGGTCTTACAGTTGATGCAGTATGTACCACCCCAACTTTTGTATTAAGTACGGAGACTCTGGGTCCCCCGAGAAGAGCTCGGGGACTGCCCTCTTTTATCTATATGATAAGTATTATGCCTATCAGTGTGTTATTTCATTTAATCCGCCTGGCACCGGGTTCGACCAGTCGACCCGGGGACTCGCCGCCTTGTACTATGTAATGCTTCCTGCAGCCGGACAAGTAATGTGTTGGAACTTAAGCTTTCTCCTGCCAGAAGCCACAGCTCACAGAGCGACTGTTCGGTCGGCAGGAGTTAAGGCAGAAAGGGTGTCTGCATGAAAAATGGCTAAGGACCCAAAGCGTACACATAGTCCAAGCCGGCTTCCTGCTTCGCCGACCAGCTGCTGAGCAGTCGGCCGGCCGGCTTCTGCTTAACTTGCTAGAAAACTCTAATCGGCTAAGTACTTGCCTCCCCGAAAGTAGCTAAGTACTTGACCTAGCCACAGTCCGCAGAGCGGCTGTCGGCTAGCAAGACGGCAACCAAGGGAAGGCGGCAAAGGAAAAAGGCCAAAGAGTAGAAGGCAAGGAAAGATAGAACTCGGCAAAATATTTACATATCAAAAGGCCCTTGGCCGACATTCAACAAGAGTTTGAAATACACCCCGCGGGTGGAATTGTGCGAAGCTAACGAAGTTTGTCGAGACTAATAAGCAGGTACAAACAAAAGGTAAAACGGCAGCCTAGGAAGCAGCAGACGGGTTCGGCGGAACGGTGGAGTTGGTGGTGCCGGTTGGTGGTGCGGCCGGCTGGTCGGTCTCCGCTTGGTCGCCCTCAGCAGCAGCTGGCTCGCTCGGGCGTGGCTCGTTGTTGGAGGCGCGGTCGAGCCGAGGCTGGCCGTCCGCTCCGGCCTCTGGCGCCTCCTCTTCACTTTCCTCCTCCCCGCCTTTTCCCTCGTCGCTGGAGTCGATCACTTCCGCCGAGTCCTCGCCATCCTCGGGGTTCAGCCCGAACCACTCCTGCGGCACCTCGGTGCCGTTCTCAGCCAGCTCAGGAACGAAGACGCTGGTGTTGGTGTATTCGGCGATTGCCGCGGCTCCCTGGACAAGATCGTGCTCCACCGCCACCAGCTCCTCTTGGGCTTCCAGTCGAAGCGTGGCCAACTGGGCTAGATTTAGCCTAGGGTACCACGCCTTGACGAACTCCAAGGCCCGGCGTGCCCCGTCCCGGGCCGAGGAACCCTTCCAAGCCTCAAGGCGGCCAGCTGCCACCTCCAGTCAGTCGGCGGTCCGGCTGGGTGTACGTGGAGCCAGCATGTCTGGCCACAGGGCGGCGATCGCCTGGGCGCCGACACGCTGAAGGCGGCGCAACATCCGATGAGCCGGCCGAAGACGAGCTTGGATGCTGAGAAGCTGCTCGCTAAGAGTGCGGGGGCGTCGGCAGCAATCTGCTCACCTTCTGCCCTCCGTCCTTCGCGATCAGCCTCGATAGCCTGATTGGCAGCGCTGGAGTGACCGGGAAAGAAGTCTGCCAAAACAAAAAGCAAAAAATCCAAAATCAGAAACAAGAAGCCGGCTTGATCAAAAGTCGGCGGCTTGAAGAAAGAGTAAAGAAGGCAACTTACCGTCGACCATGTCTTCAATCTCGCCGAAGCCGACAGTCAACATGGCCTCCTTATCGGTCCAGGCAGAGCGTTCGGTCTCAAACTTAGCGAGGAGACCGGCCTCCTTGTCCTCCGCCTCCTTCTGGGTCTTCTTAAGAAGCTCCACCTGCTCCGCCAGTTGCGTGACCAGCCGGTCACGCTCTTTGGCCCGCTTGCTGCGGTCCGCCTCCTTGGCGCGCAGCACAGTGTTGGCTTTGCCCAGCTGCTGCTGCAGGGCGGCTTTGGCCTCTGCAAAAGTATAAGAAGAAAACGACATCAACAATCGACAAGGAGAGAAATAGTTGCTGGGGAGATCCAGCCCGACTGCTCAGCAGTCGGCCCGAATCTCGGGGACTACAGCCCGCGGGTGCGCCAGCGCGCCCCCGTAGAAAAAGAAGTTGTCACTAGCTACCAAAAAGAAGAACAGTCGCCGGGGAGATCCGGCCCGACTGCTCAGCAATCGGCCCAAATCTCGGGGACTATAGCCCGCGGGTGCGCCAGCGCACCCCCGCAGAGAAAGAAAACAAATACTTACTCCGGCTTTCCGACAAGTCGGCGGTCCGTTGAGTCAGCTCCTAGACTTTGGAGTTGAAGGCGGCTGCGCGAAGCTTATGATAATCCTGCAGTAAAGAAATCAGACAATGTTAGCACCCAGAGCTTGCCAGTTAAAGTTCTGAGCCGCCTGCTCAGCAGCCGGCCCAAACTCGGGACTACACCCAGTGGGTGAGCTGGCGCGCCCCCATAGAGAAGTATAAGAAATACACGAATCAAAGACGAAGAACCAAGAAGCATACCCGACGACTGCTCGCAACTCCAGGAACGCTTGGTTGCACCGCTTCAGGGCGTCGGCTTCGGCCCGGAGATTGCCTTGAACGTCCAGGATTGCCTGATTCAAAGGGCATGTCCCGCCTCCCCGTACCCAGTCAGCGGGCACGGCACTGGTCGCTTTGGCATTCGGGATCGAGGAGCTCGCGGCTGCGGCCTCCATCGGGCGTGGTGCCGAAGCCGCCTTTGGAAACCAATGGCGTGAGAGTGTGTGGACCTCGGGAGTCAGGCCCATCACCATCTCGTCTCCGGCTGGTGGCGCCGGTGGATCAGCCGGCTGCTTGTCTCGCGCCTCCTCAGAAGGTGGTGGCGGGCGCACGATTACGTCCGGCATGACGACATCGCTGCCGTCCCTCTCCATGACCGGGTGCTCGTCGCCGCCCCCCGGCCGGCGCCACGAACCCTGGTTGTGGCGGCGCGGAGTTCAGGGGGATGACGAATAACGCCGACTGGCGGCGCGTGGCCTCTTCAGCCTGCTCCTTCGCCACGGTAGCGGCTTCGACCTCCGCCAGCTTCTTCAAGGCGACGGCCTCCGACCTGTCTGCCTCCGCCTTCTCCAGGCAGGCGGCTTCCTGCTCCTCGCGTGCCTCCTGCACGTTTTGCTCCGTTGCCTCCCAGAGGTTGGCGGCCGGATCGATTCGCCGAGTGGAGGTGGAGGTCTCCGCCGACCCAACGATGGAAGCGGCGGCCGACTTCTCGAGAGAAAGCGGGGCCCTAAGTCAAGAAGACAAAGAGACAAAGCTGAGAAGGGATCGACACGAAAGAAAAGCACGAGAAAAAAATACTTACGCTTACACCATTGGAGGCACCTTTGGGAGCTTCTGAAACTTGGACACCTTCGCGGCGGCCTCCTTCCGCCTGGTCGCGGCGGTCAAATTCATGGCCTTCTTCGGCGCGCTACCGAACAAGGCGGCGCCTTGCTTACGCTTGCGCGTGCCGCCTCGGCAGTCGGCTCGACGGAGGGGCCCGCGTCCGCCCTGCCGGCACCCCACGCAGGGTGCGGCTCGTCGTCCTCCTCGTTGTCATCAGGCCAAGTCTCAATGCCGCCTTCTTCAGAGCCGCCTGCTTGGTATCCGCCGCATGTCGCGGTGTCCTCCAAGGCGGCCACCCCAAAGTCGGGGTCGTCCACGTCGCCCACCGCCCGGTCCGGCTGGTAGTCGCCACCCGCCCCTACGATGGCGGCCGTCGCTTCCGACATATAGATCTGTTTTAAGTGGTGAGGGGCCAGCTGATCAAGACCACGATCAAGACTAAGAAGAGTAGCAAAAAGGAAGAATTGGAAAAATTAGCACAGGCGGCGGGCTGGCGCGGGAATATGGCCGCTTGCCGAAGCTCCAAGACCCCTCCAGCTTGAGGCTGGAGATCTCGTTCACCAAGTTTGCGACCTCGGCAGCCGGCATCTCCTTGGTGCTTAGCCGGCACGGGTCGCGATGCCCGCTCATCCCGCTGATCAGGTGCGGCCGACCTTGAAGCGGGAGAACCCGGCGTGCGATGAAGGGAACCAACAAGTCGGACGCCTTGAGGCCTTCGGTGTTGGTCAGCTCCCGGAGTCGTTGGATGGCGGCGGCGCTGTCTGCTGATACCGGCTTTGGCTTGTGGCCCCAGCTGGCCCACGGCTCGGCCAGCGGGCCGGCTTCATAAGCTGGCAGGTTGATGAAGTCGACGGCCGGGTCCACGTTCTCCACGTAGAAGTAAGATTGCTGCCACATCTTGACCGACTGCGGCAGCTTGATGGTGGGGAAGGCATTCTGCGGTGACGGCCGGTGAACCGCGATGAAGGCACCACACTGGGCAGCCACCTCCCGGACGGAGGTGCCCAGCTTGGTGTAGATGAATGCTCCCCACAGCTCGATGGTGGGGAGGATGCCGAGATATCCTCCGCACATCGTGACGAAGGCAGCTAGGAGCATCACGGTGTTGGGTGCGATGTGATGAGGTTGGAGGTGATAAAATTCGAGAAACGAGCAGAGAAAGACACTCGCCGGTAGGCCGAAGCCGCGGATGAAGTGTGAGCTGAAGACGACCCGCTTGCCCTCCCCCGGCGCCGGCGAGATCTCTCCCTCCGGCGGCACGCGCTCCTTCACATAGCCGGCACCCGGGAGACGACGCGTCTCGCGGAGGAAGGTGATATGATCTTCATTGACATTCGACCCGTCCCAGTCTCCCCCTCGCTCGCGCGCCATGGAGAGGTCGACGAAGAAAATGGCGCAGCGGGGGAGCTGAGAATGGGCGGGGCCGAGAGGGCTCGGGGCGGACGAGCACAACGGAGACAAACGGCGGCAGCACTCTGGCGTGGCTCGGGAGCTCTGCGGCAAGAGGAAGAAGAAGGAGGCAAGAGCGGGGTGGAGGGGCGCGCGTGCTCTGGCGCTCCCTCTCCTCCCCCTACTTATAGCCTACGGGCGTGGGATCGTTGGATTAACTATGCCCATGACCCCACGTCCCCACCTTTACCGCGCGAGTTACTGTGTGGGGAAACCCAACCGTCCGCCTCGGCCACAGCGGATCCGCTCGCGTGCCGAGGCCCGGTGGTGGCGGGCCCAGCCAGCAGTCGCGTCCCATCGCGCGCGTGGGCTGGCCCGGCCGGCTTACGCACGTGGCACGCCCATGACGGGCGGCGGGCCTAGAATCTTAGCTAACACGCCACCTAGTTCCCGCCGTTACGCTCAAAGTTTCAGACAAACCCGACTGGACGTGGCCCACTCCTGCCAGCCGGCTTGCTAGGAGTCGGATGAAGCTTCCTTCCAGACCATCCGGAGGAGGAAGTGGTTGAGGCTCTTCGGCTCCTCAGCCGCAGCACCTCACCAGCTTCGAGGACTACTGTTGGAGTAATGGGCCACAGGTAGCCTAACCCGAGTCCCAAAACCTTTCAAGACATCGGGGCCGGCTGCGCCCCTCAAGACGTCGAGACGAAGCGCCGCCTTCTAGTGGTCGGCTGGCTGAACGGCCGACTGCCAGAAGACGGCCATGCTCAGGAAGGCGGCTCCAAAACGGGCCGAGTCCTAGCAGGCAGCCTCAAGAGAGGCCGGCTCCTAGCAGTCGGCCTATGGCGCCCTCAAAGTCTGCGCCCCCATTAAGAAGACAAGATGGTGCAAGGCTACAGTATAGCCCATCATCACCGTATCCAGGGCCGGGCGTGGCCACAGTGCTCCGTACAGGCGGAGATCTCCGCCCGGCGCGGCACTGTTGCCACTCCGCCCCTGACATCACTCCTGTCAGGCGGAGCCCTGCTCCCATGACCGCCTATCGGTACGGCCTGAAGACGGCGGGCCCTACCGTGTAGCGAGAGCCTGGAAGACGGCAGAGGCCTCACCAGTCGGACCCGAGGGAGGCCGGCCCCTAGCAGGCGGCCCGTTCCTTCCTCGGGGCCCGTGCACCATTAACCAGATAAGAGCCGGAGTGGCTACAGTGATCTCCCGCCAGGCGGCGGGACTGTAGCCACGCCCCCTGACCTAGCGTGCATCATTAGTGTTGCGGCTACAGTAATCAACAGCTGGCAAGACCCGCGAGCGGCGGAGGCGGCCTGTCGGCTCTATACCAGACCAGTCGGCGGGGCCCACCAGGCGATGGGCCCCAGCAGCCGGCGGAGAAGCCGGCGACCAGAGAGACTGACAGTCGGGACCTACACCCGGCCAGATTACCATTGTACCCCTGGGGGATAGGCCTATATAAACCCCCCATGCACGCATGCAAAGGGTTCCAACCTATTAGAATTATACTCACGCCTAGGGGGAGAGGAGAGCAAGCCTGCCTTCTTCTACCTCTAGCATACAGCTCGAGGAGCACCATTGTACCCATTAGTGCCTTAGTGATCATGCAGAGACCCCGCAGAGCAGGACCAGGGGTGTTATCTCCTAGGAGAGCCCCGAACCTGGGTAAAGTGCGCCGGCATTCCTGTCTACGCCTCATCCCACTTCCAGGCACTGGTGACGTTCTACTCGCTCCCACCATGATAAGCCATCCATTGGCATATGTCGCACCCAACCCCCGACAGAGATGTTGGATGTTAGTGATGCTACGTGTGTTAAGTACTTCACCATGATGTTGGATAGGCTAACTCGTACTTAGTTGAAAGGGTTGCCCGCTAACTACATTCGGTCATGGGCGGAGTTGAAGACGCGTTTTATCCAAAAATTTAAAGACATGTGTAAGCAGCCTATGTCGATTCCGGACATAGATTCTTGCGTCCAAGGTGAGGGCGAGTCAACAACCAATTGGGTGCGCCGGATCTCGGCCGTTATACACTCATCGGACAGTATCAACGCCGGTTCAATGGTCCTGATGTTGGAGAAACATTGTCGTTTCCTTCCCCTTAAGTAGAAGCTGGGCGGCTTAAGCGCCACTGCAACGATATGGGGGAGCTCATGGCGGCTCTTGTCAAATATGCTGACTCTGATAGTACGAAGGACACTGAGTCTGATGAGGAGAAGGCTGGCAAGGGGAAGAAGAGCGGTAATGCAAAGGGGCAGCAACATAATGCGGCGGGTCAAAGTGGGAACGGTAAGCGCAAAGCTGACGGCGGTTTAGACTTTGTGGCTAACACCAATACACAGAACAATAATCAGCATTGTAAGGGGAAAGCGTCAGCGCCCCGGTTTGGAGGGCCAGAGTTTAGCATTGAGGCGATCATGAATCAGCCTTGCCCAAAGCACGGTACGCAAGAGAAGCCGGCTAACCATCTGTGGAAGGATTGCTTCATCATGAGGGAGTATAGAAATTCCAATTTTTTCTAGAATAACCATGGCCCGAATGGCGGCTCAGGATCCGGCTCTCACGGACCTGGCTTTGGTGGTGGTGGCTAAAATTCTGGTTTTCAGGGCCAAGGCAATCAAGGTGGTTTTAATCAGCAATCTTCTCAAGGGAATCGGCAGCAACAGTCTGGTTATCAGAGTAATCCAAATCAGCTCAATTATGGTCAGTATCATGTGTTTACCACAAGTTTATGCAAACGGGATCAGAAGGTTCATAAAAGGGCAGTGAACGCAGTTGAGCCGGCGGTCCCTCGCTACTTGCGGTGGTCTGAACATCGTATTGTATGGAGCTGTGAGGATCACCCACCCCGGGTTGACAATCCGGGTCAGTTGGCTTTAGTGGTTGCACCTCAGGTTGGAGGGTACAAGTTCACTAAAGTACTCATGGATGGAGGCAACAACATCAATATCCTTTACTATGATACTTTCCATCGTATGAATTTGACTGATAAGGATCTTAAGCCGTCTAATACTATTTTTCATGGCGTGGTGCGTGGTAAGTCAGCATATTCGGTGGGAAAGATAGCTTTGGTAGTGGATTTCGGTGATGATCATTAATTCAGAGCTGAGACATTGACTTTTGAAGTGGTCAAGATCAAGAGCCCTTATCATGCCTTGTTTGAGCGGCCGGCTTATGCTAACTTCATGGCGCGGCCTTGTTATGTTTATCTGTAGCTTAAGATGTCGGGTCATAAGGGTACCATCACTGTACATGGCAACAGGAAGATAGCTTTGGAGTTTGAAGAAGGCGATGTTGCTTATGCTGAGACTGCTTGTGCAACAGAGGAGTTGAAGTTCTATAAAGATAATGTTGACCCGACAGATATGACACCTTTGAAGAAACCAACTGCAGAGCATGACCCGCTATTGAAATTTAAGTCGGCAAATGACACTAAGCTGGTTGACTTTGTTCCTGGCGACTCATCCAAGCAGTTCAGTATCAGTGCTAATATGGATCCGAAATAGGAAAGCGTGCTCATCGAGTTCATCCGTGAGAACCGGGTCATCTTTGCATGGAAGCCTTCAGACATGCGAGGTGTACCGAGGGAACTTGCTGAGCACACTCTCAATGTTGATCCAAAGTTTAAACCGGTCAAGCAATTCCTTCGCCGTTTTAATGAAGAGAGGCGTAAGGCCATTGGTGAGGAAGTGGTCCGGCTCTTGGCGGCTGGGTTCATCATTGAAGTTTTTCATCCTGAATGGTTGGCTAACCCGGTACTCGTACTTAAGAAAAATGGCACTTGGCGCATGTGCATGGATTACAAGACCTGAACAAGGCCTGTCTGGCTGATCCTTTTGCTCTCCCCCGTATTGATCAGATCGTTGATGCTATGGCGGGTTGTGAGCGTTTGAGTTTTTTTAATGCTTACTCTGGTTATCATCAGATCAAGATGGCGGTTAAGGACCAGGAGAAGACAACGTTCATCACTCCCTTTAGAGCCTTCTGCTATGTGTCTATGCCTTTTGGGCTCAAGAGTGCCCAGGCGACTTACCAGCGGTGTGTTCAGAATTGCCTCCATGACCAGATTGGACGCAATGTTCATGCTTATGTGGATGCTATTGTTGTGAAATCCCGGACGAAGGAGACCTTGATAGATGATTTGAAAGAGACCTTTGACAATCTCCGGGTCTACAAGTTGATGCTTAACCCGGACATGTGTGTTTTTGGTGTGCCAGCAGGCAAGCTCTTGGATTTTTTTGGTTTCTGAAAGGGGCATTGAAGCTAACCAGGAGAAAATAAAGGCTATCACTTCCTTGGCTAAGCCGGCGTGTATTAATGATGTCCAGCGTCTGGCGGGTCGTATTGCGGCCTTAAGCCGGCTCATAAGCCGGTTGGGCGAGAAGGCTATCCCTCTATACCAGATGATGAAGAAAATAGATCACTTTGTCTGGAGTGATGCTGCTGATAAGGCGTTTGAGGCATTGAAAAAGTAGTTGGCTGAGCCGCCGATCCTTGCAGCTCCTATTGATAAGCAGCCCTTATTATTATATGTGGCTGCTAATAGCCGAACCATTAGTGTGGCAATTGTTGTGGAACAAAAAGAGGCAGGCAAGGAATATCCGGTTCAGCGGCCGGTTTATTATATCAGTGAGGTACTCATTGAATCCAAATAGAGGTACCCACATTGGCAGAAGCTGGTTTATGGGGTGTTCATGGCTAGTCGTAAATTGAAGCAATATTTCTTTGGTCATCCCATCACTGTGGTCAGTTCTGCTCCCTTAGGGGATATTATTCAAAACAGAGAAGCCACAGGTCGGGTAGCCATGTGGGCCATTGAGCTCGGACCCCCTGGTTTGAAGCATATACCTCAAATAGCCATCAAATCTCAAGCACTTGTGGATTTCATCAATGACTGGACAGAGTTGTAGATGCCTGAGGAGAAGCCCGATAGCACATATTGGACTATTCACTTTGATGGATCCAGGAAGTTGGAAGGCTCGGGGACTAGAGTTATTTTGACTTCCCCGTGAGGTGATAAATTTTGCTATGTTTTAAGGTTGATATTTCCTTGTACTAATAATGCAGCTGAGTATGAGGCCTTGCTCCATGGTCTTCGGGTGGCTAAAGAGATGAATTTAAGCCGAGTGAGGTGTTTTGGCGACTCAGATTTGGTGGCTCGGCAAGTTTCAGGCACTTGGGATTCCAAAGATCCACTCATGGCGGCTTATCACCGAGAGGTTGATGCTATTGCTGGTTATTTCAAAGGTTATCAAGTGGAACATGTTGATCGTAGGAAAAATGAGGCGGCTGATGCTTTAAGCCGGCTAGGGTCCCAGCGTAAGCCGGTACCACCTAATGTTTTCCTTGATATTCTGCATAATCCTTCAATTAAATTACCTACGGAGGCAGATCTTGCTATTTATAACCCGGAGGCGCAGTTGGTGGCGGCTCTTCATGCTATTCCTAATTAGATAGTTCCATACTTGGCTTATATGACCTGGGGCGAGTTACCTGAAGACGAAACTTTGGTCAGGCAGATAACCGGGCGGTCCAAGTCAATGACTATTGTCAATGGAGAGTTGTACCGATGCAGTGTCACAGGGGTGTTTCAACATTCTGTTTCTCCTGAGGAAGGTCGTGAGATTCTACGAGAGATTCATGAAGGAGATTGTGGTCATCATGCTGGCTCTAAGTCCCTCGTGGCCAAGGCTTTTCGTCATGGGTTTTATTGGCTGATGGCTCATGCTGATGCAGAGGATTTGGTCAGTAAATGTGATGGTTGTCAGAAATTTTCAAGACGAGCTCATGTGTCGGCTCAAGAATTGAGGATGATTCCAATTACATGGCCGTTTCCAGTCTGGGGGCTAGATATGGTTGGACCTTTTAAAAGATCCAAGGATTAAAAGACCCACCTTTTGGTGGCGGTTGACAAGTTTACAAAGTGGGTTGAAGCAGAGCCGGTCAGTAAGTGTGACGCGGCGACGGCGGTTCAATTCATCAAAAAGGTGATTTTCCATTTTGGCTACCATCACAGCATTATCACTGATAATGGCACTAATTTTTCTAAAGGTGCTATGAAAGAATTCTGTCAACGAGAGCTTATTCGTCTTGATGTGTCATCAGTGGCTCACCCCTAGTCCAATGGCCAAGCTGAAAGAGCAAATCAAGAAATCTTGAGAGGCATAAAGCCCCGGCTTATGGTCCCTTTGCAAAGGACACCGGGTTGTTGGGTTGAGGAGTTACCTTCAGTGCTTTGGAGTATCAATACCACCCCCAACAGATCTATGGGTTACACGCCTTTCTTCATGGTTTATGGAGCAGAGGCGGTTCTCCCAAGTGACATCCATCATGACTCGCCCCGTGTGGCGGCTTATGTTGAAGCTGATAATGAAAAAGCACGTCAGGATGCTCTTGACCTTCTAGATGAGGAGCGTGACCTTGCGGCGGCTCGTTCGGCGATTTACGAGCAAGATTTGTGTCATTATCATAGCCACCGGGTTAAAACCCGGACCTTTCAAGAAGGAGATTTGGTGCTTCGGCTCATCCAGGATCAAACTGACATGCACAAGCTATCCCCGCCTTGGGAAGGGCCCTTTGTGGTCAGCAAAAATCTGAACAACGGATCTTACTACCTCATTTATGTTCGAGAACACAAGGACTTACGCAAATCTGAGGAGGAGACTCACCGGCCGTGGAACATTGCTCATCTTCGGGCTTATTACACCTGAGCCACTAGCTCTTGTGATGTACATATTCTATCAATGTATATATTATGATTAGTATAATAAAGATGGCGTCCCTGATAATTCAGGGCTCTGTCGTTTCATTTCTGAGAATCTGAGTCTTTATTGTTACTTCATAAGATCACTTGGGGGCTTCCTGCTTATTGAGCATAGGTATGATTACCCTCTTGATCAGGCTTGTACGCCTTGTTTACAAATGACTTGGGGGCTTCCTGCTCATTGAGCATACATATGACTACCCTTTGATCCGGCTCATACGCCTGGTTGCAAATAACTTGGGAGTTCTTTTCCTAACGTTAAAGGGTTACCAAAGAGAACTTGTTACAATGAACCGTTCGAACATAGGTAACCTGCCTTGATGGCTTGTTGAAAAAATCACTTGGGGGCTTCCTGTTTCATGAACATATCCTTATTTACCCTTTTGATTGGCTTGGACGCCAGGTGTATTCACCAAAAATCCGGGTTAACCTGCCTTTGTATGCCTGCCACTCCGACCAGGTAATCCTGGAATGACTCGCTGAACTTTTGGCAGTCAATCTTAAAAAAAGACCCTGAACTTGTCAAAGTTGAAACGGTGATTGTTCATGTGAGGCCCGGCTTACAGGTTTGAATAAAGGCATAACTCAGTGGTTGTGCGGCCCTTGAATAGCACTTGATATTGAGGCTTGGCAGCCTATGAAGGCCTTGTTTTTCTGATTTGTATTTGCTTTGAACATTTTTTAGTTCATCTTGTGTACCGTATTGATATATGGTTTAAAATTGGTTCAGGCCATGTTGCCTTGATCCGTTTGAATCATATTTCAATTTATCCGGAGTTTTGATAACCCGACCTGGCTTTGGATGATAAGTCGCCAGTGTATCTTGATTATATGCTTGGAGTTCTGCGGTCTAAGTCTTTCGGTTGTTACCCTTGCTGCATATGGTGTTGTAAGCCGGCAGTATGAATAAATTGAATAGGGCGCTGCGCTCTAAGTCTTTGGGTTGTTACCCTTACTGCATATGGCCTGGTAAGCCGACATTATGAACAAATATCATAAGTATGATATTTACTTTGTTATGATTATATGAGGTTTTGATAAACCCGCTCTGGTTATGGACTATGCAGTCACCAGTGAATTTTATATGGGGCATTATGACCAGCCCTGGGGTAAACCGCCAGGGCACATGTTATGTGCTTATGTGCAGGAAATATGATAACTATGGTCTGCATGATTTGATGATATTATAAAGCATATGTGCCAGATCTTCAACATCATATGGGCGGTTCAAAAGAGTTATGCAAATCAACATGCACGATGGCATGGCAGATCATTGTTTTCAACTAGTGTCGGAGTAAATGGCCACGGGTAGCCTAACCGACTGCCCCTGGTTCTTCTGAAAAAATTATCAGGCCTTCGGGCCTCCAAGCACTCCAAGCATTGGGCCGCCTTCCCTGGCCGGCTACCTCTAAAGCCGACTCCCGGAAGGCGACCCAGCCTCAGCAACCTCTCCCCAGGACGACTACGGGGTGGCCGACTCCAAGAAGCCGGCCAAGAAGGATGCCGACTCCAAGAAGCCGGCCGAGACCACAACCACCAAAGCTACTCCCACATAATGGCAACAAGACGGGGTGTGGCCACAGTGCGGCCCACTACCCCCGAAGCCCGAGGCGGGCGTGGCTACGGGAGGCCGTACGGGACGGCCGTCTCCCGTGCGGCTCGGCACTGTAGCCATGCAAGCCTCAACGTCATCCACGACCGACTCCTGTACGGCCCGCAGGCACCGGGCCCCTTCCGTCAGAGAGAGGCGCGGAGGCGGCCCGGCCTCCCCCAGTCGGCCAAGGGCGTAGCCGGCCCCCAGAAGCCGGCTACTCCCTTCCTTGAAGCAGGAGCCCCATTAAGGAGACAAGACGAGGTAAGGCTACAGTGAGTGCCCGCGAGGCGGTCCACTGTAGCCACGCTTACCTCGACAAAGCCCTCGTCATCAGAGGCGAGGCTACAGTAAGCAGCCGCCGACAAGACCCTAGGCGGTGGGGCCGGCCTGTCGACCGAGAAGCCGGCAGCCGGCGAGACCCACCAGTCGGCGGGCCCCAACAGCCGGCGGAGAAGCCGGCGAGCATAGACACTGACGGCTGGGACCAGTGCCCAGCCGGATTACCATTGTACCCCCGGGGGGTAGGCCTATATAAACCCCCCAGAGCACCCATGCAAAGGGTTGGCTTCTAAGCATAGCACACACACACCATAGATAGAGAGAAGCAAGAGCTAGCCTTGTTCTTCTTCTCCCTTGATCTCAACAGCTCTAGGAGCGATCGTAGCTACCCATTCTCGATCTAGTGATCATGCGGAGACCCCGCAGAGCAGGACTAGGGGTGCTATATCCTCGGAGAGCCCCGAACCTGGGTAAGATCCGCCGGCGTGCATGTCTTCGCCTCATCCCGTTTCCAGGCACCGGCGATGTTTTATTGGCACCCACAATGATAAGCCATCTGTTGGCATATGTCGCACCAACCACCCGACATTTGGCGCCCACCGTGGGGCCAGGTGCACCGTCGTCCGGAGACCTGTTCTGGACGGGAACCCTCTTCCTCCCCCACGAGCGCAGCCAGCCTGCTGCGCCCGATGGCGTTTGCCTCGACGCGCTGCAAGACGTCGACGACGCCTGCGCAGCGAGCCGCCTCGCCGATCTGCTCGGCGAGACTCGCATCTCCAACGAGCCTGTGTCCGACGCAGGCACCGACTACCCCGAGAACCGCCTCGTCAGCCTCCTCGACCAGCTTCACGTCTCCAGCGAGCCTGCTGCAGACATGGAGTCGGTCGGCTCCACCGACCCGATGCTCATCGACTCGGACACAACATCGCTTGACGCCTACCCCTTCGACGTGGTGGTCTTCGACGACCCCCTCCCTCGAGCTGACAGCGGCAGCAGCGCTGTCACCGAAGTGCTGGTCATCAGCCACGTCGCCAACTCGGGGGAGAACGTCCACGACGCCCTGCAAGCGGCGATGCACGACCTCTCCGTCCCCATCCCGGCCGACGCCGACACCGAGACCCTGGAGGCACGCCACCTTGCCCTCATCGCGGAGGGCCAGAAGATAGCCTCCATGAGACGCCTCAGCGAGGCCCACCAGCGCGAAGTCGACCGCGCCGCCTAGCGGCCCGAGCCGAGCCGGCTTCGTCCAGAAGCGCGGCGCGGCCGTCGCCAGCATGCTGGGGGTAGATCGCCCCGTCTACGCCACCCCGCTCGAGAATTTGCGAGCCGCCCAGGCAGCCGCAGAAGAGCTCAATTGGCTGGGAGCCGATGAGCTCCCCTACATGACAAGACGGATCCAGCAGCTGATCGACGCGGCTGCAGAACGGCACGAAGCCGGCGCCCGTGCTGATAGTCATCCCCTGCGCCGAGAGCACGCCGCGACGTCCCGCTCGCCGACTGCAAGCGGCGCGCGCCAGAAGAAAGACAAGGAGCCGGCTGCCAGCCGCAGCCGGACTCGCGTTACCATCGAGCGCGACGCGGAAGGCCGCCCTCGAGCGGTTGAACACCAAGGAAATCTTCCTCCTCCCCCGCCTCGAAGAGAAAGACGCCTCACTCCGCCGCCTATCACACATCCGACTCTTGGCGACCGACTCGGCCGCCGGGAAGGAGTCGGCGAGAACGACGCCCGCCACAGGATCGACCGCCTTGCTCGATCCTTGGCGTTAGAAGAAGAAGACGATGTCGGCCCGCCATGCTTTGGCCCCCGCATCCGCGACGAGCCCTTCCCCAAAGGGTTCTCGCTCCCCAGAGACACGCCCAAGTACAACGGCTCGGTGAAGCCGGAAGATTGGCTCATCGACTACTCCACGGCCGTCAGCATAGCCAACGGCAATCGGCGCGTCGCCGTGAAGTACGTCCCCCTCATGCTGCAAGGCACGGCGCGCACATGGCTCAACAGCCTCAAGCCCTACAGCATCAACAGTTGGCTGGACTTCACTGAAGTCTTCGTCCGCAACTTCACCAGCACCTACAAGCGGCCTCCCAAGCCTCGCCAGCTCTCCCTCTGCGTCCAAGGGCCCAACGAGTCGACCCGCGACTACCTCACGCGATGGGTCGAGCTCCGCAACTCCTGCGAGGGGGTACATGAGGTCCAGGCCATCAAGTACTTCACCGCCGGGTGCCGAGAGGGCACCCTCCTCAAGCACCGACTCCTCTGCGACGAGCCGGCTACCCTCGACGAATTACTGATCACCGCAGACAAATACGCCACGGCCGACTCCTCAATGAAGACCGAGCTGCGAGGAGACGCCTCCGGGAAGGTGGTTGCTCCGGCTCCCAAGACGTCGGCTGGCGACCCTAATCGGTGCCCCTACCAGAATGATCACAAGCGCAAGGCCCCCATGCCGACTTCCTCCAGTCGGCAGGTGGCCACAGTTGAAGACGAGCAGCCTGAAGAACGGCCCACTCCCAAGAAGAAGGGTGGAAGGCCGGCTTGGCAGCCGTCTTTCTCCTACGAGCAAGCTCTCGACGCCCCCTGCAAGTTCCACAGCGGCGCGAAGCCGTCCAACCACACAACCCGGAAATGCCACTGGCTCACCCGCATCACCAAGGGCGAGGGAATGCTGCCGCCTCCACCTCCCAGCCCGCCGCCTCCAGCCCCCAAGCAGTCGGCGAATCGGCCGGCAGTCGGCGCCATCCAAGACAAATTCCCCGAAGAGCACGCCGCCTACGTCGTCTTCACTAGTCAAGCCGACGACAAGCGCAGCTGACGCCGACAGCACCAGGAAGTGAATGCAGTCGCCACCAGCGCCCCCGAGTTCATGCACTGGTCAGAAAAGCTAATCAGCTGGAGCCAGGCCGACCACCCAGAGGTGATGCCTTCGCCTGGCTCCTATGCGATGGTCTTGGACGTCACCCTCGCGACGGAGAGGCGAGCTGCCAGATTTTTCCGCGTGCTGATAGACGGCGGAAGCAGTATCAACATACTGTACCGCGATACCATGGAGAAGCTGAACATCAAAGCGAAGCAGCTCATGCCGAGCCGCACCGTCTTCCATGGTATCGTCCCCGGCCTGTCCTGCTCCCCAATCGGCAAGGTCAAAATGGATGTTCTCTTCGGAGACAAAGATCATTTCCGCCGAGAAGAGATATGGTTCGAGGTAGTGGATTTGGAGAGCCCCTATCATGCACTGCTTGGCCGACCTGCTCTGGCCAAGTTCATGGCTGTGCCCCACTACGCCTACCTAAAGATGAAGATGCCGAGCTCGAAGGGGATCGTCATGGTAGCCGGCGACTACAAGAAGTCCACCGAGTGTGCCATGGCCAGTAGCCGGCTGGCCGAGTCCCTCGTGGTGGCAGAAGAGAAGAAGATGTTGGAACGGGTTGTGGCCATGGCCGGCAAGCAGGCGGCCTTGTGCCCCAACCCCAAGGATTGTGATGCGCAGGGCTCCTTCCAGCTTGCCAAAGAGACGAAGAAGATACCTCTGGACCCGGAGAACCCGGAGAGGTTCGCCGTCATTGGGGCGAACTTGGACAGTAAATAGGAAGGCGAGCTCGTCGACTTCCTCCGTGAGAATCGAGACATCTTTGCATGGTCCCCAAAGGACATGCCGGGTGTCCCGAAGGATTTCGCCGAGCACAAATTACATGTCCGATCTGATGCGAAGCCGGTCAAGCAGCCCCTCCGCCGACTGTCAGAAGAGAAGCGAAGAATTGTGGGAGAAGAGATAGCCCGGCTCCTTGCCGTCGGCTTTATCATGGAAGTGTTCTTTCCAGAGTGGCTTGCCAACCCAGTTCTGGTTTTGAAGAAGAATAACAAGTGGCGTATGTGTATAGACTACACCAGTCTGAACAAGGCTTGCCCAAAGGATCCGTTTGCTCTGCCACGGATTGACCAAGTGATAGACTCCACAGCCGAATGCGAGCTGTTAAGTTTTTTGGATGCGTACTCAGGGTACCATCAGATCAAGCTGGACCCAGCTGACCGCCTGAAGACTGCCTTCATCACACCCTTTGGAGCTTTCTGCTACCTGACTATGACATTCGGCTTGAGAAACGCCGGTGCCACTTTTCAGCGTTGCATGCAGAAATGTCTCTTGAAACAACTCGGCAGAAATGCCCACGTCTACGTAGACGACATTGTGGTGAAGACAGAGAAGCGCGGTACCTTGCTGGAAGACCTGAAAGAAACATTCGCCAACTTGTGCCGATTCCAGATCAAGCTCAACCCCGAGAAGTGCGTGTTCGGAGTGCCAGCTGGCCAGCTGCTAGGCTCCCTGGTCTCCGAACGCGGCATTGAGTGCAACCCCATCAAGATCAAGGCCATCGAGAGGATGGAGATTCCCACCAAGCTGCGAGATGTGCAGAAGTTCACTGGCTGCTTAGCCTCCCTGAATCGTTTTATCAGCCGACTAGGAGAAAAGGCTCTCCCCTTGTACCGACTCATGAAGAAGTCCACTCGCTTCGAGTGGAATGATCACGCCGACCAAGCCTTCCATGAGTTGAAGAAAATGCTGACCACTCCGCCTGTCCTGGCTGCGCCGACTGAGAAGGAGCCCATGCTCCTCTACATCACCGCGACTAGCCGAGTCGTCAGCACTGTTGTTGTGGTCCAGCGCCCGGAGGAAGGCCGAGCCCAGCTAGTCCAGAGGCTGGTGTACTATCTCAACGAAGTGCTATCCAGCTCAAAGCAAAACTACCCGCACTACCAGAAGATGTGCTATGGGGTGTACTTTGCTGCCAAGAAACTGAAGCCCTACTTCCAAGAGCACCACATCACGGTCGTATGCACTGCCCCGCTTGCCCGGCCGGGTGGCCAAATGGGCCATTGCATTGGCGCCCTACACGATCTTCTATCAACCCCGCACCGCCATCAAGTCGCAAGCACTGGCCGACTTCCTCGTCGACTGGGCCGAGACCCAGTACCTACCGCCGGCTCCCGACTCTACCCATTGGCGGATGCACTTTGACGGGTCCAAGATGCGCACCGGCTTGGGAGCCGGCATCGTCCTCACCTCTCCCAAAGGCGACAAGCTCAAGTACACGCTGCAGATCCACTTCGCCACCTCCAGTAACGTGGCCGAGTACGAGGCGCTCGTACACGGGCTCCGGCTAGCCAAAGAGCTTGGCATACGCCGGATCCTGTGCTACGGCGACTCAGACTTGGTGGTCCAGCAATCGTCTGGCGACTGGGACGCCAAGGACAGGAACATGGCGAGTTATCGATTCCTCGTCCAACAGATCAGCGGATACTTCGAGGGATGCGAGTTCCTCCACGTGCCAAGGGCCGACAACGACCAAGCAGATGCCCTAGCACGGATCGGATCCACCCGACAGGCCATACCGACTGGCGTCTCCCTCCAGCGCCTCCTCAAGCCATCCATCAAGCCGTCTCCAGAGTCGGATTCCATTTTCGTACCGCCTGCGCCAGATACAGCCGGATCCGACTGGAGAAACCCCGCAGGTGGCACGGGGACTTCAACAACCGGCCCGGGGACTGCCGTAGTCGCACCCGGCCCGGGGACTTCAGAACCCGGCTCGGGGACTGCAGCAGTCGGCCCGGGGACTACAACGACACAAGAAGCAGTGGCCGACTCACCCAACCCACCCACCCGAGTCATGGTGGCTACATTAACAGAAGAAGAAGTCACAGCTCCGTCATGGGCCCAGCCCATCCTCAAGTTCCTAGTCAGCAGAGAGCTGCCGGCTGATGAGATCTCAGCAAGACTAGTGCAACGACGAGCCGCAGCATATACAATAATCAACAGAGAGCTTGTGAAGCGCAGCTTCACTAGAGTCTTCCAGCGTTGTGTCGAGCCAGAAAAAGGAGTGGGAATCCTCAAAGATATCCACCAAGGCGAATGCGGCCACCACGCAGCCTCAAGATCCCTTGTGGCCAAGGCTTTCCGCCATGGTTTCTTCTGGCCGACTGCCTTGGAGGATGCTAAAGAAATACTCAAGAGCTGCAGGGGATGCCAAGTTTTTAGTTCCAAGCAACATCTGCCGGCTTCTGCACTCAAGACCATTCCCCTCACCTGGCCTTTTGCCGTCTGGGGACTGGACATGGTGGGCCCCTTCAAGACAGCCCGCGGCGGCCTGACACATCTACTTGTTGTTGTGGACAAGTTCACAAAGTGGATAGAAGCAAAGCCAATCAAGAAGCTCAATGGGCCGACTGCCGTGACATTCATCACCGACATCACTACTCGGTACGGCGTGCCACACAGCATCATCACCGACAACGGCACGAACTTCGCCAAAGGAGCACTGGCACGTTTCTGCGCGACGCAGGGCATCCGACTGGACTTAGCGTCCGTTGCCCACCCGCAGTCAAACGGCCAGGTCGAGCGAGCAAATGGACTCATCCTCTCCGGCATCAAGCCCCGACTGGTTGTACCACTGGAGCGATCGGCCGGCTGCTGGCTCGAGGAGCTGCCGGCTGTCCTCTGGAGTCCGCGCACTACACCCAACAAGTCAACCGGCTTCACTCCGTTTTTCCTCGTGTACGATGCCGAGGCTGTCATCCCAACAGACATCGAGTTCGACTCGCCTCGGATCACCATGTACACGGAGGAGGAGGCCAAAGAAGCAAGAGAAGACGGCGTGGACCTACTGGAAGAAGGCCGGCTGCTAGCACTCAGCCGGTCCGCCATCTACCAACAAGGGCTGCGCCGCTACTACAACCGCAAGGTCAAGCCAAGATCCTTCCAAGAGGGCGACCTCGTGCTCCGGCTGATCCAGCGAACAGCCGGCCAGCACAAGCTCTCGGCCCCTTGGGAAGGCCCCTTCGTCGTCAGCAAGGCACTCGACAACGACTCCTACTACTTGATCGATGCGCAAAAACCAAGAGCACGTAAGAGAGACGACTCCGGCAAGGAGTCGGAGCGACCATGGAACGCAAACCTCCTGAGAAGATTTTACAGTTGAAAGCAGTATGTATCATGCTACCCTTTTGTATTAAGCACGAACCAACAGGCCCCCCGAACAGTACTCGGGGACTGCCTTTTTATCTATGAATGACGAATATCATATCCATGAATGTATCATTACATTTGATTTTTTGGTCCGGCACCGGGTTCGACTAGTCGGCCCGGGGACTGGCCGCCTTGAGCTATATTGAAAGTTTTCCCTAAAGTCAGAAAAGTAGTGCGCCGGCTCCCGAGTCCCCTCTTGTTGAAAGTCGCAGCTCAAAGAACTGACTGTCCGACTAGCAAGAGGCAAGACAGAAAGGACGCCCACACGAAAAATGGCTAAGGAACAACGAACCTATATAGCAGAGAGACGGCCTCCAAACATGCCTGCCGGCTGCCAGAACAGCCGGCTGGCCGGCTTCCTAAACACTTAGCTTTAGTCCAGCGAAGCTAGAGTACTTCCCCCCCCCAATTGGCCAAGCACTCCTCCAGCTACAGATTGTAGAGCAACTGTTGGACTGGGGAGGCGGCAACCAAGGGAGGGCGGCAAAGGAAAAAGCAGAAGGACAAAAAGCAAAAGTACAAGGAAAGGCCAAATGCATAAGTTATATATACATAAAGCCCCCAACAGGCTGGCAACAGACATAAGTTCGAATACACCCAGTGGGTGGAATTGTGCAGACTTAACCAAACATTGTTCCTAAAGTAACTAGATAGGGAAACAAAAGACGGCAGACTAAGACGTGCTGCGGAGGCCGAGCTGGTTGGTGAAGGCGGCCTCGCCGGCTGAAGGAGTGGCCGACTAGCGGGTCCCGGCTTGACCACCACCAGCGGCAGGAGACGCACTCGCACGCGACGTAGTGCTGGAGGTGCGGTCAGGCTGAGGCTGGCCGGCTGCTCCACCAGCCGGCTCGGCATCTTCACCCTCCTCCTCCTCTTCTTCACCCTCGTCGCTGGAGTCGATCTCCTCCGCCGAGTCTTTGCCATACTCCGGGTTCAGACCGAACCACTGCTCCGGCTGGGCGACACCATTGTCGTCCACCTCGGGGGCGAAGACGCTGGTGTCGGTGTAGTCGGCGATCGCCGAAGCCCGCCGGATGATGGCCGGCCGCGCCGGCTCCAGCTCTGTGTCAGCTTGCTGCCGCCAGGTAGCCAGCTGGTCCAGGCTCAGGCCGGGATACCAGGCCTTGACGAACTCCAGCGCCCGCCTGGCACCGGAGCGAGCCGCCGAGGCCTTCCAGGCTTCGAAGCGGCCGACTGCCACCTCCAGCCAGTCGACAGTCCGACTGGGGGTGTGTGGAACCACTTGGCCAGGCCAGAGGGCGGCCAAGACCTGCGCCCCAGCACGTTGAAGACGGCAGAGCAGTCGGTGAGCCGGCTGGATGCGGGCCTGGATCGCCAGAAGCTGTTCCTCCAGTTAGCGGCCGGCGGTTGGCGAGATTTCAAAGCCGGCTTGCCTCCGCGCCTGGCGACGGGCCTCGATGGTCTGGTTGGCGGCAGTAGAATAGCAAGGGAAATACTCTGCGCAAGAAAGAGGAAGAAAGGAAGAAAAGAACAGCAAAATCAGAAAACAAGACAAAGTGGCAGATGGCAAGAAAGGACGAAGAGGTAGGCGGCTTACCGTCAACCAGATCTTCGATCTAGCCGTAGCCAGAGATCAGAGTCTGCCTGGCCTCAGCCCAGCCAGCCGCCTCCGTCTCGAACTCGGCCTGGAGAGTGGCCTCGCGGTCCTGCGCAGCCTTCAGTGCCGCCTTGTGGCTTTCCTCCTGGTCGGCCAACTTCTTGGCCAGGCGGTCGCGCTCCTGCACCAAGGCGGCGAGCTCGGCATCCTTGGCGCGAAGGGCAGTCTGAGACTCTCCCAGTTGTGCCCTCAGACTGGCGTTGGCCGGTGCAGAGACGGCAGGAAAAGAAGAATAGTAAGAAGTCGTCAAGGAAGATCCGACCCGACTGCTCAGCAGTCGGCCCGAATCACGGGGACTACACCCAGTGGGTGCGCTGACGCGCCCCCACATGAGATAAAGAACAAAGCACGTACCTCGGCTCTCAGTAAGGTCGGCGGTCTTCTGAGTCAGCTCCCGAGCCTGGGAGTTGAAGGCGGCCGCTCGAAGGTTGTGGTAGTCCTGCAAGATGGACAGAAGACCGAAGTAAGAACAAAGATAGCAAAGACAAATCCACCAAGAAGTTCCAAGCCGCCTGCTCAGCAGCCGACTCGGAACTCGGGGACTACACCCAGTGGGTGCGCTGACGCGTCCCCACGGAAGAAATCAAGATCAAGAAGAAGCAAAGATAGGAATACTAACCCGGATGGCCGCCCGCGTCGCGAGGAACTCGTCGGTGAACTGCCTCAGCACCGCAGCTTGGCTATGGAGCCGGGCCCGGACGTCTTGCGCAGCCACGTTCACCACGGCCGTCCCTCCGCCTGGCGTCCACCCAGAGGTAGCGCTGGCCGCCTCCACATCTCGGGCCGACGAGCTGGAACCCACGGCCGGCTGTGGCTCCGACGCGGCCTTCTGCGGCTCCGACGCGGCCTTCCCCGCACGCCGGCTCGACGGAATTCGGACCGCCGTCTAAGCCCTCACGGCCAGCTCGCCCCCCGCCGACTGTGCAGGCGGCGGATCAGGCCGGCCGCCTTGGGCCGCCCCAGTTGGCGGGATCGGACCCCGGCGCCCTCTCGTAGATGATGACGTCGTCGCCGCTTCCCCCCAGCCCTGGCTGGTCGCCGCTGGCTCCCTCTGGCGAAGGCTCCACGTCCCCAGGCGCCATGACGCGCAGCGGGGTGACCATCAAAACCTCCCCCGCCGCCGCCGCGGCCGCAGCCTCTGCTTGGGCCCTGGCTGCGGCATCGGCGAGTGCCTTCGCCGCCTCCTCCTCCCGCGCCGCCTGGGCGGCGGCCGCCTTCCGTGCCTCCGCCTCCCGCGCCTCTCGCTCCGCCCGCGCCTCCCGCGCGTTCCTTTCTGTCGCCTCCTGAAGGTCGGCACGGGGGTCCACGCGGCGGGTGGTGCTCCCAGAGCCCCTCGGCGACTCGACGACGGAGGCAGCAGCCGCCCGCTCAAGTGACAGCGGAGCCCTGATCATTGGAGAAGAAGACAGGAGCTCAAGAACCACCAAAGAAAAGAAAGAAAAAAGAGTATACGAAAGAAAGCAAACTTACGCCGACACGGTTTGCGGTTGCTTCACCGCCTTGCGGAAGCGAGCCGCCTTCGCGGCCGCCTCCTCCCGCCTGGTAGCTACCGCCCCGCCTCTGGGCTTCTTCGTCCGGCTACCGAACAGACCCTAGGCGGCGCGACGCTTCTGCCCTCCGCCCCGAGCAGGCGGTGCAGCGGAGGAGCCCGCGCCGCGTCCAGAAGCCGGCTGGCGGCACGGGACGACCTCGGCTTCGTCGTCGTCCGGCCAGTCGTCGAAGGTGACTCCGAGCCCGGAGCCGCCTGCTTCGCCGCCGGCTTGGCCGCCCCCCGGCTCGATGTTGTCGTCCATGCCGGCCGCCCCCAGGTCGGGGTCCTCCAGATCGTGTTCCGTCCTGTCGGGGACGAATCGACGCTCCGTGTCTGACCCGCCGGCCGGCCGAAGAAGAGGGCTCTGTCAAAAAACAAGCCGGCTAAGTTAGAGTCGGCCCAGAGGAACTCGGCAACGAAGTTGAGAGAAGAAGAAGACATAGGGAGAGCATACCGTGGGCGGTGGGTTGGCTCAGCTGTATGGCTCCTTGCCGAATTTCCACTCTTCGGAGAGCTTGCAATTCGCAAGGTAGTTCACCATATAGGCGACCTCCTCGCGCGGCATGTCCTTGGTGCACATCCGGCTCGGATCGAGCTGGCCGCTCATCTGACAGATCAGATGAGGACGGCTCTGGAGCGGAAGAACCCGGCGAGTGACGAAGGCGGCCAGAAGGTCAGACCCCGTCAAGCCTTCCGACTGGGTCATCACTCGCACTCGGGCGACGGCTGCGGACCCGGCCAGCGTCAGAGTCACAGCCCGGAAGGACCACTGGGGCAGCCTGCCCGCTAGTGGGCCGGCTACGTAGGCCGGCAGGTTGATGTAGTCGCCCCGTGGGGCGATGTTCCGCACGTAGAAGTAAGACTTCTACCACTTCTTCACCGATTGGATTAGCGGGATGACGGGGAAGGGGTTGTCGGCGACCGACCTCCGCAACGTGATGAAGGCGCCAGTCTGAGCCGGCACGCCCTGCCTGCGCGTGCCCAGCTTGGTCTGGAAGAACTCCCCCGAGAGCTCGAGGGTGGGGAGGACGCCAAGGTAGCCCTTGCACAGGGTGACGAAGGCCGACAGCAGCACCACCGCATTCGGGGTGAGGTGGTGCGGCTGGAGCTGATAGAATTCGAGCCAGGAACGAAAGAAGGCGCTCACTGGAAGGCCGATGCCGCGCAAGAAGTGCGAGCGGAAGACCACCCGCTCGCCCTCCTGCGGCTGCGGTGTGATTTCCTTCGCCGGCGTGAGGCGGACCTCCACCTTGTCCGCGCCGGGCAGCCGCCGCGTGTTGCGGAGGAACTCGACGTGGTCGTCGTGGACGTTGGAGCCATCCCAATCCCCGCCATGCTGCTCCGGGGCGGGAGGCATGGCTAAAACAAGCGCGGCGGCGGAGGAATGCGTAGTGGAAGAGCGCGGCGGCGAGGCGCTGTCGCAAGAGCGGGAGAGCGAAGAAGATGATGGAGGTAGGAGGAGCGTGCGAGGGCCTGCCGCCCTCCACATCCCCCTACTTATAGCCTCGCGCGGCTGGACCGGAGAAGCCGAACGCGGGGGGAGTCGTGGGATTAACTGCACCCACTTCCCCCACGTCTCGCGATTATTACGCATAAATGCGAGCCGAAACTGCCGCACGGGACGTGCGGGCGGTTTAGGGATATAGACGATCCGCGCCTGGGCCGGGGCACGAACGTGGCGGGCCCCCTCCCTGCGGCGACGTCCCGTCACGCGCGTGGGCTGGCAGGCTTTCCGGCCCGCGGTCCGATGCACGCACTAGCGGGCTCCTGCCCTCTGACTCCGGAAGATTTCGACTCAGGCGGCGCGCCTGACCAAGGCCGGCTCCCAGCCGCCGACTTGTCAAGATAGGAAGCTGATCGAGCTTCTCAACCCCTACTCCACCTCGAAGCCCAATCAGCTTCGGGGACTACTGTCGGAGTAAATGGCCACGGGTAGCCTAACCGACTGCCCCTGGTTCTTCTGAAAAAATTATCAGGCCTTCGGGCCTCCAAGCACTCCAAGCATTGGGCCGCCTTCCCTGGCCGGCTACCTCTAAAGCCGACTCCCGGAAGGCGACCGAGCCTCAGCAACCTCTCCCCAGGACGACTACGGGGTGGCCGACTCCAAGAAGCCGGCCAAGAAGGATGCCGACTCCAAGAAGCCGGCCGAGACCACAACCACCAAAGCTACTCCCACATAATGGCGACAAGACGGGGTGTGGCCACAGTGCGGCCCACTACCCCGAAGCCCGAGGCGGGCGTGGCTACGGGAGGCCGTACGGGACGGCCGTCTCCCGTGCGGCTCGGCACTGTAGCCATGCCAGCCTCAACGTCATCCACGACCGACTCCTGTACGGCCCGCAGGCGCCGAGCCCCTTCCGTCAGAGAGAGGCGCGGAGGCGGCCCGGCCTCCCCCAGTCGGCCAAGGGCGTAGCCGCCCCCCAGAAGCCGGCTACTCCCTTCCTCGAAGCAGGAGCCCCATTAAGGAGACAAGACGAGGTAAGGCTACAGTGAGAGCCCCCGAGGCGGTCCACTGTAGCCACGCTTACCTCGACAAAGCCCTCGTCATCAGAGGCGAGGCTACAGTAAGCAGCCGCCGACAAGACCCTAGGCGGTGGGGCCGGCAGCCGGCGGGACCCCCCAGTCGGCGGGCCCCAACAGCCGGCGGAGAAGCCGGCGAGCGTAGACACTGACGGCTGGGACCAGTGCCCAGCCGGATTACCATTGTACCCCCGGGGGGTAGGCCTATATAAACCCCCCGGAGCACCCATGCAAAGGGTTGGCTTCTAAGCATAGCACACACACACCATAGATAGAGAGAAGCAAGAGCTAGCCTTGTTCTTCTTCTCCCTTGATCTCAACAGCTCTAGGAGCGATTGTAGCTACCCATTCTCGATCTAGTGATCATGCGGAGACCCCGCAGAGCAGGACTAGGGGTGTTATCTCCTCGGAGAGCCCCGAACCTCTGTAAGATCCGCCGGCGTGCATGTCTTCGCCTCATCCCGTTTCCAGGCACCGGCGATGTTTTATTGGCACCCACAATGATAAGCCATCTGTTGGCATATGTCGCACCAACCACCCAGCAACTAGCGTATTACAAGGCATCGGACGACCCATAAGAATAAGTGTTTTTGATGCACAAAGTATCCCATGTGGTGGATGGTCAGCCGGTCCTTGGATTAATTGTCTAGGTCTTGACGTGTTTAGGCTTCCGGATCATCCTGCGCTGGCTCTTCTTCTTCCTCTGTTGTCTGGAAGTTGGGCGATGACCAATCGATCCCAGTCAAAGCTGGGAACACAGCCTCGTCATTAATAAGTGTTGACGGGACAATATCAGGGGCAAAGGTGTGCTTACGAATTGGCGGAATAAGGTCCTGGGCCTCATGAATCGGCGCTTTTACCTTCTTGTTTTCAGCATCATAAACCGCCTGATACTGAGACAGGTCCGTATCTTTAGCTAGCTTGCTTGCTAATGGACGCATTCCCCTTACTATTTCGGCAAAGTCAGCAGTGCTGAAGGGAGACCTGTCTTCTTTTACGCTTGGGCAGCCATTGGATAAATCTTCTGGATCAAGATCTGCTTGCCATGCCTTTGCCCGGCTTAACGCGGTGATGGCACTGGCCCTGGCGGCTGATCGCTTCAACTCTTTGATTCTTTGCAGTAGCACAGATAGCCTCTCCAGCACTTCCTTGATGAGAGAAGGTGGTGACTTTTTGTGTAAGGCAGCAGAGATGGCTCGTTGAGCGCCAGTGTACAATTTCTCCACAAGAGTATATGTGGCTTTGAGTTTGACGCGCATATCTTGACCAAGGCTGGAGCTTCTCGGGCCTGCATCAATGAAAAAGTATTGGTAAACCAGGTAATGAATGATATATATTGCTACGGAAAGATTGAAGTACAATGTTACTTACCAAAGATGGCCGCTGTCATGATGTTAATTTGACGCTTTAAGCCGGAAAGTTCGTCGGCCACTGGCTTAAGGGCAGCCTCCGCTTCCTTGGCTCTTTTCAACAGAGCTGTCTTCTCAATCTCCCAGCTTGTCCGGTCAGCCTTGAAGTCTTTTTTCAACTTCACCATTTCTTCCAAGGCAGTTGTCAATTCTGATTTGGCCTTGGAAGTTTCAGATTGTTGAGACGTGATATTTTGCTGAAGATCTGCAACTTGCGATTCTTTCATATTTAGTTCCGCCTGTAGTATGCAGATGATAGGCAGCATTACAATCATTTTCTTGGAAGTCCCAAGCACAATACAAGTATTTCACTTGGCACTTGGGGGCTAATGCACATTGCTCTTTTTTGAAGACAATTTTATGACGACCCGGTTCCACTGTTATGACTATAGCCGACTCATGGGGGCTACATACTTGGATTTTATTCACAGATATGGTGATAAGTCCTGGTTTATCCATGCTGATTAAGCCGACCCTTGGGGGCTACAGGTGCAAAGTTGATCACTACTATTTAAAGTGTCGGTTTAACTTGACAGCTTAAGCCGGCCCTTGGGGGCTACAAGTGCAAAATTGATTACTACTATTTGAAGTCCCGGCTTAAACTTGACAGTTTAAGCCGGCCCTTATATATATATATAAGGGCCGGCTTAAACTGTCAAGTGCTATCTAAAGTCAGTCGCAAAAAAAGGTGCTATCTAAAGTCTACAGCATATCTAAAGTCAACAACATAATATTTGCCATAGCGCTGAAAATGAAGGACAAGACAGGGTTAATATGACAATTAAGTGCATGATTGAAAGCGGATAGAATTAACATTCTCACTCGGGCACAGTCTTGAAGATTGGGATTTGGATCCCAGTTGAGTCGCCGGAGGAGGAATGAGATGTTCTCTGATAATTTGAGTCGGAAGGGTTAAGAGGCTGTCGAAAAAGACCTGCTTTGGGATAAGCTAAGTCAGAAGTCTGTGAAACCTCTGGACGTCGCTTGCGAGGAGCTGGGTAAGCCGGAGAAAAGAACCCCACCACCGCTATTCTGGGTCATACGGCGAGCTTCATGTTGCTGCTTCTTCAAAATAAAGTTGGGATCCAAATAAGCTAAAGGATGAGAAAACCTTACTTTCTGGCTTGCTTGACGAACTTTCTGTCTTGGCAGAGGTTCTGAGTCGGAGGAAAGGATAGTTACCTCTTCGCCATCTGCGTGGCTGCCTTCCGCGTCATCCTGATAGTGATCATTGTCAATTAGATGTACAAAAAAAGAGCCAAGGGAGTCAAGTTCTACCTCCGACTCAATGTCATCCAAGTCAAATAGCTTGGAGGTGTTGGTCTTCTTCTTGGCAGGCTTTTTGTGAGCCTTATTCTTCATCCGAGTCGCCTTGACCGTCTTATCCTGCAGCTTCCTATTACAAAAGGGAGAATCGGCCTGTGGAAATCAAATGGTTATAAGAGGACAGTTTAAGTGAAAATATGATTTAACTAAAAAATGTGACAAGCTTACAGCTGGTGGCTTGTTGAGAGTGCAGAAAGTTTTCAGTTCGGCTTTGCTGCAATCTGCCAAGCTCTCGTTCAACAGAGACTTGGTCATGTTATTGATATCTTCACCAGTCAACTGAATCTGGCAGTGGCGTTGTGGATATTTTAAATCGCCGGTGTACTCGCACATTAAACCGGGGTGGCGGCTTATGGGCAGAACTCTCCAGGCGACCCAGCATCGAACCAGATCGATTCCGGTCAAGCCGTTGGCCATTAAGGCCTGGATCTTTGAAAAGACAAGCATATATTTTTTCCTTTTCACTGTGCTGATTCGGTCTGGAAGAGGATGCCTGTTGCTAAGTTGGCTGGCACGATAACCCAGCAGAGGGTTTCCCCCTTCTGGAGAAGTGTCTTGGCAATAAAACCTAGTTTGGTTCCAGTCCTTGGGATGACTAGGCAGTTTGGCGGCTCGGAAAGTGGCTTCTTTCCGCCTTTGAATTGAAATGCCACCTAATTCTATGCTGGGCCCATCTGTGAACTCGGTCTGCCGGTTTAAATAGTAATATTCCCTAAATAGTTCTAAAGTGGGCTCCTGTTGAAGGTACACCTCGCAGAAAACTTGAAAGCTGCAGATGTTTGAAACAAAATTTGGCCCAATATCTTGAGGACGGAGCTTGAAAAAGTGCAGCACATCGCAGAAGAATTTTGAGCCGGGAGGGCGAAAACCCCGGAGAAAATGATCAGTGAAGACAATTACTTCACCGTCCTTGGGTTCAGGAGGGGTTTCTGTGCCTGGGACCCTCCAATGGATGATATCTTTTTTGGCTAGGACGCCTGTCTGGACATACTCGTTCAATGCTTCCTCGGTGACCCGGGAAATGACCCAGTTGCATGTGGTGACAGTCTTAGTCATTTTTGAGAATGAAGGCCTAAAAGAAAGAAATATTGCCGGTTTAATATTATGCTGCTAAGCCGGCCCATTGATTCAAAAATAATGTGCTATAAAGGGCCAATATGTTAAGCCGGAAGATAGCGTTGGATTATGCAGATATATCTATTGGTGGCTTAAAACGGGACTAATGGTACATGCCGGGTTACGGATTATCAGTTAAGCCACCCGAACAGTTGTCATATTTCAGATCTATAAGTGAGGAATGGCTAAGTGTTGAACAAAAAGGTTTCACAGATTGGTGTTGTAATTTTGGATCTACAGCAGTTCAGACAATGAAGTAAATTCTAAACCTAAGGTGGCGCCAGCAGAAAAGTTGGTGTGCTCAGATGAGATCTTCTATGGAGGGGAGGTATTCTGATATTAAAAACGAGTGTGAAATTGCTACCGCACAAGTTTGGTACCATATTCAGATCAAAAACTACTCGATCTAGAGGACAAAACGAAGAATGGTGAAGAACGCCGACAAACAAGTGAAAACCCTAAGTTCAAATCTGTTCTGGGGTGAAGTCGAACTTACTAGTGCTGATGGACAGCAGAGATGCACCTCGAAGCTCTGGTCTATTCAGGGTGATGCAGCGGCCGGAGTTGATGCAGTGGACGGAGGCCGATGGCGGCGGAGCTCGAGTGCGCAGGAGCGTTTAGGAAGAAGATGGAGACGAGGGGCAAGGGTAAAAGTGAAAACAGGGGTCCCCTGTCCCTATTTATAAGGAAGTGGATAGATGGCATGCGCGGGAATCGAGGAGGCCAAAAAAATGATTATGTGGCTGCGCGGACGCCTCGATTTTTGGGAAGACCATTAAAGACAAAGATATGCTGACATGATCTGGGCTTTGTGCGAAGTTAATGCGAGATGACGTCATGGCGGGTTAACACCATTTTGAGGTATGATGTCATGGCAGGTTACCGCAAATTCATAAAGTTGATGAATAAAGATTCTGCTAAGTCAAGTACTGAAGATTGATATGAACAAGTTCAAATCAACCTGGGGCCTAATGTTGGGGATATAGCTATTGGGTATGACCCGCCAGGAGAGGCCGGGTCATACCGTTGGCGACTCAAGGATGAAGATGGCGGGTTATGAAGCAAGCCTATTGAAGGCCCAAGACCCAGAGGCGACTTGAGGCCCAAGAGGATAAACTGCCATATGTGTAACTTGTATTGTAAGGCAAGCTTAGTTAGTTGCCGAGCCAGACACGTTGTGTATGAGCCGACCGGGACTCTGTAAGCTGCCGGACATCAACCTGTGTATATAAAGGGGTGATCCGGCGGCGGGTTAGGACAAGAAACAACAAATCGAGAACTAGGTCAAGCGTATTCGCTCCCTGGTAATCGAAACACAAGCAATACAACCTAAAGTAGGAGTAGGCTTTTACCTCATTGAGAGGGGCCGAACCTGGGTAAAACTCTCTGTGTCCTTTGTCCCATTTAACCCCTTCAAGCTAACCTAGTTGCGATGGCTCCACACCTAAGTCCTCTTACTAGGGCATCTACCATGTTAAACCCACGACAAAGCTGCTCCACGAAATCCAGAGACTCACCAAAATATGCCCGGTTCTTCTTCAGATGGTCCATGTCAATCCACTGAACTGGTACATAGATGTTCTGCTTGGCCTTGATCACATCTAGGAAGATGAGATTGTTGGAAATATGCCCTAGAGGCAATAATAAATGGTTATTATTATATTTCTTTGTTCATGGTAGTTTTCTATTGTTCATGCTATAATTGTATTATCCGGAAATCGTAATACATGTGTGAATACATAGACCACAACGTGTCCCTAGTAAGCCTCTAGTTGACTAGCTCGTTGATCAACCGATAGTCATGGTTTCCTGACTATGGACATTGGATATCGTTGATAATGGGATCACATCATTAGGAGAATGATGTGATGGAGAAGACCCAATCCTAAGCATAGCATAAAAGATCGTGTAATTTCGTTTGCTAGAGCTTTTCCAATGTCAAGTATCTTTTCCTTAGACCATGAGATCGTGCAACTCCCGGATATTGTAGGAGTACTTTGGGTGTGCCAAACATCACAACGTAACTGGGTGACTATAAAGGTATACTACGGGTATCTTCGAAAGTGTCTGTTGGGTTGGCACGGATCGAGACTGGGATTTGTCACTCCGTATGACGGAGAGGTATCTCTGGGCCCACTCGGTAATGCATCATCATAATGAGCTCAATGTGACTAAGGCGTTAGTCACGGGATCATGCATTGCGGTACGAGTAAAGAGACTTGCCGGTAACGAGATTGAACAAGGTATTGGGATACCGACGATCGAATCTCGGGCAAGTAACATACCGATTGACAAAGGGAATTGTATACGGGATTGATTGAATCCTCGACATCGTGGTTCATCCGATGAGATCATCGTGGAACATGTGGGAGCCAACATGGGTATCCAGATCCCGATGTTGGTTATTGACCGGAGAGGCGTCTCGGTCATGTCTGCATGTCTCCCAAACCCGTAGGGTCTACACACTTAAGGTTCGGTGACGCTAGGGTTGTAGAGATATGAGTATGCGGAAACCCGAAAGTTGTTCGGAGTCCCGGATGAGATCCCGAACGTCACGAGGAGTTCCGGAATGGTCCGGAGGTGAAGAATTATATATAGGAAGTCAAGTTTCGGCCACCGGGAAAGTTTCGGGGGTCACCGGTATTGTACCGGGACCACCGGAAGGGTCCCGGGGGTCCACCGGGTGGGGCCACCTATCCCGGAGGGCCACATGGGCTGAAGTGGGAAGGGAACCAGCCCCTAGTGGGTTGGGGCGCCCCCCATGGGCCTCCCCCCTGCGCCTAGGGTTGGAAACCCTAGGGTGGGGGGGCGCCCCACTTGCCTTTGGGGGCAAGTCTCCCCCCTTGGCCGCTGCCCCCTCCCTTGATGGGATCTTGGCCGGCGCCCCCCCTCCCAGGGGGCCTATATAAAGGGGGGGAGGGAGGGCAGTAGTATTACAGCCTTTGGCGCCTCCCTCCTCCCCTGCAACACCTCTCCCTCTCGTAGAAGCTCGGCGAAGCCCTGCCGAGATCCCGCTACATCCACCACCACGCCGTCGTGCTGCTGGGTCTCCATCAACCTCTCCTTCCCCCTTGCTGGATCAAGAAGGAGGAGACGTCGCTGCACCGTACGTGTGTTGAACGCGGAGGTGCCGTCCGTTCGGCACTCGGTCATCGGTGATTTGAATCACGGCGAGTACGACTCCGTCAACAACGTTCATTGGAATGCTTCCGCTCGCGATCTACAAGGGTATGTAGATATACTCCTTTCCCCTCGTTGCTAGTATACTCCATAGATGGATCTTGGTGAGTGTAGGAAAATTTTAAAATTCTGCTACGATCCCCAACAGAGATTTTGTTGCTCGGTCCAAAACAAGTCATTTCCCTTGATGAGTTCCCTAGTCTTGACGTAGGAGTTGAGCTTTCTTCGAATCAGAAACTCGGTTTGAGGCATTTCATCCATGCTGACAACTGGCTCCTTGATCTTGGTAGCTATGGTCTTGACGTTGCGTTGTGGGGCATTGGACCCCTCAGGAGCTTCTTGGTTGCGAAGACGCTTTAAGCTCGTGTCACGGCTGAGATTCGAGCGCCTAGCACCGGTACCGGAGCCACCACCTATGACACACAACGCAAACACACGAGAAGAGCGAGAAGGATTATTGCAAAGACCAAGGCCAAAACCGAAAGAAACAACTAGAATGAGATTAGGTGAGACAAAACAAAGCAAATTTAAGTCAAGCGGTAGTACTGTGATAGGATGCGGAAGTAAAAATTTACTTCTGCTCTGACCGCGGTAGTACAACACCGGGTTGGCGCGGTAGTACTGCGCTCAGGGCGGAAGAAATTTTTTACGTCCGCGCATCGGGCGGTAGTACCGCTCCAGGGGAGCGGTAGTACCGTACGGGCCCCGCAACGGGCGGTAATACCGCTCTAGGAGGAGAGGTGGTACGGCACGGGGCGGATCCGGCAAGAACACATCTGAGAACATTCGTGAAGATGGATCGATACTACCGTTGATCAAAACTATGTAGTTGTGTCACACCGAATAGCATATCTACTGCACAAGCACTCTCCAACAATCTCCTCTTGCAAAGATTTAGCCAAAAATCACTAGACCTACTCATGCATCTCCCAAAACCTAGAAGCACAAAAACACGGCAAAGAGAGAGGGACAAGGGGAGATACCGGGGTCTATGGCAAGAGGGCGAGGTGGGGATTGATCCCACCGGTTGAAATGAGAGGAGAGTGGCCGGAGACAGAGATCCGGCGAGGTCCTCCGACGCCGTTCTTGGGTAGGAGAGAGAGACGCTGTGAGGGGAAGAGATGAATGGGTATGGGGGAGTTGGAACTCCCCTTGCCCGCGCTTAACTCCCACACGGCCTCGACAGCGCGGTAGTACCGTGGATCATTGCGGTAGTACCATCACTACAAAAAAATACACTTCCGTGATGATACGTGTTTGTCACAGTAGTTCTTGTTTTCTGTCATGCATGTACATCCATGATGATTTTATGACAGAATCAAGATAGTCATACCTGTGCTGTTGTAGAAGTGTTCCATGACATTACCAAAATTATCATCACGGAAGTGTCCACTTCCATGACGATAAATGCCGCGGCGTGGAAGTGCTTTCGTCAAGGGTGACCGACACGTGGCATCCACCATACGGGTCGCCGTTAAGCTATCGGATCCGGTTTTGGATCCGATAACCCGCTAACAGCCACGACCAATGCCGATTTTCCACGTGTAAAATTCTCATTGGCCGACGGAACCACGTGTCAGCTCCGCGTTGGCACAGGTGTCACTCATCCAATGGGCGAGATGCCCTATGATATGTCGACACGTGGACCGCCCCAATAGTGGCCCATTCAGGATAAAAGGCCAGGCTGTCGGGACCCCGATTCTAAGTCACACCGATCTAGCCTGTAACACCTCATATCACTTTGCGGCCTCACGCACGGTACTCCCACGGGTGTCGCCTTACCATGGCCCGGGACCGTTTGCGCCTTTTGGCTCACGTATATGACAACGTCGCTAGCATCCATATGACAGAGAACCCGGGCCGACATGGCTAGTCGTGAACCCAAAGCGGCACTAACGTATGGGGACAGGCATACATGAATCAACATCGAACGTGTCGGTCAGCAGCGTGTGAATCCGGGCTGTAGCACTGGGCTAACAGGACTCCGGGAACCCGGGCTGTAGAAGGCTAGGCAGGACTCCGGATGTCACCGCGTGACATTTCCCCGAAGGGACAGACACAAGAACTATGTGAAACACATGCCGGCCAGTCAAGTGTCCAGAGCAGTAGTGCTGGGCTAGCAGGACTCCGGTGAACCGGGCTGTAGCGGACTACTATGGCTCAAGGAGGCACTAGACTACATTTCCCCATAAGAGAGGCTGCCAAGGATAAACAACTAGATTGTCGGATCCCGCACATAGCAATACACGTTACACGTACGCATAACATGCAAGTATGTGCTGTACAACATGGCATCACAACATAACGCGAACTCATATAGATAAAAGGCCCAGAAGAGCCACATAGCATTAAGTACAAACAGGGGTCACATGACCCATCATTCAGAGCATACAAGCAACGGAAGCATTACATGTCTGAGTACAGACAACTATAAAAGAAAAAGGCTGAGAAGCCTGACTATCTACAAGACCCTCCCAAGGGTGCAAGATCGTAGCTGAGGTACAAGCTACTCGTCGAAGTCCAAGCGGAGCTACTAGTAAGACTGAAGTCTCCGCTGCAAAACATAAGTAAAGCAACATGAGTACGAAGGTACCCAGCAAGACTTACATCAGATCCTATCTTACATGCATTTGTATCAAGAAGGTAGTGTGGGGTTTAGTTGCAGCAAGCCAGCTTTGACTCAGTGGCTATCCTGTTCTACGACTACGAGAAACTTCTTTGAGGTAAGAAGGCGCACACGAGTCCACTAGTCACCACCTCAATACACTACTATGGATTCATTCCCGTCTCACTACGAGAAGCCATCCATAGCACTCACACTTATCTTGAGCATTTTAGAGTATCCACTTCAAGTTGTCTATGTACCACGTAAGCATCCAAGAAGTCCATAACCGAGGACACGGCTATTCGAATAGATCATGATAACCCTGCAGGGGTGTACTGCGTCACACACGCTCTCGCCACTTACCGCCATGTACACGTCATGTACCTCGGCAACCTTCAAGCGGAAGCCTGGCGAGGGTGTCGACCACGACCTGACTAATCACACAAGACTCTAATCCAGGTTTATCGCCTATTTGGGTTCCATCCGCAAGGAGATCCGGCCGGGGTGTCGCTCACGGCCCCAAACGATGTGCGCAGGGTTCCCAAGCCCACCTCGCCGGATGGATCTACGCTTGGTACACCGTGCCACTTGTGCCTAGTCTGTCCCAAGCCCACCTGGCCGGGTGCCACTTGGTAGACTACTAACACTACCTACAAACACCAGAGACTAATTGCAACTCCTGGACAGAGATCAAGTTGGTTAATAAGTCGAGAGGGGTCGAGTTACCGGAACCCAATGTGTGGTAGTAGCTAGTCATTGGATAACATACACAGAACTCAGTGCTTAAGGACGGTTCCAGTGAGACAACCCACCATGTACTCCTACATGGCCTCTCACCGCTACCTTTACCAAATCGTGTTCACACGCTTAACTCTCAGCATCAGAACATACCGTAACACTCCAATTCATTCCCAATGAATCAGACCTGACACAACTCTAAGCAATAGCAGGCAAGGCATGGTAGGAACACAACATGGCTCAAACGACTCCTACACATGCTAGTGGGTTTCAACTATTTACTGTGCCAATGACAGGTCATGCAGAGGAATGGGTTCAACTACAGCAGCATAAAGTAGCAGTCGAATTGTTGTTGTCCTAATGCAGTAAAAGAGAGCAGGAGCGAGAGAGTAGGATTGTATCGGAATGAACAAAGGGAGTTTGCTTGCCTGGTAGATCAACAGGGTGGCACTGCTCCTCAGACAGGTACTCTGGAACACTCTCCGGAGCAGGACCTATCGAGAAGGAACGGTGTCGACAGTCAAAACACAATCATATGCAACAATATGATGCATGAATATGGCATGAATATGTGATGTATTTTGAGCCAATGCATTTAGCATTCAACTTGGAAGAGATCCATTTGAACCAAAGGTTCAAATGCAACTCTAATTTAAGTCCTTATATATGCCATTTATATGTTTTCACTTATACAGTAGGTATAAGTTGGTTTGTCATGCATGAAACTAGTACAGATGGATAGATTGCATTTTTCTGATAATTTTTCATATATAAATTATTTAAATCTGAGCTACGGTTGAATTTCTATGAATTTTAGAAGTTTTACTAATTTTCTGGAATTTCCTGATTTAATTTAAATCCAGAAAAAGGGTTTATTGCGTCAGCATGACGTCATCGCCACGTCAGCAGGTCAACGGGCTGGCCAGGGTCAAATCAGACCGGCGGAGCCCACTGGTCAGTGAGACAGGGGTTAATCCCGGTCAAACCCATCATTGACTGGGGTTTGACCAGTGGTTGGGCCCACTGTCAGTGCCTATTAGGGGGTGCTTAGCTGGTAGTGGTTAGCACTGATGGCGTCCACGTCGGCACGCCGGAGTTTGGCCGGCGGCGACCTCAAATCGCGGCGGAAGATGGCCGGAAACATGCTAGGGGCTGCGGTTTGTCGCTCGAGAGGCACCGGGCATGAGCTCTTGCTCTCGCGCATCTGATGGACCAGACGGGAGGTCACGGGGCGGCCGGAATCCCGCCGGCGACGAGGTTCTACGGCGACAGAGCCACGGCGTTGTGCGGGACGAGTCTACGGTGCACCATTTCCACCACTGGGCAGTGCTACGGACTCCTACGAGCTCAACTAGCACGGCTGTAAGCTCAAAAGCGGGCGGAGGCGGCTGTGGCCACGACAATGACATGGCAGGGCGGTGGCGAGCCTCGGGCACGGCGGCGCTAGCGCTAGAGGACGTGCGGGGCGACGGGGATAGGGGCGAAACGAAGAGGGGCTCACCCCGCGTAGTTTGGAGACGTCAGCGAGCTCGGGGGAGGCCAGACGGCGACTAATCGACGTCGGCGATCCAGGGCGACGGAGGAGGAAGATGGTGATGTTGCCGGCGATGCAGGGCCTCCGGGCTTGCGTGGCTCGGTCGTGAAGATGAGGGGGACGATGGCGGAGCTTCTGGGCGTGGAGAGAGGTTGAGGAGGAGGTGGTGGCTACGGTGAACGGCGTCGGCGGCGATGAGCTTCGCTCGGGCGGCGCGGAACAGAGAGCAGAGGAGGGGAAAGGGGTCCAGGGAGAGTGAGAGGGGTCTGGGGTGTGCGTGGCATCGCGGGAGGCGTCCAGGGTGATGAGGGGGGAGAAACAGGAGGTGGCGCGCATGCGCGCGGGCGGCGAGCGCGTGCCCATCGTCCTCTTGGCGCCAGGAGGACGACGACTGGCACTGGCCAGTTGGCTGGGCCGGCCTGCTGGGTTGCTGGGCCAGGCCAGGCCTCGGGTGAGCACAGGTAAGGTCAGGTAAGGGTTTTCCCCTTTTTGTTTTCTTTTCTATTTTTCTGACATTTGTTCTGATTTAGTAGAATACTAAATCATTTTATTTTCTTATGCTAATTTTTGCAGGGGCTAGTGGTTTTATTCCAGAACTCCTCAACAAATGGCATAATTTTTGGACAATATTTTATATATATAACAATATATATCCAGAGCAAATAATTACTGCATTAATACCAAATGCCCAAAATAAATATTTATGATCTCCTAAAAATATTGGTTTGAATTTTATCTCTGTCCAATATTTCCAGAGAGCAACATGAACATTTTCTTGGAACCTTTTGGAGCAATTTTTATCTGGGTCATTTCCAGAAATGATTCTGAGGGTTTCACAGATCCCCATTTCAAATTAAATTGAAATTTAGACATGATGCACACATGACTAGCTAGTCTAGGTCATACCAGAACTAGGGATGTGACAACTCGCCCCCACTTGAAAGAATCTCGTCCCGAGATTCAGGAGTCGATGGAAAGAAGGTGGGGTACTCCAGTCGAAGACGATCTTCTTGCTCCCAAGTAGCTTCTCTCTCGGAATGATGAGACCACTGAACCTTGAGAAACTTGATGTTCTGACGTCGGGTAACACGCTCTGCTTGATCAAGGATGCGAACAGGGTACTCTCGATATGTGAGGTTATCTTGGAGATCAAGCGTTTCGTGGTCCACTCCGCGGATGGGATCCGAGAAGCAACGCCTGAGTTGAGAGACGTGGAAGACATCATGGACTCGAGAAAGATGTGGGGGTAGTTCCAACTGGTAGGCAACCTCTCCTCGTTTAGCGAGAATGCGAAAAGGACCAATGTAACGAGGAGCCAACTTGCCCTTGATACCGAATCGATGGGTACCCTTTAGAGGAGTAATCCGAAGGTAAGCCTTGTCGCCAACTCCATAAGCCACTTCCTTATGACGACGGTCATACTGGCTCTTTTGACGAGACTGGGCTGTTTTCAAATTCTCACGAATGATGCGAACTTGCTCTTCTGCTTCCTGGATCATGTCCGGTCCAAAGAATTGTCTTTCACCGGTTTCTGACCAGTTCAAGGGTGTTCGACATCTTCGTCCATACAGAATCTCGAAAGGAGCTTTCTTAAGACTGGATTGATAGCTATTGTTATAAGCAAACTCGGCGAAAGGTAGGCATTTCTCCCAATCCATACCGAATGAGATAACGCAAGCTCTAAGCATGTCTTCGAGAATCTGGTTGACCATTTCCACCTGACCACTTGATTGAGGGTGGAAAGCGGTACTGAAGGAAAGATGGGTGCCCATGGCAGTTTGGAAACTCTCCCAGAAATGAGAAGTGAAGAGACTACCACGGTCTGAATTGATCTCTAGTGGAACACCATGAAGTGACACTATTCGAGAAATATATAAGTCAGCGAGCTGACTAGCAGTGATACTCTCTCGAACAGGTAGGAAGTGAGCCACTTTGGAAAGACGATCAATGACTACAAAGATAGCGTTATTCCCTTTCTTGGTCCTGGGAAAGCCGGTGATGAAGTCCATACCAACTTTATCCCATTTCCACTCAGGAATGGCTAAAGGTTGAAGGGTGCCGGCAGGCCTTTGATGCTCTGCCTTAACGCGACGACAAACGTCACAGTTAGCTATGAACTCAGCAATTTCTCTCTTCATCCTAGTTACCAGAACCTCTGGCGTAGGTCCTGATACATCTTAGTACTACCGGGATGAATCATGAGAGGGGATTCATGCGCCTCCTTAAGGATCAATTTCCGAAGATGTTGCTTCTTGGGAACCACCAGACGGTTCTCGAAGAGAACAACACCTCGATCATCTATAGAGAAACTACCAGCAATACCCTTGGCAATGTTTCTCTTGATCCGGGTAATCCCCGTATCATGCTTCTGGGCTTCTATGATATGATCCACAAGAGTAGGCTTCGCCACCAAGGTAGAAAGGAATCCATGAGGAGCAATGTGAAGATTAAGCTTACAGAATTCCTCATGGAGAAGTGGTTGGCCCTGCTGCAACCTAAGATTGTTGCAATAGGACTTACGACTTAGCGCATCAGCCATGACATTGCCCTTGCCTGGGGTGTAGGTAATCCCTAAGTCGTAATCTGAGATCAACTCCAACCAACGTCTTTGCCTAAGGTTCAAATCTGGTTGGGTGAAAATATACTTGAGACTCTGGTGATCGGTGTAAATCTCGCAACATTTACCGAGAAGGTAATGTCGCCATGTCTTAAGAGCATAGACTACGGCTGCAAGCTCTAGATCATGTGTAGGATAGTTCTCCTCATGTGGATGCAACTGTCGGGATGCATAGGCAATCACATGACGATCCTGCATAAGAATGCAGCCTAGTCCCTGTCGTGAGGCGTCGCAGTAGATAACAAAGTCTTTAGTGAAATCCGGTGGCACCAGTATGGGAGCAGAAGTTAGGCGTCTTTTCAGTTCCTGAAAACTGTATTCACACTGTGGGGACCACTCAAAGTTTTTATCCTTCTTGAGAAGTTCCGTGAGGGGTTTGGCTACCTTGGAGAAGTTTTCAACAAAGCGGCGACAATAACTGGCTAGACCAAGGAAACTCCTAACTTGTTTAACTGTTTCAGGTGGAGTCCAATCAAGAACGGCCTGGACTCTCTCAGGATTGACAGCAATGCCCTTACCAGAGATGACGTGGCCTAGGTAGGTCACTTCTGGCAACCAAAATTCGCACTTGGAGAACTTGGCATAAAGGCGGTGCTCTCTGAGTTTTTCTAACACAAGTCTAAGATGTTCGGCATGCTCTTCCTCGTTCTTCGAGTAGATAAGGATATCATCGACGTAAACCACGACGAACTTGTCTAAGTACTCCATGAAGATCGAGTTCATCAAGCGGGAGAAGGTAGCTGGAGCATTGGTTAGACCAAAGGACATGACGGTGTACTCGTACTGGCCATAACGAGTGACAAAAGCCGTCTTAGGAATGTCCCCGTTTCTAATCTTGATTTGGTGGTAGCCTAACCTCAAATCCATCTTGGAAAAGACTGAGGATCCAGCGAGTTGATCATACAGGTCGTTGATCCTGGGGAGCGGATACTTGTTCTTTATCGTGACCAAATTAACGGGACGATAATCTACAACCATCCGGTCCGTACCATCCTTCTTCTTGACGAAGAGGACGGGGCAAGCCCAGGGAGAAGAACTAGGACGGATGAAACCGTTTTGCAAGGATTCATCGAGTTGTTTCTTAAGCTCGGCTAGCTCTAAGGGTGCCATCTTGTAAGCTCTCCTAGAGATTGGGGCGGTTCCTGGGATAAGATCTATGACAAACTCTACATCTCTGTCAGGTGGAATACCTGGCAGTTCCTCTGGAAAGACATCCGGAAAGTCACGGACTACCGGGATATCTTCAAGGTCTGGAAGAGGACTGGCGTTAAGAGAATAAAGCTGACGCTTTGCAATTCTGGTGGAGACAGTGACTATCTTGCCAGATGGGTGTGTGAGCTGAACAGACCGGGTGTAACAATCAATCTTGGCGTAATGAGCTTTCATCCAGTCCATACCCAAGATGATGTTAATATCTGAAGACTTGAGGGCTATGAGTGATGCAAGGAATACAAGTCTGTCAACAAGGATTTCGTTACCATGGCTTATACTAGAAGTTTGCCATTTGGATCCAGGAGTTTGAATGAGTAGTGGGGAGGGCATATCACAAAATGATATGTCGTGCAAGCGAGCATAACTTTCGGAAATGAAGGAATGAGACGCCCCAGTATCAAATAGAACCGAAGTTGGATGACAGTTTACAAGGAGTGTACCAAGAACGACATCTGGATCATCCTGAGCGTCTTTAGCTGAGACGTGATGCACACGTCCACATTCAGTGGGAGCTAACTTGGTGCTAATCATCTTGCGTGATGGCTTACCATGGCCAATAGACTTCTCGGGCTGGGGTGGAGCAACACGGGTCTGAGTGCAAATACGGGCGGTGTGTCCTGGCTCTCCGCACTTGTAACAAATCTTGGAGGTAGGACGTGGACCCGCGTTGGCAGGCGGTCCACCAATAGGCCTGGGTGGAGCAAACTGCTGGACTGGGTGAGGCACCACATAAGATGGCCTCGGTGCATATCCAGGTGGAAGAGCGGAGTTCGGAACCCAAATCCGGCGCTTATGAGAGCTAGAACCAGAGGAAGAAACCAAATCACGGGTGTGCTTACGAGACTCCTCGTATGTGAGCTGAGCTGTCTCCGCATTAATGGCCTTGTTCACAAGAGCCTGGAATGTATTGCAATGGTGCAGGTGGAGATCTCGACGTAACTTGGGGTTGAGACCCTTCCGGAACCTAGCCTGCTTCTTAGCGTCCGTGGACACTTCTTCTGTAGCATAGCGGGCGAGGTTCTCAAACTCTCTACTGTAAGCATCAACATCCATCTTACCCTGGGTGAAACTACAGAACACTTCTCTCTTGCGGTCAATGAGAGCCTGAGGAATGTGATGCTCGCGAAATGCCTCAGTGAAATCTCTCCAGGTCGGTATCTGGCCAGCTGGAAGCATAGCCTCATAGTTCTGCCACCAAAGACTAGCAGGACCTTCCAGGTGATATGCAGCATAAGTGACCTTGTCACCTTCAGCTACGTTCGCAGAACGCAGCTTGTGTGTGATACTACGGAGCCAGTCATCTGCATCGAGTGGCTCAATGGAATGATGGAAGGTAGGTGGTTTCAGACCAATGAAATCATAGATGGTCGTTGACTCTTTGCACTGGGGTGCGGTGTTCTCCTCGATACGTGCTAACAAGCGGGTAAACTCCTGCTTGTTCCTCTCCATCTCTAACATCAACTCCGCCAACGAAGGCTGGTTTGGAGGATCCTCCTCATCCCTACCACCTCCGTGGTTGAGGCAACGAGCAACAGAACTTCGGTTAACTGACGACATCCTGAGAAGCGGAACCAAGGACGAGGTCAACAACAACTATAGGATGCAACATGTAGCATAAAAAGTTTAGTATCTCTCAAACTCCTAGGACAAATCCGGCAGCATAACGGCAGTAAAAAGCTCAAAATGAGACATTCCGCGAAAGGCGGGGTAGCACCATACTCAACATCATCACTCAAGATTCTGAGATATTACTAAACAGGCTACACTGGAGGTACTCAAACTAGGGTATGACTCTGACCAACCAATCCTAAGAGACTACGGAGTAGTAACACGTGATCCTGATAGACAAAAGGGAAAGCCTAGTTCCTTAACCCCGTAGGAAAGATAGGATGACTCATATCAGAAGGCATGAGGTAAAAGGAATAAAAGAGCCTTACGTTCCCTTCCACAATCAATTCCCTTACATAACTAAAGAATTTCTAGACTCAACTTCGACCAGGTTGGCTTGGAAATCCTACAGGCAGTCAGGCTCTGATACCAAAGCTGTCGGAACCCTGATTCTAAGTCACACCGATCTAGCCTATAACACCTCATATCACTTTGCGGCCTCACGCACGGTACTCCCACGGGTGTCGCCTTACCATGGCCCGGGACCGTTTGCGCCTTTTGGCTCACGTATATGACAACGTCGCTAGCATCCATATGACAGAGAACCCGGGCCGACATGGCTAGTCGTGAACCCAAAGCGGCACTAACGTATGGGGACAGGCATACATGAATCAACATCGAACGTGTCGGTCAGCAGCGTGTGAATCCGGGCTGTAGCACTGGGCTAACAGGACTCCGGGAACCCGGGCTGTAGCAGGCTAGGCAGGACTCCGGATGTCACCGCGTGACATTTCCCCGAAGGGACAGACACAGGAACTATGTGAAACACATGCCGGCCAGTCAAGTGTCCAGAGCAGTAGTGCTGGGCTAGCAGGACTCCGGTGAACCGGGCTGTAGCGGACTACTATGGCTCAAGGAGGCACTAGACTACATTTCCCCATAAGAGAGGCTGCCAAGGATAAACAACTAGATTGTCGGATCCCACACATAGCAATACACATTACACGTACGCATAACATGCAAGTATGTGCTGTACAACATGGCATCACAACATAACGCGAACTCATATAGATAAAAGGCCCAGAAGAGCCACATAGCATTAAGTACAAACAGGGGTCACATGACCCATCATTCAGAGCATACAAGCAACGGAAGCATTACATGTCTGAGTACAGACAACTATAAAAGAAAAAGGCTGAGAAGCCTGACTATCTACAAGACCCTCCCAAGGGTGCAAGATCGTAGCTGAGGTACAAGCTACTCGTCGAAGTCCAAGCGGAGCTACTAGTAAGACTGAAGTCTCCGCTGCAAAACATAAGTAAAGCAACATGAGTACGAAGGTACCCAGCAAGACTTACATCAGATCCTATCTTACATGCATTTGTATCAAGAAGGTAGTGTGGGGTTTAGTTGCAGCAAGCCAGCTTTGACTCAGTGGCTATCCTGTTCTACGACTACGAGAAACTTCTTTGAGGTAAGAAGGCGCACACGAGTCCACTAGTCACCACCTCAATACACTACTATGGATTCATTCCCGTCTCACTACGAGAAGCCATCCATAGCACTCACACTTATCTTGAGCATTTTAGAGTATCCACTTCAAGTTGTCTATGTACCACGTAAGCATCCAAGAAGTCCATAACCGAGGACACGGCTATTCGAATATATCATGATAACCCTACAGGGGTGTACTGCGTCACACACGCTCTCGCCACTTACCGCCATGTACACGTCATGTACCTCGGCAACCTTCAAGAGGAAGCCTGGCGAGGGTGTCGGCCATGACCTGACTAATCACACAAGACTCTAATCCAGGTTTATCGCCTATTCGGGTTCCATCCGCAAGGAGATCCGGCCGGGGTGTCGCTCACGGCCCCAAACGATGTGCGCAGGGTTCCCAAGCCCACCTCGCCGGATGGATCTACGCTTGGTATACCGTGCCACTAGTGCCTAGTCTGTCCCAAGCCCACCTGGCCGGGTGCCACTTGGTAGAATACTAACACTACCTACAAACACCAGAGACTAATTGCAACTCCTGGACAGAGATCAAGTTGGTTAATAAGTCGAGAGGGGTCGAGTTACCGGAACCCAATGTGTGGTAGTAGCTAGTCATTGGATAACATACACAGAACTCAGTGCTTAAGGACGGTTCCAGTGAGACAACCCACCATGTACTCCTACATGGCCTCTCACCGCTACCTTTACCAAATCGTGTTCACACGCTTAACTCTCAGCATCAGAACATACCGTAACACTCCAATTCATTCCCAATGAATCAGACCTGACACAACTCTAAGCAATAGCAGGCAAGGCATGGTAGGAACACAACATGGCTCAAACGACTCCTACACATGCTAGTGGGTTTCAACTATTTACTGTGCCAATGACAGGTCATGCAGAGGAATGGGTTCAACTACCGCAGCATAAAGTAGCAGTCGAATCATTGTTGTCCTAATGCAGTAAAAGAGAGCAGGAGCGAGAGAGTAGGATTGTATCGGAATGAACAAAGGGGGTTTGCTTGCCTGGTAGATCAACAGGGTGGCACTGCTCCTCAGACAGGTACTCTGGAACACTCTCCGGAGCAGGACCTATCGAGAAGGAACGGTGTCGACAGTCAAAACACAATCATATGCAACAATATGATGCATGAATATGTGATGTATTTTGAGCCAATGCATTTAGCATTCAACTTGGAAGAGATCCATTTGAACCAAAGGTTCAAATGCAACTCTAATTTAAGTCCTTATATATGCCATTTATATGTTTTCACGTATACAGTAGGTATAAGTTGGTTTGTCATGCATGAAACTAGTACAGATGGATAGATTGCATTTTTCTGATAATTTTTCATATATAAATTATTTAAATCTGAGCTACGGTTGAATTTCTATGAATTTTAGAAGTTTTACTAATTTTCTGGAATTTCCTGATTTAATTTAAATCCAGAAAAAGGGTTTATTGCGTCAGCATGACGTCATCGCCGCGTCAGCAGGTCAACGGGCTGGCCAGGGTCAAATCAGACCGGCGGAGCCCACTGGTCAGTGAGACAGGGGTTAATCCCGGTCAAACCCATCATTGACTGGGGTTTGACCAGTGGTTGGGCCCACTGTCAGTGCCTATTAGGGGGTGCTTAGCTGGTAGTGGTTAGCACTGATGGCGTCCACGTCGGCACGCCGGAGTTTGGCCGGCGGCGACCTCAAACCGCGGCGGAAGATGGCCGGAAACATGCTAGGGGCTGCGGTTTGTCGCTCGAGAGGCATCGGGCATGAGCTCTTGCTCTCGCGCATCTGATGGACCAGACGGGAGGTCACGGGGTGGCCGGAATCCCGCCGGCGACGAGGTTCAACGGCGACAGAGCCACGGCGTTGTGCGGGACGAGTCTACGGTGCACCATTTCCACCACTGGGCAGTGCTACGGACTCCTGCGAGCTCAACTAGCACGGCTGTAAGCTCAAAAGCGGGCGGAGGCGGCTGTGGCCACGACAATGACATGGCAGGGCGGCGGCGAGCCTCGGGCACGGCGGCGCTAGCGCTAGAGGACGTGCGGGGCGACGGGGATAGGGGCGAAACGAAGAGGGGCTCACCCCGCGTAGTTTGGAGACGTCAGCGAGCTCGGGGGAGGCCGGACGGCGACTAATCGACGTCGGCGATCCAGGGCGACGGAGGAGGAAGATGGTGATGTTGCCGGCGATGCAGGGCCTCCGGGCTTGCGTGGCTCGGTCGTGAAGATGAGGGGGACGATGGCGGAGCTTCTGGGCGTGGAGAGAGGTTGAGGAGGAGGTGGTGGCTACGGTGAACGGCGTCGGCGGCGACGAGCTTCGCTCGGGCGGCGCGGAACAGAGAGCAGAGGAGGGGAAAGGGGTCCAGGGAGAGTGAGAGGGGTCAGGGGTGTGCGTGGCATCGCGGGAGGCGTGCAGGGCGATGAGGGGGGAGAAACAGGAGGTGGCGCGCATGCGCGCGGGCGGCGAGCGCGTGCCCATCGTCCTCCTGGCGCCAGGAGGACGACGACTGGCACTGGCCAGTTGGCTGGGCCGGCCTGCTGGGCTGCTGGGCCAGGCCAGGCCTCGGGTGAGCACAGGTAAGGTCAGGTAAGGGTTTTCCCCTTTTTGTTTTCTTTTCTATTTTTCTGACATTTGTTCTGATTTAGTAGAATACTAAATCATTTTATTTTCTTATGCTAATTTTTGCAGGGGCTAGTGGTATTATTCCAGAACTCCTCAACAAATGGCATAATTTTTGGACAATATTATATATATATAACAATATATATCCAGGGCAAATAATTACTGCATTAATTCCAAATGCCCAAAATAAATATTTATGATCTCCTAAAAATATTGGTTTGAATTTTATCTCTGTCCAATATTTCCAGAGAGCAACATGAACATTTTCTTGGAACCTTTTGGAGCAATTTTTATCTGGGTCATTTCCAGAAATGATTCTGAGGGTTTCACAGATCCCCATTTCAAATTAAAATGAAATTTAGACATGATGCACACATGACTAGCTAGTCTAGGTCATACCAGAACTAGGGATGTGACACAGGCCTATCAAAAAAAGCGGGCCGGCCCATTAGCGGCCTACTTGAGTCAGGCCCATTTACAAGCATGGCCGTTACAAGTTACACAAAATCGGCCCATCAAAGGCCCATTCTAGATTTGACAATTTCTGGCCCATCGTCAGTTTTAGCTCATTAATGGCCCGCTACGTCTTTGGGCCCAATTGCAGCCCGAGCTTCTTTCGGCCTGTTAGCAGCCCATCGTCAGTTCCAGCCCGTTAACGGCCTGGAACGTCTTTTGGGCTTTTCTCGGCCCATTGTACAGTTGGGCCACTTCTAGCCCGCTGTGACTTTAGGCCTGTCCTCGGGCCATCCGGTAAATGGGCCAACTCCTAGCCCATTTTGTCTCCCGGCCTGTTAACGACGCGCACAATAGTTGGGCCTTTGACTTTAGGTCCATTAGGGGCCCACGTTCCACATGGCATCATTTCAGCCCAACGCGACTTTCGGCCTGTTAAAAGCCTAGTTTGAAAATTGGGCCTCCTCTGCCCCATAACACTTTCGGCCTCTTACTGGCCCGTAAAGTAAAAGGGCCGAGACAAAATTGACATCTATTTTGGCCTGCTAGAGGCCCGTGGACCATTTCCATTTATACGGCCCTATCGAGCTTTTGGCCTGTTAATGGCCTGCTAATAGCCGTAGTTATGGTGGGCCACAACAGTTAGGATCCACTTAATATTATTTTGACCAGCCCAATTAAGGCCCGCTTTGACTACACATGTTTGTTTGTTTGTAGGGCGTCCAGGAAATGTTTGGGCGTGTTAGCCCCCGTTTCAACGATATAGCATATTCAAGAATTATCCTACTCTATACTATCGCCTCTAAAAAACATACACTATACAATAAAAAGACTAAGGCATACAAACGTAGAATAATCCTACACTATACAATAAATAAATTATAGCCAAATATACCCACTAGGCATTATAGTTGGGCACCAGTGATAATAAAGCGTACACAACAGCAAATTGCCTACACTGGACAAATAAAGCTCATACATCATGGACATGCATCAACAGAACTTACCATTTGAACTATAATCTCTTTAGAAAATAGGATTGGCCGGATTCAGATAGCGCAAATTTCAGTCTGGAAAATCTCCAATTCCTTCATGGTTACCTCAGTGTCTTGTTTCATTTTTTGACTCCTGCATCTAATACCTGCATGTCCAGTCTCAACTTGTTGATTATACGTTGAGAATCTTGTACACGTTGTCTTGCCACCTCTAGTTGATGCTCGAGAACATCAGCACATTCCAATTCCAATCCATAATCATTCGGTAACAGCCATGCCACACTGCTCGCAGATCTTTGTGTTGATGTCACTTCATCCTGAAATGTTTCTGTAAGTACACATGAGTAGGGAAAATATATAGTTACAACAGTGAAGCGAGCAAGACAGACTATATAGGGCCTAATCTTTTATCGAGGCTAACTTTGACCAAGTTTTATAGCAATAATATATGACATGCAAGTTACACAAAGCATACCGTCAAATTCGTACGTGAAAGGAGCTTCCAATGATATAATTTTCACATTATACATCTCATGTATTATTAGTCTTATCAATAGTCAAAGGCGGTCTCGAAAAACAAATTAGGCCCTATATAGATGGAAGGAGGGAGTATCAAGAAAAGAAGCAAAGAAGGGGGCTTAAAGACCATCACTTGACTGACCAGATTGAAGGGGCATTTAAACATCATGTGCAATGTATGAACTAACATAAACATTGCATATTATAGATTCTACAATGGAATGCACATGTATTAGGTTATGCCAAGTATGATGATGCCTAAATGTACACTATAGCAGGCAGGAGTGATTCATCATTGCACGCACAATTGAATTGCAGGTTAAGGGCCAGTTCTATTCCGCCTTTTCAGAGCTTATTGTCAAAAAATCCATAAAATATGTAAAGAATACATTTTTGAGTTATGGGCTTGGGCTTAACTTATTTCACTTTAGAGGGGGGTGTTTTGGGTATAAGCCCACTAAAAATTGAAGGGAAGGGGAATAGTGAAATGACTCTGTTGTCTGCCTATATTACACTCAAAATGCAACTGGTCATGCCCGCGTCACACCTGGCCCTCAAGTAAAAACAAACACGCAAGCGTTCATTGCCCTACCTGCTTGCATCTCCTCTCCCCTTTCCCTCTACCTCGATCCCCTACCTGCAGCGCTAGGGTTCCTCCAGCGAGCCATCGCCACTGGTCCCATCTGGCCTTGTCCTCGACGATGCTCTGTCCAGCTAGGCTACATGGCCGGCGGGTAGGACCAAATCTCCCCAGCTGCTCCTCCCTCTGGCGCAGCCCCTCATTCTCATGGTCTCTAGTAGCTGCTCCACTGTGGTCTGTCCAACGGACCACTCCGGCGGGCGCCGCACAACTACGGCTGATGCCACACTGCGGCAGAAGGCACCTTATTTCCCCTACCCTCCTCCCAGGCCATGGCCTTGAGGTGCTGTTGAAGGATGAGCTCATCCAACAAGGTGAGGATCTCCTCTGATTTTTTGCCAAATTTTCATTCTGATCCACGCTACGATGAATTTCTATGAGCTGCTTCTGCTGCTGCTATATGATGCATTGCTATGAGCTGCTCCTGCTGCTGCTATATGATGAATTGCTATGAGCTGCTGCTGCTGCTATATGATGAGTTGCTATAAGCTGCTCTTGCTGCTGCTATATGATGAATTACTATGAGCTGCTCCTACTGCTGCTATATGATGAATTGCTATGAGCTGATCGTGCTGCTGCTATATAATAAATTGCTATGAGCTGCTGTTGGTATATGATGAATTCCACACTGCTGCTGCTGCTGCTGCATGATGAGTTGCTATGAGCTGCTGCTGCTACATGATGCTTTCAGGTGGTGCTGCTATATGATAATAACCAGCCACTTGGATCATCGAATTTCAAGAAATAATTGTTGTTCATTTAAATGTGGGTCATGCGTTCTTCGTTTAAATTAGGCAATGGGATCTCTATGGAAGACATTGACCAAAGTAGATTGTGCCAAGTGGATGGTATCTTTGTATTTGCATTTTGAACAAATAGTGATGGTCTATTTTCCTACCATATTAATTACTGCTTCGGGTTCAATTTGTGATGTATGCAAGGCAAATTAATTTTCATATGGGCAGCAAAATGACAAAATATAATGCGATCTAGACTTTTCACCGATCATACCAAAGATAAGCTGAAAAGGAAGGCAATGAAAAGAACTGGTTGGCTTATTACCTGGAGCTTATATTCATAGGTGCTTATTTTCTTAGGATAACTCGTAATAACTGTCCCTAAGAAACTTGGCCAATAGAACTGACATACAAATAACATGTCATGATGATTGCAATGGAGGAGTGAGCTACCATAGCACACTGTATAGGCTCACCGCCGCCTCTCCTTTTTTTGCGATGTTCCATGAAATTGCCACATACATCTTGTACTTTTTCATTGTGTAACCCTATCTGCAAGTTGACACAGCTAATTTCAGACATCTCTACATGATAATACATTGCATATCCCTTACGCATATTTAAACCACCAATTAACGATTGTGTGCGTAGCATAAACTAGCCATGACTCTGTGTGCCGGACTAGCAGGCACTCTAAGGGACCCTAATGTAGTGCACTGGAATTCCTACATGCCACCTACGATTTTGAGTAATGTACTACCTCTGTTCCTAAATATATGTCTTTGTAGAGATTCCAGTATGGACCACATACAGATATATATAGATGCATTTTCGAGTGTAGATTCACTCATTTTGCTCCGTATGTATCCTATAGTGGAATCTCTAGAAAGACTTATATTTAGGAACGGAGGTATGAGGTAGTATCACGTATGACATCTACATATCAAATTTAGCAGCCAGTAGTAGAAATCTTGTCTGCACAAAGGGATTACTGGTCGAAAATCCTAACAAAACACGCTGGCAGGCACACAACAATACAAGAGACACACACTTACAAGATCATAGCAATGCCTCAGTCCAGGATCTTGGTTGGCCAAGCTATTAGATCCAGAAGAAACATCGTCCTTGTAGTTTTTGCCAGCTGCATAATAGGTAACAACGACCTGTTAGTATATTTGAAGTACATCGGGCAGGTGATGCTGGACGGGTTTAAAGGTGACAAGTACCTAGGCCATGGCGGGTGCTTGGCATCTTGCCAGACGGTGGGAATCAGGTTAGAAATGTCAAGGGTGATGACACTGCGCTGGCTTTCGGGGTCCGGTAAGGAGATCTAGAACCGTCGAGTAGGGTGTTTGTGGAGCGGCTTCGGTAGGGTGGACTACGGTGTGGGCGAAGCGGATCTGTGGCCGTGGACGAGGGCATCAGTGAAGCTTCTCCAGTGGTTGGGTTAAGGATGGTGTCGATGATGCGGATCTGCGTCCGTGGACGGGGGCGTCAGAAGCTGCTCCGGTAGGTTGGATGAGGGTGCGACGAAGCGGATCTGAGGCCGTGAACTTGTGATTTGGCAAAGCGGCCCCGGTAGGGTTGAGAATGGTATAGGCGAAGCTACTCTGGTAGGGTTGACGATGGTGTCGGCGAAGAGGCTCCGGTAGGATTGAGGAAGGTGTCGGCGAAGAGGATTAGACGCCGTCGACGGGGTCGTCGGTGGGGCGTCTCCGGGGGGTGTGGACGAAGCATCTCTGGTGGGGAGTAGGAATGATCCGCTGCAGATGCGCTGCGGTTGACGAGAGTACCGGCGAAGCAGATCCGGCGCCGTGGACAAGGCCGGCACTGAATGGGCTGTGGTAAAGTGGTGGATGAGCAGTCTACTTGTTTCTAGTGGAGGTAGGAGGGGTAGATGTGGCCGCAGAAGTAGATCCGGCGAGGTGGACGCCGCTGGCAGTGAATGGGCTCTGGTACGCCGACTGGTGAGCAGTCTCGGGTTTCGAGAGGGGAGGGGTAGAAAGGCCGATGAAGTACGAACGGCGTGATGTAAGATCTCTGGTGCTGTAGAGTTAGTCGTTTTTGCGGGAGGGGGAGAGGAAATGGGGGTGCCGTGTGGTGGGGGGAACCGGAAGTTACCAAAGCAGCCCCGACCTATTATGTAGATGAGGGCGGTATTGTAACTGTTGTTCTCCGTGCACCAAGGACAAAAGAGGAATTTCGCATGCTATAGACTAGGTGACGAAAATTTTAGAAGGAGGCGGGAGATTTTGCCACCCACGGGATCGTTTGTATCCAGTTTCAACTAATTTTGGACCATGCTAGTAGGAAGGTCATGCGAGACTGTGTACACGGGGCACGCATAATTCACATGCTACTTGTTGCTCACCTAGCACTAAAATACATCCATTTCATCAAAACTAAGATCAGCGGGAGTACTAAATTTGATCAAGGCCATGTTCTTGGAAAGGGTCAACATGCACACATTCCACATGTCAAAAGGAAGTGAAACTTAAGTTCTTGGAACCAGAAATAGCGCAGGGCAGAAAACACGATTAAATAGCAAGTTGACCATCTTTAGATTCCGAGTCGACCAACAACTGTCTTAATATCAAAGAGCTCATTCTAACACAAACGAACCCATAAACCATGGTCTTAAGCTCCTTGAAATCCATATAATCATTCCCTGGAAAATTAACCAGATTCTCCCTCCTCTTATGGCTCAAAGGCTCAACCTGGCTAGTAAGTCGGCATAGGAGAGGAGCACTCATTCATCTTGTGGTGGGCTAGCTTACTACTCCCCGATATTAGCTCTCAGCAGTTAAGCAATTCCGAAATCAGTTTGTTGCCCTGCAAAGTCTTTGACCTTGGGTATATGAGTAGGAGACTTAGGACAGTAGCGTCAAGATCATCAGATCATGGGTGAAGTAATCGATCATCAAAAAGTTCTTTATCAGCTGGCGGAAAGCGTGGAATTCATTCATTTCATCGGAAAAGGATCGAACAGGAGTCATCGCATCGTTTCTAGATCTTCGATACCTCTATATTCTGAAGAATAGGTCCTAAAATGGTCAATCGATTGTTTTCTCAACGGGAATCGAGGAAATGGCAAGGGTTTGAGTATAGCAAGCAGAGGAATAGTTTCCTTTATCAAAAGTAGCCTATCGACTTGGAAACAGAAGATGTTGTAACCTAACTGCACCCTTCCTCTTCTGCCGATCTTTACAACGCTATGCACATCTCCTTCTTACTTTTGCTAGCGTTCCTTCTGAGCCAGGATCAAACTCAGATTTTGACTATGATTAGGCGGGGATCAACAGTTAATAACTGGTGTGAATTCCTCCCCAGAAAAAAGACAATAACTCGGGATGATGCACCGATAACTGGACGTTCACATGGGCGCGGCCAATCGTACGGGTGTAGAGGCGCGTTCACAAAAAAGGGATCTGTAACACCCCGGATGTAACTTTCCATATTTGTAACTCCAACTCTTGCCATTTCCGGCTTTGTGTTATGATATTCCCTTCGTGGTCGGGTTTTTTTTTCGTTTTTGCATTTTGTTCATGTCATGCATCTCATATCATGTCATCATGTGCTTTGCATTTGCATACGTGTTCGTCTCATGCATCCGAGCATTTTCCCCGTTGTCCGTTTTGCAATCCGGCACTCCCACCTCCTCCGGCGCACCCCTCTTGTTTTCTTTTCGTGAGCGGGTGTTGAACGTTCTCGGAATGGACCGAGTTTTGTCAAGTGGCCTTGGTATACCACCGGTAGACCACCGGTCAAGTTTCGTTCCATTTGGAGGTCGTTTGGTACTCCAACGGTTAACCGGGCAACCGCAAAGTCCGTTTGTGTGTTGCAGCAAAACCCCTCTCTAAACAGCCCAAAACCCCTCTAAGTCTCTTCCATGCTCTAGGTCGTTCGATCACGATCGTGTGGGCGAAAACCGCGCTCCGTTTGGACTCTCCTAGCTCCCTCTAGCTATATATATGTGAGCCTCCCCGAAATTTCCGGATCCCCGAAACCCTAGCCTCTCCCTCCGCGTGCTGGACATGTCCGCCCGGCGCCGGACGAAGCCGCCGCCGCCACCGTCCACTCAGAGGCTGCCACGTGTCACCGCCGCCCTCAGCGCGCCGCCGGCTCGGAGAGCCTGTGCGGGGCCCTCCCGGCCCGCTCCTCCCGCGCCGCCGCCCGCTCCTCGCCCGGGCGCCAGCCCCGCCTCCCGCCGCCGCCGCCGCATCGACTCGCCGCCCCGCGCGCGGTCGCCTCCCTCCCCGTCCGGCGCCTCCTCCCCGACCCCGACGCCCTCTCCCTCCGGCCGACCGCCCTCTCCCTCCTCCTTCACCGGCAGGAGCTCCGGCGAGCCGCAACCTCGAGCTCGGCCAGATCTCGATCTAAACTCGGGTTGACTTTTTCTCCCCTCTTCCGAAAATCCCAAGTCCTAATATTTTTACAATATGTGCACCTGTTCATCGCATCATAACTCTCTGCATACAGCTTCGTTTCGTGCATGTAATATATCGAAATGTTTGTCTCTAGATGCTCTTCATTTTGTTCCATTGTTCCATGTTCATTTGAGTTCATCTTGATGCCCAAATCTCTGGTGCAAAAGTGCTAGTTGCTGTTATCTGCTGTTACTTATCAGATCTTCGTGATTTGTTATTTTTGTTGCATTTAATCTGTGCATCTTATGGGCATGAGCTCTACATGTGTTTTGATGTATGCCATGCCATCTATACAGAGGTGTATGCCATGTATTTTTGTGATCTCTGTGGTGACTAGCACAAGCATGCAAACTAGGCTTCGTGATGTTTCTGATTTCAGAGACTTAGTAATTTTACTAAGTCTATGACTGCTGTTATTTTGTTGCTATGTATCCATGTGGCTACAGAGAGATCCATGCTTATTTTAGTGATGTTCAGTAAGGATGTTTTGTAGATAATGTTATATTTGATCCATTCATACCCTTGTTTTCAATTATGGAGTGCCATAGTATGACTCAAGCTTGCTCTACTTTTGCTATAAAATATTTCTGGCAGATTGTTAACATGATATTCAATTTTGCCAAGCTTGTTGTAATTGTTTCATACATGCTATGTACTTGCTCTTGCCATGCATAGCTTCAAAAACATGCCATCTTTCTGTAGGTATGTTTGTTGTGTCATGAATTGCTTTGTGGTGAGTGAATCAAGCTCACCAAGATGCCTTCATATTACTGTTTCTGCCATGCTCTGCTTTCTACTAAGTCTGAAACCTGTTAACGAAACTTGCTATGTTTACATGGTTGCCATCATATCTTCTGGTCCTTTTTGGCTTATGGTCACTAAGGGACTTTTGTCATATGCGTTTAGTAGCTTCATGCCATTCCTCGTTTTACTATGTTAAGTTCCTGTATGATGTTGAGTTCGTGCTCTGAACATTGCTACCTGATGCTGTTTCAGCCATGTCCAGTAATTTCACCAAGTCTGTGAACCTGTTATCTCTTGCACTCTTTCCATGCTTGTTTGAACCTGTTATGTTGTGATCTAGCCGTAGCTCAGTGTTCATCTTTTGTCAAGCATCTCCTGTAGATTACTTTCATATGCTTTGTTGCTATATTGGAGTGTTGTTGCATAGATTCTTGTTGCATTCTAAGTGCTATCATGCTGTTAATCACAGATTCGTGTCATTCTTGTTTTTGCTTGCCATTTGCAAACCGTGCATCCGTTTCCGGTGATCTTTATATCGATTTCAACCGAAATCATCTCATCTTTCTAGTGGCATGCTTGGTTTGCCAAGTTACTTCCCTGTTCATCATTTTCCTTCCGGAGCACGCATATGCATCGCATATCATATCTTGCATATCATTCATGTATTGCATCATGTTGCTTGTGCATCTCCCGTGATTGATTGTGGTTTCATTGCTTGTGTTCTTGTTTTGGGTAGAGCCGGGAGACGAGTTCGTGAACGAGGAACCTGTTGAGTACGCTTACGAGGATCAAGCTTTCGACAACTCTGAGAACCTTGCAGGCAAGATGACCATACCCTCGAAATCACTTCTATCTTTGCTTTGCTAGTTGTTCGTTCTATTGCCATGCTGCGCTACCTACCACTTGCTATATCATGCCTCCCATATTGCCATGTCAAGCCTCTAACCAACCTTTACTAGCAAACCGTTGTTTGGCTAAGTTACCGCTTTTGCTCAGCCCTTCTTATAGCGTTGCTAGTTGCAGGTGAAGTTGAAGTTTGTTCCATGTTGGAACATGGATATGTTGGGATATCACAATATCTTTTATTTAATTAATGCATCTATATATTTGGTAAAGGGTGGAAGGCTCGGCCTTATGCCTGGTGTTTTGTTCCACTCTTGCCGCCCTAGTTTCTGTCATACCGGTATTATGTTCCTTGAGTTTGCGTTCCTTACGCGGTTGGGTGATTTATGGGACCCCCTTGACAATTCGCCTTGAATAAAACTCCTCCAGCAAGGCCCAACCTTGGTTTTACCATTTGCCACCTAAGCCTTTTCCCCCAGGTTTTCGCGAGCCCGAGGGTCATCTTTATTTAAACCCCCGGGCCAGTGTTCCTCTGAGTGCTGGTCCAAACTAGAGCCCTTTGCAGCGCCACCTTGGGGAAACTCGAGGATTGGTTTTAGTTGTACGGACTGCTCATCTTGTGTGCCCTGAGAACGAGATATGTGCAGCTCCTATCGGGATTTGTCGGCACATTCGGGCGGCTTTGCTGGTCTTGTTTTACCATTGTCGAAATGTCTTGTAAACCGGGATTCCGAGACTGATCGGGTCTTTCCGGGAGAAGGTTTATCCTTCGTTGACCGTGAGAGCTTATGATGGGCTAAGTTGGGACACCCCTGCAGGGTATTATCTTTCGAAAGCCGTGCCCGCGGTTATGAGGCAGATGGGAATTTGTTAATGTCCGGTTGTAGAGAACTTGTCACTTGACTTAATTAAAATACATCAACCGTGTGTCTAGCCGTGATGGTCTCTTCTCAGCGGATTCCGGGAAGTGAACAAGGTTTGAGTTATGAATGACATAAGTAGGAGTTCAGGATCACTTCTTGGTCATTACAAGATGACGACCGTTCCGTTGCTTCTCTTCTCGCTCTCTTCTGCGTATGTTAGCCACTATATATGCTTAGTGCCCGCTGCAGCTCCACCTCATTACACCATCCTTTCCTATAAGCTTAAATAGTCCTGATCTCGCGGGTGTGAGATTGCTGAGTCCTCGTGACTCACAGTTTCTACCAAAACAGTTGCAGGTGCCGACGATGCCAGTGCAGATGACGCAACCGAGCTCAAGTGGGAGTTCGACGAGGAACGTGGTCGTTACTATGTGTCTTTTCCTGATGATCAGTAGTGGAGCCCAGTTGGGACGATCGGGGACCTAGAATTTGGGGTTATCTTATTTTCATATGGATTTTGACCGTAGTCGGTCTATGTGTGTATTTTGGATGATGTATGGATTATATTTATGTATTGTGTGAAGTGGCGATTGTAAGCCAACTCTCGTTATCCCATTCTTGTTCATTACATGGGATTGTGTGAAGATGACCCTTCTTGCAACAAAACCACTATGCGGTTATGCCTCTAAGTCGTGCCTCGACACGTGGGAGATATAGCCGCATCGTGGGCGTTACTTAGGAGCCATCTCCGACTTAGGGGCCCCCTGCTTGATCGAATCGCTGGCGTTGTTGAGTCTAGAACAAAAATGTTTTGAGTCTTAGGATTATATATATCGGAGAGTAGGATTCTTTTTAGTCCTCAGTCCCTTCGTCGCTCTGGTGAGGTCTCCTGACGTAGAAGTTTTGACTCTTCTCTCCTCAAATTTCAGTAAGAAAAATTTAGGATCACGCGGGTATCTTAGAATCGTTCCGATGGTTTTGTGACGAGAACTTTGTTCTTGGTGCCTCCTGACATTTAGGGGTTGTGGCAGTGTCCCGGGGAGTTGAGCTCCGAGGTGTTGTCGTCACAATTTTATCGTTTCAGTTCTGGAATACCTGAGTTTCGACGACATCGAAATCTCTTTTATGCAGTTGTTGGTGAGATCACCTTGACGCCACCCAGTATTGGGGCGGGAGTTCGGGAGTATTGCCATAACTCGTATAACGGATGCTTTTCAAAGGTTGAGGTACACGATTTCCGAAGGTTTCTTGGTTATGTGTTGACGGACGGATACAACTGGATCTAGGGATTGCTAGTTTGGGTGATATATTTTGTGTCCCCTGTATCCCCAACACCAGATTGCATAACCAGAAAGTTTGGGGAGTTTATAAGTGGGAATTCAAGTAGCTCCTAGGATATCTTTCCGACAGACGCATGATATGAGATTGGGGTTCGACGTCTAGTGGTCCGCCTTTCCACGGTTGGTTTTACAGTGGTCTCGTAGTGTCTTAAAGAGTCCTTGGCTATGCCGACTCGGGGACGCTTCGTATGTCATGTGCACTGCCTTGTACATGATGGTGTTGTACGATCGAGCCCGTGTGGGCCCCACCACGAAAACTTTGGACGAAATCTCTATCATATGTTTGTTCCGGCTTATTCTGCAAGCCAATACTTTGTTTTGTTTTGAATTGTGGTATTCGAGTTGCTTCGAAGTCAAATGTTGATTACATACCTTTTTCTAAGTGGCTTCTCACCTTAATGGAAGTGTGATGATTTACTATGGAATTCATTCGTTCATCCTCATTCGAATGTTTATTGTGAAGACTATATGTTGCAATTTCTATTTGTTGATTCAACTTGACTATTTGTCTATCAAGATGCTAACGGATGTCACCCTCTTCAGGATGGCTCCGCCAATGCGTCAGAATCCGGAACGCAATGAAGGGAGTCAGGCGAACCCTCCGCCACCACCTCCGCCTCCGGAGGCATGGCAAGCTATCATGGCAGCCACCAACGCCAATGCTCAGATGATTCTGCAACTCTTGCAAGAACGCACCCAAGGGCAAGGCAATCAAGGAAATCAAGGTCAAGGCAACAATCAGCCTCACTTCGCTATCCTCAACCAGTTTCTCGCAAATCAGCCCAAGTCTTTCATCTACTGTGCCGAGGCCACAGATGTCGATGATTGGCTCGTGGACATCAACAAGCATTTTGAATGTAGCAATGTCAGGCCTGAGGACTATGTCAAGTTCGCTTCTTTTCAACTCAAGGACCAAGCTGCTGATTGGTAACAACAATACCAAGATTCTAGAGGAGGTCGTGTGATCACTTGGACTGACTTCTGTCGGGACTTCAAAGCGCACCACATTCCACAAAGTGTTGTTGAGAGCAAGCGTGAGGAGTTCCACAATCTCAAGCAAGGCAACATGTCTGTGTATCAATTCAACATCCAGTTTCAGAAACTTGCTCACTTCGCTAAACAAGACGTTCCTGATGAAAAGAGCATGATCTATCACTTCAAAGGTGGCCTTAGAGAGGATCTGCAGTTAGCTCTCGTTCTTGTTGAGCCTACTCAGTTTGATCAATTCTATAACATGGCACTGAAACAAGAGGCTGCTCAGCTCAAGTGTGAGGCTTCTAAGAAGAGAGTCAGGGACGCAGTTCAGTCTTCTTCTTCCTCACTAGTGGCTGCTAAGCAACAGAAGTTCTGGTTGCCTCCTCCTCCTCCGTTTCGTCAGCCTTACCAGCAGAAGAACAAAGGTGGCCATGGATCTTCCCACTCTTCCAACCCTGGCTATCAAAACAAGTCTCAGAATCAAGCTCCAAAGTCGAATGCTCCTTATCATCGTGCACCCTCAGAGGTGACTTGCAACAAGTGTCAGCAGAAAGGTCACTATGCTAACAAGTGCTTCAACCAAAGGCGTATCCCGCCTCCTCCTGTCAGATCTTCCAGCAATGCAGTGGTCAAGCATAATCCCAAGTCTGCAAAGGTGAACCTGATGAATGCAGCTCAAGCGGAGGAATCTACTGATGTGATAATGGGTAATCTCTCAGTTAATGATATTCCTGCAAAAGTTCTTTTTGATACTGGTGCATCGCATTCTTTCATTTCAAGACCTTTTGTGGCTATGCATGATCTGGTTACTGAAGTATTGCCGAGTCCTTTGTCTATTGTTTCCCCGGCTCGACAAATGACTTCTCGAGCATTCGTTCGGGATTCCGTTATCAAGATGGGCGACTATAAATTTCTGGCCAAACCAATTGTTCTTGGTGACTCGAATATTGATCTAATTCTCGGGATGGACTGGCTTTCTAAGCACAAGGCTCAACTTGATTGTGCTGCCAGGGAAATTCAATTGACACACTCTTCTGAGGATGTTATCATCTATGCCGCTCGTGATGAAACCATTCGGTTATTTTCTCTCAATGAGAAGGGCAGATTGAATGCCATCTCTCAAATTCCAGTCGTTTGTGAGTATCAAGATGTCTTTCTAGAAGAGCTTCCAGGTGTGCCTCCTCACCGGCCAGTTGAGTTCGTTATCGATCTTGAGCCGGGCACGGAACCCGTTTGCAAGCGTCCATACAAGCTTGGACCCAAGGAGCTGAAGGAATTGAAGAAACAGCTCGATGAACAAGAACGTCTGGGTTTGATCAGACCGAGTTCATCTCCATGGGGTTGTGGTGTTCTTTTTGTCCAGAAGAAGGATGGCACGGACCAACTTTGTGTCGACTACCGTCCATTGAACAAGAAGACAATCAAGAACAAGTATCCACTTCCCAACATCAACGAGCTATTCGAGCAACTCAAAGGTGCTGAAGTATTCTCCAAGCTTGACCTTCGTATGGGTTATCATCAGATTCGCATTCGTGAAGAGGATATTCCCAAGACAGCATTCAGAACAAGCTTTGGTTCTTATGAATATACTGTCATGTCTTTCGGCCTTGTCAATGCTCCTCCAACTTTCTCTCGGATGATGAATTTCATCTTCAACCCCTATACCAATGAATTCGTCCTGGTGTATCTCGATGATATCTTGGTCTTCTCCAAGAATAAGAAGGATCATGCCAAACATTTGCGATTGGTGCTCGACAAGCTCAGAGAGTATCAATTTTATGCGAAGTTTTCCAAATGTGAGTTTTGGCTTGATGAAGTTCTTTACCTTGGTCATATCATCTCTGCCAAGGGCATCGCTGTTAATCCCGAGAAGGTGTCCGCAATTGTGAATTGGGAACCTCCTCAGAATGTCAAGCAGCTCCGCAGTTTTCTTGGTCTTGCAAGCTATTGCCGAAGATTCGTTGAGAATTTCTCTAAAATTGCAAAGCCTCTTTCCAACCTCCTCCAGAAGCATGTGAAGTATGTCTGGTCTCCTGAGTGTGACATTGCTTTCAACACTCTCAAAGAGAAACTCGTCACAGCTCCTGTCTTAACTCCTCCTGACGAATCCAAGCCATTTGAAGTTTTCTGTGATGCTTCTCTTCAAGGTCTCGGTGCTGTGTTAATGCAAGAGAAGAAAGTTGTGGCCTATACCTCTCGTCAGTTGAAGCCCAACGAAAAGAACTACCCCACTCACGATCTTGAGTTGGCGGCAGTTGTCCATGCATTAATAACATGGAGACATCTCTTGTTGGGAAGACAAGTGGACATATTCACCGATCACAAGAGTCTCAAGTACATCTTCACTCAGCCCAACCTCAACCTCAAGCAGACTCGATGGGTCAAAATGATTCAAGAGTACAATCCGAGTATTGAATATACTCCAGGCAAAGCCAATGTCATTGCAGATGCTTTGAGCAGGAAGGCTTATTGCAACAGCTTAATTCTCAAGCCATTTCAACCGGACCTTTGTGAAGCTTTCCGCAAACTGAATCTCCAAGTTGTTCCTCAAGGCTTTCTTTCCAACCTCATAGTCTCTCCTACTTTGGAAGATCAAATTCGTGAGGCGCAACTCCTGGATACCATGGTGAAGAAGGTGAAACGTGGTATTGACAAGGGTCTTTCCAAATACAAGTGCTATCGCATTGATGACAGAGACACTTTATTCTTCGAGGACCGGATTGTGGTTCCTAAAGGTGATCTAAGGAAAGTCATAATGAACGAGGCGCACAATTCTCTTCTTTCCATTCATCCTGGAAGTACGAAGATGTACCATGACCTCAAGCAGTCGTATTGGTGGACTTGAATGAAGCGAGAAATCGCTCAATTCGTGAATGAATGTGATGTCTGTCGAAGAGTGAAAGCAGAACACAAACGACCAGCTGGTCTCCTCCAACCTCTTGCTATCCCAGAATGGAAGTTTGATCATATCGAAATGGACTTCGTGACTAGTTTTCCAAAGTCCAAGCGTGGAAATGATGTTATCTTCGTTGTCATCGACAAGCTTTCTAAAGTGGCTTATTTCCTTCCAATCAAAGAATCTATCACAGCAGCTCAGTTGGCAGAGCTATACACCTCCAGGATTGTCTCCTTGCACGACATTCCACAATTGATTTCTTCAGAACGTGGAAGCATTTTCACTTCTAAGTTCTGGGACTCCTTCCAGAAGGCCATGGGCACCAACATTTGCTTCAGAACAGCTTTCCATCCTCAAACTAGTGGCCAAGTCAAGCGAGTAAATCAAATTCTTGAAGATATGCTCAGGGCTTGTGTCATTTCCTTTGGCATGAAATGGGGATATTGTCTTCCATATGCCGAATTCTCCTACAACAACAGCTTCCAAGCAAGTTCGGGCAAGGCCCCATTCGAGATTCTCTATGGCAGAAAGTGCCGTACTCCTCTCAATTGGTCAGAGACTGGTGAACGCCAACTTCTTGGCAATGACTTAATCACACAGGCTGAAGAAATGTGTAAAGTCATCCGTGAAAATCTCAAAGCCGCGCAATCGCGACAGAAGAGTTATTATGATAGTAAGCACCGTGATTTGGTTTTCGAGATCGGAGACCATGTCTACCTCCGCGTCTCTCCAATGAAAGGCACTCGTCGCTTCGGTATCAAAGGGAAGCTTGCCCCCAGATACGTGGGTCCTTTCAAGATAATTGGCAAAAGAGGCGACCTCACCTATCAACTTGAGCTTCCTTCCAACTTCGCGAACGTGCACGATGTGTTCCACGTGTCACAGCTTCGCAAGTGCTTCAAGACTCCTGAGCGCACCATCAACTTCGAAGAGTTTGACCTCCAAGAAGATCTGTCTTATCATGAGCACCCCGTTGCTATTCTTGAAGAAACTGAGCGCAAGACTCGCAACAAGTCAATCAAATTCACGAAAGTGAAGTGGTCGCACCATTCCGACCGAGAAGCCACCTGGGAACGTGAGGACCACCTCCGTTCCGAATATCCGGAGTTCTTTCAGTCCTAGATCTCGGGACGAGATCCTCGCGTAGTGGTGGAGTGTTGTAACACCCCGGATGTAACTTTCCATATTTGTAACTCCAACTCTTGCCATTTCCGGCTTTGTGTTATGATATTCCCTTCGTGGTCGGGTTTTGTATTCCATTTTTGCATTTTGTTCATGTCATGCATCTCATATCATGTCATCATGTGCTTTGCATTTGCATACGTGTTCGTCTCATGCATCCGAGCATTTTCCCCGTTGTCCGTTTTGCAATCCGGCACTCCCATCTCCTCCGGCGCACCCCTCTTGTTTTCTTTTCGTGAGCGGGTGTTGAACGTTCTCGGAATGGACCGAGTTTTTTCAAGTGGCCTTGGTATACCACCGGTAGACCACCGGTCAAGTTTCGTTCCATTTGGAGGTCGTTTGGTACTCCAACGGTTAACCGGGCAACCGCAAAGTTCGTTTGTGTGTTGCAGCAAAACCCCTCTCTAAACAGCCCAAAACCCCTCTAAGTCTCTTCCATGCTCTAGGTCGTTCGATCACGATCGTGTGGGCGAAAACCGCGCTCCGTTTGGACTCTCCTAGCTCCCTCTAGCCATATATATATGTGAGCCTCCCCGAAATTTCCGGATCCCCGAAACCCTAGCCTCTCCCTCCGCGCGCTGGACGTGTCTGCCCGGCGCCGGACGAAGCCGCCGCTGCCCCCGTCCACTCAGAGGCTGCCACATGTCACCGCCGCCCTCACCGCGCCGCCGGCCCGGAGAGCCCGTGCGGGGCCCTCCCGGCCCGCTCCTCCCGCGCCGCCGCCCGCTCCTCGCCCGGGCGCCAGCCCTGCCTCCCGCCGCCGCGGCCCCGCCGCTCCGCCGCCGCGCCGGCGACCGCTCGCCGACGAGCTCGCCCGCCGCCGCCGCCGCATCGACTCGCCGCCCCGCGCGCGGTCGCCTCCCTCCCCGTCTGGCGCCTCCTCCCCGACCCCGACGCCCTCTCCCTCCGGCCGGCCGCCCTCTCCCTCCTCTCTCACCGGCAGGAGCTCTGGCGAGCCGCAGCCTCGAGCTCGGCCAGATCTCGATCTAAACTCGGGTTGACTTTTTCTCCCCTCTTCCGAAAATCCCAAGTCCTAATAGTTTTACAATATGTGCACCTGTTCATCGCATCATAACTCTCTGCATACAACTCCGTTTCGTGCATGTAATATATCGAAATGTTCGTCTCTAAATGCTCTGCATTTTGTTCCATTGTTCCATGTTCATTTGAGTTCATATTGATGTCCAAATCTCTGGTGCAAGAGTGCTAGTTTCTGTTATCTGCTGTTACTTATCAAATCTTCGTGATATGTTATTTTTATTGCATTTGATCTGTACATCTTATGGGCATGAGCTCTACATGTGTTTTGATGTATGCCATGCCATCTATACAGAGGTGTATGCTATGTATTTTTTTCATCTCTGTGGTGACTAGCACAAGCATGCAAACTAGGCTTCGTGATGTTTCTGATTTCAGAGACTTAGTAATTTTACTAAGTCTGTGACTGCTATTATTTTGTTGCTATGTATCCATGTGGCTACCAAGAGATCCATGCTTATTTTGGTGATGTTCAGTAAGGATGTTTTGTTATAGTTGATCCATGCCTTATTTTACTATGTTAAGTTCCTGTAGCATGTTGATTTCGTGCTCTGAACATTGCTACTTGATGCTGTTTCAGCCATGTCCAGTAATTTCACCAAGTCTGTGAACCTGTTATCTTTTGCACTTTTGCCATGCTTGTTTGAACCTGTTATGTTGTGATCTAGCCATAGCTCAGTGTTCATCTTTTGTCAAGCATCTCCTGTATATTACTGTCATATGCTTTGTTGCTATGTTGGAGTGCTGTTGCATAGTTTCTTGTTGCATTCTAAGTGCTATCATGCTGTTAATCACATATTCGTGTCATTCTTGTTTTGCTTGCCATTTGCAAACCGTGCATCCGTTTCCGGTGATCTTTATATCGATTTCAACCGAAATCATCTCATCTTTCCAGTGGCATGCTTGGTTTTCCAAGTTACTGCCCTGTTCATCATTTTCCTTCCGGAGCACGCATATGAATCACATATCATATCTTGCATATCATTCATGTATTGCATCATGTTGCTTGTGCATCTCCCGTGATTGATTGTGGTTCCATTGCTTGTGTTCTTGTTTTGGGTAGATCCAGGAGACGAGTTCGTGAACGAGGAACCTGTTGAGTATGCTTACGAGGATCAAGCTTTCGACAACTCTGAGAACCTTGCACGCAAGATGACCATAACCTCGAAATCACTCCTATCTTTGCTTTGCTTGTTGTTCGTTCTATTGCCATGCTGCACTACCTACCACTTGCTATATCATGCCTCCCATATTGCCATGTCAAGCCTCAAACCAACCTTTCCTAGCAAACCGTTGTTTGGCTAAGTTACCGCTTTTGCTCAGCCCTTCTTATAGCGTTGCTAGTTGCAGGTGAAGTTGAAGTTTGTTCCATGTTGGAACATGGATATGTTGGGATATCACAATATCTCTTATTTAATTAATGCATCTATATATTTGGTAAAGGGTGGAAGGCTCGGCCTTATGCCTGGTGTTTTGTTCCACTCTTGCCGCCCTAGTTTCTGTCATACCGGTATTATGTTCCTTGAGTTTGCGTTCCTTACGCGGTTGGCTGATTTATGGGACCCCTTGACAGTTCGCCTTGAATAAAACTCCTCCAGCAAGGCCCAACCTTGGTTTTACCATTTGCCACCTAAGTCTTTTCCCCCGGGTTTTCGCGAGCCCGAGGGTCATCTTTATTTAAACCCACGGGCCAGTGTTCCTCTGAGTGCTGGTCCAAACTAGAGCCCTTTGCAGCGCCACCTTGGGGAAACTCGAGGATTGGTTTTAGTTGTACAGACTGCTCATCCGGCGTGCCCTGAGAACGAGATATGTGCAGCTCCTATCGGGATTTGTCAGCACATTCGGGCGGCTTTGCTGGTCTTGTTTTACCATTATCGAAATGTCTTGTAAACCGGGATTCCGAGACTGATCGGGTCTTTCCGGGAGAAGGTTTATCCTTCGTTGACCGTGAGAGCTTATGATGGGCTAAGTTGGGACACCCCTGCAGGGTATTATCTTTCGAAAGCCGTGCCCGCGGTTATGAGGCAGATGGGAATTTGTTAATGTCCGGTTGTAGAGAACTTGTCACTTGACTTAATTAAAATACATCAACCGTGTGTCTAGCCGTGATGGTCTCTTCTCGGCGGATTCCGGGAAGTGAACAAGGTTTGAGTTATGAATGACATAAGTAGGAGTTCAGGATCACTTCTTGGTCATTACAAGATGACGACCGTTCCGTTGCTTCTCTTCTCGCTCTCTTTTGCGTATGTTAGCCACTATATATGCTTAGTGCCCGCTGCAGCTCCACCTCATTACACCATCCTTTCCTATAAGCTTAAATAGTCCTGATCTCGCGGGTGTGAGATTGCTGAGTCCTCGTGACTCACAGATTCTACCAAAACAGTTGCAGGTGCCGACGATGCCAGTGCAGATGACGCAACCGAGCTCAAGTGGGAGTTCGACGAGGAACGTGGTCGTTACTATGTGTCTTTTCCTGATGATCAATAGTGGAGCCCAGTTGGGATGATCGGGGACCTAGCATTTGGGGTTATCTTATTTTCATATGGATTTTGACCGTAGTCGGTCTATGTGTGTATTTTGGATGATGTATGGATTATATTTATGTATTGTGTGAAGTGGCGATTGTAAGCCAACTCTCGTTATCCCATTCTTGTTCATTACATGGGATTGTGTGAAGATGACCCTTCTTGCGACAAAACCACAATGTGGTTATGCCTCTATGTCGTGCCTCGACACGTGGGAGATATAGCCGCATCATGGGCGTTACAGGATCAAACGCTCAGCCTGTGTATTTCTCGTGTTAATAGATAATTTAGTGCCATTGGTTATTTACTTTAAACATAATGCATTGACGTGTTAGTGTAGAGGCGCACAAAAAGAAATGGATATTGTAGTCCGCTACTTAAAAGTGTTACCTCATATGATTACATAGCCTCCATTTCATAAATTGCGTACCCGTTGAATTCATATATGAATATTACATATATTACTTCATAATAGAACCTTAAATCATCCAAGACTAATGAATTTGAATGCAAGAGTAACAATGGTGCATGTACATGATAACTACAACGGTTGTTTGAAGAAACATCACTGTAACTTTGGCATGCACAATTGAAAAGGTTTATTTAGATAGAAAAAAATGTGATATGTGAGTGTCCAATCTTTATAACATTGAATCGATATTGTACCTTTGGCCACGATACGAAGTAGATATTGATTTATGTTCAAGCGATGCACGTTCACGATCGCTAGATAGTGATACGTGAATGAATTGTGCCATCTCTCTCACACGCATACATATCTCATTTCCCCGTGGGCATGAGAGTCACACATGCGCACTTCGTGTATTTCTCTCCCTCCGTCAAGGTTAGAATTTGTCTTTCTACCCCATCCTACAAGTCTCCCGCATAGAAACACACACGCTCTCTCGGTCGAACACGTGAAGGAAATATGCCCAAGAGGCAATAATAAAGTTATTATTTATTTCCTTATTTCATGATAAATGTTTATTATTCATGCTAGAATTGTATTAACTGGAAACTTGATACATGTGTGAATACATAGACAAACATAGTGCCACTAGTATGCCTCTACTTGACTAGCTCGTTGAATCAAAGATGGTTATGTTTCCTGGCCATAGACATGAGTTGTCATTTGATTAACGGGATCACATCATTAGGAGAATGATGTGATTAACTTGACCCATTCCGTTAGCTTAGCACTTGATCGTTTAGTATGTTGCTATTGCTTTCTTCATGACTTATACATGTTCCTATGACTATGAGATTATGCAACTCCCGTTTACCGGAGGAACACTTTGTGTGCTACCAAATGGCACAACGTAACTGGGTGATTATAAAGGTGCTCTACAGGTGTCTCCGAAGGTACTTGTTGGGTTGGCATATTTCGAGATTAGGATTTGTCACTCCGATTGTCGGAGAGGTATCTCTAGGCCCACTCGGTAATGCACATCACTATAAGCCTTGCAAGCATTATAACTAATGAGTTAGTTGCGAGATCATTTATTACGTAATGAGTAAAGAGACTTGCCGGTAACGAGATTGAACTAGGTATTGAGATACCGACGACCGAATCTCGGGCAAGTAACATACCGATGACAAAGGGAACAACGTATGTTGTTATGCGGTTTGACCGATAAAGATCTTCGTAGAATATGTAGGAGCCAATATGAGCATCCAGGTTCCGCTATTGGTTATTGACCGGAGACATGTCTCGGTCATGTCTAGATTGTTCTCGAACCCGTAGGGTCCGCACGCTTAAAGTTTCGGTGACGATATTATTATGAGTTTTTGTGTTTTGATGTACCGAAGGTTGTCCGGAGTCCCGGATGTGATCACGGACATGACGAGGAGTCTCGAAATGGTTGAGACGTAAAGATCGATATATTGGACGACTCTGTTCGGACACCGGAATGGTTCCGGTGAGTTTCGGACATATACAGGAGTACCGGGGGGTTACCGGAACCCCCGGGGGAGTTTAATGGGCCAAGATGGGCCTTAGTGGAGAAGAGGAGGGGCGGCTAGGGCTGGCCGCGCGCCCCCTCCCCCTCTTGTCTGAATTGGACAAGGAGGGGGGCGGCGCCCGCTTTCCTTCCCCCTCTCTCCTTCCCTTCCTTTCCCCCTCCTACTCCAACTAGGAAAAGAGGGAGTCCTACTCCCGGTGGGAGTAGGACTCCTCCCTGGCGCGCCCTCCCCTGGCCGGCCGCCTCCTCCCCCTGGTCCATTATATACGGGGGCAGGGGGCAACTCTAGACACAACAATTGATCTCTTGATCTCTTAGCCGTGTGCGGTGCCCCCCTCCACCATATTCCACCTCGATCATATCGTAGCGGTGCTTAGGTCAAGCCCTGCGTCGGTAGCAGCATCATCACCGTCACCACGCTGTTGTGCTAACGGAACTCTCCCGTGAAGCTCTGCTGGATTGGAGTTCGCGGGACGTCATCGAGCTGAACGTGTGCTGAACTCGGAGGTGTCGTACGTTCGGTACTTGGATCGGTCGGATCATGAAGACGTACGACTACATCAACCGTGTTGTGCTAATGCTTCCGCTTTCGGTCTACGAGGGTACGTGGACAACACTCTCCCCTCATGTTGCTATGCATCACCATGATCCTGCGTGTGCGTAGGAATTTTTTTCAAATTACTGCGTTCCCCAACAACACGCCCATCCCTTTAATTCTGCCCACACACAACCACTAATGTCTCAAAGTATAATTATTTCTTTCACACATATGCCTAAGGTTAACTCGAGTTCCGTAACCATATGAATACTTACAATGGGATTCCAGCAGAGCACCTTTTGTTTTGAGATTTCTCTCTCTCTCTCTCTCTCTCTCTCTCGCTCTCACACACACACGCGCGCGCGTGCGCGCACGAGCGCTTAGACATTGTTTCTCGCTTCATTTTTTCCGGCACTTGCATGCACACCGCTTGTTTATCTCCGTGATGCTTTAAGTATGCCTCCCACACATGCTATCCACCTATCCCTTAATATAGATATGTGTCACACAAAGTCCTTCTCCCTATTAGCAAGACGCCCATGCGTTGCACGGAACATGAAGATGCATTTGTATGAGTAGTTTATCTTGTGGGAGAAAAGGATGGACGACGGAATGCCTTATTTGCAAATGTGGAGAGGGGTGTGGGTATCTTTTTGCAAAATTACCATACTTTCCTTCCTATCCGTCAGATATAAATCAGATGGCCTATATTATAGGATGGCAGGAACACCATCATCACCAACTCTATTTTTTATAAGAGTAGAGATATGTAAGTGTCACTGCCCCCCCCCCACACCCACACACACACACTTCCCGACACGAAAGGAGTAGGGTGACACCTCGATCTTGACACTAATCTATCGACTGGCTTCTCTCTCAAACACACACACACTACCCGACACCGAAGGAGTAGGGTGGCACCTCGATCTTGATAGTAATATATCTACTCCTCTTTCAAACACACACACTCGCTAGTTGTGCCTCCGTGCCTACCGCACACACTCTCGATACGTCTTTCTCTCCCTACCCCTCCCCACCCCCAACCCCAACAATGACAGCAGAAGGGTGACAACTCGATCTGATCTTAATTTGTCAATTGGTTTGTCTCTCAAACATTGTGTCTCTGTGCCTCGCTCATACACACTCGATACGTCTTTTTCTCCGTAGCCCCCTCGATATGTAGACTTCTCGCACGCGCACAACTATAGTGACGATGACGCTGAACCCAGTGTGCCTTGTTTTTACTGGCGTCATGTGATAGTTTTCACCCTGTTTTCTGTTAATTAACAAGGCAACCTTTTCTTTGTTACTACTAGTGAATCTGAAATCATTCGGGGCAGACATAAAATATATCACTTCAACCCAATTATCGCAATAACTATTTTAAAAGAAACTAGCTAGATGCCCGTGCGTTGCACGGAACATCAAGATGCATTTGTATGAGTAGTTTATCATGTGAGAGACTAGCAAGGTGCCCATGCGTTGCACGGAACATCAAGATGCATTTATGTGAGTAGTTTATCTTGTGAGAGAAAAGGATGAACGAAGGAAGGCCTTATTTGCAAATGTGGAGAGGGGTGTGGGTATCTTTTTGCAAAATTATCGTAGTGTCCTTCCTATCCGTCAGATATAAATCGACGACCTATATTGCAGGATGGCAGGCACACCATCAACACCAACTCTGTTTTTTTATAAGAGTAGAGAAAAGGATAAACGAGGGAAGGCCTTATTTGCAAACGTGGAGAGGGGTGTGGGTATCTTTTTGCAAAATTGTCATAGTTTCCTTCCTATCCGTTAGATATAAATCCGACGGCCTATATTGCAGGATGGCACGCACACCATCATCACCAACTCTGTTTTCTACTCCCTCTGTAAACTAATAAGCGTTTAGATCACTATATTAGTTTACGGAGGTAGTACTCCCTCCGTTCCTAAATATTTGTCTTTTTAGAGATTTCAACAAGTGACTACATACGGAGCAAAATGAGTGAATCTACACTCTAAAATATGTCTACATACACATATGTATGTGGTAGTCCATTTGAAATATGAAAAAGACAAATATTTAGGAACGGATGGAGTATAAGAGTAGACATGGAGATATATCTCCAGCATGGTCTACAACAAAAATGTGCTGGACTGGTTAGCGCCGGATGCTCGCAACGCGATGACCTGAGTTCGAATTCTGTCTTTCACTTAGATTTTTATATTATATATTACTTATTTAATATAAATTTCTTTCGCTACTATACTGACAGTGGAACCCACAGAGTACTCAGAATACAAGATTAAGGATGAACTTGTTTCTTTTTAACTTTCTGTACGAAGCTGTAGCCACCCTGCAATTCGCGTGCACACTGTACATGCAATTAACTTTTTATAGAGGGAAAATCATACACGCAATTAACTCAAATGGATTGGATGTGACTCTATTATTTCCAGCATAAGAGCATCTCCAATGGCAGCCGGCAAATTTCCTCCCGCTTCCTTCTGCGGAGGACGACATCGAACGCCAGCGGCATACATTTTCACAACTCTAACCAACCAGATGAAATTCGTGCAAACACAGACTGTTTTCATATAAGCATGAAGGATTTCGTATAAAAAAGCCAGATCTTCATATAAACATGATGGATTTCATTACATTTACATGAACTAAGCGGTGCTAATCCGACTCTCTTGGTATAATTAATACTCCCTCCGTCCGGAAATACTTGTCCTAGAAATGGATGTATCTAGACTTATTTTAGTTATAGATACATTCAATTTATCCATTCTTAGAACAAATATTTCCCGCCAGCCGAAGAGGGTGTACCTAATCTAAATGGCCGCCCGTGGATCCCTTTGTCTTCCTCATGTCCGGCAGACAGTTGCGGGGTCGACGAATGTCCTCGGAAGAGAAGAAGCAGCAAAGAAACCACCTGAATGCGCAGTTGTCGCCTCGGCGGTGGCCTTCATGGTACCCAAGTGGCGGCGGCCTCCCGTGTTCTACTTCTCCTCGATGATGGCGGTGGACACGGAGAAGCTGGCCACCGACTCGTCGCTCTCCATGCACCCGGCTTCTGTCTCTGCCTGCATGGCGCTGCCGCAGGCACGGGAGGCGCGGCCGCAGGCACGAGAGGCACGCCGACAGACACGGGAGGCGCGGCCACTGGTGGCACGGTACGACGTGGCAGCGACGACTCCCGTACCGGCGTGCTCGCCGCCATGCCGGCGTGGAGCAACTCGCCACTCCTCATCGAGCTGAACTGGAGTGGCGAGTTGCTGAACCACGCGCCGGCTTGGGGTGGCAACTAGCTCCGTCAGGCCAAGCAAGGTTGGTGAAGCACCGAGCGGCCTCGCCTGTATCCGGAGGGCTCTGCGGGCCGCCCAGCCGGGTAGTGTGTCGGAGAACGGCTCCTCGGAAGCCATCGGAAGAGTGGAGAAAATGGAGAAGGAGGAGATGGGGGAGCGGTGGAGGGGTGCGATTCTTGCCCGCTGTCTGTCTGGCCTCTTTTAAATAGAGGGCAAATGCTAGGAGCTTGGCCGGCGTCTGGCCTCGTTTAAACTAAGGGCGGACGGGAGGAGCTCGGCCGGTGTTGCGTTTAATTCCGGCCCGCTCATGAACAGACGTGTGGCCGGAGTAGGTTTCTCGGTTTGCATGCGGGTTTAATGGAGGCGAGGAGGCGTGTCCAGCCAGGCGTGCAGCAGGCAGCGCAGTACTATTTGATTTGACAGCGGGCGGAGCAGTTCCCGATACGGCTTTAATGCAGACGAGGGAGGGGGTAGCGGTTCCCGAAATGTTGAACGGCCAATGATGCATCCTCCTTCAATTAGCATCGTGAATGCATGAGGGAAGTAATGGGAGGAGGACTGGGAAAAGAGTCTACACGATGTGAAAGCAACGCAGTTTGCACTCATATAAAGGCACCCCTCCATTCCAATGCATCTACCACATCGTACGCACCTATGCATTTGCCTAAGCACCTACACTAAGAGCAAAAGTCTTCACTCCAGACCCATGGCGGCGATGCGCGCGAGCGGCCAGCGGCTGTGCCAGATGGTCCACGACGGCGGCCTGGGGCACGGTGATACGTCTCCAACGCATCTACTATTTCTCACGCTTTTCCTCTTGTTTTGGACTCTAATTTGCATGATTTGAATGAAACTAACCCCGGACTGACGTTGTTTTCAACAGAACTACCATGGTGTTGTTTTTGTGCAGAAATAGAAGTTCTCGGAATGGAACGAAACTTTGCGAGGATTTTTTATATCAAAAATAAGAATTTCTGGAGCCTAGACCCACCAGAGATGGGCCCCTGGTTGGGCACAACCCACCAGGGCGCACCCCCCTCTCCTGGCACGCGCAGGTGGGTTGTACCCACCTAGTGGCCACGCTGACGACACCCCTGATACTATAAATTCACATTATTCCAGAAAAAAATCAGGGAAAAAGAATTATCATGATCCACGAGACGGAGCCGCCGCCAAGCCATGTTCTTCCTCGGGAGGGCAGATCTGGAGTCCGTTTGGGGCTCAGAAGAGGGGGATCTTTGTTCCTCGTCATCACCAACCAATCTCCATCGCCAATTCCATGATGCTCCCCACCGGGAGTGAGTAATTCCTTTGTAGGCTCGCTGGTCGGTGAGGAGTTGGATGAGATTCATCATGTAATCGAGTTAGTTTTGTTAGGGATTGATCCCTAGTATCCACTATGTTCTTAGATTGATGTTGCTATGACTTTGCTATGCTTAATGCTTGTCACTTTGGGCCCGGGTGCCATGAACTCACATCTGAACCGTTTATGAATTCATCATTATATCCATGTTTTAGATCCGATCTTGCCAGTTATAGTCACCTACTACGTGTTATGATCCGGCAACCCGGAGTGACAACAACCGGACCCACTCCTGGTGATGACCGTAGTTTGAGGAGTTCAGGTATTCACTATGTGTTAATGCTTTGTTCTGGTTCTCAATTAAAAGTAGGCCTTAATATCCCTTAGTTTCCAATATGGACCCCACTGCCACGGGAGGGTAGGACAAAAGATGTCATGCAAGTTCTTTTAATAAAGCACGTATGACTATTTACGGAATACATGCCTACATTATATCGATGAACTGGAGCTAGTGCCGTATCGCCCTAGGTTATAACTGTCACATGATGAATATCATCCAACAAGTCACCGATCCAATGCCTACGAATTTATCTTATATTGTTTCTGCTAAGTTACTATTGCTATCATCACTGTTACACTTGCTACAAAATTACTGCTATCACTGCTACTGTTACCGTTGCTGCTACTACTATTATCAAAACAATAAAAGTACTTTGCTACTGATTACTTGCTATAGATAATTAATCTCCAGGTGTGGTTGAATTGACAACTCAGCTACTAATACCTTCAAATATTCTTTGTCTCCCCTTGTGTCAAATCTATAAATTTGGGTTGAATACTGTACCCTAAAAAACTGTTGCGATCCCCTATACTTGTGGGTTATCAAGACCTTTTTATGGCGCCGTTGCTTGGGAGAATAGAAATATTTGTTGAGTCACTTGGGTTTTGTTATCATATTATCACTATGAAGAATCTGAAGGATCCATAGACTAAGATATTTCCCTCAAAGACGAGGTGAGGTAAGGAACTGCCATCCAGTTCTGCTTTAGATTCACCTTCTGTTATGAGTAAACTTGCAACACCACCACATGCTATGAATTCTAATATGTCGCAAGTTATTGATGATGCCAATTTTGCTATGAATGATGCTTATGATGATGCTAGTACCTTGCTTGATAATGATGATGTGCCACTTGGTGATTTTCTTGATGAAGAAATTGCTAGAGTTATACAACATGATGTTGTTGAATCTGATGACGAGCTTGAAACTGAAACTCCTGAAACACCTGCTAGAACTAGCCTTGCTAGATATGAATTGCCTACGGTACCAGAAAGTTATGTTATGAGTGAAGAAGCAACTAGAGATATTCTTGCTTGCAATGATAGAGATGATCTAGAGAAATTATTATGCAAGTATAGAGAAAAATCTTTGAATGCTAGAATGAAATGTGATCCTAAGTTTGCTACTTCACCTATCTGTATTGCTGATTAGGATTATGAATTCTCTGTCGACCCAGAGTTAATTACTTTGGTTGAATCTGATCCTTTCCATGGTTATTGAACTAAAATTGTTGTGGCACATCTTACTAAGTTGAATGATATAGCCACCCTTTTACTCATGATGAGAAAACTCGCTATTACTTTATTCTCAAATTATTTCCTTTCTCATTAAAGGGTGATGCTAAAGCTTGGTACAATACTCTTACTCCTGGTTGTGCGCGTAGTCCCCAGGATATGATTTATTACTTCTCTAAAAAATATTTTCCTACTCATAAGAAACAAGCTGCCTTACAGGAAATATTTAACTTTGTGCAAACTAAAGAAGAGAGTCTCCCACAAGCTTAGGGGATGCTTTGCCAGTTACTTAATGCTTTGCCTGATCATCCTCTTAAGAAAAATGAAATACTTGATATCTTCTACAATGGACTAACCGATGCTTCCAGGGACTTCCTAGATAGTTGTGCTGGTTGTGTTTTCAGGGAACGAACTATTTCTCAAGCTGAAGAATTATTGAATAACATATTGAAAAATTATGATGATTGGAGTCTTCCTGAACCACCGGCTAAACCCACTCCGAAGAAGAGGGGTATATTATATCTCAATCTCGAAGATATGCAAGAGGCAAAGAAATCTATGAAGGAAAAAGGTATTAAAGCTGAGGGTGTTAAAAATTTACCTCCTATTGAAGAAATACATGGGCTTAATACACCACCACTACCTAAGGTGGTAGAGGTAAATTATCTTATGAAGTTCAATGAAAATGATAATCCTCACAATATGCATCCTAGTCAATGCCTTTATGAGTTTGAAAACTACATTAGAAAACAAGATCATTTCAATGCAAATGTTAGGAAACAATTGAAATACAACTCTGATATGATTGCTCGCTTGAGTGACTTGTTATTTAGAATATCAAATGATGTTAGAGGTGTTGGAAAATATGCTTCTATGGTTCAAACTCAGCTAGAACAAGTTGCTAAATCACAAACAGAATTATTTGATGAAATGAATAATAATATGCATGATTTTGCTGTTAGAGTTGCAACTAGAGGAGGTAAAATGACTCAGGAACCACTTTATCCCTAGGGACACCCAAAAAGAATTGAACAAGATTCACAAAGAAATAATACCACTGCACCTAGTCCTCCTAAAAAGAAAAAGAAGAAGAAAAATGATAGGACTTTGCATGCTTCTTGTGAACCCGAAATAGAGAAACCTCCTGATAATGAAAATGAAACTTCTATCTCTGATGCTGAAACTCAATCTGGTAATGAACATCCACCTAGTGATAATGAAAAAGATAATGTTGATGTTCATGAAGATGCTCAACCAATTGAAAAAGAACCAGATAATGATGTTGAGATAGAACCACCTGTTGATCTTGATAACCCACAACCTAAGAATAAAAGGTATGATAAAAGAGAATTTGTTGCTAGAAAACACGGTAAAGAAAGAGAACCGTGGGTTCAAAAACCTATGCCTTTTCCACCAAAGTCAACTAAAAAGAATGATGATAAAGAATTTGAACGCTTTGCTAAAATGCTGAGGCCAGTCTTTTTGCGTACTCGCTTGCCTGATATCTTGAAAATGCCTCCTTATGCAAAGTATATGAAATGCATCATCACAAATAAGAGAAAAATACCGGAAGCTGAAATCTCCACTATGCTTGCTAATTACACTTTCAAAGATGGTGTACCTAAAAAACTTGGAGATCCGGGTATACCAACTATACCTTGCTCTATCAAAAAGAATTATGTGAAAACTGCCTTGTGTGATTTAGGATCTGGTGTTAGTGTTATGCCTTTCTCTTTATATAAAAGACTTGATTTGAATAAACTCACACCTACTGAAATATCTTTGCAAATGGCTGACAAGTCAACTGCCATACCTATCGGTATCTGTGAGGATGTGCCCGTTGTTGTTGCTAATGTTACTATTTTGACTGACTTTGTTATACTTGAGATGCCCGAGGACGACAACATGTTGATTATCCTTGGTAGACCCTTCTTGAATACTGTAGGGGCTGTTATTGATTGCAATAAAAGCAAGGTCACTTTTCATATTAATGGTAATGAGCATACGGTGCACTTTCCGAAGAAACAATTCCAAGTGAATGGTATTAATGTTATTGAAAAATCTCCGACAATCACTATTGGAAGTTTTCAAATACCTCTACCTACTGTCAAAAAGAAATATGAAATGCTTATTGTCGGGGAGATGCAAATCCCCATTGAGGTAACTTAGTAATTTACGAAAATTCTTCGGTTTCATGCTAATCGAAAGTGGTTGTTAATAAGACCAGATCAACCTTATTAATGAATCATTTTTTAACGGTATGTAGTTGATGAATTTAGTACGCACTACCTTCTATCCTTACTTTTTGATTTCTGTTTTTATTAGTTAAATAAAATAAAATGACATGTTTTGTCTGTTTTCTGAATTTCCAGTGCAATAAAAAATGACCCAAAAATAAAAGTGCTCAGAATGCCCTAAAAAAATTATATGATTTTTTCTGAATATTTAAGAATTTTTTGTGCAAATAATACCAGAGGGAGGTGCACCAGGTGGGCACACCCCACCTGGGCGGGCCTGCACCCCCAGGCGCGCCCTGGTGGGTTGTGGTCCCCGTGTGGGGCCCCTCACTTATCTCTTCATCCCACATTGTCACCTACCTCCGGAAAAAAATCACTCTTGCTCTCTCTCCCGTGTTCTTGAGCTCAAACCCGCGGATTTCGATCTCTTTGCCCGAAGCTCCATTTCCGAAACTTTTTCAGGGGATTGTTGCTTGGTATGTGACTCCACCATTTTCCCAATTAGTTTTTGTTTTAGTGGTTTATATTTTGAATAAATAGCTACTCTTGGTGCTGCTGTAGATGTGCTTGCATGTTCAATTCTTAGTGTTCTAAGTAGTTTGAATGCTTTCGATGGCCTCTATGCATCCCTATGAGTAGTTGCTATTAGTTTTGTGAATTTTTGTTGGTAAAATTTTGTGGACTAAAAATTCAGATTTTTGTTCATAGGAAAAATAGTACACGGACATTATGAACTTGTTTGGAAGGAGTTCTTCGAGGAGACGATCCACGGGAGCATCGTCTAGTGACAGTTCTGCTCGCCGGTCTTATGTTGAACCAAGTGAAAGTTCCACGCGAGATGCCGCCACCAAGACTTGCATATGGCCTTGCGATGAGTATATGATGCAAGTGGGCATCAAGGAGGAATTTAAGCAATATGTTCAGAATGCCGGTCTCAGTCCCTACCTCTCAGATAAGTGTGAACAGCGCCATCTTCTCACTGAATCATTTGTCAAAGGATTTAAATATTTCCCACGTGAATCTAGGGTGTCGTTTATGCTTTATGATAATCCATATACTATTCCACTGGAGAACTTCTCTTACCATTGCAGACTTCCATTTTGGGGTTCGCTTGATGAGCCAGCAAAGGCTGAGTATGAGTCTTTCTTGACTAGCCTTTGTTACGGTAAAAATAGGGGAGTGAGACCAGGAAGAATTAAGAGCATTCATTTTTCCGCAATTCAGTACTTTGCATTATTTAACGGGAAATGCATAGTAGGCAAGCAAGACTGTAGCATACTTTGTGCGCTAGACTTGAGCCTCATTCACACCGCTCTCACTGGTGAAAGGAATTATAACCTTGGAGCGATTGTTGCACGTAGACTTCAGCATAACGCCAAAAGTGGCTGGTTCTATGGTGGAATATATGCCATGCGTTTAGCATGAGGGCTGAGTGTTTCACCTTTGCCTTTTGATCCTATCCTACCCACTCGGTATTTAGATTTTGATGCTTTAAAAGAGCATAAGATTCTCGCGGGAAGGGCTGATAACTTCACTTATAATTTGTTGTTTAACCAATCACATGTTGTGGACACATATTTGCCCGCGCCTGCTCTCTTTGATTATAACAGCAGGGGAAGATATTTTGTTCTTGCGAGCGAGGCCCGAGCTCATAACGCAGCAGTGGTGGCGGCACAGTGTGCTGAGGCATCCGCACCAAGAGCCTCCATGAGCTACCACGCTGACTACTACCCTCCAGGCTACAGATCGACTACCAACTTAGGCCAAAAGCCTAAGCTTGGGGGAGTACATGTTTCTCACCGACATTATATTCATGTTCAAATATCATTCTATTTGTCGATGTTCACACTTTTTCATTGTATCATCCATGCATAGATTTATTTTCTGGCTTTCTTCTTGTGTGTTTGAAAAACTTTAGAAAAAACAAAAAAATTAGTTGCAGTAGTTTACTTTCCATGCATGCTTAGTAGTAGTACTAAAAAGAAAATCCAAAAAGATTTCGTTGTTCTTCTTTTGCTTGTTGGGAGCTTTCCCGTGTAAATAGTTTTTTTCTCGTTTTTGCTTTTATTTTCTTGTTCAATAAAACCAAAAACTCCAAAAATATTTCAGTGTGTTTCTCTGAACTTCTTTTCTTTTTTCGAGTCTTACCAAGGAGAAGACCACGATGAAAATGTTGAGTGGCTCTCATATGAATAACTGTTGAACTAATGAAGAGCCCATTTTACCTTTTCTTCCCCTGTTGAATAAAATGTTTTGCAGATTCCAGCTTAGTCCATGGCACTCTTGCACTAATATTATTTTCATATCATTCGGTCGTGCAAGTGAAAGGCAATAATGACGATATTCGATGAGCTGGCCGTGGCAAAGAGAAACTGGTATGAACTCGACTTGTTCTGTCTGTGTAAATATGTTTAACCTAGTATCCATGATTCAGCCCATTATGATTAAACATGTTTGCAATGACAATTAGAAATTATAGTTTCTCATGCCATGCATAAGTAGCTAGGAGTGGATAATGATTTATCTTGGATATCAACATAGCGTTAAAATGATTGTGATGTAGTATGATGATATGGTATCCTCCTCTGAATGTTCGAGTGGCTTGACTTGGTACATGTTCATGCATGTAGTTGAATCAAAACCAACATAGCCTCTATAATATTTATGTTCATGGTGTTCATATCCTACTCATGCTAGTGTCCAATGTTACTTATGCATAATGCCTGGTTATGATCGATGTTGCTCTCTAGCTGGCCACTTCCCAATCTTAATTGCTAGCCTTCGCCTGTACTAAGTGGGAATTCTGCTTGTACATCAAAAACCTTGAACCCAAAGTTATTCCAGATGAGTCCACCATACCTACCTATATACAGTATTACCCTGCCGTCCTAAATAAATTTGCATGTGCCACCTCTAAAAACTTCTAAAAATTATCCTTTTGTGTGCCTGGATCGTTCATGGAACGATAGGAGGTGGTCAATATCTTCCGTGCTAAGCATGTTAGTCTCAAGTCGAGTGTTTATTCACTCGCCATCGCACGAGAAAATGGGCGGTATTAGGGATGCCCAGTCCCAAACTGCAAATATGAAAAAGAGTTCATCTCTTGAATAATCAAACAAAAACTCCCAATGAAGTCAAAACCTTTACTTTCCGCTTGGGAACTGCCACTAGCGTGCTTAGCATGGAAGATGTTGATAACTAATGGTCGTGAAGTGAATAAGAAGGGTGCATGTCTCAAAAATATCATTTATCTCTGTTTTAAAAATTGAGCTCTAGCACCTCTGCAAATCGCTGCTTCCCTCTGCGAAGGGACTTTCTATTTACTTTAATGTTGTGTCATCACCTTCTAAAAACAAGCGCTAGAAACTGAGTAGAGCACAGCTGTCATGATTTATGCATTATGTATAGCTAATGTTGGGTGCATCATGACTGGATCTTTTCTACCATGAATTACAATGTTTAGTCGCTGCTTGAACTTTGGAGGTGCTCTGCATTTATGTTTTGCGGTCTCAGAAAGGGCTAGCGAGATACCATTATTGTCATATTATATCATGGTTGTTTTGACAGCGTGTTGCTATTTCAGATATCTTATTATTGCTCGCTAGCTAATTATGTCATTGATATGAGTCATTATAATCTTTAAATGTTATTGTTGACATGATTAGTTATAATGTTGGCTGAATACCTGGGTGCTGTTTAAGCTTATTTAAGCAAACAAGAGCAAAAGAGTTCGTAAAAGTTTTTCTTTCTCACTTTCAGTTTATCAACTGAATTGCTTGAGGACAAGCAAAGGTTTAAGCTTGGGGGAGTTGATACGTCTCCAACGTATCTACTTTTTCTCAAGCTTTTCCTCTTGCTTTGGACTCTAATTTGCATGATTTGAATGAAACTGACCCCGGACTGACGCTGTTTCAGCAGAACTACCATGGTTTTGTTTTTGTGCAGAAATAAAAGTTCTCGGAATGGAACGAAACTTTGCGAGGATTTTTTATATCAAAAATAAGAATTTCTAGAGCCAAGACCCACCACAGAGGGGCCCCTAGTTGGGCACAACCCACCAGGGCGCGCCCCCCTCTCCTGGCGTGCCCAAGTGGGTTGTACCCACCTGGTGGCCCTGCTGACGACCCCCCCTGATACTATAAATTCACATTATTCTAGAAAAAAATCAGGGAAAAAGAATTATCACGATCCACGAGATGGAGCCGCCGCCAAGCCCTGTTCTTCCTCGGGAGGGCAGATCTGGAGTCTGTTTGGGGCTCCGGAGAGGGGTATCTTTGATCTTCGTCATCACCAACCAATCTCCATCGCCAATTCCATGATGCTCCCCACCGGGAGTGAGTAATTCCTTCGTAGGCTCGCTGGTCGGTGAGGAATTGGATGAGATTCATCATGTAATCGAGTTAGTTTTGTTAGGGCTTGATCCCTAGTATCCACTATGTTCTTAGATTGATGTTGCTATGACTTTGCTATTCTTAATGCTTGTCACTTTGGGCCCGGGTGCCATGAACTCAGATCTGAACCGTTTATGAATTCATCATTATATCCATGTTTTAGATCCGATCTTGCAAGTTATAGTCACCTACTACGTGTTATCATCCGGCAACCCTGGAGTGACAACAATCGGGCCCACTCCCGATGATGACCGTAGTTTGAGGAGTTCATGTATTCACTATGTGTTAATGCTTTGTTCTGGTTCTCTATTAAAAGGAGGCCTTAATATCCCTTAGTTTCCAATATGGACCCCGCTGCCACGGGAGGGTAGGACAAAAGATGTCATGCAAGTTCTTTTAATAAAGCACGTGTGACTATTTACAGAATACATGCCTACATTATATCGATGAACTGGACCTAGTGTCATATCGCCCTAGGTTATAACTGTCACATGATGAATATCTTCCAACAAGTCACCGATCCAATGCCTACGAATTTATCTTATATTGTTTCGGCTAAGTTACTACTGCTATCATCACTGTTACACTTGCTACAAAATTACTGCTATCACTGTCACTGTTACCGTTGCTGCTGCTACTATTATCAAAACTATTAAACTACTTTGCTACTGATTACTTGCTGCAGATAATTAATATCCAGGTGTGGTTGAATTGACAACTCAGCTGCTAATACCTTCAAATATTCTTTGGCTCCCCTTGTGTCGAATCTATAAATTTGGGTTGAATACTCTACCCTCGAAAACTATTGTGATCCCCTATACTTGTGGGTTATCACATGGCACCGAGGATCATCTCCAGATGGTGTTGGCGATCAGCTGGTGGATGGCCGCCGTCGACGCCAACTACAACTCTCAGTTGGACCAGATGATCGTTGCCACTACCAACAAGTTCACCGTCCTCAAGAAGCTCGTGGACGACATCGTCGTACTCCTCCAGCCCGCGCGCTCGGCTCCTCATTGCCTGCCACCCTAATCGGCCTCCATGGACGGAACCTCTTTCAAGCACTAGTGGCCCTGCGACTGCCTGCCGATGCCGCGAAGAATGTCCACCTGGAGGTCGCACTCGCCGCGAGGCGCCTCGCCCTGCAAGAATTTGTCAACCTACACATCCACGTGTACGAGCAAATCATGTACATAGGTATCTACAAGGCCAGTGAGGACGCTACGATGTTGGCCTTCCTCAACCGGCTGTAAGCCTTGGATGCCTTTGCTGAGAAGAACCTTGACCTCGCCACAAAAGCCGCCGCTCCTTAGCCGTCGGTCGGTGGCCCGGCGCACTAAGTTGAGGAGGAGGAGGTCGTACGTTGATGGATGCATGTTTCTTCTTTCCTCCTATAACCACCACAACGATCACATCATCGTGGCCTTAATTCTTATTGCGCTATTGCATTCTCGTTCCAGTCAATACCGACATGTGCGATCCGTTTGCTTAATTATATGCATCATTGTAACTAGTACTCCATCCGTCAATTTATAAGTTGTGCTTACCTTTTCCATCAACTTCGTGTAACGCACGGGCATCTTGCTAGAAACACTAGAACATGTCAGACCGCATGTTACCAAACTGACGATGCGCTAACCTAGCTACTACATACCCTGCTTATCTGGTGGAAATAGCCCCGCCCTAGCGTTTCCAATCGTTATTTCTATCTATCGATCGTGCCAAGGAGCAAAACCAAATGTTACAATTTATACATGTTTGTCTACTCCAACTCCTATAAAAGACTCAGTTGGTGATGGTGGTGTGTCTGTCATCCGTCGTTTCTGACCATTAGATCTGCATCTAACGGCTGTGAGGTAAGTTGTGGCATTTTTGCAACAATAGCCCACTTCTCTGCTCCAATTTGCAGAAAACCCCTTATTGTCTTGAAAGCAACCACATCCCTCCCTCACCTCATCAAAATAGCCTGAGAAATATATTTTGAGTGAAAAGTAATATATTAGGAGTATATCAAAACAAGAGTGATTTCTTTCAAGTTTGTGAACAAGTACTACTATTCCACTACTTTGGATCCGTCGCAACGCACGGGCACATTGCTAGTAAAAGGAAAAGGCCTGCCGCGTTCGCGTCGCACCCCCACACGCCTGGGAATTGGGAGTACTCCACGGCCCGTCCGGCATGCCACATAGCTAGGGAAGGCGTGTTGCCTAGCATTTTCACTTTCATGTGGGACCGGCGTTGAGCAAACCGCACCCCGCCCACCGCCGGGTTGGAAAACAGAAACGAGGGGGAGATCTAGCTGTAGCACGGAAGCCAAGAAATTTGGTGTCTGATGGGGCTCGTTGATGGAGTAGGTGCATTCCATACTACTACTCCTACTAGTACGAAGTTTGTACTACAACTAGTACTACCACTATACAACTAGGTACGTGCACGACACATCATCGTAGGAACAAAAAACGGGAAGATCTTGTTTTGGGTGATATATCTTTTTTCAGTCAACGTAGTATGAATAATATGATGTGGGGGGCACCTATGAAGCTTATGTGGCTCGGTTGCATGGCTACGAAAGGTTAGAGAAAATATATAGATAATGTGTTTAGAGTGCACTCCACTAAATAGATATACTTTGGATCCATTGCAGCGCACGGGTCGGCACATCTATACCCCTACTAGCAAGATGCCCATGCGTTGCACAGAACATCAAGATGCATTTCTATGAGTAGTTTATCTTGTGAGAAAAGGATGAATGAGGGAAGGCCTTATTTGCAAATGTGGAGAGGGGTGCGGGTATCTTTTTTCAAAATTGCCGTAGTTTCCTTCCTATCCGTCAGATATAAATCGGACGGCCTATATTGCAGGATGGCGGCACACCATCATCACCAACTCTGTTTATTATAAGGGTAGAGATACTAGCAAGATGCCTGTGCATTGCACGGAACATCAAAATGCATTTTTCTACAAAACACCTGTTGTGATTGACCCATGCAGGAGTAATCCCATGTGTACAAACTAATGATATCTCGAGAATTTTATCGGAAAAATGGTATCTCAAGAATTTCATCGAAAAAATGGTATCTCGAGAAAGATGAGAGATAAGGTGAGGAGGAGTGGGGCGTGGTGGTGACTGGTGGTCGGACTGGGCAGAGGCATGGGGATGGATGGCGCCGGCAGGCGGCCACCTTGCCAGATTGTTCCAGAGACTTCCTTTTTTAATTGCTCAACAATGAGGTTGTGGGAGATAAGGATGAACGAGGCAAGGCCTTATCTGTAAATGTGAAGAGAGGTGCGGTTCTTTTTGTAAATTGTCATAGTTTGCTTTCTAGTCATATTACAAGATGGCAGGCACACCATCATCACCAACTCGGTTTTTTATAAGAGTAGAGATAGTGTGTGAATAACTTTGAAAGTTGGTCGTTGGATGAAGCCAATCTGACGGTACAAAGATGGCAAATCCGAGCACTACTGGCCATTGGATATCATCTACATTCCATCAGATTCTGCCACATGTAGAATCTAGAAGACTCCATGGTTGAACTTAAGCATAATGCACAAACCTCAAAACACAAGCACTTCTCCTTTTTTCTAGAATCTTCCATATCTTAATTGCCCAAACTTCTTTTTTCAAAATGAATTGTCACTATTTGTTTTTTACTTTATGCTTTACAATGCAGAATTCCATGAATCTTAAAATAGATTTTTTTTATAAAACTAATTGATTTTGAACTATGTGAACTATAAGAATTAAACGAACATCTACACCATGCATATATGACTCAAAGCTTACATGCTATAGTGTGTTATTTATTCATAATTTGGTTACCAAATCTCATGCGTGCAATACACGTGTACCTTACTAGTTGGTAGTAGTAAGAAACACATTCCGGGTTTGGCATGAGCTAGTACTGCGGGAGCACCACAAGGCCTGCCGCAGGAGTTACATTTCCCTCTGGGGCCCACGGGACCGAGCTTTAGTGGATTAGTGCACCGGCCTATGAGTAAATGACATGCGGACCTTAAATGTGGCTGGCCCACATGTCACTCTCATGGTGGTGGCGTGGTTCGCGACTCACTTGTTCGAGATGAACCGACCGGTGGTGGCGTGGTCGTGGCGAGGGGGCCACCGCTGGGCGTCGAGGCGTTATGAGGCGTAGATGGCCACACCAACGGGTACTACCTGTAGTACAGAGGTACTCCAGCTGAGGATTGATGCCCGGGACGAAATGTGTCACAGCCACTAGATGAAAATTCGATGGTGCGGGAGTACGGATCGGAGCAGGCAAACCACGTCCAATGGGGTGTGGCTGTGGTAGAAATTTGATGGTCGCCGCAGTTCAGCTGGCCCGCATGTCATGCACACAAAGGCAGAGGAGTGGTGGGGCCAAGAGGGATGAAGCGCACGTTGGGGGACGTCGTGCCGTGGGTTGGAGCAGCGTCGTGGGAATCGCGTGTGGGTGTGGCAATGGTAGAAACAAGAAACGTGATGGTCATTGTTGAGGATATAGACCTTAGAGTCACCGGCCAGGAGGGGCCGGGTTACTCATATGGTCATTGCCAGAAGCCCGGCGCCAAGCTTGAAGACGGTGGGCCAAAGATGGGCTTAAGACCAGGATATGGCTTAAGGCCCGTAGTTACAATCATTATCATGGTAGAACTTGTAGTGTAAGGCAAGAATAGTTGAGAGTCCGAGCCGGACACTCTTATGAGCCGGCCGGGACTCTGAGAGCTGCTGGGCGTCAGCCTCCCTATATAAAGGGACGACCCGGCAGCGGTTTAGGGACAAGTAAGATCTGATCGAGAGCCAGGCACAGCAGTTTAGCTCCCTGGTCATCGAAACCCTAATCAATACAACCTCAACTGGACGTAGGCTTTTACCTTCACCGTAAGGGGCCGAACCAGTATAAACCCTCGCGTTCCTTGTCCCGCTTAACCCCTTCAAGCTTCCTAGCTGCGATGGCTCCGCGACTAAGTCCTAGCTCGAGGACATCTGCCGTGACAATTCCACGACAGTTGGCGCCCACCGTGGGGCTGCCGCACGGTGGATTTGAGTTCTTGAAGGGCAGCTTCGAAGGGCTCAAGGGATATGCTGTGGGCCGGATGACCAAGAGTCGTCGCGGCAAGCTCTACATCGACGATGCAAACTGGGGCCCCGACGCCGACTCAATTGAGTACGGGTACCGGGTCCCCTTCGGCAGAATTCATGTTTTCATTGGTAAGATTGGTGAGCCGGGCCCTGAGCCGGATCTCTGCGCCGATCTCATCGAGACGGCTCAGCGTGCATGACCCGCCCGGGCCCGACCTGCCTCAAAGCATGCTTTTGTGGGATGTATCCATGGAGGGCCCTCTGATCAATCCGGATCTGGTGATGAGACGGCCGCCGGCTCTGACGGCGAGTCGTCCACCGATGAGTCAAACTCGTTGTATCAACTTCAAGATGGCAGGCTCATGGGTTGTTCCGATGGTGACAGTATTCCGGACCCGTTTGAGCCGCCAAGTCAGGTTGGAGTCTTTATGGCCGGTGCACAGCCTGTTTAGAACCCTTTTGCTGGAGCAGAAACCCGGTGCCCTCGCCGGCTCAGGTGCTAATGGATCTCACGGACAAGATGAAGGCCCTGTTAACCGTCACGGTTGACCCGGCGAATCAAGCTCAACATGATGCGGAGGTGGCACAGTTAAAGTTGGATCTAGTGAAAGCTAAGGAGGATCTGGCAGCGGAAGGGATCAGGATGGCTGTGGAGAGGGCGGCTCTCGATGCCCAAACTCAGTTGATCCAGGCACAGTCCTTCCGGCTCACGATGGATCAGAACGCGTCCAATGAGGTCATGAGAAGGAGGCATCAAAAGGCCCAATCTCGACTCCCTCCGGTTTACGATCCACGCAACCTCTTCAACACGCCAGGTGCAGGGTCTAGTAACCCGCCAGGGGTCAGAGTGCCCGGGTCCGGGACCCCTATTCAGCCACAAGTGATGGGGCCTCCCCAGGTGCCCCCTGCCCCGCCTCAGTACGTGCCAATACCCCCGGGTCATTATAATAACCCGCTGGAGAACATGGTCGCCGCGGCAGCACGGCTTGCGGCTCTCCCAGTCGACGGCGACTCTCCGACGGCTATTGAAACCCGCCGGGTCAGGGAACTCCTTCAGACAGCACTGGCGCAGCAAGAGGCGTACTCCTACAGCCGGGACAGGATCCACTCGACCCCTCGTCCAGGCCGGAGCCCGAGTTACAGTAGGCACATGATCTCAGCGACCGGCTCAAGTAACGTCCGACGCCATGACCCGCCCCCTGGCCATGGCCCGGCTCATAACGGAGCCTTTCACGCAGCAGACCAAGACAGAGCACGGCAAGAGGCGGAGCAGGTGCCCCAGCTGACGGCTTACCAGACTCCCCCAGCTTATCCGACGGCTTCTGTCGACGTGGGTAATCCTACCAGGACTGGGGGTGTCCCTTGTTTAGTGCCAGCTATCCGCAATGAACGTCTAGCCAAGGACTTCAAAGGCCCTAGGAAGGTGCCTAATTACACGGCAGACTTACAACCCGCAGCCTGGATCGAGAGTTATGAGATGGCCATGGAGCTGCTGGAGGTCAGTGAAGCGGCCATGGCTAAGTACTTCACCATGATGTTAGATGGGACTGCCCGAACTTGGTTGAAAGGGCTACCACCAAATTCCATTGGGTCTTGGGTTGAGCTAAAGGCCCGGTTCATCCAAAACTTCAAGGATACATGTAGGCAGTCTATGTCAATTGTGGATTTGACTAACTGCAAGCAGCAGGAGGGTGAGTCTACGACACATTGGGTTCGCCGGGTTAAGGAGATAATACATTCCTCGGATAAGATGGACGCCGGCTCTGCAGTCTTAATGTTGGAGCAGAATTGTCGTTTTGTGCACCTGAAGATGAAACTCGGGCGGCTTAAGCGCGACTGCAATGATATGGGTACACTGATGGCGGCTCTTGTCAAGTACGCCGATTCTGATGGTACCAAGGACCCCGCTTCAGATGATGAAAGGACAGGGAAGGGAAAGAAGAACGGCAATGGCAAGGGTCCTCAGCATAACCCGGGAAACCAAGGAGGAGGCAAGCGCAAGGCCGATGGCAGCCTAGAGTTTGTAGCCAACGCCAGCTCACAAGGTAGTAACCAGCAACGCAAGGGGAGGCCCCCTCCCCGAGGCGGCGGGTCAGGCCCGACGCTGGAACAATTGTTGAATGAGCCTTGTCCAAGGCATGGCTCTAGAGAGAAGCCAGCAACTCATCTATGGAAGGATTGTGCAATCATGAAGGCCTTTAAGAATTACAATGGCCCGGGCGGCGGCTCAGGCGCCGGCGGCTTTCATGGCCCGAGTGGCGGCTCAAATTCTAACCCTCAGAACGGTCAAGGGGGCTTTAATCAGCAGTCTGGCCAGGGCCATCAACAGCAGCAGGGAGGTTATCAGACCAATCCAAAGCAGCTCAGCGGTGGGCAGTATCATGTGTTTACCACCAGTCTGTGTAAGCGAGATCAGAAGCTTCATAAGAGGGCTGTGAATGCTGTTGAGCCGGCGGTTCCACGCTACTTGCGGTGGTCTGAGTAGCCTATAGTGTGGAGTAGAGAGGATCACCCTCCCCGGGTGGATAATCTGGGTCACTTGGCCCTGGTGGTGGCTCCTCAGGTGGGAGGATATAAGTTCACTAAGGTGCTCATGGATGGAGGCAGCAGCATCAACATCCTCTATTATGAGACGTTCCGTCGTATGGGGTTGATTGATAAGAACCTCAGCCAGTCAAACACTATCTTCCATGGTGTGGTACCTGGTAAGTCGGCTTATCCAGTCGGCAAGATTGAGTTGGAAGTGGCCTTTTGAGATGAGAACAACTACAGGGTGGAGAAATTGACCTTTGAGGTGGTCAAGATAAGAAGTCCATACCATGCTATATTTGGACGGCCGGCTTACGCCAAGTTCATGGCACGGCCGTGTTATGTGTACCTATAGCTCAAGATGCCGGGTCATAATGGGACCATTACGGTTCACGGCAGCCGGAAGGTGGCCTTGGAATGTGAGGAAGGCGATGCAGCTTATGCAGAATCTGTTTGTGCAACAGAGGAGTTGAAGTTTTACAAAGACAACGTTGACCCAACAGATATGACCTCTCTGTAAAAGCTGACTACGGAGCATGAGCCGGCAATGAAATTTAAGTCGGCTGATGAGACTAAACTTGTTGATTTCGTTCCAGGAGATTCATCTCAGCAGTTTAGCATCAGTACCAATCTGGATCCAAAATAGGAAAGCGCGCTCATCGAGTTCATCCGTGAGAATAGGGACATCTTCGCATGGAAACCTTCTGACATTCCAGGTGTACCTAGAGAACTCGCTGAGCACACTCTCAATGTTGATCCAAAATTTAAGCCGGTCAGGCAGTTCCTTCGGCGGTTCAATGAGGAGAGGCGAAAAGCTATTGGTGAAGAGGTGGCCCGGCTCTTGGCGGCCGGGTTTATTGTTGAAGTCTTTCACCCAGAGTGGTTAGCTAACCCGGTGCTCGTGCTCAAGAAGAACGGCACTTGGCGGATGTGTGTGGACTACACAGACTTAAACAAGGCGTGTCCGGCTGATCCTTTTGCCCTTCCCTGTATTGATCAAATCATTGATGCTACGGCGGGTTGTGCGCGCTTAAGTTTCTTGGATGCTTATTCCGGATATCATCAGATTAAAATGGCAGTTAAGGACCAGGAAAAGACGGCATTCATCACTCCCTTTGGAGCCTTCTGCTATGTATCTATGCCCTTTGGGCTCAAGTGTGCACAGGCGACTTATCAGCGTTGCGTGCAGAACTGTCTTCATAACCAGATTGGGCGTAATGTTCATGCTTATGTGGATGATATTGTGGTTAAATCTATAAAGGAGGAAACCCTGATCGATGATTTGAGGGAAACCTTTGATAATCTCCGGGTTTACAAGATGACGCTTAACCTGCCCAAGTGCGTGTTTGGTGTTCCTGCAGGCAAACTCTTGGGTTTCTTGGTTTCTGACAGAGGCATTGAAGCTAACCCGGAGAAGATCAAGGCCATCACCTCCCTGACTAAGCCGGCGTGTATAAATGATGTTCAGCGCTTGGCGGGTCGCATCACTGCGTTAAGCCGGTTTATAAGCCGTTTGGGTGAGAAGACCATGCCATTATATTAGTTAATGAAGAAAACTGATAACTTTGTCTGGAATGATGCAGCTAATACTGCCTTTGAGGATTTGAAGAAGCAGCTGGCAGAGCCCCCAGTCCTTGCTGCTCCAGTTGACAAGGAGCCTTTATTACTGTATGTGGCTGCTAATACACGAGCCGTCAGTGTGGCCGTAGTGGTGGAGCGTAAGGAAGAGGGTAAGGAGCATTTGGTTCAGCGGCCGGTTTATTATGTCAGCAAAGTGCTCATTGAGTCCAAGCAGCGGTATCCGCATTGGCAGAAGCTTGTTTATGGTGTGTTCATGGCAAGCCGGAAACTTAAGCATTATTTCCAGGGTCATCCCATCACTGTGGTCAGTTCTGCCCCTCTTGGGGATATCATTCAAAACAGAGAGGCCACAGGGAGGGTGGCTAAGTGGGCTATAGAGCTTGGACCTCATGGTCTGAAATATATGCCACGCACTGCTGTTAAGTCTCAGGCCTTGGTGGATTTCATCAATGATTGGACAGAGTCACAAGTGCCCGAGCAAAAGCCGGATAACACATATTGGACTATACACTTTGATGGGTCCAGGCAATTGGAGGGCTCGGGGGCTGGAGTCGTGTTGGCTTCCCCTAAAGGTGACAAGTTCCATTATGTGCTACAGTTGATGTTTCCTTGCACTAACAACGCGGCTGAGTACGAGGCTTGCTCCATGGTCTTCGGATGGCTAAAGAGATGAGCTTGAGCCGGGTAAGGTGCTTCGGCGACTCAGGCTTGGATAGCTGAGGGCGATGTCCACTGGGCGCACGATCTTCACACAGGCGGCAAAGTCTTTTTGGTCGAAAGCCGTGCCATCTTCCTTCAGGCTTGGATAGCTGAGGGCGATGTCCGCCGGGTCTAACTCGGGCAGGAAAGCCTTGGTCCGGCTCAGCGCGGCGATAGCTCCGGCTCTTGCAGAGGCCCGTCGCAGCTCTTGGATATGTTGAGGCAGAACGGCGAGCCGGCGAAGCACTTCCGCCAGGTGAGTCGGCACCTCGTTGGATAGGGCCACCACAGCCAAGGCATGCTGTGACCCGGTGTAGAGTTGCTCCACCAGGGTGTACACGGCCTTCAGCTTGGTTACCACACTCTGGTTGAGGTTGGCACTTCTGGGACCTGTTTAACAGAATAAGATAAGCCGCCGACAAGGGTTAGTTATGCGATATAAAGACTGCAAACTTGATGAAAGCCGGTAAAATGACTTACCGAAGATTGCGGCAACCATCTGGGACACTTGGTGCTTTAAACCGGAGAGTTCGGCGGTCTTCTCTGAGAGAGCCTTCTCTGCCTGTTCAGCCCGGTTCACCAGCGTGGCCTTTTCTTCGGCCCAAGCCTTTCGTTCAGCGTCAAACTCCGTCTTCAGCTTTTCTTGCGCGGCGATGCTGGACACAAATTTGGCATTTGCCTTCCGGGTCTCCATTTCTTGCATCTTCAGCCGGTTCCTGAGATCAGAGATGTCAGCCTCAAACTTCTTGCCAGCAGCCTGCATAAATTTCCGGGTTATGGCATGAACAGTTACTATGTAAATTTAAAGTCCCAAGTGTTGTCCAAGCAAAGACACTTGGCACTTGGGGGCTAATGCATATCGAACGTTCCTATCTACAAACTACCGGCTCATGGAAATAAGCCAGAACATAAGTCTACAACATACTCAATCATAAGTCGTCGACTTGGGGGCTAGCATGGTAAAGGTAACTATGCAGTAAGTAAGAGGACAGAAGAATAATACCTCAGATTTCTTCTGGATCTGGTTCACCATGGCAATCTCTGTGTCCCGGCTCTTGTGCACTTGGCTGACGTAGCCGGAGACGAGCTCTCCGATGCTCAGGTTGGCGTAGTCGGAGAGGTTCAGATTAACCCGGCGGGGCTGTAGCAACTCCCCCTTGGCGGAGCACTTGGCCAGCGCGGTAGGTCTCCCCGGCTCAACAAATTCCGTCCGGGTGATTACCACGTCCGGATCATCTGTTGGTTGAGCCGAGCTGGAGGCCTCCGGGTTAGCAGAAGCTTCTGCAGCTGCTTTGTTGGTTGGAGCGGTGGCTTCGGGAGCGGAGGCAGCTGGCGGTTCTTGATCTGCTGCCTCCGGCTCAGGCAAGTCCGGCTCTTCGACCGGCTTGGTCTTCTTCGCCCTCTTGGTGAGCTTGGCCTGGGCACTGAAAGGACAGAAAAGTTAAGCATAATAGTGTGAGTAAAGACAAAGTACAACATGAGATGGTTATCATTACCCGGGCACGGTCTTAAAAGCCGGCAGGCTTGACTGCATAGAGTCGCCAGAAGAGGGGGAGGTTTCCTGATAATTTGAGTCAGAAGAGTTGAGCGGTTGACGTACAACACCTGCCAAAGGATGAAAAGGGTACAATTTTGAGATCACCTCGGTCCGGCGTTTCCTCGATGCGTCAGGTAACCCGGAGGAGAGGTCGGTGTTTTTGTCGGTCCGGGTGTGCCGCCGACTTTCATGAACCTGTCGCTTCAAAATAAATTGAGGATCTTGATAAGCTAAAGGATTGGAAAAGCTTACTTTCTGGGTTACCCTTCGGACTTTCAGCCTTGGCAAGGGCTCCGAGTCGGAGGAAAGTGACATTACCTCTTCAACCACCGGGTTACTGGCTCCGGTGTCATCCTGTTGATGAACAAGTGTTGGTAAGGCGGACAGAAATAAACAATAAACATAACAAAGAGCTTACAGGTTCAGGGGTTACCTCTGACTCGGAGCTGTCGCTTAGTTGCATCAGCTCCGAAGCAGTTGGCCTACTTCCCTTCTTGCGGGGAGCGGCTTTCTTGGCGCCTTTCTTCGCCTTTCTGGCCTTCTTGGCCGCTTCATGGTCATATTTGACCCGCCAGAACTTGTCATCAGCCTGAAAAATACAATGATGATTTCGTAAAAGATTCAGATGAAAGTTATATACAGAAGATAAGATATTCAGATCAGTGGCTTACCGCTGGGGCTGGGTTGGTCTTGCAGAAGGGGGCTAACCCGGTCCTCCCGCAATCTGCCAGGCTCTCGTTCAAGAGAGCCTTGGTCATCTCCTCTGCAACGTCTTCAGGAAGATCGTTGCGGCTGTGTCTCTGGGGGTCATCCTTTCGGCCCGTGTACTCGCACATTAAGCCGGGGCGGCGGCTCAATGGGATCACCCGCCAGGAGGTCCAGACCCGGACCAGATCGATTCCATTGAGACCATTGCCCAAGAGAGCCTTGATCTTGTTGATGGTGGGGAGCAGAGGTTGGCGTTCCGCCTGAGTCAACTTGTCAGACAACGGGTGAGTTGGCTCTAGACATGAAGGGCGAAAGCCGGGCAGCGTGCTCTCGTCAGCCGGTGACGTGTCTTGGCAATAGAACCACGTCATATTCCAGTCCTTTGGGTGACTCGGCGGCTCGGCATAAGGGAAAAGACAGTCTCTCCGTCTCTGAATGGAGATGCCGCCTAGCTCCAAACTTGGCCCGTTGGCGCACTCGTTCTGGCGGTTCAAGTAAAAAATCTCTCTGAAGAGCAGTAGGCTGGGCTCCTCTCCAAGGTAGACCTCGCAGAACACTTGGAAGTTGCAGATGTTGGACACTGAGTTGGGTCCTATATCGTGTGGCCGCAGGTCAAAGAAGTTCAGCACGTTTCTAAAAAACATTGAGTCGGGCGGTGCGAAGCCCCGGCTCATGTGATGCGCAAAAATGACCACCTCCCCGTCCTTTGGCTGTGGTCTCTCCTCTGACGGGTCAGGGGCACGGTAGGACATGACATCCTTCTTGGGCAGGTAGCCTGACTTGACAAAATCTGCTAGCGTCTCGTTGGTGACATTGGACCTCATCCAATTGCAAGTGATGGAGGCTTTAGGAGCTTTGGGAGGCATGGTGAAAGTCGGCAGCCTATGATGAAAGGAAACGTCCGGTTTAAGTATAAGCCGGAGGAAGGTTATAGTTCAGTGTTAAGTGGCGGCTTACGGAGGGGACTAATGACATATATCTAAGTGCGCCAGGCTAGTTAAGCCGCCTGAAGTATTGAGAGTAATTCGATTGTCTACGGCCCTATCACAGATGAGCCGGAACACCAGATTGCCTTCCTGGAAGACCCGGGATTTAACCCGGCGACTATGATAACGGCGCAGGTCCTGTTGGTAAATTGCTGAGCGAGCTGCTGCCACATCACGCTGTTCGTCCAACATGTCAAGAGCATCTTGGCGCGCCTGTTCATTATCCGCCTCAACGTAAGCCGCCACTCGAGGCGAGTCATGACGGATGTCACTAGGGAGGACTGCTTCTGCCCCATAAACCATGAAGAAAGGCGTGAAACCTGTAGATCTGTTAGGAGTAGTCTCTCCTCTGACGGGTCAGGGGCACGGTAGGACATGACATCCTTCTTGGGCAGGTAGCCTGACTTGACAAAATCTGCTAGCGTCTCGTTGGTGACATTGGACCTCATCCAATTGCAAGTGATGGAGGCTTTAGGAGCTTTGGGAGGCATGGTGAAAGTCGGAAGCCTATGATGAAAGGAAATGTCCGGTTTAAGTATAAGCCGGAGGAAGGTTATAGTTCAGTGTTAAGTGGCGGCTTACGGAGGGGACTAATGACATATATCTAAGTGCGCCAGGCTATTTAAGCCGCCTGAAGTATTGAGAGTAATTCGATTGTCTACGGCCCTATCACAGATGAGACGGAAAATTCTACGGCGCGTGGTTTCTTTAAACCGGAAATATAACCCGCCATGACTCCATGAGTGCAGTTTTTTACTAAGTATGGTGAAAACAGGTTTCACACATTCGCGGTAAATATTTTGGATCAAAATGGTCGGGCAAAAGAAAGGTTTCTAGACCTAAAAACAGACGCAGGGGAGTTCTTGAGCTTGAACGAGGCCTTTATGCAGTGAAAAGAGACCTACTTGCATTTGAAATGAGTACTAAACAGCCGCCGCACTAGTTTTACACTATACTAAGATCAAAAAGAGGCAGTAAAAATCAAATCTACTAAGGGCCGCGATGAACTACGAAGAACAGAGGAAGAACTACGGAGCCCTAGTACGGATCTGCCCTAGGGAGTAGCGAGGACTCACCGGTGCTGGAGAGATGCGGAGGTTGCCACCGTTTGTCTGGACCAAGTCAGGGTGATGCAGCGGCCAAGGTTGACGAAGACCGGGGGCGCGGCGGCGGCGGCGGAGTTCGAGCTCGGGCGGAGGAACAGTGGCGCGAGGAGGAAGAAGAGTGGCTGAAGGCCCATCGGGCCGGCCTATTTTTAAGGGCGAGCTCATAAGTGGGCGCGAGAAACGAGGAGACCACGGCGTGGTTATCTCCCCACGAACGCCTCGATTTTCGGGATGGCAGTAAAGATAAGATCCGTTGCGGATCTGGTGGAGTAAAAAACGGGCTTAATGGAAGATGACGTCACGGCGGATTACCCGGAGTCCAGAGAATGACGTCACGCCGGGTTATGGCCTTCACACAAATGGTAAGCCGGAGATTTTTTCTGTCGAAAGAATTGAAGATTGACATGAGCCGGCTCAAATCAATCTGGGGCCTAATGTTGAGGATATAGACCTTAGAGTCACCCGCCAGGAGGGGCCGGGTTACTCATATGGTCATTGCCAGGAGCCCGGCGCCAAGCTTGAAGACGGTGGGCCAAAGATGGGCTTAAGACCAAGATATGGCTTAAGGCCCGTAGTTACAATCATTATCATGGTAGAACTTGTAGTGTAAGGCAAGAATAGTTGAGAGTCCGAGCCGGACATTCTTATGAGCCGGCCGGGACTCTGAGAGCTGCTGGGCGTCAGCCTCCCTATATAAAGGGACGACCCAGCAGCGGTTTAGGGACAAGTAAGATCTGATCGAGAGCCAGGCACAGCAGTTTAGCTCCCTGGTCATCGAAACCCTAATCAATACCACCTCAACTGGACGTAGGCTTTTACCTTCACCGTAAGGGGCCGAACCAGTATAAACCCTCGTGTTCCTTGTCCCGCTTAACCCCTTCAAGCTTCCTAGCTGCGATGGCTCCGCGACTAAGTCCTAGCTCGAGGACATCTGCTGTGACAATTCCACGACAGTCATCGTGGTTCAACTTCCATGGACAAGCTGTCATGTCTGCTGACTAATGCATTGCATACCGCTCACTGCAAGGAGCAGTAGTAGAGAAAACTTGTTCCAAAGATACCATTTTTCCGATAAAATTCTCGAGATATCATTAGTTTTTACACATGGGATTACTCCTGCAAGGGTCAATCACAACATGTGTTTTGTAAAAAAATGCATCTTGATGTTCCCCGTAATGCACGGGCATCTTGCTAGTTATAGAAGAAGCCCACACGGGCATCTTGCCGCTGGGTGCGCCAGCGACCCAAACTCAATTTTTTCAGTGCGGCATGGCCGTAGTTTGGCACACCCCTCTCCACATTTGCAAATAAGGCCTTCCCTCGTTCATCCTTTTCTCTCACAAGATAAACTACTCATACAAATGCATCTTGATGTTCTGTGCAACGCACGAGGATGTTTCCTTGGGGGTCTCTCTAGCGCGGCGTGGCCGTAGTTGCAAGTGGCGCCCCTTGAGATGCCGACGTTGAGGGGCACTCGGATTTTGTCCTATGAGCAGGTAAGATGAGTTTGATCACGTAGTAAATGCATTATAAAGACTACCTCCGTGTCCATTTCCTAATTCTCCCCCCGCCCACTGTTTCACAGGTTAGGCTCGATGCGGGTGGAGATTGGCTTGCATATGTACGGGAGGGTACCAACATCAATTTGCACAACATTTACAACGGTGACACTGTTCTCGTAGAACCTTTGTCCAACATTGGGATCAGCCATGCAACAGGCCACCACCTGAATTGGTATGATGGAAACACGGTGAGATTGAAGAAGATAGCACGAACCTTGCACATGGCGGTCAAAGGTGGACCATGTTGTCTGCGGCCGATTTGTTGCTGTACGAGTACAAAGACGCTGTGCTCCTTTCTAACCGCATCTTCGCGGTGACAAACCAGGGGACTTGTTTCGTATGGGACACATCCTACGGTATACTCCCTCTCTCCCAGTTTATTTGTTTTGAATTTTTTCCTTTTATAAGTTTCAAATTCAAATTTAGAGCTCCCCATCACATGTTGAGATTACAATGTCCACTAAATCGTTGCGTGCATGTATAGTAGAGAAACAAATCTCGAATTTGGCACGAGTTCATGCAGCCGTAGCACCACAAGGCCTGGCGCAGGAGTTACATTTCCCTCTCGGGGCCCTCGGGACTGAGCTTCAGCGCCTTACTACACCTGCCTTTGAGTCAATAACATGTGGACCCGATAGGTGGCTGGTCCACATAGAAATATTTCAAATACTTGAAATGGACGGAAATGGTTTTGGAGGGTTTTGCCCAATATTTTGAACATGACCATGTGTTGAAACTCTTATATATGGAAAATATATTCCCACTGAGTTTCCCTGATTTTGCTCAAATATTTTTGAAGCTTTTAAATAATTTTAACCTATTAAAGACCATTTCTGGCCTAAAGAAAAAAACCTTTAAATAAAATAGTAAAATTACTTTTAAAATTATATTTTTGTGGTTTATGGGAGTCCTATATCTAATAGGTTTCAAATATACTCTTTGAAATATTTTTCATACCCCAAATCAAGTACTTGTAGTGCAAACCTCAATTCAGGGGTTTTTGGAAAACTAATTTTTGAAAATACAATTTGGCCAAATTATTTTTGTAAGAAAATACTATACTGTTCTATACACACGGCATGATCATTGGCCAGAAGTTTGGGGCAAGGAGATGAAGTATATAAGGTGGAGTTGTGTTGACTTTAAAGAGCACTTGAAAATCACAGAGAGAAAACCAATTCCAAATAAAAAAACCAAATAATGCAAAAGTTTTTGTTGATCCAAATTTTCATGCTTTATTAATGCAAATGACATGTTACAAAATGCAGGGTGTGACAGAAGAACAGCCTCCTGAGGAGAGGTGTCGTTGAGCTCGGTGAGCTTGTGTGGGTGAGGATGATCTGAATGATCCGTCCCAGATCCGTTGCCTCCTATGGTGGTGGCTAGTCCTATTTATAGAGGCCCCGGCCCTCTTCCCCAATGTTTAGGCGGGAAGGGATCCCACAACGGCCAATTTCGAAGGGAGAGAAGTAATACAATTTATCCTGACAAAAGGTGGTCTTCGCCTGCCAAAGACTCTGGCGGTGACGCCGCCGTGGGCTCCGCGATGACCTCCGTCCCGCCGTCCTGCTGGTCTTGGTCTTGTTGCACCGATATGGAAACCTTTGCCTGATGCCTCGGGACTCCTCGCCTGCACCTGCCCATTTAGCACCAAAGAGGAAACTGGTACCCTGCGCCCGCTGGCGCCCTCCTGGCTTCAGTTGTCATGGCTCACGTCATGTGAACCTCATGAGGTGCCCTTCCGCCTTGATCTCTCCGCTCCTCTCGAGCCAGCCTAAGGAGGCTGCCCCTGAGGAGGTCTTGTGTTGTCCACCTCGTGAGGCTTGGCCCCTCGCGAGGGTCTTGAGTAGTTGTTGGTGAAGGTGGGTCGTACCAGGTCGTTGGTGGAGCCACACCGTGGGCCGCAGGCAGGCAAGTCTGGGGACCCCCGTTCCTAGAACGCCGACCCCGTTGACGGGTACAACTTTTTCCCATACCCATCACCTGTCAGGGTAAATGGGTACCCGCGGGTAAAATTACCCGGATTTGCAACACATCAATTTGAGCATTACATAGTCATAAACAACAACTTATAATAATAATTATAAACATCAACACGTCATGACAGCAACACATGAATACATGATATCATCTATGTACAACAAATATATTCTTACTCTAAGATCAGCGCTCATAATCATAAAATAGTAAATAAAATTGAAACTCACCTAGCCGAAATAACCTTGCTCTTGTTCTTGTGTTTGGTAGCAGCAACAGATGGATGATGCTAAGCAAGCTAGGGTGTCGCTGCTTCATGGACAACTTGGACATAGTGCTGCAACGATGCTGCGCCTTGGATCCCAGAGCAGGAGATGGGAGACCTTGATGTCAGCCGGGGAGTAGGCTCTTTCCTAGAGCGCGGAGGCGCAAGGCACCATTCGACAATAGGGTTAGGCTTGGGCTCGTGGTAGGCGTGCCGTGATCCTGGCTGTGGTGGGCACTGAGTTGTAGCTCCACCTCGCAGTTCCCGTCCACGCGTGAGCTATGATCATGCTCCCTGGATCCATCGTGTTGGCGTCCACCTCGGAGGACAGGAAAGGGGTGGTGGTGCGAGGCATCAAGCAACAGGAGGCGCCGGCGGAACTGGACAGTGGCGAGAAGATGAGATCGATCTGCTGGGCGCTGGCTGCAACGAGCGTGGGAGGTAATTTTAGACATGAATCACGCTGATATAGCCATATAAGGAGCGAGGCAATTCTGGACATTAATCACCTTTTAGAGACAAGTGAAGGAAATATGCCCTAGAGGCAATAATAAAGTTGTTATTTTATATTTCCTTATATCATGATAAATGTTTATTATTCATGCTAGAATTATATTAATCGGAAACTTGATACATGTGTGGATACATAGACAAAACACCGTGTCCCTAGTAAGCCTCTACTAGACTAGCTCGTTAGTCAAAGATGGTTAAGTTTCCTAACCATAGACATGTGTTGTCATTTGATGAACGGAATCACATCATTAGGAGAATGATGTGATACACAAGACCCATCCGTTAGCCTAGCATAATGATCATTTACTTTTATTGCTATTGCTTTCTTCATGACTTATACATATTCCTTTGACTATGAGATTATGCAACTCCCGAATACCGGAGGAACACCTTGTGTGCTATCAAACGTCACAACGTAACTGGGTGATTATAAAGATGCTCTAGAGGTGTCTCCAAATGTATTTGTTGGGTTGTCATAGATCGATATTAGGATTTGTCACTCCGAGTATCAGAGAGGTATCTCTGGGTCCTTCGGTAATGCACATCACTATAAGCCTTGCAAGCAATGTGACTAATAAGTTAGTTACGGGAAGATTCATTAAGGAACAAGTAAAGAGACTTGCCGGTAACGAGATTGAACTAGGTATGATGATACCGACGATCGAATCTCGGGCAAGTAACATACCGATGACAAAGGGAATGATGTATGTTGTCATTACGGTTTGACCGATAAAGATCTTCGTAGAATATGTAGGAACCAATATGAGCATCCAGGTTACGCTATTAGTTATTGACCGGAGAAGTGTCTCGGTCATGTCTACACAGTTCTCGAACCCATAGGGTCCGCACGCTTAATGTTCGATGATGATTTGTATTATGAGTTATGTGTTTTTGGTGACCGAAGATTGTTTGGAGTCCCAGATGAGATCACATACATGACGAGGAGTCTCGAAATGGTCGAGAGGTAAAGATTGATATATTGGACGATGGTATTGGGACACCGGAATAGTTTTGGGATGTTTCGGATATTTATCAGAGTACCGAGGGTTTACCGGAACCCCCCGGGGAAAGTAACGGGCCAACATGGTCCACAGGGGAGAGGGGAGGCAACCCACAAGGGGTGTCCACGCCCCCTCCCATAGGGAGTCCGAATTGGACTAGGGGAGGGGGTGCATTCCTTCTCCTCTTCCCTCTCCCTTCCCTCTTTCCTCCTCCATGAGAAGGAAAAAGGGGGGGCGAATCCTACTAGGATTGGAGTCCTAGTAGGATTCCCCTCTCCTTGGCGCACCCCTTGGTGGCCGGCCTCCTCCTCCCTTCCTTTATATACGGGGGCAGGGGGCACCCCAAAGCACAACAGTTATTCTCTTAGCCGTGTGCGGTGCCCCCTCCACAGTTTACTCCTCCAGTCATAGCGTCGTAGTGCTTAGGCGAAGCCCTGCGCGGATCACATCACCATCACCGTCACCACACCATTGTGCTGACAAAACTCTCCCTCGACCCTCTGCGGGATCAAGAGTTTGAGGGACGTCATCGAGCTAAACATGTGCTGAACTCGGAGGTGCCGTATGTTCGGTACTAGATCGGTTGGATCGCGAAGACGTTCGACTACATCAACTGCGTTATACTAATGCTTCCGCTTTTGGTCTGTGAGGGTACATAGACACACTCTCCCCCTCTCGTTACTATGCATCTCCTAGATAGATCTTGCGTGATCGTAGGATTTTTTTTTTGAAATTGCTTGCTACGTTCCCCAACAGTGGCATCCGAGCCAGGTCTATGCGTAGATGATATGCACGAGTAGAACACAAAGAGTTGTGGGCGGTGATCCTCATACTGCTTACCACCAATGTCTTATTTTGATTCGGCTGTATTGTTAGATAAAGCGGCCCGGACCAACCTTACATGACCACGTTCATGAGACCGGTTCCACCGACAGACATGCAACTTGTTTTGCATAAAGGTGGCTGGCGGGTGTCTGTCTCTCCAACGTTAGTTAAATCGAATTTGACTACGGCCGGTCCTTGTTGAAGGTTAAAACAACAGACTTGATAAAACACCGTTGTGGTTTTGATGCGTAGGTAAGAACGGTTCTTACTAGAAGCCCGTAGCAGCCATGTAAAACTTGCAACAACAAAGTAGAGGACGTCTACCTTGTTTTTGCAGGGCATGTTGTGTTGTGATATGGTCAAGACATGATGTGATATACGTTGTTGTATGAGATGATCATGTTTTCTTAAAGTTATCGGCAACTGGCAGGTGCCTTATGGTTCTCGCTTTTTTGAATGAAATGCAAACGCCATCTAATTGCTTTACTTTATCACTATGCGTTAGCGATAGTTGTATAAGCAATAGTTGGCGAGACGACCACGACGCTATGATGGAGATCAAGTGTCAAGCCGGTGACGATGGAGATCATGACGGTGCTTTGGAGATGGAGATCAAAGGCACAAGATGATCATCGCCATATCATGTCACATATTTTAATTGCATGTGATGTTTATCTTTTATGCGTCTTATTTTGCTTAGTATGGCGGTAGCATTATAAGATGATCCCTTAACTAAATTTCAAGGTATAAGTGTTCTCCCTGAGTATGCACCGTTGTGAAAGTTCTTTGTGCTGAGACACCACGTGATGATCGGGAGTGATAGGCTCTACCTTCATATACAACGGGTGCAAGACAGTTTTGCACATGCGGAATACTCGGGTTAAACTTGATGATCCTAGCATGTACAGACATGGCCTCGGAACACGGGAGACTGAAAGGACGAACGTGAATCATATAGTAGATATGATCAACATAGAGATGTTCACCATTGATGACTACTCCATCTCACGTGATGATCGGACATGGTTTAGTTGATTTGGATCACATATCATTTAGATGACTTGAGGGATGTCTATCTAAGTGGGAGTTCTTAAGTAATATGATTAATTGAACTTAATATATCATGAACTTAGTCCTGATACTATTTGCATATCTATGTTGTAGATCAATAGATTGCGATGTAGCTTCCCGTTTATTTTTGATATGTTCCTAAAGAAAAATAAGTTGAAAGGTGATAGTAGCAATGATGCGGACTGGGTCCGTGATCTGAGGATGGTCCTCATTGCCGCACAGAAGAATTATGTCCTTAATGCACCGCTAGGTGACATACCTATTGCAGGAGCAGATACAGACGTTATGAATGTTTGGCAAGCTTGATATGATGACTACTTGATAGTTTAGTGCACAATGGTTTACGACTTAGAACTGGGACTTCAAAAACGTTTTGAATGCCACGAAGCATATAAGATGTTCCAAGAGCTGAAATTGGTATTTCAGACTCATGCCTGAGTCGAGACGTATGAGACCTATGACAAGTACTTTGCCTACAAGATGGAGGAGAATAGCTCAACCAGTAAGCATGTGCTCAGAATGTCTGAGTACTACAATCGCTTGAATCAAGTGGGATTTAATCTTCGAGATAAGATAGTGATTGACAGAGTTCTCTAGTCACTATCACCAAGTTACTAGAACTTCGTGATGAACTATAATATGCAAGGGATGACAAAAACAATTCCCAAGCTCTTCGCGATGCTAAAATTGACGAAGGTAGAAATCAAGAAAGAGCATCAAGTGTTCATGGTTAACAAGACCACTAGTTTCAAGAAAAAGGGCAAAGGAAAAGAAAGAGAACTTCAAGAAAGAATGGCAAGCAAGTTGCCACTCCCGTGAAGAAACCCAAATCTAGACCTAAGCCTGAAACTGAGTGCTTCTACTGCAAAGGGAATGGTCACTGGAAGTGGAACTACCCCAAATACTTGGCGGATAAGAAGGATGGCAAAGTGAACAAAGGTATATTTGATATACATGTTATTGATGTGTACTTTACTAGTGTTCATAGTAACTCCAGGGTATTTGATACCGGTTTAGTTGCTAAGATTAGTAACTCGAAACAAGAATTGCAAAATGAACAGACACTAGTTAAGGGCGAGGTGACGATGTGTGTTGGAAGTGATTCCAAGGTTGATAAGATCACCATCGCACACTCCCTCTACCTTCGAGAGTAGTGTTGGACCAAAATAAATGTTATTTTGTGTTTGCGTTGAGCATGAATATAATTGGATCATATTTATTGCAATACGGTTATTCATTTAAGTCAGAGAATAATTGTTGTTCTGTTTACATGAATAAAACCTTCTATGGTCATACACCCAATGTAAATGGTTTACTGAATCTCGATCGTAGTGATACACATATTCATAATATTGATGCCAAAAGATGCAAAGTTGATAATGATAGTGCAACATATTTGTGGCACTGCCGTTTAGGTCATATTGGTGTAAAGCGCATGAAGAAACTCCATACGGATAGATTTTTGGGATCACTTGATTATGAATCATTTGATACTTGCGAACCATGCCTCATGGGCAAGATGACTAAAACTCTGTTCTGCGGAACAATGGAATGGGCCACTAACTTATTGGAAATAATACATACCGATGTATGCGGTCCGATGAGTGTTGAGGCTCACGGCGGGTATCGTTATTTTCTGACCTTCACATGTGATTTGAGCAGATCTATGTCGGGGGAAATCGACACCTATGGAATCACTGGGATCCCTTCTACGGTTGGCGGGCGCGGGGTTGTGCAAAGAGCGGGTCTGACAGGAAGCACACGGATCGCTTACCCAGGTTCGGGTCGCGAAGATGCGTAATACCCTAGTCCTTCTTTGGTGGATGTATTCGAGTGTTCTTGTGTTCTTGAGCTAGCTACGGGGTGCAACTTGCCCAAAAGATCTGAATCCTCCTCCTGGTCGCCTCGGGCCTCCTTTTATAGGCAAAAGGGGATGCCACAGTGGCACATAGGAGGTGGAAAGGTATACAATGGATGAGTCTATCCTTTGGCACCGTCGGACAAACGCATTTAATGCGCTGCCGACGTGCCCCTCTCGCTTTATCGGGGACGGCAAGGAAGCATGTCCCAGCTGTCGCCGCCTCGCCTGGCTTCGACACGCGTCCGAGCCGATGAGGCGTCGTGGCACCACGTTGGCTGGCTGCTAGGCTGGCGCGGTGGTGGAGCCTTCACGAAGACCTGCATGCCACCACGCAGGTGCTTGCTGCGTCGGTTGTGGAGGCCGCCCGTCGCCACGTAGGTGCCTGCTCAGCTGGTTGAGCTGGCAGCTGCGGACGGCGGTGGAGCTTTGGCAGACGCGGGCCTGGCCGTGGCCCCGTAAGTGTCTTTGGCAAGGGCCTTGCCGGGGCACCGGCAAGGGCCTTGCCGGGGCACCGGCAAGGGTCTTGCCGCGACACCGTGGTTGTCCCCGGCAAGGGTCATGCCGGGGGTCTCGTGGATCTCCTCGGCAGGGATCTCGCTGAGGGTCGTCGTCTTCTGGTCCTCATCTGATCTTGTGTGTTCATGATCTTGACAAAGATCTGCATGCCACCACATAGGTGCCTCCCGAGCCTTGGTTCCAATGTAGTTGGTTGGTGGTGTTTGGAACCCTGGGGCTCAAGGGTGGCTCACTTCGCTGGTGTTGGGCACGCTGCCCCGGCAAGGCTCTTGCCGGGGCCGCGGAGGCCGCCCCGGCAAGGGTCTTGCCGGGGGAGCCCGCCTCGCCCCTTTGCTCTTTAGCGCTTCTGGTCTTGGCGTTGCCTTGTTTGTCTTGTGCTTCGGTTTCCCTCCGGATTCCCACCTTTGCCCTGTTAAGTGTGGCCGCGGGCGCGGCTCTAACTGCCCGTGCACAAGTAAAGGGGTCAAAAGGAGAGCCCCTACTTTTGTACACCGACAATCTACTTAATGAAACACAAGTCTGAAACATTTGAAAAGTTCAAAGAATTTCGGAGTGAAGTGGAGAATCATCGTAACAAGAAAATAAAGTTTCTACGATCTGATCGCAGAGGCAAATATTTGAGTTATGAGTTTGGCCTTCATTTAGAACAATGTGGAATAGTTTGACAACTCATGCCACCTGGAACACCACTACATAATGGTGTGTCCGAACGTCGTAACCGTACTTTATTAGATATGGTGCAATCTATGATGTCTCTTATCAATTTACCACTATCGTTTTGGGGTTATGCATTAGAGATAGTTGCATTCACGTTAAATAGGGAACCGTCTAAATCCGTTGAGACGACACCGTATGAACTGTGGTTTAGCAAGAAACCTAAGATGTCGTTTCTTAAAGTTTGGGGTTGTGATGCTTATTTGAAAAAACTTCAGCCTGATAAGCTCGAACCCAAATCGGAGAAGTGCGTCTTCATAGGATACCCAAAAGAAACTGTTGGGTACACCTCCTATCACAGATCCGAATGCAAGATCTTTGTTGCTAAGAATGGATCCTTTCTAGAGAAAGAGTTTCTCTCGAAAGAAGTGAGTGGGAGGAAAGTAGAACTTGAAGAGGTAATTGTAGCTTCTCTCGAATTGGAAAGTAGCTCATCACAGAAAACCGTTCCCGTGATGCCTGCACCAACTAGTGAGGAAGCTAATGACAATGATCATGAAACTTCGGATCAAGTTACTACCGAACCTCATAGGTCAACCAGAGCACGTTCCGCACCAGAGTTGTACAGTAATCCTGTTCTGGAAGTCATGTTACTAGACCATGACGAACCTATGAACTATGAGGAAGCGATGATGAGCCCAAATTCTGATAAATGGATTGAGGCCATTAAATATGAGATAGGATCCATGTATGAGAACAAAGTATGGACTTTGATTGACTTGCCCGATGATCGGCGAGCCATTGAGAATAAATGGATCTTCAGGAGGAAGACGGATGCTGATAGTAGTGTTACTATCTACAAAGCTCGAATTGTCGTAAATGGTTTTCGACAAGTTCAAGATGTTGACTACGATGAGATTTTCTCACTCGTATCGATGCTTAAAGTCTGTCCGAATCATGTTAGCAATTGCCGCATTTTATGGAATCTGGCAAATGGATGTCAAAACTGCATTCCTTAATGGATTTATTAAAGAAGAGTTGTATATGATGCCACCAGAAGGTTTTGTCAATCCTAAATGTTCTAACAAAGTGTGCAAGCTCCAGCGATCCATCCATGGACTGGTGCAAGCATCTCGGAGTTGGAATATACGCTTTGATGAGTTGCTCAAAGCATATAGTTTTATACAGACTTGCGGTGAAGCGTGTATTTACTGTCGGCGTTCTGGGAACGGGGGTCCCCAGACTTGCCTGTCTGCGGCCCACGACGTGGCTCCACAAGCGGGCCCGTACGGCCCATCTTCACCAACAAGCACTCAAGACCCTCACGAGGGGCCAAGCCTCACGAGGCGGACGACACAAGACCTCCTCGGGAGTGCCTTCACCAGGATGGCTCGCGAGGGGCGGAGAGATCAAGGCGAGGCAAACCTCGCGAGATTCTCATGACGTGAGCCATGACGATCGAGACCAGGCGGGCGCCAGCGCGCATAGTGTCCTTGCTTCCTCTTTGGTGCTAAGGAGGCAAGCGCAGGCGAGGAGTACCGAGGCGTCAAGCAAAGGTTTCCATATCTGTGCAACGAGACCAAGACCAGCAGGATGGCAAGACGGAGGCCACCATGGAGCCCAAGACGGCGCACCACCAGAGCCTTTGGCAGGCGAATACTACTTTTGTCGGGATAAGCTGTACTAGCTGTCCCCTTTAAAATTGGCCGTTGTTGGCTCCCTTCCCGCTCAATATTTGGGAAGAGGACCAGGGCCTCTATAAATAGGGTTAGCCACCATAGTAGAGGGTATCGGATCCTCACCTACCAGAACTCATCTCGAGCGATCCTCACACCCACCAAGCACACGAACACCTCACCTCAGGAGGTTGTTCTTCCCCTTGTACTGTTCATCCGCAGCCCAAGAGGCAATCCACCACCACCACACTGGAGTAGGGTATTACACCACAACGGTGGCCCGAACCAGTATAAATCTAATGTCTTGTGTGTGGAGAGTTCGTCGTGCTTAGACTAGAGATCGTGAAGCGTGTGAGGGCAAGATCGGTGAGGGGGAGATCTTCGCGCACACCCTAGTGTTTGAACCTTAAGGGTTTTGCCGGAACCCGAGATCTGACATTTGGTGCGCCAGGTAGGGGTGCACCAGAGTTTTCCTTCCGTTGATCTGCTCTACGTCGTCGCTGCGCTCTGCCCTCATGACAAGCGCAGCGCTTTCCGCTCCGGCGACCGATGCAAGCGGCGGGGCCAGGGGGCATCGAGCCCTTGCTCCCGCCTTGCGGCAGGTGCAATGGCCACCCAAGTTCAAGCCGGAGATGCCGCCACGCTACGACGGCGTGGCGGATCCGGTGGTTTTCCTGCTAGCATACGAGGAAGCCGTCCTCGAGGCCGGGGGCGACGACAAGGTCATGGCCAGCTGGCTTCCCATGGCCCTGACTAGCATGCCACGCGCCTGGCTGCTCAACCTCCCCGGATCCACGGTGGCGTCTTGGGAGGATCTGCGCGATCTCTTTGTCGCGCCCTTTGCGGCACCGACACCCCACGCGGTCGCGACCCTCCTTTGCGGCTCGCAAGCACCGCCCTCGGGTTGTCACATCAAGCCATTCCCTACGCCAGATCGGCGCCCCTTCCATGTGCCCGGGGGCTCCACCGGGCTGGGCCGCGCCCGAGTCTGACCTCACCTTCGACTCAGCGGATCATCCCGTCTCCACTGCCAGCTTGGGTATGCTCCCAATGCTTTGGACACCCACCATCTGCAACGTGCCCATCACCAAGACCCTCAACGTACCACTCGAGCGGCTCCGCCTCAGCAAGCCTTTCTCGGGGGTTGGCGGTGGCACCGCCCACTCCCTGGGTCAGATCCGCCTTCCTGTCACCTTCGGCACGCGCGACAATTACCACACCGAGCTGGTCGACTTCGACATCGCCCGCATCGGCCTCCCGTACAACGCCATCCTCGGATACCCGGCTCTGGCCCAGTTTATGGCAGCAACCCATCCGGCTTACAACCTCATGAAGATGCCTGGGAGCAAGGGCATCCTCACCAAGGAGGCCTTGGTGGCACTCAAGCTTGCCCCCAAGGCCGCTGCGGTGGCACAGCCCGCCGGCGCAGGCGCCTCCGAGGCCAAGGGAGCCGCACCAACCAAGAAGAAGCAGTTGTTCACCCAAGACAAGGCAGAAACCAAGCAGGTGCCCATCAGTGAGGACGGGCCCTCAGGAGCCACCTTTACCATAGGTGCCGACCTCGACCCTGACCAAGAGGAAGTGTTGGTGAAGTTCTTGCGTGCAAACAAGGAGATATTCGCATGGGAACCCAAACAGCTGGTGGGGGTCCCGAGAGAGGTGATTGAGCATCACTTAAAGGTGTGCCCCAATGTACGCCCCGTGAAGCAGCAGGCGAGACGACAGTCCACGGAGAAGCAGGCCTTCATCGTCCAAGAAACCTGCAAGCTGGAGGCGGTGGGTGCCATTCGCGAGGTTCGGTACCCCGAGTGGCTGGCGAACCCCGTTGTTGTGCCGAAGAAAGGCGGGAAAGAGCGCATGTGTGTCGACTTCACCAACCTCAACAAGGCCTGCCCCCAAGATCCGTTCTCGCTTCCACGCATCGACCAGATTGTCGACTCCACCGCCGAGTGCGATTTGCTGTGCTTCCTAGATGCGTTCTCGGGCTACCACCAGATCAAGATGGCGGTAGAAGATGTGGAGAAGACCGCCTTCCTGACCCCGTGTGGGGTGTACTGTTATACTTGCATGCCTTTCGGACTGCGCAACGCTGGAGTGACCTTTCAGCGGCTGATGCACATCGCCTTAGGGCGGCAGCTCGGGAGAAACGCGGAGGCCTACATCGACGACATTGTGGTGAAGTCTCGGGAGGCGAGAACCTTGATCCAAGACCTGGAGGAGACCTTCGCAAGCCTGCGCCAGGTGAACTTGCGACTCAACCCGGAGAAGTGCGTGTTCGGTGTCCCTTCCGGCAAGCTACTGGGTTTTCTCGTATCGCACAGAGGGATCGAGGCGAACCCAGAAAAGGTCAAGGCAATCGAAGACATGAGGCCGCTGCAGACCCTCAAGGAGATGCAGAAGCTTGCCGGTCGTGTGACTGCGTTGGGGCGCTTTATCTCCAAGCTGGGAGAGAGTGCCCTACCGTTCTTTAAGCTAATGAAGAAGAAGGGCCCATTCGAGTGGACTCCAGAGGCCGACCAAGCGTTTCAAGACCTTAAGAGATACCTAACCAGCCCTCGAGTGATGGTAGCGCATCGACCCCTCGAGCCCTTGGTGCTCTACCTGTCTGCCACACCCCACTCCGCCAGCGCAGCACTGGTAGCCCTCAAAGAAGAGCGCCAGGGCAAGGGCCCGTCAAGTGGAGCCACCGGACCGGACGGAGAGGCACGGCACGAAGGCGAAGCTCCTGAAGCAGCGACTACTTTGGCAGATCACCAAGCCCCTGAAGCCGAAGACCCCGAAGACACACCTCAACCCTCGGAAGTCGAGGGCTCTGTCAGCTCTCCCGCCCTCGTCGAGCACCCGGTGTATTTCACCAGAACAGTGCTGAGGGATGTGAGGGCACGATACCCCATGTCTCAGAAGATCCTACTCGCGCTCCTGGTGGCCTCGCACAAGCCGCGCCACTACTTCTAGGGTCATCCCATCAAGGTCGTCTCGGCTTACCCACTGGAAAGAGTGCTCAGGAGCCCCAATGCTGTCGGGCGAGTCGCCGAATGGAACATCGAGCTGCAAGCGTTTGACTTCGAGTTCGGCACGACCAGGGTCATCAAGGGGGCTGTGCTCGCAGACTTTGTGGCGGAATGGTCCGACGCCCCAGAGCTCGAAGCAGGTGAGGATCAATCCCTAGCTCCAGGAAGCGAAGCACCGGATGGCTGGGTCATGTACTTCGACGGCGCATTCTCATGCCACGGCGCGGGGGCTGGAGCGGTGCTCATCTCACCCACCCAGGACAAGCTCTACTCTACCGTGCAGCTCTGCTTCCTGCAGGGCGAGAAGGTCTCCAATAACGTAGCAGAATACGAGGGCCTCATAGCTGGCCTCAGGGCTGCGGTGGCCCTGGGGGGAGGCGTCTCACCATCAAGCGCGACTCGCAGCTCCTCGTCAACTTCTCCAACAAGGTATATGAGCCAAAGGATGAGCACATGGAGGCATACCTCGCGGAGGTGCGCAAGATGGAAAAGCAGTTCTCGGGTCTGGAATTACAGCATGTGCCCCGTGGCACCAACAAGAAAGCCGACGACATCGCCAGAAGAGCATCCAAGCGGCTACCCCAAGAGCCTGGCGTCTTTGAGGAGCGGCTCTTCAAGCCGTCAGCAACGCCGCCGCTCTCAAGAACAGCGTTGCCTCGTGAGGAGCTCCCTCAACCACCTGCCTCAGGAGCCCTGGCCTGCGGCCCGACCTCGGGAGCGCGGTTGCTCTTAGCGCTCGAACCTCAGGAGGGTGCTGGATCAAGGAATTCAAGGAATACCTGATGCAAGGGACGCTGCCGGAAGAGGAGCAGGACATGGAGCGTGTGACCCGACAAGCCACGGCATACTGCATCCGGGACGGTGAGTTATACTGGAAGCGGCCAAATGACGTTTCCCTACGTTGCACCTCCAGGGAGCAAGGAAAAGGGCCGCTGACCGACATACACGGTGGGGACTGCGGGCACCACTCGTTGTCACGGACCCTCGTCGGCAAGGTGTTTCGCAGTGGATTCTACTGGCCCATGACACTCAATGATGCGACTGAGTTGGTAAGGTCCTACGAGGCCTGCCAATTCCACGCCAAGCAGATTCATTAGCCGGCTCAGGGCCTCCAGACCATCCCACTCTCATGGCCGTTCGCGGTCTGCGGGCTGGATATCTTGGGCCCGTTCCCTCGAGCGCCTGGGGGCTACCGCTACCTCTACATCGCCATCAACAAGTTCACCAAGTGGCCGGAGGTAGAAGCCGTCCGCACCATCCCAGCTGGCTTCGCGGTCAAGTTCATCTAGGGTCTCGTGAGCCGTTTCCGGGTCCCCAACCGCATCATCACCGATAACGGCTCACGGTTCACTAGTAATCTCTTCAAGACATATTGTGCTAACCTTGGAACACAGATCTGCTACACTTCGGTGGCACACCCCAGGAGCAATGGTCAGGCCGAATGCGCCAACGCAGAGGTCCTGAGGGGCCTCAAGACCAGGACCTTCAAGAAGAAGCTCAAGGCATGCGGCAGGGGCTGGCACGACGAGCTCCAGTCCGTGCTGTGGTCCATCCGCACCACCGCCACCAAGCCAACGGGTGAGACCCCATTCTTCCTCGTCTATGGAGCAGAAGCGGTTCTCCCTCACAAGGTGAAACATCGCTCCACGCAGGTCCCGGTGTTCGATGAGGCGCAGCAGGACGCCTTGCGAGGGATGGACCTCGTGCTGGGGGAGGAACGCCACCGTAAAGCCGCGCTATGAGCGGCAAGGTATCAGCAGGCGCTGCAGTGGTACCACTGCCGCAACATCCGCTCCAGGACGCTCGAGGTGGGTGACCTCGTCCTAAGGCGGGTGCTCTCCAGGGAAGGGCTGCATAAGCTCTCACCCATGTGGGAGGGCCCATTCAGGGTCGCCCACGTCTCCAGGCCTGGCGCTGCGCGCATGGAGACGCAGGACGGGGTACCCATCTAGAACGCCTGGAACATCCAGCACCTCCGAAAGTTCTACCCATGAAGAAAGGCTCAGCGCCTGTGAAAAAGGCCAAGTGCCTGTGAAGGTCTCCGCTCGTGACACTCTCACGTAATAATGAGTGGGGTTGTACACGCCCCGGAGTCTCAGGAGTGCCGCCCTCGGGCCTCGGGGGCTCCCTCCCACGTCCTAGTGGCAGCACTTAGCTCCGCGCTGGTGAGAAGACTTGAAGACTAGACTAGGTGCCGGACGCGGCTTTTCATTTGCTTTCCGTAGTTGGCTCGCCCCTCTTTAATTGAAGTTTGCTTCTGGTGTTCTCGGCTGATTTGGTTATCTTGCCTTCTGCCTCTATTTCCGTCTTCAGTTTAGCCTGTACTCTCTCTCGCATTCCTCGCGAGGGGGCTGGACAGGTGCCCTCGTGAGCGTTTTTCCCTTTTTCTGCTTTTCTTCTGCTTTTCGTGAGGCACCCTCGTTCGAGCCCACAAGCTGGCGCACCTCTCCTAATCCGTGCCCCATGGGTACCGCGATACAAAGCGCTGGGTCAAGGCCAGTGGCGCCTGCGACCAAGGTTCGGAAAATGTTAGGCCTCCTGACGAGTTTTTGCAGTTTCTAAGCGCCTACCAGGCCAAGGGGGCCTCGACAGGTACCAGGAAGCGAGCACCTCGTGGAGAGGAGGCTACTTCGAGCACGTCAAGCTAAGTTATCCTTACATAAAACGATGATGTTGCGACACAGCACAGGGACGATGAACATAGCATAATAACTGGGAAATCATAGTTCGTTGATCGCCCCTCCGGAACCCCATACTGGTTTCTTTCTTAATACAGGAAGGAAAGGAAGAACGAGATAAAAGCGGCGCGTGCCCCCATGGCAGACCGCGAAGGCGGGCTCTTGGCGCCGACCCGAGCTCAGCCAGACCCCTCCTCGCGCTTCACAGGGGCGCGGCGACGAGACGACATGTCAGGACCCCGATTCTAAGTCACACCGATCTAGCATGTAACACATCATATCACTTTGCGGCCTCACGCACGGTATTCCCACGGGTGCCACCTTACCTGGCCCGTGACCGTTTGCGCCTTTTGGCTCACGTATATGATAGTGTCGCTAGCATCCATATGACAGAGAACACGAGCCGACATGACTAGTCGTGAACCCAAAGTGGCACTAACTTACAGGGACACGCATACATGACCCAGCAACGAACGTGTCGGTCATCAGCGAGTGGATTCGGGCTGTAGCAACTGGGCTAGAAGGACTCCGGGATTCCGGGCTGTAGTAGGCTAGCAGGACTCCGAAAGACACCGCGTGACATTTCCCCGAAGGGACAGACACATGATCGAGGAAGGACACATGCCGGCCAGTCTAAGTGTTCTGGAGCAGTAGCAACTGGGCTAATAGGACTCCGGTAAACTGGGCTGTAGCAGACTACATGGCTCAGTGGAAGCACTAGACTACATTTCCCCATAAGAGAGGCTACCAAGGATAGACAACTAGGTTGTCGGATCCCACACATACCAAGAATTTCAAATCATACACACAATATGCTCGATATGTGTAAATACAACATGGCATCCCAACAAAACTCTACAAGTCAAAGTATTTATTCATTAGGCTCTGAGGAGCCAAGTTTACAAGCATAGGTCTCATGACCCCACATACAGAGCATATAAGCAACAAGCGGAAGCAAAACCTGTCTGAGTACAGACAACTACAAATGAAAAAGGCTGAGAAGCCTGACTATCTACAAGACCCTGGCGAGGGCACAAGATCGTAGCTGAGGTAACAAGCTAAACGTCGAAGTCCACGCGGAACTACTAGCGAGACTGAAGTCTCTCTGAAAAAACATAAATTAAGCAAACGTGAGTACAAATGTACCCAGCAAGACTTACATCAAAACTAACTACATATGCATCAGTATCAACAAGGGGGTGGTGGAGTTTAACTGCAGCAAGCCAGCTTTGACTCGGTGGCTATCCTAACTACGACTGCAAGTAACTCTTTGAGGTGGCGCACACGAGTCCACATATTCACCATATCAATACACCACTATGGATCCGCTCCCGTCTTCCTACGAGAACGCCATCCATAGCACTCACGCTTATCTTGCGCATTTTAGAGTATCCACTTTCACTTGTCTATGAACTGTACAGGCAACCCAGAAGTCCTTTACCGCGGACACGGCTATTCGAATAAATGATGTTAACCTTGCAGGGGTGTACTTCTTCACACACGTTCTCGCCACTTACCACCATGTACACGTCGTGTATCTCGGCAACCTTCAAGCGGAAGCCTGGCGAGGGAGTCGGCCACGACCTGACTAACCACACAAGTCTCTAGTCCAGGTTTATCGCCTATTCGGGTTCCATCCGCAAGGAGGTCCGGCCGGGGTGTCGCTCACGACCCCAAACGATGTGTAGGGTTCCAAGCCCACCTCGACGGATGGTTCTACGCTTGGTACACCGTGCCACTATGCCTAGTCTGTCCCAAGCCCACCTCTACCGGGTGCCACTTGGTAGACTGCTAACACTACCTACAAACACCAGAAACTAGTTGCAACTCCTGGACAGAGATCAGGTTGATTAATGTGTGGTAATAACTGTTCACGGATCACAAACACAGAACTCAGTTCCTGAGGACGGTTTCAATGAGACAACCCACCATGTACTCCTACATGGCCTCTCACCGCTACCTTTACCAAATCGTGTTCACACAGTTAGCTCTCAATAGTAGGACATGTTCACCACATTCCAATTCATTCCCGATGAATCAGACCCGACTCAACTCTAAGCAGTAGCAGGCATGACAACAAGCATGAATGAGTAGGCACATCAGGTCTCAAACAATTCCTACTCATGCTAGTGGGTTTCATCTATTTACTGTGGCAATGACAGGTCATGCAGAGGAAAGGGGTTCAACTACCGCAACATGTAACAGCTGAATCGTTGTTGTTCTAATGCAGTAAAAGAGAGCAGAAGCGAGAGAGTGGGGTTGTATCGGAATGAACAAGGATGTTTTGCTTGACTGGCACTTCTGAAGATAGCATTGGGTCTTCATCAGTGTCAACGATCACAGCGTCGGAACAACGTCTAGCGAGGGGGAACAACACCGGCAAACAGAGAAAAAACACATCAATGCAATGCACAATATGATGCATGAACATGGCATGTATATGTGATGTTGTTTGTGCTAATGCAAATAGCAACAAGTTCAATGGAGCTCATTTGAATCAAGGATTCAAATGCAACTCCAAACTTAAGAATTTTAAATGCCCTTTATGTGTTTTCATTTATACAGCAGGTTTAGGTTGATTTGTCATGCATGAAACTAGTACATCTGGATAGATTGAATTTTTTTGATAATTTTTCATATATAACTTATTTCATTCTGAGCTACGGTTGATTTTATATGTTTTTTAGAAGTTTTGGGCATTTTCTGAAAATAATAAATCATTTCTGATTTATTAAAATCCCAGAAAGCATTACTGCGTCAGCACCACATCATGACGACGTCAGCAAGTCAACAGGGGCCGGTCCTGGTCAAACCTGACCAGTGGGGCCCAGTGGTCAGTGACACAGGGCTGGTTAGAGTCGCAGATAGGTGGGACCGGTCAAGGGCCACGTCAGTAGGGTCAATGCTGACGCGTGGGGCCACTATGCTTAATTAAAACTAAACAGGAACTAAACTTTGGTTAGATAAGGGCGTGGGCCCATACGTCAGTGACCCGGGGTGGTCAAACCCCGGTCAAACAAGTTAAACGCGCCGGCGGCTCGACGCCGGCGGCTCGACGCCGGCGGCGACAGACGCGGCGGAGGCGCTCGGGAAATGCCCTCCGGCGACCAAAACAGCGGCGGAGATGATCTACGCATAGCTGGCGCTTAGCCGCATCCAGCTAAGCAAGCGGGAGGGGCTAAGGTGGAGCGGGCTCGCCGGACTCGAGCTCGTGGCGGCGGCCGACGCTCGGGTGAGCTCGGAATGGACGCGGTAGGGCACGAAAGGAGCCGAGGGTGGGTGCGTTCAAAATGTGGGACTGCACTGAGTGCAGTGAGGAGCTCGGACGTGTGCTTGCACGGCCGTAGCCACAACGGCTTCATGGTCGGCGGTGAGGTGCTCTCGGCTCCGGTGAAAACGGCGGCTACAGGGCGCAATCGATGCAGGGAGGAGGGAGTTTAGGGGAAGGAGCTCACCGCGGTTGCAACGGGGGCCTCGGCGAGCTCGGGGAGGGCTGGTGACGACGGGAGGTCGCCGGCGATCTCGGTGACCCGTGGTTGAAGAAGACGATGGCGACGGCGATACAGGTCGTCCGGGCTTGGTTCCTTCGTCTTGGAGAAGTGGCGTGAGGATGTAGAGCTCGGGAACACAATCGGAGGGCGAGGGGACGGCTGTGGCCGCGACGGTGCTCGGCGGCGCGCTGTGGTGCGCTCGGGCGCGAGAGAGAGATCCAGGGTAGGGGTGAGAGCGAGGGAGAGTGAGAGAGAAAGAGAGAGGCAGGGAGGTGTGTGGCGCCATCTGGGCGCGTCGAGGAGAGGGAGGCAAGCAAGCAGGAGGTGGAGGCTCGGGCACGGGCGCGTCGACATGCCTCTGCCAGTAGGCAGATGTTGAAGACCGCGGTGCCCCTGGTGGGCTGGGCCGCCAAGTGGACTGGCCAGGTGGGCTGCCCAGGTGAGTGCCAGGTAAAAACTCTCTCTGTTTTAAATTTGTTTCTGTTTTCTATTGTTTGCCTCTGTTTTGATTTAGTTTAACACTGAATCATTTTTTATAATTCTGAAAATATTTTTGGGCAGTTTTGAAATTATTCCCAACAGCCCTCAACTAGTTTCAGAATTATTAGAGCATTTAAAATATTTATAGGATTTAAATGCCCCAATTCAAATACAATATGAGTTAATTCAAAAATCCAAATGTCATGGAAAAATGTGCATCATCTCTGGTTACTGTTTCCAGCATTTTCCAAAAATGGTGAACATTTTTTAAGGCCATTTGGGTTCATTGAAAAATATTTTTAGTTGAACCTATTTGAATTGATTTAGTGCTAGGGCTTGGTCATCCTCAATTCAAAATTCCTTTGAATTCAAACATGATGCATGGATGCAGATGCAACTAATTACAAACAATTCTGAGGCTGTGACACGACCCGCTGCCACCTTCGAAGCGGGCGCGGCGGCTGGTCGTAACCACCGCTGCTAGAGTTGTCGCCTGGGGAAGAGCCGTCGTAGCTGGACAAGACGCGGTCGACGCCAAGGGCGGGTCCGCCCTCATCCTCGTCACGGCCATCGCCAAGGCCGAGCACCTCGTCGCCGTCGTTGACCTCGGGGCAGCACCCGGCGCGGCGACCATCTTCCCCAAACACCCTCACGTAGAGGGTCGCATCGCCGTCGTACTTGAAATGGAGGGTGCACCGCCTACCCAGGCCGCGCGCGCGGGCAAACGTCTGCCAGCCGCGGGCCAGGGCTATGTTGCCCGCAACGGAGACCTCAACCGCGACCCAGGAAGCCCTGCTGCAGCAGCCGTCTGCCTGGACCTGCGGCCGGCAGTTCGTCGATGAAGAAGCGCGGGAGCTGAAGCCAGTTGCCGGCCGGGTTCTCCGACCAGACGACGAACTCCGGCAGCACCTCCGCCGACTGGAAGCGCGGCCGGGGAGGCCGCGCGACCACGGCACGTCTCCCTTCATCAACAGGGCTGCCGCGACCAGGGCGACCCCTGCCGTGCGAAGCGGCACCACCGCGGCTGCGAAGGACCGCGACGGGGGTCGCGGTGTGCTTGCGGGGACGGCCGCGTCCACGCTTGGGCGCCGGAGAGCCGGGGCCCTCGCGAAGGGCCTTCCCCTTCTCTGCGGCGGAGAACCTTTTCGACGGCGCCACTGGTGTCGCTACTAGCAAAGGAAGAGAAGCGAGTGGAATGGGAAGAGGTGGGCGATGGGGGCTCTGCCCCGCTCCCATTTATAGCAGGAGAAGGCCAACCAGTGCCGCCCACGATCACAGGTAATGATGGTTTTTCCTTGCATGCAGTAGGGACTCGTCAAATCGGGCAGTTGCCGAGGCAGCGTGGGGAAGCGGAGACGCCCACGTCCAAGCAACTGCCACGTGTCGACCGGGGCCGCAGGCTATTGGGGCCCGCGGTGCTCCGCACTTGCCCTTTGGCTTCGCCTCGAAGCCAAGTCGGAGCGCGCCTTGGGCTCGGGGGCTACTGTCGGCATTCTGGGAACGGTGGTCCCCGGACTTGCCTGCCTGCGGCCCACGGTGTGGCTCCACAAGCGGGCCTGTACGGCCCATCTTCACCAACAAGCACTCAAGACCGTCGTGAGGGGCCAAGCCTCGCTAGGCGGACGACACAAGACCTCTTCGGGAGTGCCTTCACCAGGCTGGCTCGCGAGGGGCGGAGAGATCAAGGCGAGGCAAACCTTGCAAGGTTCTCATGACGTGAGCCATGACGATCGAGACCAGGCGGGTGCCAGGCGGGCGCCAACGCGCATAGTGTCGTTGCTTCCTCTTTGGTGCTAAGGAGGCAAGCGCAGGCGAGGAGTACCGGGGCATCAAGCAAAGGTTTCCATATCGGTGCAACGAGACCAAGACCAGCAGGACGGCAAGACGGAGGTCACCGTGGAGCCCAAGACGGCGTCACCACCAGAGCCTTTGGTAGGCGAAGACTACTTTTGTCAGGATAAGCTGTACTAGCTGTCCCCTTTCAAATTGGCTATTGTTGGCTCCCTTCCCGCTCAATATTTGGGAAGAGGACCAGGGCCTCTATAAATAGGGTTAGCCACCACAGTAGAGGGTATCGGATCCTCACCTACCAGAACTCATCTCGAGCGATCCTCACACCCACCAAGCACAAGAACACCTCACCTCAGGAGGCTGTTCTTCCCCTTGTACTGTTCTTCCGCAGCCCAAGAGGCAATCCACCACCACCACACTGGAGTAGGGTATTACACCACAATGGTGGCCCAAACCAGTATAAATCTCGTGTCTCATGTGTTGAGAGTTCGTCGTGCTTAGACTAGAGATCGTGAAGCGTGTGAGGGCGAGATCGGTGAGGGGGAGATCTTCGCGCGCACCGCGGTGTTCGAACCTTAAGGGTTTTGCCGGAACCCGAGATCTGACATTTACAAGAAAGTGAGTGGGAGCACTACAGCCTTTCTGATAAGTATATGTGAATGACATATTGTTGATCGGAAATGATGTAGAATTTTTGGAAAGCATAAAGCAATGTTTGAAAGGAGTTTTTCAAAGAAAGACCTCGGTGAAGCTACTTACATATTGGGCATCAATATCTATAAAGATAGATCAAGACGCTTGATAAGACTTTCGATGAGTACATACCTTGATAAGATTTTGAAGGATTTCAAAATGGATTAGTCAAAGGAGTTCTTGCCTGAGTTGTAAGGTCTGAAGTTGAGTAAGACTCAAAACCCGACCACGACAGAAGATAGAAAAAGAATGAAAGTCATTCCCTATGCCTCAGCCATAGGTTCTATAAAGTCTGCCATGCTGTATTCTAGAACTATTGTATACCTTGCCATGAGTTTGGCAAAGGAGTACAATAGTGATCCAGGCGTAGAACACTGGATAGCGGTCAAAATTATCCTCAGAGGACTAAGGAAATATTTCTCGGTTATGGAGGTGATAAAGAGTTCATCATAAAGAGTTACGTCGATGCAAGCTTTAACACCGATCTGGATGACTCTGAGTCTCAATCTAGATACATATTGAAAGTGGGAGCAATTAGCTAGAGTAGCTACATGCAGAGCATTGTAGAAATAGAAATTTTCAAAATACATACGGATCTGAATGTGGTAGACCCGTTGACTAAACTTCTCTCACAAGCAAAACATGATCAGACCTTAGTACTCTTTGGGTGTTAATCACATGGCGATGTGAAGTAGATTATTGACTCTAGTAAACCCTTTGGGTGTTGGTCACATGGCGATGTGAACTACGGGTGTTAATCACATGGTGATGTGAACTATTAGTGTTAAATCACATGGCGATGTGAACTAGATTATTGACTCTAGTGCAAGTGGGAGACTGAAGGAAATATGCCCTAGAGGCAATAATAAAGTTGTTATTTTATATTTCCTTATATCATGATAAATGTTTATTATTCATGCTAGAATTGTATTAACCAGAAACTTGATACATGTGTGGATACATAGACAAAACACCGTGTCCCTTGTAAGCCTCTACTAGACTAGCTCATTAATCAAAGATGGTTAAGTTTCCTAACCACAGACATGTGTTGTCATTTGATGAACAGGATCACATCATTAGGAGAATGATGTGATGGACAAGACCCATCCGTTAGCTTGGCATAATGATCATTTAGTTTTATTGCTATTGTTTTCTTCATGACTTATACATATTCCTTTGACTATGAGATTATGCAACTCCCGAATACCGGAGGAACACTTTGTGTGCTATCAAACGTAACAACATAACTGGGTGATTATAAAGATGCTCTGCAGGTGTCTCCAAAGGTGTTTCTTGGGTTGGCATGTATCGAGATTAGGATTTGTCACTCCGAGTATCAGAGAGGTATCTCTGGGCCCTCTCAGTAATGCACATCACTATAAGCATTGCAAGCAATGTGGATAATAAGTTAGTTACGGGATGATGCATTCTGGAACGAGTAAAGAGACTTGCCGATAACGAGATTGAACTAGGTATGATGATACCGACGATCGAATCTCGGGCAAGTAACATACCGATGACAAAGGGAATGACGTATGTTGTCATTACGGTTTGACCGATAAAGATCTTCATAGAACATGTAGGAACCAATATGAGCATCCAGGTTCCGCTATTGGTTATTGACCGGAGAAGTGTCTCGGTCATGTCTACATAGTTCTCGAACCTGTAGGGTCCGCGCGCTTAACGTTCGATGACGATTTGTATTATGAGTTATGTGTTTTTGGTGACCAAAGATTGTTTGGAGTCCCGGATGAGATCACGGACATGACAAGGAGTCTCAAAATGGTCGAGAGGTGAGGATTGATATATTGGATGATAGTAGTTGGACACCAAAATGGTTTCAGGATGTTTCGGATATTTATCGGAGTATTGAGGGGTTACCAGAACCCCCCGGGGAAAGTAATGGGCCTACATGGGCCATAGGGGAGAGGGGAGGCATCCCACAAGGGGTGACCGCGCCCCCCTCCCATAGGGAGTCCGAATTGGGCTAGGGGCGCCCCCCCTTTCCTTCTCCTCTTCCCTCTCTCCTTCCCTCTTCCCCCCTCCATGAGAAGGAAAAAAGGGGAGGGGCAAATCCTACTAGGACTGGAGTCCTAGTAGGACTCCCCTCTCCTTGGTGCGCCCCTTGGTGGCCGGCCTCCTCCTCCCCTCCTTTATATACGGGGGCAGGGGGCACCCCAAAGCACAACAATTATTCTCTTAGCCGTGTGCGGTGCCCCCCTCCACAGTTTACTCCTCCGGTCATAGCGTCATAGTGCTTAGGCGATGCCCTGCGCGGATCACATCACCATCACCGTCACCATGTCGTCGTGCTGACGAAACTCTCCCTCGACCCTCTGCAGGATCAAGAGTTCAAGGGATGTCATCGAGCTGAACGTGTGCTGCACTCGGAGGTGTCGTACGTTCGGTACTAGATCGTTTGGATCACGAAGACGTTTGACTACATCAACTGCGTTATACTAACGCTTCTGCTTTCAGTCTGCGAGGGTACGTAGACACACTCTCCCCCTCTCATTGCTATGCATCTCCTAGATAGATCTTGCGTGATCCTAGGAATTTTTTTGAAATTGCATGCTACATTTCCCAACAACAAGGACATTAATCACCTAGATACGTACACATATGGGATGGGCTTGTGGGTCCTGTGGCTTTGTTGTGGGCCAGTTGCGGGATTTATGTCAAAACTTTTATTATATGCATACATAATATTAATAAGGCCTATTTAAAAATTATATTAGACGCGGGTACATGGGTACACAAGTATGGGTTATACTAAACCATACCTGTACCCACTATACCCGATGGGTTTCAAATTTTCCTATTTATGTACCCATGGGTACTTTTGTGACCCATACCCTTGCCCTAATAGGGTTCTTACCAGCCGGGTACGCGGGTAATGGTACCCATTGCCACCCTATCTAGAACAGAGAGGTTGGGGTAGATGAAATCCCATCTTTGCTTGGAAAAAGGGCATCCCCAAAATAAGTGGTCAGTGCTTCTTCCCGTTGACAATTGAGTACAACACAGTTGTATCCATCCAGCTCAAAAGTCTTTCTTCTTAATATATAAATTCCTTGTGTTAATTATATCATGGAGCAACATCCAGAAGAACACTTTGTGTTTTAGTTGACAAGAGCTTTTCCATATCCATTTAAAATGTTCAGGAACCTTTTTATAACCAATCAGTACTTTGTAAGCCTTTGCTGATGAGTAAAATTCATTTCCCCAGATGTAGCTCCATGTATCAGCCATTTCAAAAAATTGCGATTGCCTGACCTTAATACGAATACTTTCCATCTCCAAAAAATTGCATGTGCTTGTGTTCTTAGTGGAAGATGGAAAATATCTTCTATGAATTCAGTACTGATCATTTGGTTAACATTAATTTGAGCATTGATCACAAAGGAGAACAGATGAGGGAATTTGTGCTTTAAGATGCTGTTATGCCAAAGATCCTCCCAGAACAAAGCACTTTTACCATCTCCACATTGCACCTAGCTAGGGCATTGTATTGATTTTGAGCTTAGACAATAGAACGATAGTTCTACGGTATATCATTAATAAAATTTAAATATTTACAAATAGGTAGCAAAAGGAAAAAACATCAGCTAATGCCAGTTCTATAGGGAAAATGGCCATATTAAGTTATAGATTTAGCTCAGTCCAGCGTCTAATCTTGTCTTCTTTGCTCTCCTTTGCCCTGAGTTGTGCTACCAAACCCCTCTTTCAAGTAGAATTTCTAGGTGACTATGCTTTGCGGTGCTGATCTAAAGATCTTATCATTTCTAACAGCCCATAGACTCCAACAGCCCATTATAACAATGTCCATTGCTATCTCTTTGGGTAACTGGCATAAATAGAGTAGAATCTCATCATAAGCTGAGATGCCTCTGCGTCAGCCTGGTAAGAGATGATCCCAGTAGTAGAGAGCAAATGGACAGTTCCAAAAAAGATGGATGAAAGTCTCTTCGATATCTTCCGAGCATAGTGCACAATTATAGTCCTACAGGAACATGCTTTTCCATTGAAGTAGGTTCTTGGTGTTCAGTCTATCATGTAGTAGGAACCAAATAAAAATCTTGTGTCTGAGTCTGCATGAGGTCTGCCAAAGGTTTTTGAAGATGAAGTGGGATGTGGTAGGCCCCATTAGATCCTTATACATTTTCACGGAGGAATACTGATTGGATGTCCAAGAATAAGTCCAACTGTCATCATTCTGTGTAGCCTCTCTGTTGTTGATCAGCTCTAGGATCTGATTGCATTGCAAGAAGGCTTGCTGGGAAAGAGGCCTATGAAACTGCATGCTGATATCTACATGGGCCATCATGGTGGCTAAAGTAGAGTCCTTATCAGCAGCAAAAGAATGAGTCTAATTATCTGACCAAAAAAGAATGGTGTCTCCCTTTCCTACCTTGCATACAGCATGGGCATTATAGATGGGTAGAAGTTTGAGAATAGATTTCCACCAAAAAGAACCCACCATTCTTTCTCCAGGTAGACTTCCCTGGTAATATGTTTCCTAGATGATATTTACCCACAGGGTGTCCACCTTCTTTAGAAATTTGTGTAGGTACTTCATAAGCAAAGCTTGATTGTGAGTTGCAATATCTAGAATACCAAGACCTCCCAAATTTTTAGGTTTGCAAACAGTATCCCAAGAGATCAAAGCAGGTCCAGTCTCTTGTGTCCCAATTTTTCTCCAGAAGCATTGCTTGAGATAAAAGTCAATTTATTTCACCACTTTCTTGGGGAGCATTGAAGGAAATATGCCCTAGAGGCAAAAATAAAGTTGTTATTTATATTTCCTTATATCATCATAAATATCTATTATTCATGCTAGAATTGTATTAACCGGAAACTTGATACATGTGAGGATACATAGACAAAACACAGTGTCCCTAGTAAGCCTCTACTAGACTAGCTCGTTAATCAAAGATGGTTAAGTTTCCTAACCATAGACATTGTTGTCATTTGATGAACGGGATCACATCATTAGGAGAATGATGTAATGGACAAGATCCATCCGTTAGCTTAGCATAATGATCGTTAAGTTTTATTGGTATTGCTTTCTTCATGACTTATACTTATTCCTTTGACTATGAGATTATGCAACTCCCGGATACCGGAGGAATATCTTGTGTGCTATCAAACGTCACAACGTAACTGGGTGATTATAAAGATGCTCTACAGGTATCTTCGAAGGTGTTTGTTGGGTTGGCATAGATCAAGATTAGGATTTGTCACTCCGAGTATCGGAGAGGTATCTCTGGGCCCTCTCGGTAATGCACATCATAATAATCCTTGCAAGCAATATGACTAATGAGTTAGTTGTGGGATGATGCATTACGGAATGAGTAAAGAGACTTGGCGGTAACAAGATTGAACTAGGTATGAAGATACCGACAATCAAATATCGGGCAACTAACATACCGATGACAGAGGGAATAACGTATGTTGTCATAACGGTTCGACCGATAAAGATCTTCATAGAATATGTGGGAGACAATATGAGCATTCAGGTTCCGCTATTGGTTATTGACTGGAGAAGTGTCTCGGTCATGTCTACATAGTTCTCGAACCCGTAGGGTCCGCACGCTTAACGTTCGATGACGATTTGTATTATATGAGTTATGTGATTTGGTGACCGAATGTTGTTAGGACTCCCGGATGAGATCACGGACATGAAGAGGAGTCTCGAAATGGTCGAGAGGTAAAGATTGATATATTTGATGATAGTATTCGGACAACGGAAGTGTGCCAGAATGTATCGGGTACATATCAGAGTACCAGGGGGGTTACCGGAACCCTCGGGGGGAAGATATGGGCCATATGGGCCATAGGAGGGAGGCACACCAGCCCACAAAGGGGTGGCGCACCCCCCACAGGGAAAGAGGCCGAATTGGACTAGGAGAGGGGGTGGCGCCCCCTTTCCTTCCCCCCTCTCTCTCCTTCCCCCTTCCCCCTCCGGTAAAAGGAAAGGGGGGGTGAATCCTACTAGGATCCCAAGTAGGATCACTTCACCATCACCTTCACCACGCCGTTGTGCTGACGGAACTCTCCCTCGACACTTTGCTGGATCAAGAGTTCGAGGGACGTCATCGAGCTGAACGTGTGCAGAACTCGGAGGAGCCATACATTCGGTGCTTGATCGGTCGGAACAAGAAGAAGTTCGACTACATCAACCGCGTTAACAAACGCTTCCACTTTCGGTCTACGAGGGTACGTGGACATACTCTCCCCCTCTCGTTGCTATGCATCTCCTAAATAGATCTTGCATGAGATGAGGAATTTTTTTGAAATTGCATGCTACGTTCCCCAACGGTGGCATCTGAGCCAGGTCTATACGTAGATGATATGCACGAGTAGAACACAAAGAGTTGTGGGCGGTGATAGTCATACTGCTTACCACCAACATGTTATTTTGATTCAGTGGTATTCTTGGATGAAGCGGCCCGGACCAACCTTACATGACCACGTTCATGAGACCGGTTCCACCGATAGACATGCAACTAGTTTTGCATAAAGGTGGCTGGTGGGTGTCTGTTTCCCTAACTTTAGTTGAATTGAATTTGACTACGGCATGTCCTTGTTGAAGGTTAAAACAGCAAACTTGATGAAACACAGTTGTAGTTTTGATGCATAGGTAAGAACGGTTCTTACTAGAAGCCCGTAGCAACCACGTAAAACTTGTGTAACACCCCGCATGTAACTTTCCATATTTGTAACTCCGACTCTTGCCATTTTCGGCTATGTGCTATGATATTCCCTCCGTGGTCGGGTTTTGATTTTTCGTTTTGCATTTTGTTCATGTCATGCATTTCATATCATGTCATCATGTGCATTGCATTTGCATACGTGTTCGTCTCATGCATCCGAGCATTTTCCCCGTTGTCCGTTTTGCAATCCGGCGCTCCTATCTCCTCCGGTGCACCCCTCTTGTTTTCTTTCATGAGCGGGTGTCAAACTTTCTCCGAATGGACCGAGGCTTGTCAAGTGGCCCTAGTATACCACCCGGAGTCCACCGGTCAAGTTTCGTTCCATTTGGAGGTCGTTTGGTACTCCAACGGTTAACCGGGCATCCGCAAAGTCCATTTGAGTGTCCAGCAAAAACCCCCTAAAAACTGGCCCAAAACCCACCAAACTCTCTTCCATGCTCTAGGTCGTTCGATCACGATCGTGTGGGCGAAAACCGCACCTCATTTGGAGCCTCCTAGCTCCCTCTACCTATTTATATGTGAGCCCTCCCGAAAACATTCGCAGTTCCGCAAACCCTAAAATCCCTCCGCGCCGCGCCGGACGCGTCCGCTCCGGCCGGACGAAGCCGCCGCCGCCGCCCGGCCAACCGGAGCGCGCCACGTCGCCTCCTCCCTCTCCCCACGCCGCCGGCCCGCCGGGCCCGAGGCCGGCCCGCCCGCGCCGCGACCGGGCCACGGGCGCCCGCGCCTCCGCCGTCCTTCCCCGCCGCCTCCCGCGCCGCCGCAGCGTGCCGCCGCGGTCGCCGCCGCTGGCCGCCGTGCCCCGCTCGCCGCCGCCGTTCTCGCACGCCGCCGCCGCCCGGGGCGCGCCTCCCGAGGAGCCGCCGCCGTCGACGTCCCCTTCCTCCTCGTCGCGCCCCGCCGCCTCCTCTCCTTTCCTCCGTCGCCGGCCCCATCTGCAACTCCGGCCAGATCTGGATCGGTACAGTAGCCCGGTTTGACTTTCCCCGACCCCCTCAAATTTCCCAAGTCATATTTTTCTACAGCATATGTTCATGTTCGACAGTGCATAACTCCTTGCATGTAGCTCCATTTCGCGCGTGTAATATGTCAAATTGTTCGTCTTGTGATGCTCTACATTTTGTTCAATTGCACCATGTTCATTAGAGGTCATCTTGATGCCCAAATCTCTGTTGGAAGAGGGCTAGTTGCTGTTATCTGCTGGTTCTTAGCAGAACTTGGAGATTTGTCATTTTTGTATCATTAAATCTGTGAATCTTATGGGCATGGGCTCTACATGTGTTTTGTTGTATGCCATTCCATCTTTCCAAGGGTGTATGCCATGTATTTTTGTAATCTATGTGGTGACTAGCAGCTCCGTAATGTTTCTGATTTCAGGGACTTAGTAATTTCTCCAAGTCTTTGTCTGCTGTTATTTTGTTGCCATGTAAACTTGATGCTACAGAGAGATACATGCATATTTTGGTGATGTTCAGTAAGGATGTTTTGTAGCTATAGTTGTAATGGATCAATTCCTGCCCTTGTTTGCAATTATGGAGTGCCATAGCATGACTCAATCTTGCTCTATTTTTGCTATAAAATATTTCTGGCAGATTCTTAACATGATATTCATTTTTGCCAAGCTTATTGTAGTTGATCCATACATGCTATGCTTATACTCTTGCCATGGTTAGCTTGATAAACATGCCATCTTTCTTTATGTATGCTTTTTTTGTCATGCATTGCTCTGTAGTGATTGCATCAAGCTCACAAAGAGGCCTACATATTATTGTTTCTGCCATGCTCTGTTTTCTGCCAAGTCTGAAACCTGATAACGAAACTTGCTATGTTTACATGCTTGCCATCATATCTTCTCTTCCTTTTTGGCTTATGGTCAGTAAGGGACTTTTGTCATATGCATGTAGGAGAACACTTCCATGCCTTGTTTTGCTATGTTAAGTTCCTGTGGCATGTTGATTTCGTGCTCTGAACATTGCTACCTGATGCTGTTTTCTGCCATGTCCAGTTTTTCACTAAGTCTGTGATCCTGTTATCTTTTGCACTTTTGCCATGCTTGTTTGAGCTTGATATGTTGTGAACTAGCCGTAGCTCAGTGTTCATCTTTTGTCAAGCATCTCCTGTAGATGACTGTCATGTGCTTTGTTGCTATGTTGGAGTGCTGTAGCATTGTTACTTGTTGCATTTTAAGTGCCATCATGCTGTTAATTGCAGATTCGTGTCATTCTTGTTTTGCTTGCCATTTGCAAACCGTGCATCCGTTTCCGGTGATCTTTATATCGATTTCGACCGAAATCATCTCATCTTTCCAGTGGCATGCTTGGTTTGCCAAGTTACTGCCTTGTTCATCATTTTCCTTCCGGAGCATGCATACGCATCGCATATCATATATTGCATGTCATACATGTTTTGCACCATGTTGCTTGTGCATTTCTCGTGGTTGAGTTTGTGGTTCCGTTTGTTTGTGTTCTTGTCTTGGGTAGAGCCGGGAGACGAGTTCGTGAACGAGGAACCTGTTGAGTACGCTTACGAGGATCAAGCTTTCGACAACTCTGAGAACCTTGCAGGCAAGATGACCACCCCTCGAAATCACTTCTATCTTTGCTTTGCTAGTTGTTCGCTCTGTTGCCATGCTGCGCTACCTATCACTTGCTATATCATGCCTCCCATTTTGCCATGTCAGCCCCTAACCATCCTTTCCTAGCAAACCGTTGTGTGGCTAAGTTACCGCTTTTGCTCAGCCCTTCTTATAGCGTTGCTAGTTGCAGGTGAAGTTGAAGTTTGTTCCATGTCAGAACATGGATATGTTGGGATATCACAATATCTCTTATTTAATTAATGCATCTATATATTTTGGTAAAGGGTGGAAGGCTCGGCCTTATGCCTGGTGTTTTGTTCCACTCTTGCCGCCCTAGCTACTGATATACCGGGATTATGTTCCTTGAGTTTGCGTTCCTTACACGGTCGGGTGATTTATGGGACCCCCTTGACAGTTCGCCTCGAATAAAACTCCTCCAGCGAGGCCCAACCTTGGTTTTACCATTTGCCACCTAAGCCTTTTCCCCCGGGTTTTCGCGAGCCCGAGCGTCATCTTTATTTTAAACCCCCGGACCAGTGTTCCTTCGAGTGCTGGCCCAAACTGGGCGATGTCCGGCGCCCCCTGGGCAACCAGGGTCTATGCCAACCCGACGTCTTGCCCATCCGGTGTTCCCTGAGAACGAGATATGTGCAGCTCCTATCGGGATTTGTCGGCACATCCGGGTGGCTTTGCTGGTCTTGTTTTACCATTGTCGAAATGTCTTGTAAACCGGGATTCCGAGACTGATCGGGTCTTTCCGTGTGAAGGTTTATCCTTCGTTGACCATGAGAGCTTATGATGGGCTAAGTTGGGACACCCCTGCAGGGTAATATCTTTTGAAAGCCGTGCCCGCGGTTATGAGGCAGATGGGAATTTGTTAATGTCCGGTTGTAGAGTACTTGTCACTTGACCCAATTAAAATACATCAACTGCGTGTGTAGCCGTGATGGTATCTTCTCGGCGGAGTCCGGGAAGTGAACACGGTCTGAGTTATGTATGACATAAGTAGGAGTTCAGGATCACTTCTTGGTCATTGCTAGATGACGTCCGTTCCGTTGCTTCTCTTCTCGCTCTCTTTTGCGTATGTTAGCCACCATATATGCTTATTGCCGCTGCAACTCCACCTCATTACACCATCCTTTCTGTTAAGCTTAAATAGTCTTGGTCTCGCGGGTGTGAGATTGCTGAGTCCCCGTGACTCACAGATTCTACCAAAATAGTTGCAGGTGCCGACGATGCCAGTGCAGATGTTGGGGTCGATCTCAAGTGGGAGTTCGACGAGGAACGTGGTCGTTACTATGTGTCTTTCCCTGATGATCAGTAGTGGAGCCCAGTTGGGACGATCGGGGATCTAGCATTTGGGGTTGTCTTATTTTCATCTGGATTTTGACCGTAGTCGGTCTATATGGTTGTATTTTGGGTGATGTATGAATTATGTTTATGTATTGTGTGAAGTGGCGATTGTAAGCCAACTCTTTATCCCATTCTTGTTCATTACATGGGATTGTGTGAAGATGACCCTTCTTGCAACAAAACCACTATGCGGTTATGCCTCTAAGTCGTGCCTCGACACGTGGGAGATATAGCCGCATCGTGGGCGTTACAAGTTGGTAATCAGAGCCATCCCCGACTTAGGAGCCCCCTGCTTGATCGAATCGCTGGCGTTGTTGAGTCTAGAACAAAAATGTTTTGAGTCTTAGGATTATATATATCGGGGAGTAGGATTCTTTTTACTCCTCAGTCCCTTCGTCGCTCTGGTGAGGTCTCCTGACGTAGAAGTTTTGACTATTCTCTCCTCAAATTTCACAAAAAAAAATTAGGATCACGCGGGTATCTTGGAATCGTTTCGATGGTTTTGTGATGAGAACATTGTTCTTGGTGCCTCCTCACATTTAGGGGTTGTGGCAGTGTCCCGGGGAGTTGAGCTCCGAGGTGTTGTCGTCACAATTTTATCGTTGCAGTTCTGGAATACCTGAGTTTCGCCGACATCGAAATCTCTTTTATGCAGTTGTTGGTGAGATCACCTCGACGCCACCCAGTACTGGGGCGGGAGTTCGGGAGTATTGCCATAACTTGTATAACGGATGTTTTTTGAAGGTTGAGGTAAACGATTTCCGAAGGTTTCTTGGTTATGTGTTGACAGATGGATACAGCTGGATCTAGGGATTGCTAGTTTGTGTGATATATTTTGTGTCCCCTATATCCCCAACACCAGATTGCATAACCAGAAAGTTTCGGGAGTTTATAAGTGGGAATTGAAGTAGCCTTAGGATATCTATCCGACAGACGCATGATATGAGATTGGGGTTCGACGTCTAGTGGTCCGCCTGTACACGGTTGGTTTTACAGTGGTCTCGTAGTGTCTTAAAGAGTCCTTGGCTATGCCGACTCGGGGACGCTTCGTATGTCATGTGCACAGCCTTGTACATGATGGTGCTGTACGATTGAGCCCGTGTGGGCCCCACCACGAAGACTTCGGACGAAATTTCTATCATATGTTTGTTCCGGCTTATTCTGCAAGCCAATACTTTGTTTTGTTTTGTATTATGGTATTCGAGTTGCTTCGAAGTCATATGTTGATTCCATATCTTTTACAAGTGGCTTCTCAACTTATGGAAGTGTGATGATTTACTACGGAATTCATTCGTTCATCTTCGTTCGAATGTTTATTGTGAAGACTATATGTTGCAATTTCTATCCGTTGATTCTACTTATCTATTCTTCTATCAAGATGCTAACGGATGTCACCCTCTTCAGGATGGCTCCGCCAACGCGTCAGAATCCGGATCGCAATGAAGGGAGTCAAGCGAACCCTCCGCCACCACCTCCACCTCCGGAGGCATGGCAAGCTATCATGGCAGCCACCAACTCCAATGCTCAGATGATTCTGCAACTCTTGCAAGAACGTACTCAAGGGCAAGGCAATCAAGGTCAAGGCAACAATCAGTTTTACTTTGCTACTCTCAACCAGTTTCTCGCAAATCAGCCCAAGTCTTTCAGCTACTGTGCCGAGGCCACGGATGCCGATGATTGGCTCGTGGACATCAACAAGCATTTTGAATGTAGCAATGTCAGGCCTGAGGACTATGTCAAGTTCGCTTCTTTCCAGCTCAAGGACCAAGCTACTGATTGGTATCAACAATACCAAGATTCCAGAGGAGGTCGTGTGATCACTTGGACTGACATCTGTCAGGATTTCAAAGCGCACCACATTCCACAAAGTGTTGTTGAGAGCAAGCGTGAGGAGTTCCGCAATCTCAAGCAAGGCAACATGTCTGTGTATCAATACAACATCCAGTTTCAGAAACTGGCTCGCTTCGCTAAACAAGACGTTCCTGATGAAAAGAGCATGATCTATCACTTCAGAGGTGGCCTTAAAGAGGATCTGCAGTTAGCTCTCGTTTTTGTTGAGCCTACTCAATTTGATCAATTATACAATATGGCACTGAAGCAAGAGGCTACTCAGCTCAAGTGTGAGGCTTCTAAGAAGAGAGTCAGAGATGCAGTTCAGTCTTCTTCTTCCTCACTTGTGACAACTAAGCAACAGAAGTTCTGGTTGCCTCCTCCTCCTCCGTTTCGTCAGCCTGACCAGCAGAAGAACAAAGGTGGACATGGTTCTTCCAACTCTGGCTATCAGAACAAGTCTCAGAATCAAGCTCCAAAGTCCAATGCTCCTTATCACCGTCCACTCTCAGAGGTGACTTGCAACAAATGTCAGCAGAAAGGTCACTATGCTAATAAGTGCTTCAACCAAAGGCGTCTTCCTCCTCCTCCTCCTCCTGTCAGATCTTCCAGCAATGCAGTGGTCAAGCATAATCCAAAGTCTGCAAAGGTGAACATGATGAATGCAGCTCAAGCGGAGGAATCTACTGATGTGATAATGGGTAATCTTCCTGTTAATGATATTCCTGCTAAAGTCTTGTTTGATACTGGTGCATCAATTTTTTTCATATCAAGACCTTTTGCATCCATGAACAATTTGCATACTGTTGATCTACCTAAGCCGATAGCGGTTTCCTCTCCGGGATTATTCATGAATACCAAAATGATGGCTCCCGATGTTTCTATCAAGATGGGCAATTATAAATTTCTGTCTTCTCCAATGGTTCTTGGTGACTCGGATATTGATCTTATTCTCGGGATGGACTGGCTTTCTAAGCACAAGGCTCAACTTGATTGTGCTGCCAGGGAAATTCTATTGACACACTCGTCTGAGGATGTGATTATTTATGCCGCTCGTGATGAAACCATTTGGTTATTTTCTCTCAATGAGAAGGGCGAATTGAATGCCATCTCTCAAATTCCAGTCGTTTGTGAGTACCAAGATGTCTTTCCAGAAGAGCTTCCGGGTATGCCTCCTCACCGGCCAGTTGAGTTCGTTATCGAACTAAAGCCAGGCACTGAACCCGTTTGCAAGCGTCCATACAAGCTTGGCCCCAACGAGCTGAAGGAATTGAAGAAACAGCTCGATGAACAAGAGCGTCTGGGTTTGAACAGACCGAGTTCTTCTCCATGGGGTTGTGGTGTTCTTTTTGTCAAGAAGAAGGATGGCACGGACCGACTTTGTGTCGACTACCGTCCATTGAACACGAAGACAATCAAGAACAAGTATCCACTTCCCAACATCAATGAGCTATTTGAGCAACTCAAAGGTGCTAAAGTATTCTCCAAGCTTGACCTTCGTATGGGTTATCATCAGATTCGCATTCGTGAAGAAGATATTCCCAAGACAGCATTCAGAACAAGTTTTGGTTCTTATGAATATACTGTCGTGTCTTTCGGTCTTGTCAATGCTCCTCCAGTTTTCTCTCGGATGATGAATTTCATTTTCAACCCTTATACCAATGAATTCGTTATGGTGTATCTCGATGATATCTTGGTCTTCTCCAAGAATAAGAAGGATCATGCCAAACATTTGCGATTGGTGCTCGACAAGCTCAGAGAGTATCAATTCTATGCGAAGTTCTCTAAATGTGAGTTTTGGCTCGATGAAGTTCTTTTCCTTGGTCACATCATCTCTGCCAAGGGCATCGCTGTTAACCCCGAGAAGGTGTCCGCAATTGTGAATTGGGAACCTCCTCAGAATGTCAAGCAGCTCCGCAGTTTTCTTGGTCTTGCAAGGTATTGCCGAAGATTCGTTGAGAATTTCTCCAAGATTGCTAAGCCTCTTTCCAACCTCCTCCAGAAGCATGCGAAGTATGTCTGGTCTCCTGAGTGTGACGTTGCTTTCAACACTCTGAAAGAGAAACTAGTCACAGCTCCTGTCTTGACTCCTCCTGATGAATCCAAGCCGTTTGAAGTTTGTTGTGATGCTTCTCTCCAAGGTCTCGGTGCTGTATTAATGCAAGAGAAGAAAGTTGTGGCCTATACCTCTCGTCAGTTGAAGCCCAACGAGAAGAACTACCCCACTCACGATCTTGAGTTGGCGGCAGTTGTCCATGCATTAATAACGTGGAGACATCTCTTGTTGGGAAGACAAGTGGACATTTTCACCGATCACAAGAGTCTCAAGTATATCTTCACTCAACCCAACCTCAACCTCAGGCAGACTCGATGGGTCGAAATGATTCAAGAGTACAATCCGAGTATTGAATATACTCCAGGCAAAGCAAATGTCATTGCAGATGCTTTAAGCAGGAAGGCTTATTGGAACAGCTTAATTCTCAAGCCTTTCCAACCGGATCTTTGTGAAGCTTTCCGCAAGCTGAATCTCCACGTTGTTCCTCAAGGCTTTCTTGCCAGCCTCATAGTCTCTCCTACTTTGGAAGATCAAATTCGTGAGGCACAACTCCTTTATGCCATGGTGGAGAAGGTGAAACGTGGTATCGACAAGGGTCTTTCCAAATACAAGTGCTATCGCATTGATGACAGAGACACTTTATTCTTCGAGGACCGGATTGTGGTTCCTAAAGGTGATCTAAGGAAAGTCATTATGAACGAGGCACACAATTCTCTCCTTTCCATTCATCCTGGAAGTACGAAGATGTATCATGACCTCAAGCAGTCGTATTGGTGGACTCGAATGAAGCGAGAAATTGCTCAATTCGTGAATGAATGTGATGTCTGCCGAAGAGTGAAAGCAGAACACCAACGACCAGCTGGTCTCCTCCAACCTCTAGCTATCCCAGAATGGAAGTTTGATCACATCGAAATGGACTTCGTGACTGGTTTTCCAATGTCCAAGCGTGGAAATGATGCTATCTTTGTTGTCATCGACAAGCTCTCTAAAGTGGCTCATTTCCTGCCAATCAAAGAATCCATCACAGCAGCTCAGTTGGCAGAGCTATACACCTCCAGAATTGTCTCCTTGCACGGCATTCCACAATTGATTTCTTCAGATCGTGGAAGCATCTTCACCTCTAAGTTCTGGGACTCCTTCCAGAAGGCCATGGGCAGCAACATTCGCTTCAGCACAGCTTTCCATCCTCAAACTAGTGGCCAAGTCGAGCGAGTCAATCAAATTCTTGAGGATATGCTCAGGGCTTGTGTCATTTCCTTTGGCATGAAATGGGAAGATTTTCTTCCATATGCCGCATTCTCCTACAGCAACAGCTTCCAAGCGAGTTCGAGCAAAGCCCCATTTGAGATTCTCTATGGCAGAAAGTGCCGTACTCCTCTCAATTGGTCAGAGACTGGTGAACGCCAACTTCTTGGCAATGACTTAATCACTGAAGCTGAAGAAATGTGTAAAGTCATCTGTGATAATCTCAAAGCCGCGCAATCGCGCCAGAAGAGTTACTATGATAGTAAGCACCGTGATTTGGCTTTCGAGATCGGAGACCATATCTACCTCCGCGTCTCTCCAATGAAAGGCACTCGTCGCTTCGGTATCAAAGGGAAGCTTGCCCCTAGATACGTGGGTCCTTTCAAGATCATTGGCAAAAGAGGCGACCTCGCCTATCAACTTGAGCTTCCTTCCAACTTCGCGAACGTGCACGATGTGTTCCACGTGTCTCAGCTCCGCAAGTGCTTCAAGACGCCTGAGCGCACTATCAACTTCGAAGAGATTGACCTCCAAGAAGATTTGTCTTATCATGAGCACCCCGTTGCCATTCTTGAAGAAACTGAGCGCAAGACTCGCAACAAGTCAATCAAATTCCTGAAAGTGAAGTGGTCGCACCATTCCAACAGGGAAGCCACCTGGGAACGCGAGGACCATCTCCGTTCCGAATATCCGGAGTTCTTTCAGTCCTAGATCTCGGGACGAGATCCTCTCGCAGTGGTGGAGTGTTGTAACACCCCGCATGTAACTTTCCATATTTGTAATTCCGACTTTTGCCATTTTCGGCTATGTGCTATGATATTCCCGCCGTGGTCGGGTTTTGTTTTTTCGTTTTGCATTTTGTTCATGTCATGCATTTCATATCATGTCATCATGTGCATTGCATTTGCATACGTGTTCGTCTCATGCATCCGAGCATTTTCCCCGTTGTCCGTTTTGCAATCCGGCGCTCCTATCTCCTCCGGTGCACCCCTCTTGTTTTCTTTCGTGAGCGGATGTCAAACTTTCTCGGAATGGACCGGGGCTTGTCAAGTGGCCCTAGTATACCACCCGGAGTCCACCGGTCAAGTTTCGTTCCATTTGGAGGTCGTTTGGTACTCCAACGGTTAACCGGGCATCCGCAAAGTCCATTTGAGTGTCCAGCAAAAAACCCCTAAAAACCGGCCCAAAACCCACCAAACTCTCTTCCATGCTCTAGGTCGTTCGATCACGATCGTGTGGGCGAAAACCGCACCTCATTTGGAGCCTCCTAGCTCCCTCTACCTATTTATATGTGAGCCCTCCCGAAAACATTCGTAGTCTCCGAAAACCCTAAAATCCCTCCGTGCCGCGCCGGACGCATCAGCTCCGGCCGGACGAAGCCGCCGCCGCCGCCCGGCCAACCGGAGCGCGCCACGTCGCCTCCTCCCTCTCCCCACGCCGCCGGCCCGCCGGGCCCAAGGCCAGCCCGCCCGCGCCGCGACCGGGCCCCGAGCGCCCGCGCCTCCGCCGTCCTTCCCCGCCGCCTCCCGCGCCGCCGCCGGCCGCCGTGCCCCGCTCGCCGCCGCCGTTCTCGCGCGCCGCCGCCGCCGCCGCCTGGGGCGCGCCTCCCGAGGAGCCGCCGCCGTCGACATCCCCTTCCTCCTCGTCGCGCCCCGCCGCCTCCTCTCCTTTCCTCCGTCGCCGGCCCCATCTGCAACTCCGGCCAGATCTGGATCGGTACAGTAGCCCGGTTTGACTTTCCCCGACCCCCTCAAATTTCCCAAGTCATATTTTTCTACAGCATATGTTCATGTTCGACAGTGCATAACTCCTTGCATGTAGCTCCGTTTCGCGCGTGTAATATGTCAAATTGTTCGTCTCGTGATGCTCTACATTTTGTTCAATTGCACCATGTTCATTAGAGGTTATCTTGATACCCAAATCTCTGTTGGAAGAGGGCTAGTTGCTGTTATCTGCTGGTTCTTAGCAGAACTTGGAGATTTGTCATTTTTGTATCATTAAATCTGTGCATCTTATGGGCATGGGCTCTACATGTGTTTTGTTGTATGCCATTCCATCTTTCCAAGGGTGTATGCCATGTATTTTTGTAATCTATGTGGTGACTAGCACAAGCATGCAAAGTAGGCTCCGTAATGTTTCTGATTTCAGGGACTTAGTAATTTCTCCAAGTCTTTGTCTGCTGTTATTTTGTTGCCATGTAAACTTGATGCTACAGAGAGATACATGTATATTTTGGTGATGTTCAGTAAGGATGTTTTGTAGCTATAGTTGTAATTGATCAATTCCTGCCCTTGTTTGCAATTATGGAGTGCCATAGCATGACTCAATCTTGCTCTATTTTTGCTATAAAATATTTCTGGCAGATTCTTAACATGATATTCATTTTTGCCAAGCTTATTGTAGTTGATCCATACATGCTATGCTTATACTCTTGCCATGGTTAGCTTGATAAACATGCCATCTTTCTTTATGTATGCTTTTTTTGTCATGCATTGCTCTGTAGTGATTGCATCAAGCTCACAAAGAGGCCTACATATTATTGTTTCTGCCATGCTCTGTTTTCTGCCAAGTCTGAAACCTGATAACGAAACTTGCTATGTTTACATGCTTGCCATCATATCTTCTCTTCCTTTTTGGCTTATGGTCAGTAAGGGACTTTTGTCATATGCATGTAGGAGAACATTTCCATGCCTTGTTTTGCTATGTTAAGTTCCCGTAGCATGTTGATTTCGTGCTCTGAACATTGCTACCTGATGCTGTTTTCTGCCATGTCCAGTTTTTCACTAAGTCTGTGACCCTGTTATCTTTTGCACTTTTGCCATGCTTGTTTGAGCTTGATATGTTGTGAACTAGCCGTAGCTCAGTGTTCATCTTTTGTCAAGCATCTCCTGTAGATTACTGCCATGTGCTTTGTTGCTATGTTATAGTGCTGTAGCATTGTTACTTGTTGCATTTTAAGTGCCATCATGTTGTTAATTGCAGATTCGTGTCATTCTTGTTTTGCTTGCCATTTGCAAACCGTGCATCCGTTTCCGGTGATGTTTATATCGATTTCGACCGAAATCATCTCATCTTTCCAGTGGCATGCTTGGTTTGCCAAGTTACTGCCTTGTTCATCATTTTCCTTCCGGAGCATGCATACGCATCGCATATCATATCTTGCATGTCATGCATGTTTTGCACCATGTTGCTTGTGCATTTCTCGTGGTTGAGTTTGTGGTTCCGTTTGTTTGTGTTCTTGTCTTGGGTAGAGCCGGGAGACGAGTTCGTGAACGAGGAACCTGTTGAGTACGCTTACGAGGATCAAGCTTTCGACAACTCTGAGAACCTTGTAGGCAAGATGACCACCCCTCGAAATCACTTCTATCTTTGCTTTGCTAGTTGTTCGCTCTATTGCCATGCTGCGCTACCTATCACTTGCTATATCATGCCTCCCATTTTGCCATGTCAGCCCCTAACCATCCTTTCCTAGCAAACCGTTGTGTGGCTAAGTTACCGCTTTTCCTCAGCCCTTATAGCGTTGCTAGTTGCAGGTGAAGTTGAAGTTTGTTCCATGTCGGAACATGGATATGTTGGGATATCACAATATCTCTTACTTAATTAATGCATCTAATATATTTTGGTAAAGGGTGGAAGGCTCGGCCTTATGCCTGGTGTTTTGTTCCACTCTTGCCGCCCTAGCTACTGATATACCGGGATTATGTTCCTTGAGTTTGCGTTCCTTACACGGTCGGGTGATTTATGGGACCCCCTTGACAGTTTTCCTCGAATAAAACTCCTCCAGCAAGGCCCAACCTTGGTTTTACCATTTGCCACCTAAGCCTTTTCCCCCGGGTTTTCGCGAGCCCGAGGGTCATCTTTATTTTAAACCCCCGGACCAGTGTTCCTTCGAGTGCTGGCCCAAACTGGGCGATGTCCGGCGCCCCCTGGGCAACCAGGGTCTATGCCAACCCGACGTCTTGCCCATCCGGTGTTCCCTGAGAACGAGATATGTGCAGCTCCTATCGGGATTTGTCGGCACATCCGGGTGGCTTTGCTGGTCTTGTTTTACCATTGTCGAAATGTCTTGTAAACCGGGATTCCGAGACTGATCGGGTCTTTTCGGGTGAAGGTTTATCCTTCGTTGACCGTGAGAGCTTATGATGGGCTAAGTTGGGACACCCCTGCAGGGTAATATCTTTCGAAAGCCATGCCCGCGGTTATGAGGCAGATGGGAATTTGTTAATGTCCGGTTGTAGAGAACTTGTCACTTGACCCAATTAAAATACATCAACTGTGTGTGTAGCCGTGATGGTCTCTTCTCGGCGGAGTCCGGGAAGTGAACACGGTCTGAGTTATGTATGACGTAAGTAGGAGTTCAGGATCACTTCTTGGTCATTGCTAGATGACGTCCGTTCCGTTGCTTCTCTTCTCGCTCTCTTTTGCGTATGTTAGCCACCATATATGCTTATTGCCGCTGCAGCTCCACCTCATTACACCATCCTTTCCGTTAAGCTTAAATAGTCTTGATCTCACGGGTGTGAGATTGCTGAGTCCCCGTGACTCACAGATTCTACCAAAACAGTTGCAGGTGCCGACGATGCCAGTGCAGATGTTGGGGTCGATCTCAAGTGGGAGTTCGACGAGGAACGTGGTCGTTACTATGTGTCTTTCCCTGATGATCAGTAGTGGAGCCCAGTTGGGACGATCGGGGATCTAGCATTTGGGGTTGTCTTATTTTCATCTGGATTTTGACCGTAGTCGGTCTATATGGTTGTATTTTGGGTGATGTATGAATTATATTTATGTATTGTGTGAAGTGGTGATTGTAAGCCAACTCTTTATCCCATTCTTATTCATTACATGGGATTGTGTGAAGATGACCCTTCTTGCGACAAAACCACTATGCGGTTATGCCTCTAAGTCGTGCCTCGACACGTGGGAGATATAGCCGCATCGTGGGCGTTACAACTTGCAACAACAAAGTAGAGGACGCCTAACTTGTTTTTGCAAGGCATGTTGTGATATGATATGGTCAAGACATGATGTGATATACATTGTTGTATGAGATGACCATGTTTTGTAGAAGTTATCGGCAACTGGCAGGAGCCTTATGGTTGTCGCTTTATTGTATGAAATGCAAACGCCATGTAATTGCCTTACTTTATCAGTATGCATTAGCGATAGTTGTAGAAGCAATAGGTGGTGAGATGACCACGACGCTACGATGGAGATCAAGGTGTCAAGCCAGTGACGATGGAAATCATGACGGTGCTTTGGAGATGGAGATCAAAGGCACAAGATGATGACGGCCATATCATGTCACATATTTTGATTGCATGTGATGTTTATCTTTTATGCATCTTATTTTGCTTAGTACGGTGGTAGAATTATAAGATGATCCCTTACTAAAATTATAAGGTATAAGTGTTCTCCCTGAGTATGCACCGTTGCGACAGTTCGTCGTGCCGAGACACCACGTGATGGTCGGGTGTGATAAGCTCTACGTTCACATACAACGGGTGCAAGACAGTTTGCACATGCGGAATACTCGGGTTAAACTTGACGAGCCTAGCATGTACAGACATGGCCTCGGAACACTGGAGACCGAACGGTCGAGCGTGAATCATATAGTAGATATGATCAACATAGAGATGTTCACCATTGAAAACTACTCCATCTCACGTGATGATCGGACATGGTTTAGTTGATTTGGATCACGTGATCATTTATATGACTCGAGGGATGTCTATCTAAGTGGGAGTTCTTAATTAATATGATTAATTGAACTTAATTTATCATGAACTTAGTCCTAATAGTTTTTGCATATCTATGTTGTAGATCAATGGCCCGTGCTATCGTTCCCTTGAATTTTAATGCGTTCCTAGAGAAAGCAAAGATGAAAGATGATGGTAGCACCTACATGGACTGGGTCCGTAATTTGAGGACTATACTCATTGCTGCACAAAAGAATTATGTCCTTGATGCGCCGCTAGGTGAAAGGCCTGTTGTAGGAGCAGATGTTGATGTTATGAACGTCTGGCAAGCTCGATCTAATGACTACTCGATAGTTCAGTGTGCCATGATTTACGGCTTAGAATGGGGACTTCAAAGACGTTTTGAACGTCATGGAGCATATGAGATGTTCCAGGAGTTGAAGTTAATATTTCAAGCAAATGCCCGAGTTGAGAGATATGAAGTCTCCAACAAGTTCTATAGCTGCAAGATGGAGGGGAATAATTCTGTCAGTGAACACATACTCAGAATGTCTCGGTATCATAACCACTTGGCTCAGCTAGGAGTTAATCTTCCAGATGATAGTGTTATTGACAGAGTTCTTCAATCATTGCCACCAAGCTATAAAGGCTTCATGATGAACTATAATATGCAAGGGATGGAAAACACTATTCCCGAGCTCTTCGCAATGCTCAAAGCTGCGAGGTAGAAATCAAGAAGGAGCATCAAGTGTTGATGGTTAACAAGACTACTAGTTTCAAGAAAAGGAGCAAAGGAAAGAAGGGGAACTTCAAGAAGAATGGCCAGCAAGTTGCCACTCCCGGGAAGAAGCCCAGGTCTGGACCTAAGCCCGAAACTGAGTGCTTCTACTACAAAGGGATTGGTCACTAGAAGCGGAATTGCCCCAAGTATTTGGAGGATAAGAAGGATGGCAAAGTGAACAAAGGTATATTGGATATACATGTTATTTATGTGTACCGTACTAATGCTCGTTGTAGTGCCTGGGTATTTGATACCGGTTCGGTTGTTCATATTTGTAACTCGAAACAGGGGCTACAGATTAAACGAAGATTGGCTAAGGACGAGGTGATGATGCATGTCAGGAATGGTTCCAAGGTCGATGTGATCGCCGTCGGCACGCTACCTCCACATCTACCTTCGTGATTAGTTTTAGACCTGAATAATTGTTATTTGGTGCCAGCGTTGAGCATGAACATTATATCTAGATCTTGTTTAATGCGATACGGTTATTCATTTAAATCAGAGAATAATGGTTGTTCTATTTATAAGAGTAATATCTTTTATGGTCATGCACCCTTGAAGAGTGGTCTATTTTTGTTGAATCTCGATTGTGGTGATACACATATTCATAATATTGATGCCAAAATATACAAAGTTGATAATGATAGTGCAACATATTTGTGGCACTGTCGTTTAGGTCATATTGGTGAAAGCGCATGAAGAAACTCCATGCGGATGGAATTTTGGAATCACTAGATTATGAATCATTTGATGGTTGCGAACCATGCCTCATGGGCAAGATGACTAAAACTCTGTTCTCCGGAACAATGGAGCGAGCTACTGACTTATTGGAAATAATACATACCGATGTATGCGGTCCAATGAGTGTTGAGGTGTAGCGACCAGACCTCAAACAGTCTGTGCTGCTGTGCACCAGTGTCATCCCTGGATCAGTAATGCTGACACGCACAGTACAAATGGAGGATTTATAACAGAGTAGCAATCACACACTTATTACAACGAATATCTCAAAAGAGAATAAGTATGATAAATATGGCTTAAGGCCATCTAATACGATAACAGCGGAAGACTTGCAAGAATAGTGAGTCCATCAACTCCAACGGTATCACTGAGTATAAGACCACGACCTAAGGCACCTTACTCGTCGTCTGAAAAGTCTGCAACATGAAACGTTGCAGCCCGGAAACGGGTCAGCACATGGAATATGCTGGCAATGTAACACATAGGGAGTAATGAACATAATAATGCTATACTACATGCATATATGGCTGGTAGAAAGCTCTATGGTTACAGTTTTGCGAAAAGCCAGTTTTTCCCTACTGCAAAGGAATAAATTTTATTTAACTATCATGGTGGTTGTTAAACATTGAGATGGTTGACAGCATCTCAATCCCAATTAAGTATCATCATTAACCCAACAAAATTAATTAAAGTAACATGATGAGATTCACATGATAATCCAAGTACTAGATACTCAAGATGTCCATAACCGGGGACACGGCTAACCATGATTAGATTGTACACTCTGCAGAGGTTTGCGCACTTTTCCCCACAAGACTCGATCTCCTCCGTTGGATTTCTCGCACTACATGGTGTTTGAGAAACGGATGACCGAGACACAGTCTTTCAGAAGCGTTAGCACCTTACGATGGGTAGACCGGTACACCTACATCCCCTACATCTGCTAGTCTGCCACTGTAAGAGTTCACACAACTTAATCAACTATGCTAGAGCCCATAATAGCTTGTGGCTGCACACGGAAGTTTTTAGCATGAATAATCTCATGATCCCTTTGAACCTGGGTGGCGGTCCAAAAGAAAACAGGCAATCCTGGAATACCCAGGTACCTCAATCCACCCAGATGTGAGTTTTAGTTGCCACCTTAAGTTTAACCATATATTAACAATCTCACAACTGCCATGGATATCTCTCAAACCCAATCCACGTCTACAAGCATAGCATAGCAATATAAGCAACGTAGAAGTAACTCCCAAGGGTTTGATAATAAAACAGGTGATAGGTACTACCTCAACTACTTCCCAATACCCACAATTTAATTAGATCCTAACCATGCAATGTTTGAGGGTTAATCTAATGCAACAAAACTGGGTAGTAAAGGGGTATGATCAAAGTGTTACTTGCCTTGCTGATGATCCGCGAAACCTAGCGATTCGAAGTAGCAAGCGGCGCACTCCGGGTACTCTATTGTAAACAAACAAGAAAACAATAAGTACTCATCTAATGCACAGGTAAAACTCAAATAAGAGAACTAACCAGAAATTCAACTTAAGAACTCTGGTTTGGAAAAAGAATCAATCAAACGAAGCAACGAAAATCAAACGGCGAAAGAAACAAGCTTCGTTTACTAATCTGGATCTAAATCAAATTTTACAGTAGCAAAAACTTGTTTGAGTAGGTTAAACGGAAAGAGAATTTCGAGACGAAACTCTAGGCGCTTAAATCGCCTGATTCCGATAAACGAGCGAAAAGTTAAACTAAAACGAAAATCTGATCAGAAATCGCGATCTGGAATAATCGCGGAAAATTCGTCGAAAAAGAAAACTGACGAACAGTTAAACGAACGGACGTTCGTTAACAGCGTCAACCCGACGAACACGTTCGTTAAAACGAACGGGTCAGTGAACGTTCACCAGATCATTAAACCGAAAAAAATAAACCGAACTAGGGTTTAGAAAGAAAAAACGAACGGTTTTTTTAAAGAAAACCGGCACGGCGGCGGCGGCGGCTCGGCTACCTTGTCGGCAGCTCCGGCGGGGCTCCGGCGGGTCGGGCGAGGGCGGCGAGGGGCGGCGGGGTTCGGGCGTCGGCGGGGGCGACGAACGGGCGGCGGGCGGCGGCGTACGGCGGCTCCTCCTTCGGGTGGCGGGGCGGGCGGCTCTTGGTGGCGGGGACGGGTGCGGGTCGGGGCGGCGGGGTGAGGAGAAGGACGGGGGGCTCGGGGTATAAAAGGAGGGGGGTGCCGTGGAGGAGGGGGCAAGGCGGTGGCGGCGACGAGTCCGGGAGGGACACGGGCGGCGGCGGCGTCTCCGTCTCGGTCTCCAGGAGGGAGACGAGGCGCGGGCTGGTTGGGCCGCGCGGCTAGGCTTCGGCCCAGTCGGCGCTCGGCGTTTTTTTTTTATAAATAATTCGCCGAATCTAAAAATAATCACAGAAAAATAAATAAAAATCCAAAAATGCTAAGACAAATTTTCCTCGTCTAATTAAAATAATTAGAACGAGATGAACATTTTTCTTGGCCCAAAAATGCAGTTTTGAAAACGTGCAATTTTTTTAATGCAAATAAAATCCAAATAAAATCAAATATTTGATTTTAATATTTTTCCTCCAATATTTCAATTATTTTGGAGAAGTCATATTTTCTCCTCTCATTTATTTTAATATGAAATATTTTTCGGAGAGAAAATAATTAAAACCAAAATCCTTGTTTCCTTATTTGATAAAAATCAAATAGGAAAGTCAAGAAAATCCCCAACTCTCTCCGAGGGTCCTTGAGTTGCTTAGGATTTTTCGAGTATTTGCCAAAAATGCAATAAAATATGCTATGCAATGATGATCTAATGTATAACATTCCAAATTGAAATTTGGGATGTTACATGAGGCTCGCGGCGGGTATCATTATTTTCTGACCTTCCCAGATGATTTGAGCAGATATGGGTATATCTACTTGATGAAACATAAGTCTGAAACATTTGAAAAGTTCAAAGAATTTCAGAGTGAAGTGGAAAATCATCGTAACAAGAAAATAAAGTTTCTACGATCTAACCACGGAGACGAATATTTGAGTTACGAGTTTGGTCTTCATTTGGAACAATGTGGAATAGTTTCGCAACTCACGCCACCTGGAACATCACAGCGTAATGGTGTGTCCGAACGTCATAACCGTACTTTATCAGATATGGTGCGATCTATGATGTCTCTTGCCGATTTATCACTATCATTTTGGGGTTATGCATTAGAGACAGCTGCATTCACGTTAAATAGGGCACCATCTAAATCCGTTGATACGACACCATATGAACTGTGGTTTGGCAAGAAACCTAAGCTGTCGTTTCTTAAAGTTTGGGGCTGCGATGCTGATGTGAAAAAGCTTCAACCTGATAAGCTCAAACCCAAATCGAAGAACTACGTCTTCATAGGATACCCAAAAGAGACTGTTGGTACACCTTCAATCACAGATCCGAAGGCAAGATCTTTGTTGCTAAGATCCTTTCTAGAGAATGAGTTTCTCTCGAAAGAAAAGAGTGGGAGGAAAGTAGAACTTGATGAGGTAAGTGTACCTTCTCTCGAATTGGAAAGTAGATCATCACAGAAAACCGTTCTCGTGATGCCTACACCAACTAGTGAGGAAGCTAATGATAATGATCATGAAACTTCGTATCAAGTTACTATCGAACTTCGTAGGTCAACTAGAGCACGTTCTGCACCAGAGTGGTACGGTGATCCTGTTCTGGAAGTCATGTTACTGGACCATGATGAACCTACGAACTATGAGGAAGCAATGATGAGCCCAAATTCCGCAAAATGTCTTGAGGCCATGAAATCTGAGATGGGATCCATGTATGAGAACAAAGTATGGACTTTGGTTGACTTTACCGATGATCGGCAAGCCATAGAGAATAAATGGATTTTCAAGAAGAAGACTGACGCTGATGGTAATGTTACTGTCTACAAAACTCGACTTGTCGCAAAAGGTTTTCGACAAGTTCAAGGAGTTGAATATGAGGAGACCTTCTCACCCGTAGCGATGCTTAAGTCTGTCTGAATCATGTTAGAAATTGATGCATTTTATGATTATGAAATCTGGCAAATGGATGTCAAAACTACATTCCTTAATGGATTGCTTAAAGAAGAGTTGTATATGATGCAACCAGAAGGTTTTGTCGATCCTAAAGGTGCTAACAAAGTGTGCAAGCTCCAGCGATCCATTTATGGACTGGTGCAAGCATCTCGGAGTTAGAATATACGCTTTGATGAGGTGTTCAAAGCATAAGGTTTTATACAGACTTTCAGAGAAGCCTGTATTTACAACAAAGTGAGTGGGAGCTCTGTAGCATTTCTAATATTATATGTGGATGGCATATTGTTGATTGGAAATGATATAGAATTTCTGGATAGCATAAAAGGATACTTGAATAAAAGTTTTTCAATGAAAGACCTCGGTGAAGCTGCTTATATATTGGGCATCAAGATCTATAGAGATAGATCAAGACGCTTAATTGGACTTTCACAAAGCACATACCTTGATAAAGTTTTGAAGAAGTTCAAAATGGATCAGTCAAAGTAAGGGTTTTTGCTGTGTTACAAGGTGTGAAATTGAGTCAGACTCAATGCCCGACCACTACAGAAGATAGAGACAAAATGAAAGTCATTCCCTATGCCTCAGCCATAGGTTGTATCATGTATGCTATGTTGTGTACCAGACCTGATGTGTGCCTTGCTATAAGTCTAGCAGGGAGGTACCAAAGTAATCCAGGAGTGGATCACTGGAGAATGGTCAAGAACATCCTGAAGTACCTGAAAAGGACTAAGGATATGTTTCTCGTTTATGGAGGTGACAAAGAGCTCGTCGTAAATGGTTACGTCGATGCTAGCTTTGACACTAATCCGGATGACTCTAAGTCACAAACTGGATACGTATTTATATTGAATGGTGGAGCTATCAGTTGGTGCAGTTCCAAGCAAAGCATCGTGGCGGGATCTACATGTGAAGGGGAGTACATAGCTGCTTCGGAAGTAGCGAATGAAGGAGTCTGGATGAAGGAGTTCATATCCGATCTAGGTGTAATACCTAGTGCATCGGGTCCAATGAAAATCTTTTGTGACAATACTGGAGCAATTGCCTTGGCGAAGGAATCCAGATTTCACAAAAGAACCAAACACATCAAGAGACGCTTCAACTCCATCCATGATCAAGTCAAGGAGGGAGACATAGAGATTTGCAAAATACATATGGATCTGAATATAGCAGACCCGTTGACTAAGCCTCTTCCACGAGCAAAACATGATCAGCACCAAGACTCCATGGGTGTTAGAATCATTATATTGTAATCTATACTATTGACTCTAGTGCAAGTGGGAGACTGGAGGAAATATGCCCTAGAGGCAATAATAAAGTTGTTATTTATATTTGCTTATATCATGATAAATAACTATTACTCATGCTAGAATTGTGTTAACCGGAAACTTGATACATGTGTGGGTACATAGACAAAACACAATGTCCCTAGTAAGCCTCTACTAGACTAGCTCATTAATCAAAGATGGTTAAGTTTCCTAACCATAGACATGTGTTGTCTTTTGATGAACGGGATCACATCATTAGGAGAATGATGTGATGGACAAGACCCATCCGTTAGCTAAGCATAATGATCATTAAGTTTTATTGCTATTGCTTTCTTCATGACTTATACATATTCCTTTGACTATGAGATTATGCAACTCCCGAATACCGGAAGAATACCTTGTGTGCTATCAAACGTCACAATGTAACTGGGTGATTATAAAGATGCTCTACAGGTATCTCCGAAGGTGTTTGTTGGGTTGGCATAGATCAAGATTAGGATTTGTCACTCCGAGTATCGGAGAGGTATCTTTGGGCCCACTCGGTAATGCAAATCATAATAAGCCTTGCAAGCAATGTGACTAATGAGTTAGTTGCAGGATGATGCATTACAGAACGAGTAAAGAGACTTGCCGGTAACGAGATTGAACTAGGTATGAAGATACCGATGATCGAATCTCAGGCAAGTAACATACCGATGACAAAGGGAATAACGTATGTTGTCATAACGGTTCAACCGATAAAGATCTTCATAGAATATGAGGGAGCCAATATGAGCACCCAGGATCCGCTATTGGTTATTGACTGGAGAAGTGTCTCGGTCATGTCTACATAGTTCTCGAACCCGTAGGGTCCGCACGCCTAACGTTCGATGACGATTTGTATTATATGAGTTATGTGATTTGGTGACCGAATGTTGTTCGGAGTCCCGGATGAGATCACGGACATGAGGAGGAGTGTCGAAATGGCCGAGAGGTAAAGATTGATATATTGGATGATAGTATTCAGACACTGAAAGTGTTCCGGAATGTATGGGGTACATACCGGAGTACCGGGGGGTTACCGGAACCCCCCGGGGGAAGATATGGGCCATATGGGCCATAGGAGGGAGGCACACCAGCCCACAAAGCGGTGGCATGCCCCCACAGGGAAGGAGGCCTAACTGGACTAGGAGAGGGGGCGGCGCCCCCCTTTCCTTCTCCCCCTCTCTCTCCTTCCCTCTTTCCCCCTCCGGTAAAAGGAAAGGGGGGGCGAATCCTACTAGGAGCCCAAGTAGGACTCCTCCTACTTGGGGCGCGCCTAGGGCTGGCCTCCTCCCCCTCCCTCCTTTATATACCTGGGGAGGGGGTGTTGGGTAACGTAGCATGCAATTTCAAAAAAATTCCTACGCTCTCGCAAGATCTATCTAGAAGATGCATAGCAACGAGAGGGGGAGAGTGTGTCCACGTACCCTCGTAGACTGAAAGCGGAAGCGTTAGGTTAAGACGGTTGATGTAGTCGAACGTCTCCACGATCCAACCGATCTAGTACCGATTGTACGGCACCTCCGAGTTCAGCACATGTTTAGCTCGATGACGTCCCTCAAACTCTAGATCCAGCAGAGCGTTGAGGGAGAGTTCCGTCAGCATGACGGGGTGGTGACGGTGATGGTGATGTGATCCGCGCAGGGCTTCGCCTAAGCACTACGACGTTGTGACCGGAGGAGTAAACTGTGGTGGGGGCACCACACACGGCTAATAGAATATCTGATGTGCTATGGGGTGCCCCTGCCCCCGTATATAAAGGAGGGGAGGAGGCCGGACACAAGGGGGCGCGCCATGGGGGGAGTCCTACTAGGACTCTACTCCTAGTAGGATTCACCCCCCACTTTTCGTTTCTTACCGGAGGGGAAAAGGAAGGAGAGGGAGAGGGAGAGGGAAAGGGGGGTGCCGCCCCCTCCCCTAGTCCAATTCAGACTACCATTGGGGGGGTGCGGCCACCCCTTGTGGCCCTCCTCTCTTTCCACTAAGGCCCATGTTGGCCCAATACCTCCCCGGGGGGTTCCGGTAACCCCTCGGTACTCCGGTAAAATACCCGAACCACTCGAAACCATTATGATGTCCGAATACTACCTACCAATATATGAATCTTTACATCTCAACCATTTCGAGGATCCTCGTTATGTCTGTGATCTCATCCGGGACTCCAAACAAACTTCGGTCACCAAAACACAAAACTCATAATACAAATTGTCATCGAACGTTAAGTGTGCGGACCCTATGGGTTCGAGAACTATGTAGACATGACTGAGACACATCTACGGTCAATAACCAATAGCAGAACCTGGATGCTCATATTGGTTCCTACATATTCTACGATGGTCTTTATCGGTCAAACCGCAATAACAACATACGTTATTCCCTTTGTCATCGGTATGTTACTTGCCCGAGATTTGATCGTCGGTATCATTATACCCGGTTCAATCTCGTTACCGGCAAGTCTCTTTACTCCTTCCATAATGCATCATCCCGCAACAAACTCATTAGTCACATTGCTTGCAAGGCTTAGAGTGATGTGCATTACCGAGAGGGCCCAGAGATACCTCTCCAATACTCGGAGTGACAAATCGTAATCTTGATCTATGCCAACCCAACAAACACCTTCGGAGACACCTGTAGAGCATCTTTATAATCACCCAGTTACGTTGTGACGTTCGATAGCACACAAGGTGTTCCTCCGGTATTCGGGAGTTGCATAATCTCATAGTCAGAGGAATATATATAAGTCATGAAGAAAGCAATAGCAATAACACTTAACGATCATTATGCTAAGCAAACAGATGGGTCTTGTCCATCACATCATTCTCTAATGATGTGATCTCGTTCATCAAATGACAACACATGTCTATGGTTAGGAAACAGAACCATCTTTGATCAACGAGCTAGTCAAGTAGAGGCATACTAGGGACACTCTATTTTGTCTATGTATTCACACATGTACAAAGTTTCTGGTTAATACAATTCTAGCATGAATAATAAACATTTATCATTATATAAGGAAATATAAATAAAAACTTTATTATTGCCTCTAGGGCATATTTCCTTCAGTCTCCCACTTGCACTAGAGTCAATAATCTAGATTACATAGTAATGATTCTAACACCCATGGAGTCTTGGTGCTGATCATGTTTTGCTCATGGAAGAGGCTTAGTCAACGGGTCTGCAACATTCAGATCCGTATGTATTTTGCAATTCTCTATGTCTCCCTCCTTGACTTGATCGCGGATGGAATTGAAGCGTCTCTTGATGTGTTTGGTTCTCTTGTGAAATCTGGATTCCTTCGCCAAGGCAATTGCTCCAGTATTGTCACAAAAGATTTTCATTGGACCCGATGCACTAGGTATTACACCTAGATCGGATATGAACTCCTTCATCCAGACTCCTTCATTTATTGCTTCCGAAGCAGCTATGTATTCCACTTCACACATAGATCCCGCCACGACGCTCTGCTTAGAACTGCACCAACTTACAGCTCCACCATTCAATATAAGTATGTATCCGGTTTGTGACTTAGAGTCATCCCGATCAGTGTCAAAGGTTGCATCGACATAACCATTTATGACAAGCTCTTTGTCACCTCCATAAACAAGAAACATATCCTTAGTCCTTTTTAGGTATTTCAAGATGTTCTTGACCGCTGTCCAGTGATCCACTCCTGGATTACTTTGGTACCTCCCTGCTAGACTTATAGCAAGGCACACATCAGGTTTGGTACACAGCATTGCATACATGATAGAACCTATGGCTGAGGCATAGGGAATGACTTTCATTTTCTCTCTATCTTCTACAGTGGTCGGGCATTGAGTCTGACTCAACTTCACACCTTGTAACACAGGCAAGAACCCTTTCTTTGACTGATCCATTTTGAACTTCTTCAAAACTTTATCAAGGTATGTGCTTTGTGACAGTCCAATTAAGCGTCTTGATCTATCTCTATAGATCTTGATGCCCAATAAATAAGCAGCTTCACCGAGGTCTTTCATTCAAAAATTCTTATTCAAGTATCCTTTTATGCTATCCAGAAATTCTGTATTATTTCCAATCAAAAATATGCCATCCACATATAATATTAGAAATGCTACAGAGCTCCCATTCACTTTCTTGTAAATACAGGCTTCTCCAAAAGTCTGTATAAAACCATATGCTTTGATCACACTATCAAAGCGTATATTCCAACTCCGAGAGGCTTGCACCAGTCCATAAATGGATCGCTGGAGCTTGCACACTTTGTTAGCACCTTTAGGATTGACAAAACCTTCTGGTTGCATCATATACAACTCTTCTTTAAGAAATCCATTAAGGAAGGCAGTTTTGACATCCATTTGCCAAATTTCATAATCATAAAATGCGGCAATTGCTAACATGATTCGGACAGACTTAAGCATCGCTATGGGTGAGAAGGTCTCATCGTAGTCAACTCCTTGAACTTGTCGAAAACCTTTTGCAACAAGTCGAGCTTGGTAGACAGTAACATTACGTCAGCGTCGGTCTTCTTCTTGAAGATCTATGTATTCTCTATGGCTTGCCGATCATCGGGCAAGTCAACCAAAGTCCACACTTTGTTCTCATACATGGATCCCATCTCAGATTTCATGGCCTCAAGCCATTTCGCGGAATCTGGGATCATCATCGCTTCCTCATTTTTCGTAGGTTCATCACGGTCTAGTAACATGACTTCCAGAACAGGATTACCGTACCACTCTGGTGCAGAACGTACTTTGGTTGACCTACGAGGTTCGGTAATAACTTGATCTGAAGTTTCATGATCATCATCATTAACTTCCTCACTAATTGGTGTAGGCAACACTGGAACTGATTTTTGCGATGAACTACTTTCCAATTCGGGAGAAGGTACAATTACCTCATCAAGTTCTACTTTCCTGCCACTCACTTCTTTCGAGAGAAACTCCTTCACTAGAAAGGATCCATTCTTAACAACATGTCTTGCCTTCGGATCTCTGATAGAAGGTGTACCCAACAGTTTATTTTGGGTATCCTATGAAGACGCACTTCTCTGATTTGGGTTCGAGCTTATCAGGTTGAAGCTTTTTCACATAAGCATCGCAGCCCCAAACTTTAAGAAACGACAGCTTAGGTTTCTTGCCAAACCATAGTTCATATGGTGTCTTCTCAACAGATTTAGATGGTGCCCTATTTAACGTGAATGCAGCCGTCTCTAAAGCATAACCCCAAAACGATAGTGGTAAATTGGTAAGAGACATCATAGATCGCACCATATCTAATAAAGTACGGTTACGACGTTCGGACACACCATTACGCTGTGGTGTTCCGGGTGGCATGAGTTGCGAAACTATTCCACATTGTTTCAAATGAATACCAAACTCATAACTCAAATATTCACCTCCACGATCAGATTGTAGAAACTTTATTTTCTTGTTACGATGATTTTCCACTTCACTCTGGAATTCTTTGAATTTTTCAAATGTTTCAGATTTATGTTTCATTAAGTAGATATACCCATATCTGCTCAAATCATCTGTGGAGGTCAGAAAATAACGATACCCGCCGCGAGCTTCAACACTCATCGGACCGCATACATTAGTATGTATTATTTCCAATAAGTCAGCTGCTCGCTCCATTGTTCCGGAGAATGGAGTCTTAGCCATCTTGCCCATGAGGCATGGTTCGCAAGCATCAAGTGATTCATAATCAAGTGATTCCAAAAGCCCATGAGCATGGAGTTTCTTCATGCGCTTTACACCAATATGACCTAAACGGCAGTGCCACAAATATGTTGCACTATCATTATTAACTTTGCATATTTTGGCTTCAATATTATGAATATGTGTATCACTACGATAGAGATTCAACAAAAATAGACCACTCATCAAGGGTGCATGACCATAAAAGATATTACTCATATAAATAGAACAATCATTATTCTCTGATTTAAATGAATAACCGTCTCGCATCAAACAAGATCCAGATATAATGTTCATGCTCAACGCTGGCACCAAATAACAATTATTCAGGTCTAAAACTAATCCTGAACGTAGATGTAGAGGTAGCGTGCCGACGGTGATCACATCGACCTTGGAACCATTTCCGACGCGCATCGTCACCTCGTCCTTATCCAATGTTCGTTTAATCCGTAGCCCCTGTTTCGAGTTGCAAATATGAGCAACAGAACCAGTACCAAATACCCAGGCGCTACTACGAGCAATAGTAAGGTACACATCAATAACATGTATATCAAATATACCTTTCACTTTGCCATCCTTCTTATCCGCCAAATACTTGGGGCATTTCCGCTTCTAGTGACCAGTCCCTTTGCAGTAGAAGCACTCTCTTTCAGGCTTAGGTCCAGACTTGGGCTTCTTCCCGGGAGTAGCAACTTGCTTGCTATTCTTCTTGAAGGTCCCCTTCTTCCCTTTGCCCTTTTTCTTGAAACTAGTGGTCTTGTTAACCATCAACACTTGATGCTCCTTCTTTATTTCTAACTCCACACCCTTAAGCATTGCGAAGAGCTCAGGAATTGTCTTTTCCATCCCTTGCATATTATAGTTCATCACGAAGCCTTTATAGCTTAGTGGCGGTGATTGAAGAACTCTGTAATGACACTACCATCAGGAAGATTAACTCCCAGCTGAGTCAAGTGGTTATGGTACCCAGACATTCTAAGTATGTGTTCACTGACAGAACTGTTCTCCTCCATCTTGCAGCTATAGAACTTGTTGGAGACTTCATATCTCTCAACTCGGGCATTTGCTTGAAATATTAACTTCAACTCTTGGAACATCTCATATGCTCCATGACATTCAAAACATCTTTGAAGTCCCGATTCTAAGCAGTAAAGCATGGCACACTGAACTATCGAGTAGTCATCAGCTTTAGTCTGCCAGATATTCATAATGTCCAGAGTAGCTCCTGCAGCGGGCCTTGCACCTAGCGGTGCTTCCATGACATAATTCTTTGCAGCAATGAGGATAATCCTAAAGTTACGGACCCAGTCCGTGTAATTGCTACCATCATCTTTCAACTTAGCTTTCTCTAGGAACGCATTAAAATTCAAGGGAACGGTAGCACAGGCCATTGATCTACAACAACATAGATATGCAAAAACTATCAGGACTAAGTTCATGATAAATTAAAGTTCAATTAATCATATTACTTAAGAACCCCCACTTAGATAGACATCCCTCTAGTCATCTAAATGACCACGTGATCCATATCAACTAAACCATGTCCGATCATCACGTGAGATGGAGTAGTTTTCAATGGTGAACATCTCTATGTTGATCATATCTACTATATGATTCACGTTCTACCTTTCGGTCTCAGTGTTCCGAGGCCATATCTGCATATGCTTGGCTCGTCAAGTTTAACCCGAGTATTCTGCACGTGCAAAACTGGCTTGCACCCGTTATATGTGAACGTAGAGCTTATCACACCCAATCATCATGTGGTGTATCGGCACGACGAACTGTAGCAACGGTGCATACTCAGGGAGAACACTTGTACCTTGAAATTTAGTGAGGGACCATCTTATAATGTTACCGTCGTACTAAGCAAAATAAGATGCATAAAAGATAAACATCACATGCAATCAAAATATGTGACAAGATATGGCCATCATCATCTTGTGCCTTTGATCTCCATCTCCAAAGCATCGTCATGATCTCCATCGTCACCGGCTTGACACCTTAATCTCCATCGTAGCGTCGTTGTCGTCTCGCCAACTATTGCTTCTACAACTATAGCTACCGCATAGTGATAAAGTAAAGCAATTACATGGCGATTGCATTTCATACAATAAAGCGACAATCATAAGGCTCTTGCCAGTTGCCGATAACTTTTACAAAACATGATCATCTCATACAATAACTTATATCATATCATGTCTTGACCATATCACATCACAACAGGCCCTGCAAAAACAAGTTAGACGTCCTCTACTTTGTTGTTGCAAGTTTTACGTGGCTGCTACGGGCTTCTAGCAAGAACCATTCTTACCTACGCATCAAAACCACAACGATTTTTCGTCAAGTGTGTTGTTTTAACCTTCAATAAGGACCGGCCGTAGACAAATTCGATTCAACTAAAGTTGGATAAACAAACACCCGCCAGCCACCTGTGTGCAAAGCACGTCGGTAGAACTGGTCTCATGAACGTGGTCATGTAATGTTGGTCCGGGCCGCTTCATCCAACAATATCACCGAATCAAAATAAGACGTTGGTGGTAAGCAGTATGACTATTATTTCCCACAACTCTTTGTGTTCTACTCGCGCATATCATCTACGCATAGACCAGGCTCGGATGCCACTCTTGGATAACGTAGCATGCAATTTAAAAAAATTCCTACACTCATGCAAGATATATCTAGGAGATGCATAACAATGAGAGGGGGAGAGTGTGTCCACGTACCCTCGTAGACCGAAAGCGGAAGCGTTAGGTTAACGCGGTTGATATAGTCGAACGTCTTCACGATCAAACCGATCTAGTACCGAATGTACGGCACCTCCGAGTTCAGCACACGTTTAGCTCGATGATGTCCCTCGAACTCTTGATCCAACAGAGGGTCGAGGGAGAGTTCCGTCAGCACGATGGTGTGGTGACGGTGATGGTGATGTGATCCGCTGTAGGATTGAAAGTATGTCTAGAGGGGGGTGATTAGACTACTTAACCAAATAAAAATCTAGCCTTTTCCCAATTTTAAGTCTTGTCAGATTTTAGCAACTTATCACAAGCCAAGCAATCAACCTACACATGCAATTCTAAGAGTATATCAGCGAAATATAAATCATTGCATATGAAGGTAAAGGGGAGGAGTTTGGAGGGAGCAAACACAATGTAGACACGGAGATTTTTGGCATGGTTCCGATAGGTGGTGCTATTGCACATCCACGCTGATGGAGACTTCAACCCACGAGGGGTAACGGCTGCGCGAGTTCACAGAGGGCTCCACCCACGAAGGGTCCAAGAAGAAGCAACCTTGTCTATCCCACCATGGCCATCGCCCACGAAGGACTTGCCTCACTAGGGTAGATCTTCACGAAATAGGCGATATCCTTGCCCGTACAAACTCCGTGGTTCAACTCCACAATCTTGACAGAGGCTCCCAAGTAACACCTAACCAATCTAGGAGACACCACTCTCCAAAAGGTAATAGATGGTGTGTTGATGATGAACTCCTTGCTCTTGTTCTTCAAATGATAGTCTCCCCAACACTCAGCTCTCTCTCTCACAGATTTGGATATGTTGGAAAGATGATTTGAGTGGAAAGCAACTTGGGAAGGCTAGAGATCAAGATTCTTGTGGTTGGATTGGAATGTCTTGGTCTCAACACATGAGTAGGTGGTTCTCTCTCAGAAAATGAATGCTGGAAGTGTAGGCACGTTCTAATGGCTCTCCTCACAAATGGAGGAAGGATGGAGGGGTATATATAGCCTCCACACAAAATCTAACCGTTACACACAATTTACCAAACTCGGTGGGACCGAATAGTGAAACTCGGTTAGACCGATTCAGTTCAAAATGTGAACGTTAGACATTTTGGTGGGACCGACATGATCAACCGGTGGGACCGATGTGCTAGGGTTAGGGCGTAACTTGATCTCGGTGAGACCGATCACATGAACTCGGTGAAACCAATTTCAGTAATAGGCAAACAGAGAGTTGGTCAGGCAAACTCGGTGGGACCGATCACTCATTTCGGTGACACCGAAATGTTACGAAAGGGAAACAGAGAGTTTTCATTGCGAACTCGGTGGGACCGATCGCTCATTTCGGTTAGATCGAAACATTACGAAAAGGAAACAGAGAGTTTGCAATCCCATCTCGGTGAGACCGAGATCCCTATCGGTGAGACCGAACTGATTAGGGTTTCTAGCTATGGCTATGTCAAATTAACTCGGTGGCGCCGAATAGATCAAATCGGTAGGGCCGAGTTTGAGTTTAGGTTTAGGACATATGTGGAAATGAGAAAGTGAATGAGGGTTTTGGAGCATACCACTAAGCATTTTGAGCAAGCAAGCCATTAAGCAACACCTCATCCCCTTTTAATAGTATTGGCTTTTCCTATGGACTCAATCTGATCTTGGATCACTAAAAGTGAAAAAGTAGTGTCTTGAGCTTTTGCCAATATGTGTCCTTAGCATTTTGAGGGGTCCACATCTCTAGTCCATGCCATGCCAATCATTGAACATTCTAAAATGATCATCTTGAAAGAGTATTAGTTCAATGAGCTATATGTTGTTAAGAATTACCAAAACCACCCAGGGATTAGTTGCACTTTTCAATCTCCCCCTTTTTGGTAATTGATGACAACATATATATCAAAGCTTCGACAAATGATAATAAGAATGAAATACATCGTCGCTTTGAGAAGTATGTGATAAACAGCAGATCCCCCTAAAATTGTGCATTATTTAAAATTTGCTTTGGAATGCAAATGCACAATCGATTAGGAACATGGGTTACTCTTCCATGTCACATACATCTTGGTGGAGCACTCAAAATGATAGTAAAAGGAGAATACACTCATCACCAAGACAAACTGAATGATCATACATGAGAGATAGAGAATGTCATCATTCAAGCAGAAACATTAAAGTATGATATGATCGAACACATGACCATACAAGTATCTCACACACACAACCATAAAGTATCATCCAAGCAAACAAACAAGTAGAAAAAGGCAAAAGGAAGCAAGGCTCTCTCTCTCTAAGCCTATGATCTATACACTTTCTCCCCCTTTGGCAACAAGTTGCCAAAAAGCTTGAAAATGCATAGTGCTATGCGGCTCTCTAAGCTTGATCTTCGGGAGGAGGCGTGGAGAGGAGTCCTACAACAAATGCATCTGAAGAGGTTGAAGGAGCCGGTGGAGTTGCAACTGGAGGGGCAACTGAGGCTGTGGCTGCAGGGGCAGAAGTTGTGGCTATAGTGTCTGCCACTAGCACTGCTGCAAACCTCTGCCTTCTAGGCACCCTTTGATATGCATATGTGGTAGTCTTGTCACTCTTGTCCTCAAGCTCTTCTTGGATCTTCTCCACAGAAGTCTGAATCTCAGTCACTTTGACATCCAAGTCATGAAGTTTGGTCTCTAAGATTCTCTCAAGGCTCTCTTGATTCTGAGTCAGGGTGGCCAATCCTTTCTCAATCCTCAAGGTGGCTTGAATAAGATAGCCAAGTTGATCTTGCTTTGACTTCAGAAAGACTTGTGAAGCTTCTTCTGCACTTGGCATCTTAGCTTCCTTCTTTGCTTTTACTGTCTCTCTCTTCTCCTGAGCCTCTATTGAAGTAGGATTTGTAGCATCCATGAGAACTGTGTTGTCTTCAAAATCTGGCCTCAGGGGAAGGTGCTCTTTGTCCAGCAGATATAAGCCTTTGACCATCTTGGAGTTTATGAGCATCTGGATGTGTGGAGCATACCCACATAATCTCTTCTGATCGGCAGTTGTCCTCTTGATTGTCTCTACAATTTGTGTCATCACCTTAAATTTTTCTGGCACATCAAACATATGCAGCAAATTGATGGAGTGTCATCTTATCATTCTGTCATCTCCAGACTTGGGCAACAGAGTGTGCCTTAGGATAGTATTGATTGTGGGCAGTCCTAACAGAAGATAATAGATGGAGCCAAACTTGTGATGTTCCAAGGCTGCATCTGGAATCTCTTTGTACATATGTGCCATGGAGTTGTGTCCCTTCCTTGGCTTGGCTTACACATCAGTGTCATCTTCATGCTCTTCAGGGGCATTGATTAGCTTGGCCCACTTAGCAATGGTAGACTGGTACCTTGTACCTTCAGACAACCAAACAATTCTGCCAGCTGGGTAGAAGTGAGTTGTTGAATAGAATTGCATGATAAGCTCATCATTCCACTTGGTTAATTTCTGACCCACGCAGGCATCAACTCCATTCATCCTGAAGCTTTCATGAACTCTAGGGAACTGATCTTCATTTTCATCAATATATTCCCAATCAACCCATCTCATATCACTTACTATGGGCTTCTTCTCTAGGAGCACAGTCTCATAGAAGTCATGTTGTTCCTTATTATGGAACCTGTAGTCTACAGCAGTGCTCCTTCTTGCAGCATAGGGATCTGACTGTCTCCACAGTATAAGACCTGCATCCTTCCTGATCTTCATGTTTTTAGCTACTGGATGTGTATCATCATGATCTGGGATCTTGAGCTTCAGTTTTCTGAGCACTTGGGCTCCTTCTCCTTCTTCCATTTCAGGCACTGGGGCCTTGTTCTTCTCAGCTGCTGGAATGTTCCTGGTGCTTCTGTTTGGTGCAGTTTTGGGGGTTGGAGCAGTAGCTTTGGGGAAGTCTTAGGCTTTGAAGGAGCAACCCAAGACTTGATTGCACCCCCCATCAGCTTTTGAGCTTTAGGTGCTGGTGCAGCATTCTCTTCTTCATCTTCTTCCTCATCAGATGAGTGCTTCTCAAATTCAGCCATGGGATCAACTTTCTTGCACCATCTCCCTCTCTTCCTATCCTTCTTTTTCTTGCCCTCACCAGCAGCCTCTCCAGCAGTGGATTTGGATGCTTCAATAGTTGAGTCTCTGGCCTTAGACATGGGAACTCTCTTTGCAGGAGCCTTCTTGTTCAAACCAGGCTTTGTTCAAGCTGTTGTGCCAAATTCCTTCTTGACAACTTTCTTCTTTGAGCTGACTTCTTCCTCAACAGCAACATAGTCTTCATCCTCTGAACCAGAGTTTCTCTTTCTCCTAGTCCTTGTTGCTGCCTTGGGCAAGTTGCTTGGGGTGCTTCTGCTACCCTCATCATAGCTGCCAGAGGGACTAGTGCCCTCACTCAGGTTAACTTGCTCTTCAGACTTATTTTGGCTATCACTCTGATCAGACATTGTTGACACTGCAAACTGAAAGCTGACCTTGTGAATAGATGTAGTTGAGATAGAGTGGATGAGCATCACAAAGTACAGATATTTTGCAAAACAAATGAGTCAAAAACTTAGTTTTAGTTTTATACAGAAAGCATTTCGGAGCTACCGATTTGTTAAACTCGGTGACACCGGAGCAATATTAGAGTTTGAACAAGTGAGATCGGTCAGACCGAGACACAGTTCGGTGACCCCGAGATTGCTAGGGTTTCACTAAGAGTTGAACTCGGTCACACCAATTTGCAAATTTCGGTCAGACCAAAAGTTATAAGTGCAATGGCCTAAGCCAAATTGGTGAGACCAATTTCTACAACTCGGTTGGTCCGAGATGAGTTCGGCGGAAACCTAACCCTAAATTTCTGAATCAAAACTAATCTAAAGGAAGTTTTTACGAGATAGAAGTATCTCAAACATAGCAAGAATCATGGCATTGACTTTGTGCTCAGAATCGGAGGTAAAGATTGCACAAAAGGATCGAACTCATACCCTAACTTGGCGATGAGCTCGCTAAGGCGTCAACGGCGGTGAAGATTCCCGTTGACGGCGGCGGAGACTAGCGGCAGGAGGTCGCTGGCGATGAGAAGACGATCCAAAGACCCTGAGTCGGCAGAGCAGGATACGCGCGGGCGAAAGGTTTCGGAGAAATTTCCAAAATTTGACCCGTGGGTATTTATATCCTGACCCTGTCAGTGTGACCGAGTGGAACGACTCGGTGGCACCGAGATGCAGAATCGCAAGTGGTTACTGCAACTCGGTGTGACCGAACAGTTCAAATCGGTTGCATCGAGATTGAAAACCTAGATCAAGTCAATGAACTCGGTATGACCTAAAAGGATGAATCAGTCAGACCGAAATACACAGAGAGGTTTTGGAAGTTTAAGTCTATGACGAATCGGTGACTCCGAGTGCTCCTCACCCAGAGGGTTCGAATCTGACTTGATCAAACTTTGTGATGCAGCATGAATAGAGTTTGAGACAAGAAAATCATAGATAGCTGGAGGAAGTTCTTAGGCATTCTTGTCCATCCATTTCGCAAAAGAAAAAGAGCCAAACAACGAAGCAACAAATGGATGTCCTCGAATGGGAAAAATATGCAATCAACATGCTCACTCAATAAGATGGCAAATGAAATATGTGGCAAAGCATGCACAAACACTCTAGCATCTATCAAGCAATTAGCGATGACTAGGTCATCTATATATGAGTATATTGACTGAGGAGTCAAATGAGAACATTTGATCATAGGTCATACTCATCGTTTAAGCACAAGTGGGGTTACCACTTTTACATAAAGCATTGTTGTGTTCACACCGTTAGGGTTGCTTTAGCTCAATTCTTAGAGTAAAGCTCCCCCTAGATGTGATATCCCCCTAAGAGGGATGAACTAACCTTGGGTTTTGTCGATGATGACTTCATGTAGATGTTGAAGATGTGGATGCTCAATGTTGATGTAGATCATTTGGAGCAGTCCATTGGAGTGAGTTGCACTTTCAATACCTACATGGGTTAGTCCCACAAGGAACAAACAAGGATATCCATAGACATAGAGTGAAGTACACACAAGATGATGTCCATGAAAGCTTTAGGTTACCGTGTCCCTTGTCTTACCAACAAGAGGGTTTGTGACTCCTTGAAGTAGTGCAAGATGTGGAAGTTGATTGCACTTGTCATTGCCAAAATAAATGTGAGTGAAGTATGTTGGCAGAGTCACCCTCAAGAATTCTCTAGTTCTTCTTCTTTGGGATCCACATCAACTTGATGGGGATCCTTGGAGTTGTAGTCGTACTTGATGAGGTAGAACTTGATGTAGTCTTGGGAACCCACTTGACCAAGGCCTTAGGAGCTTCTTCAAATGCATCAATCTCCTCTTGAAGCTTGTCCTTGCCTTTTTGCTTGTGGTCTTGTGGTGGAAGATCATCTTGAGCTTGTGTCCCCTTGAAAGAAGTAGGATCATACTTCTCTTGTTGAGGAACAAACTTCATCTTGGGGTATTGATCTTCTTCCCACTCAACTCCATTGGCATTGAACTTTCGTTCAAAACCAACACCTTGATTCTTTCGGTGCCTTCCTTGCTTGCGTACAATTTCCTCAAATTGCTTACTTCCGGCAAGGCTTTTGTAAACACCTTTATCTATAATTCCCTTCAATAAGCTATTTTCTTGCTCAAGTGTAACTTGGCTAAGAGAATCATTAGTAGAATCAAGAGAACTACTAGAAGCAACAATATTAGATTTAGCATGATCATTGTTACTACTAGGTGAAGAATCTTTCTTACTCTTGTTGCTAGATTTTACTTGTGGCATGTAAGTAGATAAGAGTAAACGCTTGGCAATGTAAGAAGTACTTTTCTTACGAAGATCATCATTGATTGCTTTTAAGAACCCATGCTCTTGCTCTAGGTTGAGCTTTTCAAAGCGTAGCTTCTCATGAGTCTTTAAAAGCTCTCGATGATCTTCTAAGGTAGTTTCATGAGCTAACTTAAGAGTGTTTAGTTCTTTAGTTAGACATTCAATCTCCTTCTTATCATCGTCATTCATTTTATCTTGTTTAGCATGATCATAATTTTCATCACTAGAGTTGTCAACAAGTAAATCATCATCACCTAGCAAATCATCTTCATCACTATTGAAATCAACATACTCGGGGTGTGATACCTGTCAGGGGGATGAACCCCAGGCAGGCAACGGAACCCAGATCCTTTTCAAAAACAACGGGGCCAGCATCGCCCCTTGATTCGGCTCGCCCTTGGCCGGGTCGCTCGACCCGGCCAGGCCCCGTGACCCGCCAGGATCTGCAACCCGGCCGGACTCCTCGACTCGGCCCCAATAACCAAGCTCAAGACTTCTCCAACAAGCCAGCACCGCCCTTGGCGTGTTCTCCAAACCCGGCCAAGGGTCAGCGGCCATCCCATCCCAGCTGTATGATGGGACGAGTCTCCACCAACTGATGACCAAAGCCATAGTGCCCCGCCCATGCCTTTGGTCAGCCGGACGAGGCAACAGTGCCCCCCACCTACCCGCTGACCAGGGCTGGCGTGGCAACAGTGCGCCCGACGTCACCCATGACGCCAGTAAGCGGCGACCTGACGGAACGCCACTGTAGCCGACTCGACTCGGCCTCGCCCTGACGATCGACAAGACGGCACACAGTGCCCCCTAGGCGCATGGGGCCCGCGCCCGGCGAACCCGGCGAGCCCTGGCACCCGGCGGGTCCCAGCACCGGGTTCTTGGACACTGACGACCCGGCCCTACGGCCTTGTAACATTACTGTTGTATCCCTGGGGGGTTGACCTATAAAACCCCCCAGGAGCCCTCGTGCATACGGGAGCTCACTCATTCGCACAGGCGATCACACACACCTAGCAAGCAACACCCGAGGAGAGGGAGCAGCCTACGCCTTGGCCAGACCTCCTTCTTCCTCCATACAGCTCTAGGAGCAACCTTGTACTATTACGTATAAACCACACTCGACAGGACTAGGGGTGTTATCTCTCCGAAGAGCCTCGAACCTGGGTATGTCTGGCGTCCCGCGCTCGCTCATGCCGACCTCGCCTCTGGAGCCCACCAGTGCCCTCGAGCCTCCTCCTATCTTCAGCCATCCCTTGCCATCTGCCGAGCGCCCACCACGAAAATACCTTTGGGCCTTTAGCCATGAAGCATCTTCTAATTCCTTCATTTGGTGAGTCAAATATGTCATAGGAGTTGGTTGACACAAGTGCTAGACCAGCAACACCTTCATCTTGAGTATATTCTGAGTCTGAGTGATAACTTCTCTCGGAGTGGTGGTTGGAGTCAGAGCCGGATACCCATTCACCAACATGAACTTGATGTCTTTGTTTTGTGTAGCTCCTTGATGACTTGTCCTTTCTTTCCGAATCCTTGCTTCTGCGAGAGGTTCTTCGTTCATAAAGATCATCTCTACTCCTTCTCTCCCTTGGAGGTGATTCTTCTCTTTTGCTTCTCCTTTTAGGTGATTCTTCTCTTCTTTTCTAGGGAGCCATACACTCATTGGAATAGTGTCTGGGTCTTCCACAATTGTAGCAATTACGCTCACGACTAGAAGATCTTTTTTCATTGTAGGACCTTGACTTGGAAGTTCTTTCTTTGCTTCTACTCTTGTAGAACTTGTTGAAGTTCTTCACCATTAGGCTCAATTCTTCATTGAAGGCTTGTTTCTCACTTGATGATGTAGGAGCATCACATGAGGCTTTGTAAGCACCACTAGACTTGTTGTGAAGCTCTTCTTTATCCTTGAGTGACATCTCATGAGCAACAATTCTACCAATGACTTCGGTTGGCTTGAGATCTTTGTAATTGGGCATTATTTGGATCAAAGTGCACACAGTATAATATTTTCCATCCAAGGCTCTTAGGATCTTCTTGATGATGAATATGTCGGTCATCTCTTCACTTCCTAAGCCGGCAATCTCGTTTGTGATGAGAGCAAGCCTAGAGTACATTTCAGCGACACCTTCACCATCCTTCATTTTCAACTTGTCAAGCTGACTTTGAAGCACATCCAATTTGGATTCCTTGACGGAGTCGGTACCTTCGTGCATATCAATCAAAGTATCCCAAATTTCCTTAGCATTCTCAAGACGGCTGATTTTGTTGAATTCTTCGGGGCACAATCCGTTGAAGAGGATATCGCAAGCTTGAGCATTGTATTGCAACATCTTCAATTCTTCCACGGTTGCTTCATGATTAGGTTCTCTCCCATCAAAGAATTCACCTTGCAAGCCAATACACACAATAGCCCAAATGGCGGGGTTATGTCCAAGAATATGCATTTTCATCTTATGCTTCCAACTAGCGAAATTAGTACCAGCAAAGTAAGGACCTCTACGGTGGTAATTTCCCTCGCTAGACGCCATACTCTCCTAGGTTGTGAAACCAAGGCTATGATCACCAAAGCTATGGAAATCAAGGCAAATGGAGACCAAAGCTCTGATACCACTTGTAGGATCGAAAGTATGTCTAGAGGGGGTGATTAGACTACTTGACCAAATAAAAATCTAGCTTTTCCCAATTTTAAGTCTTGGCAGATTTTAGCAACTTATCACAAGCCAAGCAATCAACCTACACATGCAATTCTAAAAGTATAGCAGCGGAATGTAAATCGTTGCATATGAAGGTAAAGGGGAGGAGTTTGGAGGAAGCAAACGCAATGTAGCCATGGATATTTTTGGTGTGGTTCCGATAGCTGGTGCTATCGTACATCCACGTTGATGGAGACTTCAACCCACAAAGGGTAACGGCTGCGCGAGTCCACGGAGGGCTCCACCCATGAAGGGTCCACGAAGAAGCAACCTTGTCTATCCCACCATGGCCATCGCCCATGAAGGACTTGCCTCACTAGGGTAGATCTTCACGAAGAAGGCGATCTCCTTGCCCGTACAAACTCCTTGGTTCAACTCCACAATCTTGATGGAGGCTCCCAAGTAACACCTAACCAATCTAGGAGACACCACTCTCCAAAAGGTAATAGATCGTGTGTTGATGATGAACTCCTTGCTCTTGTGCTTCAAATGATAGTCTCCCCAACACTCAACTCTCTCTCACAGATTTAGATATGGTGGAAAGATGATTTGAGTGGAAAGCAACTTGGGAAGGCTAGAGATCAAGATTCTTGAGATTGGATTGGAATGTCTTGGTCTCAACACATGAGTAGGTGGTTCTCTCTCCGAAAATGAATGCTGGAAGTGTAGGCACGTTCTGATGGCTCTCCTCACAAATGGAGGAAGGGTGGAGGGGTATATATAGCCTCCACACAAAATCTAACCGTTACACACAATTTACCAAACTCGGTGGGACTGAATAGTGAAACTCGGTCAGACTGATTCAGTTCAAAATGTGAACGTTACGCATTTTGGTGGGACCGACATGATCAACTCGGTGGGACCGATGTGCTAGGGTTAGGGCATAACTTGATCTCAGTGAGACCGATCACATGAACTCGGTGCAACCGATTTCAGTAACAGGCAACAGAGAGTTGGTCAGGCAAACTCGGTGCGACCGATCGCTCATTTCAGTGAGACCGAAAAGTTATGAAAAGGAAACAGAGAGTTTGCATTGCGAACTCGGTGGGACCAATCGCTCATTTTGGTTAAACCGAAATGTTACGAAAAGGAAACAGAGAGTTTGCAATACCATCTCGGTGAGACCGAGATCCCTATCGGTGAGACCGAACTGATTAGGGTTTCTGGCTGTGGCTATGTCAAATGAACTTGGTGGCGTCGGATAGAATAAATCGGTGGGGCTGAGTTTGACTTTAGTTTTAGGACATATGTGGAAAAGAGAAAGTGATTGAGGGTTTTGGAGCATACCACTAAGCATTTTGAGCAAGCAAGCCATTAAGCAACACCATATCCCCTTTTAATAGTATTGGCTTTTCCTATGGACTCAATGTGATCTTGGATCACTAAAAGTGAAAAAGTAGTGTCTTGAGCTTTTGCCAATATGTGTCCTTAGCATTTTGAGGGGTCCACATCTGTAGTCCATGCCATATCAATCATTGAACTTTCTGAAATGATCATCTTGAAAGAATATTAGTTCAATGAGCTATATGTTGTTAAGAATTACCAAAACCACCCAGGGACTAGTTGCACTTTCAATCGCAACCTTTTTGGTAATTGATGACAACATATAGATCAAAGCTTCGATAAATGATAATAAGAATGAAAATACATCGTCGCTTTGAGAAGTATGTGATAAACAAGAGCTCCCCCCCTAAAATTGTGCATTATTTAAAATTTGCTTTGGAATGCAAATGCACAATCGATTAGGAACATGGGTTACTCTTCCATGTCACATACATCTTGGTGGAGCACTCAAAATGATAGTAAAAGGAGTATACACTCATCACTAAGACAAAGTAAATGATCATACATGAGAGATAGAGAATGTCATCATTCAAGCAGAAACATTAAAGTATGATATGATCAAACACATGACCATACAAGTATCTCACACACATAACCATAAAGTATCATCCAAGCAAGCAAACAAACAAGTAGCAAAAGGCAAAAAGAAGCAAGGCTCTCTCTCTCGAAGCCTATGATCTATACACTTTCTCCCCCTTTGGCAACAAGTTACCAAAAATCTTGAAAATACATAGTGCTATGCGGCTCTCTAAGCTTGATCTTCGGGAGGAGGCGTGGAGAGGAGTCCTGCAACAAATGCATCTGAAGAGGTTGAAGGAGCCAGTGGAGTCGCAACTAGAAGGGCAACTGAGGCTGTGGCTGCAGGGGCTAATGTTGTAGCTCTAGTATCTGCCACTGGCATTGCTGCAGACCTCTGCCTTCTGGGCACCCTTTGATATGCATCTGTGGTAGTCTTGTCACTCTTGTCCTCAAGCTCTTCTTGGATCTTCTCCACAGAAGTCTGAATCTCAGTCACTTTGACATCCAAGTCATGAAGTTTGGTCTCAAAGATTCTCTCAAGGCTCTCTTGATTCTGAGTCAAGGTGGCCAATCCTTTAGCAATCCTCAAAGTGGCTTGAATAACATAGCCAAGTTGATCTTGCTTTGACTTGAGAAAGACTTGTGAAGCTTCTTCTGCACTTGGCATCTTAGCTGCCTTCTCTTCTTTTGCCTTCTCTCTTCTCCTGAGCCTCTACTGAAGTAGGATCTGTAGCATCCATGACAACTATGTTGTTTTCAAAATATGGCCTCAGGGGGAGGTGCTCTTTGTCCAGCAGATATAAGCCTTTCCCATCTTGGAGTTTATAAGTATATGGATGTGTGGAGCATACCCACATGATCTCTTCTGATCAACAACTGTCCTCTTGATTCTCTCTACAGTGTCATCACCTTGAATTTTTCTGGCACATCAAACATATGCAGCAAATTGATGGAGTGTCCTCTTATCATTCTGTCATCTCCAGACTTGGTCAACAGAGTGTGCCTTAGGATCGTATTGATTGTGGGCAGTCTTGACAGAAGATAATAGACAGAGCCAAACTTGTGATGTTCCAAGGTTGCATCTAGAATCTCTTTGTACATATGTGCCATGTAGTTGTGTCCCTTCCTTGGCTTGGCATACACATCACTGTCATCTTCATGCTCTTCAGGGGCACTGATTATCTTGGCCCACGCTGCAATGGCAGACTGGTACCTTGTACCTTCAGACATCCAAATAATTCTGCCATCTGGGTAGAAGTGAGCTGTTGAATAGAATTGCATGATAAGCTCATCATTCCACTTGGTCAATTTCTGACCCACGAAGGCATCAACTCCATTCATCCTGAAGCTTTCATGAACTCCAGGGAAGTGATCTTCATTTTCATCAATATATTCCCAATCAACCCATCTCATATCACTCACTATGTGCTTCTTATCTGGGAGCACAGTCTCATAGAAGTCCTGTTGTTCCTTAGTATGGAACCTGTAGTCTACAACAGTCCTCCTTCTTGCAGCATAGGGATCTGACTGTCTCCATAGTCTAAGACCTGCATCCTTCCTGATCTTCATGTTTTCAGCTACTGGATGTGTATCATCATGATCTGGAATCTTGGGCTTCAGTTTTCTGAGCACTTGGGCTCCTTCTTCTTCTTCCATTTCAGGCACTGGGGCCTTGTTCTTCTCAGCTGCTGGAATGTTTCTGGTGCTTCTCTTTGGTGCAGTTTTGGGGGTTGGAGCAGTAGCTTTGGGGAAGTCTTGGGTTTTGAAGGGGCAGCCCCAGACTTGATGGCATCCCCCATCAGCTTCTGAGCTTTAGGTGCTGGTGCATCATCCTCTTATTCATTTTCTTCCTCATCAGATGAGTGCTTCTCAAATTCAGCCATGGGATCAACTTTCTTGCACCATCTCTCTCTCTTCCTTTCCTTCTTTTTCTTGCCCTCACCAGCAGCCTCTCCAACAGTTGATTTGGATGCTTCAAGAGTTGAGGCTCTGGCCTTAGACATGGGCATTCTCTTTGCAGGAGCCTTCTTGTTCAAACCAGGCTTTGTTGAAGCTGCTGTGCCAAATTCCTTCTTGACAACTTTCTTCTTTGAGCTGACTTCTTCCTCAGCAGCAACATAGTCCTCATCCTCTAAATCAGAGTTTCTCTTTCTCCTAGTCTTGTTGCTGCCTTGGGCAAGTTGCTTGGGGTGCTTCTGCTACCCTCATCATAGCTGCCAGAGGGGCTAGTGCCCTCACTCAGGTTAACTTGCTCTTCAGACTTATTTTGGCTATCACTCTGATCAGACATTGTTGACACTGCAAACTCAAAGCTGACCCTGTGAATAGATGTAGTTGAGATAGAATGGATGAGCATCACAAAGTACAGATATTTTGCAAAACAAATGGGTCAAAAACTTAGATTTAGTTTTCTTCAGAAAGCATTTCGGAGCGATCGATTTGTTAAACTCGGTGACACCGTAGCAATATTAGAATCTGAACAAGTGAGATCGGTCAGACCGAGACACAGTTCGGTGACTCCGAGATTGCTAGGGTTTCACTGAGAGTTGAACTCGGTCACACGGATTTGCAAATTTTGGTCAGACCAAAAGTTACAAATGCAATGGCCTAAGCCAAATCGGTGAGACCAATTTCTACAACTCGGTCGGTCCGAGATGAGTTCGGCAGAAACCTAACCCTAAACTTTTGAATCAAAACAAATATAAAGGAAATTTTTACTGGATAGAAGTATCTCAAACATAGCAAGAATCATGGCATTGACTCTGTGGTCGGAATCGGAGGTAAAGATTCCACAAAGGATCGAACTCATACCCTAACTTGGCGATGAGCTCGCTACGGCGGCAACGGCGGTGAAGATTCCCGTTGACGGCGGCGGAGACCAGCGGCAAGAGGTCGCTGGCGATGAGAAGACGATCCGGAGACCCGAGTTGGCAGAGCAGGATACGGGCGGGCGAAAGGTTTCAGAGAAATTTCCAAAATTTGATCCGTGGGTATTTATATCCTGACCCTGTTGATACGTCTCCAACGTATCTATAATTTTTTGTTTTTCCATGTTGTTTTATTATTAATCTTGGTTGTTTTATAATCATTTTATAGTCATTTTATATCATTTTTTGGTACTAACCTATTTCCCTCAAGTGGATGACCTAAGGTTTATCAATCCGTGGGAGGCGTAGGATGAAGATGGTCTCTCTCAAACAACCCTCCAACCAAATAACAAAGAGTCTCTTGTGTCCCCAACACACCCAATACAATGGTAAATTGTATAGGTGCACTAGTCGGCGAAGAGATGGTGATACAAGTGCAATATGGATGGTAGATATATGTTTTTGTAATCTGAAAATATAAAAACAGCAAGGTAGCAAGTAATAAAAGTGAGCGTAAACGGTATTGCAATGTGTAGAAACAAGGCCTAGGGTTCATACTTTCACTAGTGCAAGTTATCTCAACAATAATAACATAATTGGATCATATAACTATCCCTCAACATGCGACAAAGAGTCACTCCAAAGTCACTAATAGCGGAGAACAAACGAAGAGATTATGGTAGGGTACGAAACCACCTCAAAGTTATTCTTTCCGATCAATCCATTGGGCTATTCCTATAAGTGTCACAAACAGCCCTAGAGTTCATAGTAAAATAACACCTTAAGACACACATCAACCAAAGCCCTAATGTCACCTAGATACTCCAATGTCACCTCAAGTATCCGTGGGTATGATTATACGATATGCATCACACAATCTCAGATTCATCTATTCAACCAACACATAGAACCTCAAAGAGTGCCCCAAAGTTTCTACCGGAGAGTCAAGACGAAAACGTGTGCCAACCCCTATGCATAGGTTCATGGGCGGAACCCACAAGTTGATCACCAAAACATACATCAAGTGAATCAATAGAATAACCCATTGTCACCACGGTTATCCCACGCAAGACATACATCAAGTGTTCTCAAATCATTAAAGACTCAATCCGATAAGATAACTTCAAAGGGAAAACTCAATCCATTACAAGAGAGTAGAGGGGGAGAAACATCATAAGCTCCCACTATAATAGCAAAGCTCGCGATACATCAAGATCGTGCCAAATCAAGAACAAGAGAGAGAGATCAAACACATAGCTACTGGTACATACCCTCAGCCCCGAGGGTGAACTACTCCCTCCTCATCATGGAGAGCGTCGGGATGATGAAGATGGCCACCGGTGAGGGATCCCCCCTCTGGCAGGGTGCCGGAACAGGGTCCCGATTGGTTTTTGGTGGCTACAGAGGCTTGTGGCGGCGGAACTCCCGATCTATCCCGTTCCCCGATGGTTTTAGGGTATATTGATATACATAGGCGAAAGAAGTCAGTCAGGGGAGCCACAAGGGGCCCACGAGGGTGGAGGGCGCGCCCAGGGGGTGGGCGAGCCCCCTGCCTCATGCCCTCCTCGTTGATTCCCTGACGTGTACTCCAAGTCCCCTGGATTGCTTCTGTTCCAAAAATAACTCTCCCGAAGGTTTCATTCCGTTTGGACTCCGTTTGATATTCCTTTTCTGCGAAACACTAAAACAAGGGAAAAAACAGGAACTGGCACTAGGCTCTGGGTTAATAGTTAGTCCCAAAAATAATATAAAAGTGTAAAATAAAGCCCATTAACATCCAAAACAGATAATATAATAGCATGGAACAATCAAAAATTATAGATGCGTTGGAGACGTATCAGCATCCCCAAGCTTAATTCCTGCTCGTCCTCGAGTAGGTAAATGATAAAAATAGAATTTTTGATGTGGAATGCTACCTAACATATTTATCAAAGTAATCTTCTTTATTGTGGCAAGAATATTCAGGCCCGAAAGATTCAAGATAAAAGTTTAGTGTTGACACAAAAACAATAATACTTCAAACATGCTAACCAAGCAATTATGTCTTATCAAAATAACATAGCCAAAGAAAGCTTATCCCTACAAAATCATATAGTTAGGCTATGTTTCAATATTGTCACACAAATGTTCTCATCATGCATAACCCCGATGACAAGCCGAGCAATTGGTTCATACTTTTAACGCGCTTCAGCCTTTTCAACTCTTACGGAATACATGAGCGCAAGCCATGGATATAGCACTATGGGTGGAGTAGAGTATAATGATGGGGGTTATGAGAGAAGACAAAAAGGTAGAAAGTCTCACATTTACGCGGCTAATCAATAGGCTATGGAGATGCCCATCGATTGATGCCAATGAGAGGAGTAGGGATTGCCATGCAACGGATGCACTAGAGCTATAAATATGTGAAAGCTCAACAAAAGAAACTAAGTGGGTGTGCATCCAACTTGCTTGCTCACGAAGACCTAGGGCATTTTGAGGAAGCCCATCATTGGAATATACAAGCCAAGTTCTATAATGAAAAATTCCCACTAGTATATGAAAGTGACAACATAGGAGACTCTAATCATGAAGATCATGGTGCTACTTTGAAGCACAAGTGTGGTAAAAGGATAGTAGCATTGCCCCTTCTCTCTTTTTCTCTCATTTTTTATTATTTTTTATTTAGGCCTTTTCTCTTTTTTTATGGCCTCTTCTTTTTCTCCCCTTTTTTTATTTGGGCTTCTTTGGCCTCTTTTATTTATTTATTTTTCGTCCGGAGTCTCATCCCGACTTGTGGGGGAATCATAGTCTCCATCATCCTTTCCTCACTTGGGACAATGCTCTAATAATGATGATCATCACACTTCTATTTACTTACAACTCATGAATTACAACTCGATACTTAGAACAAAATATGACTCTATATGAATGCCTCCGGCGGTGTACCGGGATGTGCAATGACTCATGAGTGACATGTATGAAAGAATTATGAATGGTGGCTTTGCCACAAATACGATGTCAACTACATGATCATGCAAAGCAATATGACAATGATGGAGCGTGTCGTAATAAACAGAACGGTGGAAAGTTGCATGGCAATATATCTCGGAATGGCTATGGAAATGCCATGATAGGTAGGTATGGTGGCTGTTTTGAGGAAGATATAAGGAGGCTTATGTGTGATAGAGCGTATCATATCACGGGGTTTGGATGCACCGGTGAAGTTTGCACCAACTCTCAAGGTGAGAAAGGGCAATGCACGGTACCGTAGAGGCTAGAAAATTGTGGAAGGTTGAGAGTGCGTATAATCCATGGAGTCACATTAGTCATAAAGAACTCATATACTTATTACAAAAGTTTATTAGCCCTCGAAGCAAAGTACTACTATGCATGCCCCTAGAGGGATAGATTGGTAGGAAAAGACCATCGCTCGTCCCCGACCGCCACTCATAAGGAAAGCAATAAAAGAACACCTATGTGTCAAAATTGTTACACAACTTTTACCATACGTGCATGCTACGGGACTTGCCAACTTTAACACAAGTATTTCTCAATTTCACAATTACTCAACTAGCACACTCTAATATTACCACCTTTATATCTCAAAACACTTATCAAGTATCTAACTTCTCATCATATTCAATGAACTCAATATGGAAGATTAATTTATCAATTAAAGCAATTTAACATGCTGTTTAAGAATCTCAAAATAATATAATTGAAGCATGAGAGTTCATATATTTCTTCAAAATAAAACTACCGTCGTGCTCTAAAAGGGTATAAGTGAAGCACTAGAGCAAACAACAAACTACTCCGAAAGATATAAGTGAAGATCAATGAGTAGTCGAATAATTATGCAACTATGTGAAGACTCTCTAACATTTAAGAATTTCAGATCTTGGCAATTTATTCAAACATCAAGCAAAACAAAAGAAAATAAAATGACGCTCCAAGCAAAACACATATCATGTGGCGAATAAAAATATAGCTCCAAGTAAATTTACCGATGGATGAGGACGAAACAGGGGATGCAATCCGGGGCATCCCCAAGCTTAGGCTCTTGGTTGTCCTTGAATATTACCTTGGGGTGCCTTGGGCATCCCCAAGCTTAGGCTCTTGCCACTCCTTATTCCATAGTCCATCGAATCTTTACCCAAAACTTGAAAACTTCACAACACAAAACTCAACAGAAAACTTATAAGCTCCATTAGTATAAGAAAATAAATCACCACTTTTGGTACTGTAATGAACTCATTATAAATTCATATTGGTGTAATGTATACTGTATTCCAACTTATCTATGGTTCATACCCTCCGATACTACTCATAGATTCATCAAAATAAGCAAACAACACATAGAAAACAGAATCTGTCAAAAACAGAATAGTCTGTAGTAATCTGTATCAAACGTATACTTCTGGAACTCCAAAAATTCTAAAATAAATTGGTGGACCTGAGGAATTTGTCTAGTAATCATCTGAAAAAAGAATCAACTAAATATCACTCCAGTAAAAAGTTTTAGCTAATCTCGTGAGCGCTAAAGTTTCTGTTTTTTACAGCATGATCATAAAGACTTCACCCAAGTCTTCCCAAAGGTTCTACTTGGCACAAACACTAATTAAAACATAAAAACACATCTAACCAGAGGCTATATGGATTATTTATTACTAAACAGAACCAAAAAGCAAGAAACTAAAATAAAATTGGGTTGCCTCCCAACAAGCGCTATCGTTTAACGCCCCTAGCTAGGCATGATGATTTCGATGATGCTCACATAAAACATAAGAATTGAAACATAAAGAGAGCATCATGAAGAATATGACTAGCACATTTAAGTCCAACCCACTTCCTATGCATAGGGATTTTGTGAGCAAAAAACTTATGGGAACACTAATCAACTAGCATAGGAAGGCAAAACAAGCATAACTTCAAAACTTTAAGCACATAGAGAGGAAACTTGAAATTATTGCGATTCCTACAAGCATATATTCCTCCCTCATAATAATTTTCAGTAGCATCATGATTGAATTCAACAATATAACCAGCACCTAAAGCATTCTTTTCATGATCTACAAGCATAGATTTTTTATTACTCTCCACATAAGCAAATTTCTTCTCATTCGGAATAGTGGGAGTATCATAAGAGACTCGAATACTATAAATTGTTTCCACATTAAATGAGTAATGTTAAGAAAAAGGGTAAACATAATCATGACAAGTTTTATAAATATAATCATCACTACTTTTTATAGCATAAGTTTCATCACAATAATCATCATAAGTAGCAACTTTGTTCTCATCATAATCGATTGAAACCTCTTCCAGGATAGTGGACTCATCACTAAATAAAGTCATGACCTCTCCAAATCCACTTTCATAAATATTATAAGATTCAACATCCTCCAAAATAGTGGGATCATTACTTCCTAAAGTTGACACTCTTCCAAACCCACTTTCATTAATATAATCATCATAGGTAGAAGGCATGCTATCATCATAACAACTTTGCATATCAAAACTTGGGAGGCTAAAAATATCATCTTCATTAAACGTAGCATCCCCAAGCTTGGGACAAACATTAATTGCAGCAAATATATTCTCAAAAACATCATCTTCATCAAACATAGCATCCCCAAGCTTGGGCCTTTTCATATCATAATCATAATCACTCTCATCATTAATAGTATGGATAGCACCAATAGTATAGCAATTATCATCATCACAATGAGTAATAGGAGCAACATCATTTGGGGGAGATACCTTTCTACCTTTGCTTATCCGTCTTTTCTTTTTCTTCTTCACATCATGTGTGGGTTCAATCCTCTTTTTGGAGGTCCTTATTAATGAGATTGGTTGAATAGAAGGCTCCTCCTCGTTACCTGATTCATCATAAGAAATAATAGGAGAATATTGGAAAGTCTCTTCCCTTTCATCAGTATTCTCTTCATCCTCTATGTGTTTTCTTTTCTTTATGTAATTGGCAATATAAGGATTTTCAATGCAATTCACCGCACAATACATAGAAATTTCTTCTAGATCAATATCGAGGAATTTCTCAAGGTTATATTCTGGAATAATCTTAGTTTGACGTTTCATTTCTTCATAACCCAAAAGCAAACTAAGTTCATTATGATGTGCAAGGGAAATCAAGTCATCACAATTTTTGGACACGATTCGATCATGAAACAATTTGCATTTGATATTTAAATGACCGTGTTCATTGCAAAGTTCACAAGTATGGCTAAGAAATTTTAAATTTTCAGCACTAACATTTAGCCTTTCTTGCAACCATTTAGTTTCTAAATGCTTATGCCTCTTACAATATCTATCTTCCCTATTTGGTATGTACTTGCAAACCCAATGCACTCCACAAAAACTAACATGTTTATAGGAGACATTTTCATCATAACTAGTGCAATCATCATTAGTACTATGGATATTCAAAGAGTTCATACTAACAACATTGCAATCATGCTCATCATTCAAAGATTTAGTGCCAAACATTTTATAGACTTCTTCTTCTAGCGCTTGAGCACAATTTTCCTTTTCATCATACTTACAAAAGATATTAAAAAGATGAAACGTATGAGACAAACTCAATTCCATTTTTTTTGTAGTTTTCTTTTATAAACTAAACTAGTGCTAAAACAAGAACCAAAAAGATTCGATTGCAAGATCTAAAGATATACCTTCAAGCACTCACCTCCCCGGCAACGGCGCCAGAAAAGAGCTTGATGTCTACTACACAACCTTCTTCTTGTAGACGTTGTTGGGCCTCCAAGTGCAGAGGTTTGTAGGACAGTAGCAAATTTCCCTCAAGTGGATGACCTAAGGTTTATCAATCCGTGGGAGGCGTAGGATGAAGATGGTCTCTCTCAAACAACCCTCCAACCAAATAACAAAGAGTCTCTTGTGTCCCCAACACACCCAATACAATGGTAAATTGTATAGGTGCACTAGTTCGGCGAAGAGATGGTGATACAAGTGCAATATGGATGGTAGATATATGTTTTTGTAATCTGAAAATATAAAAACAGCAAGGTAGCAAGTAATAAAAGTGAGCGTAAACGGTATTGCAATGTGTAGAAACAAGGCCTAGGGTTCATACTTTCACTAGTGCAAGTTCTCTCAACAATAATAACATAATTGGATCATATAACTATCCCTCAACATGCAACAAAGAGTCACTCCAAAGTCACTAATAGCGGAGAACAAACGAAGAGATTATGGTAGGGTACGAAACCACCTCAAAGTTATTCTTTCCGATCAATCCATTGGGCTATTCCTATAAGTGTCACAAACAGCCCTAGAGTTCGTAGTAAAATAACACCTTAAGACACACATCAACCAAAGCCCTAATGTCACCTAGATACTCCAATGTCACCTCAAGTATCCGTGGGTATGATTATACGATATGCATCACACAATCTCAGATTCATCTATTCAACCAACACATAGAACCTCAAAGAGTGCCCCAAAGTTTCTACCGGAGAGTCAAGACGAAAACGTGTGCCAACCCCTATGCATAGGTTCATGCGCGGAACCCGCAAGTTGATCACCAAAACATACATCAAGTGAATCAATAGAATAACCCATTGTCACCACGGTTATCCCACGCAAGACATACATCAAGTGTTCTCAAATCATTAAAGACTCAATCCGATAAGATAACTTCAAAGGGAAAACTCAATCCATTACAAGAGAGTAGAGGGGGAGAAACATCATAAGATCCAACTATAATAGCAAAGCTCGCGATACATCAAGATCGTGCCAAATCAAGAACACGAGAAAGAGAGAGAGAGAGAGAGAGAGAGAGAGAGAGAGAGAGAGAGAGAGAGATCAAACACATAGCTACTGGTACATACCCTCAGCCCCGAGGGTGAACTACTCCCTCCTCATCATGGAGAGCGCCGGGATGATGAAGATGGCCACCGGTGAGGGATCCCCCCTCCGGCAGGGTGCCGGAACAGGGTCCTGATTGGTTTTTGGTGGCTACGGAGGCTTGCGGCGGCGGAACTCCCGATCTATCCCGTTCCCCGATGGTTTTAGGGTATATTGATATATATAGGCGAAAGAAGTCGGTCAGGGGAGCCACAAGGGGCCCACGAGGGTGGAGGGCGCGCTCAGGGGGGTGGGCGAGCCCCCTGCCTCGTTGATTCCGTGACGTGTACTCCAAGTCCCCTAGATTGCTTCCGTTCCAAAAATAACTCTCCCAAAGGTTTCATTTCGTTTGGACTCCGTTTGATATTCCTTTTCTGCGAAACACTAAAACAAGGGAAAAAACAGGAACTGGCACGAGGCTCTGGGTTAATAGGTTAGTCCCAAAAATAATATAAAAGTGTAAAATAAAGCCCATTAACATCCAAAACAGATAATATAATAGCATGGAACAATCAAAAATTATACATACATTGGAGACGTATCAATGCCTATGTAATGATCATTGCCTGGATATCGTCATAATTATTTGAAGTTCTATCAATTGCCCAGCAATAATTTGTTTACCCACCGTTTGCTATCTTTCTCGAGAGAAGCCACTAGTGAAATCTACGGCCCCCGGGTCTACTTTCTCATATATTTGCTTTGCGGTCTATTTTATTTACACTTTTTTATTCAGATCTATTAAACGAAAAATACAAAAATACTTTGCTGCACTTTATTTTATTTGCGATCTATTTATTCAATCTATTAAAACTTTCTTTCGTCAACAGCAATTTCTGGCACCGTTACCCGAAAGGGATTGACAACCCCTTTAACACGTCGGGTTGCGAGGTGTTGTTATTTGTGTGTAGGGGCTGTTTACGTTGTGTTGCTTGGTTCTCCTACTGGTTCAATAACCTTGGTTTCATATCTGAGGGAAATACCTACTGCCGTTGTGCTGCATCATCCCTTCCTCTTTGGGGAAATACCGACGTAGCTTCAAGCGACATCAAAAGGAATTTCTGGCACCGTTGCCGGGGAGGATCTTCAACATAACTAGGTTCCTAATCACAAATCTCAGCTCCTCGCAATTTACATTATTTGCCTTTTGCCTCTCGTTTTCCTCTCCCCCACTTCACAAAAAATTGCCGTTTTATTCGGCTCTCTTTTTCACCGATCTCTTGTCTCTAGTCCCAATGGCTAGCGTCCCTACTCCTCCTTTGTGACCAGATTTTGAAGTTCTTTACTTCAAGGAAAGACAAGGAGAAAATCTGAAAGATGCCTGGTATAGGCTTATGGAATCGTATCGCATTTCCAATCTAAAGGGGGATGCTCAGGTTTTGCTTCGTATTTTTTACATAGGATTAGCTTTGCATCATAGACAACTTCTTGATTTTGCCACTAAAGGAAATTTTATTGAGCTTCATACAAACGTTGCCTATGAAATTTTGGAAGGAATTTTGGGAATTCCTCCTCAAAAGAAGGGGTTTTCCTTTACCCCTGAGGGAGTTCAAATGTTGGACAAACTTGGTGATTTGCATAAACATATGGTTGAAATACAGAAATATAATGAACCCCTCAAGCACCTCAATGGTAGTATCAATCGCATGAATACCTTGATTACTCTTTGCAACAAGCGATTAGATATTTTGGATCTTAAGATGGTTTCTTTTCCGGAGAATTTAGGGAAGTGTAAAGAGCCTCCCGGGTTTGAGAAAACCCTTACAAAAGTTGCCAAAACTTTGGAAGACAAAACTTAGATCCTTGCCTTACGCCTAGCTAAGGGCGTAAAACTATAGCGCTTGTTGGGAGGCAACCCAATAAAGAAAATTTATTTTTGCTTTTAGCTTTCTGTTTTTGTGTGTTTGCACAATTATGCTACTGGTATTATTGCGTTTTTTGTGTTTTAATTAGTGTTTGTGCAAGTAAAGCCTTTAGGATCTTCTTGGGTGATAGTTGTTTGATCTTGCTGAAAAAGACACAAACTTTGTGCTCACGAAAACAATTTTCATAAATCACAGAAAGAGCTTTTGCCCTGATTCTTTTTGCAGAATATTAATATACAAATTACCCTGGTCTTCCTAATTTGGTAGAATTTTTGGAGTTCCAGAAGTATTCGCAAAAGTCAGATTGCTACAGACTGTTCTGTTTTGACAGATTCTGTTTTCTTTGTGTTGTGTGCTTATTTTGATGGCTCTATGGTTTTCTTTGATGAGTTTTTGCCATAGAAAAGTTGGAATACAGTTATAATACAAAAAAATATTAATTGGTTTGATAGAGCACTTATAGTAGTGGTTTGCTTTCTTTTACTAACGGATCTCACAAAGGTTTTGTTGAGTTTTGTGTGATTGAAGTTTTCAAGTTTTGGGTTATCTTACGATGGACGAAGGAAGGATGTAAGAGCCTAAGCTTGGGGATGCCCCGGCATCCCAATCTACTATCCAAGAATGAGCAACCAACTAAGCTTGGGGATGCCCCCGAGTGGCATCCCCGCTTTCTTCCAACAACTATAGGTATTTTACACGAGGCTATATTTTTATTCGTCACATGATATGTGTTTTGCTTGGAGCGTCTTGTATGATATGAGTCTTAGCTTGTTTTATTTTGTGTTTTAAGTCATCAATCCTTGCTGGACACACCTATTTGAGAGAGCCAAAATTATTTCATGACTTGTTAGAATTGCTCTCTGTGCTTCACTTAAATCTTTTATGAGCTAGGACTTGCTCTAGTGCTTCACTTATATCTTTTTGAGCATGGTGTGCTTTGTTATTTTTGAAGAAATGCTCTCTTGCTTCACTTAGATTTATTTGAGAGTTAGTAAAAAATTTAAGAAATTCTCTCTTACTTCACTTAAATTATTTCGAGAGAAAGAAAATTTGTTATGCTCATGATCTTCACTTATATTTGTTTGAGCTTGTGAAAAGCAACATGAAAATTAGTCCCAAAGTGATAGATATCCAAGAAGGATAAAGTAAAAAAATTCATGAAGATCATTTGTAGAAAATAAACCTGATTCTTAGTAATAGTTTTGAGATATGACGATGTGATATGTGAGTTATGTTGATGAGTAATTGTGCTCTAGTAAGAATATTGGTGTTAAGGTTTTTGATTCCCTATGCATGCACGGAAGTCAATAATCATGCAATGAAAAATATATCCTACCTGTGGTGCATTATTTGGTGTTAATTATGCTTAATTCTTGCTTATGAGATTATTCATTTCTTGGTTGGTCGCTTCTCAATCTTTTTGCTAGCCTTCATTTTGCACCAAGTATGATCTCTACTTGTGCAATCCAAAATCCTTTAAACCAGTTTTGCCACATGAGTCCACTATATCTACCTATATGCGGTATTCTTTTGCCGTTCTAAGAAAATTTGCATGTGCCATCTCTAATTTTCAAGATAAACTTCTCTTTTGTGTGTTTGTTTCGCTCGCTAATATTTTTCGGTGGGTAATATTTTCCATGTTGGATGTGTTATTCTCACGATGAGTGTTTATTCACTTGTCATTGCACGAGAGTAAGGCAAAGGTTTTAGGGATGCCCAGTCCCGAAATGCAAAAATGAATTTACTTTATGTTGTCAAATAATAAATTCCTTGGAAAGTGTTGGTATGGAGGGCACCTGTGGATACGGTTAGCCATGGAAAGTGAAAGAATGGTGGAAAAAGGAATAAACTTTATTTTCTGTTTGGGAACTGCCTATGGCATATCTAGCATGGAAAGTGTTCGTAACTCTGAGTCGTTTTCGATGGTGGGATGGATACACCTCCCAAAATGTTTTTATCTATAATTTTTTGCTTTGAGCTCTGGCACCTCTACAAATCCCTACTTCCCTCTACGAAGGGCCTTTCTTTTACTTTATGCAATTTTTATTTTTATTTTGAGTCTCCATCTTCTCTCATAAAAAGCACCAACTAGGAGACAATATGATCGTACTTAAGTATCGGGTGTAGCTAATATTCGAGTGTGTTTCATGAATGGATCAATGTTTGAGCATGATGGGCTAGGAATAACTTATTTTAGCATTGTTGAAAGACATGGTTGCTTGTTGATATGCTTGAGTATCTAAATTATTATGTCAAAACTAGACTATTGCTTTGAATCACAAAAAGTCCAAATGTCCATGCTATAAAGAAAATAATATGATATGACTTGATAAACAGCACTCCACATCAAACATTCTGTTTTTATCACTTACCTACTCGAGGACGAGTAGGAGTTAAGCTTGGGGGTGCTGATACGTCTCCAACGTATCTATAATTTTTTATTGTTCCATGTTGTTTTATCATCAATCTTGGATGTTTTATAATAATTTTATAGTCATTTTATATCATTTTTTTGGTACTAACCTATTGACATAGTGCCAAGTGCCAGTTGCTATTTTTTCCATGTTTTTTACATCGCAGGAAATCAATATCAGACGAAGTCCAAATGCCACGAAACTCCATGATGATTTTTTATGGGCCAAAAGGAAGAAGTTGGGCCCTGGTTGCACCTGGGGGAGTCCCGAGGAGGGGACAACCCACCAGGGCGCGCCCTGGTGGGTTGTGCCCACCTTGGGTGCCCCCAGGACCGCCTCTTTGCTCTATAAATACCCCAATATTCCAGAAACCCTAAAGGCATCGACGAAATATTCATCCAGCCGCCGCAGAGTCCAGAACCACCAGATCCAATCTAGACACCATCACGGAGGGGTTCACCACTTCCATTGGTGCCTCTCCGATGATGCGTGAGTACTTCTTTGTAGACCTTCGGGTCCGTAGTTAGTAGCTAGATGGCTTTCTCTCTCTCGCTGAATTCTCAATACAATGGTCTCTTGGAGATCCATATGATGTAACTCTTTTGCGGTGTGTTTGTTGGGATATGATGAGCTTCGAGTTTATGATCAGTTATATCTTTTTATATCCATGAAAGTTATTTGAGTTTCTTTGATCTCTATATGCATGATCTCTTATAGCCTCGTATTTCTTCTCCGATATTTGGGTTTTGTTTGGCCAACTTGATCTATTTATCTTGCAATGGGAAGAGGTGCCCGGTAGTGGGTTCGATCTTACGGTGCTTGATCCCAGTGACAGAAAGGGAACCGACACGTATGTATCGTTGCTACAAAGGATAAAAAGATGGGATCTATATCTACCGCCATAGATAAACGGATCTTGTCTACATCATGTCATCGTTCTTATTGCATTACTCCGTTTTTCCATGAACTTAATACACTAGATGCATGCTGGATAGCGGTCGATGTGTGGAGTAATAGTAGTAGATGCAGGCAGGAGTCGGTCTACTAATCTTGGACGTGATGCCTATGTAATGATCATTGCCTGGATATCGTCATAATTATTTGAAGTTCTAACAATTGCCCAACAGTAATTTGTTTACCCACCGTTTGCTATCTTTCTTGAGAGAAGCCACTAGTGAAATCTACGGCCCCCGGGTCTTCTTTCTCATATATTTGCTTTGCGATCTATTTTATTTGCACTTTTTTATTCAGATCTATTAAACCAAAAATAAAAAATACTTTGTTGTCCTTTATTTTATTTGCGATCTATTTATTCAATCTATTACAACTTTCTCGCATCAACACGCAATTTTTGGCGCCGTTACCCGAAAGGGATTGACAACCCCTTTAACACGTCGGGTTGCGAGGTGTTGTTATTTGTGTGCAGGGGTTGTTTACGTTGTGTTGCTTGGTTCTCCTACTGGTTCAATAACCTTGGTTTCATATCTGAGGGAAATACCTACCGCCGTTGTGCTGCATCATCCCTTCCTCTTTGGGGAAATACCGACGTAGCTTCAAGCGACATCACCTGTCGGTGAGACCGTGTGGAACGACTCGGTGGCACCGAGATGGAGAATCACAAGCGGTTACTGCAACTCAATGTGACCGAACAGTTCAAATCGGTTGCACCGAGATTGAAAACCTAGATCAACTCAATGAACTCGGTATGACCGAAAAGGATGAATCGGTCAGACCGAAATACACAGAGAGGTTTTGGAAGTTTAAGTCTATGACGAATCGGTGACTCCGAGTGCTCCTCACCCAGAGGGTTCGAATCTGACTTGATCAAACTTTGTGATGTAGCATGAATAGAGTTTGAGACGAGAAAAGCATAGATAGCTAGAGGAAGTTCTTAGGCATTCTTTTCCATCCATTTGGCAAAATAAAGAGAGCCAAACAATCAAAGCAACAAATGGATGTCCTCGAATGGGAAAAATATGCAATGAACATGCTCATTTAATAAGCTGGCAATAAAATATGTGGCAAAGCATGCACAAACACTCTAGCATCTATCAAGCAATTGGCGATGACTAGGTCATCTATATATGAGTATATTGTCTGGGGAGTCAAATGAGAACATTTGATCGTAGGTCATACTCATCGTTTAAGCACAAGTGGGGTTACCACTTTTACATAAATCATTGTTGTGTTCACATCGTTAGGGTTGCTTTAGCTCAATTCTTAGAGTAAAGCTTGACGGAAATATGCCCTAGAGGCAATAATAAGTTGTTATTTTATATTTCCTTATATCATGATAAATGTTTATTATCCATGCTAGAATTGTATTAACCGGAAACTTGATACATGTGTGAATTCATAGACAAAACAAAGTGTCCCTAGTAAGCCTCTACTAGACTAGCTCGTTAATCAAAGATGGTTAAGTTTCCTAACCATAGACATGTGTTATCATTTGATAAACGGGGTCACTGTTGATGGTATAATTTGGCTAGTTAATATATGATGAGCCAAATTGATTCAATGATTTATCAAGCTGATCGGTTGATGCATTTTTTAAGTATTGCAACAGGAATTTTCATGGACAATAAAGATGCAAGTTCTAACAAGGATCGGATGCTAAGCTAAACTATGGCGTGGAGTGCATGGTCTATATATCTACGTATGCGGAGAAGTATGCTTAGTGCTGATGGCTATTATCCAGGTTGATTTGCGACGTTGCCGGAGTATTTTATTATTTTCTTTGAAGGCTAAGGTATTTTATGAGTATGCTTAGAACTTGGGCTACTATATTATCTGGTGATAGCAACGTGGCCGGAATATTTAATTGATAAGGCAAGGTGTGTATACGGTCAGAAGGGATCGTCATGCAGGTTAGCCTAATGTAAAACGTCAAGTACTATACATGGTAGCCCAATTAGGATGACCTGATTAGATTCTAGTCGGTTTGATTTTGGAATTCAACTCGTGTACGCCAAGTCTTGCCTTGTATACGTCAAAGTCCAGCGTGCCTTATATATAAGGCCATCGCCGATTGGAAATGCCCCCAACAATCGATCTATCAATACAAACTACTTTTTCACGTATGTTTATTTTCCATCGTTCTTTTCCTGCCGAGCCCTAGCAGCCCTAGGGTTTGGCGATCTTTGCCATTTTGCGCTGGAAAGCAGCCAGTTCTCCTCCACGAAAGCAAGGACATCTTTGTTGCTTTGCTCGTAAAGCAATTGTTTGTCATCACGAAAGCACGGCAAATATCCTGGTGTTGCACGGTGATTTCGCGTACCAACACAATTGGCGACTCCGCTGGGGACGAGAAGAAGAAGAGCTACACGATGAGTACCGAGTCCAAGAACGGGAGCGACATCGACCCGGAGAACGTCATCGCCGTCACACTCGATGATCTGTCGGAAGATGTTTGGCACGAGCTTGAAGAGGAGCTTGAGAAAGAAAAGGTTGAGAGGTTGAAGCTGAAGTTGGCTGGATACGCGAAGACGAGGAACGGCGTCGTCAAAAAGGTAGTTCCGGGCTCTTCCGATGCGTTCAACACTCAGGTAAAAAACTCAACCGAAGAAATTGCTCATCTAATCGATGTGTCCGTAGCTAGTAAATATGTGTCTGATATGGAAAATACGGCGCGTACAATTACTAAAGCAGTAGCTAATAGACTTGAAGAATTTAAGGTGCAGTTTAATAAAGATCTTGAAAATTGTCTACCTGGTCATGTACGCTCATTAGTGCTGCAAGTCAATGATGAGTATTCTGGAAAAAGACCGATGCCAACAGACAGTAGCGGATTTAACAATTTGCCAAGTAATATGCATACGCCTAGTGCATCGGCTAATGCTATGCAGCCTTACGCCCCTTTAAACAATAATCTGGATGGCCGGAACTATGTTGGTAGTTCGGCTAATAATTTTGTTCCTAGTACTACTGCTCCTATTGTTTCGACTTCGGTTCCAGAAAATCACAATAGCAATAACCAAAGTTTTGGATTTAATTCTAATATCCAGCAGCCTAGTTATCGGACAGTGGCATATAGTACGCCACCGCTGCCGCCTGTCGGTATCGGGGTTCCGTATGGGCCGGTACCTGATTCATATTTTAGTGGGTCTCCGTTGCAAACTTCGCATGCTCCAATTTCTTTGCCGGAATTTCCGCCACGTGCTTGTGTTCCATCTGCTCCACAAGCCAGTTCTCTACAGCCCAATGATAATTTTAAAGATCAACTTGCTAGTATACTTAGAGAATTTGGTTTAGAACCTAAGGGTAGAGCACGTGCATATCAAAAACCATACCCTAATTACTTTGACTCGACACCATATCCTCGTGGTTTTAGAATTCCAGGTTTTGTTAAATTCACGGGGGAAGATGGTAGATCTACTTTTGAACATGTAGGACAATTTTTAGCCCAATGCAGCGAGGTCGGCACATCGGATGTTTTTAGATTAAAATTGTTTCCATTATCTTTATCCCGCACTGCATTTACTTGGTTTACATCACTTGCTCCTAATTCTATTTCAACATGGGCACAATTGGAGCAAAAATTTCATGAGTATTTTTATAGCGGTGAAACAGAACTTCGACTTTCAGATTTAACTATGGTTAGGCAGAAATATAATGAGCATGTTCATGATTATATTAGGAGGTTTAGAGATGTCAAAAACCGATGTTTCAGCTTGACCATAGCCGAAAAGGATTTAGCCGATCTTGCCTTTTCGGGTCTACTTGCTCATATTAAGGATAAAATAGAAGGGCAAGAATTTTTAGATGTTAATCAAGTTTTGCAGAAGGCTTTGGCACAAGAAAACCGGGCTAAGGAAATTAAACAATATAGCCGGTTTAAAGATAATAGAAATAAAGAGAAAGATAACCATGTAGTTAATGCCTTAGATTATGATAGTGATTCGGCTAGTGAGGATGATGTTAATATATGTGTAGCCGAATGGGTTCAAGCGCCGAAGTCAAAACCTTTTGCATGTTCTGCTTTAAAACCTACACCTGCTAGAAGAGACGAAATTAAATATACTTTTGATGTAAGCAAGTGTGATAGAATTTTTGATATGTTACTGCAAAATAAATTAATTAGAGTGAGGGAGGGTCATGTAATTCCACCTCCAGAAGAATTGGGTAGAAGAGCTTATTGTAAGTGGCACAATTCTTTTTCTCATGCTACTAATGATTGTAACGTGTTTCGTCGACAGGTGCAATCGGCCATCAATGAAGGACGATTGACGTTTACAGAAGGTTCTAAGATGAAGCTCGACAGCGACGCTTTTCCTATCAATGTGGTCGAGCTTGAGAGTAAAAAATGCTTATTCGGTCAGATCAGACCGAATCCGCAAGAGATAAAAACATTGTTGATAACAGTGCTCCTCCAAGGATGATCAAGCCAAAAAATCCAGAAATAGGAGTGTGGAAAGTCAACGGAGGGAGGAGACAAGCTCCAAAGCCAAAGCCGACAGTTAGCATGTTGTTGGAAAAATATACCTCACTCAAGACCAACAATGTGTTTAATCGGCTCGGAGGTAATAAGCGTCCAAGATCTCCTTCTAGACCTCGCAGCCATGAGCAATGGCAAGGAAGTGCATATGACCAACAGCTGTATTTTGCAATGGAGCCGACATATTGGGGTTGTGCACCTCCGATGTATCCACAGTTTCCTCCATGGGGATTTAATCCTTGGGCGCCATATCCTACAGGGCCAGCAGGTTATTTTCAGCCGAGATGGATTCCGTCGAGGCCTATGTTTACATCAAACGTGCATGAGAAAAGGACCCGGTTCAGTGAGGAGGCTAGATCACATGATGCTATTGAAACTCGAGGAGGTCGATCACCGGCACGCAGTGCTGAGCGCAACAACTATAAGGGCGATCACAAGCGCATATGGATGCCGGTGAAGCGTGCTGAACCTAAACCAGTAAAATGTCCAGATGATGTTGACGCTAGGCTGAAAGTGGTGGAACATCAATCAGATGAGGTTGTTCTCAATAGCACAGAATCAAGCAATGATGTTGAACTACGATCAGTCCCAAAGAAAATTGTTAGTACAGTGGAGAGCAATGGTGTGAAGGTGCAGCCAATGGGTCGATCTAATCAATGTGAGGAGAAAACTGATTCTGGACGTACCATGCATGCACAATCAGATAAGGAATATGTTGTATCCTCACCTACTAGTCAATAGTATAAATCGGCAAGTTCGTATGCTGATTTAATTATGAGAAATTGTGGCCCAGGAGCGTCCAAGAGTTTGCCTCCAATGGGTTTGAAGTATAACAGCAACACATGCACACGTTGGGATTCCAGCAATGTACGCGGACATAATTCTAATGCTAGTAAAGTATATAATCAGCAAGGAAGTTTGTCGGCTAAAGACAAAATATTCATCCCAGGACAGGCCAAAGGACCCAGGGGGCAGCAAAATTAAGTCAGTCGCGCCAGGGACTAAACCAGCACCTCAGTGGTGCCCAAAGGGACTTACTCACACTCAGAAACGGCATGTACAGCGACTGCGGACATTGGAAATAAAGGAAGAGATAGCTGAGAAGAAGCGTGATAAATGGTTCAACCAAGATAAACCAATGATACCCACAAAAACTTGGAAGGAGAAGCGCATCGCAGCTGAAGAAAATAAAAATACGGATGACACTATTATTGCAGAAAATTCAGATAATGATAAAGATGTACCAACTGATATGGATGTTAATATGGTGTTCGCATTGCCTGCTGAATTTCGCGCGCCCAAGGCTGAAATTGCTGAACTTGTTCTTGGCCCAAAGAATGCTACATTTGAGAAACCAGAGAAGCATGGACAGCACCTAAAGCCATTATTTATCAGAGGTCACATTGACGGTAAGCCTATTGGTCGCATGCTTGTTGATGGCGGTGCAGGTGTTAATATTATGCCCTTCTCGGTATTTTCTAAACTGGACCGAAAAGAGAGCGAGTTAATGAAGACCAACATGGGACTAGTGGGTTCTCAGGAGAATTATTCGAGGCTAAGGGTGTTATTTCTATGGAGCTCACAGTCGGAAGCAAAACGTTGCCGACTGCGTTTTTTGTTATCGATGTCAAAGGACGGTATAACATTCTTTTGGGACGTGACTGGATTCATGTAAATTGTTGCATTCCTTCTACTCTTCATCAATGCTTAATTCAGTGGGTTAATGATGGTGTTGAGATGATAGAGGCGGACAATTCTTCTTGTATTGCTTTGACGGAGGCGCCGGTTGATTGGCAACACGGTGAGATGCGTTGTTTGACCGGTAGGGATTTATCGGACTATGATTACATTAGTATTGGTAGAGATGGTTTTGTACCTATAAATGCACAGCTGGCTGACGTAGCTTGGCTTAATGATTTATCTATATAAATGATGAATAAAGACGACAGTATTAAGTGGCTGCAGAGACGCACAGAGGAGTGTCGTTCTGGAAAGAACGATATGCATGAAACTATTGAAGATTTTCATAACATGGAAAAGCTTGGACAGGGATTCTCATCGGCTGATACACTTGAAGAAATTGATATTGGTGATGGAAGTATTCCGAGGCCTACATTTATCAAAGCTAGCTTGAAAGCCGATCAGAAAAGTAAGGTATGTCTATTACTTAAAGAATTCGTTGATTGCTTTGCTTGGAATTATACTGAGATGCCCGGTTTGAGTAGAGATTTGATAGAACATAGATTACCTATTAAATATGGTTTTAGGCCATATAAACAACCTCATAGAAGTTTCAATCCTAATTTGTATGACCGCATCAAAGAAGAAGTTGATCAGTTGTTAAAAGCTAAGTTTATTCGGCCGTGTAGATATGCATATTGGGTTTGTAATATTGTGCCCGTGGAAAAGAAAAATACTGGTAATATTAGAATATGTGTTGACTTTAGAGATTTGAATAAGGCTACTCCAAAAGATGAACATCCTATGCCTATAGCCGACATGCTTATTAATGATGCCTCGGGACATAAAGTAATTAGCTTTTTAGATGGTAATGCAGGTTATAATCAAATATTATGGCCGAACAAGATATGTCTAAGACTGCTTTTCGTTGCCCAGGTTTTGTTGGTTTATTTGAGTGGGTCGTTATGACATTTGGGTTGAAAAATGCCGGCGCTACATACCAACGAGCTATGAATTTATTTTTTCATGATCTTCTGGGCATTGTACTAGAAATATATATTGATGACATAGTTGTTAAATCGGATGGGTTTGATCATCATTTAGCCGATTTAAGATTAGCTTTTGAAAGGATGCGCCGGTATGGATTAAAAATGAACCCACTCAAATGTGCTTTTGGTGTGTCGGCTGGTAAGTTTTTAGGTTTCATAATTCATGAAAATGGCATAGAGATTGACCCTAAGAAAGTGGAGGCAATTAGAAATTTGGAGGAACCCACGTGTAAAAGGGATGTGCAAAAGTTGTTAGGAAAAATTAATTACTTGAGACGATTCATATCTAACCTTACAGGTAAAATTGAATCGTTTGTTCCTCTACTTCGGCTAAAGAATCAAGCCGAATTTACTTGGGGGGCAGAGCAACGAGATGCTTTTAATTATATAAAGCGATGCTTGTCGAATCCTCCAATATTGCGGGCGCCCAAGTCCGGTGCGCCGTTCAGGCTGTACATTGCTGCAGAAGATAGGGTGATCGGTGCGGTGTTGGCACAAGAGGTCAGCGGCAAAGAATACATCATTGCATACTTAAGCCGTTGTTTGCTCGATGCCGAAAGTCGGTACGTGTTTATTGAAAAGTTATGCTTATCTTTATATTATGCATGTACCAAATTTCGGCCTTATCTTCTTTCTAGTACGTGTGTAGTAGCTTGCCAGGCCGACGTCATTAAGTATATGTTGCAACAACCGATTCTTAGTGGTAGGATTGGAAAGTGGGCTTACGCGCTAATATAATACGATTTAACATATGAATCGTTGCGTGCTATGGAGGGTCAAGTTATCGCCGATTTCATTGTTGATCATAGGATTAAAGATGATGAAAATATTAATTATGTTAGTGTGTGTCTATGGAAGCTTTATTTTGATGGATCGGTTTGTAGGGATGGGCAAGGCATCGGTAATGTTTTAGTTTCACCTAATAATGTTGTTTATGATACATCGGTCCGTTTGGAATATCCTTGCACTAATAACCAAGCTGAGTATGAAGCTTTACTGTTTGGATTACAAACTTTAGTTGATATGGGTGTAAAGGATGTAGATGCTTTTGGGGATTCGCTTCTGGTAGTACAACAAATTAAAGGCAAATTTCAATGTTTTGATGGATTATTAAATAGTTATTTGGACCGATGTTTAGACATAATTAAGTCTCTAGATACGTTCACCATCCATCATATACCTAGAGAAGAGAATTCTAGAGCTAATTGTTTAGCACAGCAAGCATCCGGTTTTTACATTAGTAAAGGAATGTTTTTTATATTAGACAAGCCGATGCATGCTGAGTCTATAATGGTGGATACTTTGCCACAGGGTGCACTTGGGCCTAGGACAGTTGAACAACTAGCTGTACAATGTACTGCAGATTCGGTGCATGGGTCACAAACGACCGAATTAGCAAATAATTTAGAACTAAGTGATTGGAGAGTTCCTCTAGTTAATCATTTAAAGGATCCAAGTCAAACAAGAGATAGGAAAATTCGGCGACAAGCTTTAAAATATACTTTGTTTAACGACGAGTTGTATCGCCGAACAATAGATGGGTTATTTTTAAAATGCTTGGATTCCGATCAGTCTAGGATAGCTATGGGTGAAGTGCACGAAGGAATATGTGGAACACATCAGTCGGCTCACAAAATGCGATGGTTGTTAAAAAGAGCGGGGTTTTATTGGCCGACTTTGCTAGAGGATTGTTTTCGGTACTATAAAGGTTGTGAGGCATGTCAAAAATTTGGTAATGTACAGTTAGCGCCCGCGTCTATGTTAAATCCCATAATTAGGCGGTGGCCATTTAGGGGATGGGGCTTAGATTTTATTGGTGAAATACATCCTTCGTCTTCTAAAAGACATCGCTTCATCCTAGTTGCTACAGATTATTTTACTAAATGGACTGAAGCGGTTCCTTTGAAAAATATGACTCATAAGGAAGTTATTACTTTTGTTTTGGAGCATATTATTCATAGATTTGGTATTCCTCAGACTTTAACTACCGATCAAGGTGCTTCTTTTATGTCTCATCAATTTCGTGCATTTGCCAAATCTTTAGGAATTAAATTGTTAAATTCGTCGCCTTATTATGCTCAAGCTAATGGACAGGCCGAATCTAGCAATAAGACTTTAATTAAGCTTATAAAGAAGAAAATTGAGGAACATCCGAAAAGGTGGCATGAAGTACTTTCGGAAGCTTTATGGGCTCATCGGATATCTAAGCACGGAGCGACTCAAGTAGCACCGTATGATCTAGTATATGGCCAGGAGGCGGTGTTACCCGTAGAGGTTAATTTACAAGCTCTTAGAGTGGCCAGACAAAATGATTTGTCGGCTATAGAGTATAATGACCTGATGATGGATAAGATAGATGACATTTCAGAAGAGAGATTAAGAGATTTGCAAGAAATTGAGAAGGAAAAATTAAGAGTAGCCAAGGCTTATAATAAAAAGGTGAGAGAGAAATCGTTTCAAATAGGAGATTTAGTGTGGAAAACGATTTTACCTATTGGAACTAAAGATAGGAAATTCAGCAAATGGTCGCCGAGTTGGGAGGGCCCATACAAAATCTTAGAGATTGTTCCTCGGAGTTCATATTTTGTACAATCTTTGCAGGGAGAAAAGTTGTCCAAAGCTCTCAATGGAAAATATTTGAAGAAGTACTATCCTAGCATGTGGCAGGAGGCCTAAACATGTTGTGGCCGATATGTTATTTCAAGTATCGCCCTAAGAAAATTTGGCCGATGTATCTTTGGACATCGCCCTGAGTAATGATATGATCGTGATCGACTTCATCATACGGTAACTGCTATAGTATTTTTGGTCAATGCAATTGTACCAAAAACAGGGGGCATGTGTTGATGGTATAATTTGGCTAGTTAATATATGATGAGCCAAATTGATTCAATGATTTATCAAGCTGATCGGTTGATGCATTTTTTAAGTATTGCAACAGGAATTTTCATGGATAACAAAGATGCAAGTTCTAAGAAGGATCGGATGCTAAGCTAAACTATGGGCGTGGAGTGCATGGTCTATATATCTACGTGTGCGGAGAAGTATGCTTAGTGCTGATGGCTATTATCCAGGTTGATTTGCGACGTTGCCGGAGTATTTTATTATTTTCTTTGGAGGCTCAAGGTATTTGTATGAGTATGCTTAGAACTTGGGCTACTATATTATCTGGTGATAGCGACATGGCCGGAATATTTAATTGATAAGGCAAGGTGTGCATACGGTCAGAAGGGATCGCCATGCAGGTTGGCCTAATGTAAAACGTCAAGTACTATACATGGTATCCCAATTAGGATGACCTGATTAGATTCTAATCGGTTTGATTTTGGAATTCAACTCGTGTACGCCAAGTCTTGCCTTGTATACGTTAAAGTCCAGTGTGCCTTATATATAAGGCCATGGCCGATTGGAAACGCCCCCAACAATCGATCTATCAATACAAACTACTTTTTCACGTATGTTTATTTTCCATCGTTCTTCTCCTGCCGAGCCCTAGCAGCCCTAGGGTTTGGCGATCTTTGCCGTTTTGCGCTGGAAAGCGGCCGGTTCTCCTCCACGAAAGCGAGGACATCTTTGTTGCTTTGCTCGTAAAGCAATCGTTCGTCGTCACGAAAGCACGACAAATATCCTGGTGTTGCGCGGTGATTTCGCGTGCCAACAATCACATCATTAGAGAATGATGTGATGGACAAGACCCATTCGTTAGCTTAGCATTATGATCGTTACAGTTTCATTGCTATTGCTTTCTTCATGACTTATACATGTTCCTATGACTATGAGATTATGCAACTCCCGAATATCGGAGGAACACTTTGTATGCTATCAAACATGAAAACGTAACTGGGTGATTATAAAGATGCTCTTCAGGTGTCTCCGATGGTGTTTGTTGAGTTGGCATAGATCGAGATTAGGATTTGTCACTCCGATTGTCGGAGAGGTATCTCTGGGCCCTCTCGGTAATGCACATCACTATAAGCCTTGCAAGCAATGTGACTAATGAGTTAGTTGCGGGATGATGCATTACGGAACGAGTAAAGAGACTTGCCGGTAACGAGATTGAACTAGGTATTGAGATACCGACGATCGAATCTCGGGCAAGTAACATACCGATGACAAAGGGAACAACGTATACTGTTATGCGGTTTGACCAATAAAGTTCTTCGTAGAATATGTAGGAGCCAATATGGGCTTCCAGGTTCCGCTATTGGTTATTGACCGGAGATGTGTCTTGGTCATGTCTACATAGTTCTCGAACCCGTAGGGTCCGCACGCTTAACGTTCGATGACGATTTGTATTATGAGTTATGTGATTTGATGAGTGAAGTTTGTTCGGAGTCCCGGATGAGATCACGGACATGACGAGGAGTCTCAAAATGGTCAAGAGGTAAAGATCGATATATTGGAAGGCTATATTCGGACATCGGAAAGGTTCTGAGTGATTTGGGTATTTTTCGGAGTACCGGAGAGTTATGGGAATTCGCCGCGGGAAGTAGTGAGCCTTAATGGGCCATACGGGAAAGGAGAGAAGGGCCTCAAGGGGTGGTCGCGCCCCCCACCATGGCAAGTCTGAATTGTACTAGGGAGGGGGCGGCGCCCCCCTCTCTTTCCTTCTCCCTCTCCTACTCCTTCCCTCTCTCCCCTCTTGGAAAAGGAAGGGGACTCCAACTAGGATTGGGAATCCTAGTTGGACTCCCCCTATAGGCGCACCCCTCCTAGGCCGGCCTCCTCCTCCTCCCTGCTTTATGTACGTGGGCAGGGGCACCCCAAAGGCACTCCAAGATTAGTCTTGGCCGTGTGCGGTGCCCCCCTCCACAGTTACACACATCGGTCATATCGTCGTAGTGCTTAGGCCAAGCCCTGCGCCAGTAACTTTCATCATCACCGTCGCTACGCCATCGTGTTGACGGAACTCTCCTTCGGCCTCAACTGGATCAAGAGCCCGAGGGACGTCATCGAGCTGAACGTGTGCTGAACGCAGAGGTGCCGTACGTTCGGTACTTGGATCGGTTGGATTGCGAAGACGTTCGACTACATCAACCGCGTTACTAAACGCTTCCGCTTTAGGTCTATGAGGGTACGTGGATACACTCTCCCCGCTCATTGCTATGCTTCTCCTAGATAGATCTTGCGTGATCGTAGGATTTTTTTTTTGAAATACTACATTCCCCAACAGTGGCATCCGAGCCAGGTCTATGCGTAGATGTTATATGCACGAGTAGAACACAAAGAGTTGTGGGCGATAATAGTCATACTGCTTACCAGCATGTCATACTTTGATTCGGCGGTATCTTACGCGTACGCTTACGCGAGACTGGTTCTACCGACGTGCTTCGCACACAGGTGGCTAGTGGGTGTCTGTTTCTCCAACTTTAGTTGAATCGATGGGTGTCTGTTTCTCCAACTTTAGTTGAATCGAGTTTGACTATGCGCGGTCCTTGTTGAAGGTTAAAACAGCACACTTGACGAAAAATTGTTGTGGTTTTGATGCGTAGGTAAGAACGGTTCTTGCTAGAAGCCCATAGCAGCCACGTAAAACTTGCAACAACAAAGTAGAGGACGTCTAACTTGTTTTTGCAGGGCATGTTGTGATGTGATATGGTCAAGACATGATGTGATATAATTTGTTGTATGAGATGATCATGTTTTGTTAAAGTTATCGGCAACTGGCAGGAGCCTTCTAGTTGTCTCTTTATTGCATAAGATGCACGCGCCATGTAATTGCTTTACTTTATCGCTATGCGATAGCAATAGTTGCAAAAGCAATAGTTGGTGAGACGACCATGTGACGACACGTTGATAGAGATCAAGATGATGGAGATCATGGTGTCATGCCGGTGACGATGGAGATCATGACGGTACTTTGGAGATGGAGATCAAAGGCACAAGATGATAATGGCCATATCATGTCACATATTTTGATTTCATGTGATGTTTATCCTTTATGCATCTTATTTTGCTTAGTTCGGCGGTAGCATTATAAGATGATCTCTCACTAAATTTCGAGGTACAAGTGTTCTCCCTGAGTATGCACCGTTGCAAAAGTTCGTCGCGTCGAGACACCACGTGATGATCGGGTGTGATAAGCTCTACGTTCACATACAACGGGTGCAAGCCAGTTTTGCACACGCAGAATACTCGGGTTAAACTTGACGAGCCTAGCATATGCAGATATGGCCTCGGAACACTGGAGACCGAAAGGTTGAGCGTGAATCATATAGTAGATATGATCAACATAGTGATGTTCACCATTGAAAACTGCTCCATCTCACGTGATGATCGGACATGGTTTAGTTGATTTGGATCACGTGATCACTTAGATGATTAGAGGGATGTCTATCTAAGTGGGAGTTCTTTAAGCAATATTAATTGAACTTTAATTTATCATGAACTTAGTACCTCATAGTATTTTGCATGTCTATGTTGTTGTAGATCAATGGCCCGTGCTACTATTCCTTTGAATTTTGATATGTTCCTAGAGAAAAACTATGTTGAAAGATGATAGTAGCAATGATGCGGACTAGGTCCGTGATATGAGGATTATCTTAATTGCTGCACAGAAGAATTATGTCCTTGATGCACCGCTAGGTGACAGACCTATTGCAGGAGCAAATGTAGACGTTATGAACGTTTGGCAAGCTCGGTATGATAACTACTTGATAGCGATACAACTCTACGCACGATGGCGCTCTCTCCTCCCACCTCTCTCCCTTCCCCCACCTCCACCTCCACCACCGGCGGCCATGGATCCCTCTGATCCACCATGGAAGGGCTCCTCCACTGGGACTTCAACCCCGGCCTCAAGGTCGAGGACCAGGTTCGTAGGTGTTTCAGATCCACGGTCCATTTCTCCCCGACCTCTTCCTCCAAGGAATTTTTCTTGGTGGTCACGTTCTCTTCTGCATCCTTCCCATTGTCTTGTGCTTCGTTTGGTTTGGCCCTACAATGTTGCATTGGAGGAATTGCTTCTGGTTTCAAGGTTACATCTATTGGAGCAAGCAATTTTCGGTTCTCGGTGGCTTCAAATAAAGTTGGTCATTTCATCTATGCCCTACGGGATAGAGTTTGGCCTGATTTTGTGTGCCATTTTGGGCTCTTTAAACATCCTTGGAATGTGCCAATTGTTGATCCAGTTATGAGAAACACTCCAAATCTTGGAGGTAGTGCCTCTAAGGCTGTCCGCACCAGTTTGCATTTTCTTGAGAAAAGCGCTTCAAAGGATGCTTCAGCCTCGAAGGAGTGGGCCAAGTTTGGTTTTTGCATGCAATGCTCTAACAATCTACTGAGCTCCTTCGATGAGGTTTCTTCTCAACGTGGAAATCCTCAGGATATTCATAGTGACTTGGTTGATTCTTCGCGAAACAATACAAATTTTGAATTACTGCAAGGGGGTCTGATTTTTGGCAGTCTGCATATTCCGGTTTCTTCGGGTCGAATTGCAAACACTTCCAAAAAATTCTTAGGTAAGAATCGCCATGAGCATATTTGGCATAACATTCCTTCCTTGATTCTGGAGGGTATCTTAGACTTAAGACAAGCCCTTTATGACGAGGTTGATATCCAAAAAGTCTATGATTTAGATGATTTGCCTCCCTCGGATTTCATTTTTCATGCTTTGGACAAGTGCACCAGATGTTTCGGGGACGGCCATGCAGCTATTAATTGCCATGCCAAAGTATGTGACGTCTGCCATAATTTTGAACGCGCTTGCTTCTGCATGCGGCAGGAGATGGGCCGATCCGTTAGAGCCTGCATGACTTGCAATAGTCTGGCCCACCTAAGGGACTGTTGCCCTGGGCTTCTCTGGTGCAAACGCTGCAATCTACTGGGCCATGGCGCCAAATCTTGCGCCTCAAAAAATGCTCCCCGATTTTCTTGGCAACAGAGGAAGGTGGAACGGCAAGATCAAATCAGAGTGGATCCATTGCCTCGGACTCGTGCAGTCCCTTCACTACTGAATCTAAATTTTCCTAATAGAAAATTGATTTGGAGTCCCAAAAGGAAAGTACCAGATGCGTGACCCGCTTCCTCGCTTGCTACTGGGCAGACGCTTCCGCTTCAAGCACGCCATTTGCCTACTCTGCCGCCCCTGTCTACCAACGAACAGAGCGACAGACCCTCATCCCCCTCTACTTCGTCTTTGACTGGCGCGCCTGCCGTCGCCGACACCACTGTCGCCATGGCCAACTTTCCAGCGAGGCCGTTCCAGTTCGTGCCGATGGGAGCCCAGATTGAGCGCGGACTAGACCACAGATTGGCTCGCAACATGATGGTGGTGGATGACCCGCCGTTGAGTCATGAGAGGTATGCCATTGTCACCGCTGTTCCCCCAGTCCCAGATCATCAGAAACAGTTAGTTTTGGATGAGGTGGTTCGCATCATGGTTGAGGATTTTCATCTTGAGGTTCCCGATGCCTTTGTGTATCCTATTGGGGTTGGTATGGTGGCGTTTGCTGATGTTGCTTTAAGAGACCAGTTCATTCAGGAGAGTCCACATCAGTTAGATCCCTGGATGATGATATGACTTTTTCTTTTGTGCCGCATGATGTGGGAGAAAACATGCGTCGCTGTCCGTTTCAATATGTTGCTTGGGTCTTGTTTCTTGCTTTTCCTATGGACTACCAGAATGATCACTATATCAACAAGGCGGTATCGTGCTTTGGAAAGTTGGATCTCTGGCACAGGCCGGGCCACAACAAGGAAAGAGTCTTGGTGCGGGTTATCATCAGTGATCTCGCGCAGGTTCCCCACAGCCTTGTGATCAAGCGCATTGGCACACTGCCAGGTATGGGCAGATCTTGGTCTGTTCCAGTTTACGTGCTTAATGGTAGGAACACTATTCCTGAACTTGTGGGAAATGAAGATGAAGCTCCACCGATGAATGCATCCCCGCATCCATATGAACTGCCTTACCTGACTGCTGCGCAACAGTGGGCGCTTGATCATCAGCGATGGATACAGTAGCAGATCGATGAGGCCTGGGAACAGCAGGTGCCCCAACAGCAGCCCACGCAGAACGGCGGCTGGGGGGTTTGGCCAATTGCACCGCCTCCATACAGGGGTTTTAGTTTCAGGACGCTGTTCCAGTACACAGGTCCCTCTCTCATGGATGGTGTAGAACATGAGAGGAAAGTCTCTGATGATCCTCAGGATGAATGGTCAGTTTATTCTGATATTGCAGAGGCTGCAGATGCTCTGATAAATGGAACACATACCTCTGGACTGCAATTCGTGCGTGCTAATGGCAGCTCTCTTGATGTAGAAGTTCAGGCTGAAGACGGGTTCTTGTTTCTGCAGTTTCTCTGGATGATATCCTTTGGAAGATACACTCATTGCATCACTGCACCGGAGGAAGATCTGACGAGTGTTGTGCTCCCTCTGAACCCTCTCGCGGTATTTCACCAGGTGACTAATGCTGTTATCATTGGTGTATACTATAGGACTGAGCAGGTTTGCCCAAGGACTGCATTGCTGCCCTGCCTCTCGGAGGATATCTTCATACCCTCTGAGCTCTGGGCTAACTTTGTTGTAGTTGTCACCTTGCCTGAATTTGCTGGGTCTGATGGTGTGGGGAGCTCGGTAGGGCAGGTTCTGGAGAAGTTTGACGAGGGGTTTGCGGACTTTGAGACAGACTCTGGGGCCTGTGACAATGCTGTTATAGCTGAATCTTCTGAAGCTCTCCCTGCCAAGCCACTGAACAAATACATTCAGAAGATGATCCTAGCTGAGAAGATGCCAATTGACACGACTTGTCTGAGGCGCAGCTCCAGGTCAACAAGATATGATGGCTTTAAGGTAAATCTTGTTACTGACGCCAAGAAGCAACAATCTAAGGTCAAATGCAGAGGGGCTCCATCTGTAGCTTGTTCCTCCAAGGCGACAGATCCCTGTCCAAAATTGATCCTGCAACCTGTTGCGACTGGATCTGAAGATCTGCCTCCGCCAACTCCCACTCAGCAGCTGCAGCGTGTGGGTACAGAGATGTGTGGTATTCCAGCCGAAGAACTCAGTGCTCAGAATCTCCTAGCTAGAGACAGTGGTGACGATCCGGAACTGAACTAAAGCTAGATGGCGTCAAATAAACACTGGAACGTTCTCTGCTGGAATGTTCGTGGAATCAATTCTGACAAAAAGCAGTTGGCGATCCGTTATGCGATTGAGATTAGTGGTTGTTCCGTAGTTTGCTTTCAAGAAACCAAGCGTGAATCTTTTGATGCATCATTTATTAAACTGTTCTGTCCTAAGAAGTTTGACATGTTTGAATTTGTTCCATCTGTTGGTAATTCTGGGGGCTTAATCACCGTGTGGATGAGTTCTGTTTTCACGGGTGTCTCTGTTTTTTCTGAATCTTTCGCGCTCGGTGTTAGGCTTACCTCGACTCAATCCAGTGATACGTGGACACTGGTGAACGTATATGGTCCTTGCGCTGATCCCAACAGATCACTGTTTACTGAGTGGCTCTTTGACCTTAACATTCCTAATGGGGAAGATTGGCTTATTTTAGGCGATTTCAACTACATCAGAGCGCCAGATAATCATAACCGTGGGGGTGGGGATACTAATGATATGCTAATCTTCAACGAATTCATACGTAGGCAGTCTCTGATAGAACTATCGATCAAGGGGCGCTCATTCACATGGAGCAATATGCAATCTAACCCCCTCCTGGAACAGTTAGACTGGCATTTTACCTCGGTGGACTGGGCGGCCAAGTATCTGCACACGGTAGTCATGCCTCTGGGTAAGCCCACATCGGATCATGTGTCGTGTTATGTAAGCATCTAGACCAAAATCCCTAAGACCAAATTGTTCTGCTTCGAGGACTACTGGATCAAACAACCAGGTTTTTTTGATGACGTACAGCGATCGTGGAACAAACGCTGCTATGCCCCGAACACAGCTGCGGTACTGTGCAAAAAATCAAAAACCTGCGTTATGATTTGAAACAATGGAGCAAGAAAATCTCTAAGCTGTCAGTATTGATTGATAACTGTAATAAAACCCTCCTGGAGCTAGATGGTCTTGAAGAGAGACGGCGGCTATCCGTGCCGGAAGCTAACTTCAGAAAAATTCTGAAGAAACACCTTCTTCACCTGCTTGACTGCAAAAAGGCGTATTGGAAGAAACGCTGCACCGTAAGACACTTCAAATTCGGCGATGGCAACACCAAGTTCTTCCATAGAGTAGCGACTGAGCGATTTCGCAGAAATAACATTGCTTCGCTGCGACTATCGGATGACTCAGTCGTCTATGACCATGTTGGCAAAGAGGTTGTCCTGCTACAAGCATACAAAGAAAGATTGGGTTGTTCCAATCCCACCAACATGAGATTTGATCTGGATCGCATCATCAAAAAGGTGGATGGCCTGCATGCTCTGTCAGAGCCCTTCACCTGGGAGGAGATTGACCAGGTTGTCAAAGAGATGCCATCCGATCGTGCCCCTGGACCGGATGGATTCAGTGGAAGCTTCATAAAATCCTACTGGCACATCATTAAGGAGGAATTCTATCGTCTCTGTTTTGATTTTCATGCAGGTACTTTGGACCTTGAAAGCTTGAATACTGGATTTATCACTCTCATCCCCAAAACCCAATCACCGGAGACAACTGACGACTACCGCCCCATAACACTTCTCAACTGCTGCCTCAAACTGCTGACGAAACTATTGGCAAATCGCTTGCAGAAAGTGGTCCTTAAGATAATTCATCGAAACCAGTACGGATTCCTGAGGGGTAGGTCGATCCAGGATTGTGTTGCGTGGGTATGAATTCATTCACCAGTGCCAAGCTTCGAAACGTGAGATTGCCATTTTTAAACTAGATTTTGCAAAAGCATTTGATACGATCGAGCATGCTCCTATGATGCAGATTATGAAATGCATGGGTTTCGACGATCGTTGGTTAGGGTGGATCCACTGCTTGTTCTCAACTGCAAAATCCTCGGTGCTATTGAACGGGACCCCTGGCAGACAATTCTTTTGTAAGAGAGGGGTGCGCCAAGGAGACCCGATGTCCCCGCTCATCTTCGTCTTGGCGGCGGACCTCCTCCAAGCAGCAATCAACAACGCGTACCGGAGCGGTGAACTAGAACTACCAATGCCTACTATGGAGAATGACTACCCGGTGATCCAGTACGCGGATGACACGATCCTCGTGATGCCAGCTGATCAAGCGCAAGCGGCGACAATCAAATGCATTCTTCAGGATTATGCCTCCTCTGTTGGATTGCGCATCAACTTTCAAAAGTTGACTCTGATGACGGTGAACACGGAGGTGGATGCAACGAATCGTTTGGCTGTAAGGTTGGAAAGATGCCGTTCACATACCTTGGCATGCCAATGGGGACTGCTAAACCAACGGTGGCTGATCTAATGCCGCTGGTGGCTTCGGTCGAGCGTAGGTTATCCACTGCCGCCTCGCTTCTGGACCTCGGATCAAAGCTCACTTTGGTCAACTCGGTGGTCACATCCCTGGCAATTTATGCTATGTGTTCAATCAGACTGCCTCCAAAGATTCTAGATCATCTTGACAAGCTCAGGTGATACTGTCTCTGGGAGAAGAACACGGAGGATGGCCACAAAGCAGTGTCCTTGGCGGCGTGGAACCTAGTCTGTCGCCCCAAAGAGAAAGGGGGCCTGGGGATAATTGATCTCCATGTGCAAAATCAAGGTCTGCTGCTTAAGCAGCTGCATAAATTCTACAACCATTGGGATGTGTCGTGGGTTAATCTGATTTGGTCCACTTACTATGAGGATCTGGTGCCTCATGCAACTGATCAATGCGGATCATTCTGGTGGCGCGACATCTTGCAGCTTACGCCAATCTACAGGGGGGTCACGTCGGTGGAGGTGCCAGACGGGAGCACGGTGTTGTTCTGGAAAGACTTGTGGCATAACAATATCCTCTGTGACAGCCATCCTAGGCTATTTTCCTTTGCTACTAACGAAGATGTTTCGGTGCAAGAACTGCTGACAGCGCCGGTGCTTGGGCATAATTTCCATTTGCTGATCTCCACACAAGCCAGGGAGGAATTGCGTGACCTTCAATGCAGCATGGCATCGACAGAACTGAGTGAGGCTCATGACATCTGGAGATGCGCCTGGGGGACCGGAGATTTTGCTCCTAGAAAGTATTACGACCACTGCTTTCGTGGGGTGACGGCGGATGATGCGTTCAAATGGATCTGGAAATCAAAATGCACTAATAAGTGGAGGGTTTTTGCGTGGCTCCTCTTAGCGGACAGGCTGAACACTCGAAACATGTTGAAGAGAAGAGGTATGAAGCTGCGAGATGATGTGTATACTTGCCTCCTATGTGATAGCCCGCTGGAAGAGACAGTAGAACATCTCTTCTTCGATTGTGCCTTCAGCAGATCGTGTTGGAGGAAGCTGAGGATCGAATGGGTGCACGGTGGAAGCAGGCTTCAACTTGTGCATGAGGCGAGAGACAGGTGGACGAGCCCCATGTTTATGGAGGTATTTATCGTTGCGGCCTCGAGCGTGTGGAAGGAGCGCAACAACAAGCACTTCAGAGGTGTGCTGCCTTCGGTGGATAGCTGGCTTCAGAGATTCAAAAACGACTTCGGTATGATGAGACACAGAGTCAAGGAGGTCTTGGTGCCATTTGTGGATAGCTTTTTCACGTCCATCTAGTATACGAACAGCTTTGTTTCTTGTTTTTTTATAAATACTCTTTCCTCTCTCTGGTGGTGATGGCTGGCCATAACCACGATTGTAACTCCAGAGAGTTGTAAGTTGCGTTGGTGAATTAATATAAAGTCAGTGGGGGGTTGCCCCCACTGTCCTAAGCTTTCAAAAAAACTACTTGATAGTTTAGTGCACCATGCTTTACAGCTTAGAACTGGGACTTCAAAAACGTTTTGAATGCCACGGAGCATATAAGATGTTCCAAGAGCAGAAATTGGTATTTCAGACTCATGCCGAAGTCGAGAGGCATGAAACCTCTGACAAGTACTTTGCCTACAAGATGGAGGAGAATAGCTCAACCAGTGAGCATGTGCTCAGATTGTCTGAATACTACAATCGCTTGAATCAAGTGGGAGTTAATCTTCCAGATAAAATAGTGATTGACAGAGTTCTCTAGTCACTATCACCAAGTTACTAGAACTTCGTGATGAACTATAATATGCAAGGGATGACGAAAACGATTCCCGAGCTCTTCATGATGCTGAAATCGACGATGGTAGAAATCAAGAAAAGCATCAAATGTTGATGGTTGACATGACCACTAGATTCAAGTAAAAGGGAAAGGGAAAGAAAGGGAACTTCAAGAAGAATGGCAAGCAAGTTGCCACTCCCATGAAGAATCCCAAAGCTAGACCCAAGCCTGAAACTGAGTGCTTCTACTGCGAAGGAAATGGTCACTGGAAGCAGAACTGCCCCAAATACTTGGCGGATAAGAAGGACGACAAAGTGAACAAAAGTATATATGATATATATGTTATTGATGTGTACTTTACTAGTGTTCATAGTAGCCCCTGGGTATTGATACTGATTCAGTTGCTATGATTAGTAACTCGAAACAGGAGTTACAAAATGAACAAAGACTAGTTGAGGGCAAGGTGACGATGTGTGTTGGAAGTGATTCCAAGGTTGATAAGATCACCATCGCACACTCCCTTTACCTTCGGGATTATTGTTGAACCTAAAATAAATGTTATTTGGTGTTTGCGTTGAGCATAATATGATTGGATCATGTTTATTGCAATACGGTTATTCATTTAAGTCAAAGAATAATTGTTATTCTGTTTACATGAATAAAACCTTCTGTGGTCATACACCCAAGGTGAATGGTTTATTGAATCTCGATCATGGTGATACACATATTCATAATATTGATGCCAAAATATGCAAAGTTGATAATGATAGTGCAACATATTTATGGCACTGCCGTTTAGGTCATATTGGTGTAAAGCGCATGAAGAAACTCCATGCTGATGGGCTTTTGGAATCACTTGATTATGAATCACTTGATGCTTGCGAACCATGCCTCATGGGCAAGATGACTAAGACTCTGTTCTCTGGAACAATGGAGCGAGCAACTGACTTATTGGAAATAATACATACTGATGTATGCGATCCGATGAGTGTTGAGGCTCGCGGCGGGTACCATTATTTTCTGACCTTCACAGATGATTTAAGCAGATATGGGCATATCTACTTGATGAAACATAAATCTGAAACATTTGAAAAGTTCAAAGAATTTCAGAGTGAAGTGGAAAATCATCGTAACAAGAAAATAAAGTTTCTACGATCTGATCGCGGAGGTGAATATTTGAGTTACGAGTTTGGTCTTCATTTGAAACAATGTGGAATAGTTTCGCAACTCACGCCACCTGGAACACCACAGCGTAATGGTGTGTCCGAACGTCGTAACCGCACTTTATTAGATATGGTGCGATCTATGATGTCTCTTACAGATTTACCACTATCGTCTCGGGGTTATGCATTAGAGACAGCTGCATTCACATTAAATAGGGCACCATCTAAATCCGTTGAGACGACACCGTTTGGTAAAGAAACCTAAGCTGTCGTTTCTTAAAGTTTGGGGTTGCGATGCTTATGTGAAAAAGCTTCAACCTGATAAGCTTGAACCCAAATCGGAGAAATGTGTCTTCATAGGATACACAAAGAAAACTGTTGGGTACACCTTCTATCACAGACCCGAAGGCAAGATATTCGTTGCTAAGAATGGATCCTTTCTAGAGAAGGAGTTTCTCTCGAAAGAAGTGAGTGGGAGGAAAGTAAAACTTGATGAGGTAATTGTAGCTTCTCCCAAATTGGAAAGTAGTTCATCATAGAAATCAGTTCCAGTGATGCCTACACCAATTAGTGAGGAAGTTAATGATGATGATCATGAAACTTCAGATCAAGTTACTACCGAACCTCGTAGGTCAAACATAATATGTTCCGCACCAGAGTGGTACGGTAATCCTATTCTGGGAATCATGTTACTAGACCATGATGAACCTACGAACTATGAAGAAGCGATGATGAGCCCAGATTCCGCGAAATGGTTGGAGGCCATGAAATCTGAGATGGGATCCATGTATGAGAACAAAGTATGGACTTTGATTGACTTGCCCGATGATCGGTGAGCCATTGAGACTAAATGGATCTTCAAGAGGAAGACGGACGCTGATAGTAGTGTTACTATCTACAAAGCTCGAATTGTCACAAAAGGTTTTCGACAAGTTCAAGGTGTTGACTACGATGAGATTTTCTCACTCGTATCGATACTTAGAGTCTGTCCGAATCATGTTAGCAATTGCCGCACTTTATGAAATTTGGCAAATGGATGTCAAAACTGCATTCCTTAATGGATATCTCAAAGAAGAGATGTATATGATGCAACCAGAAGGTTTTGTCGATCCTAAAGGTGCTAACAAAGTGTGCAAGCTCCAGCGATCCATTTATGGACTGGTGCAAGCCTCTCGGAGTTGGAATATACGCTTTGATAGTGTGACCAAAGCATATGGTTTTATACAGACTTGTGGTGAAGCCTGTATTTACAAGAAAGTGAGTGGGAGCACTACAACATTTCTGATAAGTATATGTGAATGACATATTATTGATTAGAAATAATGTAGAATTTTCTGGAAAGCATAAAAGAGTGTTTGAAAGGATTTGTTCAAAGAAAGACCTCGGTGAAGCTGCTTACATATTGAGCATCAAGATCTATAGAGATAGATCAAGATGCTTGATAAGTTTTTTCAATGAGTACATACCTTGTCAAGATTTTGAAGTAGTTCAAAATGGAACAGTCAAAGGAGTTCTTGCTTGTGTTGCAAGGTGTGAAGTTGAGTAAAGACTCAAAACCTGACCATGGCGGAAATTAGAAAGAGAATGAAAAGTCATTCCCTATGCCTCAGTCATAGGTTCTATAAAGTATGTTATGCTATGTACCAGACCTATTGTGTACCTCACCATGAGTTTGGCAAGAGGGTACCATGAGTTTGGCAAGAGGGTACAATAGTGGAATAAGGAGATAATTCTCGGTTATGGAGGTGATAAAGAGTACGTCGTAAAGAGTTACGTTGATGCAAGCTTTGACACCGATCTGGATGACTCTGAGTCTCAATCTGGATACATATTGAAAGTGGGAGCAATTAGCTAGAGTAGCTCCATGCAGAGCATTGTAGACATAGTAAATTTGCAAAATACATACGGCTCTAAATATGACAGACCCGTTTGAAGGAAATATGCCCTAGAGGAAATAATAAAGTTATTATTTATTTCCTTATATCATGATAAATGTTTATTATTCATGCTAGAATTGTATTAACCGGAAACATAATACATGTGTGAATACATAGACAAACAGAGTGTCACTAGTATGCCTCTACTTGACTAGCTCGTTGATCAAAGATGGTTATGTTTTCTAGCCATAGACATGAGTTGTTATTTGATTAACGGGATCACATCATTAGGAGAATGATGTGATTGACTTGACCCATTCCGTTAGCTTAGCACTCGATCGTTTAGTATGTTGCTATTGCTTTCTTCATGACTTATATATGTTCCTATGACTATGAGATTATGCAACTCCCGTTTACCGGAGGCACACTTCGTGTGCTACCAAACGTCACAACGTAACTGGGTGATTGTAAAGGTGCTCTACAGGTGTCTCCAAAGGTACTTGTTGGGTTGGCGTATTTCGAGATTAGGATTTGTCACTCCGATTGTCGGAGAGGTATCTCTGGGCCCACTCAGTAATACACATCACTATAAGCCTTGCAAGCATTGTGACTAATGAGTTAGTTGCGGGATGATGTATTACGGAACGAGTAAAGAGACTTGCCGGTAACGAGATTGAACTAGGTATTGAGATACCGATGATCGAATCTCGGGCAAGTAACATACCGATGACAAAGGGAACAACGTATGTTGTTATGCGGTTTGACCGATAAAGATCTTCGTAGAATATGTGGGAACCAATATGAGCATCCAGGTTCCGCTATTGGTTATTGACCGGAGAGGTGTCTCGGTCATATCTACATAGTTCTCGAACCCGTAGGGTCCACACGCTTAACGTTACGATGACAGTTATATTATGAGTTTATATGTTTTGATGTACCGAAGGTTGTTCGGAGTCCCGGATGTGATCACGGACATGACGAGGAGTCTCGAAATGGTCGAGACATAAAGATTGATATATTAGAAGCCTATGTTTGGACATCGGAAGTATTCCGGGTGAAATCGGGATTTTTCCGGAGTACCGGGAGGTTACCGGAACCCCCCGGTAACTTAATGGGCCTTAGTGGGCCTAGGTGGAAGAGAGGAGAGGAGGCCAGGGCAGGGCCGCGCGCCCCTCCCCCCCCCCCCAGTCCGAATAGGACAAGGAGAGGGGGGCGGCGCCCCCCCTTCCTTCCTCCCCTCCACCTCTTCCCCCTTTCTCTCCTAGTCCAACATGGAAAAGGGGGGGAGTCCTACTCCCGGTAGGAGTAGGACTCCTCCTGGCGCGCCTCTCCTCTAGGCCGGCCGAACTCCCCCCTTGCTCCTTTATATACGGGGGCAGGGGGGCACCTCTAGACACACAATTGATCAGCGATCTTTTAGCCGTGTGCGGTGCCCCCTCCACCATATTACACCTCGATAATATCGTAGCGGTGCTTAGGCAAAGCTCTGCGTTGGTAGAACATCATCATCGTCACCACGCCGTCGTGCTGACAAAACTCTCCCTCAACACTCGGCTGGATCGGAGTTCGAGGGACGTCATCGAGCTGAACGTGTGCTGAACTCAGAGGTGCCGTACGTTCGGTACTTGATCGGTCGGATCGTGAAGACGTACGACTACATCAACCGTGTTGTGTTAACGCTTCCGCTATCGGTCTACGAGGGTACGTGGACAACACTCTCCCCTCTCGTTGCTATGCATCACCATGATCTTGCGTGTGCGTAGGAAATTTTTTGAAATTACTACGCTCCCCAACAGTGGCATCCGAGCCTGGTTTTATGCGTTGATGTTATATGCACGAGTAGAACACAAGTGAGTTGTGGGCGATATAAGTCATAGTGCTTACCAGCATGTCATACTTTGGTTCGGCGGTATTGTGAGATGAAGCGGCCCGGACTGACATTACGTGTACGCTTACGTGAGACTGGTTTCACCGTTGCGAGCACTCGTTGCTTAAAGGTGACTGGCGGGTGTCCGTCTCTCTCACTTTAGTTGAACCGAGTGTGGCTACGCCCGGTCCTTGTGAAGGTTAAAACAGCACCAACTTGACAAACTATCGTTGTGGTTTTGATGCGTAGGTAAGAACGGTTCTTGCTAAGCCTGTAGCAGCCACGTAAAACTTGCAACAACAAAGTAGAGGACGTCTAACTTGTTTTTGCAGGGCATGTTGTGATGTGATATGGTCAAGACATGATGCTATATTTTATTGTATAAGATGATCATGTTTTGTAACCGAGTTATCGGCAACTGGCAGGAGCCATATGGTTGTCGCTTTATTGTATGAAATGCAATCGCCATGTAATTGTTTTACTTTATCACTAAGCGATAGCGATAGTCGTAAAAGCAATAGTTGGCGAGACAACAACGATGCTACGATGGAGATCAAGGTGTCGCGCCGGTGACGATGGTGATCATGACGGTGCTTCGGAGATGGAGATCACAAGCACAAGATGATGATGGCCATATCATATCACTTATATTGATTGCATGTGATGTTTATATTTTATGCATCTTATCTTGTTTTGATTGACGGTAGCATTATAAGATGATCTCTCACTAAAATTTCAAGATAAAAGTGTTCTCCCTGAGTATGCACCATTGCGAAAGTTCTTCGTGCTGAGACACCACGTGATGATCGGGTGTGATAGGCTCTACGTTCAAATACAACGGGTGCAAAACAGTTGCACACGCGGAATACTCAGGTTAAACTTGACGAGCCTAGCATATAACAGATATGGCCTCGGAACACGGAGACCGAAAGGTCGAGCGTGAATCATATAGTAGATATGATCAACATAGTGATGTTCACCGTTGAAACAACTCCATCTCACGTGATGATCGGACATGGTTTAGTTGATATGGATCACGTGATCACTTAGAGGATTAGAGGGATGTCTATCTAAGTGGGAGTTCTTAAGTAATATGATTAATTGAACTTGAATTTATCATGAACTTAGTACCTGATAGTATCTTGCTTGTCTATGTTAATTGTAGATAGATGGCCCGTGTTGTTGTTCCGTTGAATTTTAATGCGTTCCTTGAGAAAGCAAAGTTGAAAGATGATGGTAGCAATTACACGGACTGGGTCCGTAACTTGAGGATTATCCTCGTTGCTGCATAGAAGAATTACGTCCTGGAAGCACCGCTAGGTGCCAGGCCTGCTGCAAGAGCAACACCAGAAGTTATGAACGTCTGGCAGAGCAAAGCTGATGACTACTCGATAGTTCAGTGTGCCATGCTTTACGGCTTAGAACCGGGTCTTCAACGACGTTTTGAACGTCATGGAGCATATGAGATGTTCCAGGAGTTGAAGTTAATATTTCAAGCAAATGCCCGGATTGAGAGATATGAAGTCTCCAATAAGTTCTACAGCTGCAAGATGGAAGAGAATAGTTCTGTCAGTGAGCATATACTCAAAATTTCTGGGTATAATAATCACTTGATTCAACTGGGAGTTAATCTTCCGGATGATAGCGTCATTGACAGAATTCTTCAATCACTGCCACCAAGCTACAAGAGCTTCGTGATGAACTATAACATGCAAGGGATGAATAAGACAATTCCCGAGCTCTTCGCAATGCTAAAGGCAGCGGAGGTAGAAATCAAAAAGGAGCATCAAGTGTTGATGGTCAATAAGACCACTAGTTTCAAGAAAAAGGGCAAAGGGAAGAAGAAGGGGAACTTCAAGAAGAACAGCAAGCAAGTTGCTATTCAGGAGAAGAAACCCAAGTCTGGACCTAAGCCTGAGACTGAGTGCTTCTACTGCAAGCAGACTGGTCACTGGAAGCGGAACTGCCCCAAGTATTTGGCGGATAAGAAGGATGGCAAGGTTAACAAAGGTATATGTGATATACATGTTATTGATGTGTACCTTACTAATGCTCGCAGTAGCACCTGGGTATTTGATATTGGTTCTGTTGCTAATATTTGCAACTCGAAACAGGGGCTATGGATTAAGCGAAGATTGGTTAAGGACGAGGTGACGATGCGCGTGGGAAATGGTTCCAAAGTCGATGTGATCGCAGTCGGCACGCTACCTCTACATCTACCTTCGGGATTAGTTTTAGACCTAAATAATTGTTATTTGGTGCCAGCGTTAAGCATGAACATTATATCTGGATCTTGTTTGATGCGAGACAGTTATTCATTTAAATCAGAGAATAATGGTTGTTCTATTTATATGAATAATATCTTTTATGGTCATGCACCCTTGAAGAGTGGTCTATTTTTGTTGAATCTCGATAGTAGTGATACACATATTCATAATATTGAAGCCAAAAGATGCAGAGTTGATAATGATAGTGCAACTTATTTGTGGCACTGTCGTTTAGGTCATATCGGTGTAAAGCGCATGAAGAAACACCATAATGATGGACTTTTGGAATCACTTGATTATGAATCACTTGGTACTTGCGAACCGTGTCTCATGGGCAAGATGACTAAAACACCGTTCTCCGGTACTATGGAGAGAGCAACAAATTTGTTGGAAATCATACATACAGATGTATGTGGTCCGATGAATATTGAGGCTCGTGGCGGATATCGTTATTTTCTCACCTTCACAGATGATTTGAGCAGATATGGGTATATCTACTTAATGAAACATAAGTCTGAAACATTTGAAAAGTTCAAAGAATTTCAGAGCGAAGTTGAAAATCATCGTAACAAGAAAATAAAGCTTCTACGATCAGATCATGGAGGAGAATATTTGAGTTACGAGTTTGGCCTACATTTGAAACAATGCGGAATAGTTTCGCAACTCACGCCACCCGGAACACCACAACGTAATGGTGTGTCCGAACGTCGTAATCGTACTTTGCTAGATATGGTGCGATCTATGATGTCTCTTACTGATTTACCGCTATCGTTTTGGGGTCATGCTTTAGAGACGGCTGCATTCACTCTAAATAGGGCACCATCAAAATCCGCTGAAACGACACCTTATGAACTATGGTTTGGCAAGAAACCAAAGTTGTCGTATCTTAAAGTTTTGGGTTGCGATGCTTATGTGAAGAAACTTCAACCTGATAAGCTCGAACCTAAATCAGAGAAATGTGTCTTCATAGGATACCCAAAGGAGACTGTTGGGTACACCTTCTATCACAGATCCGAAGGCAAGACATTCGTTGCTAAGAATGGATCCTTTCTAGAGAAGGAGTTTCTCTCGAAAGAAGTGAGTGGGAGGAAAGTAGAACTTGATGAGGTAACTGTACCTGCTCCCTTATTGGAAAGTAGATCATCACAGAAACCAGTTTCTGTGACACCTACACCAATTAGTGAGGAAGTTAATGATAATGATCATGAAACATCAGATCAAGTTATTACTGAACCTCGTAGGTCAACCAGATCAAGATCCGCACCAGAGTGGTACGGTAATCCTGTTCTGGAGGTTATGTTACTAGACCATGACGAACCTACGAACTATGAAGAAGCGATGGTGAGCCCAGATTCCGCAAAATGGCTTGAGGCCATGAAATCCGAGATGGGATCCATGTATGAGAACAAAGTATGGACTTTGGTTGACTTGCCCGATGATCGGCAAGCCATTGAAAATAAATGGATCTTCAAGAAGAAGACTGACGCTGACGGTAATGTTACTGTTTATAAAGCTTGACTTGTTGCGAAAGGTTTTCGACAAGTTCAAGGGATTGACTACGATGAGACCTTCTCACCCGTAGCGATGCTTAAGTCTGTCCAAATCATGTTAGAAATTGCCGCATTTTATGATTATGAAATTTGGCAAATGGATGTCAAAACTGCATTCCTGAATGGATTTCTGGAAGAAGAGTTGTATATGATGCAACCGGAAGGTTTTGTCGATCCAAAGGGAGCTAACAAAGTGTGCAAGCTCCAGCGATCCATTTATGGACTAGTGCAAGCCTCTCAGAGTTGGAATAAACGCTTTGATAGTGTGATCAAAGCATTTGGTTTTATACAGACTTTTGGAGAAGCGTGTATTTACAAGAAAGTGAGTGGGAGCTCAGTAGCATTTCTGATATTATATGTGGATGACATATTGCTAATTGGAAATGATATAGAATTTCTGGATAGCATAAAGGGATACTTGAATAAGAGTTTTTCAATGAATGACGTCGGTGAAGCTGCATATATATTAGGCATCAAGATCTATAGAGATAGATCAAGACGCTTAATTGGACTTTCACAAACCACATACCTTGACAAAGTTTTGAAGAAGTTCAAAATGGATCAAGCAAAGAAAGGGTTCTTGCCTGTACTACAAGGTATGAGATTGAGTAAGGCTCAATGCCCGACCACTGCAGAAGATAGAGGGAAGATGAAAGATGTTCCCTATGCTTCAGCCATAGGCTCTATCATGTATGCAATGCTGTGTACCAGACCTGATGTGTGCCTTGCTATAAGTTTAGCAGGGAGGTACCAAAGTAATCCAGGAGTGGATCACTGGACAGCGGTCAAGAACATCCTGAAATACCTGAAAAGGACTAAGGATATGTTTCTCGTTTATGGAGGTGACAAAGAGCTCATCGTAAATGATTACGTTGATGCAAGCTTTGACACTGATCCGGACGATTCTAAATCGCAAACCGGATACGTATTTACATTGAACGGTGGAGCTGTCAGTTGGTGCAGTTCTAAGCAAAGTGTCGTGGCGGGATCTACGTGTGAAGCGGAGTACATAGCTGCTTCGGAAGCAGCAAATGAAGGAGTCTGGATGAAGGAGTTCATATCCGATCTAGGTGTCATACCTAGTGCATCGGGACCAATGAAAATCTTTTGTGACAATACTGGTGCAATTGCCTTAGCAAAGGAATCCAGATTTCACAAGAGAACCAAGCACATCAAAAGACGCTTCAATTCCATCCGGGATTTAGTCCAGGTGGGAGACATAGAAATTTGCAAGATACATACGGATCTGAATGTTGCAGACCCGTTGACTAAGCCTCTTCCACGAGCAAAACATGATCAGCACCAAGACTCCATGGGTGTAAGAATCATTACTGTGTAATCTAGATTGTTGACTCTAGTGCAAGTGGGAGACTGAAGGAAATATGCCCTAGAGGCAATAATAAAGTTATTATTTATTTCCTTATATCATGATAAATGTTTATTATTCATGCTAGAATTGTATTAACCGGAAACATAATACATGTGTGAATACATAGACAAACAGAGTGTCACTAGTATGCCTCTACTTGACTAGCTCGTTGATCAAAGATGGTTATGTTTTCTAGCCATAGACATGAGTTGTTATTTGATTAACGGGATCACATCATTAGGAGAATGATGTGATTGACTTGACCCATTCCGTTAGCTTAGCACTCGATCGTTTAGTATGTTGCTATTGCTTTCTTCATGACTTATACATGTTCCTATGACTATGAGATTATGCAACTCCCGTTTATCGGAGGAACACTTCGTGTGCTACCAAACGTCACAACATAACTGGGTGATTATAAAGGTGCTCTACAGGTGTCTCCAAAGGTACTTGTTGGGTTGGCGTATTTCGAGATTAGGATTTGTCACTCCGATTGTCGGAGAGGTATCTCCGGGCCCACTCAGTAATACACATCACTATAAGCCTTGCAAGCATTGTGACTAATGAGTTAGTTGCGGGATGATGTATTACGGAACGAGTAAAGAGACTTGCCGGTAACGAGATTGAACTAGGTATTGAGATACCGACGATCGAATCTCGGGCAAGTAACATACCGATGACAAAGGGAACAACGTATGTTGTTATGCGGTTTGACCGATAAAGATCTTCGTAGAATATGTGGGACCAATATGAGCATCCAGGTTCCGCTATTGGTTATTGACCGGAGAGGTGTCTCGGTCATGTCTACATAGTGCTCGAACCCGTAGGGTCCGCACGCTTAACGTTACGATGACAGTTATATTATGAGTTTATATGTTTTGATGTACCGAAGGTTGTTCGGAGTCCCGGATGTGATCACGGACATGACGAGGAGTCTCGAAATGGTCGAGACATAAAGATTGATATATTGGAAGCCTATGTTTGGACATCGGAAGTGTTCTGGGTGAAATCGGGATTTTTCCAGAGTACCGGGAGGTTACCGGAACCCCCCGGTAACTTAATGGGCCTTAGTGGGCCTAGGTGGAAGAGAGGAGAGGAGGCCAGGGCAGGGCCGCGCGCCCCTCCCACCCCCCCCCCCAGTCCGAATAGGACAAGGAGAGGGGGGCGGCGCCCCCCCCCCCCTTCCTTCCTCCCCTCCACCTCTTCCCCCTTTCTCTCCTAGTCCAACATGGAAAAGGGGGGAGTCCTACTCCTACTGGGAGTAGGACTCCTCCTGCCGTGCCTCTCCTCTAGGCCGGCCGAACCCCCCCCCCCCCCTTGCTCCTTTATATACGGGGGCAGGGGGAACCTCTAGACACACAATTGATCAACGATCTTTTAGCCGTGTGCGGTGCCCCCCTCCACCATATTACACCTCGATAATATCGTAGCGGTGCTTAGGCAAAGCCCTGCGTCGGTAGAACATCATCATCGTCACCACGCTGTCGTGCTGACAAAACTCTCCCTCAACACTCGGCTGGATCAGAGTTCGAGGGACGTCATCGAGCTGAACGTGTGCTGAACTCGGAGGTGCCGTACGTTCGGTACTTGATCGGTCGGATCATGAAGGCGTATGACTACATCAACTGCGTTGTGTTAACGCTTCCGCTATCGGTCTACGAGGGTACGTGGACAACACTCTCCCCTCTCGTTGCTATGCATCACCATGATCTTGCGTGTGCGTAGGAAATTTTTTGAAATTACTACGTTCCCCAACACCGTTGACTAACCTTCTCTCACAAGCAAAACATGATCACACCTTAGTACTCTTTGGGTGTTAATCACATAGCGATGTGAACTAGATTATTGACTAGTAAACCCTTTGGGTGTTGGTGACAAGGCGATGTGAACTATGGGTGTTAATCACATGATGATGTGATCTATCAGTTTTAAGTCACATGGCGATGTGAACTAGATATTGACTCTAGTGCAAGTGGGAGGCTGAAGGAAATATGCCCTAGAGGCAATAATAAAGTTGTTATTTTATATTTCCTTATATCATGATAAATGTTTATTAGTCATGCTAGAATTTTATTAACCGGAAACTTGATACATGTCTGAATACATAGACAAAACAAAGTGTCCTTAGTAAGCCTCTACTAGACTAGCTCGTTAATCAAAGATGGTTAAGTTTCCTAACCATAGACATGTGTTGTCATTTGATAAACGGGATCACATCATTAGAGAATGATGTGATGGACAAGACCCGTTCGTTAGCTTAGCATTATCATTGTTATAGTTTCATTGCTATTGCTTTCTTCATGACTTATACATGTTCCTATGACTATGAGATTATGCAACTCCCGAATATTGGAGGAACACTTTGTGTGCTATCAAATGTCACAACGTAACTGGGTGATTATAAATATGCTCTATAGGTGTCTCCGATGGTGTTTGTTGAGTTGGCATAGATCGAGATTAGGATTTGTCACTCCGATTGTCGGAGAGGTATCTCTGGGCCCTCTCGGTAATGCACGTCACTATAAGCCTTGCAAGCAATGTGACTAATGAGTTAGTTGCGGGATGATGCATTACGGAATGAGTAAAGAGACTTGTCGGTAACGAGATTGAACTAGGTATTGAGATACCGACGATCGAATCTCGGGCAAGTAACATACCGATGACAAAGGGAACAACGTATACTGTTATGCGGTTTGACCGATAAAGATCTTCGTAGAATATGTAGGAGCCAATATGAGCATCCAGGTTCCGCTATTGGTTATTGACCGAAGATGTGTCTTAGTCATGTCTACATAGTTCTCGAACCCGTAGGGTCTGCACACTTAACGTTCGATGACGACTTGTATTATGAGTTATGTGATTTGATGATCGAAGTTTGTTCGGAGTCCCGGATGATATCACGGACATGACGAGGAGTCTAAAAGTGGTCGAGAGGTAAAGATCGATATATTGGAAGGCTATATTCAGACATTGGAAAGGTTCCGAGTGATTCGGGTATTTTTCGGAGTACCGGAGATTTACAGGAATTCGCCGGGGGAAGTAGTGGGCCTTAATGGGCCATACGGGAAAGGAGAGAAGGGCCTCAAGGGGTGGCCGCCGCCCCCCCCCCCCCCCATGGAAAGTCTGAATTGGACTAGGGAGGGGGCGGCGCCCCCCTCTCTTTCCTTCTCCCTCTCCTACTCCTTCCCTCTCTCCCCTCTTGGAAAAGGAAGGGGACTCCAACTAGGATTGGGAATCCTAGCTGGACTCCCCCTATAGGCGCGCCCCTCCTAGGTCGGCCTCCTCCCCTCCTCCCTCCTTTATATACGTGGGCAGGGTCACCCCAAAGGCACTCCAAGATTTGTCTTAGCCGTGTGCGGTGCCCCCCACCAAGTTACACAACTCAGTCATATCATCGTAGTGCTTAGGCGAAGCCCTACGCCGGTAACTTCATCATCGCCGTCGCTACACCGTCGTGCTGACGGAACTCTCCTTCGGCCTCAACTGGATCAAGAGCCCGAGGGACGTCATTGAGCTGAACGTGTGCTGAACGCGGAGGTGCCGTACATTCGGTACTTGGATCGGTTGGATCGCGAAGACGTTCGACTACATCAACCGCGTTACTAAACGCTTCCGCTTTCAGTCTACGAGGGTACGTGGACATACTCTCCCGCTCATTGCTATGCTTCTCCTAGATAAATCTTGCATGATCGTAGGAATTTTTTTGAAATACTACGTTCCCCAACAAAGCTCCCCTCCACAGTTTACACCTCCGGTCATATTCAGGGGGCGCCTAGAAGACACATCAATTGTTCCAAGCCGTGTGTGGCGCCCCCCTCCATAGTTTACACCTCCGGTCATATTCACGTAGTGCTTAGGCAAAGCCCTGCACGGATCACTTCACCATCACCGTCACCACGCCGTCATGCTGACGGAACTCTCCCTCGACACTTTGTTGGATCAAGAGTTCGAGGGACGTCATCGAGCTGAACGTGTGCAAAACTCGGAGGTGTCGCACGTTCGGTGCTTGATCGGTCAGAACAAGAAGAAGTTCGACTACATAAACCGCGTTAACAAACGCTTCCGCTTTCTGTCTACGAGGGTACGTGGACATACTCTCCCCCTCTCGTTGCTATGCATCTCCTAGATAGATCTTGCATGAGTGTAGGAATTTTTTTGAAACTGCATGCTACGTTCCCCAACAAGCATGAGGGAGCACATAAAGAAAATTGGCATGCTAGAGAATACAGATTTGATTAGTGTCAGCTTATCTCCAGTAGAGAGCATAGTGGAGCAACTGAGCAGTCTATTCTCTATCATCTTCATCATAGGCACAGAATCTTGAACTGTTGGTTTGGTGATGCAAAGTGGCAGTCCCAAATATGTGTGAGGCAAGGTACCAATTTTACAGCCCAGCGTATTGGAAAGGAAGGTCATCTTGGCCAATGGAGTGTTGATGGATATCATAGTGGACTTGGCATAATTCACTTTCAGACCAGTATAAGCAGCATAATGTAGCAACAATTTTTTTATATGTGTGAGCTGTCTGGCATCTGCATTTGCAACTAGTATGGTGTCATCTGCATACTTTATAATTGGGTATTCTAAGCAGGAATTATGCAGTATAGGTGAATCAATCATGTCTTGCTGCATGGCCTCATTAAACATTGACTGAAGAAGATCAGCTGCTAATACAAAGATCAAAGGTGAGAGAGGATCACCTTGTTTGACTCCTTTCCTGCAAAGAAACTGTTTCCTTGGGACTCCATTGAGTAGAACAGAGGAATATCATGTACCATAGATCATTTTGATCCAGCTGATCCATCTACTCCCAAAACCTTTAGCTTGCATAATCTCAATGATAGTATCATGATTAATCATATCAAATGCTTTCTCAAAATCCAGCTTCAGAAGAATAATCTCTTTTCTAGACTAGTGGCACTAGTGAATATATTCATATGCCCAAGCTAGGCAGTCTTGAATGCACCTGCTGTTCAAAAAACCATACTGATTCCTATGGACTATCCTGAGGATGAGTCTTTGAAGCTTGTTAGCTAACAGCTTGGTAATGATTTTGAGAGTGTAGTTCAGAAGAGAAATAGGTCTAAACTCTGCTGGAGAGGATGCAGAATCAGTTTTGGGGATTAGAGTGATAAAGAAGTAATTGATACTTTGTAGGTTAACCTCCCCACTATGGAAATCATCAATTAACCTATGAAAGTATGGTGCAAGAATATCCCAACATGATTTCAAGAAAGCAGCATTAAACCCATCTAGCCCAGGAGATTTGTCTGATGGCATGTTCTGAACAACTTCATGAATCGCTCTTCTGGTAAAAGGAGCTTCAAGTCCAGAGAAGTTATTTTGCTGTTGAAGAAGTAATGGATTGGAGGTGCTGCCAGTAGTCCCCATTCTCTCTTTGAATGCTCTATATAGAATAGCAGCCTTGGCCTGATGACTAAAGTGCTCCTGCCCATTCTCATCTTGTAGCATGGCAATATTGTTGTTCCTGAATTTAATAGTAGCCTTTGCTTGAAAATATTTAGTGTTAGCCTCCCCAACTTTGATCTGTCTAATAGTAGCCCTCTGTTGCCAATACAGTCACCGGTGTTCCAATATATCTGATAGATGAGCTTTTAGGATATTCCTACCATTGGCTTCGTCCAGTGTTAAGTCTCTGGCTTCCTCAATAGTATCATAGCAAAGAATCATGAAATTGGTGTTATCAATGATTTTTTTAAGATCTGGTATATTTCTAGCCCAGATTTTAAGACCTTTCCTTAGCCTTTTGAATTTAGTGGCTATGATCTTGGCACTATCTCTGACTACTACTGCTTGTGTCCAGATACTTTTGACAACCTCATGAAAATCCTCATGTTCCAACCAGTAGTTCTCAAACCTGAAAATGTGTGATTTTGGAATTGAAGTACCAATTTTCACCATGATAGGCACATGATCATAAATAGTTTTTGCAAGTCGATATGCAAAAGTAGAAGGATAATTAACAGTCCAAGCTTCAGATGTAAAGCACCAGTCCAGTTTCTCTAGGAGTGGTGCTTCCTGCATATTGCTCCAAGTGAACTGACTTCCCTTTAATGGAATTTCAATAAGAGCTTGGTTGCGGATAGCCTCATTAATCAATGAGTGCTTGATTTACCTTCCACCAAAAAGACCCACCTGTTGATCACTTGGCAGCTGCCCATTTCCATAATAGGTTTCCCAAATTAGATTTACCCATGGGATATCATGTTTGCTGTAGAACTTGTGAAGATTTTTCATGAGCAGTGCTTTGTTTAGGGTATAAATGTCCATAATACCCAATCCTCCCTGATCTTTTGGCCTGCAGACAATGCTCCATGTCACCATTGCAGGTCTTTTGTCTTCCATATCAGGGCTTCTCCATAGACAATGTCTTAGATACTTGATAATGTGTTTCTTTATATTGAGTCTACCATGATTATTGCGCTGATGTGGAACATCTAAAAACATGAAATGCGAAAGTCTTTGGCAATGACACTAAGTTTGCACCATATTGCTCGGTCGACGGCGGATGGTTTGATCCTTTCGTCTCACCGCTGCAACAATGTTCAGAAAGCAAAACTTGCTCCGGGATTGGAGCTCAGTGTTGTTCCATTTAGCTAGGAGATTATAGCCTTATTTCCCACCTTTTTCTCCGTATTTTTCCGTCTTTTGCACCTGCTACTCTCCAACCCCCATGTACTTCTGGTCTCTCTGGAATTGGCTCTCTTTGCTAATATAAAGGTTCAAGCAAGCGTAAGCCCGTCGTTGATGTGTAAAAAAAAGATAAGCGAGACCATAGCTCTCGCGCGAACTTTGTTTATCTAAACCCTAGAGCTAGGCTCGTACCTCTCTTCCTCCTCTCCCGTGAACACAAATTCAGCAGGAATTCTACCTCTCAGCGTGGCGCTGGGGTTGATTTCGTGAATCTGAGTGTATCTCGAGTTTTTCTCTCTTTTTTTGAGGGGGTCTGAGTGTATCTAGTTGATGAGTGTTAGGCCAACTCCAGCGCACGACCCCAAACGGACGTCTGTTTTGCCAGGATTCGGTCCGTTTGGGTAGGGCAATGGGGTCGTGTCTGGGCCTGTCCTGGGATGCGGTGGTCGTGCGCCCAGCGTGCGGACGCATCCTTTGGCCCCATCCTGTCCGCCACGGCCAAAAATGCCCATATATTCATATTTCAATGTTCAAAACAAGTTCGCACGTCCAAATATTAATTGCTGAAAATAAAAATAATTTTACAACCCAATCAAAATTATCTCTAATAAAATAGTTTTACAATCAAATCGAAATTGTCTTGAATGAACATAATGAACCAATACATCTATTGGTTGCCAATATGAGTCCACACGTGCTCAATCAAGTCACTTTGAAGATCCAAATGAGTGTGCCAATCACGCATTTCACGATGAAATTGGGCAAACTGCTCAAACGTGGCCGGTTCTTGGTGCAAGGGCTCAACATTTTCACCTTGAAAATCAAATCCTTGGTCGAAGATCTTGTCATCACGCTCGTCCTCGACGATCATGTTGTGCATGATCACACAAGCAGTCATCACCTCCCAAAGCTTCCCTTCATCCCATGTCAGTGCAGGGTTTTGAACGATATCCCATCGGGATTGAAGCACACCAAAAGCATGTTCCACATCCTTTCTAGCACTCTCTTGCATTTGGGAAAATCTCTTTCTCTTCTCACCTTGGGGGTTCGAGATTGTCTTCACAAAAGTTGACCACTGAGGATATATACCATCAGCTAGGTAGTATCCGTTGTTGTACTGGTGGTCGTTGATCTCAAAGTTGACAGGTGGGGAGTGGCCTTCTGCAAGCCTTACGAAGACTGGAGAACGCTGCAGCACGTTGATATCATTATGAGAACCTACCATGCCGAAGAAAGAATGTCATATCCAAAGATCCTGCGAAGCCACCACTTCTAATATGACAGTGCATGCTTTAACATGCCCCTTGTACTGGCCCTGCCAAGTAAATGGACAGTTCTTCCACTCCCAGTGCATACAATCTATGCTGCCAAGCATGCCTGGAAAGCCTCTAGCTGCGTTGGTCGCCAACAATCTCTCTGTATCAGCGGCATTTGGCTGCCTCAAGTACTCAGGGCCAAACACTGCCACCACGGCCTTGCAGAACTTGTACAGTGACAGCAGACATGTGGACTCACTCATACGCACATACTCATCCATCAGATCGCCTGGAATTCCATATGCAAGCATGCAGATGGCCGCGGTGCATTTCTGGTAAGAGGAGAATCCAAGCTTGCCAAGGGCATCCGTCTTGCACTCGAAGCATGGGTCATGAGCAACCACTCCCTCTCGGATACGATTGAACACATGCCTTGCCATACGAAAACGGCGACGGAATTTATCTGGCTTGAAGAGCAGGGTGTTCGCAAAGTAATCGGCATAGAGCAGGGCGTTGCCTCTCTCCCTGTTGCGGTTCAGGTTGGGAGCACGGCCAGGGAGTGACCCCCTGTACCGAGGAAGCTGCCGTTCAATGTGGTCGTGAACGACTAGTGCAGCCACCACAAGATCTTCATCACCCGAGGACGATTCGTCCGATGAATAAATGAAGTGGTGGAAGAAAAATTCATCTCCACTGGCCATACCTTTGTGGGCAAAGTGTCAAACACCTTGCGGTCGTGGTGGAAAAGAGGCCGCGATGATCACCACGATGCAGCAGGGGTGGTTGGCGGCCGGCTACTGGCCGCTCTCGAGCACTGGAGGGAAGCTGTCGTGGCTGCCGTGGTCCATAAACATCGTCGGCGGTAGTATCCCCTCTGGCACCAGCTACGACGGCGACGGCCAAAACTCCTACAGAAGCGCGGGCGTGGTGGCGGCCATGTCGAGACGTGGTTTGGTATGGACGGCCGGGGGGTTAGCAGTGAGGAGGCGACCGGAGAATAGTGGCGGCGCCGGCGGCGGGGTGGGCGGGGGAGAGCGGGTGAAGGCGTTGGAAGCGAATGGACTGCTAGTGTCCCCGACAGGTGGGCCACGGGGGGACAAGGGCATGTGTCGAGCCCGTCCGTGCGATGTCCGTTTCACCCCAAACTCGGCTCAAGTTTGGTCCAGGAATGGGTCGAAAACGGACGAAATCCGGACATTTGTTCGTTTGGGGCCGCGCGTTAGACCGCACCATTCGTCCGTTCTATCCCAAACGGACGCACCCGGACAGAACGGGGTCGCGCGCGGCCTTACACATGACGTGTCCGTCCTCGTTCCTGAAAGCAACAGTAGGATCCTAGGCCCAGCTTGACCCGGCCCGTTGCCCGGAACAGAGACGAGAGCCAGATGCATGCGCACGCACGCCGTGACGGCAACAAGACAGACTCACCGGACACCGTGGCCGTCGTGACGATGCCAACCTGCCGGCCGGAGGCAGCAACGCAGCGGCCCGCACGCTCCCTCTACCCGTCTGGTGGTCGTCGTTACCCGTGCGATACGCACGCCAAGGTGGGACACAGTTAAGTCGCGCTCGGTCGATGCCCGTTGGCCGATCTGATGCTACAGCGTGTCGATAGCCGATCTGTTGCCGTGGCAAGTGGCGATGAATTTCTGGCTCGACGAGTCTTGCTCCTGCCAAGTTAGGCCGTTATTGAAATCTCTCGCTTTCGGGCTGCACTATATTTGACTACGGGAGTTACTGCACTAGATTTTCTTCGCTGTCTGAATCTTGTGTTGGAACATTTTGCTCAGTCAGAAAGCCTTTGGAGAAATAATTTCTTTTATTGCAAGAAAACTTTCAATCTATTCATCTTCAAATATGACAGTACAACGACAACAGAAACGATAAAAACTACATCTAGATCCATGGACCACCTAGCTACGACTACAAGCACTCAAGCGAGCCGAAAGTGCGCCGTCGTCATCGCCCCTCCCTCGCTAGAGCTAGACAAAACTTATTATAGTAGACAGTAAAAAAGTCGTCGTGATAAGGCATCATAGGACTAGCGCAACAGAACAGCAACCACCACCATCGGAAGAAAACTTTTCATGACTCCAGCAACACAATGTGTGTGTGTGTGTGTGTGTTTTATAGCACCCCTTTGGGGCAGGAACATTCAACGTTTTTTCGTGTTTGTCATAGCCAAGCAAACCATGTCCGTCTTCAAATGAGGAGCCACATGCCTGTATCTCCGAGCTGGAATCAAGAAAGAAATGTCCGGTAACATAGTCGCGTGCGTAGCTCAAGCTAGCAGCTGACACATACACAACGTACAGAGTACGTTGTGAAAAAGCACAGAGTACAGAAATAGACACGTTCCATTCGCCATAAAATAGCCAGCAAAGCTCAAGGGAGTCAATCCTGTGGGCTGTAGTGCGAGCTAGGCTGTTGGACCAGCAATGGGCGACTCCTTTCTCCAGCGCCGCTGAAAGGGACGCGCTGAATTCCCAACCAATTCTTCTGTTTCCAGGTCTGCTACTATTAAACTAACAGTAGACGGTGCTTATAGCCCAGAAATTCCCACTTAGGCGCTGATCGAGCTGCACTCCAGTTCGCAGTTGCGTATGATTCAGTGCATCCCCACGTGCTTTTCGTTATGACGACTAGTAGCTAGCAGTACTCAGATGAGCCCAACGAAAATTACTAAAGTCTTATTCTTCGTACGTTTGGCTTTTAAAAAAAATACAGGCAAAAGATTTGCCTCATCAGGAAAAGAAGAGTTTGTAGGTACATTCGGCTTTGAATACTAAGCTTAGAACGTACGAAGACATGGGGTATAAACGTACTCAGAGCCGCTGCAAATTTATGGGATCGACAGGAGAAGAACCGCTGCCAACCCACGGTCCCGTTGATGTTGACATGCAGTTATGCACCTTGGCCTGTTGCACAGCGGAAGGCAGGTCGGCCATGCAATCTCTATCGCGTGCTTTAGTTTACATTACAAAACACGAAAGGAAAAAAAACGTAGTACTCCATCTGCTTGGACTGATAGTCACGTCCCGTTGAAACGTTAAACGGAAAACGTCAACATAATCCCCAAAGGAGGCCAGCGATAAAGATACGGTATCTATCAGGCATGATGTGCATGTACAGGTTCAAAAATGCTGTGCTGAATAGGCCACGCCGGGGCAATCACTATGAGTAGTGGACTACAAGGTCGAACGAACTTAAGTATCATTCTCCTTCTTCGTGACATGGAAGTTTACTCCAGTCTAAATTTTCCAAGAAACCAAATGAATCACATGGACGCAGGCGGAGCGGAGAGGAGGAGAAAAGCCTTGTCGTTCATTAATGAGGCGGCTGGCCTGGCCCCACGCCACGGCTGCTCCCACCACCCTCGCCCGGAGGCAGCAATGATAGATCCTCCAACCTAGCAGGCAGGCAGCGAAGAAGGGAAAGAATGACACCGCTACCCAAAGCAGCCAGCCAAGCCATAGACAACCCCAGTCCTAGCCACTAGCTACAACGAACAAGCTCAGACCCAGCCAGCCTTGTGGCTCCGGTTGGACTGGCCGGTACCGTTGCCGCTCCTGATGGGGAACTGCGCCGGCGTGCAGGGGAACGCCGAGATCAACCCGACCTTCAGTGCTCCCAACACCTCAGGTACTCTACCACTCTACTGCGCTTCGCTTCGCCTCGCTTCTTGGTTGGTTGCATCAGCTTTCCAGGCCCCGTTCAACGTCTGAGCTAGATAACTTCGTGTGCTCTGCTCCTCAACTTCATGTGGCGATTTGGCCCTGTCAATTAGTCGGAGTAGGAATGAGCGAGTTTCTTGATTTTTCTTCTGCTGCACTGTTTGGAACAAGAGTCCAACTTGGGCTGGTTGATTTTGCACGATTTAGTTTTCCGCTTTGGGCTTCATGGATGGCCAAGGCCACTAGTGAGCAAAATTGCACGATTTTACTAAGCGTGAGGCGCGTATGGTTTTGCCCAAACAAAACAAGTAGGGCGAATTTTGCTCCCAAAATGGCAGTGGGATTGATATCTTCAAGTTAGCGTGAGTTTTACCAGCGAAGGAACCGCATCCGCTTGCTTTGCAATCCAGGTAACAATTCCAAGAGCAGCAACAGCAGCAATGCGACTGATACCAGCACTTTTGGCAAGAGTTCTTCGTCGTCGGTGCCACCGACTCCTCGGACCGAGAAGGAGATCTTGCAGTCGTCCAACCTCCGCAAGTTCACCTTCAGTGAGCTGAGAAGCTCCACAAGAAACTTCCGGACTGACAGCCTGCTCGGGGAGGGGGGCTTCGGCTCCGTGTTCAAGGGGTGGATCGACGAGCGCACGTTTACGCCGGTCAAGCCCGGCACCGGGATGATCGTCGCGGTGAAGAAGCTCAAGCTGGACAGTTTCCAGGGGCACAAGGAATGGCTGGTTGGTGACTGACCTTGTTGCACTTCCTCTTGTGCCTGTTTGAGCTGAAGGTTTAGTGGTTTTAATTTGTTTCTGCAAAAAATACCTTGCAGGCTGAGGTCAATTACCTGGGGCAGTTGTCACACCCCAATCTTGTGAAGCTCATCGGGTATTGCTTGGAGGACGAGCAGCGGCTTCTTGTCTACGAATTCATGCCGAAGGGTAGCTTGGAGCACCATCTTTTCAGGAGTGAGTTTCTCAAATGTTATCTTGTGTGATATGCTCATTGTGCACGATACGTTCCATTCGTGCTGTTGGAAATGGGTGAGTGACAGTGCAATCGTACTGCAGGAGCTCCACATTTCCAGCCCCTTTCATGGAATTTACGGATGAAGGTTGCTCTTGAGGCCGCCAGGGGACTTGCTTTCCTGCATAGTGATGAGGCTAAAGTTATATACCGTGATTTCAAGACCTCTAATGTTCTTCTTGACTCGGTGGGCATGCAAATTCAGTCTCTTATCTATGCACTAAGTGGAAGTACAATGAGCTCTGGTCTAAAGATTTGCTTTTGTTGTCCTTCTTTGACTCCATACAGGAATATAATGCAAAACTCTCTGATTTTGGCTTGGCAAAAGATGGCCCGAGTGGCGATAAAAGTCATGTTTCTACTAGGGTCATGGGGACTCAAGGATATGCTGCCCCTGAATATCTCGCAACAGGTAATCTTTCTAACATGCCTTACCAGCTATCTGTTACAACCATATTGTTCCTCTACTATTTTCATGCATCTTAGTGACATGGATGAAAGGGGGCATTCATTGACCGTTCATGAAAAGGGCAAATGAAGTTCTATTCTTTTCTAGTATTATCTTCTTAAGATGGTTGTGGTTCAATGTTCAAGACAGCATTGCTCTTGTACTGGACCTTTTGGTCTCCAGGCTCATGCCTGTTTGAAATATATAAGGTAGAGAGCTATCTCTACCTTCTATTTTCAAAAAAAAAAACAAAAAAAAAACAGCATTGCTGGCAAGTTGCAGTTACCGTAGTTTCTATTGATGCAATGCACTCCTAACAGGATTGAAGGAAAATAATCTTTGTAGCAAGACATTGATGCTTCATGGCGTGCATGCCACATCCTTTTTAAGAGACATAACCAACTAACACTAGCGTATCTGTCGGATTCACTTGGTTTTATATGGCATGGTTCTTCCTTGTGCTTAGATGCGCCTTTTATTTAAAGGGGTGTGATTCTCTTATAGCAGTGAGGGTGTATAAAATAATCATTTAGCAGCAAAGTGGCTCACCAGGCAAGAGCCACGAAGCAAAGCATGTCTGAACAGTCCATTTTAGATTGACGATTGGTGTTTCATTCATGTGATGCCTATGATTACCAATTTTAAAAAATCTCAAAAGATTGTCGGGGATGATGTATGACACCCTGTAAAAGGCAAAAACACTGAGGCAAGCCATCATGCTAGTTGAAAACTTGAATTGGTACTTTATGCTTTCCACGCCTAAAAAACAGATTATTGTGGAAAAAGGATGACTTGATGTGGAAAAAGGATGACTAGATACTCAGCTGGTCTCATGCACAAACTGCCTAAAAATCAGATTATTGTGGTTAGTTAAACACTTAACACTACGTCTTGGTTCCACATTCAAGTTAGCACACAAATTCCTCTGATCACTATAAATTGCCCCATCTTGTTCTCTAATCCTGATATGCACATACTGTAATGGTAAAAAGTCAATGACGATTTGTATGACTGATTGTGGCTAGTTAATAGTTCCCAATGATGATTTGCATAGTTACATCTTCGATGCACTCATGTAAGCACACAAATTCTTCTGGTCGCTATAATTAAATTGCCTCATCATGTTCTTTACTCTAAATTTGTGCACGTGTTGTAATGGTGAAAGTCAATGATGGTTTGCATGCATCTGACTGGTACAAACTTACATGATTTTCCTCCATATTATATGCAGGCCACTTGACCACGAAGAGCGATGTCTACACCTATGGTGTTGTTCTTCTAGAGTTGCTGACCGGGCAACGTGCTCTGGACAAGAACCGCCCGCCTGGACAGCATAACCTGGTGGAGTGGGCAAGACCTTACATCAACAGCAAGAGGAGGGTCATCCATGTCCTGGACCCACGATTGGGGTCGCAATATTCGCTCCCGGCGGCGCAGAAGGCAGCGGCGCTTGCGATGCAATGCCTGTCAATGGACGCCCGGTGCAGGCCGGACATGGATCAGGTCGTGACCGCGCTGGAAAAGCTCCCAGAGGTGAAGAAAACATACAAGTAGGGGAGGGTTGCTGGTTCCATGTGTACTCCTTTACCTCTCTGGAGCATGCATCATCCACTCCTTGTAAGCAACACTTCAGGGAGTAGAAACAGTGAACAGATGCCGGACTTGAGGGGAAGACTAGCCTTTGAATCTGTCAAGAGAATGTAGAATATATGTCGCCATGTGTACAGCTAGCTGTTAGCCTGTTACTTTGCTGTCAGCCTGACGCCTGTTTTATATATTTGCAGTACATCGGCTTTGTAAAACAAGTTGGGAAACAGTTTTGTGTCTTGGTCTTGGAAGCATTCTCGCTCGGTGCGTGCTAATGCTGAGAGCCATGTCAGAGAGACTCTCACTCTGCACGAGAAATGAAACGAATTAAGTTTGTTAGTTTGTCGCCTTAGTGCGTAGACGCACCTCCAGTTTCTGTCATTCGAAACCATAAAGAATGCCAGAACCAGAAACAAAGATCATTACAATTCAATAAAAAGCGTCCTTTATAAAAAAAATGAAGTGTTCACATTGCTACGATGATAATATTTCATTGCAAGACTTGAGTTAACAGCAGATAAGCCATATGATATAAGCATAGAAACCCAAAGCCTAGCCAAACAACACCCACATAGTGTTCCGTTTTCCTCTACATTACGAATCCAAAGCAACACTGGTGAGGTTGCAAAGCACAAATAGCTACATGCGCAAGAGTTGAGAATTGGAGAATTTTAGGCGGGCTACTGAAGAAAATGATCAATGCTTGAATAAATAGCGGCACAAAATCGAAAAACAGGTTTTACAAGTGTTTACATTCAGAGGAGGCTGGAACTAAGCTTCTAAAGAAATTTACTGTAAGCTTTCCACGGAAGATAAGACCAGGTGAAGTGAGGCCAAAATGGCTGACTGTTCAATCAAGCCATCTTTAGAATCTGCGCCCGCCAGAGTTATAAGCACGACCGCCAGGGTATTGATGACCACGATGCTCAAAACCATGATCACGGCCTTGGCCCCCACCATGGAACTCTGGGTAATCTGGCCGCTCCCCAAAGGTTTCATACTGACCAGATGCATAACCCCGATGAGCCTCTCCATAAGAACCTCCAGAGGGAGCAGCAGCAGGAGGCGTGGCTACAGCTGTTGGAGGATAGCCACGTGGTTCCCTAGGCACCACATTATTTGCATAATTGCTTATGGTGGCCTTTTGGTATTGCTGCTGGCGTTCCAGAGACTCTTTGCGCAGGAATTCTTCTCGATAGGCCGTCTGGCGAGCTCGAAGTGCCAATAGTTTCTCATGGTACTGTGCATTTATTTCGTTCAATCTCTGCACACAGACATGAGAAACATGTAAAACAGCAGTTGTCTGATATTAATAACAGTGCATGCTGCTAGTTCTAAAAAAATCAACTCTATGCACCAGCGACAGAGTGCTGCAGCATTATCCACAACATGATGTCCAATCTAACTTCGGCATGCTGTAATTGGGGCAAGATTGACAAGTATGATTGTAGTTGAGGCAAGATTACTGCAACAAGTTCCATTGTTTAGATGTTTAAAAGTTGCCATAGGGAAGGCATATAAAAGATGATTTAAAAGTTGCCATAGGAAAGGCATATAAGAGGATCCACCATAAGTTGCGGGCGTGCAATTTTAACAAAGGTACAAAAATCTTCGAGTGATTCAATTTCTTAAACAATACCAAGCACTAAGATAAATCTAGGCACACTGAGGGCATCTCCAATGCCGTCGCCAAAATCAGCCGCACTATCCGTCCGCAGACGGAGACATGGATACGGGAGGCGGCCATCCAACCGTGTGCCCTAAACGTCGCACACATTTAATAACTTGAATCAAACGGACGAATTTCATGGAAACCGAACGAACTTCTTCCAAACCGGATAAAAGTTGGATATAATTTACATAAACCGGACGATATTTCGTCTGTTCAACTAAAATTTTAAAAACCTAAACTAAACTACATGAGGTACCGGACAGTGACCTCTTACGCATGGCCTCCCTAACCGGCTGGGCCGCCGTCACCATCCGCTCCATCGCCGCTGCCATGGAGAAGCAGAGAGGAGTGGAGAGGGTTTGCAGAGAGGAGCAGAGAGGGTTTGCGGTGACGAGGGCGCCGAAACACTGCTTAAATAGGCCGGGCAGGCGGAGTGACGCTGCTTCAATGCGATGCAGTGGCCGGACTAGACTTCTCAGACCGCGTCCGCATTGAACCAGCGCCACTCTCCCGTCTGCTCACGTCACTCTGACCAGAATCAGGCCATCGAGTCGCGTCTGCTCTGTAGCGGCTGACTGGCATCAATGTCGTCGAGTTGCGTCCGCTCTGGAGCGGCTGACCAGGATCAATGCGCGGGCGAAGTTTCAAGAGCGGTTCGCGCGGGAGACGGTTTGGTGGACCGCTTGTCCGGCGCGTGCGTGGCACGAGTCCGGACGCCCTCAACCCTCCCCCAGGTTTGGTGCCGGTTTGCGGGAATTCGGGTGTGCGGACTCGTCCAGGTACGTTTGCGGCACAACGTTGGATGGCAAAAAACGTCCGGATGCATCGGTCCGGACGTTTGCGGGCATATAAGGGCACAGCATTGGAGATGCCCTAATAGAGTGAACCAATGGAAACATGAATAAGCTATAGATGCGCAAGGGGGGGAGATCCCCATTTATTACTAAGTTTTTCTTGCTATTAAATCCTATATTGGTTTCTGGAGCTTGCATGTTCTCTGCAATTACATTGCAAGATGAGGGTTGTTCATGTCAGATGACTAATATGGATTAATGTGGATGTGTACTGGTATTGGCATGCAAAATGAGAATGTACATACAAACTGACAAGTCTATGCACATAACTGAGAACAAGGGGAGAAGACATTTATAGTTTCTATCTGTTTCCCAACATCTACCTGTGCGATTGTTACTCAAAAGGCTAATCATACCATGATTGGCTAACAGGACCAAACAGAAACTCAATAAGCAAAAGGCATATGATATTAAATCCCCTCATGAAATGGATAACAGGATAAGTACTTCCTGTCAATAGTAGGACATATCAATGACTGATATCAGGAAGGTAAAAAACGATATGCAAGTCCAGTTAATCTACTCTTGGCAGGTAGGAAAGACAAGCCAGAATCATGCAATACTATTTGAACATACCTCCCTGTGCCTAGTATTTTCAGCATCCTCTGCATCATTTAGTTCCTTGGATAGGACCACGATGTCTTCACGAAAACTCTTCTCTAGACTTTCAAATGTACGAGGAAGATTATAGTCATCGTGCCTTGCTTCAATCTTATCGGTACGAGGCTGGTCCCTCGATTCCTTTCTTGGTTGCTTTTCTAGACCAACCTTCATATCAGATTGTTGTCCATCATAAAAGGATCGTTTACCCTCAGCACTTTGACCTACATCAGGATCGGTCAGTTCAAAAGCACAGAAGTGTAACCAAGATGCAAAAATAACATTTTCTAGCACATTCTCACACATACTACCAGTTTACCATGCTAGCTACACAACCACTAATATGTCCAAAGTTTCTCAGAAAAATGCTAATCTGTCCAAAGTGTAGGGTGCATATGTAAACTAGTTATGCCACCAAAAAGGTTGACATCTTGGACCTTTCAACAGATGAAGCAAGTTATTCCAAAATGAAACAGGCGTGTGGGCACACACACGCATACAGCAGACATGAAACTAACTGGTGGTAGTACATACTACATACCCTCGTTATATGCATATGGTGAAATCTGATTCGGGATATTCGGTCCACCTCTGTCCCATTGGCTCTGTCTCACCTTCTGGGTGGTATACTGGTTCTCCCCAGCAGCTTGCCCAGGATCTCTTCCAGGGTAACTATTACCAGGGAGTTGTTGAACCCTTTGCTGAGCCTGGTAGTGATGCAACTGGGAAGAGACCATGGAATTGATGTTAGGATCCCCGTATTGCCCCTGTCCCTGTCGCCTCATTCTAACCTGAATGTGCAAGATACAAAAGCAACAACGTTGGTAACAAATTGTGAAAATTATTTTAAGATTGAACAGCCAAATTACCAATCTCGGCCAAATGAATGCATCATCAGGTAAGGTTTTGCCATGCCAAACTAACTACTCCCTCCGTTCCTAAATATTTGTCTTTTTAGAGATTTCAAATGGACTACCACATACGGATGTATATAGACATATTTTAGAGTGTAGATTCACTCATTTTGCTCCGTGTGTAGCACTTGTTGAAATCTCTAGAAAGACAAATATTTAGGAACGGAGGGAGTAACATTCAAAGAGATCAAAGCTACCATATCATGATTCCGTAACAACGTTTACACACAGGTATGCAACTTTATCACACCAACAAAATCAGCAAATACTAGTACCACAATAAGGCTTAAACCTGTATTAACATTATCGTCATGAACAAACACCATCAAACCGGCAGCACTGGGCGCAAATTTCCGAGTGTAATAAGCTTCTCGGTGCCACAGATCTCGGCGCTGTTCCCAGCTTTCACTCGAGAGCACCGAAGGAACAGACCGCTGCTAGCAGTTGAGAACGGGGACATGATTGCAAACGGTCCGGTGAGCTGTGACAGCATCCGAGTCTCAGTCCCGCACCACCAAAAAGAAATTTAATTTAGCAGCCACGCTAGGTCGAGAAACCCTAATTTCGCGGCGATCAGATACACGCGCAGGCGCAGCACCGGAGGTCGCCTGATTCCCCCGTCTACTAGGGTGGGCGGATAAAAAGAAAGAGAAAGGAGACCTGAGAAAGCCGGCATAACAAAAGAGCCCGCCTTGCGGCTTACCTTGGCAGCGGCAGCGGCGATAGAGGAGGCCCCGAAGGCGGTGGCGGTGACGCTCACGGCGGCGTGAGAGATGGTGGGGAGCGGTGGGGAGCCGGGCCGGGAGCCAGGCAAGCGCACGCTGTGGCGGCCCAATCCCCAATATGTCTAGGCTGTAGCCTGTGAATCTGTGATAGAACAACATATCCTGGGGTGCTCGAGCTACTATTTCTCGCTGTAAGGGAGAGCACATGGGGGGAGGAGCCCAGATGGGCCGGCCCATCTTGAGAAGTGTTGAAAAGTATTTAAAAAAATGTTGATCATGTGTATAAGAATGTAGAATGAAAAACAAAAATAAATAAAAAAACCAAAAAGAGAACCAAAAATGGAGAAGAAAATAGAAACCCAAACAACAAATGGAGAAGAGAAAATAAAATAAAAACAATGGAACAAAATAAAAAAAATAAAAAAAGAAACAAAAGTACGTTGGAAACCAAGAAAGAAAAACATCAAAGAAAAAAAAAGAAGGAACATGTGTAAAAGCCGACTCTTTCACTTCTAATAGGTCATAGCTTACATATTGCACGTGAACTCGGGCCGAGCGCAGTGGTTAGCGATGCTGAAGGCAACCAAGAGGGCCGGCCTCATACTGTAGTGTTCTACGCGAGACTTTCTCTATACGATCGCTTAATGCGATAAAAAGCTGCCACGACTTGGTAGCGGCCTAGCAGACACGCCCGCTCCCATGTGGACCTACCTAGCGCGTACTTTTGGACCGACCCATATCGGGGAGGGCCGCCGCTGTTGTTTTTTCGTTTCTTCTTTTTATTTTTCTATTTTTTACTTCTATTAAAAAATTTGTGATTTTCAAAAAGCTCCCTATTTCAAATAATTGTTGGGATTTCAAAACAAAATCAAATTTCGAAAAAATCACGAGTTTGAAATTTTTTCTCAAATAAGAAAAATGTTGGCGAGTTCGAAGAATATTCTTCAATTTAAAAAATGTTCTCAGAATTGGAAAAAATGTTCAGAAACCCCAAAATGTTTGCGATTTCAAAAAATGTTTAGGAATTCAATTTTTTTATGACTTTGAACGAATATTGTGGTATTCAAATAATTTCATGATATTTCTAAAAATTTCACAAAAATCAAAAAATCTTCATTTACAAAACAAATCATGGAATAGAAAAATGTTTGCTAACTAAAAAAATGTTCATACATTACAAAACATTGTTCGTTAACAAAAAGTTTTCATGGATTTAAAAAATTGTTCCCAACAAATATTTGTTGATTCAAAACAATGTTCACAATTTTCGAAAAGATATTGAAAATTACAAAAAAAAAAGCGATCACGAATTTAAGAAAAAATGATAACAAATTCGAAAAAATGATAACAATTTTAAAAATGTTCGTAAATTTGTGCAAACTATTCGTGAATTTGTAAAATGTTCATCAATTCGAAAAATAATCATGATTTAGAAAATGTTCACGAATTCAAAAAAGTGTTCACAAAATGTGATAAAGATGTTTGAAAAATGAAAAATAAAAAAAGGAAAAAGGAAGGAAAGAACAAAAACAAAAAAAGCAGAAAAAACCGGAAATTAAAAAGGAAAAAAAGGAAAAGCTAGTTGGGCCTGCCCAAAAATGTACTTGCGGGGGGCAGGGGTGCGTGCACAATCGATATCCAGTGACCCTCGCGCCAAATAGAATTGGCCCTCGGCACCTTAGCTCATTTGCGCTTCGCTCGCTCGCCCTGCCTTGCAGGCTATTGATTCAACAAATAACCAGCTGGTATTGTTTCAGGAAAAATCAGAATTTCTAATAATTTAGAATATCATAAATTCAAAAAATATTGCAAATTTAAAAAACTAATTTGAGAAATGTTCCCGAATTTGAAAATGTAAAAAATGAAAAAAAAAATATGAAAATTTAAAGAATATATATGATTGGGAAAAATCATGAAATTGAAAATATCCACGAGCTTTAATTTTTTTTACTATTTTTAAAGAAATTTTTAATAAAAAATAAAAAAGAACAACGATAGGAAAAAGAAAAAGGAGAAACAAAAAAAATAAAAAAGAACAAACAAATGAGTAAGAATCTAGAAAAAGCTTAGAAAAAATCGGACTGGAAGGTTTTGGAAGCTTCCTACAACGGGTGCAAATTAAGTTTTACTTGGGCCAACCCACTTACCGAACAAACGTTGGGAGGGGTATGCGCTCACGAAATGAATAGTATTCAATGCCTTAAGTGTCGAATATCATATTCATATATCCTGTCATATCATATTCATATATCCTGTCATATCATATTATTCTTTCTTTTTAACAATTGGTAGGGATGTGAAGGTCCAGAAGCTGGCATTCAATGCAAAAGATTACAATGTTGCAACTCAAAAAGAATGTTACAATGTTGCATGGAGGATCATGAACATCCAAAAATAATAACAACAATGCAATTGTGGTCCTCACACACAATGGCCTCATCAGAAATGTTATGGCCACCATCTATAATACAATCCACGTCGGCATCTAGCAAGGGGATAATGGCCTCCAGATTCTTTTCCCCCTTGATCTTCATCTTTTGGCGTTGATGTCGATGTAGAGGGTAGATGATGAAGAAGAAGCTTCTTGCCAACCTGCTTACTGCTACTTCTTGAGCTTGTGTTGGTTTTTCCCTTGAAGAGGAAAGGGTGATGCAGCAAAGTAGAGATAACTATTTCCCTCAGTTGAGAACCAAGGTATCAATCCAGTAGGAGCAATACACAAGTCACCAATGGTTGAACCTACACAAACAAACAAATACTTGCACCCAACGCGATAAAGGGGTTGTCAATCCCTTCACGGTTACTTGCAAGGATGAGATCTGATAGTGATGGATATAGAAAAAGTGCAAAATAAAATAAAAGTAAATAAATTGCAGGAAAGTATTTTTGGGTTTTTTGATTTTATAGATCTGAAAGTAATATGATAAAAGATAGCCCGGGGGCCATAGTTTTCACTAGAGGCTTCTCTCTTGAAAGAAAGCATACGGTGGGTAAACAAACTACTGTTGAGCAATTGATAGAAAAGTGCATAGTTATGACGATATCTAAGGCAATGATCGTGAATATAGGCATCACGTCCGTGACAAGTAGACCGACTCCTGCCTGCATCTACTACTATTACTCCACATATCGACCGCTATCCAGCATGCATCTAGTGTGTTAAGTTAACAAGAACCGATAACGCCTTAGCAAGATGACATGATGTAGAGGGATAGATCCAATCAATATGAACAAACCCTATCTTTTTATCCTTAATGGCAACAATACAAACACATGTCATGTCCCCTTCCGTCACTGAGAATAAGCACCACAAGATTGAACCCATTACAAAGCACCTCACCCATTGCAAGAAAAATCAATCTAGTTGGCCAAACCAAATCAATAGATCAGAGAGAAATACAAAGCTATCTTAATCATGCATAAAAGAGTTCAGAGAAGACTCAATAGATAATCTGATCATAAATCCACAATTCATCGGATCTCGACAAACGCACCGCAAAAGAAGATTACATCGAATAGATCTCCAAGAGCATCGAGGAAAATATTGTATTAAAGATCAAAGAGAGAGAAGAAGCCAACTAGCTAATAGCTATGGACCCGTAGGTGTGTGGTAAACTACTCACACATCATCGAAAGGGCAGCAAGGTTGATGTAGAAGCTCTCCGTGATCGAATCCTCCCTCCGGCAGAGTACCGGAAAAGGCCTCCAGATGGGATCTCACGAGGACAGAAGTTTGCGGCGGCGGAAAAGTATTTTTGGTGTGCCCTCTGGTCTACGGGGAATATTTGGGTATTTATAGAAGAAGAATTAGGGTTGGAGGTGCCACGGGGGGACCCACAAGCTTGGAAGGCGCCCCCTAGGGCGCGCCCTGTGAGCTTGTGGCCACCTCGTGGCTCCTCTGGTCTCCTCCCAAAGCTTCCAGGGTGTCTTGTGGTCCAAGAAAAATCGTCAAAAAGTTACGTTCCATTTGGTACTGATTTTCTATAAAGGCAAAAGCAAGGAAAAAAACAGCAACTGGCAATTGGCACTAGGTTAGTCCCAAACAATGTTATAAAATAGCATAATAATCCATATAAAACATCCTAGATTGATAATATAATAGCATGGAACAATAAAAAATTATAGATACTTGCTACCTCTTGAGCTTGCGTTGGTTTTTCCCTTGAAGAGGAAAGGGTGATGCAGCAAAGTAGCGTAAGTATTTCCCTCAGTTTTTGAGAACCAAGGTATCAATCCAGTAGGAGGTTACACACAAGTCGCCTTATACCTGCACAAACAAATAAGAACCTTGCAACCAACGCGATAAAGGGGTTGTCAATCCCTTCACGGCCACTTGCAAAAGTGAGATCTGATAGAGATAATAAGATAAATATTTTTGGTATTTTTATGATATAAACTGAAAGTAAAGAATGCAAAGTAAAAATAGATCGGAAACTTATATGATGGAAAATAGACCCGGGGGCCATAGGTTTCACTAGTGGCTTCTCTCAAGATAGCATAAGTATTACGGTGGGTGAACAAATTACTGTCGAGCAATTGATAGAAAAGTGCATAATTATGAGAATATCTAGGCATGATCATGTATATAGGCATCACGTCCGCGACAAGTAGACCGAAACGATTCTGCATCTACTACTATTACTCCACACATCGACCGCTATCCATCATGCATCTAGAGTATTAAGTTCATAAGAACGGAGTAATGCGTTAGGCAAGATGACATGATGTAGAGGGATAAACTCAAGCAATATGGTATAAACCCCATCTTTTTATCCTCGATGGCAACAATACAATACGTGCCTTGCTGCCCCTGCTGTCACTGGGAAAGGACACCACAAGATTGAACCCAAAGCTAAGCACTTCTCTCGTTGCAAGAAAGATCAATCTAGTAGGCCAAACCAAACTGATAATTCGAAGAGACTTGCAAAGATAACCAATCATACATAAAAGAATTCAGAGGAGATTCAAATATTGTTCATAGATAATCTTGATCATAAACCCACAATTCATCGGATCTCGACAAACACACCGCAAAAAGAATTACATCGAATAGATCTCCAAGAGAATCGAGGAGAACTTTTGATGACCCACAAATATAGGGGGTCTATCGTAGTCCTTTCGATAAGTAAGAGTGTCGAACCCAACGAGGAGCAGAAGGAAATGATAAGCGGTTTTCAGCAAGGTATTCTCTGCAAGCACTGAAATTATAGGTACCAGATAGTTTTGTGATAAGATAATTTGTAATGAGCAGCAAGTAACAAAAGTAAATAAGGTGCAGCAAGGTGGCCCAATCCTTTTTGTAGCAAAGGAAAAGCCTGGACAAACTCTTATAAAGAGAAAAGCGCTCCCGAGGACACATGGGAATTATTGTCAAGCTAGTTTTAATCACGTTCAATATGATTCGCGTTCGGTACTTTGATAATTTGATATGTGGGTGGACCGGTGCTTGGGTGTTGTCCTTACTTGGACAAGCATCCCACTTATGATTAACTCCTATTGCAAGCATCCGCAACTACAAAAGAAGTATTAAGGTAAACCTAACCATAGCATGAAACATATGGATCCAAATCAGCCCCTTACGAAGCAACGCATAAACTAGGGTTTAAGCTTCTGTCACTCTAGCAACCCATCATCTACTTATTACTTCCCAATGCCTTCCTCTAGGCCCAAATAATGGTGAAGTGTCATGTAGTCGGCGTTCACATAACACCACTAGAGGAGAGACAACATACATCTCATCAAAATATCGAACGAATACCAAATTCACATGACTACTAATAGCAAGACTTCTCCCATGTCCTCAGGAACAAACGGAACTACTCACAAAGCATATTCATGTTCATAATCAGAGGAGTATTAATATGCATAGGATCTGAACATATGATCTTCCACTAAATAAACCAACTAGCATCAACTACAAGGAGTAATCAACACTACTAGCAACCTACAGGTACCAATCCCAGACTTAGAGACAAGAATTGGATACAAGAGATGAACTAGGGTTTGAGAGGAGATGGTGCTGGTGAAGATGTTGATGGAGATTGGCCCCCTCCCGGTGAGAGGAGCGTTGGTGATGACATGGCTATGATTTCCCCCTCCGGGAGGGAAGTGTCCCCGGCAGAACAGCTCTGCCGGAGCCCTAGATTGCTTCCGCCAAGGTTCCGCCTCGTGGCGGCGGAGTCTCGTCCCGAAAGCTTGCTTATGATTTTTTTCTCGGACGAAAGACTTCATATAGCAGAAGATGGGCACCGGAGGGCCACCAGGGGGCCCACGAGGCAGGGGGGCACGCCCAGGGGGTAGGGCGCGCCCCCCACCCTTGTGCCCAGGGTGTGGGTCCCCTCTGGTATTTCTTCCGCTCAGTATTTTTTATTATTTCCAAAAACAACTTTCGTGGGGTTTCAAGACTTTTGGAGTTGTGCAGAATAGGTCTCTAATATTTGCTCCTTTTCCAGCCCAGAATTCCAACTGCCGGCATTCTCCCTCTTCATGTAAACCTTGTAAAATAAGAGAGAATAGGCATAAGTATTGTGACGTAATGTGTAATAATAGCCCATAATGCAATAAATATCGATATAAAAGCATGATGCAAAATGGACGTATCAACTTTGTATTGAGATACAAAGAGAGAGAAGAAGCCATCTAGCTAATAACTATGGACCCGAAGGTCTGTGGTAAACTACTCACACATCATCGAAGAGGCTATGGTGTTGATGTAGAAGCCCTTCACGATCGATTCCCCCTCCGGTGGAGCACCGGAAAAGGCCCCAAGATGGGATCTCACGGGGTTAGAAGGTTGCGGCGGTGGAAATAGGGTTTCGTGGTGCTCCTGGATGTTTTCGGGGTATATGGGTATATATAGGAGGAAGAAGTAGGTCGGTGGAGCTGCGAGGGGCCCACGAGGGTGGGGGGCGCACCCAGGGGGTAGGCGCGCCTCCCTGCCTCTTGGCCCCCTCGCTTCTTTCTTGACGTCCACTCCAAGTGCTCTGGATCACGTTTGTTCCAAAAATAACTCTCCCGAAGGTTTCATTCCGTTTGGACTCCGTTTGATATTCCTTTTCTGTGAAACACTGGAATAGGCAAAAAAACAGCAATTTGCACTGGGCCTTCGGTTAGTAGGTTAGTCCCAAAAATAACATAAAAGTGCTTAGTAAATCCCATTAAACATCCAAAACATATAATATAATAGCATGGAACAATCAAAAATTATAGATACGTTGGAGACGTATCAAGCATCCCCAAGCTTAATTCCTGCTCGTGCTCGAGTAGGTAAATGATAAAAACAGAATTTTTGATGTGGAATGCTACCTAGCATATTTCTCAATGTAATTTCCTTTATTGTGGCATGAATGTTCAGATCCGAAAGATTCAAGACAAAAGTTTAATATTGACATGAAAATAATAATACTTCAAGCATACTAACAAAGCAATCATATCTTCTCAAAATAACATGGCCAAAGAAAGTTATCCCTACAAAATCATATAGTCTGGCTATGCTCTATCTTCATCACACAAAGTATTTAATCATGCACAACCCCAATGACAAGCCAAGCAATTGTTTCATACTTTTGATGTTCTCAAACTTTTTCAATCTTCACGCAATACATGAGCGTGTGAGCCATGGACATAGCACTATATGTGGAATAGAATGGTGGTTGTGGAGAAGACAAAAAGGAGAAGATAGTCTCACATCAACTAGGCGTATCAACGGGCTATGGAGATGCCCATCAATAGATATCATTGTTATTGAGTAGGGACTGCCATGCAACGGATGCACTAGAGCTATAAGTGTATAAAAGCTCAACAAAAGAAACTAAGTGGGTGTGCATCCAACTTGCTTGCTCACGAAGACCTAGGGCATTTTGAGGAAGCCCATCATTGGAATATACAAGCCAAGTTCTATAATGTAAAATCCCCACTAGTATATGAAAGTGACAACATAGGAGACTCTCTATCATGAAGATCATGGTGCTACTTTGAAGCACAAGTGTGGTAAAAGGATAGTAACATTGTACCTTCTCTCTTTTTCTCTCACATTTTTTATTTGGGCCTTTCTCTCTCTTTTTTATGGCCTCTTTTTTTCTTTTTCTTTTCGTCCGGAGTCTCATCCCGACTTGTGGGGGAATCATAGTCTCCATCATCCTTTCCTCACTTGGGACAATGCTCTAATAATGATGATCATCACACTTTTATTTACTTACAACTCAAAAATTACAACTCAATACTTAGAACAAAATATGACTCTATGTGAATGCCTCCAGCGGTGTACCGGGATATGCAATGAATCAAGAGTGACATGTATGAAAGAATTATGAATGGTGGCTTTGCCACAAATACAATGTCCAGTACATGATCATGCAAAGCAATATGACAATGATGAAGCGTGTCATAATAAATGGAACGGTGGTAAGTTGCATGGCAATATATCTCGGAATGGCTATGGAAATGCCATAATAGGTAGGTATGGTGGCTGTTTTGAGGAAGGTATATGGTGGGTGTATGATACCGGCGAAAGGTGCGCGGTATTAGAGAGGCTAGCAATGGTGGAAGGGTGAGAGTGCGTATAATCCACGGACTCAACATTAGTCATAAAGAACTCACATACTTATTGCAAAAATCTATTAGTTATCGAAACAAAGTACTACGCACATGCTCCTAGGGGGATAGATTGGTAGGAAAAGACCATCGCTCGTCCCCGACCGCCACTCATAAAGAAGACAATCAATAAATAAATCATGCTCCGACTTCATCACATAACGGTTCACCATACGTGCATGCTACGGGAATCACAAACTTTAGAACAAGTATTTCTCAAATTCACAACTACTCAACTAGCATGACTCTAATATCACCATCTTCATATCTCAAAACAATTATCAAGTATCAAACTTCTCATAGTATTCGATGCACTTTATATGATAGTTTTGATTATACCCATCTTGGATGCTCATCATATTAGGACTAATTTTATAGCCAAGGCAAACTACCATGCTGTTCTGAAAGACTCTCAAAATAATATAAGTGAAGCATGAGAGATCAATAATTTCTATAAAATAGAACCACCACCGTCCTCAAAAAAATATAAGTGAAGCACTAGAGAAAAATTATCTAGCTCAAAAGATATAAGTGAAGCACATAGAGTATTCTAATAAATTCCGATTCATGTGTGTCTCTCCCAAAAGGTGTGTACAGCAAGGATGATTGTGGTAAACTAGAAACAAAAGACTCAAATCATACAAGACGCTTCAAGCAAAACACATATCATGTGGTGAATAAAAATATAGCCTCAAGTAAATTTACCGATATACGAAGACGAAAGAGGGGATGCCTTCCAGGGCATCCCCAAGCTTAGGCTTTTTCCACTCCTTATTTCATAATCCATCAAATCTTTACCCAAAACTTGAAAACTTCACAACACAAAACTTAACAGAAAATATTATGAGCTCCGTTAGTATAAGAAAACAAATCACCACCATAAGGTACTGTAATGAACTCATTCTTTATTTATATTGGTGTTAAACCTACTGTATTCCAACTTCTCTATGGTTCATACCCTCCGATACTAGTCATAGATTCATCAAAATAAGCAAACAACACACGAAAAACAGAATCTGTCAAAAACAGAACAGTCTGTAGTAATCTGTATCAAACGTATACTTCTGTAACTCCAAAAATTCTAAAATAAATTGCTGGACGTGAGGAATTTGTCTATTAATCATCTGCAAAAATAATCAACTAAATAGCACTCTCCAGTAAAAAGTTGTAGCTAATCTCGTGAGCGCTAAAGTTTCTGTTTTCTACAGCAAGATCAAAAAGACTTCACCCAAGTCTTCCCAAAGGTTCTACTTGGCACAAACACTTATAAAAACATAAAACCACATCTAAACAGAAGCTAGATGAATTATTTATTACTGAACAGAATCAAAAAGCAAGAAACAAAAATAAAATTGGGTTGCCTCCCAACAAGCGCTATCGTTTAACGCCCCTAGCTAGGCATTGAGATTTCGATGATTCTCACATGAAAGACAATAATTGAAGCGCGAAGAGAGCATCATGAAACACGTGACAAACACATCTAAGTCTAACATAATTCCTATGCATAGGCATCTTATAGAAAAACAAATTATCATAGCAAGCAAAAACTAGCATATGCAAGGAAGCGGAAAGGAACGATAGCAATCTCAACATAACGAGAGGTAACTTAGTAACATGAAAATTTCTACAACCATATTTTACATGTGGGATCATAAGAAAATTCAAAAAAATATCTATCACATAAAATATTTTCACCACAATCCACATGCATGTGAAGTTGACACTCTTCCAAAATAGTGGGATTAACATTAACTAAAGTCATGACCTCTCCAAACCCACTTTCATCAAAAACTTCATAAGATTGAACATTATCCAAATATGTGGGATCTAAAGTTGACACTCTTCCAAACCCACTTTCAATATTATTGCAAAACTGTTATCAATCTCATATTCATCATGGGGCTTAAATAAATTTTCAAGATCATAAGAAGAATCACCCCAATCATGATCATTGCAACAAGTAGTAGATATAGCAAAATTAGCATCCCCAAGCTTAGGGTTTTGCATATTATTAGCACAATTGACATTAAGGGAATTTATAGTAATACCATTGCAATCATGCTTTTCATCGAAGGAACTACCAAGTATGGGTGCAATAGCAACGATCTCATGTTTAACATAAGGAACTATAGAAAATTCATCTTCATAAATATTGGCATCATGGCCACAAGAATAGCAAGCATCATGTTCATTAAGGGATATTTCAACCAAATCATCGGAATCATCATTATCTATAGATTCATGCATATCATTATTTTCTTCCAAAGCAACGGTCATTCTCTAAATAAATTCCTTAACATAGGCATTATGAGCATAGTTTTCATAGCAATATTTAAGTATGTTGGAATTTTCAGATTTGTAGAGAGTAATATCATACTTTTCAATCAAAGAAGCAACTTCATGAGCACCCTTAAAGACGACAAATTCTTCAATTTGTTCGATATCATAGTAACTATAAACACCCTTTCCATAAGAAGATAAGATTTCATTATCATTAAACTCACATAGGTAGGGAAGGTGTTTTTTAGGGTTCTTAGAGCAACAAGTAAAGTCATAAATTTCACAAAGATTCCAATCATAGCATAGCAAACTATTTATTTGATACCATAAGAGCTTCCCCTTTTCAGACAAACGACGACGCACAAAATGAGCATGCTCATCTAAAGATTTTCCCTCAACTAAACTAGTTGGGGTTTCAGCACGAGGACAAATAGATCGAAGATGATCCAAGCAAAACACTTTAAGTGGATCCATATCAATAGATTTTTAGCAAGCAAAGATGCAAGCAAATAGAAGGCACATGGAAACACAAACAAAAAGACATACGGGAAGAAGGCGAAGAAAAGGCAAAGGTGAAGTGGGGGAGAGGAAAACGAGAGGCAAATGGCAAATAATGTAATGCGAGGGATAAGAGTTGTGATGGGTACTCGGTATGTCTTGACTTGACTTGGCAACTGCGCCAGAGATGGCTAGATGTTGGGAGATCAAATCTTGACTTGACTTGGCGTAAGCCTCCCCAGCAACGACGCCAGAAATCCTTCTTGCTACCTCTTGAGCTTGCATTGGTTTTTCCCTTGAAGAGGAAAGGGTGATGCAGCAAAGTAGCGTAAGTATTTCCCTCAGTTTTTGAGAACCAAGGTATCAATCCAGTAGGAGGTTACACACAAGTTGCCTTATACCTGCACAAACAAATAAGAACCTTGCAACCAACGCAATAAAGGGGTTGTCAATCCCTTCACGGGCACTTGCAAAAGTGAGATCTGATAGAGATAATAATATAAATATTTTTAGTATTTTTATGATATAAACTGAAAGTAAAGAATGCAAAGTAAAAATAGATCGGAAACTTATATGATGGAAAATAGACCCGGGGGCCATAGGTTTCACTAGTGGCTTCTCTCAAGATAGCATAAGTATTACAGTGGGTGAACAAATTACTGTCGAGCACTTGATAGAAAAGTGCATAATTATGAGAATATCTAGGCATGATTATGTATATAGGCATCACGTCCGCGACAAGTAGACCGAAATGATTCTGCATCTACTACTATTACTCCACACATCGACCGCTATCCATCATGCATCTAGAGTATTAAGTTCATAAGAACGGAGTAACGCATTAGGCAAGATGACATGATGTAGAGGGATAAACTAAAGCAATATGATATAAACCCCATCTTTTTATCCTCGATGGCAACAATACAATACGTGCCTTGCTGCCCCTGCTGTCACTGGGAAAGGACACCGCAAGATTGAACTCAAAGCTAAGCACTTCTCCCATTGCAAGAAAGATCAATCTAGTAGGCCAAACCAAACTGATAATTCGAAGAGACTTGCAAAGATAACCAATCATACATAAAAGAATTCAGAGGAGATTCAAATATTGTTCATAGATAATCTTGATCATAGACCCACAATTCATCGGATATTGACAAACACACCGCAAAAAGAATTACATCGAATAGATCTCCAAGAGAATCGAGGAGAACTTTGTATTGAGATCCAAAGAGAGAGAAGAAGCCATCTAGCTAATAACTATGGACCCGAAGGTCTGTGGTAAACTACTCACACATCATCGGAGAGGCTATGGTGTTGATGTAGAAGCCCTCCATGATCGATTCCCCCTCCGGCGGAGCACCGGAAAAGGCCCCAAGATGGGATCTCACGGGTACAGAAGGTTGCGGCGGTGGAAATAGGGTTTCGTGGTGCTCCTGGATGTTTTCGGGGTATATGGGTATATATAGGAGGAAGAAGAAGGTCGGTGGAGCTGCGAGGGGCCCACGAGGGTGGGGGGCGCGCCCAGGGGGCAGGCGCGCCTCCCTGCCTCGTGGCCTCCTTGCTTCTTTCTTGACGTCCACTCCAAGTCCTCTAGATCACGTTTGTTCCAAAAATAACTCTCCCGAAGGTTTCATTCCGTTTGGACTCCGTTTGATATTTCTTTTCTGCGAAACACTGAAATAGGAAAAAAAAAATAGCAATTTGCACTGGGCCTTCGGTTAGTAGGTTAGTCCCAAAAATAATATAAAAATGCTGAGTGAAGCCCATTAAACATCCAAAACAGATAATATAATAGCATGGAACAATCAAAAATTATAGATACGTTGGAGACGTATCACTTACCTTTGTCGACGGGTGATCATCGACATTGAAACTGTGACACAACTCCTAAATTGTTCAGCCAGGGGTTAAACCACTCCACTTTTTTTCGTGAATACGCATTGTTGTTGGGGAACGTAGTATTTCAAAAAAAATCCTACGATCACGCAAGATCTATCTAGGAGAAGCATAGCAACAAGCGGGGAGAGTGCGTCCACGTACCCTCGTAGACCGAAAGCGGAAGCGTTTAGTAATGCGGTTGATGTAGTCGAAGTCTTCGCGATCCAACCGATCAAGTACCGAACGCACGGCACCTCCGCGATCTGCACACGTTCAGCTCGGTGACGTCCCTCGGACTCTAGATCCAGCGGAGGTCGAGGGAGAGTTCCGTCAGCACGATGGCGTGGTGACGGTGATGATGAAGTTACCGGCGCATGGCTTCGCCTAAGCACTACAACGATATGACCGAGGTGTAAAACTGTGGAGGGGGGCACCGCACACGGCTAAAGATCAACTTGTGTGTCTATGGGGTGCCCCCTCCCCCGTATATAAAGGAGGGGGGAGGAGGCCGGCCGGCCACATGGGGCGCGCCCAAGGGGGGAATCCTACTCCAAGTAGGAATAGGTTCCCCCCTTTCCTAGTCCAACTAGGAGAAGGAAGGAGAGGGAGAGGGAAAGAGGGGCCGCGCCCCCCTTCCCTAGTCCTATTCGGACTCTCCTTGGGGGGGCGCGCGCCACCTCTTGGCTGCTGCCCTCTCTCTCCCCTAAGGCCCACTAAGGCCCATAACTTCCCAGGGGATTCCGGTAACCCTCCGGCACTCCGGTTTTATCCGAAACTATCTGGAACACTTCTGGTGTCCGAATAACATGGTCCAATATATCAATCTTTATGTCTCAACCATTTCGAGACTCCTCGTCATGTCCGTGATCACATCCGGGACTCCGAACAACCTTCGGTACATCAAATCACATAAACTCATAATACGGATCGTCATCGAACATTAAGCGTGCGGACCCTACGGGTTCGAGAACTATGTAGACATGACCGAGACACTTCTTCGGTCAACACAGGCAAGAACCCTATCTTTGCTTGATCCATTTTGAACTTTTCCAAAACTTTATCAAGGTATGTGCTTTATGAAAGTCCAATTAAGCGTCTTGATCTATCTCTATAGATTTCGATGCCCAATATATAAGCAGCTTCACCGCGGTCTTTCATTGAAAAACTCTTATTCAAGTATCCTTTTATGCTATCCAGAAATTCTATATCATTTCCAATCAACAATATGTCATCCACATATAATATTAGAAATGCTACAGAGCTCCCACTCACTTTCTTGTAAATACAGGCTTCTCCAAAAGTCTGTATAAAACCATATGCTTTGGTCACACTATCAAAACATTTATTCCAACTCCGAGAGGCTTGCACCAGTCCATAAATGGATCGCTGGAGCTTGCACACTTTGTTAGCATCCTTTGGATCGACAAAACCTTCTGGTTGCATCATATACAACTCTTCTTCCAGAAATCCATTCAGGAATGCAGTTTTGACATCCATTTGCCAAATTTCATAATCATAAAATGCGGGAATTGCTCACATGATTCGGACGGACTTAAGCATCGCTACGGGTGAGAAGGTCTCATCGTAGTCAACTCCTTGAACTTGTCGAAAACCTTTCGCAACAAGTCAAGCTTTGTAGATAGTAACATTACCGTCAGCGTCAGTCTTCTTCTTGAAGATCCATTTATTCTCTATGGCTTGCCGATCATCGGGCAAGTCAACCAAAGTCCACACTTTGTTCTCATACATGGATCCCATCTCAGATTTCATGGCCTCAAGCCATTTCGCGGAATCTGGGCTCATCATCGCTTCCTCATAGTTCGTAGGTTCATCATGGTCAAGTAACATGACCTCCAGAATAGGATTACCGTACCACTCTGGTGCGGATCTTACTCTGGTTGACCTACGAGGTTCAGTAGTAACTTGATCAGAAGTTTCATGATCATCATCATTAGCTTCCTCGCTAATTGGTGTAGGTATCACTGGAACTGATTTCTGTGATGAACTACTTTCCAATAAGGGAGCAGGTACAATTACCTCATCAAGTTCTACTTTCCTCCCACTCACTTCTTTCGAGAGAAACTCCTTCTCTAGAAAGGATCCTTTCTTAGCAACGAAAATCTTGCCTTCGGATCTGTGATAGAGGTATACCCAACAGTTTCCTTTGGGTATTGTATGAAGACACATTTCTCCTATTTGGGTTCGAGCTTATCAGGTTGAAGCTTTTTCACATAAGCATCGTAGCCCCAAACTTTAAGAAACGACAACTTGGGTTTCTTGCCAAACCACAGTTCATATGGTGTCGTCTCAACGGATTTAGATGGTGCCCTATTTAACGTGAATGCAGCCATCTCTAAAGCATAACCCCAAAACGATAGCGGTAAATCAGTAAGAGACATCATAGATCGCACCATATCTAATAAAGTGCGGTTACGACGTTCGGACACACCATTACGTTGTGGTGTTCCGGGTGGCATGAGTTGCGAAACTATTCCGCATTGTTTCAAATGAAGACCAAACTCGTAACTCAAATATTCACCTCCACGATCAGATCATAGAAGCTTTATTTTATTGTTACGATGATTTTCCACTTCACTCTGAAATTCTTTGAACTTTTCAAATGTTTCAGACGTATGTTTCATCAAGTAGATATACTCATATCTGCTCAAATCATCTGTGAAGGTCAAAAAATAACGATACCCGCTGCAAGCCTCAACACTCATCGGACCGCATACATTAGTATGTATTATTTCCAACAAGTCTGTAGCTCGCTCCATTGTTCCGGAGAACGAAGTCTTAGTCATCTTGCCCATGAGGCATGGTTCGCAAGCATCAAGTGATTCATACACTACAGAAAAAGACACATCCGTGACATTTTGGGCCGAACGAATTTTTTTTCTGTCATACATATGACACTTCTATGACGATAATTGTGACAAAACCCGGTATCATCATAGATGTGGTGGGCTCCTACTTCTATGACAAAAAATCATGACAGAAAATGGGCTTTTCGTCCTGGGCGGGCCGGAGACGCAGCTGCATGACATTCTTTGGGCCGTCCATGACGGAAAAAACCGTGGTAGAAGCGAGGGCGAGGAAAATTTCGGGGAGTTCCTGGTTAGGGTGGGAGGTCGGGGGCCAAGCGATGCGCGTTTCTCTCGTACACGTACGCGCGTGTGTGCGAGGCGTTGGCTCTAACTGAACCCGAGCGAGGCGTTGGGCTCTAACTGAACCCGAGCGATTGCACTGCAGGCTACGCGTTACTGAACCCGAGCGATCGATCGATGGCTGTTAACTGAACCCGATCGAGTGATTCCTTCGCTACTGCTGCTAACTGAAGCCGATCGATTGGATGAACAGTGAGCGTTGCGGGGGGGGGGGGGGGGGGGTTGGATGAACAGTGAGCGGTGGCATTGCCTCTGGATGAACAGGACCCCGTGGTGTGGAGGGCTGGATGAACAGTAGACGGTGGAGGGGTGGTTAAACAGGACCCCGTGGTGTGGAGGGCTGGATGAATAGTAGACGGTGGAGGGGTGGTTGAACAGTAGCCGATGGAGTAGCGCGCGGTGGAGGCTGGATGAACAGGAGCCCGTGGAGGCTGGAGGAGGTCGACGGTAGCCCGTGGAGGCTGGAGGAGGTCGACGGTGGAGATGAACAGTATTCCGTGGAGTCCCGTTTTGCAGTACGCCACACCCCTCCCGATGAACAGGACCCCCGTTTCGACCGTAGGAGGTCTGTTTCGTCCGTTTTGCGGTACGCCACACCCCTCCCGATCAACAGGACCCCCGTTTCGACCGTAGGAGGTCTGTTTTGTCCGTTTTGCGGTACGCCACACCCCTCCCGATCAACAGGACCCCTGTTTCGACCGTAGGAGGTCCGTTTCCTCTGTTTTGCGGTACGCCACACCCCTCCCGATCAACAGGACCCCCGTTTTGACCGTAGGAGGTCCGTTTCCTCCGTTTTGTGGTACGCCACACCCCTCCCGATCAACAGGACCCCCGTTTCGACCGTAGAAGGTCTGTTTCCTCCGTTCTGTGGTACGCCACACCCCTCCCGATCAACAGGACCCCCGTTTCGACCGTAGAAGGTCCGTTTCCTCCATTCTGCGGTACGCCAGGCCTCGTTTCCATCGCCTGTTCCGTCCAAGCCCTCCCGTTGAACACGACCACGCATTCCGTTCCGACCCAGCCGGTTGGCTCCCACGTGTTCCGTTGCCTCCCGATGAACACGACGCATTCCGTTGTCTCCCCATGAACACGACGCATTCCGTTGCCTCACCATGAACACGATGCATTCCGTTGCCTCCCCATGAACACGACGACGACGCTGTTTCTCCATTCCGAAGCAGCCATGTACACGAGCCCTGGCCGTACGTATGCGCGAGTAGGCATTCGAGACCCCGCCCGTATGTACACATACGTGGCCGTATTTTCTTTCTTGCACCCTGGCCGCTATACGTACGTGTACATGCTACGTGCGCGCCTCTACTACGACACGTGCACGCCTCTACATCCACTAGTATATATGTACGTACACGTTCGCGACCAGAATGACAACGCTACGTACGCTTCGACCAGGTGGGTCCCGACTGTCAGGCACTTCCTTGCGTGCGAAGATGTAGCTGGTGGGTCCCAGCAGTCAGGGGGGCGAATCGTTTTGTTTTTTTGCCCGGATGCACTTCCTTGCGTGCGAAGGTGTAGCTGGTGGGTCCCAGCAGTCAGGGGGAAACGTTTTTTTTCATGAAATACGGTGGCCCGTCCGGTGGGTCCCCGCTGTCAGGTGGAGGAATAATTATTTTGCACGTAATAAGGAGGCACTTCCTTGCTACGGCCGTGGACCCAGCTGTCAGCCTCTCCACGTACAGTCCACGTCCGATGGAAGCCGTTCCTTGACCACGTTGACCACGCCGCGCCGAGAGCACCAGTGCGGTGGACAACGGCGAGGCCTAGGAAGGGGACGACGCGGAGCCGGGGAAGATGCGGCAGTGGATGCCCACGCGTAGAGGAGTACGAGGGTTCACTGGTTCGCTGCGGTGTGAGGCTGCCGTCACCGCAGAATAACATGGGGTGTGGGTGAGTAGAGGGATGGCCTGGCCAGCGGTGGGAGTAGTAGGGGGCGATGAGGCCTCCGCCGCATCGCAGCCGGCCACGGGAGGCAGGAGCACGAGGCACGACCGGCGCTGGTTTGGGCGGCTGGAGCAAGAAGACCAGAGGTTGAAGAAGCACTACGGCCATTGGATGGACATCGTACAGTCACTAGAGCTAGAATCGTGCATATTGACTAAGTTGACAAAGCCCTCCGTCCCCGTCAACTTAGTAGGCCCACAAGTCAGCCTGCCACTATACTGGGTCCCAGCTAATAGGGGGAGTATTCATTTTTTTTGTGCGTAATAAGGAGGCACTTCCTTGCGTGCGAAGATATAGCTGGTGGGTCCGAGCTGTTAGCGGCGGTAACGTTTTTTTGCGAAATACAGAGGCCCTTTCGGTGGGTCCCTGATGTCAGGTGGAGGAATCATTATTTTGCGCGTAATAAGGAGGCATTTCCTTGCGTGCGGCCATGGACCCAGCTGTCGGCCTCTCCACGTACAGTCCACTTCAGATGCATGTGGGTGTCGGTCATTGACCACGTTGACCAGGCCGCGCTGAGAGCACCAGGGCGGTGGACGACGGCGAGGCCTAGGAAGGGAACGACACGGAGGCAGGGAAGACTCGGCAGTTGTTTCCCACACGGAGGGGAGTACGACTGTACGAGGGTTTACTGGTTTGTCTACCGTCACCGGAGAATAACAGCAGGTGAGGGTGAGTAGAGGGATGGCTAGGCCAGCGATGGGAGTACAGTGGGGCGTGTTGGGGAACGTAGTAATTTCAAAAAATTTCCTACGCACACGCAAGATCATGATGATGCATAGCAACGAGAGGGGAGAGTGTTGTCCACGTACCCTCGTAGACCGAAAGCGGAAGCGTTAACACAACGCGGTTGATGTAGTCGTACGTCTTCACGATCCGACCGATCAAGTACCGAACGCACGGCACCTCCGAGTTCAGCACACGTTCAGCTCGATGACGTCCCTCGAACTCCGATCCAGCCGAGTGTTGAGGGAGAGTTTCGTCAGCACGACGGCGTGGTGATGATGATGATGTTCTACCGACGCAGGGCTTCGCCTAAGCACCGCTACGATATTATCGAGGTGTAATATGGTGGAGGGGGGCACCGCACACGGCTAAAAGATCGTTGATCAATTGTGTGTCTAGAGGTGCCCCCCTGCCCCCGTATATAAAGGTGCAAGGGGGGTTCGGCCGGCCTAAGGGAGAGGCGTGCCAGGAGGAGTCCTACTCCTACCGGGAGTAGGACTCCCCCCCTTTTCCATGTTGGACTAGGAGAGAAAGGGGGAAAAGCTGGAGGGGAGGAAGGAAGGGGGGGCGCCGCCCCCTTCTCCTTGTCCTATTCAGATTGGGGGGGGGGGGGGAGGGGCGCGCGGCCCTGCCCTGGCCTCCTCTCCTCTCTTCCACCTAGGCCCACTAAGGCCCATTAAGTTACTGGGGGGTTCCGGTAACCTCCCGGTACTCCGGAAAAATCCCGATTTCACCCGGAACACTTCCGATGTCCAAACATAGGCTTCCAATATATCAATCTTTATGTCTCGACCATTTCGAGACTCCTCGTCATGTCCGTGATCACATCCGGGACTCCGAACAACCTTCGGTACATCAAAACATATAAACTCATAATATAACTATCATCGTAACGTTAAGCGTGCGGACCCTACGGGTTCGAGAACTATGTAGACATGACCGAGACACCTCTCCGGTCAATAACCAATAGCGGAACCTGGATGCTCATATTGGTTCCCACATATTCTACGAAGATCTTTATCGTTCAGACCGCATAACAACATACGTTGTTCCCTTTGTCATCGGTATGTTACTTGCCCGAGATTCGATCGTCGGTATCTCGATACCTAGTTCAATCTCGTTACCGGCAAGTCCCTTTACTCGTTCCGTAATACATCATCCCGCAACTAACTCATTAGTCACAATGCTTGCAAGGCTTATAGTGATGTGTATTACTGAGTGGGCCCAGAGATACCTCTCCGACAATCGGAGTGACAAATCCTAATCTCGAAATACGCCAACCCAACAAGTACCTTTGGAGACACCTGTAGAGCACCTTTATAATCACCCAGTTACGTTGTGACATTTGGTAGCACACAAAGTGTTCCTCCGGTAAACGGGAGTTGCATAATCTCATAGTCATAGGAACATGTATAAGTCATGAAGAAAGCAATAGCAACATACTAAACGATCGAGTGCTAAGCTAACGGAATGGGTCAAGTCAATCACGTCATTCTCCTAATGAGGTGATCTCGTTAATCAAATGACAACTTATGTCTATGGCTAGGAAACATAACCATCTTTGATTAACGAGCTAGTCAAGTAGAGGCATACTAGTGACACTCTGATTGTCTATATATTCACACATGTATTATGTTTCCGGTTAATACAATTCTAGCATGAATAATAAACATTTATCATGATACAAGGAAATAAATAATACTTTATTATTGCCTCTAGGGCATATTTCCTTCAGATCTACCTTCCGCACCTTGGAACCCCCAACTGCCAACTCACCACTTCACCGGATCAAATGACATCATTCCCCTAATGATGTGATCCCGTTAATCAAATGACAACTCATGTCTATGGCCAGGAAACACAACCATCTTTGATCAACGAGCTAGTCAAGTAGAAGCATACTAGTGACACTCTGTTTGTCTATGTATTCACACATGTATTATGTTTCCGGTTAATACAATTCTAGCATGAATAATAAACATTTATCATGATATAAGGAAATAAATAATAACTTTATTATTGCCTCTAGGGCATATTTCCTTCAGGGCGGTGAGGCCTGCACGGCAGCAGAGCCGGCCGCGGGGAGGAGGGAACAGGCAGTCCCATCGGCGCTTGTTTGAGTGGCTGGAGCAGGAAGAGCAGAGATTGAAGAAGCACGACGGCCGTTGGATGGACATCGTACGGTCACTGGAGCTAGAATCGTTCATATTGACTAAAATGACAAAGCCCTCCGTCCCCGTCAACTTAGTAGGCCCACAAGTCAGCCTCCCACCATGGTGGGTCCCAGCTAGCAGGGGAGTATTCATTTTTCTGTGCGTAATAAGGAGGCACTTCCGGTGGGTCCGAGCTGACAGCGGGGGGAACGTTTTTTTCACGAAATACGGTGGTCCGTCCGGTGGGTCCCAGCAGTCAGGGGCAAACGTTTTTTTCGCGAAATACGGTGGCCCGTCCGGTGGGTCCCAGCAGTCAGGGGGGAAACGTTTTTTCCGTGAAATACTGGTGGCCCGTCCAGTGGGTCCCTGCTGTCAGGTGGAGGAATAATTATTTTGCGCGTAATAAGGAGGCACTTCCTTGCGGCTGCCATGGACTCAGCTGTCAGCCTCTCCACATACAGTACTCTTCCGATATAAGTCGGTCATTGACCACATTGACCACCCCGCGCCGAGAGCACCACGGCGGTGGACGACGGCGAGGCCTAGGAAGGGGATGACGCGGAGCCGGGGAAGACGCGGCAGTGGATGCCCACGCGGAGAGGAGTACGAGGGTTCACTGGTTCGGCTGCGATGTGAGGCTGCCATCGCCGCAGAATAACAGGGGGAGTGGGTGAGTGGAGGGATGGCCTGGCCAGCGGTGGGAGTAGTATGGGGACGGTGAGGCCTCCGCGGCAGCACAGCCGGCCACGGGAGGCAGGAGCATGCGGCACGACCGGCGCTGCTTTGGGCGGCTGGGGCAAGAAGACCAGAGGTTGAAGAAGCACTACGGCCGTTGGATGGACATCGTTTACCACGCCGCGCCAAGAGCACCAGGGCGGTGGACGATGGCGAGGCCTACGAAGGGAACGACACGGAGCCGGGGAAGACAAGGCAGTGGCTGCCCACGTGGTGGAGAGTACAAGGGTTGACTGGTTTGGCTGCCGTCGCCGGAAAATAATAGGAGGTGTGGGTGAGTAGAGGGATAGACAGGCCAGGGATGCGAGTATGATGGAGCCGTGAGGCCTGCCCGGCAGCACTACCGGCCACGGGAGGCGGGAGCAGGCGGTTCCGACGGCGCTGGTTTGGGCGGCTGGGGCAGGAAGATTAGAGACTGAAGAAGCACGATTGCCGTTAGATTGACATCTAACGGTCTGACGCTGGTAGAGTCGATTGTTGACTAAGTTTCTTTTTTGAGAAACCTTGTGTACGCATGAACTTAGTAGGCCCACAAGTCAGCCTCCAAATCTATGGTAGACAACATAAAGCCCATTTGCTATTTTTTATAATTTGCAGCCCATTTGCTAATTCTTAAGTAATTTATTACAACCCATTTTCTGCCCAGGACCACGGTCAAAAAGTTCAACCTTATTTTGCATATTTCGGTGGAGTCCGAACTGTTGTAATCCCGAAATGATAAACATTTTTTAAGAACTTATTGATTTGCCAAAAAATCATTTTGTTTTTGTAAGCAAATAAGACGTGGGACAATTGAGTTGGTTTAAGGGAAAACCAGTGGTAAAAAAATCAGCGCTGGGTGGGAAAAAACAACAAAAATAAGGATGTAAATATGATAAGGGAATTTTATGTGTTTTCAATATAATGATACGTGTATATGAACTAGTAAAACTATAGGTAGAGATTAGAAAACGGATGTAGGACATGCGTTTCAAGAGGAAAATAGAACTGGGCTGTGTGTTTGATTCAGTAAAAAAAACTGCCTGCGGATGTTGTAAGACAAAATATAACTAACGCTGGCGGGCCAGAGGCCAGTAGATACCTGCTGGATCTTTGTGCCCCGTTGTCGTCATGGGCTGGGCCTATTAAAAACAAAACCAACCCTGGGCAGTCTACAGCCCAGTTGAAACTTGCTCAACCTGAAAAAACAATATACATGCTCAATAAACGAGAGAATTCCGCAAGTACAGACTGATAACTGGGATGCAGCACGGATATTGTTTTTTTATCGTGATAATAAGTGCATGCACTTGTTTCGAAAAAATTGGAGAACTGGGAATTCGAACGGCGGGTGCTTATGGTACCCATCAAATAAAAATCAGGTGCCTGAAAATTCATTTCGAAACAAATGATCCAGCTTTATATCCACGTCGACCCTCGGCATGATGGTTGGAAGCAAATGCAAGTTCATACCAAAAGATCGTTAACAACAATACCAACTTGCGGACGACAAGGTAGTACAACTACCAATACCAAACTAACTTATAATCTTTTTACTCCTGGCCCTAGTGTTCATCTGGTAGAAAATATTGCAGAGGACCAGCTCCCGCTCCTTCTCTTGCTCCAGGTCCCCGAGGTGGTACTTGTGCATCACCCAGTTGGTCCTCTGCTGGTCGAAGTTCTTGTTGGTGTGCAACACCAGAACCTTTTTTGCTGCCCGTCTGCCGACCGTTGACCATCACCGGCAAGGTATTGCCGGTCTTGTGCCACATCGCGTGCATGCCGCACTCCGACTGTATCTTGCGACGCGTCCACGTGCCCCTTTTGAACGCCCTGGAATTGCGCTGGAAGAAATGCTTCCTTAGGCCACTCGGTGTGATACCCGAAGTATTGTGGAATACATGTTTTAGTGTACCTAGTTGGCATTTTCATAACATCTTTGGCATGTTGCAGTCACTTGTTTCACTTTTTATTAACTGTCAAATTGTAATTGCTTCACCAGGTCTGCGTCTAAAAAGAAAAACAAAGCTATAAACAAAGGAATATGTTTGTGCAAGTAGACGGCCGATCGGTGTCTTACCTGGAAGTTTCTCAGGTTGGGTGTAGCATATGCCGTGCTCGCTGTCGATGGTTGGTATGAACAAATCGATGAGAGACTGAAATCTCGCGTTGTCAGCACTCACTTTGGCCTCAAGGTGCTCGATCAGCTCCTGATCCGTGGGATCGAACTTGACGCCAGCCGGCAGCACCGGCCAATCCTTCTTCGACTTGCATCGGTAATTCCAGTTATATGGTACTCAATGTATGATCAATCGACTGTTTTAAGTGAATGATGAAAGATTTCGACAGATAAGTGGTACTCCAAATCTGAAGTCCAGAATACCCGAACACGCCGCCGGGATTCTTGTGTCACCTCATGCGCAGCGTGTTGTCACGTCAATTCAATGTGTGGACATGATGAATAATTTGACCGACGTATACTAGTACTGCTACTGTACTACTTACTAGTCGTATTTAGTGTCACAATTTATACATAGGTTTAACTAACAAGTACGCACTTGAAGCCTAACTGATATATATATATATATATGGCTTCTGCACAGCATCTCCATCATCATTATCAGTACATCCTATGCAGGTGAGTTAGGATGCACTTGATCCCAGGAAGGTATCTATCCTTCAAACCAGAGGAGTGCTTCAAACTAACAACAGTACATAATATACAACAAAAGAGGGTCGTGCTACAGCAGCAGAATACATGGCTCAGTCTAGATATCAGCACGAATCAAGTTGTGCATATTTGCTGTTGGCATGAACCACATCGCCGCATGTCGGGTTTGCAAAAGCCATCCATCACATGGAAGCTTGATGCCTTTCACACACTAAAGATTATCTGGCAACAAGCTGTGTCGACGAATCTCTGGATATGGTGATTCATGAAACCCATGGTATGATGTGTAAACACAGTCCCCCCCCCTCGCGAATGGAAGTTGCATAGCACAGTAATCATCGCCGGTGATATGATCGATGATTGGTTGGATGATCGGATAATTGAGCCCGAGGAACAAGGAGTGGTTGCCGAGGCTGTAAACCCGCCTCCAGTTGAATACGCCTGGCCCAACGGAGCTGGGATCTTTCTCGAACACGAAGCAGCCATAGCCATCAATGTCACGAATGCCCCACGCATTGTACTGCATGTGGTTTGATGTAATGGTTTGGTCAATTTGGTACGTGCGAATGAGCATCAAATGACCGTCGTCAGCTGAACGAGCGATAAACCACCACCCATCGGCTGGTATGATTCCAGGTCCTGGAATCATGAAGGCCAGCGCATTTGCGTCTACTGCAACAATTCAAATTGGAGACCAAAAGGACAAAAATAAACAATCATGTTCAGAGTATGTGTGGAATTAATATTACTATAACAGTGACACATATCATAGACAGAGAATTGCAATGTCGTGGTCATAATCATACCCCAAGTTAAAAAAATAAGCCAATGGCTTTCATATTCTAGCAATATGTCATGGTTCAAACATCATGTAACAATGAGAGGAAAACAGCTATGACAGCGCCTACTCATATTCTACCATAGCACTTACTACTACTGTTCTCATATCAACTCTAAGCAATAACATGCGTTGTTATAAAAATCTTGTAAACGAGAGTAACATATAGCAATCATGATGTTATGCTCATAATATGTATTCTAACAACCATTAGATGCCAATTGTTATCATATCAACTCTAACAATAACATGTGTGGTCATAAAAATCTAGGAAATGAGAGGAACATATAGCAATGATGTGGTTATAGACATTCTATGCATTCTAAATTTGTAACAAATGAACAGGCAGTCGTATTCATAAGGTAAAGATGAGATGAGATAGAACAATTACACGACGATAGATTCCACCAGTATAGGCAGCCAATCTGTGCGTCGACCGCGTAAACGATGCCATCGTGCACTATAACATCAGACAGAAATGTTGCCTCAACAGGATTGATGATGAGCCATAACCATGTATGGCGACCGGATTCCAGATAGACTAATCCCATGTTGAACAAGGCAATGAGCTTGTAATCCATGTAGTCTTCTGATGGTGTGGGCACTTCGCAGATTACAACTTTCTGCAAACAGAGGTCGAGCCAAAAGCTTGACGTGTCTCATGCGTAGTAGGCAGGAGTGTCCGGCGGGCCGCGAGGCTCGATGGCGGCGGTATCCAACGATGGAAGGGTGATCTCTCGCTGGGTGTAGATATCCACGAGACGCCACGGACTACTGGTGTGGTGGATGAGGACGATCCAGTTGGCCTTCATGCCCGCCCAGTAGTGGCCGCGCATGAAGGACAGGTGGACGGGTAGTGGTAGCATGTCGAGGGGCACCATGGCAACCTCCGTAGGATCGTCAAGTCGGTGTCTGGGCCACCTGCGAGGATCGGGCATCAGCAAGCAGGGTGTCTTGAAAAGAGCCGGCCGGTTGCAGATGAGTAGACGGTACAAAGACACCGAGCATGCGGCCAGACGGATGGTGCTGAGTAGGTCCATACGACTACAGATCTGCTCCAAGAGAACATCGGGGAGGGAATTCCAATCGCGGATCTGCGTGTCAGTCGGTTCTGCCATTGGGGTTTTCGGTGCCTGCGAGCCAGCGAGGAAGTGGATTCGGGCGGGCGAGCGAAGAAGCTTCTCTTCGTGTGGCCGAGCAGTGAGCGGGGGGATATGGTACGCGCGAGCTACCAAGGAAGATGGCGCGGGCGGGCGAGCAGTGAGCGGGGGTAAATGGTGTGCGGCCGACGATGGGGAAGAGAGGAGGAAGAAGAAGAGAGGAGGAAGAAGAAGAGAGGAGGAAGAAGAGTGGAAGACGGGGAAGAAAGTGCATTCAATCTCAATTCTACTAGTACTACTACCAGGATATACCGTCCTTTGGAGTGTAAATAGTTACACCGATGACATGTGGGTCTACCACAACAGGGCCCATATGTCAGTTAATGGAGGACAGAGGTGCGTAGGCGTATTTGCGGAAGCGTGCTCTACTGGCAAACATGATGGCAGTACTGGGTAAGGTAGATTTAGTAACACCAACACGCTGGTTCAGCTTATTAATTACGTGTCCCATCTGCTGCAGCGTGTATTGTCACTTCACTGCGAAGACTAGTTGAATAGTTCTCTATGACCGAGATGGGGAATAATGGATCGCGAGGACTTCCTTTCTACAGTATCCCTATGCCTCTACGCTCACTTCACTCATTTTGCTCCGTACCTAGTCACTTGTTGAAATCTGTAGAAAGACAAATACTCCGTATTTGGGAACAGAGGGAGGCTTTTACTCCGTACTATTTGGGAACAGAGGGAGTATCACCATATGGAGGGAACAGAGGAAGCTTGAAATATGAACATGTCAATGGGAGCGAGTAAGCCCCATGCATGCAACATGCAACACTCACACGTACACATGGACACACGCAACACTCACGCACCCATGCGGCACACAGCACACGACGCAACACACACGCTCACGCTCAAGTGCTCAACCTACTCCCTACGTCCGTGAAAGACTGTACATTTAGAGATTTACACATTGACCAGGGCATAATTAACGCCCAAAAGTAGCAGACTTATGTGTGCATGCGACCATTGAGATAAGAAGATTAAATGAAGGCCGTTGCATGCTGTAATTAAGGATAGACATGTAGCCTATACCTACAGCACAAGTTGGTGCATTAGTCAATCAATACCGATTTAGATTAAAGGCTAAATGCATTGGAAGTGTAGATGTACATCATGTACTACACTCTTTGTTTTATAGCCGATGTACACTCTTTGTTAGAAGACCGAGGGAGGACACGTGCATGCACTCACATACACAGCCAGGGCGGTTCGCGCGCAAGGGTTGGACTCGTGTCGCGCCTGCGTAAAGTTTTGTTTAACTGATTTCTTTGCTCTGCCAACTGACAGGTGGGACCCAGAAACCAGGTGACAATTTAACCAGTCAACAAAGTGCCACGTCGACTATGTGGCCGGTCAGTAGGGTGCAATACGGTGCTCTACGATGAGCTAGTGATCGTATAATCGCCGCAAAACTATATATAGTGACCGTAAAGAGCGTATTGTTACATACGTTGACCGCCAGTGTATTTTTATCGTTTCAAATTAAGCCATATTAATCGGAAAGGACGCAGTATGGACTACTACTACTAGTACTAGTACTGCTTTGATGTGTCCCGTCAACTCGCCGAACGAGGAGAAGCTTGCTTACTACGCCTCTCCATCGCCCACGCGCGCGGTGGTTCACAGGACGAGGAGAGGGTTTTGACTACAGCGCTCGCTCCCTCGCCCTCGCCCTCGCGGTGGACGTGCAACAGTTCAATCGGTGTGAGATTGCCAGAAGCATATTGTATTGTAGTATCATCATTGTTGGACCTTCCGAAGAGGCGAAGAGCCAAGTGCAAGGTTCACACGAGTATGAACTGTTGAACCTCCCGAAGAGGCAAAGAGCCAAGCGCAAGGTTTTATAGGAGTTGTCGTCCTCGTAGGAGTGTACTACAACTATAGCGAACGATGCTACTGTATGATGCCGCCACGTCACGTATATCGAAAGCTCTGCCACTATTTTTTCCTCAAAGAGCGTGTTGGAGCCCGTGCAACAACCACACAAGTTGCACGTACACATAACACATTTACTAGTAATAAATTCTAAAGGACAAATGCCAGTATGCCACACAAGTTCATCTCCAATTCATGTGATAAATTTGTGCACGACTAGTCTACATATATTCACAGCGCTACCGTTCGCAATTACCGTACTCCACTTACACGTTATAGATGGGCTACATGTCCTCCTCCAGGTTCCAGTCCCAGGTGTTCTTCATGGATGGCACGATCCATAGCGGTGGGCAACGGGAATCATTGTCGCAGATTTCTAGTCCGGTTCTACACGATGGAGACTCATCCAAGCTGAAGCGGCATAAATCAGGGATAGCATGTCCCAGCATGTCGTTCATCCGGCGGTGCGTACTGAAGACACAACCATGCTTCATGAACGGCATGCCTTCCATGTCGTGCACGGAAGGTGGCATCCGCTTCACAATGGGGTAGCTGTCCCCGATGAAAAGCGAGTACTCTCCAAGAGTGTTCCTCGGCACCCACGTAGCATCACGGGGGTCGAACTCGGCGCCGTTCATCTGGTACACGCGGCATCCCAGATCTGGACACATGGTGACGTACATAGTCAAGGTCCATGCATAATAATGTTGTGCTCAAATATGGTGGTCAGTAATATCGTGCAGCAAATAGTACTACTCCGGTATAGAGGAAGTAAAATAACCGGCTTATTATATATAGCCACTCTTGGCTACATGGATGAGATAGTAAGACATGGAAAAACAAAAATGGTGGCAGCTAGTGGGTTCAAGTCTTCAAGGGCCTAGCTAGCTATACGCGTCCTCCAAGGTAAAAAGTACTCCTACTAGGACTACAAAGTATACTACTAGTACAACAATGAAAGAGAAGGCGAGAGGGTTAAAAAATGGAATACCTGGGTAGATGGTGACGGTCCGATCGTGGTAGATTGTGTGACCATGTTGCACATCAGTGGTACCATGGGTAACGACTGCTAAGGTAGTTGATCCCAATATGCCAAAGTCAGCTACAAGGTTCCAGGTTAGACCGAATCGCGGATGCAAATGCACATCCAGGATCGGCGATCTTATTTTGATCGGGGGATGACTGGTCCCTGCAAAATAATGGAGTACCGTTAGGGATGCAAATGATGGTTTGTGCATTCCGTTTGTAATCTCCCGTACCGTAGGATGGCAAACAGATGAAACAAGTCCCCTGGCTTGTCACCGCGAAGATGCGGCCTAGATGGCGCACGGCGTCTTCGAACGTGTAGGGGTACAAATCTGCCGCCGCCAACATGCGCCAGCCTCTGCCGTTACTGCCTCTTGCATTGATGGCAATCCTTACGTCGAACACCGCGATGAGATAGTAATCATCGTAGTCGCGTCGCTTTGTCAGTGGGTCCACAATTGCTATCTTCTTCAATCTAATGTAGGCATCATCATACGTATTCAAGCCCAGCCAGTCCGGAAGGCCGATCCCAATGGTGGAGAAGTGGTCTACCGGAACAGCCGCACTGCTGTGGATGTTGTGCAAAATGATGGTGGTATCCGGCCGGAGGTATGCAAGCCAATCTTCGTTGGCACCGACCCAGACCTATATATAAGACAGTGGGCAGCGGAGAAATTACGGGATGGAAATGGAATAACTAAGTACTGCATTATCAAACTCCATTACTGACCTGCTCATCGGACAAAATCCGACTACCTCCCAACGTCGGCAACTCTAGCGGAGTCAACGTGCAACCATGGCCAGGGAGCGGTGGACTGTTCGAAGGATTGTCCCATAGAAGAACCTTCTCCTCGAGGACGCATGGAAGACCAACAAGCATGGCCTTTTCCCAAGCCTGTTTAAGCAGCGTCTTGAAAAAGTTGGTGCAGGAAGCACCGAGTCTTGCGGCGGTGAGGACGTCGGAGCGGCGTGCAATTTCTCCCAGAGGATCGTCGTCCAAGGTCTCCCAGCCCCGACGAGGAGGAGAACCGCCTGGCAAATCCATGGGAGCAGCGACGAACTGCCTTCTCTTCGGGGGGAGGGGAACTGGCGAGGAGGAGATAAGAGCGTAGTAACCGCAGGGCCTCGCCCCTTCCAACTGTAGATCGTTCCTCAGCGAAGGGGTGAGGCTATTATTTACTACTAGTACTAGCATTATGGAACGTTATGGGATTGCATTATACTGTAAATAATAGCACTAGTAAGAAATTTTTGGCACTAGGTAGTAGTTTTTGGCGTGGATTAAGAAATTTTGGGTATGTTTTTGCCATTTTTTGTACACGCCAACTAGTGTCAAAAAACGTCTTACATTATGTGACGGAGGAGTACGTACTCGTACTGTAGCAGTACTAGTACTACTTTTCTCAACTAGTAGTGCGATGTACTGTACTTCTAGTCTAGTCTAGTATAGTGCACCAATTTTGAACTCTTGAATCTCAGGGCCAAGGAGCTACAGTTGGAAGTGGAGGGTACTACTGTTCTCTAGAACCATCGCTGTACTATCAATGCAGGGGAAGTACACCTGCGTAGTGGCCTAGTGGGTACTCTCGGTGCTCTATTCAGCCGCTCCTCTCACGTAGCTGGCCTACTCCGCCGCTCCTCTCACGCACACACTAGCAGCCTGTTTATCAACGACGGTTACTGCGGGGGCAGAACATTTGAGTTATTTGATACAGCGAGACTAGGCTTTTCGCTTCCATTTGTGTAGGTGTAATGGATCTCATCGAACTTTGTTAGTAGTTCCTTCTTTATGAATGAGATGAAGCAAAGCTTTTGCCTTCGTTTCAAAAAAAAAACACGTCAAGAGGAATTTCTTTTATAGTAGAGCCGATAATGGAGTGAAGTCCATGCGTGCAACGCCACAAGCTACAGAGTAGTAGTAGAGCACTTTACGTACAGAGCCATATTGCACAGTTCCCAATGCCCCGCCAGGCTTTTCCGGCTCCTCGGGCTTAATTGGGAGGCGCTAGTTTAAATATGCTACTAGATGGAAGCTGCAAGCGAGGTGCGGCTAGGGCGAGCACGCGAGCCACGGGATGCTGGGAAGGAAAACCCGTTCACGTGGCTAGGCTGTCCAGTGCACCCAGATTGTGGGGCCGCACGTCCGTTTGACTTCAAAACTCAAACTACACGTGTAAAATATTGGCTCACAGCGAAGTGTAGTAGCACTATTTTTAAAAAAAAGGCCGCCGTGCGTTCGGCCGGGATCGAACCCACAAAACGAGGTATACACTCCCGCGACCACTAGTAGTACTCGTTGGAGTACAACGCAACCTAGAATCGCCTTTTGTCGCTAGTAGTACGTACATTGTTCCTTACAAGAAACCCCTAAGAGCATGGTTAATAGTATAGCCAGCTGCTGGCTATAAGCCAGTGTCATGTCATCTACAGCCCATCTTATAGCCAACATGTACAATAATATATCAAAAGAGTGTACTACTTTTTTATTATGTGGCCCACTTCTCATTCTCACAAAGTGCCTAGGAGCACGTGCTAGAGCTGGCTCTTCACGAAGAGCCTGCTTACCTTCTCTCTCCTCTTCTCTTTCCTCCAACTAAACAGAAATATACTAGTTTATTTCTTATAGCCCGCTGACTCAGCTCTATTGTACTTGCTCTAATAATGCAAGAAACCACTAAAATGCCAAGAAACTACTACCACTTGCATACATGGCAGACTTAAGATAAGACTACCTTATCAACCATTGTACATGCTCTTACCAACAAAAATCCTCGAGTGACCTCCTACCTCCGGCCCGTCCACCTAGTCATCCTCGGCCATGGGACGCAGCTACCGCCGCCGGCAGAAGGCGAGGTCAAAACCGCCGGCGGTGCGGAGCCCATGTTGCGGCAGCCTGGATGCCAGCTCCGTCCGGCACTCGCGGCCGCTAGCTAGCCAAGATAGCTCCGTCCAGCTGCTTGTCTGCAAGGTTTGCTAGCTAGATTGGCACGGCAGCGCGGCGGCTTGCTCGCGCGCGCCGCGCTAAGGCCAGCCATCTGGCTCGAGCGAAGGCCAGCGTGGCGGCTTGCTCGCTCGTGAGTCACGCTCGGGCCAGCCTGCCAACCCGTGCGGAGGCCAGCGCGGCGTCCGGCCCGTCCGGCGGAGCGGCGGCCAACTCGCTCATCACCGGCGCCACCGACGAACACGCATCAGTACTGTTTGAAGTAATGTTCAGGAAAAATAATGATTTGAGGGGGAATAACAAGATAGAAGGTCAGATGTGGGTCCCTCGTGTCAACGGTCAAACAAAATGTGTTGGTTTAAGCTGCCTCGTCAGCACGGACGTGTGGGCCAACCCTGTCATAAATGGGTTTAAACGAACCTAATCGGTAGGAGTACTAGGTAGTTTTTGGCGTGGATTAAGAAATTTTGGGTATGTTTTTGCTATTTTTTGTACAATAGATTCTTCCTAGGGCTCGTTGAAAGTGGTAGCTTTTTGTTAAATACTCTACATATTGTAAGTAGGAGTGAAAGTTAAGCTTTGGAAGCCAATAAGCAAGGCTAGTTACATAGTGCATATGTGTACATGATTGAAAGTAAATATCAACCATGAGTGACTAATATCTTGATGGAAAACTCGAAACTATGGAATACTAGGAAAAAATGCATGGTTGGAAATACTAGCAATGTTCATGTCCGTTGCAACGAATCATAATTAGAATAATACTTATTCACAAACTTGGTACAAAACACTCTAATTTTGATATACATATGTCACTAGAGATATATTATGTTTCAATTAGAATATATTCCTTGGGCTGTTTTGGTGAGGTCAGGGAGGGATGTGGTTGGTTTTAAGATACTAATTATGGGTTTTTCTGCAAATTGGTAGACAAGTGGGATGTTGGTGAGAAAAGGCAACAACTTACCTCACAATCGTTAGATGTAGATCTAATGGTCAGAAACGACGGATGGCAGACACACCAGCATCACCAACTTAGTCTTGTGTAGGAGTACTAGCAAGATCCGTGCATTGCACGGAACATCAAGATGCATTTTTTTTATAAAACACTTGTTGTGATTGACCCTTGCGGGAGTAATCCCATGTGTAAAAACTAATGATATCTCGAGAAATATGAGATAAGGTGAAGAGGAGTGGGGTGTGGTGGTGGGTGGTGGTCGGACTGAACGGAGGCATGGGGATTGACGACGCCGGCAGCGGCCACCAGGCCAGTTTGTTCCAGAGGCTTCCTTTCTTAATTGCTCAACAATGAGGTTTGTTGGAGATAAGGATGAACGAGGGAAGGCCTTGTCTACAAATGTGGAGAGGGGTGTGGGTATCTTTTAGTTTAATTTCCATCCGTCAGATATAGATTGGACGGTCTATATTGCAAGATGGCACACGTACCATCATCACCAACTCGGTTTTTTATAAGAGAAGAAATATAAGTATGGAGATACAAACGTATTATCGATACTTGCTTCCATAAACTAGCATCTACATTCTATTCAATGCCTCAGCATGTGGGGCCTTAACACAATGACTTCTCGACTGTGTAAAACAAAGATTTTCCCATCGCCGGCAAGGAGGGGGTGACGGCGGCGCGCTTTTTGGCTTGCTCTAGTCCTAGTAGTCATACTAGGTGGTCTAAGCACGTGTAGATTTATTCTTTTTCACGTCTCGTGTTCGCCGTACTGCCACGACTGTTGATGAATAGACGGTATGTTATTCACGGGGAAACCCTTGTTGAGCATGTTTGCGAGAGAGAGAGAGACAGTGTGCGTGTGTGATATGTTAGAGACTGAGGCAATGATAACAGATTCTTTGTGTCTATGTGTGTGGAGGATAGAGAGAGACATGTACATGGGGCTTTGTGTTGTGTAACGTGGAGACACATATACATAATTAGAGAGTGAGTGTGTGAGATACACATGCGGACATGAGGAGAGATGAGGATCCAAATAAATGGGTGTTTGTGCGTGTCTGTGTGTGTTTGTGCACGCATTTGTGTGTGAGAGGGAGAGAGTGTATGTGGAGTAGAGACCCCACTGATGATGTAAACCTAGTATAAGGGAAGGGGGAATGGTGTGACATGTGTAGTAGCGAGATAGCACGGGTGCGGGCGGGGGGAGCAGACTATTTGGAAGAGACATCGAGTGTGTGTGTGGGAGAGGGGTGTGAGAGCGAGAGAAAGAGAGAGCTAGCGACGGAGAGAGAGAGAGAGAGAGAGAGGAAGAGAGGGGGCGAGAGGGGTCGTTTGTGTCCATAAATGGCGTATAGATAGGGAGACAATGTTGATGTTGTCCGAAATTGTCCTATGAACGGAGACGCAAGGGAAGCGAGTCATCGTGTGTGTGATAGGGACTTCATGAGAGATCTAGAATAGATGGTGTAGAGAACAATGTGCGAAATCGAGAACGATTATACATTAGGGAGCTATGCAAAGAGTCACGACATATATGTATACAGGGAAGGAGCTGGGGCGGGTCCGCATGTGGGAGAGATAGAAAGAGGAGAGTGGTACACAAGGAGACAAAGTGTGCTTGTTTGCAGTGGGGGTGGTGTGTGAGGTGAGTGCGCGAGAACCACATAACTAGGGAGATAGATGTTTGGGGGCCACGTTTTGTGTGTATGGGAAATATACACTCTACATAGTGCGTGTGCTTGGGTAAGAGAGATAGCGGGAGACCTAGAGAGTGAGGGAAGAGATGTGTGCATGCCCGAGACTCCGAGAGACAAAGTGATAGAGACCTATGTTGGGGTCCGGACTTTACAAGAGAGAGGGGTGTTAATGTGCTCGTGTGTTGGTGTTTGGGGGAGAGAACCACTTCTCTATGTGTGTGTGTGTGGTGGTGGGGGGGGGGGTTGACTTCAGATAAAGAGTGAGGTGTCTATATTTGAGGGACTTTAGCGTAATTGAGATATTGTGCACTCATGGTTGATCAATTTGTTTCACAGTTTGTACCATGAGATAACGATACTTTTGAACATGCGTGATATACCTTGATGTACCAGAATTACAAACCTAAGATTGGAATTTTGGAATTCGACTCCATCATTAGCTTTTGTAATTCATTTAAACATAGGTACATTTTTTAAGCCGGGATTTCGTGATTTCAAATTCATATATCAAACCTAGAGATATACACATACGGGCATGTTCAAACTTTATAATCATCCACTTTATTCATACACATACACATTTTTGCTTTTGTCATCATATTTAGGATAAACACATTTGGAATTTCATTTGAATTGGACCGTATGATGGTATTTGCTTGTAGTAGCTCAATGATCCATATTTGAATTGAATGGACAATCTAAGTTTCGAGTTGGAGACATTGATTTTCAAAACTTGCAATTTTTTTTGCGTGCAAAACAAACAAATTGTCGGCCATGATATCATAGTCGGCCGTACGAGAGCAGAATACTTATAATTTTAGGCTCCAAAAGCTTTCAAACTTCCCGCTCACATCGAAATATCACGCGCCCGAAAGTTTAGCCCTGCAATATTTCTGTTTTACCCCTGCCACATGAACGGAAAAGGGCTGCTTTGGTAACTCCATTGTTTTCCCCTCTTTGCCCCCAACATTCTTCACCAGAGCCCCTCCCCTTCCCCTCCCCGACCCCCCAACCACGGCAAGCCGCCTAATCTAGTCCTCCGCCGCAGCGGTGGACCTCACACCTCGCCGGATCTTGTTGGGGAACGTAGTAATTTCAAAAAAAATCCTACGCACACGCAAGATCATGGTGATGCATAGCAACGAGAGGGGAGAGTGTTGTCCACGTACCCTCGTAGACCGACAGCGGAAGCGTTATCACAACGCGGTTGATGTAGTCGTACGTCTTCACGATCCGACCGATCAAGTACCGAACGTACGGCACCTCCGAGTTCTACACACGTTCAGCTCGATGACGTCCCTCGAACTCCGATCCAGCCGAGTGTTGAGGGAGAGTTTCGTCAGCACGACGGCGTGGTGACGATGATGATGTTCCACCGACGCAGGGCTTCGCCTAAGCTCCGCAACGGTATTATCGAGGTGTAATATGGTGGAGGGGGGCACCGCACACGGCTGAGAGATCTCAAGGATCAATTGTTGTGTCTCTGGGATGCCCCCCTGCCCCCATATATAAAGGAGCAAGGGGGGGTAGCCGGCCAAGAGGAGAGGCGCGCCATAGGGGGGAGTCCTACTTCCACCGGGAGTAGGACTCCTCCTTTCCTTGTGGGAGTAGGAGAAGGGAAGGGGGAAGGAGAAAGAAGGAAGGGTGTGCCCCCCTTCCCTAGTCCAATTCGGACCAGACCATGGGGAGGGGTGCGGCCACCTTATGAGGCCTTTCTCTCCTTTCCCGTATGGCCCATTAAGGCCCAATACGAATTCCCGTAACTCTCCGGTACTCCGAAAAATACCCGAATCACTCGGAACCTTTCCGAAGTCCGAATATAGTCGTCCAATATATCGATATTTACGTCTCGACCATTTCGAGACTCCTCGTCATATCCCCGATCTCATTCGGGACTCTGAACTCCTTTGGTACATCAAAACTCAATAAAACTGTCATCGTAACGTTAAGCGTGCGGACCCTACGGGTTCGAGAACTATGTAGACATGACTGAGACACGTCTCCGGTCAATAACCAATAGCGGGACCTAGATGCCCATATTGGCTCCCACATATTCTACGAAGATCTTTATCGGTCAGACCGCATAACAACATACGTTGTTCCCTTTGTCACCAGTATGTTACTTGCCCGAGATTTGATCGTCGGTATCTCGATACCTAGTTCAATCTCGTTACCGGCAAGTCTCTTTACTCGTTCCGTAACACATCATGCCGCAACTAACTCATTAGTCACAATGCTTGCAAGGCTTATAGTGATGTGCATTACCGAGTGGGCCCAGAGATACCTCTCCGACAATTGGAGTGACAAATCCTAATCTCGAAATACGCCAACCCAACAAGTACCTTTGGAGACACCTGTAGAGCACCTTTATAATCACCCATTTACGTTGTGACGTTTGGTAGCACACAAAGTGTTCCTCCGGTAAACGGGAGTTGCATAATCTCATAGTCATAGGAACATGTATAAGTCATGAAGAAAGCAATAGCAACATACTAAACGATCGAGTGCTAAGCTAACGGAATGGGTCAAGTCAATCACGTCATTCTCCTAATGAGGTGATCTCGTTAATCAAATGACAACTTATGTCTATGGCTAGGAAACATAACCATCTTTGATTAACGAGCTAGTCAAGAAGAGGCATACTAGTGACACTCTGATTGTCTATATATTCACATATGTATTATGTTTCCGGTTAATACAATTGTAGCATGAATAATAAACATTTATCATGATACAAGGAAATAAATAATACTTTATTATTGCCTCTAGGGCATATTTCCTTCAGCCTCCCACTTGCACTAGAGTCAATAATCTAGATTACACAGTAATGATTGTTACACCTATGGAGCCTTGGTGCTGATCATGTTTTGCTCGTGGAAGAGGCTTAGTCAACGGGTCTGCAACATTCAGATCCGTATGTATCTTGCAAATTTCAATGTCTCCCACCTGGACTAAATCCCGGATGGAATTGAAGCGTCTTTTGATGTGCTTGGTTCTCTTGTGAAATCTGGATTCCTTTGCCAAGGCAATTGCACCAGTATTGTCACAAAAGATTTTCATAGGACCCGATGCACTAGGTATGACACCTAGATCGGATATGAACTCCTTCATCCAGACTCCTTCATTTGCTGCTTCCGAAGCAGCTATGTACTCCGCTTCACATGTAGATCCCGCCACGACGCTTTGTTTAGAACTGCACCAACTGACAGCTCCACCGTTCAATGTAAATACGTATCCGGTTTGAGATTTAGAATCGTCCGGATCAGTGTCAAAGCTTGCATCAACGTAACCATTTACGATGAGCTCTTTGTCACCTCCATATACGAAACATATCCTTAGTCCTTTTCAGGTATTTCAGGATGTTCTTGACCGCTGTCCAGTGATCCACTCCTGGATTACTTTGGTACCTTCCTGCTAGACTTATAGCAAGGCATACATCAGGTCTGGTACACAGCATTGCATACATGATAGAGCCTATGGCTGAAGCATAGGGGACATCTTTCATCTTCTCTCTATCTTCTGCAGTGGTCGGGCATTGAGTCTTACTCAACTTCACACCTTGCAACACAGGCAAGAATCCTTTCTTTGCTTGATCCATTTTGAACTTCTTCAAAACTTTGTCAAGGTATGTGCTTTGTGAAAGTCCAATTAAGCATCTTGATCTATCTCTATAGATCTTGATGCCCAATATATACGCAGCTTCACCGAGGTCTTTCATTGAAAAACTCTTATTCAAGTATCCCTTTATGCTATCCAGAAATTCTATATCATTTCCAATCAGTAATATGTCATCCACATATAATATCAGAAATGCTACAGAGCTCCCACTCACTTTCTTGTAAATACAGGCTTCTCCAAAAGTCTGTATAAAACCAAATGCTTTGATCACACTATCAAAGCGTTTATTCCAACTCCGAGGGGCTTGCACCAGTCCATAAATGGATCGCTGGAGCTTGCACACTTTGTTAGCTCCCTTTGGATCGATAAAACCTTCTGGTTGCATCATATACAACTCTTCTTCCAGAAATCCATTCAGGAATGCAGTTTTGACATCCATTTGCCAAATTTCATAATCATAAAATGCGGGAATTGCTAACATGATTCGGACAGACTTAAGCATCGCTACGGGTGAGAAGGTCTCATCGCAGTCAATCCCTTGAACTTGTCGAAAACCTTTCGCAACAAGTCGAGCTTTATAGACAGTAACATTACCATCAGCGTCAGTCTTCTTCTTGAAGATCCATTTATTTTCAATGGCTTGCCGATCATTGGGCAAGTCAACCAAAGTCCATACTTTGTTCTCATACATGGATCCCATCTCAGATTTCATGGCCTCAAGCCATTTTGCGGAATCTGGGCTCACCATCGCTTCTTCATAGTTCGTAGGTTCGTCATGGTCTAGTAACATAACTTCCAGAACAGGATTACCGTACCACTCTGGTGCGGATCTTACTCTGGTTGATCTACGAGGTTCAGTAATAACTTGACCTGAAGTTTCATGATCATCATCATTAACTTCCTCACTAATTGGTGTAGGTGTCTCAGAAACTGGTTTCTGTGATGAACTACTTTCCAATAAGGGAGCAGGTATAGTTACCTCATCAAGTTCTACTTTCCTCCCACTCACTTCTTTCGAGAGAAACTCCTTCTCTAGAAAATTTCCGAATTTAGCAACAAAAGTTTTGCCTTCGGATCTGTGATAGAAGGTATACCCAACAGTCTCCTTTGGGTATCCTATGAAGACACATTTCTCCGATTTGGGTTCGAGCTTATCAGGTTGAAGTTTCTTCACATAAGCATCGTAGCCCCAAACTTTAAGAAACGACAACTTTGGTTTCTTGCCAAACCACAGTTCATAAGGCATCGTCTCAACGGATTTTGATGGTGCCCTATTTAACGTGAATGCAGCCGTCTCTAAAGCATAACCCCAAAACGATAGCGGTAAATCAGTAAGAGACATCATAGATCGCACCATATCTAGTAAAGTGCGATTACGACGTTCGGACACACCATTACGCTGTGGTGTTCCGGGTGGCGTGAGTTGCGAAACTATTCCGCATTGTTTCAAATGTAGACCAAACTCGTAACTCAAATATTCTCCTCCACGATCTGATCGTAGAAACTTTATTTTCTTGTTACGATGATTTTCAACTTCACTCTGAAATTCTTTGAACTTTTCAAATGTTTCAGAGTTATGTTTCATTAAGTAGATATACCCATATCTGCTTAAATCATCTGTGAAGGTGAGAAAAATAACGATATCCGCCACGAGCCTCAACATTCATCGGACCACATACATCTGTATGTATGATTTCCAACAAATCTGTTGCTCTCTCCATAGTTCCGGGGAACGGTGTTTTAGTCATCTTTCCCATGAGGCACGGTTCGCAAGTACCAAGTGATTCATAATCAAGTGGTTCCAAAAGTCCATCAGTATGGAGTTTCTTCATGCGCTTTACACCGATATGACCTAAACGGCAGTGCCACAAATAAGTTGCACTATCATTATCAACTCTGCATCTTTTGGTTTCAATATTATGAATATGTGTATCACTACTATCGAGATTCAACAAAAATAGACCACTCTTCAAGGGTGCATGACCATAAAAGATATTACTCATATAAATAGAACAACCATTATTCTCTGATTTAAATGAATAACCGTCTCGCATCAAACAAGATCCAGATATAATGTTCATGCTCAACGCTGGCACCAAATAACAATTATTTAGGTCTAAAACTAATCCCGAAGGTAGATGTAGAGGTAGCGTGCCGACCGCGATCACATCGACTTTGGAACCATTTCCCACGCGCATCGTCACCTCGTCCTTAGCCAATCTTCGCTTAATCCGTAGCCCCTGTTTCGAGTTGCAAATATTAGCAACAGAACCAGTATCAAATACCCAGGTGCTACTGCGAGCATTAGTAAGGTACACATCAATAACATGTATATCACATATACCTTTGTTTACCTTGCCATCCTTCTTATCCGCCAAATACTTTGGGCAGTTCCGCTTCCAGTGACCAGTTTGCTTGCAGTAGAAGCACTCAGTTTCAGGCTTAGGTCCAGACTTGGGTTTCTTCTCCTGAGCAGCAACTTGTTTGCTGTTCTTCTTGAAGTTCCCTTTCTTCTTCCCTTTACCCTTTTTCTTGAAACTGGTGGTCTTATTGACCATCAACACTTGATGCTCCTTTTTGATTTCTACCTCCGCGGCCTTTTAGCATTGCGAAGAGCTCGGGAATTGTCTTACTCATCCCTTGCATATTATAGTTCATCACGAAGCTCTTGTAGCTTGGTGGCAGTGATTGGAGAATTCTGTCAATAATGCTATCATCCGCTAGATTAACTCCCAGTTGAATCAAGTGATTGTTATACCCAGACATTTTGAGTATATGCTCACTGACAGAACTATTCTCTTCCATTTTGCAGCTGAAGAACTTATTGGAGACTTCATATCTCTCAATTCGGGCATTTGCTTGAAATATTAACTTCAACTCCTGGAACATCTCATATGCTCCATGACGTTCAAAACGTCGTTGAAGACCCGGTTCTAAGCCGTAAAGCATGGCACACTGAACTATCGAGTAGTCATCAGCTTTGCTCTGCCAGACGTTCATAACATCTGGTGTTGCTCCTGCAGCAGGCCTGGCACCCAGCGGTGCTTCCAGGACGTAATTCTTCTGTGCAGCAATGAGGATAATCCTCAAGTTACGGACCCAGTCCGTGTAATTGCTACCATCATCTTTCAACTTTGCTTTCTCAAGAAACGCATTAAAATTCAACGGAACAACAGCACGGGCCATCTATCTACAATTAACATAGACAAGCAAAATACTATCAGGTACTAAGTTCATGATAAATTCAAGTTCAATTAATCATATTACTTAAGAGCTCCCACTTAGATAGACATCCCTCTAATCCTCTAAGTGATCACGTGATCCATATCAACTAAACCATGTCCGATCATCACGTGAGATGGAGTAGTTTCAATGGTGCAACTGTTTTGCACCCGTTGTATTTGAACGTAGAGCCTATCACACCCGATCATCACGTGGTGTCTCAGCACGAAGAACTTTCGCAAGGGTGCATACTCAGGGAGAACACTTATACTTTGATAATTTAGTGAAGGATCATCTTATAATGCTACCGTCAAACAAAGCAAGATAAGATGCATAAAGGATTAACATCACATGCAATCAATATAAGTGATATGATATGGCCATCATCATCTTGTGCTTGTGATCTCCATCTCCGAAGCACCGTGCTTGTGATCTCCATCTCCGAAGCACCGTCATGATCACCATCGTCACCGGCGCGACACCTTGATCTCCATCGTAGCATCGTTGCCGTCTCGTCAATCTTATGCTTCTACGACTATCGCTACCGCTTAGTGATAAAGTAAAGCATTACATGGCGATTGCATTGCATACAATAAAACGACAACCATATGGCTCCTGCCAGTTGCCGATAACTCGGTTACAAAACATGATCATCTCATCCAACAAATTATATCACATCATGTCTTGACCATATCACATCACAACATGTCCTGCAAAAACAAGTTAGACGTCCTCTACTTTGTTGTTGCATGTTTTACGTGGCTGCTACGGGCTTAGCAAGAACCGTTCTTACCTACGCATCAAAACCACAACGATAGTTTGTCAAGTTGGTGCTGTTTTAACCTTCGCAAGGACCGGGCGTAGCCACACTCGGTTCAACTAAAGTGAGAGAGACAGACACCAGTCAGTCACCTTTAACCAACGAGTGCTCGCAACGGTGAAACCAGTCTCGCGTAAGCGTACGCGTAATGTCAGTCCGGGCCGCTTCATCTCACAATACCGCTGAACCAAAGTATGACATGCTGGTAAGCAGTATGACTTATATCGCCCACAACTCACTTGTGTTCTACTCGTGCATAGCATCAACGCATAAAACCAGGCTCGGATGCCACTGTTGGGGAACGTAGTAATTTCAAAAAAATTCCTACGCACACGCAAGATCATGGTGATGCATAGCAACGAGAGGGGAGAGTGTTGTCCACGTACCCTCGTAGACCGACAGCGGAAGCGTTATCACAACGCGGTTGATGTAGTCGTACGTCTTCACGATCCGACCGATCAAGTACCGAACGTACGGCACCTCCGAGTTCTACACACGTTCAGCTCGATGACGTCCCTCGAACTCCGATCCAGCCGAGTGTTGAGGGAGAGTTTCGTCAGCACGACGGCGTGGTGACGATGATGATGTTCCACCGACGCAGGGCTTCGCCTAAGCTCCGCAACGGTATTATCGAGGTGTAATATGGTGGAGGGGGGCACCGCACACGGCTGAGAGATCTCAAGGATCAATTGTTGTGTCTCTGGGGTGCCCCCTGCCCCCGTATATAAAGGAGCAAGGGGGAGGCAGCCGGCCAAGAGGAGAGGCGCGCCATAGGGGGGAGTCCTACTTCCACCAGGAGTAGGGCTCCTCCTTTCCTTGTGGGAGTAGGAGAAGGGAAGGGGGAAGGAGAAAGAAGGAAGGGTGCGCCCCCCTTCCCTAGTCCAATTCGGACCAGACCATGGGGAGGGGTGCGGCCACCTTTTGAGGCCTTTCTCTCCTTTCCCGTATGGCCCATTAAGGCCCAATACGAATTCCCGTAACTCTCCGGTACTCCGAAAAATACCCGAATCACTCGGAACCTTTCCGAAGTCCGAATATAGTCGTCCAATATATCGATATTTACGTCTCGACCATTTCGAGACTCCTCGTCATATCCCCGATCTCATTCGGGACTCCGAACTCCTTCGGTACATCAAAACTCAATAAAACTGTCATCGTAACGTTAAGCGTGCGGACCCTACGGGTTCGAGAACTATGTAGACATGACTGAGACACGTCTCCGGTCAATAACCAATAGCGGGACCTGGATGCCCATATTGGCTCCCACATATTCTACGAAGATCTTTATCGGTCAGACCGCATAACAACATATGTTGTTCCCTTTGTCACCGGTATGTTACTTGCCCGAGATTTGATTGTCGGTATCTCGTTACCTAGTTCAATCTCGTTACCGGCAAGTCTCTTTACTCGTTCCGTAACACATCATCCCGCAACTAACTCATTAGTCACAATGCTTGCAAGGCTTATAGTGATGTGCATTACCGAGTGGGCCCAGAGATACCTCTCCGACAATTGGAGTGACAAATCCTAATCTCGAAATACGCCAACCCAACAAGTACCTTTGGAGACACCTGTAGAGCACCTTTATAATCACCCATTTACGTTATGACGTTTGGTAGCACACAAAGTGTTCCTCCGGTAAACGGGAGTTGCATAATCTCATAGTCATAGGAACATGTATAAGTCATGAAGAAAGCAATAACAACATACTAAACGATCGAGTGCTAAGCTAACGGAATGGGTCAAGTCAATCACGTCATTCTCCTAATGAGGTGATCTCGTTAATCAAATGACAACATATGTCTATGGCTAGGAAACATAACCATCTTTGATTAACGAGCTAGTCAAGTAGAGGCATACTAGTGACACTCTGATTGTCTATATATTCACACATGTATTATGTTTCCGGTTAATACAATTGTAGCATGAATAATAAACATTTATCATGATACAAGGAAATAAATAATACTTTATTATTGCCTCTAGGGCATATTTCCTTCAGATCTACCTTCCGCACCTTGGAACCCCCAACTGCCAACTCACCACTTCACCGGATCGCTTCAGCGACTGGCTTGTCCACCGCTCCAGATCTCCTTGACCGCCATCATGGTCCACCGCACCGGATCTGCTTAACTGGCGCCCTCGTCCACCACATCATAGGCCCTTCACTGACTCCCTCGTCCGCCCCTTCGCTGGCCCTTCATAAAAGCCCTCGTCCGCCGCAACAGATCCGCCTCACCGAAAGCACTGTACAACGCGCCCGCCAAAGCCTTCGTCCACTACACCGGACCCCCTCCACGGACGCCATATTCAACTCCACCGGCCCTGCTTTACCGACGCCACAGCCTCATCAGGTTATTTCGATTTGTACTCCTTCAGTTTTTCTCTTTATCGTGCAACTGTTCACTTACCACAGATGAGCTTTCTTGTATGCCGACAGGCGCCGCAACCGTAGCACCAGAGCCGCTTCAGCGACGGCGACAGCCGGCCCAAACTCAACCGCAACACGAGCACCATCGACGATCCTTAGCTATCAAGTATGACAACGATACCCATACGCCGCCGAGAATCAGGTACTATTATCCAACGGCCGGCGCCTACGTTCACTTTCCTAGCATAAGCACCGCACCTTTGAATTTCTTCAGGGCATCATTCAGTTTTTCATGAGACGCGTTATTCTGCTTGCACCTGTAGGGCCATACTTCTGGCAGTGAACATGTTACATGTGCTAAATTACATACCAGTGCACATATAGTTAATATGCTTTAGTTTTGTTCTGATGCCACCTGTTGGTTCCATCAGACTGCTTAATGTTCTCTATGCTTAATTACACATCAGCAAACTAGCATGTGGTTTCGCTGCTTTTTGTTCGTTTTACCCTACATTTTCTGATGCTAGCTATTACATCACTACTCCGAGCCTCTGTTCATTACTTGTTTGTGTGTTCTTGATCTTCCCAAGTTGCATGACTAATTTGATGCTTCTATTAATTATGGAGCTGCCAACCCCATCAAGCAAAATATTTGTTCTTTTGGGGCTGGCACCTCGAACAAGCATAAAAATAGAGGGAAGCAGATATATTGTCGTGTATGCACACACCCTTCTTTCATTAGTTTAGATGAACCATTGATGATCAATTCGGACCAGTGCATGCGATTAAAATTAATTTTACCTAAATAGATGGTGCAGAATAAACTACAACAACTAGATTTGCAACCACGGGATGCTGACGATATCTTCAAAGAACATTGCAACAGCAGCTAGGCTTCACAACAACATATGGTAAGCCAGTGTGTTTTAGTACATGTGAAATGTAATGCGAGTGGGTTGCTTTCTTGGCTTGTGCCCTCAACGTGTAATCCTACCGAATTACAAATAGTTCAGTTGTCTGCTTTGCTGTATTGCTTGATTCGAATGCTTATTTGTTGTTACGCTATACCTGAGTTGGCCAATATGTCAGCAGTGCCTGCTGTACTATCGTAAAGAAATGCATGCCTATTTCATTTGAGTCCTTAACTTTTCCTCTCAACTTCATCACAAGACTGTCTTCGTAGTTTATATGAGGCCACACTGTTAAGTGCTTTCTCAGATTATTTCAACTGCTTAGATGCCTTGGCAACTTAAATATAGTGGTTGTACACTCCCTTTCAACTAGGGATGTCAACTGGGTCCCGTTTAATCCCGATTAAAGCCCACTAGTGGTATGATAGTTCAAAAGAGTTTTTGTTTTTTGAGGAAAATGAACTAGGGAGGTAGCAAAAACTAACTAGATGGGACTGGCGAATGTCGTTTATTTGCCACTTACATCCCTAGTTTCATCTTACCATTTTAATTTCTTTTCGGTTGATGCTGCTTCGAACCATTTAAATATAGTTGGCCATGCTCGGCAATAATTTGTCCGTCGTTTACCATGTAAGCTTACTGCCTGGATCATACGATAACTATCTCTTACTGATGTCTAGCGGAAACCTTTCAGGATGCCGTTCACACTAGGACACAATGTACAACCCCAGAATCTATTTGTGGAAGCAGTGCGCCATCCATGTTACCAGATGGTAGCAGTTCAGAGGCAACACCGCCGGAGAGCAGTCTGAGCACATATATTATAGTGCTTGAGGCTCTACTAGAGGCAGAAAGAGATGGTGTGGCTGCCATGAATGAGGTAATCTTTATCTTGAGGCTGGAAATTACGGAATTAGCGGCACGCATTATGCAAGCAACCCAAGAATTGGAGGAAGTAAGAATGTTGCATTTGAAGACGGAGGAGGTCCTGCTGTTTCTGCTATCTGAAGCCCAAGGTAATCCCGGTTCTTCTTTAGATACCAGTTGAAATTGTCATTAGATTATTGTACTTGCATGTTGTGTCATGTCTCTGAATGGATTATGTTGCAAGACCCCCTATGTTGTCCATGTGTTGTAATGGTCCAAATTTTTTAGGCGAGGTAATCCTCAGTACTTATATGATTGACATAAGGTGAACTGTTTTTCGTGTGAGCATATTGTATTGGATGAAATAACTGTTTGACTCAGAGTGTATCCAACCTACTGAATTCGAAGATCACAGCATTTCTAAATCATAATCATATATAAAGGTGGAATAAATCTTTGTTGTGGTTTTGAAGAAATAAATAACAAAACGTATAATTATCTGTGGATATTCGTAATCGAATACAAATTGGATTTGAATTTAGTTTGCCAGGTCCCAGGGAAAACGTGAATGCTAATTCTCCCAAGTTTTGAACGAAGCGGCTAAACACCCACTATAATTTGTGGGCTGCCCGAAGCAAGTGTTTGCGAGATGGAAATTACTGTCTACCCCTGACACTTGACATCCTTATCGACCGGATTTACACTGCTGTCGATAGGGGTAGACTAGTAACTTCAATCAGACGTGACACGACGGCCTCTGAGCCCATTCAGACACGGTGGGCGCCAAACGTGGGCGGCAAAACACATTTGATTCAAGCTCGTCTGAAAGACATGTGTCTCTTCCTCCATTTCCCCATTCATACACGGTGGGCGGCAAAACAAACTCTCCTCGTCCGAAATCGATGTAGGCTAATATTTTAAATAGGGGCAGATGTGTAACTTCCATCAGACGTGACACAACTGCCCTACCTGTCAGCCCCGTTCATACACCGTGGGCGCCAACCGTGGGTGGAAAAACACCCTCTCCTCGCCCGAAATAGTTACTGGCAAATATTTGGGAGATGCGAGATTACTGTCCTATCCCCAACCGACGCGATGTCCTAAATTTTAAACGGGGGATAAGTTTGTAACTTTCCCCCATTTCAGAGAAGCGTGTCCCAAAGTTTGAGATCCCCCCTCCCCTCCATTTCCCCATTCATACACCGTCGGCGGCACGACAACCTCCGCACTGCGGCCAGCCTCCTCCGTCCGCCACCCCATCCTCCACCTTGCCGGAGCCGCTACCCCTACCCCGTCGTCCACTGCAAGAGATGGACGTCTCTCATCCACGGCGCTGGACCAGGATCCTTTCATCGCCTCCTCTCACTTCATCGGCGCCGTCGTCCACCTTGCCGTTGCCGCTCCTACGACCGCCTCGTCCACGGCAACAGGATATATCCCCCGACCCGGCCGTCTGCCGTCTAAAGTCTTCTTCCCCGCCGCCAACAGCCATCGCACCCGCAGCACGCTCAACGTATCAGCATAGGCCTACACGGCGTCGCAAGAGAGGTGGTACTCTTCCATATGTGCTTGAGTTATTGATCTCACCCGGAAAATAGATCGTAATTTGTTTACTGTACTTTTCTTGTCCGTACCAAATCGTAGTGGCTAGTTGAAAGCAAACATTGGTTGCGAAGTAGCTTTGTCCGGTTTGCACCTTCAGATCCGCCATGGCACGGGCACTATACTCGTAAAGCTTATGGTTTCCCCCCTTTATATACCCTACCATCATCGTAGGTGCTTCGTGTCGTGCTAGCACTGCCCCTCAAGACCTCAGCCCAAAGCTTACGTGTTGAAATACGAATCTGATATGATGCTCATATCACTAAAACAGAGAACGTTTAATTGGTCACCTAATGTTCCTATATTCGTTTCGAAAAGCATGTGCGCCACCCACTGGTCTAGCTAGTTCCACTTTCCTGATTTTTCTCTTGATGCTTAGGGTTTTCCCCTTTTATCTACTCTACTATGATCTGCATAGGTGCTTTCTGTCGTACTAGCATTACTCCACCCTTCAAGCTAAACAACACAACACTCAGAATTCGAAAGCTTAGTTGTTCAAATATGATTGTGGTATGATACTGATATTAGTTAACCGACACATTTAATTGGTTAGCTAAAGGTCCCACTTGAGTTTCCAAATGCATGTCGCGACATATAGAGAGACATCATAATTGCATTTCTTTGTCACTTGTTGACCGTACTTTCTTGTCCATACCAAATCTTAGTTGTTATTTCAAAGCAAACATCGGTTGCTAACTACCCTTTGCGCGGTTTGCAGCTTCAGATCTGCCATCCCACTGCCACGGTCAACACTGTACTCATCATGCTTATGTTTTCCCCATTTTATGATGACCACAATCAGCCTACGTGGTTCGTGTCGTAATAGCACTGCTCCACCCATCGAGCTAAACAAGCTTAGTTGTACAAATTCATATCTGATATTATTGCTGATATTAGTAAAACTGAGAGATGTTTAATTGGTTAGCTAAATGTTCCTACTTTAGTTTCGAAATGCATGTGAGCCACATATGGAGAGACCGGAAAGAATAGTATTTCTCTGTGCGCTTTGGTTCATCATGGGTGGCCAACCGACATTGTATTGAAAGACTTGTAATATCTTCAATCTGCTTGCTCTTCTTCTCTTCTTTAAGATGATACTCTTCTCTTGCGGTCAACTGGTCAGGTCGAGTTGTTCTCCCTTAGTATATTTTGAATCTATCAGGTCAGGTCGACTTGTTCTTCTTTACTATATGTTGAAGCTATCATCTGTGAAGTGTCATCACTTCTGGAGCTCTCATATTTTGAGTAGTAGGCCACATTATATTAATGCACACAACAAATTACAGCATGCATGGCATCTTTTAAAAGAATTGCAGAGATAGCACAAAGGGGTTTACAGGGAGGCAGTATTGGATTAGAATCACTTCTGCATTACAAAGAAAATCTCACTTATTTTTATGTTTTCATGCATGTCAGATATTGAACATTATCAAAATGAATATGAGAATGGGCGCACGAGAGGAATATTGCGGAATGATCCACTGGCTAACAAACTTGGCATGGTGGAGGATGGCCTATCTTATTCACCCATCAAGGTGCTTGCTCTAACTTTGCAAAGTTGTATTGGTCGCACATATTTTGCATCTGACCTCTTGCATTACTTCTACTTTGTTACACCATCTGCTTAGTTTAAGCATCATATATGAGTATATGCCATACCTATCCATTTTCTGTACCTATTCCATGTGTCGTCACACTATGTTTTTCCAGTCAAATGTTGTTATTTCGTAATAGATGTCCAAAAGGAAGAGGGTGAGTGCAGATCCTCAAGGAGTACAAACTAGGTATTTGGAAAAGGTAGTGATACCTGTTAAATCTGATAGATCAGCAGCCACAGAAAACACAGGCCCAACTGTACCACACTTTACCCCTACTCCAGTGGCCAAACCCCTATTAGAACTGCTGGGAGCCCAGCGTCAGGTACTGTGTATGATATCAATTCAAAATTTGAACTCCTAAATTTCTGCTTGTGCCTTACCTTCTCTCTTGTATGAAAACTAATTTCAGATGAATCTCCTTGCTCAAAGGATCATACGATCTCAAAACAATAATGCGCTCTGCATTGCTCTTGTCAGTACCTCTCTCCCTTTTGCCTTGTAACGATGTACTTAATTAATTGCTATTTGATTATGTATCATCAGTCTGCACTTGAGCTTCATTATCCTCTGTTTCTTCCAATATCATTTGATCTATATTTACTCTTTGCAAAATGTAGAATAATGGCAACGCTTATAAAGAATTTTCTTTGGGGAATTTATTGAATTATCCTTCCATCAACATGGAGAAGGGCTTTGTCCAGCCCGTGTTAACATGTAATGTAAGTTCATCCTTCTCAAGCCTTCAAACTTTGTTCTAGTATATATTTGGATAGGCATCATTTCCTCCACTACTGTTTGCTTTGCTGTTTACATCTGATTGGATGTTTGCAACAACTACCAGTTTCAAATTGTAGTTGTAAAAACATGTTCCTTATGCAGAACAGATCCATTTATTTGCTTATATAATTGTGAAACCTGTTACGTGTCTCCTTGTTTCTCTTTCAGACTCGTATCTCTTACGCCAGGCAGAACTTTAGGGAAGATAGTGAGCCAAACCATCTTGAGGACGGCGAGATGACCCCAAGGTCCTGTCTTGATGAAGACAGTGAGTTGAAGCTACTCACCGGCAGCTGTGAGACAACCTCTGTGCAGTCGCTGCCTCAATCAGTTCGACTTCTTCAGTCTCAACTTAAAGCGGAAAGGCTTGCTTCAGCTCAGCTCCGACTTGAAGTCAAAGATGCAATGAAGATATCAGAGGACTGCCGTGCGCACCATCATGCCTTAAATCTAGTGTTGATGCATCTATCGTTGACACAACTGAGGTCTACTCAGCTTCTTCAGCTGCTTGGGGGGCCCGACGTGGCCAGGCCTAGTGCCTTCTGAAGTGCTCTCAGTTTTTGTATATTCTTTTGTCGGCGCATTTATTTGCACTGGTGGCGAACTTTGATGCCCAATGGATGTAATATGTGTGATAGCCTAGCATAAGTTGCTTGCTTATTTATTTCCTTGTTGTCTTGTTTATTTGTTTGCTTGTAGTCATTGCAGTTCTTTTTCCGCGGTTTGCTAGTGGCTGCAATAACCTATTTTTTAAAACTAGGCCACAATAACCATGGGCTAATATTTACTATAGTGACACTGGGCCTCCTACGGGCCGTAGAAACAGTGGGCCTTCTACGGGCCGTAGAAACAGTGGGCCTTCTACGGGCCGTAGAAACAATGGGCCTTCTACGGGTTGTAGAAACAATGGGCCTTCTACGGGCCGTATCATCAATGGGCCTTATACGGGTCGTATGATCGATTGGCCAAACATGGGCCAAACAGACCGCATTCTGGCCGTAAATGGGCTAGAATTGGAATCGTCCGTTCATGGGCCGACCATAACGGGCCATCGTTAATAGGCCGTATTTGATGACGCTGTGAAAATGGCCCAACGTATTAACGGACCACAAACGGGCCAACTGTAACAATGGGCTGAATTTGGCCCACAAGCAGAAAATGACAGTAACGGGCCGTAAGTAAACGAATGCTAGAAAATAGCCCAAGAATAAATGGGCTCTGAGAAGGCCGAAAGATAACATGGGCTGGAAACGGCCCAACGGAATAACGGGCCGTTAATGGGTATAAAGTGATACACTGTTCATTACGGGCCAGTTTCACCACGGGCCGTTAATGGGTGTAAAGTAATACACTGTTCATTACGGGCCAGTTTCAGCACGGGTCGTTTATAGGCCAAGAGTTACATAGGGCCTCATATGGGCCGAAAGACATCATGGGCCATACATGGGCCAGAAGTGAAAACGGGCTGGAATCATATTGGATGGCCCAGATGACGCTACTGGGCCTAATTCGAATAGGGCGTAACGGGCCTTGGGTTAGCGGGCTGTAAATGGGCTATATGCGAACAGGCCGTTAACAGGCTTTCCATGGGCCGGCCCGCCAGCTTTTGACCAAGTCAAATGGGCCGGCCTTTTCACAGGAATGGGCCACTGTTGGGCCGTGCCACGTGTCGACGTATCATATGCGCCTTCTGTCCAATGAGTGGATGACATCTGTCCCAGCGATGAGCCGACACGTGTTTCCTCCAGCTAATGATGATTTTACACCTGGAAAATCCCCATTGGTCGGGGCTGTTAATGGGTTATCGGATCCAAAACCCGACCCGATAGCTTAACGGTGTTCCGTTACGGTGGATGCCACGTGTCGGTCACCCTTGATGAAAGCACTTCAGTGACGCGCGATTTATCGTCATGGAAGTGGACACTTCCGTGATGATAATTTTGGTAATGTCATGGGACACTTCTACGACATCACAGGTATGACTATCTTGATTCTGTCATAAATTTGTCATGGATGTACATGCATGACAAAAAACGCGACCTACTGTGACAAACACGTATCATCACGGAAGTGTATTTTTTTGTAGTGATAATCAAGTGATTCCAAAAGCCCATCAGCATGGAGTTTCTTCATGCGCTTTACACCAATATGACCTAAACGGCAGTGCCACAAATAAGTTGCACTATCATTATTAAACTTATATCTTTTGGCTTCAACACTATGAATATGTGTATCACTACTATCGAGATTCAATAAAAATAGACCACTCATCAAGGGTGCATGACCATTAAAGATATTACTCATATAAATAGAACAACCATTATTCTCTGATTTAAATGAATAACCGTCTCGCATCAAACAAGATCCAGATATAATGTTCATGCTTAACGCTGGCACCAAATAACAATTATTGAGGTCTAAAACTAATCCCGAAGGTAGATGTAGAGGCAGCGTGCCGACGGTGATCACATTGTCATTGGAACCATTTCCCACGCGCATCGTCACCTCGTCCTTAGCCAATCTTCGCTTAATCCATAGCCCCTGTTTCGAGTTGCAAATATAAGCAACAGAACCAGTATCAAATACCCAGGCACTACTGCGAGCATTAGTAAGGTACACATCAATAACATGTATATCAAATATACCTTTCACTTTCCCATCCTTCTTATCCGCCAAATACTTGGGGCAGTTCCGCTTCCAGTGACGAGTCCCTTTGAAGTAGAAGCACTTAGTCTCAGGCTTAGGTCCAGACTTGGGTTTCTTCACTTGAGCAGCAACTTGCTTGCCGTTCTTCTTGAAGTTCCCCTTCTTCCCTTTACCCTTTTTCTTGAAACTAGTGGTCTTGTTGACCATCAACACTTATGCTCCTTCTTGATTTCTACCTCCGCAGCCTTTAGCATTGCGAAGAGCTCGGAAATTGTCTTATCCATCCCTTGCATATTATAGTTCATCACGAAGCTTTTGTAGCTTGGTGGCAGTGATTGAAGAACTCTGTCAATGACACTATCAACCGGAAGATTAACTCCCAGTTGAGTCAAGTGAGTATGATACCCAGACATTTTGAGTATATGTTCACTGACAGAACTATTCTCCTCCATTTTGCAGCTGTAGAACTTATTGGAGACTTCATATCTATCAATCCGGGCATTTGCTTGAAATATTAACTTCAACTCTTGGAACATCTCATATGCTCCATGATGTTCAAAACGTCGTTGAAGTCCCGGTTCTAAGCCGTAAAGCATGGCACACTGAACTATCGAGTAGTCATCAGCTTTGCTCTGCCAAGCGTTCACAATGTCCGGCGTAGCTCCTGCAGCGGGTCTTGCACCTAGTGGTGCTTCGAGGACGTAATTCTTCTGTGCAGCAATGAGGATAATCCTCAAGTTACAGACCCAGTCCGTGTAGTTGCTACCATCATCTTTCAACTTAGCTTTCTCTAGGAACGCATTAAAATTCAACGGAACAGTAGCATGGGCCATTTATCTACAACAACATAAACATGCAAAATACTATCAGGTACTAAGTTCATGATAAATTAAAGTTCAATTAATCATATTACTTAAGAACTCCCACTTAGATAGACATCCCTCTAATCATCTAAGTGATCATGTGATCCATATCAACTAAACCATGTCCGATCATCACGTGAGATGGATGTTGATCATATCTACTATATGATTCACGCTCGACATTTCGGTCTCAGTGTTCCGAGGCCGTATCTGCATATGCTAGGCTCGTCAAGTTTAACCCGAGTATTCTGCGTGTGCAAAGCTGGCTTGCAACCCGTTGTATGTGAACGTAGAGCTTATCACACCTGATCATCACGTGGTGTCTCAGCACGACGAACTGTCGCAACGGTGCATACTTAGGGAGAACACTTGTACCTTGAAATTTATTGAGAGATCATCTTATAATGCTACCGCCGTACTAAGCAAAATAAGATGCATAAAAAGATAAACATCACATGCAGTCAAATAAGTGATATGATATGGCCATCATCATCTTGTGCCTTTGATCGCCATCTCCAAAGCACCGTCATGATCACCATCGTCACCGGCTTGACACCTTGATCTCCATCGAAGCATCATTGTCGTTTCGCCAACTATTGCTTCTACGACTATCGCTACCGCTTAGTGATAAATAAAGCAATTACATGGCGATTGCATTTCATACAATAAAGCGACAACCATATGGCTCCTGCCAGTTGTCGATAACTATTACAAAACATGATCATCTCATACAACAAATTATATATCATCACATCTTGACCATATCACATCACAGCAAGCCCTGCAAAAACAAGTTAGACGTCCTCTACTTTGTTGTTGCAAGTTTTATGTGGCTGCTACGGGCTTAGAAAGAACCGTTCTTACCTACACATCAAAACCACAACGATTTTTCGTCAAGTGTGTTGTTTTAACCTTCAACAAGGACCGGGCGTAGTCACACTCGATTCAACTAAAGTTGGAGAAACAGACACCCACTAGCCACCTGTGTGCAAAGCACGGCGGTAGAACCAGTCTCATGAACGCGGTCATGTAATGTCGGTCTGGGTCGCTTCATCCAACAATACCGCCGAATCAAAGTATGACATGCTGGTAAGCGGTATGACTATTATCGCCCACAACTCTTTGTGTTCTACTCGTGCATATAACATCTACGCATAGACCTGGCTCGGATGCCACTGTTGGGGAACGTACTATTTCAAAAAGTTTCCTACGATCATGCAAGATCTATCTAGGAGAAGCATAGCAATGAGCGGGGATAGTGTGTCCACGTACCCTCGTAGACCAAAAGCAGAAGCGTTTTGTAACGCGGTTGATGTAGTCGAATGTCTTCACGATCCAACCAATCAAGTATCGAACGCACGGCACCTCCGCGATCTGCACACGTTCAGCTCGGTGACGTCCCTCGAACTCTAGATCCAGCTGAGGCCGAGGGAGAGTTCCGTCAGCACGACAGCGTGGTGACGGTGATGATGAAGTTACCGGCACAGGGCTTCGCCTAAGCACTACGACGATATGATTGAGGTGAAAAACTGTGGAGGGGGGCACCGCACACGGCTAAAGATCAACTTGTGTGTCTATGGGGTGCCCCCTCCCCCGTATATAAAGGAGGGGAGGAGGAGGCCGGCCAGCCACAAGGGGCGCGCCCAAGGGGGGGGGGGGAATCCTACTCCAAGTAGGAATAGGTTCCCCCCTTTCCTACTCCAACTAGCAGAAGAAGGAAGGAGAGGGAGAGGGAAAGAGGGGCCGCGCCCCCTCCCCTAGTCCTATTCGGACTTTCCTTGGGGAGGGGGCGCCACCTCTTGGCTGCGGCCCTCTCTCTCCCCTAAGGCCCACTAAGGCCCATAACTTCACGGGGGGGGGGGGGGTCCGGTAACCCTCCGGCACTCCAGTTTTATCCGAAACTATCCGGAACACTTCCGGTGTCCGAATAACATGGTCCAATATATCAATCTTTATGTCTCGACCATTTCGAGACTCCTCGTCATGTCAGTGATCACATCCGAGACTCCTAACAACCTTCGGTACATCAAATCACATAAACTCATAATACGAATCGTCATCGAACGTTAAGCGTGTGGACCCTACGGGTTCGAGAACTATGTAGACATGACCGAGACACTTCTCCGGTCAATAACCAATAGCGGAACCTGGATGCTTATATTGGCTCCTACATATTCTACGAAGATCTTTATCAGTCAAACCGCATAACAACATACGTTGTTCCCTTTGTCATCGGTATGTTACTTGCCCGAGATTCGATCGTCGGTATCACCATACCTAGTTCAATCTCGTTACCGGTAAGTCTCTTTACTCGTTCCGTAATGCAGCATCCCGTAAATAACTCATTAGTCACATCGCTTGCAAGGCTTATAGTGATGTGCATTACCGAGAGGGCCCAGAGATACCTCTCCGACAATCGGAGTGACAAATCCTAATCTCGATCTATGCCAACTCAACAAACACCATCGGAGACACCTGTAGAGCATATTTATAATCACCAAGTTACGTTGTGACGTTTGATAGCACACTAAGTGTTCCTCCGGTATTCGGGAGTTGCATAATCTCATAGTCATAGGAACATGTATAAGTCATGAGCAATAGCAACAAACTAAACGATCATAGTGCTAAGCTAACGGATGGGTCTTGTCCATCACATCATTCTCTAATGATGTGATCCCATTTATCAAATGACAACACATGTCTATGGCTAGGAAACATAACCATCTTTGATAAACAAGCTAGTCAAGTAGAGGCATACTAGGGACACTTTGTTTGTCTATGTATTCACACATGTACTTAGTTTCCAGTTAATACAATTCTAGCATGAATAATAAACATTTATCATGATATAAGGAAATGTAAATAACAACTTTATTATTGCCTCTAGGGCACATTTCCTTCAATTGTTGCCTATCTTTGCATTGATAGGGTGGAAGAGAAGTTGCAGTGTGTAGCCCTAGGGGTCATACGCTAGTAGGCATCCCACAGGGTGCAATTGAGCATGGAAGGGGTTGCTCAGCCTTGATACAAAACGCTCAGGATGAGGGAATCACTACTTCTAATCCTTTAGCTCCGGCACGAGCCCACAAGCGAGCCTCGTCCCGGATAGTGTGAGCAAGGCCGTCATTCGATGGTTGTAGGTTGTCTAAGACTGCGGTGTTACGGTGCTTCCAAAGGGACCAAGCGACAAGAGCTCCACTCACTCCACACACGTGGAAAGGATGTTTATCCAGGTTCTGGCCACCCGCGGCGGTGTAACACCCTACTCCTGCTTTAGTGTTCTTTGTATTTGTTGAATGAATACTCCCCTTGCAAATGCACTTCTTACCACCTTTTATATACTTGATGGGCCAAAGTTGACCCTTTTCTTTTGTACGCTAATGATGACGAAGTGAACAGGTTTAGCTGACAATCCCTATGGTAGATTTCACCATGTACTTTTGCACTGGACGCACATTGCCGAACGTCAGCGGACAGACCCCGACATGGCGGGGTTGTACCGAGAGCATGCGAGATGATTGTGTGCTCGTTCTTTCGCGGGAAACGGTGGAACAGGTAACCCGAAGAGCGGAGTTCTTCATGTCCTCAGGTAACCCTGGGAGCTAGGATTTGTTGTGTGGCTTGGATCCTTCTCCTCAACCCTAACACCAAGCGGCCGACATGCCTTATAAGATGAGAGGATTAAACCCGAGAAGCACCTTTCCCTTGTTGATGTCGCGCCCATCTTCTAGCAAGACGGACTGCCAAGACGACATGTTCCCCGAGAGCGAGGGAAGTCCCATTCTCGTGCCTCTGACAACCTTTCGGATCTCCAGTTCAGAGAATTCCAAGCACACATCAGTTGTTGTTCCCCCTTCGGCAATCACGACAAAGAAAGGCGAAGAGGAAGGACATTTGTTACGCATAAGCTAGAACTCTAGTGAGCTTATTAGGGGAAGCTTCGACAAAACAGGCACGGCGTCCTGAGTAGGCGGGGGGTCCAGACAAATCTCTGATGACTGTTGTCTACCATAGAAAGTAGCTGAAAGTAACAAATAGCGATCTCCAAAGATGCTCGCGTGATAGGCACAACGATGTCTCAATCTTTCGATGAGAGGTAATTTTTTGATTTGCATGGAGTTGGCTTTGATGATCTAACTACAACGCGCGATGACGTTGTGCCTTAGCAATCGCTAAACCAACCCCAAGAGGTTACTGACCATATCGGTGCAAAATCAACATGGCCACGATTTCATGAAGGTCTAATTCCTGCATGAAATCGAAGAAGAAACAAGATTTGTGATTTACAATCTGGATACTACGGATACAGATGAAGTACTGATGAAAGTAGTGGTTCTGTAAGCAGTCTTGCTCTGGTAGCTGGACATAAACGAAGTAGATGAAGTTGCGGCCATGGAGAACTTTTAAATAAACAGAACCCGATTCTAAATGATGGCCTAGCTGGAGTACTTATAGTGGGGTGGAGGAGTAATTCAGCGGCCATGCGAGGGTGCTGAAATCCACCCTAGGTTGGTTTCATCAACTAACACAGGTTCATAAAACTATCTATGGTCACTTCAAAATTATATGGGCTTGGCCCAAAAGTAGGTAGCGTAGCACCTATACAAGCCCATGGACGAAAAATGTGAAGTGCCATCTTGTATATTTCGTCGATGTCTTCATGGGTCATCATGGTGGCTTCAAACTCCTAAAACATATACTTATGGCTCCACTTTCATTCCATGCACGTTCGCTTTCATCTCCATGCTTGATCATGCTCCAGTGCTCGTCTCTCTTATTCATGCTAGGCCCTTCATTCCCGAGGAGTACAAGCATGTCTAATTTAGACATCATCACAATTCATGAACAATAGAAATATTCCCGAGAAACAAAAGTACATAATTATTTAATTCGTGTGCGCTAGCTCCAACAATTGGTACTAGTTTTCTAAAACTTAGTGGTAGGGGTTCTAGGTGTAACAGTGGTTGGGATGTCCTCATCGTCATCTCCTTATTTAATTGACGTTGTTCTCAACGGGGGCTCATCCGCCTCTCCAAAATATGGCTTAAATATGTAATATTAAGTTTGGGACTACCCCAAAATGTGCATGCACGGGTTTATATGTAGTGTAGTTTATTTTTCCAAGACCTTAAAGGGACCGTCAAGCCATGGGATTAGTTTATACTTGCGCAAATCAAGAAACCTACATTTGTGAAAATAAAACCAAACAAGATCTCTAGGTTAAAAGACAACATTTTTCACGTTTACCATTAGCAAGCTTGTATTTCACATTCATACGATCAATATTTTCCTTGGTTTGCTCATGAATTCTCAAAATCAATTCAGGAAATTGTTTAACATCAAAATTTACCTTCTCTCAATATGAAAGATGCAGTAATAGGTTGGTGCATGAGGTAGAAAATTGTACACAACTTCAAAAGGGGCCATCATAGTGGTAGAATGCAACAAACGATTTGAAGCAAATTAAATATTGGGTAAACATTCTCCCCATATGAAGTTATTCTTTAGAATATCCCTAACCATGGTCGACAAGGTTCTATTGATTGCTTCATTTTTTCCATCAGTTTGGGGATGACATGATACTAAAAGCAATTTAGTCCCTAGCTTAGCCCATAAACATCTTCAAAAGTGGCTAGAAAATGTACTATCATGATCTGAAACAATAATACTGGGCATGCCATGCAAGAAAAATAATTTCATGAAAGAACAAATCAACAACATGAGCAACATTATCGCTTTTATGACATGGCATAAAGTGTGGTTCTTAGAAAATCTATCCACGACAACAGAGATGCTATCCTTTCCCTTCTTTGTTCGAGATAAGCCTAAAACAATTTGCATGGATATATCTTCCCAAGAAACACCAGAAACGGGTAAAGGTGTATGTAAACCAGTAGGAGTGTGTCGTGACTTAGCTTTTTGACATGTGGTGTAGTGAGTAACAAAACGCTCAACATTTTGCCCCATCTTCGACCAAAAGAAAATACGGAACACGCTCGTGTTCCTTCTTCTTTATGTCGTAGTGTCCCATTAATCCTCCTCCATGCATCTCCTACAACAACAAAAGATGAACAAAGCTAGTTGGATGCATAACTTGTTGGCATGCAAACCAAATCCAACATTAGTGATGATATTGTTCCATGCTCTCCCTTCTTTACAATGATGCATCACATCTTTAAATTTGACATCATGCAAATATTGATCTTTGATGGTCTGCAAACAAAATATATTGAAGTGAAGTTGCGAAAGCATGGTATTACAACGAGACAAATCATCAGAAATATCATTTTCTTTACACTTTCTTGTGTTTTAATAACATAAGCGAAAGACTTAATGGATTCAGACCACTTAGCATAACTACAATTCAGTTTTTCTTGACTTCTCTTATGTTTCAGAGATGCATGATCAAAATTCATAACAAATTCATTGGGCCATAACAATGTTGCCATGTCTCTAAAGTCCAAACAAGAGCATATAAATCTTTGTCGTAAGTAGAATAGTTAAGACTAGGCCCACTCAGTTTTTCAGAAAAACGTGCAACATGTTTGTCATCTTATAATAACACACCTCCAGCCAATTCCACTAGCATCACATTCAAGTTCAGAAGTCTTACTAAAATCAAAAAGTTGGAGCAAAGGAGTACATGCTAACTTATCTTTTAGTATCATAAAGCATCTGCCTGTGCATCGCTCCAAAGTTTGACACATCCTTTTTTCTAAGCTCACTAAGAGGTGTTGCAATGGTGTTGAAATCCATATCAAAGCACCTATAGAATCTTGCAAGATTAAGGAAAATCCTCACTTGGGTTACCATTTTAGAAGTCGGCCAATCTCACTGGCTTCGATCTTGACTTTATCAACTTCAATACCGTGTGGAGTGACAACATAGCGAATAAATGAGGGTCAATCAGTGCAAAAATAAGCACTTCCCGAGGTTATAATCAAACGTGCATCAAATAGAGCATTAAAAACAACACTAAGATATGCTATATTCCACACCAAAACAATATTGGGCAGAAGTATTGAAGGAAATATGCCCTAGAGGCAATAATAAAGTTGTTATTTATGTTTCCTTATATCATGATAAATGTGTATTATTCATGCTAGAATTGTATTAACCGAAAACTTAGTACATGTGTGAATACATAGACAAACAGAATGTCCCTAGTATGCCTCTACTTGACTAGCTCGTTAATCAAAGATAATTAAGTTTCCTGACCATAAACATGTGTTGTCATTTGATCAACGGGAACACATCATTATAGAATGATGTGATGGACAAGACCCATCCGTTAGCTTATCATAATGATCGTTTAGTTTTATTGCTATTGCTTTCTTCATGACTTATACATATTCCTCTGACTATGAGATTATGCAACTCCCGAATACCGGAGGAACACGTTGTGTGCTATCAAACATCACAATGTAACTGGGTGATTATAAAGATGCTCTACAGTTGTCTCCGAAGGTGTTTGTTGAGTTGGCATAGATCGAGATTAGGATTTGTCACTCCGTGTATCGGAGAGGTATCTCTGGGCCCTCTCGGTAATGCACATCACTATAAGCCTTGCAAGCAATGTGACTAATGAGTTAGTTACGGGATGATGCATTACGGAACGAGTAAAGAGACTTGCCGGTAACGAGATTGAACTAGGTATGATGAAACCGACGATCGAATCTCGGGCAAGTAACATACCGATGACAAAGGGAATGACGTATGTTGTTATGCGGTTTGACCGATAAAGATTCATAGAATATGTAGGAGCCAATATGAGCATCCAGGTTCCGCTATTGGTTATTGAACGGAGATGTGTCTCGGTCATGTCTACATAGTTCTCGAACCCGTAGGGTCCGCACGCTTAACGTTCGATAACGATTTGTATTATGAGTTATGTGTTTTGGTGACCGAAGTTTCTTCGGAGTCCCGGATGAGATCACGGACATGACGAGGAGTCTCGAAATGGTCGAGAGGTAAAGATTTATATATTGGAAGGTTATATACGGACACCGGAATGGTTCCGATAAGGTTCGGGGATTTTTCGGAGTACCGGGAGGCTACCGGAACCCCCTGGGAAAGTTAATGGGCCTATTGAGCCATAGTGGAGAGAGGGAGGCTGCCACAGGAGGTGGCGCACGCCCCCCCCAAGCCCAATCTGAATTGGACAAGGGGTGGGGGCGCGCCCCCCTTCCTTCTCCCTCTCCCCCCTTTCCCATTTCCCCTCTCCATTGGAAGGAAGGAGGGGGGGGGGCGAATCCTACTTGGACTGGGATTCCAAGTAGGACCCCCCCCCTTAGCGTGCCCTCCTTTATATATGTGGGCATGGGGGCACCCCAAAGGCACAATAGTTGTTTCTTAGCCGTGTGCGGTGCCCCCTTCCACAGTTTACACCTCCGGTCATAGCGTCGTAGTGCTTAGGCGAAGCCTGCGCAAATCAGATCACCAACATTGTCACCATGCCGTCGTGCTGATGGAACTCTCCCTTGACCCTCTACTGGATCAAGAGCTCGAGGGACGTCATCGAGCTGAACGTGTGCTGAACACGGAGGTGCCGTACGTTCGGTACTTGGATCGGTCGGATCGTGAAGACGTTTGACTACATCAACCGCGTTAACATAACGCTTCGGCTTTCGGTCTACGAGGGTACGTGGACACACTCTCCCCGTCTTGTTGATATGCATCTCCTAGATAGATCTTGCGTGATCATAGGATTTTTTTTGAATTGCTACGTTTCCCAACAGTGGCATCCGAGCCAAGTCTATGCATAGATGATATGCATGAGTAGAACACAATGAGTTGTGGGTGATAATAGTCATACTGCTTACCACCAACGTCTTACTTTGATTTGGCAGTATTGTTGGATGAAGCGGCCCGGACCGACATTACATGACCGCGTTCATGAGACTGGTTCTACCAATGTGCTTCGCACACAGGTGGCTGGCGGGTGTCTGTTTCTCCAACTTTAGTTGAATCGAGTTTGACTACGGCCGGTCCTTGTTGAAGGTTAAAACAACACACTTGACGAAAAATCGTTGTGGTTTTGATGCGTAGGTAAGAACGGTTCTTGCTAGAAGCCCGTAGCAGCCATGTAGAACTTGCAACAACAAAGTAGAGGACGTCTAAATTGTTTTTGCAGGTGTTGTGATGTGATATGGTCAAGACGTGACGAGATATAAATTGTTGTATGAGATGATCATGTTTCGTAGAAGTTATCGGCAACTGGCAGGAGCCTTATAGTTGTCGCTTTATTGTATGAAATGCAATCGCCATGTAATTGCTTTAATTTATCACTAAGCGGTAGCGATAGTCGTGGAAGCAATAGTTGGCGAGACAACAACGCCGCTACGATGGAGATCAAGGTGTCAAGCTGGTGACGATGGAGATCATGATGGTGCTTTGGAGATGGAGATCAAAGGCACAAGATGATGATGGCCATATCATTTCACATATTTTGATTGCATGTGATGTTTATCCTTTATGCATCTTATTTTGCTTAGTATGGCGGTAGCATTATAAGATGATCCCTCACTAAATTTCAAGGTATAAGTGTTCTCCCTGAGTATGCACCATTGCTACAGTTCATCGTGCCGAGACACCACATGATGATCGGGTGTGATAAGCTCTACGTTCACATAAAACGGGTGCAAGCCAGTTTTGCACATGCAGAATACTCGGGTTAAACTTGATGAGCCTAGCATATGCAGATATGGCCTCAGAACACTGAGACCGAAAGGTCGAACGTGAATCATATAGTAGATATGATCAACATAGAGATGTTCACCATTGAAAACTACTCCATCTCACGTGATGATCGGACATGGTTTAGTTGATATGGATCACGTGATCATTTAGATGACTAGAGGGATGTCTATCTAAGTGGGAGTTCTTAAGTAATATGATTAATTGAACTTTAATTTCTCATGAACATAGTACCTGATAGTTTTTGCATGTCTATGTTGTTGTAGATCAATGGCCCGTGCTACCGTTCCCTTGAATTTTAATGCGTTCCTAGAGAAAGCTAAGTTGAAAGATGATGGTAGCAACTACACGGACTGGGTCCATAACTTGAGGATTATCCTCATTGCTGCATAGAAGAATTACGTCCTGGAAGCACCGCTAGGTGCAAGGCCCGCTGCAGGAGCAACTCCGGACGTTGTGAACGTCTGGCAGAGCAAAGCTAATGACTACTCGATAGTTCAGTGTGCCATGCTTTACAGCTTAGAATCGGGACTTCAAAGATGTTTTGAACGTCATGGAGCATATGAGATGTTCCAGGAGTTGAAGTTAATATTTCAAGCAAATGCCCGAGTTGAGAGATATGAAGTCTCCAACAAGTTCTATAGCTGCAAAATGAAGGAGAATAGTTCTGTCAGTGAACATATACTCAAAATGTCTAGGTATCATAACCACTTGACTCAGCTGGGAGTTAATCTTCCTGATGATAGTGTCATTGAAAGAGTTCTTCAATCACTGCCACCAAGCTATAAAGGCTTCGTGATGAACTATAATATGCAAGGGATGGAAAAGACAATTCCTGAGCTCTTCGCGATGCTAAAGGCTGCGGAGGTAGAAATCAAGAAGGAGCATCAAGTGTTGATGGTTAACAAGATCACTAGTTTCAAGAAAAAGGGCAAAGGGAAGAAGGGGGACTTCAAGAAGAATGGCAAGCAAGTTGCTGCTCAAGAGAAGAAACCCAAGTCTGGACCTAAGCCTGAAACTGAGTGCTTCTACTACAAAGGGACTAGTCACTGGAAGCGGAACTGCCCCAAGTATTTGGCGGATAAGAAGGATGGCAAAGTGAAAGGTATATTTGATATACATGTTATTGATGTGTACCTTACAAATGCTCGTAGTAGCGCCTGCGTATTTGATATTGGTTCTGTTGCTCATATTTGCAACTCGAAATAGGGGCTATGGATTAAACGATGATTGGCTAAGGCAAGGTGACGATGTGCGTCGGAAATGGTTCCAAGGTTGATGTGATCGCTGTCGGCACGCTACCTCTACATCTACCATTGGGATTAGTTTTAGACCTGAATAATTGTTATTTGGTGCCAGCGTTGAGCATGAACATTATATCTGGATCTTATTTGATGCAAGACGGTTATTCATTTAAATCAGAGAATAATGGTTGTTCTATTTATATGAGTAATATCTTTTATGGTCATGCACCCTTGATGATTGGTCTATTTTTGTTGAATCTCGATTGTAGTGATACACATATTCATAATATTGAAGCCAAAAGATGCAAAGTTAATAATGATAGTGCAACTTACTTGTGGCACTGCCGTTTAGGTCATATTGGTGTAAAGCGCATGAAGAAACTCCATGCCGATGGGCTTTTGGAATCACTTGATTATGAATCAATTGATGCTTGCGAACCATGCCTCGTGGGCAAGATGACTAAGACTCCGTTCTCCGAAACAATGGAGTGAGCCACTGACTTATTGGAAATAATACATACTGATGTATGCGGTCCGATGAGTGTTGAGGCTCGCGGCGGGTATCGTTATTTTCTAACCTTCGTAGATGATTTGAGCAGATATGGGTATATCTACTTAATGAAACATAAGTCTGAAACATTTGAAAAGTTCAAAGAATTTCAGAGTGAAGTGGAAAATCATCGTAACAAGAAAATAAAGTTTCTACGATCTGATCGTGGAGGTGAATATTTGAGTTATGAGTTTGGTCTTCATTTGAAACAATGTGGAATAGTTTCGCAACTCACGCCACCTGGAACGCCACAGCGTAATGGTGTGTCCGAACATCGTAACCATAGTTTATTAGATATGGTGCGATCTATGATGTCTCTTACCGATTTACCGCTATCGTTTTGGGGTTATGCTTTGGAGACAGCTGCATTCACGTTAAATAGGGCACCATCTAAATCCGTTGAGAGGACACCATATGAACTGTGGTTTAGCAAGAAACCTAAACTGTCATTTCTTAAAGTTTGGGGCTGCGATGCTGAAAGGATCGAGATGGACCTAGAGGGGGGGGTGAATAGGTACAATTACAAATTTTAATTATTACTTAGCAATTTTAGGCAATAGTGCGGAATATGAAAGTGAGCCTAACAATTGCAAGAGTGATGCTAAGAGACAAGCAAGATAAACAAGTAACCCAAGTATGTAAGTAAGCAAGCACAATATGATATAAGTAAGTGCTAAGAGACAAGTAACCACAAGTAGAGAGTTAGGGTTAGGAATAACCGCAACTCCGAGAGACGAGGATGTATGCCGATGTTCACTTCCTTGGAGGGAAGCTACGTCACCGTTAGAGAGGTGGATGTTACCACGAAGGCACACCAACGCCACGGAGGCTCACCCTATTCTCCCTTTGAGACAACACCACGGAGGCGTTTCTCAACCACTAGTGGTAGACCTTGGGGTGGTCTCCAAACCCTCAGAAACTTTTCCGGGGGTAATCACAGTGGTCGATTCCTCTACGAAAGACTCCTACCGCCTAGGAGTCTCCAACCTCCAAGAGTAACAAGAACGATGGGAAAAGCTCAAGAACTTGCTCAAATCACGAATTCCTTTGGTGAGAAGAAGGGGAAGGAGTGGATCTATCACTTGATTGGAGAACTTCTCTCAAATGTTCCCAAATCAGTTGGGGATCTAGGATTTGGTGTAGAGGATTGAGAGAGAGTGAAACGTGTTCTTGGCAAGCTCAAAGTGAATGGTCAACCTTATCCCGTGGGAGGGAGAAGGCTATATATAGTGTCAGTGCAAAACAGACCGTTGATCCACTTAGTGCACAGAAGCTGACGGACGTCCGGAGGGTACCGGACGACCGGTGACTCATATTGGACCGGACGTCCGGCCGGGCCGCCGGTCGTCCGGTCGCTGGAACATCTACCAGGGGCGCAGATGAGGTATGAGACTCACAGTCAGCGGACGTCCGGTGTGGTCGAAAATCTGCAAGTAAACGTTCTGTTGAAGTGCACCGGATATCCGGAGACGAGCGGACGTCCGGGGGGATCGGTCTTCCGCTAATATCTATTCTGTGGAGATGCACCGGACAACCGGGGAGAACCGGAAGCCCGGTTGGTTGAGAGAGGCCGGACGTCCGTAGACTTTCGGTCGTTCGGTGATATTTGAACCCATTTTCTTAGAATCATACCAATATTTGTGCATAAGTTAGAGGAAGAATTTTGAGATGATATGTGACGGATTTTGTGGGTTTGAGCAAGTTCTTTCACGAAATCCAACGATCCGCGGGATCCCTATACTCAAGAACAAACCAAAAAAGGAGCCGAAGCTTTCTGTCTTTGTCTTGTGTCTCTGCTCTTGAGTGATATATGTATATATATTTATGTCCGTAGTCATGATCCACACACAGCCCTTGTGACATAATCCTGAGATATACTTGATAAACATGATTAGTCCCAACATGCATGTTGTCATCACCATCAAAATATGATTAAGGGCATGATTTCACTTTCAATCTCCCCCTCTTTGGTAGTTGATGACAACATACATGCACTTAAAAAAACTTTGAATATCGAAAGGATTTGTTGTGGAGCTCCCCCCTAAACATGTGCAATAATTAAAGAGTAAGCATGAAGAGAGCTCCCCTCAATATGATACCAACACAACCAAATCTCATACACAAGATATTCAAGACAACATAAACTCAGAATAGGCTCCATATAAGTTCATCACTCATAGCATAGAACATAAGTCGACAAAACTCATAACATGAGTTCGATACAGGCTAATAAAAACATAACATGAGTTCATATCATAGCATCACATAAATAAGTGCCTACTCCCCCTTGGCATCAAATACCCAAAAGGGGTCATAATAACATCAAAGAGCATCACCATCATCATCATGAGCACCACTGCCACCAGCCTCGTCAAAGAAGTCAGCCCACTCGGGACCCGAGGGAAAACCAAAGTCAGAAGGGGGCTCGTCAGGGAGACGCTCATTGTCACTCACATCATAAACTCTGGAGTCTCTCAGACGAGCCTTCAGAGCATTCTTGGAAGTGACCATGCGAGTGACAACGTCGTGATTTTGGGAGCAATGAAAGGTAAACACCTTCATCATGGCAGAGTGAGCCTTCCCAAGAAAGCGAGCCATGCGCCCAAAGGATGCAGAACTGGAAGGAGTGGAACGAGAAGTAGGAGGAGGAACACTAGCTGCAGTGTGACGAGCAGGAGCAGAAGAGTCCTTGGGGACCCAATCATCCGCCATGTGAGGTGGAATGACCCACCGCTCATGCAAGTGAGTGCGGGCAATGGGAAATGGAGCAACACTCTCGATAAAAGCTTGAAGAAAGGGGGCATGAGGAAAGGCCCGCTTGTGCTGAAAACTAGCGAGGCGGATCTCATGCCACAGAAAATGAGGAACATTTATCTTTCCCTTTGGAGATGCATAGAGTCGATGCATGATATCAATGCAGTAGCTGTTGCAAGACCCCTTGTCACCCATCTTGGGATAGATGGTGCGAATGACACACTGATAGATGATGAAGAAAGGTGAGTGCCAAATGGAGACTTGGTTCAGACCCTTTTGTTTCTCCTCATTAGTCATTTCTCCTATCGGTCTGAGAAGATCCGCACAGACCTCAATGCCCTTGGGCCTATGGTTGGGGTCATCCTTATGGATTTTGAAACCGGTGTCAGGAAACCCAAGGGCAGCAACAAATTGAGAATAAGACGCCGTGAGCACGGTGTCAGAGGTCATCCAAGTGACAGTGTTATTTGGACCAAAGTAACATGTGGCATAGAATTGATGAATGGCAGCTTGGTTAAAGTCATGTTGAAATGCAAATGGGGCAGCAAGATTAGATGACTCAATGAGCTAAATAGCCCCCGGATATTTCGTTGGATGAGCACGAATGTGTTCAAGATCAATGCATACATGGAGAGATAGGCCTTTAGGAATGATGATAGTGGTAAAAATGCCGGCTTGGACATTAGTGCGAAAACGATTGTCCCGAGAGTCACGAGCAACCGTAAATTGATCAACATCACGATGCAACTTAAGATAGGAAGCAATGGGAACCTCGTTGAACCGCTTAACGTGGCGGGCGAGTGGTAAAGGGGGGTTCAAGAGAGATATGACAAGCATCACCGTGAGGTTGGACCGGAGGGTTAGGAGGCTTGAAGGTGGGCCGCCGAGTCCCGGGCTTCGGAGCAGTGGCGCGAACAAGAACATGCTCTCCTCTCTCCATATGAGCCAGCTCATCTTCATAGTCGGAGTCCTCCGTCGAGTCTTCACTTGGAGAGTGGCGAGGCAGAGGGGCACGCTTCCTTGGACGAGCCCATTCTTGGGAATCGTCGGAATCACCGCGATGAGATGGACGAGAGGACCGAGTCGGATTCAACACCCCACCACCATAGATCGAAGAATCGATGGATGAGGGGAGAATAAGAGGAGAAGCTACCTCGGGAGGACGAACGGGGCGAGGAGGAGATGTGACGGGGACGAACGAGGCCCTCGACAACGGCCGGGACGACCCGACGGGGTCCCAACAGCGAGGCGCACGACCAGCGCGTGATCGCAGCGAGGAGAGCTAGCGGCGGCGGCGGCGGAGAAGAGATGAGGAGCGGGCGAAGTTAGGTTTAGGAACTGCTCAATCTGCATGCTATATATATGCGGGCCAGGAATTGACCGGACAACCGGTGTGAAACGGACGTCCAGGACCTGAGAAAGCAATCAGATACGCCAAGTAGCGGACGACCGTCAAGACCGGACGTCCGACGTGTTTAGGCAGGGCAGAAATTAGCAGAAGTCCGGTCTCAGCGGACGACCGGTAATATGGCACCAGAGAGGATTTAACGGACGTCCGGTACATAGCGGACGACCGGAAGCACTTATGGATTTTTGAGAAAACTAGGGTGTCATAGTTGGTGCTAATGACAATGATGGGAAGATGATGAGTTCAAGACGTAGTAGGATGCAAGGACATAATATATTAAGCAATGAGTATCCTATGTCAACAACACGAAAACACATACCGCTCATATATTGTTCTAACGACAAGAGCGGAGGCTACTGCCACCATGTATGAGTATATGTGACATGGCTCCGCAAAGAGTGGAACTTTGGGTGCATAATCACTACTCCATCATTGAAAGCTCCATAGTTAGAATAACATGGTAGCTTTGAGAGTGTTTGTTCTTTTTATGCATTTCATAGGGTGAGGGTACTCATGAGTAGAGTGTCTCCCCCTAAATATATGCCTACATCGAGACAAGACATTATGACAATGCATGCATGGGTACTAGTTTCCACATAATGTTGTCAAGCTCCAAGATACCAAGTTCACGCCTAACTTGACAAAACCTTGCTTCATCCAATGGCTTCATGAAAATATCTGCAAGTTGCATATCTGTGCCAACATGAGCAATGTCAATATCACCCTTCCACATGATCTCTCAAGAAGTGATACCTAATATCAATGTGCTTGGTGCGGGTATGATCTTTGGGGTTCTCAGCAATATTGATGGCACTTTCATTATCACATAGAAGAGGCACATGTCTATAGGTGATACCGTAATCCTTCAAAGTTTGCCTCATCCATAGTAATTGAGTTGCACAACTGGCGGTTGCAATGTATTCAGCTTCTGCGGTGGAAAGGGCAACACAATTTTGTTTCTTCGAGGACCAACTTACCAAGGAGCGTCCAAGAAACTGACATGCACCGGAGGTGGACTTACGATCCACTTTGTCTCCAGCCCAATCCGCATCCGTGTACCCAATGAGATCAAACTTAGCATCCTTGGGGTACCATAGACCCAACTTTGGGGTGTGAACAAGGTATCTAAGAATAGGCTTAACCGCCTTATGATGACTTTCCCTAGGGGAAGCTTGAAATCTAGCACACATGCATACACTAAACATGATGTCTGGTCTAGATGCACAAAGATAAAGCAATGAACCAATCATAGAGCGGTAAATAGATGGGTCGAACGGAATACCATTTGTGTCTTTAGTGAGTGCAATTTTGGTTGGCATGGGTGTCTTACCTGGACTAGCATCATACATGCCAAACTTCTCTAGGATATCCTTGAGGTATTTTGCTTGAGACAAGAAAATTCCTTCTTGAAATTGTTGAATTTGAAATCCGAGGAAGAACTTCAAATCCGCATTGAGTGACATTTCAAAATTCTTGGTCATTGAAGCCGCAAACTTCTTGCACAAATGAATGTTAGGAGAACCAAAAATGATATCATCTACATAGATTTGGCATAAGGTCAAATCACCCTTGTCCCTTTTAGTAAAAAGAGTGGGATCGATCACCCCTCTCACAAAACCATCATCGAATAAAACTTCTTAAGATGATCATACCAAGCACGAGGTGCTTGTTTGAGGCCATACAAAGCCTTATGAAGTTTATACACATAGTCTTTGTGATCGGGATCAACGAACCCAGGTGGTTGTGATACATATACTTCTTCTTGTAGAGGACTGTTAAGGAAAGCACTCTTCACATCCATTTGATGTAATGTAAAACCATTGAAAGCGGCATAAGCAAGTAAGATGCGAATGGATTCAAGACGGGCAACGGGGGCAAAGGTCTCACCAAAGTCCAAACCTTCAACTTGTGAGTACCCTTGTGCCACTAACCTTGCCTTGTTACGGATGATCACACCATTCTCATCTTGCTTGTTCTTGAAAATCCATTTTGTTCCAATGATGTTGTGCTCGGTAGTTGGCCTCTTGACTAATGACCACACTTGATTGCGTTCAAAATTGTTCAACTCTTCTTGCATCGCAACGAGCCAATCGTTGTCCATTAATGCCTCTTGTACCTTGAGAGGCTCAACACTAGACACAAACGAGAAGTGAGCACAAAAGTTTGTCAATTGTTTACGAATGACTCTACCTTCCGATATGAGGCTCAACACTACATAATGGAATGGAGAGCATATTTAATTTAAAATATTTAAAAATATTTTCAACACTCAATTCAAATGAATAAAGAAAATACGCGCGCGCGCGCGCGCACACACACACATATATATGTGTGTGTGTGTGTGTGTGTGTGTATCATTGTCTTTTAAAAAATGTATAAAATTATTCATGTATTGGAAAAAATGGTTCTTGTATTTGAAAAAAGAGTTTGTGTAGTAAAACAAAAAATCTATGCTTGTCCAGATATATGTTCTTGAACTTTGAATAATAATATACAATATTTTCCCCAAGAACACAACAGGAAAAAGTCAACTACATAAGCGAAAATAAATTTAAAACAAAAATAGAAAAATGAAAATAATGAAAATAGAAAAGGTAAAAAAGACATGATCCGCCCCATGTAGATGCGCGATAGCTGACGCATAAACGCTGAACGCTGCTGTTTTGGATCAAAATTTCCCAAATGCTATTCAGCGTTTATGCGTCAGCTAATGTGTTAGCGGTACAAATCGCCCAAGCGCTCCCCGACTAGCACTTGTAATGGATCGGCGCATTAGTGTCCATAGGTGCCGGTTTTCGGAGGCCAGATTTTTTTTGTTCCTGAGTTTTTTGGGCCGGGTTTTGTTCGTTTTTCACTTGTTTCTTTCTTTCTTTCTTTTCTTTTCTATTTATTACTCCTCCCGTCTCATAATATAAAAGCGTTCTGGACATTAGAGTAGTGTCAAAAACGCTCTTATATTATGAGACGAAGTGAGTATTTTTTCTATCTGATTTCATTTTCTTCCAAATTTGCGATTTTTTTTCAAATATATGAACTTTAATAATTCGTAATAAATTTTCAAATTACCTAACTTTTATGAATCTGCAAACCTTTTTTTTCAAATTCAGAAACTTTTTCCATGTTCATGAACTTTTTGCAAATGTACGAACATTTTTTAATGTATAAATTTTTCAAATACACAATTTTGTTTTCAAATTTATGACTAAATAACGAACATTTTTTTGAAAAACTAGTGACCATTTTTTCCAAATAATGAACTTTTGCCAAATTTGTGAGCTTTTTTCAAATGCACAAACATCTCTTCTTTCACAACTTTTTAAAATAAACTAATGGATAGCAAAGCAATAGTAAATGTAGTACTCTCTCTTTTAAAAAATATGAAAATAGTGATCTAAACGCTCTTATTTTTTTACGGAGGGAGTATAAAATAAGAGACTACTTTTTTTGAGGGAAAAATAAGAGACTACTGGCTAGCTACCGAGCAGAACAACTTAGCTACTGAATCCAGAGACTTTTTACAAATGGGCAAAAAATTAAATTTCTTGGATTTTAAAAAATGCCTAACTTTTTAAAAATGCGTGGTTTTTTAAATTCACAAATTATTCCCAAATTCATGATTTTTTTTCAAATGCATGTTTTTCCTTTTAAATTCACAAAAATTGGCCCATGAACAATTATTTTTCAGAATCATGAAATTGTTTCAAATAAATAATTTTTTTAAAAAAATTCACGATCATTTTCTCGTTTCACATTAAAAATACATTAGACATTAAAGCAACAACAAAAGTATTTTGAAAAAGAATGATGGTAAGCAACAGAGTCGAACAGCCTAGCGCCCCGAGGCTCTATTGGACTGTAGCCCGTCTAGTCTTGCGCGAGAGATGCGAGCGAGCGCTAAGGGCACTGAGGAGGGGAGCGGTTGTGTCTCGCTTATATCAAACACACAAGCCCGCCTCGCTTCAGGCGTCGCTCGTAATGGGCCCGCTCAAGTAGCTTTGTGCAGATTAGTTTATTTTTCTTGTACTACGTAATTACATGTGTGTTGCTACAGGTGTAAAAACATGTTGATTGTTCCATACCAATTCTGATTATTGAACTATATACATTAGAAATTGGTATTTACTTGAGATTGATTTTTAGAGATTCATTTAGCACCTTGGTTAGGAAGGTGGCCCCGTAACATTAATTACAGAGTTATTTTGCATTACAAATGAAAAAATAAAACCATTATTGCAAAAGAAAAAAAATCTGCTATTGTCTTTTAATACATGGCAGACATATTATTGGTGATTGAAGAGGCTCCCTGCATGCAGGGGGAGTTGAACGAAACTGTCTTTGCCGGCAGGAAAAGGAACACCACCTATTTTTAGGCAGTAGAGATGTTTTCATTCATTAATTTTTCTGTATTTTATTTTGTTCATATATTAAAAATAACATTCTAAATATATTCACAAACTTAAATTTACTTTCAAATTTGAAAAAATGTTAATGTTATGTAAACAACTTTATAGCGTAATGTTTAAGAATGTTCGAAGAAAATTTCCTACATTGAAAAATTTGCCATGCAATGAGAATAAATGTTTATGCAATGTAAAAACGTTCAATTAATTATAGCAAAAAGTTTGGTACCGTTCAAAAAATGTCCATTACTTTGAAAAATGTCACGATTTATGTTCCGGATTTTTTATTTTTTTATAAAATAAAAATGTGCACATAGTTTTATAAAAAATGGCTGTATCGTTAAGAAAATAACTACGTGTAATTAAAAACAATTAGCGAAAAATATATTTTAGAAAACATTTATAATATATATAAAAATATTAAACATGTATAAAAATGTTTTAGTTGTATATAGAAAATATAGAATGTGTGAAAAATAGAAGTCAAAACATAAGTTTAAAAATGCTAATCATATATTTTAAAATGTTAAACATCGATAAAAAATGTATAATATGTATAAAAAATGTAGACATGGAAAATTAAGTCAATAGAAAATAAAAAATAAAAAATAAAGAAAATCTGTCAAAAGCGAGGAGAGAAAGAAAGAAAACCAAAGGAAAAAAAGAAAGAGAAAAAAGAAAGAAATGAAGAAAAAACTAAGTAAACCGGAGAAAATCCGAAGAAAACGATGCAAACGGAGAAAAAAATCGATAAAACCCACTAGAAAAAACTCGCGTCCAGCTACAATACAGTGTCGGCCTAGTAGCACAATGCCGGAGGCGGGACGGAACTAAGTCGTGCAATTAGCGAGAAATAACCTTGGCGCTGCGGAAGAGCTCTCAGTACCCATGCTTAGACCTTTCTTTACACGGGCCTAGGGCCAGTTTGGTTTGTGTCCTGGACACCACGCGTGGGAAATATTGATGCCTCGCACTGGCGTGAGAACTTCAATTTTTTTGCCTGGTCAGGCCACTATAGTAAGCGCTGTTTGGTTCGTGACCTGGCCGGAGGAGCGCTAAAAAAGTCGATCTGGCCTCTGACACAGCGATTTGATTCCTCCTCTAACGCCTTGTTTCTTGGGCCATGCAATTAATAAGCTCAGGCTGCTGCTCCAGGCAAGCCCAGGCGTCCAATATCAGTTGCCTGGAGCAGGCAGCAGGCTAACCAACTTTCCTTGTTTTGGGGCCAGGCTAATTGCGTTGTCATGTTTTGCGGCTAGGCTAGCTTCCCTGTCCCTAGGACTTCAATCAAACAGGAGCCAGGCAGCTCCCAGGGAGGCACCAGACTAGGCATGAAACCTTGCAGACGTGAACCAAACTAGCCCCTAGTCGTTCGTGCACTGCAATGGCGACTTAGCAAGGAGAGCGGTGAATTGGTGCCCAGGCTCATATGAGCCTGAGCATGAACAGTACCGCCATTTAAAATAAAAAAAATCTTAAAGGTGCAAGATGCTCCTGTATGTGAACTTCTGTAAAATTTCGTGAAGTTTGGACATTCGAGGAGCTCGTGGCAAAAAAAATAAATTTTTGATGTCTGAGAAACTTTTGAAAATCGCACTGTTCATGCCTGATTTTGTCTTTTTTGCCGCGAGCTCCTCGAATGTCCAAACTTCAAAAAAAATTGCACGGAGTTCACGCATAGGAGCATCTTGCACCATGATTTTTTTTGTTTTTTATTTTTTAAATCGAGGTACTGTTCACGGGGCTCATCTGGGCCCGGCCTCCGGGTTGAATTATCGCTTAGCGAGGCCTTACCCTATCTATTTTTCTTTTTGATGAGAATGAGACCTTAACTTACCCTATTTTTCTTCTTCTTGTGATGAAGCCTTACCCTATGTTTTTTCTGTGACTTAAAAAAAACCCAATGTTTTTTCTTTCAGAATATTGGCACAGTATCGTTTCAGGCTTGGAAACTATTCAGGAGTTTGGCTTACCCCCCCCCCCCCCCCCCCCCCAAAAAAACGGAAAAACTAACGCCCACACGTGTGGGCGTTTGCACATCGCCCACACGCCTCCATCACCACTCATTTTGCCACGTATGAACAGATGACATCAGCATAAGTCTTTTTGGTTTTCGGCTTAAAAATGTTTTATCTCCTAATTAAAAAAGCGAATTAAAAATCCGTTTTCACCATTAAATCCGTCTCGACGAGATCTTCAAAACTAGACCCCATGTTGATATGTTTCGATGAATTTTTTTTGCCCAAAAGTTGCCATGATGTTTACACCGTATTTGCCATAGTGCTTAAACTAAAGTTGCCATGTGACAATTTTAGTTTGTAGATCATGTCAATTTTAGTTTTTCGATGATGGCAATTCCAGTACTTTGACCATGAAAATATTTTTTGTATAAACCATGGCAATTTTAAGTGCATGTATCATAGCAATTTTAATTTATGATTCATGGCAAGTCTAGTTTCTTAATTCTTGTTTTATAATATGTCAAAATTTACTTTTAAATGTAGAAGAAAATAGCTGAAACATATCATGGCAACTTCAGTATAAACATCATGGCAATTCATGTGCAATAGACACGGCAACTTTTAAAAAAAAAAATATTCGTCGAAATATATTGATATGAGATCTAGTTTCGAAGATCTCGTCACCAGGGATTTAATGGTGAAAACGGATCTTCAATCGGATTTTTCATTTAAGAGATAAAACATTTTAAAAACAGAAAATCCAAAAAGATTTCCACCTGCATGCATGCGGTGACATGGCGTAGTCTGTGTGCTATAGGGCGTGTGGGCGGGTTTGGCTCCCACCACACGTGTGGGCGTTAGTGTTGTCCAAAAGAACTATTCAGGAGTTGACCACCAGTTGGAACTTTTGGCTTTTCACCTTTTTCTGATTATTATATACGGGAAACGTTCAGCATATATGGCATGGTCAGGTCAATGTCAGGTAAAGAAAAATGGCCGTGGTATGTGTCAAGCTAAAACAATCAAGGAACCTATACTAGGCGTTGCATTGCACTCAAACGAGAGATTCAGATGAAACGCCGCCTACAGATTTCAGTTCTCAACGAGCCTGCCAGGAAGAGTGAAGAGAGGACGTTCCATTTTTTCTTCCAATCCAATGGCACCTGTCACAGAACATATTGATCATTAAAAAATGGAATAGTGCATGCATGCAAAAAATACTCCTTGGAGAAGTGCCTAGTGCATCTCTACATGTCGCATCAACGCGTGATCCAGCGTGTTCGAGTGAGAACGCGCTGGGCGAGTCCAAGACGGCTGCTCAGTCGACCATCCCGGTCAAACTCAAACAGATGATGTGTCTAAAGTCTAAACCCACAACACCGCGTGCCACTCTAGCTAGAACAGAACCTTCCATCGCATGGGCCTTCTTGCACGAAAATGACCACCCCATCTGTTTGTTTAATTACTTCAGAATGGTCCTTTTTTTGCGAGATAGCAGTATAAAAATAACAGCCTTTCACTATCAGAAATATGATAAGTGCCATGCCCCTTTACAACTATTTAACGGTATTATCGGGCAGCATCGAGCCGTCAAGATTACCGACGGAGCGGGTAAACCTTGGGATGGATCATTTGGTTGGGAGATAGCTGCAGCCGCTTGTACAAAGACCAGACTACGGCATGGAGTCATTGTTCTTCACGTGTTCGTTCGTGGCATGCCACCTCATTTACCGGGCCAACTTGGACTCGAACTCGGAAAAGCAACTGCCTCGCTAGCTGCCGCCACTTGCGAGAGAGCCAGCAAAACCATGCTCTGATGCGTGGAACGCGCCGAGTTGCCGGCTTGCCATTAACCATCGCTTACGCACGTGGTGTGCTTGGCTTCTCTTATCGGCGTTGAAGGATTATCAAGAACAGATCAAACTCTTTCTATACTAATCAATTCAATTAGCGGTAACTGTTGCTACGAGGAATAATGTAATTAGTTATATGCTGTTCTAAATCAAATGAAGCCTGAAAGAAACATTAGTAGTAATTAACAAGGTCGGTCGGCAAGAGATGGATTCAGTTATGCTCACCTCGCGTGGATCCAGTTTTGGCTGCTTGCGATGCTCCAGCGTCATCAGCGTGGATGTTGCTTAGGAATAACATCGGGGAAGCACATGGCTGAACTACACCTGATGCAATGAGGGGAGAACTTGGGTAGCCGGCTCATAAATTCCATTTGCTCACCCGCAAAGCGATGGATTCAAACGTCAATCCGCACCAACGCGGCTGGTGACAATAAACAAACTAATCAAGCACCATTGCGGTGTGGGCCGCCTTGCTGTGACGCCGCACCAATTCAGCGACACTGTAGCCACCGTCATCCACCACTGTCACCAACCGCTAAGCAGCCTATGACCTACATATATGTATGCTCCTAACCCAACATAGTTAACTACTGGAGAGAGAGGGGGAAAGAGCAGAAAGATCACAAGAGAACTGCAATCAGTTTTTGTGTCAATGGGTCCTTACTTTCTTTTGTTATTATGAAATTACTAAAGCTTTTTAGATTCAGCCTTAATATATTTTGTTATCAGTGTGTCTATTTTTTGGCACTCGACTCCTTTTCCATGCGACAATTGTCATTTTCTGGCGAACCCTGGGATCTTGATCCAACTCATATATCATTAATAACTCTCATCACCTCTCTATTGCACTCCTGGTCGCATAACGAGGTCTTCGCCAACTTGTACATGCACCACCGCCATCCATTATTCGCATGTGTTCCAACCTAGATAGGCCAACACTCACAGAGTCACAAGGCCATAGCCACCCCCCTCCTGCACCCACCCCCCTAACTTACTCCCTCCCTTGAAGCCATCTCCATTGTGTTTCCCTTCTCTAACGGATCTCGCGTCATCACCTCTCATGGCTCCTATCGCGAACTAATGTTGTTGTTCCTCTCCCACCTCAAAAGATCGTCTACACATCAACATCGCCCACCGTTCATCTTGCCATGTTCAAGTACCATTCCGCTAGACAACCCTCTAAGTCCAGATACATAGAAAGACCTCCGCCCGAACCCCTTAACCTTAACCTTGCCCGCAGTAGAGTAATGGCAATGACAACACCATTGATACTTGGGGAGCACATGAAGAGCAACCACATGCAACAACAAAGAAGCAGAAGAATAAGAAAGCAAGAAGTAGGACAATGATTGTGAAAGGACAAATTTGTCCCTAAGTGGGTGTTGGTGTTAGACAATCGATTAGGGAACTAATAGTATTCATGAGTTATATGAGCGCATTCTAGTCCCATGAAAATGAAAGAAACGTAGTCAAAGACCCTCTACACAAAAATTCAATAGGAAGATGACATATATAAATTGTGCTATGTTTTTCCTTCTCTATGTTAGTAGTAGGAAAGCCATAATGTATGTATGCTCGGGGGAAGCCCAGAGGCTCTAGATTGTACTATGGATTGTCAAGATTGGCTACCGGACATCCTAGAATATTAGCCAGAGCGGTCCAAATCTTCTGTCGCCGGAGTTAGTTCGGAGGCTTTGGGCTTATTTCGGGCCATCTAGTCCCACTACTATAAAACCAAAATATTTTTTGCCTGAATTCTAGACTTGACCTGGAGATTTCAGGTGACGCACACAAAAATCCATATAGCAAAAAATAGGGAGGCCTATTGTAGGACGTTTATGAGTTTTAATGGGAGGGGGATGGTCGAATAGACTGAGGTTTTAGTTGGCCAAATTTAAGCATAATCTATGGATGAATGTATTTTACACTCATATTGAAGTATAAATTCTAAGATATTTGAATGTGCAACTAATCCCCAGGTGATTTTGGTAATTACTAACAACACATATGTCATTGAACTAATGGCTATTCAAAGATAGATTTCAGGAAAGTTCAATGTTGGCATGGCAAGGACATGTGGATGTGGACCCCTCAAAATGCTAAGGAAGCATATTGGCAAAAGCTTGAAGACTCCTCATTTTTGGTTGAGTGATCCAAGATCACATTGAGTCCATAGGAAAGCCAATACTATTAAAAAGGGGATGAGGTTTTGATCATGACTTATTTGCTCAGAGTGCTTGAAGATATTGCTCCCAAATCCTCAACCACTTTCCCACATTCCAATCTGTCAAAACCCTAAAGCCAAACTCGGTCTCACCGAAACTCTCACACTGGACCCACCGAGTAACTCAAGACAGTGCCACTAGCCAAACCCTAGAAACTCGGTACAACTGAGATGGCATTCAGTCCCACCAAAGTGCAGTGACCAAGTTTCTGTAACCAGGCGAAGTCATTTCGGAATGACTGGGATGAACCGATCGGAATTACCGAGACGAGGTTCTGCTTAGGTCATCGCTAATCGGTCCCACCGAGTGGTTATGTTCAGTCTCACCAAAGCCTAACGTTCAAATCTTTTACACTGTTCGGTCTCACCAATATTTCTGTTCGGTGTCATCGAGTTGTGCATAAAGTTTGTAACAGTTGGTTTTTTGGTGATGGCTATATATACCCCTTCACTCTTAGTGAGAGAGAGCCATCAGACTGAAACTACACTTCCACCATTCATTTTCTGAGAGAGAACCACCTACACTTGTGTTGAGATCAAGGCATTCCAATCCAACCATTTGAACCTTGATTTCTAGCCTCTCCAAGTTGCTTTCCACTCCAATCCTTCTTCTACCCAAGCCAAATCTGTGAGAGAGTGATTGAGTGTTGAGGAGACTATCTTTTGAAGCACAAGAGCAAGGAGTTCATCAACAACAACAACATCTATTACCTTTTGGAGAGTGGTGTCTCCTAGATTGGTTAGGTGTCACTTGGGAGCCTCCAAGATCATATGGAGTTGAACTAAGGAGTTTGTAAGGGCAAGAAGATCGGCTACTTTGTGAAGATCTATACAATGATTGAGGCTAGTCCTTTGTGGACGTAAGCCATGGTGGAATAGACAAGGTTGCTTCTTCGTGGACCCTTCGTGGTGGAGCCTACCCTCCGTGGGTTGAAGTCTCCATCAACGTGGATGTATGATAACTTGATAACACCACCTATCGGAACCACGCCAAAAATCACCGTGCTTTCATTGCGTTTGATTTCTCCAATCCCTCCTTTACGTTCATATGCAAAGTCTTTACTTTCCGCTGCTCAACTCTTAGACTTGCATGTGTAGGATGTTGCTTGACTTGGTAGAATTGCTAAAGCTTGCCTACAACTAAAATTGGGAAAATGCTAGGTTTTCATTTGGTCAAGTAGTCAAATCACCCCCCTCTAAATATACTTTCGATCCTACAAGTGGTATCGAAGCTTTGGTCTCTATTGCATTGGTTTCACAACCTAGGAGAGTATGCCATCTAGTGAGGGAAACTATCACCGTAGAGGTCCATATTTCAATGGTACAAACTTTGCTAGTTGGAAGCATAAGATGAAAATGCATATTCTGATCATAATCCCGCCGTTTGGGCTATTGTTCGTGTTGTCTTGCATGGTGAATTATTTGAGGATGGAAAAGAACTGGATCGCGAAGCAATCGTGGAAGAGTTGACGATGTTGCAATACAACGCTCAGTCATGTGACATTCTCTTCAACGGTTTGTGCCCCGAGGAGTTCAACAAGATTAACTGCCTCGAGAATGCAAAGGAAATTTGGGATACTTTGGGTGATATGCACGAAGTTACCAAGTCCGTCAAGGAATACAAGTTGGATGTGCTTCAAAGTCAACTTGACAAGTTCAAGATGAAGGATGACGAAGGAGTCGCTGAAATGTGCTCTAGGCTCACTCTCATCACAAATGAGAGTGACAGCTTAGGAAGCGAAGAGATGGCCGACAAGTTCATCATCAAAAAGATCCTTAGAGCCATGGATGGAAAGTATGATACCATGTGCACATTGAAGGAAATATGCCCTAGAGGCAATAATAAAGTTGTTATTTATATTTCCTTATATCATGATAAATGTTTATTATTCATGCTAGAATTGTATTAACCGGAAACTTAATACATGTGTGGATACATAGACAAGACACGAGTCCCTAGTAAGCCTCTACTAGACTAGCTCGTTCATCAGAGATGGTTAAATTTCCTAACATTAGACATGAGTTGTCATTTGATGAACGGGATCACATCATTAGGAGAATGATGTGATGGACAAGACCCATCCGTTAGCTTAGCATAATGATCGTTAAGTTTTATTGCTATTGCTTTCTTCATGTCATGTACATATTCCTTCGACTATGAGATTATGCAACTCCCGGATACCGGAGGAATACCTTGTGTGCTACAAATGTCGCAACGTAACTGGGTGATTATAAAGATGCTCTACAGGTATCTCCGAAGGTGTTTGTTGGGTTGGCATAGATCGAGATTAGGATTTGTCACACCGAGTATCGGAGAGGTATCTCCGGGCCCTCTCGGTAATGCACATCATAATAAGCCTTGCAAGCAATGTGACTAATGAGTTAGTTGCGAGATGATGTATTACGGAACGAGTAAAGAGATTATCCGGTAACGAGATTTAACTAGGTATGAAGATATCGACGATTGAATCTCGGGCAAGGAACATACCGATGACAAAGGGAATTACGTGTGTTGTCATTGCGGTACGACCGATAAAGATCTTTGTAGAATATGTAGGAACCAATATGAGCATCCAGGTTATTGAACAGAGAGGTGTCTGGTCATGTCTACATAGTTCTAGAACCCGTAGGGTCCGCACGCTTAACGTTCGATGACGATTTTGTATTATCTGAGTTATGTGATTGGTCGAATGTTGTTCGAAGTCCCGGATGAGATCACGGACATGACGAGGAGTCTCAAAATGGTCGAGAGGTAAAGATTCATCTATAGGACGATAGTATTTGGACACCGGAAGTGTTCCGGGGGTACCGGGTACGTATCGGGTCACCGGAAGGGGTTTCGGGCATCCCCGTGGCAACTACATGGGCCTAATAGCCCAAGAAGGGGACTGACAAGCCCCTAGAGGGCTGGTGCGCCCCATGTAGGCCGAAATAAGGGGGAAGGAAAGAGGAGAAGAGGGAAAGGAACGGGAGGGATTCGGCCTCCCCCTTCCTTCTCTCCTCCCTACTCCTTCCTCCCCCCTCCGGATGAATATGGAAGGGGGGAGGCCGAATTGGGAGGCGCCCAAGTAGGATTCCTCCTACTTGGGGCGCCCCCTTGGCTGCCTCTCCTCCCCTCCAACCTATATATATGAGGGGGCACCGCTAGAACACACAACATTGATTCCTAGCCGTGTGCGGCGCCCCCCTCCACAGTTTACGCCTCTGGTCATATTCACGTAGTGCTTAGGAGAAGCCCTGCGTGGATCACTTCACCATCACCGTCACCACGCCGTCGTGCTGACGGAACTCTCCCTCAAGACTTTGCTGGATCAAGAGTTCGAGGGACGTCATCGAGCTGAACGTGTGCAGAACTCGGAGGTGCCGTACGTTTGGTGCTTGATCGGTCGGAACGAGAGGAAGTTCGCCTACATCAACTGCGTTATCAAACGCTTCCGCTTCGGTCTACGAGGGTACGTGGACACACACTCCCCCTCTCATTGCTATGCATCTCCTAGATAGATCTTGCGTGAGCGTAGGAATTTTTTTGAAATTGCATACTACGTTTCCCAACAGTGGTATCAGAGCCAGGTTTATGCGTAGATGATATGCACGAGTAGAACACAAAGAGTTGTGGGCAGTGATCTTCATACTGCTTACCACCAATGTCTTATTTTGATTCGGCGGTATTGTTGGATGAAGCGGCCTGGACCAACCTTACATGACCACGTTCATGAGACCGGTTCCACCGACAGACATGCAACTAGTTTTGCATAAAGGTGGCTGGCGGGTGTCTGTTTCTCCAACTTTAGTTGAATCGAATTTGACTGCGGCCGGTCCTTGTTGAAGGTTAAAACAACAAACTTGATAAATCACCATTGTGGTTTTGATGCGTAGGTAAGAACGGTTCTTACTAGAAGCCCGTAGCAGCCACGTAAAACTTGCAACAACAAAGTAGAGGACGTCTAACTTGTTTTTGCAGGGCATGTTGTGATGTGATATGGTCAAGACATGATGTGATATACGTTATTGTATGAGATGATCATGTTTTGTAATAGTTATCGGCAACGAGCAGGAGCCTTATGGTTGTCGCTTTATTGTATGAAATGCAAACGCCATGTAATTGCTTTACATTATCACTATGCGTTAGCGATAGTTGTAGAAGCAATAGTTGGCGAGACGACCACGACACTACGATGGAGATCAAGGTGTCAAGCCGGTGACGATGGAGATCATAACGGTGCTTTGGAGATGGAGATCAAAGGCACAAGATGATGATGGCCATATCATGTCACATATTTTGTTTGCATGTGATGTTTATCTTTTATGCATCTTATTTTGCTTAGTACGGTGGTAGCATTATAAGATGACCCCTTACTAAAATTTCAAGGTATAAGTGTTCTCCCTGAGTATGCACCGTTGCGACAGTTCATCGTGCTGAGACACCACATGATGATCAGGTGTGATAAGCTCTACGTTCACATACAACAGGTGCAAGACAGTTTTGCACATGCAGAATACTCGGGTTAAACTTGACGAGCCTAGCATGTACAGACATGGCCTTGGAACACTGGAGACCGAAAGGTCGAATGTGAATCTTATAGTAGATATGATCAACATAGATATGTTCACCATTGAATACTACTCCATCTCACGTGATGATCGGACATGGTTTAGTTGATATGGATCACGTGATCATTTAGATGACTCGAGGGATGTCTATCTAAGTGGGAGTTCTTAAGTAATATGATTAATTGAACTTAATTTATCATGAACTTAGTCTTGATAGTTTTTGCATATCTATGTTTTAGATCAATGGCCCTTGCTACCGTTCCCTTGAATTTTAATGCATTCCTAGAGAAAGCTAAGTTGAAAGATGATGGTAGCAACTACACGGACTGGGTCCGTAACTTGAGGATTAGCCTCATTGCTACACAGAAGAATTATGTCCTTGATGCACTGCTAGGTGTGCTACCCCCCAGCAACTGCAGATGTTGTGAATGCCTGGTAGTCGCGTGTTGATGACTACTCGATAGTTCAGTGTGCCATACTTTACGGCTTAGAATCGGGACTTCAAAGACGTTTTGAACGTCATGGACCATATGAGATGTTCCAGGAATTGAAGTTAATATTTCAAGAAAATGCCTGAGTTGAGAGATATGAAGTCTCCAACAAGTTCTATAGCTGCAAGATGGAGGAGAACAGTTCCGTCAGTGAACACATACTCAGAATGCCTGGGTATCATAACCACTTGACTCAGCTGGGAGTTAATCTTCCAGATGATAGTGTTATTGACAGAGTTCTTCAATCACTGCCACCAAGATACAAAGGCTTCATGATGAACTATAATATGCAAGGGATAGAAAAGACAATTCCCGAGCTCTTCCCAATGCTCAAAGCTGCGGAGGTAGAAATCAAGAAGGAGCATCAAGTGTTGATGGTTAACAAGACCACTAGTTTCAAGAAAAAGGGCAAAGGAAAGAAGGGGAACTTCAAGAAGAATGGCAAGCAAGTTGCCACTCCCGGGAAGAAGCCCAAGTCTGGACCTAAGCCTGAAACTGAGTGCTTCTACTACAAAGGGATTGGTCACTGGAAGCGGAACCGCCCCAAGTATTTGGCGGATAAGAAGGATGGCAAAGTGAACAAAGGTATATTTGATATACATGTTATTGATGTGTACCTTACTAATGCTCGTAGTAGTGCCTAGGTATTTGATACCAGTTCGGTTGCTCATATTTGTAACTCGAAACAGGGGCTACAGATTAAACAAAGATTGGCTACGGACGAGGTCACGATCCGCGTCGGGAATGGTTCCAAGGTCGATGTGATCGCCGTCAGCATGCTACCTCTACATCTACCTTTGGGATTAGTTTTAGACCTGAATAATTGTTATTTGGTGCTAGAGTTGAGCATGAACATTATATCTGGATCTTGTTTAATGCGAGACGATTATTCATTTAAATCAGAGAATAATGGTTGTTCTATTTATATGAGTAATATCTTTTATGGTCATGCACCCTTGAAGAGTGGTCTATTTTTGATGAATCTCGATCGTGGTGATACACATATTCATAATATTGATGCCAAAAGATGCAAAGTTGATAATGATAGTGCAACATATTTGTGGCACTGCCGTTTAGGTCATATTGGTGTAAAGCGCATGAAGAAACTCCATGTGGATGGACCTTTGGAATCACTTGATTATGAATCATTTGATGCTTGCGGACCATGCCTCATGGGCAAGATGACTAAAACTCCGTTCTCCGGAACTATGGAGCGAGTCACTGACTTATTGTATATAATACATACCGATGTATGCGGTCCGATGAGTGTTGAGGCTCGCGGCGGGTATCGTTATTTTCTGACCTTCACAGATGATTTGAGCAAATATGGGTATATCTACTTAATGAAACACAAGTCTGAAACATTTGAAAAGTTCAAAGAATTTCAGAGTGAAGTGGAGAATCATCGTAACAAGAAAATAAAGTTTCTATGATCTGATTGCGGAGGTGAATATTTGAGCTACGAGTTTGGCCTTCATTTAAAACAATGTGGAATAGTTTCACAACTCACGCCACCTGGAACACCACAGCGTAATGGTGTGTCTGAACGTCGTAACCGTACTTTATTAGATATGGTGCGATCTATGATGTCTCTTACCGATTTACAGCTATCGTTTTAGGGTTATGCATTAGAGACAGCTGCATTCACGTTAAATAGGGCACCATCTAAATCCGTTGAGACGACACCGTATGAACTATGGTTTGGCAAGAAACCTAAGCTGTCGTTTCTTAAAGTTTGGGGTTGTGATGCTTATGTAAAAAAGCTTCAACCTGATAAGCTCGAACGCAAATCAGAGAAGTGCGTCTTCATAGGATACCCAAAAGAAACTATTGGGTACACCTTCATTCACAGATCCGAAGGTAAGATCTTTGTTGCTAAGAATGGATCCTTTCTAGAGAAGGAGTTTCTCTCGAAAAAAGTGAGTGGGAGGAAAGTAGAACTTGATGAGGTAATTGTACCTTCTCTCGAATTGGAAAGTAGCTCATCACAGAAATCTGTTCCCGTGATGCCTACACCAACTAGAGAGGAAGCTAATGATAATGATCATGAAACTTCAGATCAAGTTACTACCGAACCTCATAGGTCAACCAGAGCATGTTCTGCACCAGAGTGGTACAGTAATCCTGTCCTGGAAGTCATGTTACTAGACCATGACAAACCTACGAACTACGAGGAAGCGATGATGAGCCCAGATTCCGCAAAATGACTTGAGGCCATGAAATCTGAGATGGGATCCATGTATGAGAACAAAGTATGGACTTTGGTTGACTTGCCCGATGATTGGCAAGCCATAGAGAATAAATGGATCTTCAAGTAGAAGACTGACGCTGATGGTAATGTTACTGTCTACAAAGCTTGACTTGTTGCGAAAGGTTTTCGACAAGTTCAAGGAGTTGACTACAATGAGACCTTCTCACCCGTAGCGATGCTTAAGTCTGTCCGAATCATGTTAGCAATTGCCTACATTTTATGATTATGAAATCTAACAAATGGACGTCAAAACTGCATTCCTTAATGGATTTCTTAAAGAAGAGTTGTATATGATGCAACCAGAAGGTTTTGTCGATCCTAAAGGTGCTAACAAATTGTGCAAGCTCCAGCGATCCATTTATGGACTGGTGCAAGCATCTCGGAGTTGGAATATACGCTTTTATGAGGTGATCAAAGCATATGGTTTTATACAGACTTTTGGAGAAGCCTGTATCTACAGGAAAGTGAGTGGGAGCTCTATAGCATTTCTAATATTATATGTGGATGACATATTGTTGATCGGAAATGATATAGAATTTCTGGATAGCATAAAAGGATACTTGAATAAGAGTTTTTCAATGAAAGACCTCGGTGAAGCTGCTTACATATTGGGCATCAAGATCTATAGAGATAGATCAAGACGCTTAATTGGACTTTCACAAAGCACATACCTTGATAAAGTTTTGAAGAAGTTCAAAATGGATTAGTCAAAGAAAGGGTTCTTGCCTATGTTACAAGGTGTGAAGTTGAGTCAGACTCAATGCCTGACCACTGCAGAAGATAGAGAGAAAATGAAAGTCATTCCCTATGCCTCAGCCATAGGTTCTATCATGTATGCAATGCTGTGTACCAGACCTGATGTGTGCCTTGCTATAAGTCTAGCAGGGAGGTACCAAAGTAATCCGGGAGTGGATCACTGGGCAACGGTCAAGAACATCCTGAAGTACCTGAAAAGGACTAAGGATATGTTTCTCGTTTATGGAGGTGACAAATAGCTCGTTGTAAATGGTTACGTCGATGCTAGCTTTGACACTGATCCGGATGACTCTAAGTCACAAACTGGATAAATATTTATATTGAATGGTGGATCTGTCAGTTGGTGCAGTTCCAAGCAAAGCATCGTGGCGGGATCTACGTGTGAAGCGGAGTACATAGCTGCTTCAGAAGCAACAAATGAAGGAGTCTGGATGAAGGAGTTCATATCCGATCTAGGTGTAATACCTAGTGCATCGGGTCCAATGAAAATCCTCTATGACAATACTGGAGCAATTGCCTTGGCGAAGGAATCTAGATTTCACAAAAGAACCAAACACATCAAGAGACGCTTCAACTCCATCCTTGATCAAGTCAAGGAGGGAGACATAGAGATTTCCAAAATACATACAGATCTGAATGTGGAAGACCCGTTGACTAAGCCTCTTCCACGAGCAAAACATGATCAGCACCAAGACTCCATGTGTGTTAGAATCATTACAATGTAATCTAGATTACTGACTCTAGTGCAAGTGGCAGACTGAAGGAAATATGTGGCAGCCTGGTTTTTTTTGCCCTTTCTTATTTGCTTGAAATTTCATTTGAAAGTTTTTGAAACTTGGAGTTTCTGAATCTTTTCATTTGGACTTAAACACTTGGGCATCCTTGGCTTTCACCCAAGTGTTCACTTCTCTCCCAAATCATCACTTCACTTCTGATCCACCACAAAATAACCTTTGGAATATTTTTCTTAAATGAAAAATATTCATTTTCTCTCAAAAACCCTAAGCCAGATCTGTTTGCTTCAAGGCAACCCTAATTTTTATGGCTTAGAAAATTCTAAGATAATTCAAAAATATTCTAGGGACCCTAGGGCACCTCCCTGAGCAAAAATATTTCATCACTTTTTGGAATATTTTTGCTACAGAAAATCTTTTCTGTTCTGGACAGAAATGGTGGTTTCTACAGCAACTACCATTTTACTTGCTCCATTTGACCTGAACTTTCTTGTGCATCTTTACCTTAGTAACTTATAACTAGCCTCCAAAGCACAGCCCCAAACTCCTAGCCATTTGACCACAGTAACATCACAAAGTTACTGACCAGAAACTTACCTGGCTTGTAAAATATTCTCTACTGCACCTGGATCCAAACCAAACCGTGGTAAACTTCAAAACTACCACGAACAACATGCCAGACATGATTTTTGGACGAAGGCTGGCCTGAGGAGAGAGTTCGCGCGGTGACCACGCATGTCCACAATACCAGGCATGCGTGTCGACGCGCTCTGGGTGACGCCGAGCGCTCTGTTCGAGCGTGCTCGCTTCCCCCGCCTGCCCAACCATGCCAAACCCCGCCACCATCATCGTCTCGACGTCCTTAACTCCTCCCTGGCACTCGCCGACGCTGGAGCTCGCCGCAGCGAGCACGGGCAAGGTCCGGCCAGCCCAACAGTGCGGAGCGCACTGTGCTCGTCGCCATCCCCTTGATCCTGTGCTCGTTTCCGCTCGCCCACAGTGGCCGCGTGACCTCCGTCGCCTTCTCCCCCTCTCACTGACGCCGCTCATCGCCGGGCGCCGTGGACAGGTGTCCACCGGCGGAGCCCGAAGCACCCTCGCCGCTCGCCTATAAATAGAGCCACCCCCAGCCTCCTCGAGCACCACCCAGCACTCACACACACCCAACGATCGAGTAGGAAGCCGTAGCCCGGCCAGGCAGGCCTCGGGCCACCGTCCCCGAGCTCGAGCTCGCCGGCGATCCCCTCTGGTCGCCGCGGTAGCTCCAGCCCCTCCCAGGCCTGGGCGACCCCTCCAAGGCCTCCGCCTCTCTCCGGTGAGGCCATCTCACCTGCTTGGAGCCTCTGGAGTGACCTCTGCTCGCCATCTTCCTCAACTCCGGCGACCTCCATGTTCTGCCTCCACTTGCGAGCTAGTTTCCGACGCCATCCGACCACCCCTAGCCACGCTACGGGTACGGGAAGGTGCGCCATCGTCCCCTCTCTCAATCCCTCCCTCTCGTTTGGGCCAAGGAGCCCTCGTCGCCGGCGAGAGCTCCGGCGAAGCCGCGGCCCTCTCTGTTTCTCTCTCCCTCTTCCCCCACCTGACTAGCGGGCCCCGCTAGTCAGCCACTCAGTACACATGCGAAGCGGTACGAGTGGTGGCGCCCCTGGGCTTTATGCCTTCGACGTCACCCCCCAGCTGTTTCTTTTTATTCAAATTCATTTATATTCCAAAGAGCTTCAAACAATTTTAACTTTTTAACCATAAGTCCAAATGAGATGATTCTTTTTGCATTGTGTTCTTTGAAAGGAAATCTAACAGCTCACCAAAGATGAGATTTTTCTGAGCTGTTTAGAATTTCTGGTGAATTTCAGAAGTGTTCTTGATATTTTCTTTTTGTGTTTAAAATTATTTTCAGAAGGTGAGGCTTGTCTTGAGGATCACCAGGAGGCTTGTGAACCTCATCTGCACTAAGGCAAGCCACAACAACATTTTTATGATGCCATTTCAATATTTGTGATTTTCTCACTTAAATGAAATAATTAACCCATGCATTTAAATAATTATTGAATTATTTGTATTCTGTTAAGTATTGGTCAGTTGTTATGCTTGATTTACATAATAGTTGAATCTAGTTTAAGTGGGTAAAGCAAGTTAAAATTTATTTGAGGTGATGTTAGAAATAATTTTGTTATGCGTGTTAGTAATTATTTAAAGCTTTGTGTTTGCATTCTTAAATTGATAAAAATTTGTTAGAAAATACTCTGTTAAATACTTGTTTAATCATATTACTTGTCTTACAGTATGTTTGAACCCAACTTAGTGATAAAGAAATTAAGAGTTGTTGATAATGATATCTTTTGGTGAAGCATATGAAAAATTTATCGGAGTTACTTTCTTGCGTAGGAAATTAATAAAACTTGTTGCAAAATATTTTGGTTAAGTTGTGAGTCATTTTGAGCAAGTAGAGTAATATGAGTTGTTGACGTTTATGCTTGGTGTGCATATGGATGACGACGGCCATTTTTATCAATATGTGATGCATGTGTTGTTTTGCATTTCATGGCATGCTATGACACCGGTCATTTTTAGTTTAAAGTTAATCCTGAATATAACTCAACTTGAATATACCGTTGACTGGGTCATGGTGCCGCTGAATCAAGTTTCTTTCCAGTGCAACCACATTTGCCTTGTGGGAAGGCCTTGATTCGGTCCATTGACACGGCCTCTGGTCGGTGCCTCCATCTAGGGAAGATTATGTCGTGTTTGCCCTGGCCCGGTAAGCACACATAATCTTGTGTGCTCGTTGATGAGATTATGGTACCGAGTCCCCGAGTGGGAGTGTTTTGACCACGATGGTGGTCGGGGTGTCTTTGGTAGACACGGGGCCACCCAGGACCAGCCCGTTGGGGATTTGGGTCGGAGTGGCCGGGAGAGTGCTGTAGCAATGGAGGGGTTTTGTCAGAATGCCGTTGGTCCACCCGAATGGGAATGCGAGGCCATGGGTTCCGTGGTGTGGGTACGGTGTGCTACCTCTGCAGAGTGTATAATCTATCGATAGCCGAGTCCACGGTCACGGACACCTCGTACTAGGTCCCACCATGAGTCAACTTTTAATAAAAATTGCACACTAAGCTATGAACTTTGCATTGTCAATGGATGGCAGAAAGGCCATCGAGGTATTTGGGACCAAATGATGGTCGTGGTTGTGATCGCCGTAAGGATCACGAGTTGTTCTTGAGAAAGACCACTATGGTGGTGTGTTTGTGGTCCAGAGATGATCACAGTTGGTAAGCTGTCCTGAGGGACGTTCGGGCTTGATCACAGCATGTTGACATATAATGTTGCATTATTAATAATTGGTTAAATATCATGATATTGTTTGTCATTATGATTATGCTTGTTGTGAGCTTGCAAGTACATTCAATGTACTGACCTGGCGTGTCATGCCAGATTTTAGGAAAGTCTCGTTGGAAAGGAGCGCTGTTCGAGTCTAGATCATGTCCACATCAGTGTCCCTGTGATATGGAGCTTCCGCTACGACGTTATTCCGCTGCCACGTAGTTGTTCGAGTCGAGGCCCCTTTATGTTCACTAAATAATGTACATATTGTTCCGCCGCACCGAGTGTGCCGCTTGGCCTCGACCACTGTTGTAATATGAACTCTGTTCCGCTAGCATCAATAAAGCGGTTGTTTTCTGTACCAATATGTTGTGTGTTGCCAGAAGACATGATCTCTGGGCTGGCAATGCAGGGTGAACCGGTCGCTCTGAGCCGGGGTGCCACAAAATATGCCCTAGAGGCAATAATAAAGTTGTTATTTATATTTCCTTATATCATGATAAATGTTTATTATTCATGCTAGAATTGTATTAACCGGAAACTTGATACATGTGTGGATACATAGACAAAACACCGAGTCCCTAGTAAGCCTCTACTAGACTAGCTCGTTAATCAAAGATGCTTAAGTTACCTAACCATAGACATGAGTTCTCATTTGATGAATGGGATCACATCATTAGTAGAATGATGTGATGGACAAGACCCATCCGTTAGCTTAGCATAATGATTGTTAAGTTTTATTGCTATTGCTTTCTTCATGTCATGTACATATTCCTTCGACTATGAGATTATGCAACTCCCGGATACCGGAGGTATACCTTGTGTGCTATCAAACGTCACGACGTAACTGGGTGATTATGAAGATGCTCTACAGGTATCTCCGAAGGTGTTTGTTGGGTTGGCATAGATCGAGATTAGGATTTGTCACTCCGAGTATCGTAGAGGTATCTCTGGGCCCTCTCGGTAATGCACGTCATAATAAGCCTTGCAAGCAATGTGACTAATGAGTTAGTTGCGGGATGATGTATTACGAAACGAGTAAAGAGACTTGCCGGTAATGAGATTGAACTAGGTATGAAGATACCAACGATCGAATCTCGGGAAAGTAACATACCGATGACAAAGGGAATTACGTATATTGTCATTGCGGTACGACCGATAAAGATCTTCATAGAATATGTAGGAACCAATATGAGCATCCAGGTTCCGCTTTTGGTTATTGACCGGAGAGGTGTCTCGGTCATGTCTACATAGTTCTCGAACCCGTAGGGTCCGCACGCTTAACGTTCAATGACGATTTTGTATTATATGAGTTATATGATTTGTTGTCCGAATGTTGTTCGGAGTCCTGGATGAGATCACGGACATGACGAGGAGTCTCGAAATGGTCGAGAGGTAAAGATTCATATATAGAATGATAGTATGCGGACACCGGAAGTGTTCTGGGGGTACCTGGTACGTATCAGGTCACCGGAAGGGGTTTCGGGAATCCTCCCGGCAACATGGGCCCAATGGGCCAGGAAGGGGACAGACCAGCCCCTAGGGGGCTGGTGCACCCCATGTAGGCCGAAATAAGGGGAAAGAAAGAGGAGAAGAGGGAAAGGAAGGGGAGGGATTCGGCCTCCCCCTTCCTTGTCTCCTCCCTCCTCCTTCCTCCCCCCTCCAGATGAATATGGAAGGGGGAGGCCGAATTGGGAGGCGCCCAAGTTGGATTCCTCCTACTTGGGGCGCCCCCTTGTCCGCCTCTCCTCCCCTCCAACCTATATATATGAGGGAGGGGCACCACTAGAACACACAACATTGATTCCTAGCCGTGTGCGGCACCCCCCTCCACAGTTTACGCCTCCGGTCATATTCACGTAGTGCTTAGGCGAAGCCCTACGCAGATCACTTCACCATCACCACGCCGTCGTGCTGACGGAACTCTCCCTCGACACTTTGCTGGATCCAGAGTTCGAGGGACGTCATCGAGCTGAACATGTGCAGAACTCGGAGGTGCTGTACGTTCGGTGCTTGATCGGTCGGAACAAGAAGAAGTTCGACTGCATCAACCGCGTTGTCAAACGCTTCCGCTTTCGGTCTACGAGGGTATGTGGACACACTCTCCCCCTCTCGTTGCTATGCATCTCCTAGATAGATCTTGCGTGAGCGTAGGATTTTTTTGAAATTGCATGCTACGTTTCCCAACACACATTGATCGAAATGATGCCAAATTACAAAGATCTCAAGCCCACATAAGTCATTGGAAGGATTGTTCCTCATGAGATGTCACTCAAGGACAAAGAGGAGCTCCACAACAAGTCAAGTGGTGCCTACAAGGACTCAAGCAATTCTCCCACAATATCAAGTGACAAGCTAGTATCCAATGAAGAGATAAGCCTAATGGTCAAGAACTTCAACAAGTTCTACAAGAATAGAAGCAAAGGGAGAAGCTCCGACTCAAGACACTATGAGCAAATATTATCAAGTCATGACTGAAATTGCTACAATTGTGGAAGACCCAACACTACTCCAATGAGTGTACGACACCTCACAACAAAAGAGATGAGTCACCTACAAGAAAGAGTAGAAGAGATGAATCACCTCATAGAGAGAGGAGTAGAGATGATCATTATGAACAAAGACCTTCTCAGAGAAGCAAGGATTTGGAAAGGAAAGACAAGTTAACCAAGAGCTACTCTAGAAGAAGACATAAAGCTCATGTTGGTGAATGGGTTTTCGGCTCCGACTCTGACAACCAATCCCAGAGAAGTTACCACTCCAACTCCGACTATAGTCAAGATGAAGGTGTTGTCGGACTAGCTCTCGTATCCTCCAATCATATAACCTATTTGATTCACCAAATGAAGGAATTGGAAGATGTTTCATGGCTAAAGGACCCAAGGTATCACACCCCAAGTACCTTGACTTTAATAGCGATGAGGATGATTTTCTAGGTGATGATGACTTGCTCAATGATAAAACTAGTGATGGTAGCTATAATGAACTTGCTAGTAATCATGATAGTCAAGATGAAACGAGTGACAATGCTATGAGGGAGATTGAGCATTTAACTAAATAACTAAACGCTCTTAAGTTAGCTCACGAAACAACTCAAGAAGATCATATAGAGATCCTAAGAACTCATGAGAAGCTACACTTAGAGAAGCTAAATTTAGAGCAAGAGCATGAGTTTCTAAAAGTTATCAATGATGATATTTGAAATAAGAGTCCCTCCTACATTGCCAAACATCTCCCCTTGTCTACTTTTATGCCACAAGTTAAATCTAAGCAATCTATTAACAAGAGTAAGAAAGGTTCTACCTCTAGTAGTAACAATAACAATGTTAAATCCAATGTTGTTAGTTCTAGTAGTTCTATTGATTCCACTAATGATTCTCTTAGCCAAGTTACACTTGAGCAAGAAAACAATTTATTGAACGGAATTATAGAAAAAGGTGTCTACAAGAGCCTTGCCGGAAGTAAGCAATCTGATGAGATTGTTCACAAGCAAGGATGGCATCGGAAGAACCAAGATGAGTTGAGTGGGAAGAAGATCAATACCCCAAGACGAAGTTTGTTCCTCAACAAGAGAAGTATATATGATTCTATTTTCGTCAAAGGGAGACAAGCTCAAGATGATCTTCCACCACAAGACTGCAAGCAAAAAGGCAAGGGCAAGCTTCAAGAAAAGATTGACTCATTTGAAGAACCACCTCAAGACTTGGTCAAGTGGGTTCCCAAGACTACGTCAAGTTCTACTTCATCAAGTGCAACTACAACTTCCAGGATTACCATCAAGTTGATGTGATTCCCAAAGAAGAAGAACTAGGGAGTTCTTGAGGTTTGCTCCGCCAACAAACTTCACTCATATTCATTCATGGCAAGAAATTGTGCAAACAACCTCAAAATCATGCACTAGTTCATGGAGTCACAAACCCTCTTGTTGGTAAGTCAAGCGACAAGGTATTCAATGCGTTCATGGACATCATCACTTGTGCATTTCACTCTATGTCTATGGATATCCTTGTTGTTCCTTGTGGGACTAACCCATGTAGGTATTGAAAGTGCCAAAATCCAAAGGATTTCTCCCAATTCTTGATGATATTCATTAGCATCAAGCATCCACATCTAAAACATCTACATGAAGTCTTCATCGACAAAACCCAAGGTTAGTTCACCCCTCTTTGGGGGGATCTCACATCTAGGGGGAGCTTTGCTCTAAGACTTGAGCTAAAGCAACTCTAATGGTGTGAATACATTAATGCTTTATGGAAAAGTGGTAACCCCACTTGTGCTTAAAAAATGAGTATGACCTATGACCAAATGTTCTCATTTGGCTCCTAAGTCAATATACTCATATATAGATGACTTTGTAATCGACCCTTTCTTGATAGTTTCTATAATTGATTGTGCATGTTTGACATATTTCATTTGCTATCTTATTGTGTGAGCATGTTGCAATGCATATTTTCTCATTCGAGGAGATCCAATTGTTGTTTGGTTCAGTTGGATATTTTTGCCAATTGGATGTACAAGAATTCCTAAGAACCTTCTCTAGCTATCTATCTCAACTTGTGTGAAATTCATTCTTCCTATATCACAAAATTTGAACAAGCTTCTTTTCATACCCAAGATGAGACGGTCATACCACCATGAACACTGCGCTGCAGCTCTCGCCGTCGATGAGGTTCGCTAGTGAGTACAACACCACGTGTTGCACTGCTGCTCCGTCGCGCCCGTCATGCCACTTATGAGATGGTAGTAGCACCAAGAGCACTGTGCTACAGCTCTTCGCCAACCGGCGTGTTGCACTGCAGCTCCGTCGTGGTAGTGCGCTGCGTGGAAGCATCCTCGCCGCTAACGAGATCCATGGGTCGCAACACTCCTCCTCTGTAGCATGGTGCTTGCTATACTGACATGCTCGTAAACACCAACCACATCGATGCCCAATCGTCAACTCCCATCACAGCAACGGCCGACACGGGGGGTGGCAGTGTCAGTCCACAATCGGCGATGATGGTAGCAGATTGTAGCGGCGCGTGGAGATTGGGAAACAACACTTGAACTGCGTCCATGGCCGCGGTGGTCGATGGAGAGAAATGGGATCCAGCTTGGGCAGCATCACGACGGAGGAGGCAAGAGGTGGAAGATGATAGGGGATCGATCTCGGGGAAAAATGAGTGGTCTGGACATGTGTAGGAGATAAGGATATAAGGATGGATGGGCGGCGCCTAGCCCCATAGGGACGCGTGGCGAGCGTAGAGGACGGTTTACGCGAGCGATTGATCATCCGAATGAAAGTAAACATTTTCCTTATGATATTCTCCTTAATAATTAATGAAAATATCATCCACCACCTCGAGGGTTTGTTTCTGATATACTTTTTGTTATTCTTCTCATTTTTTTAGAAAAGGAGGATTACCCCCGGCCTCCGCATCAGAGTGATGCATGCATCCCCTTTATTAAGCAAAGTAACCGAAATGTCTGTGGTCCAGAACAAGCTCGCTCAGAGCTGAAAAAGTAATCAAAAAAGTAAAAGTTGCTACAACCAGCAAAAATCGGACAAGATAACTAAACACCTATCCTATTACTAGATTGCCATCCAAACCGGTTGTAGATATCCCGAGCTACCATCTCCCATCGGGTAGACCCAGTAACCAAAGTGTTGGGGATGTTCCCTAAGGCTAAGACCCGAACAAAGTATGGCCCGCCAAGAGCCTGAAGGCCCTATGGGTCATCCCATTTTCTGAGTCGTGGCAAGATGATAATAAGGGCCAAAGGTCCAAAACGAGACCCGACAGGCGGCCGGCTCTCAGAGGAACTCGATGGGCCGACTCATATGGAGGCCCAGAAGAAAGATCTTCCTAACTTGGAGAACAAAACAAAAAGGAGTTGGAGTAGGATACGGGTTAAGTGTACGACCCAAAATCTTCTATAAACCTTGGGACACAACCTATTATATAAAGAGGAGTCCCTAGTGTCAGTGTCAAAACCAGCGAATCTCGGGTAGGGGGTCCTGAGCTGTGGATCTAGGATCAATGGGGAACAAGGGACGATGAACACAGTGTTTACCCAGGTTCGGGCCCTCTCAAAGAGGTAAACCCTGCGTCCTGCTTGATTGTATTTGATGTATGATGTGGTTACAGAGTAGATCTACCTCAAGATCAGATGAGCTAAACCCTAGGTTGATGAGGTGATGGATGTAGCTCTAGCCCTAAAGACTAAAACCCTCCGGTTTATATAGGCACTGGTTGGGTTAGGGTTACATGCAATCGGTTACAAGGAAGGAAAGATCTTGCCTAATCTTGACTTGGAGGGCACACCACGACTCCGAAGATTCCTTATCTGGCAACAGATCGGTACCACAGCATGGTCTTCACATCAACCCTTTAGTCCGACCCACAGGTATTGGGCCGGCATCCCGAGGACCCCGTAGTCCATGACTCCCTCAGTAGCCCCCGAGCTGGCCTCCAACGCCGACGATTGCTATCAAACATCATGGGATCTTCGGCTTGCGAGGTGAGTTCTTTACCTATCCGGAGTACCATTCTTATGCCGAACACTATTCGGAAACCAAACTGTATTCGACAACTTGGCGCCCGAAGACATCTTCAGATCAAGATGGGGCCGTCAGAGATTAATGCTTTCCTCGGGGCAAGGGCCAGCCTTGACCATCGCACACCTTTCCAGAAGGCGGGCGACCCATGCCACCTTTTCGCGGGCCCGTCCCTTTGGTTTTAGGGCGGAACGTTTATTTATAGATTCCAAGGGCGCGCCATCCTCCAGAGCCGCGCTGCGTCGTCTGGCCCGGCAAGTTCAAGACGGATCTGGCTCCGTGCTACGACGGCACTCTTGACCCCACTGAGTTTCTCCAGCTCTATTAGTTGAGCATCGAGGCGGCGAACGGCAATGATAAGGTCATGGCAAACTGGTTTCCCATGGCCCTCAAGGACGGCGCACGCTCTTGGCTCCTGAACCTTCCGGTGGGCTCGATCTCCTCCCGGGACGAGCTTCACGAGCGCTTCGTTGCCAACTTCCAGGACACTCGTGACCGTGCACCCACAGCAGGCGACCTGCGGCGCATCAAGCAATAGCCGGGGGAGACCTTGCACAAGTACATACAACACTTCAACACCGTTCGCCTCAAGATCCCCAAGGTGTCAGATGAGGCTATCATCTCGGCGTTCTCTGATGGCGTCCGCGACGTCAAGATGAAGGAGGAGCTTGCCATCCATGAAGACCTGTGCTCGGCTCTAGAGATGTTCAACTTAGCGGCCAGGTGCGCAAGGGTAGAGGAAGGTCGCCTCTCCCTCTTGGAGCCTCCGGAGGTCGATCCCGACGATAAGAAGGCCAAGGCTAAGGACGTGAAATGCAAGGGTCCCGCTGTGCTGCGGCTGAGCCTGAGATGAAGTGCGGCTGCAACCACCCCGAGTCCTCCTAGGGCAGCCGCCCATTCTGTGTCTTCCACAACATCCACAGCCACAACACCAAAGACTGCCAAGAGCTCAGGGCGATCCGCAACGAGCGCCTTGGCCGCCGCCCCGAGCGCGACAACCGTGGCTATGGCCTTGTCGGAGGCTGCGGTGGGGGGCGCTAGGACAACCGCGACCCCCGCCAGGACTGGCGCGATTAGCCCCGTGAGGATCGCTGGCAGGGCCAGCCTCGCGATGGCCCCTGGAGGGACCAGCCTCATGAGGACCGTCCCCAGGGCAACGCCGGCCTCCCTCCACTGCTGCTGGCACCAAGCAGGAATGACGACCACCTCCAGGACGACGGGGCTAGGGGCTTCCAAGACCCTCGTGCCATTTCCTGCATCCTGGGTGGTGCTCAGGTCCCCGCTTCCCATCGCATCTTCAAGCAGTTTGCTCGTGAGGTGAACGCGGCCCTCCCCAAGCTCGAGGCGTCGCGTCCCCTTAGGTGGTCCAAGTATGCGATCACCTTCGACTCTACAGATCAGCTTAAGTGTTCAGCCACCGCTGGTGCACTCCCGATGCTCTGCTCGCCGACCATCAGCAACGTCCTCGTCACCAAGACACTAATCGATGGTAACGCAGGGCTCAACGTCCTCTCCGTCGAGACGTTCAAGACACTCCAAGTGCCCTACGACCAGATCCTCCCCACCAAGCCCTTCTCAGGGGTGACCAACGGCTCCACCATCCCCATAGGGCATATCCGTCTTCCCATCACTTTCAGCAAGCGCGACAACTACCACACCAAGCTCATCGACTTTGACGTCGCTCACATTCGCCTCCCGTACAACGCCATCCTCGGGTACCCGGCCCTCGCCAAGTTCATGGCAGTGACTCATCACGGCTACAACGTCCTGAAGATGCCAGGGAGCGGCAACATCATCGCGGTTGCCTGTGACGAGAAGGATGCGGTGTGCTCCCTCGAGCGCGCCTACCAGGCCGCTGCAGTCGAGAACTCGGACGACGAGGGTGCCATCCATCCTCCTGAGGCCGCCCCCAAGAAGAAGAAGCAGCTCCTCCTCAAGTGCCGTCAGGAGGCTGGGGCATCCGACGATCATGCCTCAGGTCTTGCGCCCACTGCTGGGGCGCCTTCCTCTCTCGCATAGGGAGGCACGCCCGGCGCCCTCTCAGGACGGGCTCGGGGGCTCTCCTATGGAGGGCCTCTGGCCTGACCAGTGTCACGAGGGAGGTGTTCAGGCACCATGTGGAGGCGTGTTTCAACGCGCGCTTCCACGAGCAGGGCATAGGGCGCGAGGCGCGAGGCGCTCAGGAGTTCATCACCAAGGCGATCGAGGAGCTTCAGGAGGCGCGAGCCATGCGCGGTGAGCGCCGCCCCGCATCACTTAGTGCAGCTGCCGCCCCGGACATGGGTGGCGAGCTGTGTGTCTGTATCAACATCCTAGGCCTCAACAGGGCTGCTTCTCAGGAGCTCTTCTGTCCATCCCGCGTTAGACGGAGTGGGGGCTACCCATGCAGCTAGGTTCGCATGCCATTCGGCTTGCTGAACGCGGCTGCCTCACACCAACGCTGCATGGAGGGCATCCTGGCGGCTCACGAGGCTAGGCGCCAGGCGATCCTGATGGAGGAGGCGCGGGAACCTCGCGAGCCAACCGGGGCTCAGGAGCTGGCCAGCTCATGATGAGTGACTTCTGCGGCACGCATTTTCAGCTGCTCCAACACTTCTACAATGACGGTGCGAGGTGACTTTTCGGTTTGTTCAGTTGAGGGCGCCCATCGGGCTGCATTATCCTCAAGCTGTACGGGTCCGTCCCTGCAGCATGTATCGTTTTGCGCATGAATCAGAACTGGCCTTGCCCTTTCATGAGTTGCTTTATGTTATCATCTGCATGTCTGGTGCTTCGCCACCATGAATGCCGTGCGCCCTCACAAACCCGCCCGTGACCGCCTCATGATTAAGGACTGGCACAGCATCTGTGCTCGGGTCCGTCCCTACAGCGTCGCTAAACCCAAGTGGCCGAGCTCTGTCTCACAGGCTAGCTCCCATGTACGTGACCTCCCGTGGTCCTTGATGCCTTGTTCTCGCATGTGCTAATCAAGGGTGGATGAGTCAGGGCGCGCGCCCCCGTGCCTCGCCTCCATGGGAGCCGCGCGCCGGTTGTCTTTCTTTAGGATTGTTGCATGAGAAGACTGGGCACATCATCTGTGCTCGGGTCCGTCCCTGCAGCGTCGATAACCCAACGACTGAGCTCTATCTGGCGGGTCGGCCCCGTTCACGTCACCTCCTAGGGTCGTTGGTGTCTGACCTTCTCATGCGATGCCCTCCAGAGATTCACTCGGTGTAGGCCACCTAAACATCTCGCAGGGCCCTCACAAATGTTCCGGACCAAAAATTCAAGCGCAACTTGCCTTGAGGTAGGGCCTCGTGAGTCTCGCGCTGGCTCACGAGTGCCCATATACACCTCCTTCAGTCCTGCTGTGCTAGCCACGTGTACGGACGGGGTTGTACACGCCTTGGAGTCTACCCCAGAGGGAGCTCCCACTCATGCACCAGTGGAAGCCCCATGCTCCGCGCTGGCGGACAACACGGTCGAGGAGCGGCTATGCCCATGCAAGAGTGGAAGCACCATGCTCTGCTCTGGTGAATAAATAACCGAGGGCACCCTAGCGGTTGCAGTAACCTCAGGAGAGCCACTAGGCTCGCTCTCTGGCCCCACCACGCCGCCTTTCCCCGGAAGGGCTGCGTGAGGGGGCTGGGCACGGGGCTACGCTCAGGCCACGCCTGGCGCACGCCACCTCACCAGGTCTATCGCACCTGGTCTTCGCGTGTCCCTCCCAAGCAAAGGCTGGCGAGGAAAGGTATGGAGGGCTCCGGATTAACTTAGACGATGCTCGCATTTCCTTCATGAGGGTTGTTCTTACGTCAAGGGGGACCCCTAAGCATCGCGACTCAAGGCCTCACTGGTCACGTAGCCCCTCACCCCTTGGTCTCGACCTGGTGATCCGGATGCCCCAATGGCGGTTGAGGTATGTGCGGGGTCGGGCCCTGCCGACACATACCACTAACGGAAACAGAAAGGAAATCGAGCATGAAAAGGAAATCGTGGAGTCCCAGGAAATTATTACAAAACATAATGTCTTATAAGTTCAAAGCAGAAGTTCTCACACCTCCGCGAGGCACGGTAAATGTCGCAGGATCAAACTGGGAGGAAGCGCCACCTTCAACCTTGGCTGCCGCCGTCGCCTGCCTTGGGGAGCCCGTCGTCAACAATGCCGCCGTCATCCTCGCCGCTGGCTCCGGTCATCGCAACCGCGGGGTCGACGCAGAAAAACTTTTGCAGCAGGGCCTCCACATACTTCTTCATGACCTCGGCAACAGCGTCGCGTGACTCAGGAGCCATTGGTTCGATCAGCGCGCCAAGGTCGAAGCTTGGGTACCGGAGGTGGAGGTGGCTGAAGACACGCGTTGCGGCCGCGGTGAAAAGTGCGCGGCACTCCCCCTCCACCATGGTGCCCGCTCCGCGACGATGTCCTCAAGCGACTCAGCGAGCTTGGGGAGAAGCCCGATGAGGCCCTCCTCCGGAGTCTCTAGCGCACTACAAAAAAATACACTTCCGTGATGATACGTGTTTGTCACAGTAGGTCACGTTTTCTGTCATGCATGTACATCCATGACGATTTTATGACAGAATCAAGATAGTCATAGCCGTGCTGTCGTAGAAGTGTTCCATGACATTACCAAAATTATCATCACAGAAGTGTTCACTTCCATGACAATAAATGCCGCGTCATGGAAGTGCTTTCGTCAAGGGTGACTGACACGTGGCATCCACCGTAACGGGTCGCCGTTAAGCTATCGGGTTCGGTTTTGGATCCAATAACCCGCTAACAGCCACGACCAATGTCGATTTTCCACGTGTAAAATTCTCATTGGCCAACGGAACCACGTGTCAGCTCCGCGTTGGCACAGGTGTCACTCATCCAATGGGAGAGATGCGCCTATGATATGTTGACACGTGGAGCGGCCCAAAAGTGGCCCACAAAGATTAAATGGGCCGGCCCAACTAAAGGCCCACAAGATTTTGCGGACCATAATGGGCTGGCCCAGCTAAAGGCCCATGAGATTTCGCCGACCATAATGGGCCGGCCCAGCTAAAGGCCCACGAGATTTCGCCGACCATAATGGGCTGGCCCAGCTAAAGGCCCACAAGATTTTGAGGACACTAGTAGGCCGACCCGTTAACAGGCTGCCATGTTTTGGGCCAAATGCCGGCCCATATTTGATCCGGTCCATTAACAGCCTGCCACGTTCCAGGCCTAATAAAGGCGCATGTGAGATCCGGCCCGTTAAAAACCTACCACGTTCTGGGCCAAATTACGGCCCAGATCAGATCCGGCCCTTTAAGAGGCTTTGGGCTAAATTATGGCCCATATCAGATTCGGCCCGTCAACTGGACGCTATGCTTTTGGGCCCACTTGCTAAAGGCCCATTTAGTAATTCGACCTGATATTAGTTTCGGCCTGTTAAAGTCCCGTTTAACATTTCGGCCCTATATTTATTTCGGCCTGTTAAAAGCCCGTCATATAGTTGGGCCTAACTACGGCCCGGTTTGCATCCGGCCTGCTCACAGCCGATAATCTGGTTGGGCCAAACAAGGATCGAGACAATTTTGGCCTGTTAATGGCCCGTGATGTGAATCATGGGCTGGGGTCTATTTCGGCCTGCTGCTGGCCCGTGAGCTGTTCAGCACGTTTCAGGCCCAACCTACTTTTTAGCCTCCTAAAATCCCATTGAGTTTTCTTGCAAAAATAGGGACAGCGGTTTACTCGGCCTATTAAAGGCCCGAATCTACTAGTGGGCCAGTTTACATTTAGGCCTGTTAACGGACCAAGAGATGACTGGGCCCATGATGCGGATCATACATAGTGATTTGCATGACGACCCAATTATGTACCGTAATTTTACGGTTTGGCCGGTTTACCGCGAAGACAGGATATATATATACAGTAAATAACTTCAGCATTGTGAATAATAATAAACCTAGACTATACAATAAAGAAATTACGGCATATTACATCCACTGGGCATCAACTATGATAATAAAGCACAAGCAGACAACAGATTACATACACTGGGCATCAAAGATCGCCACCAGTGCAAATAAACACGCCGACAAAATAATATACAAAACCAACAACACTTCAATAGAGTTCAAGAAAGGTTAGTCCCGCTCGGGAGCTGCAGCGCAAGCAGCTGAGCAAGCTGATGAGACTGCGCTTGTTTGACACTTATATACTCCTCACTCTGAAAGATAAACAAGCAGACAGATGACAGGTTTTGCACATATAAGTATCAGTGCTGACAATTCATCACATTTCTTACTGACGAATAAAGTGACACAGTTTAAAATAGCATTAACACAATATGGTATTATTCAGGTTAAGACATGGCAGGAAATGACATTGTGAAGGGGTTGGCAGCTTCACGACACCACTGGATTACAGATCAAGAACTCATAAGTATCAATGGTTAGTGTGCTGTCAATTTATCCCATTTCAGATTGGCAAATAAAGAGACGGTTTAAATAATAGTAGAATGATATGACATTGTTCATAGTTAAGTCATTGCAGAATATGACATTGTGCTGTAGTGGGTAGGTTCACCACACCACTGGATAACGGATCAAGAACAGAAGCATACATGCAGTGCAAAAGAAGATCACTTGCTCTGTATAGTTTAATTTACATGGTATGAAGAAGGAACTTGGTTGTACAACTGAAAACTTAAATTGAGAAGGACAAACTTTTGTTTATGAACTACATAATAAACTTTAAACATGCAATTTGATGCAAACACCAAAAATAAACAGCTGTTGCAGTCATGCCTAACCAAATATACACAACAAAGTTTGAAGGCTTGAGAAGGACAAACTTACATTATTGGTAGAGACAGGCTCTATAAAGCCCTTGTCCATGCTGATGGGGGGGGGGCAATTCACGAAGTTTACCACATAATCTTCTTCATAAGCATTGCCTTTATTCTACATTTTGTTAAGAGTAAATATAGATGTGATAATATAAGAAAAAATGGAGAATATTTAAGATAACATGAAGAGTGATGCTACATAACCAAGTAGCTATAAATGTAAGTACAACGATACAGGCAAAAGGGACAACCAAGAGCAATTGCAGAGTTAAACTTCTTCAGTACCATCGGTGTTATCCAACCTTATGGTAAGAGTAAATATAGATCTGATGTGTATAAAATGGAGGGCAAAGGAAAATAAGCTGCAGAGTGATGGTACATGAACAACTAGATGTCAATATAAGTACACCGATAAAGGACAACAGGTACTTACACGAACAATGCAGAGCTAAAAAATTTCATTGGCATTGGATATATTCTACACTAATGTAACCATTCATACATATAAGATAATTTGGAGCGAACAATTGATAAGCAAGCTATCATGCATACTGCTGTCACATAATGAACCAGGTATGAATGCAAGTACAGTGATACAGGATAACATGTACTAACAAGAGCAAAGAAGCGGGCAGCATATTTGCGATATCCTGTCGTCCTTTTCAAACCGAAATTCTTCTTCGAGCAGATTTCCTGCAAAAAAGATCCGTAAGGCACATGCGGAAAAGTAGAAGCTCAAATTGTCATGATCATAGACAGTACCTCATCCTAGGAACGAGACCAGTGCATAACAAGGTTTATCCATTCAATGTCTTCTAAATTTAGCATAGGAGACTTCACCGGAAATTCGTTTATAGACTTGCCATCAAAGTGTGATTTCCTCAGGTAACACCAATACAACTGCAATGCTTCCTTGAGAAGCGCAAGCAAGCTTTGCTCGTCATGACTATCCAGATTGACCCTCGCCTACTTACAACAATGTAATGTAAATCATTGATGTGTTCAATCAGCGGAAAACAGGAAAATAATCACCATGAATAATAGCACTTACACGTAAGTGGGACAGGAAGATGTGAAAATGGTGTTTGTCTTCACTATAATCTTCCCATGATGGGAATATATGCACGTAGTCCCTAGCAACATTGAAAGCATTGTCTTTTAAACTGGGAATAACTGGAATGGGGTTCCAATCTGCAGGAATTGGCCGTCTCTGCAGTTGGGATAGGTCTTCGGCCGGTGGACTTGCTGTACTTTTTGTTGGAGTGGGATTTTTCTGTGGTACGGCTGGTGCTATGGCAACTGAAATTGGCATACCTTTTGCTGGAGTGCAGGTCCTGTGTGGTGGGGCTAGTGGTGTGGCCAGTGAAGTATGGGTACAGTCTGTTGGAGTCGGTCCTACGTTTTGTGTCACTGGTTGTAGAGCCAATATAAGATTTCTCTGGCACCACCACATTTTTCAAGGACTTTGCTGGTGCTCCTTCAGGTTCGGCAATCACCCTCTTCCTTTTTGATGTCTGATGCACAAGAATAGCATTTGAGTGAAAAAACATGGTATGATAACTGATGGAATATGTATTGATAATGGATGGGCATGGCATCTTGACATATATGATGAGTAAACTAAGCAGATGGTGGTGCAACAAAGTAGAAGAAATGCAAGACAACTTATGCAAGATACGTGCAATCAATAAAACCTTGCCAAATTAGAACAGGCACCTTGATGGGTGAACAGGACAAGCCATCTGCCTTTGACTCCTCAAGGTCAGAATAGTCATTAGGATCATATTCTGAACAAGAATCTACAGGTGGGCAGCGTATGAGTTTCATTGCATCCAGAATGGCACTCAATGCCTTGGTGCCAATTTTGTAAGTCGTTGCAGTGTTCCACAATATTCTTCTGATCACGGATTCTGATATTCACTGTGATTACGTATAATATCTGAGAAGCATGAAAACATAAATAGTAGTGAGATTATCTTTGAAATGCAGAGGATTTCTAATATAGGGGCGCCCCTGTAAACCCTTGTGTGCTATCACTGGATTCTGATGAGAGAGCTCATGTGTGCTGTAATATGGTGCGTGCATTAATATAATCTAGCACAAGTACACAAAAAATAGGCTCCAGAAGTAAGGATAGTTGGCAGATGATAGGTTCATAATATACTGTATAGAGAGTTTATTGCCAAACCATGATAACAAGAGCATACAACAACTAGGCAGATCGTAGTGTACATAAAAGGGGTACACCATAATCACGATATATAAATCGTGAAAGTGGAACTGGCTGGAAAATACAGTTTTGTATTGACGCTACTAATTGTAAGACTATCGATCACGTATAGGCCAGCTCTATCAGCTGTTGACTGCAGATGTCCCTGCTCCCCTTCCTGACAAGGAACATACTATACGTACTAAATACAGAATAACAAAAGAGGAACATGTTAAAGAATAGAAGAGGAAGCATATTCTTGAGGTTCCGCTTCATTGCATACAATGTTGGTTGCCCACTCATGATGAATCACAGCGCCCAAAGAAATGCAATTCCGTGATGTCTCTCTATATGTGGCCACATGTATTTGGAAAATCAAGTGGGAGCATTACCTGACCAATTAAATGTGTGTCCGTTAACTAATATCAGTATCATATCACAATTCGTATTTGAAGAAGTAAGCTTTGGACTTATAATTGGTGTGTTGTTTAGCTTTAAAGGGTGAACAACTGCTAGTAGGACACAAGGCACCTACGCAGATCGTAGTGTAGATATAATGGGAAACCCTAAGCATCAGGAGTAAAATCAGCAATGTGGCACTTGCTGGAATATATGTGCTAGTATTGCCAGTACGACTAGAAAGGCTTAGGATACCAGCTCTCTTCAACTGAAGGCGCGGTACTGTTAATATCACTGTAACTCTCAAAGGCGACATAGCTCCCCGCATTTCCTTGCTAATTTTATAGGATTCAAGTGGGCAGGCCACTACAATTCCTATTCCTATGTTTACAAAATCCTACGAATCAAAGAGGCCCGAAGAGTTCAAAGTGTCCATCACAACCGACCGTATAGACCTCTACACTGCAAATGTCCCTGCTCATCTTCACTACAAGGAACATACTGTACTACTATCGTACTCCCTCCATTCCAAATATAAGTCTTTGTAGAGATTTCCACTATGGATCACATACAGATGTATACAGATACATTTTAGAGTGTAGATTCACTCATTTTGCTCCATATGTAGTCCATGGTGGAATCTATACAAAGATTTGTATTTAGGAATGGAGAGAGTACTTATTAAAGAAGAACGGAAGAGGAACATGCTAAAGAAGAGCAAGAAGATTTTGGATAATAAAATGTTCGTTGCGCAGTGCCCACACATGATGAACTAGAGCGCATTAAGAATGCAACTCCCTGCTGTCTCTCTATATGTGGTGCACGTGCTTTTTGAAAGTAAAGTAGGAACATTAGCTGACCAATTAAACGTTATCAGTTTTAGTAATATCAGCATCATATCAGATTCGTATTTGAGCAACAAGTTTGGAATTATGAGTGGCACGTTGTTTAGCTTGATGGATTCAGGAGCAGTGCTAAGCAGCTACGATGATGGTACTGAATATAAAGGCATGTCTGCATGCAAGTCGCGTGAATTTTGTCATTTGGGTCAGTCGACCATTTCAGGCGGTTGGATGAAGATCCTACATCTCCTAACCCTTCTTCTTCCTCATCTCTGATTCTTCCCATACAGAACACCGCACGGGCCGCCGACCGAACCACCGGCCCCCGACCCCCCGCCCTCCCCTAAACCGCCCCCACTGCCTGTGTTCCTCCGCCACCCCCAGCCCCACCCCCACCCGCGTCGAGTTTTCTTCATTCGGCGAGGCCCCACCACCGCCCCCACAACCACCGTCCCCACCTGAGCCCCTTCCTTTGCACCGGCGAACTCCGACGAGCTCTCAAAAATTGACTGACCCAATTTTGAAATTTAGTCTACTGTCATTTAACTAGTGTGGAATATAAAAGGGGAAAACCATAAGCATTGCGAGTATAGTGTTGAGCGTGCCATGGCGAATCTGAAGGTGCAAACCGGACAAAGGCAACTTCGCAACCAATGTTTGCTTTCAACTAACAAGTAAGTGATGGACAAGAAACTAGAGTAAAGCAGTGGTGATCTATTTTCTTGCCGCGATAAATAAGTTAAGCAGATACGAAAGAGTACCGCCTTTGGTGCGGCGCCGTGTATGCATCTGCTGAGAATTTGACAGTGCTGCGGTAGCGATGGCTATCGGCAGCGTGGAAGCAGATCTAGGAGGGTAGACGGTGGCGGCGGGGCGCGGTGGACGAGACTGTCGTAGGAGCGGCACCGGCAAGGTGGACGATGGCGGGGATGAAGCGAGAGGACGGGTTGCAAGGATCCCGGTCCGAAGCCATGGATGAGAGAGGTCGATCTCTTGTAATGGATGACGGCATCGGGGTATCAGCTCCGGCATAGTGGAGGAGGACGGCGGTGGATGGGGCGGCGGACGGAGGAGGGTGGGGTGGAGAGGGTGTTTTGGCGCCCACGGAGTACGAATGGGGAAATGGAGGGAGAGAGGAAGGGGGGAACCATGTCTTCAGGGCGCGCTTGTCTCAAATGCGAGGAAATTTACAAACTTAGCCCCCGTTTAAAATTTCCTACATCACAGCATAATAGTCGGTTGGGGATAGGGCGGTAATCTCGCATACACCGAATATTTGCCGACGAGAGTTTCTATTTGCGCCCAACGTGTATGAATCGGGGAGGGAGTCAATTTCGGCCGAGGAGACACTGTGTTTTGGCGCCCACCGTGTATGAATCCGGGTGAGAGGCGGTTATGTCACGTTTGAGTGAAATTACAAACCTACCCCTATCGAAACCTATAGAAATCGAGCCGATAGGCTTTGCGTGTCAGGGATAGGCAGTAATTTCCATCTCGCAGATTTTGGTTTCGGGCGGTTACTGCGACTTTCCCCGCTTCGTTCAAATTTTTGCAGAGCAAGAGTGCACGTTTACCGTGCCAACTCAATTCGAATCCAGTTTGTATTCTATTTTTGTTCGGGCAGGATCCATTTTCGATTGGAATAAAATTCTATATACATCATTTTTTTATATATACTTTCAAAAGCACAACAAAGAATTATGCTCCTTTATATGTATAATATGATTTACAAATACAATTATCTCAAAATCATAAGGTTGAATTCAAAAAATTTAAACCAAATTATGTTATACTAAAATGTATGGATCGATAATATCTACATATTAAATAACATAGATGCGCGTGAATTCATATGAGTATGCATGTTTGATAGATCAATTTTGGTTCGAGTATGAATTACATGTATCATCATCTCGAATTCAAATATTTGAATCCCTTTTATATTGAATCCTTTCACGCCCATCTCTCTCGCATGCTCCTTCATGTAGCTATCACTCTCTTTTCTCTAGCTCACCCGCACACTCACTTCATGTTTCTCCTATTTTCGCAAACATGGTCTCTCGACGTCTCCCTTGAGAAGTGTCACACTCTCCCTGTCATTATACATTACACGGTTTTCATTATCTCTCACGTCTCTACCGTTCTCTGGTATCACTAGGTACCTAAGCTTTCTTTTTCACCGCCACACACACGGTCTCACTCATCTTTCACTTTGTCTTTCTCTCTATGGGGTTCTCTCACACACCCTATATGCCTATAGATATGACTCATACCACTAAAATTACTCTCTCCCGCAGACACAACATTTGTTGCGGTCTCCTTTCCATCTCCATCCCAGTTATAAAATTGGCATTATTCATTTGTTTACCGATCAGACAAACTCCCCCCTCTCTCTCACACACACAACTCCTGCTTCCACTCCCCTTCCCGACTACCGTCCCTCTCTCTCACACACAAAACTCTCGCTTTCGCACCCCCGACTCGTATTTCTCTCACAAACATTGATTGACTAGCCTCCAGATAGGTTTATACACCTGCACACTCGTGCTTCCACTATTGCGTACATGTCTCTCTCGCGCTCCTTGTATCTATGTAGATTTTTCATCCCTTCTTGAGACACGCCCTCTCGATCTTGCACACACGCACTATCGCCTCATTTTAAGCTGATACCTCTCGTACACACACTCTTTGTGTCTTTGTCACACATGCACTCCGTCCTCCTCCTCTCCCCCTCTCTCTCACACACACAACACACACACACATACGCATGGGCTTTTTGCAACAACTAGCAAGATGCCCATGCGTTGCACGGAACATCAAGATGCATCTGTATGAGTAGTTTATCTTGTGGGAGAAAAGGATGGACGAGGGAAGGCCTTATTTGCAAATGTGGAGAGGGGTGTGGGTATCTTTTTGCAAAATTGCCATAGTTTCCTTCCTATCCGTCAGATATAAATCGGACGACCTATATTGCAGGATGGCAGGCACACCATCATCACCGACTTTGTTTTTCATCTCTACTCTTATAAAAAGCATAGTCGATGATGATGGTGTGCCTGCCATCCTGCAATATAGGCCGTCTGATCTATATCTAACGGATAGGAAGGAAACTATGACAATTTACCTGCACTCCTCTCCATATTTGCAGATAAGGCCTTCCCTCGTTCATCCTTTTCTCCCACAAGATCTTGATGTTCCGTGCAATGCACGGGCATCTTGCTAGTAAGAGTAGAAATTAGAGATATACCACTTCTCGAATCTTGAAACCAACCACATTCCTCCCTTATCTCATCAAAACCGCCAAAGGAATATATTTTGAGTGAAACATAACATATTTTTAGTGATATAGGTATTTCAAAACTAGACTCTTTTTTTCTATCAAATCGGTGAATATGTATTAATCTACTTTGATCGTGTGGCAACGCATTGGCACATTGCTAGTAGTTATTATTACTGTATAATTTTTTGGACACCAGACAAACGATGGAGTACATATACGAAGAGAAGAGGCGCACGCACGCAGTCGGTCTCTCGCTGTCTCGCACACATGAGAGTTACGTAAAGGCACCATTAACAAATAAACCCTAAAACCCTAGGTGCACGATTGCTGCATGCGCGGGTACCGGGTACGTGGTGGAGCGCACCTTTGTAGGAATAGTCAGCTCGCGTGATAATTTTATCCGTAGGAGTTGATGGTCGAGACCACAGGTGAACGACCTAGAGGCGGTGGCTCGCCAGTTGCCACCGATCGAGTAGCCATGTTTAAAATATCATTTTTTAGCGGGGTAAGAGTTCCGATTTTCAATGGTGCATTATAAGTACTAAGTAGTTTTTAGAACGATTGGTATGGAGCAAAAATGGAATTCATAACTACTACCTCCTTGGCGTATGGTTGTATGGGTTTATGCTGCGAGATGTTGAACCTGGTAGTTCTAGGGCAAATACTATGGTTTCGATGTTGGTTTCCAGTAATGAAAATCGGAAGGGGGAAGCCCTTCTTTGATAAAAAAAACTACTACCTCCGTCCGTGTTTACTAGTCCCCATCGTATTTTGGGTCAAAGTTTGTCCACGAATTTTACTTGTAAAATGTGAATGGAAAACGAGATTTTTTATACCCAAACAAAAGGGGACCGGAGGGAGTGATTGCTCTGACACGGATGCGACCTCTCATAGCACATGCATTGAACCAACGCGCCAGCCAAGAGGTCCCCACTCGCTGCAGGCCCGGCTGAACACGCCTCCTCGCCGCATGCAACCGGCTTCAGACCGCCCCGCCTGCCTCCATTGAATCCGCGCGTGTGCCGGCAACACATCGTTCCGCGAGCCGGCCAGCATTTTAGAACACAAAAAATGACCAAAATATAATTAATTACGCATGGTCTTGACTTGTTGTGCTCGCACTGGTAGCAGGAACTAGAGGTTTTTCTTTATTTATAACTCTCCTCACATTTTTTTGGCTTTGAAGTGAATCCTGGTTGTGGACATTATCTATGAATGTGCAGATATCTGTGAACATGAGTTTGATGTGGAAGTTGAACTTGGAATGTTGGGCTTGCGCGTGAACCATGTCCAATGCTTCGTCTGTTATTGTTTGGAAAGTAATTGCTGTTATTACATGACCCGAAAAAATTTTATTTTGTGCCACATCAGTAGATGTGCGGACATCACAACAGGCATGCTGACTGGATAAACATTTGAACCTAGCTATTATGAACGAAAATTTGTATTGACAACAGTTTTAGATAGCAGGAGATGCCTAGCTTGCTGCCTCTGCTAGCTTCATTTTGGATTCTTCCCTCTCTTCTTTGGCTTGGGTGAAGAAGCATCTGATTGCTCTTTTCGCTTCTTCAGGAACTCAGCTACATTCTCAAGGGTTGTTGCACGCTTTCTTTCAGCCTTTACTAGAGCCACGAGGACACAAATAGTTGACGACTCCACCTAGCTTGTGTGTAATCCTGCATCATCTGGGAATTTGCACCTTGTGTCTAATCCAGCAACATTAGGGAACGGGCACCTTGTGTGTAATCCAGCCTCATTTTGGAAACATGATCTCGAGGTTGACCATACTTCCTGTCGTGGTACTAAGTCTGACAGTAAGAGTAGGGGGTACGTATGAGGAGGCAAGGTCCTAACTAAGGCGAGGTTGTACACATGAGTTTACGAGTTCAGGCCCCTCTCGGAGGAGGTAAAAGCCCTACGTCTCGGTGCCTTGAGGTGGTTGACTGGAATATTTGTGTGTGTGTGTTATAGGGGGTGCGAACCCTTATGCCAGTGGAGGGGTGGCTTATATAGGGTGCGCCAGGACCCCAGCCAGCCCATGTTACACAGGGTTCAATGTACATTAAGACAAGGCGTTACTGGTAACACCAGCCATAAAGAGCTATTAATGATCTTGAAGACTACAGAGTGAACGCTTGACCATTGCCATCCTGAGTGACTCTAGGTCTTCTGTTCTCCGAGTGGTTTCTTGTATGGTCGAGTGACTTCTTCACTGTCGAATGAAGTTGGGGTATCCGACTGAGACAGATAGCCGAGTGGATTGCACTCCTAGGAGAACTCAGCCAGTTTCTTTTGTTGTATCTTGAATGTCTTTGACTCTTAGGGCAGTGTCCTTGGGTAGGGCATCTAGGTCAGGCCTATGACCCTACCCTAGGTACATGTCATCGTCATTAGCCCCCGAATGGATTGAGGTCCGAGTGAAGAAAGAGCCGAATATGATTCTGACTCGATCCCATACTTCGGAGGCATTTCATCTGAGTTCGTGAATCATGTTGAAGCTTCGATCTTGTTTCAGTCACCTCGATCGATTCAGATGTCATCAAGTGAACTAAGCTGATAATCTTTGAGTGTTGAGATGGTACGAAATCTTCAGCGTGATTGGTTACTCTGTGGTTCTCGGATCTCACGGGATTCGAAATTTCGGGGAAGCGCGCGGGACGGGGTGCGCCGCAGTAAACGGAGTGGATAGACAGGGGTGCCTCGATTACCGTGCCACCTTTTTCGCCATGTATCAGGCGCGCGACAGTTGCAGGATTTGACATGATCACTTGGGCCCACGAGTCAGCCACTCGGAAGCAAGCCTATAAAAGGCGTCGAGGCTGATGTGTTTGCACAGTGTGCCGCATTCTTCTTCTTCTTCCTCTGCTTCTCCACCGGATCCACACCCACTCTCGACGCTGTCGTTCTGCCCGTAAGTTGCCTGCCGCGATGGGAAAGGACAAGACGGCGGCCCTGGAGCATGCAAAGAAGGTGACGACGACGACAAAGGGCAAGAAGATGGCTCGGGGGACGTCATCACGGTCCGATCTGTCGCCAGGCTGGATCCAGGGAGATTGGATCCGCTCTACTATTGAGAGGGATGATCTAGAGAAGCTCGTCAAGGACGGCTTGATTGCTGACAAGTCCTGGAGGTTGCCGGAGGGGGAGTCAGAGCCTCAGCCGCGCGAGGACGAGCGTGTCCTCCTCGCCACCCATGTCGACAGAGGTTTCTCCCTTCCTCCGCACCCATTCTTTAGGGGTTTTTTGAACTTCTTTGGTGCCCAAATCCATCACTTCCCTCCGAACACCATCACGTACCTTGCTGCTTTCATCTCGATGTGCGAGAATTACTTGGGTTGTCAGCCACACTGGGGTCTGTTCAAGCACATCTTCACTTGTCGATCTCAGTCGGTGAAGAAGGCCCGTCCGACTGACGAAAAGACACATGTGATACAAATGTGTGGGGGTTTAGGTATCCAAACCAGAGGTAGGAGCACTTTTCCTTCCATTACTCTTCCCGAGTCAGTTCAGGGTTGGCAGTCGACCTGGTTCTACTGCAAGGATATTCTGACTCCGGGTCAGTGGACCGGTCTCCCGCCTTTCACCATGGATCGGCCCTGTCTGCCCTCTTCATTGACTGTGGCCCCCGAGGAGAGAGGTGAAGTGAATCTTTTAGTCGACCAGGTTGTCAATTTGGTCCGGGAGGGGGTGACTGGTATGGATCTGCTCGAAGTGTTCCTCAGTCGACGCATCCAGCCTCTCCAAGCCCGAGACCACCCGATTTGGATGTATTCAGGCCCCGGAGACACCGCTTGGGTCACCCTGAGGAGGTCGCCGAGAAAACGGTGGCTCAATGGCTGCGAAGCATCACCAGTAACAAGGACACCCCAGGGGGTCTAGGAGAGTTCAGCCATTGGACACCAATCACGAGCCGGAGGAGGTGAATCTTACAATGCCGAGTGTTTTTTCTCTTTGATTTGTAATTGCTCTTGAATCTGACTGACTTTTGTTGACTTGCGCCTTACAGATCTACACCAAGATGTATTCGATGCCAAACGGAGAACAGTTCCAGGAAGGAGAGGAGAGCACAGACGAGAGTGGTGATTGGCAATCGTCGGGCGACGACGATGATGACAGCGATGACTCGGAATGCAGTGAGATGGCTGACTCACCGCCCTGCTCAGAACGTCGAACCAAACAACCTCAAGATCCTTCAGGTGGACGCGGCAAAGCAGCTCCTCCAAGTGCACAAGGGCAAAAGCGCACTCGGACTTCATCTCCAGGACCATCTAAAGAAACTGCTAAGCAACCCAAAGTCGCCCCAACGAAGCCTCGGAAGGCTTTTCCCAAGATCAAGGTGGATGTCCCAATCGCGTCTGTGTAAGTGTTTTGCTTGCTTTACTTGCATCTGTACTCTGTTGGGAACTTCCAGGCTGCTACTTCTGGGACCTCCATGGACCTTTATAAGGATGGAGATGATGAGGAAACTGAAGATGCGGCCACCTCCAAAGCGGGTACGACTCCGCAATCTTGCCTTCATTTTGTCAATTGAATCTGTCGGTCGACCGAACTTTTACGGTCAAGTCTTTTTTAGCGCCGCAAAACGTCATTGAACTTCCAGACGACAATGAAGACATGCCTCAGAAGACCATGGGAAGGAATGGCAGGACTTCAAGCAAGAGGGTGCCTGCCAGCAAGGTACCATAGTCGAAACCAGTGCCGGAACAAGTGATTCAGCAATCCAGAGATCCAGTTCGGGCTTCTGTCTCTTTTGCCGACCCTGTGTCGACTGATCGTCCCTCGGCGTCGACCGCTCAAGTCCCTGCTCCATCTGTGCAACTCCATGCTTCAGATCCTCTGGCTGACTCGACCATTCCACCAGCTCCACTCTTTGTTACTCATCATGTCCCAGAAGACCAGGTAAGCGCTGCTAAGGAAGCTATACGCCAAGCAGGCCTTAAGATGGAGCAGATGAAGGTGGTGCGCGAGGCCAGCCAGGCTGCTTATGATGCGAGCTCAACTCTCCAGACCAACGTCCAGGTTAGTTGATTTCCGACTGATCTTTGGCTTGACCCTTGCTCTGTTAGGATATGGTACTTGAAAACTGCTACTTTATTATTCGTAAGATGTCCGTGGATGAGCGTTTTGAAATCTTTAATGTGCATCTATCATGAGTCTGCACCTGTTCACCCACTAGGTGTTTCAACTTTTGCTGAAATAGTTTTTCCACTTGAGTCGACTAGGTCGCGTCGAGTGTATCTTTGAAACAGTGGGGGCACGCAGAGTGCACCCACTGGGTGTAGTCCCCGAGACCGCCGTCGAATGTTTGATTCGGCGGGGGTCTTTGATTCACAGTTCTTACACTCGGTCTAGACATGTCATGCTGAGTGGGATCCGGACCACTGGGGGCATGCCAAGTGCACCCACTGGGTGTAGTCCCCGAGACCGCGGTCGACTGCGGGCAGTCGGCGGTGGTCTGAAAATGCTTCGCTGTTTTCTTTTCTTTTCATTTTCTTTTTTTTCGACTGGATGGACCATGTCGAGTGGGAAGCTGAACCAGTGGGGGCACGCCAAGTGCACCCACTGGGTGTAGTCCCCGAGACTACTGTTGAATGTTTGATTTGGCAGTACACTTAGAACTCTTTTTGCCGTAATGACTTGAACTTGTATCTTATCGCTCCGAAGCAATCGACCTTCGTTCTTTGTCGACTGACGTGTCTTATTGCAGAAATCTTGTGAGCTCGGGGCTCAGTTTGCTAAATTGGAGAGGAAGCAGATTCAGCTCAACCTTGATCTGGAACTGGCCAAGCAGAATTTGCAGAAAGCCAAGGATGAAGCAGCTGCCATGGGAGGTAACAACTTGCCGACTGTTCGCTTTACCAGCTATACTTTTCTCCTTTTGAACTGAGTGACTCCACTCGAGCAGATGTGCATAGTGAAAACAGACAACTCCAAGCTCGTCTGAAGAATGTTATTTCTTTAGACAAAATGAAGCAGGCTCTGGAGCAGAAGGACCTCAACCTTGCCGCAGCGCAGAAGACGACGCGAGAAAGAACTGAACTTGCAGACAAGAAGCTGGCTTCAGTCGGCAAGTTAGAAGAAGAAAACGCCAAGTTGAAGACTGCCATTAACGAAGCCAACAAAGAAGTCGTGCAACTGAAGAAGGACAAGGTGGCCTTGACTGACAAGGTGGGAGATCTCGCTTGGAAGAGGGATGAACTGGAGGTTTATCTGGGAGGACTCATCAAGAAGATGTTCCTTATGCTTGAAGGTACTTTCCCCTGTCCGACTCATTTGCAACTGCTGACTCATCATACAACTGCCGACTCATCTTTTTTCTGTGTATGCAGAATTCTGTCAAAACTTCGAGGAAGAGACTGAGCGGTTTGAGACGAATCTGGATCCCATCAACTCCCCTGTCAAGGACGAAGCTGCGATGAACATGCTACGCCTGGAATCTCACCTCGCCAGCGTTACGGATTATCTTGCACGACTGAAGGTGGCAGTGACACGGAGCTCTGGCCACGTGTGACATTCTAAAATGAACTCAAGTCTCTGATGACTCGACTTAATGAAATCCCTGGTCGAGTGCAAGCCTGGAAGAAGTCATCTTCTCGGTGTGGCACGGACGTGGCTCTGTCTCTGGTCCGCGTTCATTAAAAAGAAGTTAAGGAAGACAAGTTAGCAGCCCTCAAGGTCGCCAATACCAAGAAGCTTCAATTACAGTCCTTCATGGAGATTTTCATTGAGGCTGCTACTCGGATTGCTGATGGAATCGACCTGGACGAGTTCATCGAGCCAGCTAGCCCTCCTCCCGTGGAGTGAGCAAACTTTATGCCTTGATTTTATTTGCCTCGGGATGCCGAGTGATTTTGTAACTGTTAATCTCTTTCGGGCCTGATGCCTGAGCACTTCCATTCGCGGTTCTGAACCTCGCTGGATTTATCCGAACTTAGTTTTTCTTTGAATTTGGTTGTTTTGCCTTCACCACTTTCAGATCTCTTAACTCCGAGTGGAACTTGATTATTTACTCGGAATAGATGTTGTACTTGTGACGCAGCTCCGACGAGAGGGTCGTGGACATGAACACTGGGTGTTGCACACGACCTGCACCTCGCCGTTCTTGCGGATCGGGATGGAGCGTACGTTGTGCTTGTGACGCAGCTCCGTCGAGAGGGCCGTGGGTATGAGCACTAGGTGTTGCAAATGACCTGTACCTCATCATCCTTGCGGATCGGGATGGAGCATACGTTGTACTTAGGCGAATCGGGTTCGCGGCTAAGCCTCTGAGTGAGATTGTTGCTCTTCACTCGGAGTGGTTTTTAACTTAGGCGAGTACGGGGTCGCAGCTAAGCCTTCGAGTGAGAGGGTTGCTCTCCACTCGGAGTGGTTTTTAACTTAGGCGAGTACGGGGTCGCAGCTAAGCCTTTGAGTGAGAGGGTTGTTCTCCACTCGGAGTGTTTTTTAAAGTTAGGCGAATCGGATTCGCGGCTAAGCCCCCGAGTGAGAGGGTTGCTCTTCACTCGGAGTGGTTTTTAACTTAGGCGAGTACGGGGTCGTAGCTAAGCCCCCGAGTGAGAGGGTTGCCCTTTATTTGGAGTGATTTTTAACTTAGGCGAGTACGGGGTCGCAGCTAAGCCCCCGAGTGAGAGGGTTGATCTTCACTCGGAGTGGTTTTTAACTTAGGTGAGTACGGGGTCACAGCTAAGCCCCCGAGTGAGAGGGTTGCTCTTCACTCAGAGTGGTTTTTAACTTAGGCGAGTACGGGGTCGCAGCTAAGCCCCCGAGTGAGAGGGTTGCTCTTCACTCGGAGTGGTTTTTAACTTAGGCGAGTACGGGGTCGCAGCTAAGCCCCCGAGTGGGAGGATTGCTCTCCACTCAGAGTGTTTTTTAACTTAGGCGAGTACAGGGTCGCAACTAAGCCCCCGAGTGAGATGGTTGGTCTTCACTCGGAGTGGTTTTTAACTTAGGCGAGTACGGGGTCGTAGCTAAGCCCCCGAGTGAGAGGGTTGCTCTTCACTTGGAGTGGTTTTTAACTTAGGCGAGTACGGGGTCGCAGCTAAGCCCCCGAGTGAGAGGGTTGCTCTCCACTCGGAGTGTTTTTTGAAACTTAGGCGAATCGGATTTGCGGCTAAGCCCCCGAGTGGGAGGATTGCTCTCCACTCGGAGTGGTTTTTAACTTAGGTGAGTACGGGGTCGTAGCTAAGCCCCCGAGTGGGAGGGCTGATCTCCACTCGGAGTGTTTTTTGAAACTTAGGCGAATCGGATTCGCGGATAAGCCCCTGAGTGGGAGGATTGCTCTCCACTCAGAGTGTTTTTGAAACTTAGGCGAATCGGGTTCGCGGCTAAGCCACCCACTGGGGGATTTGGACACATGTGTTTACGGGGTAACAATCATTAAGATACTGCCAAAATTTTGTCTTTGATAAGCAAACTGAAGGATTCTTATTACAACTCGTTGATCCGAGTGTTCAGGTATAAAAACGGCGGAGCAGCTCCGCATTCCACGCGCGTGGCTCGTCTTCTTTCTTGGCTACGTTGTAGAGGTGATACACCCCGTTATGGAGCACCTTGGTGATGATGAAGGGGCTTTCCCAGGCCGGAGCAAGCTTGTGAGGTCGCTTTTGGTGCACTCAGAGCACAAGGTCTCCTTCCTGAAATGCTCGACCTCTGACGTTTCTGGCATGGAATCGATGCAGGTCTTGCTGATAGATGGTCGACCGGATCAAAGCCATCTCTCGTTCTTCCTCTAGGAGATCAACTGCGTCCTGGCGTGCTTGTTCCGCTTCGACTTCTAAGAATAGTTCCACTCGGGGGGCGTTGTGCAGTAAGTCACTCGGAAGCACAACTTCAGCTCCATACACCATGAAGAAAGGAGTTCGATCAGTCGACCGATTTGGAGTTGTTCTCAATCCCCATAAAATAGATATAAAATAGATGGCAATTCAGTCACCCAAGCTCCAGGAGCATGCTTGAGATCGCGCATCAGTCGGGGTTTCAGCCCTTGAAGGATCAAGCCATTCGCCCTTTCTACCCGCCCATTCGACTGCGGGTGCGCAACAGATGTGTAATCGACCCGAGTGTCTTGGGAAGCGCAGAATGCTCTGAACTCATCAGAATCAGAGTTGGAGCCATTATCTATGATAATACTATGAGGGACTCCATATCTGAATACCAGCTCTTTGATGAAACTGATGGCAGTGCTTGAATCAAGGTTCTTGATAGGCTTAGCTTCGATCGACTTGGTAAATTTGTCGACTGCTACTAGCAAATGAGTGAAACCACTTCTTCCAGTCTTGAAAGGTCCAACCATGTCCAACCCCCAGACTGCAAATGGCCAAACGAGTGGGATAGTCTTCAAGGCTGATGCAGGCTTGTGAGACTTGTTTGAATAGAACAGACATCCTTCACACTTGTCGACTATATCCTTTGCCATCTCATTTGCACGTGGCCAATAGAATCCTGCTCGGTATGCTTTGGCTATGATGGTCCAAGAGGACGCATGGTGACCACAGGTCCCCGAGTGAATTTCGTTTAGAATCATTCGACCTTCTTCTGGGGAGATGCAACGCTGAGCAACTCCTGTGACACTTTCCCTGTAAAGCTGTCCACTTATCACGGTGAAGGCTTTGGATCGACGAACGATCTGACGGGCCTCATCTTCATCTTCCGGGAGTTCCTGCCTGAGCAGGTATGCGATATGGGGCACCATCCAGTCGGGGGTGATCACTAGAACTTCCATGATCAAGTCGACCACAGCTGGGACTTCAATCTCAGTCGGATTGGTTGAACTTATCGGTTGCGGGGGCTCTTCTGTGAAGGGATCTTCTTGAACTGATGGGGTATGGAGATGCTCCAAGAACACATTACTGGGGATAGGCTTCCGAGTGGAACCTATCTTCACGAGGTCATCAGCAGCTTGATTCTTGATTCGGGGTATGTGGTGGAGCTCTAACCCTTCAAACTTCTTCTCTAGCTTTCTTACTGCATTGCAATAACCAGTCATAGCTGGGCTCCTGATATCCCACTCCTTCATCACCTGGTTGACCACTAAGTCTGAGTCGCCGTAGACCATCAGGTGACGGACGACGAGTGAGATGGCCATACGTAACCCATACAAAAGTGCCTCATATTCAGCCTCGTTGTTTGAGGAATCAAAGTGAATCTGGAGGACATAGCTGAGCTTGTCGCCTCTGGGAGATACCAGAACTACACCAGCACCAGAGCCATTCAACATCTTGGACCCATCAAAGAACATAGTCCAATGCTCCGAGTGAATCTGAGTTGGTTGTTGCTGTTCAATCCACTCGGCGAGGAAATCTGCTATTGCTTGGGACTTGATTGCTTTCTTTCCCTCAAACTTGATATCCAATGGAAGAAGTTCAATCGCCCATTTTCCCACTCGACCAATCGCATCCCTATTGTCAGAATTTCTGATAATGGAGCGTCGCTGACGACTGAAACCGAGTGATCTGAAAAATACTGTGCAACTTTCTTCGTGGTCATGTAAATTCCATAGACAAGCTTTTGATAATGAGGATATCTTTGCTTGGACGGAGTCAAGACTTCAGAAATATAATACACTAGGCGCTGAACTTTATAGGCTTTGCCTTCTTCTTCCCGCTCGAGCGTGAGCACTGTACTGACAACTTGTCCAGTGGCTGCAATGTATAGCAGTAGAGGCTCTTTGCTGATTGGAGCAGCAAGCACCGGCTGGGTGGAAAGCAGGGCTTTGAGCTCTACAAACGCTGCTTCAGCTTCAGGAGTCCACTCGAACTTATCAGACTTCTTCATCAGTCGGTAAAGAGGCAATGCCTTTTCACCGAGATGAGAAATGAATCGGCTCAATGCAGCCAAGCAACCTGTAAGCTTCTGAACATCATGTACACGCACATGGCTTTTCATTCAGAGGATTGCTCCAACTTTCTCTGGGTTTGCGTCGATCCCTCGTTCGGAAATGAGGAAACCGAGTAGCTTTCCGCCTGGGACTCCGAATGTGCATTTTGATGGGTTAAGCTTGATATCATATCTTCTCAAGTTGGCAAAAGTTTCAGCAAGGTGAGTCAGTAGGTTGGAACCTTTACGTGACTTGACCACAATGTCATCCATGTATGCTTCCACATTCCGACTGATTTGAGTGAGCAGGCACTTCTGAATCATGCGCATGAATGTGGCGCCAGCATTCTTGAGACCAAAAGGCATGGTAACATAGCAAAAACACCCGAATGGGGTGATGAAGGCTGTTTTTATTCCGTCGGGACCATACAGTCGGATCTGATGGTACCCAGAATATGCGTCCAAAAAGGACAAACGCTCACATCCCGCAGTCGAGTCAACAATTTGATCGATGCGGGGGAGAGGGAAATGATCTTTCAGGCAGGCCCGATTGATGTGTTTGAAATCGATACACATACGAAGTGAATCATCTTTCTTGGGGACCATGACAACATTGGTGAGCCACTCGGAGTGGCATATCTCGCGGATGAACTCAGCTGCTAGAAGCCGAGCCACTTCCTTGCCAATTGCCTTCCTCTTCTCCACGGCGGACCGACGGAGATGCTCTTTAATGGGTTTTGCTTTTGGGTCGACTCGCAAATGGTGCTCACCCAGTCCCCTAGGTACACCCGGCATGTCAGATAGTTTCCATGCGAAGATGTCCCAGTTATCACGGAGGAACTGGATGAGCGCTTCTTCCTATTTGCTGTCAAGTGTTGTTGAGATATGAGTCGGAGCAGCATTGGGATCGGTCGGTGAATGTGAACTCGCTTTGTTTCACCGGACGACTGAAATGCGGACTCTGAAGCAGGCTTCTTAGCACGCAACAAATCACTCGGATCTGCGTTCTTCTGATAGTCTTGCATCTCTACTGCTGCCATCTGTTCATCGGCAATCTTTGAGCCCTTCTGGAGGCACTCTTCTGCTCTCTGCTGATTTCCAGTGACTATGATCACACCTCTGGGGCCAGGCATCTTCAACTTGAGGTACACGTAACACGGTCAAGCCATGAAACGAGCATATGCAGGCCTGCGCAGAATAGCATGATAGGCACTGTGAAAATCCACGACCTCAAATGTCAACTTTTCCTTGCGGTAATTCTTTGAATCACCGAAAACCACATCAAGAGTGATCTTACCGAGTGAATCGGCTTTCTTCCCTGGGATGACTTCGTGGAATATCATGTTGCTCTCACTGAGCTTGGACATCGGAATGGCCATCCCTCGGACGGTCTCAGCATACAAAATGTTTAAACCACTGCCACCATCCATCAAAACCTTGGTCAGTCGAGTGCCCCCAACAACTGGGTCGACCACCAATGCTTGCCTCCCGGGGTAGCAACGTGCGCTGGATGGTCGGACTGGTTGAATGTAATGGGAGTTTTTGACCACTTCAAATACGTTGTCGTTGCCGGAGCAACCATGTTTACTTCCCTGTTGATGAATTTTAGTCGACTTTTGCTCTCGATGTGAGCAAAAATCACCAAAGTGGCATTGACATTGGGGTAACCATCATCCTCTTCTTTGTCTTCATCCTTATCAGATTCCTTTTATTTTTCACTGGGCTGGCCCTCTCGGAAGCTCTGAATCAGGAGTCGACACTGTCGAGTGGTATGCTTGGGGTAAATCAGGTTCCCCTCTTCATCTTTCTTAGTGTGTATATGACACGGTAAATCAAGTATGTCATTTCTCGCTTGATCTTTCACTTTCTTGGGGATCCATGGCCCCTTAGGCTTTCCTTTGAACTTCCCTTGGTTTACAACTACGACCTCACCAGGACCTGCGGGTTCGGCTTTGCGCTTCTGCTTCCGACTGGAATTTCCTCCTCCGGTGTCCTGGGCGACTGGTTTGTTCTTGCCACTACGGAGTCGGTCTTCTTCCTCGCCGTTAGCGTACCGAGTGGCTATTTCCATCATTCGGGCCAGGGTCATGTCTCCTGTCCGACCGAACTTCAGGTTAAGCTCTCTGTACCGAACACCCTCTTTGAAGGCGCAAACTGCCTAGTGCTGCGACACATTCTCCACTGTATGATGAAGGGTGGTCATCTCTGGATATAATCCCTCAGAGTTTCATTTGGTTTCTGCACACAATGCTGCAGCTCAATCAGCCCAGCAGGTCGTTTGCAAGTGCCCTCGAACGTTCTGACAAACACTCGAGCCAACTCTTCCCAACTAAAAATATTTCCAGGAGCCAACTGATTCAACCAAGCTCTGGCTGAACCCTCCAACATCAGGGGGAGATGCTTCATGGCTACATCATCATTTCCGCCACCAATATGCACACCCACTCGGTAATCCTCTAGCCAAGTGTCTGGCTTCGACTCGCCGGTGAACTTACTTACTCCCGTCGCCAACCTGAAGTTGGGAGGGATCTCAGTGGCCCTGATGGCTGTGCTGAAACATTCAGGCCCTGAAACATGCACTCTGCTACTAACCGGGTGATCTCTGTCTAGTCCTTCTCTGTGTGCCTAGTTTTTGTCGACCAGGCCTTGCACAAGAATTGATCTGGCATCAAACCCAGGTTCTCTTGGGTCAACCGGGACCCTTCGCTGATCACCATACGGGCACCTGTCATCATACTGCCGGGGCACATACGAGCCGCCCCTCGGAGGGGGCGTAGGCACTCGACGATGGTCATCATGGCCGAGTCGATGATCATACTACTCGTGGTTCCGAGCTAGGTATTGCTCTTGGTGGTGACCACGATCATCACGCCATGTCTAGGTCAGGCCTATGACCCTACCCTAGGTACATGTCATCGTCACTTCCCTCCTCGCAAGAACTGCATCCTGATATGAAATTACTTCTTTTTTAGATCAATACTCAGAGCAACCCAGATCCATTTAGTAGAAGCCAGATAAACAGGACTCGGAGAAGTGAATCCAAAAGGAAAAATATAAAAACAGACTACAAGGTGAGAACACCCACTTCCTACATCGAGCTAAAAACGAAAGCATTGGGACGGTTAAGACTCTTCATATTACACATCGAAGAACACAAGGCTAAGAGAAACAGAAACTACAACATATACACATCGAAGAACACAAGGCTAAACGAAAGTAATTGAAAGGCTGTTACTTACCAAAGCTCGTTTTACAGGTTCGGTGCAGCTCCTCTTTAACTTGCCACGCTCCTTGAAGATGTCCCCAATATCCCGTGTTTGGTCTTCATTGCTCCTCTGCATGTTCGCACTCATGGTTTTAAAATATCAACATGGCAAGAAAAATATACCAGTAATACTCACGCATCTTGTGGGCAACATTAAAGCACTCGTCTGCCATGTTAGAGCATCTCCAACAGAAACGCAATGCGTGGCGCTTTAAAAAGTGTTTACAGCGCCGGAATAGCCTGTTTTTGCGGGCCCGGAGTGCTGGGATCGAGAATTAGAGATAGAGAGTAGAGACTAGAGAGTAGAGACATAGATAGTTCTCAGCATAGATATAGCATAGATAGATAAAAAATAGATAGTTCAACTACTCCTCGTCGTCCGACTCCTCCTCGGTGATGTCCTCCTCTGACGTCTCAATGTAGGCATGAAGATACGGATCGTCGTCGGATTCCCAGGGCAACGCTGCTCCTAGCTTTAGGTTGAATTGAGCATCCACTTTTCGCGTAGAACTCGCGCTCGTTGATGATGTCTTGCGGGAAGCGTTGGCGCCACAGCGCCATGGCTTCCTCGTCCATCTCGGCGATGCCGAGACGGTCCTCCCGCCTCTGGTTGTCGCGATGATCCTCGTCGGTGATAAGCCGCGGCAAAGGTGCGGGCTCCTGTGCCCGCTCCCGCGTCGGCACGTTGTGGAAGTTCAATGTTCTATGAGGCCACCGTAGGCGCCACACCACCGTGTCGTACGCGTGGGCGACCTCGTGGGCGGTGTCGAAATTGCTGAGGCCGAGGCTCATCCCGCGGAACCGGATCTCCGCAGAGAAGCCGCCGGAGGGGCGCGCGCGGACGCCGCGGTATCCCCAAGTTTCTCGGCGATGCGGCGGCATGGTGGCGCGGCGGCGGCGAGGCGAGAAAGAGCGGGGAGAGAGCGGTGGCGAGGCATGGAGTGGGGAGAGAGCGGTGGCAAGGTACAGAGCAGGGAGAGAGTGGTGGCAAGGCACAGAGCGGTGGGAGGGCATTGGATTTTATAAAGCGCGCCGGACGCCGTGCGCCAGAACTAGCGCGCGCCCGACCACTTTTCCCCGCGCGCGTGCGATCCTTTCCCTATGTCCCTGCTATCTCTACTCTCTTCTCTACTGTTATATTTATTTTATATTTGATATTTATCTCTACTTCTCTACTCTTTTAAAAACAGAGTTGGTGATGATGGTGTGCCTGCCATCCTGCAATATAGGCCGTCCAATTTATATCCGATGGATAGGGAGGAAACTATGGCAATTTTGCAGAAAGATACCCACACCCTCTCCACATTTGCAAATAAGGCCTTCCCTCGTTCATCCTTTTCTCCCACAAGATAAACTACTCATAAAAATGCATCTTGATGTTCCGTGCAACACATGGGCATCTTGCTAGTTCTAAATTTTTTTCCATCATTTGCCACACTACTGGTTGCAGATGAAGAACCTACCCAAGCACAGTGTGATACAGGAGCGGCGCACAATTACAAGCTGATATTCTGTTGGACAATGGAGGCTATAACCAATTACTTTTACAGGAACAATAGCAACCAGGAAATTTGAAGGGTAGGTATGAACAAAATTGGAACTACACATGTACTGCTAAGAGATTCAATACACATATTACCAATCGAGGAGGAGAACGATGGTCGCGGCGGCCTCTGTGCATCATGGTCGGCAACGGGAGTCAGTTCATTGTCCACGACGGTGGTGCTTCTGCGCTTGGCGTCGGCTTTCGGGAAGCAGATTCGAGACCGTGGAAGACGGTGCCCGGGAAGAGGCTCGGTGTACGACGACGACGGCAGACCGGCTCTAGTGCGGCGTACGAGGTTGTCGATGAGGCAGATGCGCTGCGGTGGACGAGTGCGCCGATGTAGAAGGGGAGGAGCACGAAGGCTGCGGTGCCGTGGAGAAGTCTATTTTGCGGTGGGGATAGAAAATGGGGAGTATTCAGGTGTACTACTCTGGGTGCCAGGGTGGGGTTGGCTGGGTAGGGTGAACCTGAAGTTACCAAAACAGCCCCCTATCAAGCGTCACCGTAGGCCTGTTCCGAAGGCTATGATGGTAACTTCGCACTGCTCGAATCAGGTGTTGGGGAACGTACTAATTTCAACAAAAAATCCTACGCACACGCAAGATCATGGTGATGCATAGCAACGAGAGGGGAGAGTGTTGTCCACGTACCCTCGTAGACCGAAAGCGGAAGCGTTAACACAACGCGGTTGATGTAGTCGTACGTCTTCACGATCCGACCGATCAAGTACCGAACGCACGACACCTCCGAGTTCAGCACACGTTCAGCTCGATGACGTCCCTCGAACTCCGATCCAGCCGAGTGTTGAGGGAGATTTTCGTCAGCACGACGGCGTGGTGACGATGATGATGTTCTACCGACGCAGGGCTTCGCCTAAGCACCGCTACGATATTATCGAGGTGTAATATGGTGGAGGGTGGCACCGCACACGGCTAAAAGATCAATGATCAATTGTTGCGTCTATGGGGTGCCCCCCTGCCCCCGTATATAAAGGAGCAAGGGGGGAGGCGGCCGGCCTAGGAGGAGGGCGCGCCAAGGGGGGGAGTCCTACTCCCACCGGGAGTAGGACTCCTCCTTTCCTTGTTGGAATAGGAAAAGGGAAGGGAGAAGGAGAAAGAAGGAAGGGGGCGCCCCCCTCCCTAGTCCAATTCGGACTAGTCCATGGGGAGGGGTGCGGCCACCCTTTGGGGCCTTTCTCTCCTTTCTTGTATGGCCCATTAAGGCCCAATACGAATTCCCGTAACTCTCCGGTACTACGAAAAATACCCGAATCACTCGGAACCTTTCCGATGTCCGAATATAGTCGTCCAATATATCGATCTTTACGTCTCGACCATTTCGAGACTCCTCGTCAAGTCCCTGATCTCATCCGGGACTCCGAACTCCTTTGGTACATCAAAACATATAAACTCATAATATAACTGTCATCGTAACGTTAAGCGTGCGGACCCTTCGGGTTCGAGAACTATGTAGACATGACCGAGACACCTCTCCGGTCAATAACCAATAGCGGAACCTGGATGCTCATATTGGCTCCCACATATTCTACGAAGATCTTTATCGGTCAAACCGCATAACAACATACGTTGTTCCCTTTGTCATCGGTATGTTACTTGCCCGAGATTCGATCGTCGGTATCTCAATACCTAGTTCAATCTCGTTACCGGCAAGTCTCTTTACTCGTTCCGTAATACATCATCCCGCAACTAACTCATTAGTTACAATGCTTGCAAGGCTTATAGTGATGTGCATTACCGAGTGGGCCCAGAGATACCTCTCCGACAATCGGAGTGACAAATCCTAATCTCGAAATACGCCAACCCAACAAGTACCTTTGGAGACACCTGTAGAGCACCTTTATAATCACCCAGTTATGTTGTGACATTTGGTAGCACACAAAGTGTTCGTCCGGTAAACGGGAGTTGCATAATCTCATAGTCATAGGAACATGTATAAGTCATGAAGAAAGCAATAGCAACGTACTAAACGATCGAGTGCTAAGCTAGCGGAATTGGTCAAGTCAATCACATCATTCTCCTAATGATGTGATCTCGTTAATCAAATGACAACCCATGTCAATGTCTAGGAAACTTAACCATCTTTGATCAACGAGCTAGTCAAGTAGAGGCATACTAGTGACACTCTGTTTGTCTATGTATTCACACATATATTATGTTTCCGGTTAATACAATTCTAGCATGAATAATAAACATTTATCATGATATAAGGAAATAAATAATAACTTTATTATTGCCTCTAGGGCATATTTCCTTCAGTCTCCCACTTGCACTAGAGTCAATAATCTAGTTCACATCGCCATGTGATTTAACATCAATAATTCACATCACCATGTGATTAACACCCATAGTTCACATTGTCATGTGACCAACACCCAAAGGGTTTACTAGAGTCAATAATCTAGTTCACATCGCTATGTGATTAACACCCAAAGAGTACTAAGGTGTGATCATGTTTTGATTGTGAGATAATTTTAGTCAACGGGTCTGTCACATTCAGATCCGTAAGTATTTTGCAAATTTCTATGTCTACAATGGTCTGCACGGAGCTACTCTAGCTAATTGCTCCCACTTTCAATATGTATCTAGACCGAGATTTAGAGTCATCTAGATTAGTGTCAAAATTTGCATCGACGTAACCCTTTACGATGAACCTTTTGTCACTTCCATAATCGAGAAACATATCCTTATTCCACTAAGGATAATTTTGACCGCTGTCCAGTGATCTACTCCTAAATCACTATTGTACTCCCTTGCTAAAATCAGCGTAGGGTATACAATAGATCTGGTACACAGCATGGCATACTTTATAGAACCTATGGCCAAGGCATAGGGAATGACTTTCATTCTCTTTCTATCTTCTGCCGTGGTCAGGCTTTGAGTCTTACTCAATTTCACACCTTGTAACACAGGCAAGAACTCTTTCTTTGACTGTTCTATTTTGAACTACTTCAAAATCTTGTTAAGGTATGTACTCATTGAAAAAACTTATCAAGCGTCTTGATCTATCTCTATAGATCTTGATGCTCAATATGTAAGCAGCTTCACCGAGGTCTTTCTTTGAAAAACTCCTTTCAAACACTCCTTTATGCTTTGCAGAATAATTCTACATTATTTGCGATCAACAATATGTCATTCACATATACTTATCAGAAATGCTGTAGTGCTCCCACTCACTTTCTTGTAAATACAGGCTTCACCGCAAGTCTGTATAAAACTATATCCTTTGATCAACTTATCAAAGCATATATTCCAACTCCGAGATGCTTGCACCAGTCCATAGATGGATAGCTGGAGCTTGCATATTTTGTTAGCACTTTTAGGATTGACAAAACCTCCTGGTTGCATATTTCATAAAATGCGGCAATTGCTAACTTGATTCAGACAGACTTAAGCATAGATACGAGTGAGAAACTCTCATCGTACTCAACACCTTGAACTTGTCGAAAACCTTTTTGCGACAATTCTAGCTTTGTAGACAGTAACACTACTATCACTGTCTGTCTTCCTCTTGAAGATCCATTTAATCTCAATGGCTCGCCGATCATTGGGCAAGTCAATCAAAGTCCATACTTTGTTCTCATATATGGATCTCATCTCAGATTTCATGGCCTCAAGCCATTTCGCGGAATCTGGCCTCATCATCGCTTCCTCATAGTTCGTAGGTTCGTCATGGTCAAATAACATGACCTCCAGAACAGGATTACCGTACCACTCTGGTGTGGATCTCACTCTGGTTTACCTACGAGGTTCAGTAGTAACTTGATCAGAAGTTTCATGATCATCATCATTAGCTTCCTCGCTAATTGGTGTAGGTATCACTGGAACAGATTTCTGTGATGAACTACTTTCCAATAAGGGAGCAGGTACAGTTACCTCATCAAGTTCTACTTTCCTCCCACTCACTTCTTTCAAGAGAAACTCCTTCTCTAGAAAGGATCCATTCTTAGCAATGAATGTCTTGCCTTTGGATCTGTGATAGAAGGTGTACCCAACTGTCTCCTTTGGGTATCCTATGAAGACACATTTCTCCGATTTAGGTTCAAGCTTATCAGGTTGAAGTTTCTTCACATAAGCATCGCAACCCCAAACTTTAAGATACGACAACTTTGGTTTCTTGCCAAACCATAGTTCATAAGGCGTCGTCTCAACGGATTTTGATGGTACCCTATTTAACATGAATGCAGCTGTCTCTAATGCATAACCTCAAAACGATAGTGGTAGATCGGTAAGAGACATCATATATCGCACCATATCTAATAAAGTACGGTTACGATGTTCGGACACACCATTACACCGTGGTGTTCCAGGTGGCGTGAGTAGTGAAACTATTTCACATTGTTTTAACTGAAGGCCAAACTCGTAACTCAAATACTCTTCTCCACGATCAGATCGTAGAAACTTTATTTTCTTGTTACGATGATTTTCCGCTTCACTCTGAAATTATATGAACTTTTCAAATGTTTCAGACTTCTGTTTCATTAAGTAGATATACCCATATCTGCTCAAATCATCTGTGAAGGTCAGAAAATAATGATACCTGCTACGAGCCTCAATATTCATTGGACCACATACATCTGTATGTATGATTTCCAACAAATCTGTTGCTCTCTCCATAGTTCCGGAGAACGGCGTTTTAGTCATCTTGCCCATGAGGCACGGTTCGCAAGCATCAAGTGATTCATAATCAAGTGATTCCAAAATCCCATCAGTATGGAGTTTCTTCATGCGCTTTACACCAATATGACCTAAACGGCAGTGCCACAAATAAGTTGCACTATCATTATTAACTTTGCATCTTTTGGCTTCATTATTATGAATATGTGTATCACTACGATCAAGATCCAACAAACCATTTTATTGGGTGTATGACCATAGAAGGTTTTATTCTTGTAAACAGAACAAAAATTATTCTCTAATTTAAATGAATAACCGTATTGCAACAAACATGATCAAATCATATTCATGCTCAATGCAAACACCAAATAACACTTATTTAGTTTCAACACTAATCCCGAAAGTATAGGGAGTGTGCGATGATGATCATATCAATCTTGGAACTACTTCCAACACACATCGTCACCTCGCCTTTTACTAGTCTCTGTTTATTCTGCAACTCCCGTTTCGAGTTACTACTCTTAGCAACTGAACCAGTATCAAATACCGAGGGGTTGCTATAAACACTAGTAAATTATACATCAATAACATGTATATCCAATATACCTTTGTTCACTTTGCCATCCTTCTTATCCACCAAATAGTTGGGGTAGTTCCGCTTCCAGTGACCAGTCCCTTTGCAGTAGAAGCACTTAGTCTCAGGCTTAGGACCAGACTTAGGCTTCTTCACTTGAGCAGCAACTTGCTTGCCGTTCTTCTTGAAGTTCCCCTTCTTCCCTTTGCCCTTTTCTTGAAACTAGTGGTCTCGTCAACCATCAACACTTGATGTTTTTCTTGATTTCTACCTTCGTCGATTTCAGTATCACGAAGAGCTCGGGAATTACTTTCGTCATCCCTTGCATACTATAGTTCATCACGAAGTTCTACTAACTTGGTGATGGTGACTAGAGAATTCTGTCAATCACTATTTTATCTGGAAGATTAACTCCCACTTGATTCAAGCGATTGTAGTACCCAGACAATCTGAGCACATGCTCACTGCTTGAGCTATTCTCCTCCATCTTTTAGCTATAGAACTTGTTGGAGACTTCATATCTCTCAACTCGGGTATTTGCTTGAAATATTAACTTCAACTCCTGGAACATCTCATATGGTCCATGACGTTCAAAACGTCTTTGAAGTCCCGATTCTAAGCCGTTAAGCATGGTGCACTAAACTATCAAGTAGTCATCATATTGAGCTAGCCAAACGTTCATAACATCTGCATCTGCTCCTGTAATAGGTCTGTCACCTAGCGGTGCATCAAGGACATAATTTTTCTGTGCAGCAATGAGGATAATCCTCAGATCACGGATCCAATCCGCATCTTTGCTACTAACATCTTTCAACATAATTTTTCTCTAGGAACATATCAAAAATAAACACAAAGAAGCAACAACGCGAGCTATTGATCTACAACATAATTTGCAAAATACTATCAGGACTAAGTTCATGATAAATTTAAGTTCAATTAATCATATTACTTAAGAACTCCCACTTAGATAGACATCCCTCTAATCCTCTAAGTGATCACGTGATCCATATCAACTAAACCATGTCCGATCATCACGTGAGATGGAGTAGTTTCAATGGTGAACATCACTATGTTGATCATATCTACTATATGATTGACGCTCGACCTTTCGGTCTCCGTGTTCCGAGGCCATATCTGCATATGCTAGGCTCGTCAAGTTTAACCTGAGTATTCCGCGTGTGCAACTGTTTTGCACCCGTTGTATTTGAATGTAGAGCCTATCACACCCGATCATCACGTGGTGTCTCAGCACGAAGAACTTTCGCAACGGTGCATACTCAGGGAGAACACTTTTATCTTGAAATTTTAGTGAGAGATCATCTTATAATGCTACCGTCAATCAAAGCAAAATAAGATGCATAAAAGATAAACATCACATGCAATCAATATAAGTGATATGATATGGCCATCATCATCTTGTGCTTGTGATCTCCATCTCCGAAGCACCGTCATGGTCACCATCGTCACCGGCGCGACACCTTCATCTCCATCGTAGCATCGTTGTCGTCTCGCCAACTATTGCTTTTACGACTATCGCTACCGCTTAGTGATAAAGTAAAACAATTACATGGCGATTGCATTTCATACAATAAAGCGACAACCAAATGGCTCCTGCCAGTTGCCGATAACTCTGTTACAAAACATGATCATCTCATACAATAAAATATAGCATCATGTCTTGACCATATCACATCACAACATGCCCTGCGAAAACAAGTTAGACGTCCTCTACTTTGTTGTTGCAAGTTTTACGTGGCTGCTACGGGCTTAGCAAGAACCGTTCTTACCTACGCATCAAAACCACAACGATAGTTTGTCAAGTTGGTGCTGTTTTAACCTTCGCAAGGACCGGGCATAGCCATACTCGGTTCAACTAAAGTGAGAGAGACAGACACCCGCCAGTCACCTTTAAGCAACGAGTCCTCGCAACGGTGAAACCAGTCTCGCGTAAGCGTATGCGTAATGTCGGTCCGGGCCGCTTCATCTCACAATACCGCCGAACCAAAATATGACATGCTGGTAAGCAGTATGACTTATATCGCCCACAACTCACTTGTGTTCTACTCGCGCATATAACATCAACGCATAAAACCAGGCTCGGATGCCACTGTTGGGGAACGTAGTAATTTCAAAAAATTTCCTACGCACACGCAAGATCATGGTGATGCATAGCAACGAGAGGGGAGAGTGTTGTCCACGTACCCTCGTAGACCGAAAGCGGAAGCGTTAACACAACGCGGTTGATGTAGTCGTACGTCTTCACGATCCGACCGATCAAGTACCGAATGCACGGCACCTCCGAGTTCAGCACACGTTCAGCTCGATGACGTCCCTCGAACTCCGATCCAGCCGAGTGTTGAGGGAGAGTTTCGTCAGCACGACGGCGTGGTGACGATGATGATGTTCTACCGACGCAGGGCTTCGCCTAAGCACCGCTACGATATTATCGAGGTGTAATATGGTGGAGGGGGCACCGCACACGGCTAGGAAATAAATAATAACTTTATTATTGCCTCTAGGGCATATTTCCTTCATCAGGCTCGTGGGAGATTTTCCCGCCGACCTCAACATTTTGTGACACTGAACTCCCCATGTGGCGTGTTGGGTGATTGGGCTAAGCAACTAGCGAGTAGTACTACTAGTAGTTAGTAGTACTAGTAACTACTAGTACTCCCTCCGTTTTTATTAACTCTGCATATTAGGTTTGACCAAAGTCAAACTTCCTAAAGTTTGACCAAGTTTATAGAAAAATATGAACATTTACCATAACAAATATGTATGATGTGAAAGTACATTCAATAATGAATCTAATAGTATTTATTTTTTTATTGTATATGTTAATATTTTTTGTTATAAACTTTCTGATTGTTTACAAAACTTGACTTTGACCAATGCTAATACGCGGACTTAAATAAAAACAGAGGGAGTACACATTTGTTTTCTTAGTTTGTAGTGAATTAATCATTTGTTGTAATTGTGAAATAAATATGTTAGGCTACTGACTTTGAATGTAATGGTCTATACAATTCAATAGTTACAATCATTGTTGAATTCCAAGATGTATACGAGCTTTATAGTACTTCAGAATATGCTCAAACTCACACAATCCCAGTCAAATGAGAATCTAAATGCATTTCATAGTTATTACTTTGTAGGATGCAACAAAACCAACAATAACTCTACGTCATCCATTATAAAAGCAACATTTTGAACACATCCCAATGTGTGAATGAAACGTGTAGAGAGAGCTTGCGAAGATGGAGCAGATAGGGCGGGAAAGATTGTATGTGCGTGGAAGAGAGAGTAGGAGACAAACCTAATGAGAGAGAGATAGAGAGAGAAATAGAGAGGAAGAAGTTAGGTCTGTGAGAAAGATGGAGACATGTAATATACGCGAGATGCATGTGCATCCGGATTCTATACACGTGGAAGGTTAAGAGACAACAGGTTTGATGAGAGAGCTGGAAAAACATGGACGAGAGGGGAAGGATCTCGTGGGTTGAGGGATTGACAATTTTGTGCTGGAGAGAGAGGGATTGGTAATTTTGTGCAGGAGAGAGGGGGGAGGAGTCAGTCAGCCGTCGTCACATCATCCTGCTTCCAAATGGCCCCGCATTCTCTAGTGCAGTGCGGTCGCCGTCTTCGATCTCCTTGATGCTCTCTTTGAAGATTGAGGTGGTGTGCATGTTGCGGTGCAGAGAAGCACAAGCGAGAGTGGTCGCCATATAACCTTGGATGGGGATAAATTGTGTGCTCGGGGGAGGGGGAGTGTGTGTGTGTGGGTGTGTGTGTGTGTGAGATATTGAGAGAAATCAAACCTATGGAGAGAAATGTGTGTGTATGTGACAGAAAGCTACATGCTAAATGGGGTTTTCATGAAGAGATTGTGTGTGCGAGATAGAGAGCGATGTGCGGGCCTTGAGGTGGGAAGGGGCCGGGTGAGGGTGTCAAAATGTGTGCGTTGATGCATGTGTTACATGCGATCGTGCGAGGGACAGACGAATCGAGAGAGATGGTTGTTGTGTTACGGATGCTCCTCTCTCTCTCTCACACACACACAAGTACAAATAGAAGACCGTTCTCTCATGTATACACAACGCATCTGCATCTCTCTATGTCTCACTCATGCATGATCATTTGCACATTCACACATCTCTATGTCTATATCACACGCACACCGTCTCCACATTTCCCTTCCGCCACAACACACATATGGACACATACACACGTTCTCTCTCAGTCACACACACAAATAGTTTTAAAAAACTAGGGCGCACCTAAAATGTCCAAATCCAAATAAACACGAACTGAAGCTAAATTCAAATATATGGAAATATTGTAGCGTGAAGAACTTTTCCAGGAAAAGAAAGTTGAGTAATATTCGGGGATTGTTTTCACACACACAAAAAGGTTCGGTGGATGTCCTTCGAGCACGACACGGTGATGCACCGTTCGACCGACCGCGCGGCCGTGGTTCACACGCTTGCATAGGATTCCATATCGTGGCTGTGGTAACTAATATAAGCGCTGCCTCAGTCTAATGTTTACGTGTACTAGTACAGTTTTATTTTAAGTTTGACCAACCCTATATAAAACTAAACTAAGCTCCCATACGCGCACTCATCAATATGCTGCCGCCGCCGTTGCGCATGCCGGCGCCCGCCTGCTCCGGCCAACCATTTCTCGCCCATCACCGCTGTGTCGCCGCCATCCCTGTGCCATGAAGTCGAAGGCTCACCCGCTCATGTCATCTGCAGTCCCTCCTCGCGATGCCGCCACGCTGCCAAGCACGCAAGCAGCTGATGGAGCCACGTCTATGCACGCAGCGTACGAAGAGGAGGACGAGCGCGTGCCCCAGCATGCCGGTGAGGAGGAGCTAGCGTGTCATTGTCGTCTCCGCCTGCGCGGAGGAGGCACGCATGGTGGCTGTCGCGGCGGAAGCCGGTTGCGCCCGTGCCGAGCCCGCAAATCGGGTGCAGACGCGGAATCTACCTTCGAGACCTTGAATGCCACGTGGATCCTGTAATCTGAAGGAGCAATTTGGGTGAGTCGACTCTTGTGAGCCGTTGGATGCAACATGGATGGCCAGAGGGGCTTCTTCAACCTCCGAAATTGATGCACTGTTCATCTTCTCTCTCAGGCATCGAGCCGCCAGCCCGCCACACACCTAACCGCCTGCCACCGCCGCCCCGCCCTCCCCTGAACCGCCTGCCACCGCCATGCTCCCCCACCCCTGCCATCCGTTTAACCCCGGGCATGATCCATTTTTTCCGGCAAACTGCATTCCACAACCAACACTCATAAGATAGATCATGGGCACCCTGCCACCCTAACATAGATACTGGGGTAGCTTCTCTTCCGTCTTCTTCCTTCCCTCCGTCGACTTCTTTCACAAATCGACTGACCAAAATTGTACTACTAGTACAAACATATTAAGTATAGTAGGAACACGAAGATACGAGCAGTAGAACAGTAGTAAGACATAGTACTAGTACTACTGTACATACTAAAGAGTTTAAATAATGAGAAAGAACATAAACATAGTTCAGCTGGGGGCTCAGCACAACACACCCCTGAAATAAAACTAAGCAACTAGCCCGCTTGACACTGCAGTAGAACCAGCATGAGTGACGGCACTGCCACCTTACTCGAAGTCCGAGTCCACGTCCTCGACTTCGTCCTTGTCCCTCTTCCTCTTCCTCTTCGCCGACGCTTCTTTGCTTGAACCGGACACTGGGCTCTGCTTCTTCATCCGACCCTTGTAGATATTTAAACAAAGGTAGGCATCCATTGCTGCATACAGGATGTGATATTCATCTATTGTCTTCAACTCCCATGCATGATGAAACTCGTGGTGAGGTTTCTTTAGTTGAGCGTACGAAGGATCAATCATGCCTACTACTAGGGTCAACATTGAAGGCTGAGAGGAGGACACCAGGCTTGCCTTCTGGAGATCGAAGGGCTAGCCTAAAATGAGGCCTATCCGACCTAGGACATCCCTGTCGTTCCTAAAGTCTACAGTAACGAATTTCACTCTTTCGTCCTAGAGGAAGTTCTTAAAATCCTGGCACTCAACATCGGCATGGCAAATGTGGTAGACCAAGCACACGTTATGTACGCAAACCTGGATCACGGCGGGCTTCTTCTTCTCCGCCTCCTTTAGAATCTTCTCTCTTTCTAGGACTGTGGTGTACTCAACATCTAGCCCAGCGACCCACTCATCCTTTGAACTGTTGAACATGCGTAGGAAGCGAGCAAGCATGCTTTCACCGTCGCAGATCCACGGGTGTAGATGACGATGAACTCATCGCCGGTGATGGCTCTAACCTGGTACTCAGCGGCGACCATGGAGATTTGGGAGGCCATGGATTTTGGAGGAGGGTTAGGAGAAGTTGAACATGTGTAATGTGAAAGGACGTGATGACTGGGAGCGAACTATTGTAAGGTAGAAGACAGGGACAAGTAGGGCGTGCGAACGGCGTGGGGTTGTTGGCTTGCCCGGTGGATAAACGGCTGTAAGCCCCCAAAGAGTTCTCGAGTACTATGCGGGACCCACTAGATGTCATGTCTACTAGACCCATATCGTAGGCCTGACGGTATATCTTCTGCATGTTCGCACACCATGGCGGCGCGTGGATGTAACTTCACTTAATTCCGTCAAGCGTCGCGCCTCCCATGACCTTCGCCTCCCTCGCGCTGTCGCGCCCTTTGAGACTTCGACCGGCTATAAATGGGCATTTTTTTGCCTACTCCGCATGCATGATACTCCCTCTGGTCCCTTTTACTCCGCGTAAGATTTGTGTCAAGTCAAAGTTTGCAAAGTTTTTGACCAAATTTATACTAAAAATATCAATATCTACAATACTGATTATAATGATTATAAAAATATTGATTTGACATTTTGAATGTTGATACATTTTTCTATAAGTTTGGTCAAAGTAGAGGTACATTGACTTCAGACAAAACTTAAATGCACAATGCAGACTGGTTCCTCCGTCCAGGTGCGTGCCATGTCCTATCTAGTCATCACAACAAGGTTAGCTTTTTTTTTGAAAATTTAGACAATAGGAGAGTTTCCTACTGCACACACACACACACATATATATATATATAAATGGGTGGTGTTACATGGTATTTACATGAGAGGGGGAAGGGGGGTTTACATGGGGGGGGGTTACAAAGGGGTGGGGGTGGCTAGAGGAGAGCAGCAAGCACTGTGGCCACTAAATGGTTCTTATGCTGTGGTATTCTATCGCTAATATCAGAGAAATCCTTTTTGAAGCGTGTCCTCCAGGAGGCGACTGTGGGGGTCACATGTCGAATGTAGTAGTTGTTTCGTTCCTTCCAGAGGCTCCAGGCAGCCACCAGGAAGATATCCATGGTCATCTTGCGCCTATGCCTCAAATGTAGGTGTGAAATCATATCCAACCTATTGCCCTGCGGCGGCCAATGGATCCCCAAGAGGTGCCAGCATGTTCGACTAAAGGTGCAATGAAAGAATAGATGTTCCACCGTCTCCTCAATGTGTTGGTTGCAAAGAAGACAGTCTAGATTGTTGCCAATATTGTAGTGTCGTCTGTTCAGCATGTTGCGGGTATTGAGTCTGTCAGAAAGCAGAAACCAGCCAAACACTTTGATTTTTGGGATGGATTTGGCCTTCCAAAGCCATTTGAACCCCTCATGGGACTGTACATCCCGGAAGACAAAGGTGCAATAGGCAGAGGTCTTGAATGTTTGGGCTCCCCAGGTACAAATCCACTGATCTTTTGAGTGGTTAGCTATTAGAGTACTACTACCTCCCTTCTAGTTTAAAGGGCTCGATTCAAAATTTTCACCTACTCTTACCAATATAGAGGCGGTGGAATAGTCTTTGTAGTGGTTTCTAGAGTCTGGACTCCATCTTCAGGAACCTTCGCCGCCGCCGGCAAGAATGCAAGGGGATGAACCAGAAAGGAGATGAGGCTGGAATGAGTAGTTCCGTATTTTATACAGTGGCACAGGTGGGTAAATATCTGCTATACCTCCGGTGGCAAGGCCATGTCTCTATGCACACACATCTCAGCCGTTGGTTCCAAGTAGATCGAACGGCTCACGTTGTCCAAAGGCAGACACACCATCACCACCAACTGAGATTTTTATAGGAGTAATAAATATATGGAGTAGAAAATAGAGATAAGAGTCGAGATAGAGAGTAGAGATTAGTCAATATTATCTTTAGGCTACTCATAGTAGAAAGTATCATATACTAGTATCATGTGCATCATACTAGTGTATGATACGTGGCTACCTTTATAGTGCCATGTATGACACAAATTAGCATAGTATTTAACATGATACAATATCTACCTATGTTACTCTAACCCCCTCTCTTCTTTAATTCTTTGTCACACCAGCCTATTTGCTATTCCCGTGTGCATGATACCAGCTAGTAAGATACCACATTACCACCACTATGGCCAGCCTTAATCATCGCATGCAATAATTTAGTGCACCTTGAATATGAACGCCTGCTTACCTCTCCTTCTCCCTCCGGCAGTCCCACCACTCCACCCCGTGTGGAAAAAATCTGCATGCATGACTCTACTCCCCCCGCGCTCGTCCAATCCGTTGTGGCCAGCAATATTTCCACCCCTTCCCTCCCCCGTAATTTACTCCAACAAATATGCCCACGTAGCTGTTACGTTAATCACGCAACATAGCTTATAAGACGCTACTTCAGTTACTTAACTGCAGGTGCATTGGGTCACTAACATGTGGGGCCCAACAGGCATCTAGCCCACATGTCAGTCATGCAACTGGACCTGCAGTTAAGTCAGTGAATCTCAGTCCATATCTTACATAGGTGTGCCATTGCTCGCTATAATACCGCACCTCCCACGGCATTCGGAAGAACGCTCACGTTCATCGCCATCTCCCCCCTCCCTCTCACGTAGACCACCATGGCATCGCCCTTCCATGCCCTAGGCGCCCCTCGCGGCACCGTGCGGACAGTCACGCGTCACCGTTCCGTTCCTCGCCGCCACTAGTCGAGGAGGGCACGTCGGCGTTCCGCTCCTCGCCGCGACGTGTCGAGGTGGACGCGTCGGCGTTCCCAATCTCGCCAGCACGCGCGTCGGAGGACGCGTCGGCTCCCCGCTACGAGGAGAACACCGCGCCGCCCGCTGGGGCCCCCAAGGCTTGAGGAGCTTTGGAAAGAAATGGATGTCGCCTTGTGGGAGGCTTTGCCTCCGGCAGAGCACGCCAAAATAGAGGCGGCGAAGAAGGGCGAGGAAGAGAACCGCGCCGCGGGGCAAGCTGCCTGGAAGGCCTATGTCGCGTCCGAGAGAGTCAAGCAATTGGCTCTTTGGCAGAAGGCTCGTGCGAGGGCCGTGAGGGTGGCGGAGGACGCCCATGCGAAAGCCTTGAGTGCAGTCGGGCCCAAGCGCCTCATCTACGCTTGGCGGTACATGGATCGGGTGCACGCTTTCAGCAAGGAGGAGTGCCTGTTGGTGCCGGATCACCACACTGGTGAGATCGCGCTCGCCCGGCGGCAAGCCGCCAATCAGCACCTCGCGAGTTGCGAGGCTGAGGAAGAGGCGTTGTGTCGGCATGCTGGGAAACGGCCGCGCACCAGGGCACTCGTGGCGCGCCGCAAGCGCTCCTGCGAGCACCGTGGCTTTTATTAGGAATATAATTTAGTTTCATAAGGCGATCTCATTAGTTTTGGGATGCAAATGATAAATCCCGAACGTTCGGGAATTATTAGCGTCGTTAATTAAGTATGTAAAAGGAAAAGTTTGGAAACCTTGTGTATCCGTACGCATTTTGTAAGTACATGCATATAGCACAAACTTTACTATATACTATCGCACTACACGTCTCTCTCTATATATGCTTGTAGACTGTGCTACTCCCTCCGTCCATGTGAATAAGTCATCTTTGGTTGTGCACCATGACCAAGAAGGAGGGAAGACTTATACACCTAGACGGAGGGAGTACTACTATTACTTATGTACGTGCAGATGCACGTTTTAACATTACAATGCGGTTTTTGTAAAAGTAGAAAAACAACACTAGTCAAGCTTGTGAAACGATTCAATGCAAAACAAATGCAGACATGCTTGTTTGATTGTTTACTTTTAGCTTCCTTCTCTATGGTTATTTCTCTATCGTACTTTGTATGGAGTATCTCACTGGTCGGGAAGGCATGCAAATTCCCAAACCGCTTCCTACACCCTGTATTGAATTTTTTGCCTAACAAGTTGTGCCGTGTTGGAATTCCAACTTGAGTACTACTACTAGGAGTACCAGGGGCTAGTTCTTTTAGGCTTCTAGATTAGTAATCCCATAACTACTACCTCCGTCCTAGTTTATTGGTCCCCATTGTAATTTGTGTCAAATTTTGACCATAAATTTAACTAATGAAATGTTTGTGCATGTCACATGCACTAACATTTTATCAGTTAAATCTTTGGTCAAAATTTAGCACAAACTACAATGGTGACGAATAAACCAGGACAGAGGTACTAGTAGTTTAGAAGCCCAAATAAATGAGTGAGGCACCTTAATGTTACTCTCCACTGTGACTAGTCTTATGGGAAAAGCTGGGGAAGAGACGACTTATTTTTTAAGCCGCCAAAAGAACTGGCCCTAGGAGTAGTAGCTAGGGATACTAGGAGTAGTAGCTAGGGATCGAGTGTGCGAGATGAACCGGAGAAAGTAAATGTAGAGAGATGAAATGCAAAAAGACGGAGGGATGTGATGGTTGCTTGTTTGTTTATTTTACCAGGTCACTTATTACTGGGACTGGTGGGGTTTTGCGATATGACGGCTTTACTGCCGTGCCACGAGCGGGGTGAGACTCCCGTGCAGCGCCGCCCTCTACACTAGTACTACATCGATCGTGGTTTATTAGTCCCCCATTTAATTTGACTGAAGATTTAACTGACAAAATGTTAGTGCATGTCAACAAAACCTATATCGTTGGATTCGTACTTGAACATAGTTTTCAATGATATAATTTTAGGTGACATACATGAGCATTTATCGTACTATATACAATGTTAATTAAATTTTTGGTCGTACTAATCTATAGTAAGGTCCTCGTGCGTTGCACGGAACAGTGAAATGCATTGATCGGGGAGTTGTTTATTTTGACAAAGGATGTGGGGGTCATCTCATGTGTAACGGGTATCGATAGGTTTCTTCAGATATTTCATCTCTAGAGCTCACAAACATCCGGGTGAAATAGATAAAAAGGTATCTTTGGCAAACAAAAGCGTTCAACTGTTCAACTTGCATCCAAAACTTGTGAAGAAGTAACACTTATTGTGCTTTGCAAGAAATGATCTTTAAGAATTAGTTTTTGAGTATCGATTGTTATACATGTTGGCTATAGATGACATGGCACTTTCTTATAGTCAACAGTTGGCTATACTATTAAGTATTAACCATGCTCTTATACACCTAGACGGAGGGATTAAATCAGGATGACTTGGAAGGGGGCAGAGGAGATGTAAGAAATGGTTCATCATAAGTCTTTCACCAGTACTGTAGTAAAAATTATCAGTTAATCTCATAAATGGCAAGCGAGAACTCTAATGGAGCAAAAGCATACATGGAAGATTCTAGACTAAACCATAAATGGATAAACTTTTATTCAAGCGTGATACTCTAATAGAGCAAGATCATGCATGGAAGGTTCTATACTATATAAATAAGAAGTCTCCACATGCTTAGACAGCGGATTACATTGAGAGAAGACTAATGATCATCATTTAACTTGGTAATGCATATGTCCAGGTGAACCTCCTTGGAGTCCCCGTGCACCATGTTGGGGGGGGATCATACCATGTGTCTTCCATGTCCACATCAGCGGGAAGGTCCCAGCTCGGCACAATCCTAGTCAGCGTATTGGAGCGGGTGTGGGCGCCCACATACCTCTGAGGGGTAGTAACAGTGAGCACGCACCCATACATCGGCCTTGTGTCAGTGTTAGCGTCAGCGGCGTCGCCCCTGACGCACACTACAGAGACGGGGTAGTAGCCTGCGCGGGCCTCGCCGGTGCCCACGATCAAGAGGAAGACGATGCCGTCCTCCTCCGAGACTAGCAGGCGAAGGTGATCCTCTAGCGATTCCGGCATAGTGAACGGGTAGCACGTCTCGTACTTGATGTTCTCCGCCAAGGGCCAGTAGTGATCGCCGCACGCCTGCGTGAGGTGATGCACGATGTCCGCCGGCGAGCCCCAAAACGGCATCGGGCACTCATAGCAGTAGACGAAGGGCTCCTTGGAGGCATCGACCATGCCGTCCATGAAACGGGAGTGGCTGTAGGGGACATTGAGCCAGTTGAATATATGAGCAACTTACTACGAGATTTAGTCCGCATAAGCACAAAATAAATGATGATGGCTATGGCAGAGATTAAACTAATCATGTGGACTAGCATAGTAGATGAACAAATCGAATCTAGGACACAGACTAGAAACATGAATTCTACCACGATTTCAAACAGGAAGGACAGAAACACATACGGTGCAACGGGAGCAGCACCGTTGGAGTTGAGGTTGTCACCCATGTCGTTGAGGAAGAGGTTGTCGAAGTCGGGGAAGAAGTCGTCGTCGGTGAAGTCGTCGCTGCCAGCAGTCGCGCGAGTGCGCTCCCCAAATTTCAACAGCGCCCGCCGAATGGAGTGCAGGAGGGAGTGGCTGTAGGGGACGTTGCGGCCGCCGAATGGAGCGCAGGAGTAGCACATGAAGCAGTAGATGGTGCTCCTCCCTAGTCTCTATCTCTACTCTTATCTCTATCTCTACTACTCTTCTTTCTTTTATATAATATACTAGTAGCTGTCAAATCGAATAGTACTGCGCCGCCCGCTACACGCCCAGCTGAACACGCCTCCTCGCCTCCATCAAACGCCTCCGTTAAACCCGCATGCAAACCGAGAAACCTACTCCGGCCCGCGGGAGGAAATTTGCTGGTTGCTGATGGAGAATAATAGAGTCACGTCCAATCCATTTGAGTTAATTGCGTGTATGATTCTCCCTCTATAAAAAGTTAATTTCATCCTTAATCTTGTATTCTAAGTACTCTGTGGGTTCCACTGTCAGTACAGCGTACATGACTTGCAGGCTGGCTACAGATTCGTACAGAAAGTTAAAAATAAACAAATCCATCCTTAATCTTGTATTCTAAGTACTCTGTGGGTTCCACTCCCAGTACAGTAGCGAAAGAAGTATATATTAAAAATATATAAAAAGCTAAAGTTTAGGACAGAATTCGAACTCAGGTCATCGTGCTGCGAGCATCCAGCCCAGACTACACCAGGTGTTCGTTGCAGACGATGCAAGAGATAAACCTTTATAGCAATGAGCCCGTCCATTGCAACGGATCCAAAGTAGAATAATAAATATTCACAAATTTGAAAGAAAACCGTTTAGTTTTGGATATACATATCACTAAAAATATCTTATGTTTCACTCCAAATATATTCTTTGGGCTGTTTTGATGAGGTAAGGGAGGAATGTGGTTGGTTTCAAGATACTAAGGGGTTTTTTGTAAACTGGAGCAGAGAAGTGGGAATTGTTGCAAAAGGCCACAACTTACATCACAGCCGTTAGAAGCAGATCTAATGGTCAGAAATGGCGGATGGCAGACACGCCATCATCACCAACTGAGTCTTTTATAGGAGTAGGAGTAGAGAAAAAACCGAGTTGGTGATGATGGTGTGCCTGCCATCTTATAATATAGACCGCCCGATCTATATCTGGCAGATAGAAAACAAACTATGACAATTTTACAAAAGATACCTGCACCTCTCTCCACATTTACAGATAAGGCCTTGCCTCGTTCATCCTTATCTCCCACAACCTCATTGCTGAGCAATTAAAAATGGAAGTCTCTGGAACAATCTGGCATGGTGGCCATTGTCGGCGCCGTCCATCCGCATGCCTCCGTCCAGTCCGACCACCAGTCACCACCACGCCCCACTCCTCCTCACCTTATCTATCATCTTTCTCGAGATATCATTGTTTTGATGAAATGGTCGAGATACCATTTTTTCCGATAAAATTCTCGAGATATCATTAGTTTTTACACATGGGATTACTCCTGCATGGGTCAATCACAACAGGTGTTTTGTAAAAAAATGCATCTTGATGTTCCGTGCAATGCACGGGCATCTTGCAAGTTTTTTTGCATATAATTCCAAACACCACGTAGACACCGTCTTTGACCATTTTACAACTATGTTAGTATCATTGTTAGTGGTCAGCCGGTGCAAGTTATAGCCCCGGGTGTTTTAACCTTTTTTTAGTAATGATATCTGGCGATTGTTCGCCACGAGCTCAATCCTGGCGAATCCCATGTAACCATCAGATTTCCATCCGACGGTGGCCTGTTTTTAAGCCATAGTATTTGACAAAACCGCCACCCTTACACACGTACTGTAACTGCGTCGCGGGCATTTGCAACCGCCATGTCTCCCAGCGAACGTTTGCTGGGGATTGGAGTTAGCACCGATGGCGGTTTGTAGTCGTTCCATGCTCGGAGATTGAAGTTTGTAACTATTTTAGATTAGAATATACTACTCCTCCGATGCTAGTAGTAGAGCAGAGTCCTACTCCACTACTACTCTACTCAAGCAAGTTAGGGCATAGTAGTAGGTACTGTAGGGAGTACTACTATGATCACTCAAGCAAGTTGTTTGGCATCAATATGACCCTATGCTGCTGGTATGTGTCTCGTAAGTCAAGCGGCGTGATGTAGTCATCATCACCTGCCCACTTCCCGCAGCACATATTCGCTTCTCCATCTTTGTCCGCACATTATCGTCCAATCTTCCATCCCCGCTAAGGCGCCTCCCCCCTCTTCCGAAACCCAAGCACTAACAATGGCAGAACCGAGCAGCATCCGCTGAAAGAGTGGCTGGAATTTGCTCCCCACAGAGGTAATCAAGCTCATTGTTTCGCGTGTGGACAATCTCAGTACCATGCCGCTTGCTGCGTGCTCATCGTGGCTGTACCGTTTACTCAAAGTCCTCAGGCTCGAGCTTTTTAAGCAGCTCCTTGCTTGCTGATGCCGCCTGATCTTCAGAAATGGCGTGTCACACAGCATAACGATCGTAGGGTGGCGAGCATCAACCCCCTTGACTGCGATCCGATCCCCGTCACCCTCAACTACATTAACGGTATGTATTGCGTCGGCATGAACACGTCTTGGATGGTGGTCGTCGACGGTCGCGGCAGCTGGATGCTCGTGGAGGTCTACACCCGGCGATTGACCCCCCTTCCTTCAATTAACACTGCACTGCTTTGGCACCGCGGCCGAGAATACTCGGAATCTTACATTAGCCAACATGATACCAAGTTTGATTTTCTCAAGGTTGTAATCTGCCAAGTGCCCACAAGATATGCGAATTATAAAGACTTCAGGCTAATTGCGTTCTTCAACCGCGGTCTCGCCTATCTGACAGGTCACTGCGGTAAGTGGATAAATCTGCACGTCCATCGTAGGATCATACATCCTCCATTGTTCTCTGATGCCATTGAACACAAGGGCTTCATTTACGCATCGACTCCTTCTATGGCTGGACGTATTGTTGGCCTACTCCAGTCATCGCTACAAACGGCTGTTACAACAGTATGTTACTTTCCTATGATATCATGATGGCTTGCTTATATTACTGTCAACATTTACTGAAAAAATATTCATGCTCATAACATGCTGTTCTTAAGATTGACTACATTAAGAGCCCTTTTTTATTTGACTCCAACTTGATATGATGTTGTAGGCCGCCTGGTGTCCCTACCCTTCCTAATCCCAGAACCTTTCAAATAAAAGTGGCATGGCAGTTGCAGGTGGTTCTTGGCTCGATCAGACGATGGCGAATGATTGATGATCGTTCGCACGTACCGGACATGTTGTTTCGCGGAATACAATCACAGTCACTGCAAGGTCTTTGAGCAGGATCCCAGCTTCTCTGGGCCTTCAGGAATTTTTGACTAGAAGCTGGTAAGTAGCCTTGGTACACGCTCTTTGTTTCTCAGACTGAATTATCCGATTAACCAGGAGATAACCGATGGCAAGGATCATGATGGCAGCGCGGTTTCGTTCATCAGGCAAAACTGTGTCTACACAACGTACCATGCGTCTCTTCATGCACCATACCCTGATATGTGCCGCCACGCTCTGCACCCGAAAGTAGGAGAGAGGGTCACAAGTATCACACTTCGACCTGTTGGCTGGAGTTTCCCCCGTCAGGCACCCATCTGGTTCAAGCTGTCAGCCAATCTCCACAACTTAATAAATAGTAACGTCTAACTGAGCCAGTTAGTTAGATGCATACACTTGGTGTAGTAGAATATTTATTTAGTTTGATGCATACACTTGTTCTTTGTTGGTAGCCCTTTTGTAATGATGGCTGATGTTTTTTTGGAAGAGTGAGCTGCGTCTTTACTCTTCTGGCCTGCTTACTACTTCTGTTGCACCCCCAGCCCTGGTTGCTGCTGCTGCTGTTTTTAATGTACAATCAGTAGTATATTTCGTCTGTTGGTTGAATAAATGTGTTGTTAGAATGACAAACACAATGTTTTGGAAGTCGTTGCACGGTCCAACCCTTTAGTGCCCCGTACCGTACGTAGCGCATACTATTTTCGGTAGGAAACACATTTTCCACTTGTTGATAACATGCAGCCCACTGATGAAGGCCTAATAGAGGAGCCCATAATTAACTGGAAGGGAGGCTCTCACATGAATCCGGCCCAGGTACATGCTCATGGTCCCCTAAACATAAATAATAAGTAAATAAATAAAGCTAAATGCTCATGCACCAGTTCTTTAAATTCACGATTTAACAGGACGACATTATTTCCTATGATAGTGTTGTTACATTCAGTCAATGTTATTCTTAGGAAAAGATAGCGACCAGTCTTCTTTCTCCCACCATTTTCTTCCTGCAACCAGCGGACCCATGCAAATCGTAGTCAACGTCGTAAATAGTTCCGGTCCATTTTTATTTTTCAATAAGAATGTCCAACCCAGCCCAGCACATTGGCGACAACACTTTATTCTCCGCCTTGGTGCGCTCGCCGTGGCGCCGCCGTCCGGCCCTGTCAACATAGTGAATCGGGAGAGGACTGTAGTTGTGAGTATGGCAGTACGGACCCACCAGGTCCACTCCCGAACACAAGCAAGCGCCTCTTTTACTACTCAAATGCACCCCTCGTTTTTTTACTCTAATCCACCCTGCTGATATCTGGGACCCACATCATTTTCAACGTATAGTCAATTAACGACAGAATTGCACAACTTTTTTTTGAGGATTTTTTCAGAGGAGCAGGCTATAAACTAGGTTGTGCGGTCTTTGTGGCCCGTCTAACAACATGACCAGCCCAAATTTTTTTTATTTGGGAAAATAGGTAGCCCACTATTTCTTTTTGAAGAATACCCAAGCTAGGCCTATTTGTTTTCTCCAACTTACTGGGCTGCAAATCTTTCAAGACGAGGAGGGATGCATTCCGGCCTGGCCAAAGAGTATGGTCAGTATCTGTTAAAAGTAATATCAAAGGGGTTGAAAATTCCAAAAAAATTATAGCAAATGGGAAATTAGTTTATTTTTTTGTTTTTGTTCTTCACTGATATTTTATATTTCATTGGATTTTAACATGACATAGTACAAATTTCTTTTTAAATTTGTTTTAGTATGGCTACTAATTTTGGGATTAAGAATATTTCGTTCCCCAGCAAAATTTTGCAAAATTTCAAAATTTCGCACATTTTTAGTTCAATTTTTAACCCCGGTACTGACCAGAAAATGGGCAGCAATTCTAAAAATGGAAAATGGGCTGCAATAAATTCCATATGAATTAGAAAATGAGTAAAAATTATAAAAATAATAGCAAATGGGCTATACACGCCACAGATTTCGAGGCTGACTTGTTTACGCAAGGCTTTGTCAGTCAACACACGATTCTAGCAGAAGTTACTGTTGGATGTCCATCCAACGGCCGACGTGCTTCTTCAATCTCTGATCTTCCTGCTCCAGCCGCCTAAACCAGCGCCGGCGGGACTGCCTGCTCCCTCCTTTTGTGGCCCGCTGTGATGCCGCGCAGGCTTCACCAGCGGACCCTGCTCCCTCCGCTGGCCTGCCCGCACGCAATCAACTGCCTCCTTATTATGCGAAAAAATGTGATTCCTCCCACTGATATCTGGGGCGCACCGGTTCGGAGGCCGACCTGTGGGCCTACTAAGTTGACGCGTATGCAGGGCTTTGTCAACTTAGTCAACAACTGATTCTAGCAGCAGTGACCGTTGGATTTGAATCGAATGGTCATGTTGCTTCTTCAATTGCTGCTCTTCTTGCACCAGCCGCCCAAACCAGTGTCGGCAAGACCGCCTGCTCTTGCCTCCAGTGGTCGGTTGTGCTGCCGTTGAGGCCACACCGCCCCTACTACTCCCACCGCTGGCCAGGCCCTGCGGTGACGGTAGCCTCACACCGCAGCCGAACCAGTGAACCCTCGTACTCCTCTCCGCATGGGTATCGACTACTGCGTCTTCCCCGGCTCCGCGTCGTCCACTTCCTAGGCCTCGCCGTCGTCCACCGCCTTGGTGCTCTCGGCGCAGCGTGGTCAATGTGGTCAACGAACGACTTCCATTGGAAGAGTACTGTACATGGAGAGGCAGACAGCTGTGTTGGTGTACAAAAGAAGGGGCGCACCTTTGTACCCCTTTACCTGTGCACGGAGCCGCGCCCACGGTCACACCAAGCAGAATAGGGGAGGTGAACCAAGGTAAAACCGAAGCCCAAGATAACCAGAGCAACGCCAAGGCCAAGACCAAAAAGAGCAGAGGGACGAAGCAGGTTCCCCCGGCAAGGCCCTTGCCGGGGGGGCCTCAGCAGCCCCGGTGAGACCCTTGCCGGGGCAGCTCGCCCCACACCAATAGAGCGAGCCACCCTTGAGCCCACGGTCCCCAACACCATCATCCACATGGGGCCAGGGCTCGGGAGGCACCTCTGTGGTGGCATGCAGATCTTTGTGAAGACATATTCAAGATCAGATGAGGATTAGAAGACGACGATCCTCGGCAAGATCCATGCCGAGGAAGGCCACCAGACCCCCGGCAAGGTCCTTGCCGGGGACGACAGCGTGCCATGGCAAGACCCTTGCCGGGCCACCCGGCAAGGCCCTCACCAAGGACGCCAGCAGGGCCACCGCCAGGCCCGCGCCAACCAAGTTTCCACCATCGTTCGCATACAGCTGCCAGATCAACAGGCTGAGCAGGCACCTGCGTGGCAACATGCAGCTCCCGGGCCAACTCGTCAAGCGCCTGCGTGGCGGCATGCAGATCTTCGTGAAGGCTCCACCACCGCGCCACCTCAGCTGCCTGCCTACCTACATGGCATCGCATGCCTCACTGGCCAGGGCGCGTGTCGAAGCGAGGAGGAGCGACGACGGACGGGACGGGCCTCGCCCCCGTCCCCCATAAAGCGAGGGGACACCTAAGCTAAGCATTAAATGTGTCTTGTCCTGTAATACGAGCGATAAGCTCATAGCACTGTGCGCCTTTCCACCTCCTGTATGCCACTGTGGCAGCCCCTTTCGCCTATAAAAGGAGGCCCACGGCATACTGGAGAGGGATTCGGCTCTTTCGAACCACACACTCACCACAGCTAGTTCGAGAGCTCAAGAACTCTCTGAAATACACCCACCAAAGCAGGACTAGTGTTTTACGCATCCTCGCGGCCCGAACCTGGGTAAACGATCCTCGTGCTGGCTACTGATCCTGCTCTTCTTGCAACCCCGCGCCCTGGCAACCGTAGTAGGGATTCTTGTGATCCCATAGGTGTCGTTTCCCTGACATCTTTGGCGCGCCAGGTAGGGGGCGCAATTGTGAGAATCTGGTCTAGTAGTTAGCCTAGCAGTTCTTCGTCGCCATGGCTCCTAAGAAGAAGACGGCCACGGCGATCGGCTCGTTGGTAGCCGAACGGCCCGTGCCGGTGCGGACGAGCAGTGGACCGGTCGCGGACAGGACCCAGGCCGCGGTCCGCGAGCACCAGCATCGCCCTGGCAGTCAGAGCCTGGCGAGCGGCGTCGTTCGATCGCCAGACGACCGGCCGCACGTCGCCAGAGCCGAAGACGGAGCTGCCCCCCCCCCCCCCCCCGCAGGCGGCGCGGGGCCCTCCAGGGGTGTCATTGTGCCACCTCCGGGCGGCGCGGCGACCTCCAAGACGCCCACACCAGCGACCACTACGCGCTCTTCCCATGGTGTGCGCGGCAAGCAGCGTCACCACGTTGGTGACCCCGGGCACCGCCGTGGGAAGAGCCCTGTGCATCATCCGCAAGATGAAGGGGTTCAGCACGCCCGCTGAAGTGCTGGCGAAAATGGCACGCAGCCGCTGGGTCGTAACGGAGCTCCTTCTAACGTAGTTAGAAGTCGAAGCGCGCCGCGATCCACACAGCTGACGCGGCCGCCCACGCCAGCAGAAGCTTTGGCGCGCGCGCAACTGCTCCTCGACTTCCCTCCTGCTGCGGAGAAGCTCGACGAGTGGAGGGCCACCATCCGGAGCCTTGTCGCCGTCGCCAACAAAGACGATCCGCGACCGGCGGGGCCCTCGGGTCGACGCTCCACTGAGCCACCACATGCTGGCGCTGGGAGGACCGGGGGAGCTGCGGCCACGGTGCACTCTCCTCCTCCTCGCCAGCCGCCGCGGGCGTCGGCCCGTCGTGATGACGCTTGTTATAACATCTCCATAGCGTCGTCTGACCCGCGGACCCTCCGCGACCAGCGCCAGGTCCTTCGGGAACGAGCTCACGAATACGCTCGAACCACCGTCGAGCGCCGGCGCAAAACGCGCCGCCAGTCGGGCAAGCGGGCGGGACCCGCTATGGACCACCCGGCACCGGTGGGCTTCGGCGGCCTACCTTACGAGGTGGGCTGCCCGGCCTTTACCCGTGAGTTGCGGCAGTTCTAGTGGCCGTCCCACCGCACGTTCAAGCCTGACGTTGGCGAGAAGTACACTGGCAAGACCCATCCATCCGAGTTCCTCAGCATCCACACCATCGTGATGCAGGCTGCTGGAGCTCGCGACGACAAGGTGCTTGCCAACTATTTCCCGCTGGCGCTGAAGCCCAATGTGATGTCTTGGTTGATGCACTTGCTGCTGGATTCCATTTCTTCTTGGTAGGATTTGTGCCATGAGTTTGTTGGCGCCTTCACAGGAGGCCACCAAGCTCATGGCCAGGCCAGTGATCTGCATATCATTCCCCAGAAGGAAGGGGAAACCCTGCACAAGTACATCCAAAGATTCAGCCGGGTGCATTACAACATCCCCGACGTTCATGCCGCCGCTGTGATCAGCGCGTTCCACCAGAACATGCGCAACCGCAAGATGCGCGAAGAGCTGGCGATGACCAAGGTTAAGGATGTGGCCGAGCTCTACATTCTGGCCGATAGGTGCGCCCGGGCTGAAGAGGGAAGGAAGTACCCCGGCGAATACGCCGGCGCGGAAACCGACTCTACCAATGAAGACGCCGCCACCCCGATGAAGAAGGGCCGGTGTCACAACAGGAAACGCAAAGGCAAGGCCGTGCTTGTCGTTGAGGGATCTGATAACACCGGTGCACCGCCTGCCGGGCCTTGGCGGCTACCGACAAGCCAGGAAGCTCCGGGAAGCAATACTGCAAGATCCACCACACCAAGGGCCACGACCTCCAGAACTGCCGACAAGTTGAGCTGCTTGCTGAGAAGCAAAAGCTGAGTACGAGAGGCGGGACAAGGAGAACGACCAGGACGGTGCTGAGGGATCCGACAAGAAGCGTGGCGGCCAAGGAAGCCGCCCCGGCAAGGACAACCAGCAAGAGAGGCCCGCCCGGGGCCGTGACAAGAAACAAGAAGACGATGATCACGATGAGGACGACGAGTCTGGTGAGCAAGGGTTCCAGAAGGCTACGGAGGCCATGTGCGTCGATGGCGGCGCCTCGCTGCATACCTCTCACCGCCAGCTCAAGCAGTGGGCGTGTGAGATTACAGCAGCGGAGCCATCGTTCGACGCTCAGAAGCCGCTGAAGTGGTCCAGCACGCCCCTCATCTTTGACGCCGAGGACCACCCTGACCGCACTACCGCGGTCGGGTGTTTGCCATTGTTGGTCTCACCAACGATACGCAACCTCAGGGTGAATAAGATGTTGGTTGACGGCGGGGCCGGCATGAACCTGATCTAGCCTGTCGTGATCAAAAGATTGCAAATCCCTGATGGAGACCTCGAGGAAACAGGCACGTTTCAAGGGGTCAATCCGGGGTGGAGCCAGCCGAAGGGGAAGGTCACACTGCCCGCGACGTTTGGAGGAGAGTTGAACTACAAGATGGAGAGGATCATCTTCGACGTGGCCGAGATCCCCTTGCCCTACAACGGGATCCTTGGCCGCCCGGCACTAGCCAAGTTCATGGCGGCATCACACTATGCCTAAAACATGCTAAAGATGCCCGGGCCGTTGACCATCATCCCCGTCCCCTCCGACAAGAAGGACGCGTTGATCTGCGCCGACCAACTCTACCGGGAAGCAGTTGCAGCTGCTGCCGTCAAGGCACCTGCTCCTACCGCTGAAGGCCCGGAAGGGAAGAAGAAGCCCGGCAAGACCTCTCGCACCCACTTCGGCAAGCACGCCTCTTCGGAGTGCTACGCTACCATCGAGGATGTGCCAGAGAGCTCTACCGGTAAGAGCAAGAGATCCAGAGCCGAGCCACCGCAGACCAAGAAGGTGTCCGCCAGGGAGGATGGCACGGGAGGGGCCTTCACCATAGGCTCCACCCTCGGCAGCAAATAGGAAGGCGCGCTCGTCACCTTCCTGCGGGTGAATGTCGACATGTTTGCGTGGCAAGCATCCGACATCCCCGGTGTTCCCAGGGAGGTGATTGAGCACCACCTAGCTGTCTGCCCCCACGCGCGGCCCGTCAACAGAAGGTTAGAAAGCAGGCTCTGGAGAGGCAGGAGTTCATCACAGAGGAGATCAGGAAGTTGGAAGCGGCAGGTTTGGTGAGAGGAGTGCTCCACCTGACGTGGTTGGCCAATCCGGTAGTGGTGCGCAAGGCGAATGGGAAGTGGAGGCTGTGTATTGATTACACAGATATCAATAAGGCTTGTCCTAAGGACCCCTTCCCGTTGCCGCGCATCGACCAGACTGTTGACTCCACAGCCGGGTGTGATCTGTTATCATTCCTCGACGCCTACTCGGGCTACCACCAGATCTTCATGACAAGAGAGGATGAAGAAAAGACAACATTCATCACCCCATGTGGTACGTATTGCTTTTTACGGATGCCTTTCGGGTTGAAGAGTGCTGGCTCAACGTTTGCAAGAGCAGTCCAAATTGGTTTTGAACCTCAGCTCCATAGAAATATGGAGGCATACATGGATGACATAGTGGTCAAAACCAAGGACGGGCCAACTCTTGTGCAAGATCTGGAAGAGACATTTGCCAACCTGCGCAAGATCAACCTCAAGCTGAACCCTGAGAAGTGTGTCTTTGGCGTTCCATCCGGCAAGCTTCTCGGGTTCTTTGTGTCGCAGCGCGGGATCGAGGCAAACCCATACAAAATTAAGGCTATTGAGCAGATTGAGGCGCCCAAGCGGATCAAGGATGTGCATCGGCTCACCGGCTGCGTTGCCGCCATGAGCCGATTCATCTCCAAGTCAGCCGAGCGCGCCCTTCCTTTCTTCAAACTCTTGAAGAAGGCAGGCCCAATGGAGTGGACCCCAGAAGCCGAGGAAGCATTGCAGGATATGAAGAAATACCTTTCCTCCACGCCAATACTGGTTGCGCCTAAACCACAAGAGCCGTTGCTGCTGTATCTGGCGGCGACGAATCAAGTGGTTAGCGCCGCGCTGGTGGCACAGAGGGAGGTCAACGAGGAGGCAGTGATGGCGGCAGAACCAGCGGATGGCAAGCCCAAGATTCCCTCGGCAGGGCCTGGTGCCGGCAAGGCGAGGCCCCCAGCAGAGTCTGATGCCACCGCGGCAGTGCCCGCGCAGTCAAGTGAGGTGGTGCAGAAGAAGAAGATGATGCAGCACCCGGTTTACTTTGTCAGCTCCCTCTTACAGGGAGCTAGATCGAGGTACTCCGGTGTGCATAAATTGCTCTTCGGCCTCCTTATGGCCTCGAGGAAGCTGCGTCATTACTTCCAAGCCCACGAGATCACTGTCGTCACCCGCCTCCCGTTGCAGCGGATACTGCATAACCCAGATGCAACCGGAAGGATTGTGGAGTGGACCTTGGAGTTATCAAGTTTTAGTTTGAAGTTTGAAAGTACCACGACAATTCAGAGCAGAGTCTTGGCGGAGTTCATTGCAGAATGGACCTCAACGCCTGACGAAGAAATCCAGGAGACCACTTTCCCCGGCAAGGAGGCAGACCGCGACTGGATCATGTACTTTGATGGGACTTTCCCGCTACAAGGCGCCAGTGCCGGTGTGCTGCTCGTCGCACCCACCGGAGAGCACCTCAAGTACGTGATCCAGATGCACTTTCCCCGTAGGAGATGTCCACCAACAACACTGCTGAGTACGAGGGATTGCTTGCCGGTCTCAGGATCACGGCAGACCTCGGGGTTAAGAAGCTCATCGTCAGGGGCGACTCGCAGCTCGTTGTCAGGCAGGTCAACAAGGATTACCAGAGCCCATTGATGGAAGCTTACGTAGATGAAGTGAGGAAGCTGGAGGAGCGCTTTGATGGTATCCAAGCGGAGCACGTCCCCCGAATGGAGAACGACACCGCTGATTACCTGTCAAATCGTGCTGCATTCAAGCTACCTGTGGAACCAGGTACCTTTTTGCTCCGGTTAACTCAACCATCCGTCGAACCATCAACGGGGCAGAACAAGCGGAGGAAGTTAGGTCCCGGCAAGTACTTTCCTACCGAGCCCCCTGGGGCTGCCGGCAAGGGTGCTGCCGCGGACGCTGAGCCCGCCAAAGGGCAACTGGCTCCGGCAGGGCGTCAAGCCCTGGCCATGGAGACAGTCGCGCCCATGGCTGAGGAAATGCCTTTGGTCCTTGCCGTCGAGCCCCAGGCTCCGGCGTGGGCACAACATACTGTCCGATTCCTCCAAACAGGGGAACTTCCTGAGGATCAGGAAGAAGCGGAGAAACTAGCCCGTCGGTCCGCCCTGTACCAGTTCGTCGACGACGTCCTGTACAGGAGAAGGCCGAACGGCGTGAAATTGAAGTGCATCCCCCGGGGGGAAGGACTGGAGCTGTTGGCGGAGATACATGGAGGCATATGTGGCTCCCACATAGGGTCGAGGGACCTTGCCGGAAAGGCGTTCCGGCAAGGTTTCTTTTGGCCCACCGCCCTCCAGGATGCGACGACACTAGTAACCAAGTGTGAAGCGTGTCAGTTCCATTCAAAGAAGCTTCATCAACCAGCTCAAGCCCTTCAAACAATCCCTCTATCCTGGCCATTCTCGGTCTGGGGGCTCGATATACTGGGCCCTTTCCCCCGCGCTGTCGGGGGCTTTGAGTACTTGTACATTGCAATCGACAAGTTCACAAAGTGGCTGGAGGTGGAAGCAGTGAGAAAGGTGACTGCTCAATCAGCTGTCAAGTTTTTCAAGGGTCTGGTCTGCCGTTTTGGTGTGCCAAACAGAGTCATCACCGACAACGGCACGCAGTTCACAAGCCACACCTTCATGCAATACATCCAAGACCTCGATAGCAAGGTCTGTTTTGCTTCCGTGGCACACCCACGGAGCAACGGCCAAGCGGAGAGGGCAAATGCTGAAGTGTTGCGAGGCCTAAGAGCAAAGACTTTTGACAAGCTGCGCAAGAGCGGAAGGCGCTGGATTGATGAATTGCCGGTGGTTCTTTGGTCGATCAGAACGACGCCAAATCGAGCCACCAGCCAGACACCTTTTGCCCTAGTCTATGGGGCAGAAGCAGTTCTCCCCACGGAACTCATATACGGGTCACCTCGAGTGCTCGCTTATGATGAGCTTGAGCAAGAGTAGTTGCGCCAAGATGACGCGACGCTCCTTGAGGAAGATTGTCTTCGGGCGGCTGTGAGAGCAGCACGCTACTAGCAAGCCTTGCGCCGCTACCATAGCCGCAAGGTTCATGCCCGAAGCTTTGAGGAAGTCGACCTTGTTCTTCGGCGCGTTCAGTCGGCCAAGAATTCCAAGAATTTGACGCCAAAGTGGCAAGGCCCTTATCGGGTAATACGAGTCACCAGGCCCGGCGCAGTCCGCCTGGAGACCGAAGATGCTGTCCCAGTGAGCAACTCCTGGAACATCGAGCATCTTCGCAAGTTTTACCCGTAAGGCGCGGCTTGCTGGGCCTCCCGGCAAGCCACCTTTTGTACAAGCTTTGCCGGCAAGGCATGTAACCCTTCGTACAAAGCCAGGCGCAGACCCTGAGCATAAATAAATGAAGCGCTGGCGCCCTAAGTCATAGCATGCATGCTAGGTCGAGTCTCTTCCTTGGTTAGGGTTGATAGTGCTCAGCGGCGACTAACCCCTAGCTTAGAGGTCGAGTGTGCGTCTATCTGTTTCTTTTCTGTCCTCCTTTGGTTCACACTTCTTCTGAGCTACTTGGAAGAAAGGAAACGGACCGGCGTCCCGACCCCGGCAAACCAGAGTTGCCGAGGGCTGCAAGCACAAGGATCCAACCGCGGCAAGATGAGGTTGCCGGGGGCTGCAGATCCAGATAAGTCTTTCATCCTCTGTCGTGCATTTCGGAATGGAACTGGGGCATGTGAAACCTCGTTTTATCTCCAGGCTACCGTGCTCCCCTTTTTCCTATACCTAAGGATTATCTCCTAGGTCTGGATTTGGTTGTAGCCGCGGCGGCAAGGAGGTAGAACGAGGAGCCTAAGGCCCACTTCATCCGTGCCTCCGCTAAGAGCGCGAGAATGGTCGAGTGAAGTGAGGGCGACGGCAAGGCCTATTGCCGGGCTAAAAACGTTTATCTTAAATAATAATAAGGATTCGCTCCTTGTCGCGGGGTCTACCCACGAACGAAAAACCCAGCAAGCATCCCTTTTTCATTAAAACATGCCATACAGGTACAGTTCATACGGAATGAAAAACATGAGCAAGGGGATTACAAGTTCTAAATTTAACAAAGGCCCGCAGGCTTACAAACTAAAAAAGAGATAAGATGCCCGTAATCCCTTTCTTGTCCCCCTCCTCAAGAGGCAGGTCAAGGAGGCGAGAGGGCAAAAGGGGCGCCTAGGCGAGCTACGAGCAGCAGAAAGCACCAAGAGAACACCTTGGTGGCCGCCCACGGGTGGGCCGGTGATGACGGTGCCGGGAAAGGAGCTGGAAGACAAGGCGGCAGGACCGGCAATACGCGATGAAGGCGTCGGTGCCCGCGTACTCCGAGTTGACGGCCTTGCCGCCCGCCCTCTTCCTCTTCCGCAGCCTCCCGACGCCAGCCGCCCAAGGACACGGCCCCGAGAAGTTCAAGGAGCTGGCCCCACCCCCGGCAAAACTCTGCCGGAGGAGCGGCCAGGTGTAGATGCTGCTGCTGCCGCACCCGCCCAGGCGCGGGGCATCCGACGCCTAGTTGGACTCGTCCCCGTCATATGCCCCGCTGTCCTCCTCATCACTTTCGCTCGAGGAAGAGCTTCCATCGTCGGAATCTCCGTCGGAGGAGCTCTCCACGCAGCACTTTAGGCGAGTCCCGAAGTCTCCGAAGACCTTGCCGGAGAGCAGGCCATCCTGCATTAATTTGAAATAGAGGACAAGCCCCGCCGTCAGGCTGTGGATGCGCAGGGAATCGGGACCGACCCGCTGCCCCAACCAGCGACGGCTCGGTTTCCCGCCTCCACCGCTTGCCACCCTAGGCGCATGAAGGACGCGTGGCGGGCGTGCAGAACCGAGGGGACGAGTGAAGCAACCTCTCCCCGCCCCGTGATCGTGGGGTGTGGACGCCTTGAAGACCACGACCCGGCCCCATTCAGTAAATGAGCTGTGCCTCCGCGCCTCCCTCTTTTTAGGGGAAGGCGCGAGTCGCCTCTTTACTGTGATGTGACGCATGCGTGCAGGAACTGCCCCACGCATGCCGCCCAAGTTGCCCGCACCCCTCCACGCCACGCCGCACCGCGCGCGGGTCGTGGGAAGCGCAACGCGTGAAAAGTTTTACCGCGGTAAAAACCGCCCCGCCTGCCCGCGCATCGTTTTGGGCCTGGCCCAACAACGTGTCGCGCTTATGTGTCGCCCAGGCCCGGGGGCTGCTGTCGGTGTACAAAACAAGGGGCACACCTTTGTAACCCTTTACCTGTGCACGGGCAGTTGGAGCCGCGCCCACGGTCACACCAAGCAGAACAGGGGAGGTGAACCAAGGTAAAACCAAAGCCCAAGATAACTAGAGCAACGCCAAGGCCAAGACCACAAAGAGCAGAGGGACGAAGCAGGTTCCCCCGGCAAGGCCCTTGCCACGGGGGGGGGGGGCTCAGCAGCCCCGGCGAGACCCTTGCCGGGGCAGCTCGCCCCACACCAACAGAGCGAGCCACCCTTGAGCCCATGGTCCCCAACACCATCATCCACATGGGGCCAGGGCTCGGGAGGCACCTCTGTGGTGGCATGCAGATCTTTGTGAAGACATATTCAAGATCAGATGAGGATTAGAAGACGACGATCCTCGGCAAGATCCTTGCTGAGGAAGGCCACCAGACCCCCGGCAAGGTCCTTGCCGGGGACGACAGCGCGCCACGGCAAGACCCTTGCCGGGCCACCCGGCAAGGCCCTCACCAAGGACGCCAGCAGGGCCACCGCCAGGCCCGCGCCAACCAAGTTCCCACCATCGTTCGCATGCAGCTGCCAGCTCAACCGACTGAGCAGGCACCTGCGTGGCAACATGCAGCTCCCATGCCAACTCATCAAGTGCCTGCGTGGCGGCGTGCAGATCTTCGTGAAGGCTCCACCACCGCGCCACCTCAGCTGCCTGCCTACCTACATGGCACCGCATGCCTCAGTGGCCAGGGCGCGTGTCGAAGCGAGGACGAGCGGCGACGGACGGGACGGGCCTCGCCCCCGTCCCCGATAAAGCGAGGGGACACCTAAGCTACGCATTAAATGCGTCTTGTCCTGTAATACGAGCGATAAGCTCATAGCACTGTGCGCCTTTCCACCTCCTGTATGCCACTGTGGCAGCTCCTTTCGCCTATAAAAGGAGGCCTACGACATACTGGAGAGGGATTCGTCTCTTTCGAACCACGCACTCACCACAGCTAGTTCGAGAGCTCAAGAACTCTCTGAAATACACCCACCAAAGCAGGACTAGGGTTTTACGCATCCTCGCGGCCCGAACCTGGGTAAACGATCCTCGTGCTGGCTACTGATCCTGCTCTTCTTGCAACCCCACGCCCCAGCAACCGTAGTAGGGATTCTTGTGACCCCATAGGTGTCGTTTCCCCGACAAGCTGGGTCCATGGCTGCGGCAAGGAAGTGCCTCCTTATTACGCGGAAAATAATGATTCCTCCACCTGGCAGCAGGGACCCACCGGACAGGCCACCGTATTTCGCAAAAAAAAAACGTTTTCCCCATGACTGCTGGGACTGACCAGCTACATCTTTGCATGCTAGGAAGTGCGTCCATATTACGGGCAAAAAAAATGATTCGCCCCTGACTGCTAGGACCCACCAGCTACATCTTCGCACACAAGAAAGTGCCTAACAGTCGGGACCCACCTGGTCGAAGCGTACGTAGCGTTGTCATTCTGGTCGCGAACGTGTATGTACATACTGGTCGATCGGTCTGTCTGTAGGCTGCGGCGATGAACCATGGCCATGTAAGGAAGGGCACGAGTCGTAGTAGAGGCGTGCACGTGTCGTAGTAGAGGCACGCACGTAGCATGTCACGTAGTCCCGTTAATATCGTGTACACGTACGTACGGCCAGGGTGCAAGAAAGTAAATACAACCACGTATGTACATACGGGCGGGGTCTCGAACGCCTACTCGCGTATACGTACGGCCAGGGCTCGTGTACATGGCTGGGTCGGAACGGAGAAACTACGTCATCGTGTTCATCGGGAGCCAACCGGCTTGGACAGAACAGCCGATCGAAACGAGGCCTGGCATACCGCAGAACGGAGGAAACGGCCTTGTGTTCGACCGGCCACGGTCGAAACGGGATCCTGTTCATCGGGAGGGGTCTGGCGTACCGCAAAACGGAGGAAACGGACTTCTCTTGGAGCTCCTACACTCGAAACGGGGTCCTGTTGATCGGGAGGGGTGTTATGTACCGCAAAATGGAGGAAACGGACTTGTGTTGGAGCACTACGGTCGAAACGGGGGTCCTGTTCATCGGGAGGGGTGTAGCATACCACAAAACCGGACTCCACGGGATACTGTTCATCTCCACCGTGAACTGCCTACACGGGCTACTGTTCATCCACCGTCGACCTCCTCCAGCCTCCACCTGCGACAGTTCATCCACAGGCTCCTGTTCATCCAGCGTCCACCGCTCCTCCACCGGCTACTGTTCAACCAGCCCTCTCCACGGGGTCCTGTTCAACCACCCCTCTACGGGGTACTGTTCATCCAGCCCTCCATGGGGTCCTGTTCATCCACCCCAACCGGCTCGATCGGGATCCTGTTCATCCAGCGGCAACGACCTCTACTACAACGGGGTCCTGTTCATCCAACCCCCCACCGGGAACTGTTCATCCAAACCCCCCCAACAACGCTCATTATACATCAAGGGAAGGAGGCAGCAGGGTTCGATCGGCTTCAGTTAGCAGCAGTAGCGAAGGAATCACTCGGGTTCAGTTAACAGCAAGGGATCGATCGAGGTTCAGTAACGTAGCTAGTGCAATCGCTCGGGCTCAGTTAGAGCCCACCGCCTCGCTCGGGTTCAGTTAGAGCGCAACGCCTCGCACACACGCGCGTACGTGTACAAGAGAAACGTGCAAATCTCCATGCATCGCTCGGCCCCGACCACTCACCGTAACCGGGAACTCCCCGATATTTTCCACGCCCTCTCTTTTACCACGGTTTTTTCCGTCATGGACGGCCCAAAGAATGTCATGCAGCTGCGTCTCCGGCCTGCCCAGGATGAAAAGCCCATTTTCTGTCATGATTTTTTGTCATAGAAGTAGGAGCCCACCACATCTATGATGATACCGGGTTTTGTCACAATTATCGTCATAGAAGTGTCATAAGCATGATAGAAAAAAATTCGTTTGGCCCAAAATGTCACTTATGTGTCTTTTTTTGTAGTGGCAGCTTCTCGTACCCTTCTCCGTAATGGGATTGCAGCGCCGTGCGGGACCTCAGCTCGAGGGAGACAAAGGCTTCACACCCCGCGGCTGCCGCCTTCTCGGTGGCGGCGAGGGTCTTCTCCCTGGCCTCCAGCCAGGCCGTCTCCTCAGAGACAAACCGGGCATGCGACACTTGGGCCTTGTCCACCTCCTCCTTCAGCTTGCCCAGGTGGTCCCACTCTGCAGCTTGGTCCTCGGCCGCCTGGGCCAGCTTGGCATCGCGGTCGGGGAGCGTCGTCTCCCGGGCCTTGAGCTCCTCCTCTCGTTCTTGGAGCCGACGGTTGTGGGCAGCCTGCCCCTCGCGGAGGTCCTTCAGCTCGGCTTCCGCCATCTTGCAACGCTCCTTGGTGGACGCTGCGTCGGCCTGCGCTGTGTCACGAGCCGCCGTAGCCTCGCCGGCCTCCTTCCTGCTCTCTGCGGCAGCAGCCTCGGCCTGGCCCCAGATCGTCCGGATAGACGCGTCAGCCTGGAGCCATCCCGAGATCAGCCCCATGCGCCCCGTCGCCATGCACCTGTCGGCGCCATGGAGATCGGTCCGGAGCTGGTCCAGCGCGGTGTAGGCTTCCTCCAAGGCTCCGGGCCTGACGAGGGGGCTGCGGTCCGCCAACGCGAGGGCCTGGGGAAGAGGCGGCACCGGCGCTTGATGTCTACTACGCAACCTGTTCTTGTAGAGTTGTGTTGGGCCTCCAAACGCAAAGTTTTGTAGGACAGTAGCAATTCTCCTTCAAGTGGATGACCTAAGATTTATCAATCCGTGGTTGGCGTAGGATGAAGATAGTCTCTCTTAAACGACCCTGCAACCAAATAATAAAAAGTCTCTTGTGTCCCCAACACACCAAATACAATGGTAACTTGTATAGATGCACTAGTTCGGCGAAGAGATGGTGATACAAGTGTAACTAGTTATTACACCCAGATCGGATATGAACTCCTTCATCCAGACTCCTTCATGAGTTGCTTCTGAAGCAGCTATGTACTCTGCTTCACACATATATGCTGCCACGACGCTCTGCATGGAACTACACCAAATGATAGCTCCACCATTCAATATGACCCGCGCGTTTGCGCGGCTAGATTTGTTATGTTATTAAATTTGTTTTTAATGTTATTCTGTATTATCCTTGAGATGTTTGGTAGATTATTAGTAAGCACTTTCAATGATTATAGAAAATTGTAGCCAAAAGGCACCAGGACAAAAAAAAGGACATTCTTTGTTCGCCGGATATTTCGTGCTATTCGAAATGTTATTTGGTTTTAGTTTCTGGCAACATTGAGATATAATTCATATGAACAATATAGTTAGATGATATACTCACACGTCTCAACAAATAACCATTGGACTTTTTTTATTTTTTAAATATTTTCTTAAACTTTGTTTTTATTTTATCCATCTTTAATCCATGCTTCGAGATGCTTGTGCTTCCCCGTCTAATTAAGATATCCTTCTTGGCTTAGCCATTTTAACATTTACTGTTGCTCTTTTGGATTTTTTATATAATCCTGCTTGCACCATAATTAGATATAATACGGGCTGTCACTCATTATTTTACAAAATACTTATCCTACAACTATCTATCTTTAGATTTATTTCATCATTACATTTGCAAAGATATTTGTGTAGCTTAAGCACCCTTTCAAGATTGTCTTTTAGTTTCGTCTTTGAAGTGTTATTCCACTATCCTCCAGTGTATGTAAATTCCTAGCTATTTATCTTTCAGGCTAGACTATATATGTTCGTGCCCGACAGGCCGGCGCAAATGGTCTTGTAACATTAACATTGATGTCACTTGAAATATAAATGGTCAAAAATATATAATTTCATTGGTACATATGGGGTCTATTATGCTTGGGGATTTTGGATTAGCCTCTCGTCTATACATCATGATGCTCTTAACAGTTGCATATATTCCTCAAATTTTTAGCGCACTCCTATTAATTTTTGACAGGAAACTTTATCCTCGCTCCAAATGGAACACGTATTTGTCGGCTCAACATATAAGATGTTTTTATGAGTACAATTTCATTTGTGAAATCAAAAAGATAAGTATAGAGATGAAGAACAAACAGAATAACAACCTGAGCTCTCAGCCGTGATTGTTGATTACATTTATGCGATGGATTAGATCATACAGCTGATTACTTCTTGCTGAAAAAATATTTCTGGGCATAAGATTTTCTTTCCATGTTTTAAATATGTCTATATTTACTCATTCCCAGTGTACGGTCCCATAGCGCACTTAAACATATATGCTAATCTTTTTTGCCGACCGTCATGCTTACTTCCAATGTGGTCTATATGTGTATATCTTTATTATTTTTGTTAATAGATTTGCCTATTTTTGCTTCCTTTATGCAAGATCATGTATGTACATATGATATCGGTTCTGTATGTTTTACGCAGCAAAGGTGCTTTTTTTTATAGGTGAAATGCCCTAGGTGCGTATTGGTTGCTGGCCAGGGGTGCATGTGCCGTTGCATGTGTCCTTTCCATGCATATATCATATATCTTTCCATGCATTTATATATCGGACAGTAAAGTTGAGCTAATCCATCCACTTTTTTCTCTTTCATAAACGTACTTGTTTTCCTTACTGCATGCATATACGGTATGTTATATTGCTGGTCCATCTTATATTCTACTCCGTTCCTAAATATAATTCTTTGTACTACTTATCTGATACAAATATAATTTTTTACTGGCATGCATGCATATACTTGTGTTTCTTTTAGTGTGCATGCACATGTGATGCTATATACTACTTGAGTTCTTCAGACGGACGTTCTATAGCTTGTATCCGTTTTTTTCTTCTCAAAAGTTGCATGCAAGAGCGGCGTGCTTGCGTTTGCCACTTATTCGAGTCCTTAGGACACCTTTTTGGACTGTCATGTACAACTATTTGTTTTCTTCGGAAGTCGCATGCATATGGTGCGTTTGGTGGTGGTAAGCTAGTGTCCTCCTTTTTTTATACACCAACGTTTCCTAGTCTAGCTGATTCGGACTAACATTATAATAGGAAGTCATAGGAAGTCATATATATATATATATATATGTGTGTGTGTGTGTGTGTGTGTGTGTGTGTGTGTGTGTGTGTGTGTGTGTGTGTGTGTTATGCTACATACGTTAAATCTGGACCGTTAATATTAGAAATTTACGGTCATGATAATTCAATCTATGTGGACAAACATAATGCTTTGTTTGCCTATTATTTTAATTATATAATAGATAGATATGGATAGTAGATATTGATTTTTGTAATAAGAACAATAAAAAACTGTTGGTAACGTAGTATTTCAAAATTTTGCCTACGATCACGCGAGATCTATTTAGGAGAAGCATAGCAATGAGCGGGGAGAGTGTGTCTACATACCCTCATAAACCGAAAGCGGAAGTGTTTAGTAGCGCGGTTGATGTACTCGAACGTCTTCGCGATCCAACCGATCCAAGTACCGAACGCACGGCACCTCCGCGATATGCACACGTTCAGCTCGGTGACGTCCCTCGAACTCTTGATCCAGTTGAGGCCGATGGAGAGTTTCGTCAGCACGACGGCGTGGTGACGGTGATGATGAAGTTGCCGGCCCAAGGCTTCGCCTAACCACTACGACGATATGACCGAGGTGTTGAACTGTGGAGGGGGGCACCGCACACGGCTAAGAGATTGTCTGTTGTGCCTTTGGGGTGCCCCCCCCCCCCCCCCCCCCCCGCCCCCGTATATAAAGGAGGGGAGGAGGAGGCCGACCAACAAGGGGCGTGCCAGGGAGAGGGGAGTCCTACTAGGACTCCAGTCCTAGTAGGATTCTGCCCCACCCTTGTTTCCTTCTACCAGAGGGGAAAAAGGGGAAGGAGAGGGAATAGGAGAAGGAAAGGGGGTGGCGCCCCCTTCCCAAGTCCAATTCGGCCTCCTCCCCTGTGGGGGGGGGGGGGCGCACCAGCCCCTTGTGGGCTGGTTAGCCTCCCTCCTATGGCCCATAAGGCCCATATCTTCCCCCCCCCCCCCGGGGGGGGGGGTCCGGTAACCTCCCGGTACTCCGGAAAAATGCCCGAATCACTCGGAACCATTCCGATGTCTGAATGCAAACTTCCAATATATGAATCTTTACCTCTCGACCATTTTGAGGCTCCTCGTCATGTCCGTGATCTCATCCGGGACTCCGAAAAAACTTCAGTACATCAAATCACATAACTCATAATACAAATCGTCATCGAACGTTAAGCATGCGGACCCTACGGGTTCGAGAAATATGTAGACATGACCGAGACACATCTTCGGTCAATAACCAATAGCCGAACCTGGATGCTCATATTGGCTCCTACATATTCTACGAAGATCTTTATCGGTCAAACCGCATAACAACATACGTTGTTCCATTTGTCATCGGTATGTTACTTGCCCGAGATTCGATCATCGGTATCATCATACCTAGTTCAATCTCATTACCGGCAAGTCTCTTTACTCGTTCCGTAATGCATCATCCCGCAACTAACTCATTAGTCACATTGCTTGCAAGGCTTATAGTGATGTGCATTACCGAGAGGGCCCAGAGATACCTCTCCGATACTCGGAGTGACAAATCCTAATCTCGATCTATGCCAACCCAACAAACACCTTCGGAGACACCTGTAGAGCATCTTTATAATCACGCAGTTACGTTGTGACGTTTGATAGCACACAAGGTGTTCCTCCGGTATTCAGGAGTTGCATAATCTCATAGTCAGAGGAACATGTATAAGTTATGAAGAAAGCAATAGCAATAAAACTCAACGATCGTAATGCTAAGCTAACGGATGGGTATTGTCCATCACATCATTCTCTAATGATGTGATCCCGTTCATCATATGACAACACATGTCTATTGTCAGGAAACTTAACCATCTTCGATTAACGAGCTTGTCTAGTAGAGGCATACTAGGGAGACTTTGTTTTGTCTATGTATTCACACATGTATCAAGTTTCCAGTTAATACAATTCTAGCATGAATAATAAACATTTATTATGATACAAGGAAATAAAATAATAACTTTATTACTGCCTCTAGGGCATATTTCCTTCAGTCTCCGACTTGCACTAGAGTCAATAATCTAGTTCACATCGCCATGTGATTTAACACCAATAGTTCACATTTTCATGTGATTTAACACTCTATAGTTCACATCGCCATGTGACCAATACCCAAAGGGTTTACTAGAGTCAATAATCTAGTTCACATCGCCATGCGATTAACACCCAAAGAGTATTAAGGTGTGATCATGTTTTGCTTGTGAGGGAGGTTTAGTCAATGGGTCTGCCACATTCAGATCCGTATGTATTTTACAAATTTCTATGTCTACAATGCTCTGGACGGAGCTACTCTAGCTAAATGCTCCCACTTTCAATATGTATCCAGATCAAGACTCAGAGTCATCCAGATCGGTGTCAAAGCGTGCATTGACGTAACTCTTTACGATGAACTCTTTATCATCTCCATAACCAAGAAACATTTCCTTATTCCACTAAGGATAATTTTGACCGCTGTCCAGTGATCCACTCCTGGATTACTTCGGTACCTCACCACTAAACTAATAGCAATGCACACATCAGGTCTGGTACACAACATTGCATACATGATAGAACCTATGGCTGAAGCATAGGGAATGACTTTCATTTTCTCTCTATCTTCTGCAGTGGTCGGGCATTGAGTCTGAATCATCTTCACACCTTGTAACACAGGCAAGAACCCTTTCTTTGCTTGATCCATTTTGAACTTCTTCAAAACTTTATCAAGGTATGTGCTTTATGAAAGTCCAATTAAGCGTCTTGATCTATCTCTATAGATCTTGATGCCCAATATGTAAGCAGCTTCACCGAGGTCTTTCATTAAAAAATTCTTATTCAAGTATCCTTTTATGCTATCCAAAAATTCAGTATCATTTCCGATCAATAATTTGTCATCCACATATAATATCAGAAATGTTACAGAGCTCCCACTCACTTTCTTGTAAATACAGGCTTCTCCAAAAGTCTGTATAAAACCATATTCTTTGATCACACTATCAAAGGGTATATTCCAACCCCAAGATGCTTGCACCAGTCCATAAATGGATCGCCGGAGCTTGCACACTTTGTTAGCACCTTTTGGATCGACAAAACCTTCTGGTTGCATCATATACAACTCTTCTCTAAGAAATCCATTAAGGAATGTAGTTTTGGACATCCATTTGCCAGATTTCATGAAATGTGGCAATTGCTAACATGATTCGGAGAGACTTTAAGCATCGATACGAGTAAAAATCTCATCGTAGTCAACATCTTGAACTTGTCAAAAACCCTTTTCGACAAGTCGAGCTTTGTTGATAGTAACACTACTATCAGCGTCCGTCTTCCTCTTGAAGATCCATTTTATTCTCTATGGCTTGCCGATCATCGGGCAAGTCAACCAAAGTCCATACTTTGTTCTCATACATGGATCCTATCTCAGATTTCATGGCCTCAAGCCATTTTGCGGAATCTCGGCTCATCATCGCTTCCTCATAGTTCGTAGGTTCGTCATGGTCAAGTAACATGACCTCCAGAACAGGATTGCCGTACCACTCTGGTGCGGACCTTACTCTGGTAGACCTACGAGGTTCGGTAGTAACTTGATCTGAAGTTTCTTGATCGTCATTATTAGCTTCCTCACTAATTGGTGTAGGCATCACCGGAACTGATTTCTGTGATGAACTACTTTCCAACTCGAGAGACGGTACAATTACCTCATCAAGTGCTACTTTCCTCCCACTCACTTCTTCGAGAGAAACTCCTTCTCTAGAAAGGATCCATTCTAAGCAATAAATATCTTGCTTTCGGATCTGTGATAGAAGGTGTACCCAACAGTCTCCTTTGGGTATCTATGAAGATGCATTTCTCCGATTTGGGTTCGAGCTTATCAGGTTGAAGCTTTTTCACATAAGCATCACAGAACCAAACTTTAAGAAACGATAGCTTAGGTTTCTTGCCAAACCACAGTTCATATGGTGTCGTCTCAACGGATTTGGATGGTGCCCTATTTAACGTGAATGCAGCTGTCTCTAATGCATAACCCAAAACGAGAGTGATAAATCAGTAAGAGACATCATAGATCGCACCATATCTAATAAAGTATGGTTATGACGTTCGGACACAGCATTACGCTGTGGTGTTCCAGGTGGCGTGAGTTGCGAAACTATTCCACATCGTTTCAAATGAAGACCAAACTCGTAACTCAAATATTCGTCTCCGCGATTAGATCGTAGAAACTTTATTTTCTTGTTACGATGATTTTCCAATTCACTCTGAAATTCTTTGAAGTTTTCAAATGTTTCAGACTTATGTTTCATCAAGTAGATATACCCATATCTGCTGAAATCATCTGTGAAGGTCAGAAAATAACGATACCCGCCGCGAGCCTCAACACTCATCGGATCGCATACATCAGTATGTATTATTTCCAATAAGTCAGTTGCTCGCTCCATTGTTCCGGAGAACGGAGTCGTAGTCATCTTGCCCATGAGGCATGGTTTGCAAGCATCAAGTGATTCATAATCAAGTGATTCCAAAAGTCCATCAGCATGGAGTTTCTTCATGCGCTTTACACCAATATGACCTAAACGGCAGTGCCACATATAAGTTGCACTATCATTATTAACTTTGCATCTTTTGGTTTCAATATTATGAATATGTGTATCACTACGACCGAGATTCAATAAACCATTTATATTGAGTGTATGACCATAGAAGGTTTTATTCATGTAAATAGAACAACAATTATTCTTTGACTTAAATGAATAACCGTATTGCAATAAACATGATCCAATCATATTCATGATCAGTGCAAACACCAAATAACATTTATTTTAGGTTCAACACTAATCCCGAAGGTAAAGGGAGTGTGCGATGGTTATCTTATCAACCTTGGAATAACTTCCAACACACATCATCACCTCGCCCTTAACTAGTCTCTGTTTATTTTGCAACTTCCGTTTTGAGTTACCACTCTTAGCAACTAAACCAGTATCAAATACCGAGGGGTTGCTATAAACACTAGTAAATTACACATCAATAACATATATATCCAATATACCTTTGTTCACTTTGTTCTTATCCGCCAAGTATCTAGGGCAGTTCCACTTCCAGTAACCATTTCCTTTGCAGTAGAAGCACTCAGTTTCAAGTTTGGGTCTAGCTTTGGGCTTCTTCATGGGAGTGGCAACTTGCTTGACATTCTTCTTGAAGTTCCCTTTCTTTCCCGTTGCCCTTTTCTTGAAACTAGTGGTTTTGTTAACCATCAACACTTGATGCTCTTTCTTGAGTTCTACCTTCGCCGATTTCAACATCGCGAAGATCTTGGGAATCATTTTCGTCATCCCTTGCATATTATAGTTCATCACGAAGTTCCAGTAACTTGGTGATAGTGACTAGAGAACTTTGTCAATCACTATCTTATCAGGAAGATTAACTCCCACTTGATTCAAGCGATTGTAGTACCCAGACATTCTGAGTACATGCTCACTAGTTGAGCTATTCTCCTCCATCTTGTGGGTAAAGTACTTGTCAGAGGTCTCATACCTCTCAATTTGGGCATGAGTCTGAAATACCAATTTCAGCTCTTGGAACATCTCATATCACTGGTGCGCGTCGGTCCTAAACAAACGGTTTTATCTCCTTTTCGCGACGGCATTTGGAACCGTCGCCAAGTGAGTGTGGGCGATAGGGAGGTCCTTCCCACACGACCCAGAAATCGTCGGGGATAGGGAGCCTTGATGCATACAGTTGTCCCTATATAACTGTTTCCGATATCTCGAATATCCCAAACGCTTCATCGTTGCTACTCGTTTGTGCTCGCATTGCCATCGCAGTCGGAGTTTTGTGGTTCTGCCTAAAACCAGGCAGATTCCAGGCACGGGAGTTTTCCAGGCAGATTCTAGGCACGGTAGTTTTACGATGCCTGGCACATCACAAACAGTTCATGATTATAAACCTTGTACGATGGGTAGACAATCACACACATTTAGTTTTCCCGCACCGTATGTGATAGTGTCTGACATCACACACGCTTTGCAAACGGCAACTGTGTGCATGCTTGCACATGTTTCCTCTCTGTGAACCGTCTCGGATTATGGTGTATATTGCAAACGTTTGTGTTTTACCAACCGTGTGTACCGTAATGACCTGCACAATGTAATTTTGCCCTAATTTAATTGCTGCTATTCAAAATTGTACCTAATTTAAACATGAAAGTAGGCTATTACAGATGGTAAAGAAAGAGGCGACAGACATTCCAGTTGCTAAACAAGGTGAAGTGGAATGGCCCTATTGTGCTCTCCTGGATGCAGAAGGCATGCAGGACTCTAGCCCAACCCCTTGTGATGGCCGGCTGCCAATCATGTAGTTTGAGAGGTAATCTTGAGTAAACTGCTTCATGATCCACTACAAAAGAAAAAAAGATTCAGATATTGTCATCTAACACAACTCATTACGGGCGGTAAAAAGAAGGCTAAAGGGTTCTTACTTACCATCCGGCAGTTCACTGTTGTCTTGCATAAAGTGTAAACAAATAGTTCGATTGACATCTTTTGACCCATTTTAATAACAATCTTTATCAGTTTCCTCACTTGATGCTGGTTCATGAATATCTCTTTGCCCCATACGCAGAAAGGGTCGAAGTGTGGATCTTTGGCAATGATATATGTACCTAAAAGCACCAAGTTAATATTAGAAGCTAAACAACAATTGAAAAATGATGTAGTACAACACTCCATCCATCCCATTATATAAGATTTTATTACATGTATATCTAGACATCATCAGAACATTAAGGTAACACTCTTCCTTGTTGCTATGTAGCCTGGGATTGCATATTTAGTCATTCAGTACATTGCATGTTGCTAAATAACAATTGAAAAACGAAAAGGCATGTTAACTGCAATATCCTTAACAACAACCAAATATCGTAATTCATAGTGGTATTGTTGAAACTGTTATTGATGAAATTGAAATGCACGGCAAATAGTTGCACATATAGTGCATCACATTGTGAAGAACTGAAATAAACAAGTCATAAGGACATCTCTAGGCGATACTTAAAAAGTTAAAGGACTAAAACCCTTAGTGGATATATATACTCCATCAATTTTTGGCCTTCTCTAGTCGATCCCCTAAACTTAAAGTTGTAAACTTCAATTTGATCAAGTTCAAAGCAGGTTCAACCGAATGTAGCATGCATTCAAACATAAAAAATAAATAGTTTTGCATAACCGAACATAAAACATAAATTTAAACTAAGCTAAACTACTTTTGGTCGAAGTAGAGGTCGAGCCAATCCTTCCTCATCATGTACGGTGTGCCGCGAGCCGGGTCCGGGTCAGTACCGTCGTCGGGGTCGTTGGGGAAGGCACTCCTCCACCCATCGACGTCGATCTCCTCGTCCTTGGGGCCCACCTCGACGCCCTCCGTGCCGCCATCACCGCCGCCTTCGACCTCGTCATCAGAGGAGAGCGCGATAACCTCGCCGCCCTTCGCGCTGTTGTCCTCGCCGCCTTCGACCTCGTCATCGGAGAAGAGCGTGATAACCTCGCCGCCCTCCGTGCCAGGAAAGATCGCCCGCTCCGCCTCCACGAGCTCTGGGTGCTGCCGGCGGAGCTCTTGCATGTAGGCCTCGTCGGCGGCCTCAGCCTCGAGGCGCTCCCACTCCTCGCGGTCCTCCCGCGCCATAGCCGAGCTCACCACCCACTACTAGAGAAAACCTTATACACAGAACTTTAGCAGTAGCGCTTGTTAAAAAAGGGCGCTAGTGCTAAGTAGCAGTAGCGCGTGCACGATAAGGGCGCTACAGATACAAACGTAGCAGTAGCGCGCCTAACTATAAACGCGCTACAACTAAAATTCTCACGACTAAGCCGATAAGCTACACATAGTAGTAGCGTTCTTATTTAAACCGCGCTACTGCTATGTCTATTGTAGCAGCGCGTTTACGCAGAAAGGAAAATAAATCGAACAACAAATACAAAAGTAAATGAAAATGAAAGAAATAGAAAAAGGAGAAAGGAAAAAATAAAATGTAAAGAAAAATAGATGAGATAGGGGAAAAAAGAGACAGGCTTAGCAGTAGCGCATTTTGTGAAACGCGCTATAGCTAACTTAGCTATAGCGCCTTTCCTTTAACGTGTTACCGCTATGTTTCACTTAACCAGCGGTTTTCCCTCCACCCGGCCACCACTTCTCCCCCAAATCCCTCGCCCCCACTTCGCCGCCGTGTCCCCAATTCGTCGTCGCCCCACTTCGCCGCCGTCTCCTGCCGACGTCGACGCCCCCGGAGCCACCAGAGCCGCGCGCCGTCGACGCCACCAGAGCCGCCCCAGCGCCACTGGAGCCGCGCGACCTCATCAACGCCACCGGAGCCGCCCTCGGCACCACCGGAGCCACCCTCGACGCCCCTGCCTCCCTCGCCACAACTGCCTCCCTTGCCGTCACCGGAGACGCCCCTGCCTCCCTCGCCACCACTACCTCCCTCGCCACCACCGGAGCCATCGTCTGTAAGCACCCCTCCTCTCTCTCTCTCTCTGATGCATAGCACAAATATTGGACATACTAACTAGCTAGGTTAACTAGTTTAATTAGGTTAATTTTCTAGGTTAGTGCAAAATTGTAGTTAGGGCTTTCACAGAGAACTAGTTAGGTTAACTAGTTTAATTAGGTTATATATCTAGGTTAAGAAAAAAATTATGTAGGGCTTTGACAGAGAACTAGCTAGGTTAACTAGTTTAATTAGGTTAATTATCTAGGTAAACTAGGTTAACAAGCTAGGTTAACTAACTAGTTAGGTTATATTGGTTCGTTAGGTTAACAAGCTAGGTTAACTAGGTTCGCTAGGTTAGAGGAAAAATTTATTTTCGACCACTATTTTTCTAGGAAAAGAATTTAGGCAAGTTTTATTTTAAAGATGATCCCTTCCTAGACTTTTATTGTTGATTATATCTTTTCATTGAAGTGGTCATGTTATATCTTTTCATTGAAGTGGTTCGATTGTGCCCAAGTGGCCTTTTTGTTGTTTCCAGGGAATGAAGCTGAGTGGCCTATGTTTTTCCGGAATGTTGATTCATTTCCGTTCCGACAAATTTCAGGCTCTCGATTTGTCCACTTTTTTGCAAAGCTCATGCCGAAATTTTGCGTGAATTTCGGCATGACTTGTGCTACATACTAGGACATATCGAGTGCCCGGGATTTGCCGCACCGGGAAGGAGTCAATGTTCCTGCAAAACATAGGCCTTTTATGTCATTATTCATTTTATTAGGTCTAGAATTAATTGACTACATTTAATCGTAGGAAACATGGCTAGCAACGATGAAGGACATGGTTCTGGTGATTGCGACGATGTCTACCTGGCGGCACACGAATTTTTGAGCCTTGCCGACGATCAACCGATGTTGTTGCTGGGCCCACCGGTGGCATCGGGGACTGAGACCAACACGCAGACCGGTGCTGAGACTGAGACCGACGCTGAGACTGAGACCGGCATCGAGACCAGCGCTCAGACTGAGACCGGCGCCGAGACTAGCGGAGCCAGTGTAGAACCGAAAGCAAAGAGGCAACGGTTTCCTAACAAGCTCAGGACTACTAGACTGGTGGTCACCAAGGTGGACGATGGCAATTTTGAGCCAAACGGGCCCGAGGAAGCACGCGCGTGCTACGGCAATCAAATAGGCTACATCGTACGGACAACCGCCACCATCAACGATGAGAAACTACAGAAGATAGATAATATGAGGCCCTCCCTCCTAAAGAAGCTGCACCAGATATTCTTGTTCCCGGGCCGGAATGAAAAGGATTATAAAGATCCAGATAAGGACCCGGCAATGAAGAAGATAAACAAACACGCCATGTCCAAGTTTAGCGATGCATTGGCCGCCTGGAAAACAAGGGTGAAAGCAAGGATCATCGACAAAAAGGAACCCTACTATGAGATTGTAAAGGATAATCCGACAATCACGGCAGAGCACTTTGAAATACTCAAGGCGGCTTGCGAGGCCGAAGCTGCCAAAAAAAAGTCGAAGTACATGAAGGGGCTTAAACAGAGGAACATTGGGTGCCACCACCTCGGAAGCCGTGGTTACGGCGGGAAGAGGTCCACATGGGCCAAGGAGGACGCGGAAGCCGCGAGTCTGGGCATCCCAGACCCCTTGGCGGAGTTCACCGTCCCGCAGGAGCGTGACATCCTTAGGGCCCGGCACCGTTGGGACCCAGTGAAGAAGGTTTTCGAGACGAACGCGGTCACGACGGAGTTCATGAGACTGCTGGTAATTTTAGTTTCTGATCAATTCAACTGCACGTTAGTCATATTTGTAAACGATCCTTGTGCCTTTTGCAGAGAGAGCAGCACAGGATTGCGGCCGAAAGCGACTCACCGTCTGAGGCATTGGTGAGGCCCAAGTGGGACACTCCATCAACCGGGCGTTGAACATATTGAAACGACTCCCGGTGGAGACTCGACCGTCGTATGGACGCGTGCACGGTGTCGGAGACGGCGCCACGTGGAAGAAGTACTACCATGAGACCACGGAGGAGAGAAAGGAAAGACGGAGGTTAACTGAAGAAAACATCGACGAGAAGGTTGAGATTGCGGTTGAGAAGAAATCATCTAAGACAGTCGCAACAGCGGTAGCTGCCGCAAAACAGGTGGTTGTAGATATGTCTACTTCCTTGGTTCCAGCCATTTTCAATTGGACCATGCAAAATCCAGAAAAAAATGCAGCGGACTTTCCCCTTGCTGACTTCTTGGGGAGCAGCTCGACTAGCGTTGCACCTGCAGCTGCACCTGCTCCCGCACCGGCTCCTGCACCTGCTCCGGCACCTGACATGCTCGGCGGTGCTTCGTATTTGGCTGAGCTCGACGCCCTCACGGTATCTGTCACACCAGCCCCCTTCAATAAATGTATAATCTCCCGTTTTCGTTGCCTTTCGGATGTCTCACGTCGCAGACTTTTCTTTGCAGTCCAATGAAACCCCGTGCACCATAATGTACACCATCGGCGACCAGAAGGTGGACGTGGGGAAGGCGACGATAATGAAGCCGAAGGAACCATTGTTCCACAGCCGGCCGATCCCCCCGAACGTCTTCAAGGTTTCCGTGGCCAGTGTCAAACCGGGCCACGATAATTTGCCTCCTCTGGTACTAGTGGTGGATGACAACAAGACCCCGCGGCGGCTTGGTGATTGTTGCAATGGGTGGGTCCTGTTGTGGCCAAAGAGTCTGCTTCGTCTGGAGGCGACCGGGAGCACACCCACGAGCACGCAGTTAGGTATGAACATCAACACCTCACCTACCCAATTAGCGCCGGCTGTCGTGCTGGGTAATAGTGGAGGGGGTGGGGAAAAGGCTCCATTAGTCGCTAGTGACGTCGCCATAGATGAGGATGAGGGTGACGATGGCACTCAACGTTATGTCTATACTGGCGCCTACTTAGGGTTTAAGCGTCATGAGTCGGTGCCTGAATTGCCGTCTCCGGAGGCCGAACGTATTATGGACGACCTTCCGATAGTAAAGAAGTCTAGGAAGAGACCGAGGAAAGGCAAAAAAGATGATTCTATGATCCAGCCGCCTCAGCAGCCTCGGGTTCAAGACCGTATAGATATCCCCGGTGCGGATAAATGGCATATCCCCGGTCAACCAATCCTACCTGCAGCAGCGCTAGGGGCCAGATTCGGCGATCTAAGGAGACTTCATGACGATGTGCTGCGGATAGAGAAAGGCCTCATCGCCTCGAAAGATCCAGGATACCCACTCTATGTGGTTAACGTTCCGCGGCATTTGTTGTACGTCCACACATTCCCCGCGAAGAAGTTCTTCCTTCGATTTGATTACATATTCGACATGTTTCACGTGAAGAAGCTGGATTTTACGTTTGTCCGCCTTTATGCCTTGCACATGAACTACATCATCGGGGTTGAGCAGATACCTCATATCTGTGCCGCTGACCCGTACTTCATGCACGAGGGCTTCTTGGGAGTCTGCGCAAAGCACCGTGAATACGCAAGGGAATACATCGTCAATTTCATGCTCACCAATAAGGACAAGGAGGCGATTCTCGTGCCTTATCATCCCCTGTAAGTCATCCGTGCGGATATCCTTCTGTCGGATGTGGGGTTCCGGCAAACCCTTAAGGTTCGAACACTGGGGTGCGCGCGAAGTCTTTCCCTCCTACCGATCTATGCCCTAGCTCGCTAAGATCTCGCGGATGAACTCGACAAACTCGCAACACATAAAGACACGAGATTTATACTGGTTCGGGCCACCGTTGTGGTGTAATACCCTACTCTAGTGTGGTGGTGGTGGATTGCCTCTTGGGCTGATGATGAACAGTACAAGGGAAGGAACAGCCTCCTGAGGTTGAGGTGTTCTTGTGCTCGGTGACTTAGTGGGTGAGAGCTGGATGAACTGCTCGATGCCCCTACTGTGGTGGCTAGCTCTACTTATATAGGCCCTGGTCCTCTTCCCAAATATTGAGCGGGAAGGGAGCCAACAACAACGGGCAAATTTGAAGGGGGAGAGCTAGTACAAGCTATCCTGACAAAAGTGGTCTTCACCTGCGAAAAGCTCTGGTGGTGACGCCGTCTTGGGCTCCACGATGACCTCCGTCTTGCCGTCCTCCTGGTCTTGGTCTCGTTGCACCAATATAGCAACCTTTGCCTGATGCATGGGTACTCTTCGCCTGCGCTGGCCTCCTTAGCACCAAAGAGGAAATAAGGACACTGCACGCGCTGGCGCCCGCCTGGTGCCGTTCGTCATGGCTCACGTCACGAGGGCCTCGTGAGGTTTTTCCCCGCCATGATATCTCCGCTCCTCGTGAGCCTGCCTGGCTAGGCTACTCCAGAGGAGGTCTTGCGTCGTCCGCCTCGTGAGGCTTGGACCCTCGCGAGTGTCTTGGTTGCCTTGTTGATGAAGATGGGCCGTATGGCCTGCTGCTTAGCCATGCTGTGGGCCGTAGGCAGGCAAGTGTTCCCAGAACGCCGATAGTAGCCCCCGGGACCAAGGTGCGCTCGGGCTTGGCTTCGTGGCGAAGCCAAGGGTCAAGTTCGGAGCACCGCGGGCCCCAAAAGCCTGCGGCCTCGGTTGACGCGTGGCGGTTGACTGGACATGGGCGTCTCCGCTTCCCCACGCTGTCTCGACAACTACACGACTTGACAAGTCCCTGCGACATGCAAGGAAAACCATCATTACCTGCGATCGTGGGAGACACCGGTTGGCCTTCTCTTTCTATAAATGGGGAGTGGGGCGGAGCCCCCGTCGCCCATCTCTTCCTTGCTTGCTTGCTTCTTCCTCTTCGCTCCACTGCTTGCAGCGCCACCGATGGTGCCACGAAGGAAGTTCTCTGCGGCCGAGAAGGGAAAGGCTCCTCGCGAGGGACCCGGCTCCCCGGCGCCCAAGCGCGGCCGTGGCCGCCCGCGCAAGCATGCCACGACCCCCGTCGTGGCCCATTGTCGAGACGGCGCCACGGCATGCGGAGTGGGTCATCCCAGCCGTGGCGGTCCAGTTGATGAGGGGAGGCGTGCTATGGTGGCGTGGCCTCCTCGTCCGCGCTTCCACATGCCGGAGGTGTCGCCGGAGTTTGTCGTCTGGTCGGAGAACCCGGCCGGCAACTTGCTCCAACTTCCGCGCTTCTTCACCGGCGAACTGCCAGCCTCTGGTCCAGGCGGACTCTGGCTGCAGGCAGATGGTTGCTGCAGCAAGGCCTCTTGGGTTGCGGTCGCGACTTTCGCCGCGAGCAACATAGCCCTGGCCCGCGGTTGGCAGACATTCGCCCGCGCGCACGGCCTGGGCAGGCAGTGTACCCTCCACTTCAGGTACGATGGTGGATCGACCCTCCATGTGAGGGTGTTTGGGGAAGATGTCGCCGCATCGGGTGCTGCCTCGAGGCGAACGATCGTGAGGAGGTACTCGGCCTTGGGGACGGTCGCGACGAGGACGAGGGCGAGCCCGCCCTCGGCAGCGACCGAGTCTCGTCCAGCTACGGCGGCTCTTCCTCTGGCAACAGCTCCAGTAGTGGCGGCTATGACCAGCCGCCGCGCCCGTTTTGAAGGCGGCAGTGGGTCGTCTCATCGCCGCACCTCCGTGAAGCGTGAGGAGGGATCCGGCTAGGCTCGGGGTAGCGCTAGGGGCCTGTCTTCGCAGATCGCTGCAATGTTACTTTTGTTTTACCCTTTACCTGCATCAAGAATGAAATCAGTATGGGCCCAGGGGGGCGTGTATCGAACTATGGTTCCTCGGTTATAATAGTATGCGTGTTGTTCTCGTGCTGTGTCGTTATTTTGCGCAAAGATAACTTAACCTGGTATACTTAGGACGCCCTCTTCCTCGCGAGGCATTTATTTCCTTGCATCCATCTTGCCTTGGTGGCCTGCATTCGCTCAGGAACTGCGTAAAACTCATTAGGAAGTGCGTTAAAAGATTTGCCGTTCATCCTGGCCCTGAGCTGGCGCTTTGTATCGCGGTACCCAAGGGGCACGAACTAGGAGAGGTGCGCCAGCTTTTGGGCTCGAACGAGGCTGGCTCGCGAGAAGGCAGAAAGGAGAAAGAAATGCTCGCGAGGGCACCTGCCTAGCCCCCTCGTGAGGCATGCGAGAGAGAGAACACGAGCAAATTCGAGCCAGAAAAAATGCAGTGAGAGGCGAGGGAATCAAATCAGCAAGGAACACCAAAGGCAAACTTAGATTAAGGAAAACGAGCCAACTACAGAAAGCAAATGAAAAGCCACGTCCGGCACCTAATCTAGTCTTCAAGTCTTCTCACCAGCGCGGAGCTAAGTGATGTCCACTAGGCGTGGGAGGGAGCCCCAGGGCCTGAGGCCGGCGCTCCTGAGACTCCGGGGCGTGTACAACAACACTCATTATTACGTGAGAGTGTCACGGGCGGCGATTCTTCACAGGCACCGGGCCTTCTTCAGAGGCTCTGGGCCTTTCTTCTCAGGCTCTGGGCCATGCTTCTCAGGCTCTGGGCCTTGCTTCATGGATAGAACTTCCAGAGGTGCTGGATGTTCCAGGCGTTCTGGATGGGTATCCCGTCCTGCGTCTCCAGGCGCGCTACACTCGGCCTGGAGACATGGACGACCCTGAACGGGCACTCCCACATGGGCGAAAGCTTGTGCAGCCCTTCTTTGGAGAGGACCCGCCTCAGGACGAGGTCGCCCACCTCGAGCGTCCTGGAGCGGACGTTGCGGCAGTGGTATCGCTGCAGCGCTTGTTGGTACCTTGCCGCCCTCAATGCAGCTTCGCGTCGGTGTTCCTCCCCCAGCACGAGATCCATCCCCCGCATGGCGTCCTGCTGCGTTTCGTCGAACGCTAGGACCCGTGCGGAGCGATGCTTGACCTCATGAGGAAGGACTCCTTCAGCTCCATAGACGAGGAAGAATGGAGTCTCGCCCGTTGGCTTGGTGGCGGTGGTGCGGATGGACCACAACACGGACTGGAGCTCGTCGTGCCAGCCCCTGCCGCATGCCTCCAGCTTCTTCTTGAAGGTCCTGGTCTTGAGGCCCCTTAGGACCTCCGCGTTAGCGCGTTCGGCCTGACCATTACTCCTGGGGTGGGCCACCGAAGCATAGCAGATCTGCGTTCCAAGGTTAGCACAGTAGGTTTTGAAGAGGTTGCTAGTAAACTGCGAACCGTTATCTGTGATGTTGCGGTTGGGGACCCCGAAGCGGCTCACGAGGCCCTTGATGAACTTGACAGCAGAGCCGGCTGGAATGGTACGGACGGCTTCCACTTCCGCCCACTTGGTAAACTTGTCGATGGCGACGTAGAGATAGCGGTAGCCCCCTGGCGCTCGAGGGAACGGGCCTAAGATGTCCAGCCCCCAGACCGCAAACGACCACGTGAACGGGATGGTTTGGAGGCCCTGAGCAGGCCGATGGATCTGCTTGGCGTGGAATTGGCAAGCTTCGCAGGACTTCACCAGCTCGGCCGCGTCGTTGAGTGCTGTAGGCCAATAGAACCCACTGCAGAACACCTTGCCGACGAGGGTCCGTGACGACGAGTGGTGTCCGCAGTCACCGCCGTGTATGTCAATCAGCAACTCCCTTCCTCGATCGCTGGAGATGCAGCGCAGCGTGACATCGTTCGGTCGTTTTCTGTATAACTCGCCGTCTCGGAGACAGTATGCCGTGGCTTGCCGGGCCATGCGCTCTGTGTCCTCTTCCTTCTCCGGCAGCGTCCCGTGCATTAGGCTCTTTGAATTCCTTGGTCCAGCATTCCTCCTGGGGCTCGAGCACCAAGAGCAGCCGGGCTCCTGAGGTCGGGCCACAGGCCGGGGCTCCCGTGGCCGGAGGCTGTGGGAGCTCCTCCCGAGGCTGAGTCGTGCTTGAAAGAGGCGGCGTAGCTGATGGCTTGAAGAGCCGCTCCTCAAATACGCTGGGCTCCTGCGATTGCCGCTTGGATGCTCTCCTGGCGATGTCGTCGGCTTCCTTGTTGGTGCCCCAGGGCACGTGTTGCAGCTCCAGGGCCGAGAACTGCTTTTCCATCTTGCGCACCTCCGCGAGGAAGGCCTCCATGTGCTCGTCCTTCGGCTCGTACACCTTGTTGGAGAAGTTGACGAGGAGCTGTGAGTCGCCATTGACGGTGAGGCGCTTCACCCCTACAGCCGCTGCAGCCTTCAGGCCTGCTATGAGGCCTTCGTATTCTGCGATGTTGTTGGAGACCTTCTCTCCATGCTGAAAACAGAGTCGCACGGCGTAGTAGAGCTTGTCCTGAGTGGGCGTGATGAGCACTGCTCCAGCCCCCGCGCCCTGGTGTGCGAAGGCGCCATCAAAATACATGACCCAACCGTCTGGTGCCTCGCTTCCTGGGGAGGTGGACCGGTCTTCTCCTTCCTCAAGAGACGGGGCATCTGTCCATTCTGCCACAAAATCGGCGAGCGCGGCTCCCTTGATGACCCTGGTAGTGCTGAACTCCAACTGGAATGCTTGTAACTCGATGTTCCACTCAGCGACCCTAGCGGCTGAGTTAGGGCTCCTGAGTACCCTCTCCAATGGGTAGGCTGAGACGACCTTGATGGGGTGGCCCTGGAAGTAGTGCCGCAGCTTGCGCGAGGCCACCAAGAGTGCGAGCAGGAGCTTTTGCGGCATGGGGTAGTGCGCCCTTGCGTCCCGCAGTATGGTGCTGACGAAGTACACCGGGTGCACACTGTCGAGGCTCGGGTCCTGCGGAGATTGTGGCGTATCCTGAGGTGGTGGGTTTCCTGAGACCTGACCGTCCTCAGGAGCTTCTGTGATGTTGCCCTGCTAAGCTTGGTCTTCCGCCGCTGATGGCTTTGCTGCACCTTGCTGACCCTGTGCTGCATCAGCTCTGGCTTGGCGCAGCACACCCTTGTCTTGGCGCTCCTCCCGAACTGCCACCAGCGCCGCGCTGGCGGAGTACGGGGTGGCGGCAAGGTAGAGTACCAGAGGCTCGAGAGGCCGCGGTGCCACCATCACCGGGGGGCTGGTGAGGTATTTCTTGAGGTCTTGGAAGGCCCGGTCGGCCTCCGGGGTCCACTCGAACGGACCCTTCTTCTTCATGAGCTTAAAGAAGGGTAAGGTGCGCTTGCCTAGCTTGGAGATGAAACGCCCTAACGCGGTCACCCGCTCCGCTAGCTTCTGCATGTCCTTGAGGGTCTGTGGTGGGCTCATGTCTTCGATGGCCTTGATCTTCTCCGGGTTCGCCTCGATCCCTCTGTGGGATACGAGGAACCCCAGTAGCTTGCCGGAGGGGACGCCAAACACGCACTTCTCCGGGTTAAGCCTCAAGTTCACTTGGCGCAAGCTCTCGAAGGTCTCCTCCAAGTCTTGAATCAATGTCCTCGCCTCGCGAGATTTGACCACTATGTCATCAATGTAGGCCTCTGTGTTTCTGCCAAGCTGCCGCCCCAAGGCGATGTGCATCAACCGCTGAAAGGTTGCACCCGCGTTGCGCAGCCCGAAGGGCATGCAGGTGTAGCAGTACACCCCGCATGGTGTTAGGAAGGCTGTCTTCTCCACATCCTCCACCGCCATCTTGATTTGGTGGTATCCTGAGAATGCATCCAGGAAACATAACAAGTCGCACTCGGCGGTGGAGTCGACGATTTGATCGATGCGTGGAAGCGGGAACGGATCTTGGGGGCAAGCTTTGTTAAGGTTGGTGAAGTCGACGCACATCCGTTCCTTCCCGCCTTTCTTCGGTACGATGACGGGGTTCGCCAGCCATTCGGGGTATCGAACTTCGCGGATGGTGCCTGCCGCCTCCAGCTTGCGTGTCTCTTGGATGATGAAGGCCTGCTTCTCAGTGGACTGCCGTCTTGCTCGCTGCTTCACGGGGCGTACGTTGGGGCACACCCTTAGATGGTGCTGGATTACCTCCCTCGGGACCCCTACCAGGTGATTGGGCTCCCACGGGAATATCTCCTTGTTCGCGCGCAAAAACCTCACCAAAGCTTCTTCTTGTCCCGGGTCAAGGTTGGTTCCTATGGTGAAGGTGGCTCCTGAAGACCCGTCCTCGTTGACCGGCACTTGCTTGGTCTCCGCCTTGTCTTGGGTGAACAGCTGCTTCTTCTTGGTGGGCGCGGTCTCCTTGGCCTCGGGCGTACCGGCGCCGGCTGGCTGTGCTGCTGCCGCGGTCTTGAAGGCGAGCCTAAGCGCCGTCACGGCCTCCTTAGTGTCCCCCTTGATGGTGAGGACGCCGCCATGAACTGAGCAAGACCCGAGGATGGCATTGTACGGGAGACCGATGCGGGCGATGTCAAAGTCCACCAGCTCGGTGCGATAGTTGTCTCGCGTGCCAAAGGTGAGAGGGAGGCGGATCTGCCCCAGAGAGTGGGCAGCTCCACCACCCACTCCCATTAAGGGCTTGCTGAGGCCGAGCCGCTCGAGCGGCACATGAAGAAGGCTGAAGGCTTCTGCGGAGAGCAAGTTGAGGCCGGCGCCGCCGTCGATGAGGGTCTTGGTAACGGCCACGTTGTGGATGGTGGGCGTGCAGAGCATCGGGAGCATCCCTGAGCCGGCGATGGAGTCGGGGTGGTCTTCCGAGCCGAAGGTGAGGTCGGCCTCCGGCGCAGCCCAACCCGGCGCAGCCCCCGGGCGCTTGGAGGCTGCCCCGATCTGACGGAAGAAAGGTTTGATGTGGCGATCTCAAGGCGGTGCTTGAGAGCCACCTAGCAGTGTCGCGACTGCGTGGTGCGCCGGCACCGCGTAGCGCGCGGTGAAGAGGTTGCGGATTCCCCCCCAGGATGCCACCGTGGATCCCGGGAGGTTGAGCAGCCAGGCGCGCGGCTCGCCGGCGAGGGCCATGGGGAACCATTTGGCCATGATCTTGTCGTCGCCTCCGGCTTCGAGGACGGCCTCCTCGTACGCCAGCAGGAACGGCGCCGGGTCTGCCACGCCGTCGTAACGCGGCGGCATCTCCGGCTTGAACTTGGTCGACCACCGCACTTGGTGCAGGGCGTGGGCCAGGGCTCGGTACCCAGATGCGCCGGCGTCGACGTAGGTCGGGGAGGTGGATGGCGGGGCACCCGCCATGGGAGCGAAGTGCAGCAGCACGGGGCGCAGGTTGGTGGAGAGGGGCTCCGGCGCACCCCTACCTGGCGCGCCAAATGTCGGATGTGGGGTTCCGGCAAACCCTTAAGGTTCGAACACTGGGGTGCGCGCGAAGTCTTTCCCTCGTACCGATCTATGCCCTAGCTCGCTAAGATCTCGCGGACGAACTCGACGAACCTGGAACACAGAAAGACACGAGATTTATACTGGTTCGGGCCACCGTTGTGGTGTAATACCCTACTCCAGTGTGGTGGTGGTCGATTGCCTCTTGGGCTGATGATGAACAGTACAAGGGAAGGAACAGCCTCCTGAGGTTGAGGTGTTCTTGTGCTCGGTGACTTAGTGGGTGAGAGCTGGATGAACTGCTCGATGCCCCTACTATGGTGGCTAGCTCTACTTATATAGGCCCTCGTCCTCTTCCCAAATATTGAGCGGGAAGGGAGCCAACAACGGCGGGCAAATTTGAAGGGGGACAACTAGTACAAGCTATCCTGACAAAAGTGGTCTTCGCCTGCGAAAAGCTCTGGTGGTGACGCCGTCTTGGGCTCCATCATGACCTCCATCTTGCCGTCCTCCTGGTCTTGGTCTCGTTGCACCAATATAGCAACCTTTGCCTGATGCCTCGGTACTCTTCGCCTGCACTGGCCTCCTTAGCACCAAAGAGGAAATAAGGACACTGCGCGCGCTGGCGCCCGCCTGGTGCCGTTCGTCATGGCTCACGTCACGAGGGCCTCGTGAGGTTTTGCCCCGCCTTGATATCTCCACTCCTCGTGAGCCTGCCTGGCTAGGCTACTCCAGAGGAGGTCTTGCGTCATCCGCTTCGTGAGGCTTGGACCCTCGCGAGGGTCTTGGTTGCCTTGTTGATGAAGATGGGCCATACGGCCTGCTGCTTAGCAACGCTGTGGGCCGCAGGCAGGCAAGTCTGGGGACCCCCGTTCCCAGAACACCGACACCTTCCTCCGATTTCAATCAGTCATTTGCACGGTGGAGGCTAATTAATTTGAGGTGTACTTATTTTGCGCTGCGGCGGGCGCGCCGTCCTCATCATCCTCTACCCCCGATACTCCCACGCTCTTTACTTGGACTCGTCGAAGAACATTAACAAAAAGGATTACACCCACATCAAGGATGTTCTCGACAGTGCTATGTTTTACTACGACGCACGGGGTGGAGAGGTCAAGGACAAGAAGAGAAGGGGCGGCAGGCCCGCCTTCGGCCATAAGGCCGACTTCTGCTGCATCCAGACTTCTTAATGATGGATTCTATGTCCTACACCACATGCTGGAGTACAGACGGGATCACCAGAACCTTCGCATGTCACCTACATCCGGCGATGCCCATATTCTACAATGGGCAAAGAACATAGGAGATATCGAGGATCGTCGACTTCGAGCTGAGTTCTATCACATCCAGGGCGAACTTGCCCAAATTATCATGAAGGAGGTCGTCGGAAAAACAGGGATGTTCTACGAAGAAGGACAAATGTCACGGGAAGACGTCCGAACACGGGTAGCCTCTCAGCGTCTCGACCTGAAGCCTTTCACTAGGCTCGGGGACTATCTCCCTGACTTGGATGGATGGCACGACATGTTGGAGTGATTGTCGATATATGACAATGTGTCCGTTTAGTCCATACTTTCTGTATGACGAAACTTTGAGTTATGCACGACGAAACTTTATTTGTGATGTAATTAAACCGTCCTCCTCGACTAGCGACGATCACTCTAGTTAGGGCATTTTGGGTATGATCAACTTTGTTATTTATGCTTATGATATGTTGCTTCTATTTTTGCCAAGTCTATCTCTTTCTGTTCCTCAACTATATATGTTGCATATCATCGACTCATGTGATGATGTAGGTGCATAGATCATCGATGGCGAAGAAGTGCTGCGCCAGGAGTATATATACGATGAGTGGCCGGAGTGTCAGGCCCAGGTGTACCGGTTTCCGGTTTCCGAGCGACAGCCAGTAGTTAGTTTAGGTTCACGCTAATGCGAGAGAGGGATAGGAACTCATGTACTACATAGTTCCGCTCTCACTCAAAGTGATAGCTCTTCTCGCGTATATCATTGTTTAGATGGATGACGATGTAGTTGCAAGTAATCGAGACTTGTATCGCCATTTTCGAGATGATGACGAGAGACCACTTTGTGTTGGATGATGATGATGATGATGACATGATTTGATGAGACTAGTTGTATGTATATGGTATGATTACATTTGTATGTGTATGATATGCTAAAGATTATTGTATAAAGCCTATTCAAATACAAAACAAATATGCAGAAGAAAATAATAATAAAACTAGCAGTAGCGAGGGGAACAAAGTTAGCAGTAGCGTTGCCTTACCAGTAGCGCTTCCTTCTAAAAAGCGCTGCAGATATTAGCAGCAGCGCTCTTCACTAAAGCGCGCTACTGCTACACGTTAGTTGTAGCGCCTTATCAGTAGTGCGTCGTCCCGCGCTACTGATAGGAAAAATACCCGCGCTACTGCTAGGGTTTTCCCTAGTAGTGACCCCTGGCTCTGGCGGAACGAGGTGGACCGGACGTGTGCCGAAGGGGAAATTGAGCCTAGCCGCCGCGCCGTGGTAGCGGACCTGCCAGCGGTCGTACTCCATGGCCGCGAGCTCGGCCGTGTGGAAGCTACCGAGCCACCGGCGGGTGTGGGTCTCTCGATCTGTAATCTCGGCGACCCACGTCCCCCACCGCCGCTACCAGACCACGAGGTAGGACTTCGTCGGCTGCCGGGTCCGAGGGAGGATGGGGAAGTCCTCGAACTGGCGTAGGGGCACGGCGGCGGGCGGATCGGGTGACTGGCGACGACGAATCAGGCCCGCGGAGGACGACGGGGACACCTTGGCGGCCACCTCGCCGGCGTCGGGCAAAAAGGCCGCCATCAACCTCTTTTTGGCCATTGGCTCCTCGAGCTCCCCGGCACATGGGCAGAGGTTGAGGATGGAGGCGCCGGCGATGGCGGCGACCTACTACTGGTTTCGAGGGTTGTGTGTGTCTGTGTGAGCGGAGGTTTTGGGGTGTGTGTGGAGGGGGGCAAGGTTGTGTCTGAGGAAATACTGCGGCAACTGAAAATTTTACTAGGCGGGAGTAGCAAGGCGGGGCTACTGAAAATTCGGATCAAGGGTGAGCAGATATTTTTGAGATTGCGAGGGATGCAGAGGCGGGAGTAAAATACCGGGGTTACTAAAAATTTGAATCAAGGGACTGAAGCAGAGCGGGAGTAACAGACATCGCACACGGTCCGCACATACTAATCGTGTGCTATCAAACATTAAAACCTTCCATGCGGTAGATATTTTCGAGATTGCGAGGGATGTAGAGGCAGGAGTTTTTGGGGAGTGAGCTAGTGTGCTTGACACGCTGGTTGTGGACTGTAGCCGACGCACCTTCTCGCATAAGCCATAGGCGTACTATACACCGACGGTGCTCCAAGATATTTTTTACTACATGTCACATGGTTGGTGATAATAAACTGTGTGGGATCTACTTGATTTGAATTACAAAATGGGGTCACAGTGGCAATGGACGCTGTTTGAATTGCTAGACCTTTTATCTGCAGTGAACATGCAACTATATGTGTGTCATAAAAGAATTGGAATTATTCAGGGTTCGTTTGGACATTTTATACAATAAACTGGTTTTCTAGCCATTTCACGTGCACAATTCAAAATTAAACTACATGCACATGCTCCGGTGCATTCAAATTGGTTGAAAATCAAAATTTTGTCCTTCAGTGCATGCTTAGGTCCCATGCAAGAAATGGGAATGAATTTTTCGGGGTTCGTTTGCCTATTTTATACATTAACTGGGTTTTCTAGGCATTTTATGTGCATGATTAAAATTTGAACTACAAGCACATGCTCCAATGCACCAAAGTTGGTTGAAAATCACATGTGTGTCCTTTGGTGAATTTGTAGGTCCCATGCAAGAGATGGGAATGAATTTCAAACACCAGGGCATTGTTGATTGCCGGCAAAACGTTGTGATACCTGGTTTTTAAATTCTAGTAAATCCAAAACTCGTCTGAAATTTATGAAACTTGGCATGCTATCATGGAGCGGCATCAACATGTCGTGGTGAAAATTTTGTCCCATTTGGAGCAGGTTTGGGTATAAGCTTCTCACAAACCAGAGCTTCTCACAATAAGCATGATGGTTTCGATAGGGAACGTACCACCTTTGGGGACGGGACGATATCCGTTGCCTCTTATTGCTTTCAAAAATTTCCTAGTGTCAACATAGAACAACAGGAGTGTTGTGTTTAATCTTGGAATTTTCGGGGTTCGTTTGGCCTTTTCTATACATTAACTGGGTTTTGTAGGCATTTTATGTGCATAATTCAAATTTGAACTACAAGCACATGCTCCAATGCACTAAAGTTGTTTGAAAAATCACATGTGTGTCCTTGGGTGAATTTCTAGGTCCCATGCAAGAGATTGGAATGAAATTCAAACACCAGGGCACTGTTGATTGCAGGCAAAACGTTGAGATGCCTGGTTTTTAAATTCTAGTAAATCCAAAACTCGTTTGAAATTCATGAAAGTTGGCATGCTATCATGGAGCGGCATCAACATGCCGTGGTAAAAAATTTGTCCCATTTGGGGCAGGTTCGGGTATAAGCTTCTCACAAACCAGAGCTTCTCACAACAAGCATGATGGTTTCGGTAGGGAACATCCCACCTTTGGGGACGAAACAATATCCACTGCCTCTTATTTCTTAAAAAAAACATTCCCATGTCAACATAGAACAACAGGAGTGTTGTGTCAATTTTTTGGATTTTTCGGGGTTCGTTTGGACATTTTTATGCTTTAACTGAGTTTTCAATGCATTTATGTGCAAAATTCAAATTTGAACTACATGCACATGCTCCAGTGCATATAAATTGTTTGAAAAATCAAATCTATGTACTTGGGTGCACGCTTAGGTCCCATGCAAGAAATGGGAATGAATTTCAAACACCAGGGCACCGTTGATTGCCGGCAAAACATTGAGATGCCTGGTTTTTAAATTCTAGTAAATCCAAAACTCGTCTGAAATTCATGAAACTTGGCATGCTATCATGGAGCGGCAGAAACAAGTCGTGGTAAAAAAATTGTCCCATTTGGGGCAGGTTTGGGTATATGCTTCTCACAAACCAGAGCTTCTCACAACAAGCACTATGGTTTCGATAGGAACGTACCACCTTTGGGGACGGGACGATATCCGTTGCCTCTTATTGATTTCAAAAAATTTGTATTGTCAACATAGAACAACAGGGGTGTTGTGTTTAATCCTGGAATTTTTCGGGGTTCGTTTGGCCTTTTTTATACATTAACTGGGTTTTGTAGGCATTTTATGTGTATATTTCAAATTTTAACTACAAGCACATGCTCCATTGCACCAAAGTTAGTTGAAAAATCGCATGTGTGTCCTAGGGTGAATTTCTGGGTCCCGTGCAAGAGATTGGAATGAAATTCAAACACCAAGGCATTGTTGATTGCCGGAAAAATGTTGAGATGCCTGGTTTTTAAATTCTAGTAAATCCAAAACTCGTGTGAAATTCATGAAACTTAGCATGCTATCATGGAGCGGCATCAACATGCCGTGGTAAAAAAATTGTCCCATTTGGGGCAGGTTTGGTTATATGCTTCTCACAAACCAGAGCTTCTCAAAACAAGAATGATGGTTTCGATAGGGAACGTACCACTTTTGGGGACGGGACGATATCCGTTGCCTCTTATTGCTTTCAAAAAATTTCTAGTGTCAAAATAGAACAACAGGAGTGTTGTGTTTAATCTTGGAATTTTTGGGGTTTGTTTTGCCTTTTTTATACATTAACTGGGTTTTGTAGGCATTTTATGTGCATATTTCAAATTTGAACTACAAGCACATGCTCCAATGTACCAAAGTTGGTTGAAAAATCACATGTGTGTCCTAGGGTGAATTTCTTGGTCCCATGCAAGAGATTGGAATGAGATTCAAACACCAAGGCACTGTTGATTGCCGGAAAAATGTTGAGATGCCTGTTTTTTAAATTCTAGTAAATGCAAAACTCGCGTGAAATTCATGAAACTAGGCATGCTATCATGGAGCGGCATCAACATGCCATGGTAAAAAAATTGTCCCATTTGGGGCAGGTTTGGTTATATGCTTCTCACAACCCAGAGCTTCTCAAAACAAGAATGATGGTTTTGATAGGGAACGTACCACCTTTGGGGACGGGACGATATCCGTTGCCTCCTATTGCTTTCCAAAATTTCTAGTGTCAACATAGAACAACAGGAGTGTTGTGTTTAATCTTGGAATTTTTCGGGGTTCGTTTGGCCTTTTTTATACATTAACTGGGTTTTGTAGGCATTTTATGTGCATATTTGAAATTTGAACTACAAGCACATGCTCCAATGCATCAAAGTTGGTTGAAAATTCACATGTGTGTCCTAGGGTGAATTTCTAGGTCCCATGCAAGAGATTGGAATGAAATTCAAACACCAGGGCACTGTTGATTGCCGACAAAACGTTGAGATGCCTGGTTTATAAATTCTAGTAAATCCAAAACTCGTCTGAAATTCATGAAACTTGGCATGCTATCATGGAGCGGCATCAACATGCCGTGGTAAAAAAATGCCCCATTTGGGGCAGGTTCGTGTATAAGCTTCTCACAAACCAGAGCTTCTCACAACAACCCTGATGGTTTCGGTAGGGAACGTCCCACCTTTGGGGACGAAACAATATCCATTGCCTCTTATTGATTTCAAAAAAATTCTAGTGTCAACACAGATCAACAAGAGTGTTGTGTCAGTTTTTGTGATTTTTCAGGGTTCGTTTGGACTTTTTTATACATTAACTGGGTTTTGTAGGCATTTTATGTGCATAATTCAAATTTGAACAACAAGCACATGCTCCAATGCACTAAAGTTGGTTGAAAATGAAATCTGTGTCCTTGGGTGAATTTCTAGGTCCCATGGCAAGCAGTGAGAATGAAATTCAAACACCAGGGCACCGTTGATTGCCGGCAAAACGTTGAGATGCCTGGTTTTTAAATTATAGTAAATCCAAAACTCGTCTGAAATTCATGAAACCTGGCATGCTATCATGGAGCGGCATCAACATGCCATGGTAAAAAAATTATCCCATTTGGGGCAGGTTCGGGTATACGCTTCTTACAAACCAGAGCTTCTCACAACAAGCATGATGGTTTCGGTAGGGAACGTCCCACCTTTGGGTACGAAACGATGTCCATTGCCTCTTATTGCTTTCAAAAATTTCTTGTGACAAGATAGAACAACAAGAGTGTTGTGTCAATTTTTGGGATTTTTCCGGGTTCGTTTGGATATCTTTATGCATTAACTGAGTTTTCAATGCATTTATGTGCATAATTCAAATTTTAACTACATGCACATGCTCCAGTGCATATAAATTGGTTGAAAAACCAAATTTGTGTCCCTGGGTGCATGCTTAGGTCCCATGCAAGAAATGGGAATGAATTTCAAACACCAGGGCACCGTTGATTGCCGGCAAAACATTGAGATGCCTGGTTTTTAAATTCTAGTAAATCCAAACTCGTCTCAAATTCATGAAACTTGGCATGCTATCATGGAATGGCACCCGACATGTTGTGGCATTTTTTGTATCCATTTTGAGAGAGAAGGTGCACTCGAATAATGACAGCCAACAAAGGCATTTTGAAAAAATAGCTGTCACTTTAATATCTCAAACGTTTGTAGAATTCAAACCGTGTGCGTTCTTTTAACCATTCATGTGACGCCATGTGTCTTGGTTTTAATGGCTGTAGGAGGTGCCGTGCGGACAGCTGCTTGACCTTGACTGAACGAGAGGCGTGCAAGCGTTGTCCGGTGCGCAGGCTGACTGAGAGGCGTGCATGCTGTCCTCCAATGCGCGGGCTCACCGGGAAGCGTGCGAGCTGTACGGTGCGCAGGCTCACTGGGAAGCGAGCCCTTTGACTTCCATGGCCGCCTGACTTCCTCTCCATTAATGGCACTCGAGCCGCTGTTTAATACGGGCGGCCTTACTCGCCTCCCATTCCCGTCCCTCCCGCACACCTCCACCAACGTCATGGCGCAGAACGATCATCTGTCACTAGTCTTCAAGTTTGGTGAAGTCGACTCCGAGCCGGAGGAGATAGAAAATAAGGAGGAATGGAGCCTCATGGCCATGGACCAGAACGAGCTGGCCGCGGTGGTTGCTGCCCCCGCTCCCGTCCCAGCTCCCATCCCCGCGCCTGCGCCAGCGACCGTCCCCGTAGCATTGACGGGCTGGTCGTCAAGCACTATCGCAGAGCTGGAAGCCGCGGGTGTCAACGAGGTCTCAGTGGACCCGCGCGAGCTCGTGTACATGGCAGCACCAGCGCCCGTGCCGTGCGCGCCCCTCCACCCACCATGGCGGCGGCCCCCCTGCATTTGGCTGCACCCGCCACGCCCGTGCCCGTGCGTGCGCCCCCCTCAGCGGCATGGGTCGCTGCCATCGACCGGTACCTCTCAATGGCGCCAGTTGCCGTCCTCCCGCGCCCCGCCCATCGATCGCGCGACGACATGATGTTTGATTTACAAGTGAAGAACATTTTGTGTTGCCTTGAAGACTTCAACAACGACGTCCCGGAGGACGACAACGACAATGACAGCGCGGCACGCCGCCTCCGCCGCCGCCGGAAATAGTTTTTTTTTTGGGGTTTAATACTGTATGTCAAATTCTTGATCATATGAATATAAATTCGCAGTGTGACTGAATGAAAGATATGGTTTGAACGAACTTGCGTTTTTCTCTCTTAATGTACAGACTTATCAAACGATTTTCTTTTGAAAAAAACGTCAATGGTTTTTAAATATACTAGTAAGGTACACGTGCATTGCACGCAGGAGATTTGGTAACAAAATTATGAATAAATACCACACTATAGCATCTAAGCTTTGAGTCATATATGCATGATGTAGATGTTCGTTTTATTCTTATAGTTCATCTCATCCAAAATCAAATAGTTTTATACAAAAATCTATTTTAAGATTCATGGAATTGTGCATTGTAAAGCATAAAGTAAAAACAAAAGGTGACAATTCATTTAGAAAAAAAATTGGGCAATTAAGATATGGAAGATTCTAGAACAACGGAGAAGTGCTTGTGTTTTGAGGTTTGTGCGTTATGCTTAAGTTCAACCATGGAGTCTTCTAGATTGTACATGTGGCAGAATCTGATGGAATGTAGATGATATCCAACGGCCAGTAGTGCTCGGATTTGCCATCTCTATACCGTCGGATTGGCTTCATCCACGACCAACTTTCAAAGTTATTCACACACTATATAGGGGTATAGAAAACACTCATCGCAAAGGTTTTAGTTAGAACACCCGGATGCAAACCGACAGCTTCCCCGGGAAGCCAAGGGAAAATGTGCCGAGCAGGATTTCTGCATCCCTTCAACGCAAACGGTTGTTTTGCATGACCCTTGTGCAAGCACGTACAAACAATTGGGTAAGATTTGCATATCTGTCATTTTGGGTATGTTGCCATTTGTCAAACTAGAAAGATAGGCATTTGTTTATCTAGTAACATTGCCATTTGTCAACCTTGTAACACTGCGATTTGTCAAAATATGCAGCTAAAAATCACTAGCACTATCTAACTTTTGCAACTTAAATCACTAGCACTATTCATATGGACACCACTAGCAGGCGTGAGTTGATGGACACATATGCAAATGTACCATTGATTACATACAACAAGTCATCAGCCCACAACGACAATGAGGATACACGTTGGATTATAGAGCATTTCCAACAAAACATTCTAGTAAAGTTTTTCTCACACAACAAATAACAAAGCGATGAAATGAACTTCAACTCAACCACTCATCAGTGTTGGAAACACTTTCTTTGAACCAGAAGTGATTCTCTAGGAAGGGCCAGCTACTGTCAATCTCGAGACCAACGTAGGACTGATCATCCAGGCTGAAGCGGCCTATGTCAGGACCCATATTGGGATGGTAGGGAAGCGTAGCAATGTCTGAGGTATATATACAGTTGCTTCTCATAAATGGTAGTAATGTTATGTCAACAGCAGCTGGATCGCCTTCCACCATCGTTGGATAGTTTTGTCCAAGGAAGAGCGAGTTTCCTCCAAGACTTCCAATACTGAACCAGGGAGAAGGTGTTGGCGCTAGTACACTAGTATCCATCCCGAATACCCTGCAACGGATGTTGGAATAGTTCTGGAGAGTGCGACCATGCGAGACAACACCTGCTTCCTTAGTAACATCAGTAGTGCCCTGTATACAGACAAGAAGAGGTGATCCATCGGAATAAGTTGTCAGGCGCCACTGAGTATATGGGTCCAGCTCGTCCTCATGCTCGTGATCATCAGCATCGTCATCTCCCCCTTTGTTATAAAAAATTTCAAGTATAGGTGGTGGAATGTTCACAGGACCTTGGAAACACAAGAAGGTTAATTAATTAGTAAAGGGAAACTAGCTAACCCACATGCATGTGGATGAAACAATTATAATTACGGTGGAAGACAGACGTACCGAAAGCATGATGATTCCATGCAAAAACAGTGCCACGAGTGGTGGTGGCAGCAAACACAAGACCCTCGTATTGAATTGCATCACACTACTCATCCGTGTACAGAAATTGATTTTTGAGCAATATCCATCGAGGCATGGAAGTAAGGAATGCAACAAGCTTGTCGAAGATAGCAACAACTTCATAGTTCGAGTAATCCCAATAGCGGTTGGGAACTCGACAAATTGCTATCTTTCGTAGACGACAGTCACCATGATCGTATTTGAACTCACGTAGAATACCGGTGTACTCAACCTCTGGGCAGTCGTCTGAGATTTTTGGAAGTGGAACCCGGTGACGAGTGCACACATTCACAAGTTCCCATTCGCAGTTGTACCCAATATAAACAACCCAATCTCCATTTGCGCCTGCCCAAGCCTTGCCCTCAAGCGATGCCATCTTAACATCATACGTATCATTATCAAGCGCCATCAACTTGCACAAGGCGAGGCTTCCCTCGTCCCCGCGCCAGTCAGCAGGGTCATGGCGAAGAAGATAGGGGAGATCAAACCGCTCCTAGACCCTTGGGTTCCTTGTAATGATGTTATTAGTTGAGTCAAGAAAGGTCTTGAACAAACCTGCCATGCTAGCCGAGGTAATGACGTCGCACCGATCAATGAGTTCCTCCACCATGTCATCTTTCAGATCGGGGCAAGAATAACAGGGTCGTTTCCAGCCTATTCCCTCCATGGAGAAGATGATCGAACAATGGCAGAAGGAAGGGTGAAAGCAAATGGAGGGAGGAAGAGCGTGTGACAGCAGTTCCAAATCGAGAGGGAAAGGCGAAGAGGCGGTGGACGGTTGCCACGGTACATGAAGAGGCGCCTGGGGAGCAAACGGTTGCCATAGAGGTCACACACGGACGACAAGGGCCGAGTGAACCGCATGCGCATATTGCACACACCTTGATCTGGCTGACCGTTTCTTTTGTGTTGCCTAATCAGAAACAGTTCATCCGAGTGAACCGCATGCGTATATCGCACACACCTTCATCTGGCTGCCCGTTTCTTTTGTTCCTCCTCATCGCAAACAGTTAATTGAACTGAACCGTATGCCCTTCATCGCACATGCAACTAAAACCTGAACCGTGTTTGATGCATCCGTCATCGCAAACGTTTTATACATTTCTGACGGTTTTCATACAGCACCGTTTGCGATTATTGCATCGCACACAGTTTCTCGAAGGGTCTCTAATCGTAGTGTCGTGTTAGCAGTATCCAGCAGTAGTGTATGCTCCATGTCGTTCAAAACGTTTTGAAGTCCCGATTCTAAGCCGTAAAGCATGGTGCACTGTAAGTGCATCTAGTGCCCCTTAGTGATTTTGGTGTATTGAAGACTTATAGGTTAAGGGACTAATGTGTTTATGAGTGTACACAGGTCTATAAGTCTATGAGGAGTTTGATATTTACAGAGAAAGTCGGCCCCTAAAAATGAAGTTCTTCGACTGAAGACTTTGAATTTCTGAAGACTTTCTGAAGTTTTTGAAAGTGAAGAAATTGGTGTGACCTTGAAGACTTGGTATTCGTTTGAGGAACATGAAGCGTGAAGACTTTTGTTTTCGTAGTTTCATTTTCTCTTTCTTGAGTCATAGGAAACACCGTACTGTTAAAGGGGGTCGAGGAAATACTAAGGAAAAATTTCCATGTGATGCTCAACTCAAAATCCTACACCTACCAATCCCTTCGAGTGAAGCCATTGGAAATCTCATACAGTCCGGTCATATTCTTCAGTGACAGAGACTAAGTTCTTCTGGTCTCTGAGGAATTTGTTCTGACTGAGGAGTTAGGAATTCGCCAGTGCGGATTGCCTACATAGTGAGGAACATGATAGCCCTGAGGAATTTGATACTCAAATTTCCGACCGTTGCTGTGCTATGCGCCAGCTGTCCCAAAATATCTACCCAACTAACGGTCATATCATTGAAGGGCATTTATGTCTTATCATGACGGGCTGCTCCCTAGGCTATAAATAGCCGCCCCCTATAGCCACGAGCTGGTTGGCTGCTCCGAGAGGAACTGACACTTGTCATTTGAGAGCATCCCATCCTCCGAGGACTTTGAGCAAAAATCATCAAGTGAGGAAAACCCAAACCGAAACACCTACAAACCCAAAGTGATTGAGCATCACTGAAGAGATTGATCCTGTGTGGATCCGACGCTTGTTACCTTTGAAGAGTGTGCTTCTTCCAGACGGTTAGGCATCATGGTCTAGAGCATCCAAGAGGAAATTGTGGATCGCCGAGTGACCAAGTCTGTGAAGGTTTGGAAGTCACCTGAAGACTTACCACGAGTGATTGGGCGAGGTCTGTGTGACCTTAGCTCAAGGAGAATACGGTGAGGACTGTGTGTCCTCGGGTTTAAATACCTAGCCGCTCCAACCAGACCTACAACTGAGACAGCAGTTGGAACTGGTCTACCAAATCATTGTCTTCACCAAGCTTACTGGTTCTATTTCCTCAACTCTTTCATTTCCTCATAACTGTGTTGCGCACTTGTTCATATCTGTGTTTGAAGACTTTGACTAAAGACTTTCTCAATTTCCTCAGTTCAATTTCTTCAGTCTGTTTGTCTTCATCCTGTGCTATCCTGTGTTTACGCTTCTGTACTCTGTGCTTGTCTTCATTTCATCATGATGACCATGCTTGTGTTCTTCTATGCATACTTGTGAGTACTTATTCCGCTGCAAGTAGTTCTTCACCAAGGAATTTCCTCACTGGCAAATTCCTCAGTGAAGAATTCATAAAAATTGCCTATTCACCCCCCTCTAGTCGATATAACGCACTTTCAATTGGTATCAGAGCAAGGTACTCCCTTGTTCTGTGTGATTTTGGTTTAACCGCCTAGAGTTTAGTTATGTCGACCGCAGCTATGAAGAAAGTGACATGCCCCATCTTTGACGGTCACGGGTATCCCAAGTGGAAGGCCATGATGAAGAAGCGCCTCATGGCGATGAACAGCGAACTGTGGACCGTCACTGAGATTGGTCTTACCGATCTGTGCAAGACGGCGGAAGCTGATGACATTCGCAAGTACACTCTTCTCAACCTCACGGTGAAGGACGTCATCTGCCCCTGTCTGTCTCAAAATCAGTTCAGGAACATTATGCATCTTGATCAGGCGAAGCTTATCTGGGACCGTCTCTCTGAGGTCTATGAAGGTCATCGAACCCGTCATGATCCTTGGTTTGAGGACTTCAAGGAATCTCTCAAATCAATGACTTTTGAACCAGAATCATCATCCTCCTCACCTTGCCTTATGGCAGATGGTGAAAAGGTAACAGAATGCTATCTGTCTGAATCCAGTGATGATGAATCTGATGATGAATTTGGACCCAGTTATGTCAAACTTGCTTCCCTTGCCGCTAAACAACAAAGAGCTTTGGAAACGGTTCAAAACATGCTTAGTAAGAGCGATGATATGTTGAGTGAAGAAATGGATCAGTCAAAAGCTTTGGCTGAAAGTCTTCAGAGACTTCATACTAAGTATGACACCCTTCAAGATCAACATAACACTCTCTTGTCTGATCATGAGAAGATTTCTTATGAAATTCTTCAAAGAAAGCAAGATCTTGAGAAGCTAAGAGTGAGTTATGAAGATCTTCAGAAGGAGCGCGATTCATTACTTGCTCAACAAATCAGCACTGCTCAGGAAGAATTTGTTCCTCTATGTTTGAAATGCATTGAACGTGAATCTGCTAATTCTTCACCTGAATGTTCAAATGCTTCTAATGCTACAAATTCTTCAACAATCTCTGCTATCACTAATTCCTCATCTGAGGACATTGCTGGTATCACTGACGATGCAGGGCTGAAGGAATTGTACATGACAGGCATGTACAAAAGCCTCAAAGGGCATCAGACTCTTTGTGATGTGCTTAAAAAGCAGATCCTCAACAGGAACCCTAGGAAAGAGGGTATTGCCTTTGAGAGGAAACTCAATGCTGATGGTACATATTGGAAGCCTGAGCAGTACCCCAAAACCTCATGGGTTGCTGCAAAGGGACCTCCAGTTGATCCATCTAATTTATCTAGCTTTACATGTGAATCTTCTCATTCTTCTGATGAGTCATTTGACTCCAACTATAAACTGTTCAAAAATCAAAATGGTGAACTATTTGCTAGATATGTTGGCACTAACAGCAGGAACGGTTCCCCTATGAAGAAAATCTGGGTTCCCAAAAAGTGCCTTGAAAGTCTTCAGGTGAATGTCCTCATGACACCACCTGTGAGGAATAGGAACCCCAGATGAAATTCTTCATATGGACCAAATTCTTCATATGGATCCAAGTCCTCATACGGACCAAATTCCTCACATGGATCAAATTCCTCAAAAGGATCAAAGTCCTCATATGAACATCATTGTGCTAACAACTCTGTTTCGCAGGGAAGAGCCAAGGGCTATGAATATGAGCATTATTCTTCTAATCGTTATGTTCATAAGTCCTCAAAGAATTTCTCTGCTTATTCATATGCTTACCCTAACTCCTCTTATGTGAAATGAAATGGATTGGCTTCTATGCCACCTTTCTCGTATGGAGCTCGCAGAGTGATGAACTCTTTGCCACCCCTTCAGATGTGGGTGGTGAAGAAAAAGAACTAATCTCTTATGCAGGGTCAGGTCTCCACACGTGCGTGAACGTCTGAAGAATTTGCTGGAGACCTGAAGTGTGCCTGAAAGGACGCAGGCTAATCATGAAGAAATGAACTTTCATTTCTCACGTCCTCATACTGTTTTATCTGTTCTATTGCTTGATGAAATTGATCTGATGAATTGATGTCATATTCTTCACTGATGAAGTATATGAAGTTCGTAAGCTGCACTAATTCATCTGCAGGATGATCAACCCAAAGCCACTGAGTGGGTCCTCGATAGTGGATGTACAAATCACATGACTGGTGACAAGAATCTATTGATTGATGCTCCCTTATCACCATCGCATCTGAAGCATATCATCTTCGCTGACAAAGGCAAAAGTCAGGTATTGGGTCTAGGTAAGGTTGCGATCACAAAGGATCGACACATGGACAAAGTCATGCTTGTCGAGTCCTTAGGATACAACCTCATGTCTGTCTCAATGCTTTATGATCTTGATATGGTTGTTGTCTTTGGCAAGTATCGTTGTGTTGTGGTTATGGAACCTGACAATTCCAAAGTCTTCGAAGGCTTTAGGAGAGGAGACTTGTATATTGTTGATTTCTCTACAGGACCGCAACCAGCCGTGTGCCTACTTGCAAAAGCTTCAGAAGGATGGCTATGGCATCGACGACTTGGTCATGCAGGCATGAGGAATTTGCACACGCTTGCGAAGACGAAGCATGTCATTGGCATTGAGAATGTCAAATTCCTCAAGGATCACCTATGTGGAGCTTGTGAAGCTGGAAAGATGACCAAGGCTAAGCATCCAGCGAAGACTATAATGACCACTACTCGACCATTTGAATTGCTTCACATGGACCTCTTTGGTCCAAACCATTACTCAGCTGTCACAAATGACGCATCTCTCTATGGGCTTGTTATTGTTGATGATTACTCTCGTTACACATGGGTACACATTGTTACTTACAAACATGAAGTGCAGGAAGTCTTCAAACGATTTTCCTCGAAGGCTTCAACCAACTTTGGTGTGAAGATCAAGCACATCAGAAGTGACAATGGAACTGAGTTCAAGAATTCTGGTCTTGATGACTATCTTGATGAACTTGGTATTACTCATGAGTTATTTGCTCCTTACAGTCCTCAGCAGAATGGCGTCGTGGAGCGCAGGAATAGAACTCTTGTTGAGATGGCTCGCACTATGCTTGATGAGTACAAGACGCCTCGTCACTTCTGGATCGAGGCAATTTATACTGCGTGCCACATCATCAACAGGGTATATCTTCACAAATTCTTCAAGAAGACTACCTATGAACTCCTCACTGACAAGAAACCCAATGTGAGTTATTTCAAAGTCTTCGGTGCTAAATGTTGGATTAGAGATCCTCATCACAATGCTAAATTTGCACCGAAAGCACATGAAGGTTTTATGCTTGGTTACGGAAAGGACTCGCACACCTACAGAGTCTTCAACAACGTTCTTCACAAGGTTGTTGAAATTGTAGATGTGCGGTTTGATGAAACTAATGGCTCGCAAAGAGAGCACCTACCCTCTGTGATAGATGAACCAGCACCTGAGGAAACTATCAAGTTCAAGGCTACTGAGGATGTCATTCCTACTGAAGAATCTGCTGAAGAATTCATTCCAGAACGTGAAGAACGTCGAGCTAATGCACCTGAAGAAAATGCTAAAGAAAATGCTGATCAAATTCCTCAACGACAACCAACTCATCCTCGTGTTGCAAAAGAAGTGCAAGTTGAAAAGATCATCGATGACATTGAAGCACCAGGTCCTCTCACACGCTCAAAAACTTCACATTTATCTAACTTTTGTGGGCACTATGCCTTTATCTCTATCACAGAGCCCACTAAGGTAGATGAAGCATTTCTGGAGCCTGAGTGGATTCAGGCCATGCAAGAAGAATTACATCAGTTCGAACTCAACAACGTCTAGGAACTGGTTAAACGTCCAGATCCTCGCAAGCACAATATCATAGGCACAAAGTGGATCTACCGCAACAAGCAAGATGAAAATGGCCTTGTGGTGAGGAATAAGGCACGGCTTGTAGCTCAAGGCTACACACAGGTTGAAGGAATTGATTTCGATGAAACTTTTGCACCTGTTGCCAAACTTGAAGCTATTCGCATATTACTTGCTTATGCTAACCATCATGATATCACTTTATATCAAATGGATGTGAAAAGTGCATTCCTCAATGGTAAGCTTGAGGAAGAAGTATATGTTGCTCAACCCCCAGGTTTTGAAGATCCAAAGCATCCTGACAAAGTCTTCAGACTCAATAAGGCCCTCTATGGCCTCAAGCAGGCCCCTCGGGCATGGTATGATACTTTGAAGGAATTCCTCATGAAGAAAGGCTTCAAACCCGGTTCACTCGACCCTACTCTTTTCACTAAATCTTATGATGGTGAATTGTTTGTGTGCCAAATATATGTTGATGATATTATCTTTGGCTGTACTGACCAACGTTATAGTGATGAATTTGCCTATATGATGAGTGAAGAATATCAAATGTCTATGATGGGAGAATTGAAATTCTTCTTAGGTCTTCAAATTCGTCAACAGCGCAATGGCATATTCATATCTCAGGAGAAATACCTCAAGGATGTACTGAGGAAACTCGGGATGCTAGATTGCAAAGCCGTCAAAATTCCGATGCCCACAAATGGCCATCTGTGCACTGATGAAAATGGTATTGACTTCAATTAAAAGGTATATCGCTCCATGATTGGTTCTTTATTGTATTTATGTGCATCTAGGCCAGATATTATGCTTAGTGTTTGCATGTGTGCCCGATTTCAAGCTACACCGAAGGAATCACACCATAAGGCTGTGAAACATATTCTTCGATATCTAGCTCACACACCAACACTTGGATTATGGTTCCTCAAGGGCTCGGCTTTTGATCTCATTGGATATTCTGACTCTGACTATGCTGGCGATCGTGTGGACCCCAAGTCAACATCTGGTACATGTCATTTCCTCGGACGATCTTTGGTCTGTTGGTCCTCGAAGAAACAGAACTGCGGATCACTGTCTACTGCTGAAGCTGAGTACATTGCTACTGGTTCTTGCTGCGCTCAATTGCGGTGGATGAAGCAAACTCTCAAGGACTACGGCGTCGACGTGAAGAATGTGCCTCTCTTCTGTGACAATGAGAGTGCCATCAAGATTTCTCACAACCCAGTTCAGCACTCGAAGACAAAGCACATTCAGATTCGTCATCATTTTCTTCGCGATCATGTGTTGAAGGGCGACATTTCTATTGAGCATGTAAAGACTGAAGAATAGCTAGCGGATATCTTCACTAAGACCTTGGATGAGAAGAGATTTAGCAAGTTGCGGTGTGAGCTAAATATCCTAGAATCTTCGAATGTTCTTTGAAAAGGACACTCATACTAACACTTATGTAAAATTGATGACTTAGATGTGCAACACATGAAGAAACGTTTTTCTTCAATCAATGAAGAATAACACTCTAAGTGTGAAGAAATTAACGAAGAATTTGATTCTCAGAACCCTACGACAATTGTACGCGGTGTCTGAAATCATCATTCTGATACGGTGGGTCACGCCACCACCAAAAGTTGAAAATCTTCAATTTGAGTTTTTCCTCAGTTTTGAAATTCCTCAGTTGTTCATGTTCTTCAACTTTGCAAAATCTTCACTGTTTCCGTCATTTTTCTTCATTGGCTATATATATATATATATATATATATATATATATATATATATATATATATATATGAGTTTATGTCATCTACAACATTCACTTATGGCTAATTCCTCAAGTTGCGTTTTTCTGCTAAGTGAATGTGATCAGACCCTTCCCCCTCTATGCTAAACTCAACCCAATCTATTCACAAATTCTTCATGTGCGTTCTATTTGAAACTCGTTCAAAATCTTCACTGTGTCCTTGTCAGCTGAAGAATTTGCGAACGGAACTTTTAAGTTATCTTATCCAAATTTTCGGCTTTGCCGCTCAAACCGTTCCGCATCCCACGAAATACTTATCTATTCACCCACGATCTAACACGATCTCCACTTCTCAGTACGTGGGTGACACATGTCAAGTGAATGAGAAGGGTCAGGGGCACGTTCGTCCAAAATCTTCGGGCGAACAGTTTTTCACCGTGGCTATAAATACCCCCTCTTCCCTTCCTCACTTCCTTTACTCCGCTCGACCTCTCTCCAGCTCGAGCTTTTGAAACCCTAGCGTCGCCGCTACTTCATCGTCGCCGGTGAGGAAGAGCTTCACTACCTCGACCTCGTCGCCGTCATACTCGCGCCGGCCGCGGAAATCTTCACTCCGCCGCCGCCGTAGCCGTCTTCCTCCACCGAGTTAGGGCGTGGAAGATCTGCACAGACGAACTTCTCATCTCTACTTCATAGTTCGTCTTGTTCTTCGTTCAGGGTAATTAAAAGTTACTTTTACTACCCTCTTTGATTTAAATGATTTCTACAAAATCTTCAAAGGTGTTTATTCTTCACACACTAAACACCTCACATGTCATCTGTTCTTGATTCCTTTCTCTAAGCATCATTTTTCTTCAAGATTCCTCGATTGTGTGGATCTTTGATCTATACAACTTTGGAACCTAAGACAAAGAATGCTTAGTGAAATTCTTTAAGACTCATCTGATCAAATTCCTCAAACTTGTTCTTTTTGAAAAACCTTCTGAGAACGCATATGACCTCTCCAAATTCCTCGCAACTATACTCTGTTCACAGGTACTCATGTCCGCTGCTGAATCACTAGGTTCTCATCAACTTAACTCATTTGCAGCGTTCCTCGAAGAAAAGTTGCATACTTCTTCAGATAGTTCAATTGTTCAAATTCCTCAACTGAAGAAAATGGCTGATGGAAAGAAGCCACAGAAAGGAGGAAAGAGGCCTGAAATCAATACTGCCTTTGAAATCCCTGAGGACATTTATGCTGGGGTACTGCACACCCCTGAGGAAGATAAAAATCAGTGCAAGGTGCGCATTCAAAGGATAGAGAGGAGATGGGCAAAAGAGTGGACGGAGTACAGGTATGTGACTCCAAAATACATGAAGAAATTCGCTGTTACTCCTCCATGCTCAAGACCACCATTGGCACCTGGCCAAGAAGCAGATCCCACTAGCATCAAGCGCGGTGAGGGTTTTCCTAAAGAATGGGCCAAGCGCCAGGCCAAACTGGCCAAACAGGCAAAAGATGCAGTGAGGAAATTCAACGAAGACTCTACTGCTGCTGCTGCTGAGGCCTCTGTAAGGCCGAAAAAAATCCATGGCAAAGAAGCCTGCGCATAAGCCAAGTGCCTCAGCTAAGCCCTCACGGCCAATTCCTCACGCTGCTCCTGCCCCTCCAAAGTCCTCAGCTGCTCCGACCAAATCCTCAGCACCTGTGCATCTTGCCACGTGCCAAAGGACTACAGGCATGTCTATTGCCTCAGGAGCTTAAGCCAGTTCCTCAGCTGCACCAAATTCTTCAACAGGACCCTCTCTGCTGAAGACAAAGACCACTGCTGGACGAGGCTCTCGCCCAAGTCCTCACAAGAAGCAGGTTGCCTTCCAAGTGCCGTCTGACGAAGACAAAGCTGATGATGAAGAACTTGCTGAAATCATCAGAGATAGGCAAGTGAGGGCCGCTAGAGCCAAGGGCACAAATGTGCCTCTGCTTTTGGATCCAAAGTTGATCCTCGACTACATTGATCTCTGGCACAAGGACCCAAACACTCCTATGCCTGACTTGAAGCTGACTCCTGGTCAAAGTCATATGCTGACTGCCTTCATCCAAGAAGAGAAATGGAAATTTGAGAAGGCCAGGCAGCTCAAGAAAGCGCAGTACAGGAAGGAGAAATTCCTGAACAACAACGTTGTCTCTATGACAACTGATGAACTTGTGAAGATCCAGTCTGAGATCAAAACCCTCAGCGATAATTTCAATGCTTACTATGCTGATTGGAAAGGAGCCAAGGTCAGGTTTGTTAAACTGACAAAGATGTTCACCTCCAATGTTGCAGCCCCATCGCAACAAGAAATTTCTCAGGCTGAAGCATCTGCTCAGCCCACTGAAGAACATGCCAGCACCGTTGATGACAATCAGGCTGCTGAAGAAAATATGAATTCCAGGGCTGATGACTGCATTCGAGCCGCTGATGAAATTGCCAGGGCATCCACTAGTGATGCGCCTGAAGAAAATGAAGAAGTCAGGGCAACTGCATCAGTTGTGCCTGAAGAAAATCAACCACATTCCTCTGCTCCTCCTGCGCCTACCCCAACTCCAATTCTTCCATCTGCATCCGATGTGAAGAAGACCAAGGCCGTAGAGCGTGCAGCAGTGAAGAAAAGGAAAGCATAAGCTCCTTCAGATTCTTCAGCACCGAAGAAGATGAAGAAATTGACAAGCTCATTTGCTAATCCAATTGATGTTGTTCCTGTTTCCTCCATGCCATCAAAGGAAATCGTCCCTTTTGATGAAGAATATGTGATCCCTAGCGGATCTGATGAAGAAAATCCTTCTGCTGCTTCGTCAGAGCAGATGGATGAAGAAATTGAAGTGGATAAAATCCCTTCAACCCCCACAGTTTCCTTGCCTATGCCTCAGTTTACTGCTGAAGAGGCCGGCGTTGAAGAAATAGAAGATGAAGACGTGGACATTGGCTGTACCACACCAGTGATGAATGATGACTTTTAGGAAAGTCAGCACGCCAACTCTCCACTCTTCACACCATTGCAACAAATTCCTCAGTCCCCAGCAACTACATTTCAAATGGGATCTGATGAAGCTCATGAACAAGTTCCAGCCACTAGTGCTGAAGAAAATGAAAATGAAGAATTGAAGACCCAGACTGCCACTAAAGAGGAACCAGAAATTCCTCAGCCTAAAGAACCTGAGATTGCGATTCCTGAGGTTGTCATGCAACTGACTGGCACTCCTCTGCCCAAGCCAAAGGATCCATTCTCAAGGAAGAAAAAATTCAAGGCTAATGATTTCCTCGGCGAGCACGTATTCTTCACTGACTACAACCCCTATGACTCTGCTCGCATTAGGAAGAGGCGTTTCTGGACTGCCAGCCAGGCAAATTTTTATTCCTCAGTGCTGTTCAACAAAGACAAAGTATTCGATCATGAGCACATTCCTCACGTGGATATGGAATCTCTGCCATGCTTCGGGCCAGTCCTCAGTGTTCTTTACGACGATGTACTGTTAAATTTCTGCACTGACATATGTGATTGGAATGAAGAACTCATTCTTCAATTTTATGCAACTCTGCACATCACCGGAGACTCTGAAGATGTGAATTCATGGGTGCTGGACTGGATGTCTGAAAATACTCACTACAAAGCACCAGCTACTGAATTGCTTCGGGCTTTGCCTCTCAGTCCTCCCCTTGAAGCTGCGTGTTGCGTCTACAGTGAACCTGAGCTTACAGATCACTATATGCAAGTGCTGATGAAGCCTTTGAAGCTAGGTCAGGCCCCAAGAACAAAATTCCTTGTGAAGGAATTGTTATATGTGCCTCGGACTGTCTATCGCATTCTGACGAAGACATTGAGTCCTATCAAGGGCCACGACTCGAATGAAGAAGTCGTTGGCATCATGAAGAATCTGCTTTTCAATATCATTCATGGCATTCCTATCAACTTCCATGATTTCTTCATGAGGACTCTGGCCAATGTCGCAATGTCACCGTTTGAGTTGAAGCCTTATGCTCCGTGGATTATGAGATTCATCAGAACAAGGTCTTCACTCAACTACAAAGCTGATACACTGAACCATTGCAGCTACTTGCCCCCAATTGAAGTCCTCAAACGGACATTTTCCTCAGCTGATGAAAAGGGCAAGGCTACTGCTGTCATTGATGAAGGCATTCGTCCATTGGATGGTCAATTTCGCAAGGCTGCATCCTACTGCACCAATGATGACTCTGCCACCCATGACTCTGCCGCCAACACAACCAAGCCAAATCCTCAAGGCACAACTCCCAGGGTGATGACTGACCGTGAGCTTCTCCTCAGTCTTCACCAGAAGGTTGATCGTAATCACAAATGGGTCAAGCGTCAGTTTGGTTCAATTCTTCACAACATGACTGCTACCCACAATGAAGTGAAGAAAAACCATTACTACCTTCATGAAACCCTCAACCGCACCTGGGCTGTTCTGTCACACATATATGGTGAAGAAGATCTGAAGAAAATGGGTCTCAAGGAAGATTTTGACTGGGCTGCACCTCCTCCGAAGAAGTACAAGAAGGTCAAGGTTCCTTCCTTGGTGGCCAGCTCCTATTCTTCATCACGTGACACTGATGAACATGAAGACTTGGACGACACTGCGGCAGGCCCTACTACAACAAACGACCACAACAACGCTGATGCTCCTTCATCAACTTGATATTCTTCAGTGGCGTTAGTCCTCATTTTCGAACCTTTTGGTCATTCGATGACAAAGGGGGAGAAATTTGAGTTAGTCTTCAAGCGGGTCTATCTTATATGGGCGTTTCAAGCGGGTCTATCTTATATGGGCGTTTTTTTCTAAGTTACAACTCTCGTTCTTCTGATGACTTTGTTGGATCGAGTTGTAAACTTAAAAATCTATGGTGGCCTGATACTTTTGCTATTTCTTCTGCATGTATATTCCTCGTTAATGTTATTGCACGCATGCTGAATTACATCAATCACCATATTTCATCATGCATTTCAAATTCTTCATATATTATGTCAAATGCGTGTATGAATTACAAGATATAGGGGGGATCTCCATGATTCAACTCTTCAAGTGTGCATTGCTTCAAAAGCCAATTCCTCACTATGCACATCTTCAGGGGGAATTCTTCTATATCTTGCAATCAAATTCCTCAATATCAGTACTTACACTTCATATGTTTATCCCCGTTGAAAACTTAACCTATATTGTCATCAATCACCAAAAAGGGGGAGATTGTATGTGCATCTAGTGCCCCTTAGTGATTTTGGTGTATTGAAGACTTATAGGTTAAGGGACTAATGTGTTTATGAGTGTACACAGGTCTATAAGTCTATGAGGAGTTTGATATTTACAGAGAAAGTCGACCCCTAAAAATGAAGTTCTTCGACTGAAGACTTTGAATTTCTGAAGACTTTCTGAAGACTTTGAAAGTGAAGAAATTGGTGTGACCTTGAAGACTTGGTATTCTTTTGAGGAACATGAAGCGTGAAGACTTTTGTTTTCATAGTTTCATTTTCTCTTTCTTGAGTCATAGGAAACACCGTACTGTTAAAGGGGGTTGAGGAAATACTAAGGAAAAATTTCCATGTGATGCTCAACTCAAAATCCTACACCTACCAATCCCTTCGAGTGAAGCCACTGGAAATCTCATACAGTCCAGTCATATTCTTCAGTGACAGAGACTAAGTTCTTCTGGTCTCTGAGGAATTTCTTCTGACTGAGGGGTTAGGAATTCGCTAGTGCGGATTGCCTACACAGTGAGGAACATGATAACCCTGAGGAATTTGATACTCAAATTTCCGACCGTTGTTGTGCTATGCGCCAGCTGTCCCAAAATATCTACCCAACTAACGGTCATATCATTGAAGGGCATTTATGTCTTATCATGACAGGCTGCTCCCTACGCTATAAATAGCCGCTCCCTACAGCTACTAGCTGGTTGGCTGCTCCGAGAGAAACTGACACTTGTCATTTGAGAGCATCCCATCCTCCGAGGACTTTGAGCGAAAATCATCAAGTGAGGAAAACCCAAACCCAAACACCTACAAACCCAAAGTGATTGAGCATCACTGAAGAGATTGATCCTGTGTGGATCCGACGCTTGGTACCTTTGAAGACTGTGCTTCTTCCAGACGGTTAGGCGTCATGGTCTAGAGCATCCAAGAGGAAATTGTGGATCGCCGAGTGACCGAGTCTGTGAAGGTTTGGAAGTCACCTGAAGACTTACCACGAGTGATTGGGCGAGGTCTGTGTGACCTTAGCTCAAGGAGAATATGGTGAGGACTGTGTGTCCGGGACTGTGTGTCCTCAGGTTTAAATACCTAGCCGCTCCAACCAGACGTACAACTGAGACAGCAGTTGGAACTGGTCTACCAAATCATTGTGTTCACCAAGCTTACTGGTTCTATTTCCTCAACTCTTTCATTTCCTCATAACTGTGTTGTGCACTTGTTCATATCTGTGTTTGAAGACTTTGACTAAAGACTTCCTCAATTTCCTCAGTTCAATTTCTTCAGTCTGTTTGTCTTCATCCTGTGCTATCCTGTGTTTACGCTTCTGTACTCTGTGCTTGTCTTCATTTCATCATGATGACCATGCTTGTGTTCTGCTATGCATACTTTTGAGTACTTATTCCGCTGCAAGTAGTTCTTTGTAAGTGCATCTAGTGCCCCTTAGTGAGTTTGGTGTATTGAAGACTTATAGGTTAAGGGACTAATGCGTTTGTGAGTGTACACAGATCTATAAGTCTATGAGGAGTTTGATAATTACAGAGAAAGTCGATCCCTAAAAATGAAGTTCTTCGACTGAAGACTTTGGATTTCTGAAGACTTTGAAAGTGCAGAAATTGGTGTGACCTTGAGGACTTGGTATTCTTTTGAGGAACATGAAGCGTGAAGACTTTTGTTTTCGTAGTTTCATTTTCTCCTTCTTGAGTCATAGGAAACACCGTACTGTTAAAGGGGGTCGAGGAAATACTAAGGAAAAATTTCCATGTGATGCTCAACTCAAAATCCTACACCTACCAATCCCTTCGAGTGAAGCCATTGGAAATCTCATACAGTTCCGTCATATTCTTCAGTGACAGAGACGAAGTTCTTCTGGTCTCGGAGGAATTTGTTCTGACTGAGGAGTTAGGAATTCGCCAGTGCGGATTGCCTACACAGTGAGGAACATGATAGCCCTGAGGAATTTGAACCTCAAATTTCCGACCGTTGCTGTGCTATGCGCCAGCTGTCCCAAAATATCTACCCACCTAACGGTCATATCATTGAAGGGCATTTATGTCTTATCATGCGGGCTGCTCCCTAGGCTATAAATAGCCGCCCCCTACAACCACTAGCTGGTTGGCTGCTCCGAGAGAAACTGACACTTGTCATTTGAGAGCATCCCATCCTCCGAGGACTTTGAGCGAAAATCATCAAGTGAGGAAAAACCCAAACCCAAACACCTACAAACCCAAAGTGATTGAGCATCACTGAAGAGATTGATCCTGCGTGGATCCAACGGTTGTTACCTTTGAAGACGGTGCTTCTTCCAGACGGTTAGCCGTCATGGTCTAGAGCATCCAAGAGGAAATTGTGGATTGCCGAGTGACCGAGTTTGTGAAGGTTCAGAAGTCACTTGAAGATTTACCACGAGTGATTGGATGAGGTCTGTGTGACCTTAGTTCAAGGAGAATACGGTGAGGACTGTGTGTCCGGGACTGGGTGTCCTCAGGTTTAAATACCTAGCCGCTCCAACCAGACGTACAACTGAGACAGCAGTTGGAACTGGTCTACCAAATCATTGTCTTCACCAAGCCAACTTGTTCTATTTCCTCAACTCTTTCATTTCCTCATTCCTGTGTTGTGCAATTGTTCATATCTGTGTTTGAAGACTTTGACTGAAGACTTTCTCAATTTCCTCAGTTCAATTTCCTCAGTCTGTTTGTCTTCATCCTGTGTTATCCTGTGTTTACGCTTTCTGCACTCTGTGCTTGTTTTCATTTCATCATGATGACTATGCTTGTGTTCTGCTATGCATACTTTTGAGTACTTATTTCGCTGCAAGTAGTTCTTCGCTAAGGAATTTCCTCACCCACAAATTCCTCAGTTAAGAATTTATAAAAATCACCTATTCACCCCCCCTCTAGTCGATATAACGCACTTTCAATTGGTATCAGAGCAAGGTACTCCCTTGTTCTGTGTGATTTTGGTTTAACCACCTGGAGTTTTAGTTATGTCGACCACAGGTATGATCAAGGTCTCTGCTGGGTGTCCTACCTTCGATGTGACAGACTACCCCTACTGGAAGAATAAGATGCGAATGCATCTTGAGGCAATTGATAACGATCTTTGGTATGTTGTGGAAAAAGGTGTTCCCTCTGTCTCACCCTCACTGAACGCTGCCGATGTGAAGAGATTCAAGCAACTCGATTCTCAATCGAAGAATATCATATGTGGCCATCTGAGCAAAGGACAGTATGGAAGAGTGAGTGCTTTGGAAACTGCTAAGCTTATCTGGGATAGGCTGTCCAAAGTGAATGAAGTAGTCTCAACTCAGCGTGACTCTCGAGTTGATGTTCTTCGCAATCTCTTCAACCGCTTCAAAAGACTCGACAATGAAAATGTTCAACAAACCTTCGATCGCCTCACTGACATCTCAATGAGCTTCAAGCACTTGGTTCCACTGACATCACCGACCACGAGGTGGTGAAGAAACTGCTGAGATCGCTTGACTCCTCATTTGATACTCTGGCATTGATGATACAAGAGTGTGCTGATTACAAGTCACTTGATCCCGCTGATATCCTCGAAAGGCTAAACACTCATGAGTTCCAGCTTGCTGAAAAGAGAGATCTCTATGGTTTGAACTATGGCAGATCACGTGCACTGAAGGCCAAGGCAGTTTCTGAGTCTGAAGATGAAGACTCTGAAAGCAGTCTTAGTGATCCTGAAGAACTGAGCCATGATCTAGCACTGCTTGTGAAGAAATTCCAGAAGCTCTCAAGACGTGGTCGCTTTGGAAAACCCTCAAGGAGCAATGATTCCTCATCCAGTGACTACAAGAAGAGGCTTTGTCACAAATGCAAAAAACCAGGACACTACATTCAAGATTGTCCTCAGTGGGAAAAGGAATCAAAGAAGAAGAAATAAAAGGATTACAGTTCTGATGATACGAAGAAAAAGAAGAAATCCTCAAAATCTTCATCATCAAAATCCTCAAAATCTTCATCTCACAAGAAGAGTAGCTCCAAGAAGGCTCGGACATTCATTGGCAAGGAAATGGACTCTGAGGCTGTATCTAAAGAAAATGAGGAAGAGGAGGCATCCGAGGATGCCGAATCCGGTGTGGCAAGCCTAGCCCTCGCTACTGCATTCGTCAGCAAGTCTATCTTCAACTCTGAAGAAAATGACCTCACCAACAATGCTGATGAAGGGAATGATGACTACGCCCCCACCTATTGCTTCATGGCAAAGGGTGCCAAGGTACTCAAATATGCCTCATCTGAATCAAGTGAAAATGAATCTGATGAAAACCTTAAGCCTAGCTATTCTAAACTTGCTAAGATTGCTGTGAAACAACAAAGGGCCCTTGAAAAGGTTCAAAACATGCTAGACAAGAGTGATGATATGTTGGGTGAAGAAATGGATCGCACTAAAACCTTGACTGAAAATCTTCAGAGACTTCAGACTAGGTATGACAACCTTCAAGGTCATCATAACACTCTCTTATCTGATCATGAGAAGCTTTCTTATGAATTTATTCAAAGAAAGCAAGATCTTGAGAAGCTAAGAGTGAGTTATGAAGATCTTCAGAAGGAGCGCGATTCATTACTTGCTCAACAAATCAGCGCTGCTCAGGAAGAATTTGTTCCTCCATGTTTGAAATGCATTGAACGTGAATCTGCTAATTCTTCACCTGAATGTTCAAATGCTTCTAATGCTACAAATTCTTCAACTGTCTCTGCTATCAATAATTCCTCATCTGAGGACATTGCTAGCATCACTAACGATGCAGGGCTGAAGGAATTGTACATGACAGGCATGTACAAAAGCCTCAAAGGGCATCAGACTCTTTGTGATGTGCTTAAAAAGCAGATCCTCAACAGGAACCCTAGAAAAGAGAATACTGCCTTTGAGAGGAAACTCAATGCTGATGGTACATATTGGAAGCCTGAGCAGTACCCCAAAACCTCATGGGTTGCTGCAAAGGGACCTCCAGTTGATCCATCTAATTTATCTGGCTTTACATGTGAATCTTCTCATTCTTCTGATGAGTCATTTGACTCCAACTATAAACTGTTCAAAAATCAAAATGGTGAACTATTTGCTAGATATGTTGGCACTAACTACAGGAATAGTTCCCCTATGAAGAAAATCTGGGTTCCCAAAAAGTGCCTTGAAAGTCTTCAGGTGAATGTCCTCATGACACCACCTGTGAGGAATAGGAACCCCAGATGAAATTCTTCATATGGACCAAATTCTTCATGTGGATCCAAGTCCTCATACGGACCAAATTCCTCACATGGATCAAATTCCTCAAAAGGATCAAAGTCCTCATATGAACATCATTGTGCTAACAACTCTGTTTCGCAGGGAAGAGCCAAGGGCTATGAATATGAGCATTATTCTTCTAATCATTATGTTCATAAGTCCTCGAAGAATTTCTCTGCTTATTCATATGCTTACCCTAACTCCTCTTATGTGAAACGAAATGGATTGGCTTCTATGCCACCTTTCCCATATGGAGCTCGCAGAGTGATGAACTCTTTGCCACCCCTTCAGATGTGGGTGGTGAAGAAAAAGAACTAATCTCTTATGCAGGGTCAGGTCTCCACACGTGCGTGAACGTCTGAAGAATTTGCTGGAGACCTGAAGTGTGCCTGAAAGGACGCAGGCTAATCATGAAGAAATGAACTTTCATTTCTCACGTCCTCATACTGTTTTATCTGTTCTATTGCTTGATGAAATTGATCTGATGAATTGATGTCATATTCTTCACTGATGAAGTATATGAAGTTCGTAAGCTGCACTAATCCATCTGCAGGATGATCAACCCAAAGCCACTGGGTGGGTCCTCGATAGTGGATGTACAAATCACATGACTGGTGACAAGAATCTATTGATTGATGCTCCCTTATCACCATTGCATCTGAAGCATATCATCTTCGCTGACAAAGGCAAAAGTTAGGTATTGGGTCTAGGTAAGGTTGCGATCACAAAGGATCGACACAAGGACAAAGTCAAGCTTGTCGAGTCCTTAGGATACAACCTCATGTCTGTCTCAATGCTTTGTGATGTTGATATGGTAGTTGTCTTTGGCAAGTATTGTTGTGTTGTGGTTATGGAAGCTGACAATTCCAAAGTCTTCGAAGGCTTTAGGAGAGGAGACTTGTATATTGTTGATTTCTCTACAGGACCGCAACCAGCCGTGTGCCTACTTGCAAAAGCTTCAGAAGGATGGCTATGGCATCGACGACTTGGTCATGCAGGCATGAGGAATTTGCACACGCTTGCGAAGACGAAGCATGTCATTGGCATTGAGAATGTCAAATTCCTCAAGGATCACCTATGTGGAGCTTGTGAAGCTGGAAAGATGACCAAGGCTAAGCATCCAGCGAAGACTATAATGACCACTACTCGACCATTTGAATTGCTTCACATGGACCTCTTTGGTCCAAACCATTACTCAGCTGTCACAAATGACGCATCTCTCTATGGGCTTGTTATTGTTGATGATTACTCTCGTTACACATGGGTACACATTGTTACTTACAAACATGAAGTGCAGGAAGTCTTCAAACGATTTTCCTCGAGGGCTTCAACCAACTTTGGTGTGAAGATCAAGCACATCAGAAGTGACAATGGAACTGAGTTCAAGAATTCTGATCTTGATGACTATCTTTATGAACTTGGTATTACTCATGAGTTATCTGCTCCTTACACTCCTCAGCAAAATGGCGTCGTGGAGCGCAAGAACAGAACTCTTGTTGAGATGGCTCGCACTATGCTTGATGAGTACAAGACGCCTCGTCACTTCTGGATTGAGGCAATTTATACTGCGTGCCACATCATCAACGGGGTATATCTTCACAAATTCTTCAAGAGGACTACCTATGAACTCCTCACTGACAAGAAACCCAATGTGAGTTATTTCAAAGTCTTCGGTGCTAAATGTTGGATTAGAGATCCTCATCACAATGCTAAATTTGCACCGAAAGCACATGAAGGTTTTATGCTTGGTTACGGAAAGGACTCGCACACCTACAGAGTCTTCAACACCGTTCTTCACAAGGTTGCTGAAACTGTAGATGTGCGGTTCGATGAAACTAATGGCTCGCAAAGAGAGCACCTACCCTCTGTGATAGATGAACCAGCACATGAGGAAACTATCAAGTTCAAGGCTACTGAGGATGTCATTCCTACCGAAGAATCTGCTGAAGAATTCATTCCAGAAAGTGAAGAACGTCGAGCTAATGCACCTGAAGAAATTGCTGAAGAAAATGGTGCTGAAGAAAATGCTGATCAAATTCCTCGACGACAACCTACTCATCCTCGTGTTGCAAAAGAAGTGCAAGTTGAGAAGATCATCGATGACATTGAAGCACTAGGTCCTCTCACACGCTCGAAAGCTTCACATTTATCTAACTTTTTTGGGCACTATGCTTTTGTCTCTATCTCAGAGCCCACTAAGGTAGATGAAGCATTTCTAGAGCCTGAGTGGATTCAGGCCATGCAAGAAGAATTACATCAGTTCAAGCTCAACAACATTTGGGAACTGGTCAATCGTCCAGATCCTCGAAAACACAATATCATTGGCACAAAGTGGATCTACCGCAACAAGCAAGATGAAAATGGCCTTGTGGTGAGGAATAAGGCACGGCTAGTAGCTCAAGGCTACACACAGGTTGAAGGAATTGATTTCGATGAAACTTTTGCACCTGTTGCTAGACTTGAAGCTATTCGCATATTACTTGCTTATGCTAACCATCATGATATCACCTTATATCAAATGGATGTGAAAAGTGCATTCCTCAATGGTAAGCTTGAGGAAGAAGTATATGTTGCTCAACCCCCAGGTTTTGAAGATCCTAAGCATCCTGACAAAGTCTTCAGACTGAATAAGGCCCTCTATGGCCTCAAGCAGGCCCCTCGGGCGTGGTATGATACTTTGAAGGAATTCCTCATGAAGAAAGGCTTCAAACCCAGTTCACTCGACCCTACTCTTTTCACTAAATCATATGATGATGAATTGTTTGTATGCCAAATATATGTTGATGACATCATCTTTGGCTGTACTGACCAACGTTATAGTGATGAATTTGCCTATATGATGAGTGAAGAATATCAAATGTCTATGATGGGAGAGTTGAATTCTTCTTAGGTCTTCAAATTCATCAACAGCGCAATGGCATATTCATATCTCAGGAGAAATACCTCAAGGACGTACTGAGGAAATTCGGCATGCACGATTGCAAAGGCGTCAAAATTCCTATGCCCACAAATGGCCATCTGTGCACTGATGAAAATGGTATTGACTTCAATCAAAAGGTATACCGCTCCATGATTGGTTCTTTATTGTACTTATGTGCATCTAGGCCAGATATTACGATTAGTGTTTGCATGTGTGCCCGATTTCAAGCCACACCGAAGGAATCACACCATAAGGCTGTGAAGCATATTCTTCGATATCTATCTCACACACCAACACTAGGATTATGGTACCCCAAGGGCTCGGCTTTTGATCTCCTTGGATATTCTGACTCTGACTATGCTGGTGATCGTGTGGATCGCAAGTCAACATCTGGTACATGTCATTTCCTCGGACAATCTTTGGTCTGTTGGTCCTCGAAGAAACAGAACTGTGTATCACTGTCTACTGCTGAAGCTGAGTACATTGCTGCTGGTTCTTGTTGTGCTCAATTGTTGTGGATGAAGCAAACCCTCAAGGACTACGGCGTCAACGTGAAGAATGTGCCTCTCTTCTGTGACAATGAGAGTGCCATCAAGATTGCTCACAACCCAGTTCAGCACTCGAAGACAAAGCACATTCAGATTCGTCATCATTTTCTTCACAATCATGTGTTGAAGGGCGACATTTCTATTGAGCATTTGAAGACTGAAGAACAGCTAGCCGATATCTTCACTAAGCCCTTGGATGAGAAGAGATTTAGCAAGTTGCGGTGTGAGCTAAATATCCTAGAATCTTCGAATGTTCTTTGAAAAGGACACTCATCCTAACACTTATGCAAAATTGATGACTTAGATGTGCAACACATGAAGAAACGTTTTTCTTCAATCAATGAAGAATAACACTCTAAGTGTGAAGAAATTAATGAAGAATTTGATTCTCAGAACCCTACGACAATTGTACGCGGTGTCTGAAATCATCATTCTTATACGGTGGGTCACGCCACCACAAAAGTTGAAAATCTTCAATTTGAGTTTTTCCTCAGTTTTGAAATTCCTCAGTTGTTCATATTCTTCAACTTTGCAAAATCTTCACTGTTTCCGTCATTTCTCTTCATTGGCTATATAGATATATATGAGTTTATGTCCTCTACAGCATTCACTTATTGCTATTTCTTCAAGTTGCTATTTCTGCTAAGTGAATGTGATCGGACCCTTCCCCCTCTATGCTATACTCAACCCAATCTATTCACAAATTCTTCATGTGCGTTCTATTTGAAACTCGTTCAAAATCTTCACTGTGTCCTTGTCAGCTGAAGAATTTGCGAACGAAACTTTTAACTTATGTTATCCAAATTTTCGGCTTTGTCGCTCAAACCGTTCCGCTTCCCATGATATACTTATCTATTCACCCACGATCTCCACCTCTCAGTACGTGGGTGACACATGTCATGCGAATGAGAAGGGTCAGGGGCACGTTCGTCCAATTTCTTCGGGCGAACCGTTTTTCACCGTGGCTATAAATACCCCCTCTCCCCTTCCTCACTTATTTTACTCCGCTCGACCTCTCTCCAGCTCGAGCTTCTCAAACCCTAGCGCCGCTGCTACATCAACGTCGCCGGTGAGGAAGAGCTTCACTGCCTCGACCTCGTCGCCGCCGTACTCACGCCGGCCGTGGAAATCTTCACTCCGCCGCTGCCGTAGCCGTATTCCTCCACCAAGTTAGGGCGTGGAAGATCTGCACAGACGAGCTTCACTTCTCCACATCCCAGTTCGTCGTGTTCTTCGTTCAGGGTAATTAAAAGTTACTTTTACTGCCCACTTTGATTCAAATGTTTATTACAAAATCTTCAAAGGTGTTTTTCTTCAAATCCTCACACACTAAACACCTCACATGTCATCTGCTCTTGATTCGTTTCTCTAAGCATCACTTTTCTTCAAGATTCCTCAATTGTGTGTATCTTCGATCTATACAACTCTGGAACCTAAGACAAAGAACGCTTAGTGAAATTCTTCAAGACTCATCTGGTCAAATTCCTCAAAGTTGTTCTTATTGAAAAACCTTCTGAGAACGCATATGACCTCTCCAAATTCCTCGCAACTATACTTTGTTCATAGGTACTCATGTCCGCTGCTGAATCACTAGGTTCTCATCAACTTAACTCATTTGCAGCGTTCCTTGAAGAAAAGTTGCATACATCTTCAGAGAGTTCAATTGTTCAAATTCCTCAATTGAAGAAAATGGCTAATGAAAAGAGGCCACCGAAAGGAGGAAAGAAGCCTGAGGTCAATACTGCCTTTGAAATCCCTGAGGACATTTATGCGGGATACTGCACACCCCTGAGGAAGATAAAAATCAGCGCAAGGTGCACATTCAGAGGATAGAAAGGAGATGGGCAAAAGAGTGGAGGGAGTATAGGTATGTGACTCCAAAATACATGAAGACATTCGCTGTTACTCCTCCATGCTCAAGACCTCCATTGGCACCTGGCCAAGAGGCAGATCCCACTAGCATCAAGCGCGGTGAGGATTTTCCTAAAGAATGGGCCAAGCACCAAGCCAAGTTGGCGAAACAGGCAAAAGATGCAATGAAGAAATTCAACGAAGATTCCACTGCTGCTGCTGCTGAGGCCTCTGTACGGCCGAAGAAATCCATGGCAAAGAAGCCTGCGCACAAGCCAAGTGCCTCTTCGTCAATGCCCTCACGACAAATTTCCTCAGCTCAGCCCTCACGACCAATTCCTCAAGCCGCTCCTGCTCCTCCAAAGTCCTCAGCTACTCCGACAAAATCCTCAGCACCTGTGCATCTCGCCATGTGCCAAAGGACTACATGCTTCTCTATTGCCTCAGGAGCTTCAGCTAGTTCCTCAGCTGCACCAAAGTCTTCAACAGGACCCTCTCTGCTGAAGACAAAGACAACTGCTGGACGAGGCTCTCGCCCAAGTCCTCAGAAGAAGCAGGTCGCCTTCCAAGTACCGTTTGATGAAGACGAAGCTGATGATGAAGAACTTGCTGAAATCATCAGAGACAGGCAAGTCAGGGCCGCTAGAGCCAAGGGCACAGAAGTGCCACTGCTTTTGGATCCAAAGCTGATCCTCGACTATATTGATCTCTGGCACAAGGACCCAAACACTCCTATGCCTGATTTCAAGTTGACACCTGGCCAAAGTCACATGCTGACCCATTTCATCAGTGAAGAAAAATGGAAATATGAGAAGGCCAGGCAACTCAAGAAAGCACAGTACAGGAAGGAGAAGTTCCTGAAGAACAACGTTGTCTCTATGACAACTGATGAACTTGTAAAGCTCCAGTCTGAAATCAAAGTCCTCAGCGATGATTTCAACGCTTACTATGCTGATTGGAAAGGAGCCAAGGTCAGGTTCGTCAATCTGACGAAGACACTCACTTCAAGTGCCGCTGCCCCTGTGCATATTGAAGTCACTCAGGCTGAAGCATCTGCTCAACAAACTGAAGAACATGCCAGCACCGCTGATGACAATCAGGCTGCTGAAGACAATGTGAGTTCCAGGGCACCCACTAGCGGTGCGCTTGAAGAAAATGAAGAGGTCAGGGCAACTGCATCAGTTGTGCCTGAAGAAACTGCACCAAATTCCTCTGCTCCACCTGCGCCTACTCCAACTCCAATCCTTCCATCTACATCTGATGTGAAGAAGACCAAGGCTGCAGAGCATGCAGAAGTGAAGAAAAGGAAAGCATCAGCTTCTTCAGATTCTTCTGCTCCGAAGAAAATGAAGCCTATGACCAGCTCTTTTGCAAACCCGATTGATGTTGTTCCAATCTCAACCATGCCATCAAAGGACCCTGTTCATTTTGGTGAAGAATATGTGATCCCTAGCGGATCTGATGAAGAAACTCCTTCTGCTGCTACGTCAGAGCAGATGGATGAAAAAATTGAAGTGGATGAAATCCCTTCAACCCCAGTTGTTTCCTCGCATGTGCCTCAGTTTACTGCTGAAGAGGCCGGCGTTGAAGAAATTGAAGATGAAGATGTGGACATTGGCTGTACCATACCTGTGATGAATGATGACTTTTGGGAAAGTCAGCACCCCAATTCTCCACTCTTCACTCCACTGTAGCAAATTCCTCAGTCCCCAGTCACTACAGTTCAAATGGGATCTGATGAAGCTCATGAAGACATTCCAGCCACTAGTGCTGAAGAAACTGAAAATGAAGAATTCAAGAACCAGGCTGCCACTGAAGAGGAACTAGAAATTCCTCAGCCTGAAGAACCTGAGATTGTGATTCATGAGGTTGTGATGCAACTCACTCACACCCCTCTGCCCAAACAAAAGGATCCTTTCTCCAGGAAGCAAAAATTCAAGACTGATGCCTTTTTTGGCGAGCATGTATTCTTCACTGATTACAACCCTTATGACTCTGCTCGCATAAGGAAGAGGCAATTCTGGACTGCCAGCCACGCAAATTTCTATTCCTCAGTGCTGTTCAACAAAGACAAAGTCTTCGATCATGAGCACATCCCTCACGTAGACATGGAATCTCTGTCGTGCTTCGTGCCAGCCCTTAGTGTTCTTCACGACGCTGGACTGTTAAATTTCTGCACTGACATCTGTGATTGGAATGAAGAACTTATTCTTCAATTCTATGCAACGTTGCACATCACCGGAAATTCTGAAGATCTGAATTCATGGGTGCTGGACTGGATGTCTGAAAACACTCACTACAAGGCACCAGCTACTAAATTGCTTCGTGCCTTACCACTCAGTCCGCCCCTCGAAGGTGCTTGTTGCGTCTACAATGAACCTGAGCTAACCGATCACTACATGCAAGTGCTGATGAAGCCTTTGAAGCCAGGTCAGACCTCAAGAACAAAATTCCTTTTGAAAGACTTGATGTATGTGCCTCGGACTGTCTATCGCATTCTGACGAAGACATTGAGTCCAATCAAGGGCCATGACTCAAATGAAGAAGAAGTCGTTGGCATCATGAAGAATCTGCTTTTCATTATCATTCATGGCATTCCCATCAACTTCCATGATTTCTTCATGAGGACTCTGGCCAATGTCGCCATGTCACCATTTGAGTTGAAGCCTTATGCACCTTGGATTATGAGATTCATCAGGACAAGGTCTTCACTCAACTATAAAGCTGATACACTGAACCATTGCAGCTACTTGCCCCCAATTGAAGTCCTCAAACGGACATTTTCCTCAGCTGATGAAAAGGGCAAGGCTACTGCTGTAATTGATGAAGGCACTCGTCCATTGGATGGACAATTTCGCAAGGCTGCATCCTACCTCACCAATGATGACTCTGCCACCCATGACTCTGCTGCCAACGCACCCAAGAAAAATCCTCAAGGCACAGCACCCAGGGTGATGACTGACCGTGAGCTTCTCCTCAGTCTTCACCAGAAGGTTGATCGCAATCATAAATGGGTCAAGCGTCAGTTTGGTTCAATTCTTCACAACATGACTGCTACCCACAATGCAGTGCAGAAAAACCACTACTATCTTCATGAAATCCTCGACCGTACCTGGGCTGTTCTGTCTCAAGTCTATAGTGAAGAAGATCTGAAGACAATGGGTCTCAAGGACGATCTTGACTGGGCTGCACCTCCTCCGAAAAAGTACAAGAAGGTCAAGGTTCCTTCCTTGGTGGCCAGCTCCTATTCTTCATCACGTGACACTGATGAAAATGAAGATTTGGACGACACCGCGGCAGGCCCAACTCCAACAACCGACCCCAACAACGCAGACGCTCCTTCATCACCTTGATATTCTTCAGGGGCGTTTGTCCTCATTTTCGACCCTTTTAGTCATTTGATGACAAAGGAGGAGAAATTTGAGTTAGTCTTCAAGCGGGTCTATTATATGGGCGTTTTTTTCTAAGTTGCAACTCTCGTTCTTTTGAAGACTTTGCTGGATCGAGTTGTAAACTTAAAATTTATGGTGACCTGATACTTTTGCTGTTTCTTCTGCATGTATATTCCTCGTTAATGTTATTGCACGCATGCTGAATTACATCAGTCACCATATTTCATCATGCATTTCAAATTCTTCATATATTATGTCAAATGCATGTATGAATTACAAGATATAGGGGGAGATCTCCATGATTCAACTCTTCAAGTGTGCATTGCTTCAAAAGCAAATTCCTCACTATGCACATCTTCAGGGGGAGTTCTTCTATATCTTGCAATCAAATTCCACAATATCAGTATTTACACTTCCTATGTTTATCCCCGTTGAAAACTTAACCTATATTGTCATCAATCACCAAAAAGGGGGAGATTGTAAGTGCATCTAGTGCCCCTTTGTGATTTTGGTGTATTGAAGACTTATAGGTTAAGGGACTAATGCGTTTGTGAGTGTACACAGATCTATAAGTCTATGAGGAGTTTGATAATTACAGAGAAAGTCGACCCCTAAAAATGAAGTTCTTCGACTGAAGACTTTGGATTTCTGAAGACTTTCTGAAGACTTTGAAAGTGAAGAAATTGGTGTGACCTTGAAGACTTGGTATTCTTTTGAGGAACATGAAGCGTGAAGACTTTTGTTTTCATAGTTTCATTTTCTCCTTCTTGAGTCATAGGAAACACCGTACTGTTAAAGGGGGTCGAGGACATACTAAGGAAAACATTTCCATGTGATGCTCAACTCAAAATCCTACACCTACCAATCCCTTCGACTGAAGCCATTGGAAATCTCATACAGTTCAGTCATATTCTTCAGTGACAGAGACGAAGTTCTTCTGGTCTCTGAGGAATTTGTTCTGACTGAGGAGTTAGGAATTCGCCAGTGCGGATTGCCTACACAGTGAGGAACATGATAGCCCTGAGGAATTTGAACCTCAAATTTCCGACCGTTGCTGTGCTATGCGCCAGCTGTCCCGAAATATCTACCCACCTAACGGTCATATCATTGAAGGGCATTTATGTCTTATCATGCGGGCTGCTCCCTAGGCTATAAATAGCCGCCCCCTACAACCACTAGCTGGTTGGCTGCTCCGAGAGAAACTGACACTTGTCATTTGAGAGCATCCCATCCTCCGAGGACTTTGAGTGAAAATCATCAAGTGAGGAAAAACCCAAACCCAAACACCTACAAACCCAAAGTGATTGAGCATCACTGAAGAGATTGATCCTGCGTGGATCTGACGCTTGTTACCTTTGAAGATTGTGCTTCTTCCAGACCATTAGGCGTCATGGTCTAGAGCATCTAAGAGGAAATTGTGGATCGCCGAGTGGCTGAGTTTGTGAAGGTTCGGAAGTCACCTGAAGACTTACCATGAGTGATTGGACGAGGTCTGTGTGACCTTAGTTCAAGGAGAATACGGTGAGGACTGTGTGTCCGGGACTGGGTGCCCTCAGGTTTAAATACCTAGGCGCTCCAACCAGACGTACAACTAACACAGCAATTGGAACTGGTCTACCAAATCATTGTCTTCACCAAGCCAACTAGTTCTATTTCCTCAACTCTTTCATTTCCTCATTCCTGTGTTGTGCAATTGTTCATATCTGTGTTTGAAGACTTTGACTGAAGACTTTCTCAATTTCCTCAGTTCAATTTGCTCGGTCTGTTTGTCTTCATCCTGTGTTATCCTGTGTTTACGCTTTCTGCACTCTATGCTTGTTTTCATTTCATCATGATGACTATGCTTGTGTTCTGCTATGCATACTTTTGAGTACTTATTCCGCTGCAAGTAGTTCTTCGCTAAGGAATTTCCTCACCCACAAATTCCTCGGTGAAGAATTTATAAAAATCGCCTATTCACCCCCCTCTAGTCGATATAACGCACTTTCATTCTTCGCCAAGGAATTTCCTCACTGGCAAATTCCTCAGTGAAGAATTCATAAAAATCGCCTATTCACCCCCCCTCTAGTCGATATAACGCACTTTCATGCACTAAACTATCAAGTAGTCATCATACCGAGCTTGCCAAACATTCATAACGTCTGCATCTGCTCCTGCAATAGGTTCGTCACCTAGCGGTGCATCAAGGACATAATACTTCTGTGCAGCAATGAGGATAATCCTCAGATCACGGAGCTAGTACGCATCATTGCTACTAACATCTTTCAACTTATTTTTCTCTAGGAACATATCAAAAAATAAACGGGGAGATACATCGCGAGCTATTGATCTACAACATAGACATGCAAAATACTATCAGGTACTAAGTTCAAGATAAATTAAAGTTCAATTAATCATATTACTAAAGGACTCCCACTTAGATAGACATCCCTCTAGTCATCCAAATGATCACGTGATCCATATCAACTAAACCATGTCCGATCATCACGTGAGATGGAATAGTTTTCAATGGTGAACATCACTATGTTGATCATATGATTCACGCTCGACCTTTCGGTCTCAGTGTTCCGAGGCCATATCTGCATATGCTAGGCTCGTCAAGTTTAACCCGAGTATTCTGCATGTGCAAAACTGGCTTGCACCCGTTGTATGTGAACATAGAGCTTATCGCACCCGATCATCACGTGGTGTCTCGGCACGACGAACTGTCGCAACGGTGCATACTCAGGGAGAACACTTGTACCTTGAAATTTAGTGAGGGGTCATCTTATAATGCTATCGCCGTACTAAGCAAAATAAGATGCATAAAAGATAAATATCACATGCAATCAAAATATGTGACATGATAAGGCCATCATCATCTTGTGCCTTTGATCTCCATCTCCAAAGCACCGTCATGATCTCCATCGTCACCGGGTTGACACCTTGATCTCCATCGTAGCACCATTGTCGTCTCGCCAACTATTGCTTCTATGACTATCGCTGCCGCTTAGTGATAAAGTAAAGCAATTACATGGCGATTGCATTTAATACAATAAAGCGACAACCATAAGGCTCCTGCCAGTTGCCGATAATGGTTACCAAACATGATCATCTCATACAACAATTTATATCTCATCACGTCTTGACCATATCACATCACAACATGCCCTGCAAAAACAAGTTAGACGTCCTCTACTTTTTTGTTGCAAGTTTTACGTGGCTGCTACGGGCTTCTAGCAAGAACCTTTCTTACCTACGCATCAAAACCACAACGATTTTTCGTCAAGTGTGCTATTTTAACCTTCAACAATGACCGGGCGTAGTCAAACTCGATTCAACTAAAGTTGGAGAAACAGACACCCACTAGCCACCTGTGTGCAAAGCACGGCGGTACAACCAGTCTCATGAACGCGGTCATGTAATGTCGGTCTGGGCCGCTTCATCCAACAATACCGCTGAATCAAAGTATAACATGCTAGTAAGAGGTATGAATATTATCACCCACAACTCTTTGTGTTCTACTCGTGCATATAACATCTACGCATAGACCTGGCTCGGATGCCACTGTTGGGTAACATAGTATTTCAAAATTTTGCCTACGATCACGCAAGATCTATCTAGGAGAAGCATACCAACGAGCGGGGAGAGTGTGTCTACGTACCCTCATAGACCGAAAGCGGAAGCGTTTAGTAACGCGGTTGATGTAGTCGAACGTCTTCATGATCCAACTGATCCAAGTACCGAACGCACGGCACATCCGCGATCTGCACACGTTCAGCTCGGTGACGTCCCTCGAACTCTTGATCTAGTTGAGGCCGAGGGAGATTTTCATCAGCACGACGGCGTGATGATGGTGATGATAAAGTTACCGGCGCAGGGCTTCGCCTAAGCACTATGACGACATGACCGAGGTATTGAACTATGGAGGGGGGCACCGCACACGACTAAGAGATTGTCTGTTGTGCCTTTGGGGTGCCCCTGCCCCCGTATATAATGGAGGGGAGGAGGAGGCCGGCCAACAAGGGGCGCGCCAGGGAGAGGGGAGTCCTACTAGGACTCCAGTCCTAGTAGGATTTGGCCCCACCCTTTTTTCCTTCTACCGGAGGGGGAAAAGGGGAAGGAGAGGGAGTAGGAGAAGGAAAGGGGGGTGGCGCCCCCTTCCCAAGTCCAATTTGGCCTCCTGCCTTGTGGGGGGCGCACCAGCCCCATAAGGCCCATATATTTCCCCGTGGAGGTTCCGGTAACCTCCCGGTACTCCGGAAAAATGCCCGAATCACTCTGAACCATTCCGATGTCCGAATGCAACCTTCCAATATATGAATCTTTACCTCTCGACCATTTCGAGACTCCTCGTCATGTCCATGATCTCATACGGGACTCCGAATAAAATTTGGTACATCAAATCACATAACTCATAATACAAATCGTCATCGAACGTTAAGCGTGCGGACCCTACGGGTTCGAGAACTATGTAGACATGACCAAGACACATCTCCGTTCAATAACCAATAGCGGAACCTAGATGCTCATATTGGCTCCTACATATTCTACGAAGATCTTTATCGGTCAAACCGCATAACAACATACGTTGTTCCCTTTTTCATCGGTATGTTAGTTGCCCGAGATTCGATCGTCGGTATCATCATACCTAGTTCAATCTCGTTACCGGCAAGTCTCTTTACTCGTTCCGTAATGCATCATCCCGCAACTAACTCATTAGTCACATTGCTTGCAAGGCTTATAGTGATGTGCATTACTGAGAGGGCCCAGAGATACCTCTTCGATACTCGGAGTGACATATCCTAATCTCGATCTATGCCAACCCAACAAACACCTTCGGAGACACTTGTAGATCATGTTTATAATCACGCAGTTATGTTGTGACGTTTGATAGCACACAAGGTGTTCCTTCGGTATTCGGGAGTTGCATAATCTCATAGTTAGAGGAACATGTATAAGTTATGAAGAAAGCAATAGCAATAAAACTCAACGATCATAATGCTAAGCTAATAGATGGGTCTTGTCGATCACATCATTCTCTAATAATGTGATCCCATTCATCAAATAACAACACATCTCTATGGTCAGGAAACTTAACCATCTTTGATTAACGAGCTAGTCTAGTAGAGGCATACCAGGGACTTTTTTTTTGTCTATGTATTCACACATGTATCAAGTTTCCCGTTAATACAATTCTAGCATGAATAATAAACATTTATCATGATACAAGGAAATAAAATAATAACTTTATTATTGCCTCTAGGGCATATTTCCTTCAAAAACAGCAAGGTGGCAATTGATAAACGGAGCACAAACGGTATTGAAATGCTTGAAAATGAGGCCTAGGGTCCGTACTTTCACTAGTGCAATCTCTCAACAATGCTAATATAATTGGATCATATAACCATCCCGCAAAGTGCGATGAAGAATCACTCCAAAATTCCTATCTAGTGGAGAACATAAGAAGAAATTGTTTTTAGGGTACGAAACCACCTCGAAGCTATTCTTTCCGATCGATCTATCCAAGAGTTTGTACTAAAATAACACCAAATAATTTCAGATTCATAATACTCAATCCAACACAAAGAACCTCAAAGAGTGCCCCAAGATTTCTACCGGGGAAACAAAGTCAAGAACGTGCATCAACCCCTATGCATAGATTACCCCAATGTCACCTCAGGAATCCGCGAGTTGAGTGCCAAAACATATATCAAGTGAATCAATACGATACCCCAATGTCAGCACGAGTATTCATATGCAAGGCATATATCAAGTGCTCTCAAATCCATAAAAGTATTCATTCCGATAAGAACGAAATCTCAAAGGGAAAACTCAATTCATCACAACAAGATAGAGAGGGGAAAACACCATATGATCTGACTATATTAACAAAGCCCGCGATACATCAAGATTGTAACATCTCAAGAACACGAGAGAGAGAGAGAGAGAGAGATTCAACACATAGCTACTAGTACAAACTCTCAGCCCGAGGGTGGACTACTCCCTCCTCATCATGGTAGCCACCGGTATGATGAAGATGGCCACCGGTGCTGATCTCCCCCTCCGGGAGGGTGCCAGAACGGGGTCTAGATTGGTTTTTCGTGGGTACAGAGGCCTGCGGTGGTGGAACTTCTGATCTAGGTTACCCCGAGGGTTTTTGGAATATTTGATGATTTATAGGGCGAAGAGGGGATGCGGGAGGCCACCGAGGTGGGCACAACCCACCTGGGCAAGGCGCGCCCTGGTGGGTTGTGCCCCCCTCGGGGCACCCCCCAGGTGCTTCTCTGGCCCACTGGATGTCTTGTGGTCCATAAAAAATCCACAAAAAGTTTCACGGTGTTTGAATTCTGTTTGATATTGATTTCCTGCGATGTAAAAAACAAGCAATAAACAGCAACTGGCACTAGGCACTGGGTTAATAGGTTAGTCCCAAAAAATGATATAAAGTTGCTATAAAATGATTGTAAAACATCCAAGAATGATAATATAGCAGCATGAATACTTCATAAATTATAGATACGTTGGAGACGTATCAGCATCCCAAGCTTAATTCCTACTCGTCCTTGAGTAGGTAAATGATAAAATAAATAATTTATGAAGTGTGAATGCTAGCAAAGTGCATAAGTTTGATCAATGATAATTTCAATCACTTTCCCTAGCATCATAACAACAACTCATATACTTGCAAAATGGCAAAGTCTATACTTGACATTTTTTATTGAAGTAAAAGGTGAAAAACATTACTCTAAATAACAGCCAGCAAATCCTAATAAAATAAAATGATGCTCCAAGCAGAACTCATATCATGTGATGAATGAAAATATAACTCCAAGTGAGGTTACCGATAATGTTGGAGATGAAAGAGGGGATGCCTTCCGAGGCATCCCCAAGCTTAGTTGCTTGGATCTTCCTTGAATATTAACTTGGGGTGCCTTGGGCATCCCCAAGCTTAGGGACTTGTCACTCCTTATTCTCCTCATATCGACATCTCACCCAAAACTTGAAACTTCAATCACACAAAACTACGGAACTTCGTGAGATAGGTTAGTATGATAAAGAGCAAACCATTTCACTTTGGTACTGTCAAAGACAAGATTCATAATTGTTATCACACAATACCTACTGTACCTTATCATTTCCACAATTTATATTGAGCAATATAAGCCATAGAAACTACTCCCTCCGTTCCAAAATAGATGACCCAACTTTATACTAACTTTAGTATAAAGTTAGTACAAAGTTGAGTCATCTATTTATAAAGTTAGTATAAAGTTGAGTCATCTATTTATAAAGTTAGTATAAAGTTGGGTCATCTATTTTGGAACGGAGGGAGTAGATAACAAGCAAACTATGCATTGAAAACAGAATCTGTCAAAAACAAAACAGTGTAAAGTAATCTGTACTCCAACCATACTTCTGCTACTCGAAAAATTCTGAAAAATTAGGAAAACGTGGAGAATTTGTATATCAATCATCTGTAAAATAAATTCAGATCAAAATCACGTTCCTGTGAATTTTAAAAATTCCTACACTGAGCGCAAAAGTTTCTGTTTTTGCACAGAATCAAGTCAACTATCATCCACACTATCCCAAAGGCTTTACTTGGCACTTTATTGAAACAAAAGCAATAAAACATGACTATAGTAGCTTAATCATGTTACACACAAAAACAGTAGGGGTAAGTGTTGGGTTGTCTCCCAACAAGCGTTTTTCTTTTATGCCTTTTAGCTAAGCATGATGATTTTAATGATGCTCACATAAAAGATAAGAATTGAAACACAAAGAGAGCATCATAAAGCATATGTCAAGCACATTTACGTCTAACCCACTTCCTATGTATAGGGATTTTGTGAGCAAACAACTTATGGGAGCAAGAATCAACTAGCATAGGAAGGCAAAACAAGCATAACTTCAATATTTTCAACACATAGAGAGGAAACTCGATAGTATTGCAATACCTACAAGCAAATGTTCCTCTCTCATAATAATTTTCAGTAGCATCACGAATTAATTCAACAATATAGCTATCACATAAATCATTCTTTTCATGATGCATAAGTATAGAAATTTTCTTACTCTCCACATATGCAAATTTATTCTCATCAATAGTAGTGGAAGCAAACTCAACAAAATGACTATCATGGGAGTGAAAATTAAAATCATGATTAACAAGTTCCATGGTTATCATTATTCTTTATAGCATACATGTCATCACCATAATCATCATAGATTGCAACTTTGTTATCATAGTCAATTGATGCCTCATCCAAAATGGTGGATTCATCACTAAATAAATTCATGACCTCTCCAAATCCACTTTCATCATTTTAATCATCATAAATAGGAGGCGCGCAATCATTATAACAAATTTGCACATCAAATCTTGGGGGACTAAAAATATCATCTTCATCAAACATAGCATCCCCAAGCTTATGGCTTTGCATATCATTAGCCTCATGGATATTCAAAGAATTCACACTAACAACATTGCAATCATGCTCATCATTTATACCAAACATTCTATTGAATTCTTCTTCTATCAATTGAGCACAATTTTCCTTTCCATCATTTTCATGAAATACATTATAAAGATGAATAATATGATGCAATCTCAATTCCATTTTTTTGTAGTTTTCTTTTATGAACCAAACTAGTGATAAAACAAGAAACTAAAAGATTCAATTGCAAGATCTAAAGATATACCTTCAAGCACTCACCTCCCCGGCAACGGCGCCAGAAAAGAGCTTGATGTCTACTACGCAACTTGTTCTTGTAGACTTGTGTTGGGCCTCCAAGAGCAGAGTTTTGTAGGACAGTAGCAATTTTCCCTCAAGTGGATGACCTAAGGTTTATCAATCCATGGGAGGGGTAGGATGAAGATAGTCTCTCTCAAACGACCCTGCAACCAAATAATAAAAAGTCTCTTGTGTCCCCAACACACCAAATACATTGTTTATTTGTACAGGTGCACTAGTTCGGCGAAGAGATGGTGAATAGTAGATATTGATTTTCGTAATAAGAACAATAAAAATAGCAAGGTAGCAATTGATAAAACGGAGCACAAACGATATTGCAATGCTTGAAAATGAGGCCTAGGGTCCGTACTTTCACTAGTGCAATCTCTCAACAATGCTAATATAATTGGATCATATAACCATCCCTCAAAATGCGATGAAGAGTCACTCCAAAGTTCCTATCTAGCGGAGAACATAAGAAGAAATTGTTTGTAGGGTACGAAACCACCTCAAAACTATTCTTTCCAATCGATCTATCCAAGAGTTCGTACTAAAATAGCACCAAATAATTTCAGATTCATAATACTCAATCCAACACAAAGAACCTCAAAGAGTGCCCCAAGATTTCTACCGGAGAAACAAAGACAAGAACGTGCATCAACCCCTATGGATAGATTACCCCAATGTCACCTCAGGAATCCGCGAATTGATTGCCAAAACATATATCAAGTGAATCAATACGATACCCCAATGTCACCACGAGTATTCATATGAAAGACATATATTAAGTGCTCTCAAATCCATAAAAGTATTCAATCCGATAAGGTCGAAATCTCAAAGGGAAAACTCAATTCATCACAACAAGATAGAGAGGGGGAAAACACCATATGATCCGACTATATTAACAAAGCCCACGATACATCAGGATCGTGACATCTCAAGAACACGAGAGAGAGAGAGAGAGAGAGAGAGAGAGATTAAACACATAACTACTGGTATAAACCCTCGCCCCGAGGGTGGACTACTCCCTCCTCATCATGGTGGCCACCGGTGATGATCTCCCCGTCCGGCAGGGTGCCGGAACGGGGTCTAGATTGGTTTTTCGTGGGTATGGAGGCTTGCAGCGGCGAAACTTCTGATCTAGGGTTACCCGAGGGTTTTTGGAATATTTGATGATTTATAGGGTGAAGAGGGGGTGCGGGAGGCCACCCAGGTGGGCACAACCCACCTGGACACGCCTGGGCCCCTAGGTGCGCCCTGGTGGGTTGTGCCCCCCTCGGGGCACCCCCCAGGTGCTTCTCTAGCCCACTGGATGTCTTCTGGTCCATAAAAAATCCACAAAAGGTTTCATGGTGTTTGGACTCCGTTTGATATTGATTTCCTGTGATGTAGAAAACAAGAAAAAAACAACAACTGGCACTGGGCACTGGATCAATAGGTTAGTCCGAAAAAATGATATAAAGTTGCTATAAAATGATTGTAAAACATCCAAGACTGATAATATAGCAGCACGAATACTTCATAAATTATAGATACGTTGGAGACGTATCAGCATCCCCAAGCTTAGTTCCTACTCGTCCTCGAGTAGGTAAATGATACGTAGGAGTCACTCGGGCTGACCTCCGCAAGGGGGTGGCCCCGGACCTTGTGACGACCCTGGTGGAGCGCGGAGCCCCTCGACCCGGGGCTCGGTGGCGTCGTCGTCGTCGGAGAGGCTTCGGAGAAGTTCGCTCTGCAACGGGGGAGAGGTTCTCGGTGCATCGTCTACCGTCGCCTCCGAGTCCTCCTCCCCCTCTCCTCAACGTCATCGCCGGAAGACACCAGCACCGGGGAGTTGGGGAGCTCAGGCGGCACGAGCCCGAGCTCGTTGAAGACAGGCATGTTGGCGGCCAGCTCTGCCCCGTCACCGCGGTGGTATAGCGGGATGTAGGTCACCGGGTGTCGGCATTCTGGGAATGGGGGTACCCAGACTAGCTTGCCTACGGCCCGCAGCGTGGCTCCGTCGACAGCCCGGTACGGCCCAGCTTCAGCAACAACCATCCAAGACCCTCGCGAGGAGCCAAGCCTCGCTTAGGCAGACGGCACCAACACCTCCCTGGGGGGCGGCCCCCCCAGGCTGGCTCCCAAGGAGCGGAGATATCTATGCAAGCTGCACCTTGCGAGGTTCATATGACGTGAGCCATGACGACCAAGGCCAGGCGGGCGCCAGCGGGCGCAGTGTACCAGTTTCCTCTTTGGTGCTAAAGAGGCAAGTCTTGAAGAATCGAGCAAAGGTTTCCATTCTGGTGCAACAAGACCAAGACCGCCAGGACGGCAGGGCGGAGGTCATAGCGGAGCCCACTGCAGCGTCACCACCAGCTGCTTTTGCAGGCGAAGACTACTTTTGTCTGGATAACTTGTACTAGTTGTCTCCCTTTGAATTTGGTCGTTGTGGGATCCCTTCCCGCCTACATTTGGGAAGAGGACCAAGGCCACTATAAATAGGACCTAGCCACTAATAACCCACAAGTATAGGGGATCAATTGTAGCCTCTTTCGATAAGTAAGAGTGTCGAACCCAACGAGGAGCTAAAGGTAGAACAAATATTCCCTCAAGTTCTATCGACTACCGATAAAACTCTACGCACGCTTAATGTTCGGTTTACCTATAACAAGTATGAAACTAGAAGTACTTTGTAGATGTTTTTGGATAGGTTTGCAAGAATATAAAGAGCACGTAAATTAAAACTAGGGGCTGTTTTAAGTAAAGAAGCAATAAATTTAGTATAGCGAGTGTGGAAAAGTGGTGGTAGGAGTTGCGAAATTGTCCCTAAGCAATTGACTACTTTACTAGACCGATAGCAAGTTTTATGTGGGAGAGGCCACTGCTAGCATGTCATCCCTGACTTGGAATTCTATGCACTTATGATTAGAACTATTAGCAAGCATACGCAACTACTAACATTCATTAGGGTAAAATCCAACCATAGCATTAAGATATATTGGTCCCCCTTCAATCCTGTATGCATCAATTTCTATGCTAGGTTGAAGCTTCTGTCACTCTTGCCCTCCAATACATAGTCCTATCAACATACAACTAACCCTATGGTGTGATACACACGCGCACTCATATGATGGGCACCAAAGGACAGCTACATAACCACAAGAAAATTAAAACAATCATAGCAATTCAACAATTACTGATAGGACAATGAAAATCTACTCAGACATCATAGGATGGCAACACATCATTGAATAATAATATGAAGCATAAAGCACCATGTTCAAGTAGAGGGTACAGCGGGTTGCGGGAGAGTGGACCGCTGTAGATAGATGGGGGAAGGTGATGGAGATATTGGTGAAGATGACGGAGGTGTTGGTGTAGATTGCGGTGATGATGATGGCCCCGGTGGCGTTCCGGCGCCACCGGGAGAGAGGGGGAGAGAGCCCCCCTTCTTATTCTTCTTCCTTGACCTTCTCCCTAGATGGGAGAAGGGTTTCCCCTCTTGTCCTTGGCTTCCATGGCATGGGAGGGGCAAGAGCCCCTCCGAGATTGGATCTGTCTCTCTCTGTTTCTGCGCTCCCTAATTCTGGCCTTTCACCGTTTCTTATATTCCCGTAGATCCGTAACTCCGATTGGGCTGAAATTTGAACACGATTTCTATCCACATATTGGCTTTCTTGCGGCGAAAGAAGGGCACCAACCGCCTTACGGGGTGGACACGAGGGTCAGGGGCGCCCCCACCCCCTGCCTCGTGGATGGCAACACATCATTGAATAATAATATGAAGCACAAAGCACCATGTTCAAGTAGAGGGTACAACCGGTTGCGGGAGAGTGGACCACTATAGATAGATGGGTGAAGGTGATGGAGATTGCTACCTCTTGAGCACTATGTTGGTTTTCCCTTGAAGAGGAAAGGGTGATGCAGTAAAGTAGCAAAAGTATTTCCCTCAGTTTTTGAGAACCAAGGTATCAATCCAGTAGGAGACCACGCTCAAGTCCCACGCACCTACACAAACAAATAAGAACCTTGCAACCAACGCGATAAAGGGGTTGTCAATCCCTTCACGGCCACTTGCAAAAGTGAGATCTGATAGAGATGATAAGATAATATTTTTGGCATTTTTATGATAAAGACTAAAAGTAAATAAAGCAAAATAAACGGTAATAGAAAATAACGGTAGATTAATATGATAGAGAATAGACCCAGGGGCCATAGGTTTCACTAGTGGCTTCTCTCAAGATAGCATAAGTATTACGGTGGGTAAACAAATTACTGTCGAGCAATTGATAGAATTGAGCATAGTTATGAGAATATCTAGGTATGATCATGTATATAGGCATCACGTCCGTGACAAGTAGACCGACTCCTGCCTGCATCTACTACTATTACTCCACGCATCGACCGCTATACAGCATGCATCTAGAGTATTAAGTTCTTAAGAACGGAGTAACGCTTTAAGCAAGATGACATGATGTAGAGGGATAAACTCATGCAATATGATATAAACCCCATCTTTTTATCCTCGATGGCAACAATACAATATGTGTCGTTTCCCCTACTGTCACTGGGATCGAGCACTGCAAGATTGAACCCAAAGCTAAGAACTTCTCCCATTGCAAGAAAGATCAATATAGTAGGCCAAACCAAACTGATAATTCGAAGAGACTTGCAAAGATAACCAATCATACATAAAAGAATTCAGAGGAGATTCAAATATTGTTCATTGATAATCTTGATCATAAACCCACAATTCATCGGATCTCGACAAACACATAGCAAAAGAAGCTTACATCAAATAGATCTCCAAGAGAATCAAGGAGAACTTTGTATTGAGATCCAAAGAGAGACAAGAAGCCATCTAGCTAACAACTATGGACCCGAAGGTCTGAGGTAAACTACTCACACATCATCGGAGAGGCTATGGTGTTGATGTAGATGCCCTCCGTGATCAATGACCCCTCCGACGGAGCGCCGGAAAAGGCCCCAAGATGGGATCTCACGGGTACAGAAGGTTGTGGTGGTGGAAATAGAGTTTTGGCTCCTCTGCTGATGTTTTCGGGGTACGCAGGTATATATAGGAGGAAGAAGTAGGTCGGTGGAGCCACGAGGGGCCCACAAGGGTGGAGGGCGCGCCCAGGGGGTAGGCGTGCCCCCCTGCCTCGTGGCCTCCTCGTTGATTGCTTGACGTCCACTTCAAGTCCTCTGGATCACGATTGTTCAGAAAATCACGTTCCCGAAGGTTTCATTCCGTTTGGACTCCGTTTGATATTCCTTTCCTTTGAAACACTCAAATAGGCAAAAAACAACAATTTGGGCTGGGCCTCCAGTTAATGGGTTAGTCCCAAAAATAATATAAAAGTGTATAATAAATCCCATTGAACATCCAAAACAGATAATATAATAGCATGGAACAATAAAAAATTATAGATACATTGGAGACGTATCATGCATCCCCAAGCTTAATTCCTGCTCGTCCTCGAGTAGGTAAATGATAAAACAGAATTTTTGATGTGGAATGCTTCTTAGCATAATTTTCAATGTAATTCTTTTTATTGTGGCATGAATATCTAGATCCGAAAGGTTCAAGATAAAAGTTTAATGTTGACATAAAAACAATAATACTTCAAACATGCTAACCAAGCAATTATGTCTTATCAAAATAACATAGCCAAAGAAAGCTCATCCCTACAAAATCATATAGTTAGGCCATGCTTCAATTTCGTCACACAAAACGTTCTCATCATGCATAACCCCAATGACAAGCCGAGCAATTGGTTCATACTTTTTAACGCGCTTCAGCCTTTTCAACCTTTACGCAATACATGAGCGCAAGCCATGGATATAGCACTATGGGTGGAATAAAGTACAATGATGGGGGTTATGTGAGAAGACAAAAAGGTAGAATGTCTCACACTGACGTGGCTAATCAATAGGCTATGGAGATGCCCATCAATTGATGTCAATGAGAGGAGTAGGGATTGCCATGCAACGAATGCACTAGAGCTATAAATATATGAAAGCTCAACAAAAGAAACTAAGTGGGTGTGCATCCAACTTGCTTGCTCACGAAGACCTAGGGCATTTTGAGAAAGCCCATCATTGGAATATACAAGCCAAGTTCTATAATGAAAAATTCCCACTAGTATATGAAAGTGACAACATAGGAGACTCTCTATCATGAAGATCACGGTGCTACTTTGAAGCAAAAGTGTGGAAAAAGGATAGTAACATTGTCCCTTCTCTCTTTTTCTCTCATTATTTTCTCTTTTTTTTCTTGGGCCTTCTCTTTTTTTTTCTTTGGCCTCTTCTTTTTTTAGTCCGGAATCTCATCCCGACTTGTGGGGGAATCATAGTCTCCATCATCCTTTCCTCACTTGGGACAATGCTCTAATAATGATGATCATCACACTTTTATTACTTACAGCTCAAGAATTTCAACTCAATACTTAGAACAAAATATGACTCTATGTGAATGCCTCCGGTAGTGTACCGGGATATACAATGAATCAAGAGTGACATGTACAAAAAAAATATGAAAGGTGGCTTTGCCACAAATACGATGTCAACTACATGATCATGCAAAGCAATATGACAATGATGGAGCGTGTCATAATAAACAGAACGGTGGTAAGTTGCATGGCAATATATCTCGGAATGGCTATGGAAATGCCATGATTGGTAGGTATGGTGGCTGTTTTGAGGAAGATATAAGGAGGTTTATGTGTGATAGAGCGTATCATATCACGGGGTTTGGATGCACCGGCGAAGTTTGCACCAACTCTCAAGGCGAGAAAGGGCAATGCACGGTACCGTAGAGGCTAGAAAATTGTGGAAGGTTGAGAGTGCGTATAATCCATGGACTCACATTAGTCATAAAGAACTCATATACTTATTGCAAAAGTTTATTAGCCCTCGAAGCAAAGTACTACTACGCATGCCCCTAGAGGGATAGATTGGTAGGAAAAGACCATCGCTCGTCCCCGACCGCCACTCATAAGGAAAGCAATAAAAGAACACCTTATGTGTCAAAATTGTCACACAACTTTTACCATACGTGCATGCTATGGGACTTGCCAACCTTAACACAAGTATTTCTCAATTTCACAATTACTCAACTAGCACACTCTAATATTACCACCTTTATATCTCAAAACACTTATCAAGTATCAAACTTCTCATGATATTCAATGAACTCAATATGGAAGTTTTTATTATGCTCATCTTGGATGCCTATCACATTCGGATTAATTTCAAAATTAAAGCAAATTACCATGCTGTTTAAGACTCTCAGAATAATATAAGTGAAGCATGAGAGATCAATAATTTCTATAAAATAAAACCACCACCATGCTCTAAAAGATATAAGTGAAGCACTAGAGCAAAAACTATATAGCTCAAAAGATATAAGTGAAGCACATAGAGTATTCTAACAAATTCCGAATCATGTGTGTCTCTATAAAAAGGTGTGTACATCAAGGATGATTGTGGTAAAATAAAAAGCAAAGACTCAAATCATACAAGACGCTCCAAGCAAAACACATATCATGTGGTGAATAAAAATATAGTCCCAAGTAAAGTTACCGATAGACGAAGATGAAAGAGGGGATGCCTTCCGGGGCATCCCCAAGCTTAGGATTTTGGTTTTCCTTGAATTTTACCTTGGGGTGCCTTGGGCATCCCCAAGATCAGGCTCTTTCCAATCCTTGTTCCATAATCCATCAAATCTTTACCCAAAACTTGAAAACTTCACAACACAAAATTTAACAGAAAATCTCGTGAGCTCCGTTAGCGAAAGAAAACAAAACACCACTTCAAGGTACTGTAATGAACTCATTCTTTATTTATATTGGTGTTAAACCCACTGTATTCCAACTTCTCTATGGTTTATAAACTCTTTACTAGCCATAGATTCACCAAAATAAGCAAAGAACACACGAAAAACAGAATCTGTCAAAAACAGAACAGTCTGCAGTAATCTGTATCTAACGCAAACTTATGGAACTCTGAAAAATCTACCAAAATAGGAAGACCTAGATAATTTGTTTATTGATCTAATGCAATTGGAATCAGTATTTTATCACGTTCTGGTGATTTTAAAAAATTGTTTTCGTGAACAGAAAGTTTCTGGAATTTTCAGCAAGAACAAATAACTATCATCCAAGAAGATCCTATAGGTTTCACTTGGCACAAACACTAATTAAAACATAAAAACACATCTAACAAGAGGCTAGATCAAAGATTTATTACTAAACAAAACCAAAAAGCAAGAAACTAAAATAAAATTGGGTTGCCTCCCAACAAGCGTTATCGTTTAACGCCCCTAGCTAGGCATAAAAGCGAGGATAGATCTAGGTATTACCATAATAATGGTAAGGCAAGTCATGAAAACTTCTCTCATACTCTCTATGTTCAGTAGCAAGTTTTCTTTGTGGCAAGCAAAAATAATCAAAAGGGCTAAATTTAATGGGACAAAAGTCCCCAAGATCAAGCTCGGGAGGTATGGGTTCCTCCTTTGGCCCCTTATATTGCACAACCAATTCATCATTACAAGCATTCTTTTGACAAAAGGTCACAAGCCTTTGCTCGAGAGAAAAACCTAACCCATTATTCTGAATAGCAAAATCATCATTAAGTTCAGAAATTCTATCAACTAGAACATCGGCTGGAACCTTTTTTCTAAGATTTTCATTATAAGCAACATGATCTAAAGATTGTAAACGCATTATGTCTTCTTGGTTAAAAAGGATAGCTTCTATGGGAGGATGACCAGCATCAACCCTATAATGCGCAAAAATTTCTTTAGCCTCTTTCATTATAAATCTGAACTCATGAGCCAAAAAGATAGTAGCGGCACGCTTAACAGAAGAGTGTTCACTATTAGAGAATTCCAGGAAAATTCTTTGTATGCAAGGATGCATATGAAGAAATTGCCTTTCAAGTTCAACTACGAGCAAAGATATTGCATCCGCAAGGCTACTAGTTCTATGAAGAATAGAGCCACCCATAATGGGCAAAGCACCGGCACAAGTAAAGAAATCTTGAATAACTCCTTTCCCAATAATATTACCACTACCAACTCGGAACCTTTTAGTATGCAAGATAGTAGGTTCCTCAGGAGGATCATCAAAAGCATCAAAGTTTCCCATGTTATTATCAGTGATAACCTCCCTAGTTTCAGACATAATGACAACAAATATCTCAAGGAAAAGGCGAAGGGAAAAGAGGGTGAATAAAACGGCAAGGGTGAAGTGGGGGAGAGGAAAACGAGAGGCAAATGGCAAATAATGTAATGCGAGGGATAAGAGTTTGTGATGGGTACTTGGTATGTCTTGACTTGTGCATAGACTCCCCGGCAACGGCGCCAGAAATCCTTCTTGCTACCTCTTGAGCACTGCGTTGGTTTTCCCTTGAAGAGGAAAGGGTGATGCAGTAAAGTAGCGTAAGTATTTCCCTCAGTTTTTGAGAACCAAGGTATCAATCCAGTAGGAGACAACGCTCAAGTCCCACGCACCTACACAAACAAATAAGAACCTTGCAACCAACGCGATAAAGGGGTTGTCAATCCCTTCACGGCCACTTGCAAAAGTGAGATCTGATAGAGATGATAAGATAATATTTTTGGCATTTTTATGATAAAGACTAAAAGTAAAGAAAGCAAAAAAACGGTAATAGAAAATAACGGTAGATTAATATGATAGAGAATAGACCCGGGGGCCATAGGTTTCACTAGTGGCTTCTCTCAAGATAGCATAAGTATTACGGTGGGTGAACAAATTACTGTTGTGCAATTGATAGAATTGAGCATAGTTATGAGAATATCTAGGTATGATCATGTATATAGGCATCATGTCCGTGACAAGTAGACCGACTCCTGCCTGCATCTACTACTATTACTCCACGCATCGACCGCTATCCAGCATGCATCTAGACTATTAAGTTCATAAGAACGGAGTGACGCTTTAAGCAAGATGACATGATGTAGAGGGATAAACTCATGCAATATGATATAAACCCCATCTTTTTATCCTCGATGGCAACAATACAATACGTGTCGTTTCCCCTACTGTCACTGGGATCGAGCACCGCAAGATTGAACCCAAAGCTAAGCACTTCTCCCATTGCAAGAAAGATCAATCTAGTAGGCCAAACCAAACTGATAATTCGAAGAGACTTGCAAAGATAACCAATCATACATAAAATAATTCAGAGGAGATTCAAATATTGTTCATAGATAATCTTGATCATAAACCCACAATTCATCGGATCTTGACAAACACACCGCAAAAGAAGATTACATCAAATAGATCTCCAAGAGAATCGAGGAGAACTTTGTATTGAGATCCAAAGAGAGAGAAGAAGCCATCTAGCTAATAACTATGGACCCGAAGGTCTGAGGTAAACTACTCACACATCATCGGAGAGGCTATGGTTTTGATGTAGAAGCCCTCCGTGATCAATGCCCCTCCGGCGGAGCGCCGAAAAAGGCCCCAAGATGGGATCTCATGGGTACAGAAGGTTGTGGCGGTGGAAATAGGGTTTTGGCTCCTCTACTGATTTTTTGGGGTACGTAGGTATATATAGGAGGAAGAAGTAGGTCGGTGGAGCCACGAGGGGCCCACGAGGGTGGAGGGCGTGCCCCCTGCCTCGTGGCCTCCTCGTTGATTGTTTGACGTCCACTCCAAGTCCTCTAGATCACGTTTGTTCAGAAAATCACATTCCCGAAGGTTTCATTCCGTTTGGACTCCGTTTGATATTCCTTTCCTTCGAAACACTGAAATAGGCAAAAAAACAGCAATTTGGGTTGGGCCTCCGGTTAATAGGTTAGTCCCAAAATAATATAAAAGTGTATAATAAAGCCCATTGAACATCCAAAACAGATAATATAATAGCATGGAACAATCAAAAATTATGGATACGTTGGAGACGTATCAGAGATGTTGGTGAAGATGACGAAGTTGTTGGTATAGATTGCGGTGATGATGATGGCCCCAGCGGTGTTCCGGCGCCACCGGGAGAGAGGGGGAGAGAGCCCCCCTTCTTCTTCTTCTTCTTCCTTGACCTTCTCCCTAGATGGGAGAAGGGTTTCCCCTCTGGTCCTTGGCTTCCATGGCATGGGAGGGGCGAGATCCCCTCCGAGATTGGATGTGTTTCTCTGTCTCTCTCTGTTTCTGCGCTCCCTGATTCTGGCCTTTCACCGTTTCTTATATTCCCGGAGATGTGTAACTCCGATTGGGCTGAAATTTGAACACGATTTCTATCTGGATATTGGCTTTCTTGCTGTGAAAGAAGGGCGCCAACCGCCTTACGGGGTGGCCACGAGGGTCAGGGGCGCGCCCCTGCCTCGTGGCCCCCTGGGGCATCGTCTCGCATTGATTCTTCTTCCCAAAAATCACATATATTCCAAAAAAATCTCCGTCAGTTTTTATCCCGTTTGGACTCCGTTTGATATGGATTTTCTGCGAAAAAAAAACATGCAACAAACAAGAACTGGCATTGGGCACTGGATCAATATGTTAGTCCCAAAAATAGTATAAAAAGTTGCCAAAAGTATATGAAAGTTGTAGAATATTGGCATGGAACAATCAAAAATTATAGATACGACGGAGACGTATCAGCCACCACCATAGACGGGATCAGATCCATTCCACCCTGACCAACTCACCATCTCATCGAGCATAAGAACACCTCACCTCCCGAGGCTGTTCCACCATTGTACTAGTTCATTCTCAGCCCCTCGAGGCAATCCACCACAAAGCTGGAGTAGGGTATCACACCGCAAGGTGGCCCGAACCAGGATAAACTGCTGTGTCCCTTGTCCCTTGGGTTCATCGAGCTAGGCCGTGAGATTAGCAAGCAAGCAGACTGGGGAGGACAATTTCTCCACACGCACCCTAGAGTTCAAACCTCTCAAGGGTCTGCGGAACCCTGAATCCGACATTTGGCGCGCCAGGTAGGGGTGCGTCGAAGCTTTGCCCCTCCGTCCGCTCCGCCTCTCCGTCCGCTTCGTCTCTCCGTTTGGCTCTCATGTCGGGCGCTGCCCCTCCGGCTGGATCAACGGGCGCACACGGAGGCGCCGTGGGCCTCCGGGCCTTCACCCCCGCCTTACGACAAGTGTAGTGGCCACCCAAGTTCAGGCCAGAGATGCCGCCTTGCTACAACGGCACGGTGGACCCAGCAGCCTTTCTCCAGGCGTACGAGGAGGCCGTTTTGGGTGGCCAGTGGCAACGACAAGGTCATGGCCAACTGGTTTCCCATGGCCCTCGCTGGCGTACCGCGCGCCTGGCTGCTCGGCTTGACGGGATCTTCTGTGGCCTCCTGGGAGGAGCTGCGCGGGCTTTTCATCGTGCGCTTCGCGACTCCAGCGCCCCTTGCCATCGCGGCCCTCCTCGGCGGCTCACAGGCACCGCCCTCGGACCACCACATCAAGCAGTTCTTCCGCCAAGTGGGCATCGCCCGCGCGCAGCAGGGAGCTCCTCCTAGGTGGGCGGCGCCCAAGGCCGATCTCACCTTCGACTCGAGGGACCACCCAACGACCACCGCGGGTGCAGGCGCGCTTCCGATGCTCTGCACCCCCACCATCTGCAATGTGGCGGTTACCAAGACCCTCATCGATGGCGGAACCGGCCTCGATGTGCTCTCCGTGGAAGCTTTTGTCCTGCTTCACGTACCGCATGGCCGGCTCCGCCCCACCAAGCCATTCTCCAGGGTTGTCAATGGCTCTACCAGCCCCCTGGGGTAGATCCGCCTCCCCGTCACCTTCTGCACCCGCGAAAACTACCGCACCGAGCTTATCGACTTCGACATTGCCCGCATTAGCCTCCCGTACAACGCCATCCTTGAGTACCCAGCCCTGGCCAAGTTCATGGCAGCAACTCACCCCACCTACAACCTCATGAAGATGCCGGGGAGCAGCGGCGTCCTCACGGTGGCCGGAGACACCAAGGAAGCCCTGACGGCCCTCAAGCTCGCCTTCAGGGCCGCGGCAGCAGCACGCCCGGCTGAGGAAGGGGCCCGGGAGGTCCCAGGGGCCGCGCCAGCAAAGAAGAAGAAGAAGTTGTTCTCTCAAAATCGGGCCGAGACGAAGCAGCAGGTACTGGTCGACAAAGATGGGGTATTGGGTGCCACCTTCACTATAGGCGCCAACCTTCCCCGAATCAAGAAAAGGCGCTGGTCGACTTCTTACCTGCGAACAAGGGAGTGTTCGCGTGGGAGCCCAAGGATCTGGTTGGGATCCCAAGGAAATAATCGAGCATCACCTAAGGGTATGCCCCAACGCACGACCAGTGAAACAGAAGGCACGGCAGCAGTCCACAGAGAAGCAGTCGTTCATTGTCCAAGAGCCCGCAAGCTGCATGACACCGGTGTCATTCGGGAGGTGTGGTACCCAGAATGGTTGGCGAGCCCGGTCGTTGTCCCCAAGAAAGGCAGGAAGGAACGCATGTGCGTCGACTTCACCAACCTCAACAAAGCTTGCCCTCAAGACCCCTTTCTACTTCCGCACATCGACAAGATCGTTGACTCCACCGCAGAGTTCGACCTGCTGTGCTTCCTGGATGCATTCTCAGGGTATCACCGAATCAAGATGGCGGTGCAATATGTTGAAAAGACGGCCTTGCTGACCCCATGCGGGGTGTATTGCTACACCTGCATGCCCTTTGGGCTGTGTAATGCCAGAGCGTCCTTCCAGTGGCTGATGCACATCGCTCTAGGCCAACAGCTCGGGAGGAACGCCGGACCACATGGTGGTGAAGTCTCGGGAGGCAAGGACCCTCATCGAGGACCTCGAAGAAATGTTCGCCAATCTACGCAAGGTAGACCTGCCGCTCAACATGGAGAAATGTGTGTTTGGCATCCCCTCTGGCAAGCTCTTTGGTGTCGCACAGGGGAATCGAGGCAAACCCAGAGAAGGTCAAGGCAATAGAGAGGATGAGCCCGCCACAGACTCTTAAGGAAATGCGAAAGCTAGCAGGCTGTGTGACCTCGCTGGGGCGCTTCATCTCCAAGCTGGGGGAGTGCGCCCTCCCGTTCTTCAAGCTGATGAAGAAGAAGGGGTCGTTCGAGTGGACTCCGGAGGCTGACGCGGCATTTCAAGACCTCAAGAGATACCTTACCAGCCCGGCGGTGATGGTGGCGCCGCGCCCTCTTGAGGCCCTAGTGCTTTACCTGGCCGCCACGCCACACTCTGCCCACCCAGGACAAGCTCTACTACGCCGTGCAGCTCTGCTTCCAGCACGGCGAGAAGGTCTCCAACAACATCGCGGAGTACGAAGGCTTGATCGCCGGTCTCAAGGCTGCAGCGGCCTTGGGAGTGAAGTGCCTCACCATCAAGGGCGACTCCCAGCTCCTCGTCAACTTGTCCAACAAAGTATACGAGCCGAAGGACGAGCACATGGAGGCATATCTTGCGGAGGTACGCAAAATTGAGAAACAATTCTTGGGCCTAGAACTGCAGCATGTGCCCCACGGCACGAACAAGGAAGCCGACGATATAACCAAGAGAGCGTCCAGGCGCCTTCCTCAGGAGCCCGGCATCTTCGAGGAGCGGCTCTTCAAGCCTTCAGCAGCCCCGCCCGCTGCGGAGGCAACATTGCCTCAGGAGGAGCTCCCCCCAGCACCAACCTCGGGAACCCCCGCCTGTGGCTCGACCTCAGGAGTGCGTCTGCTCCTCGCGCTCGAGCCTTAGGAGGGGTGCTGGACCAAAGAATTCAAGGTTTACCTGCTTCAGGGAACCCTGCCGGGGAAGGAAGAAGACGCGCGTGGCTCGGCAGGCCACTGCCTACTGCATTCAGGACGGTGAACTCTACCGGAAACGGCCAAACGATGTTTCTCTGCGATGCATCTCCAGGGAGCAGGGATGCGAGCTGTTGACCGACATACATGGTGGGGACTACGGGCATCACTCGTCATCATGCACCCTTGTGGGCAAGGCGTTCTGCAGCAGATTCTATTGGCCCACGGCGCTCAACGATGCCACCGAGCTGGTGAGATCCTGCGAAGCTTGCTAGTACCACGCCAAGCAAATCCACCAGCCTGCTTAGGGTCTCCAGACCATCTTGCTCTCATGGCCGTTCGCGGTCTGGGGGCTGGACATCTTTGGCCCATTCCCGAGAGCGCCCGGAGGCTACCGCTACCTCTACGTCGCCATCGACAAGTTCACCAACTGGGCGGAGGTGGAAGCTGTCAGCACCATCCCAGCCGGCTCGGGAGTCAAGTTCATCAAGGGCCTTGTCAGCCGGTTCGGGGTCCCAAATCGTATCATCACCGACAATAGCTCGCAGTTCACTAGCAATCTTTTCAAAACATATTGTGCTAACCTGGAACGAAGATATGCTACGCCTCAGTGGCACACCCCAGGAGCAACGGCCAAGCCGAGCACGCAAACGCAGAGGTCCTGAGGGGCCTCAACGAAAGAACTTTCGAGAAGAAGCTCGAGGCCTGCGGCGGGGGCTGGCTGGACAAGCTCCAGTCCGTGTTGTGGTCCATCCGCACCACTGCGAAAGCCAACCGGCCAAACTCCATTCTTCCTCGTCTACGGAGCTCAAGCGGTTCTCCCACATGAGGTCAAGCATCACTCCGAGCGGGTCTTAGCATTTGACGAGGCACGCCGGGATGCCACGAGGGGGATGGACCTCATGCTGGGGTAGGAACGTCGCCGTCAAGCATCGCTCCGGGCTGCAAGGTACCAGCAGGCGCTGCGGCGGTACCACTGCTGCAGCGTTCGCTCCAGGACGCTAGAGGTGGGTGATCTCTTCCTAAGGCGGGTGCTCTCCAGGGAGGGGCTGCATAAGCTCTCTCCCATGTGGGAGGGCCCGTTTAGGATTGCCCGCTGTCGGCGTTCTGGGAACGGGGGTCCCCACACTTGCCTGCCTGCGGCCCACAGAATGGCCAGGCAGCGGGCCGTACGGCCCATCTTCATCAACAAGGCACCCAAGCCTCGCGAGGTGGACGGTGCAAGACCTCCTCTGCAGTGGCCTAGCCAGGCAGGCTCATGAGGAGCGGAGATATCAAGGCAAGGCAAACCTCACGAGGCTCTCGTGACGTGAGCCATGACGAATGGTACCAGGCGGGCGCCGGTGCGCGCAGCGTCCTTATTTCCTCTTTGGTGGTTAGGAGGTCAACGCAAGCGAAGAGTACCGAGGCATGAGGAAAAGGTTGCCATGTTGGTGATACGAGACCAAGACCAGGAGGACGGCCAGGCGGAGGTCATCGTGGAGCCCAAGACGGCGTCACCCCAGGGCTTTTCGCAGGCGAAGACCGCTTTTGTCAGGATAGCTTGTACTAGATGTCCCCCTTCAAATTTGCCCGCCGTTGTTGGCTCCCTTCCCGCTCGATATTTGGGAAGAGGACCAGGGCCTATATAAGTAGAGCTAGCCACCACAGTAGAGGTAGGTTGAACTGGTCAAATCCTCACGCCACAAGATCACAAGCACAAGAGCACCTCAACCTCAGGAGGCTGTTCTTCCCTTGTACTGTTCATCATCAGCCCAAGAGGCAATCCACCACCACCACACTGGAGTAGGGTATTACACCACAACGGTAGCCCGAACCAGTATAAATCTCGTGTCTTTCTGTGTTGCAAGTTCGACGAGTTTATCCGCAAGATCTTAGCGAGCTAGAGCGCAGATCGGTAGGAGGGAGAGACTTCGCACGCACCCCAGTGTTCGAACCTTAAGGGTTTGCCGGAACCCCACATCCGACATTTGGCGTGCCAGGTAGGGGTGCGCCGTAGTTTCCCTTCCATCAGTTCATTGCTCCATCGCTCCGTCGTTTCCATGGCGGACGCTCGCCGTGCTCGAGCTGAGCGTCGGGTTGCCCTCTCCGCCCGCGTCGCTCAGGCGGCTCCCGTAGGCGGGCCGCCGCGTCGTTCTCCGTCTCCCACCGCCAACGCTGCCACCGGCCCGGCGGGGAACGAGCAGCAAGCATCCTCACTGCATCCTTCGGTGCGGCAAGACGGCCGCACCGCTACTCCATCACTTAACCCTGCCGGTTCCTCGTCTCACGCGCACCGCGCTCCCATGGAGGCACGGGCCGCGCTCATCGCGGCGAACGAGCTCCTGCGTTACCGCCCCATCGACGACCTCTATGAGGAGTGGCTCGACCACGTCGCCGAGCTCGTCCGCGCCGCAGGAGGCTCTCCGGCGCCGTCCCACTCTCTGCCTCCCACTCAACCAGCCGCGGGCGACGGGGCTCATGGCATGCCTCCACCACCTCAACCCCAAGACGGTGCCTTGGCACCAAGGCGCGCGCCTCCGCGGCGTGATCCACCACGCCCGGCGCCCGCGTGTGAAGAAAGAAGCTGCCAAGAAATCCTGCGGCCGCGAGAAGCTGCACCGGCGCTCCCCGCGCAACCTCGTCAAGACCGCGTGCCGCCTGCAGTGGCGCAGCGCGGACCTCGCCAAGACCAAGCTCCACCTCAGAAGCGGGCCCCGGCAACCACGGCCGGCTGCCGCGCCTTCACCCCCGAATTGCGTAGCGTCGCCTGTCCAGGTAAGTTCAAGCCAGATCTGCCTCCTCTCTACGACAGCACCGTCGACCCCGCGGAGTTCCTGCAGCTCTATGAGCTGAGCATCGAAGCGGCCAACGGAGACGAAAAAGTCATGGCGAACTGGTTTCCCATGGCTCTCAAGGATGGGGCCCGCTCCTGGCTCCTGAACCTGCAGCATGGCTCAATCTCCTCCTGGGACGAGATGCGTGACCGTTTCGTCGCCAACTTCCAGGGCACTCGCGACCGCCCACCGACCGCGGGTGACCTACGCCGCATCAAGTAACAACCAGGAGAGACCCTCCAGAAGTACATTCAACGCTTCAACAACACTCGCCTCAAGATCCCCAAGGTCACAGACGAAGCCATCATCTCCGCGTTCTCGGACGTCGTCCGTGACGTCAAGATGAAGGAAGAACTCGCTATCCATGAGGAGCTCTGCACATCTCAGGAGCTGTTCAACCTGGCGACCAAGTGTGCAAGAGCTGAGGAGGGGCACCTCTCTCTCCTTGAGCTGCCAGCTGCAGGAGCGGAGGAGAAGAAGGCCAAGGCCAAGGACGTGAAGCGCAAAGAGGCAGTGGTGCTCGCAGCAGAGCCCGACACCAAGCGAGGCAGAGATCAGCCCGAGTCATCCAAGAACGGCCGACCATTCTGCGCCTTCCACAACCTGAACACCCACAACACCAGCGACTGCCAAGTGCTCAGAGCCATACGGGAAGGACGCTACAGTCGACGCCCCGAGCGCAACGACCGGGGCTACGGCCGCGGAGGAGGACGAGGAGGCGGACGCTAGGACGACCGTGGCCCGCGCCAGGAGTGGCGCGACCGGCCTCGTGAGGACCGCTAGCAGGACCAACCTCGCGAGGGTGCCTGGAGGGACCAGCCTCGTGAGGATCTCCCCCAGGGCAACGCCGGTCTTCCTCCGCTGTCGCCGCCAAGGAGGAACGACGACCACCACCAGGACGAGGGGGGCTGGGGGCTTCCAGGAGCCGCGTGCGATCGCCTGCATCTTGGGCGGTGCCCAGGCCCCAGCCTCTCAGCGCATCTTCAAACAGTTCGCCCGCGGGGTGAACGCGGTGCTCCCCAAGCTCGAGGCCACGCGCCCGCTCAGGTTTTCCCAGTGTGCTATCACCTTCAACTCGGCATACCAGCTCAAGTGCGCAGCCACCGCTGGCGCCCTCCCTATGTTGTGCTCCCCAGTCATCAGCAATGTGCAAGTCACCAAAACTCTCATCGACGGCGGCGCAGAGCTCAACATCCTGTCCGTCGACACGTTCGACAACCTCCAAGTGCCATATGAGCAGCTCCAGCCAACCAAGCCTTTCTCAGGAGTGACCGACGGTTCCACCACACAATTAGGGCAGGTCCGCCTGCCTGTCACCTTCGGGGAGCGCAAGAACTGTCGTACCGAGCTCATTGACTTCGACGTCGCACACATCCGCCTGCCGTACAATGCCATCCTCGGGTATCCAGCCCTTGCCAAGTTCATGGCAGTCACTCATCATGGCTACAACGTTCTGAAGATGCCAGGAAGCGGAGGAATCATCACAGTCCCGTGTGAAGAGAGGGATGCGGTGTGCTCCCTTGAGCGCGCCTTTCAAGCCGCAGCAATCGACGACCCCGACAGGAGGAGTGAAGGCCCTCCGGAGGCCATCCCCAAGAAGAAGCAGCTGCGCCGAGCAGGATCTCAGGAGGGCGGCGACGCAGCTGGAGCCTCGTCAGGATCAGCGCCCGCTCCAGGGGCGCCTCCCTCTGTCGCATAGGAAGGCGCACCCGGCGCCCTCCTCGGGCAGGGCTCGGGGGCTCTCTTCTGGAGGGCCTCAGACCTTGCCAACCTCACGAGGGAAGCGCTTGGGCACCACTTGGAGGCGTGCTTCGCGGCACGTTTCCCTCAGGAGAACACAGGGCAAGGAGTGCCCACCACCCAGGAGTTCATCACCAAGACCACCCAGGAACTGCAAGAAGCAAGAGCCATGCGTGGCCAGAGCCGCTCACAAGGCGCAGCTCCCCATCCAGGCGAGGATGTCGGGCTGCGTGTCTGCGTCGACGTCCGAGGGCTCAACAGGGCCGCATCTTAGGAGCGCTTCTGGCCATCGCGTGTGGGCCGCTGCGAGGGCCCACTACACAGCTACGTTCGCATGCCCTTCGGCTTGCCAAACGTGGCGTCGGCCTGTCAGCGCAACGTGCGGCAAGTCCTGGTGGCTCAAGAGGCCAGGTTCCACGCCGTCCTGGAGGAGATGGAGACGGTCTCCAGGGAACCTCCTGAACCCCCAGAGCCTCCCGAGGCTCAGGGCCCCGGTGGCTCATGAGGAGCCATTCCTTCAACACACGGCTTCAGCTGCACCAACTCTACTTCGTCTATAGAACCAAGTGACATCTTCCAAGTTCGTTTAAGCTGGGAGCGCCCCTCGGGCTGCATTATTCCCAGGCCGCATGGGTCCGTCCCTGTGGCATGTATCCCTTTTGCTTAAGTCTTTAGCTTACCTTGCTGGGGGCGCCCCTCGGGCTGCATCATCCCCAAGCCGCTCGGGCCAGACCCTGTGGCGTGTATCTCCCTGCATTTATCCAAGTTGATCTGCTCTTCATGCTTAACCTGCCAACTGCTACCACCTGCCTAAACATCGCCCCCCCCGGGGCCTCCACACAGGCACGTCGCTGGTGCATGGGTCCGTCCCTGCCACGCCGACAAATCTGAGTGGTCGAGCTCTGGCTTGCGGCACGCGCCGCGCACGTCACCTCACCAGGCCCTCAGTGCCTTCACCTCATCCAGAGCAACTAGCGGCAGGCTAACAGCTATAACGGCCAACCATGTTCCTTCTTGTGCCTGCTCACAGGGATCCCGAGGGAAGGATAGCAGGCGGCACCGCGAGTCTCTTTTTCTCTCATGCAATTCGCTTACGCATTAAAAGGGGGGCTCCTGAGCATCGCGACTGAGGAGCTCTTACTGGCTCTCCAGCCCTCACCCCCTGGCCTTGCCCACGGCATCGTGACCTGGCATACCATCGGCGGCTGAGCTCGCTCGAGGGTCGGGACCTGAAGACGTAGAGCACTAAGGAGAGCATGAGGGGAGGGGAACTCGTATGGGCCGACCTGGCTATGCCGCACGAGTTGGCGCACAGCCCTAGCGCGACATCAGGAATCGCCGCGAAGTCAGCAAGATAAGTTTCGCCCTAGGATCGGCTAAATATCTGGGCCTAATGGTCACTCACGCCATACCACAGCCCCGTTGCGGCCAAGTCATTTTCCTTTCTTGCGTTACCATGGCTGCTTGAGCGCTAAGGGGGACCTCCTGAGCATCGCGCCTCAGGGGCTCTTACTGGACCTCGGGCCGCACACCTCCTGGCCTTGACCACGGCACGCGACCTGGCATACCAACGACAGCTGTAGCCTGCCTGGGGACCGGGTCCTGTCAGCGTAGAGCAACAAGCCATCGCGAGGAAAGAAAGGGGGACCGAGCCTTAACGGGCCATGCGCTCATCAAGTTTTCATAACAAGAAAGATAAGCACCAAAGATATTATAGACCCTTACATGCCCCCACGGGGTGATTCATGATCCTTCGCAGGAAACAAAAGCTGATACTAAGGGGAATCCTATCTACACCCTTCCGTGGTAGACGCCATCATCAACAGTGGGCCACGGGAGGCCGGCGCCAACCCCATCCAGATCAGCGGCGCCGACGGCCGGACGCCGCAGCCCTGCTCCGAGCACGGCGAGAGCTCGGGGGCACGTAGCTGTCGTCGCTCGTCTCCAGAGTCTCGTAAAGCTTAGGAGAGCTGCTGGACTCCCAAGAGCTACTGCTGTTGGAGTAGCTGCGGGCGGACCGCGCGTCGGTCTGGCGCTCCTCACCAGGGCAGCGCTCCAGGCGGTGGCCCTCGGCGTCGAAGACCTTGAAGAAGAGCGTGGAGGCGCCGTTGTACTTGAAGTGGATCGCGAGGGCTCCCCTCGCATGGCAGACCTACGCGATCTCGCCCCAGCCACGAGTCATGAAGATCTTGCTGGTGGGGACCGCTTCGATCTCCGCTCCGGTCACCGGAGCGCTGCAGTCGGCGTGCTGCAGCCAGAGCTCGAGAGGTCCCCTCGGCGGCATCACGTCGGAGAAGAACCACGGGAAGCGGATCCAGGAGCTTGGAGGCATCGGCGCCCACAGCACCAACTCACGCGAGGAGTCAGTGGCGTGGACCCCAGGGGCAACGGCACGCGTCGCCGTGGCGCGGCGACCCCGTACACGGCTTGGGCGGCGCTGCTCGTCGCTCTGACCTCCCGAGCCCTCGGCTCGGGCGTACATGGGTAGCGGGTACCCCGGAGGAGGCCGCTCGCACCAAGGCCTTGTCACCACCTACATCGAGGCTTCGTCGCGGTGATGGATCGACCTCTTCTTCGGTGGAAGTGGTCCCGGGTCATCACGGGGAGCTTTTCCTTTCTCTTCGGCGGAAAACCTTCTGATGGGCGCCATTGTTGTCAGCAGTGGAGCAAGGAGGAAGAAGCAAGCAAGCGAGGAAGAGATGGGCAACGGGGGCTCCGCCCCCCTCCCCATTTATAGCAAGAGAAGGCCAACCGGCGTCTCCCACGATCACAGGTAATGATGGTTTTCCTTGCATGTCGCAGGGACTTGTCAAGTCGTGCAGTTGCCGAGGAAGCGTGGGGAAGCGGAGACGCCCACGTCCAATCAACCGCCACGCGTCGACCGAGGCCGCAGGCTTTTGGGGCCCGCGGTGCTCCAAACTTGACCCTTGGCTTCGCCGCGAAGCCAAGCCCGAGCGCACCTTGGGCCCGGGGGCTACTGTCGGCGTTCTAGGAACGGGGGTCCCCAGACTTGCCTGCCTGCGGCCCACAGCGTGGCCAGGCAGCGGGCCGTACGGCCCATCTTCATCAACAAGGCACCCGAGACCCTCGCGAGGGTCCAAGCCTCGCGATGCGGACGGCGCAAGACCTCCTCTGGAGTGGCCTAGCCAGGCAGACCCACGAGGAGCGGAGATATCAAGGCAAGGCAAACCTCACGAGGCTCTCATGACGTGAGCCATGACGAACGGTACCAGGCGGGTGCCAGGCGGGCGCCGGTGCACGCAGCGTCCTTATTTCCTCTTTGGTGCTTAGGAAGCCAGCGCAGGTGAAGAGTACCGAGGCATCAGGCAAAGGTTTCCATATTGGTGCAACGAGACCAAGACCATGAGGATCGTGGAGCCCAAGACGGCGTCACCCCAGGGCTTTTTGCAGGCGAAGACCGCTTTTGTCAGGATAGCTTGTACTAGCTGTCCCCCTTCAAATTTGCCCGCCGTTGTTGGCTCCCTTCCCGCTCGATATTTGGGAAGAGGACCAGGGCCTATATAAGTAGAGCTAGCCACCACAGTAGAGGGAGGTTGAACTGGTCAAATCCTCACGCCACAAGTTCACAAGCACAAGAACACCTCAACCTCAGGAGGCTGTTCTTCCCTTGTACTGTTCATCATCAGCCCAAGAGGCAATCCACCACCACCACACTGGAGTAGGGTATTACACCACAATGGTGGCCCGAACCAGTAGAAACCTCATGTCTTTCTGTGTTGCAAGTTCGACGAGTTTATCCGCAAGATCTTAGCGAGCTAGAGCGTAGATCGGTAGGAGGGAGAGACTTCGCGCGCACCCCAGTGTTCGAACCTTAAGGGTTTGCCGGAACCCCACATCCGACCACCGCGTCTCCAGGCCTGGCACTGCGTGCCTGGAGACGCATGACGGGATCCCCATCCAGAATGCCTGGAACATCCAGCACCTCCGGAAGTTGTACCCATGAAGCAAGGCCCAGTGCCTATGAAGGTCTCCACTCGTGATACTCTCACGTAATAATGAGTGGGGCTGTACATGCCCCGGAGTCTCCGGAGTGCCACCCTCGGGCCTCGGGGGCTCCCTCCCACGTCCTAGTGGCAGCACTTAGCTCCGCGCTGGTGAGAAGACTAGACTAGGTGCCGGACGCGACTGTTCATTTGCTTGCTTTCTGTAGTTGGTTTGCAACCTTTTAATGGGGTTTGAAGTTCTAGCGTTTCTCGATTGCCAAGTTGGATTTTTCTCCTTTTTCTCCGCTCGCCTCTTTGTCTTGGATCAGGGAGAACGGCAGTTGTCCGTTGCTCTCCCTCGTGCGCCTCGCGCGAGGGCTGGGCAGGTGTGTGCATGCGTTGGGCTCGCCCACACTGTGAACACACCTCGCCAAAGCCCTGTCACCCCAGAGCGTCGGCTTCCTTGATCTTCGTGAGGCGCCCTCGAATGAGCTCGTGATTTAAGCACCCTCTTAAAGTCCGTGCCCTCCGGGTACTATGACGCGGTGCACTAAGCCATGACTAGCCCATGCCTGAGGGCTTGCGCAAGGAAGAACAAGACACCCGACAAGTTTTTTAACAATTCTGCAACTTTATGATGTCTCCTGAGGCCAACGGTTCCTGGGTCTGCAGCAAGGGGGCCTCACTAGATGTTGAAGGGCGCTCCCTCGCGAGGTGGGAAACTACCGCGAGTGTATCAAGCTAAGTTATCCTACCGCACCTACTCGAAACATGAACACCACAGCATAACACTAGAACAATAAACATAGCATAGTGGCATAAGTACCTTGGTTCATTACACGCCCCAATAGGGCCCTCTACTTTTTTCAAAATGCAGGAGAAAGGAAAGGCTAAACAAAAGTGGGCGCGACCACAGCAGCTCCCAAGGCCGAGCTCCGGAGGCCCCCCGGGCTTAGCCCGAGCCTTCCTCCCACTTCACCGAAGTGTGGCAACAAGACAATCCGCCACCTTCCTTGAATTGAGCCCGACGACGTGGCGGCTGGTCATAGCCGCCGCTGCTGAACGAGCCGTGGCCATCGCCAAGGGCAAGCTCACCCTCAGCGTCGTCACGGCTGTCGTCAAGGCCAAGCTCATCGCCGCCGCCGCCGTCTTCGGGGCAGCACCCTGCGCAATGGCCATCTTCCCCAAACACCCTCACGTAGAGGGTCGCGATGCGGTCGTACTTGAAGTGGAGGGTGCACCTCCCGCTCAGCCGCGCGTGCGGGCAAACGCCTGCCAGCCGCGGGCCAAGGTCACGTTCCCGGCGACGGAGACTTCGACCCCAACCCATGAAGCCTTGCTGCAGCAGCCGTCAGCCTGCAGCCAGAGGCTGTCAAGGCCAGCGACCGGTAGCTCGCTTGCGAAGAAGCGAGGGAGCGGGAGCCAGGTGCCGGTCGGCCTCTCCGACCACACGACAAACTCTGGAAGCACCTCGACCGAATGGAAGCGCGGCCGAGGAGGCCGGACGACCACGGCGCGCCTCCCTCCGTCACAGGGGCTTCCTTGCCCCTGGCGGCTCCCGCCGAGAATAGAAGCACTGCCGCGGCTGCTCAAGGTGCGCCCACGCCCCTGAGGAGCCACTGCAGGAGTCGTGGCATGCTTACGGGGGCGACCTCGCCCTCTCTTGGGCGGCGGCGAGCCGGGCCTCTCCTTGGGGGCCTTCCCCTTCTCGGCAGCGGAGTACTTCCTTGTCGGCGCCATGGGTCATGCATCCAGAGGATGAAGAAGTGGCGGAGGAGCGCCACGGAGGGCATCACGCCCACGAACGTCACACAGTAAAAGGCAAAGATGGACAAGAGAAGGATGGGGAGGGGTTGCAGATGCAGGGCCTGAATCTAGTAATGGTTGATGACCCACAAGTGTAGGGGATCTATCGTAGTCCTTTCGATAAGTAAGAGTGTCGAACCCAACGAGGAGCAGAAGGAAATGACAAGCAGTTTTCAGTAAGGTATTCTCTGCAAGCACTGAAATTATCGGTAACAGATAGTTTTGTGATAAGGTAATTTGTAACGGGTGACAAGTAACAAAAGTAAATAAGGTACAGCAAGATGGCCCAATTCTTTTTGTAGCAAAGGATAAGCCTGGACAAACTCTTATATAAAGGAAAGCGCTCCCGAGGACACATGGGAATTATCGTCAAGCTAGTTTTCATCACGCTCATATGATTCGCGTTCGTTACTTTGATAATTTGATATGTGGGTGGACCGGTGCTTGGGTACTGCCCTTTCTTGGACAAGAATCCCACTTATGATTAACCCCTATTGCAAGCATCCGCAACTACAAAAGAAGTATTAAGGTAAACCTAACCATAGCATGAAACATATGGATCCAAATCAGCCCCTTACGAAGCAACGCATAAACTAGGGTTTAAGCTTCTGTCTAGCAACCCATCATCTACTTATTACTTCCCAATGCCTTCCTCTAGGCCCAAATAATGGTGAAGTTTCATGTAGTCGACGTTCACATAACACCACTAGCGGAGAGACAACATACATCTCATCAAAATATCGAACGAATACCAAATTCACATGACTACTTATAGCAAGACTTCTCCCATGTCCTCAGGAAAAAACGTAACTACTCACAAATCATATTCATGTTCATAATCAGAGGGGTATTAATATGCATAAAGGATCTAAACATATGATCTTCCACCAAATAAACCAACTAGCATCAACTACAAGGAGTAATCAACACTACTAGCAACCCACAGGTACCAATCTGAGGTTTTGAGACAAAGATCGGATACAAGAGATGAACTAGGGTTTGAGATGAGATGGTGCCGGTGAAGATGTTGATGGAGATTGACCCCCTCCCGCTGAGAGGATCGATGATGATGACGATGGTGATGATTTCCCCCTCCCGGAGGGATGTTTCCCCGGCAGAACAGCTCCGCCGGAGCCCTAGATTGGTTCCGCCTCGTGGCGGTGGTGTTTCATCCCGAAAGCTTCCTCCTTATTTTTTCTCGGACGAAAGACTTCATATAGCAGAAGATGGGCACCGGAGGCCTGCCAGGGGGCCCACGAGACAGGAGGCGCGCCCCCACCCTCTTGGCTAGGATGTGGGCCCCCTCTGGTTGATTCTTTCACCAGTATTTTTGACTAATTCCAAAACGTGCATCCATGAAGTTTCAGGACTTTTGGAGTTGTGTAGAATAGGTCTCTAATATTTGCTCCTTTTCCAGCCCAGAATTCTAGCTGCTGGCATTCTCCCTCTTCATGTAAACCTTGTAAAATAAGAGAGAAAAGGCATAAGTATTGTGACATAACGTGTAATAACAGCCCATAATGCAATAAATATCGATATAAAAGCATGATGCAAAATGGACGTATCAACTCCCCCAAGCTTAGACCTCGCTTGTCCTCAAGCGGAAGCCGATATCGAAAAATATGTCCACATGTTTAAAGATAGAGGTCTCGATAAAATAAAATACGGACATGAGGGCATCATGATCATTCTTATAACAGCAACATATGTATATATTGCCATATGGTTTCTTATGCTAAAGTAACAATCCATTCACAATGTCAAGTATGAATCAGAAACTTCATTGAAAACTAACAAACCATGATCTTGGTCATTGAAGCAATGGCAATTTATCATAACATTGGAAAGAGTCAATATAAGAGCTTTTCAGCAAGTCCACATACTCAACTATCATTTAGTCTTTCACAATTGCTGACACTCACGCAATACTTATGGGTATGGAGTTTTAATCGGACACAGAGAAAGATAGGGGCTTATAGTGTTGCCTCCCAACCTTTTACCTCAAGGGTAATGTCAACAATAATAGTTCATGATAACTTACATCCAATTGGATATATATATATATATATATCAGGATCTTTCCAACACAATGTGCTTGCCAAAGGATAAAATGTAAAAAGGAGAGATGAAGATCACCATGACTCTTGAATAGGGCATGAGACAAAAATAAAAGATAGGCCCTTCGCAGAGGGAAGCAGAGGTTGTCATGTGCTTTTATGGTTGGATGCACAAAATCTTAATGCGAAAGAATGTCACTTTATATTGCCACTTGTGATATGGACCTTTATTATGCAGTCCGTCGCTTTTATTTCTTCCACATCACAAGATCGTATAAAGCTTATTTTCTCTGCACTAATAAATCATACATATTTAAGGACCATTTTTTATTGCATGCAACAATGACAACTTACTTGAAGGATCTTACTCAATCCATAGGTAGGTATGGTGGACTCTCATGGCAAAACTGGATTTAAGGATATTCGGAAGCACAAGTAGTATCTCTACTTGGTGCAAAGAATTTGGCTAGCATGAGGGGGAAAGGCAAGCTCAACATGTTGGATGATCCATGACAATATACTTTATTTCGGATATAAGAAAACATAACCCGTTACGTTGTCTTCCTTGTCCAACATCAACTTTTAGCATGTCATATTTTCATGAGTGCTCACAATCATAAAAGATGTCCAAGATAGTATATTTATATGTGAAAACCTCTCTTTCTTTATTATTTTCTATTAATTGCAACGATGACCAAAACTGTGTTTGTCACCTCTCAACAACTTTTATTCATCATACTCTTTTTATGCGAAGTCATTACTCTCCATAAGATCAATATGATCTCATTATTTATTTTCATTATTTCTTTTTCTTTTATTCCCTCAAGATCATAGCAAGAAAATCAAGCCCTTGACTCAAAACTAATCTTTATTATATATAGCTCACGGACTCGATTACATAGAAGGATCATAAAGCAAAACTCAAAACTAGATCATACTGAAACTTTATTCTACTAGATCAAGATATTACCAAAAGGATCAGACTAAGAAAAACAGTAAAGATAGGAGTGTGATGGTGATACGATACCGGGGCACCTCCCCCAAGCTTGGAAGTTGCCAAGGGGAGTGCCCATACTAGATACTCAGTTCTCCTTTGCTGGTGTAGAAGATGGTGGTGATGATGGATAGTCGCACATCGAGCGTAGGAGATCCTCCAATTTGCGGATAATACCCTTGAGTGCGGTGATATGCTCCTTCAACAAAATATTTTCATGTGTGAGATACTTGTTTTGTATACGAGCTAACTCAATCATCTTGAAAGCTTCAATCTCAGTTGGGGTAAAAAGATTGTAATGAGGTTGAAGGACGTCTTCTTCTTCTGCTGCCAGAGCTTGATCCTCCATGGCCTTATTGATCCCATCATCCTTGTTAATCTCCCCGGGTTCTTCTCTCTTCAGCTCTATCTTCATTAGCCAAGCATCGCTGCCCTCATTGTTGGAGGAGGGGGACGACATGATGCCTGGCCTTGACAACTCTGGCAGAAAACAGCTCAAAACAAAAACGGAGGATATTTGCGTGATACGAGGGTCAAAACCTTCGGGAGATTATATAATGATTTTTTACCGACCAAAAGAAGTATCATGCCAGAAAACGGAGTCCGGAGAGCACACGAGGTGCCCACGAGGCAGGGGGCATGCCCAGGGGGTAGAGCGCGCCCTCCACCCTCGTGGACGCCTCGTGTCCTCCCGGACTACTTCTTATTTTCCTATTTTTTTAAATATTCCAAAACAGAGAAAAATTGCTATTAGAACTGTTTTGGAGTCAGTTTACTTACTGTACCACATACCTATTCCTTTTCGGAGTCTGAAACGTTCTGGAAAGTGTCCCTTATGTACTCCTTCGGGGTTACGGTTCCAATAACATTAGTTTCAACATTTATGGGATTACCTGACATATAATGTTTGATTCTTTGACTGTTTACCACCTTCGGATTTGTGCCTTTGAAGTTGTCGATTTTTATGGCTCCAGAACGATAGACCTCCTCGATAACGTAAGGACCTTCCCATTTGGAGAGAAGTTTTCCTGCAAAAAATCTTAAACGAGAGTTGAATAGCAAGACATAATCACCTACATTAAACTCACACTTCTGTATCCTTTTGTCATGCCATCTTTTAACTTTTTCTTTAAACAGTTTGGCATTCTCATAAGCTTGGGTTCTCCATTCATCAAGTGAGCTAATGTCAAATAGCCTCTTCTCACTGGCAAGTTTGAAATCATAATTGAGCTCTTTAATGGCCCAATATGCCTTATGTTCTAGTTCAAGAGGTAAGTGATATGCTTTTCCATAAACCATTTTATATGGAGACATACCCATAGGATTTTTATATGCAGTTCTATAGGCCAATAATGCATCATCAAGTTTCTTGGACCAATTCTTCCTAGATCTATTAACAGTCTTTTGCAAAATTAATTTCATCTATCTATTACTCAATTCTACTTGACCACTAGATTGTGGGTGGTAAGGAGATGCAATTCTACGATTAACGTCGTACTTATCAAGCATTTTACGAAAAGCACCATGAATAAAATGTGAACCACCATCAGTCATTAAATATCTAGGGACTCCAAACCTCGGAAAAATAACTTCTTTAAGCATCTTAATAGAGGTGTTATGATCAGCACTACTAGTTGGAATAGCTTCTACCCACTTAGTAAGGTAATCAACAGCAACTAAAATATGTGTATACCCATTAGAGGAAACGGTCCCATATAGTCAAAGCCCCAAACATCAAATGGTTCAATAACAAGTGAATAATTCATAGGCATTTCTTGACGTCTACTAATATTACCAATTCTTTGACATTCATCACAAGACAAGACAAACTTACGGGCATCCTTCAAGAGAGTTGGCCAATAAAAACCGGATTGCAGTACCTTATGTGCGGTTCTATCTCCAGCGTGGTGTCCTCCATAAGCCTCGGAGTGACACTTGCATAGGATCTGTTCCTGTTCATGCTCAGGTACACAACGTCTAATAAAAACATCTACTCCTTTATAAAGGTGTGGGTCATCCCAGAAGTAATGTCTTAAATCATAGAAAAACTTTTTCTTTTGCTGGTGTGTGAAACTGGGTGGTATAAATTTAGCAACAATGTAATTAGCATAATCAGCATACCATGGAGCAATACGAGAAGCATTTATGACAGCTAATTGTTCATCAGGAAAGCTATCATCAATAGGTAGTGGGTCATCAAGAACATTCTCTAACCTAGATAAGTTGTCTGCAGCGGGGTTCTCAGCTCCCTTTCTATCAATAATATGCAAATCAAATTCTTGTAGCAAGAGAACCCATCTAATAAGTATAGGTTTAGCATCTTTTTCCCATAAGATATTTAATAGCAGCATGATCAGTGTGAACAGTTACTTTAGAATCAACAATATAAGGTCTGAACTTATCACAAGCAAATACAACTGCTAAAAATTCTTTTTCAGTAGTAGCATAATTTCTCTGGGAACTGTCTAGAGTTTTACTAGCATATTGGATAACATTTAACTTCTTATCAACTCTTTGTCCTAGAATAGCACCTACAGCATAATCACTAGCATCACACATAATTTCAAAGGGTAAATTCCAATCAGGTGGCTGGACAATAGGTGCAGAACTCAAGGCTTTCTTAAGCATTTCAAATGCTTCTACACAATCATCATCAAAGACAAAAGGAACATCTTTTTGTAAGAGATTAGTCAGAGGCCTGGAAATTTTTGAGAAGTCCTTAATGAACCTCCTATAAAAACCGGCATGACCAAGGAAACTTCTTATACCTTTAATATCCTTAGGACACGGCATCTTTTCAATAACATCAACTTTAGCTTTATCAACTTCAATACCTCTTTCAGAAATTTTATGCCCCAAGACAATACCTTCATTAACCATAAAGTGGCACTTCTCCCAATTCAGGACAAGATTAGTTTCCTCACATCTCTGCAAAACTCGATCAAGGTTGCTTAAGGAATCATCAAAAGAAGTTCCATATACGGAGAAATCATCCATGAAAACCTCAAAAATCTTTTCACAGAAATCAGAGAATATAGCCATCATGCATCTTTGAAAGGTAACAGGTGCATTGCATAAACCAAAAGGCATACGTCTATAAGCAAAGGTACCGAAAGGGCAAGTAAAAGTGGTGTTTTCTTGATCCTCTTTTGACACAGGTGTTTGAGAGAAACTAGAATAACCATCTAGAAAGCAAAAATGTGTATGTTTGGATAATCTTTCTAGCATTTGATCTATAAAAGGTAAAGGGTAATGATCCTTTTTAGTAGCTTTATTTAGTTTTCGGAAATCAATTACCATTCTATAACCTGTAACAACTCTTTGTGGGATTAATTGATCTTTATCATTAGGAACAACAGTAATACCTCCCTTCTTAGGGACACAGTGGACAGGACTTACCCACTGACTATCAGCAACGGGATAAATTATACCTGCCTCCAGAAGCTTTAGTATTTCTTTTCTTACCACTTCTTTCATCTTAGGATTTAACCGTTGTTGGTGATCAACAACCGGTTTAGCGTCTTTCTCCAATTTTATTTTGTGTTGGCATAAAGTGGGACTAATGCCCTTAAGGTCATCCAGAGTACATCCAATAGCAGCACGGTACTTCTTCAGAGTTTTCAATAATTTCTCTTCTTCTTGCTCTGAAAGGTTAGCACTAATAATAACAGGATATGTCTTCTTTTCATCAAGATAAGCATATTTAAGAGTATCAGGTAATGGTTTAAGCTCAAACACGGGATCACCCTTGGGTGGAGGAGGATCCGCTAGGATTTCAATAGGTAAGTTGTGTTTCAAAATAGGTCCCTGTTTAAAGAATACTTCATCTATTTCCCTTATTTCATTCATAAACATATCATTTCATGGTCGAGCAAATATTGTTCTAAAGGATCATTAGGAGCCACGGCAATAGAAGCAAGACCAATAATTTCATCTCTACTAGGAAATTCTTTATCATGGGGTTGTCTACGAAATTTAGCAAAATTAAACTCATGAGACATATCCCCCAAACCAATAGTAAGAACATCCTTTTTGTAGTCTATCCTAGCATTAACAGTATTCAAGAAGGGTGTAAGGGCATATTTATCCCTAAGATGTTTTGGTGATTGATGACAATGCTTTTGCGGACTAATCGTGTGCATTGAGTGTTTTCAGAGATTCATCCTTTTGGCATGAGATGATTCCCTCCCCTCGGAGCTTGAAGCGAAGACGGTGTAGTCCTTTCGAATTAGTTTGGTGGACTAGTTTCATAGGGATCACCGTACTATCAAGAGGGGGTCCGCTTTGGAAAGGCTAGGGCGGAATCATCACGTACACATCCTTTGCCCCCCTCCGAGCCTTTCCGCTTCTATGATGGGCTCGTTCCCCTTCTCAGTGTGCCCTCTCTGGTCCCAGCGGTAGTACCGCGGGCCGGAGCGGTAGTACCGCTTGGGTGCTACAAGCGGTAGTACCGCTCTAGAGCGGTAGTACCGCTGGTAGCCCCCAGCCGTAGTACCGCTGCGGTCTCATGCTAGTACCGCCTCGATTCGAGGGGTCTTTTTTCGTGTCGGGTTTTACGGTACTAGCCATGGCAGTGGGGGCCGTAGTACCGCTCGTATGCGGTAGTACCGCCCTGACCACCGCGGTAGTACCGCTCTGGGCCCAGCGGTAGTACCGCCCGGGGGAGCGGTAGTACCGCTGTGATCAGCGGTAGTACCGCTGCCTCCTGCGATAGTACCGCTCTCTGCGGGGCTGGTGTGGGGGTAACGGTTGGATTGTTCCCCCACTATATAAGGAGGTATTCTTCCCCAAAGTTGACCTACCTCTTCCCCCAAAAGCTCCATTGCTGCTCCAAGCTCCATTTTCGCCCGATCTCTCTCCCTAGCCAATCAAACTTGTTGATTTGCTCGGGATTGGTTGAGAAGGCCCCGATCTACACTTCCACCAAGAGAAATTTGATTCCCCCACTTATCCCTAGCGGATCTTGTTACTCTTGGGTGTTTGAGCACCCTAGACGGTTGAGGTCACCGCGGAGCCATAGTCCATTGTGGTGAAGCTTTGTGGTGTCGTTGGGAGCCTCCAATTAAGTTGTGGAGATTGCCCCAACCTTGTTTGTAAAGGTCCGGTCGCCGCCTTCAAGGGCACCAATAGTGGAATCACGGCATCTCGCATTGTGTGAGGGCGTGAGGAGAATACGGTGGCCCTAGTGGCTTCTTGGGGAGCATTGTGCCTCCACACCGCTCCAACGGATACGTACTTCCCCTCAAAAGGAAGGAACTTCGGTAACACATCCTCGTCTTCACCGGCTCCACTCTTGGTTATCTTGTCCTTTACTTTCGCAAGTTTACTCGTGTTATATCTCTTATTTGCTTGCATGCTTGTTGTCATTGCATCATATAGGTTGCTCACTTAGTTGCATATATAGACAACCTATTTTGATGCAAAGTTTAATTTGTTAAAGAAAAGCTAAAAATTGTTAGTTGCCTATTCACCCCCCCCCCTCTAGTAAACTATATCGATCCTTTCAAAGGGTCTACTAAATATAATGGGACAAAAGTTATCTTGTGGGGAACCAAGAACAAGAAAATTAGCAGGATATTTAACTTTCCCACACAAGACTTGAACATCTCTAACAATCCCAACTGGTGAAATAGCGTCTCTATTGGCAAGCTTAATTGTAACATCAATTTCTTCTATCTCAGCAGGTGCAATATCATGCATAATTTCTTTGTATAAGGAATGAGGTATTGCACTTGCACTAGCACCCATATCACACAAGCTCCTATTTTAACATAAATAACAGGCATGCCTACAACAGGTCTATGTTTATTTTTAGTATCAGGTCTAACAATTCTAGCAGCTTCATCACAGAAGTAAATAACATGCCCATCAATATTATCAGCCAAGAGATCTTTAACCATAGCAATACTAGGTTCAACTTTAATTTGCTCAGGGGGTGTAGGTGTTCTAGTGTTACTCTTACGAACCACAGTTGAAGTTTTAGCATGATCCTTTATTCTAACAGGGAAAGGTGGTTTCTCAATATAAGCAGTAGGAACAACAGGATCAACATTATAAGTGATAGTCTTTTTCTTCAACTTTAATAGGTGCAACTACTTTTACTTCAATGGGAGGATTATATTTAAACCACTTCTCCCTAGGGAGATCAACATGAGTAGCAAAGGATTCACAGAAAGAAGCTACTATCTCAGAGTCAAGTCCATATTTAGTGCTAAATTCACGGAAAACATCGGTATCCATAAAAGATTTAACACAATCAAACTTAGGTGTTATACCTGACTCCTTACCCTTGTCGAGATCCCAATCTTCAAAGTTGCGTTTAATTCTTTCCAATAAATCCCATTTGAATTCAATAGTCTTCATCATAAAAGAACCAGTACAAGAAGTATCGAGCATGGAGCGATTATTGAGAGAAAGCCGAGCATAAAATTTTTGAATAATAATTTCTCTTGAGAGCTCATGATTGGGGCATGAATATAACATTGACTTAAGCCTCCCCCAAGCTTGAACAATGCTTTCTCCTTCGCGAGGCCAAAAATTATACATATAATTACGATCACGATGAACAAGATGCATAGGATAAAACTTCTGATGAAATTCCAATTTCAATCGGTTGTAGTTCCATGATCCCATATAATCACATGTCCTAAACCATGTCAATGCCTTTCCCTTCAAAGATAAAGGGAAGACCTTCTTATTGATAACATCCTCGGGCATACCTGCAAGCTTAAATAATCCACAAACTTCATCCACATAGATTAGGTGCAAATCGGGATGTAATGTTCCATCTCCTGTAAAAGGCTTAGCTAGCAGTTTCTCTATCATACCCGAAGGAATTTCAAAGCAACCATTTTCAGTAGGTTCAGTAGGTTGAGGAGCAACTCTTTGCTCTACTGGTCGGGGTGAAGATACCCCGAACAAGCCCCTCAAAGGATTACTTTCCATAGTAACAAGTGACAGTAAATTTCAGCACACTATATAAATTTTCCCTTACCAAAGGCGCTTCACTCCCCGGCAACGGCGCCAGAAAAGAGTCTTGATGACCCACAAGTGTAGGGGATCTATCGTAGTCCTTTTGACAAGTAAGAGTTTCAAACCCAACGAGGAGCAGAAGGAAATGGCAAGCAGTTTTCAGTAAGGTATTCTCTGCAAGCACTGAAATTATCGGTAACAGATAGTTTTGTGATAAGGTAATTTGTAACGGGTGACAAGTAACAAAAGTAAATAAGGTGCAGCAAGATGGCCCAATCCTTTTTGTAGCAAAGGATAAGCCTGGACAAACTCTTATATAAAGGAAAGCGCTCCCGAGGACACATGGGAATTATCATCAAGCTAGTTTTCATCACGCTCATATGATTCGCGTTCGTTACTTTGATAATTTGATATGTGGGTGGACCGGTGCTTGGGTACTGCCCTTTCTTGGACAAGCATCCCACTTATGATTAACCTCTATTGCAAGCATCCGCAACTACAAAAGAAGTATTAAGGTAAACCTAACCATAGCATGAAACATATGGATCCAAATCAGCCCCTTACGAAGCAATGCATAAACTAGGGTTTAAGCTTCTGTCACTCTAGCAACCCATCATCTACTTATTACTTCCCAATGCCTTCCTCTAGGCCCAAATAATGGTGAAGTCTCATGTAGTCGACGTTCACATAACACCACTAGAGGAGAGACAACATACATCTCATCAGAATATCGAACGAATACCAAATTCACATGACTACTTATAGCAAGACTTCTCCCATGTCCTCAGGAACAAACGTAACTACTCACAAATCATATTCATGTTCATAATCAGAGGGGTATTAATATGCATAAAGGATATGAACATATGATCTTCCACCAAATAAACCAACTAGCATCAACTACAAGGAGTAATCAACACTACTAGCAACCCACGGGTACCAATCTGAGGATTTGAGACAAAGATCGGATACAAGAGATGAACTAGGGTTTGAGATGAGATGGTGCTGGTGAAGATGTTGATGGAGATTGACCCCCTCCCGCTGAGAGGATCGATGATAATGACGATGGTGATGATTTCCCCCTCCCGGAGGGATGTTTCCCCGGCAGAACAGCTCCGCTAGAGCCCTAGATTGGTTCCGCCAAGGTTCCGCCTCGTGGTGGCTGTGTTTCGTCCCGAAACCTTCCTCCTTATTTTTTCTCGGACGAAAGACTTCATATAGCAGAAGATGGGCACTGGAGGCCTGCCAGGGGGCCCACGAGACAGGGGCGCGCCCCCCACCCTTGTGGCCAGGGTGTGGGCCCCCTCTGGTTGATTCTTTCGCCGGTATTTTTTATTAATTCCAAAACGTGCCTCCGTGAAGTTTCAGGACTTTTGGAGTTGTGCAGAATAGGTCTCTAATATTTGCTCCTTTTCCAGCCCAGAATTCCAGCTGCCAGCATTCTCCCTCTTCATGTAAACCTTGTAAAATAAGAGAGAAAAGGCATAAGTATGCTTAGCTCTGTTCTGGGCCATATACGCAGCACCCTTTGAGCCCAAGTCCGCCTCACCCGCCCCTGGCCCATCATGGCCCAGCAGGAGGTTCAAACGTGCCGACCGCACGTGCCGGATCTTGCTAATCTGGCTGGTCGCCGACGCTGGCGTCGGCGCAACTGCGGGCCTCTTCTTCTTCCTTCTCTCCACCACAGTCCATGAATGGGATTGAAAAAGTCTAGCAAAGTGAGTTTGCAGAGACAAAACTTGGGGAGAGGGCCAACCCATGGCCAGACCGCCGTCGCTGCCATCCTCCGATGCACGACTCGGCGAACCACCTCCACCCCGCCCGCCTCTTGCAGTCCTTGCCTTGCCCGGATCATCGAACGGGATCACCGCATCGACCATTCTAGCAACGTCTTCCTCCGAATACACCACCTTAAAAGCTTCGCAGATCTCATCCAATGGCATCGGTATTGCAACCTCCGGCGAGACTGCGACCGGGGACACGTCCTCCTCATCCTCTGTTGAGGATATAACCATTAGAGTCACCCGCCCAGGAGGGGCCGGGTTACGTCATAATGGTCATCACGCGAAGCCCAGTACCGAGCTTGAAGACGGCGGGTTAGATAATGGGCTTAAGACCCGGAGGAGGCTTAAGGCCCGTAGTCATGACCGCCGTATGGCAAGACTTGTAGTGTAAGGCAAGAATAGTTGAGAGTCCGAGCCGGACACTCTTATGAGCCGGCCGGGACTCTGAGAGCCGCTGGGCGTCAACCTCTCTATATAAAGGGGCGACCCGGTGGCGATTTAGGGACAAGTAAGATCTCGTCGAGAGCCAGGCATAGCAATTAAGCTCCCTGGTCATCGAAACCGTAATCAATACCACCTCAGCTGGATGTAGGCTTTTACCTTCACCGTAAGGGGCCGAACCAGTATAACCCCCGTGTTCCTTGTCCCGTTTAACCCCTTTAAGCTTCCTAGCTGCGATGGCTCCACGACTAAGTCCTAGCTCGAGGACATCTGCCGTGACAATTCCATGACAGTTGGCGCCCACCGTGGGGCTGGCGCACGGTGGATTTGAGTTCTTGAAGGGCAGCTTCGAAGGGCTCAAGGGATACGCTGTGGGCCGGATGACCAAGAGTCGTCGCGGCAAGCTCTACATCGACGATGCAAACTGGGGCCCCGACGCCGGCTCAATGGAGTACGGGTACCGGGTCCCCTTTGGCGGAATCCACGTTTTCATTGGCAAGATTGGTGAGCCGGGCCCTGAGCCAGATCTCTGTGCCGATCTCATCGAGACGGCTCAGCGCGCACGACCCGCCCGGGCTCTACCTGCCTTGAAATATGCTTTCGTGGGATGTATTCATGGAGGACTCTCTGAAGAATCTGGATCTGGTGATAAGACGGCCGCCGGCTCTGACGGCGAGTCGTCTACGGATGAGTCAAACTCGTTGTATCAACTTCAAGATGGCAGGCTCAGGGGTTGTTCCGACGGCGACAGCAGTCCGGACCCCTTTGAACCACCGAGCCGGGTTGGGATCTTCATGGCCGGCGTGCAACCTGTTCAAAACCCCGCCTCCGGGTCAGGAAGCCCGGTGCCCTCGCCGGCTCAGGTGCTGATGGATCTCACAGATAAGATGACGGTCCTGTTGACCGCTACGGTAGCTCCGGCGGATCAAGTTCAACATGAAGCGGAGGTGGCACAGTTAAAGTTGGATCTAGCAAAGGCCAAGGAGGATCTGGCGGCGGAGGGGATCAGGATGGCTGCAGAGAGGGCGGCTCTCGACGCCCAGACTCAACTGATTCAGGCACAGTCCTTCCGGCTCACGATGGATCAAAACGCATCCAATGAGGTCATGAGAAGGAGGCATCAAAAGGCCCAATCTCGACTCCCTCCGGTTTACGATCCTCGAAACCTCTTCAACACGCCAGGTGCAGGGTCTAGTAACCCGCCGGAGATCATAGTGCCCGGGGCTGGGACACCAATTCAGCCCCAAGTGATGGGACCGCCCCGGGTGAACCCTGCCCCGCCTCAGTACGTGCCAATACCGTCGGGTCATTATGCCAACCCATTGGAAAACATGGTCGCCACGGCGGCACAGCTGGCGGCTCTTCCAATTGATGGCGACTCTCCAACGGCGGTTGAAACCCGCCGGGTCAGAGACCTCCTTCAAATAGCTCTGGCGCAGCAAGAGGCGTACTCTTATAGCCGGGACAGGATCCATTCAACCCCTCGTCCAGGCCGGAGCCCGAGTTATAGCAGACACATGGTCTCAGCGACCGGCTCAAATAATGTCCGACGCCATGACTTGCCACCTGGCCACGGCCCGGCTCATAACGGGGCCTTTCACGCAGCAGACCAAGACAGAGCACGGCAAGAGGCGGAGCAGGTGCCTCAGTTGATGGCTTACCAGACACCCCCGGCTTATCCAACGGCTTCCGTCGACGTGGGTGTCCCTACGAGGACTGGGGGTGTCCCCTGTTTAGTGCCGGCTCTCCGCAATGAACGTCTACCCAAGGACTTCAAAGGGCCTAGGAAGGTGCCTAATTACACGGCTGATTTACAACCCGGAGCCTGGATCGAGAGTTACGAGATGGCCATGGAATTGCTGGAGGTCAGCGAGGCGGCGATGGCCAAGTACTTCACCATGATGTTAGATGGGACTGCCCGCATTTGGTTGAAAGGGCTGCCGCCGAATTCTATCGGGTCTTGGGCTGATCTGAAAGCCCGGTTCATCCAAAACTTCAAAGATACATGTAGGCAGTCTATGTCAATTGTGGATTTGACTAACTGTAAACAGCAGGAGGGTGAGTCTACGACGCATTGGGTTCGCCGGGTCAAAGAGATAATACATTCATCTGATAAGATGGATGCCGGCTCTGCAGTCTTAATGTTAGAGCAGAATTGTCGTTTCCTGCCCCTGAAGATGAAACTCGGGTGGCTCAAGCGCGACTGCAATGATATGGGTACGCTGATGGCGGCTCTCGTCAAGTACGCCGACTCTGATAGTACCAAGGACCCCGCGTCAGATGATGAAAGGACAGGGAAGGGAAAGATGAACGGCAATGGCAAGGGTCCTCAGCATAACCCGGCAAACCAAGGAGGTAACAAGCGTAAGGCTGATGGCAGCATGGAGTTTGTGGCCAACGCCAGCTCACAGGGTAACAACCAGCGACGTAAAGGGAGGCCACCTCCCCGAGCCGGCGGTTCAGGCCCAACGCTTGAGCAGTTGTTAAATGAGCCTTGTCCAAGGCATGGCTCCAGGGAGAAGCCAGCTACTCATCTATGGAAAGATTGCGCAATCATGAAGGCCTTTAAGAATTCCAACGCCTTTAATGGCAATAATGGCTCAGGCGGCGGCTCGGGCGCCGGTGGCTTTCATGGCCCGGGCGGCGGCTCAAATTCCAATCCTCAGAATGTTCAAGGGGGCTTTAATCAGCAGTCCGGCCAGGGTCATCAACAGCAACAGGGGGATACCAGACCAATCCAAAGCAGCTCAATGGTGGATAGTATCATGTGTTCACCACCAGTATGTGTAAGCGAGATCAGAAGCTTCATAAGAGGGCTGTGAATGTTGTTGAGCCGGCGGTTCCACGCTATTTAAGATGGTCTGAGCAGCCTGTTGTGTGGAGTAGGGAGGATCACCCTCCCCGGGTTGATAATCCGGGTCACTTGGCCCTGGTGGTGGCTCCTCAGGTGGGAGGATATAAGTTCACTAAGGTGCTCATGGATGGAGGCAGCAACATCAACATCCTCTATTATGAGACCTTCCATCGTATGGGGTTGATTGATAAGAACCTCAGCCAGTCCAATACTGTTTTCCATGGTGTGGTGCCTGGTAAGTCGGCTTATCCAGTTGGTAAGATCGAACTGGAAGTGGCCTTTGGAGATGAGTACAACTACAGGGTGGAAAATTTGACCTTTGAGGTGGTCAAGATAAGAAGTCCGTACCATGCCATATTTGGGCGGCCGGCTTACGCCAAGTTCATGGCACGGCCGTGTTACGTATGCTTATAGCTCAAGATGCCGGGTCACAATGGGACCATTACGGTTCATGGCAGCCGAAAGATAGCCTTGGAGTGTGAGGAAGGTGACGCGGCTTATGCAGAATCTGTTTGTGCAACGGAGGAGCTGAAATTTTACAAAGACAATGTTGACCCAACGAATATGACATCTCTGAAAAAGCCGACCACGGAGCATGAGCCGGCAATGAAATTTAAGTCAGCTGATGAGACTAAACTTGTTGATTTCGCTCCAGGTGACTCATCTCAGCAGTTTAGCATCAGCGCCAATCTGGATCCAAAATAGGAAAGCGCGCTCATCGAGTTCATCCGTGAGAATAGGGACATTTTTGCATGGAAACCTTCTGACATGCCAGGTGTACCTAGAGAACTCACTGAGCACACTCTCAACATTGATCCGAAATTTAAGCCGGTCAGGCAATTCCTTCGGCGGTTTAATGAGGAGAGGCGGAAAGCCATTGGTGAGGAGGTGGCCCGGCTCTTGGCGGCTGGGTTTATTGTCGAAGTCTTTCATCCAGAATGGTTAGCTAACCCGGTGCTCGTGCTCAAGAAGAATGGCACCTGGCGGATGTGTGTGGACTACACGGACTTAAACAAGGCGTGTCCGGCTGATCCTTTTGCTCTCCCCCGTATTGATCAAATCATTGATGCCACGGCGGGTTGTGAGCGTTTAAGCTTCTTGGATGCGTATTCTGGATACCATCAGATTAAAATGGCAGTTAAGGACCAGGAGAAGATGGCGTTCATCACTCCCTTTGGAGCCTTCTGTTATGTGTCTATGCCTTTTGGACTCAAGAGTGCACAGGCGACTTACCAGCGTTGTGTGCAGAATTGTCTTCATAACCAGATTGGGCGCAATGTTCACGCCTATGTGGATGATATCGTGGTTAAGTCCAGGGAGAAGGAGACCCTGGTAGATGACCTTAGAGAAACCTTTGATAATCTCCGGGTTTACAAGATGATGCTAAACCCGGCCAAGTGTGTTTTTGGTGTTCCTGCAGGCAAGCTCTTGGGTTTCCTGGTTTCTAATAGAGGCATTGAAGCTAACCCGGAAAAAATCAAGGCAATCACCTCTCTGGCTAAGCCGACGTGTATAAACGACGTCCAGCGCCTAGCAGGCCGCATTGCTGCTTTGAGCCGGTTTATAAGCCGCTTGGGTGAAAAGGCCATGCCACTGTACCAGTTGATGAAGAAAACTGATGACTTTATCTGGAATGATGCTGCTGATGCTGCTTTTGAGGATTTAAAGAGGCAGCTGGCCGAGCCCCCAGTCCTTGCTGCTCCGGTTGACAAGGAGCCCTTATTACTGTATGTAGCTGCTAACACACGAGCCGTCAGTGTGGCTGTGGTGGTGGAGCGCAAGGAAGAGGGTAAGGAGTACCCGGTTCAGCGGCCGGTTTACTGCGTCAGTGAAGTGCTCATTGAGTCCAAACAGCGGTATCCACATTGGCAGAAGCTTGTTTATGGTGTGTTCATGGCAAGCCGGAAGCTTAAGCATTATTTTCAGGGTCACCCTATCACTATGGTTAGTTCTGCTCCCCTTGGAGATATCATCCAAAATAGAGAAGCCACAGGAAGAGTGGCTAAGTGGGCTATAGAGCTCGGGCCTCATGGTCTGAAATACGTACCGCGCACTGCTGTTAAATCTCAAGCTTTGGTGGATTTCATCAACGATTGGACAGAGCTACAAGTGCTGGAAGAAAAGCCGGATAATACATATTGGACTATACACTTCGATGGGTCCAGGCAATTGGAGGGCTCGGGGGCTGGAGTCGTGTTGACTTCCCCTAAAGGTGACAAGTTCCGTTATGTGCTACGGTTGATGTTTCCATGCACTAACAATGCGGCTGAGTACGAGGCTTTGCTCCATGGTCTTCGGGTGACTAAGGAGATGAGCTTGAGTAGAGTACGATGTTTGGGCGACTCAGATCTAGTGGCTCAACAAGTATCAGGCAAGTGGGATTCCAAGGACCCTCTCATGGCGGCTTATCGCCGTGAAGTTGATGTCGTTGCTGGACACTTTCAGGGTTACCAGGTAGAGCACATCGATCGCAGGAAGAACGAGGCGGCTGATGCATTAAGCCGGCTGGGCTCTCAGCGAAAGCCGGTGCCGCCTAATACTTTCTTGGACATCTTGCATAACCCTTCTGTTAAGTTACCTACAGAGGAAGACTTGGCTGTCCCAGACCCGGAAGCGCAGTTGGTGGCGGCTCTCCACATCACCCCAGACTGGACGGTACCATACCTGGCTTACATGACCCGGGGAGATTTGCCTGAGGATGAAACTTTGGCCAGACAAATAACCCGGCGGTCTAAGTCAATGGTCATCATCAATGGCGAGCTGCATCGTCGCAGTGTTACTGGAACTTTCCAGCGTTGTGTTTCCCCTGAGGAAGGCCAAGATATTTTGCGTGAGATTCATGAGGGGGGTTGTGGCCATCATGCCGGCTCAAAATCTCTTGTGGCCAAGGCTTTCTGTCATGGTTTTTATTGGCTAACGGCTCACGCTGATGTGGAGGACTTGGTCAGTAAATGTGACGGTTGTCAGAGGTTCTCGCGATGGGCTCATGTGCCAGCTCAAGAGTTGAGGATGATACCAATCACTTGGCCATTTGCGGTCTGGGGGCTTGACATGGTTGGGCCTTTTAAAAGGTCCAAGGATAAGAAGACCCACCTCTTGGTGGCAATTGACAAATTCATAAAGTGGGTTGAAGCAGAGCCAGTTAGTAAGTGTGACGCAGCCATGGCGGTTCGGTTCATGAAAAGGGTGATATTTCACTTTGGCTTTCCACACAGCATTATAACTGACAATGGTACCAATCTATCTAAGGGCGCTATGGAGGAGTTTTGTCAACGAGAGCATATTCGACTTGATGTTTCATCAGTGGCTCATCCTCAATCCAATGGTCAAGCTGAGAGAGCTAATCAGGAGATCTTGAAGGGCATTAAGCCCGGGCTTTTGGTCCCTTTGCAACGGACGCCGGGTTGTTGGGTGGAGGAGTTACCCTCCGTGTTATGGAGCATCAATACTACTCCTAACAGGTCTACGGGTTACACGCCCTTCTTCATGGTTTATGGAGCGGAAGCAGTCCTCCCCAGTGACATCCGTCATGACTCGCCTCGAGTGGCGGCTTATGTTGAGGCGGATAATGAACAGGCGCGCCAAGATGCTCTTGACTTGTTGAACGAACAGCGTGACGTGGCAGCAGCTCGCTCAGCGATTTACCAACAAGACCTGCGCCGTTATCACAGTCGCCGGGTTATGTCCCGGGTCTTCCAGGAAGGTGATCTGGTGCTCTGGCTCATCCAAGATCAAACAGATGCACACAAGCTATCCCCGCCTTGGGAAGGGCCCTTTGTGGTCAGCAAGAACTTGCACAACGGGTCATACTACCTTATTGACGTTCGGGAGCATAAAGATTCACGCAAGTCGGAGGAAGAGACCCGTCGGCCGTGGAACATAGCTCAGCTTCGGCCTTATTACACTTGAGCCACCGGCTCTCATAATGTACATATTTCTATAGCCATGTATATATTATGTTAAATAATAAAGCAGGACCTCTGTCCTTTTCTCCTCCAAAGGTAAACGTGTTATTTCCATTACGACATCACATGGTCACTTGGAGGTGGATCCGGCTTATGATCGTATTCGAATCTAGCTATAAACAATATAATCACTTGGGGGCTTCCTGTTCAAACATAGGCCGTATTCGAACCAAAGAGAACATAGTTGTCGATACCCACTTGATTGGCAAAGTGCCGAGCTCATTGGGGAGTTTTCTTTGATCATATTTGAATCATAGCTCAACCCCCTTTGGGAACCGACGTGGATCGTATTCGAATCAGCGTCGTTAAACAACTCTTAAGGTCATTTGGGGGCTTCCTGTTCAAACATGGGTCGTATTCGAACCAAAGAGAGCATAGCTGTCGATACCCTCTTGATTGGCATCGCCAAAGCCACTGGGGGCTATATGATCGCGTTCGAATCTTAGCTTAACCCCTTTGGGACGGTTCTCTGGTCGTATTCGAACCGGAAGCCCCTAAGTTTTTTGATCTTCTGACTTACAACAAGTTCTGTTGGTCACATCAACAGTGTGCAAGGGCGGCTTTTCCTTTGCCGACTTAATTTTGATTCACAATGTTGATAACATATAGTAAGTATTCTTGACGCTGGTAAACCGGAGTTGAGATCTTCACCTCATTATTCGGGTTACATAAGCCGGAACTATACTTGAAGGCTCGTAAGTATGCCATTATGGTTACATCAAAGAGGTAATTGAGGGCCAGTCTTTGGGGATTGTTAATTCCTATTCCGGGTTATATATGTAAGGTCTATGGTTCTCAGTGCGGTAAGCCGCCTCGAGACTTGTGACTTGTTTTTCTATGCAAGATGGTTAAAGATAGCTATTCGAGCTTAAGGACAATAAATGATCAATTATGACCCGGAGGAATACAAGGAAGCAATTTCAATGGAGCTAAGCATTCAACATATGCACGATGGCACGACAAGTTTAACATGTTTGTCCTACTCTATTACAAGACTCCCCGAGTCCAAAAGGTGAGGCATTGTTTTAAAGGCATAATCATGGGCCGCCTAAGAGTCAAGATGCTTGCTGGGTCGACGCTTCCGGCTCATCCCTCTCCGCTCCTCCGGCTGTTCCCATGACCTGGAAGGTTGACGATTTCCAGTCAATGCCGCTCAAAGCTTCAAATTGAGCCTCCTCGTCAATTAACCCGGCCGGGTCAACTTCTGGGGCGAAGGTATGCTTACGAGTCGGAGGGATCAAGCTGATTGCTTTGTAGCGTGGAGTGGGGATCCTCTGATTCTCCGAGTCATATCCCGGCTGATACTTGGTCAGGTCGGTGTCATTCCCAATCGAGGTAGCCACCGGGCGCACACTCTTCACGCAGGCCGCAAAGTCTTTTTGATCAAAGGGAGTGCCGTCTTCCTTCAGACTGGGGTATCCAAGCGCGATCTCCGCCGGGTCTAGCTCCGGGAGGAAAGCCTTGGCCCGGCTTAGAGCAGCTATGGCTCCGGCTCTTGCAGAGGCCCGTCGTAGCTCTTGGAAACGCTGAGGAAGAACGGCAAGCCGCCGAAGTACGTCCGCCAGGTGAGTCGGAACCTCATTGGACAGGGCCACAACGGCCAAGGCGCGCTGTGACCCGGTGTAGAGTTGCTCCACCAAGGTGTACACGGCCTTCAGCTTGGTCAGCACATTCTGATTGAGGTTGGCGCTTTTGGGACCTGTTTAACAAAGTAAGGTAAGCCGCTAGCAATGATGGGACTTATGAGACATAAAGAGTGTAAACTTATTGAAAGCCCGCATAATGACTTACCGAAGATTGCGGTGACCATCTGTGACACATGGCGTTTTAATCCGGAGAGTTCGGCGGTTCTCTCCGTCAGAGCCGCCTCCGCCTGTTCGGCCCGGCTGATCAGAGCAGCCTTCTCCTCGGCCCAAGTCTTCCTTTCGGTTTCAAACTTCTTCTTCAGCTTCTCTTGTGTAGCAACACTGGACTCAAATTTAGCGTTGGCCTTCCGGGTCTCAGTTTCCTGAGTCTTCAGGCGGTTCTTCAGCTCAGAGATATCAGCTTCAAATTTCTTGCAAGCAGCCTGTACAATTTCCGGGTTATAGTATGAATAATTATTATACAACTTTAAAGTCCCAAGCACTTTCCAAGCAAAGACACTTGGCACTTGGAGGCTAATGCATGCTGAAAGGTTCTATTTACAAATTTTTGGTTCATGAAAGTAAGCCGGAAGTTAAGTCTACAACATATTCTATCATCAGTGGTAGACTTGGGGGCTAGCTGGGGAGAATGACTATGGAGTAAGCAAGAGAGTGGTACCTCAGATTTTTGCTGTATTTGCTTTACCATATCAATCTCTAAGTCTCGGCTGTTGTGCACTTGACCAATGTAACTTGAGATGATGTCTCCAATGCTCAAATTCACATAATCAGCGATCTCCAGCCTGGCCCTGCGGCGCTCCAACAGTTCTTCTTTGGCGGAGCATTTGGCCAGCGCAGTGGGTCTCCCCGGCTCGACAAACTCTGTCCGGGTGATTACGACGTCCGGGTCATCGGCCAGCTGAGCTGGGCTGGGGATCTCCGGGTTAGCGGAAGTCTCTATGACTGGCTCGTCGGTTGGAGCGGTGGCTTCAGGAGCAGAGGCAGATGGCGGCTCTTGAGCTGAAGTCTCCGGTTCAGTTAGGACCGGCTCTTCGACCGGTTTATTCTTCTTCGCCCTCTTGCTGAGCTTTGCCTGGGCACTGAAAGGACAAAAGGTTAGTACAAAAGCATGAGTAAAGATAAGCACAACACAAGATGATCATCGTTACCCGGGTGTGGTCTTGAAAGCCGGCAGGTTAGATTGCATAGAACCACCAGAGGAAGGTGAAGTTTCCTGATAATTTGAATCAGAAGAATTGAGTGGTTGACGAGTAACGCCCGCCAAAGGATGAAAAGGATATAAGTTGGAGATAACCTCGGTCCGGCGTTTCCTTGATGCTTCAGGTAAGCCGGAGGAGAGGTCTGCATCCTTGTTGGTCCGGGTGTGCCGCCGGCTCTCATGAATCTGTTGCTTCAAAAGAAATTGAGGATCTTGATAAGCTAAAGGATGTGAAAATCTTACTTTCCGGGTTACTCTTCGGACTTTCAGCCTTGGCAAGGGCTCCGGGTCGGAGGAAAGTGTCGTTACCTCTTCAGTCACCGGGTTACTTGCTCCGGTGTCATCCTGCTGATGATCAGTATCGATAAGGTGGATAGGAATAAACAAGAAACAAAACAAGAGCCTACAGATTCAGGGGTTACCTCTGACTCGGAGCTGTCACTTAGCTGAAGCAGCTCTGAGGCAGTAGGCCTGCTTCCCTTCTTGCGGGGGGCGGCTCTCCTGGCGGCTTTCTTAGCCTTCCTGGCTTTTTTGGCCGCCTCATGGTCATATTTGACCTTCCAGAACTTGTCATTAGCCTGAAACATACAACAAAGATTTCTTAAAGTTCAGATGGAAATTATTAAAAGGAAACCCAAGGTGTTCAGATCAGTGGCTTACCGCCGGAGCCGGGTTAGCTTGGCAGAAGGGATTTAGGCCGGTTCTCCCACAGTCGGCTAAGCTCTCATTCAGGAGAGACTTGTTCATGTCGTCCACGACGTCCTCAGGAAGATCATTGGGACTGTGCCGCAGAGGGTCATCCTTCCGGCCCGTGTAATCACACATTAAGCCGGGGCGGCGGCTCAAAGGGATCACCCGCCAAGAAATCCAAACCCGGACCAGATCAATGCCGTTGAGGCCGTTTCCCAAGAGAGCCTTGATTTTATTGATGGTGGGGATCAGAGGTTGACGCTCAGCCTGAGATAGTCTGTCTGGCAGAGGGTGATTTGGCTCCAGACGCAGGGCACGAAAGCCGGGCAGAGGGTTCTCGTCAGCCGGAGAAGTGTCCTGGCAGTAGAACCACGTCTGGTTCCAGTCCTTTGGATGGCTTGGCGGTTCAACGTAAGGAAAAAGGCAATATCTCCGTCGTTGAATGGAGATTCCACCAAGTTCCAAGCTCGGCCCATTGGCGCACTCGTTCTGGCAGTTCAGATAAAACAACTCCCTAAAAAGCAGTAGGCTGGGCTCTTCTCCAAGATAGACTTCGCAGAATACTTGGAAGTTGCAAATATTTGACACGGAATTGGGTCCTATGTCTTGCGGCCGCAGATCAAAGAAGTTCAGAACCTCTCTAAAGAATTTTGTGCCGGGCGGTGCGAAGCCCCGGCTCATGTGATCAGCAAATATCACCACCTTACCATCTCTTGGTTGGGGTCTTTCCTCCGACGGGTCAGGGGCACGATAAGACATGATCTCCTTCTTGGGCAAGTAACCCGTCTTCACGAAATCAGCTAAAGTGTCGTCGGTGACATTGGATCTCATCCAGTTGCACGTGATGGGTGCCTTGGGAGCTTTGGGTGGCATTGTGAAAGATGAAGCCTATGACAAAAGGAAAATGTCTGGTTCAATTATAAGCCGGCAGACGTCTACAGTTTAATACTCAAATGGCGGCTTATGAAGGGGCCTAATGACATATGGCTAAGTGCATCGGGTTATCTAAGCCGCTGTGGGCGTCGTGAGTAATTCAAGTTGTCTGCAGCTTGATCATAAATGAGCCGGAAATGTGAGCCGCCATAGCTAAACAGATGCAATTTTTTGACTAAGTGTGGCGCAAACAAGTTTCACAGATCGCAGTAATTATTCTGGATCAAACGGTCGGCTAAAAAGAAAAATTTCTAGACCTAGGACTAACGCAGAAGAAGTTCATGGACTCAGAACGAGATCTTATTGCAGACAAAGGGGATCTACTAGCATAAAAATGGATGCGCAACAACTACCGCAGGAGCTCCGTACTACTTTTGGATCAAAACATGACTGCAGTAGAAGAACTACAAGGAACTCCAGAAGAACAGCGAAGAACAGAGGAAGAACAGCGGAACCCTAAATGCGGATCTACGGTGGAGAGGCGCAGGGACTTACAGATACGGAGTTACTACGGAGGTTCGTCGCGTTTCTCTGGTCACGTCAGGTTGATGTAGCGGCCTGAGTTGGTGAAGACGAGGAGACCCGCGGTGGCGGCGGCGGAGCTCGGGCAGCAGTACAGTGGCGAGAGGAGGAAGAAGATGGAGGCGATGAGTAACTGGAGGCTCATGGGCCGGGCTATTTATAAGGTGAGGCTCATAAGTGGGCGCGAGAAACGAGGAGGCCACGGCGTGATTATCTCGCCACGAAAGTGCCTCGATTTTAGGGATAGCCATTAAAGATAAGATCCGTTGGAGTATAACAGAATAAAAAAATGGACTTAATGGAAGATGACGTCACGGCGGGTCATCAGGGCTCGAGAAGATGACGTCACGGCAGGTTATAACCTTCGCACGACCATAAGCCGGAAGATTTTTTCTCTCAAAGGAATTGAAGATTTTTCTCTCGAAGGAATTGAAGATTGACATGAACCGGTTCAAATCAATCTGGGGCCTAATGTTGAGGATATAACCATTAGCGTCACCCGCCCATGAGGGGCCGGGTTACGTCATAATGGTCATCACGCGAAGCCCAGTACCGAGCTTGAAGACGGCGGGTTAGATAATGGGCTTAAGACCCGGAGGAGGCTTAAGGCCCGTAGTCATGACCGCCGTATGGCAAGACTTGTAGTGTAAGGCAAGAATAGTTGAGAGTCCGAGCCGGACACTCTTATGAGCCGGCCGGGACTCTGAGAGCCGCTGGGCGTCAACCTCTCTATATAAAGGGGCGACCCGGCGGCGATTTAGGGACAAGTAAGATCTCGTCGAGAGCCAGGCATAGCAATTAAGCTCCCTGGTCATCGAAACCGTAATCAATACCACCTCAACTGGACGTAGGCTTTTACCTTCACGGTAAGGGGCCGAACCAGTATAACCCCCGTGTTCCTTTCCCGTTTAACCCCTTTAAGCTTCCTAGCTGTGATGGCTCCACGACTAAGTCCTAGCTCGAGGACATCTGCCGTGACAATTCCACGACATCCTCATCCTCTCCGGCGCCCTCTGCTAGGGCCCAGAATCGACCGCCGACGTGCCTTTGGCCGTTGGGGTCTTGAGTCTGAGCGCCCGTCATCACACCAGAGGTTAGCTCACACACATGTAGAGGCCGCCACTGCATAGTTCCCCTTTTTCTTCTCAATCAATTATACATTAAAACGTGGTAATCATTTTGTCCTCCTTTTCTTTTCTTTGGAAAAAACTCCCGATCTATTCATCAACTATCAAGGTAGTACAAACACCAGAAGTAAAAATTACATCCAGGTCCGTAGACCATCTAGCGACGACTACAAGTACTGGAGCGAGCCGAAGGTATGCCGCCATCATCACCGGAGCTAGACAAATTTTGTTGTAGTAGATAGTCGGGATGTAGTCATGCTAATCCCCTAGAGGACGGGGGTGACCTAGCTAATATAGGGACGCGGGTTCAGCGGGGTCGTGAGGCTCCCCTAGGGTTTCCGCGCCACCGCCGGCTCCCCGGCCGCGCGTCGCCGCTACCGCGGCCGGCGCTCGCCGCTGCTTGCCCTCCCCCTCCCCCCACCCCACCTCCACCCCTCCCTCCCCCTTCCTCCCCCGTAACCCCCGCGTCGCCTCCCCGAGCGAGGAGACCGGGGGCCTCGTCCCCGACTCCCCTCCGCGCTCCCCCCACTCCTCCCTCCCCCGCCGCCACCGGCGGGCACCGCTGGGCCTGCCCGCGTGGTGCTGGTGACGGCGGGCCAGTCCTTCCCCACGCGCGACCTCCCCTGCTCAGGTGGTGGTGGCCGGCGGCGGTGTGCTTCAGCCGGCGTTGGTGTGGCCTGGCGGCGGTGATGCTGCGTGCCACGGTGCTCTTGACGCGACGGTGCGGCCGTTGGCCGTGGGGCGGCGCGGTGGCGCTCATGGTTGGCGGCGCTCATCCAGCCCAGATCTGGGCCCATTTGGACCCCATATGGGTTGGGGCGGCCATGTGGCTCGGCGTCTGGCGGCGGCGCTTCCTGGTGGTGGAGAGGTGGCAGCGGTCTACGGGCGGTGAGGTCTTCGTCGATCGGCGAGCTGCAGTGTGGTGGCAGGACTGTCCGGGTCCACGTGGACCCGGCCGGGCCGTCGGGGCCCGGCAAGTCCTCGTCGCCGTGTCCGGTTGGTTACGCTGTGGCGGTGGAGGCTGTCCCCTCCTTCCGGTCGAGTTGTGCTCGCTCCCGTGGCCAGTGTTGCCTTTCCCTCTCCAGGTCTCATGTTGGCAGCTCCAGTGAGGCGGCGAGGGTTGTCCGGTAACCGTGGTGGCACAAGCTGGTGGGCGGCTGATGGGGTGGTGCATTTCGAAGTGCCTGGGGTGGTGGTGGTGGTCGTGGATCAGGAGAAGTCCCTGTCGGCTTGTCCGGCACCGACACGGTGACGCCTGAGGGCACCGTCGGTCCTTCCTAAGGGGTGTCGGGTGTATCCCTTCCCCACAATCCCCCGTGTACCGGGGGAAACCCTAGAACTTGTTCGGGCAACAATGGTGACGTCGTCTCGTCCCTTCTTGAATGTGTTGCTTGGTGCACGACGCTTCGGAATGCTGAGAGCGTGGTGGTACTTCTTTGGAGGGTGCAGCGGTTGCCGGGCTTCCTTTCTCCGTTGATCTGCCGGTGTCGGCATTTATTTCTCCTTATTTTTCTTGTCTTTCATTTTGGGTTTTTCTGTGTTGTGGCCCCAGCAGGCTTGATGTATCGGACGTTTGCTTTATATATATAAAGCGGGGGGAAACCCTTTATCGTCTAAGCTCCCAGAGGACCAATGCACCAGAACAACAACCGCCGCATATGAAGAGAAGCATAAATTGGATCCAACATGCGGACATACGAACAGTCGAAAGAAGACAAACGCCGACAGAATCCCGCGAGATCCGCCGAAGACAAACCTCCACACGCCTTCCGATGCCGCCGCCGTCTCGTCTTCCTGTGCAGAACACAAACCCTATAAAAACTATAAAAAAATACCTAAAACATAGCCTTTCTGCCGGCAAGGACCGGGATCCATCATATGCCTCTATGATCCTAAGGCCATAGTAGACGAGCCAGCTTGACGGCTGCACGACGGAATGCCGCAGAAACCTAGACCGGGTGTTCTGTGCGTTATTAGGAGCTCTAGGAGGTGCGTGCGTTTATTTGCGAGCGTATTTGTGGAAGATATTTTGTCCTCTTTCTCTTTAGAAGGAAAAAAAGAATCAGGCGGTTGATCAAAACAGTGCAGCATCACAAAGCCCCATCCTGAGATGGGGGAGAAACGGACCAAAGCCACCGCACTCTAGAAACGGCACATGGAAGCAGCTGATCTCACACGCAGCAGAGCAGACCGGCCTAACAGACTTACCGTCCAGCAGCCGAACTCATGTGAGGGGTGCCGTTTCCAGCGTAACAGCCCCCACCCGTCGGTCCGGGTGCGTTCGTTAGCCCGGAAAACAGCAGCACGCGAGGCGTCGCGGCCAAATCACGGTCAGCGTATTAAAACTGGCGCGCGAGGGCCACATGGGAGGGAACGTGACAGTGCCGTCTCGCCTCGCCACTAGTAGCGGCTTGTTCTCTCCTCAGATACTCCACCTCCCCGCTTAAATATAGTCGAGTGAGTATTTTTGTAGTATCATTCAACTTCTGAGGATAATGCCGAGTATAATGCATAATAATCTGGGCGTACCAATCAACGAGGACAGACACCGTCGATCTCACCTCACATATGAAATATCACCTTCTCCATGGAGTACGTGGTACTACTACTCTACTTGTTGTGGCCTTGCCGTGCTGGGCCCAGGCTGTGCAGAAGAGGAGGAACACTTTGACATGACAAATGATCCGATCCGATCAGATCAGATCTGAGGAAGGAAGAAGAGCTACTCTAATTGCGGTCCATCTGGCCGGAGAGAGTGTCGTTGGGTTTAGTTTAAGTATACTCATCACGTAGCCTGTGGCCAATGGGGCAGGTGCTTGTGCTTGCTTTGCTGGCCTAGGTGTCGGTGTTGGATCCCCCACCTAATTTAAGTTGATCCTTACAAGCAACAGCCAGCCTGTTTGGGTTTCTTCTCTCCTCTTCCTCTCCTCCATCTCCATGCGTGCGTGCATGGATTCATTGGCTGGCTGGCTGGCTTGCATCCTTCTCCTTGCCTAGCTTGTCCCTTTTTCTAAGCCTCCATACACGCCATGAACACATGGGATTATTCCGGGTTTTCATCCCTCAATCATCACACGGAACACACACACACGGTATACTTGGGATATACGGAACAGCTAGCTAGCTTAGGCAGACGATCCATGTGTGTTCTTCACGTTGAAGGGATCTACCGCATGGCTGGGCGGTAGATTTTTCGTAGTCTTAAAGAAGAGTCACCGCTAAGGGTGAGAAACTTATTAACAACTCTCACCCTCTCACAAAAAAAAAAAAAACCCCTCACCCTCTCGATACAAAAGATGACCACAAGTGTACCCCATCAAAAATAATAATAACACGTACTTCAAAAAGTATTGGTAGTGCTAAATAAGATACTAGTACGATGTTTAACTTAACCGGGAAAATTTTAGAACACTGCTATTTCTAGGAATTATGGCAAGTTAAGATCTAACTACCGCTTTTCCTCGCAAAAAAAAAAGATCTAACTACTACTCATGTAGTACAATCAGCATTGGCAGCGGTAAATTTTTGGCACATGAGTGTTATGATTGACGCCAGTGGATAAGAATCTACAATAATCAAACCCTCTGGCGGCAGTACTTACGCAGGACACCAATAAATAAACTCTGCGGCCTGATCCCAAGCAGGATCACTTTCAGAAGTAAGTACAATAATCATATGATCGCAATAACAAAATCACATGCCAGAGACATAATTTAAGGGGGGCAATGTGTATGCATAAAAAAATTCCTTTAATATTGTTAGTTGATCAAGTACAATGTTGAGGGGATCAAAATAGCTACAAGATTGGTGAAGGGAAAATAGTACAACTAAGTAGTAACAGAAGAAGAAAAATAGGAAAAAGGGGAGCACAGATCCTCCCTCCTTATCCGTCCACCTTTCTCATCCTCTTAACAAAGAATGAATTGAACTGAACAAAAGAATCTGAAGCTCTTCTTTTTTAGCACAATTGCAGAGAATTGTGAGTTAGTAGTGGTCACTGCAGATCTCAGTTCATGGAATGAATCATCTTCTTCTTCCATCATCATCATGTACAATTTGCCAAAGAAATACCCTTTCCTTTGGTTAAATTCACAAGGAGAGAGAACCCTGGCTTAAAAGAATAGTTGGTGAGTAGATATTACAACAATTTTCGGTCGGTCAATACTTCTTGTACCTTTTTTTATGTAGTATATATTTTTCTACTATCTTCCTTAACCTCCTTTGAATGGGCTGACTGGCTGACTTACTGACTTTATACAAAAGCTGGAATGGTTTCTTAAGAGACCATTGGCTGAGATGGGAGTTATTAGGTGAGCAGGCGAGCCTCAGCCAGTGGGGGCGTCTTAGGCTGGAGCTTGGCCTGCTGCTGGGACCAATAGGACTGGGCCGCAAGGACCCGGTCGAGCAGATCCTGCGGCACCGGCTCACCGCGCCGCTGCTGGGGCGAGATGCTCGCCGTGTGCACCAGCGTCTTCCATTTGTCCTGTTGACATGATGAGAATTTCGACACGGTTAGAACATGCCAGTTCAAACTTTACCATCTTCATTCATCAAAATTGACCAAAGAATGGATTCTAGTCAAGTTGCCTACAGGCGCAACTCTGAGCAGCCAAGAAGCTTGTGCTTTAGTAAACGAACGAAAGGCTATCGCATCCTTTGATGAGACTTTTTCTAAAGTCCCAACGGTGTTAGTTGACGTGCAAGAGTAGGTTGCTTTTATTTCTAGGTGAACCATTCTGCTACTACTGCCTGCCCACTTGACCCTTCCGAACAACAAAGTTGATGCGTGAGGACAGCACTAACTGAATCATAAGGATGGACACAAGGTTGGTTTTCCAGAAAGATAGAGCCTAACTACAATCTTCTAGTACTAACAGAAAAGCAGTACGGTTAGACTGTCCTTCATGGTAAGGAACCTAAAACCCACAAGCACCAAACTGTTTGTGAATCTGCCAACTTGCCCAAACCCCGAAATTAGCTTTTGCCACAGGAGTAAAATAGTCGAGCCAAATAAAATTTTAATAATGTGTGACAGCTATGTGCTTATTTGATCTAATTTGACAGGAAAAGACTTACAAAGTCAAAGTAAAGTATATGACAGCAATTACCTTGAGATCAACATAGGTCCGATGCTTGGCATTATCAAAAGCACGAAGTTTAACATCTCGCCATCTACATGAGATTGCACAATTAGTCAGAAACAAAACAGAGATTTTCAATGCCAGGTTGAATGAGGAAATAAGATGTGTACCTTCCAGTTCCAAGCTTTTCGACTGCAAGCACAAGTGCTTCCACTTCAGCAACAGAGAAGGGACGTCTGATTCGACGCTGCCCCTGTTCCGCTGATCTCTTCGCCTTGTTTGCTGGAACTATCGCCCCTGCGCTGGAATCTACAGGTGTAACTGGAACAATTGCTCGCGAGTTTGCCGAAGCTTTCTCAGGTGAGGAGATGCCCCCAGGAGAGTGCACTGAATCGTGATCATTCCCCTGGTAATTAGCTGTCAAGGGTGTCAATGCAAGCTCCTGTGAGGCATCGAGTTCGCCGTGCTTCGAAGACGAGTCAGCAGGTGCAATCCTGCATTCAATAAATCGCACCAATCAGGCTCAGGTTACAAACGTTGAAGGCTTATATCAAATTATAGAAAATCAACTAGTACTATTTTAGAGCATAACTCCATACCTTGCTAGGGGTTCAGTGGTTTCAACAGTTTCTAGGAATTCGATATCTTCAGGAGCTGCAAGTTGAGATGAATGCCTTGTACAGTTGGGTTCAAGTGAAAAGCCTATGTTGTCCAGCATATCATCATGACCAATCCCAGCTTGCATTAAGGTTTTGCTATCATCCCTGATTTTCTTTCCATGGTGAAGAACACCCACACGCAGACCACCTCCAAGCATGGCATTTACTGCCTCCAGAACAGTTTTCTGCATCGAAAGTACACATTAAACCACAGTAATAATCATTGAGGGGGAAAGGAAATCCTTCCAGCGTCTATTTATACGCATGAACAAGTAAAAAAACAAGAGCACAATGTCTGGAAAATACCTTCAGTGAACCAACAGAAGCAGTTTCTGGGATCTCAATTAGAAGTTCAGGCACCTTGAAAGATTTGATCTTAAGTTTCACTGAAAAAAAATAAGGATATTGTTTAACAAATAATAAAGGATACCCCAAAAAAGGTTGAAGGTACTATACATACCATGGCAATCGTTTGATTTACAAGATCCATGGAATGGCATTGAGTTGCTGCCCTTGTTTGCTGCAGAAGAAATGTTGCACCGAAATAAGTTACAAGACAAGAGAGAAATAAAATTGAAGAGGAACGCACAGGTGCAAGCAAAACAAACCTTCCAAGGAAGCAGCATGTGGTTCTCTTGCATTAACCTTTGTGGTTCTCTTTGCATTTGATTTTGCAAATTCTTCAGATACTAGAGTTGAATGACGATCCAACATCTTCCTTCGCTTAAATGTACTCCTTTGGGTCCTTTGCCGCGTATAATACATTTTCTTGTTTCGGAAAGAAGGCTTCCGGTCAGCATCTGGCAGGAAAAATGAATTCAAGTGAGATTAAGCTGGTTTGAACATGTATGTCATCAATGAAGTGCTACTTGAAAGGCAAAGTATAGTGGGAAGACCCAATGCTCACCACTATAGGAAAGATCTCCTTTGTGCATTCTGGCAGGAGCAACTTTCCTGTACTTACAGGCGAGGAACTTCTTCACCCTACTTTGGTCAGCTGTACAATTGGGCCTGAAGCCCCTGTTAGTGGCGGTGCTCGAATGGGTGCACCCGGAAGATTTATCATCATCATCATCATTCTCTCTATCTACAGAATACTCTGCTCCTCCTTTCGGACCCCTCGGAAAGGAGACGGACTTGTGAATTTTGCCACCATATAATGGCATCTCGCCGGTGCTGTCAGAGCTGACCAAAGGAGGCGGCTTCACATCGACATCCATGGGGTCGAGAAGATTGTACATGTCAGGGGCGTTCTTGTTGAAGGCTGCTGCGGCCAATGCCATGACATTTGCCGCTGCATCCCCGGTGAAGGCCCCTGACTCCACGGATTCAGACGACCACCTGTCCGCGATCGCCCCAAAATTACTACCCAAGTCAGCCTTGGTACAACTTATCATGGAGGGTTCCTTGTCCACAGCCTCAGACTTTGCCTTTGGAACCTCATTCAGATCCTCTCCCTTCCGAGAATGGTGATCCGCCAGCCTCTGAGACGCAATGTGGGAGATCAACGCGCTCTCATTGCAGCTATCCTGGTCCATCACATAATTCTTGAGGTGCTTCCCCTCCTCGTCGCACTGCTCTTGCTTCACGCAGACATCCTTGGCAGAAGCAGCGAGGACCGGGGAGCCGGCGCTCATGTTCCCCAGCGAGCCCTCGCCCTCATCGAGCAGCTTGCCGGCCACCGTCGCGAGAAGGTCAAACGCGCACATCGCCTGGCCCTGGCTCTCCTTCTTCCTAACCGATCTCTTCCCCTGCACATTTCAAGAAACAAGAAGAGACGCCGTCGCTGTCAGACTCGCCAACCGGAGCAGCAAGACCAAATTTGGACGCTGAAAGGCGCAAGCGGCATACCCTCGCGGATTTCGGGACGCGCGGCATCTCCGCGACGTGGCTTCCGCCGCACGACTCCATCTCCGACGACGTCCTCTTCTGGAACACCATTCTTCTTGCGCCTCGTTTCGGTTGCTTGTAATTTACAGAGTTAACAACCGGTGGTTGCGCTGCTCATGGTTTGTCCCAGAACACAGATCTGCAAATAAATTATTAAAATCCCATTAGCAATTATAACAACAAAAGATACGTGGTTGCTACTATAGTACAAAAAGGAAAGATCATTCGTTGGGATCTCCGCAAGAAGTCAGGATAAATCTCGGATAAACCCTTGATTAATTAAACAGGGGATGATCATAGTTAGCAGTGCAATTAATTACAAAAAAAATTGAAGTCCCAAAACCCCAGGAGGATAGGCCCGGGCGTGGAGCGCCCGAAATGATGAGAATTTTTTAAACTAACTGCGCTCCAAACCCAATTGGTTTCACCAAAAGAACACAGGAAATGGAGGGAATTCGTACTTGCTCTCGTGATCCAAATTACTAGTAAGCGGAGAGAACAATCTTTCGGTTGAAATGGTTTCACCGCCGTATTAAATGCACCCAAGAAAATAAATTCGCTGGGCAAGCCAGACCAGCACGCCAAGCGATCAAAGAGAAAAGCCTTTAAAAAACTCACATGCATCGGAATCCGTGAAGATTAAGCAACTGCCAAAAGGAAAGCGGACGCGTCGGTTAAAAAAAAGAGGGAAAGAAGAGCAAGCCCAGTGGCTGGAAACCAAGCAAGAATTCTCAAATCGCCGGGCGCCAGATCGGATCTTGGCGCCTAATTCCCGCAATTCGACGCGAATTTCGTCCGAAATGGGGCGGCCTGAGACGAACAGCTCGAAATGCGCGGCCTCCCGCTCCAAATTGCCCGAATTCTCCCCATGGCCGGCGTCAGAACCCGCCGATCACAGCAAAGCAAAAGAGTTTCAGGCAGAAATGGACCTGAGGCGTCCCCGGAGACCGGAAGAAAACCCCAGGCAGCCCCAGTTCCCCGAATTCCCCAAACCGAAGCAAAGAAGGCGAGCCCCAGGCGCAGAGGCTCGCAATTCAGCACAATTCGACGGAACCCCGTGGCCAGACTCACCTCAGAGGCAGAGATCCACGGCGGCCTCCGATCGCCCCCACCAACCGGCCCCGGATCACCGTACGGGGCTCCGCGGCGGAACCCTCCGGTGAGATCCCGCACCCAACAGGCAGGCGACCGCGCGCGGGATTATTCCTCCTCCCCCTCCCTCGCTCGCTTCCCTTCCCTGGCCTTCGCTTCTCTCTTGTGGCTTGTCCCTTTTTATTTATTTTCCCTCTCTCCTCCTCCTCCTCCTCCGGTTCTCCCCTCCCCTGTTGCGGATGTGTGGTGTGGTTTGGCCAAAACCCCTCAAAACCAACCCCCCTTCTTAAACCCCCCCCCAACCCCACGCCACCTGCTGCTCCCTGTTAAACCCCCACGCGCCCACCGCCTGCACCCGGTCGCCCACACGCCAACGACCGCTTCCTCCACTCGCAGCCGTCCACCTGCCCCCCCGTCCCCGATCCAACGAGAGGCAGCACCCTCCCACGCGAGGGAGCGGGCGCGGTTCCTTTTTCCTACAGGCGCGAGTGGTTTCCGCGACCCCGCCGTCCGGCGCCACGTGGCGGGGATCCGGGCCGTCGGTTTCCTGGGGGCGCCCGCCGCCGTTGGATCCCGGGCGGTCCTTGAGTCTCTCGTGGCCACGAACGCGAGGAGCGATCCCTGTTAATCGCTGGGGGGTTTAGGGAGGAGATTAGCGGGCCGTTTTTAGCAATGGCGAAATGGAAACGTGGGGAAACAATTAGATTAGGGGGTTTCCCCTGGATTAATTTGGGAGGCCTCGAATTTTCTTGCGGCTTTTTCTCTTTTTTGCGGGGGTTTTGAGAGGCTGTGCATGCGGTGCTGGTGGAGGAGAATGTTCAGGGGTGATGCTCGAAAAGGTGCTAAGATTCCGGAGCTTCTTCGGGGCAGGGCAGCAGGGCCGGATAATTTTTAGATAAGAAGTTCGTGGCCTTTGTGGTTTTGGAGGGCGCACAATGCTCAACAAAATAACGCATGCGATTGCAAATTTTAGCATTGTAAATGTACAGTCACTAATAATATTCTCAAGAACGTTGGCCTAGTTTTTGTACTAATATATACATGTGCTTTTTTCTTTTTTGCAGGGTAATATATACATGTGCTTAATGTAATTCACTTATCATGGGGTCGTTCCCTTGATTATAGTAATTTTACGTACATTGTTCATGAAGAAATCCTAGTAATGTGCGTTTGATTATGCTATGTATGTGTAGCCGCCCAAGATCAGAAGATGAGTAAATATTTTCTTCTTTTACCAACTATGGCAGAACAAAAATTCATTGAACTAGCCTAATAAGAAAAGCCCAATTAGTTCAAAATAACTTGGACAATTAAAGCTAGTTTAATTACTAGTATGCCAGTTAGAGAAAATAGCTTGTTAGTACTTAATGGCCTTCCAAATGTATATAGTTCGTTTCAGAATAAATATGTACTCCTATTTCCTAAAACTAGACCAAGTCCAAAAAAAAACCAGCAACCCTTATATAGGTAAATACGAGTAATACTATTCAATTGTCGGATATCCAATTCGGTGCCCAGGCTCATCTGTTCCCGCTCAGAAAAAAAATCAAAATAAATACTAGAAAACTTCAAAAAATTCCAATTTTTTTTGTGTGATAGATAATTTGTCACGTGAGATCCGCTCCAAATTTTAACTTATTTGGACATCTGAGTAGATCTCGGCAAAAAAGACAAATCAGGTCAGAACAGTGCGTGAACAGTAAGCACTTTTACAGACCCTGATTTTGTCTTTTTTGCCGAGAGCTGCTCAGATGTTCAAATGGGTTGAAATTTGGAGCGGACCTCACGCGTCAAATTATCTACCACCCAAAAAAATTGGAATTTTTTTGAATATTCTAGTATTTATTTTGATTTTTTTCTGAGCGGGGGTGCAGATGAGCTCGGGAGCCAAAATAAATCTAGCTTGTTTGCTAAGAAAAATAAAACAAAACGTGTAAGAAGACATCGATATATTTCTAAAAAGGCACTCCCAATGCATCATATCTCAAGTTGTATCATATGCATTAAACATGTATTTAGATATAGCTCCTCTATTTGATTATATCATATTGCTGCATCTAAAAATACTACTACAAAATCAGCCATTGAAGATGGTTTTAGTACATGGGTCGGCGGCGGTTGCCCCTTTGGCCTAAAAGCCTGTATTAAATACATTAGAAAAGAATAGCTACCCCGGTTAGAGAAAATAGCTTGTTAATATTTAATGGCGTTCCAAATGTATAGTTCGTTTGAGAATAAATACATGCTCCTATTTCCTAAAACTAGACCAATCCTAATACCTTTTTTGTAACCCTTATATAAGTATATCAACAATAAATGATACATTTATCATGTTTCACAACTACAAAGATGTCAAATACCCAACTGTATAAATGCAAGCCGAAACACTTAAAAAAACAATACGGCTATATGGCTAAGAAAACTAAAAAAACATATAAGAAGACATCGATATGTTCCTAAAAGGACACTTCCAATGCATCATATCTTCAGGTATATCATATGCATTAAATATGTAGTCGGATATGGCTCCTCTAATTGATTGTATCATATTGTCGTATCTAAAAAATCCCTCCAATTTAATGTGTTTTGTGAGCGAAAAGGTATGATTTGTCCTGGTTTTGGTGCTAAGAGTTATATCTGGATTAAAATATAATAACTCTCTCTTTTCTTATGAAATATGGTGCCACATCAGATTTTGCTCAGTTTTGGTGCTAAGATGTAGTCCAAGATGAAGCACTCGGACTGCCTAACATGAATCTATATACTCCCTATGTTCCTTGATATAAGGTGTATAGATTTTTGAGAAAAAAATCCAAAATATAAGGTGTACTGCGTTGCACCACTCATTTGGATTTTTTTTAGGGATTTGGTTACATTTCCTTCTATCATGCAAGCTCCTCTATACTCTCATGTCAATTAGTCAGGTGTAATCTCACCCAAAACTTGTGAAATTTTCCCTCCACATGTGTTCTTTAATTTTCGTGCCAAAAACTATACACCCTATATTTAGGAATGGAGGGAGTAGGAATTAATTGGTATGGAAACCATCAAGTGTGCTCGGAAATTTCTCTTTTCAGAAAAAAGATTATGCACCCTTATAATAATCTAATAAAATTCCAATCCAATAAAATTCCACTGATAAATCCAATTCTAATGAAAATGCCAACTCATCGGTTGGGCAACTCAGGCAGCCAACCAACGTCCTTTTTTGTCCCACTTGATGGGGAACGTAGTATTTCAAAAAAATTCCTACGATCACGCAAGATCTATTTATGAGAAGCATAGCAACGAGCGGGGAGAGTGTGTCCACGTACCCTCGTAGACCGAAAGCGGAAGCGTTTAGTAACGCGGTTGATGTAGTCGAACGTCTTCGCGATCCAACCAATCAAGTACCGAGCGCACGACACCTCCGCGATTTGCACATGTTCAACTCGGTGACGTCCCTCGAACTATATATCCATTTGAGGTCGAGGGAGAGTTTCGTCAGCACGACGGCGTGGTGACGGTGATGATGAAGTTACCGACGCAGGGCTTCGCCTAAGCACTACGACAATATGACCGAGGTGGAAAACTGTGGAGGGGGGCACCGCCCACGGCTAAGAAATCAACTTGTGTGTCTATGGGGTGCCCCCCTCCCCTATATATAAAGGAGGGGAGGAGGGGGCGGCCGGCCTCAAGGGGCGCGCCCAAGGGGGGGGATCCTACTCCTACTAGGAGTAGGTTCCCCTCTTTTCTAGTCCAACAAGGAGGGGAAGGAAGGAGGAAGGGGAGAGAAGGAAGGAGGGGGCGCCGCCCCCACCCCTTGTCCAATTCGGACTGGGGGGTGCGCGCCGCCTCCTGGCCGACCCTCTCTCCTCTAAGGCTCATGGTGGCCCATTAACTTCCCGGGGGGGGGGGGCTTTCGGTAATCCTTCGGCACTCCGGTTTTATCCGAAACTCTTCATAACACTTTCGGTGTCCGAACAACATGGTCCAATATATCAATCTTTATGTCTCCACCATTTCGAGACTCCTCGTCATGTCTGTGATCTCATCCGGGACTCCGAACAACCTTTGGTACATCAAATCACATAAACTCATAATACCAATCATCATCGAACGTTAAGCGTGCGGACCCTACGGGTTCGAGAACTATGTAAACATGACCGAGACACTTCTCCGGTCAATAACCAACAGCGGAACCTAGATGCTCATATTGGTTCCTACATATTCTATGAAGATCTTTATCGGTCAAACCACACAACAACATACGTTGTTCCCTTTGTCATCGGTATGTTACTTGCCCGAGATTCGATCGTCGGTATCATCATACCTAGTTCAATCTCGTTACCGGCAAGTCTCTTTGCTCGTTCCGTAGTGCGTCATCCTGCAACTAACTCATTAGTCACATTGCTTGCAAGGCTTATAGTGATGTGCATTACCGAGAGGGCCCAGAGATACCTCTCCGACAATCGGAGTGAAATATCCTAATCTCGATCTATGCCAACTCAACAAATACCATCGGAGACACCTGCAGAGCATCTTTATAATCACCCAGTTACGTTGTGACGTTTGATAGCACACTAAGTGTTCCTCCGGTATTCGGGAGTTGCATAATCTCATAGTCATAGGAACATGTATAAGTCATGAAGAAAGCAATAGCAATAAAACTTAACGATCATAATGCTAAGCTAACGGATGGCTCTTTGTCCATCACATCATTCACTAGTGATGTGATCCCTGTTCATCAAATGACAACACATGTCTATGGCTTGGAAACATAACCATCTTTGATAAACAAGCTAGTCAAGTAGAGGCATACTAGGGACACTCTCTTTTGTCTATGTATTCACACATGTACTAAGTTTCTGGTTAATACAATTATAGCATGAATAATAAACAATTATCATGATATAAGGAAATATAAATAACAACTTTATTATTGCCTCTAGGACATATTTCCTTCAGTCTCCCACTTGCACTAGAGTTAATAATCTAGTTCACATCGCCATGTGATTTGACACTAATAGTTCACACCTTATGTGATTAACACCCATAGTTCACATCGCCATGTGATCAACACTCAAAAGGTTTACTAGAGTCAATAATCTAGTTCACATCGCTATGTGATTAACACCCAAAGAGTACTAAGGTGTGATCATGTTTTGCTTATGAGAGAAGTTTAGTCAACGCATCTGTCACATTCAGAGCCGTATGTATTTTGCAAATTTTCTATGTCTACAATGCTCTGCATGGAGCTACTCTAGCTAATTGCTCCCACTTTCAATATGTATCCAGATTGAGACTTAGAGTCATCCGGATCGGTGTAAAAGCTTGCATCAGCGTAACTCTTTACGACGAACTCTTTATCACCTCCATAACCGAGAAATATCTCCTTAGTCTTCTAAGGATAATTTTGACCGTTGTCTAGTGATCCACTCCTGGATCAATATCGTACCCCCTTGCCAAATTCATGGCAAGGTACACAATAGGTTTGGTACACAGCATAGCATACTTTATAGAACCTATGGCTGAGGCATAGGGAATGATTTCATTCTCTTTCTATTTTCTGTCATGGTCGTGTTTTGAGTCTTACTCAACTTTACACCTTGCAATACAGGCAAGAACTCCTTATTTTACTATTCCATTTTGAACTACTTCAAAATCTTGTCAAGGTGTGTACTCATTGAAAAATCTTATCAAGCGTCTTGATCTATCTCTATAGATCTTGATGCCCAATATGTAAGTAGCTTCATCGAGGTCTTTCTTTGAAAAACTCTTTTCAAACACTCCTTTATGCTTTCCAGAAAATTCTACATAATTTCCGATCAACAATATGTCATTCACATATACTTATCAGAAAGGTTGTAGTGCTCCCACTCACTTTCTTGTAAATACAAGCTTCACCGCAAGTATGTATAAAACTATATGCTTTGATCAACTCATTGTCGGTGTCAAAACCGGCGGATCTCGGGTAGGGGGTCCCAAACTGTGCGTCTAAGGTCGATGGTAACAGGAGACAGGGGACACGATGTTTACCCAGGTTCGGGCCCTCTCTATGAAGGTAATACCCTACTTCCTGCTTGATTGATCTTGATGAATATGAGTATTACAGGAGTTGATCTACCACGAGATCGTAATGGCTAAACCCTAGAAGTCTAGCCTGTATGACTAAGGTAATGAGTATCTCCCTTTCCGGACTAAGTCCTTCGGTTTATATAGACACCGGGAGGATCTAGGGTTACACAAGGTCGGTTACAAAGAAAGGAATCTACATATCCGGTCGCCAAGCTTACCTTCCACGCCAAGGAGAGTCCCATCCGGACACGGGTGCAGTCTTCGGTCTTCATGTCTTCACAGCCCATCAGTCCGGCCCATGGCTAACAGGCCGGACGCCCGAGGACCCCTTAGTCCAGGACTCCCTCAGTAGCCCCTGAATCTGGCTTCAATGAGGAGGAGTCCGACAAGCAGATTTGTCTTTGGCATTGCAAGGCGGGTTCCCTTCTTTCCGAACTTCAAGATAGTATCCGGATGTGATGACTGTAGCCGGACCTGTAACGCACACACCATACACAACTGCAGAGAGAATATAATACTCCGCGAGTCCAATCCGCTGATAACTTTTTACAACACGACATCACGTCCACCCGGTCATAATTTGGAACCATTTTGTGTCTGCCGTTCCACGTTTTGAGACGCAATTGTCATTGGCACGTCTTGTCGAAGCAGAGATCGTGTCCCTTTATTGCGGGATTCTCATCAATACAGGTATGGGTAACCCAACCGTGCCATTTACACAACCCTTGGGAATAGGCGAGTTTTGAGGCGAGTGGGAAGGCGTTCAATATTCACTGCCTTTATAAGGGGATCAGAATTCGCCCTTGTCTACTCACGCCTTCTCCTTCCTCTCCCCTTCATCCTTGAGCTCCAGCGCCCAAGTCCCCACCTTTCTACATCTCTGGCAAGCATCCGACCATGTCCGAATCCGGAGGCCAAGGCAAATGGATGGTCTCCTCCATCAAGGAGAAGGACATTACTGAGCTTCGGGCGGCTGGGTACTTGGCGAAGGAAATTGCCCACCGTCTTCCAGCTCAGGGGCAAGTCGCCCCCACTCTGAAGCCCAACGAGAGGGTGGTATTCATCCCTCATTTCCTCCGCAGGCTGGGGTTTCCACTCCACCCTTTTGTCCGCGGGCTGATGTATTATTACGGGATAGACTACCATGATCTATCCCCGAACTCTTTCCTCAACATCTCGGCGTTCATCGTCGTGTGTGAGGCCTTCCTCCGCATCCAACCCCACTTCGAGCTGTGGCTCAAAGTCTTCAACGTGAAGCCGAAGGTAGTGGAAAGCCAGCACGCGGCGTGCGGGGAGCCATGGTGAGCAAGCTGTCTAATGTCTCCTGGCCAAAAGGCACTTTCGTGGAGACTAGTAGAAACAATGGTTCTACATCACAGAACCCCGCAGCACAAACTGGGCCGCGGCCGCCGAATTTAACTCCGGCGCTCCCATGCGGCTCACCTCCTGGGTCGAGAAGAGCCCGAACTGGTGTTCGCCGGACGAGCTGATAGCGCTGCAGACGCGCGTTCAAAGTATGGTGGACAAGAATGTCAAACTTGTCGATGTGATCCAGGTGATGCTAGTTCGCCGGATTCTCCCGTGCCAAAGCCGAAGCCTCCCACTATGGAAGTTCAATCCGAAGAAGCATCATACCCTGAAGAGGCTCTTCGAGACCACTCATGAAGATGCCTGGAAATTGCTCTTCAAGGTCAACGAGATACCGCCAGCCACAGATTTGGACCGTGGACACAATATTAACCACCCCGCCAGCGAGGTGAGTTTCCAACACGTCCTCTATTTGTCTGCTCTAAGGAAGATATCCGAACTTTTATCGTCATTGCTTTTTCAGGAATGGATGAAGAGGGCAAAGCGGATCCAATGTCCGGCTCCGCTGCCTAAAGAACCAGTCATCCCGCGTTGAGCGAAGATGCTGGTGCCGGTGCCCTATAAGGCGTCGGAGAAGAAGGCCAAGAAGAAGTCCAAGGGGGTCCGGAGTGGCCCCCGTCGCAAGTGCGCTTCGGACACGACGTCCGAAGACGAGACCCGCTCCTCCGTCGCCGAGGATGACGACGATGAGGAGGAGGAGGAGGACAACCCTCCCCCTAACGAGGGAAGGAAGAAGAGGGCAGCCTCCATGAACCTGGAGGCAGGGACGCCCAAAAAGGGGAAGGTCTCCTTTGCGGACAAATCCTCGTGGGACGTCGACAGCAGTTCGGAGCGACACCCCCGCACCAAGCCTCAAGCTGCTTCGTGAGTGCTATGACTCCCGCATACCCATATGTCCAGCCTCTCCATTTCAATGTATTGACATGGTTAATTTCGCTATCGCAGTCCGGCCCACAACAGCTCCCAGCGATCCTCATCAAGAGGCTCGTTGGACTCAAAGGAGATGGCCAGCGAGACACCGCCAGCCGCCTACTCTCCCAAGGCCAAAGGGGACGACGAGGGGGTCTCCCAACGGACCTTCACTACAAAAAAAGACACATCCGTGACATTTTGGGCCGAACGAAAAAAAATCTGTCATACTTATGACACTTCTATGACGATAATTGTGACAAAACCCGGTATCATCATAGATGTGGTGGGGTCCTACTTCTATGACAAAAAATCATGACAGAAAATGGGCTTTTCGTCCTGGGCGGGCCGGAGACGCAGCTGCATGACATTCTTTGGGCCGTCCATGACGGAAAAAACCATGGTAGAAGCAAGGGTGAGGAAGATATCGGGGTGTTCCCGGTTACGGTGGGTGGTCGGGGCCGAGCGATGCGCGTTTCTCTCGTACACACACGCGCGTGGGTGTGAGGCGTTGGGCTCTAACTGAACCCGAGCGATTGCACTGCAGGCTACGCGTTACTGAACCCGAGCGATCGATCGATGGCTTTTAACTGAACCCGATCGAGCGATTCCTTCGATACTGCTGCTAACTGAAGCCGATCGATGCCGCCTCTGGATGAACAGTGAGCGTTGCTGGGGGGTTTGGATGAACAGTTCCCGGTGGGGGTGGATGAATAGGACCCCGTGATGTTGCCTCTGGATGAACAGGGCCCCGATCGATCGAGCCAGTTGGGGCTGGATGAACAGGACCCCATGGAGGGCTGGATGAACAGGACCACCCCGTGGAGGGCAGGATGAACAATAGACGGTGGAGGGCTGGATGAACAGTAGCCCGTGGAGGGGTGGTTGAACAGGAGCCCGTGGAGAGGGTTGGTTGAACAGTAGCCGGTGGAGTAGCGCGCGGTGGAGGCTGGATGAACAGGAGCCCGTGGATGAACAGTCGCAGGTGGAGGCTGGAGGCGGTCGACGGTGGATGAACAGTAGCTCATGGAGGCTGGAGGGGGTCGACGCTGGAGATGAACAGTATCCCGTGGAGTCACGTTTTGCGGTACGCCACACCCCTCCCGATGAACAGGACCCCTGTTTCGACCGTAGCGCTCCAACACAAGTCTGTTTCCTCCGTTTTGCGGTACGCCACATCCCTCCCGATCAACAGGACCCCCGTTTCGACCGTAGGAGGTCTGTTTCCTCCGTTTTGTGGTACGCCAGACCCCTCCTGATGAATAGGATCCCATTTCGACCGTGACCGGTCGAACACAAGGCCGTTTCCTCCATTCTGCGGTACGCCAGGCCTCGTTTCCATCGGCTGTTCCGTCCAAGCCCTCCCGATGAACACGACGACGCATTCCGTTCCGACCCAGCCGGTTGGCTCCCCATGAACACGACGACGATGCAGTTTCTCCGTTCTGACCCATCCATGTACACGAGCCCTGGCCGTACGTATGCGCGAGTAGGCGTTCGAGACCCTGCCTGTATGTACGTACGTGGCCGTATTTTCTTTCTTGCACACTGGCCGCTGTACGTACGTGTACATGCTACGTGCGCGCCTCTACTATGACACGTGCGCGCCTCTACATCGACCAGTATGTACGTACACGTTCGCGACCAAAATGACAACGCTACATACGCTTCGACCAGGTGGGTCCCGACTGTCAGGCACTTCCTTGCATGCGAAGATGTAGCTGGTGGGTCCCAGCAGTCAAGGGGGCGAATCGTTATTTTTTTGCCCAGACGCACTTCCTTGTGTGCGAAGATGTAGCTGGTGGGTCCTAGCAGTCAGGGGGAAACATTTTTTTCACGAAATACGGTGGCCCGTCTGGTGGGTCCCCGCTGTCAGGTGGAGGAATAATTATTTTGCGCGTAATAAGGAGGCACTTCCTTGCTGCGGCCGTGGACCCAGCTGTCAGCCTCTCCACGTACAGTCCACGTCCGATGGAAGCCGTTCCTTGACCACGTTGACCACGCCGCGCCGAGAGCACCAGGGCGGTGGACGACGGCGAGGCCTAGGAAGGGGACGACGCGGAGCCGGGGAAGACGCGGCAGTGGATGCCCACGCGTAGAGGAGTACGAGGGTTCACTGGTTCGCTGCGATGTGAGGCTGCCGCCGCCGCACAATAACATGGGGTGTGGGTGAGTAGAGGGATGGCATGGCCAGCGGTGGGAATAGTAGGGGGTGGTGAGGCCTCCGCGGCAGCACAGCCGGCCACAGGAGGCAGGAGCATGCGGCACGACCGGCGCTGCTTTGGGCGGCTGGAGGAACAAGACCAGAGGTTGAAGAAGCACTACGGCCGTTGGATGGACATCGTACGGTCACTGGAGCTAGAATCGTTCATATTGACTAAGTTGACAAAGCACTCCGTCCCCGTCAACTTAGTAGGCCCACAAGTCAGCCTCCACCAAGGTGGGTCCCAACCAGTAGGGGGAGTATTCATTTTTTTGTGCGTAATAAGGAGGCATTTCCGGTGGGTCCGAGCTAACAGCGGGGGGAACGTTTTTTCGCACAATACGGTGGCCCGTCCGGTGGGTCCCAGCAGTCAGGGGGGAAACGTTTTTTTCGTGAAATACGGTGGCCCGTCCGGTGGGTCCCTGCTGTCAGGTGGAGGAATCATTATTTTCCGCGTAATAAGGAGGCACTTCCTTGCCGCCGTCGTGGACCCAGCTGTCATCCTCTCCACGTACAGTCCATGTCCGATGGAAGCCGTTCCTTGACCATGTTGTGCACGCCGCGCCGAGAGCACCAGGGCGGTGGTCGACGGTGAGGCCTGGGAAGGGGACGACGCGGAGCCGAGGAAGACGCGGCAGTGGAAGCCCGCGCGGAGAGGAGTACGAGGGTTCACTGGTTCGGCTGTGGTGTGAGGCTGCCGTCGCCACGGAATAATAGGGGGTCTGGGTGAGTAGAGGGATGGCCTGGCCAGCGGTGGGAGTAGTAGGGGGCGGTGAGGCCTCCGCGGCATCACAGCCGGCCACGGGAGGCAGGAGCACGCGGCACGACCGGCGCTGCTTTGGGCGGCTGGAGCAAGAAGACCAGAGGTTGAAGAGGCACTATGGCCGTTGGATGGACATCGTACGGTCACTTCCGCTAGAATCGTTTATATTGACTAAGTTGAAAAAGCCCTTGGTACGCGTCAACTTAGCAGGCCCATAGGTCAGCCTCCGAAACGGTGTGCCCCAGATGTCAGGGGGGGAATCATTTTTGGGCGGCTAAAGTAAGAATATCCGAGATTGAAGAACAAGCACGACATCCGTTGGATGGACATCCAATGGCCACAGCTACCAGAACCGTGTGTTGTTGACAAAGCCTTGCATACACGTCAACTTAGTTGTTTTTAGGGGACGCGTCAACTTAGAAGGCCCACAAGTGTGTGGCAGAGAACATATAGCCCATTTGCGATTTGTAAGAATGTACAACCCATTTTTTAATTCTAATGGAATTTACTACAGCCCATTTACAGTTTGTTGAAAGTACATCCCATTTTCTAGCTAGGACAACGATTAATAATTTCAACCAACCGCTCAAAACAGAATTCAAAAAAATTCCCACATTTTTATGGGATTTGAAATATATTTATCCGAAATTTCTAGTCAGATTAAATATTATTTCAAAATAAAGTTGTATTACGTTAAAATCCAACGAAATATTGCGCGTGCAACAAGTAATGAAATTAAAATTTTCAAATTCCGAAAATAATATATCTTTTAAACTAATTAAGCGTTTGGTGCATTTTTTATAGTTACTGCCCAGTTATTATAATTACATACCATTTATTATTTCTTAAAGTCTATTTTCTTGTTAAGCCTAATGCATACCTCCTAGAAAAGTTTGCAGCCCAGCGGGGCGGAGAATAACAAGTTGACCCGGATATTGTGTACAACTGTCGGCCCAGTTGCATTGCTGATGTTGAAAAAAAATGCATGTGTAATACAGTACAACCTAACATGGCTACTCAGCCCACATTCAGCGACGCCGGAAAGGCCCAAACAAGGCTTCTGTACAACTTTTTGAAGTCACTGAGCTCAATTAATAACTTAAGAAAAAAGTTAGATTACAGTGGAACCTAATTAAAAGCTGTCACAAGCAAAGAAATAATTCAATGGGTCCCACTTGTGCATGTGTGCGTGTGTGTGTGTGTGATAGAGAGAGAGAGAGACCCATCGGTCGATGCTCGTAAATACATCTTTCAGCCATATGCATTGCTAATGCTCAGTAAAAACTTATATAGTTGACACAATCATATAGAACATCATAGCACACTGAACTTGCATACAAAAATTTCACGCAGGCGGCACAATCAGGATGGAAGCAGTGGATCGCTACGGGTAGGGCTATGTTGAAACCAACGAACTCGTACATAACGGTTCATCGTCTTTATCAATGACAGGGAAATATCTTGAATGTTGTGCAAAGAAAACAGACAGACAACACAATAAGTTCCGCTAGCACATTAAGTTGACGTACATCCCTTTCTAAAAAAAAGTTCAGGTACAAAATTAGAACAGGTCACAATCAAATGTACATGCACATCAGTGCTTCGCACCCATAGATCGGATTTAACTAGTATCTGACAAGATTCAGTTGTTACCTCAAATTAGAGCACATCCAGGCAGTCAACCCTGCCTCTTCTCCCAAAGAAGCAGTGGCCTCGCCGCGCGATGGAGTAGGCCCTGTGCCATCCATCGTTCTGAGCAACACGGGGAAAGTCTGAAGTTGACTCCTTTAATGGACGTCGTTGACGGACCCTGGCACCAGCGGCTGCGGCAGGACTTCGATTGATGGATTGACCACTTCTTCGACATGCACGAACACTCGATACAGGTACATCCCTAACATGGTCTGCGGTGGCCTTGGTGGCGACGAATAGTACAACCCCGGTCCCTGCACCGGTATCTCAACACCAATCACCTTCGGTATGGTGGAAGGCTTCTTCATCCATGCCATAACCGTCAGAGCCCAGCTGTCTGGAGGAACAAACATACTTACGAGCTCACCTCCAAGGTCGTTGATAAGCTCATTCATGGACTCGCTGTTCCAAGCACGTCGAGGCATGCCATGGAAGGTAAGCTTTGTTAAAAACTCAAGCTCAGAGGGCACCGAGCCCCATCCTGGGTGCCACTGATCAAAGCTCACCAGTGCGCCATCGCAGAACAAACGCCGGGAAGATTCGAACACACGACTGCAGTCGAAAGTTGTCCGGAACCTGACGAAGAAATCAGCCGGTGGCGGACAGACTTTGACGAGCAAGTCACTTATTTGGATGCCGTGCGCAATGCCAAGAGCTTTGACAAGGTCATCCGGTGAGACGGGAGGCCGGTCGCCGTTGATGGTTACCATCAGCACTTTGCCGACAAACTGGTCGTCAAGCGCTGCCATGCCACTATTGAGCGACAGCATGCAGCGACCGAAGGCAGGGCGGACCTCAGGATCTCCGGCTCGGAGATCCGCGTTGACCGGCGACATGATAGTGAGCTTGAGTACAAGGAGTACAGGAGGGGGATTTGGGGGAACTGGAGTAGGAATCGAGATTCCAGAGGTGGGGGAGGGGCTGGAGATTGGGGATGAAAAGGTAGCTTGAATTTCAAACACGCGCCAATATGCTCTCGGCGCGCAAGCGCACGAAAAGACCGGTGGCGCCCACATGTCGGCATAAGAGTCCTTATTCTTTCTTTTTTGGAGAGCCCGACCTTTTTTTTAGGATCTTTTGAGAGCCCGGCCTGAGTCATAATTGACCAGTTTGGCATTGTGTTACTACTCGGCCCCTATTCAACGACACCTCACTGGCCCAAACAAGTGTACATCATCGAAAAGACACTGAGCTCAAATTATATAACTTGGAAAAAGGAGATACACTCTAAACACTAGAGAATGGTGATGCCCTCATTTAGCCCACCAGTAGTTCGAGACAATAAACAGTTTGAAACAACGATATATACAACATTGAAACACTGACTAGTGACTACTACTGACATAAACAACAAGACATGATAGTTCATAAGAAGTCTTGCTACACCACCAAAACGCACCCATCTGCAGCGCTCAGACTCTCGTGATCCAGACGAGAATGACATTCTAAACAGAGCCAACTATTACATAGTTGGTGTGACATAGACGAGGATGACCAAATGACAAGGAATATGCATAACAAAAGAAAGAACTACCCATCCAGAACAAGCAGCAAAGACAACAAAGTCATTCGAAGAGATGATCCAACACCATCATAATTTGCAGCCCCGCTTCAGCGACCAATGATCCGGAGACACCAGTACTCCACCCTTTCGATGCAACAGCCCAATTACCTATCAACCTGAAGGCTTGAACCACATCACTGCCTGTCGTAATTGAGACATCCAAGTATCAAAGTTAATCCGGATGCCTTTGTCATTCTCACCTTCTTTTGACTGCAGGCTGTATCGTTGACAATCAGGGGAGTTTGCTCCCGAACTCCTAGGGCTCGCTGTGTAGACACAGTTTTCCATAGCAAACAGAGCCTCTCTGCCATCAAGGTCCTTGCCAACGGTGATCTCCTGGTTAATCGGATAATTGAGTCCGAGAAACAGAGAGTGTGAACCAAGGTTGTTTACCCGCCTCCAACTAAAAAATCCTGAAGGCCCCAACAAGCTGGTATCCTGCTCATAGACGTAACAGCCACTGTCCGGATACTCACGTATTTCACGGTGCTTGTATACAGTGGGGGTTTTTGCAATATAACTTTTCCGGCTCATGTGTCCGAATGATCATCAGTCTTTTGCCGTCGTCTGATCGAGCGAGGAACCAGTTGTGCTTCCCTGTTTTTGGCAAAGGTGGTGTGATTACAAAGGGCAGTAACTGTAGGGACACTGCATCATATCAAAAAGGACAGGCATTGTTAATGTAAGATCACCATTGTTCAGAGTATGAGTACGATAATCCAAGAAACAGCATTGATATGTCCCAGTTGGAACTGGGAGCAAAATACAGGGAAATGTATACCGGGTTCGAAAATATAGAAGTGCCATGCATGGTTATACTCATGTTATCTCGCAATCGATTATTCACAGGAAACTACCATGTCATGCATGTTATGGAATCATGTTCTGTCCTCACAAACAAATTCTTCAAGGTAACTAACAGACCATGCATTGTTATATACTCGTGTTCTGTGGGCAAAATTTTTGTGAGGATATTATTCTAGCCATTGATTGTTGAAGGGCGAATATAGGTATGTACACATGGTAAGCATTACAGGATTTCACTACTTCCAAATATCGAGTTCTCCATATGCACATTTACTTCCCAAATGTATGGTTAGATGAAACCAACAGTGTGGTGCATGTTTCTACATCATGAAAATGAGGAAACTAACATGGCCATCGATACACACTCATATTTAGTAGTAGTATATAGATTACTGTAAAATAAGGAGAATATCCATATATTCCTAACCGTTTGATTATTCAGGGGTGCAAATTGGCTGTAATGACATGATCACAATCGCATGAATTAACTCATTCCAAATATAGCTGATTTATGGCATCTCTAATACATTGCCATAGTTCTACTCAAATTCTGCTCAAACAGGGATATGCCAAAAATCACAAAAAGTTCAAACAGTGTCATGGCGTCATCATTAACATGAGATGGAAACAACTTACACGCACCGTCCCAACAATACATGGTGCCATCTGCTTTGTTGATCGCGTAGATGATGCCATTGTGTTCAATAGCATCACGGAAGTGTGTATCAGCTTTGACGATGATCCACTGCGAGCTGAGTTGTCTCCAGCTAAAGAAGGCACCAGCGTAAAGATAGGCGAGTCCGCGGTCGAACAAGGAAATTAGCTTGAAGTCTGCGTAATTCGCATGTCGTGTGGGCACTTGGCAGATTACAATCTTGTGCAAAACAAGGTTCGTCCAACTGACGTGGTAATCTAGATGACCAGGACCGCGATGGTAAAACTCTATATAATCCAACGGAGGAAGGATAATCTCATGGGAGGTCTGGAAGTTCACGAGCACCAACTTTTTACCGTCTTCTCTGAAGGCAGCCATCCAGTGGGAGTTCATGCCGACCCAGTACATACCTGCCAAGAAGTTTCGGGCGATGGTGATCGGATCGAAGTCGATGGAAATGATGTACGGCGACCCACTACATACCTGCAAAGAAGTTTTGGCTAATGGAGATCGGATTGAAGTCGAGGGGCATCATGTACGCCTCCGTATCATGGTGAGCCAATCTCGCAAGACCAGATAGCAGCAAGCAGGGTGTCTTGAAAAGCTTTGGCCTCGCTTCGATGATGGTCGTGTGCATGCCCCTCAAGCATGCAGCCAGCTGTAGGGCGCTCAACATATCCATACACGAACAACAGAGGTCGAGGACGTCACTGGGGAGATTGCTCTAATCGCGGCTCATATGGATCCTGTGCGGTTCGCGTTCAGCCATGGTGGAGTTTGGAAGGTGGGGTTTTGGGGGGCTTGATTTACGGGGGAGAAGGCTGTCGGTGCTGGAGCGGCTAGCGAGGGAATAGTGGTACTGGGAAGGCGAGCGAGGCGAGGGTATGCGAGGGCACAGTGAGATAATGAAGAGTGACCTCAGGATCTCCGGCGAGACAGAGACGGAGATGGAGTGGTGCTAGGGGAGAGGGAGACGAGGCGAGGCATGCTATATAGCGGCGGTGACAGTGACTGCACAGTGCACAAGGTGAGGCTGACTTTGGTAACCCGGACACGCCGCCTGGACTGGTGTCACCTCGGGTGCAGGGTCTTGTCACTTCACTGTGAGGACCGGTTGAATAATAGTATTTTGACCATCAAGTGTACCACAGTTGTACTACTACTACTACTACTACTACTAGTAGGAGTAGTAGGAACATGAGTACACTCCCGTGCTAGCATGCCTCTGGGTTCACTTCATCCTCCAGCTATCATCCATATTGCGAGCAGAACCAAATTCTCGTGCATGCGGAAGCGCGAAGAAGGACTTTTCTTTTTTGAGGATAACCGCATATTCCTTAACCGTAGTAGGAACATGAGTAGTACTCCCTCCGGTCCTCTTTTGTCTGCACATAACTTTTTCAGTATTTCTCTAATTAGTCTGCGTATATACCCTTTTGCATGTGCCCATTTCCCTCCATGCCCCGCATTCACAGCATTAATTAGCGTATGCATGAGCAGCTGCAGCCAGACTCCAGCCAATAAACTGCAGCATGCAAGTGGGCCACTCTGTGCGCGTGGGAGAGAGAAAAGGCAACCGAAGAGCCTGTCCAATCCATTGCATGCAGTAGTCAAACCACCACACCTCTCCTCATGCATGCGCATAACTTCTCCCATTTACTTCTCCATCGGGAACCAAATTTCCTCGGCTTTTTCACTACTCCTTGATCTTCATTTGCATCCAAACCACACTGCATTCACATTGTTTTAACCTCTTCACATCCTCCTGGAGTAATTCCGAAGCCCCTATAAATAATCATCTTCTTCAGTTAGACTAGCCATCTAATCCTAATTCTCCAAACCACAGCCCTCCGGTCCAGCGGTTCCAAATGGCGAAAGAGATCGAGATGCAGGTTTTTAGCGTCCAACATGTCCTCGTCGAAGGCTCGTTGAGCATAGTTGCCACAGTCACCGACTACCCAAGGGTTGTTCGGAAGTGGATCAACAATGTATCCAACTCCCACCAAAAGGTGGAGATGAATGTCATCGGTCTCAACACAGAGTACATGGAGCGTGCCACTGGGAAGATCCAATGCGCCGCTGTCCTTCAGCTGTGCCTCGAAGATAATGTTTTGGTGTACCACATCATACACGCGCCCTCCATACCAGGCGAGCTTCACGATTTCTTGTCTCGGGAGGACATATACTTCTATGGGGCAGGCATCACAGGGGACAAACAGAAGTTGGAGCCGTACAACCTTGATTTGAAAAGCATCGCTGACCTACAAACCAGAATAAAAATTCCTGTAGAAGATTGTGATAAACCGACACCATCCCTATTCGACGTAGCAAATTTTGTGCTAGGAACAAATCTTCAGAAGGGTGACGAGACGCTGGCATTAAGGTCATCTGGATGGGAGAATTATCCCTTGATGTACGAGCGGATAAAATATGCTACCCTCGATGCCCGTGTGAGTTTCGAGATAGCTGCAAGATCCAGAGAGCTTGTTGCGAAGCCGTCTCCCACAAAAAATGAGAACAAGAAGAAGAAGAAGAAGAAGATGCTGCACCAGCAGCAGGGTATTATGGATGGATGAACTATTTCCTCTCTTGTAAAAAAAATATTCCCTCTCTATGTATATTGACATAGATGGACTATTTCGATGGTGTGCATGTCTTTGGAACAAGTAGTAGCGTGGGTCTGCTTGACTATAAGGAACTATTTATCCGCCTAGCTTTCTCTACTACTCCTTCTAGTGATCGATATGCAATGCATATGTCCGTAGACATGACAGCTTATCCATGGAAGTTCAACTACGGTGACCATCACGTTTCATCCACTACCACTCGCGATTCCCACGACGCCGCTCCAACCCACGACACCACGTCCCCCGACGTGCGCCTCACCCCTCTCGGCCGCACCGCCCCGTTGCCTTTGTGTGCATGACATGTGGGCCACCTTAAATGCGGCGAGCATCAAGTTTCTACCACAGCCACACGCGATTCCCACGACGCTGCACGAACCCATGACACCACACGTCCCGCACCATTGAATTTTCATCCAGCGGCTGTGACACATTTCGTCCCGGGCATCAATCCTCAACTGGAGTACTTCTGTACTACAGGTAGTACCCGCCGGTGTGGCCATCTACGCCTCGTAATGCCCCGACACCCAGCTGTGGCACCCTCGCCACGGCCACGCCACCACCGGCTGGTTCATCTCGAACGAGTGAGTCGCGAACCACACCACCACCATGAGAATGACATGTGGGCCAGCCGCATTTACGGTCCGCATGTCATTGACTCATAGGCCGGGCACTAAGCCACTGAAGTTCGGTCCCGTGGGCCCCGAGAGGGAAATGTAACTCCTGCGGCAGGCCTTGTGGTACTCCCGCAGTACGAGCTCGTGCCAAACCCGAAATTTGTTTCTTACTACCAACTACTAGTAAGGTACACATGAATTGCACGCATGAGATTCTGGTGGTTTGTGCATTATGCTTCTACATGTGGAGTCTTCTAGATTCTACATGTGGCAAAATCTGGTGGAATGTAGATGATATCCAACGGCCAGTAGTGCTCGGATTTGCCATCTTTGTACCGTCGGATTGGCTTCATCAAACGACCAACTTTCAAAGTTATGGTTTGGTTTGCAGCCTAAGGTTGCCACGCCTAAGCTTAGGCGTGCCACAAGTGTGTTTTCTTGCGTTCTCGTCTCAGCATAGTTGTTCCCTCTTCATGCATGCTCAAGTCAACACCCCTCTTCATGTATGCTCTCTTCATGCATGCTTCTAGTCTATTTGTGCTAATCTAGTGTGGACTCATGCACCCTCCATACACTCTACCAAACACCCAAAAATGGTCGAGAAGGGAACTCTTGGGATCATGCAGCCTTCATACACCCTACCAAACACACCAGGCATGTGTTTGGTTCATTGCTACACTTGTGGCTTGCCACACTTTTCTAGCTACATGGTCCACATGTCATAGACTCAACTTCTTGCCAAATCTTGCCACACTTGTGGTGGCCATTTTGTTAGCCACATTTTTTGTTTCAGACACACTTTGCCTAAGCTTAGTTGTGGCAAAGTTAGTCATGAATGAAGTTCAACCATGGAGTCTTCTAGATTCTACATGTGGCAGAATATGGTGGAATGTAGATGATATCCAACGGCCAGTAGTGCTCGGATTTGCCATCTTTGTACCGTCGGATTGGCTTCATCCAACGACCAACTTTCAAAGTTATTCACACACTATATAGGGGTATAGATATAGATGTGCCGGCCTGTTGCAATGGATCCAAAGTATATCTGTTTAGTGGAGTGCACTCTAAACACATTATCTATTTATTTTTCTCTAACCTTTCGTAGCCATGCAACCAAGCCACATAAGCTTCATGGGTGCCCCCACATCATATTATTCATACTACGTTGACAGAAAAAAAGATAAATCACCCAAACCGAGATCTTCCCGTTTTTTCTTCCTACGATGCTGTGCCGTGCACGTACCTACTAGTTGTATAGTGGTAGTACTAGTTCTATAGTACAAACTTGGTACTAGTAGGAGTAGAGTAGTACGGAATGCTCCTACTCTATCAACGAGCCCCATCCGACACCAAATTTCTTGGCTTCCGTGCTACAGCTAGATCTTCCCCTCGTTTCTGTTTTCCAACCCGGCGGCGGCGGGGTGCGGTTTGCCAATAGTCGCTTTGCTCAACGGCGGTCCCACATGAAAGTGAAAATGCTAGGCAACACGCCTTCCCTAAGCTATGTGTCGTGCCGGACGGGCCGTGGAGTACTCTCGATTCCCGGGCGTGTGTGGGGGGAGTGCGACGCGAATGCGGCAGGCCTTTTCCTTTTACTAGCAATGTGCCCGTGCATTGCGACGGATCCAAAGTAGTAGAATAGTAGTACTTGTTCACAAACTTGAAAGAAATCACTCTTTCTTTGATATACTCCTAATATATTACTCCCTCCGTTCCTAAATATTTGACTTTTTAGAGATTTCAAATGGACTATCACATACGGATTATATAGACATATTTTGAAGTGTAGATTCACTCATTCTGCTCCGTATGTAGTCACTTATTGAAATCTCTAGAAAGACAAATATTTAGGAACGGAGGGAGTACTTTTCACTCAAAATATATTTCTCAGGCTGTTTTGATGAGGTGAGGGAGGGATGTGGTTGCTTTCAAGATAATAAGGGGTTTTCTGCAAATTGGAGCAGAGAAGTGGGCTATTATTGCAAAAATGCCACAACTTACCTCACAGCCGTTAGATGCAGATCTAATGGTCAGAAACCACGGATGGCAGACACACCACCATCATCAACTGAGTCTTTTATAGGAGTAGGAGTAGAGAAACATGTATGAATTGTAACATTTTGGTTCTGCTCCTTGGCACGATCGATAGATAGAAATAACGATTGCAAACGCTAGGGCGGGGCTATTTCCGCCAGATAAGCAGGGTACGTAGTAGCTAGGTTGGCGCATCGTCGGTTTGGTCACACGCGGTCCGACATGTTCTAGTGTTTCTAGCAAGATGCCCGCGCGTTGCACGAAGTTAATGGAAAAGGTAGGCACAACTTATAAATTGACGGATGGAGTACTAGTTACAGTGATGCATATAATTAAGCAAAGGGATCACACATGTCGGTATTGGCTGGAACGAGAATGCAACAGCACAATAAGAATTAAGGCCACGATGATGATGCAATCGCAGTGGTGGTCACAGAAGGCAAGAAGAAAGATGCATCCATCAACGTATGACCTCCTCCTCCTCAACTTAGTGCGTCGGGCCACCGACCGGCGGCTAAGGAGCGGCGGCTTTTGTGGCGAGGTCGAGGTGCTTCTCGGCAAAGGCATCCAAGGCTTCCAGCCGGTTGAGGAAGGCCAACGTCGTAGCGTCCTCACTGGCCTTGTAGATACCTATGCACATGATTTGCTCGTACACGTGGATGTGTAGGTCGACGAATTCTTGCAGGGCGAGGCGCCTCGCGGTGAGCGCGACCTCCAGGTGGACATTCTTCGTGGCGTCGGCGGGCAGTCGCAGGGCCACCAGTGCTTGAAAGAGGTTCCGGCCAAGGAGGCCGATTAGGGTGGCAGGCAATGAGGAGCCCGGGCTGGAGGAGTACGGCGATGTCGTCCGCGAGCTTCTTGAGGATGGTGAACTTGTTGGTGGTGGCAACGATCATCTGGTCCAACTGAGAGTCGTAGTTGGCGTCGACGGCGGCCATCCACCAGCCGGTCTCCAACACCGTCTGGAGACGATCATCGGCGCCATGCCGCAGGCCGACGTCGTGGACCATCTCGCACAGCCGCTGGCTGCTCGCGCGCATCGCCTCCATGGGTCTGGAGTGAGCTCTTTTGCGCTTAGTGTAGGTGCTTAGGCAAATGCTTAGGTGCGTACGATGTGGTAGATGCATTGGAATGGAGGGGCGCCTTTATATGATGGCAAACTGCGTTGCATTCACATCGCGCAGCCTCTTTTCCCGGTCCTCCTCCCATTACTTCCCTCATGCATTAATTGAAGGAGGATGCATTGGTCGTTCAACATTTCGGGAACCGCTATTCCCTCGCTCGCCTGCATTAAAGCCGTATCGGGAACTGCACCGCCCGCTGTCATATCGAATAGTACTGCGCCGCCCGCTGCACGCCCGGCTGAACACGCCTCCTCGCCTCCATCAAACCCCTCCATTAAACCCGCATGCAAACTGAGAAACCTACTCCGGCCACACGTCTGTTCATGAGCGGGCCGGAATTAAACGCAACGCCGGCCGAGCTCCTCCCGTCCGCCCTCAGTTTAAACGAGGCCAGACGCCGGCCAAGCTCCTACCGTCCGCCCTCTATTTACACGAGGCCAGACAGACAGCGGGCAAGAATCGCACCCCTCCGCCGCTCCCCATCTCCTCCTTCACCATTTTCTCCACTCTTCCGATGGCTTCCGGGGAGCCGTTCTCTGGCATATTACCCGGCTGGGTGGCCCGCCGAGCCCTCCGGATACGGGTGAGGCCGCTCGGTGCTTCACCAACCTCGCTTGGCCCGACGGAGCCAGTTGCCGCCCCAAGCAGGCGCGTGGTTTAGCAACTCGCCGCTCCAGTTCATCTCGAGTTGCTCCACGCCAGCACGGCAGCGAGCACACCGGTACGGGCATAGTCGCTGCCGCGTCGTATCGCGCCTCCCGTGTGTGTGGGCGCGCCTCCCGTGCCCGCGGCAGCGCCATGCAGGCAGAGACAGAAGCCGAGTGCGTGGACAGCGACGAGTCGATGGCCAGCTTCTCGTGTCCGCCACCATCATTGAGGAGAAGTAGAACACGGGAGGCCGCCGACACTTGGGTCCCATGAAGGCCACTGCCGAGGCGACAACTGCGCAGTCAGGTGGTTTCTTTGCTTCTTCGTCTCTTCCGAGGACCTTCGTGGACCCTGAAGGAAATATGCCCTAGAGGCAATAATAAAGTTATTATTTATTCCCTTATATCATGATAAATGTTTATTATTCATGCTAGAATTGTATTAACCGGAAACATGATACATGTGTGAATACATAGACAAACAGAGGGTCACTAGTATGCCTCTACTTGACTAGCTCGTTGATCAAAGATGGTTATGTTTCCTAGCCATAGACATGAGTTGTCATTTGATTAACGGGATCACATCATTAGGAGAATGATGTGATTGACTTGACCCATTCCGTTAGCTTAGCACTTGATTGTTTAGTATTCTGCTATTGCTTTCTTCATGACTTATACATGTTCCTATGACTATGAGATTATGCAACTCCCGTTTATCGGAGGAACACTTTGTATGCTACCAAATGTCACAACGTAACTGGGTGATTATAAAGGTGCTCTATAGGTGTCCAAACGTACTCGTTGGGTTGGCGTATTTCGAGATTAGGATTTGTCACTCCGATTGTCGGAGAGGTATCTCTGGGCCCTCTCGGTAATGCACATCACTATAAGCCTTACAAGCAATGTGACTAATGAGTTAGTTGCAGGATGATGTATTACAGAACGAGTAAAGAGACTTTCCGGTAACAAGATTGAACTAGGTATTGAGATACCGACGATCAAATCTCGGGCAAGTAACATACCGATGACAAAGGGAACAACATATGTTGTTATGCAGTTTGACCGATAAAGATCTTCGTAGAATATGTGGGAGCCAATATGAGCATCCAGGTTCCGCTATTGGTTATTGACCAGAGACGTGTCTCGGTCATGTCTACATAGTTCTCGAACCCGTAGGGTCCGCACGCTTAAAGTTCGGTGACGATCGGTATTATGAGTTTATGTGATTTGATGTACCAAAGGTAGTTCGGAGTCCCGGATGAGATCGGGGATATGACGAGGAGTCTCGAAATGGTCGAGACTTAAAGATCGATATATTGGACGACTATATTCGGACATCGGAAAAGTTCCGAGTGATTCGGGTATTTTTCGGGGGTACCGGGGAGTTACGGGAATACGAGGAAGAAGTAATGGGCCTCATGGGCCAAGTGGTGGAAGAGAGGAGGCAGGGCGCGCGGCCCCCCTAGCCCAAACCGAATTGGACTAGGGGGCCAACCCCCCTTTCCTCCTTTTCCTCCCTCTCCTTCCTTCTCCTTCTCCTCCTTCCTTTCCTCCTCCTAGTAGGAGTAGGAAAGGGGAGTCCTACTCCTACTAAGAGGAGGACTCCTCCTCCTGGCGCGCCCTACAGGGGCCGACCGGCCTCCCCCTTGCTCCTTTATATACAGGGGCAGGGGGCACCCTAGGACACACAAGTTGATCTGTTGATCTATTCCAGCCGTGTGCGGTGCCCCCTTCACCATATTCCACCTCGGTCATATCGTAGCGGTGCTTAGGCGAAGCCCTGCATCGGTAGCAACATCATCACCGTCACCACACCGTTGTTCTGACGGAACTCTCCCGTGAAGCTCTGCTGGATCGGAGTTCGCGGGACGTCATCGAGTTGAACGTGTGCTGAACTCGGAGGTGTCGTACGTTCGGTACTTGGATCGGTTGGATCGTGAAGATGTACGACTACATCAACCGCGTTGTGCTAACGCTTCCGCTTTTGGTCTACGAGGGTACGTGGACAACGCTCTCCCCTCTCGTTGCTATGCATCACCATGATCCTGTGTGTGCGTAGGAATTTTTTTGAAATTACTACGTTCCCCAACAGTGGCATACGAGCCATGTTTTATGCGTAGATGTTATATGCACGAGTAGAACACAAGTGAGTTGTGGGTGATACAAGTCATACTGCTTACCAGCATGTCATACTTTGGTTCGGCGGTATTGTTGGATGAAGCGGTCCGGACTGACATTACGCGTACGCTTACGCGAGACTGGTTCTACCGACGTGCTTTGCACATAGGTGGCTGGCGGGTGTCGGTTTCTCCAACTTTACTTGAATCAAGTGTGGCTACGCCCGATCCTTGAGAAGGTTAAAACAACACTAACTTGACGAACTATCGTTGTGGTTTTGATGCGTAGGTAAGAACGGTTCTTGCTCAGCCCGTAGCAGCCATGTAAAACTTGCAACAACAAAGTAGAGGACGTCTAACTTGTTTTTGCAGGGCATGTTGTGAAGTGATATGGTCAAGGCATGATGCTATATTTTATTGTATGAGATGATCATGTTTTCTAACCGAGTTATCGGCAACTGGCAGGAGCCATATGGTTGTCGCTTTATTGTATGCAATGCAATCGCCCTGTAATTGCTTTACTTTCTCACTAAGCAGTAGCGATAGTCGTAGAAGCAATAGTTGGCGAGACGACAACGATGCTACGATGGAGATCAAGGTGTCGCGACGGTGACGATGGTGATCATGACGGTGCTTCGGAGATGGAGATCACAAGCACAAGATGATGATGGCCATATCATATCACTTATATTGATTGCATGTGATGTTAATCTTTTATGCATCTTATTTTTCTTAGATCGACGGTAGCATTATAAGACGATCTCTCACTAAATTTCAAGGTATAAGTGTTCTCCCTGAGTATGCACCGTTGCGAAAGTTCTTCGTGCTGAGACACCACCTGATGATCGGGTGTGATAAGCTCTACGTTCAAATACAACAGGTGCAAAACAGTTGCACACGCGGAATACTCAGGTTAAACTTGACGAGGCTAGCATATGCAGATATGGCCTCGGAACACTGAGACCGAAAGGTCGAGCGTGAATCATATAGTAGATATGATCAACATAGTGATGTTCACCATTGAAACTACTCCATATCACGTGATGATCGGACATGGTTTAGTTGTTTTGGATCACGTGATCACTTAGATGATTAGAGGGATGTCTATCTAAGTGGGAGTTCTTAAGTAATATGATTAATTGAACTTTAATTTATCATGAACTTAGTCCCAGTAGTATTAGCATATCTATGTTGTAGATCAATAGCTCGCGTTTAGCTCCCCTGTTTTATTTTTGATATGTTCCTAGAGAAAACTAAGTTGAAAGATGTTAGTAGCAATGATACGGATTGGATCCGTGATCTGAGGATTATCCTCATTGCTGCATAGAAGAATTATGTCCTTGATACACCGCTAGGTGACAGACCGATTGCAGGAGCAGATGCAGACGTTATGAACGTTTGGCAAGCTCGAAATGATGACTACTTGATAGTTTAGTGCACCATGCTTAACGGCTTAGAATAAGGACTTCAAAGACGTTTTGAACGTCATGGACCATATGAGATGTTCCAGGAGTTGAAGTTAATATTTCAAGCAAATACCCGAGTTGAGAGATATGAAGTCTCCAACAAGTTCTATAGCTAAAAGATGGAGGAGAATAGCTCAAGCAGTGAGCATGTGCTCAGATTGTCTGGGTACTACAATCGTTTGAATCAAGTGGGAGTTAATCTTCCAGATAAGATAGTGATTGACAGAGTTCTCTAGTCCCTATCACCAAGTTACTTGAACTTCGTGATGAACTATAATATGCAAGGGATAACGGAAATGATTCCCAAAGCTCTTCGTGATGCTGAAATCGACGAAGGTAGAAATCAAGAAAAGCATCAAGTGTTGATGGTTGACAAGACCACTAGTTTCAAGAAAAGGGCAAAGGGAAGAAGGGGAACTTCAAAGAAGAACGGCAAGCAAGTTCCTGCTCAAGTGAAGAAACCCAAGTCTGGACCTAAGCCTGAGACTGAGTGCTTCTACTGCAAAGGGACTGGTCACTGGAAGCGGAACTGCCCCAAGTATTTGGCGGATAAGAAGGATGGCAAAGTGAACAAAGGTATATTTGATAAACATGTTATTGATGTGTACTTTACTAGTGTTTATAGCAACCCCTCAGTATTTGATACTAGAATAGTTGCTAAGATTAGTAACTCGAAACGGGAGTTGCAGAATGAACAGAGACTAGTTAAGGGTGAAGTGATGATGTGTGTTGGAAGTGGTTCCAAGATTGATATGATCATCATCACACACTCCCTATACTTTCGGTATTAGTGTTTAAATAAGAGTTATTTGGTATTTGCGTTGAGCATGAATATGATTTGATCATGTTTATTGCAATACGGTTATTCATTTAAGTTAGAGAACAATTGTTGTTCTGTTTACATGAATAAAACCTTCTATAGTCATACACACCAACGAAAATGGTTTGTTGGATCTCGATCATAGTGATACACATATTCATAATATTGAAGCCAAAAGATGCAAAGTTAATAATGATAGTGCACCTTATTTGTGGCATTGCCGTTTAGGTCATATTGGTGTAAAGCGCATGAAGAAACTCCATGCTGATGGAATTTTGTGAATCACTTGATGCTTGCAAACCATGCCCTATGGGCAAGATGACTAAAACTCCGTTCTCCGGAACAATGGAGCGAGCAACTGAATTATTGGAAATAATACATACTGATGTATGCGATCCGATGAGTGTTGAGGCTCGCGGCGGGTATCATTATTTTCTGACCTTCATAGATGATTTGAGCAGATATGGGTATATCTACTTGATGAAACATAAATCTGAAACATTTGAAAAGTTCAAAGAATTTCAGAGTGAAGTGGAAAATCATCGTGACAAGAAAATGAAGTTTCTACGATTTGATCGCGGAGACGAATATTTGAGTTACGAGTTTGGCCTTCAGTTAAAACAATGTAAAATAGTTTCACTACTCACGCCACCTGGAACACCACAGTGTAATGGTGTGTCCGAACGTCCTAACTGTACTTTATTAGATATGGTGCGATATATGATGTCTCTTACCGATCTACCACTATCGTTTTGGGGTTATGCATTAGAGACCGCTACATTCACGTTAAATAGGGCACCATCTAAATCCGTGGAGATGACACCGTATGAACTCTGGTTTGGCGAGAAACCTAAGCTGTCGTTTCTTAAAGTTTGGGCCTACGATGCTTATGTGAAAAAGTTTCAACCTGATAAGCTTGAACCCAAATCGGAGAAGTGCTTCTTCATAGGATACCCAAAATGTTGGGTACACCTTCTATCACAGATCCTAAGGCAAGATCTTTGTTGCTGAGAATGGATCCTTTCTGGAGAAGGAGTTTCTCTCGAAAGAAGTGAGTGGGAGGAAAGTAGAACTTGATGAGGTAACTGTACCTGCTCCCTTATTGGAAAGTAGTTTATCACAGAAAACTGTTCCTGTGACTCCTACACCAATTAGTGAGGAAGCTAATGATGATGATCATGTAACTTCAGATCATGTTACTACCGAACCTCATAGGTCAACAAGAATAAGATCCGCACCAGAGTGGTACGGTAATCCTGTTCTGGAGGTCATGTTACTTGACCATGACGAACCTATGAACTATGAGGAAGCGATGATGAGCCCAGATTCCACAAAATGTTAGAGGCCATGAAATCTGAGATGGGATCCATGTATAAGAACAAAGTGTGGACTTTGGTTGACTTGCCCGATGATCGGCAAGCCATAGAAAATAAATGGATCTTCAAGAGGAAGACGGGCGCTGATAGTAGTGTTACTATCTACAAAGCTAGACTTGTCAAAAAAAAGGTTTTTGACAAAGTTCAAGGTGTTGACTACAATGAGACTTTTTTCACTCGTAGCGATGCTTAAGTCTGTCCGATTCATGTTAGCAAAATTGTCACATTTTATGAAATCTGGCAAATGGATGTCAAAACTACATTCCTTAATGGATTTATTAAAGAAGAGTTGTATATGATGCAACCAGAAGGTTTTGTCAATCCTAAAAGTGCTAACAAAATATGCAATCTCCAGCGATCCATCTATGGACTGGTGCAAGCATCTCAGAGTTAGAATATACGCTTTGATGAGTTGATCAAAGCATATAGTTTTATACAGACTTGCGATGAAGCCTGTATTTACAAGAAAGTGAGTGGGAGCACTACGGCATTTCTGATAAGTATATGTGAATGACATATTGTTGATCGGAAATAATGTAGAATTTTCTGGAAAGCATAAAGGAGTATTTGAAAGGAGTTTTTCAAAGAAAGACCTCGGTTAAGCTGCTTACATATTGAGCATCAAGATCTATAGAGATAGCTTGATAAGTTTTTTCAATGAGTACATACCTTGACAAGATTTTGAAGTAGTTCAAAATGGAACAGTCAAAGAAAGAGTTCCTGCCTGTGTTACAAGGTGTGAAATTGAGTAAGACTCAAAGCCCGACCACGGCAGAAGATGGAAAGAGAATGAAAGTCATTCCCTATGCCTCAGGCATAGGTTCTATAAAGTATGCCATGCTGTATACCAGATCTATTGTATACCCTACACTGATTTTGGCATGGGAGTACAATAGTGATCTAGGAGTAGATCACTGGACAGCGGTCAAAATTATCCTTAGCGGAATTAGGATATGTTTCTCGATTATGGAGGTGACAAAAGGTTCGTCATAAAGAGTTACGTCGATGAAAACTTTGACACCGATCTAGATAACTCTAAGTCTCGGTCTAGATACATATTGAATGTGGGAGCAATTAGCTAGAGTAGCTCCGTGCAGAGCATTGTTGACATAGAAATTTGCAAAATACATACGGATCTGAATATGGCAGACCCGTTGACTAAACTTCTCTCACAAGCAAAACATGATCACACCTTAGTACTCTTTGGGTGTTAATCACATAGCATTGTGAACTAGATTATTGACTCTACTAAACCCTTTGGGTGTTGGTCACATGACGATGTGAACTATGAGTGTTAATCACATGGTGATGTGAACAATTGATGTTAAATCACATGGCGATGTGATCTAGATTATTGACTCTAGTGCAAGTGGGAGACTGAAGGAAATATGCCCTAGAGGCAATAATAAAGTTATTATTTATTTCCTTATATCATGATAAATGTTTATTATTCATGCTAGAATTGTATTAACCGGAAACATGATACATGTGTGAATACATAGACAAACAGAGTCACTAGTATGCCTCTACTTGACTAGCTCATTGATCAAAGATGGTTATGTTTCCTAGCCATAGACATGAGTTGTCATTTGATTAACGGGATCACATCATTAGGAGAATGATGTGATTGACTTGACCCATTCCCTTAGCTTAGCACTTGATTGTTCAGTATTCTACTATTGCTCTTCATGACTTATACATGTTCCTATGACTATGAGATTATGCAACTCCCGTTTACCGGAGGAACACTTTGTGTGCTACCAAATGTCACAACGTAACTGGGTGATTATAAAGGTGCTCTACAGGTGTCTCCAAAGGTACTCGTTGGGTTGGCGTATTTCGAGATTAGGATTTGTCACTCCGATTGTCGGAGAGGTATCTCTGGGCCCTCTCGGTAATGCACATCACTATAAGCCTTGCAAGCAATGTGACTAATGAGTTAGTTGCAGGATGATGTATTATGGTACGAGTAAAGAGACTTGCCGGTAACAAGATTGAACTAGGTATTGAGATACCGACGATCAAATCTCAAGCAAGTAACATACCGATGACAAAGGGAACAACGTATGTTGTTATGCGGTTTGACCGATAAAGATCTTCGTAGAATATGTGGGAGCCAATATGAGCATCCAGGTTCCGCTATTGGTTATTGACCGGAGACGTGTCTCGGTCATGTCTACATAGTTCTTGAACCCGTAGGGTCCGCACGCTTAAATTTCGGTGACGATCGGTATTATGAGTTTATGTGATTTGATGTACCGAAGGTAGTTCGGAGTCCCGGATGAGATCGGGGACATGACGAGGAGTCTCAAAATGGTCGAGACGTAAAGATCGATATATTGGACGACTATATTCGGACATCGGAAAGGTTCCGAGTGATTCGGGTATTTTTTGGGGGTACCGGGGAGTTACGAGAATATGAGGAAGAAGTAATGGGCCTCATAGGCCAAGTGGTGGAAGAGAGGAGGCAGGGCGCGCGGCCCCCCTAGCCCAAACCGAATTGGACTAGGGGGCCAGCCCCCCTTTCCTCCTTTTCCTCCCTCTCCTTCCTTCTCCTTCTCCTCCTTCCTTCCCTCCTCCTAGTAGGAGTAGGAAAGGGGAGTCCTACTCCTACTAGGAGGAGGACTCCTCCTCCTGGCGCGCCCTACAGGGGCCGACCGGCCTCCCCCTTGCTCCTTTATATACGGGGGCAGGGGGGCACCCTAGGACACACAAGTTGATCTGTTGATCTATTCCAGCCGTGTGCGGTGCCCCCCTCCACCATATTCCACCTCGGTCATATCGTAGCGGTGCTTAGGCGAAGCCCTGCGTCGGTAGCAACAACATCACCGTCACCACGCCGTCGTGCTGACGGAACTCTCCCGTGAAGCTCTGCTGGATCGGAGTTCGCGGGACGTCATCGAGCTGAACATGTGCTGAACTCGGAGGTGTCGTACGTTCGGTACTTGGATCGGTCGGATCGTGAACATGTACTACTACATCAACCGCGTTGTGCTAACGCTTCCGCTTTCGGTCTACGAGGGTACGTGGACAACACTCTCCCTTCTCGTTGCTATGCATCACCATGATCCTGTGTGTGCGTAGGAATTTTTCTGAAATTACTACGTTCCCCAACAGACCCTGCAAAGTGTCTGCCCGACATGAGGAAGACAAAGGGATCCGCGGGCGGCCATTTAGATTATGTACTCCCTCTCCAGCTGGCGGGAAATTTTTGTTCTAAGAATGGATAAATTGTATGTATATATAACTAAAATAAGTCTAGATACATCCATTTAGAGGACAAGTATTTCCGGACGGAGGGAGTATTAATTATACCAAGAGAGCCGGATTGGCACTGCTTAGTTCATGTAAATGTAATGAAATCCATCATGTTTATATGAAGATCCGGCTTTTTTATACGAAATCCTTCATGCTTATATGAAATCGGTCCGTGTTTGCACGAATTTCATCTGGTTGGTTAGAGTTGTGAAAATGTATGCCGCTGGCGTTTGATGTCGTCCTCCACGGAAGGAAGCGGGAGGAAATTTGCCGGCTGCCGTTGGAGATGCTCTTATGCTGGAAATAATAGAGTGACATCCAATCCATTTGAGTTAATTGCCTGTATGATTGTCCCTCTATAAAAAGTTAATTGCATGTACAGTGTACACGTGACTTGCAGGGTGGCTACAACTTCGTACAGAAAGTTAAAAAGAAACAAGTCCATCCTTAATCTTGTATTCTAAGTACTCTGTGGGTTCCACTATCAGTACAGTAGCGAAAGAAATATATATTAAATAATTAATATATAATATAAAAATCTAAAGTTAAAGACATAATTCGAACTCATGTCATCGCGTTGCGAGCATCCGACGCTAACCAGTCCAGCACATTTTTGTTGTAGACCATGCTGGAGATATATCTCCATGTCTACTCTTATACTCCATCCGTTCCTAAATATTTGTCTTTTTCAGATTTCAAATGGACTACCACATACGGATGTGTATGTAGACATATTTTAGAGTGTAGATTCACTCATTTTGATCCATATGTAGTCACTTGTTGAAATATCTAAAAAGACAAATATTTAGGAACGGAGGGAGTAGAAAACAGAGTTGGTGATAATGGTGTGCGTGCCATCCTGCAAGATAGGCCGTCGGATTTATATCTAACGGATAGGAAGAAAACTATGTCAATTTTGCAAAAATATACCCACACCCCTCTCCACGTTCGCAAATATGGCCTTCCCTCGTTCATCCTTTTCTCTCACAAGATAAACTACTCATACAAATGCATCTTGATGTTCTGTGCAACGCATGGGCATCTAGCTAGTTTCTTTTAAAATAGTTACTGCGATAATTGGGTTGAAGTGATATATTTTATGTCTGCCCCAAATGATTTCGGGTTCACTAGTAGTAACAAAGAAAAGGTTGCCTTATTAATTAACATAAAACAGGGTGAAAACTATCACATGAGGCCGGTAAAAACGAGGCACACTGGGTTCAGCGTCATCGTCACTACAGCTGTGCACGCGAGAAGTCTACATATCGAGGGGCTACTCAGCGATGCACAAAGACACAATGTTCGAGAGAGAAACTAATTGACAGATTATGATCAGATCGAGTTGTCACCCTTTTGCTGTCATTGTTGGGGTGGGGGGAGGGGGAGGGAGAGAAAGACGTATCAAGAGTGTGCGCGGTAGGCATAGAGGCACAACTAGCGACTGTGTGTGTATGTGTGTGTGTTTGAAATAGGAGTAGATAGATTACTATCAAGATCGAGGTGCCGCCCTACTCCTTCGGTGTCGGGTAGTGTGTGTGCGTGTGTGTGTGTGTGTGTGTTTGAGAGAGAAGCCAGTCGATAGATTAGTATCAAGATCGAGGTGTCACCCTACTCCTTCGGTGTTGGGAAGTGTGTGTGTGTGGTTGTGTGGGTGTGGGTGTGTGTGTCGGGGGGGGTAGTGACACTTACATATCCCTACTTTTATAAAAAACAGATTTGGTGATGATGGTGTTCCTGCCATCCTACAATATAGGCCATCCGATTTATACCCGACGGATAGGAAGGAAACTATGGCAGTTTTGCAAAAGATACCCACACCCCTCTCCGCATTTGCAAATAAGGCATTCCCTTGTTCATCCTTTTCTCCCACAACATAAACTACTCATACAAATGCATCTTGATGTTCGGCGCAACGCATGGGCATCTTGCTAGTAGGGAGGAGTTTGTGTGACACATATCTAGCTATATTAAGGGATAGGTAGATAGCATTTGTGCGAGGCATACTTAAAGCATCACGAAGATAAACAAAATTGTGTGCATGCAAGTGCCAGAAAAATGAAGCGAGAAACAATGTGTGTGTGTGTGTGCGCGCGCGCGTGTGTGTGTGAGAGAGAGAGGGAGAGAGAGAGAGAGCGAAATCTCAAACAAAAGGTGCTCTGTTGGAATCCCATTGTATGTATTCATATGGTTCCGGAACTCGAGTTAACCTTAGGCATATGTGTGAGAGACATTATTATACTTTGAGACATTAGTGGCTGTGGGTGGGCGGAATTAAAGGGGTGGGCGTGTTCGACAGAGAGAGCGTGTGTGTTTCCGCGTGAGAGACTTGTAGGACGGTGTAGAAAGACGAATTCTAACCTTGTAGGAGGGAGAGAAATACACGAAGTGCGCGTGTGTGATTCCGATGCCCACAGGGAAATGAGATATGTATGCGTGTGAGAGAGATTGCACAATTCATTCACGTATCACTATCTAGCGATCGTGGACGTGCATTGCTTGAACATAAATCAATATCTACTTTGTATCGTGGCCAAAGGTACAATATTGATTCAACGCTATAAAGATTGGACACTCACATATCACATTTTTTTCTATTTAAATAAACCTTTTCAGTTGTGCATGCCAAAGTTACAGTGATGTTTCTTCAAACAACCAATGTAGCTATCATGTACATGCACCATTGTTACTCTTGCATTCAAAATCATTAGTCTTGGATGATTTAAGGTTCTATTATGAAGTAATATATGTAATATTCATATATGAATTCAACGGGTACGCAATTTATGAAATGGAGGCTATGTAATCATATGAGGTAACACTTTTAAGTAGTGGACTACAATATCATTTCTTTTTGTGCGCCTCTACACTAACACATCAATGCATTATGTTTAAAGTAAATAACCAATTGCACTAAATTATCTATTTACACGAGAAATATATAGGCTGAGCGTTTGATCCCTTTTTTTGTGAACGCGCCACTACACCCGTACGATTGGCCGCGCCCGTGTGAACGCCCAAGTTATCGGCGCATCATCCCGAGTTATTGTCTTTTTTTTCTGGGGTGGACTTCACACCAGTTATTAACTGCTGATGCGTGCCCCGTGTACACAGTCTCGCATGAGCTTCCCGCTAGCACGGTCCAAAAATTAGTTGAAACTGGATACGAACGATCCCGCGGGCGGCAAAATCTCCCGCCTCCTTCTAAAATTTCCGCCACCTTAGTCTTTAGCATGCAAAATTCCCCTTTTGTCCTTGGTGCACGGAGACCAATAGTTACAATACCGCCCTCATCTACATAATAGGTCGGGGCTGCTTTGGTAACTTCCGGTTCCCCCCACTACATGGCACCCCATTTCCTCTCCCCCTCCCGCAAAAATGACTAACTCCACAGCACCAGAGCATCTCACATCACGCCGTCCGTACTTCATCGGCCTTTCTCCCCTCCCCTCTTGAAACCCTAGACTGCTCATCCACCGGCGTACCAGAGCCCATTCACTGCCCGCGGCGTCCACCTCGCCAGATCTGCTTCTGCGGCCGCATCTACCCCTCCCACCTCCCCTAGAAACAAGTAGACTGCTCATTCACCACTGTACCGCAGCCCATTCAGTGCCGGCCTTGTCCACGGCGCCGGATCTGCTTCGCCGGTACTCTCGTCAACCGCAACGCATCTGCAACGGCTCATTCGTACTCCCCACCGGAGACGCTTCGTCCACACCCCCCGGAGCCGCCCCACCGACGCCCCCGTCGATGGCCTCTGATCCTCTTCGCCGACACCTTCCTCATCCCTACCGGAGCCGCTTCGCCGACACCATCGTCAACCCCACCGGAGTAGCTTCGCCTATACCATTTTCAACCCTACTGGGGCTGCTTTGCCAACTCACAAGTCCACGGCCTCAGATCCGCTTCCTCGCACCCTCATCCAACCTACCGGAGCAGCTTCTGACGCCCCGTCCACGGCCGCAGATCCGCATTGTCGACACCATCCTTAACCCAACCACCGGAGCAGCTTCACCTACGCCCTCGTCCACGACCACAGATCCGCTTCGCCCACACCGTAGTCCACCCTACCGGAGCCGCTCCACAAACACCCTACTCGACGGTTCTAGGTCTCCTTACGGACCCCGACAGCCAGCGTAGCGTCATCACCCTTGACGTTTCTAACCTGATTCCCATCGTCTGGCAAGATGCCAAGCACCCGCCACGGCCTAGGTACTTGTCACCTTTAAACCCATCCATCATCACCTGCCCGATGTACTTCAAATATACTAACAGGTCGCTGTTACCTGTTATGCAGCTGGCAAAAACTACAAGGATGATGTTTCTTCTGGATCTAACAGCTTGGCCAACCAAGATCCTGGGCCGAGGCATTGCTATGATCTTGTAAGCGTGTGTCTCTGTCTTGTATTGTTCTATGCCTGCCTGCGTGCTTTGCTAGGATTTTCGACCAGTAATCCCTTTGTGCAGACAATGATTTCTACTACTGTCTGCTAAATTAGATATGTAGATGTCATACATGATACTACCTCGTACCTCCGTTCCTAAATATAAGTCTTTCTAGAGATTCCACTATAGGCTACATACGGAGCAAAATGAGAGAATCTACACTCGAAAATGCATCTATATACATCTGTATGTGGTCCATACTGGAATCTCTCCATAGACATATATTTAGGAACAGAGGCAGTACATTACACAAAATCGTAGGTGGCATGTAGGAATTCCAGTACACTACATTAGGCTCCCTTAGAGTGCCTACTAGTCCAGCACACAGAGTCATGGCTAGTTACGCACACAATTATTAATTGGTGGTTTAAATATGCGCAAGGGATATGCAATGTATTATCATGTAGAGATGTCTGAAATTAATCGTGTCAACTTGCAGATAGGGTTACACAATGAAAAAGTACAAGATGTATGTGGCAATTTCATGGTACATCGCAAAAAAAGGAGAGCTAGCGGTGAGCCTATACAGTGTGCTATGGTACGTCACTCCTCCATTGCAATCATCGTGACATGTTATTTGTATGTCAGTTCTATTGGCCAAGTTTCTTAGGGACAGTTATTACAAGTTATCCTAAGAAAATAAGCACCTGTGAATATAACCTCCATGTAATAAGCCAACCAGTTCTTTTCATTGCGTTTTCAGCTTATCTTTGGTATGATCAGTGAAAAGTCTAGATTGCATTATATTTTTTCATTTTGCTGCCCATATGAAAATTAATTTGACTTGCAAACATCACAAATTGAACCCAGTGCAGTAATTAATATGATAGGAAAACAAACCATCACTATTTGCTCAAAATGCAAATACAAAGATACCATCTACTTGGCACAATCTACTTTGGTCAATGTTTTCCATAGAGATCCCATTGCCTAATTTAAACAAAAAACGCATGACCCACATTTAAATGAAGAACAATTATTTATTCAAATTCGATGTTCCAAGTGGCTGGTTATTATCATATAGCAGCACCATCTGAAAGCATCATATAGCAGCAGCAGCAGCTCATAGCAACTCATCATACAACAGCAGCAGTAGTGTGCAATTCATCATATACCACCAGCAGCTCATAGCAATTCATCATATAGCAGCAGGAGGAGCAGCTAATAGCAATTCATCATATAGCAGCAGCAGGAGCAGCTCATAGCAATTCATCATATAGCAGCAGCAGGAGTAGCTCACAGCAATTCATCATACAGCAGCAGCAGGAGCAGCTTATAGCAACTCATCATATAGCAGCAGCAGCAGCTCATAGCAATTCATCATATAGCAGCAACAGCTCATAGCAATTCATCATATAGCAACAGCAGGAGCAACTCATAGCAATGCATCATATAGCAGCAGCAGAAGCAGCTCATAGCAATTCATTGTATAGTGGATCAGAATGAAAATTTGGCAAAAAATCAGAGGAGATCCTCACCTTGTTGGATGAGCTCATCCTTCAACAGCACCTCAAGGCCACGACCTGGGAGGTGGGGAGGGGGAATAAGGTGCCTTCTGCCGCAGTGTGGCATCAGCCGTAGTTGTGCAGCGCCTGCCGGAGTAGTGCGTTGGACGAACCACAGTGGAGCAGCTGCTGGAGACCATGAGAATGAGGGGCGGCACCAGAGGGAGGAGCAGCCAGGGAGATTTGCCCCTACCCACCGGCCATGTAGCCTAGCTGGACTCGAGGACCAGGCCAGATGGGACCAGTGGCGACGGCTTGCTGGAGGAACCCTAGTGCTGCAGGCAGGGGATCGAGGTAGGGGGAAAGGGGAGAGGAGATGCAAGCGGGCAGGGCAATGAACGCTTGCATGTTTGTTTTTACTTGAGGGTGAGGTGTGACGCGGGCATTTTGAGTGTAATATAGGCAGACAACAGAGTCATTTCACTATTCCCCTTCCCTTCAATTTTTAGTGAGGTTCTACCCGAAACACCCCCCTCCAAAGCGAAATTAGTTAAGCCCAAGCCCATAACTCAAAAAATGACTTCTTTACATCTTTTATGGATTATTTTGACAATAAGCCCTGAAAAGGCGGAATAGAACTGGCCCTTAACCTGCAATTCAATTGTGCGTGCAATGATGAATCACTCCTGCCTGCTATAGTGTACATTTAGGCATCATCATACATGGCATAACCTAATACATGTGCATTCCATTGTAGAATCTAGAATATGCAATGTTTATGTTAGTTCATACGTTGCACATGATGTTTAAATGCCCCTTAAATCTGGTCAGTCAAGTGATGGTCTTTAAGCCTCCTTCTTTGCTTTTTTTCTTGATATGTAAGATTTGCTCACACATCTGTTCAATTGCTTGTTTGCATCAGCCAGCCATACTAGGACTGTTTGCTTTGATTACTTGTTGTTCTTGACCTAACACTCTAACAGAGCTTGTCAACGATTTAAACACTAAGGGCTGCTGTAGTGGGGCCTTTTCTAACTCATAGGTGACATAAAGGTTTGGCTGTACACTAAAGTAGGCTCTCCAAGAGTACCTGGAGATCCAGTTCGAAGGTATGCCTAGTTTTTACATAGTGCAGACATAGTAAATGCTCATTTCATTGTGTGCAAGTGCAAGAGGTGCGGCATGTTTCATTATGTGGTGTTGTTTTGTTATAATCTCATCCTTTTGTGTTCACAGACTGGAAAGTATGCATATTTATCTTCCAAGGAGACGAGTAACTAGTTTGTGTCACCTTGCAGAGGGGGTGCAATGAAGATAAGATTGAGGATTTCCAAGTACAAGATGTTAGGAAGGAGCCTTGCAAGAGAAGTAGGAGCTGCGTTGAGCCTCTTCAACCTGTTAAGGTAAGTCACTGTATCCAACTCAACAGTTCAATTCCTTGTTTGTTTCAGGCATAGTTAATTTGCTCTTTTCAATTGCTTTATTTGTCCTCAGTTAATGAGATGCCCAAAGAATGATGCCTGATGTTGGGTACTTGTATAACTATTAGTTGACATAATTAAAGGCCTTACCATTTAATTACTCTGGCGAAGTGTGCCTGAAGCTTTGAAGTCTATTAACCAACTATTATTGAATGAGGCTCACAATCTAGTTTATACTAGGCTAATGATTGCATAGTTTTGCTTGCTGTAGTATGTTTGTATGAAATCCTCTACTGTTCATTATGCTCCCTAAGACTTTAATTGAGCTACAGAATGGCCAACTGCTTGCTTACTTCTACGCAACGTGCTGTCTAAATTTGTAACTTGTCTGTGTTTTGGATTGGGCCCCAACATCATGCTCCTCTGGTGAGCTAAGAGAGATTTCTGTATGCAGGCTGCACAGACTACCTTTTTTATAATTTTTAAAATATCACCTGCTTATGCTTCATGACGTGTAACATTATTATTAGTCCTGTTTTGCCATGTACAAAATAGTCTGTCTTGCTCGCTTCACTGTTGTAACTATATTTTTGCCCTAGTCATGTGTACTTACAGAAACATTTCAGGATGAAGTGACATCAACACAAAGATCTGCGAGCAGTGCGGCATGGCCATTACCGAATGATTATGGATTGGAATTGGAATGTGCTGATGTTCTCGAGCATCAACTAGAGGTGGCAAGACAACGTGTACATGATTCTGAACGTACAATCAACAAGTTGAGACTGGACATGCAGGTATTAGATGCACGAGTAAAAAAATGAAACAAGACACTGAGGTAACAACGAAGGAATTGGAGATTTTGCAGATTGAAATTTGTGCTATCTAAATCCGGCCAATCCTATTTTCTGAAGAGATTATAGTTCAAATGGTAAGTTATGTTGATGCACGTCCATGATGTATGAGCTGTATTTGCCCAGTGTATGTAATTTGCTGTTTGTGTATGCGTTATTATCACTGGTGCTGAACCATAATGCCAAGTGGGTATAATCGGCTGTAATTTCTTTATTGTATAGTGTAGGATTATTCTACGTTTCTATGCCTTAGTCTCTTTATTGTATAGTGTATGTTTTTTAGAGGTGATAGTATAGAGTAGGATAATTCTTTGAATATGCTATATCGTTCAAACGGGGGCCAACTCGCCCAAACGTTGTAGTAACCATGGCCCTCCACAGGCCGTACGATCCATGGGCCATCTACGGGACGGACGATCCATGGCCTTCTGTGGCCGTCCGATTCGTGGGCCCTCTATGGGCTGTAGGATCCGTGGGCCTTCTATCGGCTATCGGATCCATGGGCCTTCTATGGGCCAGCGGATCCATGGGCCTTCTATGGGTTGTCGGATGAATGGGCCTTCTATGGGCCGTCGGGTCAATGGGCCATCTACGTCCCATAGGATCCATGGGCCTTCTACGGGCCGTCTCATCTATGGGCCGTGTATGAGCCGTATAAGGGGCTGTAAACGGGCTAGAGTGGAAATCGTACGTTTTATGGGCTGACCATAACAGGCCGTTAATAGGCCGTATTTGATGATGCTATGAAAATGGCCAACAGATTAACGGGCCACAAACGGGCCGACTGTATCAACGGGCTGAATTTGGCCCATAAGCAAAAAAGGCCAGTAACGGGCCGTAAGTAACCGAATGCTGGAAATGAGCCCAAGAATAAATGGGCCCTCAGAAGGCCGAAAGGTAACACGGGCTGGAAACGACCCAATGGAATAATGGGCTGCTATGGGTATAGAGCAATACACTGTTCATTACGGGCCGGTTTCACGACGGGCCATTAATAGGCCAAGATTTACAAAGGGACTCATATGGGCCGAAATACGTCATGGGCCATACATGGGCCGGAAGTTAAAACGGGCTGGAATTATATTGGACGGCCCAGATGACGCTACTGGGCCTAATTCAGATAGGCCGTAAACGGGCCCTGGGTTAGCGGGCTGTAAATGGGCTATATGCGAACAGGCCGTTAACAGGCTTGCCATGGGCCGGCCTGCCACCTTTTGACCAAGTCAAACGGGCCGGCCTTTTCACAGGAATGGGCCTCTATTGGGCCGTGCCACGTGTTGACGTATCATAGGCGCTTTAGGTCCAATGAGTGGATGACATCTGTCCCAACGGTGAGCCGACACGTGTTTCCTCCAGCCAATGATGATTTTACACGTGGAAAATCCCCATTGGTCGGGGCTGTTAACGGGTTATCGGATCCAAAAATAGACCCGATAGCTTAACAGTGTTCCTTACGGTGGATGCCACGTGTCGGTCACCCTTGACGAAAGCACTTCTGTGATGCGCGATTTATCGTCATGGAAGTGGACACTTCCGTGATGATAATTTTGGTGATGTCATGGACCCCTTCTACGACAGCACAGGTATGGCTATCTTGATTCTGTCATAAATTTGTCATGGATGTACATGCATGACAGAAAACGTGACCTACTATGACAAACAGGTATCATTACGGAAGTGTATTTTTTGTAGTGCTTCCCAGGCCGGGGAGAGGATCAAGAGGCGCCCAAAGGCGAAGCCCCTGTCGCCGAACACCAGGGGGAACCAATCCCCCGGGCTGGGGAGGAGGGCCGTACTCAGTTCGGCCCTCAATCAGACTTGATTCCGGAGACCGATACAGGTCCGGAATCCGACGCGCAACCTCCTTCGAAAGAAGGGGGTATGCCTATTCCACCAGTGACCCCTGTCCAACCAGGGGCACCAGATGATCTGCTGGACGCGCTGCGAGGCGCTTCCATTGCGGATGAGCACCATGTTCTTATGAGCACGGTGATTGAAAGGGTTCAGTCCGTTAAGAGCGGACTAACCGAAGCCTGCAGCAGCCTGCTGACAGGTTTTGAGGTAAGCGACGCAAAAGGAGAAAATCCCAATATAGACAGTAGCCCTTGAGACACTGTCCGGTGTTCGTAAAGGAAAGCCGGACAGAGGATCATCCTTTTATTGCAGGAAACTAACTAAATTTGTCTGGAATAAATATGCAGGCTTCGCTGCTGGCCGTGGCCTCACGTGCTGCCGAAGTCTCCGATCTAAAGCGTAGGCTGGAGCAGGCCGAGGAGGAGCTCGGCCAGGTGAGGAGGCAGCTCCAGGAGAATCAAGGTATGTGATAACCCGGGAAATATTCGAAAAGAGTAAAATGTATATTGACCAAAGTGTCATGATATATAGGAACGACGACCGAGGTCGAGGCCCTGAAAAAGGCCCTGGGCGAAGCCGAGGTGAAGGCTGTCAAGGAGCAGGTTGCCCGTAAGAAGCTCAAGGCCCGGGTCAACGAGGTCCAACAAGAGCTCCACGATGCGGTGAAGAAGTGTGAGACCTTGGAGCGCGACGTGTCGGCTAAAGAAGCCGAACTCTCCAAGGCTCGGCAGAGCACAGAGATGGCCCGGAACGAGGCCCAGGGCGCCCTCCAAGAGATCCAGGAGGCGAGGAAGATTGCGGCGGGTAAGGCATTCAGTATGCAAAGCAAATATGCGAAGAGGAAGTATCTTTTACTAACCCGGATTCGGAGTTCTCCAAGGGCTTTTGCTGATCTGCCACGAAGTGTGTCCAACGCCGCGGAGTTCTTTCGAGCCGAAGAAGGAAGTCCCACGGAGAAGCTATTCTGGTCGCAATATTTTGTGCCAGAGCATCCCGTGCCCTTCACCGATCAGCTGAAACAGCTGGTGGAGCTGCATAGGGTGGCCGAACTAGCCATGAAGGATTTGATAATCCGGCTATGGCCGGCCGAAGCTATGCCCAGCAGCTACTTCGGACTCGTGAGGCGGATGGTGAATGCCTGTCCTTGGCTGGATATCGTCAAGCGATCGACCTGTATTGAAGGTGCTCGTATGGCCTTCGCTCGTTGCAAGATGTGGTCGGCGAAGATGAACGCCGCCGAGCTGGCCAGGGGGCCGCCAGAGGGCAAGGAGCACCGCACACCTGAGCGCTATTTTGCGGATGTCCTAGAAGGGTCTCGGATTATGGCAACGCAGTGTGGGCAGGACATTATTTTCGAATGAATACATTCGTATTGTCTTTGCCTTGTATGATGAAACAAAGTCAGTTTGTAATATAATTTTTGTTATGTTTTAATTTTTTTCCTCCTGTGCGGCCGTGTTTTATGGAATCTCAGGGCTAGCCAATCGTCGGCTTCTGCCCCCATGTAGGTAGTACGGGGGTGTTCGGGATGGAATCTAAACAATCTTGATCCAATTGTATGGTCCTTCAAGGAGTTGTTTAGCTCAACGAACCAGGCAATCAGACTATGCGGCTTAAACGCCCTCACTTAGCCATAGGAGTTTTACAATAAAACATAGACGCAACCCCTAGTTTTCGATCCAGAGTGCTATGGGCGCCTGATCGGGAAGTACCGATCCTTCGCGTAATGCGGGGGAAATCTCCAACGATTTGTAACCTCCGAACAGCTGACCGGCTCTCGCTGCATCATGACAGTCAGTTTTTGGCTTTCTCTACTGAGGTGCTCCATTGGATAAACCAGGGCACATTCACAGTAGTTCTTCCTTTACTACCTTAGCCGATATAGCGGAACGTAAGGTAGCAAGCACAGGAGCCGGGCAACCCAACTATTGACCAAAGACATGATTCGGAGCCAATGCATATAATGCTAAATTCGGGGTGCCGAACTATACTATAAAAGTGTTCGGACTTTGTTGCCGTATTGTGGGGCGCCTGGGAGCCCCTGGCAAAATATGAAACGTACCAAAGTGTACGGGTGCTAAAATATAAGTTATTTAGAGGAAAACAGAAAGAAAGCAGGGGTAATATCTTGGGCCCTTAAACTTGAGCCACGAACTGTTTCCATTATAAATGGGTTAATGCGTCAAAGCGCACTGATACAAATGGTGCGATAAGCAACCGACTTTTTAACATGCCATGACCAAAGGCGAGCTGCGTATGGGTCCTGACAACAGGTAGAGTAGACGTTAATCGGACCTCTAGAACTTCCCTTGTACGTCTGTGCTTCTTGCCATCCTGGTGTTTTTATCCTTTGACAGGACCAGTAGTCGGGTCGTCCAAGAAGGCTTATGCAAAATAAACCGAAAAAGGGAAAAGGAAATAGTGACAATATATGTATGTCTGGGATCGGTCGAGCCGAACTATGGATCACAAGCTAGTTGTGCCTCCGTCGATGCCCATGGGATTTCAAGTGCGTAATAATGCATGCGTACCTGATCGGGGCTGGGACAGATGCCAAATTGCTAGTCGAGCTCTTGATGAGCCGCGCTGGCCTGGTGTAGCGTAGTCCGAACCCTCTTTACGATGTCCAGCGGCTCAGCAGCCGGATTACGGTTCTGCTTGAGAAGGCCGCTCTGTGCTTCTGCTGCGAGGGCGGCGGTGTGCTCCTCTGTACGGAGGGAGCGCTCTGTGTTTCCGTTGACCGTTATGACGCCACATGGACCGGGCATGTTAAGCTTAAGATAAGCATAGTGTCACCGCATTGAACCCAGCGAATGCCGTCCGTCCGAGCAGTGCGTGATAACCACTGCGGAATGGGACGATGTCAAAGATTAACTCCTCGTTTCGGAAGTTGTCAGGGGATCCAAAGACAACCTCTAGTGTGATTGAGCCCGTACAGCGGGCCTCTACACCTGGTATGACTCCTTTGAAGGTAGTCTTTGTTGGCTTGATCCTTGATGGATTAATGCCCATTTTGCGCACTGTGTCTTGATAGAGCAGATTGAGGCTGCTACCACCGTCCATGAGGACTCGCGTTAGGTGGAATCCATCAATGATTGGGTCTAGGACAAGTGCGGCTGATCCGCCATGCCGGATAGTGGTCAGATGATCCCGACGATCAAAAGTGATCGGGCATGATGACCATGGGTTGCATTTTGGGGCGACTGGCTCTATCGCATAAACGTCCCTTAGTGCGCGCTTGCGCTCCCTCTTGGGGATGTGCGTAGCATATATCATGTTCACCATTTTGACTTGAGGGGGAAACTTCTTCTGTCCCCCTGTGTTCGATTGCCGGGGCTCCTCGTCGTCGTCCTCGCTTTGTGATCCCTTTTCCCTGTTCTCGGCGTTTAATTTGTCGGCCTGTTTAAAAACCCAACAGTCTCTGTTGGTATGATTGGCTGGTTTTTCTGGGGTGCCATGTATCTGGCACGGACGATCGAGTATGCGGTCCAGGCTGGATGGTCCCTGAGTTTCTCTTGTATGGTTTCTTCCGCTGGTTGGACTTGGAGCCACTGAATCCGGCGTTGACTGTAGTGTCGTCGGTATTATCAACATTGCTTCGGCCTTTGTGCCTGGTACGTCGGAGCTTGCCGTTGTTGTTCTTAACCTCAGAGGGACCTGCCTCGCTGGCTGTGTTTTTGCTGCGAGCCAACCAACTATCCTCACCTGCGCAAAAGCGGGTCATGAGTGCTGTGAGGGCTGCCATAGATTTTGGCTTTTCTTGGCCGAGGTGGCGGGCGAGCCATTCGTCGCGGATGCTGTGTTTAAAGGCCGCTAGGGCTTCGGCATCCGGGCAGTCGACGATCTGGTTCTTTTTAGTTAGGAACCTAGTCCAGAACTTCTTGGCGGACTCCCCAGGCTGTTGAACTATGTGTCTTAAGTCATCGGCGTCTGGTGGCCGGACATATGTACCTTGGAAGTTATCGAGGAAGGCCTCTTCCAAGTCCTCCCAGCTGCCAATAGAATTTTCAGGCAGGCTATTTAACTAGTGCCAAGCTGGCCCTTTAAGCTTTAGCGGGAGGTACTTGATAGCGTGGAGGTCATCTCCCCGAGCCATGTGGATGTGGAGGATAAAGTCCTCGATCCATACCGCGGGATCGGTTGTCCCGTCGTACGATTCGATATTCACAGGTTTGAACCCTTCAGGGAATTCGTGGTCCATTACTTCATCCGTGAAGCAGAGAGGATGTGCGGCGCCCCTATATTTGGCCGCACTGCGCCGTAGCTCCGATGGAGTTCGTCTGCGGTTATCGGCTCGGTTGTGACTAAGTTTGTCACGTCCGAATAGGTAGCCATCATCACGTGTCGAGGGAGGTCCTCACGATCCGTAAATCAATTGGGTATGTCCTGCTATACTGTCCAGGGTCTGCCGGAGGTCGTATGTGTGACCCCGAGCTGTTTTGTCTCTCTTTTTACGAGGCGGTGGGGCAGGCTGCTGTTCAGCCTGAGCTGCCGCTCTATCCCGACCGCGTGGTGGCTGGTCCGCCGTACTGTCCCGACCGCGTGGTGGTCGATCGGCCGCATTACGCAAGGGAGGTATGAGCTCCGGCGCCTCTTCCTCGAACTGGGGTAGTAGCCTTCGCTGTGGGTAAATCTTGGCTGGGTGTCTGAGGCCGTATTCTTCAGCTGCCAGGACATTAGTCCATCTGTCAATGAGCAGATCTTGGTCAGCTTGAAGCTGCTGCTGTTTCTTTTTCAGGCTCCTTGCAGTGGCTATTAGCTGGCGCTCAAAGCGCTCCTGCTCCAGAGGCTCCTCAGGCACGATGAAGTCGTCGTTGCCGAGGCTTGCCTCCTCCTCGGAGGGCAGATGGTAGCTACCATCCTCCGAGTCTTCTTCCATTGCCTGTTTGTCAGGGCTGACTTGCCCATCTTCCCGATGGTCTTGTTCGGCAGTTTGTTCGTCGGGTTCTTCTGTGTCTTCGGTACCATCGGAAGTGTTATCATCTCATGTGCCAGTGTTGTTGTCCCAACTGCGGCGGGATTTAGAGCGGCGCCGCTGGCGCCGGCGCTTTGGTTGTGATTTAGGAGGGTCCTCCTTTGTCGGTTTTTCCTTGTCATCGCCACTATTATTTTTCGGCGTGTCTACCATGTAGACGTCGTGTGAGGAAGTGGCCGTCCATCGTCTGGTAAACAGCGGGTTTTGGGCCTCCTCGTCTCCGGCATCGTCGTCCATACCGTCGATGTCTTCGAAGTCATAGTCAAGCGCGTCGGTTAAATCTTCGACAGTGGCTACAAAGTGGGTGGTGGGTGGGAAGCGAAATTCTCCTTCATCATCAGCCTCCAGTTCGAACCGGACATAATTCGGCTGTGAGTCGCCCGCCAAGGACAGATTTCTCAACGAATTTAGCACATCGCCCAAGGGCAAGTGTTGGAAGATGTCTGCGGTGCTGAATTCGAAGATCGATAAACGATCAAGTTCGGCGTCCGCGGGCTCACCTGGTTCGGAACTTATAGCCAGAGACGAGTCCGGAATTCCGGTGACACAGGTATTGTGTGAGGTTAAGTCCATGTGCGGCTCCAACGCCGGTGAGTCTGTGGCCTCCGTGGTGGGGTCGAGCCTCCGATCCTTGGATGCCGCAGTGTGCTCTGGATCTAAAGCCGGAGGGGTTAAAGGAGCTATCTCCTGGATGCGGTCTGACGATAGATTTAGGTCATGTCCATAAAGGTGACCAGGAGTGGTCGCCACGGTCTCGAATCCGGCGAAGATCAAATCTCCACGGATGTCCGCAACTTAATTCAAGCTCCCAAATCTGACTTGATGGCCAGGGGTGTAGCTATCGATCTGCTCGAGGTGACCAAATGAGTTGGCCCGCAGTGCAAAGCCGCCGAACACGAAGATCTGTTCGGGGAGGAAGGTTTCTCCTTGGACAGCTTCATTGTTAACGATTGAAGGGGCCATCAAACCTTTTGGGGACGGCATAGTGGAACTCTCAATGAAAGCACCAATGTCGGTGTCAAAACCGGCGGATCTCGGGTAGGGTGTCCCGAACTGTGCGTCTAAGGTCGATGGTAACAGGAGACAGGGGACATGATGTTTACCCAGGTTCGGGCCCTCTCTATGGAGGTAATACCCTACTTCCTGCTTGATTGATCTTGATGAATATGAGTATTACAAGAGTTGATGTACCACGAGATCGTAATGGCTAAACCCTAGAAGTCTAGCCTGTATGACTAAGGTAATGAGTATCTTCCTTTCCGGACTAAGTCCTTTGGTTTATATAGACACCGGGAGGTCTAGGGTTACACAAGGTCGGTTACAAAGAAAGGAATCTACATATCCGGTCGCCAAGCTTGCCTTCCACGCCAAGGAGAGTACCATCCGGACACGGGTGCAGTCTTTGGTCTTCATGTCTTCACAGCCCATTAGTCCGGCCCATGGCTAACAGGCCGGACGCCCGAGGACCCCTTAGTCCAGGACTCCCTCACTCATCAAACTGTATATTCCAACTCCGAGATGCTTGCACCAGTCCATAGATGGATCGCTGGAGCTTGCACATTTTGTTAGCACCTTTAGGATTGACAAAACCTTCTGGTTGTATCATATACAACTCTTTTTTAATAAATCTATTAAGGAATACAGTTTTGACATCCATTTGTTAGATTTCATAAAATGTGGAAATTGCTAACATGATTCGGACAGACTTTAAGCATCGATGCTAGTGAGAAAATCTCATCATAGTAAACACCTTGAACTTGTCAAAAACCCTTTTCGACAAGTCGAGCTTTGTAGATAGTACCACTACTATCAGCGTCCGTCTTCCTCTTCAAGATACATTTTATTCTCTATGGCTTGCTGATCATCGGGCAAGTCAACCAAAGTCCATACTTTGTTCTCATACATGGATCCTATCTTAGATTTCATGGCCTCAAGCCATTTTGCGGAATCTGGGCTCATCATCGCTTCCTCATAGTTCGTAGGTTCGTCATGGTCAAGTAACATGACCTCCAGAACAGGATTGTCGTACCACTCTGGTGAGGACCTTACTCTGGTTGACCTACAAGGTTCAGTAGTAACTTGATCTGAAGTTTCATGATCATCAACATTAGCTTCCTCACTAATTGGTGTAGGAATCACTGGAACTGATTTCTGTGATGTACTACTTTCCAATTCGGGAGAAGGTACAATTACCTCATCAAGTTCTACTTTCCTCCCACACACTTCTTTCGAGAGAAACTCCTTCTCTAGAAAGGATCCATTCTAAGCAACGAATATCTTGCTTTCGGATCTGTGATAGGAAGGTGTACCCAATAGTCTCCTTTGGGTATCCTATGAAGATGCATTTCTCCAATTTGGGTTCGAGCTTATCAGGTTGAAGCTTTTTCACATAAGCATCGTAACCCCAAACTTTAAGAAACGACAGCTTAGGTTTCTTGCTAAACCACAGTTCATATGTTGTCGTGTCAACGGATTTAGATGGTGCCCTATTTAACGTGAATACAGCTGTCTCTAATGCATAACCCCAAAACGATAGTGATAAATCGGTAAGAGACATCATATATCGCACCATATCTAATAAAGTACGGTTATGACGTTCGGACACACCATTACGCTGTGGTGTTTCAGGTGGCGTGAGTTGCGAAACTATTCCACATTGTTTCAAATGAAGACCAAACTCGTAACTCAAATATTTGTCTCCGCGATCAGATCGTAGAAACTTTATTTTCTTGTTACGAAGATTTTCCACTTCACTCTGAAATTCTTTGAACTTTTCAAATGTTTCAGACTTATGTTTCATCAAGTAGATATACCCATATCTGCTCAAATCATCTGTAAAGGTCAGAAAATAACGATACCCGCCGCGAGCCTCAACACTCATCGAATCGCATACATCAGTATGTATTATTTCCAATAAGTCAGTTGCTCGCTCCATTTGTTTCGGAGAACGGAGTCTTTAGTCATCTTGCCCATGAGGCATGGTTCGCAAGCATCTAGTGATTCCAAAAGCCCATCAGCATGGAGTTTCTTCATGCGCTTTACACCAATATGACCTAAACGGCAGTGCCACAAATATGTTGCACTATCATTATCAACTTTGCATCTTTTGGCATCAATATTATGAATATGTGTATCACTACGATCGAGATTCAATAAACCATTCACCTTGGGTATATGACCTCGGAAGGTTTTATTCATGTAAACACAATAACAATTATTCTTTGACTTAAATGAATAACCGTATTGCAATAAACATGATCCAATCATATTATGCTCAACGCAAACACCAAATAACATTTATTTTAGGTTTAACACTAATCCCAAAGGTAAAGGGAGAGTGCAATGGTGATCTTATCAACCTTGGAATCACTTCCAACACACATCATCACCTCACCCTTAACTAGTCTCTGTTTATTTTGCAACTCCCATTTTGAGTTACTACTCTTAGCAACTAAACCAGTATCAAATACTGAGGGGTTGCTATAAACACTAGTAAAGTACACATCCACAACATGTATATCAAATATACTTTTGTTCACTTTGCCATCCTTCTTATCCGCCAAGTATCTAGGGCAGTTCCACTTCCAGTGACTATTTCATTTGCAGTAGAAGCACTTAGTTCCAGGCTTGGGTCTTGCTTTGGGCTTCTTCATGGGAGCAGCAACTTGCTTGCTATTCTTCTTTGAAGTTCCTCTTTCTTTCCCTTTTCCCTTTTTCTTGAAACTAGTGGTCTTGTTAACCATTAACACTTGATGCTATTTCTTGATTTCTACCTTCGCTGATTTCAGCATCGCGAAGAGCTTGGGAATTACTTTCGTCATCCCTTGCATATTATAGTTCATCACTAAGTTCTAGTAACTTGGTGATAGTGACTAGAGAACTTTGTCAATTACTATCTTATCTGGAAGATTAACTCCCACTTGATTCAAGCAATTGTAGTACCTAGACAATCTGAGCACATGCTCACTGGTTGAGCTATTCTCCTCCATCTTGTAGGCAAAGTACTGTCAGAGGTCTCATACCTCTCGACACGGGCATGAGTATGAAATACCAATTTCAACTCTCTGAACATCTTATATGCTCCGTGGCTTTCAAAACATTTTTGAAGTCCCGGTACTAAGCCGTAAAGCATGGTGCACTAAACTATTAAGTAGTCATCATACCGAGCTTTGTAAAACGTTCATAATGTGTGCATCTACTCCGGCAATAGGTCTGTCACCTAGCGGTGCATCAAGGACATAATACTTCCGTGCAGCAATGAGGATAATCCTTAGATCACGGACCTAGTACGCATCATTGCTACTATCATCTTTCAACATAGTTTTTCTCTAGGAACATATCAAAAATAAACGGGGAGCTACATCGCGAGCTATTGATCTACAACATAGTTATGCAAATACTATCAGGACTAAGTTCATGATAAATTAAAGTTCAATTAATCATATTACTTAAGAACTCCCACTTAGATAGACATCCCTCTATTCATCTAAATGATCAGGTGATTCATATCAACTAAACCATGTCCGATCATCACGTGAGATGGAGAAGTTTTCAATGGTAAACATCACTATGTTGATCATATCTACTATATGATTCACGCTCGACCTTTCGGTCTCAGTGTTCCGAGGCCATATCTGCATATGCCAGGCTCGTCAAGATTAACCCGAGTATTCTGCGTGTGCAAAATTGGCTTGCACCCGTTGTATGTGAACGTAGAGCTTATCACACCCGATCATCACGTGGTGTCTCGGCACGACGAACTATCACAACGGTGCATACTCAGGGAGAACACTTGTACCTTGAAATTTATTGAGAGATCATCTTATAATGCTACCGCCGTACTAAGCAAAATAAGATGCCTAAAGGATAAACATCACATGCAATCAAAATAAGTGATATGATATGGCCATCATCATCTTGTGCCTTGGATCTCCATCTCCAAAGCACCGTCATGATCACCATCGTCACCGGCTTGACACCTTGATCTCCATCGAAGCATCGTTGTCGTCTCGCCAACTATTGCTTCTACGACTATCGCTACCGCTTAGTGATAAAGTAAAGCAATTACATGGCGATTGCATTTCATACAATAAAGCGAAAACCATATGGCTCCTGCCAGTTGCCGATAACTGTTACAAAACATGATCATCTCATACAACAATTTATATATCATCACGTCTTGACCATATCACATCACAGCAAGCCCTGCAAAAACAAGTTAGACGTCGCCTACTTTGTTGTTGCAAGTTTTACGTGGCTGCTACGGGCTTATAGCAAGAACCGTTCTTACCTACGCATCAAAACCACAACGATTTTTTGTCAAGTGTGCTGTTTTAACCTTCAACAAGGACCGGGCGTAGTCAAACTCGATTCAACTAAAGTTGGAGAAATAGACACCCACTAGCCACCTGTGTGCGAAGCATGGTGGTAGAACAAGTCTCATGAATGCGGTCATGTAATGTCGGTCTGGGCCGTTTCATCCAACAATACCGCCGAATCAAAGTATGACATGTTGGTAAGCAGTAAGACTATTATCGCCCACAACTCTTTGTGTTCTACTCGTGCATATAACATCTACGCATAGACCTGGCTCGGATACCACTGTTGGGGAACATAGTATTGCAAAAAAATTCCTACGATCACACAAGATCTATCTAGGAGAAGCATATCAACGAGCGGGGAGAGTGTGTCAACGTACCCTCGTAGAACGAAAGCGGAAGCGTTTAGTAACATGGTTGATGTAGTCGAACATCTTCACGATCCAACCGATCAAGTACCAAACGCATGCCACCTCCGTGATCTGCACACGTTCAGCTCGGTGACGTCCCTCGAACTCTAGATCCAGCTGAGGCCGAGGGAGAGTTTCGTCAGCACAACGGCGTGGTGACGGTGATGATGAAGTTACCGACGCAGAGCTTCGCCTAAGCACTACGACAATATGACTCATGTGGAAAACCGTGGAGGGGGGCACCGCACACGGCCTAGAAATCAACTTGTGTGTCTATGGGGTGCCCCCTCCCCCATATATAAAGGAGGGGAGGAGGGGGCCGGCCGGCCTCAAGGGGCGCACCCAAGGGGGGAATCCTACTCCTACTAGGAGTAGGTTCTCCCCTTTCCTAGTCCAACAAGGAGGGGAAGGAAGGAGGAAGGGGAGAGAAGGAAGGAGGGGGGCACCGCCCCCACCCCTTGTCCAATTCGGACTGGGGGGCCGCCACCTCCTGGCCGGCCCTCCCTCCTCTAAGGCCCATGGTGGCCCATTAACTTCCCGGGGGGTTCCGGTAACCCTCCGGCACACCAGTTTTATACGAAACTCTCCGGAACACTTCCGGTGTCCGAACAACATGGTCCAATATATCAATCTTTATGTCTCAACCATTTCGAGACACCTCGTCATGTCCGTGATCTCATCCGGGACTCCGAACAACCTTCGGTACATCAAATCACATAAACTCATAATACCAATCGTCATCGAACGTTAAGCGTGTGGACCCTACGGGTTCGAGAACTATGTAGACATGACCGAGACACTTCTCCGGTCAATAACCAATAGCGGAACCTGGATACTCATATTGGTTCCTACATATTCTACGAAGATCTTATCGGTCAAACCGCACAACATACGTTGTTCCCTTTGTCATTGGTATGTTACTTGCCCGAGATTCGATCGTCGGTATCTTCATACCTAGTTCAATCTCGTTACCGGCAAGTCTCTTTACTCGTTCTGTAGTGCATCATCCCGCAACTAACTCATTAGTCACATTGCTTGCAAGGCTTATAGTGATGTGTGATACCTCTCCAACGTATCTACTTTTCCAAACACTTTTGCCCTTGTTTTGGACTCTAACTTGCATGATTTGAATGGAACTAACCCAGACTGACGCTGTTTTCAGCAGAACTGCCATGGCGTTATTTTTGTGCAGAAATAGAAGTTCTCGGAATGACCTGAAAATCCACGGAGACACGTTTTGGAATTAATGAAAAATATTGGCGAAAGAATCAGTATCAGGGGGCCCACACCCTTGCCACGAGGGTGCAGGGCGCCCCCTGGGCGCGCCCCCTGCCTCGTGGGCCCCCTGGGACTCCACCGACCTCAACCCCAACTCCATATATTCACTTTCAGGGAGAGAAAAATCAGAGAGAAGGATTCATCGCGTTTTACGAGACGGAGCCGCCGCTAAGCCCTAATCTTCGTCGGGAGGGCTGATCTAGAGTCCGTTCGGGGCTCCGGAGAGGGGAATTCGTCGCCATCGTCATCATCAACCATCCTCCATCACCAATTTCATGGTGCTTACAACCGTGCGTGAGTAATCCCATCGTAGGCTTGCTGGACGATGATGGGTTGGATGAGATTTACCATGTAATCGAGTTTGTTTTGTTAGGGTTTGATCCCTAGTATCCATTATGTTCTGAGATTGATGTTGCTATGACTTTGCTATGCTTAATGCTTGTCACTAGGGTCCGAGTGCCATGATTTCAGATCTGAACCTATTATGTTTTCATGAATATATGTGAGTTCTTGATCCTATCTTGCAAGTTAATAGTCACCTACTATGTGTTATGATCCGGCAACCCCGAAGTGACAATAACCGGACCACTCCCAGTGATGACCGTAGTTTGAGGAGTTCATGTATTCAGTAAGTGTTAATGCTTTGGTCCGGTACTCTATTAAAAGGAGGCCTTAATATCCCTTAGTTTCCAATAGGACCCCACTGCCACGGGAGCGTAGGACAAAAGACGTCATGCAAGTTCTTTTCCATAAGCACGTATGACTATATTCGGAATACATGCCTACATTACATTGATGAACTGGAGCTAGTTCTGTGTCACCCTATGTTATAACTGTTGCATGAGGAATCACATCCGACATAATTATCCATCATTGATCCATTGCCTACGAGCTTTTCACATATTGATCTTTGCTTAGTTACTTTTCCGTTGCCACTGTTACGATTGCTACAAAAACTGCTACGGTTACTTTTGCCACCGTTACCGTTACTTCCATACTACTTTGCTACTAAATACTTTGTTGTAGATATTAAGTCTTTCAGGTGTGGTTGAATTGAAAACTCAACTGCTAATACTTGAGAATATTCTTTGGCTCCCCTTGCATCGAATCAATAAATTTGGGTTGAATACTCTACCCTCGAAAACTGTTGCGATCCCCTATACTTGTGGGTTATCTAGACTATTTTCTGGCGCCGTTGCCGGGGAGCATAGCTCTATTCTTTGAGTCACTTGGGATTTATATCTGTTGATCACTATGAGGAACTTGAAAGATGAAAGAACCAAGATTTTTCCCTCAACTACGAGGGGAGGTAAGGAACTGCCATCTAGCTTTGCACTTGATTCACCATCTGTTATGAGTAAATTTGCGACACCTACACCTGTTATTGATTCTCATAAGTCCCATGTTATTGATGATGCCACTTCTGCTATGCATGATGCTTATGATGAAACTGTTGGGGAACGCAGTAATTTAAAAAAAAATCCTACGCACACGCAAGATCCATCTAGGTGATGCATAACAACGAGAGGGGAGAGTGTTCTCCACGTACCCTCGTAGACCGTAAGCGGAAGTGTTATGACAACTCGGTTGATGTAGTCGTACGTCTTCATGATCCGACCGAGCCTAGCACCGAAGGCACGTCACCTCCGCGATCTGCACACGTTCAGCTCGGTGACGTCCCACGAACTCTAGATCCAGCTGAGGTCGAGGGAGAGTTTCGTCAACACGACGGCATGGTGATGGTGATGATGAAGCTACCGGCGCAGGGCTTCGCATAAGCACTGTCAGCGTTCTGGGAACGGGGGTCCCCAGACTTGCCTGCCTGCGGCCCACGGTGTCGCTGTGCTAGCAGGCCTGTACGGCCCATCTTCACCAACAAGGCATTCAAGACCCTCGCGAGGGGCCAAGCCTCGCGAGGCGGACAAAGCAAGACCTCCTCAGGAGCGGCCTCGCAGGCAGGCTCGCAAGGGGCGGAGAGATCAATGCAAGGCAAACCTCGCGAGGTCCTCGTGACGTGAGCCATGTCGATCGAGGCCAGGCGGGCACCAGCGTGCGCAGCGTCCTTGTTTCCGCTTTGATGCTAAAGGGGCAAGCGCAGGCGCGGAGTACCGAGGCATCAAGCAAAGGTTTCCATATCGGTGCAACGAGACCAAGACCAGCAGGACGGCGAGACGGAGGTCACCATGGATCCCAAGGCGGCGTCACCACCAGAGCCTTTGGAGGCGAAGACCACTTTTGTCAGGATAAGCTGTACTAGATGTTCCCCTTCAAATCTGGCCGTTGTGGGATCCCTTCCCGCTCGATATTTGGGAAGAAGACCAGGGCCTATATAAGTAGAACTAGCCACCACAGTAGGGGGATCGATTCCATCTTCCATCCTCTCACCTACAAGCACACCAAGCACAAGAACACCTCAACATCAGGAGGCTGTTCTTCCCCTTGTACTGTTCATCATCAGCCCAAGAGGCTATCCACCACCACCACACTAGAGTAGGGTATTACACCACAACGGTGGCCTGATCCAGTATAAATCTCGTGTCTTTTGTGATTGCGAGTTCGTTGAGTTCGTGCTTGAGATCTTAGCTAGTTAGGACACGGATCGGTAGGTGGGAAAGAACTTCACGCGCACCCCAGAGTTCAAACCTTAAGGGTTTTGCCGGAACCTGTGATCCGACATTTGGCGTTCCAGGTAGGGGGTGCACCGGAGCCTCTTCCCCGCCAATCGACCCGCCGACGCTCCGCGGTCCCAATGTCCGGCGACCCGAGGGCCGACTCCGACCACTGGGCAGCCTGGCCCGCCCGGGCGGTGCCACCTGCCCATGAAGACCTCAATCCCGGGCTCCAGGCGGCACGAGCGCCACCTAATGCTGCTGGGCGTGGGCGGCGCGGCCAGGCGCCGTCAACCCTCACTCCACGACAAGCGTGAGCCGCTTCAAGGGCCGCAAGCCACACTGCAGCAACGGCGCCACACACCCAGCGGGAACAGGCAAACATACGGGCAACACTCACGGTGGCGCAGGAGTTGCTGCGGTGCCGGCTGATGGAGAGCGGCCGGGATGCACTGTTGGAACGTGTCGCCGAGCTGCTGGACGCGGCGGCATCAGGAGTGCCGCCCTTCTGCTATGTGCTTGCTTCTCGGGCCGCTACTAGATCTCACAGCGGGCCTCGCCGCAACCACGCGCCCTCTGGTGTGCCTGGGGGCTTCGTCGACACCGGGACGGCCGGCGGCGCCGGGGGCCCCGTTGCCCCCATGCTGCCTCCGATGAGCATGGGCACGAGCGTCGCTTCCCATGGTCCCAACGCGACGTTGCGCTATCATCCTCAGGATGCCGCGCTGGGCCGGGTGACGTGGAGTGTGGGGCACTATGGTGAGGTGTTTGGGGGTAACAGCCATGGAAGCCTACGTGCGCCGCATGATGGACCAAGAGTACACGCCGGAAGACGACCCTGGCTCGTTCCTCGGAGAAGGTTGGGAAGAAGAGGCGCTAGGAGTTGAGGCCTTCCAGGAGCCGATGGGGAACCACAACGACCGCGCCTGCAACAACAACTACAGGGTACCGTTAATCTCTCAGGAGCAGGCTTAGACTAACCATGGGCTGCAAGTGAATCAGGTCACAACGTCGGCCGACGACCCCGGCGCAGCAACCCTCCTTCTGCCAGGGGAAGCACGCTGGGGGCTGCATGGAGGGATCCAGGAGCAAGGCCCCTCCCCACGACGCGCGAAGCCAGGAGTCACCCGGAGGTAGGCCCTCTGCCGGGGAGGCGCCAGCGAGCCTTCCCCCGGAAGAGGACCCGTGGTCGCTGAGGGCGCCGCTGGCGTCCCCTTTCCCCCCTTTGTATCGTCCTGGTTGCCGGTCGGCTCAAAGGTGGTCGAGGGTGGCGCAAGGCGGGGCCCTCGCCTGGCGATATGAAGCAAGGCCGGTACCTGTGAAGAAGGCTCAGTGCCTGTGAAGATCGCCGCCCATGACACTCTCACGTAATAATGAGTGGGGCTGTACACGCCCCGGAGTCTCCGAAGAGCCACCCTCAGGCCTCGGGGGCTCCCTCCCACGCCTAGTGGCAGCACTTAGCTCCACGCTGGTGAAAAGACATGAAGACTAGACTAGGCGCCGGACGCGGCCATTTGCTTTGGATCTCTTTTCTGTAACCTTGTCTTCTGGATTTGGATTTAAGTTGAAGTTGAATTTTTATCGATGCGCACGGGGGGTGCCTTTTCTCATTCAAGCGATTTCTTGCCATCTGGTTCTTGCCTTGTTCTAAAGCTCGCGCTCGCTGCCTCCCCCTCGCGGGCCCCTCGCGAGCGGGGCTAGGCACGGCACACGCACCGCGCACGCCGGTCGGCGCTAGGTCCTCGCGAGGCCCTCTCGGGCGGACCAGCAGACCCTTCAGGAGCCCCGCAGCAACTCTTGACCTTGCAATCCGATTCAGGGCCCGCCCCAGCTAAGGTAAGCCGCAGCAGCAAAACTTCCCACCAAACTCATGGACCCACGAAGGCGCACACTCGGCTTGGCAAAGAAGAGTAAAAATTGCGATTTGTTTACATGAGGGGCCCCCCCTCTCAAAATGCTCTCACAATCTTTAGGGGCCACGCCCAAGTTTTTGCATACAGGGCAAAACAGTAAAGGAACAAGGGATCAGCGAGATATGTCGCTCGCCGCGTCCTCCACGTCGTCTTCATACCCACCGCTGGCGTCGCTGTCACCGTCGTCTGCGCCGCCTTCACCTTCACCAACGCCGGCATCACCATTGTCAACCACGTCGCCTTCGTCCACAGCGACCACCACCGCGTCATCTTCAGAAGCGAAGGCTCTGACCAACGCATCCACGTTGTCCTCCACCCACCGCGCCAGGTCGCCGCGGACACTACTACAAAAATAGCTATAGCCAATATGGACACTAATGGCGCACTGTACATGTGGTGCGCCATTACTAAATACTAATGGCGCACCATGTGTTGGTGCGCCATTAGTGTGAAAATACTAGTGGCGCACCACATCCACGGTGCGCCATTAGTAAAAAAAAAATTAATTTTTTTTCAAAACTACTAATGGCGCACCGTGGGATGGTGCGCCATTAGTAGTTCAACTAGTAATGGCGCACCATCCCACGGTGCGCCATTAGTAATTATGTTTAATTTTTTTTTCAAATTTTTTTATTTTTATTTTTTAAACTACTAATGGCACACTGTGGGACGGTGCGCCATTACCAGTTCAACTACTAATGGCGCACCACTCCCACGGTGCGCCATTACTAGTTGAACTACTAATGGCGCACCACTCACAGGTGCGCCATTAGTAATTTTGTTACAAATTTTGTTTCAATTTTTTTTGAAAAACTACTTATGGCGCACGGTTGGGGTGGTGCGCCATTACTAGTTGAACTACTAATGGCGCACCACCCCCACCGTGCGCCATTAGTAACTTGGCCCATTCCACCGAATGCACCCCCCCTGGACCGCCTTTTCAGTTTTAAAAATAAATAAAAGAAAATGATGGAAATGTCAAAAAAATAAAATAAAATAAGTTTCCCATGTGATATGTGGTCTAGTTGTTGGGAAAATTAACAAATATGAATTTTGACTTTATTTGCAAAATCTCTCTGGAATTTCTTAAAATGGGCATAACTTTTGCATACGAACTCGGATGAAAAAGTTTTTTATATGAAAAATCATCTACTCGAAAAGTTACATCCGAATTTAACCGGGGGAACCCCGTTAAACATTTTCAAAATCCTCAAAAACCTAACAGAAAAAAAGATACGGGGCTTTCAAGATCTGGAGGCAAAAAAATTCAAAAATTTTCAAACTTACTAGTGGCGCACCGGTTGCTAGGTGCGCCACTAGTAACAGAAAAAAATATTGGTTTTGAATTTTTTTTTGGATTTTTTTTCAAAAAATGATTCGTAATATGACAGGGAAGTTTGAAATATTTTTCAAAATTTCATCATACTCATGAATATGAACAAAGTCCTAGACATCAACAAGGTTTAATAGGATTGATATGATAGATATATCAACAAGTGGCTGTTAAGTGAGGTGGTGCTGGGGTTGGATAGAACCCCGAAGTTAAGCGTGCTCGGGCTGGAGTAGTGTGAGGATGGGTGACCTTCCGGAAAGTTTGACCACTTAGTGCGATTTGACTTGAAATTAAGCATATTGACCTGAGATTAAGCCATAGTGACCCGAGATTAAGAAAAAATTGGAAAAAAAATTTTGAAAAAAATATTTTTGAAAAAAAATTAAAAAACTTTTTTTGGAAAACTTTTTTTTTTAAAAAAAATATTTGAAAAAAATATTTTTGAAAAAACATTAAAAAACTTTTTTTTTTGAAAAAAATATTTCTGAAAAAATATTTGAAAAAAAATTGTTACTAATGGCGCATTTCTATGTGGTGCGCCATTACTAAGTCAGATAGTAATGGCGCACCGTGGCATATACTAATGGCGCACCACTGGTGCGCCATTAGTAAAAATTACTAGTGGCGTGATGCTAGTGGCGCACCAGTAGTGCGCCATTAGTAGGCAAAACTGGTGCGCCACTAGTAGGCCTTTTTCTAGTAGTGGGATGGCCTGCAGTACGGGGGCAATGGCGGCATCGAAGTCGAAGTCGGGGAAGGTGTTCCTAAGATGGCTGAAGACACGGGAGAACGCGCGCCCGAGCAGGCCCCAGCTTCTCTCTTCCACAAGCTGGTGAGCTCTATTGGACCGAGCTTCCAGGCGCGTCACCACGTCAGCAAAGAAGCACAGATGACTGGCGTAGTCCTTCGAGTGTGGGTGCGGAGCATTCTCATCGCAGACATGGCCCAACGCCGCGTTGGCCCTGACCCTGAGGTCCTGGAGCATGGGAGCGTGCTCACGCTCCAGCGTCCGCCGCTGAAACACTTCCTACCGACTCTGCCGCGCAACGGACTCGGCGTCATCAACCCGCTTCTGAAGAGAGAGCAGTACGGCACGGGCGGACGCCAATTCCGCCTGCGCTGTGACCAAGGCGGCTGCCATAGCCTCCTCACGCCTCTCCACTTCAGCCAGCTGGGGCCTGAGGGTGGCGGCCCTACCCGCATCCTCCGTCCCCGCAAGCTTCAACCTCAAGTCATACCTACCCTCAAGATCCGCGCGAGCCTCGGCCACCCGACGATCAACCTCCTCCTGAGCCTTGGCCTCGCGTGCGCCAACGGCGTCTTCCGCTTGGGCAACTTCACGCTCCCTCGTCTCCAGCTGCTCAAGCTCGAGGCTACGCTCCACGGCCTCCAGAGCCAGCGCCTCCTCGCGCCTTCGGATCTCTTCTTCCTCGGTGGGTGTCCCCCTCAGCGACGCAAGGGCGGCTTTGCGAGCCTCCACATGTTGCTCCAGGGACGCACTCCAGGCCTGGAGCTCCCACGTGCGCTTCTCCGCAGCCTCGCAACGGCGGTCAGCCTCACGAGCCTCCTCCAGAGCTCGGGAGCAAGCTTCATGGGAAACCTTGAGAGACGCCTCGGCCTTCGTGTTATCAAGATCATGGTGGTAGTGGCCAAGATTGATGGCCACCTTCAGCTTACGCCGTTCCTCCACCAGCCGAAGACCCTCAGCCTTGAGGCGCGCGTCGACGTCCGCAAGTTCTTCACCAAGCCGGTTCATCGCGCCCATCGCCTCCTGGAAGAGCTCATGGCGGACGACGCTCCGCCCGTGCTCGAACTCCAACGCGTGGCCCACCTCGTCTTCCGCCACGGGGGCTGCAGGCGGGACGTGAAGCGGCACGCCCCCTCTCGGCAGGGGGCCGGGGCCTGGTGCCACCCCGGGCGCCGGCCCGGCCTCACGAGGGGCCCCGGCCAGTCGGGGCCCGCTGCTTGAAGAGGGACTGAAGACCGAAGCCAACCAGCTACTGTCCATGACCAGAGGAGGGGTCCGGGGCACGCCCGCCAAGCTCCAAGCCAGGTCGTGGTGGGAGGACGGCGAGGCCACAGATTCGAAGCGCCATGAAGGCGAGCGCACCTCCCCGGCCGGCCCTGCTCCAGGCGCGACCTGCCGGCTCGGACGCTCAAAGCCAGCGGGGGAGTCGAGGAAGGCGGAGGTCGCTTCTCGGGGGACACAACGGCCCTGACAGAAGGGGTCCTAGAGAGTGAACGTCAGGGAGGAAAGCAGCAGTCAAGAAATCACAAGGTGCAGTACTTACTCGTCGACAACAATGTATTTTCGTCGCCTCAACGGCCCGAAGATACCGCTGCTGCTCGGAGATCCTTTCCTCTTGCGAAGCTCCTCGAAGTCCACGCAAAGCCGACCGAAGCGCTGGACATGGCGGCCGGCGCGGGGTGCAGCCGGAGAAGTGCTCGAGGGGACAGCTTCAGGGGTGCTGGGCTGCGGAGAGCAGTCGGGCGCCGCCTCACTGCAACCTCCCGAGGCCTCCGGAGCTTCGGTCTCGGGAGCCGCGTGCTGCATCGTCTCAGCAACCGACTGTAGCGACCAGACCTCAAATGGTCTGTGCTGCTGTGCACCAGTGTCATCCCTGGATCAGTAATGCTGACACGCACAGTACAAATGGAGGATTTATAACAGAGTAGCAATTACACACTTATTACATCGAATATCTCCAAAGAGATTAAGTATGATAAACATGGCTTAAGGCCATCTAAAACGATAACAGCGGAAGACTTGGAAGATAAGTGAGTCCATCAACTCCAGCGGCATCACTGAGTATAAGACCACGACCCAAGGCACCTTACTCGTTGTCTGAAAAGTTTGCAACATGAAACGTTGCAGCCCGAAAACGGGTCAGCACATGGAATATGCTGGCAAAGTAACACATAGAGGATAATGAACAATAATAATGCTATACTACATGCATATATGGCTGGTGGAAAGCTCTATGGTTACAATTTTGCGAAAAGCCAATTTTACCCTACTTCAAAGGAATAAATTTTATTTAACTATCATGGTGGTTGTGAAACATTGAGATGGTTGACAGCATCTCAATCCCAATTAAGAATCATCATTAACCCAACAAAATTAATTAAAAGTAACATGGTGATGAGATTCACATGATAATCCAAGTACTAGATACTCAAGTTGTCCATAACCGGGGACACGGCTAACCATGATTAGTTTGTACACTCTGCAGAGGTTTGTGCACTTTTCCCCACAAGACTCGATCTCCTCCGTTGGATTACTCGCACTACAAGGTGTTTGAGTAACGGATGACCGAGACACAGTCTTTCAGAAGTGTTTGCACCTTACGTATGGGTAGACAGTTACACCTACTTTCCCCTACATCTGCTAGTCTACCACTGTAAGAGTTCACACAACTTAGTCAACTATGCTAGATCCCATAATAGCTTGCGGCTGCACACGGAAGTTTCTAGCATGAATAATCTCATGATCCCTTTGAACCTGGGTGGCGGTCCAAAAGAAAAACAGACAATCCTGGAATACCCAGGTACCTCAATCCACCCAGATGTGAGTTTTAGTTGCCACCTTAAGTAAACCATTAATTAACAATCTCACATCTGTCATGGAAATCTCTAACACCCAATCCACGTCTACGAGCATAGCATGGCAATATAATAGCAGCGTAGAAGTAACTTCCAAGGGTTTGATAAACAAAACAGGTAATAGGTACTACCTCAACTACTTCCCAATACCCACAATTTAATTAGATCCTAATCATGCAAGTGTTTGAGGAAAAATAGATCTAATGCAATAAAAACTGGGTATGGAAGGTATATGATCAAAGTGTTACTTGCCTTGCTGATGATCCGCAAAACCTAGCGATTCGAAGTAACAAGCGGCACACTCCGGGTACTCTATCGCAAACAAACAAGCAAACAATAAGTACTCATCTAATGCACAGGTAAAACTCGAATGAAAGATCCAACCAGAAAGTTCAACTTAAGAACTCCGGTTTGCAAAAAGAATCAACTCGAAAGAAGCAACGAAAGTCAAACTGCGAAAGAAAGAAGCTTCGTTTACTAATCTGGATCTAGGTCAAATTTTACAGTAGCAAAAACTTGTTTGAGTAGGTTAAACGGAAAGAGAATTTCGAGACGAAACTCTAGGCGCTTGAATCGCCTGATTCCGATAAAAGAGCGAGAAGTTAAACAGAAACGAAGATTCGATCAGAAATCGAATCTGAGAAAATAGCGAAAAAAATCCGACGAAAAAGAAAAACGGACGAACGGTTAAAGAACGGACGTTCGTTAACAGAGAAAAACCGACGAACGCGTTCGTTAAAACGAACGGTTCGGTGAACGCTCGCAAAATAATAAAACCGAAAAAAACCGATCTAGAGTTTTTTTTAAAGAAAACCGGCAACCGAACGAGTGGCGAGGTACCTCGTCGGGGCGTGTTCCGGCGGCTCGGGGCGAGGGGCGGCGAGGGCGCGGGGTGCGGGGGTGCTCGGGGGGGTGCGAGGGGCAGCGAGGGGGCGGCAAACGGCGGCGGCGGCGGCTCCCGTGCTCCGGCGGTGGCGGCGGGGCAAGGCGGGCGGCGGCGGGATGAGGTGAGAGGAGGGGGGGTGCGGGGGGTATAAATAGGAGGGGAGGGCTCCGGTGGCTTGGGGGAGGGGCAAGCCGGCGGGGGCGTGCGGGGCTCGGACTCCGGCGGCGGCGGCTCCCGTGCGCGAGGAGGACGACGCGGGCGGGCCGGCTTGCGGCTCGGCTGGGCTCGGCCCAGTCGGGCTCAGCCCAGTCGGGCTCAGCCCAGTCAGGCTCAGTGCATTTTTTTTAAACATTCCGTGGAAAATAATTCGTAGAAAAATAAATAAAAGTCCAAAAAAGATAAAACAAATTTTCCCCGTCTAGTTAGAAAATCTAGAATAGGGTGAACATTTTTTTAACACAAAATAAATTTTTGAAAACATGCAATATTTTTAATGCAATTAAAATTTTAAATAAAATCTGAATAAATTCCAATAAATGATTTAACACTTTTTCTCCAGTATTTCAATTGTTTTGGAGAAGTCATATTTTCTCCTCTCGTTTATTATTAAAATGAAATATTTTCCGGAGAGAAAATAATTAAAACCAAAATCCTCGTTTTATTATTTGATGAAAATCAAATATGAAAATTCGAGAAATTCCCCAACTCTCTCCGAGGGTCCTTGAGTTGCTTAGGACTTATCGAGGATTTGTCAAAATGCAATAAAACATGATATGCAATGATGATCTATGTATAACATACCAAATTGAAAATTTGGGATGTTACAAACCTACCCCCCTTAAGATGAATCTCGCCCTCGAGATTCGGGTTGGCTAGAAAACAGGTGGGAGTGGTCCTTCCGTAGATCTTCCTCTCGCTCCCAGGTGGCTTCATCTTCCGTGTGGTGACTCCACTGGACTTTGCAAAACTTGATAACCTTACTGCGGGTAACTCGGCTGGCATACTCAAGAATCTTGACTGGTTTCTCCTCATAGGTCAAATCACTTTCCAGCTGAATCGCTTCCAGTGGCACAGTATCTCTCAGTGGTATCTCAGCCATCTCTGCGTGGCACTTCTTCAACTGGGAGACATGAAATACATCATGAACTCCAGACAATCCTTCGGGCAATTCCAGCTTGTAGGCAACCTCTCCCATACGTTCCACAACTCTGTATGGTCCGATAAAACGGGGCGCTAACTTTCCCTTAACTCCAAAGCGCTTCACTCCTCGAAGTGGTGATACTCGAAGATACACTCGGTCTCCGACTTCGTGAACTGTCTCTTTTCGTTTAGAATCAGCATAACTCTTTTGACTGGACTGGGCTACCTTGAGCCTATCGCGAATCAACCTCACTTTCTGTTCAGACTCCTTAATCAAATCTGGTCCAAACAACTGACGGTCTCCAACTTCGTCCCATAACAACGGTGTTCTACACCTCCTTCCATACAAGGCTTTGAAAGGGGCCATCTTCAAACTGGTTTGATAACTGTTGTTATACGAAAACTCTGCATATGGCAAATTGTCGTCCCAACTAGATCCATAATCTAGTGCACAAGCTCTCAACATGTCCTCCAAAATCTGGTTGACTCTCTCGGTCTGTCCATCAGTCTGTGGATGAAAGCTGTACTAAATTCCAGCCTGGTTCCCAATGTTTCATGTAACCGCTTCCAAAACTTCGAGGTAAATTGGGTTCCTCTGTCTGATACAATGGTCCTCGGAACTCCATGCAAACATACGATCCTGGTCATGTATATCTTTGCCAACTTAGCACTGGTATAAGTGGTCTTTACTGGAATGAAATGAGCCACTTTCGTCAAACGGTCGACTACAACCCATATTGAGTCATAGCCTGTACGAGTCCTGGGTAATCCTGTGATAAAATCCATGCCTATTTTATCCCACTTCCATTCGGGTATCGGCAATGGATGTAGCAATCCTGCTGGCTTCTGATGCTCTGCCTTCACTCTCTGACATACATCACAAACAGCTACATACTCAGCAATATCCTTCTTCATTCCGGTCCACCAGAAAGTATTCTTCAGATCCAAATACATCTTGGTATTCCCTGGGTGAATCGAGTACGGTGAATCATGGGCTTCTTGCAAAATCAACTTCCTGATCTCTGGATCATTTGGCACATATACGCGGTCCTCAAACCATAAGGTATCGTGCTCATCCTCACGAAATCCCTTGGCTTTTCCTTTGCTCATCTTCTCCTTTATCTCTTCAATCTCCTTGTCTGTCTTCTGAGCTTCTCTAATCCTTTCCATCAAGGTAGACTGAATCTCCAATGTCGCTACATAGCCTCTTGGGACTATCTCCAAACATAGCTCGCGAAGGTCCTCGGCTAACTCCTGATGTAACTCTCCTGTCATGAGGGTGTTGACATGACTCTTGCGGCTCAACGCGTCTGCTACTACGTTAGCCTTTCCAGGGTGATAATGCAATCTCATATCATAATCTTTAATGAGCTCCAACCATCTCCTCTGTCTGAGATTTAACTCCTTCTGCGTGAAAATATATTTCAAACTCTTGTGATCCGTGTACACCTCACAATGGTTTCCGATGAGAAAATGTCTCCATGTCTTCAATGCATGCACCACGGCTGCTAATTCCAAATCATGCGTAGCATAATTCTTCTCATGGGGTTTAAGTTGTCGTGAAGCATATGACACAACTCTTCCTTCCTGCATGAGCACTGCTCCAAGTCCTCGACGAGAAGCGTCGCAATAAACTTCATAATCCTTGCGTTGATCTGGCAGAATCAACACTGGTGACGTAACCAATCGTTCCTTCAACTCTTGGAAACTAGCTTCACATTCCTTAGTCCAATTGAATTTGGTGTCCTTCTTCAATAGCTCAGTCATGGGCTTGGCAATCTTCGAGAAATTCTCGATGAATCTCCGGTAGTATCCTGCAAGTCCAAGAAAACTCCGGATTTCTCCAACTGTCGTGGGTGATTCCCAACTTGTCACTGTATCAACCTTGGCAGGGTCTACTGCTACTCCTTCTCCAGAAATAACATGTCCAAGGAATCCAACTTCCTTCAGCCAAAATTCACCTTTGCTGAACTTGGCATATAACTGATGTTCTCTGAGCTTCTCAAGTACCAATTGTAAATGCTCCTCATGCTCTTCCTCATTCTTGGAAAAGACTAAAATATCGTCAATGAAGACCACGACGAACTTATCCAAAAACTCCATAAATACTTTGTTCATCAGTTTCATGAAATAGGCAGGTGCGTTAGTCAGACCAAATGACATAACGGTATACTCATACAATCCATATCTGGTGGTAAATGCCGTCTTGGGTATATCCTGCTCTCGAATCTTTAACTGATGGTATCCTGATCATAGATCGATCTTGGAAAATACTTTAGCTCCTTGTAGGCGGTCAAACAAATCATAGATCATCGGCAGTGGGTACTTGTTTTTGATGGTCACTTCATTCAATCCACGGTAATCAACAACCATCCTCAGCGATCCATCTTTCTTCTCCACTAGAAGTACTGGTGATCCCCAAGGTGACGAACTTGGGCAAATATAGCCTTTATCCAGTAACTCCTTGATCTGCTTCTTAATTTCCTCCAAGTCTTTTGCAGGCATCCTGTACGATCTCTTAGATATTGGCCCTGTGCCTGGCAAAAGTTCAATCAAGAACTCAATGTCTCTATCTGGTGGCATGCCTGGAAACTCTTCTGGAAATACATCCGGATAATTCTTCACCACTGGTACTTCCTCCTGTACAACTCCTGATAAGGAATTTACTTGAGTCCTTTTCGGCATATGCCTGGATACATACTTAATCCTTTTTCCTTCCGGGGTGGTAAGAAAAATCGTCTTGCTGGCACAGTCGATGTTTCCTCCATACAACGATAGCCAATCCATTCCCAAAATCACATCCAAACCTTGCGACTCCAAAACTATGAGGTCTGAGGGGAAAACATGCCTACCAATGGCCAATGGTATCTGAAAACATCCTTGGCTGGCCACATACTCTGCTCCTGGCGAGGTTACTAACATAGGGGTTCTGAGAACTTTGGTGGACAGCTTAAACTTATTCACAAATCCCCTTGATATGTATGAATGCGATGCACCAGTATCGAAAAGAACGGTTGCAGTAAATGACTTAACCAAAAACTTACCTATTACTGCATCAAGCTGAGCTTCAACCTCCTCCACGCTCACGTGGTTCACATGCCCTTTGTTGAACGGGTTCGGCTTCTTCCCAGAGCTTCCATTGCCATTTCCATTTTGGGCTTCAGGACATTCATTGGCATAATGTCCATTCTTCTGGCACTTAAAGCAAGTGACTTGGCTCAGGTCCCTCTTGGCTGGGGTAGATGGGTTGGTGCGGTTCTGTCCGTTGCTTCCTCCATTCCCATTACCATTTTTAGAGCCATTATGGTTGTGCGAACTACCTCCTCCATGGGTATGCTGAAACTGTCCTCCCGGCTTCGGGGCAAAACGAGGCTTCTGTTGAGCTCCTGAGTTATACTTCCCTTGTCCATACTTCCTCTTACGGTTTTCAATCTGTTGTTGCTTCCCTTCAATTATGAGAGCTCTATCTACCAGCTCCTGGTAGTTGTTGAAGGTTGCTACCATCAACTGCATACTCAGCTCATCATTCAGTCCTTCCAAAAACTTCTCCTGCTTGGCTGCATCTGTAGCAACGTCATCTGGTGCATAACGTGCTAACTTACTGAAATCCTCCACATACTGGCCTACGGTGCGTCCTCCTTGGCGTAGGTTGCGAAACTCACGCTTCTTCATAGCCATAGCTCATGCTGAAACATGAGCTGTACGGAAAGCTTGCTGAAACTGGTCCCATGTGACAGTGTCAATAGGGTGCGTGGCTGTATAATTCTCCCACCATGATGCTTCGGGTCCATCAAGCTGATGTGCGGCAAAACGCACTCTTTCCGCATCTGTGCATCCTGCAGTGGTCAACTCTCTTCCAACTTTGCGAAGCCAATCATCTGCAACAATCGGCTCGGTGCTACTGGAAACACCGGCGGGTTTAGCCTTAAGAAACGGGCTAAGTGATCAATAGGTGGTGGTGGCGGTGGGTTGTTGTTGTTGTTGTTGTTGCCTTGGTTCTGCACTAACACTTGCATCAGGGCATTCTGTTGCTGAATCAACTGGGTGATCTCTGGTGGGAAAACAAATCCGGTGTCGCCTCTCGGAGGCATCTGATAGGTTAGAAAAGATGAGAGTTAAGAATAGAATGAGGTCTAGAGGGGAAAACACTACCCATATGCTCATGAGACAAATACAATCAATATCACTCAATCAATTCAAACAAGGCATAACAATCGATCTAACTAGCGTTACAAAGTGCTTGAACTATACTATTAAATGGGGGAAAGCTACTACTGATATGGTGGTCTAATAAAAATTCTAATCCGTTGAAGACTCCATGATGTCTGCTCCAGCTTCATCAACAAAGTCATCTTCACTTGGTTCCGAGTCGGTGTCGTCGATGATGATGTAGTTATCCGGACAAGTGCATTCGTCAACTTCTGCTTTTGGCACTGGATTTCCCATGATTACTCCAATCTTCTTCTCCAGGTCGTCATTCTTCCCTACCAGTGCGATGATTTCCTCCATATAATCCTCGCGTGTAGCCTTGAGTTCTTCTTGGAGCTCCTTGATCTTGGTTAACGCCTTCTTCAGTTCTTCCTTGTCCGTGCACATCTGGTTCTCCTGGCGACGAATATGTTGGTTTTGTTCCTGGATGAAAGCTGTGATTGATCCATCCTTCTTGGTTCTAATCATCTCCCATTGCGCGTCTCGGCGTCCACAAATCTGATAAATTGTATCCTTAAGCTCCTGGTGGTAGACTTCTCCAATGCGTCCCATAGCGATGTGAGCGGCCATGCTCTTCCCTAAACTCCAAGTTGGTGCTTCAAAAACCAATCTTGTAGGTTCAGTAACTGGCACAAACGTCCTTCCTGGAATGTGAACATGAATCTTCCAGCTCTCCTCTTCGGGTAATGTGGCGTTGTAGGTTCCGGTGATGCTTAGTATTCCTATGTTCAAATACTTTGTGACTTCCTTCAAGTGTCGACCAAAAGGCGTGTCTTCATCTGGTTGCATGAACTTGCTCCTTGCATCCGCCATTCCTAAAAGAGTAGAAAAAGGAGAGGGGTCAGAAATGAGAAGAGAGAAGCTTTCTAGGGCTTAAGCTTAGTGGTCGTGTCCTACAGTCAGCGTGTGCTCTGATACCAACTTTGTAGCGACCAGACCTCAAATGGTCTGTGCTGCTGTGCACCAGTGTCATCCCTGGATCAGTAATGCTGACACGCACAGTACAAATGGAGGATTTATAACAGAGTAGCAATCACACACTTATTACATCGAATATCTCCAAAGAGATTAAGTATGATAAACATGGCTTAAGGACATCTAAAACAATAACAGCAGAAGACTTGGAAGATAAGTGAGTCCATCAACTCCAGCGGCATCACTGAGTATAAGACCACGACCTAAGGCACCTTACTCGTCGTCTGAAAAGTCTGCAACATGAAACGTTGCAGCCCGAAAACGGGTCAGCACATGGAATATGCTGGCAAAGTAACACATAGAGGATAATGAACAATAATAATGCTATACTACATGCATATATGGCTGGTGGAAAGCTCTATGGTTACAATTTTGCGAAAAGCCAATTTTACCCTACTTCAAAGGAATAAATTTTATTTAACTATCATGGCGGTTGTGAAACATTGAGATGGTTGACAGCATCTCAATCCCAATTAAGAATCATCATTAACCCAACAAAATTAATTAAAAGTAACATGGTGATGAGATTCACATGATAATCCAAGTACTAGATACTCAAGTTGTCCATAACCGGGGACACGGCTAACCATGATTAGTTTGTACACTCTGCAAAGGTTTGTGCACTTTTCCCCACAAGACTCGATCTCCTCCGTTGGATTACTCGCACTACAAGGTGTTTGAGTAACGGATGACCGAGACACAGTCTTTCAGAAGTGTTTGCACCTTACGTATGGGTAGACAGTTACACCTACTTTCCCCTACATCTGCTAGTCTACCACTGTAAGAGTTCACACAACTTAGTCAACTATGCTAGAGCCCATAATAGCTTGCGGCTGCACACGGAAGTTTCTAGCATGAATAATCTCATGATCCCTTTGAACCTGGGTGGCGGTCCAAAAGAAAAACAGGCAATCCTGGAATACCCAGGTACCTCAATCCACCCAGATGTGAGTTTTAGTTGCCACCTTAAGTAAACCATTAATTAACAATCTCACATCTGTCATGGAAATCTCTCAAACCCAATCCACGTCTACGAGCATAGCATGGCAATATAATAGCAGCGTAGAAGTAACCCCCAAGGGTTTGATAAACAAAACAGGTAATAGGTACTACCTCAACTACTTCCCAATACCCACAATTTAATTAGATCCTAATCATGCAAGTGTTTGAGGAAAAATAGATCTAATGCAATAAAAACTGTGTATGGAAGGTATATGATCAAAGTGTTACTTGCCTTGCTGATGATCCGCAAAACCTAGCGATTCGAAGTAACAAGCGGCACACTCCGGGTACTCTATCGCAAACAAACAAGCAAACAATAAGTACTCGTCTAATGCACAGGTAAAACTCGAATGAAAGATCCAACCAGAAAGTTCAACTTAAGAACTCCGGTTTGCAAAAAGAATCAACTCGAAAGAAGCAACGAAAGTCAAACTGCGAAAGAAAGAAGCTTCGTTTACTAATCTGGATCTAGGTCAAATTTTACAGTAGCAAAAACTTGTTTGAGTCGGTTAAACGGAAAGAGAATTTCGAGACGAAACTCTAGGCGCTTGAATCGCCTGATTCCGATAAACGAGCGAGAAGTTAAACAGAAACGAAGATTCGATCAGAAATCGAATCTGAGAAAATAGCAAAAAAAATCCGACGAAAAAGAAAAACAGACGAACGGTTAAAGAACGGACGTTCGTTAACAGAGAAAAACCGACGAACGCATTCGTTAAAACGAACGGTTCGGTGAACGCTCGCAAAATAATAAAACCGAAAAAACCGATCTAGAGTTTTTTTTAAAGAAAACCGGCAACCGAACGAGCGGCGAGGTACCTCGTCGGGGCGTGCTCCGGCGGGGCTCCGGCGGCTCGGGGCGGCGAGGGCGCGGGGTGCGGGGGTGCTGGGGGGGTGCGAGGGGCGGCGAGGTGGCGGCAAACGGCGGCGGCGGCGGCTCCCGTGCTCCGGCGGCGGCGGCGGGGCAAGGCGGGCGGCGGCGGGATGAGGTGAGAGGAGGGGGGGTGCGGGGGGTATAAATAGGAGGGGGGCTCCGGTGGCTTGGGGGAGGGGCAAGCTGGCGGGGGCGTGCGGGGCTCGGACTCCAGCGGCGGCGGCTCCCGTGCGCGAGGAGGACGATGCGGGCGGGCCGGCCTGCGGCTCGGCTGGGCTCGGCCCAGTCGGGCTCAGTGCATTTTTGTAAAACGTTCCGCGGAAAATAATTCGTAGAAAAATAAATAAAAGTCCAAAAAATATAAAACAAATTTTCCCCGTCTAGTTAGAAAATCTAGAATAGGGTGAACATTTTTTTAACACAAAATAAATTTTTGAAAACATGCAATATTTTTAATGCAATTAAAATTGCAAATAAAATCCGAATAAATTCCAATAAATGATTTTAACACTTTTTCTCCAGTATTTCAATTGTTTTGGAGAAGTCATATTTTCTCCTCTCGTTTATTATTAAAATGAAATATTTTTCCGGAGAGAAAATAATTAAAACCAAAATCCTCGTTTTATTATTTGATGAAAATCAAATATGAAAATTCGAGAAATTCCCCAACTCTCTCCGAGGGTCCTTGAGTTGCTTAGGACTTATCGAGGATTTGTCAAAATGCAATAAAACATGATATGCAATGATGATCTATGTATAACATACCAAATTGAAAATTTGGGATGTTACACCGACTTCCCAGAGGAAGAATCACGAGTTCCAGAGGGCGACGCCCCAGGAGCCCCGGGCGGCATCTGCACGTCGGCACTCGTGCCGCCAGCCTCCAGCGGCGCTCACCCCCCTGCATCCACATTCGGGACAAGCTCGGCGCCAGCGACGAAGAAGGGAACCACGTTGACTGGGTTCTCGCGGGACCCCACCAGGTCGTCCGGGCGCAGCCCCCACTCAACAAAGGGAGGCATGCTCTTGGCAAATTCAGCCTTGTTCGTGCAGCGGCACAATAGACAGCTCTTCCCAGGCATGTCGTCTGGTGAAGGGACACCTGTCAGGACCTCGAGCACTGTTTGCCGCGTCTTAAGAGGGAGCCCGGACTCCTGAAACCTCATATGGTCCTGACTGCTGAGCAAGGTCCACATCGGGCGAGAATGGCGCTGAAGCGGAGCGACTCGGCATCTGACGAACTCCTTCACCGCCGGCTCCTTCACCAACCTCATATGGTCCTGAGTGCTGAGCAGTCGGCTCGGATCTTCCTTGATGATTTCTCATTGTTCTTCTTCTTCTTCTTCTATCTCTGCAGCGGCCAACGCCGGTCTGAGGGCACAGCTGGGGGAGTCCTAGACTGCTCTTCGTGCCAAGGACGCGGAGCTCGCCGCCTTGGTGCAGGAGCGCGACCGCCTGGTCAAGAAGCTGGCCGACCAGGAGGAAGGCCACAAGGCGGCGCTGAAGGCTGCATAGGATCGCGAAGCTACCCTCCAGGCCGAGTTCGAGACGGAGGCGGCCGGCTGGGCAGAGGCCAGGCAGACTCTGGTCTCCGGCTATGGCCAGATTGAGGATCTAGTTGACAGTAAGTCGTCTACCCCTTCGTCCTTTCTTGCCATCTGCCACTTTGGCTTGTTTTTCTGATTTTGATGTTTTTCTTTTCTTTTCTCCTTCGCGCAGAGTACTTCCCTGGCTACTCAACTGCCGCCAACCAGGCCATCGAAGCCCGTCGCCAGGCGAAGAGGCAAGCCGGCTTCGAGATCTCGCCAACCGCCGGCCGCTCGCTGGAAGAACAGCTCCTGGCGATCCAGGCTCGCATCCAGCCGGCTCACAGGCTGCTCCGCCGGCTTCAGCGCGTGGGATCGCAGGTCTTGGCCGCCCTCTGGCCCGGCCAAGTGGTCCCTCGCACCCCCGATCGGACCGCCGACTGGCTGGAGGTGGCAGTCGGCCGCTTCGAGGCTTGGAAGGCGTCAGCAGCTCGCTCCGGCGCCAGGCGGGCGCTGGAGTTCGTCATGGCCTGGTATCCCGGCCTGAACCTGGACCAGCTGGCTACCTGGCGACAGCAAGCCGACACGGAGCTGGAGCCGGCGCGGCCGGCCATCATTCGGCGGGCTTCAGCGATCACCGACTACACCGACACCAACGTCTTCGCCCCCGAGGTGGACGACAATGGAGTCGCCCAGCCGGAAGATTGGTTCGGGCTGGACCCGGCGTACGGCGAGGACTCGGCGGAGGAGATCGACTCCAGCGACGAGGGCGAAGAGTAGGAGGAGGAGGGTGAAGACGCCGAGCCGGCTGGCGGAGTAGCCGGCCAGCCTGACCGCGCCTCCAGCACTATGTCGCGTGCGAGTGCGTCTCCTGCCGCGGGAGGTGGTCAAGCCGGGACCAGCTAGGCGGCTACTCCTTTAGCCGGCGAGGCCGCCTTCACCGACCAGCTCGGCCTTCCTGTCGCGCCTTAGTCTTCTTTCTTTTGTTTTCCTGTCTTGTTACTTTTGAACAGTGTTTGGTTAAGTCTGCACAATTCCACCCACTGGGTGTATTCAAACTCAATTCTGTTGCCAGCCTGTGGGCGGCTTTATGTATATAAGTTATGCAATCGGTCTTTCCTTGTACTTTCGCTTTTTGTCCTTCTGCTTTTTTCCTTTGCCGCCCTCCCTTGGTTGCCGCCTCCCCAGTCAAACAGTTGCTCTGCAATCTGTGGCCGGGGAGTGCCTGGCCGATTGGGGAGGGGGAAGTACTTTTAGCTCTGCCGGACTTCAGCTATGTTTTTTAGGAAGCCGGCCGGCCGGCTGCTTTGACAGCCGGCAGGCATATTTGGAGGCCGTCTCTTTGCTATATAGGTTAGTTGTTCCTTAGCCGTTTTTCGTGTGGGCGTCCTTTCTGTCTTCTCTCTTGCTAGTCGGACAGTCAGTTCTTTGAGCTGCGACTTTCAGCAAGAGAGGACTTGGGAGCCGGCGCACTACTTTGCTGACTTCGGGAAGAACTTTGAATATAGCTCGAGGCGGCCAGTCCCCGGGCCGACTAGTCGGACCCGGTGCCGGACAAGAATGTAATAATACATTCATGGATATGACACTCCTCATTCATAGATAAATAAAAAGGCAGTCCCCGAGTACTGTTCGGGGGGGCCTGTTGGTTTGTACTTAATACAAAAAGGGGAACGTGATACATACTGCTTTTCAGCTGTAAAATCGTCTTAGGAGGTTTGCCTTCCATGGTCGCTCCGACTCCTTGCCGGAGTCGTCTCTCTTGCGTGCTCTTGGTTTTTGCGCGTCGATCAAGTAGTAGGAGTCGTTGCCGAGTGCCTTGCTGACGACGAAAGGGCCTTCCCAAGGGGCCGAGAGCTTGTGCTGGCCGGCTGTTCGCTGGATCAGCCGGAGCACAAGGTCGCCCTCTTGGAAGGATCTTGGCTTGACCTTGCGGTTGTAGTAGCGGCGCAGCCCTTGCTGGTAGATGGCGGACCGGCTGAGGGCTAACAGCCGGCCTTCTTCTAGTAGGTCGACGCCGTCTTCTCTTGCTTCTTTCGCTTCCTCCTCCGTGTACATGGTGATCCGAGGCGAGTCGAACTCGATGTCTGTTGGGATGACGGCCTCGGCACCGTACACAAGGAAGAATGGAGTGAAGCCGGTTGACTTGTTAGGTGTAGTGCGCAGACTCCAGAGGACAGCCAGCAGTTCTTCGAGCCAGCAGCCGGCCGATCGCTCCAGTGGTACGACCAGTCGGGGCTGGATGCCGGAGAGGATAAGTCCATTTGCTCGCTCGACCTGGCCGTTTGACTGCGGGTGGGCAACGGACGCTAAGTCCAGTCGGATGCCCTGCGTCGCGCAGAAACGTGCCAGTGCGCCTTTGGCGAAGTTCGTGCCGTTGTCGGTGATGATGCTGTGCGGCACGCCGTACCGAGTAGTGATGTCGGTGATGAATGTCACGGCAGTCGGCCCGTTCAGCTTCTTAATTGGCTTGGCTTCAATCCACTTTGTGAACTTATCCACCGCAACGAGTAGATGTGTCGAGCCACCGCGGGCTATCTTGAAAGGGCCCACCATGTCCAGTCCCCAGACGGCAAAAGGCCAGGTGAGGGGAATGGTCTTGAGGGCAGAAGCCGGCAGGTGTTGTTTGGAACTGAAGACTTGACATCCTCTGCAGCTCTTGACTATTTCTTTAGCATCCTCCAAGGCAGTCGGCCAGAAGAAACCATGGCGGAAAGCCTTGGCCACGAGGGATCTTGAGGCGGCGTGATGGCCGCATTCGCCTTGGTGGATGTCTTTGAGGATTGCCACTCCTTTTTCTGGCTCGACGCAACGCTGGAAGACTCCAGTGACGCTGCGCTTCACAAGCTCCCTGTTGATTATTGTGTATGCTGCGGCTCGTCGTTGCACTTGTCTTGCTGCGATCTCATCAGCCGGCAGCTCTCTGCTGACTAGGAACTTGAGGATGGGCTGGGCCCATGAGGGAGCTGTGACTTCTTCTGCTGTTAATGTGGCCACCATGACTCGGGTGGGTGGGTTGGGTGTTGCATTGGAGTCGACCACCGCTTCTTGTGTCGTTGCAGTCCCCGGGCCGACTGCTGCAGTCCCCGGGCCGGGTTCTGAAGTCCCTGGGCAGGGTGCGACTACGTCAGTCCCCGGGGCAGTCGTCGAAGTCCCCGTGCCGCCTGCGGGATTTCTTGAGCTGGATCCGGCTGTTTCTGGCGCAGGCGGTACGAAGATGGAATCCGACTCTGGAGACGGCTTGATGGACGGCTTGAGGAGGCGCTGGAGGGAGACGCCAGTCGGTATGGCCTGTCGGGTGGAGCCGATCCATGCTAGGGCATCTGCTTGGTCGTTGTCGGCCCTTGGCACGTGAAGGAACTCGCACCCTTCGAAATATCCGGTCATCTGCTGGACGAGGAAACGGTAGCTCGCCATGTTTGCGTCCTTGGCGTCCCAGTCGCCAGATGATTGCTGGACCACCAAGTCTGAGTCGCCGTAGCACAGGATCCGGCGTATGCCGAGTTCTTTGGCTAGCCGGAGCCCATGTATGAGCGCCTCGTACTCGGCCACGTTGTTGGAGGCGGCGAAGTGGATCTGCAGCGTGTACTTGAGCTTGTCGCCTTTGGGAGAGGTGAGGACGATGCCGGCTCCCAAGCCGGTGCGCATCTTGGACCCGTCAAAGTGCATCCGCCAATGGGTAGAGTCGGGAGCCGGCGGTAAGTACTGGGTCTCGGCCCAGTCGACGAGGAAGTCGGCCAATGCTTGCGACTTGATGGCGGTGCTGGGTTGATAGAAAATCGTGTAGGGCGCCAAGGCAATGGCCCATTTGGCCACCCGGCCGGATGCATCCCGGCTGCCTATGATCTCGGCGAGCGGGGCAGTGCACACGACCGTGATGGGGTGCTCTTGGAAGTAGGGCTTCAATTTCTTGGCAGCGAAGTATACCCCATAGCACATCTTCTGGTAGTGCGGGTAGTTTTGCTTTGAGCTGGACAGTACTTCGCTGAGATAATAGACCGGCCTCTGGACCAGCTGGGCTCGGCCTTCCTCCGGGCGCTGGACCACAACAACAGTGCTGACGACTCGGCTTGTCGCGGCGATGTAGAGGAGCATGGGCTCCTTCTCAGTCTGCGCAGCCAGGACAGGCGGAGTGGTCAACATTTTCTTCAACTCATGGAAGGCTTGGTCGGCTTGATCATTCCACTCAAAGTGAGTGGACTTCTTCATGAGTCGGTACAGGGGGAGAGCCTTCTCTCCTAGTCGGCTGATAAAACGGTTCAGGGAGGCTAAGCAGCCAGTGAACTTCTGCACATCTCGCAGCTTGGTGGGAATCTCCATCCTCTCGATGGCCCTGATCTTGACAGGGTTGCACTCAATGCCGCGTTCGGAGACCAGGAAGCCTAGCAGCTGGCCGGCTGGCACTCTAAACACGCACTTCTCGGGGTTAAGCTTGATCTGGAATCGGCGCAAGTTGGCAAATGTTTCCTTCAGGTCTTCCAGCAAGGTACCGCGCTTCTCTGTCTTTACCACAATGTCGTCTACGTAGACGTGGGCATTTCTGCCGAGTTGTTTCAAGAGACATTTCTTCATGCAACGCTGAAAAGTGGCACCGGCGTTTCTCAAGCCGAATGTCATTGTCAGGTAGCAGAAAGCTCCAAAGGGTGTGATGAAAGGAGTCTTCAGGCGGTCAGCCAGGTCCAACTTGATCTGATGATACCCTGAGTATGCATCCAAAAAACTTAACAGCTCGCATCTGGCTGTGGAGTCTATCACTTGGTCAATCCGTGGCAAAGCAAACGGATCCTTTGGGCAGGCCTTGTTCAAACTTGTGTAGTCTATACACATGCGCCACTTGTTATTCTTCTTCAAAACCAGAACTGGATTGGCAAGCCATTCTGGAAAGAACACTTCCATGATGAAGCCGGCTGCAAGGAGCCGGGCTATCTCTTCTCCCACGATTCTTCGCTTCTCTTCCGATAGTCGGCGGAGGGGTTGCTTGACCGGCTTCGCATCAGCTCGGACATGTAATTTGTGCTCGGCGAAATCCTTCGGGACACCCAGCCGATCCTTTGGGGACCATGCAAAGATGTCTCGATTCTCACGGAGGAAGTCGGCGAGCTCGCCTTCCTATTTACTGTCCAAGTTCGCCCCAATCACGGCGAACCTCTCTGGGTGCTCCGGGTCTAGAGGTATCTTCTTTGTCTCTTTTGCAGGCTGGAAGGAGCCCTGCGCATCATAGTCCTTGGGGTTGGGGGACAAGGCTGGCTGCTTGCCGGCCATGGCCACAACCCGTTCCAACATCTTCTTCTCTTCTGCCACCACGAGGGACTCGGCCAGCCGGCTGCTGGCCATGGCACACTCGATGGACTTCTTGTAGTCGCCGGCTACCGTGATGATCCCCTTCGAGCTCGGCATCTTCATCTTCAGGTAGGCATAGTGGGGCACAGCCATGAACTTGGCCAAAGCAGGTCGGCCAAGTAGTGCATGATAGGGGCTCTCCAAATCCACCACCTCGAACCATATTGCTTCCCGGCGAAAGTGATCTTTGTCTCCGAAGAGAACATCCATCTTGATCTTGCCGATTGGAGAGCAAGATAGGCCGGGTACGATACCATGGAAGACGGTGCGGCTCGGCATGAGCTGCTTCGCTTTGATGTTCAGCTTGTCCATGGTATCGTGGTACAGTATGTTGATACTGCTTCCGCCGTCTATCAGGACGCGGGAAAATCTGGCAGCTCGCCTCTCCGTCGCAAGGGTGACGTCCAAGACCATAGCATAGGAGCCAAGCGAAGGCATCACCTCTGGGTGGTCGGCCTGGCTCCAGCTGATGGGCTTTTCCGACCTGTGCATGAACTCGGCGGTGCTAGAGGCGACTGCGTTTACTTCTTGGTGCTGCCGGCGTCGGCTGCGCTTGTCGTCGACTTGACTTGTGAAGACGACGTAGGCGTCGTGCGCTTCGGGGAACTCGTCTTGGATGGCGCCGACTGCCGGCCGGGCCGCCGGCTGCTGGGGAGCTGGAGGCGGCGGGCCGGGAGGCGGAGGCGGCACCATCCCTTCGCCTTTGGTGATGCGGGTGAGCCAGTGGCATTTCCGTGTCGTATGGTTGGACGGCTTCGCGCCGCTGTGGAACTTGCAGGGAGCATCGAGTGCTTGTTCGTAGGAGAAAGACGGCTGCCAAGGCGGCCGTCCACCCTTCTTCTTGGGAGCGGGCCGCTCTTCGGGCTGCTCGTCTTCAATGGTGGCCACCTGCCGACTGGAGGAAGTCGGCATGGGGCCCTTGCGCTATTGGTCGTTCTGGTAGGGGCGCCGGTTAGGGTCGCCAGCCGGCGTCTTGGGAGCCGGAAAAACTACCTTCCCCGAGGCGTCCACTCGGAGCTCGGTCTTCATGGAGGAGTCGGCAGTGGCATACTTGTCGGCGGTGATCAGTAACTCATCGAGGGTAGCCGGCTCGTCGCAGAGGAGTCGGTGCTTGAGGAGGGTGCCCTCTTAGCACCCGGCAGTGAAATACTCGATGGCCTGGACCTCGTGCACTCCCTCGCAGGAGTTTCGGAGCTCGGCCCATCGCGTGAGGTAGTCGCGGGTCGACTCGTTGGGCCCCTGGACGCAGAGGGAGAGCTGGCGAGGCTTGGGAGGCCGCTTGTAGGTGCTGGTGAAGTCCAGCCAGCTGTTGATGCTGTAGGGCTTGAGGCTGTTGAGCCATGTGCGCGCCGTGCCCTGCAGCATCAAGGGGACGTACTTCACGGCGACGCGCCGATTTCCGCTGGCGATGCTGACGGCTGTGGAGTAGTCAATGAGCCAATCTTCCAGCTTCACCGAGCCGTTGTACTTAGGTGTGTCTCTGGGGAGCAAGAACCCTTTGGGGAAGGGCTCGTCGCGGATGCGGGGGCCAAAGCATGGCGGGCCGACATCGTCTTCTTCTTCTAGCGCCAAGGATCGAGCAAGGCGGTCGATCCTGTGGCGGGCGTCGTTTTCGCCGACTCCTTCTCGGCGGCCGAGTCGGTCGCCAAGAGTCGGATGGGTGACAGGCGGTGGAGTGAGGCGTCTTTCTCTTCGAGGCGGGGGAGGAGGCACGTTTCCCTGGTGCTCTACAGCTCGAGGGCGGCCATCCGCGTCGCGCTCGATGGTAATGCGAGTCCGGCTGCGGCTGGCAGCCGGCTCCTTGTCTTTCTTCTGGCGCGCACCGCTCGCAGTCGGTGACCGGGACGTCGCGGCGTGCTCCCGGCGCGGGGGATGGCTATCGGCTCGGGCGCCGGCTTCGTGCCGTTCCGCAGCCGCGTCGATCAGCTGCTGGATCCGTCTTGTCATGTAGGGGAGCTCATCGGCTCCCAGCCCATTGAGCTCCTCTGCAGCCGCCTGAGCGGCTCGCAGATTCTCGAGCGGGGTGGCGTAGACGGGGCGATCTGCGCCCAGCATGCTGGCAACGGCTGCGCCGCGCTTCTGGACGAAGCCGGCTCGGCTCGGGCCGCTAGGCGGCGGCGTCCCGAAGGCGACGCGGTCGACTTCGCGCTGGTGGGCCTCGGTGAGGCGTCTCATCGAGGCTATCTTCTTGCCCTCCGCGATGAGGGCAAGGCGGCGTGCTTCCAGGGTCTCGGCGTCGGCGTCGGCCGGGACGGGGACGGAGAGGTCGTGCATCGCCGCTTGCTGAGCGTCGCGGGCGTTCTCGCCCGAGTTGGAGACATGGCTGATGACCAGCACTTCAGTGACAGCGCTGCTGCCGCTGTCAGCTCGAGGGAGGGGGTCGTCGAAGACCACCACGTCGGAGGGGTAGGCGTCGAGCGACGCGGTGTCGGAGTCGATGAGCATCGGGTCGGTGGAGCCGACCGACTCCATGTCCGCAGCGGGCTCGCTGGAGACATGAAGTTGGTCGAGGAGGCTGACGAGGCGGCTCTCGGGGTAGTCGGTGCCTGCGTCGGACGCAGGCTCGTCGGAGATGCGAGTCTCGCCGAGCAGATCGGCGAGGCGGCTTGCTGCGCAGGCGTCGTCGAAGCCTTGCAGCGCGTCGGGGCAAACGCCATCGGGCGCAGCAGGCTGGCTGCGCTCGCGGGGAAGGAAGAGGGTTCCCGTCCAGAACAGGTCTCCGGACGACGGTGCACCTGGCCCACGGTGGGCGCCAAATGTCGGGTGGTTGGTGCAACATATGCCAAGGGATGGCTTATCATTGTGGGAGCCAATAAAACGTCGCCGGTGCCCAGAAACGGGATGAGGCGAAGACATGCACGCCGACGAATCTTACCCAGGTTCGGGGCTCTCCGAGGAGATAACACCCCTAGTCCTGCTCTGCGGGGTCTCCGCATGATCACTGGATCGATAAAGGGTAGCTACAATCGCTCCTAGAGCTGTTGAGATCAAGGGAGAAGAAGAACAAGGCTAGCTCTTGCTTCTCTCTATCTATGGTGTGTGTCCAACCTAGAAGCGAACCCTTTGCATGGGTGCTCCGGGGGGTTTATATAGGCCTACCCCCCGGGGGTACAACGGTAATCCGACTGGGAACTGGTCCCAGCCGTCAGTGTCTACGCTCGCCGGCTTCTCCGCCGGCTGCTGGGTCCCGCCGGCTAGTGGGTCCCGCCGGCTGCCGGCTACTTGGTCGACAGGCCGGTCCCACCGCCTAGGGTCTTGTCGGCGGCTGCTTACTGTAGCCGCGCCTCTGATGATGAGGGCTTTGTCGAGGTGAGCATGGCTACAGTGGGCCGCCTCGGGGGCTATCACTGTAGCCTCACCTCGTCTTGTCTCCTTAATGGGGCTCCTGCTTCGAGGAAGGGAGTAGCCGGCTTCTGGAGGCCGGCTATACTCTTGGCCGACTAGGAAAAGCCGGGCCGCCTTCACGCCTCTCTCTGGCTGAAGGGGCCCGCAGTCCTTGGGCCGTACAGGAGTGGGTCGTGGATGACGTCAAGGCTAGCGTGGCTATAGTGCCGAGCCGCACGGGAGACGTCCCTCCCGTACGGCCTCCTGTAGCCATGCCCGCCTCGGGCTTCGGGGGTCGTGGGCCGCACTGTGGCCACACCCCGTTACGTCGCCGTTATGTAGGAGTGGTTGTGGTCTCTGCCGGCTCCTAGGAGTCGGCGTCCTTCTTGGCCGGCTTCTTGGAGTCGGCCACCCCGTAGTTGTCCTAGGGAGGAGTCGGTGAGGCTGGGTCGCCTTCCGGGAGTTGGCTTTGGTGGTAGCCGGCCAGGGAAGGCGGCCCAAATGCTTGGAGTGCTTGAAGGCCCAAAGGCCTGATGAATTTTTCCCGAAGAGCCAGGGGTAGTCGGTTAGGCTACCCGTGGCCATTTACTCCGACAAAACTGAACATGGGTCCTTATAGTGAGCTAATAAGACAAGCTACTCCTCATTGTCGGAGATATCGATGACGATTGGCTCCTTGGACATGGAAGAGGGCGAGGCCTCCGCATCGTGGGTGCCCTCGTTGTAGTGGTGAGTGGCCTGAGCCACTCCAGGCACCAACCTGCTGGCTCTCGAGATGAGGTAAGCACGTCCACGCTGAGAAAACACCTCGTAGTCTTCGTCGAAGGCACCGACAGTGGCCTCGAGAAAACACCACGAACTGTCGTTTAAAGCAGCCAACCGCGTCGCGACGTCGGCGCGCGAGGCATAAATGGTGGCATCGACGGCAAGGTGCTCCTCCAAGATCTACGGTTCGGCGCGAATGGCAGCCATCGCGACCTCATACACGCGTACGGCCGCGATTTGCTTCCCCGCTGCCAAATGCTCCTTGAGGTCCTGGCTATACTACGTGCACCATGGCTTAGGCCGGCGCTTATTTGGTGGAGGGGTCGGTGATTTGGGTGGAAGGTGTCGCGCTCGCGCCGGTGGTCGGGGCATGTGGGATGTGGAAGGAGGAGTAGGATGGGGGTCGGGTGTGGATTACCTGCCTGGATAGGCGAGGCCGAGCAGCGTGAAGGAGGGTTGCCGGCGAGGAGGCGGTGGCGCTGCAAGCAAGGAGTGAAGGTTTCAACTTGGAAAGCAAGGCGGAAATAGGGGAAATGTGGCTTTTGGTAAGGAGGAGGGGGCGGGGAGGCCGAAAATTTGGAATCACTTCAGCCAAAAAACTGGCGCGCAAAGTGTCATTAGACACGGTCCCTTATTCAGAAACGGCCCGAAGATATTTTGTGCTGCATCTCACACGGTTGGTTATAATAAACTGTGTGGGATCTACATGATTTTTTGTCTTGATTTGAATTACATAATGGGGTCACAACGGCCATGGACGGTGTTTGAATTGCTAGACCTTTTATCTGCAGTGATCATCAAAGAATTGGAATTATTCAGGGTTCGTTTGGACATTTTTATGCATTAAGTGAGTTTTCAATGCATTTATGTGCATAATTCAAATTTGAACTACATGCACATGCTCCAGTGCATATAAGTTCGTTGAAAAGTCAAATCTTTGTCCTTGGGTGCATGCTTAGGTCCCATGCAAGAAATGGGAATGAATTTCAAACACCATGGCACCGCTGATTGCAGGCAAAACATTGAGATGCCTGGTTTTTAAATTCTATTAAATCCAAAACTCGTCTGAAATTCATGAAACTTGGCATGCTATCATGGAGCGGCATCAACATGCCGCGGTACAAATTTTGTCCCATTTGGGGTAGGTTTGGGTATATGCTTCTCACAAACCGGAGCTTCTCACAACAAGCATGATGGTTTTTGGTAGGGAACGTCCCACCTTTGGGGACGAAACGATATCCATTGCCTCTTATTGCTTTCAAAAAAATTTTTTGTGTCAACATAGAAAAACAGGAGTGTTGTGTGAATTTTTGTAATTTTTCGGGGTTCGTTTGGACATTTTTATGCATTAACTGAGTTTTCAATGCATTTATGTGCATAATTCAAATTTGAACTACATGCGCATGCTCCAGTGCATATAAATTTGTTGAAAAATCAAATATGTGTCCTTGGGTGCATGCTTAGGTCCCATGCAAGAAATGGGAATGAATTTCAAACACCAGGGCACCGTTGATTGCCGGCAAAACATTGAGATGCATGGTTTTTAAATTCTAGTAAATCCAAAACTCGTCTGAAATTCATGAAACTTGGCCACTATCATGTAAAGGCATCAACATGCGGTGGTACAAATTTTATCCCATTTGGGGCAGGTTTGGGTATATGCTTCTCACAAACCGGAGGTTCTCACAACAAGCATGACGATTTTCGGTAGGGAACGTCCCACCTTTGGGGACGAAACAATATCCATTGCCTCTTATTGCTTTCAAATTTTTCTCGTGTCAACATAGAACAACAGGAGTGTTGTGCGAATTTTTGTGATTTTTCGTGGTTCGCTTGGACATTTTTATGCATTAACCGAGTTTTCAATGCATTTATGTGCATAATTCAAATTTGAACTACATGCACATGCTCCAATGCATATAAAGTAGTTGAAAAATCAAATTTGTGTCCTTGGGTGCATGCTTGGGTCCCATGCAAGAAATGGGAATGAATTTCAAACACCAGGGCACCGTTGATTGCCGGCAAAACATTGAGATGCCTGGTTTTTAAATTCTAGTAAATCCAAAACTCGTCTGAAAATCATGAAACTTGGAATGCTATCATGGAGCGGCATCAACATGCCGTGGTAAATTTTTTTCCCATTTGGGGCTGGTTTGGGTATATGCTTCTCACAAACCGGAGCTTCTCACAACAAGCATGATGGTTTTCGGTAGGGAACGCCCCACCTTTGGGGACGAAACGATATCCATTGGCTCTTATTGCTTTCAAATTTTTTTCTCATGTCAACATAGAACAACAGGAATGTTGTGTGGATTTTTGTGATTTTTCGTGGTTCGCTTGGACATTTTTATGCATTATCTGAGTTTTCAATGCATTTATGTGCATAATTCAAATTTGAACTACATGCACATACTCTAGTGCATATAAATTGGTTGAAAAATAAAATATATGTCCTTGGGTGCATGATTAGGTCCCATGCAAGAAATGGGAATGAATTTCAAACACCAGGGCACCGTTGATTGCCGGCAAAACATTGAGATGCCTGGTTTTTAAATTCTAGTAAATCCAAAACTCGTCTGAAATTCATGAAACTTGGCATGCTATCATGGAGTGGCATCAACATGCCGTGGTACAAATTTTGTCCCATTTGGGGCAGGTTTGGGTATATGCTTCTCACAAACCGGAGCTTCTCACAACAAGCATGATGGTTTTCCGTAGGGAACGCCCCACCTTTGGGGACGAAACGATATCCATTGCCTCTTATTGCTTTCAAAAAATTTTCTTGTGTCAACATAGAACAACAGGAGTGTTTGTGAATTTTTGTGATTTTTCGGGGTTCGTTCGGACTTTTTAATGCATTAAGTGAGTTTTCAATTCATTTATGTGCATAATTCAAATTTGAACTACATGCGCATGTGATACGTCTCCAAAGTATATATAATTCTTGATTGTTCCATGCTATTATATTATCCATCTAGGATGTTTTATATGCATTTATATGCTATTTTATACGATTTTGGGATTAACCTATTAACCTAGAGCCTAGTGCCAGTTTATGTTTTTCCTTGTTTTTGAGTATCGCAGAAAAGGAAAACCAAACGGAGTCTAATTGACCTGAAATTTTACAGAGATTATTTTTGGACCAGAAGAAGCCCACGGAGTATCGGAGATGGACCAGAAGAGTCCCGAGGCACCCACGAGGGTGGGGGCGCGCCCCCCTACCTCGTGGCCGCCTCGGAGACCCCCCTGACTTGTTCCCGATGCCAAAAATCCCTATAAATATAGAAACCCCCGAAAAGAACGGGAGTTCCGCCGCCGCAAGCCTCTATAGCCACCAAAATCCAATTGGGACCCTGTTCTGGCACCCTGCCGGAGGGAGATCCCTCACCGGTGGCCATCTTCCTCATCCCGACGTTCTCCATGACGAGGAGGGAGTAGTTCACCCTCGGGGCTGAGGGTATGTACCAGGAGCTATGTGTTTGATCTCTCTCTCTCTCTCTCTCGTGTTCTTGATTCGGCACAATCTTGATGTATCGCGAGCTTTGCTATTATAGTTGGATCTTATGATGTTTCTCCCCCTCTACTCTCTCGTAACGGATTGAGTTTTCCCTTTGAAGTTATCTTATCGGATTGAGTCTTTAAGGATTTGAGGACATTTGATGTATGTCTTGCATGTGCTTATCTGTGGTGACAATGGGATATTCACGTGATCTACTTGATGTATGTTTTCGTGATCAACTTGCGGGTTCAGTGACCTAGTGAACTTTTGCATAGGGGTTGGCACACGTTTTCGTCTTGACTCTCCGGTAGAAACTTTGGGGCACTCTTTGAAGTTCTTTGCCTTGGTTGAATAGATGAATCTGAGATTCTGTGATGCATATCGTATAATCATACCCACGGATACTTGAGGTGACATTGGAGTATCTAGGTGACATTAGGGTTTTGGTTGATTTGTATCTTAAGGTGTTGTTCTAGTATGAACTCTAGGATAGATCGAACGGAAAGAATAGCTTCGTGTTATTTTACTACGAACTCTTGAATAGATCGATCAGAAAGGATAAGTTTGAGGTGGTTTCGTACCATACAATAATCTCTTCGTTTGTTCTCCGCTATTAGTGACTGATGACCCACAAGTATAGGGGATCTATCATAGTCCTTTCGATAAGTAAGAGTGTCGAACCCAACGAGGAGCAGAAGGAAATGACAAGCGGTTTTCAGTAAGGTATTTTCTGCAAGCACTGAAATTATCGGTAAAAGATAGTTTTGTGATAAGGTAATTTGTAACGGGTAACAAGTAACAAAAGTAAATAAGGTGCAGCAAGATGGCCCAATCCTTTTTGTAGCAAAGGACAAGCCTGGACAAACTCTTATATGAAGGAAAACGCTCCCGAGGACACATGGGAATTATCGTCAAGCTAGTTTTCATCACGCTCATATGATTCGCGTTCGTTACTTTGATAATTTGATATCTGGGTGGACCGGTGCTTGGGTACTGCCATTCCTTGGACAAGCATCCCACTTATGATTAACCCCTATTGCAAGCATCCGCAACTACAAAAGAAGTATTAAGGTAAACCTAACCATAGCATGAAACATGCGGATTCAAATCAGCCCTTACGAAGCAACACATAAAGTAGGGTTTAAGCTTCTGTCACTCTAGCAACCCATCATCTACTTATTACTTCCCAATGCCTTCCTCTACGCCCAAACAATGGTGAAGTGTCATGTAGTCGATGTTTACATAACACCACTAGAGGAGAGACAATATACATCTCATCAAAATATCGAACGAATACCAAATTCACATGACTACTTATAGCAAGACTTCTCCCATGTCCTCAGGAACAAACATAACTACTCACAAATCATATTCATGTTCATAATCAGAGGGGTATTAATATGCATAAAGGAACTGAACATATGATCTTCCACCAAATAAACCAACTAGCATCAACTACAAGGAGTAATCAACACTACTAGCAACCCACAGGTACCAATCTGAGGTTTTGGGACAAAGATTGGATACAAGAGATGAACTAGGGTTTAAGAGGAGATGGTGCTGGTGAAGATGTTGATGGACATTGACCCCCTCCCAAGGAGATGGTGCTACTAAAAACTTTTTCTTTTGCTAGTATGTGAAACTAGGTGGTATAAATTTAGCAACAATGTAATTAGCATAATCAGCATACCATGGAGCAGTACGGGAAGCATTTATGATAGCTAATTGTTCATTAGGAAAGCTATCATCAATAGGTAGTGGGTCATCAAGAACATTCTCTAACCTAGACAAGTTGTCTGCAACGGGGTTCTCAGCTCCCTTTCTATCAATAATATGCAAATCAAATTCTTTAGCAAGAGAACCCATCCAATAAGTCTAGGTTTAGCATCTTTCTTCTCCATAAGATATTTAATAGCAGCATGATCAGCGTGAACAGTTACTTTAGAATCAACAATGTAAGGTCTGAACTTGTCACAAGCAAATACAACTGCTAAATATTCTTTTTCAGTAGTAGCATAATTTCTCTCGGCACTGTCTAGAGTTTTACTCGCATATTGGATAACATTTAATTTCTTATCAACTCTTTGTCCTAGAACAACACCAACAGTATAATCACTAGCATCACACATAATTTCAAAGGGTAAATTCCAATCAAGTGGCTGAACAATAGGTGCAGAAATCAAAGCTTTCTTTAGTATTTCAAATGCTTCTACACAATCAGCATCAAAGATAAAAGGAACATCTTTTTGTAAGAGATTAGTCCGAGGTCTAGAAATTTTTTGAGGAGTCCTTAATGAACCTCCTATAAAAACCAGCATGACCAAGGAAACTTCTTATACCTTTTAAAATCGTTAGGACACAGCATCTTTTCAATAGCATCAACTTTAGCTTTATCAACTTCAATGCCTCTTTCAGAAATTTTATGCCCCAAGACAATACCTTCATTAACCATAAAGTGGCACTTCTCCCAATTCAAAACAAGATTAGTTTCTTCACATCTCTGCAAAACTCGATCAAGGTTGCCCAAGCAATCATCAAAAGAAGTTCCATATACGGAGAAATCATCCATGAAAACTTCAACAATCTTTTCACAAAAGTCAGAGAATATAGCCATCATGCATCTTTGAAAGGTAGCAAGTGCATTGCATAAACCAAAAGGCATACGTCTATAAGCAAAGGTACCGAAAGGGAAAGTAAAAGTGGTCTTTTCTTGATCCTCTTTTGACACAGGTATTTGAGAGAAACCAGAATAACCATCTAGAAAGCAAAAATGTGTATGTTTGGATAATCTTTCTAGCATTTGATCAATAAAAGGTAAAGGGTAATGATCCTTTTTAGTAGCTTTATTTAATTTGTGGAAATCAATTACCATTCTATAACCTGTAACAATTCTTTGTGGGATTAATTCATCTTTATCATTAGGCACTACAGTAATACCTCCCTTCTTAGGGATACAATGGATAGGACTTACCCACTGACTATCAGCAACGGGATAAATTATACCTGCCTCCAGAAGCTTTAGTATTTCTTTTCTTACCACTTCTTTCATCTTAGGATTTAACCTTCGTTGGTAATCAACAACCGGTTTAGCGTCTTTCTCCAATTTTATTTTGTGTTGGCATAGAGTGGGACTAATGCCCTTAAGATCATCAAGCGTATATCCAATAGCAGCATGATGCTTTTTCAGAGTTTTCAATAATTTTCTTCTTCTTGCTCTAAAAGGTTAGCACTAATAATAACATGATATATCTTCTTTTCATCAAGATAAGCATATTTAAGAGTATCAGGTAATGGTTTAAGCTCAAACATAGGATCACCCTTGGGTGGAGGAGGATCCCCTAGAATTTCAACAGGCAAGTTGTGTTTCAAGATAGGTCCTTGTTTAAAGAATACTTCATCTATTTCCCTTCTTTCATTCATAAACATATCATTTTCATGGTCTAGCAAATATTGCTCTAAAGGATCATTAGGAGGCACGGCAACAAAAGCAAGACCAATAATTTCATCTTTACTAGGCAATTCTTTAACATGGGGTTGTCTACGAAATTTAGCAAAATTAAAATCATCAAACATATCCCCTAAACCAACAGTAAAAATATCCTTTTCGAAGTCTATCTTAGCATTAACAGTATTCAAGAAGGGCCTACCAAATATAATGGGACAAAAGTCATCTTGTGGGGAACCAAGAACAAGAAAATCAGTAGGATATTTAACTTTCCCACACAGGACTTCAACATCTCTAACAATCCCAACTGGTGAGATAGTATCTCTATTGGCAAGCTTAATTGTAACATCAATTTCTTCTATCTCAGCAGGTGAAATATCATGCATAATTTCTTTGTATAAGGAATGAGGTATTGCACTTGCACTAGCACCCATATCACACAAGCCATGATAACAATGATCCCCTATTTTAACATAAACAACAGGCATGCCAACAACAGGTCTATGTTTACCCTTAGTATCGGGTCTAGCAATTCTAGCAGCTTCATCACAGAAGTAAATAACACGCCCATCAATATTATCAGCCAAGAGATCTTTAACCATAGCAATACTAGGTTCAACTTTAATTTTCTCAAGGGGAGTAGGCGTTCTAGTATTACTCTTACGAACCACAGTTGAAGCTTTTAGCATGATCCTTTATTCTAACAGGGAAAGGTGGTTTCTCAATATACGCAGTAGGAACAATAGGATCAACATTATAAGTGATAGTCTTTTCTTCAACTTTAATAGGTGCAACTACTTTTACTTCAATGGGAGGATTATATTTAAACCACTTATCCTTAGGGAGATCAACATGAGTAGCAAAGGATTCACAGAAAGAAGACTCAGAATCAAGTCCATATTTAGTGCTAAATTCACGGAAAACATCGGTATCCATCAAAGATTTAACACAATCAAACTTAGGTGTTATACCTAACTCCTTACCTTCGTCGAGATCCCAATCTTCGTTGCATTTAATTCTTTCCAATAAATCCCATTTGAATTCAATATTCTTCATCACAAAAGAGCCAGTACAAGAAGTATCGAGCATGGAGCGATTATTGAGAGAAAGTCGAGCATAAATTTTTTTGAATAATAATTTCTCTTGAGAGCTCATGATTGGGGCATGAATATAACATAGACTTAAGCCTCTCCCAAGCTCGAGCGATGCTTTCACCTTCGCGAGGCCAAAAATTATATATATAATTACGATCACGATGAACAAGATGCATAAGATAAAACTTCTGATGAAATTCCAATTTCAATCGGTTGTAGTTCCACGATCCCATATCATCACATAGCCTAAACCATGTCAATGACTTTCCCTTCAAACATAAAGGGAAGACCTTCTTCTTGATAACATCCTCGGGCATACCTGCAAGCTTAAATAATCCACAAACTTCATCCACATAGGTTAGGTGCAAATCGGGATGCAATGTTCCATCTCCTGTAAAAGATTAGCTAGCAGTTTCTCTATCATACCCGAAGGAATTTCAAAGTGAACATTTTCAGGAGGTTCAGTAGGTTGAGGAGCAACTCTTTGCTCTACTGGTCGGGGTGAAGATACCCCGAACAAGCCCCTCAAAGGATTACTTTCCATAGTAACAAGTGACAGTAAATTTCAGCACACCATATAAATTTTTTCTTACCAAAGGCGCTTCACTCCCCGGCAACGGCGCCAGAAAAGAGTCTTGATGACCCACAAGTATAGGGGATCTATCGTAGTCCTTTCGATAAGTAAGAGTGTCGAACCCAACGAGGAGTAGAAGGAAATAACAAGCGGTTTTCAGTAAGGTATTTTCTGCAAGCACTGAAATTATCGGTAATAGATAGTTTTGTGATAAGGTAATTTGTAATGGGTAACAATTAACAAAAGTAAATAAGGTGCAGCAAGATGGCCCAATCCTTTTTGTAGCAAAGGACAAGCCTGGACAAACTCTTATATGAAGGAAAACGCTCCGGAGGACACATGGGAATTATCGTCAAGCTAGTTTTCATCACGCTCATATGATTCGCGTTCGTTACATTGATAATTTGATATGTGGGTGGACCGGTGCTTGGGTACTGCCCTTCCTTGGACAAGCATACCACTTATGATTAACCCCTATTGCAAGCATCCACAACTACAAAAGAAGTATTAAGGTAAACCTAACCATAGCATGAAACATGTGGATCCAAATCAGCCCCTTACAAAGCAACGCATAAACTAGGGTTTAAGCTTCTGTCACTCTAGCAACCCATCATCTACTTATTACTTCTCAATGCCTTCCTCTAGGCCCAAACAATGGTGAAGTGTCATGTAGTCGACGTTCACATAACACCACTAGAGGAGAGACACCATACATCTCATCAAAATATCGAACGAATACCAAATTCACATGACTACTTATAGCAAGACTTCTCCCATGTCCTCAGGAACAAACATAACTACTCACAAATCATATTCATGTTCATAATCAGAGGGGTATTAATGTGCATAAAGGATCTGAACATATGATCTTCCACCAAATAAACCAACTAGCATCAACTACAAGCAGTAATCAACACTACTAGCAACCCAGAGGTACCAATCTGAGGTTTTGGGACAAAGATTGGATACAAGAGATGAACTAGGGTTTGAGAGGACATGGTGCTGGTGAAGATGTTGATGGAGATTGACCCTCCTCCCGATGAGAGGATCGATGGTGATGATTTCCCCCTCCCGGAGGGATGTTTCCCCGGTAAAATAGCTCCGCCGGAGCCCTAGATTGGTTTCGCCAGGTTCCGCCTCGTGGCGGCGGTGCTTCGTCCCGAAAGCTTCCTCCTTATTTTTTCTGGGACGAGAGACTTCATATAGCCAAAGATGGGCATCAAGGGCCTGCTAGGGGGCCCATGAGACAGGGGGCGCGCCAAGGGGGTAGGGCGCACCCCCCACCCTCGTGGCTAGGGTGTGGGCCCCCTCTGGTGGATTCTTTCGCTAGTATTTTTTATATATTCCAAAATGTGCCTCCGTGAAGTTTCAGGACTTTTGGAGTTGTCCAGAATAGGTCTACAATATTTGCTCCTTTTCCAGCCCAGAATTCCAGCTGCCGGCATTCTCCCTCTTCGTGTAAACCTTGTAAAATAAGAGAGAATAGGCATTAGTATTGTGACATAATGTGTAATAACAACCCATGATGCAATAAATATCGATATAAAAGCATGATGCAAAATGGACGTATCAGTGACTTTGGAGTGACTCTTTGTTGCATGTTGAGGGATAGTTATATGATCCAATTATGTTATTATTATTGAGAGAACTTGCACTAGTGAAAGTATGAACCCTAGGCCTTGTTTCAACACATTTGTCGGATTTTGGGTTCCGGCAAAACCCTTGAGGTTCGAACACTGGGGTGCGCACGAAGATCTCTCCCTCCCTCTAGCTCGCTCTCGCAACGATCATCAGGCCTAGCACGACGAACCCAAAGAACGACAGACACAAGAGTTTATACTGGTTCGGGCCACCGAAGTGGTGTAATACCCTACTCTAGTGTGGTGTGGTGGATTGCCTCTTGGGCCGAGGATGAACAGTTACAAGGGAAGAACAGCCTCCCTAGGAGAGGTGTTCTTGTGCTTGGTGAGCTTGTGTGGTAGAGGATGATCCGAATGATCCCCCCCTTCTATGGTGGTGGCTAGTCATATTTATAGAGGCCCTGGTCCTCTCCCCAAATATTGAGCGGGAAGGGATCCAACAACGGCCAAACTCGAAGGGAGACAACTAGTACAAGTTATCCTGACTAAAGGTGGTCTTCGCCTGCCAAAGGCTCTAGGGGTGACGCCGTCTTGGGCTCCATGGTGACCTCCGTCTTGCCGTCCTGCTGGTCTTGGTCTTGTTGCACCGATATGGAAACCTTTGCCTGATGCCTCGGGACTCCTCGCCTGCGCTTGCCTCTTTAGCACCAAAGAGGAAACGAGGACACTGCACGCGCTGGCGCCCGCCTGGCGCCTGCCTGGCTCTAGTCGTCATGGCTTGCATCATAGAAACCTCGCGAGGTGTCCCTTGCCTTGATCTCTCCGCCCCTCGCGAGCCGGCCTGGTGAGACCGTTCCTGAGGAGGTCTTGTGTCGTCCGCCTCGCGAGGCTTGGCCCCTCGCGAGGGTCTTGAGTGTTTGCTGGTGAAGATGGGCCGTGCAGGGCCGCTGGTGAAGCCACGCCGTGGGCCTCGGGCAGGCAAGTGTGGGGACCCCTGTTCCCAGGACGCCGAAAGTAGCCCCCGGGCCCAAGGCGCGCTCGGACTTGGCTTCGATGCAAAGCCAAAGGGCAAGTGCCGAGCGCCGCAGGCCCCAACAGCCTGCGGCCCCGCTTGACGTGTGGTGATTGATTGGACGTAGGCGTCTCCGCTTCCCCATGCTGCCTCGAAAACTGCCCGACTTGACAAGTCCCTGCTGCATGCAGAGAAAAATCATCATTACCTGTGATCATGGGGATCGCCGGTTGGCCTTCTCCCGCTATAAATGAGGAGGGGGCGGAGCCCCCGTAGCTCATCTCTTACTACTCTGCCCGCTTCTTCTTCCTTGCCCCATTGCTAGAAGCGATTCCCATGGCGCCTGCGAAGAGGTTCTCGGTCGCGGAGAAGGGGAAGGCCAGCCGGGAGGGGCCCGGTTCGCCGCCCAAGAGGGGGCGCGGCCGCCCACGCAAGCACGTCGCGATCCCCGCTGTGGCCCCTTGCGGCCGCGGCGGCGCCTCTTCGTGTGGTGGGGGTCCCCCAGGTCGTGGCAGCCCCGTCGACGAAGGGAGGCGCGGCATGGTCGCGCGGCCTCCCCGGCCGCGCTTCCACTCGGCGGAGGTGCTGCCGGAGTTCGTCGTGTGGTCGGAGAACCCGGCCGGCACCTGGCTTCAGCTCCCATGCATCCTTGCCGGCGAGCTGTCGGCCACAGGTCCAGGCGATCTCTGGCTGCAGGCGGACGGCTGCTACAGCAAGGCTTCATGGGTCGCGGTCAACGCAGCCCTGGCCCGCGGCTGGCAGACGTTTGCCCACGCACGCGGCCTGGGCAGGCGGTGCACCCTCCACTTCAAATATGACGGCAACGCGACCCTCTACGTGAGGGCGTATAGAGAAGATGGCCGCCGCGTCGGGTGCTACCCCGAGGACAATGACGGCGACGAGGTTCTTGGCCTTCGCGATGGTCGAGACAAGGGTGACGATGGTCTTGCCTTCGGTGCTGGCCGCTGCTCGCCCAGCTACGGTGATTCTCCCTTCGGTGATAGTTCCAGCAGCGGCGGCTATGACCAGCTGTCGCGCCCGCTTCGAGGGTGGCAGCGGGTCGTCTCATCGCCGTGCCCCAGTGAAGCGCGAGGAGGGGTCCGGCTGAGCTCAGGAGAGCGTCATGGGTCCATCCCCGCGAGCTGCTGTAGGGGCATGGGCCGCTTTTGTTTCGTTCTTTCTTTTATTCCTGCATTAAGAGAGAGACAAGTATGGGGCCCCGTAGGGGCGTGCAACAAACCGTGGTTTCCGAGTTGCTATGCTATGTTTATTCTTCCTGTGTCGCTTTGTAGCATTAACGTTTTATGTAGGCGCGTAGAAATAACTTAGCTTGATACGCTCGAAGTAGTCTTTGCTTCATGAAGCACGCATTTCCCAGTACCTGGCGAGGCCTCCTTGGCCTGGGAGGCGTCTAGGAACTGCAAAAATTCGTTAGGAAACTTTTGTTCTTGCGAACTCTGGTCGCAGGCACCGCCAACCACGATCCAGCGCTTCGCATCGTGGTACCCGAGGGGCACGGATTGAGAGAAGTGCGCCAGCTTGCGAGCTCGAACGAGGGTGCCTCGCGAAAAACAGGAAAAACCCTCACGAGGGCACCTGTCCAAACAGGAAAAAACCCTCACGAGGGCACCTGTCCAAACAGGAAAAAACCCTCACGAGGGCACCTGTCCAGCCCCCTCGCGAGGCATATGAGAGAGAGTACAAGTCGAAACAAGGAACAGAAAGCAGAAACGGAGGCAAAAGGAGATGGAACAAAACCAGCAAGGAAAGCCAGAAAGAAAATTTTCATTAAAGAGGGGCAAGCCAACTATGGAAAGCAAATGAAAAGCCGCGTCCGGCACCTAGTCTAGTCTTCTTGTCTTCTCACCAGCGCGGAGCTAAGTGCTGCCACTAGGACGTGGGAGGGAGCCCCCGAGGCCCGAGGGCGACACTCCTAAGACTCCGGGGCATGTACATCCCCACTCATTATTACGTGAGAGTGTCACGAGCGGAGTCCTTCACAGGCACTGGGCCTTCTTCACACGCGCTGGGCCTTTCTTCATGGGTAGAACTTCCGGAGGTGCTGGATGTTCCAGGCGTTCTGGATGGGTATCTCGTCCTGCGTCTCCAGGCGCGCGGTGCTACCTCTTGAGCACTGCGTTGGTTTTCCTTGAAGAGGAAAGGGTGATGCAGCAAAGTAGCATACGTATTTCCCTCAGTTTTTTAGAACCAAGGTATCAATCCAGTAGGAGGCTACGCACGAGTCCTTCGCACCTACACAAACAAATAAATCCACGCAACCAACGCGATAAGGGGTTGTCAATCCCTACACGGTCACTTATGAGAGTGAGATGTGATAGATATGATAAGATAATATTTTTGGTATTTTTGTGATAAAGATGCAAAGTAAAGAAAGTAATAAAAACGGCGACAGAAATAGCTTGTTGTCGGGAGATTAATATGATGGAAAATAGACCCCGGGGCCGTAGGTTTCACTAGTGGCTTCTCTCAAGAGCATAAGTATTTTACGGTGGGTGAACAAATTACTGTTGAGCAATTGACAGAATTGAGCATAGTTATGAGAATATCTAGGTATGATCATGTATATAGGCATCACGTCCGAGACAGGTAGACCGACTCCTGCCTGCATCTACTACTATTACTCCACACATCGACCGCTATCCAACATGCATCTAGAGTACTAAGTTCACAAGAACAGAGTAACGCTTTAAGCAAGATGACATGATGTAGAGGGATAAACTCATGCAATATGATATAAACCCCATCTTGTTATCCTCGATGGCAACAATACAATACGTGCCTTGTTGCCCCTACTGTCACTGGGAAAGGACACCACAAGATTGAACCCAAAGCTAAGCACTTCTCCCATTGCAAGAAAGATCAATCTAGTAGGCCAAACCAAACTGATAATTCGAAGAGTCTTGCAAAGATAACCAATCATACATAAAAGAATTCAGAAGATCCAAATATTGTTCATAGATAAACTTGATCATAAACCCACAATTCATCGGTCTCAACAAACACACCGCAAAAGAAGATTACATCGAATAGATCTCCACAAGAGAGGGGGAGAACATTGTATTGAGATCCAAAAAGAGAGAGGAAGCCATCTAGCTAATAACTATGGACCCGAAGGTCTGAGGTAAACTAGTCACACTTCATCGGAGAGGCTATGGTGTTGATGTAGAAGCCCTCCGTGATCGATGCCCCCTCCGGCGGAGCTCCGGAACAGGCCCCAAGATGGGATGTCATGGGTACAGAAGGTTGCGGTGGTGGAATTAGGTTTTTTGGCTCCGTATCTGGTAGTTTGGGGGTACGTAGGTATATATAGGAGGAAGGAGTACGTCGGTGGAGCAACGTGGGGCCCACGAGGGTGGAGGGCGCGCCCAGGGGGGTAGGCGCGCCCCCTACCTCATGGCTTCCTGGTAGCTTTCTTGATGTAGGGTCCAAGTCCTCTGGATCACGTTCGTTTGAAAATCACGTTCCCGAAGGTTTCACTCCGTTTGGACTCCGTTTGATATTCTTTTTCTGCGAAACTCTGAAATAGGCAAAAAACAACAATTCTGGGCTGGGCCTCCGGTTAATAGGTTAGTCCCAAAAATAATATAAAAGTGTATAATAAAGCCCAATAATGTCCAAAACAGAAGATAATATAGCATGGAGCAATCAAAAATTACAGATACGTTGGAGACGTATCACGCGGCGCCAGGCCTGGAGACGTGGGCGACCCGAAACGGGCCCTCCCACATGGGTGAGAGCTTGTGCAGCCCTTCCCTGGAGAGCTCCCGCCTCAGGGCGAGATCACCCACCTCGAGCGTCCTGGAGCGGACGCCGCGGCAGTGGTACCGCCGCAGCGCCTGCTGGTACCTTGCGGCTCGGAGCGAGGCTTCACGGCGGCGTTCCTCCCCAGCATGAGGTTCATCCCCCGCAAGGCGTCCTCCTGCGTTTCATCAAATGCAAGGACCCGCACGGAGCGATGCCTGACCTCGTGTGGGAGAACCGCTTCTGCTCCGTAGACGAGGAAGAACGGGGTCTCGCCTGTCGGCTTGGTGGCGGTGGTGCGGATGGACCACAGCACGGACTGGAGCTCGTCGTGCCAGCCCTTGCCACATGCCTCGAGCTTCTTCTTGAAGGTCCTGGTCTTGAGGCCCCTCAGGACTTCCGCGTTGGCGCGTTCGGCTTGGCCATTGCTCCTGGGGTGCGCCACGGAAGCGTAGCAGATCTGCGTTCCAAGGTTAGCACAATACGTTTTGAAGAGGTTGCTAGTGAACTGTGAGCCGTTGTCGGTGATGATGCGGTTAGGGACCCCAAAGCGGCTTACGAGGCCCTTGATGAACTTGAATGTTGACCCGGCTGGGATGGTGCGGATGGCTTCTACCTCCGCCCACTTGGTGAACTTGTCGTTGGCGACGTAGAGGTAGCGGTAGCCCCCAGGCGCTCGAGGGAACAGGCCCAAGATATCCAGCCCCCAGACCGCGAATGGCCACGAGAGTGGGATGGTCTGGAGGCCCTGAGCTGGCTAATGGATCTGCTTGGCATGGAATTGACAGGCCTCACAGGACTTCACCAGTTCAGTCGCGTCGTTGAGTGCCGTAGGCCAGTAGAACCCGCTGCGGAACACCTTGCCGACGAGGGTTCGTGACGACGAGTGGTGCCCGCAGTCCCCGCCGTGTATGTCATCTAGCAGATCTTTCCTTGTTCCGTGGAGATACAACGCAGGGAAACGTCATTTGGCCGTTTCCTGTATAACTCACCGTCCTGGATGCAGTACGCCGTGGCCCACCGAGCCACGCGCTCCGCGTCCCCCTCCTTCTCAGGTAGCATCCCTCGCGTCAGGTATTCCTTGAACTCCATGGTCCAGCACCCCTCCTGAGGCTCGAGCGCCAAGAGTAGGCGTGCTCCCGAGGTCGGGCCGTAGGCCGGGGCTCCTGAGGTAGGTGGTTGGGGGAGCTCCTCCGGAGGCAGCGCCGGCTTTGAAAGTGGTGGTGTTGCTGACGGCTTGAAGAGCCGCTCCTCGAAGACGCCAGGCTCTTGGGGTAGCCGCTTGGATGCTCTCTTGGCGATGTCATCGGCTTCCTTGTTGGTGCCACGGGGCACGTGCTGCAATTCCAGGCCCAAGAACTGCCTCTCCATTTTGCGTACCTCCGCGAGGTATGCCTCCATGTGCTCGTCCCTCAGCTCATATACCTTGTTGGAGAAGTTGACAAGAAGCTGCGAGTCGCCCTTGATGGTGAGACGCTTCACTCCCAGGGCCACCGCAGCCTTAAGGCCAGCTACGAGGCCTTCGTACTCCGCTATGTTGTTGGAGACCTTCTCACCCTGCTGGAAGCAGAGCTGCACGGCGTAGTAGAGCTTGTCCTTAGTGGGTGAGATGAGCACTGCTCCAGCCCCTGCGCCCTGGCGCGCATATGCGCCATCAAAATACATCACCCAGCCGTCCGGCGCTTCACTCCCTGGCGAGAGGGATCGGTTCTCGCCTGCTTCGAGTTCCGGGGTGTCGGTCCATTCTGCCACAAAGTCGGCGAGCGCGGCCCCCTTGATGACCCTGATTGTGCTGAACTCCAGCTGGAACGCCTGCAGCTCGACATTCCACTCGGCGACTCTTCCAGCGGCGTTTGGGCTCCTGAGTACCCTCTCCAGCGGGTATGCCGAGACGACCTTGATTGGGTGACCTTGAAAGTAGTGTCGTAGCTTACGTGAGGCCACCAAGAGCGCGAGCAAGAGCTTTTGAGGCATGGGATACCGTGCCCTTGCATCCTGCAGTACCGTGCTGATGAAGTATACCGGGTGCTCGACGAGGGCGGGCGCGTCAACGGGACCCGCATCTGTCGGAGGTTGGGGTGCTTCCTGAGGTGATGGGACCTCTGGAGCCTGGTCGCCCATTGGGGCCTCGGCGGGCCTACGGTCGTCATCCTGCTGAGCTCGGTCATCTGTTGGCGTTGCTGCAGCCCCCGCGGTCTCCTTCGGGTCTTGTGCCGCCCCGGCCGGGGGCGCGGTTCGGCGCGACATGTCCTTGGCCTGGCGCTCTTCCCGAACCGCCACCAGAGCCGCACCGGTTGAGTGAGGAGTGGCGGCGAGGTAAAGCACCAGGGGCTCGAAAGGGCGGGGCGCCACCATCACCGGGGGGCTGGTCAGATATCTTTTGAGATCTTGAAATGCTTGGTCGGCCTCCGGGGTCCACTCGAACGGACCCTTCTTCTTCATCACCTTGAGGAATGGCAGGGCGCGCTCTCCCAGCTTGGAGATGAAGCGCCCCAACAAAGTCAAGCAGCCGGCAAGCTTCTGCATTTCCTTGAGGGTTTGTGGTGGGCTCATGTCTTCAGTCGCCTTGACCTTCTCTGGGTTGGCCTCGATCCCCCTGTGGGACACGAGGAATCCCAGCAGTTTGCCGGAGGGGACACCAAATACACACTTTTCCGGGTTGAGCCGCAAGTCCACCTGGCGTAGGCTCGCGAAGGTCTCCTCCAGGTCCTGAATTAAAGTCCTCGCCTCCCAAGACTTCACCACAATGTATTTGACGTAGGCCTCAGTGTTCCTCCCGAGCTGCCGGCCCAGGGCGATGTGCATCAGCCGTTGGAAGGTCGCGCCCATGTTGCGCAGCCCGAACGGCATGTAAGTGTAGCAGTATACCCCGCAAGGGGTCAGGAAGGCCGTCTTCTCCACATCCTCTACTGCCATCTTGATCTGGTGATAGCCTGAAAACGCATCCAGGAAGCACAGCAGGTCGCACTCGGCGGTGGAGTCAACGATCTGGTCGATGCGCGGAAGAGGGAACAGATCTTAGGGACATGCTTTGTTGAGTTTGGTGAAGTCGACACACATGCGCTCCTTCCCGCCTTTCTTTGGCACAACGACGGGGTTCGCCAGCCACTCGGGGTACCGAACCTCGCGAATGACACCTACTGCCTCCAGCTTGCGGGTTTCCTGCATGATGAAGGACTGCTTCTCCGTGGACTGTCGCCGTGCCTTCTGCTTCACAGGGCGCACATTGGGGCATACCCTTAAGTGATGCTCGATCACTCCTCTTGGGACTCCTACCAGCTGATCGGGCTCCTAGGCGAATACTTCCTTGTTTGCGCGCAAAATTTTTACCAATGCTTCCTCTTGATCTGAGTCGAGGTTGGCACCTATGGTGAAGGTGGCTCCAGAAGACCCATCTTCCTCGACTGGCACCTGCTTGGTTTCCGCCCGATCTTGAGTGAACAACCACTTCTTCTTGGCCGGCGCGGCCTCCTTAATTCCAGAGGTGGCCTCGTCGGCCTGGCGCGCCGTCGCGGCAGCTTTGAGGGCAAGCTTGAGCGCCACCAGAGCCTCCCTGGTATCTCCAACCACGGTCAGGATGCCCTTGCCCCCGAGCATCTTCATGAGGTTGTAGGCCGGATGGGTCGCTGCCATAAACTGGGCCAGAGCTAGGTACCCGAGGATGGCGTTGTACGGGAGGCCGATGCGGGCGATGTCGAAGTCAATCAGCTCCGTGCGGTAGTTGTCGCGGGTGCCGAAGGTCACGCGAAGACGGATCTGCCCCAGGGGACTGGAGGAGCCGCCGCCGACCCCGGAGAAGGGCTTGCTGGGGCAGAGCCGCTCGAGCGGTACGTGAAGGAGGCTAAAATCCTCCACAAAGAGCACATTGAGGTCGGCGCCGCCGTCGATGAGGGTCTTGGTAATGGCCACGCTGCAGATTTCGGGCGTGCAAAGCATTGGGAGCACGCCCGAGCCGACGGTGGTGGCGGGGTGATCTTCCGAGTCGAAGGTCAGCTCGGCCTGGGGCGCTGCCCAACATGGAGGAGCCCCCTGCCGCGTGGAGGCGGCGCCGATCTGGGGAAAGAACGTCTTGGCGTGATGGTCCGATGGCGGCACTTGTCAGCCGCCGAGGAGAGCCGCAACGGCAGGGGCGCCTGTGCTGCGAAGCGTGCAGTGAGGAGGCTGCGCAGCTCCTCCCAAGACGCCACCGTGGACATTGCGAGGTTGAGCAGCCAGGCGCGCGGTGCACCAGTGAGGGCCATGGGAAGCCAGTTGGCCATGACCTTGTCGTCGCCCCCAGCCTTAAGGACGGCCTCCTCGTACGCCAACAGGAAAGCCGACGGGTCCGCCGCGCCGTCATAGCGCGGCGACATCTCCGGCTTGAACTTGGGTGGCCACTGCACCCGCCGCAAGGCGGGGGCCAAGGCTCAGCCCCCTGGCCTCGCCGCGGGCGTCTGTCATCGCAGCCGGGAGCGCGGCGCCGGCCATCACTACAAGAAATATGTCAACTTGTGACCTTGACTATTGGTCACTGAATGGTCATTATTTTTCATTTGTGACCTTTTTGTGACCAAAAACAGATGGTCAAAAGTTGACAGTCATAAACTAAAATTAACGACCTTCTCTGTGAGAAGGTCGTAGACGTTTACGACCAAAATATGCCTATTGTTTTGTTTTGGTCACTTGCAGCCTCCCCAGGCCACATAGGCATCCGACGTGGCAATCTGATGTGGCACAAGAATCAGCCCGGTCCAATTCGGTGTTTTACATGGGCCGAGCCCATTAATTCAGCCCATTTATATATTTTTTCCTATGAATTTTTTGTCAGCTAAATGGACCAAGCCCAACATTGCAGCCTTTTTATTTTTGGGCCATGGCCTTTTTGTCTCAACAATTTCATTTTTTTCTTTTTTTCTAAATTGGGTTCACTAGTCAGGTGGGTCCCCATTGTCAGGTTCTAGTACTGGGTCCTAGCCGTCAGGGCAATATTCTTCATTTTTTTATTTCACGCAAATAAATACCTGGTATTTAAATTGGCACACAGAAAACACACGAAATGCTTCAAATATTATCAACCATCAAAGTGCTACATCATATAACACACATACAAATGTGATAAGCATCAAGTTTACAATCATATAACAAGCTCCACAAGTGTACAATCACATGAGCCAGTTCTGCTCCACAAGTGTACAATCACAAGTTCTGCTACATCATATACACATACGAACTATGCTTCACGAAGAAACATGAGCAGTATAAAGGGCTTCATTAATGCAAAACTTGACAGTTGACAGCAATGTTAGAACTATGCTTCCTCCGACTTCTTTGTCCTGATCAGCATCTGCACGTTACAGAACAATATTGATCAATTATAAGGCACAACTTCAAATGCCCATACAATTTGTAGTTGCTTAAAAAAACAAAGCAAGTGAGTACTCAGGAGCTGTGGTTAAAACCCATCTAAACAGAGATAAAAACTGGCAAACTATACATCCACTTACAACATAGCAAAAGGAAAGAAAATTACACATGATTAAGTAATATATATCATTCATGTTGGAACAAAGAGCAGACTAACTGACACAATGTGGTAACTAAATCATTCAATCCCTGAGATTGATTGGATGTCAGTTTCTTTTACTGCCAGTACCTATTGATAAATTAAATTACTAATCAGAGGAAATATTTAAGCAGCCCAATTACCTACCAGATCATTGTACTTACACTTCCTAATCAGATCACCTAATAGGAGATACTATTAAGAATGAAAAGATGATTAAACACTGAAAGAGGTTAGCAAGTTGCTTGTTGGTTTCATCACAAGTACCAGGAGTATTTTTAAACCTACGCAAGTCATTTTTAAACCTATGCAAGTACCAGGAGTATTTCAATCCTTTCCAGTGCAAGTACTCAAAATTTGTTTGAGTAGCAAATCTAGGAGTACTGGAGAACTCCAAGTTAAATGTACTCAAAGCAACCAGCAAAATCTCTCAATACCGGTCCCAACAAGTAATCAGAATACAGCAGCAACAATTACCAGGAATAAATCACATAAGTAACTAGAACAGAGAAAGAAAATGTAGAAGTGGCAGCGAGGCATGAATGGTGTCATGAGTTACTGTTGCATCGGCCGTAAGAGAGGCCGAGGAACTCGCTATGATGGGTTGCAGCATCTGTGCTGATGCAGTCTCAGCCACAGGCTCCTCCTCACACCTGAAGTTAAACACGCAGGTTGGTCAGCAGAACTACAGCAGTTTAGCTTTTGGAGATGACGAATAACTCAAATTACCCTTGAGATCTGTTTCAAAAAAATTAACCTTCTAGTATGGCCATGTTAATAGATAAAATTAACCTTTTCCCTTTTACTTTATATGAAAAAGGTAAGAGACCATAATTCTATATGCAGCTTCTATAGACATAAATCCAAGAGAAATACATCTCTGTAGTGCATGGCAATGGCATTTAGGATCAAGCAGGTTTTACATTCGAGTCCAGAAATACAAATTTCCGCCGATTCAGCTGGAAGCGAGTCAAATTTGAACTGCAGCTGCCTCATAGTTTGCTCTTTATTTTTTCCAAAAATCATTTCTAGGTACATAAGTATATATTTAATCAGAGAAACATCAAGAGTTTTCCAAGATTCAACCACTAGCTAGGAACGGTCAAGCCCACCGTTTTGACCGCATTTTGAAACGGGCATAAAAAATTCAAAAAATTGGAAAACCTTCGCATTGTGTCATTATATGTGACCAAGTTTCCAGGAAAAATAATAAACTTGTAATAAGGAAATTATTTTAAAAAAGTGTTCTCAGAAATGAGCTATCATGCGTGAAGATTCATGGCTTTCAAGCCAAATGATCAATCTTATGGCCACATTCATGGCATAGTTTGTTCAAATGATCTCATATTGTGCACAAGGGTGCATCTTGGAATGGCAAACAATGTTGCCTAAGGAAGTTTTCATTTTCTTTGCACGGAAAATTCATTTTCCATTTTCCGAGTGCCTGAAATGAGTTTTTTTATGAAGGACCTACCATATATTTGTTGCAAAATTGGACAAAATCAATTTTATAAAATACTAGGCCATATTTAATGCACAATTGACAAAATGGTTGGGTGTCAAAAGTTTTGATCCACCTCTGGTGAAAAAGACAAATTCCCGCCGATTCAGCTGGAAGCGGGTCAAATTTGAACTGCATCTGCCTCATAGTTTGCTATTTATTTTTTCCAAAAACCATTTCTAGTTACATAAGTACCTATTTAATCATAAATACATGGTTTGGTGGCGATACGTTGAGGTTTGGACGGTGGCCGAGGGCCCCAACTCCAGAGCGCGTAAACTCGCATGCCCGCCGCGTGGTCACCGCGTGGCCGTGGCGTTGCCATGTGTTCTGGGCTGCCTAGGCATGTCTAGTGGGTTGGGCACTCCCCAGGTAGGTGCTAGGTAGAAAATCACAACATAAGATTCTCATGAGGAGACCGATCGATGCTCAAACATGAATAAGCAGCCAAGTGTTTGATTGGCGGTACAGGAAATGCACATGGCTAATGGGTGTGAGTTTTGGCTGAGGATGATCAATTACTAAGAAGACCGTATTCACAAATTTTCAGCTCAAAAGGAGGAGCCTAGGTGGTACTTGCTTTGCAAAGTACCACACTGGACATAAATACGAATGTTGAAGCCGGGCTCAAAATAATGAATGGATTGAGATGGCATTTGGTGGAGGATGGTTATTTGGGTAGAGGAAAGCACTGTAGAAAATGGATACCATTTGGACATGCCAAAGTGGTACTTCCTTCAAAGTGTTTTCCTGAACAGAATAGGAAAATGAATATTTTTGAATTATTTTTGAACTACGCAAGGAAGGTTTTTTTTACATATTTGACGAAGATATGACCCAAAGAATTTATGAGATTTTTTGGGAATTTTGGGAATGACAGAAATATAGGTTGCTTCACAACCTAGGGCAAAAACTGCCACATGGACATGACACATAGGCAAAACTGATGAGGTGGCGCCTAGTCATAGCAACCCACCACAATTTACAAGGTTATGACCATCCATATTGGTAATGATCAGCTAGAAATAAGGCAGCAGACTAGTGCTATCTACTTTATGACCATTTCGTGTAAGGAAATTACGACCTTTCTGACCAAAATGGTTGTTATAGTTTAGGGTTTGGAGCCCCCGGAACAGCTTTTGACCAATTGGTCCGAAATGGTCATAGATCTATGACCAATTCTTCCAGGGTCACTGACAGAAGGTCACTAGTTGACATATTTCTTGTAGTGCATGGGGGTGAAGCGCAGTGGTGGGGAAGCGTAGATCGACGGAAGGAAAGCTTTGGCGCACCCCTACCTGGCGCGCCAAATGTCGGATTTCGGGTTCCGACAAAACCCTTGAGGTTCGAACACTTGGGTGCGCACGAAGATCTCTCCCTCCCTCTACCTCGCTCTCGCAACGATCGTCAGGCCTAGCACGACGAACCCAAAGAACGACAGACACAAGAGTTTATACCGGTTCGGGCCACCGAAGTGGTATAATACTCTACTCCAGTGTGGTGTGGTGGATTGCCTCTTGGGCTGAGGATGAACAGTTACAAGGGAAGAACAGCCTCCCTAGGAGAGGTGTTCTTGTGCTTGGTGAGCTTGTGTGGTAGACGATGATCTGAATGATCCCCCCCTTCTATGGTGTTGGCTAGTCCTATTTATAGAGGGCCTGGTCCTCTCCCCAAATATTGAGCGGGAAGGGATCCAACAACGGCCAAACTCGAAGGGAGACAACTAGTACAAGTTATCCTGACTAAAGGTGGTCTTCGCCTGCCAAAGGTTCTGGGGGTGACGCCGTCTTGGGCTCCATGGTGACCTCCGTCTTGCCGTCCTGCTGGTCTTGGTCTCGTTGCACCGATATGGAAACCTTTGCTTGATGCCTCGGGACTCCTCGCCTGCGCTTGCCTCTTTATCACCAAAGAGGAAACAAGGACACTGCCCGCTGGCGCCCGCCTAGCTCCAGTCGTCATGGCTTGCGTCATAGAAACCTCGCAAGGTGTCCCTTGCCTTGATCTCTCCGCCTCTCGCTAGCCGGCCTGGTGAGACCGTTACCGAGGAGGTCATGTGTCGTCCGCCTCGTGAGGCTTGGCCCCTCGCGAGGGTCTTGAGTGTTTGCTGGTGAAGATGGGTCGTACAGGGCCGCTGGTGGAGCCATGCCGTGGGCCGCGGGGAGGCAAGTCTAGGGACCCCCGTTCCCAGGACGCCGACAACATTGCCATACCGTTTTCGCTCACTTTTATCGCTTGTTACCTTGCTGTTTTTATAATTTCAGATTACAGAAACCTATATCTACCATCCATATTGCACTTGTATCACCATCTCTTCGCCGAACTAGTGCACCTATACAATTTACCGTTGTATTGGGTGTGTTGGGGACACAAGAGACTCTTTGTTATTTGGTTGCAGGGTTGTTTGAGAGAGACCATCTTCAACCTACGCCTCCCACGGATTGATAAACCTTAGGTCATCCACTTGAGGGAAATTTGCTACTGTCCTACAAACCTCTGCACTTGGTGGCCCAACAACGTCTACAAGAAGAAGGTTGCATAGTAGACATCAAGCAATTTCTGGCACCGTTGCCGGGGAGGTGAGTGCTTGAATGTATATCTTTAGATCTTGCAATCAAATCTTTTAGTTTCTTGTTTTATCACTAGTTTAGTCTATAAAATAAAACTACAACAAAAAATGGAATTAAGGGTGCCTCATATGCTTCATCTTTTTAATGTCTTTCGTGAAAATGATGGGAAGGAAAATTGTGCTCAAGTACTAGAAGAAGAATTACATAGAACGCTTGGCATAAAATATGTGAATGATGAGAACGATTGCAATGTTGTTCGTATGAATTCATTGAATACCCATGATGCTAATGATATGCAAAGCCATAAGCTTGGGGATGCTATGTTTGAGTAAGATGATATGTTTCGTCCCCCAAGTTTTGATGAGAAAATTTATTATGATGAAATCATGCCTCCTATTTATGATGATTATATTGATGAAAGTGGATTTGGAGAGGTTATGACTTTATTTAGTGATGAATCCACTATTTCGGAAGAGGTTTCAATTGATTATGATGAGAACAAAGTTGCTACTTATGATGATTATTGTGATGATACTTATGTTATAAAAGGTAGTGATGATTATATTTACAAAACTTGTCATGATTATGATTACCCTTTTTCTGAACATTACTCTTTTAATGTGGAAACAATTTATAGTATTCGAGTTTCTTATGATACTCCCACTATTCCGAATGAGAAGAATTTTGCTTATGTGGAGAGTAGTAAATTTTCTATGCTTGTAGATCATGAAAAGAATGCTTTATGTGATGGTTATATTGTTGAATTTATTCATGATGCTACTGAAAATTATTATGAGGGAGGAACATATGCTTGTAGGAATTGCAATAATATCAAGTTTCCTCTCTATGTGCTTAAAGTTTTAAAGTTATGCTTGTTTTGCCTTCCTATGCTATTTGATTATTGTTCCCATAAGTTGTTTGCTCACAAAATCCCTATGCATAGGAAGTGGGTTAGACTTAAATGTGCTAGTCATATTCTTCATGATGCTCTCTTTATGTTTCAATTCTTATCTTTTATGTGAGCATCATTGAAATCATCATGCCTAGCTAGGGGTGTTAAACGTTAGCGCTTGTTGGGAGGCAACCCAATTTTATTTTTGTCCTTTGCTTTTGCAACTGTTTAGTAATAAATAATTCATCTACCCTTTGTTTAGATGTGTTCTTATGTTTTAATTAGTGTTTGTGCCAAGTAGAACCTTTGGGGAGACTTGGGTGAAGTCTATGCGATCTTGCTGTAAAAAACAGAAACGTTTGCACTCACGAGATTAGCTGCCATTTTTTACTGGAGAGCGATTTTAGGTTGATTCTTTTTGGACATGATTAATAGACAAATTCCTCAGGTCCGCCAATTTATTTCAAAATTTTTGGAGTTACATAAGTATTCCAATGATACTTATTACTACAGACTGTTCTGTTTTTGACAGATTCTATTTTCATTGTGTTGTTTGCTTATTTTCATGAATCTATGAGTAGTATCGGAGGGTATGAACCATAGAGAAGTTGGAATACAGTAGATATTACACCAATATGAATTTAGAATGAGTTCACAACAGTATCTAAGTGGTGATTTATTTTCTTATACTAACGGAGCTTACGAGTTTTCCTTTGAGTTTTGTGTTGTGAAGTTTTCAAGTTTTGGGTAAAGATTCGATGGACTATGGAATAAGGAGTGGCAAGAGCCTAATCTTGGGGATTCCCAAGGCACCCCAAGGTAATATTCAAGGAAAACCAAGAGCCTAAGTTTGGGGATGCCCCGGATGGCATCCCCTCTTTCGTCTTCGTCTATCGGTAACTTTACTTGGAGCTATATTTTTATTCACCACATGATATGTGTTTTGCTTGGAGCGTCATTTTGTTTTGCTTGCTGTTTGAATAACATCCCAAGATCTGAAATTCTTAAATTTTATAGTCTTCACATAGTTACATAATTATTCAACTACTCATTGATCTTCACTTATATCTTTCGGAGTAGTTTGTCGTTTGCTCTAGTGCTTCACTTATATCTTTTAGAGCATGATGGTACTTTTATTTTGTAGAAGTTATTGATCTCTCATGCTTCACTTATATTATTTTGAGAGTCTATTATAACAGCATGGTAATTTTCTTTGGTTATAAAATTAGTCCTAATAAGATGGGCATCCAAGATGGGTATAATAAACACTTTCATATAAAGTGCATTAAATACTATGAGAAGTTTGATACTTGAAAATTGTTTTGAGATATAAAGATGGTGATATTAGAGTCGTGCTAGTTGAGTAACTATGAAATTGAGAAATACTTGTGTTGAGGTTTGCAAGTCCCGTAGCATGCACGTATGGTAACCGTTGTGTGACAAATTTGAAGCATGAGGTGTTCTTTGATTGCCTTCCTTATGAGTGGCGTTCGGGGACGAGCGGTGGTCTTTTCCTACTAATCTATCCCCCTAGGAGCATGCGCGTAGTGCTTGGTTTTGATGACTTGTAGATTTTTTCAATAAGTATGTGAGTTCTTTATGACTAATGTCGAGTCCATGGATTATACGCACTCTCACCCTTCCATAATTGCTAGCCTCTTTGGTACCGTGCATTGCCCTTTCTCACCACGAGAGTTGGTGCAAACTTTTTTTTTTGAATATTTACTGTGTGGCAAAGCCCCACAGCCCTTTATTAAAAAAAGATCCACTGTACAAGTATAACAAACTATACAAGAAAGGAAAACAAAAGGGGAAAGAGTCTACCTATTAGCTAACTAACTGTACTTACTTTACAACAAAGAATCAATCCAAGCCAAAAGTTTCGGCCTGTTACAATCCTTCACCCTGGCGTGCAGGAGACATTGCAGGATATCTGAACCTCCAGACCAATCAATACCCAAATAGTTCCAGATTCTACAGCTGAAAGTGCAGCGAAAAAATAGATGTATCCTATTCTCATACGCCAACTCACTGCAGATGAGGCAAAGATTATCATCCTGATTCGAACGCCAGTGTCTCCTAACCAGCATATCCTTGGTGTTAAGTCTATCAAAGAACAAAAGCCAGCCAAACACCTTGATCTTCATGGTGCATTTACTTTGCCAAAGCCATTTGCAGGGTTGTATTGTAGGCAAGTGGGAGTGCATGATCCTGTAAAAACTTTTTGCCGTATACCCTCCTGATTGACCAGGCAATATCCAAACATCAGGGATGGTGGGGTCTCTGTCTAACTGCATGATCCAATTTTCCAATGTGTGCAACTCAGCAGCAGCTTCCTGAGAAAGAGGCAGATAAAACATGGAGAAGAGATCCTGGGATTGGAGAAATTCCCTCACAGAGATCCTGTCATTAATGACAAAAGAAAACAACCTTGGCAATCTCCAACAGAGGGGTCTAGCAAAGCCCCCAATGTGCCAGGAATTAGTCCAGAAAAGGGCAGAATCACCCATGTTGATGTGGACTGAAGCAATAGCAGTGTAAGCCTCATGCAGCTTCAGAATATCTCTCCACCAGAAAGATCCAACAGTAGCTGTTGCCTGTGGGACCCCGTGATCATAGTAACTATTCCATATGAGGGTCACCCAAGGAACATCAACCTTGTTATAGAATTTATGCAGATGCTTGAGAAGCAGCCCTTGGTTCTCAATGTTCAGATTAATAATGCCTAAACCACCCTTATCTCTTGGCCTGCAAACGAGCTCCCAAGCAGCCAGGGACTGTTTTGGAACATCATTATTACCCCTCCAAAGACATTGCCTGAAGATCCTGTCCAGTTGCTTAATGATCCCCGCTGGGATATTGAGGGTACACAAAAAGTATATTGGCAGAGAGGTCAAGACAGAGGTGAGAAGCTACAAACGAGAGCCTTGATTCAGCATAGAAGAGCTTGCAGTTAACCTCCTTTCAAGACTGTCAACTAAGGGCATGAGGTCAACGATCCTAGGCCTTGTAGTTCCCAATGGCAATCCAAGATAAGTAAATGGAAGTTGGCCAATTTTACAACCAAGAATAGCAGCAAGTCTGTCAGCCTCCTCATTAGGCATATTCAGTGGGATCATTGAGGATTTAGCAAAGTTGACCTTTAAACCAGTGGATTGTTGAAATGTAAGTAGCATATTCTTGAGGGCCACAAGCTCATCATCCTTAGCTGCAAGAAATAGGATTGTATCATCCGCATATTGAATGATGGGAAAATCCCTGTCATGTGTCTGAAGAGGCAAAGAAAGTGTGCCAGACGCGAGCATTTGATTAACCACGGATTGCAACAGGTCGGCTGCGATGACGAACAACAGAGGAGAGAGTGGATCACCCTGCCTGACGCCACACTTGCACAAGAATTGCTTTCCTGGAATGCCATTTAACAGCACAGACGACGAGCCTGTAGACAACAGCTGTTTAACCCAAAGAACCCATTTGGCATCAAAACCTTTATGCTGCAACATCTGAACAATAACCTCATGCTCAACTGTGTCAAAGGCCTTAGCAAAGTCCAACTTAAGGATTACAATTGGGCGCTTGGATTGCTTGCATTGATGAATATACTCAAAGCTCCAGGCCAGACAATCCTGAATCGACCGGCCCTTGAGGAACCCATATTGATTTTTGTGGATGCACTTGAGGATCACCCGCTGCAATCTGTTGGCCAGTAATTTTGTGAGGAATTTAAGACACGTGTTGGTGAGGGAAATCGGCCGGAAATCATCCGGCCCTTCTGGTGACATGATTTTGGGAATGAGCGTAATGAGGGAGGAGTTGATATTTCCCAACGAGAGTTTCCCCTCATAAAAAGTCCGAATCATCCTCAAGAAATCCCCCTCAATGATAGGCCAACAGCGCTTGACAAACATCCCATTAAAGCCATCTGGGCCAGGTGCTCGATCCGCCGGTAAATCCTTCAAAACTTTGTGTATTTCTTCATCAGAAAAAGGCAAGGATAACTCCTCCAGCCCCAGGATGGGTTGAATTAAATAATTCAAATCAAAGCCCATAGAGATCCCTTGGGCCCGGCCCATCCTAGATTTGAAAGAGGCCCACAGGATTCCCGCCATCTGAGCATGATCAGTCACTGGATCAAGCATGGAGCTGGTTTTGAGGCTGGAGATTGAGTTTCTCCTCATACGCTCAGAGGCCATGGCATGAAAAAAATTTGAATTCTCCTCACCAACCTTGATGTACCTAATAGTGCACCGCTGCTTCCAATATATGTAGTGAAGTTTTAACAGGTGTTCATAGTGTAACTTCACGCATTTCCGGAAGTTGAATTCCGGCCGTGTTAAAGGTCGCACTTCCTCCAGCTGATCAAAGTGCAGAATCACCTTTGAACAATCAACAGTAAGCTTTTTGATGTACGATAATTTTTTGCTCCAAATTTTCAAATCGTACCGCAGTCGCTTAAATTTCCTTGTGATAACCGCTGCAGCAGAGAGATCAGAGAAAACAGGTGCATTCCAGGACTTGGAGACACAATCCATGAACCCCGGCATATCCAACCAGAAATTTTCAAACCGAAAAATCTTGGCCGCAGGAATGGTAGTGTCAATGGACACCACACAAGGCACGTGGTCAGAGGAAGTTCTGGCTAGTGTGGTAACCACGGTGTTTGGGTAGTGTGAGATCCAATCAGCAGTAGTAAAGAACCAGTCGAGTTGCTCAAGCAGGGGGTTCTGCTGCATATTAGACCAGGTAAAGCTCCGTCCCTTCAAGGGTAGCTCCAAAAGTCCCAGGTGACCAATTATTTCGTTGAATAGAAAGATATCATTGGTATCACCACCCGGAAGGTTTCGGTTGTCCAAAGATCTGATGAAATTGAAATCCCCCAACAAGAGCCAATTTTCATCCAGTGGAATTGGTAAGTGATAAAGCCAACTAACAAAATCATCCCTAGGCTGGCCCTCACATGGCCCATAGACAGTGGTTAGGGTCCATTTTTCAGAATTCTGTAACGACTAGAAAGAGACGATAACACCAAACCTCTGAATATCCACAAGCTGGCCATGAAAGATCGAGGAATTCCAAACAACGAGGATCCCACCAGAGGCTCCAACAGAAGGGGAGAACACAAATTGATCAAACCGCCTAGGGCAAAAGGATCTAAGCGTACGGATAACGAAGCTCTCACATTTAGTTTCTTGCAGACAAATAACAGAACATCTGCTCTCCTCAATCTTAGCACGGAGATCACGCTGTCGAGCCTCAGAATTGAGCCCTCGCACATTCCAACAGAGCACATTCCAGTTGCGAAAATAGCCGTTATCCATAAAAAAACAACGCAGGGATATAGTTGCAGATCCAGCTGCTTAACAACATGGACATAAACGGACCATATGTTGCAATAACAGTAACCAATTGTTGCAGACAGATACTGAAAACAAAAAAAGAGCGCAAAAGCAAAAGCGCCCAACTCGCCAGGAATCTTCGTGGGCCATCAAGCATCATGTGGACCATCACCTTCTGCAGTAGGATTAGGAGAAGCCATAAGCTTCTCCACTGATAACTCGGCTGGATCGATGCCCAAAGCCACTCCAATGGCCTGCAGCGTCGAAATAGGCGTCGGAGGTGGGAGAGGGAGCACGCTGGGCTCATCGTCAAGTCGAAGCTTCTTGGCCTTCGGGCGACGCTGGGGGGCAGACCTCGGAGAAATTGCAGAGACGAGCTTCATGCTTGTCCTCTTGGCAGCACTGCGCGTCATGCGTCGAATGGAGAAGTCGGGAGCTGGCTCCACGAGCGTGATGGAGCGCCGTGAGCGTGCAGACTGACGTGGTCGCTTACCCAGCGGAGAAGGTGTAACCGAAGAAAACTGAAAGTCCTCTTGAGAAACCTGGTAAGTGGAACTCAAGTGATCGTCAGATGCCAACTCCTCAATGACCACCGAGGAGCTGGGTCCAGGGACGGAGACATCAGGCGGAGCAGAGAAAAGCTGATACTTCGCTTGCAGATCTGCAGACCCAAATTTGAGTTGTAGCAACATCGCAGAAGAACTAGGGAGGCAGGCTGGTATATCCTTGATGAAGAATTCAGGTAACAAAGTCTTGAAAGATCGCTCCCAGATCATGGCCGGCGGCAAAACTGGTCCATAAAAAACCCGGACCAAGCCAAGATGAATCGGCTCCAGCTGCACAAGTGGTGGGGCTTGTAGAGGCTGCTGGACCTCAGCCATATCCTCATTGTCAGAAGAATCCGCAGATGGGTTCAGAATCATAGAATCCTGGTCTTGGACAGGTTGGACCTCTTGATGCTGCTGCTGATGGTCAGGCTGAACCTGCTCCTCCCACGGGCCCCATCCTGCTCCTTGCGGCACATTGTCAGCCCAGCCCGCCCCCTCATTCTGCCCTTGTGGAGGGCCCGGAGGAACAGCGTTCCATCCCAAAGCAGGGTATGGGGGCATTGCCCAAAATGGCTGCGGCACTTGAACTCCAGGCAACGGGTGGGGGTTCCCATTTAGAGGCATTGGGTCCTCATCCGCTGGGATCATGGCACCAGCGAATTCCCCTAACAGGATATAGCAACCAGCTGACCGAGAAACCATGACGTCGCCCCAATTGGCAAATTCCCGAAAGGTGACCGAACGAGGAACTAGCGCATTGTCGGGGAACGAGGCGCGGACCAAAGCTCGAACCTTGCGCCGGTCAGTACTATTCCAGTAATGAAACTGCCCAAAAGAGCCAACCATATCTGCAATGCACTGCGTATTCCTGTAGTCTAAAGGGATGCCGATGAACATCAACCACCCCGTCCGCTGACCATGAATAGCACGAAAACCTTCACCCTGATTATGCGGAATAAAACGAACGAAAAACTCGTTGCCATCATCATCAATCCCTAAGGGGAACGGAGGATGCAAAGTGAAAGAGCCTCGGACAACAGGATCTTCCATCTCAAACAGACCAACTCCCTGATACCAAGTCTGAGCAGAAAGAACTGGAACATGCATCACTTGAACTAGAAAATCAAGAACCTGCTGGCGACGGACCCCAACTAACTCTGGAGGCGGGATCGGCTCCACAATGGCCACCATGTATTGCTCATGCACTCGGGGCGGCGGGATGGCCGGCGTGTAGAAGGTGCGAGGTAGACGATCTGCTCCGCCATCTTCAATATCAAAGCCTGCAGGGATAAAGCGATGCGGGTCAATCTCATACACCGCCATTGAGGGCTGCAGAGCAGGAGCCGGACCAGAGCTGGGGGAAGCGTGGGCGTGCTCGTGAGGGCGGTCTGGCGGCGATGGTGGCGGCGGAGAAGCAGATGGGGTTTTCTCCGGAGGCGTTTGGTCTCGGGAAACTGGAGAGGCAGGGGGAGAATCCTCTGTTCGGTCCCGCTTCCCAAAACCCGGCGATGGGACTTTAGGCACCCAGACGGATAAGTCAGGCGGCTTGCCGGTGCAATTTTTTTTAACGTGTCCCGAACGAAAACAATTACGACACCGGACCGAATTCGTGCATGTCTCTGATGTGTGGCGCATAGCCAAGCAATTCTGATAGTCCCAATAGCTCGCAGCCATCTCTTCAATCATAACATCAAAACTTTGCAGGTCTCGGATAATATCCTCAGGAGACGAAGCCCTAGAGGCCATAGGTGATGGGCTGCCACTCTCGTCATCTGACAAACATATGGGCTGGACCCTGGAGCCCAACTGAGGATTATGGCCTGGTAGAAGCGGTTGAGCGGGTACGGTAGAATCCAAACCTTCCAATGTGAAAACTAAACGGCCATCCGAAGTTCCAGGGTTTAAACGGGCAGGAGATAAACCCTCCGGGGAAGGCGGGATTGTTCCAAACTGAATCGCTAGCCTTGCCGGCGGTGGGGTGGTCCCCGGGGAAAGATCATCCGCATCCTCATGAGACGAGACATGGTAGCCCGCTGCTCGGACCGTGGCCACCTCATCGGTAGACAGGCCATAGCTATAGCCCTTACGCGCTGGGTACTGCATGAACGTTGCAAACGTAGCATGCTTCTGAGGAAGAGATCTGGCCGCACGAGCACGGAGAGAAGACTTGGCCGGAGGAAATATCATGGCCTCTAAACCAATACGAGCTCTCCTCTTAGAGGGGCTGACTAAAACCCATTCCTCTTGGCATTCACATTGCCAAAGACGGAATTCCTTCTGCCAATCCGGGCCTCCATGACCCCAGAGGTGGAAAAAACACTTGAACTGATCGCAGACAAAACTCCGCTGGTGCAGAATGAAAAAACCCACCTCCTTGCAAGAAACGTTGAAAGAGTAGACGCCATGGTGAAGAAAAGATACCTTGAGGTGGGAGCAATATCCTCCAATGGCCGCTTCAAGAGCGAACCCCACAGTTTCCTCATCTAGCCGGAAGGTGTGTCGTGCAAAAGAGACGACCATAATGAAATGGCCCGTGTCTTCAGATGGATGCACCGATCTGTTGAAGGTGCGTTGGATCTCAGACGCCAACTTCATCCCCGGGGAGAAATCCAATCCCAAGGAGAGCGCAGCGTGAACCGCCATGAGGAAGATGACAACCAGAGGCGAGAGGAAGAGACGCCGGGAAAGATGACCCGATCAGATGGCAAAACCCACGGAGAGATGTGGGGATCGCCGGCGATGTGGGGTGGCTAGGGTTAGGGTGGCGGTGGGGAGGTGGGAGTCGCCATGCTGGAATTGTTTTTCGTCAACCAGTTGGTGCAAACTTCGCCGGTGCATCCAAACCCCGTGGTATGATACGGTCTATCAGACATAAGCTTCCTTATATCTTCCTCAAAACAGCCACCATACCTACCTATTATGGCATTTCCATAGCCATTCCGAGATATATTGCCATGCAACTTTCCACCATTCCGTTTATCATGACACGTTCATCATTGTCATATTGCTTTGCATGATCATGTAGTTGACATAGTATTTGTGGCAAAGCCACCGTTCATAATTCTTTCATACATGTCACTCTTGGTTCATTGCATATCCCAGTACACCGCCGGAGGCATTCATATAGAGTCATACTTTGTTCTAGTATCGAGTTGTAATCATTGAGTTGTAAATAAATAGAAGTGTGATGCCCAAAAAACAAAAAATGAGAGAAAAAGAGAGAAGGGGCAATGCTACTATCCTTTTACCACTCTTGTGCTTCAAAGTAGCACCATGATCTTCATGATAGAGAGTCTCTTATTTTGTCACTTTCATATACTAGTGCGAATTTTCATTATAGAACTTGGCTTGTATATTCCAACGATGGGCTTCCTCGAAATGCCCTAGGTCTTCGTGAGCAAGCAAGTTGGATGCACACCCACTAGTTTCTTTTGTTGAGCTTTCATATATTTATAGCTCTAGTGCATCCGTTGCATGGCAATCCCTACTCCTTGCATTGGCATCAATTGATGGGCATCTCCGTAGCCCGTTGATTACCCGCGTCAATGTGAGACTTTCTCCTTTTTTGTCTTTTCACACAACCTCCATCATCATATTCTATTCCACCCTTAGTGCTATGTCCATGGCTCGCGCTCATATATTGCGTGAAAGTTGAAAGAGTTTGAAAAGGCTAAGTATGAATCAATTGCTTGGCTTGTCATCGGGGTTGTGCATGATCGGAGCTTTTTGTGTGATGGAAATGAAGCATGGCCAAACTATATGATTTTGTAGGGATAAGCTTTATTTGGCTATGTCATTTTGATAAGACATAATTGCTTGGTTAGTATGCTTGAAGTATTATTATTTTTATGTTAGTATTAAACTTTTGTCTTGAATCTTTTGGATCTGAATATTCTTGCCACAATAAAGAAGATTACGTTGATAAATATGTTAGGTAGCATTCCATATCAAAAATTCTGTTTTTATCATTTACCTACTCGAGGATGAGCAGGAATTAAGCTTGGGGATGCTTGGTACGTCTCCAACATATCTATAATTTTTTATTGTTCCATGCTATTATATTATCCATCTAGGATGTTTTATATGCATTTATATGCTATTTTATATGATTTTTGGGACTAACCTATTAACCTAGAGCCCAGTGCCAGTTTCTGTTTTTTCCTTGTTTTTGAGTATCGCAGAAAAGGAAAACCAAACGGAGTCCAATTGACTTGAAATTTCATGGAGATTATTTTTGGACCAGAAGAAGCCCACGGAGTATCGAAGATGGACCAGAAGAGTCCCGAGGCACCCACGAGGGTGGGGGCGCGCGCCCCTACCTCGTGGCCGCCTCGGAGACCCGCCTGACTTGTTCCCGACGCCAAAAATCCCTATAAATATAGAAACCCCCGAATAGAAACCTAGATCGGGAGTTCCACCGCCGCAAGCCAAAAACCAATCGGGACCCTATTTCGGCACCCTGCCGGAGGGGGATCCCTCACCGGTGGCCATCTTCATCATCCCGACGTTCTCCATGACGAGGAGGGAGTAGTTCACCCTCGGTGCTGAGGGTATGTACCAGTAGCTATGTGTTTGATCTCTCTCTCTCTCGTGTTCTTGATTCGGCACAATCTTGATGTTTCATGAGCTTTTCTATTATAGTTGGATCTTATGATGTTTCTCCCCCTCTACTCTCTTGTAATGGATTGAGTTTTCCCTTTGAAGTTATCTTATCGGATTGAGTCTTTAATGATTTGAGAATACTTGATGTATGTCTTGCATGTGCTTATCTGTGGTGACAATGGGATATTCACGTGATCTACTTGATGTATGTTTTGCTGATCAACTTGCGGGTTTAGTGACCTTGCGAACTTTTGCATAGGGGTTGGCACACGTTTTGGTCTTGACTCTCCGGTGGAAACTTTGGGGCACTCTTTGAAGTTCTTTGTGTTGGTTGAATAGATGAATCTGAGATTGTGTGATGCATATCGTATAATCATACCCACGGATACTTGAGGTGACATTGGAGTATCTAGGTGACATTAGGGTTTTGGTTGATTTGTGTCTTAAGGTGTTATTCTAGTACGAACTCTAGGATAGATCAAACGGAAAGAATAGCTTCATGTTATTTTACTACGGATTCTTGAATAGATCGATCAGAAAGGATAACTTTGAGGTGGTTTTGTACCCTACATGTGACGCCCGGATAATTAAGCTACAGCAACTTTCTACTAATGATGCCACGTCACCTCGATTACTATTGCTAATCTCACGTTAGTTCGAAACTGATTCAAATTCAAATTCAAAATCAAGCAAACAATAAAAGTTTTCAAATATTAAAACTAAAATGTTCGGGGTGAGCCAAATAATCCATACTAAATACTGGTGTAGAAACCACACTCCTCTAAAGTATTTAAATGCACCATAGTAATTAAAACAGCGGCAAAACTGTTATTTAATAAATACTTTTAAATAATAAATAATTGCAAAACTATTTTATTTAGGTGCCAAAGTTACTGTGGCAGTAGTATATTTATAAATACAAATTTAGGTGCTAGTGTTAATTTTTATAAAACTGAAATAAAAAGGAACAAAAATAAAACAGAAAAAAGGAAAAGACTAAACAAAGAAATAAAGTCAAACAAGAAAAAAAACAAAACAAAAGAACCCCCCCACTGCCCTTGGCCTCGACCAACGGGCCGGCCCAGCTGCCACTGTACCCCCTCGGGCCAACCAAGCCACGGCCCAGCCTGCCGCCCCCCCACGCGCTAACCCTAACCCCCCCCCCCCACGTACCCACTCCCCCTCTTGGTCCACTCCTCTCCTCCCCGATTCACGCCTCTCCCTCGCCACTCCTCCTCCCACGATCCTGATCTGGATCGGGACCCCGCCTCCCCGACGACGACGCCCGGCGCCCCCCCCCCCCCGTCGCCCCCGTCCTCGGCCGCCCCCGACGCCCGTCCGCACCGCCCCATCCTCTCCGCCCCCGATCTGGAACTCGGGCTCGGCCCTGACGCCACCGCCGCGTGGAGCTCGCCGTCGTCCGCCCCGTCCTCCCCTCGCCGGCCTGCTTCCTCCCCCCCCCCCACCGGACTGCCTCCTCTTCGCCGCCTCGTCCTCGACCTCCTCCCCAGGCCCCACTGCCCGTGCCCTACTCCTCCTCTGTGAGCTCCCCCTCCCTCCTCTCTCTCTGCCGTGGCCGCGCCCTCTCCTCCGTGCTCGTCTCCGCCACCAAACGTCGCCCGCGGACAAACGCACCCGGCCAACCCCGCGGCGCTCGCGCCCTCACCGCCCCACCGCTTGCCGCACGCGCACGCGCCTGCCGTGCCCTCCTTCCCCTCGCCGCATTTCGCCCCTGGCCTCCTCCTCCTCCTGCCGCTGCTGCGTGGCTGTTGTCGTTGCCTCGGGCCGCCGTCGTTCGTCACCGGGTGCGCGCCCGCTACCGCTGCCCCTGTCCGCCTGCCCCCCGCTCGCCGCTGCTGCCCTTGCGGGCTCGGTCGCGCGCCCGCGCCGCCCCGCCTCTGCGCTCCCGGTGCGCCCCCCCAGCGCCCCAGTACCCACTCGCCCTGCGCCCGTGCCCGCTGTGGCCAGGGCCACTGACCACTGGGCCAGTGCCCCCTGGCCCTATGACATGTGGGGCCCCACCCCCCGAACGTGTAAAAAAAAGAAAAAAAAGAAAAAGGAATTAAGAAATAATATAAATAAAACGAATAATAAAAATAAATTTCATTAATTAATTAATTAATTAACTAAATTAATTAAGTTAATTAATCCTACTTAATTAATCTAATTGACCTGTTAGTTTAATTAAACAGTATTTTGTTTAACCTAAACCCTAATCAACCTAATAGAGTATGACAGGTGGGTCCCACTGGGCCCACACGTCAGTTTGACCAGTCAACACCTCTGTTGACTGCTGACGTCATGCCGACGTCATGATGACGTCAGCAAACGCTATTCTGGATAATGTTGGATTAAATTAATTAGATAAATTCTAAAAATGATTTAAAGCATTAGAAAATCATATAAAATAAACCGTAGCTCATATGAAAATGTTTTCTACATGAAAGTTGCTCAGAACGACGAGACGAATCCGGATACGCAGCCCGTTCATCCGCCACACATCCCTAGCATGGCAAACACGCAACTTTCCCCCTCCGGTTCATCTGTCCGAAAACGCGAAACACCGGGAATACTTTCCCGGATGTTTCCCCCCTTTGTCGGTATCACTTACTACCGCGTTAGGGCATACCTAGCACCGCATATTGCCTCGTTATGTTTTGTGATGCTTTGTTTGCTCCGTATTTACTGTTTCTTCCCCCCTCTTCTTCTCCGGTAGACCCCGAGACCGGCGCAGATGCCACCGAGTACGACTACGTCACCGACGAACCTTCTCCCTGTACAATAGAGCTTCCAGGCAAGCCCCCCCTTGATCACCAGATATCGCCTATTCCCTCTCTACTGCTTGCATTAGAGTAGTGTAACATGTTACTGCTTTCCGTTTATCCTATCCCGATGCATAGCCTGTCCTTGCTACTACCGTTGTTACCATTACCTGCAATCCTAAATGCTTAGTATAGGATGCTAGTGTTCCATCAGTGGCCCTACACTCTTGTCCGTCTGCCATGCTCTACTACTGGGCCATGATCACTTCGAGAGGTGATCACGGGTATATACTATATACTTTATATACATGACACATGTGGTGACTAAAGTCGGGTCAGCTCGTTGAGTACCCGCAAGTGATTCTGATGAGAGGGCTGAAAGGACAGGTGGCTCCATCCCCGTAGAGGTGGGCCTGGGTTCCTGACGGCCCCCGACTGATACTTGTGGCGGAGCGACAGGGCAAGTTGAGACCACCTAGGAGAGAGGTGGGCCTGGCCCTGGTCGGCGTTCGCGGATACTTAACACGCTTAACGAGATCTTGGTATTTGATCTGAGTCTGGCCATTTGGTCTATACGCACTAACCAACTACGCGGGAATAGTTATGGGCACTCGACGTCATGGTATCAGCCGAAGCTCTTCTTGACGTCAGCGACGGAGCGGCGCGCGCCGGATTGTACTGGAACGCCCGCTAGGCTAGGTCTGCTTCCGGCCGCGTACGCAACGTGCAGGTGTGCAATGGGCGATGGGCCCAGACCCCTGCGCGCATAGGATTTAGACCGGCGTGTTGACCTCTCTGTTGAGCCTAGGTGGGGCTGCGACGTGTTAATCTTCTGCGGCCGGGCATGACCCAGGAAAGTATGTCCGGCCAAATGGGATCGAGCGTGTTGGGTTATGTGGTGCACCCCTGCAGGGAAGTTTATCTATTCGAATAGCCGTGAACCTCGGTAAAAGGACGACCCGGAGTTGTACCTTGACCTTATGACCACTAGAACTGGATACTTAATAAAACACACCCTTCCAAGTGCCAGATATAACCCGGTGATCGCTCTCTAACAGGGCGACGAGGAGGGGATCGCCGGGTAGGATTATGCTATACGATGCTACTTGGAGGACTTCAATCTACTCTCTTCTACATGCTGCAAGATGGAGGCTGCCAGAAGCATAGTCTTCGACAGGATTAGCTCTCCCCCTCTTATTCTGGCATTCTGCAGTTTAGTCCACCGATATGACCCTTTACACATATACCCATGCATATGTAGTGTAGCTCCTTGCTTGCGAGTACTTTGGATGAGTACTCACGGTTGCTTTTCTCCCTCTTTTCCCATTTCTATACCTGATTGTCGCAACCAGATGCTGGAGTCCAGGAGCTAGAGATCCCGAGGATGATTCTACATGGAGTTCGGCTTCGAGGAGTAGTTAGGAGGTCCCAGGCAGGAGGCCTTGCCTTTTCGATCGTTGCTACTTTTGTGCTAGCCTTCTTAAGGCAAACTTGTTTAACTTATGTCTGTACTCAGATATTGTTGCTTCCGTTGACTCGTCTATGATCGAGCCCTTATATTCGAGCCCTCGAGGCCCCTGGCTTGTATTATGATGCTTGTATGACTTATTTATGTTTTTGAGTTGTGTTGTGATATCTTCCCGTGAGTCCCTGATCTTGATCGTACACATTTGCGTGCATGATTAGTGTACAGTCAAATCGGGGGCGTCATACTACAATAATTTCTTCGTTTGTTCCCCGCTATTAGTGACTGATGACCCACAAGTATAGGGGATCTATCGTAGTCCTTTCGATAAGTAAGAGTGTCGAACCCAACGAGGAGCAGAAGGAAATGACAAGCGGTTTTCAGTAAGGTATTTTCTGCAAGCACTGAACTTATCGGTAATAGATAGTTTTGTGATAAGGTAATTTGTAACGGGTAACAAGTAACAAAAGTAAATAAGGTGCAGCAAGATGGCCCAATCCTTTTTGTAGCAAAGGACAAGCCTGGACAAACTCTTATATGAAGGAAAACTCTCCCGACGACACATGGGAATTATCGGTAATAGAGAAGAATCAAATATTGTTCATAGAGGCTATGGTGTTGATGTAGAAGCCCTCCGTGATCGAATCCCCCTCCGGCAGATTGCCGGAAAAGGCCCCAAGATGGGATATCACGGGTACAGAAGGTTGCGGCGGTGGAAAATTGGTTTCATGGCTCCCCTGGACGTTTTCAGGGTATAAGAGTATATATAGGCAAAAGAAGTAGGTCGGTGGAGCTACGAGGGGCCCACGAGGGTGGGAGCGCACCTACCCCCCTGGGCGCGCCCTCCTGCCTCGTGGCCGCCTCGTTGCTTCCTTGACTTCCACTCCAAGTCTCCTTGATTACGTTTGCTCCAAGAAAGATCCTCGCGAAGGTTTCATTCCATTTGGATTCCGTTTGATATTCCTTTTCTACGAAACACTGAAATAGGCAAAAAAAATAGCAATTTGCTAATCCTCGAGTAGGTAAATGATAGAAATGGAATTTTTGATGTGGAATGCTACCTAACATAATTTTCAATGTAATTTTCTTTATTGTGGCATGAATGTTCAGATCTGAAAGATTCAAGACAAAACTTCAATATTGACATAAAAATAATAATACTTCAAGCATACTAACTAAGCAATTATGTCTTCTCAAAATAACATGTCCAAAGAAAGCTCATCCCTACAAAATCATATAGTTTGGCTATGCTTCATTTTCGTCGAACAAAATTCTCTCATCATGCACAACCCCGATGATAAGCCAAGCAACTGTTTCATACTTTAGTATTCTCAAAAAATTTCAACTTTCACGCAATACATGAGCACGAGCCATGGACATAGCACTATGGGTGGAATAGAATATGATGATGGAGGTTGTGTGGAGAAGACAAAAGAAAGAAAGTCTCACATCGACACGGCTAATCAACGGGCTATGGAGATGCCCATCAATTGATGTCAATGCGAGGAGTAGGGATTGCCATGCAACGGATGGACTAGAGCTATGAATGTATCAAAGCTCAACAAAAGAAACTAAGTGGGTGTGCATCCAACTTGCTTGCTCATGAATACCTAGGGCATTTGAGGATGCCCATTGTTGGAATATACAAGCCAAGTTCTATAATGAAATATTCCCACTAGTATATGAAAGTGACAATATAAGAAACTCTCTATCATGAAGATCATGGTGCTACTTTGAAGCACAAGTGTAAAAAAGGATAGTAGCATTGTCCCTTCTCTCTTTTTCTCTCTTTTGTTTGGGCCTTCTCTTTTTTTATTTGGCCTTTCTCTCTTTTTTTATATGGCCTTTCTCTTTTTTTTTCTCTTTTTTTTCCTCACACGGGACAATGCTTTAATAATGATGATCATCACACTTCTATTTATTGACAACTCAAGGATTACAACCCGATACTAGAACAAAATATGACTCTATATGAGTGACATGTATGAAAATTATGCATGGTGGCCTTGCCACAAATACGATGTCAACTACATGATCACGCAAGGCAATATGACAATGATGAAGCGTGTCATAATAAACGGAACGGTGGAAAGTTGCATGGCAATATATCTCGGAACGGCTATGGAAATGCCATAATAGGTAGGTATGGTGGCTGTTTTGAGGAAGATAGAAGGAGGTTTATGTGTGATAGAGCGTATCATATCACGGGGTTTGGATGCACCGGCAAAGTTTGGACCAACTCTCAAGGTGAGATAGGGCAATGCACGGTACCGAAGAGGCTAGCAATAAATTGGTTGAAAAATCAAATATGTGTCCTTGGGTGCATGCTTAGGTCCCATGCAAGAAATGGGAATGAGTTTCAAACACCAGGGCATCGTTGATTGCCGGCAAAACGTTGAGATACTTTGTTTTTAAATTCTAGTAAATCTAAAACTCGTCTGAAATTCATGAAACTTGGCATGCTATCATGGAAGGGCACCCGACATGCTGTGGTATTTTTCATGTCCATTTTGAGAGAAGGCGTACTCGAATAATGACAGCCAACAAAGGCATTTTGAAATAAAATAGCTGCCACTTTAATATCTCAAACGTTTGTATAATTCAAACCGTGTGCGTTCGGTTAACCATTCACGCGACACCACGTGTCTTGGTTCTAATGGCTATAGGAGGTGCCGTGTGGACAACTGCTTGACTGAACGGGAGGCGTGCGAGCACAGTCCGGTGCGTAGGCTCACCGGGAAGTGTACAAGCTGTTCAACGCAGGATCTGTGCATCTCTTCAACGCAAATGGTTCAGATTACGGTATGCAAAATAAAGCCAGACTTCGGCGCTAAGCCAAGAGACACCGCGTTGTCAAAATATGCAACTAAAAATCAATATCACTATCTATGTTTTGCAACTAAAATTAAGTAATTAAGCATAGATTTAATTCATACTAGAGATTAAGCACTCGTTCTCACCGGGAAGCGAGACAGCCTTGGACCGCCGCCCGCCTCGCTCCCACTGGTCTATATTAATGGCGCCGCCGAGCGGCCGCACCCCCCCATCCTCGCCACACACACAATTCCTCTCACTCCGCCCGCATCCTCGACGCCGCTCTGGGTCCTCAAAGCCTTCAGTGTATGACGATGCCGCCGAAGCGCCCCATCGGAGGGAGTGGTGACGCCGAGGCTGTTGAAGCACCGGAGCACGGCGTGAATATGGAGATAGAGGTTTCCGTCCCCGCCGACGAGGTGGAGAACGAGGCTGCCAACAAGCGGAGGCGGGTCGAGAAAGAACCGCAAGCGACTCCAGCAGGCCTAGACTTCATCAACAACCTCCCCGATGATATGTTGATAGTCATCATATCCCTCCTCCCAATCCAAAATCAGGCGAGGACAGCCGCCGTTTCCCGGCGGTGGCGCACCCTATGGCTCCGCACCCCTGTGGACCTCCTCCACGCCCACAAGCTCTGCCATGGCTATCGCCAAAGCTTGGATGCGTTCTCCCAGATCCTCGGCTGTCACCATGTCCCAATCAAAGGCCTTACCGCGGGCAAGTTCCGTTCCAATGGCAAGGAGCGAGGCAAGCTTGACGAGTGGTTCTGATCCCGCGCCATAGATCAGCTCGAGAAGCTAAGTTATAATGATGGGCATATGAGCTTGCTGCCAACGTCCGCGCTCCGCTTCGCGCCCACGCTACGCCTCGCCAAGTTCATGAACTGCCATCCCCCCTTAATGACGCGCCCGCTTTTTCTCTACCATGACTGAAGCACCTCGAGCTCGTCGCCGTCCGCATACCAAAGGATGACATGGAGCGCCTGCTCCGCGGCTGTACTGCACTCGAGTTCCTACGTCTTCAGGCAATGAATTGGTCGAGTACCTTGCACATCACCTCCAGGACTCTTTGCACTATTTATGTGTGTTGCTGGTGCTGCAACGAGAGATCACAAAAGGTGGACCACAATATGGTCATCCAGGACACGCCTTCACTTGAGAGATTACTTGTAGTTGATCAACAAGGTCCAACAAGAATCAATGTCATTTCTGCGCCGAAATTGAAAGTGGTGGGCTACTCGTGTGTCAAATACTACAACTTTCAAGTACAACAGTCGCCTTATATACCTCTCCTTCTTGATATCAACGTTATTTCTAGTTTTGAAGATGTATGTTCGTCTGTCATCCAGCGAAGCTTCACCCAGACTCTGGGCACAGTGAAGGTCTTGGCACTAGAATCTATCGTCCCCAACCTGGACCAAGTTTTAAGTTGCCTAAGATGCTTTCCGTGCCTGAACAAGCTGTATATCGAGGTGATGTTCTTTTCCTGTTAAATGTTAACCATAAGGGAGTTCAATTTTTTGCACCTTTTCCCAAGTTTACAATGACAATGTACTATGATTTCTAAAGGAATTTTGGTGGATTTTAGGACATACACCCCCACCCCATATTGGTTGCTTCATTCATATGGTTACAATCGTCCATAAGCATTTCTCCTTTGGATTCATCTGTACTAGTTTTCTTAGGGAATTTTTCATCCAATCCAACCTCTTGTGAAGAAGGCTACATGTTTCTAGATTGTAATCAAATGCCCATGTTAATCATGCCAGATCGAAGATGGCACGTTGGTGCATTTTACAAATCCTGCAAACCAAATGTGCGTGTAGCAATGTTCAAAACTGCATGTAGGCACTAACACGTTCTCTTCGTTTGCAGTGCATATTAGGCCAGGTGGAAGATGTTTATAATGAGCACATCGAACGCCTGGATCTGCATCTCTCAAATATTACTTTGAACTCCTACCGAGGGACCCCACCGGAGTTTACACTTGCTAGGTTATTTCTTGCCAGAGCAAAGGTGTTGAAGGTACTGAGGTTGAACACGCATTTAATTAGGAAAGACAAATGGTATGATTATTCGAGCCGGCTGGTACTGTGGAATGGAAGAGCCTCCAACAATGGCAAACTTCATATTGGAAGATCATATGGCAAAGCAATTGAAAGTTATTGTGTCAAGCCCATACATGACTTGTCTGCGGCTGGTCCCTTTTCCGAAATGACGCAGCATGCAATGTATGAATTTGGGTGTTGTAACCTTTGAATTTGAACCTTGCAATATTTATGGTATTTGTTATATTGAACTGTTTCTGTTCTCTTGTCTCAACGCAAACAGTTCATCCGGGTGAACCGCATGTCGTACATCGCACACACCTTGATCTGGCTGACCGTTTCTTTTGTGTTGCCTAATCACAAACAGTTCATCCGAGTGAACTGTATGTTGTACATCGCACACACCTTGATTTGGCTGACCGTTTCTTTTGTGTTGCCTAATCACAAACAGTTCATTCGAGTGAAACGTATGCTGTACATCGCACACACCTTCATCTGGCTGCTCGTTTCTTTTGTTCCTCCTCATTGAAAACGGTTAATTGAACTGAACCATATGCCCTGAACCGCACACGCAACTAAAATCTGAACCGTCTTTGATGCATCCGTCATCGCAAACGTTTTGCACCTTTTTTGAAGGTTTTTTTACACCACCGTTTGCGATTATGGCATCGCACACAGTTTCGACGAAGGGTCTCTGATCGTAGTGTCGCGTTAGCAGCATCCTGCTGTAGTGAGATAGTAACACTACTATCAGCGTCCGTCTTCCTCTTAAAGATCCATTTATTCTCAATGGCTTGTTGATCATCGGGAAAGTCAATCAAAGTCCATACTTTGTTCTCATACATGGATCCCATCTCAGATTTCATGGCCTCAAGCCACTTTGTGGAATCTGGGCTCATCATCGCTTCCTGTAGGTTCGTCATGGTCTAGTAACACGACTTCCAGAAAGGATTACCATACCACTATGGTGCGGACCATACTCTGGTTGACCTACGAGGTTTGGTAGTAACTTGATCTGAAGTTTCATGATCATCATCATTAGCTTCCTCACTTAATTGGTGTGGGAATCACTAGAACTGATTTCTGTGATGAACTACTTTCCAATTCGGGAGAAGGTACAATTACCTCATCAAGTTCTACATTCCTCCCACTCACTTCTTTCGAGAGAAACTTCTTCTCTAGAAAGGATCCATTCTTAGCAACGAATATCTTGCCTTCGGATCTGTGATAGAGGGTGTACCCAGCAGTTTCCTTTGGGTATCCTATGAAGACGCATTTCTCCGATTTGGGTTCGAGCTTATCAGGTTGAAACTTTTTCACATAAGCATCACAGCCCCAAACTTTAAGAAACGACACCTTAGGTTTCTTGCCAAACCACAGTTCATTTGGTGTCGTCTCAAAGGATTTAGATGGTGCCCTATTTAACGTGAATGCAGCTGTCTCCAATGCATAACCCCAAAACGATAGTGGTAAATCGGTAAGAGACATCATAGATCGCACCATATCTAATAAAGTATGGTTATGACGTTCGGACACACCATTACGCTGTGGTGTTCCAGGTGGCGTGAGTTGCGAAACTATTCCACATTGTTTCAAATGAAGACCAAACTCGTAACTCAAATATTCGTCTCCGCGATCAGATCATAGAAACTTTTTCTTGTTACGATGATTTTCCACTTCACTCTGAAATTCTTTGAACTTTTCAAATGTTTCAGACTTACGTTTCATCAAGTAGATAAATCATCTGTGGAGGTCAGAAAATGACGATACCCGCCGCAAGCCTCAACACTCATCGGACCGCATACATCAGTATGTATTATTTCCAATAAGTCAGTTGCTCGCTCCTTTTGTTCCGGAGAACGGAGTCTTAGTCATCTTGCCCATGAGGCATGGTTCGCAAGCATCAAGTGATTCCAAAATCCCATCAGCATGGAGTTTCTTTATGCGCCTTACCCCAATATGACCTAAACGGCAGTGCCACAAATAAGTTGCACTATCATTATTAACTTTGAATCTTTTGGTTTCAATATTATGAATATGTGTAGCACTACGATTGAGATTCAATAAACCATTTATAGTGAGTGTATGACCATAGAAGGTGTTATTCATTTAAATAGAACAACATTATTCTTTGACTTAAATGAATAACTGTATTGCAATAAACATGATCCAATCATATTCATGCTCAACGCAAACACCAAATAACATTTATTTTAGGTTCAACATTTATTTTAGGTTCAACACATTTATTTTGGGCAACCAGAAGGTTTTGTCAATCCTAAAGGTGCTAACAAAATATGCAAGCTCCAGCGATCCATCTATGGATTGGTGCAAGCATCTCGGAGTTGGAATATACGCTTTGATAAGTTCATCAAAGGATATAGTTTTATACAGACTTGCGGTGAAGCCTGTATTTACAAGAAAGTGAGTGGGAGCACTACAGCATTTCTGATAAGTATATGTGAATGACATATTGTTGATCGGGAATAATGTAGAATTATTCTGCAAAGCATAAAGGAGTGTTTGAAAGGAGTTTTTCAAAGAAAGAACTCGGTGAAGCTGCTTACATATTGAGCATCAAGATCTATAGAGATAGATCAAGACGCTTGATAAGTTTTTTCAATGAGTACATACCTTAACAAGATTTTGAAGTAGTTCAGAATGGAATAGTCAAAGAAAGAGTTCTTGCCTGTGTTACAAGGTGTGAAATTGAGTAAGACTCAAAGCCCAACCACGGCAGAAGATAGAAAGAGAATGAAAGTCATTCCCTATGCCATAGGTTCTACAAAGTATGCCATGCTGTGTACCAGATCTATTGTATACCCTACCACTGAGTTTGGCAAGGGAGTACAATAGTGATCTAGGAGTAGATCACTGGACAGCGGTCTAAATTATCCTTAGTGGAATAAGGATATGTTTCTCGATTATGGAGGTGAAAAAAGGTTCGTCGTAAAGGGTTACGTCGATGCAAGTTTTTGACACTGATCCAGATGACTCTAAGTCTCAATCTGGATACATATTGAAAGTGGGAGCTATTAGCTAGAGTAGCTCCGTGCAGAGCATTGTAGACATAGAATTTGCAAAATACTTACGGATCTGAATGTGACAGACCCGTTGACTAAAATTATCTCACAAGCAAAACATGATCACACCTTAGTACTCTTTGGGTGTTAATCACATAGCGATGTGAACTAGATTACTGACTCTAGTAAACCCTTTGGGTGTTGGTCACATATCGATGTGAACTATGGGTGTTAACCACATAAAGATGTGAACTATTGATGTTAAATCACATGGCGATGTGAACTAGATTATTGACTCTAGTGCAAGTGGGAGACTAAAGGAAATATGCCCTAGAGGCGATAATAAAGTTATTATTTATTTCCTTATATCATGATAAATGTTTATTATTCATGCTAGAATGTATTAACCGGAAACATGATACATGTGTGAATACATAGACAAATAGAGTGTCACTAGTATGCCTCTACTTGACTAGCTCATTGATCAAAGATGGTTATGTTTCCTAGCCATAGACATGAGTTGTCATTTTATTAACGGGATCATATCATTAGGAGAATGATGTGATTGACATGACCCCTTCCGTTAGCTTAGCACACGATCGTTTAGTATTCTGCTATTGCTTTTTTCATGACTTATACATGTTCCTATGACTATGAGATTATGCAACTCCCGTTTACCGGAGGAACACTTTGTGTGCTACCAAACATCACAACGTAACTGGGTGATTATAAAGGTGCTCTACAGGTGTCTCCGAAGGTACTTGTTGGGTTGGCGTATTTCGAGATTAGGATTTGTCACTCCGATTGTCGGAGAGGTATCTCTGGGCCCACTCGGTAATGCACATCACTATAAGCCTTGCAAGCATTGCAACTAATGAGTTAGTTGCGGGATGATGTATTACAGAACGAGTAAAGAGACTTGCCGGTAACGAGATTGAACTAGGTATTGAGATACCGACAATCGAATCTCGGGCAAGTAACATACCGATGACAAAGGGAACAACGTATGTTGTTATGCGGTTTGACCGATAAAGATCTTCGTAGAATATGTGGGAGCCAATATGCATCCAGGTTCCGCTATTGGTTATTGACCAGAGACGTGTCTCGGTCATGTCTACATTGTTCTCGAACCCATAGGGTCCGCACGCTTAAAGTTCGATGACGGTTATATTATGAGTTTATGTGTTTCGATGTACCGAAGGTAGTTCGGAGTCCCGGATGAGATCGGGGACATGACGAGTAGTCTCGAAATGGTCGAGACGTAAAGATCGATATATTGGACGACTATATTCGGACATCGGAAAGGTTTCGAGTGATTTGGGTATTTTTCGGAGTACCGGAGAGTTACGGGAATTCGCCGGGGAGTATATGGGCCTTATTGGGCTTTAGGGGAAAGAGAGAGGAGAGGCTGGGCGCCCCCCCAAGGCCTAGTCCGAATTGGACTAGGGGGAGGGGCTGCTCCCCCTCCTTCCTTCTCTTCTCTCTCCCCTTTCCTTGACTCCTACTCCTACTACTTGGAAAGGGGGGGATCCTACTCCCGGTGGGAGTAGGACTCCCCTAGGGCGCGCCATAGAGAGGGCCGGCCCTCCCCCTCCTCCACTCCTTTATATACAGGGAGGGGGGCACCCCTTGGAGACACAACAATTGATCCCTTGGATCTCTTAGCCGTGTGCGGTGCCCCCCTCCACCATAATCCACCTCGGTCATATCGTAGCGGTGCTTAGGCGAAGCCCTGCGTCGGTAGAACATCATCATCGTCACCACGCCGTCGTGCTGATGGAACTCTCCCTCAAAGCTCGGCTGGATCGGAGTTCGAGGGACATCATCGAGTTGAACGTGTGCTGAACTCGGAGGTGCCGTGCGTTCGGTACTTGATCGGTCGGATCGTGAAGACGTACGACTACATCAACCGCGTTGTGCTAACGCTTCCGCTTTCGGTCTACGAGGGTACGTGGACACACTCTCCCCTCTCGTTGCTATGCATCACCATGATCTTGCGTGTGCGTAGGAACTTTTTTTGAAATTACTACGTTCCCCAACACGATGGTGATCTTATCAACCTTGGAATCACTTCCAACACACATCATCACCTCGCCCTTAACTAGTCTCAGTTTATTTTGCAACTCCCATTTCGAGTTACCACTCTTAGCAACTGAACTAGTATCAAATACTGAGGGGTTGCTTTAAACACTAGTAAAGTACACATCAATAACATGTATATCAAATATACCATTGTCATTTACTATCTTATCTGGAAGATTAACTCCCACTTGATTCAAGCAATTGTAGTACCCAGACAATCTGAGCACATGCTCACTGGTTGAGCTATTCTCCTCCATCTTGTAGGCAAAGTACTATCAGAGGTCTCATACCTCTTGACACGGGCATGAGTATGAAATACCAACTTCAACTCTTGGAACATCTTATATGCTCCGTGGCGTTCAAAAAAAATTTGAAGTCCCGGTTCTAAGCCGTAAAGTATGGTGCACTAAACTATCAAGTAGTCATCATACCGAGCTTGTCAAAACATTCATAACGTCTGCATCTACTCCTGCAATAGTTCTGTCACCTAGCAGTGCATCAAGGACATAATTTTTCTGTGCAGCAAAGAGGAAAATCCTCAGATCATGGACCAAGTCCGCATCATTGCTACTATCATCTTTCAACTTATATTTCTCTAGGAACATAAAAAACGGGGAGCTAAATCGCGAGCTATTGATCTACAACATAGATATGCTAATACTACCGGGACTAAGTTCATGATAAATTAAAGTTCAATTAATCATATTTCTTAAGAACTCCCACTTAGATAGATGTCCCCTCTAATCATCTAAGTGATCACGTGATCCATATCAACTAAACCATGTCCGATCATAACGTGAGATGCAGTAGTTTTCAATGGTGAACATCACTATGTTGATCACATCTACTATATGATTCACGCTCGAACTTTCGGTGTAGGAACTTGATCTGAAGTTTCATGACCATCATCATTAGCTTCCTCACTTAATTGGTGTAGGAATCACTAGAACTGATTTCTGTGATGAACTACTTTCCAATTCGGGAGAAGGTATAATTACCTCATCAAGTTCTACATTCCTCCCACTCACTTCTTTCGAGAGAAACTTCTTCTCTAGAAAGGATCCATTCTTAGCAACGAATATATTGCCTTCGGATCTGTGATAGGTGTACCAAACAGTTTCCTTTGGGTATCTGATGAAGACGCATTTCTCCGGTTTGGGTTCGAGCTTATCAGGTTAAAACTTTTTCACATAAGCATCACAGCCCCAAACTTTAAGAAACGACAGGTTAGGTTTCTTGCCAAACCATAGTTCATTTGGTGTCGTCTCAACGGATTTAGATGGTGCCCTATTTAACGTGAATGCAGCTGTCTCCAATGCATAACCCCAAAATGATAGTGGTAAATCGGTAAGAGACATCATAGATGGCACCATAGATAATAAAGTATGGTTATGACGTTCGGTCACACCATTACGCTGTGGTGTTCCAGGTAGCGTGAGTTGCGAAACTATTCCACATTGTTTCAAATGAAGACCAAACTCGTAACTCAAATATTCGTCTCTGCGATCAGATCGTAGAAACTTTTTCTTGTTACGATGATTTTCCACTTCACTCTGAAATTCTTTGAACTTTTGAAATGTTTCAGACTTATGTTTCATCAAGTAGATAAATCATCTTTGAAGGTCAGAAAATAACGATACCCGCCACGAGCCTCAACACTCATCGGACCGCATACATTAGTATGTATTATTTCCAATAAGTCAGTTGCTCGCTCCATTGTTCCGGAGAACGGAGTCTCAGTCATCTTGCCCATGAGGCATGGTTCGCAAGCATCAAGTGATTCATAATCAAGTGATTCCAAAAGCCCATCAGCATGGAGTTTCTTCATGCGCTTTACGCCAATATGACCTAAACGGCAGTGCCACAGATTAGTTGCACTATCATTATTAACTTTCAATCTTTTGGCTTCAATATTATGAGTATGTGTATCACTACGATTGAGATTCAATAAACCATTTATATTGAGTGTATGACCATAGAAGGTTTTATTCATTTAAATAGAACAACAATTATTCTTTGACTTAAATGAATAACCGTATTGCAATAAACATGATCCAATCATATTCATGCTCAACGCAAACACCAAATAACATTTATTTTAGGTTCAACACTAATCCCGAAGGTAAAAGGAGTGTGCGATGGTGATTTTATCAACCTTCGAATCACTTCCAACACACATCATCACCTCGCCTTTAACTAGTCTCTTTTTATTTTGCAACTCCCGTTTCGAGTTACTACTCTTAGCAACTGAACTAGTATCAAATACCGAGGGGTTGCTATAAACACTAGTAAATTACACATCAATAACATGTGTATCAAATATACCTTTGTCAGTTACTATCTTATCTGGAAGATTAACTCCCACTTGATTCAAGCAATTGTAGTACCCAGACAATCTGAGCACATGCTCACTGGTTGAGCTATTCTCCTCCATCTTGTAGGCAAAGTACTATCAGAGGTCTCATACCTCTTGACACGGGCATGAGTATGAAATACCAATTTCAACTCTTGGAACATCTTATATGCTCTGTGGCATTCAAAACATTTTTGAAGTACCGGTTCTAAGCCGTAAAGCATGGTGCACTAAACTATCAAGTAGTCATCATACCGAGCTTGTCAATACATTCATAACGTCTGCATCTGCTCCTACAATAGTTCTGTCACCTAGCGGTGCATCAAGGACATAATTTTTCTGTGCAGCAATGAGGAAGATCCTCAGATCATGGACCAAGTCCGCATCATTTCTACTATCATCTTTCAACTTATATTTCTCTAGGAACATAAAAAACGGGGAGCTACATCGCGAGCTATTGATCTACAACATAGATATGCTAATACTACCGGGATAAAGTTCATGATAAATTAAAGTTCAATTAATCATATTACTTAAGAACTCCCACTTAGATAGATGTCCCCTCTAATCATCTAAGTGATCACGTGATCCATATCAACTAAACCATGTCCGATCATAACGTGAGATGCAGTAGTTTTCAATGGTGAACATCACTATGTTGATCATATCTACTATATGATTCACGCTCGAACTTTCGGTCTCAGTGTTCCGTGGCCATATCTGCATATGCTAGGCTCGTCAAGTTTAACCCGAGTATTCTGCGTGTGCAAAACTGGCTTGAACCCGTTGTATGTGAACATAGAGCTTATCACACCCGATCATCACGTGGTGTCTCGGCACGACGAACTGTAGCAACGGTGCATACTCAGGGAGAACACTTATATCTTGAAATTTAGTGAGAGATCATCTTATAATGCTACCGCTGAACTAAGCAAAATAAGATGCATAAAGGATAAACATCTCATGCAATCAATATAAGTGATATGATATGGCCATCATCATCTTGTGCCTTTGATCTCCATCTTCAAAGCACCGTCATGATCACCATCGTCACCGGCTTGACACCTTGATCTCCATCGAAGCATCGTTGTCATCTCGCCAACTATTGCTTCTACGACTATCGCTACCGCTTAGTGATAAAGTAAAGCAATTACATGGCGATTGCATTTCATACAATAAAGCGACAACCATACGGCTCTTCCCAGTTGCCGATAACTATGTTACAAAACATGATCATCTCATACAACAACTTATATAATCACGTCTTGACAATATCAAATCACAACATGCCCTGCAAAAACAACTTAGACGTCCTCTACTTTGTTGTTGCAAGTTTCACGTAGCTGCTACGGGCTTAGCAAGAACCGTTCTTACCTGCGCATCAAAACCACAATGATTTTTTGTCAAGTTTGCTGTTTTAACCTTCAACAAGGACCGGGCGTAGTCACACTCGATTCAACTAAAGTTGGAGAAACAGACACCCACTAGCCACCTGTGTGCGAAGCACGTCGGTAGAACCAGTCTCGCGTAAGCGTACGCGTAATGTCTGTGTGAGCCGCTTCATCCAATCATACCGCCGAGTCAAAGTATGACATGCTGGTAAGCAGTATGACTATTGTCGCCCACAACTCTTTGTGTTCTACTCGTGCATATAACATCTATGCATAGACCTGGCTCTGATGCCACTGTTGGGGAATGCAGTATTTTCAAAAATATTCCTACGCACACGCAAGATCCATTTAGGTGATGCATAGCAACGAGAGGGGATAGTGTTGTCCACGTACCCTCGTAGACCAGAAGTGGAAGCGTTATGACAACGCGGTTGATGTAGTCGTACGTCTTCACGATCGGCCGATCCTAGCACCGAAGTTGCAATAGGAAAACCCAATTAGCAAGCTAATTGGCCAATTAGCGGGCTTATTTCCCTATTATTAATAATCCATTTACTAATCTAATCGACATTCATATTAAGCACATAATATATTCCATTTCCATATTAAGGAAGCAGGATTTCATAATTGAAATATATCGAAGTACAACATGATATAGCTTCAGCACTCAGCTACCCCATTACACAACTGCACCAGCAGCAAGTTTCACATGCAACATCTAGAACCTTTCGAAATTAGCATCATAGATGGTACATAGAGAGATGCATCTCATCTGGAAAACTGCTGAAGCGGAAGGCGAATATTGAGCCTTCATTCATGTTGAAGGTCTTTGCAACTTTAGGCCAGTGCATGTGGATGATTGACCGTCCATCCTTCGAACTCTTCAGGAACACTTCAATATTGAACCGTCGGTGTTGTATGAAAACTTTCCTCGCCTCCTAACCACAGAGGTGGTTTGAGAGGTAATCATCAGTGAAGCCTAAAAACAAGGATGTGCACAAAATATCTTCTCTATATTGGAGATGGGGTAAAGGAATACAAAAAGGCAAGGTATAATAGTTTGTACCATCTTGTACCTCAGTGCCTCCCATTGTTTCCCTGCAACACATATAAGGTTGTTAGTCATCAGGTTAAGTAAGGGTTCGCATGCTATCAGTAAAATATTTTGATGAAAAATAAGCACATTGCAGATTCATCAGATTAATTCAAGCCACATGAAAACCTATTTATCCAAACCAAGCATGATTAAGAACTAGGAAATATAGCACTTGTATATGTTTCTCATGTTTTAAGTGCAGCCAAATTCGATTTGTTCCTCACATGGTATACAATAAGAGAATGCGGCCACAACAATTGAACATCGCATTGCAGAATTGAACCAAGCAGTTAACTAAACACCACAACAAATGAACCAAACGTTAACTGAGCACCACATTGCACAATATAACATACTCCTAATAGAAGATCAGACAGTTAACCAAACCAAGCATGCTTAACAACTTGGAAATATAGCAATTGTATTTGTTTCTCATGTATTTAGTACAGCCAAATTCGATTTATTCCTCACATGGTATACAATAACAGAATGCAGTCGCAACAATTGAACATCGCATTGCAGAATTGAACCAAGCAGTTAACTAAACAGCATAACAAATGAACCAAACGTTAACTGAGCACCACATTGCACAATATAACATACTCCTAATAGAAGCTCAGACAGTTAACCAAACCAAGCATGCTTAACAACTTGGAAATATGGCACCCTGAAGAATTGAACATCACATTTGCAGAATTGAACCAAGCAGTTAACTGAACACCACATTGCACGACATATAGAACATATACACTATAGCAGAAGATTGCATGGTAAAAGTAGATAGCACAATTCACTAGAATTTGTTAAGGAAAGGCAGTAGCTAGCAAACTGGACATGGGTCCTTATAGTGAGCTAATAAGACAAGCTACTCCTCATTGTCGGAGATATCGATGTCGATTGGCTCCTTGGACATTGAAGAGGGCGAGGCCTCCGCATCGTGGGTGCCCTCGTTGTAGTGGTGAGTTGCCTGAGCCGCTCCGGGCACCAACCTGTTGGCTCTCGAGATGAGGTAACCACGTGCATGCTGAGAAAACACCTCGTAGTCTTTGTCGAAGGCACCGACGGTGGCCTCGATAAAACGCCATGAACTGTCGTTTAAAGCAGCTAACCGTGTCGCGGCGTCGGCGCGCGAGGCGTCAACGGTGGCCTCGACGGCAACGTGCTCCTCCAAGATCTGGGGGTCGGCACGAATGGCAACCATCGCGACCTCATCCGCGCGTGCGGCCGCGATTTGCTTCTCCGCTGCCAAATGCTCCTTGAGGTCCTGGCTATACTGTGTGCACCATGGCTTAGGCTGGCGCTTATTTGGTGGAGGGGTCGGTGATTTGGTGGAAGGTGTCACGCTCGCGCCGGCGGTCGGGGCATGTGGGATGTGGAAGGAGGAGGAGGATGGGGGTCGGGTGAGGATTACCTACCTGGATAGGCGAGGCCGAGCAACGTGAAGGAGGGTCGCTGCGAGTAGGCGGCGGCGCTGCAAGCAAGGAGTGAAGGTTTCAACTTGGAAAGGAAGGCGGAAACAGGGGAAATGTGGCTTTTGGTAAGGGGGAGGGGCGGGGAAGTAGATATTTCCGTGGAAGCCGAAAATTTGCAATCGCTTCAGCTAAAAAACTGGCGCGCAAAGTGTCATCAGACACGGTCCGAAGATATTTTGTGCTGCATCTCACATGGTTGGTTATAATAAACTATGTGGGATGTACTTGATTTTTCGTCTTGATTTGAATTACATAATTGGGTCATAGCGGCCATGGACGGTGTTTGAATTGCTAGACCTTTTATCTGCAGTGATCATAAAAGAATTGGAATTATTCAGGTTTCGTTTGGACATTTTTATGCATTAATTGAGTTTTCAATGCATTTATGTGCATAATTCAAATTTTAACTACATGCACATGCTCCCGTGCATATAAATTCGTTGAAAAATCAAATCTTTGTCCTTGGGTGCATGCTTAGGTCCCATGCAAGAAATGGGAATGAATTTCAAACACCATGGCACCGTTGATTGCAGGCAAAACATTGAGATGCCTGGTTTTTAAATTCTATTAAATCCAAAACTCGTCTGAAATTCATGAAACTTGGCATGCTATCATGGAGCAGCATCAACATGCCGCGGTACAAATTTTGTCCCATTTGGGGCAGGTTTGGGTATATGCTTCTCACAAACCAGAGCTTCTCACAACAAGCATGATGGTTTTCGGTAGGGAACATCCCACCTTTGGGGACGAAACGATATCCATTGCCTCTTATTGGTTTCAAAAAAAATTCTCGAGTCAACATAGAACAACAGGAGTGTTGTGTGAATTTTTGTGATTTTTCGGGGTTCGTTTGGACATTTTTATGCATTAACTGAGTTTTCAATGCATTTATGTGCATAATTCAAATTTGAACTACATGCGCATGCTCCAGTGCATATAAATTGGTTGAAAAATCAAATTTGTGTCCTTGGGTGCATGCTTAGGTCCCATGCAAGAAATGGGAATGAATTTCAAACACCAGGGCACCGTTGATTGCCGGCAAAACATTGAGATGCCTGGTTTTTAAATTCTAGTAAATGCAAAACTCGTCTGAAATTCATGAAACTTGGCATGCTATCATGTAGCGGCATCAACATGCCGTGGTACAAATTTTGTCCCATTTGGGGCAGGTTTGGGTATATGCTTCTCACAAACCGGAGGTTCTCACAAAAAGCATGATGGTTTTCGGTAGGGAACGTCCCACCTTTGGGGACGAAACGATATCCATTGCCTCTTATTGCTTTTAATTTTTTTTCTCGTGTCAACATAGAACAACAGGAGTGTTGTGTGAATTTTTGTGATTTTTCGGGGTTCGTTTGGACATTTTTATGCATTAACTGAGTTTTCAATGCATTTATGTGCATAATTCAAATTTGAACTACATGTGCATGCTCCATTGCATATAAATTGGTTGAAAAATCAAATCTGTGTCCTTGGGTGCATGCTTAGGCCCCATGCAAGAAATGAGAATGAATTTCAAACACCAGGGCACCGTTGATTACCGGCAAAACATTGAGATGCCTTGTTTTTAAATTCTAGTAAATCCAAAACTCGTCTGAAAATCATGAAACTTGGCATGCTATCATGGAGCGGCATCAACATGCTGTGGTAAAAATTTTGTCCCATTAGGGGTAGGTTTGGGTATATGCTTCTCACAACAAGCATGATGGTTTTCGGTAGGAACGTCCCACCTTTGGGGACGAAACGATATCCATTGCCTCTTATTGCTTTCAAAAAAATTTCTCGTGTCAACATAGAACAACAGGATTGTTGTCTGAATTTTTGTGATTTTTCGTGGTTCGTTTGGACATTTTTATGCATTATCTGAATTTTCAATGCATTTATGTGCATAATTCAAATTTGAACTACATGCGCATGCTCCAGTGCATATAAACTAGTTGAAAAATCAAATATGTGTCCTTGGGTGCATGATTAGGTCCCATGCAAGAAATGGGAATGAATTTCAAACACCAGGGCACCGTTGATTGCCGGCAAAACATTGAGATGCCTCGTTTTTAAATTCTAGTAAATCCAAAACTCGTCTGAAATTCATGAAACTTGGCATGCTATAATGGAGCGGCGTCAACATGCCGTGGTACAAATTTTGTCCCATTTGGGGCAGGTTTGGGTCTATGCTTCTCACAAACCAGAGCTTCTCACAACAAGCATCATGGTTTTCGGTAGGGAACGCCCCACCTTTGGGGACGAAACGATATCCATTGCCTCTTATTGCTTTCAATTTTTTTCTCGTGTTGTGTCAATTTTTGTGAGTTTTCGAGGTTCGTTTGGAATTTTTAATGCATAAACTGAGTTTTCAATGCATTTATGTGCATAATTCAAATTTGAACTACATGCGCATGCTCCAGTGCATATAAATTGGTTGAAAATCAAATATGTGTCCTCGGGTGCATGCTTAGGTCCCATGCAAGAAATGGGAATGAATTTCAAACACCAGGGCACCGTTGATTGCCGGCAAAACGTTGAGATACTTTGTTTTTAAATTCTAGTAAATCTAAAACTCGTCTAAAATTCACGAAACTTGGCATGCTATCATGGAAGGGCACCCGACATGCTGTGGTATTTTTCGTGTCCATTTTGAGAGAAGGCGCACTCGAATAATGACAGCCAACAAAGGCATTTTGAAATAAAAATAGCTACCACTTTAATATCTCAAACGCTTGTATAATTCAAACCATTCAGGTGACACCATGTGTCTTGGTTTTAATGGCTATAGGAGGTGCCGTGTGGACAGTTGCTTGACTGAATGGGAGGCGTGCGAGCGCAGTCCGGTGCGCAGGCTCACCGGGACGCGTACAAGCTGTTCAACGCAGGATCTGTGCATCTCTTCAACGCAAATCGTTCAGATTACGGTATGCAAATTAAAGCCAGACTTCGGCGCTAAGCCAAGAGACACTGCGAATTGTCAAAATATGCAGCTAAAAATCAATATCACTATCTATTTTTTGCAACTAAAATTCAGTAATTAAGCATAGATTTCATTCATACTAGAGATTAAGCAGTCGTTCTCACCGGGAAGTGAGACAGCCTTGGACCGCCGCCCGCCTCGCTCCCACTGGTCTATATTAAAGGCGCCGCCGAGAAGCCGCACCCCACATCCTCGCCACACACACAATTCCTCTCTCTCCGCCCGCATCCTCGACGCCACTCTGAGTCCTCAAAGCCTTCAGTGTACGAGGATGCCGCCGAAGCGCCCCATCGGAGGGAGTGGCGACGCCGGGGCTACTGAAGCACCGGAGCACGGCGTGAGTATGGAGACAGAAGATTCCGTCCCCGCCGACGAGGTGGAGAATGAGGCTGCCAACAAGTGGAGGTAGGTCGAGAAAGAACCGCAAGCGACTCCAGCAGGCCTAGACTTCATCAACAACCTCCCTGATGATATGTTGATAGTCCTCATATCCCTCATCCCAATCCAAAATCGGCGTGGACAGCCACCGTTTCCCGGCAGTGGCGCACCCTATGGCTCCGCACCCGTGTGGACCTCCTCCATGCCCACAAGCTCTGCCATGGCTATCCCCAAAGCTTGGATGCGTTCTCCCAGATCCTCGGCAGTCACCATGGCCCAATCAAAGGCCTTATCGCGGGAAAGTTCCGTTCCAATGGCAAGGAGCGAGCCAAGCTTGACGAGTGGTTCCGATCCCGCGCCATAGATCAGCTCGAGAAGCTAAGTTATAATGATGGGCATATAAGCTTGCTGCCAACGTCCGCGCTCCGACGCGCCCACGCTGCGCCTTGCCAGTTCATGAACTGCCACCCCCCCTGCTTAATGACGCGCCCACTCTTTTTCTACCACGATTGAAGCACCTCGAGCTCATCGCCGTCTGCATCCCAAAGGATGACATGGAGCGCCTGCTCCGCGGCTGTACTGCGCTCGAGTTCCTACGTCTTCAGGCGATGAATTGATCAAGTACCTTGCACATCACCTCCAAGACTCTTCGCACTATTTATGTGTGTTGTTGGTGATGCAACGAGAGATCACAAAAGGTGGACCACAATATGGTCATCCAGGACACACCTTCACTTGAGAGATTACTAGTAGTTGATCAACAAGGACCTACAAGAATCAATGTCATTTCTGCGCCGAAATTGAAAGTGGTGGGCTACTCATCTGTCAAATACTACAACTTTCAGGTACAACAGTCGCCTTATATACCTCTCCTTCTTGATATCAACGTTATTTCTAGTTTTGAAGATGTATGTTCGTCTGTCATCCAGCGAAGCTTCACCTAGACTCTGGGCACAGTGAAGGTCTTGGCACTAGAATCTATCGTCCCCAACCTGGACCAAGTTTTCAGTTGCCTGAGATGCTTCCGTGCCTAAAGAAGCTGTATATCGAGGTGATGTTCCTTTCCTGTTAAATGTAAACCATAAGGGAGTTCATTTTTTGCACCTTTTCCCAATTTTACAATGACAATGTACTACTATTTCTGAAGGAATTTTGGAGGATTTTAGGACATACACCCCCACCCCATATTGGTTGCTTCATTCATATGGTTACAATCCTCCATAAGCATTTCTCCGTTGGATCCATCTGTACTAGTTTTCTTAGGGAATTTTTTATCCAATCCAACCTCTTGTGAAGAAGGCTACATGTTTCTAGATTGTAATCAAATGCCCATGTTAATCATGCCAGATTGAAGATGGCACATTGGTGCATTTTACAAATCCTGCAAACCAAATGGGCATGTATCAATGTTCAAAACTGCATGTAGGCACTAACACGAGCTCTTCTTTTGCAGTGCATATTAGGCCCGGTGGAAGATGTTTATAACGACAATCACATCGAATGGATCTGCATCTCTCAAATATTACTTTGAACTCCTGCCGAGGGACCCCACCGGAGATTACACTTGCCAGGTTCTTTCTTGCCAGAGCAAAGGTGCTGAAGGTACTGAGGTTGAACACGCATTTAATTAGGAAAGATAAATGGTATGATTATCAGAGCCGGTTGGTACTATGGAATGGAAGTGCCTCCAAAAATGCCAAACTTCATATTGGAAGATCATATGGCAAAGCAATTGAATGTTATTGTGTCAAACCCATACATGACTTGTCAGCGGCTGATCCCTTTTCAGAAATGACGCAGCATGCAATGTATGAATTTGGGTGTTGTAACCTTTGAATTTGAACCTTGCAATATTTATGGTATTTGTTATATTGAACTGTTTCTGTTCTCTTGTCTCAACGCAAACTGTTCATCCGGGTGAACCGCATGTCGTACATCGCACACACCTTGATCTGGCTGACCGTTTGTTTTGTGTTGCCTAATCACAAGCAGTTCATCCGAGTGAACTGTATGCTGTACATCGCACACACCTTGATTTGGCTGACCGCTTATTTTGTGTTGCCTAATCACAAACAGTTCATCCGAGTGAACCGTATGTTGTACATCGCACACACCTTCATCTGGCTGCCCGTTTTTTTGTTCCTCCTCATCGAAAACGGTTAATTGAACTGACCAGTATGCCCTGAATCGCACACGCAACTAAAATCTGAACCGTGTTTGATGCATCCGTCATCGCAAACGTTTTGCACCTTTTCTGACGGGTTTTTTTAACCACCGTTTGCGATTATGGCATCGCACATAGTTTCGTCGAAGGGTCTCTGATCATAGTGTCGCGTTAGCAGCATCCTGCAGTAGTGAGATAGTAACACTACTATCAGCGTCCATCTTCCTCTTGAAGATCCATTTATTCTCAATGGCTTGCCGATCATCGGGCAAGTCAATCAAAGTCCATACTTTGTTCTCATACATGGATCCCATCTCAGATTTCATGGCCTCAAGCCATTTTGTGGAATCTGGGCTCATCATCGCTTCTTGTAGGTTCGTCATGGTCTAGTAACACGACTTCCAGAAAGGATTACCGTACCACTCTGGTGTGGACCATACTCTGGTTGACCTACGAGGTTTGGTAACTTGATCTGAAGTTTCATGACCATCATCATTAGCTTCCTCACTTAATTGGTGTAGGAATCACTAGAACTGATTTCTGTGATGAACTACTTTCCAATTCGGGAGAAGGTACAGTTACCTCATCAAGTTCTACATTCCTCCCACTCACTTCTTTCGAGAGAAACTTCTTCTCTAGAAAGGATCCATTCTTAGCAACGAATATCTTGCCTTCGGATTTGTGATAGGTGTACCAAACAGTTTCCTTTGGGTATCTGATGAAGACGCATTTCTCCGGTTTGGGTTCGAGCTTATCAGGTTGAAACTTTTTCACATAAGCATCACAGCCCCAAACTTTAAGAAACGACAGCTTAGGTTTCTTGCCAAACCACGGTTCATTTGGTGTCGTCTCAACGGATTTAGATGGTGCCCTATTTAACGTGAATGCAGCTGTCTCCAATGCATAACCCCAAAATGATAGTGGTAAATCGGTAAGAGACATCATAGATGGCACCATATCTAATAAAGTATGGTTATGACGTTCGGACAGACCATTACGCTGTGGTGTTCCAAGTGGCGTGAGTTGCGAAACTATTCCACATTGTTTCAAATGAAGACCAAACTCGTAACTCAAATATTCGTCTCTGCGATCAGATCGTAGAAACTTTTTCTTGTTACGATGATTTTCCACTTCACTCTGAAATTCTTTGAACTTTTGAAATGTTTCAGACTTATGTTTCATCAAGTAGATAAATCATCTTTGAAGGTTTTAATCATTTAAATAGAACAACAATTATTCTTTGACTTAAATGAATAACCGTATTGCAATAAACATGATCCAATCATATTCATGCTCAACGCAAACACCAAATAACATTTATTTTAGGTTCAACACTAATCCCGAAGGTAAAAGGAGTGTGCGATGGTGATCTTATCAACCTTGGAATCACTTCCAACACACATTATCACCTCGCCCTTAACTAGTCTCTGTTTATTTTGCAACTCCCGTTTCGAGTCACTACTCTTAGCAACTGAACTAGTATCAAATACCGAGGGGTTGCTATAAACACTAGTAAATTACACATCAATAACATGTGTATCAAATATACCTTTGTCAGTTACTATCTTATCTGGAAGATTAACTCCCACTTGATTCAAGCAATTGTAGTACCCAGACAATCTGAGCACATGCTCACTGGTTGAGCTATTCTCCTCCATCTTGTAGGCAAAGTACTGTCAGAGGTCTCATACCTCTTGACACGGGCATGAGTATGAAATACCAATTTCAACTCTTGGAACATCTTATATGCTCTGTGGCATTCAAAACATTTTTGAAGTACCGGTTCTAAGCCATAAAGCATGGTGCACTAAACTATCAAGTAGTCATCATACCGAGCTTGTCAATACATTCATAACGTCTGCATCTGCTCCTACAATAGTTCTGTCACCTAGCGGTGCATCAAGGACATAATTTTTCTGTGCAGCAATGAGGAAGATCCTCAGATCATGGACCAAATCCGTATCATTGCTACTATCATCTTTCAACTTACATTTCTCTAGGAACATAAAAAACGGGGAGCTACATCGCGAGCTACTGATCTACAACATAGATATGCTAATACTACCAGGACTAAGTTCATGATAAATTAAAGTTCAATTAATCATATTACTTAAGAACTCCCATTTAGATAGATATCCCTCTAATCATCTAAGTGATCACGTGATCCATATCAACTAAACCATGTCCGATCATCACGTGAGATGGAGTAGTTTTCAATGGTGAACATCATTATGTTGATCATATATACTATATGATTCACGTTCGACCTTTCGGTCTCAGTGTTCCGAGGCCATATCTGCATATGCTAGGCTCGTCAAGTTTAACCCGAGTATTCTGCGTGTGCAAAGCTGGCTTGAACCCGTTGTATGTGAACGTAGAGCTTATCACACCCGATCATCACATGGTGTCTCGGCATGACGAACTGTAGCAACGGTGCATACTCAGGGAGAACACTTATACCTTGAAATTTAGTGAGAGATCATCTTATAATGCTACCGCCGAACTAAGCAACATAAGATACATAAAGGATAAACATCACATGCAATCAATATAAGTGATATGATATGGCCATCATCATCTTGTGCCTTTGATCTCCATCTTCAAAGCACCGCATGATCACCATCGTCACCGGCTTGACACCTTGATCTCCATCGAAGCATCGTTGTCATCTCGCCAACTATTGCTTCTACGACTATCGCTACCGCTTAGTGATAAAGTAAAGCAATTACATGGTGATTGCATTTCATACAATAAAGCGACAACCATATGGCTCCTGCCAGTTGCCGATAACTGTGTTACAAAACATGATCATCTCATACAACAACTTATATAATCACGTCTTGACCATATCACATCACAACATGCCTTGCAAAAAACAAGTTAGACGTCCTCTACTTTGTTGTTGCATGTTTTACGTGGTTGCTATGGGCTTAGCAAGAACCGTTCTTACCTACGCATCAAAACCACAACGATTTTTCGTCAAGTTTGCTATTTTAACCTTCAACAAGGACCGGGCGTAGTCACACTCGACTCAACTAAAGTTGGAGAAACAGACACCCACTAGCCACCTGTGTGCGAAGCACGTCGGTAGAACCAGTCTCGGGTAAGCGTACGCGTAATGTCGGTCTGAGCCGCTTCATCCAATAATACCGCTGAATCAAAGTATGACATGCTGGTAAGCAGTATGACTATTCTCGCCCACAACTCTTTGTGTTCTACTCGTGCATATAACATCTATCCATAGACCTGGCTCTGATGGCACTGTTGGGGAACGCTGTATTTTCAAAAAAAATCCTACGCAGACGCAAGATCCATTTAGGTGATGCATAGCAACGAGAGGGGAGAGTGGTGTCCATGTACCCTTGTAGACCAGAAGCGGAAGCGTTATGACAACGCGGTTGATGTAGTCGTACGTCTTCACGATCTGACCGGTCCTAGCACCGAAGGGACGACACCTCCGCGATCTGCACACGTTCAGCTCGGTGATGTCCCATGAACTCTAGATCCAGCCGAGGTCGAGGGAGAGTTTCGTCAGCACGACGGCATGGTGACGGTGATGATGAAGCTACCGGCGCAGGGCTTAGCATAAGCACAGCAACGATATGACCGAGGTGGAAATCTGTGGAGGGGGGCACCGCACACGGCTAAACAATCAACTTGTGTGTCTATGGGGTACCCCCCTCCCCCGTATATAAAGGAGTGGAGTAGGGGAGGGCCGGCCCTCATAGGGCGCGCCCAAGGGGGGAGTCCTCCTCCCAGTAGGAGTAGGTTTCCCCCCTTCCCTAGTAGGAGTAGGTGAAGAAGGAAGAGGTAGAGGGAGAGAAGGAAAGGGGGGCCAGCCCCCCTCCCAATTCGAATTGGGCTTGGGGGCGCGCGCCCCCACCTTGGCCGCCTCCTCCTCTCTTCCACTAAGGCCCAATAAGGCCCATTGACTCCCCGGGGGTTCCGGTAACCCCCCGGTACTCCGGCAAATGCCCGAACTCATCCGGAACCCTTCCGGTGTCCAAACATAGCCTTCCAATATATCGATCTTTATGTCTCAACCATTTCGAGACTCCTCGTCATGTCCGTGATCACATCCAGGACTCCGAACTACCTTCGGTACATCAAAACACATAAACTCATAATACCGATCGTCATCGATCGTTAAGCATGCGGACCCTACGGGTTTGAGAACTATGTAGACATGATCGAGACTCACTTCCGATCAATAACCAATAGCGGAACCTGGATGCTCATATTGGTTCCTACATATTCTACGAAGATCTTTATCGGTCAAACCGCATAACAACATACGTTGTTCCCTTTGTCATCGGTATGTTACTTGCCCGAGATTCGATCGTCGGTATCATCATACCTAGTTCAATCTCATTACCAGCAAGTCTCTTTACTCGTTCTGTAATGCATCATCCCGCAACTAACTCATTAGTCACATTGCTTGCAAGACTTATAGTGATGTGCATTACTGAGAGGGCCCAGAGATACCTCTCTGATACATTGAGTGACAAATCCTAATCTAGATCTATGCCAACCGAACAAACACTTTCGGAGACACCTGTAGAGCATCTTTATATTCACCCAGTTACATTGTGACGTTTGATAGCACACAAGGTGTTCCTCCGGTATTCGGGAGTTGCATAATCTCATAGTCCGAGGAACATGTATAAGTCATGAAGAAAGCAGTAGCAATAACCTAAACGATCATAGTGCTAAGCTAACGGATGGGTCTTTTCCATCACATCATTCTCTAATGATGTGATCCCATTCATCAAATGACAACACATGTCTATGGTCAGGAAACTTAACCATCTTTGATTAACGAGCTAGTCTAGTAGAGGCATACTAGGGCCACTTTGTTTTGTCTATGTATTCACACATGTATCAAGTTTCCGGTTAATACAATTCTAACATGAATAATAAACATTTATCATGATATAAGGAAATATATATAACAACTTTATTATTGCCTCTAGGGCATATTTCCTTCAGTCTCCCACTTGCACTAGAGTCAATAATCTAGTTCACATTGTCATGTGATTTAACACCAATAGTTCACATCTTTATGTGATTAGTTCACATCTCCATGTGACTAATACCAAAAGGGTTTACTAGAGTCAATAATCTAGTTCACATCGCTATGTGATTAACACCCAAAGAGTGATCATGTTTTGCTTTGTGAGAGAAGTTTAGTCAATGGGTCTGCCACATTCAGAGCCGTATGTATTTTGCAAATTTTCTAAGTCTACAATGCTCTACACGGAGCTACTCTAGCTAATCGCTCCCACTTTCAATATGTATCCAGATTGAGACTTAGAGTCATCCGGATCAGTGTCAAAGCTTGAATCGACGTAACCCTTTATGATGAACTTTTTGTCACCTCCATAATCGAGAAACATGTCCTTATTCCACTAAGGATAATTTTGACCGATGTCTAGTGATCCACTCCTGGATCATTATTGTACCCTCTTTCCAAACTCATGGTGAGGTACACAATAGGTCTGGTACACAACAAAGCGTACTTTATAGAACCTATGACTAAGGCATAGGGAATGACTTTTCATTCTCTTTCTATTTTCTGCCATGGTCGGGTTTTGAGTCTTTACTCAACTTCGCACCTTGCAACACAGGCAAGAACTCTTTCTTTGACTGTTCCATTTTGAACTACTTCAAAAACTTGTCAAGGTATGTACTCATTGAAAAAATTTATCAAGCGTCTTGATCTATCTCTAGAGATCTTGATGCTCAATATGTAAGCAGCTTCACCGAGGTCTTTATTTGAAAAACTCCTTTCAAACACTCCTTTATGCTTTCCAGAAAATTCTACATCATTTCTGATCAACAATATGTCATTCACATATACTTATCAGAAGGGCTGTAGTGCTTCCACTCACTTTCTTGTAAATACAGGCTTCACCGCAAGTCTATATAAAACTATATGCTTTGATCAACTTATCAAAGTGTATATTCCAACTCCGAGATGCTTACACCAGTCCATAGATGGATCGCTGGAGCTTGCATATTTTGTTAGCGCCTTTAGGATTGACAAAATCTTCTGGTTGTATCATATACAACTTTTCTTTAAGAAATCCATTAAGGAATGCAGTTTTGACATCCATTTTCCAGATTTCATAAAATGTGGCAATTGCTAACATGATTCGGACAGACTTATGCATCGCTACGAGTGAGAAAATCTTATCGTAGTCAACACCTTTAACTTGTTGAAAAAAAATTGCGACAATTCGAGCTTTGTAGACACTAGTACGCATCGGTCCTAAACAAAGGGTTTTTAACCCCTTTTTGCGACAGCATTCGGAACCTTTTTGCTTGCAAAGATAGATATGATCTTAAGAAACTGTTAGCTAAGCTGAAAGAAAAGTCTTTGAATGCTAGAATGAAATATGACCCTGCTTTTGCTACTTCACCTATCTGTATTTCTGATAAGGATTATGATTTCTCTGTCGATCCTAAGCTAATTACTTTGGTTGAATCTGATCCTTTTTATGGCTATGAATCTGAAACTGTTGTAGCACATCTCACTAAATTGAATGATATAGCCACCCTATTCACTAAGGATGATGCTAAAACATGGTTTAATTCTCTTGCTCCTGGTTGTGTGCGTAGTCCCCATGATATGATTTATTACTTCTCTGCTAAATATTTCCCCGCTCATAAGAAACAAGCTGCCTTAAGGGAAATATATAAGTTTGTGCAAAGTGAAGAAGAGAGTCTCCCACAAGCTTGGGGGAGGCTTCTCCGATTACTTAATGTTTTGCCTGATCATCCTCTCAAGAAAAATGAAATACTTGATATCCTTTATAATGGACTAACCGATGCTTCCATAGACCACCTGGATAGTTATGTTGGTTATGTTTTCAGGGAAAGAACTGATGAGCAAGCTGAACTGTTATTGAATAATATATTGAGTAATGATAATGATTGGACACTTCCTGAACCAACTCCTAAGCCAACTCCAAAAAAAAGGGGTATTCTATTTCTCAATCCTGGAGATATGCAAGAGGCAAAGAAATCTATGAAAGAAAAGGGTATTAAAGCTGAAGATGTTAAGAATTTACCACCTATAGAAGAAATACATGGTCTTAATAACCCGACACAGGTAGTAAAGGTAAATTCTCTCTATAGATTTGATGAAGGTGATATTCCTCATAATAAGTCTGCTAGCCAATGCTTGGATGAGTTTGATAATTTTATTGTTAAACAAGAAAACTTCAATGCTTATGTTGGTAGACAATTGAAACGTAATGCTTATATGATTGAACACTTGAGTGATTATATGTCTAGAGTTAAAGGTGACCTTAAACTTATTAGTAAACATGCTTCTATGGTTACCACTCGGGTAGAACAAGTGCTTAAAGCACAAGATGATTTGCTCAATGAATTAAATAATAAGAAAAATGATAATGCTATTAGAGTTATGACTAGAGGGGGTAGAATGACTCAGGAACCTTTGTATCCTGAGGGCCACCCTAAGAGGGTTGAGCAAGATTCTCATAGAACTAATGTTGATACACCTAGTCCTTCTAAGAAGAAGAAAAAGAAAAATGATAGGACTTTGCATGCTTCTAGTGAACCTGTTGTTGACACACCTCAGAATCCCAATAATATTTCTATTTCTGATGCTGAAACACAATCTGGTAATGAACATGAACTTAGTGATAATGTTAATGATGATGTTCATATTGATGCTCAACCTAGCAATAACAATGATATAGAGATTGAACCTGCTGTTGATCTTGATAACCCACAATCAAAGAATCAACATTATGATAAGAGAGACTTCGTTGCTAAGAAGCACGGTAAAGAAAGAGAACCATTGGTTCAGAAACCCATGCCTTTTCCTCCTAAACCATCCAATAAAAAGGATGATGAGGACTTTGAGCGCTTTGCTGAAATGATTAGACCTATCTTTTTGCGTATGCGTTTGACCGATATGCTTAAAATGAATCCTTATGCTAAGTATATGAAGGATATGGTTACAAATAAAAGAAAGATACCGGAAGCTGAAATTTCCACCATGCTTGCCAATTATAGTTTTAACGGTGGAATACCAAGAAACTAGGAGATCCAGGAGTACCAACTATACCATGCTCCATTAACAGAAACTATGTTAAAACTGCTTTATGTGATCTTGGAGCCGGTGTTAGTGTTATGCCTCTCTCTTTATATCGTAGACTTGATTTGAATAAGTTGACACCTACTGAAATATCTTTGCAAATGGCCGATAAATCAACTGCTATACCTTTCAGTATTTGTGAGGATGTGCCTGTTGTGGTTGCGAACGTTACTATTTAACGGACTTTGTTATTCTTGATAGTCCCAAGGACGATAGTATGTCTATTATCCTTGGTAGACCCTTTTTGAATACTGCAGGGGCTGTTATTGATTGCAACAAAGGCAATGTCACTTTTCATGTTAATGGTAATGAGCATACGGTACACTTTCCGAGGAAACAACCTCAAGTCCACAGTATCAATTCTTTTGGAAAATTTTCAACGATTACTATTGGAGGTTTTGAATTCCCTCTTCCTACTGTCAAGAAGAAATATGATATTCTTATTGTTGGGGACATGCATATCCCCGTTGAGGTAACCTAGTGTTATTCGAAAATTCTTCGGTTTCATGCGATTCGGAAAGAGTTTGTTAACAAGACTTGATCAACCTTGTTAGTGGATTCCTTTTGATGAGCACGAGATGGATGAAGTTAGAAAGCACAACTCTCTGTACCCTCCTTTAAATTTCTGTTATTTAGATTAAATAAAGCAAAAATAGTATTTTCTGTCTGTTTTCTGAATTATCCTTGCAATAAAAATACCCCGAAAATAGAAGTTCTCCAAACGTCCTGAAAATGAAATATGATTTTTTGTAGAATATTTAAGAATTTCTGGCACTGAGAACACACCAGGGGCCCACCATTTGGCCACGAGGGCACAGGGCGCGCCCACCCCCCTGGGGCGCGCCCCCTGCCTCGTGGGCCCCATGTGGACCCCTTCCACTTATTCCGGCACCCACTCACTTTGTCTTCCTGCAGAAAAAAATCCTCCCATAGCTCAAGCCCATTTTCTAGCTCATCTTGCATCAATTTTCGATCTCTTTGCTCAAAGCTCCATTCACAAAACTGTTTGGGAAGATTGTTCTTCGGTATGTGACTCCTCCAATGGTCCAATTAGTTTTTGTTCTAGTGCTTTGTTTATTGCAAAAAAATTCTGCTAAGGTGACCCTGTTCTTGAGCTTGCATGTCAAATTTATATGGTCCAAAGTAGTTTTAATGCATGATATAGCCTCTAGGCACCTGTGGAGTAGTTGCTATCAATCTTGTTGAGTTTGGTTCACTTTTATTTTGAGTCACTAAAATTTCAAAAAAAATCAGAGAAAGAAAAATGCATAGGAAAATGTACCAAGGTGGTTCCTCAAGGAAGCAAGGACCAAGGCTCGCGATACGTGAGCCGGACGATGAACCACCGAGGGAAGCTCAAGTGCGGCCTTGTGAATGGCCATCAAAGGAGTTTATGGTCCAGGCAGGCATCAAGGATGAATTTGACGCGTATGTGCGTAATGTTGATCTTGAGGACTTCGTGTCAGATAAGTGCCGACAGCAGCACTACCTAACTGATTCCTTTGTGAGGACGTTTAAATTTACATCCTCGCGCAATTCTCACGCTGTTTTATTTGATCTTGATGATAAATCATATACCATGGACTTAGAGGATTTTATATTGCTTGTAAACTCCCGCAGTGGGGCAATGTTAGTGAACCTCGCAAATCTGAATATAAAGACTTTCTTGCTAGTATCACTGTGGGGGAATCTGGAGAAATCACACAAGCTACCATAGGGAGCATTCATTTCCCTTCCATACATTATTTTGCTCTCTTTATAGGTAGATGCATTAACGGTAAAGATGAGGCTTGTCACATGTGCGTTCCAGATCTTTGTGTCCTCAAGAGTGTGGTATTAGGCAATAAACAATATAACTTGGGGGCCATTGTGGCACGAAGGTTGCATCTTAACGGTATTAGTGGAGATTTGTTTGGTGGAATTTATGCAATTCGTGTAGCTAATTATCTTGGTGTACCCATACATGGAAATCATATGGAGTTACCTCCTGCTTATCTAGATTATAGTGCTATGGTTCGCCATCAGTTTCTTGAGTGGAATGAACAGTTCCTCCAGTACCGACTAATCTTTGACAGACAGCGCACTGTCCATGTTGACCTCACTGCTCCTACTTTCTTTAACTTTCAGGCAAAAAGGAGATATGTTATAACCAGGGAGGAGGCGAACGAGTACGAGAGGAGGACGGAGGCAGCTCGCCTCCAAGCTGCAGCTCTTTAGGAAGTAGCTGCTACATCTCAGTACAACCCCAGCTACGACTTTGGATATCCGCCACGCCAGCAGTGGCCATATACCAACTTAGGCCAAAAGCCTAAGCTTGGGGGAGTACGTATTTCTCACCGACACTACATTCCTGTTCACACACTCATGCCAGTTGTCGGTGCTCATAATTTTTCATTATACTATCCAAGCTAGTTTATTTTCTTTTCTAAGCCTTCTTCTTGTGTGTTTGAAAAACCTTAAGAAAAACCAAAAAAATTAGTTATAGCTTTTAGCTAGTTTACTTTCCGTGCATGTAGTAGTAATTAAAACAAAACCCAAAATGATTTCTCGTTCTTCTTTTGCTTGTTGGGAGCTTCCCCGTGTAAATAGTTTTATTTCTTTTCTTATTCTTTGGGGGTCGAGAGGAGAAGACCATGATGAAAATGTTGAGTGGCTCTCATATGCATTATTGTTGATTTAACCAAGAGCCCATATTACCTTGTCTTCTCCCTTGTATTGAATGCTTGCAGATTCCAGCTTAGTCCAATGCACATGCACTATTATTATTATCCACACCGTTCGGTCGTGCGAGTGAAAGGCAATATTGATGATATATGATGGACTGGTTGAGATGAGAGAAGCTGGTATGAACTCGACCTATCTTGTTTTTGTAAATATGATTGGTTCATCGTTCCTGATTCAGCCTATTATGAATGAAACATGTTTGCAATGACAATTCGAGATTATAGTTGCTCATGACATGCTTAATTTGCTAGGAGTTTATAATGGTTTACCTTGCGTGCCAACATGCTATTAAAATGGTTGTAATGTGGTATGATAGGGTGGTATTCTCCTTTGAACGATTCGAGTGGCTTGACCTAGCACATGTTCACGCATGTAGTTGAAACAAAATCAACATAGCCTCCACGATATTTATGTTCATGGTGACTTATATCCTACTCATGCGTGCACTCATTGTTGATTAATCTTAATGCATGTTCATGACTGTTGTCGCTCTCTAGTTGGCCGCTTATCAGTCTCTTTCTAGCCTTCACTTGTACTAAGCGGGAATACTGCTTGTGCATCCACTTCCATAAACCCCAAAGTTATTCCATATGAGTCCACCATACCTTCCTATATGCGGTATTTACCTGCCGTTCCAAGTAAATTTGTATGTGCCAAACTCTAAACCTTCAAATGAAACTCTATTTTGTATGCTCGAATAGCTCATGTACCAACTAGGGTTGTCTATATCTTCCATGCTAGGTGGGTTATTCTCACGATGAGTGGACTCCGCTCATCATTCACGAGAAAATGGCCGGCAACCGGGATGCCCGGTCCCATGCTCAAATCAAAATAGTTGCAAACAAAACTCCCCCAGGATTGTTGTTAGTTGGACGGCACCCGTTGTTTCGGACAAGCCATAGATTGATGTTTGTTGTTGGTGGTGGGGGGTATAAATTAAACCATTCTGTTTGGGAACCGCCTATAATGTGTGTAGCATGGAAGATATCGAGATCTCTTGGTTGTTATCTTGACAATGAAAGTATGCCACTCAAAATATTATTTATCTCTGTTTCAAAACTCGAGCTCTGGCACCTCTGCAAAGGGCCTATCTATTTACTTTTATGTTGAGTCATCATCCTCTTATTAAAAAGCACCAGTTGGAGAGCACCACTGTCATTTGCATGCATTGATATTAATTTACATTGAGTATGACTGGATCTCTTTTACCATGAATTACAATGTCTAGTCAGTCCTTGATCTTCAGGGGTGCTCTGCATTTATGTTTTGCGGTCTCAGAAAGGGCTAGCGAGATACCATCTTGTTATATCATGTTATGATTGTTTTGAGAAAGTGTTGTCATCCGAGATTAATTATTATCGCTCGCTAGTTGATTATGCCATTGATATGAGTAAACATGAGACCTAAATGTTATTGTGAATATGGTTAGTTCATAATATTTGCTGGAAACTTGAATGTTGGCTTTACATATTTGCAACAACAAGATCAAACAGAGTTTGTAAAAGTTTTTCTTTATCACCTTCACTTTGTTAATTGAATTGCTTGAGGACAAGCAGAGGTTTAAGCTTGGGGGAGTTGATACGTCTCCAACGTATCTACTTTTCCAAACACTTTTGCCCTTGTTTTGGACTCTAACTTGCATGATTTGAATGGAACTAACCCGGACTGGCGTAGTTTTCAGCAGAACTGCCATGGTGTTATTTTTGTGCAGAAATAAAAGTTCTCGGAATGACCTGAAAATCCATGGAGACGCGTTTTGGAATTAATGAAAATACTGGCGAAAGAATCAGCATCAGGGGGCCCACACCCTGTCCACGAGGGTGCAGGGCGCACCCCCCTGGGGCGCGCCCTCCTGCCTCATGGGCCCCCTGGGACTCCACCGACCTCAACCCCAACTCCATATATTCACTTTCAGGGAGAAAAAATTCAGAGAGAAGGATTCATCATGTTTTACTATACGTAGCCGCCGCCAAGCCCTAATCTTCCTCGGGAGGGCTGATCTGGAGTCCGTTCGGGGCTACGGAGAGGGGAATCCGTCACCATCGTCATCATCAACCATCCTCCGTCACCAATTTCATGATGCTCACCGCCGTGCGTGCGTAATCCCATCGTAGGCTTGCTGGACGGTGATGGGTTGGATGAGATTTACCATGTAATCGAGTTACTTTTGTTAGGGTTTGATCCCTAGTATCCATTATGTTCTGAGATTGATGTTGCTATGACTTTGCTATGCTTAATGCTTGTCACTAGGGCTCGAGTGCCATGATTTCAGATCTGAACCTATTATGTTTTCATGAATATCTGTGAGTTCTTGATCCTATCTTGCAAGTCAATAGTCACCGACTATGTGTTATGATCCGGCAACCCCGAAGTGATAATAATCGGGACCACTCCCGGTGATGACCGTAGTTTGAGGAGTTCATGTATTCACTAAGTGTTAATGCTTTGGTCCGGTACTCTATTAAAAGGAGTCCTTAATCTCCCTTAGTTTCCAATAGGACTCCGCTGCCACGGGAGGGTAGGACAAAAGATGTCATGCAAGTTCTTTTCCATAAGCACGTATGACTATATTCGGAATAAATGCCTACATTACATTGATGAACTGGAGCTAGTTCTGTGTCACCCTATGTTATAACTGTTGCATGAGGAATCGCATCCGACATAATTATCCATCACTAATCCATTGCCTACGAGCTTTTCACATATTGATCTTTGCTTAGTTACTTTTCCGTTGCCACTGTTACGATTGCTACAAAAACTGCTACTGTTACTTTTGCCACTGTTACCATTACTTCCATACTACTTTGCTACTAAATACTTTGCTACAGATATTAAGTCTTTCAGGTAAGGTTGAATTGACAACTCAACTGCTAATACTTGAGAATATTCTTTGGCTCCGTATTTGGCTCCGTGTTAAAGATTGACATGAACAAGTTCAAATCAACCTGGGGCCTAATGTTATTCCTGATTGGGCGGTTCCGTATTTGGCTTACATGACCCGCGGTGAGCTACTAGAGGATGAGATCTTGGCCAGACAGATAACCTGGCGGTCCAAGTCAATGTCAATTGTCAATGGGGAGTTGCACTATCGCAGTGTCACAGGGGCGTTTCAGCGTTGTGTCTCTCCTGAAGAAGGTTGTGAGATTCTACGGGAGATTCACGAAGGAGATTGTGGTCATCATGCCGGCTCTAAATCTCTTGTAGCCAAGGCTTTTCGTCATGGGTTCTATTGGTTCATGGCTCATGTTGATGCTGAGGATCTGGTAAGAAAGTGTGATGGTTGTCAGAAATTTTCACGACATGCTGATGCCGGCTCAAGAATTGAGGGTGATTCCAATTACTTGGCCATTTGCAACGTGGGGGCTTGATATGGTTGGGCCTTTTAAGAGGTCCAAGGATAAGAAGACCCACCTTTGGTGGCGGTCGATAAGTTTACTAAGTGGGTTGAAGCAGGGCCGGTTAGTAAGTGTGATGCATCAACGGCGGTTCAATTCATGAAGAAGGTGATCTTCCGTTTTGGCTTTCCACATAGCATTATAACAGATAATGGTACTAATCTCTCTAAAGGCGCCATGAAAGAATTTTGTCAACGGGAGCATATCCGGCTTGACGTCTCCTCTGTGGCTCATCCTCAGTCCAATGGTCAGGTAGAACAAGCAAATCAAGAGATTCTGCGAGGTATCAAGCCCCGGCTTATGGTCCTTTGCAAAGAATGCCGGGTTGTTGGGTAGAGGAGTTACCCTCAGTGTTATGGAGTATCAATACAACCCCCAATAGATCAACAGGTTACACACCTTTCTTCATGGTTTATGGAGCAGAGGCGGTTCTCCCTAGTGACATCCGTCACGACTCACCCCGGGTGGCGGCTTACGTTGAGGCTGACAATGAAAAGGCACGTCAAGATGCACTTGGCCTGTTGGATGAGGAGCGGGATCTCGCGGCGGCTCATTCGGCGATTTATCAGCAAGACATATGTCGTTATCACAGCCGCCGGGTCAAATCCAGAACCTTTCAAGAAGGCGACTTAGTGCTCCTGCTCATCCAGGACCAAAAGGATATGCATAAACTATCGCCGCCTTGGGAAGGACCTTTTGTGGTCAGCAAGAATCTCCATAATGGGTCATACTATCTTATCGATGTTCGAGACCACAAGGACTCACGCAAGTCGGAGGAGGAGACCCGTCGGCCGTGGAATATAGCTCATCTTCGGCCCTACTATACTTGAGCCACCGGCTCTCATGATGTACATAGTTACTCGATGTATATATTATAAGCAGTATAATAAAGTCGGCATCCCTGATAATTCAGGGCCTTTGTCGTTTCAGTTCCTTGAAGTTGAGTCTTTATCATCATATTCATTTAAGAGGCACGACGCCCAAACTTCAGGAACCAAAGAGAGTTGGATGCACAACACGACTCAAACATAGGTCCCTGACGAGCACGACTTGTCAGTATGTCACTTGGGGGCTTCCTGTTCAAACATAGGCGTATTCGACCAAAGAGAACATAGTGTTACTACCCTCTTGACCAGGTTATCTGTCCAAACATAGGCGTATTCGACCAAAGAGGGCATAACCTTCTGGGTCATCTTACCTGTATACCAGCTGCTTCAACTCCATCGGGTAATCCTGATTGACCCGTCGAACTCTTAACAATCAATCTTTACGGCGTATTCGACCAAGATCTAAGCTTGTTAAGGTTCAAATGGCGGCTTGTCATGCGAGAGCACGGTTACAGATAGTCAGGATAGACCCGGGCTTCATAAGCCGCCTTCCTTGAAACTTGGATAAATCGGCCCATGATGTATGATGTTACTCTGAGCCCGCATACTCCTGATAAGTCTTTGAGCAAGACCTGACTTTATCTGGGTTCAAATGTTGATTGGATACTGTGAGTCAGGCTCACGGGATGCACGTACCTTCCAGTGGCTCAGGCTAGTTTCATCGAAGAAGACACTTTGGCTTGGCAGCCTACAAAAGCCTTGAATTTCTTTTGACTTCTTATATGGTTTTTTCTTTGTCTTCTGGTTTTTTACAAGTCGGGCCCAGCTGCCCTACTTATGGCTCATATTTGAAGCCTCTTTCGGGTTAAAATAACCCGCCAGGATGGCACACTCTAAGTCGCCAGAGTATCATACTCCTATGTTTAGAGTTACAGCTCTAACACCTCTAACTGCACAAAGCTTATAAGCCGGCAGTACAAGCATATACTATAGGTATGACATTTTATTTAACAATTCAGACCGGCCCTGGTTATGCACTATTCATCCTCAGTGGCTTCAATAGGGTACCATGACCCGCCCGGCAGTAAGCCGCCAGGGTATTTGTACTTTCTTTGTGTGCAGGATAATAATTGATCTGATCGGCATAAATCAAATGTTGTCATAAACATAAGGTGATGTTTTCTCATAGTGGAGATCAACAGTCTTGCGCAAAAAGCAGAAACGTACACGATGGCACACCAGATTCAAGTTTTTACTACCTATTACATGGCTCCATGAGCCGAATGAGATCAAGTATTTCTTCAAGGATCAAATGTATAAACCAACTGGCGGTTCAATCTTCTTGGCCTTGCTGGCTGGAGGCCTCTGGATCATCCCTTTCCGGTTCTTTGTCCTCCTCTGTCGTCTGAAAATTTGGTGATGACCAATCGATGCCAGATAAAGCTTGAAATTCAGCTTCGTCATCTATAAGATCAGACGGCTCAACTTCAGGGGCAAAAGTGTGCTTACGGATTGGGGGGATTAAGTCCATCACTCTATAAGCTGGGGTCGGCATCTTCTGGTTCTCCTTGTTATAAGCCGGATGGTACTTTGAAAGGTCCGAGTCATTGGCAATCATAGTCGCCATGGGACGTATCTCTTTCACGCAAGCAGAGAAGTCCTTCTGATCAAATGGCGTACCATCTTCTTTCAAGCTTGGGTAACCAGTGGCTACCTCAGACGGGTCAAGCTCTGGTACCCATACCTTGGCCCGGCTCAAAGCTGTCACAGCACCGGCTCTTGCAGAAGAACGCTTCATTTCATCAATCTTGGCTCGTAGCACGGAGAGTCTTTTCAAGACATCTATCAACAATGTTGGTGCTTGATTAGTCGGAGAGATCGTAGCCAGTGTACGCTGAGCTCCAGTATACAGCTGCTCGACAAGGGTATAGACCGCTTTTAGCTTTACAAGCATGTCTTGGTTCAGGTTGCTGCTCCTAGGACCCGAGTAAATCACAGATTGGTTAATGCCGGTATATATTATCATGACAAGTATTCACTTTTGATGAATAACAAGGCGACTCACCAAACATAGCAGAAACCATCTGAGATACACGGTGTTTTAAGCCGGTGAGCTCAGTGGTTACCTCTTGAAGAGCTGCCTCTGCTTTTTCAGCTTGTTGTGTTAAAGCAGTCTTTTCCTCAGCCCAAGTGCTTCTCTCAGCCTCAAATTTGGTCTTCAGTTTTTCCGATTCAGCTATGCTAAACTGGAATTTCGACTCAGCTTTCTTGGTCTTGGATTCCTGAGCCGCCAGCCGGGTCTTTGCATCATTTAACTGTGACTCAAGTTCAGCAGTAGCAGCCTGTATGAAGCAGAATTACAAATACATTTATATCCGGGTTACAAGAGTATAAGTCCCAAGTCTTTTGCAAGCAACAACACTCGGCACTTGGGGGCTAATGTCTGTCAAAGAAATTATTTAAGTAAAACGGCTCTTCTGAATAAAGTCCCAAGCACTTTGCAAGCAAGACTACTTGGCACTTGGGGGCTAATGCATATCGCTTGTATCTTCTTATTGATGAGCCGGTTGTGCTGTAAACAATCACAGCCGACTCATGGGGGCTACACAGATAAGCTCTCATTTCTTAAACAATGGTAAATAGGACCGGCTCATTCATGCTGATTAAACCGGCCCTTGGGGACTACAGATGCAAGGCTAAATTGTTTAAGCATCCAGTTTAATTTTAACTATGACAACCGGCCTTGGAGGGATTCTACCACAGAAGCTTATGGATTATTCTAAGTCTACAGCCTATTCAATTTTATCATAACCAGTAGCCTTGGGGGCTGGCAGGATATACATAAATTACTCAAAGCCGGAAGTCATACCTCATATTTCTGGTGCATCTGTTTCACCATATCAATTTCAAGGTCGCGACTGGAATGAACTTGGTTGAGATAACTAGAGAATACTTCATTGACATTCAGTTGAGAGTAATCGGCAAAATCAAATTTCATTTTCCGCCTCTTGATGAACTCGTCTTTCGCGGAGTGTTTGGCTAAGAAGGTTGGACGTCCTGGTTCTCTGAAGCTGGTGCCAGTAATTGTAACATCTTCACCATGTTCTTCTGGCGGCTTAAGTGGGTTGGATGACTCAGTGAGCAGAGGATTGACATCCGTGTGATCCCGGGAGAGGTCAGGAATTTCAGGTGGAGCGTCAGAGGCAGGTTCTTCTGGCTGTTTGTCAGAAGCTTCAGGTACAGAGACTTGCTGCTCCAGCTCACCAACTTTAGGATCCTCAGCTGGCTTGGAAACCATTGTTTTCTTGCTAGGCTTTGCTTGTCCGCTGCACAAGTGGTGACAAGTCAGTATAAGTATGAGAGTATAAAGAGTTACAGAATATAAGATAATCATTGTTACCCAGGGGCAGTCTTAAAAGCTGGCAACACGGTTTGCGATGAATCACCAAAGGAAGAACGAGCAATTTCCTGGTCAATTGAATCAACAGAGTTAAGTGGTAAGCCAATCAGACCCGCCGGCAGGTGAAAAGAGTTTGAAGTTAAAAAGAACCTCGTTTCGATGTTTTCGAGGAGCGGGAGTGTTCGGTAAGCCGGAGGATAATTCTTCACCTCCACTGGTCCGGGTCTGACGTCGATTCTCGTGTTGCTGTTGCTTCAAAAGAAAGTGAGGATCTAAATAAGCCAAGGGGTGTGAAAACCTTACTTTCCGGGTTACTTGTCGAAGTTTCTGTCTTGGCAAAGAGTCTGAGCCGGAGAAAATAATAGTTACCTCTTCTTCAGCTACTTGGTCGGCTCCTGTGTCATCCTGATAATAGTCAGTGTCAATAATGTTGGAAATATGCCCTAGAGGCAATAATAAAATGATTATTATTATATTTCCTTGTTCACGATAATTGTCTATTGTTCATGCTATAATTGTGTTATCCGGAAATCGTAATACATGTGTGAACACATAGACCATAACATGTCCCTAGTAAGCCTCTAGTTGACTAGCTCGTTGATCAATAGATGGTTACGGTTTCCTGACCATGGACATTGGATGTCATTGATAACGGGATCACATTATTAGGAGAATGATGTGATGGACAAGACCCAATCATAAGCATAACACTAGATCGTGTAGTTCGTTTGCTAAAGCTTTTCTAATGTCAAGTATCATTTCCTTAGACCATGAGATCGTGCAACTCCCGGATACCGTAGGAATGCTTTGGGTGTACCAAACGTCACAACGTAACTGGGTGGCTATAAAGGTGCACTTCAGGTATCTCCGAAAGTGTCTGTTGGGTTGGCTCGGATCGAGACTGGGATTTGTCACTCCGTATGACGGAGAGGTATCTCTGGGCCCACTCGGTATTGCATCATCATAATGAGCTCAATGTGACTAAGTAGTTAGTCACGGGATCATGCATTACGGAACGAGTAAAGTGACTTGCCGGTAACGAGATTGAACGAGGTATTGGGATACCGACGATCGAATCTCGGGCAAGTAAAGTACCGATTGACAAAGGGAATTGTATACGGGATTACTTGAATCCTTGACATCGTGGTTCATCCGATGAGATCATCGAGGAGCATGTGGGAGCCAACATGGGTATCCAGATCCCGCTGTTGGTTATTGATCGGAGAGTCGTCTCGGTCATGTCTGCGTGTCTCCCGAACCCGTAGGGTCTACACACTTAAGGTTCGGTAACGCTAGGGTTGTAGAGATATTAGTATGCGGTAACCCGAAAGTTATTCGGAGTCCCGGATGAGATCCCGAACATCACGAGGAGTTCCGGAATGGTCCGGAGGTAAAGATTTGTATATAGGAAGTCCAGTTTCGGCCACCGGGAAAGTTTCGGGGGTCACCGGTATTGTACCGGGACCACCGGAAGGGTCCCGGGGGTCCACCGGGTGGGGCCACCTATCCCGGAGGGCGCCATTGGGTGAAGTGGGAAGGGAACCAGCCCCTGGTGGGCTGGTGCGCCCCCCATGGGCCTCCCCCTGCGCCTAGGGTTGGAAACCCTGGGGGTGGGGGCGCCCCACCTGACTTGGGGGGCAAGTTCCCCCCTTGCCCCCCCTTGAGATTGGATCTCTAGGGGCCGGCGCCCCCCCAGGGCCCCTATATAAAGAGGGGGGAGGGAGGGCTGCGGACCCAAGCCCCTGGCGCCTCCCTCTCCCCCGTAACACCTCTCCCTCTCGCTGAGCTTGGCGAAGCCCTGCCGAGATCCCCGCTGCTTCCACCACCACGCCGTCGTGCTGCTGGATCTTCATCAACCTCTCCTTCCCCCTTGCTGGATCAAGAAGGAGGAGACGTCTCTCCCAACCGTACGTGTGTTGAACGCGGAGGTGCCATCCGTTCGGCGCTAGGATCATCGGTGATTTGGATCACGACGAGTACGACTCCATCAACCCCGTTCTCTTGAACGCTTCCGCTCGCGATCTACAAGGGTATGTAGATGCACTCCTCTCTCTCGTTGCTAGATGACTCCATAGATTGATCTTGGTGATGCGTAGAAATTTTGAAATTTGTGCTACGATCCCCAACAGTGGTATCAGAGCTAGGTCTATGCGTAGTTTCTATGCACGAGTAGAACACAAGTTGTGGTGGGCGTCGATTTTGTCAATTTACTTGCCGTTACTAGTCTTATCTTGATTCGGCGGCATCGTGGGATGAAGCGGCCCGGACCGACCTTACACGTACGCTTACATGAGACAGGTTCCACTGACTGACATGCACTAGTTGCATAAGGTGGCTAGCGGGTGTGTGTCTCTCCCACTTTAGTCGGATCGGACTCGATGAAAAGGGTCCTTATGAAGGGTAAATAGAAATTGGCATATCACGTTGTGGTTTTGGCGTAGGTAAGAAACGTTCTTGCTAGGAACCTATAGCAGCCACGTAAAAGTTTGCAACAACAATTAGAGGACGTCTAACTTGTTTTTGCAGCAAGTGTCATGTGATGTGATATGGCCAGAAGGATGTGATGAATGATATATGTGATGTATGAGATTCATCATGTTCTTGTAATAGGAATCACGACTTGCATGTCGATGAGTATGACAACCGGCAGGAGCCATAGGAGTTGTCTTAATTTATTTATGACCTGCGTGTCAACTCGAACGTCATGTAATTACTTTACTTTATTGCTAACCGTTAGCCATAGTAGTAGAAGTAATAGTTGGCGAGACAACTTCATGAAGACACGATGATGGAGATCATGCTGATGGAGATCATGGTGTCATGCCGGTGACGATGATGAACATGGCGCCCCGAAGATGGAGATCAAAAGGAGCAAAATGATATTGGCCATATCATGTCACCATTTGATTGCATGTGATGTTTATCATGTTTTACATCTTATTTGCTTAGAACGACGGTAGCATAAATAAGATGATCCCTCGCTAAAATTTCAAGAAAGTGTTCCCCCTAACTGTGCACCGTTGCGAAGGTTCGTTGTTCTGAAGCACCACGTGATGATCGGGTGTGATAGCTTCTAACGTTCACATACAACGGGTGTAAGCCAGATTTACACACGCAATACACTTAGGTTGACTTGACGAGCCTAGCATGTACAGACATGGCCTCGGAACACAAGAGACCAAAAGGTCGAACATGAGTCGTATAGCAGATACGATCAACATGAAGATGTTCACCGATGATGACTAGTCCGTCTCACGTGATGATCGGACACGGCCTAGTTGACTCGGATCATGTATCACTTAGATGACTAGAGGGATGTCTGTCTGAGTGGGAGTTCGTTAATAATTTGATTTGGTGAACTTAATTATCGTGACCTTACTCTAAAACCTTTACAATATGTCTTGTAGATCAAATGGCCCACGCTAATGTTGCCCTCAACTTCAACGCGTTCCTAGAGAAAACCAAGCTGAAAGACGATGGTAGCAACTACACGGACTGGGTCCGTAACCTGAGGATTATCCTCATAGCTGCCAAGAAAGCATATGTCCTTGAAGCACCGCTAGGTGATGCACCTGTTTTCCCAGCAACTCAAGACGTTCTGAACGCCTGGCAGTCACGTAGTGATGATTACTCCCTGGTTCAGTGCGGCATGCTTTACAGCTTAGAACCGGGGCTCCAAAAGCGTTTTGAGCAGCACGGAGCATATGAGATGTTCCAAGAGTTGAAAATGGTTTTCCAAGATCATGCCCGGGTCGAGAGATATGAAGTCTCCGACAAGTTCTACAGTTGTAAGATGGAGGAGAATAGTTCCGTCAGTGAACACATACTCAAAATGTCTGGGTTGCACAACCGCTTGTCTCAGCTGGGAGTTAATCTCCCGGATGACGCGGTCGTTGATAGAATCCTTCAGTCGCTCCCACCTAACTACAAGAGCTTTGTGATGAACTTCAATATGCAGGGGATGGAAAAGACCATTCCTGAGGTATATTCAATGCTGAAATCAGCGGAGGTGGAGATCAAAAAGGAACATCAAGTGTTGATGGTGAATAAAACCACTAAGTTCAAGAAAGGCAAGGGTAAGAAGAACTTCAAGAAAGACGGCAAGGGAGTTGCCGCGCCGGTAAGCAAGCTGCCGGGAAGAAGACAAAGAATGGACCCAGGCCTGAGACTGAGTGCTTTTATTGCAAGGGAAACGGTCACTGGAAGCGGAACTGCCCCAAGTACTTAGCGGATAAGAAGGCCGGAAATACCAAAGGTATATGTGATATACATGTTATTGATGTGTACCTAACCAGCGCTCGTAGTAGCTCCTGGGTATTTGATACCGGTGCGGTTGCTCATATTTGTAACTCAAAGCAGGACCTGCGGAATAAGCGGAGACTGGCGAAGGACGAGGTGACGATGCGCGTCGGGAATGGTTCCAAGGTCGATGTGATCACCGTCGGCACGCTACCTCTACATTTACCCACGGGATTAGTTTTAAACCTCAATAATTGTTATTTAGTGCCAGCTTTGAGCATGAACATTGTATCTGGATCTCGTTTAATGCGAGATGGCTACTCATTTAAATCCGAGAATAATGGTTGTTCTATTTATATGAGAGATATGATTTATGGTCATGCCCCGCTGGTTAATGGTTTATTCTTAATGAATCTCGAGCGTGATGTTACACATATTCATAGTGTGAATGCCAAGAAATGTAAGGTTGATAATGATAGTCCCACATACTTGTGGCACTGCCGCCTTGATCACATTGGTGTCAAACGCATGAAGAAACTCCATGCAGATGGACTTTTGGAGTCTCTTGATTATGAATCATTTGACACGTGCGAACCATGCCTCATGGGCAAAATGACCAAGACTCTGTTCTCCGGAACAATGGAGCGAGCAACCAACTTATTGGAAATCATACATACTGATGTGTGCGGTCCAATGAGCGTTGAGGCTCGCGGTGGCTATCGTTATGTTCTCACCCTCACTGATGACTTGAATAGATATGGGTATGTCTACTTAATGAAACACAAGTCTGAGACCTTTGAAAAGTTCAAGGAATTTCAGAGTGAGGTTGAGAATCAACGTGACAGGAAAATAAAGTTCTTACGATCAGATCGTGGAGGGGAATATTTGAGTCACGAATTTGGCACACACTTAAGGGAATGTGGAATTGTTTCACAACTCACGCCGCCTGGAACACCTCAACGTAATGGTGTGTCCGAACGTCGTAATCGCACTCTATTGGATATGATGCGATCTATGATGTCTCTTACCGATCTACCGCTCTCATTCTGGGGTTATGCTTTAGAGACTGCCGCATTCACTTTAAATAGGACTCCATCGAAATCCGTCGAGACGACACTGTATGAATTATGGTTTGGAAAGAAACCTAAGCTGTCGTTTCTTAAAGTTTGGGGATGCGATGCTTATGTCAAGAAACTTCAACCTGAAAAGCTCGAACCCAAGTCGGAAAATGCGTCTTCATAGGATACCCTAATAAAACCAATGGGTATACCTTCTACCTCAGATCCGAAGGCAAGATCTTCGTTGCCAAGAACGGGTCCTTTCTGGAGAAAGAGTTTCGCTCGAAAGAAGTAAGTGGGAGGAAATTGGAACTTGATGAGATGACCCCTCTCGAACCAGAAAGTAGCGCAGCACAAGAAAATGTTTCTGTGGTGCCTACACTGACTAGAGAGGAAGTTAATGATGACGATCATGATCAAGTTACCACTGAACTTCGTAGGTCCACAAGGACACGTTCCGCACCAGAGTGGTACGGCAACCCTGTCCTGGAAATCATGTTGTTGGACAACGGTCAACCTTCGAACTATGAAGAAGCAATGGCGGGTCCAGATTCCAACAACTGGCTTGAAGCCATGCAATCCGAGATAGGATCCATGTATGAAAAAAAAGTGTGGACTTTGACAGACTTGCCCGATGATCGGTGAGCGATAGAAAATAAATGGATCTTTAAGAAGAAGACGGACGCGGATGGAAATGTTACCATCTATAAAGCTCGACTTGTCGCTAAGGGTTATCGACAAGTTCAAGGAGTTGACTACGATGAGACCTTCTCACCCGTAGCGAAGCTGAAGTCCGTCCGAATCATGTTAGCAATTGCCGCATTCTACGATTATGAAATATGGCAAATGGATGTCAAAACGGCATTCCTTAACGGCTTCCTAAAGGAAGAATTGTATATGATGCAGCCGGAAGGTTTTGTCGATCCTAAGAATGCTGACAAAGTATGCAAGCTCCAGCGCTCAATCTATGGGCTGGTGTAGGCATCTCGGAGTTGGAACATTCGCTTTGATGAGATGATCAAAGCGTTTGGGTTTACACAGACTTATGGAGAAGCCTGTGTTTACAAGAAAGTGAGTGGGAGCTCTGTAGCATTTCTCATATTATATGTGGATGACATACTATTGATGGGAAACGATATAGAATTCTTGGAAAGTATAAAGGCCTACTTGAATAAGTGTTTTTCAATGAAGGACCTTGGAGAAGCTGCTTACATATTAGGCATCAGGATCTATATAGATAGATCGAGACGCCTCATAGGTCTTTCACAAAGCACATACCTTGACAAGATATTGAAGAAGTTCAATATGGATCAGTCCAAGAAGGGGTTCTTGCCTGTATTGCAAGGTGTGAGATTGAGCACGGCTCAATGCCCGACCACGGCAGAATATAGAGAAAAGATGAGTGTCGTCCCCTATGCCTCGGCCATAGGGTCTATTATGTATGCCATGTTGTGTACCAGACCTGATGTAAACCTTGCCGTAAGTTTGGTAGGAAGGTACCAAAGTAATCCCGGCATGGAACACTGGACAGCGGTCAAGAACATCCTGAAGTACCTGAAAAGGACTAAGGATATGTTTCTCATTTATGGAGGTGACGAAGAGCTCGTCGTAAAGGGTTACGTCGATGCTAGCTTCGACACAGATCTGGATGACTCTAAGTCACAAACCGGATACGTGTATATTTTGAATGGTGGGGCAGTCAGCTGGTGCAGTTGCAAGCAAAGCGTCGTGGCGGGATCTACATGTGAAGCGGAGTACATGGCAGCCTCGGAGGCAGCACATGAAGCAATCTGGATGAAGGAGTTCATTGCCGACCTAGGAGTTATTCCCAATGCATCGGGGCCGATGACTCTCTTCTGTGACAACAATGGAGCTATTGCCCTTGCCAAGGAGCCTAGGTTTGACAAGAAGACCAGGCACATCAAGCGTCGCTTTAACTCCATTCGTGAAAATGTTCAAAATGGAGACATAGATATTTGTAAAGTACATACGGATTTGAATGTCGCAGATCCGTTGACTAAACCTCTTCCACGGGCAAAACATGATCAACACCAGAACTCTATGGGTGTACGATTCATCCCAATGTAACTAGATTATTGACTCTAGTGCAAGTGGGAGACTGTTGGAAATATGCCCTAGAGGCAATAATAAAATGATTATTATTATATTTCCTTGTTCACGATAATTGTCTATTGTTCATGCTATAATTGTGTTATCCGGAAATCGTAATCCATGTGTGAACACATAGACCATAACATGTCCCTAGTAAGCCTCTAGTTGACTAGCTCGTTGATCAATAGATGGTTACGGTTTCCTGACCATGGACATTGGATGTCATTGATAACGGGATCACATTATTAGGAGAATGATGTGATGGACAAGACCCAATCATAAGCATAACACTAGATCGTGTAGTTCGTTTGCTAAAGCTTTTCTAATGTCAAGTATCATTTCCTTAGACCATGAGATCGTGCAACTCCCGGATACCGTAGGAATGCTTTGGGTGTACCAAACGTCACAACGTAACTGGGTGGCTATAAAGGTGCACTTCAGGTATCTCCGAAAGTGTCTGTTGGGTTGGCTCGGATCGAGACTGGGATTTGTCACTCCGTATGACGGAGAGGTATCTCTGGGCCCACTCGGTATTGCATCATCATAATGAGCTCAATGTGACTAAGTAGTTAGTCACGGGATCATGCATTACGGAACGAGTAAAGTGACTTGCCGGTAACGAGATTGAACGAGGTATTGGGATACCGACGATCGAATCTCGGGCAAGTAAAGTACCGATTGACAAAGGGAATTGTATACGGGATTACTTGAATCCTTGACATCGTGGTTCATCCGATGAGATCATCGAGGAGCATGTGGGAGCCAACATGGGTATCCAGATCCCGCTGTTGGTTATTGATCGGAGAGTCGTCTCGGTCATGTCTGCGTGTCTCCCGAACCCGTAGGGTCTACACACTTAAGGTTCGGTAACGCTAGGGTTGTAGAGATATTAGTATGCGGTAACCCGAAAGTTATTCGGAGTCCCGGATGAGATCCCGAACATCACGAGGAGTTCCGGAATGGTCCGGAGGTAAAGATTTGTATATAGGAAGTCCAGTTTCGGCCACCGGGAAAGTTTCGGGGGTCACCGGTATTGTACCGGGACCACCGGAAGGGTCCCGGGGGTCCACCGGGTGGGGCCACCTATCCCGGAGGGCGCCATTGGGTGAAGTGGGAAGGGAACCAGCCCCTGGTGGGCTGGTGCGCCCCCCATGGGCCTCCCCCTGCGCCTAGGGTTGGAAACCCTGGGGGTGGGGGCGCCCCACCTGACTTGGGGGGCAAGTTCCCCCCTTGGCCGCCGCCTCCTCCCCTTGAGATTGGATCTCTAGGGTCCGGCGCCCCCCAGGGACCCTATATAAAGAGGGGGGAGGGAGGGCTGCGGACCCAAGCCCCTGGTGCCTCCCTCTCCCCCCGTAACACCTCTCCCTCTCGCTGAGCTTGGCGAAGCCCTGCCGAGATCCCCGCTGCTTCCACCACCACGCCGTCGTGCTGCTGGATCTTCATCAACCTCTCCTTCCCCCTTGCTGGATCAAGAAGGAGGAGACGTCTCTCCCAACCGTACGTGTGTTGAACGCGGAGGTGCCGTCCGTTCGGCGCTAGGATCATCGGTGATTTGGATCACGACGAGTACGACTCCATCAACCCCGTTCTCTTGAACGCTTCCGCTCGCGATCTACAAGGGTATGTAGATGCACTCCTCTCTCTCGTTGCTAGATGACTCCATAGATTGATCTTGGTGATGCGTAGAAAATTTTAAATTTCTGCTACGATCCCCAACAAATAAGATGGTTGAAAAATGAGCCAAGAGAGTCAAGGGCTACCTCCGACTCAGAGGTGTCATCCAGATTAAGCATGTCAGAGGCGCTTCGCTTCTTCTTTCTCTTGGTGGTCTTCTTGGCGGCTTTCTTGGCAGCCCTGGCCTTCTTGGCAGCTTCATGATCATACTTCTTTTTCCAAAAGTCAGACTTAGCGTGTAAAGGTCATCAAAGGTTGAGTTAATAAATGTTTGAGTAATGAGGTAAAGATAAATAAGTTCAGAGACGCACATCCGGTGGCGGGTTAAGCTTGAAGAAAGGGGCCAGACCCACTTTAACGTAATCTTCCGGATCTTCATTCAGAAGGAGACTTAACCATTTCGTTTACTGCCTCGTCAGTTAATGGTGCAGAGCTATGGCGCAGTGGATCCTTTACACCACCAGTATAAGTGCACATTAAATTGGTGCGGTGACTCAAGGGTATGATCCGCCAAGAAACCTAGCACCTGACCAAGTCAACACCAGTTAAACCATTTCCTAGTAGAGCTGTAACCTTTGCAATGGTAGGAGCAAGTTTTGCCCGTTCAGCGGAGGTAAGTTTCTCAGGAAGATTGCGCTTTGAGTCCATGCGCTCGACACGTTAACCCGACAGTGGATTCTCGTCAGTCGGAGAGGTATCTTTACAGTAAAACCACGTCTGATTCCAATCCGTTGGGTGACTCAGCAGGATTGCATAAGGGAAGATGGCATCTCTTCTGTGTTGAATCGAGATTCCGCCAAGTTCCAAGCTGGGCCCGTTCGTGAACTCATTCTGGCGGTTCAAATAAAAATATTCCCTAAAGATGTCGATGCTGGGCTCCTCTTGAAGGTATACTTCGCAGAAGACTTGAAAGTTGCAGATATTTGACACGGAGTTGGGTCTGATGTCTTGAGGATGGAGTTGGAAGAAGTGCAGAACATCTCGGAAAAACTTAGAGCCGGGTGGTGAGAAGCCCCGGTTCAAGTGATCAGTGAATACAATGGCTTCGCCATCTTTTGGCTGAGGTCTTTCTTCGCCCGGTTCAGGAGCACGATAATGCATAACGCTCTTTGCGGGCAAGTACCCTATTTTGACAAAGTCTCTGAATGAGCCCTCAGTGACAACGGAGGGGACCCAGTTACATGTATAGGTTGTTTTTGGCGGCATTGTGAAAAGAGAAAACCTAAAGGAAAAGAACAATTTGCCGGTTCAAGTCAGTTGGTGAAATCACAAGTTAACAGTTGCAGTATACATTCAGAATGGCGGCTTAAGTGAGGACTAATGATATGGGATTAATTGTAAGCCGGACATGTAAGCCGCCATGACATGTACTGGTATTCAAGACCTGACAAGAGCAAAATTTTACTAAGTGTTGGGACAAACAGGTTTCGCAGATTGAAGCTATAAGATTGGATCTGCAGCTATTCAGAAAAATGGAATAAAATCTAAACCTAAGGTGGCGGCAGTAGAAGAGTGGGGGTGTTTAGATGAGATCTATTGCAAGAAAGATATGGTCTGATATCAAAAATAAGTGCTAAAACTGTTGCCGCGCGAGGTCTGTGCTATTTTCAGATCAAAATTATGCGATCTAGAGCGGAGAAAGGGAGAACGGTGATGAACACCGACGAACAGAGAAACCCTAAATGCAGATCTATAAAGGGGAGAGGGGAAGACTTACCGACGCTGATTGACAGCGGAGGAGCGCCACAGCGTTTCTGGTCCGTTCAGGGTGATGCAGCGGACGGAGTTGAGGAAGGAGACGAAGCTCGACGGCGGCGGAGCTCGGGCACACTGGAGCGTCGCGAGGAGGAAGAAGAAGGCGAGAAGGAAAAGGGGAAGAATGAAAAGTGAACCCATGGCCCTATTTATAAGGCTGGACGGATAAGTGGCATGCGCGGGAATCGAGGAGACAGAAAAGTGGATGTGTGACGGCATGGGCGCCTCGATTTTCGGAGGGTCAGTAAAGAAAAAAATTATTAAGATTTGGGTCATGTGCAGTATTAATTGCAGGTGACGTCACGGCGGGTTACCGCAATTTCCGGAGATGACGTCATGGTGGGTTACAATGTTTTCACAGAAAGATGAAGAGGGATTTTTCTAAGTGTTAAAAATTGACATGAACAAGTTCAAATCAACCTAGGGCCTAATGTTGGGGATATGCCTATTGGATATGACCCGCCCAGGAGGGGCCGGGTTATCCCAATGACGGTTCATCCGGATAAAGCCCATGAGTATGTGAAGGTGGCGGTTCATGACGTAGGCCTGTTAAAGTGCCCAAACCAAGAGGCGGCTTAAGGCCCATAAGTATAAACCGCCATGTATATGTAAGCTTGTATTATAAGGCATGTAGGATAAGTCACCGAGCCGGACACGTTTGTATGAGCCGACCGGGACTCTGTAGACCGCGGGGCGTCAACCCGTGTATATAAGGGGATGACCCGGCAGCGGTTTAGGGCAAGAAACAACATATCGAGAGCCAGGCAAAGCGTATTTGCTCCCTCGTAATCGAAACCCTAGCAATACCACCTCAAACTGGACTAGGCCTTTACCTTCACCGCAAGGGGCCGAACCAGTATAAACTTCTCGTGTCCTTTGTCCCATTTAACCCCTTTAAGCTAACCACGTCGCAATGGCTCCACAACTAAGTCCTTCCATGAGGACATCTGCCGTGACACTTCCACGACACCTTGTGTCGAATCAATAAATTTGGGTTGAATACTCTACCCTCGAAAACTGTTGCGATCCCCTATACTTGTGGGTTATCAATGTGCATTACCGAGAGGGCCCAGAGATACCTCTACGACAATCAAAGTGACAGGTCCTAATATCGATCTATGCCAACTCAACAAACACCATCGGAGACGCCTGTAGAGCATGTTTATAATCACCCAGTTACGTTGTGATGTTTGATAGCACACTAAGTGTTCCTCCGGTATTCGAGAGTTGCATAATCTCATAGTCATAGGAACATGTATAAGTCATGAAGAAAGCAATAACAATAAAACTTAACGATCATAATGCTAAGCTAACGGATGGGTCTTTGTCCATCACATCATTCTCTAATGATGTGATAATGTTCATCAAATGACAACACATGTCTATGGCTAGGAAACATAACCATCTTTGATAAACAAGCTAGTTAAGTAGAGGCATACTAGGGACACTCTGTTTTGTCTATGTATTCACACATGTACTAAGTTTCCGGTTAATACAATTCTAGCATGAATAATAAACATTTATCATGATATAAGGAAATATAAATAACAACTTTATTATTGCCTCTAGGGCATATTTCCTTCACCGCTACCAACCGACCGCACTCATGTCGCCTCGTTCGATTGAGGTTGGCAGACAAAGCCCGTCTGGCCAATGGCGACAAGGATCCATGGGTGGCTTTGTGAATCCCCCAAGGGTTGTGGCATCAGCGGGTGATACAACTTCAAGGGCGACGATGAGAAACAAGGTGGGTGGAGCATTGTGGCGGTGATGAGAGGTGATCATGGTTTAGCAATCTGCCAACGGTAGCCTAGGAACGGCCAATTTAGCGCCTTGCCGGCGAGCTGAGTGATCGTGGATGATAACAGATCATTTATAGATTTTTTTTCCGATAAGTAGAGTATCAAACCCAAGAAGGAGCATACGAATTTGATTGATGTAAAATAGCAAGAAATCATTGTAAAGGCTGCAAAGAATGTTAGGTTGTTTGGGTTGCTTTTACAATGATTTCTAGACTACCAATATACAGCAAGCGAAGAATTACAAGAATGTATATTGCAACAAAAGTATGATGGTGCAATAAGTGTCTCAATCCTTAACTATGCTAGGGACAAGCCAGTTATATTGCTTATAAGGATCAAATCGTTCTCGAGGACGGCGGGAATTTCACCTAATTTCATTGACTTTAGTTTTAGTTGCCTTGATAAGTGTTGTGTGGTGGCGCCTAAACTTATGCATTCTTACTTGAACAAAATACATACTTATGATTATACCTTATGCTACTCGCAATGGAGATATGCAAGTTGTTATTTAACCTTCTATAAGGACCGCCTTTGTCGAATCCGATTCAACTAAGGTGGGAGAGACAGACACCCGCCAGCCATCTTTATGCAACAAAGTCACATGTCAGTCGATGGAACCGGTCTCATGTACGTGGACATGTAAAGTTGGTCCGGGCCGCTTCATCCCACAATACCGCTGAATCAAGAAAAGACCAAGGAAGGAAGCAATCTGAATACCAACGCCCACAAACTCCTTTGTGTTCTACTCGTGATGTCATCTACGCATAGACCTAGCTCATGATGCCACTGTTGGGGAACGTTGCATGGGAAACTAAAATTTTCCTACGCTCACCAAGATCAATCTAGAAGGTGAACATCTACGAGAGGAGAGATTGCATCTACATACCCTTGTAGATCGCTAAGCGGAAGCGTTAAGAAACGCGGTTGATGTAGTCGAACGTCTTCGCGATCCAATCACGATCTGTCCCTCGAACTCCCGATCCAAGTGCCGAACGGACGGCACCTCCGTGTTCAACACATCTACGGTTTGATGACGCCTTCACCTCCTCGATCCAGTGAGCGATGGTGAAGTAGTAGATCGAGTCCTCCGGCAGCACGACGGCGTGATGGCAGTGGTGGTGGAGAAATCAGATCAGGGCTTCGCCAAGCCTCACGGAGAAGAAGGACTACGAGGGAGAGGGAGGGCAGCGCCGTGGCATAGATGTGGTGCGGCTGCCCTCCCTCTACCCCTCTATATATCGGGGGGAGGGAGGAGGAGGGGCGCCCTGGGGTTTCCCCTGGGGGCGGCCACACAAATGGGGGCGCCCCTAGGGAAACCCTAGGGTGACTTGCCCCCCAAGCTAGGTGGAGGCAGCCCTGGGGGGGCGCCCCACCTCTTTTCTTGATCGTGGAAGGGGGGGCTTGGGGCGCACATCCCCTTAGTGGGCTGATGTACTCCCTCCCCTCGGCCCATGAGGCCCCAACACTTGTTGGAGCCTCCCGAAACCCCTTTCGGCTCTCCTGGTCATAAACTGGTACCACCGGAACACTTCCAGACTCCGTTACCCTTCATCCTATATATCGATCTTCACCTCCGGACCACTCCGGAGTTACTCGTCATGTCCGGGATCTCATCCGGGACTCCGAACAACCTTTGGTAACCACCATAATGACTCAACTATACTTATATCGTCACCAAACGTTTAAGTGTGTAGACCCTGCGGGTTCAAGAACTATGCAGACATGACGGAGACACGTCTACGGTCAATAACCAATAGCGGAACCTGGATGCCCATATTGGTTCCTACATATTCTACGAAGATCTTTATCGGTCGAACCTCGATGTCAAGGATTCAGCTAATCCCGTATGCAGTTCCCTTTGTCTATCGGTATGTTACTTGCCCGAGATTCGATCGTCGGTATCTCCATACCTAGTTCAATCTCGTTATCGGCAAGTCTCTTTACTCGTTCCGTAATACAAGATCCCGTGACTAACTCATTAGTCACATTGCTTGCAAGCCTGTTGTGATGTTGTATTACCGAGTGGGCCCTGAGATACCTCTCCGTCATACAGAGTGACAAATTACAGTCTTGATCCATGCCAACTCAACAGACACCCTCGGAGATACTTGTAGAGCACCTTTATAGTCACCCATTTACGTTGCGACGTTTGGTACACACAAGGTACTCCTCCGGTGTCAGTGAGTTGCATGATATCATGGTCATAGGAACATATACTTGACATGCAGAAAACGATGGCAATAAACTTGATACGATCATATGCTACGTTCATAGTTTGGATCTTGTCCATCACATCATTCTCCTAATGATGTGATCCCGTTATCAAATGACAACTCATGTCTATGGCTAGGAAACCACAACCATCTTTGATCAACGAGCTAGTCCGGTAGAGGCTCACTAGGGACATGTTGTTGTCTATGTATCTACACATGCATTTGAGTTTTCGGTCAATACAATTATAGCATAGGTAATAAATGATTATCATAAACAAGGAAATATAATAATAACCACTTTATTATTGACTCTAGGGCATATTTCCAACACGCTCCCCTACGACCGCTTGCATTTGGAGAAGCTATACCCCGCTTAAGCCAAAAAATCTTTGCATGGCTCGTCGCCCAGCATCACCTTTGGATATCGGATCGAAGGGCTCGACACGGTCTCCAAGACCAGCCCTCGGTGTGCTTTACCTGGCTCGAAAGTGAAGACAATGCCGAACACATTCTGATGTAGTGCGTCTATGCTCGTGAAGTTTGGCACCGTTGTCTCGAAACACTTCAACTTCCCATTCCTAGGCCAGTTGAGACGGACACATTCTTGGAATGGTGGCTTCGTCAACCAGCTAGCTTCCGGACGACGAGAAAAGAGAATTCAATAGCTTTGTCGTTTGCACGGCATGGTCATTGTGGAAACAATGGAATGCTCGAGTCTTCCACAGACCTAAGCAACAAATTGGAGCTATCGGCCTTGCTACCCAAATCCTAGATGAACTTAAAGAATGGAAGTTACTACCTCCGTTCCTAAATATGAGTTTTTTAGAGATTTCAATGTGAACTACGTACGAAGCAAAATAAGTGAATTTACACTTCAAAATACGTCTATATACACGCTAATTTTTTTTAATAATACATTTTTTATTAAATTACAGAAATAATACGCCGAAATTATAATTTCAAAAATAATACACCGTCAGCCCGCTGCAGGCCGACTGGGCCTAATCGGCCCACAGCAGGCCGATCGGCTAGCAGCAGGCCGACTGCAGGCCCGGCTGGCACGCGGCGGCCTGTGGTTGGTCGGGCCACGTCGCGAGGGGGAGGGAGTGGGCAGTCGGTGTGGTGCGCCCCTGTCGGCCTACCGCCCGCCGATCGGCCAGCTGCTGGCCGACAGGGTGCTGCCACCTGACACGCTGGCCGGCCCGTGCCTTATCCTCCCCTTCCTCCATTCTTCTTCTCCCCTTGCTCGTTTCTTCTGTGTTCTTCCCTTCTCCTCTCTCTACAGAAAAATGGCACCCATTTATACACCTAAATGAGCAAGATTTTCGCGATTTTGGCACCGTGAATGGGTTCAACTCATTTAGGGCAGCCAAAAGAGGTGTCGATCTACTGATGGGGTAGCTCGTGGTGGTCGTGGTGAGCATTTTGGTGGAGGTGGTGGTGGTGAAGTTGGGGCAGTGTGGTGGTGGTGAAGTTGGGGCAGTGTGGTGGAGGTGAAGCTGTTGTTCGTCGTTCTTCGTTGGAGCCGGAGCACCGGCAGTTTTTCGTTCGTCGTTCGTCGTTCGTCGTTCGTCGTTCGTCGTTCGCACGCACGCTTCAAGGGTATATTTCAGCCCATATTTTATTTTTCGTAGGTGCTCCGGTAGTATACGTAAATATTGTTATTTGCCCCGGTAGTATACGTAAATATTTGTGTGCGATTATTGTTATTTGCCCCGGTAGTATACGTAAATATTGTTATTTGCCCCGGTAGTATACGTAAATATTCTTCGTTCGCACGCACGCTTCGTTCGATGTGAAATTAAATTTGTGTGCGATTATTGTTATTTGCCCCGGTTGTATACGTAAATATTTGTAGTTGCTACGGCAAATATTCGTAATATAGTTGTAGGTGTGTGAATTGTATTAGTTGTTAGTGGGGATAATAAGCTGTTGCTTAATACTTGACACGTACACAGGTGCGTGATAAGAAATTGGAAACATGAATAAAAAGTTCGAAAGAAGAGACAAGTTTTTTTTAAAGAGTTCGGGTCGGCATGTGCATAGCATGTCAGTGTGATGGAAATTTAACAAGCAAACAAAAAATGGGAAAAGTACAACTACATGTTAAAAAACGTTTCAGTCCGTATCCGATGCCAATTTGAAGCGGATTACACGCTAACCTTTATTCTGCGTATTTTGTAAAGTCCATTAACTAAAGTACGTCTCAATGCCACACTGTTTTTTTAAACTGCCACGCTGTAGTTTAACCCATAACAAGCAATAGCACCCCGCTAATGCCTCAACGTGGACCTACTAACAAAAAAACTTCGGATAAAAACTTCTTTGCAAGGAAGAATTTTACATGATCGTAGAAAAAAGACGCATGCCTTTTTCTAAATTATTCTTAAAATAGATTAAAATAAAAAATACAACATGGGCCATATAATTCAAATAAACTGAATTATCATATTTGTCGGTTATATTATTATTATTATTATTTGAGGCCTATTTATTATTAGTAAACATGGGCCTATTTATTATATTATTATTAAAACAGGAGTCAAGCAACTCATCATAATCGTCCACATAGATTAAATTATATTGATCGTGAAATTTACTATGGTCCTGGTAATATATAGACATGTCTAATACTTGTATTTCGTTGTTGAAAAAAATAGGTGAGTCAAGATGTCCGATGTAGTGAAGTATGGTCCTGGTACTGTCCAAACAAATGAGTTGGGAGCAGATCTGAGTGAATTTACTCACATAGAGGTGGCAATGAGCACACCACAAACATGGTCTGTTAGTCAGTTGAAAGAATGGATTGCGGCAAGTTTAGGTCTTGATACTGAAACACACACCGTCGGTGTTCATGCATTGTGGACACGGTCAAGTTCAAAAATTTACTTTTATTTGAGGCCAATAGAGGGAGACTCCGATTGGGTGCGGTGGTTACAAGGTTGTGAACGAAGGGGATGCAATCCTGTTGCTTTAGTGCTTCCCGTTGTGAAGGAGGTCACTGCACATGAAGGCGAGGGTGGCTACGAAGGACAGAGCAGTCAGGTAGAAAGAGGAAATGCTTATGGTTACGAACAAGGACAGAGCAGTCAGGTAGAAGGAGGAAATGCTTATGGTTATGAACCAGGGCAGAGTAGTCAGGTAGAAGGAGGAAATGCCGATGGTGATTACAATGGCGAGGTGGACGCTGACGAGGTAGATGGGCACATGCAGAACCAGATGGAAGAAGAAGACACCAATGTTGAAAGGGGTCATGCCGATGATTCTGACGAGTCAGATGAAGAAGAAAATGCAGAGGAGGTCCTGAATCCTGCATGGTGGAATCATGACTTATCATCCGCAATGACCGTGAATGATGGACATGATTCAGCCTGGCAATATCACCAGAACAATATTGCGACGGGTGCTATGTATCCGAACAAGCAAGCCCTGAAGGATGCAATAATTAATTGGGCAATGTCCACGCAAAGGGTTTTCACAGCTCAGGTGTCCAGTCAGAAATTCCTGACAATGGTATGCAAGAACGCAGATTGTCCCGCCAGGGTGCACGGCTTTCTCCCTAAGTATGGCACAAGTTGGGTGATAAGTGACTTAGTTAATCACACTTGTCTTATTCCCAGCATCCCTCAAGATCATGCCAACCTTTCATCCACGCTTATTGCTCGATTGTTTTACGATGAGATAGTGCAGGGCAAAGCTATGGAAGTGAAGGCAGTCCAGACAAAAGTCTTCGCCAGGTTGAAGTACAGAATTTCTTATGGCAAGGCTTGGAGGGCTAAGCATGCAGCGCTTGAGAGGAGATTTGGTTCTTATTTTGATGCATATGACTCTGTTGTCCACCTCCTCCACACCCTGCAGTAGCGGAATCCAGGCACCTATATCGATATCCAAGACATGTTCATGCCAGAGTTCCCAACTGTGAGGGTGTTGCATCGTCTCTTCTTCTCTTTCGGTGTATGCATCGAAGCTTTCAGGCATTGCCGACCGGTGATATGTGTTGACGGTACTTTTCTCACAGGCAAGTACAAGGGTCAGATCCTGACAGCCATAGGTCAAGACGGCCAAAATCAAGTCGTCCCACTGGCATTTGCTTTTTTGGAGAGTGAGAACATTGAAAGTTGGACATGGTTCTTCAGGCAGTTGAAAATATCAGTTGTGAAGGAGAAGCCCAATGTGTGCATCCTTCATGACAGGCATGCAGGTATACTCAGTGCGATAAGGACACTGACAAACCCAGGCCCTGAGGAACAAGTTCCATGGCAGGACTTGCAGAGCCGTTGGTGCATGCGCCATCTCGGGGCTAATTTCTTCTCGCAGTTTAGAAATAAGAACCTGATGAATCTGTTCAAAAAACTCTGCAAGCAGAACCAGTTATGGAAGTACAATTTGATACGCGACAGACTTAATGTGTGCACGCAGAGACACGTGAGGGACAGGAAAGCTGCAAGAGATGCAGCGGTGAGGGCACATGTTGAAGCAGTAGCTGCACAGTTGGCAACAGGAACAGCGGCCGTAGAGGAGGAGGCTGTTGGGCTATGTGACCTGCCAGGCTTTGACCCACCTGGTACTAGGAGAAGGCTCGGGAGGTCGATTAAAACCTTCGAGCAGTGGATAGAGCATGAGCCTCTGGAGAGGTGGTCTTTGCTACATGACACACATGGAGCAAGGTACGGTGTCATGACAACGAACCTCGCGGAAACATACAACTTTGTCCTCAGAGGAAACCGGGCATTGCCACTTACAGCCATCGTTGAGGGTATTTTCTATGGCACCGTCAAGTATTTCAGAGACAGACGTCAAATAGCAGAGCAGCATATCTTGAACAACCCAAATACACGGTACTGTGAAAGAGTCACGAGTACATGGACAACAAGATGCAAAAAGCTAGGTAACACACTGTAGTCGCCATCGGTAATCAAGAAAGAAGGTTTGAGGTCCGCTTAGCCAACAACAAATTCGGATGTGCAAATGAGTTGAGGACGCATGAGGTGAAAATTGGCAATGAAGCCTGGCCAACGTGTGAGTGCACATGCAATAAACCGAAATTGCTTCACCTACCTTGCTCACATGTACTTGCTGCTTGCGGGCAGCTTGGAATGGACGCAATATCGTTTGTGTCTCCATATTTTCTGAAAGAGGCTGTCCTCAATACCTGGACAGGTGAGCTGATGGGTTTTCGATCAATGGGTAATTTCAACAGCGTCAACCCCGCCGAAAGGCATTACATTCCAAACCCAGAGCATATGCGTACAAGTAGAGGCAGACGGCAGTGTCAGCGCATCCGAAATGATATGGATGAATCTGAAGCAGAAGGTCCGACTAGGCAATGCATTCTATGCAATGAATTTGGCCATAGGGACACTAATTGTCCCACTTTCGTCACTGGGCGTGGACGAGGCAACCGGGGAAGAAGAGGAGGTAGAGGCAGTAGAGGAGTAAGGGCGAGAGGAAGAAGCTAAGCTAGCACTAGTTTGTTCTGAATTTGTATTAAGTGTGGTGTGGCACTATGTTCTGAATTTGTATTAAGTGTGGCACTATGTTCTGAATTTTTATTAAGTGTGGCACTATGTTCTGAATTTGTAATAAGTGTGACACTATGTTCTGAATTTTTATTTAGTGTGGAACTATGTTCTGAATTTTTATTAAGTGTGGCACTATGTTCTGAATTTTTATTAAGTGTGGCACTATGTTCTGAATTTTTATTAAGTGTGGCACTATGTTCTGAATTTTTATTAAGTGTGGCACTATGTTCTGAATTTTTATTAAGTGTGGCACTATGTTCTGAATTTTTATTAAGTGCGGCACTATGTTCTGAATTTTTATTAAGTGTGACACTATGTTCTGAATTTTGTATGTGCAGGAATGTCGGGATTGTGGTTGCTGAATGGGGACATTGATAGGGGTCATCGTGCTGCGATATGGTATGAGCGCAAGCTTGAGCCTCTGGTCACTCGCACTCCTAAGGAAAACTGGAAGATACACTCAGGATGGCTTCAGCGGTACGTGCTTTATTAATTTGCACACTGACATGCATATTAATGGTTGAAATGGGAGACACTAACTAAAAAGTTCTCTGATGAAGGTTGAAATGGGCCGGCCTTTTACCTTTCACGCGTCTGGTTGAGTCTATCCCGGGTGAGAAACGCCTCGCCATCGATGGGTCTTTGCTGAGCTGCTTAGTGGACCGTTGGAGGCCAGAGACCCACACGTTTCACTTCAGATGGGGAGAGATGGCTCCTACTCTGGAGGATGTGTCACTTTTGCTCGGACTACCGTTGGCAGGTCATGCCGTAGGACCGTTGGACGCACCGGCTGGTTGGGAGCGAGCTCTTACAGAACATTTTCATGGTGTTTTTCCGGATGCTCCGGATCCGGTATGGGAGCATCACGGACCTAAGTATGAGTGGTTGCTAAATTTCCGGGTAATTTCCCCTACCTATTATCTTCAAGTTATGGTGCATAAAGTTTTACAGAAAATAATTGTGGCTTACTAAAACTTTCTCTTCGCTTAATGCAGATCCAAAACTTCCGGGCGCCGTTGACTGCGGAACAGATCACTCGGAGCCTGGAGGCCTACTTACTGTGGCTTTTCGGCAAGGTGATGTTCACGGAGAACCATGTCACCACTATTAGCGCCCTCTACATCCCTATGGCACTCGAGATAGCGAGCGCTCAGACGGCGGATCAGATCAGACAGAGGAGTTGGGGTTCGGCGGTCTTAGGGGCTACATACCGAGGTATGTGCAACGGTTGCCAGCTTACATCGAGAAAGCCAGCCCTTCTTGGATGCCCTCTATTCCTACAGCTGTGGTCGTGGGAGAGGTTCTCTATAGGGCGACCGGATGTACGTGTTCATGAGCCTATAGACGCCATGTTTGATGTTGACGGCATCGACATGCCTACTTTCGGTCTGTGTTGGACTCGTCGCGAGGTATGCACCGTGTTGTAGTTTAATGCAACTTTTTCTGCACAAGAGATAGTTCGATGCTAGCGGCTACTAACTCTTCTTCTCTGCAGAGACGCTTTGCTAGTGATCAGACCAGGAAGGCATACACAGCATTGAACGAGCAGTTCGATGCGTACACCGGGGTCATCTGGCAGCCCTACACGGAAGCAGCCATACAAGCGAGATACCCTGCTGGTATGTCTGTGCTATGCACAAGGGACCGAGATTACTGGATGACAAAATCTAAGATCATCTTCGATGTCTTCGTCGAGGAGATGGCACAACAGAGGGTTATGAGGCAATTTGGTCTTCTGCAGTTGGAGCTACCTCCCCCTATAGAGAACCCGGTGCCAGCACACATCCACAGGTATTAACCAGTTTTTCAATGTTGCATTATCTATCATAGTAATCCATTCGAAGCTTTAGGTAATTGTTGAACACACACCACAATTTTAGGACGACAAGGAAGGGCATGAACAGGACAACTGCTGACTGGCTTGTTAGACTAGAGCCGTACGTTATAGAATGGGAGACAGCAAACACAAATCTATGGCACGAGAATCGCAATTTTGATCTCGATCAATTCAATCTCTATTTGCGGCGCTACATGACCGGAACACGGTTACGCATTGTTGAGTACTCCCACCCAGAGGAGATACCGGATCCTACTCCGTCGGATATATACCCGAGCTATGATACTTCGGGCTCTAGGCAGTACGCGGTAAGATATATTTTCTTTACGTAATGTTGTCACATACTTTGACATGCAAGAGACAGAAATTATTAATCGTCATGGAAATTTGCAGGCTACCTTGACACGCGAACTCTACAACGATGTGACCACCTTTGGACGATCACTATCGTCTGGACCTCTTCTTCAGCATCGTCCAGTGGTATAGCCCTTCTTGGAAAGAATTCAGCATAAGATACGGACTGTGTACGAGGCTATCACGTGCACCCGGAGAACTGATGTTGTTCAGCACCAGCAGGAGCAGCCGCGTCACTCCATGCACCGACATCAACCACGTCCACGTCTAGCACATCAGCCGACAACCAGGCCACCCCGTCCTGACCAACCTGGCAGTTCTACGTGGCACCCGCAGCACTATGGTCCCACGTCGAGCTTCGTGTTTTCTCCACAGCCACAGCAACACGGTCCCTCGTCGAGCTTCGTGTTATCTCCACCGCCACAGCAGCACGGTCCCTCGTCCAGTTTCGTGTTTGAGCCAGAGCAGACGTCACACCCAGCAGGTATGTGTCTTCATATTTATTGTTTTCAATATTAATTGACGCGACCTCATTCTTCATGATGAAACGTTCCATCGCGTAGGAGCCTATGGATATCAGGCGTCTATGTCGGCATCACATGATACGTGGGGGAGTGATCAACATCCCGAGGACAACATACAGGCTCAGATGTCGCAGCACACCCAGTGGATGAACATGTTTTCGACTCCTCCACCAGGCCCGACACAGTATACACAGCATGACCAGGGAGAGTCTGAGATTCCTCCTCGTCACGTTAGGGCACCCGACAGGTTGGGATGGTCCCCGATTCCAGATCCGCCTCCCCGCCAGGCCAGACGTCGTCACTGACGCTCCTATCTATCAGTAGAGACATTACCATCTATTTCTGTGTGAGACTTATGTCTATTCTATGTATGAGAAAAATGACTATGTACTTATGTACGAGACATATGCCTACTCTATTTTAGTACTCTGTTATCGGAACTACAAGATCAAATTTAGATAGAACATAATATTCATACAACGAGACATTACAAACAATTAGATAAAACTACATCTAAATTAAATGGTACGTAACTAAACTCACAACATACATCATAAAAACTACATGAAGTCATCATCGTCATCCTCGATCGATGCAGAAACCTTGCCCTTCGATGATGAAGAACCCTTTCCCGCCATATGTTCACGCCAACTTTTTCCCGCCACCCGTTTCCCGCCTCCCATTTCCCGCCCCGTGTCCCGCCACCCGTTTCCCGCCACCCGTTTCCCTCCTCCTATTTCCCGCCACCCGTTTCCCGCCACCCGTTTCCCTCCTCCTATTTCCCGCCACCCGTTTCCCGCCACCCGTTTCCCTCCTCCCATTTCCCGCCTTACCGCAGTCGTTCTTTCCCGCCATTTTCTCCTCTCTACCTATAAAACCCCCTTCAGACGGAGCTGGATAAGCATTGCAGTGTGGTGGTGGTGAAGTTGGGGCAGTGTGGTGGAGGTGAAGCTGTTGTTCGTCGTTCTCCGCCGTTCGTCGTTCTTCGTTCGCACGCACGCTTCAAGGGTATATTTCAGCCCACATTTTATTTTTCGTAGGTGCTCCGGTAGTATTTGTTAATATATTTAGATGTCAACTAATTAGTTGTGTAAAAATGTGTAGTTGCTCCGGTAATAATCCGTCCTATATGTGGATGTCAAGTATTTAGGAGTGTCAGTATATGTAGTAGTCCAGAAAAAAGGTCCGTAATATAGGCAGTCCAGTCAAATATATTAATCTGTCAATATTTGTAGTTGCTACGGCAAATATTCGTAATATACTTGTAGGTGGGTGAATTGTATTAGTTACTCCGTTAATATTCTGTAATATATAGCTTGGTAATATATAGACATGTCTAATATTTGTTAGTGGGGATATTAAAGGGTAGGTTAGGTACTCAATGCGATTTGTGTGTTGCAGATGGCTAAGGGTACTCAGTGGGTGCTTAGCCCTATTGTTCATGTCCAAGGCTTTTCTCCAACTGTTGTGCAAGTTAGTGAAGTGGACCTCACTTTTGATTGGTTGAAGACTAAATTCATGTTGAAGCAAGGGTTGAAGGAAGACGATTTTGTGTACTACGTCAGCAGGAAGCAGTCAGATGGCCCTGGGGAAAGAAAATTGATTGACATAACTGATGATGGCAAGATTCAAGAAATGCTGAGTGAATGGGAATGGAAAAGGGTTGTTGAGTTGCATTGCTACAAGAAACCGAGTTATATGTGATGAATTTGTCATTCGAGATCCGCCTCCCCGCCAGGCCAGACGTCGTCACTGACGCTCCTATCTATCAGTAGAGACATTACCATCTATTTCTGTGTGAGACTTATGTCTATTCTATGTATGAGACAAATGACTATGTACTTATGTACGAGACATATGCCTACTCTATTTTAGTACTCTGTTATCGGAACTACAAGATCATATTTAGATAGAACATAATATTCATACAACGAGACATTACAAACAACTAGATAGAACTACATCTAAATTAAATGGCACGTAACTGAACTCACAACATACAGCATAAAAACTACATGAAGTCATCATCGTCATCCTCGATCGATGCAGAACTCTTGCCCTTCGACGATGAAGAACTCTTGCCCTTCGACGATGCAGAAACCTTGCCCTTCGATGATGAAGAACTCTTGCCCTTCGACGATGCAGAACCCGGAAGCGGCGGCATGAAGATATCATCTTCGTCCTCGCTCTCCTCAGTCCATAAACATGGATTATTTGCTGCAATCCTTCTGAAAGTTTCACTCTTCGGCACCACTACCTTCTTCCACCTGTCATGCAACCTAAGAAGTTCTTTACATACCTCCTCATAGGTCCTTTCAGGCCACCCAGACCTACGTAATTGGTGAGCCAACTCATTCATTATGGTGTCACTACCGACGAGTTCGTCCCATGGAACTATCCTATTATCCATCCTGAAATCGGTAGCTAGCCTCAGAAGAGTCCTGCTCATCCCAGGGTGAAAACTACGATCGAAAGGATAATGGGACATCTCAACTACACTACACTGCAATGCTTATCCACCTTCGTCTGAAGGGGGTTTTATAGGTAGACAGGAGAAAATGGCGGGAAAGCGAGCTCCGGTATGGCGGGAAACGGGTGGCGGGAAGGGTTGGCGAGAAATGGGTGGCGGGAAACGGGTGGCGGGAAACGGGTGGCGGGAAATGGGTAGCGGGAAATGGGTGGCGGGAAAGGGTTGTGCGGAATACGTCAAAGTTTAAAAAAAAACCAGCGATCATTCGGAAAAAAAATGCTGGCATGCACCAGTCGGCCCACAGCAAGCCTAGTCGGCCCACTGCAGGCCGACTGGACCCTGTCGGCCAACTGCAGGCCGACTGGGCTTGATCTGGTGGCCGACAGCCCAATCGGCCAGCAGCAAGCTGATGGGCCACCAGTCGGCCTGCTGTGGGCTGACTGGGCTCAGTCGGCCTGCAGCGGGCCGACGGTGTATTATTTTTGAAAATTCTTTTTTCAGCGTAATATTTCTGTAATTTAAACAAATGTATTATTTAAAAAAAATTAGCTATATACACCTGTATGTAGTTTATATTGAAATCTCTTAAAAGACATATTTAGAAAGAGAGGGAGTAGTTCTTATCGGAGTACTAGGCCTACAATGTTTCGTGAGACAGTAGGCTAGTTAGCTTGGCTGGAGCAGGTGTACCTACATCGATGTTCGCATCCTCGTCAGGTTTCTTGTAAAATTATTTCTATTTTTTAGAAAAATATATGGTACGCAATTTGGGTATTCTTGAGAAAAAATTATGACGGGAAAAACCTATCCGCAAAAGTGCAAAAATAATAATCCCAAGTCTCTTGTGGCATTTGGCTGTCCCGCCACCACGTCAGAAAAGGGCACGACACGTGTCGGGTCGGTACGCTCCGTCTAGGCCCTTTTCCTGTTCGCCTATCCGTCCGAGATCAGTTGCCTATCCTCCTCCGCTCCGTTCCGTTTTCCTCCGGTCACTTTTTGGCCTCCGGAAATTTGCTACCTCTCGTTATCCCCCGCGCAAAAGGATGGACGGATAATAACGAGGCGAATTTCGTTCCTTCTCTTATTATCGCCCCTGGGTATCTTCGTCCGCGAAACCAAAAAAAGAGCGCATTTAATAATTCGAATCCATTCACGTCCGCGGTGTGCTTTTCTTTTGGGCGATGGAAAGGCCGGAGAGGTAAGCCGTGACGCGACGTCCGCGTTTTGTTTGAGTGCACGTCCTGGTCTCTGTGGCGTCGCCTCAGTGGGCCGCCGCCGTTTAGCCTGGACGGCGTCGTACGTGGCGGCTCCGCCGGCCACACGAGAGCCGTCGGAGGCCTGACGCCGTCCGGGCGAGCAGCGGGGGATAAGGATCGGGTTTTTCCCCTTTCCTTCTCGCGTCACGCTTCGTGGTGGCGGGGCTTCCGTGGTGGCCCGGGACACGCTTGGGCTGGGTCGAGGGAGGGGGGAATCATCAGCGGGCGCCAGGCCGGGGGCAGACGTGACCGACGCCGATGCGACGTGAGTAGGGCGCGGCGCTGCCATTTTGTGGGCAGGGATTGGGAGCGGCGGAAGCGAACGGGGAAGTGTCACGTGGGGTCGGCGCGCGGGTGCCGGGAGACGCGTGGGAGCGCAGGTAGGATTCACGGAGCGGCGGCGAGGGGGTGTCGTGGACTCTCGTGCCTGCCAGAAGAGAATCGTATCCCGAGTTCCCGACTGCCTGGTCTGGCCTGTGCGAGTTCGTGACATGACATGAGTCGCATGACCAGAGAGAGTTGTTGCGGTGGAATGGGATGCATGCCGGCCGCGGTACAAGTGCTCGGCTGGTGGGCACCCACTTATGCACGTCAACAGATGGAGAGGGAATTAAAGACCAACATGGTTGAATCATTCCGTAACATGGCATTCGAGATTTTCTAACTGGTTGATCTATCGTGAAGTGATCGTTGTTGTCATAACAATTCGAGATTTCACGGAGTAACATTAGTACTGGAGCAAATAATAACGGTGTAGTACTTAGTTAGCCTCCAAATGTGCAATTGCTGGATTTAATCAGAGTTCGTACGTACAATGCTCGTAGCTGCCGTACGTACAGTGACAGTGATTGCATGTACGCACTGGCAAATTAATTAACGAAAGCTGGTGCCTGTTCTTAATAACCCGGCCCATCAGACCGAGACGCGGTTGGGTAGATTATTTTGTGTCGCACTGTTTCATGCCGATGTGACGACCATAATTACCTACGCCACTGCTAGGTGCGTACAGTACGTCGCCTCCTCCAGTTTGCTTGCATCATACACATCAAGACACGGTAAAACCATCCATGCAGATGCAGGCACCGCAATGATGGGTGACAAACGTGCAGTACATGACATACAAAACCGACACAGCAGCAAGACGCGACCCATGGGCCCCTGCCGTCAGTGGCGGTGCGTGGGAGGCAATGCATGTCCCGCTTATCCACTGGCAGGCCGCTTTACATAATTCCATCCATTATTCACGAGTGCTTCTACGTCTGCTAAAAGGAAAAACTAGCTTAACCTACCGTTTACACCAGCCGCATGAATCATGTTGCATGCATGCATGCATGGACAATTGGACAAATTAACATCACTCTGATTAGTGATTACTACCAGTACCAGACCAAGAGAGGGACCCGGCCGGTCCCCGTCCGCCATCACGCACACACGCGGCATGACAAGAGCATGCACTCTGACACAAATTAAACTTGATCGTGCATGGAAAATGTACTTACTACACATCTGACGCTCACGTCTTAAACTTTTTCTTACGCGCGCAGGAATGACAGGAGCTAGGGCCAGGCTGATACGGAGTACGTGCAGACGTACGGTTGGATTTTATTAGCTGAGACCCGCAAGAGAGGAGGCGGGTGCGGGTCGGGATAAAGTGCGTGGGGCCGTAGAGGCAGACCACGTCCATGCATGTAGACATATGCATGCACGGCGAGACCAGCTCCACGGTGGGCCAGGATGGGTGGATATCGGCAACGTGCGTCACGCAATCCAGACGGGTGGACCTGAAAATAGCAGTGTGAAGCAGCAAGAAAGGCAATATAACGTCGTGCTCGTACCCATGACCGGGTTCTTTGGTATGAAGGTCGTATACGTACGTCGTAGGCTTGCTATATAAAAAAAGTTGTAGCACGCGATCCATAGATTCTATAAGAATATTTTGGGTGCAAAATACGTACTACCGTTCGAATCATGTCTGGATTGCAGAAATTCTACATGAATCAGACTCGTTTCTCGTATAAAACTTGGAGCTGAAATTCATGTGGTGTTTGATACTGCTTGGGTTCCCTTGATATTTAATATGTGGCTCCAAGGGAGAGAAAAGGACCGGCATCGCACACAAGAGAGAAAGAAGAGAAAATGACCTTCTTCGTGGTAAGAGAAGCGAGTCCGGCCCAGATATATATTGGTTGGGTTTATAGAAAGGATTTGTTTTTCTCTCACTCTCACCGTTTCGTGCCCCATCTGTGTTCACAATGTCTTCTTCAAGATTGGTAGTATATTCTATTGATTGATGAAACGCTATGTGACGTGGTGGAAGTAGAAGCCTTCCATAAGCTTAAGTAGATCGTCAAACTGTAGATTTCTTCTCATAAAAATAGAAGAGAAGGAAAATCGTAGAAGAAACCAAGAGAAAAAATGAGAACGATATAACTGCACACACGCACCTGCCTGCACGTGAACACCGGACTCAGCTAGCCATGGGAATTTGCCAAAAGAAGGGTGAGACACCAGAGATGCCAAACGTTGCTCGAAAGGGACTTCGTCTTTCACTTTTGTTACCACCACGCAATGATACCAATCGTTGTTGGGACGCCATGTCCTTCCTTTGCTTTTGTTTCGGTCCATACGTCCTTCAAACCATCCTTGAAAGCTCATCTAGGAATCGCCCTGAAGTACAGTCTTGCTTTAGAAATGTCCCTCCTTTAGTTTCCTTTGCCGCTTCAGCTCTAGGATTTGGCGGGGGGTTGGCCGGGTGCACGCCTAATAACTTTAGGGTTTATGGCGTCTGGTGCCTGCTATTTTGTGGTTTATGGCTTCTGGTTGTTAGAATACAGTGTAGAATACATGTATAGCTAGTAAGACGTGTGTGCAGTTTTTCTTGTAGCACTCACGATCCCATGCCCCGCACTCGGCCAGCCCACGATCACCATCGTGGGTTCGTGCCTCTCTGTAACTCTACATAAGCTGCCCGATGGCAATACGATCGTTGCGTTCGATCTCTTCTTCCCTTCATGGTATCAGACGCAGAGGATCTCAATCCTTTCGCGACCCATTCCTCCCACCCTTCCGCTGCCATGGACACCAACCCGGTCTCCTCCCCCGACTCCTCTGTTGACGGCGATCACGCCGCCGGAGGTGTTCTCCAGGACGCGATCTTCCACCCCGAGGCCGCGAGCCCCAGCGTTGTGGTTCCACCGCCGCCACCACGCGCCTTTCCCTCCTCCGTCCTCCAAACCATCGACATACGCCATCACATCCCCGTCGTTCTTGATCTCCACGGCGGCAACTACGCTCAATGGTGCCGTTTCTTTCACACCGTTGTCGGCATGTTCGGCATTCGCGACCACATCATCACTCCCGCTGCACCGGTCCGCCGTGACCCTGAGTGGGTTATGATCGATCACTGCGTGGTCCACTGGCTCTATGCCACGATCTCGCCGGAGCTTCTCGCCGCCGTCATGCAGCCTGATGATACCGCTGCCGTTCTCTGGTCGGCTATCGATGGCATCTTCGGCGACAACCAACTCTCGCGCGCGGAGTACCTCGACGCCGAGTACCACGCCACCGTCCAGGGGGATCAAACGATCATGCAGTACTGCACCCGCCTGAAGACGTCCGCTGATCAGCTCCGCGAACTCGGGCAGCCCGTCGGCGACAGGCAGCAACTCTTCAACATGATCCGCGGCCTGAACCGTCAGTTCCACGGTGCGATTCCCCACCTCACCTCGCGTGTGCCCCTGCCCACGTTCCTGCAGGCTCGTTCCTTCCTTCTCCTCGAGGAGCACCGCGCCGAACAGGCGACCCGGCTCCAGTCCGCGCACGCTCTCGTTGCGGCCCGGTCTTCAGCTGCTCCGACACCACCAGCTCCCGCTCCCCTGCCGCCTGCTGCCGACTCCGGTGGCGGGCACGGACGCGGGCGTGGTCGCCGCCGTGGGCGCGGCAGCCCCGGCGCGTCGTCTTCGTCAGCGCCACCACCTGCGGCCTCTGGCGCTCCAATGCTCCCAGGGCACGCGCCCGGCGCCAATTCCTGGACAGGGATGGTGCAAGCGTGGCCCATGCCGTGGCGCGCTCCCGGCGCCGGCGTCCTCGGGCCCCGCCCCGGCCCGCCTCATCAACAGGCCTACTTCGGCGGGGCGTCCGCGTCCGTCCCGCCTGCCTATGGCTACGGCGCCTATGGCGCCCCTCCTGGTCCTGCCTACGGCCCGCCCCCCGGCTTCATCTACGGCTCGCCTGGGGCCAGCTCCAACACTGCGCCTCCGCCGCCACAACCGCAGCCCTGGGACATGGGGCCACTGCACGCTGCTCTTCAGGCTGCGTCGGCGCCCTCCCCGTCTCCTGTGAGCACATCGGACTGGTACCTGGATTCAGGTGCCACAGCACACATGACTGCAAACCCGGGTACTCTCTCTTCCCTCCGTGCTCACAACTCTCCCAACCACATTGTGATCGGTGATGGTGCCCATCTTCCCATCACTCACGTTGGGCAGGGCTCCCTCATCACCACTAATTCCCCCCTTGTGCTACGTAATGTTCTACTTTCTCCCTCCCTCATAAAAAATCTTTTATCTGTTCGACAACTCACCCGTGAAAATCCTATCTCAGTTGAATTTGACATGTTCGGTTTCTCTGTCAAGGACCTTCGCACCCGCCAGGTGATCCGGCGATGTAACTCTGATGGAGACCTGTACGCTGTCACTCCCTGCGCTGCTGCCTCTCCTCGCCCATTCGCTGGTGTTGCTTCTGTGGAGCTGTGGCACCAGGGGCTGGGTCATCCTGGAGAGGCCGTCCTTCGTCAGGCACTGCCCTAGCTCTCCTTTACCTGCACACCGTCGGCTACGCACACCTGCCACGTCTGTCGTCTCGCCAAGCATGTCCGCCTTCCTTTCTCTGCATCCACCAACCATAGCTATTTTCCGTTCCAGTTACTGCATTTAGATGTTTGGACCTCTCCAGTTGCTAGTGTCTCTGGTTTTCAGTATTACCTCGTTGTACTCGACAGTTGTACTCACTATGTATGGACGTTTCCCGTTCGCAACAAGTCAGATGTATTTGCTATTCTTACTGATTTCTATGCCTATGTCCAAACACAGTTCGAGCGCCCAATCCTTGCTTTTCAAACAGACAACGGACGTGAGTTCGACAATCACACCATGCGCGCTCTCCTCGCCAAACATGGCTCTGTACTGCGCCTCTCCTGCCCTTACACAAGCCAGCAGAATGGCAAAGCTGAGCGTATCTTGCGCACCCTAAATGACAGCACCCGCTCACTCTTGTTCCATGCCGCCATGCCTGCTCATTTTTGGGCGGAAGCGCTCGCCACGGCGACTCTCCTCCTCAACTACAAACCCTGCTCCACCACTTCTTCTCGCACGCCTCATGAGCTCCTGCTCGGCAGCCCGCCATATTACTCCACTCTTCGTGTGTTCGGATGCCTCTGTTATCCCAACATCACGTCGACATCCCCGCATAAACTGGCGCATCGCTCTATTGCTTGCGTTTTCCTCGGGTACCCGCATGATCACCGTGGCTACAGGTGCTATGATCCGGCAACTCGTCGTGTTCTTACCTCGCGCCATGTGCGTTTCGATGAGCGCGTGTTCCCCTTTGCTGCCGCTCCTCCTTGCACTAACGGTGATGCTCCGGCTTCGCCATACTACGTGCCTGCTCCTGTTCAGGTCCCTACTGTGGCGCTGGATCCTCGCCCGGCGCCGGCTGCTCCATCGCCGCGGCGCGCTGGCTCTCACGCTGCAGATTCAACGTCCGCCGTTGGATCTGCTGCGGACGGCCCGCCTTCGCCCCCACTTGGCACGCACTCACTGGATTCAAGTGGGGCGGTCGGATCGTCATCGCACGGTTCTTCTTCGCCCGCCCCCTTCGCGCCCGATGGGCGTTCAAGCGGGACCGCCGGATCCTCATCGCACGGCTTTGCATCGTCTTCCTCGACATCGCCCTCGCCGCCCCCAGCCCTTGCACGGATGATCACACGCGCGCCCGCCGGCGTGCACTGCCCCAACCGGCGCTACGCCAACGACTACGTCTGTACCGCCACCGTTGCTCTCCCTCCGGGCGTCTCTCCTCTTCCGCGCTCCGTCCGCGACGCCCTTCGCGATCCCAACTGGGTCGCGGCCATGCGGGAGGAATTCGCCGCGCTCGTCAGCAACAACACCTGGGAGCTTGTTCCCCGACCACCGCGCGCCAACGTGATCACCAGCAAATGGGTATTTCGCCACAAGCTGCGTCCAGATGGCTCCCTACGCTACAAAGCCCGATGGGTCGTCCGCGGCTTCAACCAGCGTGCCGGCGTTGATTACGGCGAAACCTTCTCGCCTGTCGTGAAGCCTGCCACGATCCGCACTGTGCTCACCCTTGCTGCTTCACGCTCCTGGCCAGTTCATCAACTGGATGTGAAGAACGCGTTCCTCCACGGTACGCTTCAGGAGGAAGTGTTCTGCTTGCAACCTGCCGGTTTCGTGGATGCCGCCAAGACCGATCATGTCTGCCGCCTTGCTAAGTCCCTCTACGGGCTCAAGCAAGCGCCGCGCGCGTGGTTTCTTCGGTTCGCCGCCTTCCTCACCACCATCGGCTTTGCTGCGACGCGCTCCGACACCTCCCTCTTCACATTCACGCGCGGTGCGGATGCTGCCTACCTGCTGCTCTACGTGGATGATATCATCCTCACTGCCTCCACCGACGCACTTCTCCGTCGCATCATCGCCAGCCTCACCAGCGAGTTTGCTATGAAGGACTTGGGCCCGCTCCATTTCTTCCTCGGCATTCAAGTGACTCGCACGTCCCGCGGCTTCTTCCTCTCTCAGGCCCAGTACGCTGAGGACATCCTCGAGCGCGCGGGCATGGACAACTGCAAGCCTGCCCCAACGCCCGTCGACACCAAGGCCAAGCTGCCTGCGGCCGATGGGCCGCGCGTCTCCGATGCCACTGCCTACCGCGGTCTGGCCGGCGCTCTGCAATACTTGACGATCACGCGGCCCGAGCTCGCGTACGCCGTCCAGCAAATCTGCCTCCACATGCATGATCCGCGGGAGTGTCAACGTGCTCTTCTCAAACGAGCTCTCCAGTACGTCCGCGGTTCCACGCACCTCGGACTGCATCTTCGCGCTTCCTCGACACTGGAGCTCCGTGCCTACACCGACGCCGACTGGGCAGGTTGCCCTGACACCAGGCGTTCTACGTCGGGCTACTGCGTGTTCCTAGGAGATGTTCTCATCTCTTGGTCCGCGAAGCGTCAGGCCACCGTCTCGCGCTCGAGCGCTGAGGCCGAATACCGCGCGGTCGCCAACACCGTTGCGGAATGTGTCTGGCTTCGCCAACTGCTCGGTGAGCTTCGGTGCGCGGTCACCACGGCGAGCTTGATCTACTACGACAAAATATCAGCGGTGTACCTCTCCAGCAATCCAGTCCATCATCGGCGCACCAAACACATCGAGCTGGACATCCACTTCGTTCGTGAACGCGTGGCCCTCGGCGAGTTCCGTGTCATGCATGTTCCAACGCGTCAACAATTCGCTGATGTGATGACGAAAGGGCTGCCCACCGATGTCTTCAACGAGTTTCGCTCCAGTCTTTGCGTCTCCAACACCGACGCCAAGACTGCGCGGGGGGGGGGGGGGGGGGGGGGGTGTGTTAGAATACAGTGTAGAATACATGTATAGCTAGTAGGACGTGTGTGCAGTTTTCCTTGTAGCACTCACGATCCCATGCCCCGCACTCGGCCAGCCCACGATCACCATCGTGGGTTCGTGCCTCTCTGTAACTCTACATAAGCTGCCTGATGGCAATACGATCGTTGCGTTCGATCTCTTCTTCCCTTCACTGGTGCCTGCTAAAACATCTTCCTAAGCCGTCGCCGATTTCCTAAGCAACGTTTTCACAGCCCGAAAATGATTCTACAATGTAATGTAGCACACAGCATCTGAGGAAATCTACAGACTACACATGACGCGTTCCTTTTGCTCTCGGCTTGAAATCAGGCGGGCAGCCAGACGGGGTTAGCCGTCCGTCGGTGGTTCCGGTGGTGAGGATCCGGTGGATCATGCATGGGCGGCCGCAGGAAACGTGGGTCTACGATCTTGCTTGACGTGTAAGGTTGGCAACGTACGGAGCCAACGGAAAGGAGTAGCAGCCCATAGTCCAAACGGAATGCATCCATGCATGCGCGCGGTTTGCAACTTGCAACGTGCAGCTGCACTTCAGATCCTTCCTCTCCTCCCCTCGCCTTTCCTTCATCCTCTCAAAAACCATCCTTCTCTTTACCAATCTGGGAGACAACCTATAAAATAAGCTGGCATTGTGGCCTTCACTACTGATAATATACATCTGGCGTAATATCTTTCTCACTGCCCACCTAGACCTAGTTATTGTGAATGATCTAATACGGAGGTTTAGAGCATTCCCAAGGATTTAACCCCTGAAATCATCCCATATGGAGTAAGAAAAGGACTTGAGCATATGATTTGACTAACCGTGGTCCACGGGGACAGTATCATCCGCCGGTTGCTGAGTGCGGGCGGGGAGGACCGCGTACTACATGATGATGATACATTTATTTTTAAAACCAAAAATAAAAAATAAAAAATCAACACTACCAGCGAACGGTACAATACAGGAGCAGTGCTACTTTACTTTACTTGGAGCAGCGGTACGTGTTAGCTCAACAATACCGGAGGATACAACATGCGTAGCACCACTCAGCTACGTACGTAGGATGACGAACCGCTCACAATATAATCCACCTAGACCTAGGACTAGGAGTATAGCATAGTATATTCCTCTGGGCTGTGTCCAGAAAAAGGAGGCGTCTCCCGCACATCGTTGGCACCAGAGCCGCAAGGAGGCAAAGGAGGAGGACGGCACTGTGCTGCGCTGCAAGTTGCGGCCGTCTCGTTTTCACCGAGACAGAAATAGGGCGGGAGCGAATCGGGGCGTCCCGAAAAGAGGTTCGCTCGCATGCAGAGCAGAGGCGCTCCCAATGGGGAATGTGCGCCGGCTCTGCCCCTGAATATTGCCTCGCACGTAGGAGTAGTTGGGTGGTTGGTTATGGGCGAGCTGGTATCTATCCAGGGATGGAATGCAGAGGCCGCGCCGGCCGAAAAGCACCGGGCCTAAAATGCCCCCGTCGCTGTCTCCTGGCAGTGGCGTACAGATCCATCCTCCTCCTTCCCATCTTTATTTGGGGCCATTAACCGGTTGCTTCAAAAGTCTAAGCGCCCAACAAAACATGTAGTATTCAAAGTGTTTACAGTTTCAGGACCACTCCCACTAGCATCAAAGTGGACCTTTGAACCTGCTCTCCGATGCCTAGTGTGATCTGTGATGCAGCTCCGCTTGGTGGATAGTATACCACATGAACAGATGGACAGAGGGGAGCAAAGAAGAACTCACTAGCTCCCTAGTGCAATCACATGCCGGATGCAATTGCCAGTGCAGATGTAGTAGTAACAAAGAAAAAAAAATGCAGGACAAAATGTCACATGCAACTTACGATAATTCACATGCCTGGTGCAGCTGCCAGTGGTGATGAACAATATGTTTGATCTAACCGCAATCATAGGAAGCTTCAGAATGTAGGAAAGGGCACCGTCACCGCTCAAAGTCTCTTCTGTACTGATGAGTAGTATAATTTAAAAATATCGCCCGCTTGATCAAGCAGCCTGAATTTGACGCCCCGGCTGTTAGATGGTCAGAATCAGCTGGTGGTTGGCTGCAACCTTCATCTCCAGAATTAATGATAGCACATCACTTTGGTAGTAATTTAGTCCCCCGTAGAACACAGTTACTTTCAAATCGATCAACTCCAACATCCACATTCCACAATTTCAAAACAGTACCATACTGACTGAATGTTACTGCACAATGATCAACAGTAACATGCTATGTGTGACTGATTAGTTTATGGGAGGTGAGAGAGCAGCCTCACTGACTACAAGTCCGCAAGATCCGTCCGATGGTGCTACAAAAGTATTTTCTTAACAAATTTGCTAATCATGAAGGGAATCCTCCCATCTAATCAGGCCCCATCCTCGGGGGAGCGAGAGGAATAATGCGGCGTGCATCACATTGCCTGTCTGCCTTGGGCAGCAGTAGCTGCCACTCTCGCTCACCGGCTTCCCAACCAAGACAAGATGGAAATGGAGGTGCCTATTTGATTAATTCTGCTGCTACTACACTATCAATTATACTTTTGTCTAGCCTTCATATAAATATGCAGTGGAAATGTGCCATTGGATCATTGGAGTAGGAGGGTTCAAGCAAGGGTTTAACAAGTGAGGGTGGCTCACTCACATGGGAGGTGTGTGCGCTTCAGTGGCACATCACATGCCTACCGAAAGGGGTTTCCTAGTAGCTGCTTGGAGCAGTGGAGGAGGATCTTGCCCTTGTGGGTGCATAATCTACTCCAATCTCAGCCTTTTCAGTTTAATATTCAGATGATTTTTATAGGATCATGCGTTTTTGTTGTCATCATTAGCGTCGGTGCGCGAGAGCCAACACTGCACTATCAGAAAGCCACTCCTGCACAAAACCTCGACAGATTAGGTGGGTTGTCTTGTTACTATCAGGATCTACCAAAATTAGCTATGATTAGGGTTTTTACCGATGAAAGCAAAACACTTTTAGTTGACCTTTTTTTTCCACGGCACACTGGAGGCAAAATAGCTAGTAAGTTGACATTTTCCGTGAGTAGAGTAAAGGATTACCATCAGTCTAAGACTGGCATAATTATTGTTAAACATTCACTAATGGCCTTTCAACTTGTGTGATCATTAGAGCTGCCTAGTTATAGCTATAGCTAGTTCCTACCTAAGATTATCCACCAAGGTACGCCGTTCAGAGATTAACAAAGTGAGCAACCTAGCTGCCCTGACCAACTAGCATGGATATACTTCTCCAAATTCCCTGCAACCTTTTCACAGATCCTACAGCTCGAGATATACTAATGTGCCACTTGGTGAATAACTAATTTTGTTGTTTAAAGCAAAGACAAGAGATTACAAAATTACCAGACTGGTTCCTTTCCATGTTGATTAGAAGAAAAGCAAGGCGTCATGTGAAGGGAGCCTCAAGTCACATGCATGCTACCCCCATGCTACTCTACTCTACAAGAACAGGCTGTTGATTCCTGGAGGAACAGGTCAGGTTTAGTTCGCTTCCCCCCAGCCCATAGGCCATAACACAAAGGATCAATATTTTCTTTTCCATCCCTGCTGGTTACCTTTTTAACTCTTCTTTTTTGCTGAGCAAATATGGCCAGGTTGGGAAATCACATGCATGGATCGATACGCTTGGGGCAGAGCTGTAATCAGCTCACATGGGGGAAATTGTTTCCAATCTACTCCTCTTTGGATGTTGTTGGGCGTTTCTTTTCATGCTACCACAACAAGTTTGAGCACCAGGAATAGTCTAGCTAGATTAAATTTACAATGACAGACTGGTAACTTTTCTGCGAGAATTACTCGGCATCTTTCTAAAATCTGGATGTACAGTTGGAGAGTGGTTGGCCGACCACACATATCATTTTCTTGGTTTATTTTACACAAAGAGATGTAGGAAGGGAGGGTATATACTTTTCTTGGGTCACATCCAATCCATCTGTTTCGTAGGGGGAAAAGAGATAAGAAGGCGACCGAATTTACAGCTAAATTGACATGTAGTTACTGTGGAGTTGGGTGCATTGTACAGACAGCTAGTGCAAGTGGGTGTGTGGGGTTCGACTTGTAGGAACCAGCTGCTAAATGCTAGTTAAGCGGCAGCTTTTGCATCTGGATTAAGCGTGGGCATGCTCGACACGAGACTAACAGCCTGGTTGATGTTGTGTACATGCATAGATTCCATTTCGCAGGCCCTACACTGCACCCAACGGTATACTATGATCAGTACTATGAGTAGTAGATAAAGAACAAAGCTCATGGCCTGTTTCTTACACCGTCTGGCATGAAATGAAGGCAGGAGGTGCCTGTCCTCCACACGCTGCAAATATTCTTGCCGAGATCATGTCATGTCATGTGTGGGTTCCAAGCAGAAGCACTCCATGACTGAATTGGAGTGAACTAATTCATGCAAGTGTTGTACTGTAGGACTGGAATTGGATCTACTGGCTAGCTAGACAATAGACACCAAATGAATTCTAGGGGTAGTAGGAGTATATGAGCGAGCATCTATCTACATTTGCGTGGATCTTTTCTTTCCTCCAACGGAGAGAGGACGCAGACGCGTCATCTCCTGATCCGTGCATGATCCATCCGAGCAGCCCTGGAGCCAACCAATAATTCGTCGCGTCCAAGTACACATGGAGGCATGTGGCATTCAAAACATTTTAAAAACTTGAGGGTGGCGCTGGTCCCCGGCGCATTTCTGTCCGGGCCAAACCGATCGATAGGAGTACTAGTAGTAGATAGAGAGAGGGACTGGTACCGGAGCAGCGGGTCACACGCCACGGCACACACGCCAAGAAACCTTCTTCGCCTTCTTTCTTCCCCCACCTCACCTGTGATTGATTGATTCTGTATGTGGTGAAAAAAGGTAAAATTGACAAATTTGACCTATGGATGAAATCAAATCACACAATGAACTGCCCGTGAAACTATTTCACGCGGCTGACCTTTTTGTGTGACGCCCGACACGAAGGTGCCACATTACACTGTGCAACGCCTCACACATAGACGCTACACGCCTGGCCAGCGTCGCACCTGTGTGATTCGAAAATTACTAAGTCAGTGTGCAGCGCCTGAGAGCTAGGCGCCACACTATACAGTGTAGCGCCTAGCTTCTAGGCGTTGCACTAGTGGTTGCTTCATTTTATAGTGCAACCATTAGTGCAACGCTTGAGAGCTAGGCGCCACACTATACAGTGCAGCGCCTAGCTCTTAGGCTCTGCACAATGACTTAGTAATTTTTAGGCAGTCTGGGGTGCAACGCTGGCCAGGCGTGTAGCGCCTATCTGTGAGGCGTTGCACAGTGTAGTGTGGTGTAACACCCCGGATGTAACTTTCCATAATTGTAACTCCAACTCTTGCCATTTTCGGCTATGTGTTATGATATTCCCTCCGTGGTTGGGTTTTGTCTTTCGTTTTGCATTTTGTTCATGTCATGCATCTCATATCATGTCATCATGTGCATTGCATTTGCATACGTGTTCGTCTTATGCATCCGAGCATTTTCCCCGTTGTCCGTTTTGCAATCCGACACTCCCACATGCACCGGCGCACCCCTCTTGTCTCTTTTCGTGAGCGGGTGTTAAACGTTCTCGGAATGGACCGAGGTTTGTCAAGTGGCCTTGGTATACCACCGATAGACCACCTGTCAAGTTTCGTTCCATTTGGAGGTCGTTTGATGCTCCAACGGTTAACCGGGTAACCGCAAAGTCCTTTTGTGTGTTGCAGCAAAACCCCCTCCAAACAGCCCAATAACCCATCTAAGTCCCCTCCATGCTCTCGGTCGTTCGATCACGATCGTGTGGCCGAAAACCGCACTCCATTTGGAGTCTCCTAGCTCCCTCTAACTATAAATAGGTGATTCCCCCGTTATTTTCGAGCAGATCAAACCCTAGCCCTCTCCCTCCGCGCGCCGGACACGTCCGCCCGGCGCCGGACGAACCCCGCCGCCGCGCCCGACCAACCGCGAGCCGCCACGTGGCGCCCCCGCCGCCCGTACGCCGCCGGCCCGCGCCAGGCCCCCGCGACCCAGTTCGCCGCCGCCGCCCCGCGCGGGACCCCGCCCGCGCCCGCCGCCATTCGCCGCCGCCAGCGCCCGTCCCCGCCGCCGACCGCCTCCGTCCGGGTCGTCGCCGGCGCGCCCGCACCCGTCGCCGGCCGCTGCCGCCTCCCCGTCCCCGTCCGGCGCCTCCTCCCTCTCCCTCGAGCTCCTTCGGCCGCCGCGGCTCCGTCTCCGGTGAGCCTCGAGCCGGCGCGATCCAGATCTGCCCGAGAGGTTGACTTTTTCCCCTCTCGATTTCTGCCAAGTCCCGAAGTTCCAACATTCTGGAGCCATGTTCATTGTATCATAACTCTTTGCATACTGCCCCATTTCGTGCGTGTAATATATCAAAATGTTTGCCATGAGATGCTCTTCATTTTGTTCCATTGTGACATACTCGTTTGAGTCCATATTGATGCCCAAATATCTGGTGCAAGAGTGCTATATGATGTTTACTGCTGTTACTTATCAGAACTTGGTGATTTGTTATTTTTGTTGCAATTGATGTGTGCATCTTATGAGTATGAGCTCTACATGTGTTTTGATCTATGCCATGCCATCTTTACAGTGGTGTATGCCATGTATTTTTGTGATCTATGTGGTGACTAGCACAAGCATGCAAACTAGGCTTCGTGATGTTTCTGTTTTCAGGGACAGGATTTTTGCCGTCTGTTACTGCTGTTATTTTGTTGCCATGTATCCATGTGTCTACAGAGAGATTCATGCTTCTTTTGGGCATGTTCAGTAAGGATCTTTTATAGATATGGTTATTCTATATCCATCCTTGCCCCTGTTTGCAATTATGGAGTGCCATAACATGCCTTAATCTTGCTCTACTTTTGCTATAAAATATTCCTGGCAGATTGTTAACATGATATTCAATTTTGCCAAGGTTGTTGTAGTTGATCCATACATGCTATGAACTTGCTCTTGCCATGGTTAGCTTCATAAACATGCCATCTTGTTGTAGGTATGCTTGTTTTGTCATGCATTGCCTTGTGATGAGTGACTCAAGCTCACAAAGAGGCCTTCATAATTCTGTTAATGCCATGTTCTGTTTTCTGCTAAGTCTGGAACCTGTTAACGAAACTTGCTATGTTTACATGGGTGCCATCATATCTTATGATCCTTTTTGGCTCATGGTCAGTAAGGGAATTTTGTTATATGCTTTGAGTAGAATCATGCCATGCCTTGTTTTGCTATGTTAGATTCCTGTAGCATGTTGGTATCTTGCTCTAAACATGGCTTCCTGATGTTATTTCAGTCATGTCCAGTATTTTCTCTAAGTCTGCTAACCTGATATTTTTTGCACTTTTGCCATGCTTGTTTGAACCTGTTATGGTGTGATCTAGCCGTAGCTCAGTGTTCATCTTTTGTCAAGCATCTCCTGTGGATTACTGCCATATGCTTTGTTGCTATGATAGGGTGCTGTAGCATAATTACTTGATGTATTCTAAGTGCTATCATGCTGTTAATCACAGAATCGTGTCATTCTTGTTTTGCTTGCCATTTGCAAACCGTGCATCCGTTTTCGGTGATCTTTATATCGATTTCGACCGAAATCATCTCATATTTCCAGTGGCATACTTGGTTTGCCAAGTTACTGCCTTGTTCATTCTTTTTCTTCCGGAGCACGCATATGCATCGCATACCACATCTCGCATATCATGCATGTTGTGCATCATGTTGCTTGTGCTTTTCCCGTGATTGATTGTGGTTCCATTGCTTGTGTTCTTGCTGTGGGTAGAGCCGGGAGACGAGTTCTTGAACGAGGAACCTGTTGAGTACGCTTACGAGGATCAAGCTTTCGACAACTCTGAGAACCTTGCAGGCAAGATGACCATACCCTCGAAATCACTTCTATCTTTGTTTTGCTAGTTGTTCGTTATGCTGCGCTACCTACCACTTGCTATATCATGCCTCCCATATTGCCATGTCAAGTCTCTTACCATCCTTTCCTAGCAAACCGTTGTTTGGCTAAGTTACCGCTTTTGCGCAGCTCTTCTTATAGCGTTACTAGTTGCAGGTGAAGTTGAAGTTGGTTCTATTTTGGAACATGGATATGTTGGCATATCACAATATCTCTTATTTAATTAATGCATCTATATATTTGGTAAAGGGTGGAAGGCTCGGCCTTATACCTGGTGTTTTGTTCCACTCTTGCCGCCTTAGTTTCTGTCATACCGGTATTATGTTCCTTGAGTTTGCGTTCCTTACGCGGTTGGGTGATTTATGGGACCCCCTTGACAGTTCGCCTTGAATAAAACTCCTCCAGTAAGGCCCAACTTTGGTTTTACCATTTGCCACCTAAGCCTTTTTCCCTTGGGTTTCGCGAGCCCGAGGGTCATCTTTATTTTAAACCCCCGGGCCAGTGCTCCTCCGAGTATTGGTCCAAACCGTCAGTCGCCGGTGGCCACCAGGGGCAACTCTGGGCTCGCCTATCAGAAGCTTGGACAATCCGGTGTGCCCTGAGAATGAGATATGTGCAGTTCCTATCGGGATTTGTCGGCACATTCGGGCGGCTTTGCTGGTCTTGTTTTACCATTGTCGAAATTTCTTGTAAACCGGGATTCCGAGACTGATCGGGTCTTTCCGGGAGAAGGTTTATCCTTCGTTGACCGTGAGAGCTTATAATGAGCTAAGTTGGGACACCCCTGCAGGGTATTATCTTTCGAAAGCCATGCCCGCGGTTATGAGGCAGATGGGAATTTGTTAATGTCCGGTTGTAGAGAACTTGACACGTGATTTAATTAAAATACATCAACCGTGTGTGTAGCCGTGATGGTCTCTTCTGGGCGGAGTTCGGGAAGTGAACACGGTTTGAGTTATGCATGAACGTAAGTAGTTTCAGGATCACTTCTTGATCATTTCTAGCTTCGCGACCGTTGCGTTGCTTCTCTTCTCGCTCTCATTGTCGTATGTTAGCCACCATATTTGCTTAGTGCCTGCTGCAGCTCCACCTCATTACACCATCCTTTTCTATAAGCTTAAATAGTCTTGATCTCGCGGGTGTGAGATTGTTAAGTCCTCGTGACTCACAGATGCTACCAAAATAGTTGCAGGTGTCGACGATACCAGTGCAGATGACGCAACCGAGCTCAAGTGGGAGTTCGACGAGGAACGTGGTCGTTACTATGTTTCTTTTCCTGATGATCAGTAGTGGAGCCCAGTTGGGACGATCGGGGATCTAGCATTTGGGGTTGTCTTCTTTTATTTTGGTTCCATAGTCGGACCTATGTGTGTACTCTGATTGCTGTATGATTAAATTATGTATTGTGTGAAGTGGCGATTGTAAGCCAACTCTCGTTATCCCATTCTTATTCATTACATGGGATTGTGTGAAGATAACCCTTCTTGCGACAATACCACAATGCGGTTATGCCTCTAAGTCGTGCCTCGACACGTGGGAGATATAGCCGCATCGTGGGCGTTACATGTGGCGCCTTCGTGTCGAGCGTTACACAAAAAGGTCAGCCGCGTGAAATAGTTTCACGGGCAGTTCATTCTGTGATTTGATTTCGTTCACGGGTCAAATTTATCAAATTTGCCAAAAACGCCAGGAATATATCAGTACGTATCATGATTGGAGAGGGCTGACCCAGCCAGAGTTATTCGCCTCGGATCATGTGCTGGTTGCGCTTGATCGATGGATGGATCGCTCGTGTGCCGTGCTGTCGCGTGTGCATTTCCAGTTCAGGGGCATGGGCCAACCCAACAGCTTGTAACTAAGTGCCAGTACCAAACATGCATGCATGCCTGCTTGTGTGTTTATTGTAACGAACACGGTGTTTCCACGCTCTGTTCGTGCTGCCTCTGGCCTTCCTTTCATTTCCATTTTTATTTATGTCCGTGGTGATTCGTTCATGTGATGGCGATTGTTTAGTTTGCGAGTGAGAGAAAATGTGGAGCGTCTCGATCAGAGGGGAAAGAGTGAGGCGTCACAGACCCCTGACCTACCAGAAAGGGATCCACATCCACAGGTTGGGGTGGGGGGGGAGGGGAAGTGGCCCCTGACCCCTGACTGAAGTGGTTTGGGTTTGGGTTGGGAGATGGACAGATGGATGGTGGCCGTGCAGCTAGAGCAGAGAGGGACATCCTAGCCCGGCTCCGGCTCTGGCTCCGCGCTTGTTGGATCGGATCGGATGGGATGGGATCGGAACCAGATGGAGAGCCCACCATAGGCCCCATTAACAACCCTGAAAAAGCCTGTAATTGTAAATGACGGCAGTTGCGTGATTTTCATGGGTGCCCGTCCGGCGTAGCTTGTCCGTGCATGCATGCGCGCGTGCGTGCCGCACAGTCTAGATAGGAGCATAGCAGGGAAGTGATCTCAACTGGACAGGTGAACCGCGGGGCGCCACCCGAGCTTGATCCCATCGCATGCGGAACGCGACAAGTGGCGGCCGCTCCCCATTCGCTCGCTACGTAGAACGTCACGTGACCTTTATCTTCCTGTTTCCTCTCTCTCTTCTTTCTTTCTTTTTTTCTTTCTTTCTTTATTTTCACAAGAGGCTTTCAGCCCCGTGAAACGGAATTTCAATCTGTCCACACCAATGAGAAGTACCCAACTTTCAGCCTCGCCTCCCTCTCCCGCTCCCACTATCACATCCAAAATGATCATGCAAGCTGCTTCTTGCTTCTGAATCTGCAACTAGTCTCTCGCCTTGGAGTAGGAAGTACGCGTCGACACCAAACTGATCCTGATGCAACTGCATTTAGGAGGTGGTTCCAGCGGAGCAGGAGCACAAATCCATTTAGTATGTTCATCTACATGGCCTTGAGCTTTTCCATTATATGGTAGTGCACGCACTAAAGACTGCCCGGGCCGGGGCTTGGCTGAACAGAACTGGACCAAACGCATCGGTTAGCTACAAGACGCCAAGGCAAGCAGGCCCACGCAAACATCGCATGCATCACCGTGCGACCGCCATTAGTGCCGCCCATCCAACACACTGACCCACAACTGCTTGTCATGATCCAATCAACAACTTTCTTGAGAGAGAGCAAAGCATGATCCAATCAACAACTTTCTTGACAGAGAGCAAAGTTACAGTCCACGCCTCTGCCTGCCTCTCAGATCAAGTACGCACACGCTTCCGAAGCTACCGCGGGCCAATGGCTGCTGCTTCAGTCACTTATATTTGATGAAAAATTGCAAGGGGCCGTGTGTGGATTTTTGGACTAAAGTGTTCAATACAATACAGGGACCAAATAGCCCCCAGCTGCGACGCGATAATGATATTCCTAATTTCCCACTCAAATTGATCTTAAATAAATTTCACCAGCTTCTTCTAGGCTTACGACAACAGAATATGGACTACATCAAATACACAATCACATCCTGAACTGTATCACAGCATGAAGAGAAAAAAGTGGAAAGTCGTATAATACTACAAGGCACGAAAACCGCCGGTATGGATCAGCACAAGGCCTGAAAGCGTTTTAGAGGAGAAAAATAATATATGGGTGGCTTCAGACCCTTTCAAATCATTGGGAAGGCGAGTCACCATACTGCCACGGGTTGAACTCGATGGAGCTCACGTCTGTCTCCTCGGCGACGACGCTAGAGCTGTCTATCGCAGCCCGGTGCTCGGCGTATCTGCCATTGTACTCATACACCTCCAGATCGCCCCACGGCGTAGGGGAGATGTCCTCGGTCATTTTGAACCATTTTGGAGTAAATTGCTCCCCCTTGGTGTCCCGAATTTTCTTCTCAGCTCTTTGTTGTTCTTCAAGCCTGAAAGCATACATGAACACAAACATCAGATAAATACCGATGAAAGGCAAGCCACATTCCTCAAATGTCAATATGATTTGTAAAGTTGAGTGTCAAGCCGCAACAACTAGCTATGGGAAGTATAGATAAGTCGGTAATTACCTGCTCTTGTGTGCCCCAGATTTAGACATGTCGCCCTTCTCAAGGGCATATCTGTCGGGCCTTAATCGGGAGTCTGAAGGCAAGAGCTTCTTAGGTGCTGTATCAAAGCTATTTATTTTGTGCGCAAAGTATGTATACTGGTACTTGTCATTCGGTGGAGCAGGAGCGGCTTTCCAGACCTGGGACAAGTACAATTTCAGCAGCAGCAAATATCCACTAGTAAGACAGCACGCCTAATATAACCTAGAGTCTCTGTACTGATGAATACTGAAAGAAAGCCTTACCTCTTTTAGCTCGGTCCCTGGAAGAGGATCACCTTCTTGATCACAAGGCTGGTAACTCATGGACTTGTTCCATTTTCCTGTCATCATTATTTTCGGTTCTTCAGCTGCAGTATATACATACCCATCCACCTCGAATCGCCCAGCCCTGACATAAACAGTAAGATGAGAGGCTGCATTATGAACTAGAATTAACTATTGAGCTCTATGAATGAAAACAACCCACATATATGAGGCCGCATTGTAATGGGAGATAAAGATCAGAAGAACTACTACAAAATACTAAACTGAACAAGGACGGTCAATACTAACATACCCAAACCAGCCGCATGGCTGGAAATACAGCACGGCTTTGTCTCCAGTTGTCAGATTTGTCAGGACCATCTCTCCAAAAGAGTCTACCCATGTGCGCCCAAATATTAAGTTGTTGACCTTGGTCAGTGGTGGTACCAATTCCAACACGACACCAGACTTCTTAAGTGTTACTCTAGTCCTGTGATGAAGAAACACGTTCAGAAGTTAGATATACATAAATGGTTTCTACAGAACCTTGAAATCAATTTGCTATTTTGACCATAAGCTTTTATAGAAGCTTTCAGACGCAAATATATCCATACAAACAATTGTATCTCAATCAATTACCTTCCAACTGGATACACTTCCACTGAGTTTCCCAAGAACTTCGTCTTCAACTTCGATGTGATGTCGTAAGTAAAATGATCGTTCTCACAGTGAGCTACACCCATCGGAGGATGATGACTTACCTATGAAAATAGAATTAATGAAAAAATAAACTAAGAGAAGTAAATACAGTAAACAAAATGCAGAATTAACATGGCTGGTTAACAAAAGGTAATTAAGAGTGAGAAAAGGTAGCAATTGCAGATAAAATACTTCCTAGTTAATTCAGCTTGTTTTTGAAATTGCAATATTTCACATCCATCACTAACCTGCTCAGCAATAAATGTAATACCCTGGTGGTTAACCATCTCATACGTCTCTCCAAGGATGGGATTGAAAGGCTTCCACGTACGGTGGTAGGCTAGGTAGGCTGACAAAGCCCATGTAGCTGTAAAGTAGGGTTCAAAGCTCAGTCAGCCAGAATATTGCATTAGAGTAGAGTTGCAGGTGAGGGAAGGGCAAACTCACAAGCATATACCATCCGCATGTGCGGATCCTCACATTCATCTGCTTTGTCTAACAGGTCACAATATTCCATTAACTGCATTCAGTATAAACAGCTGAAATATTAGTAGATAATCGTTGTATGCTGATAATTTATTGCACACAGACTCCATGTGATGCTTAGGCAAGAACAGGAAGACACGGGAGAGAAATCAAAGAACGACTATCAATAGAATCTCACAAGACGATTTAGCTGCTGATTTTCAGTATTTAACCTATGACACTACAGTGACCAGACTTGCACAGTCAAACACCAAAATAGAAATGCTGTATATAAATTTTACGACTAAGAATCACCAGAAATGTATAGTACAGAAGAGCTAACTTTGATGAACCTTGACAGAAAATAGTTTACCGTACGGGTCAAGTACTACTGATTATATAGAGACCAAGACTAGGCACAGAATCAAACAACTGCAGACACATTGTTCAGTGTGTCAATTATGCAGTCTGTGGACTCTTGTCACTCTCTGTGGGGCTTTTGACCTTGCTTGGCAGATCAATTGTTGCATTTTCACACTCTGCCCTGGTCACTGTTTCTGTATGGTACAGTAGCTAAGATGTACAAACATTGAGAACCCTAAATCAGAGCTTAGCAGTACAAACCTCTGCCATTTTCTGAAGCATTGACATCGGCTCAAAGATGATGACTGGAAGTGTAACAAGTGACGTTACATCTGATCCTATGTACTTGTTCATCATCTTCCAGTAACTGTCGCGATCCTGCAAGTTGACTGCAGTGTCAAAAACAATATAAAGTGCAGAGATAATGGTATACAACTGAATTTTGAGGGTCGCTTTACTTGTTTTAGCTAGTAAACCAAGCACAATTCTCAGAGTAACAGTTTCCTCTAGAAAGAACACCATAAAAAGGTAAAGTGTCTATTGCACAACATGGCAGTCGTTACTGAATACCTATCCCATCCATGACGCAGATCATCACACAAGGTACATAAAATTTATAGTTTGATAGAAACCAACAGCAAAAAATAAACAATGGCTCAATCTCATTAGTAATAACTTTTAGGGAGTTCTGATAATTGCAGTGTCAAAAACAGCATAGAAGTTCAGCAATGGACACAATAATGGTGTAAAACTAAAAATCGTGAGAGGTTCTGAGCGGCTCATCAATTTACGTTTTAGCTAGTAAACGAAACATGGTTGTCAGAGAAATAATTCCCTCTATGAAGAACACCACAAAAAGGTGAAATTTTTAGTGCACAACATGGCAGTCATTATTCGTGTGTTGCCGTGGAGTTGGATATATAGTTTCTAAATGTTGTGTAGAATACTAATTCAGTACTTACGATTTAAACTACGTGAGAAATTTCTGCACAAGAAAAAAATAACTTAACATGAAAAGTTTTGCACGTCACAATTAAATGCAGTGTGATTTAAAACCAACTTAGAATGCACTGATGCATGTTGCATGGTAGAAGATTCTCATGCGTACATCAGACGGATGCTAGTGGATCAAACTAGTAAATCTAACGGCTACAACAATTTTGATGATGTGGAAGCAATGTGATTTAAAACCCACTTAAAATGCACTAATGCATGTTGCATGGTAGAGGATTATCATGCGTACATCGGACAGATGCTAGTGGATCAAGCTAGCAAATCTAACGGCTACAACAATTTTGATGATGTGGAAGCACGCATGTTGAGATAATTAGGAGTGGTGAGTATCACTCTCATACAGGATAGGATTATCACTGAACCTATAGTTTTTGCCATGGGTTCACCTCTTAATAAATGAGATTGATCAGATACAATGTTTTCTAAACATCAATATATGGCCTGTGAATCATGGGCAAACCATGCGTAAGTATACATCATAAACATGACTTTACTAAACCTGTGGGTTGATAAAATAGATTGAGGTAGGGTCCAGAACTCAAGATGACTAAATAGGTGGTATTTTGGCAACCTAATGACCAACACAAGTCCCGTGTAAAATCTCACGCCCGAATCAAATTTGCTAAACTAATTCAGATATGCAGTGTCTCTGAAAGTCTGAAGAGTCCACTAGGCACATTGTTAAGATATTCTTTTTACTAACAAGACTTCAGAAGTGTGCTAACCTCAAATTAAAGGGGAGAATACTATGTTGAATCGCATGCTTCCAGGAGTTTTAGCTTCACATGTGTAGAACTTAGTTGCATGCTAAGCGCTTCAAAGATAACACCTCCATAAATACTTTTACCAACAAAATGTACCTTATTCACGAAGTTGAGGTCCAGTTTAAGTACATTTTACTGAATTGAATTCAAAGTTGACTGGAATGTAAAATATTGTCGATCATGTCCAACTCTTTGTTTATCAAATACTTTCTTTAGGATACGTTTATCAAATACTTTTGATGACCTAAGAAATGCACACACATAGCATAAATGTAAGCCCCAAAACACCACATGTATGATTAAAGAGTTCATTAGTGCCTGCAAAAGAAATGCAGATCCAGAAAAACAAGCATCAACGATCAGTTCCTCTTATGAGAATCTGATATGCATACAGATTGATTTTATATTTTAATTCCGAGAGTTGCTTTCATAATGGCTGAGTGTCCGAAACAATATGAGGTTATGCCTTCCCCGAAGAATAGATTATTGTTAAATCCTTGATGCTCACCTCCTGTTTCCATCGCCCCTTCATAGCCTCTGCTTCCGCATCATCTGTGCCTCCATCTGGATTGATAACTTCAAGCCCTTCATAGCCAACCAACCTGTAGACAGCACAAAACTGTTCATTGATTGTTTGAAAGTGCCAAGTAAAGAACACGAATTTCTTCAACTAAAAGAATATATATTTACAGGGGAGACAGATAGACATCCGACGGCAAGCACATTTCAGAATAATTCAAGCCCCAAAAGGCAAAAGAGAAGAATAAACTGAAGAGACGCCAAATGATGTGCATGTCATTTTCGCAGTATGCCAAACTTAAATCTGCATCCACCACTCGCGGCGCAATTCAGTGCAGACCACACCCTGTCTGCTTTGAATTGCACATACAGAAATTGCCTGTACTTCAAAAGCAGGACAATTACAATATCCTATTTGAGGCACAACATGCTAGTATACTATATATCCAGAAAAAGAATCAACTTCAACCAATTATTGACTACTCCCTCCGTTCCAAAATATAAGCCCTTTCGAATGTAGTCCGTATTGAAATCTCTAAAAAGGCTTATATTTAGAAACGGAGGGAGTATGTCATACTAGTATTAGGTAGGAATTGCTTTTTCTACATGCTGAACACACAGATCAGTGATCTCTACAGTGTTTCTACAAAACAGCAACTAAGCTACTCACCGGACAGTGGAATCATTAAGCTACAACAAACGACAGTACGAGATCATCTAACACTACGATCGCTAAAGTCTCGAGCTTGGAACTCAAATGAAGCACGTAATTCCGCAATTCGCCAAAATCAGCTCACGGGGCCGACACCAAGGAGCTGAGATCGCGCGTGGAAGCAACAGATCAAATGGCGGAGAGGAAGCGGTAAGCATATGCATAGTTCCCGACGAAATCGGGAGAGCTCGAGGCGGATCTGAAGAGAGCGGGTAGGTAGGCCGGCGCGGAGACTCACCCGTTGACCGATTTGTGCACGGCAGTGCCCCAGCTGCGCACGCCCGCGGCGATCGAGGAGAAGAAGCCTCCGCCACCGCCCGACGACGCGGCCAGGTCCTGGTCCTTGGACCCCATCGACGGCGATCTGCGCGGTCAGAGGGGAGCTCCGGCGCAGAGGAGTCGGGGAGGGGGATATGCTAGGGTTTGGGACGGCCGCACGAGGAGAGGGCGCACGCTAACCCCTGCCTAGAGGAGGAGGTTGTAGAGGAGCGCTGCTGAGGAGAGCGGCAGCGATGGCGATGGCTACGTCGCCGTGTGGGAGCAGGAATACTACAACGAGAGGAGAGAATTTGGAACGGCCGCGGGTGGTGAGAAGAAAAGGCCGAGCAGCGGCGAAGCGAACCGGCCGCAGCGCAACGTGGGTAGGCGAGATGACCACGATGCCCTCGCTGATTCCGCCCCGTTTACAGTTCCAACTCTGTCGCCGGTGGACCGTTGCCGTTTCTCACTGGCTACACCGGCGATTTCTTAGCTACAAAGTCAGTAGTCGAAAATCTGACTTTTGAAAAAAGTAATTCTTATAAAAAAATCTAAAAATAGGACTATTTTTTGGAAAAATGAGAGTTTTATTCCAATCTCGAGGCACGATTTCCTCAATACATAAAGGCCCTCCGTTTAGACACAGTATATGCAACTCTATTTTGGCTACGAGAGAATTTTTATGTATAGGGCTTATTTGTGTATTTCTAGCATATGTACTATACTCTATGAAAATAGGATAGCTGTGTGCATCACTCGATGAGGTCGGGTTATCATCATTTTTGGAAAAAAAAATACTAAAAAGTATAATGCACGTAAATCATATGTGACTTCTTCTCCAAGTGTTTTCTTCCCTTTCCCTCGGTGGCTAGGGTAAACACTTCCTCCCAGACTTCGCTCACGAGTTCATGGATTGGCCTCCTTTCTGTCTGTCGCTCAGGCGGGCGGTGACAGTGAGGGGAATCACGCTGCCGCTTCGGCTAATAGTTTAGGTTAGGGGCCTCACACATGCGGCGCTCACACGGATGACGATGATACGTCTTCAACGTATCTATAATTTATGAAGTATTCATGCTATTATATTATCCGTCTTGGATGTTTATGGGCTTTATTATGCACTTTTATATTACTTTTGGGACTAACCTATTGACCCAGAGCCCAGTGTCAGTTTTTGTTTTTTTCCCTTGTTTCAGTGTTTCGCAGAAAAGGAATATCAAACGGAGTCCAAACGGAATGAAACCTTCGGGAAAGTTATTTTTGGAACGGAAGCAATCCAGGGGACTTGGAGTGCACGTCGGGGAATCAACGAGGAAGGCACGAGACAGGGGGCGCGCCCTCCACCCTCGTGGGCCCCTCGTGGCTCCCCTGACGTATTTCTTCCTCCTATATATACCAATATACCCTAAAACCTTCGGGGAACAGAATAGATCGGGAGTTCCGCTGCCGCAAGCCTCTGTAGCCACCAAAAACCAATTGGGACCTTGTTCCGGCACCCTGCCGGAGGGGAGAACCCTCGCCGGTGGCCATCTTCATCATCCCGGCGCTCTCCATGACGAGGAGGGAGTAGTTCACCCTCGGGGCTGAGGGTATGTACCAGTAGTTATGTATTTGATCTCTCTCTCTCATGTTCTTGATTTGTCACGATCTTGATGTATCGCGGGCTTTGCTATTGTAGTTGGGTCTTATGATGTTTCTCCCCCTCTACTCTCTTGTAATGGATTGAGTTTTTCCTATGAAGTTATCTTATCGGATTGAGTCTTTTATGATTTGAGAACACTTGATGTATGTCTTGCGTGGGATAACCGTGGTGACAATGGGTTATTCTATTGATTCACTTGATTTATGTTTTGGTGATCAACTTACGGGTTCCGCCCATGAACCTATGCATAGGGGTTGGCACACGTTTTCGTCTTGACTCTCCGGTAGAAACTTTGGGGCACTCTTTGAGGTTCTATGTGTTGGTTGAATAGATGAATCTGAGATTGTGTGATGCATATCGTATAATCATACCCACGGATACTCGAGGTGACATTGGAGTATCTAGGTGACATTAGGGTTTTGGTTGATGTGTGTCTTAAGGTGTTATTTTACTACGAACTCTAGGGCTGTTTGTGACACTTATAGGAATAGCCCAATGGAATGATCGGAAAGAATAACTTTGAGGTGGTTTTGTACCCTACCATAATCTCTTCGTTTGTTCTCCGCTATTAGTGACTTTGGAGTGACTCTTTGTTGCATGATGAGGGATAGTTATATGATCCCATTATGTTATTATTGTTGAGAGAACTTGCACTAGTGAAAGTATGAACCCTAGGCCTTGTTTCCTAGCATTGCAATACCGTTTGTGCTCACTTTAATCATTAGTTACCTTGCTGTTTTTATATTTTCAGATTACAAAAACCTATATCTACCATCCATATTGCACTTGTATCACCATCTCTTCGCCGAACTAGTGCACCTATACAATTTACCATTGTATTGGGTGTGTTGGGGACACAAGAGACTCTTTGTTATTTGGTTGCAGGGTTGTTTGAGAGAGACCATCTTCAACCTATGCCTCCCACGGATTGATAAACTTTAGGTCATCCACTTGAGGGAAATTTGCTATTGTCCTACAAACCTCTGCACTTGGAGGCCCAACAACGTCTACAAGAAGAAGGTTGTGTAGTAGACATCAAGCTCTTTTCTGGCGCCATTGCCGGGGAGGTGAGTGCTTGAAGGTATATCTTTAGATCTTGCAAATCGAATCTTTTAGTTTCTTGTTTTACCACTAGTTTAGTCTATAAAAGAAAATTACAAAAAAATGGAATTAAGGGTGCCTCATATGCTTCATCTTTTTAATGTCTTCCGTGAAAATAAGGATTCCGAAAATTGTGCTCAAGTACTAGAAGAAGAATTACATAGAATGCTTGGCATAAAATATGTGAATGATGAGCATGATTGCAATGTTGTTAGTATGAATTCTTTGAATACCCATGATGCTAATGATATGCAAAGCCACAAGCTTGGGGAAGCTATGTTTGATGAAGATGATATTTTTTGTCCCCCAAGCTTTGATGAGCAAATTTACTATGATGAAAGCATGCCTGCTATCTATGATGATTATTGTGATGACACGTATGCTATAAAGAATAATGATAACCATGAAACTTGTCATCTTGATCTTAATTTTCAATCACATGATAGTTATTTTGTTGAGTTTGCTCCCACTACTACTGATGAGAATAGATTTGCTTATGTGGAGAGTAGTAAAAATTATATGCTTGTAGATCATGAAAAGAATGCTTTAGGTGCTGGTTATATTGTTGAATTCATTCATGATGCTACTGAAAATTATTATGAGGGAGGAATATATGCTTGTAGGAATTGCAATAATATCAAGTTTCCTCTCTATGTGCTTAAAGTTTTGAAGTTATGCTTGTTTTGCCTTCCTATGCTAGTTGATTATTGTTCCCATAAGTTGTTTGCTCACAAAATCCCTATGCATAGGAAGTGGGTTAGACTTAAATGTGCTAGTCATATTCTTCATGATGCTCTCTTTATGTTTCAACTCTTATCTTTTATGCGAGCATCATTGAAATCATCATGCCTAGCTAGAGGCGTTAAACGTTAGCGCTTGTTGGGAGGCAACCCAATTTTTATTTTTATTCTTTCTTTTGGTTCTGTTTAGTAATAAATAATCCATCTAGCTTCTGTTTAGATGTGTTTTTGTGTTTTAATTAGTGTTTGTGCCAAGTAGAACTTTTGGGAAGACTTGGGTGAAGTCTTTATGATCACGCTATAAAAAACAGAAACTTTAGCGCTCACGAGATTAGCTTCAACTTTTTACTGGAGAGTGCTATTTAGTTGATTCTTTTCGCAGATGATTACTAGACAAATTCCTCAGGTCCACCAATTTATTTTAGAATTTTTGGAGTTCCAGAAGTTTGTGTTAGTTACAGATTATTACAGACTGTTCTGTTTTTGACAGATTCTGTTTTTCGTGTGTTGTTTGCTTATTTTGATGACTATATGGCTAGTAAAATAGTTTATAAACCATAGAGAAGTTGGAAAACAGTAGGTTTAACACCAATATAAATAAAGAATGAGTTCATTACAGTACCTTGAAGTGGTGTTTTGTTTTCTTTCGCTAACGGAGCTCACGAGTTTTCTGTTGAGTTTTGTGTTGTGAAGTTTTCAAGTTTTGGGTAAAGATTCGATGGACTATGGAATAAGGAGCGGCAAGAGCCTAAGCTTGGGGATGCCCCGGATGGCATCCCCTCTTTCGTCTTCGTTCATCGGTAACTTTACTTGGAGCTATATTTTTTATTCACCACATGATATGTGTTTTGCTTGGAGCGTCATTTTATTTTGTTAGTATTTGCTTTCTGTTATTTAGAATAATGTTTTGCATCTCTATTTTCAATAAAAATTTCAAGGATAGCTTTTACCATGCTTATTTTGCAAGTATACATGTTGCTGTTTCAAAACAAAAAGTTTACTGCTGTTGCAAAAAATCCCTAGAAAAGTCAGAATGTGATAAAATGATGAAACCTTTTGCATAATAAGCTCTGATAAATTCACTACAGTGGGAATTTTCTTTCATGATTTTTGGAGTTAGGGAAGTATGATGAATCTTGCATTCTTTACAGACTGTACTGTTTTGGCAGATTGCTGTTATGTTTGCATCGTTTGCATATGTTTGCTTGTTTAATGATTCTATTTGAGGATAGGAGTATTAATATGCAGAGGCATTTAGTATGCAATGTTGAATAATAATTTTAGTGATTTGTTACAGTAGAAAATGATAAGGTTTTTGCATTAGTTTATACTAACTTATCTCACGAGTTCTTGTTGAGTTTGGTGTGGATGAAGTTTTTGAGATTTAGGGAAACTGTGATATGAGAGGAATTAAGGAGACACAAAAGCTCAAGCTTGGGGATGCCCAAGGCACCCCAAGATAATATTTCAAGAAGTCTCAAGCATCTAAGCTTGGGGATGCCCCGGTAGGCATCCCACCTTTCTTCTTCAACAATTATCGGTTAGTATCGGTTGAGCCTAAGTTTTTGCTTCTTCACATGATGAGTGATATCCTTGAAATGTCGTTTTATTTTGTTTTGCTTGCTGCTTGAATAATATCCCAAGATCTGAAATTCTTAAATGAGAGAGAGTCCTCACATAGCTAAATAATTATTTGACTACTCATTGATCTTCACTTATATCTTTTTAGAGTAGTTTGTCATTTACTCGTGTGCTTCACTTATATCCTATGAGTAAATGGTTTAATGATTTGAATGTCATAAATCTGAAATTATATATGTTTCATATGCCTTTCCCATGGGGAGTAATGCCTTCACATATAAGAAGTAGAGGTGGTAAGTTTATTGAAGGTTAGCAAACATTGTATTGGTCACTTGAACAATTCATGACAGAATATTGAAGGAAGAGAGATTTCACATATAAATATACTATCTTGGACATCTTCTATGATTGTGAGCCCCATTAATTATTTTCAAACCTGAGCAAATTAGTTGAAGTTGGACAAGGAAGACAACATAATGAGTTATGCTTGGGTATATTTGTATAGAAGTTATATTGTTATGGATCCTCTAACATGTGGTGCTTGCTATTTAGAATCCTTTGCTAGCCAAAATGTCTGTACTAAGCGGGAATACTGCTTGTGCATCCAAAATCCTTGAACCAAGTTTCTTCCATGAGTGTCCACCATATCTACCTATATGCGGTATTTACATGCCGTTCCAAGTAAATTTGCATGTGCCAAACTCTAAACCTTCAAATAATAATCTGTTTTGTATGCCCGAATCGCTCATGTAGCGACTAGGGGCTAGCAATATCTTCCATGCTAGGTGGGTTATTCTCACGATGAGTGGACTCCGCTCATCATTCACGAGAAAATGGCTGGTAACTGGGATGCCCAGTCCTATGATCAAAAGATCAAAAACAAATTCGCAAATAATTTAAACAAAACTCCCCCAGGAATGTTGATAGTTGGACGGCACCCGTTGTTTCGGACAAGCCGTGGAGTGTGAATGTTGGTGGAGGGGGAGTAAAAACTTTACCTTTCTGCATGGGAACCGCCTATAATGTATCTAGTATGGAAGATATTGGGAACTCTTGGTCGTTATGTTGACAATGAAAGCATACCTCTCAAAATTATTTTCATCTCTGTTTTTGCTTCGAGCTCTGGCACCTCTACAAATCCCTGCTTCCCTCTGTGAAGGGCCTATCTTTTTTACTTTTATGCAAGAGTCAGTAGTATTCCTTCTCATTCCAACCTACTCTTTAGTTGGCAAGCATCATGTGATGGAAAGATCTAAGCATATATGGTCATTCAAATATATTTGAGCATGAATTATTACTGTTGACATTACCCTTGAGGTAAAAGGTTGGGTGGCGGAACATTAAGCCCCTATCTTTCTCTGTGTTCGATGAATACTATTTGTTCTAAAAATATGCTTTGAGTGGTAGCAATCATGGAAGACTAAATGATAGTTGAGTGTGTGAAGTTTGCTGAATCAAAGCTCTGACATAGACTCTTCCTGAAAATAAGATGAATTGCAATTGTTTGATGACTGAGAACATAATTTGTTAGTTTTCAAGAAAGTTTATGATCTATACTTTAACATGTGAATAGTTTGTTACTTGATCATGAAAAGTTTTATGATATGAGCTACTGTTATGACATATAATGATGCTAGAAAAGGTGATTGAAATTATCATTGATCAAACTTATGCACCTGCTAGCATTCACACTTCATAAATTATTTCTTTTATCATTTACCTACTCGAGGACGAGCAGGAATTAAGCTTGGGGATGTTGATACGTCTCCAACGTATCTATAATTTATGAAGTATTCATGCTATTATATTATCCGTCTTGGATGTTTATGGGCTTTATTGTGCACTTTTATATTACTTTTGGGACTAACCTATTGAACCAGAGCCCAGTGCCAGTTTCTGTTTTTTCCCTTGTTTCAGTGTTTCGCAGAAAAAGAATATCAAACGGAGTCCAAACGGAATGAAACCTTCGGGAAAGTTATTTTTGGAACCGAAGCAATCCAGGGGACTTGGAGTGCACGAGGAAGGCACGAGGCAGGGGGCGCGCCCACCCCCCAGGCGCGCCCTCCACCCTCGTGGGCCCCTCGTGGCTCCCCTGACGTATTTCTTCCTCCTATATATACCAATATACCCTAAAACCTTCGGTGAACAGAATAGATCGGGAGTTCCTATGACACCCCCGATTTGACCGTACACTAATCATGCACGCAAACGTGTACGATCAAGATCAGGGACTCACGGGAAGATATCACAACACAACTCTAAAACATAAATAAGTCATACAAGCATCATAATACAAGCCAGGGGCCTCGAGGGCTCGAATACAATTGCTCGATCATAGACGAGTCAGCGGAAGCAACAATATCTGAGTACAGACATAAGTTAAACAAGTTTGCCTTAAGAAGGCTAGCACAAAAGTAGCAACGATCGAAAAGGCAAGGCCTCCTGCCTGGGACCTCCTAACTACTCCTCGAAGCCGAACTCCATGTAGAATCATCCTCGGGATCTCTAGCTCCTGGACTCCAGCATCTGGTTGCGACAACCAGGTATAGAAAGGGGGAAAGAGGGAGAAAATCAACCGTGAGTACTCATCCAAAGTACTCGCAAGCAAGGAGCTACACTACATATGCATGGGTATATGTGTAAAGGACCATATCGGTGGACTGAACTGCAGAATGCCAGAATAAGGGGGGATAGCTAGTCCTGTCGAAGACTACGCTTCTGGCCACCTCCATCTTGCAGCATGTAGAAGAGAGTAGATGGTAAGTTCACCAAGTAGCATCACATAGCAGAATCCTGTTGGGGATCGTAGCAGAATTTTAAAATTTCCTACGCATCACCAAGATCCATCTATGGAGTATACTAGCAACGAGGGGAAAGGAGTGGATCTACATACCCTTGTAGATCGCGAGCGGAAGCGTTCTAATGAACGGGGTTGATGGAGTCGTACTCGCCGTGATCCAAATCACCGATGACCGAGTGCCGAACGGACGGCACCTCCGCGTTCAACACACGTACGGAGCAACGATGTCTCCTCCTTGATCCAGCAAGGGGGAAGGAGAGGTTGATGGAGATCCAGCAGCACGACGTCGTGGTGGTGGAAGTAGCGGGATCCCGGCAGGGCTTCGCCAAGCGCAAGCGGGAGGGAGAGGTGTTGCAGGGGGAGAGGGAGGCGCCAAGGTCTACGGTACAGCAGCCCTCCCCCCCTATATATAGGCCCCCTGGAGGGGGGGCGCCGGCCCTGGAACCCATCTACAAGGGGGGGCGGCGGCCAGGGGGGGAAACTTCCCCCCCCCCCCCCCAAGTCAAGTGGGGCGCCCCCACCCCCAGGGTTTCCAACCCTAGGCGCAGGGGGAGGCCCATGGGGGGAGCCCCAGCCCACTAAGGGCTGGTTCCCTTCCCACTTCAGCCCATGGGGCCCTCTGGGATAGGTGGCCCCACCCGGTGGACCCCCGGGACCCTTCCGGTGGTCCCGGTACAATACCGATAACCCCCGAAACTTTCCCGGTGGCCGAAACTGGACTTCCTATATATAATTCTTCACCTCCGGACCATTCCGGAACTCCTCGTGACGTCCGGGATCTCATCCGGGACTCCGAACAACTTTCGGGTTTCCGCATACTAATATCTCTACAACCCTTGCGTCACCGAACCTTAAGTGTGTAGACCCTACGGGTTCGGGAGACATGCAGACATGACCGAGACGCCTCTCCGGTCAATAACCAACAGCGGGATCTGGATACCCATGTTGGCTCCCACATGTTCCACGATGATCTCATCGGATGAACCACGATGTCGAGGATTCAATCAATCCCGTATACAATTCCCTTTGTCAATCGGTATGTTACTTGCCCGAGATTCGATCATCGGTATCCCAATACCTTGTTCAATCTCGTTACCGGCAAGTCTCTTTACTCGTACCGTAATGCATGATCCCGTGGCTAACTCCTTGGTCACATTGAGCTCATTATGATGATGCATTACCGAGTGGGCCCAGAGATACCTCTCCATCATACGGAGTGACAAATCCCAGTCTCGATCCGTGCCAACTCAACAGACACTTTCGGAGATACCCGTAGTGTGCCTTTATAGTCACCCAGTTACGTTGTGACGTTTGGCACACCCAAAGCACTCCTACGGTATCCGGGAGTTGCATGATCTCATGGTCTAAGGAAAAGATACTTGACATTGGAAAAGCTCTAGCAAACGAACTACACGATCTTTGAGCTATGCTTAGGATTGGGTCTTGTCCATCACATCATTCTCCTAATGATGTGATCCCGTTATCAATGACATCCAATGTCCATAGTCAGGAAACCATGACTATCTGTTGATCAACGAGCTAGTCAACTAGAGGCTTACTAGGGACACGTTGTGGTCTATGTATTCACACATGTATTATGATTTCCGGATAACACAATTATAGCATGAACAATAGACAATTATCATGAACAAAGAAATATAATAATAACCATTTATTATCGCCTCTAGGGCATATTTCCAACAAATCCTACCCGGCGATCCCCTCCTCATCGCCCTGTTACAGAGCGATCACCGGGTTGTATCTGGCACTTGGAAGGGTGTGTTTTATTAAGTATCCAGTTCTAGTTGTCATAAGGTCAAGGTACAACTCCGGGTCGTCCTTTTACCGAGAGACACGGCTATTCGAATAGATAAACTTCCCTGCAGGGGTGCACCACATAACCCAACACGCTCGATCCCATTTGGCCGGACACACTTTTCTGGGTCATGCCCGGCCTCGGAAGGTCAACACGTCGTAGCCCCACCTAGGCTCAACAGAGAGGTCAGCACGCCGGTCTAAACCCTATGCGCGCAGGGGTCTAGGCCCATCGCCCATTGCACACCTGCACGTTGCGTACGCGGCCGGAAGCAGACCTAGCCCCCTTAATACAAGCGCGAGCTTACGGTCCAACGCGGCGCGCGCCACTCAGTCGCTGACGTCAAAAAGAGCTTCGGCTGATACCACGACGTCGAGTGCCCATAACTGTTCCCGCGTAGCTGGTTAGTGCGTATAGACCAAATGGCCAGACTCAGATCAAATACCAAGATCTCGTTAAGCGTGTTAAGTATCCGCGAACGCCGACCAGGGCCAGGCCCACCTCTCTCCTAGGTGGTCTCAACCTGCCCTGTCGCTCCGCCACAAAGCAACAGTCGGGGGCCATCAGGAACCCAGGCCCACCTCTACCGGGATGGAGCCACCTGTCCTTTCAGCCCCCTCATCAGAATCACTTGCGGGTACTCAACGAGCCGACCCGACTTTAGTTACCACATGTGTCATGTATATAAAGTATATAGTATATACCCGTGATCACCTCCCGAAGTGATCACGGCCCAGTAGTATAGCATGGCAGACGGACAAGAGTGTAGGGCCACTGATGGAACACTAGCATCATATACTAAGCAGTAGGATAGCAGGTAAGGGTAACAACTGTAGCAACAATGACAGGCTATGCATCAGTATAGGATTAACCGAAAGCAGTAACATGCTACACTACTCTAATGCAAGCAGTATAGAGAAGGAATAGGCGATATCTGGTGATCAAGGGGGGGCTTGCCTGGAAGCTCAGCCGAGAAGGAGGGGTTGTCAACACCGTAGTCGTACTGGGTAGCAGCGGCGTCGGTCTCGGTGTCTACGGAGAGAAGAGGGGGAAGAAACAATAAATATAATGCAAACATAAGCATGACGGTGCATGACAAGACAACGCGCGGTGCTAGGTGTGCCCTAACGCGGTAGGAGGTGGTACCGGCGAAGGGGGAAAACATCCGGGAAAGTATTCCCGGTGTTTCGCGTTTTCGGACAGATGAACCGGAGGGGGAAAGTTGCGTGTTTGCTATGCTAGGGATGTGTGGCGGACGAACGGGCTGCGTATCCGGATTCGTCTCGTCGTTCTGAGCAACTTTCATGTAGAAAGTATTTTCATCTCAGCTACGGTTTATTTTATATGATTTTCTAAAGTTTTTAAATCATTTTTCGAATTTATTTAATTAATTTAATTCAACATTATCCAGAATAGTGTATGCTGACGTCATCATGACGTCAGCAGCCAACAAGGCGTTGACTGGGTCAATCTGACGTGTGGGTCCCGCATGTCATCGACTTAGTTAACTAAACATGATTAGTTAATTTAATTTAAGTGATTAGATTAATTAATTAGGCTTAATTAGATTAATTAACAGGATTAATTAAGTAAATTAATTATATTAATTAATTATATTATTTTTATTTATTTATATTCTTTATTTTATATATATTTTTTTCATTTTCGTTCTCAGGGCGTGGGCCCCGTTTGTCATTGGCCCAGAGGCCATACAAGGCGCGGGCGACGGGTTACAGGCGCCTGGAGCAGCGCTGGGCACCCGCCCAGGTCGACAGGGGGGGAACGGCGATGGGCGCCGGCGGCCACCGCGACGAGCGGCAGCAGCAGCGCAGGAGGCCGGGGCTGCGCGCCGATGCGGCACAGCAGCAGGACCGCTGCGGGATGGAAAAGGGGCGGCGGTTCAGGGACCCGACGAGCGGCCAGTGGGGTGCGTGAGGCGGACGAGGCCGTGGGTGCCCAATGGGCGCGAGCGCCGGGCGCAGCGGGGGGGAATGCTTGGCCGTGCGTGGCCGTGGACAGGGGCGCGGTGGCCGGGCGGAACGGACCCGAGCGACGGCCAGAGAGGGGGGCCGCGGCCGCGGCGAGGCCAACCGCCAGTGGCCGGAGTGGACCGGACGGGAGGAGCACCGGGCGGCGCCGGAGCGGGTGTGAGGTGAACGCGTGCTGCCCAGAGCGTGAGCTCCGGCACGCGGGCGCGTGTGCGCGCGGTGGCGCACCGAGGGAGGCGCGGACGGCGCGGGGACAGGGGAAGGAGGGTGGACGCCGTGGCCTCACCGGGATCTGTAGGGACAGGGCAGCGGGGGGGGGCGAGGAGGTTGTCGGGGTCGACGCGGATGTAGTGGAGGCAGGCCGGCGGGGAGGAGGAAGCAGGCCGGCGAGGTGGTCCTCCAGGTGATGGTGACGGCAAGGGGGCGACGGGGTGGCTCCGGTGGGGCTCGCGGAGCTCCAGGCGGTGGTGGACGGCGACGGGCGGGCGCAGGGCATCGAGGGCAACGGGATCGGGCCGATCCCGATCCAGATCGATGGGGAAGGAGAAGGGGATCGTGGGGGAGGGGGGCGAGTGGGGCGTCGGTGGGGGTTAGGGTTTCACCGGGTGGGTGGATAAGGTAAGAGGTGGTGGCCAGTTGGGCCAGTTGGGCCAGCCATTGTGGCCTGCTGGGTCGGCTGGTCCAGTTGGGCCAGGGGGTGGGGGTTTATCCTTTTGATTTTTTTGTTTTTCTTTTATCTTTCAATTTCTTTTCTGTTTATTTCATCTTTCAAATTGTTTTAGTTTTGTAAAACCTATAGTTAGCTCCTAAATTAGTAATAGTAATTATACCACTGCCACAATTAACTTGGCACCTAAATATAATAGTTTGTAATTGTTTATTATTTTAAAAGCATTTAAATAATTGTTTTTGCTACTGTTTTACTCATTTTAGAGTATTGAGACATTTTATAAAAGTGTGGTTTCTCTGCCATAATTACCTATGCATTAGTTGGCACAACCCGAACAATTTAGTTTTAATATTTGAAAAGCTTTTTCGTTTGACTTGATTTTGAATTTAAATTTGAATCGGTTTCGAATCAACGCGAGTCTATCAACAGTAACCGGGGTGACGTGGCACCGCTAACGTGGGATTACTGTAGCATGATTATCCGGGCGTCACAATTCTCCTCCACTACAAGAAATCTCGTCCCGAGATTTAAGAGGGGGGCAAGGGGGAAGAATAGGTTACAAAATTCTAACGATTCTTCTTGGTCTTGGTTGCTCTTCTCGAAGAGGTCGATTCATTACGTTGATGTCTTCATTTCTCTGCTTCGGGAACTCCATCGTACTTACGAAAGAATAAAGGGTGGGTAGCCCGGGAGAACGGACCTCTGCAAGGTTGACTATCTGGTCGATAACATCGAGGGAAGGTGGAAAGTAACTCTCGAATTGAAACTTAAGAAAATATCGAGGGCAAAGTAAGAAGGTATCATGAGGAGTTTCAAATGGATAGGTAATGGTTCGATGTCTGAAACCAAGTGCGAAAAGGGTCCAGAGCAATGAGATTAAGTATTGCGTCTGTTACGAAAATAGATCACTAGGAAGGTGGCCCGTGAATTACATACGAGGCCACGCGCGAGGAACAACCTTGGGAACAGGGGGTGTACAGAAGAGTCAGATTTCGATCTTGTGGAACTGTGGGTTATGGGCCCACCATGTGGGTTAAAAGTAGGAAGAGGGGTGACGTCTTGCACGATCATGTGAGCAAGGCATGTCAGAGAATAACCAGTCAGTTATGTTGGCAGCATCGTTGGTACCAAGGGCGAGGGACGAAGAGAACCATTTTCCTGCTCGTTGAACGAGGCGGACCAATAGGCAAGGTTCTCATCCATCGGTGTCTACCGGAATGTCATCAACAATAGTAACAGGGTCTTATTGACAGAGTAGTACACCGAGGTGTTTACATAAGCAGTGAATTATTACTGCTTAGATCATATAGTTCACAAGAAAGATTAAATAAAATAATGGAAAGGAAAAGGGTGATCATCAGATTAAACAGAACAATGGAAAGGAAAATGTGTTTAAACACATATTTCAAGGGTATGTCCTTCCCAAGGACAAGCTGAGCATGATATCCATGACAGGATATAATGTAGAAAACTCTTTAGGTAGGGGAGAGAAATTTCATGACATTACCCATACAACGGTGTTTGGATAATTGAGCAGGAAACAATTAGCTTTGGGCTTCAAATGTTCCTGTTGAAAATCGGAGTACCATAGACATGCTTCGAGATAGCATTGACATGGTCAACAGGTGAAGATCAGAATTTGGAAACAAAAAGTATCCATCAGGAACAACTTATAGAATAAGTCTTACAATTTCCTCAGGGAAGAGTAGCTAACCTTGCTAAAAAGGAATCTATGACAATAGGGCCAACCGGCCAGGTGTGCTAGGCACGACATCACCTTACTGGGTCACATAAGACCAATGTTATAACTCTTGGAAATATGTTCCAACCATCACATCTGACCGAGATTCAGAGCTGATTGGTGTCAGGATAACTCAGACTCAGGATGCCTGAGAAGAAAGGTGCAACACAAATTGTCGAGATGACATTGTAAGATTCTCGAGAATTGAACTATGGAAGCGAGTTCCGAAGAGTTCATCATTAAATCAAGGAGAGGGTGAGGGGGTGGCTGATGGACTCAGCGACAATTCCTCTAGATTTCCAAAAGATGGATTTCCACAAGTATGTCAACAAGGAGATAACATTTGTCAATTCAAATGGTATAATGATGTATGCTCGAGGAAAACATACACAATTAAACATTGGTTGAAAGGTGCACCCGAAATATGGGCTGGGTTGCACGACCAACGTCGGAATGGTGATTCAATAATCAATAGTCTAAGAATGAACGTTCAACCATTAACTTCAAAGGAATAGGGTTCAATCTTGCGGTGCTCGATCCCAGTGGCAGTAGGGGAAACGACATGTATTGTATTGTTGCCATCGAGGATAAAAATATGGGGTTTATATCATATTGCATGAGTTTATCCCTCTACATCATGTCATCTTGCTTAAAGCATTACTCTGTTCTTATGAACTTAATACTCTAGATGCATGCTGGATAGCGGTCGATGTGTGGAGTAATAGTAGTTGATGCAGGATCATTTCGGTCTACTTGTCACGGATGTGATGCCTATATACATGATCATACCTTGATATTCTCATAACTATGCTCAATTCTATCAATTGCTCGATAGTAATTCGTTTACCCACCGTAATACTTATGCTATCTTGAGAGAAGCCACTAGTGAAACCTATGGCCCCCGGGTCTATTTTCCATCATATTAATCTTTCGTCAACAATTTATTTCTATTACCGTTTATTTTGCTTTCTTTACTTTTAGTCTTTATCATAAAAATACCAAAAATATTATCTTATCAACTCTATCAGATCTCACTCTCGTAAGTGACCGTGAAGGGATTGACAACCCCTTTATCGCGTTGGTTGCGAGGTTCTTATTTGTTTGTGTAGGTGCGTGGGACTCGAGCGTGGCCTCCTACTGGATTGATACCTTGGTTCTCAAAAACTGAGGGAAATACTTACGCTACTTTACTGCATCACCCTTTCCTCTTCAAGGGAAAACCAACGCAGTGCTCAAGAGGTAGCAACGGACTCCAGATCTGGCCTCCCAATGAAGAACAGGAGGTGACGGTGGCTCCGTATCATGGAACGCGATAATTCTTTCTCCCTGATTTTTTTTCTGGAAAATTAGGATTTTATAGCGTCGGTTTCAGGGTCTGTGGGGCCACCAAGTAGGGACAACCCACCTGGGCGCGCCTGGTGAGGGGGGTGCACCCTGGTGGGTTGTGCCCACCCAGGTGCCCCCCTCCGGTAGGTCTTGGCTCCAGAAATTCTCTTATTTGATATAAAAATTCCTCGCAAAGTTTCGTTCCATTCCGAGAACTTTTATTTCTGCACAAAAACAACACCATGGTAGTTCTGCTGAAAACAGCGTCAGTCCGGGGTTAGTTTCATTCAAATCATGCAAATTAGAGTCCAAAACTAGAGGAAAAGCGTTAGGATAAGTAGATACGTTGGAGACGTATCAACTCCCCCAAGCTTAAACCTTTGCTTGTCCTCAAGCAATTCAGTTGATAATCTGAAAGTGAAAAAAAAACTTTCACGAACTCTTTTGCTCTTGTTTGCATAAATAGGCTTAAACAACACCCAAGTTTTCAGCCAATCGTTATAACTAACCATGTCGACAATAACTCTTAAAAATTATATTGACTCATATCAATGACATAATCAGCTAGCGAGCAATAATAAGATATCTCAAACGGCAACACATACGTTGTCAAAACAACCATGATATAATATGACAATAGTGGTATCTCGCTAGCCCTTTCTGAGACCGCAAAACATAAATGCAGAGCACCGCCAAAGTTCAAGCAGCGACTAAACATTGTAATTCATGGTAGAAAAGATCCAGTCATGATGCACCCAACATTAGCTACACACAATGCATCAGCATGATAGCAGTGCTCTCAGGTTTTGGTGCTTATTTTAGAAGGTGATAACACAACATAAAAGTAAATAGATAGTCCCTTCGTAGAGGGAAGCAGTGATTTGCAGAGGTGCCAGAGCTCAAGTTTTAAAACAGAGGTAAATGATATTTTGAGACATGCACCCTTCTCATTTACTTCACGACCAAGCTAATATTCCAAGAATTCTCAAGCATCTAAGCTTGGGGATGCCCCGGTAGGCATCACACCTTTCTTCTTCAACAATTATCGGTTAGTATCGGTTGAGCCTAAGTTTTTGCTTCTTCACATGATGTGTGCTATTGTTGGAATGTCATTTTATTTTGTTTTGCTTACTGTTTTAACAAAATACTTAGATCTAAAAGATTTAAATAAGAGAGAGTCCTCACATAGCTATCTATTTACTTAACTACTCGCATGATCTTCACTTATATCTTTTTGGAGTAGTTTGTCATTTACTCTTGTGCTTCACTTTTACCTATGAGTAAATTGTTGAATGAATTGAATATCATGAAGTTGAAACTAAATGTTCATATCATGCCTAGTGGTAGCTTCACATTGGGTTTAGAAAGTGAAATCTTTTGAAGCTTGACAATCACAATATTGGTCATGCAAGCAATTCATGAATGATTAGTAGAAGGAAGAGAACTTTCACATGCAAATACACTATCTTGGAAATATTTTGTGATTGTGAGCCCCCATCAAAATATTATATGCCAAAATTGTTGACGTTGGACAAGGAAGACAACGTAATGATTTATGTTTGTTCCTATTCACATAGAAGTTATATTGTCATAGATCCTTCAACATGTGGTGCTTGCCCCCCATCTTTGCTAGCCAAAAACTCCGCACCAAGTAGAGATACTACTTGTGCATCCAAAAACCCTTAAAACCCAAATCTTATTTTCAAGAGTCCAGCATACCTACCTAAGTATTGAGTAAGATCCTTCAAGTAAGTTGTCATCGGTGCAATAAGGCAATAAAAATTGCTTCTAAAAGTGTGAGATCATTTAGTGTAAGAGAAAATTGAGCGTTGTACGAACTTGTGATGGTAATGAATAAAAGTGACAGACTACATAATAAAGGTTGCCATCACAAGGGGCAATATAACGTGACGTTCTTTTGCGCTAAGGGGTTGAGCATACAAACAAATAAGCGCATGGCAACCTCTGCTTCCCTCTACGAAGGGCCTATCTTTTACTTTATGTATTTACTTTTATGCAAGAGTCAAAGTTTTTCTCTCTATTCCTTTTTATTTTTCTCCTTTGCCAAGCATCATGTGGTGAGGAAAGATCTAGGCACATATGTCCAGTTGAATATGGGTAGCATGAGTTATTATTGTTGACATCACCCTTGAGGTGAATACGTTGGGAGGCAAAATTATAAGCCCCTATCTTTCTATGTCCGGTTGAAACGTTTTGCTCATGTGTATGCGGTGAGTGTTAGCAATCATAGAAAACTATATGATGGTTTAGTATCTAGAGCTCTTACTTAGACTCTGTTGAATAAGTTGAATTGCAATTGTTTGGTGACTAAGAATATAGGTTGTTGAGTTTCAAGAGAATTCATTGTTTGAACCTTAACATGTGAATTGGTTGCTACTCTGTCATGATGAGTTTTATGAGAAAGAGTTGCTGTTATGATGCTAGGAAAAGCGATTGAAATTATCATTGATCAAACTTATGCACTTTTCTAGCATTCACACTTCATAAATTATTTCTTTTATCATTTACCTACTCGAGGACGAGTAGGAACTAAGCTTGGGGATGCTGATACGTCTCCAATGTATCTATAATTTATGAAGTATTCATGCTGTTATATTATCATTCTTGGATGTTTTACAATCATTTTATAGCAAATTTATATCATTTTTGGGGACTAACCTATTGACCCAGTGCCCAGTGCCAGTTGCTGTTTTTGCTTGTTTTTTACATCGCAGGAAATCAATATCAAACGGAGTCCAAACATAGCGAAACTTTTTGTGGATTTTTTATGGACCAGAAGACATCCAGTGGGCCAGAGAAGCACCTGTGGGGGTGCCCCAAGGGGGGCACAACCCACCAGGGTGTGCCTGGGGCCACAGGCGCGCCCAGGTGCATTGTGCCCACCTCGGTGGCCTCCCGCACCCCCTCTTTGCCCTATAAATTGCCAAATATTCCAAAACCCTCGGGGGCAACCCTAGATCAGAAGTTCCACCGCCGCAAGCCTCTGTAGACATGAGAAACCAATCTAGACCCCATTCCGGCACCCTGCCGGAGGGGGGGGGGAATCATCACCGGTGGCCATCTCCATCACCCCGGCGGCCACCATGACGAGGAGGGAGTAGTCTACCCTCGGGGCTGAGGGTTTGTACCAGTAGCTATGCGTTTAATCTCTCTCTCTCTCTCTCATGTTCTTGATATGTCACGATCTTGATGTATCGCGGGATTTTCTAATATAGTCGGATCATATGGTGTTTCCCCTCTCTATCTTGCTGTGATGAATTGAGTTTTCCCTTTGAGATTTCGTTCTTATCGGATTGAATACTTTTATGGATTTGAGAACACTTTATGTATGTCTTGCTATGAATACCCGTGGTGACAATGGGGTATCGTATTGATTCACTTGATATATGTTTTGGCACTCAACTCGCGGATTCCCGAGGTGACATTGGGGTAATCTATTCATAGGGGTTGATGCACGTTCTTGTCTTTGTTTCTCCGGTAGAAATCTTGGGGCACTCTTTGAGGTTCTTTGTGTTGGATTGAGTATTATGAATCTGAAATTATTTGGTGTTATTTTAGTACGAACTCTTGGATAGATCGGAAAGAATAGCTTCAAGGTGGTTTCGTACCCTACAAACAATTTCTTCTTTTGTTCTCCACTAGATAGTAACTTTAGAGTGATTCTTCATCGCACGTTGAGGGATGGTTATATGATCCAATTATATTAGCATTGTTGAGAGATTGCACTAGCAAAAGTACGAACCCTAGGCCTAATTTTCAAGCATTGCAATACTGTTTGTGCTCACTTTTATCAATTGCTACCTTGCTGTTTTTATTTATTCAGATTATAAAAATATATTTCTACCATCCATATTACACTTTTATCACCATCTCTTCGCCGAACTAGTGCACCTATACAATTTGCCATTGTATTGGGTGTGTTGGGGACACAACAGATTTCTTGTATTTGGTTGCAGGGTTGTTTGAAAGAGACCATCTTCATCCTATGCCTCCCACGGATTGATAAATCTTAGGTCATCCACTTGAGGGAAAATTGCTACTGTCCTACAAAACTCTGCGCTTGGAGGCCCAACACGAGTCTACAAGAATAAAGTTGGGTAGTAGACATCAATGTGCTAGGGCTAGGGCAAAACCTCATCTGTGTGGCGCTGATTGCGTGAACTCGGTGAGACCGATTTCAGCAAAGAGCAAACAGAGAATTGGTCAAGCAAACTCGGTGTGACCGATCACTCATTTCGGTGAGATCAAAATGTTACAAAGGGAAACAGAGAGTTTGCAGGGCCATCTCGGTGAGACCGAGATCCGTATTGGTGTGACCGAACTATTAGGGTTTCTAGCAGTGGCTATGTCAAATGAACTCGGTGGCTCCAGATATAATGTTTCGGTGGGGCCGAGTTGCAGTTTGGGATTTGGACATATTTGGAATGAGAAAGTGGTTGAGGGTTTTGGAGCAATATCACTAAGAACTTTGAGCAACTAAACCATTAAGCAACACCTCATCCCCTTTTAATAGTATTGGTTTTCCTATGGACTCAATGTGATTTTGGATCACTAAAAATGAAATGAGGAGTCTTGAGCTTTTGCCAATATGTGTCCTTAGCATTTTGAGGGGGGCACATTCCTAGTCCATGCCATGCCATTCATTGAACTTTCTGAAATATTAGACTTGAATGGATATTAGTTCAATAAGCTATATGTTGTTATGAATTACCAAAACCACCCGGGGATTAGTTGCACTTTCAAGGAGATCTACCACAAAATCGATGTTTATGTGTCCATGAGCATGACCCCTCGATTTATATACAGGTACCAAGGGGTCCAGGGTTCTAAAATTCTTGGAGTATACGACAAGTCTTCGGTAGCCTTCGTTGCATACGCCATGAGCCGCCCTGGCATGGCCCGCCGGTGAACCGACATTGGGTCATTGGCTCGGCGCACCTAGCATGACGTGGTGAGTGACCCCCAATCAAAGACACCGTTAACGTGCACAAAGACTTTTTGGAAGTCATGGACAATGTCAAATCGGCTCCGGTAGTGAAGCGGCAACAGCGGCGCATCGATGACTCATTTTGGCTGCATAAGGCATCTCCAACGCTGACCCTCAAACCTCCCACATCCGTCCGGACCGCGGTGTCCGGACCGCCGAAGTCATCCAACGTGGTCCTGTATCAATCTGCGGCGCAGTCCAGACGCAATTTCTCCTGCAAACCGAAGACAAACGTGGGGAGGTTTGCGGGAGTCCGGACCGCTAACATGTCCACTGCTGACCGCCCTGGCCCACCCAAACCACGTGCCCGCCCTTCCACGCTCTCCATCCCACGCGTCGCGCCGCTTACCGCGCCGCATTCATGCCGGTCCAGAGCATGCAGCAGTCGGCATTGATGCCGCGATTTGACCGGATGGGAAGGCGGCGCAGATGGACGCGGCCTTTCGGGCATCACCGTCACTTCAATGCAGACGTCTCGTCCCGAGAAACCAACTCCGGCCGCTGCACCGCACTGAAGCGGGCTGGCCGCCCCTCTGCCTGGCCTAGTCGCGGCTATTTAAGCCGCGCTCCAGCATCGTTCAGAACCGCACCATCCCGAGCACCGCACCGTCCTCCTCCCCCTCGCCGAGCCCTTCCTCCTCTCTGAACCCAGCGGCGATGCCGAAGTCCTGGTTCTCCGCGCCGACAGGTGGCAACGGTGGCAGTTCATCGTCAAGCGGATCATGGTGCCGCCGTTCTCGCTCACCTGGACCATCCGCATACACGGCGGCGGGCTCCTCCGGCGATGAGGAGGACTAGCCGCAGCAGCGGCCGCGTCTCCTCTCGGAGGTGCTCTGACGGACGGAGAATCTGTTCGTCAGATGGGTCTGGTTCCACCGTCGCCAGCGCGCGTGAAGGAGGATCCACTGTCCCGCCGCGGGTCCATGCTAAAAGGGAGCCGACATCCCCACTCCAGCAGGTGAAGGACGAGCCTGCATCCCCGTCGCACAACAGCGGCCTCCACATCGTTGGCCGCGTGAAGTAGGAGCCGGCATCCCCCCAGCGCCTCTGCCGCGTGAAGGATGAGCCCGCGTCGCCCCCCACCGCACAGCCGCTACGCGCGGATCGACGAGCCCTCGTCGCCACCACGACGGCACCACGGACAAACGAAGGAGGAGCTGCCACCCTCGATCGCGAAGGCGCGTGGCCGCATCCTCCACTACCTCGGAGGTTGTGGTTTCGGTGGTGGCTCTGGCACTCGGGCCGTGGTATCCGAGGCCGAGCGCACGGCGCAGCTGTTGGGGAACGTAGTAATTTCAAAAAAATTCCTACGCACACGCAAGATCATGGAGATGCATAGCAACGAGAGGGAAGAGTGTTGTCCACGTACCCTCGTAGACCGAAAGCGGAAGCGTTATGACAACGCGGTTGATGTAGTCGTACGTCTTCACGATCCGACCGATCCAAGTACCGAACGTACGGCACCTCCGAGTTCAACACACGTTCAGCTCGATGACCCCGCGAACTCTGATCCAGCAGAGCTTCACGGGAGAGTTTCGTCAGCACGACGGCGTGGTGACGGTGATGATGATGCTACCGACACAGGGCTTCGCCTAAGCACCGCTACGATATGATCGAGGTGGAATATGGTGGAGGGGGGCACCGCACACGGCTAAGAGATCAAGAGATCAATTGTTGTGTGTATGGGGTGCCCCTTGGCCACGTATATAAAGGAGTGGAGGAGGGGGAGAGGGCCGGCCCCTATGGCGCGCCCTGGAGGAGTCCTACTCCCACCGGGAGTAGGATTCCTCCCCTTCCAAGTAGTAGGAGTAGGAGACAAGGAAGGGGAAGAGGGAAGAGAAGGAAGGAGGGGCGCCGCCCCTCCCCTAGTCCAATTCAGACTAGTCATTGGGGGGGGGGGGGGCGGCCTGCCTCTCTCTCTCCCCTAAAGCCCAATAAGGCCCATATACTTCTTTCCCCGTATTCCCGTAACTCCCCGGTACTTCGAAAAATACCCGAACCACTCGGAACCTTTCCGATGTCCGAATATAGTCGTCCAATATATCGATCTTTACGTCTCGACCATTTCGAGACTCCTCGTCATGTCCCCGATCTCATCCGGGACTCCAAACTACCTTCGGTACATAAAATCACATAAACTCACAATACAAATCGTCACCGAACGTTAAGCGTGCGGACCCTACGGGTTCGAGAACTATGTAGACATGACCGAGACACGTCTCCGGTCAATAACCAATAGCGGAACCTGTATGCTCATATTGGCTCCCACATATTCTACGAAGATCTTTATCGGTCAAACCGCATAACAACATACATTGTTCCCTTTGTCATCGGTATGTTACTTGCCCGAGATTCGATCGTCGGTATCTCAATACCTAGTTCAACCTCGTTACCGGCAAGTCTCTTTACTCGTTCCGTAACGCATCATCCCGCAGCTAACTCATTAGTCACATTGCTTGCAAGGCTTATAGTGATGTGCATTACCGAGAGGGCCCAGAGATACCTCTCCGACAATCGGAGTGACAAATCCTAATCTCGAAATACGCCAACTCAACAAGTACCTTCGGAGACACCTGTAGAGCACCTTTATAATCACCCAGTTACGTTGTGACGTTTGGTAGCACACAAAGTGTTCCTCCGGTAAACGGGAGTTGCATAATCTCATAGTCATAGGAACATGTATAAGTCATGAAGAAAGCAATAGCAACATACTAAACGATCAAGTGCTAAGCTAACGGAATGGGTCAAGTCAATCACATCATTCTCTAATGATGTGATCCCGTTAATCAAATGACAACTCATGCCTATGGCTAGGAAACTTAACCATCTTTGATTTAACGAGCTAGTCAAGTAGAGGCATACCAGTGACACTCTTTTTGTCTATGTATTCACACATATATCAAGTTTCCGGTTAATACAATTCTAGCATGAATAATAAACATTTATCATGAAATAAGGAAATAAATAATAACTTTATTATTGCCTCTAGGACATATTTCTTCAGCAGCAGCAAGCGAGGTACGACCGGCGCAATGTTGGTCGCCGCTCCGCATTCGCTAAGACAGACATGGTGCCAGAATGGGTCCGCAACGACCCAGACCTCGCCGCGGCGCAGGCGCTCCACCTCTCCGTCACCATCTCCGAGACGGCCGCCAAGCGCCGCCGCCGCCTTGACGGCGAGCTCGCCAAGATCGGCGAGAAGTGGTCGCTTAGTGACTACTCCGCCAACGCTGGTAGGGGAAAGGCCGCGGCGCCGTCAGTGCATTCAGTAGTGGCCAGGGCGGCCCTTCGCACTGCGTAGCACGACGCGGAGTGGCTCCTCTGCGAGCGCCAGGCAGCCGCCGGACAGGGCTACCGCGGACCTCCGGCATCCTTGCGTCGCTGGAGAGACAACGACGACGACACGGATACCGACGGCGGTGCGGCAAGACAGGGCGGCCACGCTTACGAGGTGGTCGTCCGATATAGGGTTTAGTGTTTTTCTAATAGTTTTTAGTAAAACAGTTGAAATGTTTATGTAAATTATATTAGAACTTGAATGCAATCCGCCCGGTTTGATTGAAATTTCATCCGGTTTGTTCAAATACATTTTGCAATGTATGCAGCTACGGTTGGATGGCGGTCTCCCGCATCCATGTCCGCGGACTAATCCTCCTGTCCGCAGACGGATGCGGGAGGAAATTTGCGGGTTGCCGTTGGAGATGCCCTAAGTGGTTGTTCGACGGTGTAGAGACCTTGATGTAACTTTTATTATGCTTGAGTTGTTTTATACTTCCGATGAGCTATTATAAATAGATTTGATCTTTTTAGAAGAAAAGAAGTATATGAATTTTTTGTAGCTCACATCAAAACATATCTCATCATCACATTTTATATGCATGAGGCATACATCTCTAAGCATGTGCATGTTTTTCTTTAGATTGTTCTGAAACTTAAAATGCTGATTTTTTATTTTTGAAAACTTCAAGCTTCATGGAGCCAGGAGCCAAAAATCATCACTAGTAGTAATGTATTATTTATTATGCTTGAGTTATTTTATACTTCTGATGAGCTATTATAATAGATTTGATCTTTTTTAGAAGAAAAAAAAGTATATGAATTTTTTGTAGCTCACATCAAAACATATCTCATCATCACATTTTATATGCATGAGGCATACATCTCTAAGTATGTGTATGTTTTTTTTTAGATTTTTCTGAAACTTAAAAGGATGATTTTGTATTTTTGAAAACTTCAAGCTTCATGGAGCCGGGAGCCAAAAATCATCACTAGTAGTAATGTGGTATCCCCTCTGTCCCATAATATAAAATCGAAGCAACTTGTAAAACGATCTTATATTATGAGACAGAGGGAATATATGCTTATTGCGGAGTTTTAATATGTCTTGCCTCTTCTTTTCAGTATTTTTTTTTGTTAACATGGGAGAGTTGCTTTCTTGTTGGAGGTTTCATTCAAATTTGTTGTGCTATTAATCGCCACTGCATACTGAAGATTGTCCCTCGAAGGTAGAAGATCAAAGCCAGATATTCACATATCTGCCAGAAAAAACGTCAACGTAGCCCACCTTGTACCATTCCCAAGGATGTTGGTGCAATGCTTTCTTTCTAGCAGATGGTTTGACCTTGGAAGGTCTCATGAGCCCGACGTTGAAGAGGACCGCATGGACTTTTCTCCTTCATGTCTAGAACGGAGTAGATCTCAGGGGAAGTAGGACAGCGAGGATTGTTCCCGGTGGTTTCACATGACCTGGCTGGCTGATCAGTTCCGCCATGATCGCTAGGTCCTGTCCTTTTGAGCTGGCCCACGACGGATCGCACGCTGCCAAAACTGCAACTCCTCTCCTCCGCTGATTATTCTTCTGGCACAATTTTTTTCTTTCGAGAACAAATATCCTTCTGGCACATGGAAAAGCCGGCCGACGCGGTTGCTTTTTTTTAGAGTCCCACACTTTATTAATTAGAAACTATGCTCATAGGGATACAAAGGGGGTCATGAGGGGATAGAAGCCACAAATGGTGACCCTGTGGAAGTGAGATAGAAAATTTAACAAGATTATGCGCCTCTAGATTCGAAGCACGACCTTCAAACACGAAATCACAACTAGCAAAATACCCTCTTCTATTATTTATCTCCTTGACGACTGTGATATGGGGGCCTCCTATCCCTTTTTTGATGTCATCCACAATCGGCTTGCAGTCACATGCAATCACCAAGTGATCCAAAGATAGCTCAGCCGCAAGTGCCAAGGCCTCACGACAAGCAATGGACTCTAAAATTGTAGGATTTATAATCCCAGATAGAACAATTGCTGAGGACCCGAGGTATTGACCATGTTCATTCCTGCACACTGCTGCCGCAGCTCGAACACGCCCATCGTGGGACAGACCCCCATCTACATGGATTTTAACATGTCCACTTGGAGGTGCTTTCCAAGAGCTTCGCCTCATTATCGCATGTGCGTGTCCAGACGGAGTGGGAGTGCTCACAATCATATTCACGCCATCCAACCCGGCAATGAAGCTTTCTATGAAGCGGTGAGTCGACATTGGGCTTTGAAATATTGACTCGTGTATTGCTTTTCTACGCATTGTCCATATTGCCCAAAGAGTAACGACCATCTTCACAAACTCCATATGTGATAATGCATCCATCATGTTAGTGTTTTGCATTAGGTTCTTGAGGCTCAACAATATGAGCAGTTAATTCCTCGTCACCTAAGGCCCACACACACCTCGATGCCGTGCAATCAATCAACGAGTGCCTCCATGAATCAGCAACTCCACATAGCCGGCAAGAATCTGTGTCACACATGTTTCTATGGTGGCGCATGTCCTTTGACGACAAAGAATGTCTTGCCAGCCTCCAAAGGAAAGTTCTAATTTTTCCTGGAAGACGGTTGGGCCCGCTTTCGCTGCGACAACAGAAGCAGCATACTCTGCAAAGCCCATACAGAGAGTCGCACTTCATTGCCGGGGGCAGGCCCGGTCCTGAGATTTCGGGGGCCCGGGGCAAGATAACAAAAAGGGGCCCTAAACGCACATAACTTTTTTTCTATTTCAAATGCAAATGAATACTCATTACACTAAATTTATATTGCCTTGTCATATCGACTATTTAGAAAATCTGGGGTCATAATCATTCACATAATTTTGGTCACTATTGTCAATCAATACTTATATTTTTTCCATTAGGTGAATTAGTAACCTTCGGTGCCAACTAATTTTTTTATCATCCTATAATTTTTTGCTAGGTTGTTATTCAACAGTAACTAACTAAAAATAATTCCTCGAAATCCCTAGCAGAAGTACTTTCTTTATTTGCGGGGAATTAGTAGATGTACTTTTCTGGCACTATATAAACTCATTTGCATGTTCTCTTTTCTTTCTCATTGTTAGATGGTATTTTCCAAATAAAATCTTGCTAAATTAATAGCATTCTTGCTACTAGTTAGCACACAAGCATACAATACAAGAAATCAAGAACACTGCTAATTGAATACTATATAAATAGTAAGAACAAGGCATGGATTGATTTAATTACCTGGATGGCTAGAAAATTAAAAATTGCAAGCTTTTGCTTCTGCTTGCGAGTCACGAACAGAAAGCCGAGTTTCCATTTTCTATTCCCAAATAATACAAGAAATTAGAGTGGGAGAGAGATATGTATGAGGATTAACTTCACGAACTGAACAATCTAACATGATAAAAAAGAGGAGATTTGCGTTTAAGAGAAGGTTAATGGTATCTCCGAAAATCACAAGTAGACGACGCAGGCGACCTTGGCATTAGCATGGCTGCTTCGTTCCAGAAATGAAGTAGAAAGATGAGAAGACCACGCACCTGCGGCAAGGACGGAATTAATTGATCTGTTATAGTTCTTTCCCTTTTTCAGAATCAGTGGGAAAGAATTCTTTCCTAAAAATCACAATTATTTCCTAAATATCACAACGTAAGGGAACGAAGTGATTAGCCATCGGGGGCCCTTTCTAATCGGGGCCCCGGGGCGCCCCCCCCCCCCCCTCAGGGCCGGCCCTGCCGGGAGTTCGTTGGGCGTGGCTATATACAAGCACATATATGTACTAGCCGTGCGTTGCGACGGGCTCTTGAAATAGTTTGCAAGAGTTACATGTTAAATTTCACATGTACAAACAATATAACACAAACACAATTATTAAATAATTGAAGTCCATTTTTGCAATGTAAATTGATAACAAAAAGAAAGATTAACAACATGTCCATGTAACAAATTGAGCGATGTTCCAACTAAACATCTATTACAAAACTATCAATATCTAGATGATGCGCTTAAGAAATTCTTTCACAATATCAGAAAAGTTGCCTTTAGCTTCATTCCCTAGTAGAACGCACGTGCGTTGCTACGGGCTATGCATATAAATAAATAAAAAATATTAAGGTTGTCTTCGTCGGCACCCTTGATCCCTCTAAACCCACCACCAACTTTGGCGCTCGCAACTTTCTGCCTAGCCACACTTGAATATGTTAACCCCTGCCTTTCCTCCGTCGGCAATGACCCGATGTTATTGTTGTTCTTTTTCCTCCCGCCACTGCTTTTTTGTTGTCCACCCTGCAAAACCGCCCACCTCTCTCTTCCTAACCCCCAGCCACTGCCACCCGCAATTGCCAAGTGCTGACGCTCATTGCCTCCCGGCCCAAGTCACCGCCGCCAACGCTACCCACAATTAGGGAGTGCTGATGCATTCCGCCTTGCCGCCCCGTTGCCCAAGTCCCCGCCTACATCATGCGTTGCTACGGGAGACAAAAATCGTCGATGATCGTCACATTGTCCACCTATTCTCGATGAATATGATCAATCCCAAGTCAATGAGTGGCGGAGCTTCCCACGAATGCTTGGAGGGGCAAAAGACTTTTAGGATCCCGTGCACATCAAGCAACATTGTCAATTTTTTTTACCATTATAGGACATTTTTTTCCTTCCCTTCCTTCTCAACCCACATATCAAGTAACCAATTCTGGTTAAACATAGTAATTTACGAATTTTTATATGATTGCAAGAATGGCACTGACCGAGACATTCTAAGAATGCCATTTTCTGTGAATAATCTCAAGCAACTACTCCCTCTGTCCCAAAAAGCTTGTCTTAGATTTGTGTAGAAACGGATATATCTAGACACGTTTTAGTGTTAGATTCATCTGTATCTAGATAAATCCAAGACAAGATTTTTAGGACGGTGGTAGTGTAATTTAGTGAATTTAGTCCATATGCATAACCTTTTCAGCATGCATAGAGCAATGATACACATTATGCCAGTAAACCTCAACCGGATCATCTTTGTGTGCATGTTGAACTTAGTACTACATATATACAGCTAACTTGAATGATAACAAATATTTGCACACAAATAAGATGGATGTTTTAGTAGAACTGAAGTATACCCGGCACGAAAAAGAGAACTGAAGCATACAAATGCACAACAGGAAAAGCGCACTTCTATTTACTTGGCAGAAACTCCTAAATAGTTGTATCTTAACATAAGTAAGCAGAAGCACTAAATTGTACTCCCTCCGTCCCATAATATAAGACGTTTTTTGACACTACACTAGTGTCAAAATATGTCTTACATTATGGGACGGAGGGAGTACATAGGAGAGGAGAAAGACACTGTTAAAAATTTGGATAGTCCCAAACCGCAACTAATGAAAGTCCAGGTGCAGTGGATAGTAAAAAAATGAAAGGATTTTTCTCTAGCACACATTTCTTATCCTCTCTCTTTTGCTTTTTCTTTCTTTTACTCTCAACTTTATTTGAGAGAATCTTTTACTCTCAACTTAATCACACCATAACTGAACTGCAACTCTGCAAGCCCAGACTGCGAGCCCAATTTTCTATCTCACACAGGAGCGGGTCACAAGACATCTTCGTTCTTTCATTGAACCGAACCACACCACAGACTGAACTGAGCCCCCCAAAAAAGACTGAACCGCGCCCAAGTTCCTGTCTCACAAAAGCAGGTCACACCGGTGCAGATAGTTTAGGGGAGCTGAGGCAGAAAAGGAAGGCAACAGAGGTTGGGCCAGCCTGTGAGCTGTGACATAGAGATGGGGAGGAGCGAGAAGGCTGGAAGAGAGCATGGTAGTTGGTGGTGAAGGTCCGTCAGAAGCGCGGACTCTGCACACTCTGCCGCTGTGCAATGTCGGCATCGCCCGTGCGCCGATGCGGATGCAGTCTACCACGGGTCCATTTTCTGATGGAGTCTTGCAATGCTTCTTCACTATGTACAAAAAACACCATCTATTTAGAAACAGATGAAGTACATGCTGCATGATCAGTTGGTCACACACCTCAAGAATCAATACATCAGGTCACCAAAACATCAGAAAATGATCTTTTAAACATGACGATGGGTGAAAAATGCAACAGTACATTGATCTTCTAAATTCTGCAACAAACTCTCAAATTGATTTCTTTTTTCATTCTGAATCTGTAGAGAAAATAGGAAGCTCAGGCTACTCACCAAAACCCGACATTGAAGTCCACACCTATGCCAAGCTTATATACCATGAGCATGAGGCACCTTCTCCCCTGAGTCTGAATACAGAAAGATAGATATCGAAACAAATCAATTATCTCTATAGCTTTCTACCCCAATGGCTTTTTATTAACATTCAGAAGACGTTTTCAGTACTGATTCGTCTAACTTGCAGTTGCCCATAACCCGTCGCAAGTAACTGGGGAGAAAGAAGGCATCCAAATATGGATTGTTAGTAAAAACAAAGAATCACAAGCGTACTTTTGGCTGTTGCAAACCCACATATATGAATATGAGGGAAAGAGAGAGGCAACCTAGCAGCTAGCTCAGCCAGCAATGGTAGCTGTCGCTGCTTCTTGCTCCTCCTGGTCAATGCTAGTCACTGCTCCTGCCTCAAGCAGCTGCGCATGCAGCCAACAACAATTCAGAGATATAAGATGACAGATAACAGAAAACCAGAAAGCAAGACGACGACACAGTGAAAAACTTTCAAATTGCAATTCGTGTATACCAAGCTATGCTATGCATTTTGGCATAAGTTGTGGAACCACACACATATTTTCATTTAAATAAAAGTAGTACTCAAGGTCTGAATTCAGTTTCAGAGAACAAAGCACGCATACTGAAGTTCGATGACAGGTCGACGGAGGTTGTCCCTGCATGGCACCTTGTCGGACAACGCTGAACTTGTTGCCGGTGATGCTAGGCACTGGGGGGACAGCACGAACAGCAGCATCGGCGGGAACGGCCCGACGAAGCATTGTTAAAAGCATTCATACAGAATATAATCTTCTAGCATGATAACAATAAAAAAATACAAATGCAATAATCCACCAAATGTAGGAAAGCATTGTTACTGAATATATATTCTAATCTTTGATAAATAGAGAGCTGAAACCATTGATCAGATGCAAGAATACAGGAGGAGGAGGTGCACAACTACATGTAGGGCGTGCAGACGCCGCCAAACTGCGCAACCTAAAAATCTTGAGAAAATGTAGTCATGAGCAAAACCAAAAGCAAGCTGCTGCAGCAGAAAGCACTACCATTAGTTCAGTCATGTTCAATTAGTTATGTTGTGCCTCTTAGTTCTGAATTGCTGCATTTTACGTTTTCTAACTTACTGTGATCAATCATAAGTTCATAACTGAGAAATGACCACTTTCCTGTGTTCTGATTTGGCTCTGCGCCATTGTACTGATATAGTGATATCGTTACATGCTCACTTTCTCCAGCTCCACTGATGTCCACCATGGAATGAAATTGAAAACGTATCTGGCAACCCCAGGTACGTATTAGCTTTTGAGCACCAGCTAGAAGAAAATACAAAGTACCTAGGTCAGTGTTTCTTATATATCCTTGTCTATAATTTGAAAGATTATGTACTCTGCTACTTGGAAACATGTTACTGTCACAGCCCAGCCTATGATAGCTCGGTAGCTTAGTCGTTTTGGTTATGCACTGGGCCTGTCAGTGTGTTAGCCTTTTGTTCCTGGAATATGTGACTGGGAATGTAGACCTTAGTCTGGCCTTTTGGGGCATATGGAGGCGTGGCTTTAAGGAGTTGTACCTCAAGCGAGTAGAGAAGTGAATAGTGAGATGATGAACTCCTCTGTATCCCCAACTGCTACCTCTGTTCACCCTTCCGATCTAATAATATAGATTGATTCTAGATCAACTGGTGTTTGGTGTCCTGCCATCATCATAAGATCGTAACAATTACTCGAGCAATTCTTTTGAGGTTCTCCAACTATTACTGGAAATGGCGTTTTCCATCTCAAAACACATTCCTTCACTGTATTTAAGTTTTTGCACATTTGCAGCAAGGGAACCTAAGAAGTATATGTATTCCCTATAAATGGTGGATAAACTTATACACCAACATGCTACAACATACCATTGTGTCAACTTCACAAAAGAATTGTTTGCTCCTTGAACCTATAAATGGACAGCCTAGGGATAATCTATATTTCTTTTGATAAAACCATACGCAAGGAAACTGAACTTCCATGCAAGAACTGAATAAAAGAATGATAGATAGTCTATACTAATTTATAATACCCTCAGAATAAAAAACATGTATAATATACTAATATCTTGTATAGACAATGCAAAACACTGCCATTAGTTCCATACTTCTAGTGCGTGTTGTAGACATAGAGAAGTCAATCGTTTACATTGCGGTATTTTAATTTTTTTTTTAGAAATGGAGGATGACCCCCGACCTCTGCATCTGGGAGATGCATACGGCCACTTTATTAATTATTCTCGAGGACCTTACAAAGTATTACAGACAATATTCCTAAATCCACCATCTCGGCAACATATGCCGCTACTCTTATCCATATGATGAAGGGATGCTAGTTGGGCCACTACCCAAACCACTCACCTAAACCTAACATCAAAAGCCGGAAGCCCCAGCCGAGCCACATACCGGGTCTGGGGCACAATCCGGTCAGACACACTCTTGTGTCGTCGCAGCCATCTTCCACAGGTCCGTCTTCAGAATATATTGAGTCTTCTACCTTGTGTAGGCCACTCCGCCATCGACGTCACCATGACGCCAGACAGCTACCTCCTCCTGCGCGAGTCCATCTCCGCGCATCTGGCGCCAAGTCTCCACTGCACCACGCTGCCGAGACCTGCTGCCATCAATGTTTAAGATGAAGCACCGCTCCACCAAAGAAGCCGCCCACTGGTCCCTCGATCCCGTGAACACCTCAAAGACTGACGCCCTCGAGAGGAAACGACACAAAATAGCGCCGCCGTCGTCCGATCTACTGATCTAGGGTTTCCCCCGGAGATAGCAGATGGTGGCCTTGAACTTCTCCTCGGCGATGCCTTCAAGAAGGGAACGCCGCATAACAGCGCCGTCACCGCCGGCCTTGGCAGCTAGCCAGAGGCAGGTTTTCACCCAGATCTGTTCGAAGAGCCTCCATCAAGCATCGCGTGCACGGATCGCCTAGCACCGGGCCGTGGTGCCTCGCCAGATCCAAGATCAGCACCGCCACCACATGCCCGCTGTCCACCTCGCGCCGCTCGAAGAAGACACCACCCGGAACGCCGGATTGCCGCTGCCACGAGCACGCCACGCCCACCGGAGCTCGTCAGGCCGACCCCCTCTCACGGGAACGGCCGACCCCTCCGCCACCACCTACATCCCCTCGCCGAGACCCGCCACCACGCCGCCGGACGCCATGGGCCGCGCACGCCCGGGCCGCCACCGGTTCCCGCCGAGATCTGCCGCCCCAGTCCCAACAGGAGCCGCGAGGAGTCGCCCCGCCGCCGCCGTCAGCCTCACGAGCTTCGCCCGGCGGCTTCCTCCGGCGGCGGCGCGGGGCTGGGGGCGATTGGGTGGCGGCGCGCTAGGGTTGGGGGCGATTGCGGTATTTTAATGGCTGCTAAAAGAACAAACACCTTAAACTACAGAGGGCATAGACAGCAATGAACACCTAGTCACAGAGGCAACACTCACCATCAAGCAAGCAGGGCACGCCCAACGCAACCGTCTTAACCCCTTCACTCACTTCTTCATCGTGTAGTTGAACTGCTTCCACCCCAGGCATCGTCCCTGAGGAGCTCAAAGTTCAGCTAGAAGAACGTATTCTTTGAGGTCGCACCGGATGCACCAGAACACCGGATACAGTAGGCATAGACTAGCCCGCAGGCGTGCCCTACATGCACCATCCGATCATGAGGTTATCAGGCTGTTAAATAAAAAGTATTAGTTTGTAAGAGATACACATACACTAATTGATATAAACTCAATATTCATCGATCTGAGTCTCCAACAAGTATGAAAAGGTAACTCTGAATTGCTAAAAAATCTGAGTCTCCAACGCACGGGTACAATAATGAGAAATTAGTTCGCACCATGTGGCATCCCATTAATGCATAATCCAAGCTAAAGCTACCCGATTAGAGCTCAACTAATGCATAGGAAATTCTTCTAGTCCGTGACAAAGATGTTGCTCACAAAGATACTTGTCCTTCTAGAAATTTTCATGCTGATTTTTTTATTGCCTTGCAAATAAAGATTGTGGGCGCCGTGTGAGGAGTGGGAGCACATCGGCGGCTGTGGCGTTCAAGCAATGTGTTGTACAGGTGGTGCAAATTAAGGAGCAAGCTAATGTACCAGCTTCCTTCTCCATGGACAAGTTGATAAGGGTGATATGCACCATCACGTCAGCCACCAGATCGTCACCGGCCCCTTCTCTTACTATGGCCACCATGAGTCTGCTCATTCACCGCTTGTGTGCAGCTTCTGGCGAGGAGGAGAAAAAGATAAAGAAGAGCCAAAGGCATAATGTTGGGTCTTCGTATTGATAGGACCAACCGATAGGATTTGCCCGTGTGTTGCTACAGGTGACAATGCAAGTAAATGAAACAAACAATTATGTTTTACCAATTGCATCGACCAATCAGTTAATTCTACAGCCATGGTATTGGGTGGAGTATTGTTTCTTCACTGATATATAATATTGAAAGTGTATAATTTGATATTGTGAAGTACCCTACACATGTACTAACTCGAAGAATAGCAAGAAGAGAATATTTATCTGGCTTAACAAATCATAATATAGCACTGTGAAGAGAGGTATACAAAATATAAGATTGGTCAAAACAATAACCACTTAGCTGAGAGTTGCAAAGCCCAAAACGCTACACTCACGGAGCCATACTCACAAACTGAGGAGCAAATAATATGCTTCCCTGTGAAAAACTAATCCGCCCTTGTCTGTAACGACCCTACCGGATCGAAGCAAGGGAGGAAGGGGATCGGGAGGAATCAGATGAGCTTGAGGGAGAAGAAAGAGCAGGTGAGAGCTGGAAGAAGAGGAACGATACAGAATTCAGAATATTCTTTTTTTTTTTACATCCATACCCCGGCCTCTGGCCTCACCCACACATATACTCACTCGGTAGCCTAGGACCCCACTGGTCACACACACACATGCCTACGAAGATTAGTCTTCACTCCCTGTTGGTGGGTCCTCGCCATTCTCCTTGTTGGGACGCACCTGTGGTGCATCGCTGTCCGTCTTCTCCTCTATGTGATGAGCAGGAGGGGAAGGCGTGACAGTTGCCCCTTCTTGAGATGCAGCCCCCCCCCCCCCCCCCGTCAAGGTTTATGTCTCGAAAGCGTTGCTGTAGCACATGATAGTTCTCCCATGTCGCGCTCGCTGGCGACAATGTTTGCCAGTGAACCAAGACCTGCGGAATCGCCGCATTCCCCTTCTTCACGAGACGACGTTCCAGGATCGCCTGCGGCACCAGATCACCGATGGTGAGGTCCGGTGGAGCGGGCAGTTGATTGAATACCGGAGAGTAATCTGCCGTGAATGGCTTGAGCTGCGAGACATGAAAAACAGGGTGAATTTTGCTCTCAGGTGGTAAGTCCAGCTTGTAGGCGCAGGACCCAATTCGACTGATGATCTTGTACGGGCCGAAGAATTTGTATGCCAGTTTCGGGCACGGCCTGCTGACGACGGACGACTGTACGTATGGCTGCAATTTCAGAAGCACTTGTTCCCCCACACTGAATTCCCGGTTTGTTCGTTTGCGATCCGCCTGATGCTTCATGCGTTGCTGTGCCCGCAACAGGTGCGCTTTCAGTAGGTAAGTGGATTGCTGGTGCTCTGCGGCGAGCTCGTGTAGGGAGTCCGGTGTCTGGACATTGAAGAGATTGGGTAGTGCTCCAAAATTTGGCTCCACGCCATATAGGGCTGTGAATGGCGTACAACCAATGGCACTGTGAAAGCTGGAGTTGTACCAGAACTCTGCCATGGGTAGCCACCGCTTCCAGCGGTTCGGCGTATCATGGACGGCGCAGCGTAGATAGTGCTCAAGGCATTGGTTGACTCGCTCACTCTGTCCGTCCGTCTGCGGGTGGTATGCTGTGGTGTACAGTAGCTTTGTGCCCACAAGTTTGAACAATTCCCGCCAGAACACACTGGTGAATATCTTGTCGCGGTCGGACACAATCGATGCTGGCACACCATGAAGCTTGACAATATTGTCGAGGAAGGCACGCGCGACTTGCGGAGCAGTGAATGGGTGATGCAGAGCAATGAAATGAGCATACTTGGTCAGGCGATCCACGACAACCAAAATGACATCTGCTCCTTCAGACCGTGGCAGTCCTTCTATAAAATCCATTGTGACGTCGCCCCAAGCACGAGCAGGAACATGCAGAGGTTGAAGGGTGCCCGCGGGGTGCACATGTTCATGTTTGACGTGCTGGCACACTCTGCATTGCTTGACAAATTCTTCCACCTGTATCTTCATCCCAGGCCAGTAAAACAAGTTCTTCAAGCGCAGGTATGTTGGCCGTATCCCTGAATGTCCACCCACTGCGGCTGCATGCAACTCGCTGATTAACTTGGTTTGTAGTGCGGCATTATCCCCAATCCAGAGACGGCCTTTGAACTTGATCATGCCCCTGTCCAATTCGTGGCCCTGATCGTCTGGGCTGCGCACCGCCAATGCCTGCAGAAGTTCAGTAGCCTTTGCATCAGTCTGATAAGAGTTGCGTACCTCTTGTATCCAGGATGGCTGGCAGGTAGAGGTGGAAGTGACAAGGAATAGGTGGCCAATGCGAGACAAAGAATCAGCAGCGTTGTTGTCGATGCCGCGTCTGTACTTGAACTGGAACTGAAGGCCTCCTAACTTGGCCATCGCCTTGCGTTGTACCTCGGAACCGAGTTGCTGTTCTCCGAGAGTACACAAACTCTTGTGGTCTGTCAGAATAGTGAATTGTCCATGTTGCAGGTACGGCCGCCATCGATCGATCGCCATCATGACTGCAAGAAACTCTTTCTCATACACGGAGAGTTTCAGATTGTTAACACCGAGCGCGCGACTTAGGAAAGCAATTGGATGACCTTGCTGGGATAACACGGCGCCGATGCCCGTGTCGCACGCATTTGTTTCCACTATGAACGGCAGAGAGAAATCTGGCAAGGCGAGCACCGGTGTAGTGGTCATGGCCTCTTTCAGTTTCTGAAACGCTGAAGTTGCAGCGTCAGACCACATGAAACCTTTCTTACTGAGAAGAGATGTCAACGGTTTCATGATGATGCTGTAATTTCTGACGAATTTGCGGTAGTATCCTGTTAATCCTAGAAATGCTCGTAGTTCGGTGGGAGACGATGGTTGTGGCCAGTTTTGAATTGCAGTTGTCTTGTCCGCCTCTGTGGCCACGCCCTCGGCTGAAATTACATGGCCCAGATAGTTGATCGATGGCCTTGCAAAGGTGCACTTGGAAAACTTGGCATAGAGTTGGTGTTGTCGCAGCGTTGCAAATACTTGTCTAAGATGCTGCAAATGCTCATCAAATGATGGACTATAAGTCAAGATATCATCCAGGAAAGCGATGACATACTTGCGTGTTACTGGGGCAAACACCGAGTTGATCAGACACTGGAATGTAGGTGGACCATTAGTCACACCGAGGGGCATCACCCGAAACTGGAAGTGGCCATGGTGAGTCTTGAATGCTGTTTTGGCTTCATCTTCTGGGCGCATTCAAATTTGGTGATAGCCTGCGCGCAGGTCAATTTTGGAGAAGAAACGGGCACCCGCCAGCTCGTCGAGTAGTTCATCAATGACAGGCAGCGGAAACTTGTTCTTAATGGTGATGTCATTTAGGCGACGGTAATCAATACAGAAACGCCATGTACCATCCTTTTTCTTCACGAGCAGAACAGGTGCAGCAAAGGGGCTAATGCTTGTTGTGATCAGACCTGTCTGAAGCATCTCAGCTACCTGACGCTCGATCTCATCTTTTTGTAGTGGTGAATACCGGTAGGGCCTGACATTTGGAGGAGAGGAGCTAGGCTCGAGATGAATTGCATGATCAAAATCACGGTGCGGCGGCAAGGTTTTGGGTTCCTGGAAAACATCAGCATATTCATCAAGGATAGCTTGCAATTGTGGATTCACTTGTTGGTCCGCTGCTGCAGAGTGCTCGGCAGTTTGAATCACAGCCAATGCCCACACATCATTGCCTAAAATCCACTTGGAAAGTTGCTCTGCTCGCATCTCAGTGAGGGTTGGCTCTGTCGGAGTGCGCACGCCTTGCAATCTGATGTTAACATTGTCGTGTCTGAATTCCATTGTCTTGAGGCCCCAGTGACAATTCATGGGACTGTATCGTGCGAGCCAATCGACTCCCAACACTGCATCATATGCCCCCAGCTCAAGCAGGCGCATGTCCGTGCTAAAAGTGTGCCCCTGACACCACCATGTCAACTGAGATACCTGCTGTGTGGACTGTAGTGTCTCGCCATTTGCTACTTTAACTGTCACTGGTGCAGTTTCCTGAATTGTACAGCCAGCACGCTCTGCAAATGAAGAATTAACGAACGTGTGTGTACTGCCAGAATCCACTAGCAGTAACATCACCTGATTGCCAACCAATGCTCTTAACCTCATTGTGCCTGTTGATTCTGTTCCTGCGACCGCATGGACTGAAATTTGACAGCAAGCGGCATCTTCTTCTGGATTGTCATCGAGCAGCTCGAGGGCGCGTATGGCATCATCTGACAATAGCTCACCATGATCACCAATCTCAATTGTCAGTAACTGACCCACCTTATTACACTTGTGGTCTCGTGTATACTTGTCGCCGCATTTAAAACACAAGCCATTTGCTCGCCGGAACTCCCGTAGTTGTCGCTCACGACCGAAGTCATCCGGGCCCCGCTTGGCTCCCTCATTGCGCGGTTGGACGGGGCCGGCGGCAACCACAGGAACGGGTGGGGGTGGCAGGGGCCGCGCGTAAACTGCTGGTCGACCCCGTGGTCGGCTGTGCTCTGACTCCTCTTCCTGAATCCGTGCGAGGGCTGCTGCTCTGGACACACTTGTGGGCGCGTGTTGTCGCACCCCTGTACGCAACTCATCGCGTAGTCCAATGATGAAGTGGGACACGAAAAACTTCTGATGAAGAGAAGGATCCATGGCAATCAGATGGTACATAATGGCTTCGAAGGAGAGTCTGTATTCAGAGACTGTGGAAGTTTGCTTGAGATGATGCAGGCGGTGCAGGAGAGAATCGAATTCATCCTGGCCAAATTCGGCTTGCACTGCAGCAGTGAATGTGAACCAATCACCGAGACCATGGACACGCTTGTGAGCTTGACACCAGAGCGCGGTGTGCCCCTCCATGTACAACACTGCCGTGTGCACCCACTGCTCCGGAGGTGTTTGATAGAGCTCAAAATATGTGTGACAGAGATCGAACCATAGCCGCGGTGCGTCACCACTTAAACGAGGGAAATCATGCTTCGGCGGCTTGTGTCTGTAGTTGTCGCGCTCCTGGTGTTCCTCTTGATGCAGTGGAGGAGGCAGGGCGTGGTGGCGCTCCTGGTGTGCCTCCCGACGCGGTGGAGGGGGCGGTGGTGGGTGGATCAGCGGAGGCCCTTTGTTCACCAGCATCGCTGCGGTGGGTGCCGTCGAGGACGACGCGGCCACACGCGCCGCCGCTTCCGTGGCTTGCGTTCGCTTGACCGCATCCAGGCCGTCGCCGAACTCGGTCACCTGACTGCTCAAATGCTGAACCTCGGTCGACAGCGATGAGAACTTGGTCAGCAACTCTTCCAGCGTCTTCTGGATTCCCTCCATGGCCTGGAGCACAAACTTAGTCTGCGCGGATGGAGTGGATGACGGCGCCGTCGCTGCCGCCCCAAATCAAACCTACCCCGCTCAGGATTTCGCGTCGGATCGCCGGAGCAATCCAACACCTTTCGCGGTGGATGTTACGGACGGATCGAGGGATTGAAGCATGGCGGCGGATCGTAACCAGTCTCTGATACCAAGTTGTAACGACCCTACCGGATCGAAGCAAGGGAGGAAGGGGATCAGGAGGAATCAGATGAGCTTGAGGGAGAAGAAAGAGCAGGTGAGAGCTGGAAGAAGAGGAAAGAATTCAGAATATTCTTTTTTTTACATCCATACCCCGGCCTCTGGCCTCACCCACACATATACTCACTCGGTAGCCTAGGACCCCACTAGTCACACACACACATGCCTACGAAGATTAGTCTTCTCTCCCTGTTGGTGGGTCCTCGCCATTCTCCTTGTTGGGACGCACTTGTGGTGCATCGCTGTCCGTCTTCTCCTCTATGTGATGAGCAGGAGGGCAAGGCGTGACATTGTCTTCCTCCGGTGACCATGGTATGCCTGAGATGGGAAGCCCTTAATGAGGAGGCGATGTCACGAGAGCCGACAGTCTGGGCGCCGCCCTCCAATGCCCATCACATTTCAGATGAACACTCATTGCAGCAACCTGGATCCAAAGAAGAGTGCGGTCTTCATCTTATTCGCGTGGAGAGGGCCACGGTCGGCGTAGCACCAATGGAGACTGTGGGGAGGCGACGCGTCGAGCGGAGGATCAAGGAGGAGGCGCGCGGCAGCGCGGAGGCCGAGCAGGGCGCGTGGTGGCGGTTGGAGATCGGGCGAGATCGACTGCGAAGGGATCGGCAGCGGCTCCTCTAGGGGATCGTAACGACGAGATTGGCGGCGGCTCCCCAAGGGGATCGTAGCGATGAGATCGGCGGCGGTGAAGGGATCGGTGGCGGGAAAGGGATCGGCGGCGGGGAACGGAGGTAGCACAGGGATCGAGGGGAGGCCTCGATCCTGCGAGCGCGAGGGCGGCGGCGAAGGGATGGAGTGCGAGGGCGGTTGGCGTGCTTCTCGCTCGAGGGCACCCCGCAGGCCTCGCACGTGGTTTTTTTTCGTTGGTTTTGTTTCGTAGGTTTATTTTCATAGGGTTTTTTTTGACGTGGAGGCCTCGCTCGCTACCTGGAGGCTGGAGGCATCGCTACCTCTACGGGAGGAATCGTTTTTTTGGTTCGGCGCTGGAACCAGGACGGGATCGCTGATGCGTGGGAGGTGAGAATGAGGACGAAAAAAAACCGGGTTTGATGGGACGAAATTTAACCGTGGAGACTACCAACTGAGACATTAAGAGTAGAGATGTCTCTTGTAAATATCTCACCTTCCTCTAAAAAAGAACTTGTAAATATATCGCCTGAATATGTTTTTCCTAACCTAGCCGCCGCCACAAGCCAGGAGACTAGGGAGGCGATCTTCTTCCACCGATCTCAACCGGCCGGGGCGCTGGCCCTCTCCCTCCGGCTACTTCTCAGGCTGCAGGAGGGAGGGGGGACCCCATTCCTCCGCTTTGTAGTTAGAGTTTGGATTAGTAGGTCGTGGTGCGTCGTTGGGGCGGTGGGAGCGTGTTGGGAAACGTAGCATGCAATTTCAAAAAAATCCTACGCTCACGCAAGATCTATCTAGGAGATGCATACCAACGAGGGGGAGAGTGTGTCTACGTACCCTCGTAGACCGTAAGCGGAAGCGTTTGACAACGCGGTTGATGTAGTCGAACTTCTTCTAGCTCCGACCGATCAAGTACCGAACGTACGACACCTCCGAGTTCTGCACACGTTCAGCTCGATGATGTCCCTCGTCCTCTTGATCCAGCAAGATGTTGAGGAAGTAGATGAGTTCCGTCAGCACGACGGTGTGGTGACGGTGATGGTGAAGTGATCCGCGCAGGGCTTCGCCTAAGCACTACGAAGATATGCCCGGAGGCGTAAACTGTGGAGGGGGGCGCCGCACACGGCTAACAATTGATGTTATGTGTGCTAGGCGCTCCCTTCCTCATATATATATAGGTGGGAGAGAGAGGGGGAGAGGGCAAGGGGGGCCCCGAGTGGGGCCGAATCCCACTTGGGCTCCTGCCTTGGTGAGGGAGTCCTGGACTAAGGGGTCCTCGGGCGTCCGGCCTGTTGGACATGGGCCGGACTAATGGGCTGTGAAGATACAAGACCGAAGACTCTCTCCAGTGTCCGGATGGGACTCTCCTTGGCGTGGAAGGCAAGCTTGGCGACTAGATATGAAGATTCCTTTGCTCTGTAACCGACTTTGTACAACCCTAGCCCCCTCCGGTGTCTATATAAACCGGAGGGCTTAGTCCGGACAGATATATAGTCATACAGGCTAGACTTCTAGGGTTTAGCCATTACGATCTCGTGGTAGATCAACTCTTGTAATACTCATATTCATCAAGATCAATCAAGCAGGAAGTAGGGTATTACCTCCGTAGAGAGGGCCGAACCTGGATAAACATTGTATCCCCCGTCTCTTGTCACCATCGACCTTAGACGCACAGTTCGGGACCCCCTACCCGAGATCCGCCGGTTTTGACACCGACATTGGTGCTTTCATTGAGAGTTCCACTGTGCCGTCCCCAAAAGGTTTGATGGCTCCTTCAATCATCAAAGACGATGCTGTCCAAGGGGAAATCTTCCTCCCCAGACAGATCTTCGTGTTCGGTGGCTTCGCGCTGCGGGCCAACTCACTTGGCCATCTGGAGCAGATCCATAGCTACGCCCCTGGCCATCAGGTCAGATTTGGGAGCTTGAACTACGTCGCGGATATCCGTGGAGACTTGATCTTCGTCGGCTTCGAGACCACGACAGCCGCTCCCTGTCCAACCGATGAACATGACTTAAATCTGTCATCGGACCACGCTCAGGAAATTGCACCTGTAACTACTCCGACCGTAGATCCGGAGCAGATCGCGCCATCCGAGGTCGGAAAGCTCAACCCTGCCACGGAAGCCGCAGACTCCGCGGCGTTGGAACCACACACAGACTTAACCTCGGGTGATATCTGTGTCTCCGGAACCTCGGACTCATTTCCGGCCATAAGTTCCGAACCATGCGTGTCCGCGCACGTCGAGCTGGATCAATCATCGATCATCGAATTCAGTGCCGTGATACGTCTCCAACGTATCTATAATTTTTGATTGTTCCATGCTATTATATATTCTGTTTTGGATGTTTAATGGGCTTTGTTATTCACTTTTATATTATTTTTGGGACTAACCTATTAACCGGAGGCCCAGCCCAAATTGCTGTTTTTTGCCTATTTCAGTGTTTCGAAGGAAAGGAATATCAAACGGAGTCCAAACGGAATGAAACCTTCGGGAACGTGATTTTCTGAACAAACGTGATCCGGAGGACTTGGAGTGGACGTCAAGCAATCAACAAGGAGGCCACGAGGCAGGGGGCGCACCTACCCCCTAGGCGCGCCCTCCACCCTCGTGGGCCCCTCGTAGCTCCACTGACCTACTTCTTCCTCCTATATATACCTACGTACCCTGGAAACATCAGATACGGAGCCAAACCCCTAATTCCACCGCCGCAACCTTCTGTACCCGTGAAATCCCATCTTGGGGCCTTTTCCGGCGCTCCGCCGGAGGGGGCATCGATCACGGAGGGCTTCTACATCAACACCATAGCCTCTCCGATGATGTGTGAGTAGTTTACCTCACACCTTCGGGTCCATAGTTATTAGCTAGATGGCTTCTTCTCTCTCTTTGGATCTCAATACAAAGTTCTCCTCGATTCTCTTGGAGATCTATTTGATGTAATCTTCTTTTGCGATGTGTTTGTCGAGATCCGAGGAATTGTGGGTTTATGATCAAGATTATCTATGAACAATATTTGAATCTCCTCTGAATTCTTTTATGTATGATTGGTTATCTTTGCAAGTCTCTTCAAATTATCAGTTTGGTTTGGCCTACTAGATTGATCTTTCTTGCAATGGGAGAAGTGCTTAGCTTTGGGTTCAATCTTGCGGTGCTCGATCCCAGTGACAGTAGGGGAAACGACAAGTATTGTATTGTTGCCATCGAGGATAAAAAGATGGGGTTTATATCATATTGCATGAGTTTATCCCTCTAAATCATGTCATCTTGCTTAAAGCGTTACTCTGTTCTTATGAACTTAATACTCTAGATGCATGCTGGATAGCGGTCGATGTGTGGAGTAATAGTAGTAGATGCAGGCAGGAGTCGGTCTACTTGTCACGGACGTGATGCCTATATACATGATCATACCTAGATATTCTCATAACTATGCTCAATTCTATCAATTGCTCGACAGTAATTTGTTCACCCACCGTAATACTTATGCTCTTGAGAGAAGCCACTAGTGAAACCTATGGCCCCTGGGTCTATTTTCCATCATATTAATCTCCCGTCAACTAGCTATTTCTGGCGCCATTTATTTTGCATTCTTTACTTTCAGTCTATATCATAAAAATACCAAAAATATATCTTATCATCTCTATCAGATCTCACTTTTGCAAGTGGCCTTAAGGGATTGACAACCCCTTTATCGCGTTGGTTGCAAGGTTCTTATTTGTTTGTGTAGGTGCGTGGGACTTGCGTGTGGTCTCCTACTGGATTGATACCTTGGTTCTCAAAAACGGAGGGAAATACTTACGCTACTTTACTGCATCACCCTTTTCTCTTCAATGGAAAACCAACGCAGTGCTCAAGAGGTAGCAAGAAGTATTTCTGGCGCCGTTGCCGGGGAGTCTACGCACAAGTCAAGGCATACCAAGTACCCATCACAAACTCTTATCCCTCGCATTACATTATTTGCCATTTGCCTCTCGTTTTCCTCTCCCCCACTTCAGCCTTGCCGTTTTATTCGCCCTCTCTTTCCGTCCGCCTCTTTTTCGCTTGGTTCTTGTTTGCTCGTGTATCGGATTGCTTGCTTGTCACGATGGCTCAAGACAATACTAAATTGTGTGACTTTGCCAATACCAACAATAATGATTTTCTTCGTACTCCGATTTCTCCTCTTACCGAAGCTGAATCTTGTGAAATTAATGTTGCTTTGCTGAATCTTGTCATGAAAGATCAATTCGCCGGCCTTTCTAGTGAAGATGCCGCTACCCATTTAAATAGCTTTGTTGATTTGTGTGATATGCAAAAGAAGAAAGATGTGGATAATGATATTGTTAAATTAAAGCTATTTCCGTTTTCTCTTAGAGAACGTGCTAAAACTTGGTTTTCATCTTTGCCTAAAAATAGTATTGATTCTTGGAATAAGTGCAAATATGCTTTTATCTCTAAGTATTTTCCTCCCGCTAAGATCATCACTCTTAGAAACGATATTATGAATTTTAAGCAACTTGATCATGAACATGTTGCACAAGCTTGGGAGAGGATGAAATTAATGGTACGTAATTGCCCTACTCATGGCTTGAATTTGTGGATGATTATACAAAAAATTTATGCCGGATTGAATTTTGCTTCTAGAAATCTTTTAGATTCGGCCGCGGGAGGCACTTTTATGGAAATCACTTTAGGAGAAGCTACAAAACTCCTAGATAATATTATGGTTAATTATTTTCAATGGCACACTGAAAGATCTACTAGTAAAAAGGTGCATGCGATAGAAGAAATTAATGTTTTGAGTGGAAAGATGGATGAACTTATGAAATTGTTTGCTAATAAGAGTGTTTCTTCTGATCCTAATGATATGCCTTTGTCTACTTTGATTGAGAATAATAATGAATCTATGGATGTGAATTTTGTTGGTAGGAACAATTTTGGTAACAACGCGTATAGAGGAAACTTTAATCCTAGGCCGTTCCCTAGTAATTCCTCTAATAATTATGGTAATTCCTACAACAACTCTTATGGAAATTTTAATAAGACGCCCTCTGAATTTGAGACTAGTGTTAAAGAGTTTATGAATTCACAAAATAATTTCAATACTTTGCTTGAAGAAAAATTGCTTAAGATTGACGAATTGGCTAGGAACATGGATATAATTTCTCTTGATGTTGATTCTTTGAAACTTAGATCTATTCCATCTAAGCATGATATCAATGAGTCTCTCAAAGCCATGAGAATTTCCATTGATGAGTGCAAAGAAAGAACCGCTAGGATGCGTGCTAAGAAAGATTGCTTTGTGAATGCGTGTTCTTCTAGTTTTTATGAGAATAAAGATGAAGATCTAAAAGTTATTGATGTGTCTCCTATTAAATCTTTGTTTTGCAATATGAATCTTGATAATGATGGGACTGGAGATGAGTCAACTTTAGTTAAAAGGCGTCCCACAAATTCGGAGTTTTTAGATCTTGATGCAAAAATTGATAAAAGTGGGATTGAAGAGGTTAAAACTTTAGATAGCAATGAACCCACTATCTTGGATTTTAAGGAATTTAGTTATGATAATTGCTCTTTGATAGATTGTATTTCCTTGTTGCAATCCGTGCTAAATTCTCCTCATGCTTATAGTCAAAATAAAGCCTTTACTAAACATATCGTTGATGCTTTGATGCAATCTTATGAAGAAAAACTTGAGTTGGAAGTCTCTATCCCTAGAAAACTTTATGATGAGTGGGAACCTACAATTAAAATTAAAATTAAATATCATGAATGCTATGCTTTGTGTGATTTGGGTGCTAGTGTTTCCACGATTCCAAAAACTTTATGTGATTTGCTAGGTTTCCGTGATTTTGATGATTGTTCTTTAAACTTGCATCTTGCGGATTCCACTATTAAGAAACCTATGGGAAGAATTAATGATGTTCTTATTGTTGCAAATAGGAACTATGTTCCCGTAGATTTCATTGTTCTTGATATAGATTGCAATCCTTCATGTACTATTATTCTTGGTAGACCTTTCCTTAGAACGATTGGTGCAATTATTGATATGAAGGAAGGGAATATTAGATTCCAATTTTCGTTAAGGAAAGGCATGGAACACTTTCCTAGAAATAAGATTAAATTACCTTATGAACATATTATGAGAGACACTTATGGATTGCCTACCAAAGATGGCAATACTTAGATCTATCCTCGCTTTTATGCCTAGCTAGGGGCGTTAAACGATAGCGCTTGTTGGGAGGCAACCCAATTTTATTTTAGTTTTTTGCTTTTTGCTTCTGTTTAGTAATAAATATTTGATCTAGCCTCTGGTTAGATGTGTTTTTATGTTTTAATTAGTGTTTGTGCCAAGTTAAACCTATATGATCTTCTTGGGTGATAGTTATTTGGTCTTGCTGAAAATTGCAGAAACTTTCTGTTTACGAAAACAATTGTTAAAAATCACCAGAACGTGATAAAATACTGATTCCAATTGGAGTAGATCAATAAAAAAATTATATAGGTCTTCCTATATTTATAGATTTTTCTGAGTTCCAGAAGTTTGCGTTAGATACAGGTTACTACAGACTGTTCTGTTTTTGACAGATTCTGTTTTTCGTGTGTTGTTTGCTTATTTTGATGAATCTATGGCTAGTAAAAGAGCTTATAAACCATAGAGAAGTTGGAATACAGTAGGTTTAACACCAATTTAAATAAAGAATTAGTTCATTACAATACCTTGAAGTGGTGTTTTGTTTTCTTTCGCTAACGGAGCTCACGAGATTTTCTGTTAAGTTTTGTGTTGTGAAGTTTTCAAGTTTTGGGTAAAGATTTGATGGATTATGGAACAAGGATTGGCAAGAGCCTAAACTTGGGTATGCCCAAGGCACCCCAAGGTAAAATTAAAGGACAACCAAAAGCCTAAGCTTGGGGATGCCCCGGAAGGCATCCCCTCTTTCATCTTCGTCTATCGGTAACTTTACTTGGGACTATATTTTTATTCACCACATGATATGTGTTTTGCTTGGAGCGTCTTGTATGATTTGAGTCTTTGCTTTTTAGTTTACCACAATCATCCTTGCTGTACAAACCTTTGGAGAGAGACACACATGATTCGGAATTTGTTAGAATACTCTATGTGCTTCACTTATATCTTTTGAGCTATATAGTTTTTGCTCTAGTGCTTCACTTATATCTTTTAGAGCACGGTGGTGGTTTTATTTTATAGAAATTATTGATCTCTCATGCTTCACTTATATTATTTTGAGAGTCTTTTAGAACAGCATGGTAATTTGCATTGGTTGAAATTTTAGTCCTAAAAGTGATGAACATCCAAGATAGGTACAATAAAAACTATCATATAGAGTGCATTGAATATTATGAGAAGTTTGATACTTGATAATTGTTTTGAGATATGAAGATGGTGATATTAGAGTCATGCTAGTTGAGTAGTTGTGGATTCGAGAAATACTTGTTCTAAAGTTTGTGATTCCCGTAGCATGCACGTATGGTGAACCGTTATGTGATGAAGTCGGAGCATGATTTATTTATTGATTGTCTTCCTTATGAGTGGCGGTCGGGGACGAGCGATGGTCTTTTCCTACCAATCTATCCCCCTAGGAGGATGCGCGTAATACTTTGTTTCGATAACTAATAGATTTTTGCAATAAGTATATGAGCTCTTTATGACTAATGTTGAGTCCATGGATTATACGCACTCTCACCCTTCCACCATTGCTAGCCTCTCTAATGCCGTGCACCTTTCGCCGGTATCATACACCCACCATATACCTTCCTCAAAACATCCACCATACCTACCTATCATGGCATTTCCATAGCCATTCCGAGATATATTGCCATGCAACTTACCACCGTTCCGTTTATTATGACACGCTCCATCATTGTCATATTGCTTTGCATGATCATGTAGTTGACATCGTATTTGTGGCAAAGCCACCGTTCATTATTTTCATACATGTCACTCTTGATTCATTGCATATCCCGGTACACCGCCGGAGGCATTCACATAGAGTCATATTTTGTTCTAAGTATTGAGTTGTAATTCTTGAGTTGTAAGTAACAAAAGTGTGATGATCATCATTATTAGAGCATCGTCTCATGTGAGGAAAGGATGATGGAGACTATGATTCCCCCACAAGTCGGGATGAGATTCCGGACTAAATAAAAAAATATAAAGAGGCCAAAAAAAAGAGAAGGCCCAACAAAAAAAAGAGAGAAAAAGAGAGAAGGGACAATGTTACTATCCTTTTTCCACACTTGTGCTTCAAAGTAGCACCGTGATCTTCATGATAGAGAGTCTCCTATGTTGTCACTTTCATATACTAGTGGGAATTTTTCATTATAGAACTTGGCTTGTATATTCCAATGATGGGCTTCCTCAAATTGCCCTAGGTCTTCGTGAGCAAGTGAGTTGGATGCACACCCACTTAGTTTATTTTGTTGAGCTTTCATACACTTATAGCTCTAGTGCATCCGTTGCATGGCAATCCCTACTCACTCACATTGATATCTATTAATGGGCATCTCCATAGCACGTTGATACGCCTAGTTGATGTGAGATTAAATTCTCCTTTTTTGTCTTCTCCACAACCACCATTCTATTCCACCATTAGTGCTATGTCCATGGCTCACGCTCATGTATTGCGTGAAGATTGAAAAAGTTTGAGAACATCAAAAGTATGAAACAATTGCTTGGCTTGTCATCGGGGTTGTGCATGATTTAAATATTTTGTGTGGTGAAGATAGAGCATAGCCAGACTATATGATTTTGTAGGGATAACTTTCTTTGGCCATGTTATTTTGAGAAGACATGATTGCTTTGTTAGTATGCTTGAAGTATTATTAATTTTATGTCAATATTAAACTTTTATCTTGAATCTTTCGGATCTGAACATTCATGCCACAATAAAGAAAATTACATTGAAGAATATGCTAGGAAGCATTCCACATCAAAAATTCTATTTTATCATTTACCTACTCGAGGACGAGCAGGAATTAAGCTTGGGGATGCTTGATACGTCTCCAACGTATCTATAATTTTTTATTGTTCCATGCTATTATATATTCTATTTTGGATGTTTAATGGGCTTTATTATTCACTTTTATATTATTTTTGGGACTAACCTATTAACTGGAGGCCCAGCCCAAATTGCTGTTTTTTTGCCTATTTCAGTGTTTCGAAGGAAAGGAATATCAAACGGAGTCCAAACGGAATGAAACCTTTGGGAACGTGATTTTCTGAACAAATGTGATCCAGAGGACTTGGAGTGGACGTCAAGCAATCAACGCGGAGGCCACGAGGCAGGGAGGCGCGCCTACCCCACCTGGGAGCGTCCTCCACCCTCGTGGGCCCCTCGTAGCTCCACCGACCTACTTCTTCCTCCTATATATACCTACGTACCCTTGGAACATCAGATACGGAGCCAAAACCCTAATTCCACCGCCGCAACCTTCTGTACCCGTGAGATCCCATCTTGGGGCCTTTACCGGCGCTCCGCCGGAGGGGGCATCGATCACGGAGGGCTTCTACATCAACACCATAGCCTCTCCGATGATGTGTGAGTAGTTTACCTCACACCTTCGGGTCCATAGTTATTAGCTAGATGGCTTCTTCTCTCTCTTTGGATCTCAATACAAAGTTCTCCTCGATTCTCTTGGAGATCTATTTGATGTAATCTTCTTTTGCGGTGTGTTTGTCAAGATCCGATGAATTGTGGGTTTATGATCAAGATTATCTATGAACAACATTTGAATCTCCTCTGAATTCTTTTATCTATGATTGGTTATCTTTGCAAGTCTCTTCGAATTATCAGTTTGGTTTGGCCTACTAGATTGATCTTTCTTGCAATGGGAGAAGTGCTTAGCTTTGGGTTCAATCTTGCAGTGCTCGATCCAGTGACAGTAGGGGAAGCGACACGTATTGTATTGTTGCCATCGAGGATAAAAAGATGGGGTTTATATCATATTGCATGAGTTTATCCCTCTACATCATGTCATCTTGCTTAAAGCGTCACTCTGTTCTTATGAACTTAATACTCTAGATGCTGGATAGCGGTCGATGTGTGGAGTAATAGTAGTAGATGCAGGCAGGAGTCGGTCTACTTGTCACGGACGCGATGCCTATATACATGATCATACCTAGATATTCTCATAACTATGCTCAATTCTATCAATTGCTCGACAGTAATTTGTTCACCCACCGTAATACTTATGCTCTTGAGAGAAGCCACTAGTGAAACCTATGGCCCCCGGGTCTATTTTCCATCATATTAACCTCCCATCAACTAGCTATTTCTGGCGCCGTTTATTTTGCATTCTTTACTTTCAGTCTATATCATAAAAATACCAATAATATTATCTTATCATCTCTATCAGATCTCACTTTTGCAAGTGGTCGTGAAGGGATTGACAACCCCTTTATCGCGTTGGTTGCAAGGTTCTTATTTGTTTGTGTAGGTGCGTGGGACTTGCGTGTGGTCTCCTACTGGATTGATACCTTGGTTCTCAAAAATGGAGGGAAATACTTACACTACTTTACTGCATCACCCTTTCCTCTTCAAGGGAAAACCAACGCAGTGCTCAAGAGGTAGCACGCCGCGGACATCTTCCGACACTCACCTTTAGGCGATGTGCTAAACTCACTAAAAAATCTATCCTTAGCGGAGGGCTCACAGCCGAATTATATCCGGTTCGAACTGGAGGCTGATGACGGGGAATTTCGACCCCCACCCGCCACCCACTTCATAGCCACTGTCGAATACTTAACCGACATGCTCGATTACGGCTCCAAAGACATCAACGGTATGGACGACGATGCCGATGAGGAGCAGAGCCAAAACCCGCCGTTCACCAGACGCTGGATGGCTACTTCTTCGTACGACGTATACATGGTGGATACACCTAAAGAAACTAACGACGATGACAAAGAAGATCCAGTTGAGGATAAACCTCCTGAGACACAGCCCGGATGCCAGCGTCACCGGCGCCGCTCTAAGTCACGTCGTGCAAAATATAGCAATACCGGCACCGGAGAAAACATACTCCGGACGATGCCGAAGACAATGAAGACCCTGTTGAGGCAACTTCCGAACAAGATGAACGGGAAGACGGACACATTAGCCCTGATGAACAGGCCATACACGAAGACTCGGAGGACAATAATTATCTTCCACTCTCCGAGGATGAGCAGAGCCTCGGCAACGAGGATTTCATCGTGCCTGAGGAACCCCTCGAGCAGGAGCGCTTTAAACGCCGGCTAATAGCCACTGCAAGGAGCCTGAAAAAGAAGCAGCAGCAGCTTCAAGCTGACCAAGACCTGCTCAACGATAGATGGACAGATATCCTAGCAGCCGAATAATACGGCCTCAAGTGCCCAACCAAGGGTTACCCGAGGCGCAGATTGCTACCTCAGTTCGATGAGGAGGTGATGGAACCTGTACCACGCGGTCGGGACAATGCGGCCGACCGACCACAATGCGGTGGGGATAAAGCGGCAGCTCAAGCCGAACAGCAGCCCGCCTCACCCCAACGGAAAAACAGAGATAAAACAGCTCGGGGTCATACATACTAAAGGAAATATGCCCTAGAGGCAATAATAAAGTATTATTTATTTCCTTGTATCATGATAAATGTTTATTATTCATGCTAGAATTGTATTAACCGGAAACATAATACATGTGTGAATATATAGACAAACAGAGTGTCACTAGTATGCCTCTACTTGACTAGCTCGTTAATCAAAGATGGTTATGTTTTCTAGCCATAGACATAAGTTGCCATTTGATTAACGAGATCACCTCATTAGGAGAATGACGTGATTGACTTGACCCATTCCGTTAGCTTAGCACTCGATCGTTTAGTATGTTACTATTGCTTTCTTCATGACTTATACATGTTCCTATGACTATGAGATTATGCAACTCCCGTTTACCGGAGGAACACTTTGTGTGCTACCAAACGTCACAACGTAAATGGGTGATTATAAAGGTGCTCTACAGGTGTCTCCAAAGGTACTTGTTGGGTTGGCGTATTTCGAGATTAGGATTTGTCACTCCAATTGTCGGAGAGGTATCTCTGGGCCCATTCGGTAATGCACATCACTATAAGCCTTGCAAGCATTGTGACTACTGAGTTAGTCGCGGGATGATGTGTTACGGAACGAGTAAAAAGAGACTTGCCGGTACGAGATTGAACTAGGTATCGAGATACCGACGATCAAATCTCGGGCAAGTAACATACCGGTGACAAAGGGAACAACGTATGTTGTTATGCGGTCTGACCGATAAAGATCTTCGTAGAATATGTGGGAGCCAATATGGGCATCCAGGTCCCGCTATTGGTTATTGACCGGAGACGTGTCTCGGTCATGTCTACATAGTTCTCGAACCCGTAGGGTCCGCACGCTTAACATTACGATGACAGTTTTATTGAGTTTTGATGTACCGAAGGAGTTCGGAGTCCCGGATGAGATCGGGGATATGACGAGGAGTCTCGAAATGGTCGAGACGTAAAAATCGATATATTGGACGACTATATTCGGACTTCGGAAAGGTTCCGAGTGATTCGGGTATTTTTCGGAGTACCGGAGAGTTACGGGAATTCGTATTGGGCCTTAATGGGCCATACGGGAAAGGAGAGAAAGGCCTCAAAAGGTGGCCGCACCCCTCCCCATAGTCTGGTCCGAATTGGACTAGGGAAGGGGGCACACCCTTCCTTCTTTCTCCTTCCCCCTTCCCTTCTCCTACTCCCACAAGGAAAGGAGGAGTCCTACTCCCGGTGGGAGTAGGACTCCCCCCTATGGCGCGCCTCTCCTCTTGGCCGGCTGCCTCCCCCTTGCTCCTTTATATACGGGGGCAGGGGGCACCCCAGAGACACAACAATTGATCCTTGAGATCTCTTAGCCGTGTGCGGTGCCCCCCTCCACCATATTACACCTCGATAATACCATTGCGGAGCTTAGGCGAAGCCCTGCGTCGGTGGAACATCATCATCGTCACCACGCCGTCGTGCTGACGAAACTCTCCCTCAACACTCGGCTGGATCGGAGTTCGAGGGACGTCATCGAGCTGAACGTGTGTAGAACTCGGAGGTGCCGTACGTTTGGTACTTGATCGGTCGGATCGTGAAGACGTACGACTACATCAACCGCGTTGTGACAACGCTTCCGCTGTCGGTCTACGAGGGTACGTGGACAACACTCTCCCCTCTCGTTGCTATGCATCACCATGATCTTGCGTGTGCGTAGGATTTTTTTTGAAATTACTACGTTCCCCAACACATACGACCCCCGGCAAGACCTGGACAGTAGAGCAGGACATACCAGATTGATCTACGGATCACGAGGACATGCCTCGACACGGAACGTCGGCTACCTATTCGGACGTGACAAGTCTAGTCATGCCCGGGCCGAAAACCGCAGACGGACTCCATTTGAGCTACGTCGCGACGTGGCCTAATATAGAGGCGCCGCACACCCACTCTGCTTCACTGACGAGGTAGTGGAGCATGAATTCCCAGAAGGGTTTAAACCCGTGAATATCGAATCATACGATGGAACAACTGATCCCGCGGTGTGGATCGAGGATTTTCTTCTCCATATCCATATGGCCCGCGGAGATGACCTCCATGCCATCAAATACCTACCGTTGAAACTCAAAGGAGCGGCTCGGTACTGGTTAAACAGTCAGCCGGAAAACTCTATTGGCAGCTGGGAGGACTTGGAAGACGCATTCCGCGCCAACTTCCAAGGAACACATGTCCGGCCACCGGATGTCGATGACTTAACTCACATTGTCCAGCAGCCCGGAGAGTCAGCCAGGAAGCTCTGGACTAGGTTCCTAGTTAAAAAGAACCAAATCGTCGACTGTCCGGACGCGGAGGCCCTAGCGGCCTTCAAACACAGCATCCGGGATGAGTGGCTCGCCCACCACCTCGGTCAAGAAAAATCAAAATCCATGCCAGCCCTTACTGCTCTAATGACTCACTTTTGTGCGGGAGAAGACAACTGGCTCGCTCGTAGAAGCAACAGCGCCAGTGATCCGGGCACTTCCGAAGTCCGAGACGGCAATGGCAAGCCACGACGCAGTAAACACGAACGTCGCAATGATAATGAAAGAACACACGACACGGCGGTCAACGCCGGATTCAGCGGTCTCAAACCCGGTCAACGGAAAAAGCCATTCAAGGAAAACAGAGACGGACCATCCAATCTAGACAAGATATTGGATCGGCCCTGCCAGATTCATGGCCACCCCGATAAACCAGCTAATCATACCAACAGAAGCTGTTGGGTCTTCAAGCAGGCCGGCAAGCTCAACGCCGAACACAAGGGGAGGAGGCCGCCCGGTGATAGCGACGACGAAGAGACTCACCAACCAAATACCGGGGGTCAGAAGCAATTTCCCCCCGAAGTAAAAATAGTGAACATGGTATACGTGACACACAACTCTACAAGAGAGCAGGAGAAGCACTCCCTCCGGACCGAGGATCATACTACGGCAACCTTAGCCGAAGCACAAAGCGGTCTTATTAAACCGCATACCTTGTCGGGCATCAAGCCACCGGTCTCCATTCAACAGGTTCGACCAATTCCGGAGCGGGACTAGCAGTTCGGCTTCCGCCGTCCACCTCATATACCTGCGAAATTTGTACCGCACATACATAACTATGCACTTAAGATACCCTGGGCATCGGCGGAAGCACAATACAGACGAGCCTGCAAGTACTCCCATAACTTCTATTTCTTTTCTAACTACTCTTTCTTTTTCATTATTCTTTACCACAGGTGACGCAAAGGCTGGTCATCTCATGGACTCTATCGGAGTTCGGGTCCATACACTCACCTAAGGGCTATTTCCGTCAAGGAGTCCCCTCAACGAGGACAGGCGACGCAGACGTGCGACAGGAGGTCCAAAATAACTTTTTGTAGACCGCACTCTTTATTTCGAGCCTGTAAAGTGTCTTTTTCCTCTGCCCTCGACCCCGGGCATGTCAAATAGCCGGGGTTGCGGCTTTGTTATCTATAAAATAACGATGGGCATATCACTCAGGTCCCAGTAAACATAATGCGCATCCGGCATTCACTTTTTTTCTAAAAGAACCGAATTTGGCTCCTGTGGTTGTTTCACACATACACCTCGGCATAACTTGCCAGGGGCTCGGTATGGGAACAAATGAGTTGCCGACAAGTCCGAACAGCTTTATAGCGTACTTCGGCGTCGCGAATTTGGCCTTATATGCATCAGCTCCGAATCATGTCTTGGGTCAATAGTTGGGTTGCCTGGCTCCTGTGCTTGCTACCTTACGTTCCGCTCTATCGTCTAGGGTAGTAAAGGGAGAACTACTGCGATTGTGCTTCTGGTTCATCTGGTCAAGCACCTCAGTAGAGAAAGCCGAAAACTGACTGTCATGATGCGGCGAGAGCTGGTCAACCACTCGATGACTTATCGAAATCTTTCGCGATTCCCTCCGTATTATACGAAGGACCTTTTTCTTCAGGTCATATATGTAACGCACCGTATTGGAGTAAGCCGTGTACATACTAGGGGCTATATCGTAGCCCCCCCATAAAACTCCTATGGCTAAGTGAAAGTGTTAACGCCCTATAGTCCGATTGCCTAGTTCACCGCATTGACACCTCCTTAATGGACCAAGACGTTGGGTTAAGAGTGATCAAATGCTTTTCCGAACACCCCCGTACTTTATACGAGGGGGCTGAAGCTGACGACTGGAAAACTTTTAGATTAATACACAAACGGCCGCATAGGAGGAACAAAAGTTTTAGGCGAAACTACATAAAATAGCCTTATTATAATATTGTTTTTTACAAGCTTTCATACATCTCACTCGAATATCACGTTTTTCGAGCATTGACCCTCTATCAAGCGGGCACCCTCCAGGACATCCTTGAAATAATGCTCTGGTGCGTGATGGTCCTTGCCCTTGGGTGGACCCTTCGCTGCAACATCAATGGCCTTCATCTTTGCCCAGTATGTCTTGACACAGGCAAAGGCCTTCGTGCACCTTCAATGCACGCTGACCGCTTAACGACGACGATACGCGGCACCGCATCAGCAAGTCGCCACACCAAACCAAAATAAATATCCGGAATTGGCTCGTTCGGCCACAGCCCGGTCACGACGTCCTTCATGGTAGAACCGGATAGTCTATGGAGCTCGGCCCATTGGGCCATCTGTTCGTTCAGCAACAAGGGGCGTTTTGACGCACCGAATTGTGACCAGAAAAGCTTCTCCGTTGCATACCCTTCTTGCGCCTGGTAAAACTGCGCCGCATCGGAAGCACTCTTCGGCGAGTCCAATAACGCGTCTGGAGAACTCCACACTTGATTAACCGGAGCATAATTCGGATCGCCGAATTTAGTTTGCAATAAAAAGGGCTTACCAGCCGCGATCTCCCTAGCTTGTCGGATCTCCTCCCGGGCCGCTCTAGATTCGGACCGCGCTTCTTTCGCCTCTCGTAAGGCCTTGTCAAGATCAGCCGTTTTGGCTTTATTATCCTTCTCGAGGAATTCACAACGGCTAGCGGCATTCTTTAACTCACGCGCCATCTTGGATATTCTCTCCTTGCATTGGCGCCGAGCAGCCTGTTCGGCCCTTAACTCGGTAGATGCCTTCTCGGCAGCCGCATTAGCAATCCGGGCTTGCTCCTTGGCCCGGGCCAGCTCAGCACGCAGGATCTCAACCGCGGCGGCACCATCTGCAGTCATGCATATCTTAGTATACAATATTTCGTGTCATGCTTACATTGCAAAGCACGTGCTTGTAAGGACTGCCCCCAAAACATACCTTGTGACTCATCAAGACGCCTGTTGGTAAGCGTAAGGTCATCTTCCACCACATCAAGCTTTCGCTCCAGATCGGCAACTTCTGTAGTCCGGGCGGATGCTAGGGAGCTGATAGCCTACGTTCCAATTCATCATATTATTTCCTGGACATATCTTTTTTGATCCTCTGATCGCCTCCCTCGGGAGGCCAATCCGAGTCTCAGGGGCTACTACCTATGCACAGGTGCAGTTTGTGAATAAAAATAAATCAAATTTTTTTACAGTACAAACCTCGAAGCCTCTTAGCAGGCTCGTGCAGGCTTCATTCAATCCGCTTTTCGCAGACAGAACCTTTTCAACCACCGTACCCATCAAGGCACGATGTTCCTCCGAGACGGACGCCTGTCGCAGCATGTTCGTCAATATATCCGGCGCTTCTGGACCTCCAGAAGTTGCTGTATGAGTATGGCCTCCCTTCGAAGGGATCTGTTTATCTGTCCCCAGAGTCGTCTCCGGCTGTAGACCGGACAGTCCGGGGCCTTTATTGTTGACCCCCGGACCCTGGGCTACCGAAGTATCACCTTTGGGTAGTGTCTTCATCACCCCTCGCGTCACTTGTTGATCAGGAGAGACCCTCCGGGATGACACCTCAAAGTCGTCCGCCTTATTGGGCGAGGAGACCGGTGGAGGTGTTTCGCTTTCCATCATCTCCGGAAGAAGATCTCCCGAGGAAGAGGATTGGTGAAGAAGACTATTTTCCGAGCTGCAAAAACATATATTCTAGATGTTACCTTGGTAACAGGAAAGGAACGGGATATGTTCAAAAACATCCTTGTTCACTTACGATTCGGCTAGAGGCTTGTCCCCATCGTGGGACTGTGCGAGGACGCCATCCTCCAAGCCCGTGCTGCCTGACTGAGGCACCTTGCCTCGCTTAGAAGCCCTTTCCTCCCAATCTTCGGAGGCAGCCCTTTTCTTACCCTGGGGGGAAGAGACCTTGACTTCTCCTTCACTTTTGTCTTCGGGCGATGGAATTTTGATTCCCCCGGACGAAATGTCTGATGTACCTTCGGGATGGAGGCCGCTTTTGGTCCTCCCGCTTTCCGCCTTGTCCTCTTCCACAGGCATCTGGTATGGTGCCAGGGCCAGCATCCTTGTTAGTACGGGATCCGCTGAGTCTTCGGGGAGGGGGGCCGAACACCTGATTCGCTCCGCTTTCTTTATCCAGCCCTGGAAGAAGATAGTTTTCTCAGTAACATATTATGGCATACTTAACTACGAAGTGTTCGGGAGTTGAGCGCTTACCGTGGTATCCGGATGGTTGTAGTCGAGGCCGATGTCCTCGGTGGTGTCTGGCCACTATTTTCGTTTCCCAAAAACAACTTCCACATCCCTTTGTGCGTAGTGCCAAAGAAGTGTTGGAGGGTTCGTGGTCCTTCCGGATTAAACTCCCACATGCGAAGAGGCCTACGCTGGCATGGCAGGGCTCGGCGGACTAGCATTACTTGAATCACGTTGATGAGATCGATGTCCTTCTCAAGGAGGGTTCGGATGCGGCTTTGTAGAGTCTGCACTTCATCAACTGATCCCCAGTCCAGCCCCTTCTTAATCCATGATGCAAGCTGTAACGGAGGGCCAGAAGGGAACGCAGGTATAGCCGCCCACTTGGTACCGCGGGGTTCTGTGACGTAGAACCACTCCCGTTGCCATTGGTTGGAAGTTTCGGTGAAAGAGCCTTTTGGCCAGAGAGTATTGGTAAGCTTGCTCACTACAGCGCCGCCGCACTCCGCCTGTTTCCCATTGACCACCTTCGGCCTCACACTGAAGGTCTTGAGCCATAAGCCGAAGTGTGGGGGAATTCGAAGGAAGGCCTCACACATGATGATGAACGCCGAAACGTGGATGAAAGAATCTGGGGCTAGATCATGAAAATCTAGTCCGTAATAAAACATGAGCCCCCGGACGAAGGGGTGAAGAGCGAACCCTAGCCCCCGGAGGAAGTGAGAGATGCATACGACCCTCTCGCCAGATCTGGGAGTCGGAATAACCTGTCCTTGAGCAGGAAGCCTATGGGGGATCTCCGCGGTCAGGTATCTGGCCGCCCGAAGCTTCGCAATGTCCTCCTCCATAACAGAGGAAGCCACCCATTGGCCCTGTGGGCTAGGTCCGGACATGGTTGGGAAGCTTGAAGCAACGAAGTCGAACCCTGGGTGCTAGAACTCAAGGTTTCAAAGGCCGAGGAGAGGTTTGGCGTGAAAAGAGACGACCCTTGGCTCCTTTATAAAGGCAACGGGTATCGAACGCCTCCTCCTAAGCCTGAAAACCTGCCTATTCCTAAGGAATCTTCCCAGTGGAACGGTTGGGTTACCCACACTCGTATTAATGAGAATCCCGCAATAAGGGGACACGATCTCTGCTTTGACAAGACGTGCCAATAAAAGCCCCGCCTCGAAACGTGGAACGGCAGGACAAGAAACGGTTCGAAATAAAGACCGGACAAGCATGATGTCACGTTACAAAAAGTTGTCAGCAGATTGGACTCATGAAATATTATACTCTTTGTAGTTGCGTGTGGTACTTATTGTGACGCCCGGATAATCAAGCTACAGTAAACCTCTGCTAAAGGTGCCACGTCACCTCGGTTACTGCTGATAAACTCGAGTTAGTTCAAAAACGATTCAAGTTAAAATTTAAAATATAGGCCAACAATAAAAGTTTTCAAATAATGAAAACTAAACTAAAAACTGTAAACTAAATTGTTCAAAAATTTAGAAAATAAATCATGGGTGATTGTGGTGGAGAAACCACATTTTGATAAAATGTTTAGATGCAAGAAATTAATTAAAATAGGGGCTAAACAATTACTTAAATGCTTTTAATTAGCAAACAAATATAAACCTATTTTATTAAAGTGTGAAACTTCCTGTGGCAGAGGGGTAATTTAAAACACTAATTTAAGTGTTGGTCTCATATTTTTATAAAACTAAAATCTACTAGTAATAAAATAAAACAGAAAAGAAAAATAAATAAAAGAAACTGGAAAAGAATAAAAATAAAAAGAGGAGAAACCCCCTGCCCTCGTGGGCCTCGTGGCCCAGCTGGCCATTCAGCCGGCCGGCCAGGCCTGCCCACACGGCCCACCCCACTCCCCCGGCCTACATACCCCCCCCCCCAAACCCTAGGCCTCACCCACTCTCTCCCCGATCCCCTTCTCTTCCCCGTCTGGATCGGGCGCACGCCCCGCCCCCGACGCAGTCGCCCCCTCCCTCGCCCGGAGCCTCCGCCGGCGCACACCGTCGCCACCCCGATGCCACTCCCCATGCCCGCCGTCGCCCACTCCCCCCTCGATCTGGATCGAGATCGAGGGCTCGACCCACCGTCGTCGCCGTTGCCTCCTCATCCCCGCCGTCTAGCTCCGTGGCCGGATCGACCAAGGCCGCCCCAACACCGCGCCTCGACCCCGTCGCCGCTCGACACCGACCGCCGCCCGACGCTACCTCGCCGCAGCCCAGAGCTCCTTCGCCTCGTCTGTCGCCCCGTCCTCGTCTCCCCCTCGACGGCTCCACCGAGCCACGCCTACCCCCTACCTGCCAACGCCGGTGAGGGCCTCGCCCTCCCCTCTCCCACTGTCCCGCACGCGCCCCGGCACCGTCCTTCGCCGTGCCAACACGTGCTCGCCGCGCCTTCGACCGCGCCCAGCGACCCTCCTCCCGTGCGGCTCTCTGGACCTCACCGCACACGCTCCCCACGAGCCCCCGCCCGCGGCACGGCGCCCACATCGTGCGCGCCCGCAACCGCCCGCGCATGGTCGTCCCTGCCCGACCGCGCTCCGCGCTGCACCGGCCTCGTACGACGCTCCCCTGCCCGCGGCTGTTTGCACCTCGCCGTGCCGAACCCCCTCCCCCCACGGTGGCCTGGCCGCGCCCGCGCCATGGCGCTGCTTGGCCGCCCCGCTGCCTGCTGCGGTGCTGCTGCCTTCGCCCGTTTCCGGTGGCCGCTACCTCCCTGTCCGCCCCTGCCTTGCTTCCTCCACGTGAGCGCGGCTCGCGCGCCCACCCATGGCCTCGTCAGGGCCCCGTGCCCCTTCCCCGCGTGCCCAGCCGTGGCGCTGGCCGACCTGTGCCACTGACCCAAGGGGCCCACGCCCCTGTACTATTTAGAACGTTATATATATATATATATATATAAGCGAATAAAAAAAGATTTAAAAAAATTAAAATAATAAATAATAAATAATATAATTAATTAACTAAGATAATTAATTAACTTATTTAATCATGTTAATATTAATTAATTAATCCTAATGAATTAATCTAATTAACCTGTTAGTTTAACTAAACAGAATTAGTTTAATTAAACCCTAATTAACCTAAACAGAGAATGACAGGTGGGTCCCACTGGACCCACATGTCAGTTTGACTTAGTCAACCCCAGTTGACTGCTGATGTCAGCATGACATCATGCTGATGTCATAAATCCATTTTCGAATTAATTTAAATAATTAATTAAATTCCAGACATTAATAAAATCTTTAGAAAATCATATCTTTTAATCCGTAACTCGGATTAAAATATTTTCAACATGAAAGTTGCTCAGAACGACGAGACGAATCCGGATACGCAGTCCGTTCATCCACTACACCTCCCTAACCTATCGAACTCGCAACTTTCCCCCTCCGGTCCGTCTGTCCGAAAACGCGAAACATCGGGAATACTTTCCCGGATGTTCCCCCCCCTTCGCCGGTACCACCTACTGTCGCATTAGGACACACCTAGCATCGCTCATTGTCATGTCACGCATCGTCATGTTTATGTTTGCATTGTATTTACTGTTTCTTCCCCCCTCTTCTCTCCGGTAGACTACGAGACCGACACTGCTGCTGCCCAGTTCGACTACGGAGTTGACGACCCCTCCTACTTGCCAGAGCAACAAGGCAAGCCCCCCCCCTTGATCACCAGATATCGCCTATTCTTCTCTATACTGCTTGCATTAGAGTAGTGTAGCATGTTACTGCTTTCCGATATCCTATCCTGATGCATAGCCTATCCTTGCTACTACTGTTGTTACCCTTACCTGCAATCCTACATGCTCAGTATAGGATGCTAGTTTTCCATCAGTGGCCCTACATTCTTGTCCGTCTGCTGTGCTATACTATCGGGCCGTGATCACCTGGGCGGTGATCACGGGTATATACTTATATACTATATACATGACACATGTGATGACTAAAGTCGGGTCGGCTCGTAGGAGTACCCGCAAGTGGATCTTTGTGGCGGAGCGCAGGGCAGGTTGAGACCGCCTAGGTGAGAGGTGGGCCTGGCCCTGGTCGGCGTTCGCGGATACTTAACACGCTTAACGAGATCTTGGTATTTGATCTGAGTCTGGCCATTTGGTCTATACGCACTAACCATCTACGCGGGAGTAGTTATGGGTATCCCGGCGTCGTGGTATCAGCCGAAGCCTTCGTGACATCAGCGACTGAGTGGCGCGCGCCGTGTTGGACCGCTTTGACGTAACCGCCGTGATCGTGTGGGTTGCTAGGTCTGCTCGCGGCCGCGTTCGCAACGTGCAGGTGTGCATAGGGCGATGGGCCCAGACCCCTGCGTGCTTAGGATTAGACCGGCGTGCTGACCTCTCTGTTGTGCTTAGGTGGGGCTGCGACGCGTTGATCTTACGAGGCCGGGCATGACCCAGAAAAGTGTGTCCGGCCAAATGGGATCGAGCGTGTTGGGTTATGTGGTGCACCCCTGCAGGGAAGTTTATCTATTCGAATAGCCGTGTCCCTCGGTAAAAGGATGACCCGGAGTTGTACCTTGACCTTATGACAACTAGAACCGGATACTGAATAAAATACACCCTTCCAAGTGCCAGATACAACCCGGTGATCGCTCTCTAACAGGGCGACGAGGAGGGGATCGCCGGGTAGGATTATGCTATGCGATGCTACTTGGAGGACTACAATCTACTCTCTTCTACATGCTGCAAGATGGAGATGGCCAGAAGCGTAGTCTTCGACAGGACTAGCTATCCCCCTTTTTATTCTGGCATTCTGCAGTTCAGTCCACTGATATGCCCCTTTACACATATACCCATGCATATGTAGTGTAGCTCCTTGCTTGCGAGTACTTTGGATGAGTACTCACGGTTGCTTTTCTCCCTCTTTTCCCCTTTCTATACCTGATTGTCGCAACCAGATGCTGGAGTCCAGGAGCTAGAGATCCCGAGGATGATTCTACATGGAGTTCGGCTTCGAGGAGTAGTTAGGAGGATCCCAGGCAGGAGGCCTGCGCCTCGTTCGATCTGTATCCCAGTTTGTGCTAGCCTTCTTAAGGCAAACTTGTTTAACTTATGTCTGTACTCAGATATTGTTGCTTCCGCTGACTCGTCTGTGATTGAGCACTTGTATTCGAGCCCTCGAGGCCCCTGGCTTGTATTATGATGCTTGTATGACTTATTTATGTTTTAGAGTTGTGTTGTGATATCTTCCCGTGAGTCCCTGACCTTGGTCGTACACATTTGCGTGCATGATTAGTGTACGGTCAAACCGGGGGCGTCACAAGTTGGTATCAGAGCCAACTGCCTGTAGGAATCCCCCTTTCCAACTCCTTGGCCGAAGTCGAGTCTAGACATTACAAAAACTTTTACTAACATGGCTGTGTGTCTTACGGGCCCACGTCGCCATTGGGTGGTATTAGGATCTTTTACTCCTTGTCTATACTCTGGGACTCTGATCTCTCTTCTATTCGGGTTAAGTGAATTTTACTAAATCTAACATTAGGATCTCGTTATCACTTTCACCCGGAGAGCCCCTTATTACCGATGATCGTCTGCTGCACGTGAAGACCCTGAAGATACTCTCCGCTGATAAACCGAGAACTTGTGTTCATCGCTTTTGCAATTCCCTTTCATCGATAAACTCCTATGAATAACCACGTATACTCGCCATTCTTACAATGTTTCCCAGATGGTCTTGTTATTACAAGATAGCCCGAAATTCTCTCTGTTGTTTCGAGAATCCTTTGAGCTTACTACCTTGCTGTTCATTGACACCTGAATATCCCTACGGATAATCCTTGCACTTACCGAGTATCCGCTCATCCCCAGTTGATTCAAGTATTCCACAATAGTCTTCAAAATACTATTCGATCTTCCGAAAATCCTCAGGAGCCTATTGCTCTTGAAATTCTTGTTTGCTTGCATTATGGTTAATCCCATAAGTCTCGTAATCTTATTGGCATCTCTTGTCATTAACATTTTGAGTCCGTTGATTCAATTTGTTGCGAATGCTCGCAATCCTCAATCATATCCTGGAATTCATTCTTCTGGCTCAGACGTCATTTTAAACGTGAGCTGGATCTCGACCTATCAAATTGCCATCGATTGTACCCCTAAGCCTACTCAACTTATCCATCCTTGATCAGAGCGTTGCTTCTGACCCCCTGATTTGGAAATCATAATTCTTTTGCATTTGAACTTTGAGTTAGTCAGTTGTTTCTATAATCAGATCTCCTTGCATTCTTCTTCCTCTGGTTGAGTACCGATGCTCACATCAGATCCCTTGTGGACCATCGGTTCCTTTGTTGGCTTTTATCCGACAGTGACCTTCCTATTGAATAACCTTGTGAGCCTTTCCATGGGTATATAATGCCTTTGGTAAATTGTATCCTCTGTTTTCTCAACCATGCTCTGACTTCGAGCTGGTGGTATTTACTGTTGAAGCTGGTGGTATATGTTTCCACGATACCCTGACGGGTTGAACCTATGCCTTCCTTAATATGTGTGAACTCAGAAGTTTTCATGAGTCATACTCATCTGGTATTTCACCAGGTAAAACTTTCAACACTAATGCCTTTATCAAAGCGGGGAGTGAATGGAAGGTTATACATTGAGGAAGTGGGAGTCGACCTTGAACCTTGCGTTCATGCCGATGGACACGATGTATAACTTATCATGGAAGCTGCTTGTAAAAATAATTACCCCCCTGTTATAAGTTCATCTTGTATCCGTGGTTCGATCATTTATGATCGTGGTTTCTGACCATGTTCTCCTTTAAATACCATTTCTTGTGCAAGTTTAAGCACTTGTCTTCTGCAGAGTAATACCCCAGTCCAACCTCTACTTTGATTTGTCGTCGAGTATTACCCCCTGGTATCTCAAGATTATCACGGAACTGCATGACTTCTTATGAGTTCTTCATCAAGTGCTTTATTCTCACTGATTCCAATTTTTCACGGGCTCTGGAGTTATTGATCACGCAAAAGACACCGATAACTGAACCGATTCCGCACTACGGTTCAACAACTCTTAGTAATCTTCTTTAAGTATGAGTTTGTACCCGATCACGCCATCCCTAGCCTGTTTGGCTATATCATTATCTTGATGATTTTAACTGTGCTACCTGGACCTTCCCAGCGCACAAATTTCGACAGTGAGCTAATATTGCGTCGATCTTCCTCGTCATATCACTTCTCCTTGAACTGCAAACTTGATTTCGAGTTTGTGTCCTACCCGTGGTTCCAATAACCTTTCGCTTTCATCATTCCTTTGACTTGATGTCATCGTCGATCAATTACATCTTCTTGAAAACCTCTCGACAAATTTGTCGTGATCATTGTCAACGACTTCTTCCAAGTTGTGTGTCGAAATTCAGGATGAGAAATACCATCCTTGCCCCTCGATGAATTGTGTTATCATCGACAACATTCTTGCCTCCCCCAACACAAACTTGTCCATATTTTGTGTTGTATCTTGATTTCCCTGCTATCCAACCTATGATATGTTCTACCGTGGAGTATTACCATCTTTGATGTCAAGAATGTGGTGAGCATTACTCTTAAGAATTCTTGGTACAGTGATACTTCTCACCATCACCATTCTTTCTTGGTCCCCGTGTTGTTTCTAAACGAAATACCGACAAATGGTCCGTGACGTGTAAATTCTAAACTTCTAGCAACCCTATTGCTTTGAAGTTATTGGTCTATAGTTTCATTCTACATCTATGGCTTAATGAATCATCATTCGAACGTTGATCGTGCTACCTAGCCCATATTTCGGGTGCACATTTCAACCAATGTTTAACTGTGTATGTTTTCCTCGAGCATACATCATTAAGTCATTCGATCTAGCTAATGTTATCTCCTTGTTCACATAGTTGTGGAAATCCATATTTTGGAAATCTCAATGGAATGTCGCTGAGTCCATCAGCCACCTCCTAACCCTCTCTTTGGTTTAATGATGAACTCTGGTTTCGGAACTTGCTTTCATAGTTCATTTCCCGAGAATCTTACAATGTCATCCCATCAATTTGTGTTGCACTTTTCTTCTCAGACATCCTGAGTCTGAGGTATCCTGACACCAATCAGATCTGAATCTCGGTCAGATATGATGGTTGGAACATATTTCCAAGAGTGGTAACATTGGTCTATTTATGACCCGGTAAGGTGATGTCATGCCTAACACACCTGGCCGGAGGACCTATTGTTATAAGTTTTCCTTTTTAGCAAGGTTGGCTATTCTTCCATGAGGAAATTGTAAGACTTATTCTATAAGTTGTTCCTGATGGATCCTTTTTGTTTCCAAATTATGATCTTCACCTGTTGACCATGTCAATGCTATCTCAAAGCATGTCTATGGTACTCCGATTTTCAATGGGAACATTGAAGCACAATGCTAAATGTTTCCTGCACAATTATCCAAACACCGCTGTATGGGTAATGTCATGAAAATTCTCTCCCGTACCTAAAGAGTTTTCTACATTATATCATGTCATGGATATCATGCTCTGCTTGTCCTTGGGAAGGATATACCCTTGAAATATGTGTTTAAACACATTTTCCTTTCCATTCTTCTGTTTAATCTGATAATCATATTTTCCTTTCCATTGTTTGGTTTAACCTTTCTGGTGATCTATATGATCTAAGCAGTAATATTCTCCTGCTTATGTAAACACCTCGGTGTACAACTCTGTCAGTAAGACCCTGTTACTATTGTTGGTGACATTTCGGTAACCACCGATGGATGAGAACTTTGCCTAATGGTCCGCCTCGTTTCAACGAGCAGGAAAATGGTTCTCTTCGTCCCTCGCCCTTGGTACCGACGATGTGGCTGACATATAACTGACAGGCTACCCTCTGACATGCCTTGCTATCATGATCGTGCAAGATGTCACCGCCTTCCTACTTTTAACCCACATGGTGGGCCCATAACCCACAGTTCCACAGGATCGAAACCTGACTCTCCTGTGCACCCCCTGTTCCCAAATTTATTCATCGCGCGTGGCCTCGTATGTAATTCACGGACCACCGTCCTACTGATCTATACTGGCATCAGACATAATACTTATTCCAATTGCTTTGAACCCCTTTCACACTTTGTTTTAGGCTTCGAACGATTGCCTACCCGTTTGAAACTCCTCATGGTACTTTCTTACTTGCTCTCGGCTTTTCTTAAGATTTAGTTAGAGAGATACTTTCCGCCACCTTCCCCGATGATATTGACCAGATAGTAAACCCTACAGAAGTCCGTTCTTCCAGAATACCCCCTTACTCTATCGTAAGTACGATGGAGTTCCCGAAGAAAGGACGACAACTTTATCATGATGACCTGAAACAGCAGAATGAAGTCATCAATGTAATGGATCAACCTCTTTGAGAAGAACAACCAAGACCAAGAACACTCCCTAGAATTTCGTAACCCGAACCTTCCCCCTTTACTTCCCTCTTAAATCTCGGGACGAGATTTCTTGTAGTGGAGCAGAATTGTGACGCCCGGATAATCAAGCTACAGTAAACCTCTGCTAAAGGTGCCACGTCACCTCGGTTACTGTTGATAAACTCGAGTTAGTTAAAAAACGATTCAAGTTAAAATTTAAAATATAGGCCAACAATAAAAGTTTTCAAATAATGAAAACTAAACTAACAACTGAAAACTAAATTATTCAAAATTTAGAAAATAAATCATGGGTGATTGTGGTGGAGAAACCACATTTTGATAAAATGTTTAGATGCAAGAAATTAATTAAAACAGGGGCTAAACAATTACTTAAATGCTTTTAATTAGCAAACAAATATAAACCTATTTTATTAAAGTGTGAAACTTCCTGTGGCAGAGGGGTAATTTAAAACACTAATTTAAGTGTTGGTCTCATATTTTTATAAAACTAAAATCTACTAGTAATAAAATAAAACAGAAAAGAAAAATAAATAAAAGAAACTTGAAAAGAATAAAAATAAAAAGAGGAGAAACCCCCTGCCCTCGTGGGCCTCGTGGTCCACCTGGCCATTCAGCCGGCCGGCCAGGCCTGCCCACACGGCCCACCCCACTCCCCCGACCTACATAGCCCCCCGAAACCCTAGGCCTCACCCACTCTCTCCCCGATCCCCTTCTCCTCCCCGTCTGGATCGGGCGCACGCCCCGCCCCCGACGCGGTCGCCCCCTCCCTCGCCCGGAGCCTCCGCCGGCGCACACCGTCGCCACCCCGATGCCACGCCCCATGCCCGCCGTCGCCCACTCCCCCCTCGATCTGGATCGAGATCGAGGGCCGACCCACCGTCGTCGCCGTTGCCTCCTCATCCCCGCCGTCTAGCTCCGTGGCCGGATCGACCAAGGCCGCCCCTACACCGCGCCTCGACCCCGTCGCCGCTCGACACCGACCGCCGCCCGACGCTACCTCGCCGCAGCCCAGAGCTCCTCCGCCTCGTCCGTCGCCCCGTCCTCGTCTCCCCCTCGACGGCTCCACCGAGCCACGCCTACCCCCTACCCGCCAACGCCGGTGAGGGCCTCGCCCTCCCCTCTCCCACTGTCCCGCACGCGCCCCGGCACCGTCCTTCGCCGTGCCAACACGTGCTCGCCGCGCCTTCGACCGCGCCCAGCGACCCTCCTCCCGTGCGGCTCTCCGGACCTCGCCGCACACGCTCCCCACGAGCCCCCGCTCGCGGCACGGCGCCCACATCGTGCGCGCCCGCAACCGCCCGCGCATGGTCGTCCCTGCCCGACCGCGCTCCGCGCTGCACCGGCCTCGTACGGCACTCCCCTGCCCGCGGCTGTTTGCACCTCGCCGTGCCGAACCCCCTCCCCCCCACGGTGGCCTGGCCGCGCCCGCGCCATGGCGCTGCTTGGCCGCCCCGCTGCCTGCTGCGGTGCTGCTGCCTCCGCCTGTTTCCGGTGGCCGCTACCTCCCTGTCCGCCCCTGCCTTGCTTCCCCCCGTGAGCGCGGCTCGCGCGCCCACCCATGGCCTCGTCAGGGCCCCGTGCCCCTTCCCCGCGTGCCCAGCCGTGGCGCTGGCCGACCTGTGCCACTGACCCAAGGGGCCCACGCCCCTGTACTATTTAAAACGTTATATATATATATAAAGCGAATAAAAAAAGATTTAAAAATAATAAAAATAATAAAATTAATTAATTAATTAAGATAATTAATTAACTTATTTAATCATGTTAATATAATTAATTAAAGTTAATTAATCCTAATGAATTAATCTAATTAACCTCTTAGTTTAACTAAACATAATTAGTTTAATTAAACCCTAATTAACCTAAACAGAGAATGACAGGTGGGTCCCACTGGACCCACATGTCAGTTTGACTTAGTCAACCCCAGTTGACTGCTGATGTCATAAATCCATTTTCGAATTAATTTAAATAATTAATTAAATTCCAGATATTAATAAAATCTTTAGAAAATCATATCTTTTAATCCGTAACTCGGATTAAAATATTTTCAACATGAAAGTTGCTCAGAACGACGAGATGAATCCGGATACGCAGTCCGTTCGTCCACCACACCTCCCTAACCTATCGAACTCGCAACTTTCCCCCTCTGGTCCGTCTGTCCGAAAACGCGAAACATCGGGAATACTTTCCCGGATGTCCCCCCCCTTCGCCGGTACCACCTACTGTCGCGTTAGGACACACCTAGCACCGCTCATTGTCATGTCACGCATCGTCATGTTTATGTTTGCATTGTATTTACTGTTTCTTCCCCCCTCTTCTCTTCGGTAGACTACGAGACCGACACTGCTGCTGCCCAGTTCGACTACGGAGTTGACGACCCCTCCTACTTGCCAGAGCAACCAGGCAAGCCCCCCCCCCTTGATCACCAGATATCGCCTATTCTTCTCTATACTGCTTGCATTAGAGTAGTGTAGCATGTTACTGCTTTCCGATATCCTATCCTGATGCATAGCCTATCCTTGCTACTACTGTTGTTACCCTTACCTGCAATCCTACATGCTCAGTATAGGATGCTAGTTTTCCATCAGTGGCCCTACATTCTTGTCCGTCTGCTGTGCTATACTATCGGGCCGTGATCACCTGGGCGGTGATCACGGGTATATACTTATATACTATATACATGACACATGTGATGACTAAAGTCGGGTCGGCTCGTAGGAGTACCCGCAAGTGGATCTTTGTGGCGGAGCGACAGGGCAGGTTGAGACCGCCTAGGTGAGAGGTGGGCCTGGCCCTGGTCGGCGTTCGCGGATACTTAACACGCTTAACGAGATCTTGGTATTTGATCTGAGTCTGGCCATTTGGTCTATACGCACTAACCATCTACGCGGGAGTAGTTATGGGTATCCCGGCGTCGTGGTATCAGCCGAAGCCTTCGTGACGTCAGCGACTGAGTGGCGCGCGCCGTGTTGGACCGCTTTGACGTAACCGCCGTGATCGTGTGGGTTTCTAGGTCTGCTCGCGGCCGCATTCGCAACGTGCAGGTGTGCATAGGGCGATGGGCCCAGACCCCTGCGCGCTTAGGATTGGACCGGCATGCTGACCTCTCTGTTGTGCTTAGGTGGGGTTGCGACGCATTGATCTTACGAGGCCGGGCATGACCCAGAAAAGTGTGTCCGGCAAAATGGGATCGAGCGTGTTGGGTTATGTGGTGCACCCCTGCAGGGAAGTTTATCTATTCGAATAGCCGTGTCCCTCGGTAAAAGGATGACCCGGAGTTGTACCTTGACCTTATGACAACTAGAACCAGATACTGAATAAAATACACCCTTCCAAGTGCCAGATACAACCCGGTGATCGCTCTTTAACAGGGTGACGAGGAGGGGATCGCCGGGTAGGATTATGCTATGCGATGCTACTTGGAGGACTACAATCTACTCTCTTCTACATGCTGCAAGATGGAGATGGCCAGAAGCGTAGTCTTCGACAGGACTAGCTATCCCCCTTTTTATTCTGGCATTCTGCAGTTTAGTCCACTGATATGCCCCTTTACACATATACCCATGCATATGTAGTGTAGCTCCTTGCTTGCGAGTACTTTGGATGAGTACTCACGGTTGCTTTTCTCCCTCTTTTCCCCTTTCTATACCTGATTGTCGCAACAAGATGCTGGAGTCCAGGAGCTAGAGATCCCGAGGATGATTCTACATGGAGTTCGGCTTCGAGGAGTAGCTAGGAGGATCCCAGGCAGGAGGCCTGCGCCTTGTTCGATCTGTATCCCAGTTTGTGCTAGCCTTCTTAAGGCAAACTTGTTTAACTTATGTCTGTACTCAGATATTGTTGCTTCCGCTGACTCGTCTGTGATCGAGCACTTGTATTCGAGCCCTCGAGGCCCCTGGCTTGTATTATGATGCTTGTATGACTTATTTATGTTTTAGAGTTGTGTTGTGATATCTTCCCGTGAGTCCCTGATCTTGGTCGTACACATTTGCGTGCATGATTAGTGTACGGTCAAACCGGGGGCGTCACACTTATGTTGCAGATCCGGACATGATCGTTGCGTCCGAGGACTATCTTGGAGTATTCGGAAAGGGGAACCCGCCTTGCAATGCCGAAGACAATCTGTGCGCCGGACACCTCGTCATTGAAGCCTGGTTCAGGGGCTACTGAGGGAGTCCTGGACTAAGGGGTCCTCGGGCGTCCGGCCTGTTGGACATGGGCCGGACTAATGGGCTGTGAAGATACAAGATCGAAGACTCTCTCCAGTGTCCAGATGGGACTCTCCTTGGCGTGGAAGGCAAGCTTGGCGACCAGGTATGAAGATTCCTTTTCTCTGTAACCGACTTTGTACAACCCTAGCCCCCTCCGGTGTCTATATAAACCGGAGGGCTTAGTCCGGAAAGATATATAGTCATACAGGCTAGACTTCTAGGGTTTAGCCATTACGATCTCGTGGTAGATCAACTCTTGTAATACTCATATTCATCAAGATCAATTAAGCAGGAAGTAGGGTATTACCTCCGTAGAGAGGGCCCGAACCTGGGTAAACATTGTGTCCCCCGTCTCCTGTCACCATCAACCTTAGACGCACAGTTCGGGACCCCCTACCCGAGATCCGCCGGTTTTGACACCGACACTTGGTTCTCCCCCCTTCCTTGTATAGGCGCCATGGGAAGGAAGGGGGAGGTGGCGCCCCCCTTTCCTTTCTCCGTTAAGGAGGGGAAGGAAGGAGGGACGTTCCCTCCCCCCATTCCTTTCCCTAGGGCTGGCCGGCCTAGTGGAGGGGCGCACCAGCCCCTTGTGGGCTGGTATGTCCCTCCCTTGGCCCATTAAGCCCATATCTTTGCCGGGGGTGCCCGGAACTCCTTCCGGTGACCCTATATGTACCCGGTACCCTCTGGAACATTTTTGGTGTCCGAATACCATCGTCCTATATATCAATCTTTACCTCTCGACCATTTCGAGACTCCTCGTCATGTCCGTGATGTCATCCGGGACTCCGAACAACATTCGGTCTCCAAATCACATAACTCATATAATACTATATCGTCATCGAACGTTAAGCGTGCGGACCCTACGGGTTCGAGAACTATGTAGACATGACCGAGACACCTCTCCGGTCAATAACCAATAGCAGAACCTGGACGCCCATATTGGCTCCTACATATTCTACGAAGATCTTTATCGGTCGAACCGTTATGACAACATACGTAATTCCCTTTGTCCATCGGTATGTTACTTGCCCGAGATTCGATCGTCGGTATCTTCATACCTAGTTCAATCTCGTTACCGGCAAGTCTCTTTACTCGTTCCGTAATACATCATCCTGCAACTAACTCATTAGTCACTTTGCTTGCAAGGCTTCTTATGATGTTTATTACTGAGAGGGCCGAGAGATATCTCTCCCATACTCGGAGTGACAAATCCTAATCTCGATCTATGCCAACCCAACAAACACCTTCGGAGATACTTGTAGAGCATCTTTATAATCACCCAGTTACGTTGTGACGTTTGATAACACACAAGGCATTCCTCCGGTATCCGGGAGATGCATAATCTCATAGTCGAAAGAATATGTATTTGACATGAAGAAAGCAATATCAATAAAACTGAATGATCAATATGCTATGCTAACTGATTGGTCTTGTCCATCACATCATTCTCCTAATGATGTGATCCCGTTCATCAAATGACAACACATGTCTATGGTTAGGAAACTTAACCATCTTTGATTAATGAGCTAGTCTAGTAGAGGGCTAGAGGCTTACTAGGGACACAATGTTTTGTCTATGTATCCACATAGGTATCAAGTTTCCGGTTAATACAATTCTAGCATGTATAATAAACATTTATCATGATATAAGGAAATATAAAATAACAACTTTATTATTGCCTCTAGGGCATATTTCCTTCAGTCTCCCACTTGCACTAGAGTCAATAATCTAGTTCACATCGTCATGTGATTTAACACCAATAGTTCACATCTTTATGTGATTAACACCCATAGTTCACATCGCCATGTGACCAACACCCAAAGGGTTTACTAGAGTCAATAATCTAGTTCACATCGCTATGTGATTAACACCCAAAGAGTACTAAGGTGTGATCATGTTTTGCTTGTGAGAGAAGTTTAGTAAACGGGTCTGCCACATTCAGATCCGTATGTATTTAACAAATTTCTATGTCTATAATGCTCCACATGGAGCTACTCTAGCTAATTGCTCCCACGTTCAGTACGTATCTAGATTGAGACTTAGAGTCATCTAGATCAGTGTCAAAGCTTGCATCGATGTAACACTTTACGACGAACTCTTTATCACCTCCATAACCAAGAAACATTTCCTTAGTCCTCTTTAAGGTAACTAAGGATAATTTTGACCGCTGTCCAGGGATCTATTCCTGGATCACTATTGTACCCCCTTGCCAAACTCATTGCAAGGTACACAACAGGTTTGGTACACAACATGGCATACTTTATAGAACCTATGGCTGAGGCATAGGGAATGACTTTCATTCTCTCTTTATCTTCTGCCGTGGTCAGGTTTTTGAGTCTTTACTCAACTTCACGCCTTACAATACATGCAAGAACTCCTTATTTAAATGATCCATTTTGAACTCCTTCAAAATCTTGTCAAGGTATGTACTCATTGAAAGTCTTATCAAGTGTCTTGATCTATCTCTATATATCTTGATGCCCAATATGTAAGCAGCTTCACCGAGGTCTTTCATTGAAAAATTCTTATTCAAATATCCTTTTATGCTATCCAGAAATTCTACATCATTTCCAATCAACAATATGTCATCCACATATAATATCAAAAATGCTACAGAGCTCCCACTCACTTTCTTGTAAATACAAGCTTCACCAAAAGTCTGTATAAAATCATATGCTTTGATCACCTTATCAAAGTGTATATTCCAACTCCGAGATGCTTGCACCACTCCATAGATGGATCGCTGGAGTTTGCACACTTTGTTAGCACCTTTAGGATCAACAAAACATTTTGGTTGCATCATATACAACTCTTCTTTAAGAAATTCATTAAGGAATGCAGTTTTGACATCCATTTGCCAGATTTCATAAAATGCGGCACTTGCTAACATGATTCGGACAGACTTAAGCATCGCTATGAGTGAGAAAATCTCATCATAGTCACCACCTTGAACATGTCGAAAACCTTTTGCGACAAGTCGAGCTTTGTAGATAGTAACACTACCATCAGCGTCCGTCTTCCTCTTGAAGATCCATTTATTCTCAATGGCTTGCCGATCATCGGTCAAGTCCACCAAAGTCCACACTTTGTTCTCATACATGGATCCTATCTCGGATTTCATGGCCTCAAGCCATCTGTCAGAATCTGGGCTCATCATAGCTTCTTCATTGTTTGTAGGTTCGCCATGGTCTAATAACATGACTTCCAGGACAGGATTACCGTACCACTCTGGTGTGGAACATGCTCTGTTCGACCTACGAGGTCCAGTAGTAACTTGATCTGAAGTTTCATGATCATCATCATTAGCTTCCTCTCTAGTTGGTGCAGGCATCACGGGAACGGATTTCACTGATGTGCTACTTTCCAATTCGAGAGAAGTTACAATTACCTCATCAAGTTCTACTTTCCTCCCACTCACTTCTTTCGAGAGAAACTCCTTCTCTAGAAAGGTTCCATTCTCGGCAACAAAGATCTTGCCTTCGGATCTATGGTAGAAGGTGTACCCAATTGTTTCCTTAGGGTATCCTATGAAGATGCACTTCTCCGATTTGGGTTCGAGCTTATCAGGCTGAAGCCTTTTGACATAAGTGTCGCAACCCCAAACTTTAAGAAACAACAACTTAGGTTTCTTGCCAACCACAGTTCATATGGTGTTGTCTCAACGGATTTAGACGGTGCCCTATTTAACATGAATGCAGCTGTCTCTAATGCATAACCCCAAAACGATAGTGGTAAATCGGTAAGAGACATCATAGATCACACCATATCTAATAAAGTGCGGTTACGACGTTCGGACACACCATTACGTTGTGGTTTTCCAGGTGGCGTGAGTTGTGAAACTATTCCATATTATTTTAAATGAAGGCCAAACTCGTAACTCAAATATTCGCCTCCGCAATCAGATCGTAGAAACTTTATTTTCTTGTTACGATGATTCTCCACCTCACTCTGAAATTCTTTGAACTTTTCAAATATTTCAGACTTGTGTTTCATTAAGTAGATATACCCATATCTGCTCAAATCATCTATGAAGGTTAGAAAATAACGATACCGGCCGCGAGCCTCAACACTCATCGGACCGCATACATCGGTATGTATTATTCCCAATAAGCCATTGGCTCGTTCCATTGTTCCGGAGAACGGAGTTTTAGTCATCCTGCCCATGAGGCATGGTTCGCAAGTATCAGATGATTCATAATCAAGTGATTCCAAAAGTCCATCTGCATGGAGTTTCTTCATGCGCTTTACACCAATATGACCTAAACGACAGTACCACAAATATGTTGCACTATCATTATCAACTTTACATCTTTTGGCATCAATATTATGAATATGTGTATCACCACAATCGAGATTCAACAAAAATAGACCACTCTTCAAGGGTGCATGACCATAAAAGATATTACTCATATAAATAGAACAACCATTATTCTCTGATTTAAATGAAAAACCGTCTCGCACTAAACAAGATCCAGATATAATGTTCATGCTCAACGTTGGCACCAAATAACAATTATTCAGGTCTAAAACTAATCCCGAAGGTATATGTAGAGGTAGCGTGCCGACGGCGATCACATCGACCTTGGAACCATTCCCGACGCGCATCGTCACCTCTTCCGTAGCCAATCTTCGTTTAATCCGTAGCTCCTGTTTCGAGTTACAAATATGAGCAACCGAACCAGTATCAAATACCCAGGCGCTACTACGAGCATTAGTAAGGTACACATCAATAACATGTATATCAAATATACCTTTGTTCACTTTGCCATCCTTCTTATCCGCCAAATACTTGGGGCAGTTCCGCTTGTAGTGACCAATCCCTTTGCAGTAGAAGCACTCAGTTTCAGGCTTAGGTCCAGCTTTGGGCTTCTTCCCGGGAGTGGCAACTTGCTTGCCATTCTTCTTGAAGTTCCCCTTCTTTCCCTTGTCCCTTTTCTTGAAACTAGTGGTCTTGTTAACCATCAACACTTGATGCTCCTTGATTTCTACCTCCGCAGCTTTGAGCATTGCGAAGAGCTCGGGAATTGTCTTCTCCATCCCTTGCATATTATAGTTCATCATGAAGCCTTTGTAGCTTGGAGACAGTGATTGGAGAAGTCTGTCAATAACACTATCATCTGGAAGATTAACTCCCAGCTGAGTCAAGTGATTATGATATCCAGACATTCTAAGTATGTGTTCACTGACAGAACTGTTCTCCTCCATCTTGCATCTATAGAACTTGTTGGAGACTTCATATCTCTCAACTCGGGCATTTGCTTGAAATATTAACTTCAACTCTTGGAACATCTCATATGCTCCGTGACGTTCAAAATATCTTTGAAGTCCCGATTCTAAGCCGTAAAGCATGGCACACTGGACCATCGAGTAGTCATCAACACGTGACTGCCAGGCGTTCATAACATCCGTAGTTGCTGGAGGGGGTGGCACACCTAGCGGTGCATCAAGGACATAATTCTTCTGTGCAGCAATGAGGATAATCCTCAAGTTACGGACCCAATCCGTGTAGTTGCTACCATCATCTTTCAACTTAGCTTTCTCTAGGAACACATTAAAATTCAAGGGAACGGTAGCACAGGCCATTGATCTACACAATAAATATGCAAATACTATCATGACTAAGTTCATGATAAATCAAGTTCAATTAATCAAATTACTTAAGAACTCCCACTTAGATAGACATCCCTCAAGTCATCTAAATGATACGTGATCCAAATCAACTAAACCATGTCCGACCATCACATGAGATGGAGTAGTCATCAATGGTGAACATCTCTATGTTGATCATATCTACTATATGATTCACGTTCGACCTTTCGGTCTCCAGTGTACCGATGCCATGTCTCTACATGCTAGGCTCGTCAAGTTTAACCCGAGTATTCCGCATGTGCAAAACTGTCTTGCTCCCGTTGTATGTGAACGTAGAGTCTATCACACCCGATCATCACGTGGTGTCTCAACACGACGAACTGTCGCAACGGTGCATACTCAGGGAGAACACTTATACCTTGAAATTTAGTTAAGGGATCATCTTATAATGCTACCGCCATACTAAGCAAAATAAGATGCATAAAAGATAAACATCACATGCAATCAAAATATGTGACATGATATGGCCATCATCTTCTTGTGCTTTTGATCTCCATCTCCAAAGCATCATCATGATCTCCATCATCACCGGCTCGACAACTTGATCTCCATCGCTGTGTCGTGGTCATCTCGCCAACTATTGCTCCTACAACTATCGCTAACGCATAGTGATAAAGTAAAGCAATTACATGGCGTTTGCATTTCATACAATAAAGAGACAACCGTAAGGCTCCTACCGGTTGCCGATAACTTCTACAAAACATGATCATCTCATACAATAATGTATATCACATCATGTCTTGACCATATCACATCACAACATGCCCTGCAAAACAAGTTAGACGTCCTCTACTTTGTTGTTGCAAGCTTTACGTGGCTGCTACGGGCTTCTAGCAAGAATCGTTCTTACCTACGCATCAAAACCACAACAGTGATTTATCAAGTTTGCTATTTTAATCTTCAACAAGGAACGGCTGCAGTCAAATTCGATTCAACTAAAGTAGGAGAAACAGACACCCGCCAACCTGAAGGAAATATGCCCTAGAGGCAATAATAAAGTATTATTTATTTCCTTATATCATGATAAATGTTTATTATTCATGCTAGAATTGTATTAACCGGAAACATAATACATGTGTGAATACATAGACAAACAGAGTGTCACTAGTATGCCTCTACTTGACTAGCTCGTTAATCAAAGATGGTTATGTTTCCTAGCCATAGACATGAGTTGTCATTTGATTAACGGGATCACCTCATTAGGAGAATGACGTGATTGACTTGACCCATTCCGTTAGCTTAGCACTCGATCGTTTAGTATGTTGCTATTGCTTTCTTCATGACTTATACATGTTCCTATGACTATGAGATTATGCAACTCCCATTTACCGGAGGAACACTTTGTGTGCTACCAAACGTCACAACGTAAATGGGTGATTATAAAGGTGCTCTACAGGTGTCTCCAAAGGTACTTGTTGGGTTGGCGTATTTCGAGATTAGGGTTTGTCACTCCGATTGTCGGAGAGGTATCTCTGGGCCCACTCGGTAATGCACATCACTATAAGCCTTGCAAGCATTGTGACTAATACGTTAGTTGCGGGATGATGTGTTACGGAACGAGTAAAGAGACTTGCCGGTAACGAGATTGAACTAGGTATCGAGATACCGACGATCGAATCTCGGGCAAGTAACATACCGATGACAAAGGGAACAACGTATGTTGTTATGCGGTCTGACCGATAAAGATCTTCGTAGAATATGTGGGAGCCAATATGGGCATCCAGGTCCCGCTATTGGTTATTGACCGGAGAGGTGTCTCGGTCATGTCTACATAGTTCTCGAACCCGAAGGGTCCGCACGCTTAACGTTACGATGACAGTTTTATTGAGTTTTGATGTACCGAAGGAGTTTGGAGTCCTGGATGAGATCGGGGACATGACGAGGAGTCTCGAAATGGCCGAGACGTAAAGATCGATATATTGGATGACTATATTCGGACTTCGGAAAGGTTCCGAGTGATTCGGGTATTTTTCGGAGTACCGGAGAATTACGGGAATTCGTATTGGGCCTTAATGGGCCATATGGGAAAGGAGAGAAAGGCCTCAAAAGGTGGCCGCGCCCCCCTCCCCATGATCTGGTCCGAATTGGACTAGGGAAGGGGGGCGCCCCCTTCCTTCTTTCTCCTTCTCCCTTCCCTTCTCCTATTCCAACAAGGAAAGGAGGAGTCCTACTCCCGGTGGGAGTAGGACTCCCCCTTCTGGTGCGCCTCTCCTCCCTAGGCCGGCGGCCTCCCCCTTGCTCCTTTATATACGGGGGCAGGGGGGCACCCCATGGACACACAATTTATATACGATATTTTAGCCGTGTGCGGTGCCCCCCTCCACCATATTACACCTCGATAATACCGTTGCGGAGCTTAGGCGAAGCCCTGCGTCGGTGGAACATCATCATCGTCACCACGCCGTCGTGCTGACGAAACTCTCCCTCAACACTCGGCTGGATCGGAGTTCGAGGGACGTCATCGAGCTAAACGTGTGTAGAACTCGGAGGTGCCGTGCGTTCGGTACTTGATCGGTCGGATCGTGAAGACGTACGACTACATCAACCGCGTTGTGATAACGCTTCCGCTGTCGGTCTACGAGGGTACGTGGACAACACTCTCCCCTCTCGTTGCTATGCATCACCATGATCTTGCGTGTGCATAGGAATTTTTTTGAAATTACTACGTTCCCCAACACAACCACCTTTATGCAAAACTAGTTGCATGTCTGTTGGTAGAACCGGTCTCATGAACGTGGTCATGTAAGGTTGGTCCGGGCCGCTTCATCCAACAATACCGCCGAATCTAAATAAGACATTGGTGGTAAGCAGTATGACGATCACCGCCCACAACTCTTTGTGTTCTACTCGTGCATATCATCTATGCATAGACCTGGCTCGGATGCCACTGTTGGGAAACGTAGCATGCAATTTCAAAAAAAAAATCCTACGCTCGCGCAAGGTCTATCTAGGAGATGCATAGCAACGAGGGGGAGAGTGTGTCTACGTACCCTCGTAGACCATAAGTGGAAGCGTTTGACAACGCGGTTGATGTAGTCAAACTTCTTCTAGCTCCGACCGATCAAGTACCGAACGTATGGCACCTCTGAGTTCTGCACACGTTCAGCTCGATGATGTCCCTCGTCTTCTTGATCCAGCAAGATGTCGAGGAAGTAGATGAGTTCCGTCAGCACGACGGCGTGATTACGGTGATGGTGAAGTGATCCGCGCAGGGCTTCGCCTAAGCACTATGAAGATATGACCGGAGGCGTAAACTGTGGAGGGGGGCGCCGCACACGACTAACAATTGATGTTATGTGTGCTAGGCGCCCCTCTCCTCATATATATAGGTGGGAGGGAGAGGGGAGAGGCCAAGGGGCACCCCAAGTGGGGCCGAATCCCACTTGGGCTCCTGCCCTGGTTCGCCCCCTCCCCCCTTCCTTGTATAGGCGCCAGGGGAAGAAAGGGGGAGGTGGCGCCCTCCTTTCCTTTCTCCCTTGAGGAGGGGAAGGAAGGAGGGACTTGCTCTCCCCCTTTCCTTTCCCTAGGGCTGGCCGGCCTGGTGGAGGGGCGCACCAGCTCCTTGTGGGCTGGTCTATCCCTCCCTTGGCCCATTAGCCCATATCTTTGCCGGGGTGCCCGGAACCCCTTCCGGTGACCCTATATGTACCGGTACCCTCCGGAACACTTCCAGTGTCCGAATATCAATCTTTACCTCTCGACCATTTCGAGACTCCTCGTCATGTCCGTGATCTCATCCGGAACTCCGAACAACATTCGGTCACCAAATCACATAACTCATATAATACTATATTGTCATCGAACGTTAAGCGTGCGGACCCTACGGGTTCAAGAACTATGTAGACATGACCGAGAGACCTCTCCGGTCAATAACCAATAGCGGAACCTGGATGCCCATATTGGCTCCTACATATTCTACGAAGATCTTTATCGGTCGAACCGTTATGACGACATACGTAATTCCCTTTGTCCATCTGTATGTTACCTGCCTGAGATTCGATCGTCGGTATCTTCATACCTAGTTCAATCTCGTTACCGACAAGTCTCTTTACTCGTTCCATAATACATCATCCGGCAACTAACTCATTAGTCACTTTGCTTGCAAGGCTTCTTATGATGTGTATTACCGAGAGGGCCGAGAGATACCTCTCCGATACTCAGAGTGACAAATCCTAATCTCTGTAGAGCATCTTTATAATCACCCAGTTACATTGTGATGTTTGATAGCACACAAGGCATTCCTCCGGTATCCGGGAGTTGCATAATCTCATAGTTGAAAGAATATGTATTTGACATGAAGAGAGCAATAGTAATAAAACTGAACGATCAATATGCTATGCTAACGGATGGGTCTTGTCCATCACATCATTCTCCTAATGATGTGATCCCGTTCATCAAATGACAACACATGTATATGGTTAGGAAACTTAACCATCTTTGATTAACGAGCTAGTCTAGTAGAGGCTTACTAGGGACATGGTGTTTTGTCTATGTATCCACACATGTATCAAGTTTCCGTTAATAAAATTCTAGCATGAATAATAAACATTTATCATGATATAAGGAAATATAAAATAACAACTTTATTATTGCCTCTAGGGCATATGTCCTTCAGAGCGGCGTCCGGACGAATAAATCTGCCTCAGCTCCACCCCCACATCGGTGGTGCCCCTCATGGCGGCGTCTAGGAGTTGATGGCATCGTGTATTTGCCGATCCTTCAGATTAGCGACGTTAGGGTTCATGGATGGTGTCGCCGAGGCGGCGGCGGCGAGTCCGTCATGTGTGTCTCTCCTTCTCCTTTGTCCCTATTGCTGCGGTGTTGTCTCCAACGTCATGGTGGAGCAGGGAGGTTTTGTCGTCAAGGAGTACGTGCAGACGGTTGTCTACGCAAGTGACAACTGGGAGATCGTGCATCTTTTGCTGGGTTTATGGTTGGAGGCCGACAGTTCTAGCTTCCTCCTTCGACGTCGTCGTCGTGTGGGGGTGTCAGATCTGAAGTTCGATGGTGTATCCAGGGACATGTTGCCATGGTCTGATTCTTTCAACGGCAATGGTTTTGCTTCTGAAAAACTACTCCGGAGGTCTGTAAAGTTACAGATTAGCGATGGAGCCGCGTCTAGCTTGGGGTGAAGAGGTGATCTGCCTTCTTTCTCTTTGGTGGCCGCTTTGATGGTGTCAAAGGAGATGGACAAGCGTTGGTATTTTGCATAGGATTATCCTATCTTTTCACCCCGGTAAGGTTGTGTTTACGTGCAATGTAAGTAGATCTTTATTCTATCAATGAGACATGTATTACCATACAAAAATATCTTACCTGCATATACAAACCCATGTACTTGGGGCCAACTAACCAAGGGTAACCCCTTAGGGGATTCGTAAGGACTTTTTGGACCTGGAAGCACGCCAAGTGGTGCATCCTGTGGTCGCCACATGTCGCACGCTAGACGCTTCCTTCGGTTTTTGATTTTTCATTTTTTGACGTGTTTTCTGGATTTTGATGTTTTTTGTTTACGCCTGGTTTTTTCAAGGTTTTGGTAGAAAAAAATAATCCTTTTTATGCGAAGCACAGTTGTGCTTCTTAAACGTGTTTCTACGCAAAGCATAGATTTACTTTCACAAAAAGCACAACTCTTTCTTGAAAAAAAACATATGTGCTTCCATTAGCAACACAAAATTTCTTCCGCCTGCTTCTCGAAAAGAAAAAGAAGCTTTCAGTAGAAGCGTGGGAAAAAAAGTGCTTCCATATGAAGCACATATTTGCTTCCGCGAAAAAGCACAATTGTACTTTTTTCTGCAACCGTGCTTTGGGGCTTTTTTTTGTTGCCAGTTTTTCTGGTTTTTTGAATATTTTAGTATTCATTTTTTTGTTTTTTTGTTTTCGCTTTCCGGTTTGATCATGAAAAAAGTTCATTGAAACATATTAACATGAGATCAAGTTTCGGAAGTCTTGACACGAGAAATTCAATGATGAAAACAATCTAGGATTTGAACGCACAGTTCAAGAGATAAACCATTATGAATAAATAAATTCACAGGTTGTGACAAATGGTGCACATGCAGTATACCACTTGTTGTGAGAATATGGAGAATGACCTTTGCAAGAGATAACCTTTAACTAGTGATTTCACATGTATGTATGTTACTTGTAAATATCTTGCCTGAATATACAAGCCCATATACGTACGTCGTCTTGCCTCAAGCATTTTCCCCTTGGTAGCTACTAGGCTGGCCGAGTTTGCTATTTTTTTCCTTTCGGTCGTAGAGAAGATGCTCGCTCGCTCGTAAATTTCTTTGGTTTTTTCATCCGTTTGTTCGTTGAATAGAGTCGGTTTTCAACGGTTTTTTCCTTTCTGCTATCTTAATGGGTTTTCCCTTTGGATTTTTCCTTTGTTTCACTGGTTTTCTTCGCGTTCTTTGTGCTTCTACTTTCTTTCTTTTATGTGTTTTTCTTTATAGTTTTCGTCGATTTTTTTGGGTTTAGAACTGTCGTGGATATAATCCTGACAATAGTACGCAGTATGTACGTTGAGGTAATCGTATCTATCAGATAGTATAGATGGGAGTACACACAAGAGTTTATACAACTTCGTACATTCTTTGGTGGGTGGAGGTAATACCCTACTCCGATGGTGCTTTTAACTCTTGACGTAGGGTACAATGTGTGTGCGATCAACCCTCAGCCGGTGCTTCCGTCCCTGCCTATATTAGAGTGCGCTAGGAAGGCGTACATAATGTGCTGGTATTAATGTTGTTTATGGGCCCAAGCGTGCCCGACAGTTTCTTTATTACTGCCAGTAATTGTCGTAATCTATATTATACAGATGTTGGGTAACTACTGCCTTTATCACATCGTGGGTGAGGAAGTATCCTAAGTGGCCGCTGATTGTAGAAAATCTGACTGTGCATGATGACCAATTGGAGGGTCCTATCTGTTAGGGGGTGTAGGGTCTGCGTGTAAGAACTTAGCCTGATCATAAGACACCCCTCTGGTCCTCGATATCTTGGGCTCCAACTCTGATGGTCCGATGTCGATGTCCCTCGGCCTATTATCTTTTGGACCGTATGTTTGATGGGCTATGGCCTATGGCCTTCGGCCAGGCTATTAATATATTTAGGCCTATCCTTGTTACCCCGACAAGAACCCTTTTGATTGATTTTTTTTCTTTTGTTTTGTTTTCTATGTGTCGTTTTTATCATTTCTTCATGGTTTTCTACGTACATTTTCTATATACACATAAAACATTATTATTATACATGTTCAATATTTTTAAAATAAACAATTAACATTTTAAAAAGAAATATTTTTATGTCTACATTTTTCGTATACATCAAATACATTTTTATACATTTAACATTTTTAATACATGATTAGCATTTTGAAATACAATGATTAACATTTCTTTCAAATACATGTTTGGTGTCTGCTTTTTCGTAAACACTATACATTTTCATATAGGTCAACATTTATTTGGCTTACATTTAACATTTTTTAAATATATGACTAGCATTTTTATAATGTCACGTAATTTTTTTAAATGCTGGAAATTTTTAAAATGTTGCAAACATTTTATGTATGCTATCAACATTTTCTTTGAATTAAGCCAACAATTTTTTACATTGCATTATGATTTTTAAAATTAGAGATTCAAATTTAATAAATTAGTTTTATATTTTGAAATATATGCATTCACAATATTTTCTAAAATAAGAATAAAGAAAAAAATTAACAAAGAGAAAAAACAGGGAAAAGACGAACTAACTTGGAACCTACGTTTTTTTTTGTGAGAAATCTCGCGAAAGTCATCTTTTGATCCCGAGCTCATATGCTCCCGCATGAACAGTAAAATCGAAAAAATATCGAAAAAAATTCAAAAAATTCCAAATTTTTTTTGAGAGAAACATTGACAAAAGTTCTAAGTGCCTGCAAAAATTCATCATGAAATCACGTTCCTGTAAGGCGTGGCAAAAAAAAAACAAATTCAGTGCTTCAAAATGCTTTTGAAAGTAGCTTTTTCAGAGTACTGTTTTTGTTTTTTTTGCCATGCCTTCTAGGGATGTGATTTCATGACGAATTTTTGCAGGCACTTAGAACTTTTGTCAATGTTTCTCCCAAAAAAATTTTGGAATTTTTTGAATTTTTTCGATTTTACTGTTCATGCGGGAGCATATGAGCTCGGGATCAATTCCTCCGCGTCCGAAATCTCGCCTCTTTATTCATTCATAATGATGTTCATAGGTACCCGGTTTGGGTTGTGGGTTTCCCAATCAAACATGTTGCCCGGGCCTTAAATTACAAGCAAACTTGGCAAGATTGTGTGCTTCAAAATTAAAGTTTCTACGCTCATGAACAAAAGAGCAAGAAGTAAAGAAATTGCTACGATCTATGAATTCATGTACGATTGCCGCATGAGGACCTCCTCTCCCTGATTTTATGTCTTTCACCACCTCCTGGCAGTCAGAGGCCACCAAAACGGTCTGGATGGTGAGGTCATCTGCAAGAGCCAGCGCTTCTCTGCACGCGAAAGTTTCCAAGATGACCGGGTCGGTGATTCCAAAAAATACCATTGCCGACGAACCCAAGTACACGCCATTGGAGTCCCGGCATAGAGCTGCGACCGCACCTCCCCTTTTGTGCCGTGCCACTACACCATCGACATTAACCTTCATCACACCCGGCGGTGGTGGCAGCCAGCGCCTAGGCTGGGCCGCCATAGGTGCCGAAGTAGCAGGCCTTGCCTTAGCCGTCGCTAGTTGCTCTAGTTCATCAAGGAACCTGTTGACAAAGAGGATGGTCTGTTGCGGAGTCTGAAAAATTGCCTCATAGACAGCTTTGCGTCTAGCATACCAAATTGCCCAAAGAGTCACTGCCATTCTCGTGAAACTTGCATGATCTAGGCTGTCATAAAGGTCAAACATCCAGCCTTTTGCACTTGGTTCCATATTTTCTGCCATCTTCGCAACAAGGCTTTCATCAGATAGTGCCCAAATACACCTGGACATGGTGCAAGAGAGTAGGGCGTGTCTCCATGAATCACTCATGCCACAAAGCGGACATGTAGATTGGTTCGACATGTTCCGGTTATGAAGCACATCAGTTGTGGGTAAAGAATGACGCGCTAGTCTCCAGAGGAAGACCCTGAGCTTTGAAGGGACTGAGAGATTCCAGAGTGAAGTCCAAGTTTTTTCCTCTCTCCCGTTGCTTGAGGACCCCGATCTTCCATCGAGCCACTCCTCCCTCTGTATCTTTGTTTTCACCAGAAACTTGTATGCCGAGCTAACCGAGAACCTCCCTTTTGGATCAGGACACCATGCCCAAAAATCTTCCGTGTTTCTTGTGCAAACCGGGATCTTAAGGATTGCGTCCGCATCAAACCTGAGGAAGACGGGTCGGATCAGTCCCACGTTCCATTGGGCAACCGAAGGTATGAGCAACTCCGAGACCTTCCTTGGAGGATCTGTCACAAGTGAGGTTATAGGTCTTGGAGTAGTCTCTTTAGGTATCCAATTATCTACCCAAATATCCGTCGTCTGACCATTGCCAATTCGCCTTATCAAGCCCTGCTTAAGCACATCCCGGCCCTCAATGATCACTCGCCAAATCTGTGAAGGGCGCGACCCCAACTCAACATCTAGGAGAGATGTGTCCGGAAAGTATGATGCTTTGAGAATTCTAGCACTTAATGACAATGGTTCTTGTAAGATCCTCCATGCTTGCCTTGCCAAAAGCGCCAAGTTAAATAGCTCCAAATCTCTGAAACCCAGTCCTCCTAGGTACTTAGGGCGTGTCATGACATCCCAAGAGACCCAAGAAGGTTTTCTTTCCCCCTGTTTGCAGCCCCACCAAAACTTTCTAATGATGGACTTGATATGGTCACACAAACCCCTTGGCAACTTAAAGCAAGCCATAGAATACACCGGAATTGCCTGGGCAACCGATTTGATTAAAACCTCCTTGCCTCCCGATGATAGGCATTTGCTCATCCAACCTTTTACTTTGTCCCAAACACGATCACTCAGATATTTGAAGGTGCCCTTCTTTGAGTGCCCAACATCTGTTGGCATTCCCAAATACTTCTCACTCAACGATTCATTAGGAACATGCAAGAAGCCCTTGACCGCATCACGAACTATCTCCGGAGTTCCCTTACTGAAAAAGATAGATGATTTGTCTCTATTAATTCTTTGGCCCGACGCCAAACAGTATGTATCCAATAGGTTTGACACTGCTTCTGCTCCATCTATACTCGCCCTGAAGAACAGCAGGCTATCATCCGCGAATAAAAGATGGTTCACCGGCGGAGCCGATGTAGCCACCTTAATGCCGCCGAGCTGGGATGATTGATTCTGGGAATGTAAGAGGCACGAAAGGCCCTCTGCTGCCAACAAGAAGAGGTATGGAGAGATAGGATCTCCCTGTCGAATACCCCGAGTGGGTTTGAACTCCTCTGATTTTACTCCATTAAACATCACCGAGAAAGAAACCGAGCTCACCATATTCATTACAATAGTTATCCATGGTGCAGCGAAGCCAAGTTTCTCCATAACAGACTTGAGGTAAGCCCATTCAACTCTATCGTAAGCTTTCATCATATCCAATTTCAAAGCACGAAACGTATTATTCTTTGACCTATTTCTCTTCATGAAATGTAGGCACTCATAAGCTGAGATGATGTTATCTGTGATGAGTCTACCAGGGACAAAAGCAGACTGCTCGGCAGAGATAATATCGGGAAGAATCACCTTGAGACGATTTGCCAGCACCTTGGATGCAATCTTATAGAAGACATTACATAAACTAATGGGACGAAATTGTGACAACAAAGTAGGGTTAGGTACCTTTGGGATCAGCACCAGCATAGTGTCATTCAAACACTCCGGACTTTCTTCCCCACGAACTATGCTCAAAACCGCTTTGGTCATCGTCTCCCCACAAATATCCCAATGCCTCTGAAAAAAGTGTGCGGGAAATCCATCCGGTCCTGGAGCCTTCGTGGGAAACATCTGGAAAAGTGCATTTTTTACTTCCTTTTCATCGCAAGGAGCCAACAGAATATCATTCATAGCCGGAGTAACCTTGGTTGGGACATGCTCAAGCACCTCGGCTACCCCTTGCACTCCCTCAGATGTGTACAGATTTTTATAGAAGTCCAAGAGCTAAATGTTGCATTTCAGTAAGATCATCTGTAAACTGGCCATCTGGTTTTTGCAATGCCTTAATCAGATTTTTCCTCCTCCTCATGGAAGCACGCAGATGGAAAAAGTGCGTGTTTTTGTCCCCAGCCGATAACCATTCCACTCGGGAACGTTGCCGCCACATCAACTCCTCACACATGTATAACTCAATCAAACGATCATTGATTTTAATCTCAGCACTTGACGGCCCAGTCCTCAACACGTTACTTCTCATCCTTCCGAGTTCCTTTTTCAGACTTCTGATTTCGCCACGGACGCTTCCAAAGGTTGCCTTTGACCAGTCACCTAAATTATTAGCAAGTTCAGCCAGCTTGGCTCGGACGCCACTGGCCGATGTGTTGTGGCCGTTCGGCTCCCATGCAGCGCGGACGGTGGGCTTTAGCTCAGCATGTGTGTCCCACATAGTTTCATATCTAAAGATCTTCTCTTTCTTCCTTGAACTAGCAGGTGTCAGTTGCAAAAGGATCGGCGAATGGTCAGATGTGGCTGCCGTGAGGTGCTGGACTCCAGCATTAGGGAATTGATCACACCAGCTAACCGAGCCCAGTGCCCTGTCTAACCGCACGCGTGTATACGTCCCGCCCGTAACTTTTTTCTCATACGTCCATTTGTTTCCTTTGAATCCAAGATCAATCAAGCCACAAACATCAACTGCATCTCTAAATCCTTGTATTTGTGATTGGCTCCTCGTTCCGATTCCGTCGTGTTCATCATGTCGAAGAACCTCGTTGAAGTCTCCTAAGCATAATCAGGGGATGTCATGCAGGGTTGACAAGTTTTTCATTGTATTCCAAGTGTGTTGACGCATGTGTGTTTGCGCCTCCCCATAGAAACATGAAAGTCTCCAAGGGCCACCCACGAGATCATTCACTTTGATGACTATATGATACTTCGAGTAATCCAAATTCTCAACTTTTATTTCATTATTCCAAAAGACAACCAGGAATCAACAGCAAAACAATTATCAAAACCTAAAGTACTTGCTAGATTTTCTGTTCTAACTCTATTGATCTGAGTTTCGACAATACAAAGTACTTTAGGGGCAAACTTTGTTGCGAGTTCGCGTAGCTCTTGAACTGTCGGGGCGTTGCCGATCCCGCGACAGTTCCAGCACAAGATACTCATTGCGTCCGGCGGTCCTCCGCCGGGGAGGCCGCCGATTTCGCATCATTGGGTTTAAGGCCACTGGAGGTCTTCTTCAGCACTCCATTGCCATTCTTCTCTGGTCCCGTCACCGTTTTAGGCCTCTTCAGGTCCTGCTTTGGTGGAGGGCTAATGGGCACCACCTGCGCGCTCTTACTCTTGTCAACCGGGACTAACGCATGGCTTGTCATGGTCGTTGGATTTGAGTGCCCAACAATTTCCTCTGAAGAACGCTTTCGGCTAGGATCTGTCATCTCTCTCTCAGCCTCCTCATCCTCATAGGGATCAACCTCCTCCGAATCCACTTTTCCTAAGCTCTGCTCCTTTTTGGATCTCTGAGAGTAGTTGCGCCGTTTAGTGGCCCATGCTGTAGCGGCTGGTGCTCTCAGATTCTTGTAAATCAAAGCTGAAGGGGGGTGCACGCCGTCCCCATGTTCCTTGAACTCAGGCCCCATCATACCAGACACCTGACACCAATCAGGAAGGCGCTCATATTTCACCGCAAAGATCTCGCGCTCTCCCTCCCGCGCTATGGACGTTGCTTTCTTCAGCGGTTTGCGCACATCCAGGCGCACTCTCACCCTGTAAATATTTCCTTCAAAGTCAAAGGATGCAGGCTCAGACTCCACAAATTCTCCCAGCCTAGCAGCCAACGCCTTAACTTTCCCATGGTACGCCATTGGGAGGTATATGATGCGTGCCCAGATATCAAAAGTGAAGAGCTCTATAGACGTTGGCTTGGTGTAACCATCATAAAACAGCAATGATCACCGGGTTGCCCCTGTAGTGCCACGGGCCCCCCTGTGTAACCTTCTCCCAGTCCCCCAAGCAGTCGAACTGCATGATGAAGAGGTTTTCCTCCAACGTCTTGATTTTGACTTGTCTTGCTAGATCCCACGCTGCCCTCATCTGACGGAAGAACTAGTAGTTGCTGAAATCTTTGTCCATGTGAACCCGCACCAAGATCATCCACCTGAGATTCTCTTCCGGCGGGGCATCATCCTCCTCAAAAACCACATCATCGAGATCCTCCTCCTTCAGATCAAGTTCTTTCATGAGATCCTCTATCTTTCCCTTCCCCTTGCTGCCCGATGACGACGACCCGCCACGCGATGCCATCTCCAAGATAGAGCAGACCCGATCTACCGATCCCCTAGAGAAGAGGACCGGTCGAAGAAACCCTCAAAACCCTCCGCGATCTGATCCCAGTCAAGGCCGGGGAGTAGCATGGCCTACCCCAGGATCCGTCCAAGCCAGAGGAAGCAGACAACGATGGAGGGAGGGGAGATTTTTCTCAACGGCGCCGACGGCGACGAGAGGACCATAAACCCTAACGAGAGGGGACTTATCTTATTCTTTTACTTGGAACCTACGTGATCCGGCATGGTCACGACCCCCTGACAAGAGCGCACGCTTCGTCTCGTGTTAGGCGAGACATTGGCGCGCCCAGGCAGCAATCCCTATTTTTTGGCGCCTGAAGCGCCCATTAAAGGTCATTTTGCTAGTGGGCACCTGACGCGCACACCCCCCTCCCGCGCTTGGGCTGGCCCATTTCACGTTTTGTTTTTCTGTTTAAATCTCAAAATAGGATACGAGGAATGCGATTGACAGGAGAGCAACTAGTTAACGAGCGCTCCTTCGGGAGCCTCGCAACGATCAGCGCCACTTGGCGCGCTCTCAGCCATTCGCCACGTGTCGCGCTCTAGACGCTCCCTCCAGATTTTGCTTTTTTTATTTTTTCGCACGCGTTTTCTGCTTTTAAACTGCTTTTTGTTTTTTTCGACGTTTTGGTTTTCCCCCGGTCTTCCTTAGCTTTTCGACCAAATTTTTTTTCTTCGAGAAAAGTCATGGTTTTTCTTCCGCGAGAGGCACGGTTGTGCTTTAGCGAGAGTCACGGCGTGCCTTTCGGAAACCAAAAAAACCTGTTTTCTGTTTTTTTTTCTTTCGCGAGAGTCACGGTTTTACTTCCGCGAGAGGCACGGTTGTGCTTTCACGAGAGTCACGGCCGTGCCTCTCGGAAAGGGAAAAACAAAACGCGTTTTCTGTTTTTTTTTCTTTCGCGAGAGTCACGGTTTTGCTTCCGCGAGAGACACGGTTGTGCTTTCGCGAGAGTCACGGCCATGCCTCTCGAAAAGGGAAAAATACGCGTTTTCTGTTATTTTTTTCTTTCGCGAGTCACGGTTTTGCTTTCGCCAGAGGCACGGATGTGCTTTCGCGAGAGTCACGGGCGTGCCTCTTTCGGAAAGGAAAAAAACGCGTTTTCTGTTTTTTTTTCTTTCCACGAGAGTCACGGTTTTGCTTCCACGAGAGGCACGGTTGTGATTTCGCGAGAGGCACGGGTGTGCCTCTTTCAGAAAGGGAAAAAACCGTGCTCCCGGTTTGGTTTTTTTTGTCCGGTTTTTTCATGAAAAAAAGTTCGTCAAAACCTATCAACATGGGATCTAGTTTTGAAGATCTCGACGCGAGGAATCCAATGATGAAAACGGTTTGAGATTTGGACGCACGGTTTAAGAGATAAAACGTTTTGAATAAACGGATCTACGAAAAAAGGGAAAACTCACAGGTTGTGACAAGTGGCGCGCTGCATGTGCGCCACTTGTCGTAACCTGGGAATGTGGAGTGTTCTTTGCAACGAGTACTCCTTAATTAGTGATTTCGGATTGATAGGGATCAAACCCGTGATCACTTTGTTCCGAGTCAACTACACTAACCACTATGCCACCTTGACTCTTGTGATTGCCTACTTCTTTTTTGATATTTCTATGTATAGGAAATGAAATGCCTCCCCCCCTACATTTTCTTATTTCTTTTTTTGTTTCCTGTTTATTTTTTATTTTCTTAAATCCATGAACTTATTTCAAATCAATGATTTTTCAAAATTTATGAAAAATTTCAAATTGCAATGAACTTTTCTCAAATTTGATTAACTTTTGTTCCAAATCAATGAACCTTTTTAACCTTTTGGTGAACTTTAAAAAAAATGATGAATTTTTTCAATTCCATTATTTTTTTAAATTGAATGAACTTTTTTCAATTTGATGAACTTTTTTAAAATTGGATGAACATTTTTCGAATCTGATGAACTTTTTTAAAATTCATGAACTATTTTTCAAATTCGATGAACTTTTTTTTAGAATAGTTGGACCTTTTTCCCCAAACTTGATGAACTTTTTTTAAAGTCGATGAACTTATTTTTTCCCAAATTCAATGAACGCTTTTTCAGTGTCGATGAACTTTTTTCATTTCCACAAACCTTTTCCAATATGTGTTAACCTTCTTTTCAAATTTGTGGTTGTTTTCATTATCTTTTAGAATTCTTTTCCAAATTTGTACTTTCTTTTTAAAATAATGTATACTGGATATATATTTTATCTAAAGGAAGGGTCAAATAGGACTATTTCCTAGTTGTAGTCACTGAAATGCTCTTGACCTGGTGGTTAGGAGCAGCAGCCATCAGCGCTCGTGTGGGAGTTTGAGTCCCGCTATTAGCAGATTATCAACAACAATAAAAACTTCTTCTTTTTTCTGCTATGGTTGAGAGTAACTTCCTCGGATTGTTGGGCCGGCCTAGCAGCGTGGCGCGTGAGCGCTAGTTGTAGCAACTGGCCCTGAAGGCATTGTACAGGAGGTCCCCGCCCAGGCTGCGTGTCGCTCAAGGCGAGAGTCTCGACACGAGATATTCTCCGAGAGCAACTAGTTGACGAGCGTTCCTTCTTCTTTTTTTTAGGATGAAAGAGAGTTTTATTCCGTAACAATAGGGTTACAATCTTGAGATAACAAGTCCTCACAACATGAAGGGCTCGAGTTCAACCACACCGCAATACAAGTTTCGGTACGGCTATAAAATGCCAATTGATATGCTGCCCTATTTTATCCCTAGTAATCTTCAGAGGAACAAACTCTAACAACCATGTTTTCTCTAATCTCAGCAGCTAAGTGTCCATAAGCCGACTTGGACAAGGTGTCGCCTGCAAGAATGGCTAAAGCATTAACAGAATCTTATTGTACCACCACCGGAAAATTTGAATGTTGAATTTCCAGTGCCATCCCTTGCATAATCGCATGTATTTCCGCTTCAAGGGCGTCATTGCAATGAAATATGTATCTATATGCCGCGAAAATCAACGAGCCATCTTCCCTTCGTAAAACCATTCCGGCTGCTGCCCGGCCATCCATGCTCGAAAAAGAGCCATCAACACAAAGTGCCACCCAGCCTGACTGCGGTGGTGGCCACAACTTATGGAGCTGGTTCACTTTTAGTTGATAAACCCGACTATCATCACGCATCGCCATCTTTCCTTTTATAATTTCCTCCATACTATATTTGCTGACAAGATTTAGAGATTTGTAGTAACTGTCCAAATATTGCACAATCGCCTCCACCGGGTTCTCCTTTTTCCATGCGCTATGTCATTGCGAAGCTGCCAAATTCGCCAGATAGTTATGATTACTCGATCACGGATATGATCTGGACAATTAGATACCACTTGCAACAGAAAATCCTTTCATATCCACAAGAACCGAGTCATCTGGCAAGGACCAGATCATACATAGAGCCTCCCACACATGCCGAGCATGCACACACGTGATAAGAGCATGAAAACTGTTTTCCCTCTCAATACCACAGACCGGGCAAGTACTGGACGCCGGAATATGTCACTGGTTATTAGCCAAATTAGTGGCCAATGACCCCGACGTTGTCCTCCATGCCATAATCCACATTTTTAGGGGAACATGTGAATTCCAAATATTGCTCCAGATTGTACGCACACCATCCGGACTTGTGCTACTTGCGCCACTAGCATGCACTACATCATGTGCTTCTGTTGCCAAACGATAGGCCGATTTGACCGTAAACATGTCGTGTGATTCAAGAAACCACCCAATGAAATCGCTTATGTTCCTAGGCGAAGTTCAAATTTCGAGAATTTCGACAACGTCCATTGGCCAGAAATGTTTCTTAAGGCAATCAATGATCCATGCACCACTTTCATTAAAAAAATAGAAACACGGTTAAAACGACAATTCCTCTGAGGAGTAATGGGACAAAAATCAAATCGTCGAGGGATCCAGGGGTCCCTCCATGTCCTGACCGAGGCCCCATCACCAATTCGCCAAATTATACTCCCTCCGTTTCTTTTTAGCCTGCATATAAGATTTGGTCAAAGTCAAACTTTGTAAAGTTTGACCAACTTTATAGAAAAATATATAAACATCTACAATACTAAAGCTATACTCTATGAAAATTAATTTCATGATGCATCTAACAATATTAATTTCATAGTGTGAATCTTGATATTTTTTCTATAAATTTAGTCAAAGTTAACAAAATTTGACTTTGACCAAATCTTATATGCAGACTAAAAAGAAACGGAGGAAGTACCTTTTTTGACAAGTTCCAACCCATGCACTATGCCCTTCCAAACAGCCGGAAGAGTGTCCTGTAAACACGGTATCAAGAATGCTACCATTCGGATAATATTTCGCCTTTAACAAACGAGCAGATAAACTTGCAGGAGCATCAATTAATCTCCATGCTTGCTTAGGCAATAAAGCTTAGTTGAAAGCTCGCATGTCTCTGAATCCCATACCTCCTTTATTCTTTGGTAGCCTTAACTTATCCCAATTCAACCACGCCATACTCTTTTTTCCATTCTTAACTCCCCACCAGTATTGTCTCATCATCTTAGTTAGCTCATCGCAAACCGAGACAGGTAAGCGAAAAACACTCATAATGTACGTAGGAATCGCCCTGGCTACAACTTTGATTAATATTTCTTTGTTTCCAATAGACATAAACTGTTCGCTCCAATCAACTAGTCTTTTCCTCAATCTTTCCTGAGTTGTCTCAAATCTCCCTTTTTGCATCCTCCCTTCCAGAACTGACAGACCTAGATATTTAGGCTCAAATGCTTCACTAGTGATCTCAAAAATATGTTTCACTTCTGAAGATATATACCACTTTAGAGCAATTACTAGGGAAAAGGATGAAACACTTCGATGGGTTTATAAGTTGACCTGTAGCCAGTGCATAAGTGCTCAACAAACCTTTTACAATACTTGATTGTTGTTCTGAAGCTCCAAATAACAATAGTGAGTCATTCACAAACAACAAATGAGATATCGTCGGTGCCCGGCGACATGTTGTAACCTCCTCTAGTCCCTCCTCCAAACATGCTTTGTTGACCACGAGATAAATAAAAATGGTGATAAAGGGTCACCTTGTGTGAGGCCACGAGAAGGGGTGAAAGCCTTCAATAATTTTCCATTCAACTTAACCGAGTACTTCACCGAGGACACACATGCCATAATCCAAGAAACCCATTGTTTTGAAAAACCCAACTTTACTAGGGCCTTCTCCAAGAAAATCCAATTCACCCCATCATACGCTTTGGACAGATCCAATTTACAAGCGTAGCATGTCAGAGAACCTTCTCCAACAGATTGGATATAGTCAAGACAATCTAATGCATGCAATTATAGAATTATCCATGATTAGCCTTCGAGAAATAAAAGCACTCTGGTTCTCCGTAATAAGTTCCGGCAAAATAGGACGAAGACGGTTTACCATACATTTGGAGACTATCTTATAAACCACATTACACAAACTGATAGGCATAAAGTCCTTTAGGAAACTGAACTTTCGAGATTAAAACAATAGTCGTTTCATTAATCCCATCTGGCATCACTCCAGTTAAAAAGAAGTCCTTAACAACAGCTATAATTTCATCTTTAATCACACCCAATTACGCTGATAAAAATGAGCAGGAAACCATCCGTACCTGGAGCTTTAAGGGGACCAATCTGAAAAAGAGCATCCGAGATCTCCTTATCTGTAAAAGGAGCACACAACAATTCATTCATCACTAGTGTTACCTTCTCTTCAATGCTCTTAATGACCACATGAGGTGTTAAAGTCGGGTCCTTAGTATACACTTCCTGAAAATATGACCTTGTCATCAATTCCATCTCTGAAGGTACATTGCACCATGTGCCATCCACTTTACGAAGCCTTTGAATGTAATTACGTCTAGCTCGCCAAACAGCTCTCCGATGCAAATACTGAGTATTCCTCTCTCCCTCCTTCAACAAAGTGATTCACGAGCGTTGCAACCACAACATTTCCTCTCGATAATGAAGCCCGTCCAACTCATGCATTTTTTGCCTAATTAAAGCACGTTCTCATTACCTTCCTGTAAGCTTGAAAGTTTAGACCAGAGTCTTTCAATATCCCTTAGAACGTGTCCAAAATTCTTCCTACTCCATTCACGCAGATTCTTCATCAACTATTTCAGTGATTTTGCAACTGATCCCAGCCTCCCATCCGGTCTGTTTCTGTTCCAAGAACAAGCGACAACGTCCGGCAAGGTGGGATCACGATTCCCATATTATTTAGGGATTTTTATTTCTGTGCCCCTGGTTCCTTAGCTCTACTCATTCATTCCTGTGTTAACTTTTGCTCACTTTTCCCCACTCCCTTACTCGAAACCTTCATAACTGGTTATAACGGACGTTGCCATCGAGTCAATGCCTTTGACCGTTAGCTGACCCATTTTGACGGCGCCGACAAAAAAAAAACTGTGCATGCATATTTAAAATAAAAAACAACTTAATTAAACATTAAAGCCGGTCAGGAAGGCCGGCGAGTGTCCACACGTCCACATTAGCATTAAAAGAATTAAAAACAACCTAACTACGAGGCGGCGCGCTGCCCAGCGCGCCCTAGGCGTCGTCGTCGTCCTCGGGGTGGGTGAGGTCGATGAGCGTCGGCGCAGGGCCGGCCCAGGGGAACGCCGTGTTCTAGGTGGCGGCGATGTAGTCCGCGGGCAGCTGTTCCGGCGGGGCAGTGCCGACGCGGGGGGCTGTGCGGCCGCCTGTGCAGCCGCGGCTTGGCGCGCCTCCTCCTCAGCCTCGCACGCCTCCTCCTCGAGGTCGCGCTCGAGCATCTCCTCGTACTCGCCGCGATGGCGCTCCTCGACGAGCCGTCGCTGGCGCCACATCTCGAGGTACACCGGCTCCTGCTCCGGGGTCGCCCCCATCCAAACCGGTGGCGCGGACACCCATTCGCGCACCACTCCCGTCTAGGAGAAGCGCGCGATGGGCTCCGGCTCCGGCTCGGGCTCCGGCTGCGGCTCCGGGTCGGCCTTGACGAGCCGTCGGGGAGGGGGCGGCGGGGCCAGCGGTGGCACGACGCAATCGCTAGCCGCGGAGAGGGCGAGGGCCTGCGCCATGGCCGCCTCGTAGCGAGCCTCCTTTTCCTCCACCGCCTCCACCTTGCGTCGCTCGTCCTCCTCGCTCTCGCGGTAGACCGCCGCAAGGGCCGCCTGGTAGGTGGCCTCCGCCGCCTGGTCTTCCTCCCGGACGACGAGCGGGGGTGGCGGCACACTACGGTCGACCTCCCGCACGCCGCGTCGCCTCGCCTCCTCGTGCTTGAAGGCGAACCACCTCGCCCAGTTAGGCGAGTCGGTGGCGTAGGTGGCGTCGCGGCGCTGCTTCGGCATCAGCATTGCCTGCCGGCGCCGCACCTCCTTCGCGTGCGCCCTAGTCGTCCGCGGCGCCGCCGGCACTGGGATCCTCTCTGGATCCAGATGCCAGTCGTGCTGCAGGGTGACGTCGGGGTATGGCAGAGGGACGCGGTGCTGCCAGTGCCACTCCGCCTGGTGCACTGGCACGCTCACTCACACCCTCTGCCGGCGAGCCGGCGCCGGCGGAGCCGGTACAAACTCAATAGGGAAAGGGACGGCTGGGGCCTTGCCCTTGGACTTGCTGCTGCCGGCGCCGGAGAAGAGCCCCATTTGGCTAGGGTTGGATAGGGTTTTTGCTAGGGTTTGCCGGTGACGGGGGAGCGAGCTTGCCTAGATGGGGACGACGAGTTTGGATGAGGACGGCCTCGCCGCACGGTCGGCTTAAAAAGGGCGACCGCCGTCGCTGATGCGTGGGCCCGTGGTCATAAATTAAGCTGACCGCGAGTGGGCGGCCGCGAGTGGGGACGCGGCGGACAGCGAGAAGGCGCGCGTGGCGTCCGTTCGACGTCCGCGCCGACGCATTTGGGTCTAATAAATTTGAATTTGAGAAAATCTGCTCCAAATGAGCTCCCAGGCTAGGGTAAACAGCCCTTTTGTAATCAAGTTTTTTTGAACCTACTCTAAATGAGCCAAATTATTTTTTGTTAACACATATTCACTTTCCGTAGTGTAGATTCAAAGTCTCACTATTTTTCATATTTTTACGTTTTCTTTTGAAAACATATGCTTTAATATAAAAACTATTAAAAACACGTTTTGAAATATGAAAAAGGAAAACTAACTTCAGATCCTTCTTATTCACTTTAAAATAAAGATTTAATGATTTTTCTTAAATTTTTCAACAACAGAAGGTAACACCACCTCCTCTCCTTGAACTCTATAAAATCATGTACATGATAGCTCATATGTATGAAGGTTTTCTCATGAAAATGACCATAGAGCAAGTTTATGATTTTTGGTTGGTAACATGTCACATAAGACAACATTGTGCGCAGGTTTTGTATTTTTTTGATTTTTTAAAATTAATGGTGCTCATTTGACCTCGATCGTGCCAGCTAGGGTTTTTTCATGAAAATGACCATATACCAAGTTTAGTATTTTTCCTCGTTAGTTTGTCTTATAAAACGACGAACGACGAAGGTTTCATATTTTTTTCGATTTTTTAAAATTAGTTATGCTCAGTCAAAGCCTTCGAAAACCCGTTGACCAGCTCAAAACCCCTCTAAACCCCGTGGGGTTTCGCCTAACCCTAGCTCCCAACGTCAGCCGCCCGATCACACCCTCGCGCCAAGCGACAGCCCTCAGATCTGGCCTTCTAGAAGGAACTAGGTGGGCTGGCTGTGTGCAGGCTCCGCGCCGTTGGATCACAAGGGCGGCTCCGCATCGTTGGATCGTGGGGCGATCCGCGAGAGGCGATCCTATTGGTTGTGCTTGGCTGCTTGCCCACCACTGACTCCGTGAAAAAAAACATTGTTATTGGGCCCAAAAGGAAACCAAGCTCTAGTTGGGCCGTCGAATTTCGTCATTTTTTTTCATCGTTTGCTCCGTTTTTTGTGAACGTGCTGGCTCTGTATTTTTGCATCATTTGCTCTATTTTTTGCATCGTTCTTTTTGTTCTATATAAATGTAAAATGACCAAATTTATAAGGGCTAAATATTTTTATCGTTCAAGCCCTCTATCTCTTTTTATCATGCAAAATGACCAAATTTGTATAATGGGTCATTTTGCATTTGTATAATGGCCACAAGCCCTCTATCTCTTTTTATCATGCAAAATGACCAAAATTTTAAGGGCCAAATTTATTTTTATCATTCAAAATGGCCACAAGCTCTTCAAAAATTGTCTCTTTTTGTTCATATAATATAGGGTTTGACCACGGATTGCCACGCGTGCAATTAACTTCTTTTTCTTCTTCTTTTCAAACCACCGTCTCCCACGCGTGTACACTCCTGATGCTACGGTGGGTTTGAAAACGGGCTACTAACTTCACATTTGACCCCGTTATTGCCACGGCCAAATAACACGTAGCACTACGGCTATTTAAGCCACCCTCTGCCTCTGCCATCCCTCATCCATCTGCCCTTCTTGCTCTTCGACCCCTTCTCCGTCTTCTGCACATCCCTCAGCCATGCAGTACACCGGACCAACCTACCGGTTCCCACCCCTTATCAATTTCTATTATTAAGTTTTCCATCTATTCTATCATGATGTTACTCCTAGTTTCAACTATGTGATCGTGCTATGGGCTTGATGGCCCTATCTACATGTATGTTGACTGTTTTCTTAGAGAGCTCGCTAACCACCTAGTGCATGCAGCCAGAACGAACCCTTCTTTTCTTACACAAGCCACAAATATGTAGCCACATAGCTAGTGCATGCAGCCACAACATATTTGTTCAATTTATTTGTCGTAGCAAAACGGGTTCTAAATCGAGGAGACAAGTGTGCGAGAAGAAAGGAACCAGCGGCAGCGACCGTCGCTGCATCCGTGGCGGTTGGCGTGCACGAAAGTGGCTCGGTCAGTGCATCGTGGCAGCATGCATCAGCGCATGCAGGCTCGGTCGGCGCATCGTCGCATGCAGGCAGGCTTGTTGGGTGCATGCATAGCAGGCTTCTTTCGTGGTGGTGCGCGCAGGCGTTTAATGCAAGGGACGGCCCAACGAAACCACGGCCCAACGGTCGAACAACTACACCCCCAACGCGGCCCCACTCGTCAGAGTTAACGGTCAAAGCACTGACCCGACGGCGACGTCCGTTGTGACCTCTTCTGAGGGTTTCGGGCAAGGGAGTGGGGAAAACTGAGCAAAAGTTAAGAGCGTGGGGATGGATGAGTAGAGCTAAGAAACCAGGGGCACAGATGTAAAAATCCCTATTATTTAATACCTAGAAGCACCGCGACGTCTCTGCTCATCAACCGACACCATCTCAAGGACGACTAGGCAGTGGTTCGGGCAAGAGGACGCAAGGTGTACCACTCTCGACGCCGGAAATAGGTTCCTCATTGTTCGTTCGCATAGACCCAGTCCAAACGCACACGAACATTACTGTTACCGAGCTGCCCATTATCATAAGTGAAAGGCAATCCAGAAAAACCAAGGTCTTCCAACTCACATAACAACAAGCAATCCCGGAAAGCTGCCATCTGAGACTTGGATCTCAACGCCCTTGACATATGCTCATGTTGCCACAAGGCTTCATTGAAATCACCACATACGAGCCAAGGATCTTGCGACACCGATTTCAAATGAGTGAAATGATCCCACATGTGGTGCCGATTCTCAACCCTTGGCTCTCCATATACAAAGGTCATACGCCACTTTTTATCACAACCCTTATCCTCTAGGGAAACATCAATGAAACGCTGACACGAGTCCAACACCGTGACTAGTAACGATTCATCCCAATATAGAGCAAGGCCACCACTTAGTCCCACAGAACTAACACCACAGAAACCTTTCAAACCTAGCCTCCACCTTAGCTTTTCCATCTTATCAGCTGCTTGCCTTGTCTCACAGAGAAAGACAAGCTTGGGGACATTGGTTTTAGAGAGGGCCAACACCTCACGAACTATCCGGCGGTCCCCCCCCCCCCCCCCCGCCGCCCGACAGTTCCAAATCAAGGAATTCATTGCTCCTGCCGCAACTCCTCAAGGGAGCCCACCAATTATGAATATCATCACCAAAGTTCAACATCGTTCCTGCCCTCTTAACATCGGAGCTCAACGTTGGGGAAGAATTCTGCATATCATCACTGATACTGAAGTTATAGCAAGCAATGATTCCTTTGCCTCGCCCTGACACTTGACCCGCACACCCCCTAGAATAAGGAGTTTCCTAACACCTTTGTCCTCATCCATACTCATGTTTACATGATTGTCAATCCCCTGCCCCGCTGGAACCAACACAACAGCATGGTTTTTACTTAGGTGGGTTGCCGTATCAGTTAAATGCTCATCAACGCTTGCAGCCGGTGTCGTGGTTCTAAGTCTGACAGTAGAATGGGGGGTAGGTATGTAGAGGCAAGATCCTAGCTATGGCGAAGTTGTACGCACGAGTTTTACGAGTTCAGGCCCTTCTCGGAGGAAGTAACAGCCCTATGTCTTGGTGCCCGGAGGCGGTCGATTGGATTATATGCGTGTGTGTTACAGGGGGTGCGAACCCTTGTCACCGAGGAGGGGGGTGGCTTATATAGAGTTCACCAGACCCCTCCGACCCTCAGTTACACAGGGTTTAAGGTACATTAAGACAGGGCGTTACTGGTAACGCTAATAATAAAGTGACATAAATGGTCATTAAAGTCTATGAGTAAACGCCCGACCATTGATATGCTAATTGACTTTAGATCTTCTGTACGTCGAGTGGTTTTCGTTACGGTCGAGTGACAATCATTCTTCCGAGTGGAATGTTTCTGGTCGAGTGGATGATGGTGTCCTTCGAATGTCCCTGGCTTTAGGGTGATGTCCATGGGGAGGGAATGTCTTGGACAGATCCATGACCCTACCCTAGGTACATAGCTTCATCAGTAGCCCCCGAATGGTTCAGGTTTTGAGTGGAGAAGGAGTTGAAAATACTCCCGACTCAGTATTTGTGCTTCGGAAGCGCCTTGTTAGGATCAGAGAACAATCATGATGACTTCAACTTCTTTTTCAGTCGCCTTGATCCATTCTTGATTTTGTCGAGTGAACTTTTGCTGAAAAGCTTCGAGTGTTGATGTGGAGAAAATCTTCTGCCTGACAGGTTGCTCTGCTACTTGCGGATCTTCCGGGATTTGAATTTGGGAAAGCGCGCGGGACGGGAGAGGCCGCAGTAATCGGGACGGATTAGGCAAGGTCGCCTCGATCTCCGTGCCCCCTTTTTCGCCACGTACTGCGGGCGCGGCTGTTGCATGATTTGATAGGATAGCCTGGACCCACAAGTCAGCCACTCGGAACCGAGTCCATATAAAGCACCAGATGGGGGTTTTTGCATAGTGCGTTCCCATTCCTTCCCTTTCTCCTCTTCTTCGCCGCATCTTCTTCCTCCTCAGCGCCGCTGCGTCGCCCAAGCTCTGCTCGCTGCAATGGGGAAGGGGAGGACGGCGGCTTTGGAGCGCGCAAAAAAGGCGACGGCGAAGGCGAAGGGGAAGAAATCCAGCCGGGGCGGATCTTCGTCGAGGTCCGGCCTGCCGCGCAGCTGGATCCAGGGCGATTGGATCCGGTCGACGATTCTCCAGGACGACATTGACGATCTGACTGAGGAGGGGTTGATTCCTCACGGATCTGCGCGGCTCCCGGGGAATGAGACCGAGCCTCGACCGCAGGAGGGTGAGTGCGTCCTCCTTGCCACTCACGTTGACCGCGGGTTTTCTTTGCCCCCTCATCCTTTTTTCCGAGCTTTCTTGAACTTCTTTGGAGCACAACTTCATCACTTTTCCCCCAACACCATCATGTATCTCGCCGCTTTCGTGTCTATGTGCGAGAACTTCTTGGGCTGTCGACCGCACTGGGGCCCCTTCAAGCACATTTTCACGTGTCGCTCTCAGTCGGTCAAAAAAGCTAATCCGAGTGACGAGAAGACGAAAGTGATCCAGATGTGTGGGGGTCTTGGGATTCAAATGAGGGGTAAGAGTTCTTTCCCAGCCATAATCCTTCCCGAGTCAGTCCGAGGGTGGCAGTCGACCTGGTTTTACTGCAAAGACCAGCCGACTCCGGGTCAGTCGACTGGACTTCCCCCCTTTTCCATGGCCCGAGTAGAGAAACCTTCCGCCTTGAAAGTGACCCTGGGGAGAGAGCGGAGGTGCAGGTGCTGGTTGAGCGAGTGGTCCAGCTCATCCGTGACGGCGTGACTGGCATGGATCTGTTGGAAGTCTTCCTCAGACGACGCATTCAGCCGCTTCAAGCTCGTGACCATCCGATGTGGATGTATTCGGGCATTGATGATTCCACTCGGATCCACCCAGAAGAGGTCGACGAGGATACGGTGGAGAAGTGGCTGAAGGGTATCACTGGCAACAAGGACAACCCCAGGGGGTCCAGGAGAATCCCTCCACTCGACAACTCGTACGAAACAGACAAGGTCCAATTCTGAATTGCCGAGTGTTATCTTGATTTACCATGAAATTGCTTTTTGTCGATTGACTGACATTTGTTTTACTTGTTGTCCTCCAGACCTTCACTGAGATGTACTCGATGCCCAATGGAGAGCAGGAGCAAGACCCTGAAGGGGAGGCGAGCGCAGATGAGAGCGGCGAGCGGCATTCTGACGGAGGAGGAGACGAGGAGAATGACGACTCAAGTGATGGTGAGGAAGTCGACTCGCCTCCTCGCAACGAAAGGAGATCCAAGCACTCTCATGATCCGGTGAGTATTCGTGGCAAAGCGACTGGGTCGACTGGGCAAACTTCAAAGCGCCCTCGGACGTCTTCTCCGGCGCCGACTGAGAAGGCCTCGAAGTAGACCAAAGTTGAGGCACCGAAGTCTCGGAAGACTCTGCCCCGAATTAAAATCGACATCCCCGTTGCTTCTGCGTGAGTGTTTTGTCTTTGCTGGAGATTTTGTGCTATCCACCATTTTCTTGATTTGACCAAATGAATCTTGAACCCAACAGTGCTGCTACCTCTGGAACTTCTGCTTACAAGAATTAGGACGAGGAGATGGAAGATGTGGTTACTTCAACCCCAGGTATGATCTTTGTAATTTTGTCCCTGTTTTGTCGGCTGAACTGCAGTCGACTGACTTCTGACGACTAAGCTTTTGCAGCTCCTCCCAATGTTATTACCCTTCCAGACGACAACGAGGACGTGCCGCTGAGGCCTTCGGGAAGAAGGAACAGGAAGACGTCGACTGGAAAGACGCCTCAGTCGATGCCGGTGTTGGAACCAGTGGTCCAGGAGGGCGGTGACGTCAATCGGACTTCTGTCACCTTCGCCATGCCACTGTCGAGTGCTCAGCCTTCAGCGTCGACTGCACAGGCCTCAGTCGATCCTTCGTCGCTCTTCGCTGTGCATCGCGTCCCAGAGGACCAAGTGGGTGCCGCCAAGGAGGCCATACGTCAAGCGGGCATCATGATGGAGCAACTGAAGGTGGTTCGAGATGCCAGTCAAGCTGCCTACAATGCCAGCTCAGCTCTCCAAAGCAACGTCCAGGTCGGTTGATTATCGACTGATCTCTTAGCTTGTTGCTTGTTCTGTTAGGATATGGTACCTGAAAACTTCTTTTGAAACGTCTTTTCATCAGTCTGCTTTTGTGTTTGTACACCCACTGGGTGTTTGAATTTGCTGCGAATAGTCTTGCTTCTTGGGTCGACTAAACGTGTGTCGACTGAGTCTTCGAACCAGTGGGGGCTGAAAGTGCTAGTTATTGACTAGAGGGGGGTGAATAGGCGATTTTTATGGAAGTCTTCAAGACATGAGAGTTTCGAAGACAAACAATAGAAATGAACCTATTGATATGCAGCGGAAGGTAAACTACACTAAGCAACCCATAGTCAAGTATGCAATGAAGTGAAAGCACGAAGACTAATAGCAGCTAGGTAGTAAGGATCAGGATGGAAGATGGTATGAAGCCAAACAACGATAGTAGTCACACAGTGAAGACAAATAGGTAAAGCAAATAGGCAATGACTTCACGAAGACGAACTGTAAGTAAGGAGAGGGAGAGGATAGAACCAGTCACTTGTTGAGGACACAGGATTTGTTGGACCAGTTCCAGTTGCTGTGACAACTGTACGTCTGGTTAGGGAGGCTGAGATTCAACTTAGAAGACCGCGTCTTCACCTTATTCCCCTTGAGCTAAGGACACCCAGTCCTCGCCCAATCACTCTGGTAAGTCTTCAAGGTAGACTTCCAAACCTTCATAGACTTCGTTCACCGGCGATCCACAATGACTCTTGGATGCTCAGAACGCGACGCCTAACCGGCTGGAGGATTCACAGTCCTCAAGTGTAACAAGTCTTCAGGTCACGCAGACAGAAAGACTTCAGTGATGCCTAACACTCTTTGGCTCTGGGTGTTTGGGCTTAGTCCTCGCAAGGTTTTCTCTCTCTCAAAAGCTTCGGAGGTGGGTTGCTCTCAAACGACAAAAGCCGTGCACTAACTCTGAGCAGCCACCAATTTATGGTGTAGGGGTGGGCTATTTATAGCCACTAGGCAACCCGACCTGATTTGTCCGAAATGACCCTGGGTCACTAAGGAACTGACACGTGTTCCAACGGTCAGATTTCAAACACACGCGGCAACTTTACTTGGGCTACAAGTAAAGCTGACTCATTCAACTCTGGATAAGATTTGCTCTCATTGTCTTCGCTCGAAGACATAGGATTTTGGTTGAGCATCACTTCAGTCACTCTGACTTCGTTCACTGGGACCCCACTTAACAGTACGGTGGTTCCTACGACTCAACAAAGAAGAAAAGGAAACAGCGAAACACCTAAGTCTTCGTGCTCCATAGTCTTCACGCAATGCCTTCTCTTGTCATAGTCTTCAATGTGAATATCTTCACATACCACCATTGTCTTAAACGTCTTCATACATTTTTAGGGGTCATCTCCGGTAGGTAAACCAACTCAATGAGGGACTACTACCTGTGTTATCCTGCAATTCTCACAAACACATTAGTCCCTCAAACAGGTTTGTCGTCAATACTCCAAAACCAACTAGGGGTGGCACTAGATGCACTTACAATCTCCCCCTTTTTGGTGATTGATGACAAACTGGTTGAAGTTTTCAACGAGGATAAAAATATGTGAAATTGTAAAGGATTTAGGTATTGTCTTCATAAGTAGCAAAAGGCTCCCCCTGCAGATGTGCATATAAGTAATTTGCTTTTGGAATGCAAATGCACATGGTAGGTTGTACTTGTGGAGATCCTCTTCAACTTATGAAGACAATTCATCATGCATGATTTGATATAACAAAGATAATGACATGCACAATGCAAAATGGACGTCTGCAAAAATGACTAAGTGCGGAATTTATTCTCGCACATGCGGAATTTATCATCGCATCACAGAATATCAGAAAACGTAGCAGACGACCATCAAGTTTAAGTGTTACAACTCAAAGAACCAAATGTATCAAAAGCGAGAGTTGTAAACACTAGGCAAAATATAAAGAAATCGCCCATATGGACCCGCTTGAAGACTATCAACTCATATGCTTCTCCTCCTTTTGTCAGTAAGGACCAAAAAGGTTTGAAGACATAGAGCCTCTACTCGTTCCTAGAAGGAGTAGGAGAGGATGCTGGGTCGGCGTCGGGGTTTGGCGGTGCAGACGAACTTGGTGCAGTGTCGATACGTGCTGAAGTTGGAGGTGGTGAAGTAGCATCATCTTGATCATCGATCACTCTTGCATTCACCGTTGCAGCGGAGGAGGAATAATCAGAGTCTTCAAGAGACGGAGTTCGACGCAAGACAACATTCCTTGGAGGAGTGGAGTCAAACTTGAATCTTTCAGTGAAGCCATCGTCTTGAAGATCTGCTTCAGCACTCAGTAATGTCAAACTCTTCCATGACCTCCGACAGGTTTCATGAGTAACAAAGGCATTCTTGGTGGCAAGATTACGAATGCAATTGACGTCCACCAAGAGGCTTTGCATCTGACGCTTCAGCCAGAAGTGATGCTTATCCTGTTTCTGATGCAGGGCAACGAGAAGTTCTCAGTCATTGAGAACACGAGATCGCTTCCGAGGCCTTTGAGCAATAGTGCTTTCAGTGGCTTCAGTTTGAGCACGGTGAGGTAAGCGTTTATTTCCAGCCAAAGGATAAACACGAGTGACTGCCTGGACTCCTTCAATGGGTTGCGTGAAGCTTTGGTGATCAGCATTGTGAAGACAAACAGGCTCCTTGGCAGACTCTGGGTATATGGCTTCAACTGACATATCAACCTCTGGCAGAAAGATCAGATGGTTGCGAGCAGAGGGCTGATAGTTGACAGCTGAGTGTAGCTTGATGAGGCGCATGACCCACGGAGCGTAGAACTTCAGTCCAAAGAGATCAGAGCCTGATGCAGCCAACTGCCTGATAAAGAAGTCTTGAGCATTGAAGCGGATGCCGTTGAAGATATAAAAGACCAAAGTCTTCATTGCTCCTTCAAGTTTTGCTGCTGAAGAATGTCCTTTGACAGGCCATAGGGTTCGCCTGATGATGTGATAAATAGTGCGGCGATAGATACTCTAGGTCTTTGACAAAGAACTCCTTTGGGTAATTAGCGTCATGTGGCAGAGGCTTCATCATGCTCAGCATTTGGCTCATGTTGGGCTCTGGCTTATGGAAGATACTCTCCAAAGCATTGCGGTGAAGCTGACAACCAGGTTCATATAATTCTCTTGGAGTGGGCAGGCCGGTTAGCTCAATGATGTCAAAAGCTTTGGCTTCATGATGGACATTGCCTGTCATCCACTCAAGGACCCAAGTCTTCGGAACCCTGTTGTAGCCGCGAATGTGGAGGGTGGCATAGAATTGAAGCAGAAGTTCTTCATTCCAATGCTCCTTATCAGTCACAAAGTTTAGCAAGCCAGCATCACGGAAGCAGTCAAGGGCTTCTTCAAGGCATGGCAATCCAGCAATGGCTTCGCAGTCAAGACGCATATGAGGAAAGATGCGCCCTTGATCGTAAAGAACACATGAATAATAACCGTGCTGCTGATAGCTCCAGAACCGATCCGATGAAATCCTTGGCTTGGAATAGGGGTTCTTGGCGCTATCAAAGAAAGTGTTGTGCACAATGAAGCCATTAGCATTGAAGGACCCTGGTGAAGTGGCAGTACCTGGAAACCTGGGCAGTCTTGGCTTAGGCTTCTGGACCTGAGGCCTGTGCTCGACATGATAGTCAAATTGAGGACCAGCAGCAGGAGGAGGCACCAGAATAGGCCATCGAACCATGAGAGGCTGACCACGGTCAAATGCGAGTGCAACAGTATGAGGCCTTGGAGGGGGCACATTTGCATCAACATTTTCATTGACATGAGGTCCAAGCTGCACAATAGCTTCAGGTGGGATAAGTGCTTCAGGTGCAGCATTGGCTTCAGGTGCAATCACTTCAGGCACCACATTGACTTCAGGCGCCACAATAGCCCCAGCCATGACAACATCATTGGCTTCAGTGTTGGTGTTGGTGGCCGCCTCAATGTTGTTAACCTCCACTTGAGTAGCTGGAGGGTCAGACACGTTCTCCTCGAGAACAACTTGGTTGGTAGGGGGTGTAGCAACACGTGCTTCTTCTTCTCTTGGTTCGTCTTGGTCATCGGCTGATGCAGCCGGAATATCTTCAGCCATATTGGCTTCAGTCTCGTGGTTGTTCACGGTTGGAGAGGCTTCAGGAAAGACTTGGCGTGAAATGGATTGGCGCTCTTCTCCTTCTGGAACACTTGACAGAGTGATCTGTGGCCTTGGTCCTTTGCGAAGCCTGCGAAATGCTGGCGACGCTTGTGGAGATGGAGTTGGTTGGGCCACAAAGTCTTCATCTTCAATCACCGGAGTGGTGACCTGTGTTGGGGGAGTAACTGGTGTTTCTTCTTGACGGGGGGATTCTTGTGGGTGATCAGCCCATGAGTCATCCTGAGCAATTGGCGTCAACGGACGACCAATGCTGATGAGTTCGATGTTCGTAAGAACAGGCGATGATACCACATTGTGCTCGATATGAGGAAGGACTTCATCATCTTCAACATTGTCTTGATGACCAATGTCTTCAGCTGCGGTGGGGTCAACAGCTGGAATGTCTTCAGCCTCAGGAGCCTCTGTGGAAGCAGGCTCATGAACTATCATTCGACGTTCTTGTTGTGCAGATTCAGGACGAGCAACAGAAATCGGCTCGACTACAAGGGGATCTGTGGGAGCAGCCCGATCTCTCTTCTTGGTCTTGCGCTTCTTGGTGGGTGGAGCATCATCAGTGGTGTTCTTGGTCTTGCGCTTTCTGGCCTTGGCTTCAGCTGCCCTTGTCTTCTGAAGCTCTGAAGCCACTGTGGGGACCTTAGGCTTCATGCCTGTCATACTGGCTAGGAAGACAATGTGAGGTTCTTCCCGCCTGAATGGTTCAGTTTGGTCCACAGATGGCTTCTTCTTCTGCTTGGCAGCTATCTTAGGGTCGATGCCAGGACGCCCAAGTGCCTTGCGCTTCTCAGTTTCATTGTAAGCTTGAACACACTTGGCAGCAAGAATCTTCATGCGCTCACGAGAACCTTTGGCTTCATCACGTATCTTGTGAAACGCTTCCTTGAGCTCATGCAGCATGACCTTGAAGTTTTGGACGTCTGCCACGGTGAGCTTGGACATGTGCTTCTTGAACTGAGCCTTTTCATAATCAATCTTGTGCTTCAGCTCAACAATTTTCTGAGCAAGAGCCAGCTCAGGAGCAATGGCGCCATGGAAGGAGACGCTCAGGCCAATGGGAAGTTGTAGATCGTCAAAGATGAGATTGGGGGTGTCAAACCACTCATCAATGAAGTTGTTCAATACTTCCACGTCAAAGAGAGGCAAATCATTGAATATTTCTGCCTCTTGCTTGCTCTTTATCAGCTTCTCAAGAGCGTCATCAGCAAGATCGTCGTCACTTGACAGATCAATGGCGTCATTCTCATTCCTCAGAACAGCAGCAGGGGTCAGAACTGGACCAGTGGTGTGCATAGGCTTCTTGTTCTTCTTCTTAGTCTTGGAGATGCGTGAGAGATCTTCAGACTGCACACTTGGTGCAGTTGGAGCAGTGACCAGAGGCTTCACTCGCGAAGCTTTAGGTTTCTTCAGCTTCTTTGGCTTCGGTGGTGCAGGCGCTTCGTCAGAATCAGCGTCGTCTGTAGGCTCATCCACGGCTGTCCCTTGAACCATAATATGAGTGATGAGACCCTCTAGGTTGTAGAAGGGCCCAACAAGATTGGGTTCAGCTTCGCGTGTGCCATCGGCACGAGGAGCAGAGGGGCCTGGATTGAAGTCTAATCCCCGTGACTTCTTGTTTTCTTTGGCAGAGTTCTTGGAAAACTGGAAATTGCGCTTGAACAGATTGTCGTCACGACACCATAGCAATGAAGATGGGTCAGCATCTTCAGGCTATGGTCCACGGACCATGCAAGGGTAGATGCCTTGTTCAATGGCTTCAGCTCTGGACCTGGGTGGAAGATTTTTGTACAAAATGTCTCCCCATGGTCGCTTGATGGCATTCTTCTCAGCATATTCCTGGGTCACGAACCTGTACTTGTACCATTGTTCTGCCCAATATCTTCGAATCCATTGGATTCGGGTTTTTCGCTAATTGTAGTCCTCCTCTGGATCTGTCTTGTACATCTCATAGAGGTCAGGAGGCAAATCTCTTGAGGTGTTCCCACGGTGCTGTCTGCCACCCTTCCTTGCAGACTTCTCTATTGTCATGAAGTTTAGACTGAATGGCTTCAACACTGTCAAGGGCTTCCGTCTGCTGGTCAGACAGGAACTAGCTTCGGGAGAGTTGATGTGATGCTGTAAGAATTCTGCAAATGAATGCAGACTATGAGAACCAAGGGATTCTCCCACGAACATGTACCTGTGACAACATTAGAGATGCGAGGGAAGGGGAAGAGGTCATATGCATTCTCAGAAGATTTTGAAGATAAATCAGTTTAGAAGACATTGACCTCATAGCGTGAAGACATTCACTTATTTCTTTAGAGTTGGTTTCGGATTTGTATGAATCCAAGAATAAGTACAAGTGAGGAATCTAACTATGTGTGAAGCATAAGTGAATATACTAGGCATTATATGAGATGCAGACAGGATAGATCCAAATTTGTGGAGGCAGAAACCACTTTTGGTAGAATCTATAGGATCAAAAAGACGGTAAAAAGAGGGTTTTAATTTACCACACGATGAACTGCTAGACGGAGTAGAAGATGAGGCCGAGCAGTTCGATCTTCCGTGCCCTAACTTGGCGACGGAGGACACCTACGGCGGCGGCGGAGAAGACGATGTCTGCGGCCGGCGTGAAGACGGCGTCGGAGAGGTCGCGGAAGCTAAGCGCTTCGTCGCCGGCGTCGTCGAGAGCTAGCGGTGGCGCTAGGGTTTGTCGAGGTGGAAGAAGGATTTTGACCGTGATTGGACAGGTATTATAGGGAAAGGGGACGACACAGCGCAATTACGCAGGTGCCCCTGGCGGTTCACATCTGAGGGACACGTGGCGAACATGCAACACATTTGGAGTTGTCCCACGTTCCCACGCCCGCCTGGACTGTTGGATGGTCGTTCCGGCTTCTCCGGGTTTCAGGCAATAAGAGTTGAACATTTAAAACATATTTAATGTTTGTCTCTGTATCTTCTGCTGACAAGGACGCAGAGAAGACATTCGACAGTTTCAACAGAATGCATATCATTTGGATAGACAGAGTTTGAGGTAGGAAGCATAGAGAGGTTAGGGTCCGATCACATTCACTTAGTTCAAAAGATTCAAACGAGAAGACATAGCTATAAGTGAATGTTGTAGAGGACAGAACACTAATATATGTATATATCAGAATGCAACCAAATCAACATAGTGAAGATAATCATGAAGACAAGTTGAAATTGAAGACAAACCAAATGCGAAGACATAGCAAATGTAACGCCATGAGAAAAACACTTCAAACAAAAGAATTTGGTGGTGGCGTTACCCACTGTATTGGAAGTATTAGACCCAGACACGGCGCACAATTATCGTGGCGCTCCGAAGTCAAATTCTATGTTAATGTATTCACACTTAGAATGTAAGTCTTCATTGATTGAAGATATACTTTACTTCGTGTGTTGCACATCTAAGTCATCAACATGCATAAGTGTTAGGATGTGTGTCTGATCACAGGACATTTGAGGATTCCAAGATATTTAGCTCACATCGTAACTTGCAGAACCTTTTCTCATCCAAGGGCTTTGTGAAGATATCTGCCAGTTGCTCTTCAGTGTTGACGTGTATGATATCAATATCTTCCTTCATGACATGATCTCTGAGAAAGTGATGACGAATTTCAATGTGCTTTGTCTTCGAGTGCTGAACTGGGTTGTTGGCAATCTTGATGGCGCTTTCGTTGTCGCAGTAGAGTGGTACTTGTTTCAGATGGATGCCATAGTCCTTGAGTGTTTGCTTCATCCATAGAAGCTGAGCGCAGCAAGTTCCAGCAGCAATGTATTCAGATTCAGCAGTGGAGAGTGATACACAGTTCTGCTTCTTTGAAGACCAACAGACAAGTGATCGTCCCAGAAAGTGACATGTGCCTGATGTAGACTTGCGATCCACCTTGTCACCAGCATAATCAGCATCCGAGAATCCAACTAGATCAAACTCTGAGCCCTTTGGATACCATAATCCTAATGTTGGGGTGTAAGACAAATATCGAAGAATTCGCTTCACATCTAAGTGATGCGATTCCTTTGGTGCCGCTTGGAATCGAGCACACATGCAAACACTAAGCATAATATCTGGCCTAGATGCACATAAATAAAGTAAAGAACCAATCATGGAGCGGCATACCTTTTGATCGAACTCTTTACCATTGACGTCAGGACCCAGATGACTCTTGGTTGGCATTGGCGTCATGTAACCTTTGCAGTCTTGCATTCCAAACTTCTTCAGACAATCTTTGAGGTATTTCTCTTGAGATATGAAAATGCCATTTCTTTGTTGACGGATTTGAAGACCAAGGAAAAACTTCAGCTCACCCATCATTGACATTTGATATTGCTCTTGCATCATGCGTCCAAATTCATCACTGTATTTCTGGTTGGTGCAGCCGAAGATAATGTCATCCACGTATATTTGGCACACAAACAGTTCACCATCATATGTCTTCGTGAAGAGTGTGGGATCCAGGGAACCAGGTTTGAAGCCTTTGCTCTTCAGGAAGTCTTTGAGCGTGTCATACCAAGTGCGAGGGGCTTGTTTGAGGCCATACAGTGCCTTGTTTAGCTTGTACACCATATCAGGATGTTTTGGATCTTCAAAGCCAGGAGGTTGTGCGACATACACTTCTTCTTCAATCTTGCCGTTGAGAAATGCACTCTTCACATCCATTTGATACAGCAAGATGTTGTGATGGTTAGCATAGGCTAGCAGTATGCGAATAGCTTCAAGCCTAGCCACAGGAGCAAATGTTTCATCAAAGTCAATCCCTTCAATTTGAGTGTATCCTTGAGCAACGAGACGAGCCTTGTTTCTGACAACTTGACCATGCTCATCTTGTTTGTTGCGATATATCCATTTTTTGCCTATTATGTTGTGCTTGCGGGGGTCAGGACGCTTGACAAGTTCCCGGACATTGTTCAGCTTGAACTGTTGAAGCTCTTCTTGCATAGCTTGAATCCATTCAGGTTCCATGAAGGCTTCAGCAACTTTCTTGGGTTCAGATATTGAGACAAATGCAAAGTGCCCACAGAAATTTGCTAGCTGTGTTGCTCTTGAACGAGTGAGTGGACCAGGTGCATTGATGCTGTCAATTATCTTCTCAATCTGTACTTCATTTGCAACTCGAGGATGAACCGGACGAAGATTTTGCTCTTGTTGATCATTGTCATCGTTACGAGGATTGTCTTCAGGCTGAGCATTGTCTTCAGGTTGATTAGGTGCGGAAATGATAAGTTCCTCTTCAGGCTGTGCATCAGTTGGTATGATTTCTCCAGTTCCCATTAGCTTGATGGATTCACTAGGTGGAACTTCATCTAGCACATTTGGCAGGTGCTCTCTTTGCGAGCCGTTAGTCTCATCGAACTGCACATCCACAGTTTCAACCACTTTATAGTGAAAGAGGTTGAAGACTCTGTAGGAGTGCGAATCCTTTCCGTAACCAAGCATAAAACCTTCATGTGCTTTCGGTGCAAATTTTGAAGTGTGATGTGGATCCTTGATCCAGCACCTAGCACCAAATACTCTGAAGTAACTGACATTTGGCTTCTTACCAGTGAGGAGTTCATAGGATGTTTTCTTCAGAAGCTTGTGAAGATAAACACAGTTGATGACATGGCGTGCAGTATCAATAGCTTCAGGCCAGAACTTTCTTGGTGTCTTGTATTCATCGAGCATCGTCCGAGCCATCTCAATGAGTGTTCTGTTCTTGTGCTCCATGATGTCATTCTGCTGCGGTGTGTACGGAGCGGAGAACTCATGAGTGATTCCCAATGTATCCAAGTAAAGGTCGAGGCCGGTGTTCTTGAAATCTGTGCCATTGTCACTCCTGATATGCTTGATCTTGACGCCGTAGTTGTTCATGGCACGGTTGGCGAAGCGTCTGAAGACATCCTGCACTTCAGTCTTGTAGAGAATTATGTGCACCGATGTATATCTTGAATAATCATCAACAATGACGAAGCCATAGAGACAAGCAGTAGTAGTGAGAGGAGAGTAGTGAGTAGGGCCAAATAAGTCCATGTGTAGCAGCTCGAAGGGTTGAGATGTCGTCATGATTGTCTTCGAGGGATGCTTGGCCCTAGTCATCTTTCCAGCTTCACACGCACCGCACAAGTGATCCTTCTTGAACTTGACGCCCTCGATGCCTATGACATGCTTCTTCTTTGCGAGAGTGTGTAAGTTCCTCATGCCAGCATGCCCTAGCCTCCGATGCCAGAGCCAGCACTCTTAAGCTTTTGCAAGAAGGCATATGGCAAGCTGTGGCCCCGCTGAGAAATCTACCATGTACAGATCATCTTTCCGGTACCCTTCAAAGACTAGAGACTGTTGGGGATCATTGTAGAAATTTAAAATTTTCATCGCATCACCAAGATCAATCTATGGAGTCATCTAGCAACGAGAGAGCGAGGAGTGCATCTACATACCCTTGTAGATGGCGAGCGGAAGCGTTCAAGAGAACGGGGTTGATTGAGTTGTACTCGTCGTGATCCAATTCACCGATGATCCTAGCACCGAACGGACGGCACCTCCGCGTTTAACACACGTACGGAGCGGAGACGTCTCCTCCTTCTTGATCCAGCAAGGGGGAAGGATAAGTTGATGGAGATCCAGCAGCACGACGGCGTGGTGGTGGAAGCAGCGGGATTCCAGCAGGGCTTCGCCAAACGCTACTGGAGGAGGAAGAGGTGTCACGGGAGGGAGAGGGAGGCGCCAGGGCTTAGGGTGCGGCTGCCCTCCCTCCCCTCCACTATATATAGGGGCTAGGGGGGGCGCATGCCCCCCTTCGAGATCCCATCTAGAGGGGGGCGGCGGCCCCTCGGGGGGCAACGACCCCCTTAGGGTTTCCAACCAGGGGGGCGCATGCCCCCTCGAGGGGGCAACGCCCCCCTAGGGTTTCCAACCCTAGGCGCCTTGGGCCCTTGGGTGGGGCGCACCAGCCCACCAGGGGCTGGTTCCCACGCCACTTCAGCCCATGGGGCCCTCCGGGGTAGGTGGCCCCACCCGGTAGACCCCCGGGACCCTTCCGGTGGTCCCGGTACAATACCAGTGACCCCCGAAACTCTCCCGGTGGCCGAAACTGGACTTCCTATATATAAATCTTTACCTCCGGACCATTCCGGAACTCCTCATGACGTCCGGGATCTCATCCAGGACTCCTAACAACTTTCGGTTAACCGCATACTAATATCTCTACAACTCTAGCGTCACCGAACATTAAGTGTGTAGACCCTACGGGTTCAGGAGACACGTAGACATGACCGAGACATCTCTCCGGCCAATAACCAACAGCGGGATCTGGATACCCATGTTGGCTCCCACATGTTCCACGATGATCTCATCGGATGAACCACGATGTCGAGGATTCAAGCAATCCCGTATACAATTCCCTTTGTCTATCGGTACGTTACTTGCCCGAGATTCGATCGTCGGTATCCCAATACCTCGTTCAATCTCGTTACCGGCAAGTCACTTTACTCGTTCCGTAATGCATGATCCCGTGACTAACTACTTAGTCACAATGAGCTCATTATGATGATGCATTATCGAGTGGGCCCAGAGATACCTCTCCGTCATACGGAGTGACAAATCCCAGTCTCGATCCGTGCCAACCCAACAGACACTTTTGGAGATACCTGTAGTGCACCTTTATAGCCACCCAGTTACGTTGTGACGTTTGGTACACCCAAAGCATTCCTACGGTATCCGGGAGTTGCACGATCTCATGGTCTAAGGAAATGATACTTGACATTAGAAAAGCTTTAGCAAATGAACTACACGATCTAGTGCTATGCTTAGGATTGGGTCTTGTCCATCACATCATTCTCCTAATGATGTGATCCCGTTATCAATGACATCCAATGTCCATGGTCAGGAAACCGTAACCATCTATTGATCAACGAGCTAGTCAACTAGAGGCTCACTAGGGACATGTTATGGTCTATGTGTTCACACATGTATTACGATTTCCGGATAACACAATTATAGCATGAACAAGGAAATATAATAATAACCATTTTATTATTGCCTCTAGGGCATATTTCCAACAGTCTCCCACTTGCACTAGAGTCAATAATCTAGTTACATTGTGATGAATCGTACACCCATAGAGTTCTAGTGTTGATCATGTTTCGCCCGTGGAAGAGGTTTAGTCAACGGATCTGTGACATTCAAATCTGTATGCACTTTACAAATATCTATGTCTCCATTTTGAACATTTTCACGAATGGAGTTGAGGCAACGCTTGATTTGCCTGGTCTTCTTGTGAAACCTGGGCTCCTTGGCAAGGGCAATAGCTCCAGTGTTGTCACAGATGAGAGTCATCGGCCCCGATGCATTGGGGATAACTCCTAGGTCGGCAATGAACTCCTTCATCCAAATTGCTTCATGTGCTGCCTCCGAGGCTGCCATGTACTCCGCTTCACATGTAGATCCCGCCACGACGCTTTGCTTGCAACTGCACCAGCTGACTGCCCCACCATTCAAAATATACACGTATCCGGTTTGTGACTTAGAGTCATCCAGATCTGTGTCGAAGCTAGCATCGATGTAACCCTTTACGACGAGCTCTTCGTCACCTCCATAAATGAGAAACATATCCTTAGTCCTTTTCAGGTACTTCAGGATGTTCTTGACCACTGTCCAGTGTTCCATGCCGGGATTACTTTGGTACCTTCCTACCAAACTTACGACAAGGTTTACATCAGGTCTGGTACACAGCATGGCATACATAATAGACCCTATGGCTGAGGCATAGGGGATGACACTCATCTTTTCTCTATCTTCTGCCGTGGTCGGGCATTGAGCCATGCTCAATCTCACACCTTGCAATACAGGCAAGAACCCCTTCTTGGACTGATCCATATTGAACTTCTTCAATATCTTGTCAAGGTATGTGCTTTGTGAAAGACCTATGAGGCGTCTTGATCTATCTCTATAGATCTTGATGCCTAATATGTAAGCAGCTTCTCCAAGGTCCTTCATTGAAAAACACTTATTCAAGTAGGCCTTTATGCTTTCCAAGAATTCTATATCATTTCCCATCAATAGTATGTCATCCACATATAATATGAGAAATGCTACAGAGCTCCCACTCACTTTCTTGTAAACACAGGCTTCTCCATAAGTCTGTGTAAACCCAAACGCTTTGATCATCTCATCAAAGCGAATGTTCCAACTCCGAGATGCCTGCACCAGCCCATAGATTGAGCGCTGGAGCTTGCATACCTTGTCAGCATTCTTAGGATCAACAAAACCTTCCGGCTGCATCATATACAATTCTTCCTTAAGGAAGCCGTTAAGGAATGCCATTTTGACGTCCATTTGCCATATTTCATAATCGTAGAATGCGGCAATTGCTAACATGATTCGGACGGACTTCAGCTTCGCTACGGGTGAGAAGGTCTCATCGTAGTCAACTCCTTGAACTTGTCGATAACCCTTAGCGACAAGTCGAGCTTTATAGATGGTAACATTTCCATCCGCATCCGTCTTCTTCTTAAAGATCCATTTATTTTCTATCGCTCGCCGATCATCGGGCAAGTCTGTCAAAGTCCATACTTTGTTTTCATACATGGATCCTATCTCGGATTGCATGGCTTCAAGCCATTTGTTGGAATCTGGGCCCGCCATTGCTTCTTCATAGTTCGAAGGTTCACCGTTGTCCAACAACATGATTTCCAGGACAGGGTTGCCGTACCACTCTGGTGCGGAACGTGTCCTTGTGGACCTACGAAGTTCAGTGGTAACTTGATCATGATCATCATCATTAACTTCCTCTCTAGTCGGTGCAGGCACCACAGAAACATTTTCTTGTGCTGCGCTACTTTCTAGTTCGAGAGGGGTCATCTCATAAAGTTCCACTTTCCTCCCACTTACTTCTTTCGAGAGAAACTCTTTCTCCAAAAAGGACCCGTTCTTGGCAATGAAGATCTTGCCTTCAGATCTGAGGTAGAAGGTATACCCAATTGTTTCCTTAGGGTATCCTATGAAGACGCATTTTTCCAACTTGGGTTCGAGCTTTTCAGGTTGAAGTTTCTTGATATAAGCATCGCATCCCCAAACTTTAAGAAACGACAGCTTAAGTTTCTTTCCAAACCATAATTCATACGGTGTCGTCTCAACGGATTTCGACGGAGCCCTATTTAAAGTGAATGCGGCAGTCTCTAAAGCATAACCCCAGAATGATAGCGGTAGATCGGTGAGAGACATCATAGATCGCACCATATCCAATAGAGTGCGATTACGACGTTCGGACACACCATTACGCTGAGGTGTTCCAGGCGGCATGAGTTGTGAAACAATTCCACATTTCCTTAAGTGTGTGCCAAATTCGTGACTCAAATATTCCCCTCCATCATCTGATCGTAAGAACTTTATTTTCCTGTCACGTTGATTCTCAACCTCACTCTGAAATTCCTTGAACTTTTCAAAGGTCTCAGACTTGTGTTTCATTAAGTAGACATACCCATATCTACTCAAGTCATCAGTGAGGGTGAGAACATAACGATAGCCACCGCGAGCCTCAACGCTCATTGGACCGCACACATCAGTATGTATGATTTCCAATAAGTTGGTTGCTCGCTCCATTGTTCCGGAGAACGGAGTCTTGGTCATTTTGCCCATGAGGCATGGTTCGCACGTGTCAAATGATTCATAATCAAGAGACTCCAAAAGTCCATCTGCATGGAGTTTCTTCATGCGTTTGACACCAATGTGACCAAGGCGGCAGTGCCACAAGTATGTGGGACTATCATTATCAACCTTACATTTCTTGGCATTCACACTATGAATATGTGTAACATCACGTTCGAGATTCCTTAAGAATAAACCATTGACCAGCGGGGCATGACCATAAAACATATCTCTCATATAAATAGAACAACCATTATTCTCTGATTTAAATGAGTAGCCATCTCGCATCAAACGAGATCCAGATACAATGTTCATGCTCAAAGCTGGCACTAAATAACAATTATTGAGGTTTAAAACTAATCCCGTAGGTAAATGTAGAGGCAGCGTGCCGACGGCGATCACATCGACCTTGGAACCATTCCCGACGCGCATCGTCACCTCGTCCTTCGCCAGTCTCCGCTTATTCCACAGCTCCTGCTTTCAGTTACAAATATGAGCAACCGCACCGGTATCAAATACCCAGGAGCTACTACGAGTGCTGGTTAGGTACACATCAATAACATGTATATCACATATACCTTTGGTATTGCCGGCCTTCTTATCCGCTAAGTACTTGGGGCAGTTCTGCTTCTAGTGACCGTTTCCCTTGCAATAAAAGCACTTAGTCTTAGGCTTGGGTCCATTCTTTGTCTTCTTCCCGGCAGCTTGCTTACCGGGCGCGGCAACTCCCTTGCCGTCTTTCTTGAAGTTCTTCTTACCCTTGCCTTTCTTGAACTTAGTGGTTTTATTCACCATCAACACTTGATGTTCCTTTTTGATCTCCACCTCCGCTGATTTCAGCATTGAATATACCTCAGGAATGGTCTTTTCCATCCCTTGCATATTGAAGTTCATCACAAAGCTCTTGTAGCTAGGTGGAAGCGACTGAAGGATTCTGTCAACGACCGCGTCATCCGGGAGATTAACTCCCAGCTGAGACAAGCGGTTGTGCAACCCAGACATTTTGAGTATGTGTTCGCTGACGGAACTATTCTCCTCCATCTTACAACTATAGAACTTGTCAGAGACTTCATATCTCTCGACCCGGGCATGAGCTTGGAAAAACCATTTTCAGCTCTTGGAACATCTCATATGCTCTGTGCTGCTCGAAACGCTTTTGGAGCCCCGGTTCTAAGCTGTAAAGCATGCCACACTGAACCAGGGAGTAATCATCAACACGTGTTTGCCAGGCATTCATAACGTCTTGGTTTGCTGGGACGGGTGCTTCACCTAGCGGTGCTTCAAGGACATATGCTTTCTTGGCATCTATGAGGATGATCCTCAAGTTCCGGACCCAGTCCGTATAGTTGCTACCATCGTCTTTCAGCTTGGTTTTCTCTAGGAACGCGTTGAAGTTGAGGTTGACATTAGCGTGGGCCATTTGATCTACAAGACACGTTGTAAAGATTTTAGACTAAGTTCATGATAATTAAGTTCATCTAATCAAATTATTAATGAACTCCCACTCAGACAGACATCCCTCTAGTCATCTAAGTGATACATGATCCGAGTCAACTAGGCCGTGTCCGATCATCACATGAGACAGACTAGTCATCATCGGTGAACATCTTCATGTGGATCGTATCTGCTATATGACTCATGTTCGACCTTTCGGTCTCTTGTGTTCCGAGGCCATGTCTGTACATGCTAGGCTCGTCAAGTCAACCTAAGTGTATTGCGTGTGTAAATATGGCTTACACCCGTTCTATGCAAACGTTAGAACCTATCACACCCGATCATCACATGGTGCTTCGGAACAACGAACCTTCGCTATGGTGCACAGTTAGGGGGAACACTTTCTTGAAATTTTAGCGAGGGATCATCTTATTTATGCTACCGTCGTTCTAAGCAAATAAGATGTAAAACATGATAAACATCACATGCAATCAAATAGTGACATGATATGGCCAATATCATTTTGCTCCTTTTGATCTCCATCTTCGGGGCGCCATGTTCATCATTGTCACCGGCATGACACCATGATCTCCATCATCATGATCTCCATCATCGTGTCTTCATGAAGTTGTCTCGCCAACTATTATTTCTACTACTATGGCTAACGGTTAGCAATAAAGTAAAGTAATTACATGACGTTTCAGTTGACACGCAGGTCATAAATAAATTAAGACAACTCCTATGGCTCCTACCGGTTGTCATACTCATCGACATGCAAGTCGTGATTCCTATTACAAGAACATGATCAATCTCATACATCACATATATCATTCATCACATTCTTCTGGCCATATCACATCACATGACACATGCTGCAAAAACAAGTTAGACGTCCTCTAATTGTTGTTGCAAATTTTTTTATGTGGCTGCTATAGGTTTCTAGCAAGAACATTTCTTACCTACGCCAAAACCACAATGTGATATGCCAATTTCTATTTACCCTTCATAAGGACCCTTTTCATCGAATCCGATCCGACTAAAGTGGGAGAGACAGACACCCGCTAGCCACCTTATGCAACAAGTGCATGTCAGTCGGTGGAACCTGTCTCACGTAAGCGTACGTGTAAGGTCGGTCCGGGCCGCTTCATCCCACGATGCCGCCGAATCAAGATAAGACTAGTAACGGCAAGTAAATTGACAAAATCGACGCCCACAACAACTTGTGTTCTACTCGTGCATAGAAACTACGCATAGACCTAGCTCTGATACCACTGTTGGGGATCGTTGCAGAAATTTAAAATTTTCTATGCATCACCAAGATCAATCTATGGAGTCATCTAGCAACGAGAGAGAGAGAGAGGAGTGCATCTACATACCCTTGTAGATGGCGAGTGGAAGCGTTCAAGAGAACGGGGTTGATGGAGTCGTACTCGTCGTGATCCAAATCATCGATGATCCTAGCGCCGAACGGACGGCACCACCGCGTTCAACACACGTACGGAGCGGAGACGTCTCCTCCTTCTTGACCCAGCAAGGGGGAAGGAGAAGTTGATGGAGATCCAGCAACACGACGGCGTGGTGGTGGAAGCAGCGGGATTCCAGCAGGGCTTCGCCAAGCGCTACTGGAGGAGGAAGAGGTGTCACGGGAGGGAGAGGGAGGCGCCAGGGCTTAGGGTGCGGCTGCCCTCCCTCCCCTCCACTATATATAGGGGCTAGGGGGGCGCATGCCCCCCTTGGAGATCCCATCTAGAGGGGGGCGGCAGCCCCTCGGGGGGCAACGGCCCCCTTAGGGTTTCCAACCAGGGGGCGCATGCCCCCTCGGGGGAGCAACGGCCCCCTAGGGTTTCCAACCCTAGGCGCCTTGGGCCCTAGGGTGGGGCGCACCAGCCCACCAGGGGCTGGTTCCCACGCCACTTCAGCCCATGGGGCCCTCCGGGATAGGTGGCCCCACCCGGTGGACCCCCGGGACCCTTCCGGTGGTCCCGGTACAATACCAATGACCCCCGAAACTCTCCTGGTGGCCGAAACTGGACTTCCTATATATAAATATTTACTTCCGGACCATTCCGGAACTCCTCGTGACGTCCGGGATCTCATCCAGGACTCCGAACAACTTTCGGTTAACCGCATACTAATATCTCTACAACTCTAGCGTCACCGAACCTTAAGTGTGTAGACCCTACGGGTTCGGGAGACACGTAGACATGACCGAGACATCTCTCCAGCCAATAACCAACATCGGGATCTGGATACCCATGTTGGCTCCCACATGTTCCACGATGATCTCATCGGATGAACCACGATGTCGAGGATTCAAGCAATCCCGTATACAATTCCCTTTGTCTATCGGTACGTTACTTGCCCGAGATTCGATCGTCGGTATCCCAATACCTCGTTCAATCTCGTTACCGGCAAGTCACTTTACTCGTTCCGTAATGCATGATCCCGTGACTAACTACTTAGTCATAATGAGCTCATTATGATGATGCATTACCGAGTGGGCCCAGAGATACCTCTCCGTCATACGGAGTGACAAATCCCAGTCTCGATCCGTGCCAACCCAACAGACACTTTCGGAGATACCTGTAGTGCACCTTTATAGCCACCCAGTTACGTTGTGACGTTTGGTACACCCAAAGCATTCCTACGGTATCCAGGAGTTGCATGATCTCATGGTCTAAGGAAATGATACTTGACATTAGAAAAACTTTAGAAAACGAACTACATGATCTAGTGCTATGCTTAGGATTGGGTCTTGTCCATCACATCATTCTCCTAATGATGTGATCCCGTTATCAATGACATCCAATGTCCATGGTCAGGAAACCGTAACCATCTATTGATCAACGAGCTAGTCAACTAGAGGCTCACTAGGGACATGTTATGGTCTATGTGTTCACACATGTATTACGATTTCCGGATAACACAATTATAGCATGAACAATAGACAATTATCATGAACAAGGAAATATAATAATAACCATTTTATTATTGCCTCTAGGGCATATTTCCAACAGAGACTTGTCAGATTCCATTAGTACAAGGCAACGATATTTTCCAAATATCACTATCATGTTCAAGTCACAAAGCATTGAGACAGACATTAAGTTGAAACCAAGGGATTCAACAAGCATCACTTTATCCATGTGTTGATCCTTTGAGATTGCAACTCTACCTAGACCCAATACCTTGCTTTTACGAGTGTCAGCAAATGTGATGTGACTCTTGTCAGATGGACGTAAGGTTGAGTCCATGAGAAGACTTCTTCACCAGTCATATGATTAGTGCATCCGCTGTCCATAATCCATTCTGAAGCATGAGGTGTCATACCCTACAGTACAGTTAGGGGGATAGGCTTCACCAAGAGTATTGTGAAGCATAAACATTTGACGGGCAAGAGGATTATCAAAGCTCAGATCAAGATTAGGACTGATAGGATGATTGGTAAACGATTCAGGAACAAAATACATAGTGAGACCATTTGGGCATTTGATCTTGCGCCCTACAAGATGTTTTAGGTCCCCAGCAATAGCATCAGACGCCTTTGATTTCCGGCTGGAGACCTTTCCCTGCAAAAGAAAGTTAATTCTTCTTAACCACCCACATCTTCAGGGGTGGCTTAGAAGCAATGAGTCTAAGTGCAGCATCTGAGAACTTCGGCTTTGGAGCCCTAGAAAATAGCCTTGCAGGAGAACAATGATACTCATATGAATAAGCAGAAAAGTTCTTAGTTTTATGAACATAGCAGTTTGAAGACACACGTCATATTCATAAGTCTGAGTATGGTTTTCCTGCAAAACATTGTCGTTAGGGTGACTCAGTTGAGTCTTGTATCTGTATGAAGCCTTTGGACCATATGAAGCCTTTGGTCTGTGATTTGCCTTCTTCCCAGGTGGTGTCATGATGACATTCACGGGAAGATTCTCAAGACAACTTTTGGGAACCCAGATCTTCTTCATAGGTGGCCCATTCCTGCAGTTAGTACCAATATATCTGGCAAACACTTCACCATTCTGATTCTTAAACAGTATATAGTTTGCATCAAAGGATTCATCAATGATAATAGGGTTAGCACAGGTGAAGCCAGATAAGGTGGATGGATCCATTGAAGGTCCCTTTGCAGCAACCCATGTGGTTTTGGGGTACTGCTCAGGCTTCCAGTAGGAGCCATCAACATTCATTTCCCTCTCGAACCCAACACCCTCTTTCCTAGGGTTTCGGTTCAGAATCTGCTTTTTGAGGACATCACACAGTGTCTGATGCCCTTTGAGACTTTTGTACATCCCTGTTTCAAGCAATGTCTTCAACCTAGCATTTTCATCAGCAATAGTAGTGGTATCCTCAGCAGAGGGGTTAGTTACCACATCAACAGTTGAAGATATTGCAACAGTAGCAGCAGTAGAACATTCAGCAACAGAAGTAATGTTATCACGCTCAAGGCATTTTAGACATGGTGGTTCAAATCCTTCCTGAGCGGAACTGATCTGTTGAGCGCGAAGTGACTCATTCTCTTTTTGAAGATCTTCATGAGTCGCTCTCAATTTCTCAAGCTCTTGCTTCCTTTGAAGATAATCATAGGAGAGCTTTTCATGAGTTGTTGAGAGCGTTTCATGACGACTTTCAAGTTCCTGGTACTTAACATGAAGATTTTTTATGTCTTCAATTAAGGACTGAGAACGGGTCATTTCAGTGTCCAACAGGTCATCGCTTTTATCTAACAGTTTTTGAGTATGTTCCATAGCTTTCTGTTGTTCAGTTGCAATTTTAGCAAGTGTTTTGTAGCTGGGTTTGGATTCACAATCAGAGTCATCTTCACTAGATGTTTGAAAGTAAGCATCGCGTGATTTTACCTTGGCACCACGTGCCATGAAGCAGTAGGTGGGAGCAGAGTCATCCTTGTCATTAGCTTCAGCGTTGGTAATGGAGCCATTGTTGTAACGCCCCAAGACCGACGCTCCAGATGCCTTCCTTGTTTTGCGAGTCAGTTGTGTTTTTTTATTTGTTTGTTGCATCTCATCATGGCATCATGTGCATTGCATCAACATGTTTTCTTAAAGCTTGCATCCGTTCGTAGTTGCCGCGTTCCCCCCTTGCCTTCGTTGACCGGTCCGATCTAACCGGATTTTCGCTTCCCTCTTGACCATGACCAACTAACCCCTCCTTGCGCAGTGCATAGACCCCTCTCGCGCGTCCGAAACTTCTCCGAACCCGATCCGCTCAGTCGTGACCATTGGGTCCGGATCATCCCCAAACATCTATAAAACATCTTCGTTTTCTTATTTAGACTCCCTACCTATTTATTCTCGACCGCCCGATTATGATCGGACGGACCGAGTTAACCCCTACCCTAATCCCCTACCTATATAATCTGCCTAACCCTAAATTCTAGGGACTTGTCCCATCCTCCGCCGCCGCCAACTGACAGCCTCCCTCCAACTTCGGGATCTCCTCCCGATCCACCCGCTCCTCTCTTTCCGCGCCTAGCCATCCCCTCAATCCATCCATCCAGTCGATCCAGCCACCTCCTCAATTTGCAAACCCAGCCAACCAGAGCCAGCACCCCACTCGATCCACCTCGCCGGTGCCTCCTCCTCCAATCCGATCGGGAGAGGAGCTCCCGATCTGAAGCTTCCTTGCGCCTGCGGTCCAGCACGCCCGTGACCAAGGCCTCCTCTGCCCGAGCATCACCGCTCTCTGTTCCCGTCGCTGCCGGCGATGAGCCGCAACTCGCCGGGGCACCCAAACGTCACCGTCGACCACCTCCAGCAGGACCTCCCCCAACGCGCCCAAGCTCCTCCCCTGCCCCGAGCCGCATCTGCAGTTCTCCTCCTCGAGCAGCGCATCCCCGAGCGAGGAGTGCTCGATCTGCTCATGCTAGAGCACCTCCATGGAGCCGAGGAGCTCCTGCACCTTGCCTCCGCCGCCTTGATCGAACCTCGCCGCCGGCACCTCCATCCTCGACGCCCTCACCACCATCTCCGGTGAGCCTCGTCGCTCATCCTTGCTCACTCTCTATCTCTCCCCTGTCTCTCTCTTCTTTCTCTGAACCTTCTCCTTTTTCCTTCGACAGGAGCATCCATGGCCATCCCTACATCGTCGCTGCCTCGAAGTTTCTCCCTCCGGCCACCTCGAGATCTGGCCATTCCTCGCTCTGGACGAGGACAAGCCCCCGCAACTCCGGTCATCCCCGCCGCCAAGTCCGTCGCCGCCTGAACCTCCCTGCTTCACCAAGTCCCCTGCCGCGGCCTCTGCTTCGTTTGCATCGAGCGAGCGAAAGGAGCGCTCGCGTTGACCGCGCCTCCAGGCCAGCGCGCCCCTTCGCGGCCTGCCTTGGCCTCCTCACCGACTGGGCCTAGCCCATGGTGAGCAACCAGCAGCTCCCCTCCAGCCCAGTTTGCCTCAGATCTGGCCCGTGATGTTTTTTTCCCTGCCAGGACGTTTTTTCTAATTTCCAGAAAACTGTAGTTTTTTTCAGAAAACCTCTAGTGTTCATGCATCTAATAGCTAATTAATCATGCATCATATGTAAATAATTTATATATGAAAAGTGCTTAGAAATTCATCTAGTTTCATAATATCCAACCTTCATCCATGTTAAAAATGTTTAACTTGATGTTTGCTTTTATCTTGCATAAATAGCATGTTAAAATGATTTATTTCATAACTAAATAACCGTAGCTCCAAATTTAATAAACTTTATATGTAAATGGGGTGGAAAAATGCATAGATTAACATGGAAGCATTACTTTGCATGTTTAACAACTCTAAAATATGGTTTAGGGCAGAACAGTAGCAAATTCGAAATATCCATATGAGGATTTTCCGGAATTGTTGTTTCTTATTTCCGGCCTCATTTAAACTTGCCTAAATAGTTAGTTTAATTATGCTTCACCTCTTGACATGTTTAACAACATTTAATATTGTTGGGTACATAAACGAGAGTGAACTAAATGTTTGAAATGTGGTGTTTCGTCAACATGCAACTCGTTGCATATTTTGCTCCACTTAACTTGTAGTATTGTTTGTGCACTTTGCCATGCCATGCCTCTTTAAACCGGACATGCATCATACTTGATTGTGCATCATGCCATGTTTATGCTTGTGTGTTTACCATGTTGTTTGCTTCTTTCCGGTTTGCTTCTCTCGTTAGCTTCGGTTTCGTTCCGGAGTTGCGAGGATTCGTTCGACTACGCCCGTTCGTCTTCTTCTTGGACTCGTTCTTCTTCCTTGCGGGATCTCAGGCAAGATGACCATACCCTCGAAATCACTTCTATCTTTGCTTGCTAGTTGTTCGCTCTATTGCTATGCCGCGCTACCTACCACTTGCTATATCATGCCTCCCATATTGCCATGTCAAGCCTCTAGCCCACCTTCCCTAGCAAACCGTTGTTTGGCTATGTTACCGCTTTTGCTCAGCCCCTCTTATAGCATTGCTAGTTGCAGGTGAAGCTGAAGTTTGTTCCATGTTGGAACATGGATATGTTGGGATATCACAATATCTCTTATTTTAATTAATGCATCTATATACTTGGTAAAGGGTGGAAGGCTCGGCCTTATGCCTGGTGTTTTGTTCCACTCTTGCCACCCTAGTTTCCGTCATATCGGTATTATGTTCCCGGATTTTGCGTCCCTAACGCGGTTGGGTGTTATCGGAACCCCTTGACAGTTCGCCTTGAATAAAACTCCTCCAGCAAGGCCCAACCTTGGTTTTACATTTGCCTAACAACCTATTACCCTTCCCTTGGGTCGGCCAACCCGAGGGTCATCTTTATTTTAACCCCCCCGGGCCAATGCTTCTCTAAGTGTTGGTCCGAAACGAGCAGACTGCGGGGCCACCTCGGGGAAACTTGAGGGCTGGTTTTACTCGTAGGATGTCACATCCGGTGTTGCCCTGAGAACGAGATATGTGCAGCTCCTATCGGGATTGTCGACACATCGGGCGGCTTTGCTGGTCTTGTTTTACCATTGTCGAAATGTCTTGTAAACCGGGATTCCGAGACTGATCGGGTCTTCCCGGGAGAAGGAATATCCTTCGTTGACCGTGAGAGCTTATAATGGGCTAAGTTGGGACACCCCTGCAGGGTATTATCTTTCGAAAGCCGTGCCCGCGGTTATGAGGCAGATGGGAATTTGTTAATGTCCGGTTGTAGAGAACTTGACACTTGACTTAATTAAAATGCATCAACCGCGTGTGTAGCCATGATGGTCTCTTTTCGGCGGAGTCCGGGAAGTGAACACGGTTTTGGGTTATGTTTGGACGTAAGTAGCTTCAGGATCACTTCTTGATCACTTCTAGCTTCTCGACCGTTGCGTTGCTCCTCTTCTCGCTCTTATTTGCGTATGTTAGCCACCATATTTGCTTAGTGCTTGCTGCAGCTCCACCTCATTACCCCATCCTTCCTATAAGCTTAAATAGTCTTGATCTCGCGGGTGTGAGATTGCTGAGTCCTCGTGACTCATAGATTCTACCAAAACAGTTGCAGGTGCCGTCGATACCTCAGGTGAGGCTACCGAACTCAAGTGGGAGTTCGACGAGGACCTTGGTCGTTACTATGTTTCGTTTCCTGTTGATCAGTAGTGGAGCCCAGTTGGGACGATCGGGGATCTAGCAGTTGGGTTATCTTCTTTTCTTTTGGCTTTGACCGTAGTCGGTCTATGTGTGTATTTTGAATTATGTATGATTTATTTAAGTATTGTGTGAAGTGGCGATTGTAAGCCAACTCTCTTTAACCCATTCTTGTTCATTACATGGGATTGTGTGAAGATGACCCTTCTTGCGACAAAACCTACAATGCGGTTATGCCTCTAAGTCGCGCCTCGACACTTGGCAACGTAGGCTGTAGCTAGAGTCAGACTTGCAACGCCAGGGTCGGACTCCTCCTCTGACTCCACCTCCGCCTCCTCGGAAGCAGACTCCTCCTCTGAATCCATCTCCTTGCCGAGAAAAGCACGAGCCTTGCCAGATGAGCTCTTCTTATGATATGAAGACTTGGATGAGGACTTGGAAGAAGACTTTGAGGATTTCTTCTTCTTCTTGTCATCAGAATCATATTCCTTGCTCTTCTTATTCTTCTTGTTCTCATTGTCCCACTGTGGACACTCAGAGATGTAGTGTCCAGGTTTCTTGCACTTGTGACATGTTCTCTTCTTGTAGTCATGAGTGGAAGCTTCATCATTTCTTGAGCTGGATCGTGAAGACTTTCTGAAGCCCTTCTTCTTAGTGAACTTCTGGAACTTCTTCACAAGCATAGCAAGTTCCTTTCCAATGTCTTCAAGATCATCAGAACTGCAGTCAGATTCTTCTTCAGATGAGGAAACAGCTTTTGCCTTCAAAGCACGAGTTCGGCCGTAGTTGGGACCATAGATATCTCTTTTCTCAGATAGCTGGAACTCATGTGTGTTGAGCCTCTCAAGTATATCAGACGGATCGAGTGTCTTGAAGTCAGGGCGTTCTTGTATCATGAGGGCAAGGGTGTCGAACGAGCTGTCAAGTGATCTCAGTAGTGTCTTGACGATTTTATGCTTGGTGATCTCAGTGGCGCCGAGAGCACAAAGCTCATTTGTGATGTCAGTGAGCCGATCAAACGTGAGCTGGACATTCTCATTGTCGTTTCTCTTGAAGCGGTTGAAGAGGTTGCGAAGAACACTGATCCTTTGATCTCTCTGGGTTGAGACGCCTTCGTTGACCTTGGAGAGCCAGTCCCAGACTAGCTTCGACGTTTCCAGAGCACTCACACGGCCATACTGTCCTTTGGTCAGATGACCACAGATGATGTTCTTGGCAGTAGAATCCAGTTGAATGAACTTCTTGACATCAGCAGGGGTGACACCTTCACCAGTCTTGGGAACGCCATTCTTGACGACATACCAGAGGTCGACATCAATGGCTTCAAGATGCATGCGCATCTTATTCTTCCAGTAGGGATATTCAGTTCCATCGAAGATGGGGCAAGCAGCGGAGACTTTGATTATCCCTGCAGTCGACATAGCTAAAACTCCAGGTGGTTAAACCGAATCACACAGAACAAGGGAGAACCTTTTGCTCTGATACCAATTGAAAGTGTAGTTATCGACTAGAGGGGGGGTGAATAGGCGATTTTTATGAAAGTCTTCAAAACATGAGAGTTTCGAAGACAAACAATAGAAATGAACCTATTGATATGCAGCGGAAGGTAAACTACACTAAGCAACCCATAGTCAAGTATGCAATGAAGTGAAAGCACGAAGACTAATAGCAGCTAGGTAGTAAGGATCAAGATGGGAGATGGTATGAAGCCAAACAACGATAGTAGTCACACAGTGAAGACAAATAGGTAAAGCAAATAGGCAATGACTTCACGAAGACGAACTATAAGTAAGGAGAGGGAGAGGATGGAACCAGTCACTTGTTGAGGACACATGATTTGTTGGACCAGTTCCAGTTGCTGTGACAACTGTACGTCTGGTTAGGGAGGCTGAGATTCAACTCAGAAGACCGCGTCTTCACCTTATTCCCCTTGAGCTAAGGACACCCAGTCCTCGCCCAATCACTCTAGTAAGTCTTCAAGGTAGACTTCCAAACCTTCACAGACTTCGTTCACCGGCGATCCACAATGACTCTTGGATGCTCAGAACGCGACGCCTAACCGGCTGGAGGATTCACAGTCCTCAAGTGTAACAAGTCTTCAGGTCACGCGGACAGAAAGACTTCAGTGATGCCTAACACTCTTTGGCTCTGGGTGTTTGGGCTTAGTCCTCGCAAGGATTTCTCTCTCTCAAAAGCTTCGGAGGTGGGTTGCTCTCAAACGACAAAAGCCGTGCACTAACTCTGAGCAGCCACCAATTTATGGTGTAGGGGGTGGGCTATTTATAGCCACTAGGCAACCCGGCCTGATTTGTCCGAAATGACCCTGGGTCACTAAGGAACTGACACGTGTTCCAACGGTCAGATTTCAAACACACGCGGCAACTTTACTTGGGCTACAAGTAAAGCTGACTCATCCAGCTCTGGATAAGATTTGCTCTCATTGTCTTCGCTCGAAGACATAGGATTTTGGTTGAGCATCACTTCAGTCACTCTGACTTTGTTCACTGGGATCCCACTTAACAGTACGGTGGTTCCTACGACTCAACAAAGAAGAAAAGGAAATAACGAAACACCTAAGTCTTCGCGCTCCATAGTCTTCACGCAATGCCTTCTCTTGTCATAGTCTTCAATGTGAATATCTTCACATACCACCATTGTCTTCAATGTCTTCATACATTTTTAGGGGTCATCTCCGGTAGGTAAACCGACTCAATGAGGGACTACTACCTGTGTTATCCTGCAATTCTCACAAACACATTAGTCCCTCAAACAGGTTTGTCGTCAATACTCCAAAACCAACTAGGGGTGGCACTAGATGCACTTACAGGGGCACGCTGAGTGCACCCACTAGGTGTAGTCCTTGAGACCATAGTCGACTGCTGGCAGTCGGTTATGGTTTGAGAATTGAAATTTTCTCACTCATCCTGGACGGACCACGTCGAGTGGAAACTGAACCGGTGGGGGCACGCTTAGTGCACCCACTTGGTGTAGTCCCCGAGACCGTAGTCGACTGCGGGCAGTCGGCTATGGTCTGAGAAATACTTTCCCTCTTCTTTTTATTTTTTTTTTATTTTTTACACTCGTCCTAGACGGACCACGTCGAGTGGGAACTGAACCGGTGGGGGCACGCTGAGTGCACCCACTGGGTGTAGTCCCCGAGACTACTGTTGGATATTTGATTCGGCAGTAGTCTTAGAGCTTGTTGAATTTCGATCCTTTCACCCGCTGACTGACTGTCCTTTGATTGCAGAAATCTTGTGACCTTGGAGCTCATTTTGCTGACCTAGAGCAGAAGCAGATTCAGCTGAATCTTGATCTGGAGCTGGCCAAGAAGGACTTGCAGTAGGCCCAGGATGAAGCTGCTGGTAAGAGGAATTCGTTCGACTGTTTTGTTTCTGATTCAGGTGGTATTTGTTTTTTCTGAGCCTATCGTCATTTCTTTCAGAAAAAATGAACCAAGCTCTGGCGAAGAAGGATTTGGACCTTGCAGCTGCGCAAAAAACAGTTGGCGGGAAAACTACACTCACCGACCAGAAGCTGGCTTCAGTCGGCAAACTGGAGGAAGAGAATACCAAGCTGAAGACTACCTTGAATGAAGCCAACAGGGAGGTGACTCGTCTGAAGAAGGACAAGATATCCTTGAACGACAAGATTGAAGAAATCGCCCGCAAGAGGAATGATTTGGAAAATTATCTGGGAGATCTTGCCAAGAAGCTGTTCGTCATGCTTGAAGGTATTTTCTTTCCTCCGACTGACTTGTTGTTGTCGACTCGATGTACAACCGTTGACTCGTCTTTGAATTGTGCATGCAGAGTTTTGTCAGAACTTTGGAGAAGAGACTGGGCGTGTTGAGACAAGCTTGGACCCCATCAACTCTCCAGTGAAGGATGAAGCTGCCATGAACGTGCTCCGACTGGAATCCCGCGTCACTGGTGTCGTCGACTATCTTGCTCGCCTGAAGGTTGCGGTGTCAAGGATCGACACAGCACTCTGGCCAAGGGCGACTCTTCCGAATGACCTCGAGTCTTTGATGACTTGACTTAATGAGATCCCCAGTCGTGTGCAAGAATGGAAGAAGTCTTCTGCTCGGTGCGGCGCTGATGTGGCTCTGTCCCTGGTACGCGTCCACTGCAAGGAGGCGCGAGAAGACAAGCTAGCAGCAATCAAGGTCGCCAATACCAAAAGGCACGACTTCCAATCCTTCATGGAGACTTTCATCGCTGCTGCCACTCGGATTGCTGACGGGATTGACCTGGACGAGTTCGTTGATCCTGCTAGCCCACCTCCTGCGGAATGAACAAACTTTATGCCTCACTTTAAATTTGCCTCGGAATGCTGAGTGATTTTGTAATCGTTAAACTCCTTCGGGTTTGAAGCCCGAGTATTTTAATCCATGGTCCGGAACTTTTAGGATTTATCCGAACTTGGTTTATCTCTGAATATGCTCGTGTTTGCCGTCGAGTGAATCTTGTTCTTCATTCGGAATAATCTTTGTGCTTTAAATGCAGCTCTGAGGAGGAGGCAGTTGACCTGCACCTCGTCGTCCTTACGGATCGGGATGGAGCACACGTTCACTACAAAAAATACACTTCCGTGATGATACGTGTTTGTCACAGTAGGTCGCGTTTTCTGTCATGCATGTACATCCATGACAAATTTATGACAGGATCAAGATAGTCATACCTGTGTTGTCGTAGAAATGTTCCATGACATTGCCAAAATTATCATCACGGAAGTGTCCACTTCCATGATGATAAATCGCGCATCACAGAAGTGCTTTCGTCAAGGGTGACCGACACGCGGCATCCACCGTAACGGAACGCCGTTAAGCTATCGGGTCGGATTTTGGATCCGATAACCCGTTAACAGCCACGACCAATGCCGATTTTCCACGTGTAAAATTCTCATTGGCTGACGGATCCACGCGTCAGCTCCGCGTTGGCACAGGAGTCACTCATCCAATGGTCGAGATGGGCCTATGATATGTTGACACGTGGACCTGCCCAAAAGTGGCCCACAAAGTTTAAATGGGTCGGCCCAACGGAAGGCCCATAAGATTAAGTGGACCATAATGGGCCGGCCCAGCTAAAGGCCCACAAAATTTAGCGGACCATAATGGGCCGGCCCAGCTAAAGGCCCACACAATTTTGCAGACCATAATGGGCCAGCCCAGCTAAAGGCCCACAAGATTTTGCGGACCACAATGGGCCGGCCCAGCTAAAGGCCCACAAGATTCTGCAGACCATAATGGGCCGGCCCAGCTAAAGGCCCAACATTCTCTGTCAAATCAGCCCATCAACGGTCTGTCCTAAACTTGTCATCAACGCGGCCCATGGTCACTTCAGGCCCGTTAACAGTCCGCTAAGTAATTGGGCCGAATTACGGCCCGGTGTATTTCCGGCTCGTTAAAGGTCCGGCTTCATTTGGGCCCATTTACAGGCCATCAAAACTTTCAGCCCATAAACGACCGTGAAGGATTTGGGTCATATCCGGCCATGTCTGACATTCGGCCTGTTAGAGGCCCACTATAGCTTTGGGCCACTTTCGGCCTGTTGTCATTTTCGGCCTGTTAACGCCGGACGTAAACCATGGGCCATATGTGGCCCAACGTCATATCGGGCCCATTAACGGCCCATATAAAAATGACGATAATCTAGCCCGACCGAAGTTCCGGCCTGTTAAAGGCCCGTGTATTAGGTCGGCGCATTTACGGCCCGTCTGAATTTCGGCCTGTCAAAGATCCGCATCGTAAATGGGCCACCATTTCGGCCTGCTAAGTCCAGTGGGTTATTTGGCACAATCAGGGCCCAATCTCACTTTCGGTCTATTAAAGGCCCGTGTTTTTTATGGGCTCGAGATATTTACACCTGTAAACGGCCTATTTTTACTAAGGGCCCAAATTATGTTTAGGCCTGTTAAAGGCCCACTATGGGCACAGGCCTACCAGAAAAATATGAAAGCTTATGCTGATTTAGGCCCAGATATTTTTAGTGGGCTACATGCCAATTTCGGCCCGTAATCGTTTTTAGCCCAATTGGAATGGGCCCGACGAATGTTGGCATGTTGGGCTCGTACGAAGCTTTCGGCCGAATACATTACTAAGATAAACCTACACTATACAAAAATAGCGTCGTAATTACTGCAATCTGAGGCAGCATCATAAATGTTGTATCACAACAAAATAAATTCCAACCATACAACAAAAGGCCTGTTGGCATAAAGTTTACAGTCCTTCCAGATAAAAGCACCATCAGATGTATAGAAGCATAGATCATTTGACCTGAGTGCTAATGTTTCAGGCTGTAGAATCTGATGGAGCAGCACGGTCTCCACCTTTTTTCCGCCATTGCTCTTGAACAACGAAGCGAATGTCTGATAGTCTGGTTTCAAAACCATTCATATCTTGACGACATTTCTCAACCACTATTCTTGTTTCCGAAACAACGTCCATTAGGGATTGGACTTGTGTCTGGAGCACAGATATATCACTCTGTCTAGCAGGAAGATTTTGTTCAGTAGGCAATTTGGACGAGGTTACCTTGACAACCAACCCAGAATTACACAGGAAGGTGCTTTTTGCACTGTTAATGGAGAGATACTGACGCACTGCAGCAAGAGGTGACATTGTGCCTGTAGTAGCCTCGTCACCTTCAGGTGGTTGTGGCTGTTCAATCATTTGTTCCATAGCTTCCTGAAAGTTTGAACTTGTAGATTAGTGTACCAGATAAGTTACTAATGAGATAAAAACAAACAAAGTAGGTTAAACGTTTATACATAACTTATTTTGGTGAACTACTGTAATACATTAGCATGTATTGTAGTGCCAACTACATAATAAAATCACTTTCAGAACATATGTCCATGTAGCATGCCTACTGTATTGTTTATTTCCTCACATTCGTTGACATCTAAGGATAAAGAGACATGGTTTAAAGTAGGATGAACATAGTATGACATCATTCATATCATGGGCAAACAGATATAAAACAAACAGGCTATTTTATCATTGTGTGTGCACGTGAACATAACAACTAGATTACAGATCAAGACCAAAAGAATATCCTTTATCTCTTTTAAACCATGTAAGGTGAAATGATACGTTAAGACAACTGTGAATAAAAGTGAACAGAGTAACTGACATTGGCTGCAAACTGTAACATCCCAAATTTTCAATTTGGAATGTTATACATAGATCATCATTGCATAGCATATTTTATTGCATTTTGGCAAATCCTCGATAAATCCTAAGCAACTCAAGGACCCTCGGAGAGAGTTGGGGATTTTCCCGATTTATCATATTCGATTTTCATCAAATAATAAAACGAGGATTTTGGTTTTAATTATTATCTCTCCGGAAAAATATTTCACATTTAAAATAAATGAGAGGAGAAAATATGACTTCTCCAAAACAATTGAAATATTGGAGGGAAAATATTAAAATCATATATTGGATTTTATTCGGATTTTATTTGCAATTTTAATTGCATAAAAAAAATTGCACGTTTTCAAAACTGCATTTTTGTGTCAAAAAAATGTTCACCCTATTCTAATTATTTTAACCAGACGAGGAATTTTTGTTTTATCATTTTTGGATTTTTATTTATTTTTCTGTGATTTTTTTGATTCGGCGGAACTATTTAAAAAAAATCGCGCCCGACCGGGCCGAGGCCCAGCCGAGCCGGACGGCCCAGCCGCGCCGTCTCCCTCGCGCGTACGCGCCGCCGCCGCCCGAGTCCGTGGCGAGCACAGCCGCCGCCGCCGCCTTGCCCCCTCCTCCAAGGCAGCAGCCCCCCTCCCTTAAATACCGCCACCGCCCCCCCCTTCACCCCGTCCCCGCCCCGAGCCGAGCCCCGCCGGAGCCGCAGCACCGCCGCCCGAGTTCACCGCCCCGCTCGCCGTCGCCGGAGCCCGCCCCTCGCCGCCCGTCGCCACCCTGCGCCCCGCCCGAGCCCCGCCGCCCTCGCCGCCCCCTCGCCGAGCCCCGCCGGAGCCCCGTCCCGACGAGGTACCGATCTGACGCCGTTGCCGGTTTTTTTTTTAAAAAAAACGTTCGTTTTTTTAAAAACCCTAGATTGGTTTATTTTTTCGGTTTTATTATTTAGTGAACGTTCACCGACCCGTTCGTTTTAACGAACGTGTTCGTCGGATTTTCACTGCTAACGAACGTCCGTTCTTTAACCGTTCGTCAGTTTTCTTTTTTGTCAGATTTTTCCCGATTTTTCCAGATCTCGATTTCTGATTGGATCTTTGTTTTCGTTTAACTTTTCACTCGTTTATCGGAATCAGGCGATTCAAGCGCCTAGAGTTTCGTCTCAAAATTCTCTTTCCGTTTAACCTACTCAAACAAGTTTTTGCTACTGTAAAATTTGACCTAGATCCAGATTAGTAAACGAAGCTTGTTTCTTTCGCCGTCTGACTTTCGTTGCTTCGTTCGAGTTGATTCTTTTTGCAAACCGGAGTTCTTAAGTTGAACTTTCTGGTTATTCATTCGAGTTTTACCTGTGCATTAGATGAGTACTTATTGTTTGCTTGTTTGTTTGCGATAGAGTACCCGGAGTGCGCCGCTTGTTACTTCGAATCGCTAGGTTTCGCGGATCATCAGCAAGGCAAGTAACACTTTGATCATAATTTTTCCATACCCAGTTTTTATTGCATTAGATCAATCCTCAAACATTGCATGGTTAGGATCTAATTAAACTGTGGGTATTGGGATGTAGTTGAGGTAGTACCTATTACCTGTGTTATTTATCAAACCCTTGGGAGTTACTTCTACGTTTGCTATTATATTGCCATGCTATGCTCGTAGACGTGGATTGGGTTTGAGAGATATTCACGACAGATGTGAGATTGTTAATAATGGTTTACTTAAGGTGGCAACTAAAACTCACATCTGGGTGGATTGAGGCACCTGGAGAACCCAGTGTTGTCTGATTTTATAAGGACCGCCACCCAGGCTCAAAGGGATCATAAGATTATTCATGCTAGAAACTTCCGTGTGCAGCCACAAGCTATTATGGGCTCTAGAATAGTTGAGTAGGTTACATGATCTCTTGAAGAGGTGGGCTAGCAGATGTAGGGGAAAGTAGGTGTAACTGTCCATCCGGAGTAAAGGGTGATTGTTTCTGAAAGACTGTGTCTCGGTCATCCATTTCTCAAACATCTTGTAGTGCCAGAATCAAGCGGAGGCGATCGAATCTTGTGGGGAAAAGTGCGCAAACCTCTGCAGAGTGTACAAACTAATCATGGTTAGCCGTGTCCCCGGTTATGGACAACTTGAGTATCTAGTACCTGGATTATCATGTGAATCTCATCACCATGTTACTTTAATTAATTTTGTTGGGTTAATGATGACTCTTAATTGGGATTGAGTTGGAGGTACCTTCTCAATGTTTAACAACCACCATGATAGTTAAATAAAAATTTGTTCCTTTGCAGTAGGGAAAAATTGGCTTTTCGCAAAACTGTAACCATAGAGCTTTCCACCAGCCATTTATGCATGTAGTATAGCATTATTATGTTCATTATTCTCTATGTGTTACTTTGCCAGCATATTCCATGTGCTGACCCGTTTTCGGGCTGCAACGTTTTATGTTGCAGACTTTTCAGACGACGAGTAAGGTGCCTTAGGTCGTGGTCTTATACTCAGTGATGCCGTTGGAGTTGATGGACTCACTTATCTTCCAAGTCTTCCGCTGTTATCGTATTTAGATGGCCTTAAGCCATATTTATCATACTTATTCTCTTTTGAGATATTCGATGTAATAAGTGTGTGATTGCTACTCTGTTATAAATCCTCCATTTGTACTGTGCGTGTCAGCATTACTGATCCAGGGATGACACTGGTGCACAGCAGCACAGACTATTTGAGGTCTGGTCGCTACAAAGGTGGTATCAGAGCACACGCTGACTGTAGGACACGACCACTAAGCTTAAGCCCTAGAACACTTCTCTCTTCTCATTTCTGACCCCTCTCCACTTTCTACTCTTTTAGGAATGGCGGATGCAAGGAGCAAGTTCATGAAACAGATGAAGACACGCCTTTTGGACGACACTTAAAGGAAGTTACTAAGTACTTGAACATAGGAATACCAAGCATCACCGGAACCTACAACGCCACATTACCCGAAGAGGAGAGCTGGAAGATTCAAGTTCAAGTTCCAGGAAGGACGTTTGTGCCAGTTACTGAACCCATAAGATTGGTTTTTGAAGCACCAACCTGGAGTTTAGGGAAGAGCATGGCCGCCCACATCGCTATGGGACGCATTGGAGAAGTCTACCATAGGGAGCTTAAGGATACAATTTATCAGATTTGTGGACGCCGAGACGAGCAATGGGAGATGATCAGAACCAAGAAGGATGTATCAATTGCAGCTTTCATCCAGGAGCAAAACCAACACATTCGTCGCCAGGAGAACCAGATGTGCTCAGACAAGGAAGATCTGAAGAAGGCATTGACGAAAATCAAGGAGCTGGAGGAAGAACTCAAGGCTACACGCGAGGATTATTTGGAGGAAATCGTCGCACTAGTAGGGAAGAATGACGACCTGGAGAAGAAGATTGGAGTATTCATGGGAAATCCAGTGCCAAAAGCAGAAGATGACGAATGCGCTTGCCCGGATAACTACATCATCATCGACGACACCGACTCGGAACCAAGTGAAGATGACTTTGTTGATGAAGCTGGAGCAGATATCATGGAGTCTTCAACTGATCAGAATTTCTAGTAGACCACCATATCAGTAGTAGTTTTCCCCCATTTAATAGTATAGTTCAAGCACTTTGTAACGCTAGTTAGATCGATTGTGCGCCTTGTTTGAATTGATTGAGTGATATTGATTGTATTTGACTCATGAGCATATGGGTAGTGTTTTCCCTCTATACCTCATTCTATTCTTAACTCTCATCTTTTCTAACCCATCAGATGCCTCCGAGACACGACACCGGATTTGTTTTCCCACCGGAGATCACCCAGTTGATTCAGCAACAGAATGCCCTGATGCAAGTGTTAGTACAGAACCAAGGCAACAACAACAACAACTCACCACCTCCACCTGTTGATCACTTAGCCCGTTTCTTGAGGCTAAATCCGCCGGTGTTTTCCAGCAGCACCGAGCCGATTGTTGCAGATGATTGGCTCCGCAAAGTTGGAAGGGAGTTGACCACTGCAGGATGCACAGATGCGGAAAGAGTGCGTTTTGCCGCACATCAGCTTGATGGACCCGCAACATCATGGTGGGAAAATTACACAGCCACACACCCTATTGACACTGTCACATGGGACCAGTTTCAGCAAGCTTTCAGTACAGCTCATGTTTCAGCAGGAGCTATGGCTATGAAGAAGCGCGAGTTCCGCAACCTACGCCAAGGAGGACACACCGTAGGCCAGTATGTGGAGGATTTCAGTAAGTTAGCACGTTATGCACCAGATGACGTTGCTACAGATGCAGCCAAGCAGGAGAAGTTTTTGGAAGGACTGAATGATGAACTGAGTATGCAGTTGATGGTAGCAACCTTCAACAACTACCAGGAGTTGGTTGATAGAGCACTCATGATTGAAGGAAAGCAGCAGCAGATTGAAAACCATAAGAGGAAGTATGGACAAGGGAAGTATAATTCTGGAGCTCAGCAGAAGCCACGATTTGCCCCGAAACCGGGAGGACAGTTTCAGCATACCCATGGAGGAGGTAGTTCGCACAACCATAATGGATCCAAGAATGGTAATGGGAATGGAGGAAGCAACGGACAGAACCGCACCAACCGATCTACCCCAGCCAAGAGGGATCTAAGTCACATTACTTGTTTCAAGTGCCAGAAGACTGGACATTATGCAACGGATTGTCCTGAAGCCCAGAATGGAAATGGCAATGGAAGCTCTGGGAAGAAGCCAAACCCTTTCAATAAAGGACATGTGAACCACGTGAGCATGGAAGAGGTTGAAGCACAGCCTGATGCAGTAATAGGTAAGTTTTTGGTTAAGTCATTTACTGCAATCGTTCTTTTCGATACTGGTGCATCGCATTCATACATATCAAGGGGATTTGTGGATAAGTTTAAGTTGCCCACCAAAGTTCTCAGAACACCTATGTTAGTAACCTCGCCAGGAGCAGAGTATATGGCAAGCCAAGGATGTTTTCAGATACCATTGGCCATTGGTAGGCATGTTTTCCCCTCAGACCTAATAATTTTGGAGTCGCAAGGTTTGGATGTGATTTTGGGAATGGATTGGCTATCGATGTATGGAGGAAACATCGATTGCGCCAGTAAGTCGATTTTGCTTACCACCCCAGAAGGAAGAAGGATCAAGTATGTATCCGGGCATGTGCCGAAGAGGACTCAAGTGAATTTCTTATCAGGAGTTGTACAGGAGGAAGTACCAGTGGTGAAGGATTACCCGGATGTATTTCCAGAAGAGTTGCCTGGCATGCCACCAGATAGAGACATTGAATTCTTGATTGAACTTTTGCCAGGCACAGGGCCAATATCTAAGAGACCGTACAGGATGCCCGCAAAAGATTTGGAGGAAATTAAGAAGCAGATTAAGGAGTTACTGGATAAAGGCTATATTCGCCCAAGTTCGTCACCTTGGGGATCACCAGTACTTCTAGTGGAGAAGAAAGATGGATCGTTGAGGATGGTTGTTGATTACCGTGGATTGAATGAAGTGACCATCAAAAACAAGTACCCACTGCCGATGATCAATGATTTGTTTGACCGCCTACAAGGAGCTAAAGTATTTTCCAAGATCGATCTACGATCAGGATACCATCAGCTAAAGATTCAAGAGCAGGATATACCTAATACGGCTTTTACCACCAGGTATGGGCTGTATGAGTATACCGTTATGTCATTTGGTCTGACTAACGCACCTGCCTATTTCATGAACCTGATGAACAAAGTGTTTATGGAGTTTTTGGATAAGTTCGTCGTGGTGTTCATTGACGATATTTTAGTCTTTTCCAAGAATGAGGAAGAGCATGAGGAGCATTTGCGATTGGTACTTGAGAAGCTCGGAGATCATCAGTTATACGCCAAGTTCAGCAAATGTGAATTTTGGCTGAAGGAAGTTGGATTCCTCGGACATGTTATTTCCGGAGAAGGAATAGCAGTAGACCCTGCCAAAGTTGACACAGTAACAAGTTGGGAATCACCCACGTCAGTTGGAGAGATCCGGAGTTTTCTTGGACTTGCAGGATACTACCGGAGGTTCATCGAGAATTTCTCGAAGATTGCAAAACCCATGACTGAGCTATTGAAGAAGGACACCAAATTCAATTGGATTGAGGATTGTGAAGCTAGTTTCCAAGAGTTGAAGAAACGATTGGTTACATCACCAGTGTTGATTCTGCCAGATCAACGCAAGGATTATGAAGTTTATTGCAACGCTTCTCGTCGAGGACTTGGAGCAGTGCTTATGCAGGAAGGAAGAGTTGTGTCATATGCTTCACAACAATTTAAACCCCATGAGAAGAATTATGCTACGCATGATTTGGAGTTAGCAGCCGTGGTGCATGCGTTGAAGACATGGAGACATTTTCTCATCGGAAACCATTGTGAGGTGTACACGGATCACAAGAGTTTGAAGTATATTTTCACGCAGAAGGAGTTAAATCTCAGACAGAGGAGATGGTTGGAGCTTATTAAGGACTATGATATGAGATTGCATTATCACCCAGGGAAGGCTAACGTAGTAGCAGACGCGTTGAGCCGCAAGAGCCATGTCAACACCCTCATGACAGGAGAGTTACCTCAGGAGTTAGCCGAGGACCTTCGCGAGCTATGTTTGGAGATAGTCCCAAGAGGCTATTTAGCGACACTGGAGATTCAGTCTACCTTGATGGAAAAGATCAGAGAAGCTCAGAAGACAGACAAGGAGATTGACGAGATAAAGGAAAAGATGAGCAAAGGAAAAGCCAAGGGATTTCGTGAGGATGAGCACGATACCTTATGGTTTGAGGACCGCGTATACGTGCCAAATGATCCGGAGATCAGGAAGTTGATTTTGCAAGAGGCCCATGATTCACCGTATTCGATTCACCCAGGAAATACCAAGATGTATTTGGATTTGAAGGACACTTTCTGGTGGACCGGAATGAAGAAGGATATTGCGGAGTTTGTAGCAGTTTGTGATGTATGTCAGAGAGTGAAGGCAGAGCATCAGAAGCCAGCAGGATTGCTACAACCATTGCCGATACCCGAATGGAAGTGGGATAAAATAGGCATGGATTTTATCACGGGATTATCCAGGACTCGTTCAGGCTATGACTCAATATGGGTTGTAGTCGACCGTTTGATGAAAGTAGCTCATTTCATTCCAGTGAAGACCACTTACACCAGTGCTAAGTTGGCAAAGATATACATGACCAGGATCGTATGTTTGCATGGAGTTCCGAGGACCATTGTATCAGATAGAGGAACCCAGTTTACCTCGAAGTTTTGGAAGCAGTTACATGAAACATTGGGAACCAGGCTAGAATTTAGTACAACCTTTCACCCACAGACAGATGGACAGACCGAGAGAGTCAATCAGATTTTGGAGGATATGCTGAGAGCTTGTGCACTAGATTATGGATCTAGTTGGGACGACAATTTGCCATATGCAGAGTTTTCTTACAACAACAGCTATCAAACCAGTTTGAAGATGGCCCCTTTCAAAGCCTTGTACGGAAGAAGGTGTAGAACACCGTTGTTATGGGATGAAGTTGGAGACCGTCAGTTGTTTGGACCAGATTTGATTAAGGAGTCTGAACAGAAAGTGAGGTTGATTCGCGATAGGCTCAAGGTAGCCCAGTCCAGGCAGAAGAGTTATGCTGATTCTAAACGAAAGGAGACAGTTCACGAAGCCGGAGACAGAGTGTATCTTCGAGTATCACCACTTCGAGGAGTGAAGCGCTTTGGAGTTAAGGGAAAGCTAGCGCCCCGTTTTATCGGACCATACAGAGTTTTGGAACGTATGGGAGAAGTGGCCTACAAGCTGGAATTGCCCGAAGGATTGTCTGGAGTTCATGATGTATTTCACGTTTCCCAGTTGAAGAAGTGCCACGCAGAGATGGCTGAGATACCACTGAGAGATACAGTGCCGCTGGAAGCGATTCAGCTGGAAAGTGATTTGACCTATGAGGAGAAACCGGTTAAGATTCTTGAGTATGCCAGCCGAGTCACCCGCAGTAAGGTTATCAAGTTTTGCAAAGTCCAGTGGAGTCACTACACGGAAGATGAAGCCACCTGGGAACGAGAGGAAGATCTACGGAAGGACCACTCTCACCTATTTTCTAGCCAACCCGAATCTCGAGGGCGAGATTCATCTTAAGGGGGGTAGGTTTGTAACATCCCAAATTTTCAATTTGGAATGTTATACATAGATCATCATTGCATAGCATATTTTATTGCATTTTGGCAAATCCTCGATAAATCCTAAGCAACTCAAGGACCCTCGGAGAGAGTTGGGGATTTTCCCGATTTATCATATTTGATTTTCATCAAATAATAAAACGAGGATTTTGGTTTTAATTATTTTCTCTCCGGAAAAATATTTCACATTTAAAATAAATGAGAGGAGAAAATATGACTTCTCCAAAACAATTGAAATATTGGAGGAAAATTATTAAAATCATATATTGGATTTTATTCGGATTTTATTTGCAATTTTAATTGCATAAAAAAAATTGCACGTTTTCAAAACTGCATTTTTGTGTCAAAAAAATGTTCACCCTGTTCTAATTATTTTAGCTAGACGGGGAAAATTTGTTTTATCATTTTTGGATTTTTATTTATTTTTCTGTGATTTTTTTGATTCGGCGGAACTATTTAAAAAAAATCGCGCCCGACCGGGCCGAGGCCCAGCCGAGCCGGACGGCCCAGCCGCGCCGTCTCCCTCGCACGTACGCGCCGCCGCCGCCCGAGTCCGTGGCGAGCATAGCCGCCGCCGCCGCCTTGCCCCCTCCTCCAAGGCAGCAGCCCCCCTCCCTTAAATACCGCCGCCGCCCCCCCCCCCTTCACCCCGTCCCCGCCACGAGCCGAGCCCCGCCGGAGCCGCAGCGCCGCCGCCCGAGTTCGCCGCCCCGCTCGCTGCACACCGCCGCCGGAGCCCGCCCCTCGGCCCCCGTCGCCACCCCGCGCCCCGCCCGAGCCCCGCCGCCCTCGCCGAGCCCCGCCGGAGCCCGCCGACCCCGCCGAAGCCCCGTCCCGACGAGGTACCGATCCGACGCCGTTGCCGGTTTTTTTTTTAAAAAACCATTCATTTTTTTTAAACCCTAGATTGGTTTATTTTTTCGGTTTTATTATTTAGTGAACGTTCACCGACCCGTTCGTTTTAACGAACGTGTTCGTCGGATTTTCACTGCTAACGAACGTACGTTCTTTAACCGTTCGTCAGTTTTCTTTTTCGTCAGATTTTTCCCGATTTTTCCAGATCTCGATTTCTGATCGGATCTTCGTTTTCGTTTAACTTTTCGCTCGTTTATCGGAATCAGGCGATTCAAGCACCTAGAGTTTCGTCTCGAAATTCTCTTTCCGTTTAACCTACTCAAACAAGTTTTTCTACTGTAAAATTTGACCTAGATCCAAATTAGTAAACGAAGCTTGTTTCTTTCGCCGTCTGACTTTCGTTGCTTCGCTCGAGTTGATTCTTTTTTGCAAACCGGAGTTCTTAAGTTGAACTTTCTGGTTGGATCTTTCATTCGAGTTTTACCTGTGCATTAGATGAGTACTTAAGCTTATTTGTTTGCGATAGAGTACCCGGAGTGCGCCGCTTGTTACTTCGAATCGCTAGGTTTCGCGGATCATCAGCAAGGCAAGTAACACTTTGATCATACTTTTTCCATACCCAGTTTTTATTGCATTAGATCAATCCTCAAACATTGCATGGTTAGGATCTAATTAAACTGTGGGTATTGGGATGTAGTTGAGGTAGTACCTATTACCCGTGTTATTTATCAAACCCTTGGGAGTTACTTCTACATTTGCTATTATATTGCCATGCTATGCTCGTAGACGTGGATTGGGTTTGAGAGATATTCACGACAGATGTGAGATTGTTAATAATGGTTTACTTAAGGTGGCAACTAAAACTCACATCTGGGTGGATTGAGGCACCTGGAGAACCCAGTGTTGTCTGATTTTATAAGGACCGCCACCCAGGCTCAAAGGGATCATAAGATTATTCATGCTAGAAACTTCCATGTGCAGCCACAAGCTATTATGGGCTCTAGAATAGTTGAGTAGGTTACATGATCTCTTGAAGAGGTGGGCTAGCAGATGTAGGGGAAAGTAGGTGTAACTGTCCATCCGGAGTAAAGGGTGATTGTTTCTGAAAGACTGTGTCTCGGTCATCCGTTTCTCAAACATCTTGTAGTGCGAGAATCAAGCGAAGGCGATCGAGTCTTGTGGGGAAAAGTGTGAAAACCTCTGCAGAGTGTACAAACTAATCATGGTTAGACGTGTCCCCGGTTATGGACAACTTGAGTATCTAGTACCTGGATTATCATGTGAATCTCATCACCATGTTACTTTAATTAATTTTGTTGGGTTAATGATGACTCTTAATTGGGATTGAGTTGGAGGTACCTTCTCAATGTTTAACAACCACCATGATAGTTAAATAAAAATTTGTTCCTTTGCAGTAGGGAAAAATTGGCTTTTTGCAAAACTGTAACCATAGAGCTTTCCACCAGCCATTTATGCATGTAGTATAGCATTATTATGTTCATTATTCTCTATGTGTTACTTTGCCAGCATATTCCATGTGCTGACCCGTTTTCGGGCTGCAACGTTTTATGTTGCAGACTTTTCAGACGACGAGTAAGGTGCCTTAGGTCGTGGTCTTATACTCAGTGATGCCGTTGGAGTTGATGGACTCACTTATCTTCCAAGTCTTCCGCTGTTATCGTATTTAGATGGCCTTAAGCCATATTTATCATACTTATTCTCTTTTGAGATATTCGATGTAATAAGTGTGTGATTGCTACTCTGTTATAAATCCTCCATTTGTACTGTGCATGTCAGCATTACTGATCCAGGGATGACACTGGTGCACAGCAGCACAGACTATTTGAGGTCTGGTCGCTACACAAACCAAGTAGTTAAATGAACACATCACAGTACCAATCATTTCAAGGCAGGAGGAGTAAGGACTTACAACAGTGGCTTGAACTGGTGTGCTCATGCCCTTCATCTTGCTGGTGTGGCAATCCTTGAAGATTTGCACTGCATTCGGTTCAGGTTCTTTTTGGTCCGCACGGGCTTTCCTCTGTATTTGGAACAAGTCAATATAGATATGATAATATGGCAGAAAAAAAGAAGGAAGTAGCAGCTATTTACAAGAGCCTCGCAGTGTGCAATATAGCTACGAGATCCTGTTGTCTGTTGGAATTTCACTTTAGAACGGTTGGTTTTGTTCTTCAAACAGTTAGCCTAGAAGAAGATACACTTGTAAGGCACATACATAAATACAAGTTCAATATGTGGTCTGATCAAATACATATAGCCTACCTGATACTTTGGATCAGACCAGTGTTTAACGAGGGCTATCCAGTCTTCATCTGTAATATATTCCACTGGAGATGTTTGGGCGATTTCATTGTTAGCCTTGCCTTCAAAGTGAGATTTTCTAAGGTGGTACCGATACTGTCGCAGAGCAGACTGAAAAACATGAGTGCATGCTTGTTTAGTTGCATCATCTTTCGGATCCAACTTGAACCTCATCTGTTGAAAAAAGAATGTGAGTCTTATTAGGAGGAAGCTAGAAAGTATGGGACGGAGCAAGACAATATTACTAATTGCGATGAATAACATTACTTACAGATAAATGGTCAAGGAAGGTGTTAAACTGGGTATTGTCTTTCTCATTCCTGTACTGGATCCACGTTGGGAGGATACGTGCATGACACCTAACGGCAACGGCTGCCTCTGATACTAACTTGGCTGACTCTGTAGCATCACGTGGCCTTTTTAAACCTGCCTCAAAATGCATCTCCATTCTTCCTCCTTTAGATTTTGTTAATCTGTCAAGTATTATCCCTGATGTCTGTTTCCGCTTGCGCCGTGGTGCTAGTTCAACAACGAATATGGAAAGTGTTAGTGTACATCAAACTGTGAGAGTACATATAAAGGAGCATGCAACTGCAACTTGACTCGGTCAGGTACCGTCTTGGTGTTGATGCTCATGAGGTTCATCTGATCTTGCCAAGTCCTGTTGTGTCAGCAGTGCTTCGGAAGTAGTGTTAGTTGTGAAAGCAGCTTGGGAACTGGCCAGTTCCGGAGCAAACGAACGAGTAATTGGTTGAGATGCTGCTACAGTTGAAGCGGATGCTGCAGCTGGTGGAGCAGGTGATACTGTGTTTGTAGATTTAGCCGGTGGACTTGGACCTTCTACTGCACTATAAGTACCAGCAGAATCTCGACGGCAGAACCTTTTCTGTTTCACCCGACGAGTAACAGCACTCCCTACTATATTATTTTCCTTGCTCTTTTTTGACTTTGCCATGTCAAGTTGTACCCACAACACAAAAGAATAAAATCACTCTTCAGAACTCATTGATGCATGATACAGAGAAGCAACACTTTGATGTAAGACAACCGTATGAGGATGGAATTTGTAAGAAAAACAGGACGGCATGACATATTCACAGCTACGATGTGCAAACTAAGCAGAAGGATTTTCAAGAAAATAGAAGTAATGCAAGCTAGACACCATATGAAAGATGCAACCAATATTACTCTGCCAAGTTAAAAGTGTCTTGTCATAAGTGGCAATTCGAAAAATTAGAAGCAGTACAACGTAGAAATCAATGCAAGATGCAACCACTATCAAACTGCCATGTTAAAAGCGTCCAATCATGAGTGACTGATGCGGGATACACAACAGCAGTACTTTGCTGTAAGAACATGGTATGATAGATAGATGCAGTGTATTCTAGACACAGAAAGCCATGTCATATGCACATGTATAACGTATGAACTCAGCACGTGCAACTTAATCAAAATAGAAGAAATACAGGCTAGACAACATATGCAACATGAAACCAATTATCACACTGTCAACTTAGAGCAAGCACCTGCGATGGTGGAGTATGGGAGATGAACTCATCATGTAGACTTGGGACTTCAACTTCATTAGCAGTAGCAGTGGCAAATCTAGAGAGTCTCTGTTTGCGTCGGTCCGGAGGACCACCAACATCCCCTAACTTATTCTTTTCCTTCCTATTTTCTGATATTGCCTTATGAAGTCAAAACCACAAGAAGATGAATAAAATTAGCTCTGCATAACTGGTTGATGCATGATACAGACGAACACTACTTTGATGTAAGGCAAGCGCAGGATAGGAGGATGGAATATATACAAAAAAAGACAGCGTTTCATATTCACACGTACGATAGGAGGATGGAATATGTATGAAAAAACAGTAAGCGGAAGGCATTTCAACAAAATTAGAAGAAATGAAAGCTAGGCACCATATGAACATGCAACCAATATCACTCTATCAGGTAAAAAGTGTCTCATCATAAGTGCCATTTCAAGAAATTAGAAGCAGTACAAGCTAGAAGACAATGCAAGATGCAACCTACATCACAGTCCCAAGTTAAATGTGTCTTATGGGTAAGTGATCGTTGTAGGTATAAGTTGTAAGCTACGCAGATGCAATTCAACATAATCAGAAGCAATACAAACTAGACATCATACGGGAAACGCAACCACGTATAACAGTTCCAAGTAAGAGCAAGCACCTGTGATGGTGGAGTAGGGGAGATGTGCTCATCATGTACACGTATGTTCTAGAAACAGGAACACGTGTCATATTCACAAGCATTATGTGTAAAGTAAGCAGATGCAATTCAAGTTAGAAGCAATACAAGCTAGACATCATACGCAACATGCAACCACATATAATAGTGTCAAGTTAGAGCAAGCACATGTGATGGTGGAGTAGGGGAGATGTGCTCATCATCTACACAGCTACGTTGACTGTCCAGCCTTGTGTTGTCTTGCGAATCTGGTTGGGAGGATGGCGGAGTAGAATCTATAGAGACCCCCTGTTTGAGTTGCTCCGAAGGACCACCATCATCCACTGCCGGACTAACTTCCTTCAGCTGTAATGATTTTGCATTGTGAAGTCAAACCGATAAGAAAAAGGAATAAAATTCGCTCTTCAGAACTCATTCATGCATGATCTGACGAACACTACTCGGATGAAAGGCAAACACATGATGCGAGGATGGAATATGTATGAAAAACAGGATGGTGTAACATATTCACACTTATGATGTGGTAACTAAGCAGAAGGCATTTCAACAAATTAGAAGCACTGCAAGCTAGACACCATATGAAAGATGCAACCAATATCACTCTGCCAAGTTCAAACTGTATGGCGTTTCAACAAATTAGAAGCAGTACATGCTAGAAATCATATGCAAGACACAACCAATATCACAGTGGCGACTTAAAGGTGCCTTATCATAAGTGACTGGTGCAGGATATGCAAGAATAGTAGTCTGATGTAGAAACAGGAACACATGTCATATTCACAGGCATTATGTGTAAAGTAAGCAGATGCAATTCAACAAAGTTAGAAGCAATACAAGCTAGACATCATACGCAACATGCAACCACATATAATAGTGCCAAGTTAGAGCAAGCACCTGTGATGGTGGAGTAGGGGAGATGTGCTCATCATTTACACAGCTACGTTGACTGTCTAGCCTTGCGTTGTCTTGCGAATCTTGTTGGGAGGATGGCGGAGTAGAATCTGTAGAGAACCTCCGTTTCAGTTGCTCGGAAGGACCACCATCATCCAATGCCTTGCCAATTTCCTTCAGATTTATTGATTTTGCATTGTGAGGTCATACCGACAAGAAAAAGGAATATCATTCGCTCTTCAAAACTCATTCATGCATGATACCGACGAACACTACTCTGATGAAAGGCAAAGTCATGATACGAGGATGGAATATGTACGAAAAAATGGACGGCTTGACATATTCACACCTATGACGTGGTAACTAAGCAGAAGGCACTTCAACAAATTAGAAACACTGCAAGACACCATATGGAAGGTGCAATCAATATCACTCTACCAAGTTAAAATTGTCTCGTCATAGGTGGCGTTCATCAAACTAGAAGCAATACATGCTAGAAATCATATTCAAGACGCAAACCAATATCACACTGCCAACTTAAAGGTGTCCCATCATAAGTGACTGATGCAGGATACACAAGAAGAGTAGTTTCATGTAAGAACATGGTGTGATAGACAGATATAGTATGTACCAATAACAGGAAAGCGTGTCATATTCACATGTATCATGTGTAAGCTAAGCAGATGCAGTTTACACTAACTAGGAGCAATATGAGCTAGACACCATATGCAACATGCAACCAGATATCACACTGCCAAGTTAGAGCAAGCACCTTGGATGGTGGAGTAGGGGAGCGGAGACTTGGACCTTGTAATGCACTATCAGTACAAGGAGAATCGGTACAGATGCTCCGTTTACGTTGCTGCAGAGGACCACCATCATCGCCTTCCTTACTCTTTTCCTTCCTCTTTCTTGATTTTGCCTTGTCAAGTCAAACCCACAAGAAAAAGGAATAAAATTTGCTCTTCAGAACTCATTGATGCATGATACTGACGAACACTACTTTCATGTAAGGCAGCCGCATGATAGGAGGATGGAATATGTATGAAAAACAGGACGGCGTGACATATTGACATGTATGATGTATAAAGTGTAAACTAAGCACAAGGTGCTTGAACTTGTTAGAATCGATGCAAGCTAGAAACCATATGAAAGATGAAACCAATATCACTCTGCCAAATTAAAAGGGTGCCCTAACAAATGTATTTGACCAAATTAGAAGCAATACATGGCAACAAGCTAGAAATAATATGCAATATGCAACGAATAAAGGTGACTCATCGTAAGTGATTGATGCAGGATACAGAAGAGAGGTAGTTCCATGTAAGAACAAGGTTAACACATAGATGTAGTGTGTACCAAAAATAGGAAGGCATGTCATATTCACAGGTATAGTGTGTAAACTAAGCAGATGCAATTTACCCTAATTAGAAGCATTACAAGCTAGACACTGTATACAACATGCAACCACATATCACACTGCGAAGTTAGAGCAAGCACCTGTGATGGTGGTGTAGGGGAAGTGCGGTCTTCAGGTACAGAGCTACGTTCAATATCTTCATTTAGGCTTGCTGTTTCTTGAGAATCATGTGGAGAGGATGAAATTGCATTCTTTATAAGAGTATTGCGTCTCATATTAACCCACGCGCGTGACTGTCTCATCATAAGCGATAGACGCAGGATACACAAGAACAGTAGTTTGATGTAAGAACATGGTGTGATAGGCAGATGTAGTATGTACCAAAAACAGGAAGGCGTGTCATATTCACATGTATAATGTGTAAGCTAAGGAGATGCAATTTAACAAATTAGGAGCATTGATGAGGGATACACAAGAAAAGTAGTTTGATGTAAGAACATGGTTAATAGAAAGACGTAGTATGTACCAAAAACAGGAAGGCATGTCATATTCACAGGTATAATGTGTTAACTAAGCAGATGCAATTTACCCTAATTAGAAGCATTACAAGGTAGACACCATATGCAACATGCAACCACATATCACACTGCCAAGTAAGAGCAAGCACCTGCGATGGTGGTGTGGGGGAATTGCGGTGATCAACTAGAGAGCTATGTTGACTATCTTCATTTAGCCTTGCTGTTTCTTGATAATCATGTGGGGAGGATGACACTGCACTCTTTAAACGAGTAGGGCGTCTCACAGTAACCCACTGGGGTGACTGTCTCATCATAAGTGATTGACGAGGGATACAAAAGAGCATTAGTTTGATGTACGAACATGGTTAATAGACATATGTAGTATGTATCAAAAACAGGAAGGCATGTCATTATCAAAGGTATAATGTGTAAAGTAAGCAGATGCAATTTAACCAAATTGGAAGCAATACAAGCTAGACACCATATGCAACATGCAACCACATTTGACAGCGCGAAGTTAAAGCAAGCACCTGGGATGGTTGTGTGTGGCAATTGAGATCATCAACTGCAGAGCTACGTTTACTGTCTCCAACTGCTGACACTGCACCCATTAGAGCGCTGAAACGCTTAGTGCTTATCTTCGAATTACACTGGAGCGACTTCTGTCTTTTCTATTCTGCATTCATCAACACTGCGTCAGAGTCTGAAATACCCATGCATAAAAAAACAATAGTGTGAGTATGGGTGAAGTGTGTGCACAATTAGTACAGTGTAAAGGTAGCAGATAGCAGATCGGTGAGAAATAAATGACGGGAGACATATGATAGCTCTACAACATGCATGGCACACTAAATTACTACAGGATTCTATGAAAATAACAGTCGACTGAAAGCAAATAGGTCAGTCCATTTTTCCGCACCGTCCAATGTACAAAGAACGGGCAGATAGCCTTCATCTACCTCCAGCCAGTCAGTGTTGACGATCTTTCTCGAAATGCCAGCGACCACCGGCCCAGTATTCCTCCCCTGCCTGTGCCCTCCCCTCGACCTCACCGCACCATCGTGCTTGGCACCGCCCCCCCCCCCCCGGCCATCCATTCAAGCCCCGCCGACCTCCAGATCGGGCGCAAGCAGCTCCTGCGCCCCACACCCCTATGATAGACAACGATGCGCCGCTTCCCCGGGGAACAGGCGGACTAGGTGCTCCGCGCGCCTAAGTGGGTGTTGCTTCTTTTAATTGCGGTTCGACTGACCCTGAATTGAAATCCAGGTGGGCTACTGACCTCTAGCAAAGGTGAAATAGTAAAAGGGAGGAAACCTTGTGCATTTAGTATCACAAAGAAGATGCAGTAAGAAGCGCTCAACTAGTTTCTTTTGTGGGATGAATATGGTGTGAGCGGAGACGTAAGATTTGCACGAATAAGGGAAGAGGAGTACCTCTTTCTGCTGGCAGTGTTGTGTCCTCCTTCTGTTTTTCCGACGATCTTCTTGTTGTTCACCGGAAACCAGAAGTTGTGGAGGACGGTGCAGCCTTGGACGAACCCATGGCCAAGTTGTTGAGTGTGGTGCGGTGGCCATCTGTCGGTGGCGGGGAAGCAGATTCGAGGCGGCGAACGACGGCGTAGCGGGAATAGCTCCGGTGGGTGGACGGTTGCGACAGTGGAGCCGCAGCAGTGAGGCGCGGGACGGCGTGGTCAGAGTGGTTCTGGTACGGCGCACGTCGGCGTCGTGGAGGCAGCTCTGCCTCGGCTTCAGCTGCTAAGTCCTTGAGGGCGTTGCGGTTGCGGTTGCGTTGGACGGCGACGTCGGGGTACCGGCTCCGGCGTGATGGAGGAGGGCGGCGGTGGATTGGCCGCTATGGGGTGGAGGACGGAGGAGGCTGGGGTTTCACGGCTGGTGGAGAGGGCGTTTTCGCGCCCATGGAGTATGAATGGGGAAACGGAGGGAGGCGGGGAACTAAGGGGGAACAATGTTTCGGTTTGAGACGCGCTTGTTTGAAATTTGGGGAAAGTTACAAACTTTGCCCCCATCTAAAATTTCGGACATATTGCGGGTTGGGGGTAGGACAGTGATGTCAGGTGTCCCAAATGTGGGCGGGATAGATTTCGGCCGAGCGCATGGGTAGGCGCCCACGGCGTATGAATGCTTCTCGGAGGCGGTTGAGACTGGCGTCTTGGTGAAGTTACAAACCTACCCCGGTTTAGACCTTTGGACATCGGGCCGATAGGCTACACGGGCCAGAGTCAGGACAGTAATTTCCTACCACCAAAACATTAGTCTCGCGCGGTTTCGGGTGACCAGAGGCCTATTTGGCGCTTCGTTCAATATTTGGGAGCAGAAGCATTAACGTTTTCGGTTCTCTTGAATTGAACTTTCAGGATTTGTCAAACTTCACAAATCTTTACTCTTGAAAATCCTAAAGCTACGATTATTTTGGAATGGAGGGGGTGCATTTGAATATACATTGTACACGAGTATATATTAAAAAATATGCAACTTACCTCAGTTCATGCATGGTTCCAGATATAATCTCCTTGGTTGCAAAAAAATTTACATATGCGTATGAATATATATAGCATGTTCAAACTCACAACAAAGATTGATGCCCCCTTTTACATCTGATTTACAAATGCCATTTTCTCGGGTTCAAATAGATGAATGCACTTCCTATGAATTCGAATCTTCGAAACCCCCTTTATGTTGAATTCGACATGTATTCTATTTCGTAGCTAGCAATTTGGAATGTATCCATGCAAGTGACAAATGTATAAAGTGCTTCACAATAACAACATGGAGTGCACTAATTAATGTTTATATATGAATTGCAAAAGCATCCATTGCCTGTATTTCAAACCGCTCTCGCTCTATGGATCGATAATATGAAATAAACACATGCACATGCTAGAATTCAATAGAGTATGGGTGTCTGATAGACCGATTTTCGTCCATATGCAATTTGCAAAATTCATGATCTCATCCAAAAATAATAATGCCATTTATATTTAATTTAATGCGTAGAACCGCCTTTTACACGTAGATGCACTATGCCTCGCCCCATTCTCACAAACGCGTTATATATCTCTCTATCTAACGCATAAGTGCACACACTTTATATGCATCGGCATTTCTCTTTCACACATGCTCACAATCTCTCTCAGGGTGTCGGGGTGTCTCACGCACATGCTCTCTCTGTTTCTCTCTCTCTCTTTCTGACTACTATGTACCACTCTTTTCACTAATCTCAGTTGGAAAACACTATTTCTCTCACATGCATATATACACATGCACGGTCTCTACTAGCCCTCTATACGCACATATATGTGCCTATGTGTCTCCCGCACGCACATTATCTTTAGGCCTCTCTCGCACACATTGCCCCCCCCCGACACACCTCTCTCTTAGTAGTTGGCAGATATGATTTCATCATATCATTCGGTAGGATACCCCTGGCTGTTAGGCTGGACGGTAATACGAGGCAAAGTTTTACCCTAGTTCGGATCGGACTCTTGCAGTTGAAGAAAGAGCCTACTCCTGGTACTGTATATTAGTGATAGGGGTGCGTACAAAGTACACGTGAATACCAGGCATTGTGCGTGTGTGTATACTATCGACGAACTAGCCCCCAAGCTTGTATAACATACTAAGGGCCTAGGGTTACAAATCATATATAGTCGGCTTATCACCAGTGGGGATAGAGTCCTTCGCGACTCTGGTAGCTTCGTGTTGTACGCCGAGTCCTCCACATGGGTCTTCGTATAACACGTCTCGGTCCAACCTATATGTGGCACAGGATGGAACCGACCCATGAGTCTTCATGTTGACCCACCACAACTAGAAATGATGTGCCCACCACACCACACACGCAATCGGCCACTAAGAAAATAAGCATATACAATAGTACAACGGTATCTAGCTCACGATACGTCTCCATATTTTGTTGATGACACTGACGGACTTTGCATTTGATGCGTGCTCCGTATTTTGTTGACGACACTTACGGTCATTGTATTTGAACCGAAAGCACGATATGGTCACTGGACTTCAGAATAAGCTCATCACGGTCACCACATACATTTTGTCGTGCTAACCAACATGTGGTTGGATGGTTAGAGGACAGTGGTTTCTCGAGCCCACCAAGGTTAAAGTCCCGGTGCTCGCATTTATCTTGTGTTAATTTCAGTATTTTCCGGCTATGTACGTTCAGTGGGAGGAGACGCTCCACTCGACTACGAGGCACCTATGGTGACTTCGTAAAATCTCAAGATCATATATGCTGGCCCACTCTCTCGAAGGTGCTCATAGGGGTAGGGTTCGCGTGTGTGCGCTTATAGCGGTGAGTGCTTGCGCGTATATATGAGCCCTTGCGTCTGTACCGTGTTAAACAAATACATATCATGATTATACGGTCACTGGCTCACCCGTACAACTCCATATTTTGTTGATGACACAATCAATTGACTAGTCAAACGTTCCACGCGGCGCAACTAGTGTTGCACCATCGGGGCGCGTAACCATGGGGCCCACCTGTCAGCCCGTATATGAAAGAAAGAAATGGTAGTTTGAGTCTGTACTGTGTTAATAAAATAGGAGTACATTTTAGGGTGATCATACGGTCACTAGCTCACCATACAGCTCCGTAATTTGTTGATAACACGATCAATTGACCAGTCAAACGGTCCACATTCAGCAGCGCACATTACCATAGGGCCCACCCGTGAGCGCGTATATGGAGGACAGAAATGGTAATAAATTAGTGGTCGGTGGGTATTCGAAGTCGTGAGACCTCTGGTTGGTAGTCACCGGCGGTTGGGGGCGTTCATTGGGCGGTGGGGTGGGGATCCCCGGAGAAAAAGCTCGGCGGGGGGGGGGGGGGGGGGGCTAGAGGGATGGCCGGTGCGACGGCGGCTGGCGGTTCGGCCGGTGGTGGCTGGCGGCTCAGGGGGGTGGAGTTTGATGATAAACTGGAGGCCCTTGATTTCGTATCCAACGGCTGGAAAATCTAATGACCAGAGATGAAAAAGTCAGTCGACTGATGTGTAGCCTCACCCCGCATGTACACATGCACGCACGCAAGACACGCACGCATGTAGGTGTGCAACACTGACATGTACACACGCACGCATGCTGGCGTGCAACACTGACACGTACACATGCACTCACGAACACATGCACGTACGCACCCATGCATGCAACACTGAAACGTACCCTTGCACGCACGCAACACTCGCACGCCTGCATGCACACAGCACACGACGCAAGACACACGCTCAACCTATACGTGCATGCACCCTTTGTTAAGGACATGGATTGTTACGGGTATTGATCAATCTTATCTGTGATAAGCAGAACATTGATGTTTGCAGCGGTCTTTATGAATCACAACGTATCGAACGGGCTATCAACATAGTAGGCTTATCTACATGAAAAAGATGACGTCACACTCAATGAACAATCATTGGTTTATGAAATGCCCGCTTCTGACCGCCCTGGCCCACCAAAGGTTCCTCTGCTGTGCGCTGCCTGCGTTGGGTCACTGACATGCAGGCCATGCACCCAAAGAGCCCACACGTCAGTGGAAGAACGGCGCAGTGTCCTAGGTCAGAGTCGAGGGCGCCACTCGTGGCACGCCCGGCTGAACACGCCTCCGTGCCGCATTCAAATGCCTCCATGAAACCCGCCCGTGTGGAAGCCGAGAAACCCACTCTGGACACACATCCGTTCATGACCGGGCCGACGTTAAACGCAACGCCGGCCGAGCTCCTCCCGTCCGCCGTCTATTTAATCTCCTATTTAAACAAGGCCAAACGCCGGCCAAGAATCGCACACCTCCGCCGCTCCCCTATCTCCTCCACCATTTTGTCCACTCTTACAATGGCTTACGAAGAGTAGTTATTCCGCATCCAAGTCGGCTGGGTAGCCCGCCGGATACGAGCTATGCAGCTCGCTGATCCACCTCCCTCCCCTCGCCCGACGGAGCCAGTTGCCGCCCCAAGCCGGCGTGCGGTTCAGCAACTCGCCGCTCCAGGCCAGCTCGACGAGGAGCGGCGCACGGGCGTCGTTGCTGCCGTCCAGGCCGCCGCCTCGTACCGTGTCTCCTGTTTCTGTGGCCGAGACTCCCATGCCGGCGGCCGCGCCATGCAAGCAGCGACAGAAGCCGGGTGCGCGGAGAGCGACGAGTCGGTGGCCAGCGCCTCCGCGTCCGCCTCCATCATCGAGGAGAAGTAGAACACGGGAGGCCGCCGCCGCTTGGGTCCCATGAAGGCCACCGCGGAGGCAACGCCGGCGTACACAGCAGGTGTCTTGCCGGATCCTTTTGTTGCGAGGACCTTCGTCGACCCTGCATGGGCTCCACGGAAGAGGGGGATGTTAGGATGAACTCGAGCCGGTGCCGGCCATGGCGAAGTAGTGGCCGGTGATGAACTCGAACCGGTGCCGGCCACCATCATCTTCGGCACCAGCCAATGATATCAGTTGGGCAGTGGGGAAGTGAGCCGTCCTTTGCGCTGAAGCATATACCTCCGGGGCTCCCGGCAGTCCGGTGATCGTGCTGCCGGACATGAGGAACACAAATCGATCGGTGGGCGACCATTTAGGCCAGGTATTATATACCTGTGCTGTCCAGAACTAGCACCGCGTAGTTCATTTGAATGTAATGAAATCTGTCATGTTTGTATGAAAATCCGGTATTTTATATGATTTCCGTCGTTGTTTATATGAAATATCAGTTTGTCTACGTGTTTGCGTGAATTTCGTCCGGTTGGTTGAGTTGCTGTCATAATGTGTGCGGCTACGGTTGGATGGCGTAATTTGCGGGTCGCCGGTTGGTCTGCGGGCGGCGTTGTGGGACAAAAAAACACAGCTCATGCGAGCTCGTCTCCAACGTGCGCGCTGGAGGATGCATGACAGCATGAGCACCCGAGCCATTCCTCGTTCATCGGTGGCAAAGGCACCGGTGGACAAAAGGGTCGCCAATATTTTGGCTACCCCGGGCAAGATCCAAACAGCCCCTCCCAACAGATTCAAATCCCTCGTTCGCCATGGAATTTTTCCATGTGTTGTTTTCATGGACTAGCAAGATGCCCGTGCATTGCACGGAACATCAAGATGCATTTTTTTACAAACTCCCGCATGCATGCAAGGGATAATTAATGTCCTCCTTTGCTAGTACCACGAGGCAAACACCATTAATATTGCATCGATTAGTGTTAGTGGCCTTGTATATCTGCAAATTGTAATTTTGATAGTGGCCCCTTGTATATAAAAATGGAGGGAGAAAGATGAGAGATAAGGTGAGGAGGAGTGGGGCGTGGTGGTGACTGGTGGTCGGACTGGGCGGAGGCATGGGGATGGACGGTGCATTATGTCTAGGTTTGTATCTCTCTCACACACACCCACGTAGGTGGGGGACGTGCACGAAGAGAAGAGGTGCACGCACGGCGCACGTACTCCCGTCTCTTTCCCAACCACACCCGCGCGGGTACACGGTGGAGCTCATTTCTGTACGGAAAAGGCAGCCCACGTGGTAATTTGGCACGTGTACTGGTTGTCCACTTGGTGGACGGAGGATCGTCTACCACGGGTGAACAAACAAATTTCGACTTGACGCGTTATGTTAAATTAAAAAAAGAGGCAAACCATGTGGGGCCTACCTTAGAGGCAAGGCTCTATACACTGGAGTACTTTGATGTGTCCCGTCAACTCGCAGAACGAGGAGAAGCTTGCTTAGTACGCCGTCTCCCCCGCCCACGGGCGCGGTGGCTCGCAGGATGAGGTGAAGCTTGCTTACGAGTAGTAGTAGTAGTAGTACTACTACTGTACGCCTTTACGCCCGCTCCCTCGCCCACGCGCGCGGTGGCTCGCAGCACGAGGAGAAAATTTTACTACTCCCTCCGTTTACTCCTCGTCCCTACTACGTACTTTGGTTAGTACTCCCTCCATTTACTTATACAAGGCCACTATAAAAAAATACATTTTGCATCTATACAAGGCCACAAATAGTAATCGAGACCAAAGTTACTACTCCCTCCTTTCCAGTTTATGGCTCAATTTCAAAATCTCTCCAACCAAGGTAGACGGTGAGTGGTCGAATTAATTTCGTAGTTTGCACAAGTAATTAGTACGCTCGTTTTTCTCAAGAAGTTATGTTTACCGAGGCATTAATTAGAACGAATGCATGAATGACCACTAAATTTCCATGAACTTGTACATGCATTGGTTAGTTTCCTCTTGACACTGCTTGCGTCGGGTGATCTAACGCACCTTGAAATCCAACATGTAATGGTACTACTACTAGTATAGTAGAATTGAGACTTATCAAATGGAAAAACGAATGTTTTTTAGATGAGCCCTATAAACCCTAGTGGTTACGTACTCCGTAAAAACAGATTTTTCCAAAACTAAGTCGCTCCCTTTCATGAATTCTGTAGTATACTCCCCCGTCGATGCTCCCTTTCATGAATTCTGTACTTCCTGTCGCCGACATGTGGGACATATAGCAACCGGGTCGACGTGTCAAGCACCAAATAACATTGCAGAACAGGAGGGGGGACGCACCCCACTCGTACCGGCCCAGTAGTAGTAATGAGCAATGAGACATCAAATCACAATGCCGCACCTTCCCAGACGGACGAAGCAACCATTATTTCACACTTCGGTTCGCCATCATCTCAAACCACGTAGTATTGCTTCTGCCTCAAGAGGGACACGTGCATCGCCTTGGTACATCATGACACGTGGGACCGCATGACAGGCCATGCTCCCCCGCCGATCGCTCGGTAAAATCACCATATTTTTACTATACTTCCTCCGTATCGGTTTACTACATGGCATGCATGTTGTTCTAGGTTGAGAATTAACTGGCTATATATGTGATGAACAGTACTCTAGCCTTTTAAAAAATGTATACTTTTGTACAGTAGTACTATCGATGGATTGCGTCATGGAGCAAAAATTGAAATTAAAAAAAAAGGTGGTACATATAGAGAGCGCTCGTCGCCAAATTATGCATATAGTACTATTAAAAAAGCTAGTACGTGCTTAATTGGGGTGCTAAATTCTATTAAAGAAATACTAGTAGTATGTACATACTGAAGAGTTAAAGTAACGAGAAGAAACATAACATAGTTCTGCTGGGGGCTCAGCACAACACACCCCTCAAATTAAACTAAGCACACCTGAAATTAAACTATGCAACTAATCCGGTAGACACTGCATTAGAAGTTTAGAACCACCATGAGTAACGACACTGCCACCTTACTCGGAGTCCTCGTCCACGTCCTCGACTTCGTCCTTGTCCCTCTTCCTCTTGGCCGATACTTCTTTGCTTGAACCGCACACTTGGCTGTTGCTCTTCATCCAACCCTTGTAGATATTGAAACAAAGGTAGCCATCCATTGCAGCGTAGTGGATGTGGTCTATATCTAGTACATTCCGCTGCCATGCATGACGATGAAACGTGTAATGAGGTTTCTCCAGTTTACGGTATGAAGGATGAACCATGGCTCCTGGCAGGGTCGGCATTGAAGGCTGACGAGAGGGCACCAGCCGATTCTTCTGGAGGTCGAAGGGGTTGCCTACAACGGGGCCTATCCGACCCAGGACTTCTTTGTCGTTCTTAAAGTCTAGAGTAACGAATTTCATTGTTTTGTCCTTGAGGAAGTTCTTAAAATCCTGGCACTCAACGTCGGCATGGCATGTGTGGTAGACCAAGCAAACGTTATGTACGCAAACCTGGATCACGGCAGGCTTCTTCCTCTCTTCGTCCTTTAGATCCTTCTCTCGTCCCAGGACTGTGGTGTACTCAACATCTAGCCCAGCGACCCACTCATCATCTGAGTTTTCGAACATGCGTCTGAAGAGAGAAAGGCATCCTTTCACCGTCGCGGAAGAACGGGTGTAGATGACGTCGAACTCATCGCCGGTGATGGTTCTAACCTTGTACTCACCGCCGATCGTGGAGATTTGGGACGCCATGGATTTGGGAGGAGGGTTAGGATTAGTGGAACTGCCGCAATGTGAATGGACGGGACGACTAGGAGCGAACGGCCGAGTATTGAAGGACGTGCGGGGACGAGTAGGAGCGAACTGCCAGCGTGCGAACGGTAGGGTAGTGGTTTTCCATTCTCCCATGATACGGGCTTCCGAGAGCCCTTGGATCTGAGATCGAACGGTTGCATGGCGTGATTCTAGACCTATGGGTGAATATCCTATCCTGGAGGGTTATTCTGCAAATTTTCAGCAACTTAGCATGCCACCGCTTGATCTCAGATCCAAGGGCTGCCAGCAGCCCGTATCATGGTCGCGCCTACCACGACCGTCGCGTCGCTCGCGCGATCGCGCCCTTGGAGATTTAACACGGTGCGTCAGGCTATCTGATGTTGGCATGTCATACATAGTCATCACTTAGTCACTCATACTACAACAAGGTTGGCTATAAGGTTGGCTATAAGTGTAATTTTTTTACTCCTCTCTGTCTCTTTCTTCGTACTCCCTCCGTCCCATAATATAAGAACGTTTTTGACACTAGTGTAGTGCCAAAAACGTTCTTATATTATGGGACACAGGGAGTACTAGTATTTATTGCATTTGCCAAGGAGTGACCTCTTCCAATGAAATGGTGTTGCTAAGTTTGCTTCATTTAATTAGCTATAGACTCAAAATTGTCTTTTCACCTAGGTACACGCGCTTAGCACCGTTTCTTCCTTGGGTCACCAAACTAGTCTCTCTCTCTTCTTGATTAACTTGCCACATCAGACTTTATGCCTATGTGGCAAGCTTAAGCACCTGTAGGAGCAAGTAAAAGTAAGTACAAATAGTGCGCTTTACATGGCATTTTTGCATATGTGGAGGAAAGAGAGGCAAGGAAAAAGTGGAGAAGTGGGCTCTCATGCAAGAGCCAGCCTCTACTACATGGTGGAGCATTGGGAGAGGCACCTGTATGGAGGTGGTCAGGAATCGGGAGACTCACGCCGGTCGTAGCGCCACAGTTAAAATGATAATGGCAAGTCAAATCACGGGGCCCCACCTGTCCAGCAGTAACTCGCTGTCAAATCACACAGCCCTACATTTGCAGCAGCCTACTCCCTTGTCTTCTCGCGTCTCTGTCGAACGACTAGGCGGAACTGCCCCGCCTACCGTGCAGGAAAGCCCCACCCTCGACTTTTAAATACAACTACATCCGCTTAAGAATCCAATGATATACTTTTTGTGACATAGTAACTCATATTTAGTTAGTCAAATGGATGACCTAGAACTACGTGCAGGCCCTATAAACCGAGACACCTAAAAATAAAAAAAAACCGAGATGGAGAGGGTAGTTCAGCACGTATCTTTTTAGATCAATATAGTCGGGATTCACCAAGGAGCAAAACCAAGTGGTAGGCTGCTCCTGTCGTGTTGGCGTAGCAACTCAAACAGGGTCAGTCCGCACACGAAATGGTGACACACTTAACAGGACCCCTTTGGCCGACATGTGGCTCATCCACCATCTTGTTCCACGTGCGATGCACCAAATTACAGTTCGGAGCAGCGGTTGGAATTGGAGGCACCCCGGTCGTAGCGCCGCAGTAGTAGAAAATGAGCAATGAGGGGTCAAATCACAAAGCCTCACCTTTCCCGCATTAAGCTGGACGGACGAAGCAACCATCATTTCACTCTAGGGTGCAAGAGCATAAAGAAAAGAGAAAACAATGATGCGTGCGGCAGCTACCTAGGGCACCCTAGGGTAGGGGTCTCCACTACAGATCCTTTTTTTTGAAAGCACCTCCACTACAAATCGGTTTCTCCCTCGTCCTCTTGAAGAAAACCGATGATGAGTGCGGCGGTAGGGTTTGTAGGAGTACTACGGTGTGCGGGGCCACATAGTAGTAAACGGGTTCGAGTCGACGCCTTAAATATGTGTGGGCCGCTTGGTTTTACGGGAACGAGGCAACATTTTGGGTTCGGGGACCAGTGGAGATATAGTACGTACAAAAAATTGTGGACGTAGGTTCGACCGAAAGGCAATGATGCATGGGCCCTGCATTTTGATATACCCGGGGCCGCGTGAAATTTGCTACTCTACTCAAAACTAGTAAGGTACACATGTATTGAACGCATGAGATTTCAAAACCAAATTACGAATAAATACACACTATAGCATGTAAAGCTTTGAGTCATATATGCATGATGTAGATGTTCGTTTAGTTCTTATAGTTCATCTCATTCAAATCAATTAGTTTTATAAAAATGTTAAGATTCATGGGGTTGTGCATTGTAAATCATAAAGTAAAAAACAAATGATGGCAATTCATTTAGAAAAAATAATAATCAATTATGATACAGAAGATTCTAGAACAAAGGAGAAGTGCTTGTGTTTTGAGGTTTGTGCATTATGCTTAAGTTCAACCATGGAGTCTTCTAAATTGTACATGTGGCAGATCTGGTGGAATGTTGATGATATCCAACGGCCAGTAGTGCTCGGATTTGCCTATCTCTGCACTGTCGGGTTAGCTTCATCCAGCGACCATCTTTCAAAGTTATTGGCACACTATATAGTTCTTGTGCCATAGTTGCATGTTTTGGAAAAAAGCTACTAGTGGGTTGTACTATCTATTTAGGAATAGAAGATGTATACATGGAAGTTGTAGGGAAAGAGATGACATGGAGCATCTCAATTCCTATGAGTAGGGATTGGAAAAGAGATGTCATTTGGTTCACATCATAGGAACTTTTCTATTGAATCTAGAGATGACATGTATCTCAATTCCTATGAGGAGGGATTAGAAAAGAGATGTAATTTGGTTCATATCATAGGAACTTTTCTATTGAATATACTCTAATGTTTATTTTCCTTTGAAATTAAGGGAGTATAGGAATCCATTCATATTAACCAAGTGGCTCTAAAGCTATAGAAATGATATCATGTTTATTTCCTTTGAAATGTGGAGTATATGAATCTATTCCTATGAACCAATTGGCTCTAAAGGAAAAAATCCTATAAAAATCATATCATATAGAGTTCCTATGATATTCCTCGACACTAAAGGATGCTTGAAATTGCTGCGGGTGATACGATGGTCTTTCTTTGTAGACTCCTCACCCATCTTTATAGTTACCTCTCGAAGATGAATGAAATGATATATACATGGTATTCTACATGTGCAATTTGGTACACGAAAACTCGGTAAAAGTTTGCGAGGTTCGAATTTTCAATAAAGCTATATGCACTGCATTTCGGAACGGAGGGAGCATACGGCAGTTGCTAACACTCACGTGGAAGATTTGTGTGTAGGAGGAGTGGCTGTTCTATTAAATGACATGGCAAAACTGACACTGTCGGATGCCGATCTAACGGTTCTTACGGTGTTCGTCAGGAAAAGGCTTGTGGCGAACGTTTGTCGGATAATGATTTACGGACACATGCATTGCATTGATACGTGCCCCCCTCTCTCTCACGCACACGCACCCTCACGAGTCACGACTCTCCGGAGTCCTCTCGCAGACTCGCACGTCGCACCCACCGTCTATCTGTAGGTAGACGTCACGCACATATGTGCTCTTCACACCCTACCCTCAGAACTTCTAAAAAACAAAAGACGGCGCGCACATTTTATTTTAGCTCACACGTCACACACTTATACTATTACTCTTGCGGCGAACGTTCTTTGGGCATAGTATATTGTACTCTCACAAAGAGAAGCGGTGCACGCACGCACTAGTTCTCTCACACCCACTCGCGGGTACACGTAGGAGTGCATTTATTTGAAGCTGGTACAACAAAATCACTCCACTATATATAAAAGCAGGTGCCTTAGCGCTTGCTTTACTAGGGTTCCTCTCGTTCACTCTCTCATGCTCTCCAGATCTAAGCAACACATAGGCGGCCACACTCTCTCTTAGCTCACGGCTGGTCACAAATCCGGCCGGACAACCTCGACCGGGGCAGGGGTGTAGGTGCATGGTTCACGCTATCGTCGGCGGCGAGGGAGGAGACCAACGGCTGCCCGCGCGTCCCGATGAGCGGCCATGTCGTTCTTTCCGAGAGAGCGCCGGCTCGGGAGGGCCTTCGACCCCTTCTTCCTCCCTGCGGTATTGTGGCCAAGATGCGGCCTCCCGACACCGTCTTTGCCACATGCCGACGACCCTCAGGTATATATTCCTTCGAAACCTGCTTTGCTCTACTGCCCCAGCTCCCTTCGTGTGGATCCTTTTCTACTTCCGTCCGCTGTTCCAAAGCCACCTAGACTTCTACTATTATTAGAAGTAAAGCTAGTTCATACAGTCGACTCAAAGCGTTGGTTCAAACAGGGAAGAAAGTGGGAAAGCTGTAGCATGAATCTAGGACTTGGTTCTAAGAGGAAACGGGGGAAAGTAGTAATATCTGTCACTGTTTAAATAACCGTATTTCGTATTTGCGCAAACAGGGATGTCTGTCTCTGTATCGTTTCTATCCGCGCAATCAAAAGCTCACACCTCAGTTTTAGTACAACTGCGCAAAATGAGATGGCTATCCCTCGTTGCCGTCGTCTAACCTCCCGTCTTCAAGGTATCCCTACATTGGTACTAGTAACTAAGGTAGAATGACCAACGCAATCTAAAAGAAGCTGATTCGTACGTTTTACTTCCTGATTGCAGTGCAGGGATGAGCGAAAACAACTGCATCCTAGTCCGGAATGCACTTTCTACCAGTTCATCCATGGACCGAGGACTAGCTGGCACAGCTGCATGGCGGTTTTTTGGACAGGTGCGCGGACAAGAGGCATTGTGGTCTGCTTATTTCTGCAAATAGCGGTGCTTAAATTTAGCGGAATGCACAAGCATTTCAGCTGGTCAGTACACTGCATGGTTCATTTCAGCATTCCAGCTGAGACCACAATTATAATTGGTTATTTTGGAATGAGAGAACCTAACCCTGAATGGTGGCAACAAGAAAAAACCAGAGTGAACTCTAGGAAATTTAAGCCTGCCGGGAGGCCCTTTGCTCAGAGAAGCCTTGCTTGTTTTTTCCTGATTTGTAAACCTTCTCACAACTTTGTCTTTTGCTGTGAACTAGTATATGTTTGTTACGTTCTATGAATCATTGAGATGTATAAAATTTCTTAACTTATGCTTTTCAAGTTTTTTATGAAGACGAGCTTAATGTGAGTGTTCCACATGAGCACTGGACTAGCGTGTGAACGTTTGGAATTTATTACATTGTGGCCTCAATTAACTGCATGAACCACTGTAACAAGATACATAGTTGATTATATGTCAGACAACAGATTGTTGATTGTTAGCTGGTCGATAGCCTAGTGTTGAAGCGAGCTGAGCCAATGTGTCGTGTTTTGCACAACTGCTTACAAGTGGGGTAGCACCAACAGTGTTTACAAGTACTTATGTATACGTCGGCGCACGGTTCTCGAATGAGTGCTCTATTTCATCAAAACACACACTGCTCGTATGATAAACCGTGACAACTTATGTCTTACCATGCCATATTCATGAAAAAACTAGTGAGGACGCATCTGTTTCGGCAACAATTACGATGGTTCTCACATGATTCACGGGCACACAAAAGTAGTAGCAGTTCCCATAGACGGATTCAAACAGAGTACTAGCCCCAGAGGAGTCGATAACAGGCAAGGTTCGGATAATTAGACACTATCCAAACTACTATTAAACACTAGCTGGGGCAACTATTTCATGCCTCGGTCTAATTTGGGCTGGACACAAGACGGACCTTGCCATGAACATCATCGAGGACGTCCCGCAGCAGCTCAATCCTGTGAACCTTCATGAAGACAACCTTGTGGCCTTGCCACTGATAAACTTGTTTGTGGAGGCATGCCACGTCATCTTCCTGCGTAAGCTTGACAAGAACAGTATGCCTCACAAACGAAGGAGTAGCTTTGAACTTCTTGTGCTTCAGTACACCCTGGACAACACGCCTGACAACAGTGAGGCTGGAATACAACTCTTCATTGGTATAACCGCAAATGGCTTCCAGGATCCAACAGCCTAAGAACTCTGTTTTCCCAGTGCGTATATTCAGGTCGTCCGCCTCATAGCGAGTGACATGTACAACCACACAATCCTTGTCTGCATCAGGGCTCTAATTGAAACAGAAACAAATTCTGAATTACTTTTCAGTATAAGAAACACAAGTTATTTAAACCACTATGTATAGCATGGCATCGAAGCTAATAAAATTTTGCATTATTAATCACCACATACTTCCTTTTCTAAAAAAATCACCACATACTTAGATGAAAAACCACAATCGAGATTGGCAAAGAAGGAAATCACCTTGGGCAGCTCAGCGGGGGGGGGGGGGGGACACATCCTCGAAGGGGGAACACTGCTCCTGCAGTGCCACGGGGGCTGTAACCTCAAACGGGGCGTTGACCATCTCAGTAGTGGCCGTGAGCGTATCTGGGGTCAGCTCGGTGGTTGCCTCCATCTTCTTGGAGCTCTCTGTCTCGTGGGGATCAGCCTCCCGCGTCTGCTCCAATATCGGCAGATCTTTACCTGGTTCTCCTTGGTCCATCATGAAACTGACGAATACTAGGAGACCACTAAAAGGAAAACACAATCGCAATGACAATGAAACAAAAAAGAGAGTGATGATCGGTTACTGCTTTGCAAAAGTTCTTTTTTTTTCTCTGAACGAAAATATACCAACATCACGGATCTGCTTACCTTCCCTTCATTCGGAGAGAAGAACTGTGGCAGATGCGAGTGTTGCCTTTCTTGAAGACGGTGAGGGAGAAGGATAGTCCGAGGGAGAAGGGGATTTAGCGAAGAGTGAAATGATGGTTGCTTCGTCCGTCAAGCTTAGACTGCGGGGAGGTGGGGTTTTGTGATACGATGGCTCGTTACTGCCGCGCTACGACCGGGGTGACTCTCCGCCTGCATACTGCCTTCTAATTTGGTGGATGGCATTTGGGCCCGCGCGCTGCATGGCCCGCATGTCGGTGAACAAAAGTATAACGGCATTCAGTAGAGGGAGACGTTTCAATGACCTAGGAGGAGCTAGAAGCGGTAGAGTGTCTCCACTGTACTAGTAGTAATTGTTTTTCTGGGTAGCTGTAGAGTGTCTCCACTGTACTAGTAGTAATTGTTTCTCTGGGCCCAAGACAAAACAGCCCATCCACGCTAGTAAATAGTAAAATCAATTCAAAAGCCCATCCACACTATGTGCTCTTCTTCCTCCTCGCTCCCACCCACCTCACGTCAGCTCGCTCCACTCGTACCCCCAAATTCCTCACCTCACTCCTACAGAAAACCCCATCTCCCCTTCTTCCTCACTCCTACAGAAAACCCCCAGCTCCCCTTCTTCTTCGCTCACACTACAACTAGGCTCGTCATTCGTTACTCTGCTCAAATCCATGAGCGCGACGCGACGCCCTCGAGGAAAATGGAGTCGGCTGACCCCAGCGCCAAGAAGATGAGGCTCCCGCCAGCGGCGACGCCTGTTGTAGATCCTGCACCCGGCAGCGCGGGGAGAAGCGGCGACCCCGCCCCCACCGGATCCTAGGAACCCGTAGAATCTCGGGTGGACCGCATCAGCGATCTCCCGGACGCCGTCCTTGGGGAGATCATCTCGCTTCTCCCCACCAAGGATTGCTACCGCACCCAAGTCCTCTCAATTCGGTGGTGCCCTCTATGGCGCGTCGTGCCCCTTAATCTCGACTGTCGTCAGCTATCTCTCTTCAATGATTTTGAAATCCCCAGAGCCATCATCTCCTCCCACCAGGGCTACGTTCAAAGCCTATGCATCCCGTCATGCTACCTGAGCAAGCATACCATGCCCTGCACGGTGGACGCCTGGCTGAAATCCCCTGAATTCACAGAACTACAGCTGCTTGAGTTCTACTATTCCCCTGGAAATCACATACCACATACCGAACGCCATGAACTTGTGCCCTCAGCACCGATGTCCATCTCGCGGTTTTCGTCCTCTCTCCACACTGCCACCTTTGCGCTGTGCTACCTACCAGACAATCTGGTACTAAACCTTCGACTCCCATTTCTACAGAAACTTCCACTTGTGCGGGTTCGTATATCGGAGGCCTCATTGCACAGCATCATCCACTCCAGTTGCCCTACGCTAGAGTGCTTGGTGCTTGTTTTCACAGTTAGAATCGGTTGTCTCCAAATAAAGTCACCTAACCTTGTAAGAATTGGAATTTCTTTTGACGGAAGGCAGCTGATCATCCAAGATGCCCCTTCACTTCAAAGGTTGATCCTTGATTCTAGTTATTCACCGTTGCAAATAACCGTCCTCTCTGCGCCTAAACTGGAGACCTTGGGTGTAATACATGATCTCTGTGCTCATTTCAATATGGTGTTTGGCTCCACAGTTCTTCAGGTACTTTATATTATCATCTACACTTGTAACCATAAGCTGCATTTTAAATTTCTACGCATAATTTATATATCATCTTGGAGTACACATTTTGTACTAATATTATGTTCTATGCTCAATGAAGAGTTTCTCCATGGATGGCCTATCAATGGTGCTGGATTCTGTCAAGATCTTATATATCCAAATGAATAGTTTTGATCTGAACAAGATTATTGGCTTGCTGCAATGCTTTCCATGTCTGGAGAAGTTGTATATAAAGGTGATAATTTCACGCACATCGGAAGCCCACATATAGTGTACTAGAATTAACCGTTCAGCTGTTGCTCTTTCGACACTCTTCTTTTAGACCTTAATTGTTTTCAATCTTCATGTCTATTTAGGCAAAAGGACGGGGTAAGAAAGTTATGACCAATCGGTGGATTCGTAAGCAGGATTTTCTCACTTCTCATGAGATTCGATTGAAGACAATAACGCTAGAACGATATGTAGCCAACCGTGCAAACACAAGATTTGTCACATTCTTCCTGCTGAATGCGAGGTTACTATTGTCCATCAGGCTTAAGTTTATCAGCGGCATGGTTTTGACGGATGGGTATGTCGAAGAGCAAAAAAAGGAGTTTCAGGTGGGCAAAAGAGCTTCTGAACGTGTCGGGCTTCTATTTACAACATATTGTGGTCATAATCCAGTAAATTTTACGACCCATGATGTTCATTCTATGGATCTGACCGATCCATTTGACTGTGACTGCCGAAAACAGTGCTGGAGTTAGATGTTGTTGCCCTTTTCAATCTGGTTTTTTTGTAAACCTGATGAACAATTAACCCTCGTGCTTTTGTACAGTTTGTAAGCTGGAGTTAGATGTTCCTTCCCTTTTCAACTCGGCTGTGACTGTCATATTTTCTTTGAAACAAGGCAAATGGCTTGCCATTCGTTTAATTTAGAGTGAAATATTGTAACAAATCCCAACCAAGGGAAATAACATCACTCTCGTCGGCTGCTTGAGCTCACTGTGCATTACAGAAGCCAAGTGATTAGCCCCCACCAGCACCCACAAACTTATTTCAAACTAGCACATCAAATGGGCTATAAATTTTCATAGGAAAGGCTGCATGACCGTGACAGATTTGGATTCTGACATTTGGGACCCGCGAGGAAATAGCCTATCCAAGGTGGTGTCGACTTACTAGCCAGTGAACAAACGATTTTGCCTACCAGCCGTTGGATTGACATCCAACATTTGTCGTGTATCTTCTATCTCTTGTCTTCTTCTTCCTCTAGCCGCCCAAACCAAACCACCCCGTCGGCTCCGCCTGCTCCCGCCTCCCATGGCTGGCTGCGCCTCCGCCGCCCTACCGTACGTACCCTCCAACATTGGCCAGTCCCTCCCTCTATTCCCCCACACGTCCTGTTATTCTCCGGCGACGTCAGCCCCAACACGCACCCGCGCCCGAACCAGTCAACCCTCGTACTCCCCTCCGCCTGCGACTGGACCGGCGCATCTTCAATGGCTCCTGTTCGTTCCGTCCGAGGCCTCGCCGTCGTCCTCCGCCTTGCGGCCTTGGTTCGCTCGCCGTGCATGGTGCGCCACCCTCTTGCGTTGTCAACATCGTCAACAACCGAGAGGAACAAGGAGATGACTGTACATGGAGAGGATGACAGTAGGGACCCACCAGCGTCATGGCAGTACGCAAGCAAGTGCCTCTATAGTACAAGCCCAAAAATATGGTTCCTCCTAATGGTTGGACATCTGGGGCTCACGCCATTGTCAACGTAGTCAATAAACGAGAGAATTACACTACGAGCGGCTGACACCAGGGACCCAGCAAGTCGCGCAGTTTTTTTTTGAGGAACAAGCAGTTGTTATTTATACTAGTTTTCGCGACGGATCAGGGTAACAACGGGGCTATGCGGGGGCTGTGGCCCGTCTAGCCAGGGTTTTATTTATGTTTACCACATCATGAGCCCAGTTGTGTTTTTTTCTTGCTGAAAATGGCTAGCCCAGTTCTATTTTTTTTAAGAAATACCCAAACAAGGCCTACTTGCTTTATCGGCCCTGCTGGGCTGCAAATCTTTCAAGACGAGGAGAGTTTCATTCGGTTTGTCCAGAAATGGGCTTTACATTTTTTAAACACGTCAAACCGGGAATTAGTTTCAATTTTTTTTCATTACAAGATCTTAAATTCCATTGATTTTTATGCGTGGACAATTATTTGGATTTTATATTTATATAAATTATTTTTCAAAATAGTTTGAACGTGAATCGATATTTCTGGATTAAAAACAGTTGACCACACCGAAATATGCAAAATTTCGTATACTTTTTAACCGTGGCCACAATATGGGGTGTAATGCTAACAAAAAGAAGATGGGCTCCAAAAAAATTCTTAAGAATTAGCAAATGGGCTGTACATTATTAGAAATAATGGCAGATGGGCTGTATGCTGTTTTCCACAGATTTGAGGCTGACTTGTGCGCCTACTACAGGTTGATGCGTATGCTTTCATAAAAAAAGGTTGACGCACACGCAACGCCCTGTCAACTTAGTCAACACACGAGAGTAGTGACTGTTGGATGTCCATCCAACGGCTGTCGTGCTTCTTCAATCTCTGCTCTTCATGCTCCAGCCGCTCAAACAAGCGTCGGCGGGACTGCCTGCTCCCTCCTCCCGCGGCCGGCTATGCTGCCGCGCAGGCCTCACGGCCCCACCGTACTCCCATCGCTGGCCTAGCCATCCCTCTACTCACCCACACATGCTGTTAATCTCCGGTGACGGCAGACGAACCAGTAAACCCTCGTACTCCTCCGCGTGGGAAACAACTGCCGAGTATTCCCTGGCTCCGTGTCGTTCCCTTCCTAGGCCTCGCCGTCGTCCACCGCCCTGGTGCTCTCGGCGCGGCCTGGTCAACGTGGTCAATGAACGACATCCATCGGAAGTGGACTGTACGTGGAGAGGCTGACAGCTGGGTCCACGGCCGCACGCAAGGAAATGCCTCCTTATTACGCGCAAAATAATGATTCCTCCACCTGACAGCTAGGACCCACAGGAAGGGCCTCTGTATTTCACGAAAAAAACGTTCCCCCCGCTGACAGGTCAGACCCACCAGCTATATCTTCGCACGGAAGGAAGTGCCTCCTTATTACGCCCAAAAAAATGAATACCCCCTGCTAGCTGGGACCCACCATATTGTTGGGCTGACTTGTGGGCCTACTAAGTTGACGGGGACGGAGGGCTTTGTCAACTTAGTCAATACTCCAGTGACCGTATGATGTCCATCCAACGGCCATAGTGCTTCTTCAACCTCCGGTCTTCTTGCTCCAGCCGCCCAAAGCAGCGCCGGTCGTGCCGCCTGCTCCTGCCTCCCGTGGCCGGTTGTGCTATCGCGGAGGCCTCACCGCCCCCATACTACTCCCACCACTGGCCAGGCCATCCCTCCACTCACCCACACCCCCTGTTATTCTGCGGCGACGGCAGCCTCACACCACAGCCGAACCAGTGAACGCTCGTACTCCTCTCCGCGTGGGCATCCACTGCCGCGTCTTGCCCGGCTCCGGGTCGTCCCCTTCCTAGGCCTCGCCGTCGTCCACCGCCGTGGTGCTCTCGGCGCGGCGTGGTCAATGTGGTCAACGACCGACTTCCATCGGAAGAGTACTGTACGTGGAGAGGCTGATAGCTGGGTCCACGGCAGCCGCAAGGAAGTGCCTCCTTATTACACAGAAAATAATTATTCCTCCACCTGACAGCGGGGACCCACCGGACGGGCCACCAGTATTTTGCGAAAAAATCGTTTCCCCCTGACTGCTGGGACCCACCGGACGGGCCACCGTATTTCGCGAAAAAAATGTTCCCCCCGCTGTCAGCTCGGATCCACCGAAAGTGCCTCCTTATTACGCACAAAAAAATGAATACTCCCCCGGCTAGCTGGGACCCACCTTGGTGGGAGGCTGACTTGTGGGCCTACTAAGTTGACGGGGACGAAGGGCTTTGTCAACTTAGTCAATATGAACGATTCTAGCTCCAGTGACCGTACGATGTCCATCCAACGGCCGTAGTGCTTCTTCAACCTCTGGTCTTCTTGCTCCAGCCGCCCAAAGCAGCGCTGGTCGTGACGCATGCTCCTGCCTCCCGTGTCCGGCTGTGCTGCCGCAGAGGCCTCACCGCCCCCTACTATTCCCACCGCTGGCCAGGCCCTGCGGCGACGGCAGCCTCACACCGTAGCCGAACCAGTGAACCCTCGTACTCCTCTCCGCGCGGGCTTCCACTGTCGCGTCTTCCCCGGCTCCGCGTAGTCCCCTTCCTAGGCCTCGCCGCCGTCCACCGCCGTGGTGCTCTCCGCGCAGCGTGGTCAACGCGGTCAAGGAACGACTTCCATCGGAAGAGTACTGTACGTGGAGAGGCTGACAGCTGGGTCCATGGCCACAGCCCAGTTTTTTTGTGATTTGCCAAGTAAGTCGCTTTGTCAGGCCTGTTGGGCTGCAAATCTTTCAAGACGAGAAGAGCTTTCATTCGGCTGGCCGAGAAAATGGCCCATCAATAATGAGAAATGGGTTGTACATTTTTAAAACTCATCAAACCGGCAATTAGTTTCAAATATCTTTTTTTTCATTTCAAGATTTTAAATTACATCAGTTTTTATGCGTGGAGAATTTGTTGGATTTTATATTGATATACATTTATTTTTAAAATCAGTTTGAATGTGAGTCGAAATTTCGGGATTAAAAACAGTTCGGACCGCACCGAAAATATGCAAAATTTCGTATAATTTTTAACTGTGGCCACAATATGGGTTGTAATGCTAACAAAAAGAATATGGGCTCCAAAAAAACCTTAAGAATTAGCAAATGGGCTGTAAATTATTAGAAATAATGGCAGATGGGTTGTATGCTGTTTTCCACAGATTTGAGGCTTTCCTAAAAAAAGGTTGACGCACAAGCACTGACTGTTGGATGTCCATCCAACGGGCGTCGTGCTTCTTCAATCTCTGCTCTTCCTGCTCCAGCCGCTCAAACAAGTGTCGGCGGGACTGCCTGCTCCCTCCTCCCCACGGCCGGCTGTGCTGCCGTGCAGGCCTCACCGCCCCACCGTACTCCCATCGCTAGCCTAGCCATCCCTCTACTCACCCACACCTGCTGTTATTCTCCGGCGACGGCAGACGAACCAGTAAACCCTCGTACAGTCGTACTCCCCTCCACGTGGGAAACAACTGCCGAGTCTTCCCTGCCTCCGTGTCGTCCCCTTCCTAGGCCTCGCCGTCGTCCACCGCCGTGGTGCTCTCGATGCGGCGTGGTCAATGTGGTCAACGACCGACTTCCATCGGAAGAGTACTGTGCGTGGAGACGCTGACAGCTGGGTCCATGGCCGCAGCAAGGAAGTGCCTCCTTATTACGCGCAAAATAATTATTCCTCCACCTGACAGCGGAGACCCACCGGACGGGCCACCGTATTTCGTGAAAAAATGTTTCCCCCTTGACTGCTGGGACCCACCAGCTACACCTTCGCACGCAAGGATGTGCGTCCGGGCAAAAAAACGATTCGCCCCCTGACTGCTGGAACCCACCAGCTACATCTTCGCACGCAAGGAAGTGCCTGACAGTCGGGACCCACCTGGTCGAAGCGTACGTAGCGTTGTCATTCTGGTCGCGAACGTGTACGTACATATATACTGGTGGATGTAGAGGCGCGCACGTGTCGTAGTAGAGGCGCGCACGTAGCATGTACACGTACGTGCAGCGGCCAGGGTGCAAGAAAGAAACTACGGCCACGTATGTGTACATACGGGCAGGGTCTCGAACGCCTACTCGCGCATACGTACGGCGAGGGCTCGTTGACATGGCTGGGTCGGAACGGAGAAACAGTGTCATCGTCGTGTTCATGGGGAGGCAACGGAATGCGTCATGTTCATGGGGAGGCAACGGAATGCGTCGTGTTCATCGGGAGGCAACGGAACGCGTGGGAGCCAACCGGCTGGGTCGGAATGGAATGCGTGGTTGTGTTCATCGGGAGGGCTTGGACGGAACAGACGATGGAAACGAGGCCTGGCGTACTGCAGAACGGAGGAAACGGCCTTGTGTTCGACCGGCCACGTTCGAAACGGGATCCTATTCATCGGGAGGGGTCTGGCGTACCGCAAAACGGACGAAACGGACCTCCTACGATCGAAACGGGGGTCCTGTTGATCGGGAGGGGTGTGGCGTACCGCAAAAAGGACGAAACGGACCTCCTACGGTCGAAACGGGGGTCTTGTTGATCGGGAGGGGTGTGGCGTACCACAAAACGGTCGAAACGGGGGTCCTGTTCATCGGGAGGGGTGTGGCGTACCACAAAACGAGACTCCACGGGATACTGTTCATCTCCACCGTCGACCTCCTCCAGCCTCCACGGGCTACCGTCGACCTCCTCCAGCCTCCACGGGCTCCTGTTCATCCAGCCTCCACCGCGCGCTACTCCACCGGCTACTGTTCAACCACCCCTCCACGGGCACCCCTCCACCGTCTACTGTTCATCCAGCCCTCCACACCACGGGGTCTTGTTCAACCACCCCTCCACGGGCACCCCTCCACCGTCTACTGTTCATCCAGCCCTCCACACCACGGGGTCCTGTTCATCCAGAGGCAACGCCACCGCTCACTGTTCATCCACCCCCCCCCCCAACGCTCACTGTTCATCCAATCGATCGGCTTCAGTTAGCAGCAGTAGCGAAGGAATCGCTCGATCGGGTTCAGTTAACAGCCATCGATCGATTGCTCGGGTTCAGTAACGCATAGCCTGCAGTGCAATCGCTCGGGTTCAGTTAGAGCCCAACACCTCGCTCGGGTTCAGTTAGAGCCAACGCCTCGCACACACGCGCGTACGTGTACGAGAGAAACGCGCATCGCTCGGCCCCCCACCTCCCACCGTAACCGGGAACTCCCCGAAATTTTCCTCCCCCTCGCTTCTACCATGATTTTTTCCGTCATGGACGGCCCAAAGAATGTCATGCAGCTGCGTCTCCGGCCTGCCCAGGACGAAAAGCCCATTTTCTGTCATGATTTTTTGTCATAGAAGTAGGAGCCCACCACATCTATGATGATACCGGGTTTTGTCACAATTATCGTCATAGAAGTGTCATATGTATGACAGAAAAAAATTTCGTTCGGCCCAAAATGTCACGATGTGTCTTTTTTTTGTAGTGGTTATACTTGTGGCACAGCTCCGAAGAGAAGGTTGCAGTCGACCTGCACCACGTCGTCCTTGCGGATAGGGATGGAGCGCACTTTATACTTGTGGCGCAACTCCGAAGAGAAGGTTGCAGTCGACCTGCACCTCGTCATCCTTGCGGACAGGGACGGAGCGCACGTTATACTTGTGGCGCAGCTCCGAAGAGAAGGTTGCAGTCGACCTGCACCTCGTCGTCCTTGCGGATAGGGACGGAGCGCATGTTATACTTGTGGCGCAGCTCCGAAGAGAAGGTTGCAGTCGACCTGCACCTCGTCGTCCTTGCGGATAGGGATGTGTTTCAAACTTAGGCGAGTACTGGACTGCAGCTAAGCCCCCGAGTGGGAGGGTTGCTCACCACTCGGTTGGATTTTTCAAACTTAGGCGAGTACTGGACTGCAGCTAAGCCCCCGAGTGGGAGGGTTGCTCACCACTCGGTAGGATTTTTCAAACTTAGGCGAGTACTGGACTGCAGCTAAGCCCCCGAGTGGGAGGGTTGCTCACCACTCGGTAGCATTTTTCAAACTTATGCGAGTACTGGACTGCAGCTAAGCCCCCGAGTGGGAGGGTTGCTCACCACTCATTAGGATTTTTCAAACTTCGGCGAGTACTGGACTGCAGCTAAGCCCCCGAGTGGGAGGGTTGCTCACCACTCGGTAGGATTTTTCAAACTTCGGCGAGTACTGGACTACAGCTAAGCCCCCGAGTGGGAGGGTTGCTCACCACTCGGTAGGATTTTTCAAACTTAGGCGAGTACTGGACTGCAGCTAAGCCCCCGAGTGGGAGGGTTGCTCACCACTCGGTAGGATTTTTCAAACTTAGGTGAGTACTGGACTGCAGCTAAGCCCCCGAGTGGGAGGGTTGCTCACCACTCGGTAGGATTTTTCAAACTTAGGCGAGTACTGGACTATAGCTAAGCCCCCGAGTGGGAGGGTTGCTCACCACTCGGTAGGATTTTTCAAACTTAGGCGAGTACTGGACTGCAGCTAAGCCCCCGAGTGGGAGGGTTGCTCACCATCGGTAGGATTTTTCAAACTTAGGCGAGTACTGGACTGCAGCTAAGCACCCGAGTGGGAGGGTTGCTCACCACTCGGTAGGATTTTTCAAACTTAGGCGAGTACTGGACTGCATCTAAGCCCCCGAGTGGGAGGCTTGCTCACCACTCAGTAGGATTTCTTAAACTTAGGCGAGTACTGGACTGCAGCTAAGCCCCCGAGTGGGAGGGTTGCTCACCACTCGGTAGTATTTTTCAAACTTAGGCGAGTACTGGACTGCAGCTAAGCCCCCGAGTGGGAGGGTTGCTCACCACTCAGTAGGATTTTTCAAACTTAGGCGAGTAATGGACTGCAGCTAAGCCCCCGAGTGAAAGGCTTGCTCACCACTCGGTAGGATTTCTTATACTTAGGTGAAACGGATTCGCGGCTAAGCCCCCGAGTGAGAGGCTTGCTCACCACTCGGTAGGATTTCTTATACTTAGGCGAAACGGATTCGCGGCTAAGCCCCCGAGTGAGAGGCTTGCTCACCACTCGGTAGGATTTCTTATACTTAGGCTAAACGGATTCGCGGCTAAGTCACCCACTGGGGGATTTCAGACACAAGTATAAGCAGCGGCAATCAATTTTAGAAGACTGTAAAACTCTTGTCTCTGATAAACAAACTACAAAAGTATTTCTTATTACATCTCAACGGAATGAGTGCTTAAGTATAAAAGGGGCGGAGCAGCTCCGCATTCCAAGCCCGTGGCTCGTCTTTCTGGTGTTCGACATTGTAAAGATGGTATGCCCCATTGTGGAGCAATCTGGTGATGATGAAGGGACCTTCCCAAGCAGGGGCGAGCTTGTGTGGTTTCTGCTGATCCACTCGAAGAACCAAGTCTCCCTCTTGAAATGCTCGACCTCTTCACGTTTCTGGCGTGGAATCGACGCAAGTCTCGCTGATAAATGGTCGACCGGATTAAGGCCATCTCTCTTTCCTCTTCTAGGAGATCAACTGCGTCTTGCCGGGCCTGTTCTGCTTCTTCTTCAGAGAAAAGCTCAACTCGGGGTGCATTGTGAAGCAAGTCACTTGGTAGAACAGCTTCAGCTCCATAGACCAGGAAGAATGGAGTTCGACCAGTCGACCGATTAGGAGTTGTCCTTAATCCCCAAAGAACTGATGGAAGTTCATCGACCCAGGCACCTGCTGCATGCTTGAGATCACGCATCAATCGGGGTTTCAGTCCTTTGAGGATCAAACCATTTGCTCTTTCCGCTTGTCCATTCGACTGAGGGTGGGCGACTGAAGCATAGTCGACTCGAGTGCCTTGGGAAGCACAGAAGGCTCTGAACTCATCAAAATCAAAGTTCGACCCGTTGTCAGTGATGATGCTGTGCGGAACTCCATATCTGAATGTCAACTCTCTGATGAAGCTGACGGCAGTACTGGCTTCAAGATTCTTGATAGGCTTGGCTTCAATCCATTTGGTAAACTTGTCGACTGCTACAAGCACATGAGTGAAGCCGCTCCTACCAGTCCTCAGGGGTCCAATCATATCTAACCCCCAAACAGCAAAAGGCCAGATGAGTGGAATGGTCTTCAGGGCTAATGCAGGCTTGTGGGACATGTTGGAGTAAAACTGGCAGCCTTCACATTTGTCGACTATATCTTTCGCCATTTCATTTGCTCGTGGCCAATAAAATCCAGCTCGGTATGCTTTGGCCACGATGGTCCGAGAGGACACATGGTGGCCACAGGTCCCCGAGTGGATGTCGTTGAGGATCACTCGACCTTCTTCTGGTGTTATGCATTTCTGGCAGACTCCAGTTACACTTTCTCTGAACAGCTGCCCTCTTATCACAGTAAAGGCTTTGGATCATCGGACGATCTGTCGAGCCTCCTCTTCATCCTATGGGAGTTCCTTCCTAAGGATATACGCAATGTATGGCACTGTCCAGTCGGGAGTTATGACCAGAACCTCCATGATCAAGTCGACCACGGCTGGGACTTCGACTTCAGTCGGATCTGTGGCACTTTTAGGCTGCGGGGGATCTTCAGTGAAAGGATCTTCTTGAACTGAAGGTGTATGAATATGTTCCAAAAACACATTGCTGGGGATCTTCCGTCGGCTGCTTGATTTTTCAGTCGGGGTATATGATGGAGCTCTAACCCCTCAAACTTCTTTTCCAACTTCCTCACTGCATTACAGTAACCAGTCATAGCTGGGCTTCTGACGTCCCACTCCTTCATCACTTGATTGACTACCAAATCTGAGTCACCGTAGACCATGAGGCGGCGGACGCCAAGTGAAATGGCCATACGTAACCCATATAAGAGTGCTTCATATTCAGCTTCATTATTGGAGGAATCAAAGTGAATCTGGAGAACATATCTGAGCTTGTCTCCTCGGGGGGATGCTAGGACCACCCCAGCACCGGAACCATTCAACATCTTGGAGCCATCAAAGAACATGGTCCAGTGCTCCGAGTGGACTTGAGTCGGCAGCTGCTGTTCGATCCACTCGGCAAGGAAATCTGCTATTGCTTGGGACTTGATAGCTTTCTTTGCCTCAAACTTGATATCCAAGGGGAGGAGTTCAATCTCCCACTTTGCCACTCGACCAGTTGCATCTCTGTTGTTCAAAATCTCTGATAATGGAGCGTCGCTGACGATTGTAATGGAGTGGTCAGAGAAATAGTGTGCAACCTTCTTCGTGGTCATATAAATACCATAGACAAGCTTCTGATAATGTGGATATCTTTGCTTGGATGGAGTCAGGACTTCAGAAACATAGTACACCTGGCGCTGAACTTTATAGGCTTTCCCTTCTTCTTCTCGCTCGACCGTGAGTACTGTACTGACAACTTGTCCAGTGGCTGCAATATAAAGCAGTAAAGGTTCTTTGCTGATTGGGGCAGCGAGCACCGGCTGGGTGGAAAGCAGGGCTTTGAGCTCTGCAAATGCTGCGTCAGCTTCAGGAGTCCACTCGAACTTGTCAGACTTTTTCATCAGTCGGTAAAGAGGCAATGCCTTTTCACCGAGGCGAGAGATGAATCGACTCAAGGCGGCCAAACAACCAGTAAGCTTCTGAACATCATGCACACGCACAGGGCGTTTCATTCGGAGGATGGCACCAACTTTCTCTGGGTTAGCATCAATCCCTCGTTCGGAAATGAGGAAACCGAGTAATTTTCCGCCAGGAACTCCAAATGTGCACTTTGATGGATTAAGCTTGATATCATACCTTCTGTGGTTGGCAAAAGTTTTAGCAAGGTCAGCCAGCAGGTCGGAACCCTTACGTGACTTGACCACAATGTCTCCATGTACGCTTCCACGTTCCGACTGATTTGAGTGAGCAAACACTTCTGAATCATCCTCATGAACGTGGCTCTGACATTCTTCAGGCCGAATGGCATGGCGACATAACAGAAGCATCCGAATGGAGTGATGAAAGCTGTTTTAATCTCGTCAGGCCCATACAGTCGGATCTGATGGTACCCGGAATAGGCGTCTAGAAAAGACAGTCACTCACACCCCGCAGTCGAGTCGACTATTTGGTCGATCCGGGGGAGAGGAAAATGATCTTTCGGGCAGGCCCGATTGATATGCTTGAAGTCAATGCACATGCGAAGTGAGTCGTCCTTCTTGGGGACCATGACAACATTGGCGAGCCACTCGGAGTGGTAAATCTCTCGGATGAACTCAGCTGCCAGGAGCCGAGCTACTTCTTCACCAATTGCTTTTCTCTTATGTACGGTGGACCGTCGAAGATGTTCCTTGACTAGTTTCACTTTTGGGTTGACTCGCAAACGGTGCTCAGCCAGCCCCCTGGGAACACCCGACATGTCAGAAGGTTTCCATGCGAAGATGTCCCAGTTCTCACGGAGGAACTGGATGAGCGCTTCTTCCTATTTGGAGTCAAGTGTTGTCAAAATGTGAGTCGAAGCAGCATTGGGATCGGTCGGGTGAATATGAATCGGCTTCGTTTCACCAGGCGACTGAAATGCAGAGTCTGTGGCAGGCTTCTTGGCTCGTAGCAAATCACTCGGATCTGCATTTTTCTGATACTCTTGCAATTCTACTACTGCCATTTGTGCATCGGCGATCTTTGAGCCCTTCTGGAAGCACTCTTCCGCCTTCTGCCGATTGCCAGTGATAGTGATCACTCCTCTGGGACCAGGCATCTTCAGTTTGAGGTACACATAACATGGCCGAGCCATAAAACGTGCATAAGCAGGCCTACGCAGAATAGCATGATAAGCACTCTGGAAATCCACGACTTCAAACGTCAACTTTTCCTTTCGGTAATTTCTGGAATCACCGAAAACCACGTCAAGGGCGATCTGGCCAAGTGATTCAGCCTTCTTGCCAGGTATGACGCCATGGAAACTCATATTGCTTTCACTGAGCTTGGACATCGGAATGCCCATTCCCTTCAAAGTCTCCGCATACAGGATATTTAGGCCACTACCACCATCCATCAGCACTTTAGTCAGTCGAGTGCCTTCGACAACTAGGTCGACCACCAGCGCTTGCCTCCCAGGGGTGGCGATACGCGCTGGGTGGTCAGACTGGTCGAATGTGATGGCAGTCTGGGACCACTTCGGATAACTGGGTGTCGCCGGAGCAACCATATTCACCTCTCTGTTTATAACTTTCAATCGACTTTTGCTTTCAACATCGGCAAAAATCATCAGAGTAGAATTGACGTTGGGAAAACCATCATCATCTTCTTCTTTATCTTCACCCTTGTCCGACTCCTTTTCCTTCTCCTTGGGTTGTTTCTCTCGGAACTGTTGAATCAGCAGCCGACATTGTTGAGTGGTGTGTTTGGGGTAAATCAGGTTACCCTCCTCATCTTTCTTGGTATGGATGTGACAGGGTAAATCCAACACATCATTTCCATCTTGATCTTTCACTTTCTTGGGATTCCACGGCCCTTTGGGCTTCCCCTTGAACTTTCCTTGAGTCACGGCTAAGGCTTCACCAGGAGCAGCTGGCTCGGCTTTGCGCTTCTGCTTCCGACTGGAGTTCCCTCCTCCGGTTTCATGGGCGACTGTTTTGTGCTTGCCACTCCGGAGCCGATCCTCCTCTTCACCGTTAGCATACTTGGTGGCAATTTCCATCATCCGACTCAGAGATATATCTCCAGTCCGACCGAACTTCAGATTCAATTCTCGATACTTGACACCTTCCTTGAAGGCACAAACTGCTTGGTGATCTGACACGTTCTCCACCGTGTGGTGCAACATGATCCACCTCTGGATATAATCTCTCAAGGTTTCATTTGGTTTCTGCACACAAGACTGCAACTCTGTCAACCCTGCTGGTCGTTTGCATGTACCTTCAAAGGTCCTAACAAACACTCGGGCGAGTTCCTCCCAACTATAAATGTTGCCTGGCGCCAACTGGTTCAACCACGCTCTGGCCGAGCCCTCCAACATCAAAGGAAGGTGCTTCATGGCCACTTCATCATTGCCGCCACCAATCTGAACAGCCACTCGGTAGTCCTCAAGCCAAGTGTCAGGCTTGGACTCACCAGTGAACTTGCTGACTCCAGTCGCCAACCTGAAGTTGGGAGGAATCACTGCAGCTCTGATGGCTCTGCTGAAACACTCCGGACCTGAAACATGCACTCTGCTGCCAGTCGGGTAATCTCTATCATGGCCTTCTCTGTGCGCTCTGTTCCTGTCAACCAGACCTTGAACGAGAATAGATCTCGCATCAAAGCCTGGCTCCCGGGGGTCGACTGGAATCCTTCGCCCACCACTGTGAGGGCGTCTGTCATCGTGCTGCCGAGGCACGTACGACCCACTCCTTGGGGGAGGTGTGGGCACTCGACGATGATCATCGTGGTCGAGTCGGTGATCATACTGCTCACGGTTTCTGTACTGATCTCGTCGGTCTCCACGTCCCTCACGCCTCGGGGGCGATCTCGGGCTGTGAGCCGACTGGACTGTGTCTGCTACAATGGATTTGCTATGGATCCTATTCTGCGACTGTGACACTGCTGTATTTTGTTCTCCCGCTACCCGGAGTAAAGCCCTGATCTGCATCAAACCTCTGCCAGCTTCTGACTGGGAAGGCTGAATCGACTCTGCTATCCGGGCTGCAGCTGTGAGATTCTGAATTGGAGTTCGATATACCTGAGTTGGAGGCGGAAAAAGCTGTCGTCGACTGGACTCAGGAATCCGCTGCCGAGCACGCTCGTCGAGTGCGTGCTGGAGGTTCTCCAGTCGAGTGCGCTCAGCCAAGTTGGCCAGGCGCGCTTCCTCCAAGGCCTGGGCCTTGGGGGTTTCTCCGACGATAGGAGTGTGAAGTGCATCCATGTTACGACGACGAAGCTCTTCCCTCTGCTGCGAAGATAGGGGCTCGGGGCGATACTCGTCATGGACGCGTGACGGATCACCACCGCCATCACCACCGTCACCGCGGGGGAAGCCAGGAGGACTGCGCGGTCCGTTGACCATCAGGACTTCTGCCGCGGGGTCACTGCTGTCGCACTCGGATGCAGTCTCGACGGAGCCAGTCGACAGATCGAACAGGCCGTAGAGAGTTTCGTCGGGCTCGATTGCCGCGACTTGTGGGATGGCCGACTGGCGAGCCACCGCGTGCCTCACCCACCGCTAGAGCCGCGACCGACCTGAACGCTTGCGCCGGCGAGCAGCAGGGAGTGAGGACGCCACGGGAGCCGAGCGATATTGAGTCGACGGCTGCCGCAGAAGGACGCCTCGGATGCACGCGCGAAAGTGCGTTGCCCCGCGGACGGGGAGCGCCTCGACGTCGAGTGGAGCCTCTTGGAGCCAAGCGGAGTCGTCAGCGACGAACACGAGCGCGCCGAGACAGATCTCACGGCCCTCGGCCAATCCTCCGCCAGAAACCATGATGATGGGGATCGGAAAAATTGCAACTTCTCCAACAAGTCGCTAAGACACCTGCCCCAAGGTGGGCGCCAACTGTCGTGGTTCTAAGTCTGACAGTAGAATGGGGGGTAGGTATGTAGAGGCAAGATCCTAGCTATGGCGAAGTTGTACGCACGAGTTTTACGAGTTCAGGCCCTTCTCGGAGGAAGTAACAGCCGTACGTCTCGGTGCCCGGAGGCGGTCGACTGGATTATATGCGTGTGTGTTACAGGGGGTGCGAACCCTTGTCACTGAGGAGGGGGTGGCTTATATAGAGTTCGCTAGACCCCTCCGGCCCTCAGTTACACAGGGTTTAAGGTACATTAAGACAGGGCATTACTGGTAACGCTAATAATAAAGTGACATAAATGGTCATTAAAGTCTATGAGTAAACGTCCGACCGTTGATATGCTGATTGACTTTAGATCTTCTGTACGTCGAGTGGTTTTCGTTACGGTCGAGTGACAATCATTCTTCCGAGTGGAATGTTTCTGGTCGAGTGGATGATGGTATCCTTCGAATGTTCCTGGCTTTAGGGTGATGTCCTTGGGGAGGGAATGTCTTGGACAGATCCATGACCCTACCCTAGGTACATAGCTTCATCAGCCGGTGGAGGAGCAAAAGCCCGACCACCTCCTTCAATCTCAGCTCTGTTCATGTTTGGTAGATCTGCATATAACCAATCCCCAAACTTAAATTCCTTTGTTGTGTAAACACCCAATCCACACTCCTTATGCTCATGTCCGATTTTACCACAGTGCTTACAAAAACGTGCAAGTTTCTCGTATCTCATAGAATACACCTGCCTCTCCTTTCCTCTAATGATACCGACGTGCTTTGTTAGAGGTTCTCTGACATCATGTTTCACTCTAATCCTCCCATAATCTCCTCTAGAATTTCCTGAAAGCCTGAACTCCAAGATCTCACCAGCCGTGCGAATCAATTTTTCCACAATATCCATACTACAATAACTGTCGGGAAGTTTGTGCATATGCAACCAAATGGGAATATGAATGAACTAAACATCCTCCGCCCTGCTGAATCCATCGTATGGGAGAAGAGGCACAACCCAAAATCAAAAAATCCATGGCCCTTGGAACATGATCTGCTCCCAATCGCCAAGGCATGAAGCCTGCACCACAAACAGATTGGCACCAACTGGCCGGAATCTCACCGGCTGCACCGGGTTCCAAGCCGCCCGCATGTCCTTGAAGAACGCCGACTGGCTGAAGGTCTTATCAGTGAGCACCCGAGTAAGAGCCATACATCGTACACGGTTATTGATCTCCAGAATTTCCTCTTCGATCACCAGATCATCGAACACCTCATCTTCTAGGTCAAGCTGCTCGAAGAAATCATCTAGGTTATCCGTTTTGCCACCTCGAGACCCGCCACTCGCTGCCAAGCGTGCATCCGAAGGGGTTGCCATCGCAGCTTCCATCGCGCAGAAGCCTTGCAGATCGCCGGAGAGAAGGTAGGACTCAACGGCGATCAGGATCGTCGAGAGGAGACAAAACCCTAGCCGCCGCGTAGGGGAGTAGACAATTGACGAGCGCTCCTTCGGGAGCTTCCCAACGATCACTTGAGGGTGGGCTGAGAGCGTGGCACATCACGCGCTCTCAGCCGCCGCCATCTGTCGCGCTCTGGTCGCTCCCTTCGCATTTTGTTTTTATTTATTTATCCGCACATGTTTTTGACTTTTTAGATAGTATTTTTTTGTTTTTTCACTTTTTTGGTTTCCACCGAACTTTCTTAGCTTTTGGACAAAAAATTTGGGAAACTTTTTTTGCGCAAAAACGAGCCTTTTTGTTTTCGTGAGAGGCACGATTTTGCTTCTGCGAGAGGCACGCTCGGAAACAAAAAAACACGTTTTTTTTTTCTTCCATGAGAGGCACGGTTTTGCTTTCGCAAGAGGCACGATAGTGCCTCTCGGAAACGAAAAAAACATATTTTTCTCTCTTTTTTCCGTGAGAGGCACGATTTTGCTTCCCGAGAGGCACGGCCGTGCCTCACGAATACGAAGAAAATCCATGTTCGTTTTTTCCTTTCGTGAGGGGCACGGTTTTGCTTGCGCGAGAGGTACGACCGTGCCTCTCAGAAACAACTTCCGGAAAGGGAAAAACGTGCTTCCGGTTTGGTTTTTTCTTCCCTTTTTGGTCCATTTTTTCGTGAAAAAAAGTTCGTCAAAACCTATCAGCATGGTATCTAATTTTGAATATCTCAACGCGAAAAATCCAACGGAAGACGGTTCGAGATTTGGATGCATGGTTTAAGAGATAAAATGTTTTGAATAAACGGATCTACGAAACAGGGAAAACTCCCAGGTTGCGACAAGTGGCGCACATGCAGCGCGCCACTTGTCACAACTTGAGGAGGTGGGAGTGATCTTTGGAAGGAGTCCACCTCCATTAGTGATTTCGCCTTCACTCACGATAGCTTATAATGCCACATATGGCATAAACCGGTGTAGGGCGCCCCTAGCACCCTAGCTCGCACCCCCGGCTCCCCTGCGCACCTTCTGGGCCGACCCATGTCGGGTGCGAGGTCCCCTAGTTTTTTTTTAATTTTTCATTTCTCCTTTTATGTTTCCTTTTCTATTTCTTTTTCTTTTTTTTCTAATTTTCCTTTTTCATTTTTTTAACTTGCAAAAATCCTTTTCATTTTCTATTATTTCTTTTCTGTTGTTCTTTAATGTACTAATTTTAATTTTTTTCTCCTTTTATATTTCCTTTTTTTGGCATGTTTCAAATTTGCGAACAATTGTTCTCAAATTGTGAATATTTTTTTTGTAAGTGTGAACATTTTTCAAACTGCCGAACATTTTTTAGAAATTTGAAACATTTTTTTTGAGTTGATGAACATTTTTTACAAATTCGTGAACATTTTTGGAAAAAGTGAACATATTTTCACAATCATGGACAGTTTTTGAAATTCTAAACATTTTTTTTTGAACATATTTTAAAACCATGAACATTTTTCAAAATCACGAACATTCCTTGAAGTTTTTTACCTTTTCTGGAAAATATGAACGTTTTTTTTTTTGAAAATTTCTGAATTTTGTGAACAATTGTTTTTAATTTGGGAACATTCTTCAAAACTGTCAAATATTTTCGAATATAGTGAATTTGTTTCCAGAAATTCATGAACAGTTTTTTGAAATTGTAAAAATAATTGAATAGACAAACATTTTTTGAATCCGCGAGCATTCATCATTTCCTGAACATTTTCAAATCATGAACAATTTTTTAATTCACGAACATTTTAACAATTTGCAACTTTTTTTGAAATCCCAAATTATTTTTGAAAATTAAAAATACTCTAAAAACAGAAGAAAAAAATAGTCCCAAGGGACTCCCACCCCACACATGGGCTGGCCCATGAGGGCGCATGGGGGAGTGGGGAGGGTGCACGCTCGAGTGGCTGCCGGCGCGTACGTCGCCATATAGGAGGTCCCGCATATAAACCGTATAACACACAAACTGTCCCTTCGTTTATTAGTTCTAAGTTGGCCGGCCCATTAAGTCCTTTCCCACATTGGTTTTGGGAATCTTAAGGTCGAAATCACTAATTGAGGAGTGCTCCTTCCAAAGATCACCCCCTCCCCAGGTTGTGACAAGTGACGCCTACATGTGTCCCACTTGTCGCAACCTGAGAGTTTTCCCTTTCTTCGTAGATCCGTTTATTCAAAACGTTTAATCTCTTAAACCCTGCGTCCCAATCTCGAACCGTTTTCATTGTTGGATTCCCCGCGACTAGATCTTCAAGACTAGATCCCATGTTGATAGGTTTTGACAAACTTTTTTCATGAAAAACCAGACAAAAAATCGAATCGGGAGCACGTCTTTTTTCCTTTTCGGAAGCCGTTTTCGAGAGGCACGACCGTGCCTCTCGCGAAAGTAAATCCGTGCCTCCCGCGGAAGCAAAACCGTGCCCTCATGGAAGAAAAAAAAATATAAAAGCGTTTTTTCGTTTTCGAGAGGCACGACCATGCCTCCCGCGGAAGCAAAACTGTGCCTCTCAAAGAAAAAGAAAGAGAAAACATGTTTATTTTTATTTCCAACACGGAAGAAAAACCGTGCCTTTTGTGGAAGAAATAAAAAAGAGAAAATGCGATTTTTTATGTTTCTGAGAGGCACACATTCCTCTCACGGAAGCAAAACCGTGCCTCTCAAGGAAGAAAAAAAAAAAGAAAATATGTTTTTTTTTCGTTTCTGAGAGGCATGCCCGTGCTTCTCGTTGAAGCAAAATTGTGCCTCTCGTGGAAGAAAAATCATGCTTCTCTTGGAAAAAAATACGTTTTCCGCACAAATCTTTTATCGAATTTGTTTCAAAAGCTAAGGAAGACCGGTAGAAACCAAAAAGTCAAAAAACCCGGAAAAACCCCATCATGAAAGCAAAAAAGCGTGTGAAAAAAAATCCGAAGGAAGCGTCGAGAGCACGACACATGGCGACGGAGGAGAGCGCGCGAGGCGCCCTCTCAGCCCACCAGATGTGATCGTTGGAGAGGCTCCCGAAGGAGCACTCCTCAACTAGTTGTTCTTCCTTAAGATTCTCCCTAGAGTCTTTTGGTCCGTTTTCCTGTAGTTTATTTACGATTGGTTTTTTGTACGTTTCCTTTTCCTTTCCTTTTTTATTAACTTGTGATTTTTTTCCTATTTATGTAATTTTGTTTTTAAAATTTATGAAATATTTTCAATTTCTCGAGCTAATATAGAATTCGTCAATTATTTTTAAATTCTTCAACTTTTTCCTAAATTCATGAACTAATTTTGAATCCATGAAACTCTTTCTGATCAGTGAATTCTTTGCAAATTCATGAACTCTTCTCGAATTGCTGAACTTTTTTTCTAACTTTTAAACTTTTTACCATATTCATGATTTTTCTAAAAAATCATGAATTTTTTCCAAATAAATTAATGTTATTTTGAATTTCTGATTTTTTTCAAATTTCATTAACCTTTTCAAATTTCCTGATTTTTCCAACCCATAAATTTTAATTGATGTGTAAACATTTCTTTGAATTTATGATTCTTTTTGAATTTTTCATAAACTTTTTGGTAGAATTTAATAGTCAACTACCTGGTGAGTGGCGCATGTTCGTGGTCAACGGTCCCACCATCGACCTGGGATCGTGTGACGAGAGATCTGGGCGGTTCGTATTTAGCGCTTCAGGCGCTGGTTGCAGTTTGTTCTGCAAATCGGCGCACATATCCCTCAGTTTTGGCCCAGCCCATTTAATTTCTTTTCTTCTATTTTAAAACTCCAAAAAGGGGCGTGAGAAAGTGCGGGTGACTAGGTTAGAACCCGTTATCTCACTGTTGTGAGGGAACTAAAATAACCACCACGCCAACTTGTCACTGGTGCATACCAACTTCCTTTCTTATATTTATACGTATAGGAAATGCCCATGTTTTCTGCTTTTTTCCTATTTATTTTTTATTTTCTTAAATGCATTAACTTTTTCCAAATTGATGTTTTTTTTGAACTGATGATTTTTTTTCTAGGACGCGACTAACGTCCAGACGGCAAGAAATTAGCAACAGATTCTCACGATCGATCTCCACCTCCACCTCGCTCCCGCGACTAGAGCATGCACCTCACAAATCATGCATGCAGTGCAAACTCCCTCGCATGCTTATATAGACTCCTCCTGTTGTATAATAGTTGCATGCCAAAAAATAGAAAAGCTGATGTCATCAGAGGTTCCATCTAAAAAAATATATTCAAAATATTTTGTAACTCAAACCATCGCTCCGATTGAAAAAATGTTTTCACATAAAAGATTCGTCACGACGAGACCTTCGAAACTAGATCCCATGTTGGTATGTTTCGACGACTTTTTTGGGGTCAAAAGTTACCAGACCCGGACTAAGTAAGTTATCACGTATATGATACATAACTTACCATCTTATTTATATAGAAATTACCGGGGCATAAAAAGTGGTCCTCCAATTCTCCCCTATGCAAATGATTTAGAAGACTGAAAAGTTGATTTCATCCTTGATCCTCACTTATTTTCAAACTTCAAAATGTTTTGTAGTTCAAACCTTCGGTCCGATCAAAAAATCGTTTTCACATAAAAAAACACGCCGCGAAGAGGGCATCAAAACTAGATCCTATTTTGATATGTTCCGATGACTTTTATTTCGGATCAAAAGTTATCACATATGGGCTAAGTAATTTTTCACACATGTGCTACATATGTTACAACATTGTTTACACAGATATTACCGGGGCATAAACCTTCTAACCTTCTTTTCAGCTCGGGTAAAGTTATTGCGGTGATTGTGCATGTGTTATCATGTATACGATGCTTATAGTACAAAAAAATTTACACGAAAGTTGTCGGGGTATGTTATTAAACAACTCCCTCGCCAAAGTTATCAGGACTGAGACACATAAGTTATCAGGTGTGATATGTGTGAGTTACCATACTATTCACACAAAAGTTACCGAGGGGATATTTCATTAACCCCTCACCCTATGCCAAAGTTATCAGGATTGAGGTACACAAGTTATCAGGTATATGATATGTGAGCTACCATGCTATTCCCATAAAAGTTACCAGGGGGTATTTCATCAACCCCCCACCCCCACCCCACACACACACCCGCACCCACACCCATGCCAAAGTTATCAGGACCGGGATACATAAGCTATCAGGTGTGCGATGTGTGAAGTTATCATGCTATTCACACAAAAGTTAACAGTGGTATATTTCATCAACCACCCCTGCCCCCACCCCCACCGCCGACAAAGTTACCAGGACTGGGGTATATAAGTTATTAGGTTTGCGATGAGTGAGTTACCGTGCTATTAACATTAAAGTTGCCGTGGGTACATTTTATCACCCCCTCGCCAAAGTTATCAGCACCGAGGTACATAAGTTATCGTCGCCCCTTGCCTTGGCGTTGCCGCCCCCACTTGGTGTTCAATGAAATGCCGAGACAGACTTCTCACCAGATGGAGCAGCACCGTTGGGTTTAGTGGCTCTGTCCGGACGCGTACGTCGGTCCACTCTCCGTTTTAGTGACCCAAACATACAAAACACCAACAAAGAGGACAAGATTTGCGTCTCCTGGTTGGAGTTGCCCTGTACAAAAAACAATGACTAACAATGACTAGTACTTTCTTCATCCCATTTTATTGGCTCCAAAGACCAAAACACGTAATAATTAGGCTTATTAAATGGCCCTGGTTATCCACCTGCACATAGAGAAAAACGGCTTACCTGTGCATGGGCTCATGGAGCCGCATACGACATGCATGCATGCCCACATAAAAAGGCCAGCTCATGCAGTACCATGCAAACATGCATGTATGGTGTATCCCTGAAAAGGGTCCTGTCATCTCATCCATCTCTCACGTCTCCCTCTCTCTTACTCACTCTACAACTAGGCAGCCTGTCACATGGGGTGAGAGACGGCAAATTTGACAATTTTGACCTCGGGACGAAATCATTTCACAGAATGAACTGGGTGCGAAACTATTTCACTCCCCTTACCTTTTTGTGTAGCGCCCGCCACGCCGGCGCCACACCCTACTGTGCAGCGCCTAGCGCGGCGGCGTTGCACTCCTGTCCACCGTGGCAGCCCCTGGGCCCGCACCCAGCAGTGCAGCGCCGGCGTGCTAGGCGCCACACATGTAATGTGCAGCGCCTAGCGGCTAGGCGCTGCACTGTGACTTATCCAGCCACTTGGCCGGGCCCCCCTCCCCCACCCCCCACCACACACTCTCTCACTCTCTCCCCGAGCTTTGCCCCCTCTCCCACTCTCTCCCCCTCTCAAATCTTCTTCCAAATCTTGCAAATTTGAAGAATTTGTCCGTGGATTTCGAAGTCAAACCCTCCCTCAAGGTAATAATCTCCGATCCTCTTGTTTTGATCCAAGTAAAGTTCTCCCATTGCTCATTTGTTGCTAGTTTGGGGAAACCCTAGTTTTGTTTGGATCTAGAGATTTGCATGGAGATGTGAGATGTTTGTTAGCCAATTTCTATGATTAGGCTTTGTTAGTATGCTAGGGTTATTCTTATGGGTGTTCTTGTGTTGGTGCTAGGGTTAGGTTTAGGGCTAGGGTTATGGTTAGGGTTATGGTTATGGTTAGGGTTATGGTTAGGGTTAGGGTTGTTGTTTCATATATATATATTAGGGTTTGTATTCTGTGTTAATCCATGGATTAGTACTCATGGAAGCAATGTTACCTTGTGTTCTTTGAATGCTTATAGGGATGGGAAGAACATGTGTGTTTGTTCATCATGGGGACAAAGACACCTTTTTGAAAGGCAATAAAGAACCGGACCCGGATGAGCTTGACATGGTGTTTGATAGTAGTCCTAGCTATGCTGAGCTCTTGCAACAAGTTAGGAAAGATTTGAATTGGATGGACCCTAGTGATATCATTGAGTTGGAGGGAAGGCATAATGTTGGTTTTGAAATGCACATCCGTTGGAAGACAATGCGTGTCAACTCGGAGCAACGTTGGGTTGCATACAAGGAGACGGTGGCCGAATCACTAGACAAGGCTCTTGAGTTATTTGCAACGAAGAAGGTTGATTCAAGTTTGCATTTGGACTTGAACCGGAACCCCTCCCCTTTGGTTGCTAGTAGCCCCCCACCCTTGAAGCGAGATGAAATTGTTGAACCTCTTTTGACCCAAGAAGTGAGGCCAACATTGAGCCCGTATACAAACAACCAAGATGAATCTTTGCAAGAGGACAATGATGAGTATGCGGACGATGACAATGAAGTTGATCTCCATGACAACAATGTGGGTGATCTCGACAAATATCATTTGCAAGAGACAATGGACCATTCCATCCCTTTTTCCCGTGCATATGCATCGGACTCGGATGACGATGGTCCCGATGAACAAGTTGATGCGGAGGGGTTCACGGTGAAGGAGGCCGAAGCTTTCGAGAAGGTATTTGGTCGGGATCATCGGACTACATTGTTCAAGGATGTTAGTCTCGCGGATGAAGCCGTGGTAGATGGTGGCCAATGTGTACCTCTTGGGGTTAGGCCAAGCTCTCACCGTGATTTGGTAGACGACAAGAACCGGATTGCTAAAGGTTCTAAGTTCGACAGCTTGTTGGATTTGAAGATGTGGCTCGACAACTACTCGGTTACGCATTATCGTCGACACAAGGTGGTGAACTCGGACGTCAATGTGCGCTACACGGTTGGATGTGCATGTGAAGATGAAAAGGAGGTCCAACTTGGACTTACAAGAGGCCGTGGTGGTGGTAGAGCTCGTGGAAAGGAGGTCCAACAAGGAGTGGCAAGACGCCGTGGCGGTTGTCCGTGGATTGTGCGTGCAAGACCATGGAAAGGAGGTCCAACTTGGCATGTAGTGAGTTGTGTGCCAACTCACATGTGCCAAGGCAAAAGGATGGATGGCAAGATTGTGTCCGAAGACCACAAACAACTCACGTCCGAGTTCATCGCTTACAGGCTCTCCAACTCAATATCCACACTTCCAACAATGAGCGTCCAACATGTCATTGACCTTGTGAAAGCCATCTTTCATTACAAGGTGAAATACGGCAAGGCATGGAAGGCGAAGCAAGCCGCATTTAAGATGTTGTATGGTACATGGGAGGAAGCATACAACCGAATCCCTAGGTTGTTGTTAGCCATGGCCGCGACAAACCCGGGCATGGTTCATGTGGTCGAGCCTCATGGGCACCAAACAACGGTTCATGAAGGAAGGAAAGTCAGAGTATTTGGCCGTGCTTTTTGGGCGTTCGAGCAATGTGTGAGGGCTTTCGAACATTGTAGGCCGGTCATCGCAATTGATGGCACGTTCTTGACCGGACAATACAAGGGCACCTTGTTGGTTGCGATAGCAAGTGATGCCAATAACCGGGTGTTGCCATTGGCATTTGCTTTGGTTGAGGTGGAAAACAATGACAACTGGGAGTGGTTTCTGCATCTTTTGAGGACGAAGGTGTTACCCGCTCAAAGGGAAATTTGTGTCATATCGGATCGGAATCAAGGAATTCTTAACGCCGTGGAGATTGACATTCCCGGGCATGCTCCGTTGCACCATCGATGGTGCATGAGGCACTTTTGTTCGAACTTCTATAGGGCATGTGGCCTTAAGGAGTTGGCCGATGATCTTCAAGATTGTTGTCTCGCTTTCTCCGATAAGCGCTTCGCCAATTTGTACAACAAATTGCTCGCACACAAAAAACTTGATCCCGGGGGTCAAGATTTTCTCAATAGGCACATTCAATACCGGAACAAGTGGGCATGTGCTTTTGATGAAGATGGCCGGAGATACGGTCAAATGACAAGCAATATGGCCGAATGCTTCAATAGGGTGCTCAAAGGTGCACGTGGATTACCCGTGACGGCAATAGTTCAATACACATTTGACAAGATGAATGCGTACTTTGTAAAGTACTCGATGGAAACCGATGCACAGATAGCGGGTGAGAACCCACGGAAGTACAAGTACAAGTTCCCACCCAAAGTTGATGAATGGTTGTTATTTCAATCACGGAAGGCGGACTCAGAAGAAGCTATATTATATGACAACGAAGAGTGGAAGTACGAAGTGAAAGAGTCAGGAGGAACCACAAACGATGGCCGGCAACATGGAGGTCGGGCTTTCAAGGTGTCGTTAACACAATGTGATTGCACTTGCGGGAGGCCATTGTTGCTTCATCTCCCATGCTCACATTTGTATGCCGCCGGTCGCGTTAGGAATGTGGACATCAATCACCCACGCACCATGAGGGAGTCGGAGTTCTCAATCATGATGGTCAAGAAAACATGGGCTCCCCGCTTTCACCCATACTTTGACCAATCACAATGGCCGGAGTATCATGGAGTTCAACTATGGCCGGATTCGGAGTTGAAGGTTGTTAAACGGGGTAGACGTAAGACAAAGCGTCTTAGAGGCGACATGGACGGATGGGGCCATGGTGGGCGCCGCGAAGCGGGCAACGACCAATTCCAAGAGCCTCGTGAGAGCTCCCGTTGTGGGGAGTGCAAAGGTCATGGCCACAACAAAAGAAAATGTACGAAACCAAGGAAAAGGTCCAAGAAAAATGATGCAAGCACAAGCCAACAAGGAGCTACACAAGGGAGCCAACCAAGTGGTAGCCAACCTAGTGGTATCCAACAAGTGCCAAGGCAACCAAGTGGTAGCCAACCTAGTGGTAGCCAACAAGTGCCAAGGCAACCAAGTGGTAGCCAACAAGTGCCTAGCCAACCAAGTGTTAGCCAAAGAGGATCTAGGCAACAAAGAGGTCGGCAACTTGGACTTACAAGAGGCCGTGGTGGTGGTAGAGGTGGTGGTGGTGGTCTAGGCCGTGGTGGTGGTAGAGCTCGACGTGGTGGTAATGGCCGTGGTGATGGTCTCGGCCTTGGTGATGGTCTTGGCCTTGGTGGTGGACTTGGCCGTGGTGATGGACAAGCGCAAGTTCGTTATAGAGGAATGTTTGGATACCTAGATGGACCGTTTCCGTATGTTCCTCACTAACTATAATGTATCATATGTTCTTGTTTTTTCATATGTTCTTCTTTTTCATATGTGCTTCCATTTGTTCTTATTGTCCTTACTAACCATTATGTTTCACTCATTGTAGGTATGGCGGCTTCCCAACTCAACAAACCAACGATGAAGGAGGATGGCGAAGATGAGATGGCGGGATGGTGGGAGAAGGCTGCGAAGAAGCTTAGAGAGGAGGATGCAGCCAAGCTAAAGAAGAAGAAGGAAGAGGAGCTTGAGAAGGAGAGGAAGCGAAAACAGACTGCGGCAAATGCGATGCGCGCTAGGGAGCAAGCGTTGATGAGGAAAGTTGAGGAGGCACAGAAGAAGCGTCAACAGGATTTTGAAGAAAGAACCATGAAGCTTTGGGCAATTGCAGCTGAAAAAGAAGAGAGGGACAATCAGATATTCATGGAGAGGGTGGTTAAGGAGGCTCACCTCATAAGAAAAAGGGAGGAGGAAGAGGAAGAAGAGAGGAAGAAGAAGAAGGGAAAGGGGCCTTGCTCTACACAATAGAGCTATGTCATCCTCTTCGATTTGGTTGTGAAATACTATGTCTCCTCTTCGATTTGGTTGTGAACTACTATGTCTCCTCTTCGATTTGGTTGTGAACTACTATGTGCCGTGAACTACTATGTCTCCTCCTCGATTTGGTTGTAAGAACTACTATGTGCGGTGAACTACTATGTCTCCTCCTCGATTTGGTTATAAGAACTACTATGTGTCGTGAAGTACTATGTGTTATGAACTACTATGTGTCGTGAAGTACTTCGTGCATATGTTCTTTTCACAGTTGTTTGCTTGCTACGTATCAATCCTACTTCACATCTGGGCGCTGCAATCTACAGTTGTTACTTACTATGTTTGCATATGCTAAAAAATTCACTAAGTCCAAGTGCAACGCCTAGCATCTGGGCGCTGCAATCTACCGTGTGGCGCCTAGCTGCTGTGGCTCTCTGGATAGCTAAAAAATTCACTAAGTCCAAGTCCAAGTGCCTCAAACTGTAGGCCTACCTTCTGTTGCGTCTGGATAGCTACAGACCTGTGCAGCGCCTAGCTTGGAGGCGCCACACTCTACAGCGCAGCGCCTACGAGCTAGGCGTTGCACTGTAGAGTGTGGCGCCTCCAGGCTAGGCGCTGCACAGGTCTGTAGCTATCCAGAGAGCCACAGAAGGTAGGCCTCCAGTTTGAGGCAAAATATTCGCTAAGTGTTTGTGCAGCGCCTAGCCTGGAGGCGCCGCACTATACTGTGCAACGCCTAGCTTCCAGGCGCTGCACTGTAGAGTGTGGCGCCTCCAGGCTAGGCGCTGCACAGGTCTGTAACTTGCCATACCTTCTGTTGCTGTCTGGATAGCTACAGACATGTGCAGCGCCTAGCCTGGAGGCGCCACACTCTACAGTGCAGCGCCTCCGAGCTAGGCGTTGCACAGTATAGTGCGGCGCCTCCAGGCTAGGCGCTGCACAAACACTTAGCGAATTTTTTGCCTCAAACTGGAGGCCTACCTTCTGTGGCTCTCTGGATAGCTACAGACCTGTGCAGCGCCTAGCCTGGAGGTGCCGCACTATACTATGCAACGCCTAGCTCGCAGGCGCTGCACTGTAGAGTGTGGCGCCTCCAAGCTAGGCGCTGCACAGGTCTGTAGCTATCCAGACAACAACAGAAGGTATGGCAAGTTGCAGACCTGTGCAGCCCGCCACACTCTACAGTGCAGCGCCTGGAAGCTAGGCGTTGCACAGTATAGTGCGGCGCCTCTAGGCTAGGCGCTGCACAAACACTTAGCGAATTTTTTGCCTCAAACTGGAGGCCTACCTTCTGTGGCTCTCTGGATAGCTACAGACCTGTGCAGCGCCTAGCCTGGAGGCGCCACACTCTACAGTGCAGTGCCTGGCCGCTAGGCGTTGCACCGTATAGTGTGGCGCCCCCGAGCTAGGCGCTGCACAAACACTTAGCAATTTTTTTGCCTCAAACTGGAGGCCTACCTTCTATGCCTCCTCCCCCCCTCTACTGGGTCATTTTCAGCCACAGTTCAACAATTCGTATAAGAAACATTAAGGTTCAAAAAGGGTTCACCACAGACATCATTTCTTAGAAAGGACCATCACAATAAGTTCAAGTTTAACATAGAGCTACCACCACTCCAAGTTCAACGACATAACAAATTCCACATTACAGGTACGACCACTCCAAGTTCAACGACATAACAAATTCCACTCTAAGTTCAACATTATAAAAAAATGACGATGACTAGTGCTTTCCACGCTTGCTGGATCCTCCCCCCTCTTGACGCTTATCTTCTTCACCTTCCTAGGAAGAGGAACCCGCTCCGGCTCCGGCTCCGGTTCGACATCTTCATCCAAATAGTCATCCAAAGCCGCCATCCGCGAGGTGCCGACCGTCCTTTTGCCTCTTTGGCCTCTTTGGGTGAAGTCTTCAGGTGTGTACTTGTTGATTCCCTTCCTAGGCTTCAAATCGTATGCACACCGAGCCTGGTACGTCCGCACGGTCATATCATCAGCAACCTATGCATCAACAGAAGGTATGGAAAGACCGTGTGTGAGGATATAGTTAGCAATGCATCAACAAATGGATATATATCGTCGTGACATACCTCTTGGGTGACCACACCCACGTCCTCATCGTCGAAAGGTTCACCATGGCCCTGCCCCGAAGCGGGATCTGATGGTGTCGCCGACCTAGACCGTTCTGGTGATACATACTCGGGGTCACGACAACCGAAAAGGTTTGATAGCCGCCTTAACTTTTGGCCCTGGCGCTGCAACATGTATAATTGAATGAGACATGGAACGTAGCAACAAATGTTAAGTGCTAGTTTGAAGGAGATGTGAACCTTAATGAATGCTCGAAGTGCACCTTCCCCATCGCTTTTGCCAGCCGGGGTTGTTTCCAGAATAGTCTCGGTCTCATCAGCTGCTTTCTTGATCTGGGCACGCTATGAACAGAAACGGTATCAAAGTGTTAGGCAAGCGAAGATGTGAATAGTGCGAATGGGAAAGCAAAAAGGGCTAACCACAAAGTTCATCATTGGAGCTGAAGGGATCACTGAGTTGCCTTTCCTGACTAATGCGTTGTACTGGTGCTGGGCTACCTCATCAAAAACGGTGGGTTCTTCCAGAATCTCCTCAGCATACGCCGGCTGGCATACCTCCACGCGGGTACTTGCAAGAAACCATGTGAGATAGTTGTTGAACGCGATCGGGCAGTGCTCACGAAGCTGGGCTCGTTTTCCAGCCCTTGCTTGCTCCACACTAAGAGCGAACTGCACGACATACTTCCTGTGATGCTTGGCCCAATCCTTGATCTTCCGCTGCTTTTTCCTATCCAACCTGCAAGTTAGAAACAGAATATTAGCATCATCGAAACCGTCGAGAAGCTGCTAAGTGCTCAAGGTTAATTATATCTTACGCGTGTAGCAACTTGTCCGTGTCCTCCCACTCCGGCGGGTGTGGCTGGAACAAACCAAACTGGCGGAACACCCGATGTGGCAGGTGAAGCTCAACCGCCCAGTTGCATATCAGTGGGCACCGCATATGCCAGAGATCCCTATCCATAATGCACATTGGATTCAGCCTGAACTCTATAGGGTTACCAAAACTCTCTCCTTTTCCATACGGCTCCCATTCCACCTGCAAAATGGGATTGAATGCAAAATTGATATCGAGTTACGATACAAGCATGATAATCACTTATGCAATGTCGGTTCACCTGCTCAGGTGTGATCGCGTCCAGCTCGCTCTTGTACAACTTGTACATTACCGAGGGATCATCCGTCGTCTCATTTAACACATCCCACTTGTAAGCCCAAGTGGGGAGCCGTAGTGGGTCGTCTTTATCGTCCCAATCCTCGTACTTCACGGTCTTCGGTCGTCCAACCGGCAAACGCTCCCAGCTTCATATGGAAAGTGCGAGCAGACAACCACCAATACCTCCAGTGTGCCTACAACAGGCTTCGTCCAACTGCACATAAAAGAGAACATGGTCAAATTTGCCGCAAGAGCGCATTGATAATGTATCAATGAAGTGAAAAGGAAACAACTTCATACCTGTCGATACAAGTAAGCCAGTGTCGCCGTACCCCAACTCCATTTGCTATCGAAGACGGTCAACGCCTTCAGCCACATCCATGGAGCATTCTTGCCTGTGCCATCAGCAAACATTGTCCTGGATATCACGTACCACATGTAGACACGAGCATATGTCTTCACCATGTCCTCATTAGCATCATCAGGGCAATGACAGAAGTTCGATGATATCCACGTGAAAGTAGCGCCCGCTGCGACTCTTTCTTTCTTCTTATCTTCTGCTTCTGGTTCCCGAGGCTCTGGAGGAACCATACCGATAAGGGCTTGCATCTGCGCGCGCCACCCATCAGAATTGGTGTTCATACATAAAGGATTGCCATCGATAGGAAGACCGGTGATCATAGCAATATCCTGCAGCGTCACGGTCATCTCCCCGGTCCGAAGATGAAAAGTGTGTGTCTCCGGCCTCCAATGATCAATAAGCGCGGTGAGTGCTGCAACATTGTTGGGTGGCGTCGACCGGCGGACCAACTGAATGAAAGGGAGAAGTCCTGCCTCCCTTACATACGGTGTGTACCGCTCATCATAGCGCATCCCTCCAAGGCTGATCCCGTGAGACCGAAGCTTCAGAGTTGCAAGCTCCTACAAACAAACAAATCATAACATTACATATGGGGCATTTGTGTTTGAAAAAAAATACGAAATTCATAACACCGGGCACTTTCAGTATTACCCGCTGCTGCACCGACATAGCGTACGACCGATGTTGTTTGTCCCAATGATCATCGAGAAGCCAAACCATCCTAACAATTTCAACAAAGCATTCTTGTCAACACGATTATCTTTTCAATTCAAAAAAACTAAAGTAGGCCTACTACATGCAAGATTCAAAGCATATGTATCCAAAGCATTTTTCTCAATACGAGTATAATTTCAGTACAAATAAACTAAACTAGGCCTACTTCATACAAATAACTTTTCCATAGAAATAACATGTCAATCTATGTATCCAAACTATATAAATAACATGTCAACCTATCTATCCAAACCACATTCTAATCTAACAAGGGTTCCCCAAATCTAATATATGCAAGATTCAAACAAAAGTTCCCCAAATCTAATACATGCAAGATTCAAACAAGGGTTCCCCAAATCTTCAAAATATCATATTTTCTATGGATAGAAAGAAGGGGATCGGAGGAGAGTACCTTCTACGATGGATTGGTGAAGAAATGCACGGACCAAATCGTCGGATCGGAAGGATTTGGAAGAGGGGATTGAGAGGGGGAGTGGAGAGGGTCGCCGCCCTGTTCTGTTCTGTAACTGGCAATGGGGTGGGTGGGGGAGGAGAGGGCTGGCGCGGTTGCATCTAAGTCAATGTGCAACGCCCGAGCGCTAGGCGCTGCACATTACATGTGCGGCGCCTAGCTCGGAGGCGTTGCACTGTTGGGTACGGGCCCATGGGCTGCCACGGTGGACAGAGGTGCAACGCCCCAGAGCTAGGCGCTGCACCGTAGGGTGTCGCCGGCGTGGCGGGCGCTACACAAAAGGGTCAGGGGTGTGAAATAGTTTTACGGGCAGTTCATTCTGTGAATTGATTTTGTTTCGAGGTCAAAATTGTCAAATTTGCCGAGAGAGACGCACTTGCATTCACATGGAGAGGGGGTGGGGGGACCAATGGCCTAACATGCAGGAGGTAGAAAGCGACACAGATGGAAAGCGACATAGACAACGACAGAATGAAGAAGGACGTCGTCTAATGCGTTCAGATATATCGCAAAACTCCGACCGGCAGGAATTTAGCTTTCTCGTTTTTTCTAAATTGATGGACTTTTTTCAAATCCATGAACTTTTTTTTAAGTTTTGGTGAACTTTTCTTAGAAATCAATGATTTTTTTATATTCGATGAACTTATTTCAATTTGATGAATGTTTTTCACATTTGGTGGTTTTTTTCAAAATTCATGAACATTATAAATTTTAAATAAATTTTTTCCAAATTTAACGAACTATTTTTAAAAAAATGATGAACTGTTTTTTTAGTATTTTTGATTTTTTTTTCAAAATTGATGAATTTTTTGGTATTTAATGAATTTTTTCAACTTTGCTGCACTTTTTTTAAAAATTCTATGAAGTTTTTTTAAAAATTATGAACTTTTTCAGTTTTTGTGAAATGGTTTTTCAAAATTTATAAATTTTTCCAAATCCGATAAATGTTTGTAGAATTCAATGAATTTTTTTTCAAATTCAATGAACTGTTCTCAAATTTGATGAGCATTTTTTGAAAATTGATGATTTAAAAAAAAAAACTTGATGAACTTTTTTCAACAAAATTTGAACTATTTTTCAAAATTGATGATCTTTCTCAATACCAGTGATTTTTTTAGTAGGGCAACATTTTTTTGCTTGCTCATGAACTTTTCCCAGAATTTGTGAAGTTCCAATTTTCTTTAAAGAAAATGATGTATGATCAGCTATAATAGTTCTTAAAGTATTTTAGCTGTATTCAGTCACTTGCAATGACATGCCCAATTGGTTAGCCAAAAACCTGTAGGAAGTGTAGGGCGTGAGTTCGATTCGTCACGGGAGCACATTTATTTGTGGTTATATTTCGCGTTTTTAATGCTATTCCGTGTGTTGCGCCTATAGTGAGTGCTGGTTGTGTTCCGCGGTGCTAGCAGTGCTGAATAGGAGTCCCCAGGGACAAGTGCTCGTCCTTAACGGGCCACCCTAACTACTATTTGCGTGAACACAATCGGCCGGCGATCTGGCGGGCAAATCCTATTTGGCGCTGCAGGGCCGGTTAACGGGCGCTTGCAGCGCACATCACCTCCCGCGAGCTGGGCCGGCCCGCTTAGTTTTTTTTATTTGTTAAATCGCAAACAACAGTGAGCTAGGTGGGATTCGAACCCACGATCTACTGATTTCATGTAGGTCATAAAAACCACCCACCCACCTGCTTCGAACGTGACTGATTAACCGCTTTTGGGTTGATTTACTTATAGTTTTTTGAACGACTTTGTTTGATTTTTCCTTTTTCCTTTTTCTCTTTATTCTTACATTTTTGATAAATGATAAATTCCTGAACTTTTTTTAATTTGCCGTTTCTTTGTAAAATCGATGAACTATTTTTCAGTCTGTGAACATTTTTTTTTTGAATTCGATGATTTTTTTTCAAATTGATGAAATATTTCCAAACTTGATGAACTTTTTTAAACCAATGAACTATTTTTAGAAATTCAGTGACTTTTTTCAAAATTGAATGAACTTTTGTTCAAATTTGATGAACTTTTTCAAAATTGATGAACTTTGTTTCAAAATTCATGCATTGTTTTTCAAATTCTGTGAACTATTTTCAAAATCCATGAATTCTTTTTTCAAATTTGCGTACTTTTATTCAGAATCGATGAACTTTTTTCAAATTCTGTGAAGTTTTTTCAAAATTGATGAACTTTTTTTCCAAATTTGTGAAAAATTTGAAATAGATGATTTTTTTTATAATGGATGAACTTTTTTCAAATTTGTGAACTTTTCTAGAAAATTCTTGAAGTTTTGTGAATCCCATGAGATTTTTCAAAATCCGGAAGTGTTTTTCCATACTTGTGAACTTTTTCATAGCAACTTTATGTTTTTTTCAATTTTACATTTTCTTTTTTCAAATGATTTATATTGGTCCAAAATATATGTTAATGTTGTACTAAGCGAAGTGTTACATAGCACAGTTTTTGCTGTGTAGACAACAAAGCAATCTGGGTCCGTTGGACGTTGGTGTCTCATCAACTCCTTAGCCAACCGATGTTGGTTTGATTTCCGAGAGCTCGTATACAACGCTGCAGGCGCCCGTTAACGATTCGGCGCCTGCAGCGCTGCTAGCATGGGCCGGTCCACTAGCATGCTGCACCTAATTTTATTAATTTTTGTACGAAAATAAAAATATGGAATGAAGAAAGGTTTACAGATTTAAAGAAAAAAAGTTCATCCATTTGATAAAATACGTTCACATCTTTAAAAAAGGTTCATAAATTTTGAAAAAGTTCATCAATTTGAAAAAAAGTTCATCAATTTGAAAAAAAGTTCATCAATTTGAAAAAAAGTTCATTCAAATTGAAAAAAAGTTCATCGTATTTAGCAAAAGTTCATTAATTCATAGAAATTTAAAAAAAAGTTAATGGAACTGAAAAAAATTTCATAAATAAATTTTTTTTAATCCATTTTCAAGACAAATGTTCATTAAATTTCGTAAAAAGATCATCTGTATTCAAAAAAGTTCATCAATCTCAAAAAAGTTCACAGAATTTTCAAAAAAAAAATCTTCAACCGGCGCCTAGATGGGCCGGCCCATTTACAGATGCCATAGGCGCCAGTTAACAAAATGCACGTTAGCTTGCGCCTTTGGCGCCAAATAGGAAATGCCTTGATTGCCAGCCCGCCCATTTACAGTTTCAAAAGCGTCTGTTTTTCTCGCAGATTGTTGGGCTTGCCCATTACGTGTTGCGCGCGAGCTCCCGATCTGGCGCAGAAGGTTTGCGTGAGTTGGGCCGGCCCAGGCGAGCTTATATGTCTCTTTTATGGATATGTTTTTTTTTTCATTTTTTTGCTTTCCTTTTTTACCTTTGTTTATGCTTTCAAATATTCAAAATAATTATATTAGAAAATCTATCTACATAAAAACATTTGAAAAAATTTCAGTGAAATAATTTGATCATGTATTTAAAAAATTTGATCAAGCATTTGAAAATCTATTGGGCAAGTGTTCGAAAAATGTTAAATGTGTATAGAAAAAATGTTGAACAAGTATTTAAAATTGATGAATTGTTTTCATCATGTATATAAAAATGGTAATCAAGTATTTTAAAAAATAATGCTAAACAACTACTTGGAAAATGTTAATCAAGGATTTGGGAAATGTTAATCAAGGATGTGTATATTAAAAATGTTGACCATGTATTAAAAAAATTATGAATTTTTTTAATGATGATTTTTCATCATTGTACGTAAAAATGTTAAAGAATGTTTAAAAAATGTGAACAAGTGTTTGAAAATTTAAAATCAAGCATTTGAAACATTTTAAATGTGTATAGAAAAAATGTTGACCGTTTATTCAAGAAATGATGCTGTTTATAATGTATATAAAAATGTTAATTAAGATGTTTTAAAAATGTTGAACAACCATTTGAAAAATATTTATCAATCGTTTAGGAAATTTAATGTGTATAAAAAATGCTGACTATGTATTCAAATTTTTATATTTTTATTTGAAAACTGTTACTCAAGTATTTTTTTAAAAATGTGAAAAATATATAGAAAAAATGTTGACCATGTATTCAAAAAATGTTATTCTTGTATTGGAAAAATGTTAAATTGTGTATAAAAAAATGTTATCCATATATTAAAAAAATGTAGAATTAGTATTGGAAAAATATTAGACTTGTATTAAAAAAGGTTGTTGACATATAAAAAAATTGTAGAATAATAACCAAAAGAAGAAATAAAACCGCAAATAGAAACAGAATAAACAAACTGAAAAAAGAACATAAATGACAAAGAAACAAGATGCAAAAATAATGAAAAAACGGAGAATAAAAAAGTAAAATAGAAAGAAAATAAAAGAAAGAAACAGAGAATAAATAAAACTAAAGAGAAAGAAAAGATTTTTTTTGCGAAAACAGAGAAATAAAATGAAGAAAAACCGGCGAAAAAAGAAAACCAGAAAAATATTGAAAAACCTATGGAATACCGGCTCGTTTGTAGGCAAGTAGGTCGCACCCTCAATTTTAGCATCAATTGCACGCCAACTCAGTGGCTAGCAGCGCAACCTCCCGCCTAGAAGATCGCACGATCGACTCCTGGTCGTCCTTTTTTAGCGGTAAACCTGTAACACCCCTAGTGGTTAGCTAATGTGCCATGTCATCATGATCATTTTAATTAAATTGCATGTAGGAATTAATCCAACATTCAAATTCAAGTGTAAAATGCAAGTCAAATAATTACATCTACAAACTTGCGAGCAAAATAGTTCATAATTTTGTAAATAATCTTATGTAATTAAGGTTAAGGAAAACAACATCACTTGTTTGCTCTTTTTAACCTATCATCCAAAAACAGTACCAAAACAACCTCTTTTAAATCATTTCTAATTAAACCAAATTCAAATGGATTCAAATAATCCAACTTTTTGTGACAGTGCTAAATATTGTAATTCAATTATGTGACCAGATTCCACATTTAACAAAATTCAAATAGTATGAAAAGAAGATGCAAAACAGCGATGGAAATTAATATAGGAAAAAAAGAAAATAGAAATGCCCCACTGTGTTGTTGGGCTTCGAGTGCACAGGTGAAGGCCCAGCCCACCAGTGGTGCCGTCCCCTTCCTCTTGTTCATAGGGGGTCGTGGCAGGGGATCCCGGCGCCATGGCCGGCCATCCCCGCCTCCCTATAGGATAAGAGCATCCTCGATGCCCCTTCCAGGAAACCCTAGTTGCCTTTCCCCCCTTCCCCCTGTGCTACCTATTTCCCCCGCCCACGTAGAGCGCCACCATCGTCATGCCGCCGCCATAGCCGTGAACACCGTCGTCCCCGCACCCCACCAAGGTGTCCAGCAGCTCTACCGTGTCCTTCTTTGTCATCCACGCCTTCAAGCTCGAGCCGGAGAGCTCCACATCGAGCGGATCGACGTTGTCTTCAACCTCGCTATCGTCATCGACCATCGAGGCACTAGTGGGAAAACGACTAGCCACAACTTTCGTTTGTGGCGCGCCATTTTTCATCAATGCCAGCACTATTTTTTTTGAAATAGTGCTGGCGTGTGCCAAATTGGTACGCATCTATAAGTTGCTATTGCTGACGCTGCCAATACTTCCTACGCCACTACTATGTGGGCTCAGTTGTCGTGACCAGTTGCAGTATATTGCTGTCGTGCGATTTATAAACACGCCATAGATACTTAACTTTGTGCTGTCGTGTCTTCGCCCGGAACGCCAGCACTAAGTTGTGCCTATATATAGATGTGTTGGCAGCCCCTTGTTCTCAAATACATTCACTTCCATTCTCCACAAAATTCTACTCCCTCTTAGTCAGTTGCTTTGGTGACAATGGACTCACCAGAGCTTGTCGAATTGGCACGAGCCCCCTGTTCGAGCCCACGTCGGCGGAGCGTGTCGCAAGTTTGGGACTCCGCCGCCTTGGTCGAGCTCTCATCTCGCCCCGTTGGCCACGACATGCGCTCACCATGGCCATTGCAGCTAGCCCTGTCTGGCGAATCATCCCGCTGCAGCGCGACGTCCCTTTGACGATCCGGCAGCTATGCCACCGGCACTGAAGCTACCAGGAATCGAGCGAGGGCACATGTGCTGCTTTTTTGCGGTTGTGGACGCCCTGCTGATAAGCATATGTCGCACACACAAAGTAAGAGCGAGAGTTCTACATCTGCGGTAACCGTGGAAAGGTAATATGACAGAAAATATCTTGATATTCTGCTGATTTGCACAATTCGCGATCATTAATATATGTTTGTGTATATTGTGATCCATAGGCGTTAGGGACAAAATATTGCTACACATGGATATGGGTTGATCTCGTGCAGAAGTGTGAGCGAGTTGCTCGAGTACTCCATTGGTGAACTAAGACAACATATAGATGAGATGCAACTGAAGATTGAAGTGATGCGCGGCCAAATTCAAAAATTCAAGATGCTTCGATATGCCCTTTTAGTTGGTGTTATGCTTGGGCTCGTTCTCCCTGCTGGATCGTCGGCATCTTTTTTTTCTCATGGGAATCATTACACTGATTATGTTCTTAGTCTAGATCAAGAGTGTGTAGTACTAGAAGTTATATATATATATACGTGTTATTATTTTCATCCTTCAACTATCATGTATCTATGCTAGATTAATGAGATCGATGGATGTTGGCTGGTGTTCTCTAATTATTGGTTCCCCTTGTACGGTTACATATTTACATAAAATAATTAGTAAAATAACAATATAATAAACAATAGGAAAATAAAAAATAAAAAAATAAAACTAAACATATATATAAATATAAAAACAATATGTCTAACACATAATTAAAAGTAAAACAATATGTGTAACAGATAGCAATGGCGTTGGCCGCGTAGGCCAACGCCAGCAATTACCCCGCCGACCCCGGCATGATGTATTGATTAAATTAAGCCCCCCACAATCGTCGATCCCCATTAAATCGCCGCCGCCCCCGTCGCCCTCGCCTCCGCTGCTTCCACCGCCGGCGCCGCCTCCAACACCGAAGTCCCCGTCGCCTCCGCCTCCACTGCCGAAGTCCCCGCCCCCGTCGCCGTCGCCTCCGCATCCACCCTGGCCACCGCCGCCGTCCCCATCATCGTCGCCTCTGCCGAAGCCCCCGTCGTCGTCGCCGTCGCCTCCGCATCCATCCCGGCCACCGCCCCTTGCCCCGTCGCCCGCAATGCCTCCTCGCCGTCTACCGCCGCCGCGGGTGAGTTCTACTTAGTGTAGTGCAATAGTAGTGTAGAAAAATATCGAAATTTAGTGTAGTTGTAGACTATGATTTTAGATAGTGTAATTTTATTGTATTTCTAGTACTGTACTTGTGGTGAAAGAATGTAGTGTAGTTGTAGACTAGCTATGATTTTTGATAGTGTAATTTTATTGTATTTCTAGTAGTGTACTTGTGATGAAAGAATGTAGTGTAGTTGTAGACTAGCTATGATTTTAGATAGTGTAATTTTATTGTATTTCTATTAGTGTACTTGTGGTGAAAGAATGTAATGTAGTTGTAGACTAGCTATGATTTTAGATAGTGTAATTTTATTGTATTTCTAGTAGTGTACTTGTGGTGAAAGAATGTAATGTAGTTGTAGACTAACTATGATTTTAGATAGTGTAATTTTATTGTATTTCTAATAGTGTACTTGTGGTGAAAGAATGTAGTGTAGTTGTAGACTATGATTTATATAGTGTAATTTTATTTTATTTCTACTAGTGTACTTGTGGTGAAAGAACGTTTTATGCATTGTAGGTTTTGCAGGTACTCATTAATATGCCCATTTTTACTAACTTGTTAGTTATATATATGCATCATCACAGATGGCCCCGAAGTTTCGTGGTGTGCGACAGAAGTGAAATAAGTACTATGCCACCTTTAGGAAGGACAATGTCGTCCACGAACTTGGCCATTGGGACACCCCGAAGTTAGCGGCGCGTGCTTATGATGCCATGGCAATAGAGTTCTTTCAGGATGGGGCGAATGTGAACTTCCCTGAGTGTCGTGAGTTCGCGATGTTCCTCGCGCCTGAGGAGATGAGGATATGCACTAGGGTTGGGGAGAAGGAGAGCAAAGAGGCCGAGATGCAGTTCTTCGACCCATTGGTGAGCGAGCTTGCGAGAGATGACAAACTCGTGGAGGCCAACAAGATGATGTTACTTTAGTATGCAGCTAGGAAGAGCGCAGAGGAGTATCACATAGACTGGGATGCCTTGGAGCGTGAGGAGGAGGGGTCAGTAGGGGTGTCGTCGTAGGTCGACTAGGCACGACTACGAGGCCGGTTCCCCTGGCCACTAGCTTAGGGAGCGCTACCTATTTCATATGAACTGTTTAACTTTATGCATGTTTTATGTTTGAACTACGCATGGTTTGTAGAATTGTTTTATTACAAGTATGGATGTGTTAATAACTAGATGGGCGGATAGCGCTGATTCTTACTAACTGCTTAATTATGTTGCATTATATTTATGTGCATCTTATGTATGCTTATTTTTCTCAACTTCATGCATGAAAGCAGTATATGGATGCCCCATGTGAGACCCGCGGTTTGGTGAGATGCCAAAGGGATAAGAAGTTCTTCATAGATATGCAGAATGACTTCCTCACTAGGACGATATGTTTTAGTTGAACATGTTTTGATTGAGTTTCATGCATGATGTATACGGTTGTACCCAAAATTGTATAACTAGCTAGCTACTTCTTTCTTTCAATTTTGCTCAGGTCACCCCTTGCGGGGCAAGGCGTGACTTCTTAGAGAAGTTTAAAGTTCCAGTTGATGCCACCATCACATTCCAGTGCACCCTCATGAAGATGCTGACGGGCCAAAAATTCAATTGTCTTGTCACCAACGACGCAAACCGCACCTACTTCGGTTGCCCTGGTTGGAAAGCCCTTGCAGATGCTTACGAGATGGAAGCTGGGGGAGAGAGCCACGTTCTACCTTGACTACGATCGTGGCGAGATCATGGTCTACTACAAGTCTGCTGGCAGCGATAATGGTTCACTTACTCCGGACTATGACCCTGACTCCGCCCACCGAAAAGTCATAGTTAGCTAGTTGGCATGCATGGAAGATATCATGTTATTATCACCTCTATTTATTTGAACTTGTACATTCATATGTGTGTTACTTTGCCTACTTTATTAAACTATATCAATAAGTGCATTGTTGAATTTAAATGCTGTCACTGGTCTATTTATAGTTGATTTATTGACTATTCTTAAACTGGATTATGTTGTCATTTTGGTTGAAATCGCTGCTGTACAACTTTTATTTCAAATTTGAAAATCAAATTACTGGCGTCGAGAAAACATGGAACGTCACAACTGATGACTAATACTGCTGGCGTGGACAACACGGCACGCCATTACCGTCCAAAATACTGATGGCGTAGGTGCCAACGCCAGCGCTAATTTTTAACGCTGGTGCCATATTGGTGGCGTCGGGTGTCCACGCCATCAAGGCTGTTTTTGGCACGCCGTAGCTAGGATTTTCTCCACTAGTGAGGATTCGTCGCCTCTGCTGCTCCTAACCTCTCGCCGGTCCGTCGTGTGCCTCCCCTGTGAGCTCCTCGCTCCGTTCCCCTCTCCCCCTGTCATAGGCCGCCGCACCCCCTGCTCGAGCTTGCAGTCGCCACGCATGTTGCCGCGCTCCTCACACCCCTACGATGCCGGGGCGTGCGCCCGATGCGTCCTGGCCACGCCCGGCTCGCGCGCTACCGCCCGCGCCCCCACGTGCCCCGCGCTCGCTCACTTTGGTGCTCCTATCTGCTGCCGCTGCTACTCGCCTGCCACTGCCACTGCTGCCTGCTACTCACCTGTCGCCGCCGCCGCTGTGTTGCTACCCCGCCCGGCCGCACTCGCCGCTGCTTGGTGGACCACGACCTTCTGCGCGCACCCGCCGCTCCCCCCCGTGCTTGCACGGCCATGGCCGAGCCTCCCTTGTGTGCGAGCATGCACAACCAGGGGCTGGCTTGTGCCACTGCTAGCGGGCCCCACCCAGTTTATTTAGGCCTAAAACCGGTTATTGTAATCACCCTTGAAATAAATCATGTGCCCATGACATGTGCCCCCCTCTCTAATTAGCCTAATTTATTTAATCTGCTAGACTAACAGTCAATGACATATGGGCCCCATTGTATAGTAACCGCAGTTGACCATTCAACTGTTGACTGGGTCAACCGGGCCCTCTGGACCCACCTGTCGTCCACTGTGGCTAGCCCACAGTGGGTACACATAGAAATCATTGTTTAAATTCAAATTAATAATAATTTTTGGAAATGCAACAAACCTTAGAAATTCATAGAAAATAAACTGTAACTCCGATGAAAATAATTTATATATGAAAATGATCAGAAAATAAGACGAATCCAAATATCCTATCCACATACTTATCACATGCCCCCAACACAGCAAACATGGAACCTTCCCCTCCGGATCGTCTGACCGATAAATACCTTCGTTTATAACACTTAGCACTGCATTAGGTCACCCCTAGCGTAGCCTACTACCATGTCATGCACCGTGCTGCATCTGTGTGCTTTATATTTACTGTTTCTTCTCCGGTAGACCCCGAAACCGAAGCTGACACCACTGAGTAAGACTACGCTGCAAACGTTTAGCCACTTGCAGCAAAGCTTCTAGGCAAGCAAAACCCCCTTTATCATTCCTATATCGCCCATTCTTTCTCCCTCGTGCTTGCATTAGATTTTGCTACTGTTGTTCGATAGCTCCTATTCTAATGTATAGCCTAATTTTGTAACATGTTGTTGATAATTCACCTGTTGTCCTATATGCTTAGTATAGGCTGGTGAGTGATCCATCCGTGGTTTATCGAGGGTGATTCCTCGCTCACTGCTCCCGATGATGACTCTCATGAACCCATTGAGGGTGATTCCCCCAAGTTCACCTTGACATTTTACATCGAATGAGAATCTAACGAGGGTGATGATGACCCACAAGTATAGGGGATCTATCATAGTCCTTTCAACAAGTAAGAGTGTCGAACCCAACGAGGAGCAGAAGGAAATGACAAGCGGTTTTCAGCAAGGTATTCTCTGCAAGCACTGCAATTATTGCTAACAGATAGTTTTGTGATAAGATAATTCGTAATGGGTAACATGTAACAAAAGTAACTAAGGTGCAGCAAGGTGGCACAATCCTTTTTGTAGCAAAGGACAAGCCTGGACGAACTCTTATATAAAGCAAAGCGCTCCCGAGGACACATGGGAATTACTGTCAAGCTAGTTTTCATCATGCTCATATGATTCACGTTCGTTACTTTGATAATTTGATATGTGGGTGGACCGGTGCTTGGGTGCTGTACTTCCTTGGACAATCCTCCCACTTATGATTAACCCCTCTCGCAAGCATCCGCAACTACGAAAGAAGAATTAAGATAAGTCTAACCATAGCACGAAACATATGGATCCAAATCAGCCCCTTACGAAGCAACGCATAAACTAGGCTTTAACCTTCTGTCACTCTAGCAACCCATCATCTACTTATTACTTCCCAATGCTTTCCCTAGGCCCAAATCATGGTGAAGTGTCATGTAGTCGACTTTCACATAACACTACTAGAGGAAAGACAACATACATCTCGTAAAAATATGAAACAAATACCAAATTCACATGATTACTTATAACAAGACTTCTCCCATGTTCCCAGTGGAACGCCCACGATGCGGCTATATCTCCTACGTGTCGAGGCACGACTTAGAGGCATAACCGCATTGTGGTTTTGTCGCAAGAAGGGTCATCTTCACACAATCCCATGTAGTGAACAAGAATGGGATAACGAGAGTTGGCTTACAATCGCCACTTCACACAATACATAAATATAATTCATACATCATCCAAAATACACACATAGACCGACTACGGTCAAGATCCAAATGAAAATAAGATAACCCCAAATGCTAGATCCCCGATCGTCCCAACTGGGCTCCACTACTGATCATAAGGAAAAGACACATAGTAACGACCACGTTCCTCATCGAACTCCCACTTGAGGTCGATCCCATCATCTGCACTGGCATCGTCGGCACCTGCAACTGTTTTGGTAGAATCTGTGAGTCACGAGGACTCAACAATCTCACACCCGCGAGATCAAGACTATTTAAGCTTATAGGAAAGGAGGGTGTAAGGAGGTGGAGCTGCAGCAGGCACTAAGCATATATGGTGGCTAACATACGCAAATGAGAGCGAGAAGAGAAGCAACGGAACGGTCGTCATCTAGTAATGACCAAGAAGTGATCCTGAACTCCTACTTACGTCATTCATAACTCAAACCATGTTCACTTCCCGGGCTCCACCGAGAAGAGACCATCACGGCTACACACACGGTTGATGTATTTTCATTAAGTCAAGTGACAAGTTCTCTACAACCGGACATTAACAAATTCCCATCTGCCTCATAACCGCGGGCACGGCTTTCGAAAGATAATACCCTGCAGGGGTGTCCCAACTTAGCCCATCATAACCTCTTACGGTCAATGAAGGATAAACCTTCTCCCAGGAAGACCCGATCAGTCTCGGAATCCCGGTCTACAAGACATTTCGACAATGGTAAAACAAGACCAGCAAAGCCACCCGAATGTGCCGACAAATCCCGATAGGAGCTGCACATATCTCGTTCTCAGGGCACACCGGATGGGCAAGACGTCGGGTTGGCATAGACCCTGGTTGCCCAGGGGGCGCCGGACATCGCCCAGTTTGGGCCAGCACTCGAAGGAGCACTGGTCCGGGGGGGTTAAAATAAAGATGACCCTCGGGCTCGCGAAAACCCGGGGGAAAAGGCTTAGGTGGAAAATGGTAAAACCAAAGTTGGGCCTTGCTGGAGGAGTTTTATTCAAGGCGAACTGTCAAGGGGGTCCCATAAATCACCCAACCGTGTAAGGAACGCAAACTCAAGGAACATAATACCGGTAAGACAGAAACTAGGGCGGCAAGAGTGGAACAAAACACCAGGCATAAGGCCGAGCCTTCCACCCTTTACCAAATATATAGATGCATTAATTAAAATAAGAGATATTGTGATATCCCAACATATCCATGTTCCAACATGGAACCAACTTCAACTTCACCTGCAACTAGCAACGCTATAAGAAGGGCTGAGCAAAAGCGGTAACTTAGCCAAACAACAGTTTGCTAGGAAAGGATGGTTAGAGGCTTGACATGGCAATATGGGAGGCATGAAGCAAATGGTAGGTAGCGCAGCATGGCAACAGAACGAACAACTAGCAAAGCAAAGATAGAAGTGATTTCGAGGGGTGGTCATCTTGCCTGCAAGGTTCTCAGAGTTGTCGAAAGCTTGATCCTCGTAAGCGTACTCAACAGGTTCCTCGTTCACGAACTCGTCTCCCGGCTCTACCCACACAAGAACACAAGCAATCGGAACCACAATCAACCACGAGAAATGCACAAGCAACATGATGCAATACATGAATGATATGCAAGATATGATATGCGATGTATATGCGTGCTCCGGAAGGAAAATGATGAACAAGGAAGTAAGTTGGCAAACCAAGCATGCCACTGGAATGATGAGATGATTTCGGTTGAAATCGATATAAAGATCACCGGAAACGGATGCACGGTTTGCAAATGGCGAGCAAAACAATAATGACACGAATCTGCGATTATCAGCATGATAGGACTTAGAATGCAACAAGTAACAATGCTAAAGCACTCCAACATAGCAACAAAGCATATGGCAGTAATCTAAAGGAGATGCTTGACAAAAGATGAACACTGAGCTACGGCTAGATCACCACATAACAGGCTCAAACAAGCATGGCAAAAGTGCAAAAGATAACAGGTTCACAGACTTGGTGAAATTACTGGACATGACAGAAAACAGCATCAGGTAGCAATGTTCAGAGCATGAAATCAACATGCTACAGGAACTTAACATAGCAAAACAAGGCATGGAAGTATTATACTAAATGCATATGACAAAAGTCCCTTACTGACCATAAGCCAAAAAGGACTAGAAGATATGATGGCAACCATGTAAACATAGCAAGTTTCGTTAACAGATTTCAGACTTAGCAGAAAACAGAGCATGGCAGAAACAGTAATATGAAGGCATCTTGGTGAGCTTGATGCACTCACCATAAAGCAATGAATGACAAAACAAGTATACCTACAGCAAGATGGCATGTTTATGAAGCTATCCATGGCAAGAGCAAGTATATAGCATGTATGGAACAACTACAACAAGCTTGGCAAAATTGAATAACACGTAAACAATCTGCCAGAATTATTTTATAGCAAAAATAGAGCAAGATTGAGTCATGCTATAGCACTCCATAATTGCAAACAAGGACAGGAATGGATCAACTACAACAATATCTACAAAATATCCTTACTGAACATCTCCAAAATATGCATGGATCTCTCTGTAGCATCAAGTTTACATGGCAACAAAATAACAGCAGACAAAGACTTGCAGAAATCACCAAGTCCCTGAAATCAGAAACATTACGGAGCCTAGTTTGCATGCTTGTGCTAGTCACCACAGAGATCACAAAAATACATGGCATACACCACTGGAGAGATGGCATGGTATACAACAAAACACATGTAGAGCTCATGCCCATAAGATGCACAGATTAAATGATACAAAAATAACAAATCTCCAAGTTCTGCTAAGTAACAGCAGACAACAGCAACTAGCACTCTTGCACCAGAGATTTGGGCATCAATATGGACTCTAATGAACATGGTGCAACTGAACAAAATGAAGAGCATCACGAGACAAACAATTCAATATATCACACGCGTGAAACGGAGCTATATCCAGAGAGTTATGATGCGTTGAACATGGCAATATACTGCAAAATGCATAGGACTTGGAAATATTTCGGCGAATATCGGGGTCAACCTTCGGGTTTGACCAGATCGGGATCTGGCCGAGGGAGCTCGCCGGAGCGGCCGGAGGTTCGAGGTCGCCGGCGTCCGGCGTGGAGGGGAGAGACGGCGAGGCGGCGAGGTGGAGGAAGGAGGCGGCGACGGAGGGCGATGGCGGCGACGGGCGGCGCCGGCGGGCACCGGGGCGGCGGCGAGGTCGCGCGGGGCCGGCGGGGCTCGTCGGCGGAGCGGAGGGCGGCGGCGGCGCGGGGCGAGGAGGAGGCGCGGCGGAGGGCGCGCGGCGGCGTACGGGCCGGGAGGGCCCGCGGCGGGCCTGGCGGGCCGGCGCGGTGGAGGCGGCCGGGGCGCTGACGTGGCGGCCTCCGGTTCGCCGGGTGCGGCGGCGGGGAGGTGTCCGGCGGCGGAGAGGGAGCGGGGCTAGGGTTGGACTGCGAATGTTTTCGGGAGGGGATGCAAATATATAGCTAGAGGGAGCTAGGAGAGTCCAAATGAGGTGCGGTTTTCGCCCACATGATCATGATCGAACGACCTAGAGCATGGAAGAGAGTTAGGTGGGTTTTGGGCTGTTTAGAGAGGGTTTTTGTTTGCTGCAACACACAGAAGGCATCTGCGGTTACCCGGTTAACCGTTGGAGTACCAAACGACCTCCAAATGGAACGAAACTTGACCGGTGGTCTACCGGTGGTATACCAAGGCCACTTGACAAGCCTCGGTCCATTCCGAGAATATTCAACACCCGCTCACGAAAAGAAAACAAGAGGGGTGCGCCGGAGGAGGTGGGAGCGCCGGATTGCAAAACGGACAACGGGGAAAATGCTCGGATGCCTGAGACGAACACGTATGCAAATGCAATGCTCATGATGACATGGTATGAGATGCATGGCATGAAAAAAACAAAACGACAAACAAAACCCGACCACGGAGGGAATATCATAACACATAGCCGAAAATGGCAAGAGTTGGAGTTACAAATATGGAAAGTTACATCCGGGGTGTTACACCCAGGAACAAACATAACTACTCACAAAGCATATTGATGTTCATAATCAGAGGAGTATTAATTATCATTAAGGATCTGAACATATGATCTTCCACCGAATAAACCAACTAGCATCAACTACAAGGAGTAATCAACAGTACTAGCAACCCACCGGTACCAATATGAGGTTTTGAGACAGAAATCGGATACAAGATATGAACTAGGGTTTGGAGAGGAGATGGAGCTGGTGAAGATGTTGATGGAGATTGACCCCCTCTCTATGAGAGGATCGTTGGTGATGACGACGACTTCGATTTCCCCCTCGCAGAGGGAAGTTTCCCCGGCAGAACAGCTCCGCCGGAGCCCTAGATTGGTTCTGCCCAGGTTCCGCCTCAAGACGGCGGCGCTTCGTCTCGAAAGCTTCCTTATGATTTTTTCCAGGTCAAAACACACCATATAGCAGAAGATGGGCATCGGAGGCCTGACAGGGGGCCCACAAGGTAGGGGGGCACGCCTAGGGGGCAGGGCGCGCCCTCCACCCTTGTGGCTTTCTGGTGGGGCCCCTCTGGTACTTTCTTCGCCCAATATTTTTTATTAATTCCAAAATGACTCTTTGTAAATTTTCAGGACTTTTGGAGTTGTGCAGAATAGGTCTCTAATATTTGCTCCTTTTCCAGCAAAGAATTCCAGTTGCCGGCATTCTCCCTCTCATGTAAACCTTGTAAAATAAGAGAGAAAAGGCAAACGTGTTGTGCTATAATGTGTAATAACATCCCATAATGCAATAAATATCGACATAAAAGCATGATGCAAAATGGAAGTATCAACTCCCCCAAGCTTAGACCTCGCTTGTCCTCAAGCGAAAACCGAAATCGAAAAATATGTCCACATGTTTAGAGATAGAGGTGTCGATAAAATAAATTACGGACATGAGGGCATCATGATCATCTTTAGAACAGGAACATATATTGTCATATAATTTCTTATGCCAAAGTATCAATTCATTCACAAGGTAAAGTATGAATCAAAAACTTCATTAAAACTAACAAACTATGATCTCAGTCATTGAAGCAATTGCAATTTATCATAACATCGGAAAGATTCAATTTAAGAGCTTTTCAGCAAGTCCACATACTCAACTATCATTTAGTCTTTCACAATTGCTAACACTCACACGATACTTATGGGTTCCAGGCCTCAGTCGGACACAAAGAAAGATAGGGGCTTATAGTATCGCCTCCCAACCTTTTACCTCAAGGGTAATGTTAACACTAATACTTTATGATAACCTACATCCGAGTGGATATATATATATATCAGGATCTTTCTCCAACACATAGTGCTTGCCAAAAGGAAAAAGTGTAAATGGGAAAGGTGAAGATCACCATGACTCTTGTATAAGGGTAGAAGATAAAAGTAAAAGATATGCCCTTCGCAGAGGGAGGCAGAGGTTGTCATGCGCTTTTATGGTTGGATGCACAAAATCTTAATGCAAAATAACGTCACTTTATATTGCCGCTTGTGATAAAGAACTTTATTATGCAGTCCGTCGCTTTTATTTCTTCCATATCACAAGTTCGTACAAAACTTATTTTCTTCCCACTAATAGATCATACATATTTAGAGAGCAATTTTTATTACTTGCACCGATGACAACTTACTTGAAGGATCTTACTCAATCCATAGGTAGGTATGGTGGACTCTCATGGCAAAAACTGGGTTAAGGGATGTTTGGAAGCACAAGTAGTATCTCTACTTGGTGTAAAGGATTTGGCTAGCATAAGAGGGAAAAGCAAGCTCAACATGTTGGATGATCCATGACAATATAACTTCTATTCGGATATAAGAAAACATAACCCATTATGTTGTCTTCCATGTCCAACATCAACTTTTTAGCATGTCATATTTTAATGAGTGCTCACAGTTACAAAAGATGTCCAAGATAGTATATTTAATGTGAAGCCTCTCTTTCTTTATTACTTCCTATTAATTCCAACAATGACCAAAACTATGTTTGTCAACTCTCAACAAATTTTATTCATCACACTCTTTATATGTGAAGTCATTACTCTCCATAAGATCAATATATGATCTTTTTATTTCTTACCTTTTATTTTATTCCCTCAAGATCATAGCAAGAAAGCAAATCCCTTAACTCAAAACTACTCTTTGTTATATATACCTAACGGACTCGATTACATAGATAGATCTCAAAAGAAAACTCAAAGCTAGATCATACTAAAACTTTATTCTACTAGATCAAGATATAACCAAAAGGATCGAACTAAGAAAAACGATAAAAGTAAAGGTGTGATGGTGATACGATACCGGGCCACCTCCCCCAAGCTTGGCAGTTTCCAAGGGGAGTGCCCATACCCATGTATTTATGTCTCTTTCTTCGGAGGTGGTGATGATGGAGTTGTTGATGACAAAGTGGGCTTGTCCTTCTTCCTCAGCTTACGCTTGAGAATGGAATTTCCCTCCTTCGGGTCATTGACCTCCTGCTCTAGTATTAATACCTTTTTGCATAATTCTTGCTTGCTCTCCTGCAAAAGATGGAAAGGGATAAACTCGATCTGAGGTTTCTTTTCTTGGGTGACTTGACTTTTTGAACTCCACGTGCATGTCCCCAAGTTGGGGTAGTGGGACTTCCTCTTCATCGGAACTTGTCTCTTCTTTTCCTTTCTGGTCATAGTCTTCTTCTTCTTCCTCCATGGTCCAACCATAATGCTCCACATCCCCGTAAACCTTGGGGTCTGCAATGTAATCAGCTACATAGCTCTCTCCCTTCGAATCTTGGGACGACATCTTGCTCCAAATATGCTACAGAAACAACTCAAAACGAAAACAGGGGATTTTGCCGTGGTACAGTGGTCAAAACCTTCGGGAGATTATATAATGAATTTTTACCGACCAAAAGAAGTATTGTGCAAGAAAACAGAGTCTGGAGGGCACACGAGGTGGCCACAAGGCAGGGGGCGCGCCCTCCACCCTTGTGGTCTCCTCGTGCATCTTCCGGACTACTTTTAATTTTTCCTAATTTTTTAAATATTCCAAAACGAAGAAAAATTGCTATTAGAACAGTTTTGGAGTCGGTTTACTTACCGTACCATATACCTATTCCTTTTCGGAGTCTGAAACATTCTGGAAAGTATCCCTTATGTACTCCTCCGGTGTTATGGTATTAATTATATTGGTTTAAACATTTATGGGAGTACCTGAGATATAATGTTTGATTCTTTGACCGTTTACCACCTTCGGATTTGTGCCTTCGGCGTTGTTGATTTTGAAGGAAATATGCCCTATAGGCAACAATAAAGTTATTATTTATTTCCTCATATCATGATAAATGTTTATTATTCATGCTAGAATTGTATTAACCGGAAACATAATACATGTGTGAATACATAGACAAACAGTGTGTCACTAGTATGCCTCTACTTGACTAGCTCTTTGATCAAAGATGGTTAAGTTTCCTAACCATAGACATGAGTTGTCATTTAATAAACGAGATCACATCATTAGGAGAATGATGTGATTGACTTGACCCATTCCGTTAGCTTAACACTTGATCGTTTAGTTTACTGCTATTGCTTTCTCCATGACTTATACATGTTCCTGTGACTATGAGATTATGCAACTCCCAAATACCGGAGGAACACTTTGTGTGCTACCAAACGTCACAACGTAACTGGGTGATTATAAAGGTGCTCTACAGGTGTCTCCGATGGTGTTCGTTGAGTTGGCATAGATCGAGATTAGGATTTGTCACTCCGATTGTCGGAGAGGTATCTCTGGGCCCTCTCGGTAATGCACATCACAATAAGCCTTGGAAGCAATGTGACTAATGAGTTCGTTGCGGGATGATGCATTATGGAACGAGTAAAGAGACTTTCCGGTAACGAGATTGAGCTAGGTATTGAGATACCGACGATCGAATCTCGGGCAAGTAACATACCGATGACAAAGGGAACAACGTATGCTGTTATGCGGTTTGACGATAAAGATCTTCGTAGAATATGTTGGAGCCAATATGAGCATCCAGGTTCCGCTATTGGTTATTGACCAGAGATGTGTCTCGGTCATGTGTACATAGTTATCGAACCCGTAGGGTCCGCACGCTTAAAGTTCTGTGACGATCGGTATTATGAGTTTTTGTGTGTTTTGATGTACTGAAGCTAGTTCGGAGTCCCGGATATGATCACGGACATGACGAGGAGCCTCGAAATGGTCGAGACGTAAAGATCGATATATTGGACGACTATGTTCGGACACCAGAAGTGTTTCGGGAGTTTTCTGGCATATACCGGAGTACCGGGGGGTTACCGGAACCCCCCGGGGAAGCTATTGGGCCTTATGGGCTTTAGTGGAGAAGAGAGAGGGCAGCCAGGAGGTGGCGCGCGGCCCCCTTGCCCCAGTCCGAATTGGACAAGGGGAAGGGGCGGCGGCCCCCTCTCCTTCCTTCTCTCCACCTCCTCCTTCCCCCTTCTCCTTCTTGGAATTGGAAAGGGGGGGGGGGCAAACCTACTTGGAGTAGGATTGCCCCCCCTTGGGCGCGCCTCTCCCTTGGCCGGCCCTCTCCTCCTCCCCCTCCTTTATATACAGGGGCATGGGGCACCCCAAAGACACAACAATTGATCTGTTGATCTCTTAGCCGTGTGCGGTGCCCCCCTCCACCATAATCCACCTCGGTCATATCGTAGTGGTGATTAGGCGAAGCCCTGTGTTGGTAACATCATCATCACCGTCACCATGCCGTCGTGCTGACGAAGCTCTTCCCGGAAGCTCTACTGGATCATGAGTTCACGGGACGTCACCGAGCTGAACGTGTGCTGAACGCGGAGGTGCCGTACGTTCCGTGCTGAGGATCGGTCGATCGTGAAGACGTACGACTACATCAACCGCGTTGTTATAACGCTTCCGCTTACGGTCTACGAGGGTACGTAGATGACACTCTCCCCTCTCGTTGCTATGCATCACCATGATCTTGCGTGTGCGTAGGAATTTTTTTTAAATTACTATGTTCCCCAACAGATTTTGATGGCACCGGAACGATAGACCTCCTCGATAATGTAAGGACCTTCCCATTTAAAGAGAAGCTTTCCTGCAAAAAATCTTAAACGAGAGTTTTTATAGAAAAACATGACCACCTACATTAAACTCAACTTTTGTATCTTTTTGTCATGCCATCTTTTAACTTTTTCTTTAAACGACTTGGCCTTCTCAGAGGCTTGGGTTCTCCATTCATCAAGTGAGCTTATGTCAAATAACCTCTTCTCACCAGCAAGTTTGAAATCATAGTTGAGCTCTTTGATTGCCCAATAAGTTTTATGTTCTAGTTCAAGAGGTAAGTGACAAGCCTTTCCATAAACCATTTTATATGGGGACATACCCATAGAGTTTTTATAAGCAGTTCTATAAGCCCATAATGCATCATCAAGTTTCTTAGACCAATTCTTTCTAGATCTATTAACAGTCTTTTGCAAAATCAATTTAATCTCTCTATTGCTAAATTCTACTTGACCACTAGACTGAGGATGATATGGAGATGCAATTCTATGGTTAACATCATATTTAGCAAGCGTTTTACAGAAAGCACCATCAATAAAATGTGAACCACCATCAGTCATTAAATATCTAGGGACTCCAAACGTCGGAAAAATAACTTCTTTAAGCATCTTAATAGAGGTGTTATGATCAACACTACTAGTTGGAATAGCTTCTACCCACTTAGTAACGTAATCAACAACAACTAAAATATGTGTATACCCATTGGAGGAAGGAAAAGGTCCCATATAATCAAAGCCCCAAACATCAAATGGTTCAATAATGATGAATAATTCATAGGCATTTCCTGACGTCTACTAGTATTACCAATTCTCTGGCATTCATCACAAGACAAGACATACTTACGAGCATCCTTGAAGAGAGTAGGCCAATAAAAACCTGATTGCACTACCTTGTGCGCAGTTCTATCTCCAGCATGGTGTCCTCCGTAAGCCTCGGAGTGGCTCTTGCATAGGATCTGTTCCTGTTCAAGCTCAGGTACGCAACGTCTAATAACACCATCTACTCTTTCTTTATAAAGGTGTGGGTCATCCCAAAAGTAATGTCTTAAATCATAGAAAAACTTTTTCTTTTGCTGGTATGTGAAACTAGGTGGTATAAACTTAGCAATAATGTAATTAGCATAATCAGCATACCATGGAGTATTACGAGAAGCATTTATGATAGCTAATTGCTCATTAGAGAAACTATCATCAATAGGCAGTGGGTCATCAAGAACATTTTCTAACCTAGACAAGTTGTTTGCAACGGGGTTCTCAGCTCCCTTTCTATCAATAATATGCAAATCAAATTCTGGCAGCAAGAGAACCCATCTAATAAGTCTAGGTTTAGCATCTTTCTTTTCCATAAGATATTTAATAGCAGCATGATCGGTGTGAACAGTTATTTTGGAATCAACAATATAAGATATGAACTTATCACAAGCAAAAAGGACTGCTAAAAATTCTTTTTCAGTAGTAGCATAATTTCTCTGGGCACTGTCTAGAGTTTTACTAGCATAATGGATAACATTCAATTTCTTATCAACTCTTTGCCCTAGAACAGCACCAACAGCATAATCACTAGCATCACACATAATTTCAAAGGGTAAATTCCAATCAGGTGGCTGAACAATAGGAGCAGAAATCAAGGCTTTCTTAAGTATTTCAAATGCTTCTACACAATCATCATAAAAAACAAAAGGAACATCTTTTTGCAAGAGATTAGTGAGAGGCCTAGAAATTTTAGAGAAGTCTTTAATAAACCTCCTATAGAAACCAACATGACCAAGGAAACTTCTTATACCTTTGATATCTTTAGGACACGTCATCTTTTTAATGACGTCTACTTTAGCTTTATCAACTTCAATACCTTTTTCAGAAATTTTATGCCCCAAGACAATACCTTCATTAGCCATAAATTGGCACTTCTCCCAATTCAAGACGAGATTAGTTTCTTTACATCTCTGCAAAACTCGATCAAGGTTGCTTAAGCAATCATCAAAAGAAGTTCCGTAAACGGAGAAATCATCCATGAAAACCTCAACAATCTTTTCGCAAAAGTCAGAGAATATAGCAGTCCTACATCTTTGAAAGGTAGCGGGTGCATTGCATAAACCAAAAGGCATACATATATAAGCAAAAGTACCGAAAGGGCAAGTAAAAGTGGTCTTTTCTTGGTCTTCTTTTGACACAGATATTTGAGAGAAACTAGAATAACCATCTAGAAAGCAAAAATGTGTATGTTTGGATAGTCTTTCTAGCATTTGATCAATAAAAGGTAGAGGGTAATGATCTTTTCTAGTAGCTTTGTTTAATTTGTGAAAATCAATTTCCATATTCTATAACCTGTAACAATTCTTTGTGGGATCAATTCATTCTTATCATTAGGAACAACGTAATACCTCCCTTCTTAGGGACACAATGAACGGGACTCACCCATCTACTATCAGCGATAGGATAAATTATACGTACCTCCAGAAGCTTTAGTATTTCATTTCTTACCACTTCTTTCATCTTGGGATTTAATGGTCGTTGGCGATCAACAATTGGTTTAGCATTAGGATACATATTAATTTTGTGCTGACATAGAGCGGGACTAATGCCCTTAAGATCATCAAGAGTATATCCAATAGCATCACGGTGCTTCTTCAGAGTTTTCAATAATCTCGTTTCTTCATGCTCTGAAAGGTTAGCACTAATAATAATAGGATATATCTTCTTTTCATCAAGATAAGCATATATCAAAGTATAAGGTAATTGTTTAAGCTCAAACACGGGATCACCCTTGGGTGGAGGAGGATCCCCAAGGATTTCAACAGGAAAATTGTGTTTCAAAACAGGCCCTTGATTAAAGAATATTTCATCTAATTCCTTTCTTTCTTTCATAAACATGTCATTTTCATGGTCTAGCAAATATTGTTCTAAAGGATCAGTAAGAGGCACGACAATGGAAGCAAGACCAACAATTTCATCCTTACTAGGCAATTCTTTATCATGGGGTTGTTTATGAAATTTAGAGAAATTAAAATCATGAGACATATCCCCAAAACTTACAGTAACGATTTCTTTCTCACAGTCTATCTTAGCATTAACAGTGTTCAAGAAAGGTCTACCAAATATAATGGGACAAAAATCATCTTGCGGGGGACCAAGAACAAGAAAATCAGTAGGGTATTTTATTTTCCCACACAAGACTTCAACATCTCTAACAATCCCAATTGGTGACATAATATCTCTATTGGCAAGCTTAATAGTAACATCAATATCTTCTATCTCAGCAGGTGCAATATCATTCATAATTTCTTGATATAAGGTAAAATGAATTGCACTCACACTAGCACCCACATCACATAAGCCATGATAACAATGATCTCCTATTTTAATAGAAACAATAGGCATGCCAACAACAGGTCTATGTTTATCTTTAGTATCGGGTTTAGCAATTCTAGCAGCTTCATCACAGAAATAAATAACATGCCCATCAATATTGTCAACCAAGAGATCTTTGACCATAGCAACAATAGGTTCAACTTTAATTTATTCAGGGGGTGTAGGTGTTCTAGTATAACTCTTATGAACCACAGTTGAAGCTTTAGCATGATCCTTTATTCTAATAGGAAAAGGTGGTTTCTCAATATAAGCGGTAAGAACAATCGGATATACATTATAAGTAACAATTTCTTCTTCAACTTTAATAGGTTCTACTACTTTTACTTCAATGGGCGGATGATATTTAAACCACTTCTCTTTAGGGATATCAACATGAGTAGAAAATGATTCACAGAAAGAAGCTACTATCTTAGAGTCAAGTCCATATTTAGTGCTAAATTCACGAAAAGCATCGGTATCCATAAAAGATTTAACACAATCAAACTTAAGTTTTGTACCTGACTCATTACTTTCGTCGAGTTCCCAATCTTCAGAGTTGCATCTAATTATTTCGAATAAATCCCATTTGAATTCAATAGTCTTCTTCATAAAAGAACCAGTACAAGAAATATCGAGCATGGATTGATCATTACGAGAAAGCCGAGCATAAAAATTCTGAATAATAATTTCTCTTGAGAGCTCATGATTGGGGCATGAATATAACATTGACTTAATCCTCACTGTCGTGGATTTGTCACGGCAGATATCCTAGTGTGAGGACTTAGTCGTGAGGCCAACGCATCTATGTGGTAGCTTGAGAGGGGTTGGTCGGGATGAAAGACGCGAGGCGGATTAACACACAAGACAAGGGTTTAGACAGCTTCGGGCCTCGGGAAACATCATCCGGTAATAACCCTACATGCTGTTTGTGGCTAGGTCTCATTATACTCATGAGGGAGTCACCGCATAAACCAGCTCTCCTCTAGTTGTGTCTAGCCTTAAAGATTCTCCCTCCTCTTGGGGTGCCCTGCCCCTCCTTATATAAGTTAAAGGGGCAGGTTACATGTAGAGTCCTAGTTGGATTAATACTTAAACTATTCTGACTTCTCATCACGGGCTTCTCTCCATGGGCTTCTTAACGTCTTGGGCTTATTAACCCCAGGCGACTCTGTCTGCCGGGTTATAACTGTCTGCCGGCTTACCACTGTCTGCCGGCTTACCACTGTCTGTCGGCTTACCACTGGGTCACCAGGCTCATCCGGGTCATCAGTGAGTCGTCAGTCCTCGGGCAGTTTATCAATGAAATACCAAGTCCCAGCCGGGTCATAACTTCGGTCGGGTCATACCGCGGGGTATATCCCCGACATTAGCCCCCAGTTTAATTTGGATTTATCCATGTTAAACTGATCCTGGTCATCCTTAAGTCCTTGTCATTTCCTTCTTCTGAAAAGTCCGGATCAATAAGCCAACCTCATAATCAATTTGCTGATATTGGTTTCTCACAGAAAAATATTGTGAAGAATAATTCATTTGAAAAAATATTGGTCTTGAAATACTCATCTGATTTTCAATCGGCTTGAAGATGTAGAACTTGCTGGTTTAACATTGCCAAAATTGTTGGTTTGTAAATATTGATGGCACCAAGTCATAATTGTTGCTAACATCAAGCTTAAAAATGTACCTCCCTTATATGCATATCACTTGTAGCCCCCAAGTCTTAAGAAGGAAGCATAGTAACAGCTTATGACTTGCATCAATATAAACATTGCAACTCTAGAGAAATCCGAGTTGTTCATCTAAGTCACTAGTCATAAACTGAATGTTCCACATATATAGCCCCCAAGTGCCGGGTTGTCATGCTTGCAACAATCTGGGACTTATAATTGCCTTATGCTCATGAAAACTTCAACCAGTGTAGCCCCCAAGGGTCGGGTCATTATGCAATAATGAGCAGGGACTTTGTAGACATGATCATGTAGGCTTTGAATAGCAACGTGTAGCCCCCAAGTGCCGGCTCAGTAAGATAATACTGAGCTGGGACTTTATATATACTTCATTGAAAATAACATCATATGATGTAACCCCCACCATGGGGCTTGAACCCATGTCCACAAGGTTAAGAGCCGTGTGCTCTACCAACTGAGCAATGGACCCTTCAATATAACTCAACCGGCTTGTGTACTTTGAATTTTTGACAGGAGCAATTGGTAGCGCCCAAGGGCCGGCTCATCACTATGTGATGGGTCGGGTCTTCAATAAGGTGAGTTAAAAATGACCTTGCATTAGCCCCCAAGTGCCATGGTGCATGCTGGCAGTGACATGGGACTTGCATATTTGATGTAATCTCCACTTGAATAATGTAGCCCCCAAGTGTCGGGTCGTGTGCCTGCAGCGACTCGGGACTATTCCTTCCATTGTAGAATAAATCATATCTATTGATAAAGAAATAATAACCATTGCGCTGAAGCGACTTTGAAAACCTCAATCATAATACTGGTTATTGATAACCATAATAAAATTCTAGCCATGTTGGCTATCCAAGATTTGAATAATATAATCCGGTATGAAAACCTCAATCATTCAATATCATAACGAAAATCCAGCCAAGTTTGGCTATTAAAGATTTGAATACTTTATCTGTTGACAAGTAAATCCAGAGTTTAAATACCCGGCGGCTCTTGGCCGACGGAGACTTAATGCGCATCCATTGTAGTCCTGGATTTTTGTAACCCGGTGGCTTATAGCCTTTGTGAAAATCAATAATTGATAACCCTTTTGAAACACCAATTTCATTTTTTGATGATGGGCTTGAACTTAATCATTTATGTAAGTCATAGCTCTGCAAATCCTGCAGAGAGTTTAAACAACATATGTCCTGGCGACTTAACGCCAAAAGCCAGGGCGGGTAACAACCCAAACATAATAGTCTTATGCAATTATGGGGAAGACTATCAATAAGGCCATTCAAGCCTAAACATACTGGCAACTTAAAGTTAAAAGCCAGGGTGAATTATCAAACCGCGCATATTCATATAACCAGAAAAACATACCTGTAGGATTGATTTATACTGCTGGCTTACATTGCCATACCCAGTGAAGGTAACAATCCAATTATTTATAAGCGCATAATTCCAATGGCGCAATCCAAATACATATTGGCGACTTAACGTCCAAAGCCAGACCGGGTTATCAAAACCCCAAATATGCTCAAATATGAGTCATAAAGATTACGGTTACATGGCCTGAATTGTTTAAAACCACATGTTAATATGGAACAAGGATATGAATCCAAAAAATGCTCTGAGGAAATAAAAAATCAAAATAACAAGGCTTTCACAGGCCGCCAAGCCTAAAACCAAGTGCTTTCAAAGGGCCGCACAACCACTGAGTCAGGGCCGAGCCGGCAAAATAGGAGGCTCTGTGCGAAACTCTAAAATGGGCCTTATCTCACTAAGAAAAACACTACATAAACATAACTATAATAATATAAAGTTCATAATATCTTAGATACCAACTGGAAAATATAAAAATTGTACCTATTATTGATTGTATGGTCTTCAGTCTTCACTTAAACAACATCATTCTTTTAGTGTTCTTTGTAATAAAATCCTCTATAATATCCTCATAATCAATCTTGTCCAATAGATTACTCTCCAGTGCTATTGTGGCCAAATCAGTGAGCCTTTGTTGTGTCATGGTAGTGTGCATATAGGACTTCAATAGCTTCAATTTAGAAAAGCTCCGTTCTGCCGAAGTAACAGTCACAGGGATAGTCAACAGAACTCTATATGCAATACATGCATTGGGGAAACAATCATGCCGCTTCAAAAACTTTAGAATTTCAACTGGCCCAATATTTTCCTTTGGCATGAAATTTTGAAGAAACATCAACTCCACATAAAGTTCATTAGCATCAATGTCAGACTTCCCATCCTTTTCAAGAGCAACCTCAAGATTGTCACAAGAAGTTTTCAAGCTATTCTTATCCAATGATTGCAATGTTTCAGAGGTAAACAAGAAACCAAATATTTTCTGGTAACCATGATATTGGTCAAATCTGCTTGTAAGTGAGAGAATTGCTTGATCAACAATACGTAAAAAATAGTTGACTCTGAATGATTCCTCTGCAGACTGTGTGGCAACGTTTGCATCATCTGGGTTCTCATCAAAATGTCTCTTTCTTTTAATTTCTCGTCTTTTATGAAATGTTGTACCAATATCCATCTCAAGTGCAATTACTTTGGCTATCTCCAATGCTTCTAAAAAACCAGTGTCCCTATAACCCTTGAAGAAAGAAAGCAATCCTTGCACTTTCTCAATAGCAACACCAATAAGCATATCCTTTGCTTGCAAGTGTTTGCTTACTAAATTAACAGCATACAATACCTCATACCAAATGACTATCGCCACTATAAATACATACTCTCCAAGTTCATTATTTGCCAAACCTTTAGCCTCACTGCTCGTTTTTGTATCATTATCAGTCTCAGATACCTGAAATGAAAATAAAGAAAATATATGTTATAGTTAGAGAAAACTAAAGAATTACATCATAACAATATGAAAATATTGGGTACCTGAAGTAGGGCCTCCCGAATGTCTGCACATTGAAGTCGAATAGCTTTAACACTGTCAACACGACTCTCCCAGCGTGTAGCTGACACTGACTTGGGAGTTAGTCCTGTTATGTTATTTTTCAGAATCTGCCATTTCTTAGTAGAATTAGCAAAAGTCGTATATATGCGTTGGATGATTCCAAAGAAGTCTTTAGCTTTACCGCAAGTCTTAGCCATATCACAAAGTGTCAAATTAAGGCTATGACAACCACAAGCAGAATAGAATGCTCTAGGATTTACATTCAAAAGTCTCCTTTGGACACCTTGCTGGTTTCCTTTCATATTTGACCCGTTATCATAACCTTGTCCTCTCACATCATCTATATCAAGATCAAGAAGCTTTAGTTCATTCTCTAGCACTTCAAAAAGCCATTGCCCAGTCGTATCATTCACATCTAAAAATCCTAGAAAGGATTCTTCTATGCAAACATGACTAGAAGATGAATCAACATATCTTATGATTATAGACATTTGAACTTGATGGCTTGCATCTGGGGTACAATCAAGTATGACAGAGAAGTACTTTGCACTTTATTTTCTTAACAATCTCATACCTAATAGCAGAAGCAAGTAGGTGTATCAACTCATTCTGAATCTTAAAATCAAGATAATGAGTATGAGTTTCTTCATTTGTAATACGACGGACATGCTCTTGAATAACCGGGTCAAATTCAGCCAACATCTCAACCAAACCCAAATTGCCATTGCTATCTTCATACAATTTTCTGTTAGTACCACGAAAGGCTAGATTATGCCTGGCAAGGAATTTTACAATGCAAACGATTCTGGACAGAACTTTTCTCCAGTGCTCCTTTTCACTCTCAAGTTGTCGTTGAGCAGCTTTATCAATTGTTTCATGCTTTTGTAATCTAGTACGCAACTCATACCAAGTTGTCATATTCAAAACATGATCTGCACTTGTCTCATGCTCTTTAAGTCTAGTGCCAAGATGTGTCCAATCATTATACCCCTCATTTGCCAAATTACCTTTTCGATACCCTTTTGCGAATAATTTACAACCGAAGCAAAACACTTTATCGAGTTCCTCATAATAGACAAGCCAATCCCTATCGCAATGCTCTCCATTCAATAGAATTCTAGTGTAGAATAGTGCAGAAAACCTCCTTTTATATTTATCCTTACGACCTTTCTTAAATGACATGTCCCTTTGAGGGCCCTTTTGTGCTAAAATATCAATTTGCTTAGAATTAAGGGAATCCCAATTTCTTGGATCAAATATATCAAACTAAAAAGAATCATCAACGTCTGCAGTAGGTGAAGTATTCAAGTTACCATCAGTATTACTAGCCCCAATGTCATCACAATTTTCTTCACTCTCAACATTATTTTCTATCTATGTCTCGGCATCTCTAGGGCTAGGATCATTGTCAACATTATTATCCGGAGCATGCTCTCTATCAAGTGACTGATTATCGGAGGACACTTGTGGTATTCCTATGACAAAATTATCCATATCTCCTTTTTGAGACAGAGTTAAATCCTTTTTTTTTGTTTCTTCAAACGCTTTTTGTAACCAGATTCATGTTTTCTAAATGCAGACATGACTTGGATCTTGCAATACTAGACACCTAATAGATGAAAAGAATATTAAAATTAACTGTAAGATTTTGGAAGAATCAAACAGCTGGCAGAAATCAAAATTCAAAGTAAAGGCCAAAGGGCTCACATGATTACTAGGTATTGACGTGACGACGCTTAAAAAACAAAGATCGGGAGATTGGCCTGAACTTTCCTTGCCTTTCAGGTGATTTAGTTCAGGTCCTCCCTGTCCGCTGTTGACCTGTTGTCCGGCCGTTCATGCTGCTCCTGTCCTCTTGAATCCTGAAAAGGGCCTACAACGTTGGAAGTTGGAACGGAATCATGAGATTTGTAAGGAAGGAAAGGAAGGATCGGAGGAACCCTAACATGCCGCCAGTGCCAGACGAATAGACACCTCGTCGCTTCGCTCGTGTCGATGACGATCGATCGCTGATTTTTTTGTTCTTTTTCATCGGATCGATCCTATCATTGGATGAGGCGTAGACTAGTCGGGGCTGCTCCAGGTCCAGGACACCAGGCCAAGAGGCCCAAAAGGTTACTTTTTTTTAGCTTAGTATATATACTGTTGCGAAGAAATTTGGAGGCCCCTGAAGCGAGGGGGCCTTGTGCAAGCGCACAGGTAGCACACCCTTAGGCTCAGGCCTGCACTGAGTTAATCCTTCATGCAAACCTTATAAGCCGGGCCTCACATGACCAATCGTCATTTTAACTTTGACAAGTTCAGGGTCTGTATAAGATTGACTTGTCAAAAGTACGGCGGGTCATTCCAGGATTACCTGGGCGGAGTGGCAGACTTAAAAAGTCAGGATAACCCGGGTTTTTAGGTGAATACACCTGGCTTCCAAGCCCGACTTCTATAGCCTATTACAAGGGTCATAAAAACTCTTGTCCGTTGAACAAAGAGCCCCCAAGTAACGTTCCATTCCAGGCTTACTAGCCGGATCAAAGGGTAATCATAGATATGCTCGATGAGCAGGAAGCCCCCAAGTATGTTGTAATCATGGCGTACAAGCCGGATCAAAAGGGATATTCACAGCTATGCTCGATGAGCAGGAAGCCCCCAAGTGACCATAATAAGAAAGCCCATAAGGCAGGATACCCATGTTTGAACCGCGCATCATGGCAGCAAGTTCTCTTTGGCAGCTTTTAATTTTTTTGAGAACTCGAACTTGCGAGAGATGAATTCTTCTTAAATCGGAATTGTAAACCAGATATTGAGAGTTTCAAAGCTTGGTGAAAGACAGATTTCCTTTGAACCGGATCTTAAACCGGCATTCTTCATTTTGAGCCGGAAATTTTCTGACGGCCTTTAAATTTTCATAAATATAGCAGTAGCCTCCGGGACCAGGTTATCTTCCCTCCAATGACCCGGAGTTCTTAAATCTACTCAAACTGGCAATATTTACTGAGTCATGTCATCATAGCCCCCGAGTCTTTAAGACTACTCGAGGAGTGTGCTTGAGACTCTCCATACTTGACCGTGATATGAACCGGCATATAGTTGAACAGCGGATTACTGAAATATGTTGAATCTCGACAGGTTATAAATGACCCTGTCCATTGATCCATCTGATGTAGGCAAGGGCCATAGTTTGATGGTCTCCTTTGCAATGATGAATTCTGCATAAGAAATTACACAAACGAGAGTAATTGTTCTCGAAGAAAAAAAGTATCAATAGAAACTTGATAGGATGGATTTCACCTGATATGTTTTATCGAGAATTATCAGCCGTAGGATTGTATCAACAATGACAGAGGTGATGGCTTAAAGTGCTGCACCAGGCGGCTCAGGAAAGATCCTCCGGGTCATGTTGACCATTTTTTTCAGCACTTTGTCCACTTTGACTTTTCTTTCTGTTGTTCCAACTAGTGCAAGCACACGAGAAAGGAGAAGCACGACGGCTTAGCACAATGCAAGGTGCGGTGAAACGGCGCTCAGTGCACTGTAAGGCAGTGGCGGTTTACAAGCGCGGGCAGAGGTGGCTGAACATGGCCGTGGCTGTGGGGGAGGCGGCTCGTCCTCGCCAGCTTGAAGATGGCCAGCAGAAGCAACCCGCGACAGAAGAATCCGGTGGCAGTGCGGCACTAGGTAGTAGAGCCGGTTTTGAGGCCCTCCGTGACTGCAGCGGCAGCGGAGGCAGGGCCACGGTAGCATTGGTGGCTCAAGGCGATAGGGGCAGCGGCTCAGGTGAGCCACAGGTCAGAAGTAGACCTAGGTAGGGATGCGGCGCTGCTGGCGGCTTGACGGGCTCAGCACAGGCAGAAACGAGCCGGGGGCGCAGCGGTGGCGGTTCACGGGTGGCTCGGGCCGCTGCTAGAGATGAAGACGAGGCAACGCGTGGTGGGGCGATGGGCTAGGCGATGAGGCGTGGTGGCACGTGGGGAGATGGTCGCCCAAGGCAATGGTGATTTGGCCGGAACGGCTCTTGGCGGGGGTGGCGGCTTAACAGAAAGCGGAGACTCCAGGAGGCGAGGCGCGACGGGGAGAAGCGTAAAGCCAGAGTAATTCGTGACACAGCAGAGGCCGGCCCAACGGCTCGATGAAGACTGCAGAAACGAGGCGCGGCGGCTCGATGTAGGACAACACGAAAACAGGCGGCGGCTCCTCGCGCGGTGGAAGGGGCGAGTTGACAGGGTCCGTCCGCACCGGCGGCGGGTTGGAGAAGCCCAGTCATGGCCGGTTCAATGCGGCAGCCGGCTTGAGGGAGAGGACGTCAGCCACGGCGTAGGTGGCTCGACGCACGGCAAGGCTCAAGGCGGATGCGAGGCCGCGGATGCGGGCCCCGACGGCGGCTCTGGACGGCAAGGCAGATTGCAGTGGTGGCTCTCGCACAACGGTTCACTTAGTCGGACATCAGAAGATGAGCAGTAGCCTGAGACGGTAGTGATACACAGCAGAGGTAAAGCGACAGGTCGATCATAGATCAGTAGTGCTATTACTTGGTTCAGAGGCTTCTTTAACAACAAGGAGCAGACAAGGCTGCGTGCATGAGGTCGTGGTAGCTTGGAGGTGAGCACGGCGACTCGACGTGGAGGCAGCGGCTTGACCATGATTGGGGCGACTCAGAGGTGCAGGCCTGCAGTTGAGGCAGATGCGGCGGGTTGCGGCACAGGCGCCGACGGGGGCGGCTCAATGGCAGAGGCGAGACCGCGATGGCTCGTGTACCCGTAGGCGGTAGAGACGCCCAGCAGGGAGAGGCGGAGGCTGGGCCTGAACTGAGGCCGAGGCATCACCGCGGCGGGCTACAACATAGGCACCGCGCAGTGAGAAAAAACGGCTCGGGAAGGTGCGTCAACTTCGACAGAGGCGTGGTCGGCTTGAAAGCGGGGGTTTTGGTTAAAGGCAAATGATGCAACAGCGCCGGCTCGTGGGCGGCGGTTTCCCGTGGCTCGATACGAGCTCCATGCGGAGGCGGCTCGGAACGAGGCGACGGCCGGCGGCTCAAAGATGGTGAAGGCGACAGTAAGAAGGCGGAGCAGTGACCGGCGAAGGCGGCTCGGCAGCAGAAGCGCTCCGGTGGAGGCTGGCGACTCAACGCGAGGCCCGCGTGAAGGCGGCTCTGAACGAAGCCACAGCGGTTGCGTCCGAATCCAACCCCCGTCCATGTCCTTGTCCTGGTTGCAGTTGGTTTGACTCTCCGTCTGACCATGTAAGAGCTTCTGTTGGTATTTTCTCGGCGGGAATTTGCATTGCTTGATCTGATAGCTACGGAGATGCTCAAAGCGAGGCCAAGCGGGGGCAGCCTGCAGCGGCGGTTGGGCGTGGCAGTGAGCCCACGGAGGTGACGGCGTCTCACAAAAAACCACATTGGAGGGGTGCTAGGCCAGGGGCAACTCGCCGGTGACTTGGCGAAAACGGCTCAGGGCTGAGGCGCTCGGCAAAGGATGCCCGCGGAGCGGAGGCGAGGTCGTTGATTCAGTGGTAAGCCGGCAGTGAGAAGGCAGCGAAGATGCCAGCTTGAGGCCACAACAGATGAGGTGAGCCGCTGCTTTTGATGGGGCGATGGTCACGGAGTCCATGGTGATTCAACGAGGGAGGCCTCAGTAACATCTCCAGCCACTGCAAGCCAGCGAGGTGAGAAGATGGCGGCTCAGCGACGAAGACGGAGGCGGAGACCCATTCCATGTCCACATCAGTTTCCAGGTCGTGGCCAGCACCCCTTTTTTTCTTTCCTTTTTCTTTGATCACGCTTTGCTGTAGTTGTTGAACTGCAAAGGAAACTGCTCCTGGATAGATCGCTCTTCTCCATGGGACTCGGCGGTTTACCACAGCGTGCGTAGCGGACGTTGAACGTACAACCCTAAATTTCTCTTGATCTTGTATGTGTTGTTTTGACTGTTCAACGATGATGACGTCTTCTGCGCCGGCTCTTTTTCATCCAACATAACACGAGCTTCTTGATCCCTGGAAGATCCCTTCAAGTACTCAACACCACCGTGCGCAGCCCCATGGTGGGCGCCAACTATCGTGGATTTGTCACGACAGATGTCCTAGTGTGAGGACTTAGTCGTGAGGCCAACGCATCTATGTGGTAGCTTGAGAGGTGTTGGTCGGGATGAAAGACATGAGGCGGATTAACACACAAGACAAGGGTTTAGACTGCTTCGGGCCCCGGGAAACATCATCCGATAATAACCCTACATGTTGTTTGTGGCTAGGTCTCATTATACTCATGAGGGAGTCGCCGCGTAAATCGGCTCTCCTCTAGTTGTGTCTAGCCTTAAAGATTCTCCCTCCTCTTGGGGTGCCCTGCCCCTCCTTATATAAGTTAAAGGAGCGGGTTACATGTAGAGTCCTAGTCGTATTAATACTTAAACTATTCTGACATCTCATCACGGGCTTCTCTCCATGGGCTTCTTAACGTCTCAGGCTTATTAACCCCAGGCGACTCTGTCTGCCGGCTTACCACTGTCTGTCGGCTTACCACTGTCTGCCGGCTTACCACTGTCTGCCGGCTTACCACTGGGTCACCAGGCTCATCCGGGTCATCAGTGAGTCGTCAGTCCTCGGGTAGTTTATCAATGAAATACCAAGTCCCAGCCGGGTCATAACTCCGGCCGGGTCATACCGCGGGGTATATCCCCGACACTCCCCCAAGCTTGAGCGATACTTTATCCTTCACGAGGCCAAAAGTTATATATATAATTCCGATCACGATGAACCAGATGCATAGGATAAAACTTTTGATGAAATTCCAATTTCAATCGGTTGTAGTTCCATGATCCAATATCATCACATAGCCTATACCATGTCAATGCCTTTCCCTTCAAAGGTAAAGGGAAGAACTTCTTCTTGACTTCATCCTCGGGCAAACCTGCAAGCTTAAATAATCCACAAACTTCATCCACATAGATTAGGTGCATATCAGGATGTAATGTTCCATCTCCTGCATAAGGATTAGCTAGCAGTTTCTCTATCATAGCCGAAGGAATTTCATAATAAATATTTTCAGTCGGTTCAGTAGGTTGAGGAGCAACTTTTGTTCTTCCGTTCGGGGTGAAGGTACCCCGAACAAGCCCCTCAAAGGATTATTTTCCATAGTGACAAGTGATAGTAAATTTCAGCACACTATATAAATGTTTCCTAACCAGATTCCACTTACCAAAGGTGCTTCACTCCCTGGCAACGGCACCAGAAAAGAGTCTTGATGACCCACAAGTATAGGGGATCTATCGTAGTCCTTTCGATAAGTAAGAGTGTCGAACCCAACGAGGAGCAAAAGGAAATGACAAGCGGTTTTCAGCAAGGTATTCTCTGCAAGCACTGAAATTATCGGTAACAGATAGTTTTGTGATAAGATAATTTGTAACGGGTAACAAGTAAAAAAAGTAACTAAGGTGCAGCAAGGTGGCCCAATCCTTTTTGTAGCAAAGGACAAGCCTGGACGAACACTTATATAAAGCAAAGTGCTCCCGAGGACACATGGGAATTACTGTCAAGCTAGTTTTCATCATGCTCATATGATTCGCGTTTGTTACTTTGATAATTTGATATGTGGGTGGACCGGTGGTTGGGTGCTGTCCTTCCTTGGAAAAGCCTCCCACTTATGATTAACCCCTCTCACAAGCATCGCAACTACGAAAGAAGAATTAAGATAAATCTAACCATAGCATGAAACATATGGATCCAAATCATCCCCTTACGAAGCAATGCATAAACTAGGGGTTAAGCTTCTGTCACTCTAGCAACCCATCATCTACTTATTACTTCCCAATGCCTTTCCCTAGGCCCAAATCATGGTGAAGTGTCATGTAGTCTACGTTCACATAACACCACTAGAGGAAAGACAACATACATATCATCAAAATATCGAACGAATACCAAATTCACATGATTACTTATAACAAGACTTCTCCCATGTCCTCAGGAACAAACGTAACTACTCACAAAGCATATTCATGTTCATAACCAGAGGAGTATTAATTATCATTAAGGATCTGAACATATGATCTTCCACCGAATAAACCAACTAGCATCAACTACAAGGAGTAATCAACACTACTAGCAACCCACCGGTACCGATCTGAGGTTTTGAGACAGAGATCGGATACAAAAGATGAACTAGGGTTTGGAGAGGAGATGGTGCTGGTGAAGATGTTGATGGAGATTGACCCCCTCTCGATGAGAGGATCGTTGGTGATGACGATGGCTTCGATTTCCCCCTCCCGGAGGGAAGTTTCCTCGGCAGAACAGCTCCGCCGGAGCCCTAGAGTGGTTCTGCCCAGGTTCCACCTCGAGACAGCGACGCTTCGTCCCGAAAGCTTCCTTATGATTTTTCCAGGTCAAAACACACCATATAGCAGAAGATGGGCACCAGAGGCCTGACAGGGGGCCCACAAGGTAGGCGGGGTGCGCCCAGGGGGTAGGGCACGCCCTCCACCCTTGTGGCTTTCTGGTGGGTCCCCTCTGGTACTTTCTTTGTCCAATATTTTTTATTAATTACAAAATGACTCTCCGTAAATTTTCAGGACTTTTGGAGTTGTGCAGAATAGGCCTATAATATTTGCTCCTTTTCCAGCCCAGAATTCCAGCTGCAGGCATTCTCCCTCTTCATGTAAACCTTGTAAAATAAGAGAGAAAAGGCATAAGTATTGTGCTATAATGTGTAATAACAAACCATAATGCAATAAATATCGATATAAAAGCATGATGCAAAATGGACGTATCAGGTGATTCCTCATATTCCCTTGATGTTATGGACACACTGTTACTTTGAGTATTAATACAGTCCTTTGTAGAAGTCGGGTCAACCCCAAGGATACCCGCGAGAGTTGGTGCAGTCCTATGATGAAGACAGGTTGCCCCTAAGGGTACCCGCGGGAGTTAATGATGCGACACGACCGGGAAGGCAGAGACCGCCTCAGGAGAGGGATGGGATTGGCCCTTGTCTTAAGACCGCGAGACAGGGCGACAGGATCACTGATCGTCTTCGGGAGCTCCCAATACACTAACGGATTTGGATATGTGATCTGAGTAGGCCTCTGGCCTTATCGCACTAACCACCACGTGGGATAACTTATGGGCACTCGACGTCGTACGATTCTCCCGAAAACTATTCGGATGTCACAATTCAGAGATGTGGCTGATTGTTGGGGTGGACGGTAACTGCCCGCGCTTGTATAAGGAGGTGGGTCTAGTCCCCGGCCAGTCGTAAAATGCTCAGGAGTGCTAGGACGATTGGCCCATGACCCCTTCGCACTTAGGATGTAGACAGGCGTGCTGACCTCTTTGTTGAGCCTAGGTACTAGGTTGGACTATGGTGTGTCGATCAGCCGAGGACGGACATCACCCAGAAAAGTGTGTCCGGCCGGAGTTAGCCGAGCGTGATGGGTAAGTTGGTGCACCCCTATAGGGAAGTAATCCATTAGAATAGTTGTGTCCACGGTAACTGACGCTCGGAATTGTATCCCGATCTACTACAACTAGAACTGGATACTTGTTACACTAAACTGATATGATGCTCCAGGGTCGCTTCCTCGTGGGGTAGACGAGGAAGGATCTCTGGGAGTTGCTGTTATATACTTGTTACACTAAACTGATATGATGGCTCCGGGATTGCTTCCTCGCGGGGTAGACGAGGAAGGATCTCTGGGCGTTGCAATTATATACTTGTTACTATTTGATATGTTACTCTACTCTCTTCTGTTGTTGCAAGACGCTGCAAGAGGCTAGTCTTCATTAGGCTAGGTCTTCCCTTCTATTCTAGCATTTCTGCAGTATAGTCCTCAGACAAATCATTCCCTTGATACTGATGCATACTTAGCATAGATCTGATGTAAGTCTTGCGAGTACTTTGGATGAATATTCACGGTTGATTCGCTACCTTTTTCCCCTCTACCCGGTTGCTGCGATCCGATGATGGAGCCCCAAAGCTAGCTAATCCCGCCGATGGCTACGAGGAGACCGACGACCAGGAGTAGTTAGGAGGCCCTAGGCAGGAGGCTTGTGCCTTTTTGATCTAGATATCGTTGTTTTACTAGCGTTCTTAAGGCAAACTTGTCTATTTATGTCGGTACTCAGATATTGTTGCTTTCGCTGACTTATGTATTCGGGTGCTCGTGGCCCTGGCTTGTAATTTAAAGCTTCATGTTTGAATTTGTATCTAGAGTTGTGTTTTGATATCTTCTGGTGAGTCTCTAGCTTTGATCATGCATGTTTGCGTGTATGATTAGTGCACGGTCGAGGCGGGGGCGTCACAAGTTGGTATCAGAGCCGACTGCCTGTAGGAAGCCCCTTTCCAATTCCTTGGCCTAAGTTGAGTCTAGTCATTGAAAAACTATTTTACTAACATTGTTGTATGGCTTATAGGCCCACATCACCAATGGATGAGATTAGGATATTTTATTCATTTCCTTTACTCTGGGATTCTGATCTCTCTTCTTTTCGAGTTAAATATTTTACTAACTCTAACTTTAGGTTCTCGTAACTACTTCCTCCCGGAGAGCCCTTCATTCTAGATGACTGCTCGATTCATCAGAAGATTCTGATGATACTCTTCGATATTTTCCCGAGACCCTTGTACCCATTGCCTTTGCAATTCTCTACCACCGATAATTCCCTATGGATAATCACCTACACGTGCCATTCATACAATCATTCCCCGTTGCTCTTGTTATTACAAGATACCCCGAAACATTTTCCTATATCCCAAGAATCCATTGTGCCTACTGCCTTGCAGCCCCTTTTCTAAATGAATACACATATGAATAAATCTTCACACTTACCGGGGATTCATTCATCCCTAATTGTTCATGTGTTTCATAAAATAAGTTGAAATGCTATCCGATCTTACGAAATTCTCTACATCCTATTGCTCTTGAAATTCTTGCAAGCTTGCATTCTGGTTAATTCCATATGTCTCACAATATTCATTAAAGTCCTTTGTGATTGTCATTCTGGTCCTATTGATTCAAGATGTGTGCGAATACTCGCAATCATTAATTAATCCTTAGAAATTATCCTTTCGGCTCAGAAGTCATTCCTGATATGAGCTGGCTCGTGTCCAATCAAGTTTTTATTGGATGTGCCTCTAACTCTATTCAACTTACTCATTTTTCATCAGAGGAGTTGCTTCTGATCCATCGATTTTGAAATCATAATTCCTTTGTATTTAAGCGTCGAATTGTTCGGATGTTTCCATAATCCGATGTCCTTACCTTCTTTCTTCTCTCGATGGACTCTAATGTGGAGCCATTGTTTAACTGTTATGACCCCTCTGGTGGGTTATGACCCGATAGTTCCTCCGTAAATCTAAACGCTTTACGAGTTCTTCCCGTGATACATAATGCGTTTGGCAATTTGTATCCTCTGCTTTTGTCAACCATGCTCTACCTTCGAGCTTGTGTAGTTTACTCCTGAAGTTTGTGGAATAGGTCCCTAAGATGCCCCGATGGGTTGTATCCATGTTTTTGCCATCCGTGTGAACCCGAAAGTTTTCACAAGTCATACTCTTTTGGTCTTTCGCCAGATAAATTTTCAACACTACAACTTCGAAAACCAGAAGTAAATGAAAGTTTATGCATTGATGTAGTGGGAGTCAACCTGGAACTTTGTGTTCATGCCCATGGAAACGATGTAGACCATCACAGAAGCTTCTTGTAAAATATTTAATCATTTGAATAATTCTTCTGGTATCATTAAATTTGATCCCTTACACCTATGGTTCCGACCATGCTTTCCTTATTCAATATATCTGAAAAGAATCCATTCCGGTGCCTCTTCTACTTTTCGACAAGGTTAAAGTATCTACTGTCGCAGGTTAATGACCCAGTTCAGCTTCTATTATGTTCTACCTTCGGGTATTACCCCTTGGTATCTCAAGGATATCATGCCATTGCACTAAATCTTATTAATTTTTGATGAAGTAATACCTTTCCTTATCTTAGTCATTCTAAGGTTCTGGGTTGTTGTCAACCAAGAACACCGGCTAGTGAATCGAATCTGCACTACAATTCAATACCCCTAGTAATTTGTTCCTGGGAAATTTAAACTCAATCTTGTCATTCCTAGACTACCGGCTACATCTTTATCATGCTACCTTTGTGAAGGAAATGTGCCCTAGAGGCAATAATAAAGTTGTTATTTACATTTCCTTATATCATGATAAATGTTTATTATTCATGCTAGAATTGTATTAACCGGAAACTTAGTAGATGTGTGAATACATAGACAAACAGAGTGTCCCTAGTATGCCTCTACTTGACTAGCTTGTTTATCAAAGATGGTTATGTTTCCTAGCCATAGACATGTGTTGTCATTTGATGAACGGGATCACATCATTAGAGAATGATGCGATGGACAAGACCCATCCGTTAGCTTAGCACTATGATCGTTTAGTTTGTTGCTATTGCTTTCATCATGACTTATACATGTTCCTCTGACTATGAGATCATGCAACTCCCGAATACCAGAGGAACACTTAGTGTGCTATCAAACGTCACAACGTAACTGGGTGATTATAAAGATGCTCTACAGGTGTCTCCGATGGTGTTTGTTGAGTTGGCATAGATCGAGATTAGGATTTGTCACTCCGATTGTCGGAGAGGTATCTCTGGGCCCTCTCGGTAATGCACATCACTATAAGCCTTGCAAGCAATGTGACTAATGAGTTAGTTGCGGGATGATGCATTACGAAACGAGTAAAGAGACTTGCCGTTAACGAGATAGAACTAGGTATAGTGATACCGACGATCGAATCTCGGGCAAGTAACATACCGATGACAAAGGGAACAACGTATGTTGTTACGCGGTTTGACCGGTAAAGATCTTCGTAGAATATGTAGGAGCCAATATGAGCATCCAGGTTCCACTATTGGTTATTGACCGGAGATGTGTCTCGGTCATGTCTACATAGTTCTCGAACCCGTAGGGTCCGCACGCTTAATGTTCGATGACGATTTGTATTATGAGTTATGTGATTTGATGTACCGAAGGTTGTTCGGAGTCCTGGACGAGATCACGGACATGAGGAGGAGTATCGAAATGCTCGAGACATAAAGATTGATATATTGGAAGGTTATGTTTGGACACCGGAAAGGTTTCAGATAAGTTCGGGCATTTTCCGGAGTATCGGGGGGTTACCAGAACCCCCCGGGGGGTCAATGGGCCTTCATGGGCGCTAGTGGAAGAGAGGAGGAGGCGGCCAAGTGGAGGCGCGCGCCCCCAAGCCCAATCCGAATTGGGGGGGGGGGGGCGGCGGCCCCCCTTTCCTTCTCTCCCTCTTCCTCTTTCCTTCCCCTCTTAGTTGGACTAGGAAAGGGGGAACCTAGTAGGAGTAGGATTCCCTCCCTTGGGGCGCACCCCTTGAGGCCGTCGGCCCCCTCCTCCACTCCTTTATATATGGGGGAGGGGGGCACCCCATAGAGACACAAGTTGATTTCTTAGCCGTGTGCGGTGCCCCCCTCCACAGTTTTCCACCTCGGTCATATTGACGTAGTGCTTAGGCGAAGCCCTGCATCGGTAACTTCATCATCACCGTCACCATGCCGTCGTGCTGATGGAACTCTCCCTCAGCCTCAGCTGGATCTAGAGTTCAAGGCACGTCACCGAGCTGAACGTGTGCAGATCACGCAGGTGCCGTGCGTTCGGTACTTGATCGGTTGGATCGCGAAGACGTTCGACTACATCAACCGCGTTACTTTACGCTTCCGCTTTCGGTCTACGAGGGTACGTGGACACACTCTCCCCACTCGTTGCTATGCTTCTCCTAGATAGATCTTGCGTGATCGTAGGATTTTTTTTTGAAATACTACGTTCCCCAACAGTGGCATCCGAGCCAGGTCTATGCGTAGATGTGATATGCACGAGTAGAACACAAAGAGTTGTGGGCGATAATAGTCATACTGCTTACCAGCATGTCATACTTTGATTCGGCGGTATTGTTGGATGAAGCGTCCCAGACCAACATTACATGACCGTGTTCATGAGACTGGTTCTACCGCCGTGCTTCGCACACAGCTGGCTAGTGGGTGTCTGTTTCTCCAACTTTAGTTGAATCGAGTGTGACTACGTCCGGTCCTTGTTGAAGGTTAAAACATCACACTTGACGAAAAATTGTTTTGGTTTTTGATATGTAGGTAAGAACGGTTCTTGCTAAGCCCGTAGCAGCCACGTAAAACTTGCAACGACAAAGTAGAGGACGTCTAACTTGTTTTTGCAGGAGCCATATGGTTGTCGCTTTATTGTATGAAATGCAATCGCCATGTAATTGCTTTACTTTATCACTAAGCGGTAGCGATAGTCGTAGAAGCAATAGTTGGCGAGACAACAACGATGCTTCGATGGAGATCAAGGTGTCAAGCCGGTCACGATGGTGATCATGATGGTGCTTTGGAGATGGAGATCAAAGGCACAAGATCATGATGGCCATATCATATCACTTATATTGATTGCATGTGATGTTTATCCTTTATGCATCTTATTTTGCTTAGTACGGCGGTAGCATTATAAGATGATCTCTCACTAAATTTCAAGGTACAAGTGTTCTCCCTGAGTATGCACCGTTGCGACAGTTCATCGTGCCGAGACACCACGTGATGATCGGGTGTGATAAGCTCTACGTTCACATACAATGGGTACAAGCCAGTTTTGCACACGCAGAATACTCGGGTTAAACTTGACGAGCCTAGCATATGCAGATATGGCCTCGGAACACTGAGACCAAAAGGTCGAGCGTGGATCATATAGTAGATATGATCAACATAGCAATGTTCACCATTGAAAACTATTCCATCTCACATGATGATCGGACATGGTTTAGTTGATATGGATCACGTGATCACTTAGATGATTAGAGGGATGTCTATCTAAGTGGGAGTTCTTAAGTAATATGATTAATTGAACTTTAATTTATCATGAACTTAGTACCTGATAGTATTTTGCATGTCTATGTTGTTGTAGATAAATGTCTTGTGCTACTGTTCCATTGAATTTTAATGCGTTCCTAGAGAAAGCTAAGTTGAAAGATGATGGTAGCAACTACACGGACTGGGTCCGTAACTTGAGGATTATCCTCATTGCTGCACAGAAGAATTACGTCGTCGAAGCACCGCTAGGTGCAAGACCCGCTGCTGGAGCAACGCCAGACGTTGTGAACGCCTGGCAGAGCAAAGCTGATGACTACTCAATAGTTCAGTGTGCCATGCTTTACGGCTTAGAACCAGGACTTCAACGACGTTTTGAACCTCATGGAGCATATGAGATGTTCCAAGAGTTGAAGTTAATATTTCAAGCAAATGCCCGGATTGAGAGATATGAAGTCTCCAATAAGTTCTACAGCTGCAAAATGGAGGAGAATAGTTCTGTCAGTGAGCATATACTCAGAATGTCTGGGTACCACAATCACTTGACTCAACTGGGAGTTAATCTTCCGGTTGATAGTGTCATTGACAGAGTTCTCCAATCACTGCCACCAAGCTACAAAAGCGTCGTGATGAACTATAATATGCAAGGGATGGATACGACAATTCCCGAGCTCTTCGCGATGCTAAAGGCTGCGGAGGTAGAAATCAAGAAGGAGCATCAAGTGTTGATGGTCAACAAGACCACTAGTTTCAAGAAGAAGGGCAAAGGGAAGAAGGGGAACTTCAAGAAGAATGGCAAGCAAGTTGCTGCTCAAGTGAAGAAGCCCAAGTCTGGACCTAAGCCTGAGACTGAGTGCTTCTACTGCGAAGGGACTGGTCACTGGCAATGGAACTGCCCCAAGTATTTGGCGGATAAGAAGGATGGCAAAGTGAAAGGTATATTTAATATACATGTTATTGATGTGTACTTAACTAATGCTCGCAGTAGCGACTATGTATTTGATACTGGTTCTGTTGCTCATATTTGCAACTCGAAACAGGGGCTATGGATTAAGCGAAGATTGGCTAAGGACAAGGTGACGATGCGCGTGGGAAATGGTTCCAAAGTCGATGTGATCGCCGTCGGCACGCTACCTCTACATCTACCTTCGGGATTAGTTTCAGACCTGAATAATTGTTAATTTGTGCCAGCGTTAAGCATGAAAATTATATCTGTATCTTGTTTGATGCGAGACAGTTATTCATTTAAATCAGAGAATAATGGTTGTTCTATTTATATGAGTAATATCTTTTATGGTCATGCACCCTTGATGAGTGGTCTATTTTTACTAAATCTCGATAGTAGTGATACACATATTCATAGTATTGAAACCAAAAGATATAAGTTCAATAATGATAGTGCAACTTATTTGTGGCACTGCCGTTTAGGTCATATTGGTGTAAAGCGCATGAAGAAACTCCATACTGATGGGCTTTTGGACACTTGATTATGAATCACTTGATGCTTGCAAACCATGCCTCATGGGCAAGATGACTAAGACTCCGTTCTCCGGAACAATGGAGTGAGCAACAGACTTGTTGGAAATAATACATACCGATGTATGCGGTCCAATGAGTGTTGAGGCTCGCGGCGGGTATCGTTATTTTCTGACATTCACACATGATTTGAGCAGATATGGGTATATCTACTTGATGAAACATAAGTCTGAAACATTTGAAAAGTTCAAAGAATTTCAGAGTGAAGTGGAAAATCATCGTAACAAGAAAATATAGTTTCTACGATCTGATCGTGGAGGTGAATATTTGAGTTACGAGTTTGGTCTTCATTTGAAACAATGCGGAATAGTTTCACAACTCACGCCACCCGGAACACCACAGTGTAATGGTGTGTCCGAATGTCGTAACCACACTTTATTAGATATGGTGTGATCTATGATGTCTCTTACTGATTTACCACTATTGTTTTGGGGTTATGCTTTAGAGACGGATGCATTCGGGTTAAATAGGGCACCATCTAAATCCGTTGAGACGACACCATATGAACTGTGGTTTGGCAAGAAACCCAAGTTGTCGTTTCTTAAAGTTTGGGGCTGGGATGCTTATGTGAAAAAGCTTCAACCTGATAAGCTCGAACCAAATCGGAGAAATGTGTGTTCATAGGATACCCAAAGGAAACTGTTGGGTACACCTTCTATCACAGATCCGAAGGCAAGATTTTTGTTGCTAAGAATGGATCCTTTCTAGAGAAGGAGTTTCTCTCGAAAGAAGTGAGTGGGAGGAAAGTAGAACTTGATGAGGTAATTGTACCTGCTCCCTCATTGGAAAGTAGTTCATCACAGAAATCAGTTCTAGTGATTCCTACACCAATTAGTGAGGAAGCTAATGATGTTGATCATGAAGCTTCTGATCAAGTTACTACCGAACCTCGTAGGTCAACCAGAGTAAGATCCGCACCAGAGTGGTACGATAATCCGGTTCTGGACGTCATGTTACTTGACCATGACGAACCTACGAACTATGAGGAAGAGATGATGAGCCCAGATTCTGCGAAATGGCTTGAGGCCATGAAATCTGAGATGGGATCCATGTATGAGATCAAGGTGTGGACTTTGGTTGACTTGCCCGATGATCGGCAAGCCATATAGAATAAATGGATCTTCAAGAAGAAGACTGACGCAGACGGTAATGTTACTGTCTACAAAGCTCGACTTGTTGCGAAAGGTTTTCAACAAGTTCAAGGAGTTGACTACGATGAGACTTTCTCACCCGGAGCGATGCTTAAGTCTGTCCGAATCATGTTAGCAATTGCCGCATTTTATGATTATGAAATTTGGAAAATGGATGTCAAAACTGCATTCCTGAAAGGATTTCTGGAAGAAGAGTTGTATATGATGCAACCAGAAGGTTTTGTCGATCCAAAAGGTGCTAACAAAGTGTGCAAGCTATAGCGATCCATTTATGGACTGGTGCAGGCCTCTCGGAGTTGGAATAAACGTTTTGGTAGTGTGATCAAAGCATATGGTTTTATACAGACTTTTCGAGAAGCCTGTATTTACAAGAAAGTGAGTGGGAGTTCTGTAGCATTTATAATATTATATGTGGATGACATATTGTTGATTGGAAATAATATAGAATTTCTGGATAGCATAAAAGGATACTTGAACAAGAGTTTTTCTATGAAAGACCTCGGTGAAGCTGCTTACATATTGGGCATCAAGATCTATAGAGATAGATCAAGACGCTTAATTGGACTTTCACAAAGCACATACCTTGATAAGACTTTGAAGAAGTTCAAAATGGATCAGTCAAAGAAAGGGTTCTTGCCTATGTCACAAGGTGTGAAGTTGAGTGAGACTCAATGCCCGGCTACTATAGAAGATAGAGAGAAAATGAAAGTCATTCCATATGCCTCAGCCATAGGTTCCATCATGTATGCAATGCTATGTACCAGACCTGATGTGTGCCTTGCTATAAGTATAGTAGGGAGGTACCAAAGTAATCCAGGAATGGATCATTGGACAGCGGTCAAGAACATCCTGAAATACCTAAAAAGGACTATGGATATGTTTCTCGTTTATGGAGGTGACAAAGAGCTCGTTGTAAATGGTTACGTCTATGCAAGCTTTGACACTGATCTGGATGACTCTAAGTCGCAAACCGGATACGTATTTATATTGAATGGTGGAGCTGTCAGTTGGTGCAGTTCCAAACAGAGCGTCGTGGTGGGATCTACGTGTGAAGCAGAGTACATAGCTTCTTCGGAAGCAGCAAATGAAGGAGTCTGGATGAAGGAGTTCATATCTGATCTAGGTATCATAACTAGTGCATCGGGTCCAATGAAAATCTTTTGTGACAATACTGGTGCAATTGCTTTGGCAAAGGAATCCAGATTTCACAAGAAGACCAAGCACATCAAAAGACCCTTCAATTCCATCCGTCATCAAGTGTCGGAAGGGGACATAAAGATTTGCAAGATACATACGGATCTGAATATTGCAGACCCGTTGACCAAGCCTCTCTCACGAGCAAAACATGGTTAGCACCAAGACTCCATGGGTGTTAGAATCATTACTATGTAATCTAGATTATTGACTCTAGTGCAAGTGGGAGACTGAAGGAAATGTGCCCTAGAGGCAATAATAAAGTTGTTATTTACATTTCCTTATATCATGATAAATGTTTATTATTCATGCTAGAATTGTATTAACCGGAAACTTAGTAGATGTGTGAATACATAGACAAACAGAGTGTCCCTAGTATGCCTCTACTTGACTAGCTTGTTTATCAAAGATGGTTATGTTTCCTAGCCATAGACATGTGTTGTCATTTGATGAACGGGATCACATCATTAGAGAATGATGTGATGGACAAGACCCATCCGTTAGCTTAGCACTATGATCGTTTAGTTTGTTGCTATTGCTTTCATCATGACTTATACATGTTCCTCTGACTATGAGATTATGCAACTTCCGAATACCGGAGGAACACTTAGTGTGCTATCAAACGTCACAACATAACTGGGTGATTATAAATATGCTCTACAGGTGTCTCCGATGGTGTTTGTTGAGTTGGCATAGATCAAGATTAGGATTTGTCACTCCGATTGTCGAAGAGGTATCTCTGGGCCCTCTCGGTAATGCACATCACTATAAGCCTTGCAAGCAATGTGACTAATGATTTAGTTGCGGGATGATGCATTACGGAACGAGTAAAGAGACTTGCCGTTAACGAGATTGAACTAGGTATAGTGATACCGACGATCGGATCTCGGGAAGTAACATACCGATGACAAAGGGAACAACGTATGCTGTTATGCGGTTTGACCGATAAAGATCTTCGTAGAATATGTAGGAGCCAATATGAGAATCCAGGTTCCACTATTGGTTATTGACCGAAGGTGTGTCTCGGTCATGTCTACATAGTTCTCGAACCCGTAGGGTCCGCACGCTTAACGTTCGATGACGATTTGTATTATGAGTTATGTGATTTGATGTACCGAAGGTTGTTCGGAGTCCCGGATGAGATCACGGACATGACGAGGAGTATCGAAATGGTCGAGACATAAAGATTGATATATTGGAAGGTTATGTTTGGACACCGGAAAGGTTTCGGATAAGTTCGGGCATTTTCCGGAGTACCGGGGGGTTTCGGAAACCCCCCGGGGGGTCAATGGGCCTTCATAGGCCCTAGTGGAAGAGAGGAGGAGGCGGCCAAGTGGAGGCGCGCGCCCCCCAAGCCCAATCCAAATTAGGGGGGGGGCGTCCTCCCTTTCCTTCTCTCCCTCTTCCTCTTTCCTTCCCCTCCTAGTTGGACTAGGAAAGGGGGGAACCTACTCCTAGTAGGAGTAGGTTCCCCCCTTGGGGCGTGATGACCCGCAAGTATAGGGGATCTATCGTAGTCCTTTCGATAAGTAAGAGTGTCGAACCCAACGAGGAGCAGAAGGAAATGATAAGCAGTTTTCAGCAAGGTATTCTCTGCAAGCATTGAAATTATAGGTAACAGATAGTTTTGTGATAGGATAATTTGTAACGAGCAACAAGTAACAAAAGTAAATAAAGTGCAGAAAGGTGGCCCAATCCTTTTTGTAGCAAAGGACAAGCCTGGACAAACTCTTATATAGAGAAAAGCGCTCCCGAGGACACATGGGAATTATCGTCAAGCTAGTTTTCATCACGTTCATATGATTCGCCGTTCGGTACTTTGATAATTTGATATGTGGGTGGACCGGTGCTTGGGTGCTGCCCTTACTTGGATAAGCATCCCACTTATGATTAACCCCTATTGCAAGCATCCGCAACTACAAAAGAAGTATTAAGGTAAACCTAACCATAGCATGAAACATGTGGATCCAAATCAGCCCCTTACGAAGCAACGCATAAACTAGGGTTTAAGCTTCTGTCACTCTAGCAACCCATCATCTACTTATTACTTCCCAATGCCTTCCTCTAGGCCCAAACAATGGTGAAGTGTCATGTAGTCGACGTTCACATAAAACCACTAGAGGATAGACAACATACATCTCATCAAAATATCGAACGAATACCAAATTCACATGACTACTAATAGCAAGAATTCTCCCATGTCCTCAGGAACAAACGTAACTACTCACAAAGCATATTCATGTTCATAATCAGAGGTGTATTAATATGCATATAGGATCTGAACATATGACCTTCCACCAGATAAACCAACTAGCATCAACTACAAGGAGTAATCAACACTACTAGCAACCTACAGGTACCAATCCCAGACTTAGAGACAAGAATTGGATACAAGAGATGAACTAGGGTTTGAGACAAGATGGTGCTGGTGAAGATGTTGATGGAGATTGCCCTCTCCCGATGAGAGGAGCGTTGCTGATGACGATGGCGATGATTTCCCCTTCCCGGAGGGAAGTGTCCCCAGCAGAACAGCTCTGCCGGAGCCCTAGATTGGTTCCGCCAAGGTTCCGCCTCGTGGCGGCGGAGTCTCGTCCCGAAAGCTTGCTTATGATTTTTCTTCGGTCGAAAGACTTCATATAGCAGAAGATGGGCACCGGAGGGCCAACAGGGGGCCCACGAGGCAGGGGGCGCGCCCAGGGGGGTAGGGTGTGCCCCCACCCTCGTGGCTAGGGTGTGGGCCCCCTCAGGTATTTCTTCCGCTCAGTATTTTTTATTATTTCCAAAAATAACTTTGTGGAGTTTCAGGACTTTTGGAGTTGTGCAGAATAGGTCTCTAATATTTGCTCCTTTTCCAGCCCAGAATTCCAGCTGCCGACATTCTCCCTCCTTATATAAACCTTGTAAAATAAGAGAGAATAGGCATAAGTCTTGTGACATAATGTGTAATAACAGCCCATAATGCAATAAATATCAATATAAAAGCATGATGCAAAATGGACGTATCAACTCGCCCAAGCGTAGACCTCGCTTGTCCTCAAGCGGAAGCCGATAACGATAAATATGTCCACATGTTTAGAGGTAGAGGTGTCGATAAAATAAAATACGGACATGAGGGCATCATGATTATTCTCATAACAGCAACATATATGGATATTGTCATATGGTCTCTTATGCTCAAGTAATAATCTATTCACAATGCAAAGTATGAATCAGAAACTTTATTGAAAACTGACAAACTATAATCTCTGTCATTGAAGCAATTGCAATTTATCATAACATCAGAAAGAGTCTATGTCAGAGCTTTTTAGCAAGTCCACATACTCAACTATCATTTAGTCTTTCACAATTGCTAACACTCACGCAATACTTGTGGTTACAGAGTTTTAATCGGACACAGAGAAAGATAGGGGCTTATAGTTTCGCCTCCCAACCTCTTACCTCAAGGGTAAGGTCAACAATAATAGTTCATGCTAACTTACATCCAATTAGATATATATATATATCAGGATCTTTCCAACATACTATGCTTGCCAAAGGATAAAATGTAAGAAGGAAAGGTGAAGATCACCATGAATCTTGCATAAGGTAGAAGATAAACATAAAAGATAGGCCCCTCGCAGAGGGAAGCAGAGGTTGCCATGCATTTTCAAGGTTGGATGCACAAAATCTTAATGCGAAAGAACGTCACTTTATATTGCCACTTGTGATATGAACCTTTATTATGCAGTCCATCGCTTTTATTTCTTCCACATCACAAGATCGTATAAAGCTTATTTCCTCCACACCAATCAATCATACATATTTAGAGAGCAATTTTTTATTGCTTGCACCGATGACAACTTACTTGAAGGATCTTACTCAATCCATAGGTAGATATGGTGGACTCTCATGGCAAAACTGGTTTAAGGGTTTTTGGAAGCACAAGTAGTATCTCTACTTGGTGCAAAGAATTTGGCTAGCATGAGGGGGAAAGGCAAGCTCAACATGTTGGATGATCCATGACAATATACTTTATCTCAGATATAAGAAAACATAACCCATTACGTTGTCTTCCTTGTCCAACATCAACTCTTTAGCATGTCATATTTTAATGAGTGCTCACAATCATAAAAGATGTCCAAGATAGTATATTTATATGTGAAACCTCTCTTTCTTTATTACTTCTTATTAATTGCAACGATGACCAAAGCTATGTTTTTCAACTCTCAACAACTTTTAATCATCATACTCTTTCTATGTGAAGTCATTACTCTCCATAAAATCAATATGATCTCTTTGTTTCTTTTTATTCTTTTCTCTTTCTTTTATTCACTCAAAATCATAGCAAGACAATCAAGCCCTTGACTCAACACTAATCTTTATTATATATATATAGCTCACGGACTCGATTACATAGAAGGATCATAAAGCAAAACTCAAAACTAGATCATACCAAAACTTTATTCTACTAGATCAAGATACTACTAAAAGGATCGAACTAAGAAAAATAGTAAAGATAGGAGATGTGGTGGTGATACGATACCGGGGCATCTCCCCCAAGCTTGGCGGTTACCAAGGGGAGTGCCCATACCCATATGATTATGCCTCCTTCTTTGTTGGTGAAGAAGATGATGGTTTAGTTGATGGCGTAGGCTTGTCGTCCATCTTCCAAGGCATGGGCTCTCCATCATAGAAGGATGATCAAGTCTCCGGGATCCTCAAATCTGTAGCCAAACTCATTCTCTTGAATCTATATTCATACTCACAGTTTTGGTTTTGCAGGTCATAGATTTGGGCTTGGAGGTGCTTGATTTTCTTGTGGAGCTTGAAGATGGCCTCCCCAATGTCCTTGGCATCCAGCTTGTGGTTGTTGGTGAACTCCGCGATCATCATGTGATTGGAGTCAAGTCCACGCTCCACCATCTCCTGGCACTTGAAAACTTGTTGCTCCATTGCCTCGAGCCTTGTCTCCACGCTTCCGGTCTTCCTCGGTCCCTCAACATCGCGGATGTGCAGCACCCCCTCGTGCATCTCAATGGTTTGAGGGTGTTGCAGCACCTCCGCGAGGTAGGGATTGATGACCTTCTCGAAGAACTTGTCCTTGGGGGCATTTGGAGACGTCATGATGATCTAGATCTGTCAGAAAAACAGCTCGAAACAAGAACAGAGGATATTTGCGTGATACAGGAGTCAAAACCTTCGGGAGATTATATAATGAATTTTTACCGACCAAAATACGTATCGTGCAAGAAAACGGAGTCCAGAGAGCACACGAGGTGCCCACGAGGCAGGGGGCGCGCCCAATAGGGTAGGGCGCGCCCTCCACCCTCGTGGAGGCCTCGTGTCCTTCCCGGACTGCTTCTTATTTTTCTATTTTTATAAATATTCCAAAATGGAGAAAAATTGCCATTAGAACTGTTTTGCAGTCGGTTTACTTACCGTACCGCATACCTATTCCTTTTCGGAGTCTGAAACGTTCCGGAAAGTGTCCCTTATGTATTCCTTCGGGGTTACAGTTTCAATAACATTAGTTTCAACATTTATAGGATTACCTGAGATATAATGTTTAATTCTTTGACCGTTCACCACCTTCGGATTTGTGCCTTCGAAGTTGTTGATTTTTATGTCACCAGAACGATAAACCTCCTCGATAACATAAGGACCTTCCCATTTAGAGAGAAGTTTTCCTACAAAAAATCTTAAACGAGAGTTGTATAGCAATACATAATCACCTACATTAAGCTCACGCTTTTGTATCCTTTTGTCATGTCATCTTTTAACTTTTTCTTTAAACAATTTGGCATTCTCATAAGCTTGGGTTTTCCATTCATGAAGTGAGCTAATGTCAAATAACCTCTTCTCACCGGCAAGTTTGAAATCATAATTGAGTTCCTTAATAGCCCAATAAGCCTTATGTTCTAGTTCGAGAGGTAAGTGACATGCTTTTCCATAAACCATTTTATACGGAGACATAGCCATAGGATTTTTATATGCAGTTCTGTAGGCCCATAATGCATCATCAAGTTTCTTGGACCAATTCTTTCTAGATCTATTAACAGTCTTTTGCAAAATTAATTTGAGCTCTGTGTTGCTCAATTCTACTTGACCACTAGACTGTGGGTGATAAGGAGATGCAATTCTATGATTAACATCATATTTAGCAAGCATTTTTCGGAAAGCACCATGAATAAAATGTGAACCACCATCAGTCATTAAATATCTAGGGACTCCAAACCTCGGAAAAATAACTTCTTTAAGCATTTTAATAGAAGTGTTATGATCAGCACTACTAGTTGGAATAGCTTCTACCCACTTAGTAACGTAATTAACAGCAACTAAAATATGTGTATATCCATTAGAGGCAGGAAAAGGTCCCATATAATCAAAGCCCCAAACATCAAATGGTTTAATAACAAGTGAATAATTCATAGGCATTTCTTGACGTCTACTAATATTACCAATTCTTTGACATTCATCACAAGATAAAACAAACTTACGGGCACCCTTGAAGAGAGTAGGCCAATAAAAACCGGATTGCAATACCTTATGTGCAGTTCTGTCTCCAGCGTGGTGTCCTCCATAAGCCTCGGAGTGACACTTGCGTAGGATCTGTTCCTGTTCATGCTCAGGTACACAACGTCTAATAACACCATCTACTCCTTCTTTATAAAGATGTGGGTCATCCCAGAAGTAATGTCTTAAATCATAGAAAAACCTTTTCTTTTGTTGGTATGTGAAACTAGGTGGTATGAATTTAGCAACTATGTAATTAGCATAATCAGCATACCATGGAGTAGTACGAGAGGAATTTATGACATTTAATTGTTCATCAGGAAAGCTATCATCAATAGGTAGTGGGTCATCAAGCACATTCTCTAACCTAGACAAGTTGTCTGCAACGGGGTTCTCAGCTTCCCTTCTATCAATAATATGCAAATCAAATTTTTGTAGCAAGAGAACCCATCTAATAAGTCTAGGTTTAGCGTCTTTATTTTCCATAAGATATTTAATAGCAGCATGATCAGTGTGAATAGTTACTTTAGAATCAACAATATAAGGTCTGAACTTATCACAAGCAAATACAACTGCTAAGAATTCTTTTTCAGTAGTAGCATAATTTCTCTGAGCATTGTCTAGAGTTTTACTAGCATATTGAATAACATTTAATTTCTTATCAACTCTTTGCCCTAGAACAGCACCTACAGCATAATCACTAGCATCACACATAATTTCAAAGGGTAAATTCCAATTAGGTGGCTAAACAATAGGTGCAGAGATCAATGCTTTCTTAAGTATTTCAAATGCTTCTACACAATCATCATCAAAGACAAATGGTATATCCTTTTGTAATAAATTAGTCAGAGGCCGAGAAATTTTTGAGAAGTCCTTAATGAACCTCCTATAAAAATTGGCATGACCAAGGAAACTTCTTATACCTTTAATGTCCTTGGGACATGGCATCTTTTCAATAGCATCAACCTTGGCTTTATCAACTTCAATACCACTTTCAGAAATTTTATGCCCCAAGACAATACCTTCATTAACCATAAAGTGGCACTTCTCCCAATTCAAGACAAGGTTAGTTTCTTCACATCTCTGCAAAACTCGATCAAGGTTGCTCAAGCAATCATCAAAAGAGGATCCATAGACGGAGAAATCGTCCATGAAAACCTCACAAATCTTTTCACAAAAGTCAGAGAATATAGCCATCATGCATCTTTGAAAGGTAGCAGGTGCATTACATAAACAAAAAGGCATACATCTATAAGCAAAAGTACCGAAAGGGCAAGTAAAAGTGGTCTTTGATTGATCATCGGCTGACACAGGTATTTGAGAGAAACCAGAATAACCATCTAGAAAGCAAAAATGTGTATGTTTGGATAATCTTTCTAGCATTTCATCAATAAAAGGTAAGGGGTAATGATCCTTTTTAGTAGCCTTATTTAATTTGCGAAAATCAATTACCATCCTATAACCTGTAATAATTCTTTGCGGAATCAATTCATCTTTATCATTAGGAACGACGGTAATACCTCCCTTCTTAGGAACACAATGGACAGGATTACCCACTGACTATCAGCAACGGGATAAATTATACCCGCCTCAAGGAGCTTTAGTATTTCCTTTCTTACCACTTCTTTCATTTTAGGATTAAGCCGTCGTTGGTGATCACGAACTGGTTTGGCATCTTCTCCAAATTTATTTTGTGTTGACATAGAGTGGGACTAATGCCCTTAAGATCATCAAGAGTATATCCAATAGCAGTGCTGTGCTTCTTCAGAGTTTTCAATAATCTCTCTTCTTCATGCTCTGAAAGGTTAGCACTAATAATAACAAGATATATCTTTTTCTCTTCAAGATAAGCATATTTAAGAGTATCAGGTAACGGTTTAAGCTCAAACACGGGATCACCTTGGGTGGAGGAGGACCCCCTAGGATTTCTACAGGCAAATTGTGTTTCAGGATGGGTTCCTGTTTAAAGAATACTTCATCTATTTCCCTTCTTTCATTCATAAACATATCATTTTCATGGTCTAGCAAATATTGTTCCAAAGGATCATTAGGAGGTACGGCAATAGAAGAAAGACCAATAATTTCATCCTTACTAGGCAATTCCTCTTCACGGTGTTGTCTATGAAATTTAGAGAAATTAAACTCATGAGACATATCACCCAAACCAATAGTAACAACATCCTTTTCGCAGTCTATCTTAGCATTAACAGTGTTCAAGAAGGGTCTACCAAATATAATGGGACAAAAGCTATCTTGTGGGGAACCAAGAACAAGAAAATCAGCAGGATATTTAGTTTTCCCACACAAGACTTCAACATCTCTAACAATTCCAATTGGTGAAATAGTATCTCTGTTGGCAAGCTTAATGGTAACATCAATATCTTCTATCTCAGCAGGTGCAATATCATGCATAATTTCTTTGTATAAGTCATGAGGTATAGCACTAGCACTGGCACCCATATCACATAAGCCATGATAACAATGATCTCCTATTTTAACAGAAATAACAGGCATGCCTACCACAGGTCTATGTTTATCTTTAGCACAAGGTTTGGCAATTCTAGCAGTTTCATTATAGAAATGAATAACATGCCCATCAATATTATCAGCCAAGAGATCTTTAACAATAGCAATATTAGGTTCAACTTTAACTTGCTCAGGGGGTGTATAGGTTCTAATATTGCTTTTACGAACCACAGTTGAAGCTTTAGCATGATCCTTTATTCTAACAGGAAAAGGTGGTTTCTCAACATAAGTAGTAGGAACAATAGGATCATTATAAGTGATAGTCTTTTCTTCAACTTTAATAGGTGCAGCTACTTTTACTTCTATGGGAGGATGATATTTAAACCACTTCTCCTTAGGGAGATCAACATGAGCAGCAAAAGATTCACAGAAAGAAGCTACTATCTCAGAATCAAGTCCATATTTAGTGCTAAATTTACGGAAAACATCGGTATCCATAAAAGATTTAACACAATCAAACTTAGGTGTCATACCTGACTCCTTACCTTCGTCGAGATCCCAATCTTCAGAGTTGAATTTAATTCTTTCCAATAAATCCCATTTGAATTCAATAGTCTTCATCATAAAAGAGCCAGCACAAGAAGTATCGAGCATGGTGCGGTTGTTATCAGAAAGCCGAGCATAGAAATTTTGAATAATTATTTCTCTTGGAAGCTCATGATTGGGGCATGAATATAACATTGATTTAAGCCTCCCCCAAGCTTGAGCGATGCTTTCTCCTTCGCGAGGCCAAAAATTATATATATAATTGCGATCACGATGAACAAGATGCATAGGATAAAACTTCTGATGAAATTCCAATTTCAATCGTTTGTAGTTCCATGATCCCATATCATCACATAGCCTATACCATGTCAATGCATCTCCCTTCAAAGATAAAGGGAATACCTTCTTCTTAATAACATCATCGGGTATACCTGCAAGCTTAAATAATCCACAAACTTCATCCACATAGATTAGGTGCTCATCAGGATGCATTGCTCCATCTCCTGCAAAAGGATTAGCTAGCAGTTTTTCCAACATACCCGAAGGAATTTCAAAGTAGACATTTTCATTTTCAGTAGGTTCAGTAGGTTGAGGAGCAACTCTTTGCTCTACTGGTCGGGGTGAAGTTACCCCGAACAAGCCCTTCAGAGGATTACTTTCCATAGTAACAAGTGACAGTAAATTTCAGCACACTATATATATTTTTTCCTTACCAAATTCCACCTACCAAAGGCGCTTCACTCCCCGGCAACGGCGCCAGAAAAGAGTCTTGATGACCCACAAGTATAGGGGATCTATCGTAGTCCTTTCGATAAGTAAGAGTGTCGAACCCAACGAGGAGCAGAAGGAAATGATAAGCGGTTTTCAGCAAGGTATTCTCTGCAAGCACTGAAATTATAGGTAACAGATAGTTTTGTGATAGGATAATTTGTAACGAGCAACAAGTAACAAAAGTAAATAAAGTGCAGAAAGGTGGCCCAATCCTTTTTGTAGCAAAGGACAAGCCTGGACAAACTCTTATATAGAGAAAAGCGCTCCCGAGGACACATGGGAATTATCGTCAAGCTTGTTTTCATCACGTTCATATGATTCACGTTTGGTACTTTGATAATTTGATATGTGGGTGGACCGGTGCTTGGGTGCTGCCCTTACTTGGACAATCATCCCACTTATGATTAACCCCTATTGCAAGCATCCGCAACTACAAAAGAAGTATTAAGGTAAACCTAACCATAGCAGGAAACATGTGGATCCAAATCAGCCCCTTACGAAGCAACGCATAAACTAGGGTTTAAGCTTCTTTCACTCTAGCAACCCATCATCTACTTATTACTTCCCAATGCCTTCCTCTAGGCCCAAACAATGGTGAAGTGTCATGTAGTTGACGTTCACATAAAACCACTAGAGGATAGACAACATACATCTCATCAAAATATCGAACGAATACCAAATTCACATGACTACTAATAGCAAGAATTCACCCATGTCCTCAGGAACAAACGTAACTACTCACAAAGCTTATTCATGTTCATAATCAGAGGAGTATTAATATGCATATAGGATCTGAACATATGATCTTCCACCAGATAAACCAACTAGCATCAACTACAAGGAGTAATCAACACTACTAGCAACCTACAGGTACCAATCCCAGACTTAGAGACAAGAACTGGATACAAGAGATGAACTAGGGTTTGAGAGGAGATGGTGCTGGTGAAGATGTTGATGGAGATTGCCCTCTCCCAATGAGAGGAGCGTTGGTGACGATGATGGCGATGATTTCCCCCTCCCGGAGGGAAGTGTCCCCAGCAGAACAGTTCTGCTGGAGCCCTAGATTGGTTCCGCCAAGGTTCCGCCTCGTGGCGGCGGAGTCTCGTCCCGAAAGCTTGCTTATGATTTTTCTTCGGACGAAAGACTTCATATAGCAGAAGATGGGCACCGGAGGGCCAACAGGGGGCCCACAAGGCAGGGGGGCGCGCCCAGGGGGGTAGGGCGCGTCCCCCACCCTCGTGGCCAGGGTGTGGGCCCCTTCAGGTATTTCTTCCGCTCAGTATTTTTTATTATTTCCAAAAATAACTTTCGTGGAGTTTCAGGACTTTTGGAGTTGTGCAGAATAGGTCTCTAATATTTGCTCCTTTTCCAGCCAAGAATTCCAGCTGCCGGCATTCTCCCTCCTTATATAAACCTTGTAAAATAAGAGAGAATAGGCATAAGTCTTGTGACATAATGTGTAATAACAGCCCATAATGCAATAAATATCAATATAAAAGCATGATGCAAAATGGACGTATCAGGGCGCGCCCCTTGAGGCCGGCCGGCCCCCTCCTCCACTCCTTTATATACGGGGGAGGGGGGCACCCCATAGAGACACAAGTTGATTTCTTAGCCGTGTGGGGTGCCCCCTCCACAGTTTTCCACCTCGGTCATATTTTTGTAGTGCTTAGGTGAAGCCCTGCGTCGGTAACTTCAACATCATCGTCACCACGCCATCGTGCTGACGGAACATTCCCTCGGCCTCAGCTGGATCTAGAGATCGAGGGACGTCACCGAGCTGAACGTGTGCAGATCGCGGAGGTGCCGTTCGACTACATCAACCGCGTTACTTAACGCTTCCGCTTTCGTTCTACGAGGGTATGTGGACACACTCTCCCCGCTCGTTGCTATGCTTCGCTAGATAGATCTGAAGGAAATATGCCCTAGAGGCAATAATAAAGTTATTATTTATTTCCTTATTTCATGATAAATGTTTATTATTCATGCTAGAATTGTATTAACCGGAAACTTAGTACATGTGTGGATACATAGACAAAACAAAGTGTCCCTAGTATGCCTCTACTTGACTAGTTCGTTTATCAAAGATGGTTATGTTTCCTAACCATAGACATGTGTTGTCATTTGATGAACGGGATCACATCATTAGGAGAATGATGTGATGGACAAGACCCATTCGTTAGCTTAGCATTATGAACGTTACAGTTTCATTGCTACTGCTTTCTTCATGACTTATACATGTTCCTCAGACTATGAGATTATGCAACTCCCGAATACCGGAGGAACACCTTGTGTGCTATCAAACGTCACAACGTAACTGGGTGATTATAAATATGCTCTACAGGTGTCTCCGATGGTGTTTGTTGAGTTGGCATAGATCAAGATTAGGATTTGTCACTTCGTGTATCGGAGAGGTGTCTCTGGGCCCTCGCGGCCAAGGGGGGAAACTTGCCCCCCAAGCCAGGTGGGGCGCCCCCACCCCCAGGGTTTCCAACCCTAGGCGCAGGGGGAGGCCCATGGGGGGCGCACCAGCCCACCAGGGGCTGGTTCCCCTCCCACTTCAGCCCATGGGGCCCTTCGGGATAGGTGGCCCCACCCGGTGGACCCCCGGGACCCTTCCGGTGGTCCCGGTCCAATACCGATAACCCCCGAAACTTTCCCAGTGGCCGAAACTGGACTTCCTATATATAATTCTTCACCTCCGGACCATTCCGGAACTCCTCGTGACATCCGGGATCTCATCCGGGACTCCGAAAAACTTTCGGGTTTCCGCATACTAATATCTCTACAACCCTAGCGTCACCGAACCTTAAGTGTGTAGACCCTACGGGTTCGGGAGACATGCGGACATGACCGAGACGACTCTCCGGTCAATAACCAACAGCGGGATCTGGATACCCATGTGGGCTCCCACATGTTCCTCGATGATCTCATCGGATGAACCACGATGTCGAGGATTCAATCAATCCCGTATACAATTCCCTTTGTCAATCGGTACGTTACTTGCCCGAGATTCGATCGTCGGTATCCCAATACCTTGTTCAATCTCGTTACCGGCAAGTCACTTTACTCGTACCGTAATGCATGATCCCGTGACTAACTCCTTAGTCACATTGAGCTAATTATGATGATGCATTACCGAGTGGGCCCAGAGATACCTCTCCGTCATACGGAGTGACAAATCCTAGTCTCGATTCGTGCCAACCCAACAGACACTTTCGGAGATACCCGTAGTGCACCTTTATAGCCACCCAGTTACGTTGTGACGTTTGGCACACCCAAAGCACTCCTACGGTATCCGAGAGTTGCACAATCTCATGGTCTAAGGAAATGATACTTGACAATTGGAAAAGCTCTAGCAAACGAACTACACGATCTTTGTGCTATGCTTAGGATTGGGTCTTGTCCATCACATCATTCTCCTAATGATGTGATCCCGTTATCAATGACATCCAATGTCCATAGTCAGGAAACCATGACTATCTGTTGATCAACGAGCTAGTCAACTAGAGGCTTACTAGGGACACGTTGTGGTCTATGTATTCACACATGTATTACGATTTCCGGATAACACAATTATAGCATGAACAATAGACAATTATCATGAACAAAGAAATATAATAATAACCATTTTATTATTGCCTCTAGGGCATATTTCCAACAGTCTCCCACTTGCACTAGAGTCAATAATCTAGTTACATTGTGATGAATCGAACACCCATAGAGTTCTGGTGTTGATCATGTTTTGCTCTAGGGAGAGGTTTAGTCAACGGATCTGCTACATTCAGGTCCGTATGTACTTTACAAATATCTATGTCTCCATTTTGAACACTTTCACGAATGGAGTTGAAGCGACGCTTGATATGCCTGGTCTTCCTGTGAAACCTGGGCTCCTTGGCAAGGGCAATAGCTCCAGTGTTGTCACAGAAGAGAGTCATCGGGCCCGACGCATTGGGAATCACCCCTAGGTCGGTAATGAACTCCTTTATCCAGACTGCTTCCTGTGCTGCCTCTGAGGCCGCCATGTACTCCGCTTCACATGTAGATCCCGCCACGACGCTTTGCTTGCAACTGCACCAGCTTACTGCCCCTCCATTCAAAATATACACATATCCGGTTTGTGACTTCGAGTCGTCCAGATCTGTGTCGAAGCTAGCGTCGACGTAACCCTTTACGACGAGCTCTTCGTCACCTCCATATATGAGAAACATATCCTTAGTCCTTTCAGGTACTTCAGGATATTCTTGACCGCTGTCCAGTGTTCCATGCCGGGATTACTTTGGTACCTTCCTACCAAACTTACGGCAAGGTTTACATCAGGTCTGGTACACAACATGGCATACATAATAGACCCTATGGCCGAGGCATAGGGGATGCCACTCATCTTTTCTCTATCTTCTGCCGTGGTCGGGCATTGAGCCGTGCTCAATTGCACACCTTGCAATACAGGCAAGAACCCCTTCTTGGACTGATCCATATTGAACTTCTTCAATATCTTGTCAAGGTATGTACTCTGTGAAAGACCAATGAGGCGTCTTGATCTATCTCTATAGATCTTGATGCCTAATATATAATCAGCTTCTCCAAGGTCCTTCATTGAAAAACACTTATTCAAATAGGCCTTTATACTTTCCAAGAATTCTATATCATTTCCCATCAATAGTATGTCATCCACATATAATATGAGAAATGCTACAGAGCTCCCACTCACTTTCTTGTAAACACAGGCTTCTCCATAAGTCTGTGTAAACCCAAACGCTTTGATCATCTCATCAAATCGAATGTTCCAACTCCGAGATGCTTGCACCAGCCCATAGATGGAGCGCTGGAGCTTGCATACCTTGTTAGCATTCTTAGGATCAACAAAACCTTCCGGCTGCATCATATACAATTCTTCCTTAAGAAAGCCGTTAAGGAATGCCGTTTTGACGTCCATTTGCCATATCTCATAATCATAGAACGCGGCAATTGCTAACATGATTCGGACGGACTTCAGCTTCGCTACGGGTGTAACATCCCAAATTTTCAATTTGGTATGTTATACATAGATCATCATTGCATATCATGTTTTATTGCATTTTGACAAATCCTCGATAAGTCCTAAGCAACTCAAGGACCCTCGGAGAGAGTTGGGGGTTTTCTCGAATTTTCATATTTGATTTTCATCAAATAATAAAACGAGGATTTTGGTTTTAATTATTTTCTCTCCGGAAAAATATTTCATTTTAATAATAAACGAGAGGAGAAAATATGACTTCTCCAAAACAATTGAAATACTGGAGAAAAAGTGTTAAAATCATTTATTGGAATTTATTCGGATTTTATTTGCAATTTTAATTGCATTAAAAATATTGCATGTTTTCAAAAATTTATTTTGTGTTAAAAAAATGTTCACCCTATTCTAGATTTTCTAACTAGACGGGGAAAATATGTTTTATCTTTTTTTGGACTTTTATTTATTTTTCTACGAATTATTTTCCGCGAAACGTTTAAAAAAAAATACACTGAGCCCGTCTGGGCCGAGCCCAGCCGAGCCGCAGGCCGGCCCGCCCGCGTCGTCCTCCTCGCGCACGGGAGCCGCCGCCGGAGTCCGAGCCCCGCACGCCCCCGCCGGCTTGCCCCTCCCCCAAGCCACCGGAGCCCCCCTCCTATTTATACCCCCGCACCCCCCCTCCTCTCACCTCATCCCGCCGCCGCCCGCCTTGCCCCGCCGCCGCCGCCGCCGTTTACCGCCCCCTCGCCGCCCCTCGCACCCCCCCGAGTACCCCGCACCCCGCGCCCTCGCCGCCCCTCGCCCCGAGCCGCCGGAGCCCCGCCAGAGCACGCGCCGACGAGGTACCTCGCCGCTCGTTCGGTTGCCTGTTTTCTTTAAAAAAACCATTCGTTTAAAAAAACCCTAGATCGTTTTTTTCGGTTTTATTATTTTGCGAGCGTTCACCGAACCGTTCGTTTTAACGAACGCGTTCGTCGGTTTTTCTCTGTTAACGAACGTCCGTTCTTTAACCGTTCGTCCATTTTTCTTTTTCGTCGGATTTTTCCGCTATTTTCTCAGATTCGATTTCTGATCGAATCTTCGTTTCTGCTTAACTTCTCGCTTGTTTATCGGAATCAGGCGATTCAAGCGCCTAGAGTTTCGTCTCGAAATTCTCTTTCCGTTTAACCTACTCAAACAAGTTTTTGCTACTGTAAAATTTGACCTAGATCCAGATTAGTAAACGAAGCTTCTTTCTTTCGCAGTTTGACTTTCGTTGCTTCTTTCGAGTTGATTCTTTTTGCAAACCGGAGTTCTTAAGTTGAACTTTCTGGTTGGATCTTTCATTCGAGTTTTACCTGTGCATTAGATGAGTACTTATTGTTTGCTTGTTTGTTTGCGATAGAGTACCCGGAGTGTGCCGCTTGTTACTTCGAATCGCTAGGTTTTGCGGATCATCAGCAAGGCAAGTAACACTTTGATCATATACCTTCCATACCCAGTTTTTATTGCATTAGATCTATTTTCCTCAAACACTTGCATGATTAGGATCTAATTAAATTGTGGGTATTGGGAAGTAGTTGAGGTAGTACCTATTACCTGTTTTGTTTATCAAACCCTTGGGAGTTACTTCTACGCTGCTATTATATTGCCATGCTATGCTCGCAGACGTGGATGGGGTTTGAGAGATTTCCATGACAGATGTGAGATTGTTAATTAATGGTTTACTTAAGGTGGCAACTAAAACTCACATCTGGGTGGATTGAGGTACCTGGGTATTCCAGGATTGCCTGTTTTTCTTTTGGACCGCCACCCAGGTTCAAAGGGATCATGAGATTATTCATGCTAGAAACTTCCTTGTGCAGCCGCAAGCTATTATGGGCTCTAGCATAGTTGACTAAGTTGTGTGAACTCTTACAGTGGTAGACTAGTAGATGTAGGGGAAAGTAGGTGTAACTGTCTACCCATACGTAAGGTGCAAACACTTCTGAAAGACTGTGTCTCGATCATCCGTTACTCAAACACCATGTAGTGCGAGTAATCCAACGGAGGAGATTGAGTCTTGTGGGGAAAAGTGCACAAACCTCTGCAGAGTGTACAAACTAATCATGGTTAGCCGTGTCCCCGGTTATGGACAACTTGAGTATCTAGTACTTGGATTATCATGTGAATCTCATCACCATGTTACTTTTAATTAATTTTGTTGGGTTAATGATGATTCTTAATTGGGATTGAGATGCTGTCAACCATCTCAATGTTTCACAACCACCATGATAGTTAAATAAAATTTATTCCTTTGAAGTAGGGTAAAATTGGCTTTTCGCAAAAATTGTAACCATAGAGCTTTCCACCGGCCATATATGCATGTAGTATAGCCTTATTATTGTTCATTATCCTCTATGTGTTACTTTGCCAGCATATTCTATGTGCTGACCCGTTTTCGGGCTGCAACGTTTCATGTTGCAGACTTTTCAGACGACGAGTAAGGTGCCTTAGGTCGTGGTCTTATACTCAGTGATGCCGCTGGAGTTGATGGACTCACTTATCTTCCAAGTCTTCCGCTGTTATCGTTTTAGATGGCCTTAAGCCATGTATATCATACTTAATCTCTTCGGAGATATTCGATGTAATAAGTGTGTGATTGCTACTCTGTTATAAATCCTCCATTTGTACTGTGCGTGTCAGCATTACTGATCCAGGGATGACACTGGTGCACAGCAGCACAAACCATTTGAGGTCTGGTCGCTACAAAGTTGGTATCAGAGCACACGCTGACTGTAGGACACGACCACTAAGCTTAAGCCCTAGAAATCTTCTCTCTTCTCATTTATGACCCCTCTCCTTCTTTCTACTCTTTTAGGAATGGCGGATGCAAGGAGCAAGTTCATTCAACCAGATGAAGACACGCCGTTTGGTCGACACTTGAAGGAAGTCACCAAGTACTTGAACATAGGAATACCAAGCATCACCTGAACCTAAAACGCCACATTACCCGAAGAGGAGAGCTGGAAGATTCAAGTTCACATTCCAGGAAGGACGTTTGTGCCAGTTACTGAACCTATAAGATTGGTTTTTGAAGCACCAACTTGGAGTTTAGGGAAGAGCATGGCCGCTCACATCGCCATGGGACGCATTGGAGAAGTCTACTACCAGGAGCTTAAGGATACAATTTATCAGATTTGTGGACGCCGAGACGCGCAATGGGAGATGATCAGAACCAAGAAGGATGGATCAATCACAGCTTTCATCCAGGAACAAAACCAACATATTCGTCGCCAGGAGAACCAGATGTGCACGGACAAGGAAGAACTGAAGAAGGCATTAACCAAGATCAAGGAGCTCCAAGAAGAACTCAAGGCTACACGCGAGGATTATACGGAGGAAATCATCGCACTGGTAGGGAAGAATGACGACCTGGAGAAGAAGATTGGAGTATTCATGGGAAATCCAGTGCCAAAAGCAGAAGTTGACGAATGCACTTGTCCGGATAACTACATCATCATCGACGACACCGACTCGGAACCAAGTGAAGATGACTTTGTTGATGAAGCTGGAGCAGACATCATGGAGTCTTCAACGGATTAGAATTTTTATTAGACCACCATATCAGTAGTAGTTTTTTCCCATTTAATAGTATAGTTCAAGCACTTTGTAACGCTAGTTAGATCGATTGTTTTGCCTTGTTTGAATTGATTGAGTGATATTGATTGAATTTTTCTCATGAGCATATGGGTAGTGTTTTCTCTCTAGACCTCATTCTATTCTTAACTCTCATCTTTTCTAACCTATCAGATGCCTCCGAGACGCGACACCGGATTTCTTTTCCCACCAGAGATCACCCAGTTGATTCAGCAACAGAATGCCCTGATGCAAGTATTAGTGCAGAACCAAGGCAACAACAACAACAACAACCCACCGCCACCACCACCTGTTGACCACTTAGCCCATTTCTTAAGGCTAAACCCGCCGGTGTTTTCCAGTAGCACCGAGCCGATTGTTGCAGATGATTGGCTCCGCAAAGTTGGAAGAGAGTTGACCACTGCAAGATGCACAGATGCGGAAAGAGTGCGTTTTGCCGCACATCAGCTTGATGGACCCGCAGCATCATGGTGGGAGAATTATACAGCCACGCACCCTATTGACACTGTCACATGGGACCAGTTTCAGCAAGCTTTCCGTACAGCTCATGTTTCAGTAGGAGCTATGGCTATGAAGAAGCGTGAGTTTCGCAACCTATGCCAAGGAGGACGCACCGTAGGCCAGTATGTGGAGGATTTCAGTAAGTTAGCACGTTATGCACCAGATGACGTTGCTACAGATGCAGCCAAGCAGGAGAAGTTTTTGGAAGGACTGAATGATGAGCTGAGTATGCAGTTGATGGTAGCAACCTTCAACAACTACCAGGAGCTGGTAGATAGAGCTCTCATGATTGAAGGGAAGCAACAACAGATTGAAAACCGTAAGAGGAAGTATGGACAAGGGAAGTATAACTTAGGAGCTCAACAGAAGCCTCGTTTTGCCCCGAAGCCAGGAGGACAGTTTCAGCATACCCATGGAGGAGGTAGTTCGCACAACCATAATGGCTCTAAAAATGGTAATGGGAATGGAGGAAGCAACGGACAGAACCGCACCAACCCATCTACCCCAGCCAAGAGGGACCTGAGCCAAGTCACTTGCTTTAAGTGCCAGAAGAATGGACATTATGCCAATGAATGTCCTGAAGCCCAAAATGGAAATGGCAATGGAAGCTCTGGGAAGAAGCCGAACCCGTTCAACAAAGGGCATGTGAACCACGTGAGCGTGGAGGAGGTTGAAGCTCAGCCTGATGCAGTAATAGGTAAGTTTTTGGTTAAGTCATTTACTGCAACCGTTCTTTTCGATACTGGTGCATCGCATTCATACATATCAAGGGGATTTGTGATAAGTTTAAGCTGTCCACCAAAGTTCTCAGAACCCCTATGTTAGTAACCTCGCCAGGAGCAGAGTATATGGCAAGCCAAGGATGTTTTCAGATACCATTGGCCATTGGTAGGCATGTTTTCCCCTCAGACCTCATAGTTTTGGAGTCGCAAGGTTTGGATGTGATTTTGGGAATGGATTGGCTATCGTTGTATGGAGGAAACATCGACTGTGCCAGCAAGACGATTTTGCTTACCACCCCGGAAGGGAAAAGGATCAAGTATGTATCCCGGCATATGTCGAAGAGGACTCAAGTAAATTCCTTATCAGGAGTTGTACAGGAGGAAGTACCAGTGGTGAAGGATTATCCGGATGTATTTCCAGAAGAGTTGCCAGGCATGCCACCAGATAGAGACATTGAGTTCTTGATTGAACTTTTGCCAGGCACAGGGCCAATATCTAAGAGACCGTACAGGATGCCCGCAAAAGATTTGGAGGAAATTAAGAAGCAGATCAAGGAGTTACTGGATAAAGGCTATATTCGCCCAAGTTCGTCACCTTGGGGATCACCAGTACTTCTAGTGGAGAAGAAAGATGGATCGCTGAGGATGGTTGTTGATTACCGTGGATTGAATGAACTGACCATCAAAAACAAGTACCCACTGCCGATGATCAATGATTTGTTTGACCACCTACAAGGAGCTAAAGTATTTTCCAAGATCGATCTACGATCAGGATACCATCAGTTAAAGATTCGAGAGCAGGATATACCCAAGACGGCATTTACCACCAGATATGGATTGTATGAGTATACCGTTATGTCATTTGGTCTGACTAACGCACCTGCCTATTTTATGAACCTGATGAACAAAGTGTTTATGGAGTTTTTGGATAAGTTCGTCGTGGTGTTCATTGACGATATTTTAGTCTTTTCCAAGAATGAGGAAGAGCATGAGGAGCATTTACGATTGGTACTTGAGAAGCTCAGAGAACATCAGTTATATGCCAAGTTCAGCAAATGTGAATTTTGGCTGAAGGAAGTTGGATTCCTTGGACATGTTATTTTTGGAGAAGGAGTAGCAGTAGACCCTGCCAAGGTTGATACAGTGACAAGTTGGGAATCACCCACGACAGTTGGAGAAATCCGGAGTTTTCTTGGACTTGCAGGATACTACCGGAGATTCATCGAGAATTTCTCGAAGATTGCCAAGCCCATGACTGAGCTATTGAAGAAGGACGCCAAATTCAATTGGACTGAGGAATGTGAAGCTAGTTTCCAAGAGTTGAAGGAACGATTGGTTACGTCACCAGTGTTGATTCTGCCAAATCAATGCAAGGATTATGAAGTTTATTGCGACGCTTCTCGTCGAGGACTTGGAGCAGTGCTTATGCAGGAAGGAAGAGTTGTGTCATATGCTTCACGACAACTTAAACCCCATGAGAAGAATTATGCTACGCATGATTTGGAGTTAGCAGCCGTGGTGCATGCATTGAAGACATGGAGACATTTTCTCATCGGAAACCATTGTGAGGTGTACACGGATCACAAGAGTTTGAAATATATTTTCACGCAGAAGGAGTTAAATCTCAGACAGAGGAGATGGTTGGAGCTCATTAAAGATTATGATATGAGATTGCATTATCACCCTGGAAAGGCTAACATAGTAGCAGACGCGTTGAGCCGCAAGAGTCATGTCAACACCCTCATGACAGGTGAGTTACCTCAGGAGTTAGCCGAGGACCTTCGCGAGCTATGTTTGGAGATAGTCCCAAGAGGCTATTTAGCGACACTGGAGATTCAGTCTACCTTGATGGAAAGGATCAGAGAAGCTCAGAAGACAGACAAGGAGATTGAAGAGATAAAAGAGAAGATGAGCAAAGGAAAAGCCAAGGTATTTCGTGAGGATGAGCACAATACCTTATGGTTTGAGGACCGCGTATATGTGCCAAATGATCCGGAGATCAGGAAGTTGATTTTGCAAGAAGCCCATGATTCACCGTACTCGATTCACCTAGGGAATACCAAGATGTATTTGGATCTGAAGAATACTTTCTGGTGGACCGGAATGAAGAAGGATATTGCTGAGTATATAGCTGTTTGTGATGTATGTCAGAGAGTGAAGGCAGAGCATCAGAAGCCAGCAGGATTGCTACAACCATTGCCGATACCCGAATGGAAGTGGGATAAAATAGGCATGGATTTTATCACGGGATTACCCAGGACACGTTCAGGCTATGACTCAATATGGGTTGTAGTCGACCGTCTGACGAAAGTGGCTCATTTCATTCCAGTGAAGACCACTTACACCAGTGCTAAGTTGGCAAAGATATACATGACCAGGATCGTATGTTTGCATGGAGTTCCGAGGACCATTGTATCAGACAGAGGAACCCAATTTACCTCGAAGTTTTGGAAGCAGTTACATGAAACATTGGGAACCAGGCTAGAATTTAGTACAGCTTTTCACCCGCAGACAGATGGACAGACCGAGAGAGTCAACCAGATTTTGGAGGACATGTTGAGAGCTTGTGCACTAGATTATGGATCTAGTTGGGACGACAATTTGCCATATGCAGAGTTTTCGTATAACAACAGTTATCAAACCAGTTTGAAGATGGCCCCTTTCGAAGCTTTGTACGGAAGGAGGTGTAGAACACCGTTGTTATGGGACGAAGTTGGAGACCGTCAGTTGTTTGGACCAGATTTGATTAAGGAGTCTGAACAGAAAGTGAGGTTGATTCGCGACAGGCTCAAGGTAGCCCAGTCCAGACAAAAGAGTTATGCTGATTCTAAACGAAAAGAGACAGTTCACGAAGTCGGAGACCGAGTGTATCTTCGAGTATCACCACTTCGAGGAATGAAGCGCTTTGGAGTTAAGGGAAAGTTAGCCACCCGTTTTATCGGACCATACAGAGTTGTGGAACGTATGGGAGAGGTTGCCTACAAGCTGGAATTGCCCGAAGGATTGTCTGGAGTTCATGATGTATTTCACGTCTCCCAGTTGAAGAAGTGCCACGTAGAGATGGCTGAGATGCCACTGAGAGATACTGTGCCACTGGAAGCGATTCAGCTGGAAAGTGATTTAACCTATGAGGAGAAACAAGTTAAGATTCTTGAGTATGCCAGCCGAGTTACCCGCAGCAAGGTTATCAAGTTTTGCAAAGTCCAGTGGAGTCACCACACGGAAGATGAAGCCACCTGGGAGCGAGAGGAAGATCTACGCAAGGACCACTCCCACCTGTTTTCTAGCCAACCCGAATCTCGAGGGCGAGATTCATCTTAAGGGGGGTAGGTTTGTAACATCCCAAATTTTCAATTTGGTATGTTATACATAGATCATCATTGCATATCATGTTTTATTGCATTTTGACAAATCCTCGATAAGTCCTAAGCAACTCAAGGACCCTCGGAGAGAGTTGGGGATTTTCTCGAATTTTCATATTTGATTTTCATCAAATAATAAAACGAGGATTTTGGTTTTAATTATTTTCTCTCCGGAAAAATATTTCATTTTAATAATAAACGAGAGGAGAAAATATGACTTCTCCAAAACAATTGAAATACTGGAGAAAAAGTGTTAAAATCATTCATTGGAATTTATTCGGATTTTATTTGCAATTTTAATTGCATTAAAAATATTGCATGTTTCAAAAATTTATTTTGTGTTAAAAAAATGTTCACCCTATTCTAGATTTTCTAACTAGACGGGGAAAATTTGTTTTATCTTTTTTTGGACTTTTATTTATTTTTCTACGAATTATTTTCCGCGGAACGTTTAAAAAAAATGCACTGAGCCCGACTGGGCCGAGCCCAGCCGAGCCGCAGGCCGGCCCGCCCGCGTCGTCCTCCTCGCGCACGGGAGCCGCCGCCGCCGGAGTCCGAGCCCCGCACGCCCCCGCCGGCTTGCCCCTCCCCCAAGCCACCGGAGCCCCCCTCCTATTTATACCCCCGCACCCCCCTCCTCTCACCTCATCCCGCCGCCGCCCGCCTTGCCCCGCTGCCGCCGCTGGAGCACGGGAGCAGCCGCCGCCGCCGTTTGCCGCCCCCTCGCCGCCCCTCGCACCCCCCCGAGCACCCCGCACCCCGCGCCCTCGCCGCCCCTCGCCCCGAGCCGCCGGAGCCCCGCCGGAGCACGTCCCAACGAGGTACCTCGCCGCTCGTTCGGTTGCCGGTTTTCTTAAAAAACATTCGTTTAAAAAAAACCTAGATCGGTTTTTTTTCGGTTTTATTATTTTGCGAGCGTTCACCGAACCGTTCGTTTTAACAAACGCGTTCGTCGGTTTTTCTCTGTTAACGAACGTCCGTTCTTTAACTGTTCGTCCGTTTTTCTTTTTCGTCGGATTTTTCCGCTATTTTCTCATATTCGATTTATGATCGAATCTTCGTTTCTGCTTAACTTCTCGCTCGTTTATCGGAATCAGGCGATTTAAGCGCCTAGAGTTTCGTCTCGAAATTCTCTTTCCGTTTAACCTACTCAAACAAGTTTTTGCTACTGTAAAATTTGACCTAGATCCAGATTAGTAAACGAAGCTTCTTTCTTTCGCAGTTTGACTTTCGTTGCTTCTCTCGAGTTGATTCTTTTTGCAAACCGGAGTTCTTAAGTTGAACTTTCTGGTTGGATCTTTCATTCGAGTTTTACCTGTGCATTAGATGAGTACTTATTGTTTGCTTGTTTGTTTGCGATAGAGTACCCGGAGTGTGCCGCTTGTTACTTCGAATCGCTAGGTTTTGCGGATCATCAGCAAGGCAAGTAACACTTTGATCATATACCTTCCATACCCAGTTTTTATTGCATTAGATCTATTTTCCTCAAACACTTGCATGATTAGGATCTAATTAAATTGTGGGTATTGGGAAGTAGTTGAGGTAGTACCTATTACCTGTTTTGTTTATCAAACCCTTGGGAGTTACTTCTACGCTGCTATTATATTGCCATGCTATGCTCGTAGACGTGGATGGGGTTTGAGAGATTTCCATGACAGATGTGAGATTGTTAATTAATGGTTTACTTAAGGTGGCAACTAAAACTCACATCTGGGTGGATTGAGGTACTTGGGTATTCCAGGATTGCCTGTTTTTATTTTGGACCGCCACTCAGGTTCAAAGGGATCATGAGATTATTCATGCTAGAAACTTCCGTGTGTAGCCGCAAGCTATTATGGGCTCTAGCATAGTTGACTAAGTTGTGTGAACTCTTACAGTGGTAGACTAGCAGATGTAGGGGAAAGTAGGTGTAACTGTCTACCCATACGTAAGGTGCAAACACTTCTGAAAGACTGTGTCTCGATCATCCGTTACTCAAACACCATGTAGTGCGAGTAATCCAACGGAGGAGATCGAGTCTTGTGGGGAAAAGTGCACAAACCTCTGCAGAGTATACAAACTAATCATGGTTAGCCGTGTCCCCGGTTATGGACAACTTGAGTATCTAGTACTTGGATTATCATGTGAATCTCATCACCATGTTACTTTTAATTAATTTTGTTGGGTTAATGATGATTCTTAATTGGGATTGAGATGCTGTCAACCATCTCAATGTTTCACAACCACCATGATAGTTAAATAAAATTTATTCCTTTGAAGTAGGGTAAAATTGGCTTTTCGCAAAAAATGTAACCATAGAGCTTTCCACCAGCCATATATGCATGTAGTATAGCCTTATTATTGTTCATTATCCTCTGTGTGTTACTTTGCCAGCATATTCTATGTGCTGACCCGTTTTCGGGCTGCAACGTTTCATGTTGCAGACTTTTCAGACGACGAGTAAGGTGCCTTAGGTCGTGGTCTTATACTGAGTGATGCCACTAGAGTTGATGGACTCACTTATCTTCCAAGTCTTCCGCTGTTATCGTTTTAGATGGCCTTAAGCCATGTATATCATACTTAATCTCTTCGGAGATATTCGATGTAATAAGTGTGTGATTGCTACTCTGTTATAAATCCTCCATTTGTACTGTGCGTGTCAGCATTACTGATCCAGGGATGACACTGGTGCACAGCAGCACAGACCATTTGAGGTCTGGTCGCTACAACGGGTGAGAATGTCTCATCGTAGTCAACCCCTTGAACTTGTCGATAACCCTTAGTGACAAGTCGAGCCTTATAGATGGTCACGTTACCATCCGCGTCTGCCTTCTTCTTAAAGATCCATTTATTTTCTATGGCTCGCCGATCATCGGGCAAGTCAGTCAAAGTCCATACTTCGTTTTCATACATGGATCCTATCTTGGATTTCATGGCTTCTAGCTATTTGTCGGAATCTGGGCCCGCCATTGCTTTTTCATAGTTCGAAGGTTCACCGTTGTCTAACAACATGATTTCCAGGACAGGGTTGCCGTACCACTCTGGTGCGGAACGTGTCCTTGTCGACCTACGAAGTTCAGCAGTAACTTGATCCGAAGCTTCATGATCATCATCATTAACTTCCTCCCCAGTCGGTGTAGGCACCACAGGAACATCTTCCCGCGCTGCGCTACTTTTCGGTTCAGAAGGGGTGACTATCACCTCATCAAGTTCCACTTTCCTCCCACTCACTTCTTTCGAGAGAAACTCTTTCTCCAGAAAGGACCCATTTTTGGCAACAAAGATTTTGCCTTCGGATCTGAGGTAGAAGGTATACCCAATGGTTTCCTTAGGGTATCCTATGAAGACGCATTTCTCCGACTTGGGTTCAAGCTTTTCAGGTTGAAGTTTCTTGACATAAGCATCGCATCCCCAAACTTTTAGAAACGACAGCTTAGGTTTCTTCCCAAACCATAATTCATACGGTGTCGTCTCAACGGATTTCGACGGAGCCCTATTTAAAGTGAATGCGGTAGTCTCTAAAGCATAGCCCCAAAATGAGAGCGGTAGATCGGTAAGAGACATCATAGATCGCACCATATCCAATAGAGTGCGATTACAATGTTCGGACACACCATTTCGCTGAGGTGTTCCAGGCGGCGTGAGTTGTGAAACTATTCCACATTTCCTTAAGTGTGTGCCAAATTCGTGACTTAAATATTCCCCTCCGCGATCTGATCGTAGGAACTTTATTTTCCTGTCACGTTGATTCTCAACCTCACTCTGAAATTCCTTGAACTTTTCAAAGGTCTCAGACTTGTGTTTCATTAGGTAGACATACCCATATCTACTAAAGTCATCAGTGAGAGTGAGAACATAACGATAGCCACCGCGAGCCTCAACACTCATTGGACCGCACACATCGGTATGTATGATTTCCAATAAGTTGGTTGCTCGCTCCATTGTTCCGGAGAACGGAGTCTTGGTCATCTTACCCATGAGGCATGGTTCGCACGTGTCAAATGATTCATAATCAAGAGACTCCAAAAGTCCATCTGCATGGAGCTTCTTCATGCGCTTGACACCAATGTGACCAAGGCGGCAGTGCCACAAGTATGTGGGACTACCGTTATCAACTTTACATCTTTTGGTATTCACACTATGAATATGTGTAACATCACGTTCGAGATTCATCAAGAATAAACCATTGACCAGCGGGGCATGACCATAAAACATATCTCTCATATAAATAGAACAACCATTATTCTCGGATTTAAATGAGTAACCATCTCGCATTAAACGAGATCCTGATACAATGTTCATGCTCAAAGCTGGCACTAAATAACAATTATTGAGGTTTAAAACTAATCCCGTAGGTAAATGCAGAGGTAGCGTGCCGACGGCGATCACATCGACCTTGGAACCATTCCCGACGCGCATCGTCACCTCGTCCTTCGCCAGTCTCCGCTTATTCCGCAGCTCCTGTTTTGAGTTACAAATATGAGCAACCGCACCGGTATCAAATACCCAGGAGCTACTACGAGTACTGGTAAGGTACACATCAATTACATGTATATCACATATACCTTTGGTGTTGCCGGCCTTCTTGTCTGCTAAGTATTTGGGGCAGTTCCGCTTCCAGTGACCACTTCCCTTGCAATAAAAGCACTCAGTCTCAGGCTTGGGTCCATTCTTTGACTTCTTCCCGGCAACTGGCTTACCGGGCGCGGCAACTCCCTTGCCGTCCTTCTTGAAGTTCTTCTTACCCTTGCCTTTCTTGAAATTAGTGGTTTTATTCACCATCAACACTTGATGTTCCTTTTTTATCTCCACCTCCGCTGATTTCAGCATTGAATATACCTCAGGAATGGTCTTTTCCATCCCCTGCATATTGAAGTTCATCACAAAGCTCTTGTAGCTTGGTGGAAGCGACTGAAGGATTCTGTCAATGACCGCGTCATCCGGGAGATTGACTCCCAGCTGAGACAAGCGGTTATGTAACCCAGACATTTTGAGTATGTGCTCACTGACAGAACTATTTTCCTCCATTTTACAACTGAAGAACTTGTCGGAGACTTCATATCTCTCGACCCGGGCATGAGCTTGGAAAACCATTTTCAGCTCTTCGAACATCTCATATGCTCCTTGTTTCTCAAAACGCTTTTGGAGCCCCGGTTCTAAGCTGTAAAGCATGCCGCACTGAACGAGGGAGTAATCATCAGCACGTGATTGCCAAGTGTTCATAACGTCTTGGTTCTCTGGGATGGGTGCTTCACCTAGCGGTGCTTCTAGGACATAATGTTTCTTGGCAGCTATGAGGATGATCCTCAGGTTCCGGACCCAGTCCGTATAGTTGCTGCCATCATCTTTCAGCTTGGTTTTCTCTAGGAACGCATTGAAGTTGAGGGCAACGTGGGCCATTTGATCTACAAGACATATTGTAAAGATTTTAGACTAAGTTCATGATAATTAAGTTCATCTAATCAAATTATTCAATGAACTCCCACTCAGATAGACATCCCTCCAGTCATCTAAGTGAAACATGATCCGAGTTAACTAGGCCGTGTCCGATCATCACGTGAGACGGACTAGTCAACATCGGTGAACATCTCCATGTTGATCGTATCTTCTATACGACTCATGCTCGACCTTTCGGTCTTCCGTGTTCCGAGGCCATGTCTGTACATGCTAGGCTCGTCAAGTCAACCTAAGTGTATTGCGTGTGTTCCGAGGCCATGTCTGTACATGCTAGGCTCGTCAACACCCGTTGTATGCGAACGTTAGAATCTATCACACCCGATCATCACGTGGTGCTTCGAAACAACGAACCTTCGCAACGGTGCATAGTTAGGGGGAACACTTTCTTGAAATTATTATAAGGGATCATCTTACTTACTACCGTCGTTCTAAGCAAATAAGATGTAAAACATGATAAACATCACATGCAATCAAATAGTGACATGATATGGCCAATATCATTTTGCTCCTTTGATCTCCATCTTCGGGGCGCCATGATCATCTTCGTCACCGGCATGACACCATGATCTCCATCATCGTGTCTTCATGAAGTTGTCACGCCAACGATTACTTCTACTTCTATGGCTAACGTGTTTAGCAATAAAGTAAAGTAATTTACATGGCGTTATTCAATGATACGCAGGTCATACAAAAAATAAAGACAACTCCTATGGCTCCTGCCGGTTGTCATACTCATCGACATGCAAGTCGTGATTCCTATTACAAGAACATGATCAATCTCATACATCACATATATCTCATTCATCACATCCTTTTGGCCATATCACATCACAAGGCACATGCTGCAAAAACAAGTTAGACATCCTCTAATTGTTGTTGCAAGTTTTTTAGGTGGCTTCTATAGGTTTCTAGCAAGAACGTTTCTTACCTACGTAAAACCACAACGTGATATGCCAATTTCTATTTACCCTTCATAAGGACCCTTTTCATCGAATCCGTTCCGACTAAAGTGGGAGAGACAGACACCCGCTAGCCACCTTATGCAACTAGTGCATGTCAGTCGGTGGAACCTGTCTCATGTAAGCGTACGTGTAAGGTCGGTCCGGGCCGCTTCATCCCACAATACCGCCGAAACAAGATAAGACTAGTAGTGGCAAGAAAAATTGACAACATCTACGCCCACAACTGCTTTGTGTTCTACTCGTGCATAGTATTACGCATAGGCCTGGCTCATGATGCCACTGTTGGGGATCGTTGCAGAATTTTAAAATTTTCTATGCATCACCAAGATCCATCTATGGAGTTTACTAGCAACGAGAAGGAAGGAGTGCATCTACATACCCTTGTAGATCGCGAGCGGAAGCGTTCAAGTGAACGGGGTTGATGGAGTCGTACTCGTCGTGATCCAAATCACCGATGACCGAGCGCCGAATGGACGACACCTCTGCGTTCAACACACGTACGGAGCAGCGACGTCTCCTCCTTCTTGATCCAGAAAGGGGGAAGGAGAGGTTGATGGAGATCCAGCAGCACGACGGCGTGGTGGTGGAAGTAGCGGGGATCCCGGCAGGGCTTCGCCAAGCGCAAGCGGGAGGGAGAGGTGTCACGGGAGGGAGAGGGAGGCGCCAGGGGCTAGGGTACTGCTGCCCTCCCTCCCCCCACTATATATAGGCCCCCTGGGGGGGCGCCGGTGCTGGGAACCCATCTACATGGGGGGCGGCGGCCAAGGGGGGAAACTTGCCCCCCAAGCCAGGTGGGGCGCCCCCCACCCCCAGGGTTTCCAACCCTAGGCGCAGAGGGAGGCCCATGGGGGGCGCACCAGCCCACCAGGGGCTGGTTCCCCTCCCACTTCAGCCCATGGGGCCCTCCGGGATAGGTGGCCCCACCCGGTGGACCCCCGGGACCCTTCCGGTGGTCCCGGTACAACACGATAACCCCCGAAACTTTCCCGGTGGCCGAAACTGGACTTCCTATATATAATTCTTCACCTCCGGACCATTCCGGAACTCCTCGTGACGTCCGGGATCTCATCCGGGACTCCGAAAAACTTTCGGGTTTCCGCATACTAATATCTCTACAACCCTTGCGTCACCGAACCTTAAGTGTGTAGACCCTACGGGTTCGGGAGACATGCGGACATGACCGAGACGACTCTCCGGTCAATAACCAACAGCGGGATCTGGATACCCATGTTGGCTCCCACATGTTCCTCGATGATCTCATCGGATGAACCACGATGTCGAGGATTCAATCAATCCCGTATACAATTCCCTTTGTCAATCGGTACGTTAGTTGCCCGAGATTCGATCGTCGGTATCCCAATACCTTGTTCAATCTCGTTACCGGCAAGTCACTTTACTCGTACCGTAATGCATGATCCCGTGACTAACTCCTTAGTCACATTGAGCTCATTATGATGATGCATTACCGAGTGGGCCTAGAGATACCTCTCCGTCATACGGAGTGACAAATCCCAGTCTCGATTCGTGCCAACCCAACAGACACTTTCGGAGATACCCGTAGTGCACCTTTATAGCCACCCAGTTACGTTGTGACGTTTGGCACACCCAAAGCACTCCTATGGTATCCGGGAGTTGCACAATCTCATGGTCTAAGGAAATGATACTTGACAATTGGAAAAGCTCTAGCAAACGAACTACACGATCTTTGTGCTATGCTTAGGATTGGGTCTTGTCCATCACATCATTCTCCTAATGATGTGATCCCGTTATCAATGACATCCAATGTCCATAGTCAGGAAACCATGACTATCTGTTGATCAACGAGCTAGTCAACTAGAGGCTTACTAGGGACACGTTGTGGTCTATGTATTCACACATGTATTACGATTTTCGGATAACACAATTATAGCATGAACAATAGACAATTATCATGAACAAAGAAATATAATAATAACCATTTTATTATTGCCTCTAGGGCATATTTCCAACAATAATTTGATTCGGCGGTATTGTTGGATGAAGCGGCCCGGACCGACATTACGCGTACGCTTACGCGAGACTAGTTCTACCGACGTGCTTCGCACACAGGTGGCTGGCGGGTGTCAGTTTCTCCAGCTTTAGTTGAATCGAGTGTGGCTACGCCCGGTCCTTGTTGAAGGTTAAAACAGCACATAGTTGACCAAAAACCGTTGTGGTTTTGATGCATAGGTAAGAACGGTTCTTGCTCAGCCCGTAGCAGCCACGTAAAACTTGCAACAACAAAGTAGAGGACGTCTAACTTGTTTTTGCAGGGCATGTTGTGATGTGATATGGTCAAGACGTGATGAGATATAAATTGGTGTATGAGATGATCATGTTTTGCTAAAGTTATCGGCAACTGGCAGGAGCCTTATGGTTGTCTCTTTATTGCATAAGATGCAAGTGCCATGTAATTGCTTTACTTTATCGCTATGTGATAGCAATAGTTGCAAAAGAAATAGCTGATGAGACGACCATGTAACGACACGTTGATAAAAGATCAAGATGATGGAGATCATGGTGTCATGCCGGTAAAAATGGAGATCATGACAGTACTTTGGAGATGGAGATCAAAAGCACAAGATGATGATGGCCATATCATGTCACATATTTTGATTGCATGTGATGTTTATCTTTTATACATCTTATTTTGCTTAGTTCAGCGGTAGCTTTATAAGATGATCCCTTACTAAAATTTCAAGGTATAAGTGTTCTCCCTGAGTATGCACCGTTGCAACAGTTCTTCGTGTCGAGACACCACGTGATGATCGGGTGTGATAAGCTCTACGTTCACATACAACGGGTGCAAGCCAGTTTTGCACACGCAGAATACTCGGGTTAAACTTGACGAGCCTAGCATATGCAGATATGGCCTTGGAACACTGGAGACCGAAAGGTCGAGCGTGAATCATATAGTAGATATGATCAACATAGTGATGTTCACCATTGAAAACTGCTCCATCTCACGTGATGATCGGACATGGTTTAGTTGATTTGGATCACGTGATCATTTAGATGACTAGAGGGATGTCTATTTAAGTGAGAGTTCTTAAGTAATATGATTAATTGAACTTTAAATTTATCATGAACTTAGTCCCGGTAGTATTAGCATATCTATGTTGTAGATCAATAGCTTGTGTTTAGCTCCCCTGTTTTATTTTTGATATGTTCCTAGAGAAAGCTAAGTTGAAAGATGTTAGTAGCAATGATGCCGATTGGATCCGTGATCTGAGGATTATCCTCATTGTGGCACAGAAGAATTATGTCCTTGATGCACCGCTAGGTGACAGACCGATTGCAGGAGCAGATGCAGACGTTATGAACGTTTGGCAAGCTCGATATGATGACTACTTGATAGTTTAGTGCACCATGCTTTACGGCTTAGAACCAGGGCTTCAAAGACGCTTTGAACGCCACAGAGCATATGAGATGTTCCAAGAGTTGAAATTCGTATTTCAGACTCATGCCCATGTCGAAAGGTATGAGATCTTTGACAAGCACTTTGCCTACAAGATGGAGGAGAATTGCTCAGCTAGTGAGCATGTGCTCAGAATGTCTGAGTACTACAATCACTTGAATCAAGTGTGAGTTAATCTTCCAGATAAGATAGTGATTGATAGAGTTCTCTAGTCACTATCACCAAGTTACTAGAACTTCGTGATGAACTATAATATGCAAGGGATAACAGAAACGATTCCCAAGCTCTTCGTGATGCTGAAATCGACGAAGGTAGAAATTAAGAAAAGCATATTCATAATATTGAAGCCAAAAGATGCAAAGTTAATAATGATAGCGCAACTTATTTGTAGCACTGCCGTTTAGGTCATATTGGTGTAAAGCGCATGAAGAAAATCCATGCTGATGGGCTTTTGGAATCACTTGATTATGAATCAGTTGATGCTTGCGAACCATGCTCATGGGCAAGATGACTAAGACTCCGTTCTCCGGAACAATGGAGCGAGCAACAAACTTGTTGGAAATAATACATACTGTTGGCGTTCTGGGAACGGGGGTCCCCAGACTTGCCTGCCTGCGGCCCATGGCGTGGCTCCACAAGCGGGCCCGTATGGCCAATCTTCACTAGCAAGCACTCAAGACCCTCTTGAGGGGGCCAAGCCTCGCGAGGGGGACGGCGCAAGACCTCCTCAAGGGCGGCCTCACCAGGCTGGCTTGCGAGGTGCAGATAAATAAAGGCAAAGAGAACCTCGCGAGGTTCCCATGACGCAAGCCATGAAGACCAAGACCAGGCGGGCGCCAGGCAGGCGCCAGCGCGCGCAGTGTCCTCGTTCCCTCTTTGGTGCTAAGGAAACGAGCGCAGGCGAGGAGTACCGAGGCATCAGGCAAAGGTTTCCATATCGGTGCAACGAGACCGAGACCAGCATGACGATAGGACGGAGGTCACCGTGGAGCCCAAGACGGCGTCACCACCAGAGCCTTTGGCAAGCGAAGACCACCTTTAGTTAGGATAGCTTGTACTAGCTGTCCCCCTTCAAACTGGCCGTTGTGGCATCCCTTCCCGCTCAATATTTGGGAAGAGGACCAGGGCCTCTATAAATAGGACTAGCCACCATAGTAGGAGGCATCTCATCTCATCTCATCTTGAGCAATCCTCACCCACACACATTCGCAAAAGCACAAGAACACCTCTCCTCAGGAGGTTGTTCTTCCCTTATACTGTTTATCCTCAGCCCAAGAGGCAATCCACCACCACCACCACACTGGAGTAGGGTATTACACCACAACGGTGGCCCGAACCAGTATAAATCTTGTGTCCCTCGTGTTGTGAGTTCGTCGAGCTTTACTTTGAGACTGCGGTGAGGGTGAGGGCGTGATTAGGTCGGGGGAGATCTTCGTGCACACCCCAGTGTTCGAACCTCAAGGGTTTTGCCGGAACCCGAAATCCGACATTTGGCGCGCCAGGTAGGGGTGCGCCGGAGCTTTCCTTCCGTCGATCCGCGCTTCGCCGCCACCGCGCTTCGCTCTCATGGCAGGCGTCCCGCTTCCGACTCCGACGACTGATGCCGACAACGGGGCCAGGGGCTCCGAGCCTTGGCCCCCGCCGTGCGGCAGGTGTAGTGGCCGCCCAAGTTCAAGCCTGAGATGCCATCGCGCTACGACGGAGCGGCGGACCCGGTGGCTTTCCTGCTGGCGTACGAGGAGGCCGTCCTTAAGGGTGGGGGCGACGACAAGGTCATGGCCAGCTGGCTTCCCGTGGCCCTCACTAGCGTGCCATGCGCCTGGCTGCTCAGCCTCCCCGGGTCCACGGTGGCATCTTGGGAGGAGCTGCGCGACCTCTTCGCTGCGCGCTTCACGGCACCGCTGCCCCACGCGGTCGCGGCCCTCCTCGGCGGCTCGCAAGTGCCGCCCTCGGATCGTCACACCAAGCCTTTCCTTTGCTAGATCGGCGCCGCTTCCAAGCGCCAGGGGGCTCCCCCGGGTTGGGCGGCGCCCGAGGCCGACCTCACCTTCAACTCAGGGGACCATCCAGCTACCACCGTCGGCTCGGGTGTGCTCCCAATGCTTTGTACGCCCACCATCTGCAACGAGGCCGTCACCAAGACGCTCATCGACGGTGGCGCCGCCTCAACGTGCTCTCCGTGGAGGCCTTCAGCCTTCTCCACGTACCACTTGAGCGGCTCCGCCCCAGCAAGCCCTTCTCAGGGGTCGGCGGTGGTTCTACCCTCTCCCTGGGGCAGATCCGCCTCCCCGTGACCTTCGGCACCCGCGACAACTACCGCACCGAGCTGATCGACTTCGACATCACCCGCATCGGCCTCCCGTACAATGCCATCCTTGGGTACTGTCGTGGTTCTAAGTCTGACAGTAGAATGGGGGGTAGGAATGTAGAGGCAAGATCCTAGCTATGGAGAAGTTATACGCACGAGTTTTACGAGTTCAGGCCCTTCTCGGAGGAAGTAACAGCCCTACGTCTTGGAGCCCGAAGGCGGTCGACTGGATTATATGAGTGTGTGTTACAGGGGGTGCGAACCCTTATCCCAGAGGAGGGGGTGGCTTATATAGAGTGTGCCAGGACCCCAGCTCCCCTTCGTTACACAGGGTTCAATGTTCATAAAGAAGGAGCGTTACAGGTAACGTCTATAGTAAAGTGCTATAAATGACTATTAATTCTAAGGGTAAATGTCCGACCGTTGCTGCGCGGAGTGGCTTTAGGTCTTCTGCACATCGAGTGGTTTAGTGGTCGAGTGACCTGAATAAAGGGGGGGGTCTCCGAGTGAATGGTAGGTCGAGTGGATTGCACTCGACACCTTCATTGGGTCCCCTCTATTTACTCCTGAACCTCTTTGCTTCTAGGACAAGGACCTTAGGTAGGAGGCATAGGTCAGGCCTATTACCCTACCCTAGGTCTATGTCCTCATCATTAGCCCCCGAATGGATTGAGGTCTGAGTGAAAAGAAGGTTGAAGTTGACCTTGCTTTGACTCTTGCTTTCATCTCCAAATGGATGCCAGTTGTTGGAACTTCGGCTTCGTTTCAGTCACCTTGATCGATTCAGAAATGACCGACTAGTTTTTATAACGTCATCCATCGAGTGTTATCCTTGACATGGAATCTTTGGCGTGATCGGCTTGTAGGGGATCCCGGATTTCACGGGATTCGAAATGTTGGTGGAAGCGCGCCAGGCGGAGCGCACCATGGTAAGCGGAGTAGATAAGTAGGATGTTTCGATTTCCGCGCCACCTTTTTCGCCATGTATCCCGTGTGCGACTGTTAAGAGATTTGACAGGATCGTCCGGGCCCGCGCGTCAGCCACTCGGAAGTGGGCCTTTAAAAGCGGCGAGGCCGAGGCGTCCGCACTGTGCGTGCCCATTCTCCTTCTTCTTCCTCTTGCTCCTTCACCTCGTTCAGCTTCTCTACTCTCAACGCCGCCGCTCCGCCGCCATGGGGAAGGAGAAAACGGTGGCACTGGAACGCGCGAAGAAGGCGACGGGGGCGGCGAAAAGTAAGAAGACGAATCGGGGATCTTCATCGTGCTCGGGGCTGCCGTCGGGTTGGATCCAGGGAGATTGGATCCGATCTTCCCTTCGGCAAGAAGACTTGGACGATATGGCCGAGTTGGGGCTGATCGTCCATGAGTCCGCGCGGCTGCCGGAGGGGGAAACGGAGCCATAGCCGCAACCAGGTGAGTGTGTTCTGCTCGCCACTCATGTCGACCGCGGCTTCTCGCTTCCTCCACACCCCTTCTTTTGAGGTTTCTTGAATTTCTTCGGGGCTCAACTCCATCATTTCACTCCCAACACCATCACATATCTTGCTGCATTCGTGTCCATGTGCGAGAATTTCCTGGGGTGTCGACCGCACTGGGGTCTTTTCAAGCACATTTTCACCATCCGCTCCCAAACAGTGAAGAAAGCGAACTCGAACGACGAGAAAACCCATGTTATCCAAATGTGTGGGGGTCTGGGTATTCAGAAGAGGAAGAGGAGTTCTTTCCCTTCTATGACTCTTCCTGAGTCGGTCAGGGGCTGGCAGTCGACCTGGTTCTACTGCCAGCATATCGTGACCCCAGTCCAGTCGACTGGACTTCCCCCTTTTTCTTTTGATCGTGTTCAAACTCCATCTTCGTTGAAATTGACCGCCGCGGAGAAGGCGGAGACGGGCATGTTGGTCGAGAGAGTAGTTCAACTGATCAACCAAGGTGTCACCGACATGGATCTGCTGGAGGTGTTCCTCAGTCGGCGCATTCAACCACTCCAAGCTCGTGACCACTCCATGTGGATGTACTCCGGGGATGGTGATACCGCTCGGGTTCATCCGGAGGAGGTGACGGCCAAAACAGTGGCCGAGTGGCTGAGGGGCATCACTGGGAACAAGGACAACCCTAGGGGCACCAGGAGAGTCAAACCTTTCAGTGATAGCAACCAGCCAGACAAGGTTTGGCAACTACAACTGATTGAATTTGGATGTGTTTTCTGACTGTTTGTTGATCCGACTGATTTCCACTCGGCTCCTTGTTTTGTAGATTTATACAGAGATGTACTCAATGACCAATGGTGAACAAGCTCTGGAGCAGGACCAAGAAGGCGAGGACAACGCGGCGGAGAGCGGCGAGTGGGAGTCACCAGCCGACGATGATGAAGACGAGAGCGACGAGTCGGACGGCGAGGAGGTAGCCGACTCACCACCTCGTTCTGAACTTTGATCCAAGCAGCACCATGATCCCGCGGGCAGGGGCTGCAAGGCTGTGGCCTCGAGCGCTCCATCTCAAAAGTGCGCTCGGTCTTTGACTCCAGAATTGGCTGAGAAGGTCACCAAGCAGCGCAAGATCAATCCTTCGAAGGCTCGGAAGACCTTGCCTAGAATCAAGATGGACGTTCCTGTTGCTTCTGGGTAAATGTTCTCCCCGTATTTTCTTGTTCTGACCAATTCTCTTGTACTGACCGAGTGGATGATGAACCTTTACAGCCCTGTCTCGGCTGCGACTGATATGGATATCGACAAGACCCCAGACGATGAGGAATCTGACGACGCAGCTACCTCCAAAGCCAGTAAGTCTGCCCAACTCGAATTTATTTGGACGACTGGATTGTTTGTCAGCTATCTCTTTGACTTTCTCTGTTTATTGCAGCACCACGGGACGTTGTTGTGCTCCCGGACGACGAAGAAGAAGTGCCCCTGAGGGAAAGGAGGAGGAGGGACAAGGGACTAAGCGGAAAAGCGCCTGAGGTTCAGGTTCCTCAGTCGACACTGATGCCTGGGACGACGGTCGAGTGATCGACAGATCCGGCTCGCACCAACGTCACTTTCGCTATCCCGCTGTCGACTGATTGCCCATCAGGATCAGCTGCTCAGACCCCTGCTGCTCTATTACAACTCCACGCATCAGACCCAGCGGCTGTTTCGACTGCTCTGCCATCATCGCTTTTCACTGCGTACCAAACTCCAGACGACCCACCGAGTGCCGCCAAGGAAGCTCTTCTTCAGTTGAATCTTGTGATGGGGCAGATGAAAGTGGTGCACGAGGCCAGTCAGGTGGCCTTCAACGCCGGCGCTGCTCTGCAGACCAATGTCCAGGTTAGTTGATTTCCGACTGATCTTATTTCTCATCCGATCACCTACTGGGGTGTGACTGTTTTAAAGTTGTACAAGTCTATTTGAGTTGACTTGGATTGAGTCGATTGAGTCTTTGAACTAGTGGGGGCACGCTGAGTGCACCCATTGGGTGTAGTCCCCGAGACCATAGTTGACTGTGGGCAGTCGACTGTGGTCTGAGAATCTGAATTTTCTCACTCGGCCTGGGCGGGCCAGGTCGAGTGGAACCGGAACCAGTGGGGGCACGCTAAGTGCACCCATTGGGTGTAGTCCCCGAGACCAGAGTTGACTGTGGGCAGTCGGCTGTGGTCTGAGAATCTGAATTTTCTCACTCGGCCTGGGCGGGCCAGGTCGAGTGGAACCGGAACCAGTGGGGGCACGCTAAGTGCACCCACTGGGTGTAGTCCCCGAGACCGTGGTTGACTGCGGGCAGTCGACTATGGTCTGAGAACTACTTTTTTTTACTCTCGCGCTGGGCAGACCATGTCGAGTGTTTATTCAAACCAGTGGGGGCACGCTAAGTGCACCCACTGGGTGTAGTCCCCGAGACTGCCGTTGAATGTTTGATTCGGTGGTAGTCTTAGAGTAGCTATCATTGTGATGTCTTTTTATCTCAGTCAACTGATATGGCTTATACTGCAGAAATCTTGTGATCTTGGGGCTCAGCTTTCTATAATGAACAAGCAGCAAATCAGCCTCAACCTGGATCTGGAATTGGCCAAGAAGAATCTCAAGAGTGCTCGTGATGAAGTAGCTGCCATGGGAGGTAACCAATTGTCAACTGTCTATCTCACTGCTGGCAGTTTTCCTTTCCATTTTTTGAACCGAGTGACTCCACTCGAGCAGATGTATGTAGTGAAAACCGTCAACTCCAAGCCCGTCTGAAGAATGTTATTTCTTTAGAGAAAATGAAGTAGGCTTTGGAGAAGAAGGATCTGGATCTTGCTGCTGCACAGAAGGAAGCACGAGAGAAAACGGCGCTTGTTGACAAGAAGCTTGCTTCAGTCGGCAAGTTAGAAGAGGAGAACTCCAAACTGAAGACTGCTATTTCTGACGCCAATCGGGAGGTCGAGCGACTGAAGAAAGACAAGAACAGGCTGACTGACGAGCTTGGGAGCCTCAAGGACAAGAAGGGCGAGTTGGAGTCTTATCTGGGCTAGCTTGCTGCAAAGCTGGTCCTAAAACTTGAAGGTACTGATGATTGACTGACTTATTTCGGTCGACTGTCAAGCTTGATTATATCGTCGACTCACCATTTACTCAACTGTGTAGAGCTTTGCCAAGACTTTGAAGCGAAAACTGGGCGGGTCGAGACGGGTCTCGATCCCATAAACTGTCCAGTCAAGGATGATGTTGCGATGAATGTGCTGCGGTTGGAATCTTGCATGGACAGCGCGGTTGCTTATCTTGCTCGCCTAAAAGCAGCGATGACTCGGGTTGATACTGAACTCTGGCCTCAGGCGGAACTGTCTCAAGACCTCGAGTCTCTGATGGCTCGACTGAATCAAATACCTGACCGAGTGCAAGAGTGGAAGAAGTCATCTGCTCGCTGTGGCGCTGATGTCGCGTTGTCCTTGGTTCGAGTGCACTGCAAAGATGTCAAAGAAGACAAGCTGGCGGAGCTCAAGGTTGACGCCGCCACTCGTATTGTAGACAGCATAGACCTTGACAGTTTCTGCGACCCAGCCAGTCCTTCTCCTGACGCGTGACCGAGAAACATTATGCTCCACCTTTATTTGCCTCGGAATGCCGAGTGATTGTGTAATCGTTAAACTTGTTCGGGCTTGATGCTCGAATACTTTTGATCCATCGTCCGGAACTTTAGGATTTATCCGAACTTGGTTTATCTCTGAATATGTTCGTGTTTGCCTTCGACTGGAATTTTCTTTTCAATTGGAATAACCTTTGTACTTGAGATGCAGTAATTGTACTTATGGCACAACTCCGAGGAGAAGGTTGCAGTCGACCTGCACCTCGTCGTCCTTGCGGATAGGATGGAGCGCACGTTGTACTTGTGGCGCAGCTCTGAAGGAGAAGGTTCCAGTCGACCTGTACCTCGTCGTCCTTGCGGATAGGGATGGAGCGCACGTTGTACTTGTGACGCAGCCCCGAAGGAGAAGGTTTCAGTCGACCTGTACCTCGTTGTCCTTGTGGATAGGGATGGGTTTCAAACTTAGGCGAGTACTGGACTACAGCTAAGCCCCCAAGCGGGAGGGTTGCTCACCACTCGGTAGGATCTTTCAAACTTAGGCGAGTACTGGACTGCAGCTAAGCCCCCGAGTGGGAGGGTTGCTCACCACTCGGTAGGATTTTTCAAACTTAGGCGAGTACTGGACTGCAGCTAAGCCCCCGAGCGGGAGGGTTGCTCACCACTCGGTAGGATTTTTCAAACTTAGGCGAGTACTGGACTGCAGCTAAGCCCCCGAGTGGGAGGGTTGCTCACCACTCGGTAGGATTTTTCAAACTTAGGCGAGTATTGGACTGCAGCTAAGCCCCCGAGTGGGAGGGTTGCTCACCACTCGGTAGGATTTTTCAAACTTAAGCGAGTACTGGACTGTAGCTAAGCCCCCGAGTGGGAGGGTTGCTCACCACTCGGTAGGATTTTTCAAACTTAGGCGAGTACTGGACTGCAGCTAAGCCCCCGAATGAGAGGCTTGCTCACCACTCGGTAGGATTTTACAAACTTAGGCGAGTACTGGACTGCAGCTAAGCCCCCGAGTGAGAGGCTTGCTCACCACTCGGTAGGATTTTTCAAACTTAGGCGAAACAGATTCATGGCTAAGCCCCCGAGTGAGAGGCTTGCTCACCACTCGGTAGGATTTTCAAACTTTAGGCGAAACGGATTCGCGGCAAAGTCACCCACTGGGGGATTTCAGACGCAAACAAAAGCAACAACAACCATTTAGGAAGACTGTAAAGCTCTTGTCTTTGATAAACAAATTACAAAGGTATTTCTTATTACATCTCATCCGAATGAGTACTTAAGTATAAAAGGGGCGGAGCAGCTCCGCGTTCCAAGCTCGTGGCTCGTCTTTCTGATGCTCGACATTGTAAGATGGTATGCTCCATTGTGGAGAACTCTGGTGACAATGAAGGGACCTTCCCAAGCAGGGGCAAGCTTGTGTGGTTTCTGCTGATCCACTCGAAGAACCAAGTCTCCCTCTTGAAAGGCTCGGCCCCTCATGTTTCTGGCGTGGAATCGACGCAAGTCTTGCTGATAAATGGTCGACCGTATTAAGGCCATCTCTCTTTTCTCCTCTAGGAGATCGACTGCGTCTTGTCGGGCCTGTTCTGCTTCGTCTTCAGAGAAGATCTCGACTTGGGGTGCATTGTGAAGCAAGTCACTCGGTATAACAGCTTCAGCTCCATAAACCAAGAAGAATGGAGTTCGGCCAGTCGATCGATTGGGAGTTGTCCTCAATCCCCAAAGAACTGATGGAAGTTCGTCGACCCAGGGGCCTGCTGCGTGCTTGAGATCGCGCATTAGTCGGGGTTTCAGTCCTTTGAGAATCAAGCCATTTGCTCTGTCCGCTTGTCCATTCGACTCGGGGTGGGCGACTGAAGCATAGTCGACTCGTGTGCCTTGGGAAGCACAAAAGGCTCTGAACTCATCAGAATCAAAGTTCGACCCGTTGTCAGTGATGATGCTGTGCGGAACTCCATATCTGAATGTCAATTCTCTGATGAAGCTGACGGCAGTACTGGCTTCAAGATTCTTGATAGGCTTGTCTTCAATCCAGTTGGTAAACTTGTCGACTGCTACAAGCACATGAGTGAAGCCGCTCCTACCAGTCCTCAGGGGCCCAACCATATCCAATCCCCAAACAACGAAGGGCCAGACAAGTGGAATGGTCTTCAGGGCTGACGCAGGCTTGTGGGACATATTGGAGTAAAACTGGCAGCCTTCACATTTGTCGACTATATCTTTCGCCATTTCATTTGCTCGTGGCCAATAAAATCCGGCTCGGTATGCTTTGGCCACAATGGTCCGAGAGGACGCATGGTGACCACAGGTCCCCGAGTGGATGTCGTTGAGGATCACTCGACCTTCTTCTGGTGTTATGCATTTCTGGCTGACTCCGGTTACGCTTTCCCTGAACAGTTGTCCTTTTTTCACAGTAAAGGCTTTGGATCGACGGACGATCTGTCGAGCCTCTTCTTCATCCTCTGGAAGTTCCTGCCTAAGGATATACGCAACGTATGGCACTGTCCAGTCGGGAGTGACGACCAAAATCTCCATGATCAGGTCGACCACGGTTGGGACTTCGACTTCAGTCGGATCTGTGGCACTCTTAGGCTGTGGGGGCTCTTCAGTGAAAGGATCTTCTTGAACTGAAGGTGTATGAATGTGTTCCAAAAACACGTTGCTGGGAATCGCTTCCCTCTTGGAACCTATCTTTGCCAAATCATCGGCTGCTTGATTTTTCAGTCGGGGTATATGATGGAGCTCTAACCCCTCAAATTTATTTTCCAACTTCCTCACCGCATTGCAGTAACCAGTCATAGCTGGGCTACTGACGTCCCACTCCTTCATCACTTGATTGACTACCAAATCTGAGTCCCCGTAGACCATGAGGCGACGGACGCCGAGTGAGATGGCCATACGTAACCCATATAAGAGTGCTTCATATTCCGCTTCGTTATTGGAGGAATCAAAGTGAATCTGGAGAACATATCTGAGCTTGTCCCGTCGGGGGGAAACCAGTACCACCCCAGCACCGGAACCATTCAGCATCTTGGAACCATCAAAGAATATGGTCCAGTGCTCCGAGTGGACTTGAGTCGGCAGGTGCTGTTCGATCCACTCGGCGAGGAAATCTGCTATTGCTTGGGACTTGATAGCTTTCTTTGCCTCAAACTTGATATCCAAGGGAAGAAGTTCAATCGCCCACTTTGCCACTCGACCAGTTGCATCTCTGTTGTTCAAAATCTCTGATAAAGGAGCATCGCTGACGACTGTAATGGAGTGGTCAGAGAAATAATGTGCAACCTTCTTCATGGTCATATAAATCCCATAAACAAGCTTCTGATAATGTGGATATCTTTGCTTTGATGGAGTCAACACTTCAGAAACATAATATACTGGGCGTTGAACTTTATAGGCTTTTCCTTCTTCTTCCCGCTCGACCGTAAGTACTGTACTGACGACTTGTCCAGTGGCTGCAATGTAAAGCAGTAAAGGCTCTTTGCTGATTGGGGCAGCAAGCACTGGCTGGGTGGAAAGCAGGGCTTTGAGCTCTGCAAATGCTGCATCAGCTTCAGGAGTCCACTCGAACTTATCAGACTTCTTCATCAGTCGGTAAAGAGGCAATGCCTTTTCACCAAGGCGAGAAATGAATCGACTTAAGGCGGCCAAACAACCTGTAAGCTTCTGGACATCGTGCACACGCACAGGGCGTTTCATTCGGAGAATGGCACCAACTTTCTCTGGGTTAGCGTCGATCCCCCGTTCGGAAACGAGGAAGCCGAGTAATTTTCCGCCGGGAACTCCGAATGTTCACTTTGATGGATTAAGCTTGATATCATACCTTCTGAGGTTGGCAAAAGTTTCAGCAAGGTCAGCCAACAGGTCGGAACCTTTACGTGACTTGACCACAATGTCATCCATGTATGCTCATTCCGACTGATTTGAGTGAGTAAACACTTCTGAATCATCCTCATGAATGTGGCTCCAGCATTCTTCAGGCCGAATGGCATGGTGACATAACAGAAGCACCCAAATGGAGTGATGAAAGCTGTTTTTGTCTCATCGGGTCCACACAGACGGATCTGATGATACCCGGAATAAGCGTCCAAAAAGGACAAGCGCTCACACCCTGCAGCCGAGTCGACTATTTGATCGATACGGGGGAGAGGAAAGTGATCTTTCGGGCAGGCCCGATTGATATGCTTGAAGTCAATGCACATGCGAAGTGAGTCGTCCTTCTTGGGGACCATGACAACATTGGTTAGCCACTCGGAGTGGTAAATCTCTCGGATAAACTCAGCTGCTAGGAGCCGAGCCACTTCTTCACCGATCGCTTTTATCTTCTGTACGGCGGACCGTCGAAGATGTTCTTTGACTGGTTTCACTTTTGGGTCAACTCGCAAACGGTGCTCAGCCAGCCCCCTGGGAACACCCGGCATGTCAGAAGGTTTCCATGCAAAGATGTCCCAGTTCTCACGGAGGAACTGGATGAGCGCTTCTTCCTATTTGGAGCCGAGTGTTGTCGAAATGTGAGTCGGAGCAGCATTGGGATCGGTCGGGTGAATATGAATCGGCTTCGTTTCACCAGACGACTGAAATGCTGAATCCGTGGCAGGCTTCTTAGCTCGCAACAAATCACTCGGATCTGCATTTTTGATACTCCTGCAATTCCACTACTGCCATTTGCGCGTCGGCGATCTTTGAGCCCTTCTGGAAGCACTCTTCTGCCTTCTTCCGATTGCCAGTGATAGTGATCACTCCTTTGGGACCAGGCATCTTCAATTTGAGGTAAACGTAACATGGCTGAGCCATGAAACATGCATAAGCCGGCCTGCCCAGAATAGCGTGATAAGCACTCTGGAAATTCACAACTTCAAACGTCAACTTTTCTTTGCGGTAATTCTTGGAATCACCGAAAACCACATCGAGGGCGATCTGGCCGAGTGACTCAGCCTTCTTGCCAGGAATAACTCCATGGAAACTCATATTGCTTTCACTGAGTATGGACATCGGAATGCCCATTCCCTTCAAGGTCTCCGCATACAGTATATTAAGGCCACTGCCGCCATCCATCAGAACCTTAGTCAACCGAGTGCCTTCAACGACTGGGTCGACCACCAACGCTTGCCTCCCAGGGGTGGCTATGTGTGTTGGGTGATCAGACTAGTCGAATGTAATGGCAGTCTGAGACCACTTCAAATAACTGGGCGTCGCTGGAGCGACCATGTTCACTTCTCTGTTGATGACTTTCAGTCGACTTTTGCTCTCAACATCAGCAAAAATCACCAGAGTTGAATTGACGTGGGGGTAACCTTCATCGTCCTCTTTCTTATCCTCAATCTTGTCTGATTCTTTCTCCTTCTCTTTGGGCTGTTTCTCTCGGAATTGCTGGATTAGGAGCCGACATTGTCGAGTGGTATGTTTCGGGTAAGTGAGATTACCCTCCTCATCTTTTTTGGTGTGAATGTGGCATGGTAAATCCAACACATCATTTCCATCTTGATCTTTTACTTTCTTGGGGTTCCATGGCCCTTTGGGCTTCCCCTTGAACTTTCCTTGAGTCACGGCTAAGGCTTCTCCGGGGCAGCTGGTTCGGCTTTGCGCTTCTGCTTCCGACTGGAGTTCCCTCCCCCGGTTTCGTGGGCGACTGTTTTGTGCTTGCCACTCCGGAGCCGATCCTCCTCTTCACCATTATCATACTTGGTGGCAATTTCCATCATTCGACTCAGAGACATATCTCCGGTCCGACCGAACTTCAAATTCAATTCTCGATACTTGACGCCTTCCTTGAGGGCACAAACCGCTTGGTGATCAGACACATTCTCCACCGTGTGGTGCAACGTGATCCATCTCTGGATATAATCTCTCAAAGTTTCATTCGACTTCTACACACAAGACTGTAGCTCAGTTAGCCCAGCTGGCCGTTTGCATGTACCCTCAAATGTTCTGACAAACACTCGGGAAAGCTCTTCCCAGCTATAAATACTGCCAGGTGCTAACTGATTCAACCACGCTTTGGCCGAGCCCTCTAACATCAGAGGAAGGTGCTTCATGGCCACTTCATCATTGCCACCACCAATCTGCACAGCCACTCGGTAGTCTTCAAGCCAAGTGCCAGGCTTGGACTCACCAGTGAACTTGCTGACTCCAGTCGCCAACCTGAATTTGGGAGGAATCACTGCTGCTCTGATGGCTCTGCTGAAACACTCGGGACCTGAAACATGCACCCTGCTGCCGGTCGGGTAATCTCTATCGCGTCCATCTCTGTGTGCACTGTTCCTGTCAACAAGGCCTTGAACGAGAATGGATCTCGCGTCAAAGCCCGGCTCCCGGGGGTCAACTGGAATCCTTCGCCCACCACTGTGGGGGCGCCTGTCATCGTGTTCCCGAGGCGCGTATGACCCACTCCTTGGGGGAGGCGTGGGTACTCGACGACGATCATACTGCTCACGGTTTCTGTACTGATCCTGTCGCTCTCCACGTCCCTCACCCCTTGGAGGTGATCTTGGGCTGTGAGCTGACTGAACTGTGTCTGCCATTATAGATCTACTATGAAACCTATTCTGAGACTACGACACTGTTGTGTTCTGCTCTCCCGCCACCCAGAGCAAAGCCCGGATCTGCATCAAACCCCTGCCAGCTTCCGACTGGGAAGGTTGAATCGACTCTGCTATCCGAGCAGCAGCCGCGAGATTCTGGATCAGAGTTTGATATACCTGGGTTGGAGGCGGAAAGAGTTGTCGTCGACTGGATTCAGGAACTCGCTGCCGAGCACGCTCGTCGAGTGCGTGCTGGAGATTCTCCAGTCGAGTGCGCTCAACCAAGTTGGCCAGGTGCACCTCCTCCAAGGCCCGGGCCTCGGGGGTTTCTCCAACGATAGGAGTGTGAAGTGGAGAAGCTCTTCCCTCTGCTGCGAAGAGAGGGGCTCGGGACGGTACTCCTCGTGGACACGCGACGGATCGCCTTTGCCATCACCACCATCATCGCGGGGGAAGCCAGGGGGGCTGCGTGGTCCGTTGACCATCAGGACTTCCGCCACGGGGTCACTGCTGTCGCACTCGGATGCGGTCTCAACGGAGCCAGTCGACAGGTCGAATAGGCCGTAGAGAGTTTCGTCGGGCTCGATTGCCGTGACTTGGGGGGTGGCCGACTGGTGAGCCACCGCGTGCCTCACCCACCGCTGGAGCCTCGACCGACCAGAACGCTTGTGCCGGCGGGCAGCAGGGAGTGAAGATGCCACCAGAGCTGACCGATACTGGGTCGACGGTTGCCGCAGGAGGACGCCGCGGACGCACGCGCGAAAGTGCGTTGCCCCGCGGATGGGGAGCGCCTCGACGTCGAGTGGAGCTTCTTGGAGCCAAGCGGAGTCCTTGGCGACGAACACGAGCGCGCCGAAACGGATCTCGCGGCCCTCGGCCAATCCTCCGTCTGAAACCATGCTGATGGGGATCGGAAAAATTGCAACTTCTCCAACAAGTCGCTAAAACACCTGCCCCAAGGTGGGCGCCAACTGTCGTGGTTCTAAGTCTGATAGTAGAATGGGGGTAGGAATGTAGAGGCAAGATCCTAGCTATGGAGAAGCTGTACGCACGAGTTTTACGAGTTCAGGCCCTTCTCGGAGGAAGTAACAGCCCTATGTCTCGGAGCCCGGAGGCGGTCGACTGGATTATATGCGTGTGTGTTACAGGGGGTGCGAACCCTTATCCAGAGGAGGGGGTGGCTTATATAGAGTGTGCCAGGACCCCAGCTCCCCTCCATTACACAGGGTTCAATTTTCTTAAAGAAGGAGCGTTACAGGTAACGTCTGTCGTAAAGTGCTATAAATGACTATTAATTCTAAGGGTAAATGTCCGACCGTTGCTGTGTGGAGTGGCTTTAGGTCTTCTGCACGTGGAGTGGTTTAGTGGTCGAGTGACCTGAATAAAGGGGGGGTCTCCGAGTGAATGGTAGGTCGAGTGGATTGCACTCGACACCTTCGTTGGGTCCCCTCTATTTACTCCCAAACCTCTTTGCTTATAGGACAAGGACCTTACGTAGGAGGCATAGGTCAGGCCTATTACCCTACCCCAGGTCTATGTCCTCATCAGGTACCCGGCTCTAGCTCAGTTCATGGCGGCGACCCATCCATCCTACAACCTCATAAATATGCCTGGGAGCAAGGGCGTCCTCACCGTCGTGGGGGACACCAAGGAGGCTCTGGTGGCACTCAAGCTTGCCCTCAAGACCGCCGCGGCGGCGCAGCCCGCCCACGTGGATGCCTCCAAGGTCAAGGAAGCCGCCCCAACCAAGAAGAAGCAGTTGTTCACACAAGACAAGGCTGAAACCAAGCAGGTGCCAGTCGATGAAGACGGGTCCTCAGGAGCCACCTTTACCATAGGTGCCGACCTCGACCCTGATCAAGAGGAGGCATTGGTGAGGTTTTTGCGCGTGAACAAGGAGGTATTCGCATGGGAGCCCAAACAGCTGGTAGGGGTCCCAAGAGGGGTGATTGAGCATCACTTGAAGGTGCGCCCCAATGTACGCCCCGTGAAGCAGAGGGCGAGACGACAGTCCACGGAGAAGCAGGCCTTCATCGTCCAAGAAACCCGCAAGCCGGAGGCGGCGGGTGCCATTCGCGAGGTTCGGTACCCCGAGTGGCTGGCCAACCCCGTTGTTGTTCCGAAGAAAGGCAGGAAGGAGCGCATGTGTGTTGACTTCACCAACCTAAACAAGGCCTGCCCCGGAATCCGTTTCCGCTTCCACGCATCGACCAGATCGTCGACTCCATCGCCGAGTGCGATTTGCTATGCTTCCTGGATGCGTTTTCAAGATATCACCAGATCAAGATGGCGGTAGAAGATGTGGAGAAGACAGCTTTCCGGACCCCATGTGGGGTGTACTGCTACACCTGCATGCCGTTCAGGCTGCGCAACACAGACGCAACCTTCCAACGGCTGATGCACATCGCCCTGGGTCGGCAGCTCGGGAGAAACGCTGAAGCTTACGTCGACGACATTGTGGTAAAGTCTCGGGAGGTGATAACTTTGATTCAGGACCTGGAGGAAACCTTCGCGAGCCTACGCCAGGTGGACTTGCGACTCAACCCGGAGAAGTGCGTGTTTGGTGTCCCTTCCGGCAAGCTGCTGGGCTTCCTCGTGTCCCACAGGGGGATCGAGGCCAACCCGGAGAAGATCAAGGCAATTAAAGACATGAGTCCACCGTAAACCCTCAAACAAATGCAGAAGCTTGCCGGTCATGTGATTGCGTTGGGGCGCTTTATCTCCAAGCTGGGAGAGCGCGCCCTACCCTTCTTCAAGCCGATGAAGAAGAAGGGCCCGTTCGAGTGGACCCCGGAGGCCGACCAAGTGTTTCAAGACCTCAAGAGATATCTGACCAGCCCTCCAGTGATGGAAGCGCCACGCCCTCTCGAGCCCCTGGTGCTTTACCTTGCCGCCACTTCCTACTCCGCTAGCACGGCTCTAGTGGTGGTTCAGGAATAGCGCCAGGCCAAGGGCGCATCATGCCGAGCTACGCCCCCAGCAGGGGCGATTCAAGACCAGGAGGGCACCGCGAAGGCCGCGGCAACGACAGCGAGGGACCAAGCTAAGCAGGACGACGCCCTTGGGTATGCAAAAGCCCCAGCAAGCGATCAGGCATTGGGGGATACATCACCTCAAGAGGCGCCCCAACTTCCGGAAGGCGCATGCCTCATCAGTGCTCCCGCCCTCGTCGAGCACCCAGTGTATTTCATCAGCACGGTATTGCGGGATGCAAGGGCACAGTACCCCATGCCTCAGAAGCTCTTACTCGCGCTCTTGGTGACCTCGCGCAAGCTGCAGCACTACTTTCAAGGTCACCCCATCAAGGTCATCTCGGCCTACCCGTTGGAGAGGGTGCTCAGGAGCCCCAACTCCGCCGGGAGGGTCGTCGAGTGGAGTTCAACACAACCAGGGTCATCAAGGGAGCCGCACTCGCCGATTTCGTGGCAGAATGGACGGACGCCCCAAAGTTTGAAGCAGGCGAGGATCGGTCACTCTCGCCGGGGAGTGAGGCGCCCGACGGCTAAGTTCTGTATTTCGATGGTGCCTTCGCACGCCAGGGCTCCGGGGCTGGAGCAGTGCTCATCTCACCCACTCAGGACAAGCTCTACTACGCCGTGCAGCTCTGCTTCCAGCAGGGCGAGAAGGTCTCCAACAGCATAGCAGAGTACAAAGGCCTCATAGCTGGCCTGAAGGCTGCGGCGGCCCTGGGGGTGAAGCGCCTCACCATCAAGGGCGACTCACATCTCCTCGTCAACTTCTCCAACAAGGTATATGAGCCGAGGGACGAGCACATGGAAGCGTACCTCACGGAGGTGCGCAAGATGGAGAAGCAGTTCCTGGGCCTGGAGTTGCAGCACGTGCTCCGTGGCACCAACAAGGAGGCCGACGACATCGCCAAGAGAGCATCCAAGCGGCTGCCCCAAGAGCCCGGCGTCTTTGAGGAGCGGCTCTTCAAGCCGTCGGCACCACCACCACTTTCAAGAGTGGCGCTGCCTCGGGAGGAGCTCCCTCAACCACCTGCCACGGGAGCCCCGGCCTGTGGACCGACCTCGGGAGCGCATCTACTCTTGGCGCTCGAGCGTCAGGAGGGATGCTGGACCAAGGAATTCAAGGAATACCTGACACAAGGGACGCTGCCGGAGAAGGAGGAGGACACGGAGCGTGTGGCTCGACAAGCCACGGCATACTGCATCCAAGACAGTGAGTTATACAGGAAGCGGCCAAATGACGTTTCCCTGCGTTGCATCTCTAGGGAACAAGGGAAAGAGCTGCTAGCTGACATACAGGGTGGAGACTGCGGACACCACTCGTCGTCGCGGACCCTCATTGGCAAGGTGTTCCGTAGCAGATTCTACTCACCTAAGGCGTTCAACAACGCAACCGAGCTGGTGAAGTCCTGCGAAGCCTGCCAGTTCCACGCCAAGCAGATCCATCAGCCAACTCAGGGCCTCCATACCATCCCACTCTCGTGGCCATTTGCAGTCTGGGGGCTGGATATCCTGGGCCCGTTCCCTCGAGCGCCTGGGGGCTACCGCTACCTCTACATTGCCATCGACAAGTTCACCAAGTGGGCGGAGGTAGAAGTCGTCCGCACCATCCCAGCTGGCTCCACGGTCAAGTTCATCAGGGGTCTCGTGAGCTGTTTTGGGGTCCCCAACCGCATCATCACCGATAATGGCTCGCAGTTCACCAGTAATCTCTTCAAAACATATTGTGCTAACCTTGGAACGCAGATCTGCTACGCGTCAGTGGCGCACCCCCGGAGCAGTGGTCAAGCCTGCGGCAGACCACGTCGTGAAGCTCGAAGAAGAGGCTCGAAGCCTGCGGCAGTCCTACGGGTCAGGACCTTCAAGAAGAGGCTCGAAGCCTACGGCAGGGGCTGGCACGACGAGCTCCAGTCCGTATTGTGGTCCATCCGCACCACCGCCACCAAGCCAGCGGGCGAGACCCCATTTTTCCTCGTCTACGGAGCAGAAGCGGTTCTCCCTCATGAGGTCAAGCATCGCTCCGCACGGGTCCTGGCGTTTGATGAGACGCGGCAGGACGCCGTGCGGGGGATGGACCTCATGCTAGGGGAGGAACGTCGCCGTGAAGCTACGCTACGGACGGCAAGATACTAGCAGGCGCTGCGGAGATATCGCTGCCGCAGCGTCCGCTCCAGGACGCTCGAGGTGGGTGACCTCGTCCTGAGGCGGGTGCTCTCCAGGGAAGGGCTGCATAAGCTCTCACCCATGTGGAAGGGCCCGTTCAAGGTCGTCCATGTCTCCAGGCCTGGCGCCGCGCGCCTGGAGACCCAGGACGGGGTACCCATCCAGAACGCCTGGAACATCCAGCACCTCCGGAAGTTCTACTCATGAAGAAAGGCCCAGTGCCTGTGAAGGTCTCAGCTCGTGACACTCTCACGTAATAATGAGTGGGGCTGTACACGCCCCGGAGTCTCAGGAGTGCCGCCCTCGGGCCTCGAGGGCTCCCTCCCACGTCCGAGTGGCAGCACTTAGCTCCACGCTGGTGAGAAGACAAGAAGACTAGACTAGGTGCCGGACACTGCTTTTCATTTGCTTTCCATAGTTGGCTTGCCCCTCTTTAATCGAATTTGCTTTCTAACGTTCTTTGCCGGTCTTGTTCCATCGCCTTCTGCCTCTGTTTTCGCCTTTGTTTCTCTGTTTTGACCTGTGCTCTCTCTCGCGTACCTCGCGAGGGGGCTGAGCAGGTGCCTTCACGAGCGTTTTTTCTGTTTTTCGCGAGGCGCCCTCGTTCGAGCTCGCAAGCCGGCACACCACTCTCAATCCGTGCCCCTCGGGTACCGTGATACGAAGCGCTGGGTCATGGCCAGCGGCGCTTGTGACCATGACTCAGGAAAATGATAGGTTGCTAATGAGTTTTTGCAGTTCCTAGGCACCTACCAGGCCAAAGAAGCCTCGCCAGGCACTGGGAAGCGAGCACCTCGCGAGGTGGGGACTACTTCGAGCACAACAAGCTAAGTTATTTCTACACGCCTACATAAAACGCCGATGCTGCAACACAACACAGGAACGACAAACATAGCATAATAACTGGGAAATCATAGTTTGTCGCACGCCCCCCGGGGCCCCATACTTGTTTCCCTCTCAATGCAGGAAGAAAGGAAGAATGAAACAAAAGTGGTGCATGCCTCCACAACGGTCCGCGAGGGCGGGCCCTTGGCACCGTCCCGAGCTCAGCCAGACCCCTCATCGCGCTTCATGGGGACACGGCAACGAGACGACCCGTTGCCGCCCTTGAAGCGGGCGCGACAGCGTGGCGGCTGGTCGTAACCGCCGCTGCTGGAGCTGTCGCCGGAGGAAGAGCCACCGTAGTTGGACGAGACACGGTCGGCACCAAGGGCGGGTTCGCCTTCACCCTCGTCACGACCGTCGCCAAGGCCGAGCACTTCGTCACCGTCGTTGACCTCGGGGCAGCACCCGATGCGGCGACCATCTTCCCCAAACACCCTCACGAAGAGGGTTGCGTCGCCATCGTACTTGAAGTGGAGGGTGCACCGCCTGCTCAGGCCGCGCGCGCGGGCAAATGTCTGCCAGCCGCGGGCCAGGGCTATGTTCCCCACGACGGAGACCTCAACTACGACCCAGGAAGCTCTGCTGCAGCAGCCGTCCGCCTGCAGCCAGAGCCCGCCTGGACCTGCGGCCGGCAGCTCATCGGCGAAGAAGCACGGGAGTTGAAGCCAGTTGCCGGCCTGGTTTTCCGACCATACAACAAACTCCGGCAGCACCTCCGGCAAGTGAAAGCGCGGCCGGAGAGGCCACGCGACCACGGCACGCCTCCCTTCACCGATAGGGCTGCCACGACCAGGGCGACCCCCACCGCGCGAAGAGGCACCGGCGCGGCCGCGAGGGGCCATGGCAGGGGTCACGGTGTGCTTGCGGGGCCGACCGCGCCCCCTCTTGGGCAGCGGCGAACCGGGCCCCTCCAGGTGGGCCTTCCCTTTCTCCACAGCTGAAACCTCTTCGCGGGTGCCATGTGTGTCGCTGCAAGCAATGGAGCAAGGGGGGAGAAGTGAGCGGAACGGGAAGAGATGGGCCACGGGGGCTCTGCCCCCCTCTCCATTTATAGCAGGGGAAGGCCAACCAGCGCCCCCCCACGATCACACGTAATGATGGTTTTTCCTTGCATGCAGTAGGGACTGGTCAAGTCGAACGGTTGTCGAGGCAGCATGGGGAAGCAGAGACGCCCACGTCCAATCAATCACCACGCGTCGACCAAGGCCGCAGGCTGTTGGGGCCCGCGGCGCTCCGCACTTGCCCTTTGGCTTCGCCTCGAAGCCAAGTCCGAGCGCGCCTTGGGCCCGGGGGCTAATGCCGGCGTTCTCGGAATGGGGGTCCCAGACTTGCCTGCCTGCGGCCGACGGCGTGGCTCCACAAGCGGGCCCGTACGACCCATCTTCACCAGCAAGCACTCAAGACCCTCGTGAGGGGGCCAAGCCTCGCGAGGCGGACGGCGCAAGACCTCCTCAGGGGCGGCCTCACCAGGCTGGCTCGCGAGGGGCGGAGAGATCAAGGCAAATCAAACCTCGCGAGGTTCCCATGACGCAAGCCATGACGACCAAGACCAGGCGGGCGCCAGCGCGCGCAGTGTCCTCGTTTCCTCTTTGGTGCTAAGGAAATGAGGGCAGACGAGGAGTACCGAGGCATCAGACAAAGGTTTCCATATCGGTGAAACGAGACCGAGACCAGCAGGACGATAGGACGGAGGTCACCAGGGAGCCCAAGACGGCGTCTCCACCAGAGCCTTTGGCAGGCGAAGACCACCTTTAGTTAGGATAGCTTGTACTAGCTGTCCCCCTTCAAACTGGCTGTTGTGGCATCCCTTCCCGCTCAATATTTGGGAAGAGGACTAGGGCCTCTATAAATAGGACTGGCCACCATAGTAGGAGGCATCTCATCTCATCTTGAGAAATCCTCACCCACACACATTCGCAAAAGCACAAGAACACCTCTCCTCAGGAGGCTGTTCTTCCCTTGTATTGTTCATCCTCAGCCCAAGAGGCAATCCACCACCACCACACTGGAGTAGGGTATTACACCACAGCGGTGGCCCGAACCATTATAAATCTTGTGTCCCTCGTGTTGTGAGTTTGTCGAGCTTTACTTTGAGACCGCGGTGAGGGTGAGGGCGTGATTAGGTTGGGGGAGATCTTCGTGCGCACCCCAGTGTTTGAACCTCAAGGCATTTGCCGGAACCCGAAATCCGACACATACTGATGTATGCAGTCCGATGAGTGTTGAGGCTCGCGGCAAGTATCGTTATTTTCTGACCTTCACATGATTTGAGCAGATATGGGTATATCTATTTGATGAAACATAAATCTGAAACATTTGAAAAGTTCAAATAATTTCAGAGTGAATTGGAAAATCATCGTAACAAGAAAATAAAGTTTCTACAATCTGATCGTGGAGGAGAATATTTGAGTTACGAGTTTGGTCTTCATTTGAAACAATGCGGAATAGTTTCGCAACTCACGCCACCCGGAACACCACAGTGTAATGGTGTGTCCGAACGTCGTAATCGTACTTTATTAGATATGGTGCAATCTATGATGTCTCTTACCGATTTACCACTATCGTTTTGGGGTTATGCATTAGAGACAGCTGCATTCACGTTAAATAGGGCACCATCTAAATCCGTTGAGATGACACCATATGAACTGTGGTTTGGCAAGAAACCAAAGTTGTCGTTTCTTAAAGTTTGGGGTTGCGATGCTTATGTGAAAAAGTTTCATCCTGATAAGCTCAAACCCAAATCGGAGAAATGTGTCTTCATAGGATACCCAAAGGAGACAGTTGGGTACACCTTTTATCACGGATCCGAAGGCAAGATATTCGTTGCTAAGAATGGATCCTTTCTAGAGAAGGAGTTTCTCTCGAAAGAAGTGAGTGGGAGGAAAGTAGAACTTGATGAGGTAACTGTACCGGCTCCCTTATTGGAAAGTAGTTCATTACAGAAATCTGTTCCTGTGACTCCTACACCAATTAGTGAGGAAGCTAATGATGATGATCATGTAACTTCAGATCAAGTTACTACCGAACCTCGTAGGTCAACTAGAGTAAGATCCTCACTAGAGTGGTACGGTAATCATATTCTGGAGTTCATGTTACTTGACCATGACGAACCTACGAACTATGAGGAAGCGATGATGAGCCCAGATTCCGCGAAATGGCTTGAGGCCATGAAATCTGAGACGGGATCCATGTATGAGAAAAAAGTGTGGACTTTGGTTGACTTCCCCGATGATCGGCAAGCCATAGAAAATAAATGGATCTTCAAGAGGAAGACAGATGCTGATAGTAGTGTTACTATCTACAAAGCTAGACTTGTCGAAAAGGGTTTTCGACAAAGCTCAAGGTGTTGACTACGATGAGATTTTCTCACTCGTAGCTATCCTTAAGTCTGTCCGAATCATGTTAGCAAATTGCCACATTTTATGAAATCTGGCAAATGGATGTCAAAACTACATTCCTTAATGGATTTCTTAAAGAAGAGTTGTATATGATGCAACCAGAAGGTTTTGTCGATCCTAAAGGTGCTAACAAAATGTGCAAGCTCCAGCGATCCATCCATGGACTGGTGCAAAGCATCTCAGAGTTGGAATATACGCTTTGATGAGTTGATCAAAGCATATAGTTTTATACAGACTTGCGATGAAGCCTGTATTTACAAGAAAGTGAGTGGGAGCACTATAGCCTTTCTGATAAGTATATGTGAATGACATAGTTGATCGGAAATGATGTAGAATTTTCTAGAAATCATAAAGGAGTGTTTGAAAAGAGTTTTTCAAAGAAAGACCTCGGTGAAGCTGCTTACATATTGAGCATCAAGATCTATAGAGATAGATCAAGACGCTTGATAAGTTTTTTCAATGAGTACATACCTTGACAAGTTTTTGAAATAAGTTCAAAATGGAACAGTCAAAGAAGGAGTTCTTGCCTGTGTTGCAAGGTGTGAAGTTGAGTAAGAATCAAAGCCCGACCACGGCAGAAGATAGAGAGAGAATGAAAGTCATTCCCTATGCCTCAGCCATAGGTTCTATAAAGTATGCCATGCTATGTACCAGACCTATTGTATACCCTGCCATGAGTTTGGCAAGGGAGTACAATTTTTGATCTAGGAGTAGATCACTAGACAGGAGTCAAAATTATCCTTAGAGGACTACGGAAATATTTCTCGGTTATGGAGGTGATAAAGAGTTCGTCGTAAAGAGTTACATCGATGCAAGCTTTGACACCAATCTGGATGACTCTAAGTCACAATCCGGATACATATTGAAAGTGGGAGCAATTAGCTAAAGTAGCTCCGTGCAGAGCATTGTAGACATAGAAATTTGCAAAATACAGACGGATCTGAATTTGACAGACCTATTGACTAAACTTCTCTCACAAGCAAAACATGATCACACCTTAGTACTCTTTGGGTGTTAATCACATGGCGATGTGAACTAAGATTACTGACTCTAGTAAACCCTTTGAGTGTTGTTCACATGGCGATGTGAATTATGGGTGTTAATCACATGGTGATGTGAACTGTTGGTGTTAAATCACGTGGCGATGTGAACTAGATTATTGACTCTAGTGCAAGTGGGAGACTGAAGGAAATATGCCAAAGTTATTATTTATTTCCTGATTTCATGATAAATGTTTATTATTCATGCTAGAATTGTATTAACCGCAAACTTAGTACATGTGTGAATACATAGACAAAACAAAGTGTCCCTAGCATTACGGGAATCAGCTATTTTGCCGTCTGCCACGGCGGACGGCAAAGGCATGAACGGCGGACGGCAAAGGCCTTTGCCGTCAGCCGTAGACGGCAAAAGACTCCAGCAAAGTAGGCTACGGTAAACAGCTACTTTGCCGTCTGCTTCCTGGCGGCTGACGGCAAAGGCCCTTTGCCGTCTGCCGCGGACGGCAATAATTGCGCTGTCAGTCCGTTAAGTGGCTAACGGCAGGCCTTTGCCGTCCGCGGCAGACGGCAAACTTTCTAGTGTCTTTGCCGTCCGCCTTATGATGTCATCTATACGTCACTACATGGCAGGCCTTTGCCGTCCGCCACTGACGGCAAAATTATTTACTCTTTGCCGTCTGCCACTGTAGGCAAACTGACCAAATGGGTCAGCTCCCAGAAACCACAGCTGGATGCCACGTGGCTTCTTTGCCGTCCGCGACAGACGGCAAAGAGCCCGTTGCCGTCGGTGGCAGACGGCAAAGAGCCTGCATATTGGCTCTTTTTTCTGTTTTTTATTAAATCGAACAATTTTCATCACAAATATATATGACATATATAGATATATTTCAAAAGGCCATTACAGAGCAAACATATAAGATATCCAACACATAACTTCATCATCCAACCATATATATTACATGCATAGTTCCATCATACATAACAAGTTCAACATAGAGGCATCCAACCATATATATTACAATAGTTTCATCCAACGATACATGCATAGTTCAACGATACAAAAGAAACAGAGAAAGGGATAAGGAGCACTCCATCTATGCAAGCTTTCGTCAAGTGAATGAAATCTGCAAAATGAAAAATAAGAAAGTTAGAACAAGAAGAGTAGAACAAGAAGAAGAGTAGAACAAGAAGAAGACTAGAACAAGAAGAGTAGAACAAGAAGAAGACTAGAACAAGAAGAGTATGTCATTATGAGCTAACTTACGTGAAATGGATCATATATGAGCTAACTAAGTTGAAATGAGTCGTTTATGAGCTAGCTAAGGTGAAATGGATCATTTATGAGCTAACTTAGTTGAAATGGGTCGTTTATGAGCTAACTAAGGTCAAATGGATCGTTTATGAGGTAACTAAGGTGAAATGGATCATTTATGAGCTAACTTAGTTCAAATGGATCGTTTTTGAGCTAACTTAGGTGAAATGGATCATTTATGAGCTAATTTAGTTGAAATGGATCTTTTTGAGCTAACTTAGGTGAAATGGATCATTTAAGAGCTAATTTAGGTGAAATTGATCTTTTTTAGCTAACTTGGTGAAATGGATCGTTTATGAGCTAAATTAGTTGAAATGGATCGTTTATGAGATAACCTAGGTAAGATGTGTCATTTTGGAGTTAACCTAGGTGAAATGGGTCATTTTAAAGCTAACGTAGGTAAAATGGATCATTTAGGAGCTAATCTAGGTAAAATGGGTCATTTTTAGCTAACTTGGATGAACTGGATCATTTATAAGCTAACCTAGGTAAAATGGGTCATTTTAGAGCTAACTTAGGTAAAATGGATCGTTTATGAGCTAACTAAGCTAATTATGCAATTTTTGACATAAGTAAGGTAAGTACAGATCGTTTTAGAGCTAACTTAGGTAAAATGGATGGTTTTGGAGGTCAGTAAGCTTATTAAGTCATTTTGGAGGAGAAGAAGCTAAGTCTAGGTCATTATGGTAAGCATTGGAGGAAATAAAGCTAAGTCTAGGTCTTTATGCATGTCTTAAGCAAAACACTAGATAAACTTACCAAGATCCAGGAGGTGTAGGAGCGGGGTGGCTCGTGTCGGTAGCTGGAGAATGATCGTGCGATGCTTGTCTGGAGTTACGCTGCACCAAAGATCATTTCCAATGTCTTGTTAGCATGATGACACTCAAATGTTAAGACTAGCAAGTAATGTCCATTCAAATAAAACTCACCGTGGTCCCAGGAGCAATCACTGGCATCGGCGGAGCGGTCTGACCTGTCTTCTCGCACACAGACTGCACATTTGGTTTCGACGACTCAGTCATACTAGTTAGTAATGAGACAAACACTACATGAATGTTTTGGCTAATCTGCAGAAGAAACTTACCACAAGGAGCTTGTACATGGCCCTTGCCTGCATGTCATTCCGTGCCCTCTCCTCCTCCATCATCTTTGTCGTCCTCTCCTCCAACTCCCGCTGCCTCTCCACCGCCTCCGCCAGAAGTTTCTCCGTTCTATCTCTCTCACTCTGTATAGCAGCCTGCAACACCACTCACATGACCATTTGTAATCATTGATGGAAGCGCACACAATGTAATGGAGAAAGATAACTGAGTACGTATCACTAACCTTGATGGCGAGTTGCACTGGCCGTTCACGAGGCCTTATCTCAGGGGGCGGAGCTCGACTGGCGCGCCTTGATCTCTGGGAGAGTGCTAGGACAACGGATAAGTCCATCTCCAATGGCTATGGAGCCATGGGACCTCCCGCCACCAGATATCATCACCACTGGATCAATGGGACCCTGGCTCAGGTTAAAGTCCTCCCCTTTCCTCGCCTTCCCCTCATCTCTATATCTCACGAGCTTGTTGTGGGAGGAGATGTTGGTGAAGTTGTTTGCATCATCGAGGTCAGACTGAGAGAAAGCCTTGACTTTCTTGAAAGAGGCAGTGTGGGCCATGGCATACAGGTCGTACACCTCTGGCACCTTATCCACCTTATTGTGGCGTGCCTGAAAGAGAGAAACAATGAAAATTAGTAATTAAAGGGCTCAAGCTGGCATGATGAATGAATTGCATGAATCATGAAGCAAACCACATACCCAGTTGCGCCCGAACTGATATAAGTTGGAGCTGCCTTGATGGTGTGGCACACCTTCCATTTGGGCACGTTTGTCCTTGGCCTCGTTGTGGAGGGCTAGCCATTCTTTTGAGCACCACTCATCGACCAACACCTCCCAACAATCCATCCGATCCGCACACCATCTTGGAGGCGCCTAAGTTAGCAAATAGAAACTTGAGCGCTACGGCTAAGAATTACTAAATGAAGGAACTTAAGTAGAAGGCCTTATGAATTACCTTCATGTACTGCTCCTTACTCAGGAACTTATCGCGGCACGCCGGCTTGGTCTTCTTGATACCACGCAAGGCGTAGTAGTCTCGAACAGCCTGCACCCGAGCCTCGTGCCGTAAGTTCTGGAGTAGGCGCTTGCAGACGTTCTCGATAACATGTGCCGCGTCCTCCTCGTATCCCTCCTCACACCTGTAGAATGTCTGCAATCAAATGAGACAATATTGATTAGTACAATTAATAACTAGCTAGTTCAAGATTTTTAAATGTGTAAAGGAGAAATTACCCAGAACTTTCTGATCACCATGTCTGCCCTCGTGTCGCACACGACACCGTCGATAATCTCATCCGGCGGGGCCGGGGCAGCCACGTAGTGCTCCCAGCTCAATCCAAGCTCTGGAAGCCGACCCTCACCAGGCAACATGACAAACCCCGGGAAGTTTTGCTGGCAAAGAACTCCAAGGACGGAGTTGGGCCGGCGGACACTATGATGGTGGTCCCAACCCCTGCAGCATGACAAGGCCAACGCATTAGTTATTTGAAGAAACGTGAATGCACAAGGTACAAAAATATTAAATGCACTTACGTACCTCTCCCCATCAGGGAAAATCAACCACCTCTGCTCGCGGGTCGCCGGCACGGACGGGAGCCGTGTAGCACCACGCTGGTAGACGGTGCCCCCCTCCTCCTCAAGATCAGTCGGCTCCCCGCCATCATCAGCAACGCCACTCGGCTCCTCGGGCTGATCCGGCCAGGTACCCCATCCGGACGTGTCCTCCTCCGGGGTCTCGTGGGCCGAACTCTCGTGGGCCGAAGGCCAGTCGACCCGAGGCTCGTGGGCCCAAGACCCGTGGACCGGAGGCTCGTGGACCGGAGTCCGTGTAGCCTCCTCCTCGGACGAGTCCACCCTAGCAGTCACGTGCTCGGGTGAAACAGCTGGGGGTAGCGGCGAGGAAGGCGCCGTAGCAGTCACCCTACCTCCTCTCCCGCGACCACGTGCCCCACCTCCTCTCTTCCTACCTCGTCCCCTGCTGGGCACCGCGGTCGACGAAGAAGGGCCCGGCGGTGTGGCCATACTGTCCAGCAACGCTCGGCGGAGAGGTGCGTCTGGAATGGAAGACCTCAGACCACGCGCCGACAAAGAAGGGGCCTTGGCGCACTCCCGACCAACGCCCACCATCTTTCAACACCTGCCATGACAAACAGTAAACGAAATTAGTACAACATAAAAAAAAGACCGACATGAATAATAATATGTGTATCACTTAAGTGTATCATCATCAAGTACAACATTAAAAAATTTAATACCTGACACTACTAATAATCTCGATCAGTATCATCAATAAATGCATAATCATCAGCATCACTATAATCAATGACGGGCTCATAGGGTTCAGTGGCATCAACATGTGCAAGGCCACCTTGACGTAATCGGTCAAGCAATGACAGGTCATCCGCAGCAGTAACCTCTTCTTGTTCCGGCTCTTCTTGTTCCTCCTCTGGGGTGATGTCGGATTCACTGTCGCTGTCTACTTCAATGTTTTGGGGTGAAGTATAGCGGTTCTTGAAACGCTTTTTGGAAAGACGTGTCTCTTGGAAGAATTCTCCTTCATATGTGTCTGGGTTAATGCGAGGTTCATAATCCTCTTCCTTTGGGGGAGATAGTCTAGCACGTGGCGGCACTTCATAAATGACATCCCAACCTTTCAGATTTGGATTAGTTTGGTAGGCCCACGATAGATAGAATACTTGGGTCGCCTGTTGAGCCGTAATATAGACATCAGGAACATCTAAATGGGTGCTTTGGTTGATTTCAACTAGCCCTATATGTTCATGAGTCCTTCTTGTCTCCTTCGGCTGAAACCAATAACATTTGAAGACTACGACATTCGGTGGGTTTTCACCATAGAATAGAAGTTCATAAATTGCTTCAACTCTCCCATAATGCTCGGTACCTCCTTCGCCGATAGCAGATACACAACAATTTGTAGACTTTCGGTCGGCCATAGATAGCTCTTTGCCATAGGTACGAAAGCGATACCCGTTGATGTCGTATTTGTCAAATGAACGGACCTTATAGTCAAAACCATTAGCGACTTGTCTCAATTCGGCGTCCATAGACTCTGAATTAGCCTACAAGTTTAATATGAAAGGATTGTTGCATTACGCACAAATTAGCGAATGAAACCGGGATAGCCGCCTACAAATTAGCCTACAAGTCTAATAGAAATTACCGTTTGTTTGAACCAAGAGATGAAACCGGGATAGCCGCCTCCTTGCTTTGCGAGAAGCTCATACTCTTCGACAGAATCCTTTTGGATCACCGCTCCATACGAGAATAAGGCGACGTATCGACTGTATGAAATATCCAGGAATAAGAGCAGTTCAAAGGAAATAGAAGTTGCGAAACTATGTACCGAGAACTTACTCGATGTACGGCCGCACTTCTATCAGGTTGTTGAAGATATACAACGAAATGGTCCGCCATTGTTCGTTATCCAAAGATACTGAATTTGAAACACTGGCTGGTGCGAGATTCCCTTTGAATAGGCTGAGGTTGGATCCACCCTTTTTAGGGTCGTCAACATTGTACCGAGGCTTCGGATTATGCAAATGACGATTTTTGGCTTCGTAGTGTGCTGTCACGAAGTTTGCCGCCTCCTCAGTGATGAATGCCTCGGCCATCGATGCTTCAATTCTACGTTTATTTTTACATTTTTGTCGAAGCGTCTTCTGCATCCTCTCAGTTGGGTAGCACCAACGATTTTGCACGGGCCCCCCCCAATCTTGCCTCGGTCGGGAGATGCAAAATCAAATGTTGCATTGGATTAAAGAAGCCCGGTGGAAAGATCTTCTCTAACTTGCAGATCAACTCCGGCGCCAACTCTTCCATTTCTTCTAGCACGCCAGGCGATAGTTCTTTCGCACAAAGAACACGGAAGAAATAGCTGAGTTCTGCCAGTACTAGCCATTCATCCTCAGGGATGAAGCCACGCAACATCACCGGCATTACCCGCTCAATCCATATGTGCCAATCATGACTCTTGAGACCAAATATCATCAATTTGTCAAGACTGGCTCCCCTCTGTAGATTCGCTGCATACCCATCGGGGAACATCAACTGCATTTTCACCCACAAGATAATTTCCCTCATAGCTGGCCTTCCAAGATTGAACCATGCCTTTGGCTTCGTCCAGTTCTGCTTTCCTTTCGGTTCTTTCATGTTTTGTAACGGCCTATCACATAGCGCCTTCAGATCGACTCTAGCCTTAGTATTATCCTTTGACTTCCCATCTATGCCGAACAATGTACCAAAAAGTGCCTCGGCGATATTCTTCTCAGTGTGCATCACGTCGATGTTGTGTGGGCAAAGGAGGTCTTTGAAGTAAGGCAGATCCCATAAGCATGTTTTGTGAGTCCAGGCGTGCTTAGAATTATACCCCTTGAAGTACCCTGGACGCTCTGGATCTGGCTCCAGAGCATTTAACTGATCCAGGGTCTGTTGGCCTGTCAATGCAGGTGGTGCAGAGTTTTTGACAACTCTACCTCTGATGAAGTTCTTCTTGTCTTTCCTAAACTTATGGCGAGGATTCAGGAACTGTCTATGCATGTCGAAGCAAGAAAACTTGCGACCGGCCTGAAGCCAACGAAACTCAAGAGCTCCCTTGCATGTGGGGCACGGGAACCTTCCATGCACACACCAGCCAACGAATAGCGCATACGCCGGCAAGTCATGCGTCGAGTACATGTACCAGACACGCATTATGAAGTTCCGTTTGATATAGGCGTCGTATGTCTTGAACCCATTATCCCAGGCTTCTTGCAATTCGTCCTTAAGCGGTTGCATGTACACATTCATATTTTTCCCTGGATAGTTGGGCCCTGGAATTATCAACGTCAGGAAAATGTTATTTCTTTGCATAATCTGTCCGGGGGGAGATTGAGTGGAAAGACAAATACGGGCCAACAACTATATTGGGTTGCCGTCATACCAAACACACTGAACCCATCCGTGCTGATGCCGACTCGAGGATGCCTCAGATCTGCCGCTTTGTCACCATGTAATTCATCAATCTTTTTCCACGCAACACCATCCAATGTGTGTACAATCATCAGATTCCCATCTGCATCTAGTTCGGTTCTTTTGCCCGTTTTGTGCCATGTCATCTGTCTGGCCGTCTCTTCGACCATGAAAAGACGTTGAAGTCTTGGTACGATTGGCATATACCGAAGAACACTAACGGGGATTTTGGTCTGTGTCTTCTCACCCATACCGTTGTCTACCACAACATACCTGGAAGACTTGCAAATGGGACAATAGTTCAAGTCCGCATAGTCAAGCCTAAACAAGACACATCCTTTCTCACAGGCATGTATCTTATCATAGGGCATCTTCAGTGCACGGAGGATTTTGTCCAACTGGTACAGGTTTGCAGGCATTACATGGCCTTTGGGTAGAAAGCGTCCAAATACTGTCATCATTGCATCGTAGCATTCTCTGCCCAAGTTGAACTGAGCCTTCAGAGCCATTACTTGTGAGATGGCATCCAACTGACAAAGCTCAGTGTCCTCATGGAGCGGACGTTTTGAAGACTCCAACATTTCATTGAAGGCCTTTGCAGATTCCTCCATCTCCTCGTCCGAATCCCGAGCATCATCGAAGTCTTGCACCATGTTTTCCATCCCGGTACCATGCTCGTCGGTGCGACGACGATCCACCTCAGCTCGGTCACGTTGGGAAGACTCACCATGAAATGTCCACACCGTATAACCGGGCGTAAAACCACTCTTCTGCAGGTGTTTGCCCATTTCAGCCTCTGTCCTCTTTTCCCAATTGCCGCACCGTAAACAGGGGCACCAGGTTTTCCTCTGGCCATTTGCAAATGCGGCTCGCACAAACCCCTTGGTTTTTGTGAACCATTCAGTGCTCCATTTGTTCTGACCAGTGTGACCGGTGTACATCCACGCACGATCACTCATCTTGACTTTCAGAGCTACTAGACACACAACAAATATATATATAATTCACCATGTATATATTCATCAGTTGATCTACTTTGTCAATTTTATTACGTCCATGCAACCTACACTCTAATAGGTAATGATAGGTCCTAATCCCACCCGAGTATGTTTAGATTGGGTTCATTTTCCCATGCTATGCTCCGGATCCTACGCAAAATTTCGGCAGCACCTCCCCGCTGTTCTCCTGATACACGTCTCTGCAATAAACAGAGAGGATGTGTACCCGGAGAACAACAGGGGAGGCACTGACAAAATTTATGCGTCGGATCCGGGGCAAAGCATATGGGAAAACGAACCCAATCTAAACATACTCGGGCTGTCCATGGATAGCGTTGGACAATTCGAAAGAATCAAGGTTATAAATATGCAAATGCATGCATATTTATAACTATGACGCTTTCGAACGGGAGACACATATTGGTTACGCATACTGATGACCCCGTCGGCTTCTGGAAGGCCAAAGAACACCTTTTCGGGAGGTGTCGGGGGTCGGGGTGTCGTGTCGGTCTCGGGGTGCCGTGTCGGGGTCGGGGTCTCGGGGTCGGGGTGTCGGGTCGGGGTCGGGGTGCCGTGTCGGTGTCGGGGTCGGGGTGTCGGGTCAGGCTCGGGGTCGAGGTGTCGGGGTCGGGGTCGGGGTCGGGGTCTCGGGGTCGGGGTGTCGGGTCAGGGTGCCGGGTCGGGGTCGGGGTGCCGTGTCGGGGTCGGGGTCAGGGTGTCGGGTCAGGCTCGGGGTCGGGGTCTCGGGGTCGGGGTGTCGGGTCGGGGTGCCGGGTCGGGGTGTCGGGTCGGGGTGCCGGGTCGGGGTGCCGTCTCGGGGTCGGGGTGTCGGGTCGGGGTGCCGGGTCGGCGTCGGGGTGCCGTGTCGGTGTCGGGGTAAGGGTGGGTGTGGTGTCAGGGTGTCGGTGTCGGGGTGTCGTGTCGGTGTCGGGGTCGGGGTCTCGGGGTCGGGGTGTCGGGTCGGGGTGCCGGGTCGGGGTCGGGGTGCCGTGTCGGTGTCAGGGTCGGGGTGTCGGGGTCGGGGTCGGGGTGCCGGGTCGGGGTTGGGGTGCCGTGTCGGTGTCGGGGTCGGGGTGTCGGGTCAGGCTCGGGGTCGGGGTGTCGGGGTCGGGGTCGGGGTCTCGGGGTCGGGGTCTAGGGTGTCGGGGTCGGGGTCTTCTTCCTTTTTTTCCTTCTTCTTCTTCTTCTTCTTCTTCTTCTTCTTCTTCTTCTTCTTCTTCTTCTTCTTCCTCCTTTCCTTTTTCCTCTTCTTCTTCTCCTCCTCTCCTCTTTTTTCTTCTTCTTCTTCTTCCTCTTCTTCTTTTTTCTTCTCCTCCTCCTCTTCTTCTTCTTCCTTTCCTTTTTCCTCTTCTTCTTCTCCTCCTCTCCTCTTTTTCTCTTCTTCTTCTTCTTTCCTCAAACTAAACTAAACCTAAACCTAAAACTAAACTAAAACTAAACCTAAAACTAAATCTAAACTAAAACTAAAACTAAAAAGGAAAAAAACAGAAAAACAGAAAAAAAAAAGGAGGGGGCTCACCTGGGGCAGGGCCGGTGGAGGAGGAGGCCTGGTCGAGGAGGGGGCGGGGCGTTGGAGGAGGTGGCTGGGGCGCGGGGGCGGCCTGGGGCGGCGGGGGGCCGGGCCCGGGGCGGTAGAGCGCGGGACGGCGGGGGGCCGGGGCGGGGGGGCGACGGGGCGGTGGGGCGGCGGGGCCCCGGGGCGGCGGAGAGCCGGGGCGGTGGGGCGACGGGGCGGCGGGGGCGGCGGGCCCCCGGGGCGGCGGCGAGTGGTGGGGGCGGCGGCGCGCGGCGGCGGCGGGGTGGGAAGTGGTGGCGGGGCTCGGCGAGGAGAGAACAGAGTAACGGGCGGGGGTGGTACGGGCCGTTAGGTAGTGCCCTCTTTGCCGTCCGCCTCTCTTTGCCGTCCGCCCTTTTGCCTCTTTGCCGTCTGCTGGCAGATGGCAAAGAGGTGGGTCGTTAAGTTTTTTCCAAACGGGCGGGGGGTGGGGGCCACCTCTCTCTTTGCCGTCTGCCAGCGGACGGCAAAGATTCTTTGCCGTCTGCTGGCAGATGGCAAAGAGCTTCTTTGCCGTCTGCCATTTCTTTGCTGTCTGCTTTTGGGTAGCTGATGGCAAAGAGCTTCTTTGCCATCAGCTAGCAGACGACAAAGAGCTGACAGATGGAAAAATTAGCTGATTCCAGTAGTGTAGTATGCCTCTACTTGACTAGTTCGTTTATCAAAGATGGTTATATTTCCTAACCATAGACATGGGTTGTCATTTGATGAACGGGATCACATCATTAGAAGAATGATGTGATGGACAAGACCCATTCGTTAGCTTAGCATTATGATCGTTACAGTTTCATTGCTACTGCTTTCTTCATGACTTATACATGTTCCTCAGACTATGAGATTATGCAACTCCCGAATACCGGAGGAACACCTTGTGTGCTATCAAACGTCACAACGTAACTGGGTGATTATAAAGATGCTCTACAGGTGTCTCCGATGGTGTTTGTTGAGTTGGCATAGATCGAGATTAGGATTTGTCACTCCGTGTATTGGAGAGGTATCTCTGGGCCCTCTCAGTAATGCACATCACTATAAGCCTTAGAAGCATTGTGACTAATGAGTTAGTTGCGGGATGATGCATTACAGAACAAGTAAAGAGACTTGCTGGTAACGAGATTGAACTAGGTATTGAGATACCGACGATCGAATCTCGGGCAAGTAACATACCGATGACAAAGGGAACAACGTATGTTGTTATGCGGTTTGACCGATAAAGATCTTCGTAGAATATGTAGGAACCAATATGAGCATCCAGGTTCCGCTATTAGTTATTGACTGGAGACGAGTCTCGGTCATGTCTACATAGTTCTCAAACCCATAGGGCCCGCACGCTTAACATTCTGTGACGATTTGTATTATGAGTTATGTGATTTGATGAACGAAGTTTGTTCGGAGTCCCGGATGAGATCGGAGACATAATGAGGAGGCTCGAAATGGTCGAGAAGTAAAGATCGATATATTGGAAGGCTATATTCGGACATCGGAAAGGTTCCAAGTGATTCGGGTATTTTTCGGAGTACCGGAGAGTTACGGGAATTTGTATTGGGCCTTAATGGGCCATACGGGAAAGGAGAGAAAGGCCTCACGGGTGGCCGCGCCCCTTCCCCATAGACTGGTCCGAATTGGACTAGGGAAAGGGGCCGCCCCCTTCCTTCCTTCTCCTTCTCCCTTCCCTTTTTCTTATTCCATGTGGGAGGTGGAATCCTACTAGGACTAGGGAGTCCTAGTAGGACTCCACACTTTGGGCGCGCCCTATGAGGGCCGGCCTCCTCCCTCCATCCTTTATATACGTGGCCAGGGGGCACCCCATAGACACACAAGTTGATCATTGATCTCTTAGCCGTGTGCGGTGCCCCCCTCCACCATAATCCACCTCGGTCATATCGTCGTAGTGCTTAGGCGAAGCCCTGCGCCGGTAGCTTCATCATCACCGCCATCACGCCATCATGCTGACGAAAATCTTCCCCGATACTCTGTAGGATCGTGAGTTCATGGGACTTCACCGAGCCGAACATGTGCAGATCGCGGAGGTGTCGTACCTTCGGTGCTAGGATCGGTCGATCGTGAAGACGTACGACTACATCAACCGCGTTGTCATAACGCTTAAACTTTCGGTCTACGAGGGTGCATAGACAACACTCTCCCCTCTCGTTGCTATGCATCACCATGATCTTGCGTGTGCGTAGGAAAATTTTGAAATTACTACGTTCCCCAACAAGATCGTGCGTGATCGTAGTAATTTGTTTGAAATACTACATTCCCCAACACTCTGACCATGCTACCTCGTCCTTCTTTGGTGCACAAATTCTTCAGACCGTGAGCAAGGCTTATGTCTAGTTTTCAACATCATTTTGTTGTTTGGAAAAGCAACTGCGATTCTGAGTTGCATCTTATCTGTTGTTCCCATAACTTTCCACTTCATAATTCCCTTGCTTGATGCCGTCGTTGTTCGATTGCATCCTCTTAACACCTCTCGACAAATGTGTTGTGATCACCGTCAACATTTTAACTTCTTCTAAGATGTCAATTAAATTCATGATGAGAAATACCATGCTTGCCCCTCGATGATTTGTGTTATCATCGACACATCCTTGACTTCCTGCCAACACAAACTTGGTCATGTTTTGCTTATACCTTAATTTCCTTGCTACTCCTGGAATAGTTCCTTATGTATTGTTGTGATCTTCAGACCCAACCCTTACTTGAAACACCATATTATTGCTACCCCAAAGCATGATTGTGGTACTCAGTATATCAACAATAGCATTGGAAGCGTAATGCTAAATGTTTCTTGATCAGTTATCCAAACACCATTATATGGGTAACATCATGAATTTCCTCCCCCCTTTATCTAAACGATTTTGTACTTGCTATCCTGTCATGTATATCATGCTCTGCTTTTCCTTGGGAAGGATATACAACTAATACTTGTGTATAATCACATTTTCCTTTCCATTGGTCCATTTAACCTTTCTTGTAATCTAACTTATCTGAGCAGTGATAATTCCGTGCTTATGTCAACACCCCAAGTAAAACCATGTTACTATTGTTGATGACATTCCGGTAACCCCGGTTGGAGGAATCACCCTCGAAGGGTTCACACTTGAGCTGGTGCACAACAGAGTCCTCATCGGGAGTGGGGTACGAGGAATCGCCCTCCATAATCCACGACCAATTAGCTACACTATGGAGATATCATTAGAAGTGCGATACAAGGTATCACCCTCGATACTTGATAGTAGCTCTGCAGAGTCCTACAACTAAGGGGGTGTGTGGTGATGTGTCGGTCTCTGCACACCGATCATGTTGATCGAGTCACCGGTAACAAAGCGGGGCAACAAGGACAAGGGTGAGGGGTCACTGATGGACACTAACCAACCTATACTAAGCATATAGGCAGGTAAAGTATCAATAGCAGGTTACAAAAGCAAGCTATGCATTAGAATATGAGCTATCGAATAACAATAGCAAAATCTAATGCAAGCATGAGAGAGAAAGAATGAGTGATATAGGAATGATCAAGGGGGTTTTGCTTGCTTGGAAGCTCTGCTGAAAGGGGCTGGTCATCAGGAGTGTAGTCAAACTCGGGAGCAGCGTCAGTCACAGGGTCTACCGGAGAGAACAGGGGGAAGAAAAAATAAATACAAACCAAACAAATGCATCACGATGCATGACATGGCAATATGCTGTGCTAGGGGTGACCTATTGCAGTACTACACATTACAAACGGAGCGGGAAAATACATGTGGATATTTCCCCGGCTTTAGGCAGTTATCGAACAGACGAACCGGAGGGGAAGGTTCCATGTTTGTAGTGTTAGAGACATGTGACAGGTATGTGGACAACATATTCAGATTCATCATATTTTTCTGAGCCACTTCCATATATAAGTTATTTTCATCCGAGTTATAGATTAATTTATATGATTTTTCAAAGTTTTACATGATTTTTGAAATTTATTATTAATTTGAAAATAATAGAAAAATGCTATATGTACACAGAAGTATACCCTGCCAGGCCACACATGGGCTGACTGGTGGGCCCTGTTGACTGGGTCAACAACCCAGTCAACAGAAGCTGACTGGTGGACCAACTGTCGAGTCAGCATGCTGCCTGGGCCAGCCTTATCCACTAAAATAGTGGAGGGACCCCACATGTCAGTGTCTAGGGCTAATCCCTCTTTTAAATATATACTTCGATTAATTAATGGGGCAGGGCCCACCTGTCAGTGACACATTAAATGAAACTAAATAATTTAATTAATAGTTTGGTTAATTAGTTAGTGGGGCCTACGTGTCAATGACTGGAGCTCCCAGTCAATAAGGTTGACCGGGTCAACCCAGTCAACGGGACCCGTGGGGCCCACTGGCAGTGACCCAGGGCAACGCCACATCGGACCACCGACGACGTCAAAATGCGACGCAGGGCTCGGTACCTCGTCGGAAATCGTCTACGGGGCACCGTTTTGCGCGCGGTTGGACGCGTTCGAACGAGTGCTCGACGCCACGTTGAATGGCACCGGTGGTGTTGCCGAAGGAGGGCTACATTGATGGCGGAGACCAGCGAGGGCGGCGGCCGGAATCGGGCGTGGTCGGTTACGGTGCTACGGGGCACGGAAGGGCGCGTGCATGGGCGCGTTCGGCTACTGGGAGCTCCAGGAGCACGATGCCATGCCTGGACGGGAGCCATGATGGCTGTGGCCGCGACGGTGAGCATGGCAGCGGCTGCGAGCCACGGTGGTGGCGGCGGAGGGAACTACGGGGGTGGGATCAAGGTGAGAGGAGAGGGGTTTTGGCCAGGAGCTCACCACGGAGGCGCACGAAGGCCCGGTGAGTGAACGGGAGCGCAAATGGAGCCAGAAATGATGAGGAAGACGACGCGATCCAGTGAGGTGGTAGCTCCCGGGTGACGTTCATTGTCGTAGAGGAAGTAGCGGTCAGCGGCGCATCTTTTGGACACGGTCTCCAGGCGTGGGGAGGACGGTGGCCGTGGCTATGCCGAAGCAATGGTGACGGCAGAGGCGAGCAGCGGCGCGAGGAAGAAAGCGGCGCGAGGGGGAGAGTGAGTGGGGACGGGTGGAAGTGGATGGGAGGCACCCGAGGGGCAGCGGGGGTGGCGCCCATATCCTCTCCGCAGCGGGGCTGACAAGATGGTCTGTCGGGGACGAGCGGGCGCGCGCGCGTTCTCGGTCGGCTCCTCCTGTCGCAAGGTAGGAGGCGATCGAGGGGTGGGCTGGGCCAGGCACTGCGCACTTGGCCAAGTGCATAGTGGCCTGTGCTGTTTCTTGTTTTATTTTTTATTTACTTTTCTTTTCTGTTTTCTTTTATTATTTCTATTTTGCATTTATTTTTAACAGCAATTGACTTATGTAAAATATGAAACTTGGCCCATAATTTACATTGCAATTATAGGCATTGCCACAAAAAGTTTGGGAAGCATTTGAAATAGTTTGGATTTTCATAAATAGAAAAGCAATTGAAAATGCTTACCTGTGGGATTTGTTCCTTTAGTGTCACTTTCAAAGAAAAACCGTAGGAATTTTAATATCCACTTGGCCCCCCTTTCCAAATTCCTATTCATGAAGAACAAGACTAACTGATAGTAGCATAATAGCATTATAACTGTACATTTTCTTGTGGTTTGACTTAATTTGACCATGCTTCTTTGCATTCCTGTGATCTTCCAATTCCTGTGAACCAAACACCCAGATTGACAGAAATCATGTGTTTGCAAATGCTCTGTTTTGCACGTGCATTCCTATCCTATTCATGTGTATTTCCTATCCTACATTGTTAGAATCCTCCAATTAAAACGAGCCCCTAGAGAATTACCTCTGTTATAGATAGGTGTCAAAGAAAACCTTGTGCGGTTTGTCCCGCTCCTGCCGCGCCGTCGTCCACCCCATCTCAGCTTCTCCAACAATGGAACGGTCCACCACAGCAGGGTTCCGCCCTCCAGGCTGTCTTTCGCCGCCTCAGATCTTCTTCCCCGCCGCTGGCAGCCACCACAACTGCATTATCATCATCAAATGAGCAGATGACCTTGAGGACTACATGGGTCCGCAAGAGAGGTCGCACTCTTTCGTGTATGCTTTTGTTATGCATCGCTTAATATTACCTGCTACTTTATCATCATGTTCACCTCTTAGACCCTGGGTCAGGTCCAAACTAATACTTAAACTTGATTTTTAAATTGTTGTGGGGTACATATCGGGGCAGGAATGAATAGTATTTGCCTACTATCTGGTTAATATCGGGTGTATACTATGAGTTTCATGCTGGGTGGGAAACAAACAGTAAAGGAGACATTATCTGTATTTTTAACGGAAGCTATTATTTGCCTGTTATCACTGTTTTGGGTCTATCCATAGGATGCTATCATCACTCTGGGTTTCTTCATGCACTCCTTACATAAGCTCACTATGTTTTATTCCTATGCATGTCAGTTATTGTACACAATGGTACTGAACATGTAGAGCAAAATAGACGAGCCTTGCGTGGCAATAAAATTTCATGCAGATGTAGCTCCATGGTGGGTGCAAAGGCAGCCCCCTCCCCCCATTCCAGATTGTAATCAAGAGGAATATAACTGTTCAGAGGGGGGTTCGGAGGGAGCAGACCACTCCTATTTACCCCCTGAGGTCTTTGCTCTAACTTGGATGCTGATGTTGCTCATATCATGCATATGGCGCCTTGCATTGCTTACTTTATACATCAAATATGTCATCTACTTAGTTTAGACATGCTTTGTGTGAATGTCATCTGTTTAGTTTCTATATCATATATGTGAATTATGCAAAGCCATCTTGTTTAGCCATGCATCATATATGTGAATTTTGCAATGCCATTCTCCTTAGCCAGTCATCTTATATATGAATTTTATCATGCCATCCTTGGTCGACAATGTTTGTATATTCAAATACTCTTCCTATGCACAAGCCATTTGAATCGGTGATGAAAAATTCCGGACTAAAAATAAGGTCTTCAGAGCAGACAATGTTACCTGCTGAAGCAGATGTCTTGCTGGTTACAGATAGCTCATCAAAGGAGGATTCAGAGACACATGACTAGTCCTATTTTCCCCTGAGGTGTAAGCTCAAACTTGGCAGGGTTATATTACTCATATCATGCATATGTTGTCTTGCATTGCTTAGTTTTTACATCATATACACAATATTCAATGCCATCTGCTTAGTTTAGACATCATATATGCGATTGCCATCTGCTTACTTGCTTAGTATATAAATCATATATTTGAATTATATCATGCCATCATGTTTACATAGACAGTATGTATCTGAAGTATGGCATGCCAACCCATTTAATAAAGACATCATATAGTTACATCATCTCATCATGTTTACATAGTCATCATATTTTGAATTCTGTAATTCTATCTATGAATTATATCATGCCATCATGTTTCCATAGACGGCATGTTGAATTATGGCATGCCAACCTATTTAATAAAGACATCATATAGTTATATCATGTCATCCTGTTTACATAGTCATTATATTTTGAATTATGTCATTGTATCATGTTACTTAGCCATCATATATGTGAAATTGTGTCATGCTATCCTGTTTAGTTAGCCATCATATATTTGAAATTGTGTCATGCTATGTTGTTTGGTTAGACATCATAAATGTGAATTATTTCATGCCCTCTTTTATTCCCCACTATCCATTGCACCTGTCTATCATACAATGTTTGTACCTTCAATTACTTTTCTTGTTTATCAGCCATTTGAATTGGAGGGGGTGATGGCAGTATCTGAGGGAGTAAAAACACGATCTTCAGAAAAGATAGTGCTACCCATCGATGCAGATAGAACCACGATTGTACTTGCCCAAGAACCAGCCCCACCACACATAACCCTGACTCTCATAGATTGTACCCCTACCCAGTTGCATAGAGAACCAGCTACACCCCTTCTAACCCTAACCCCGGCAGATAGTGTAACACCCTGTTACGCCTGGCCCCACAGACCAACACTAGTCTTTTCTGCGCACTTTATCCTCACTCGTGCACACCCGGGAGCTACTTCCTGGTCGGTCACCCATCCCAGAATCACCAAGCCAAAGACGCTTAACTTTGGAGTTCTTTTCGAATGGGCACCCTGAAAAGAAGGAATTCCTTGTTGATATGAGTAGTCTACCATTCCTATTAAGCTAGGCTCTCACAGATAGTAACCCAGTTCCAGTTGACACAGCACCGTCTCCACCACAGAGCACCCAAACACGAGCAGTTAGAAAGGCAACTATAGTGCCCAAAGCACAAGGACCACCACTCCGAACACCAACTCAATGCTTAAAGCAGAAGAAGAATTGTTCTTAGTTCAGGTTCCGTAGCTATGGTTCACACTCCTTTGCTCTTGCATCAACGCATTTACTCATACCAACTAATTTCAGATTTGAAGGATGCAACTGAAACTCCAATGGCGCAACTGAACATAACTGTTTCTTTAACTGGTTTGCTGTTGTAACTTGCTCTATGTTGATTTCAGTTTCAATTGTATAAACAGTTATGTTCTCATGGACTGAAAGGATCAAGATGGACATAGAGGAGGGGATGAATAGGTATAATAACATATTTTAATTATTACTTAGCAATTTTAGGCAATAATGCAGAATATGAAGGTGAGCCTAACAATTGCAAGTAAGATGTTAAGTGCTAAACAAGATAAACAAGTAACACAAGGAAGCACAATAAGATATACGGAAGTGCTAAGAGACAAGTAACCACAAGTAGAGAGTTAGGGTTAGGAATGACCGCAACTCCGGGAGACGAGAATGTATGCCGATGTCCACTTCCTTGGAGGGAAGCTACATCACCATTAGAGAGGTGGATGTTATCACGAAGGCACACCAACGCCACGAAGGGTCACCCTATTCTCCCTTTGAGACAACACCATAGAGGCGTTTCTCAACCACTAGTGGTAGACCTTGGGGTGGTCTCCAAACCCTCACAAACTTTTCCGGGGGTAATCACAATGGTCGATTCCTCTCCGAAAGACTCCTACCGCCTAGGAGTCTCCAACCTCCAAGAGTAACAAGAATGTTGGGAAATGCTCAAGAACTTGCTCAAATCACGAATTCCTTTGGTGAGAAGAAGTGGAAGGAGTCGATCTATCACTTGATTGGAGAACTTCTCAAAAATGTTCCCAAATCCCTTGGGGATCTAGGATTTGGTGTAGGGAGTCAAGAGAGGGAGTGAGATGTGTTCTTAGTAATCTCAAAATGAATGGTCAACCTTATCTCGTGGGAGGGAGGAGGCTATATATAGTGATTGTGTAAAACTGACCGTTTGAGCAACACAGTGTACTGGAGCTGTCGGACGTCCGGTGAGTACCGGTCGTCTGGTGACTCAGATTGGACCGGACGTCCGGTGAGTACCGGTCGTCCGGTGACTCAGATTGGACCGGACGTCCGGCCGAGCCACCTGTCGTCCGGTTGCTGGAAAGCCTACAAGGCCACAGAAGAGGCATGAGGCACACATCAAGCGGACGTCTGGAAGGCGCCAGTCGTCCGGTGGCCGGACGTCCGGTGAGGTCGGAAATCCGCTAATAAACATTTTGTTGGGGCAGAACCGGATATCTGGAGAAGGACGGTCGTCTGGTGCCCGGTCGTCCGGTGGGACCGGACTTCCGCTAATTTATATTCTGTGGAGATGCATTGGACAACCGGGGAGAGCCGGAAGCCCGGTCGGCGGTGAGAGGCCGGACGTCAGTAGACAATCGGACGTCCGGTGATAGCTGAACCTACTAGCTTAGAATCATACCAGTAATTGTGGACAAGTTAGAGGAAGAATTTGAGATGACACATAGATGATGTGTGAGGATATTTTGTGGGTCTGAGCAAGTTCTTTCACGAAATCCAACGATCCCCTCTTAATAGTGCGGGATCCCTATACTCAAGAACAAACCGAAAAAGAGCTGAAGCTTTTTGTCTTTGTCTTGTATCTCTGCTATGTCCGTAGTCATGATCCACACACGGCCCTTGAGACAAAATCCTGAGATATACTTGATAAACATGATTAGTCCCAAAATGCATGTTGTCATCAACATCAAAATACGATTAAGGCCATGATTGTGCTTTCAATATCCCCCTTTTTGGTAGTTGATGACAACATACATGCACTTCTCAATATGTAAAAAAAACTTTGAATATCGAAAGGATTTGTTGTGGAGCTCCCCTAAACTTGAGCATAAAATAAAATAAGCATGAGGAGACCTCCCCCTCAATATGATACCATCACAAACAAATCTCATAACCAAGATAACAAGATAACACAAAACCAGAATAGGCTCCATAAAGGTTCATCACTCATAGCATAGAACATAAGTCGAAAAAAGACATAACATTTGTTCGATACAAGCTAATATCATAGCATTACATAGATAAGTGCCCACTCCCCCTTGGCATCAAATACCCAAAAAGGGTCATAACAACATCAAATAGCGTCATCATCATCATCATTATGAGCACCACTGCCACCAGCCTCGTCAAGGAAATCAGCCCAATCAGGACCCGAGGGAAAACCAAAGTCAGAAGGTGGTTCGTCAGGAAGACGTTCATCGTCACTCACATCGTAAACTCCGGAGTCTCTCAGACGAGCCTTCAGAGCATTCTTGGAAGTGACATGCGAGTGATAACGTCGTGATTTTGGGAGCAATGAAAGGTAAACACCTTCATCATGGCAGAGTGAGCCTTCCCAAGAAAGCGAGCAATGCACCCAAAGGATGCAGATCCGGAAGGAGTAGAACGAGCAGTAGGAGGAGGAACACAAGCAGCAGTTCGACAAGGAGGAGCGGAAGAGTCCTTGGGGACCCAATCATCCGTCATGTGAGGTGGAATGACCCACCGCTCATGCAAGTGAGTGCGGGCAATGGGAAATGGAGCTACACTCTCGATAAATGCCTGAAGAAAGGGAGCATGAGGAAAGGCCCGCTTGTGCTGAAAATAAGCGAGACGGATCTCATGCCACAAAAAATGAGGGACATTGATCTTCCCCTTTGGAGATGCATAGAGGCGATGCATGAGATCAATGCAGTAGCTATTGCAAGACCCCTTGTCACCCATCTTGGGATAAATGGTGCGAATGACACACTGATAGATGATGTAGAAAGGGGAGCGCTAAATGGAGACTTGGTTCAGACCCTTTTGTTTCTCCTCATTAGTCATTTCACCCAAGGGTTTGAGAAGATCCGCACAGACCTCAATGCCCTTGGGCCTATGGTGGGGGTCATCCTTATGGATTTTGAAACCGGTGTCAGGAAAACCAAGTGCAGCAACAAATTGAGAATAAGATGCCGTGAGCACGGTGTTGGAGGTCATCCAAGTGACAGTGTTATTTGGACCAAAGTAGCATGTGGCATAGAATTGATGAATGGCAGCTTGGTTAGAATCATGCTGAAATGCAAATGGAGCAGCAAGATTAGATGACTCGATGAGCACAATATTCCCCGGATGAGCACGAATGTGCTCCAAGTCAATGCATACATGCAGAGATAGACCCTTAGGAATGATGATAGTGGTAAAAATGTCTGCCAGAACATTAGTGCGAAAATGAGCATCTTGGGAGACGCTAACAACAGAGAATTGATCAATATCACGATGAAGCTTAAGATAGGAAACTATGGGAACCTCATTGAACCATTTAATGTTGCGGCCGAGAGGAAGTGGAGGTTCAAGAGAGATGCGACGGGCATCACCTTGAGGTTGCACCGGAGGAGGAGGAGGCTTGAAGGTGGGGCGACGTGTTCCCGGCTTGGGTGCAGTGGTGCGAACAACAACATACTCGGGCTACTCCATATCTTCCAACTCGTCCTCATAGTGGGATTCTTTCGATGAGGAGTCGCTAGCCGAGCTGTGAGGGTGGGCGGCACGCTTCCGAGGATGGGCCCGCTCCTGTGAATCATCGGAGCCACCATTACGAGACAGACAAGATGGCCCACCGGTGACCTGCTTGTGCGCGGAGTGCTTGGTCCTTGGCATCTCGACATAGAGGAGGAGGAAGACCCAAATCACTTATCCATCCTCATAGATCGAAGAGAGTTCGATGGATGAGGGGAGAATAAGAAGAGGTGCTACCTCGGGAGGTCGAATGAGATGAGGAGGAGATGCGACGGGGACGAACGGGGCCCCGACGGCGGCCGGGACGAGACGAGGATGAATGGAGCCCCGAAGGCGGCCGGGACGACCCAGTCCGCGCAGAGACGGCGAGGAGCACGGCCGGCGCGCGACCACAGTGAGGAGAGCGAGCGGCATCGGTGGAGAAGGGATGAGGAACGAGTGATTTTAGGTTTAGGAACTGCTCAAACTACACTCCGCTTTATATATGCAGGCCAGGAATTGACCGGATGACCGGTGAATAACGGACGTCCGGGACCTGAGAAAACCTACCAGAGCTCCAGATAGCAGACGACCGATGCGAAGGGACAAGGCTGAAATTAACGGAAGTCCGGTCTCACCGGACGACCGGTATGAGGGCAACAGAATGGATATTACGGACGTCCGGTACATACCGGACGACCGGACACATATATGAAGTTTTGAGAAGAGTAGGGTGCAATTATTGGTGCTAATAACAATGATAGGGAGATGATGATTACAGTACGTAGTAAGATGCAAAGACATAATATGTTAAGCAATGAGTATCCTATGCCAACAACAATAAAACACACCGCTCAGATATTGTTCTAATGACAAGAGCGGTGGCCAATGCCACCTTGTGTGAGTATACGTGACATGGCTCCGCAAAGATTGGAACTTTGGGTGCATAATCACTACTCCATCATTGAAAGCACCATAGCTAGAATAACACGGTAGCTTTGAGAGTGTTTGTTCTTTTTATGCATTACATAGGGTGAGAGTACTCATGAGTTGAGTGTCTCCCCCTAGATATATGCCTACATCGAGACAAGACATTATGACAATGCATGCATGGGTACTAGTTTTCACATAATGTTGTCAAGCTCCAAGATACCGAGTTCACGCCTAAGTTGACAGAACCTTGCTTCATCCAATGGCTTGGTGGAAATGTCTGCAAATTGCATATCCGTACCCACATGAGCAATATCAATGTCACCCTTTTCCACACGATCTCGCAAGAAATGATACCTTGACAGAACCTTGCTTCATCCAATGACTTGGTGGAAATGTCTGCAAATTGCATATCCGTACCCACATGAGCAATATCAATGTCACCCTTTTCCACACGATCTCGCAAGAAATGATACCTAATATCAATGTGCTTGGTGCGAGTATGATCTTTGGGATTCTCAGCAATATTGATGGCACTTTCATTATCACATAGAAGAGGCACATGTCTACAGGTGATCCCGTAATCCTTCAAAGTTTGCCTCATCCATAGTAATTGAGTTGAACAACTGGCTGTTGCAATGTATTCAGCTTCGGCGGTGGAAAGAGCAACACAATTTTGTTTCTTCGAGGACCAACTTACCAAGGAGCGTCCAAGAAATTGGCATGCACCAGAGATGGACTTACGATCCAGTTTGTCTCTGGCCCAATCCTCATCCGTGTACCCAATAAGATCAAACTTAGCATCCTTGGGGTACCATAGTCCCAACTTTGGGGTGTGAACAAGGTATCTAAGAATATGCTTAACCGCCTTATGATGACTTTCCCTAGGGGAAGCTTGAAATCTAGCACACATGCATACACTAAACATGATCTCTGGTCTAGATGCACAAAGATAGAGCAATGAACCAATCATAGAGCGGTAAATAGATGGGTCGAAAGGGATACCATTTGTGTCTTCAGTGAGTACAATTTTGGTTGGCATGGGTGTCTTACTTATCTTTGTGCATCAGACATGCCAAACTTCTCTAGAATATCCTTGAGGTATTTTGCTTGAGACAAGAAAATTCCTTCTTGAAATTGTTGAATTTGGAATCCAAGAAAGAACTTCAAGTCCGTATTGAGTCACATTTCAAAATTCTTGGTCATGGAGGCCGCAAACTTCTTGCATAAATGAATGTTAGGAGAACCAAAAATGATATCATCTACATAGATTTGGCATAAGATCAAATCACCCTTGTCCCTCTTAGTAAAAAGAGTGGGATCGATCACCCCTCTCACAAAACCATCATCGAGTAAAAACTTCTTAAGATGATCATACCAAGCACGAGGTGCTTGTTTGAGGCCATACAAAGCCTTATGAAGTTTATACACATAGTCTTTGTGATCGGGATCAATGAACCCAGGTGGTTGTGATACATATACTTCTTCTTGTAGAGGACCATTAAGGAAAGCAATCTTCACATCCATTTGATGTAATGTAAAACCATTGAAAGCAGCATAAGCAAGTAAGATGCGAATAGATTCAAGACAGACAACAAAGGAAAAGGTCTCACCAAAGTCCAAACTTTCAACTTGTGAGTAACCTTGTGCCACTAACCTTGCCTTGTTACAGATGATTACACCATTCTCATCTTTCTTGTTCTTGAAGATCCATTTTGTTCCAACGACATTGTGCTCCATAGTTGGCCTCTTGACTAATGACCACACTTGGTTGCGTTCAAAACTGTTCAACTCTTCTTGCATAGCAACGAGCCAATCATTGTCCATCAATGCATCTTGTACCTTGAGAGGCTCAACACTAGACACAAACGAGAAGTGAGCACAAAAGTTTGTCAAATGTTTACGAGTGACTCTACCTTCCGATATGCCGGTGAGAATTTTGCCAATATCAACACGACCGGCCACTCGAGGCATGATGGAGGTTAAGGTTTCGCGAGGTTCAACTTCATGTCCATCATCCACATTCTCAACATATGGATCATTAATGTGCGGTGGAAGATCTTCTTCTTCATATTGCATTTGTTGAGGTTCATTATCAATTATTGCACTTTCTTGTTCTTGCCCTTGATGTTGATCTTGTTCTTGAAGATTATCATGAGGAGGAACTTGATCATCTTCTAGTACTTGGACTAAGGGCATTGGTTGAGCACTAGGGGCTTGTGGTGGTATGGGTGTTGAAGTGGTTTGATGATGGGTGAAGCTTCCATCTTCTTCTTCTTCATCATGAGGTTCTTGTTCCATTGGAAGAAGTGCACCAACACCCATGGTCAAAATATCTTGAGAAGAATCTTCTTCACCTACATCACTTAGATCAACTTGCTCCCCATGGGATCCATTAAATTCATCAAACACCACGTCACAAGTTTCTACAACACATCCATTGGATTTGTTGTAGACTCTATAGGCGTGAGAGTTTGATCCATAGCCAACAAATATGCCCTCAATGGTTTTGGATTGAAATTTTCCTAACCGTTCTCTTTTGTTGAGGATGAAACATTTGCACCCAAATACACGAAAGTACTTGACATTTGGCTTGTTCCCAGTTAGGAGCTCATATGGGGTCTTTTCCAATATAGTGCGGAGGAAGAGCCAGTTTGATGCATGGCATGCAGTGTTGACAGCCTCGGCCCAAAAGCTATGTGGCGACTTGTATTCATCCAACATGGACCTTGCCATATCCACAAGTGTAGGGTTGTTCCATTCGGCTACACCATTTTGTTGGGGGAGTGTATGGAGCTGAATATTGATGCTCAATCCCTTCATTAGTAAGAAATTCTTCCAAGGTGTAGTTCTTGAACTCAGAGCCATTATCACTTCTTATTGCCAAGATTTGTTTTTCAAACTTGCGTTGTGCTTGCTTGGCAAAATCAATGAAGGTGATCTTCGTCTCGTCCTTGGACTTGAGGAAGAAGACCCATGTATATCTTGAGTAATCATCAACAATGACAAGCCCATACTTTTTCCCACCAGGACTATCCCATGAAGGAGGCCCCAAAAGATCCACATGGAGGAGCTCTAAAGGCCTTGAAGTAGACACAATATTCTTGGGTGGGCGCTTTGATTGATGTTGCTTCCCGGCTATGCATGCACTACACACACGATCTTTCTCAAAAGAGACATTGGTTAGTCCAAGGATGTGATTACCCTTTAAGAGATTTTGAAGATTTCTCATGCCGACATGAGCTAGCCGGCGATGCCATAGCCACCCCTTGTCGGCCTTGGCCATTAGACAAGTTGCATGGAATGTGCTCTCTTTCGAGAAATCAACCGTGTAAAGGTTGCCATCCAACTCTCCAACAAAGGCCACTTCAAGAGTATCTCTCTTAAAGACTTTAACATCCGTTAGTCCAAAGAGTGTATCATAACCAACAGAAGCTAGTTGGTGAACATAAAGCAAATGATATTTAATGGATTGAACAAGCATGACATTTGCTAGAGACATGTCATTTGTGATAGCCACCTTGCCCAACCCGAGTACCTGTCCTTTTGATCCTCCACCAAACATAATGCTCATAAATGGTTGAATAGCTTCCATGAAATCGTAGAGCAATTTGCTATCTCCGGTCATATGATTGGTACATCCACTATCAATCACCCATTTTACTCCACCGGAGAAGGCAACCTACACACAATTATGACTTGGTTAGAGGCACCCATTTTGCAATGGGATCTCTCAAGTTAGTCACAAAGGTCTTGGGGACCCAAATAGCATAGCACGGAATGCATTTCGAGGGCCAACAAATTTTGCATAAACTTCTCCATCCTTAGTCTTACGAATTACATAGGATAGAGGCATGAACTCTTTTGGCTTGTTGAGAGTGGGCATGCCCCTTGTGGCCTTCCCACTAACAACCTTACCTTTCTCCTTGTGCCCTTCTCGGACAAATGTTTCTTTTAGAGGAGTGGTGCACTTTTGAGAAGACATCTTCTTCTTGCTTGTGCTTGGGTCAAACCCGAGCCCCTCTTTGGCAAACACCTCATTGTATTGTCTCAATACCTCATTAAGGTTCTTTTGTCCTTGAGCACATGTCATGAGACCTTTCTCATTCTGAGCTTTGAGAAAGTGATTCTCCTCAAGAATAGATGCTAGATCAGTACTAGAGTTAGTAGTACAAGCATCAACATTGATAATAGGAGAAGAATAGGCCTTGGCTAGAGTTTCAAGATAAGTAAGCTTGAGCATCTCAAAACTCTTTGTAAGAAGGGTGAGCTCTTCTTCCTTAGTCTTGAGGGACATAGATAGGAGCTCACAATCCTTAGAGAGAGAAGCATGAGACTTCACAAGCTTACTTTTATCATTCACCAACTCTTCACAAGAGTCCTTAGCCTTTTTCAAGGAGTCAAGATCTTTAGCATGAACATCAATGTTTGCACCAATTTTCAAGCATAGTTCAACATTTCGTGCTTCCTCATATTGGACTTTCCGCTCAAGGATTTCATATTTTTCCTTTTCCTCGGTGATGAGGGTTTCGAGTTCCTTAATGGTGATGGTGTGCTTACTCACCATCTCCATAAGCATACGAAACATTGTGAGCTTCTTTCCTTTGAGGGAGCACATGAACTTATTAAGTTTAGCAAGCATAGGGTCATCTATATCATCATCCTCATAACTATCCTCCGCATCAAGATACTCATCACTAGGAGTAGTATGAGTGAAACGAGAAGGGTTTGATCGTGGGGTTACCTTGACCTTGTCAGGAGAGTTTTGGTCCTCTCCATCTTCTACCACGGCCTTGGCTATTAGGCACTTGTGAGCGTTGCCCTTGTAGTCTTTCATGTAGTTTTAGGTGATAACATCACCACTCTTGTTTACTAGCCTCAAGGTGTTTTGAGAATCTTGAGCAACTCCGGCAACACCACTAACATCATCCGGATCAGATTCTTCATGAACAACCATTGCTTTCCCATCTCTCTTCTTAAGCTTGGAGTTCAAAGGATTTGGCAAATTCTTCTTGGGAAAGGTATTGGGAAACCTTGGTTTATCTTCTCTCTTCTCATAAGGGCACTCGTTGGAGAAGTGGTTGGTTTCTTCACAGTTTTAACATTTTCTCACTTTCTTCTCCTGGAATCTTCCCTTGAATTTTCCCGCTCTAAACTTCTTCACAAATAGAGCATGGTCTTCATATGACGGGCTCTCATCTGAGTCAATCACATCACCATCTTCATCATCTTCTTCTTCACTTTGCTCTTCTTCACATACATGCTTGGCCTTCAATGCAAGATTGATCTTTGATGTTGAGGTACCATGCATGGCAAGATGTTTTGTGGCATTTGCCTTTGACTCTTCAAATAGTTGCAAAGTGGATATGATGTCATCTGGAGTCATTCCCTTGAATCCATGGTGTTATCTTATGTCCCACACCATTTGGTGATGATATGGAGCAAGAGCATGAAGCAACTTGTCCACGAGAAATCGCTTAGTCATGCTGAATCCATCTTGAGTCTTGTCACGTTCACATGACTCAATGTCGGCGGTGAGAGTCACGAGATGCTCAAGTAGTTGCTTGGGAGATTCACCTTTCTCCATACAAAAGTTTTGCAATTGACCCTTGGCAATTTCGTAGTGAGCAAGCCGGAGAGTGGAGGTACCGATCTTGGTCCTCACAATGCCATCCCATAATTCCTTGGCACTTGTGATATGTATGTATGGTCTCCTTTGCTTGTCAGTCATGCCTCTTCTTCTGCACATGGTTGTTGTGTCACTGAGATTCTTGTCATATACCTCTCTTGGAGTAAGATTCTTCGGGTCAACGGCTTGGTAGCCATACTCCAAGATCTCCAACATCTCATCATTTCCATATCTATGATGATCCTGCATAGCAACTCTCCACAAAGCAAAATCTATAGTGTCATCAAGTAAAGGAGGTTTTCCTTGAGGGTTATACTTAGGTTTCTCTATTTGAGGTCTTGCATAAAGCCAAGGAATACTGGAGTGTTCATTACTAGGAGGTTGTTGGCCAAGTGAAGGAGTAGGCACAACTGGCCTCGAGGTTGCACCACCAGATAGTGGTGCAAGCGTCGTGGTTAGTGTGGCTATCCTCATTTGGACCAAGGCCTCAAGAGAAGCATCGTGCTCCTCCTTTTTCTTAGCAAGAGCTCGTTCCAGATCCTCTGAAGTGAAGGACTTGGCTTCCGTGGAAGCCGCGCCCGTATTCTTTGGATCTGCAACAAGGGGAGTCCCATCAGGGTTCATCTCGTTCTAGGGCGGTTAAGCCACAAGAATAGAGCACAAGGCTCTGATACCAATTAACAGGATCGAGATGGACCTAGAGGGGGGGTGTCAATAGGTCCAATAAAAAAATTTAATTATTACTTAGCAATTTTAGGCAATAATGCGGAATATGAAGGTGAGCCTAACAATTGCAAGTAAGATGTTAGAGCATCTCCAGCCGCGCCCCCAACAGGCCACCCAGGCAAATTTTTAGCGCCGGTGGCCGAAAATCGGCCCAGTCGCGACCCCAGGACCTCGTTTAGCGCCGGTTTGGGTGAAATACAGAGCCGGCGATCCCGCCCTGAACCCAAGAGGCCGGGTCTCGCCTGGGCGCACCGGCACAAGCAAAAAGCGGCGTGGGGCCGCTCCGTCGGCGACTGAAGCCCTTTCCCGCCGTTTTCTCCCGCTTTCCCCCTAGGCTCCCCTCTCTTCTCCATTCCTCCCGCCAAACGCTCAGCTCCTCCCGCCAAGTGCTCGGCTCCTCCCACCAAATGCCCGCCATGCCGCCAAAGAAGTACATGATGCCGCGCGCCGCGACGGATCCCACAGCCGCCATAGCCCAGCTGAAGCAAAGGAAGCCGAGGCGCCGCTATCCAAGCCCCACGGCATGAGCAACGCCGAGTGGAAGGCGGGTGTGGAGCGCCGGGAGGCCGTCACTGCCGACAGGCGCAACATGGCCAAGAAGGCCAGGGAAAAAGCGGCGCACACTGCGGCGGCGGCGGAACAAGCGGAGGCGGCGCGCGCGGCGATGATGAATCCACCCAGTGGGCACCCGTACGCGGCCTGGAGCCAGCAAAGCGTCGGCTTTCCGGCAGGGTTCTCGTCGTCGCCGCACCCATGGAGCACGACTTCGCCGGGCTATGCCGATGGGGACGCCCATGGTGGCTTCAACCCCAAAATCACCTTCCCCCATGGGCGCCCTGTCCAGCGCACGCCCTCGCCCGCGTTCGCCGGCGTGCAGTACCCGCCATACACGTACTCGCCGCCGGACTATGCAGCCTCACCGACGCCACCTCTTCACCGCGTCCTCTACTCGCAAGCCGCATCCTCGACGCATCTCGGCAACGCCGACTCGACGGAGGCCGACATGGAGGACATCATCGCACCCGGCTCGGCTGCCGCCGCCGCTTCCCCCGGGTTCACTACCCAGGACGACTCGATTGACCTCGGCAACATGGACGACGAGCTCGACTACGGCGAGGAAGATCTGGAGGAGGAGGAAGGGGAGGAGGAGGAACCGGCGCCGACGAGGAAAGGCAAGAAGAAGAGGAAGAAGAAGGCGGCCAAGCCCGGCGAGCCACGCATCAAGTGGGCGTCCAAGGAAGAGGAGTGCCTCGCCGAAGTGTGGAAGGTCGTCTGCCTCGACCCGGTCACCGGCACGAACCAGAGCATCGAGACGTATTGGGACCGCATCAAGGCCGAGTTCGACGAGCGGAAGCTCGTCGACCCCTACTTCAAAAGCGTGCACATGAAGCGTGGGGCGAAGGCGATGGCGAACCATTGGGGGCTCATCCAAACGGCATGCAACAAATGGCATGGGATCGTCGAGGAGGTCGCGGCTCGCCCGGACAGCGGCACCAGCGTCGAGGATCAGGTATCTCATACTGTTGCCTTCCGCCATGCGTGCACACTTTCGCCTCTTGCGCGCCGCGCACGCTGACTGATGTTCTTTCGTTTCGGCAATGCTGCTACGCATGTTCGCCATGTTCCGTGATGACAACAGCGACGCAGAGTTTAAGTACCTCCACGTCTTCAGGCGGATCGACAGGTGCGAGAAATGGGCGGCCGTCCGGCGCACCCTCGCCAAAGCCAAAGAGACGTACAAGCCGGACGAGCCGACCGCGGGCGCGGCTGACCGGTGACCGGACGACAACAAAGGTGCCAAGAAGGTGAAATACGCCGAGTCAGCTGCCTCACGAGTGCAAGAGTCCATCGAACACTGCCTCGCCGACGCCAAGACCAGGGCCGCCCAGCGAGAAGAGAAAACTGAGGTGAGGTGGGCTGTTTTGATGATGAACATCGCCGTCAAACTCGACTTGCTCCGGACCAACGCCGCCGCGAAGCTCAAAGCTCAAGACGCGAAGAAGAGGACCAACGACCTCACCTTCTTGATGGGCGGCGCTGACATGCTCCAGAGCGGCGACGAGAAGCTCAAGGTGTGGTTCTTGGCGGAGCGCGGCCTCATCCTGAATCAGATACCGGCGACGCCGACGCCGACGCCGCTGCCCAGCCCGACGGCTGATGATGATGCCTTCGCGACGCCCAGCCCCACTGACTATGCCTCCGCGATGCCCGGCAGCACAGAAGCTACGCCGACCAGCCTGGAAGTTGTGCCGACTCCTTCCAGCCCGCGTACGCCGACGCCGCCGGAGGTTGAGCTCGACGTTTGATGTACTCCTTCTGCGTCCTTCCTTTTCTGTACGCCGAACTACTATGTGTCCTTTTATTTGATCGCCGAACTGTGGCACCTATTGCGATGATCATTTTTCTTTGAGCGGGAACGATGGAGTTCGAATATGGGGCGCCTTGGGGGGCGGCACCTGTGGGCGTGGCTGGGGAGAAACGAACCCCACGGGCCGATCTAGCGCCGGCTCGCCCCCAGGCCCCTCTTTTTTGGCGCCCTGGGGGGCTGAACGGCTGGAGATGCTCTTAAGTGCTAAGCAAGATAAACATGTAACACAAGTATGTGAGTAAACAAGCACAATAAGATATACGAAAGTCCTAAGAGACAAGTAACCACAAGTAGAGAGTTAGGGTTAGGAATAACCGCAACTCCGGGAGACGAGGATGTATGCCGATCTTCACTTCCTTGGAGGGAAGGTACGTCACCGTTAGAGAGGTGGATGTTACCACGAAGGCACACCAACGCCATAAAGGCTCACCCTATTCTCCCTTTGAGACAACACCACGGAGGCGTTTCTCAACCACTAGTGGTAGACCTTGGGGTGGTCTCCAAACCCTCACAAACTTTTCCGGGGATAATCACAATGGTCGATTCCTCTCCGAAAGACTCCTACCGCCTAGGAGTCTCCAACCTCCAAGAGTAACAAGAATGTTGGGAAATGCTCAAGAACTTGCTCAAATCACGAATTCCTTTGGTGAGAAGAAGGGGAAGGAGTGGATCTATCACTTGATTGGAGAACTTCTCTCAAATGTTCCCAAATCCCTTGGGGATCTGGGATTTGGTGTAGGGAGTCAAGAGAGGGAGTGAGATGTGTTCTTAGTAAGCTCAAAGTGAATGGTCAACCTTATCCCGTGGGAGGGAGGAGGCTATATATAGTGATAGTGTAAAACTGACCATTTGAGCAACACAATGTACTGGAGCTGTCGGACGCCCGGTGAATACCGGTCGTCTGGTGACTCAGATTGGACCGGATGTTCGGTGAGTACCGGTCGTCCGGTGACTCAGATTGGACCGGACATCCGGCCGAGCCGCCTGCCGTCCGGTCGCTGGAAATCCTACAAGGCCATAGAAGAGGCATGAGGCACACATCCAGCGGACGTCTGGAAGGCGCCGGTCGTCCGGTGGCCGGACGTCCGGTGAGGTCGGAAATCCGCTAATAAACATTCTGTTGGGGCAGAACCGGATATCTAGAGAAGGACGGTCGTCCGGTGACCGGTCGTCCAGTGGGACCGGACTTCCGCTAATTTATATTTTGTGGAGATGCACCGGACAAGCGGGGAGGGCCGGAAGCCCGGTCGGTGGTGAGAGGCCGAACGTCCATAGACAATCGGACGCCCGGTGATAGCTGAACCTACTAGCTTAGAATCATACCAGTAATTGTGGACAAGTTAGAGGAAGAATTGGAGATGACACAGAGATGATGTGTGAGGATATTTTGTGGGTTTGAGCAAGTTCTTTCACGAAATCCAACGATCCCCTCTTAATAGTGCAGGATCCCTATACTCAAGAACAAACCAAAAAAGTGCCGAAGCTCTGTCCTTTATCTCTGCTCTTGAGTGATATATATATATATATATATTTGTCCGTAGTCATGATCCACACACGGCCCTTGAGACATAATCCTGAGATATACTTGATAAACATGATTAGTCCCAAAATGCATGTTGTCATCAACATCAAAATACGATTAAGGGCATGATTGCACTTTCACATGCACATTACAAGTGTTGTTAGTTTTGTGTAGTTTCCCACACTTATATTATGTATATGCTGCTTTGTCTTAAATATATATGATTTGAACTGTGTCTCTATCTTGATTTGGCAACATAAACTAGAATGATATAGACCATACAGTGACCATAGTACATAGATATATGTTTGTTTCATGTTGTTATCCTATCCACTTTACTACGGAACTGGTTTACCAAAATGAGTTTCATATACAACATGTTAAACCTGTGATGTGTCTGCTTGTTTCTCTTTTAGAATGCCGACAAAATATTGGATAAGAGCACCCCATTATGCAATGCTAAAGGAAGTAATGTAGATAAGGTTCAAGATAGTGAGACATCCCTGTTGGTCTCCAAGAAAGCTGATAAAAACTATCTTGGAGATAGTGAGACAAGCCCAAAGTCTTGTCTTGATGTAGTGTTCGAGTTACTGGCCACTACTGCTGGCACAAGCTCTTCGAACTCGCTGCCTGAATCAGTTCGACTTCTTGAGTCTCAACTACAAGCTGAAAGACATTGATCAGCTGTGTTGCAACAAGAAGTCGAAGGACCGAGGAAGTCCCTGCAGAATTCAGGTGCACACTTTCTGGTGCAACAACAAGCGTTGGAGGATTTTAGCCCCAAACAAGAGAAAGATAATAAGCTTGCTAAGCTTATTGCCAGCATGGTGGATACCCAGGATAACGTTTCTTGAGCTCTTCTGAAGTTCTTTCAGTTATGGACTTGTTTTGTTGCCGTGTTTATTTGCACTGGTGGCCAATTTAGATGCCCAATGTATGTAATATGCTGCTTTGTTCCCTATATTTGCACTGGTGGTGAACTTTGATGCCCAGTGGATGTAATATGTGTAATAGCCGCAATAGCCTAGCATAAGTTGCTTGCTTATTTATTTCCTTATTGTCTTGTTTATTTGTTTGCTTGTACTCACTGCAGTTCTTTTTTTGCGGTTTGCTATTGGCCGCAATAACTTTTTTTTAGAACTAGGCCACAATAACCATGGGCAACATACGAACCGTTGTAACCATGGTCCTGCTACCTGTTGTAGTGACCATTGGCCTCCTACGGGCCGTAGGATCCATGGGCCTTCTATGGGCCCTAGAATCAATGGGCCTTCTATGGGCCGTATGATGGATTCGCCAAATATGGGTCGTACTATTCATGGACCAATAGCAGACCACAATATGGGCCGTAAACGGGCTAAAATGGTAATCGTCTGATTATGGGCCCGACCATAATGGGCCGTTACTAGGACGGTATGTATAACTGGTTTAATTCTATCGATAGGCATAACGGGTCGTTAATGGGCTGTATTAGATGACGCTATGAAAACGACCCAATGGATTAACGGGCCGATTGTAACCACGGTCTAAATTTGGCCCATCAGCTGAACAGGCCAGTAACAGACCATAAGTAATCGAGTTCTAGAAATGAGCCCAATAATAAATGGGCCCTTATAAGGCCGAAATATAACACGGGCTGGAAATGGCCCAACTAAACAATGGGTTATTAATGGGTATAAAGTAATATACTGTTCATTATGGGCCAGTTTCACCACGGGTCATTAAAGGGCCCAGAGTTACCAAGGGCCTCATATAGACCGAAAGAAACCATGGGCCATACATGGGCCTGAAGTTACAACGGGCTCGAATCATATTGGATGGCCCACATGATGCTACTGGGCCTAATTCGGATAGGCAATAACGGATCATGAGTTAGCGGGCTGTAAATGGGCTATATGTGAAGAGGCCGTTAACACGCTTTCCGTGGGCCGGCCCACTACCTGTTGACTAAGTCCAACGGGCCGGCCCGCTACCTTTTAACCAAGTCAAACAGGCTAGCCTTTTAACCTAAATGGGCCACTGTTGAGCAGAGCCACGTGTCGACGTATCATAGGCGCGTCCCCTCCATTCGCTGGATGACATCTGTCCCAACGCGGAGCTAACATGTGGTTCCTTCGGCCAATGAGAAGTTTACACATGGAAAGTCGCCATTGGTCGTTGCTGTTAACAGGTTATCAAATCCAAAACCGGACAGATAGCTTAACGGTGACCCGTTACAGTGGATGCCACGTGTCGGTTACCCTTGACGAAAACACTTCAATGTCGCGCCATTTATTGTCATGGAAGTGGACACTTCCGTGATGATAATTTGAGTATTGTCATGGAACACTTCTACGACAGCACATGATGACTATCTTGATTTTGTCATAAAATCGTCATGGATGTACATGCATGACAGAAAACGTGACCTACTGTGACAAACACATATCATCACGGAAGTGTTTTTTTGTAGTGATTGATGTCTACTACACAACTTATTCTTGTAGACTCGTGTTGGGCCTCCAAGCACAGAGTTTTGTAGGACAGTAGCAATTTTCCCTCAAGTGGATGACCTAAGGTTTTAACAATCCGTGGGAGGCATAGGATGAAGATGGTCTCTCTCAAAGAACCTTGCAACCAAATACAAGAAATCTCTTGTGTCCCCAACACACCAAATACAATGGCAAATTGGATAGGTGCACTAGTTCGGCGAAGAGATGGTGATACAAGTGTAGTATGGATAGTAGATATAGATTTTTGTAATCTGAAATATAAAAATAGCACGGTAGCAAGTGATAAAACGGAGCACAAACAGTATTGCAATTCTTGAAAACAAGGCCTAGGGTTCATACTTTCACTAGTGCAATCTCTCGACAATGCTAACATAATTGAATCATATAACAAACCCTCAACGTGCGACCAAGAATCACTCCAAAGTTTCTTATCTAGCGGAGGACATAAGATAAAATTGCTATAGGATACGAAACCACCTCAAAGTTATCTTTTTTGATCAATCTACTGAGCCATCCCTATAAGTGTCACAAACAACCCTAGAGTTCATACTAAAATAACACCATATGATACACACCAACCAACTCTAATGTCACCTAGATACTCCGATGTCACCACAAGTATCCGTGAGTTGATTATTCGATATGCATCAAACAACTTAAAATTCATAATATTCAATCCAACACAAAGAAATTCAAAAAGTGCCCCAAGATTTCTACTAGAGAAAGTAGGACGAAAACGTGCATCAACCCCTATGCATAGATAACCCCAATGTCACATCGGGAATCCACGAGTTGAGTGCCAAAACATACATCAAGTGAATCAATAGAACACCCCATTGTCACTAGGGTATCCACATGCAAGACATACATCAAGTGTTCTCAAATCCATAAAAGTATTCAATCCGATAAAGGTAAAAACTCAATTCATCACAACAAGATAGAGAGGGAGAAACACCATATGATCCAACTATATTAACAAAGCTCATGGTACATCAAGATCGTGCCAAATCAAGAACACGAGAGAGAGATCAAACACATAGCTACTAGTACATACCCTTAGCCCCGAGGATGAATGACTCCTTCCTCGTCATGGTGGCCGCCGGGATGATGAAGATGGCCTTCGGTGATGATTCCCACCTCCAGCAGGGTACCAGAACAGGGCCCCGGATGGTATTTCGAAGGTATAGAGGCTTGCGGTGGCGGAGTCGAAGTTCTAGGGTTATTTATGGGGGTTTCTCTATTTATAGGATTCTTTGGCATCGGTCTCACGCGAAGATGTGCCAGAGGGTGCACACAAGCCACCACGCCATGGCCATCCCCCCTGGATGTGTCGTGGTGGCTTGTGGGGCCCTCGTGGCTCTTCTGGCACTCCCATGAAGCTTCGGGGGCCTCTTTTGTTCCAAAAATCATCAAAAAGTTTCAGCCCATTTCAAGAACTTTTCTTTCTACACAAAAAACAACACCACGGTAGTTCTGCTGAAAATGGCGTCGGCCCGGTTTTGTTCCATTCAAATCACACCAAACCCATATAGAATTGTTGTAAACATGGCATGAATACTTCATAAATTATAGATACGTTGGAGACGTGTCAGTCATGCTCATGTCTCGCCTGGCTACAACCCGCGCCGTCCGCGCCGCGCCTCATCGTGCTTGCCTCACTTGGACGGGCGCCCGCGCATCCCCGCACCCCTACTCCTTGCCGCTGCCTGCGCTTCTACTACCACTTGCCGCTGCTAGTTTCACTACTGATGCTACTTGCCGCGTTGCTACTGCTGCTCTTGGCACGCGCTGCTTGCAGTTGCTTGATGTTGTGCTGCTCTGCCGGTGCTACTTGCTGCTGCTACCGCTTGCTGTGGTAGCCGCCCGCTGCCTACTGCTGCTGCTGGCCATGGTCATCTTGGCCTTATGCCAATGCATGCTAGCCATGGATAGCCTGTGTGTGCGCGTGTGTGGGCGGCTGGCTCACGGCGTGCCGGCTAGCCCAATTAGTTTAGGGCTAATTGCCTTTTAGTTAGGGATTAATTAGTGGCTATATTAGCCTATGTGCATATGACATGTGGCCCCATTTAAATTTAAACACTTGTTTAATTTATGTGCCTACGACATGTGTGCCACACCTACCCTTTTGACTAGTCAAATTGACTTGGTCAAGTCGGATGAAATCAAATACAAGAAAATGCACAATTCAGAAAATCATTAAAACTTTAAAAATCATATAAAATAATCCATAACTCGGATGAAAATAATTTATATATGACAAACAATCAGAAAAATATAACGACATAGCACAAATTGAACATTTGCATCGGGATCATCTAATTGAATAATACGTGGAGCTGGGAAAATATTCTCGGATATTTTCCCTCTTCTTTTAAAATGCTTAGTAATGCATTAGAGCATATCCACCAACACATTTTGCCGTGACATACATCCGCGATGCATTTGATTTCTCTGTTATTTATTATTACCCCCTCTGTTACTTCCTTTACGGTAGACTCCGAGACCACTGATGATCTGATGATCGACTACATCATTGAGGATTCGATTTCGTTTGCAGAGCAACAAGGCAAGCAAAGTCCCCTTGATCATCCAGATATCGCCCATTCTTTCTCTCATATTCTTGCATTAGATTTTGCTACTGTTGTTGTTCTGGTAGTTCCTATTCTGAGCATAGCCTATTTTTGATAACCTGTTAGTGATACTTTATCTGTTATCCTATCTGCATAGAATTGATGTGTTAGTGTACCATCAGTGGCCATACTCCCTTGTCCGTGTTGCTATGCCATACTATTTGGGTTGACCGAGATGATGGATCACTCTACCGAGACCAAAACACCCCTAAAGGCCCTTACAATTGTACGACTCTACCAAGCCGTATCAAGTGTGATCTACCGAGGGTGATTCCTTGTATTTCACTCTCGATGACGACTTTGTAGTGTAGCACATCTAGTGTGATCCACTGAGGGTGATTCCTCATATTTCACTCTAGGTGATGACTTTGCCATGCGGTATATCAAGGTAAACCTATGGAGGGTGATTCCTCCGGTTTCACCTTGATGTTATGGACATGAACTCCAACATTTATCATGATAAAGTCGGGTTGGCTCCAAGAGTACCCGTGAATGATGCTATGTTGAAGTTGGGTCATCTTTGAGAGCACCCGCGAGAATGTGGCGGCTGGCTGTTAGCGGTATCACCCAGGATGTGGTGGTAGCTCGGGATCTATCCCGACAACCGACACGAAACATTCACTGTGGCAAAAAAGTTTGAGACCACCTGGGAGAGAGGTGGACCTGGGCCCTGGTCGGTGTCTGCGGTTACTTAACAATAACACGCCTAACAAGATTGGGTATTTGATCTAAGACTGCCATTGGCATATACGCACTAACCGCCGCACGGGATAATGGTATATGGGACCCTTGGTGTCGTACGATTTCTTCTGAAAGCTCTGTCAGACGGTCAGTTCAGCATTCTGGAGTGGTTGGGCAAGCGGACCCTAATAACCCACAAGTATAGGGGATCGCAACAGTTTTCGAGGGTAGAGTATTCAACCCAAATTTATAGATTCGACACAAGGGGAGCCAAAGAATATTTGCAAGTATTAGTAGCTGAGTTGTCAAATCAACCACACCTGGAGGTTAATTATCTGCAGCAAGATGATCAGTACCAAAGTAATATGATAGTTTTGATAGCAGTAGTAACAGTAGCGGTAGCAATAGTAACTTAGCAGAAACAATATATGGAAAATTCGTAGGCATTGGATCGGTGAATTCGTTGGATGATATTCATCATATAATAGTCATAACCTAGGGCGATACGGCACTAGCTCCAGTTCATAAATATAATGTAGGCGTGTATTCCGTAAATAGTCATACGTGCTTATGGAAAGAACTTGCATGACATCTTTTGTCCTACCCTCCCGTGGCAGCGGGGTCCATAAGGAAACTAAGGGATATTAAGGCCTCCTTTTAATAGAGAACCGGAACAAAGCATTAGCACATAGTGAATACATGAACTCCTCAAACTACGACCATCACCAGAAAGTATCCCGAATACTGTCACTCCGGGGTTTGCGGATCATAACACGTAATAGGTGACTATAACTTGCAAGATCGGATCTAGAACGTAGATATAATGGTGATAACATAAACGGTTCAGATCTGAAATCATGGCACCCGGGCCCAAAGTGACAAACATTAAGCATGGCAAAGTCATAGCAACATCAGTGTCATAACATAATGGATACTAGGGATCAAGCCCTAAGAAAACTAAATCGATTACATGATGAATCTCATCCAACTCCCTCACCGACCAGCGAGCCTACGAAGGAATTACTCACTCCCAGTGGGGAGCATCATGGAATTGGCGATGGAGAAGGGTTGATCATGACCAAGATCGAAGATTCCCGTCTCCGGAGCCCCAAACGGACTCCAGATCCGGCCTCGTGATGAAGAACAGGAGGTGGCAGCGGCTCCATCTCGTTAAACACAATAATTCTTTCTCCATGATTTTTCTCTCAGAAAATAGGATTTTATAGCATCGGAGATAGGGTCAGTGGGGCCACTAGGTGGGCACAACCCACTTGGGCGTGCCAGGAGGGGGGGCGCCCTGGTGGGTTGTGCTCCTCCAGGGACCCCCTCCGGTGGTTCTTGGATCCAGTATTTTTCTTTTATTGTATAAAAATTCTCCAAAAAGTTTCGTTCGATTCCGAGAACTTTTATTTGTGCACAAAAACAACACCATGGTAGTTCTGCTGAAAACAGCGTCAGTCCGGGTTAGTTTCATTCAAATCATGCAAATTAGAGTCCAAAACACGAGTAAAAGTGTTAGGAAAAGTAGATACGATGAAGACATATCAACTCCCCCAAGCTTAAACCTTTGCTTCTCCTCAAGCAATTCAGTTGATAAACTGAAAGTGAAAAAGAAAAACTTTTACGAACTCTTTTGCTCTTGTTTACATAAATAAGCTTAAGTAGCACCCAGGTTTTCAGCAAATATTATAACTAACCATGTCAACAATAACTCTTAGAAATTATATTAACTCATATCAATGGCATAAGCAACTAGCAAGCAATAATAATGCATCTCGAGTGACAACACTTTGTCAAAACAATCATGATATAATATGACAACAGTGGTATCTTGCCAGCCCTTTCCGAGACCACATAAATGTAGAGCACCTCCAAAGTTCGAGCAGCGACTAAACGTTCTAATTCATGGTAGAAAAGATCTAGTCATGATGCATCCAACATTAGCCATACACAATGCATGAGGATGACAATAGTGCTCTTAGATCTGGCGCTTATTTGAGAAGGTGATGAATCAACATAAAAGTAAATAGATAATCCCTTCGCATAGGGAAACAGTGATTTGCAGCGGTGCCAGAGCTCAGATTTTTAAAACAGAGATAAATGAAATTTTGAGAAATGCACCCTTCCTGTTTAGTTTGCGACCGTCAGTTATCGATATCTTCCATGCTAAACACATTAGTGGCGGTTACCTAGCGATAAAAGTAAAGGTTTACTCCCCCTCCACCAACAAACACACTCCACGGCTAGCCGAATCCACGGGTACCGTCCATACCAACATTAGTCCTGGGGGAGTTTTGTTTAATTATTTGCAATTTTTGAATTCGGGACTGGGAATCCCTATTACCGCCCCTCTCGTGCGAGGACGAGTGAATAAACACTCATCATGAGAATAACCTGCTTAACATGGAAGATATTGACTACCTCCTGTCACTCTATGAACAATCCAGGCACACAAAAACAAATGTTTATTTGAAGTTTTTAGAGGTGGCACATGCAAATTTACTTAGAACGATAGGGTAATACCGCATATAGGTAGGTATGGTGGACTCATCTGGAATAACTTGGGTTTTAGTATTTTGATGCACAAGCAGTATTCCCGCTTAGTACAGGCGAATGTAGCAAATAGGTTGAGAAGCGGCCAACTAGAGAGCGAAAACGGTCATGAACATGCATTATGCATAAGTAACATTGGATACTAGCATGAGTAGGATATGAACACCATGAACATAAATATCACAGAGGCTATGTTGGTTTTGATTCAACTACATGCATGAACATGTGCCAAGTCAAGCCACTCGAACATTCAGAGGAGGATACCATATCATCATACTACATCACAATCATTTTAACACAATGTGACATCCAAGATAAATCATTATCCACTCCTAGCTACTTAAGCATGGCATGAGAAACTATAATCTCTAATTGTCATTGCAAACATGTTTGATCACAATAGGCTGAATCATGGATACTAGGTTAAACATATTTACAAAAACAGAACAAGTTGAGTTCATACCCGTTTCTCTCCGCGACAGCCAGTTCATCAAATATCGTCATTATTGCCTTTCAGTTGCACGACCGAATGATATGAAAATAATAATAGTGGAAGAGTATCATGGACTAAGCTGGAATCTGCAAACATTTTATTCAAAAGGAGAAGACAAGGCAATTTGAGCTCTTTGTCAGATCAGCAATAATACATATGAGAGCCACTCAACTTTTCATCATGGTCCTCCCCTCGGTATGACTCAATAAAAAGAAAAGAATTTCAGAGAAACACACTGAAATATTTTTGGAGTTTTTAGTTTTTCTTGAAGAAAGCAAATGAAATAAAGGAGAAAAAAACAAAAACTATTTACACGAAAAAGCTCCCAACAAGCAAAAGAAGAACAAGGAAATCTTTTTGGGTTTTCTTTTAAATACTACAACTAACTAAACTAGAAAGAAAAACCAAAAAGAAGCAAGAAATGTTTTTTCTTTTGATTTTCTCAAAGTTTTTCAAACACACAAGAAGAAAGCGAGAAAATAAATCTAGCTTGGATAATACAATGAAAAAGTGTGAACACCGACAACTGGAATGAAATGTGTGAACATGAATATAATATCGATGGAAATACGTACTCCCCAAGCTTAGGCTTCTGGCCTAGCTTGGTAATCACCACTCGTAGTAGCCAGCTGGTCCCATCTCGAAGTGCTGTGGAGCGGGCACCTGAGCGTCCCACTCCCGAGGCTCCTCCTCAGCCGCTGCCTGGCGTTCCGGTAGGCAATGATGTCATCCGGCATGATCCTGTATCCGCCCCTGGCAATAGAATCAAACAAAGCAGGTGCAGGCAACAGAATAATATCATGGGTAATCGCACTGAAAACCAATTTGTAAGGAATATCAATAGTAGTGTTCTCGCCATCAATAAACTGATGATCTGCCATGGCCTGAGGACCTAAGTAAACCTTGGGCAAACGATAATCATGCTGGCGAATCTGGATGTTAAAGTGACTCGCTAAACGAGTGGCATAAATACCACCATGAATTTTTCCCTTGGTCCTGTTTAGGTGCAAACGACGTGCAACAATAGCCCCTAGGCTAAAGTTGTTGTCACCGTGTAGCGTGCGGCGTAAGACAGTGAAATCGGGGGCACTAAGTGCACCAACCTTCTCTCTAGCAAGGAAACACTTCGCGATAAATAGAACAAAATAGTGCACAGAAGGAAAATACAAGCTAGTGGCTGTGACACTCAATATCCCTCTCTTATCTCCCACTAACAACGTACGGTAAAAGTCCTCAAACTCTGTAGGCCTAGGCTCTCTTATTTCCCTGTCATAAGGGATCAAGCAAATGTCACAAAATTCAGTAAGTGGTATTTGATGGTTTTCAACATACAAATTAAACTGCAGCTCAGGAGGTTTATTCCTACTCAGAAAATGAAAACTTTGCACAAAGGAATTTGTAAGGAGATGATATTGTTCACACTCAGCTGCGATGAAGTCCGTAAGGCCAGCATTAGCAGCAAATTGCGCGAACTCTTGACGGATCCCGGCTCCATCCATGAAGGGGTTATGCGGCCATTCACATGGCCGCACCTCCGCCATTCTCCGAGTGTGGAGATCGTTGTCTGATGACTCCCCAATGATTCCCTTGGAGCTCTTCTTGGAAGCAAACTTCCTAAAGAAACTCATCTTGTTCCTATGAATAAAATTCTGAAATTTTTAGTCCACAAAATTTTTAGTCAACCAAATTTTGCAAGGTTGATAGTAACTACTCATAGAGATGTATAGAGGCCATATTGAGCATTCAAACTACTTGAACTCTAAGAATTCAACATGCAAGATCATCTACAGCAGCACCAAGAGTAGCTAATTATTCAAAATATAATCCACTAAAGCAAAAACTAATTGGACCAATGGAGGAGTCACATACCAAGTAGCAATCCCCCAAAACAGCTTTGGAAATGGAGCCTCGAGCAAAGAGATCGAAATCCGCGGGTTTGAGAGCAAGAATAGGAGAGCGAGAGAGCGAGAGAGCGATGGTGAATTTTTTGGAGGTAGGTGATGATATGGGCTAAAGAGATAAGTGAGGGGGCCCACATGGGGACCACAACCCACCAGGGCGTGCCTGGGGCTGCCGGCGTGCCCAGGTGGGTTGCGCACACCTGGTGCACACCCCTCTGATGTTATTTGCATAAAAATTCTTAAATATTCAGAAAAAAATCGTATTAAATTTTCAGGGCATTCTAAGAACTTTTATTTTTGGGTCATTTTTTTATTGCACGAGAAATTCAGAAAATAGACAAAGCATGGCATTCTATCTTATTTAACTAAGAAAAAACAGAAAACAAAAGTTGGAAACAGAAAGGTGTGCTTACTAAATTCATCAACTTCATACCTCTAAAAAATGATCCATTAATAAGGTTGATCAAGTCTTATTAACAACCTCTTTCGATTAGCATGAAACCGAAGAACTTTCGTAAAACACTAAGTTATCTCAACGGGGATATGCATGTCCCCAACAATAAGCATTTCATATTTCTTTTTGGCAATAGGTAGAGGTAGATGAAAACTTCCAATAGTGAGTGTCGGAGATTTTTCAGGAATACTAATACCATTCACTTGGAATTGTTTCTTCGGAAAGTCCACCGTATGCTCATTACCATTAATATGAAAAGTGACCTTGCTTTTATTGCAATCAATAACAGCCCGTGCAGTGTTCAAGAAGGGTCTACCAAGGATAATTGACATGTTGTCGTCCTCGGGCATCTCAAGTATAACAAAGTCAGTTAAGATAGTAACACTTGCAACAACAACGGGCACATCCTCACAAGTACCGATAAGCATGGCAGCTGATTTGTCAGCCATTTGCAAAGATATTTCAGTAGGTGCGAGTTTATTCAAATCAAGTCTTTTATATAAGGAGAAAGGCATAACACTAACACCGGCTCCTAAATCACACAAAGCAGTTTTGACATAATTTCTTTTGATGGAGCAAGGCATAGTTGGTATTCCCCGGATCTCCAAGTTTTTTAGGTACTCCATCCTTAAAACAATAATTAGCAAGCATGGTGGAGATTTCAGCTTCATGTATCTTTCTTTTATTAGTGATGATGTCTTTCATATATTTTGCATAAGGAGCCATCTTTAAAATATCAGTTAAGCGGGTGCGCAAAAAGACTCGCCTAAGCATTTCAGCAAAACATTCAAATTCTTCATCATCATTTTTCTTAGTTGATTAAGGTGGAAAGGACATGGGTTTTTGAACCCATGATTCTCTTTCTCTTCCATGTTTTCTAGCAACAAAGTCTCTTTTATCATATCTTTTATTTTTAGGTTGTGGGTTATCAAGATCAACAGCTGGTCTATTTCAACATCATTATCTGGTTCCTTATCACTATCTAGTTGAGTGTCTTCATGAACATCATCATTTTATTTTTCAATCACTAGGTGAATGTTCATTACCAGATTGAGTTTCAGCATCAGAAATAGAAATATCATTATTATCTTCAAGAGGTTTTTCTTTCCCAGGTTCACTAGAGGTATGCAAAGTCCTATCATTTTTCTTCTTCTTTTTCTTTTTAGAAGAACTAGGTGCATCGTTATTAATTCTTTGTGAATCTTGTTCAATTCTTTTAGGGTATCCTTCAGGATAAAGTGGTTCCTGAGTCATTTTACCTCCTCTAGTTGCTACTCTAAGAGCAAAGTCATTTATATTATTATTCATTTCATCAAGCAATTCTCTTTGAGATTTAGCAACTTGTTCTAGTTGAGTTTGAACCATAGAGGCATGTTTTCCTACACCTCTAACACCGTTGGAGATTCTAAATCACAAGTCACTCAAGCGAGCAATCATATCAGAATTATATTTCAATTGTTTCATAACATTGGCATTGAAGTGATCTTGTTTCTAATGTAGTTGTCAAACTCATAAAGGCATTGACTCGGATGTTTATTGTAAGGGATATCACTTTCATCAAATTTCATTAAAGGGTTTACCTCTACCACCCTTGGAGGTGGTGTATTCAGTCCATGTATTTCTTCAATAGGAGGTAAAAAATTTACATCCTCTGCTTTAATACCTTTTTCCTTCATAGATTTCTTTGCCTCTTGCATATCTTCCGGACTGAGATATAAGATTCCCCTCTTCTTTGGAGTGGGTTTATGCGGTGGTTCAGGAAGAGTCCAATCATCATAATTTTTCTATATGTTATTCAATAATTCCTCTGCTTTTCCAACAGTTCGTTCCCTGAAAACACAACTAGCACAACTATCTAGAAATCCCTAGAAGCATCGGTTAGTCCATTATAGAAGATATCAAGTATTTCATTTTTCTTAAGTGGATGATTAGGCAAAGCATTAAGCAATTGGAGAAGCCTCCCCCAAACTTGTAGGAGACTCTCTCCTTTAATTTGCACAAATTTAAATATTTTCTGTAAGGCAGCTTGTTTCTTATGAGCAGGAAAATGTTTTTCAGAGAAGTAATAAATCATATCCTGGGGACTACCGCACACAACCAGGAGCAAGAGTATTGTACCATATCTTAGCATCACCCTTTAATGAGAACTGGAATAATTTGAGAATATAATAGTAGCGAATCTTCTCATCATGAGCAAATAGGGTGGCTATATTATTCAACTTAGTAAGGTGTGCCACTACAGTTTCAGTTTCATAACCATGAAAAGGAACATATTCAACCAAAGTAATTAACTCTGGGTCGACAGAGAATTCATAATCCTTATCATCAACAAAGACAGGTGAAGTATCAAACTCAGGATCACATTTCATTCTAGCATTCAAAGATTTTTCTTTTAGTTTGCATAATAATTTCTTAATATCATCTCTATCATTGCAAGCAAAAAGGTCTCTAGCTATCTCCTAATCCATAACATAACCTTCAGGTATCTTAGGTAATTCATATCTAGGAGAGCTAGGTCTAATAGGTGTTTCAAGATTTTCAGTTTCAGGTATTTCATCAGTTTCAATGATCTCTTCAGTTTAAGTAATTTCATTTTCTTTAACTCTAGCAATTTGTTCATCAAGAAAATCACCTAGTGGCACTCCATCATCAAGCAAGGTACTAGCATCATCATGAGTAGTATTTATAGACATAGCATCATCAATAACTCGCGACATATCAGGATTAATAGCATGTGGTGGTGTTGCAAGCCTACTCAAAACAGAAGGTGAATCAAGTGCAGAGCTAGATGGCAGTTCCTTACCTCCCCTCGTCTTAGAGGGAAAAATCTTAGTCTTGGTATCCTGATGATTCTTCATAGTGATAAATTGATAATAATCCCAAGTGACTCAACAAATATAGGTATGCTCCCGGCAACGGTGCCAGAAAAAGGTCTTGATAACCCACAAGTATGGGGGATCGCAACAGATTTCGAGGGTAGAGTATTCAAACCAAATTTATAGATTCGACACAAGGGGAGCCAAAGAATATTTGCAAGTATTAGCAGCTGAGTTGTCAATTGAACCACACATAGAGATTAATTATCTGCAACAAGATGATCAGTAGCAAAGTAATATGATAGTTTTGATAACAGTAGTAACATAGCAGAAATAATATATGGAAAATTCGTAGGATCGTGAATTCGTTGGATGATATTCATCATATAACAGTCATAACCTAGGGCGATACGGCGCTAGCTCCAATTCATAAATATAATGTAGGCATGTATTCCATACATAGTCATACGTGCTTATGGAAAGAACTTGCATGACATCTTTTGTCCTACCCTCCCGTGGCAGTGGGGTACATAAGGAAACTAAGGGATATTAGGGCCTCCTTTTAATAGAGAACCGCAACAAAGCCTTAGCACATAGTGAATACATGAACTCCTCAAATTACGGTCATCACCAGAAAGTATCCCAAATACTGTCACTCCGGGGTTTGCGGATGATAACACGTAATAGGTGACTATAACTTGCAAGATCGGATCTAGAACATAGATATAATGGTGATAACATAAACAGTTCAGATCTGAAATCATGGCACCCGGGCCCAAAGTGACAAGCATTAAGCATGGCAAAGTCATAGCAACATCAATTTCAGAACATAATGGATACTAGGGATCAACCCCTAACAAAACTAACTCGATTACATGATGAATCTCATCAAACCCCCTCACCGACCAGCGAGCCTACAAAGTAATTACTCACTCCTGGTGGGGAGCATCATGGAATTGGCGACGGAGAAGGGTTGATGATGACGAAGATCGAAGATTCCCCTCTCCGGAGCCCCAAACGGACTCCAGATCTGGCCTCCCGATGAAGAACAGGAGGTGGCGGCGGCTCCGTCTCGTGAAACGCGATAATTCTTTCTCCCTGATTTTTTCTCCGAAAATAGGATTTTATAGCTTCGGAGATGGGGTCAGCAGGGCCACCATGTGGGCATAACCCACCTGGGCGCGCCAGGAGGGGGCGCGCCCTGGTGGGTTGTTCTCCCCCAGGGATCCCCTTCGGTGGTTCTTGGCTCCAATATTTTTCTTTTATTGTATACAAATTCTCCAAAAAGTTTCGTTCCATTCCGAGAACTTTTATTTCTGCACAAAAACAACACCATGGTAGTTTTGCTGAAAACAGCGTCAGTCCGGGTTAGTTTCATTCAAATCATGCAAATTAGAGTCCAAAACAAGAGTAAAAGCTTTAGCAAAAGTAGATACGACGGAGACGTATCAGACCGTGGAAGAGTTTCGTTTGGTCCCGGTCACCCGCACAACGACCCCGTGTGCTTAGGGGTAAGCGGTCGAACAACCCCTTCACACATAGGATGTAGACCAGCGGGGACCTCTCTGCTGAGTCTAGGTAGGACTACGGTGTGTCGATTATCCTAGGTTGGGCATTACCCAGAAAAGTGTGGCCGGCCAGAGGTAATTGAGCATATCGGGTAATGTGGTGCACCCCTGAAGGGAAGTTAAACTATTTGAATAGCCGTGTCCACGGTAACAGAACACTTGGATATATGAGAGTATCCCGATCTTATACAACTTGAACCAGGTACTTGATGAAATACATTGCTCAATAAATATGGAATGCCCGCGGATCTTTTCTCGCGGGGAGTCGAGGAAGGAGCTCAGGGTATTGTATTGTTGTGTTAATTACATGTTGATATCATATGCACTCATACTTCTTCCGTTGTTGTAAGATGATCATCTCTCCTCTCGTCTATTGCTGCAAGATGGTGGCCCTTCTGTTGCATAGGACTTACCCCTCTAGTTTTGGCATTTCTGCAGTATAGTCCACCGAGATAACCCCCTTCTTTGATACCCGATGCATACTTAGTATAGATCTGATGTAGGTCTTGCGAGTACTCTGGATGAGTACTCACCGTTGCTTTGCACTCCTTTTCTTCTACTCGGTTGCTGCGATTAGGGATGGAGCCCAGGAGCTAGAGGATTCTGAGCTTGGCTACTACGTGAATCCTTCGACTAGCACTACAAAAAAAGACACATCCGTCACATTTTGGGCCGAACGGAATTTTTTTCTGTCATACTTATGACACTTCTATGACGATAATTGTGACAAAACCCGGTATCATCATAGATGTGGTGGGGTCCTACTTCTATGACAAAAAATCATGACAGAAAATGGGCTTTTTGTCCTGGGCGGGCCAGAGATGCAGCTGCATGACATTCTTTGGGTCGTCCATGACAGAAAAAACCGTGGTAGAAGCGAGGACGAGGAAAATATCGGGGAGTTACCGGTTACAGTGGGTGGTCGGGGAGCGATGTGCGTTTCTCTCGTACGTACGCACGTGTGTGCGAGGTGTTGGGCTCTAACTGAACCTGAGCGAGGCGTTGGGCTCTAACTGAACCCGAGCGATTGCACTACAGGCTATGCATTACTGAACCCGAGCGATCGATCGATCCCTTGCTGTTAACTGAACCCAAGTGATTCCTTCGCTACTGCTGCTAACTGAAGCCGATCGATGCTGCCTCTGGATGAACAGTGAGTGTTGTTGGGGGCTTTGGATGAATAGTTCCCGGTGGGGGCTTGGATGAATAGGACCCCGTGGTAGTAGAGGCTGTTGCCGCTGGATGAACAGTACCCCGATCGATCGAGCCAGTGGATGAACAGGACCCCATGGAGGGCTGGATGAACAGGACCCCATGGTGGGCTGGATGAACAGTAGCCGGCGGAGGGCTGGATGAATAGTAGCCCGTGGAGGGGTGGTTGAATAGGACCCCATGGAGAGGGCTGGTTGAACAGTAGCCGATGGAGGAGCGTGCGATGGAGGCTGGATGAACAGGAGCCCGTGGATGAACAGTCGCAGGTGGAGGCTGGAGGAGGTTGACGGTGGATGAACAGTAGCCCGTGGAGGCTGGACGAGGTCGACGGTGGAGATGAACAGTATCCCGTGGAATCCCATTTTGCGGTACGCCACACCCCACCCAATCAACAGGACCCCGTTTCCACCATAGGAGGTCCATTTCCTCCGTTTTACGGTACGCCAGACCCCTCCCGATGAACAGGATCCCGTTTCAATCGTGGCTGGTCGAACACAAGGTCATTTCCTCTATTCTGTGGTACGCCAGGCCTCGTTTCCATCGGCTGTTCCGTCCAAGCCGGTTAGCTCCCAATGAACAGCACGCGTTCCGTTGCCTCCCGATGAACATGACGCATTCTGTTGCCTCCCCATGAAAATGACGACGACGCAATTTCTCCGTTCCGGCCCAGCCATAGCCATGTACACGAGCCCTGGCCGTACGTATGCGCGAGTAGGCGTTCGAGACCCCGCCCGTATGTACATACGTGGCCGTATTTTCTTTCTTGCACCCTGGCCATTGTACGTACATGTACATGCTACGTGCGCGCCTCTACTACGACACGTGCACGCCTCTACTACGACACGTGCGCGCCTCGACTACGACATGTGCCCTTCCTTACATGGCCATGGTTCATCGCTGCAGCCTGCGGACAGACCGATCGTATGTACGTACACGTTCGTGACCAGAATGACAACGCTTCGACCAGGTGGGTCCCGACTGTCAGGCACTTCCTTCCGTGAGAAGATGTAGCTGGTGGGTCCCAGCAGTCACGGGGCGAATTTTTTTTGCCCGTTATATGGACGCACTTCCTTGCGTGCGAAGATATAGCTGGTGGGTCCCAGCAGTCAGGGGGAAACGTTTTTTTTTGCAAAATACGGTGGACCGTCTGGTGGGTCCGTGCTGTCAGGTGGAGGAATCATTATTTTCCGCGTAATAAGGAGGCACTTCCTTGCTGCGGCCGTGGACCTAGCTGTCAGCCTCTCCACGTATAGTACTCTTCCGATGGAAGTCCTTCCTTGACCACGTTGACCACGCCGCGCCGAGAGCACCAGGGCGGTGGACAACAGCGAGACCTAGGAAGGGGACGACGCGGAGCCGGGGAAGACGCGGCAGTGGTTGCCCACACGGAGAGGAGTACGAGGGTTCATTGGTTTGGTTGCGGTGTGAGGCTGCCGTCGCCGCAGAATAACAGGGAGTGTGGGTGAGTAGAGGGATGGTCAGGCAGCCGGTGGGAGTAGTAGGGGGCGGTGAGGCCTCCACGGCATCACAGCCGGCCACGGGAGGCAGGAGCACGCGGCACGACCGGCGCTGGTTTGGGCGGCTGGAGTAAGAAGACTAGAGGTTGAAGAAGCACTAGGGCTGTTGGATGGACATCGTACGGTCACTAGAGCTAGAATTGTTCATATTGACTAAGTTGACAAAGCCCTCCATCCCCGTCAACTTAGTAGGCCCACAAGTCAGGCTCCTACCATGGTGGGTCCCAGCTAGCACGGGGTATTTATTTTTTGTGCGTAATAAGGAGGCACTTCCTTGTGTGCGAAGATATAGCTAGTGGGTCCGACCTGTCAGCGGGGGGAACGTTTTTCGCGAAATACAGAGGCCCTTCCGGTGGGTCCCAGCTGTCAGGTGGAGGAATCATTATTTTGCGCGTAATAAGGAGGCATTTCCTTGCGTGCGGGCGTGGACCCAGCTGTCAGCCTCTCCACGCACAGTCTACTTCCGATGGATGTCGTTCGTTGACCATGTTGACCACTCTACGCCCAAGGTGGTGGATGACGGCGAGGCCCCGGACAGCAATGAGCCGGAGATTGGAAGACGCAGGAGTAGAGTCGCAGAAGGAGAGGTGTACGACGGTGAGGCCCTGGACAGCAACGAGCCGGAGATTGGAAGACGCAGGAGTAGAGTCGCAGACGGAGAGGTGTACGAGGGCTAACTGGTTCTGGTACGGTGTGGTTCGGCAGTCGGTGGAGAAGAACAGGAGGTGTGGAGGGGTGGAGGGATGGCCTGGCCAACGGTGGGGTAGCGCTTCACAGCGAAGCGTGCTAAGCAGAGCTACTAGCAGCAGGAGGCGGGAGCAGGTGGTCCCGGCGGTGCTGGAGGAAGAAGACGAGAGATTGAAGATGGATGCCGGTCGTTGGATGTAAATCCAACAGCTAACGATGTCAGAATCATTTGTTGACTAAGTTGACAACGACTTGCGTTGGCTTCGACCTATTGACCCACATTTCAGCCTCCAAAAATGTGGCACGTATTCAACCCATTTTTTCAGAATTTACAGTCAATTTGATCTCTTTTTTTAGAATTACAGTCCATTTGCTGGGCTGGGTGAACAAATAATGTAGCGTCCATGGGGCCCATTTATTTTTTCCTAAAAAATTACAGGCCATTTGCACTTTCTCGATATACACGATTTTGCTGGGCTGATTCTAATTATAATGTTGGGTTGGGCACAGCAATGTTATCAAAAAATAAACATGGGCTGAGCATTTTGTTATAAATATATTTAAATAATAAGTGATTTATTATTACATTGGTCCTTAAATCTTACCAAGCTTTTGTACACAATCACCAGGATTTTCGTTGCCAAAAAAATCCAGGATTTTATTGTTAAGAAATTATTTTTATAAGTGAATAAGATGTGGGATATTGTTTTCTTACATATGTAAGTATCTGTTAAATATATGATGACAATAACAATAATATATAATAACATATAAAATAATTTAAATATATATAATATAGTTAGAAGGGAAACATAAGTTGGACCGGGCGTTCCTATTCTTATATAGAAAAATAGAACAGGCCTTTGCGTTTTCTTCAAAAAAATACATAATTTGGGCTGCCGATGTTTCAGGAAAAATAAAATCTCGGATGGGAGGTCCATAGGCCGGTCGATACATGACGGCCCTCAAAAAAATACAAACCGGCATGTCGTGGGTTGCGCATGTTAAAAAAGAAAGCCTAGACGGGGCAGCCCAAAACCCAGCTGATACTTGCTGCCCCGGTGATAATAAATGATACCTGCCAGCTCCCCGGCTTCGTTCTGAATTTATCTCCTATAGTAAATACGTTGAAGCACCTAAAAAAATGTAACTATGTTGACAGACCCGTGGGCCCCAACGTCAGTATAGCATTAGGAGGAAGTATTTTTTCGATGAGGCACTTGCTTGCGTACGGCCATAGACCTCTCCACGTACCGTCCTCTCCAGATTACTCTCGTTTGTTCAGCATGTTCACAACCGCAGACAGCGGCGCCGCGGCAAGCACACAATGGCGCAGGAGGAGATCGGACCACCTGAGGCAGTGCCCTATTTGTAACGAAAGTACTGAACTAGCCCAGTGGCCAAGTGACACTACCCGACAGGCGACAGCTCTTCCGCCCGGGTTCGATTCCACCTGATGCAGGGAAAATATCTCCAATTTTTTTGCCTCTGCCATTATTGACATGTGGGTCCCCATTGTCATGTACGCACACCACGTCCAACACTTGCCAAAACTTCATCCCTCGTTTTCTCTGTTTTTCGCACACTCGACATTGTGTGGGCATTTTGAAAATAGCATACCTTTTTGACTGTGCAACATATGAAGATGTGTTATGGATGAATGTTGATCAGCATGATGTTAACTGGCTGGTAGTTCCATTTTTGATCATGCATAAAACTTCCAACATGATGTTAACCCTGTTTGAAAAGGCCGTGTTAATATAAATGCTCTGCCTCTGAAAGTTGCAGTTTCTTATCTGAAGCTGAACTTGCAGTTTCTTATCTGAAACTGAAACTTGCAGTTTCTGTCTGGACTTTTATACTCCTATGAAACTACATTTTTTAAGTGCTAAAAATAGATCTCTAGAATTCATAAAATACTTCATATGCTCAATACTGCAAATCTGAAATTCAAAAGACATTCATATCTGAAAGTACTCTCAAAATACACAACACAAAACACAATTCACAACCTCCAAATACTGACAACCCTAAGCTCCTCCTGACAATTCACAACCTGCCCGATTATTGGGCTGGGGGCGGAGTCCCCTCCTATTCCTCGACGGCAGACAGCCGCCCCGTGAGACGATGTGAACGGCGAGGGAGAGGATGGCGGGGAAGCGTCGTCGGGCCAACTGCTTTTCCCCTCTTGCAGTTGGGTTCGGTCGACGAAGACTCCACTGGCTCGCTCTGGCATGACACCCTCACAAACGGCACCCAGTAGATGCTCGATCCTTCAATCTCTGGTGGATGCTCCATCTGGGATCGATACTCCTACCACCGCTCCCTCATGATCGGATTCGGTGAATCTGTTTGCTCCGTCGCCCAGAGGACCAGCTCTATGTACTCCCGCGCGACTCCCTTCGGGAGTATCGCCGCCTTTTCGCTCTGTTGCAGATATTTGGCCATGGATGTCACCATCGCCGCTAGTTGGTACTTGTTGTCAAACCAAGACTGTATCTCCAACATCCTAGCTAGCTTCACAGGGTCGCCGTCCGTGATCCTCACGTATCGGTTGTACTCCTCCATCGATCTACTTCTCCACGGCACCTTCACTCGCCGGCGGTGGTTTTTGAATGGAAGAGGAGAGGAGCAGCGCTTGTTTTGGATTAGAATGGGAAGGAGCGACGCTGGTTTTGGATTGGAACAGGAGAGGAGGGGCGGTGGTTTTGAAATGGAAGAGGAGAGGAATGACGCTGGATTTAGATTTGAACAGGAGAGGAGCGGCGGTGGTTTAAGAGGAGAGGAGCGGCGCCGGTCTTGGAAGTATTTTTTGTTTTGCGTATTTTGGGTCAAAGTTTGACCATGTACTGTATTTGACAAGCAAAATGTGAATGCATGTCAGCAAATATTGTATCGTTTGGTTCGTATCTGAATGTACTTTCAAATTATATTATTTTTGCAACGTATAACATATATTTTATTTGTGAAAATCATGGTCAATTATGACCTAGAATAAAAGGGAGACTAGTTAATGTGGGGTCACTTTCTTAATTGAATGGTAAATTGATTTTGATTTCTATCCAGTCACAGCGCATCGGCCCTCTTGTCCAATCCTAAATCGCTGCCGCACGCTCCTCTCCCTCTTCTCCATTGCAAAACCACCTCCTCTCCTCTCCATCATCTCCATTCCAAAACCACCTCCTCGCCTCTCCCTCTTCTCCATTGCAAAACCACCTCCTCTCTCCTCGGATGAGGATCCCCTGACGTAGCCCATCCTGCCATTGAGACACCAACACATTGGTCCCACCAAGCGCGGGGCCCACTGATAACCCACAAGTATAGGGGATCGCAACAGTTTTCGAGGGTAGAGTATTCAACCCAAATTTATTGATTCGACACAAGGGGGGCCAAAGAATATTCTCAAGTATTAGCAGTTAGTTGTCAATTCAACCACACCTGGATAACTTAGTATCTGCAGCAAAGTATTTAGTAGCAAAGTAGTATGATAGTAACGGTAACAGTGGCAAAGGTAACAGTAGCAGTATTGTAGTGACTGTAACAGTAGCAACGGTAAAGTAACTAAGCAAAGAGCAATATGTGAAAAGCTCGTAGGCATTGGATCGGTGATGGAAAATTATGCCGGATGCGATCATTCATGTAACAGTTATAACATAGGGTGACACAGAACTAGCTCCAATTCATCAATGTAATGTAGGCATGTATTCCGAATATAGTCATACGTGCTTATGGAAAAGAACTTACATGACATCTTTTGTCCTACCCTCCCATGGCAGCGAGGTCCTAGCGGAAACTAAGGGATATTAAGGCCTCCTTTTAATAGTGTAACGTACCAAAGCATTAACACATAGTGAATACATGAACTCCTCAAACTACGGTCATCACCGGGAGTGGTCCCAATTATTGTCACTTCGGGGTTGCCGGATCATAACACATAGTAGGGGACTATAACTTGCAATATCGGATCAAGAACACAAATATATTGATGAAAACAAAAAGGGTTCAGATCTGAGTTCATGGCACTCGGGCCCTAGTGACAAGCATTAAGCATAGCAAAGTCATAGCAACATCAATCTCAGAACATAGTGGATACTAGGATCAAACCCTAACAAAACTAACTCGATTACATGATAAATCTCATCCAACCCATCACCGTCCAGCAAGCCTACGATGAAATTACTCACACACGGCGGTGAGCATCATGAAATTGGTGATGGAGGAAGGTTGATGATGACGATGGCGACGGATTCCCCTCTCCGGAGCCCCGAACGGACTCCAGATCAGCCCTCCCGAGAGAGATTAGGGCTTGGCGGCGGCTTCGTATCGTAAAACGCAATGAATCCTTCTCTCTGATTTTTTTCTCCCCGAACGTGAATATATGGAGTTGGAGTTGAGGTCGGTGGAGCACCAGTGGGCCCACGAGGCACGGGGGCGCGCCCCCACCCTCGCGGACAGGGTGTGGGCCCCCTGGCCTTGATTCTTTCGCTAGTAGTTTTTATTATTTCCAAAAATAATCTCCGTGAAGTTTCAGGTCATTCCGAGAACTTTTGTTTCTGCACAAAAATAACACCATGGCAATTCTGCTGAAAATAGCGTCAGTCCGGGTTAGTTCCGTTCAAATCATGCAAGTTAGAGTCCAAAACAAGGGCAAAAGTGTTTGGAAAAGTAGATACGACGGAGACGTATCAACTCCCCCAAGCTTAAACCTTTGCTTGTCCTCAAGCAATTCAGTTGATAAACTGAAAGTGATAAAGAAAAACTTTTACAAACTCTGTTTGCTCTTGTTGTTGTAAATATGTAAAGCCAGCATTCAAGTTTTCAGCAAGGATTATGACTAACCTTATTCACAATAACACTTAGGTCTCATGTTTACTCATATCAATGAACTCATAAATCTCGGATGACAACACTTTCTCAAAACAATCATAATATGATATAACAAGATGGTATCTTGATAATCCCCAAGTGCAGGGAATCATTGTAGCAATTTCCAAAGGTGGAAGTGATAAGTATGGAGTGTCGAACCCACAAGGAGCTAAAGGTAAGATCAATATTATCTCAAGCCCTATCTGCCACTGATACGACTCTACGTACATCGAATGTTTGCTTCCAACTAGAAACGAGAAATAAAATTATGTTGTGGGTATGAAGAGGATAACTTTGCATGGTGTCGGAGAGCTAAACTATAAAAGTAGGTGCTATTATCATAAAGTTAGAATATATTACTAAATATTATAAATAGCGAGTGTGGAATAATGATGGATCAGTGTGCGGAATTGTCCTAGGAAATTGTTAGCAAGACCGGTAGTCGTCATTGCAATTTCATATGAGGGAGAGGCATAAGCTAACATACTTTCTCTTCTTGGATCATATGCACTTATGATTGGAACTCTAGCAAGCATCCGCAACTACTAAAGATCATTAAGGTAAAACCCAACCATAGCATTAAAGCATCAAGTCCCCTTTATCCCATATGCAACAACCCCCTTACTCGGGTTTATGCTTCTATCACTCAAGCAACCCACTATAAGCGAATCATGAACGTATTGCAACACCCTACGACGGGAATCCCTCACGCTTGCGCGACATGGATGGCACAATAGGACAGCACCAAAATAAAACATACAACTCGTACCAATCTAGATCATCAATCAACCCAAAGACAAAGGATATCTACTCAAAACATCATAGGATGGCAACATATCATTGGATCATAATATGTGGCATAAAGCACCATGTTCAAGTAGGAATTACAGCGGGGTGCGGGAGAGTGGACCGCGTAAAAGAGATGAGGATGGTGATGATGATGGTGATGTTGATGAAGACGATCACTGCGGCGATGATTCCCCTCCCGATGGCACTCCGGCGCCACTGAGAGAGAGATGGAGAGGTTCTCCCCCTTGTGCTTCCTCCTCCATGGCCTCCCCCTAGATGGGGAGAGGTTCTCCCTCTGGTCCTTGGCTTTCATGGCGATGATGGCCCCTCCGGGATCCTCCTCCATGGCCTCCGGTGATGATGGCCCCCTCCGGCAGGGTGCCAGAGAGGGCCTAGATTGATTTCTCGTGGCTACAGAGGCTTGCGGCGGCGGAACTTCCGATCTAGGTTTCTTTCTAGAAGTTTGGGTATATATGAGAGGTGTTGGCGTCGAGAACAAGTCAGGGGGGTCTCCGGGCTGTCCACGAGACAGGGAGGCGTGCCCAGGGGGGTGGGCGTGCCCCCACCCTCGTGGGCAGCCCGGGACTCTTCTGGCCCAGCTCTTTGACTCCGTGGCCTTCTTCTGGTCCAAAAATAAGCTGCGTCAAGTTTCAGGTCAATTGGACTCCGTTTGGTTTTCCTTTTCTGCGATACTGTAAAACAAGGAGAAAACATAAACTGACAGTGGGCTCTAGGTTAATAGGTTAGTCCCAAAAGTCATATAAAATAGCATATAAAACATCCAAGGTTGATAATATAATAGCATGAAGACTTCATAAATTATAGATACGTTGGAGATGTATCAGCATCCCCAAGCTTAATTCCTGCTCGTCCTCGAGTAGGTAAATGATAAAAGAAATAATTTATGAAGTGTGAATGCTAGCAAGTGCACAAGTTTGATCAACGATAATTTCAATCACTTTTTCTAGCATCAATACATGTCATAACAGTAGCTCATCTCGTAAAACTTTTCATGATCAAGTAACAAGCTATTCACATGTTAAAGTATAGATCATAAACTTTCTTGAAAACTAACAAACAGTGCTCTTAGTCATCAAACAATTGCAATTCATCTTATTTTTAGGAAGTGTCTATATCAGAGCTTTGATTCAGCAAACTCCACATACTCAACTATCATTTAATCTTTCACAATTGCTAACACTCACGTGATATTTATGGGTTCAAAGTTTTAATCGGACACAGAGAAAGATAGGGTGTTATAGATTCACCTCCCAACCTTTTACCTCAAGGGTAATGTCAACAATAATAGTTCATGATAACTTACATCCAATTGGATATATATATCAGGATCTTTCCAACACAATGTGCTTGCCAAAGGATAAAATGTAAAAATAAAAGGTGAAGATCACCATGACTCTTGCATAAGGTAGAAGATAAAAGTAAAAGATAGGCCCTTCGCAGAGGGAAGCAGAGGTTGTCATGTGCTTTTAAGGTTGGATGCACAAAACCTTAATGCAAAAGACCGTCACTTTATATTGCCTCTTGTGATAGAGACCTTTATTATGCAGTCCGTCGCTTTTATTTCTTCCCTATCACAAGTTCGTATAAAGCTTATTTTCTTTGCACTAATAGATCATACATATTTAGAGAGCAATTTTTATTGCATGCATCGATGACAACTTACTTGAAGGATCTTACTCAATCCATAGGTAGGTATGGTGGACTCTCATGGGAAAACTAGTTTAAGGGATATTTGGAAGCACAAGTAGTATCTCTACTTGGTGCAAAGAATTTGGCTAGCATAAGGGGGAAAGGCAAGCTCAGCATGTTGGATGATCCATGACAATATACTTTATTTTGGATATAAGAAAACATAACCCATTACGTTGTCTTCCTTGTCCAACATCAACCTTTTAGCATCTCATATTTTAATGAGTGCTCACAATTACAAAAGACGTCCAAGATAGTATATTTATATGTGAAATCTCTCTTCCTTCAATATTCTTTCATGAGTTGTTCAAATGACCAATTTGAGTTTGCTAACCTTCAATAAGTTTACTACCTATACTTATTATGTGTGAAGTCATTACTCCCCATGTTATAAGCATATGAAACATATATAAATTCAGATTTATGATATTCAATTCATTCAACCATTTACTCATAGTATATACATGAAGCACATGAGTAAATGACAAACTACTCCAAAAAGATATAAGTGAAGAACACTGAGTAGGCAAATAATTAACTAGCCATGGGAGGATTCTATTTCATTCAAGATTTCAGATCCAATGATTTTATTCAAACAGCAAGTAAAAATGAAAATACGCTCCAAGCAAAACACATATCATGTGACGAATAAAAATATAGCTCCGAGTAAGATATACCGATAGTTTTGAAGACGAAAGAGGGGATGCCTTCCGGGGCATCCCCAAGCTTAGGCGCTTGAGTCTTCCTTGAATATTACCTTGGGGTGCCTTGGGCATCCCCAAGCTTAGGGTCTTTCCACTCCTTATTCTCCTCATATCGATATCTCACCCAAAGCTTGAATACTTCAATCACACAAAACTTACCGGAACTTCGTGAGATAGGTTAGTACGTATGATAAAGTGCAAACCACAAACTTTGGTACTGTCAAAGACAAGGTTCATAGTTGTTATCACACAATGCCTCCTGTACCTTATCATTTCTACAATTTATATTGAGAAATATAAGCCATAGAAACTAGAAAACAAGCAAACTATGCAATGAAAACAGAATCTGTCACAAACAGAATAGTCTGTAATGATCTGAACAGCAACCATACTTCTGCTACTCCAAAAATTATGAAATAAATTGGTGGACGTGAGGAATTTGTCTATTAATCTTCTTCAAAAAGAATCAACTCAAAATCTCTCTTTTGTAAAAAAAAATGGCAGCTAATCCCGTGAGCGCAAAGTTTCTGTTTTTTACAGCAAGATCACATTAACTCTCACCCAAGTCTTCCCAAAGGTCTTACTTGGCACTTTATTGGAAAAAAGCTATGAAACATGATTAATACATTAGCTTAATCATGTAAACACACAAAAACAGTAAGGGTAAATATTGGGTTGTCTCCCAACAAGCGATTTTCTTTAATGCCTTTTAGCTAGGCATGATGATTTCAATGATGCTCACATAAAAGATAAGAATTGAAACATAAAGAGAGCATCATGAAGAATATGACTACCACATTTGAATCTAACCAACTTCCTATGCCTAGGGATTTTGTGAAAACATAATTTATAGGAACAAGAATCAACAAGCATAGGAAGGCAAAACAAGTATAACTTCAAAACTTCAAGCACATAGAGAGGAAACTTGATATTATTGCAACTCCTACAAGCATATATTCCTCCCTCATAATAATTTTCAGTAGTATCATGAATGAATTCAACAATATAACCATCACATAAAGCATTCTCTTCATGATCTACAAGCATAGAAATTTTTCTACTCTCTACAAAAGCAAAATTCTTCTCATTCGGAATAGCGGGATCACTAGTTCCTAAAGTTGACACTCTTCCAAACCCGCTTTAGATGATAGTATTATTCATACTCCAAAAGATATAAGTGAAGTTCATGGAGCATTATGCAATTAATATAGACTAACCAATATCCAAGCTCAAAATGTATCAGTGAAGCACACGAAGCATTCTACAAAACCATACACAAAAGATGTGAAGCACAAAGAGCAATTCTATAAGATCATACTTAAAAGATATAAGTGAAGCACATGAAGTATTCTATAAATTGATGAAGGGAAATCTCATACTAGCATGGTTATTAAAGGAAAAACAAAAACATAAAGGACACAAATCATGTGAACAAAACAAAAACCGAGGTATACCGATATTTGTTGAAGAAGAAAGATGGGATGCCAACCGGGGGATCCCCAAGCTTAGATGCTTGAGTATCCTTGGAATATTTACTTGGGGTTCCTTGGGCATCCCAAAGATTGAACTCTTGCCTCTCTTTATTCTTATCACATCGGTAACTCCTCGTTCTTCGAACACTTCATCCACAAAAACATAACAAAAACATAACAAAAACTTTGTGAGATCCGTTAGTATACTAAAGCAAATCACTACCTTTAGGTACTGTAATGAACTAATTCTTTATTTATATTGGTGTTAAACCTTCTATATTCCAACTTCTCTATGGTTCATACCCCCCGATACTAGCCATAGATTCATCAAAATAAGCAAACAACACGCGAAAAACAGAATCTGTCAAAAACAGGACAGTCTGTAGTAATCTGGAAGTTTAGTAAACTTCTGTAACTCCAAAAATTATAAACTAAATTTGAACAATTTGAAAATTTTGTACAGAAGTAATGTGCAAAAAGTTTCAGACCCATTTGACTTTCCAGTAAAAAATGTAAAATCACGCACTACATCCAAAGTTTCTGTTTTTGTTCTGCACATAGTAAACAATCAATCTAAACATCCTAAAACCAAAGCTTGGCACATTATTTTTATAATACAGTGGATACATACAAGGGGATAATTATTTACAGAGAAACTTACATGAAAAATTCTACATTGTTTCCGTGAGCATGAACACAAGTGCTCAAGGTCGACCCTCACTTCTTCAATGCATAACTTTCCAATCACTTCTCATTTTGAAAAACTTTTTAGGCATGAAAGGCAAGTAAATTTTTTGTACTTCCATTCTTTTAATTTTTTTGTATGTTTCACCCACAACGAAACAGAAACAAAAAGGAAAAACAAAATCTAATTAGTGAAGAAAGCAAACAAGCACACACGAGAATATCAACCCCACGCTATTGCTCCCCGGCAACGGCGCCAGAAAAGAGCTTGATAATCCCCAAGTGCAGGGAATCATCGTAGCAATTTCCAAAGGTGGAAGTGAAAAGTATGGAGTGTCGAACCCACAAGGAGCTAAAGTTAAGATCAATATTCTCTCAAGCCCTATCTGCCACTGATATGACTCTACGTACACCGAACGTTTGCTTCCAACTAGAAATGAGAAATAAAATTACGTTGTGGGTATGAAGAGGATAACTTTACATGGTGTCGGAGAGCTAAAATATAAAAGTAGGTGCTGTTATCATAAAGTTAGAATATATTACTAAATATTATAAATAGCGAGTGTGTAATAATGATGGATCGGTGTGCGGAATTGTCCTAGGCAATTGTTAGCAAGACCGGTAGTCGTCATTGCAATTTCATATGAGGGAGAGGCATAAGCTAACATACTTTCTCTTCTTGCATCATATGCACATATGATTGGAACTCTAGCAAGCATCCGGAACTACTAAAGATCATTAAGGTAAAACCCAACCATAGCATTAAAGCATCAAGTCCCCTTTATCCCATACGCAACAACCCCCTTACTCGGGTTTATGCTTCTGTCACTCAAGCAACCCACTATAAGCGAATCATGAACGTATTGCAACACCCTACAATGGGAATCCCTCATGCTTGCGCGACACGGAGGGCACAATAGGACAACACCAAAATAAAACATACAACTCCTACCAATCTAGATCATCAATCAACCCAAAGACAAAGGATATCTACTCAAAACATCATAGGATGGCAACATATCATTGGATCGAAATATGTGGCATAAAGCACCATGTTCAAGTAGGGATTACAGCAGGGTGCGGGAGAGTGGACCGCGTACAAGAGATGAGGATGGTGATGATGATGGTGATGTTGATGAAGACGATCACCGCGGCGATGATTCCCCTCCCGATGGCACTCCGGCGCCACCGAGAGAGAGGAGGAGAGGTTCTCCCCCTTGTGCTTCCTCCTCCATGGCCTCCCCCTAGATGGGGAGAGGTTCTCTCTCTGGTCCTTGGCCTTCATGGCGATGATGGCCCCTCCGGGATCCTCCTCCATGGCCTCCGGTGATGATGGCCCCCTCTGGCAGGGTGCCAGAGAGGGCCTAGATTGATTTCTCGTGGCTACAGAGGCTTGCGGCGGCGGAACTTCCGATCTACGTTTCTTTCTGGAAGTTTGGGTATATATGAGAGGTGTTGGCGTCGAGAACAAGTCTGGGGGTCTCCAGGCTGTCAACGAGACAGGGAGGCGCGCCTAGGGGGTGGGCGCGCCCCCCACCCTCGTGGGCAGCCCGGGACTCTTCTGGCCCAACTCTTTGACTCAGTGGCCTTCTTCTGGTCCAAAAATAAGCTCCGTCAAGTTTCAGGTCAATTGGACTCCGTTTGGTTTTCCTTTTCTGCGATACTCTAAAACAAGGAGAAAACATAAACTGGCAATGGGCTCTAGGTTAATAGGTTAGTCCCAAAAATCATATAAAATAGCATATAAATGCATATAAAACATCCAAGGTTGATAATATAATAGCATGAAGACTTCATAAATTATAGATACGTTGGAGACGTATCATATCTCGCTAGCCCTTTATGAGACCGCAAAACATAAATACAAAGCACCTTTGAAGATCAAGGACTGGCTAGACATTGTAATTCATATTAAAGAGATCCAATCATAGTCATACCCAATATAAATTAATAGTAATGGATGCAAATGACAGCGGTGCTCTCCAACTGGTGCTTTTTAATAAGAGGGTGATGACTCAATATAAAAGTAAATAGATAGGCCCTTCGCAGAGGGAGGCAAGGATTTGTAGAGGTGCCAGAGCTCGATTTTGAAATAGAGATAAATAATATTTTGAGCGGCATACTTTCATTGTCAACATAACAACCAAGAGATCTCGATATCTTCCATGCTACACACATTATATGTGGTTCCCAAGCAGAATGGTAAAGTTTATACTCCCCCACCACCAACAAGCATCAACCCATGGCTTGCTCGAAACAACGAGTGCCTCCAACTAACAATAGTCCCGGGGGAGTTTTGTTTGCAATTATTTCGATTTGGTTTGCATGGGACTGGGCATCCCGGTGACCAGCCATTTTCTCGTGAATGAGGAGCGGAGTCCACCCCTCTTGAGAATAACCCGCCTAGCATGGAAGATACAGACAGCCCTAGTTGATACATGAGCTATTCGAGCATACAAAACAGAATTTCATTTGAAGGTTTAGAGTTTGGCACATACAAATTTACTTGGAATGGCAGGTAGATACCGCATATATAGGAAGGTATGGTGGACTCATATGGAATAACTTTGGGGTTTAAGGGATTGGATGCACAAGCAGAATTCTCGCTTAGTACAAGTGAAGGCTAGAAAAAGACTGGGAAGCGACCAGCTAGAGAGCGACAACAGTCATGAACATGCATTAAAATTAATAAACATTGAGTGCAAGCATGAGTAGGATATAATCCACCATGAACATAAATATCGTGAAGGCTATGTTGATTTGTTTCAACTACATGCGTGAACATGTGCCAAGTCAAGTCACTCGAATCATTCAAAGGAGGATACCACCCTACTATACCACATCACAACCATTTTAATAGCATGTTGGCACGCAAGGTAAACCATTATAAACTCCTAGCTAATTAAGCATGGCATAAGTAACTATAATCTCTAATTGTCATTGCAAACATGTTTATTCATAATAAGCTGAATCAGGAACGATGAACTAATCATATTTACAAAAACAAGAGAGGTCGAGTTCATACCAGCTTTTCTCATCTCAATCAGTCCATCATATATCGTCATAATTGCCTTTCACTTGCACGACCGAACGATGTGAATAATAATAATAGTGCATGTGCATTGGACTAAGCTGGAATCTGCAAGCATTCAATAAACAGGAGAAGACAAGGCAATATGGGCTCTTGGTTAAATCAACAATAATGCATATAAGAGCCACTTCAACATTTTCATAATGGTCTTCTCCTATCGACCCCCAAAGAAAAGAAAGGAAATAAAACTATTTACACAGGAAAGCTCCCAACAAGCAAAAGAAGAACATGAAATCTTTTTGGGTTTTCTTTTAATTAATACTACTACAAGCAAGAAAGTAAACTAGCTAAAAGCTACAACTAATTTTTTTTAGTTTTCTTAAGGTTTTTCAAACACACAAGAAGAAAGCTGTCACATCCTAGTTAGTTCATGCATTAGAGTGTTGCATCATGGCTACATTTCACAGAAACCTGAAATGGGGATGCCAGAAACCCCCAGCACCCCCCCTGGAACAACTAGGGTTTACTAAAATTCTTTTCAATGAACCTGAAATGCCCTCCATAAATGTTCACCATCTTTGGTCTTGGCTAAAACCTCTGCCAAAAATGGTTTCATATTTCTGGAGGCCATTTTGGATTTTTGCACAAGCCATAAGTATTTGCATTTGGGCATTTTAAATACTATAAATATTTTTAAATGCCCAAATAATTTTGAAAGTATTTTTAGGCTGTTGGGAATAATCTCAAAGGTGCCTCAGAATATTTTCAGGATTTTTCCAAATGAAATAGTATTTTTACTATTTCAAAACACAGTACAGAAATAATCAAAAAGGAGAAAGAAAACAGAAAGCAGAAACTTACCTAGCAGCCCACCTAGCGGCCCAGCACTGTGCTGGCCCGCGCCAGCGAGCTGCTTGCTCTCGCCAGAGCAGGCAGACAGGTGACGCGGCGAGCGCGAGCTCGCCACCGCGCCAGCTGCTTGCCGCCCTCGCCGCGGACGAGCTGGACGAACTTCCCCGACGCGCCCCGAGCCCCTGGACATCGTCACTCTCCCCCATCGCCTCTCCCTCGCCTTTTCCCCACCATGGCCGACGCTGCCGCAGACACCTCACCGGAGTAACCGTGGCCACCGTCGACCTCGCGCCATTCCACTGTGTCCTACAGCTCTGCCGTCGCCCACTCCTTCGAGCAAGCCGAGCCCCGAGCGCTCGTTTGCCCCGAAGCTCCGCCACCAACCTCGCCTTCGCCGCTCCCCGTCGGAGATCCCCTCCGCCGTCGCCACTGCTACAGCTCGTCTCCGACCCCGCCGCCTGCTCCGTCGCAACCGCCGTGAGCATGGCCACCTTCCCATCCTCCCCTCTCTCTCTCTCGAGCTCTGTAGCCACCGCACGAAGCTCACCCGAACGCGCCGCCGTACGAGCTCGTCGCCGACGAGGCTCCGGCCATCCAACGGCCGCACCACCGTAGCCATTAGCTTCACCGCAACGCCAGGAACCCGTAGCGCCATCGCATGTCCCTCGCCGTGCTCTCTAGCTACGGTTTCAACCACGCCCGTACTCCGGCAGCCGCACGGCTCGTCGCCGGCGTCGATTCCGGCGACCCCGAGCTCCACTACCACCACCAGTCGACGCGGTTCGCCCCCAGCTACACGTAGGTGCTCTCCGCCGTCCTTTTGGTCGCCGGAGGAGCAAACCCGCACACCACCGCCGCGTCTGGACGTCGCCGGCGGCTAAACGCCGGCGAGTCAGCGTGGTTTGACCACGGTTTGACCCCCCAGGGTCACTGACAAGTGGGGCCCGCCTGCTAATTAAATCTGGGTTAAAGTTAAAACTAATCCTAATTAACTAATTACCTAACCGTGACACTGACACAGGGGACCCACCCGTCAGGTTTGACCTGGACGACCCCGCTGACCCGCTGACGTCACACTGACGTCAGGCTGACGCAATAAAACATTTACTGGAATTATTCTTATATTGGAAATTCCAGAAATTATCACAAACTTCAAAAAATCATAGAAAATAATCTATAGCTCAGAATGAAAAGATTTATATATGAAAAATGATTAGAAAAATCCATTCTATCCATCTGTACTGGTTTCATGCATGATTAAGCAAGTTAACCTACTGTTTTATACAGAACAAGATAAGGCATTATTATGGGCCATTTATGAACTTGGAATTTGAATCTTTGATTCAAATTAGTCCAAACCTTTCTGGCCTTAGTTGCATTAGCCCAATACATCCATTTTGCCATGTCTCATGCATGCATCATATTGTTGCACTTGCTTGGTGTTGATTGTGCTTCGGTATGCTCATCGTGGTAGGTCCTGCCTCCGAGGATATTCACGGGTATCCAACTGAAGGGCAGTATCCCACCACCACTCTGTCAGGCAAGCAACCCATTGATCATTTTGATACAAACCCATCTTCTCGCTTCTGCTCTCGTTTACTGCATTAAGACAACGCGATTCAAACTGCTGTGTGTGTTGCGGTAGTTGAACCCACTTTCCTCTGCATGACCTGTCATTGGCACAGTAACTAGATGAAACCCACTAGCATGTGTAGGAGTTGATTGAGCCATGTTGTGTTCCTACAATGCTATGCTTGCTACGCTTAGAGTTGTGTCAGGTCTGGCTCATCAGGGTGATGAACTAGAGTGAAAGTGCGTGTGTCGGTAATGAGAGTGAAGTGTGGAATACGATTTGGTAAAGGTATCGATGGGAGGCCATGTAGGAGTACATGGTGGGTTGTTTCATTGAGACCGTCCCTAAGAACTGAGATCTGTATGCGTGATTTAAGATTCAGCTACTACCACACATTGGGCCCGAAACCAATGGACCCCCTCGGCTTCTTATTCACCCTTGTCCTCTGTCCAGGAGTTGCACGTAGTTTCTGGTGTTTGTAGTAAGCTGGAGGCCGTGGACAGCGCTGACCAAGGGGTGGGCTGTGATGCGGTAGGCTCGTGGCACGGTGTACCGAGTCGCCCGTTTGGTGTCCGGGAACCCTGCACACATCGTTCGGGGCCGTATGTGGAAACCTCGGCCGGACTCCCTGCGGATGGAACCTGAATAGGCGATAAACCTGGACTAGAGACTCGAGTGTTTAGGTAGGCTGTGGCCGACACCCACGTTGGGCTTCCGCTTGAAGGTTGCCGAGTACACGTCGTGTAGCGACGATAAGTGGTGAGAGCGTGTGTGACGAAGTACACCCCTGCAGGGTATGAAACTATCCGAATAGCCGCGTCCGCGGTAAAGGACTACTTGGTCGCTTATGCAATTCATAGACAAGTAAATGGATACTACTAAAAGCCTCAAGATAAGTGTGAGTACCGCGGATGGCCCTCTCGTTGGATGACGAGGGAGGATCCACGGTGGAGTATTGAGTTGGTGATTAGTGGACTCGTGTGCGAAAACTATTTCACAAGTGGTGTATCATAGGATAGCTTAGCCAAGAGTCAAAGCTGGCTTGCTGCAATAACCCCACTACCTTCTTGAGAATGAACATGTATAGTAGGATCTGTTGTAAGACTTGCTGAGTACCCTTTGTACTCATGTTGTTTTAATTACTGTTTTCAGACGACAACACCGCCCCTTCTGACGGGTTCTACGTAGAACTCGACGACGACGAGTGACTTGCCACCCAGGTGGTGATCTAGGCTTGTGAAGGGCCTATGTAGATAGACAGGCTTCGTCAAGCCTTCTTTCTTCTAGTGTCTGTACCCAGACAGTTTGCTTCCGCATGTGCTTGTATGATTGTATGACTTGAGTGTTGGGTCATGCGACCCCTATCTGTATGAACAAGTTATGTAAGGCTCTCCGGAGCCCCTTAAATAAAGTACTTGAGTTGTAGAGTTTTGTTGTGATGCCATGTTGTATTCGCGCATATCGAGCATATTGTGTGTATGTTTGAAATGCTTGGTATGTGTGGGATCCGACAATCTAGTTGTCTATCTTTAGCAGCCTCTCTTATGGGGAAATGTAGTCTGGTGCCTCCTTGAGCCATAGTAGTCCGCTACAGCCCGGTTCACCGGAGTCCTGCTAGCCCAGCACTACTGCTCTGGACACTTGACTGGCCGGCATGTGAGTCATATCGTTCCTGTGTCTGTCCCTTCGGGGAAATGTCACACGGTGACATCCGGAGTCCTGCCTAGCCTGCTACAGCCCGGGTTCCCGGAGTCCTGTTAGCCCAGTGCTACAGCCCGGATTCACACGCTGCTGACCGACATGTTCGATGTTGATTCATGTATGCCTGTCCCCATACGTTAGTGCCGTTTTGGGTTCACGACTAGCCATGTCGGCCCGGGTTCTCTGTCATATGGATGCTAGCGACATTGTCATATACGTGAGCCAAAAGGCGCAAACGGTCCCGGGCCATGGTAAGGCGACACCCGTGGGAGTACCATGCGTGAGGCCGCAATGTGATATGAGGTGTTACAGGCTAGATCGGTGTGACTTGGAATCGGGGTCCTGACAAAAGCATAAAAAGGAAAATAAACTAGCATGGATAGTACAATGAAAAAGTATGAGCACCGACAACTAGCATGAGTGTGTGAACATAAATGTAATGTCGGTGAGAAATACGTACTCCCCCAAGATTAGGCTTTTGGCCTAAGTTGGTCTATGGCCACGGCTGGCCTGGCGGATATCCGAAGTTGTAACTGGGGTCGTACTGAGATGCAGTGGCTATTGCATCGTGGGCTGCAGCTTGGAGGCGAGCTGCCATCGTCCTCCTCTCGTACTCATTTGCCTCCTCCCTGGTTATGGCATATCTCCCCTTTGCCTGAAAGTTAAAGAGAGTAGGAGCAGGGAGAACAATATTGACAGCATGGCGCCTGTCAAAGATTATTCGATACTGGAGAGGCGGTTCATTCCTCTCAACAAACTGATGGCGAACCATGGCATTAAAATCTAGATAAGCAGGTGGCAATTCCATATCATAATCACGAATAGGTATCTCAAGATAATTAGCTAAACGGGTTGCATAAATTTCACCAAAGAGATCTCCATTAATACTATTATTATGCAACCTACGCGCAACAATGGCTCCCAAGTTATATTGTTTATCTTCTAACACAGCACTCCTGAGAACACTGAGGTCAGGAACACACATGTGACATGCTTCATCCTTACCATTTATGCATCTACCTATGAAGAGAGCAAAATAATGTATAGCAGGAAAATGGATGCTCCCTGTAGTAGCTTGTGTATGTCTCTAGATTCCCCCACGGTGATACTAGCAAGAAAATCTCTAAACTCAGATTTGCAAGGTTCACTAGGACTCCCCCATTGCGGGAGTTTACAAGCAGTACTAAAATCCTCTAAGTCCATGGTGTAGGATTTATTATAAAGATCAAACAGGACCGTGTGAGAGTTGCGTGAAGATGAAAATCTAAATCTTCTCACAAAGGAGTTAGTAAGGTAATAGTGTTGGAGGCACTTATCTGACATGAAGCCCTCCAAATCAGCGTTACGCACATATGCCTCAAATTCCTCCTTAATTCCTGCTCAGACCATAAAGTTTTCTGACGGCCATTCACAAGGCCGCACTTGAGCTTCTCTTGGTGGTTCATGGTCCGGCTCACGTATTGCAGGTCTGGGTCCTTGCTTCCTTGAAGAACCTCCTTGGTACATTTTCCTAAACATATTTCTTCCTCTGAAAAATTTCTGAAATTTTTAGTAACTTCAAATATAAGTGAACCAAACTCAACAAAATTGATAGAAACTACTCCCACAAGTGCCTAGAGATTATATCATGCATTAGAACTACTTGGGACCAAATAAATTTGACATGCAAGCTCAAGAACAGGGTCACCTAGGCAGCAAAAATTTGCAATGAATAAAGCACTAGAACAAAAACTAATTGGACCATTGCAGGAGTCACATACCAAAGAACAATCCCCCAAAGCAGTTTTGTGAGTGGAGCTTTGAGCAAGGAGATCGAAAATGGCAGCAAGATGAGCTAGAACTCGTGCTTGAGCTGGCTGGTGATTTTTTTGGGAGGGAGAAGGAGTGTGTGGTGGCTGGAATAAGTGGAGGGGAGCCACCATGGGCCCACGAGGCAGGGGGCGCGCCCAGGGGGTGGGCGCGCCCTGGACCCTCGTGGCCAGGTGTCAGCTCCCCTTGATGTGTTCTCAGTGCCAAATATTCTTAAATATTCCAGAAAAAATGATATATCAATTTCAGGGTATTTGGAGAACTTTTATTTTTGGGGTATTTTTTTATTGCACGGATAATTCAGAAAACAGACAGAAAATACTAATTTTACTTTATTTCAACTAAATAACAGAAAGTAAAAGGAGGGTACAGAGAGTTGTGCTTTCTAACTTCATCCATCTCATGCTCATCAAAAGGAATCCACTAACAAGGTTGATCAGGTCTTGTTAACAAACTCATTCTGAATTGCATGAAACCGGAGAATTTTCGAATAGCACTAAGTTACCTCAATGGGGATATGCACATCCCCAATAATAAGAATATCATATCTCTTTTTGACAGTAGGAAGAGGAAATTCAAAACCTCCAAAAATAATTGACGGACTTTTTCCAATAGAGTTTATACTATGAACTTGAGGTTGTTTCCTCTGAAAATGTATCGTATGCTCATTGCCATTAACATGAAAAGTGACATTGCCTTTGTTGCAATCAATAACAGCCCCTGCAGTATTCAAAAAGGGTCTTCCAAGAATAATAGACATACTATCGTCCTCGGGAATATCAAGAATAACAAAGTTCGTTAAAATAGTAACGTTTGCAACCACAACAGGCACATCCTCACAAATACCAACAGGTATAGCAGTTGATTTATTGGCCATTTGCAAAGATATTTCTGGAGGTGTCAACTTATTCAAATCAAGTCTATGATATAAAGAGAGAGGCATAACACTAACACCAGCTCCAAGATCACATAAAGCAGTTTTAACATAGTTTCTTTTAATGGAGCATGGTATAGTGGGTACTCCTGGATCTCCAAGTTTCTTTGGTATTCCACCCTTAAAAGTATAATTAGCAAGCATGGTGGAAATTTCAGCTTCCGGTATCTTTCTTTTATTAGTAATAATTTCTTTCATATACTTAGCATAAGGGTTCATTTTGAGCATATCAGTTAAACGCATACGCAAAAAGATAGGTCTAATCATTTCAGCAAAGCGCTCAAAATCCTCATCATCATTTTTCTTGGATGGTTTGGGAGGAAAATTCATGGGTTTCTGAACCCATGGTTCTCTTTCCTTACCGTGCTTCCTAGCAACAAAGTCTCTCTTATCATAACGTTGATTCTTTGATTGTGGGTTATCAAGATCAACAACAGGTTCAATTTCTACGTCATTATCATTGCTAGGTTGAGCATCAACATGAATATCATCATCAAAATTATCACTAGGTTCATGTTCATTACCAGATTGTGTTTCAGCATCAGAAATAGAGATATCATTTGGATTCTCAGGTGTGTCAACAACAGGTTCACTAGAAGCATGCAAAGTCCTATCATTTTTCTTTTTCTTCCTTTTAGAAGGACTAGGTGCATCAACATTGTTTCTCCGAGAATCCTGCTCAATTCTCTTAGGGTGGCCCTCAGGATACAAAGGTTCCTGAGTCACTTTACCCCCTCTAGTTGCAACTCTAACATCAAAGTCATTATTCTTACTATTCAATTCATTGAGCAAATCATTCTAAGCTTTAAGTACTTGTTCAACTTGAGTGGTAACCATAAAAGCATGTTTAGTAATGATTTTAAGTTCACCTTTAACTCTAGACATATAATCAATCAAGTGTTCAATCATATAAGCATTGCGTTTTAATTCCCTACCAAAATAAGCATTGAAGTTCTCTTGCTTAACCATAAAATTATCAAACTCATCTAAGCATTGGCTAGCGAACTTGGTAGGCGGGATTTCAGCTTTATCATATCTATAGAGAGAATTTACCTTTACTACCTGTGTCGGGTTATCAAGACCATGTGTTTCTTCCACAGGCGGTAAATTAAGACCACGTATTTCTTCAACAGGAGGTAAATTCTTAACATCTTCAGCTTTTATACCTTTTTCTTTCATAGATTTCTTTGCCTCTTGCATATCTTCGGGACTGAGAAATAGAACACCCCTTTTCTTCGGAGTTGGCTTAGGAGTTGGTTCAGGAAGTGTCCAATTATTTTCATTTGTCAACATATTATTCAATAGAATTTCCGCTTGATCAATAGTTCTTTCCCTGAAAACACAACCAGCACAACTATCCAGGTAGTCTCTGGAAGCATCGGTTAGTCCATTATAAAAGATATCAAGTATTTCATTTTCTTAAGAGGATGATCAGGCAACGCATTAAGTAATTGGAGAAGCCTCCCCCAAGCTTGTGGGAGACTCTCTTCTTCAATTTGCACAAAATTATATATTTCCCTTAAAGCAGCTTGTTTCTTATGAGCAGGGAAATATTTAGCAGAGAAGTAGTAAATCATATCCTGGGGACTACGCACACAACCAGGATCAAGAGAATTAAATCAAGTCTTAGCATCACCCTTTAATGAGAACGGAAATAATTTAAGGATATAATAGTAGCGAGTTTTCTCATCATTAGTGAACAGGGTGGCTATATCATTTAATTTAGTAAGATGTGCCACAACAGTTTCAGATTCATAGCCATAGAAAGGATCAGATTCAACCAAAGTAATTATCTCAGTATCAATAGAGAAATCATAATCCTTATCAGTAACAAAGATAGGTGAAGTAGCATAAGCAGGATCATATTTCATTCTAGCATTCAGAGATTTTTCTTTAAGCTTAGCTAATAATTTCTTAAGATCACTTCTATCATTGCAAGCAAGAAAATCTCTAGCAGATTCTTCATCCATAACATAACCCTCAGGCACAACAGGCAATTCATATCTAGGGGGAGAATCTTCATCATCACTTTCATCAATATTATCAGTTTCAATAATTTCATTCTCTCTACCCCTAGCAAGTTGTTCATCAAGAAATTCACCTAGTGGCACAGTAGTATCAAGCATAGAAGTAGTTTCATCATAAGTATCATGCAAAGTAGAAGTGGCATCATCAATAATATGCGACATATCAGAATTAATAGCACAAGCAGGTTTAGGTGTCGCAAGCTTACTCAAAACAGAAGGAGAATCAAGTGTAGAGCTAGATGGCAGTCCTTACCTCCCCTCGTAGTTGAGGGATACATTTTGGTTTTCTCGCCTTTCAAGTTCCTCACAGTGACCAGCAGATATAAATCCCAAGTGACTCAAAGAATAGAGCTATGCTCCCTGGCAACGGCGCCAGAAAATAGTCTTGATAACCCACAAGTATAGGGGATTGCAACAGTTTTCGAGGGTAGGGTATTCAATCCAAATTTATTCATTCGACACAAGGGGAGCCAAAGAATATTCTCAAGTATTAGCAGTTGAGATGTCAATTCAACCACACCTGGATAACTTAGTATCTGTAGCAAAGTATTTAGTAGCAAAGTAGTATGATAGTAACGGTAACAGTGGCAAAGGTAACAGTAGCAGTACTGTAGTGATTGTAACAGTAGCAATGGTAAAGTAACTAAGCAAAGAGCAATATGTGAAAAGCTCATAGGCATTGGATTGGTGATGGAGAATTATGCCGGATGCGATCATTCATGTAACAGTTATAACATAGGGTGACACGGAACTAACTCCAATTCATCAATGTAATGTAGGCATGTATTCCGAATATAGTCATACGTGCTTATGGAAAAGAACTTACATGACATCTTTTGTCCTACCCTCCCGTGGCAGCGGGGGTCCTAGCGGAAACTAAGGGATAATAAGGCCTCCTTTTAATAGAGTACCGGACCAAAGCATTAACACATAGTGAATACATGAACTCCTCAAACTATGGTCATCACCGGGAGTGGTCCCGATTATTGTCACTTCGGGTTTGCCGGATCATAACACATAGTAGGTGACTATAACTTGCAATATCGGATCAAGAACACAAATATATTGATGAAAACATAAAGGGTTCAAATCTGAGTTCATGGCACTCGGGCCCTAGTGACAAGCATTAAGCATAGCAAAGTCATAGCAACATCAATCTCAGAACATAGTGGATACTAGGGATCAAACCCTAACAAAACTAACTCGATTACATGATAAATCTCATCCAACCTATCACCGTCCAGCAAGCCTACGATGAAATTTCTCACGCACGGCGGTGAGCATCATGAAATTGGTGATGGAGGAAGGTTGATGATGACGACGATGACGGTTTCCCCTCTCCGGAGCCCCGAACGGACTCCAGATCAGCCCTCCCGAGAGAGATTAGGGCTTGGCGGCGGCTCCGTATCGTAAAACGTGATGAATCCTTCTCTCTGATTTTTTCTCCCCGGACGTGAATATATGGAGTTGGAGTTGAGCTCGGTGGAGCACCAGGGGGCCCACGAGGCAGGGGGGAGCCCAGGGGGGCTGGCGCTCCCCCCCTCGTGAACAAGGTGTGGGCCCCCTGGCCTTGATTCTTTCGCCAGTATTTTTTATTATTTCCAAAAATAATCTCCGTGAAGTTTCAGGTCATTCCGAGAACTTTTGTTTCTGCACAAAAATAACACCATGGCAATTCTGCTGAAAACAGCGTCAGTCCGGGTTAGTTCCGTTCAAATCATGCAAGTTAGAGTCCAAAACAAGGGCAAAAGTGTTTGGAAAAGTAGATATGACGGAGACGTATCACCCACCTGTCAGCGACTGAAAGGCAGGGAAACCTCTCCTCTCCATCATCTCCATTCCAAAACCACCGTCTCGCCTCTCCCTCTTCTCCATTGCAAAACCACCCCCTCTCCTCTCCATCATCTTCATTCCAAAACCACCGTCTCGCTTCTCCCTCTTCTCTATTACAAGACCACCGTCTCTCCTCCCATCTTCCAAAGCTAGCACCGGACCACTCAGAAGGACATCTATGGAGAGGATGCAGCAGCGAATCAGGCAGATCGCCGGCGGCGACCAGGCAAAGTTAGCCAGGTTGAAGGAGATCCTTACTTGGTTTGACAATGAGTGGGAGATTTCGAGGACGGTGAGGGCCATGTGGCAATGTATGCGAAAGAGCGAGACGACGGCGATGAGGGCGGCGATGTACTCCTCGGCGGCAGTCACACCGCAGTCCTTCGAGTTCATCGAGTATCTCCTCTGGGCGATCAGACAGATTTGCCCGAGGTGAAAGTCAGGCGGAGGTGGTGGGCGTATAGGTCGAAGGTCGAGCACCCAGAGGATAACGAATCGATCGAGTATGGTGTGCCGTTCGTGAGGGTGCAAAGCCAGCCGGAGCCACATGAGTATTCGTTCTACCACCGCAAGAGGAGGCCGGATGGCGCGACGTTGCTTCCCCGCCGTTCTCCGCGGTTCCCTCACCGCTCGCCTCGTTTCAACGGCGTCGGTAGGGTTTAAGGTAAGCTTCGCACTAACCTAATCTTCCATCTGCTCATGCTTACAATCAGTGTGACAGCTAATACAAATCATGCTTACAATCAGTCTCCGAGTACTACGCCAATCACCCTAAAATAGCTCTGGACCTTTGGGTCAAAGTTGTGACACTGTGTACAAATAAAGAAAAATAGATTGGTGCTTCTTTCAGAAAAGAGTACTCCCTAGAAAACTGCCAATATAAGCTACTAGTATTTTTTGAAGTCTAAGCTACTAGTATTTGGTTAGAGGATTTGCTGCCGAGAAAGATCCGTCCACAGTGAGCGCCACACATGCCACTGGTGGTGGTGGATGCCAATGCTTAGATGGAGCAGGGTTGGCGTCGGTAATTTTTACTTGGCACCTCGCACTCTGCATATATGTCGGTTCCATCCGTACATTTGTGCAGTTCCACCAAAATGCAGCTGAATAACCCTGTTTGCACAGATAATGAAAAAGCGTGATTACATTATAGTGGCACTAGTTGATGAAACATACAGTAATAAATAGAAGAAAATATTGCGATAGTATCATAGTATGCCATGCTGCGAGGGCGAGATGGGCCCTGCGACGCCTCATACGGTACGCCTCATACTGGAAATCGAGTAATCGACCCAAGTCTCCCCGATACACCTTCTGCCAGTGATGAACATCAGTGTACATCGGTAGTACAAGGAGGGGCCTTGAGACATTCCAATCTCTATTTTTGTGCAGGTCAACTAAAATTAAGCACCCCAGTTTGCAAAAACGCTTAAACATTAACAATGGGACTAGTTGATGAAACATATACTAACAAAGAGAAGCACTTTCTTTATCTACATTGGAAATGAAATGATAGAGATGACACTCGCTCTATTTTAACTGTATTATTACTTCATTTTACCAGTGGCACTAGGGTCGAGCAGGTGGCAAACAAGGTGTACCGTGCATCGCAAGGATGGAGGCCGGGGGTGCTTAGACTGGGATGCTGAAGCTGGCTCTATCTTCCCCCTGATGTTTCTGTGGTAGCATTTGGGTTGTAATCCAAACTTGGTCGAGCTGGTGCTGCGTCCCCCTACCTGCCTAGCTTATGTGGCGAACTTGTCTCCTGCTAGTACTCAGTCCGGTCTAGTAGTAGTTGCATAACTGCCCGTTTACACCGAGATGTTGTCGGATAATGGTTCTCTATGGTAGGGTTTCTTTAATGAAATCCGAGGAAACCCCCTCTTTTGATATATAAAAAAATCTGTGGCACTAGCAGTGCCAAAACATTGCCTCAAATTAATAGTGCCACTAGATTAAGGTGGAAAGTAATAACATTACTGCTTTATCATGGCAGTGCCAAAACAGTAGCACAAGAGCAGACTCAACATACAGGATCTTTGGCAAACGGTCAGACCAAAAATCCACATACCTCATGATGGGAACCATATCTACAGTCAACGCCATCGTAGAAGGGATGACACCAGTCACCAACATGGACGATTCAATTCATGGGACCTTTTGGTGCAGTTCACCTAAAATAAAGCAATGTCCCATGAGCTAGCAGCTTCTTCTTCATTTTTTAAGAAAAGGGCTTCAGCCCCGGTTCCATTTCCATCAGAAAACGAAACCCACAGAGCTTGATCTTCATTAGTTGCAATAAAATTGAGCAACATCAAGGTTGGTTGTGAAGCTCCTGGAATGTTCAACTATAATTTGGATATCATTTGTGCAGTTCAACTAAGATCAAGCGTGAAATGTATGTCTCTGTTTGCACAAAAAGGTGGAAAGGAGGGTGACAAACAAGTGATGAAACATACATCAAATGAAAAGAAGCATGTTCCTTATCTGAATGGCAATCCTACAAGGACAGTAGCAATTTCTAAAGTAGCAGCATTGCTAGATATTAGTGTGGGCATTAGGATTAACTATGACAACCGTTAAATACAACATTACTTTAATGGTGCCATTGCTTCATTTTACCAGCAACATTACATTAACAGCTGCTACAGAGTTGGTATTTGGGCACGGGAGAGTAGGCGGACCAGGACAATTGCATTTCTAATGAAAAGAAGCAACTTATCTTAATGGGAAATTTAGCAGGACATGAAAAAAAGTGCCATTGATTCATATTACTGGAGGCATTACATTGAAAACAACATTAGTTTAACATGTCCTTACTTTTAACAGTGCGACTGCTACATTTTACCAGTGGCATTACATAAGAGTGGCTCGGGGCAACAAACATCAGAACATGATATCTTTCCTTTTTCAACCAATAGATCGGGTTTATAATGAGTGTGTACTGCGTTTCCCTTTATTTCCTTATTGAGACTAGTTGGATAGCCAGTCTTTGCTACTTTTCGCCCCCATTATTTCCTCTTTCGACCAAGTCCTAGATTCAGGTAACAGATCTTCCCCCACCCCACCCCCTTTCTTCCTTGTTTGAACCAAGTAGTACTAGATTCGAGTGCATGAACTACTTTTACCACTTAACAGTCAAAATTTAGGTGGCTTTCGGATAGCCGATCGATCCTATCTACGAGGGGGCCTGGGAAATAGTAAAAGATACAAATGCAGCGATGTCAGGAGCTCAGGAAATAGAGCAAGCCCGGTTTCGAAGGAAGTTATACCTGAGGGTCGCTGGGATGTCGATAGGTGGGCGGCGGGAGGCCGGATCTGCCCACACTACGGCAGTGAGGAAGAAGGGGTCGGAGGCCCTCCCTAGCCAGCGGTGCTTGGGAGAGAACGACAAGGCACGATGATCGAGACGCGCCGGCAGTGGGTAAGAGCCGTCGCCAAGGACGACCGCGTGAACGTTGCACCTTCTCACCTTCCCCGGCGGAGAGGATCCGGCTGGATCTGTGACCAGTGGTGAGTAGAGACAGAGAGTGTGGCCACCGCTGTCGTGTTTAGATCTGGAGAGCACGAGACAGTGTGAAGAGAGCAACACTAGCAAGCAAGCGCGGAGGCTCCTGCCTATATAGTGGAGTACTAGTTTTCTTTTGTCTACCGGAGTCGCCTTGACCTCGTCAATGACTGTCGAGAAGTCTTCATGCACGTGCCCCGGAGGCGCAGTTGTCGTCATTTTGATCTAAAGCACCGGATTATAACATATAACACGAAAAAATGCCACGTGACAAGAAACCATAACCTCACTGCCCAAAGGAGACAACATGTGTGTGCAAACGCAATATGACCCGCGTTCCATTCAGAGAGCGGCGTGCCAGACCGACCGACCGTCTGGGGTGTCACGCGAACGCGACGAGCGTGCTGATACTCCGTACATCTGTACTGCCGTTTTCTTGAGGCTTTGCTCCATGGCGCAATCCATGGATACAATATTAGTATACTGTACTATTTAAAAGTCGAGGGCGGGGCTTTTCTAGCGCGGTAGGCGGGGCAGTTCCGCCTAGTCGGTTCGACAGAGATGCGAGAAGATGAGGGAGTAGGCTGCTGCAAATGTAGGGCTGTGTGATTTGACAGCGACTTACTCCTGGACAGGTGGGGCCCCATGATTTGACTTGCCATTTTATCATTTTAACTGCGGCGCTACGACCGCCGTGAGCTCCCGATTCCTGACCACCTCCATGGTATACAGGTGCCTCTCCCAATGCTCCACCATGTAGAGGCTGGCTCTTGCATAAGCGCCCACTCCTCTACTTTTTCCTTGCCTCTTTCCTCCACATATGCAAAAATGCCATGTAAGCGGGCTTATAGCCCACTATTGTACTTGCTCATACAGGTGCTAAGCCTGCCACATAGGCATAAAGTCGGATGTGGCAAGTTAATTACTCCCTCTGTCTAGGTGTGCAAGTCATCTTACGAAAACCAAATAATCCCAAAACACTTAGGCGTGGTGCATACATCGTTTCTTGTTTCTTGACATATCAACCAATAAAAGATGTGGGGTGTGCATGCTTTTAATGACTTGAGACTACCATTTCATTGGAAGAGGTCACTCTTGGCAAATGCAATAAATACTATGAAGAAAGAGATAGAGAGAAGTAAAAAAATACTCTTATAGCCAACCTTATAGCTAACCTTGTTGTATAAGTGATGACTATGTATGACATGCCAACATCAGATAGCCTAACGCACCGTGTTAAATCTCCAAGGGCGCGACCGCGCGAGCGAGGCGACGGTCGTGGTAGGCACGACCATGATACGGGCTGCTGGCAGCCCTTGGATCTGAGATCGAACGGTCGCATGCTAAGTTGCTGAAAATTTGCAAAATAACCCTCCAGGATAGGATATTCACCCATAGGTCTAGAATCACGCCATGCAACCGTTCGATCTCAGATCCAAGGGCTCTCGGAAGCCCGTATCATGGGAGAATGGAAAGCTTCGTATCACCTGTAATTTTCCCGACGCTTGACATGACATCGAAAGCAATTTAATTGGGCATCGAGTAGACATGACATCTAATTGGGCCCCCATAGTACTGTGCATGAATCCATTTATCCACCAGGCAAGCCACTACCCTGCCGTTCGCACGCTCCACTCAGCATTTTTACAAAAACCGCTGGCAGTTCTCGCTCGTACTCATCCCCGGACGTCCTTTAACATTACAGCAGTTCGCTCCTAGTCGTCCCGTCCTTTCACATTACGGCAGTTCCACTAATCCTAACCCTCCTCCCAAATCCATGGCATCCCAAATCTCCATGATCGGTGGTGAGTACAAGGTTCACCGGCGATGAGTTCGATGTCATCTATACCCGTTCTTCTGCAACGGTGAAAGGATGCCTTGCTCGCTTCAGACGCATGTTCGAAAACTCAAAGGATGAGTGGGCCGCTGGGCTAGATGTTGAGTAAACCACAGTCCTACAAAGCGAGAAGACTCTAAAGGAGGTAGAGAAGAAGAAGCCCGCCGTGATCCAGGTTTGCGTGCATGACTTATGCTTGGTCTGCCACATATGCCATGCCGACGTTGAGTGCCAGGATTTTAAGAACTTCCTCAAGGACGGCCGAGTCAAATTCGTTACCGTAGACTTTAGGAATGACATGGATGTCCTGGATCGGATAGGCCTCGTTGTAGGCAACCCCTTCGACCTCCAGAAGGAAGGGCTGGTGCCCTCCCGTCATCAGCCTTCAGTGCTGACCCTGGCAAGAGCCATGGTCCATCCTTCGTACGGTACACTGAAGAAACCTCCGTTCAAGTTTCATCATGCATGGGAGTGGAATGTACTAGATATAGAGCACATCCACTATGCTGCAATGGATGGCTACCTTTGTTTCAATATCTACAAGGGTTGGATGAAGAACAAGAGCCAAGTGTGCGGTTCAAGCAAAGAAGTATCGCCCAAGAGGAAGAGGGACAAGGACGAAGTCGAGCACGTGGACGAGTCCGAGTAAGGTGGCAGTGTCGTTGCTCATGGTGGTTCTAATGCAGTGTCTACCAGATTAGTTGCTTAATTTAATTTTAGGTGTGCTTAGTTTTGTTTGAGGGGTGTGTTGTGCTGAGCCCCCAGCAGAACTATGTTATGTTCCTTCTCGTTACTTTAACTCTTCAGTACGTACATACTAGTATTTCTTACAGTTCATCTTTTAGTTGGTATAGTACTACCAGTCGTTTCTTCACATTATATAAGTACAATATATATGGCCAACATCATATAGCCAGCAGTTTAGTTGTCAAAGAATTTCAGGGTGCTTAGTTTTATTTGAGGGGTGTGTTGTGCTGGACACCATATTGTGCCTCAAATCTCTTTGGCCATTTTATAATGACATAAATACCAATGGACCAACATGCCAGCTCTCCCTCTATCTCACTACAGTAAAATAAAGTGTGGGGCCTACTTGATCCCAACAGCATTCTTATTTTCCTGTAAAATTATTCGCTTGGTTAGTCCTGACAAGCGGGGCCACACTTATCATTGTGAGAATCGGCTTATTTTTGTCATATAACATGGTCAACGGGTTTGACGTGAAAATAACAATGTCTAATGGCATTTCTGAGCAAACATCTAACTTAACGATGGCATTTTTGAGATATCTAATTGCATTTTTGAGCAGGCATCTCATGGATCGATGGCATTTTTGAGTAGTTGTAACTTCTAATGGCAAAATTGAGTAGTGATACACAACTAGTGGCATAAATAATAAGAACCCAAGAATTAAATAGGTATGCTAATTTCTTTAATATAATTTAGCACCCCATTTAAGCACGTACTAGCTTTTTTAATAGTACTATATGCATAATTTGGCGACGAGCGCTCTCTATATGTACCACCTTTTTTCTTTAATTTCATCTTGTTAGTTTTTCTCCATGGCGCAATCGATCGATACTACCACTGTACAAAAGTATACATTTTTTTAAAAGGCTAGAGGGCGGGGCAGTCTAGCTTGGTCGGTTTCAAGAGAGGCGAGGGCCTTTGTGATTTGACGGCTGATTACTGCTGGAAGGAGGGGCCTTGTGATATGACTGCTTGTATAAATGTGCCGACGACCTGAGGAGGAGCAAAGAACCATGCGGTATACTCAAGTTTTCCACTGGAGTAGTACGACAGAGGAGCATGAAACACGGCAACCCAGTGCCATATGGCGATAAAAAATGATCTAATTTGCTAGTCATCTCATTGTTAGCATTTTTCTATTCATGCCTCGCAGAGAACGTGACACGTGCGGCGAAACACCCGAAGCAAAAGAAGAAACACAGGAGCAAAAGAAGAAGGAAGATTATCACCCCAAAAAAAGAAGGAAGACGCACACACAAGTCTGGGGAGCTGCTCTCTACTACATGAAGGGTTGCTGGCCGCGGAGTCGTCACTACTTCTTCATCGCCTCCACGACCTCCATATCCTTGCGCGTCTCCTCCGCCATCTTCTTCATTCTATCCATGATGCGGGATTTCTCGACGCGAGCCTTCATCATCTGTTCCACGGCCGCATTACGTACCTTGACAGCAGCCGGGTGCTCGATGCGGAGCTTCGCCAACTCCTCCTTATGTTCCATGACGAGGGCCTGCATCATCTTCATCGAGGAACTACTATTCTCATGCAGCTTCTTCCAGCCGGCGTTCTCCTCATTCAGCAGGTCGAGCTTGTGGCAGAGCTTCGCCTTGTCCTCCTGAAGTTGCAGGATTTCGTCGGTCGCCTTCTTCTCCGAGGCAATGCTCTAATTCAGCAACATCACCAAGCCAACGGTCAACTCCTCCTGCTCACTGAGCTCAGCGGGCATGTCGTTGAGGCTCTCCTTCAGCAGCTCCACCAAGCCATGGATGAACTCCTTCTCCTTATTGAGGTGCTTATTGAGCTGATCGTGCATGCCATCGAGGGATAATGACTCCAGCGCCGCCAGCTCGGCATGTTCGCCTCCGTGGCTAGGGCGCTCCCGGGAGCCAACGCCTGCCCGTGAGAGATCTTTCGAGGTCTCTGCGTGGCGGCGAGCCCTCTCTTTTTTTCTGCAGCCTTGGTTGTGGCTTCCTTGTTATGAGTAGTTCTCGACCTGGAGCTCTACATACCGGCCATGGCAAGGACGGACGAAGAAGAAGGACTTGTGAGGAGGAAGGTAGAGTAATTTTCGATTAGGTAGTTTCCCTTTTTATAACCTAAGTACTAGCACTAGTACTAAAACCTGCATAGTGGGAACACGTTCAAGTTTGGTACGTACTAGTAGGTGTGAGCAGGCTTGCACTTAATTGTAGCACTAGTACTTTGGAATGTGATGGGAACAAGGTAAAGATTAATTGATGGTTTTGGTTTCGAGGCCCGTAACGGCTCCCGATGAGTTTAGCGGAACATAAATTTCAAGTACTCCCTCCATCTCAGTTTACAAGGCTTGCACGTGTATCTAGGTTGTCAATGTAACTTATATAAAATAAATTGTTTAACATAAAAAATATATCATTAAAAAGAATATTTGAAGTTTGTAATGATATTTTTTCGTAATGTATGCCTCTTATTAAGTTGGTCAAATTAATGACCTAGGTACGCGTGCAAGACTTGTAAACTGAGATAGAGGGAGTACAGTACTACACTACTCAAATGCGGTCGCACAAGTTAGTGATGTAACTGGTCGTACATGTCAGACCAAGCCGATGCGTGTCCCTTTGGTGAGACATGGGTCCGACCGACAGTCTGTTGGTGCGACCGACCGTAAAGTATTACGTGATGGAGACTTCTGGTTGTGGCTTCGGTTGATTGTCACGACCAAGCATTCTAAAACTAGTGATAAATCACTTACCATATTTTTCCAAACAACGAAGTATTTTCACAGGAATACAATACATATAGATGGAGTGATTGTCAAGGTTGCAAACCGACATGGCGTTGCAAGTTCACTGCAGCAGCAACCGACTAGGTCACTGCATCGCTGGCGGGGAAGGAGGGCAGCTCACCTCGCCTACGATGCATGCCCAGCGGCGCCGCCGCAACTGGTCCCGGGATTTGGCTTCTCCTACCGCCCATTTGAACAGTTGCACCGGCTGCTCATGCCATTGCGAAGGCATGCGCGTTCTTTCCTCCGCAGTCGACTCCGTGAATATGATCTCTGCCATTAGCCCTAGCTCGAAATCAACGCGACGCTGCCAGATGCTGACATCCCTCAACATCTCTCCCCTAAGATCGACTTGCGCCTCCGCCTTGTGCTGCGCCAGGCGCAGCTCCTTGGAACTTCTCTCCAATTGATGCGATGCTTCCTCGATCCGATTTGCCCTTGCTGCCCACCACCTGAAACGCAGCCCTGGCATGTCCTCCGGCGCCACCAATCTGTGATTCTAGAGCAATGGATCCCCTCTAAAACACATGTGGGTTTCTCTCAAAGGCGGCAGTGCTGCGGGCCGCAGCGAGAGGGCAGCCCACAGGATCCTGGGATCTAAGGGATTATCCATGGCGGGATCCGGTGGGTGAGGCGGGGAGGCGAGCCTAGGCGCTGGGAGAGCCCTACGAGGCTAAGATAAAGATAGTACTACTCCACTCCGTCCATATTTAAATACAAAGGCCACCAACAGTAGCCCTGGCAAAAATTGATCATACTGCCTGCGTCCTGGTTTATTGGCCCCCTTTTTTGTGCCACTTTTTATGACATGCATAAATATTATGTTACTTACAAATATGGTCAAAAATTGGCACAAAATACGAAGGAGAGCAGTGGAAGTACTAGCAACCCATGATTTAACTACTCGCATGCGCGCAGTGGAGTAGTAATGTCTTTCTTCTGCCCTCACGTCCACTTAATTTGCATGCGCTATATTAATTGACCATCAATGAAGTGAAGGACTTTACACGCGTCAAATTATCACACGGGGTGGACCTTCGTACAAAATGCGTCCCCCCGTGTACCCGCGTGTGCGTGCGAGGGAATGAGTGCGTGCGTAGCGTGCGTGCACATCTTTGCTTCGTGCATGTACCGCCAGTGCGGCTCAGAGAGGACGAGTACATTCTTCTGGAACAGGCAGCACGTCACTGTGATCAATCCATGCAAGGACGTCGCGACAACGACTCCACATGTGCCACGTGGCTTCATGAACTGTAAGAGAGACACTGTGTAGCATGCCATTAGAATCCTAATTTACGTGTTTTTCCCATACTCGAAGTACTAGTAAGGTACACGTGCATTGCACGCATCAGATTTGGCAACCAAATTATGAATAAATACCACACTATAGCATGTAAGCTCTGAGTCATATATGCCTGATGTAGACCTTCGTTTATTTCTTATAGTTCATCTCATTCAAAATAAATTAGTTTTATAAAAAAGCTAGGGCCTCTTTGATTTGTAGGATTTCCAAAACGTGGGAATAGGAAAAACATGGGATTAGAGTGGAGTGTCATCTTGAATCCTACAAGATTGTACGAGTGTTTGATTGTGCATAGAAAAAACGCAGGATTCTTTCAAAGAGGTTTGAGTGGATGGGATGTTTCCTATGAAATCTAGTGCAAATGAATCCTATGAAAGAATTCCTATGGTTTACAATCCTACGAATCAAACAACCAAGATAGGAAAAATTCCTAAGGATTAGAATCCTCCAAAATTCCTTTGAGAATCCTTTGAATCAAAGAAGCCCTTAATATATTTCATGATTCGTGGAATTGTGCGTCGTAAAGCATAAAGTAAAAACAAATAATGGCAATTCAACTAAAAAAAGTTTGGGCAGTTATGATACGGAAGATTCTAGAACAAAGGAGAAGCACTTGTGTTTTGAGGTTTGTGCATTATGCTTAAGTTCAACCATGGAGTCTGCTAGATTGTACATGTGGCAAAATCCGGTGGGGGGGCTAGTAGATGGTGCGAGGGGCCAAGTGGAGGGAGACTATGAAGGAGTGCACAAGTGCGAGATCGATATTTAAAGAGAGGGGGCGAGAATGTGCGTCATTGTGCGCAGTGGCGGAGCCATGAAAAATAAATGAGCTAGCGGGCCAAGCATTGCTAATACTTTACGAGGAGGGCCAATTCATCAACTTAAACCATTTTACCAGCAATTGTCTAATGATCACATTCATATTAGCCTCGATATATAGTGATGTTAGGGGGGCAGGGCCCTTGCTGCCCCCTGTCTTCGCCACTATGCGCGCGTCTGAGAGATGAAGCGGAAGGCATGGATGATGAGAGGGGGATGTTGGATATATAATTAATGTGTGTGTATTAGCTATGTAATCCTATATAGAGAGGTATAGATTGATCGATGTGGACGTGGGAAAGAGGGTGAGACCTCACTAGATATATAGATTGATCGGTTTGTGTGGGAAACTGTGAAAGACCTAGCTATATATACACACACATAGAGGAACATCGATCATTGCACATGCACGTGAGAGATAAAGAATGCCCGATATGATGGAGAGGGGGAGGTGTGTGTGTGTGTGTGTGTGTGCATGCATGGGAGACCGACCGGAAGAAAAATATTACATGTGTGCGATGGATAATGCCGACTGGTACTGTGTGTGCATGCATGCACGGGAGAAAGTTAGTGGTACAATTATAAAAGAGAAGATGACTGTGTGGGTGTAAAAGACTAGGTGAGGTCATAATCAATGTAAAGTTGAATTCAAATATTTGAATAAGAGATCATGATGTTTGAAACCCATGCATGCATGAATATAACTGAGATATGCGCGGTGTGGTTTGGAAACAAGCATGTTGTACTGTATACACATTGAACAAGGTCAGACTGATTTGAATTTGAGATATTGATGGCAGACATCGTTTGGCCACATTGCATCCATGCATGGACACACTATTCTAATTGGAGATGATGGGTGGCTTTTGCATCACATATCTATATCTATACCCCTATATATTATATATTATATTTTTTAAGTAGTGTGCGGATAAATTTAACTTTGAAAGATGGTCGTTGGATGAGGCCAATCCGATGGTGCAGAGATGGCAAATTTGAGCACTACTGGCCATTGGATATCATCTAGATTCCACCAGATTTTGCCACATGTACAATCTAGAAGACTCCATGGTTGAACTTAAGCATAATGCACAAACCTCAAAAGACAAGCACTTCTTCTTTGTTCTAGAATCTTCCGTATCAGAATTGCCCAAATGTTTTTCTACATGATTTTCCATTATTTGTTTTTACTTTATGCCTTACAACGCACAATTCCATGAATCTTAAAATAGATTAGCTTTCTTATAAAAACTAGATGATTTTGAATGAAATGAACTATAAGAATTAAACGAACATCTACATCATGCATATATGACTCAAAGCATACGTGGTATAATGTGGTATTTATTCATAATTTGGTTGCCAAATCTCATGCGTGCAATGCACGTGTACCTTACTAGTCTAGATGGTGTTTGTGTGTGTGTTGTGCTTGTTAAACACATTGTACGTAGTATATCATACATGGTTTAGATTACGAACATCTAGCTAGAGCATACATGTACTATGATTTGAATTCAACATAAAATGGATACATATATTTGAATTTGAGATCATATGTACATGTAGTTCGTATTTTATAGGAATTTGATTCTCCTATATTCATGTCTTGTGTTGTGAAGATAATATTTAGATGGTTGTATAACTAACCCAAGTACAATCCCATTCAACCAGGGAAAATGTACTCAAATTTAGTCCATATGCTAGACAACACACATTGTTTTTTTATTGTTGAGGGAAGTGCAAATTGTTTTGGTACTGTACACGTTATGTTTGTTGTCCCGATTTTTTTAGTTTTTTTGTTGTATTTGAATGCATTTCTAGTAATATAGTAAAACGGGACATGGCTCTCTCTAGTGATGAGGTGCGAATTGTCTTTTTTTGGTACACGTTAAGCTTGTTCTCCCAAAATTTCAAGCCGCGCCTTGTTATGCCGAAATTTCAAGCTAGCGTCTCTGTCTATCGTGCTGTGAAACTCCCGCCTCTTCAACCCTCGCCTTGTTACCCCAAAATATTTAAGATATATCTTTGTCTCATTGTGCTCCGACAACTCCCTCCATCTCAACCCGCGCCTTGCTATTCCAAAATTACAACGCGCGCGTAAACTCCCACCTCCTGTGAAATCCCGACATGCAAAATGCCCGTGATACCCCTGAAGCGAAAGAACCGCCTAGCTCAAATCGGTGGGGGTACTTTCATAACTTACCCCACATTTCAGACAAGCGCGTCCCTAAGCCATGGTTCCCCACTCCCATCCCATCCGCCCACCCATTCATAAACCGAGGCCGCGAAAACCCGCGAAGCCCCACACCCTCCTCCGTCCGCCACCCAGCTGGAGCCTCTTCCCCGACGACATCGTCCACAGCAACACCTCGACGCCCCTCATCCATCGTACTGGATGAGGATCCATCGTCGATCTCGTCGTCCCGCCGGTTCAGCCACCCCGTCCTCCACCTCCAAGGAGCTGCCCCGATGTTCCCCTCGTCTTTCGCGCCACCTCCATTCCCACACCACCATCTTCATCTGCACCACCGGAAGAGCATCATCATCACCATTTCCTCGGATGAAGCTGAGGCCTAATCAGCGCCACCAAAGAGGTTGTACACTAATCGCCGCATTTTCTTCTTGATTTGACCTCACGGTGCTGCCGGCGCTCGGTCCCGAGCCGACACGGCGCGGCTCCATCAACGGCGGCGTTGCCGGCCACTTCCTCCACAACGTCGCTCCCTCGGTGGTGACGTCCACATCAATAGGAGCTGCTGTTGCTTTAGCTCTCGCTCGCGCTGCTGCTCTGCTCTTGCTCTCGGTCCCCTGCTTGGTCTTCTCTTGCTCTTGCTCTTGCTCACGCTGCTGCTCTCGCTCTTGCTCTTTCTTGCGATGCTGCTCCGATTTAGCTACACTTCAGTCGTAGCGGGGAGGGGGGCTCGCCGGAGAGGTACCCCAGTATCTATCTTAGGGTTCAGCGTGGGGGCGGTGGTCGCCGGCGGTGGTGGGGCGGTGGCGCGGGGATCGCCGAAGAAAAAGCTCGGCACGGGGGGGGGCCTAGAGGGATGGCCGGGGTGGTTGCGGACCGGCGGTGGGGAGTGGTTTCGGGGCGGGCGGGGCGGCGCAACGCCGGCCGCGGGCAGTGGGGGGCGGCTGTTTGGCCGGTGGTGGCTGGCGGCTCAGGGTAGCCTCACCTGATGCTGCTACACGACCAGCTGCCCCGGCTCTCGCACGCGCTGCTGCTGCTGCTACTACTGCTTTTTTCTGCTACTAGTGCGTCCAGTTTCGACAGTAAAATTCAGTTTCGACAGAAAAATTCAGTTTCGACAGTTAAGTTCAGTTTCGACAGTTAAATTCAGTTTTGACAGTTAAGTTCAGAGATGCGCGGCTGATGTATTTTACATCTAGCACTTTGTTGTTATGTATTTTACGTCATCTATTGGAGATGCTATTAGAATTCCACTCAGGTTAACGTTGTCTCTCTTGTCCTGCTTCAGCCTCGGCGTCGTACAACTCACCGGAGCTACTCCAACGATGAAACCCTCCATCACAGTGGAGCAGTACCCCGGGCTCCATCTCCAGACGCCTAAGATCTTCTTCCCCTCCTCCGACAGCCAAGTCAGCCGGAGCATCCTCACTGACCAACCCAATCACGCTGAGATCGACATGGCTTCGCCAAAGAGGTTGTACACTTGTGGTTTGACTTAATCTCACCATGCTTCTTTGCATCCTGTGATCTTCCAATTCTTGTAAATCAAACACCCAGATTGGTAGAAATCCTGTGTTTTTAAATTCTCTATTTTGCACGTGCATTCCTATCCTATTCCTGTCTATTTCCTATCCCTGCATTGTTAGAATCCTCAAATTCAAACAAGCCCTTACACAATTACTTCTGTTACATATATGTGTCAAAGAAAACCTTGTGTGGTTTGTCCTGCTCCTATTGCGATGTGTTCCACCCCAGCTCAGCTGCTCCAACGACGGAAGGTTTCACCACAGCAGGGATCCGCTCTCCAGACTGTCTTTCGCCGCCTCAGATCTTCTTCCCCGCCGCTGGCAGCCATGACAACTGCATTACCATCATCAACTGAGCAGATGACCTTGAGGACTACACGGGTCCGCAAGAGAGGTCGTACTCTTCCGTGTCTGCTTACGTTATGCATCACTTAATATGATGACATGCTACTTTATCGTCGTGTTCACCTATTAGACTCCGAGTCAGGTCCAAACTAATGCTGAAACTTGAGTTTTTAAATGGTTGTGTGGTACATATTGGGGCATCAATTAGTACTATATGTCTACTATCTGGTCAATCTCGGGTGTCTACTATGAGTTTCATGTTGGGTGCAAACAAACATTAAAGGAGCCATTATCTGTATTTTTTAACTAAAGCTATTATCTGCCTGCTATCATTGGTTTTGGGTCTATCCACAGTTTGCTACTATCACTCTGGATTTGTGCATGTTCTCCTTACATAATCTCACTATGTTTTATTCCTATGCATGTCAGTTATTGTACACAATGGAACTGAACATGTAGAGCAAAAGAGACGAGCCTTGCGTGGCAATAAAATTTCATGCAGACGTTGCTCCATGGTGGGCGCAAAGGCAGCCCCCCCCCCACCCATTTCGAATCGTAATCAGGAAGATAACTATTCTGAGGGGGATTCAGAAGGAGAAGACCACTCCTATTTACCCCTTGAGGTCTTCGCTCTAACTTGGCATGCTGATGTTGGTAATATCATGCATATGGTGCCTTGCATTGCTTACTGTATATATCAAATATGTCATCTGCTTAGTTTAGACATGCTTTGTGTCAATGCCATCTGTTTAGTTTCTTTATCGTATATGTGAATCATGCAATGCCATCTTGTTTAGCCAGGCATCATATATGTGAATTTTGCAATGCCACCCTGGTTAGTCAGTCATCTTATATGTGAATTATATCATGCCATCATTTTTTTATTATGTGTTAAATTTGTCAACAATTTTAGTACATTCAATTACTCTTCCTGTGCATCAGACATTCGGCACGGTCATGGAAAAATCTGAAGTGGAAACAAGTTCTTCAGAGCAGGCCATGCTATCTGACGAAGCGCATGTTTTGCTGGTTACAGATAGCTCCTCAGAGGAGGATTCAGAGACAGATGACCAGTCCTATTTCCCCCCGAGGTGCATGCTCTAACTTGGCAGGGTTATGTTGCTCATATCGTGCGTATGGTATCTTGCATTGCTATGTCATTTGCTTAGTTTAGACATGCTTTGTGTGAAAGCCACCTGTTTAGTGTCTAATTACCATATATTTGAATTATGTGATGCCATCTTGTTGCAAGACATTATATATGTGAATTATGCAATGCTATCTTGTTGCAAGGCATTATATATGTGAATTATGCAATGGCATGTTGTTTAGCCAAGCGTCATATATTTGAATTATATCATGTTGTCCTTTTTTTATATTTCTCGTTGCATTTGTCAACAATGTTTGTATATTCAACTACTCTTCCTGTGCATCAGCCATTTGAATTGGTGATGGAGAAATCTGGAGTGAAAACAAGGTCTTCAGAGCAGACAATGCTACCTGCTGAAGCAAATATCTTGCTGGTTATAGATAGCTCTTTAGAGGAGGATTCAGAGGCAGATGACCAGTCCTATTATCCCCCTGAGGTGTATGCTCAAACTTGGCAGGGTTATATTACTCATATCATGCATATGTTGTATTACAATGCTTAGTTTTTACATCATATACACAATATTGAACGTCATCTCCTTAGTTGACACATCATATATGCGATTGCCCTCCACTCACTTGCTTAGTATATAAATCATATATTTGAATTATATCATGCCAAGATGTTTACATAGGCAGCATGTATATGAATTATGGCATGCAAACCCATTTTCTAAAGACATAATATAGTTATATCATCTCATCCTGTTTACATAGTCATCATATTTTGAATTATGTCATTCTATCCATGAATTATATCATGCCATCATGTTTCCATCGACGGCATGTTTGTGATTTATGGCATGCCAACCACTTTAATAGACACATCGTATAGTTATATCATGTCATTTTGTTTACGTAGTCATCTTATTTTTAAGTATGTCATTCTATCCTATTTAGTTAGCCATCATACATGTGAAATTGTGTCATGCTATCCTGTTTAATTAGCCATCATATATGTGAAATTATGTCCTGCTATTCTATTTGGTTAGACAACATAAATGTGAATTATTTCATGCCCTGTTTTCTTCCCTACTATCCATTGCACCTGCCTATCTTACAATGTGTGTACACTCAATTAATTTTCTTGTTTATCAGCCATTTCAATTGGAGGGGGTGATGTCAGTATCTGTGGCAGTAAAAACACGATCTTCAGAAAAGATCGTGCTACCTGTCGATGCAGATAGAACCACGGTTGTACTTGCCCAAGAACCAGTCCCACCACACATAACCCAGACTCACGCAGATAGTACCCCTACCCAGTTGGACAGAGAACGAGCTACACCCCTTCTAACCCAACCCCAGCAGATAGTAACCCAGTTCCAGTTGACACAACACCGTCTCCACCACAGAGCACCCGAACACGAGCAGTTAGTAAGGCAACTGCAGTGCCCAAATCACGAGGACCACCACGCCGAACCTCAAGTCAACGCTTAAAGCAAAAGAAGAATTGTTCTCAGGACAGGTTCCGTAGCTATGGTTCATACTACTTTGCTCTTGCATCACTGTATTTACTCATACCAACTAATTTCAAATTTGAAGGATGCAATTGAAACTCCAATGGCGCAACTTGTATGTTTTAAACCTGTTTCTTTAACGTGTTTGCTGTTGTAACTTGCTCTATGTTGATTTCAGTTTCAATTGAATAAACAGTTAAGTTCTCATGCCATGCACATTACAAGTGTTGTTATTGTTGTGTAGTTTCCCACACTTATATTCTGTCTATGCTGCTTTGTCTTAAATAGATATGATTCGAACTATATCTGTCTTGATTTGGCAACATAAACTAGAATGATATAGACCATACAGTGACCATACTACATAGATATATGTTAGTTTCATGCTGTTATCCTGTCCACTTACTACTGAATTGGTTCACCAAAATGAGTTTCATATACTACATTGTAAACATGTGATGTGTTTGTTTGTTTCTCTTTTAGAACGCGGATAAAATATTGGAGAAGAGTACCCCGTAATGCAATGGTAAAGGAAGTAATGCAGATGAGGTTCAAGATAGTGAGACATCCCTGTTGGTCTCCAAGAAAGATGATAAAAACTATATTGAAGACACTGAGACAACCCCAAAGTCCTGTCTTGATGTAGTGTTCGAGTTACTGGCTACTACTGCTGGCACCAACTCTTTGAACTTGCTGCCTGAATCAGTTCGGCTTCTTGAGTCTCAACTTCAAGTTGAAAGACATCGATCAGATGTTATGCGACAGGAAGCCGAAGGACTTAGGAAGTCCCTGCAGAATTCAGATGCATACTTCCTGGTGCAACAGCAAGTGTTGGAGGATTTAAGCGCCAAACAAGAGAAAGTTAATAAGCTTGCTAAGCATCTTGCTAGCATTATGGGTACTCGGGATATTGTTTCTTGAGATCTTCTGAAGTGGTTTCAGTTCTGGACTTGTTTTGCTGCGGCGTTTATTTGCACTAGTCGCCAACTTTGACAACCAGTGTATATGATATGCTGCTTTGTTCCCTATATTTGCGCTGGTGGCAAACTTTGATGCACAGTGGATGTAATATGTGTAATAGCCGTGATAGCCTAGCGTAAGTTGCTTGCTTATTTATTTCCTTGTTGTCTTGTCTATTTGTTTGCTTGTAGTCAGTGCAGTTCTTTTTCCGCGGTTTGCTAGTGGCCGCAATAACATATTTTTTAAAACTAGGCCACAATAACCATGGGCTACATATTTACTGTAGTTACCATGGGCCTCGTACGGGCTGTAGAAACAATGTGCCTTTTAAGGGCCGTCGAAACAATGGGCCTTCGATGGGTTGTAGCATTAATGGGCCTTCTACGTGCCGTATGATCGATAGGCCAAACGTGAGCCAATAACAGACGCATTATGGGCCGTAAACGGGCTAGATTTGGAATCGTCCGTTCATGATCCGACAATAACGGGCCGTCGTTAATCAGCCATATTTGACGACGCTATGAAAACGGCCCAACGGATTAACAGGCTGCAAACGGGCCGATTGTAACCGCGGGCTGAATTTGGCCCACAAGCAGAAAAGGCCAATAATGGGTCGTAAGTAACCGAATGCTGGAAATGAGCCCAAGAATAAATGGCCCCTGAGAAGGCCAAAATATAACACGGGTTGGAAATGTCCCAATGGAATAATGGGCCGTTAATGGGTATAAAGGGGTACACTGTTCATTGCGGGCCAGATTCACCACGGGCCGTTAATGGGCCAAGAGTTACAAGTGGCCTCGTATGGGCCGAAAGACATCATGGGCCATACATGGGCCGGAAGTTACAACGGGCTGGAATCATATTGGACGGCCCAGATGAAGCTACTGGGCTTAATTCCAATAGGCCGTAACGGGCCGTAAATGGGCTATATACGAACAGGCCGTTAACAGGCTTTCCGTGGGCCGGCCTGTTACCTTTTGACCAAGTCAAACGGGCCGGCCTTTTCACCGGAATGGGCCTCTGTTGGGTTGTGCCATGTGTCGACGTATCATAGGTGCCTCATGTCCAATGAATGGATGACATCTATCCCAACGGTGAGCCAACACATGTTTCCTCCGGCCAATGAGAATTTTACACGTGGAAAATCCTCATAGGTCCGGGCTGTTAGCGGGTTATCGGATCCAAAACCGGACTCGATAGCTTAACGGCGGCCCGTTACGGTGGATGCCACATGTCGGTCACCCTTGACGAAAGCACTTCCATGACGCGCGATTTATCGTCATGGAAGTGGACACTTCCGTGATGACAATTTTGGTAATGTCATGGAACACTTCTACGACAGCACAGGTATGACTCTCTTGATTCTGTCATAAAATTGTCATGGATGTACATGCATGACAGAAAATGTTACCTACTATGACAAACACGTATCATCACGGAAGTGTCTTTTTTGTAGTGTAGGAGTAGTTCAGAGGTCCCAGGCAGGAGGCCTTCGCCGTTTCGATCTAGAGTCGTTGTTTGATTTCGCCTTCTTAAGGTACCTTTGTAAATATCTATACATAGACCTAACTCTTGATGTAATATCGAGTCTTACCACCCTGGCTTGTAATATTTTGTTTCTTTGTTTAAATTTGAGTCTTAGAGTTTGTGTTGTGATATTATACCGTGAGTCACTTATCTTGACCGTACATGTTGTGTGGATGTTTAGTGCACAATAAATTTTGGGGGAGTCACACTTACTACAAGAGAATGTTCTGGCCTATCCTTTGCTATAAAAAGAATTGGGCTACCTTGCTGCACCTTCGCAACTATTGCGCTACTCGTTACGAATTACCTTGCTATGAAACTATCTGTTGCCTCTAATTTCAGTGCTTGCAGAGAATACCTTGCTGAAATTCGCTTGCCATTTCCTTCTGTTCCTCATTGGGTTCGACACTCTTACTTATCAAAAGGACTACGATTGATCCGCTATACCTTTGGGTCATCAAGACTCTTTTCTGGCGCCGTTGCTAGGGAGTGAAGCGCCTTTGGTAAGCAGAATTTGGTAAGGAAACATTTATATTATGTGCTAACATTTACTATCACTTATCACTATGGAAAACAATCCTTTGAGGGGCTTGTTCTGGGTATCTTCACCTCGACCGAAAGAAATAAGAGTTGCCCCTCAACGTACTAAACCTACTGAAAATATTTACTATGAGATTCCTACGGGTATGTTAGAGAAACAACTAGCTAATCCTTATGCAGGAGATGGAACAGTACATCCTGATATGCGCTTGATATATATAGATGAAATTTGTGCATTGTTTAAGCTTGCAGGTTTATCCGAGGATGGAGTTCAGAAGAAAGTATTCCCTTTACCTTTGGAGGGAAATGCATTGACATGGTATGGCTATTGGATGATATTGGAACATGGGATTGGAACCGATTGAAATTGGAATTTCACCAGAAGTTTTACCCTATGCATTTGGTTCATCATGATCAGAATTATATATATTGTGGCCTCGTGAAGGAGAATGTATCTCTCAGGCTTGGGGGAGGCTTAAGTACATGATGCATACATGCCCCAATCACAAACTCTCAAGAGAAATAATTATATAAAAAAATTACGCTCAGCTTTCTCACAATGGTCAATCCATGCTCGATTCTTCTTATACGGGTTCCTTTATGAAGAAAACTATTGAATTAAAATTAGGTCTTCTGGAAAGAATTAAACGCAACTCTAGAGATTGGGAACTCGACAAAGGTAACGATTTAGGTATAAAACTTGAGTTTGATTGTGTTAAATCTTTTGTGGAAACTTATGGTTTTCATAAGTATAGTACTAAATATGGACTTGACTCTAAGGTAGTAGCCACCTTTTGTGAATCATTTGATACTCATGTTGATCTCCCTAAGGAGAAGTGGTTTAGATATCATCCACCTATTGAAGAATTGTTAGAGGAACCTGTTATAGTTAAATATGAAACTATTATTTATAATGTTGATCCATATGTGCCTACTGCTTATATTGAGAAACCCCATTTCCCTGTTAGGATCAAGGAACATGGAAAGCTACAATAGTGGTTAATAGAAGTAATATTATAACACCTAGACCATCTTAACAAATAAGTTGTAACCTAATATTGCAATGGTTAAAGATCTCTTAGTTGATAATGTTGATGGGCATGTTATTTACTTCTGTGAGGAAGCTGCTAGAATTGCTAAACCCATTAGAAATGAACGAGATATGTAGATAAGAATAAGCCCATGGTTGGTATTCCTCTTGTTTCTGTTAAAATTGGAGATCATTGCTACCATGGTTTATGTGACATGGGTGCTAGTGTGAGTGCTATTCCATTTACTTTATATCAAGAAATTATGAATGATATTACACATGCTAAGATTGAAGATATTGATGTTACCATTAAACTAGCAAATAGAGATACTATTTCACCACTTGGGATTGTTCGAGATGTTGAAGACTTGTGTGGTAAGATCAAATAACCTACTGATTTCTTAGTACTTGGTTCACAACAAGATAATTTTTGTCCCATTATATTTGGTAGACCTTTCGTGAATACCGTTAATGCTGAAATTGATTGTTTTAGAGAAAAGGTTAGAGTTAAATTTGGTGATGTATCTCATGAGTTCAATTTCTCTAAGTTTCGTAGACAACCGCATGAGAAAGAATTGTCTAGCAAAGATGAAATTATTGGTCTTGCTTCTATTGTTGCTCGTCCTACCGATTCTTTAGAACAATATTTGCTAGACCATGAAAATGATATGCGTATGAATGAAAGGAATGAAATAGATGAGATATTCTTTAAACAAGTGCCTATCCTTAAACATAATTTGCCTGTTGAAACTCTTGGGGATCTTCTTCCACCTAAGAGTGATCATGTATTTGAGTTGAAGAAATTACCTGATACACTAAAATATCCCTATCTTCATGAAAAGAAGATATATCCTGTTATTATCAATGCTAACCTTTCAGAGCATGAAGAAAAAAGATTACTTAAAACTCTAAGGAAGCACCGTTCTGCTGTTGGATATACTCTCGATGATCATAAGGGCATTAGTCCCACTCTATGTCAGCAGAAGATTAATATGGAGCCCGATGCTAAACCGGTTGTTAATCATCAACGACGGTTGAATCCTAAGATGAAGGATGTGGTAAGAACTGAAATATTAAAGCTTCTAGAGGCACGTATAATTTATCCTATAGCTGATAGTATATGGGTAAGTCATGTTCATTGCGTCCTAAGAAAGGAGGCATTACAGTTGTACCTAATAATAAAAATGAACTTATCCCACAAAGAATTGTAACTAGTTAGAGGATGGTAATTGATTTCAAAAATTAAATAAAGCTACTAGAAAAGATCATTACCCCTTTGTAAGTGCATCAAGTGCCCCCTTAGTGGTTTTGGAGTATAGAAGACAAATATGTTGAGGAACTAATGTGTTTGTGAGTATACACAGGTAATAGAGTCCCTGAAGATTCAGTTTAACACATGGAAGATGACCCCAAAAAATGGATTTCTTCAAGTGAAGAATTTGATGATGGAATTGGTATGTCATTTGAAGAAATTGATGCGAAGAATTTGGACTTCAAGACATTTGTTTTCATAGTTTCTTTTCTTCTTATTTGTGTCATAGGAAAAACCATACTGTTAAAGGGGGTCTAGGTGAAACATATTCCACATTTCCAAAGTGATGCTCAAAATTACCCAAACCTATACACACAAAAGCTGCTTCGAGTGAAGCCTTTGGAAATCTCCGGAACAGCTGACGCATTTGCTAGCGACAGTGACAAAGTCCATCTGGTCGCTGACAAATTTGGTCGGGCTGAGGAGTTAGGAGTTCACATGTGTGATCTGCCTATCGTGAGGAAATTGAGTGCCCCGACGAATTTAAGAGTTTAAATTCCGACCGTTGCTGCGCCGCGGGCCAGCTATCGAGTGGATCCTTATCCTGACAACAGTCAAATCAGAGAAGGACATTTATGACAATTCATGTCGGGTTACCCCTGGCTATAAATAGCCGCCCCCCACAACCACTTGTTGGTTGGCTGCTCCGAGAGAACTTGACACTTGTCATAAGAGAGCAACCCATCCTCCGATGACTTTGAGAGAATCCTAAGTGAGGAAAAACCCAGAGCCAAAGTGATTGAGCATCACTAAAGAGACTGATCTTTGTGATCCGACGCTTGTTACCTTTGAAGACTTTCATTCTTCCAGACAGTTAGGCGTCAAGTTCTGAGTACACCAAGAATCATTGTGGTGTGCTAGTGAACAAGCCCGTGAAGGTTTTGGAAGTCTACCCTGAAGACTTACCACGAGTGATTGGGAGAGGTCTGCGGGCCTTGGCTCAAGAGGAATACGGTGAGGACTGTGTATCCTCTGAGTTGCGACTCAGCCACCTCAACCAGACGTATAGTTGATGCAAGAACTGGAACTGGTCTACCAAATTGCATTTTCTTCACCGAACCAACCTGGTTTCAAATTCCTCAACCCTCTCTTTCATTAGTCCACTGCTGAAGAATTTGTGATCTATCCTCTGACGAATTTGAACTGAAGATTTTCATCAAGCTATCGTTCATTTACTCAGTTCATATTCTTCATGGTTGTATGATCGTATTGAAGGAAATATGCCCTAGAGGCAATAATAAAGTTGTTATTTTATATTTCCTTATTCACGATAAAGGTTTATTATTCAAGCTAGAATTGTATTGATCGGAAACTTAAATACATGTGTGAATACATAAACAAATATTGTGTCCTACTAGACTAGCTCGTTGATCAAAGATGGTTAAGGTTTCTTAACCATGGACATGTGTTGTCATTTGATAACGGGATCACATCATTAGGAGAATGATGTGATGGACAAGACCCATCTGTTAGCTTAGCATATGATCATTTAGTATATTGCTACTGCTTTCTTCATGTCAAATACATGTTCCTTCGACTATGAGATCATGCAACTCACGAATACCGTAGGAATACCTTGTGTGCTGTCGGTGTACAAAAGTAGGGGCTCTCTTTTATACCCCTTCACTTGTGCACGGGCAGTCAGAGCCGCACCTGCGGCCACACTTAGCAGGGCAGAGGAGAGAAGCGGAAATACAAGACTACCAGAGTAGCACCAGGACAGAGGCGCAAAAAGGACAAACAACAAGATGGGCTTTCCCCAAGACCCTTGTCGGGGCGGCCTACGCAACCCCAGCAAGAGTCTTGCCGGGGCAGCTCACACAACGCCAGCATAGCAGTCACCCTTGAGCCTGAGAGTTCCGACACCATCGACAACGTTGGAACCAAGGCTCAGGAAGCACCTGCATGGTGGCATGCAGATCTTTGTGAAGACAAAGAGCCTACAAAGCCCAGATGAGAACCAGAAGGCAAGACAACCGCGAGGCTCCTTGCCGAGGATGCCCGCGAGGCCCCGGCAAGGCTCCTTGCCGAAGACACCCGCAAGGCCCCGGCAAGGCTCTTGCCGAGGGCGCTCACAAGGCCCCGGCAAGACTCTTGCCGGGAATATCCACAAGACCGCGGCAAGGCCTTGCCGCCCCAGCTCAGCGGTCGACCCACCAACTAAAGCAAGTACCCACGTGGCTCCTAATCCAACTAGTCAAGCACCTGCGTGGTGGCATGCAGATCTTCTTGAAGACCCTACCACCACGCCAGCTCAGCAGCCTGCCAGCCTACGTGGCGCTTCATGCCTTGTTGGCCTGGACGCGTGTCGGAGCAGGGTGGAGCGGCGACGGACGGGACGGACCTTGTTATCGTCCCCAATAAAGCAAGTGGACACCTAAGTAGCGCATTTAATGTGTTTTGTCCTGTAACGACAGGCGATAAGCTTGTACTCTGTACATACCTTTCCACCTCCTGTGTGCCACTATGGCGACCCCTTTGACTATAAAAGGAGGCCCGAGGCGTACTGAGGAAGGATTCGGATCTTTTGGACTAGACACACACCGTAGCTAGTTCAAGAGCTCAAGAACACTCAGATATACACAAAAGCAGGACTAGGGTATTACGCATCCTCGCGGCCCGAACCTGGGTAAATCTCGATGTGCTAGCTACTAGACCCGCTCTTTGCACAACCCCGCGCCCGCCAACCGTAGAAGGGATCCCCGTGATCCCATAGGTGTCGTTTCCCACCGACATCTTTGGCGCGCCAGGTAGGGGGCGTAGTTGTGAGAATCTAGCCTAGCAGTTAGTATAGCAGTTCTTCATCACCATGGCTCCCAAGAAGAAGACGATCACGGCGATCGGTTCATCTGGAGCCGAACGGCCCGTACCACTACGGGCGAGCGACGGGGCGGTCGCGGACGGAGGCCGGGGCCTGGCCCGCGAACACCCACATCGCTCTAGCAGCCAAAGCCTGGCGAGCGGCGTCGTTCGTGCACGAGACAATGAGCCGCACGCCACCAAATCCAAAGATGGAGCCCTGCCCCCGCAGGCGGCGTGGGGCCCTCCAAGGGCGGCGTCGTGCCACCTACAGGCGGCACGACGACTTCCAAGACGCCTACGCCGGCGCTCGCAATGCGCTCTTCTCAGGTTGTGCGCGACGAGCAGCGCCGCCACGCTAGTGACCCCGGGCGCCGCCGCGGGAAGAGTCCTACGCATCATTCACGGGACGTAGAAGACCAGCATGCACGCCGAGGCGCTGGCGAAAATGGCGCGCAGCCGCAAGGCTGTGATAGAGCTCCTTCTAACATGGTTAGAAGTCGGAGTGCGTCACGATCCACGCAGCTTTTGCCGCCACCCACGCCAGCCGAAGCTTTGGCACGTACGTAGTTGCTCCTCGACTTCCCTCCTGCTGCGGAAAAGCTCGACGAGTGGAGAGCCACCATCCTAAGCCTCTTCGGCATCGCCAACAAAGATGAGCCGCGACCAGCTGGGCCCTCAGGCCGACGCTCTGTCGAGCCACCGCACGCCAGTGTGGAAGGACCGGAGGTGCTGCAGCCACGGTGCACTCTCCTCCTCCACGTCAGTTACCGCGGGTGCCGGTCCGCCGGGACGACGCTTGTGATAACATTTTCATAGCATCGTCCGACCCACGGACCCACCGCGATCAGCGCCAAGTTCTTCAGGAGCGAGCCCATGAAGACGCTCGAACCATCATCGAGCAACGGCGCGACGCGCGCCATCAGTCAGATAGGTGGGCTGGGCCCACTATGGACCACCCAGCACCGGGGGGCTCTGGTGGCCTACCTTACGAGGTGGGTTGCCCAGCCTTTACCCATGAGCTGTGGCATTTCCAATGGCCCACTCACCGCACGTTCAAGCCTGACGTCGGCGAGAAGTACAACGGCAAGACTCACCCATCAGAGTTCCTTAGCATCTACACCATCGCGATGCCAGCTGCCGGAGCTCGCGACGACAAGGTGCTTGCCAATTACTTCCCGTTGGCACTTAAACCCAACATCATGTCATGTTTGATGCACTTGCCAGTGGATTCTATTTCTTCTTGGTCGGATTTGTGCCATGAGTTTGTTGGCGCCTTTACGAGAGGCCACCAAGCTCATGGCTAGGCAAGCGACTTGCATATCATCCCCTAGAAAGAAGGCGAGAACCTGCGCAAGTACATACAGAGGTTCAGCCGAGTGCAATACAACATCCCGGATGTTCATCCCGCCGCTATCATCAGCGCATTCCATCAGAATGTGCGTAATCGCAAGATGCGTGAAGAGCTGGCGATGAACAAGGTCAAGGATGTGGCAGAACTCTATGTTCTAGCCGATAGATGTGCTCGGGCTGAAGAGGGAAGGAAGTACCCCGGCGAAGACGCCGGTGCGGAAACCGACTCCTCAGACGAAGACGCCATCGCCCTGGCAAAGAAGGGTCGACGCCGCAACAGGAAGTGCAAGGGCAAGGCCGTGCTTGCTGTCGAGGGATCCGACGACGCCAGCACTGCCAAGAAGACCAAGGCAGACGACCCCGGCAAGGAAGCTGTCGGGTGCGCCACCTGCCGGGCCTTGGTGGCTGCCGACAAGCCAGGAGGCTCCGACAAGCAGTACTGCAAGATCCATCGCACCAAGGGCCACGACCTCCAGAACTGCCGACAAGTCGAGCAGCTCGCAGAGAAGCAGAAAGCCGAATATGAAAGGCGGGACAAGGAGAAGGGCCAGGATAGTGCTGAGGGATCCGGGAAGAAGCGTGGCAGCCAAGTTGGCCGCCGCGGCAAAGATAATCAACAAGAAAGGCCCGCTCGGGGCCACGACAAGAAGCAGGAAGACGACGATCATGACGAGGACGATGAGTCCGGCGAGCATGAGTTCCAGAAAGATACAGAGGCCATGTGTGTTGACGGTGGCGCCTCGCTGCACAGCTCTCACCGTCGGCTCAAGCAGTGGGCGCGTGAGATCACAGCAGCGGAACCATCGTTCGATGCTCAAAGGCCACTGAAGTGGTCCAGCACGCCTATCATTTTTGACACCGAGGAGCACCCTGATCGCACAACTGCGGTCGGGTGTTTGCCGTTGTTGGTCTGACCAACAATACGCAACCTCAAGGTGACAAAAATGTTGGTTGACGGTGGGGCCGGTCTGAACTTGATCTCGCCTGTTGTGATCAAAAGGCTGCAGATTCCTGATGGAGACCTCGAAGAGACGGGCACGTTTCAAGGGGTCAATCCGGGAAGAAGTCAGCCAAAGGGAAAGGTCACGCTGCCCATTACATTTGGAGGCGATCTGAACTACAGGACAGAGAGGATTGTTTTTTATGTTGCTGAGATCCCCTTGCCCTACGACGGGATTCTCGGCCGCCCAGCACTAGCCAAATTCATGGAGGCGTCACATTACGCTTACAACACGCTGAAGATGCCTGGGCCGATGACCATCATCACCGTCCCCTCCGACAAGAAAGATGCGCTGATCTGCGCCGACCAACTCTACCGGGAGGCAGTTGCAGCAACTGCCGCTAAGGCACTTGCTCCTGCCGCTGAAGCCCCGGGAGGGAAGAAGACCGGCAAGACCTCTCGCACCCACTCCGGCAAGCGCACCTCTTCGGAGTGTTGTGCTCCCGTCAAGGACGTGCCAGAGAGCTCCACCGGCAAGAGCAAGAAATGCAGAGCTGCACCGCCAGAGACCAAGAAGGTGTCCGTCAAGGAGGATGGCACGGGAGGGGCTTTCACCATAAGCTCCACCCCCGATAGCAAATAGGAAGGCGCGCTCGTCACCTTCCTGCAGGCGAATGTTGATGTGTTTGCATGGCAAGCATCCGACATCCCCGGCGTTCCCAGGGAGGTGATTGAGCACCATCTTGTTGTCTGCCCTCATGTGCGATCCATTAAGCAGAAGGTCAAGAAGCAAGCTTTGGAACAACAAGAGTTCATCACAGAGGAGATCAGGAAGTTGGAAGCGGCAGGCTTGGTCAGAGGAGTGCTCCACCCGACGTGGTTGGCCAATCCGGTGGTGGTGCGCAAGGCAAATGGGAAGTGGAGGTTGTGTATTGATTACAGAGACATCAATAAGGCTTGCCCAAAGGATCCTTTCCCTTTGCCGCGCATCGACCAGATTGTGGACTCCACGGTCGAGTGTGATTTGCTGTCATTCTTTGACACTTACTCAGGATACCACCAGATTTTCATGACAAGAGAAGATGAATAGAACACCGCGTTTATCACCCCATGTGGTACGTATTGTTTTATACGAATGCCTTTCGGGTTGAAGAGCGCTGGTTCAACATTCACAAGAGCAGTCCAAATTGGTTTTGAGCCTCAGCTACATAGAAATATGGAAGCCTATATGGATGACATAGTGGTCAAAACCAAGGACAGGGCAACACTCATACAAGACTTAGAAGAAACATTTGCCAATTTGCGCAAGATCAACTTCAAGCTGAACCCTGAGAAGTGTGTCTTTGGTGTTCCATCCGGCAAGCTTCTCGAGTTCTTTGTGTCACAGTGCGGGATCGAGGCAAACCCCGACAAGATCAAAGCGATTGAGCAGACTGAGGCGCCAAGGCGAGTCAAGGATGTGCGTCGGCTTGCTGGCTGTGTCCCTGCCTTGAGCAGGTTTATCTCCAAATCCGCTGAGCACGCCCTTCCCTTTTCCAAAATCTTGAAAAAGGCGGGCCCAATGGAATGGACCCCAGAGGCCGAAGCAGCGCTGCAAGATTTGAAGAAATACCTCTCCTCTACACCAATACTGGTTGCACCTAAACCACAAGATCCGTTGCTACTATATCTAGCGGCAACGAATCAAGTGGTCAGTGTTGCGCTAGTGGCGCAGAGGGAGGTCGATGCGGAAGTAGTAGCAACGGCACTAGTAACCAAGTGTGAAGTGTGTCAGTTCCATTCAAAGAAGCTTCATCAACTAGCTCAAGCTCTCCAAATAATCCCTCTTTCCTGGCCATTCTCGATCTGGGGGCTCGACATACTGGGCCCCTTTCCCCGTGCTGTCGGGGGCTTTGAATACTTTTACGTTGCAATCGCCAAGTTCACAAAGTGGCCGGAGGTGGAAGCAGTGAGAAAGGTGACAGCACAATCAGCCGTCAAATTCTTCAAAGGGCTAGTCTGCCGTTTTGGTGTGCCAAACAGAGTCATCACCGACAACGGCACGCAGTTCACAAGCCGCACCTTCATGCAATACATTCAAGACCTCGGCAGCAAGGTCTGCTTTGCTTTTGTTGCACATCCACGGAGCAACGGCCAGGCAGAGAGGGCAAATGCGGAAGTACTGCGAGGCCTCCGGATAAATACTTTTGACAGGCTACAGAAATGCGGAAGACGCTGGATTGATGAATTGCCGGCGGTTCTTTGGTCAATCAAAACGACACCAAATCGAGCCACCGGCCAGACACCCTTCTCCCTCATTGACGGTGCAGAAGCAGTTCTCCCCACAGAACTCACATACGGGTCACCCCGAGTGCTCGCTTATGATGAGCTTGAGCAAGAGCAATTGCGACAAGATGACGGAACGCTCCTTGAGGAAGATCGTCATCGGGCGGCTGTGCGAGCAGCACGCTACCAGCAAGCCTTGCGCCGCTACCATAGCCGCAAGGTTCATGCCCGAAGCTTTGAGGAAGGTGACCTTGTTCTTCGGCACGTTCAGTCAGCCAAGAATTCCAACAAGTTGACGTCCAAGTGGGAAGGCCCTTATCGGGTAATATGAGTCACCAGGCCTAGCGCAGTCCGCCTGGAGACCGAAGATGGTATTCCAGTGAGCAACTCCTGGAACATCAAACATCTTCGCAAGTTTTACCCATAAGGTGCGCTTGCCGGGCTCCCCGGCAGACCACTTTTTGTACAAGCCTTGCCGGCAAGGCATGTAACTCTTTGTACAAAGCCAGGCGCAGACCCTGAGCATAAATGAAGCGCTGGCGCCCTAAGTCTTAGCAAGCATGCTAGGTTGAGTCTCTCTCTGTTAGGGTTGATAGTGCTTAGCGGCGACTAACCCCTAGCATAGAGGTCGAGTATGCGTCTCTCTATTCCTTTCCGTTCTCTTCTGTTTGCAGGGTGCATGGACATTTCTGCTGAGCTGCTTGGAAGAATAAGAACATGCCGGCGCTCTGACCCTGGCAAGCCAAGATTGCCGGGGGCTGCAGAATCAGATAATTCTTTCACCCCCCCCCCCACTCTATATTTCCGTATGAAACTTGAATGTACGAGACTTCGCTCACTCTTATAGCACCTTTCTCCCTCTTTCCTGTGCCCAAAAAACCTTACTTTGGGCCGGAACTTGGTCGTAATGCAGTCGAAAGGGAACGAGCGAAGGGCCTGATCCTACTTTGCCCCTACCTCCGCCAAGGGCGCGAGTGTAGTCGAGCTATAGAGCAGGGAGACGGCAAGGTCTGTTGCCGGGTTACAATGTTTACCTTAAGATAACAAGGATTCGTTCCTTGGTGTGGGCCTCGCCCACGCAAAAACAAAACCCGGCGAACACCCTTCTCTTCATTAATACGTTGTTAACAAGTACAATTCATATGGAGTGCATACATGAGCAAGGGGGGTTACAAGGTTTAAATCTTACAAAGGCTCGTAGGCTTAAAAACTAAAAAGAGATAAGGTGCCCGTAATCCCTTTCTTGTTCCTCTCCTCAGGAAATGGAACAAGATGGCAGGAGGGCAAAAGGAGTGCCTAGGCGAGGTACGAGCAGCAGAAGACACCAAAAGAACATCCCAGCGGCCGTCCAGAAGAGGGCTGGTGATGATGGTGCCGGGAGAAGAGCCGAAAGATGAGGCAGTGGGCCGGCAATACGCGATTAAGGCGTCGGTGCCCGCGTACTCTGATTTGACGGCCCACCACCCACCTTCATTGTCTTGTCCGACCTTCCCACACCAGCCGCCCAAGGAGGCGACCCCGAGAAGTTCAAGGAGCTGGCGATGCAGATGGTGGCGCTGCAGGCGTCGCCTAGGGACGGCGCCTCCGATGCCTAGTCGGACCCGTCATCCTCCCGCCCGGTACCCTCGTCGTCGTTGTCGCTGTCCTCCTCATCGCTCTCGCCCAAGGAGGATCTTTCATCGTCGGTCGAGTTCTGTAACGCCCGGATAATCAAGCTACAGTAATCCCCTACTAATGATGCCAAGTCATCACTGTTACTGTTGCTAATCTCACTTTGCTTCAAAACCAATTCAAATTCAATTTTAAAATAAAGTCAAAATCAAATTTCCCAAACATGAAAACTAAAATGTTCAAAGTGTGGCAAATAATCCCTGGGTATTTGTCATGTTGGAACCAACCTCTTTTGGATTCCAAAAGTGCCCCCGGAAATTATTTAGTGGTCCAACATCATATTAAATGACCTTTTCAATCTCTAAAAATGCTTGAACAATTCCTTTGGCCCTGAAACTTTTTAGGCAACACCACAAAGTTGTGTCCGGATTAGTTTGCTAAGTTTCACTTTTAACAAATATCATTTGATGCCTTGTTTCCATCCAATACAGTAGCTATCCTTTTAATAAAAAATAATAGAAATAAAATAAAGAAAAAGGAAAATGCTAAGGAAAGAACAACCCCCTACGCTGGACCAACCGGCCCGGCTAGTCAACCGGCTTGCCCAGCCGGCCAGCCCATTGGCCCATCCGGCCCCACTCCCTCCCCATAACCCCCCACCGATAGGGAACCCTAACCCCCCATCGCCCCCACTTCCCTCGTTCCCCTCTCTCTCTCGCTCGGTTCCCCTCCCCCTCGATCTGGATCGGGGGCGCACGCCGCTCGCCCCCGACACCATCGCCAGACCTCCCCGCCTCACGCCGGCGCCCCGCCGCCACTGGATCGCCCTTGCTGCCATTCGCCGGGTCGCCCGCCACCTTGTCGGCGCCGCTCCCCGCCGAACTGCGTCGTCCTCGCCCCCGCCGCGCCGGACTGCCCCATCCCCGCCTCTCCTTCGTCGGTCCTCCCCGCGCCTCGCCGCCCTCTTCTCGTCAATGGGGTGAGCTCCTCGTCGGACCCCGTTCGTCTCCCCCCTCCGGACGCTGCGCCCCACGCTATCCCGTCACCGCGCCCGCCTCTGCGTGGCCGCACCTCGTCGCAGCTCCCGCACGCCCGCACGCGCCTCGCCCCTGTGCGCCCGTCGCCTAGGCCGGTTCTCACCACTGCCACCGCCTCCACTCGCGGATGGCGCTATTCCGACCATCGCCGGCTCCAACCGCTCGCACTAGTGGGGGCGGCGCGTCGTGCACCTCGTGTAGGTGGCGGCCACCGCCCGTTCGGTCGCTGGAGTGCGTCTCCGGTGGGCCGCCGTTGCCTCTGTTGGTCGCCGGCGTGCACCAGCACGCGCACGCGTTAGAACCCGGCCAGTGTCTTATGACGCGTGGGCCCGGGTCAATAACTGCACTAATCCAGCCACTAACTCCCAGTGTAATCGAACCCCACCGCGCTAATTAGACCTTGCTAAATTAAAACTCTGTTTAATACTACAACAAATGACATGTGGGACCCGCTGACTAATGAGTAAACTTAAAACAATATTAGTTAGTTTTAGTTAAAGTTTATGTCTATGACAGGTTGGCCCCACTTGTCAGTGGACCGGTCAATAGTCACGGTTGACTGCTGAGTGCGCGGTTGACCAGGTCAACTGTCCCCACCTCTCAGCCCCTAATACACTCTGTTGTGTACACATGCTGGGTGCACTTAGCAATTTAACTATTTATTTTGAAATAATAATAAATTTAGAAAATGTTTTAAAAATTTAAAAATTAATATAAAATAATCTGTAACTCGGATGGAAACACTTTGTACATGAAAGTTGCTAAGAAAGACGAGACGAATCCGGATACGCAGTCCGTTCGTCTGCCACACATCCCTAGCATAGCAAACACGCAACTTTTCCCCTCCGGTTCATCTGTCCGAAAACGCGAAACATCGGGGATACTTTCGCAGATGTTTCCCCCTTCGCCAGTATAGGCTAGTACTGCGTTAGGTCACCCCTAGCACCGCGTATTGCCTTGTTATATTTTGTGATGCTTTGATTGCTCTGTTATTTATGGTGTTCCCCCTCCGTTACTCCTTTCCGGTAGACCTCGAGACCGCTGTCGGTACCCTTGTGATCGACTACGTCGACGAGGACCCCTCCTTGCCAGAGCAACCAGGCAAGCCCCCCCTTTGATCATCCCGATATCGCCCATTCCATCCTCTCATGCTTGCATTAGATTTTGAAACTGTTATTGTTTGCTCCTATTCTGATGCATAGCCTGCTTTTGTAACCTGCTCATTGTTACCTACCTCCTTATCCTAAACAGCTTAGTATAGGTTGGTTAGTGATCCATCAGTGACCCCCACCTTGTCCTTGTTGCCCCTTCTTCATCATTGAACACCCGATCAACGGGATCGAAGACCAGGCCCCGACACCGCACATCACTTTCCCCTTAGTTGCTCGACACTACTGGGTTACTATCGAGTGCCGAGGGTGAGACCTCTACAGCACTTCTGATGTTAACCCTGTAGTGTAGCTATTCGGTCGTGGTCATCGGGGGTGATTCTGCCTTAACCACTTCCGATACGACTTTGTCGTGCAACCCCTCAAGTGTGAACCTCGGGGGTGGTTCCTCTTATGTTCACCTTGATGATTACATCGAGTGGAATTCACCGGGGGTGATTCCTCGGGTTTTCCCCTTGATGTTTGGACACACGGATACTTGGACTTTACAGCTGTTACTTGGAATGGCCGGTCGACCCTGAGGGGTACCCGCGAGTGATGTGGAGTCGGGTTGACCTGGAAGGTGCCCGCGAGATACTTACGAGGCGTGGCCGGGCATTCTTAGCCCTTGCCGCAAGTCCTCGAGACGGGGCAACGGGGTCACATATTTCGTGAGTCTCTGCTTGTTACCGCGTGCTCCTAATCCGCTACGATTTGGATATTGATCCGAGGGGCCTCTGGCCTGATAGCACTAACCATCACGTGGGCATAGTATGGGCTTTCTATTGTAACATCCCAAATTTTCAATTTGGAATGTTATACATAGATCATTCTTGCATGACATATTTTATTGCATTTTGTTTTGCGATCCTAGAAATTCTATGCAACTCAAGGACCCACGGAGAGAGTTGGGGATTTCATTATTTTCATATTTGGGTTTTCTCAAATTTTGAAAATAGGATCATTTGTTTTAATTATTTTTCTCTCCGAAAATAATTCATATCAAAATATATGATAGGGGCTAAAATGACTTCTCCACAAATAATGAAATATTGGAGGAAAAATATTAAAAACAAATATTTGATTTTATTTGGATTTTATTTGACTTTATTTGAATTAGGAAAAATACGTATTTTTCAAAATTGCATTTTAGGCCCAAATAAATGTTCATCTTGTCCGGCTTATTTTTAAAGGACAGGGAAAATTTATTTAGGGATTTTTGGACTTCGTTTAGTATTTGTTTTCTTACTTTTTCTGCACGTCCGAATTATTTAAAAAAAAGTCAACCGACTCCGGGCCGTACCCGAGCGGGACTCCTCGGGCCGGCCTTTATAAGCCGCGACCCCGGCGCCCCAGCCCACCCAAGCCGCCCTGCGAAACCCTAGCCCCGACCCGATCCGCACCGCCGCCGCCCCTCGCCGCCGCCGGAGGTAGCCGCCCGCGCCGCCGCCGGTTTTCTTCGGAAAACCTTGTTTCTTTTAGGAACCGTGATTTTTTTATAGATCGGTTTAGTTTTCTTTTCCGGTTTATTTATTTTGCGGACGTTCGTCCGTACGTTCGTTTTAACGAACGGTTTTCGCCCGATAGTTACAGACAACGAACGTTCGTTCGTTAGCCTGTTCGTCAGTTTTTCTTTTTCTCGGATTTTCCGCGATTATTTTCGATCGTGATTTCCGATCTGTTTTTCGTTTTAGTATAACTTTTCGCTCGTTTATCGGAATCAGGCGATTCAAGCGCCTAGAGTTTCGTCTCGAAACCCTCTTTCTGTTTAACCAACTCAAACAAGATTTTGGTACTGTAAAATTTGACTTAGGTCCAGATTAGTAAACGAAGCTTGCTTCGTTCGCCGTTTGAGTTTCGTTGCTTCGTTCGATTTGATTCTTTTTGCAAACCGGAGTTCTTAAGTTGAACTTTCTGGTTAGATCTCTTATTTTGAGTTTTATTCATGCACCCTTGCTTGATTTGCTTATGTATGTATTGTTTGTTTGCGATAGAGTACCCGGAGTGCGAAGCGTGCTACTACGAGTCTCTAGGTTTCACGGATCATCAGCAAGGCAAGTAACACTTTGATCATACCTCTTTACCACCCAGTTTTATTGCATTAGATCAATCCTCAAACTATTGCATGATTAGGATCTGATTAATATGTGGGTTTTGGGAAGTAGTTGAGGTAGTACCTATTGCCTTGTTTATATCAAACCTTTGGGAGTTACTTCTACGTTTGCTTATATTGCTATGCTATGCTCGTAGACGTGGATTGGGTTTGAGAGTTTTCCATGACAGATGTGAGACTGTTAATTAATGGTACAACTTAAGGTGGCTACTTTTATTTACATCTGGGTGGATTGAGGCACCTGGAGAATCCAGTGTTGCCTGTATTTTTGGATATCCCGGAGTACCCGTGTGATTATCCTATGGACCGCCACCCAGACTCAAAGGGATCATGAGATTATTCATGCTAGAAACTTCTGTGTGCAGCCACAAGCTATTATGGGCTCTAGCATAGTTGAGTAGGTTACATGACCTCTTGAAGAGGTGGGCTAGCAGATGTAGGGGAAAGTAGGTGTAACTGTCCACCCGGAGTAAAGAGTATTGTTTCTGAAAGACTGTGTCTCGGTCATCCGTTTCTCAAACACCGTGTAGTGCGAGAAATCAAGCGGAGGCGATCGAGTCTTGTGGGGAAAAGTGCGCAAACCTCTGCAGAGTGTACAATCTAATCATGGTTAGCCGTGTCCCCGGTTATGGACATCTTGGGTATCTAGTTCTTGGATTATCATGTGAATCTCATCATCATGTTACTTAATTTAATATGATTGGGTTAATCACGTTCTTAATTGGGATTGAGTTGGAGGTACCTTCTCAATGTTTAACAACCACCATGATAGTTAAATAAAATTTATTCCTGTGTGGTAGGGAAAATTGGCTTTTCGCAAAACTATAACCATAGAGTTTTCCACCAGCCAAATATGCATGTAGTGATAGCATTATTTTGTTCATTACTCTCTATGTGTTACTTTGCCAGCATATTCCATGTGCTGACCCGTTTTCGGGCTGCAATGTATCATGTTGCAGACTTTTCAGACGACGAGTAAGGAGCCTTAGGTCATGGTCTTATACTCAGTGATGTCGTTGGAGTTGATGGACTCACTTTATCTTCCCAACCTTCCGTTGTTATCGTATTTAGATGGCCTTAAGCCATATTTATTGTAATGAGTTCTCTCTTGAACTATTCGATGTAATAAGTGTGTGATTGCTACTCTATTATAAATCCTTCAAGTACTGTGCGTGTCAGCATTACCGGTCCAGGGATGACACTGATGCACAGAGACTAGACTGCTTGAGGTCTGGTCGCTACATCTATGTCGTATGCATCAGCTGAAGCTTAATAGACATCAGCGACTGAGCGGCATGCGCCGGGTTGGACTGCGTAAGCACCTGCCTTTTTGAAGGAGATAGCTAGGTCCGCTCACCGGCCGTGTACACAACGTGCAGGAGTTCCCTGGGCGATGGCCCATGACCCCTGGGAGCATAGGTTTAGTCCGGCGTGTTGACCTCTCTATTAAGCCTAGGTCGGGTTGCGGCGTATTGTTTAGCCGAGGCCGGGCATGACCCAGGAAAGTGTGTCCGGCCGGAGTTAATCGAGCGTGGTGGGTAAGTTGGTGCACCCCTGCAGGGAAGAAAACATCTATCGATAGCCTGTCCTACGGTAACGGACACTTGGAGTTGTATCCCGATCGATAAATCTAGAACTGGATACTTCAGATGAGACATGGATATGAGAAATGGATAGTATGGCTCTGGGATTGCTTTCTCGCAGGGAGTCGAGAAAGGATCTCTGGTCGAGGTTGATAACACTACTACTACTTTACTTTATGCTACTCTTATCTCTTCTGATGCTGCAAGATGCTTGGTGCTGCTTGAAGATGCTAGTCTTCGATAGGCTAGGCTTTCCCCTTCTCTTCTGGCATTCTGCAGTTCAGTCCACATATACTACCCATTTCATTGACACCGATGCATATGTAGTGTAGATCCTTGCTTGCGAGTACTTTGGACGAGTACTCACGGTTGCTTTGCTCCCCCTTTTCCCCCATTCTTCTTCTTTTCGCTTGATGCAACCAGATGTCGGAGCCCAGGAGCCAGATGCCACCGCCGATGCCTACTACTACGTGGAGACCGCCGACAACCAGGAGTAGTTAGGAGGCTCCCAGGCAGGAGGCCTTGCCTTTTCGATCGTTGTTGCTTTTGTGCTAGCCTTCTTAAGGCAAACTTGTCTAACCTATGTCTGTACTTAGATATTGTTGCTTCCGCTGACTCTTGTGTATTCAAGCTTATGTATTCGAGCCCTCGAGGCCCCTGGCTTGTAATATAAAGCTTGTATTATTTTAATTTGTGTCTAGAGTTGTGTTGTGATATCTTCCCGTGAGTCCTTGATCTTGATCGTACACATTTGCGTGTATGATTAGTGTACGATTGAATTGAGGGCGTCACAAGTTCTCCACACAGCACCCTAGCCTGTGTCCCGAGTGCCCGAAGACTTTGACAGAGAGCAAGTCGCTCTCCGCTAGCCTGAAGTAGAGGACGTGCCCATCCATCAAGCAATGGGCACAAGCGAAGGTTTTCCAGCCCCGACGAAGGAGCATCACATGGGGGCGGGGAACCTTTTGTTCACCCACATGTCGCCATGGCAACACCCCTTCATGTGAAGCCTTCGCCTCGGTGGTCGGTCGACCTCCAGCACCCTCGCGAACGCCTCGGGAAGGCGAAGGCGTCTGTGCGGCGGCCCACGCAGCTGCAGAATAAACTCCAGCGCCGAGTCTCCAACATGACCGCTCGATGAAGCACGAGGAGATGGTGGGGGAGACGGCGACGGAGATGGAGACAACGCACGCGTCCTCCTTCCACGCCCACCTTTGCCTCGACCACCTCTGCCTTGGCCACCTCGCCAGCCACGGCCCTGTCCGGCACCTCCGCCTCGGGCGTGGCCTTCGCCTTGGGTGTCTGGCTCCTCCTTGACCGCCGCAGCTCTCTGGCGAGAGGAGTATCTGGTCGCCTCCGCGGAAGAACGGCTGCGGCCACACCCTCTCGCCATGACAATGGATAGAGAATGGAGACGAAGGGAAGGCGTGGGGAGATACTTCTCTTCTTCTTCCTCAGTTCCCTTTTTATAGCTGGGCGGGGAAGGCTAAAAGACTAGCCCTACGCCTCTGAAGAGCCCGTTAAGATCCGGCTCATTAAGTGGCAACGGGCAAAGCCATCGACCGCCCTCCCCGCCCAATCGGAGGCACATGAGTATCGGCCACTGCGTGCCTTCCCTCATCTCGTGTGTCTGTCACCTACCCCACAGCGTGCATGCGACGTACGTGGCACAAGGGACAGGCGTAGTGGGAAACGTGGAACAATGGTTCTGAGGTAGGGAGAGTAAATGAGCAGCAACCCCTACAGTTTTAAAGGGACACGCAAGGCGCCTCTTTATTATTCACCACGGGATGACGCGAGCATGCTGCGGTCATTCCACGCACGACCCCCACGTCACGCATTCAACGCGGGCCGTGGGGAAGCGCAACCAGCGGAAAAGTTACCGCAGTAAAACTTCGCCCCGCATGCCCGCGCACCGTTCTGGGCCCAGCCCAACAACGTGTTGCGCTTATGTGTGGCCTAGGCCCGGGGGCTCCTGTCGGTGTACAAAAGTAGGGGCTCTCTTTTATACCCCTTTACTTGTGCACGGGCAGCCAGAGTCGCACCTGCTGCCACACTTAGCAGGGCAGAGGAGGGAAGCAGAAATACAAGACTACCAGAGCGGCGCCAAGGCACAGGCACAAAAAGGAAAAGCAACAAGATGGGCTTTCCCCCGGCAAGACCCTTGCCGGGGCGGCCTACGCACCCCCGGCAAGAGCCTTGCCGGGGCAGCTCACCCAAAGCTAGCATAGCAGTAACCATTGATCCTGAGAGTTCCAACACCATCGACAACATTGGAACCAAGGCTCGGGAAGCACCTGCATGGTGGCATGCAAATCTTTGTGAAGACAAAGAGCCTACAAAGCCCAGATGAGAACCAGAAGGCAAGACAACCGCGAGGCTCCTTGCCGAGGATGCCCACGAGGCCCCGGCAAGGCTCCTTGCCGAAGACACCCGCAAGGCCCCGGCACGGCTCTTGCCGAGGGCGCTCACAAGACCCCGGCAAGACTCTTGCCGGGAATATCCACAAGACCGGCAAGGCCTTGCCTCCCCATCGCCGCCCCAGCTCAGCGGCCGACCCACCAATTAAAGCAAGTACCCACGTGGTAGTATGTGGCTCCTAATCCAACTAGTCAAGTACCTGCGTGGTGGCATGCAGATCTTCGTGAAGACCCTACCACCACACCAGCTCAGCAGCCTGCCAGCCTACGTGGCGCTGCATGCCTCATTGGTCTAGACGCGTGTCGGAGGTCGATGCGGAAGTAGTAGCAACGGCACTAGTAACCAAGTGTGAAGCGTGTCAGTTCCATTCAAAGAAGCTTCATCAACCAGCTCAAGCTCTCCAAACAATCCCTCTTTCCTGGCCATTCTTGATCTGGGGGCTCGACATACTGGGCCCCTTTCCCCGTGCTGTCGGGGGCTTTGAATACTTTTACGTTGCAATCGACAAGTTCACAAAGTGGCCGGAGGTGGAAGCAGTGAGAAAGGTGACAGCACAATCAGCCATCAAATTCTTCAAAGGGCTAGTCTGCCGTTTTGGTGTGCCAAACAGAGTCATCACCGACAACGGCATGCACCTTTATGTTGGGTGTTCTTCTGTCGTGCGACCCGATGGCTTATGTGCGACCTGTGGCCCACGCCTGCTATTCTATTTGTTTAGGGCGGGCGGCGTGAACTCTGATTCGATCCGGGTATTCAATCCCGCCGCGCAGTTCACAAGCCGCACCTTCATGCAATACATTCAAGACCTCGGCAGCAAGGTATGTTTTGCTTTTGTTGCACATCCACGGAGCAACGGCCGGGCAGAGAGGGCAAATGCGGAAGTAGTGCGAGGCCTCCGGACAAAGACTTTTGACAGGCTACAGAAATGCGGAAGACGCTGGATTGATGAATTGCCGACGGTTCTTTGGTCAATCAGAACGACACCAAATCGAGCCACCGGCCAGACACCCTTCTCCCTCATTGACGGGACAGAAGCAGTTCTCCCCACAGAACTCACATACGGGTCACCCCGAGTGCTCGCTTACGATGAGCTTGAGCAAGAGCAATTGCGACAAGATGACGCAACGCTCCTTGAGGAAGATCGTCATCGGGCGGCTGTGCGAGCAGCATGCTACCAGCAAGCCTTGCGCCGCTACCATAGCCGCAAGGTTCATGCCCGAAGCTTTGAGGAAGGCGACCTTGTTCTTCGGCACGTTCAGTTAGCCAAGAATTCCAAAAAGTTGACGCCCAAGTGGGAAGGCCCTTATCAGGTAATACGAGTCACCAGGCCTGGCGCAATCCACCCGGAGACCGAAGATGGTATTCCAATGAGCAACTCCTGGAACATCAAACATCTTCGCAAGTTTTACCCATAAGGCGCGGTTGCCGAGCTCCCGGCAGACCACTTTTTGTACAAGCCTTGCCGGCAAGGCATGTAACCCTTTGTACAAAGCCAGGCGCAGACCCTGAGCATAAATAAATGAAGAGCTGGCGCCCTAAGTCTTAGCATGCATGCTAGGTTGAGTCTCTCTCTGTTAGGGTTGATAGTGCTTAGCGGCGACTAACCCCTAGCATAGAGGTCGAGTATGCGTCTCTCTGTTCCTTTCCGTCCTCTTCTGTTTGCAGGGTGCATGGACATTTCTGCTGAGCTGCTTGGAAGAATAAGAACATGCCGGCGCTCTGACCCTGGCAAGCCAAGATTGCCGGGGGCTGCAGAATCAGATAATTCTTTCACCCCCCCCCCCCCACTCTATATTTCCGTATGAAACTTGAATGTACGAGACTTCGCTCACTCTTATAGCACCTTTCTCCCTCTTTCCTATGCCCAAAAAACCTTACTTTGGGCCGGAACTTGGTCGTAATGCAGTGGAAAGGGAACGAGCGAAGGGCCTGATCCTACTTTGCCCCTACCTCCGCCAAGGGCGCGAGTGTAGTCGAGCTATAGAGCAGGAAGACGGCAAGGTCTGTTGCCGGGTTACAATGTTTATCTTAAGATAACAAGGATTCGTTCCTTGGTGTGGTTCTCGCCCACACACAAACAAAACCCGGCGAACACCCTTCTCTTCATTAATACGTTGTTAACAAGTACAATTGATACGGAGTGCATACATGAGCAAGGGGGTTACAAGGTTTAAATCTTACAAAGGCCCGTAGGCTTAAAAACTAAAAAGAGATAAGGTGCCCGTAATCCCTTTCTTGTTCCTCTCCACAGGAAATGGAACAAGATGGCAGGAGGGCAAAAGGAGTGCCTAGGCGAGGTACGAGCAGCAGAAGACACCAAAAGAACATCCCGGCGGCCGTCCAGAAGAGGGTTGGTGATGATGGTGCCGAGAGAAGAGCCGAAAGATGAGGCAGTGGGCCGGCAATACGCGATTAAGGCGTCGGTGCCCGCGTACTCTGATTTGACGGCCCACCACCCACCTTCTTTGTCTTCTCTGACCTTCCCACACCCGCCGCCCAAGGAGGCGACCCCAAGAAGTTCAAGGAGCTGGCGATGCAGATGGTGGCGCTGCCAGCGTCGCCTAGGGACGGCGCCTCCGACGCCTAGTCGGACCCGTCATCCTCCCACCCGCTACCCTCGTCGTCGTTGTTGCTGTCCTCATCGTCGCTCTCGCCCAAGGAGGATCTTTCATCGTCGGTCGAGCTCTGTAACGCCCGGATAATCAAGCTACAGTAATCCCCTACTAATGATGCCAAGTCATCACTGTTACTGTTGCTAATATCACTTTGATTCAAAACCAATTCAAATTCAATTTTAAAATAAAGTCAAAATCAAATTTTCCAAACATGAAAACTAAAATGTTCAAAGTGTGGCAAATAATCCCTGGGTATTTGTCATGTTGGAACCAACCTCTTTTGGATTCCGAAAGTGCCCCTGGAAATTATTTAGTGGTCCAACAACATATTAAATGACCTTTTCAATCTCTAAAAATGCTTGAATAATTCCTTTGGCCCTCAAAATTTTTAGGCAACACCACAAAGTTGTGTCCGGATTAGTTTGCTAAGTTTCACTTTCAACAAATATCATTTGATGCCTTGTTTCCATCCAATACAGTAGCTATCCTTTTAATAGAAAATAATAGAAATAAAATAAAGAAAAAGGAAAATGCTAAGGAAAGAACAACCCCCTACGCTGGACCAACCGGCCCGGCTAGTCAACCGGCTGGCCCAGCCGGCCAGCCCATTGGCCCATCCGGCCCCACTCCCTCCCCATAACCCCCCATCGACAGGGAACCCTAACCCCCCATCGCCCCCACTTCCCTCGGTCCCCTCTCTCTCTCGCTCGGTTCCCCTCCCCCTCGATCTGGATCGGGGGGCGCACGCCGCTCGCCCCCGACACCATCGCCAGACCTCCCCGCCTCACGCCGGTGCCCCGCCGCCACTGGATCGCCCTTGCTGCCATTCGCCGGATCGCCCGCCACCTTGTCGGCGCCGCCTCCCCGCCGAACTGCGTCGTCCTCGCCCCCGCCGCGCCGGAATGCCCCATCCCCGCCTCTCCTTCGCCGGTCCTACCCGCGCCTCGCCGCCCTCTTCTCGTCAACGGGGGTGAGCTCCCCGTCGGACCCCGTGTGTCTCCCCCCACCGAACGCTGCGCCCCACGCTATCCCGTCACCGCGCCCGCCTCTGCGTGGCCGCACCTCGTCCCTGTGCGCCCATCGCCTAGGCCGGTTCTCACCACTGCCACCGCCTCCACTCGCGGATGGCGCTGTTCCGACCACCGCCGGCTCCAACCGCTCGCACTAGTGGGGGCGGCGCGTCGTGCACCTCGTGTAGGTGGCGGCCACCGCCCGTTCGGTCGCCGGAGTGTGTCTCCGGTGGTCCACCGTTGCCTCTGTTGGTCGCCGGCATGCACCAGCACGCGCACGCGTTAGAACCCGGCCAGTGTCTTATGACGCGTGGGCCCGGGTCATTAACTGCACTAATCCAGCCACTAACTCCCAGTGTAATCGAACCCCACCGCGCTAATTAGACCTTGCTAAATTAAAACTCTGTTTAATACTACAACAAATGACATGTGGGACCCGCTGACTAATGAGTAAACTTAAAACAATATTAGTTAGTTTTAGTTAAAGTTTCTGTCTATGACAGGTTGGCCCCACTTGTCAGTGGACCGGTCAATAGTCACGGTTGACTGCTGACTGCGCGGTTGACCAGGTCAACTGTCCCCACCTCTCAGCCCCTAATACACTCTGTTGTGTACACATGCTGGGTGCACTTAGCAATTTAACTATTTATTTTGAAATAATAATAAATTTAGAAAATGTTTTAAAACTTTAAAAATTAATATAAAATAATCTGTAACTCGGATGGAAAAACTTTGTACATGAAAGTTGCTCAGAACGACGAGACGAATCCGGATACGCAGTCCGTTCGTCCGCCACACATCCCTAGCATAGCAAACACGCAACTTTCCCCTCCGGTTCATCTGTCCGAAAACACGAAACACCGGGGATACTTTCCCAGATGTTTCCCCCTTCGCCAGTATAGGCTAGTACTGCGTTAGGTCACCCATAGCACCGCGTATTGCCTTGTTATATTTTGTGATGCTTTGATTGCTCTATTATTTATGGTGTTCCCCCTCCGTTACTCCTTTCTGGTAGACCTCGAGACCGCTGTCGGTACCCTTGTGATCGACTACGTCAACGATGACCCCTCCTTGCCAGAGCAACCAGGCAAGCCCCCCCCCCCTTTGATCATCCTGATATCGCCCATTCCATCCTCTCATGCTTGCATTAGATTTTGCTACTGTTATTGTTTGCTCCTATTCTGATGCATAGCCTGCTTTTGTAACCTGCTCATTGTTACCTACCTCCTTATCCTAAACTGCTTAGTATAGGTTGGTTAGTGATCCATCAGTGACCCCCACCTTGTCCTTGTTGCCCCTTCTTCATCATTGAACACCCGATCAACGGGATCGAAGACCAGGCCCCGACACCGCACATCACTTTCCCCTTAGTTGCTCGACACTACTGGGTTACTATCGAGTGCCGAGGGTGAGACCTCTACAGCACTTCTGATGTTAACCCTGTAGTGTAGCTATTCGGTCGTGGTCATCGGGGGTGATTCCGCCTTAACCACTTCCGATATGACTCTGTCGTGCAACCCCTCAAGTGTGAACCTCGGGGGTGGTTCCTCTTACGTTCACCTTGATGATTACATCGAGTGGAATTCACCGGGGGTGATTCCTCGGGTTTTCCCCTTGATGTTTGGACACACGGATACTTGGACTTTATAGCTGTTACTTGGAAAGGCGGGTCAACCCTGAGGGGTACCCGCGAGTGATGTGGAGTCGGGTTGACCTGGAAGGTGCCCGCGAGATACTTACGAGGCGTGGCCGGGCATTCTTAGCCCTTGCCGCAAGTCCTCGAGACGGGGCAATGGGCTCACATCTTTCGTGAGTCTCTGCTTCTTACCGCGTGCTCCTAATCCGCTACGATTTGGATATTTGATCCGAGGGGCCTCTGGCCTGATAGCACTAACCATCACGTGGGCATAGTATGGGCTTTGTACGTCGTATGCATCAGCTCAAGCTTAATAGACGTCAGCGACTGAGCGGCGTGCGCCGGGTTGGACTGCGTAAGCACCTGCCTTTTTGAAGGAGGTAGCTAGGTCTGCTCACCGGCCGTGTACGCAATGTGCAGGAGTTCCCGGGGCGATGGCCCATGACCCCTGGGGGCATAGGTTTAGTCTGGCGTGTTGACCTCTCTATTAAGCCTAGGTCGGGTTGCGGCATATTGTTTAGCCGAGGTCGGGCATGACCTAGGAAAGTGTGTCCGGCCGGAGTTAATCGAGCGTGGTGGGTAAGTTGGTGCACCCCTGCAGGGAAGAAAACATCTATCGATAGCCTGTCCTACGGTAACGGACACTTGGAGTTGTATCCCGATCGATACAACTAGAACTGGATACTTGAGATGAGACATGGATATGAGAAATGGATAGTATGGCTCTGGGATTGCTTTCTCGCAGGGAGTCGAGAAAGGATCTCTGGCCGAGGTTGATAACACTACTACTACTTTACTTTATGCTACTCTTATCTCTTCTGATGCTGCAAGATGCTTGGTGCTGCTTGAAGATGCTAGTCTTTGATAGGCTAGGCTTTCCCTTCTCTTCTGGCATTCTGCAGTTCAGTCCACATATACTACCCATTTCATTGACACCGATGCATATGTAGTGTAGATCCTTGCTTGCGAGTACTTTGGATGAGTACTCACGGTTGCTTTGCTCCCCCTTTCCCCCCATTCTTCTTCTTTTCGGTTGATGCAACCAGATGTCGGAGCCCAGGAGCCAGATGCCACCGCCGATGCCTACTACTACGTGGAGACCGCCGATGACCAGGAGTAGTTAGGAGGCTCCCAGGCAGGAGGCCTTGCCTTTTCGATCGTTGTTGCTTTTGTGCTAGCCTTCTTAAGGCAAACTTGTCTAACCTATGTCTGTACTCAGATATTGTTGCTTCCGCTGACTCTTGTGTATTCGAGCCCTCGAGGCCCCTGGCTTGTAATATAAAGCTTGTATTGTTTTAATTTGTGTCTAGAGTTGTGTTGTGATATCTTCCCGTGAGTCCTTGATCTTGATCGTACACATTTGCGTGTATGATTAGTGTATAATTGAATCGAGGGCGTCACAAGTTCTCCGCACAGCACCCTAGCCTGTGTCCCGAGCGCCTGAAGACTTTGATGGAGAGCAAGTCGCTCTCCGCTAGCCTGAAGTAGAGGACGTGCCCATCCATCGAGCAATGGGCACGAGCGAAGGTTTTCCAGCCCCGACGAAGGAGCATCACATGGGGGGCGGGGAACCTTTTGTTCACCCACATGTCGCCATGGCAACACCCCTTCATGTGAAGCCTCCGCCTCGGTGGTCGATCGACCTCCAGCACCCTCGCGAACGCCTCGGGAAGGCGAAGGCGTCTGTGCACCGGCCCACGCAGCTGCAGAATAAACTCCAGCGCCGAGTCTCCAACATGACCGCTCGATGAAGCACGAGGAGATGGTGGGGGAGACGGCCACGGAGACGGAGACAACGCAGGCGTCGTCCTTCCACGCCCACCTCTGCCTCGACCACCTCTGCCTCGGCCACCTCGCCAGCCACGGCCCTGTCCGGCACCTCCGCCGCGGGCGTGGCCTTCGCCTTGGGCGTCTGGCTCCTCCTTGACCGCCGCAGCTCTCTGGCGAGAGGAGGATCTGGTCGCCTCCGCGGAAGAACGGCTGTGACCACGCCCTCTCGCCATGACGATGGATAGAGAATGGAGACGAAGGGAAGGCGTGGGGAGATACTTCTCTTCTTCTTCCTCAGTTCCCTTTTTATAGCTGGGCGGGGAAGGCTAAAAGACTAGCCCTATGCCTCTGAAGAGCCCGTTCAGGTCCGGCTCATTAAGTGGCAACGGGCAAAGCCATCGACTGCCCTCCCCGCCCAATCGGAGGCACATGAGTATCGGCCACTGCGCGCCTTCCCGCATCTCGTGCGTCTGTCACCTACCCCACGGCGTGCATGCGACGTACGTGGCGCAAGGGGCAGGCGTAGTGGGAAACGTGGAACAATGGTACCGAGGTAGGGAGAGTAAATGAGCAGCAGCCCCTACAGTTTTAAAGGGACACGCAAGCCGCCTCTTTATTATTCACCACGGGATGACGCGAGCATGCTGCGGTCATTCCACGCACGACCCCCACGTCACGCATTCAACGCGGGCCGTGGGGAAGCGCAACCAGCGGAAAAGTTACCGCAGTAAAACTTCGCCCCACATGCCCGCGCACCGTTCTGGGCCCAGCCCAACAACGCGTTGCGCTTATGTGTGGCCTAGGCCCGGGGGCTCCTTTCGGTGTACAAAAGTAGGGGCTCTCTTTTATACCCCTTTACTTGTGCACGGGCAGTCAGAGCCGCACCTGCTGCCACACTTAGCAGGGCAGAGGAGGGAAGCAGAAATACAAGACTACCAGAGCGGCCCCAAGGCAGAGGCACAAAAAGGAAAAGCAACAAGATGGGCTTTCCCCCGGCAAGACCCTTGCCGGGGCGGCCTACGCACCCCCGGCAAGAGCCTTGCCGGGGCAGCTCACCCAAAGCCAGCATAGCATCCACCCTTGAGCCTGAGAGTTCCAACACCATCGACAACGTTGGAACCAAGGCTCGGGAAGCACCTGCATGGTGGCATGCAGATCTTTGTGAAGACAAAGAGCCTACAAAGCCCAGATGAGAACCAGAAGGCAAGACAACCGCGAGGCTCCTTGCCGAGGATGCCCACGAGGCCCCGGCAAGGCTCCTTGCCGAAGACACCCGCAAGGCCCCGGCAAGGCTCTTGCCGAGGGCGCTCACAAGACCCCGGCAAGACTCTTGCCGGGAATATCCACAAGACCGCGGCAAGGCCTTGCCTCCCCATCGCCGCCCCAGCTCAGCGGCCGACCCACCAATTAAAGCAAGTACCCAGGTGGCAGTATGTGGCTCCTAATCCAACTAGTCAAGTACCTGCGTGGTGGCATGCAGATCTTCGTGAAGACCCTACCACCACACCAGCTCAGCAGCCTGCCAGCCTACGTGGCGCTGCATGCCTCATTGGCCTAGACGCGTGTCGGAGCAAGGCGGAGCGACGGCGGACGGGACGGGCCTCGTTACCGTCCCCGATAAAGCAAGTGGACACCTAAGTAGCGCATTTAATGCGTTTTGTCCTGTAATGACACGCGATAAGCTTGTACTCTGTACATACCTTTCCACCTCCTGTGTGCCACTGTGGCGACCCCTTTCACTATGAAAGGAGGCCCGAGGCGTACTGAGGAAGGATTCGGATCTTTTGGACTAGACATGCACCGTAGCTAGTTAAAGAGCTCAAGAACACTCAGATATACACAAAAGCATGACTAGGGTATTACGCATCCTCGCGGCCCGAACCTGGGTAAATCTCGTTGTGCTAGCTACTAGAACCGCTCTTTGCACAACCCCGCGCCCGCCAACCGTAGAAGGGATCCTCGTGATCCCATAGGTGTCGTTTCCCACCGACACTTTGGCTACACCCCCCCCCTCTCTCTAGTCTCTCCACCAGAGTAGTTCTACCATGTTGTAAGGCTGCTCCATCCCCTTCTAGTTCTTCGACGGGTCTAGTTCTGAAGGTGAAGCGTTGCCGGATCGCTGATCTTGTATGTATGCAACCCATAGAGAGATTGTGCTTTTGGTCTTTGTTTGAGGGATTGTTCGAGCGATAAAATTCTCGTGGTTGGGGGGTTGGAAATCTTAGCTACAGGAATCTACATCAACGGTTCTCCACCAACCCTTCTTTCGCTGTTACTCCAAGTTGGTAACGATCTATGTAAACCTACGCATCTTCATATTGATCCTAGGAACTTGATCCGTACGTTAGTTTTTTTTTGTTTTCTACTATGTTTCTCCGCTGGCGAATGAACGATCCACCAGAGTTTTGGCTCATATTTGGCCTAAGAGTTTGTTAACATTCGTAGTGGTGACACTATAGTAAATATTATTCGGCTTTCTCTTGAGAGTGTGTGGATGTGGAAATACACGAATACTGATGCAGAGCTCGAAAGAGACAACAATTGGTCCATAGTATTCAAACTTAAGCCACAACGAAACCCCTACTTGCATGCACCATTTCTTTGGCATAATCCCGTCACTCGACAACGAAAGTTCCAGCATGCAATGATTGGAAGAAGTGTTTGTGATCCTTAATGAGGCGACACTTGTGTGCGTTAGTGAGTTACTCTAGTATCATGTTTTCTTTTACATGCCTTTCACTCCCATAATATATGTTTTCATTGCATAAGTAAGAAAAGCTCTTCCGCAGTGTCCCCGACAAGCAAGTGTTTTCGAGAAGAAATAGAATAGATGTTACTTTATTATGTTGTCTAGACCGGCAAGAATTTTTTATCAATTACCTTTGCTTCCCTTCACTTGCATAATAACTAAGCCACCACTATAGTTATACTAAGTTTACACGCGAAGAAGCGGTGGGCTATCTAGGCGTACCGATCGCAAGTGAACCAATACCTTCTTGTTATTTTGGTTTAAATAATTGAGTTCCTTACGGTTGAGTTTTTGTTTGTTGCTCGGGGACAATCAAGGTTTCTTGGGTGGTTGGTGAGTAATATTTTTGCGCTCATCACAATCTTGTTTAAACCAAATAATCCTGAAATCTTTGAGAAAATCACTCCGATATTGCCAAAAATGACTAATGAATGCAAGAGATTACGAATCCTTTATTTAATGTTTTTCTGTAGGAAAAGGGCCTAAACCTAGAAGGATATCATCATATACAAGGAATTGTGACGTTTGGTGGATGAGGCAAGTCCACAGAAGGCGCACCAGGCTCAATAGAACGCTAGACAACGCATGGTACGAGCGCCCCGCTAGTAACACTTGCCGCCAGCTCTAGATGGTCCACCTAACCACTTCTATAAAGGGGTTGACACCAGAATATCAACAGGTAGAGCACCATTCGTGAAACGGAGAACCAGAACCAATCTTCCAACCCTAGCCGTCGTCATTTCCCATCTCATCTCCATAGCCACCACCACCATCATCACCGTAGCAATTCTCTCCAAGTTAGTCATACTTGTAATCTTCTATCGTATCCGACATTTATTGTAATACATATTATCAATCAACCATTCATCTTTATGTCATCGTCATGTGTGAGTAATTCGGTAAGGCAATGATTTGAGACAAGGCCTTGCATCCTAATGTATTTGTGCAAGGGATCGTTGAATGGCTTTGAATAATAAGCATCATGTATGTGTCTAATTGCAACGTACTTGTCTCTTGTCTTCTTCTCGTCCTAAGGCCCTCAGGTACATAGGATCCTGTAGATTGATCAAGGAGAAGGTAAAAAGCGAGGAGTATATGGAATGCTATCCCAAATAGCAGTGAGGGAAGGGGTTAGTACAGTAGCGGAAAGTTATTCCTTGGGGACGAATGAGGTGTAGTCAATAAACGTCCATTGTGTTTGTCTGAATATTTATTCGTAATAATCGAGGTAACCCCGCGAGACGTTAAGGGCTATCGGTTGGACAACTAAATCTTGATGCAGATTACGCACTGGTCAAGAAGTACTTTGTAAACATCCCCGACATCATTGTGTCACAAGCATATCATAGCAGTTGTCTTCCTGAGCTATGTTATTATCAATATAAGATCCCACGGACAAGTATAAGGTTGTGAGAGTAAAACCTCATAGCCATGTATGTTTTAATTCTAGTGTTTACACCCAAAAGGTTGTTAAAGGTCCGGTTGGAAACTAGAATTTCTTTTCGTTAGCAATAACTTGTCAGAGCCTTTGTTATAGTGCACATCCTCTTATGGGTTCGGTAACTCAGGAGTCCTACTTAGGGAAAAGGCACGGCTACCTTCTGCCATCCAAACCGGATCTCAAAGGGCGTCAAGCTCGAGCACGACATGGATCGGGTCCTCGGGCTCAGACTCTGGCTGGCCGCAACGGGGATGGTGGCGTTCACCAAGGCGAGAGGGCGGTTGGGCTATTGAGGACATCTTCCTCCTGCTCCTCCTTCACCCGGAAGAGGGGCCTAGCTCCCCCGTGGTTGCCATCAGTGCCACAGATGCACTTGGTCCGCCGCTCCCGCCAGATTCATCGTTTTCGCGGGAAGATAAACCAGCGACTACCACAGGGAGAGTTTGCCCCGCAGTTGTGCAGCGTCTGTGATGAGACGTTCCGCTCCACCGCCGCATTCAGCAAGTCGGCAAACTTCCGGCATGGTGACATTATCGCGCGAAAGAGGAGGAGATGAGGGGAAAGGAGACGGTGAGAAGGAGATGGGAAGGGGGGCTAGTGCTTGGGTGATGCGGACGCTTCGTCGTCGGGCTTTCATAGCCGGGGATGAAGCGGTGTGGCCATCCAAACCACCGCCTTGGGAATCAGGGGGAGTGGTGGCCGCCATTAATGGCTCAGCGGTTACCGGTGCCCACTCGCTGATGATTAATGGGGGTGTGAATATGCATGTACGGGCAGCGCCGCGCTTCAAAGCCATCCGTGGCGCAAGGTTTGTGGCGCGGGGAGGAAGATGCTAAAACTTTTCTCCCACGTAGGTGGTTTGTTTATGGAGCGAGCTGCTTCATAAATTATGTTGATCCGGACCGACGACTCTGCTATGCTAGTTGCTCTAACTCAAAGGTTAATACACTGATCTTTTTTATCTAGCTTTCCTTTGCCTCGGCCATAAGAGTTGACATATATCCAACCAGAAAAATCATTGGAGCCGGTGATGATTACATGGACAAGACGGAGTAGGAGGGGCCTCCGGACGAAAATCGCTCACAAATTGTACAAAAGCCTCTTGACTAGACGTGAGAAATTATGCAAGGACTAGATCGCTCGTGGACCGGCGAAAGCCCCCCTGCCTTGCCCCCATGGGACAGCACGTCGGCCACACACACCAGCTCTCATCATCACCTGCACACGTACCACTAGTGTACTACAGCTCTCGTCTCCATCAGAAATAATAATACCCGAATTCCTCTAGTAAATAGTAATGATTATTAGGGAGTAAACGCACGCCACAAGTGTTGCAGTTCCCGGGGGATAAGTGCTGAGCTGGATTAGATAGCTTGATCGTTCCAGCAATGGTTTCTTGGGTAGCTCTGTCACCTGTTGTCTCATAGCTGCCTGCCTTATAGTACTATAACTCTCTGTGTTGCCATCACCATTTTCAAATCATTTCATGTCATGAAAATCCCATGGGAACCGCTACTTATGTTGGCATCCTCTTCTTGATGAATCGTTTTGAGCCGAATTCGTCAGAACATTCGAGGAAACAAAATATACATGGCGCAGCGCGTTCTGGCTGTTAATTTATTCAATCAACTCGTCAGAGCAGTCGCTGGAAAAGTTCCATCCAGAGTGACAAATGATCTGAAACGGACACTGATATATATGTGGTAACGAATAATGGCTAGCTAGTGATAATCCAATACAAATTTGTGTGGACGGTCGTCGATCCTAGATGGCTGATCCATGGGTACGTGGAACGACGCTGGGACTTAACTACTGCAAGGATAAATTTGGACGGCCACCTCCTCACGAATATATCTGATGTGATATATACCCGTAAACAAGCAACAACGGTGATCTGCATATATTAGTGCATATGATATGTTAAAAGTCGACTAGGTTCGGCCTCTCTACGACATTAGCTTCTATATTAAAACACTAGTTTAGAACAGCTGATGTTTCAGTGCCATATGTGCACCCTTCCTGTTCCTGGGGCATATGCCCGCCGAGCTAGGGCACTTGGATTCCAAGGAAGAAAGGAACAAAGATGGCACACCATCACCATGTATATATCAAGTCAAGAAAAAACAAAGGCGACAAGCAAGCGACCAACCAACCAAACTGAACATGGAGTTACTGCTGCAACATGGAGCTCATGCCTGGCTGCTATTGCCGCAACAGCGACGCTCCCGTCGCTGATTCGATGGCTGGAAACTAACTAGTAGAGAACACGGAAAGCGAACCGAAAAGAAACAAAAGCGGGCCGAAAGGCAAGGGGCGAGGCTAGACCGGCCGGTGATTTTTGTTCCTTTGGTCACCGTGACCAGTGAGCGATTTCACCACCGTCATGCCGGCCACTTGGAGCACCGCACAGTTGAGATCCTTTTGTACTACTCGCGTGCAGTGCAGCCACCGCCATCACATCTTCTTCCTCCTGGTGTGCTCCCTGATTCCATTTCAACCCCGCCGGCAAAGTGACAAAATCCTGACTCCGGATGTGCCTCGATCCTTCTTCCGTTTGTGCCTTACGCACATCGGGATCAGTCTAGAATAGATACCGTGTGCGGGCAGTGGTTAATTGATTCGTTCTAACCTGATAAGCTTTGTTCAAATAGCTCACAAGTTGGGATGAAGTGATGAGCACCTGTATATATGTGGCTACTTTTTTCTACTCCCTCAGTCCCATAATATAAGAACGTTTTTGACACTAATGTAGTTTTAAAAACATTTTTATTTTATGGGACGGAGGGAGTAGCTTTTTACGTTACCCCTAAACTAGATATGTACTGGTGCGTATTGGACAGTTGAGGTGTCACTCACCGAGCCAAGCTCTCACGTATCAACAGCTTAGCTTGTGCCACTGGAACTCGATACAGATTTGTTGTATATATGGCGGTGACGACTAATGAGATTGTATAATAAAGCTTGAGACGTCGAATCATAAACGATCACAAGGGGGAAAATGGATTTCGGATAACAAAGGGATCGATCTCGATAAAGGGAAAGCCGAGTGCCTGACAGCTAAACATGAAACAACAAAGTGGAGATATGAGAAGAGCAAAGCCATGAATCAGTGTCTTTTTTTTTAATGGAGGAGGACCCCCGGCCTCTGCATCTGGACGATGCATGCAGCCACTTTATTAATTATTCATATAAGACCTTACAAAGTCATACAACAGTAAGTCGAAGCCACCGTCTAGGCAATAAAAGTGTCGCTACTCCTATTCAAATGATGAAGGGATGCTGATAGTCTGGGCCTAATACCAAACAGACCTCGCAGCCATACCTAACATCTAAGACCTGAAGTCCCAACCAGGACGCCTGCCGGGTATGGGCACCCACAAGTCCGGCGAGCTCCTCAACCAGGACGCCTGCCGGGTATGAGGCCGCCGCAGCCACCTGCCACCAATCCATCTTCAGAGCTGTACTGCTGCATGAACCTTGCCCGGTCTAGCTGCCGTCGACGCCACCACGACGCCAGACAGCGTTGACCTCCTGCGCGAGTCCATCATCGCACATCAGACGCCTAATCTCCAGAGCGCCGTGCCATCGAGATCCGACGCCATCAATGTGTGTGATGAAGCACCGCTCCTCCTCTTGTCACCTCCAGCCATCACTTGCTTCAAAACGATGCCCCATGAGGGAAAGCGCTACTAAGAACGCCATCATCGTCCGATCCGGGAGACCCAGATCTAGGGTTTCCCCCGGAGCAGCCCGAGCCTGATGAAGCAAACTGCAACGACGATGCCTCGACAAGGGAACGACATCTAAGACGCCGCCATCGTCCGCCATGACCGTAGTCGACGCGATTTTCATCGGCAGTTGCTCCACCAGACGTGCGCCGCCAGCGTCGCTGATCCCTTCAACCGGGGTAAGCTCCAAAACGATGCCCTGAAGAGGGGTTACGACGCAAAAGCACCGCCATCGCTCGATCCCAAAGAGATCTAGGGTTTTCCCCGGAGTTGCCCGTGCTGTCAAGGACCAGACAAGGGAAAATCTCTGCGGATCCGCCCAGCTGCCAACGAGCCGCACCCACCACCGCGCCGACGACAATCCAGTGACCAAGGCCCACTGGGCCCAGATCCGGCTGTGCCGCCGCGAACCCATCTGGTCACGCCGCCGCCGTCCCTGGCGACCGCGACGCACCAGACCATGAAGCCGCCTGCCGCGGGGGAAGAGAACCGCCGAAGGTTGCCACCACCTGCCGTGGCGTCCGGCCCGGCGCCACACTCCGGCCCGGGGGCGCCAGCCCCACGAGCGGGAGGACCACGAGTCCCCGCCGCCGCCGGCGTGCCCTTGGGCGGCGGCGAGGGAGGAGGAGGAGGAGATGTGGAGACCGGCGGCGATGGGATCTGGGAGCCACCCGGCCGCCACGCGGGGGGCGACGCGGGGGGCACGCGATGGCTGTTTCCTTTCCTTCTTGCTGTTGACTGTAACCTCCAAAAAAAAAAGCGTCCATCTTACACGAAAGCGTTTCTTGCCATTCTGGTCGCGAGTGTGAGTCGTCCAATCCATGTCAACTGTGTGTGCGTATGTATATCACTACCCCAAAACGTTTCTTTTCCGTTGGCTCAATGCCTGATGAACGTGAACAGTTCAACGGTGGTATAACTTTTCATGCCAGAAAAGAAATGTTTCTCGCAGCTGTCATCACGGGACTCCCTGGTCGCCACGGTTCAATTCAGGGCCGCGGGTGGTTCCTGTTCCTGTCCCTTCAAGCTCGTTTTTTTTTTTTTTTTTGGAAACGGAGGCAATCGTTTTAATTTGAGCAACGATCGAGCAACAAACTGAAATAAATCGAGCGGTCCATGAAGCGACTTGTGAACCCTCATGACTAATTTTCTTTTAGGAAACCCTCATGATGACTAAATAATACAGCTATTGCGCTAAGTCAATGAGGGTGACCTCATGAGCTGCTTTCCATACTAGTATTTCATGTGATTCACGCTGATGCTAGAAAACTGCTAAGAAACTCGGCTCGTTGTTGACATGATATGTTAATCCCTACTCCTTCCTGCTAATCGGAAGGCTAACGGAGGGAGGTAATGAAATGAACATAGGCGGCCCCATCCCATTTGTCATTTCTCCTGATGTCACTGGGCAGCCTCGCGTTGTTCTCAAGCTTGTTCACTAGCGCCAGGTCGCCGTTAACCATTGGCCGATAAGCCTGGCGAGGAGTATAAAATCGGAGGAGTGGCTCCGGTAAGTATCACCGGAAAGCGGCCTTGATGTTGTGACATTTCTGTGGCTTTGTCTTGCTGCGCAACTTGCACACTGAATATTTGCCTCTTTTAAGCTCCCGGTCCTAAACTTAACAACTAGATGACACTGGAGGTCTCGTCAATCATGTCATTTCCCCACTATAACTAGTACGGGCGCTAGCTCTTGTCTGATTCCCTAACATCACAAGGAAGAAGGGAAAGTAGGATCTATCTAGGCCCCTTGGGCTCTTCTCCGCACGCTAAAACTTTCTTGATCACAGCATCAACAAACCATTTTTAATTAATCAACTGATTAACTAATTGTTCCGCTGGAGCCATCATGTAATTTCAGTCGTACTCACCCTTCTCCCTCCTCATCTTCTGGCTTGCAAGCTTGGTCCACATACATAAGACGATGTTGACTTACCAGAAACCAGGTAATTACAGCGTAACCCATACTTAAACCCCCCGTATTTTCCTCCGGTTGTGTCACGTCCGGTTTGTAGTCTAGCATCCAAAGTCTGCGAGTGACCCTAACAGCCGATGACCTGGAGGCTTTCACATGCTTCACGCACGGTCCCTTCCCTTTTTTTTCTTTTTCTTTATGCGTGTTCACGGATGCTTTCCAAGTCCAAGTAGCAAAAGCTTGCAAGCCAAAGGCACAAATAAGTAGTGGTGGCTTTTGGCGTATCACGACGTATGCTACGGCTACTGCCAACCACGCGGAATATCCCCAATCTCCCAAGGATTTGGCATCAAGATCAAGATACAGGAGAAATGAGAGCAAAGTGAGAGACACCAGTGTGCGTTCAGACTTTCGGTTATTCAGAGGAGGAGAAATGAGAGCAAAATGAGAGACACCAGTGTACTATATTTCAGTTATTCAGAAGAGGAGACATGTTCATCGTCTGGCCAAGTCCTTGATTTATTGCTCCGGCTAAATACGAATAAGTCGCGTACAAGTAACCCCGTTTTTCTCTTTATTATTCCTCCTTACTAGTAGTAGTAATTTACAAGCAAAGATCTGATCGACACATACATATACATATATTAGGACCGGCCCGGCATGGTGCGCATGCTGCATTAATTCCTGACTTTCTGAACTCCCCCTCCTCTCCTCGTGATGGATACTGTACTGGTTTCCCGGCCAATGCTGAAGAGCATTCCACGTGAAGATCATCTGTCCGGCAGGCTGGGGTCGAATCGGGTTGCGCTTGGGGTATCAGACTGAAGGTGCACCGAGAGCCAGCGGCGTCTACGCGGTCACCGAGGTCTCGATCGCCACGCGGTCCGAGTAGAGCACGTCCTCCGTCTTCTCGGCCTCCTCCCACAGCTCCGGCAGCGCCTCCCGGATGTTGTGGATGCTCTCCAGCGCGTGATCCGCGCCCTTCACCCGCTGTGACGTGCCAACCAGCACTGTGTGGAGGCCGATTCGCTTGCCAGCCTGAATGTTGCGCACGCTGTCGTCGAAGAAAATCTGCGTAAGCAAGCGAGTTTTCGTTAGCTGACGGTCAAACACAAAACTGAAATGCTGCAAGTAAATATTCGAATGTTCTGGTAACTGAAACTGTGACGACTTACCGCCTTGTAAGGGTTGACGTTGGCGATCCTGAGGGCCGCCTCCATGGCGCCGACGTTGGGCTTGCATAGGACGGGGGTCCTGGGCAGGTCGTCGGCGCTGCCTAACCCGGCGAAGTGGCCGGCGATGTCGAAGATCTCCGGCGCCTGGTCGCACGGCGTCAGCAGGCACGGCGGGTTCAGGGTCTCGAAGCAGATGATCCCCTCGAAGCAGTCCTCCAGGCCCAGCCTCTTGAGGGCTCTCACGGCATGGATCATGTCACCGTTGGTGAAAATCTGAAACAAACACATGCGTCAGGAGCCCATTAATTAGCCATTTGCTCCGAGTATGAAGTTTCATCGGCATGGGAAGGGGACGTACGAGCTTGCGCATGCGCATGTTCTTGAGAATCTGCTTGAGAACGGGGTCGGGCTTGATGTTGTCGTAGGGCAGTCTTCCATGGACAAAGCTGTGAGAGGCAAGCAGGAAATACAGGAAGATGTTAGAGGAGAGTACCACAAAGAATCGACACACACACACACGTAGGAGAAGATGGTTCGGTCTGCTCATGCGTGTACGTACCTGTGGTACTCATCGTAGTCGAAGTTGTAGCCAATTGCCCTGAGGCCCGCCATCGTGGTGCCATAGTTCTTGTACAGCAGGTTGCCAAGGTTTTCGATCTTGCTCTCCTCAATACCCAGCTTCTCAACCATGTAAGCTGTAGAGAATGGCGAAACATGCATTCAGTTTAACAAATTCAGAGACTGAGAAACGAGAGGGGATGAGAAGCAGCAAGAGGGCTAAGAGGCCTCACCTTCAATGTTAGTCTTGACGTGTGATGAGATCCCCGAGCTCAGCGGGTACAGAGTGTCGTCCAGGTCTGCAGCAGAGAAACATGATCAGAACTTGTGCATTCATTCAGTAAAAAAACAGAGTTGTAAAAGGAGGAAACACAGAGATATAAATAAATAACAGAATAAATGGCGAGTGGCATTCTGCAGAGAACAGGTTGCCTACCAAAGAGGAGGCAATCAAATTTGGGGTCCTGGACCTTGAGGCAGCGCTCGTCGAACTCCATGATCCGGGCTGTGGTGAAAGAACTGCAGAAAGGATCAAGAATCAGCAGGCCGTTCGACTACTTCTCCGGGTAAATTCAACCATATTCCTAGTTCCGTCAATTTTATCATATATACACTCCAGATTTTAATCTATTAAACCTCCCGGATCATTTCCCCCCATTGTTACTGACACGCACGCGGTTCATCATCAGAGCTCTAAACGGAGCCACATTTGCCATGAATCCGCGGCCAAGAACAGGACCATACCTACTAACGACCCGGGCGCTCGCGAGCTGCAGCAATGCAACAGCTCTCACGAATGCAGAGCCGAGGAGAGCAGAAGGCAGAGGTGTCGAGCCTTCCTTCAAGAGCGCGCTCAAGAGGCGAGGCGTATGGGGACAGAGAGATGGAGAGCGGGAGTGGGGGGAGGAGAAGAGGAAGGGAGGGGGCGGGCTTAAATAGGGGTCTCCGGTCGGGATTAGCAGCCCATCAGCACTAGTTAATTGGGCGAGCGCGGTTGTTAATAGCCTCCAAGGGCAGTGCACCCCAGCTGTCGCCCCATGATTGGTCGGCCCCTATCAAACCGTGGGGGCGGACGTTTTTCATTTTCATCATTTCGTGGCCCCTGAATTACCCCCCCCCCCCCCCCCCCCCCCTCCGTCCGTTGTCGCTCGTGAAGAACCCGTCTCTGCCCGGAGAGGACAGGACAGGGTGTTCGTTTCTTATTTCTTGCGGGAGGGGAGAGGTGAGGGGAAATGGCTGTCATGTTACTATATTTTTCTTTCAAGAGAAGAAGAGAATGCTTCGCACGATAACCATGCGTATACACATGATCCATTGTATATTAAATTAATGATGAGGAAAGAGTGGTTCAACGGGTTAATGGAGGAGACCGTGACATTGCTCGTGACGTGTGGCCTGAGGCAAATAACGTGAACGCCAGACCTGTTCCATGGAAAACGGGCACCGTGACAGCTGTGACCGAATGATCCAAAGAAAGAACGGAACAGATAGCGGTCCGGACAAAACTACCGCTCCAAAACGATGAAATGCTAGTCACAAATTTCCTGAAAACAAGGCAAAAAATGGTGAAAAATGGAGTAACTAGACCGATGGCAGGAGGTACCAGACTCGTGCATGGTTTGGTTGGTGGTAAATACTACGTAGCACTGTTGGAATATCCAACGGGATAATACCGAGATTGGCAAGATTATATATGGGTGGCAAAAATCTGGAAATGGTTGGATCAGAGGGGGTGGAAAAGGGGGGGTTCATGTGGCTGTGTACCGCAGCAAACTTGGGCCTCTTGCCTTCTTCCCCCATTTGAGCAACGGATTTGATTTGTTCTCCCCAACTTCTCTTCTGCTTGAGAGGGCTCGCCTTCTCTTGCTTCATTCGACACGACTTCCGGTTCAAAACACTTGTCGAATTTCCTCATGAGAAATTGTCAAACACGATATCTAGCTCGCCCACTTTTTCCGTATGATTCACTGTTCCGGTAAAAATGAATGAAGAAAAACGTTTCTGTTGGGACGCCGTGACCATGGATCGGGATCACGCTAGACTGTTCCATGACCAGGAGGTCGAGACCTGGCGATTAATACAGCGGCCAGGATGGTAGAGGGACAGGTTGCCACTGGCGCAAATCATTTGCGTGCCCAATTATTGGACCAAATCATTAGACTATACTTGTGGACGGCCACGTGTCGCCCGATTTTTCTGTCGGGCTAACTGGCCGACGCGTCATCGCCCGCACCGTATACGCCTGTGCGCTCCAAAACTCCAATTCTCAAACACTCATGCACCAAAGAAATAATGCACTCCTTATCTGTAACCTAATATATTTTTTTGCCAAAAAGACTTCCGATCTATTCATCTTCAACCATGATAGTACAGCGAACACGATAAATAAAAAAAATTATATCCAGATCCGTAGACCACCTAACGACGACTACAAGCACTGAAGCGAGCCGAAGGCGCGCTGTATATATCACTAAAAAATGATCTAAACAAGCTTATACTCCCTCCGTCTCAAAATAAGTGACTCAACTTTGTACTAACTTTAGTACAAAGCTAGTACAAAGTTGAGTCACTTATTTCAGGACGGAGGGAGTATTAGTTTACAAGGAGTACTATACAGTATTTTCTTTAAAAAAATCTATTGCAAAGGGCCACCGTAAAAGTGGCAATGACAACGGCAAGGCAAGCAACGGCGGCACGAGAAACAGTGACACCGTCGACGATGGCACCACTCTAAACGGCGCCGACAATGGCGAGACATGGTGACAACATCGACAACGGGAATAACGGCTGCGGTGATAGGGACGACGAGGATCCCGAGGATGCTGACCACTACCCCGAATCTAAGGAAGATAGAAGGCTCAACCCTAATGAATTTGACGTCTTTGAGGAGCCCCTCGAGCCACCCAAGCTCGAAGTCTACCAGAAGTGATTGTCCAGTACGACCAAGAGCATTAAGTAGAAGACCCAACAGCTGAAGTCCGAGCAGGATCAGCCAAATGATAGTTGAGTCGAACTCCTCCAGGCCGAGCAGGAACTTGGGGACAAGCTTGCGAAGAATGAGGCTAACAAAATCTACCCCCGGAGAAATTTACTCCCAAAGTTAGACGAGGAGGCTGATGGCAGCATGCTATCAAATCACGGTTGGGCCGAGAAACCCGACCGCCCTCCTTGGGACCGAGATAGGCTAGCTGGCGGATACAAGGACCCTCCCGAGGTCCCCCGACGTCGTGGAGGAGTAAATCCACCTCAGCTGACTCGTAAAAATGACCTACAAGGCAAACAACCAGCTGCTCCATCATGATCGATGTACAAGTCCAGGGAGCACCCACCTACAAGACATGAAGGATACCTTGCTTGGGTAGTGATAAACTGAAAGTGATAAAGAAAAACTTTTACAAACTCTGTTTGCTCTTGTTGTTGTAAATATGTAAAGCCAGCATTCAAGTTTTCAGCAAAGATTATGACTAACCACATTCACAATAACTCTTAGGTCTCATGTTTACTCATATCAATGGCATAATCAACTAGCGAGCAATAATAATAAATCTCGGATGACAACACTTTCTCAAAACAATCATGATATGATATAACAAGATGGTATCTCGCTAGCCCTTTCTGAGACCGCAAAACATAAATGCAGAGCACCTTTAAAGATCAAAGACTGACTAGACATTGTAATTCATGGTAAAAGAGATCCAGTCATAGTCATACCCAATATAAATTAATAGTAATGGATGCGAATGACAGCAGCGCTCTCCAGCTGGTGCTTTTTAATAAGAGGGTGATGACTCAACATGAAAGTAAATAGATAGGCCCTTTGCAGAGGGAAGCAGGGATTTGTAGAGGTGCCAGAGCTCAGTTTTAAAGCAGAGATAACTAATATTTTGAGCGGCATACTTTCATTGTCAACATAACAACCAAGAGATGGCGATATCTTCCATGCTACACACATTATAGGCGGTTCCCAAACAGAATGGTAAAGTTTATACTCCCCCTCCACCAAGAAGCATCAATCCATGGCTTGCTCGAAACAACGAGTGCCTCCAACTAACAACAGTCCCGGGGGAGTTTTGTTTGCAATAATTTTGATTTGATTTGCATAAAGCATGGGACTGGGCATCCTGGTGACCAGCCATTTTCTCGTGAGTGAGGAGCGGAGTCCACTCCTCTTGAGAATAACCCGCCTAGCATGGAAGATACGGACAGCCCTAGTTGATACATGAGCTATTCGAGCATACAAAACAGAATTTCATTTGAAGGTTTAGAGTTTGGCACATACAAATTTACTTGGAACGGCAGGTAGATACCGCATATAGGAAGGTATAGTGTACTCATATGGAATAACTTTGGGGTTTAAGGGGTTGGATGCACAAGCAGTATTCCCGCTTAGTACAAGTGAAGGCTAGCAAAAGACTGGGAAGCGACCAACTAGAGAGCGACAACAGTCATGAACATGCATTAAAATTAATAAACATTGAGTACAAGCATGAGTGGGATATAATCCACCATGAACATAAATATCGTAAAGGCTATGTTGATTCGTTTCAACTACATGTGTGAACATGTGCCAAGTCGAGTCACTTTAATCATTCCACTATACCACATCACAACCATTTTAATAGCATGTTGGCACGCAAGGTAAACCATTATAACTCATAGCTAATCAAGCATGGCACGAGCAACTATAATCTCTAATTGTCATTGCAAACATGTTTATTCATAATAGGCTGAATCAGGAACGATGAACTAATCATATTTACAAAAAACAAGAGAGGTCGAGTTCATACCAGTTTCTCTCATCTCAATCAGTCCATCATATATCGTCATTATTGCCTTTCACTTGCACGACCGGACGATGTGAATAATAATAATAATGCACGTGCATTGGACTAAGCTGGAATTTGCGAGCGTTCAATAAACAGGAGAAGACAAGGCAATATGGGCTCTTGGTTAATTCAACAATAATGCATATAAGAGCCACTTCAACAATTTCATCATGGTCTTCTCCTATCGACCCCCAAAGAAAAGGAATAAAACTATTTACACGGGAAAGCTCCCAACAAGCAAAAGAAGAACAGGAAATATTTTTGGCTTTTCTTTTTAATTATTACTACTACAGCAAGAAAAGTAAACTAACTAAAAGCTACACTAATTTTTTTGGTTTTTCTTAAGGTTTATCAAACACACAAGAAGAAAACATAAAAAGAAAATAAACTAGCATGGATAGTGCAATGAAAGAGTATGAGCACCGACATCTAGCAATGAGTGTGTAAACATAAATGTAATGTCGGTGGGAAATACGTACTCCCCCAAGCTTAGGCTTTTGGCCTAAGTTGGTTTATTGCCACGGATGGCCTGGCGGATATCCATAATTGTAGTTGGGGTCGTACTGAGATGCAGCGGCTATTGCGTCGTGGGCTGCAGCTTGGAGGCGAGCTGCTCTCGTCCTCCTTTCGTACACATTTGCCTCCTCTCTGGTTATAAAATGTCTTCCCTTTGCTTGAAAGTCAAAGAGAGCAGGAGCAGGGAGGACAATATTGACAGCATGACGCCTGTCAAAGATTAGTCGGTACTGGAGAGGTGGTTCTTTCCTCTCGACAAACTGATGGTGAACCATAGCATTAAAGTCTAGATAAGTAGGAGGCAATTCGATATCATCATCACGTATGGTTACACCAAGAAAATCAGCTAAGCGGGTTGCATAAATTCCATCAAAGAAATCTCCATTAAATCTATTGTGATGCAACCTACGCGCAACAATAGCTCCCAAATTATAAGATTTGTCTCCTAACACAGCACTCCTAAGAATACTGAGGTCAGGGACACACATATGACATGCTTCATCTTTACCATTTATGCACCTACCTATGAAGAGAGCAAAATAATGTATAGCAGGAAAATGAATGCTCCCTATGGTAGCTTGTGCTATATCTCTAGATTTCCCCACAGTTATACTAGCAAGAAAATCTCTAAATTCAGATTTGTGAGGTTCACTAGCACTACCCCATTGTGGAAGTTTCCAAGCAGTGGTAAAATCCTCTAAGTCTATCGTATAAGATTTTTCATAAAGATCAAACAGGACAGTTTGAGTATTGCGTGAAGAAGAAAATTCAAACCTCCTCACAAAGGAACTAGTGAGATAGTGGTACTGGCGGCACTTTTCCTCCTCGAAGCTCACAAGATCAGCCTTACGCAAATATGCGTTAAATTCTTCCTTGATTCCCGCTCGATCCATAAAGTCCTCTGAAGGCCATTCACAAGGCCGCACTGGAGCGTTCCTTGGTGGCTCATCGTCAGCATCACGCATTGCAAGCCTGGGTCCTTGCTTCCTTGAAGAACCACCTTGGTACATTTTCCTAAGCATATTTCTTCCTCTGAAAAATTTCTGAATTTTTTTAGTAACTTCAAATAAAAGCGAACCAAACTCAACAAAATTGGTAGAGACTACTCCCAAAAGTGCCTAGAGACTATATCATGCATTAGAACTACTTGGAACCATATAGATTTGACATGCAAGCTCAAGAACATGGTCACCTAGGCAGCAAAATTTGCAATGAATAAAGCACTAGAACAAAAACTAATTGGACCAATGGAGGAGTCACATACCAAGGAACAATCCCCCAAAGCAGTTTTGTGAGAGGTGCTTTGAGCAAGGAGATCGAAAATCGCAGCAAAATGAGCTAGAACTCGTGCTTGAGCTGGATGGTGATTTTTTTGGGAGGAAGAAGAAGTGTGTGGGTGCAAGAATAAGTGGAGGGGAACCAGCATGGGCCCACGAGGCAGGGGGCGCGCCCTGGACCCTCGTGGCCAGGTGCTTGCTCCCCCTGATGTGTTCTCAGTGCCAGATAATCTCAAATATTTCAGAAAAAATCATATTAAATTGGCAGGGCATTTGGAGAACTTTTATTTTCGGGGTATTTTTATATTGCACGGGTAATTCAGAAAACAGACAGGAAAATACTATTTTTGCTTTATTTTAACTAAATAACAGAAGGTAAAAGGAGGGTACAAAAGGTTGTGCTTTCTATTTTCATCCATCTCATGCTCATGAAAAGGAATACACTAACAAGGTTGATCAAGTCTTGTTAACAAACTCATTCCGAATAACATGGAACCAGAGAAATTTTGAATAACACTATGTTACCCCAACGGGGTTATGCACATCCCCAATAATGAGAATATCATATTTCTTCTTGACAGTAGGAAGAGGAAATTCAAAACCTCCAAAAATAATCGATGGAATTTTTCCAATAGAATTGATACTATGAACTTGAGGTTGTTTCCTCGGAAAGTGTACCGTATGCTCATTGTCATTAACATGAAAAGTGACATTGCCTTTGTTGCAATCAATAACAGCCCCTGCAGTATTCAAAAAAGGTCTTCCAAGAATAATAGACATACTATCGTCCTCGGGAATATCAAGAATAACAAAGTCCGTTAAAATAGTAATGTTTGCAACTACAACAGGCACATCCTCAGAAATACCAACAGGTATAGCAGTTGATTTATCAGCCATTTGCAAAGATATTTCAGTAGGTGTCAACTTATTCAAATCAAGTCTATGATATAAAGAGAGAGGCATAACACTAACACCGGCTCCAAGATCACATAAAGTAGTTTTAACATAGTTTCTTTTAATGGAGCATGGTATAGTTGGTACTCCTGGATCTCCAAGTTTCTTTGGTATTCCACCCTTAAAAGTGTAATTAGCAAGCATGGTGGAAATTTCAGCTTCCGGTATCTTTCTTTTATTAGTGACAATTTCTTTCATATACTTAGCATAAGGATTCATTTTGAGCATATCGGTCAAACGCATACGCAAGAAGATAGGTCTAATCATTTCAGCAAAGCGCTCAAAATCCTCATCATCCTTTTTCTTGGATGGTTTAGGAGGAAAAGGCATGGGTTTCTGAACCCATGGTTCTCTTTCCTTACCGTGTTTCCTAGCAACAAAGTCTCTCTTATCATAACATTGATTCTTTGATTGTGGGTTATCAAGATCAACAGCAGGTTCAATTTCTACATCATTGCATTGCTAGGTTGAGCATCATCATTAACATTATCACTAGGTTAATGTTCATTACCAGATTGTGTTTCAGCATCAGAAATAGAAATATCATTAGGATTCTCAGGTGTTTCAGCAATAGGTTCACTAGAAGTATGCAAAGTCCTATCGTTTTTCTTTTTCTTCTTTTTAGAAGGACTAGGTGCATCAATATTATTTCTCTGAGAATCTTGCTCAATTCTCTTAGGATGGCCTTCAGGATACAAAGGTTCCTGAGTCATCTTACCAGTTCTAGTAGCCACTCTAAGTCATTGTTCGTATTGTTCATTTCATTGAGCAATTCATTTTGAGCTTTAAGTACTTGTTCTACTTGAGTGGTAACCATATAGCATGTTTACTAATGAGTTTAAGTTCACCTTTAACTTTGGACATATAATCACCCAAGTATTCAAGAGTATCGGAATTATATTTCAATTGTCTACCAATATAAGCATTTAAGTTTTCTTGTTTAACAATAAAATTGTCAAACTCATCTAAGCATTGTCTAGCAGACTTATAACGAGGAATGTCACCTTCATCAAATCTATAGAGAGAATTTACCTTTACTACCTGTGTCGGGTTATCAAGACAATGAGTTTCTTCAATAGGTGAAGGATTAAGATCATATGATTCTTCAACAGGCGATAAATTAAGACCATGTATTTATTCAATAGGAGGTAAATTCTTAACATCTTCAGCTTTAATACCCTTTTCTTTCATAGATTTCTTTGCCTCTTGCATATCTTCAGGACTGAGAAATAGAACACCCCTCTTCTTCGGAGTTGGTTTAGGAATAGGCTCAGGAGTTGGCTCAGGGAGTGTCCAATTATTTTCATTTGTCAACATATTATTCAATAGAATATCAGCTTCATCCGGTGTTCTTTCCCTGAAAACAGAACCAGCACAACTATCCAGGTAATCTCTGGAAGCATCGGTTAGTCCATTATAAAAGATATCAAGTATTTCATTTTTCTTAAGAGGATGATCAGGCAAAGCATTAAGTAATTGGAGAAGCCTCCCCCAAGCTTGTGGGAGACTCTGTTCTTCAGTTTGCACAAAATTATATATTTCCCTTAAAGCAGCTTGTTTCTTATGAGCAGGGAAATATTTAGCAGAGAAGTAATAAATCATATCCTGGGGACTACGCACACAACCAGGATCAAGAGAATTAAACCATATCTTAGCATCACCCTTTAATGAGAACGAAAATATTTTAAGGATATAAAAGTAGCGAGTTCTCTCATCATTAGTGAACAGGGTGGCTATATCATTTAATTTAGTAAGATGTGCCGCAACAGTTTCAGATTCATAGCCATAAAAAGGATCAGATTCAACCAAAGTAATTATATCAGGATCAACAGAGAATTCATAATCCTTATCAGTAACACAGATAGGTGAAGTAGCAAAAGCAGGGTCAGGTTTCATTCTAGCATTAAGAGATTGTTGCTTCCATTTAGCTAATAACTTCTTAAGATCATATCTATCATTGCAAGCTAAAATAGCTCTAGCAGCTTCTTCATCCATAACATAACCCTCAGGAACAACAGGTAATTCATATTTATTAGGGGGAGAGTCTTCATCATCACTATCATCAATATTATCAGTTTCAATAATTTCATTCTCTCTAGCCCTAGCAAGTTGTTCATCAAGAAATTCACCAAGTGGCACAGTAGTATCAAGCATAGAGGTAGTTTCATCATAAGTATCATGCATATCAGAAGTGGCATCATCAATAACATGCGACATATTAGAATTAATAGCAGGAGCAGGTTTAGGTGTCGCAAGCTTACTCAAAACAGAAGATGAATCAAGTGCAGAGCTAGATGGCAGTTCCTTACCTCCCCTCGTAGTTGAGGGATAAATTTTTATTTTCTCGTCTTTCAAGTTCTTCATAATGACCAGCAGATATAAATCCTAAGTGACTCAAAGAATAGAGCTATGCTCCCCGGCAACGGCGCCAGAAAATAGTCTTGATAACCCACAAGTATAGGGGATCGCAACAGTTTTTGAGGGTAGAGTATTCAACCCAAATTTATTGATTCGACACAAGGGGAGCCAAAGAATATTCTCAAGTATTAGCAGTTGAGTTGTCAATTCAACCACACCTGGATAACTTAGTATCTGCAGCAAAGTATTTAGTAGCAAAGTAATATGGAAGTAACGGTAACGGTGGCAAAGTAATATTTTTGGGTTTGTAGTGATTGTAATAGTAGCAACGGAAAAGTAAATAAGCGAAGAACAATATGTGAAAAGCTCGTAGGCATTGGATCGGTGATGGAGAATTATGCCGAATGCAGTTCATCATGTAACAGTCATAACATAGGGTGACACAGAACTAGCTCCAATTCATCAATGTAATGTAGGCATGTATTCCGAATATAGTCATACGTGCTTATGGAAAAGAACTTGCATGACATCTTTTGTCCTACCCTCCCGTGGCAGCGGGGTCCTAGCGGAAACTAAGGGATATTAAGGCCTCCTTTTAATAGAGTACCGGGCCAAAGCATTAACACATAGTGAATACATGAACTCCTCAAACTATGGTCATCACCGGGAGTGGTCCCGATTATTGTCACTTCGGAGTTTCCGGATCATAACACATAGTAGGTGACTATAGACTTGCAAGATAGGATCAAGAACTCACATATATTCATGAAAATATAATAGGTTCAGATCTGAAATCATGGCACTCGGGCCCTAGTGACAAGCATTAAGCATAGGAAAGTCATAGCAACATCAATCTCAGAACATAGTGAATACTAGGGATCAAACCCTAACAAAACTAACTCGATTACATGATAAATCTCATCCAACCCATCACCGTCCAGCAAGCCTACGATGGAATTACTCACACACGGCGGTGAGCATCATGAAATTGGTTATGGAGGATGGTTGATGATGACGACGGCGACGGATTCCCCTCTCCGGAGCCCCGAACGGACTCCAGATCAGCCCTCCCCAGAGGTTTTAGGGCTTGGCGGCGGCTCTGTATCGTAAAACGTGATGATTCCTTCTCTCTGATTTTTTCTCCCCGAACACGAATATATGGAGTTGGAGTTGAGGTCGGTGGAGTAACAGGGGGCCCACGAGGCAGGGGGCGCGCCCCCACCCTCGTGGAAAAGTGGAGGCCCCCCTGATGTGGATTCTTCTTCCAGTATTTTTAATATTTTCCAAAAATAAATTCCGTGGAGTTTCAGGTCATTCCGAGAACTTTTGTTTCTACACATAAATAACACCATGGCAATTCTGTAGAAAACAGCGTCAGACCGGGTTAGCTCCATTCAAATCATGCAAGTTAGAGTCCAAAACAAGGGCAAAAGTGTTTGGAAAAGTAGATACGACGGAGACGTATCAGGTAGCCAAGAATGGGGCCCCGCGTGATTATACGCGCAATCGAACCCTCACAACGTTCAACGCCCGTCATGTTGTAGCCAACGTCCAAGGAGTTGCCCACCCTATGTGCTTCAGAGACGAGGTGATGGTGTTGGAAATATGCCCTAGAGGCAATATAAATTGGTTATTATCATATTTTCCGTCCATGATAAATGTTTATTATTCATGCTAGAATTTTATTGACCGGAAACTTGAATAGATGTGTGAAAACATAAACTACACCGTGTCCCTAGTAAGCCCCTACTAGACTAGCCCATTGATCAATGATGGTTAAGGTTTCCTAACCATGGACATGAGTTGTCATTTGATAACGGGATCACATCATTAGGAGAATGATGTGATGGACAGACCCAATCGTAACCTTATCATCAGATTGTTTAGTTATTTGCTACAGCTTTCTTCATGTCAAGTATCAGTTCCTTAGACCATGAGATCATGCCACTCCCAGATACCGGAGGAATTCCTTGTCTACTATCAAACGTCACTTCATAATTGGGTGATCATAAAGGTGATCTACAAGTATCTACGAAGGTGTCTGTTGGGTTGCATGGATCGAGACTGGGATTTGTCACTCCGTTTGACGGAGAGATATCTCTGGGCCCTCTCGGTAATACAACATCATAAGAAGCTTCATGTGCCTAATGAGTTTAGTCATGGGATCTTGTATTACGGAATGGGTAAAGAGACTTGCCAGTAACGAGATTGAACTAGGTATGGAGAACCGACGATCGAATCTCGGGCAGGTAACATATCACCGGACAAAGGGAATTGCATATGGGATTAACTGAATCCTCGATGTCATGGTTAGACCGATAAATATCTTCATTGAACATGTAGGTTTCCAATATGGGTATCCAGGTCCCGCTATTGGTTATTGACCGGAGAGGAGTCTCGGTCATGTCTGCATGTTCCGAACCCATAGGGTCACACGCTTAATGTTCGATAGTGCTAGGGTAGTAATGAGATAATAATAGCGGAAACTACGAAGGTTATTCGGAGTCCGGGGTGGGATCCAGGATACCATGAGGAGCTCCGGAATGGTCCGGATGTAAAGATTTATATATGAGAAGTCATATTTTGGGTTCCAGAAAAAGTTCAGCTTTTTCGGTATTGTACCGGGAAGGTTCTAGAAGGTTCTAGGGGTTCCACCATGGGGCCCAATGATCCGGGAAGGGCCCACATGGACCGAGGGGTGGGGCTACAGCCCACATGGGCTGGCCGCACCATTCCCCAAGGCACGTGTTGTTTAAATCTAGAGATAAGATCTTATCTCTAAATTTAAAGGGTTGAATCTAGAGATAAGATGTTATCTCCAAGTTTAAAGGGATTTCTCCATGTGGCCGGCACTAGGAGGGTTTTGGATGCCCTCCCCTGCCCCCTAGCCTATATATAGAGGGGGAGGCGCATGGGGGCAGCCACCCCCTTCACCCTTGCCCATTGTCTCTCCCAACTCCTTCCATGTTCCTCCGCTACGCGCTTGGCGAAGCCCTGCGAGAATTCTGTTGCCGCCACCACCACCATACTGCCGTGCTGGTTCTGATCTCATGTACCTCCTCTCTCTTACTTGTTGGATCAAGAAGGAGAGAGCCATCGAGCTGAACTTGTGCTAATCTCGGAGGTCTCGTCTGTTCGGCACTAGATCGGATTAGATCGTGAAGAGTACGACTACATCAAACGTGTTACGATGCTAACACTTTCGGTCTACAAGGGTATGTAGACACACTCCCCTCTCATTGCTATACATCTCTATTAGATCTTGGGTGTTCATAGGAATTTTTTTGGTTTACATGCTTCGTTCCCCATCAGTGGCATCATGTGCTAGGTCTATGCGTAGATGTATATGCACGAGTAGAACACAAAGTCGTTGTGGGTGTTGATGTTCAGATTGCTTACTTCCCTTGTCTTATTTGGATTAGGCGGTATTGTGGGATGAAGCGGCTCGGACCAACCTTACATGTCCATGCACATGAGACCGGTTCCACTGTTTGACATGCAAATTGTATTGCATAAAAGTGGCTTTGCGGATGTATGTCTCTCCTACTTTAGTTGAATCTGATTTGATGAGGGCGGTCCTTGTAGAAGGTTAAAAGGAAACTTGTATATCACCGTTGTAGTTTTTCGTAGATAAGAACGGTTCTTATAGTTTGCCCTAGCAGTCACGTAAAAATTGCAACAACAAAGTAGAGGACGTCTAACTTGTTTTTGCAGGGCATGTTGTGATGTGGTATGGCCAAAACGTGATGTAATATATGTTGATGTATGAGATGATCATGTTTTGTAATAGGTTCGCGACTTGCATGTAGAAGAGTACGACAACCGGCAGGAGTCATAGGGTTGTCTTTAATTTATTGTATGACCTTCGTGTCAATTATTAAACGCCATGTAATTGCTTTAGTTTATCGCTATGTGTTAGCAATAGTTGGCGAGAAAACCATGTGATGACACGATGATGGAGATCATGGTGTCATGCTAGTGACGATGGAGATCATGTTGGTGCTTTGGATATGGAGATCAAAAGGACAAGATGTGATGACCATATCATGTCACATATTGATTGCATGTGATGTTTATCCTTTTATGCATCTTATTTTGCATAGGACGATGGTAGCATTATAAGATGATCCCTTCACTAAATTTAAAGATAAAAGTGTTCTCCCTAAGTATGCACCATTGCAAAAGTTCATCATTTCGAAGCACCTCGTGATGATCGGGTGTGATAGACTATACGTTCATATACAACGGGTGTAAATCAGTTTTACACATGCAGAGTACTTGGGTTAAACTTGACGAGCCTAGAATGTATAATAACAAGATTGCTTTTGTCTCTCGATGCCAAAATACAGACTTACTTGATTGATTGAATCGAGAGATGGAAATTCCATTGAGAGATTATAAGGGATAGAGAAAATGTGAAAGTGCAACTAATCTCCGGGTGGTTTTGGTAATTAATAACAACATACAAGTCATTGATCTAATGCTCATTGATAATAGATTTCAAAGAAGATCAATGATTGGCATGGTAAGGACTAGTGGATGTGGACCCCTCAAAATGCTAAGAACAAGAATTGGCAAAGCTTCAAGACTCTACATTTTTGGTTAAGTGATTCGAGATCACATTGAGTCCTATAGGAAAGCCAATACTATTAAAAGGGGATAAGGTACTGATGATGAGTTTGTTGCTCAAATGCTTAGAGATATTGCTCCAAAACCTTCTAAATGAATTTCGGCTAGACCAACTCACTCCCATTCGGTCACACCGATTTCATTTAGACTAGTCCAAACTTCCATCTCGGCAAGACCGATATGAAAATCTCGCTGTCATTGGTGCTCTCTATCACCGGCAGTTATGCATCTCGGTGGAACCGATATCTTTCGTTCGATACCACCGACAGCACAAGGGTATATATATCGCGCGGACCTTAGATTGAAAAGTTCTTCAGCTGTTTCGCTCCCGTACCCCGTTGCTGTCGTTGCCCATGGTCTTTGAATCATCGTCATTGTCTCCGGCGCGCCCCGCCATCCAATTCCTTCACCGTCAATGGGATTCTCCACCGCCGTAGCGGATCTTCATCGAGTTAGGGTAAGATCTGACCCCGCCACCTATCATAACCACGCCAAGAATCACAGTGTCCTCATTGCGTTTGATCTTTCATCTCTACCCCTTTACTTTTTGCACAATTGCATGTTGTATTATTTCCGCTGCCCTTTCTCTAGATATGCATGTGTAGGAAGTCTTGGTGATATCTTAACTAGTGCCAAAATCTGCCTAAGTTTCAAGGAAACTAAAAACTGCACCTTTGGTTGGTTAAGAGTCTATTCACCCCCCTCTAGACCTATCTTCTCCAATCCTACAGAACGTTAGATAAAGGTCGTGCTTCTGCTCATCGAAGCAAAGCATGTGAATGTCACAATTTTGGTGGATCTCCTTGCGAGCCCGGGCATCCTCGACGACAACCCGACGGTACTCATGTCTGGGCACAACCACCGCACCATCGAGCATGAGCGCTGCCAGGTCTGCACCAACGACACACGGCGAGAGTGAATCTTCGAGGAGCTCTAGGCCGCCGCCGACGAGGTGATGGACCAACACGACAACAGTGCCCAAACGACATCCGTCATCGGCTCTGGTGGTTGCCGTCGACCGCCAACGACGACGAGACCGGTGTTTCTGACGGCGGTGGTAGTGGGCCTCGGCTACAATGGGGAGGAGGAGTTTTTTTAGCTTTTAAGTTTTTTTAGGTTGGTGTCCACTTTTGCATTGTAAAAGAAAGTTCATATCCGCTTTTATTTGGTCAACTATGTTGGATGCCCTCCGTGTGACCGTTGTTCGCTGACACATCTGAACATGTCCTCACATATTTGTTTGAGAGAGCTTTAGGGGAGTCGGGACGGTCCACCCCCCTCCCGCCCAATCCCAAAATGAGGGATACCCGGAGAGCCTTTGTCGGACCGGCTGTCCACAGAGACGTTCGAACCTATTCATGGACATTTGAGGAGGTCGGTTTGATGATCTACATTGAAAATGCACACGTGTCTGTGGGTGGCCCCATCCACGTCGCAGATGCCCTAAGTGCATCTACAGCTGGACTTGGCAAATCTGCCCCCCTATACGCCCACGGGCGCGTCCTGGCGCGTCCACGGCCAGCGCCCGCCGGACCCTCATGTGGGTTGCCGCACAACCACATACCTCAAATGCGGAGCCTCAAATCCATGCAATCCATACACGTCGAGCATATGATACAAATGGCCATTCAACAGTTCGCAACAAAGCAAAGCAAATCATAGTTCTCAACAGTCCAGACATGCCGAAATGAAATCAACGTCCGAGCGTGACGGATGTCTCGCTTGCTGGTTGGATCACTCGCCGGACGCCATCCATGATGCCTGCTCCGAAGACATCCTTGCGTCCTACTCCGCCTGCATTCTTGCCGCATGCTCTGCTGCCGCCGTAGCCGCCCTCGTTGCCTCGTACTCCCTACGCTCGTCGATCTCCTTCTTTGCCGCAAGCCACTTCTTTGCATGCTCTTTCAAGACGGTTTCGTCCGCCAACATGATCTTCACGTCCTTCGCGTCTCGTGCGAGTTGCAACCTCTCCTTCTCAAGATCAATCTCTCCAAATGTCTTGGCCTTCTCGAGCTCCCATTTGATCGCCGCCTCTTGCTTCTCCAGCTCGATCTTCTCCCTCTTAATTTACAACTTCTTCTCCGCCCTCTTCTGGTCCCAATCCATTCTCTCCTTTTGTGCATCCAACATGAGCTTTACCTCTCCCTCTTTCTTGTTCTCCCTCGCCGAAAAAAGCCCGTCCATGTGGAGGACATTTTGTAGCCGCGACATCATGGGAATCCCTTGCCTTCTCCCACTTATTTCCCATGACTTGTCGGTTATCCTTTGGCACGGTGGCTCTTCCACTCTCGACGACAATATCATCCTCTTCATCGTCCAGCCCAATTGATTGGTGGGAGCTTGAGCCATCATTCCTCTTCTTGCCGGCGTTGGAATCGGCCACAAGTTGTGTCCACTTTGGCACTCCATTCAATATGATCCAACGATGGCTAAAAGCAAACGACTTCTTCTCCGTTTCATGATACAAAGTGGCCACCACCGCCGTCTATCAAACAACATATGTATGAGCACGAGAATGCAAACACAAGAAGCATATGCAAATGATGAAAAGATGAAGCAATTGAGCTTACGTGAGTTGCCACTCCCATCCCACTTTGAGAGCGTTTGGTCACTTGTTAGTAGTAGCCGACGTACTTGTTCACTTCCCCTTGAATGATCCCCCATCGATGTTGGAGCTATGCCACATTTGCGGTTCGTAGCGATAGGGTGCGGCTCCACATATCCCTTTTTTTCGTGATACTCCTTCCAAATCTTCTCCCAATACTTGTTCCCCTTTTGCTTGGTGCTGCATATTGGATTCATTGTTGTGGCCAACCAAGCTTTCACCAACAAGATGTCCTCAAAAGATGAGAATGTCGGACCTCTTGCCTTCGCCGTCTTTCCCTTTTTCTTCTTCTTCTTCTTCTTGCTCGGATTGGGATCGAATGTTGTCCCAACTTCAAATGCGGTGCCCCCAATTCGTACTCCATTTGGGTCCGACCTTGATTGTCATTCATCATGTCCGACATGAACACCTCCTAAATTATCATGGTTTGCAAGCATTCATCATGTCCAAAATGAACTAGCGGTCTATGCAGAACCTGGAACATGCCATATGCAAAGTTGATCGGACAGGAGCAACAAAAACATACCGACTCTTGTTGTGTCATTCCGTCAAATAGGTCGTGGGTAGCCCGGGCGCTGACGGTGCCCATGCTCATCCGTGCTCGAACGAGCTGCGGCGAGTGAGATACGTCCACTGTCGACATCTGCGTGGGCGGAAAGTTCTCTGAAATGCCCCAACCGGTCGGCGGATCCTCCTCTGCCCCAACGTGGTCCGACGGCGCAATCCGCATCGGAAGACGGATGGATGGGGTGCGAGGTTCCAGGCTCGGGGGGGGGGGCAACTGCTCGTCCATGTCCGCATCTCCTTGCGACGCCGCTGCCGCTCCCCTCTCTTGTTGTCGGCGTCGCCACATCCTCCGGACGATGTTTTTCGGCCTGCATGACGAAGCCGAGGACGGGACGCCGACGGACACAGTCTCCGTCGCGGCTGTCGGGGACGCCCTGGAAGATATCTAGGGCGGCGGATCGGGAGCGGTGATGAGGATGGGGAGCAAGGTGGCGGATTGCGAGAGCTCGTGCGCAGGAAAGGTAAAAGGGGGGCGGGAGGAGGGGGGAGGGTTTGATGGATTTTGTGCAAGTTATGGTGGGGTAGGGTTATCGGGTCCGGTGTGACGGACACACTCGGGCGCCCTAATATCCGTCCATATTTCGGCCGCATATGAGGGTGCCGGTCAGTCTGGGCGTTTGTGATCGCATTTTAAGGAGCATATGAGAGATCCGTTTAAGGAGCCATCTGGATCGTATTTTTGTGGTCGATCAGTGATCGGACCGTCTGTCCGGGCGTTTGAGGCGGGTTCGGGCGCGCGGCTGTAGATGCTTGTTGCGCGAGCAATGACCGGCTGTCCACGGAGACGGTCCGACCTGTTCATAGACATTTGAGGAGTTCCATGTGATGATCAACGTTGGAAACGCAGACGTGTCGGCAGGAGGCCCCATCCACGTTGCCGATGGTCTAAACCCTGCTAAAAATCAGTAGCCTGCCGGTGCACCGGCATCACTGCCATAGCATTCACCCGAACCAGCACGGCGTGGGCAGTGAGCAATGGCCTCCGCAGTAGAACGCGCGCCAGTGGTCTCCGCAGAGTGGGTCGCGGGGCAGTTGACATGAAACAAGTGCGACAGCAACGGCACGTACGTATGGCGTGCCGCGTTGGGTGGCTGCCCGACGCCCGCGCGCGCTGCGCCACCCGTTCCCGTTGGATGGCTCCGTGGCCGCGGGCGGCGTTGGTCCCCTGCCACTCGCCGCGCCCTGCGCTGCTGACTTTCGTGCGGTGCGCGCTTACAATAAATAAATTAGACATGTGATGATGAACCCCGTCCACGGCTTCGTCATCCTTGATCGGATCAGCGAGCGTGATGGGTGGGTTTTGGATGGTCCGTGCATGCCTCGTACCGTTTTGCTCCTCGCCTCCCCAAAAGGCCGTGCTCGTTCGTTCGTGGAAATATCTATCTATCTCCCACGAGATGATGCCAGGACGCACGCGCCGACATACGGGATGGATCATTTGGCTCCCATGCCGCGCCGCATCCTTCACGGCCCCAGATGTCAGTACTCGGCAGATGATATGACGGTACATTTTTTTTACAGTGCAGATCGTGCTACTACCGCCTTTTACTTTACATCCACAGGTCGTTGTTGTGTCGTTAGTTGAAAAAAATCACGACGCCAGTGACATCTGCGTGGGATTTTGACACAGCCGCATCAAAAGGACGGTCCAGCAGAGCGGGGGTTTTCAATAATCAGCATGTGATCTTGGCTCTTTTGGGCGGAAGAGTACGGAAAGCCCACCAATTGCTGGATTAGATTAGGCAGGGCAGCAGCAGTGCGATGTGTCGCGCGTGGAACCTATAGACATGGGCAAAGCCAAGTGAAACCAGAGCACGTACGTAGCCGACCCGAAGGAGCGGCCAGCTGCAACAAAAGCGCAGGCATCCTTGTCCGCTAGTACAGACTCGTACGCCCTACGTACCACGAACACCAACAGCACGGCTGCGTATGATTCAAGCGGAGCCGGAGCCAATAATTCTGCTGTGCTGTGCAGCTGCCAGTGAGCTGCGACGCACAATGCATGCCAGGCAGGCAGCCCTGCCGTATCGCACTGCGCTAGCAAATGCAGGACCGAACACAGCCAAGCCAAGCCAAGCCATGAGTGGTCTCGTCCTCTCTCTCTCTCTCTCTCTCTCTCTCTCTCTCTCTCTCTCTCTCTCTCTCTCTCTCTCTCCTTTTCTCCCCCTTTTTTTCAGCGAGCAGGAGCGACGACACTATTTTATTTTCTCTCTCACGAGCAGTGTCCGGACCCACGCGTGCTCCCAGATGCTGGCAAGCCCTGCTGCCAATGTCTGGAACGCCGCGTCCAAACACGTCCCAGTCCGTCCGGTGCTAGCGCTAATCCATATATAATTCGTTCGTTGGCTTTGAGGCGCAGCCTCTTGAAGTTTGGTTTGGATGCTGCTTGCCCAGAATGAATTATTGGGAAAATTGGAGATAAGATCGGGCCGCGTTTGATTATTACTGACTGACGACGCAGGGGTCGGAATGGAAGCATCCCGCTCCCGCGGGTCAATAATTCAGAGCCAGCGCACCAGGCAGGCTACGGATGGATGGCGTGCGGCCAATGCTCTGCTGCCTGCGATCGATGACTGACTAATCATTGGCAGCCATTTGTGTGTATCTTAATCAGTCGCCTTCGTTTTTGTAGTAGGAGTAGATGGGAACGTAGTAGCAGCAGCATGCCATGCCATGCAATGCATAACAGCCTAATTTATTGGGGCGTGCCCGACTGCCAGTGCCAGGTCGTCGATCACTCATTGAGTCCGGCATCAGTCTGCTGTCCATTTGGTGCTGCTTGGAAGGAAGCAAAACGCTGCGAGCCTTTCTGTTCTGAAAATTGTTGATTTTGCAGGCGCGTTGGGGCTATCCAACTGAGTGGGAGGAAGTTATGCTGGTGATTTGCATGGAAGGCTAACCATCCCCTGCTCGGGCTGCGGACTTGCAGTAGTAGACCAAGATATTTTGAACAATCGAGAGTGGAGCATGGCAAACATGTTTAAGATTAGCACGTGTGTGTGAACTGTGATCGACCTCAACTCCCTGCTCCTCCTTGATCGGGCAACGAGCGTGCTTCCGCGGGTCTCACGGCTCACGCGCAACGCGTTGCCTTGCCAACCACTACTGCTAACCACCTACTAGTAGCAGAGAAGGCCGGGCCATGCCATGTGTTTCAACTAGTATATGTATGTACGTATGAACACATGAAGTTTCGTGCAAAGTGTGGGTGCTGATTCCGGCCGCCATGTAAATGTAATACAGAACATATAACTATCTTCTGCCGGCGAGTGTCAAACCAGAAATAGTAGCAAGGAATGTGAGACGAGTGGAAATATTAAACCGCGGTTGGGTTGGTGTCACGGTGTGTACGTACGCAACTGCTAACACGCTGCAATAATTTGACGACGACCTTGACCTATGGAATGCAAGGGCACTCGAGAGAGAAGACGTCTGCATAACGCTCTAGGTTAATTTTGTTTATGCCAGTGGTATGATCGACGTCTCCGTTTCTTTTGTTTATATATAGGGGCGGTCAATGTTAAAGATCTTGTTTTTTTATTTTAAATGTTAAAGATCGGAGGCTCGCTTGGTGTATTTGGGTGCCTGTGGAGTTTAGACAAACTGCCTATGGACAACATGGCGCCCCCACTCCTGTTCAGACTGCCATGGTTATTCTTTTTTGCACTACTGCATCAACATATACAACTTGATAAACAACAGTGTCATTTGGAGTAGAGAATGAAAAAAGCCTCGCGAAGCAACTGGCAGGGTTTTTGTTTACTGCCCCACTAGCTAATATACTACCCTCTCCCAATGTTATTTTTGAAACGAAGTTCTTCTCTTCACTAGAGATAAATATATACGCTTCCTTTGTGCCATTCGTTGTTCTGATTTCGGTTTTCTCCTTGTGACGATCGACCCTGCCGATGCGTCAAATATGCAGCTTTCAGACACTGTGGCGTCTCTAAACCCCAGCACAGGGGGTTTTATTTTTTTGTCGTCGTCGCGGACGACTAACCATCACATCGTCAAGCCTTAATCCATCGGAAACGACAATGTCTGCACTGGTCCTCCGTCAGAACGCGGGGATTGTGCGCCGAAAGAACACTGGTTACTTTGCCAAATTCAAACATCTCTGATGTTACGCGGCCAATAGCTGGCTCGCAGTGTCTGTGCTGCACTGCACTGCACTGCACCAGAAGCCACCCGCACGGATGCAGTGAACGGCGGTCCGGTTTGGGCAAAAAGCGAGACGTGGTGAGGCCGTTGATCTGAAAGTTGCAGCAGGAATTGCATACATGGTGGCCGATGATGATGAGATGGTGGCATAGTGGTCTGCGTCGGTACGTGTGTGTTCTGAGTGGCGTTCAGCAGTTGAGCTGCTGGCTGGCATGCGATGCGAGGGATGCAGCGTAGGCAGCGCCGGGCTAGTATGGGTGTTTGCTTCTCTCTGTGCTGTTGTTAACCCAGACTTTTCGTCCCCCATTATTAGCGTCGGGTCAGCCAGTTAGGCCCCTTGATATGTTCCGGCTGTTAATTGGTGAAGAGAAGGCTGTCGTGCAGGACCAGGGCGGGAGCCAACTACACGGAGCAGCCTGGACATCCCTTTCAAAAATTATTCAGAGGTCTGGGAAGATGAACTCCTCGTGAACATGCCTAATATAATCTGGTGAAAGATCACAAAAGCATTGTTCCGTTCTTCCTTGTTTTGCCGTTTCCCATGGCGACCCATCCCGAAGATTCAGATCTGCACCATCGACGCGGGGAGTGAACCAGACATGACTGAAGCCTCTGTAGAGAGTAGAGACCATCTCATTGGTGTGATCTGGTATTCTCGTCTCGCCTGCACGTTTCATGTTTTCCCGTCAGTGCCTGAAGATGCAAGCAAAGATCAGTGGAAGGATGTCCCAGACATCAGTTATTGGCCAATGGCTTCAGAAAATATGACCACGCCGTACGCAAATTACACGTGAAGTCTTTTCTATTGGAGTGACGCTGGTCCCGGCCAGATAGTCGCACTGTGCAACACGAATTATTGATCTCGCGTGTAACGTACCGCCTTATTTTAGATTTTTTTTTCTTCTTCTTTCAGAAAGGAGGTATAAACTCCGGCCCCTGCATTATTTTGTGCACATTTTTTTTCGAAAAGGATTATCATCAACGGCGTTCCTCGGCCATCAATTCATGCTAAGGGCCTCCGCCGGAGTGACCTTTTATCGCCAATGTTGTTTACTCTCGTCATCCACACCCTCAACTCCATGATACGGCGAGCTGTGGGGCAAGGGCATCTATGTAGTCGTGTTTTGCCACCACGACCATCTATGAGCTTTTCGAGTCTTTGGCAGGGCCTGCAGTATGCACACAAACTTTGCAAAGTATTGTGCATCACCGATCCACTGGCCCCCGGATCATCTCGCCACCATCCATAGTGAGATGGCTTGCCCCGTGGTGAACTTTCCTATACCCTACATGGGTCTCCCCCTCTCCATCCGAAAGGTGCCAACCTCTGCGCTTCTACCGCTCGTCGGTGGGATGGAGTTGAAACTATCCACTTGGCGGGCCTCCATGCTCTCTCGAGGTGATCACCTTGCGCTCATCAGACCAGTCCTAAGAATTCACGACATCCATCACGCAGGTGTCGTTTTGTGAGTCTAGTGGCTCTCACTGCAGGCCACCGACCCATGATTGGGATGGTCACCAGGAGCATTTTGATTTCTTCCAAGTCGTTACCAGCCTCCCTTTTCATGTTACCTTTTTTAAAATAAACATAACCGCGGAAAAATAAAAGGAGAGGTTAGAGATGGAATTTCTTCATGGGACAAATTTTTATGTAGTCCAAGATTATGCCTGGTCTGGAAAAAATGAATTTGAAAATGTTTGAAAAGTTTGAATTCAACTTTATTTGAATTAAATTCAAATAGGTTTGAACTAGAGGTATGATATAGGAGTGTCCAAAAATCATGAAATTTTTGGTGGAGCTTTGAAAAGTGATAAGAAAATTATGGACAAAGTTTGGAAGCTTATATTGGTGTTGAATATGAAAAGGAATTTTTAGAAGCCTTGAACGGAATTTGGAAAAGCAATTAAATAAAATACCAACAAGGCTCAAATTAATTTTTTGAAAATAGACATATTAATTATTTGAGGTGAAATATTTAATGGAATGATGAAATAAAATGCAAAATAGAACTATTACACCATAATTATGCAATATCAATGGTTTTAAAACTCTGGGTTGTTACAATAGGAGTCCTTTTTGAAGCGTGATTCATAAATTATTTTGATCGAGAGGCATATGATGACCGTGCTAGAATACAATTATTATGATCAAGGTCATATGGCAACTCTGCTAGACTTGCTCGATGCTTCTATCCTTGCACGTAACTATTTTTCCTAAGGATTTTTTGTACTACTTTCAATAGGGTTTCGTATTCATTCAAACCTCTTTGAAAGACTTTTGTTTGCCCCTTGATACAATCAAACAACTCAAAATCATGTAGGATTGAGATGAGTATGACATTCCTATCCTATATTTTTCCTATTCCCGTGCTTTTAGAATCTTGTGAATTAAAGAGGCCCTAAACTTGCAACTGAATGATATCAACCTTCAGGGATTGAATGGCTCGAGACCCTAGACCGCTTTTGTGACAAGACATTACGAGTTTTATGCAGCAACCCCACTCACCAACAGACTAATATATGCGAACCAATATGTGGTTGGATGGTTAGGCAGAGTGGTATCCCCCGCCCACCAAAGTTCAAGTCCTAAACTTGACGCTTTTGCTTGCATTTTCCTGGATTTACTCCATCCCTTTCAGCGATGTGTGTTCAGTGGGAGAAGACGTTCCCGTCAACTACAAAGGCGTTTGTGGCGACTTCGTCAAAGATGATGTGTCGGCTCAGTCTATCGGAAGTGCTCATAGATATAGGGCGTGCGTTCATGCGTTCATAGGGATAAGTGTATGTGTGTATATATAAGCGTTCGCATCTGTACTGTGTTAAAAAAAAAGCCTAATATCCATATTAGTCAGTCACGGCCAGAAACAAGAAGAAGAATATATCATTCAGGTCATATCTCTTGTGATATCCAAATCTATTCCAAGGCAGGAAGCAGATGGTTACCCACAATACCTGTCAGGTAGTCCATTTGAAGGTATGGCGATCAAATAAATCGGAATAAAATACTACGTACCATCATAGTGAACAGGGTCATATCCAACTCATGAAATTTGGAGCTGACTTCCTATCACGCTCCATAGACAGAAACATGGTGGATATAATATTGCGCTCTATTCCCCACCAGGCATATCCCCGCTATCACGATGCAGGAAATGGGAATGGGTATTGGCCAGCCAGGGATCCATCACACAGGATCTTGATGGGCCTGTGTCAAACAGTGCGCGGCTGCGTTTTTTTTTTTGAAACTGAGACCGTAGAACAATAGTTCTACGGTAGTTTCATTAAATAAAAATATTTACAAAGTCATAAAAAACTTATTACAACATCGTCTCACTCTTGCTCTAGGGAAAGAACACATTGTCAATTAAAGGATCTGTTCAGTCCAAATTCGTAGAATCTCAGCTTTGCTTTGTTTAGACCCGAGTTGAGCTGCCCATAAGCCTTCTTTAAGATAGTGCTTCCAGGAGTTGATGTGTGGTGCTGTTGATCTGAAAATCTTGTCATTTCGGACGGACCATATCCCCCAACAGCTCATAAGTATTATATCTTGAGCAATCTCCTGAGGCAGCTGGCTGGTGATCATCAGTATCTCATCATAGGTAGAAATACCTCTGTGCCTGTTGGGTGTAAGGAAATCCCAGCACCGAAGAGCAAATGGGCAATTCCAGAATAGGTGGGATAGTGTTTCCTTAGTATGCTCTGAACATAAAGCACAGTTGTAGTCCTGGATGGTCATATTTTTTCTATGGAGAAGGTTGCGGGTGTTGAGTCTATCATATAGCAGTAGCCAGTAGAAAATCTTGTGCCTCAGCCTGCAAGTGGTGCTCCACAGGTCTTTGAAAATTTTGTGTGCAGAATTGGAACCCTTGAGCTGCTTGTACATCTTTCTGGAAGAGTATTGTGGTGAGGACCATGCATAGTGCCATTGATCTTTATCTTCAGAAACCGTTTTGCTGGAGAGCATGTCTTGAACCATGTTAAATTGAGAAAAGGCCTGTTCAGACAAAGGTCGATGAAAAAGAAGGCTGATATCATCTTGACTCTGCATATTCTCAAGAGTGGTGTTCTTGTCTATTGCAAAGGAGTGGAGTTCTGGGAATCTGTTTTGCATAGTCTGTCCAATCCAGTTGTCTGACCAGAAAAGTGTGGTGTCACCTTTAAATGCTTTGCATTTAGCATGAGTCTTGAAGGTGGGGAGTAGTTTCAGCAATGCTTTCCACCAAAATGATCCAACCATCCTATCACCTGGCACTGAATCTTGATAATAGGTTTCCCAAATGACATTCTCCCATGGAGTATCTTCTTTATTCATGAACTTATGCAGGTGCTTCATGAGGAGGGATTGATTGTGGGTGGTGATGTCAAGGACACCAAGACCACCTAATATTTTGGGTTTACATACTTTCTCCCAAGAGATAAGGGCAGGGCCACTGTCTTGGGTGCCATACTTTCTCCAAAAACATTGCTTCAGGTATATGTTAATCTGTTTAACCACTGATTTGGGCAGCATGAGAGTACACATGAAGAAAGTTGGCATACTGGAGAAAACTGATTTCAGTAGAGTGAGCTTGTCTCCAGAAGAGAGCATGGTGGAACAACTTAGCAGTCTGTTTTCAATCCTAGTCAACATGGGGACAAAGTCTTCAATTCTTGGCTTTGAGATGCAGAGAGGCAGTCCTAAATATGTATGAGGAAATGTCCCAATCTTGCAACCCAGTAACTGAGAGAGAGTATGCATCTTAGCTGTAGGGGTGTTGATAGGGATCATGATGGATTTGGAGTAGTTCACTTTTAGTCCAGTGTAATTTTCATAGTGCAGGAGCAGGTTTTGAATCTGGCTTAACTGCCTAGCATCAGCCTTTGCTACCAAAATAGTATCATCAGCATATTGGAGTATAGGGTAGTCTTGACTAGATTGATGCTGCAGAGGAGATTCCAGAAGGGAGTGATTCATGGCCTCATTGAAAATGGATTGAAGTAGATCTGCAGCCAGCACAAATATCAAAGGTGAAAGAGGATCACCCTGTCTGACTCCCTTCTTACATAAGAATTGTTTCCCAGGAACCCCATTTAGGAGGACTGAAGAGTAGCCTGTGCCATAAATCATTTTAATCCAATTGATCCATCTAGAGCCAAAAACTTTAGCATGCAGAATATCAACAATAGTGTCATGATTGATCATATCAAAGGCCTTCTCAAAGTCAAGTTTCAAAAGGATTATCTCTTGTTTAGATTGGTGGCATTGATAGATATACTCATAAGTCCAAGCCAAGCAATCCTGAATACACCTGTTATTAAGGAAGCCATATTGGTTTTTATGGACCATACCCAAAATCACTTTCTGAAGTCTGTTGGCAAGGAGTTTGGTGGTTATCTTGAGTGTGCAGTTGAGGAGTGAAAAGGTCTGAATTCTGTTGGTAAGGAGGAGAGTCTTTCTTTGGTATCAATGTAATGAAGGAGTAGTTAATACTCTGAAGATTAACTGTACCATTGTGAAAGTCTTCCAGCAAATTATAGAAATCCTCTTTAATGATCCCCCAGCAAGCTTTCAAAAAGCAGGGTTAAAACCATCAGGTCCAGGTGCTTTATCAGCTGGCATGTTCTGAACCACCTCATCAATTTCCTTCTTCTCAAAAGGGGCTTCCAACTCCTGCAGATATTGATGGTGCACAAGCAGTTGTTGGAGTTGCAAAGGATTTTGAGAAGGAGCCTTTGTACCCAGTCTGTCCTTAAATGCCCTGTATATAATAGCAGCTTTGGCATGGTGTTCATGGTGCTCTGATCCATTTTCATCCTTGAGCATGGTAATACAGTTGTTCCTGAATTTGATTGTGGCCTTTGCTTGAAAATACTTAGTATTAGCTTCTCCAACTTTAATTTGTCTGATAGTTGCTCTTTGTTTCCAGTACAGTCTCTGATGCTTCAACAGCTTTTCCAAATGCAATTTGAGGATCTCTCTGCTATTGTTTTCAACCAAAGTTAAGTCTCTCACATCTTCAAAGGAATCATAGCAGAGGATTAAAAAGTTGGTGTCTTCAATGATCTTTTTGAGACTGGAGATGTTTCTGGCCCAAGTCTTTAATCCTTTCCTCAACCTCTTAAATTTTGTGGCAATAGTTCTTGCACTATCCATGTGTCCCACATCCTGGCTCCAAATGTTCTGCACTACATCTTGAAAATCTGGGTGTTCCAGCCAATAATTCTCAAATCTGAAGATGTTAGCTCTAGGTATAGATGTACCAATCTTGATCATAATAGGAACATGGTCTGAAGTTGTTTTAGCCAGGGTGTGTGCAAAAGTAGCTGGGAAGTTCAAAGTCCAGGTTTCAGAGGTGAAACACCAGTTCAATTTTTCCAAAAGTGGAGCCTCCTGCATGTTACTCCAGGTAAAGTTCATGCCTTTCACAGGTATTTCAATCAGTGCTTGGTTGCTAATGGCTTCATTGAAAGCAAACATGTCTGAGATGTTGCCTCCATCTCTACTTCTGTTGTGTGCGTATCTGATGTAATTAAAATCCCCAAGCACCATCCAATTAACATCATCCTGAATTTGAAAATTCTTAAACCAGTCAATAAAATCATTTCTATCTGGTTGTTGACATGGACCATAAATATTGGATAGAATCCAGGAATCTCCATTATGATTAGAGGTGAAGTTGATTGATAGAGAGTAATCATTGGAATGAAAGATTTGTCCATGAAAAACCTGTTCGTTCCAGGCAACCAAAAGGCCACCAGATGCGCCAATAGATGGGAGAAAAGCAAATTTATTTATTCTCATGGGACAGAAATTCTTAAGATAAGAACTGTCAAATTGTTCTCTCTTAGTTTCCTGAAGGCAGACAATTGTGCATTGAGATTCTTCAATTTTGTTTCTGATTGCAGTCCATTTATCTAGATCATTTATGCCTCTGACATTCCAGTTCAAAATAGTCCATTCTCTAGCCATATGATATGAACAGAGCCCAATAACATGTACTGTGAAAATACTTATGCCAGAGAAGAAAGCAGGTGAATCTTTGCAGATCATGATGTTAGTGGGCAAAGAATAGTAACCCATGGTGCTACTGAAACGAGAATAATTGAGTCTGACATATAGAAGCCTAACAATCTCATAGCATCTCTATTACACTGATCAAGACACCAAAAGTACCACAGTGCCCACCAGACAAACTCCGTCCTTACAAACTGACCAATTCTTAAAACAGGGAGAGCTGGTAGAGTCTGAACATGATGACAAAAGGCCACTTTAGAAGCCATAACACTACTAGCTAAGAGACAACTACTGGAGCTTGACTGCATCAGTTACTGGGAGCCTTTGCTGAGTCCAAGCCAGTCTTGGGGCCCACTTTGGATGTAGTAGTGCTCCTGCTCTTCTTGTGCTTCTTGGAAAGCAGATCCTCAGAAGTATCACTTGCAGGCACCTTGCAAAAAGTAGTATTAAGATTTTTAGCTACCTTTGCAGGGATTGGTGGAGGTAAAGCATGGCAGGCCAAACAATTTCTATCTGTGCAGATGTTCTTTTTATAACCATTTGCCATTTTTTGCAGTCTGCAGCTTCTCCTTACCTCAGTTTCCACCAAGGGAACTTTATCCTTCCTCTTCTTGTTATTGTGAAGAGCCCTTGAGGAAGATGCTGCGGCTGCCACTTTGGAAGATGAGATCAAAGGAGAGGTAACTTCCTGCTCTTCCCCACCCTGTTCAGTCACGGTGGCAGTGGAAACAAATGATTCAGCAATTGGACAGATCTTAGGGATAGCAAATGGTAGAGTACTGAGACCACTAGACCCTTGTGTGATTATCTCCCAGACATGAGAATTCACAAACTTCTTGGCCCAATCAAATTTATCAGGTGTGAGGAAAATAACTGACAAGAAATTGACCCAATCAACAGGTACCTGAATGATGGTCTTGTCATTCTGCGCAGGAGCAAAATGCTCTTTCCAGGTCTCAGCTCCCTCCTGTCCTAGGAGCTCAGTCAGCTTAGCATGATCAGTTTCCTTAGTTGCAATTACTGGATCAACATCTGGCAAATTTAGTTGCACAAGACCTGTAGTGATAATATTGTGTTGATTGAGGAAAGCAGGTACAGGGAAACCAGGAGGGGCAGACAAATCAGAACAGTTATCATTAGAGGATGCATCAATCATACCCTGAGGATCTGTGGGGTTATCAAGCAAAGGTTGATCCAGTGGCAGTGCTTCCATCTGCAGTTGTTCTGTTTCAGTCCTCTTTGCATCAGTTGCAGATACCAGCAACTTTAATGGAGCAGCACTAGAGAAAGGGGGCAAGTGTGCCAGCAACTCCATCTGCATGGGGTCCTCCTGTCTATCAACCACATTGTTGTTGGGCTGCCACAGAAACATATCCAAACTCTATCAATAATAGGCTGTCTTGGTAACTGGGGGCCCATGATTGCATCCACATGAGGGGGGTGGGCAGGTGGCAGAGCAGGAATAGGCCCATCTGCCAAATTCAAATCTGGAAGGAGAGGAGCCAAGGTCCCATTAGCTGAAGCACTAGAATTGGCACTGTGGTCTGATTGTCCCATGGATAGGGTGAGGCTGCTGTGATCAATGTTGTCAATGACAGGCTGAACATCTGCTTCCATGGGCGCCATAAGATCATTGAGCTCCAGAAATTCTCCAGGATTGAGCTCCTGGTCAATCATAGGTTCTGGCATAGCCCAGTGGCTCCAACCAGGTACCTCTTGTTCTTGCTCTGCATCTGCATCTGCATCCATATCCTCAGCATTATTCAGTGCCAGATTCAGGTTCAGATTAGGTCCTTGCTGCTCGTGCTGCTGAAGGGGTCCGTGGAAGTGGTTATGCTGATTAGGATGAAAGTTCTCTTGAACTGGCATTGGGTGTGGATTACCATTGGGTTGAATAGGATCCTCATCATGTGGTTCCACACCGAGCACCTGTTGTTGAAGAATGACCACAGGGCAAGTGAGAGAATCTTCCTTATCCCCATCTCCAAAGACAATACTCGCTGGAATATCTCTTAATTCCTCCACCTTAACTTTGACCATTTGATTGGCTCTAGTGCTCCTAACTCTGTCCCAGCTGACAAACTTTCCAAACTTGATAACTGCATCATTAATCTCCTGAATGTTCCTCCTATCAAGTGGAAAACCACATAAAAGAATCCAAACTTCTCTGTTCAATGCCAACTTTCTCCAGTTTAACCCTCTATCATGTCTTTCAAAGATAACATGAACATCCATGAACAAGTGTGGGCTGTTGGAGACTAGATCATCCCGATCAAAATTGTTGTTCATCTTAACATAGGCCTGACCGAAAGGGCAAGGGGCAATCTCTGAAAACCCTAATCTCCTGTCTGTGAAGAAGTCAGAAAGTACCTCGCGCACGGTGTTGAACTGCACTGGAAGGTTTGGCATCGGCACAATCGTCACAATCGCCCAGTCCTCATGAAGTGGTGGCGGCGAAGCTGACATAACCCGCACCCTGGCTGGTCGGCCAACAATCTCGATGCTATGGTGGTTTGGAGGGAGGAAGGGGGTGGGATCAAAAGGGAATGTGGCCATGGATGGGGAGATGTTGGACAGCGAGGCGGGAGCAGGGACGGCCGGCGGCGAGCGATGACTTGTGTCAGAGTTGAGAAGGACCGCAGCTTGGAGACGCTGAGAAGCAGAATATGGAGAGGCAGAGTAAATGACGATGCCAACTCGGGAAGGTGCGGTGGGGGGATTAACAGGATTGCCTTGACCGGTCAGCTGATTTACTGCCCTTGCCATCCCATCCGCGGGAACAGTGGCGGCTTGCCTAGGAATGTGAAACGATTGAGGTGGGCGGTCGAATTGGACTCTGACCGGGTTGGGCCCAGTCGGTATGGTGGGCTGGGCCTTGGAGAAGCAATCTTTTGCTATATGGCCCTCTTTCTTGCAAGCATGGCATTTGATTCTGTTTTTACAAGTGGGTCGAGAATGACCAGACTCAAGACAGCGAACACGGTAGGCCTCTTTATTTTGAATAGGCGGTGTTCCCGCCCCATTGAATGCCCCCATTGAGCGATCATTATGACCATTACGACAGGAATTAGGGCCATGATTCCCCGATGATGGCGCCCCATTTGAAGTTGGAAGATGAACAACATCCGATCTAGGAACAGATGAGATCTGTGGGGCATAGATGGTAGGAGATCTAAGAGCTTGCATGTAAGATTTCCTTGGGTGTCTATTGAAAACGTGAGTCCATTCATCCTCTTTTTCTTGAAGGTATTGATCAAGCTCCCAACAAGAGTTTGGTCCCCCATTCCCCCAAAGAAGAAAATTGACATTGAGCAGAGGCAGATTGATGTTACCTCCCTTGATGATGGAGAAACCCACTTCTTTGGATGAAACAGAGAATTTGAAAGACCAATTCTGTAGCAGCTTGACTTTAAATAACGAGGCTCTTCCTCCAAAACATGATAGGAGAATAGTGCTTACTGAATCTTCAGTGAGTCTAATGCGCGAGCGAGTGAATTCGGCAACCAGAAGGAATTCCTCTTGACCCGATCCTTCTTCATAGTTGATAGGGACTCCCCACTTTCGCCATACCTCCGCGGCAAAATCCTGGCCTCGGTCAAAGTTGAGATCTGCGAGCGACATGATCGACGATGGTGGTCTGAGTGAGATGGTGGACTGAGTCGGAGGGTGTGCACCGGAGCCGGAGTGGCCACCGGCGATGGCCGGGAGGGAGGGGGCTAAGGGCTGATGAGAGGGTGTGCGCCGGGGCCGGAGTGGCCACCGGCGATGGCCGGGAGGGAGGGGCTAGGAGGGGCTGCCTTTTAATTGCATAAGAAGAGCGGACCACACTGTACACGAGTATTGCTCTATTGAAAGCGGAATATTCTTTTTTGCTAAGTGATGTTCATCCAGCAAGTCAGCGTTTGGGCATGCTCTCGCGGACCTCAGTACATGTGCTTGATAATGATAGAACCAGACTTCCTATCCCTGGTCTCGAGTCAGATTTTGGCTGCTACTAGCCACTCCGCCTACGATCCATCTTGTGATTAGTTGTAGGGGGCGTTGTACTTAAGGCTATTCTAGCCGTTTTTCTTTTCTTTCTGTTTTCTTTTGTTTCTTGTATTTTTTATTCTCCATTTTCTTTTCATTCTTTCTTGCATTTTGTTTCTTCGTTTTTTGTTTTCTTCCATTTTGTTTCTTCTCCTTTTTTTGTCTCCATTTTTTGTTTTTTATATGTTTGTTTTTGTTTTCACTCTACATTTTCATATATGTCAAAAATAATTTTTTTAATAAGTGATCCACAATTTTTTATACAAGTTCAACATTGTCCGAGCACTTATTTAACATTTTTAAAATACTTATTCAATATTTTAATATTTATTCAACATTTTGTAAATATATGTTCACAATTTTGGAATACTTGTTCAATATTTTCTAATACTTGTTCTACATTTTTAATACTTATCAACATTTTCAAATACTTGTTCAACATTATTTAAATACCTGTTAAACTTTTTTTATACCTGACCAACATGTTTTCAAATACTTGCTTAACATTTTTTAAAATGCTTGATTAATATTTTATATACATGATCAATATTTTAAAAATATTTCTCCAACATTTTTCAAGTATCTATCCAACAGTTTTCATATACTTGTTCAACATTTTTCAAATAATTTCAACATTTTCAAATGTTTCAATAGAGTGTTGTTTCTACAATATATACATTTAGATGATTTTAAAGTATAAAACAAAATTGAAAAAACAAAAAAAAGAAACAAAAACGTAAAAACACGAAAAAAGGAGGCTGTGGCCTGCCGAGATGTTGTGCCGGCCCATTGACGTCCCCCCTTCAGCGAAGGTTCCTCTGCGCTCGCTGAAGGCGAGGAATAGGGGCGGGACCTCCTATGTGCGGCTTACTGCGGCAAGGCGTCGCAGTTCGCACAGGAGGCGGCTTCCCTGCGCCGGCCCATTCGCTGTAGCTACGTCTTGGCGGAATGAAAAATCGAAAAAATAACAGCGTGAGCGATAGGAATTGAACCACACTGTGTGCGATGCGCTAGCCACCACGACTGGCTAGTTATGATGAAAGATTAGCAGTGCGAATCCTAAATAAACTACAGGCAGCGGCAATAAATAAAACCAGTTCGCAAAAATCAATAAAACTTGTGGGCCAGGAATCGAACACAAGCCCTTACACCAGGGAAGCGCGGCCATAGCACTGTAGCACCTGATATTTACTTTGTAAAAGGCAGCACACTATATATGAACTATAATACAGGCAGATTTAAACTTTAGAACAAATTATGTGATTTAAAAAAACTATTGAAACGCAACCAATACTTGGGAAACTAGAAAAATAATTAAAAAATAGGAACAAAGTTGAATACGACAACATTTTTCAAAATTGGGAAATCCTTTTTGTAAACACATTTTTTTAAAAGTAACAAAAACATTGAAAAAGTGAATATTTTTCCTAATTATAAACTATTTTGACAAAACTCGAGCATTTTTTTAATTTTTCAAACAAATTTTCGGAACACCAATTTTGTATTTGTGACCAAAATTTGAAAACGGTAGCATTTTTTGAATATGTGAACAAGCTTGGAAAACAAGAATATATTTTGAAATTACCAAACATTTTTTAATTTCTGAATTTTTTTAAAAAATGTGAACATTTTTTGAATTTCCGAACAAAATTTGAAGTACGAACATTTTTTGAATTTGGGAACAAATTTGGAAAGCGGAGCAATTGTTGAAATTCCTGAATATTTTTTAATTTGCGAACAAAACTGAAAAACAAACATCTTTTCTAATTTGTTAACAAATTTTGAAACAAAAATGTTGGTCGAATTTTGATTTTTCTTTCTTAAAATGGGAACATTTTTTGACTTTGCAGCCATTTTTTGAAAATCAGAACATTTTTCTAATTTTCAAACATTTTTAAGTTGTGACAAATTTTGAAACATGAACATTTTCTCAAATTGTGAACAAATTTTGTAAACAGGAAATTTTTTGAAACCAAATATTAATTGGTTTTTTAAATTTCCAAACATTTTTTGAAACGAAGGTAACAAATTTTAATTATAACTTTTTGGAATTTATGAAAACAATTGTAAACAAGACCATTTTAGGAAAATAAAAATTTATTTTTTAAATGCGAACATTTTTTAGGTTTCCGAACTTTTTTGAAATAGAAAAATAAATTTGTGACAGAAAAATTAAAATAAAATGAAAAGAAATGGAAATAAAAGAACAAATAACGAAACAAAAATCGAAAAAAATGAAGGAGATATACAGAAAATTAAAGACGCAGAGAAAACAAAAAAAAATAAAAATTAACAAAAAAAAGGTGAAACAGAACAGAAAAAACCTGGTCAGGAACCTTCTAGAAGTTTCCCAAACGCTGAAAAAGGTTACACGGGCCGCCCAATGCGAACGAGAACTCGTTGGCTTGTGCGATAGGGCGGCATTTTGACGCAGAATGCGTCAAATAGGGATGTCCAATATGGGCGCCCTATTTAGTAGCCTGCACGGCTATGTATGTGTCGCCAGCTGCAGCCGGAACTGGGCCGGCCCCCGTAATCTGCTACCGCGCCGTGCTGATGTCATGATAACGTCATGTGTGTGTTTCTGTTTTTCATTCACATCTTCATTTTTTATTTTTGTTTTCTTAATTTTATTTATATTTCAAAATATACATTACAAAAACATTAAGTAAAATATTAAAATGTTAAATGTGTATTCAGAAATTATTTCTGATGTATAAAAAAATCTATAAATGTTAATCATGTGTACAAAACATATTAATCATGTGTATGAAAATTGTCTGTGACAACTAAACGTGTCAAACTTTCAGAAAAATATACGCTATATCTTAGCAAATGTTTGTAACGGGTAAACAAAATGGTCATGTAATTCATAAAAATGTTTCCTACATGCAAAATAAATGTACGCCCCGTATTAAAAAATCTTCACAAGGTTCAGAAATGTGTTCGTCACATTTTCAAAAAATGTTTGCACAATGTACAAAAATGTTTGCTTAGTTGAAAAAATATCATTCAGAAAAATGTTTCAACAATTATTTGAGAAAACAATTACATTGTATTAAAAAAAATTCAAACATGTTTTTGTAAAAATGGTAAACATGTATTTAAAAAATGATAAATGTGTGTAAAAACTGTTTTACACGTATACAAAATAAATGTACAGCGTGTATGGAAAGATAGGCATGTCTTGAAAAAACGAAAACAAGAGAAAACCATGAAAAAAAAACGAAAAAGAAGAAAGAAACAAAGGAAAAAAGTATAAAGGAAAACTGAAACATAGCGAAGAAAAATAAAAACCGAAGAAAGCCCGCGAAAAAACAAAGAAAACAGAAGGAAAAAACAACAGAAAACGAGAAATGAAGAAGAAAAAAAAAGGACTAAATCGACTGAACGCTTCGAGCAACACAACTATGGGTCGGCCCGTCGTCATCCAACCGTAGGCTATTCCATTTAGGAATCCGTACCCGCGCGCTTTTGAGCCGGGCCATGCCCTCATTTTGAGAAAAACAAAAAAAAGGGATGTGCCCAGTTCAAAAGCGCGAGGGTGGGGGAGTTGGGGCTGCGCGTTTCCGTGATGTGCATCACACATCACGCAAATTAGCGCAAGGGCCATGTCTCGCCCGTACCGATTCCTATTTTTTTTCACAAATTTTAAATAACTCTTGGATTTTGAAACATGTCCATGAGTTCAAAAAAATTCCCAATTTCAAAATTATTCATGTATATGAAAAATGTAGATATTTTTAAAAAAAGTATTGAATTCAAAAATATGTTAATGGATTCAGAAAAAATGTTCATGAATTCGTCAATTAAAAAAATATTCGTCAATTTTAAAAATTGTCCATGAACAATAAAAAATTAGTGATTAAAAAATGTTCCCACCATATAAAAATAGTTCATTAATTTTTAAAAATGCTCACCAATTCTAAAAATATTCACGAGTTCAAATATTCATAATTTGTAAATAAGTTCCAGATTTTGGGAAAATGTTCACTAATTTTACGAATGTTCATGATTTTAGAAAAGATCCATGAATTCATAAAAAAATTCATAATTTCAATAAAAATTCAAAAAATGTTCGTAAAACGAAAAAGGAAAGGGACAAACCAAAAATAAAAAATAATGCAAAGAAAAAGCAAAAGGAAAAAAAGAAGAAAAGCAAAAAGGAATATAGAAGCACAAATTGAAAGAAAAATATATGAAAAATCGGTCTTCCCCAAACCGGAAGAGAAGCCTTACTGATTGGATCGTCCGAATCATAACTAGCGGCGCGGTTCAGGGTGCACGTTTGATTGCTATTCCCCGACCTACGTAGGAAAGAGGATTGGCCCGCCTATTGATTTGCTACTTATCGACTAGAGGGGCGATAGGCGATTTTATGATTGTCTTCGAATCAGCCAAAGAGTACGAAGACGCGGAAGCAAAACAGTAACTAGACAGGATACAACGGAAGATATACTGCACTAGACATCCTGGCAAAGTTGGAAGTGAAGACAAACAACGAACTAGGTAGCAGTGAATATTAGAAACAGTTAATGTGAAGACATAGATGTAATCAAAGGGATTGTCTTCATGCAATGTCTTGAAACAGAATGAGCATGCAAAGGCTTCACAATACAAAACAGTAGGCAAAGGGTGAAGTGATAGAAGCAGTTGCTCGGGGAAGACAAGTGATTTATTTGATCAGTTCCAACTGCTGTGACAGATGTACGTCTGATTAGGGAAGCTATGATTGAACTCAAAAGACCTAGTCTTCACCTTATTCCCCTTGAGTTAAGGTCAATGTAGACCTCGCCCAATCACTCAGGTAAGTCTTCAAGTTAGATTTCCAAACCTTCATAGACTTCGTTCACTGGCAATCCACAATTACTATTGGATGCTCAGGACGCGACGCCTAATCGTCTGAAAGATCACAGTCTTCAAGTGCAACACCCCATTAGTTAGGTTACTGTTACCCCACATGCTAATGATGACATGTTATCATGATTTTCAAGCTTAAAGACCCATTGATAAAAACAAAACTCAAATTCAAATTCAAATTGCATGTCAAATTATTATTTCTTCAAACAGTAGAATAAAAAATGTAGGTTGGGTTGCAAATATTCACTAATTAATTTTCATGTAGAAACCAACATCATTTGATATATTTAAATGCCCCTAACCTATTGAAAACATGACCAGCAACATTTAATTAAACCAATTTAATTTAAATAAATATTTTCACTAGTCAAAATAAATTGGAAATTGTTGTGCTAGCTCAACACACTACCTAGTATTTATGGGCCAAATTTCATAATCAAATAAATTCATTTAGTATGGAAATTAAATGCAAACCAGAAAAGAAATACAGAAGCGGAAACGAATAAAAGAAAAAGGAAAGAAATTACTGGTGGACTGGGCTTCGAGTAGGCATAGTGCGGCCCAGCCTACCAGCGCAGTTGTCTTCCATCTCCTGTTCATCAGGGACCCGGTGGACGCCGCGCGCGCGTCCATGATGCGGATCCGCCGCGTGGCGGCCATCCGCCGCATCCCCGACGTCCTACAAGTGCCCTCGACGCCTCGGAAACTCTAGCCCTCGCCACTTCCCCCTCGCTCGCCTTCTTCCTCTCTGTCTCGCTCGCCAGAGCGCACCTGTCTCCACACCGTCGCCATTGACGAGCTCAGAAGCCTCCCAGCGCCACTAGGAGCTGTCCAGAAGCTGTGCCACCCTCCCCTGCTTCGACTGAGCTCACGGGTTCGTGCCAGGGAGCCACAAATCGTCGCCATCGACCCATCCCCCTCGTCCATGGACGCGGCAACGCGCTGCTCGATCTGCTCGACTCCGGCAACCCCCGATCCCTCTCCTGGCGTCACAGTGAGCTCCCCTTTCCCCCTTTCCCCCTGACCTCCCCGTTCTCCCCTCGTTCCTTGTAGCCACTGGTTGGTCAAGCCCCGCCCGTGCCACCGCGGCTCGTCGTCGTTGCCACCGAGTTCGACCTCCCATTCACGCGATGCTCGTATTAGTAGGTGCGCCTCGTTGCGCGTTTCCGTTTGGTGGTCGCGGGCGATCGAATTGGCGCCAAAGGCACCGATCCGGTGCACGTCGCCGCGCTCTGCCATGCTCCGCCGGGCTCCAGCACGTGCGCGCATTTAAACAACCGCCGTGGCTCACTGACGCGTGGGCCCACCTTGTTTAGATTAGGGACTAATCTAATTAGCTCACCTAATTAGTCTCTAATGTGTGGGCCCCTCTATTAACTAAACCGTTAAATTAACTCTAATTTATTACTGAGTCAATGATAGGTGGGACCCACCTTACACTATTCAAATGGATAAGACGCATAGTCAGCTGCTGACTGGGCACCCACTGGCCCCACACGTCAGCCACATGTGCATATTGTTGGTTACACTTCAGCGTACCTATAACATTTATTGTATTTAGTTTCGAATAAATAAAATTCTAGAAATTCATTAAAACTTTGGAAATTCATATAAAATAAAACCGTAACTCTGATGAAAATAATTTATATATGAAAATTGATCCCAAGAATATAGCGAATCCGAATATGCCACCCACATACCTGCCACACCCCTCTTACATAGTGAACATGGACAATTTGCTCCTTGTTCAATGTACCGATAAACACCTGGAGCTAGGAAAACATTACGAGATGTTTTCTCTCTTCTTTTAAAATTTCTAGGGATGCATTAGAGCATATCGTAATCACACATTGCCATGACATGTATCTGTGTAGCATTGGTATGCCCGTTATTTATCAGTTTCTCCCTCTCCTCTATTCTTTCGGTAGACCCTGAGACTGCCGCTGCCCCAGAGTACGACTACGTCGCCGACGACCCGTCCTTCTCAGCAGAGCTTCCAGGCAAGCAAACCCCCTTGAGCATTCTGATATCCGCTATCTTTCTCTCTACTTCATGCATTAGATAGTGGTTCCGATATGATGTTTCGGTAGATCCTATTCTGATGCATAGCCTGTTTTTGTCACCTTCGTTGATGCTTTACCTATTGTCCTAGCATGCCTAGTTAGTGACGCTTATGATCCATCAGTTGGCCCTACAGTTTTGCCATGCTATGACCGTGTTGTGATCCATTTGGGCGATGATCGCGGATATACTTTATACTGCATACTATATATACTCTACGGTGGACCCCGGACTTCGGCGGCCTACGACATGGAGCAAGATGGACTGCAACAAGGTGCCGACGAAGACGAAGACTATTACTACATTATGTTATCTGATGTTATGTTTACGTTCGGAGGCGGAACGGGATCCCAGCAGATATCCAGAGGATGCTGGCGAGGCTGGTACCGTTTGCGCGTGTTTCACCCAGTCGGTGCGGTAGGGTGGGTAGGTACCCTCTGGTTGAGGTGTGCCTGGGCCCTCATAGTTATCCGCAAGCTACCAAAATAACACGACTAAATGAGTTCTGGGTGGTATCTGATCTGACATTGCCACTGGCATATACACACTAACGGCTGCGTGGGATAATGGTTTATGGGGCCCTCGGCGTTGTACGATTCTCTCGAAAGCGCTGTCAGATGTCCAGTTCAGAGAGGCAGCATGGTGACAGAAGATTTCCTCTGTATGAGGTGAGGCTGGAACCTACTCGCGACGTGCAGGATTGCTTAGGGGTGAGCGGCCGAACTACCCCTTGTGCTTAGGATGTAGACCGGCGGGGACCTCTCTGGAGATCCTAGGTAGGACTACGACGTGTCGATTGCCCGAGGCTGGGCATTACCCAGAAAGTGTGTCCGACCAGAGGTAATCGAGCGTATCGGGTAATGTGGTGCACCAATGCAGGGAAGTTAAACTATTCGAATAGTCGCGTCCACGGTAACAGACGACTTGGTGTTGTACTCCCCGAGCTTCTTCAACTTTAACCAGATACTTAATAAAATTCACCAAGAGTTGTAGCACGCCCGAGGACCGCTTTCTCACGGGGATTGAATCCAAGGGTAGTGCATTGCTATAATGGTTACTTGTATTCGTTTGCGCTCTTTCTCTTCAAGGTGGCAAGATCGTTCTTATTCTCTTCTATTGCTACAAGAATATCTCTTCCTCTTCTAATGCTGCAACATGGAGGCACTTGTGTTACATAGAGCTTCCCCCTTTTATTCTGGCATTTCTGCAGTTTAGTCCAAAGATATTGCCCCTTTCCTTTGATACCGTTGCATGTCTAGCATAGTTCTGATGTAAGTCTTGCGAGTACTTTGGATGAGTACTCACCTTTGCTTTGCTACTCTTTTCATCCAACTCGGTTGCTGCAACAGCTGTTAGCACCACGAATGCAGGTTCCCCCCTATAATGCTTACTACTTGGAGTTCGACGTCGAGTAGTTCGGAGGTCCTAGGCAGGAGGCCTGCGCCTTTTCGATCTAAAGTCATTTTGTTTTTGCCTTCTTAAGGCGCCCTTGTATTTGTCTGTAGTCAGACCTAACTCTTGATGTAATGTCGGGTCCTATGACCGTGACAACCTGGATTTTGCCTTCTCTCTTTTTCCGGACTTCATTTGCCCTTACTTTGAATTTGGGTTTTTGAATCAATTCAAATGGACTTAAACACTTGGGCATGTCCTTGATTTTCACCCAAGTGACCCATCCATCTCTCATTCAACTTTCTTTCTCTGAAAAATCCCAAAATAGCCCAAGGAATATTTTTTCATAAAAGAAAAATATTCAATTTCTTCTCTGAAATCCAATTCAGAAACTTATGCTCCAAAGCAACCCTCATTTTTATTTCTTCCAAAAATCTGAGAAAATTCACAAATATTCTTTGAACCTTGGCCCACCTCCCTGTGCAAAAATATTACATACTTATTTGGAATATTTTTGCTACATAAAATCAATTCTGTTCTGGTCTCAAAATCCAGTTTCTACAGCAAGTGTATTTTTCCTTGCTCTAATGAAGCTGAATTTTCTTGAGCTTGATTACTTTCCTAGATAAACCTTAACTCCAGAAGCTTAGCCCTAATCACCTTCTAGAAGCCCTCCAAACTTGGCAACCAAGTTTCTGACCAGAAACTTGCCAACAAGCTCAAGTCTAATCTGGTCGGCCTGGCAGTGTATGATCAACTTTCCTAGACTAAACACTACACGGACAACACGAGGGTCAAGGTTTGGCAACAAGCGGGCGTCGTTTTGACCATGCCAGCGTGGTGACCGCGTGAGGACACGACCCTGGCATTGCGTCCGACGCGCTCTGCGCGGCGCCCTCGTCTCTGTTTCGCGTGTGACCGATCCAGAGCTTACCGGCGACTGCCGCACCGCGCCACCCCCTCCGTCTCTTCACCCTTGACCGCTCCCTGGCGCTCGCCGACGCCGGAGACGCCGCAGTGGGCACGGGCGCGTCGCGGCCAAAAGCCACAATGCGCCCCGTGCCTCTGTCTTCTTCCCCCACCGCCTCCTGTGCTCGTCCGCACGTTGCACAGCTCCCGCGTGAGTGCTGCACCCCTCCACCCCTCGCTGACATCGCTCGTCGTTGCTCGCCGGCTTCCAGAGAGCTCCGGCGGAGCCACGTACCCCTCTCCCCCTCCGGCTATAAATTCAAGCCACTCCCACCGCTCCGAGCACTCCAAACCCACCACACAACCACTACGAAGCCGTAGCATAGCCACAGCCCGGCCGGGCAGGCCTCTGGCTGCCGTCCCTGACCCGAGCTCACCGGCGATCCCCGCAGCCCCTCCACCTTGCTCCGGTGCCCCTCGAGCTCGAGCAACTGCTCAGGCGACTCCTTGGAGGTCCACTGGTGCCGCCTAGACGCATTGCAGCCCCTGGAACCGCCCCACCTTGTCGTCTTCTTCCTCTCCGGCGAGACCCGACCGCAGCCGCCACTTGCGAGCTTAGTTGCGAGCTGCTCCGGCCACCTCTCGTCAATCCACGGGTACAGGCAGGTGCGCCTTGACCCCCTCTCTCGTTCTATCCCTCTGGATTCGTCCAAGGACCTCTCCTCGCCGGTGTAAGCTCCGCCAAAGCACCGTCGTCGCTCTATTTCTCTCCCACTCTCTCCTCACCTGACCAGCGGGGCCCACTGTCAGCCTCTCCACTCGTGCCCGAAGCGATACGAGTGGAGGCGTATTCAGAGAATATGCCTTCGACGTCACCCCCCTGGTTTTCTGTTTTTCAAATTTAATTCAAAAATTTGACCAGCTATAACTCCTAAACTATAAGCCCAAATGAGTTGATTCTTTTTTGCATTGTGTTTGTTTTGAAAAGTTCTAGCAGCACACCAAAGTTGAGATTTTTCCTTGCTGTCTAGAATTTCTGATGATTTTCAGAGTGGTTCTTGATATTTTATTTTGTTGTTTTTAAATATTTTCAGAAGGAGAAGCTTGTCTTGAAGATCACCAGGAGGAGTGTGAACCTCCTCTGCACTAAGGCAAGCCACACCAACATTTGGATGGTGTCATTTCAATATCTATGATTTTTCCAACTTGAATATGAGTTATTTGATGCATTTAAATTATTTAAGTAAATATTGCTTAGTGCTAGTTACTTTGCCATGCTTGAATTGCTTTATTATGGTACTGGTTGAATGCATGCACTAGTTTAAGTCAGTAGAAGAAATTTTCATTGAAATGATTATGCTTTTATGAACAATGGTAGTTTCTTTTTGAGATAAATTGATTTGAATGCATTATGAGATAATTAAAATGATAAATGTTAAGAACTAGTAAAGTTGAATCAGTAAGGCTTAGTTGATGAGTAGTGCAAGTAAGAAATTTTGATGATGTTGATCTGTCGCTTTGAGTGGTATGTTTTGCATATCGAGTAGTTGCATGATCATGACATATGATGACTCGAGTTATTTTATTTTCAAGATCAACCTGATGTTAATCCAACTTGAACATAACGTTGATCGAGTCATGGTGCCACTGAATCGAGTTTTTCCCAGTGCGACCACATTTACCTTTATGGGGAGGTCTTGATTCGGTCCGTTGTCGTGCCTCTAGTCGGTACCTCCAATGAGGGAAGGTTATGGGCGTGCGGTACCCTGGCCCGGTAAGCAGACATAACCCTGTGTGCCCGTTTGTTGTTATGGTACCTTGTCCTAGTTTGGGACCGTTTTTGCCACGACGGTGGCTGATGATGCCTTTGGTAGGCACGGGGCCACCCATGACTTAGCCTAGTGGGGAGTTGGTCGGAGTGGCCGGGAGAGTGTCATGACAATGGGAGGATTTCGTCGAAATGCCGTTGGTCCACCCGAATGGGATGACGAGGCCATGGATTCCGTGGTGTGGGTAAAGTGCGCTACCTCTGCAGAGTGTATTTAATCTATTGATAGCCGCGTCCTCGGTTATGGACATAGCTCGTGAGTAAGTCACACCATGGATCAACATTAACAGATAATCTTGCACACTAAAAGTTTATTATTGGCACTGGTTATGTGATGATTTGTGGGATCATGGATATGATCGTGGTGGGAACCAAAGTGTTGGTTTCGTTTGTGATCCAGGTATGATCACCGCTTGGTTACGAGGTAACCAGTCTGGTAAGAGAGTCTGAGTGACTCAGTGCACAAGTTGATTTCACCGCATCAGTAGTATCATGTTGCATTGCTTTAACCTGATTAATTGTCATGATATTGTTTTCCATTATGCTTATGTTTGTTGTGAGCTTGCAAGTACATTCAATGTACTGACCTGGCGTGTCATGCCAGATTTCAGGCAAGTCATATCAGATCGAAGAGCTTCCCGCGTCTAGATTGTGTCCACATCGGTGTCCCTGTGCTATGGAGTTCCACTTCGTCGTCGTTCCGCTGCCGCGTAGTTATCGTGATCGAGGCCCCTTCATGCTCATTAAATAATGTACATACTGTTCAGCCGCACCATGTGTGCCGCTTGGCCTCGTTATGTGATGTAATATCAGACCTATGTTTCCGCTAGCATCAATAAAGCGATTGTTTTCTATACCAAGTTGTTGTGTGTTGCCAGAAGACTTGATCTCTGGGCTGGCAATGCAAGGTAAACCGGTTGCTCTGAGCCGGGGTGCCACAACGACCCTGGCTTGTAATATATTGTTTCTTTGTTTAAATTTGAGTTGTAGAGTTGTGTTGTGATATTTTACCATGAGTCACTGATCTTGATCGTGCATGCTGCGTGGCTGTTTAGTGCACGATTAATTTCAGGGGCTTCACAAGTTGGTATCAGAGTCGACTGCCTGTAGGAACCTTTTCCAAACTCCTTGGTCGATGTTGAGTCTAGACTTGAAAACTATTTTCTAAAGTGCCAAATGTGTTGTGTGGCTTACGGGTGCGCATCACCTATGGATGGGATTAGGATCTTTTATTCCACATCTTTACTCTCGGTTCTGATCTCTCTTCTCTTCGAGTTAATAATTTTGCTAACTCTAACTTTAGGTTCTCGTAATGACTTCATTCCAGAGAGCCACTCATTCCTGATCATCCCTGGATATTTCAAGACCTATCGAAGCCCTCTTCAATGATTCTCCGGGACCCTTGTGCCCACCCCCTTTGCAATTCTCTACCACCGATAAATCCCTATGGATAACTACATACACTTCCCATTCATACATTCATTCCCAAGTGCTCTTGTTATTACAAGATACCTCGAGATACTCTCCGATATTCCAAAAATCCTTTGTGCCAACTGGCTTGCAGCTCCTTTCCACATGAATACACCTACGAATAATTCCTCACACTTACCGGGTATTTGTTCATCCCCAGTTCTTCATGCGTTTCACAAAATACTTCGAAATGCTATCTGATCTTCTGAGAATCCTCTGCAACCTATTGCTCTTGAATTCTTGCTTGCCTACTTTATGGTTAATCCCATATGTCTAATAATCTTTATTGACATCCTTTGTCACTGCCATTTAGAGCCTAATGGTTGAATATGTTTGCGAATACTCACAATCATCAGTCGAAACTAGAATTCATCCTTTCGGCTTAGACGTGCTTCCGTACATGAGCTGGTTCGGGGCAAATCAAACCTTGATTAATTGTCCATCTAATTCTATTCAACTTACTTATCTTTTGATCAGAGCATCTGCTTTTGATCTCTCGATTTAGAAAATCATAATCCCTTTGAATTTCATATTAAGAGTTGATTAGATGACTCCATAACCTGATGCATTTGCATTCTTTTTTCTTCTGGTGGAGCACCGATACTCACATCAGATCCCTTGTGGACCGCCAGACCTTTTGTTGGATTATTATCCAGCAGTGTCCTTCATATTCAACAACCTTGTGAGTTCTTCCCTTGATACAAATTGCCTTTGACGAGTCGTATCTATTGGGAAACACAGTAGAAAACAAAAAAAATCCCTACAATCACCCATGAACAATATGAAGATGCATAACGGGTTGTGATCAACGATCATTACCAACTCCGGGAGTGCAGCGGAAGTAGACGAGTCGGCGTAGATCGTACTTGGAGTCCCTCGAACGTCGATGATGATCCCACGAACCACCCTCGAACGATCCCTAGAATAGAAGATCGAAAGCACAACCTCTCTGCTTGGTTGCAAGCGTACGGTCTTCACGATCTGGCAGCGCTTCACCGTCCAGAGCTAATCGTCGCCGGAGAATTAGAGGGAGGAGTTTAGAACCACACAGGGCTTCTAATTATGAGGATTAGAGGTGGCTAGGGCTCGCTCTAATTAGTCAACTAGGACCAACTAAAATGTGCACTAGATCAACAAGAGGGGGCTCCAAAACTTGTATTGTCATAGGTTGGAAATCCTCTAGTATATATACTCCCTCCTTTCCGGTTTATAGGCTTATCTCAATTTTTTCATTTTTACAATTTAAATGGCTCATCTCCATCTCATTTGCATGCAAGAATTAAAAAGGAACACACAAATGCATGTAATGTTCCTACTCATCTAGTGGCCAAGTCTGCATGCACTGCAATTAATTCGAATTAATGCCTCAGTTTAATTTGGGTGGTTTTGTGAAGTACGAGATACATTCCTCCACTCACCATATGCCTTGGTTGATGAGATTTCATTTGAGCCGTATAAACCGTAGGTTAGAGGGGAGGGAGAGGGCAGCCACCAAGGGGGGAAAGTGCCCCCTTGGTGCGCCGGCCTAGGGGAGGAGTCCCACTCCCTCCCCTAGTCCAATTCGCCCCCCACAAGGAAAGGGGGGCACCAACTCCACTTGGGCCCTTGTGGCCCAAGTTGCCTTCCACCTCTTGTCCTTTTAAGGTCCATTGATATTTAAATTAAATATAAAATGTTTTAAACATTTTTAGAGCAGTATATCTATATTTTAACATCCCCAGAAACATTTTCCACATATACATAATAAATCGGTAATACCCGGTATTACCCGATATTCACCGAAACCCTTCCGGTGATCCCGAAACGCTTCCGGAACCTCTTAGAACTATTCCGGATATTAATGAAACAATTCCACAAATATATTCTCATCAGTCCCGTACTACTAACACTCAGCAGATCATTATTACCATAAGCTTGTGACCCCGTAGGTTCGGTAAACCATAGACATGAACGAAACCCCTTCGTTCGATGACCGATAGCAGAACCGTGGACATCCACATCGGTCCCTATGTGTCGGTGCAACAAACATCCGCATTTGTTGACCGGGATTATACACAGGTGTGCTGACAGTCATACATCCAACACCAACGTGAAACACAAGGTCCAGCCAGAGAAGCCGCTCTTCTTGAGATCAAGGAGTGTATCAAGAAGACAAATCCAACATACAAGACAAAGATTCCAAGAGAAGTGTCCTTTGCCGGCCAGGCAAGGCCGGCAAGGTTGACGCAACAGATATGAGCAGGCCCAAGCCGCGTCAGCCGCGTCTCCGGGACAGCCGGAGACCAAAGCGCGCACCTCTCCAAGAAGGCCCGGCAAGACCTCCCCCCGGCAAGTACAAGCCAGTTACCACCGCTCCAACGCACCACGACGCCAGGCACTTATCGATGCGGTGTCAAGCCCCCAGGCGACTAAGTGGCTCTCGCTAAGCACGTGGCGGCTTGCTGGAAGACAGATCACACCCGTTTGACACCCGTCCAGGGGCGTGTCAAGATAATAAGCAGTAGCTAGCTAAGCGGTGATATAAGCTTGCCGGGGATGCATCGCCGCACGCCACCTAAGATAGCATTTATGGCATTTTGTCCTAAGTGCCAGAGTTAGGTATGATAGCACTACTGGCTATCTAATCGCAAGATAATGTCTGTTTTGCCACTGTGGTTACCCCTTGAGCTATAAAAGGAGGTCCAAGGCAACCTAGCCAAGGATTGGGACCCTCTCACACTTGTACTCACATAGAAGCTCTTCCCGAGGCCACCTTGCCAGGTTTGGGCGCTGTGTGTCTTCATGTCCCTCCATCCAATCCACCAAAGCAGGAGTAGGGTTTTACGCTTCTCAGCAGTTTGAACCTGGGTAAAAAACCAGAGTCTCGTCGTCGTGCTGCCTCACAGCCTCCGCTCTTTGTGCAATGTGATCTCCCCCTGCCGAACCACAAGGGGTCCGTGGCCCCATAGGTGATCGTGTGCATCCACCCACGACATCTTTGGCGGAGACAGTTCTCCCCATCAAAGGGGCGCCTCAGGAATGGATCATGTATTTTGATGGTGCTTTCTCGCTGCAGCGCGCGGGAGCCGACGTGCTTCTTGTCGTGCCCCGGGGAGCATCTCAAGTATGTGGTTCAAATGCACTTTCCCTGGGAGAAGGCCACCAACAACATTGCTGAGTATGAGGGGCTCCTTGCCGGACTCATAATTGCAGTGGAGTTGGGAATCAAAAACTGATTATCCGTGGAGATTCTCAATTCGTGGTGAGGCAAGTCAACAAAGATTATCAGTGTCCGTTGATAGAGGCATTGCTGGGGAACGTAGTAATTTCAAAAAAATTCCTACGCACACACAGGATCATGGTGATGCATAGCAATGAGAGGGGAGAGTGTTGTCTACGTACCCTCGTAGACCAAAAGCGGAAGCGTTATATCAACGCGGTTGATGTAGTCGTACGTCTTCACGATCCGACCGATCCAAGTACCGAAAGCATGGCACCTCCGAGTTCTGCACACGTTCGGCTGGGTGACGTCCTCTCCTTCTCGATCCAGAAAGAGGGGCAAAGTAGTAGATGAGTTCCGGCAGCACGACGGCGTGGTGACGGTGTTGGTGAAGAACAATCTTCGCAGGGCTTCGCCTAAGCACTACGAAAACTATGACGGAGGATAAACTAGAGGAGACGGGGTTGCCGGCATACGACTTGGTGTTTCTTGATGTCTCTTGGGTGCTAGCCCTACCCCTCTATTTATATGTTGTGCCTTGGGGTCGAAACTTGGAGTAAAAGCCTCCACAAAGTCGGTTTCATCAGAAAGGCAAGAGTCCTTCTCGGACTCCAGGGCTAGACGCCAGGGACCCTGGCGTCTGGCCCCTGGACTCCGAAAAAAACTTCCTTTTGCGCTTTCCAAAAACCTCGTGGGCTTTCCCCTTTGGCCCAGATAAAGTGTTCTCGTGCCCAAACATTTTGGGAAACATTCGGAACCCCTTCCGATGGATTCCGGAACCCTTCCGGAGTCCAAACACTATTATCCCATATATCAATCTTTATCTCCGGACCATTCCGGAGTTCCTCGTCATGTCCGTGATCTTATCCGGAACTCCGAACAACATTCGGTTACCAACATACATAACTCATAAATACTATATCGTCAACGAACATTAAGCATGCGGACCCTACGGGTTCGAGAACTATGTAGACATGACCGAGACACCTCTCTGGTCAATAACCAATAGCGGAACCTGGATGCCCATATTGGCTCCTACATATTCTATGAAGATCTTTATCGGTCAGACCGCATAACAACATACGTTGTTCCCTTTGTCATCGGTATGTTACTTGCCCGAGATTCGATCGTCGGTATCTCAATACCTAGTTCAATCTCGTTACTGGCAAGTCTCTTTACTCGTTCCGTAATACATCATCCCGCAACTAACTCATTAGTTACAATGCTTGCAAGGCTTATAGTGATGTGCATTACCGAGTGGGCCCAGAGATACCTCTCCGACAATCGGAGTGACAAATCCTAATCTCGAAATACGCAAACCCAACAAGTACCTTCGGAGACACCTGTAGAGCACCTTTATAATCACCCAGTTATGTTGTGACATTTGGTAGCACACAAAGTGTTCCTCCGGTAAACGGGAGTTGCATAATCTCATAGTCATAGGAAAATGTATAAGTCATGAAGAAAGCAATAGCAACATACTAAACGATCAAGTGCTAAGCTAACGGAATGGGTCAAGTCAATCACATCATTCTCCTAATGATGTGATCCCGTTAATCAAATGACAACTCATGTCTATGGTTAGGAAACATAACCATCTTTGATCAATGAGCTAGTCAAGTAGAGGCATATTAGTGACACTCTGTTTGTCTATGCATTCACACATGTATTATGTTTCCAGTTAATACAATTCTAGCATGAATAATAAACATTTATCATGATATAAGGAAATAAATAATAACTTTATTATTGCCTCTAGGGCATATTTCCTTCAGGCATATGTGGAGGAGGTGAGAAAGCTGGAAGAGCACTTTGATGGATTACAAACAGAGCACGTGCCACATGCGGAAAACAGCGTCGCTGATCACTTGTCAAAGTGCGCCGCACAAAAGCTTCCTGTGGAACCGGGGACTTTTGTACTCCATCTAACTCAGCCGTCAGTATCCCCTCCAACGATGACCAGAAAAAGGAGAAAACTAAATTCCAGCAAGAATTTCCCGGTAGGACCTCCCGAAACTACTGGTAGAGAGGCTGCCGAGGACACCTCGCTTCAGTTGGTGAGCAGCACCCTCCTGCAGAACCCTAGGTTCTTGCAGTTGAGGTGGGCGCTCCCACGAATGGAGAAATGCCTTTAGTCCTTGCTGTCGAGCCATAGGCTCCAACTTGGGCGCAACACATAGTCCATTTCCTTCAAATAGGAGAGCTTCCCTAAGGGCAAGAAGAAGCTAAAAAAGTAGCCCAATGATCTAATATGTACCAGTTTGTCGACAACACACTGTACAGAAAAAGGCCGAACGGTGTGAAACTGAGGTGCATTTGCCGGGAGGATGGGCTGAAGTTGTTGGCAGAGATACAAAGGGGGGGGGGGTGTGGCTCTCACATTGGATCGAGAGCCCTCGTCGGAAAAGCCTTCCTGTTGGGGAACGTTGCATGGAAAACAAAAAAAATTCTACGCACACGCAAGATCTATCCATGGAGATGCATAGCAACGAAGGGGAGAGTGTGTCTACGTACCCTCGTAGACCGTAAGTGGAAGCGTTTAGTAACGTTGTTGATGTAGTCGAACTTCTTCGCGATCCAACCGATCAAGTACCAAACGTACGGCACCTCCGCGTTCAGCACACGTTCAGCTCGATGACGTCCTCGCCTTCTTGATCCAGCAAGATGGCTAAGTAGTGGATGAGTTCCGTCAGCACGACGGCGTCATGACGGTGGTGGTGATGCTATCTCCGCAGGGCTTCGCCTAAGCACTACGCAAATATGACAGAGGGAGGAAACTGTGGAGGGGGGCGCCGCACATGGCTAAGAGATTGTCGTCGTTATGTGTGGCGCCCCCTCCCACATATATATAGGTGGGGGGAGAGAGGAGCAGCCAAGGAGGCGCCCCAAGTAGGCCGAATCCTACTTGGGGTCCTTCCCTAGTGGCGCCCTCCTTTACCATATTTGCCAGGGGGGGAGGAAAAGGGGAGAGGAAAGGATGGGGGAGGCCGACTCCCCCCTTTCCTTCTCTCCCCAAGGGCTGCGGCCTAGGAGGGGTGCACCAGCCCCTTGTGGGCTGGTGTCCCCCCCCATTAACCTCCTGGGGTGTCCGAAACCCCTTCCGGTGACCCGATTTCTACCCGGTACATCCCGAAACTCTTCTGGTGTCCAAATATCATCATCCTATATATGAATCTTTACCTCCGTACCATTTGCTAGCTCCTCATCATGTCCGTGATCTCATCCGAACTCTGAACAAGATTCGGTAACCAAATCATATAACTCATATAACACTATATTGTCAACGAACGTTAAGCGTGCGGGCCCTACGGGTTCGAGAACTATGTAGACATGACCGAGACACCTCTCGGGTCAATAACCAATAGCGGAACCTAGATGCCCATATTGGCTCCTACATATTGTACGAAGATCTTTATCGGTCGATCCTTATGACAACATACGTAACTCCCTTTGTCCATCGGTATGTTACTTGCCCGAGATTCGATTGTCGGTATCTTCATACCTAGTTCAATCTCGTTACCGGCAAGTCTCTTTACTCGTTCCGTAATACATCATCTTGCAACTAACTCCTTAGTTACTTTGCTTGCAAGGCTCCTTATGATGTGTATTACCGAGAGGGCCCAGAGATACCTCTCCGATACTCGGAGTGACAAATCCTAATCTTGATCTACGCCAACTCAACAAACACCTTCGGAGATACCTGTAGAGCATCTTTATGATCACCCAGTTACGTTGTGACGCTTGATAGCACACAAGGTATTCCTCCAGTATCCGGGAGTTGCATAATCTCATAGTCGAAGGAATATGTATTTGTCATCAAGAAAGCAATAGCAATAAACTAAACGATCAATATGCTAAGCTAACGAATGGGTCTTGTCCATCACATCATTCTCCTAATGATGTGACCCTGTTATAAAATGACAACACATGTCTATTGTTAGGGAACCTTAACCATCTTTGAATAACGAGTTAGTCTAGTAGAGGCTTACTAGGGACACGGTATTTGTTTATGTATTCACACATGTATTTTAGTTTCCGATCAATACAATTCTAGCATGAATAATAAACCTTTATCATGAATAAGGAAAAATAAAATAACAACTTTATTATTGCCTCTAGGGCATATTTCCTTCAGTCTCCCACTTGCGCTAGAGTCAATAATCTAGATTACATTGTAATGAATCTAACACCCATGGAGTCTTGGTGTTTATCATGTTTTGCTCACGGAAGAGGCTTAGTCAATGGGTCTGCTACATTCAGATTCGTATGTATTTTGCAAATATCTATGTCTCCATCCTTGACCTTTTCACAAATGGAGTTGAAGCGTCTCTTGATGTGTTTGGTTCTCTTGTGAAACCTGGATTCCTTCGCCAAGGCAATTGCTCTAGTGTTGTCACAAAAGATTTTCATTGGACCTGATGCACTGGGTATTACACATAGATCGGATATGAACTCCTTCATCCAAAATCCTTCATGCGCTGCTTCCGAAGCAGCTATGTACTCCGCTTCACACGTAGATCCCGCCACGACGCTCTGCTTGGAACTGCACCAACTGACAGCTCCACCATTCAATATAAATATGTATCTGGTTTGTGACTTAGAGTCATCCGGATCAGTGTCGAAGCTAGCATCGACGTAACCATTTACGACGAGCTCTTTGTCACCTCCATAAATGAGAAACATATCCTTGGTCCTTTTCAGGTACTTTAGGATGTTCTTGACCTCTGTCCAGTGATCCACTCCTGGATTACTTTGGTACCTCCCTGCCAAACTTATGGCAAGGCACACATCAGGTCTGGTACACGGCATAGCATACATGATAGAACCTATGGCTGAGGCATAGGGAATGACTTTCATTCTCTCTCTATCTTCTGAAGTGGTCGGGCTTTGAGTCTGACTCAATTTCACACCTTGTAATACAGGCAAGAACCCTTTCTTTAACTGATCCATTTTGAGCTTCTTCAAAACTTTGTCAAGGTATGTGCTTTGTGAAGTCCTATCAAGCGTCTCGATCTATCCCTATAGATCTTGATGCTCAATATATAAGCAGCTTCACCGAAGTCTTTCATTTAAAAATTCTTATTCAAGTATCCTTTTATGCTATCCAAAATTCTATATCATTTCCAATCAATAATATGTCATCCACATATAATATCAGAAATGCTACAGAGCTCCCACTCACTTTCTTGTAAATACAGGCTTCACCGTAAGTCTGTATAAAACCATATGCTTTGGTCACCTCATCAAAGCGTATATTCCAACTCCGAGATGCTTGCACCAGTCCATAGATGGATCACTGGAGCTTGCACACTTTTGTCAGCACCTTTAGGATCGACAAAACCTTCTGGTTGCATCATGTACAACTCTTCTTTAAGAAATCCATTAAGGAATGCAGTTTTGACGTCCATTTGCCAGATTTCATAATCATAAAATGCGGCAATTGCTAACATGATTCAGACAGACTTAATCATCGCTACAGGTGAGAAAGTCTCATCGTAATCAACTCCTTGAACTTGTCGAAAACCTTTCACGACAAGTCGAGCTTTGTAGACAGTAACATTACCATCAGCGCCAGTCTTCTTCTTGAAGATCCATTTATTCTCTATGGCTTGCCGATCATCGGGCAAGTCCACAAAAGTCCATACTTTGTTCTCATACATGCATCCTATCTCAGATTTCATGGCCTCAAGCCATCTGTCGGAATCTAGGCTCATCATAGCTTATTCATAGTTCATAGGTTTGCCTTGGTCTAATAACATGACTTCCAGAACAGGATTACCGTACCACTCTGGTGCGGAACGTGTTCTGGTTGACCTACGAAGTTCAGTAGTAACTTGACCTGAAGTTTCATGATCATCATCATTAGCTTCCTCTCTAGTTTGTGTAGGCATCATGGGAACGGTTTTCTCTGATGTGCTACTTTCCAATTCGAGAGAAGGTACAATTACCTCGTCAAGTTCTACTTTCCTCCCACTCACTTCTTTCGAGAGAAACTCCTTCTCTAGAAAGGACCCATTCTTAGCAACAAATATCTTGCCTTCGGATCTGTGGTAGAAGGTGTACCCAATAGTTTCTGTAGGGTATCCTATGAAGACGCACTTTTCCGATTTAGGTTCGAGCTATCAGGCTGAAGCTTTTTGACATAAGCGTCGCATCCCCAAACTTTAAGAAATGACAGCTTAGGTTTCTTGCCAAACCACAGTTCATATGGTGTCGTGTCAACAGATTTAGACGGTGCCCTATTTAACGTGAATGCGGCTATCTCGAATGCATAACCCCAAAACGATAGTGGTAAATTGGTAAGAGACATCATAGAACACACCATATATAATAAAGTACGGTTACGACGTTTGGACACACCATTACACTGTGGTGTTCCAGGTGGCATGAGTTGTGAAACGGTTCCACACTGTTTTAAATGAAGGCCAAACACGCAACTCAAATATTCGCCTCCGCGATCAGATCGTAGAAACTTTACTTTCTTGTTACGATGATTCTCCACTTCACTCTGAAATTCTTTGAACTTTTCAAATGTTTCAGACTTGTGTTTGTAGATATACCAATACCTACTCAAATCATCTGCGAAGGTTAGAAAATAACGATACTCGTTGCGTGCTTCAACACTCATCGGACCGCATACATCGGTATGTATTATTTCCAATAAGTCATTAGCTTGCTCCACTGTTCCGGAGAACAGAGTTTTAGTCATCTTGCCATGAGGCATGGTTCGCAAGTATCAAATGATTCATAATCAATTGATTCCAAAAGGCCATCTGCATGGAGTTTCTTCATGCGCTTTACACCAATATGACCTAAACGGCAGTGCCACAAGTATGTTGCACTATCATTATCAACTTTGCATATTTTGGCATCAATATTATGAATATGTGTGTCACTACGATCGAGATTCAACAAGAATAGACCATTCATCAAGGGTGCATGACCATAAAAGATATTACTCATATAAATAGAACAACCATTATTCTCCAATTTAAATGAATAACCATCTCGCAATAAACAAGATCCAGATATAATGTTCATGCTCAACACGGGCACCAAATAACAATTATTGAGGTCTAAAACTAATCCTGAAGGTAGATGTAGAGGTAGCGTGCCGACGGCGATCACATCGACCTTGGAACCATTCCCGACGCGCATCGTCACCTCGTCCTTAGCCAATCTTCGTTTATCCGTAGCTCCTGTTTCGAGTTACAATATGAGCAAACGAACCAGTATCAAATACCCAGGCGCTACTACGAGCATTAGTAAGGTACACATCAATAACATGTATATCAAATATACCTTTGTTCACTTTGCCATCCTTCTTATCTGCCAAGTATTTGGGGCAGTTCCGCTTCCGGTGACCATTCCCTTTGCAGTAGAAGCACTCAGTTTCAGGCGTGGGTCCAGCTTTGGGCTGCTTCTCGGGAGTGGCAACTTGCTTGCCATTCTTCTTGAAGTTCCCTTTCTTTCCCTTGCCCTTTTTCTTGAAACTAGTGGTCTTGTTAACCATCAACACTTGATGCTCCTTCTTGATTTCTACCTTCGCAGCCTTAAGCATTGTGAAGAGCTCAGGAATTGTTTTATTCATCCTTGCATATTATAGTTCATCACGAAGCCTTTGTAGCTTGGTGGCAGTGATTGAAGAACTCTGTCAATAACACTATCAACTGGAAGATGAACTCTGAGCTGAGTCAAGTGATTATGATACCCAGACATTTTGAGTATGTGTTCACTGACAGAACTGTTCTCCTCCATCTTGCAGCTATAGAACTTGTTGGAGATTTCATATCTCTCAACCCTGGCATTTGCTTGAAATATTAACTTCAACTCTTGGAACATCTCATATGCTCCATGACGTTCAAAACGTCTTTGAAGTGCCGGTTCTAAGCCGTAAAGCATGGCACACTGAACTATTGAGTAGTCATCAGATCGAGCTTGCCAGACGTTCATAACATCCGCATCAGCTCCTGCAGCAGGTCTGTCACCTAGCGATGCATCAAGGACATAATTCTTCTGTGCAGCAATGAGGATAATCCTCAAGTTACGGACCCAGTCCGTCTAGTTGCTACCATCATCTTTCAACTTAGGTTTCTCTAGGAACGCATTAAAATTCAGGGGAACGGTAGCTCGGGCCATTGATCTACAACATAGATATGCAAAACTATAAGACTAAGTTCATGATAAATTAAGTTCAATTAATCAAATTACTAATGAACTCCCACTTAAATAAACATCCCTCAAGTTATCTAAGTGATACATGATCCAAATCAACTAACCCATGCCCGATCATCACGTTAGATGGTCATCAATGGTGAACATCTCTATGTTGATCATATCTACTATATGACTCACGTTTGACCTTTCGATCTCTAGTTTTCCGAGACCATGTCTGTACATGCTAGGCTCGTCAAGTTTAACCCAAGTATTCTGCATGTGCAAAACTGTCTTACACCCGCTGTATGTGAACATAGAGTCTATCACACCCGATCATCACGAGGTGCTTCGAAGCGACGAACTTTGGCAATGGTGCATACCCGGGGAGAACACTTTTATCTTGAAATTTAGTGAAGGGATCATCTTATAATGCTACCGCCGTTCTAAGCAAAATAAGATGCATAAAGGATAAACATCACATGCAATCAAAATATGTGACATGATATGGCCATCATCATCTTGTGATTTTGATCTCCATCTCCAAAGCATCGTCATGATCTCCATCGTCACCGGCTCGACACCTTGATCTCCATCGCTGTGTCGTGGTCGTCGCCAACTATTGCTTCTACAACTATTGCTAATGCATAGCGATAAAGTAAAGCAATTACATGGCGTTTGCACTTCATACAATAAAGAGACAACCCTAAGGCTCCTGCCGGTTGTCGATATTACAAAACATGATCATCTCATACATCAACATATATCACACATATCTTGACCATATCACATCATAACATGCTTGCAAAAACAAGTTAGACGTCCTGTACTTTGTTGTTGCAAGTTTTACGTGGCTGCTACGGGCTTCTAGCGAGAACCGTTCTTACCTACGGGAAAAATCACAATGGTGATTTATCAAGTTTGCTGTTTTAACCTTCTTCAAGGACCGACCGTAGTCAAATTCGATTCAACTAAAGTAGGAGAAATAGACACCGGCCAACCACCTTTATGCAAAACTAGTTGCATGTCAGTCGGTGGAACCGGACTCATGTGCGTGGACATGTAAGGTTGGTCTGGGCCGCATCATCCCACAATACTGCCGAATCAAAATAAGACGTTGGTGGTAAGCAGTATGACTATCACCGCCCACAACTCTTTGTGTCCTACTCCTGCATATCATCTACACATAGACCTGGCTCGGATGCCACTGTTGGGGAATGTTGCATGGAAAACTAAAAAAATTCTACGCACACGCAAGATCTATCCATGGAGATGCATAGCAACGAAGGGGGGAATCTGTCTACGTACCCTCATAGACCGTAAGCAGAAGCGTTTTATAATGCAGTTGATGCAGTCGAACTTCTTCGCGATCCAACCGATCAAGTACCGAACATACGACACCTCCGTGTTCAGCACACGTTCAGCTCGGTGACGTCCTCGCCTTCTTGATCCAGCAAGACGGCAAAGTAGTGGATGAGTTCTGGCAGCACGACGGCGTGGTGACGGTGGTGGTGATGCTATCTCCGCAGGGCTTCGCCTAAGCACTATGAAAATATGACCGAGGGATGAAACTGTGGAGAGGGCACCGCACACGGCTAAGAGATTGTCGCCGTTATGTGTGGCGCCCCCTCCCACATATATATAGGTGGGGGAAGAGAGGAGCAGCCAAGGAGGCGCCCCAAGTAGGCCGAATCCTACATGGGGTCCTTCCCTAGTGGTGCCCCCCTTTTACCATATTTGCCGGAGGGGGGAAGGAAAGGGGGGAGAGGAAAGGAAGGGGGAGGCCTCCCCCCTTTCCTTCTCTCCCCAAGGGCTGCGTCCTAGGAGGGGTGCGCCAACTCCTTGTCATGTATGTGATCTCATCCCGAACTCTGAACAACATTCGATCACCAAATCATATAACTCATATAACACTATATCGTCAACGAACGTTAAGCGTGTGGACCCTACGGGTTCGAGAACTATGTAGACATGACCGAGACACCTCTCCGATCAATAACCAATAGCGGAACCTGGATGCCCATATTGGCTCCTACATATTCTATGAAGATCTTCATCGGTTGAACCTTATGACAACATACGTAACTCCCTTTGTCCATCGATATGTTACTTGCCCGAGTGTCGGTGCACCAAACCCTGGTGTATGTTGCTCGGACTGTACACAGGCTTGAGGGCAAGTTTACAGCATCGAAGACCAAGACAAGCCAAAAGGACAAGATTTCACTAAGGGAGAAACGTCCCTTGCCGGGCAGGCGAGCCTGGCCAGGTCGACGCCTCCCCGAAGACGAGGCAGATACACCCCGGTAGGCCTGCTGGGGCCAGTGGAGATCCACTTCCCCGCCAAGGCTCCACCGCTCCACCTCATAGCGACGCAAGTCACTTATCGTTGTGGTGTCGAGCCCCCAAGTGGCTAAGTGGCAGTCACTTAGCGCGTGGCAGTCATTTGGAGAGGAAATCATCCCTGTGTGACACCCGTCCAGATGTGTGTCATACAGGCAGACATAAGATGACCAGAAGGGCGCGCCAAGGCTTGCCGGGCCGCACCCATGATGTGACATAGAGCGGCGCATTTAATGCGTTTTGTCCTAACTGCCAGAGTTAGGTATGATAGCAATGTTGGCTATCTAATCACTGGATAATGACCACTTTGCCATTGTGGTGACCCCTTGACCTATAAAAGGAGGGCCGTGGCAACCTTAGAAAGGATTCGGACCTCTGTACACTCATACGCGCGTAGCTGCTCTCGTCCCGAGGCGACCTTGCCGTGCTTGGGTGTTGCGTCTCCACCATGATCCTCTCATCAATCCACCAAAGCAGGTGTAGGGTTTTATGCCTCGCGGCGGCCCGAACCTGGGTAAAAACGGCCCGTGTCATCGCTGTCGTGCTGCACCACGGCCTCCGCTCTTTGTGCAACGTGCCCTCCCCCCTTGCCGAACCACAAAGGGGCCGATGGCCCCATAGGTGATCGCGTTGCACCGTGACATCTTTCGTGCACCAGGAGGGGGAAGCGTTTGCATGAATCCGAGGCTGTGAACAACGCGTCAATCTTCATCATCGACGGCTTCATCATCCATGGCGCCCAAGAAAAAGTCCGGCGTTTCAGCTCACCCGTCCACCTTGAAGGCCCCCTCGCATGCGGCCACTGATGCCATGGGGGCTACGGGGGCGCATGGGGACGTGGACGCCACCGGGAACGTGACTGGCGCAGGCGGCGCCATCACCGTCCCCCCTGCGTCCAAAGCGTGAGCATGAGGCGCCGGAGGAGGGCAACGCCAACAGCATCCCAATGGCCGTGCCCTGCAAGGCACATATGGGGAGGGCGTTCGGCCTCCACACCCTCATCGCGCTGGAGGACACAGCCGTAGCAACGATGCCCGCTCTGGTGCGAGCCGCGACCCCCTCGCTATCCCCACTGCGGGAGCAGCCGCGGAGCACGCGCCTTCCCCAGGGCAGGATAATCAAGCTAAGGTGCTGAACGGGGCTGCCAACCCCCAAGCGCATTCTTCCCGTCGTTGGGCCGCCGTGGCGACAGGCTCGCGGCGGCGAGAACACGGCGCCGCCGCCGCCACCGGCATCATCAGAAGTCGGGCGACGTCGCGATCCGCGTCGTCGTCCATGCCAAGTACTGCTTTGGAAGCCATTGCGCGAACCCAGCTCCTGCTGAGATTCCTGCCGGATGGACGAATGCAGAGCAACCATCCAAAGTTTGATTGGTTTCACCGAGGTGGGAGGATTGCAGTGGGCAGGCCCGCCACGGCACCCGCAGGCAGCGACAACCGCCCAAGCTGCTGACCCTGCCGCAGGGGCCGCTCCGACCGTACAATCCCCTCCACAGCAGCCAGTGCAGACACCGCGGCCGGAGCCGCGTGCCCAAGAGCCCGACGAGGTGTCGATGGCCTCGTCTGACCCAATGGCCGTCAGGATTAGCGGCAGGTCCCGAGAGACAGACGGCGGGAAGACGCACGCGTCACCATAGAGCGACGCCGCGAAACCCGCCACCGGTCCGACAGGTGCAATGGCCCCGACGTTGATGAGCCCACGCCCGGCGGAGGTGGATACCTACCTTTCGAGGTCGGGTGTCCTGCCTTCACTAGCGAGCTGCGGCACGTTCGTTGGCCGTCTGCCCGCGTTTTCAAGCCAGAAATACCAGGAAAAATATGATGGGAAGTTGAACCCGACAGAGTTCTTGAGCATCTACACCATCGCTGTTCAAGCTGCCGGAGGAAGAGACGAGAAGGTGTTCACCAATTACTTCCCTTTGGCCCTCAAGCCAAACATGAGGTCATGGCAGATGCACCTTCCGGAGAATTCCATCTCATCATGGGCTGACCTGTGCCATGAGTTTGTTGGTGCCTTCACGGGCGGCCATCAAGAACCAGGGCGGCCCAACGATTTGCAGCTCCTTCCACAAAAAGAAGGGGAGAGTTTGCATAAGTACATGCAGAGGTTACAGCCGGGTGCACAGGAACATTCCAGACATCCACCCGGCAGCTGTGATTGTTGCGTTCTAGTCCAACGTGCGCAACCGCAGGATACGTTCCAAGATGAACGTCTGGTTGCCAAAAACTGTGAACGAGCTTTACACCTTGGAGGATAGGTGTGCCCGAATGGAGGAAGGGAGGCGACTCCCCGGAGAAGAGGATGGCGTCGACGTAGATTCAGAAGAAGACGACGATGCTGCCATCCAAAAGAAGAAGAAGAACAAGAAACACAATACGAGGTGCAAGGAGAAATCAATTTTGGCCGTCGAAGGATCTGGCGTTCCTAGTACCGGCAAGAAGGCCAAGACCGAAGCCATCGGCAAGGAAGTTGCCGCATGCACTGACTGCCGGGAAGCTGCGGCGGCCGAGAAAGCCGGGAAGGCCGACGGGCCGTACTACAAGATCCATCAGACCAAGGGCCATGATCTCCAAGAGTGTCATCAAGTTGAGCAACTCGTCAAGAAGCATAAAGCTGAATACGAGAAGCATGACAAGGAGTGAGGCCAAGACGATGTTGGCGGGAAAGGCCAAGGTGGCCGAGGAGGCCGCCCCAGCAAGGTTGCACAACATCAAGGAAAACTTGCTAAAGACCATGAGAAGAAGGAATGTGGTGATGAAAGCGATGGTGGGGATGAAGAGGAAACCAGTGAGCAAGAGTTCCAGAAGGCCACTGAGGCTTTGTGCATTGACGGAGGTACATCCCTGCACTCCTCCCACCGCCAACTTAAACAGTGGGCGCGTGAGGTCAATGTCGTAGAGCCAGCAATGGACTCCTGGAAACCGCTCAAATGGTCCCGCACGCCCATCATCTTCGACGAGGAGGATCACCCTGATCGCACCACCGCGGTAGGGTGTTTGCCATTGTTGGTTTCACCAACGATTCGCAACCTCAAAGTCACAAAGATGTTGGTTGACGGCGGGGCTGGGTTGAATCTGATTTCCCCCAAGGTGCTCAACAAGCTTCAGATAGCAGATGAAGAGCCCAAGGTTACTAGTACTTTCCAAGGGATCAACCCCGGCAGGAGTCGTCCCAAGGGAAAGATCACACTACCACCAAACCGAGAAGGTTGTGTTTGATGTGGTTGATCTCCCCCTGCCGTACAACGGAATCCTTGGTCGTCCAGCCCTGGCAAAATTTGTGGCGGCATCTCACTATGCCTACAACACATTGAAGATGCCAGGGCCGATGGGCGTCATTACCATTCTATCGGACAAGAAGGACGCAATCATATGCGTGGATAAGATGTACTGAGAAGCAGTCACCGCTGAGGCCGCGGAAGCTACCGCCCTGCCAAGGAAAGTAAGAAAGGGAAGAAAGCCAGTGGAAGCACCGGCAAGGAATCCGGGAAACACACCTCTCCGGAGTGTGCTGCACCCGTTGATGATTTTCCGGAGAGCCCCACTAGCAAGAGATCCAAGATTGCTGCACCCGCTGTGAAGAAGGTCCCGACAGGGCTGGTTGGCGCTGATGGTACATTCACTATCAGCTCCACCCTCAATGGCAAATAGGAAAGCGCGCTCATTGCCTTCCTGCAGGCGAATGTCGATGCGTTTGCTTGGCAACCATCTGACATCCCCGGTGTTCCCAGGGAGGTAATCGAGCACCATCTTGCTGTCTACCCTCATGCCCGGCCCATCAAGCAGAAGGTCAGGAAACAAGCCTTGGAGCGGCAACAATTCATTGCCGAGGAGATCAAGAAACATGAGGCAACTGGTTTGGTCAAAGGAGTATTGCATCCGACATGGTTGGCGAACCCAGTGGTAGTGCGCTAGGTGATGAGGACATAGACCTGGGGTAGGGTAATAGGCCTGACCTATGCGTCCTACCCAAGGTCACTGTCTTAGAAACAAAGAAGTTCAAGAGGCAATAGGGAGAGCCCCACAAAGGTGATGAGTGCAATCCACTCGACCTACCATTCACTCGGAGACCCCTCCTTCTTTAGGTCACTCGACCACTCAAGCATTCGACCGTGCAAGAAACCACTCGACATACCGAAGATCAAGGTCGCTCAACACAACAACGGTCAGACGTTTATTCATAGACTTAATGATCATTTATAGCACTTTATTACGGAGGTTACCTGTAATGCTCCTTCTTTATGTACATTGAACCCTTGGTAACGAAAGATGGTCGGGGTCCTGGCGCACTCTATATAAGCCACCCCCTCCTCTGAGACAAGGGTTCGCACCCCTGTAAACACACACATACATAATCCAGTCGACCGCCTCCAGGCTCCGAGACGTAGGGCTGTTACTTCTTCCGAGGAGGGCCTGAACTCGTAAAACTCGTGTGTACAACTTCGCCATAGCTAGGATCTTGCCTCTCCATACTTACCCCCCTATTCTACTATCAGTCTTAGTACCTCGACAGTTGGCGCCCACCGTGGGGCAGGTGTCTTAGCGACTTGTTGGAGAAGTTGCAATTTTTCCGGTTCCCATCATCATGGTTTCCGGCGGTGGATTGGCTGAGGGCCGAGAGATCCGACTCGGCGCGCTTGTCTTCATCACCGACGACTCCGCTGGCTGCAAGAGGCTCCACTCGACGTAAAGGTGCTCCCCGTCTGCGGTGCGACGCACTTTCGCGCGTGCGTCCGCGGCGTCCTTCTTCGGCAGCCGTCGACTCAGTATCGGTCGGCTCCTGTGCCGTCCTCACTCCCTACTGCTCGCCGGCGCAAGCGTTCCAGTCGGTTGCGGCTCCAACGGTGGGTGAGGCACGCGGTGGCTCGCCAGTCGGCCACCCCACAAGTCGCGGCAATCGAGCCCGACGAAACTCTCTACGGCCTGTTCGACTGGCTCCGTCGAGACCGCATCCGAGTGCGACAGCAGTGACCCTACGGCGGAAGTCTTGATGGTCAATGGACCATGCAGTCCTCCTGGCTTCCCCCGCGACGACGGTGGCGATGGTGGTGGCGATCCGTCGCGTGTTCACGAAGAGTACCACCCCGAGCCTCTTTCTTCGCAGCAGAGGGAAGAGCTTCGCCGCCGTAACATGGATGCACTTCACACTCCTATCGTCAGAGAAACCCCCGAGGCCCGGGCCTTGGAGGATGCGCACCTGGCCAACTTGGCAGAGCGCACTTGACTGGAGAACCTCCAGCATGCACTCGACGAGTGTGCTCGGCAGCGGATCCCTGAGTCTAGTCGACGACAACTTTTTCCGCCTCCAACCCAGGTATACCGAACTCCGATTCACAATCTAACAGCTGTAGCCCGAATAGCAGAGTCGATTCAACCCTCCCAGTCGGAAGCTGGCAGAGGTTTGATGCAGATCCGGGCTTTACTCTGGGCAGCAGGAGAGCAGAACTCAGTAGTATCTCAGTCGCGGAATAGGATTCATAGCAGATCTGTGATGGCAGACACAGTTCAGTCGGCTCACAGCCCAAGATCGCCCCCGAGGCATGAGGGACGTGGAGACCGGCGAGATCAGTACAGAAATCGTGGGCAGTATGATCACCGACTCGACCATGATGATCGTCGTCGAGTGCCCACTCCTCCCCCGAGGAGTGGGTCATACGTGCCTCGACAGCACGATGTCAGACGCCCTCACAGTGGTGGGCGAAGAATTCCAGTCGACCCCCGAGAGCCAGGCTTTGATGCAAGATCTATTCTCGTTCAGGGCCTAGTTGACAGGAACAGAGCCCACAGAGAAGGTCATGACAGAGATTATCCGACTGGCGGCAGAGTGCATGTCTCAGGTCTAGAGTGTTTCAGCAAAGCCATCAGGGCTGCGGTGTTTCCTCCCAACTTCAGGTTGGCGACTGGAGTCAGCAAGTTCACTGGTGAGTCCAAGCCTGACACTTGGCTTGAGGACTACCGAGTGGCTGTTCAGATTGGCGGCGGCAATGATGAAGTGGCCATGAAGCACCTTCCTCTGATGTCGGAAGGCTCAGCCAGAGCATGGTTGAATCAGCTAGCACCTGTCAGCATATATAGTTGGGAAGAACTTGCCCGAGTGTTTGTTAGAACCTTTGAAGGTACATGCAAACGACCAGCAGGCTTAACAGAGTTGCAATCCTGTGTGCAGAAACCAAATGAAACCTTGAGGGATTATATCCAAATATGGATCACGTTGCACCACATAGTGGACAATGTGTCAGATCACCAAGCAGTTTGTGCCTTCAAGGAAGGTGTCAAGTATCGAGAATTGAACCTGAAGTTCGGTCGGACCAGGGATATGTCTCCGAGTCGGATGATGGAGATTGCCACCAAGTATGCTAATGGTGAAGAGGAGGATCGACTCCAGAGTGGCAAGCACAAAACAGTCGCCCAAGAAACCGGAGGAGGGAATTCCAATCGGAAGCAGAACCGCAAAGCCGAGCCAGCTGCTCCTGGTGAAGCCTTAGCCGTGAATCAAGGAAAGTTCAAGGGGAAGCCCAAAGGGCCCTGGAACCCCAAGAAAGTGAAAGATCAAGATGGAAATGATGTGTTGGATTTACCATGCCACATTCACACCAAAAAAGATGAAGAGGGTAATTTCATTTACCCTAAACACACCACTCGATAGTGTCGGCTCCTGATCCAGCAGTTTCGAGAGAAACAACCCAAGGAGAAGGAAAAGGAGTCGGACAAGGGTGAGGATAAGGAATAAGATGATGATGGTTTCCCCACCGTCAATTCCACTCTGATGATTTTTGCTGATGTTGAGAGCAAAAGTCGACTGAAAGTCATTAACAGAGAAGTGAACATGGTCGCTCCGGCGACACCTAGTTATTTGAAGTGGTCTCAGACTGCCATTACGTTCGACCAGTCTGATCACCCAGCGCGCATAGCCACCTAGGAGGCAAGCGTTGGTGGTCGACCCAGTTGTTGAAGGCACTCGGCTGTCTAAGGTGCTGATGGATGGTGGCAGTGGCCTGAATATCCTTTATGCTGAAAACTTGAAAGGGATGGGCATTCCGATGTCCAAACTTAGTGAAAGCAATATGAGTTTCCATGGCGTTATACCTGGCAAGAAGGCTGAATCACTTGGCCAGATCGCCCTCGATGTGGTTTTCGGTGATTCCAAGAATTACCGCAAGGAAAAGTTGACATTTGAAGTCGTGGATTTCCAGAGTGCTTATCATGCTATTCTGGGTAGGCCTGCTTATGCACGTTTTATGGCTCAACCATGTTACGTGTACCTCAAATTGAAGATGCCTGGTCCTAGAGGAGTGATCACTATCACTGGCAATCGGTAGAAGGCAGAAGAATGCTTCTAGAAGGGCTCAAAGATCGCCGATGCACAAATGGTAGTAGTAGAATTGCAAGAGTATCAGAAAAATGCAGATCTGAGTGATTTGCTGCGAGCCAAGAAGCCTGCCACAGACTCTGCATTTCAGTCATCCGGTGAAATGAAGCCGATTCATATTCACCCAACCGATTCCAATGCTGCTCCGACTCACATCTCAACAACACTCGACAGCAAATAGGAAGAAGCGCTCATCCAGTTCCTCCGTGAGAACTGGGACATCTTTGCATGGAAACCTTCTGACATGCCGGGTGTTCCCAGGGGGCTGGCTGAGCACCGTTTACGAGTCGACCCAAAAGTGAAACCAGTCAAGGAACATCTTCGACGGTCCGCCGTACAGAAGAGAAAAGCAATTGGTGAAGAAGTGGCTCGGCTCCTGGCAGCTGAGTTCATCCGAGAGATTTACCACTCCGAGTGGCTCAGCAATGTTGTCATGGTCCCCAAGAAGGACGACTCACTTCGCATGTGCATTGACTTCAAGCATATCAATCGGGCCTACCCGAATGATCATTTTCCTCTCCCCCGCATCGACCAAATAGTCGACTCAACTGCAGGGTGTGAGCGCTTGTCCTTTTTGGACGCCTATTCCGGGTATCATCAGATCCGACGGTATGGACCCGATGAGATAAAAACAACTTTCATCACTCCATTCGGGTGCTTCTGTTATGTCACCATGCCATTCGGCCTCAAGAACGCCGGAGCCACATTCATGAGAATGATTCAGAAGTGTTTGCTCACTCAAATCAGTCGGAATGTGGAAGCTTATATGGATGATATTGTGGTCAAGTCGCGTAAAGGTTCCGACCTGCTGGCTGACCTTTCTGAAACCTTTGCCAACCTCAGAAGGTATGATATCAAGCTTAATCCATCAAAGTGCACATTCGGAGTTCCTGGCGGAAAATTACTCGGTTTCCTCGTTTCCGAACGAGGGATCGACGCTAACCCAGAGAAAGTTGGTGCTATACTCCGAATGAAACGTCTTGTGCGTGTGCATGATGTCTAGAAGCTTACTGGTTGTTTGGCCGCCTTGAGTCGATTCATTTCTTGCCTCAGTGAAAAGGCATTGCCTCTTTACCGACTGATGAAGAAGTCTGATAAGTTCGAGTGGACTCCTGAAGCTGATGCAACGTTTGTAGAGCTCAAAGCCCTGCTTTCCACCCAACCGGTGCTCGCTGCCCCAATCAGCAAAGAGCCTTTACTGCTTTATATTGCAGCCACTGGACAAGTTGTCAGTACAGTACTCACAGTCGAGCGGGAAGAAGAAGGAAAAACCTATAAAGTTTAGCGCCCAGTGTACTATGTTTCTGAAGTCCTGACTCCATCCAAACAAAGATATCCGCATTATCAGAAGCTTGTCTATGGGATTTACATGACCACAAAGAAGGTTGCACACTATTTCTCTGATCACTCCATTACAGTCGTCAGCGACGCACCATTATCAGAGATTCTGAACAACAGAGATGCAACTGGTCGAGTGGCAAAATGGGCAATTGAACTCCTTCCCTTGGATATCAAGTTTGAGGCAAAGAAAGCTATCAAGTCCCAAGCAATAGCAGATTTCCTCGCCGAGTGGATCGAACAGCAACTACCGACTCAAGTTCACTCGGAGTATTGGACCATGTTCTTTGACGAATCCAAGATGCTGAATAGTTCCGGTGCTGGGGTGGTATTGGTATCCCCCCGAGGAGACACACTCAGATATGTCCTCCAGATTCACTTTGATTCCTCCAACAACGAAGCTGAATATGAAGCACTTTTGTATGGGTTGCGTATGGCCATTTCACTCGGTGTCCGTCGCCTCATGGTCTACGGCGACTCGGATTTGGTAGTTAATCAAGTCGTGGTCGATTTGATCATGGAAGTTTTGGTCATCACTCCCGACTGGACAGTGCCATACATTGTGTACATCCTTAGGAGGGAACTCCCAGAGGATGAAGAGGAGGCTTGACAGATCATCCGTCGATCCAAAGCCTTTACTGTGATAAGAGGGCTGTTGTTCAGAGAAAGTGTAACTGGAGTCAGCCAGAAATGCATAACACCAGAAGAAGGTCGAGTGATCCTCAACGACATCCACTCGGGGACCTGTGGCCACCATGCGTCCTCTCGGACCATTGTGGCCAAAGCATACCGAGCGGGATTTTATTGGCCACAAGCAAATGAAATGGCGAAAGATATAGTCGACAAATGTGAAGGCTGCCAGTTTTACTCCAACATGTCCCACAAGCATGCATCAGCCCTGAAGACCATTCCACTCGTCTGGCCCTTTGCTGTTTAGGGATTAGATATGGTTGGACCCCTGAGGACTGGTAGGAGCGGCTTCACTCATGTGCTTGTAGCAGTCGACAAGTTTACCAAATGGATTGAAGCCAAGCCTATCAAGAATCTTGAAGCCACTACTGCCGTTAGCTTCATCAGAGAGTTGACATTCAGATATGGGGTTCCGCACAGCATCATCACTGACAACGGGTCGAACTTCGATTCTGATGATTTCAGAGCCTTCTGTGCTTCCCAAGGCACTCGAGTCGACTATGCTTCAGTCGCCCACCCCCAGTCGAATGGACAAGCGGAAAGAGCAAATGGCTTGATTCTCAAATGACTGAAAACCCGATTGATGCGTGATCTCAAGCATGCAGCAGGCGCCTGGGTCGATGAACTTCCATCAGTTCTTTGGGGATTGAGGACAACTCCCAATAGGTCGACTGGACAAACTCCATTCTTCTTGGTCTATGGAGCTGAAGCTGTTCTACCGAGTGACTTGCTTCACAATGCACCCCGAGTCGAGCTTTTCTCTGAAGATGAAGCAGAACAGGCCCGGCAAGATGCAGTTGATCTCCTAGAAGAGGAAAGGGAGATGGCCTTGATCCGGTCGACCATTTATCAGCAAGATTTGCGTCAATTCCACGCTAGAAACGTGAGGGGTCGAGCATTTCAAGAGGGAGACTTGGTTCTTCGAGTGGATCAGCAGAAACCACACAAGCTCGCCCCTACTTGGGAAGGTCCCTTCGTCGTCACCAGAGTGCTCCACAACGGGGCATACCATCTTTACAATGTCGAACATCAGAAAGACGAGCCACGGGCTTGGAATGCGGAGCTGCTCCGCCCCTTTTATACTTAAGCACTCATTCTGTTGAGTTGTAATAACAAATACCTTTGTAGTTTGTTTATTAGAGACAAGAGTTTTACAGTCTTCTAAAAATGATTGTCGCTACTTATACTTGTGTCTGAAATCCCCCAGTGGGTGACTTAGCCGCGAATCCGTTTCGCCTAAGTTTATAAAATCCTGCCGAGTGGTGACCAACCCTCTCACTCGGGGGCTTAGCCGCGAATCCGTTTCGCCTAAGTTTATAAAATCCTACCGAGTGGTGAGCAAGCCTCTCACTCGGGGGCTTAGCCGCGAATCCGTTTCGCCTAAGTTTATAAAATCCTACCGAGTGGTGAGCAAGCCTCTCACTCGGGGGCTTAGCCGTGAATCCGTTTCGCCTAAGTTTAAAAAATCCTACCGAGTGGTGAGCAACCCTCTCACTCGGGGGCTTAGCTGCAGTCCAGTACTCACCTAAGTTTGAAATTCCTGCCGAGTGGTGAGCAAGCCTCTCACTCGAGGGCTTAGCTGCAGTCCAGTACTCGCCTAAGTTTGAAAAATCCTACCGAGTGGTGAGCAACCCTCCCACTCGGGGGCTTAGCTGCAGTCCAGTACTCGCCTAAGTTTGAAATTCCGGCCGAGTGGCGAGCAACCCTCCCACTCGGGGGCTTAGCTGCAGTCCAGTACTCGCCTAAGTTTGAAAAATCCTACCGAGTGGTGAGCAACCATCCCACTCGGGGGCTTAGCTGCAGCCCAGTACTCGCCTAAGTTTAAAAAATCCTACCGAGTGGTGAGCAACCCTCCCACTCGGGGGCTTAGCTGCAGTCTAGTACTCGCCTAAGTTTAAAAAATCCCACCAAGTGGTGAGCAACCCTCCCACTCGGGGGCTTAGCTACAGTCAAGTACTCGCCTAAGTTTAAAAAAATCCTACCGAGTGGTGAGCAACCCTCTCACTCGGGGGCTTAGCTGCAGTCCAGTACTCGCCTAAGTTTCAAATTCCTGCTGAGTGGCGAGCAACCCTCCCACTCGGGGGCTTAGCTGCAGTCCAGTACTCGCCTAAGTTTAAAAAATCCCACCAAGTGGTGAGCAACCCTCCCACTCGGGGGCTTAGCTGTAGTCCAGTACTCGCCTAAGTTTGAAAAAATCCTACCGAGTGGTGAGCAACCCTCTCACTCGGGGGCTTAGCTGCAGTCCAGTACTCTCCTAAGTTTGAAAATCATGCCGAGTGGTGAGCCACCCTCCCACTCGGAGGCTTAGCTGCAGTCCAGTACTCGCCTAAGTTTGAAAATCATGCCGAGTGGTGAGCCACCCTCCCACTCGGAGGCTTAGCTGCAGTCCAGTACTCGCCTAAGTTTGTAACACATCCCTATACGCAAGGACGACGAGGTGCAGGTCTACTGCAACCCTCTCCTCGGAGCTACATCACAAGTATAACGTGCGCTCCATCCCTATCCGCAAGGACGACGAGGTGCGGGACGACTGCAACCTCCTCATCGGAGCTCCGTCACAAGTACAACGTACGCTCCATCCTCATCCCTAAGGACGATGAGGTGCAAGTCGACTGCAACTTCTTCTTTAGAGCTGCGTCATAAGTACAACGTATGCTCCATCCTCATCCGCAAGGACGACGAGGTGCAGGTCAACTGGAATCCCGTCCTCAGTGCTGCATCTCAAGTACAAAGATTATTCCGAGTGAAGAACAAATTCCATTCGAAGGCAAACACAAGAATATTCAAAGATAAACCAAGTTCAGATAAACCCTAAGGTTCCGGGCCGTGAATCAAAAGTACTCGAGCATCAAGCCCGACGAAGTTTAACGATTACGCAATCCCTCGGCATTCCGAGGCAAATAAAGGTGAGGCATAATGTTTTTTGGTCACTCGTCAGGAGAAGGACTGGCTGGGTCGCAAAAACTGTCAAGATCTATGCTGTTTGCGATGCGAGTGGCGGCGTCAAGAAAAGTGTCCATAAAGGACTGGAAAGTGTGCCTTTTTGTGTTGGCAACCTTGAGCTCCGCCAGCTTGTCTTCTTTGACATCCTTGCAGTGCACTCGGACCAGAGACAGGGCGATGTCAGCGCCGCAGCGAGCAGATGACTTCTTCCATTCTTGCACTCGGTCAGGTATTTGGTTCAGTCGGACCATCAGAGACTCGAGGTCTTGAGACAGTTCCGCCTGAGGCCAGAGTTCAGCATCAACCCGAGTCATCGCAGCCTTCAGGCGGGCAAGATAAGCGACCGCACAGTCTATGCGAGACTCCAACCGCAGCACATTCATTGCAACATCATCCTTGACTGGGCAATTTATGGGATCGAGACCCGTCTCGACCCGCCCAGTTTCTGCTTCAAAGTCCTGGCAAAGTTCTGAACATTCGAATGAATGGTGAGTCGACAATATAAAAAGATCCGTCAATCGACCATAACAGAGTCAGTCGAACATAAGTACCTTCAAGCTTCAAGACCAGTTTCGCAGCAAGCTGACCCAGATACGATTCCAAATCGCCTTTCTTGGCTTTGAGGCTCCCAATCTCGTCAGTCAGCCGGTCCTTGTCTTTCTTCAGTCGTTCGACCTCCTGGTTGGCGTTTGAGACAACAGTCTTCAGCTTGGAGTTCTCTTCTTCTAACTTGCCGACTGAAGCAAGCTTCTTGTCTGCAAGTGCGGTTTTCTCTCGCGCTTCCTTCCGCGTGGCAGCAAGGTCCAGATCCTTCTTCTCCAAAGCCTGCTTCATTTTCTCTAAAGAAATAACATTCTTCAGACGAGCTTGGAGCTGACGATTTTCACTACATACATCTGCTCGAGTGGAGTCACCCGGTTCAAAAAATGGAAAGGAAAAGTGCCAGTCGTAAGATGGACAGTTGACGATTGGTTACCTCCCATGGCACCTACTTCGTCACGAGCAGTCTTGAGATTCTTCTTGGCCAATTCCAGATCTTCCAGATCAAGGTTGAGGCTGATTTGCTGCTTGTTCATGGTAGAAAGCTAAGCCCCAAGATCACAAGATTTCTACAGTCAATGTATAAGCCATATCAGTCAACTGAAATAAAAAGACATCACAGTGACAGTTACTCTAAGACTACCGCCAAATCAAACATTCAACGGCAGTCTCGGGGACTACACCCAGTGGGTGCACTTAGCATGCCCCCACTGGTTCGAGTAAACACTCGACATGGTCTGCCCAGTGCGAGTTGTAAAAAAAGCAGTTCTCAGACCATAGTCGACTGCCCGCAGTCAACCACGGTCTCGGGGACTACACCCAGTGGGTGCACTTAGCGTGCCCCCACTGGTTCTTGTTCCATTCGACCTGGTCCGCCTAGACCGAGTGACAAAATTCAGATTCTCAGACCACAGTCGACTGCCCGCAGTCAACTATGGTCTCGGGGACTACACCCAGTGGGTGCACTCAGAGTGCCCCCACTAGTTGAAAGATTCAATACAAGTCGACTCAAATTGACTTGTGCAACTTCAAAACAGTCACACCCCAGTGGGTGATCGGACGAGAAATATGATCAATCGGAAATCAACTAATCTGGACATTGGTCTGTAGAGCAGCTCCAGCGTTGAAGGCCACCTGACTGGCCTCATGCACCACTTTCATTTGCTCCATCACAAGATTCAACTGAAGAAGAGCTTCCTTGGCGGCACTCGGTGGGTCTTCTGGAGTTCGATACGCAGTAAAAAGTGATGATGGCAGAACAGTTGAAGTAGCCGCTGGGTCTGATGCGTGGAGTTGTATTGGAGCAACAGGGGTCTGAGCAGCTGATCCCGGTGGACAATTAGTCGACAGCGGGATAGAAAAAGTGACATTGGTGCGAGCTAGATCTGTCGATCGTTCGACCGCCGTCCCAGGCACCAATGTCGACTGAGGAACCTGAACCTCAGGTTCTTTCTCGCTCAATCCCTTGTCCCTCCTCCTCCTCTCCCTCAGCGGTACTTCTTCTTCATCGTCCGGAAGCACAACAACATCCCGTGGAGCTGCAACAAACAGAAAAAATTAAAGAGACAACTGACGGACAATCCAGTTGACCAAATAAATTTGAGTCGGGTAGACTTACTGGCTTTGGAGGTAGCTGCATCGTCGGTTTCTTCATCGTCTGGGACCTTGTCAATGTCCATGTCAGTCGCGGCAGAAGCCGGGCTGGAAAAGTTCATCATTCACTCGGTCAGGACGGGAGAGTCAGTCAGAACAAGAAAACAGGGGAAAAGCGTTTACCCAGAAGCAACAGGAACATCCATCTTGATTCTAGGCAAGGTCTTCCGAGCCTTCGAGGGATTGATCTTGGGCTGCTTGGTGACTTTCTCAGCCAATTCTAGAGTCGAAGATCGAGCGCACTTTTGAGATGGAGCACTCGAGGCCGCAGCCTTACCGCGCCTACCCGCGGGGTCATGATGCTGCTTGGATCGATGTTCTGAACGAGGCGGTGACTCGACTACCTCCTCATAGTCTGACTCGTCGCTCTCATCTTCGTCATCGTCGGCTGGTGACTCCCATTCGCCGCTCTCCTCCACGCTGTCCTCGCCCTCTTGGTCCTGCTCTAGAGCTTGTTCGCCATTGGGCATTGAGTATATCTATATATAAATCTACAAGACAATAAGCCGAGTGGAAATCAGTCGGATTAGCAAATAGTCGGGAAATACGTCCAAGTACAATCGGTGATAGCTGTCAAACCTTGTCTGGCTGGTTGCTGTCACTATAAGGGTTGACTCTCCTGGCGCCCCTGGGGTTGTCCTTGTTCCCGGTGATGCCCCTCAGCCATTCGGCCACTGTTTTGGACGGCACCTCCTCTGGATGAACACGAGCAGTGTCACCGGCCCCGGAGTACATCCACATGGAGTGGTCGCGGGCCTGGAGCGGTTGGATGCGCCGACTGAGGAACACCTCTAGCAGATCCATGCCGGTGACGCCTTGGTTGATCAGCTGGACCACCCTCTCGACCAGCATGCCTGTCTCCGCCTTCTCCACGGCGGTCACTTTCAACAAAGAGGGAGTTTGAACACGATCGAAATAAAAAGGTGGGAGTCCAGTCGACTGGCCTGGAGTTGCGATGTCCTGGCAGTAGAACCAGGTCGACTGCCAGCCCCTGACCGACTCAGGAAGGGTCATCGAAGGAAAAGAGCTCCTCTTCCTCTTCTGGATTCCCAGACCCCCACACATCTGGATAACATGGGTTTTCTCGTCGTTTGAGTTTGCTTTCTTCACTGTTTGGGAGCGGATGGTGAAAATGTGCTTGAAAAGACCCCAGTGCGGTCGGCATCCCAGGAAATTCTCGCACATGGACACGAAGGCGGCAAGATATGTGATGGTGTTGGGAGTAAAATGGTGGAGTTGGGCCCCAAAGAAATTCAAGAAACCTCGAAAAAACGGGTGCGGAGGAAGCGAGATGCCGCGGTCGACATGGGTGGCGAGCAGAACACACTCACCCGGTCGCGGCTGCGGCTCCGTTTCCCCCCCGGCAGCCGCGTAGCTTCATGGACGATCAGCCCTAACTCGGCCATCTCATCCAAGTCTTCCTGCCGAAGCGAAGATCAGATCCAATCTCCTTGGATCCAACCCGACGGCAGCCCCGAGCGCGATGAAGATCCCCGATTCGTCTTCTTGCTTCTCGCCGCCCCCGTCGCCTTCTTCGCGCGTTCCAGCACCGCCGTTTCTTCCTTCCCTATGGCGGCAGAGCGGCGGCGTCGAGAGTGGAGAAGCCGGATGGGGTGGAGGAACAAGAGGAAGAAGAAGGAGAATGGGCACGCACAGTGCGGATGCCTCGGCCTCGTCGCTTTTAAAGGCCCACTTCCGAGTGGCTGACGCATGGGCCCGGGTGATCCTGTCAAATCCCTTAACAGTCGCACGCGGCATACGTGGCGAAAAAGGTGGCACGGAAATCAAAACATCCTGTTCATCCACTCCGCTTACCACGGCGCGCTCCGCCTGGCGCGCTTCCCCCGAAATTTTGAATCCAGCGAAATCCGGGATCCTTTGCAACCGATCACGCCAAAGATTTCGCGTTAAAGACAGCACTCGACGGGTGACATTATAAAAACCAATCGACAATTCCTGAATCAATCAAGGCAACTGAAACGAAGCCGAAGTACCAACGCTGGCCTCTGTCCAGAGATGAATAGCTGAGAGACAGAGCAAGATCAACTTCAACCTTCTTTTCACTCGGACCTCAATCCATTCGGGGGCTAATGATGAGGACATAGACCTGGGGTAGGGTAATAGGCCTGACCTATGCGTCCTACCCAAGGTCACTGTCTTAGAAACAAAGAAGTTCAAGAGGCAATAGGGAGGGCCCAACAAAGGTGACGAGTGCAATCCACTCGACCTACCATTCACTTGGAGACCCCTCCTTCTTCAGGTTTCATAGACGTAATGATCATTTATAGCACTTTATTACGGACGTTACCTGTAACGCTCCTTCTTTATGTACATTGAACCCTTGGTAACGGGAGATGGCCGGGGTCCTGGCGCACTCTATATAAGCCACCCCCCTCCTCTGAGACAAGGGTTCACACCCCTGTAAACACACACATACATAATCCAATCGACCGCCTTCAGGCTCCGAGACGTAGGGCTGTTACTTCTTCCGAGGAGGGCCTGAACTCGTAAAACTCGTGTGTACAACTTCGCCATAGCTAGGATCTTGCCTCTCCATACTTACCCCCTATTCTACTGTCAGTCTTAGTACCACGACACTAGGCGAATGCGAAATGGAGGCTTTGCATAGATTTCACTGATCTAAACAAAGCTTGCCCGAAGGACCCATTCCCCTTCCCGTGCATCGACCAGATCATGGATTCCACCTCCGGGTGTGATCTGCTTTCCTTCTTGGATGCCTACTCTGGGTACCACCAGATATTCATGTCCAAAGAAGACGAAGAGAAGACGGCGTTCATAACCCCATGTGGCACGTAGTGCTTCGTACGGATGCCCTTTGGGTTGAAGAACGCCAGGTCCACTTTTGCACGAACTGTGCAAATGGGGTTCGAATCCCAGCTGCACAGGAATATTGAAGCTTATATGGATGATATAGTGGTCAAGACCAAGGACCGATCAACGCTCATTCAAGACTTAGAAGAAACTTTTGCAAATCTGCGCAAGGTCAACTTGAAGCTAAACCCAGAGAAGTGTGTGTTTGGCGTTCCTTCTGGCAAGCTGCTTGGCTTCTTCGTGTCCCATCGAGGGATAGAGGCCAACCCCTACAAGATCAAGGCGATCAAGCAGATTCAAGCACCCAGGTCAGTTAAAGATGTAAGGCGTTTGAACAGATGTGTTGCCGTGCTAAGCAGGTTCATTTCCAAGTCAGCCGAGCGCGCCTTGCCGTTCTTCAAAATTTTGAAGAAAGCAGGGCCAGGGAAGTGGACCCCGGAGGCAGAAGCAGCACTGCAGGATCTAAAGACCTATCTTTCCTCTGTTCCCACCTTAGTCGCTCCTAAACCACAAGAGCCATTGCTGCTATACTTAGCGGCAACCAATCAAGTGGTTAGTGCAGCGCTGGTGGCGCAATGAGAAGTAGATGAAGAAGCAGTTGCGGCTACTGTCCCTTCCGAAGAGGAAAGCGAACCTATCCCGGCAAGGTCAGATGCAGATCAAGAGAAACAAGAGCAGGAAAGCAAAGGCAACCCCAAGACTATGGCAAGGAAGAAGGTGGTGCAGCGTCCAGTTTACTTTGTCAGCTCCCTGTTGCAGGGGGCTAGATCAAGATACTCTGGCATACAAAAGTTGATCTTTGGCCTTATTATGGCCTCAAGGAAACTGTGCCACTACTTCCAAGCCCACGAGATCACGGTTGTCACCAGATTTCCTCTGCAACGCATACTGAGGAACCCGGAGGCCACTGGCAGAATAGTGGAATGGGATTTGGAGTTGTCCAGCTCCGGTTTGAAGTTTGAGAGCACATCAACCATTCAGAGCAGAGCACTGGCAGAGTTTATTGCAGAATGGACACCAACTCCAGATGAAGAGACACCAGAAACAGTTATTCCCAGCAAGGAAGCGCCCCAAGAATGGATCATGTACTTTAACGGTGCTTTCTCACTACAAGGTGCGGGAGCTGGCGTGCTCTTCGTCACACCTACTGGAGAACACCTCAAATACATGGTCCAGATGCATTTCCCTCAGGAGGAGGCTACCAACAACACTGCAGAGTATGAATGACTCCTTACCGGGCTCAGGATTGCAATATAACTGGGAATCAAGAAGTTTATCATTCGAGGAGACTCATAGCTCGTGGTGAAGCAAGTGAAGAATGACTATCAGAGCTCATTAAAGGAGGCGTATGTGGAGGAAGTGAGAAAGCTGGAGGAGCACTTTGATGGATTGCAAACAGAGCACGTGCCACGTACGGAAAACAACATTGTTGATCATCTGTCAAAGTGCGCTGCGCAAAAGCTTCCTGTGGAACCAGGGACTTTTGCCTCCACCTGACTCAGCCCTCAGTATCCCCAGCAATAATGGCCAGAAAGAGGAGGAAATTGGACCCCGACAAACCTTTCCTGGTAGAGCTTCTCAAAGCCCTCGGCAGAGAGGTTGGCGGGAACAACTCCACTTCGCCTGGTGAGCAGCACCTTCCCGCCGAACCACCGGTTCCTGTGGTCGAGGAGTGCACTCCCATGAACAAGGAGGTGCCATTTGCCCTCGTTGTCGAGCCCCAGGCTCCAACTTGGGCACAACACATAGTCCACTACCTCCGAACAGGAGAACTTCTTGAAGAGCAAGAAGAAGCTGAAAGAGTAGCCCGGAGGGCAAGTATGTATCAGTTCATGGATGACGCACTATACAGAAGGAGGCCCAACGGTGTGAAATTCAAGTGCATTTGCTGGGAATAGGGAAAGGAACTGTTGGCAGAGATACACGAAGGCATGTGCGGCTCCCGTATTGGATCTAGGGCCTTGGTTGGAAAAGCTTTCCGGCGAGGTTTTTACTGGCCCATGGCCCTCCAAGATGCAATTGAGCTAGTCACCAGATGTCAAGCCTGCCAGTTCCACTCCAAGAATATCCATCAGCCTGCTCAAGCTCTCCAGACGATTCCTTTGTCATGGCCATTCTCGGTCTGGAGGCTCGACATCGTGGGCCCCTTCCCCGTGCTACCGGGGGCTTTGAATTCTTGTACATCACCATCGACAAGTTTACAAAGTGGCCAGAGGTGGAGCCCATGAGGAAGGTAACCACACAGTTAGCTATAAAGTTCTTGAAGGGATTGGTATGCCGCTTCGGCGTACCTGCCAAAGTCATAAATGACAATGACACCCAATTCACAAGCCGCACCTTCATGCAATACGTTCAAGCCCTCGGAAGCAAGGTCTCATTTGCCTCTGTTGCCCATCCCAAAAGCAACGGACAAGCAGAGAGGGAGAAAGCTGAAGTGCTGCGAGGACTCAAGACAAGAATGTTTGATAGACTACAGAAGTACGGCAGGCGCTGGATTGATGAGCTACCGGTGGTTCTCTGGCCCTCCATACAACACCAAATCGATCCATCGGCCAGACTCCCTTCGCCCTAGTCTATGGGGTAGAAGCAGTGATCCCCACAGAACTCATATACGGGTCACCTCGAGTACTTGCCTACGATGAAGTAGAGCAAGGACAGCACCGGCATGACGATGCCGTGCTCCTCGAGAAGAACCGTCTCCGGGCTGCTACGCGTGCTGCACGCTATCAGCAAGCCCTGCGTCGCTACCACAATCGCACGGCCCATGCCTGGAGTCTTGAGGAAGGCGACCTTGTCCTTAGGTGTGTTCAGTCCACCAAGGGTTCAAACAAGTTGACGCCAAAGTGGGAAGCCCCTTACTGGGTAGTACGAGTCACCAGACCCGGCATAGTCCGTCTAGAGACCGGAGATGACATTCAGTTGCAAAACTCATGGAAAATTGAGCATCTCCGTAAGTACTACCCATAAGGCGCGGCTGTCGGGCCCTGCCCGGCAGCCACCCTTTTGTACAAGCTTTGCCGATGCTGCATGTAACCGTTTGTACAAAGCCAGGCACAGACCCTGAGCAACAAATGAATAAACGAAGCGCTGAGGGGACCCCCAAAAACTTGCATGCATGCATAAGCATATCATGAGCATAGCATGATCATGTAGACATGATCATATGCAGCTTTGTTCTCCTCTGCACTAAACTGCAGGGTTCTTGCCGTGGGCTCGATCCCGGAGAGAAGAAACAGACACAAGTCTACATATTGGTCCCCGACAAGCTAAACAGATAAGTTCCTTCTTATCCATATTTGTTCTATAAAGAGAAACTTGTGCATATGGAAGCCTCATCACCTTCAAAGCATGGGTGCTCCCATCCTTTGACCCGAACGTTGCTTCGGGCAAGGTGGTTGTAGTGGCCTTTGATGGAGAAGGTTCGACGGGGAGCTGGTCTTTCCATAAATCCAAGCCCGGCAAGCTTAGCCCTGCGGCAACGAAGGGAAGGTACCGGCAAGATAGCTTGCCGGGAAAACTTGTTTACTTGAACGTATAGAGGCATTCCGCCTCTGCATGGACGTAATAATGCACAAATGCCCGGCAAGACTTGTCTTTTTCATTAATATGCAGATAAACAAGTATAGATCTTACAGAACACAAACATGGATAAAGGAGGTTACATGATTAAGATTAAAGTTTGGCAAGTGCCTACATATTTTAGAATAAAAAGAGATAAGTGCCCTGTAATCCCTTTCTTGTCCCTCTCCTCCTAGGAACTACAGGGGGAGGCGAAGAGGGCAAAAGAAGTGTCTGGGCAGAAGCCCAGCCTAACCCCGTTACGCCCCGTGGCAAGGAGCCTGACATGATCGGGAGGGCGCAGACGAAGGTGATGGTGAAGAGAGCGGCGGAAGGACCCCCCTGGTCATCGCCACCAGGGCCAGCAAGACGCGGCAGGGCGAACAAAGAAAGAGATGCTTGCGCGGAGGCCCGCGCAGCTGGACGATGAACTCCAATGGCTAGTGTGCGGTGTGGCCTTCGCTCTGGTCCAGTACAACCGGAGGGGGCGCTATCGGAGCGCCGGCACGACCTCCTCGACCTCGACCTCCGTGGTGGCCGCATCCTTGTCCCCTCCCGCCTCCTCTCACGATGGGCTTAACCTCCGCGTCCCCAACAGGAGGAAGGAGGCGCTATCGAGCAGAAGCTCTCGTCGCCACCACTGGAGCGCCACTACGTCCTCTCCCCCTCACCATGGCGGAGGCGATATCAGAAGGAGGGAGGAAGAGATGGGTGTGAGCCAGTGCTACGACCGCGTCCCCTTTTATATGCAAACGGGGCCGGGGGCTGGCTCCTCGCCCAGGAGGCAACTGCCCCAATCCGCCAACCCAGCTCCTCCGTGCCACTAACAGCATGCAGAATTAAGACCGACCTCCTACGCCAATTGGCAACGTCTGGATTTCTGTTGTGGCACTCATGCCCACGCCCTGCGCATCCGCCACCAACCCTGCGCAATGCATGCACCATATGTGGTGGAAACGGCAGGGGCAGAAGGTTAGTGAGGTGGTAGTTATTGCCCCGTGAACATGGGACATGGCATTCCATGGATCGTGGCAATAATCTCCCCCGGGACGTCTCGCACGACGCACGGGAAAATAGGAAACTGACTCGAGCATAGGTCAATGAAGAAGCAAAGTAAATCTCAAGGAAAGAGCTACCACAAGTTCTCCGCCTGTGTACTGGATAGGGCCTACCCCGACGACGCTCGGCAACACGTTCAGGCCAGCCTCGGGGGCTCCTGTCGGTGCAACAAACCCTAGTGTATGTTGCCTGGACTGTACACAGGCTCGAGGGCAAGTTTACAACATCCAAGACCAACACAAGCCAAAAGGACAAGATTTCACTAAGGGAGAAACCTACCTTGCTGGGCAGGCGAGCCTGGCCAGGTCGAGGCCTCCCTGAAGATGAGGCAGATATGCCCCGACAGGCCGGAGATCCACTTCCCCGCCAAGGCTCCACCGCTCCACCTCATAGCGACGCAAGTCACTTATTGATGTGATGTCGAGCCCCCAAGTGGCTAAGTGGCAGTCACTTAGCGCGTGGCAGTCATTTGGAGAGGAAATCATCCCTGTGTGACACCCGTCCAGACGCGTGTCATACAAGCAGACAGAAGACGACCAGAAGGGCGCGACAAGGCTTGCCAGGCCGCACCCATGACGTGATGTACATCGCTGCATTTAATGTGTTTTGTCCTAACTGCCAGAGTTAGGTATGATAGCGCTGTTGGCTATCTAATCACTGGATAATGACCACTTTTCCATTGTGTTGATCCCTTGACCTATAAAAGGAGGGCCGTGGCAACCTTAGAAAGGATTCGGGCCTCTGTACACTCATGCGCACGTAGCTGCTCTCGTCCCGAGGCGACCTTGCCGGGCTTGGGCGCCGTGTCTCCACCATGATCCTCTCGCCAATCCACCAAAGAAGGAGTAGGGTTTTACGCCTCGTGGTGGCCCGAACCTGGGTAAAAACTACCTATGTCATCGCTGCCGTGCTGCCCCACGGCCTCCGCTCTTTGTGCAACGTGCCCTTCCCCCTTGCCGAACCACAAAGGGGTCGATGGCCCCATAGGTGACCGCGTTGTACCGCAACACCGAGATTCGATCATCGGTATCTTCATACCTAGTTCAATCTCGTTACCGGCAAGTCTCTTTACTCGTTCTGTAATACATCATCTTGCAACTAACTCCTTAGTCACTTTGCTTGCAAGGCTTCTTATGATGTGTATTACTGAGAGGGCCCAGAGATACCTCTCCGATACTCGGAGTGACAAATCCTAATCTCGATCTATGCCAACTCAACAAACACCATTGGAGATACCTGTAGAGCATCTTTAAGATCACCCAGTTACGTTGTGACGTTTGATAGCACACAAGGTATTCCTCCAATATCCGGGATTTGCATGATCTCATAGTAGAAGGAATATGTATTTGTCATCAAGAAAGTAATAGCAATAAACTAAATGATCAATATGGTAAGCTAACGGATGGGTCTTGTCCATCACATCATTCTCCTAATGACGTGACCCCGTTATCAAATGACAACACATGTCTATGGTTAGGAAACCTTAACCATCTTTGATCAAGGAGATATTCTAGTAGAGGCTTACTAGGGACACGGTATTTGTTTATGTATTCACACATGTATTTAAGTTTCCGATCAATACAATTCTAGCACGAATAATAAACCTTTATCATGAATAAGGAAATATAAAATAACAACTTTATTATTGCCTCTAGGGAATATTTCCTTCACTTCCGGCAGGGTTTCTATTGGCCCACAGCCCTCCAGGATGCACCTGAGCTAGTCACCAAGTGTGAAGCCTGCCAGTTCCATTCCAAAACATTCATCAACCAGCTCAAGCTCTCTAGACGATCCCTTTGTCCTGGCCATTCTTAGTTTGGGGGCTCGATATCTTGGGCCCCTTCCCCCGTGCTGCCGATGGCTTTGAATTCTTGTACGTAGCAATCGACAAGTTTACAAAGTGGCCTGAGGTGGAGCTAGTGAGGAAGGTGAACGCACAATCAATTGTCAAGTTCTTGAAAGGATTGGTGTGCTGGTTTGGAGTACCCAACAGAGTGATTACCGATAACGACACCCAATTCACGAGCCGCACCTTTATGCAGTACGTCCAAAGCATTGGAAGCAAGGTCTCATTTGCCTCTGTTGCTCATCCGCAAAGCAATGGGCAAGCTGAGAGGATGAACGCAGAAGTGCAACGTGGGCTCAAGACAAGAACTTTCGATAAGTTGCAAAAATGCAGCAAGCGCTAGATTGATGAACTGCCGGTGGTTCTTTGGTCCCTCAGGACAACACCGAATCGAGCTACCGACCAGACTCCCTTCTCCCTAGTGTATGGGGCAGAAGCAGTGCTCCCCACGGAACTCATATATGGGTCACCTCGAGTACTTGCCTACGATGAAGTAGGGCAAGAGCAGCTACGGCATGACGATGCCGTGCTCCTCGAGGAAGACCATCTTCGGGCCGCTGTGCGTGCTGCACGCTACCAGCAAGCCCTGCACCGCTATCATAGCCGCAAGGTTCATGCCAGAGCCTTGAGGAAGGTGACCTTGTCCTTAGGCGCGTTCAGTCCGCCAAGGGTACCAACAAGTTGAAACCAAAGTGGGAAGGCCCTTACTGGGTAGCACAAGTCACTAGACCTAGCGCAGTCTGTCTGGAGACCGAAGATGGCATCAAAATGCAAAACTCATGGAATATTGAGCATCTTCGTAAATTCCACCCGTAAGGCGCGGCTACCAGACTCAGTCCCCGGCAACCACCTTTTGTACAAGCCTTGCCGCTGAGCATGTAACCCTTTGTACAAAGCCAGGCGCATACCATGTGCAAAGATAATAAAACGAAGTGCTAGCACCAAAGATTTGCATGCATATTTAATTAAGTATTTATTTTAATTACAATAACCCTAGCATGAGCTAATGGATCCTTCACAAAAAGGTTATATGCAGTAGGTTTCTACCTTGCACTTCCTTTTGATCAACAGTAGGGCCCCCGCCATGGGTGAACTTCCTGAAAAGAAGAGTGGGAACAAGCCAGCGCCTTGACCCCCGACAGCCCCATGCTATCGGGAACAATAAGGAGGACAACAAACACATATAAGTTTGCCTTGCCACCCATGTTATGCTCGAAGTATGAAAGACTTATGCGATTGGAGAACCTTGCCACTTCCATCATCTGTGATCCCATTTTTGCCGAAATGGTTGTAGTGACACTTGAAAGGAACTGACGGGGGGGGGGGGATCCCTCATCCTCGCTCCTGGCTCGGCAGCAGGGTCCAGTAGAAGCTGTGGTGGGGGAGCTGGCGGGATGTCTTGCCGGGAGAACTTTTGCTTACTTGAGAGTACTAAGGGACTTTTTATTAGTGTGTTGAAATACACGTGCACTAGTGCTCGGCAAACATTATTTTCCATTTTTGTGAAATAAGTACAGATCATACAAAGTGCAAACATGGATGGAAGATTACATAATTTAAACTAAAGCTTGGCAGATGCCTACATCTTTTGATTTGGAAAAAGATAAGTGCCCCGTTATGCCTTTCTTGTCCCTCTCCTCCTAGGAGTTGCATCAAGGAGGAAAGAGGGCAAAAGGAGCGCCTGGGCAGAAGCCCAGCCTGACCCTGTCAGGGCCCGCAGGACGCAGCCTGACAAGATCGGGAGAGCGAGGACGAAGCCGGAAGGACGGAAGGAGCGGCCAGGCGATGCCCTGGTCACCTCCGCCAGGACTAGAGGAACACGGCAGGAGGGACACCGGCAGGGAAGACGAAACCGGAGTCCACGAGCAAGCCTGCCGGGGTCCAGCCGGAGGAGGCGGAGACACCTACACCCAAGGCCCCAGCAAATCGCTCTGCCGGGGAGGAGACCAGGTGCAGATGATGGTGCTGCCGGCGGCTGGCTGACGGTGACGGTGCGACCGGCGTTCAGCTCGATTCCGCGTCATCACCTTCACGCTTGACGACTGGGGCTCACTGTCGTCGTCCTCCCCACCTGTGTCCTCCTCGTTGCTATCACTCGAGGAGGAACTTTCATCATCAGTCGAGCTCTCCGCGCAGCACCCTAAACGAGCACCCGAGCGTCCAAAGACCTTGATGGAGAGCAGATCAGCCTCCATTAACTTAAAATGAAGGATGTGCCCCTCCGCCAAGCAAAGGCACGTGCAAAGGTTTTCCAGCCCCGCCGGAGAAGCATAACATGAAGGAAATATGCCCTAGAGGCAATAATAAAGTATTATTTATTTCCTTATATCATGATAAATGTTTATTATTCATGCTAGAATTGTATTAACCGGAAACATAATACATGTGTGAATACATAGACAAACAGAGTGTCACTAGTATGCCTCTACTTGACTAGCTCGTTAATCAAAGATGGTTATGTTTCCTAGCCATAGACATGAGTTGTCATTTGATTAACGGGATCACCTCATTAGGAGAATGACGTGATTGACTTGACCCATTCCGTTAGCTTAGCACCCGATCATTTAGTATGTTGCTATTGCTTTCTTCATGACTTATACATGTTCCTATGACTATGAGATTATGCAACTCCCGTTTACTGGAGGAACACTTTGTGTGCTACCAAACGTCACAACGTAACTGGGTGATTATAAAGGTGCTCTACAGGTGTCTCCAAAGGTACTTGTTGGGTTGGCGTATTTCGAGATTAGGATTTGTCACTCCGATTGTCGGAGAGGTATCTCTGGGCCCACTCGGTAATGCACATCACTATAAGCCTTGCAAGCATTGTGACTAATGAGTTAGTTACGGGATGATGTATTACGGAACGAGTAAAGAGACTTGCCAGTAACGAGATTGAACTAGGTATCGAGATACTGACGATCGAATCTCGGGCAAGTAACATACCAATGACAAAGGGAACAACGTATGTTGTTATGCGGTCTGACCGATAAAGATCTTCGTAGAATATGTGGGAGCCAATATGGGCATCCAGGTCCCGCTATTGGTTATTGACCGGAGAGGTGTCTCGGTCATGTCTACATAGTTCTCGAACCCAAAGGGTCCGCACGCTTAAAGTTACGATGACAGTTTTATTACGAGTTTATGTATGTTGATGTACCGAAGGAGTTCGGAGTCCCGGATGAGATCGGGTACATGACGAGGAGTCTCGAAATGGTCGAGACGTAAAGATCGATATATTGGACGACTATATTCGGACTTCGGAAAGGTTCCGAGTGATTCGGGTATTTTCGGAGTACCGGAGAGTTACGGGAATACGTATTGGGCCTTATTGGGCCATACGGGAAAGAAGGAAAAGGGCCTCAAGGGTGGCCGCACCCCTCCCCTTGGTTTGGTCCGAATTGGACTAGGGAAGGGGGGCGCCCCCTTCCTTCCTTCTCTTTTTCCCTTCCTCTTTTCCTATTCCATATGGGAGGTGGAATCCTACTAGGACTAGGGAGTCCTAGTAGGACTCCACACTTGGTGCGCCCCCTCCTAGGGCCGGCCTCCTCCTCCCTTGCTCCTTTATATACGGGGGCAGGGGGCACCCCATGGACACACTTGATATACGATATTTAGCCGTGTGCGGTGCCCCCCTCCACCAGATTACACCTCGATAATACCGTCGCGGAGCTTAGGCGAAGCCCTGCGTCGGTGGAACATCATCATCGTCACCACGCCGTCGTGCTGACGAAACTCTCCCTCAACACTCAGCTGGATCGGAGTTCGAGGGACGTCATCGAGCTGAACGTGTGTAGAACTTCGGAGGTGCCGTGCGTTCGGTACTTGATCGGTCGGATCGTGAAGACGTACGACTACATCAACCGCGTTGTGATAACGCTTCCGCTGTCGGTCTACGAGGGTACGTGGACAACACTCTCCCCTCTCGTTGCTATGCATCACCATGATCTTGCGTGTGCGTAGAATTTTTTTGAAATTACTACGTTCCCCAACAGTGGCATCCGAGCCTGGTTTTATGCGTTGATGCTATGCACGAGTAGAACACAAGTGAGTTGTGGGCGATATAAGTCATACTGCTTACCAGCATGTCATACTTTGGTTCAACGGTATTGTGAGATGAAGCGGCCCGGACCGACATTACGCGTACGCTTACGCGAGACTGGTTTCACCGTTCGGAGCACTCGTTGCTTAAAGGTGACTGGCGGGTGTCTGTCTCTCTCACTTTAGTTGAACCGAGTGTGGCTACGCCCGGTCCTTGCGAAGGTTAAAACAGCACCAACTTGACAAACTATCGTTGTGGTTTTGATGCGTAGGTAAGAACGGTTCTTGCTAAGCCTGTAGCAGCCACGTAAAACTTGCAACAACAAAGTAGAGGACGTCTAACTTGTTTTTGTAGGGCATGTTGTGATGTGATATGGTCAAGACATGATGTGATATAATTTGTTGTATGAGATGATCATGTTTTGTGACCGAGTTATCGGCAACTGGCAGGAGCCATATGGTTGTCGCTTTATTGTATGAGATGCTATCACCATGTAATAGTTTTACTTTATCACTAAGCGGTAGCGATAGTCGTAAAAGCAACTATTTGGCGAGACGACAACAATACTACGATGGAGATCAAGGTGTCGCGCCGGTGACGATGGTGATCATGACGGTGCTTCGGAGATGGAGATCACGAGCACGGTGCTTCGGGGATGGAGATCACAAGCACAAGATGATGATGGCCATATCATATCACTTATATTGATTGCATGTGATGTTAATCCTTTATGCATCTTATCTTGCTTTGATTGACGGTAGCATTATAAGATGATCTCTCACTAAAATTTCAAGACAAAAGTGTTCTCCCTGAGTATGCACCGTTGCAAAAGTTCTTCGTGCTGAGACACCACGTGATGATCGGGTGTGATAAGCTCTACGTTCAAATACAACGGGTGCAAAACAGTTGCACACGCGGAATACTCAGGTTAAACTTAACGAGCCTAGCATATGTACAGATATGGCCTCGGAACATAGAGACCGAAAGGTCGAGCGTGAATCATATAGTAGATATGATCAACATAGTGATGTTCACCATTGAAACTACTCCATCTCACTTGATGATCGGACATGGTTTAGTTGCTTTGGATCACGTAATCACTTAGATGATTAGAGAGATGTCTATCTAAGTGGGAGTTCTTAAGTAATATGATTAATTGAACTTAAATTTATCATGAACTTAGTCCTGATAGTATTTTGCAAATTATGTTGTAGATCAATAGCTCGCGTTGTTGCTTCCCTGTTTTATTTTGATATGTTCCTAGAGAAAATTATGTTGAAAGATGTTAGTAGCAAAGATGCGGATTGGATCCGTGATCTGAGGATTATCCTCATTGCTGCACAGAAAAATTATGTCCTTGATGCACCGCTAGGTGACAGACCTATTGCAGGAGCAGATGCAGATGTTATGAACGTTTGGCTAGCTCAATATGATGACTACTTGATAGTTTAGTGCACCATGCTTAACGGCTTAGAATCGGGACTTCAAAGACGTTTTGAACGTCATGGACCATATGAGATGTTCCAGGAGTTGAAGTTAATATTTCAAGCAAATACCCGAGTTGAGAGATATGAAGTCTCCAACAAGTTCTATAGCTAAAAGATGGAGGAGAATCGCTCAACTAGTGAACATGTGCTCAGATTGTTTGGGTACTACAATCGCTTGAATCAAGTGGGAGGTAATCTTCCAGATAAAATAGTGATTGACAGAATTCTCTAGTCACCATCACCAAGTTAGTAGAACTTCGTGATGAACTATAGTATGCAAGGGATGACGAAAGTAATTCCCGAGCTCTTCGTGATGCTGAAATCGACGAAGGTAGAAATCAAGAAAAACATCAAGTGTTGATGGTTGATGAGACCACTAGTTTCAAGAAAAGGGCAAAGGGAAGAAGGGGAACTTCAAGAAGAACGGCAAGCAAGTTGCTGCTCAAGTGAAGAAGCCTAAGTTTGGTCCTAAGCCTGAGACTAAGTACTTCTACTGCAAAGGGACTGGTCACTGGAAGCGGAACTACCCCAACTATTTGGTGGATAAGAAGGATGGCAAAGTGAACAAAGGTATATTTGATATACAGATTACTGATGTGTACTTTACTAGTGTTTATAGCAACCCCTCGGTAATTGATACTAGTTCAGTTGCTAAAGAGTAGTAACTCGAAAACGGGAGTTGCAGAATAAACAGAGACTAGTAAAAGGCGAGGTGACGATGTGTGTTGGAAGTAGTTCCAAGATTGATATGATCATCATCGCACACTCCCTGTACTTTCGGGATTAGTGTTGAAACTAAATAAGTGTTATTTGGTGTTTGAGTTGAGCATGAATATGATTTGATCATGTTTATTGCAATACGGTTATTCATTTAAGTTAGAGAACAATTGTTGTTCTGTTTACATGAATAAAACCTTGTATGGTCATACACACCAACGAAAGTGGTTTGTTGGATCTCGATCGTAGTGATACACATATTCATAATATTGAAGCCAAAAGATGCAAAGTTAATAATGATAGTGCAACTTATTTGTGGCACTGTCGTTTAGGTCATATTGGTGTAAAGCGCATGAAGAAACTCCATACTGATGGGATTTTGGAATCACTTGATGCTTGCGAACCGTGCCTCATGGGCAAGATGACTAAAACGCCGTTCTCCGGAACTATGGAGAGAGCAACAGATTTGTTGGAAATCATATATACAGATGTATGTGGTCCGATGAATATTGAGGCTCGTAGTAGGTATCATTATTTTCTGACCTTCACAGATGATTTGAGCAGATATGGGTATATCTACTTAATGAAACAAGAGTCTGAAACATTTGAAAAGTTCATATAATTTCAGAGTGAAGCAGAAAATCATCGTAACAAGAAAATAAAGTTTCTACGATCTGATCGTGGAGAAGAGTATTTAAGTTACGAGTTTGGCCTTCAATTAAAACAATGTGAAATAGTTTCACTACTCACGCCACCTGGAACACCACAGCATAATGGTGTGTCCGAACGTCATAACCGTACTTTATTGGATATAGTGTAATCTATGATGTTTCTTACCGATTTACCACTATAGTTTTGGGGTTATGCATTAGAGACAGCTGCATTCACATAAAAAAGGGACACCATCGAAATCCATTGAGACGACGCCTTATGAACTGTGGTTTGGCAAGAAACCAAAGTTGTCGTTTCTTAAAGTTTGGGGTTGCGATGCTTATGTGAAAAGGTTTCATCCTGATAAGCTCAAACCCAAATCGGAGAAATGTGTCTTCATAGGATACCCAAAGGAGACAGTTGGGTACACCTTCTATCACAGATCCGAAGGCAAGACATTCGTTGCTAAGAATGGATCCTTTCTAGAGAAGGAGTTTCTCTCGAAAGATGTGAGTGGGAGGAAAGTAGAACTTGATGAGGTAACTGTACCTGCTCCCTTATTGGATCACAGAAATCTGTTCCTGTGACTTCTACACCAATTAGTGAGGAAGTTAATGATGATGATCATGTAACTTCAGATCAAGTTACTACCAAACCTTGTAGGTAAACCAGAGTAAGATCCGCACCAGAGTGGTACGGTAATCCTGTTCTGGAGGTTATGTTACTAGACCATGACGAACCTACGAACTATGAAGAAGTAATGGTGAGCCCAGATTCCGCAAAATGGCTTGAGGCCATGAAATCTGAGATGAGATCCATGTATGAGAACAAAGTGTGGACTTTGGTTGACTTGCCCGATGATCGGCAAGCAATTGAGAATAAATGGATCGTCAAGAGGAAGACAGACGCTGATAGTAGTGTTACTATCTACAAAGCTAGAATTATCACAAAAAGGTTTTTTCGACAAGTTCAAGGTGTTGACTACGATGAGAGTTTCTCACTCGTATCTATGCTTAAGTCTGTCTGAATCATGTTAGCAATTGCCGCATTTTATGAAATATGGCAAATGGATAAACAAAATTGCATTCCTTAATGGATTTATTAAAGAAGAGTTGTATATGATGCAACCAGAAGGTTTTGTCAATCCTAAAGGTGCTAACAAAATATGCAAGCTCCAGCGATCCATCTATGGACTGGTGCAAGCATCTCGGAGTTGGAATATACACTTTGATAAGTTGATCAAAGGATATAGTTTTATACAGACTTGCGGTGAAGCCTGTATTTACAAGAAAGTGAGTGGGAGCACTACAACATTTCTGATAAGTATATGTGAATGACATATTATTGATCGGAAATAATGTAGAATTATTCTGCAAAGCATAAAGGAGTGTTTGAAAGGAGTCTTTCAAAGAAAGACCTCGGTGAAGCTGCTTACATATTGAGCATCAAGATCTATAGAGATAGATCAAGACGCTTGATAAGTTTTTTCAATGAGTACATACCTTAACAAGATTTTGAAGTAGTTCAAAATAGAACAGTCAAAGAAAAGAGTTTCTTGCCTGTGTTACATGGTGTGAAATTGAGTAAGACTCAAAGCCCGACCACGGCAGAAGATAGAAAGAGAATGAAAGTCATTCCCTATGCCTTGGCCATAGGTTCTATAAAGTATGCCATGCTGTGTACCAGATCTATTGTATACCCTACACTGATTTTGGCAAGGGAGTACAATATTGATCTAGGAGTAGATGACTGGACAGCGGTCAAAATTATCCTTAGTGGAATAAGGATATGTTTCTCGATTATGGAAGTGACAAAAGGTTCGTCGTAAAGGGTTACGTCAATGCAAGTTTTTGACACTAAATCTAGATGACTCTAAGTCTCGGTCTAGATACATATTGAAAGTGGGAGCAATTAGCTAGAGTAGCTCCGTGCAGAGCATTGTAGACATAGAAATTTGCAAAATACTTATGGATCTGAATGTGACAGACCCGTTGACTAAAATTATCTCACAATCAAAACATGATCACACCTTAGTACTCTTTGGGTGTTAATCACATAGCGATGTGAACTAGATTATTGACTCTAGTAAACCCTTTGAGTGTTGGTCACATAGAGATGTGAACTATGGGTGTTAATCACATGGTGATGTAAATTTTTGATGTTAAATCACATGGCGATGTGAACTAGATTATTGACTCTAGTGCAAGTGGGAGACTGAAGGAAATATGCCCTAGAGGCAATAATAAAGTATTATTTATTTCCTTATATCACGATAAATGTTTATTATTCATGCTAGAATTGTATTAACCGGAAACATAATACATGTGTGAATACATAGACAAACAGAGTGTCACTAGTATGCCTCTACTTGACTAGCTCGTTAATCAAAGATGGTTATGTTTCCTAGCCATAGACATGAGTTGTCATTTGATTAACGGGATCACCTCATTAGGAGAATGACGTGATTGACTTGACCCATTCCGTTAGCTTAGCACCCGATCGTTTAGTATGTTGCTATTGCTTTCTTCATGACTTATACATGTTCCTATGACTATGAGATTATGCAACTCCCGTTTACCGGAGGAACACTTTGTGTGCTACCAAACGTCACAACATAACTGGGTGATTATAAAGGTGCTCTACAGGTGTCTCCAAAGGTACTTGTTGGGTTGGCGTATTTCGAGATTAGGATTTGTCACTCCGATTGTCGGAGAGATATCTCTGGGCCCACTCGGTAATGCACATAACTATAAGCCTTGCAAGCATTGTGACTAATGAGTTAGTTACGGGATGATGTATTACGGAACGAGTAAAGAGACTTGCCAGTAACGAGATTGAACTAGGTATCGAGATACCGACGATCGAATCTCGGGCAAGTAACATACCGATGACAAAGGGAACAACGTATGTTGTTATGCGGTCTGACCGATAAAGATCTTCGTAGAATATGTGGGAGCCAATATGGGCATCTAGGTCCCGCTATTGGTTATTGACCGGAGAGGTGTCTCGGTCATGTCTACATAGTTCTCGAACCCAAAGGGTCCGCACGCTTAAAGTTACGATGACAGTTTTATTACGAGTTTATGTATGTTGATGTACCGAAGGAGTTCGGAGTCCCGGATGAGATCGGGTACATGACGAGGAGTCTCGAAATGGTTGAGACGTAAAGATCGATATATTGGACGACTATATTCGGACTTCGGAAAGGTTCCGAGTGATTCGGGTATTTTCGGAGTACCGGAGAGTTACGGGAATACGTATTGGGCCTTATTGGGCCATACGGGAAAGAAGGAAAAGGGCCTCAAGGGTGGCCGCACCCCTCCCCTTGGTTTGGTCCGAATTGGACTAGGGAAGGGGGGCGCCCCTTCCTTCCTTCTCTTTTTCCCTTCCTCTTTTCCTATTCCATATGGGAGGTGGAATCCTACTAGGACTAGGGAGTCCTAGTAGGACTCCACACTTGGTGCGCCCCCTCCTAGGGCCGGCCTCCTCCTCCCTTGCTCCTTTATATACGGGGGCAGGGGGCACCCCATGGACACACTTGATATACGATATTTTAGCCGTGTGCGGTGCCCCGCTCCACCAGATTACACCTCGATAATACCGTCGCGGAGCTTAGGCGAAGCCCTGCGTCGGTGGAACATCATCATCGTCACCACGCCGTCGTGCTGACGAAACTCTCCCTCAACACTCAGCTGGATCGGAGTTCGAGGGACGTCATCGAGCTGAACGTGTGTAGAACTTCGGAGGTGCCGTGCGTTCGGTACTTGATCGGTCGGATCGTGAAGACGTACGACTACATCAACCGCGTTGTGATAACGCTTCCGCTGTCGGTCTACGAGGGTACGTGGACAACACTCTCCCCTCTCGTTGCTATGCATCACCATGATCTTGCGTGTGCGTAGAATTTTTTTGAAATTACTACGTTCCCCAACATAACATGAGGTGCGGGGAACTCAACGTCCACCCGCATGTTGCCATTACATCAACCTCTCATGTGCAACTTCAACCCTTGCGGCTGTTCAACCTCCATCACCCTTGCAAAAGGGGTGGGAAGCCGAAGACGGCTGCGTGGGGGCTCGCGCAGCCTAACAAGGAACTCCAGCACCGTATCTCCAACATGGCCCTCACATAGGGATGAAGCGGTTGGGGGAGGAGTGACCGAGGCACCACCGCGTCCTCCCCGACCCCAAGCGCCTCGCCGACCATGACCACGTCCTGTGGTTTCGCCTTGTGCACTGGATCCTGCCCCTGCATTCCTAGTAGAGGTAGAGATACGATGCCGGGAGGAAGCCCTTATGGCCGCCGCCGGAGCTCGACCGTGCCCCCTTCCCCTCACCATGGTTGAAGAGGGATACAAGAAGAAGAAGGAGAGGATGCGTGGGTGAGCCCCTCCCTTCACCTCCGCGCCTCCTTTTATCGCGGAGCGTGGCCGGGGGCTGGCTCCTCACGACCTAGGGGGCAACCGCCCCGCTTCGTCTATCTGGTTTGTCTGCGTCACTGACAGCGTCCAGATTCGCCGACCGCCCTCCTGCGCCAATCCGTGGCACCTTGCTTTCTGCCATGGCACTCATTCCCGAGCCCTACACATCTGCTACCTACCCTACGTAATGCATGCAGCGTACGTGACGGAAACGGCAGGCGTGGTGGGGAGAGTAAAATGGTAGTTACCTCCTCCGCCGGGGTCGTGCGCGGGAACTTCAATTAACTTCCCATGAACGTGGGCATCCCCTGGCCCTTTACGTGGGTAGACCCACGACGTTTGACATCGCACGACTCGCGGGGAAACCGGGAATTGATTCAATTCCAGGTTAATGAAGAAGCAAAGAAGATATCAGGGAAGACATGCATCCCGTCGTGACATGGTTGAGGTGCCCGCCTGTGCATTTGTTAGGGCCTACCCCAACAATGCGCGGCAACACGTATGGGCTAGGCCCGGGGGCTCCAGTCGGTGCAACAAACATCCGCGTTTGTTGACCGGACTTATACACAGGCGTGCTAACGGTCATCTATCCAGCACCAACGTGTAACACAAGGTCAAGCCAGATAAGCCGCTCTTCACAAGATCAAGGAGCGTATCAAGAAGATAAATCCAACATACAAGACAAAGATTCCAATAGAAGTGTCCTTTGTCAGCCAGGCAAGGCCGACAAGGTCGACGCAGCAGATATGAGCAGGCCCAAGCCGCGCCAGCCGCGTCTCCGGGATGGCTGGAGACCAAAGCGCGCACCTCTCCAAGAAGGCCCGGCAAGACCTCCCCCCGACAAGCACAAGCCAGTTACCATCGCTCCACTGCACCACGACGCCAGCCACTTATCAGTGCGGTGTCGAGCCCCCAGGCGACTAAGTGGCTCTCGCTAAGCACGTGGCGGCTTGCTGGAAGACAAATCACACCGATTTGACACCCGTCTAGGGGCGTGTCAAGATAATAAGCAGTAGCTAGCTAAGCAACGATATAAGCTTGCCGGGGATGCATCCCCGCACGCCACCTAAGATATCATTTATGGCATTTTGTCCTAAGTGCCAGAGTTAGGTATGATATCACTGTTAGCTATCTAATTGCAAGATAATGTCTGTTTTGCCACTATGGTTACCCCTTGAGCTATAAAAGGAGGTCCAAGGCAACCTAGACAAGGATTGGGACCCTCTCACACTCGCGTAGCAGCTCTCCTCGAGGCCACCTTGCCGGGTTTGGGTGCTGCATGTCTTCGTGTCCCTCCATCCAATCCACCAAAGCAAGAGTAGGGTTTTACGCTTCTCAGCGGCCCGAATCTGGGTAAAAAACTAGAGTCTCGTCGTCATGCTGCCTCACAGCCACCGCTCTTTGTGCAATGTGATCTCCCCCTGCCAAACCACAAGGGGCCCGTGGCCCCATAGGTGATCGTGTGCATCCACCCACGACACTATGACTACATGAATGATATTCAAGTGAACCTTTGGTAATCATGTGATGTTCCCTTTGCTTCGCGATACTTTACAAAACCCGATTTGTATCAGTATCTTCTTGAGTCATCACCATGCTCACTATAATGTTGCTCCCGTTACCGATTTTGTTCTTCTTTCTTGTTGACGTGTTCTGGCATCCCTGTGACATAGTCACTAGTGTCTGGCCAGGCGATGATGGATGTCGTCACACCTAGAGGACCTTAAAAATATCTCTCCATCGTCGGCGGAGCAAATCCCACTCTTGAGCTATCCGGCTACTTGTCAAACTTTTCGGTGAGCCTGAAAGTTGTCGTTATGATCACCTTGTTACATATGACGTTTGAGAAACCCCAAAGCCCACCATCCGGTAGGATGTGACCGAGACACTCTCATGGTCTGAGGAACTAAAACACATGCTAACACTTCGTGTTATAACAGATGATTTCCGACGATATAATCAGAAAGTATACACTACAAAAAAATACACTTCCGTGATGATACGTGTTTGTCATAGTAGGTCACGTTTTCTGTCATGCATGTACATCCATGACGATTTTATGACAGAATCAAGATAGTCATACTTGTGCTGTCGTAGAAGTGTTCCATGACATTACCAAAATTATCATCACAGAAGTGTCCACTTCCATGACGATAAATGGCGCGTCATGGAAGTGCTTTCGTCAAGGGTAACCGACATGTGGCATCCACCGTAACGGGTCGCCGTTAAGCTACCGGGTCCGGTTTTGGATCCGATAACCCGTTAACAGCCCAGACCAATGGGGATTTTCCACGTGTAAAATTCTCAATGGCCAGAGGAACCACGTGTCGGCTCATCGTTGGGACAGATGTCATCCACTCATTGGACATGAGGCTCCTATGATACGTTGACACGTGGCACGGCCCAACAGAGGCACATACCGGTGAAAAGGCCGGCCCATTTGACTTGGTCAAAGGTAGCGGGCTGGCCCACGGAAAGCCTCTTAACGACCTGTTCATATATAGCCCATTTATGGCCCGCAAACTCACGACCCGTTACGGCCTATCCGAATTAAGCCCAGTAGCTTCATCTGGGTCATCCAGTATGAATCCAGCCCGTTGTAACTTCCGGCCGATGTATGGCCCATGACGTCTTTCGGCCCATATGAGGGCCCTTTGTAACTCTTGGCCCATTAATGGCCCGTGGTGAAACTGGCCCGTAATGAATAGTGTACCGCTTTATACCCATTAACGGCCCATTATTCCATTGGGTCGTTTCCAACCCTTGTTATCTTTCGGCCTTCTCAGGGTCCATTTATTCTTGGGCTCATTTCCAGCATTCGGTTACTTACGACCCGTTGCTGGCCTTTTCTGCTTGTGGGCCAAATTCATCATGTGGTTACAGTCGGCCCGTTTGTGGCCCGTTAATCTGTTGGGCCGTTTTCATAGCGTCATCAAATACGGCCAATTAACGTCGGCCCATTATGGTCGGCCCATGAACGGACGATTCCAACTCTAGCTTGTTTACGACCCATAATGCGGTCTGTTATTGGCCCATGTTTGGCCAATCGATCATACGACCTGTAGAAGGCCCATTGTTTCAACAGCCCGTAGGAGGCCCATGGTCACTACAGTAAATATGTAGCCCATGGTTATTGCGACCTAGTTTTAAAAAATGGGTTATTGCGGCCACCAGCAAACGATGGAAAAAGAACAGCACTGACTACAAGCAAACAAATAAACAAGACAACAAGGAAATAAATAAGCAAGCAACTTAAGCTAGGCTATCACGGCTGTTACACATATTACATCCACTAGGCATCAAAGTTCGCCACCAGTGCAAATATAGGGAACAAAGCAGCATATCACATACACTGGTTCTCAAAGTTGGCGACCAGTGCAAATAAATGCCGCAGCAAAACAAGTCCAGAACTGAAACCACTTCAGAAGAGCTCAAGAAACAATATCCTGGGTACCCATAATGCTGACAAGATGGTTAGCAAGCTTATTAACTTTCTCTTGTTTGGCGCTTAAATCCTCCAGCGCTTGCTGTTGCACCAAAAAGTATGCATCTGAATTCTGTAGGGCCTTCCTCAGTCCTTCGGCTTTGTGTCGCAGCACATCTGATCGATGTCTTTCAACTTGAAGTTGAGACTCAAGAAGACAAACTGATTCAGGCAGCGAGTTCGAAGAGCTTGTGCCAGCAGTAGTGGCCAGTAACTCGAACACTACATCAAGACAGGACTTTTGGGTTGTCTCATTGTCGTCAAGATAGTTTTTATCAGCTTTCTTGGAGACCAACAAGGATGTCTCGCTATCTTGAACCTTATCTGCATTACTTCTTTTACCATTGCATAACGGGGTACTCTTCTCCAATATTTTGTCCACATTCTAAAAGAGAAACAAGCAGACACATCATAGGTTTACCATGTTGTATATGAAACTCATTTTGGTAAATCAGTTCAATAGTAAAGTGGACACGTTAACATCATGAAACAAACATATATCTATGTACCATGGTCACTGTATGGCCTATATCATTCTAGTTTTTGTTTCCAAATCAAGATAGAGACACAATTCAAATAATATCTGTTTAAGACAAAGGAGAATAGACAGAATATAAGTGTGGGAAACTACAGAGCAATAACAACACTTGTAATGTGGATGACATGAGAACATAACTGTTTATTCAATTGAAACTGAAATCAACATAGAGCAAGTTACAATAGCAAACCAGTTAAAGAAACATGTTTAAAACATACCTGTTGCGCCATTGGAGTTTCAATTCCATCCTTCAAATTTGAAAATAGTTGGTATGAGTAAATACAGTGATGCAAGAGCAAAGGAGTATGAACCATAGCTACAAAACCTGACCTGAGAACAATTCTTCTTCTGCTTTAAGCGTTGAGTTGGGATTCGGAGTGGTGGTCCTCGTGCTTTGGGCACTGTAGTTCCCTTACTAACTGCTCGTGTTTGGGTGCTCTGTGGTGGAGACAGTGATTGGGTTACTATCTGCTGGGGTTGGGGTTAGAAGGGGTGTAGCTGGTTCTCTGTCCAACTGGGTAGGGGTACAATCTGCGAGAGTCTGGGTTATGTGTGGTGGGCTAGTTCTTGGGCAAGTACAACCGTGGTTCTATCTGCATCGACTGGTAGCACTATCTTTTCTGAAGACCGTGTTGTTACTCCCTTAGATACTGCCATCACCCTTTCCAATTCAAATGGTGTGACGCCCCCAATTTGACCGTACACTAATCATGCACGCAAATGTGTACGATCAAGATCAGGGACTCACGGGAAGATATCACAACACAACTCTATAACATAAATAAGTCATACAAGCATTATAATACAAGCCAGGGGCCTCGAGGGCTCGAATACAAGTGCTCGATCATAGACGAGTCAGCGGAAGCAACAATATCTGAGTACAGACATAAGTTAAACAGGTTTGCCTTAAGAAGGCTAGCACAAAAGTAGCAACGATCGAAAAGGCAAGGCCTCCTGCCTGGGACCTCCTAACTACTCCTCGAAGCCGAACTCCATGTAGCATCATCCTCGGGATCTCTAGCTCCTGGACTCCAGCATCTGGTTGCGACAATCCGGTATAGAAAAGGGGAAAAGAGGGAGAAAAGCAACCGTGAGTACTCATCCAAAGTACTCGCAAGCAAGGAGCTACACTACATATGCATGGGTATATGTGTAAAGGGCCATATCAGTGGACTGAACTGCAGAATGCCAGAATAAAAGGGGGATAGCTAGTCCTGTCGAAGACTACGCTTCTGGCCATCTCCATCTTGCAGCATGTAGAAGAGAGTAGATTGAAGTCCTCCAAGTAGCATCGCATAGCATAATCCTACCCGGCGATCCCCTCCTCGTCGCCCTGTTAGAGAGCGATCACCGGGTTGTATCTGGCACTTGGAAGGGTGTATTTTATTCAGTATCCGGTTCTAGTTGTCATAAGGTCAAGGTACAACTCCGGGTCGTCCTTTTACCGAGGGACACGGCTATTCGAATAGATAAACTTCCCTGCAGGGGTGCACCACATAACCCAACACGCTCGATCCCATTTGGCCGGACACACTTTTCTGGCTCATGCCCGGCCTCGTAAGATCAACACGTCGCAGCCCCACCTAGGCTCAACAGAGAGGTCAGCACGCCGGTCTAACCCTATGCGCGCAGGGGTCTGGGCCCATCGCCCTATGCACACCTGCACGTTGCGTACGCGGCCGGAAGCAGACCTAGCCCCCTTAATACAAGCGCGAGCTTACGGTCCAATGCGGCGCGCGCCACTCAGTCGCTAACGTCAAAAGAGCTTCGACTTATACCACGACGTCGGGATACCCATAACTACTCCCGCGTAGATGGTTAGTGCGTACAGACCAAATGGCCAGACTCAGATCAAATACCAAGAACTCGTTAAGCGTGTTATGTATCCGCGAACGCCGACCAGGGCCAGGCCCACCTCTCTCCTAGGTGGTCTCAACCTGCCCTGTCGCTCCGCCATAAAGTAACAGTCGGGGGCCGTCAGGAACCCAGGCCCACCTCTACCGGGATGGAGCCACCTGTCCTTTCAGCCCCCTCATCAGAATCACTTGCGGGTACTCAACGAGCCGACCCGACTTTAGTCACCACATGTGTCATGTATATAATTTATATAGTATATACCCGTGATCACCTCCCGAAGTGATCACGGCCCAGTAGTATAGCATGGCAGACGGACAAGAGTGTAGGGCCACTGATGGAACACTAGCATCCTATACTAAGCAGTAGGGTAGCAGGTAAGGGTAACAATTGTAGTAACAAAGATAGGCTATGCATCAGGATAGGATTAACGGAAAGCAGTAGCATGCTACACTACTCTAATGCAAGCAGTATAGAGAAGAATAGGCGATATCTGGTGATCAAGGGGGGGGGCTTGCCTGGTTGCTCTGGCAAGTAGGAGGGGTCGTCAACTCCGTAGTCGAACTGGGCAGCAGCAGTGTCGGTCTCGTAGTCTACCGGAGAGAAGAGGGGGAAGAAACAGTAAATACAATGCAAACATAAACATGACGATGCGTGACATGACAATGAGCAGTGCGAGGTGTGTCCTAACGCGACAGTAGGTGGTACCGGCGAAGGGGGGAACATCCGGGAAAGTATCCCCGGTGTTTCGCGTTTTCGGGCAGATGAACTGGAGGTGAAATGTTACAGGTTTGCTATGCTACGGATGTGTGGCAGACGAACGGGCTGCATATCCGGATTCGTCTCGTCGTTCTGAGCAACTTTCATGTCGAAAGTATTTTCATCTGAGCTACGGTTTATTTTATATGATTTTCTAAAGTTTTAAAACATTTTAGAATTTATTTAATTTATTTAATTCAACATTATCGAGAATAGTGCCTGCTGACGTCATCAAGACGTCAGCATGACGTCAGCAGTCAACAGGGCGTTGACTGGGTCAAACTAACGTGCGGGACCCACCTATCATAGACTGATTAATTAATTAACTAACAGTTTAATTAGTTTAGTTATTAGATTAGTTTAATTAATCAAAAATTAATTAGGTTAATTAATTCTTTAATTAATTAATTATTTTTAATATATTATTATTATTATATATATATTTTTTTAATTCTTTTTTTTAAAACGTTCAGGGGCGTGGGCCCTTGTGTCATTGGCCCAAAGGACATAGCAGGCATGGGCGCTAACGGCATAGCCCCGAACGGGCGCTGGCCCGCGAGGGCGCACCCGACGGGGCGGCTGGCGGGCGCGGGCGCCGGTGTGCCGGCGAGCTGGGCGCGCGGGCCGGCGAACGGCGGGGAGCTCCGGTGGAGCAGCGGCAGGGCCATCGTGGGGGGGGGGGGGAAGCGGGGCGACGGTGTGTTGGGGGGGGGGTGAGCGCCGGAGGCGGACGCGTGCACGACGGTAGGTGAGCGACGAGAGCGGGGCAGCCAGAAGAGGGCGCGACTGGGTTAGCGGGGAGGCGCGGGCGCGCGTCTGCGCACAGGGCGACGACGGCCGCGGTGCGGGCGCGGTGAGCACGGACGCGCGCGTGCGGGCGCGTGGTGAGCGCGAGCGTGGACCGGATCCGATGACAGGGAGAGAAGAGGGGGGCGGACGAGGCTCACGGCGGGGAACGTAGGGCACAGGGCAGCGGGCTCGGGGAAGCTCGGGGTGGCCGGAGTCGGTGGCGGCGTGCGGCGGCCCGAGGAGGAAGCCCAGCACGGGGCGGCGTCGTGGGGGCGTCGGGGAGGCGCGAGATCCCGCCATGTCTTGGGCGAGGACAGCGGCGCAAGGACGGAGGAGTCCGGCGAGGAGGCGCGGTCAAGGCGGAGGACGAAGACGGGCGGCGGGGTCCGGCGGTGAGGTGGCCTCGGCGAGGGGCGCTGGCGTGGTGGCGAGGACGAGGAGGCGTCCGGCGAGGTCCAGCGGGGTCGAACAACATCGACGCCACCGGGGCAGAAACGAGGGGCGAGGGGGATCTCCCGATCCAAATCGAGGGGGAGAGGTGGATCGAGGGGAGTGGGGTGCGTGGGGTAGGTTAGGGTTCCGCTGGGAGGGGGAGTGGGTTAGTAGGTAGGGGGTGGGCCGGCCCATTCGGGCGGCTGAGGCCAGCTGGGCCACTTGGCCCAGCGCGGGGGGGGGGGGGTGTCTTTTCCTTTTTTTTGATTGTCTTTTTTTTTGTTTGTGTTTTCTTTTATTTATTTTCCTTTACTGTTTTATTTTATTTCTTTAATAGTTATAGTTTTATAATAAGTTAAAGCCCACACCTAAATCGGAGTTGTAAAAAGTTTTTAGTTACTAAATAAACTAGTTTAATATTTGTTTATATTTAATAACACTTATATAATTGTTTTTGCTACTGTTTTATTCATCTCATAGTATTTAAACATTTTATAAAGGTGTGGTTTCTCCACCATAATTATCTGTGCAATATTTGGTTCACTCCGAACATTTTTGTTTCAATGTTTGAAAACTTTTGTTGTTTGCCATATTTTGAATTGATTTTTGAATCGGTTTTGAACTAACGAAGGATTAGAAACAGTAACGGAGGTGACGTGGCATCATTAGCAGAGTTTTACTGTAGCTTGATTATCCGGTCGTCACAAATGGGTGATAAACAAGAAGAGTAATTGAATGTACATGCATTGTATGATAGACAGGTGCAATGGATAGTGGGGAATAAAAGATGGCATGAAATAATTCACATTTATGTTGTCTAACCAAACAGGATAGCATGACACAATTTCACATATATGATGGCTAACTAAACAGGATAGCATGACACAATTTCACATATATGATGCCTAACTAAAAAGGATGGAAAGACATAGTTCAAAATATGATGACTATTTAAACAGGATGACATGATATAACTATATAATGTATTTATTAAATAGGTTGGCATGCCATAATTCACATACATGCCGCCTATGGAAACATGATAGCATGATATAATTCACGGATAGAATGACATAATTCAAAATATGATGACTGCAAACACTAAACATGATGAGATGATATAACTATATGATGTCTTTATTAAATAGGTTGGCATTCCATAATTCAGATAGATGCTGTCTATGTAAACATGATGACATGATATAATTCAAATACATGATCTATATACCAAGCAAGTAAGCAGATGGCAATCACATATATGATGTAAAAACTAAGCAATGCGAGACAACATGCATGACATGAGTAATATAACCCTGCCAAGTTTGAGCATTGACCTCAGGGGGGAAATAGGACTGGTCATCTGTCTCTGAATCCTCCTCTAAGGAGCTATCTGTAACCAGCAAGATGTCTGCTTTAGCAGGTAGCATTGTCTGCTCTGAATACCTTGTTTTCACTCCAGATACTTCCATCACCGCTTCAAATGGCTAATGCACAGGAAGAGTAGTTGGATATACAAACGTTGTCAACAAATGGAACACGTAATACAAAAAAAGGATAGCATCATATAATTCACATATATGATGATTGGCTAAACAGCATGGCATTGCATAATTCACATATATAATGCCTTGCAACAAGATTGCATTACATAATTCACATATATAATGTGTTGCAACAAGATGGCATTACATATTTCACATATATGGTAATTAGACACTAAACAGGTGGCATTCACACAAAGCATGCCTAAACTAAGCAAATGACATAGCAATGCAAGACACCATACGCACGATATGAGCAACATAACCCTACCAAGTTAGAGCATACACCTCAGGGGGGGAATAGGACTGGTCATGTGTCTCTGAATCCTCCTCTGAAGAGCTATCCGTAACTAGCGAGATATGCGCTTCGTTAGATAGCATGGTCTGCTCTGAAGACCTTGTTTTCACTCCAGAATTTTCCATCACCGTGTCAAATGGCTGATGCACACGAAGAGTATTTGAATGTACTAACATTGTTGACAAATGAACTACGTAATGAAAAAAAGGATGGCATGATATAATTTACATAAGATGACTGGCTAAGCAGGATGGCATTGCAAAATTCACATATATGATGCCTGGCTAAACAAGATGGCATTGCATAATTCACATATAGGATAAAGAAACTAAACAGATGGCATTCACACAAAGCATGTCTAAAGGAAGCAGATGACATATTTGATGTATAAAGTAAGCAATGCAAGGCACCATATGTATGATATTACCAACATCAGCATGCCAAGTTAGAGCGAAGACCTCAGGGGGTAAATAGGAGTGGTCTTCTCCTTCTGAATCCCCCTCAGAACAGTTATCTTCCTCTTGATTACAATCCAAAATGGGTGGAGGGGGGAATCCTTTGCGCCCACCATGGAGTGACGTCTGCATGAAATTTTATTGCCACGCAAGGCTTGTCTCTTTTGCTCTACATGTTCAGTTCAATTGTGTACAATAACTGACATGCATAGGAATAAAACATAGTGAGATTATGTAAGGAGTGCATGCAGAAATCCAGAGTGATGGTAGCAACCTGTGGATAGACCCAAAACCAATGATAGCAGGCAGATAATGGCTTCAGTTAAAAAATACAGATAATGGCTTCTTTACTGTTTGTTTCCCACCCAACATGAAACTCATAGTATACACCAGAGATTAACCAGATAGTAGATAGATACTATTGATTGCGGCCCCGATATGTACCCACAACCATTTAAAAACTCAAGTTTGAGCATTAGTTTGGAGCCGACTCAGAGTCTAATCGGTGAACAGGACGGTAAAGTAGCATGTAATATTAAGCGATGCATAACGTAACCAGACACGAAAGAGTGCGACCTCTCTTGCGGACCCGTGTAGTCCTCGAGGTCATCTGCTCGGTTGATGATGGTAATGTAGTTGTCGTGGCTGCCGGCGGCGGGGAAGAAGATCTGTGGCAGCGAAAGACAGTCTGGTGGCCGGATCCCTACTATGGTGGACCCATCTGTCGTTGGAGCAGCTGAGCTGGGGTGGACGACGGCGCAGCAGGAGCGGGACAAACCACACAAGGTTTTCTTTCACAACTATCTGTAAGAGAAGTAATTCTGTAAGGGCTCGTTTGAATTGGAGGATTCTAACAACTCAGGGATAGGAAATACACAGTAATAGGATAGGAATGCATGTGCAAAACAGAGAATTTAAAAACACATGATTTTTGCCAATCTGGGTGTTTGGTTCACAAGAATTGGAAGATCACAGTATGCAAAGAAGCATGGTGAGATTAAGTTAAACCACAAGAAAATGTACGGTTATAATGCTATTATGCTACTATCTCTTAGTCTTGTGCGTCATGAATAGGAATTTGAAAAGGAGGACAAGTGGATATTAAAATTCCTACGGTTTTTCTTTCAAGGAGACACTAAAGGAACAAATCCTACAGTTTTCCTTTGCTCCATTCCTTTGAACCAAATGCATGAATAGTAGTACCATAGGAAACTTTCCAATTCCTATGTTTTTCCTTCACTTTTCCTTTCAAGCACTGACGATTCTAGTAGGCAGGCTTGAGCAGGGAAAAGCCTACACTCAAAAAATGTTTTTTTGCTACTTCTACTAATTTGGACCCAGGCCACTGCCCTGGTAGCTCAACTCCTAGGCCCATCTACAAATGCACAGCTCAAACGCGCAGAGATAAATAATGATGGCGTTCAAGAGAGTCCATCACGGATAGCTAAGTTGCCTGGTACCTCACTGCTTGTCACATAGTAGGAGAAACTAATCGTATTTCACATTACTACTTGTGCTCAGTGGACAATATATATAACATGTAGAGTAAAAAAGCGATGCAACAAGTATACAACCTCTTTGGCGAAGCCATGTCGATCTCAGCGTGATTGGGTTGGTCGGTGAGGATGCTTCGACTGATTTGGCTGTCGGAGGAGGGGAAGAAGATCTTAGGCGTCTGGAGATGGAGCCCGGGGTACTGCTCCACTGTGATGGAGGGTTTCATCGTTGGAGCAGCTCCGGTGAGTTGTACGACGGCGAGGCTGAAGCAGGACAAGAGAGACAACGTTAACCTAAGTGGAATTATAATAGAATCTCCAATAGATGACGTAAAATACATAATCACAAAGTGCTATATGTAAAATACATCAGCCGCTCATCTCTGAAATTAGCTGTCGAAACTGAATTTAACTGTCGAAACTGAATTTAACTGTCAAAACTGAATTTTACTGTCGAAACTGAACGCACCAGTAGCAAAAAAGCAGCAGCAGTGCCCGGAGCAGCAACGCGTGCGAGAGCCGGGGCAGCTGGTCGTGTAGCAGCATGCTGCAGGGGCTCGAGGGAGAGCAGGATCTCCTGCTCGTGCAGCAGCAGCGCGCGCAAGAGTGGAGCAGCAGCGCAAGCAAGAGCAAGAGCGAGAGTAGCAGTGCAAGCAAGAGCAAGAGCGAGAGCAGTAGCGTGAGCAAGAGCAAGAGCAAGAGCAGACCAGGCAGGGGACCGAGAGCAAGAGCAGAGCAGCAGCGCGAGTGTGAGCGAAAGCAGCAGCAGCTCCTACTGATGTGGACGTCGCCGCCGAGGGAGCGACGCCATGGAGGAAGTGGCCGGCGATGCCGCCATGGATGAACCCGCCCCATGTCGGCTCGGGACCGAGCGCCGGCAGCACCATGAGATCGAATCAAGAAGAAAATTTGGCGATTAGTGTAGAACCTCTTTGGTGGCGCCGATTAGGCCTCAGCTTCATCCGAGGAATCGGTGATGATGCTGCTCTTCCGGTGGTTCAGGTGAAGACGGTGGTGTGGGCATGGAGGTGGTGCGAAAGACGAGGGGAACATCGGGGCAGCTCCTTGAAGGTGGAGGACGAGGTGGCTGAACCGGCGCGACGACGAGATCGATGACGGATCATCATCCGGTGTGGTGGATGAGGGACGTCGAGGTGTTGCTGTGGACGGCGTCGTCGGGGAAGAGGCTCCGGCTGGGTGGCGAACGGAGGAGGGTGTGGGGCTTCGTGGGTTTTCGCGGCCTCGGTGTACGAATGGGTGGGCGGATGGGATGGGAGGGGGGAACCATGGCTTAGGGACGCACTTGTACGAAATGTGGGGTAAGTTACGAAAGTAGCCCCACCGATTTGAGCTAGGTGGTTCTTTCGGTTCAGGGGTATCACGGGCATTTCACGTGTCAGGATTTCGCGGGAGGTGGGAGTTTTTGCGCGCGTTGTAATTTTGGGATAGCAAGGCGTGGGATGAGATGGAGGGAGTTTTTGGAGCACAACAAGACAAATATATATCTTAAATATTTCAGGGTAACAAGGCATGGGTTGAAATTTCTAGACAAGCCTAACATGTACTGTACCAAATCAATTCGCACTTCCCTCGATGAAAAAACAAAAAGAAATCGATTCACACCACAAAAGAGAGTATAGTCCCGTGTACTGTACCAAATCAATTCGCATTACAAATGCCATTCAAAACTTTGAATTCATGTTATGTTCAATTAAAATATTTCGCTACGTGTATAATGCATGCAACCTGCTACTCAAATGAACGTTTTAGTGCATTCCAAACGTTTATACTACCGCTTCAATATGAACTAAATTTGAACTCGTTTCTCTATTTAAATAAGATCTACAATCATGATTGTTGTCAAGTTAAACTATTTGAATTCGTTTCTCTATTTTAATAAGATCTACAATCATCATTATTGTCAAGTTAAACCATAGTTTGTATATTATCTTCACACCACACCACATGATTACTGTCGAGTTAGATATGAACTATGTGTACTATATGAACTCGAACTCGATTTTTTGAATCCACTTTATGTTGATTTCATATCACAGTACATTTCAAGCTCTAGCTAGATCTTCATAATCTAAACCATGTCTCGTATGTATAATGTGTTTATCACATAATGTATGGTGCCCCGCCCCCTACGCCTACAAGTATTTAGATGTGAGTTGCAAATGCCACACATTATCACAAATTCAAATAAAATGTGAGATTGTTCGATATATATTATGGTTTAGATTGTTCAATATTTAGTTGTGAGCTGCAAACGCCACACATTATCACAAATTCAAATATAATGTGAGATTGTTCGATCTATAGTATGGTTTAGATTGTTCGACATTTAGCTGTGAGTTGCAAACGCCACACATTATCACATTATGGTATACCATGTCCAAAACCACACCACGCGTATCGCCGCTATATTCATGCATGCATATGTTTATAACACTATGATCTCCTATTCAAATATATGAATCCACTTTCATATCAAATTATGATCTTTGTTAGTCTCTTACACCCACACAATCCTCTAACCTTTGTAGCTAGCACTAACTTTCTCTCGTGCATGCACACGCCCTCCCCCTCGCTCAGCATTCTATCCATCACGCACATTCATTTTTTTCTTTAGGTCGTTCTCGTACGGTCTCCGCAACTCCTTTCTGAAACACACCGATCGATAAACCTCTTCAGCGATGTCTGCCTACCACATACACACGCACCTTCCATCTCCTCCTTTCTGTGTCCATGTCTCGTGTCTCTCATACGGTCCCACACACGTGTAAACTCTCGCCCCTCTTTTCATTGATCTCACAATCGCACACTCCTCCCTCTATCTAGCTAGTAGGCCTCTCGCACCACCTCCTAGCTCCATTCTCTCTGTCTATCCGTCTCGATGGGCCTTATTTTCCCCTAACAAATGGATGTACACCGACCGATCTCCCACTGTACATATAGCTAGATAGGTCGTTATAACTCGTTTCCCCACGCGCTGATCGATCTACCTCATTAGTTATGTCTCTCCCTTCCTCCGACACACAACAATTGATCTACCGATCTAGTTAGGTCTGCTTACCAAACACATGGTCCCCCTTCATCATCCATGCATGCCTCCTGACACATCTATCATGCACACACACACACACAGAAACACATCCCCACTCTTATTGATAATATTGCAGTTCTACCCTCAGTTTGTCTAGTAGGCCTCTCCCACCATCTTCGAGAAGCAACTCCACCACCCATCTAGCACTCTACGCCCCCCTCTCTTTCCTTTCTCTCTCCTTTCTCTCTCTCTCTGTCCCAACCTATTTCCCGTCCTTCACTTATGTATGGATGTCGACCGATCTCCCTCAAGACATAGCTGGGTCTCTCCTTCTCAACACATATACGAGTCGATCTACCTCTCTAGTTAGGTCTCTGCCTCCCCCCTCTCCCCCCACACACCGATACATCGAGCGCTCTAGTCATGTCTCCCTGCCACACACAAACTTTCCATGTGCCCTCTGACGTTCCGGTAGGTCAGTCGCCCTATATCTTTGACTTGCACACACACAATTTCGATGGCTCTTTCATCGATCTCGCACCCACCCACTTGATCCTCTCTTCGACTCTATCGATATCTATGACCCCTCCCTCTCTTCTCGTGGATCGCCCCCTCTATATATGATATAGATAGGCCTCTATTTCGCACACATTTCATGTGTCAAATTTTTGTTTGAGATATCATCAACACATATTCCCACAAATACATTCACGAAATCACCCCTCGCCCAACAAAAAACACTCACGAACGCACACGCCATTTGTCTAGGTTTGTATCTCTCTCACACACACCCACGTAGGTGGGGGACGTGCACGAAGAGAAGAGGTGCACGCACGGCGCACGTACTCCCGTCTCTTTCCCAACCACACCCGCACGGGTACACGGTGGAGCTCATTTCTGTACGAAAAGGCAGCCCATGTGGTAATTTGACACATGTGCTGGTTGTCCACTTGATGGAGGATCGTGTACCACGGGTGAACAAACAAATTGCGACTTGACGCATTATGTTAAAAAGGAGGCAAACCCTGTGGGGCCTACCTTAGAGGCAAGGCTCTATACACTGGAGATGCCCTGTACGTATTACTTTTGATGTGTCCCATCAACTCGCAGAATGAGGAGAAGCTTGCTTAGTACACCGTCTCCCCCGTCCACGGGCGCGGTGGCTCGCAGAGTCGCGGGACGAGGAGAAGCTTGTTTACTATGCCTACGCCCGCTCCCTCGCCCACGCGCGCGGTGGCTCGCAGGACGAGGAGAAAATTTTACTACTCCCTCCGTTACTCCTCGTCCCTACCTTGGTTAGAGAGATTATCATATTGTTTGAAATATGTCTTTTAGTAGATTTCAATGTGAACTACTAGTACATACTCCAAACATTGATGTATATGGACGTATTTTAGAGTGTAGATCCACTCATTTTGCTCCGTATGTAGTCCATATTGAAACTGACGTACTAGTACGCACTCTCCCTCGACCCTCGCTCCTCGACCCTCGCCCATGTGGTGGACGTGCAGCAATTCATTCGGTCTCGGATAGCCAAAATGATATATTGTAGTACCATTATTGCTCGACTTCCCCAAGAGGCGAAGAGCCAAGCGCAAGGTTAATATTTTTGAGATGCCAAGCGCAAGGTTTATAGGAGAACGAGTAGTAGTAGTAGTAGTACTAGTAGTACGTACCAGTGGTACGTACTGTATGAGGAAGAAGGCAACAAGATGTATGTTTTGCGTGACAGTCTCTTCTTGCAGGACGTGCTAGACCTAGTGGACCTCATTGTTGCAACGAGAGTACTATCATAGATGGCACGATTCAGAGTGGTGGGCAGCGGGAATAATTCGGAGTTGCTTAGTCTTAAACCCCATGAAGAAGTCCCATCGAAAGGAGTAACCATCCTCTACACGTTCTCCTCTGTAAAATGAGTAAGTGAGACAGAAAGAGAAAGAGACAAAGTAAAAAAATCACCAGCCTTAGAGCCAGCCCTATTGTATCAGTGAATGATATTTCTACGTCGTGATTGACATGGCTATATTATTAACCATGCTGCGGAGGTAGAAACATATTTTTATTTATTTGCGGAGGTAGTAGTGGATGGATATTCAACGAGGAGTGAAATGATGGCTGCTTCCTCGGTCAAACATAGAGAAAGGTGGGCCTTGTGATTTGACGGCTTATTAGTCATTATTACTGCCTATACTCTTTGCCCATATAATAACCGCGTGGTAGAGTAGTGGGCTATACTTTTAATAACCATGCTCGAAGAGAAGAGGTGCACGCACCCACGCACGTAGTACTAGTAGCACTCTTTGCGTCTTCCCCAACCACACACGTGACACGTGGAGCTCATTTCTGTACGATGATGCAGCCCACGTGATAATTTGACGCATCTAGTATTAGTTACTCACTTATAAATAATGGAGGGTCGGGAACCACGCATGAACGGTGCCGCGTCATTTATAAATAAAGTTTTTTCTTCAGTGGCACGTACGTAATATAAATAGGTTCATATGGAGAGAAAAAGAAACCGCTCCACTATATACATAGCCAGGACGAGCCTACACGGTTGCTTGCTGGGGTTGCTCTCTTCACACTCTCTTGCACAAAACGACTGTGGCCACATCTCTAACATCCGGGTGGATCACGTCCGCCGGGGGAAGGGGTGGATGCTTTGTGTAGATGCGGTCGCCATCGCCGATGGCGAAAACCCACTGTCGGCATGTCCCGATCAGGGGTTCCCGCCGTTCTCTCTCACAAAGCCAGTGCGGTTGCCTTCGTCCCTTGATCACTGCCGCGACGCGGGCAGTTGCCGCCTCCCACCGCCCTCCTCTAGGTTGAGCTATGTCCCGACATCCCTCAGGTACAACTTCCTTTACAGCCGGCTTGCACCACTGCCCCAGCTGCCCACATCGCTCCATGTGGATATTTCTCTACTTCTTTGCCCCGCACGTACCTCTACTGGCTTCTACTGTATTTGTGATGAGTTTATGTCTCATCAACTAGTCCCAGTAATGTTATTCTAATCACGCTTCTTCAATTTATCTACCACAGGGATGCTCATCTCGATTTTAGTGAAACTGCACAAAATGATCCGATGGTCAAAGGGTTGCAAACTTCATTTCTTTGGAAGGTTCAACGTCGCCAGCAAATTAAAGCCTGGTTAGGGTTTAGGGTTCATGGGCTAGGGCCTGCATGGATCGTTTTTTCTTTAGTTGTCTCTGTTCAAAAATAAGTGTCAACTCACTTTGTACTAAAGTTTGCATAAAGTTGAGACACTTATTTTGGAACGGAGGGAGTACATATTGGCTATGATCTGTCAATCATTGAGATGCAATAGCATGCATCTTAGTCTCCTTTGTTTTTGATGAAATGTTGCAATGGGGCAACCTTGGACTCAAGATACATGAAACAGAAGCTGGAAGCTTCATAGCATTGTAAAAATTTATCTCGCTGAGAAATTACAGTATGTACTATACTACTATGTAAAGAGTTAGGTGTCGCACGGTGTCCAGAAAATATGGTGATAGTGTGAGGCGGGCCTTGTAATCACTGAGCTTGCGTATTTTCACTGCTTTCGCAATTCTCCGCTGTAAGAATGGAGAGAATTGTAATCTCCTTTCGCCAAAACGTGGGACATCTAGCAGTCGTACCACCTCAGTAATAATGAACAATGAGCCGTCAAATCACATAGACCCAGCAGTAAGTTTGACGGACGAAGCAACCATCACTCTTGAATCCGCTTCTCCCTTCAACGCAGGCGCCAGTGAGAGGTCGCGTCCGCTCTGCCCGGGCAGGAATGCGACATCGATTCTCTGGAGCGGCGCTGACCATTTCAGGTGGGAAGCGCACATGGGCGATGGAGGGGCTTTGGGTGGGCCAGGCTGGTCAGGAGTGGGCGCGGCAGCTGTCCCGATCGGACGCTCGGAAACAAGTGGATGCACCGACTCTCGTGGCTAAATCGTACACTACATACCATCTCTCTGTAGGAGTAGGTCGATGTGTCGCTCTCTCTAACACACACGCTGTTAAAACACACACACACACAGGTTCATAGAATAGGAATATTGTGCGAGTAGGAAGCCACAGGAAGTGAGATAAATGGAGTACGTACAAGAAGAGAAAAGGTGACGAATATTCCATCAAACCTGGACTGAGGAGTAGTACTCCCTCCGTCTAGGTGTTAAGTCATCTTACGAAAATCAGATTTTCCCAAAATGTTTAGGCGTCGTCCATTAACTTCGCATCTCAATCCCCTCCTAGCCTCGTTGCTAGCGAGCGTTGTTACTTACTCTGCCTTGTTATCTCCCCCAGAAACCCAATGCATGGAGCGCAACTACGCGTTGATCTCAAGGAACCAAAGTCGGCTTGCATGCGAGTTAATACGTGGCCCTGCATGGTAGCTAAAACGGCATCTCTTAATTGTTGTGATTAATTGTTGCGTTTAGAGATAGAAATCAGGGCTTTGATTGGAGGAAGGACCGGGCAAGTTTCTCCTTCTCCTCCAATCTGCTTGCACCTTGGTCCCGCTGCACCTTCTAACGTGACTTACACCTACACGGAGGGAGTAGTATGATATACGGTGGCACACTGACTTAGGTCGAATACAAGTGCCCAAAATTATTGGAAGAGAGCAAAGTGTACAAACTAAATAATTAAAATTGAATTTCTCGTTTATTTTTCCAAAACGGAGGCAAAAGATTTGCCTCATCCACTAAATAAGAGGACAATAGAGTTCCACAGTTTGCAAGTGACCCTACAAATAAACGGCATGGCAATTACTCTCAATACGCCCTAGTTTCTTAGCACCCGTTGTAACCCTTAGTACATACGGTGGCACACTGACTTAGGCCGAATACAAGTGCCCAAAATATTTAAAATTGGAGGATGGTGCAGCCCGCCTTTCCGATATTTTGACCGTCTATGGTTCAGTTGTTGTTCACTTCGGAGGGTCGTGTACCACATGTGAACGTTAGTAAGCGCAACCGGGAGGCGTGCAACGTTAATTCCGAGTTGACTCCTTCGAGCGTTAAATTTTCTTCACGTATTAGCATTACCCCTAGTATTTTTCTTTACTACGTTAAATAAAGAGTTCCGTTTCGTGCACAATTTAAAATGATTTTTATGGAGAGAAAAAGAAAACCACTCCATCTATATACACTGCAACCTCGGCGCTAGTTTTCTAGGGTTTGCTCTCTTCACACTCTCTCTCCACTATATATAAACACGCTAGAGCTTCAGAACTTGTAATTGTTCTCTTCACACTCTCTCACCCTCTCCAGATCTAAACAAGACTTCATTGGCCTCTCTCTCTCTCTCCCCTCACTGCTGGTCAAAGAGCCGGCAGGATCTGTCCACCGGGAAGGGAAGGAGGCTTAACGCTCTCGCCGTCGGCGAGGGAGGGAATCCACTACCGGCGCAACTGTTCTCTTTCACCCAGCAGCGGCGCAGGAGGGCCTCCAACCCCTTCTTCCTCGCGGTCGTAGATAGTGTGGATACATGGACAAAACACCGTGTCCCTAGTAAGCCTCTATTATACTAGCTCGTTAATCAAAGATGGTTAAGTTTCCTAACCATAGACATGTGTTGTGATTTGATGAACGGGATCACATCATTAGGAGAATGATGTGATGGACAAGACCCATCCGTTAGCATAGCATATTGATCGTTTAGTTTTATTGCTATTGCTTTCTTCATGTCAAATACATATTCCTTCGACTATGAGATTATGCAACTCCCGGATACCGGAGGAATGCCTTGTGTGCTATCAAACATCACAACATAACTGGGTGATTATAAAGATGCTCTACAGGTATCTCCGAAGGTGTTTGTTGGGTTGGCATAGATCGAGATTAGGATTTGTCACTCCGAGTATCGGAGAGATATCTCTGGGTCCTCTCGGTAATGCACATCATAATAAGCCTTGCAAGCAATGTGACTAATGAGTTAGTTGCGGGATGATGTATTACGGAACAAGTAAAGAGACTTGCCAGTAATGAGATTGAACTAGGTATGAAGATACCGATGATCGAATCTCGGGCAAGTAACATACCAATGACAAAGGGAATAACGTATGTTGCCATTGCGGTACGACTGATAAAGATCTTTGTAGAATATGTGGGAACCAATTTGAGCATCCAGGTTCCGCTATTGGTTATTGACCGAAGAGGTGTCTCACTCATGTCTACATAGTTCTCGAACCCATAGGGTCCGCACGCTTAACGTTCGATGACTCTTTTGTATTATACGAGTTATGTGATTTGGTGACCGAATGTTGTTCAGAGTCCCGGATGAGATCACGGACATGACGAGGAGTCTCGAAATGATCGAGAGGTAAAGATTCATATATAGTATGATAGTATTCGGACACCAGAAGTGTTCCGGGGGTACCGGGTACGTATCGGGTCATCGGAAGGGGTTCCGGGCATCCCCCCGGCAACTACATGGGCCTAATGGGCCAAGAAGGGACAGACCAGCCCCTAGGGGGCTAGTGCGCCCCATGTGGGCCAAAATAGGGGGGAGGAAAGAGGAGAAGAGGGAAAGGAAGGGGAGGGATTCAGCCTCCCCCTTCCTTTTCTCCTCCCTCCTCCTTCCTCCCCCCTCCGGATGAATATGGAAGGGGGAGCCGAATTGGGAGGCGCCCAATTAGGATTCCTCCTACTTGGGGCGCCCCCTTGGCTGCCTCTCCTCCCCTCCAACCTATATATATGAGGGGGGCACCGCTAGAAGATACAACATTGATTCCTAACCGTGTGCGGCGCCCCCCTCCACAGTTTACACCTCAGGTCATATCTTCCTAGTGCTTAGGCGAAGCCCTGCGCGGATCATTTCAGCATCACCGTCAGCACACCGTCATGCTTATGGAACTCTCCCTCGACACTTTGCTGGATCAAGAGTTCGAGGGACGTCATCGAGGTGAACGTGTGCAGAACTCGGAGGTGCCGTACGTTCGGTGCTTGATCGGTCGGAACGATAAGAAGTTCGACTACATCAACCATGTTGTCAAACATTTCCGCTTTTGGTCTATGAGGGTACGTGGACACACTCTCCCCCTCTCGTTGCTATGCATCTCCTAGATAGATCTTGCGTGAGCGTAGGAATTTTTTTGAAATTGCATGCTACGTTTCCCAACAGTGGCATCAGAGCCAGGTCTATGCGTAGATGATATGCACGAGTAGAACACAAAGAGTTGTGGGCGGTGATCATCATACTGCTTACCACCAATCACTACTACAGGATACTGCTAACGCGACACTATGATCAGAGACCCTTTGCCGAAACTGTGTGCGATGCAATAATCGCAAACTGTGGTGCAAAAAACGGTCAAAAAAGGTGCAAAACGTTTGCAATGGCGGAGCCATCAAACATGGTTCAGATTTTAGTTGCGTGTGCGATGCAGGACACATGGTTAATCCATTCAAACTATCTGCGATGAGGCAGAACAACAGAAACGGGCAGCCATAACAATGTGTGTGCGATGTAGGACACATGGTTAATCCATTCGAACTGTTTGCGATGAGGTAGAACAACAGAAACAGGCAGCCATATCAATGTGTGTGCGATATACGACATATGGTTAACTCGAACGAACTGTTTTTGATTAGGGAACACAACAGAAACGGTTCAACTTAACAAGATGTGTGTGATATGCGGCATACAGTTCACATGGATGAACTGTTTGCGATGAGCCAAAAGAACACAAACACTGGTAGAAAAAAGCCCTTTAGTCCCGGTTCGCAACAGCCTTTAGTCCCGGCCGTGCAACCGGGACTAAATAAGCGCGACTAAAGACCCCCCCCCTAGTCGCGCCTCTTACGAACCGCGACTAAAGGCTTTAGTCCCGGTTCTCGTGGCTGACCGGGACTAAAGGCCCGTCCACGTGGCCGCCAGGGGTCCGTCGGGGCGGAGGACCTTTAGTCCCGGCTCTCGTGGCTAACCGGGACTAAAGGCCTCGTCCGCAGGTTTAGGTTTTTAGCCCCCCTAAACCTGGTTTCTTTTTAATTTGTAGTGTTTTATTTCTTTTATATTTTATTTTGTGTTTTATTTTAATTTTGATGAAGTTTCAGTACACATATTCTACGCTACTATATACATGCATATGAAATTTCAAACAAGAAGAATTCAAGAGGAATATATAATATATATTCAATCTCGGGTGACCATATACAACTTCGAACAAGTTTCCATACACAATTAGGATGGATGACCATATACAACTTCGAACAAGTTTCAATCTCGGGTATGCATATAAATTTCTTCGTCCTCGGTATAGTGTTCTCCTTTAGGATTGATGACTTCCCTCATGAAAAATCCTGCTAATTCTTCTTGAATTGGTCGGAAGCGAGCTTCTGGACTAAGCCTCCTCCGCAAGTTATCCGTCGCGTTCCGCACGCTATCCGATGCCTTCCGCTCAGAGGTGTGTCTCCGGATGTTCTCACAAACATAGTATCCACATAGATTGGTCCCCGGTGGCTGCTTATCCACATTAACTAACCTTCTGAAATCTAGTTCATGTTTGAATTCACCGACAATTTCTTCTGAGAACCGTCTCCAAACCCTACAGGGCAAAGAAAATTAAATGAACAAGGGAGTTATTAGTTACTTGATATTAGGAAATGAACGAAAGAGACCGATCGATATAGAGCTCAAATGATTGAAAATAATTACTTTTGCAACATTTTTCTCATGTCGGCCCAACGCTTTGGATCCGAATCCATAGAGTCCATGATTAGAACTCTGGAGGTGTGAAGTTCAATATTTAGCAGAATCCAGTGGAACCTGCGGACACGTTACATGCACAGTCATGCATAACTCATCGATTAGACATACCATGCATGGAGTAAACAAAAGAGAATGGGCACAAGAGAGAAACACTCACCCAAAATGGTAAGGAAATAGAATATGACTTTTGAGTTGATGCTTTCTAAGAAACTTGTACAAGTCTTTCTCCACGTCTTCGGGGTGATTTTGTAAGACATGTCCATTAACGATATGTGGGTCAATGAACCCAACATCATGGATGTTTCTTATTTTGCATTCCCAAATCTTCAATCTGCATAATAGCATACGCAACAATATAGTTAGGACAATATATATATATATAGTGCAGGCAATGAAGAACGAGATGTGGTAGAAATAAATCACTTACAGAACGTAGCAACTCAGCATAGATTTGTCGAGGTCGCGCAGATTGAACAGCTGGAACAATTCACTCATATGAACTTGTACAGAGTACCGTTTGGTGTGATGCTCATCTGTAACATCCGCATAAACATATTCTTTGTCGGCCCATGTTATGAATTGCTTGTACCAACATAGCAGATTTCGCATTTGTGGTGGTAGACTCTTTTCCCGCGCATGCTCGACGAGAGGCCCATTCCGCACATATTGTAATGCTATCTCACATACTGGCGCATCCTCAAGGCCTAAGAAGGCACGAAGAGTCAAACCCATCTCGGACGCTTGTTTCATGGCACTCGCTATAGTCAATCCAAGTGCTGCCGCAGTTGCTATGATCTCGGGGTCCTCTTCCGGACCGGCTTTCACTATGAGCGGGGGGATCGATTGTTTCTTCTGCATCCCGAGCTGGTCAACTTGTTTCCCGCTTTTTTTACTTTCTTCTTTCTCCTCCTTCAATATTTTTGCTTGCCTACGAAGTTCATGTCCATAGTCGTCAGGCATATTCAGCTCGGCTTGGGACGGTGTCGTCAAAAAATCCTTAGCCCACTTCTTTTGCTTCTCAGTGAATACTTGCTTGGGCTCAGGCTCTTTTATCGCCTTCATATCCGCCTTCCATTTCTCATAATCAGCAGACGCGGCCAATTTGGTTTCAGCTTCACTAAGTTCCCAAGGCCTTGGGAGGAGAGGCTTCAGTGATGGCTCCGGTACCCTTGTGGTCTTAGGTACATAAGGGTCCGGGTTAATAGTCCAGGAGCGGGTTTCCTTGCTGTCCGCCTGCTTCTGCTTCTGCCCTGGAGGTGGATTGGGGGGCGTCGTACCCGCCGGAGGAGGATTGGGGGGCGTCGTACCCGCCGGAGGTTGTGGATCGGGGGACGACGTCGAATGGCGTGAAGGAGGTGTAGGTGAACCACCACGACCAGCACCACCGCCACCACCGCCACCAGCACCACCACCACCATCGGAGGGGGGTGGACTTGCTAGCCTTGGCGCCTCGCCTGGAAACACTATGTACTTCTTTTTCCATAGAATGATCTGGCGCTTGACATCTCCAAGTCTTCTCTCCCCTTCGGGTGTAGGTTTGTCAATCTCCAGGTCCTCAAACCCTTGGACTATGTCTTCCACCGTGACACGAGCATAGCCATATGCAATGGGGTTGTTGTGGTGGAGTGCTCCAGGTGTACAGGGTAAAGCACTGCCGCTAGCTACCTTCGTGGAAACGTTCCCCACGGGATAATGCAGATCACATTCTTTCATCTCCTTTACATCATCCACGGGGTAGTGAGGCTCCGGTGCACGAATCTCGATCATCGGTGCACTAGCACCAGGCGGGGCATCCGTGGAAGCCACGCTGCTTCTCCGCTGCTGGCTTCCACGATCCGCTTCATGATCTTCACGCGGCCCTGCAGCCGATTTTTCTTTTACTAGTTCATGCACGGTCTGCTTCAACTCATGGAGTTCCGATGCAAACTTCCTCATAAGATCTGCATCTCGGTCCGTCTTTCTCTTACGGCTTCTGTAACAGTACGGGTCATTGTCCTGGGAAAACCCTACTTTCCATGGAACTTTGCCTTTGCCTCGTACACGTCCTCCGTGTTCATCATTCCCGAGGGCTGTTGTCAGTGCATCTTTCTCTCTGTTGAACTTGATCAAGCCCTCTTGAGCTTGGGTCATTGCGTCAATAAGGGCTTGGGTGGGAGAAAACTTTTTCTGCCGGTGAACACACACCCCTGTCTCCGGGTCTAGCGATCCCCCATGCCCGTACCACCAGCTTTTGGCCCTTGGGTCCCATCCCTCTGTACCTAGAGGGATTCCTCGCACCCTCAGGTCCTCCTCCATCTTCTGCCACCTAGGCTCCGAAAGGCGGTATCCTCCTGGCCCCATAATATGATGGAACTTTTTCTTACTCGCATTATCCTTATTTTTTCGATATTTCCTTGAAATGCTTCGATTGCTTTTGCCTCACAAATTCTGGCCAATCATCTTTCAGTTTCTCATGTTGTCCATTGAAATCCGGAGTCTTGCCCTTGTTGACATAGTCACGGGTTAAATTTTTCTTGAAGTTCCGGAATGCTTCGCCCATCTTCTGAAGAGCGAACTCTTTAACTAGCCTCCTCCTCTCACGTCCACCCGGAACCTCATTACCGAATTCATCGACTTTGTTGTATTCCGGAGGTAGAATGAAATTTTCCATAAGCTTTCTCCAGCAATCCTTTTTCGTTCTCTTGTCGACAAAACTGAAACCAAGACGTGCCTTGTTTGGCTCCTTCCATTCCTGGACGGTGATCGGGATCGTTGTCTCTAACAACGACTCCGCATTGGTTGATAAACTTTGAGGTGTGCTGTAGGGGCTTGCCGGTTTCACTGACAAACTCAATGGCATATGTTTCTCCTGTTTTCATCGCCTTGGATTTGCCACGCTTTGTCGTACTCGATCCGGCCGAGGGCTAAAAAAAGAAAGAGAGTCGCGCGCGTTAATACATATGTATTCACATTTCAGTAAGTTTGTATCACGAGAGGCTCAATGTATATATATACCTCGCCGGAGGTGGTTGCTACTTGCAATTCAAGATCGTCGTTTGTTGACGGTTGACCTCCGTCGACAATGTCCGTTCCTTCACCTTCTTGATCATCGACAATCTCTGTTCCACCGTCAAGGTTCAGAAAAGAAGAGACTACATCCTCTTCTTGCTCATATTCTGAGCCCGGCACATAAGGAATCTCGTTGTTGATGATGCCCATTAAATAACGTTCAGCCTCCGGATCCCTAAGCGGCTCGGCTCTATCGTCCGCCATGTGTCACTCCTGCATGTAGTAAAAATTCTTTAAGTATAAAGGAATTAAAAAATAAGATTAAGGGGACATAGAGGAGGAGGAATTAAAAAAATAAGATTATTGAGCACTGCCAAGTATTTTGTTTTTCCTTTTCTTTTTCCTTTTCTTCTTCCTTTTCTTCTTCCTTTCTTTTTGGTTTTCATTTGGTTTCTTTTGTTTTTTTCTTCTTCCTTTTTCTTTCTTCTTCCTTTTTTCTTCTTTTTTTCTTTCTTCTTTCTTTTGGTTTTCATTTGGTTTTCATTTTTTTCTTCTTCCTTTTTCTTTCTTCTTTTTTTCTTCTTCCTTTTTCTTTCTTCTTTCTTTCTTCTTTCTTTTTTTCTTCTTCCTTTTTTCTTCTTCCTTTTTTTTCTTCTTTCTTTTGGTTTTCATTTGGTTTTCTTTCTTCTTTCTTTTTGGTTTTCATTTGGTTTCTTTTGTTTTGTTTTCTTTTTTTTCTTCTTCTTCCTTTTTCTTTCTTCTTCCTTTTTTCTTCTTTTTTTCTTTCTTCTTTCTTTTGGTTTTCATTTGGTTTTCATTTTTATCTTCTTCCTTTTTCTTTCTTCTTTTTTTCTTCTTCCTTTTTCTTTCTTCTTTCTTTCTTCTTTCTTTTTTTCTTCTTCCTTTTTTTCTTCTTCTTTTTTTTCTTCTTCCTTTTTTTTCTTCTTTCTTTTGGTTTTCATTTGGTTTTCTTTCTTCTTTCTTTTTGGTTTTCATTTGGTTTCTTTTGTTTTGTTTTCTTTTTTTTTCCTTCTTCCTTTTTCTTTCTTCTTCCTTTTTTCTTCTTTTTTTCTTTCTTCTTTCTTTTGGTTTTCATTTTTTTCTTCTTCCTTTTTCTTTCTTCTTTTTTTCTTCTTCCTTTTTCTTTCTTCTTTCTTTCTTCTTCTTCCTTTTTCTTTTTGGTTTCTTTGGCAGGGGCAGCGGGCGGCGGGCGGCGGGCGGCAGGGCCAGGGGCGGCGGGCAAGGGCAAGGGCAAGGGCAGGGCAGGGGCGGCGGCGCGCTAGGGCAGGGCACGGGCGGCGGCGGCGCTGACTGGGGGCGGGGGCGGCGGCACGCAGGGCAGGCGAAGTGGGGGCCGGCGGAGCTCACTGGGGGCAGGGCGTCGGCGTCGGGGCAGGGCGCCGGCGTCGGCGTCGGCGTCGATCGGCGTCGGGGCAGGGCTTCGGCGTCGATCGGCGTCGGGGCAGGGCTTTGGCATCGAGAGGAGAATGGGAAGTGGCGGAAACTGCTAAGTGCTGTATATATAGACAGACCTTTAGTCCCGGTTGGGGAGGCGGACCGCGACTAAAGGTACCCTTTAGTCGCGGTTGGCACGCCAACCGCGACTAAAGGGTACCTTTAGTCGCGGTTGGCACGCCAACCGCGACTAAAGGGTACCTTTAGTCGCGGTCCGCCTCCCCAACCGGGACTAAAGGTTTTTGGCGCCGCTTTCGTTCCCGCGCAGAAACAGCCTTTAGTCGCGGTTGGGGACACCAACCGCGACTAAAGGGCACCTTTAGTCGCGGTCCGCCTTCCCAACCGCGACTAAAGGTCCTTTTTCATATAAAATAAAACTAATTCATTTTAAAATCTTGAAAATACAAATAATATATCAAAAAATCAGAAAAATAAATCTAATTCATTTTAAAATCATAAAAATACAATTATATATCAAAAAAATCAGAAAAATAAAACTAATTCATTTTAAAATCTTGAAAATACAAATAATATATCAAAAAAATCAGAAAAATAAAACTAATTCATTTTAAAATCTTAAAAATACAAATAATATATCAAAAAAAAATCAGAAAAATAAAACTAATTCATTTTAAAATCTTGAAAATACAAATAATATATGAAAAAATCAGAAAAATAAAACTAATTCATTTTAAAATCTTAAAAATACAAATAATATATCAAAAAAATCAGAAAAATAAAACTAATTCATTTTAAAATCTTGAAAATACAAATAATATATCAAAAAATCAGAAAAATAAAACTAATTCATTTTAAAATCTTAAAAATACAATTATATATCGATAAAATCAGAAAAATAAAACTAATTCATTTTAAAATCTTAAAAATACAAATAATATATCAAAAAAATCAGAAAAATAAAACTAATTCATTTTAAAATCTTAAAAATACAAATAATATATCAAAAAATACAAATACAAATACAAATAATATATCAAAAAATACAAATACAAATACAAATACAAATAATATATCAAAAAATAAAACTAGTTCATCGATCCCTTGAAGGTTTGACAAAAGGTTTGATACATCATTCAGTTCGTCGACCAAATACAAATCATCCGGATTCGCCATCGTACGTTTTAATTCACATGATCCATTCAACAAAGTTTGGTACAATAAATTATTACACATCAATTCTTCCCTTGTGTCCCTGCTTGCATACGATTTTGCCGTATCCATGGAGCATCCTCATCATTTAACTTAATGCTTGGGTCAGTGTTCACTTTGAAGGGCGGAATTTCACCAAACATATTATAATCTTCTGACATGTCTGTCTTGTCCTCCACTTCCACGATGTTTCTTTTCCCTGAAAGAACAATGTGGCGCTTTGGATCATCGCATGATGTACTGATCGTTTTCTTATCTTTTCGTTTCCTCGGTTTGCTACTCATGTCCTTCAAATAAAAAACCTGAGCGACATCTTTGGCAAGGACGAATGGTTCGTCAAGGTAACCAAGATTGTTGAAATCCACCATTGTCATTCCGTATTGCTCGTCCACCTTTACCCCACCTCCTGTTAGCTTGAACCATTTGCACCGGAACAAAGGGACCTTAAAGGAGGGTCCATAGTCAAGTTCCCATATCTCCTCTATGTAACCATAATATGTGACCTTTCGCCCATTCTCGGTTGCTGCATCAAAGCAGACACCACTGTTTTGGTTGGTGCTCTTTTTATCTTGGGCGATGGTGTAAAATGTATTCCCATTTATCTCGTACCCTTGGAAAATCGTTATAGTCGAAGATGGTTTCTTGGCCAACATGTACAACTGATCTCCAACATCATCATTCTCATTCATTAAATGTTTTCGCAACCAACTGCCGAAAGTCTCCATGTGGGCCTTTCTAATCCAGGATTCAGGCTTCCCCGGGTTGTCCGAGCGTAAAATATTCTTGTGTTGCTCGAAGTACGGAGCCACCAAGCTGGAATTTTGCAGAACTGTGTGGTGTGCTTCAGTCATAGAATGACCATCCATACATATCGTGGATTTCCTTCCGATCTTGCCTTTTCCACTTAGTCTCCCCTCGTGCCGCGATTGAGGAATACCAATCAGCTTAAGGTCAGGAACATAGTCAATACAGAACTCAATTACCTCCTCATTTCCATAGCCCTTGACGATGCTTCCTTCTGGCCTAGCACGGTTACGAACATATTTTTTTAATACTCGCATGAACCTCTCAAAGGGGAACATATTGTGTAGAAATACAGGACCGAGAATGGAAATCTCTTCGACTAGGTGGAGCAGTAGGTGCGTCATAATATCGAAGAAGGATGGTGGGAACACCAACTCGAAACTGACAAGGCATTGGACCACATTGTTCTGTAACCGTGGTAGATCTTCTGGATTGATTACCTTCTGAGAGATTGCATTGAGGAATGCACATAGCTTCACAATGGCTACTCGAACATTTTTCGGTAGGAGCCCCCTCAAAGCAATCGGAAGCAATTGCGTCATAATCACGTGGCAGTCGTGAGACTTCAGGTTTTGGAACTTTTTCTCCGCCATGTTTATTATTCCCTTTATATTCGACGAGAAGCCAGACGGGACCTTCATACTGCTCAGGCATTCAAAAAAAATGACCTTCTCTTCTTTGGTAAGACCGTAGCTGGCACGACCTTGAAACCATTCCGGATGCCGGTCATCTGGGTCTTTCAAAAGTTGCTGGTCCTGCCGTGCTTCCTTTGTATCATTTGTCTTCCCATACACGCCCAAGAAGCTTAGCAGGTTAACGCAAATATTCTTCGTAACATGCATCACGTCGATTGCAGAGCGGACATCTAGGACTTTCCAATATTCTAGCTCCCAAAATATAGATTTCTTCTTCCACATGGGTGCGTGCCCGTCAACTCCCCGCGGAACTGATTGTCCGCCAGGACCCTTTCCAAAGATGACTTTCAAATCCTTGACCATATCAAATATCTCAGCACCAGTACGTTCCGCAGGCTTCGGCCGGTGATCTGCCTTGCCGTTGAAATGCTTGCCTTTCTTTCTTACGTTATGATTTCGGGGAAGAAATCAACGATGACCCAGGTACACGTTCTTCTTATAATTAACCAAACGTACACTTTCAGTCTCATGTAAGCAGTGCGTGCATGCATTGTATCCCTTATTTGTCTGTCCCGAAAGGTTACTGAGAGCAGGCCAATCGTTGATGGTTACAAAAAGCAACGCTCGTAGGTCAAATTCCTCTCCTTTGTGCTCATCCCAGACACGTACACCAGGTCTGGCCCACAACTATAAAAGTTCATCAACTAATGGCCTTAGGTACACATCGATGTCGTTCCCGGGTTGCTTTGGACCTTGGATGAGCACTGGCATCATAATGAACTTCCGCTTCATGCACAACCAAGGAGGAAGGTTGTAGATGCATAGAGTCACGGGCTAGGTGCTATGGCTGGAGCTCTGCTCGCCAAAAGGATTCATGCCATCAGTACTTAGACCAAATCTTATGTTCCTTGCGTCAGCTGCAAAATCTTTGAACACTCTGTCGATCTTTCTCCATTGCGTTCCATCAGCGGTGTGTCTCAACTCCCCGTCGGACTTACGGTCCTCTTTGTGCCATCGCAACGACTTGGCATTCTTTTTGTTCATGAACAGACGTTTCAACCGTGGTATTATAGGAGCATACCACATCACCTTGGCGGGAACCCTCTTCCTGGGTTTCTCGCCCTCAACATCGTCACCAGGGTCATCGCCTCTGATCTTATAACGCAATGCAGTGCATACAGGGCATTCATTTAAATTCTCGTATTCACCGCGGTAGAGGATGCAGTCGTTAATGCATGCATGTATCTTCAAAACCTCTAAACCTAGAGGGCAGACAACCTTCTTTGCTTCGTACGTACTGGCGGGCAACTCGTTATTCTTCGGAAACATATTCTTCAACATTTTCAGCAAATTTTCAAATGATGAGTCACCTACACCTTCCTGTGCCTTCCATTTTAGCAATTCCAGTGTGCAGCCCAGCTTTTTCAGACTATTATCGCATCCTGGATACAACGACTTTTTGTGATCCTCTAACATGCGATCCAAATTCTCCCTATCCTTGTCAGTTTCCCAGCGTCTCCGTGCATCAGCAATGGTCCGACCAAGATCATCAGCGGGCTCACCATGTGCCTCTTCTTCACCTTCACCTAACCCTTCCCCACCTTCAGCATCATCCTCCATGAAAGTATCACCGAAATGATCATGATAGTTGTCATCGATATCATCCCCTTCTTCATCTTCTTCCATTCTAACCCCTCTTTCTCCATGCTTGGTCCAACAATTATAGCTTCGCATGAAACCGTGCCGAAGCAGGTGCATGTGAACGTCTCTTGAGGAGGAGTAACCCTTCTGATTCTTACAGACAGCACATGGACAGATAATAAAACCTTGCTGCTTGTTCGCATTTGCCACTACGAGGAAATCTTTCAAACCCGTAGTGAACTCGCCGGAGAGTCGGGGACCGTACATCCATTGCCGATTCATCTGCATTATTATTATATAAAGTATATAATTAACCATCATGCATTTGTTAAACTAACTAGCTAGAAATAATACAAATTAAACAATGAACTACACACATGCATATTTTATCAATGACACATGAAAGGTTCAAGTTGCTAACCGCGATCGCGGAGGAAAAATAAATGAGAAAGCTCAAGTGTGGCTCGGACACTTCATATCATGTTTGTTTCAGGCTCTCGGGCATTTCATCGAACACCTTGTGTGCATAGGAGGAACCAAAAGCAAACCCACCACCCCCTTCTGAAAATTGTGAAGTGAGCTGAGTGAAGTGAAGTGAGCTGAGTCCTATATATAGGGATGGTCCTTTAGTCCCGGTTGGCCTGGCCAACCGCGACTAAAGGCCTTCGGGGACCTTTAGTCCCGGTTGGCCATGCCAACCGGGACTAAAGCCCCTCCCGTCCGCCAGCTGGATGGGCCTTTAGTCCCGGTTGGCCTGGCCAACCGCGACTAAAGGCCTTCGGGGACCTTTAGTCCCGGTTGGCCAGGCCAACCGGGACTAAAGCCCCTCCCGTCCGCCAGCTATCGACCGAGCGCGCTGGGCCCAGATAGTTGGTCGCGGGTCTCCTCCCGAACCGCGGCTAAAGACCCCTTTTGTCGCGGTTCGATTATTTTGGGGACTAATGGGGGCGTATGGAAGCCTCTTTTTCTACTAGTGAAACGAGTCGTGTAAACAAGATGTGTGTGATAAGTGGCAAACATCGGACTCGAATGAACTATTTGCAATGAGAAATTACAACACGGATGATCAATGCAGTTACTTCGTGTGCGATTCTGTGTGTACCCAAAACTTTGAAAAATGCAAACTAGTTGTTTGCGGTGGCGGAGTATCGCACACGATGCGTCTGCGAGTACTCGTGTGCGATGATTAGTATGTTGCACATACATTTCCTTATGTTAACATGTGTGTGAATTTGCAATATGGACAGTTAATATGCAAATGCCTTCTGGACATCGGGCACACGCTTAAAGTCAATGAACTGTGTACGATACTAATACTTTCCATGAAAATATGAACTTGGGTAACAACATTTGAGTAACATATATATATATATAGTGGTTACACTATTCGACAAAAGGAGGATCTTCGTAACACGGTTTTGACAACCATATGGTCCATATCTACATACTTAACATAGTAACAACTATCACATTTTAAGAGGCTAAGGGCCAACAACCATATGGTCCATATCTACATACTTAACATATATAGTAACAACTAGCACATTTTAAGAGGCTGAGGGCCAACAACCACAACTATCCACTTGAAGCAGCTTGATCACGGCGACTCGACATCTCTTCAATGAAAAGGAAGAGCCCTCCTATGCCTTGGTAGAGCATGAGTAGAACAGTGTCTCCAATTTTCCAATATGGATGCATTGCCACGAGAAGCGAGAACTTGTTAATTTGAATGGTTCCATTTCTGCGGGAAATGCAGTACCTTGCAATCACTTTGGCGTTATTAGCAGGCACAAGTGTAATTCGACCACGCCGGGAAATCGATCCAGGAACTGCTACAGGGGGCAATTTCTGTTGACATGTAGAATAAAAAACAATTGTAAGATATCATTGAAGATATATATAGTTGAGCATCAACATTAAAATAAGACTTTTTACCAACGTTTTGTGCACACAATTGGTCTTGTTCAGTGTGTGCACCATAGGTCTAATTAATCCCATCCAAAATCTAGCGTTCATATGCTGTGCTATCTCGGTCAGATTATCAACAAATTTTATGACATGCTTCAAGTCCTTCCAGTGAAATTTGGTACGCTTAGTAACATACAGATCGTTCACTATGCATCCAACATATCCTGCTTAAAAGGTGGAAAGGTATTATTTATTCAGAACATGGCAGAAGAATATATAGTGCGCATAAATTGGTAAATAGAATTTGTTACTGCCTAGGAACGGAGTCAGAATATGATATCACAATTGGTTGCTTAAATAGTGATCAATTGGTTGCTTAAATAGTAATATGACAGCATGGACAAAGTTGAAAGGGCACTAACCTCGATCAGACTTTGATCGGTTGATGATGTTGGGGAAGTAAACATCCATGTTAATTAGACCAGGCTGTTGTGCATGCACTATAATTTTATTGCCAACTTTCAGTTCATAACACTTAGACATTTTTCTCCAAAGGTCCGCATTAAAATAGGAGTGACCATCTTTATCAAGTTTTACGCTAACCGTCATTGTAAATCCATGTTGCGTTGTCAATATGACATCCTGGGAGTCATCAGCAAAGTAAAGCCCAAGATTTCCTTCTACTCCTGTTCTTGCAAAGCAAGGGATGTACTGCTTGAAATGAAAATTAAGATCGTAAATTAGATATATTGAAATAACAGAGCAAGATGCAAATATGGGAGTAACTGATAGAACATATCCATATATATAGAAGAAAGCAAAGTACAAAATATAGAATTAAAAATAGATAATGTAACAAAGATTTGATGCAAATATATAGATAATGTAGCAACAGACGGTATATGTTCACAAATTTAGGCCATGCCGACCGTGGTAGGTTGAGATTGAACATACCGAGCGCTCCCTGAAGTCATCCAGAATGGTGAGATAGAACTTCATTTCCGACTGGCCACGACCACAGTTGCCCGATTTGTGCTCGCACTGTGGACACATGAATGAACACCCACGAATCAGCTAGAACGAAAAATATTCCACGACGATTTCCGCCGGTTGATTAACAGCGATGGACGGACTGCGATAAGAGATGATTGAATATTTCACTAATTAAGTTGATTACCTTCTCCATGAGAAAAATCCCCGGCCCAATCCCGCAGAAAACCCTAGTCGACCAGAGTCTAGAATGTCGGGGCAGATAGGCGGCGGAAAGTGGTAGGGGCGAAATCCGGTGCCGTTTGGAGCGTGACCTACGCCCGCCGCCAACAGCCGTCGAGCTTAGGGTGCAGATTTGTGGAGGAGTCCGCGGCGAGTGAGTGGGAACGAAGTGGGCGAGGGTTTCTTTTTTCCTTTTGCATGTGTGAGTGAACACACACGGTTCGCAGAGGCGACGGAGATGTATCGTGTGCGATAGTAAATCACCGAGATTGAATGGGAATCCAAATTTCCTTTGTCCTTCATCCATGAGTTTTTTTCTATGATGAACATAAACCCTACTAATCACCGTGTTCAAATTTGACACTTTTCCGAGTTCATTTACAATATTTAGGGGATTATGTGCATTTTGTAGGCATTAATGCACGTAATTCAAATTCAAACAATCGGTGCATGAAAGGGTGCACAAGAACGGTCTGGAAAAACCATACTCGTGGTATTTAGTAATTTCTCAAGCCTTTTACAAGGAATGAGCAGAGATTTCAATGGAATGCATGGCAATAGTCAACCACAAACGCGTCATTTACTGGGTTATCAACTATAGAACAATGAAATATGTGCTTGGAAAACATGACGACTGGCATGGTGCCATGGTATGGCCTCACCGTGCCCTAGTTAAAAGCTGAGAAGGTTTGATTTATGTCGTCATGCACGCCCTTCATAAATCGAACCATCACCGAGGAAGTTCAATGCTTTCGAGAGGAAATCACCAAGATTGAAGGGGAATCCAAATTTCCATCCTAGTTTGTCATTCAGTTTTTTTTCCAACGATCAACATACCGCCTCAAATGCAACGTGTTCAAATTTGACATTTTTCCGAACTCATTTACCATATTTAGGGGATTATGTGCATTTTCTAGGCATTAATTATGCACATAATTCAAATTCGAACAATCGGTGCATGAAAAGGTGCACAAGAACGGTCTGGAAAACCATGCTCGTGCTATTTAGTACATTCTCATGCCTTTTACAAGGAATGGGCAGATATTTCAAGGAAATGTGTGACAATAGTCAACCATAAAAGCGTTGTTTACTAGGTTAACAACTATACAAAAATGAAATACATGCTTGGAAAACATGACGCCTGGTGTGGTGCCATGGTATGACCTCACCGTGCCCTGGTAAAAATGTCGTCCTGCACGACTTTCATAAAACGAACCATCACCGAGGAAGTTTCATGGTTTCGAGGGGGAAATCACCAAGATTGAAGGGGATCCAAATTTCCTTTGTCCTTTGTCGACGAGTTTTTTCTATGATGAACATACAACCTGCAAATCATCGTGTTCAAATTTGGCACTTTTGCGGGTTCATTTGCCATATTTAGGGGATTATGTGCATTTCCTAGGCATTAATGCACATAATTCCAGTTCAAACAATCGGTGCATGAAAGGGTCCACAAGAACGGCCTAGAAAACCATGCTCGTGCCATTTAGTACATTCTCATGCCTTTTCCAAGGAATAATGGACAGATATTTCGATGAAATGTGTGGCAATAGTCAACCACAAATGTTTGTTTGTTGGGTTTTCAACTATAGAAAAAATGAAATAAGTGCTTAAAAACATGACGCCTGGCATGGTGCCATGGTATGACTTCACCATGCCCTGGTAAAAATTTGAGAAGGTTTAGCTTATGTCGTCATGCACACCCTTCATAAATCGAACCATCACCAAGGAAGTTCCATGCTTTCGAGGGGGAAATCCCCAAGATTGAAAGGGAATCCAAATTTCCATCCTAGTTTGTCATTCAGTTTTTTCCAACGATCAACATACCGCCCTAATGCGACGTGTTCAAATTTTACATTTTCCCGGGCTCATTTACCATATTTAGGGGATTATGTGCATTTTCTAGGCATTAATGGACATAATTCAAATTCAAACAATCGGTGCATGAAAAGGTGCACAAGAACGGTCTAGAAAACCATGCTCGTGTTATTAAGTACATTCTCATGCCTTTTACAAGGAATGGGCAGATATTTCAAGGAAATGTGTGGCAATAGTCAACCATAAACGCGTCGTTTACTCGGTTAACAACTATACAAAAAATGAAACACATGGTTCAAAAACATCACGCCTGGCGTGGTGCCTTGGTATGGCCTCACCATGCCCTGGTAAAATTTGGAGAATGTTTTCCTTATGTCGTGATGCGCGCCTTTCATAAATTGAACCATCACAGAGGAAGTTTCATGGTTTCGAGGGGGAAATCACCAATATTGAAGGGGGTCCAAATTTCCTTTGTCCTTTGTCCATGAGTTTTTTTCTACGATGAACATACAACCTGCAAATCACCGTATTCAAATTTGGCACTTTTTCGGTTTCATTTGCCATATTTAGGGGATTATGTGCATTTCCTAGGCATTAATGCGCATAATTCAAGTTCAAACAATCGGTGCATGAAAGGGTCCACAAGAACGGCCTAGAAAACCATGCTCGTGCCATTTAGTAAATTCTCATGCCTTTTACAAGGAATGGACAGATATTTCGATGAAATGTGTGGCAATAGTCAACCACAAATGTTTGTTTGTTGGGTTTTCAACTATAGAAAAAATGAAATAAGTGATTAAAAACATGACGCCTGGCATGGTGCCATGGTATGACTTCACCATGCCCTGGTAAAAATTTGAGAAGGTTTAGCTTATGTCGTCATGCACGCCCTTCATAAATCGAACCATCACCGAGGAAGTTCCATGCTTTCGAGGGGGAAATCCCCAAGATTGAAAGGGAATCCAAATTTCCATCCTAGTTTGTCATTCAGTTTTTTCCAACGATCAACATACCGCCCTAATGCGACGTGTTCAAATTTTACATTTTCCCGGGCTCATTTACCATATTTAGGGGATTATGTGCATTTTCTAGGCATTAATGGACATAATTCAAATTCAAACAATCGGTGCATGAAAAGGTGCACAAGAACGGTCTAGAAAACCATGCTCGTGTTATTAAGTACATTCTCATGCCTTTTACAAGGAATGGGCAGATATTTCAAGGAAATGTGTGGCAATAGTCAACCATAAACGCGTCGTTTACTCGGTTAACAACTATACAAAAAATGAAACACATGGTTCAAAAACATGATGCCTGGCGTGGTGCCTTGGTATGGCCTCACCATGCCCTGGTAAAATTTGGAGAATGTTTTCCTTATGTCGTGATGCGCGCCTTTCATAAATCGAACCATCACAGAGGAAGTTTCATGGTTTCGAGGGGGAAATCACCAATATTGAAGGGGGTCCAAATTTCCTTTGTCCTTTGTCCATGAGTTTTTTTCTACGATGAACATACAACCTGCAAATCACCGTATTCAAATTTGGCACTTTTTCGGGTTCATTTGCCATATTTAGGGGATTATGTGCATTTCCTAGGCATTAATGCGCATAATTCAAGTTCAAACAATCGGTGCATGAAAGGGTCCACAAGAACGGCCTAGAAAACCATGCTCATGCCATTTAGTAAATTCTCATGCCTTTTACAAGGAATGAACAGATATTTCGATGAAATGTGTGGCAATAGTCAACCACAAATGTTTGTTTGTTGGGTTTTCAACTATAGAAAAAATGAAATAAATGTTTAAAAAACATGACGCCTGGCATGGTGCCATGGCATGACCTCACCATGCCTTGGTAAAAAATTGAGAAGGTTTGGCTTATGTCGTCATGTCCCTTCATAAATCGAACCATCACCGAGGAAGTTCCATGCTTTCGAGAGGGAAATCCCCAAGATTGAAGGGGAATCCAAATTTTCTTCGTTCTTTGCCCTGGAGTTTTTTCTACGACGAACATACACCCTGCAAATCACCGTGTTCAAATTTGGCAATTTTTCCGGGCTCATTTACCATATTTAGGGGATTATGTGCATTTTCTAGGCATTTAGCGCATATAAATCCAATCCAGCTACAGGTGCACGGGTGTGATGTGAGAGACGTGGATTGCCGTTTGATCGCGGCCCATCCTATGGTGCACACGCGCGATCCGCGTGGCTCGGGTTCCGGCCAATCATAACGCAACACACAATAGGCTCAGCGCACACTGTTTCCGGAAGCGACGGAGATGAACCGTGTGCGATAATGAACGAGCAAAATTGTAAGGGAAGCCAAATTTCTGTTGTCGTTTTCCTTTGAGCTCTTGAATACCACCATACTGTACGGTTGCCCGGCCCCTCTGTCCCAGAGCTCTCTCCAGGCGTCGTCCATGGCACCGCGACACACAATAACTGGTAAGGAAGCGATGGCATCCCACCGCGCTGCATTCCTCGCCGCCCGCGACCGCACACATGGCAAGGAAGCGATGGCATCTCGCCGCGCCGAGTTCATCACCGCCGGCGGCCAGACAGTTACATGGGCGGACTATGAGGCTGCCATGGCCGAATAGGTGGTGGATCTAGAGGCGGCCAAAGCCGCACAAGAGGAGCGGAAAAGGCAGAAAGCAGTCAAGAAAAGAGAGTCCCGCCGCCGCAAGAAAAAAGAGGCCGCACGCCATGGTGAGGAGAGCTTGGCAGAGATCGAAGTACAGTGGGCTGCCGCCTACAAGGCCGGGAAGGAGAACGCCGGCGTCTGGCCAGCATGCCCCGATGGCAGTATGTGAGAAGTAGTTTAAGTTTGTAGTATTAGAGCAAATTACCACTAGTAGTTTAAGTTTGTAGTATTAACGTACAATGTCGGTAAGAGCATCCTTTGAGGGCTTTGAGTGTTGATTAACATGTGTGCCCGTGTGCTTTTTTTGCGTTAATCATTAGAAGATCACAAAACACACAGTTTCTATGCCATACCCGTCTGCATTTTTTTGCGTTAATGACCCATAAGTCAGTTACCTGTGCGATGTTTCCTAATAAACCAGGCGTACCATTGACCAAAAAAATCAAGTACATGTGTACATTTTTTTGGAGACGGGATCTGCCAACTTTCTTTTTTCTCGCACACGAGTATTTTACGCGCTTCATCTGCGTTGTGTGTTTCCCCCGCCCAAGTTTCAAGTTTCGCACCAAAATTTTCATTAGGCGCGCGATTTCAGAATTTTTTCCTCCAACCACATCCCCTTCCCCTCAGTATCCCCCTCCCTCGCGCCTCCCCCTACCGGCATCTCAAACCGCCGCCGCTGCAACCACAGCTTCAACCACATCTACGTTCTGCTCGGATCCAGTCAGGTAACCCACCGATCTCTATCACGTCCCCGGCCTGATTGCTAAAATGGCGCCTGCAAAACATCCTCATGCCTCCAAATCCCCCGCCAGAAGCTTATGGAGGTCCATGGCGCGATGGCCGCTATGCGTGTTGACCCGGAGGAATACCTCGCCTCCGCCGCCGCCGACGACATGGTGCAGGCTCTGGCCCAGATGAAGTCCCCCAGCGACTATCCCCCGGTACTTAACAGGTAAGATCTGATCAGCTAAATCTTACCAATACCACTTGCAACATCTATGATTTGTATGGTTGATGTATTAAGCATGTTCGTGCCTTGTTTATTTCAGTACTGCACACTGTGTGATGTTCAAATATTGTTGTGTCCAGCTCAATTTCACCAATACCAGCAACAAACTTCAATACTTGACTCAGGATGTCACTAGAGATGCTGCCCATTTGCTATTTTTAGTGGATGCTAACCCTATTGTACTTAACATGCCTGTCCATGTACTTACGCAGGGTCATAACGACCGATGCTTTTGTTTGCCGTCGAGGTGAGTTGCATCCCATGTCTTACAGTATTTCACATAATTTGTGCAATTGCAGTTTAACTTCTACCATTTACTGGTTGCCTGTAGGTACACATGTCAGTGGCACTGATCCACGCTTCGACCTGGAGGAACAGCTCGCCTCCGCCATCGCTAACTTTGGGCGAGCTCTGGCCGAGATGAAGTGCCCTAGCAACTACCTCTCAAGACTTACAAAGTATGTACTCACCAGTTCAATCTTACCAATACCAGTTGCAATTAATGGCTATGTTCTGTATGGTCGCTATATTAAGCATGTTCTAGTAAACATGCCTAACCCATTTTTGCTACTTTCCCTACCTTTTTATAGACATCCGGGCCATTCTCTGCTCTGGCAGCACCTGCCTTGTGATGTTTAACTATGCCAATTGCATTTTTATTAGTACCGGTTTCAATGTCTATTAAGCCTGTTGCAATTAATAGTTGAATCCATTTTTAAACAGTTGTATTTCAGTGGCTACAAACTTACAAAACATGACTTAGGATGTTGTTAAGCCTATTGCAATTAACAGTTGTATCCATTTTTAATCTGTCCATTTGCTACCATGCTACTCTCCGCAATGAAGATATACTAGAGATGCTGCCCGTTTGCTATTTTTGGTGGATGCTAACCCTGTTGTACTTAACATGCTTGTCCATGTACTTACACAGGGTCATAATGGCCGATGATGTTGTTTGCCGTCGAGGTTAGCTGCATCCCATGTCTTACAGTATTTCACATCATTTGTGCAATTGCAGTTTAACTTCTACCATTTACTGGTTGCCTGTAGGTACACATGTCAGTGGCACTGATCCACGCTTCGACCCGGAGGAACAGCTCCCCTCCGCTGACTTTGGGCGGGCTCTGGCCAAGATGAAGTTCCCCAGCAACTACCTCTCAGGACTTACCAAGTATGTACCCACCAGTTCAATCTTACCAATACCAGTTGCAATTAATGGCTATGTTTTGTACGGTCGATGTATTAAGCATGTTCTAGTAAACGGGCCTAACACGTTTTAGCTATTTTCCCTACCTTTTTATAGACAACTAGGCCATTATCTGCTCTGGCAGCACCTGCCCTGTGATGTTTAACTCTGCCAATTGCATTTTTATCAGTACCGGTTTCAATGGCCATTAAGCCTGTTGCAATTAACAGTTGTATCCATTTTTAAAGCGTTGTATTTCAATGGCTACAAACTTACAAAACATGAATTAGGATGTTGTTAAGCCTGTTGCAATTAACAGTTGTATCCATTTTTTAGTTCGTCCCATTGCTACCGTGCTACTCTTTCGAAATGAAGATATCACTACAGATGCTGCCGTTTTATTACCATTTGCTATTTTTGGTGGATGTTAACCCTGTTGTAGTTAACATTGGCTTTCCATGTACTTACACAGGGCTACAATGGGCGATGCTGTTGTTTGCCGTCGAGGTTAGCTGCATCCCATGTCTTATACATCATCTATTCCTAAATATAAGTATTTTTAGAGATTCCAATATAGACTACATAAGGAGCAAAATGAGTGAATCTAGATTCTAATCTAAACTATATCTATAATTCTATATACATCCGTATGTAGTTCATATTGAAATCTAAAAAGGATACTTGTACTTAGGAACATAGGTAGTTGTATTTTACATCATTTGTGCAATCTCAGTTTAGCTTCTAACATTTACTGGTTGTTTGTAGGTACATATATGAGCGGTACTGATCCACGCTTCGATCCCTTTTGCGTATGGGGCAATGAGATATTCATGAACAAGCGTCAAGTGAGGAAACTAAGAAAGATTGTTAGGCAAAAGAAACAGGTGATTGGAATTAAGCTCTTTATTTACACTTTGCCGAAGACAACAGTGAACTTTAGGATGGTAAGTAACGTGTTGTCTTTTCCCCCTTCCCACAATAAGTTACTCTATTAGACCTCAGTATCTGATATTTTTCTCTTTTCAGTGGTTTCCGAAGCTATTAAGTGATGATTACCTTGCAAACTACATGACCGGAGTGGAGGCAACTAAGGTTAAAGTATATAATTCATGCTACCATGATAATGCTCTAGAAGTCTTCCTGAAGGCGGTGAAGGATGGGTGGGCGATCGTCACAAGGGGTTGGACAAAAGTGGTTCATGCCTATGGCATGCAGGAAGGCACATTATGGGCATTCCACTTCTTCAACACCGTCACCAGTCAAAATGATTTACACTTGTCTCTTCACCTTTACCGCCTTTAAATACTGTGGTTCATCATAGTTAATTGCTGCCTAATCCTGTAATTACTGAACATATTGTACTGGCAATTTTATTTATGGATTCGTTGTTGAACCATTGTGCTGAGAATTTGAATTGCACGTTTCATATTTCAAAATTTCCAATTCATATAATAAATTACAGGCAAAAATAAAAAGAGAACAGATGGTCATGGACCTTTGCAAACGGTTCTAGCAGTAAAAGCGCTTGCGATGGATAGCCCAATGCCACACAATTTTCTTCATCAAATCATGTGTGATATAGTTGATGAAAGAAAACAGTTAACCAAGGCAGACCGTGTGTGATAGTTACACCTTTCACACACGAGCCTACACATAAAACTGTGTGGGATGTAGGTATGAACGGAAACGTTTTCCCTGGATTGACTGTGTGGGATGTACATAAGAACGGAAACGTATTCCTTGGATTGACTGTGTGTGATATACATATGAACGGAAATGTTTTTCTGGGATTCACCGTGTGGGATGTACATACCTATGGAAATGATTTTCTCGGATTACCGTGCGGGATGTACATACCTACATAAATGATTGGGTTTCGATGCCTCGCCCGATCGCACACGGCCCCAGCCTGGGTCCCAGGAGGGCCTATCCCCGATGATTTCTAGGTCATGTGGGAAGGACCCCCCCTATCGCCCACACTGACTTGGTGATGGTTCCAAATGCCGTCATGGAAAGGGGTTAAAAACCGTTTGTATAGCACTGACGCGTACGAGTGAATGTCTTATTTTGATTCGGCGGTATTGTTGGATGAAGCGGCCCGGACCAACCTTACATGACCACGTTCATGAAACCGGTTCCACCGATAGACATGCAACTAGTTTTGCATAAAGGTGGATGGCGGGTGTCTGTTTCTCCAACTTTAGTTGAATCAAATTTGACTGCGGCCGGTCCTTGTTGAAGGTTAAAACAACACACTTGATAAATCATCGTTGTGGTTTTGATGCGTAGGTAAGAACGGTTCTTACTAGAAGCCCGTAGCAGCCACGTAAAACTTGCAACAACAAAGTAGAGGACGTCTAACTTGTTTTTGTAGGGCATGTTGTGATGTGATATGGTCAAGACATGATGTGATATACGTTATTGTATGAGATGATCATGTTTTGTAAAAAGTTATCGGCAACTGGCAGGAGCCTTATGGTTGTCGCTTTAATGTATGAAATGCAAACGCCATGTAATTGCTTTACTTTATCACTATGCGTTAGCGATAGTTGTAGAAGAAATAGTTGGCGAGACGACCACGACGCTACGATGGAGATCAAGGTGTCAAGATGGTGACAATGGAGATCATGACGGTGCTTTGGAGATGGAGATCAAAGGAACAAGATGATGATGGCGATATCATGTCACATGTTTTGATTGCATGTGATGTTTATCTTTTATGCATCTTATTTTTCTTAGTACGGCGGTAGCATTATAAGATGATCCCTTACTAAAATTTCAAGGTATAAGTGTTCTCCCTGAGTATGCACCGTTGCGACAGTTCGTCGTGCTGAGACACCACGTGATGACCAGGTGTGATAGGCTCTACGTTCACATACAAAGGGTGCAAGACAGTTTTGCACATGCGGAATACTCAGGTTAAACTTGACAAGCCTAGCATGTACAGACATGTCCTCGGAACACTGGAGACCGGAAGGTCGAACGTGATTCATATAGTAGATATGATCAACATAGAGATGTTCACCATTGAAGACTACTCCATCTCACGTAATGATTGGACATGGTTTAGGCTATTTGGATCACGTGATCATTTAGACGACACGAGGGATGTCAATCTAAGTGGGAGTTCTTAAATAATATGATCAGTTGAACTTAATTTATCATGAACTTAGTCCAGATAGTATTTGCATATCTATGTTGTAGATCAATAGCTCGCGATATAGCTCCTATATATTTTTGATATGTTCCTAGAGAAAAATAAGTTGAAAGTTGATAGTAGCAATGATGTGGACTGGGTCCGTGATCTGAGGAGTATCCTCATTGCTGCACAGAAGAATTATGTCCTTGATGCACCGCTAGGTGACAGACCTATTGCAGGAGCAGATGCACACGTTATGAATGTTTGACAAGCTCAGTGTGATGACTACTTGATAGTTTAGTGCGCCATGCTTTACGGCTTAGAACCGGGACTTCAAAAATGTTTTGAACGCCATGGAGCATATGAGATGTTCCAAGAGCCGAAAATGATATTTCAGACTCATGCCCATGTTAAGAGGTATGAGACCTCTAACAAGTACTTTGCCTACAAGATGGAGGAGAATAGCTCAGCTAGTGAGCATGTGCTCAAAATGTCTGGGTACTACAATCGCTTGAATCAAGTGGGAGTTAATCTTCCAGATAAGATAGTGATTGGCAGAGTTCTCTAGTCACTATCACCAAGTTACTAGAACTTCGTGATGAACTATAATATGCAAGGGATAACGAAAACGATTCCCAAGCTCTTCGCGATGCTGAAATCTGCGAAGGTAGAAATCAAGAAATAGCATCAAGTGTTGATGGTTAAAAAGACCACTAGTTTCAAGAAAAAAGGCAAGGGAAAGAAAGGGAACTTCAAGAAGAATGGCAAGCAAGTTGTCGCTTCCATGAAGAAGCCCAAAACTGGACCCAAGCCTGAAACTGAGTGCTTCTACTGCAAAAGAAATGGTCACTAGAAGAGGAACTGCCCCAAATACTTAGCGGATAAGAAGGATGGCAAAGTGAACAAAGGTATATTTGATATACATGTTATTTATGTGTACTTTACTAGTGTTCATAGTAGCCCCTGGGTATTTGATACCGGTTCAGTTGCTAAGATTAGTAACTCGAAATAGGAGTTGCAAAATGAACAGAGACTAGTTAAAGGCAAGGTGACGATGTGTGTTGGAAGTGATTCCAATGTTGATAAGATCACCATCGCACCCTCCCTTTACCTTCGGGATTAGTGTTGAACCTAGATAAATGTTATTTGGTGTTTGCGTTGAGCATGAATATGATTGGATCATGTTTATTGCAATACGGTTATTCTTTTAAGTCAAAGAATAATTGTTGTTCTGTTTACATGAATAAAACCTTCTATGGTCATACACCCAATGAGAATGGTTTATTGAATCTCGATCGTAGTGATACACATATTCATAATATTGATGCCAAAAGATGAAAAGTTGATAATGATAGTGCAACATACTTGTGGCACTGCCGTTTAGGTCATATTGGTGTAAAGCGCGTGAAGAAACTCCATGCTGATGGACTTTTGGAATCACTTCATTATGAATCATTTGATACTTGCGAACCATGCGTCATGGGCAAGATGACTAAAACTCCGTTCTCAGGAACAATGGAGCGAGCTAATGACTTATTGGAAATAATACATACCGATGTATGCGGTCCGATGACTGTTGAAGCACGTGGTAGGTATCGTTATGTTCTCACCTTCATAGATGATTTGAGTAGGTATGGGTATACCTACTTAATGAAACACAAGTCTCAAACATTTGAAAAGTTCAAAGAATTTCAGAGTGAAGTAGAAAATCATCGTAACAAGAAAATGAAGTTTCTACGATCTGATCGCGGAGGCGAATATTTGAGTTACGAGTTTGGCCTTCATTTAAAACAATGTGGAATAGTTTCACAACTCACGCCACCTAGAACACCACAGTGTAATGATGTGTCCAAACGTCATAACCGTACTTTATTAGATATGGTGCGTTATATGATGTCTCTAACCGATTTACCACTATCATTTTGGGGTTATGCATTAGAGACAGCCGCATTCACGTTAAATAGGGAACCGTCTAAATCCGTTGAGATGACACCATATGAACTATGGTTTGGCAAGAAACCTAAGCTATCATTTCTTAAAAGTTTGGGATGTGACGCTTATGTCAAAAGGCTTCAGCCTGATAAGCTCGAACCCAAAGCGGAGAAGTGCATCTTCATAGGATACCCTGAGGAAACCATTGGGTACACCTTGTACCACAGATCCGAAAGGCAAGATCTTTGTTGCTAAGCATGGATCCTTTCTAGAGAAGGAGTTTCTCTCGAAAGAAGTGAGTGGGAGGAAAGTAGAAATTGATGAGGTAATTGTACCTTCTCTCGAATTGGAAAGTAGCTCATCAGAGAAATCCGTTCACGTGATACCTACACCAACTAGAGACGAAGCTAATGATGATGATCATGAAACTTCATATCAAGTTACTACTGGACCTCGTAGGTTGAACAGAGCACGTTCCACACCAGAGTGGTACGGTAATCCTGTTCTGGAAGTCATGTTACTAGACCATGACGAACCTACGAACTATGAAGAAGCTATGATGAGCCCAGATTCCGATAAATGGCTTGAGGCCATGAAATCTGAGATACGATCTATATATGAGAGCAAAGTGTGGACTTTGGTTGACTTGCCTGATGATCGGTGAGCCATTGAGAATAAATGGATCTTCAAGAGGAAGATGGACACTGATGTAGTGTTACTATCTACAATGTTCGACTTGTCGCAAAAGGTTTTCAACAAGTTCAAGGTGTTGACTACGATGAGATTTTCTCACTCGTAGCGATGCTTAAGTCTGTCCGAATCATGTTAGCAATTGCCGCATTTATGAAATCTGGCAAATGGATATCAAACTTGCATTCCTTAATTAAAGAAGAGTTGTATATGATGCAACCAAAAGGTTTTTTCAATCCTAAAGGTGCTAACAAAATGCGCAAGCTCCAGCAATCCATCTATGGACTGGTGCAAGCATCTCCGAGTTGGAATATATTCTTTGATGAGTTGATAAAAGCATATAGTTTTATACAGACTTGCGGTGAAGCCTGTATTTACAAGAAAGTGAGTGGGAGCACTACGGCCTTTCTGATAAGTATATGTGAATGACATATTGTTGATCAGAAATGATGTAGAATTTTCTGGAAAGCATAATGGAGTGTTTGAAAGGAGTGTTTTCAAAGAAAGACCTCGGTGAAGGTGCTAACATATTAGGCATCAAGATCTATAGAGATAGATCAAGACGCTTGATAAGACTTTCGATGACTACATACCTTGATGAGATTTTGAAGGAGTTCAAAATGGATCAGTCAAAGAAGGGGTTCTTGCCTAAGTTGTAAGGTATGAATTTGAGTAAGACTCAAAGCCCGACCATGGCAGAAGATAAAGAGAGAATGAAAGTCATTCCCTATGCCTCAGCCATAGGTTCTAGAAAGTATGCCATGCTGTATACCAGACCTATTGTGTACCTTGCCATGATTTTGGTAAGGGGGAACAATAGTGATCTAGGAATAGGTCACTGGACAGCGGTCAAAATTATCCTTTGGTACCTAAAAAGGACTAAGGAAATGTTTCTCGGTTATGGAGGTGACAAAGAGTTCGTCGTAAAGGGTTACATCTATCCAAGCTTTGACACTGATCTGGATGACTCTGAGTCTCAATCTGGATACATATTGAAAGTGGGAGCAATTAGCTAGAGTAGCTCCATGCAGAGCATTGTAGACATAGAAATTTGCATAATACATACGGATCTGAATATGACAGACCCGTTGACTAAACCTCTCTCACAAGCAAAACATGATAACACCTTAGTACTCTTTGGGTGTTAATCACATAGCATGTGAACTAGATTATTGACTCTAGTAAACCTTTTCGGTGTTGGTCACATGGCGATGTGAACTATGAGTGTTAATCATGTAAAGATGTGTGTTAAATCACATGGCGATGTGAACTAGATTATTGACTCTAGTGCAAGTGGAAGGCTAAAAGAAATATGCCCTATAGGCAATAATAAAGTTGTTATTTTATATTTCCTTATATCATGATAAATGTTTATTATTCATGCTAGAATTTTATTAACCGGAAACTTGATATATGTGTGGATACATAGACAAAACACCGTGTCCCTAGTAAGCCTCTACTAGACTAGCTCGTTAATCAAAGATGGTTAAGTTTCCTAACCATAGACATGTGTTTTCATTTTATGAACGGGATCACATCATTAGGAGAATGATGTGATGGACAAGACCCATCCGTTAGAATAGCATATTGATCGTTCAGTTTTATTGCTATTGCTTTCTTCATGTCAAATACATATTCCTTCGACTATGAGATTATGCAACTCCCGGATACCGGAGGAATGCCTTGTGTGCTATCAAACGTCACAACGTAACTGGGTGATTATAAAGATGCTCTACAGGTATCTCCGAAGGTGTTTGTTGGGTTGGCATAGATCAAGATTAGGATTTGTCACTCCGAGTACCGGAAAGGTATCTCTGGGCCCTCTCGGTAATGTACATCATAATAAACCTTGCAAGCAATGTGACTAATGGGTTAGTTGCGGGATGATGTATTACGAAACGAGTAAAGAGAATTGCCGGTAACAAGATTGAACTAGGTATGAAGATACCGACGATCGAATCTCGGGCAAGTAACATACCGATGACAATGGGAGTAACGTATGTTGTCATTGCGGTACGACCGATAAAGATCTTCGTAGAATATATGGGAACCAATATGAGCATCCAGGTTCCGCTGTTGGTTATTGACCAGAGAGGTGTCTCGGTCATGTCTACATAGTTGTCGAACCCGTAGGGTCCGCACGCTGAACGTTCGATGACGATTTTGTATTATATGAGTTTTGTGATTTGGTGACCAAATGTTGTTCAGAGTCCCGGATGAGATCAAGGACATGATGAGGAGTCTCGAAATGGTCGAGAGGTAAAGATTCATATATAGGATGATAGTATTAGGACACCGGAAGCGTTCAGGGGGTACCGGGTACGTATGGGGTCACCGGAAGGGGTTCCGGGCATCCCCCCGGCAACTACATGGGCCTAATGGGCCAAGAAGGGGACAGACCAGCCCCTAGGGGGCTGGTGCACCCCATATAGGCCGAAATAGGTGGGGAGGAAAGAGGAGAAGAGGGAAAGGAAGGGGAGGGATTCGGCCTCCCCCTTCCTTCTCTCCTCCCTCCTCCTTCCTTCCCCCTCCGGATGAATATGGAAGGGGGGAGCCGAATTGGGAGGGGCCCAAGTAGGATTCCTCCTACTTGGGGCACCCCCTTGGCTGCCTCTCCTCCCCTCCAACCTATATATATGAGGGGGCACCGCTAGAAGATACAACATTGATTCCTAGCCGTGTGTGGCGCCCCCTCCACAGTTTACGCCTCCGGTCATATCTTCATAGTGCTTAGGCGAAGCCCTGCGTGGATCACTTCACCATCACCGTCACCATGTCATCGTGGTGATGGAACTCTCCCTCGACACTTTGCTGGATCAAGAGTTCGTGGGATGTAATCGAGCTGAACGTGTGCAGAACTCGGAGGTGTCATACGTTCGGTGCTTGATCGGTCGGAACAAGAAGAAGTTGGACTACATCAACCGCGTTGTCAAACGTTTCCGCTTTCGGTCTACGAGGGTACGTGGACACACTCTCGCCCTCTCGTTGCTATGCATCTCCTAGATAGATCTTGCGTGGGCGTAGAATTTTTTTGAAATTGCATGCTATGTTTCCCAACAAGAACAATCTGAAGAAAAACAAAAATCAACTCCCGGTGCTGTAATGAAGCACTGGAACTGTGATGATACAAGTAATGATATAGTTTTGAATCTTAATTTATTGCTATGGCTGGAACGAGCAATTGTTTTGCCACTCTTAATGTAATATGTAATTATTTTTACTTGTGCAAACAGGGATGTTCTTTGAAGATAACATATATTTTAGTAGAACTGCACAAGAAGATGTTGGAAGCATTAAACTAATCGAGGAGTATATAGTAAGCATGCAACCACAGTAGATAACAACAGATGGTCCCGAGAAGTGCTTCATATGTATGCTCTACACAATAATTAATTAACTCAAGCTACCCACCCGTGTCCGGCTGAGCCGAACAGAAGCACTTTCTCCAGCGGACTGAGCTTTAGTGACTTAACTGCAGGTGCAGTTACGTCACTGACATGTGGGCCAGATGCCTGTTGGGCCCACATGTTAGTGACCCAACTGCACCTGTAGTTAAGTAATTGAAGCAGTGTCCTTCTCCAGCACAGCTCTCCGAGTCCACGTCGCCGCCAAGAAGCTAATCGGCCATCAATAGTCAACCCGCCAAGCTTGGCTTCAATCGGAGGGTAGCAGCGGTGGCCTTACTTGCACCCGAGCGGCTGTGACCTACCGTGTTCTACTCTTCCTTGTTTTCTGTGTGGCGCGGCGTCGAGCAGGGCGGGGCCTCGGTGAAGCTGGCGATGTCCTCTATATCGTTGCCGGCGGGGCGGCGCCTCGGCGGAGCGGGGGAAATCCTCCCCCTCACTGCCGGCAAGGTGGGGCCTTGGCGGAGCCGGCGATGTCCTCTGCCTCATTGTTGGCGGGGTAGGGCCTCAGCGGAGCAGGGCCTCGCCGAAGCCGGCGAAGTCCTCCGCCTCGGTGCCGGCGGGGCGGAGGCAGCGATGTCCTCTACCTCGTTGTTGGCGGGGCGGGGCCTCGGCGGAGCAGGGCCTCGCCGAAGGCGGCGGAGTCCTCCACCTCGGTGCCGGCGGGGCGTGGCCTCGGCAGAGCCGGCATTGTCCTCCACCTCGTCGTCGGTCTCACCAAAAGTGCCACGCCCGCTTCATCGTCCTCCTTGTAGGTGGCCGCAACCTCCTCCATGCGGTACCGCCAGCGCGTGAGGCGGCTCTCGCGGGCGGAGCGGTACGACTCGAGCAGCGCCTCCTGCTCTGCCCACTCCACGGCGATCTACTCCTCCGCCTGCAGGTGCTCCTGGAGGAGATGGTGGTTGTAGGCGGCGTCGGCCTGCGCCTCCCGGAACTGCTCCTCACGCTTTTGCCTCACCGTGTTCATCTATTGGGCATGGGCCTCGCCGATGGTCATGGTGCAATACACCGGAAAGGATGGCACGGAGGAGGGGGTTGGCGCCGGATCATCGACTACCACGTTCTCCATTGGGACGTCGTCGTCCTCCGGCTGCCTGCCGGCCAGCCAGTCAGAAGCAATGGCTACCATCTTCTTCTGGCCCGTCGTCCGCCTGTCCTGAAGAGCGCTGGAGCGCGAGGAAGCCATTGTGGGCAGTAGTGGTGTGGACAGGAGAAAGGGAACGAAGGCGGATGACTGCGGCTATGGCCAGCGCAACAGTTTATATAGCAATGGTGGGCGGCAGAGGGACTGACGGCTGGCGCCGAAGTAGCCGCCTCGGCAACCGCGTATCATTAATGTGGGTGACAGATGTATGGACGGATGACACTTGTGTCGGTTGAACGCGGAGCAATCACCTGCACCGAGAAGCAACGCTAGCGGGCGCTAGCCGTTTCGGGCGTAAAGTGCGCGCAGGCAAGGGAGGCGGTCTGGGTGGGCCAGGGCGGTCTGACTCGTGCTTGGCAGCGGTCTGGTCTAACAGCCGGACATGCTAGCTCACCGAGCTGAGCGATGACAATCAGATGATGGACGTGGCTTCCGACCCGGAGCCGGCGCCACCGCCCAAGCCGGTTCATGGCGTGTTCACCATAGAGTAGGTGCGGCTAGACTTCGATGCCCTAATGGCGGAAGAGCTACCATTGCAGGAGGAGCTGTGCTGCAACCTCCGTCTCCTCAACGAGCACCGGCTCGCGGAAGGACAAATCGCCGGCGAACAAGCGAATGACAATGCCATTGCAGACATGTGGCCCTATGATCCTGGCTTCCTGAATGAGCAGCAGGCACTGTATCAGACTATCTGTAGGGCCGTTGAGGCCCTCTCCGTCGTCTTGTTGCGCTCGCCGTGGTGCCGCCGTCTCGCGTTGTCAACATGGTCAACGAACAAGAGGAATCAGGAGATGAATTTAATTGGAGAGGATGACAATGGATCCCACCAGGGCCATAGCCGCACGTACGCAAGTGCCTCCTTACTAGTATATACAACTATAACTTTTTTGCTTCCTCCTGGTTTCCTGACATCACGGTCCCACACCATTGTCAACCTATATAGTCAATAAACGAGAGAATTGCACAAGGAGCGGCTGACAACTGGGACCCAGCAGCTCGTGCAATATTTGTGTTTTTGAGGTGTGAGCAGCGTTTTTCTTGAGCGATGTTTTTTTTGTTGTTCCGAGGAGCAGGGTATCAATTGGGCGGGCTCTGGCCCGTCTGGCCCAGGCTATTATTTTATGTCGACCAAATATCCAGCCCCGATATTAATACTTAAATGTGAAAATGGCTAGCCCAGCTATTCTTTTTGTGTGGAATACCCAACCCAGGTCAACTTGTTATTCTCCGGGCCGCATTAGACTTGCCAAGAAAATGGGCTTTAAGAAATAATAAATGGGCTGTAATTAAAAAAATTGGTTGTAAATATAAAAAATGCACCGAACAGGTACATTTTTAATTCTTCTAAAAAAGGTACATTTTTTAATTTCATTACTTGTCGCGCTTGCAAAATTTCGTTGGATTTTTACCTAACACAAATTTATTTTGAAATTATGTTTAATCTGACTCTAAATTTCGGGTTAAAAAATATTTCAAATCGCATCAAAATGTTGGAAATTTTGTTGAATTTTTTTGAGCGGTTGGCTAAAATTATTAACAAAGTCGTGGCTAGAAAATGGGTTGTAATTTTAACAAATAGTAAATGGTCTGGGTAAATTACATTAGAATTAAAAATGGCCTATACATAACAAATCACAAATGGGCTATATGTTCTCTGCCATAGATGTGATGGTCACTTGTGGGCCTACTAAGTTGACGAGTACGCAAGGCTTTGTCAACTTATAGTCAACACATGATTCTATTAGCGGTGGTCGTCTGATGTCCATCTAACGGCTGTGGTGCTTCTTCAATCTCGGATATTCATGCTTCAGCCGCCCAAACCACCGCTGGCGGTACCGCCTGCTACCGCGTCCCGTGGCCGGTTGTGCTGCCGCGCAGGCCTCACCGGCCCACCCTACTTCCATCGCCGTTCAGGCCATTCCTCTACTCACCAACACCTCCCGTTATTCTCCGGTGACGACAGCCTCACACCACAGCCGAACTAGTGAACCCTCATGCTCCCCTCCGTGGGGCATCCACTGCTGTGTCTTCGCCGGCTCCGGGTCGTTCCCTTCCTAGGCCTCGCCATCATCCACCGCGTTGGTTCTCTCGGTGCGGCGTGGTCAACTTTGTCAACAAACGACAACCATCGGAAGAGGCATGAACATGGAGTGGCTGACAGTAGGGTGCCTCATGGCCCATGGCCGCACGCGAGCAAGTCCCTCCTTATTATGTGAAAACAAATGATTTATCCCCCTGACAGGTTTGAGGCACCAGCTACATCTTCGCACGTAGGGAAGTGTTTCCTTTATTACGTGGAAAAAAGTTACCTCTCCCTGATAGCTGGGACCCACCAGCTTTATTATGATCCATTTTGCAAAAATATAGATTGTCCCAAAGATGCTAAATTGTTTTCTTTTTGTTCTAAATTGGAAAATAAGAAATTTAAAACCCCAGAAAACATCTTCACACGCAAGGAAGTGCCACCTTATTACGAGCAAAAAAAAATGATTCCCCCTGCTAGGTGGGACCCACTAGATTTGGAGGCTGACTTGTGGGCCAACTAAGTTGACGCGTACGGGCTTTGTCAACTTAGTCAAAACAATTCTAGCTGCACTAACCATTGGATGTTAAATCAACGGCCGTGATGCGTCTTCAACCTCTGGTCTTCTTGCTCCAGCCGCCCAAACCAGGCCCGCCGTACCGCCTGCTCCAGCCTCCCGTGGCCGGCTGTGCTGCCACGCAGGCCTCACGGACCGACCATACTACGACTGGCCAGACCTTCCCTCTACTCACCCACATCCCCTGTTATTCTCTGGAGACGGCGGACTTACACCGCAGACGAACCAGTGAACCCTCGTACTCCCCTCTGAATGGGCATCCACCCGCCTCGTCTTCCATGGCTCCTCATCGTTCCCTTCCTAGGCCTCGCCGTCGTCCACCGCCTTGATGCTCTCGATGCCTCGTGGTCAACGAGGTCAACGAACGGCAGCCATCGGAAGTGGACTTTAGGCTGTGAGGCTGACAGCTGGACCCACTAGGTACATCTTCAAAACTAAGGAAGTGTCTCCTTATTACTCGCAAATAAAAATGATTCCTCCCCCCTGATAGCCGGGACCCACCAGCTATATCTTCGCACGCAAGGAAGTGCATCCTTATCCTCCCTGACAGCTGGGACCCGCCCGGTCGAAGCGTATGTAGCGTTGTCACGAACGTGTACGTACATACTGGTCGATCGGCCTCTCTGCAACGATGAACCATGGCCGAGCAAGCAGCGGCATGTGTAGTAGTAGACGATGTCAAGTTGGCGGCGGAGGAAGACTCGGCATGCCCCCGACGTAGCAGTTCAGGCAGTCCCTTCTAAACCGTGTACACGTACGTACATCCAGATGCCAAAAAATACGGCCACGCACGTACATACGGGCGGGGTCTCGAACACCTACTCGCGCATACGTACGGCCAGGGCTCGTGTACATGGAGAGGCAGCGGACGGCATCAACGGCGTCGTGTTCATCGGGAGCCAACCGGCTTGGACGGAACAGCCGAAACGAGGTCTGGCGTACCACAGAACGGAGAAACGGGCCTTCTGTTCGACCGCGTATGGTCGAAACGGGGTCCTGTTCATCGGGAGGGGTCTGGTGTACCGCAAAACGGAGGAAACAGACTTGTGTTGGAGTGCCTATGATCGAAACGGGGTCCTGTTGATCGGGAGGGGTGTGGCGTAACGCAAAACGGAGGAAACGGACTTGTGTTGGAGTGCCTACGGTCGAAACGGGGTCCTGTTCATCCACCGTCTACTGCCTCGCTCCAGCCTCCACGGGCTACTGTTCATCCACCGTCGACCTCGTCCAGCCTCCACGGGCTACTGTTCATCCAGCCTCCACCAGCTGCTATTCATAGAGCCTCCATGGGGTCCTGTTCATCCACCCCCAACCGGCTGGGGTGCGGCAGCCTCCTCGGAGTCCTGTTCATCCAGCGGCAATGGCCTACTACCACAAGGTCCTGTTCATCCAACCCCCACCGGGGACTGTTCATCCACATCCAACCAACCGGCTCGACTCACCACGTCTCGACTCGTTCTACGTACCGCGCGCACGGTAGCAACGGTCACTGTTCATCGAGAGGCAACCCAACACCGGCTGGCTACGTCTCGCACGGGGGCTCGATCGGCTTCAGTAAGCAGCAGCAGTGATTGATCGCTCGGGTATAGTTAGCAGCAGCAAAGGAATCGCTCGGGTTCAGTCAGTAGCGAATGAATCGCTCGGGTTCAGTTAACAGCCAAGCGATCGATCGCACGGGTTCAGTAACGTGCAATCGCTCAGTTTCAGTTAGCCAATGCATCGCTCGGCCCCGACCGCCCATCGTAACCGGGAACTCCCCAATATTTTCCACGCCCTCGCTTCTACCATAATTTTTTCCGTCATGGATGGCCCAAATAATGTCATGCAGTTGCGTCTCCGGCCCGCACAGGACGAAAAGCCCATTTTCTGTCATGATTTTTTGTCATAGAAGTAGGAGCTAACCACATCTATGATGATACCGGGTTTTGTCATAATTATCGTCATAGAAGTGTCATAAGCATGACAGACAAAATCGTTCGGCCCAAAATGTCACGGATGTGTCTTTTTTTTGTAGTGATAACATACAAGTATTGGGTCGATTCAATATGGTTGTTCTTCTAACGTCATACCCCCAGTGTTGTTTTAGGACTATCGTTACACTTAACGATATCCTAAGATCCAGAAAACATGATCACCGACAACAGTTCAGCTAGTCTTAGAGGAGAGACCGGGAACCTATTGTTTACCGTTTATCATTTCACACATGCATATCAGTTTTCCACTGAAATCGCATATTCCAGGATCATAGCAGTTATAGCATGAAATATAAACTTTTAATTATCAGTAGTGGAAATATAATAATACAATATTATTGCCTCTAGGGCATATTTCCAGCAGTCTCCCACTTGCACTAGAGTCAATAATCTAGTTTACATAGTCTCTTTAATACCTATGGCTATTCGGTGTTGCTCATGCTTTGCTCATGGTAGAGCCTTTGTCATCGGGTCCGACACATTCAAATCCGTGTGAACCTTGAGAACCTTCACAAAACCCTTCTCGACATGCTGCCGGATAATGTGATACTTGCGCTTGATATGTCTGGTCTTCATGTGGGATCTCGGTTCCTTTGCTTGAGCAATGACACCACTATTATCACAATAGATTTCCATTGGGTTCATCGCACTTGGGACCACACCAACTTCTTCAAGAAACTTCTTGATCCAGACTGCCTCCTCCGAAGCTTCTGAAGCCGCAATGTATTCTACTTCCGTTGTAGAATCCGCAACAGTGTTTTGCTTAAAACTTTTCCAAACAACCGCACCACCATTAAGGGTGAAAACATAACCCGATTGAGACATATAGTCATCTATATCAGACATGAAGCTTGCATTGGTGTAACCATCTAAAATGAGTTCTTCATCTCCCCCATAGACTAGGAGCATGTCCTTTGTCCTTCTAAGGTACTTAAGAATATTTTTAACAACTTCCCAATGAGCCAATCCAGGATCACTTTGGTACCTGCTCTACTAACACTTAGTGCATAAGAAACATCGGGTCTAGTACATATCACAACATACATGATGGATCCAATTGCCGAGGCATATGGGACTCCACTCATCTGCACTCGCTCATCAACTGTCTTTGGACATTGATTCTTGATGAGTGTTGTGCCATGTGACATTGGGAGAAAACCTTTCTTTGCATAGTCCATTTTAAACCTCTTTAAAACCTTGTCAATGTACGTGCTTTGGCTTAGCGCAATTAGACGTCTTGATCTATCGCTATAGATCTTTATGCCTACTATATATGCAGCTCCGCCTAAATCCTTCATTGAAAACACACTCTTCAAATAATCTTTTATTGTGCTAAGAAACTTTGTATCATTTCCAATCAATAATATGTCATCTACATACAAGATTAAACAATGCTACAGAGCTCCCACTAAGCTTCTTGTATACACAAGCTTCTTCATCATTTTTTATGAAGCCAAACTCTTTTACCACTTCATCAAAACATCGATTCCAGCTTCTTGATGCTTGCTTCAGACCATAGATTGATTTTTGAAGTTTGCATACCTTTCCGACATCCTTTCGATCTATAAAACCTCTTGGTTGTATCATGTATACATCCTCTTTCAGAAACCCATTTAGGAAAGCAGTTTTGACATCCATCTGCCATATCTCATAATCAAAACATGCAGCTATTGCCATCATAATCCGTACATATTTTAGCATTGCTACTAGAGAGAAAGTTTCATCATAATCAACTCCCTCAACTTTTGAAAACCCTTTCGCTACTAGCCTTGCTTTATAGATGGTAGGATTACCATCTGCATCTGCTTTTCTTTTGAAGATCCATTTGCACTATATGGGTTTCACACCCTCTGGAGGATCAATCAAGTTCCGAACTTGATTCTCGTACATGGACTCCATTTCAGATTGCATGGCTTTATGCCATTCTTTTGAGTTGGGCGCCGCCATCGCTTCTTTGTAGTGCGCAGGTTCATCTTCTTCCAAGATGAACATTTCGTTGTGAAATCATTCAGGAGGTTCAACAACTCTGCGTGACCTACGCAATTCAGTTACAGTTTTAACCGGTGTTTCTACAGTTGGTGTAGTAACTTCTGGTTCAGTTGTGTGGACAACTTCTGGAACAGATTCTGTTTCGTTAGTCCTTTCAACTTCTGGAACAGATTCTGTTTAGTTAGTCCTTTCAACTTCTGGAGATTCAGTAATCTTGTCAAGTTGTACTGTCCTCCCACTCACTTCTTTAGCAAGAAACTCCTTCTCAAGAAAGTGTCCATTCTTTACGGCAAACACTTTGTCTTCGGACTTTTGGTAGAAGGAATACCCAATTGTTTCTTTGGGATAACCTATAAAGTAACATTTTTCTGCTTTGGGATCGAGCTTATTTGGTTGTAAACGTTTAACATAAGTCTCGTAGCCCCAAATCTTGAGATGTGACAAATTGGGTTTCTTCCCATTCCATAACTCATATGGTGTCGTCTCAACAGACTTTGACAGTGCTCTGTTTAGTGTAGATGTTGTTGTTTCAAGTGCATATCCCCAAAATGATAAAAGCGGATCGGTAAGAGACATCATTGACCTCACCATGTCTAACAAAGTTTGGTTACGTCTTTCTGACACTCCATTTCTCTGTGGATTTTTGGGAGGAGTAAGTTGTAAAACAATTCCACAATCACCTAGATGTTTGCTAAACTCATGACTTAGATATTCTCCTCCACGATCTAATTGTAGAAATTTTATCTTTTTCCACGATGATTCTCAACTTTGTTCTGAAATTCTTTGAACTTTTCAAATGTTTCAGACCTGTGTTTCATCAAGTAGATATAACCGTATCTACTCAAATCATCAGTGAAGGTTACGAAGTATAAGTATACACCGCACACCAGAATACTCATCGGACCACATACATCACTATGTATCATGTCCAATAATTCTTGCGCCCATTCAGGATGACCTATGAACGACATTTTGGTCATTTTACCCATGAGACAAGCTTCACATGTATCAAATGATTCAGAATCAAATGATGTTAACACTCCATCTTTATGAAGTTTTTGCATGTGTTTCTTTCCGATATGACCAAGACGGCAGTGCCACATGTAAGTGGTATTACCAATCTTCTTAAGATGTTTAGCATTAATGTTAAAGACATCTTTTTCACGTTCAAGATCCATTATGAATAAACCACCTACAATAGGTGCAAATCCATAAAACATATCCTTATAATATATCGAACAACCATTGTCTGATTTATAAGAATACCCGTCACTTATCAAACATGATCCAGAGATAATGTTCTTACATAACTTTAGAACAAAATAACAATTATTTAGTTCTAAAATAAATCCTGAAGGTAAACTCAAAGACATGACACCGACAGCTAGAGCGGCAATCCCATCACCATTCCTGGCTCGCACACAACTTCATTTCTACTCAGCTTGCGAATCTTCCGTAGTCCCTGCATCGTGTTGCAAATGTGAGCAACAGATCCAGTATCAAATACCCATGACTTGGAGTTTTCAGCAAGTAGAATATCAATAACATTAACTTGTATAACTTTTATACCTTTACCAGAAGACGAGTTCTTCTTATCTGCCAGATACTTCAAGCAATTTCTTTTCCAGTGTCCTATCTCTTTGCAGTAGAAACATGAAGTCTCATGAGATGCTCCACCCTTGTTACTTTTGGTGTTGCGTTCCTTCTTGAAACTTCTGTTTTGTTCACCAATAACTTTTGTTTGTTCTGCAATCCAATCTCATTGGTTTTGAGCATTGCTTCATAAAGCGAAGTGAGGAGTAAGTCATTTTCTGGTGTTTTGGGAAAATCAATTCTCGTTGCACTTATACTATTATAATAGTCTGCAAGCCTGGCACCTTGCTTAATACCTTCAGTTATCTTACACTCTACCATTGCTTCAGTCGTCTCATGAACTTCAGTTGGTTCTTTGTGATACAGAACTTCTAGTGTCTCGACAATCTTGATAGTACTGGAATGTTCAAAACGTTTCTGTAACACAGTGTCCATGCAAGCTAACATAATACTCTTGACAACATTGAAATCGTTCTTGCGAGATAAAAACATGTTGATGACATCTTGCGACGCTCCAAGCATCAGGTAGTCACCAAGTGGTTGATCCAGCACATATTCTTTCTTCGCACTCATGAGAACACATCTCATATTGTGGATCCAATCCATAGTTTCCACCATTGTCCAATAACTTTTCTTTCTCAAACAGTGGTGCTAAATTCAAACTATTGCAAGCCATTGATCTTCAACAACAATCACAAGATTCACTTTTAGACACTATTCATAATTAATATTGCACTAGTTTATTAAAATAAATTTTAATTTAAAGTGCACTCCCACTCAAATTAATATCTCTCATAATTAATAGCGAGTGATTCAAGATCCAAGTCTAGTTTACAGCCATTGATGTGGACATCACTGATGACGAGAATTTTGACCGGTAGGCAAAGTTTTGCCGATCATATCTCCATATGACTCTTGTTCATCTCTCAATGCTTTGTGATCCGAGCTCAGAACGATTATGCTAGAACTTCAAGACAACCGAGTGTTATCTGCATACATGTTCTGACCATCCCCGTCTTACACCTCACGTCCCTTTTGTACTCATGAGGACGTGACGTACTCTAGAACGCTACATGTTATAGACGGTTGCAAAACTAGAAAGAGCACCTTTTACCTTGATATTTACTACGAGAGATCATCCTAGTATTTGAATACTATGCAATCAAAGGGTGCAAACAACAAAGGGATAAACATCTCAGGCAATTCATAATAGCATGATATGGTATAGCCCTGGGCGCCGGGAGTTCTCCGTGATCATCTTCAATCTCCAGTTGAAGCGACATGACGGCAAATATTTCGTTGCCGTGGCAACCATTTCAAAACAGTTGCCGTGGTGGCAATCTCAGAAAACGTTGTCGTGGTGACCGTTTCAGAAAACGCTTCCGCGACACCAGAAATCTGAAATTCGGTCGTGGTACGAAATTATAGCTCCTCTCCCGTGCCTTGGTACACCTTCTCCTTGTCGGGGTCCTCCGTGTACATCTTGCCACCGTCACCTGTAACCTATCTCTATGATGTTTACATTAAGGTGGCAATCTCGTGGCTCCATGTAATGCCCACGATGCGGCTATATCTCCCACGTGTCGAGGCACGACTTAGAGGCATAACCGCATTGTGGTTTTGTCGCAAGAAGGGTCATCTTCACACAATCCCATGTAATGAACAAGAATGGGATAAAGAGTTGGCTTACAATCGCCACTTCACACAATACATAAATATAATTCATACATCATCCAAAATACACACATAGACCGACTACGGTCAAGATCCAAATGAAAATAAGATAACCCCAAATGCTAGATCCCCGATCGTCCCAACTGGGCTCCACTACTGATCATCAGTAAAAGACACATAGTAACGACCACGTTCCTCATCGAACTCCCACTTGAGATCGATCCCATCATCTGCACTGGCATCGTCGGCACCTGCAACTGTTTTGGTAGAATCTGTGAGTCACGAGGACTCAGCAATCTCACACCCGCGAGATCAAGACTATTTAGGCTTATAGGAAAGGATAGTGTAATGAGGTGGAGCTGCAGCAGGCAATAAGCATATATGGTGACTAACATACGCAAAAGAGAGCGAGAAGAGAAGCAACGGAACGGTCGTCATCTAGTAATGACCAAGAAGTGATCCTGAACTCCTACTTACGCCATTCATAACTCAAACCGTGTTCACTTCCCGGACTCCGCCGAGAAGAGACCATCACGACTACACACGCAGTTGATGTATTTTAATTGGGTCAAGTGACAAGTTCTCTACAACCGGACATTAACAAAATTCCCATCTGCCTCATAACCGCGGGCACGGCTTTCGAAAGATAAAACCCTGCAGGGGTGTCCCAACTTATCCCATCATAAGCTCTCACGGTCAACGAAGGATAAACCTTCTCCCGGAAAGACCCGATCAGTCTCGGAATCCCGGTTTACAAGACATTTCGACAATGGTAAAACAAGACCAGCAAAGCCCCCGAATGTGCCGACAAATCCCGATAGGAGCTGCACATATCTTGTTCTCAAGGCACAACGGATGAGCCAGACGTCGGGTTGGCATAGACCCTGGTTGCCCAGGGGGCGCCGAACATCGCTCGGTTTGGGCCAGCACTCGAAGGAGCACTGGTCCAGGGGTTAAAATAAAGATGACCCTCGGGCTCGCGAAAACCCGGGGGAAAAGGCTTAGGTGGCAAATGGTAAAACCAAGGTTGGGCCTTGCTGTAGGAGTTTTATTCAAGGCGAACTGTCAAGGGGGTCCCATAAATCACCCAACCACGTAAGGAACGCAAACTCAAGGAACATAATCCCGGTATGACAGAAACTAGGGCGGCAAGAGTGGAACAAAACACCAGGCATAAGGCCGAGCCTTACACCCTTTACCAAATATATATAGATGCATTAATTAAATAAGAGATATTGTGATATCCCAACATATCCATGTTCCAACATGGAACAAACTTCAACTTCACCTGCAACTAGCAACGCTATAAGAAGGGCTGAGCAAAAGCGGTAACTTAGCCAAACAACGGTTTGCTAGGAAAGGATGGTTAGAGGCTGACATGGCAATATGGGAGGCATGACATAGCAAGTGATAGGTAGCGCAGCATGGCAATAGAGCGAACAACTAGCAAAGCAAAGATAGAAGTGATTTCGAGGGGTGGTCATCTTGCCTGCAAGGTTCTCAGAGTTGTCGAAAGCTTGATCCTCGTAAGCGTACTCAACAGGTTCCTCGTTCACGAACTCGTCTCCCGGCTCTACCCAAGACAAGAACACAAGCAACGGAACCACAATCAATCACGAGAAATGCACAAGCAACATGATGCAAAACATGTATGATATGCAAGATATGATATGCGATGCAAATGCGTGCTCCGGAAGGGAAAATGATGAACAAGGAAGTAACTTGGCAAACCAAGCATGCCACTGGAAAGATGAGATGATTTCGGTCGAAATCAATATAAAGATCACCGGAAACGGATGCACGGTTTGCAAATGGCAAGCAAAACAAGAATGACACGAATCTGCGATTAACAGCATGATAGCACTTAAAATGCAACAAGCAACAATGCTACAACACTCCAATATAGCAACAAAGCATATGTCAGTAATCTACAGGAGATGCTTGACAAAATATGAACACTGAGCTACGGCTAGATCACAACATAACAAGCTCAAACAAGCATGGAAAAAGTGCAAAAGATAATAGGTTCACAGACTTTAGTGAAATTACTGGACATGGCTGAAACAACATCAGGTAGCAATGTTCAGAGCACGAAATCAACATGCTACAGGAACTTAACATGGCAAAACACGGCATGGCAGTGTTCTACTAAATGCATATGACAAAAGTCCCTTACTGACCATAAGCCAAAAAGGACCAGAAGATATGGTGGGAACCTTGTAAACATAACAAGTTTCGTTAACAGGTTTCAGACAGCAGAAAACAGAGCATGGCAGAAACAATAATATGAGGGCATCTTGGTGAGGTTGATACACTCACCACAAAGCAATGCATGACAAAACAAGCATACCTACAGCAAGATCGCAAGTTTATGAAGCCATCCATGGCAAGAACTAAAGCATAGCATCTATGGATCAACTACAACAAGCTTGGCAAAAATGAATATCATGTTAAGAATCTGCCAGAAATATTTTATAGCAAAGGTAGAGCAAGATTGAGTCATGCTATGGCACTCCATAATTGCAAACAAGGGCTGGAATGGATCAATTACAACAATATCTACAAAACATCCTAACTGAACATCTCCAAAATATGCATGTATCTCTCTGTAGCATCAAGTTTACATGGCAACAAAATAACAGCAGACAAGGACTTAGAGAAATCAGAAACATTACGGAGCCTAGTTTGCATGCTTGTGCTAGTCACCACAGAGATCACAAAAATACATGGCCTGCACCACTGGAAAGATGGCATGGCATACAACAAAACACATGTAGAGCTCATGCCCATAAGATGCACAGATTGAATGATACAAAAATGACAAATCTCCAAGTTCTGATAAGAACCAGCAGATAACAGTAACTAGCACTCTTGCACCAGAGATTTGGGCGTAAAGATGGCCTCTAATGAACATGGTGCAATTGAACAAAATGTAGAGCATCACGAGACGAACAAATCGATATATTACACGCGCGAAACGGAGCTATATGTAGAGAGTTATGATGCAGAGAACAAGGGCATGTATTGTGAAAGATCAAGGACTTGGAGAAAAAAAAGGAGGGGGAGAGGTCAACGCACTGAGCTGACCCGATCGGGATCTGGCCGGGCTCTCAACGGAGCTGCGCTCGAGCTCGGGCCGGCCGGAGGTGGGGAAGACGGCGGGCACGGAGGTGAGGGCGAAGGCGGCGGGCACGGAGGGGAAGGACGGCGTGGCCGCGGCGGGAGGAGCCGGCCACGGGCGGCGGACCTCGGGCCCGGGGTGGCGCTGGCCGGCGAGGCGCACGGCGGCGGCGCCGGCGGCGGTGGCGGCGGCGGCCGGTGCCCAGGCGCGGCGGCGGGACGAGGAGGTGGGGCGACGGGCTCGGGGGCCCAGCCCGGGCTGCGGCGGGACGCGGTGGGGCTGGCGACGTGGCGCGCTCCGATTCGCTGGGCGCGGCGGCGGAGATGTCTGGTGGCGGGGAAAATTTGTCCGGGCGCGAGGTGGAAGAGGGCTAGGGTTTCATCTGCGATCGTTTTCGGGAGGGCACACATATAAATAGGTAGAGGGAGCTAGGAGGCTCCAAATGAGGTGCGGTTTTCGCCCACACGATCGTGATCGAACGACCTACAGCATGGAAGAGAGTTTGGTGGGTTTTGGGCTGGTTTAGAGGGGGGTTTTGCTGCAACACACAAATGGACTTTGCGGATGCCCGGTTAACCGTTGGAGTACCACGACCTCCAAATGGAACGAAACTTGACCGGTGGTATACCAAGGCCAGTTGACAAACCTCGGTCCATTCCGAGAACGTTTGACACCCGCTCATGAAAGGAAAACAAAAGGGGTGCACCGAAGGAGATGGGAGCGCCGGATTGCAAACCGGACAACGGGAAAAATGCTCGGATGCATGAGACGAACACGTATGCAAATGCAATGCACATGATGACATGATATGATATGCATGACATGAACAAAATGCAAAACGAAAGACAAAACCCGACCACGGAGGGAATATCATAACACATAGCCGAAAATGGCAAGAGTTGGAGTTACAAATATGGAAAGTTACATCCGGGGTGTTACACTCCAGTCATCATGACGTGACGCGCAGGCCACTGAACATTACAACATATAACCATCTCATACATAAACTCATTATCATGACAAAGGCTATACCACATCATATGCAAATCCTACAAAACCAAGTTAGACGTCCTCTAATCGGTTTGGCAAACTATAATTATGTAGCTTCTAGGGTTTCCGGATAAACCTAGCAACCTACGTGCACACCATAAAGTGATAATCCTTGTTGCTAGATTAACTTTCGGGGTGTGTGAAAGAAGAGACTTGATTAAAAATCTCGCCCCCCACACTAAACTCCGTCTAATACGTGTGACCCCCTAGAAGATCATCCATCTCTTCATTGCCCTCTTGCGTACGCGATGGTTCACTATTCTTGACTATGGTGAAGCCCAAGAAACTATTAGCAAATCGTCGACGCCAGAGCCGAGCGATTGTCAGAACCTTGTAAAAGGAGACACCATGCAATCAATGAACTGAACTGAAGCAACACTATAGCTAAACACAGCAAGAACATCACCCTCACATACATATGTGATCTAGATCGCAACCTGCATCAACTCATAGAACCGCTCATGATGCCACTGTTGGGAAAGATAGTAGAAAACAAAAAAAATCGCCCTACGATCACCCAGGAACAATATGAAGATGCATAACGGGTTGTGATCAACGATCGTTACTGACTCCGGGAGTGCAGCAGAAGTAGACAAGTCGGTGTAGATGGTACTTGGAGTCCCTCGAACATCCAGGACGATCCACGAACCGTCCTCAAACAATCCCTCGAACGAAAGACCGATAGCACGGCCTTTCTACTTGGTTGCAAGCGTACGTTCTTCACGATCCAGCAGCGCTTCACCGTATAGAGCTAATCGTAGCCGGAGAATTAGAGGGAGAACTTTAGAACCACATGGGGCTTCTAATTATGAGGATTAGAGGTGTCTAGGGCTCGCTCTAATTAGTCAACTAAGACCAACTAGAACATGCACTAGATCCACTAGCGGGGGCTCCAAAACTTTTATTATCATAGCTTGGAAATCCTCTAGTATATACAGGTAAGAAGGGAGGGAGAGGGAAGCCACCAGTGGGGGAAAGTGCCCCATTGGTGCGCCGGCCTAGGGGAGGAGTCCCACTCCCTCCCCTAGTCCAATTCTCCCCCCCCCCCACAAGGAAAGGGGAGGCGCGAACTCCACTTGGGCCCTTATGGCCCAAGTTGCCTTCCACCTCTTGGCCTTTTAAGGACCATGTGTATTTAAATTAAATATAAAATGTTCTAAAAATTTCAGAGCATTATATATATATATATTAACATCCCTGGAATATATATAATTAATCAATATTTCCCGGTATTGCCCGATATTCACCGAAACCCTTCCGGTGACCCCGAAACGCGTCTCGAACCTCTCGGAACTATTCCAGATATTAATGAATAAATTCCACAAATATATTCTCATCAGTCCCATCCTACTAACATTCAGTAGATTGTGATTACCATAAGCTTGTGACCCCATAGGTTCGGTAAACCATAGACATGAACGAAACCCCTTCATTCAATGACCGATAGCGGAACCATGGACATCCATATCGGTCCCTATGGTTACACGAATGATATTCGAGTGAACCTTTGGTTATCATGTGATGTTCCCTTTGATTCGTGATACTTCACAAAACCCGATGTGCATCGATATCCTCTTGAGTCATCACGATGCTCACTATACCGTTGCTCCTGTTACCGGTTTTGTTCTTCTTTCTCGTTGACGTGTTCCGGCATCCCTGTGACGTAGTCACCAGTGTCTGGCTAGAAGATGATGGATGCCATCACACCGAGAGGGCCCTAAGAATATCTCTCCATCATAGGAGAAGCAAATCCCACTCTTGAGCTATCCGGTTACTTGTCAAACTTTTCGGTGAGCCTGAAAGTTGTCGTTATGATTACCTTATTACATATAACGTTTGAGAAACCCCAAAGCCACCATACAGTAGGAAGTTGTCGTTATGATCTGAGGAACTAAAACACATGCTAACACTCCGTGTTATAAAGATGATTTAAGACGATATAATCACAAAGTATAACATGCAAGTATTGGGTCGATTCAATATGATTGTTCTTCTAATGTCATACACTCAATGTTGTTTTAGGACTATCGTTACACTTAACAATATCCTAAGATCCGAAAAACGTGATCACCAACAACACTTGAGCCAGTCTTAGAGGTGAGACCGGGAACCTATTGTTTACCGTTTATCATTTCACACATGCATATGAGCTTTCCACTGAATCACATATTCCACGATCATAGTAGTTATAGCATGAAATATAAACTCTTAATTACAAACAATGGAAATATAATAACACAATACTATTGCCTCTAGGGCATATTTCCAACAGTATCGTCTACTTTGACTTTGGTACTTTACTTTGAAACTTGTATCCCTTGCTTTTGTTGTTTTGTATAGATTCCTAAATTGTCCCAATGGGTTGTATCTATGCTTTTGCCATATGTGTGAACCCGAAAGTTTTCACGGGCCATACTCTTTTGTTCTTCCACCAGGTAAATTTTCAGACCCAAAACAATTTTAATAGAGTAGTGAATGAGAAGTTGTCATTGGAGAAGTGGGAGTCGACCTTGAACTTTGTGTTCATGCCCACGGGCACTATGTAGATCTTATCATGGAAGCTTCTCTTAAAAATAATTATCCCCTTTATATAATTAGGTTCATCTTGTGTCTATGATTTGGTCCTTTGCAATCTTGGTTTCGACAATGTTGTTTCTCCTTTGATTCCATTTCACAGACAAGTTAAAGTGCTTCTCTTCGACGGATCATTTCACTAGACCAACCTCTACTCTAATCTACCTTCGAGTATAGCCCTCTGGTGTCTCGAGAATATCAAAGAACTTCATTAGTTCTTATGAGTTCCTCATCAAGTATTTCTTCTCACCGATTTCAAATTTTCCTCATGTTCTGAGTTGTTAGCCACTCGAGAACACCGATAAGTGAATTGAGTCTACACTACAGTTCATTGACTCTTAGTAATCTTCGTGGCTTACGAGTTTGAAGTCAATCATGTCATTCTTAGCCCATTGGCTACATCATCACCGTCATGCTCAAGATTGACCGTGCTACCTAGTTCCTCATCAAGTAAGCTATGTCGGGCTTTCAACATCACATTGGTTATCTTGAAAGGCAACTCTAATTTTGAGCTTGCATCTTATCTGTGTTTCTAGTAACCTTTTGCTTCACCATTCCTTTTGTTTGATGTTGTCACCGATCGATTACATCTTCATGAAACCTCTCGACAAAATGTGTCGTGATCATTGGCAACCTTTTGATTTCTTCCAAGATGAATCAAATTCACGATGAGAAATACAATCCTTGCCCCTCGATGATTTGTGTTATCATAGACAACACCCTTGACTTCTTGCCAACATAGTCTTGGTCATGTTTTGGTTATACCTTGAGTTCCTTGCTATTCTTGAAATTGTTCCTGAGTATTCCTTGTGATCTTCAGACCCGACCCTTACTTCAAAGGCCATATTGTTGCTACCTCGAAGCATGACTATGGTACTCCGAACATCTACAAGAACAATGGAAGCACAATCCTAAATGTTTCTTGATCAATTATCCAAACATCATTGTATGGGTAAACATCATGATTCAACTTGCCCATTTTACCTAAAGGGTTATGCACTTGTTGTCCTATCATGTATAACATGCTCCGCTTGTACTTGGGAAAGATAACTCCTAATACTTGTCTATAAACACATTTTCCTTTCCATTGGTCTGTTTAACCTTTCTTATAATTGACATGATCTAAGCAGTAATAGTCCCTGCTTATGTAAATACCTTGGTGTACAACTCTGTCAGTAAGACCTTGTTACTATTGTTGTTGACATTCTGGTAACCAGCGATGGACGAGAACTTTGCCTATTGGTTCGCCTCATCTTAACGAGTAATAAAATGGTTCTATTCGTACCCCGCTCTTCGTACTATCGATGTTTGCAACATACCTGACAAACTATTCTCTGGCGAACCTTGTAACGTGATCACACAAGATCCCACCACCCTTATTATTTATGAATGTGGTATGGCTGTTGATCACTTCCATTTTGACCATCCTAATGATTCAGAATTGCTCGAGTCCTCAAGTTCATACTGGTGCAGTATGCTTTGCCTTTCTATATCACTTGCGACTGAATCTTCCAATTAACCGCGGAACCGGTTATCATTCTACCTTGTGCATGTCATTCCTTACAATTCCTTACGGAAACTTCCTCATTAATTATGAAATTTCATTTAAATGACTATGTGATCTTTGTATCCGAAGTTACATTTGCACTTGGCTTAGTAAAAGTATTCTGCAAGCCACTTTCCTTGAGAGGATCCATTCCGGTATCAGACGCAAGATATGTTCTTCAACACTCTGAATTTTCTTACATCCTGCTTTAGGCATTAAATGTTTGCCTACTGTCGGGGATATACCCCGCGGTATGACCCGGCCGGAAGTATGACCCGGCCGGACTTGGCACTTCACCGTGAACCGCCGGAGATTGGCGACTCACGGGTCTGGCGGCTCACTGTCAGACGGCTCACTGTCAGACGACTCGCTACCAGACGACTCACGGATGACCCCGACGGCGGGTTAGATAGAAGACTAGGCCCAAGGCCTAGAAGGCCGGCTCACGTTTATGGTGGGCTGGCTTAAAAGGGAAGGGATGACGAATATTTCCTTTACAAGGAAGCAAGACCCGGACTTGTAATTAACTTGTAAGAGAAGATAGACTAGTCCTAGTCCTACTAGGACTCCACATGTAACCCGCCCCTCTAACTTATATAAGGAGGGGCAGGGCACCCCAAAGAGGGACGGGCAACAAGAAACAATCTCTAGGGCTAGACACAAAGAGCCGGCTTACCGGCGACTCTCTCATAAGCATAATGAGACCTAGTCACAAACAGCATGTAGGGTTATTACCGGATGATGTTTCCCGGAGCCCGAAGCTGTCTAAACCCTTGTCTTGTGCGTTGATCCGCCCTGCGTCCCTCATCCCAATCAACCCCTCTCAAGCTACTACATAGATGCGTTGGCCTCACGACTAAGTTCTTACACCGAGGACATCTGCCGTGACAATTCCACGACAGTTGGCGCCCACCGTGGGGCTCACGCACGGTGGTGTTGAGTTCTTGAAGGGACCTCTCTTTCAGGGATCGAGAAGCTCGCTACTGATCAGATGAAGAGGAATTCAAGAAAATTATTGTTACAACATTCTGGGCAACGGCCATCATCGTGATCTTCTCTGTTCGGGCCGAGCCGCCCATGAAACACCAGTCCGAGCCCTGAAGTTGCCAAGTCGCCGAGACAATCAAACGTTTTGCTGCCCGTGCACTATTACGTTGATTTAAGTCCAGATGACATCAACTCATCCTCTGGTGATAATCCCTTCGTGTGAAAAGCTACCAACTGACTAGTACTACTGGTTCTAGATGTAATGGCAAAAGGTGATCCATCCATTGATCCATCAGCGTGAGAAGATAGTATTAAAACGATGATCCATCAGCACGGAAGGAAAAGTCAAACCAACCACAACTCAGAGAAACAAACATGGATTAGGCAGAACGGCCATGATCCGGACTCTTCGGCCACCACGAGACGCGCCATGCCTCCCATCCGAGTGGTAGTCGTGCTTGGCCTCCCGTCCAAGTTGCCGTCGCGCCTCGCCTCTCGTTCGAATCGCCGTTGTGCCTCGCCTCCTGGAGTTGTTGCCGTTGCGCACCGCGCCGTGCTTTGAGCCGCCGCCGAGTGACCCGCCCGCGCTTCGGAGCATTGCCGCACTCTCTATCTGGTCAAATACTATGAGGCGTCGGGTCTACATATGGAGCAATCGCCTAAATAAATCAGGCGTTATCCTTTCTATATATTTTATCAGTATATATCTTTTTCTGTGAGCGCCATTACACTGCCATGTGGTGTTTTACATGTAGGTAAATTATTCATTGCAAAAGTATTGTTACACTGCGGATATGGAGCATGCCTGCGCGTGCGCGTGCTTAGACCGGCACGGCCTTGAATCGGATCCTGCCTTACCGGGTCACCCACGCAGCGCCCTGCGCCACCGCATCGGCCAGCCTTGAGTCGTTCCTCGCCGTACGCGCCTTTCACTGGCCATGCCTGTCTTCTACCCACTGCTGCTCCGGATTAAGCCGCCTCACTTTAAGTCACCGCCGGATCCCTGCCGCAGGCAATCATTACATTGGAAAGGGGAAAAAGACAAAGGAAAAGCACGTAGATGACGTACATCTATACGGAGTATCTTTGTGTCTGACTACGCTCAGTATCATTGACCACGTCCGTCCAAAAAATACCAGGTGTTATTTTTCCTAAGTATTTTATCAGTACATATTAATTCATCCGACAACAATTACTCTGGCCTATAATATTTTTACGCAGGGCGACTATTAAAAGAAAAAGGGGTGGTGTTATACCACGGATGCACGTTCGGCTGTGTCGCGCGGCTTCACGGACAGGCGTGTCGCGGTCCGGTTTACATCAACGCGCCGGCGACTCGCCCGTCCGCACCGCCTTACAACGCCACGGATGACTTACCCGTCCGCCCTCGCGTCCGGTTCACGCGTCCGCGCCGGCTTACAACGCGGAGGACAGCTTGCTCATCCGCACCGGCTCACAAACACCGTGGCCGGTTTATCTGTCTGCTCCCGCAGCCGATTCACCCGTGAGGGATTCGCGTTTCACCTAGTGATCATCAACTTCATGGCGGATTATTTCCGGCCTGACACATCAGGTGATATCCATCTAAAATATATTTTATCAGCACATATTATTTTTTATCAAAGAGCAGTTTATCTTTGTCTTGGTCTGCAGTAGTGTTGATGCAGGACAATTGTTCACTACGTCAAAATGATGTGGTTAACTCGCTCATCCGCGCCGGCTTACAACGCCACGTCCGGATCATCTGTTTGAGCTGCCTCTAACGCGGCGGTTGTCTTTTCCATCCGTCTCTCGCGGCCTGGTCTACATCAACACACCGGGCCGCACCCGTCTGCATGAGCTGTTTATTGAGTATGAGCAAGTCACAGCTTGGGTAGCCCGGTTTTCTTTCAATAAAATGGAAGCAAATTATCATATACTGTCAACCCGCCGTCTGCACCTGGATGGCTCAATGGACATGCACACAAGTCGCCATCACTACAGTTTGGTTAAACTTCAAACAGCCAGTTGAAAGGAACCATTGGCCGAGTTGCTGACACGGCTCATACGGGATCATTTATAACCCGCCGCAGTCACCTCAACCTTCTGTGGATACACATCGTGTTATCAACACCAATGATATACAAGTTATGCCGGTTTATATCACGGTTAATATGGAGAATCTCAAGCCAACTCCTCGAGTCATCTTGAGACTCGGGGGCAACAGTGACATGACTCGGGAACCCCGGGTCATTGGAGGGAATGATAACCCGGTTCCGGAGGCTGCTACCATATTGATGAAACTTTAAAAGCCGTCAGAAAATTGCCGGTTCAAATAAAGATTCCGGTTTAAAATCCGGTTCAAGAGATATCTTTCTCCCGCAAAGTTTTGAAGCTCTCAAATCTGGTTCAAACGTCCGGCTCAAGGTACCCTGCTTTAATGACCATTGGGAGCTGATCGTATTTGAATTTATCTTAACCCTTTTGGTGTGACCCGGATCGTATTCGAATCAGAGTCGTTAAATATTATCATGATCACTAGGGGGCTTCCTGTTCAAACATAGGTCGTATTCGAACCAAAGAGAATATAGCTGTCGATACCCTTTTGATCGGCACACTGCCGAGCTCATTGGGGAGTTTCTTGGTCATATTTGGACCATAGCTCAACCCCCTTTGGGAACCGACGTGGATCGTATTCGAATCAGCGTCGTTAAACAACTCTCAAGGTCATTTGGGGGCTTCCTGTTCAAACATAGGTCGTATTCGAACCAAAGAGAACATAGTTGTCGGTACCCTCTTGATCGGCAACGCCAAAGCCACTGGGGGCTATATGATCGTATTCGAATCTTAGTTTAACCCCTTTGGGATGGTTTTCTGATCGTATTCGAATCAGAAGCCTCAAAAACTTTGAAGTCTCTTTTTGCAAACAATTTTTGGATTTTATTTGAAGCTCTTTTTGATATCTAAAGTGTATATGAGTGGTTGTTATTTAACCCGGCTTGATTTTCAATGATAAATCGCCAGCTTATGGCAATCATCATCTATGTGGAAGCATTGGCTTCTAAGGATTGGGTTATCACCCTTACTACGCAGGTCATGTAAACTGGCAGTACAAATTCAATATCACAGTGGTTATATGTGAGATATTATGACTCGCCCTGCGGTAAACCGCAAAGGGATCTTGTGATCTAATTATGTGCAGGGGTTTATCAATTATTGGTTTTCTCAAGGGCTATAGGCCACCGGGGTACAAAAATTCCGGCTTACAATGAAGGCGCATTAAGTCGTCATTGGCCAAAGAGCCGCCAGGTATTTAAACTCCGGGTTTACTTGTCAACCGATGAGGTATTCAAATCTTTAATAGCCAAAACTGGCTGGATTTTCATGATGATATTGAATGATTGAGGTTTTCATACCGGATTATATTATTCAAATCTTGAATAGCCAACATGGCTAGATTTCTATTGTGATTATCAATAACCAGTGTTATGATTGAGGTTTTCAAAGTCGCTTTAGCGCAACGGCTATTATTTTTATCAATGGGCATGATTTATTTTACAATGGAGGAAATAGTCCCGAGTCGCTGCAGGCTTACGACCCGGCACTTGGGGGCTACATTGTTCAAATCGAGATTACATCGAATATGCAAGTCCCATGTCACTGCCAGCATGCACCATGTCACTTGGGGGCTAATGCAAAGTCATTTTTTGCTCACCTCATTGAAGACCCGACTCATCACATCGTAATGAACCGGCCCTTGGGGACTACCAATTGCTTCTGTCAAACAATTCAAGACAATTCTAGGATGACCCGGCTGCACTACTTTGACTATAGCCGACTCATGGGGGCTACACAACTGGATTTTACTTAAAGCCATGGTGATAAGTCCCGGCTTATTCATGCTGATTAAACCGGCCCTTGGGGGCTACAGGTAATATGGATATAAGGAGAAATATCTTCAAATTCTCAGTTTTGAGTAAATCAGATTGACCTGGTGTCTGCAAAAATCACAAACCGGCGTCGGTGACAATTATGATTTGGCATCATCTATTTATAACCCGGCAATTTTGGTACTCATTATCCGGCAAGTTTTATATCTTTAAGCCGGCTGAATATAAGTTGAATATTTGAACACCAATATTTTTGTCATGTCAGAGCATTGAAAGCCGACTCAAGTGGATTGTCTCTTACAATATTTCCCAACAAAAGACCAATGCCAGCAAATTGACTCTGAAGCTGGCCTGTTGACCCGGATTTTTTCAAAGGAAGTATCTGGATTTTTTGCATTGGCAAAATTTGAACATATCTGCTAAAGAGATTTTCTATGAGATTACGGATACATATCAAGAAGGAAGATGACAAGGACTTAAGGATGATCAAGTGCCGGCTTACAAAGAGTATTTAACCTGGAAGACAACCTGTCAAATTTGTTCTTGTGTTTATATTGCAGATTAGTTTAACATGGATGAATCCAAATTAAACTGGGGGCTAATGTCGGGGATATACCCCGCGGTATGACCCGGCCGGAAGTATGACCCGGCCGGACTTGGCACTTCACCGTGACCCGCCGGAGATTGGCGACTCACGGGTCTGGCGGCTCACTGTCAGACGGCTCACTGTCAGACGACTCGCTACCAGACGACTCACGGATGACCCCGACGGCGGGTTAGATAGAAGACTAGGCCCAAGGCCCAGAAGGCCGGCTCACGTTTATGATGGGCTGGCTTAAAAGGAAAGGGATGACGAATATTTCCTTTACAAGGAAGCAAGACCCGGACTTGTAATTAACTTGTAAGAGAAGATAGACTAGTCCTAGTCCTACTAGGACTCCACATGTAACCCGCCCCTCTAACTTATATAAGGAGGGGCAGGGCACCCCAAAGAGGGACGGGCAACAAGAAACAATCTCTAGGGCTAGACACAAAGAGCCGGCTTACCGGCGACTCTCTCATAAGCATAATGAGACCTAGTCACAAACAGCATGTAGGGTTATTACCGGATGATGTTTCCCGGGGCCCGAAGCTGTCTAAACCCTTGTCTTGTGCGTTGATCCGCCCTGCGTCTCTCATCCCAATCAACCCCTCTCAAGCTACTACATAGATGCGTTGGCCTCACGACTAAGTCCTTACACCGAGGACATCTGCCGTGACAATTCCACGACACCTACTCAAATGAAGCTATTTGTATCTTCTTAATTCACTCCTGCTATGATTCATGCATTCCAAAATACTTATGTGTTTCATTCATGAGATAACTCTAGATGATTCCCCCTTGTAGAATTCCATCGTTGCTGAGTTACCCTTATCCTTTTCGTAAGTACGATGAAGACCCTATAAGAAGAATGGCAACTCCGTCATGGTGCATTGACGCATAGAAATAAAGACTTGAATGAAGTGGACTGACCTCTTCGGGGAGAGCAACCAAGACCGAGAAGACTCGTTAGAATTTCGTAACCAAATCTTTCCCCCTTACTCTACCTCCTAAATCTCGGGACGGGGTTTCTTTTAGTGGAGGAGATTTGTAACACCCCATTAGTTAAGCTACAGTGACCCCATGCTAATGATGCCATGTCATCATTTACAAGCTTAATTGCCCCTTGATAAGAACCAAACTCAAATTCAAATTGCAAGTCAAATTATTATTTCTTCAAACAGTACAATAAAAATGTAGGTTGGGTTGCAAGTATTCACTAATTAATTTACATTTGGAAACCAACATCATTTGATATCTTTAAAATGCCCCTAGACTATTCGAAACAGGACCAACAACATTTAATTAAACTAATTTAATTAAACAAATATTTACACTTGTCTAAATAAATTGGAACTTGTTGTGCTAGATCAACACACTACCTAGTATTTATGGGCCAAATTTCATAATCAAATAAAATCATTTAGTATGGAAATAAAGTTCAAACCAGAAAAGAAATAAAGAAGCACAAAAGAATAAAAGACAAAGGAAAGAAATTACTGGTGGACCGGACTTCGAGTAGGCACAGTGCGGCCCAGCCCACCAGCGCGGTTGTCTTCCACCTCCTGTTCATCAGGGGCTCAGTGGACGTTGCGTGCGCGTCCACGCCGCGGATCCGCTGCGGACATCCGCCGCATCCCCGGCGTCCTACAAGTACCCTCGACACCCCAGAAACCCTAGACCTCGCCACTTCCCCCTCGCTCGCCCCTCTCCCTCTCTATCTCCCTCGCCCGAGCGCACCCGTCTCCATGACGTCACCATTGACGAGCTCATAAGCCTCCCCGCACCACCAGGAGCTATCCCAAAGTTGTGCCACCCTCCCTGCTTTGACTGAGCCGACGGGTTCGTGCCAGGGAGCCGCCAGTCGTCGTCATCGACCCATCCCCCGCCACCGTGGCCGCGGCAACGCGCCGCTCGATCTGCCCGACTCCGACAACTCCCGGCATCCCCGAGCCCTCTCCTAGCGTCACAGTGAGCTCCCCTTTCCCCCTGACCACCCCGTGCTCCTTCTCGTGCCCCGTAGCCTCCGGTTTGTCGAGCCCCACCCGTGCCACCGCGGTTCGTCGTTGTTGCCACCGGCAGCGGCGGAGACAGGCCCCACGTAGCCCGGGCGGCTGTCTGGGGCGTGAGGCTGGCTGCTTCGTTGATTGTAACATTTTACTGTGGCTACAGTGCTACAATGCTACAGTAGACGAATGCTGTCTGGGTCGGCCTGGGACGTGGCCAATTCCTGGCGCCTCCATTGGCCACCGGGTTTGACCTCCCCTTTACGCGTTGCTCGTATCAGTCGGTGCGCCTCATCACGCGCTTCCATTTGGTGGCCGTGGATGATCGAATAGGCACCAATCTGGTGCATATTGTCGCGCTCTGCCGTGCTCCAGCGGGCTCCATCGCGTGCGCGTGTTTAAACAACCATCGTGGCTCACTAACGCGTGGGCTCGACTTGTTTAGATTAGGGACTAATCTAATTAGCTCACCTAATTAGTCCCTGACATGTGGGCCCCTCTGTTAACTAAACTATTAAATTAACTCTAATTTATAACTGAGTCAATGACAGCTGGGACCCACCTTACATTATTCGAATGTTTAAGACGCACGGTCAGCTGCTGGTAGGGCACCCATTGGCGCCACATGTCAGCCACATGTGCATATTGCTGGGAACACTTCTGTGTACTCATAGCATTTACTGTATTTGTTTTGAATAAATAAAAATCCAAAAATTCATTAAAACTTTGGAAATTCATATAAAATAAACCGTAACTCCGATGAAAATAATATATATATATATATATATGAAAACTGATCAGAAAAATATAACGAATCTGAAGATGCCACCCACATACCTACCACACCCCTCTAACATAGTGAACATGTACAACTGTGACACCCCTCTAACATAGTGAACATGGACAATTTGCCCCTGGTTCAACATACTGATAAACACCTGAGAGATGGGAAAACAATGCCAGATGTTTTCCCTCTTTTTTTTAAAATGCTTAGGGATGCATTAGAGCAAATCATCATCACCCATCGCCATGACATGCATCTGTGTTGCATTTGTATGCCCGTTATTTATCATTTTTTCCCTCTCCTCTATTCTTTCAATAGACCCCAGGACTGTCGCTGCCCTAGAATATGACTACGTCGCCGATGACCCGTCCTTCTCAGCAAATCTTCCAGGCAAGCAAACCCCCTTGATCATTCTGATATTGCCTATTCTTCTCTCTACTTCATGCATTAGATAGTGGTTCCGATATGATGTTTCAGTAGATCCTATTCTGATGCATAGCCTGTTTTTGTCACCTTCGATGATGCTTTACTTATTGTCCTTGTTGGAAATATGCCCTAGAGGCAATAAGTTGGTATTATTATATTTCTGTTATTCATAATTAAGAGTTTATATTTCATGCTATAACTGTTATTATCCTGGAATATGCGATTCAGTGGAAAACTCATATGCACGTGTCTTAAAAGAACAATTCATTCACGTCAAGTAAAGGCCAATACATAGCATAAACACTTTCTTGAAAATTTATCATGTTGGAAACATAGAGAGGCGGAGATGTAGTTCCTCTCTCATAATAATTGCAAGTAGGAGCAGCAAGCACATGCATATCATATTCATCAAAATCATCATGTGTAATGGTAGAACTGTAACATCCCAAATTTCCAATCTGGAATGTTATACATAGGTCATTCATGCATATCATATTTTATTGCATTTTTGTGTTGCGATCCTCGAAATTCTAAGCAACTCAAGGACCCACGGAGAGAGTTGGGGATTTCACCGTTTTCATATTTGAATTTTCTCAAATATCGAAACAAGGATCATTTTGGTTTTAATTACTTTTCCCTCCAAAAATATTTCATATTAAAATATATGAGAGGAGATGATAGGATTTATCCAAAATAAATAAAATATTAGAGGAAAAATGTTAAAATCAAATAAATAATTTCATTTGGATTTTATTGCTATTTTATTTGAATTAGAAAAATATGCATTTTCAAAATTTCATTTTTAGGCCAAGAAAATGTTCACTTTGTTCTAATATTCTATTTAGACGGTGAAAATTGTTTTTGGCATTTTTAGATTTTTTTATTTATTAGGTTTTTTTCCAGCGGAATTTGTTTTTTTAAATAAAATTTGTTTTCGACCGACTGGGCCGAAGCCGAGCCGGCCCATGCGCCCGTCGTCACCGACCCCGAGCCGGAGAGTGCGCCCCGCACGCCGCCGTGGCCGAGCCGGCCTCGCCCCGCCGCCTTGCCCCTCCACCACACCACCTCGCCCCCCTCTTAAATACCGCCGCTGCCGCCCGCCCCCTTGCCCCACATCGCCGCCCGCACCGCAGCCCCGCCGCCACCGCCCCGCCGCCCCGCGTTGCCGCCGCCGTCGCCTAGCCGCGCCAGAGCCGCCGCCCCACGCCGCCTGTCCGCCGTCGTCGAGCCGCCGGAGCCGCCGGATCCGTCGCCGGTTCTTTTTTTCCGGGTTTTTTTCTAGAAACCCTAGATGTGTTTTTCTTAATTAGATCGGTTCGGTTTTTCTCGGTTTAAGTTATTTAGCGGACGTTCGTCCGTTTGTTCTTTTTAACGAACTCTGTTCGCCGGTTAGGTTCAGACAGCGAACATTCGTTCGTTAGTCTTTTCTTATTTTATTTTATTTCCGGCCAGGGACCTATCCGTGATTACTTTTATCGCAGATTAGCCCCTGATCTTCAAACCCTCGCCGTTTCTAAACCGTTTGTCCAAATCCAGTGAAACCAATGCCAAAATCTTCGTCTCGAGCCCCTCTTTCTGTTTAATCAAATTGAACATGGTTTTGACAATTTAAAATTTGGTTTCAAGAAGATTTGAATTCGAAGTTCTTTTGACCGTAGTTTCAACTTCGTAGCTCCGATTCGATTGATTCTTTTTGCAGATCGAATCTCTTCAGTTGAGTTTTCAGATTTGATCTTCTTATTTGAGTTTTACCCTTGCATCTATGCTTGAGTGCTTATGTATGTTATTGTTTGTTTGCGATAGAATTCCCAGAGTGCGAAGCGTGCTACTACGAGTCACTAGGTTTTGCGGATCGTCAGCAAGGCAAGTAACACATTGATCATACCCTTTTCATACCCAGTTTTTATGCATTAGTTTCACCCCTCAAACATTGCATGAGTAGGATCTCTTAACATGAGGGTTTGGGAAGTAGTTGATGAGGTAGAACCTATTGCCTTTTTATTATCAAATCCTTGGGAGTTACTTCTACGTTATGCTTATGTTGCTATGCTATGCTCGTAGACGTGGATTGGGTTTGAGAGATCCGTGACAGATGTGAGTGTTTAATTATGGTTAACTTAAGGTGGCTACTTAAATACACATCTGGGTGGATTGGTCGAGGCACCCTGGAGCACCCAGTGGTTGTCAGGGCACCTGGAGAATCCAGTGTTGTCCTAGGATATCCCAGAGTACCCGTGTGATTATCCTATGGTTCGCCACCCAGGCTCAAAGGGATCATAAGATTATCCATGCTAGAAACTTCCGTGTGCAGCCACAAGCTATTATGGGCTCTAGCATAATTGAGTAGGTTGCATGACCTCTTTCAGTGGTGGGCTAGCAGATGTAGGGGAAAGTAGGTGTAACTGTCCACCCAGAGTAAAGAGTTAATGTCTCTGAAAGACTATGTCTCGGTCATCCGTTTCTCAAACACCATGTAGTGCAAGAAATCCAACAGAGGAGATCGAGTCTTGTGGGGAAAAGTGCGCAAACCTCTGCAGAGTGTATAAACTAATCATGGTTAGCCATGTCCCCGGTTATGGACATCTTGAGTATCTGGTACTTGAATTATTGATTTGATCTCATCACTCTAAATTAATTTGTTGGGATGTTAATTACTTTTAATTGGGATTGAGTTGGAGGAACCTTCTCAATGTTTCAACCACCATGATAGTTAAAATAAAATATATTCCTTTGTTGTAGGGAAAAATTGGCTTTCGCAAAACATTATAACCATAGAGCCTCCACCAGCCATATATGCATGTAGTGATAGCATTTATCTGTTCTTTGCTCTACTGTGTTATATTGCCAGCATATTCCATGTGCTGACCCATTTTCGGGCTGCAACATATCATGTTGCAGACTTTTCAGACGAAGAGTAAGGTGTGCTAGGTCGTTGTCATGCACTCAGCAATGCCGTTGGAGTTGATGGACTCACTTTATCTTCCAAGCCTTTCGTTGTTATCTTAGTAAGATGGCCTTAAGACATACTTATTGTAATAAGGTCTCTTTTGAGACTATAGATGTAATAAGTGTGTGATTGCTACTATGTTATAAATCCATTCGAGTACTGTGTGTGTCAGCATTACCGATCCAGGGATGACACTGAAGCACAGAGACTTGACCGTCTGAGGTCGGGTCGCTACAAGAACGCAACCCATCAATATAATCCTTAATAAGAGTAAATTTCTCCGACATAGTGTAGTTGGGAGAATTAAAAAAGATAATAGGACAATCATGTGTGGGTGCAATAGCAACAATTTCATTCCTAACACAAGGAACTATAGCAAGTTCATCTCCATAAGCATAATTCAAATTGGCATCATGGCCACAAGCATAGCAAGCATCAAGTTCATCAAAAAGGGATATTTCATATGAATCAACGGGATCATAGCAATCATCATAGCATTCATCCTTCAGTAAGAACGAAGGGACACGGGTGATCAATCCGCTCTTCCTCCTTTTGTTCTTCGCTCTCCTCCTCATCTTTTTCATCCAATGAGCTCACAATGTCATCAATTTCTTCTTCCATAGATTCCTGCAAAATATTAGTCTCTTCTTGGATAGCGGAGACTTTCACAATAAACTCATTAATATTGGCATTATATTCATAATTCTCATAGCAATATTTAAGTATAGCATAATTTTAAATACCATCATCATAATTTTCACACTTTTCAAACAAAGATTCAATTTCATAAGTGATGAAGCTATGTACCTAGGGTAGGGTCATGGATCTGTCCAAGACATTCCCTCCCCAAGGGCATCACCCTAAAGCTAGGGACATTCGAAGGATATCATCATCCACTCGACCAGGAACATTCCACTCGGAAGAATGATTGTCACTCGACCGTAACGAAAATCACTCGACATACAGAAGATCGAAAGTCACTCAACATATCAACGGTCGGGCGTTTACTCATAGACTTTAATGACCATTTATGTCACTTTATTATTAGCGTTACCAGTAACGCCCTGTCTTAATGTACCTTAAACCCTGTGTAACTGAGGGCCGGAGGGGTCTGGCAAACTCTATATAAGCCAGCCCCCTCCTCAGTGACAAGGGTTCGCACCCCCTGTAACACACACGCATATAGTCCAGTCGACCGCCTCTGGGCACTGAGACGTAGGGCTGTTACTTCCTCCGAGAAGGGCCTGAACTCGTAAAACTCGTGCGTACAACTTCGCCATAGCTAAGATCTTGCCTCTACATACCTACCCCCCATTCTACTGTCAGACTTAGAACCACGACAGTTGGCGCCCACCTTGGGGCAGGTGTCTTGGCGACTTGTTGGAGAAGTTGCAATTTTTCCGATCCCCATCATCATGGTTTCTGGCGGAGGATTGGCCGAGGGCCGCGAGATCCGTCTCGGCGCCCTCGTGTTCGTCGCCGACGACTCCGCTTGGCTCCAAGAGGCTCCACTCGACGTCGAGGCGCTCCCCGTCCGCGGAGCAACGCACTTTCGCGCATGCGTCTGCGGCGTCCTTCTGCGGCAGCCGTCGACTCAATATCGCTCCGCTCCTGTGGCGTCCTCACTCCCTGCTGCTCGCCGGCGCAAGCGTTCCGGTCAGTCGCGGCTCCAGCGGTGGGTGAGGCACGCGGTGGCTCGCCAGTCTGCCACCCCACAAGTCGCAGCAATCGAGCCCGACGAAACTCTCTACGGCTTGTTCGATCTATCGACTGGCTCCGTCGAGACTGCATCCGAGTGTGACAGCAACGTCCCCGCGGCGGAAGTCCTGATGGTCGACGGACCGCGCAGTCCTCCTGGCTTCACTACAAAAAATACACTTCCGTGATGATACGTGTTTGTCACAGTAGGTCCCGTTTTCTGTCATGCATGTACATCCATGAAAAATTTATGACAGAATCAAGATAGTCATACCTGTGCTGTCGTAGAAGTGTTCCATGACATCGCCAAAATTATCATCACGGAAGTGTCCACTTCCATGACGATAAATCACGCGTCACAGAAGTGCTTTCGTCAAGGGTGACCGACACGTGCGTAACGGAACGCCGTTAAGCCATCCGGTCGGATTTTGGATCTGATAACCCGTTAACAGCCACGACCAATGCCGATTTTCCACGTGTAAAATTCTCATTGGCTGACAGATCCACGCGTCAGCTCCGCGTTGGCACAGGTGTCACTCATCCAACGATCGAGATGGGCCTATGATATGTTGACACGTGGACCGGCCCAAAAGTGGCCCACAAAGTTTAAATGGGCCGGCCCAACCGAAGGCCCATAAGATTTAGCGGACCATAATGGGCCGGCCTAGCTAAAGGCCCACAAAATTTAGCGGACCATAATGGGCTGGCCCAGCTAAAGGCCCACACGATTTTGCAGACCATAATGGGCCGGCCCAGCTAAAGGCCCACCAGATTTTGCGGACCACAATGGGCCGGCCCAGCTAAAGGCCCACAAGATTCTGCAGACCATAATGGGCCGGCCCAGCTAAAGGCCCAACATTCTCTGTCAAATCGGCCCGTCAACGGCATGTCCTAAACTTGTCATCAACGCGGCCCATGGTCACTTCTGGCCCGTTAACAGTCCGCTAAGTAATTGGGCCGATTTATGGCCCGGTGTATTTCCGGCCTGTTAAAGGTCCAGCTTCATTTGGGCCCATTTACAGGCCATCAAAACTTTCGGCCCATAAACGACCATGAAGGATTTGGGTCATATTCGGCCATGTCTGACATTCGGCCTGTTAGAGGCCCACTATAGCTTTGGGCCACTTTCGGCCTGTTGTCATTTTCGGCCAGTTAACGCCGGACGTAAACCATGGGCCATATGTGGCCCAACGTCATATCGGGCCCATTAACGGCCCATATAAAAATGATGATAATCTCGCCCGACTGAAGTTCCGGCCTGTTAAAGGCCCGCGTATTAGGTCGGCGCATTTACGGCTCGTCCGAATTTCGGCCTGTCAAAGATCTGCATCGTAAATGGGCCACCATTTCGGCCTGCTAAGTCCAGTGGGTTATTTGGTACAATCAGGGCCCAATCTCACTTTCGGTCTATTAAAGGCCCATGTTTTTATGGGCTCGAGATATTTACACCTGTAAATGGCCTATTTTTACTAAGGGCCCAAATTATGTTTAGGCCTGTTAAAGGCCCACTATGGGCACAGGCCTACTAGAAAAATATGAAGCTTATGCTGACTTAGGCCCAGATATTTTGGGCTACATGCCAATTTTGGCCCGTAATCGTTTTTAGCCCAATTGGAATGGGCCCGACGAATGTTGGCATGTTGGGCTCCTACGAAGCCTTCGGCCGAATACATTACTAAGATAAACCTACACTATACAAAAATAGCGTCGTAATTACTGCAGCCTGCGGCAGCATCATAAATGTCGTATCACAACAAAATAAATTCCAACCATACAACAAAAGGCCTGTTGGCATAAAGTTTACAGTCCTTCCAGATAAAAGCACCATCAGATGTATAGAAGCACAAATCATTTGACCTGAGTGCTAATGTTTCAGGCTGTAGAATCTGATGGAGCAGCACGATCTCCACCTTTTTTCCGCCATTGCTCTTGAACAATGAAGCAAATGTCTAATAGTCTGGTTTCAAAACAATTCATATCTTGACGACATTTCTCAACCACTATTCTTGTTTCCGAAACAACGTCCATTAGGGATTGGACTTGTGTGTGGAGCACAGATATATCACTCTGTCTAGCAGGAAGATTTTGTTTAGTAGGCGATTTGGACGAGGTTACGTTGACAACCAACCCAGAATTACGCAGGAAGGTGCATTTTGCACTGTTAGTGGAGAGATATTGACGCACTGCAGCAAGAGGTGACATTGTGCCTGTAGTAGCCTCGTCACCTTCAGGTGGTTGTGGCTGTTCAATCATTTGTTCCATAGCTTCCTGAAAGTTTGAACTTGTAGATTAGTGTACCAGATAAGTTACTAATGAGACAAAAACAAACAAAGTAGGTCAAACGTTTATACATAACTTATTTTGGTGAACTACTGTAATACATTAGCATGTATTGTAGTGCCAACTACATAATAAAATCACTTTCGGAACATATGTCCATGTAGCATGCCTACTGTATTGTCTATTTCCTCACATTTGTTGACATCTAAGGATAAAGAGACATGGTTTTAAGTAGGATGAACATAGTATGACATCATTCATATCATGGGAAAACAGATATAAAACAAACAGGCTATTTTATCATTGTGTGCGCACGTGAACATAACAACTAGATTACAGATCAAGACCAAAAGAATATCCTTCATCTCTTTTAAACCATGTAAGGTGAAATGATACGTTAAGACAACTGTGAATAAAAGTGAACAGAGTAACTGACATTGGCTGCAAACCAAGTAGTTAAATGAACACATCACAGTACCAATCAGTTCAAGGCAGGAGGAGTAAGGACTTACAACAGCGGCTTGAACTGGTGTGCTCATGCCCTTCATCTTGCTGGTGTGGCAATCCTTGAAGATTTGCACTGCATACAGTTCAGGTTCTTTTTGGTCCGCACGGGCTTTCCTCTGTATTTGGAACAAGTCAATATAGATACGATAATATGGTACACAAAAAAGAAGGAAGTAGCAGCTATTTACAAGAGCCTCGCAGTGTGCAATATAGCTACGAGTCTGTTGTCTGTTGAAATTTCACTTTAGAACGGTTGGTTTTGTTCTTCAAACAGTTAGCCTAGAAGAAGATACACTTGTAAGGCACATACATAAATACAAGTTCAATATGTGGTATGGTCAAATACATATAGCCTACCTGATACTTTGGATCAGACCAGTGTTTAACGAGGGCTGTCCAGTCTTCATCTGTAATATATTCCACTAGAGATGTTTGGGCGATTTCATTGTTAGCCTTGCCTTCAAAGTGAGATTTTCTAAGGTGGTACCGATACTGTCGCAGAGCAGACTAAAAAACATGAGTGCATGCTTGTTTAGTTGCATCATCTTTCAGATCCAACTTGAACCTCATCTGTTGAAAAAAGAATGTGAGTCTTATTAGGAGGAAGCTAGAAAGTATGGGACAGAGCAAGACAATATTACTAATTGTGATGAATAACATTACTTACGGATAAATGGTCAAGGAAGGTGTTAAACTGGGTATTGTCTTTCTCATTCCCGTACTGGATCCATGTTGGGAGGATACGTGCATGACACCTAACGGCAACGTCTGCCTCTGATACTAACTTGGCTGACTCTGTAGCATCACGTGGCCTTTTTAAACCTGCCTCAAAATGGATCTCCATTCTTCCTCCTTTAGATTATGTTAATCTGTCAAGCATTATCCCTGATGTCTGTTTCCGCTTGCGCCGTGGTGCTAGTTCAACAACGAATATGGAAAGTGTTAGTGTACATCAAACTGTGAGAGTACATACAAAGGAGCATGCAACTGCAACTTGACTCGGCAAGGTACCGTCTTGGTGTTGATGCTCATGAGGTTCATCTGATCTTGCCAAGTCCTGTTGTGTCAACAGTGCTTCGGAAGTAGTGTTAGGTGTGAAGGCAGCTTGGGAACTGGCCAGTTCCGGAGCAAACGAACGAGTAACTGGTTGAGATGCTGGTACAGTTGAAGCGGATGCTGCAGCTGGTGGAGCAGGTGATACTGTGTTTGTAGATTTAGCCGGTGGACTTGGACCTTCTACTGCACTATAAGTACCAGCAGAATCTCGACGGCAGAACCCTTTCCGTTTCACCCGACGAGTAACAGCACTCCCTACTATATTATTTTCCTTGCTCTTTTTTGACTTTGCCATGTCAAGCTGTACCCACAACACAAAAGAATAAAATCACTCTTCAGAACTCATTGATGCATGATACAGATAAGCAATACTTTGATGTAAGACAACCATATGAGGTTGCAACATGTAAGAAAAACAGGACGGCATGACATATTCATAGCTACGATGTGCAAACTAAGCAGAAGGATTTTCAAGAAAATAGAAGTAATGCAAGCTAGACACCATATGAAAGATGCAACCAATATTACTCTGCCAAGTTAAAAGTGTCTTGTCATAAGTGGCAATTCGAAAAATTAGAAGCAGTACAACGTAGAAATCAATGCAAGATGCAACCACTATCAAACTGCCATGTTAAAAGCGTCCAATCATGGGTGACTGATGCGGGATACACAATAGCAGTACTTTGATGTAAGAACATGGTATGATAGATAGATGCAGTGTATTCTAGACACAGAAAGCCATGTCATATGCACATGTATAACATATAAACTCAGCAGGTGCAATTTAATCAAAATAGAAGAAATACAGGCTAGACAACATATGCAACATGAAACCAATTATCACACTGTCAACTTAGAGCAAGCACCTGCGATGGTGGAGTACGGGAGATGAACTCATCATGTAGACTTGGGACCTCAACTTCATTAGCAGTAGCAGTGGCAAATCTAGAGAGTCTCTGTTTGCGTCGGTGCGGAGGACCACCAACATCCCCTAACTTACTCTTTTCCTTCCTATTTTCTGATATTGCCTTATGAAGTCAAAACCACAAGAAGATGAATAAAATTAGCTCTCCATAACTGGTTGATGCATGATACAGACGAACACTACTTTGATGTAAGGCAAGCGCAAGATAGGAGGATGGAATATATACAAAAAAAGACAGCGTTTCATATTCACACGTACGGTAGGAGGATGGAATATGTATGAAAAAACAGTAAGCGGAAGGCATTTCAACAAAATTAAAAGAAATGAAAGCTAGGCACCATATGAACATGCAACCAATATCACTCTATCAGGTAAAAAGTGTCATTTCAAGAAATTAGAAGCAGTACAAGCTAGAAGACAATGCAAGATGCAACCTACATCACAGTCCCAAGTTAAATGTGTCTTATGGGTAAGTGATCGTTGCAGGTATAAGTTGTAAGCTACGCAGATGCAATTCAACATAATCAGAAGCAATACAAACTAGACATCATACGGAAAACGCAACCACGTATAACAGTTCCAAGTAAGAGCAAGCACCTTTGATGGAGGAGTAGGGGAGATGTGCTCATCATGTACACGTATGTTCTAGAAACAGGAACACGTGTCATATTCACGGGCATTATGTGTAAAGTAAGCAGATGCAATTCAAGTTAGAAGCAATACAAGCTAGACATCATACGCAACATGCAACCACATATAATAGTGTCAAGTTAGAGCAAGCACCTGTGATGGTGGAGTAGCGGAGATTTGCTCATCATCTACACAGCTACGTTGACTGTCCAGCCTTGTGTTGTCTTGCGAATCTTGTTGGGAGGATGGCGGAGTAGAATCTGTAGAGACCCCCTGTTTGAGTTGCTCCGAAGGACCACCATCATCCACTGCCGGACTAATTTCCTTCAGCTATAATGATTTTTCATTGTGAAGTCAAACCAATAAGAAAAAGGAATAAAATTCGCTCTTCAGAACTCATTCATGCATGATACTGACGAACACTACTCGGATGAAAGGCAAACACATGATGCGAGGATGGAATATGTATGAAAAACAGGATGGTGTGACATATTCACACCTATGGTGTGGTAACTAAGAAGAATGCATTTCAACAAATTAGAAGCACTGCAAGCTAGACACCATATGAAAGATGCAACCAATATCACTCTGTTAAGTTCAAACTGTATGGTGTTTCAACAAATTAGAAGCAGTACATGCTAGAAATCATATGCAAGACACAACCAATATCACAGTGGCGACTTAAAGGTGCCTTATCATAAGTGGCTGATGCGGGATATGCAAGAATAGTAGTCTGATGTAGAAACAGGAACACATGTCATATTCACAAGCATTATGTGTAAAGTAAGCAGATGCAATTCAACAAAGTTAGAAGCAATACAAGCTAGACATCATACGCAACATGCAATCACATATAATAGTGCCAAGTTAGAGCAAGCACCTGTGATGGTGGAGTAGGGGAGATGTGCTCATCATCTACACAGCTACGTTGACTGTCTAGCCTTGCGTTGTCTTGCGAATCTTGTTGGGAGGATGGCGGAGTAAAATCTATAGAGAACCTCCGTTTCAGTTGCTCGGAAGGAGCACCATCATCCAATGCCTTGCCAATTTCCTTCAGCTTTATTGATTTTGCATTGTGAGGTCATACCGACAAGAAAAAGGAATATCATTCGCTCTTCAGAACTCATTCATGCATGATATTGACGAACACTACTCTGATGAAAGGCAAAGTCATGATACGAGGATGGAATATGTACGAAAAAATGGACGGCTTGACATATTCACACCTATGATGTGGTAACTAAGTAGAAGGCACTTCAACAAATTAGAAGCACTGCAAGACACCATACGGAAGGTGCAATCAATATCACTCTACCAAGTTAAAATTGTCTCGTCATAGGTGGCGTTCATCAAACTAGAAGCAATACATGCTAGAAATCATATTCAAGACGCAAACCAATATCACACTGCCAACTTAAAGGTGTCCCATCATAAGTGACCGATGCAGGATACACAAGAAGAGTAGTTTCATGTAAGAACATGGTGTGATATACAGATATAGTATGTACCAAAAACAGGAAAGCGTGTCATATTCACATGTATCATGTGTAAGCTAAGCAGATGCAGTTTACACTAATTAGGAGCAATACGAGCTAGACACCATATGCAACATGCAACCAGATATCACACTGCCAAGTTAGAGCAAGCACCTTGGATGGTGGAGTAGGGGAGCGTAGACTTGGACCTTGTAATGCACTATCAGTACAAGGAGAATCGGTACAGATGCTCCGTTTACGTTGCTGCAGAGGACCACCATCATCGCCTTCCTTACTCTTTTCCTTCCTCTTTCTTGATTTTGCCTTGTCAAGACAAACCCACAAGAAAAAGGAATAAAATTTGCTCTTCAGAACTCATTGATGCATGATACTGACGGACACTACTTTCATGTAAGGCAGCTACATGATAGGAGGATGGAATATGTATGAAAAACAGGACGGCGTGACATATTGACATGTATGATGTATAAAGTGTAAACTAAGCACAAGGTGCTTGAACTTGTTAGAATCGATGCAAGCTAGAAACCATATGAAAGATGAAACCAATATCACTCTGCCAAATTAAAAGGGTGCCCTAACAAATGTATTTGACCAAATTAGAAGCAATACATGGCAACAGGCTAGAAATAATATGCAATATGCAACGAATAAAGGTGACTCATCGTAAGTGATTGATGTGGGATACAGAAGAGGTAGTTTCATGTAAGAACAAGGTTAACACATAGATGTAGTGTGTACCAAAAATAGGAAGGCATGTCATATTCACAGGTATAGTGTGTAAACTAAGCAGATGCAATTTACCCTAATTAGAAGCATTACAAGCTAGACACCGCATGAAACATGCAACCACATATCACACTGCGAAGTTAGAGCAAGCACCTGTGATGGTGGTGTAGGGGAAGTGCGGTCTTCAGGTACAGAGCTACGTTCAATATCTTCATTTAGGCTTGCTGTTTCTTGAGAATCATGTGGAGAGGATGAAATTGCATTCTTTATTAGAGTATTGCGTCTCATATTAACCCACGCGCGTGACTGTCTCTTCATAAGCGATAGACGCAGGATACACAAGAACAATAGTTTGATGTAAGAACATGGTGTGATAGGCAGATGTAGTGTGTACCAAAAATAGGAAGGCGTGTTATATTCACATGTATAATGTGTAAGCTAAGGAGATGCAATTTAACAAATTAGGAGCATTGATGAGGGATACACAAGAAAAGTAGTTTGATGTAAGAACATGGTTAATAGAAAGACGTAGTATGTACCAAAAACAGGAAGGCATGTCATATTCACAGGTATAATGTGTTAACTAAGCAAACGCAATTTACCCTAATTAGAAGCATTACAAGGTAGACACCATACGCAACATGCAACCACATATCACACTGCCAAGTAAGAGCAAGCACCTGTGATGGTGGTGTGGGGGAATTGCGGTGATCAACTAGAGAGCTACGTTGACTATCTTCATTTAGCCTTGCTGTTTCTTGAGAATCATGTGGGGAGGATGACACTGCACTCTTTAAACGAGTAGGGCATCTCACAGTAACCCACTCGAGTGACTGTCTCATCATAAGTGATTGACGAGGGATACAAAAGAGCATTAGTTTGATGTACGAACATGGTTAATAGACATATGTAGTGTGTATCAAAAACAGGAAGGCATGTCATTATCAAAGGTATAATGTGTAAAGTAAGCAGATGCAATTTAACCAAATTGGAAGCAGTACAAGCTAGACACCATATTCAACATGCAACCACATTTGACAGCGCGAAGTTAAAGCAAGCACCTGGGATGGTTGTGTGTGACAATTGAGATCATCAACTGCAGAGCTACGTTTACTGTCTCCAACTGCTGACACTGCACCCATTAGAGCGCTAAAACGCTTAGTGCTTATCTTTGAATTACACTGGAGCGACTTCTGTCTTTTCTTTTCTGCATTCATCAACACTGCGTCAGAGTCTGAAATACCCATGCATAAAAAAACAATAGTGTGAGTATGGGTGAAGTGTGTGCACAATTAGTAAAGTGTAAAGGTAGCAGATTGTAGGTCGGTGAGAAATAAATGACGGGAGACATATGATAGCTCTACAACATGCATGGCACACTAAATTACTACAGGATTCTATGAAAATAACAGTCGACTAAAAGCAAATAGGTCAATCCATTTTTTCTGCACCGTCCGATGTACAAAGAACGGGCAGATCGCCTTCATCTACCTCCAGCCAGTCAGTGTTGACGACCTTCCTCGAAACACAAGCGACCACCGGCCCAGTATTCCTCCCCTGCCTGCGCCCTCCCCTCGACCTCACCGCACTGCCCCCCGACCATCCATTCAAGCCCCGCCGACCTCCAGATCGGGCGCAAGTAGCTCCTGCGCCCCACACCCCTATGATAGACACCGATGCGCCGCTTCCCCGGGGAACAGGCGGACTAGGTGCTCCACGCGCCTAAGCGGGTGCTGCTTCTTTTAATTGCGGTTCGACTGACCCTGAATTGAAATCCAGGTGGGCTACTAACCTCTAGCAAAGGTGAAATAGTAAAAGGGAGGAAACCTTGTGCATTTAGTATCACGAAGAAGATGCAGTAAGAAGCGCTGAACTAGTTTCTTTCGTGGGATGAATACGGTGTGAGCGGAGACGTAAGATTTGCACGAATAAGGGAAGAGGAGTACCTCTTTCTGCTGGCAGTGCTGTGTCCTCCTTCTGTTTTCCCGACGATCTTCTTGTTGTTCACCGGAAACCAGAAGTTGTGGAGCACGGTGCAGCCTTGGACGAACCCATGGCCAAGTTGTTGAGTGTGGTGTGGTGGCCGTTTGTCGGTGGCGGGGAAGCAGATCCGAGGCGGCGAACGACAGTGTAGCGGGAACAACTCCGGTGGACGGTTGCGACAGTGGAGCCGCAGTAGTGAGGCGCAGGACAGCGTGGTTGGAGTGGTTTTGGTATGGCGCACGTCAGCGTCGGCGTCGTGGAGGCAGCTCTGCCTCGGCTTCAGCGGCTAAGTCCTTGAGGGCGTTGCGGTTGCATTGGACGACGATGTCGGGGTACCGGCTCCGGCGTGATGGAGGAGGGCGGCGGTGCATTGGCTGCTATGGGGTGGAGGACGGAGGAGGCTGGGGTTTCGCGGCTGGTGGAGAGGGCGTTTTCGCGCCCACGGAGTATGAATGGGGAAACGGAGGGAGGCGGGGAACTAAGGGGGAACAATGTTTCGGTTTGAGACGCACTTGTTTGAAATTTAGGGAAAGTTACAAACTTTGCCCCCATCTAAAATTTTGGACATATTGCGGGTTGGGGGTAGGACAGTCATGTCAGGTGTCCCAAATGTGGGCGGGATAGATTTCGGCCGAGCGCATGGGTAGGCGTCCACGGCGTATGAATGCTTCTCGGAGGCGGTTGAGACTGGCGTCTTGGTGAAGTTACAAACCTACCCCGGTTTAGACCTTTGGACATCGGGCCGATAGGCTACACGGGCCAGAGTCAGGACAGTAATTTCCTACCACCAAAACATTAGTCTCGCGCGGTTTCGGGTGACCAGAGGCCTATTTGGCGATTCGTTCAATATTTGGGAGCAGAAGCATTAACGTTTTCGGTTCTCTTGAATTGAACTTTCAGGATTTGTCAAACTTCACAAATCTTTACTCTTGAAAATCCTAAAGCTACGATTATTTTGGAATGGAGGGGGTACATTTGAATATACATTGTACACGAGTATATATTAAAAATATGGTACTTACCTCAGTTCATGCATGGTTCCAGATATAATCTCCTTGGTTGCAAAAAAAAGTTAGATATGCGTATGAATATATATAGCATGTTCAAACTCACAACAAAGATTGATGCCCCCTTTTACATCTGATTTACAAATGCCATTATCTCGGGTTCAAATAGATGAATGCACTTCCTATGAATTCGAATCTTCGAAACCCCCTTTATGTTGAATTCGACATGTATTATATTTCGTAGCTAGCAATTTGGAATGTATCCATGCAAGTGACAAATGTATAAAGTGCTTCACACTAACAACATGGAGTGCACTAATTAATATTTATATATGAATTGCAAAAGCATCCATTGCCTGTATTTCAAACCGTTCTCACTCTATGGATCGATAATATGAAATAAACACATGCTCATGCTAGAATTCAATAGAGTATGGGTGTCTGATAGACCGATTTTCGTCAATACGCAATTTGCAAAATTCATGATCTCATCCAAAAATAATAATGTCATTTATATTTTAATTTAATGCGTAGAACCGCATTTTACACGTAGATGCACTATGCCTCGCCCCATTCTCACAAACGCGTTATATATCTCTCTATCTAACGCATAAGTGCACACACTTTATATGCATCGGCATTTCTCTTTCACACATGCTCACAATCTCTCTCAGGGTGTCGGGGTGTCTCACGCACATGCTCTCTCTGTTTCTCTCTCTCTCTCTTTCTGACTACTATGTACCAATCTTTTCACTAATCTCAGTTGGAAAACACTATTTCTCTCACATGCATATATACACATGCACGGTCTCTACTAGCCCTCTATACGCACATATATGTGCCTACGTGTCTCCCGCACGCACATTATCTTTAGGCCTCTCTCGCACACATTGCCCCCCCGACACACCTCTCTCTTAGTAGTTGGCAGATATGATTTCATCATATCATTCGGTAGGATATCCCTTGCTGTTAGGCTGGATGGTAATACGAGGCAAAGTTTTACCCTAGTTCGGATCGGACCCTTGCAGTTGAAGAAAGAGCCTACTCCTGGTACTGTATATTAGTGATAGGGGTGTGTACAAAGTACACGTGAATACCAGGCATTGTGCGTGTGTGTATACTATCGATGAACTAGCCCCCAAGCTTGTATAACATACTAAGGGCCTAGGGTTACAAATCATATATAGTTGGCTTATCACCAGTGCGGATAGAGTCCTCCGCGACTCTGGTAGCTCCGTGTTGTACGCCGAGTCCTCCACATGGGTCTTCGTATAACACGTCTCGGTCCAACCTATATGTGGCACAGGATGGAACCGACCCATGAGTCTTCATGTTGACCCACCACAACTAGAAATGATGTGCCCACCACACCACACACGCAATCGGCCACTAAAAAAATAAGCATATACAATAGTACAACGGTATCTAGCTCATGATTTGTCTCCATATTTTGTTGATGACACTGACGGACTTTGCATTTGATGCGTGCTCCGTATTTTGTTGACGACACTTACGATCATTGTATTTGAAGCGAAAGCACGATATGGTCACTGGACTTCAGAATAAGCTCATCACGGTCACCACATACATTTTGTCGTGCTAACCAACATGTGGTTGGATGGTTAGAGGACAGTGGTTTCTCGAGCCCACCAAGGTTAAAGTCCCGGTGCTCGCATTTACCTTGTGTTAATTTCAGTATTTTCCGGCGATGTACGTTTAGTGGGAGGAGACGTTCCACTCGACTACGAGGCACCTATGGTGACTTCGTAAAATCTCAAGATCATATATGCTGGCCCACTCTCTCGAAGGTGCTCATAGGGGTAGGGTTCGCGTGTGTGCGCTTATAGCGGTGAGTGCTTGCGCGTATATATGAGCCCTTGCGTCTGTACCGTGTTAAACAAATACATATCATGATTATACGGTCACTGGCTCACCCGTACAACTTCGTATTTTGTTGATGACACAATCAATTGACCAGTCAAACGTTCCACGCGGCGCAACTAGTGTTGCACCATCGGGGCGCGTAACCGTGGGGCCCACCTGTCAGCCCATATATGAAAGAAAGAAATGGTAGTTTGAGTCTGTACTGTGTTAATAAAATAGAAGTACATTTTAGGGTGATCATACGGTCACTGGCTCACCATACAGCTCCGTAATTTGTTTATAACATGATCAATTGACCAGTCAAACAGTCCACATTCAGCAGCACACATTACCATATGGCCCACATGTCAGCGCGTATATGAAGGACAGAAATGGTAATAAATTAGTGGTCGGTGGGTATTCGAAGTCGTGAGACCTCTGGTTGGCAGTCACCGGCGGTTGGGGGGCGTTCATTGGGCGGTGGGGTGGGGATCCCCGGAGAAAAAGCTTAGCGGGGGGGGGGGGGGGGCTAGAGGGATGGCCGGTGCGGCGGCGGACCGGCGGTGGGGAGTGGTTTCGGGGAGGGAGTACCGGCCGCGGGCGGCGGGGGCTGGCGGTTCGGCCGATGGTGGCTGGCGGCTCAGGGGGGTGGAGTTTGATGATAAACTGGAGGCCCTTGATTTCGTATCCAACGGCTGGAAAATCTAATGACCAGAGATGAAAATGCCAGTCGACTGACGTGTAGCCTCACCCCGCACGTACACATGCACGCACACAAGACACACGTGCATGTAGGCGTGCAACACTGACACGTACACACGCACGCATGCTGGCGTGCAACACTGACACATACACATGCACTCACAAACACACGCACGTACGCACCCATGCATGCAACACTGAAACGTACCCTTGCACGCACGCAACACTCGCACGCCTGCATGCAAACAGCACACGACGCAAGACACACGCTCAACCTATACGTGCATGCACCCTTTGTTAAGGACATGGATTGTTACGGGTATTAATCAATCTTATCTGTGATAAGCAGAACATTGATGTTTGCAGCGGTCTTTATGAATCACAACGTATCGAACGGGCTATCAACATAGTAGGCTTATCTACATGAAAAAGATGATGTCACACTCAATGAACAATCATCGGTTTATGAAATGCCCGCTTCTGACCGCCCTGGCCCACCAAAGGTTCCTCTGCTGTGCGCTGCCTGCGTTGGGTCACTGACATGCAGGCCATGCACCCAAAGAGCCCACACGTCAGTGGAAGAACGGCGTGGTGTCCTAGGTCAGAGTCGAGGGCGCCACTCGTGGCACGCCCGGCTGAACACGCCTCCGTGCCGCATTCAAATGCCTCCATGAAACCCGCCCGTGTGGAAGCCGAGAAACCCACTCTGGACACATGTCCGTTCATGACTGGGCCGGCGTTAAACGCAACGCCGGCCGAGCTCCTCCCGTCCGCCGTCTATTTAATCTCCTATTTAAACGAGGCCAAACGTCGGCCAAGAATCGCACACCTCCGCCGCTCCCCTATCTCCTCCACCATTTTGTCCACTCTTACAATGGCTTACGAAGAGTAGTTATTCCGCATCCAAGCCGGCTGGTTAGCCCGCCGGATACGAGCTATGCAGCTCGCTGATCCACCTCCCTCCCCTCGCCCGACGGAGCCAGTTGCCGCCCCAAGCCGGCGCGCGGTTCAGCAACTCGCCGCTCCAGGCCAGCTCGACGAGGAGCGGCGCACGGGCGTCGTTGCTGCCGTCCACGCCGCCGCCTCGTACCGCGTCTCCTGTTTCTGTGGCCAAGACTCCCATGTCGGCGGCTGCGCCATGCAAGCAGCGACAGAAGCCGGGTGCGCGGAGAGCGACGAGTCGGTGACCAGCGCCTCCGCGTCCGCCGCCATCATCAAGGAGAAGTAGAACACGGGAGGCCACCGCCGCTTGGGTCCCATGAAGGCCACCACGGAGGCAACGTCGGCGTACACAGCAGGTGTCTTGCCGGATCCTTTTGTTGCGAGGACCTTCGTCGACCCCGCATGGGCTCCACGGAAGAGGGGAATGTTAGGATGAACTCGAGCCGGTGCCGGCCATGGCGAAGTAGTGGCCGGTGATGAACTCGAACCGGTGCCGGCCACCATCATCTTCGGCACCAGCCAATGATATCAGTTGGGCAGTGGGGAAGCGAGCCGTCCTTTGCGCTGAAGCATATACCTCCAGGGCTCCCGGCAGTCCGGTGATCGTGCTGCCCGACATGAGGAACACAAATCGATCGGCGGGCGACCATTTAGGCTAGGTATTATATACCTGTGCTGTCCAGGACTAGCACCACGCAGTTCATTTGAATGTAATGAAATCCGTCATGTTTGTATGAAAATCCGGTATTTTATATGATTTCCGTTGTTGTTTATATGAAATATCAGTTTGTCTACGTGTTTGCGTGAATTTCGTCTGGTTGGTTGAGTTGCTGTCATAATGTGTGCGGCTACGGTTGGATGGCGTAATTTGCGGGTCGCCGGTCGGTCTGCGGGCGGCTCGGGCGGCGTTGTGGGACAAAAAACACAGCTCGTGCGAGCTCGTCTCCAACGTGCGCGCTGGAGGATGCATGACAGCATGAGCACCCGAGCCATTCCTCGTTCATCGGTGGCAAAGGCACCGGTGGACAAAAGGGTCGCCAATATTTTGGCTACCCCGGGCAAGATCCAAATAGCCCCTCCCAACAGATTCAAATCCCTCATTCGCCGTGGAATTTTGCCATGTGTTGTTTTCATGGACTAGCAAGATGCCCGTGCATTGCACGGAACATGAAGATGCATTTTTTTACAAACTCCCGCATGCATGCAAGGGATAATTCATGTCCTCCTTTGCTAGTACCATGAGGCAAACACCATTAATATTGCATCGATTAGTGTTAGTGGCCTTGTATATCTGCAAATTGTAATTTTGATAGTGGCCCCTTGTATATAAAAATGGAGGGAGAAAGATGAGAGATAAGGTGAGGAGGAGTGGGGCGTGGTGGTGACTGGTGGTCGGACTGGGCGGAGGCATGGGGATGGACGGTGCATTATGTCTAGGTTTGTATCTCTCTCACACACACCCACGTAGGTGGGGGACGTGCACGAAGAGAAGAGGTGCACGCGCGGCGCACGTACTCCCGTCTCTTTCCCAACCACACCCGCGCGGGTACATGGTGGATCTCATTTCTGTACGAAAAAGGCAGCCCACGTGGTAATTTGGCACGTGTACTGGTTGTCCAATTGGTGGAGGGAGGATCGTCTACCATGGGTGAACAAACAAATTGCGACTTGACGTGTTATGTTAAATTAAAAAAAGAGGCAAACCATGTGGGGCCTACCTTAGAGGCAAGGCTCTATACACTAGAGTACTTTTGATGTGTCCCGTCAACTCGCAGAACAAGGAGAAGCTTGCTTAGTACGCTGTCTCCCCCGCCCACGGGCGCGGTGGCTCGCAGGATGAGGTGAAGCTTGCTTACGAGTAGTAGTAGTAGTAGTAGTAGTACTACTGTACGCCTTTACGCCCGCTCCCTCGCCCACGCGCGCGGTGGCTCGCAGCACGAGGAGAAAATTTTACTACTCCCTCCGTTTACTCCTCGTCCCTACTACGTACTTTGGTTAGTACTCCCTCCATTTACTTATACACGGCCACTATAAAAAAATACATTTTGCATCTATACAAGGCCACAAATAGTAATCGAGACAAAAGTTACTACTCCCTCCTTTCCAGTTTATGGCTCAATTTCAAAATCTCTCCAACCAAGGTAGACGCTGAGTGGTCGAATTAATTTCATAGTTTTCACAAGTAATTAGTACGCTCATTTTTCTCAAGAAGTTATGTTTACCGAGGCATTAATTAGAACGAATGCATGAATGACCACTAAATTTCCATGAATTTGTACATGCATTGGTTAGTTTCCTCTTGACACTGCTTGCGTCGGGTGATCTAACGCACCTCGAAATCCAACATGTAATGGTACTACTACTAGTATAGTAGAATTGAGACTTATCAAACGGAAAAACGAATGTTTTTTAGATGAGCCCTATAAACCCTAGTGGGTACGTACTCCGTAAAAACAGATTTTTCCAAAACTAAGTCGCTCCCTTTCATGAATTCTGCAGTATACTCCTCCGTCGACGCTCCCTTTCATGAATTCTGTACTTCCTGTCACTGACATGTGGGACATATAGCAACCGGGTCGACGTGTCAAGCACCAAATAACAGTGCAGAATAGCAGGGGGACGCACCCCACTCGTACCGGCCCAGTAGTAGTAATGAGCAATGAGACGTCAAATCACAATGCCGCACCTTCCCAGACGGATGAAGCAACCATTATTTCACACTTCGGTTCGCCATCGTCTCAAACCACATAGTATTGCTTCTGCCTCAAGAGGGACACGCGCATCGCCTTGGTACATCATGACACGTGGGACCGCATGACAGGCCATGCTCCCCCGCCGATCGCTCAGTAAAATCACCTCATTTTTACTATACTTCCTCCGTATCGGTTTATTACATGGCATGCATGTCGTTCTAGGTTAAGAATTTAACTGGCTATATATGTGATGAATATTACTCTAGCCTTTTAAAAAATGTATACTTTTGTACAGTAGTACTATAGATGGATTGCGCCATGGAGCAAAAATTGAAATTAAAAAAAAGGTGGTACATATACAGAGCGCTCGTCGCCAAATTATGCATATAGTACTATTAAAAAAGCTAGTACGTGCTTAATTGGGGTGCTAAATTCTATTAAAGAAATACTAGTAGTATGTACATACTGAAGAGTTAAAGTAACAAGAAGAAACATAACATAGTTCTGCTGGGGGCTCAGCACAACACACCCCTCAAATTAAACTAAGCACACCTGAAATTAAACTATGCAACTAATCCGGTAGACACTACATTAGAAGTTTAGAACCACCATGAGCAACGACACTGCCACCTTACTCGGAGTCCTCGTCCACGTCCTCGAATTCGTCCTTGTCCCTCTTCCTCTTGGCCGATACTTCTTTGCTTGAACCGCACACTTGGCTGTTGCTCTTCATCCAACCCTTGTAGATATTGAAACAAAGGTAGCCATCCATTGCAGCGTAGTGGATGTGGTCTATATCTAGTACATTCCGCTGCCATGCATGACAATGAAATGTGTAATGAGGTTTCTCCAGTTTACGGTACGAAGGATGAACCATGGCTCCTGCCAGGTTCAGCATTGAAGGCTGACGAGAGGGCACCAGCCGATTATTCTGGAGGTCGAAGGGGTTGCCTACAACGAGGCCTATCCGACCCAGGACTTCTTTGTCGTTCTTAAAGTCTACAGTAATGAATTTCACTATTTTGTCCTTGAGGAAGTTCTTAAAATCCTAGCACTCAACGTCGGCATGGCATATGTGGTAGACCAAGCAAACGTTATGTACGCAAACCTGGATCACGGCGGGCTTCTTCCTCTCTTCGTCCTTTAGATCCTTCTCTCATCCCAGGACAGTGGTGTACTCAACATCTAGCCCAGCGACCCACTCATCATCTGAGTTTTCGAACATGCGTCTGAAGCGAGAAAGGCATCCTTTCACCGTCGCGGAAGAACGGGTGTAGATGACGTCGAACTCATCGCCAGTGATGGTTCTAACCTTGTACTCACCGCCGATCGTGGAGATTTGGGACGCCATGGATTTGGGAGGAGGGTTAGGATTAGTGGAACTGCCGTAATGTGAATGGACGGGACGATTAGGAGCGACCCGCCGTAGTATTGAAGGACGTGCGGGGACGAGTAGGAGAGAACTGCCAGCATGCGAATGGCAGGGTAGTGGCTTTCCATTCTCCCATGATACGGGCTTCCGAGAGCCCCTGGATCTGAGATCGAACGGTTGCATGGCGTGATTCTAGACCTATGGGTGAATATCCTATCCTAGAGGGTTATTCTGCAAATTTTTAGCAACTTAGCATGCGACTGTTTGATCTCAGATCCAAGGGCTGCCAGCAGCCCGTATCATGGTCGCACCTACCACGACCGTCACGTCGCTCGCGCGGTCGCGCCCTTGGTAATTTAACACAGTGCATTAGGCTATCTGATGTTGGCATGTCATACATAGTCATCACTTAGTCACTCATACTACAACAAGGTTGGCTATAAGGTTGGCTATAAGTGTATTTTTTTTACTCCTCTCTATCTCTTTCTTCGTACTCCCTCCGTCCCATAATATAAGAACGTTTTTGACACTAGCGTAGTGCCAAAAACATTCTTATATTATGGGACACAGGGAGTACTAGTATTTATTGCATTTGCCAAGGAGTGACCTCTTCCAATGAAATGGTGTTGCTAAGTTTGCTTCATTTAATTAGATATAGACTCAAAATTGTCTTTTCACCTAGGTACACACACTTAGCACCGTTTCTTCCTTGGGTCACCAAACTAGTCTCTCTCTTCTTGATTAACTTGCCACATCAGACTTTATGCCTATGTGGCAAGCTTAAGCACCTGTAGGGGCAAGTAAAAGTAAGTACAATAGTGCGCTTTACATGGCATTTTTGCATATGTGGAGGAAAGAGAGGCAAGGAAAAAGTGGAGAAGTGGGCTCTCATGCAAGAGCCAGCCTCTACTACATGGTGGAGCATTGGGAGAGGCACCTGTATGGAGGTGGTCAGGAATCGGGAGACTCACGCCGGTCGTAGCGCCGCAGTTAAAATGATAATGGCAAGTCAAATCACGGGGCCCCACCTGTCCAGCAGTACCTCGCTGTCAAATCACACAGCCCAACGTTTGCAGCAGCCTACTCCCTCGTCTTCTCGCGTCTCTGTCGAACCGACTAGGCGGAACTGCCCCGCCTACCGCGCAGGAAAAGCCCTGCCCTCGACTTTTAAATACAACTACATCCACTTAAGAATCCAATGATATACTTTTTGTGACATAGTAACTCATATTTAGTTAGTCAAATGGATGACCTAGAACTACGTGCAGGCCCTATAAACCGAGAGGCCTAAAAATAAAAAAACCAAGACGGAGAGGGTAGTTCAGCACGTATCTTTTTAGATCAATATAGTCGAGATTCACCAAGGAGCAAAACCAAGTGGTAGGCTGCTCCTGTTGTGTTGGCGTAGCAACTCAAGCAGGGTCAGTCCGCACACGAAATGGCGACACACTTAACATGACCCCTTTGGCCAACATGTGGCTCATCCACCGTCTTGTTCCACGTGCGATGCACCAAATTACAGTTCGGAGCAGCGGTTTGAATTGGAGGCACCCCGGTCGTAGCGCCGCAGTAGTAGAAAATGAGCGATGAGGGGCCAAATCACAAAGCCCCACCTTTCCCGCATTAAGCTGGACGGACGAAGCAACCATCATTTCACTCTAGGGCGCAAGAGCATAAAGAAAAGAGAAAACAACGATGCGTGCGGCAGCTACCTAGGGCACCCTAGGGTAGGGGTCTCCACTACAGATCCTTTTTTTGAAAGCGCCTCCACTACAAATCGGCTTCTGCCTCGTCCTCTTGAAGAAAACTGATGATGAGTGCGGCGGTAGGGTTTGTAGGAGTACTACGGCGTGCGGGGCCACGTCGTAGGAAACGGGTTCGAGTCGACGCCTTAAATATGTGTGGGCCGCTTGGTTTTATGGGAACGAGGCAGCATGTTGGGTTCGGGGACCAGTGGAGATATAGTACGTACAAAAAGTTGTGGACCTAGGTTCGACCGAAAGGCAATGATGCATGGGCCCTGCATTTTGATATACCCGGGGCCGCGTGAAATTTGCTACTCTACTCAAAACTAGCAAGGTACACATGTATTGATTGCATGAGATTTCGAAACCAAATTATGAATAAATACACACTATAGCATGTAAAGCTTTGAGTCATATATGCATGATGTAGATGTTCGTTTAGTTCTTATAGTTCATCTCATTCAAAATCAATTAGTTTTATAAAAATGTTAAGATTCATGGGGTTGTGCATTGTAAATCATAAAGTAAAAAACAAATAATGGCAATTCATTTAGAAAAAAATAATCAATTATGATACAGAAGATTCTAGAACAAAGGAGAAGTGCTTGTGTTTTGAGGTTTGTGCATTATGCTTGAGTTCAACCATGGAGTCTTCTAAATTGTACATGTGGCAGATCTGGTGGAATGTTGATGATATCCAACGGCCAGTAGTGCTCGGATTTGCCTATCTCTACACTGTCGGGTTAGCTTCATCCAGCGACCATCTTTCAAAGTTATTGGCACACTATATAGTTCTTGTGCCATAGTTGCATGTTTTGGAAAAAAGCTACTAGTGTGTTGTACTATCTATTTAGGAATAGAAGATGTATACATGGAAGTTGTAGGGAAAGAGATGACATGGAGCATCTCAATTCCTATGAGTAGGGATTGGAAAAGAGATGTCATTTGGTTCACATCATAGGAACTTTTCTATTGAATCTAGAGATGACATGTATCTCAATTCCTATGAGGAGGGATTAGAAAAGAGATGTAATTTGGTTCATATCATAGGAACTTTTCTATTGAATATACGTTAATGTTTATTTTCCTTTGAAATTAAGGGAGTATAGGAATCCATTCATATGAACCAAGTGGCTTTTAGCTATAGAAATGATATCATATTTAGTTCCTTTCAAATGTGGAGTATATGAATCTATTCCTATGAACCAATTGGCTCTAGAGGAAAAGATCCTATAAAAATCATATCATATAGAGTTCCTATGATATTCCTCGACACTAAAGGATGCTTGAAATTGCTGCGGGTGATACGATGGTCTTTCTTTGTAGACTCCTCACCCATCTTTATAGTTACCTCTCGAAGATGAATGAAATGATATATACATGGTATTCTACATGTGCAATTTGGTACACGGTAACTCGGTATAAGTTTGCGAGGTTCGAATTTTCAATAAAGCTATATGCACTGCATTTCGGAACGGAGGGAGCATACGGCAGTTGCTAACACTCACTTGGAAGATTTGTGTGTAGGAGGAGTGGCTGTTCTGTTAAATGACATGGCAAAACTGACACTGTCGGATGCCGATCTAACGGTTCTTACGGCGTTCGTCAGGAAAAGGCTTGTGGCGAACGTTTGTCGGATAATGATTTACAGACACATGCATTGCATTGATACGTGCCCCCCTCTCTCTCACGTACACGCACCCTCACGAGTCACGACTCTCCCGAGTCCTCTCGCAGACTCGCAGGTCGCACCCACCGTCTATCTGCAGGTAGACGTCACGCACATACGTGCTCTTCACACCCTACCCTCAGAACTTCTAAAAAACAAAAGATGGCGCGCACATTTTATTTTAGCTCACACATCACACACTTATACTATTACTCTTGCGGCGAATGTTCTTTGGCCATAGTATATTGTACTCTCACGAAGAGAAGCAGTGCACACACGCACTAGTTCTCTCACACCCACTCGCGGGTACACGTAGGAGCGCATTTTTTTGAAGCTGGTACAACAAAATCACTCCACTATATATAAAAGAAGGAGCCTTAGCGCTTGCTTTACTAGGGTTCCTCTCGTTCACTCTCTCATGCTCTCCAGATCTAAGCAACACATAGGTGGCCACACTCTCTCTCAGCTCACGGCTGGTCACAAATCCGGCCGGACAACCTCGGCCGGGGTAGGGGTGTAGGTGCATCGTTCATGCTGTCGTCCGCGGCGAGGGAGGAGACCAACGGCTGCCCGCGCGTCCCGATCGGCGGCCGTGTCGTTCTCTCCGAGAGAGCGCCGGCTCGGGAGGGCCTGCGACCCCTTCTTCCTCCCAACGGTATTGTGGCCAAGATGCGGCCTCCCGACGCCGTCTTTGCCACATGCCGACGACCCTCAGGTATATATTCCTTTGAAACCTGCCTTGCTCTACTACCCCAGCTCCCTTCGTGTGGATCCTTTTCTACTTCTGTCCGCTGTTCCAAAGCCACCTAGACTTCTACCATTATTAGAAGTAAAGCTAGTTCATACAGTCGACTCAAAGCGTTGGTTCAAACAGGGAAGAAAGTGGGAAAGCTGTAGCATGAATCTAGGACTTGGTTCTAAGAGGAAACGGGGGAAAGTAGTAATATCTGTCACCGTTTAAATAACCGTATTTCGTATTTGCGCAAACAGGGATGTCTGTCTCCATATCGTTTCGGGATGTCTGTCTCCGTATCGTTTCTATCCGCGCAATCAAAAGCACACACCTCAGTTTTAGTACAACTGCGCAAAATGAGATGGCTATCCCTCGTTGCCGTCGTCTAACCTCCCGTCTTCAAGGTATACCTACATTGGTAGTAACTAAGGTAGAATGACCAACGCAATCTAAAAGAAGCTGATTCGTACGTTTTACTTCCTGATTGCAGTCCAGGGACGAGCGAAAACAATTGCATCCTAGTCCGGAATGCACTTTCTACCAGTTCATCCATGGACCGAGGACTAGCTGGCACGGCTGCACAGCGGTTTTTTGGACAGGTGCGCGGACAAGAGGCATTGTGGTCTGCTTATTTCTGCAAATAGCGGTGCTTAAATTTAGTGGAATGCACAAGCATTTCAACTGGTCAGTACACTGCATGGTTCAGTTCAGCATTCCAACTGAGACCACAATTATAATTGGTTATTCTGGAATGAGAGAACCTAACCCTGGATGGTGGCAACAAGAAAAAACCAGAGTGAACTCCAGGAAATTTAAGCCTGCCGGGAGGCCCTTTGCTCAGAGAAACCTTGCTTGTTTTTTCCTGATTTGTAAACCTTCTCACAACTTTGTCTTTTGCTGTGAACTAGTATATGTTTGTTATGTTCTATGAATCATTGAGATGTATAAAATTGCTTAACTTATGCTTTTCAAGTTTTTTATGAAGACGAGTTTAATGTGAGTGTTCCACATGAGCGCTGGACTAGCGTGTGAACTTTTGTAATTTATTACATGCGGCCTCAATTAACTGCATGAACCACTGTAACAAGATACATAGTTGCTTATATGTCAGACAGTAGATTGTTGATTGTTAGCTGGTCGATAGCCTAGTGTTGAAGCGAGCTGAGCCAATGTGCCGTGTTTTGCACAACTGCTTACAAGTGGGGTAGCACCAACAGTGTTTACAAGTACTTATGTATACGTCGGCGCATGGTTCTCAAACGAGTGCTCTATTCCATCAAAACACACACTGCTCGTATGATAAACCGTGACAACTTATGTCTTAACATGCCATATTCATGAAAAACTAGTGAGGACGCATTTGTTTCGGCAACAATTACGATGGTTCTCACATGATTCACGGGCACACAAAAGTAGCATCAGTTCCCATAGACGGATTCAAACAGAGTACTAGCCCTAGAGGGGTCGATAACAGGCAAGGTTCGGATAATTAGACACAATCCAAACTACTATTAAACACTAGCTGGGGCAACTATTTCATGCCTCGATCTAATTTGGGCTGGACACAAGACGGACCTTGCCATGAACATCATCGAGGACATCCCGCATCAGCTCAATCCTGTGAACCTTCATGAAGACAAACTTGTGGCCTTGCCATTGATAAACTTGTTTGTGGAGGCATGCCACATCATCTTCCTGCGTAAGCTTGACAAGAACAGTATGCCTCACAAACGAAGGAGTAGCTTTGAACTTCTTGTGCTTCAGTACACCCTGGACAACACGCCTGAGAACAGTGAGGCTGGAATACAACTCTTCATAGGTATAACCGCAAATGGCTTCCAGGATCCAACAGCCTAAGAACTCTGTTTTCCCAGTGCGTATATTCAGGTCGTCCGCCTCATAGCGAGTGACATGTACAACCACACAATCCTTGTCTGCATCAGGGCTCTAATTGAAACAGAAACAAATTCTGAATTACTTTTCAGTATAAGAAACACAAGTTATTTAAACCACTATGTATAGCATGGCATCGAAGCTAATAAATTTTGCATTATTAATCACCACATACTTCCTTTTCTAAAAAAAATCACCACATACTTAGATGAGAAACCACAATCGAGATCGGCAAAGAAGGAAATCACCTTGGGCAGCTCAGTGGGGGGGGGCACATCTTCGAAGGGGGAAAACTGCTCCTGCAGTGCCACGGGGGCTGTAACCTCAAACGGGGCGTTGACCATCTCAGTAGTGGCCGTGAGCGTATCTGGGGTCGGCTCGGTGGTTGCCTCCATCTTCTCGGAGCTCTCTGTCTCGTGGGGATCAGCCTCCCGCGTCTGCTCCAATATCGGCAGATCTTTGCCTGGTTCTCCTTGGTCCATCATGAAACTGACGAATACTAGGAGACCACTAAAAGGAAAACACAATCGCAATGACAATGAAACAAAAAGAGAGTGAGGATCGGTTACTGCTTTGCAAAAGTTCTTTTTTTTCTCTGAACGAAAATATACCAACATCACGGATCCGCTTACCTTCCCTTCGTTCGGAGAGAAGAACAGTGGCAGATCCAAGTGTTGCCTTTCTTGAAGACGGTGAGGGAGAAGGGGATTCAGCGAAGAGTGAAATGATGGTTGCTTCGTCCGTCAAACTTAGACTGCGGGGAGGTGGGGTTTTGTGATACGATGGCTCGTTACTGCCGTGCTACGACCGAGGTGACTCTCCGCCTGCATACTGCCTTCTAATTTGGTGGATGGCATTTGGGCCCGCGCGCTGCATGGCCCGCATGTCGGTGAACAAATGTATAACGGCATTCAGTAGAGGGAGACGTTCCAATGACCTAGGAGGAGGCAGAAGCGGTACAGTGTCTCCACTGTACTAGTAGTAATTGTTTTTCTGGGTAGCTGTAGAGTGTCTCCACTGTACTAGTAGTAATTGTTTCTCTGGGCCCAAGACAAAACAGCCCATCCACACTAGTAAATAGTAAAATCAATTCAAAAGCCCATATATTTACTGAATGAGAGGCGCTACCCACACCCAGCACACCGCCCCCCCCCCCAAACCTGGGTGCTCTTCTTCCTCCTCGCTCCCACCCACCTCACGTCAGCTCGCTCCACTCGTACCCCCAAATTCCTCACCTCACTCCTACAGAAAACCCCAGCTCCCCTTCTTCCTCACTCCTACAGAAAACCCCTAGCTCCCCTTCTTCTTCGCTCGCAGTACAACTAGGCTCGTCATTCGTTACTCTGCTCAAATCCGTGACCGCGACGCGACGCCCTCGAGGAAAATGGAGTCGGCTGACCCCAGCGCCAAGAAGATGAGGCTCCCGCTAGCGGCAACGCCTGTTGTAGATCCCGCACCCGTCAGCGCGGGGAGAAGCGGCGACCCCGCCCCCACCGGATCCCAGGAACCCGTAGAATCTCGGGTGGACCGCATCAGCGATCTCCCGGACGCCGTCCTTGGGGAGATCATCTCGCTTCTCCCCACCAAGGATTGCTGCCGCACCCAAGTCCTCTCAATTCGGTGGCGCCCTCTATGGCGCGCCGTGCCCCTTAATCTCGGCTGTCGTCAGCTATCTCTCTTCAATGATTTTGAAATCCCCAGAGCCATCATCTCCTCCCACCAGGGCGCCGTTCAAAGCCTCTGCATCCCGTCATGCCACCTGAGCAAGCATACCATGCCCTGCACGGTGGACGCCTGGCTGAAATCCCCTGAATTCACAGAACTACAGCTGCTTGAGTTCTACTATTCCCCTGGAAATCACATACCACATACCGAACGCCATGAACTTGTGCCCTCAGCACCGATGTCCATCTCGCGGTTTTCGTCCTCTCTCCACACTGCCACCTTTGCGCTGTGCTACCTACCAGACAATCTGGTACTAAACCTTCGACTCCCATTTCTCAAGAAACTTTCACTTGTACGGGTTCGTATATCGGAGGCCTCATTGCATAGCATCATCCACTCCAGTTGCCCTGCGCTTGAGTGCTTGGTGCTTGTTTTCACAGTTAGAATCGGTTGTCTCCAAATAAAGTCGCCTAACCTTGTAAGAATTGGAATTTCTTTTGACAGAAGGCAGCTCATCATCCAAGATGCCCCTTCACTTCAAAGGTTGATCCTTGATTCTAGTTATTCACCGTTGTAAATAACCGTCCTCTTTGCGCCTAAACTGGAGACCTTGGGTGTAATACATGATCTCTGTGGTCATTTCAATATGGTGTTTGGCTCCACAGTTCTTCAGGTACTTTATATTATCATCTACACTTGTAACCATAAGCTGCATTTTAAATTTCTGCGCATAATTTATATATCATCTTGGAGTACACATTTTGTACTAATATTATGTTCTATGCTCAATGAAGAGTTTCTCCATGGATGGCCTATCAATGGTGCTGGATTCTGTCAAGATCTTATATATCCAAATGAATAGTTTTGATCTAAACAAGATTATTGGCTTGCTGCAATGCTTTCCATGTCTGGAGAAGTTGTATATAAAGGTGATAATTTCACGCACATTGGAAGCCCGCATATAGTGTACTAGAATTAACCGTTCAGCTGTTGCTCTTTCGACACTCTTGTATTAGACCATAATTGTTTTCAATCTTCATGTCTATTTAGGCAACAGGACGGGGTAAGAAAGTTATAACCAATCGGTGGATTCGTAAGCATCGGGATTTTCTCACTTCCCATGAGATTCGATTGAAGACAATAACGCTAGAACGATATGTAGCCAACCGTGCAAACACAAGATTTGTCACATTCTTCCTGCTGAATGCGAGGTTACTATTGTCCATCAGCCTTAAGTTCATCAGCAGCATGGTTTTGACGGATGGGTATGTCGAAGAGCAAAAAAAGGAGGTTCAGGTGGGCAAAAGAGCTTCTGAACGTGCCGGGCTTCTATTTACAACATATTGTGGTCATAATCCAGTAAATTTTATGACCCGGGATGTTCATTCTATGGACCTGACCGATCCATTTGACTGTGACTGCCGAAAACAGTGCTAGAGTTAGATGTTGTTGCCCTTTTCAATCTGGTTTTTTTGTAAACCCGATGAACAATTAACCCTCGTGCTTTTGTACAGTTTGTAAGCTGGAGTTAGATGTTCCTGCCCTTTTCAACTCGACTGTGACTGTCATATTTTGTTTGAAACAAGGCAAATGGCTTTCCATTCATTTAATTTAGAGTGAAATATTGTAACAAATCCCACCCAAGGGAAATAACATCACTCTCGCCGGCTGCTTGAGCTCACTGTGCATTATAGAAGCCAAGTGATTAGCCCCCACCAGCACCCACAAACTTATCTCGAACTAGCACATCAAATGGGCTGTAAATTTTCATAGGAAAGACTGCATGACCGTGACAGATTTGGATTCTGACATTTGGGACCCGCGAGGAAATAGCCTATCCAAGGTGGTGTCGACTTACTAGCCAGTCAACAAACGATTCTGCCTACCAGCCGTTGGATTAACATCCAACATCTGTCGTGTATCTTCTATCTCTTGTCTTCTTCTTCCTCCAGCCGCCCAAACCAAACCACCCCGTCGGCTCCGCCTGCTCCCACCTCCCATGGCTGGCTGTGCCTCCGCCGCCCTACCGTACGTACCTTCCAACGTTGGCCAGTCCCTCCCTCTATTCCCCCACATGTCCTGTTATTCTCCGGCGACGTCAGCCCCAACACGCACCCGCGCCCGAACCAGTCAACCCTCGTACTCCCCTCCGCCTGCGACTGGACCGGCGCATCTTCAACGGCTCCTATTCGTTCCGTCCGAGGCCTCGCCGTCGTCCTCCGCCTTGCGGCCTTGGTTCTCTCGCCGTGCGCGATGCGCCGCCCTCTTGCGTTGTCAACATCGTCAACAACCGAGAGGAACAAGGAGATGATTGTACGTGGAGAGGATGACAGTAGGGACCCACCAGAGTCATGGCAGTACGCAAGCAAGTGCCTCTATAGTACAAGCCCAAAAATATGGTTCCTCCTAATGGTTGGACATCTGGGGCTCACGCCATTGTCAACGTAGTCAATAAACGAGAGAATTACACTACGAGCGGCTGACACCAGGAACCAGCAAGTCGCGCAGTTTTTTTTGAGGAACAAGCAGTTGTTATTTATACTAGTTTTAGCGATGGATCAGGGTCACAACGGGGCTGTGCGGGGGCTGTGGCCCGTCTAGCCAGGGTTTTATTTATGTTTACCACATCATGAGCCCAATTGTATTTTTTTCTTGCTGAAAATGGCTAGCCCAGTTCTATTTTTTTTAAGAAATACCCAAACAAGGCCTACTTGCTTTATCGGCCCTGCTGGGCTGCAAATCTTTCAAGACGAGGAGAGTTTCATTCGGTTTGCCCAGAAATGAGCTGTACATTTTTAAAACACATCAAACCGGGAATTAGTTTCAAATTTTTTTCATTACAAGATCTTAAATTCCATTGATTTTTATGCGTGGACAATTATTTGGATTTTATATTTATATAAATTATTTTTCAAAATAGTTTGAATCTGAATCGATATTTCTGGATTAAAAATAGTTGACCGCACCGAAATATGCAAAATTTTGTATACTTTTTAACCGTGGCCACAATATGGGGTGTAATGCTACCAAAAATAAGATGGGCTCCAAAAAAATTCTTAAGAATTAGCAAATGGGCTGTACATTATTAGAAATAATGGCAGATGGGTTGTATGTTGTTTTCCATAGATTTGAGGCTGACTTGTGCGCCTACTACAGGTTGACGCGTATGCTATCATAAAAAAAAGGTTGACGCACACGCAACGCCCTGTCAACTTAGTCAACACACGAGAGCAGTGACTGTTGGATGTCCATCCAACGGCTGTCGTGCTTCTTCAATCTCTGCTCTTCATGCTCCAGCCGCTCAAACAAGCACCGGCGGGACTGCCTGCTCCCTCCTCCCGCGGCCGGCTATGCTGCCGCGCAGGCCTCGCGGCCCCACCGTACTCCCATCGTTGGCCTAGCCATCCCTCTACTCACCCACACATGTTGTTATTCTCCGGCGACGGCAGACGAACCAGTAAACCCTCGTACTCCTCCACGTGGGAAACAACTGCCGAGTATTCCCTGGCTCCGTGTCGTTCCCTTCCTAGGCCTCACCGTCGTCCACCGCCCTGGTGCTCTCGGCGCGGCCTGGTCAACGTGGTCAATGAACGACATCCATCGGAAGTGGACTGTACGTGGAGAGGCTGACAGCTGGGTCCACGGCCGCACGCAAGGAAATGCCTCCTTATTACGCGTAAAATAATGATTCCTCCACTTGACAGCTAGGACCCACAGGAAGGGCCTCAGTATTTCGTGAAAAAAACGTCCCCCCCCCCCGCTGACAGGTCGGACCCACCAGCTATATCTTCGCACGCAAGGAAGTGCCTCCTTATTACGCCCAAAAAAATGAATACCCCCTGCTAGCTGGGACCCACCATATTGTTGGGCTAACTTGTGGGCCTACTAAGTTGATGGGGACGGAGGGCTTTGTCAACTTAGTCAATACTCCAGTGACCGTATGATGTCCATCCAACAGCCATAGTGCTTCTTCAACCTCTGGTCTTCTTGCTCCAGCTGCCCAAAGCAGCGCCGGTCGTGCCGCCTGCTCCTGCCTCTCGTGGCCGGCTGTGCTACCGCGGAGGCCTCACCACCCCCATACTACTCCCACCACTGGCCAAGCCATCCCTCCACTCACCCACACCCCCTGTTATTCTGCGGCGATGGCAGCCTCACACCGCAGCCGAACCAGTGAACGTTCGTACTCCTCTCTGCGTGGGCATCCACTGCCGCGTCTTGCTCGGCTCCACGTCGTCTCCTTCCTAGGCCTCGCTGTCGTCCACCGCCGTGGTGCTCTCGGCGCGGCATGGTCAATGTGGTCAACGACCGACTTCCATCGGAAGAGTACTGTACGTGGAGAGGCTGACAGCTGGGTCCACGGCAGCCGCAAGGAAGTGCCTCCTTATTACGCAGAAAATAATTATTCCTCCACCTGACAGCGGGGACCACCGGACGGGCCACCAGTATTTTGCAAAAAAAATCGTTTCCCCCTGACTGCTAGGACCCACCGGACGGGCCACCGTATTTCGCGAAAAAACGTTCCCCCCGCTGTCAGCTCGGACCCACCAGAAGTGCCTCCTTATTACGCACAAAAAAATGAATACTCCCCCGGCTAGCTGGGACCCACCTTGGTGGGAGGCTGACTTGTGGGCCTACTAAGTTGACGGGGACGAAGGGCTTTGTCAACTTAGTCAATATGAACGATTCTAGCTCCAGTGACCGTACGATATCCATCCAACGGCCGTAGTGCTTCTTCAACCTCTGGTCTTCTTGCTCCAGCCACCCAAAGCAGCGCCGGTCGTGCCGCATGCTCCTGCCTCCCGTGGCCGGCTGTGCTGCCGCAGAGGCCTCAGCGCCCCCTACTATTCCCACCGCTGGCCAGGCCCTGCGATGACGATAGCCTCACACCACAGCCGAACCAGTGAACCCTCGTACTCCTCTCCGTGCGGGCTTCCACTGCCGCGTCTTCCCCGGCTCCGCGTCGTCCCCTTCCTAGGCCTCGCCGTCGTCCACCGCCGTGGTGCTCTCCGCGCGGCGTGGTCAACGTGGTCAAGGAACGACTTCCATCGGAAGAGTACTGTACGTGGAGAGGCTGACAGCTGGGTCCACGGCCACAGCCTAGTTTTTTTGTGATTTGCCGAGTAAGTCGCTTTGTCAGGCCTGTTGGGCTGCAAATCTTTCAAGACGAGGAGAGCTTTCATTCGGCTAGCCGAGAAAATGGCCCATCAGTAATGAGAAATGGGCTGTACATTTTTAAAACACATCAAACCGGCAATTAGTTTTAATTATCTTTTTTCATTTCAGGATTTTAAATTACATTAATTTTTATGCGTGGAGAATTTGTTGGATTTTATATTGATATACATTTATTTAAAAATCAGTTTGAATGTGAGTCGAAATTTCGGGATTAAAAACAGTTCGGACCGCGCCGAAATATGCAAAATTTCGTATAATTTTTTAACCGTGGCCACAATATGGGCTGTAATGCTAACAAAAATAATATGGGCTCCAAAAAAAACTTAAGAATTAGCAAATGGGCTGTAAATTATTAGAAATAATGGCAAATGGGCTGTATGCTGTTTTCCACAGATTTGAGGCTTTCCTAAAAAAAGGTTGACGCACAAGCACAGACTGTTGGATGTCCATCCAACGGCCATCGTGCTTCTTCAATCTCTGCTCTTCCTGCTCCAGCCGCTCAAACAAGCGCCGGTGAGACTACCTGCTCCCTCCTCCCCGCGGCCGGCTGTGCTGCCGCGCAGGCCTCACCACCCCACTGTACTCCCATTGCTGGCCTAGCCATCCCTCTACTCACCCACACCTGCTGTTATTCTCCAGCGACGGCAGACGAACCAGTAAACCCTCGTACAGTCGTACTCCCCTCTGCGTGGGAAACAACTGCCGAGTCTTCCCTGCCTCCGTGTCGTCCCCTTCCTAGGCCTCGCCGTCGTCCACCGCCGTGGTGCTCTCGGCGCGGCGTGGTCAATGTGGTCAATTACCGACTTCCATTGGAAGAGTACTATGCGTGGAGACGCTGACAGCTGGGTCCACGGCCGCAGCAAGGAAGTGCCTCCTTATTACACGCAAAATAATTATTCATCCACCTGACAGCGGGGACCCACCGGACGTGCCACCATATTTCACAAAAAAACGTTTCCCCCCTGACAGCTGGGACCCACCAGCTACACCTTCGCACGCAAGGAAGTGCGTCCGCGCAAAAAAAACGATTCGCCCCCTGACTGCTGGGACCCACCAGCTACATCTTCGCACGCAAGGAAGTGCCTGACAGTTGGGACCCACCTGCTCGAAGCGTACGTAGCGTTGTCATTCTGGTCGCGAACGTGTACGTGCATATATACCGGTGGATGTAGAGGCGCGCACGTAGCATGTACATGTACGTACAGCGGCCAGGGTGCAAGAAAGAAAATACGGCCACGTATGTGTACATACGGGCGGGGTCTCGAACGCCTACTCGTGCATACGTACGGCGAGGGCTTGTTGACATGGCTGGGTCGGAATGGAGAAACAGCGTCGTCGTCGTGTTCATGGGGAGGCAACGGAATGCGTCGTGTTCATCGGGAGGCAACGGAACGCGTGGGAGCCAACCGGCTGGGTCGGAACGGAATGTGTGGTCGTGTTCATCGGGAGGGCTTGGACGGAACAGGCGATGGAAACGAGGCCTGGCGTACTGCAGAACGGAGGAAACGGCCTTGTGTTCGACCGGCCACGTTCGAAACGATATCCTGTACATCGGGAGGGGTGTGGCGTACCGCAAAATGGACGAAACGGACCTCCTACGGTCGAAACGGGGGTCCTGTTGATCGGGAGGGGTGTGGCGTATCGCAAAACGGACGAACCAGACCTCCTACGGTCGAAACGGGGATCCTGTTGATCGGGAGGGGTGTGGCGTACCGCAAAACGGACGAAACGGACCTCCTACGGTCGAAACGGGGGTCCTGTTCATCGGGAGGGGTGTGGCGTACCGCAAAACGGGACTCCACGGGATACTGTTCATCTCCACCGTCGACCTCCTCCAGCCTCCACGGGCTACCGTCGACCTCCTCCAGCCTCCACGGGCTCCTCTTCATCCAGACTCCACCGCGCGCTACTCCACCGGCTACTGTTCAACCACCCCTCCACGGGCACCCCTCCACCGTCTACTGTTCATCCAGCCCTCCACACCACGGGGTCCTGTTCAACCACCCCTCCACGGGCACCCCTCCACCGTCTACTGTTCATCCAGCCCTCCACACCACGGGGTCCTGTTCATCCAGAGGCAACGCCACCGCTCACTGTTCATCCACCCCCCCCCCCCCGCAACACACTGTTCATCCCAGAGGCAGCATCGATCGGCTTCAGTTAGCAGCAGTAGCGAAGGAATCGCTCGATCGGGTTCAGTAAACAGCCATCGATCGATCGCCCGGGTTCAGTATCGCGTAGGCTGCAATGCAATCGCTCGGGTTCAGTTAGAGCCCAACGCCTCGCTCGGGTTCAGTTAGAGCCAATGCCTCGCACACACGCGCGTACGTGTACGAGAGAAACACGCATCGCTCGGCCCCCGACCTCCCACCGTAACCGGGAACTCCCCGAAATTTTCCTCGCCCTCGCTTCTACCACGGTTTTTCCATCATGGACAGCCCAAAGAATGTCATGCAGCTGCGTCTCCGGCCTGCCCAGGACGAAAAACCCATTTTCTGTCATGATTTTTTGTCATAGAAGTAGGAGCCCACCACATCTATGATGATACCGGGTTTTGTCACAATTATGATCATAGAAGTGTCATATGTATGATAGAAAAAAAATTCGTTCGGCCCAAAATGTCACAGATGTGTCTTTTTTTGTAGTGCTTCCCCCGCGGCGACGGCGGTGATGGCGGTGGTGATCCGTCACGTGTCCATGACGAGTATCGCCCCGAGCCCCTATCTTCGCAGCAGAGGGAAGAGCTTCGTTGACGTAACATGGATGCACTTCACACTCCTATCGTCGGAGAAACCCCCGAGGCCCAGGCCTTGGAGGAAGCGCGCCTGGCCAACTTGGCTGAGCGCACTCGACTGGAGAACCTCCAGCACGCACTCGACGAGCGTGCTCGGCAGCGGATTCCTGAGCCCAGTCGACGATAGCTTTTTCGCCTCCAACTCAGGTATATCGAACTCCGATTTAGAATCTCACAGCTACAGCCTGGATAGTAGAGTCGATTCAGCCTTCCCAGTCAGAAGCTGGCAGAGGTTTGATGCAGATCAGGGCTTTACTCCGGGAAGCGGGAGAACAAAATACAGCAGTGTCACAGTCATGGAATAGGATCCATAGCAGATCCGTTGTAGCAGACACAGTCCAGTCGGCTCACAGCCCGAGATCGCCCCCGAGGCGTGAGGGACGTGGAGATCAGCGAGATCAGTACAGAAACCCTGAGTAGTATGATCACCAACTCGACCACGATGATCGTCATCGAGTGCCCACGCCTCCCCCAAGGAGTGGGTCATACGTGCCTCGGCAGCGCGATGACAGACGCCCTCACAGTGGTGGGCGAAGGATTCGAGTCGACCCCCGGGAGCCAGGCTTTGATGCGAGATCTATTCTCGTTCAAGGTCAGGTTGACAGGAACAGAGCGCACAGAGAAGGCCATGACAAAGATTACCCGACTGGCAGGAGAGTGCATGTTTCAGGTCCCGAGTGTTTCAGCAGAGCCATCAGAGCTGCAGTGATTCCTCCCAAGTTCATGTTGGCGACTGGAGTCAGCAAGTTCACTGGTGACTCCAAGCCTGACACTTGGCTTGAGGACTACCGAGTGACCGTTCAGATTGGTGGCGGCAATGATGAAGTGGCCATGAAGCACCTTCCTTTGATGTTGGAGGGCTCGGCCAGAGCGTGGTTGAATCAGTTGGCGCCAGGCGGCATTTATAGTTGGGAGGAACTCACCCGAGTGTTTGTTAGGACCTTTGAAGGTACATGCAAACGACCAGCAGGGCTGACAGAGTTGCAGTCTTGTGTGCAGAAACCAAATGAAACCTTGAGAGATTATATCCAGAGGTGGATCACGTTGCACCACACGGTGGAGAACGTGTCAGATCACCAAGCAGTTTGTGCCTTCAAGGAAGGTGTCAAGTATCGAGAATTGAATCTGAAGTTCGGTCAGACTGGAGACATGTCTCTGAGTCGGATGATGGAAATTTCCACCAAGTATGCTAACGGTGAAGAGGAGGATCGGCTCCGGAGTGGCAAGCACAAAACAGTCGCCCATGAAACCGGAGGAGGGAACTCTAGTCGGAAGCAGAAGCGCAAAGCCGAGCCAGCTGCTCCTGGTGAAGCCTTAGCCGTGACTCAAGGAAAGTTCAAGGGGAAGCCCAAAGGGCCGTGGAATCCCAAGAAAGTGAAAGATCAAGATGGAAATGATGTGTTGGATTTACCTTGTCACATCCATACCAAGAAAGATGAGGAGGGTAACCTGATTTACCCCAAACACATCACTCGACAATGCCGGCTCCTGATTCAACAGTTCCGAGAGAAACAGCCCAAGGAGAAGAGAAAGGAGTCGGACAAGGGTGAAGATAAAGAAGAAGATGATGATGGTTTTCCCAACGTCAATTCCACTCTGATGATTTTTGCTGATGTTGAAAGCAAAAGTCGATTGAAAGATATAAACAGAGAGGTGAATATGGTTGCTCCGACGACACCCAGTTATCTGAAGTGGTCCCAGACTGCCATCATGTTCGACCAGTCTGACCACCCAGCGTGTATCGCCACCCCTGGGAGGCAAGTGCTGGTGGTCGACCCAGTTGTCGAAGGCACTCGACTGACTAAAGTGCTGATGGATGGTGGTAGTGGCCTAAATATCCTGTATGCGGAGACTTTGAAGGGAATGGGCATTCCGATGTCCAAGCTCAGTGAAAGCAATATGAGTTTCCATGGCGTCATACCTGGCAAGAAGGCTGAATCACTTGGCCAGATCGCCCTTGACGTGGTTTTCGGTGATTCCAAAAATTACCGAAAGGAAAAGTTGACGTTGGAAGTCGTGGATTTCCATAGTGCTTATCATGCTATTCTGGGTAGGCCTGCTTATGCACGTTTTATGGCTCGACCATGTTATGTGTACCTCAAACTGAAGATGCCTGGTCCCAGAGGAGTGATCACTATCACTGGCAATCGGCAGAAGGCGGAAGAGTGCTTCCAGAAGGGCTCAAAGATCGCCGATGCACAAATGGCAATAGTAGAATTGCAAGAGTATCAGAAAAATGCAGATCCGAGTGATTTGCTACGAGCCAAGAAGCCTGCCACAGACTCTGCATTTCAGTCGTCTGGTGAAACAAAGCCGATTAATATTCACCCGACCGATCCCAATGCTGCTCCGACTCACATTTCTACAACACTTGACTCCAAATAGGAAGAAGCGCTCGGAGGAACTGGAACATCTTCGCATGGAAACCTTCTGACATGTCGGGTGTTCCCAGGGGGCTGGCTGACCACCGTTTGCGAGTCGACCCAAAAGTGAAAACAATCAAGGAACATCTTCAACGGTCCGCCGTACAGAAGAGAAAAGCAATTGGTGAAGAAGTAGCTCGGCTCTTGGCAGCTGAGTTCATCCGAGAGATTTACCACTCCGAGTGGCTCGCCAATGTTGTCATGGTCCCCAAGAAGGACGACTCACTTCGCATGTGCATTGAATTCAAGCATATCAATTGGGCCTGCCCAAAAGACCATTTTCCTCTCCCCGGATCGACCAAATAGTCGACTCGACTGCGGGGTGTGAGAGATTGTCTTTTCTAGACGCCTATTCCGGGTACCATCAGATCCGACTGTATGGGCCTGACGAGATTAAAACAGCTTTCATCACCCCATTCGGATGCTTCTGTTATGTCACCATGCCATTCGGCCTGAAGAATGCCGGAGCCACGTTCATGAGGATGATTCAGAAGTGTTTGCTCACTCAAATCAGTCGGAACATGGAAGCGTACATGGATGACATTGTGGTCAAGTCACGTAAGGGTTTCGACCTACTGGCTGACCTTGCTGAAACCTTTGCCAACCTCAGAAGATATGATATTAAGCTTAATCCATCAAAGTGCACATTTGGAGTTCCTGGCGGAAAATTACTCGGTTTCCTTGTTTCCGAACGAGGGATTGACGCTAACCCAGAGAAAGTTGGTGCCATCCTCCGAATGAAACGCCCTGTGCGTGTGCATGATGTTCAGAAGCTTACTGGTTGTTTGGCCGCCTTGAGTCGATTCATCTCTCGCCTCGGTGAAAAGGCATTGCCTCTTTACCGACTGATGAAAAAGTCTGACAAGTTCGAGTGGACTCCTGAAGCTGGCGCAGCATTTGCAGAGCTCAAAGCCCTGCTTTCCACCCATCCGGTGCTCGCTGCCCCAATCAGCAAAGAACCTTTACTGCTTTCTATTGCAACGACTGGACAAGTTGTCAGTACAGTACTCACGGTCGAGCGATAAGAAGAAGGGAAAGCTTATAAAGTTCAGCGCCCGGTGTACTATGTTTCTGAAGTCCTGACTCCATCCAAGCAAAGATATCCACATTATCAGAAGCTTGTCTATGGTATTTATATGACCACGAAGAAGGTTGCACACTATTTCTCTGACCACTCCATTACAGTCTTCAGCGACGCTCCATTATCAGAGATTTTGAACAACAGAGATGCAACTGGTCGAGTGGCAAAGTGGGCGATTGAACTCCTCCCCTTGGATATCAAGTTTGAGGCAAAGAAAGCTATCATGTCCCAAGCAATAGCTGATTTCCTTGCCGAGTGGATCGAACAGCAGCTGCCGACTCAAGTCCACTCGAAGCACTGGACCTTGTTCTTTGATGGCTCCAAGATGCTGAATGGTTCCGGTGCTGGGGTGGTGCTGGTATCCCCCCGAGGAGACAAGCTCAGATATGTTCTCCAGATTCACTTTGATTCCTCCAATAACAAAGCTGAATATGAAACACTCTTATATGGGTTACGTATGGCCATTTCACTCGGCGTCCGTCGCCTCATGGTCTACGGTGACTCAAATTTGGTAGTCAATCAAGTGATGAAGGAGTGGGACGTCAGAAGCCCAGCTATGACTGGTTACTGTAATGCAGTGAGGAAGTTGGAAAAGAAGTTTGAGGGGTTAGAGCTCCATCATATACCCCGACTGAAAAATCAAGCAGCCGATGATTTGGCAAAAATAGGTTCCAAGAGGGAAGCTATTCCCAGCAATGTGTTTTTGGATAATATTCATACACCTTCAGTTCAAGAAGATCCTTTCACTGAAGAGCCCCCGCAGCCTAAAAGTGCCACAGATCCGACTGAAGTCGAAGTCCCAGCCGTGGTCGACTTGGTTATGGAGTTTCTGGTCATAACTCCCGACTGGACAGTGCCATACATTGCATATATCATTAGGAAGGAACTCCCAGAGGATGAAGAGGAGGCCCGACAGATCGTCCGACGATCCAAAGCCTTTACTGTGATAAGAGGGCAGCTGTTCAGAGAAAGTGTAACTGGAGTCTGCCAGAAATGCATAACACCAGAAGAAGGTCGAGTGATCCTCAACGACATCCACTCGGGGACCTGTGGCCACCATGCGTCCTCTCGGACCATCGTGGCCAAAGCATACCGAGCTGGATTTTATTGGCCACGAGCAAATGAAATGGTGAAAGATGTAGTCGACAAATGTGAAGGCTGCCAGTTTTACTCCAACATGTCCCACAAGCCTGCATCAGCCCTGAAGACCATTCCACTCGTCTGGCCTTTTGCTGTTTGGGGGTTAGATATGATTGGACCCCTGAGGACTGGTAGGAGCGGCTTCACTCATGTGCTTGTAGCAGTCGACAAGTTTACCAAATGGATTGAAGCCAAGCCTATCAAGAATCTTGAAGCCAGTACTGCCGTCAGCTTCATCAGAGAGTTGCCATTCAGATATGGAGTTCCGCACAGCATCATCAGTGACAACGGGTCAAACTTCGATTCTGGTGAGTTCAGAGCCTTATGTGCATCCCAAGGCACTCGAGTCGACTATGCTTCAGTCGCCCACCCTCAGTCGAATGGACAAGCGGAAAGAGCAAATGGTTTGATTCTCAAAGGACTGAAACCCCGATTGATGCGTGATCTCAAGCATGCAGCGGGTGCCTGGGTCGATGAACTTCCATCGGTTCTTCGGGGATTAAGGACAACTCCTAATCGGTCGACTGGCCGAACTCCATTCTTCCTGGTCTATGGAGCTGAAGCTGTTCTGCCGAGTGACTTGCTTCACAATGCACCCCGAGTTGAGCTTTTCTCTGAAGAAGAAGTAGAACAGGCCCGGCAGGATGCAGTTGATCTCCTAGAAGAGGAAAGAGAGATGGCTTTAATTGGTCGACCATTTATCAGCAAGACTTGCGGCGATTCCACACCAGAAACGTGAGAGGTCGAGCATTTCAAGAGGGAGACTTGGTTCTTCGAGTGGATCAGCAGAAACCACACAACCTCGCCCCTGCTTGCGAAGGTCCCTTCATCATCACCAGAGTGCTCCACAATGGGGCATACCATATTTACAATGTCGAACACCAGAAAGACGAGCCACGGGCATGGAATGCGGAGCTTCTCCGCCCCTTTTATACTTAAGCACTCATTCTGTTGAGATCTAATAAGAAATACCTTTGTAGTTTGTTTATCAGAGACAAGAGTTTTACAGTCTTCTAAAATTGATTGTCACTGCTTATACTTGTGTCTGAAATCCCCCAGTGGGTGACTTAGCCGCGAATCCATTTCGCCTAAGTATAAGAAATCCTACCGAGTGGTGAGCAAGCCTCTCACTCGGGGGCTTAGCCGCGAATCCGTTTCGCCTAAGTATAAGAAATCCTACCGAGTGGTGAGCAAGCCTCTCACTCGGGGGCTTAGCCGCGAATCCGTTTCGCCTAAGTATAAGAAATCCTACCAAGTGGTGAGCAAGCCTCTCACTCGGGGGCTTAGCTGCAGTCCAGTACTTGCCTAAGTTTGAAAAATCCTACCGAGTGGTGAGCAAGCCTCTCACTCGGGGGCTTAGCTGCAGTCCAGTACTCGCCTAAGTTTGAAAAATCCTACCGAGTGGTGAGCAAGCCTCTCACCCGGGGGCTTAGCCGCGAATCCGTTTCGCCTAAGTATAAGAAGTCCTACCGAGTGGTGAGCAAGCCTCTCACTCGAGGGCTTAGCTGCAGTCCAGTACTCGTCTAAGTTTGAAAAATCCTACCGAGTGGTGAGCAAGCCTCTCACTCGGGGGCTTACCTGCAGTCCAGTACTCGCCTAAGTTTGAAAAATCCTACCGAGTGGTGAGCAAGCCTCTCACTCGGGGGCTTAGCTGCAGTCCAGTACTCGCCTAAGTTTGAAAAATCCTACCGAGTGGTGAGCAGCCCTCCCACTCGGAGGCTTAGCTGCAGTACAGTACTCGCCTAAGTTTGAAAAATCCTACCGAGTGGTGAGCAAGCCTCTCACTCGGGGGCTTAGCTGCAGTCCAGTACTCGCCTAAGTTTGAAAAATCCTACCGAGTGGTGAGCAGCCCTCCTGCTCGGGGGCTTAGCTGCAGTCCAGTACTCGCCTAAGTTTGAAAAATCCTACTGAGTGGTGAGCAACCCTCCCACTCGGGGGCTTAGCTGCAGTCCAGTACTCGCCTAAGTTTGAAAAATCCTACCGAGTGGTGAGCAACCCTCCCACTCGGGGGCTTAGCTGCAGTCCATTACTCGCCTAAGTTTGAAAAATCCTACCGAGTGGTGAGCAACCCTCCCACTCGGGGGCTTAGCTGCAGTCCAGTACTCGCCTAAGTTTGAAAATTCCTACCGAGTAGTGAGCAACCCTCCCACTCGGGGGCTTAGCTGCAGTCTAGTACTCGCCTAAGTTTGAAAAATCCTACCGAGTGGTGAGCAACCCTCCCACTCGGGGGCTTAACTGCAGTGCAGTACTCGCCTAAGTTTGAAAAAATCCTACCGAGTGGTGAGCAACCCTTCCACTTGGGGGCTCAGCTGGAGTCCAGTACTCGCCTAAGTTTGAAACACATCTCTGTCCGCAAGGACGACGAGGTGCAGGTCGACTGCAACCTTCTCTTCGGAGCTGCGCCACAATTATAATGTGCGCTCCATCCCTATCCGCAAGGACGACGAGGTGTAGGTCGACTGCAACCTTCTCTTCGGAGCTGCGCCACAAGTATAACGTGCGCTCCGTCCCTATCTGCAAGGACGACGAGGTGCAGGTCGACTGCAACCTTCTCTTCGGAGCTGCACCACAAGTATAACATGCGCTCCATCCCTATCCGCAAGGACGACGAGGTGCAGGTCGACTGCAACCTTCTCTTCGTAGCTGCGCCACAAGTATAACGTGCACTCCATCCCTATCCGCAAGGACGACGAGGTGCAGGTCGACTGCAACCTTCTCTTCGGAGCTGCGCCACAAGTATAACGTGCGCTCCATCCCCATCCGTAAGGACGACGAGGTGCGGGTCGACTGCCTCCTCCTCAGAGCTGCATTTCAAGCACAAAGATTATTCCGAATGAAGAACAAGATTCACTCGACGGCAAACACGAGCATATTCAGAGATAAACCAAGTTCAGATAAATCCTAAAAGTTCCGGACCACGGATTAAAGTACTCGGGCTTCAAACCCGAAGGAGTTTAATGATTACAAAATCACTCGGCATTCCGAGGCAAATTTAAAGTGAGGCATAATGTTTGTTCATTCCGCAGGAGGTGGGCTAGCAGGATCAACAAACTCGTCCAGGTCAATTCTGTCAGCAATCCGAGTGGCAGCAGCGATGAAAGTCTCCAGAAGGATTGGAAGTCGTGCCTTTTGGTATTGGCGACCTTGATTGCTGCTAGCTTGTCTTCTCGCGCCTCCTTGAAGTGGACGCGTACCAGGGACAGAGCCACATCAGCGCCGCACCGAGCCGAAGACTTCTTCCATTCTTGCACACGACTGGGGATCTCATTAAGTCGAGTCATCAAAGACTTGAGGCCATTCGGAAGAATCGCCCTTGGCTAGAGTGCTGCGTCGATCCTTGACACCGCAACCTTCAAGCGAGCAAGATAGTCGACGACACCAGCAATGCGGGATTCCAGTCGGAGCACGTTCATGGCAGCTTCATCCTTCACTGGAGAGTTGATGGGATCCAAGCTTGTCTCAACACGCCCATTCTCTTCTTCAAAGTTCTGACAAAATTCTGCATGCACAATTCAAAGACGAGTCAACGGTTGTACATCGAGTCGACAGCAACAAGTCAGTTGGAGGGAAGAAAATACCTTCAAGCATGACGAACAGCTTCTTGGCAAGATCTCCCAGATAATTATCCAAGTCATTCCTCTTGCGGGTGATTTCTTCAATCTTGTCGTTCAAGGATATCTTGTCCTTCTTCAGAGGAGTCACCTCCCTATTGGCTTCATTCAAGGCAGTCTTCAGCTTGGTATTCTCTTCCTCTAGTTTGCCGACTGAAGCCAGCTTCTGGTCGGCGAGTGCAGTTTTCTCGTCAGCTGTTTTCCGTGCAGCTGCAAGGTCCAGATCCTTCTTCGCCAGAGCTTGGTTCATTTTTTCTGAAAGAAATGACGATAGGCTCAGAAAAAACAAATACCACCTGGATCAGAAACAAAACAGTTGAACAAATTCCTCTTACCAGCAGCTTCATCCTGGGCCTTCTGCAAGTCCTTCTTGGCCAGCTCCAGATCGAGATTCAGCAGAATCTGCTTCTGCTCTAGGTCAGCAAAACGAGCTTCAAGGTCACAAGATTTCTGCATCAAAGGACAGTCAGTCAGCGGGTGAAAGGATCGAAATTCAACAAGCTCTAAGACTACTACCGAATCAAACATCCAACAGTAGTCTCGGGGACTACACCTAGTGGGTGCAATCAGCGTGCCCCCACCGGTTCAGTTTCCACTCGACGTGGTCCGTCCAGGATGAGTGAGAAAATTTCAGTTCTCAGACCATAACCGACTGCCAGCAGCCGACTATGGTCTCGGGGACTACACCCAGTGGGTGCACTCAGCGTGCCCCCACTGGTTCGAAGACTCAGTCAACACACGTTTAGTCGACCCAAGAAGCAAGACTATTCGCAGCAAATTCAAACACCCAGTGGGTGTACAAACACAAAAGCAGACTGATGAAAGGACGTTTCAAAAGAAGTTTTCAGGTACCATATCCTAACAGAACAAGCGACAAACTAAGAGATCAGTCGATAATCAACCGACCTGGACGTTGCTTTGGAGAGCTGAGCTGGCATTGTAGGCAGCTTGACTAGCATCTCGAACCACCTTCAGTTGCTCCATCATGATACCCGCTTGACGTATGGCCTCCTTGGCGATACCCACTTGGTCCTCTGGGACGTGATGCACAGCGAAGAGCGAAGAAGGATCGACTGGGGCCTGTGCAGTCAACGCTGAAGGCTGAACACTCGACAGTGGCATGGCAAAGGAGACAGAAGTCCGATTGATGTCATCGCCCTCCTGGACCACTGGTTCCACCACTGGCATCGACTGAGGCATCTTTCCAGTCGACGTCTTCCTGTTCCTTCTTCCCGAAGGCCTCAGCGGCATGTCCTCGTCGTCGTCTGGAAGGGTAATAACATTGGGAGGAGCTGCAAAAGCTTAGTCGTCAGAAGTCAGTCGACAAAACAGGGACAAAATTACAAAGATCATACCTGGGGTTGAAGTAACCGCATCTTCCATCTCCTCGTCCTCATTCTTGTAAGCAGAAGTTCTAGAGGTAGAAGCACTGTTGGGTTCAAGATTCATTGGGTCAAATCAAGAAAATGGTGGATAGCACAAAATCTCCAGCAAAGACAAAACACTCACGCAGAAGCAATAGGGCTGTCGATTTTGATTCGGGGCAGAGTCTTCCGAGACTTCGGTGCCTCAACTTTGGTCTGCTTCGGGGCCTTCTCAGTCGGCGCCGGACAAGACGTCCGAGGGCGCATTGAAGTTTGCCCAGTCGACCCAGTCACTTTGCCACGAATACTCACCGGATCATGAGAGTGCTTGGATCGCCTTTTGTTGCGAGGAGGCGAGTCAACTTCCTCACCATCACTTGAGTCGTCACTCTCCTCGTCTCCTCCTCCGTCAGAGTGCCACTCGCCGCTCTCATCTGCACTTGCCTCCCCTTCAGGGTCCTGCTCCTGCTCTCCATTGGGCATCGAGTACATCTCAGTGAAGGTCTGGAGGACAACAAGTAAAACAAATATTGGTCAATCGACAAAAATCAATTTCATGGTAAATCAAGATAACACTCGGCAATTCAGAATTGGACCTTGTCTGTTTCGTACGAGTTGTCGAGTGGAGGGATTCTCCTGGACCCCCTGGGGTTGTCCTTGTTGACAGTGATACCCTTCAGCCACTTCTCCACCGTATCCTCATCGACCTCTTTTGGGTGGATCCGAGTGGAATCATCAATGCCCGAATGCATCCACATCGGATGGTCACGAGCTTGGAGCGGCTGAATGCGTCGTCTGAGGAAGACTTCCAACAGATCCATGCCAGTCACGCCGTCACGGATGAGCTGGACCACTCGCTCAACCAGCACCTGCACCTCCGCTCTCTCCCCCGGGGTCACTTTCAAGGCGGAAGGTTTCTCTACTCGGCCATGGAAAAGGGGGGAAGTCCATTCGACTGACCCGGAGTCGGCTGGTCTTTGCAGTAAAACCAGGTCGACTGCCACCCTCGGACTGACTCGGGAAGGATTATGGCTGGGAAAGAACTCTTACCCCTCATTTGAATCCCAAGACCCCCACACATCTGGATCACTTTCGTCTTCTCGTCACTCGGATTAGCTTTTTTGACCGTCTGAGAGCGACACGTGAAAATGTGCTTGAAGAGGCCCCAGTGCGGTCGACAGCCCAAGAAGTTCTCGCACATAGACACGAAAGCGGCGAGATACACGATGGTGTTGGGGGGAAAGTGATGAAGTTGTGCTCCAAAGAAGTTCAAGAAAGCTCGGAAAAAAGGATGAGGGGGCAAAGAAAACCCGCAGTCAACGTGAGTGGCAAGGAGGACGCACTCACCCTCCTGCGGTCAAGGCTCGGTCTCATACCCCAGGAGCCGCGCAGATCCGTGAGGAATCAACCCCTCCTCAGCCAGATCGTCGATGTCGTCCTAGAGAATCATCAACCGGATCCAATCGCACTGGATCCAGCCGCGCGGCAGGCCGGACCTCGACGAAGATCCACCCCGGCTGGATTTCTTCCCCTTCGCCTTGCCCATCACCTTTTTTGCGCGCTCCAAAGCCGTTGTCCTCTCATTCCCCATTGCAGCGAGCGGAGCTTGGGCAGAGCAGCAGCGCCGAGGAGGAAGCAGATGCGGTGAAGAAGAGGAGAAAGGGGAGGAATGGGAACGCACTGTGCAAAAACCCCCATCTGGTGCTTTTTATGGACTCGGTTCCGAGTGACTGACTTGTGGGTCCAGGCTATCCTGTCAAATCGCGCAACAGCCGCGCGCGTAGTACGTGGCGAAAAAGGGGGCACGGAGATCGAGGCGACCTTGCTTAATCCGTCCCGATTACGCGGCCTCCCCCGTCCCGCGCGCTTCCTCAAATTCGAATCCCAAAAGATCCGCAAGTAGCAGAACAACCTGTCAGGCAGAAGATTTTCTCCACATCAACACTCGAAGCTTTTCAGCAAGGCGACTGAAAAAGAAGTTGAAGTCATCATGTTGTTCTCTGATCCTAACAAGATGCTTCCGAAGCATAAATACTGAGTCGGGAGTATTTTCAACTCCTTCTCCACTCAAACCCTGAACCATTCGGGGGCTACTAATGAAGCTATGTACCTAGGGTAGGGTCATGGATCTGTCCAAGACATTCCCTCCCAAGGCATCACCCTAAAGCCAGGGACATTCGAAGGATATCATCATCCACTCGACCAGGAACATTCCACTCGGAAGAATGATTGTCACTCAACCGTAACGAAAATCACTCGACGCACAAAAGATCTAAAGTCACTCAGCATATCAACGGTCGGGCGTTTACTCATAGACTTTAATGACCATTTATGTCACTTTATTATTAGCTTTACCAGTAATGCCCTGTCTTAATCTACCTTAAACCCTGTGTAACTGAAGGCCGGAGGGGTCTGGCGAACTCTATATAAGCCACCCCCCTCCTCAGTGACAAGGGTTCACACCCCCTGTAACACACACGCATATAGTCCAGTCGACCGCCTCCGGGCACCGAGACGTAGGGCTGTTACTTCCTCCGAGAAGGGCCTGAACTCGTAAAACTCGTGCATACAACTTCGCCATAGCTAAGATCTTGCCTCTACATACCTACCCCCCATTCTATTGTCAGACTTAGAGCCACGACAATAAGCACCCTTAAAAGCGACAAATTCTTCTATTCGCTCCACATCATAGTAATCATATCTAGCATTAGCATAAGAAGCCAAGGTTTCATTATCATTAAATTCACATGAAAAGGGAAGGTGTCGAGCCTTCATCCTAGTGCAACAAGTATAATCATATCTTAAGCATAAATTCCAAGCATACCATTGCAAATTTCGATTTGATCCCATAATAGTTTCCCTTTTTGAGTCAAGCAATAATCCCTAAAGTATTCAGGTTGATCCAACGTATCTCCCATTATCAAGTTGAATGGGGTTTTCTCAGGATTATCAAAGTAGTGTTCAATATTTTTCACATAACGAGCATCGAGGGTTTTAGGAGGTTCCCATCTCCATGAGTAGCAAGTACAACTGATTTTTTTGGTATTTGGTGTTCCATATCCATAACTAAAGATAGAGAACAACTTAGAACAGAAAATAAAAACTACTTAGTGACAAAGCAAGCAAGCACACACAAAAATATCCACCCCACGGTATTGCTCCGCGGCAATGGCGCCAGAAAAAGGTCTTTTTAACCCACAAGTATAGGGGATCATTTGTAGCCTTTTTCGATAAGTAAGAGTGTCGAACCCAACGAGGAGCTAAAGATAGAACAAATATTCCCTCAAGTTCTATCGACTACCGATACAACTCTACGCACACGTTAACGTTTGCTTTACCTAGAACAATTATGAAACTATTTTGTATGTATGATGCTAGAACTACTTTGCAAGAATAAAACTACGAATAAAATGCAAGATAATAAAAGTTAGTTGTTTAGTAGAAAGCTTTTGTCACACAAGAAAGTTATTTGTCCCTAGGCGATTGATAACGAGACCGGTAATCATTATTGCAATTTTATATGAGGGAGAGGCATGAGCTAACATACTTTCTGTACTTGGATCATATGAACTTATGATAGGAACTCTAGCATGCATCCACAACTACCAAAGATCTTTAAGGTAAAACCCAACCTTAGCATTAAGTATCACGTCCTCTTTACTCCCATATGCAACAACCCCCTTACTCGGGTTTAAGCTTTTGTCACTCTAGCCACCCACCATAAGTGAATCATGAACATATTGCAACAACCTACAGCGGGGATCCCTCACGGTTGCATGACACTGAGGACACCATAGGACAGCACCAAAATAAAATATACAACTCAAACCAATCATGATCATCAATTAAGTCATAGGACAAAATAGATCTACTCAAACATCATAGGATAACCACATATCATTGGATAATAATATATAGTGTTGGGCACCATGTTTAAGTAGAAAATTACAGCGGGAATAGAGAGGTTACACCGCTTCTTAGAGGGGGAGAAAGTTTGTGTTGATGGTAGCAAGGCGCTTGGTGTATATCGTCGTCACGATCCTTGCCCCGGCGGCACTCCGGCGCCACCGGGAGAGAGGGGGAGAGAGCCCCCCCTCCTTCTTCTTCTTCTTCCCTGGCCTCCCCCCGAGATGGGAGGAGGGTTTCCCCTCTGGTCCATGGCCTCCATGGCGGCGGAGGGGCGAGAGCCCCTCCGAGATTGGATCTCTCTCTCTCTCTGTTCTCTTCTGTTTCGCGTTCCTATTTTCTGGCCTTTCACCACTTCTTAAATATTCGGAGATCCGTAACTCCGATTGCGCTGAGATTTTAACATGATTTTTTTAGGATATTATCTTTCTTGCGGCGAAAGAAGGGCAACAATCGCCTTACGAGGTGGCCACTACCCACCACCGCGCGCCTGGGGGCGCCCTGGTGCCTAGTGGAGGTTGTGGGCCTCCGTTTGCATTGACTCCACCTCCCAGAAATCACATATATTCCAAAATAATTGTCCGTAAAATCTTATTGCATTTGGACTTTGTTCGATATGGATATTCTGCGAAACAACAAACATGCAACAAATAGGAACTGCTACTGGGCACTGGATCAATATGTTAGTCCCAAAAAATCATATAAATTGTTGTCAAAAGTATGTGAAAGTTGTATAATATTGGCACGGAACAATAAAAAATTATAGATACGATGGAGACGTATCAGGATCCCCAGGTTTAATTCCAGCTCGTCCTCAAGTAGGTAAATGATAAAAAAATTGACGTGGAATGCTACCTAGCATAATCTTGATCATATATCTAATCATGGCATGAATATTAAGACACGAGTGATTCAAAGCAATAGCCTATAATTTGACATAAAGACATCAATACTCTGGCATCCCAACAAACGATCGTGTCTTTCAAAATATCAATGCTAAAGAACGCCATCCCTACAAAATCATATAGTCTTGTCATGCTCCATCTTCTTAACACAAAGTATTTATCATGCACAACCCCGATGGCAAGCCGTGCAATTAGTTCATACTTTTAACGTGCTTCAGCCTTTTCAACCCCCACGCAATACATGAGAGCAAGCCATGGAAATAGCACAATGGGTGGAATAGAGTATGATGATAGGGGTAAACATAGAGAAGACAAAAAAGTAAGAAAGTCTCACATCGACGCGGCTAATGAATGGGCTATGGAGATGCCCATCAATTGATATCAATGCGAGGAGTAGGGATTGCCATGCAACGGATGCATTAAGAGCTATAAGTATATGAAAGCTCAACATGAAAACGAAGTGGGTGTGCATCCAACTTGCTTGCTTATGAAGACCTCGAGCATTTGAGGAAGCCCATCATCGGAATATACAAGCCAAGTTCTATAATGAAAAATTGCCACTAGTATATAAAAGTGACTGCATAGGAGACTCTCTACATGAAAAAACATGGTGCTATTTTAAGCATAGGTGTGGAATTTGCATGCCCCTTCTCTCTTTTTCTCTCATTTTTTCCTTTTTTTTCTTTTTTTCCTTTGTTCTTGGGCTCTTTTTGGCCTCACATTTCTCTCTTTTTTTTCTTTCTTCTTTCTTTTTGTCCTAAGTCTCATCCCGACTTGTGGGGGGAGTCATAGTCTCCTTCATCCTTTCGTTACTGGGACATGCTGTAATAATGAATAATGATGATCATCACACTTCTATTTACTTACAACTCAATATTACAACTCGGTACCTAGAACAAAGTATGACTCTATATGAATGCCTCTGGCAGTGTACCAGGATGTGCAATGATCTAGCATAGCAAGGATATCAAAAAACGGACAAGCCATGAAAATATCATGCTAGCTATCTTACGATCATGCAAAGCAATATGACGACGAATGCTCAAGTCGTAAAAATGGAATGGTGGAAGTTGCATCGCAATATATCTCGGAATGGCTATGGAAATGCCATAGGTAGGTATGGTGGTTGTTTCGAGGCAGATATAATGAGGCTTATGTGTGATAGAGCGTATCATATCATGGGGTTTGGATTCACCGGCGAAGTTTGCACCGACTCTCGAGGTGAGAAAGGGTAATGCACGGTACCGAAGAGGCTAGCAAATTGCGGAAAGGTAAGAGTGCGTATAATCCATGGACTCACATTAGTCATAAAGAACTCACATACTTATTGTGAAACTTTATTAGCTCTCGAAGCAAAGTACTACTACGCATGCCCCTAGGGGGATAGATTGGTAGGAAAAGACCATCGCTCGTCCCCGACTGCCACTCATAAGGAAGACAATCAATAATAAATCATGCTCCAATTTCATAGCATAACGAGAGACTATATGTGCATGCTTCAGGAATCACAAACCTTAACACTAATATTCTTACTAACCACAACCGTTCACCAGTACCTCCCACATATTATCATCTCTATATCGCAAAACTATTGCAAGAAATCAAACATATCACATTCAGTGATCCACAAGTTTTATGTAGGATTTTATGACTAACCATGTGAATGACCAAATCCTGTTGACTCTCTAAATAGATATAAGTGAAGCTAGAGAGTTTAATTCTTTCTACGAAATACCATGCTCTAACAAATATAAGTGAAGCAAAAGAGCATTCTACAATTAACGGTTTTCCATGTGAAGAGAAACAGGCAATCCAAACTTCAAATGATATAAGTGATCCACATGAAGCATTCTATAAAGCCATACTCAAAAGATATAAGTGAAGTGCAATGAGCATTCTATAAATCAACGAAGGACTATCTCATACCAGCATGGTGCATTATTAAAATAAAAATACAAAGCACACGATGCTCCAAGATTTACACATATCACGTGAACAAAACAAAAACTGAAACATACCGATACTTGTTGAAGAAACATAGGATGCCTTCCGGGGCATCCCCAAGCTTAGACGATTGAGTCTCCTTGAATATTTACTTGGGGTGCCTTGGGCATCCCCAAGCTTGAACTCTTGCCTCTCCTCCTTCTCCTCATATCAAGACCTCCTCGATCTTCGAACACCTCATCCACACAAAACTTACCAGAAAACTCGTGAGATCCGTTAGTATAATAATGCAAATCACTACCTTAAGTAATGTTGCCAACCCATTCATATTTTATTTTTGCATTATCCCTACTGTACTCTAACTTCTCCATGGCTTATACCACTTGATACACTCCATAGTTCCATCAAAACAAGCAAAACAACGCATCAAAAATAGAATCTATCAAAAATAGGACAAAGTGTAGCAATCTGAACATTGACCATACTTCTGTAACTCCAAAAATTCTAAAACATTAGGAAAAAATAAACAATTTGCATAGTAGTACTGTGTAAAAATTTCAGAAACTTTTGATGTTCCAGTAAAAAAATGTAAATTTATGCACTACAGCCAGCGTTTCTGTTTTTGCACCGCACATACCAACAAGCAATCTAATCATCCTAAAGGCAAATCTTGGCACATTATTTTTATAATAAAATGGATTTGTACAAGGGGATAATTATTTTTGTTGAAAAGTTTCTGTAATTAAGATTCACAAAGTTTGCAAGGGCATGAACAAAGTTCAAGGCTAGCTCCCACTTTAACAATGCTCGTCTCTCTCACTTTCACTTTTGTTTTCAGAAAGTTTTAGACTGTAAACTTTATAAAATCACACAACAGAATTAAATGACTCTCTAAAACTTCCAGGTTGTCTCCCTGGCAGCGCTTTCTTTAAAGCCATTAAGCTTGGCATAAAGTGCTCAAGTAATCGATCCACCCGGATCCCAAGGTATATCAAAGCCAATTTTAATCAACAATAATTTGTAATTTAGTAGTGAGCACAAAGTAACATATATCATGCAATGACAAAGTCTAACTCTCTTCCTATGCATCAACATGTCATAAAAGAACAATTCATTCACATCAAGTAAAGGCCAATACATAGCATAAGCACTTTCTTGCAATTTTATCATGTTGGAAACATAGAGAGGCGGAGATGTAGTTCCTCTCTCATAATAATTTCAAGTAGGAGCAGCAAGCCCATGCATATCATATTCATCAAAATCATCATGTGTAATGGTAGAACGCAACCCATCAATATAATCCTTAATAAGAGTAAACTTCTCTGATATAGTGTAGTTGGGAGAATTAAAAAAGATAATAGGAATATCATGTGTGCGTGCAATAGCAACAATTTCATTCTTAACCCAAGGAACTATAGCAAGTTCATCTCCATAAGCATAATTCAAATTGGCATCATGGCCACAAGCATAACAAGCATCAAGTTCATCAAAAAGGGATATTTCAGATGAATCAACGGGGTCATAGCAATCATCATAGCATTCATCCTTCAATAAGAACGAAGGGACACAGGTGATCAATCCGCTCTTCCTCCATTTGTTCTTCGCTCTCCTCCTCATCTTTTTCATCCAATGAGCTCACAATATCATCAATTTCTTCTTCCATAGATCCTGCAAAATATTAGTCTCTTCTTGGACAGCGGAGACTTTCTCAATAAACTCATTAATATGGGCATTATATTCATAATTCTCATAGCAATATTTAAGTATAACATAATTTTTAGGTACGTAAACATCATCATCATAATTTTCACATTTCAAACAAAGATTCAGTTTCATAAGCACCCTTAAAAGCAACAAATTCTTCTATTCGTTCCACATCATAGTAATCATATCTACCATTAGCATAAGAAGCCAAGGTTTCATTATCATTAAATTCACATGAAAAGGGAAGGTGTCCAGCCTTCATCCTAGTGCAACAAGTATGATCATATCTCAAGCATAAATTCCAAGCATACCATTGCAACATTCCAATTTGATCCCGTAACAGTTTCCCTTTTTGAGTCAAGCGATAATCCCTAAAGTATTCACGTTGATCCAACGTGTCTCCCATTATCAAGTTGAATGGGGTTTTCTCAGGATTATCAAAGTAGTGTTTAATAATTTTCAAATAACGAGCATTGAGGGTTTTAGGAGGTTCCCCATCTCCATGAGTAGCAAGTAAAACTTTTTTTGGGTATTTGGTGTTCCATATCCATAACTAAAGATAGAGAACAACTTAGAACAGAAAATAAAAAATACTTAGTGATAAAGCAACCAAGCACACATGAGAATATCCACCCCACGTTATTGCTCCGCGCAACGTAGCCAGAAAAAGGTCTTTTTAACCCACAAGTATAGGGGATCGTTTGTAGCCTTTTTCGATAAGCAAGAGTGTCAAACCCAACGAGGAGCTAAAGGTAGAACAAATATTCCATCAAGTTCTATCGACGACCGATACAACCCTACGCACACTTTAACGTTTGCTTTACCTAGAACAAGTATGAAACTATTTTGTATGTATGGTGCTAGAACTACTTTGCAAGAATAAAACTACGAATAAAATGCAAGATAATAAAAGTTAGTTGTTTAGTAGAAAGCTTTTGTCACACAAGAAAGTTATTTGTCCCTAGGCAATCGATAACTAGACCGGTAATCGTTTTTACAATTTTATATGAGGGAGAGGCATGAGCTAACATACTTTCTGTACTTGGATCATATGCACTTATGATAGGAACTCTAGCAAGCATCCGCAACTACCAAAGATCTTTAAGGTAAAACTCAACCATAGCATTAAGTATCAATTCATCTTTACTCCCATATGCAACAACCCCCTTACTCGGGCGTAAGCTTCTGCCACTCTAGCCACCCACCATAAGTGAATCATTAACGTATTGCAACACCCTACAGCGGGGATCCCTCACGTTTGCACAACACGGAGGGCACCATAGGACAGCACCAAAATAAAATATACAACTCAAACCAACCATGATCATCAACTAACTCATAGGACAAAATAGATCTACTCAAACATCATAGGATAACCACATATCATTGGATAATAACATATAGTGTTGGGCACCATGTTTAAGTAGAGAATTACAGAGGGAATAGAGAGGTTACACCGCTGCACAGAGGGGGAGAAAGTTGGTGTTGACAGTAGCAAAGTTGTTGGTGTAGGTCGCCGTCACGACCCTTGCCCCGGCGGCACCGGGAGAGAGGAGGAGAGAGACCCCCCTCCTTCTTCTTCTTCTTCCTTGGCCTCCCCCCTAGATGGGAGGAGGGTTTCCCCTCTGGTCCATGGCCTCCATGGCGGCAGAGGGGCGAGAGCCCCTCCGAGATTGGATCTCCCTCTCTCTCTCTCTGTGTGTGTTCTCTTCTGTTTCGGTTGTTTGCTAGACTTTCACCGTTTCTTAAATATCCAGAGATCCGTAACTCCGATTGCGCTGAGATTTAACACATTTTTTTCCAGATATTACCTTTCGTGCGGCGAAAGAAGGGCAACAACCACCTTATGAGGTGGCCACTACCCACCACCGCGCTCCTCGGGGCACGCCCTGGTCCCTAGTGGAGGTTGTGGTCCTCCGTTTGCATTGATTCCACATCCCAAAAATCACATATATTCCAAAATAATTCTCCATAAAATTTTATTGCATTTGGACTTCGTTTGATATGGATATTCTGCGAAACAAAAAATATGCAACAAACATGAACTGGCACTAGTGATACATGTCCAACGTATCTATAATTTTTGATTGTTCCATGCTATTATATTATCCATCTAGGATGTTCTATATGCATTTATATGCTATTTTATATGATTCTTGGGACTAACCTATTAACCCAGAGCCCAGTGCCAGTTTCTGTTTTTTCCTTGTTTTTGAGTGTCGCAGAAAAGGAAAACCAAACGGAGTCCAATTGACCTGAAATTTCACGGAGATTATTTTTGGACCAGAAGAAGCCCACGGAGTATCGGAGATGGACCAGAAGAGTCCCGAGGCACCCACGAGGGTGGGGGCGCGCCCTACACCCCTGGGCGCGCCCCCCTACCTCGGGGCCGCCTCGGAGACCCCCCTGACTTGTTCCTGACGCCAACAACTCTTATATATACCCAAACTTTCAGAACATAATCTAGATCAGGAGTTCCGCCGCCGCAAGCCTCTGTAGCCACCAAAAACCAATCGGGACCCTGTTCCGGCACCCTGCTGGAGGGGGGAATCCCTCTCAGTTGGCCATCTTCATCATCCCGGCGCTCTCGATGACGAGGAGGGAGTAGTTCACCCTCGGGGCTGAGGGTATGTACCAGTAGCTATGTGTTTGATCTCTCTCTCTCTATCGTGTTCTTGATTTGGCACGATCTTGATGTACCGCGAGCTTTGCTATTATAGTTTGATCTTATGATGTTTCTCCCCCTCTACTCTCTTGCAATGGATTGAATTTTCCCTTTGAAGTTATCTTATCGGATTGAGTCTTTAAGGATTTTAGAACACTTGATGTATGTCTTGCATGTGCTTATCTGTGGTGACAATGGGATATTCACGTGATCTACTTGATGTACATTTTGGTGATCAACTTGCGGGTTCAGTGACCTTGTGAACTTATGCATAGGGGTTGGCACACGTTTTCGCCTTGACTCTCCGATAGAAACTTTGGGGCACTCTTTGAAGTTCATTGTGTTGGTTGAATAGATGAATCTGAGATTGTGTGATGCATATCGTATAATCATACCCACAGATACTTGAGGTGACATTGGAGTATCTAGGTGACATTAGGGTTTTGGTTGATTTGTGTCTTAAGGTGTTATTCTAGTACGAACTCTATGATAGATCGAACGGAAAGAATAGCTTCGTGTTATTTTACTACGGACTCTTGAATAGATCGATCAGAAATGATAACTTTGAGGTGGTTTCGTACCCTACAATAATCTCTTCCTTTGTTCTCCGCTATTAGTGACTTTGGAGTGACTCTTTGTTGCATGTTGAGGGATAGTTATATGATTCAGTTATGTTATCGTTGTTGAGAGAACTTGCACTAGTGAAAGTATGAAACTTAGGCCTTGTTTCCTAGCATTGCAATACCGTTTACGCTCATTTTTATCATTAGTTACCTTGGTGTTTTTATATTTTCAGATTACAAATACTCATATCTATCATCCATATTGCACTTGTATCACCATCTCTTCGCCGAACTAGTGCACCTATACAATTTACCATTGTATTGGGTGTGTTGGGGACACAAGAGACTCTTTGTTATTTGGTTGCAGGGTTGTTTGAGAGAGACCATCTTCATCCTACACCTCCCACGGATTGATAAACCTTAGGTCATCCACTTGAGGGAAATTTGCTACTGTCCTACAAACCTCTGCACTTGGAGGCCCAACAACGTCTACAAGAAGAAGGTTGTGTAGTAGACATCAAGCTCGTTTCTGGTGCCGTTGCCGGGGAGATTAGTGCTTGAAGGTATATCTTTAGATCTTGCAATCGAATCTTTTAGTTTCTTGTTTTATCACTATTTTAGTTTATAAAAGAAAACTACAAAAAAATGGAATTGAGGGTGCCTCATATGCTTTGTCTTTTTAATGTCTTCCGTGAAAATAAGGATTCCGATAATTGTGCTCAATTGCTAGAGGAAGAATGCATTAAAATGTTTGGCACTAAATCTTTGAATGATGAGCATGATTGCAATGTTGTTAGTATGGATTCTTTGAATACCCATGATGCTAATGATATGCAAAGCCACAAGCTTGGGGATGCTATGTTTGATGAAGATGATATGTTTAGTCCCCCAAGTTTTGATGAGCAAATTTATTATGATGAAAGCATCCGTCCTATTTATGATGATTATTGTGATGACACGTATGCTATAAAGAATAAAGATAACCATGAAACTTGTCATCATGATTTTAATTTTGAATTGGATTATGCTTCACATGATAGTTATTCTGTTGAGTTTGCTCGCACTACTATTCCGAATGAGAATAATTTTTCTTATGTGGAGAGTAGTAAATTTTCTATGCCTGTAGATCATGAAAATAATGCTTTATGTGATGGTTATATTGTTGAATTCATTCATGATGCTACTGAAAATTATTACGAGGGAGGAACATATGCTTGTAGGAATTGCAACAATATCAAGTTTCCTCTCTATGTGCTTAAAGTTTTGAAGTTATGCTAGTTTCGCCTTCCTATGCTAGTTGATTATTGTTCCCATAAGTTGTTTGCTCACAAAATACTTATGCATAGGAAGTGGGTTAGACATAAATGTGCTACTCATATGCTTCATGATGCTCCCGTTATGTTTCAACTCTTATCTTTTATGTGAGCATCATTGTCATTATCATGCCTAGCTAAAAAGGCATTAAAGAAAAACGCTTGTTGGGAGACAACCCAATATTTACCCTTACTGTTTTTGTGTGTCCACATGATTAAGCTACTGTATTAATCATGTTTTATAGCTTTTCTTCAATAAAGTGCCAAGTAGGACCTTTAGGATAGCTTACGGTGATAGTTATGTTGATCCTGCTGAAAATCAGAAACTTTTGCGCCCAGTAAATTAGTTTTCATAATTCACATAAGCGTGCTATTGATCTTATTCTTTTTGCTCTGGATTTGTACACAAATTTATCAGGTTTTCCTAATTTGGTAGGATTTTTGGAGTTACATAAGTATTCGAATGATATAGATTACTATAGACTGTTCTGTTTTTGACAGATTCTGTTTTCTATGTGTTGTTTGCTTACTTTGAAAAATCTATGAGTAGTATCGGAGGGTATGAACCATAGAGAAGTTCGAATACAGTATATATCACACCAATATGAATTAGAATGAGTTCACAATAGTACCTAAGTGGTGGTTTCATTTTCTTATACTAACGGAGCTCATAAGATTTTCTGTTGAGTTTTATGTTGTGAAGTTTTCAAGTTTTGGGTGAAGTTTCGATGGACTATGGAATAAGGAGTGGCAAGAGCCTAATATTGGGGATGCCCAAGGCACCCCAAGGTAATATTCAAGGACAACCAAGCAACTAAGCTTGGGGATGCCCCGGATGGCATCCCCTCTTTCGTCTTCGTTCATCGGTAACTTTACTTCGAGCTATATTTTTATTCACCACATGATATGTGTTTTGCTTGGAGCGTCATTTTCTTTTGTTAGTATTTGCTTGCTATTATTTATAATAATGTTTTGCATCTCTATTTTCAATAAAAATGTCAAGGATAGCCTTTACCATGCTTATTTTGCAAGTATACATGTTGCTGTTTCGAAACAGAAAGTTTATCGCTGTTGCAAAAATTCCCTAGAAAAGCCAGAATATGATAAAACGTTGAAACTTTTTGCATAATAAGCTCTAATAAATTTTCTACAGTGTGGTAGAATTTCATAATGTTTGGAGTTAGGGAAGTATTGATACTCTTGCATTCCTTACAGACTATACTGTTTTGGTAGGTTGCTGTTATGTTTGCATTGTTTGCATATGTTTGCTTGTTTAATGATTCTATTTGAGAATAGGAGTATTAAATATGCAGAGAAATTTAGTATGAAATGTTGAATAATAATTTTTGCGATTTTCTACAGTAGAGAATGATAAGGTTTTTTGCATTGGTTTATACTAACTTATCTCATGAGTTCTTGTTGAGTTTTGTGTGGATGAAGTATTTGAGATTTAGGGAAACCAAGATATAAAAGGAATTAAGGAGACACAAAAGCTCAAGCTTGGGGATGCCCAAGGCATCCCAAGATAATATTTCAAGAAGTCTCAAGCATCTAAGCTTGGGGATGCCCCGGTAGGCATCCCACCTATCTTCTTCAACAATTATCGGTTAGTATCGGTTGAGCCTAAGTTTTTGCTTCTTCACATGAGTTGTGCTATCTTTGAAATGTTATTTTATTTTGTTTTGAACTATGGGTGTTAATCACATGGGGATGTCAACTGTTTGAATAATATCTCAAGATCTGAAATTCTTAAAAGTTAGAGAGTCTTCACATAGTTACATAATTATTCGACTACTCATTGATCTTCACTTATATCTTTCGGAGTAGTTTGTCGTTTGCTCTAGTGCTTCACTTATGTATTTTAGAGAACGACGGTGGTTTTATTTTGAAGAAATAGATGAACTCTCGTGCTTCACTTATATTATTTTGAGAGTCTTTTAGAACAGCATGGTAATTTGCTTTGGTTATGAATTTAGTCCTAATATGATGGGCATCCAAGAGGGATATAATAATAACTTTCATATAAAGTGCATTGGATACTATGAGAAGTTTGATTCCTTATGATTGTTTTGAGATATGAAGACAGTGATATTAGAGTCATGCTAGTTGAGTAATTGTGAATTTGAGAGATACTTGTGTTAAAGTTTGTGATTCCCGTAGCATGCGCATATGGTGAACCATTATGTGATGAAGTTGGAGCATGGTTTATTTATTGATTGTCTTCCTTATGTCTGGAGGTCGCGATCGCGTGATGGTTAACTCCTACCAACCCTCCCCCTAGGATCATGCGTGTAGTACTTTGTTTTGATGACTTGTAGATTTTTGCAATAAGTATGTGAGTTCTTTATGACTAATGTTGAGTCCATGGATTACACGCACTCTCACCCTTCCACCATTGCTAGCTTCTCTTGTGCCGCGCAACTCTCGCCGGTACCATAAACCCACCATATACCTTCCTCAAAACAGCCACCATACCTACCTATTATGGCATTTCCATAGCCATTCCGAGATATATTGCCATGCAACTCTCCATCGTTCCGTTTATTATGACATGCTCCATCGTTGTCATATTGCTTTGCATGATCATGTAGTTGACATCGTATTTGTGGCAAAGCCACCATTCATAATTCTTTTATACATGTCGCTCTTGATTCATTGCATATCCCGGTACACCGCCGGAGGCATACACATAGATTCATATTTTGTTCTAAGTATCGAGTTGTAATTCTTGAGTTGTAAGTAAATAAAAGTGTGATGATCTTCATTGTTAGAGCATTGTCCCAGTGAGGAAAGGATGATGGAGACTATGATTCCCCCACAAGTCGGGATGAGACTCCGGAGTAAAAAAAAGAGAAAAGAAAAGAAAAGAGGCCATAAAAAAGGAGAAAGAAAGGCCCAAATAAAAAATAAAAAAATGAGAGAAAAAGAGAGAAGGGGCAATGCTACTATCCTTTTACCACACTTGTGCTTCAAAGTAGCACCATGATCTTCATGATAGAGAGTCTCCTATGTTGTCACTTTCATATACTAGTGGGAATTTTTCATTATAGAACTTGGCTTGTATATTCCAATGATGGGCTTCCCCAAAGTGCCCTAGGTCTTCGTGAGCAAGCAAGTTGGATGCACACCCACTTAGTTTATTTTTGAGCTTTCATACACTTATAGCTCTAGTGCATCTGTTGCATGGCAATCCCTACTCACTCACATTGATATCTATTGATGGGCATCTCCATATGCTGTTGCTACGCCTAGTTGATGTGAGACTATCTTCCTCCTTTTTGTCTTCTCCACAACCACCATATTCTATTCCACCCATAGTGTTATGTCCATGGCTCACGCTCATTTATTGCGTGAAAGTTGAAAAAGTTTGAGAATACTAAAGTATGAAACAATTGCTTGGCTGAAACCGGGGTTGTGCATGATTTAAATATTTTGTGTGATGAAGATAGAGCATAGCGAGACTATATGATTCTGTAGGGATAGCTTTCTTTGGCCATGTTATTTTGATTTTTCTTATGTCAATATTAAACTTTTGTCTTGAATCTTATGGATCTGAATATTCATGCCACAATAAAGAAAATTACATAGAAACTTATGTTAGGTAGCATTCCACATCAAAAATTCTGTTTTTATCATTTACCTACTCGAGGACGAGCAGGAATTAAGCTTGGGGATGCTTGATACGTCTCCAACGTATCTATAATTTTTGATTGTTCCATGCTATTATATTATCCATCTAGGATGTTTTATATGCATTTATATGCTATTTTATATGATTTTTGGGACTAACCTATTAACCCAGAGCCCAGTGCAAGTTTCTGTTTTTTCCTTGTTTTTGAGAATCGCAGAAAAGGAAAACCAAATGGAGTCCAATTGACCTGAAATTTCACGGAGATTATTTTTGGACCAGAAGAAGCCCACGGAGTATCGGAGATGGACCAAAAGAGTACCGAGGCACCCACGAGGGTGGGGGCGCGCCCTACCCCCCTGGGCGCGCCCCCTACCTCGTGGCCGCCTCGGAGACCCCCCTGACTTGTTCCCGACGCCAACACCTCTTATATATACCCAAACTTCCAGAACATAACCTAGATCAGGAGTTCCGCCGCCGCAAGCCTCCGTAGCCACCAAAAACCAATCGGGACCCTATTTTGGCACCCTGCCGGAGGGGGAATCCCTCTCAGGTGGCCATCTTCATCATCCCGGCGCTCTCCATGACGAGGAGGGAGTAGTTCACCCTCCGGGTTGAGGGTATGTACCAGTAGCTATGTGTTTGATCTCTCTCTCTCTCTCTCTCGTGTTCTTGATTTGGCACGATCTTGATGTACCGCGAGCTTTGCTATTATAGTTTGATCTTATGATGTTTCTCCCCCTCTACTCTCTTGTAATGGATTGAGTTTTCCCTTAGAAGTTATCTTATCGGATTGTGTCTTTAAGGATTTGAGAACACTTGATGTATGTCTTGCACGTGCTTATCTGTGGTGACAATGGGATATTCACGTGATCTACTTGATGTACGTTTTGGTGATCAACTTGCGGGTTCAGTGACCTTGTGAACTTATGCATAGGGGTTGGCACACGTTTTCGTCTTGACTCTCCGGTAGAAACTTTGGGGCACTCTTTGAAGTTCTTTGTGTTGGTTGAATAGATGAATCTGAGATTGTGTGATGCATATCGTATAATCATACCCACGGATACTTGAGGTGACATTGGAGTATCTAGGTGACATTAGGGTTTTGGTTGATTTGTGTCTTAAGGTGTTATTCTAGTACGAACTCTTGATAGATCGAACGGAAAGAATAGCTTCGTGTTATTTTACTACGGACTCTTGAATAGATCGATCAGAAATGATAACTTTGAGGTGGTTTCGTACCCTACAATAATCTCTTTGTTTGTTCTCCGCTATTAGTGACTTTGGAGTGACTCTTTGTTGCATGTTGAGGGATAGTTATATGATTCAGTTATGTTATCGTTGTTGAGAGAACTTGCACTAGTGAAAGTATGAACCTTAGGCCTTGTTTCCTAGCATTGCAATACCGTTTACGCTCATTTTTATCATTAGTTACCTTGGTGTTTTTATATTTTCAGATTACAAATACTAATATCTATCATCCATATTGCACTTGTATCACCATCTCTTCGCCGAACTAGTGCACCTATACAATTTACCATTGTATTGGGTGTGTTGGGGACACAAGAGACTCTTTGTTATTTGGTTGCAGGGTTGTTTGAGAGAGACCATCTTCATCCTACACCTCCCACGGATTGATAAACCTTAGGTCATCCACTTGAGGGAAATTTGCTATTGTCCTACAAACCTCTGCACTTGGAGGCCGAACAATGTCTACAAGAAGAAGGTTGTGTAGTAGACATCAACTAGTCACTGGATCAATATGTTAGTTCAAAAAATCATATAAATTGTTGCCAAAAGCATGTGAAAGTTGTATAACAGTGGCATGGAACAATCAAAAATTATAGATACGACGGAGACGTATAACGGGTTCACAAGCTTAAGGTAATCACGATCTGCTGAGTGTGAGTGGGACGGGAGTGATGAGAATATATTTTGTGTAATTGTTTCATTAATATCCGGAATAGTTCCGAGAGGTTCCGGAAGCGTTTCCAGGTCACTAGAAGGGTTTCGGTGAATATCAAGTAATACCAGGTATTACCGATTAGTATATATATGTGTAAAATGTTTTCGGGGATGTTAAATTATATATATAATGCTCTGAAAATGTTAAGAACATTTTATATTTAAATTAAATATCAATGGGCATTAAAAGTCCAAGAGGTGGGAGGCAACTTGGGCCACAAGGGCCCAAGTAGGGAAGGCGCCCCCTTTCCTTGGGGGGCGAATTGAACTTTGGGAGGGAGTGGGTGTGGCACCCCGGCTCAGAGGAACTGAAACACCCCATATTCTAGCCCAGAGATCAAGTCTTCTGGAATACGACATTGTTTGGCATAAAACAAATCAACTCTTTATTACAATCGATATGGATACACAGGTTACATCGGCACGGCGACACTACGCCTGCTACGGTAGATCTATGCTAGCAGCGGAATAACGACGACAGTGGTGAACTCCACTCCGTAGGGACTCTCGCTGGAATGCATCCTAGCGCGCAACTTGGAATCCTCGATAAGCAATCAACCACAGCATTACCTACAATCTGGCATGACACGCCAGGTGAGTACTTTGAATGTACTCGCAAGCTCACACCAACCAAAGCAATCAAGAAAAACAACAACATGCATTTTACAGGTTAACCAATGATGAGCATGATGATTATCATTTGAACAATATGATATGAGCATGACATGAACATATTAACCAAGACATGAACATGATGATATTACCTCTAGTATGCAATGGTGATGCACAAGGACCAACTTACCCACGCCAGAGGTTAACTCATAACCACCAACGATATCACTTAGCAATGTAGACCTCATACGATCACCTCAGGACCAACCAAGCTTGGTATTATCAATATCGTAGTGATCATCACATGACCACAATGAGCTTGATCTTTACCCGTGATCACCGCATGAACTCATGCCAATCAAACATAGTGATCCTCACTCGGTCACTTAAAGATCAACCAACTTCTCCCTTCATCGAACTGGGGGTTGTTTATTAGCAAGATAATTATTACTGTTGACCCACGGTGTGACCTACTATGAACTGTGTCCATGACCGAGGACGCGGCTATCGATAGATTATACACTCTGCAGAGGTTAGTATGTTGTATCCACACCACAGAGCTCATGGCCTCGTGCTCCCATTCGGGTGGACCAACGACATTCCGACAAAACCAATCTATTGGATGACACTCTCCAGGCCACTCCGACAAACTCCCCTTTGGGATAAGTCCTGGGTGGCTCCGATGTCACCGCATGACTTTCACCACCTTTGTGGCCGACCATTGTCGTGGCCAAAACAAAAACATAACGTCCCACATGGGGACAATGGATCCATACAACATGGGAACACAAGGTTATCGCTGCCTACCGGGCCAGGGTAGGACGCGCACATAACCTTCCCTAGTTGGACAAACGGGCGAGAGGCATGAAAATAGACTGAATTAGGGCCTCCCCATCTAGGCAAGTGTTGTTGCACTTGTGAGCTCGATTCGGTGGCACCATGACTCAGCCAACAGTTGTTCAACTTCGATTAACATCAGATTCAACTTGAATGATAATGAGCCGAGTCATAATAAAATAGCATAACAAAATGCATATGAACATGTTATCAACCTGAACATGGATGGGAAGCATAATGATTTAACGTATGAAGCATTAGCCTCAACAATAATAAAGCATTAGTATACTTGATGCAGATGAACATGGCATAGCGATGATCATGCAAATCAGAGGTACTTTTCATAACAGACGATAATAATGCATCGGAGCGCGTCACTATCACTAGCATGACATAAATACAAGAATGACGGACGAGAATAATGATACTAACAAATAATCATATAACCGACAGGATGCACATAAGCATAGCATGATGATCAGCATGGATCCACAAGCATAACCGAAATAATAATACCAGTATTACATGAGCAAACAATCATTAAATATTCAAGTGGAAACCATGACTATTGCAATACCATCATCCAAGTAGCTGGGGTGGCTTGCGTGGGTCTGAACAAATCTCCGAGAAGAAGTGTGATGAACTCGCGGAAAGATCCACTGGAAAAGTTTCTCTCCCGGCAGAGCTTAATAGACGGCAAGGGTAAAATGGTCATTTTTAGTATGTGACAACATAGTGAAAATGATACCAACAGAACAGGCTCGACAAATGGAGAACGTGGGCTTTTGAATCACCTGAATCAGAGTCACATTGTAAAAGATACGGCCATTTGTTCGTTAGCAGGAAAAGAAATAAAAATGTGCTTTTCTGCGCTTAACTGACGAACGTCCGTTATTTAGAAGATTCGGTCGCGGGGTTTACAGAAAGCGCCTTTTAGGATAATGCGTCATCAGAACTAAGAAAGCGCATTTGCACCCGAGGCCGCGGCAAAGTACGCTTTCACTAGGCAGAAAGCGTAATCCGCGCAAGTACCCTTCCACTTAAACGGGCTGGCCCGGGGCTTCTGAGACTGATAAGTGGGACCCACCTCATCCTCTCTCTCCTCCCACTTCTCCTTCTTTTAGCTCATGACGGGGGAGCAGAGAGGGCCACGGCCGGTCGCGCACTGGCGATCCCCAGCGGCATAGGGTGTCTCCAGCTGGGGTCCGGCCACCGTTGAGATATGAAGGATGGGCCGCGCTAGCCTAGCCCGGGTACAGATGTCGAGGAAGGTCGGGGCCCCGGCAGCTTAAAGGTTCTAGACGGGCGCGCGCTGGCGCCCCCCGGTGGCTCAGGCCACCCCTGGTGGAGCTCGGACCACCAGAGGGCTCGGGAGGACGTCGCGCATCCGTCCTGGTGATGCGCAAACGATGAGGAGGCTCGGAGCGATGGCTGCTAGGAGGGCGGTAGACAAGACCGTCGGTCGGAGTTGAAGGCGAGGCTACGGGCATCCCGGAGATGCGCCGGGGTCTAGGAGATCTTCTGGTGAGGTCTAGGGGAAGGGACGACGGCAATGGTGGCCTAAGGCGAGGAGGAAGGAGGCTCCAGGTGTGTGGGAGAGGGTAGAGAGGTCGGTGAGCTGTGGAAGAACATGAGGGAGCTAGATATGAGGGCTCGAGAAGGCTCGAGGCGACGCGGTCGACCGCCCATGGTGGAGCAGACGCGGTCTGCTCCTGGACGCATCGGGCGAGAGGGACAAGGGGAAGAGGGGTCCAGGGCGAGGGCGAGGACATGGGGAAGCTCCTGGACACGGCGAGGTAGTGAGAGATCGAGGAAACAGACAAACCAAAGGGCCCCATGCCAGAGCGTGTGCACGGGCATGCCCGCCGCGTGGTCACCGCGTGAACACAGCGAGGACATGCACTCTGGTCGGCAAAATCGTGTTTGTACGATTAGTCATTCACCATATAGCTGCAAGGAGTAAATGGACAAGGGCAAGGACCCATGAAATGACCACAGATAGCTCAAAGGCAAATGAATAGTATGGTGTTTGAAGTGAACTGGGGGAGGCACATCTGGGGGGAGATGCTGAGATTTGGCTGAGGTTAATCAACCACTAAGAACATCATCTTGACAAATTTTTAGCTCAAATGGAGAAGCCTAGGTTGCACTTGTTGTACAAAGTAACCCATTGGACAGAAATGAAGAAGTTGAAGTAGCACTCACATGGGTGATTGGATCGAGCTGAAATTTGGTGGAGACTGGTAATTTGTCCACATGAACACACTGTAAAAATTTCATACTATTTGGACACACCAAAAGGGTACTTCCTTCACAGTGGTCCTCTCTAGACAGAATCTTAGAAAAATCATAGGGAGAAAATGGATAAAGAAAATGAGCCCAAATTTGGTGGAGAGAGATTATATATGTAGGAGCATGCCCCGGTAAATTTTCAGCAATTGTGGAGCAATATGAAATATAGTTTCTTCACAATCTGAAAATATGACCAGAATCAAAGATTGGATGACTTGCTCACATGGTTGATTGAATGAAGGTCACATTTTATGGAGAGTGATAATTTGAGAATATTGAGGATATGGAAAATCTTCAACTCATTTGGATAAGCCTAGCTAGTACTTCCTTCACAAAGCTTCCATTTGAACAAAAACTTCAGAAATTAGTTGAGGAAGATTTTCTAGGCAAATGAAGTTGAATTTTGGTGTTGGATCATGATTTGGATATAAAATAGTGCCCAAAAAGTTTGGGAACAATAAATCAAGGATACATTGCACTTCCTTCACAAAGTGCCATTTTGGACAAAATATGAAAAGAATAATCTTGAATTATTTTTGAACTAGCCAAGGAAGGATTTTGACATATCTTAGTAAGATATGTCCCAAAGGATTTATGAGAATTATTTGGGAATTAAGTGCAAGACAGAAATATAGGTTGCTTCACAACCTAGAGCAAAAAGGGTTATTCCTTTAATAGAAAAGGAATAGTCCCAAGAAAAAGGAATTTGGGATAGGACCAAGATGGAAATGACATGATTTTGGGATGGATTTGAGGATGACAAGCCACTTGGGAGAGGAATCAGGGATGATCTCCCCAGGTTTCCAGACCACAGAGCCACAGAAAAAGAAATCCACAGCAAAAATCAAAGAAATCCAAAAGAAAAAGAAAGGGCCAAAATCCAAGATGTTACAAACCTACCCTCCTCCGAAAAATCTCATCCTCAAGATTTGGTTGCTCAGGGAACAAGTATGAATATTCTGACTTAAGGAAATCGTTTCCAACTCAAGTATCCTTTTCCTTTTATATGATGTTCCCACTGAATATGATCTTGCTGGCTTGCTCTGGGGTGGTTCCCTTTACCGTATCCAAAATTCTAACAAGTCCTCCCTCACTAGCTCCAATTCTTTCATATCTGATGGCTCATCTTGATATATTATCATGACTGGCTTATGTCATCTTTCCATAAGTCTGAGAGTGATTTCCATTTGACGGGTCATTCATATATCCAACACTGATAACATTCCATGGAGTTGTGACCAAATCTTGTTCTTCTCCTTGCATTGGGTTGCTCACATAGATGCATGTTTTCCGGGTTCAAAAAGTGCGGGGAATCACGACCGTTCCCTTGGCAGAATCTGGCTTTTTGCAAGGAGTTCAGAATAATATTGTCTGGTTCCACTGTCTCGAGTACCAAATCCGTACCATAGGTTCGATTGTTGTTTGTCATGACCAGAATAAATGAGTGCGGACTTGGGGAGACGTAGTAAGCTATAAACAATAGTATCTCGGGATCTGACTGACAGTTGTGCTAACGGAAGAATCTTGTTCAAAGCAGTCTACCCTTTAAATGAGTACCAAGGTTCGAGGTGGTGGTTCGACATTTCGATTAATTTTTCTGTCGGTATCTCCATATGCCGTGCGATGTTTTAACACGGTCGGCGAAGTCAAACTGGTGAGCTAGCTGAGAAATCTTTGTTTTGTCGGAGCAGATTTGACTGCCTCACACTGACACTTCCGAGCATATACAGTTGATTGAGCGTAACACCTTTATATGAGGTGCTTACTGAGTCGAGTAGACCCTTTTGGGTGGATATCCACGGTACTTGATATGGAATCAGACTGTCCTATGTACCCGTACTATGTGGTTCATTCCACAATCATCATACCAAAGCATGTCTTGATCCTTCATCATTGTTCTGAATCTTTCTACTGAAAGAACTTGGCCATATATACCCTTAACTCTTTGTGTGACCATAGGTGCTGTCAGGTGGAATATTCTGGCAGACATACCTTATTCCTTGTTCATGACTCGTGTCATAATATACCAGGTGCACATGTATTTCTAGGGGGCTCATTGTTGTTGGCAATCAAAGAAGCGGAGGACAAGGGTGACACGATACCGCCTTGTCGAGTATAAGGAAAATGGCCTTGGTAACTGTTGCCAATATTGTTGTCCCAATGTTGCCTGACTTCATACCTGTCGGCTCTTGCATCCCACTAAGGTGTATAGCTAGTTTTATTTATCTTGCATAACTTCCTGTGATTTATCCTTCTTTTCCACTTGTATCTTTGTATGAGTGACTTACATGATCTGGGTTGCATGCTCACCATATATATGAAAGTGTATGTAGCTGAGCATTTGATTCCTGAGACAGAAACTTGTGTCCTCACTAGCTCGCGCTTCTGGCCCAATTGGTGTAAATCTGATTCTTGAGGTGCATTGCCATATACTGCCAACTCACTGTGTAATATTTTATACCAATGTTGTCCACTGTTGGTAGTATCGTACTGAGGAAGATTGATTGACTTGTGTTGGAAGCCATCGAGAGTATATTGCTGAGGAAGGCTGGATAGCTTGTGCTCGAAGCTTTTGCCGGAGTATCTTGCTGAAGAAGACCGGGTATCTTACATGAGAAGTCACCCACATATCATATCGCAGAAGATTTAGGAATCTTGCATCATAAGCTTTTCTGGTAGCTTGCGGTTAAAGACTTTGTTCCTGAAGTTCCTTTTTGTGATATCATAATTGAAAGTACGATTTCAAGGCTCCTATTTTGACTGAGAATACACTGTTGGTCTTGCACACAATTTGTCTTCCGACTGGTTTAATCACTACTGCTATGAAAATTGCCCCACTGATGTTGTCGTGGTACAAGTGATAAATCCATGACATTATTTGTATTCAAACAGACATTTCCAATATCATATAGTCGGCTGAGAATTCCATAATGTTTATCTGAGCTTCCAAATATTTGATCTTCTCTTCAATTCCCGGTGGTAGTTGGAGGAGAAACTTTCATAAGGGGAAATAAGGTAACACCCAAGAACTAAATAAAGAAGCACAAGAAATGATTGGATTGCAATCAAACACACAACATACAGGCTACACAACTACTCCACACAGTCACACACATGCATGACACTACACTGATGTAGCATGAGCTACGCGAATACTTAAACACTACGCTCTGATGGTACCTGGGTGGCTGTTGAAGAAGCTAGTGAGGCGATGGGTGGAGCAGATGACACAGAAACTCTGGCGGAAATAGGTGGAGGAGACAACAGAGAAGCCAACGAGGATGAACTCGGTGTGTCACCAAGCAACCTCCCAAGCCCTGGTCGCGTCTCGGACAAGCTCAGAAATAAGAATATACTCGGTTGTCATATAATGGGACATGGAAAATATAGCTACATCATCTTGAGGACGAGCAGAGGGAAACCAGACTCGCTTAGGATTCTCGAGGATGGTAGGGTAGTAATGGTAAGCATGGTTCCCTTGCATCATATACTCTTTATGACGAAGCTGTCGGGACCCCGATTCCAAGTCACACCGATCTAGCCTGTAACACCTCATATCACTTTGCGGCCTCACGCACGGTACTCCCACGGGTGTCGCCATACCATGGCCCGGGACCGTTTGCGCCTTTTGGCTCGCGTATATGACAATGTCGCTAGCATCCATATGACAGAGAACCCGGGCCGACATGGCTAGTCGTGAACCCAAAGCGGCACTAACGTATGGGGACAGGCATACGTGAATCAACATCGAACGTGTCGGTCAGCAGCGTGAGAGTCCGGGCTGTAGCACTGGGCTAATAGGACTCCGGGAACCCGGGCTGTAGCAGGCTAGGCAGGACTCCGGATGTCACCGCGTGACATTTCCCCGAGGGGACAGACACAGGAACGATATGAAACACATGCCGGCCAGTCAAGTGTCCAGAGCAGTAGTGCTGGGCTAGCAGGACTCCGGTGAACCGGGCTGTAGCGAACTACTATGGCTCAAGGAGGCACTAGACTACATTTCCCCATAAGAGAGGCTGCTAAGGATAAACAACTAGATTGTCGAATCCCACACATACCAAGCATTTCAATCATACACACAATATGCTCGATATGTGCAAATACAACATGGCATCACAACAAGACTCTACGACTCAGAGTATTTAATCATTAGGCTCCGAAGAGCCAGATATTACAAACATGGGTCTCATGACCCAACATTCAGAGCATACAAGTCAAAGCACATGCGGAAGCTTAACATGTCTGAGTACAGACATCTACAAATGAAAGGTCTGAGAAGCCTGACTATTTACTAGATCCTGCTGAGGGCACAAGATCGTAGCTGAGGTATCAAGCTAAACGTCGAAGTCCACACGGAACTACTAGCGAGACTGACGTCTCTCTGCAAAACATAAAATAGGCAAACGTGAGTACAAATGTACCCAGCAAGACTTACATCAGAACTATCTACATATGCATCGGTATCAACAAAGGGGGTGGTGGAGTTTAACTGCAGCAAGCCAGCTTTGACTCGGTGGCTATCCTAACTACGACAGCAAGTAACTCTTTTGAGGTGGCGCACACGAGTCCACATATTCACCATATCAATACTCCACTATGGATCCGCTCCCGTCTCCCTACGAGAACGCCATCCATAGCACTCACGCTTATCTTGCGCATTTTAGAGTATCCACTTTCACTTGTCTATGAACTGTTATAGGCAACCCAGAAGTCCATTTCCGCGGACACGGCTATTCGAATAGATCATATTAACCCTGCAGGGGTGTACTTCGACACACACGCTCTCACCACTTACCGCCGTTTACACGACATGTACTCGGCAACCTTCAAGCGGAGGCCCAGCGAGGGTGTCGGCCACAGCCTACCTAAACACTCAAGTCTCTAGTCCAGGTTTATCGCCTATCCAGGTTCCATCCGCAGGGAGTCCGGCCGAGGTTTCCACATACGGCCCCGAACGATGTGTGCAGGGTTCCCGGTCACCAAACGGGCGACTCGGTACACCGGGCCACGTGCCTACCGCATCACAGCCCACCCCTCCGGTCAGCGCTGCCCACGGCCTCCAGCATACTACAAACACCAGAAACTACTTGCAACTCCTGGACAGAGGACAAGGGTGATTAAGAAGCCGAGAGGGTCCATTGGTTTCGGGCCCAATGCGTGGTAGTAACTGTATCATGGATCACAAACACAGAACTCAGTTCCTGAGGACGGCTGCAATGGGACAACCCACCATGTACTCCTACATGGCCTCTCACCGCTACCTTTACCAAATCGTGTTCACACACTTAGCTCACACACAGTAGGACATGTTCTCAACTTTCCAATTCATCCCCGATGAATCAGACCTGACACAACTCTAAGCAATAGCAGGCATGACAAACAAGCATGAATGAGTAGGCACATCAGGGCTCAAACAACTCCTACTCATGCTAGTGGGTTTCATCTAATTACTGTGGCAACGATAGGTCATGCAGAGGATAAGGGGTTCAACTACCGCAGCATGTAACAGTTGAATCGTTGTTGTCCTAATGTAGTAAAAGAGAGCAGGAGCGAGAGAGTGGGATTGTATCGGAATGAACAAGGGGGTTATGCTTGCCTGGCACTTCTGAAGATATTATAGTTCTTCATCGGTGTCATCGAACTCATCGTCGGAATCACGGCTATCGAGAGGGGACAATCACCGGCAAACAAAGAAGAACACAATCAATGCAATGCACAATATGATGCATGATCATGACATGGCAATATGACGTGATTTGGCCTAATGTAACTAGCAACAGAAAGGTTTGGGTTGATTTGAACTCAAGGTTCAAATTCAAATTCAAACTATGAATTCAAATAGTGCATTATCATGTTTTCACCTATACAGCAGGTATAACTTAGTTTGACATGCATGGAAATGATACAGATGGATAGATTGCATTTTTCTGATCATTTTTCATATATAAATTATTTCATTCTGAGCTACGGTTGATTTTATATGATTTTTAGAAGTTAGGGCATTTTCTGGAATTTTCTTAATTATTTCAAAACCAGAAAATGATTAACTGCGTCAGCATTAGGTCATGCTGACCTCAGCAGGTCAACGGACCCGTTCCAGGTCAAACCTGACCAGTGGGGTTCACTGGTCAGTGAGACAGTCACAAATCCCGCGTTGACTAGTACTTTGACCTGCTGCGGGGCCCATTGTCAGTGGCTAAGGGCGGCTGAGCTGGCAGGGATTAGCGCTAATGACTGCGCCACGTCGGTCCTCGCCGGAGTTTCGCCGGCGACAACCAAAACTGCGGCGGCAACTCGCCGGACTTGAGCTACAGACGGCGGTTGAACGCGCGGGAACCACCAGGAGGTAGCCCACGCTCTTCCGCATCCAGGGGAGGTGTCAGAAGGTCGCGGGGTGGCCTGGTTCGCCGGCGGCGAGCACTTGGGCGGCCGCCGGAGCTCGGGTGGGTGCGGGGGTTAGCGCTGCAGCTTGCAAACAAACGGGCTATCGCGCTAGAGTTGCTCTACGGAACGTCGCGAGTGCAACGGACGCACGCGCGGGGCCATTTGGTCGCCGGAGCCACGACGGCGACGAGCTCATGCGGCGGCGAGCTTCGGGCACGGTGGCTAGTCTAGCTAAAGCTCGCAATTGAGCCTGGGAGTAGGGGGAAATGGTTCAGGGGCTCACAGTGATCTCAGGGGAGGACTCAGCGGGCTCGGGGACGCTCTGGTCGAGGCGAATCGACACCGGCGATCTCCGGCCAGAGGCGGCGGGGACAAGCTCGATGGCGACGCTTCCGGGCGTCGGGGCTTGCTTCCTTCGTCGAGGAGACGTAGGAGACGATGGCGGTTCCTCTGGATATCCTAGCTAGGCGAGGGGGGGCTCGGTGGCCACGGCAACGGCGACGGTGGCGACGGCTCCGTTCGGTGGTGCTGTGGGGAGAGAGACAGAGGGCGAGGGAGAGAGCAGAGAGTGAGGGAGAGGAGCGAGGAGCTTCGGGGCGTCGTCGTGGCATCGCCAGGAGGGGCCGGGGAAGCAGGAGGTGGCGCGGGCGCGTGCTCGGCGGCGGTGCGCTGTCCCCCTCCTCTGCCTACTGGCAAAGGTGGGTGGTGACTGGCATGGGCCAGGTGGGCCGGCCCAGTCCAGGTAAGCGCCAGGTAATACTCCTTTCTCTCTCTTTCCTTTAATTGTTTCTGTTTCTATTTATTTGATCTATTTTGAATTAGTAAAAATACTAACTCATTTTGTAAAATCCTGATAAAAATTGTGGGCACTTTTGAAAATATTTCCAACAGCCCTCAACTAGTTTCAGAATTATTAGAGCATTTAAAATATTTATAGGATTTAAATGCCCCAATTCAAATACAATATGAGTTAATTCAAAAATCCAAAAATGACCTAGAAATATGTTTATCATTTTTGGCAGAGGTTTTTACCTTTATCGAAAATCATGAACTTTTCTAAAGGGCATTTGGGTTCATTGAAAATGTTTTTAAGTTGAACCTAGTTGAGTTCTTTTGGGTGCTAGGGATTGATCACCCCTATTTCAAGTTTAAGCAAAATTTAAACATGATGCATGAGGAACAAGCAAAAGTCAAACAAGGGCTGATCTGGGGCTGTGACAGCAGACCCGTAACTCATGGTTGCGAGTTGAATGGTGCGATCTGGAGTGCCACCGTAACCACCATAGAAACTGTAGGTGTGTCTCCCGATAAGAATTTCAGCTGTCAGATAAACATGGGCGACCTATTCCATGATTCGTCCTCCAATTGGAACCTGGAAGACTTGATATATTGGCATTTCTCCGTTGGGGTAGAGGCTACGCCATAGGTCGCAGAGTAGGGAGGTGAAACTGAGAGGTGCAGGGGCAGCGTTGAACTCAATGGGGACGATAGCCATCTATACCCACTGAATTAACGATTAGGAAAAAGGAAATAAATCTATATGCATGCTATGCAACAACCAAATGTGGCAACCAACTACAACAAACAAACTGGGCTCTATACTACCGGTTGCATATGCTCGCGCGGTCTAGGGCGTCCTACAGCCATACCTACCAAAGCCTGTGGCACCCCAGCTTAGAGGAACCGGAACACCCCGTATTCCAGCCCAGAGATCAAGTCTTCAGGAATACGGCACAACTTGGCATAGAACAAATCAACTCCTTATTACAATGATATGGATACACAGGTTAGATCGGCACGGCGACACTACGCCTGCTAAGGTAGATCTATACTAGCAGGGGAACAACTCGTAGCAGCGGAATAATGACGATGGTGGTGAACTCCACTCCATAGGGACTCTGGCTGGAACGCATCCTAGCGCGCAACTCGGAATCCTTCACAAGCAATCAGCCACAACATTACCTGCAATCTGGCATGACACGCCAGGTGAGTACTTTGAATGTACTCGCAAGCTCACACCAACCAAAGCAATCAAACCCACGTCGAAGGTTAATTCATAACCACCAACGATACACTTACCAATGTAGACCTCATATGATCGGACCAACCAAGCTTGGTATTATCAATACTGTAGTGATCATCACATGACCGCAAGGAGCTTGATCTTTACCCGTGATCATCGCATGAACTCATGCCAATCAAACATAGTGATCCTCACTCGATCACTTAAAGATCAACCAACTTCTCTCTTCGTCAAACCGGGGTTGTTTATTAGCAAGATTATTATTACCGTTGACCCAAAGTGTGACCTACTACGAACTATGTCCATGCCGATGGCGCGACTATCGATAGATTATACACTCTACAGAGGTTAGTACATGGTACCCACACCACGGAACTCATGGCCTCGTGCTCCCATTCGGGTGGACCAACGACATTTCGACAAAACCAATCTATTGCATGACACTCTCCCAGCCACTCCGACAAAATCCCCTTTGGGCTAAGTCCTGGGTGGCCCCTATGTCACCACGTGACATCCGCCACCTTCGTGGCAAAAACAAAAATATAACGTCCCACACGGGGACAATGGATCCATACAACATGGGCACAAAGGTTAGCGTTGCCTACCAGGACAGGGTAGCACGCGCACATAACCTTCCCTAGTTGGAAGAACCGGCAAGAGGCATGACAATAGACCGAATTAGGCATCCCCATCCAGGCAAGTATGGTTGCACTGGTGAGCTCGATTCGATGTCAGCATGACCCAGCCAACAGTTGTTCAAGTTCGATTAACATCAGATTCAACTTGAATGATAATGAGCCAAGTCATAATAAAATAGCATTACAAAATGCATATGAACATGATATCAACCTGAGCATGGATGGTTAATGTAACCATTTAGCATACGAATCAACATTAAAATGAATCATGTAGTCTACTTGATGCAAAAGAGCATGGCATAGTGATGATCATGCAAATCACAGGTACTTTTCATAACAGACGATAATAATGCATCGGAGCACATCACTATCACTAGCATGACATAAATACAAGAATGACATACGACAATAATGATACTAACAAATAATCATATAACCAACAGGATGCACATAAGCATAGCATGATGATCAGCATGGTTCCACATGCATAACCAAAATAACAATAGCGGTATTAAATGAGAAAACAATCATTAAATATTCAAGTGGAAACCACGACTATTGCAAGACCATCATGCAAGTGGCTGGGGTGGCTTGCCTGGGTATGAAGGAATCTCCGGGAAGAAGTGTGATGAACTCGCGGGAAGATCCGCCGGAAAAGTTTCTCTCCCGGCAGGGGTGAATAGATGGCAAGGGAAAAATGGTCATTTTCAGTATGTAACAACATAGGAAAATGATACCAATAGCACGGGCTCGACGAATAGAAAACATGGGCTTTCAAATCAGGTGAATTGGAGTTATGGTTAAAAAGATACGACTGTTCGTTCGTTAGCAGAAAAAGAAATAAAAATTGTGCTTTTCTGCGCTTAACTGACGAAAGTCCGTTATTTAACAAATTCGGCTGGCGTGGTTTAAATAGAAAGCGCCTTTCAGGAGAATGCGTCTTCAGAACTGAGAAAGCGCATTTGCACCCGAGGCCGCAGCGAAGTACGCTTTCACTAGACAGAAAGCGTAATCCGCGCGAGTACGCTTCCACTTGAACGGGCGGGCCCGGTGCTTCTGAGACTGAAAAGAGGGACCCGCCTCGTCCTCTCTCTCTTCCCTATCCTCCTTCTAGCCCACGACGGGGGAGCAGAGAGAGCCACGGCCGGGCGTGCGCCGGCGATCCCCGATGGCACATGTCGTCTCCAGCCGGGGTCCGGCCACCGTTGAGATCGGAAGGATGGGTCGCACCTACCTAGCCTGGGTACAGACGCCGAGGAAGGCCAGGGCTGCGGCGGCTTAGAGGTCCTAGCCAGGCGCGCGCCGGCGCCCCCCGGTGGCTCAGGCCACCCCTGGTGGAGCTTAGACCACCAGCGGGCTCGGGAGGATGCCGCGCATCTGTCCCGGTGATGCACGGACGACGAGGAGGCCCAGAGCGATGGCTGCTAGGAGGGCGGCGGACGAGGCCATCGGCCAGAGTTGATGGCGAGGCTACGAGCGTCCCGGTGTTGGGGTACACAAACAGGGGTGTATGTTTTCCCCTGACTTGTGCACGGACAGCAAACCTCCGACCCGGCAACTTGCAACAACCAAGACGATATCAAGCTGAAGAAGTAGCTCTTTGAGAGATCAGAGGGCAGATCAAGAAGACCAAGTCAAGCCAAAGGAAGCAAGGCGCCAATAAGGAAAAACCTCCCTTGCCGGGCAGGTGAGCCTAGCGGGGTCGAGGTTTCCCCAAAGACGAAGCCTCAAGACTGCCCCGGCAAGCTTGCCGGGGATGCCAAGGGCAGACAACCCCTCCAAGGCTCCACCACTCCACCTCACAGCGACACAAGTAAAAAACCAGTGCGGTGTCGAGCCCCCAAGTGACTAGGTGGCCGTTTTTTCGACACATGGCAGCCACTTCCGGAGGAAATCACCTCCAAATGACACCCGTCAAGTGACGTGTCATGCAGGCAGGAGAGAAGCTGGCCGAACTGCCCGGCAAGGCTTGTCGGGCATGCCATGATGTGACACTAAGCGGCGCATTTAATGTGTTCTGCCCTATTTGTAGAGTTAGGTATGAGAGCACTATTTGCTATCTATCAGTGCACAATGACTGATTTGCCATTGTGCTGACCCCTTGATTTATAAAAGGAGGGCCATGGCAACCATAGAAAGGATTCGGACCCTTGTACACTCATACGCGCGTAGCTGCTCTCGCCCCAAGGCAACCCGGCTGAGCTAGAGCGCTGCGTCTCCACCACGGTCCTCCCATCAATCCACCAAAGCAGGAGTAGGGTTTTACGCCTCGCGACGGTCCGAACCTAGGTAAAACTGCCCGTGTGATCTCTGTCGTGCTGTGCTACGTTCTCTGCTCTTTGTGCAGTGTGCTCACCCCCTGCCGAACCACAAGGGGCTGATGGCCCCATAGGTGGTCGTGGTTTCCCACGACATCTTTGGCGCGCCGGGTAGGGGGAAGCGCTTGCGCGAACCCAAAGCGTATGCAGCGCGTCATGTTCATCATCATCTTTTTATCGATGGCTTCGTCATCCGTGACACCCAATGAGAGGCGGGGTATGATGGGAACGGAGAGGGGGAGTGATATCGCTTCCCCCACATCCTGTTCGATCTCCATCGCTTCCCTCCACCACAGCTGCTACAGCGGCAAGAGTCAATAATGACGGCGGCGAGCCAACCCAACGGGTCGGGCGGCGTGGTCGCCATGCAAGACCTGTCCGGGGGAGAGGAACAAAGTGCATAAGTACAAGGTTTCTCTTTCCGCCACTCTCACTTATAGACAATCTAGCCACTCTGGGTTCCAGCATCATCAATGTCGATGAGTACCATGCGAAACTCGGTTCAGCATTTACCCTATTTAGGGAAACCCTGAGTGGAGCGCTGGTGCGAATCCATTAATCGATGCCCAGCAAGTGCGCTCCGGCAAGGCCATTCGCATTAGCGTGACTTCTATGCCAGCCGCCACCAGATTGTCTAGAAAGTATGGAGAGGAGGAGAGAGAAACCGGTCGTACCTTACACCGCGTCCTGGCGCCCGCAAGATACATATGTTTTCTATTGGCCCCTGCCGGGAGCCCGAGAACTACGCGCACGACATCCATTTTCCCTGAAGCATGCGAACGCGACAAGCGCTCGCAGCTGAAAGGAATGGGAGGAAGCGAGGACAAAAGCTAAGTCCATGCAGTCATTACTCCCTTATGGATTTAAGATTTCGCATTTGTTTATCCCTTGAGTATCGGAGTGTTCGTATGAGGAAATCCTTCATGCGATGGCACCTTGCTAGTTCTCTGTCTGCACCCTTGTTCTGTTCCGAGCCTGCTCACAAAATGAGTGGCTGCGTCAAGAACTACCAAGGAAAAACCTGCGGGGACGTATCCACACCAAGATGAATGCTAAGGGCCTGACCCTTACGACAATCGCGGCAATATGATACCGGCAAGCAACCGAAACATACATAGGGACTAATCATACAAACACTGAAAGAATAGCACGATGGAGAGGACAGTTTAGTGTCGAGCCTGGTGACCTCGTGACGCCGTTGGGATGGAAAGGACCTTGTCGGCGAAGGGGGCAGCTTTCTCTTCGGCGGCAAAAATGTCTGCACCCTCCGGCGGCTTCTTGAAGCCATCAGCGAGGTTGAGGTCCGGATGGCGGCAGGCGATGTTGCTCGGAAGCATGAGGAGGGCGTTGTGGGCAAGCTTCCAGGATTCAGTCATGAAGCGACCGACCCTTCCCTCTTCATGCACCTTCAGCTTGTCGATCAGCTCGTTGAAGAAGACCCCTAGCTTGACGCTAGGGACCTCTTGCTTGCTGACCGAGAAGATTGGCCCTTCCATTCCCATCGCTGCAGTTTGGGCAGTGAGATGCTCGGCAATGTCAATCAAGCTCTTGATCCAGAGGTTGACCTGCTCAGAATGATTCGCTAGCTTGTCCTCTGCATCCTTTCGAAGACGCCTTGCGGTATCCAGGTCCTTTGTCAGCTGCTGCTCACGGGCCCCGCTGGATTCTACCGAGCTCTCCAAGGTGCCCATCCTGGCCTTCAGATCTTCAATGGTGCTATTGGCAGCCTCAAGGCCTTGGCTCTTGGAGGAGAGCTGCGGTTGTATATCCTTCAGAAGGGTCTCTGCTTTCTGCGACTCCTCCTTGAGGGTCGTGACCTCCTTGGCGCTCCCATCAAGCTCTTTGGTCAACTTGGCCACCTGTTGGTCAAGGTTGGTCTTAGCAGTGGATATAGCGGCAAGGTTATGGCGAGCTTCTTCAGTTGGGTAGCAGAATCAGCAGTGAGGGCGGCCCTGTGCTTGTCCTCTAGCTCCTTGGTGCGCTGCTGCACGAGGGCTTCCAGATTGTCATCCTTGGCGCGGAGGGTGGCCTCGAGCCTCTCCTCCTGAGAAGAGACATTCTGCTCCTTGGTGTCCAGAAGCGCCTTGTGCTCCGCCATGCGAGCCTCCCGGGCAATAACATCCTCCCTCACCATCGAGATGTTCTCCTGCTGCTTCATCAGGACCTGGAACTGCTTGCCATGCCAGTCACGCAGCTTGTTGCCTTTTTCCCTCAGCTGCTGGTCCACCTTGTTGGCGGACTTGCGCTGCTCCTTGAGCACCTGCCATTTCTGGCTATGCCGGCCCTGCATCTCCTTAATGCCTGTCGCCATGGACTCCAGGAAAGATAAGTTGTCGGGTGGTAGGTGCGACATATGCCAATGGGTGGCTTATCATTGTGGGAGCCAGTAAAACATGCTGGTGCCTGGAAACGGGATGAGGCAAAGACATGCACGCCGGCGGATCTTACCCAGGTTCGGGGCTCTCCGTGGAGATAACACCCGTAGTCCTGCTCTGCGGGGTCTCCACATGATCACTAGATCAATACAAGTCTCTACAAGTGCTCCTTGAGCTGTTTGGCTAGAGGAAGAAGAAAGGCAAGGCTAGCTCTCCTTTTCTCTCTATGTGGTGTGTGGAATTCTATGAGATCAACCCTTTGCATGGGTGTCCCGAGGGGTTTATATAGGCCTACCCCCCAGGGGTACAATGGTAATCCGGCTGGGCGCGGGTCCCAGCCGTCAGTGTCTATGCTCGTCGGCTTCTCCGCCGGTCATTGGGGCCCGCCGACCGGTGGGTCCCGCCGGCTGCCGGCCTCTTGGCCGGCAGGCCGGCCCCACTGCTTGGGGGCTTTGTCGGCGGCTGGTTACTATTGCCTCGCCTCTGATGACGAGGGCTTTGTCGAGGTAAGCGTGGCTACAGTGTCACCGCCTTGCGAGCTCTCACTGTAGCCTTACCTCGTCTTGTCTCCTTAATGGGGCGCATGCTTCGAGGGAGGGAGGTAGCCGGCTATTAGGAGCCAGCCACATCCCTGGCCGACTAGAGGAGGCCAGGCCGTCTTCAGATGTCTCTCTGGCAAAGGGGCCCGCCGCCCACGGGCCGTACTGGCACCTGTCGTGGGTGACATCGAGGCCAACATGGCTACAGTGGCGCGCCGGACGGGGGATGGCTGGCCCGTACGGCGCCCTGTGGCCATGCCTGTTCCGGGATTCGGGGGTAGTGGGCCGTACTGCGGCCACACCCCATCCTATCGCTGTTACGTGGGTACAGTCTTAGTAGGTGCAGTCTTGGCCGGCTTTCTTCATGGCCGGCTTCTGGGAGTCGGCTTTCTTCATGGCCGGCTTCTCGGAGTCGGTCCTCTTGGGGCCGGCTCCCTGGAGTCGGCTATCTCGTATCTTTCTTGGGGGAGGTTTCTGAGGTTGGGTCGCCTTCTAGGAGTCGGCCCTGAGGATAGCCGGCCGGGGGAAGGCGGCCCTATGCTTTGTATTCTTGAAGGCCTGAACGGCCTGATAATTTTTCGAAGAGCCAGCGGGAGTCGGTTAGGCTACCCGTGGCCATTTACTCCGACAGTAGTCCCCGAAGCTGGTTGGGCTTCGAGGCTGAGAGGAGGTCGAGAAGCTCGATCAGCTTCTTATCTTGACGAGCCAGCAGCTGGGAGCCGGCTCCGGTTGGGCGCGCCGTCTTGGCGAAATTTTTAAAGTCGAAAGGCGGGAGTCTGTTGGCGCGTGCACCGGGCCGCGGGCCAGCCGCTCGCCGCCTGCGAACGACGTGGCGTCCCTTGGCTGAAAAGAGCCTGCCAACCCACGCGCGCGACAAGACGTCGCCGCGGGCTGAGGGCCCACCAGTCCTACGCCTAGGCCCAGGCGCGGATTCTTTGCGGCCCAAAGCCGTCTGCACGTCTTCTGGCGGCGGTTTCCGCACGCCGTTAGGGCACAATAATCACGGGACGTGGGGGAGTGGGCGCAGTTAATCCCATGTTCCTCCCCACGCCTCGCCTCCTCGGCTTCGCCGCACGAGGCTATAAGTAAGGGGAGGAGGGGGAAACGGCAGACACTCGCACGCTCCTCTCCTCTCCGCCATCTTCTTCCTCCTGCTTTCCCTTGCAGCAGCGCCTCGCCGCCGTGCCGTCCCACCATTCTTCACTCCGCCCCGCAGCTCTGCCGCCACAGGGCCGTGCTTTCTTCACCGCCGCACTCTTCCTCGCTAGCTTCTCGCCACCATGCAGTACGGCGGGGACTGGGACGGCTCCAACATCCACACGGACCACATCGAATTCCTTCGCAAGACGCGGCGGTTGCCCGGCGCGGACCAGGTGCGGGTCCGCCTCGCGCCTGCAAAGGAGATCACGCCGGAGCCGGAGGAAGGCGAGTGGGTAGTCTTCCGCTCGCATTTCCTGCGTGGCATCGGCTTGCCGGCGAGCGCTTTCTTCCGCTCCTTCCTCGACTTCTATCAACTCCAGCAGCACCAGCTCACCCCGAACACGGTGGTGCTGCTGTCCGCCTTCGTCACCTTGTGCGAAGGCTTCCTTGGCGTTCTCCCCACCCTCGAGCTCTGGGGGGAGTTCTTCCTATCTAAGCTGGGCACCCGCATGCAGGGCGTGCTGGCCCAGAGCGGCGCCTTCATCACGATGCGGAGGCCGGCGGCCGACAACCCCTTCCCCATCATCACGTTAATCCAGTCGGTGAAGCGCTGGCAGAAGTCATATTTCTACGTGAAGAACATCGCCCCACAAAGCGACTACGTCAACTTGCCGGCTTACGTAGCCGGCCCGCCGGCTGGGAGGCGGCCCCACTGGTACTATCGGGCCGCGACGCTGACGCCGGCTGGAGCCGCGGCCGTCGCCCGACTCCGGGTGATGATCCAGTCGGAGGGCCTGACTGGGTCCGACTTGCTGGCCGCCTTCGTCGTGCGCCGGGTGCTTCCGCTTCAGAGCCGCCCTCACCCGATCTGTCAGATGAGCGGCCAGCTCGATCCGAGTCGGATGTGCACCAAGGACATGCCGCACGACGAGGTGGCCCACATGGTGAATTACCTTGCGAACTGTAAGCTCTCCGTAGAGTGGCGGTTTGGCAAGGAGCCATATTCCCGTGCACATCCTCCGCCCACGGTATGTTTTCCTTTTCCTTTTCTTTTCTTAGTTTTGTTGCCGAATTCCTTCTGGCCGTCTCTGACCAGTCGGCACGCCTTGGCAGAGCCTTCTCCTTTGACCTGCAGCCGGGTCGGAGGCGGAGCGCCGATTCCTCCCCGACCGGGCGGAGCATGATCTGGAGGACCACGACTTGGGGGCGGCCGCCATGGAGGACAACACTGAGGCGGGTGGCGGCGAAGTCGACGGCGAAGCAGGCGGCTCCGAGCTTAGAGCCAGTTTTGACGACTGGCCGGACAACGACGAGGCGGAAGTCGTCCCATGCCGCCAGCCGGCGTCTGGCCACGGCGCGGGTTCCTCCGTCGCGCCGCCTGCTCGGGGCGGCGGGCAGAAGCGTCGTGCCGCGTCGGGCTTGTTCAGGAGCCGGCCAAAGAAGCCCAAGGGTGGGGCGGCGGCGACCAGGCGGGATGAGGCGGCCGCGAAGGCCGCCCGCTTCCGCAAGGTGGTGAAGCAGCCACAGATGGTGTCGGCGTAAGTGTATATTCCTTTGTACATTCTTTCTTCTTTTCTTGGTGATTTCTGAATCCTTGCCCTTTTCTCAAAAAAAATCAGGGCTCCGCTTTCGCTCGAGCGGGTTGCTGCCGCCTCCGTCGTTGGATCGCCAGGAGGATCCGGGAGCACCCGCCGCGTGGACCCCCGCGCCGAGCTTCAGGCGGCGACGGAGCAAAACGCGCGGGAGGCGCGGGAGGAGCGGGAGGCGGAGGAGTTGAGGGCGGCTGCCGCCAAGGCGGCACAGGAGGAGGAGGCGGCGAAGGCGCGCGCCGACGCAGCGGCTAAGGCCCAACCGGAGGCTGCGGCCGCGGCAACAGCGAAGGGGGCCTTGCTCGTCACCCCTCTGCGCGTCGCGGCGCCTGAGGCCCCAGAGCCCCCGCCAGAGGAAGCCGGCGGCGACCAGCCGGATTGGAGAGGGAGGACGACGTCGTCGTCCCGGAGAGGGAGGCGGCACCGGCCCCGCTGACTGGGGCGGCTCAAGGCGGCCGGCCTAACGTGCCGCCTGCGCAATCGGCTGGGGGCGAGCCGGCTGCGAGGACGGACCTGGTGGTCCGGTCGCCATCGCGCCAGCGCACGGGGAAGGCCGCATCGGACCCGCAGAAAGCCGCGGGCCTTAGTTCGTCGGCCCAAGACATGGAGGCGGCTAGCGCCAGCTCGGGGTGGACGCCGGGTGGAGGGACGGCTGGGGTGAACGTGGTAGCGCAGGACGTCCGAAACCGGCTTCAGTCCCAGGCTGCGGTGCTGAGGAAATACAATGACGAGTTCCTTGCGACGCGGGCGGCCATTCGGGTTAGTTTTCCTATTTTTGCTTTTTTGATCTTGGTTTCTTCCGTTCGGGCGCGTCAACGCACCCACTGGGTGTAGTCCCCGAGCTCCGAGTCGGCTGCGGAGCAGGCGGCTTGGAACTTCTTAGCGGGCTTTGTTTTGCTATCTTGTTCTCATTCGCTCCTCTGCCTGTCTTGCAGGACTACCACAACCTCCGCGCGGCTGCCTTCAACTCCCAGGCTCGGGAGCTGACCCAGAAGAATGCTGACCTATCTGAGAGCCGGGGTAAGTGCTTCGTCTTTTATCTCACGTGGGGGCGCGTCAGTGCACCCACTGGGTGTAGTCCCCGAGATTCGGGCCGACTGTTGAGCAGTCGGGTCGGATCTTCCTTGACGACTTCTTCCTTATTGCTTCTTTCTTTTTTGCCATCCCTGCAGCGGCCAACGCCGGTCTGAGGGAGCAGCTGGGTGGGGCTCAAGCCACCCTCCGTGCTAAGGAGGCTGAGTTTGTCGCCTTGGCACAGGAGCGTGACCGCCTGGCCAAGAGGTTGGCCGACCAGGAGAAGAGCCACAAGGCGGCCCTGAAGACGGTGCAGGACAGCGAGGCCGCCCTCCAAGCTGAGTATGAGATAGAGGCGGCCAGCTGGGCCGAAGCGAAGCAGACGCTGATCAACGGCTATGGCTAGATCGAAGACTTGGTTGACAGTAGGCCGCCTTCTTCTTCGTCCTTGCTTGCCGCTTGCCGTTTGGCACATTTTCTGACTTGGTGTTTTTCTCTTCTTTCTCTTTCTTTCTTACGCAGAGTACTTCCCTGGCTACTCTACCACCGCCAACCAGGTCGTCGAGGCCCACCGCGAGGCACGAAGGCAGGCTGGCGCCGAGATCGCGCCGAACGCTCGCCGGTCGCTGGAGGAGCAGCTCTTGGCGATTCAGGCCCGCCTCCGGCCGGCTCACCGCATGCTCCGCCGGCTTCAGCGTGTTGGGGCGCAGGTGTTGGCCACTCTCTGGCCTGGTGAGGTGATTCCCCGCACCCCCAGTCAGACTGCCGACTGGCTGGAGGTGGCGGTCGGCCGCTTCGAGGCCTGGAAGGCTTCTGCGGCTCGGTCCAGTGCCAGGCGGGCGCTGGAGTTCGCCAAGGCCTGGTATCCCGAGCTGAGTCTGGACTAGCTGGCCACCTAGCGGCAGGAGGCCGACACGGAGCTGGAGCCGGCGCGGCCGGCTATCATCCAGCGGGCTTCGGCGATTGCCGACTACACCGACACCAGCGCCTTCGCTCCTAAGGTGGACGACAACGGCGTTTCCCAGCCGGAGGAGTGGTTCGGGCTGAACCGGGCAGACGGCGAGGACTCGGCGGAGGAGATCGACTCCAGCGACGAGGGCGAGGAGGAGGAGGAGGGTGAAGACGCCGCGCCAGATGGTGGAGCGGCCGGTCAGCCTCAGCTTGACCGTGCCTCCAGCAACAACGCACGCGCGGGTGCACCGCCTGCAGCCGGCGATGATCAAGCCGAGACCCACCAGCCGGCCACTCCTCCAGCCGGTGGCGCCGTCTCCACCGACCAGCCCGGCTTCCCTGCTGCGCCCTTAGTCTAGTCTGCTGCCTCTACTTTCCTGTTTCACCATTCTTGGAACAGTATTTGGTTAAGTTTGCACAATTCCACCCACTAGGGGTGTATTTGAACTATATTGACTGCCGGCCTGTTGGGGGCCTTATGTGTAAATATAATTATGCATGTGTTTGGCTTTCCCTTGTTCTTTGCTTTTCATCCTTCGGTTGTTTCCTTTGCCGCCCTCCCTTGGTTGCCGCCTTCCCAGCCGGACAGCTGCTCTGCAATCTGTGGCTGGGGAAGTGCTTGGGAGGGCAAGTACTCTAGCTTTGTTGGATTATAGCAAAGTGATTGGGAGGCCGGCCAGCCGGCTGTTTTGACAGCCGGTAGGCGTGGTTGGAGGCCGTCTTTGCATTATATAAGTTCGTTGGTCCTTAGCCGTTTTTCGTGTGGGCATCCTTTCTGCCTTTGGCTCTTGCCAGTCGGACAGTCGGTTCTTCGAGCTGCGACTTTCGACAAGAGATTGCTCGGGTGCCGGCACACTACTTGTCTGACTTCAGGTAGAACTTTTAATATAACTTAAGGCGGCCAGTCCTCGGGCCGACTAGTCGAACCCGGTGCCGGACAAAAAACCAAATGTAATAATACATTCGTGAGTATGACACTCGTCATTCATAGATAAAGGAGGGCAGTTCCCGAGTGTGCCTCGGGGGCCCCGTTTGTCTCATATTTTAAAAAAAAGAACGGTAGCATGATACATACTGCTTTCAACTGTAAAATCTTCTCAGGAGGTTTGCATTCCATGGTCGCTCCGACTCCTTGCCGGAATCATCCCTCTTGCGTGCTCTTGGTTTTTGTGCGTCGATCAAGTAGTAGGAGTCGTTGCCTAGTGCCTTGCTAATGACGAAAGGGCCTTCCCAAGGGGCCGAGAGCTTGTGTTGGCCGGCTGTTCGCTGGATCAGCCGAAGCACAAGGTCGCCCTCTTGGAAGGATCTTGGCTTGACCTTCCGGTTGTGGTAACGGCGCAAACCCTGCTGGTAGATGGCGGACCGGCTGAGTGCTAACAGCCGGCATTCTTCTAGCAGGTCGACGTCGTCTTCTCGCGCTTCCTTGGCCTCCGCTTCCGTGTACATGGTGACCCGAGGCGAGTTGAACTCGATGTCAGTTGGGATGACGGCCTCGGCACCATATACAAGGAAGAACGGAGTGAAGCCGGTTGACTTGTTTGGGGTAGTACGCAGACTCCATAGGACAGTCGGCAGCTCGTCGAGCCAGCAGCCGGCCGAGCGCTCCAGTGGTATGACCAGGCGGGGCTTGATGCCGGAGAGGATGAGGCCATTTGCTCGCTCGACCTGGCCGTTTGACTGCGGGTGGGCAACGGACGCTAAGTCCAGTCGGATGCCTTGTGTCGTGCAGAAACGTGCCAGTGCTCCTTTGGCAAAGTTTGTGCCATCGTCGGTGGTGATGCTGTGCGGCACGCCATACCGAGTAGTGATGTCGGCAATAAATGTCACGGCCGTCGGCCCGTTTAGCTTCTTGATCGGCTTCGCTTCGATCCACTTGGTAAATTTGTCCACGGTGACAAGCAGATGTGTCAAGCCGCCGCGGGCTGTCTTGAATGGGCCCACCATGTCCAGCCCCCAGACGGCAAAGGGCCAGGTGAGGGGGATGGTCTTGAGTGCGGAAGCCGGCAGGTGTTGTTTGGAACTGAAGACTTGGCATCCTTTGCAGCATTTGACTATTTCTTTGGCATCTTCCAAGGCAGTCGGCCAGAAGAAACCGTGGCGGAAGGCTTTGGCCACAAGTGATCTTGAGGCTGCGTGGTGGCCGCATTCGCCTTGGTGGATATCCTTGAGGATTGCTACACCCTTTTCTGGCTCGACGCAGCGCTGGAAGACCCCAGTGACGCTACGCTTGACAAGTTCTCTGTTTATTATTGCATATGCTCTGGCTCGGTGTTGCACTAGTCTTGCCGAGATCTCATCAATCGGCAGCTCTCTGTTGACTAGGAAGTTGAGGATGGGCTGGGCCCATGATGGAGCTGTGACTTCTTCTACTGTTAGTACGGCCACTGTGACTCGGATGGGTGGGTTGGGTGGTGGAGAGTTGGAGTCGGCCACCGCTTATTGTGTCGCTGCAGTCCCCGGGCCGACTGCTGCAGTCCCCAGGCCGGGTTCTGAAGTCCCCGAGCCGGGTGCGGCTGCGGCCGTTCCCGGGCCGCTTGTCGAAGTCCCCGAGCCGCCTGCTGGGTTCCTCCATTCGGATCCGGCTGCATCGGGGGTGGGTGGTACGAAGATAGAGTCTGACTCTGGAGACGGCTTGATAGATGGTTTGAGGAGGTGCTGGAGAGAGACATCGGTTGGTATAGCCTGTCGGGTGGAGCCGATCTGTGCCAGGGCGTCTGCCTGGTCGTTTCGGCCCGTGGCACGTGAAGGAACTCGCACCCTTCGAAGTACCCACTGATCTGCTGGACGAGGAATCGATAGCTCGCCATGTTTGCATCCTTGGCGTCCCAGTCGCCAGATGGCTGCTGGACCACCAAGTCCGAGTCGCCATAACACAGGATCCGGCGTATGCCGAGCTCTTTGGCTAGCCGGAGCTCGTGTATGAGCGCCTCGTATTTAGCCACATTGTTGGAGGCGGCAAAGTGGATTTGCAGCGTGTATCTGAGCTTGTCGCCTTTGGGAGAGGTGAGGACGATGCCGGCTCCCAAGCCGGTGCGCATCTTGGACCCATCGGAGTGCATCCGCCAATGAGTAGAGTCGGGAGCCGGCGGTAGGTACTGGGTCTCGGCCCAGTCGACGAGGAAGTTGGCCAATGCTTGGGACTTGATGGCGGTGCGGGGCTGGTAGAAGATTGTGTAAGGTGCAAGCGCAATGGCCCATTTAGCCACCCGGCCGGATGCATGCCGGCTGCCTATGATCTCGGCAAGCGGGGCGGTGCATACGACCGTGATGGGATGCTCTTGAAAGTAGGGCTTCAGCTTCTTGGCAGCAAAGTACACTCCATAGCACATCTTCTGGTAGTGTGGGTAATTTTGCTTTGAGCTGGACAGTACTTCGCTTAGATAATATACTGGCCTCTGGACTAGCTGGGCTCGGCCTTCTTCTGGGCGCTGGACCACGATGACTGTACTGACCACTCGGCTAGTTGCGGCAATGTAGAGGAGCATGGGCTCCTTCTCAGTCGGCGCCGCCAGGACAGGTGGAGTTGTCAGCATCTTCTTCAACTCATGGAAGGCTTGGTCTGCTTGGTCATTCCACTCGAAATGAGTGGATTTCTTCATGAGTCGGTACAGGGGGAGAGCCTTCTCTCCTAGCCGGCTGATAAAACGGTTTAGGGAGGCCAGGCACCCAGTGAACTTCTGCACGTCTCGCAACTTGGTGGGAATCTCCATTCTCTCAATGGCCTTGATGTTCACAGGGTTGCACTCAATGCCGCGTTCGGAGACCAGAAAGCCTAGATGTTGGCCGGCTGGTACTCCGAACACGCATTTCTCGGGGTTGAGCTTGATCTGGAATCGGCGCAAGTTGGCAAATGTTTCTTTGAGGTCTTCCAGCAGGGTGCCGCGCTTCTCTTTCTTCACCACAATATTGTCTACGTAGACGTGGGCATTTCTGCCGAGTTGCTTGAGGAGGCATTTCTGCATGCAATGCTGAAAAGTGGCACCGGCATTCCTCAAGCCGAATGTCATAGTCAGGTAACAGAAAGCTCTGAATGGTGTGATGAAGGCGGTCTTCAGGCGGTCTGCTGGGTCCAACTTAATCTGGTGGTATCCTGAGTAGGCATCCAAGAAACTCAACAGCTCGCATCCGGCTGTGGAGTCTATCACTTGATCAATCCATGGCAGAGCAAACGGATCTTTGGGGCAGGCCTTATTGAGGCTAGTGTAGTCTATACACATACGCCATTTGTTATTTTTCTTCAACACCAAGACTGGGTTGGCAAGCCACTCTGGAAAAAACACTTCCATAATAAAGCCGGCGGCAAGGAGCCGGGCTATCTCTTCTCCTACGATTCTTCTCTTCTCTTCTGACAGTCGGCGGAGAGGCTGCTTGACCGGCTTCGCGTCAGCTCGGACGTGTAACTTGTGCTCGGCGAAATCCTTCGGAATGCCCGGCATGTCCTTTGGGGACCATGCAAAGATATCCCGATTCTCACGGAGGAAGTCGACGAGCTCGCCTTCCTATTTACTGTCCAGGTTTGCACCAATGACTGCAAACCTCTCCGGGTTCTCCGGGTCCAGAGGTATCTTCTTCGTCTCCTTGGCCGGCTGGAAGGAGCCCTGCGCATCATATTCCTTGGGGTTGGGGGACAAGGCCGGCTGCTTGCCGGCTATGGCCACAACTCGCTCCAGCATCTTCTTCTCTTCCGCCACTACGAGGGACTCGGACAGCCGGCTGCTGGCTGCAGCGCACTCGATGGACTTCTTGTAGTCCCCGGCTATAGTGATGATCCCCTTCGAGCTCGGCATCTTCATCTTCAGGTAGGCATAGTGGGGCACAGCCATGAACTTGGCCAGAGCAGGTCGGCCAAGCAAGGCGTGGTAAGGGCTTTCCAGATCCACTACCTCGAACCAGATTGCTTCTCGGCGAAAGTGATCCTTGTCTCCGAAGAGGACATCCATCTTGATCTTGCCGATCGGGGAACAGGACAGGCCGGGTACGATGCCATGGAAAACGGTCCGGCTTGGCATGAGCTGCTTCGCCTTGAGGTTCAACTTCTCCATGGTGTCGCGGTACAGTATGTTGATACTGCTTCCGCCATCAATCAGAACGCGGGAGAATCGGGCAGCCCGCCTCTCTGTTGCAAGGGTGACATCCAACACCAATGCGTAGGAGCCAGGGGACGGCATCACCTCTGGGTGATCGGCCCGGCTCCAGTTGATAGGCCTTTCGGACCAATGCATGAACTCGGGGTTGCTGGAGGCGACTGCGTTGACCTCTTGGTGCTGTCGGCGCCGGCTGTGCTTGTCTTCAACCTGGCTTGTGAAGACGACGTAGGCGGCGTGCTCATCAGGGAACTCATCTTGAATGGCTCCGACTGCTGGTCGGGCAGGCAGCTGCTGGGGGGTGGAGGCGGCGGGCCGGGAGGCAGAGGCGGCACCAGCCCCTCGCCCTTGGAGATCTGGGTGAGCCAGTGGCACTTTCGGGTCCTGTGGTTGGACGGCTTTGCGCCGCTGTGGAACTTGCAGGGGGCATCGAGAGTCTGCTCGTAGGAGAAGGCCGGCTGCCAAGCCGGCCTGCCGCACTTCTTCTTGGGAGCGGGCCGCTCTTCAGGCTGCTCGTCTTCGACTGTGGCCACCTGCCGACTGGTGGTAGGCGGCATAGGGGCCTTGCGCTTGTGGTCGTTCTGGTAGGGGCGCCGATTGGAGTCGCCGGCCGGCGTCTTAGGGGCCGGAGCGAGCACCTTCCCAGAGGCGTCCACTCGGAGCTCGGTCTTCATCGAGGAGTCGGCTGTGGCGTAATTGTCTGCAATGACCAGCAGCTCGTTGAGGGTAGCCGGCTCATCGTAGAGGAGTCGGTGCTTGAGGAGGGTACCCTCTCGGCACCCGGCGGTGAAGTATTCGATGGCCTGCACCTCGTGCACCCCCTCGCAGGAGTTGCGGAGCTCGGCCCACCGCGTGAGGTAGTCGCGGGTCGATTCGCTGGGCCCTTGGACGCATAAGGAGAGCTGGCGGGGCTTGGGAGGCCGCTTGTACGTGCTGGTGAAGTTGCGGACGAAGACTTCCGTGAAGTCCAGCCAGCTGTTGACACTGTAGGGCTTGAGGCTGTTGAGCCAGGTGCGTGTCGTGCCTTGCAGCATGAGAGGGACGTACTTCACGGCTACGCGCCTATTGCCGTTCGCAATGCTGACGGCGGTAGAGTAGTCGATGAGCCAATCTTCCGGCTTCACAGAGCCATTGTACTTGGGCGTGTCTCTGGGGAGCGAGAACCCTCTGGGGAAGGGTTCGTCGCGGATGCAGGGGCCAAAGCATGGCGGGCCGACATCATCTTCTTCTTCTAGCGCCAGGGATCGAGCTAGGCGGTCGATCCGGTGGCGGGCGTCGTTCTCGCTGACTCCCTCGCGGCGGCCTAGTCATCCGCCGAGAGTCGGATGGGTGACAGGCGGCGGGGTGAGACATCTCTCCCCATGAGGCGGGGGAGGAGGCAGATCGCCTTGGCGCTCCACTGCTCGAGGGCGGCCTTCCGCGTCGCCCTCGATGGTGATTCGAGTCCGGCTCCGGCTAGCAGCCGGTTCCTTGTCCTTCCTTGCGCGGGCGCCGCTCGCAGTCGGCGATCGGGATGTCGTGGAGTGCTCTCGGCACGGGGGAGGGCTCTCAGCGCGGGCACCGGCTTCGTGCCGTTCTGCGGCCGCATCGATCAGCTGCTGGATGCGCCTTGTCATGTAGGGGAGCTCATCAGCCCCCAGCCCATTCAGCTCTTTTGCTGCCTCCTGAGCAGCTCGCAGATTTTCGAGGGGTGTGGCGTAAACGGGGCGGTCCGCCCCCAGCACGCTGGCGATGGCCGCGCCGCGCTTCTTGACGAGGCCGACTCGGCTCGGCCCGCCGTGAGGCGGCGTACCAAAAGCGGCGCGGTCGACTTCGCGCTGGTGGGCCTCGGTGAGGCGTCTCATGGAGGCTATCTTCTGGCCCTCCGCGATGAGGGCGAGGCGGCGTGCCACCAGGGTCTCAGCGTCGGCATCGGCCGGGATGGGGACGGACAAGTCATGCATCGCCGCTTGTAGGGCGTCATGGGCGTTCTCGCCCGAGTCGGCGCCGTGGCTAATGACCAGCACCTCAGTGACAGTGCTGCTACCGCTGTCATCTCGAGGGAGAGGGTCGTCGAAGACTACCACGTCGGAGGGGTAGGCGTTGAACGATGCCCTGTCGGAGTCGACAAGCATCGGATCGGTGGAGCCGACCGACTCCAAGTCTACAGCAAGCTCGCTGGAGACGTGAAGCTGGTCGAGGAGGCTGATGAGTCGGCTCTGGGGGTAGTCCGTGCCTACGTCGGACGCGGGCTCGTCGGAGATGCGAGTCTCGCCAAGAAGATCGGCGAGGCAGCTTGCCGCGCAGGCGTCGTCGACGCCTTGCAGCGCGTCGGGGCAAGCGCCATCGGGCGTAGCAGGCTGGCTGCGCTCGCGGGGAGAAAAAGGGTTCCCGTCCAGAACAAGTCTCCGGACGACGGTGCACCCAGCCCCACGGTGGGCGCCAAATGTCGGGTGGTAGGTGCGACATATGCCAACGGGTGGCTTATCATAGTGGGAGCCAGTAAAACATCGCCGGTGCCTGGAAACGGGATGAGGCGAAGACATGCACGCCGGCGGATCTTACCCAGGTTCGGAGCTCTCCGTGGAGATAACACCCCTAGTCCTGCTCTGCGGGGTCTCCGCATGATCACTAGATCAATACAAGTAGCTACAAGTGCTCCTTGAGCTGTTTGGCTAGAGGAAGAAGAAGGGCAAAGCTAGCTCTCCTTTTCTCTCTATGTGGTGTGTGGAATTCTATGAGATCAACCCTTTGCATGGGTGTCCCGGGGGGGTTATATAGGCCTACCCCCCAGGGGTACAATGGTAATCCGGCTGGGCGCGGGTCCCAGCCGTCAGTGTCTATGCTCGCCGGCTTCTCCGCCGGTCATTGGGGCCCGCCGACCGGTGGGTCCCGCCAGCTGTCGGCCTCTTGGCCGGCAGGCCGGCCCCACTGCTTGGGGGCTTTGTCGGTGGCTGGTTACTGTTGCCTCGCCTCTGATGACGAGGGCTTTGTCGAGGTAAGCGTGGCTACAGTGTCACCGCCTTGCGAGCTCTCACTGTAGCCTTACCTCGTCTTGTCTCCTTAATGGGGTGCATGCTTCGAGGGAGGGAGGTAGCCGGCTATTGGGAGCCGGCCACATCCCTGGCCGACTAGAGGAGGCCAGGCCGTCTTCAGATGTCTTTCTGGCAAAGGGGCCCGCTACCCACGGGCCGTACTGGCACCTGTCGTGGGTGACATCGAGGCCAACATGGCTACAGTGCCGCGCCGGACGGGGGATGGCTGGCCCGTACGGCGCCCTGTGGCCATGCCTGTTCCGGGATTCGGAGGTAGTGGGCCGTACTGCGGCCACGCCCCATCCTATCGCCGTTACGTGGGTACAGTCTTAGTAGGTGCAGTCTTGGCCGGCTTTCTTCATGGCCGGCTTCTGGGAGTCGGTCCTCTTGGGCTGGCTCCCTGGAGTCGGCTATCTCGTATCTTTCTTGGGGGAGGTTTCTGAGGCTGGGTCGCCTTCTAGGAGTCGGCCCTGGGGATAGCCGGCCAGGGGAAGGCGGCCCTATGCTTTGTATGCTTGAAGGCCTGAACGGCCTGATAATTTTTCGAAGAGCCAGGGGGAGTCGGTTAGGCTACCCGTGGCCATTTACTCCGACATAAGTCCATCACGACAGCGATAGAATCGTCTGCCTCATCGACTCATTGGTGCAACGACGCCAGAATGCGCTGAAGCTCTCCATCAAGTTATGCACCCGTCGCCACTGATGAGCCGGGGGCTCCGAGCCTAGGCTGCGCCAGCACCAACGCCAACTTGCCCAAAGATAGCGCCGAGGTCCCCGCCGCGGTTCCAAATGAGGGGAGGGGTCCATGGATTGGAGGGGTATTTTCTCCTCGACCGTCGCCCACGCCCCTGGCATGTTGTCATGGATCTGCTCCGTCTCCATCGAGGGCTCATGGACACTCCCGACAGCATGACCCTGCCCCTCCGCGACGGCGATCTTGGCGGCTTCATCCACGGCATCTCTCCCTATGCTGGCCACTTCTTCCAGCAGTTCAGGCTCTTCGGCCTGAGGGGCTGCAAGCAAAGACAACAAGCAATAATAAAGAAGTGAAGTATTAGGGAACCAGAAGCATGGGGCGAGATGATAAAAGAAAGAAGCAAGGAAAAGGAGCAAATTAGTTACCCGGAGAGGTATGACGTGCGGAAGCTTCAGTCTCCCCGGCAACATCAGCTGTCGGGCCATGATTTCTGACCCCCTCCGCGGCAGTCGTCTGCTTCCCCTTGAGAGTGGCGGTTTTCTTCCCCATCTCTTCGAATTACAGCTGGGATGGGGGAAGGAAGTTGGGTGGGAGCTGGCAACGGATGCAGGCGAGGAGGAAGAGCAGTCGCTTGGCTTGCGGAAGAAGATGGGGGAGGGGTGAAGCAGACGGTAAATGAGCAGTGCCCTTCCGCCTTAGGGAAAAGACGTGGGGGAGGGCGCGACTCTTCAGAAAGTTACCGTTTTAACATTAACTGTTGCAATCCCACGACCCCACGACCCGCGGTAATTACGCGAAGTGGATGTTGGATTGACTGGCCATCATGGCAAACCACTGCATGCGTAGTATTCTCCTGCCACGTGTCTATGCACTCTTTGGGGCCTAACCCAACATGCCCAGTGACACGTATGGCTCAGGCCCGGGGGCTTATGTCGGGGTACACAAATAGGGGTGTATGTTTTCCCCTGACTTGTGCACGGACAGCAAACCTCCGACCCAGCAACTTACAACAACCAAGACGAGATCAAGCTGAAGAAGTAGCTCTTTGAGAGATCAGAGGGCAGATCAAGAAGACCAAGTCAAGCCAAAGGAAGAAAGGCGCCACTAAGGGAAAAAAACTCCCTTGCCAGGCACGCGAGCCTGGCAGGGTCAAGGTTGCCCCGAAGACGAAGCCTCAATACTGCCCCTGCAAGCTTGCCGGGGATGCCAAGGGCGGACCACCCCGCCAAGGCTCCACCGCTCCACCTCACAGCGACGCAAGTCATCGAACGGTGTGGTGTCGAGCCCCCAAGTGACTAGGTGGCCATTTTTTCGACACATGGCAGCCACTTCCGAAGGAAATCACCTCCAAATGACACCTCTCCACAGACGTGTCATGCAGGCAGGAGAGAAGCTGGTCGAACTGCCCGGCAAGGCTTGCTGGGCATGCCATGATGTGACACTAAGCGGCACATTTAATGCGCTCTACCCTGTCTGCAGAGTTAGGTATGATAGCACTGTTTGCTATCTAATCAGTGCACAATAACTGATTTGCCATTGTGGTGACCCCTTGAGCTATAAAAGGAGGGCCATGGCAACCATAGAAAGGATTCGGACCCTTGTACACTCATACACGCGTAGCTGCTCTCGCTCCAAGGAAACCCTGCCTGGCTAGAGTGCTACGTCTCCACCACGGTCCTCCCATCAATCCACCAAAGCAGGAGTAGGGTTTTACGCCTCGCGACGGCCCGAACTTGGGTAAAACTGCCCGTGTGATCTCTGATGTGTTGTGCTACGTTCTTCGCTCTTTGTGCAATGTGCTCATCCCCCTGCCAAACCACAAGGGGCTGATGGCCCCATAGGTGACTGTGGTTTCCCACGACACCCGGAGATGCAACGAGGAGGTGGCGAGATGCGTCGGGGTCTACAAGGTCTTCTGGTGAGGTCTAGGGGAAGGGAGGAGTTGCGAGTTGATCGAATTCGAGCGGGCACCAACGATAGCAATGGCGGCCGAAGGCGAGGAGGAAGGGGGCTCCGGGACGTGTGGGAGCAGGCAGAGAGGTCGATGAGCTGCGGCTACGGGGAGGGCACGAGAAGGCTCGAGGCGATGCAGTCGACCATCCATATGGTGGAGCAGACGCGGTCTGCTCCTGGACACGGTCGACACGATGCATCTGGCAAGAGGGACCAGGGGGAGGGGTCCAGGGCGAGCGTGAGGACACGGGGAAGCTCCTGGACACGACGAGGTGGCGAGAGATAGAGGAAACAGACGAACCCGAGGGCCCCAATTGCCAGGGCGCGCGCACGGGCATGCCAGCCGCATGGTCACAACGTGAACTCAGCGGGGACACGCACTCTGGTCGGCAAAATCGTGTTTGCACGATTGGTCATTCACCATATAGCTGCAAGGAGCAAATGGACCAGGGCAGGGACCCATGAAATGAGCACAGATAGCTCAAAGACAAATGAATAGCAAGGTGTTTGAAGTGAACTGGGGGAGGCACAACTGGAGAGAGATGCTGAGATTCGGCTAAGGTTAATCAACCACTAAGAACATCATCTTGACCAATTTTTAGCTCAAATGGGGAAGCCTAGGTGGCACTTCCTGTACAAAGTACCCCACTGGACAGAAATGAAGAAGTTGAAGTAGCACTCACATGGGTGATTGGATCGAGTTGAAATTTGGTGGAGACTAGTAATTTGAGCACATGAACACACTGTAAAAGTTTCATACCATTTGGACACTCCAAAAGGGTACTTCCTTCATAGTGGTCATCTCATGATAGAACCTTAGAAAAATCATAGGGGGGAAATGGCTAAACAAAATGAGCCAAAATTTGGAGGAGAGAGACTATATATGTAGGAGCATGTCCTGGTAAACGCTCAGCAATTGTGGAGCAATATAAAATATAGTTGCTTCATAATCTGAAAATATGACCAGAAGCAAAGATTGGATGATGTTCTCACATGGATGATTGAATGAAGATCAAAATTTGTGGAGAGTGATAATTTGACCGTATTGAGGATATGGAAAAATATAACTCATTTGGATAAGCCTAGCTAGTACTTCCTTCACAAAGCTTCCATTTGAACAGAAACTTTGCAAATTAGCCGAGGAAGATTTACTAGGCAAATTAAGTTGAATTTTGGTGTTAGATCATGATTTGGATATGAAAGAGTTCCCAAAAAGTTTGGGAACAATAAAGAAAGGATAAATAGCACTTCCTTCACAAAGTGCCATTTTGGACAGAGTATGAAAAGAATAATCTTGCATTAATTTTGAACTGGCCAAGGAAGGATTTGTTGGGGAACGTAGCATGAAATTTCAAAAAAATTCCTACGCTCACGCAAGATCTATCTAGGAGATGCATAGCAACAAGAGGGGGAGAGTGTGTCCACGTACCTCGTAGACCGAAAGCGGAAGCGTTTGTTAACGCGGTTCATGTAGTCGAACTTCTTCTCGTTCTAACCGATCAAGCACCGAACGTATGGCAACTCCGAGTTCTGCACACGTTCAGCTCGATGACGTCCCTCGGACTCTTGATCCAGCAAAGTGTCGAGAGAGAGTTCCATCAGCACAACGGCGTGGTGATGGTGATGGTGAAGTGAGCCGCGCAGGGCTTCGCCTAAGCACTACGTGAATATGACCGAAGGCGTAAACTGTGGAGGGGGGCCGCCGCACATGGCTAGGAATAGTTGATGTGTGTTCTAGGCGCCCCCTCCCCATGTATATAAAGGAGAGGGGAGAGAGGCAGCCCTAGGCATTCCCAAGTAGGAGGAATCCTACTTGGGCTCCTAGTTGGATTCGGCCTCCCCCCTTTCCTTTTACCCGAAGGGGGAGAAGGGAAGAGAGGGGGAGAAGGAAAGAGGGGGGCGCCGCCCCTTCCTCCTAATCCTATTCGTCCTCCTTCCTTGGGGGGCGCGCCACCCCTTGTGGGCTGGTGTGCCTCCCTTCTATGGCCCATATGGCCCATATCTTCCCCCGGGGGGTTCCGGTAACCCCCCCCCCCCCGGTACTTCGATATGTACCCGATACATTTTGGAACACTTCCGGTGTCCGAATACTATCATCCAATATATCAATCTATACCTCTCGACCATTTAGAGACTCCTCGTCATGTCCGTGATCTCATCCGGGACTCCGAACAACATTCGGTCACCAAATCACATAACTCATATAATACAAATCGTCATCGAACGTTAGGCATGCGGACTCTACGGGTTCGAGAACTATGTAGACATGACCGAGACTCCTCTCCGGTCAATAACCAATAGTGGAATCTGGATGCTCATATTGGCTCCCACATATTCTACGAAGATCTTTATCGGTCGAACCGTTATGACAACATATGTAATTCCCTTTGTCATCGGTATGTTACTTGCCCGAGATTCGATCGTCGGTATCTGCATACCTAGTTCAATCTCTTTACCGGCAAGTCTCTTTACTCGTTCTGTAATACATCATCCTGCAACTAACTCATTAGTCACATTGCTTGCAAGGCTTATTATGATGTGCATTACCGAGAGGGCCCAGAGATACCTCTCCGATACTCGGAGTGACAAATCCTAATCTCGATCTATGCCAACCCAACAAACACCTTCGGAGATACCTATAGAGCATCTTTATAATCACCCAGTTACGTTGTGACGTTTGATAGCACACAAGGTATTCCTCCGGTGTCCGGGAGTTACATAATCTCATAGTCAAAGGAATATGTATAAGTCATGAAGAAAGCAATAGCAATAAAACTTAACGATCATTATGCTAAGCTAACGGATGGGTCTTGTCCATCACAGCATTCTCCTAATGATGTGATCTCGTTCATCAAATGACAACACATGTCTATGGTTAGGAAACTTAACCATCTTTGATTAACGAGCTAGTCTAGTAGAGGCTTACTAGGGACATGGTGTTTTGTCTATGTATCCACACATGTATCAAGTTTCCGGTTAATACAATTCTAGCATGAATAATAAACATTTATCATGATATAAGGAAATATAAAATAACAACTTTAATATGGCCTCTAGGGCATATTTCCTTCACTCTCCCACTTGCACTAGAGTCAATAATCTAGTTCACATCGCCATGTGACTTAACACCAATAGTTCACATCACCATGTGATTAACACCCATAGTTCACATTACCATGTGACCAACACCCAAAGGGTTTACTAGGGTCAGTAATCTAGTTCACATCGCCATGTGATTAACACCCAAAGAGTACTAAGGTGTGATCATGTTTTGCTTGTGAGAGAGGTTTAGTCAACGGGTCTACCACATTCAGATCCGTATGTATTTTGCAAATTTATATGTCTACAATGCTCTGCATGGAGCTACGCTAGCTAATTGCTCCCACTTTCAAAGCTTGCTTTGACGTAACTCTCTATCACCTGCATAACCGAGAAATATTTCCTTAGTACTCTAAGGATAATTTTGACCGTTGTCCTAGTGATCTACTCCTGGATCACTATTGTACCCCATTGCCAAACTCATGGCAAGGTACATAATAGGTCTGCTACACAGCATGGCATACTGTATAGAACCTATGGCTGAGGCATAGGGAATGCCTTTCATTCTCTCTATATATTATGCCGTGGTCGGGCTTTGAGTCTTTACTCAACTTCACACCTTACAATACAGACAAGAACTCCTTCTTTGACTGATCCATTTTGAACTCCTTCAAAATCTTGTCAAGGTATGTACTCATTGAAAAATCTTATCAAGCGTCTTGATCTATCTTTATAGATCTTGATGCCTAATATATAAGAAGCTTTACCGAGGTCTTTCATAAAAAATTCTTATTCAAGTATCCTTTTATGCTATACAGAAATTTTATATCATTTCTAATCAACAATATGTCATCCACATATAATATCAGAAATGCTACAATGCTCCCACTCACTTTCTTGTAAATACAGGCTTCACCATAAGTCTATATAAACCATATGCTTTGATCACCTTATCAAAGCGTATATTCCAACTCTGAGATGCTTGCACCGGTCCATAGATGGATCGCTGGAGTTTGCACACTTTGTTAGCACCTTTAGGATCGACAAAATCTTTTGGTTGCATCATATACAACTCTTCTTTAAGAAATCCATTAAGGAATGCAATTTTGACATCCATTTGACAAATTTCATAAAATGTGGCAATTGCTAACATGATTCGGACAGACTTAAGCATCGCTACGAGTGAGAAGGTCTCATCGTAGTCAACTCCTTGAACTTGTCGAAAACCTTTCACAATAATTCGAGCTTTGAAGATAGTAACACTACCATCAGCGTCCGTCTTCCTCTTGAAGACCCATTTATTCTCAATGGCTTGCCGATCATCGGGCAAGTCCACCAAAGTCCACACTTTGTTCTTATATATGGATCCTATCTCAGATTTCATGGCCTCAAGCCATTTATCGGAATCTCGGCTTATCATCGCTTCCTCATAGTTCGTAGGTTCGTCATGGTCTAGTAACATGACTTCCAGAACAGGATTACTATACAACTCTGGTGCGAAACGTGCTCTGGTTGACCTACGAGGTTCGGTAGTAACTTGATCTGAAGTTTCATGATCATTATCATTAGCTTCCTCACTAGTTGATGTAGGCATCACGGGAATGGTTTTCTGTCATGATCTACTTTCCAATTCGAGAGAAGGTACAATTACCCCCATCAAGTTCTGCTTTCCTCCCACTCACTTCTTTCGAGAGAAACTCCTTTAGAAAGGATCCATTCTTAGCAACAAAGATCTTGCCTTCGGATCTGTGATAGAAGATGTACCCAACAGTCTCTTTTGGGTATCCTATGAAGACGCACTTCTCCGATTTGGGTTCGAGCTTATCAGGCTGAAGCTTTTTCACATAAGCATCGCAACCCCAAACTTTAAGAAATGGCAGCTTAGGTTTCTTGCCAAACCACAGTTCATCCGGTGTCGTCTCAACGGATTTAGACGGTGCCCTATTTAAAGTGAATGCAGCTGTCTTTAATGCATAACCCCAAAATGATAGTGGTAAATTGGTAAGAGACATCATAGATCGCACCATATTTAATAAAGTACATTCACGATGTTCGGACACACCATTAGGCTGTGGTGTTCCAGGTGGCGTGAGTTGTGAAACTATTCCACATTGTTTTAAATGAAGGCCAAACTCGTAACTCAAATATTAACCTCCGCGATCAGATCATAGAAACTCTATTTTCTTGTTACGATGATTCTCCACTTCACTCTGAAATTCCTTGAACTTTTCAAATGTTTCACACTTGTGTTTCATCAAGTAGATATACCCATATCTTCTCAAATCATCTGTGAAGGTTAGAAAATAACGATACCCGCCGCGAGCCTCAACACTCATCGGACCGTATACATCGGTATGTATTATTTCCAATAAGTCATTAGCTCGCTCCATTGTTCCGGAGAACGGAGTTTTAGTCATCTTTCCCATGAGGCTTGGTTCGCAAGTATCAAATGTTTCATAATCAAGTGATTCCAAAAGTCCATCCGCATGGAGTTTCTTCATGCGCTTTACACCAATATGACCTAAACGGCAGTGCCACAAGTATGTTGCACTATCATTATCAACTTTGCATCTATTGGCATCAATATTATGAATATGTGTATCACTACGATCGAGATTCAATAAACCATTTACATTGGGTGGATGACCATAGAAGGTTTTATTCATGTAAACAGAACAACAATTATTCTCTGACTTAAATGAATAACCGTATTGCAATAAACATGATCCAATCATATTCATGCTCAACGCAAACACCAAATAACATTTAGTTAGGTCCAACACTAACCCCGAAGGTAGAGGGAGTGTGCGATGGTGATCTTATCAACCTTGGAATCACTTCCAACACACATTGTCACCTTGCCCTTAACTAGTCTCTGTTCATTTTGCAACTCCTGTTTTGAGTTACTAATCTTAGCAACTGAACCGGTATCAAATACCCTGGGGTTACTATGAACACTAGTAAAGTACACATCAATAACATGTATATCAAATATACTTTTGTTCACTTTGCCATCCTTCTTATCCGCCAATTATTTGGGGTAGTTTCGTTTCCAGTGACCATTCCCTTTGCAGTAGAAGCACTCAGTTTTAGGTTTAGGTCTAGCTTTGGGCTTCTTCACGGGAGTGGCAACTTGCTTGCCATTCTTCTTGAAGTTCCCTTTCTTTCCCTTTGCCCTTTTTCTTGAAACTAGTGGTCTTGTTAACCATCAACAATTGATGCTCTTTCTTGATTTCTATCTTCATCAATTTCAGCATCACGAAGAGCTCGGGAATCGTTTTCGTCATCCCTTGCATATTATAGTTCATCACGAAGTTCTAGTAACTTGGTGATAGTGACTAGAGAACTCTGTCAATCACTATCTTATCTGGAAGATTAACTCCCACTTGATTCAAGCGATTGTAGTACTCAGACATTCTGAGCACATGCTCACTGGTTGAGCTATTCTCCTCCATCTTGTAGGCAAAGTACTTGTCAGAGGTCTCATACCTCTTAACACGGGCATGAGTCTGAAATATCATTTTCAGCTCTTGGAACATCTCATATGCTCCATGGCGTTCAAAACATTTTTGAAGTCCCGGTTCTAAGCTGTAAAGCATGGTGCACTAAACTATCAAGTAGTCATCATACTGATCTTGTCAAACGTTCATAACGTCTGCATATGCTCCTGCAATAGGTCTGTCACCTAGCGGTGCATCAAGGACATAATTCTTCTGTGCAGCAAGGAGGATAATCCTCAGGTCACGGACCCAGTCCGCATCATTCTACTATCAACTTTCAACTTATTTTTCTTTAGGAACATATCAAAAATATATAGGAGCTATATCGCGACCTATTGATCTACAACATAGATATGCAAATACTATCAGGACTAAGTTCATGATAAATTAAGTTCAATTAATCATATTACTTAAGAAATCTCACTTATATTGACATCCCTCGAGTCATCTAAATGATCACGTGATCCAAATCAACTAAACCATGTCCGATCATCACATGAGATGGAGTAGTCTTCAATGGTGAACATCTCTATGTTGATCATATCTACTATATGATTCACATTCGACCTTTCGGTCTCCAGCATTCCGAGGCCATGTCTGTACATGCTAGGCTCGTCAAGTTTAACCTGAGTATTTCACATGTGCAAAACTGTCTTGCACCCGTTGTATGTGATTGTAGATCCTATCACACCCGATCATCATGTGGTGTCTCAGAACGAAGAACTTTCGCAATGTTGCATACTTAGGGAGAACACTTATACCTTGCAATTTAGTTAAGGGATCATCTTATAATGCTACCGCCGTACTAAGCAAAATAAGATGCATATAAAAGATAAACATCACATGCAATCGAAATATGTGACATGATATGGCCATCATCATCTTGTGCCTTTGATCTCCATCTCCAAAGCACCGTCATGATCTCCATCATCACCGGCTTGACACCTTGATCTCCATCGTAGCGTCATGGTCTTCTCGCCAACTATTGCTTCTACAACTATCGCTAACGCATAGTGATAAAGTAAAGCAATTACATGGCGTTTGCATCTCATACAATAAAGCGACAACCATAAGGCTCCTGCCAGTTGCTGATAACTTTTACAAAACATGAGCATCTCATACAACAACGTATATCACATCATGTTTGACCATATCACATCACAACATGCCCTGCAAAAACAAGTTAGACATCCTCTACTTTGTTGTTGCAAGTTTTACATGGCTGCTACGGGCTTCTAGTAAGAACTGTTCTTACCTACGCATCAAAACCTCAACGGTGTTTCGTCAAGTTTGCTATTGTAACCTTCAACAAGGACCGGCCGTAGTCAAATTCGACTCAACTAAAGTTGGAGAAACAGACACCCACCAGCCACCTTTATGCAAAACTAGTTGCATGTCTGTCGGTGGAACCGGTCTCATGAACGTGGTCATGTAAGGTTGGTCCGGGCCGCTTCATCCAACAATACATCCGAATCAAAATAAGACGTTGGTGGTAAGCAGTATGACTATCACCGCCCACAACTCTTTGTGTGCTACTCGTGCATATCAACTACGCATAGACCTGGCTCGGATGCCACTTTTGGGGAACGTAGCATGCAATTTCAAAAAAAATCCTATGCTCACGCAATATCTATCTAGGAGATGCATAGCAACAAGAGGGGGAGAGTGTGTCCATGTACCCTCGTAGACCGAAAGCGGAAGCGTTTGTTAACGCGGTTGATGTAGTCGAACTTCTTCTCATTTCGACCGATCAAGCACCGAATGTACGACACCTCCGAGTTCTGCACACGTTCATCTCGATGACGTCCCTCAAACTCTTGATCCAGCAAAGTGTCGAGGGAGAGTTCCGTCAGCACGACAGCGTGGTGACGGTGACGGTGAAGTGATCCGCGCAGGGATTTGCCTAAGCACTACGTGAATATGACTGGAGGCGTAGACTGTGGAGGGGGCGCCACACACGGCTAGGAATAGTTGATGTGTGTTCTAGGCGCCCTCTCCCCACGTATATAAAGGAGGGAGGGTGATATGCCTCCAACGTATCTACAATTTTTTATTGTTCCATGCTATTATATTATCTGTTTTGGATGTTTAATGGGCTTTATTATACACTTTTATCATATTTTTGGGACTAAACTACTAACCGGAGGCCCAGCCCAAATTGTTGTTTTTTGCCTATTTCAGTGTTTCGCAGAAAAGGAATATCAAACGGAGTCCAAACGGAATGAAACCTTCGGGAGAGTTATTTTTGGAACAAACGTGATCCAGAGGACTTGGAGTGGACGTCAAGAAAGAAGCAAGGAGGCCACGAGGGAGGGAGGCACGCCTGCCCCCCTGGGCGCGCCCCCCACCCTCGTGGGCCCCTCGCAGCTCCACCGACCTACTTCTTCCTCCTATATATATCCATATACCTCGAAACCAACCAGAAGCACCACGAAACCCTATTTCCACCACCGCAACCTTCTGTACCCATGAGATCCCATCTTGGGGCCTTTTCCGGCGCTCCACTGGAGGGGGCATTGATCACGGAGGGCTTCTACATCAACACCATAGCCTCTCCGATGATGTGTGAGTAGTTTACCTCAGACCTTCGGGTCCATAGTTATTAGCTAGATGGCTTCTTCTCTCTCTTTGATTCTCAATACAAAGTTCTCCTCGATTCTCTTGGAGATCTATTTGATGTAACTCTTTTTGCGGCGTGTTTGTCGAGATCCGATGAATTGTGGGTTTATGATCAAGATTATCTATGAACAATATTTGAATCTCCTCTGAATTCTTTTATGTATGATTGTTATCTTTGCAAGTCTCTTCGAATTATCACTTTGGTTTGGCCTACTAGATTGATCTTTCTTGCAATGGGAGAAGTGCTTAGCTTTGGGTTCAATCTTGCGGTGTTCGGTCCCAGTGACAGAAAGGGAACCGATACGTATTGTATTATTGCCATCGAGGATAAAAAGATGGGGTTTATATCATATTGCTTTAGTTTATCCCTCTACATCATGTCATCTTGCCTAATGCGTTACTCTGTTCTTATGAACTTAATACTCTAGATGCATGCTGGATAGCGGTCGATGTGTGGAGTAATAGTAGTAGATGCAGAATCGTTTCGGTCTACTTGTCGCGGACGTGATGCCAATATACATGATCATGCCTAGATATTCTCATAATTATGCACTTTTCTAGCAATTGCTCGACTGTAATTTGTTCACCCACCATAATACCTATGCTATCTTGAGAGAAGCCACTAGTGAAACCTATGGCCCCCGGGTCTATTTTCCATCATATAAGTTTCCGATCTATTTTATTTTGCAATCTTTACTTTCCAATCTATAAAACAAAAATACCAAACATATTTATCTTATTATCTCTATTAGATCTCACTTTTGCAAGTGGTCATGAAGGGATTGACAACCCCTTTATCGCGTTGGTTGCAAGGTTCTTATTTGTTTGTGTAGGTACGAGGGACTTGCGTGTGGCCTCCTACTAGATTGACACCTTGGTTCTCAAAACTGTGGGAAAGCTACTTTGCTGCATCACCCTTTCCTCTTCAAGGGGAAACCAACGCTGTGCTCAAGAGGTAGCAAGAAGGATTTCTGGCGCCGTTGCCGGGGAGTCTACGCACAAGTCAAGACATACCAAGTACCCATCACAAACTCTTATCCCTCGCATTACATTATTTGCCATTTGCCTCTCATTATCCTCTCCCCCACTTCAACCTTGCCGTTTTATTCGCCCTCTTTTCCTTTCGCCTCTTTTTCGCTTGCTTCTTGTGTGCCTGATGGCCTTGCCCAAAAACGTTGATCCTCACCTTAAAAGGTTGGAATAAATTGAAAACAACGTTATAAGCTTTATGACTTTGCAATTTGAGCGTAATAATTTCTTTAGAAACGAGCTTAAAGAACAAAAAAGCTTTATGGAGTACATGAACAAAGAACTTGATGATATGTCTAAAGAATTTTATGGTTTGAAGTCTCAATTTGCTCATCTTGAAAAATTAATAGCCCAAATTTCGGATAAGCAGGCCACCTTAGTTAATAAGATGGCCGCCAAACCGGAAGATCTAGAAGGTAATAGGGATGAAGATCTAAAAGTGATTGATGTGTCTCCTATTAAATCTTTGTTTTGCAATATGAATCTTGATAATGATGGGACTAGAGATGAGTCAACTTTAGTTAAAAGGCGTTCCAATGATTCGGAGTTTTTAGATCTTGACGCAAAAATTGGTAAAAGTGGGATTGAAGAGGTCAAAACTTTACATAGCAATGAACCCACTATTTTGTATTTCAAGGAATTTAATTATGATAATTGTTCTTTAATAGATTGTATTTCCTTGTTGCAATCCGTGCTAAACTCTCCTCATGCTTATAGTCAAAATAAAGCTTTTACGAAACATATCGTTGATGCTTTAATGCAATCTTATGAAGAAAAGCTTGAATTAGAAGTTTCTATCCCTAGAAAACTTTATGATGAGTGGGAACCTACTATTAAAATTAATATTAAAGATCATGAGTGCTATGCTTTATGTGATTTGGGTGCTAGTGTTTCCACGATTCCAAAAACTTTGTGTGACGTGTTAGGTTTCCGTGAATTTGATGATTGTTCTTTAAACTTGCACCTCGCGGATTCCACCACTAAAAAACCTATGGGAAGGATTAATGATGTTCTTATTGTTGCAAATAGGAATTATGTGCTTGTAGATTTTATTGTCCTTGATATAGATTGCAATCCTACATGTCCTATTATTCTTGGTAGACCTTTCCTTAGAACGATTGGTGCGATTATTGATATGAAGGAAGTGAATATTAGATTCCAATTTCCGTTAAGGAAAGGCATGGAACACTTTCCTAGGAATAAAATTAAATTACCTTATGAATCTATTATGAGAGCCACTTATGAATTGCATGCCAAAGATGATGATACTTAGATCTATCCTTGTTTTTATGCCTAGCTAGGGGCGTTAAACGATAGCGCTTGTTGGGAGGCAACCCAATTTTATTTTTGTTTCTTGCTTTTTGTTCCTGTTTAGTAATAAATAATTGATCTAGCCTCTGTTTAGATGTGGTTTTGTGTTTTAATTAGTGTTTGTGCCAAGTAAAACCTTTAGGATAACCTACGGTGATAGTTAATTTGATCTTGCTGAAAAACAGAAACTTTTGCGCGCACTAGATTAGTTTTCATAAATCACAGAAACGTGATTTTCAATTGATTATTTTTGCAGAAGTTTAATAAACAAATTATCTAGGACTTCCTAATGTGGTAGAATTTTTTAGGTTCCAGAAGTATGCGTTTGATACAGATTGCTACAGACTGTTCTGTTTTTGACAGATTCTGTTTTTCGTGTGTTGTTTGCTTATTTTGATGAATCTATGGCTAGTACCGGAGGTTATGAACCATAGAGAAGTTGGAATACAGTAGGTTTAACACCAATATAAATAAACAATGAGTTCATTACAGTACCTTAAAGTGGTGGTTTGTTTTGTTTCGCTAACGGAGCTCATGAGATTTTCTGTTAAGTTTTGTGTTGTGAAGTTTTCAAGTTTTCGGGTAAAGATTTGATGGATTATGGAATAAGGAGTGGCAAGATCCTAAGCTTGGGGATTCCCATGGCACCCCAAGGTAAAACTCAAGTACAACCAAAAGCCTAAGCTTGGGGATGCCCCGGAAGGCATCCCCTCTTTCGTCTTCGTCCATCGGTAACTTTACTTGATGCTATATTTTTATTCACCACATGATATGTGTTTTGCTTGGAGCGTCTTGTATGATTTGAGTCTTTGCTTTTTAGTTTACCACAATCATCCTTGCTGTACACACCTTTTGGGAGAGACACACATGAATCGGAATTTATTAGAATACTCTATGTGCTTCACTTATATCTTTTGAGCCAGATAATTTTGCTCTAGTGCTTCACTTATATCTTTTTAGAGCACGGTGGTGGTTTTATTTTATAGAAATTATTGATCTCTCATGCTTCACTTATATTATTTTGAGAGTCTTTTAGAACAGCATGGTAATTTGCTTTGGTTAAAATTTTAGTCCTAAAGTGATAAGCATCCAAGATAGGTATAATAAAAACTATCATATAAAGTGCATTGAATACTATGAGAAGTTTGATACTTGATGATTGTTTTGAGATATGAGGATGGTGATTTTAGATTCATGCTAGTTGAGTAGTTATGAATTTGATAAATACTTGTGTTGAGGTTTGTGATTCCCGTAGCATGCACGTATGGTGAACCGTTATGTGATGAAGTTGGAGCATGATTTATTTATTGATTGTCTTCCTTATGTGTGGAGGTCGGGATCGTGCGATGGTTAACTCCTACCAAGCCTTCCCCTAGGAGCATGCGTTTAGTACTTTGTTTTGATGACTTGTAGATTTTTGCAATAAGTATGTGAGTTCTCTATGACTAATGTTGAGTCCATGGATTATACGCACTCTCACCCTTCCACCATTGCTAGCCTCTCTAATGCCGCACACCTTTCGCCGGTATCATACACCCACCATATACCTTCCTCAAAACAGCCACCATACCTACCTATTATGGCATTTCCATAGCCATTCCGAGATATATTGCCATGCAACTTTTCACCGTTCCGTTTATTATGACACGCTCCATCATTGTCATATTGCTTTGCATGATCATGTAGTTGACATCGTATTTGTGGCAAAGCCACCATTCATAATTCTTTCATACATGTCATTCTTGATTAATTGCATATCCCGGTACACCGCCGGAGGCATTTACATAGAGTCATATTTTGTTCTAAGTATTGAGTTGTAAGTAAATAGAAGTGTGATGATCATTGATACGTCTCCAACGTATCTATAATTTATGAAGTATTCATGCTATTATATTATTTGTTTTGGATGTTTATGGGCTTTACTAAACACTTTTATATTATTTTGGGACTAACATATTAACTGGAGGCCCAGCCCAAATTGTTGTTTTCTTGCCTATTTCAGTGTTTCGAAGAAAAGGAAAATCAAACGGAGTCCAAACGGAATGAAACCTTTGGGGGAGTTATTTTTGGAACGGAAGCAATCCAGGAGACTTGGAGTAGACGTCAGGGAAGCTTCGAGGAAGCCACGAGGCAGGGAGGCGCGGCCTACCCCCTGGGTGCGCCCCCCACCCTCGTGGGCCCCTCGTGGCTCCCCTGACCGAATTCTTTCACCTATATATGTCCATATACCCTAAAAACAACAAGGAGCACACTATATCGGGAGTTCCACCGCCGCAAGCCTCTAGAGCCACCGAAAACCAATCTAGACCCGTTCCGGCACCCTGCCGGAGGGGGATCCCTCTCCGGTGGCCATCTTCATCATCCCGGCACTCTCCATGACGAGGAGGGAGTAGTTCACCCCCGGGGCTGAGGGTATGTACCAGTAGCTATGTGTTTGATCTCTCTCTCTCTCTCGTGTTCTTGATATGGCACGATCTTGATGTATCGCGAGCTTTGCTATTATAGTTGGATCTTATGATGTTTATCCCCCTCTACTATCTTGTAATGGACTGGGTTTTCCCTTCGAAGTTATCTTATCGGATTGACTCTTTAAGGATTTGAGAACACTTGATGTATGTCTTGCATGTGCTTATCTGTGGTGACATTGGGATATTCACGTGATCTACTTGATGTATGTTTTGGTGATCAACTTGCGGGTTCCGTAATCTCGTGAACTTATGCATAGGGGTTGGCACACGTTTTCGTCTTGACTCTCCAGTAGAAACTTTGGGGCACTCTTTGAAGTTCTTTGTGTTGGTTGAATAGATGAATCTGAGATTGTGTGATGCATATCGTATAATAATACCCACGGATAGTTGAGGTGACATTGGAGTATCTAGGTGACATTAGGGTTTTGGTTGATTTGTGTCTTAAGGTGTTATTCTAGTACGAACTCTAGGATAGATCGAACGGAAAGAATAGCTTCATGCTATTTTACTATGGACTATTGAATAGATCGATCATAAAGGATAACTTTGAGGTGGTTTCGTACCCTACAATAATCTCTTCGTTTGTTCTCCGCTATTAGTGACTTTGGAGTAACTCTTTGTTGCACGTTGAGGGATAGTTATATGATCCAGTTATGTTATTATTGTTGAGAGAACTTGCACTAGTGAAAGCATGAACCCTAGGGCTTGTTTCCTAGCATTGCAATACCGTTTACGCTCACTTTTATCATTAGTTACCTTTCTGTTTTTATATTTTCAGATTACAAATACTCATATATACCATCCATATTGCACTTGTATCACCATCTCTTCGCCGAACTAGTGCACCTATACAATTTACCATTGTATTGGGTGTGTTGGGGACACAAGAGAATCTTTGTTATTTGGTTGCAGGGTTGCTTGAGAGAGACCATCTTCATCCTACGCCTCCCACGGATTGATAAACCTTAGGTCATCCACTTGAGGGAAATTTGCTACTGTCCTACAAACCTCTGCACTTGGAGGCCCAACAACGTCTACAAGAAGAAGGTTGCGTAGTAGACATCAAGCTCTTTTCTGGCGCCGTTGCTAGGGAGGCGAGGAAAGCAGCACTAACACCCCGTCAACTAAGCTCTTTTCTGGCGCCGTTGCTGGGGAGGTGAGTGCTTGAAGGTATATCTTTAGATCTTGCAATCGAATCTTTTAGTTTTGTGTTTTATCACTAGTTTAGTCTATAAAAGAAAATTAAAAATTGGAATTGAGGGTGCCTCATATGCTTCATCTTTTTAATGTCTTCCGTGAAAATAAGGATTCCGATAATTGTGCTCAATTGCTAGAGGAAGAATGCATTAAAATGTTTGGAACTAAATATTTGAATGATGAGCATGATTGCAATGTTGTTAGTATGAATTCTTTGAATACCCATGATGGTAATGATATGCAAAGCCACAAGCTTGGGGATGCTATGTTTGATGAAGATGATATGTTTAGTCCCCCAAGTTTTGATGAGCAAATTTATGATGAAAGCATGCCTCCTATTTATGATGATTATTGTGAGGACATGTATGCTATAAATAATAAAGATAACCATGAAACTTGTCATCATGATTTTAATTTTGAATTGGATTATGCTTCACATGATAGTTATTTTGTTGAGTTTGCTCCCACTACTATTAATGAGAATAAAATTGCTTATGTGGAGAGTAATAAAATTTCTATGCTTGTGCATCATGAAAAGAATGCTTTAGGTGCTGGTTATATTGTTGAATTCATTCATGATGCTACTGAAAATTATTATGAGGGAGGAACATATGCTTGTAGGAATTGCAATAATATCAAGTTTCCTCTCTATGTGCTTAAAGTTTTGAAGCTATGCTTGTTTTGCTTTCCTATGCTAGTTGATTCTTGTTCCCATAAGTTGTTTTCTCACAAAATCCCTATGCATAGGAAGTGGGTTAGGCTTAAATGTGCTAGTCATATGCTTCATGATGCTCCCGTTATGTTTCAATTCTTATCTTTTATGTGAGCATCATTGTCATCATCATGCCTAGCTAAAAAGGCAATAAAGAAAAGCGCTTGTTGGGAGACAACCCAATATTTACCTTTACTGTTTTTGTGTGTTCACATGATTATGCTACTGTAGTAATCATGTTTTATAGCTTTTGTTTCAATAAAGTGCCAAGTAAGACCTTTAGGATAGCTTACGGTGATAGTTAATTTGATCTTGCTGAAAAACAGAAACTTTTGCACACACGAGATTAGTTTTCATAAATCACAGAAACGTGCTTTGCAGTTGATTCTTTTTGCAGAAGATTGATAAACAAATTTCTTAGGACTTCCTAATTTGGTAGAATTTTTGGAGTTCCAGAAGTATACGTTTGATACAGATTGCTACAGACTGTTCTGTTTTAACAGATTCTGTTTTCTATGTGTTGTTTGCTTGTTTTGATGAATCTATGAGTAGTATCGGAGGGTATGGACCATAGAGAAGTTGGAATACAGTAGATATTACACCAATATGAATTTAGAATGAGTTCACAACAGTACCTAAGTGGTGATTTATTTTCTTATACTAACGGAGCTTACGAGTTTTCTATTGAGTTTTGTGTTGTGAAGTTTTCAAGTTTTGGGTAAAGATTCGATGGACTATGGAATAAGGAGTGGCAAGAGCCTAAGATTGGGGATTTCTACCTCTTGAGCACTGCGTTGGTTTTCCCTTGAAGAGGAAAGGGTGATGCAGCAAAGTAGCGTAAGTATTTCCCTCAGTTTTTGAGAACCAAGGTATCAATCCAGTCGGAGGCCACGCACGAGTCCCTCGCACCTACACAAACAAATAATCCTCGCAACCAACGCAATAAACGGGTTGCCAATCCCTTCACGGTAACTTACGAGAGTGAGATCTGATAGATATGATAAGATAATATTTTTGGTATTTTTATGATAAAGATGCAAAGTAAAGAAAGCAAAATAAAAACGGCGCCAGAAATAGCTTGTTGTCGGGAGATTAATATGATAGAAAATAGACCCGGGGGCCATAGGTTTCACTAGTGGCTTCTCTCAAGAGCATAAGTACTACGGTTGGTGAACAAATTACTGTTGAGCAATTGACAGAATTGAGCATAGTTATGAGAATATCTAGGTATGATCATGTATATAGGCATCACGTCCGAGACAAGTAGACCGACTCCTGCCTGCATCTACTACTATTACTCCACACATTGACCGATATCCAGCATGCATCTAGAGTATTAAGTTCATAAGAACAGAGTAACGCTTTAAGCAAGATGACATGATGTAGAGGGATAAACTCATGCAATATGATATAAACCCCATCTTGTTATCCTCGATGGCAACAATACAATACGTGCCTCGCTGCCCCTACTGTCACTGGGAAAGGACACCGCAAGATTGAACCCAAAGCTAAGCACTTCTCCCATTGCAAGAAAGATCAATCTAGTAGGCCAAACCAAACTGGTAATTCGAAGAGACTTGCAAAGATAACCAATCATACATAAAAGAATTCAGAGAAGATTCAAATATTGTTCATAGATAAACTTGATCATAAACCCACAATTCATCGGTGTCAACAAATACACCGCAAAAGAAGATTACATCGAATAGATCTCCACAAGAGAGGGGGAGAACATTGTATTGAGATCCAAAAGGAGAGAAGAAGCCATCTAGCTAATAACTATGGACCCGAAGGTCTGAAGTAAACTACTCACACTTCACCGGAGAGGCTATGGTGTTGATGTAGAAGCCCTCCGTGATCGATGCCCCCTCCGGCGGAGCTCCGGAAAAGGCCCCAAGATGGGATCTCACGGGTACAGAAGGTTGCGGCGGTGGAATTAGGTTTTTGGCGCCGTATCTGGTAGTTTGGGGGTACGTAGGTATATATAGGAGGAAGAAGTACGTCGGTGGAGCAACGTGGGGCCCACGAGAGTGGAGGGCGCACCCCCTACCTCGTGCCTTCCTGGTTGATGTCTTGATGTAGGGTCCAAGTCCTCTGGATCACGTTCGTTCCAAAAATCACGTTCCCGAAGGTTTCATTCCGTTTGGACTCCGTTTGATATTCTTTTTCTGCGAAACTCTGAAATAGGCAAAAAACAGCAATTCTGGGCTGGGCCTCCGGTTAATAGTTAGTCCCAAAAATAATATAGAAGTGTATAATAAAGCCCAATAATGTCCAAAGTAGAATATAATATAGCATGGAACAATCAAAAATTATAGATACGTTGGAGACGTATCAAGCATCCCCAAGCTTAATTCCTGCTCGTCCTCGAGTAGGTAAATGATAAAAACAGAATTTTTGATGTGGAATGCTACTTGGCATAATTTCAATGTAATTCTTCTTAATTGTGGTATGAATATTTAGATCCGAAAGATTCAAGATAAAAGTTCAGTATTGACATAAAAATAATAATACTTCAAGCATACTAACTAAGCAATTATGTCGTCTCAAAATAACATGGCCAAAGAAAGTTCGTCCCTACAAAATCATATAGTTTAGTCATGCTCCATTTTCGTCACACAAGAATGCTCTCATCATGCACAACCCTGATGACAAGCCAATCAATTGTTTCATACTTTAGTAATCTCAAACTTTTTCAACCTTCACGCAATACATGAGCGTGAGCCATGGATATAGCACTATGGGTGGAATAGAATATAATGATGGGGGTTATGTGGAGAAGACAAAAAAGGAGAAAGTCTCACATCAACGAGGCTAATCAATGAGCTATGGAGATGCCCATCGATTGATGTTAATGCAAGGAGTAGGGATTGCCATGCAACGGATGCACTAGAGCTATAAATATATGAAAGCTCAACAAAAGAAACTAAGTGGGTGTGCATCCAACTTGCTTGCTCACGAAGACCTAGGGCATTTGAGGAAGCCCATTGTTGGAATATACAAGCCAAGTTCTATAATGATAAAATTCCCACTAGTATATGAAAGTGACAAAACAAGAGACTCTCTATCATGAAGATTATGGTGCTACTCTGAAGCACAAGTGTGGTAAAAAGGATAGTAACATTGTCCCTTCTCTCTTTTTCTCTCATTTTTTTGGGCCTGCTTCTTTTTTATGGCCTTTCTCTTTTTTTTCCTCACTTGGGACAATGCTCTAGAAAATGATGATCATCACACTTCTATTTATTTACAACTCAATGATTACAACTCGATATAGAACAAAGTATGACTCTCTATGAATGCCTCCGGCGGTGTACCGGGAGATGCAATGAACCAAGAGTGACATGTATGAAAGAATTATTAATGGTGGCTTTGCCACAAATACTATGTCAACTACATGATCATGCTAAGCAATATGACAATGATGAACGTGTCATGATAAACGAAACGGTGGAAAGTTGCATGGCACATTGATCTAGCCGGTAACACCTCATATCACTTTGCGGCCTCACGCACGGTATTCCCACGGGTGTCGCCTTACCATGGCCCGGGACCGTTTGCGCCTTTTGGCTCACGTATATGATAGTGTCGCTAGCATCTATATGACAGAGAACCCGGGCCGACATGACTAGTCGTGAACCCAAGGTGGCACTAACTTACGGGGATAGGCATACATGAATCAACATCGAGCATGTCGGTCAGCAGCGTGCGAATCCGGGCTGTAGCACTGGGCTAACAAGACTCCGGTGAACCGGGCTGTAGCAGGCTAGGCAGGACTCGGGATGTCACAGCGTGACATTTCCCCGAAGGGACAGACACAGGAACGAAGTGAATCACATGCCGGCCAGTCAAGTGTTTCGGAGCAGTAGTGCTGGGCTAGCAGGACTCCGGTGAACCGGGCTGTAGCGGACTACTATGGCTCATGGAAGCACAAGACTACATTTCCCCATAAGAGAGGCTACCAAGGATAAACAACTAGGTTGTCGGATCCCACACATACCAAGCATTTCAATCATACACGCAATATGCTCGATATGTGTAAATACAACATGGCATCACAACATAACTCTACGACTCAAGTATTTATTCATTAGGCTCCGAGGAGCGAGATATTAAAAACATAGGTCTCATGACCCAACATTCAGAGCATACAAGTCAAACACATGCGGAAGCTTAACATGTCTGAGTACAGACATCTATAAATGAAAAAGGCTGAGAAGCCTGACTATCTACCAGATCCTGCCGAGGGCACAAGATCGTAGCTGAGGTATCAAGCTAAACGTCGAGTCCACACGGAACTACTAGCGAGACTGACGTCTCTCTGCAAAACATAAAATAAGCAAACGTGAGTACAAATGTACCCAGCAAGACTTACATCAGAACTATCTACATATGCATCGGTATCAACAAAGGGGGTGGTGGAGTTTAACTGCAGCAAGCCAGCTTTGACTCGGTGGCTATCCTAACTTACGACTGCAAGTAACTCTTTTGAGGTGGCGCACACGAGTCCACATATTCACCATATCAATACTCCACTATGGATCCGCTCCCGTCTCCCTACGAGTACGCCATCCATAGCACTCACGCTTATCTTGCGCATTTTAGAGTATCCACTTTCACTTGTCTATGAACTGTTATAGGCAACCCAGAAGTCCTTTACCGCGGACATGGCTATTCGAATAGATGATGTTAACCCTGTAGGGGTGTACTTCGTCACACACGCTCTCACCGCTTACCGCAGTTTACACAGCATGTACTCGGCAACCTTCAAGCGGAAGCCCAGCGAGGGTGTCGGCCACAGCCTACCTAAACACTCAAGTCTCTAGTCCAGGTTTATCGCCTATTCAGGTTCCATCCGCAGGGAGTCCGGCCGAGGTTTCCACATACGGCCCCGAACGATGTGTACAGGGTTCCGAGACACCAAACGGGCGCTCGGCATGCCCGGCCACGTGCCTACCGCATCACAGCCCACCCCTCGGGTCAGCGCTGCGCACGGCCTCCAGCATACTACAAACACCATAAACTACTTACAACTCCTGGACAGAGGACAAGGGTGATTAAGAAGCCGAGAGGGTCCATTGGTTCCGGGCCCAATGCGTGGTAGTAACTGTTTCATGGATCACAAACACAGAACTCAGTTCCTGAGGACGGCTGCAATGAGACAACCCACCATGTACTCCTACATGGCCTCTCACCGCTACCTTTACCAAATCGTGTTCACACACTTAGCTCACACACAGTAGGACATGTTCATCACCATTCCAACTCATCCCTGATGAATCAGACCCGACTCAACTCTAAGCAGTAGCAGGCATGACAAACAAGCATGAATGAGTAGGCACATCAGGGCTCAAGCAACTCCTACTCATGCTAGTGGGTTTCATCTATTTACTGTGGCAATGACAGGTCATGCAGAGGATAAGGGGTTCAACTACCGCAACAAGTAACAGATGAATCGTTGTTGTCCTAATGAGTAAAAGAGAGCAGGAGCGAGAGAGTGGGATTGTATCGGAATGAGCAAGGGGGTTTGCTTGCCTGGCACTTCTGAAGATATTATAGTTCTTCGTCGGTGTCATCGAACTCATCGTCGGAATCACGGCTATCGAGAGGGGACAATTACCGGCAACAGAGAAGGAAACACAATCAATGCAATGCATAATATGATGCATGATCATGACATAGCAAAATGAGTGTGTTGGGCTAATGCAACCACAACCAGATGGGTTTGAGCCATTTTGAACCAAAGATTCAACCCCAAACTCATCTTATGAATTTATATAGTGCTTTATCATGTTTTGATATAAACAGCAGGGTTAAGTTGCTTTAACATGCATGAACCCAGTACAGATGGATAGATTGGATTTTTCTGATAATTTTTCATATATAATTTGTTTCATTTGGAGTTATGGTTGAATTTCTATGAATTTTAGAAGTTTTGGGTATTTTCTGGAATTTCCTGATTAAAAATAAATCCAGAAAATGTAATACTGCGTCAGCATTGCGTCACTGTGACGTTAGCAGGTCAACAGGGGCTGGTCCGGGTCAAACCTGACCCGTGGGACCCATACGTCAGTGTCTCAGGCTGGTTTGGCTGGATGACAGGTGGGACCGGTCAACGTCGACTTGACCAAAGTCAACGCTGACACGTGGGGCCACCGTGATTAAGTTAAATCTAAGCAGGAATAAACTGGGGTTAATTAGTGCGTGGGGCCCATCTGTCAGTGAGCTAGGGGGTTCGTTCGCCCCATCATTAGTGCTAATGACGGGTCCACGTCAGCGGCCGCCGGGGTTAGTCGCCGGTGACCTCATAGCGCGGCGGCGGCTCGCCGGACGGGCGGTTCCGGCCACGAGAGCTCGCGCTCTTAGGCTCTACGGAACTAGCGCGACGAGGCGCTTCAGATCATGGACGTGTCTGGCCGTGGGGTGGTCCGTGGCGACGACAACCAAGACGACGGCGGGGGCCGGAGCTACGAGCGCGTTCAGATGCGGGGCTGGAGTGCGAAATCGAGCACGAGGAAGGAGAGGAAGTAGAGGGGAGCTCACGGCGGGTCGACGGGCGTGCTCCGCGGGCTCGCGGGAAGACGAACGGCGATGGGGCGTTGCCGGCGATCTCGGACGGCCGGGGTGGAAGACGACGTCGATGGCGGCGATTCGATGCGCCCCGGGTTGCATGGCTCGGCAAGGACGATGCAGGCATCGAGGTGGAGCACTAGAGCACAACCGTTGGGCGGGGGAGGGCTGGTGGCCGCGGTGAACGGTGTCGGCGGCGACGAGCTCCGCTCGGTCGTGAGAAAGAGAGAGAGAGAGAGAGAGAGAGAGAGAGAGAGAGAGAGAGAGAGAGCAGAGAGGAGAGTAAGGTCCAGGGAGAGGAGGGGAAAGCGAGAGGGAGCGCTGGGCGTCTCCGTGGCACGTCTGGAGGGGTCGGGGTCGTGCGGCTGAAGCAGGAGGTGGCAAGGCGTCGTCGGCGCGCTCGCCACGCACCTGTCTGTCCTCCTGGCAGGAGGAAGAAGACCACTCAGCCCCTGGTGGGCTGGGCCTCTTCTGCCAGGTAAGGCCCAGGTGAGGTTTCTTTCTTTCCATAATTTCTGTTCTGTTTTCTATTTTGTTTTTTGTGTTCTGATTTAGTTCAGGCACTAAACTATTTTTTTAGCTTCTGAAAATAATCATGTGGCTATGTATAATATATTCAGAGCCACTCACCAATTTTCAGAATTATTGGATTATTAAACTAATTATTATGAATATAATCCAATTCAAATACTATAGGATTTAACTCAAAGGCCCAAGATAAATACTTTTGAACCTCCAAAAATATTGGTTTGAATTTTATTCTTGCCAATATTTTTTTCAAAGCAGAAAAGGAACATTTCCTTGGAAACATTTGAAGCAATTTTTAATGTTGATCATTTTTAGAAATGATTTCTGAGGCTCTCCAATTCCCCAATTCAAATTTGAAAGAAATTTAGACATGATGCATGGATGCAAGAAAAATCAAGCAAGGGCTGATCTGGGGCTGTGACAGCTCACCCCCACTAAACAAGAATCTCGTCCCGAGATTCAAGACGTGAGGTAAGAAGACAGAGAGGGGTACGAGCTAACATGATCTTCACGATCCAAGTTGCACTTCATAAGAACGTTGATTCGATCACCATCTTTGTCTCGATGTCTTGCTCTGAGAACTCCAACCGACAAGACAACAAGAGGAAAGGGAAAACTCTAGAAGGATCGATCTTCTCGAATATCGAACAACTCAGGATCAACTCATGGAGGGAGGCATTGAAACATCTCTCGAGCTGAGAGGCAAAACATGCACCAGGAGGGACGGAAGAAACAATTTGACGAGGGTTTCAAAGTAGCGAGGAAAAATTGCCATGATTCCATAACGGGGCACCTTGGGGAAGGTGACTCGTAGAGTTATTCCCTTAAGCGGCAAAAAGAATTACTTTTGATACAAAGATCATTGAGACTCTCTAAACCGGCCCAAGGAAAATCGCAAACGATCATTTGAAGGAGTTCAGAGAAATGGCATACTCAGATCGGAAAGGAAACTATGGTTATGGGGCAACTCGGCAAACGGAAGGCACATTCCCGTTGATACCGGGGATATAACCTAGTGTCTGAGTATGCTCTCCAGAACTTGAGCATTTCCATATTCATCAAGGTTTTACCAACATCCGTGCCGAGGATTCTGGCAACACATCATACTACCATGATGAACGGTGATGGAGGATGCAGGTGCAAAGGAGGACAACACTTTCTCAGATTTCACCTTAGCGAAGCCAAGGGAGCAAAATCTGGATGATTGACCGAGAGACATTTAGCACTCCACTTCTGATGTTCTCCTTGATGTTCTAGCGTAACCCATTAGATGTGGTTTGGTATCTTGAACATCAAGTAGTAGGTCGTACCTCGGGAGCGCAAGAATCCATAAGGAATAACTACGGAAGTAAATCCTACGGAATCCTTATGGGGAGGTGGCCAACTTTATCAATCAGGATACTACAATAATAGGTCTTCCGGCTGGGTGTGTTGGCCACGACACCCACTCTACCGGTTACCGAGAGACCAATATTATAGCTCTTGGGAAACATTCCAACCATCACATCTGCCCGAGATTCAGATCTGGTTGTTAACAGGATATTTCAGACTGCATGTCCGGAAAAAGGAAGATTGCAACACAAACCGACGGGATGGCGTTGCGAGGTTCTCGGGAGATGAACTTTGGTACCAAGCTCCAAAACATGAGCGGGTTCTGCTACAAACATGTGAACACGTTGTCCTAGATAAGCATGGCCACAGAGTAGTCTTACAATAAAACACTACCGAGTTCTAGTTGGGAACCATCTTCGAGGATATCGAAGCCCTTGCATAAGTCCGGATCCTAAGAAGGAACTTCTTCTCCTTGAACAAATCAATCAGTGGCTTGGTGTGCTAGGGATACATATAGAATGAAGGTTGCAAGTCTCCAAACCACGGTATACTTCGCACATATGCATGACCGACTTGGGACGATTCCAGAGGAAGCAAAACAAACTTTCTCAATTTCACGGCGGCAACTTGCAACTAATGCACATGAATTAGAGGAAGTCACTTCTTTCATCCAACATATGCTTCATGAACGGAACACGAAGATAATGCTTATAAAGTTTCCAATACTAGCTGGATGTTAAACATGAATTATGGAGAAGACAAAATGTTGCTGATGGGCTCAATGGCAACTCATCGGAGTTTCCATATCACTGGACTTCCATGTAACACCCCGCATGTAACTTGCCATATTTGTAACTCCGACTCTTGCCATTTTCGGCTATGTGTTATGATATTTCCCTCCGTGGTCGGGTTTTGTTTTTCGTTTTGTATTTTTTTTCATGTCATGCATTTTTATATCATGTCATCATGTGCATTGCACTTGCATACGTGTTCGTCTCATGCATCCGAGCATTTTCCCCGTTGTCCGTTTTGCAATCCGGCGCTCCTATCTCCTCCGGTGCACCCCTTTCGTTTTCTGTCATGTGCGGGTGTCAAACTTTCTCGGAATGGACCGAGGCTTGTCAAGTGGCCTTATTATACCACCCGGAGACCACCGGTCAAGTTTCGTTCCATTTCGAGGTCGTTTGGTACTCCAACGGTTAACCGGGCATCCGCAAAGTCCATTTGAGTGTCCAGCAATAACCCCCCTCAAAACCAGCCCAAAACCCACCAAACTCTCTTCCATGCTCTAGGTCGTTCGATCACGATCGTGTGGGCGAAAATCGCACCTCATTTGGAGCCTCCTAGCTCCCTCTATCTATAAAAGAGCATCCCCTCCCGAAACGAAAACGCAGTCTAAACCCTAGCCTTCCCCTCCTCGCGCCACCGGACGAAATCCCCGCCGCCCGGACATGTCCGCCGCCCTCAGACGCCGCCCCCGCGCCAGTCAGTAGCCGCCGCGTGGCAAGCGCCGCCGCGGGCCCGAGGCCGGCCCGCCCGTCCCCGCGCCGGGCCCGAGCGCCCCGTCCTGCCCGAGCCCGCGGCTCCTCTCCCGCGCCGCCGCCTGAGGGCCCGCGCCTCCCGCCGCCGGCATGCCCCCGTGCGCCGCCGCCGTTGCCGACCTGGGCCGCCGCCGCCGCCGCGGAGCCCGTCCTCGTCGCCGTGCCCCGCCGCCGTCCTCCTCCTCCGACCTCGCCTCCTCCGACGCTGACCCCGCCGTCCTCTTCCCCGCCATCGCCGTCTCCTCTCGCTCCGGCGGCTGGAGAGCCCGAGCTCGAGGAGCTCCCGATCTGGATCCAGTTTCGGTGAGCGTTGACTTTTTCCCGAGCCTCCAAAATCCTCAAGTCCTCAAATCTTTACAGCATCTTGCCATGTTCGTGATGCCATAACTCCTTGCATGTAGCTCCGATTTGTGCATGTGATATGTCAAATTGTTTGTCTCGTGATGCTCTACATTGTTTTCAATTGCACCATATTCATTAGAGGTCATCTTGATGCCCAAATCTCTGTTGGAAGAGGGCTAGTTGCTGTTATTCTCTGGTTCTTATCAGAACTTGGAGATTTGCCATTTTTGTATCATTTATTCTGTGCACCTTATGGGCATGAGCTCTACATGTGTTTTGTTGTATGCCATGCCATATTTCCAAGAGTGTATGCCATGTATTTTTGTGATCTCTGTGGTGACTAGCACAAGCATGCAAAGTAGGCTCCGTAATGTTTCTGATTTCAGGGACTTAGTGATTTCTCTAAGTCCTTGTCTGCTGTTATTTTGTTGCCATGTAAACTTGATGCTACAGAGAGATCCATGCATATTTAGGAGATGTTCAGTAAGGATGTTTTGTAGATATAGTTGTAATTGATCCATTCCTGCCCTTGTTTGCAATTATGGAGTGCCATAGCATGACTCAATCTTGCTCTACTTTTGCTATAAAATATTTCTGGCAGATTCTTAACATGATATGCAATTTTGCCGAGCTTATTGTAGTTGATCCATACATCCTATGCTTGTGTTCTTGCCATGGATAGCTTCATTAACATGCCATCTTGCTGTAGGTATGCTTGTTTTGTCATGCATTGCTCTGTAGTGAGTGCATCAAGCTCACAAAAAGGCCTACATATTATTATTTCTGCCATGCTCTGTTTTCTGCCAAGTCTGAAACCTGATAACAAAACTTGCTATGTTCACATGCTTGCCATCATTTCTTCTGGTCCTTTTTGGCTTATGGTCAGTAAGGGACTTTTGTCATGTGCATTTTAGTAGAACACTGCCATGCCTTGTTTTGCTATGTTAAGTTCCTGTAGCATGTTGATTTCGTGCTCTGAACATTGCTACCTGATGCTGTTTTCTGCCATGTCCAGTTTTTCACTACTGTGAACCTGTTATCTTTTTCACTTTTGCCATGCTTGTTTGAGCTTGTTATGTTGTGAACTAGCCGTAGCTCAGTGTTCATCTTTTGTCAAGCATCTCCTGTAGATTACTGCCATATGCTTTATTGCTATGTTGGGGTGTTGTAGCATTATTACTTGTTGCATTTTAAGTGCTATCATGCTGTTTATCGCAGATTCGCGTCATTCTTGTTTTGCTTGCCATTTGCAAACCGTGCATCCGTCTCCGGTGATCTTTATATCGATTTCGACCAAAATCATCTCATCTTTCCAGTGGCATGCTTGGTTTGCCAAGTTACTGCCATGTTCATCATTTTCCTTCCGGAGCACATATATGCATCGCATATCATATCTTGCATATCATACATGTTTTGCATCATGTTGCTTGTGCATTTCTCGTGGTTGATTGTGGTTCCGTTTGTTTGTGTTCTTGTCTTGGGTAGAGCCGGGAGACGAGTTCGTGAACGAGGAACCTGTTGAGTATGCTTTCGAGGATCAAGCTTTCGACAACTCTGAGAACCTTGCAGGCAAGATGACCACCCCTCGAAATCACTTCTATCTTTGCTTTGCTAGTTGTTCGCTCTATTGCCATGCTACGCTACCTATCACTTGCTATATCATGTCTCCCATTTTGCCATGTCAGCCCTAACCATCCTTTCCTAGCAAACCGTTGTTCGGCTAAGTTACCGCTTTTGCTCAGCCCTTCTTATAGTGTTGCTAGTTGCAGGTGAAGTTGAAGTTTGTTCCATGTCGGAACATGGATATGTTGGGATATCACAATATCTCTTATTTAATTAATGCATCTATATATTTGGTAAAGGGTGGAAGGCTCGGCCTTATGCCTGGTGTTTTGTTCCACTCTTGCCGCCCTAGTTACTGATATACCGGGATTATGTTCCTTGAGTTTTGCGTTCCTTACACGGTCGGGTGATTTATGGGACCCCCTTGACAGTTCGCCTTGAATAAAACTCCTCCAGCAAGGCCCAACCTTGGTTTTACCATTTGCTACCGAAGCCTTTTCCCCCCGGGTTTTCGCGAGCCCGAGGGTCATCTTTATTTTAAACCCCCGGACCAGTGCTCCTTCGAGTGCTGGCCCAAGCCGAGCGATGTCCGGCGCCCCCTGGGCAACCAGGGTCTATGCCAACCCGACGTCTGGCTCATCCGTTGTGCCCTGAGAACAAGATATGTGCAGCTCCTATCGGGATTTGTCGGCACATTCGGGGGCTTTGCTGGTCTTGTTTTACCATTGTCGAAATGTCTTGTAAACCGGGATTCCGAGACTGATCGGGTCTTTCCGGGAGAAGGTTTATCCTTCATTGACCGTGAGAGCTTATGATGGGCTAAGTTGGGACACCCCTGCAGGGTATTATCTTTCGAAAGCCGTGCCTGTGGTTATGAGGCAGATGGGAATTTGTTAATGTCCGGTTGTACATAACTTGTCACTTGACCCAATTAAAAAGCATCAACTGCGTGTGTAGCCGTGATGGTCTCTTCTCGGCGGAGTCCGGGAAGTGAACACGGTCTGAGTTATGTATGACGTAAGAAGGAGTTCAGGATCACTTCTTGGTCATTACTAGTTGACGACCGCTCCGTTGCTTCTCTTCTCGCTCTCTTTTGCGTATGTTTAGCCACCATATATGCTTATTGCCGCTGCAGCTCCACCTCATTACACCATCCTTTCCTATAAGCTTAAATAGTCTTGATCTCGCGGGTGTGAGATTGCTGAGTCCTCGTGACTCACAAATTCTACCAAAACAGTTGCAGGAGCCGACGATGCCAGTGCAGATGATGGCGTCGATCTCAAGTGGGAGTTCGACGAGGAACATGGTCGATACTATGTGTCTTTTCCTGATGATCAGTAGTGGAGCCCAGTTGGGACGATCGGGGATCTAGCATTTGGGGTTGTCTTATTTTCATCTGGATTTTGACCGTAGTCGGTCTTTATAATTGTATTTTGGATGATGTATGAATTATATTCATGTATTGTGTGAAGTGGCGATTGTAAGCCAACTCTGTATCCCATTCTTGTTCATTACATGGGATTGTGTGAAGATGACCCTTCTTGCGACAAAACCACTATGCGGTTATGCCTCTAAGTCGTGCCTCGACACATGGGAGATATAGCCGCATCGTGGGCGTTACATTCCACCATCATGTGAACACGGTGATAGCATTGGTCAGACCAAAAGATGTAATGGCGTATGCTCGAGGGATCAACCATGAGTAAGACAACATTACGAACATCGTTGCTTCTGATTTGACTTGACGATAGCCCATACTCAAGTCAAAGTTTTGACAAGGCAATAGATCCAACAACTGGTCACGAGGACCAATCGATGGCGATATCATCTTTCTTCAACACACACACAAAGATATCCCTTAACATGAACTAAGTTAGACGAGCTTTTATCTTCCAACTCTCTAAGTTGTTGTTTAGCTTGACCAACTAGCTAAGGGGTATCCAACACGGATTCTTGGAGAAGAGGTGGTTTACAGGAAACCAACTTGATCATGAATTCAACATAGCGGTCAGGTGACAACCTGGTGATACTTCCGAGAAGATATTCGGAAAATCACGTACCACTGATATGTTGCTAAGCTCGAGAACAATCTTGCTTTTCAGGTCAAGACGATATGACCGAATAAGCAAGGACTAACACTATCCTAACTCATTGATCGAAAAGTGCACTGGAAATAAGGACTAGGTAGCACGATCAATCTTAGGATGATGATTCACTAACCAGCACGCTAAGAATGAGAGTATTGCCATTAACTACCAAGCAACGAGTTGCTCAGAGTATTGATTTCACACATCACGGTTCACTTGTCGGTATTCCGGTTGTGACAACACGGAACCGAGGAATGAGCAATGATGGCGAGAAGTATCACTGCGTTAAGAATTCGTGAGAGATGGTGCAATTCTCATGACAATTCTGACATAAAGGGGGTAATACTCCGAGGTAGAATAGAACAAAAGCTGGTTAGGCATTTGATCTGCGGAATACAACTACTTTGACCCAATCCCAGAGATGGATGAGGTACTGGAGTTTGTTTCTCCTAGTCATTCCGGATTAGAATGGCTTGACAGACCACAAGAATAATAGGCATCGATAACACAAATGCACAATTACGCCTGACTATCAATTGATAGACGAGGGCCAGAAAATAACTAAAGAGGGACAGCCCAAAGGAACATATGTTTTTCTGAGTTGTGGATGCATGGATTAGTATGTCGAACAAATTCAACATATTTCTTTCGGATAACCCATGCAGAGGAGAAAGGACTGGCAGAGTCACAATATGAATGGAGTACTCCTCAAGAGCGCCCTGGTTGTGATCTTTTGGTTAAAAGAACTTCTGCCATAATGGTTCATGGTATTTGGAAGAAGGAAATACTACGGACCTCGAGGACTGTCGCAAGGTTACTAATATCCTAAAGGAACGAGCAAACACTATCAACAGGAGGTAAGTGGAGTGAATCTTGGGCTCAAGAACCCAGAAATAGAATGCCTACTAACTAAATGGCATCACGGGATGCTTTCGAGAATAATGGCCAGAATCCGCACACTGGGAATGCAAAGCATTGCTAGATTATTAAGTGGTCCTCTAAGACACCTAGGGTCATAATAATAACTCCAACATATATGTCAAGGCAGCAGAGTACCTCAACTCAACGATTAGTGTGGTTAATCTGGCCCAAAGGAACATCGAGAACGGAAAGAAGGGATTTGCAAATGCATCAGATTATTTAGAAGCCTGGGATGACTCGGACAGCATAACGGCTGTAAATGCTCAAAGGATTTGAGACATCCTGCAAAAATGGTGGCATAACCACTTAGAAGCACAATATCAAGGTTCCGAGACCAACTATGAACACACGGAAGTAGTAGAAACTGAACTGGGGCTTAAATCCAACAATCCTACAAGTCTACAGATTAGTAACACGTGATCCTGATAGAAAGATGAGAAGCCTAGTTCTTAATCCCCGTAGAAGAGAAGAGGGTGACTCAGATCAGAAGGGCATAAGGTAAAGGAGTAAAAAGAGCCTTACGTTCCCTTCCACAATCAATTCCCTTATATAACTAAAGCATTTCTAGACTCAACTTCGACCAGTTTGGCTAGGTAATCCTACAGGCAGTCAGGCTCTGATACCAAAGCTGTCAGGACCCGATTCCAAGTCACATTGATCTAGCCGGTAACACCTCATATCACTTTGCGGCCTCATGCACGGTATTCCCACGGGTGTCGCCTTACCATGGCCCGGGACCGTTTGCGCCTTTTGGCTCACGTATATGATAGTGTCGCTAGCATCCATATGACAGAGAACCCAGGCCGACATGACTAGTCGTGAACCCAAGGTGGCACTAACTTACGGGGATAGGCATACATGAATCAACATCGAGCATGTCGGTCAGCAGCGTGCGAATCCGGGCTGTAGCACTGGGCTAACAAGACTCCGGTGAACCGGGCTATAGCAGGCTAGGCAGGACTCCGGATGTCACAGCGTGACATTTCCCCGAAGGGACAGACACAGGAACGAAGTGAATCACATGCCGGCCAGTCAAGTGTTTCGGAGCAGTAGTGCTGGGCTAGCAGGACTCCGGTGAACCGGGCTGTAGCGGACTACTATGGCTCATGGAAGCACAAGACTACATTTCCCCATAAGAGAGGCTACCAAGGATAAACAACTAGGTTGTCGGATCCCACACATACCAAGCATTTCAATCATACACGCAATATGCTCGATATGTGTAAATACAACATGGCATCACAACATAACTCTACGACTCAAGTATTTTTTCATTAGGCTCCGAGGAGCGAGATATTACAAACATAGGTCTCATGACCCAACATTCAGAGCATAAAATTCAAACACATGCGGAAGCTTAACATGTCTGAGTACAGACATCTACAAATGAAAAAGGCTGAGAAGCTTGACTATCTACCAGATCTTGCCGAGGGCACAAAATCGTAGCTGAGGTATCAAGCTAAACGTCGAGTCCACACGGAACTACTAGCGAGATTTACGTCTCTCTGCAAAACATAAAATAAGCAAACGTGAGTACAAATGTACCCAGCAAGACTTACATCAGAACTATCTACATATGCATCGGTATCAACAAAGGGGGTGGTGGAGTTTAACTGCAGCAAGCCAGCTTTGACTCGGTGGCTATCCTAACTTACGACTGCAAGTAACCCTTTTGAGGTGGCGCACACGAGTCCACATATTCACCATATCAATACTACACTATGGATCCGCTCCCGTCTCCCTACGAGTACGCCATCCATAGCACTCACGCTTATCTTGCGCATTTTAGAGTATCCACTTTCACTTGTCTATGAACTGTTATAGGCAACCCAGAAGTCCTTTACCGCGGACACGGCTATTCGAATAGATGATGTTAACCCTGCAGGGGTGTGCTTCGTCACACACGCTCTCACCGCTTACCGCCGTTTACACAGCATGTACTCGGCAACCTTCAAGCGGAAGCCCAGCGAGGGTGTCGGCCACAGCCTACCTAAACACTCAAGTCTCTAGTCCAGGTTTATCGCCTATTCAGGTTCCATCCGCATGGAGTCCGGCCGAGGTTTCCACATACGGCCCCGAACGATGTGTACAGGGTTTCGAGACACCAAACGGGCGCCCGGCATGCCCGGCCATGTGCCTACCGCATCACAGCCCACCCCTCGGGTCAGCGCTGCGCACGGCCTCTAGCATACTACAAACACCATAAACTACTTGCAACTCCTGGACAGAGGACAAGGGTGATTAAGAAGCCGAGAGGGTCCATTGGTTTCAGGCCCAATGCGTGGTAGTAACTGTTTCATGGATCACAAACACAGAACTCAGTTCCTGAGGACGGCTGCAATGAGACAACCCACCATGTACTCCTACATGGCCTCTCACTGCTACCTTTACCAAATCATGTTCACACACTTAGCTCACACACAGTAGGACATGTTCATCACCATTCCAACTCATCCCTGATGAATCAGACCCGACTCAACTCTAAGCAGTAGCAGGCATGACAAACAAGCATGAATGAGTAGGCACATCAGGGCTCAAGCAACTCCTACTCATGCTAGTGGGTTTCATCTATTTACTGTGGCAATGACAGGTCATGCAGAGGATAAGGGGTTCAACTACCGCAACAAGTAACAGATGAATCGTTGTTGTCCTAATGCAGTAAAAGAGAGCAGGAGCGAGAGAGTGGGATTGTATCAGAATGAACAAGGGGGTTTGCTTTCCTGGCACTTCTGAAGATATTATAGTTCTTCATCGGTGTCATCGAACTCATCGTCGGAATCACGGCTATCGAGAGGGGACAATTACCGGCAACAGAGAAGGAAACACAATCAATGCAATGCACAATATGATGCATGATCATGACATAGCAAAATGAGTGTGTTGGGCTAATGCAACTACAACCAGATGGGTTTGAGCCATTTTGAACCAAAGATTCAACCCCAAACTCATCTTATTAATTTATATAGTGCTTTATCATGTTTTGATATAAACAGCAGGGTTAAGTTGCTTTAACATGCGTGAAACCAGTACAGGTCGTCATTTGGAGTTATGGTTGAATTTCTATGAATTTTAGAAGTTTTGGGTATTTTCTGGAATTTCCTGATTAAAAATAAATCCAGAAAATGTAATACTGCGTCAGCATTGCGTCACTGTGACGTCAGCAGGTCAACAGGGGCTGGTCCGGGTCAAACCTGACCCATGGGACCCATACGTCAGTGTCTCAGGCTGGTTTGGCTGGATGACAGGTGGGACCGGTCAACGTCGACTTGACCAAAGTCAAAGCTGACACGTGGGGCCTCCGTGATTAAGTTAAATCTAAGCAGGAATAAACTAGGGTTAATTAGTGCGTGGGGCCCATATGTCAGTGAGCTAGGGGGTTCGTTCGCCCCATCATTAGTGCTAATGACGGGTCCACGTCAGCGGCCGCCGGGGTTAGTCGCCGGTGACCTCATAGCGCGGCGGCGGCTCGCCGGACGGGCGGTTCCGGCCACGAGAGCTCGCGCTCTTAGGCTCTACGGAACCAGCGCGACGAGGCGCTTCAGATCATGGACGTGCCTGGCCGTGGGGTGGTCCGTGGCGACGACAACCACGACGACGGCGGGGGCCGGAGCTACGAGCGCGTTCCGATGCGGGGCTGGAGTGCGAAATCGAGCACGAGGAAGGAGAGGAAGTAGAGGGGAGCTCACGGCGGGTCGACGGGTGTGCTCCGCGGGCTCGCGGGAAGACGAACGGCGATGGGGCGTTGCCGGCGATCTCGGACGGCCGGGGTGGAAGACGACGTCGATGGCGGCGATTCGATGCGCCCCGGGTTGCATGGCTCGGCGAGGATGATGCAGGCGTCGAGGCGGAGCACTAGAGCACAACCGTTGGGCGGGGGAGGGCTGGTGGCCGCGGTGGACGGTGTCGGCGGCGACGAGCTCCGCTCGGTCGTGAGAAAGAGAGAGAGAGAGAGAGAGAGAGAGAGAGAGAGAGAGAGAGAGAGAGAGAGAGAGAGAGAGAGAGAGAGAGAGAGAGAGAGAGAGCAGAGAGGGGAGTGAGGTCCAGGGAGAGGAGGGGAAAGCGAGAGGGAGCGCTGGGCGTCTCCGTGGCACGTCTGGAGGGGTCGGGGTCGTGCGGCTGAAGCAGGAGGTGGCAAGGCGTCGTCGGCGCGCTCGCCACGCACCTGTCTGTCCTCCTGGCAGGAGGAAGAAGACCACTCAGCCCCTGGTGGGCTGGGCCTCTTCTGCCAGGTAAGGCCCAGGTGAGGTTTCTGTCTTTCCATAATTTCTGTTCTGTTTTCTTTTTTTGTGTTCTGATTTAGTTCAGGCACTAAACTATTTTTTTAGCTTCTGAAAATAATCATGTGGCTATGTATAATATATTCAGAGCCACTCACCAATTTTCAGAATTATTGGATTAGTAAACTAATTATTATGAATATAATCCAATTCAAATACTATAGGATTTAACTCAAAGGCCCAAGATAAATACTTTTGAACCTCCAAAAATATTGGTTTGAATTTTATTCTTGCCAATATTTTTTTCAAAGCAGAAAAGGAACATTTCCTAGGAAACATTTGAAGCAATTTTTAATGTTGATCATTTTTAGAAATGATTTCTGAGGCTCTCCAATTCCCCAATTCAAATTTGAAAGAAATTTAGACATGATGCATGGATGCAAGAAAAATCAAGCAAGGGATGATCTGGGGCTGTGACACAATATTTCTCGGAATGGCTATGGAAATGCCATAATAGGTAGGTATGGTGGCTGTTTTGAGGAAGATATAAGGAGGTTTATGTGTGAAAGAGCGTATCATATCACGGGGTTTGGATGCACCGGCGAAGTTTGCACCAACTCTCAATGTGAGAAAGGGCAATGCACGGTACCGAAGAGGCTAGCAATGATGGAAAGGTGAGAGTGCGTATAATCCATGGACTCAACATTAGTCATAAAGAACTCACATACTTATTGCAAAAATCTACAAGTCATCAAAAACCAAGCACTACGCGCATGCTCCTAGGGGGATAGATTGGTAGGAAAAGACCATCGCTCGTCCCCGACCGCCACTCATAAGGAGGACAATCAAAGAACACCTCATGTTTCAAATTTGTTACATAACGTTTACCATACGTGCATGCTACGGGACTTGCAAACTTCAACACAAGTATTTCTCAAATTCACAACTACTCAACTAGCACAACTTGATATCACTACCTCCATGTCTCAAAACAATCATCAAGCATCAAACTTCTCTTAGTATTCAACACACTCATAAGAAAGTTTTTACTAGTCTTGAATACCTAGCATATTAGGATTATTTAAGCAAATCACCAAGCTGTTTAAGACTCTCAAAATAATCTAAGTGAAGCATGAGAGAATAATAGTTTCTATAAAACAAAAGTTACCACCGTGCTCTAAAAGATATAAGTGAAGTACTAGAGCAAAAACTATATAACTCAAAAGATATAAGTGAAGCACATAGAGTATTCTAATAATTTCTGAATCATGTGTGTCTCTCTCAAAAGGTGTGTACAGCAAGGATGATTGTGGTAAACTAAAAAGCAAATAATCAAATCATACAAGACGCTCCAAGCAAAACACATATCATGTGGTGAATAAAAATATAGCTCCAAGTAAAGTTACCGATGGAAGTAGACGAAAGAGGGCATCCCCAAGCTTTGGCTTTTAGGTGTCCTTATATTATCTTGGGGGTGCCATGGGCATCCCCAAGCTTAGGCTCTTGCCACTCCTTTTCCATAATCCATCAAATCTTTCACCCAAAACTTGAAAACTTCACAACACAAAACTTAACAGAAAATCTCGTGAGCTCCGTTAGCGAAAGAAAACAAAACGCCACTCCAAGGTACTGTAATGAACTCATTCTTTATTTATATTGGTGTTAAACCGACTGTATTCCAACTTCTCTATGGTTTATAAACTATTTTACTAGCCATAGATTCATCAAAATAAGCAAACAACACACGAAAAACAGAATCTGTCAAAAACAGAACAGTCTGTAGTAATCTGTAACTAACGCAAACTTCTGGAACCCCAAAAAATCTACCAAAATAGGAAGACCTAGACAATTTGTTTATTGATCATCAGAAATTGGAATCAATATTTTATCACGTTCTGGTCATTTTTAACAATTATTTTCATGAACAGAAAGTTTCTGGAATTTTCAGCAAGATCAAATAACTATCATCCAAGAAGATCCTATAGGTTAAACTTGGCACAAACACTAATTAAAACATAAAAATACATCTAACCAGAGGATAGATCAAATATTTATTCCTAAACAGAAGCAAAAAGTAAAAAAAAACTAAAAAAAAAATTGGGTTGCCTCCCAACAAGCGCTATCGTTTAACGCCCCTAGCTAGGCATAATAGCAAGGATAGATCTAGGTATTGCCATCTTTGGTAGGCAATCCATAAGTGGCTCTCATAATAGATTCATCAGGTAATTTTATTTTCTTTCTAGGGAAGTGTTCCATGCCTTTCCTTAACGGAAATTGGAATCTAATATTCCCTTCCTTCATATCAATAATTGCACCAATCGTTCTAAGGAAAGGCCTACCAAGAATAATAGGACATGAAGGATTGCAATCTATATCAAGAACAATAAAATCTACGGGCACATAATTCCTATTTGCAACAATAAGAACATCATTCATTCTTATCATAGGTTTCTTAATAGTGGAATCCGCAAGGTGCAAGTTTAGAGAGCAATCATCAAATTCACGGAAACCTAGTAAACCGCATAAAGTTTTTGGAATTGTGGAAACACTAGCACCCAAATCACACAAAGCATAGCATTCATGATCTTTAATTTTAATTTTAATAGTAGGTTCCCATTCATCATAAAGTTTTCTAGGGATAGAAACTTCCAACTCAAGTTTTTCTTCATAAGATTGCATCAAAGCATCAACGATATGTTTGGTAAAGGCTTTATTTTGACTATAAGCATGAGGAGAATTTAGCACGGATTGCAACAAGGAAATACAATCTATTAAAGAACAATTATCATAATTAAATTCCTTGAAATCCAAAATAGTGGGTTCATTAATATCTAGAGTTTTGACCTCTTCATTCCCACTTTTACCAATTTTAGCATCAAGATCTAAAAACTCTGAATTTTTAGAACGCCTTCTAGGTAAAGGTGGATCATATTCATTCCCATCATTATCAAGATTCATATTGCAAAACAAATATTTAATAGGGGACACATCAATAACTTTTAGATCTTCATCTTTATTTTCATAGAAACTAGAAGAACACGCTTTCACAAAGCAATTTTTCTTAGCACGCATCCGAGCGATTCTTTCTTTGGACTCATCAATGGAAATTCTCATGGCTTTGAGAGACTCATTGATATCATGCTTAGGTGGAATAGATCTAAGTTTCAAAGAATCAACATCAAGAGAAATTCTATCAACGTTCCTAGCCAATTCATCAACTTTAAGCAATTTTTCTTCGAGCAAAGCATTGAAATTCTTTTGTGAATTCATAAACTCCTTAACACTAGCTTCAAATTCAGAGGGCATCTTATTAAAATTTCCATAAGAATTGTTGTAGGAATTACCATAATTATTAGAGAAATTACTAGGATACGGCCTAGGATTAAAGTTTCCTCTATAAGCGTTATTACCAAAATTATTCCTACCAACAAAATTGACATCCATAGATTCATTATTATTCTCAATCAAAGTAGACAAAGGCATATCATTAGGATCAGAAGAAACACTTTTATTAGCAAATAATTTCATAAGTTCATCCATCTTCCCACTCAAAACATTAATTTCTTCTATCGCATGCACTTTTTTATTAGTAAATCTTTCAGTGTGCCATTGAGAATAATTAACCATAATATTATCTAGGAGTTTAGTAGCTTCTCCTAAATTGATTTCCATAAAAGTGCCTCCCGCGGCCGAATCTAAAAGATTTCTAGAAGCAAAATTCAATCTGGCATAAAAATTTTGTATAATCATCCACAAATTCAAACCATGCGTAGGGCAATTACGTATCATTAATTTCATCATCTCCCAAGCTTGTGCAACATGTTCATGATCAAGTTGCTTAAAATTCATCATATCGTTTCTAAGAGAGATAATCTTAGCGGGAGGGAAATATTTAGAGATAAAAGCATCTTTGCACTTATTCCAAGAATCAATACTACTTTTAGGCAAAGATGAAAACCAAGCTTTAGCACGATCTCTAAGCGAAAAGGGAAATAGCTTCAATTTAACAATATCATTGTCCACATATTTCTTCTTTTGCATATCACACAAATCAACGAAGCTATTTAGATGGGTAGCGGCATCTGAAGGAAATATGCCCTAGAGTCAATAATAAAGTATTATTTATTTCCTTATATCATGATAAATGTTTATTATTCATGCTAGAATTGTATTAACCGGAAACATAATACATGTGTGAATACATAGACAAACAGAGTGTCACTAGTATGCCTCTACTTGACTAGCTCGTTAATCAAAGATGGTTATGTTTCCTAGCCATAGACATGAGTTGTCATTTGATTAACGGGATCACTTCATTAGGAGAATGACGTGATTGACTTGACCCATTCCGTTAGCTTAGCGCTCGATCGTTTAGTATGTTGCTATTGCTTTCTTCATGACTTATACATGTTCCTATGACTATGAGATTATGCAACTCCCGTTTACCGGAGGAACACTTTGTGTGCTACCAAACGTCACAACGTAACTGGGTGATTATAAAGGTGCTCTACAGGTGTCTCCAAAGGTACTTGTTGGGTTGGCGTATTTCGAGATTAGGATTTGTCACTCCGATTGTCGGAGAGGTATCTCTGGGCCCACTCGGTAATGCACATCACTATAAGCCTTGCAAGCATTGTAACTAATGAGTTAGTTGCGGGATGATGTATTACGGAACGAGTAAAGAGACTTTCCGGTAACGAGATTGAACTAGGTATCGAGATACCGACGATCGAATCTCGGGCAAGTAACATACCGATGACAAAGGGAACAACGTATGTTGTTATGCGGTCTGACCGATAAAGATCTTCGTAGAATATGTGGGAACCAATATGAGAATCCAGGTTCCACTATTGGTTATTGACCGAAGAGGTGTCTCGGTCATGTCTACATAGTTCTCGAACCCGTAGGGTCCGCACGCTTAAAGTTACGATGACAGTTATATTATGAGTTTATATGTTTTGATGTACCGAAGGTTGTTCGGAGTCCTGGATGTGATCACGGACATGACGAGGAGTCTCGAAATGGTCGAGACATAAAGATTGATATATTGGAAGCCTATGTTTGGACATCGGAAGTGTTCCGGGTGAAATCGGGATTTTTCCGGAGTACCGGGAGGTTACCGGAACCCCCGGGTAACTTAATGCGCCTTATTGGGCCTAGGTGGAAGAGAGGAGAGGAGGCTAGGGCAGGGCCGCGCCCCCTTCCCCCCAGTCCGAATAGGACAAGGAGAGGGGGCCGGCGCCCCCCCTTCCTTCCTCCCCTCCACCTCTTCCCCCTTCCACTCCTAGTCCAACATGGAAAGGGGGGGAGTCCTACTCCCGGTAGTAGGACTCCTCCTGGCGCGCCTCTACCTCCTAGGCTGGCGGCCTCCCCCTTGCACCTTTATATAAGGGGGCAGGGGGGCACCTCTAGACACACAATTGATCAACGATCTTTTAGCCGTGTGCGGTGCCCCCCTCCACCATATTACACCTCGATAATATCGTTGCGGAGCTTAGGCGAAGCCCTGCGTCGGTAGAACATCATCATCGTCACCACGCCGTCGTGCTGACGAAACTCTCCCTCAACACTCGACTGGATCGGAGTTCGAGGGACGTCATCGAGCTGAACGTGTGCTGAACTCGGAGGTGCCGTGCATTCGGTACTTGATCGGTCGGAACGTGAAGACGTACGACTACATCAACCGCGTTGTGTTAACGCTTCCGCTTTCGGTCTACGAGGGTACGTGGACAACACTCTCCCCTCTCGTTGCTATGCATCACCATGATCTTGCGTGTGCGTAGAAATTTTTTGAAATTACTACGTTCCCCAACAGTGCCATCCGAGCCTGGTTTTATGCGTTGATGTTATGCACGAGTAGAACACAAGTGAGTTGTGGGCGATATAAGTCATACTGCTTAGCAGCATGTCATACTTTGGTTCAGCTATTGTGAGATGAAGCGGCCCGGACCGACATTACGCGTACGCTTACACGAGACTGGTTTCACTGTTGCAAGCACTCGATGCTTAAAGGTGACTGGCGGGTGTCTGTCTCTCTCACTTTAGTTCAACCGAGTATGGCTACGCCATGTCCTTGCGAAGGTTAAAACAGCACCAACTTGACAAACTATCGTTGTGGTTTTGATGCGTAGGTAAGAACGGTTCTTGCTAAGCCCGTAGCAGCCACGTAAAACTTGCAACAACAAAGTAGAGGACGTCTAACTTGTTTTTGCAGGGCATGTTGTGATGTGATATGGTCAAGACATGAAGCTATATTTTATTGTATGAGATGATCATGTTTTGTAACCGAGTTATCGGCAACTGGCAGGAGCCATATGGTTGTCGCTTTATTGTATGCAATGCAATCGCCATGTAATTGTTTTACTTTATCACTAAGTGGTAGCGATAGTCGTAAAAGCAATAGTTGGCGAGACGACAACGATGCTACGATGGAGATCAAGGTGTCAAGCCGGTGACGATGGTGATCATGACGGTGCTTCGGAGATGGAGATCACAAGCACAAGATGATGATGGCCATATCATATCACTGATATTGATTGCATGTGATGTTTATCTTTTATGCATCTTATCTTGCTTTGATTAACGGTAGCATTATAAGATGATCTCTCACTAAAATTTCAAGATAAAAGTGTTCTCCCTGAGTATGCACCGTTGCGAAAGATCTTCGTGCTGAGACACCACGTGATGATCGGGTGTGATAGGCTCTACGTTCAAATACAACGGGTGCAAAACAGTTGCACACGCGGAATACTCAGGTTAAACTTGACGAGCATAGCATATGCAGATATGGCCTCGGAACACGGAGACCGAAAGGTCGAGCGTGAATCATATAGTAGATATGATCAACATAGTGATGTTCACCATTGAAACTACTCCATCTCACGTGATGATCGGACATGGTTTAGTTGATTTGGATCACGTAATCACTTAGATGATTAGAGGGATGTCTATCTAAGTGGGAGTTCTTAAGTAATATGATTAATTGAACTTGAATTTATCATGAACTTAGTACCTTATAGTATCTTGATTGTCTATGTTAATTGTAGATAAATGGCCCGTGCTGTTGTTCCGTTGAATTTTAATGCGTTCCTTGAGAAAGCAAAGTTGAAAGATGATGGTAGCAATTACACGGACTGGGTCCGTAACTTGAGGATTATCCTCATTGCTGCACAGAAGAATTACGTCCTGGAAGCACCGCTAGGTGCCAGGCCTCCTGCAAGGGCAACACCAGAAGTTATGAACGTCTGGCAGAGCAAAGCTGATGACTACTCGATAGTTCAGTGTGCCATGCTTTACGGCTTAGAACTGGGTCTTCAACGACGTTTTGAACGTCATGGAGCATATGAGATGTTCCAGGAGTTGAAGTTAATATTTCAAGCAAATGCTCGGATTGAGAGATATGAAGTCTCCAATAAGTTCTACAGCTGCAAGATGGAAGAGAATAGTTCTGTCAGTGAGCATATAGTCAAAATGTCTGGGTATAATAATCACTTGATTCAACTGGGAGTTAATCTTCCGGATGATAGCGTCATTGACAGAATTCTTCAATCACTGCCACCAAGCTACAAGAGCTTCGTGATGAACTATAACATGCAAGGGATGAACAAGACAATTCCCGAGCTCTTCGCAATGCTAAAGGCAGCGGAGGTAGAAATCAAAAAGGAGCATCAAGTGTTGATGGTCAGTAAGACCACTAGTTTCAAGAAAAAGTGCAAAGGGAAGAAGAAGGGGAACTTCAAGAAGAACAGCAAGCAAGTTGCTCTTCAGGAGAAGAAACCCAAGTCTGGACCTAAGCCTGAAACTGAGTGCTTCTACTGCAAGCAGACTGGTCACTGGAAGCGGAACTGCCCCAAGTATTTGGCGGATAAGAAGGATGGCAAGGTTAACAAAGGTATATGTGATATACATGTTATTGATGTGTACCTTACTAATGCTCGCAGTAGCACCTGGGTATTTGATACTGGTTCTGTTGCTAATATTTGCAACTTGAAACAGGGGCTACGGATTAAGCGAAGATTGGCTAAGGACGAGGTGACGATGCGCGTGGGAAATGGTTCCAAAGTCGATGTGATCGCGGTCGGCACGCTACCTCTACATCTACCTTCGGGATTAGTATTAAACCTAAATAATTGTTATTTGGTGCCAGCGTTGAGCATGAACATTATATCTGGATCTTGTTTAATGTGAGACGGTTATTCATTTAAATCAGAGAATAATGGTTGTTCTATTTATATGAATAATATCTTTTATGGTCATGCACCCTTGAAGAGTGGTCTATTTTTAATGAATCTCGATAGTAGTGACACACATATTCATAATGTCGAAGCCAAAAGATGCAGAGTTGATAATGACAGTGCAACTTATTTGTGGCACTGCCGTTTAGGTCATATCGGTGTAAAGCGCATGAAGAAACTCCATACTGATGGACTTTTGGAATCACTTGATTATGAATCACTTGGTACTTGCAAACCGTGCCTCATGGGCAAGATGACTAAAACACCGTTCTCCGGAACTATGGAGAGAGCAACAGATTTATTGGAAATCATACATACAGATGTATGTGGTCCGATGAATATTGAGGCTCGTGGCGGATATTGTTATTTTCTCACCTTCACAGATGATTTGAGCAGATATGGGTATATCTACTTAATGAAACATAAGTCTGAAACATTTGAAAAGTTCAAAGAATTTCAGAGTGAAGTTGAAAATCATCGTAACAAGAAAATAAAATTTCTACGATCTAATCGTGGAGGAGAATATTCGAGTTATGAGTTTGGTCTTCATTTGAAACAATGCAGAATAGTTTCGCAACTCACGCCACCCGGAACACCATGGCGTAATGGTGTGTCCGAACGTCGTAATCGTACTTTACTATAAATGGTGCGATCTATGATGTCTCTTACTTATTTACCGCTATCATTTTGGGGTTATGCTTTAGAGACGGCTGCATTCACTCTAAATAGGGCACCATCAAAATCCGTTGAAACGACACCTTATGAACTATGGTTTGGCAAGAAACCAAAGTTGTCATATCTTAAAGTTTGGGGTTGCGATGCTTATGTGAAGAAACTTCAACCTGATAAGCTCGAACCTAAATTGGAGAAATGTGTCTTCATAGGATACCCAAAGGAGACTGTTGGGTACACCTTCTATCACAGATCCGAAGGCAAGACAATCGTTGCTAAGAATGGATCCTTTCTAGAGAAGGAGTTTCTCTCGAAAGAAGTGAGTGGGAGGAAAGTAGAACTTGATGAGGTAACTGTACTTGCTCCCTTATTAGAAAGTAGATCATCACAGAAACCAGTTTCTGCGACACCTACACCAATTAGTGGGGAAGTTAATGATAATGATCATGAAACTTCAGATCAAGTTATTACTGAACCTCATAGATCAACCAGATCAAGATCCGCACTAGAGTGGTACGGTAATCCTGTTCTGGAGGTTATGTTACTAGACCATGACGAACCTACGAACTATGAAGAAGCGATGGTGAGCCCAGATTCCGCAAAATGGCTTGAGGCCATGAAATCCGAGATGGGATCCTTGTATGAGAACAAAGTATGGACTTTGGTTGACTTGCCCGATGATCGGCAAGCCATTGAAAATAAATGGATCTTTAAGAAGAAGACTGACGTTGACGGTAATGTTACTGTCTATAAAGCTCGACTTGTTGCGAAAGGTTTTCGACAAGTTCAAGGGATTGACTACGATGAGACCTTCTCACCCGTAGCGATGCTTAAGTCTGTCTGAATCATGTTAGCAATTGCCGCATTTTATGATTATGAAATTTGGCAAATGGATGTCAAAACCGCATTCCTGAATGGATTTCTGGAAGAAGAGTTGTATATGATGCAACCGGAAGGTTTTGTCGATCCAAAGGGAGCTAACAAAGTGTGCAAGCTCCAGCGATCCATTTATGGACTGGTGCAAGCCTCTCGGAGTTGGAATAAACGCTTTGATAGTGTGATCAAAGCATTTGGTTTTATACAGACTTTTGGAGAAGCCTGTATTTACAAGAAAGTGAGTGGGAGCTCAGTAGCATTTCTGATATTATATGTGGATGACATATTGCTGATTGGAAATGATATAGAATTTCTGGATAGCATAAAGGGATACTTGAATAAGAGTTTTTCAATGAAAGACCTCGGTGAAGCTGCATATATATTAGGCATTAAGATCTATAGAGATAGATCAAGACGCTTAATTGGACTTTCACAAAGCACATACCTTGACAAAGTTTTGAAGAAGTTCAAAATGGATCAAGCAAAGAAAGGGTTCTTGCCTGTACTACAAGGTGTGAGATTGAGTAAGACTCAATGCCCGACCACTGCAGAAGATAGAGAGAAGATGAAAGATGTTCCCTATGCTTCAGCCATAGGCTCTATCATGTATGCAATGCTGTGTACCAGACCTAATGTGTGCCTTGCTATAAGTTTAGCAGGGAGGTACCAAAGTAATCCAGGAGTGGATCACTGGACAGCGGTCAAGAATATCCTGAAATACCTGAAAAGGACTAAGGATATGTTTCTCGTTTATGGAGGTGACAAAGAGCTCATCGTAAATGGTTACGTTGATGCAAGCTTTGACACTGATCCGGACGATTCTAAATCGCAAACCGGATACGTATTTACATTGAACGGTGGAGCTGTCAGTTGGTGCAGTTCTAAGCAAAGTGTCGTGGCGGGATCTACGTGTGAAGCGGAGTACATAGCTGCTTCGGAAGCAGCAAATGAAGGAGTTCATATCCGATCTAGGTGTCATACCTAGTGCATCGGAACCAATGAAAATCTTTTGTGACAATACTAGTGCAATTGCCTTAGCAAAGGAATCCAGATTTCACAAAAGAACCAAGCACATCAAAAGACGCTTCAATTCCATCCGGGATTTAGTCCAGGTGGGAGACATAGAAATTTGCAAGATACATACGGATCTGAATGTTGCAGACCCGTTGACTAAGCCTCTTCCACGAGCAAAACATGATCAGCACCAAGACTCCATGGGTGTAAGAATCATTACTGTGTAATCTAGATTATTGACTCTAGTGCAAGTGGGAGACTGAAGGAAATATGCCCTAGAGGCAATAATAAAGTATTATTTATTTCCTTATATCATGATAAATGTTTATTATTCATGCTAGAATTGTATTAACCGGAAACATAATACATGTGTGAATACATAGACAAACAGAGTGTCACTAGTATGCCTCTACTTGACTAGCTCGTTAATCAAAGATGGTTATGTTTCCTAGCCATAGACATGAGTTGTCATTTGATTAACGGGATCACTTCATTAGGAGAATGACGTGATTGACTTGACCCATTCTGTTAGCTTAGCACTCGATCGTTTAGTATGTTGCTATTGCTTTCTTCATGACTTATACATGTTCCTATGACTATGAGATTATGCAACTCCCGTTTACCGGAGGAACACTTTGTGTGCTACCAAACGTCACAACGTAACTGGGTGATTATAAAGGTGCTCTACAGGTGTCTCCAAAGGTACTTGTTGGGTTGGCGTATTTCGAGATTAGGATTTGTCACTCCGATTGCCGGAGAGGTATCTCTGGGCCCACTCGGTAATGCACATCACTATAAGCCTTGCAAGCATTGTAACTAATGATTTAGTTGCGGGATGATGTATTATGGAACAAGTAAAGAGACTTGCCGGTAACGAGATTGAACTAGGTATCGAGATACCGACGATCGAATCTCGGGCAAGTAACATACCGATGACAAAGGGAACAACGTATGTTGTTATGCGGTCTGACCGATAAAGATCTTCGTAGAATATGTGGGAACCAATATGAGCATCCAGGTTCCGCTATTGGTTATTGACCGGAGAGGTGTCTCGGTCATGTCTACATAGTTCTCGAACCCGTAGGGTCCGCACGCTTAAAGTTACGATGACAGTTATATTATGAGTTTATATGTTTTGATGTACCGAAGGTTGTTCGGAGTCCCGGATGTGATCACGGACATGACGAGGAGTCTCAAAATGGTCGAGACATAAAGATTGATATATTGGAAGCCTATGTTTGGACATCGGAAGTGTTCCGGGTGAAATCGGGATTTTTCTGGAGTACCGGGAGGTTACCGAAACCCCCCGGTAACTTAATGGGCCTTATTGGGCCTAGGTGGAAGAGAGGAGAGGAGGCTAGGGCAGGGCCGCGCCCCCCTTCCCCCCAGTCTGAATAGGACAAGGAGAGGGGGGCGGCGCCCCCCCTTCCTTCCTCCCCTCCACCTCTTCCCCCTTCCACTCCTAGTCCAACATGGAAAGGGGGGGAGTCCTACTCCCGGTAGTAGGACTCCTCCTGGCGCGCCTCTACCTCCTAGGCTGGCGGCCTCCCCCTTGCACCTTTATATAAGGGGGCAGGGGGGCACCTCTAGACACACAATTGATCAACGATCTTTTAGCCGTGTGCGGTGCCCCCCTCCACCATATTACACCTCGATAATATCGTTGCGGAGCTTAGGCGAAGCCCTGCGTCGGTAGAACATCATCATCGTCACCACGCCGTCGTGCTGACGAAACTCTCCCTCAACACTCGACTGGATCGGAGTTCGAGGGACGTCATCGAGCTGAACGTGTGCTGAACTCGGAGGTGCCGTGCATTCGGTACTTGATCGGTCGGAACGTGAAGACGTACGACTACATCAACCGCGTTGTGTTAACGCTTCCGCTTTCGGTCTACGAGGGTACGTGGACAACACTCTCCCCTCTTGTTGCTATGCATCACCATGATCTTGCGTGTGCGTAGAATTTTTTTGAAATTACTACGTTCCCCAACAGCATCTTCACTAGGAAGGCCGGCGAATTGATCTTTCATGACAAGATTCAACAAAGCAGCATTGATTTCACAAGATTCAGTATCGCTAAGAGGAGCAATCGGAGTGCTAAGGAAATCGTTGTTGTTGGTATTGGTGAAATCACATAATTTAGTATTATCTTGATCCATCGTGACAAGCAAGCAATCCAACACGCGAGCAAACAAGAAGCAAACAAAAAAGAGGCGAACGGAAAAGAGAGGGCGAATAAAACGGCAAGGGCGAAGTGGGGGGAGGAAAACGAGAGGCAAATGGCAAATAATGTAATGCGGGAGATAAGGGTTTGTGATGGGTACTTGGTATGTTGACTTTTGCGTAGACTCCCCGGCAACGGCGCCAGAAATCCTTCTTGCTACCTCTTGAGCACTGCGTTGGTTTTCCCTTGAAGAGGAAAGGGTGATGCAGCAAAGTAGCGTAAGTATTTCCCTCAGTTTTTGAGAACCAAGGTATCAATCCAGTAGGAGGCCACGCACGAGTCCCTCGCACCTACACAAACAAATAAATCCTCGCAACCAACGCAATAAAGGGGTTGTCAATCCCTTCACGGTCACTTGCGAGAGTGAGATCTGATAGATATGATAAGATAAGATTTTTGGTATTTTTATGATAAAGATGCAAAGTAAAGAAAGCAAAATAAAAACGGCGCCAGAAATAGCTTGTTGTCGGGAGATTAATATGATAGAAAATAGACCCGGGGGTCATAGGTTTCACTAGTGGCTTCTCTCAAGAGCATAAGTATTACGGTGGGTGAACAAATTACTGTTGAGCAATTGACAGAATTGAGCATAGTTATGAGAATATCTAGGTATGATCATGTATATAGGCATCACGTCCGAGACAAGTAGACCGACTCCTGCCTGCATCTACTACTATTACTCCACACATTGACCGCTATCCAGCATGCATCTAGAGTATTAAGTTCATAAGAACAGAGTAACGCTTTAAGCAAGATGACATGATGTAGAGGGATAAACTCATGCAATATGATATAAACCCCATCTTGTTATCCTCGATGGCAACAATACAATACGTGCCTTGCTGCCCCTACTGTCACTGAGAAAGGGCATCGCAAGATTGAACCCAAAGCTAAGCACTTCTCCCATTGCAAGAAAGATCAATCTAGTAGGCCAAACCAAACTGATAATTCGAAGAGACTTGCAAAGATAACCGATCATACATAAAAGAATTCAGAGAAGATTCAAATATTGTTCATAGATAAACTTGATCATAAACCCACAATTCATCGGTCTCAACAAACACACCGCAAAAGAAGATTACATCGAATAGATCTCCACAAGAGAGGGGGAGAACATTGTATTGAGATCCAAAAAGAGAGAAGAAGCCATCTAGGAGGAAGAAGTACGTCGGTGGAGCAACATGGGGCCCACGAGGGTGGAGGGCGCGCCCTGGGGGGTAGGCGTGCCTCCCTACCTCGTGCCTTCCTGGTTGATGTCTTGACGTAGGGTCCAAGTCCTCTGGATCACGTTCGTTTCGAAAATCACGTTCCCGAAGGTTTCATTCCGTTTGGACTCCGTTTGATATTCTTTTTCTGCGAAACTCTGAAATAGGCAAAAATCAGCAATTCTGGGCTCGGCCTCCGGTTAATAGGTTAGTCCCAAAAATAATATAAAAGTGTATGATAAAGCCCAATAATGTCCAAAACAGAATATAATATAGCATGGAACAATCAAAAATTATAGATACGTTGGAGACGTATCAGGGATGCCCAAGGAACCCCAAGGTAATATTCAAGGACAACCAAGAGCCTAAGCTTGGGGATGCCCCGATTGCATCCCCTCTTTCGTCTTCGTTCATCGCTAACTTTACTTGGAGCTCTATTTTTATTCACCACATGATATGTGTTTTGCTTGGAGTGTCATGTCATTTTATTTTGTTTTGCTTGCTGTTTGAATAAAATCCCAAGATCTGAAATTCTTAAATGAGAGAGAGTCTTCACATAGCTACTTAATTATTTAACTACTCATTGATCTTCATTTATATCTTTTTGGACTAGTTTGTCAATTACTCGTGTGCTTCACTTATATCCTATGAGTAAATGGTTGAATGATTTGAATGTCATAAATCTGAAATTATATATGTTTCATATGCTTATCCCATGGGGAATCATGACTTCACATATAAGAAGTAGAGGTGGTAAAATTATTGAAGGTTAGAAAACATTGTATTGGTCACTTGAACAATTCATGAAAGAATATTGAAGGAAGAGAGATTTCACATATAAATATACTATCTTGGACATCTTCTATGATTGTGAGCCCCATTAATTATTTTCAAACTTGAGAAAATAGTTGAAGTTGGACAAGGAAGACAACATAATGAGTGATGCTTGGGTATATTTGTATAGAAGTTATATTGTTATGGATCCTTCAACATGTGGTGCTTGCTATTTAGAATCTTTTGCTAGCCTAAATTTATGTACTAAGCGGGAATACTGCTTGTGCATCCAAAATCCTTGAACCAAGTTTCTTCCATGAGTGTCCACTATATCTACCTATATGCGGTATTTACCTGCCGTTCCAAGTAAATTTGCATGTGCCAAACTCTAAACCTTCAAATAATAATCTGTCTTGTATGCCCGAATCGCTCATGTAGAGACTAGGGGCTGTCAGTATCTTCCATGCTAGGTGGGTTATTCTCACGATGAGTGGACTCCGGTCATCATTCACGAGAAAATGGCTGGTAACTGGGATGCCCAGTCCCATGATCAAAAGATCAAAAACAAAATTTCAAATAATTTAAACAAAACTCCCCCAGGATTGTTGATAAGTTGGACGGCACCCGTTGTTTCGGACAAGCCGTGGAGTGTGATTGTTGGTGGAGGGGGAGTAAAATCTTTACCTTTCTGTTTGGGAACCGCCTATAATGTATGTACTATGGAAGATATTGGGAACTCTTGGTCGTTATGTTGACAATTAAAGTATACCTCTCAAAATTATTTTCACCTCTGTTTTAAAAGCTTCGAGCTCTGGCACCTCTGCAAATCCCTGCTTCCCTCTGCGAAGGGCCTATCTTTTACTTTTATGTAAGAGTCAGTAGTATTCCTTCCCATTCCAACCTACTCTTTAGTTGGAAAGCATCATGCGATGGAAGATCTAAGCATATATGGCCATTCAAATATATTTGATCATGAATTATTATTGTTGACAATTATCTATATGATAAATAAGTTGGGAGGCAAAACATTAAGCCCCTATCTTTCTCTGTGTTCGATGGATGCTATTTGTTCTAAAAATATGCTTTGAGTGGTAGCAATCATGGAAGACTATATGATAGTTGAGTATGTGGGATTTGATAAATCAAAGCTCTTACATAGACCCTTCCTGAAAATAAGATGAATTGCAATTGTTTCATGACTGAGAACATAGTTTGTTAGTTTTCAAGAAGTTTATGGTCTATGCTTTAACATGTGAATAGCTTGTTACTTGATCATGAGAAGTTTTATGAGATGAGCTATTGTTATGACATATAATGATGCTAGAAAAGGTGATTGAAATTATCATTGATCAAACTTGTGCACCTTCTAGCACTCACACTTCATAAATTATTTCTTTTATCATTTACCTACTCGAGGACGAGCGGGAATTAAGCTTGGGGATGCTGATACGTCTCCAACGTATCTATAATTTATGAAGTATTCATGCTATTATATTATCTGTTTTGGATGTTTATGGGCTTTACTAAACACTTTTATATTATTTTTGGGACTAACCTATTAACTGGAGGCCCAGCCCAAATTGTTGTTTTCTTGCCTATTTCAGTGTTTCGAAGAAAAGGAATATCAAACGGAGTCCAAACGGAATGAAACCTTCCGGAGAGTTATTTTTGGAACGGAAGCAATCCAGGAGACTTGGAGTAGATGTCAGGGAAGCTTCGAGGAAGCCACGAGGCAGGGAGGCACGCCCTAACCCCTGGGCGCGCCCCCCACCCTCATGGGCCCCTCGTGGCTCCCCTGACCGACTTCTTTCGCCTATATATGTCCATATACCCTAAAAACATCAGGGAGCACAATAGATTGGGAGTTCCGCCGCCGCAAGCCTCCAAAGCCACCGAAAACCAATCTAGACCCGTTCCGGCACCCTGCCGGAGGGGGGATCCCTCTCTGGTGGACATCTTCATCATCCCGGCGCTCTCCATGACGAGGAGGGAGTAGTTCACCCTCGGGGCTGAGGGTATGTACCAGTAGCTATGTGTTTGATCTCTCTCTCTTGTGTTCTTGATATGGCACGATCTTGATGTATCGCGAGCTTTGCTATTATAGTTGGATCTTATGATGTTTCTCCCCCTCTACTGTCTTGTAATGGATTGAGTTTTCCCTTCGAAGTTATCTTATCGGATTGAGTCTTTAAGGATTTGAGAACACTTGATGTATGTCTTGCATGTGCTTATCTGTGGTGACATTGGGATATTCACGTGATCTACTTGATGTATGTTTTGGTGATCAACTTGCAGGTTCTGTAATCTCGTGAACTTATGCATAGGGGTTGGCAAACGTTTTCATCTTGACTCTCCGGTAGAAACTTTGGGGCACTGATGCGGAGCATCCTACGGTCATCCCCATGGACCTACCATCATCTCATCAAGAGCCAAGAGGACCTATGACACGAGCACGAGCTAGAGCTCTCGAGAACGAGGTGACTTCCTTCCTTAGTGATATCACATATGATCCACTCGAGACATGGCTACTACCTAAGTCCGATATGCTATGCATGATCAGGTGTCAAGAGGACCCTCACGAAGATGCACGTGAAGACGGACAAGCCACCAAGTCCATGGATGAAGAGAACCAACGGAAGAACGCAAGTTCACCTTCCAAGCCCCGGACATCCGGCCAAGGCCTCGGACATCCGGCCCCTGAAGATGTCAACAACAGCAGCAGCCCAGCCATCGAAGTGCTACAGGGCCCGGACATCCGGCCCCAGCCCCGGACATCCGGCTCATCCCGAAGCCCCGGAAATCCGGCCCCTCGCCTGGACATCCGGCGCCACGTGACAGAAACTACAGTAGCTGAACCCTCAAGCCCGGACATCCGGCATCCAGCCCGGACATCCGGCCCCAGCCCGGAAATCCGGCCAAAAGCCCGGACATCCGGCGCCACGCTATAGAACATCCAGAAGTTTTGCACTCCAGCCCGGACATCCGGCCCCTCCTGAAGCCCCGGACATCCGGCCACCCCTGTCTGCGCACAGTAAGGGCTGAGGCCCGTGTACCCCTTCGACCCCCTAGACTATATATACTCCTTCTCCTCCATCTTTCTAGGGTTAGCATTGGTTTAGCTCATATGTGAGATAGAGCATTGCTCATCCATACGGATCTCCTCCTCGAGAGAGACTGCGGCCCCTCTTCGGAGATGATCCACGTTGGATTCAAGACCCCCTCTTGGGTGGCCCCCCTCAAGACCTCCTTTCGGAGAAGAACCGGTTACCTATGTATCGTCCCTTGTTGGATTTGGATCGTGTATCTCTTTGTGTTTCGAGGATCTAGCACATGCGTGATTGTTCTTGTTGGTTTGAGTGATTCTCTCGTGTCTTCCCCTCGTGTTCTTTGTGTTCTTAGAGTGGATCCGCTCCTTTCGTGAAAGATCGGCCATCTAGGGTTCCACCCTACATCATCTTGGTATCAGAGCCACGTTGATCACGATTTCGGAGCCCCCTCTTTTTGTTTTCTAACTTGATTTTGTTGTTTTCGTCCTAACCCGAAAATTGCCCCACAAAAATAGCCCCAAAGCTTTTTGTGATTTGTTGGTGTGATGAAGTTTTGTTGGATTTGATCCGCGGATTTCGTGTGTTGCAGGTAGATCTAGCTTTTCCCCATCTTTTCCCCAATTTCCATCCACAAATTCTTCCGAATTTTTGCCCCGGATTTGACCTCTCCACGCGGTGTTCATCCACGGATCCCGAGCCCGGACATCCGGCCCGGCCCGGACATCCGGCCCTTGACAGCATCAACTCCATCCTCCACTCCGTTTACCGCCTAACTTTCGTCCAATTTTGTTCCGGAGCCCACATACACTTCCGCATACCAGCACCACTTCCGCATAGCACCACCATAGCCTTTCCCGCTACCAACTCCAACAATTTTGACCCATTTTGTTTTGAGAATTTGAGTTGTGGTTTCCGTGTCCTATTGTGTTTCGGCCATCTAGGTATGGTTCGGCAACAACATCACCACCGCTCATCTTCGCCAAGGACTACTACGAACGGCTACATTGGTATCACCTTCACCTTCATATCATCTTGGTATAGCGATATCATCATACTCTCTTGCATTTCCATTGATAACCCCATGGCCTTACTTTTGCGTAGCTTACCCATCGAGACTAGCCTTTGAGTATTGCCGGCAACGTAACTTGTGCACATTAGTGTTCATATTTCACATAGCATACATACCATCATTGAGTTGCATATCTTGGTATCATCTCTTGTGTCACAAAAGTTATCTTCGCATACACAATTGCTATCTTGGTTCGTGAAGCATTGCATGAGAAAAGAGCTCAAACAACAAAGAGCCAAACAAGCTTTTAAGCAAACGGGAACGATAAGCAAAGAGCTTATAAGCAAGAACCATAGCATCATACAACATTAAGATTGTCATACTCCATCATCTTGGATCAAAGCATAGAAACATCATACATATAGTATACTTGGGATAGAAGTCGTTGCATTTTTGCTTAGTAGGTTGTGCACAAGTTCGTATCCGCCTATTGTGCAATCGTGCTAGCGTCTCTCTAGTGTTGTGCAACAAGAGCATCTTGGTGGATTCCACATTTTGGCTCACCCTTGGTTGTCCAACCCCACATTTTGGCTCACCCTTGGTCTACTTGTTGCATTTGCAAATTTGTGAATCTTTTCCAACATTATTGAGTCTCACTTACAATTGCATCAAATTTTGTGCCCCCATCCTAACCAAGCTCCACCATAAGCTTTTACTTGTGTAGGTGTGAGAAGCGACAAGAAACGGTACCAATTGTGCTATTTCCTTGCTACACATTGGAGTGATCTTTGATCCATTTTCAACATCGGTCAAGGTACATTTGGTATTGGTTCTTCTCTTTCTCCCACTCACATATCTTTGTTTGAAATGATGGATAGGCCAAGTACTTCTACCAATCCACTCTTCTTGGAGCAAGACGACGACATGTCATCCTACGTCACCAAGACTCAACTATTTGGTGCACACCGAGCTTTGCATCAAGAACAACTTGCTTTGGGCGATCGCGTCGACAGCCTCGCCATCGATCTACGACAATCTGAGCAACCTACAAGAGACTACTTCGACACATCCATGAGTTCCCTCAAACAAGATATCCGAACCATGATGGTCCGCTCTTCTACAACTTCGTCCTCGTCAAGACGGAGCCGCTCAAGTCGACACTACGACGACGCCATCTCTGGTTCAAGTACACCGACATCGAACACTCTTCGTCGTGCCGCGCGTCAAGACCGTCAAGCTAACCGCAATCCTCTACACGACACCGACTCTCAAGATCATCGACATTGTCACAACCAAGCTGCTTTCGCACAAGTACAAGAACGGCAACGCCAACGACAACAAGAACAAGAGGAGCGAGCGCGACAACATCAAGATGCACAAGACGCCGAGTACGCCTACAATCGTGCAAGACATTCGACTACCGGCAAGTCCCCCTTCGAGGTCGTCTATGGCTTCAACCCATTGTCTCCATTGGACATTCTACCTCTACCGCTACAAGAGCGCACAAACATGGACGCGAGTGCCCGAGTCAACTTCCTCAAGAAGATGCACGAAGATACAAGAAACACCATCGAGCGCCAAGTACAACGACTCGCGACCAAGCTCAACGTCAACAAGCAACCCATGATGTTCAATGTTGGAGATCTTGTGTGGCTACACCTTCGAAAGGATCGCTTCCCCAAGGAACGCAAGTCCAAGCTACCACCCCGAGCGGATGGACCCTTCAAGATGCTTGCACGCTACAACAACAACGCATACAAGATCGACATCCCACGCGACAAGTACTCCGTGAGCGACATCTTCAACATCAAAGATCTATCCCCGTACCATGGTGATGAGGATTTCGATCCGAGGTCGGATCTTTCCCAAGGGAGGGGAGATGATGCGGAGCATCCTACAGTCATCCCCATGGACCTACCATCGTCTCATCAAGAGCCAAGAGGACCTATGACACGAGCACGGGCTAGAGCTCTCGAGAACGAGGTGACTTCCTTCCTTAGTGATATCACATAAGATCCACTCGAGACATGGCTACTACCTAAGTCCGATATGCTATGCATGATCAGGTGTCAAGAGGACCCTCACGAAGATGCACGTGAAGACGGACAAGCCACCAAGTCCATGGATGAAGAGAACCAACGGAAGAAGGCAAGTTCACCTTCCAAGCCCCGGACATCCGACCAAGGCCCCGGACATCCGGCCCCTGAAGATGTCAACAACAGCAGCAGCCCAGCCATCGAAGTGCTACAGGGCCCGGACATCCGGCCCCAGCCCCGGACATCCGGCTCCTCCCGAAGCCCCGGAAATTCGGCCCCTCGCCCGGACTTCCGGCGCCACGCGACAGAAACTACAGTAGCTAAACCCTCAAGCCCGGACATCCGGCGTCTAGCCCGGACATCCGGCCAAAAGCCCGGACATCTGGCGCCACGCTACAGAACATCCAGAAGTTTTGCCCTCCAGCCCGGACATCCGGCCCCTCCTGAAGCCCCGGACATCCGGCCCGACGCCCGGACATCCGGCCACCCCTTTATGCGCACAGTAAGTGCCGAGGCCCGTGTACCCCTTCGACCCTCTAGACTATATATACTCCTTCTCCTCCATCTTTCTAGGGTTAGCATTGGTTTAGCTCATATGTGAGATAGAGCATTGCTCATCCATACGGATCTCCTCCTCGAGAGAGACTGCGGCCCCTCTTCGGAGACAATCCACGTTGGATTCAAGACCCCCTCTTGGGTGCCCCCCTCAAGACCTCCTTTCGGAGAAGAACCGGTTACCTATGTATCGTCCCTTGTTGGATTTGGATCGTGTATCTCTTTGTGTTTCGATGATCTAGCACATGTGTGATTGTTCTTGTTCGTTTGAGTGATTCTCTCGTGTCTTCCCCTCGTGTTTCCCCTCGTGTTCTTCGTGTTCTTAGTTGGGATCTGCTCCTTTCGTGAAAGATCGGCCATCTAGGGTTCCGCCCTACATCATCTTGGTATTAGAGCCACATTGATCACGATTTCGGAGCCCCCTCTTTTTGTTTTCTAGCTTGATTTTGTTGTTTTAGACCTAACCCGAAAATTGCCCCACAAAAATAGCCCCAATTGTTTTTTGTGATTTGTTGGTGTGATGAAGTTTTGTTGGATTTGATCCGCGGATTTCGTGTGTTGCAGGTAGATCTAGCTTTTCCCCATCTTTTCCCCAATTTCCATCCACAAATTCTTCCGAATTTTTGCCCCGGATTTGACCTCTCCACGCGGTGTTCATCCACGGATCCCGAGCCCGGACATCCGGCCCGACCGGCCCGGACATCCGGCCATCAGCCCGGACATCCGGCCCCTGACAGCATCAACTCCATCCTCCACTCCGTTTACCGCCTAACTTTCGTCCAATTTTGTTCCGGAGCCCACATACACTTCCGCATACCACCACCACTTCCGCATACCACCACCATAGCCTTTCCCGCTACCAACTCCGACAATTTTGACCCATTTCATTTTGAGAATTTGAGTTGTGGTTTCCGTGTCCTATTGTGTTTCGGCTATCTAGGTACGGTTCGGCAACAACATCACCACCGCTCATCTTCGCCAAGGACTACTACGAACGGCTACATTGGTATCACCTTCACCTTCATATCATCTTGGTATAGCGATATCATCATACTCTCTTGCATTTCCATTGATAACCCCATGGCCTTACTTTTGCGTAGCTTACCCATCGAGACTAGCCTTTGAGTATTGCTGACAACGTAACTTGTGCACATTAGTGTTCATATTTCACATAGCATACATACCATCATTGAGTTGCATATCTTGGTATCATCTCTTGTGTCACAAAAGTTGTCTTCGCATACACAATTGCTATCTTGGTTCGTGAAGCATTGCATGAGAAAAGATCTCAAACAACAAAGAGCCAAACAAGCTTTTAAGCAAACGGGAACGATAAGCAAAGAGCTTATAAGCAAGAACCATAGCATCATACAACATTAATATTGTCATACTCGATCATCTTGGATCAAAGCATAGAAACATCATACATATAGTATACTTGGGATAGAAGTCGTTGCATTTTTGCTTAGTAGGTTGTGCACAAGTTCGTATCCGCCTATTGTGCAATCGTGCTAGCGTCTCTCTAGTGTTGTGCAACAAGAGCATCTTGGTGGATTCCACATTTTGGTTCACCCTTGGTTGCCCAACCCCACTTATCTATTTGCAAGTGAGTTTCCGTGTACCATATCTTGCTATTGGTCTACTTGTTGCATTTGCAAATTTGTGAATCTTTTCCAACATTATTGAGTCTCACTTACAATTGCATCAAATTTTGTGCCCCCATCCTAACCAAGCTCCACCATAAGCTTTTACTTGTGTAGGTGTGAGAACCGACAAGAAACGGTACCAATTGTGCTATTTCCTTGCTACACATTGGAGTGATCTTTGATCCATTTTCAACATCGGTCAAGGTACATTTGGTATTGGTTCTTCTCTTTCTCCCACTCACATATCTTTGTTTGAAATGATGGATAGGCCAAGTACTTCTACCAATCCACTCTTCTTGGAGCAAGACGACGACATGTCATCCTACGTCACCAAGACTCAACTATTTGGTGCACACCGAGCTTTGCATCAAGAACAACTTGCTTTGAGCAATCGCATCGACAGCCTCGCCACCGATCTACGACAATCTAAGCAACGTACAAGAGACTACTTCGACACATCCATGAGTTCCCTCAAACAAGATATCCGAACCATGATGGTCCGCTCTTCTACAACTTCGTCCTCGTCAAGACGGAGCCGCTCAAGTAGACACTACGATGACACCATCTCCGGTTCAATTACACCGACATCGAACACTCTTCGTCGTGCCGCGCGTCAAGATCGTCAAGCTAACCGCAATCCTCTACACGACACCGACTCTCAAGAGCATCGACATCATCACAACCAAGCTGCTTTCGCACAAGCACAAGAACGGCAACGCCAACGACAACAAGAACAAGAGGAGCGAGCGCGACAACATCAAGATGCACAAGACGCCGAGTACGCCTACAATCGTGCAAGACATTCGACTACCGGCAAGTCCCCCTTCGAGGTCGTCTATGGCTTCAACCCATTGTCTCCATTGGACATTCTACCTCTACCGCTACAAGAGCGCACAAACATGGACGCGAGTGCCCGAGTCAACTTCCTCAAGAAGATGCACGAAGATACAAGAAACACCATCGAGCGCCAAGTACAACGACTCGCGACCAAGCTCAACGTCAACAAGCAACCCATGATGTTCAATGTTGGAGATCTTGTGTGGCTACACCTTCACAAGGATCGCTTCCCCAAGGAATGCAAGTCCAAGCTACTACCCCGAGCGGATGGACCCTCAAGGTGCTTGCACGCTACAACAACAACGCATACAAGATCGACATCCCACGCGACAAGTACTCCGTGAGCGACATCTTCAACATCAAAGACCTATCCCCGTACCATGGTGATGAGGATTTCGATCCGAGGTCGGATCTTTCCCAAGGGAGGGGAGATGATGCGGAGCATCCTACGGTCATCCCCATGGACCTACCATCGTCTCATCAAGAGCCAAGAGGACCTATGACACGAGCACGAGCTAGAGCTCTCGAGAACGAGGTGACTTCCTTCCTTAGTGATATCACATATGATCCACTCGAGACATGGCTACTACCTAAGTCCGATATGATATGCATGATCAGGTGTCAAGAGGACCCTCACGAAGATGCACGTGAAGACGGACAAGCCACCAAGTCCATGGATGAAGGGAACCAACGAAAGAAGGCAAGTTCACCTTCCAGGCCCCGGACATCCGGCCCCTGAACATGTCAACAACAGTAGCAGCCCAGCCATCGAAGTGCTATAGGGCCCGGACATCCGGCCCCAGCCCCAGACATCTGGCTCCTCCCGAAGCCCCGGAAATCCGGCCCCTCGCCCGGACATCCGGCGCCACGCGACAGAAACTACAGTAGCTGAACCCTCAAGCCCGGACATCCGGCGTCCAGCCCGGACATCCGGCCCCAGCCCGAAAATCCGGCCAAAAGCTCGGACATCCGGCGCCATGCTACAGAACATCCAGAAGTTTTTCCCTCCAACCCGGACATCCGGCCCCCCAGCCCGGACATCCGGCCCCTCCTGAAGCCCCGGACATCTGGCCCGACGACCGAACATCCGGCCACCCCTGTCTGCGCACAGTAAGGGCCGAGGCCCGTGTACCCCTTCAACCCCCTAGACTATATATACTCCTTCTCCTCCATCTTTCTAGGGTTAGCATTGGTTTAGCTCATATGTGAGATAGAGCATTGCTCATCCATACGGATCTCCTCCTCGAGAGAGACTGCGGCCCCTCTTCGGAGACGATCCACGTTGGATTCAAGACCCCCTCTTGGGTGGCCCCCCTCAAGACCTCCTTTCGGAGAAGAACCGGTTACCTATGTATCGTCCCTTGTTCGATTTGGATCGTGTATCTCTTTGTGTTTCGAGGATCTAGCACATGTGTGATTGTTCTTGTTCGTTTGAGTTATTCTCTCGTGTCTTCCCCTCGTGTTTCCCCTCGTGTTCTTCGTGTTCTTAGTTGGGATCCGCTCCTTTCATGAAAGATCGGCCATCTAGGGTTCCACCCTAAATCATCTTGGTATCAGAGCCACGTTGATCACGATTTCGGAGCCCCCTCTTTTTGTTTTCTAGCTTGATTTTGTTGTTTTCGTCCTAACCCGAAAATTGCCCCACAAAAATAGCCCCAAATTTTTTTTGTGATGAAGTTTTGTTGGATTTGATCCACGGATTTCGTGTGTTGCACGTAGATCTAGCTTTTCCCCATCTTTTCCCCAATTTCCATCCACAAATTCTTCCGAATTTTTGCCCCGGATTTGACCTCTCCACGCGGTGTTCATCCACGGATCCCGAGCCCGGACATCCGGCCCGGCCCGGACATCCGGCCCCTGACAGCATCAACTCCATCCTCCACTCCGTTTACCGCCTAACTTTCGTCCAATTTTGTTCCGGAGCCCACATACACTTCCGCATACCACCACCACTTCCGCATAGCACCACCATAGCCCGTTGATACACCTAGTTGATGTGAGACTATCTTCTCCTTGTCTTCTCCACAACCACCATTCTATTCCACATATAGTGCTATGTCCATGGCTCACACTCATGTATTGCGTGAAGATTGAAAAAGTTTGAGAATACTAAAGTATGAAACAATTGCTTGACTGAAACCGGGGTTGTGCATGATTTAAATATTTTGTGTGATGAAGATAGAGCATAGCCAGACTATATGATTTTGTAGGGATAACTTTCTTTGGCCATGTTATTTTGAGAAGACATGATTGCTTTGTTAGTATGCTTGAAGTATTATTGTTTTTATATCAATATTAAACGTTTGTCTTGAATCTTTCGGATCTGAACATTCATGCCACAATAAAGAAAATTACATTGAGGAATATGCTAGGTAGCATTCCACATCAAAAGTTCTGTTTTTATCATTTACCTACTCGAGGACGAGCGGGAATTAAGCTTGGGGATGCTTGATACGTCTCCAACGTATCTATAATTTTTTATTGTTCCATGCTATTATATTATCTGTTTTGGATGTTTAATGGGCTTTATTATACACTTTTATTATATTTTTGGGACTAACCTACTAACCAGAGGCCCAGCCCAAATTGCTGTTTTTTTGCCTATTTCAGTGTTTCGCAGAAAAGGAAAATATCAAACGGAGTCCAAACGGAATGAAACCTTCGGGAGAGTTATTTTGGGAACAAACATGATCCAGAGTACTTGGAGTGGACGTCAAGAAAGAAGCGAGGAGGCCACGAGGGAGGGAGGCACGCCTGCCCCCCTGGGCGCGCCCCCCACCCTCGTGGGCCCCTCGCAGCTCCACTGACCTACTTCTTCCTCCTATATATATCCATATACCCCGAAACCAACCAGGAGCACCACGAAACCCTATTTCCACTGCCGCAACCTTCTGTACCCATGAGATCCCATCTTGGGGCCTTTTCTAGCGCTCCGCTGGAGGGGGCATTGATCACGGAGGGCTTCTACATCAACACCATAGCCTCTCCGATGGTGTGTGAGTAGTTTACCTCAGACCTTCGGGTCCAAAGTTATTAGCTAGATGGCTTCTTCTCTCTCTTTGATTCTCAATACAAAGTTCTCCTCGATTCTTTTGGAGATCTATTTGATGTAACTCTTTTTGCGGTGTGTTTGTCGAGATCCGATGAATTGTAGGTTTATGATCAAGATTATCTATGAACAATATTTGAATCTCCTCTGAATTCTTTTATGTATGATTTGTTATCTTTGCAAGTCTCTTCGAATTATCAGTTTGGTTTGGCCTACTAGATTGATCTTTCTTGCAATGGGAGAAGTGCTTAGCTTTGGGTTCAATCTTGCGGTGTTCGATCCCAGTGACAGAAAGGGAACCGATACATATTGTATTGTTGCCATCGAGGATAAAAAGATGGGGTTTATATCATATTGCTTGAGTTTATCCCTCTACATCATGTCATCTTGCCTAATGCGTTACTCTGTTCTTATGAACTTAATACTCTAGATGCATGCTGGATAGCGGTCGATGTGTGGAGTAATAGTAGTAGATGCAAAATTGTTTCGGTCTACTTGTCGCGGACGTGATGCCTATATACATGATCATGCCTAGATATTCTCATAATTATGCACTTTTCTATCAATTGCTCGACCGTAATTTGTTCACCCACCGTAATACCTATGCTATCTTGAGAGAAGCCACTAGTGAAACCTATGGCCCCCGGGTCTATTTTCCATCATATAAGTTTCCGATCTATTTTATTTTGCAATCTTTACTTTCCAATCTATAAAACAAAAATACCAAAAAAAATATCTTATTATTTCTATCGGATCTCACTTTTGCAAGTGGCTGTGAAGGGATTGACAACCCCTTTATCGCGTTGGTTGTAAGGGTCTTATTTGTTTGTGTAGGTACGAGGGACTTGCGTGTGGCCTCCTACTGGATTGATACCTTGGTTCGCAAAACTGAGGGAAATACTTACGCTACTTTGTTGCATCACCCTTTCCTCTTCAAGGGAAAACCAACGCTGTGCTCAAGAGGTGGCAGAGGGGGGAGAGGCAGCCCTAGGCGCGCCCAAGTAGGAGGAATCCTACTTGGGCTCCTAGTTGGATTCGGCCTCCCCCCTTTCCTTTTACCGGAAGGGGGAGAAGGGAAGAGAGGGGGGAGAAGGAAAGAGGGGGCGGCGCCCCTTCCTCCTAATCCTCTCCTTCCTTGGGGGGCCACGCCACCCCTTGTGGGCTGGTGTGCCTCCCTCCTATGGCCCATATCTTCCCCCGGGGGGTTCCGGTAGCCCCCCCCCCCCCCCCCGGTACTCCGATATGTTTCTGATACATTCCGGAACACTTCCGGTGTCCGAATACTATCATCCAATATATCAATCTTTACCTCTGGACCATTTTGAGACTCCTCATCATGTCTGTGATCTCATACGGGACTCCGAACAACATTCAGTTTCGGTCACCAAATCACATAACTCATATAATACAAATCGTCATCGAACGTTAAGCGTGCGGACCCTACGGGTTCGAGAACTATGTAGACATGACCGAGACTCCTCTTCGGTCAATAACCAATAGCAGAACATGGATGCTCATATTTCCCACATATTCTACGAAGATCTTTATCGGTCGAACCATTATGACAACATACGTTATTCCCTTTGTCATCGGTATGTTACTTGCCCAAGATTCGATCGTCGGTATCTTCATACCTAGTTCAATCTCGTTACCGACAAGTCTCTTTACTCGTTTTGTAATACATCATACCGCAACTAACTCATTAGTCACATTGCTTGCAAGGCTTACTATGATGTGCATTACCGAGAGGGCCCAGAGATACCTCTCCGATACTCGGAGTGACAAATCCTAATCTCGATCTATGCCAACCCAACAAACACCTTTAGAGATACCTGTAGAGCATCTTTATAATCACCCAGTTACGTTGTGACGTTTGATAGCACACAAGGTATTTCTCCGGTGTCCGGGAGTTGCATAATCTCATAGTCAAAGGAATATGTATAAGTCATGAAGAAAGCAATAGCAATAAAACTTAACGATCATTATGCTAAGCTAATGGATGGGTCTTGTCCATCACATCATTCTCCTAATGATATGATCCCATTCATCAAATGACAACACATGTCTATGGTTAGGAAACGTAACCATCTTTGATTAACGAGCTAGTCTAGTAGAGGCTTACTAGGGACACGATGTTTTGTCTATGTATCCACGCATGTATCAAGTTTCCGGTTAATACAATTCTAGCATGAATAATAAACATTTATCATGGTATAAGGAAATATAAAATAACAACTTTATTATTGCCTCTAGGGCATATTTATCATGTTAAAAGGTGCCCTTCCCAGTGTTGCAACCGTCTATAACACGCAACATTCCGGAGTGCATCATGTCCACATGAGTACAAATGGGACATGAGGTGTAAGACGGGGATGGCCAGACCATATGGATGCAGATAGCACTCGGTTGTCTTGAAGTTCTAGCAGAATCGTTTTGAGCTCGGAGCATGAAGCATCAAAAGATCAACAAGATTCATATGGAGATATGATCGATGAAGATTTTGCCCACCGGTCAAAATTCACGTCATCGGTGATGTCCACATCAATGGCTTAGAACTAGACTTAGATTTTGAATCACTCACTATTAATTATGAGAGATATTAATTTGAGTGGGAGTGCACTTTAAAGTAAAATTTCTTTTAATAACTAGTGCAATATTAATTATGAATTATGTCTGAAATTATTTGTGTTTATCGTTGTAGATTAAATGGCTCGCAATATGTTCAGCTTGGCCCCTATGCTTGAGAAAGGAAAGTTGGCTACAAATGGTGGAAACTATGTGGGTTGGATCCAAAATCTATGATTTGTTCTCAGGAGTGCTAAGAAGGAGTACGTGTGGGATCAGCCCCTGGGTGATTCTCCCTCAAAGGATGCACCACCAGAAGAAGTTACGTCTTATGCTGCTCGTAGTGATGACTATGAGGCAGTCTAGTGTCTCATGTTAACTTGCATGGATCCTTACTTACAGAAGCGTTTTGAACGATCTACCACTCAATTTATAATTGGGTCACTGGAGGTTCTGTACAAGAAACAGGCAAGGACCGAACGGTTTGAATTAACCAAGGCCCTGATTGAGTGCAAGATGAAAGAGGGTTCCTCAGTGAGTGAGCATATAGTGAAGCTTGCTGGCTATTTTGATAGACTTGCTTCACTGGAATTTGGAATTCCGCCAACACTCGGTACAGATATTGTGCTTGCTTCACTACCCCCATCTTACAATGGTTTTATCATGAATTACACCATGAAAGGGATGGAGGAAAGTGCAAACGAGTTGTTTGCTATGCTCAAAACTGCGGAAGCTGGGATGCAAAAGAACAAAGAAGTGTTGATGGTCAACAAGACTACTAGTTTCAATACGAAGGGCAAGTCCAAGAAGAAATCTACTGGTGCCGGTAAGACCTCTCTCAGAAGAAGAACAAGGGCGGAGCCCGTAAGGAGACTGAATGTTTCTAGTACGAACAGAAGGGTCACTGGAAGTGTAACTGTAAGAAGTACTTGGTGGATAAGAAGAACGGTTCTTCCGGTAAAGGTATAAAAGTTATACAAAGTTAATGTTGTTTTACTTGTTTTTATATGTCACAAGTATTTGATACTGATCAATTGCTCTCCTTTGCAATCCAATGCAGGGACTACAAAAAGCTCACAAGTTGAGAAGAAATAAATACATGATGCTAGTCAAGGATGGTGATGGGATTGCTACTCGAGACTGATGGAGTCTATCTTCAAGATTTATCTTAGGATCAGATAATAGTTATTACGTTGTGGAGCTATGTAAGACATTCTGTTTTGGATTATGCAACGATATTCTTATAAAGTTTTGAACAATAGTTGTTGAAGTGATTATAAGAATATGTTCGGATTTACCTCAGATTTTGATGATTTATTCATGAATCTTGATTTGAAAATTTTATAACATTAATGTTAAACGTCTTAAGAAGACTGATAAGCTCCACTTAAATGTGGCACTCCTTGGTTATATCCGGAAATAATCTTCATATAGATGAAGTATTGAGTTATCTTGATTGAGAAATCAAATAAAATAATACATAGTGATGTATAAGGTCCGATGAATAACACAGGGCGCGATGGATAATTATGCTTCATTAAAGATTAGGTGAATATGATTTACTTAACATAAAAACTAAAAAATCTGAATGGTTCAAAGGAATTTTAGAATATATTATTTGAAGATTTCAAATATTATATAATGAAGATAAGGATCATTATGACAAAAGATAAAGTGATTCTTCAATATTGAAGAAAATTATCTCAGTCATAAGTTTAACAGAACACTCGAATAATTGTGGAATTATTTTATTACCGATCTGCTTTTATAAATATTGGGGTATAAATGAAATAACAAGATATACACTAAACAGAGCACCAAATATAAGTCTGGATATTGAAACCATATGAGTTTTGGAATTTATAAACCAGATAAATACTGAATTGTAGCATATCTCAAAAAAATGATTTTGATTCCTTCCACTGAATGTTCAAAAGGCAAAGTGTTTGTCACGGGTGAACACTTTTTAAGAAAGAGTTTCTTGTCAAAGAAATAAGTGGGAGGACATTACAGCTTGGAGAGGATTATTGTATCTCTAAACGGTAATAAGCAGGATTAACAAACCGGAAGTTGTTTCGATAGATTGTCCGCAAAATAAACCGCAAATTACAGCATTAGATATAGAAACTCTAAAGCTTGTAAGGAGTATGCAAATCAGGAATATCATTATATTTTTTGAAATTTCATGATGAGATATACATCTTGGAAGACGATGAAATAGGAATAGCACACTACAGGGAAGCGATGGCAGCGCCCAGCTCAAGGAGTGGCTCATAGCCATGCACACTGGAATGAAAATTCGTATGCAATTAAGTTTAGAACTTAGTTGTTAATTTTCATACATAATAAACAAGTTTAGAACTTGATACTTCAAAGAGTATGAAGTAAATATAATGGATATCAAAACAAGTTTCCTAAATAGGAATGGATGTATGAATGATACAACCGGAAAAGTTTTAAAATCCTCAGGACACCGGATAAATGTGCAAACTTCAAAAGAGTTTTTGAAGATTATAACAAGTGAGCTGGCATTGAGATTTTGATCTTGTCAAAATGATAAAAGTACTTTGTGTGTGTATAGAACTCAGTGGGAGCTATATAGTATTTCCAATCTCGTATGTATATGACATATTATGGAATGGAAATAAAATAAAGCTTATGAGCACAAACAAAATGGTTTCGAAACATGTTTTCTATCAAACTGTAAGGCAAATATTGGGCATAAAAGAATCTATAAAGATAGATCAAAATGTCTGATTGAACTAAAATAAGTTTATATTTATTGACAAAGGTTTAAAAAGAGGAAATGTTTTATCTCAATGTCATATAACTAGATGCTTATGAGAATCTATTGATAAGCATGGGAAGATGAATGAATTCATCTTGATAGGTATGATGTATAAAAGGGCCAAAAGAGTTTTTACTAATTGTTAGTAGCAGATATCAGGGATCTCAAAAGAATAAATGTATTATTTTGAGAATATGAAGTTAAAGTTCATTATTAAGAATATATGAACATCTACTTCATAATTGATATAATAGGGCTATGATAATTACCTAGTATTATTTTATGAACAATATTGTTGATTCTGTAACGATATATGTTTTGAAAACATTAGATGTTTCAATATTGTCTGAATCAACAAATATCTTGATATAGTTGGATGTTAAGAGTTGTAAGAAACCCATAAACATTATATTGTGAATATGACTAATCAAGAAGAGTCTTAATATAAATGGATGGATCCAAAGTATGATGAAACCAGTTACAATATATTATGAGTATAATCAAGAAGAGTCTTGATATAGTTGGTGTGATTATAAGTGCATTGAGTCCAATGATATTTTATTTTGAATAAAATGTTATATATAGTTCAAAGCAAGATGGACTGAGATCTTTAAAATCAGACAAGATTAACACAAATATTACAGGTATTTTGAATATGTCAAAACTAATGACAAAGGCTCTACCACAAGCAATGCATGAGCAACGCTAGATAAGCCATAGGTCTTTGAAGACTATGCAGCTAGATTTTTTACTCTAGTGTAAGTGGGAGACTATTGGAAATATGCCCTAGAGGCAATAATATTGTATTATTATATTTCAATTATACATAATTAAGAGTTTATATTTCATGCTATAACTGCTATGATCCTAGAATATGTGATTCAGTGGAAAACTCTTATGTACGTGTGAAGTAATAAACGATAACCATAGGTTCCTGGTCTTGCCTCTAAGATTGGCTCAAGTGTTGTTGGTGATCATGTTTTCCGGATCTTAGGATATCGTTAAGTGTAACGATAATCCTAAAACAACACCGAGGGTATGACTTTAGAAGAACGATCATATTGAATTGACCCAATACTTTTCTGTTATACTTTGTGATTACATCGCCCGAAATCATCTGTTGTAACACTGAGTGTTAGCATGTGTTTTAGTTCCTTAGACCATGAGAGTTTCTCGGTCACTTCCTACTACACGGTGGGCTTTGGGGCTGCTCAAACGTCATTGGTAACAAGGTGATCATAATGACAACTTCCAGGCTCACCGGAAAGTTTGACAAGTGATCGGATAGCTCAAGAGTGGGATTTGCTCCCCCGACAATGGAGAGATATTATTAAGGACCTCTCGGTTTAATGGCATCAATCATCGTCTGGCTAGACACAGGTGACTACGTCACGAGGATGCCAAAACACGTCAACGAGAAAGAAGAACATAACCGGTAACGGGAGCAACAGTATAGTGAGCATGATGACTCAGGAGGATACCGATGCACACTGATTTTTGTAAAGTATCACAAAGCAAAGGGAACATCACATGATAACCAAAGGTTCACTCGAATATCATTCGTGTAACCATAGCGACTGATATGAATGTCCACGGTTCCGCTATCGGTCATTGAACGAAGGGGTTTTGTTCATGTCTGTGATTTACCGGACCTACGGGGTCACAAGCTTAAGGTAATCATGATCTGTCGAGTGTTAGTGGGACGGTAGTGATGAGAATATATTTGTGGAATTGTTTTATTAATATCCGGAATAGTTCCGAGAGGTTCCGGAAGCGTTTCGGGGTCACTGGAAGGGTTTCAGTGAATATCGGGTAATACTGGGTATTACCAATTAATATATATATAGGTGGAAAATGTTTCCCAGGGATGTTAAATTACATATATAATGCTCTAAAAATGTTTAGAACATTTTATATTTAAATTAAATATCAATGGGCCTTAAAAGGCCAAGAGGTGGAAGGCAACTTGGGCCACAAGGGCCCAACTAGGGAAGGCGCCCCCCTTTCCTCGTGGGGGGCGAATTGGACTTGGGGAAGGAGTGGGACTCCTACCCGTAGGCCGGCGCACCAAGGGGAACTTTCCCCCTTTGGTGACTGCCATCTCCCTCTCCTCTAACCTATATATACTAGAGGATTTCCATTAAATGTTAACACAAGTTTTGGAGCCTCTTCTAGTTGATCTAGTTCTAGTTCTTGTTGGTCCTAGTTGATCAATTAGAGCTAGCCCTAGCCACCTATAATCCTCATAATTAGAAGCCCCGTGTGGTTCTAATCTCCTCGCTCTAATTCACCGGTGACGATTAACTCTGGACGGCGAAGCGCTGCCGGATCGTGAAGATTGTACGCTTGCATCCAAGTAGAGAGGCCGTGCTTTAGGTCTTCTGTTCGAGGGATCATTCGAGGGAGGTTCAAGGGATCGCCATTGACGTTCGAGGGACTCCAAGTACAATCTATACTGACTTGTTTACTTCCGCTGCACTCCGAAGTTGGTAACGATCGTAGATCCAAACCTGATATGCATCTTCATATTGTTCCTGGGTGATCATAGGGCAATTTTTTGTTTTCTACTACGTTTCCCAACAGTCCTAGCATGCCTAGTTAGTGATGCTTATGGTCCATCAGTTGGACATACACCCTTGTCTGTTTTCCCATGTTATGACCATGTTGTGATCCATCTGGGCGATGATCGCGTATATACTTTATACTACATACTATATATACTCTACGGTGGACCCCGGACTTCGGTGGACTAAGACATGGAGCGAGATGGACTGCAATAAGATGCCGACAAATACAAAGACTATTACTGCATAATGTTATCTTATGTTATGTTTACATTCGGAGGCGGAACGGGATCCCAGCAGATATCCAGAGGATGCTGGTGAGGCTGGTACTGTCCGCGCATGTTTCACCCAGTGGGTGCGACAGGGCGAGTAGGTACCCTCCGGTTGAGGTGTGCCTGGGCCCTCATCGTTGTCCGTGAGCTACTAAAATAACACGACTAAACGAGTTCTGTGTGGGGATAATGGTTTATGGGGCCCTCGGCATCATAAGATTCTCTCGAAAGCTCTGTCAGGTGTCCAGTTTAGAGAGGCGGTACGGTAGACAGCAGATATCCTCCGTATGAGGTGAGGCTGCACCCTGCTTGCAACATGCAGGAGTGCTTAGGGGTGAGTGGCCGAACTACCCCTCGCGCTTAGGGTGTAGACCGGCGGGGACCTCTCTGAAGGTCCTAGATAGGACTAAGGCGTGCCGATTGCCCGAGGCCAGACATTACCCAGAAAGTGTGTCTGGCCAGAGGTAATCGAGCGTATCAGGCGACTATTCGAATACTTAGGGTGCACCCCTCCAGGGAAGTTAAACTATTTGAATAGCCGCATCCACCGTAATGGACGACTTGGTGTTGTACCCTGAACTTCTACAACTTAAACCCGATACTTAATAAAATTCACCAAGAGTTGTAGCATGCCCGAGGACCGCTTTCTCATGGGGATTGAATCCAAGGGTAGTGCATTGCTATAATGGTTAGTTGTATTCGTTTGCGCTCTCTCTCTTCAAGGTGGCAAGATCATTCTCATTCTCTTCTATTGCTGCAAGAAGCTCTCTTCCTCTTCTAATGCTGCAAGATGGAGGCACTTGTGTTACATAGAGCTTCCCCCCTTTATTCTAGCAATTCTGCAGATTAGTCCAAAGATATTGCCCCTTTCCTTTGATACCGATGCATATCTAGCATAGTTCTGATGTAAGTCTTGCGAGTACTTTGGATGACTATTCACCGTTGCTTCGCTACTCTTTTCATCCAACCCGGTTGCTGCAACAGTTGTTAGCACCGCGGATGTAGGTTCCTCGATTGTGCTTACTGCTTGGAGTTCGACGTCGAGGAGTAGTTCGGAGGTCCCAGGCAGGAGGCCTGCGCCTTTTCGATCTAAAGTCATTTTTGGTTTTGCCTTCTTAAGGCGCCCTTGTATTTGTCTGTAATTAGACCTAAATCTTGATTTAATATCGGGTCGTACGACCCTGGCTTGTAATATATTGTTTCTTTGTTCAAATTTGAGTCGTAGAGTTGTGTTGTGATATTTTACCGTGAGTCACTGATCTTGATCGTGCATGCAGCGTGGATGTTTAGTGACGATTAATTTCGGGGGTGTCACATCAAGTGTAATAAGTCTTCGATTCACTCAGAACAGAATGTCTCCAGTGTTGCTCAGTCACTTTGGCTCTGGGAGTTTGGATTTTTCCTCGCAGGAATTCTCTCTCAATGGCTTTGGAGGTGGTTTACTCTCAAATGACAAAAGCCGTGCAATAACTCGGAGGAGCCACCAACTTATGGTGGAGGGGTGGCTATTTATAGCCAAGGGCAACCCGACATGATATGATCGAACTGACCCTGGGTCAGTGGCCAACCGACATGTGTACTAACGGTGAGATTTCAAACACACGCGGCAGCTTGGCTTGGGCTACAAGCAAAGCTGACTCAACCAACTCTATAGAAGAGGTTTTCTCTCATTGTCTTCACTGGAAGACATAGGACTTTAGGTCGAGCATCGCGCCAGTTTCTCGCTTGTTTACCTTGACCCCACTTAACAGTACGCTAGTTCCTATGAGTCAAGAAAGAAAAAAATGAAACTACCAAAAGACTATGTCTTCACACTCCATTGTCTTCAAACGAAAGTCTTCGCGTACCACCATTATCTTCAATGTCTTCATACATTATTAGGGGTCATCTTTGATGGGTAAACCGAATCTCCAAGGACTTCTATCTGTGTTATCATGTGAATCTCACAAACACATTAGTCCCTTGGCCAAGTTTGTCGTCAATACTCCAAAATCAACAAGGGGTGCCATTAGATGCACTTACAATCTCCCCTTTTTTGGTGATTGATGACAAATTGGTTAAAGTTTTCAACGGGTAATAGTATGTGAAAGTTGAGGAATAGGGTGTTTGGCTTCATGAAGTTGAAAGGGCTCCCCCTGAAGATGTGCATATAAGTAATTTGCTTTTGAATGCAAATGCACACGACAAGTGGAGATCTCCCTCTTTATTATGAAGTCAAGACATTGTGCATACAAAGAATGATTTGAAGTTGATGAAATGCACAATGAAAAATGGGCGTCTGTGAAATGACTTCATGCGCATAGGATTAAGTACTGGTGACACGCTAGAATGAAAAGTAGAAAATGTAGCAGACGATCAGGACTTAAGTTTACAACCCAAAGCATCAAATGAACACAAAGGGAGTTGCAAACTTAACAAATTATAAACAGCCCAGCCCAATATGCCCGCTTGAAGGCTATCAACTCATATGCTTCTCCCCCTTTGTCATCGAATGACCGAAAAGGTTCGAGGACATAGAGCGTCTACACGTTCCCGGGAGGCGGCGAAGAAGTTGGAGCAATCGGGTTAATGTTAGTGTTGGGTGGAGCGGAAGGGCATGACGCTGAATCTTGATGCAGTGAAGATATCGCAGGGGAAGTGGCATCATCTTCTTCGTCAATCAAGCTCGATGAACTGTTGGTGCGGAAGATGAATAATCAGAATCCTCGATGGAAGGAGTAGCATGCCACTGCTTAGTTGATGGAGGCTTGGAGCAAAACTTGAAGTTCTTCTTGAAGCCATCGCGCAGGGGCTCGTCAGAGATGAAGTCGACGTTCCCAGAGGCAAAGCTCAAGCGGAGGGTGTCCAGCAGATGCGCACAGCGTCGGAGTTGAGTGGTGGCAGCGGTGGGTCGACGGGACAACTGAAGTGGCCGGAATCGAGACCGGACTAGTTAGGGCAGAGGCGTACAGGTAGGGTTCGCCGGCGGGCAGCTTGACAGCGAGGGCGTCGATTAGTTGGGGCAGATAGAAGAGGGCGATCAGGGGGGTCTAAAGGACATGACCGCAAGGGCGGCATGCACGATGGGCGCTTGGGGTCGAATTCAAGCGTGTCAGGATCGTCGGTGAGGTGTGCTGGCGGTTGGGGAAGACGACTGTGACTAGTAGGGCCCACTGGTCAGCAACTTAGGAGAGAGAGAGAAAGAGAGAGAGGGTGCAGGGGTGTGCTAGGCCGCCCATGCTTGATGGGTTGGCTAGCTGGGCCGTGGTTGCCCCCCCCCCTTTTTCTTTATTTTTTATTTTTTATTTTATTCTAAATTCTATTTGATTTAGAATTTGAATTTTATTCCAAAAACAAACTTGCTCTAAATTCCAAATGGAGTATTCCTTACATGGTAAACATTTTATTTGCCCCTTTTGGGCAAATAGCTTCTCCCACCGTACATTTTCTTTTTCTATTTCAATTCATTTTGAAATTCAATTTGGTTTAAACCAAATATGCTCTAAATCCAATTTGGAATATTAACAAAAAGTTAAATTTTTATTTGGACTTATGGTAATCATTTCCGGCCAAAATAAATGCAAGGCCCTTTTAAATAATTTATGTTGATTTTTTAATTGATTCCACCATCAATCCATTCAATCATTTTGAGAAAATTTATCGGGGGTCTGAATATCATTTGGGGCTTATTAGGAATACTTTTATGCCCAAATAAATAATTCAATTTGTCACCCTATTTTGGGATCCAAAATTATTCCCTATAAATTTTAGGGTTCATTCTGTTTTCCTCGAATTTCAACTAGGCTTTTAAATGTGGCCACAGGGTCTTTGAGCCTCTGGGTGATCAAACAAGGCAAACATAGTCAATCAACAAGCACATCCTATGCAAGGTTAGCTAACTAGGGAGCAAGCAAAGGTTATTCTACAAAATAATTAATTTCCTGTGAAATTTTAAACATAACAGATTTGGGGAAAATCTGGGATGTGACAGCGGCTTCCTTTCGCCTTTTTTTGTTCATCGGCAGACAAGTAGATTGTTTTCTTGTCTGGTAAGTTCACGACTTGGAAATCAAGTCGATTTGAGATCGTGATCGCGACACGACACCGCGTGGGTTGCACCGGCGAGCGGAAGAGCAGGTCTCCAGAACCTCTCGTCCTTGTGATCCTGCACTGGGAGAGGACAAACTAGGTTTTTGGGAGCACTTCGCGCAACGGGTCAACTTCCTCGTCACGGGTCGTCTTCCATCTAAGTCGGACACGTGTACCGGCATCTCCAGCATCATCTGCTTCACCTAGTCTTCTCCAAGTTCGTCGTCAACAACATCGCTCCTAGGGCAGCTCGGCTACAAACGAGTATGTGTGTGGTGATCTGTTCTTGTCTCTAATTATGGTTGTTGTTACATATGCGATGCTATTGTACATGTTTCCCTGTTCATCTAGTATGCTAAACCGTTGCATGCTAACAATAGTTTTAATCATGATTTATATTCTGAAATTAATCACGAAATTGCCTAAGTCTGCAACAAGGCTCGCCAAATGCCAAGCTTTACCTTCCTCCGGGGTTCTTGCTCAGCACCACACTCATCTAAGGGGTAGCATTGTCGAAGACGATAGCAATCCGGTGTTTCCAAATCTTCAAGAGCACCGAGCACATAATCGAAAGGAGTTCCTTCCTATGGTGAACCACTGGCCTATGAGAAGTGCACCAAAGCAACATCTAATCATTCAGACCCGGTGTCCACTCAGCATTACTCCAAGCAGTCAGCACCGTGTGCCAAACCGATCTGGAGTAGACACAGGCTACTAAGAGGTGGTCAATTGTTTCCTGCAGCTGATCTCAAAGAGGGCATGCCTCCTTACATGACAGCCCACGCCCAGGGGCGATCTCAAAGACAATGTTAGATAGATGGAAAAAGCTAACAACACCATTTCCTCGATCTTGAGAGGCTTAAGAGTATCGTCTTAACTCAGCTTCTTTCTTTTCTGGAAGTACCAAAACAAATACGTGTACCTTCGTGCTCAACTGGACACCGTTGACATGACACCCTACAAAAGAGTTTAAAACTGTCAAGCATACTCCACAGCCGATTCGATACTTACGCCCCGCGTGTGCAGCTCGAGTCCAAGTAGGATGCCGCGTCACTGTCCCGGAAGCAACCTAAAACCCAATCAAGATGAGGTGCGCGTTCGTCCCGTCGCTTGTCACCCACCAGAAACCATCCGGTTGCCCTGTGCGAGATCATAGTTTTACTCAAAGCGTTTTCCTTGATGTCGAAGACAGGGTAAAGATGCCCGGGCCAGGCATGTTCAGACAAGAACAAGAGCGTACAAATTCCAAAAGACATGCATGGCTGTAATCAAGCCACACTATCACAGGCTGCAATGATAGAATTACAGAGAGAATGGCATTGTCAGGAAGATACTAGTCGATTTTACGCACCCGTGTGGAAGATAAATGTACAAGGTAATACGTTTTTTACATTTTATTAGAAAGTCCGGTTGAAGCACGTGTGTGTTGGAAGTTGCGGTTATATTGCATCAAATCCATTTTTGATGTGATATACTAGTACTTTTTCCGTCTCAAAATAAGTGTCTCAACTTTGTACTAGCTCTAGTACAAAATTGTACTAAGCTTGAGACACTTATTTTGGGACAGAGGGAGTATTATTTTACTGAAGCTAGGGTGGCGAAGTGCAGTGTGTCCGGTGTAGTACGCTGACGCCTGTTGCATAGCGTGTCTGACGTTCCAACTACATAAACTGGGGTGCAAGTAACCCAGTTAGTGCGGTTAGCCGACGTCCAACCAATGCGGTTGATGCTCGACAGGATGTGCAGGTCATTCAGACACCAATCTTAACTGTCTTTGGGGTACGTGCAATGGTGGAACTTAGGAACTTAAACCAAGCTTGTACCTTATCTTGTGTTAGGTCCCTATATGCAGCTATGCTGCTGTGCAATCTTTTAGTTGGACCCCATGAAGAACAGAACCCTATAAGATGAAGTGTTCCAATCCCAGTTTCATCAGTCACTCCATGCACAGTGATGAAACTCTTGAATGAATCAACCCCCGAGCGAACCAATCATCTCCACATTATCCTTAAGGTCGCTACTGAACTGACGAGATGACAAGGAGATGGCAACAAATGCTAGCTGTCAAGGTTGCCTCGACCTTCCAGAGGAACTGAACATCAGACCATGGCTAGGCACGGCAGATTCCAGTCGCATACGTACTTGGCATCATGATTCTTGAGGCGTACTCCGATTCAACCAACTGTTCAAAAGCGAACGATCAAGTTCTGGCTCCTGATGTTGGAGAATATCCGTGTGAGCAGGGCTAGCTCCTGTCAAAAAAGAAACAATCCCTTTGCCCGCACTCTAAAACCCAGCGCGACCCAACTCCTTCGTACTGCATCACCAGCAAAAAGCACTGGCAACTCTCTTTTCTCTTGTCATCTTCCTCCCAAACAAGCTTCGCTGATGACGCTTTCGGAAAAAGCTTGGCTGATCATCAACACCTAACACTTCTCATATTTTCAATCACCTCGGAAGAAAAAAAGGCAAAACATCGTATCTTCACCTAATAAATTGCACCCCCACCTAGCTAGTGGCATCCTCCATATATAACCTGTTCTCTCGTGTTATGGTACGAGCGCGCGCGCACCGCTCCTCCCGTTTGCGAAACGTCTGCACTGCAGATCGATCAAAGGGTTGGGACGACAATGGGAGCACACCGCCTCGCACTGCTCGTGTTCCTTGCCACCTTGCCACAGCTGCTGCTCGCCGGCACGACCAGATACTACACCTTCAATGTGCGTACTGTGTCCATGCATTTTCTCTCGATCTCTTTTTCCCCTTGGTGCTTGTGGAATTATGCTGCATCTCAACATCGATCTGAAGCGAGCGCACAGATTGCACCTCTCAAATGCATGCATGAGTTGTCCAGTTGAGACCGTGCTGCGTGTATTTGTTCTGACAGATACCGCCTGATGTGTGGATTAATTTGCAGGTGACAATGCACAAGGTGACGCGGCTATGCACCACCCGCGCCATCCCGACGGTGAACGGCAAGTTCCCCGGCCCAAAAATAGTCACAAGGGAAGGCGACCGCGTCGTCGTCAAGGTGGTTAACAATGTGAAGCACAACGTTACCATCCACTGGTAAATCTTTGGCGCCTTGCTCAGTTGCTCTTAGTACTTAATTCTATCGGCGATAACCGTACTGCTAGCTACATTTTTATAAACAAAGTCATGGTCATCACAGTTGGGTAGTACTACTAGCAACTGCAGCCACTTTTCTGAAGACGACTCAGTTCTAGTATCTTTCTGCGAAAAATTACTCCACCTCTGGTGTAGTAGTACTCTTTTACTACGGGTAACTGGCGGTGATGTGAGCGCAGGCACGGGGTGAGGCAACTGCGGACGGGGTGGTCGGACGGGCCGGCGTACATCACGCAGTGCCCGATCCAGACGGGGCAGAGCTACGTGTACAACTTCACCATCACCGGGCAGAGAGGCACACTGTTCTGGCACGCCCACGTCTCCTGGATGCGCGCCACGCTCTACGGCCCCATCATCATCCTCCCCAAGTCCGGCGTGCCGTTCCCCTTCCCAAAACCCTACAAGGACGTCCCCGTCGTCTTCGGCGAGTGGTTTAACGCGGATCCCGAGGCGATCATAGCGCAGGCGCTGCAGACCGGTGGAGGGCCAAACGTCTCCGAGGCCTACACCATCAACGGGCTTCCAGGCCCACTCTACAACTGCTCAACCAAAGGTTGGTTGGTAACACACAAAAAAGAGAAGGGTTTCGGCTTCCATGTCGTTTTTTTTAGCTCATCATGGAATGAACATTTGCAGACACGTTCAAGCTGAAGGTGCAGCCAGGCAAGTGGTACCTGCTCCGGCTGATCAACGCTGCGCTCAACGACGAGCTTTTCTTCTCGATCGCCAACCACACGCTCACCGTCGTCGACGTGGACGCCGCCTACGTGAAGCCGTTCGACACGGACGTGGTCCTCGTGACGCCGGGGCAGACCACCAACGTGCTCCTCCTAGCCAAACCGGACGACGGCTCCCCGGCCGCCACACACCTCATGCTGGCGCGACCCTACGCCACGGGACGTGTGGGCACCTACGACAACACCACCGTCGCGGCCATCCTCGAGTACGCGCCGGCGGGACACATCAAGAGCCGCCCACTCCTGTGGCCAACGCTGCCGGTGTTCAACGACACGGCGTTCGCCGCCAACTACAGCGCCAAGCTCCGGAGCCTCGCCAGCGCGGACTACTCGGCCAGGGTGCCGATGCGGGTAGACCGGCCCTTCTTCTTCACCGTGGGACTCGGCACGACCCCGTGCCCGACGTACCAAGGGTGCAACGGCCCTACCAACGACTCCAAGTTCTCGGCGTCCATGAACAACGTGTCCTTCAACATGCCCACGACGGCGCTCCTGATTGCGCACTACGACGGCAACACCGCCGGCGTGTACACGTCGGACTTCCCCACCACGCCGTCGGAGCCGTTCAACTACACCGGCACGCCGCCCAACAACACCAACGTCTCCAACGGGACCAAGGTGGTGGTGCTGCCGTACAACACGAGCGTGGAGGTGGTGCTGCAGGACACGAGCATCCAGGGCGCCGAGAGCCACCCGCTGCACCTGCACGGGTTCGACTTCTTTGTCGTGGGCCAAGGCGCCGGCAACTACGACCCGTCCAGCCATCCCGCCGGGTTCAACCTGCTCGATCCCGTGCAGCGGAACACCGTCGGCGTCCCCGCCGGAGGCTGGGTCGCCATCAGGTTCTTCGCTGATAACCCTGGTAAGTTCATACTCCACTTGGCAAAACTGCACAAGTTATATGGGGTTGATTAATTCACAATTTTCCTTGCATGCCGGAGCAGGTGTATGGTTCATGCATTGCCACCTTGAGGTGCACACGAGCTGGGGCCTGAAGATGGCATGGGTGGTCAACGATGGTCCGTTGCCTCACCAGAAGCTGATGCCTCCGCCGTCCGATCTTCCCAAATGTTAGAGACCGGCCGTTGACCTTGACCAACATTGCTATTCATTTCTTTTCGATTGGTTTGCATAAACACAGTGGTGGATAAATTAATTACCGCACACACATAAGCACAAAAAGGTTAAAAAGATGTACTTAGTACTTAATCTTGTATGTATTTTCCCATTATCATTCTTTCCAGTGTTATGCTCTGTCCTTGTGACATGTTGCCATTGATGCTTTGCTTGCTTTTACTCCTACTTGACATTGTTTGGAAGCTTTTGTTTGAAACAAGAATGGTTGATACGCTACCTGCCTATGGTTGGGCATAAAGCCAGATGATTTGCTACACTAGGATAAGAACAGTCGAGAGAAGTGCATTCGTAGAGAGGGACCAGAGCAGTATTGGTCGATATCAGCAATGCGCGGCCGGTCTGCCCATGCCGGGACATACTGGATCTTGTACATGATCTCTTCGGTGCGCTTGACCGTGTAGTCCCTCTCTCGCGAGCTATGTCGTCCGACCAAGCGATGGGGACCGATCCCAACATGAGTACACGTCTCGCCCGGCCCAATCGCTCCCACGTGCCAACTCGTGGCCTTCTTTTCTGTCTCGACGAAGTTGACACGCTCCTGTGTGCCGCCGCCATTGCTCTCCTGTTGATCGAGTTCGAACCCGCGACAGCCACAGCCTGTATGTAGGCCGGGTCATGTGTTGATCAGCTATAACTATCACTGCACCATTTATCTCTCTACACTACATCAGATCAGTTCCGGCTGGCTGTCGATTCCATCGATGGCAGTACAGTACATGACTCATGACAGGCAGCTCGCCTGCTTGTGTGCCAACAATGTCTCGGCTGCGCTTGGTTTCTCTTGGTAACCCGGATTGAGTTCCTGTCATCGACCACTGCTTAAGTGCAGAGATGGACAGCCTGCGGCGTCTCCGCTTGCGACGAAGCTTCACGGACGAATGTGTCGGGGTGGAATGACTCGGTGAGTGGGGATTGTTTGTTATCTTCAGATAAGGAGAAACTGGTGAGTCAGAGCATTTGCATCGTGTACGTACGTGACTCCTGAATCCTGATACTGATAGGCCCAGTCAGCAGCTCCAGGACCCCATTTCCTTGAATGAAAGCTTTAGAATGTTGAAAGAGATGGAGATTGGAGATGATGAGGAGGAGGTTAACATCAACATGCTAGATGACCAGGCTGGGGAGGCAATAGAGAATGAGGAGGAAGTGGTTTTCAGTCCAATTCCCACCACAAACACAACCCAAGCTCAACCCATTCTGCAAAAATGGGGCCCAATTCAGGCACAGAGGAAGAGCTCCAGAATTGACATTGGTGGGAGAACAATCATGGAAATTGCTATAGGATCAAAGAAAGTTCAGAACCTTGAAGAACCTAAAGGTAAACACAAAGGTACAATTAAGAAAAACTCATTTGAGAATTTTCATGATCCCGCATTTATTTCTGTAGCTAGAATGGTAGGGGTAGAGATTGATGAACATAGAGAAAGCTATGCTTCTGTAGTCTCTAAGAGAAATATCCCTAAGGGGCCTACAGGGCCTAACCACTTAGGGGGGAAAATGCTCAAGCAGAAAACATAGCTAGGAATTCTATACATAACACTTTAGGAAAAGATGGTGTAGAGAACTTAGACCCCCGGGTAAGCCTGTTGGGCTGAAAAATTATGAAACTGGCTTAGATTCTCCTGTTACACCTGTGGGGTTAAACAGGGTCTCTACTGCTGCTGATGACCAGAGTATTATCTGGTCTAAAATCTCCAAACATGGGCGGGGCAAGCACCCCAAGAAAGCACTCTTTTAATATGAATTGTTTATTCTGGAATATCAGGGGTATCACTACCCCAGGAAAAAAAACATGTATCATTGATACACTAACTAAGACAAATGCTAGTATAGTTGCTTTTCAGGAAACCAAGAAAGAAGAGCTTACTACTGCCTTTCTTAAGTCCATTAGTGGAAACAAGAATTTTCTTTGGCATCATCTCCCTGCTGTAGGCACTGTTGGAGGTGTTTTGGTTGGTGTAGATGCAGATATCTTTGAGGTTCTGCAATGGAGCTCACTGAATTACTCTGTGTCTTGCAACCTGAAAGTTAAATCTAGTGGGACCTGTTTTAGAGTTATAGCTGTTTAAGGGTCCCCATATGAGGAGGGTAAAGATGCTTTTATTTCTGAACTCCATAGCCTCTTTGTAGATGACCAAATGCCCACTCTTATAGGGGGAGATTTTAATCTAGTTAGATACCAGCAAGACAAAAGCAATGGTAATATTAACCACCAATGGGCTGATAAATTTAATGCCTGGGTGGAGATATGGAGTCTTCTAGAAATTAGGATGTCAGGTAGGAAATTCACTTGGGCTAATAACCAAGAGAATAACATCATGACTACCATAGATAGGATTTTTTGCACCACTAAGCTGGAGGCTATGTTCCCTCTATGCACCTCCCAAGCTCTCCCTAGAATTGGGAGTGACCATACTCCCCTTCTATGGGATTCAGGGTTGGGGAGCAGTCCTAGGGGCTCCAGTTACAAATTTGGAAAATGGTGGTTGCTACATAAAGATTTCAAAGAATTGGCCATCAAAAACTGGACAGCTCCAGTCAAAAAAGGCAAATCAATAGATGTCTGGCAAGAGAAAGTTATAAGATTCAGGAAATTATCCAAAGCATGGAGTAAGAATGTAGAAGCAGAAATTAGGAAGAGGAAAACTGTCCTCACAGAAGAGTATGATGAGTTGGATATCAAATCTGAAACAACTTGTCTCTCTGATGTGGAGAATGTTAGGATGCAGAATATTCTAAAAGAGCTTCGATATATCTGGATTAAAGAAGAATAAACCAAAGCTAGACAAAGATCTAGGGATAGAGATATACTAGAGGGAAACAGAAACACCAAATACTTCAATGCTGTAGCCAACCAAAGGAGAAGGAAAACCCTTATTCATTCCCTTGTTGGTCCTGATGGTTCTACCTCAGACACAAGAGAAATGCTTAAAATAGCCTCTGATTTCTATAAAAATCTCTTTAATAAGGAAGATAGAGGAGGTTTCAATTTAAGCCAAGATTTTTTCTCTGATGAGGAGAAAATCTCTGAGGATAATAATGAAACACTCCAAGCTCCATTTTCTGAAAAAGAGGTGAGGGATGCCATCTTTGGTTCATACTCTGATGGAGCACCTGGACCAGATGGCCTATCCATTCTTTTCCTTCAAGAATTCTGGGAAATTATCAAGCAGGATATCATGGCCCTGTTTGATGACTTCCATGCAGGAAATCTTGACATTTATAGGTTAAACTTTGCTATGATTACTCTCATTCCTAAAGAGGAAGATGCTACTGAAATGAAGAAGTTCAGACCTATTAGTTTGCTGAATTATATTTTTAAGGTTTTTACTAAGGTGCTAACTAATAGGATGGCTACTCTTATGAATTTCCTAACCTCCAGCAACCAGTCAGCTTTCATAAAAGGGAGATTCATCCTTGAAAGTGTAGTGACAGCTCATGAAGTTTTGCATTCTACTTATCATTCTGATAATTCAGGTCTCGTTCTTAAATTAGATTATGAGAAAGCATTTGATAAGGTTAACCTAGATTTCTTAATGGAGATTCTCCAAAAAAAGAAACTTTGGTCCTGTTTGGACCAAATGGATTTATCAAATTACTCACATGGGCTCTGTGGGAGTTAAAGTCAATGGGGTTGATAGTGACTTCTTTGTAACCAACAAAGGACTAAGGCAAGGAGATCCTATATCTCCTTTACTTTTTAATATTGTTGTAGATGTGCTATCTAGAATGCTCATTAAAGCAGCTTCTCATAACCTGATAAAAGGGCTTTGTTCTGACCTTATCCCTGGTGGAGTGATATGTCTGCAATATGCAGATGACACTATCCTCTTCATGGACAAAGATGAACCTAAAGCTGCTAACCTGAAAATGATCTTGACTTGTTTTGAGAGAGTATCAGGTATGAGAATCAACTATGCTAAGAGTGAACTCATTCCTTTAGGGGTTGAGGGGGAAGAATTAACCAACTTTGTGAATACCTTTGGATGTACTGTTGATACATTTCAGGGATTCCTTTACACTATGATAAACTGAGGAGGGAAGATATCCAGCCTCTTATTGATAAGATTTTAAAGAGGATGGCTGGCTGGAGGGGGAAGCTACTGTCCTAGTCTGCTAGACTAACTCTCATTAAAGCTTGTTTAGCCAGTATTCCTATATATCTGTTGTCCTTCTTTAAGTTTCCTAAATGGGCCCTAGATTTGATTAACAGTCAACTAGCTCATTGTCTTTGGAGTGACTTTGAGGGGAACAGGAAGCTTCATCTGGCCAATTGGCACCTAGTTTGTATGAAGAAAGAACATGGAGGATTAGGGGTCCCTAACATCAGAGATCTTAACCTGTGTTTGCTGGGTAGCTGGGTCAAGAGATATGCCCAAGATGAGGGCAGAATCTGGAAAAGCATTGTACACAACAAGTATATTAGGAATGCTCCTAATATATTTGCATGTAGGCCACAGGCCTCCTCCAATTTTTGGCAAGGGGTTATGTGGGCTGCCAAAGCTCTTAAGTTTGGCTATAGATGGGTAGTAGGAAATGGTAGGAAGATTAGATTTTGAGAGGATATCTGGTTTGGAACCTCCCCACTCTCTGTTCAGTTTTGGCCTTTATACTCCATTTGTCGCCAGCAATGTGTGACAGTCTTTGAAGTTTGGGATGGGAGTAACATTAAACTTACTTTTAGGAGGATATTTACCCCTACCATGATGGAAGAGTGGTACTGCCTTGAACAAATCATAAAAGAGACTGTGCTCAAAACAGATGATGATGCAATGGTCTGGCAGTATGAATCCAAGGGGGTCTACTCCTCTAGCTCTCTGTATGCTATTATTAATTTTAGAGGGGTGAAACCTGTCTATACCCCTTCTGTTTGGTCCATTGTTGTGCCTCCCAGAATCCAGGTTTTTCTCTGGCTCCTGGCGCATAATAAACTTATGACTAAGAACAATTTGCTTAAAAGGGGGATAGATAGGAATCCTGACTGTCTTTTCTGCTCTGAACAGGAAACTGTAAATCACTTGTTTTTTGACTGTGTGGTTGCAAAAAACGTCTGGGGTGCAGTCTCCTCGTTTCTTTCCATAGAAGTAGGATCTAGCTACTTTTCCATTGCCAAATTTTGGCCTGCTAACAAGAAACATGAAGTACTTAATGCTTTTTGTGCTTGTGTCTTTTGGAGCTTGTGGAAAACTACAAATAAACATGTTTTTGACAATGCAATCTGGTCTGATGTTAAACAGATCTGGTGGCTGGTCTGGAGGACCCTCAAGAGGTGGATGATTCTGTACACCAAGGACTCGCTCGAGAAAATGCAGGGGATACTACACTGGATATCCTGCATACTCAAAAACCCACTCCAATTGACTTTGAAGTGAAAAGGAACTTGATGAGCACTGGAGGTGCCACTCATGCCTCTTCCTACTCCAAGCTTAATTCTGGGGCTCGCAAAGAGGGGTTCCAGAGTCCAGACTCTTCAAGGCCGAGTGATCCACCATCAAAAAAGGCGGTCCAGGTGATTTCCAGTCCTTCGTCGCCCCTCGACTGGCCTGGCACACCAACTCAACCCCTCAAGAAGATGAAGGGGGGCCTTATGGAGCATATCAAGGAGGTCCGCAAGATGCTTGATGCAGAAGACATGAGGATGCTGGCTGATGCAGGTGGAATGCGGATCTCACTGCTGTAGTGTTTCATCAGTTTTAGTGTTTTCAGGTTTGGGGGAGTTGGATTTCTGAACCTGTAATAGGCTGCACGCCTTTTGTTCTTTACCTTGTTTATTTTTGCTCTTTCAGAACATGCGTTTTTTTGAGGCATGCATGGTTGTTGGGACTGGCTTGGTTTCATTTATTTTGAATGGAACCGGGGGGCGACAAAACCCCGTGATGATCTAAAAAAACTTGGGAGGTGGTAGAGTAACATATTCCTTGGGCCTTTCTTTCTCGAGAAGCGCGAGGGGATAAGTCTGCACTGACGTGCGAACCTACGACGAGGAAGCAGCTTCGGTTTGGACAGAGCAGACGGCATGGCCGCGCCGGGAAACGCCATCACGGAATGCAGGCTCGCCATGCCGCCGAGATAAGGACTGGACTGGAGTGGAGGAGGGGGCCCTCTCGCGCGAGCGTTTTTGTTTCTCCTTTTCTCGGCGACAATGCATCCACAACCCACTGGTGCGTCCATTCTCGGTTTCTTGGCCCAATACGGTGAAGCCATCCCATTTGCATTTCGAGCTTTCGGCCCATGTGATAAGGGCATGGCCGAAAGGGCACCCGCCGCGCCGCGGGCGCGTAAGATTCGGCGACCGACCGACCTATGCTGCGGGCGTGCGGAAAAAGCACGCAAAAATCAACCGAGACGACGACTCCATGGGGATGCGCGGAGCCGCGCGCACGGGCGGGCCGCGCGGCACACGGCTGCACGTGGGCATCACGGGCACGGCAACGGCCGGACGTGCCGCCTCGCGCGCCCGTCCACACGTCCAGTCAAAGCACTCATCACACGAATCGGACACAGATCGCCAGTGCCGCACGACTGCGCCGAACCGAACCAAAGAACGGAACGGAGAAGAGTTAAATACATCATGGGTGTCTCAACTTGTCCGGCGCGGTCACTTTAATACCTAAACTTGTAAAATACGCAAAAGTGGTGCTATAACTTGTCGCATAGTGCATATACGGTGGCTTCGCCCGTATGACGCCATATGTGTTGTACGCGTGATGTGGCAGCTGGCGGCTGCCCCACATATCAGTGTGTGCGAGTGTCGCCTGCACCGGTGAGGTGCGTGCAAGTTATTTTTTCGAAACACCCTAAGGTTTGATTAAATGTGATAAAAACACCCTCGCTTATGCTGGTAAGCGGGAAAAACAACAGTCACTGTTTCGATCTTGGTACCTGCAGGTTTAACAGTATGTACACTAGCCACTGGGACGACGAATACTTTCTGAACAACTGTTAGCTGGAACTAATATAGTCTACGTATTGCTCTGCAATTTCCATTTTTTTCAGTATGCTGTTTGGTTTTATGATATGCAAAATTAGAAATACAATAATTACCTTAAATCTTTATTCTGTAGTTCGAAGAGGTAAGCATGACCTTTTTCTAAATTTATGTGGATTTAAACAGTTCAACATATATTATAAAATATTGTGTAAATTTTTATTTATTATGTAATGTTGCATTTTAAAAATTGTTCAGCGTGTATTAAAAATGATTGTGTAAAAACAATAAAATATGTTAAAACATGTTAAATGTTTTTGTATAAATGTAAGAATAGTTTTACACAATAAATTTTTATTACATGTTCAACATTTTTCAAGAATACGTTTACAATTTCTTAATACATGTGAGAATTTCCAAAAGTATGTTGAATTTTTTTTCAAATGCACTAACACTTTTTTAAGTTAATGGTGGTTGTAATATTTTCTTATATTTCTTTTCAAATGGGAAAAATAATCAAAAACTAATCACGAAATTGGAAAAATAAATGGAAGGAAACCTTGTGCCGGTCCACAAGACGCCATTCTGAGCATCTGGATTCATATTCCGGCAAGGCAACTTATTTTTTTTCTTCCTGTTTATTATTTCACACGGTATCACTCCTTTTTATAAATAGGAATCCGTTTCCATACTGCACGTACCACTACTATCGGCACATGTGCGCACACTGTGTCCTCAGGTACTTGTTTTGAATCGAGCCGGTGCACTTTTTTCTTTTTTTATTAGTACTATTTTATCCATGTGGAAACCTGATCTGACAGGTGCGATCAATGCAATTCGTCATATTTAAATAAAATGCGAGGTGCTTTTGCAAAACAACCAGCACGATCCACTCACAGCCATTGACATGTGGGCCAATGCCATGGTGGCACGCCATGTGTGCAGTGCATACGCCTGGATACGGATGGAGGCACCATATTTGAACACTCGAACAAATTACAACACCAGTTTCATGTATTTTACAAGTTTAGGCACCAAAGTGACCGCACCGTACAAATTGAGGCACCCGTAGTGTATTTAACTCAATGTAGAACCTCATGATGAAATGTGGCGGTGAATCCCTAAATAAACTGGACGCTGAATCAACCAAACCGGCTGCAAGATTTTACGCCGGCAAAACAGATCCAGACCCAAAGGCCAACTCCACCGCGCGACCCTATCCTGTCCGGCCCCGTCTGTTTGGGGTAAAACGGACAAACGAGGCGGCCCAGAGCGCGACGGCCCGGACCCATCTGGTTCGTTTTGTGTCCGGGCCGACCAATTTCGAGCGCAAACTTGCGCCGGGTTTGGGCCGCGGCGGACACCAAACGGACGCGCGCCTCGTCCGCGTCGGGGCCGCGTGGCAGGCGGCCACCTACCTCCCACCCTCCCACATCAATGCGCACGCGCGGGCGGCCCCGCCTGTCATCCGCCCAGGCTAGGGGTCGCGGCCCTTCTTAAATGGGAACCGTGGACCGGTCGTCGTCCACACTGTCCCACGCCACCCCGCGGCCTCCTTGAAACCCGACAGCCCCAGTCCCAAACCCTAGCCAAGAACTCGCCGGCCGGCCGCCCGCCGCCATGGGGCTATGGAACTACGGCCGCGGAGGCAAGCACGACCGTGAGGCTGGTTCCTCATCGGGACGCCGTTGCGGCTCGGTGAAGAAGGAAGAGCCCGTGTCGCCATCGCCACCACGTCGGGCCCCCGCGCCGCCCGCGTTCTCCATCGCGCCCACGGTCGCCGGCGAGCGCGACCGGCACTACATCGAGGCGGCCGTCTGCCGCCGTTATTGGGAGACGAGCACGCCGCTGCCCTGGAGCGACGTCCACCTCCCCAATAACTGGCACCTGTCGGCCGACCGCGTGCCGATCCCGCCCGTCCCGCAGAGCGGCCGTGCGTGCCGCCAGGAGATCCAGCGCCGCCGCCTCCTCCTCCCGGACGACCTCTACTACGACGAGAGGTACGCCCCGACTCGGCATTGTGGGACACTTGGCTCCGCGATGAGCACGACGTGCGGCGGGCGTCGTTCTTCGCCGGCACGTCGACGGGGCCGCGGCGGCCACGTGAGCCCCGAGCGGCTCCCCAGGCGCGCGGGCGTACGCGGGTGCGCGGCCTGACGCCCACGCCGTCGCCATCTCCATCGCCACCCCCACCTCCTCGCGTGACGGCGGAGGAGGAAGCCCGGCTCATGGCGCGTGTGCTGGAGGACTCCATGCACACGCACAACGAGCTCCAATGGGAGGGCCTCGAGGAGATGACGACCCTCTCCGCGGCCGGCGACGTCGCCATCCCCAAGCTGAAGATGGTGCTGAAGGAGGAGGTGGTGGAGGAGCCGCCGGTGGCCGCGTTCCACCCTGACCTGGTGGGCCAGGGGTGGAGCTGGTCGTGCTCCGCTGAACAGATGGCGGCCGCCCTGGGGGCCATGAACTGGTGCCCCACGCCGCCGCGGTCGCCGGAGCGGGAGGCCTCGCCTCGGGAGGAGGTGGTGCAGGCACCGGCCACCTTCCAGCCCGCCGTCCCATGCACCACGGACCGCCGACCCACCTGTGGACACCGCCGTACTACGTCGACCTCGTCAGCGACGACGACGACACCGGCGGCCAGTGAAGACGGCGACGGCCACGGCATCGACGGGCGCGGGAGGCGTTTTTTATTTTGGTTTTAAGTTAATTATGAAACCGGGTCGTTTAAGTGGACTGAGAAACTGGACCGTTTTATAGCTGTAACCCCTATATATGTTTTATGTTTTTTTAACTGCGTTTATTTACTTTTTTAGTCATTTCATTTAAGTTTTTATTTTTTTTATTCACGTCCACCCCGGATAGGTTTTGGGTGTGGCCGCGTGTTGGGCGCACCCATGACCCATCGGACAAACGCGGACACGGGCGAACCCATCGGTGCCTAAAAAGACAAAATCCAGCCAAACCGGGCGTCTGTTTGGGGTCGCGCGGTGTAGTTGGCCTAAATGACTTTACATTTCGAAAACGCCGATTGGACGGGAAAAAAAAATGAACAGACGGACGGCGGTGGTTGTGGGGCTGCATCGCCAGAAGACATGTGCGTTAAATCACCTGCTAGCCCCCTGGGAACACGACGGAACACGGCCAGGCCCCGCTTCAGGGCCCATCTGACTCAGCCCAGATTGGACTGAAAATGGAAATTCCCTTGAAAAATGAATTGCGAAGGACATCCTCACTTTTTTTTAATACGGTGCAGACGCAGGCGTTCATGCCTATACATATATATACTCATCCCTATAAACGCACGCACGTATACCCAACCTTTATGAGCACCCCCGAGTGACTGAGTTGACGCATCAATTTAAGATTGACGAAGCCGCCACACACGCCTTTGTAATCGACGGGAACATCTCCTCCTATCAAACACACATCACCGAAAGACCTGAAATAAATTCAAAAAACTGCGAGCACCGGTGTCAAATCTAGGACTTGAACCTTGATTGGCTAGGATACCACTGTCCTACTTATCATCCAATCACATGTTGGTTCGCCATCCTCACCTTGTCTGATGGCGATCAATGATGAAATGGAACATCGTATGTGTGTCACTTGTCACAACAAGCGAACTTTAGTGAGATTTATTCTCATGTGCAAAAGAAATGAGTGAGTTTGTTTGGGCTTTTTCGTAGATTCATTTTTTCAAAACAGTATCATATGTCTTAAACCGTGCGTTTAAATAATGTTTTCACAGTCACATTCCTTACGTTGAGATCTTCGAAATTAGATCACATTAATCTAACATTTTTATGTGAAATTATGCTTTCGAAGTGAACTAACATGTTCTTCCAAATTGTACTAACCAGTGCTCCCAAATGAAACTAAATTGTCCTTCCGCGAGGAAGGAAGCACGATTTTTTTAGGGAAAATGTTCTATATGTGTTTTAAAAAAGTTTCGTGCGTACTAAAAATATTCAACGCATATTATAAATAGTTCAATTGGCATAGATAACCATATTATGTTAAAAATAGTTCATCGTACATTAAATAAGTTCATTGTATATAGAAAAAAATCTATGGCAGATTTTAGAAAATTGTGTAGTGAGTAATTAAAAAAATGTTCAGAGTGTACTGAAGAAATGTTTGTAGTATATAGGAAACCAAAAGAAGAATAACCATAACAACAAAATGAAAAACTAGGAGGATAGGATTTCTTTCCAAGCAGGAGGAATGGGTGTGTTTGTCTTGTGGTGTTTTTAGATTCATCTTTTCAAAACGAACTATATCGTGAATTGTGCATCCAAATTATAAACCATTTGCACCATTACATTTGTTATGTCGAGATCTTCAAACTAGATACATTTCTTACATTTTGGACCTCCGGCCCAATAAACTCGAATGGAGGGAGTACTTAGTAACATATTAAGGGATTAGAAATGAAAAAAATTCAATTTAGATTAGGAATCTTATATTTGTATTGTTTCCCCTTAAAGGAAAAATGAAAAAAATGAAGAATATAATTTTTTTAAGAAATAATGAATAAGTGCCATTGTTATTACCCTCAAACAAGAAAGAAAATATAATAAAGGAAAACAAATTGTGACAAAACTTGCACATGTTTACACAGAAAATATGTTTTTTACAATGTCTATGAATATGCATATGATAGCGGATTTTCACAGCAAATAATTTTTCTACTCTCTTCGTTCCATAATGTATTGCATCCAGATTTCTGAAACCTCACAAACTTTGACCAAGTGTGTTGTGAAAAACATTTACATATAGAATGCCAAACATATATCATTAGATTCATCATCTGATTTAATTTCATATTTGATACTTTTGGTATTGTAGATATAAATAGTTTTCTCTATAAATTGGCCAAAGTTTGTAAAGTTTGACTTTCCAAAAAAAAAACTATATGCACTACATTATGGAATAGAGGGAGTAATGAGGAATGAAATTTTGCATTTCTATTACCATTAAAAAGTAAGGAAATAAAATAAAAACTAAAAATTAAAATATTGATGTTTTCTAAGAAATAATAAATTTGTGGTATTGCTATTATCCTTTAAGAAGAAATAGAATGAAAAAAATAATGATCAATTTTGTAGACAATCTACATAAAAATTGCGCTCTATTTAATATGCAAGTATAAGAATATAATACTGGAATTTTTGCAAAATAAAGTAGTTTGCTAAGAAAGAATGAATTAATGGCACTGGTATTGCAAAAATAATGATGTTTCCTAAAGAAGAATGAATTAATAGCATTGGTATTACCCTTTAACAATAAAGAAACTAAAAAAATCAAAAACAAACAATGACAAAATTCGCACACAGTTTACATTTTTTTTATAATATGCAAGAATAAGCATATAATAGTGAAAAAATGTTTTAAAAGAAGAACCTAAGAACGAAAGGTGTAGTTGATATACCCTTAAATAAGGGTGGAAATGAAATAAAAAGTAGAATAGAGTTCAAGTTTCGAAGAAAGAACTAACCACTGGCTTTGGTATTACCCATCAAGAAAAGAGAAAATAAAAACTACTCCCTCCGTTCCTAAATATTTGTCTTTTTAGAGATTTCAAATGGACTGCCACATACGGATGTATATAGACATATTTTAGAGTGTAGATTCACTCATTTTGCTCTGTATGTAGTCACTTCTTAAAATCTCTTGAAAGATAAATATTTAGGAACGGAGGGAGTAAAACTTAATCATGTAATAAAGTTTTTTCATGAAAAAATAATTAGTTGTATTGGTATTGCCCGTTAATATAAATAAATAGATAGGCAGATAGATAATCTAATAAATGGCAATAATTGCACACAATATTCGCAATTTTTTTAATATGCAAGAATAAACATATAATTGTGGATTTTTTGCAAAAAAAAATTAAGAAGGAATGAATTAGTAGTATTGATGTTACCCTTTAAAAAAGTAAAGGAAATAAAAACTAAAAATCGAAATAATGAAGTTTGTAAAAAAATAATAATTAGTGGCATTGGTATTACCTCTAAAAATAAATAACATAAAATAATAAATAAATCAAAATAATAAATTTTCTAAGAAAGAGTTAGTGACATTGGTATCACCCTTTTAGAAGAAACGTAAAAAAATACAAGACAAACAATGAAAATTTTACGCACAATATACAAAAAGTGTGAAAAATAGGCATGTAATAGTGAATTTTCACAAAAAGAAAGTTTTCTAAGAAACAATAAATTAGTGGCATTTGTGGTACCCTTAAAGAAGAAAAAAATTAAATAAAAACTAAAAATCAAAACAATGAAGTTTATAGGGAATAATGAATTAGTGACTTTTGTATTACCCTTCAAGAAGAAACAAAATGAAAACAAATTTAAAAGTCTTACACATAACTTTGCATTGAAATTGCCAATTTTCTGGCATCCACAGAATAATCACATAATACTTCAATTTTCACACAAATTGTATAATTTTTGTATGTACTCATTTACACTTTCCCAACATCGTAAAAATACCCACGAAAGAGAAATAGATAAAACCAACAAAAAAAATGTGAGGGAGAACTTCATTCAGTGACTCCGCGATCGCCCTCTAAGCGATCAAAATAAGGTAAAGCTTGAAGATAAAGACACATAAAAACTGAAGAAAACAAGAAAGTGAGAAATTGGAAGGCTGGGTCATCAAATGGGCTTGATAGAAGTCGCTCGTTCTCACGGGTGAAGCCCATTAAGAAATTGACTGCCCAAAACAGAAGTCAATAAAAAATTCCAGCCCAAAACAAGACACACCACTCGACGGGAAAAATGGAGTACAAATCTTGGGGCAACAATCAACGGTTAGAAAAAACGAGTCACCCAAATTCAATTTTGTGGCAATACGTTTAACTAGAGTGATTACTTATGACAACAAATGATTGGCAAACTCTTAACAACAAGCATGTTTGACGACTATACCCATGAGTTATTTCCAACCTTGCAAAATCAAGGATGATCATTTTTGCTACTTACAGATATCTATTCCACTGCAATGACGCACGGGAAGCAGAGATACGTGCACTAATGCAGGGCATGGCCCTAGCCCTATAACATCCCGAGCTTCCCGTTGTCGTGTTGTCGGATTCGTCCTTGGCCCTGTCGATTTTCAGTGGTGATTCACTACTTCAGTCTCGATATGGTCATTTAGTTTTGGAGATTAATTCCCTGAGAGAGAACCAGGAGTTTATTTCGTAAAAGCTTCATCGTAGCCAGAATAGAGTTACAGATTGTCTGGCAAGATATAGTCGTACTGAACGTAACACAACGGTGTCGCTACACAGAGGGCACCATGTACCCAAGAATTCTTGCCTCTTAATTGTAACTCTATTATATTGAAATAAAACTTTTTTTATCCCAGCAAAAAGAAAAATCAACAGGTGCCAACATAATCTGTATACGCGAAGAAACTCGCAATTACTAGAAATCCAAGCCCAGTCCAAGCATCCATCCATCCCACTGGATGGTCCAGTTCACCCCCATCCTCTCCAGCCTCACCCGTTATAAATAGCGTGGATTCCTCAGTCCTCGCACTCCCCACATTCCCCTTCTCTCAGTCTCCACCACTTCACCCTCCCCTCCAAGCATACAACACTTCAAGAAAAAGCGCAAACCCATGGAGTTCTACGATGACGAGAAGTGGAAGTTCTCCAAGAAGAGCCGGAACAACGGCAGCTGCAGGCGCGTCTCCAGCGGCGGGGGCGGCGGCGGCGACCCGTTCCTCAAGAGGTCGGCCAGCACAAGGGACCAGGCGATCGGCCGGCGGGCGAGCGCCACCGCGGCCGCCTCGGCGAGCGGGTGCGCGGCGCCTTCGTTCTCGAGCCGGTGCGCGGGGCTGGTGAAGGAGCAGCGGGCGCGCTTCTACATCATGCGCCGCTGCGTCACCATGCTCGTCTGCTGGAAGGACTGCTCGTAGCCATGGCCTCCCGCCGCCGCCGCGCTCAAGATCTCCCCCGCCCCCGCCCGCCGTTTCTCCCCCGGATTAGCCACAGTACAGAGGCAAGAGATCGAGGATGTCGAGTAGGCGGCTAATTGGGTGATGTATGTACAGATCAGCCTCTTACTAGGAGTCAGTCTTGTTTTTCCTTCCTTTTTTTCTCGTCCCATTTCTGGGACGGTTCTTGGAGAAACTACTACTAGTGCTTGATTAGTTAGTGATTAGCAGCAGAGTAGTTAGTGCTGCAACCTTAGAGGAGGTGGTACTGTGGGCAAGTTTTGGGATCGCCATCTGAAGGAGAGGGAGGATCTTGTTGTTGTTGTTGTTCAGCTGCTGCTGCTGCTGCAGAGCAGAGGCTAGCTAGGAGAAATCTGAGACAGGGCTGGGCTAGCTAGGCCTAGCTGAAATCTAGTGGATCTTCTTCTACTCCTACTATTGTACTCCTACTGCCAGTGCAAGGCTGGAAAGTTGTGACTACTGTATGATGTATAGGTAAAGAAATGAGACGCCACAGCATATACTAGTATGTGCTCATCCTCCTCCTCCTCGATCTTGTCATTTCTCCTGGCCACGGCCCACGGCAAGGATGCTAAGTAGAGAGTTGCAAGTGGACATAAGAGGAATCAAATGGATGGTGTGGTGGAGGAAGACGAAGAAGAGAAGAGTAGTGGTGAGCAGAGGAAGAGCGTTTGCTTTGGGATCAGGGAGGGGGCAGTAAATGGGGGTGGTGACGGTGATGGCATCCTCTCCCTTGTCCTCACCCTTATGGGACTGCCATTTCCGGCGTGGCCAGCTGACGCCACTCCATTATTGCGCTCTCCCTCGCCCTCAGACTAGCCAGAGTAACTTTCAGCAGTAACATAGAATCCAACTCAGCAATTTTGCTTACGTGACACTAATGAGGAGAGAGGTAGCTGTAGTAACTTAGCTAGTTACTGTAACATCACATGTCCCAATGCAATATGAGTCTATAGCCTAATAAATGAAGCTCTACATGTTACCACACTTATATTACTATCCACTATGAAGGTAATAACATAGTCTAGGGATATGTGTATGTTACTCTCCATTGTGGCTAGTCTCAGCTTGGAACAAACGCAAAAACAGAGTGACCCAGAGAAATACGCACACTCAGCCATGAGTGCCTCACTTGGTGGTAGGAGTAGTAGCTAGGACGCTCTGATCTGAGGCCGGCCGGCCGATGCAGTTTTTAATTTCGTGTGCAGTCACATTGCGTCAGTGGAGTAGGCCTCGGAACCCATTGTTAATAGCAGGGGAACGGGGGGTTGGAGCGGTAGATCGATCAACATCAACGGAGGGAATCAAAGCATCAAACAGTGTGCAAGGCAGGTTTTTGCTAGCAGTACCACTAGCACATGCCGCTCCTTTCGGCTTTGCCCCTCTCGCTCGCTCACCCTGCTGCAGGTGAATCGGGCCACGCCTCTCCTGCCGATGCACGCATGCAGACGCAGTACTCCGCCGATCGATCATCATGCCCCTCTGCGCCGCACGGCGACGCCGCCATTGGCCGCGGCGCGGGAGGACGCTGTGCGCTCGTGTGGACTGGATCTCGAGGGCCGGGGTCGCCTTCGCTGTTCGTGCACGCACGCACGCACGTACGGACGACGCGCCGCACGACGACGGCCCGTGATCTCTAGCAGCTGGGGAGGCGTTTGGCGCGCACCGGGCAGCACCTGAATCTTTACCTACACACGCCTGCACCCGCAGATGCGCCAAAGCGTACGCGCGCACCCGCATGCATGGCGATCACAATCTTCCGATGATCGTCTCTTCCAAGCGCACGGCAGCGATCAATCCTTCACAGCATCCTGGGATTTAGGCAAATCTGCGCTGCAATCAGTACGTGGTCTGGTGCGAGGCGTCGCCCGGACGAAACTCTTTGCTGGAACGGGTCGGCAGCGTGACGGGGACCTGGCTACGGGCAACAGAACAGGTAGGCCCGGGCGTTTGGGCTCTTGCGAGCGCAAGCAGGAGCAAGCAATTAGTCTGCTGTTACAGGTTGGTGGCTGGGGAAAGCTACGTGAGGTATCGTCAAAAGAGTAATGGAACTCGTGTCAAAAATAAAAAAAGAGTAACGGAACTGTGGTGGTGCCGAACTGAGGCCCCAAATTGAGAATGAGAAGGAACTCGATCCGGTCCACCACCACGGCAACCTACCCTTTTTCTCCTTCGGATCGCGCGAAAACTAATCTTTCTCATCGCACAAACCTAGGCATGCCGGTTAGTTTACGATATCGGCTTACTCCTGCCCGATTTCCCAAGAGACAGACTGAATCATCTCGCAGAATGTGGCAAAGTCAGGTCAAGAGAAGACGTGCGCTTTCAGGCTTGCTAAACTACTACTACTAGTACTAGAAGTACTTTTATAAGTAATTAGCCATGAGATGGACTCGGGTCCCCTCGGTGGGTTATACCGGACCCCGGCCGGTTGACGGAGATGCATGGGCTCTTCACGCCCAAGCAGAGCGCTGAGATAGATAGGGAGATTATCACGGCTTTTGCTGCCACGGCGGACATGGGTGCACTGTGGAACTATTACACCGCTACTACTTGTACCAATCCACCATCATCAGCTACTAGCTGGGAAACGTTACCCCCGTGGTGCAAGGCACAACCCAACCCAACACAAGGGGAAGGAAAGAGCGCAAGTGGTCGACCCAGCACAGGAACGAACACTGTGCCTCCGTGGCCCCTCCTCTCGTGTCCTGGGCGAGACAGTCCATGTGCCCGGCCCGCACCAAACACCGAAGTGACCCTCCCTATCTTGTCATGCCCTGCCTGGTACTGCTAGTAACAAGTCTAGTAATAGTAGTGGTAGCAAGGATAAGCACGGCTCGGCAATTACAATCGCCATGCGTGCCACGGCAGAGCAGGCAACTGATTAGTAGATCAATCGGCTGGAAAAGCACTGTGCCAATCATTCATGCCCATTGGCCAAGACGATACGATGCTCGCTTCACTTGCCCAAGTGACAGGGACCGACCGTGCAAATAAAAACGTGCTGCCTGGGGCCATTTTCTTCCCGGTATCTATAGAACGAGAATTTATCCATCTAGACCCTAAGAGATATATCCTCTAGTATACATATAGTATGAAAGAAAGGAACTAAAAAGGGAGCGATTGGATTATGGATAGCGGGAGCACTGTTACCACGTATGACTATATGATGAGGATGGAGCCAGATGCTTTGCTTTTTCATCATGTCGCCGATTGCTGCTGGATTCTTCGAGTGATTGCTCGCTAGATACTCTGATGATTGTAGCCGCCGGCCCAAGATGCACTTGTGGAAAACGGCATGATATATTTTTGCCTTCCTTCGGTAACGGAGAAGTTTGTCCCCGAATCTTTGCGATCGGTAGTAAAATCCATGTCAGAGCGCGCGTGCTAAATCCTGTCGCACGTTCGTTTGACTCGATCCGGCTGGCGCTCCTCGTGCGTCGTTTCTCTGGGGCCCCTTGTTTCGGTTTCATCTTTGCCACAACTTCTGTAAACATGTCTGTGTTCTTCCCCCTCAGTCGCCTTATGCATGTGCTACATCAGGGTTTGCAGATAGTTATTAATCCATGTAGTTGTACAGCAGCATATGTAGTTTAGATCTACTGGCAGAAATGTGCCGTTGAACGTACTACTCCGCTTCTTTTCCCCGGGGCCATTGAACGTACTTTTTTTTTGAAACGGAATGGCGTGCGCGTGCCGTTGAACGTACTTGAATGGCCTGCTCTTACCGGCGGCAAGGTCGTCCTTTTTCTTTTTGCAGAGTATTCTGCGCAATAACACAGACGACAAGGGGGATTTGTGATCTCGGGGACAATAGCACCGGTGACAAATCAATTGGGTACGTTCCCAGTTCTAATTCACACAGAAGATGCCAGAAAGGAACAACAAACCGCATTTTTTGGGAAGCAGTGGCGAGGCAACGGAAGTGTGATTGCACGATCGTTTCCTTTTGCCCGCGCAGCGCAAAACGAGACGAGGAAATGCAGGAAGGAAGGAAACGCCTCCCGGCAACGCAGCACGGGCCGCGACTTTTTTCCCACTCGAGTACACAGCGGAACGAAGCAACCACCCACCCGTGCGCGCGGATGCGACAGATGACAACCTTTTTCTCCGTGCTCTCGAGAGTTGCCGCCGCATGCACGCACGCACGCACTGAGACGTACGCAGGTGGAGCCGGAGAGGACGGGCTGGGTGGGTCATCATTCAACATCGAAATAGGTTTCAGCACCACCGCCAGCAGATGTGATGATGCTCCAGACCGCGCGAGATGGAGGTGAATACACAAGCGGCATGGATGGATCCCCACACGCACGCACGCGCGCGCGGCGTTGCCGGCTTGAGCTATCCAATCGGCCGCGGACGTCCGTGCGTGCGGGCGTGGTGCAGAGTGGAGACGGCACGCTCGCTAGCTCCCAGACGGCGTCCCCGAGCGTGAGCTGGTCGTGCCACCACATGTACTACATGGACGTGCGTCCGTGCGTGCCCGAAGATCAACGCTGCGCTGCCGGCTGCGACAGGGGCGGGATCATGGGCCGTGACGCTGACCGTTGACCAGCCAGACACAGCGGTGCGCGGAGCCCACGGACGGATGCATGATGGGCTGGAGGCCGTCCGGCGATACGTAACCAGCATCCCGGCCGGCGTCCAAGCATGCACATAGAGCCGAGGAACCGCGACAAGGCTCAACATCACACGTGGGAGTGGCGGCCCCACGCTCCCCCACCAACCGGACCTGGGCCCGCCCCGCTGATTTCGACGCCCCCGGACCCCGGCGGCCGGGACCGCGACGGCGTACATACATACTGCCCTGCCCTGCCCGTGGGTGGCGCGTCACGTCGTACGTCGGCGCCTCACGGCGTGGAATCCACGGCGGCGAGCCGGGGAGCCGGGCCACGTGCGGCGGGCCCTCGCCAGCCTCTGTACTGTCTGTCACGGCACGCTCGCGGACGCATAGCCCCGGCACGACGTGCGTGCTCACATGAATGGCGACTGGTTTCACACTCACACCCCACACTGAAAACCTGTGTAGAGTACGTACTTCCTTTTTATGTGAGTTCTCGCGCCTGGCCACTGGAAGATCTGCCGGTGGACTCAACAAGTTCCAGAGAAATTAGACCACACCCACGCAGCTGCTCAGGGAGTAGTACGCATGCGCATGCATGTGCACGTGAGAGAAGATGGTAATACTGCTGCACAAAAGTGGGTGGCTTTGACTATCTGTGACGGATGACCACGCACGCACGCACGCACGACCAACTCCACTTCCATCGTGCAAGTGCAGCGCAGACGGTGCAGGCGTGCAGGTGACTACTTGAAGGCCGAGTTGATTCTGGCACCAGCACAAGGCTGCTCTGCGACTTGCTACCTGCTTTGGAGTATAAGTAGACTTTCACACTTGCGTGTAGTTTTGCCCACAGCCAATAAATGTGGAAATGGACAAAACTATCCCTTTTGTGAAACATCAACACAAAATGAACGCAATCTAAAAATATTTTATAAAATGCCCCTCTTTTGCATTACGTCCGGTGCTAAGGCGCCATGATAGCGATATCTAGCATCGCCCCCCGGCCTAGGACGCCATGCCAAATAGCATGGCGCCCTAACCCGGGGCGCCATGCTATAGCCCCGAGTGTCATGCAAAAGGGCCACTTCATGAAATATTTTCAGATTTGGGTCATTTTGTGTTGAAGTTTCGAAAAAGGGTCAGTTTTGTCTATTTTAACCCAATAAATCTTCTTTACTTAGAGCATCTACACCCGGAGACCCTAAATCCGCCTCAAACGTCTGGGCGTACAGTCCAGTCAGTGACCGATAAGAAAAAACGACCTAGACGTCCGCCTCAAACCTACCTCAAACGCCCGGGCTGACCGGCACCCCTCACATCTAGCTAGGCCAAATATGGGGTGCATATGGGGAGGCCCGGACGTGACCGAGCACGTCTGCCACGTCGAACCCAGCACACGTTGGCCCACCCGATCCCACAACTAACTGTCCCCATCAGCTCCCCGGACTAAAACCTAACCACTCCCCTTCACCCCCAAGCTCCCGTCCGGCGATCTTCGACCTTCTCCGGCATGGTAGGCAGCGGATCTGACTCCGACCGGTCTGGATCCATCGACGTCGACTGGGGTGTTGTCGTGGAATTGTCACGGCAGATGTCCTCGAGCTAGGACTTAGTCGTAGAGCCATCGCAGCTAGGAAGCTTGAAGGGGTTAAACGGGACAAGGAACACGAGGATTATACTGGTTCGGCCCCTTACAGTGAAGGTAAAAGCCTACGTCCAGTTGAGGTGGTATTGATTAGGATTTCGATGACCAGGGAGCTTAACTGCTATGCCTGGCTCTCGACGAGATCTTTCTTCTCCCTAAACCGCCGTCGGGTCGTCCCTTTATATAGAGAGGTTGACGCCCAGCAGCTCTCAGAGTCCCGGCCGGCTCATAAGAGTGTCCGGCTCGGACTCTCAACTATTCTTGCCTTACACTACAAGTTCTATCATAATGGCGGTTGTAACTACGGGCCTTAAGCCATATCCGGGTCTTAATCCCATCTTTGGCCCGCCGTCTTCAAGCTTGGCGCCGGGCTTCAGGCGATGACCATTATGAGTAACCCGGCCCCTCCTGGTGGGTGACTTTAAGGTTTATATCCTCAACATTAGGCCCCAGATTGATTTGAGCCGGCTCATGTCAATCTTCAATCCTTTCAACAGAAAATCTCCGGCTTACAATTGTGTGAAGGCCATACCCGCCGTGACGTCATCTTCTGGATTCCGGGTAACCCGTCGTGACGTCATCTTCCATTAAGTCCATTTTTACTCCACCATATCCGCAACGGATCTTATCTTTAACTGCCGTCCCGAAAATCGAGGCGTTGTTACGGTGAGATAACCGCGCCGTGGCCTCCTCGTTTCTCGCGCCCACTTATGAGCTTGCCCTTATAAGTAGCCCGGCCCAATGAGCCTCCAGTCACTTCGCCACCTCCATCTTCTTCCTCTCGCCACTGTGCTGCGCTCGAGCTCCACCGCCGCCGCCGCCGCCGCCGTGGGTCTTCCTGTCTTCACCAACTCCGGCCGCTGCATCAACCTGTCGTGACCAGATAACGGCGGCGATCTCCGCATCTCTCCAGCACCCGTAAGTCCCTGTTACTCCGTAGAGTAGATCCACATTAGGTTCTTGGCTGTTCTTCCCGTGTTCTTCGCCGTTCATCGCGAGCCCTTGGTAGATTTCATTTTTACCACCCTTCTTGATCTTTAGACTGTATAGACTGTTGCGGTAGTTGTTTCACTTCCATTCCCAATGTACATAGATCCCCTTTTACTGCATAGAGGCTCCGTTCGAACCCGCGAACTTCTTCTGCGTCTGTTTTAGGTCTAGAAATTTTCCTCTTAAGTCGACCATTTTGATCCAAATTAGTTACTGCGATGTGTGAAACCTGTTTTCACCACACTTAGTAAAAACTGCATCTGTTGAGTCATGGCGGCTTACATGTCCGGCTCAAAGAAGCCACGCGCCGTAAAATTTTCCGGCTCATTTATGATAAAGCTGTAGACAATTGAATTACTCTCAATACCACCAGCGGCTTATATAACCCGATGCATTTAGCTATATGTCATTAGGCCCCTTTCATAAGCCGCCACTTTAAACATTGAACTGTAAATTTCCTCCGGCTTATAATTAAACCGGACATTTCCTTTTATCATAGGCTTCCGGCTTTCACCATGCTTCCCAAAGCTCCCAAAGCACCCATCACATGCAACTGGATGAGGTCCAACGTCACTGACGAAACCTTAGCAGACTTTGTGAAAACGGGTTACCTGCCCAAGAAGGACGTCATGTCTTACCGCGCCCCTGATCCGTCAGAGGAGAGACCACAGCCAAGGGACGGGGAGGTGGTAATATTTGCGGATCACATGAGCCGGGGCTTCGCACCGCCCGGCTCAAAGTTCTTTAGAGATGTGCTGAATTTCTTTGATCTGCGGCCACAAGACATAGGACCCAATTCCGTGTCAAACATAAGCAACTTCCAAGTATTCTGCGAAGTCTACCTTGGAGAAGAGCCCAGCCTTCTGCTCTTTAGAGAGCTATTCTATTTGAACCGCCAGAATGAGTGCGCCAACGGACCAAGCCTGGAACTTGGTGGAATCTCTATTCAACGCTGGAGAGACTGCCTTTTTCCTTACGCCGAGCCGCCAAGCCACCCAAAGGACTGGAACCAGACGTGGTTCTACTGCCAGGACACTTCGCCGGCTGACGAGAGCCCGCTGCCCGGCTTTCGTCCCTCACGCCTGGAACCAACTCACCCTCTGTCAGACAAGCTATCGCAGGCGGAGCGCCAACCTCTGATCCTCACCATCAACAAAATCAAGGCTCTCCCGGGAAATGGCCTCAATGGAATTGATCTGGTCCGGGTCTGGATCTCGTGGCGGGTGATCCCCTTGAGTCGCCGCCCCGGCTTAATGTGTGAATACACAGGCCGGAAAGATGACCCCCTGCGACACAGCCGCAACGATCTTCCTGAAGACGTTGCTGAAGACATGACCAAGGCCCTCTTGAATGAGAGCTTGGCAGACTGCGGGAGGACCGGCTTAAGCCCCTTCTGCAAGACCAACCCGGCTCCAGCGGTAAGCCGCTGATCTAAACATCTTATTTTCTCCTTTAGATAGTTTTCATCTGAACCTTAAGAAATCTTCATTGTATTTTTTCAGGCTGATGATAAATTCTGGAAGGTTAAGTATGACCATGAGGCGGCCAAGAAGGCCAGGAAGGCTAAGAAAGCCGCCAGGAGAGCCGCTCCCCGCAAGAAGGGAAGCAGGCCTACTGCTTCAGATCTGCTCCAACTAAGCGACAGCTCCGAGTCAGAGGTAACCCCTGAACCTGTAAGCTCTTGCTGTATTTCTTGTTTATTTCTGTCCACCTTATCAATACTGTTCATCAGCAGGATGACACCAGAGCAAGTAACCCGGTGATTGAAGAGGTAATGACACTTTCCTCCGACTCGGAGCCCTTGCCAAGGCTGAAAGTCCGAAGAGTAACCCGGAAAGTAAGATTTTCACATCCTTTAGCTTATCAAGATCCTCAATTTCTTTTGAAGCGACAGATTCATGAGAGCCGGCGGCACACCCGGACAAACAAGGACGCTGACCTCTCCTCCGGTTTACCTGAAGCGTCGAGGAAACGCAGGACCGAGGTTATCTCCCACTTGTACCCTTTTCATCCTTTGGCGGGTGTTATACGTCAACCGCTCAATTCTTCTGATTCAAACTATCAGGAAACCTCACCTTCCTCTGGTGACTCGATGCAATCAAACCTGCCGGCCTTCAAGACCGTACCCGGGTAATGATGATCATCTCTTGTTGTGCTTATCTTTACTCATACTTTTGTACTAACCTTTTTGTCCTTTCAGTGCCCAGGCAAAGCTCAACAAGAGGGCGAAGAAGAACAAGCCGGTCGAAGAGCCGGACTTGCCTGAGCCGGAGGTTGCAGCTCAAGAACCGCCAGTTGCCTCTGCTCCTGAAGCCACCGCTCCAACCGACAAGCCAATCGCAGAGACTTCTGCTAACCCGGAGACCTCCAGCCCGGCTCAGCCGGCCGATGACCCGGACGTGGTAATCACCCAGACGGAGTTTGTTGAGCCGGGGAGACCTACTGCGCTGGCCAAGTGCTCCGCCAAGGAAGAGTTGCTAGAGCGCCGCCGGGCCAATCTGGACCTCACCAACTATGCTCACTTGAGCATCGGAGAGATCGTCTCCGGCTATGTTAGTCAGGTGCACAAGAGCCGGGATTTGGAGATCGACATGGTGAATTAGATACAGCAGAAGTCTAAGGTACCACTCTATTGCTTACCACATAGGTATCTTTACCATACTCTAGCGCCCAAGTCTACTACTTATGATAGAATATGTTGTAGACTTAAGTTCCGGCTTACTTCCATGAACCGGTAATTTGTAGATGGAAACTTTCAACATGCATTAGCCCCCCAAGTGCCAAGTGTCTTTGCTTGGAAAGTGCTTGGGACTTTAAAATCTCATAATAATTGTTCAGGCTATAACCCGGAAATTGTGCAGGCCGCTTGCAAAAAATTTGAAACTGATATCTCTGAGCTGAAGAGCCGCTTGAAGACTCAGGAAACTGAGACCCGGAAGGCCAACGCCAAATTTGAGTCCAGTATTGCTGCTCAAGAGAAGCTGAAGAAGAACTTTGAAGCTGAAAGGAAAACTTGGGCCGAAGAGAAAGCTACTCTGGTGAGTCGGGCTGAACAGGCGGAGAAGGCTCTGTCGGAGAGAACCACCGAACTCTCCGGCTTAAAATGCCACGTGTCACAGATGGTCGCCGCAATCTTCGGTAAGTCATTCCACCGGCTCTCGTCAAGTTTATAATCTTGATGTCTCATAACTCCCATCATTGCCAGCTGCTTATCTTACTCTGTTAAACAGGCCCCAGAAGCGCCAACCTCAATCAGAGCGTGCTGACCAAGCTGAAGGCCGTGTACACCCTGGTGGAGCAACTCTACACCGGGTCACAGCGCGCCTTGGTCGTGGTGGCCCTATCCAATGAGGTTCCGACTCACCTGGCGGAAGTACTTCGTCGGCTGGCCGTTCTTCCTCAGCGTGTTCAAGAGCTACGACGGGCCTCTGCAAGAGCCAGAGCCATAGCTGCTCTGAGCCGGGCCAAGGCTTTCCTTCCAGAGCTAGACCCGGCGGACATTGCCCTTGGCTACCCCAGCTTGAAGGAAGACGGCACCCCTTTCGACCAAAAGGACTTTGCTGCTTGTGTGAAGATCGTGCGCCCGGTGGCCACCCTGATTGGGAATGACACTGATCTGACCAAGTACCAGCCGGGCTACGATGCAGAGAATCAGAGGATCCCCACTCCGCGTTATGAAGCCATCAGCTTAGTCCCGCCGACTCGTAAGCACACCTTTTCCCCGGACATTAACCCGGCCGGGTTAATTGACGAGGAAGCTCAGTTTGAAGCTTTGAGCGGCATTGACTGGAAATCGTCAACCTTCCAGGTCTTGTGAACAGCCGGAGGAGCGGAGAGGGATGAGCCGGAAGCTTCAACTCGACAAGCATCTTAACTTGTAGGCGGCTCATGACTACATCTTTAAAACAATGCCTCATCTTTTGGACTCGGGGAGTCTTGTAATAGAGTAGGATCAATATTTTAACTTTGTCGTGCCATCGTGCACCTGTTGAATGCTTAACTCCATTTGAAGTGGCTTCCTTATATTCTTCCGGGTCATAATTGATCATTCATTTTCCTTAAGCTCAAATAGTTGTCTTTAACTATCCTGCATAGAAAAACAAATCACAAGTCTCCTGGCGGTTTACCGTACTGAGAAATCATCGTCTCATATATATAACCCGGAATATGAATCTAAATCACCCAAGACCGGTCCTCAATTAAATCCTTGATATAACCGTAATAACATACTTACAGGCCTTCAAATCCGCTTCCGGTTTGTATAACCCGGATAATAAGGTTGGTACCTCAACTCCGGTTTACCTGTTTTGATAATACTGATTGCGTGTAACTAACCTTGTGAATGAATCAAAGTTAAGTCGGCGGAATAAGAATCGCCGTGTACACTGTTGATACAACCAGAAGAACTTGTTGTAAGCCGAAAAATCAAAACTTAGGGGCTTTTGGTTCGAATACGACCAGAGACCCGTCCCAAAGGGGTTAAGCTAAGATTCGAATGCGATCACATAGCCCCCAGTGGGTTCAGCGATGCCAATCAAGAGGGTACCGACAGCTATGTTCTCTTGGGTTCGAATACGACCCATGTTTGAACAGGAAGCCCCCAAATGACCTTGAGAATTGTTTAACGACGCTGATTCGAATACGATCCACGTCGGTTCCCAAAGGGGGTTGAGCCATGATTCAAATATGATCAAGGAAAACTCCCCAATGAGCTCGGCACTTTGCCAATCAAATCGATATCGACAGCTATGTTCTCTTTGGTTCGAATATGACCTATGTTTGAACAGGAAGCCCCCAAGTGACTATATTACGTACGGCTAGATTCGAATACGATCATAAGCTGGATCCACCTCCAAGTTACCATGTGATCTTGCAATGGAAACAACACATTTACCTTTGGAGGAGAAAAATGACAGAGGTCATGCTTTATTGCTTATCATAATATATACATGGCTTATAGAAATATGTACACTACGAGAGCCGGTGGCTCAAGTGTAATAAGGCCGAAGCTGAGCCATGTTCCACGGCCGACGGGTCTCCTCCTCCGACTTGCGTGAATCTTTGTGCTCCCGAATGTCAATGAGGTAATATGACCCGTTGGGCAAGTTCTTGCTGACCACAAAGGGTCCTTCCCAAGGCGGGGATAGCTTGTGCGCATCTGTTTGATCTTGGATGAGCCGGAGCACCAGGTCACCTTCCTGGAAGACCCGGGACTTAACCCGGCGACTGTGATAACGGCGCAGGTCTTGTTGGTAAATCGCTGAACGAGCTGCGGCCACGTCACGCTGTTCGTCCAACAAGTCAAGAGCATCTTGGCGCGCCTGTTCATTATCCGCCTCAACATAAGCCGCCACTCGAAGCGAGTCATGACGGATGTCACTGGGGAGGACTGCTTCTGCTCCATAAACCATGAAGAAAGGCGTGTTACCCGTAGACCTGTTAGGAGTAGTGTTGATGCTCCATAACACGGAGGGTAACTCCTCCACCCAACAACCCGGCGTCCGTTGCAAAGGGACCAAAAGCCGGGGCTTAATGCCCTTCAAGATCTCCTGATTAGCTCTCTCAGCTTGACCATTGGATTGAGGATGAGCCACTGATGAAACATCAAGTCGAATATGCTCTCGTTGACAAAACTCCTCCATGGCGCCCTTGGACAGATTGGTACCATTGTCAGTTATAATGTTGTGTGGAAAGCCAAAGCGAAATATCACCTTTTTCATAAATTGAACCGCCGTGGCCGCGTCACACTTGCTAACTGGCTCTGCTTCAACCCACTTTGTGAACTTGTCAACTGTCACCAAGAGGTGGGTCTTCTTATCCTTGGACCTTTTAAAAGGCCCAACCATATCAAGCCCCCAGACTGCAAACGACCAAGTGATTGGTATCATCCTCAGCTCCTGAGCCGGCACATGAGCCCGTCGTGAGAACCTTTGGCAACCATCACATTTACTGACCAAGTCCTCCGCATCAGCATGAGCCGTCAGCCAATAAAAGCCATGACGAAAAGCTTTGGCCACAAGGGATTTTGAGCCGGCATGATGGCCACAATCCCCTTCATGAATCTCACGCAAGATCTCTTGGCCTTCCTCAGGGGAGACACAACGCTGGAACGCTCTCGTAACACTGCGGCGATGCAACTCACCATTGATAACAACCATTGACTTAGACCGCCGGGTTATTTGTCTCGCCAAAGTTTCATCCTCAGGTAAATCTCCCCGGGTCATGTAAGCCAGATAGGGCACTGTCCAGTCCGGGATGATGTGGAGAGCCGCCACCAATTGTGCCTCCGGGTCAGGGACAGCCAAGTCTTCCTCTGTGGGCAACTTAACAGAAGGGTTATGCAAGACATCCAGGAAAGTATTAGGCGGCACCGGTTTTCGCTGAGAGCCCAGCCGGCTTAAAGCATCAGGCGCCTCGTTCTTCCTGCGATCGATGTGCTCTACTTGGTAACCCTGAAAGTGTCCAGCAATGGCATCAACTTCACGGCGATAAGCCGCCATAAGAGGGTCCTTGGAATCCCACTTGCCCGATACTTGTTGAGCCACTAAGTCCGAGTCGCCGAAGCATCTTACCCGGCTCAAGCTCATCTCCTTAGCCATCCGAAGACCATGGAGTAAGGCCTCGTACTCAGCCGCATTGTTAGTGCAAGGAAACATCAACCGTAGCACGTAATGGAGCTTGTCACCTTTAGGGGAAGCCAATACAACTCCATCCCCCGAGCCCTCCAATTGCCTGGACCCATCGAAGTGAATAGTCCAATATGTGTTATCCGGCTTTTCTTCGGGCACTTGTAACTCTGTCTAATCGTTGATGAAATCCACCAAGGCTTGAGATTTAACCGCAGTGCGTGGTACGTACTTCAGACCATGAGGCCCGAGCTCTATAGCCCACTTAGCCACTCTTCCTGTAGCTTCTCTGTTTTGGATGATATCTCCAAGGGGAGCAGAACTAACCACAGTGATAGGGTGACCCTGGAAGTAATGCTTAAGCTTCCGGCTTGCCATGAACACACCATAAACAAGCTTCTGCCAATGTGGATACCGCTATTTGGACTCGATGAGCACTTCACTGATGTAATAAACCGGCCACTGAACCGGATGCTCCTTGCCCTCTTCCTTGCGTTCCACCACCACAGCCACACTGACGGCCCGTGTGTTAGCAGCTACATACAGCAATAAAGGCTCCTTGTCAACCGGAGCAGCAAGGACCGGGGGCTCAGCCAGCTGTCTCTTCAAATCCTCAAAAGCAGTATTAGCAGCATCATTCCAGACAAAGTTATCAGTTTTCTTCATCAACTGGTACAATGGCATGGCCTTCTCACCCAAGCGGCTTATGAACCGGCTTAAAGCAGCGATACGACCCGCCAGGCACTGGACGTCGTTTATACATGCCGGCTTAGCCAGAGAGGTGATTGCCTTGATCTTCTCCGGGTTAGCTTCAATACCTCAGTTAGAAACCAAGAAACCCAAGAGCTTGCTTGCAGGAACACCAAAAACACACTTGGCCGGGTTAAGCATCATCTTGTAGACCCGGAGATTATCAAAGGTTTCCCTCAGATCGTCTATCAAGGTTTCCTCTTCCCTGGACTTAACCACAATATCATCCACATAAGCATGAACGTTGCGCCCAATCTAGTTATGAAGACAGTTCTGCACGCAACGCTGATAAGTCGCCTGTGCACTCTTGAGCCCAAAAGGCATAGACACATAGCAGAAGGCTCCAAAGGGAGTGATGAACGCCGTCTTCTCCTGGTCCTTAACTGCCATTTTAATCTGATGGTATCTAGAATAAGCATCCAAGAAACTTAAGCGCTCGCAACCCGCCGTAGCATCAATGATTTGATCAATACGGGGAAGAGCAAAAGGATCAGCCGGACATGCCTTGTTTAAGTCCGTGTAGTCCACACACATCCGCCAGGTGCCGTTCTTCTTGAGTACGAGCACCGGGTTAGCTAGCCACTCCGGGTGAAAGACTTCAATAATAAAGCCGGCCACCAAGAGCCGGACCACCTCTTCACCAATGGATTTCCGCCTCTCTTCATTAAACCGCCGAAGGAATTGCCTGACCGGCTTAAATTTCGGATCAACATTGAGAGTGTGCTCAGCGAGTCCTCTAGGTACACCTGGCATGTCAGAAGGCTTCCATGCAAAAATGTCCCTATTCTCATGGATGAACTCGATGAGCGCGCTTTCCTATTTTGGATCCAGATTGGCACTAATGCTAAACTGCTGAGATGAATCACCTGGAACGAAATCAACAAGCTTAGTCTCATCGGCCGACTTAAATTTCATTGCCGGCTCATGCTCCGTGGTCGGCTTTTTCAGAGAGGTCATATCTGTTGGGTCGACATTGTCCTTGTAAAATTTCAACTCATCTGTTGCGCAAACAGATTCTGCATAGGCTGCATCACCTTCCTCACACTCCAAGGCCACCTTCCGGCTGCCGTGAACCGTAATGGTCCCATTGTGACCCGGCATCTTGAGCTGTAAATACACGTAACACGGCCGTGCCATGAACTTGGCGTAAGCCGGCCGCCCAAATATGGCATGATACGTACTTCTTATCTTGACCACCTCAAAGGTCAATTTTTCCACCCTGTAGTTGTACTCGTCTCCAAAGGCCACTTCCAACTCGATTTTGCCAACTGGATAAGCCGACTTACCAGGCACCACACCGTGGAAAACAGTGTTTGACTGGCTGAGGTTCTTATCAATCAACCCCATACGACGGAAAGTCTCATAATAAAGAATGTCGATACTGCTGCCTCCATCCATGAGCACCTTAGAGAACTTATATCCTCCCACCTGAGGAGCCACCACCAAGGCCAAGTGACCCGGATTATCAACCCGGGGAGGGTGATCCTCCCTACTCCACACGATACGCTGCTCAGACCATCTTAAATAGCGTGGAACCGCCGGCTCAACAGCATTCACAGCCCTCTTATGAAGCTTCTGATCTCGCTTACACAGACTGGTGGTAAATACGTGATACTGTCCATCGTTCAGCTGCTTCGGATTGGTCTGATAACCCCCCTGCTGCTGTTGATGACCCTGGCCAGACTGCTGATTGAAGCCCCCTTGACCGTTCTGAGGATTAGAATTTGAGCCGCCGCCCGGGCCATGAAAACCGCCAGCGCCTGAGCCGCCGCCCGGGCCATTATTACCGTTAAAGGTATTGGAATTCTTAAAGGCCTTCATGATCGCGCAATCCTTCCATAAATGAGTAGCTGGCTTCTCCCTAGAACCGTGCCTTGGACAAGGCTCATTCAACAGCTGCTCCAGCGTCGGGCCTGACCCGCTGGCTCGGGGAGGTGGCCTCCCCTTGCGTCGCTGGTTATTACCCTGTGAGCTGGCGTTGGCCACGAACTCCAGGCTGCCGTCGGCCTTACGCTTGCCACCTCCTTGGTTCCCCGGGTTATGCTGAGGACCCTTGCCATTGCCGTTCTTCTTTCCCTTCCCTGTCCTTTCATCATCTGAAGCGGGGTCCTTAGTACTATCAGAGTCGGCATATTTGACGAGAGCCGCCATCAGCGTACCCATATCATTGCAGTCGCGCTTAAGCCGCCCGAGTTTCATCTTCAGGGGCAGGAAACGACAATTCTGTTCCAACATTAAGACTGCAGAACCGGCATCCATCTTATCAGATGAATGTATGATCTCTTTGACCCGGCGAACCCAATGTGTCGTAGACTCACCCTCCTGCTGTTTACAGTTAGTCAAATCCACAATTGACATGGACTGCCTACAGGTATCCTTGAAGTTTTGGATGAAACGGGCTTTCAGCTCAGCCCAAGACCCGATGGAATTCGGTGGTAGCCCTTTTAACCAAGTGCGGGCAGTCCCATCTAACATCATGGTGAAGTACTTGGCCATCGCAGCTTCACTGACCTCCAGCAATTCCATGGCCATCTCGTAACTCTCGATCCAGGCCCCGGGTTGTAAATCAGCCGTGTAATTAGGCACCTTCCTCGGCCCTTTGAAGTCCTTGGGTAGACGTTCATTACGGAGAGCCGGCACTAAACAAGGGACACCTCCGGTCCTCGTAGGGATACCCACGTCGACGGAAGTCGTCGGATAAGCCGGGGGTGTCTGGTAAGCCGTCAACTGAGGCGCCTGCTCCGCCTCTTGTCGCGCTCTGTCTTGGTCCGCTGCGTGAAAGACTCCGTTATGAGCCGGGCCATGGCCATGGGGCGGGTCATGGCGTCAGACATTACTTGAGCCGGTCGCAGAGACCATGTGTCTGCTGTAACTCGGACTCCGGCCTGGACGAGGGGTTGAGTGGATCCTGTCTCGGCTGTAAGAATACGCCTCCTACTGTGCCAGCGCTGTCTGAAGGAGTTCTCTAACCCGGCGGGTTTCAACAGCCGTTGGAGAGTCGCCGTCAATTGGGAGAGCCGCCAGCCGTGCTGCTGCGGCGACCATGTTCTCCAGCGGGTTAGCATAATGACCCGGTGGTATTGGCACGTACTGAGGCGGGGCAGGGTTCACTCGGGGAGGCCCCATCACTTGTGGCTGAACAGGGGTCCCAGACCCGGGCACTATGACCCCCGGCGGGTTACTAGACCCTGCACCTGGCATGTTGAAGAGGTTTCGAGGATCGTAGACCGGAGGGAGTCGAGATTGGGCCTTTTGATGCCTCCTTCTCATGACCTCATTGGACGCGTTCTGATCCATTGTGAGCCGGAAGGACTGCGCCTGAATCAGCTGAGTCTGGGCGTCGAGAGCCGCCCTCTCCGCAGCCATCCTGATCCCTTCCGCTGCCAGATCCTCCTTGGCTTTCACTAGATCTAATTTTAACTGCGCCATCTCCGCGTCATGCTGAGCTTGATCTGCCGGGTCGACCGTGGCGGTCAACAGGGCCGTCATCTTGTCCGTGAGATCCATCAGCACCTGAGCCGGCGAGGGCACCGGATTTCCTGACCCGGCCGCAGGGTTTTGAACAGGCTGTGCACCGGCCATGAAGATTCCAACCCGGCTCGGTGGCTCAAAAGGGTCCGGAATACTGTCATCATCGGAACAGCCCCTGAGCCTGCCATCTTGAAGTTGATACAACGAGTTTGGCTCATCTGTGGACGACTCGCCGTCAGAGCCGGCGGCCGTCTCATCACCAGATCCATCAGAGATCCCTCCATGGACACATCCCACAAAAGCATGCCTCAAGGCAGGCAGGGCCCGGACGGGTCGTGCACGCTGAGCCGTCTCGATGAGATCGGCGCAAAGATCCGGCTCGGGGCCCGGCTCACCAATCTTGCCAATGAAGACATGAATTCCGCCGAAGGGGACCCGGTACCTGTACTCCACTGAGCCAGCGCCGGGGCCCCAGTTTGCATCGTCGATGTAGAGCTTGCCGCGACGACTCTTGGTCATCCGGCCCACAGCGTATCCCTTGAGCCCTTCGAAGCTGCCCTTCAAGAACTCAAATCCACCGTGCGCTGGCCCCACGGTGGGCGCCAACTGTCGTGGAATTGTCACGGCAGATGTCCTCGAGCTAGGACTTAGTCGTGGAGCCATCGCAGCTAGGAAGCTTGAAGGGGTTAAACGGGACAAGGAACACGAGGATTATACTGGTTCGGCCCCTTACAGTGAAGGTAAAAGCCTACGTCCAGTTGAGGTGGTATTGATTAGGATTTCGATGACCAGGGAGCTTAACTGCTATGCCTGGCTCTCGACGAGATCTTTCTTCTCCCTAAACCGCCGCCGGGTCGTCCCTTTATATAGAGAGGTTGACGCCCAGCAGCTCTCAGAGTCCCGGCCGGCTCATAAGAGTGTCCGGCTCGGACTCTCAACTATTCTTGCCTTACACTACAAGTTCTATCATAATGGCGGTTGTAACTACGGGCCTTAAGCCATATCCGGGTCTTAAGCCCATCTTTGGCCCGCCGTCTTCAAGCTTGGCGCCGGGCTTCAGGCGATGACCATTATGAGTAACCCGGCCCCTCCTGGCGGGTGACTCTAAGGTTTATATCCTCAACAGGTGTCGTTCCGTGCGGGTTGGAGGAGGCAATAGTCGTCTACATTGTACTCCGCCGCTCCCAGGAGGACATCGCCCACCGACGGCGGGATCTGTACGACACAAGTCCATTGCGTCGGCGCATCGGGCGCTCGGATCCTCCGGGGCGGGATCGTCAAGGTCCTCCCGGGATCCTTCCAATCTCTCTTTCCCCATCACCGGTCCGCAGGAGTATGATAGCTACTGGGACCGATGTGGCCGCCGTGGGAAGGAGAGGATAAGGGGGGCCAAGGCCCGGCTCGCTGCCGAAATGGCGGTGGCGGAGGCGGCTGATGTGGCGGCGCTGGCTACCGCAGAGGAGGAAGCCATCCGCGCCCGCATTGTAAAGAAGCGACGGCGGAGGAACACGCGCGCCCTCGCCCGAGAGCAGAATCAGGCGGTCCGTGCCATGGCCGGACTGCCCCCCCCTTCCCCAAGGAGGGTAAGAAGGGCAACTCAGACAACTCCGGCGATGAGCAAATCCGGCTGGGTCCATACTGCGTCTTTGACCGCTACTTCCGCAAGAAGGACAACAAGGATGCCGGGAAGGACAAGGGAAACCATGGATGATCTTCTCCATAGCTAGCATGTAGGTAGAACATGCCGAATTTTGAAAGTCCGATAGCATGTCCTGATGTAGTAGCCGGACAATGTGTGCAATGCATCGTTAGGCAGTTGCATGAGTTTGTATGGATTTGAGGTATGATAATTGTGGTGTCCGGTTGTGGAATGAATTATTTGATGCGTGACCGGTCACTGTCGCCGACGCGCTCGGACGGACGCGTCCGCGGGCGTTTGAAGGGTCGGATTTGCCAAGTTCGGTTGTAGATGCTCTTAGAGTATGCTTGGTAGGCTATCCCTCCAAACATGTCGAGTGGATAAAAAAGGTTTGTTTGGTTGGTCAGAAAAGGCAATGATCCGCACGCGCATGAAACTTAAAAGCAGCTCAGAGCTTGGCTCGCTAGGAACGCTCGAATCGAAGCAACCCACATACTGAGGCGAGCGCAAGGGAAAAGCAGCGTACACTTTGGTGCGGGCATGAAGATGATGGAAGACCCAGATCTGCATGTGGAGGCTGCCCCGAAATGTGGCGCCTCACCTCCTTTTACTCGCTTACCTCTAGCGGGAGCACGAATCGAGGCTAAGTCTCGACATCGACATCAATGGCGGTGGTGACTTAGATCTGTGATGCCAGCAGAGGCGGCGTCGGTAGCTTAGATCTCCTGCACTTGACATGCTCCTCCCCTCCGTGAGCTGCTCGTGCCTTCATCTCAATGGCATATGAAATTATTTTCATATTGCAGGATGTTATTTGACACTATCACTTAGTGTGCTTTGTAGTAAAATCATCACTACTGAAAAAGAGTGACCACGACATTGTGTCAGGAGCAATCAAACGCCGTGTTTTTGGTGCATCTTCACAACCATAACCCACACTTGGTTTACCCAGCCAAGGTCCAAGATCTATGGAACCCGGGACATAATACTTGGAACAATGACTTGATCACTTTGCTCTTTCAGGATCCTACGGCTTCCATCATTATTCACACTCCTATTATTAATGATGATTGTCCTGACATTCTCTGTTGGGATCTCACACCTGATGGCAAATGCAATTCAAAAGGTGCATATAAGCTTTGTTTGCAGGACATACAAAATCAGCCAAACAATCGTCCCGCACAGGTTTGTTCTTTTGTTAAGGACATGCATAAGCAGGTGTGGAAGACAAAACAGCTGTCCCCCAAGGGTCCAAACCATTGCATGGAGGCTCCTTTGCAAAGCCCTTTCCACAGGTATGCGAGCTGGTAGGTTCTCTCAGCACATTGCCACTAATTGCTGTTGGTGTGACCAACAGGAGGATGATATGCATATATTTGTTAGCTGCCCTTTTGCCAGGGCTGCTTGGTTTGGTCATTCTTGGTAGATCATCTTGTAGAGAATAATCATTCCGTGCATCAACTCATTCAGGCGCTGTTGAGCATTAATCATCCCTATGCCAACATTTCTAATATTTTCAATTTTCTCTGGTGCCTTTGGAAGTCCGGGAATGGTTGCCTTTTTGCCAGAAGAAATGGTCTCCCTCTGCAGGTTCATCACGCTGCAAAAGCACTTGCTGATTGTTAAGATTTGTAGGGTAATTCCAAGGAACAACATCATAGCACGTCTCAGACTCAATTTGTCCAAGATACTAATTCTTTGCTGTTACAATCAAATCTGATCTGCTTGGTGTAGGTACAAAGATCTTCTCTGATGCTTCTTTCATGTGCTAAAGAATCCCAGGAATTCAACCACAAGAAGTAGCAACGGGAATTGGTCTTTTCATTGACATCCCAGATGGACAGGGAGGGACACAACTTCAAGTGCAGGCCTCAACAGCACCTACAGATTTCCTTTACGTTCGAGCATCAGGTACTCATTAGCAGATTTCTTCTCCATATCCAGCGAGCTACAGCAACACGAACACCAGGTTTGAGTCCATCCAGGAACCTGGTAGTGTAATGCAGCGAATTGGGCGCCTCTTCATACGCAGACAGCTGGTCATATAAATCAGCGAAACGTTCCACATAATCAGCTACAGAAGAAGTCTGAGCTATCCTGAACAACTGACGCAGGAGTGTCTGATGTTGATTACGCCTGAAGCGGTTCTGCAAACTCTGACAAAATTCAGACCAACTTGCCTGCAGTTGACGACGTTGCATCGACTCCAACCAACGAGCAGCAGCACCCTCAAATTGAGCCGTGGCCAGAGAAATCCATCGGTGAGTCGGGGTACACCACAGCCGGAACTGATCTTTGCAACACGTTTGCCACAGACGCGGATTGGCTCCATCAAATCGTGGCAATTCCAGGCGAGCACCAAACGCAAACGAATCAGCAGCATCAAAGGAATTCGACTCACGGCCCAGCGATGGATGGAACGGGAAATTGGACTCGCGCGCACCTCTGGCCGGAGGAGGGACATAATGCGCCTTCCCCCCGGTGATCGTGGTCGAAGCCGAGGGAAACAGTCGGGGCACCGCCGCGACCATTCCCAGCCACACGCGGCGGGGACGGATCTTCATGTCGCGAAGGACTCCCCTTCGACTGGTCGCCGCGGATCTGCTCCAACTCCATCAACAGCTCGCGGACCCCGTCCACCCGCGAGGAGAGCAAGCCGTCGAGGGTCAAGGTATTCGTCGAGATCAGCTTCTCCATGGCCTTGAGGAGATCCGCACCTTGTTCTCGGAAGCGCTTGTTGAGGTCGACCGCGAGATCCGCCCGGAGGAGCTCGTAGACGCCGCGCCCATCCTCCGACAACTTCTCCATCGCCGCCGCTCGCCGCCGATCTCATCACCGCGTCTCGTGATGGTGTTGAGGAAGCGCCAGGACCGCCGAATCTGATACCAAGTGTAAGGGTCTCGATCGATCTACAGTGAGGAGCTAGGGTTCATGGCGAAATGGGGAATTCGGTAGCGTGTATTTCCTCCCAACCTCCCTCACAGCTACAATTCAATTACAATCGGCCGCAGCCGCCGTCCAAGTCCAAGCCAAGTCAATTCGAACGTTACACAGTGGTATTTAACTACCGAGCCCATTCTGGGCCATCGTTCCACCTGGGCTTCGTCTTGGTTCGAGTGGGACGCGCCGTGGGCCCGCTCGAAGCCTGGTTCCTTGCCGTTGTTTCCTTGCTTGCCGGATGGTGAACAGTATTTGAACCTGTTGCCGCCTGATGATGATCTTCAGTATCATGCGCCCGTGCGTCGCTGACAATCAGGTTCTAAGCAATACTCAAGAACATGTCTTTGCATGTACTTCTTCAGCTCATAGACATAGATCTTGCCCTTTCATCTCTAGGATCTCCCAAGTTCATCTTCAGGGCTTTGTAATTCACGCTGTATTGTGTATGTGAGCTGAATGAAATGAATTTGACGCGCGCCTTTCCCAGTTACAAACAAACATAATCCTCAACCAAACGTCAGGTAACAAATGATGCAAGACATGCAGCGAAACGAAGTGCAGAAGTCAGGCTCCCGGCCACATACACAATTGGTTGTAGGTAACCAAGCAGGCCCTTATGATTTGGCAAAGGAAAAACTGTGGGTTTGCACGGGATTCGGTTTAGAATATTGCGCTGTTGCGCTAATCTCCTGCGCAATGTGTCTATCCAGCTCCTGTGACCTTTGCAGGACAACAAAGGACGGTCTCACAACTAAGCAGCCAACATAACGTGAGTCCTGTTGGGTTAGACATGAGTACAGCCTTCGTTTGTATAGCACATGTCACATTTTTTTTACACGATAATATGTGTCTTATTCATATTATAAAGATCAAAGTACAAGTTACATAAAGACCGACATGACAAAACTGAAAAGACAGCAGAACGTCTTTGAGTTTGACACGAACGCCCATCACCTGCCTCAGGCACCACCACAGCAGCCACCGAAAGAAAACAAATGACAGACCACCTCCTCACTCGAGCTCAACGCGGCTCCATCACTGATAAGCCATTGTCGTTGAACAAATTAGACCAGTGCAACACCCCGGACACGCCATCGAACTATAGATTTGGCACCCCGCCACGACTAAGACGCCGAAGGAGGAAACCATACCTGGTTCTGTCTTCTAGTTGTCGTCGATGCTCCACGCCGACGTTGGAGCAGACGTCGTCGCAACGGTGGAGCGTGAGGACACATGTCCACCACAAGGATGACGCCACCGCCACAAGATACCCGCTTGAACAGACCAGTTTCCCACTCCATCACCGAATAAATAGACGATCGCCTCGAAGAAGAATCCAAAGCTTCTTTATTCAGCATCATCATCGCCGCCGCCAAAACCAAGAGGTCGAATGTTCCAAAAACCTAAGCTACTAGGGGCCTAGGAACCTAAAGTTAAAACAATCCACACGCGTGGGATCTGGCAATACCCCTCACCACCGACGACCAAGAGGTCACCGGCGGAGGGGAGCCACAGGGTTGGCTCTCCTGGCGGCGGCAGCGGCTAGGGCTGGTCGCTCGTCAAAGAGTTGCGAGATACACGTGCATTGATTTAGTACTTAATGCACCTGTCACAGCTAAATCAGCATCAACTGGCACATCATACATGTAGAAAAAATATATCGCCTGATCAAAATTCACTGCCCAAAACATGTCACCGTAGGTAATATCAATAGTCTGTTGGTTCACAAGAAAGAAACAACTAGTGATATCAAGATTAACGAACAAAAGTTTAGATGACCATGTCGATCAAGGTTCGCTGGCCTGTTCACCATCGCCAGTTTTCTGGCGTTTGGTTGAAGGCTCATTCTCTTCTTCATTCGTGACAGTCGCTCCAGTATCTGAAGCTGGCTTATCTGTCACCGCTCCATTTCCATCTTGGTGGCTGATAGCTCCATTGAGAGCCTCTGCGCCCAACAGAGAGATATGCTTGCTAGTAATTCTCCGACCTGCCCTGACCTTCGGACCCCAGTGACTTTCTGGGTTTGGAAGGAACCGATTCACCTTCTTAACCTGAGCCTTGCTGAGGGCAGCAACTGCTCTAGAGAAATTTGCCTATCATGAAAACACAAAATGAGGAGTAAATATACAATTTTGTTCACATACAAGCATATAAGGGACACTGTAATCTGAACAAATAGCATACTTCTAGCTGTGGAGATTTAGAAAGGATTGCAGTGCCCGGAGAGTCACGCGGCTGTTCCTTGATTGGATGGTTTTTCACCTGCGTTCAAATATTCCAGAAAGCTATAAGGTAAATAGAAGTTCATGGGGTACTTGAGGCTACATACTGAATGGAAGTTGTGATCAAAAGTCACAAACAATCAATATTTACCCAGCAGCGCATGATGTCCCAAATAACATCCCAGGGGGCATCAGACTTCAACCCAAGCGGATTACAGTGACTGCTTGAGATCTGATATCCTGCATTTATAACCGCTGACCGGAACATAACTGCAGATGGTGATGTGCACTTCACAGTCCCAGATATGTTGTGGAGACTAAAAAATAATGGAATCTCATGCAATTCCTGCATAACAAGAGAAAACATGAATGCAGTTTAAAGAGAACACATAATAATTTATCAGTCCCATATAGTCTATCCACAAATATGCACACAACAAATAAATGCTAAGCTAGATGGTCTAAATTACTGCAAAATCATTCCAATCCTTCGCTACAACCAAGGACCATTTACAAGCTTCGGCTTTTATCAAGCAAAATGGGAAAAAACAGACCAAGAAATGGTCTACTACTTCTAGCTGGAGTAACCAATTTACTGGACAGCAAAATTCTTCCTTGGTTCTAGATGTGTCATTTTTTTTATCTTACCATGGGTTATGATTAATAGTTCATTTGAGCAGTCTTGCTTAAAAATTCTCAAGAGTTCCCATCAATCTGGCGATACAATAACACCCTGGATTGACGGACCAGTTTTGCATAATCACATATGCATCAACAATAAAACTTGGCAAAAGAGAGATACTAGCCATGGCAATACCTCTGATACAGTAGTTAGAACTGAAGTAATTTTGTTGTATGCGGGATATCTATCCTTCATTTGCCTAACATCTGTCAGCGTAGAAAGTACCCAATCTTGATCATGAATAGGAGCAGACCATATTGGCCCACCCACATTAAATTTCTTTCCACAGTCGCTGCATTCTTGAGGAACAACAGGTCCAATACCAGGCGCATGCTTCAAGCTATTATTCTTCAGTCCAAACAGAAAGAACAAGGAAGAAAGCTTCAGACTCTGGCGTGGAATTTGAGGGAAGTTATAGGATGGGTGAATGATACGCAATACATACCTTAGTAACAGTCCTCCCAAGGGACTGAAGATGGAAAGAATCACAGCCGGCACATTGATATACATAAGAAAGTTTAAGTGGGGTATTCTTTATTTCACTTGCAGAACTGCAGTGAAATCCATATGTTATGATGATTAGAAGCACTGCCAAGTAGAACTAAATAAAGAACATAATAGAGTATTTGCACAGAAAGAAGGTACAAAGAATCTCACGTGAATACTCGAACAAAAACACGGACATAGAAATCCATATACACAGAGAGAACAGGCACAATATATCTCTTGTACCGATTTGCATGGCTCTGATGTAAAGAGAAATGGTAAGCATGGGAAGAATTAAGATACCCGAAGGACAAAACATGGGAACTAGAGTTAAATTTACAGATCATTCAGCAAAAGCTTGTAACTGAAACTAAAAATATAGTACCTTCATAGATATTGAAATTTGTGAATTGTTTGACTGTACAAGTAATATATGTTTCATGATAGCATTTTATGATAGCTCATCAACTGATCATGGTTCAGCATAACAAAAGTTCAGAGTGAAATCATTCAAAATTTGCTTTGGAGTTGTGTACCTCGATACAGGCAAGGAGGATTCTCAAAGCCATTTCATGGCAATACTTGCCTTTGACTGGGTAGGAACCATACCTACACAACAGAATTGATTGTTACAACTTACAGAACAACTGAACAACATACAAACTCTTCAGTTGGAACTTTTTGGTGAGTACTGCCCATACTTGGAGTAGCAAACTTCTCCATTAGTTCCACAAAGTACTGCCAGATCAGTGGCTGTGCACATCAATAGCCCACCATCAGCAACAGCCTGTACAGCTGAGTCGAGGAATACAGATGGTGACCCATAGGGGTCAAGATCAACCTAAAAGACATTGGAGAAACATAAACCAGCAAGAAAGTAGGGGAAGAAAAACAAGCAACGCGAAAAACATCTTAAATAACATTTATTTGTAAAATTACTGTAATGATCATGTATACTTAATGCAATGACCCAATGTCCTATTTACATTAGTACTTTGGGCCTTCAGACCAATAACAAGGTTCACATAAAGCCTTACAACATACAGATTCCAAACACTTCAAACAGTAGAACCTTGGTCTACCTGAGTAGCGTACATAAAATCTATAAACATGTAAGGGAGCAAATCCACAATTATGTTGCCCAAGATTCTACCAGAGTTGTCAGGAAGTGAGTAGACAGAACATAATATAAGTAAACGCCCTCATCCCCCAACAAACAGTCAGATGAACACAAAACACCAACCAAACCTCCTGCAAAGTAGCACAGTGGCATCTTGAAAATGTTTAGAAGCCTTACCACATCAAATTCTTTTGGATGTGTGAGCATGTAAACTCGAGCATCAGCCAAGTGAGCTTCAACCTTGCTAATAGCAGAAGCCCCATTGAACTTGATGTTCCTCTTGCAAGCTTCAATAGAAGCTGAAGAAAGAAAACCACATTGAATGCAAGCACGGCGGCATTCATAACTAGGAAAGAAGTTTAGAAACGTGTGTATTACCTTTATCATTGTCCAGAGCAACTACCTTTCCTAATCCATCAACTTCACGAGCATAACGGAGAGACCTCAACCCAGAAGCAGCTAAAGCCTGCATTTTTTTGTTGCCAGTGCAAATCCGACCTCAGGTAGTGTTAATATGTGAATAAATAATTGACTGGATGTCGCTATGGTCCAAACTTCTTGCAGAAAGAGATACGACATGTCTCATTTGTACTAGAAGTCTCACCTCAAGAACAATTGGTGGCTTAAGCTCTCTGGTTACTTTCCTGGAAGGTGTCTTCGTTTCTTCTTTTGACAGATCTTCTATTTCATTTGTAGGCTGATTTGTCTCCTTTTCATGAACAACACCGATTTCATCATGCTGGCTAGTTAAAGCAGTGTCTCCATTTACAACAGGTGTTTCAACCTGATTGCCTTTTTTATTAGACTTATTATTCCTTTTATTCATCAGTTCCTCATATTCTTCCTTGCGCTTGGCAACAAATGTCCTTAACACAGCAATGGACATATCTCTGTTGTGCACCTAATCAAAGCAGTAAACTTGAGCTTTACAGAAATATATGCATGATGGTTAGCTGCAGGAGTAACCCTAAGTTTACAATGGTATGCAGTTTCCCTATGGCCCTTTTATTAAAAAAAATAGCTAGTGTTAACCAAGCATCTATACTGCCCATCTAGCCACCTACCAGCAACAAATTGTCCAATTAGTATGCTGTTTCAGACACCATACCCCGAGCTGTTGGCTGATATTTGACCTGATAATATAATTATTAACAGATACTAATTATTTCAAAAAAGAAACTCTGCATTCATCATCATGTTTCTCTACGGCAAAAGTTCAGGGACTCACAAAGTCACAATGCAACTTGAAACCCTTTAATTTTAGAAAAACTTTGCCGTAAAGGGGAGTACTATAAAGAAACCAAGTCATAGGATTTGAAGCCATACAGATATCAATCCAGTTGATTTGTCCAGTTCCAGAATACCACGTAGGCAAAGACGCTTAGCTGTTAGGGGCTTTGATATATCTCTGAACATTTGTAAACTTAGAATTTAAAACAGTATAAGGTGGAGGGCAAACATAAACTATCAACAGAATTAAGAAAAAGTAGTTTAGCTAGGCAGAAACCACCATTATAATACAGCGAGTTCAAGTTGACACATACAGATCCAAACACAATCACATATTAATCGTTCCCCAGCACCCAATCTGGAGTCCTAAAGTAACTCAAAGCTCTAAAACTGCTACGCCCCAATCAAATAGAAGCCAGCTGTGGATGTAACAATACATACTAAAGCAATAAAGCAAAGCCCCGCAATCACTAGACGCCTACGCCCTAAAGGTTAACTTAAGGAGTGCAGATTTAATCCCTAATCCAGAGCGTATAATAAAAACAACAGACAAATATGAACGCGAAGATACCTGGACGGGATTGAAGAACACGGCGTTACTCGCGAGCATGAGGATCTCGGCCTCGCCTTCCTTCTTGACCTCGTAGTCCTTGAGAATGTCCTCCACTTCCCCCATGTCTCCAAATCCAAACCCAACCACGGAATCCAACAGAAATTAGTAGCCCGCGGCGAGAAGGACGAGGTTCGGCGAGAGAGGGCGGAAGCTAGCGCTCAGCGACGCGCGGTTTGGGTGCTAGTGGCACGCGGATTCGGGAGAGACGACGAGATGTGTGAGCAGTAGGGCGGGGAGGAGAAACTGGGACGGAGATGAGGTATATGGCGGCGGCGGCGGCGGGGGGGGAGACAAACTCGCGGAACCCAAACTAGCAGCCAGGGCTTAACGTAGGCTGTGAGGGTTCTTTCGGAAATATCATCAAAATAAGATTTGGGAACTTTTTTTATTTTATTTTATAGGGAAGGGAAATAAGGGCGTCTCCAACGCGACTCTCAAATTGCCTGCAAACGTCCACTTTGCCATTCAATATGGTGTCGCGTCTGTTTGCGAATGTATTCGGTTATCCAAAATCCCGCAAACTGAAAGCAAACAAGCGAGAGCTTTCGACACCGTCGCCACGTGTGTGTCCGACGCTCTGGTCCCACTCAAAATCATCTCTCATGCCCCACTCTCTCCCGCGCGAACGCATCTCTACTCTCTGTGTTGCATTCATGCTAGTCTAAAGCGGGCGCAATCGGTCACTACAGACGGCATTGAAGTGGCGCGCCGGCTGAGCCCCGATCTCCTCGCATGTTAAACGTCGGAGAGACGTTTCTAGACTATACAAGATGGGACAACTATCTACCACATTGAAATCGGTTGCCCGTCGTCTGTCTGTCGGCATTAAACAGGCAAGGCAGCCGACAAACTAACTCTGACGCACGCATTGACACAACCGGCGCTTGGCCTGGCCAGCGTCTCTATTTATATGTGGTCATGCCAGGCACGATCTAAATAGCACCACGTCTGTTTCATTTCCTCATCCGTACACCACCTCTGCCATGACCGCGAGCTCTAGAGCGACGTGGAGAGCCTTTCGATGGAGCAGAAGCTCGACTTGTCCAGCCTTGCGTCCAGCTGGCAGGCCCGTCATGCACACTGGATAGAGGTTGCCTTGCCAACGAGCTCGCCGAAGGTGAGAGATGACTACCCCCCCCCCCCAATGGAGGAGGTGTTCGACACCCTCGCCTGCACATGTCCATGTCGTCTTCGCCATGAAGTAGGCGCAGGCGGATTTCAACGTTGTCATGGCGGAGGAGCAGCTGACACCGCAGCCAGTGGGGCTTTTCGGCAGGCGCAGGAGGAGCAGCGGTACAACCTCAACCTCCTCACGCATCGACGATTGGCGGAGGGCCAAATCTACTGTGAGTTCGCGAGCGAGGAGGCCGTGGCGGTCATTACCGCAGAGAGCCCAAACTTTGTCGCCGAGTAACGGGCGCTCTACGAGGCCGTGCGCAGCGCTCGCCCCGGTAACAACGCGGCCACAACATAGTCGGACGCGGAGGTGGCGCTGGCGATAGTGGACGGGAACGTTGGCAGACGCGCGTGTTCGCGCTGCCCAACGGTTCATGTCGGGCCTCTACGACCACAAGGTCGGCCATCTACGTCCATTGTGGACCTAACCTCCATCAACGACGTCTAGGCCGCGGACTCCGACGAGGGATTGGATCTATCACTTGGTGAAATGTCTCTCGTTAACTCTCAAGAATCTCTCTTAGATCTAAGATTTAGTGTGGACGAGAGTGAGAGGGAGCACTTGGTGTTCTTCGGGTGTCTTGTAATGAAGTGGTCATCCCTCTACTGGAGTGGTGGAGGGTGTCGGGGAACGACACCTATGGGATCACGGGGATCCCTTTTACAGTTGGCGGGGGTGTGGAGTGTACAAAGAGCAGATCTAGGCGACCAACACGATGGATTTTTTACCTAGGTTCGGGCCGCCGAGAAGCGTAATACCCTAGTCCTGCTTTGAGTGTGTATTGGATGTCCTTTGTATGCAAGATGGGCCGAGAGGTCCAAAAAGCCGAATCCCCCTCCAGTACGCCTTGAGCCTCCTTTTATATGTCCAAGGGGTCGCCACAGCGGCACACAGGAGGTGTAAAGTATCTACAGTGTATGCAGGAGGTGTAAAACCGTTACAATACACATGCTTATCTCGGTCATCTCAGGACAAACGCATTAAATCCGCTGCTTACATGCCCTCTAGCTTTATCGGTGGCGGGAAGAGAGCCCGTTCCGTCCTTTGCCACCCCGCCCCGTCTCGACACGCGTCCATGCCGATGAGGCATGCAGTGCCAGGTTGGTTGGCCAGCTGCTGCGCTGGAGAGTGATACGTCTCCAACGTATCTACTTTTCCAAACACTTTTGCCCTTGTTTTGGACTCTAACTTGCATGATTTGAATGGAACTAACCTGGATTGACGTTGTTTTCAGCAGAACTGCCATGGTGTTATTTTTGTGCAGAAATAAAAGTTCTCGGAATGACCTGAAAATCCACGGAGACACGTTTTGGAATTAATGAAAAATATTGGCGAAAGAATCAGCATCAGGGGGCCCACACCCTGTCCACGAGGGTGCAGGGCGCCCCCCTGGGGCGCGCCCCCTGCCTCGTGCCCCCCTGGGACTCCACCGACCTCAACCCCAACTCCATATATTCACTTTCAGGGAGAAAAAAATTAGAGAGAAGGATTCATCACATTTTACGATACGGAGCCGCCGCCAAGCCCTATTCTTCCTCGGGAGGGCTGATCTGGAGTCCGTTCGGGGCTCCGGAGAGGGGAATCCGTCGCCATCATCATCACCAACCATCCTCCATCACCAATTTCATGATGCTCGCCGCCGTGCGTGAGTAATTCCATCATAGGCTTGCTGGACGGTGATGGGTTGGATGAGATTTACCATGTAATCGAGTTAGTTTTGTTAGGGTTTGATCCCTAGTATCCATTATGTTCTAAGATTGATGTTGCTATGACTTTGCTATGCTTAATGCTTGTCACTAGGGCCCGAGTGCCATGATTTCAGATCTGAACCTATTATGTTTTCATGAATATATGTGAGTTCTTGATCCTATCTTGCAAGTCAATAGTCACCTACTAGGTGTTATGATCCGGCAACCTCGAAGTGACAATAATCGGGACCACTCTCGGTGATGACCGTAGTTTGAGGAGTTCATGTATTCACTAAGTGTTAATGCTTTGGTCCGGTACTCTATAAAAGGAGGCCTTAATATCCCTTAGTTTCTAATAGGACCCCGCTGCCACGGGAGGGTAGGACAAAAGTTGTCATGCAAGTTCTTTTCCATAAGCACGTATGACTATATTCGGAATACATGCCTACATTACATTGATGAACTGGAGCTAGTTCTGTGTCACCCTATGTTATAACTGTTGCATGAGGAATCGCATCCGACATAATTATCCATCATTGATCCATTGCCTACGAGCTTTTCACATATTGATCTTTGCTTAGTTACTTTTTCGTTGCCACTGTTACGACTACTACAAAACTGCTACTGTTACTTTTGCCACTGTTACTGTTACTTCCATACTACTTTGCTACTAAATACTTGATGGAGATATTAAGTCTTTCCGGTGTGGTTGAACTGACAACTCAAATGCTAATACTTGAGAATATTCTTTGGCTCCCCTTGTGTCGAATCAATAAATTTGGGTTGAATACTCTACCCTCGAAAAATGTTGTGATCCCCTATACTTGTGGGTTATCAAGACTATTTTTTGGCGCTGTTGCCGGGGAGCATAGCTCTATTCTTTGAGTCACTTGGGATTTATATCTGTTGATCACTATGAGGAACTTGAAAGATGAATGAACCAAGATTTTTCCCTCAACTACGAGGGGAGGTAAGGAACTGCCATCTAGCTCTGCACTTGATTCACCTTCTATTATGAGTAAATTTGCGACACCTACACTTGTTATTGATTCTGATATGTCGCATGTTATTGATGATGCCACTTCTGCTGTGCATGATGCTTATGATGAAACTACTTCTATGCTTGATAATACTGTGCCATTAGGTGAATTTCTTGGTGAACAACTTGCTAGGGTTAGAGAGAATGAAATTATTGAAACAGATAATATTGATGAAAGTGATGATGAATATTCTCCCCTAGATATGAATTGCCTGATGTGCCTGAGGGTTATGTTATGGATGAAGAAATTGCTAGAGACCTTTTTGCTTGCAAAGATAGATATGATCTTAAGAAACTATTAGCTAAGCTGAAAGAAAAGTCTTTGAATGCTAGAATGAAATATGACCCTGCTTTTGCTACTTCACCTATCTGTATTTCTGATAAGGATTATGATTTCTCTGTCGATCCTGAGTTAATTACTTTGGTTGAATCTGATCCTTTTTATGGCTATGAATCTGAAACTGTTGTGGCACCTCTTACTAAATTGAATGATATAGCCACCCTATTCACTCATGAGGAAAAAATTCATTACTACTATATCCTTAAGTTATTTTCGTTCTCATTAAAGGGTGATGCTAAAACATGGTTTAATTCTCTTGCTCCTAGTTGTGTGCGTAGTCCCCAGGATATGATTTATTACTTCTCTACTAAGTATTTCCCCGCTCATAAGAAACAAGCTGCCTTAAGGGAACTATATAATTTTGTGCAAATTGAAGAAGAGAGTCTCCCGCAAGCTTGGGGGAGGCTTCTTCGATTACTTAATGCTTTTCCTGATCATCCTCTCAAGAAAAATGAAATACTTGATATCTTTTATAATGGACTAACCGATGCTTCCAGAGACCACCTGGATAGTTGTGCTGGTTGTGTTTTCAGGAAAAGAATTGTTGAGCAAGCTGAATTGCTATTGAATAATATATTGAGTAATGATAATGATTGGACACTTCCTGAACCAACTCCTAAGCCAACTCAGAAGAAAAGGGGTATTCTATTTCTCAGTCCTGAAGATATGCAAGAGGCAAAGAAATCTATGAAAGAAAGGGGTATTAAAGCTGAAGATGTTAAGAATTTACCACCTATTGAAGAAATACATGGTCTTAATAACCCAACACAGGTAGTAAAGGTAAATTCTCTCTATAGGTTTGATGAAGGTGATATTCATCGTAATAAGTCTGCTAGCCAATGCTTGGATGAGTTTGATAATTTTATTGTTAAACAAGAAAACTTCAATGCTTATGTTGGTAGACAATTGAAACGTAATGCTTATATGGTTGAACACTTGAGTGATTATATGTCTAGAGTTAAAGGTGACCTTAAACTTATTAGTAAACATGCTTCTATGGTTGCCACTCAGGTAGAACAAGTGCTTAAAGCACAAGATGATTTGCTCAATGAATTAAATAATAAGAAAAATGATAATGTTGTTAGAGTTGTGACTAGAGGGGGTAGAATGAATCAGGAACCTTTGTATCCTGAGGGCCACCCTAAGAGAGTTGAGCAAGTTTCTCAGAGAACTAATGTTAATGCACCTAGTCCTTCTGAGAAGAAGAAAAAGAAAAATGATAGGACTTTGCATGCTTCTAGTGAACCTATTGTTGACACACCTAAGAATCCCAATGATATTTCTATTTCTGATGCTGAAACACAATCTGGTAATGAACATGAACCTAGTGATAATGTTAATGATGATGTTCATGTTGATGCTCAACCTAGCAATAACAATGATGTAGAGATTGAACCTGTTGTTGATCTTGATAACCCACAATCAAAGAATCAACATTATGATAAGAGAGACTTCGTTGCTAGGAATCACGGTAAAGAAAGAGAACCATGGGTTCAGAAACCCATGCCTTTTCCTCCTAAACCATCCAAGAAAAAGGATGATGAGGATTTTGAGCGCTTTGCTGAAATGATTAGACCTATCTTTTTGCGTATGCATTTGACTGATATGCTTAAAATGAATCCTTATGCTAAGTATATGAAAGATATTGTTACAAATAAAAAAAGATACCGGAAGCTGAAATTTCCACCATTCTTGCCAATTATACTTTTAAAGGTGGAATACCAAAGAAACTAGGAGATCCAGGAGTACCAACTACACCATGCTCCATTAAAAGAAACTATGTTAAAACTGCTTTATGTGATCTTGGAGCCGGTGTTAGTGTTATGCCTCTCTCTTTATATCGTAGACTTGATTTGAATAAGTTGACACCTACTAAAATATCTTTGCAAATGGCCGATAAATCAACTGCTATACCTGTCGGTATTTGTGAGGATGTGCCTGTTGTGGTTGCAAACGTTACTATTCTAACAGACTTTGTTATTCTTGATATTCCCGAGGACGATAGTATGTCGATTATCCTTGGTAGACCCTTTTTGAATACTGCAGGGTCTGTTATTGATTGCAACAAAGGCAATGTCACTTTTCATGTTAATGGTGATGAGCATACGGTACACTTTCCGAGGAAACAACCTCAAGTCCACAGTATCAATTCTATTAGAAAAACTTCAAGATTACTATTGGAGGTTTTGAATTCCCTCTTCCTACTATCATGAAGAAATATGATATTCTTATTGTTGGGGACATGCATATCCCCGTTGAGGTAACCTAGTGTTATTCGAAAAATCTCCGGTTTCATGTTATCCGGAAAGAGTTTGTTAACAAGACTTAATCAACCTTGTTAGTGGATTCATTTTAATGAGCACGAGATGGATGAAGTTAGAAAGCACAACTCTCTGTACCCTCCTTTTACTTTCTGTTATTTAGATTAAATAAAGCAAAAATAGTATTTTCTATCAGTTTTCTGAATTATCCTTGCAATAAAATACCCCGAAAATAAAAATTCTCCAAACGTCCTGAAAATGAATTATGATTTTTTGTAGAATATTTAAGAATTTCTGGCACCGAGAACACACCAGGGTGGCCCACCATTTGGCCACGAGGGTGCAGGGCGCGCCCACCCCCTGGGGCGCGCCCCTCTGCCTTGTGGGCCTCACGTGGACCCCTTCCACTTATTCCAGCACCCACTCACTTCGTCTTCCTCCAGAAAAAATCCTCCCATAGCTCAAACCCGTGTTCTAGCTCATCTTGCTGCCATTTTCGATCTCTTTGCTCAAAGCTCCATTCACAAAACTGTTTTGGGTGGTTGTTCTTCGGTATGTGACTCCTCCAATGGTCCAATTAGTTTTTGTTCTAGTGCTTTATTTATTGCAAATTTTTGCTGCTAAGGTGACCCTGTTCTTGAGCTTGCATGACAAATTTATATGGTCAAAAGTAGTTTTAATGCATGATATAGCCTCTAGGCACTTGTGGGAGTAGTTGCTATCAATCTTGTTGAGTTTGGTTCACTTTTATTTTGAGTCACTAAAATTTCAGAAACTTTTCAGAGAAAGAAAAATGCATAGGAAAATGTACCAAGTTGGTTCCTCAGGAAGCAAGGACCAAGGCTCGCGATACGTGAGCCGGACGATGAACCACCAAGGGAAGCTCAAGTGCGGCCTTGTGAATGGCCGTCAGAGGAGTTTATAGTCCAGGCAGGCATCAAGGATGAATTTGACGCATATGTGCGTAGTGTTGATCTTGAGGACTTCGTGTGAGATAAGTGCCTACAATACCACTACCTAACTGATTCCTTTGTGAGGAGGTTTAAATTTACATCCTCGCGCAATTCTCACACTGTTTTATTTGATCTTTATGATAAATCATATACCATGGACCTAGAAGATTTTAATACTGCTTGTAAACTCCCGCAGTGGGGCAATGTTAGTGAACCTCGCAAATCTGAATATAAAGACTTTCTTGCTAGTATCACTGTGGGGGAATCTAGAGAAATCACACAAGCTACCATAGGGAGCATTCATTTCCCTTCCATACATTATTTTGCTGTCTTTATAGGTAGATGCATTAACGGTAAAGATGAGGCTTGTCACATGTGCGTTCCAGATCTTAGTGTCCTCAAGAGTGCGGTATTAGGTGATAAACAATATAACTTGGGGGCCATTGTTGCACGAAGGTTGCATCTTAACGGTACAAGTGGAGATTTGTTTGGTGGAATTTATGCAACTCGTGTAGCTAATTATCTTGGTGTACCCATACATGGAAATGATATGGAGTTGCCTCCTGCTTATCTAGATTATAGTGCTATGGTTCGCCATCAGTTTCTTGAGAGGAATGAACAGTTCCTCCAGTACCGACTAATCTTGGGTTGAATACTCTACCCTCGAAAATTGTTGCCATCCCCTATACTTGTGGGTTATCAGAGAGGCGGCAGGGTCTTCACGAAGATCTACATGCCACAACGCAGGCGCTTGCCAGGCTGACAGGTCAGCCCCCGCGCTGGAGTGGTGACTGGGCAGAGTCTGGCCACGGTCTTGCCGATGTCCCTGACAAGGATCTTGCCGGGGCCTCGTGGGCGTCCTCGACGGGGATCTTGCCGGGGCCTCGTCTTCTGGCCTTCACAAAGATCTGCACGCCACTATGCACGTGCCCTTGGATCCTGGCCTTAACGTTGTCGATGGTGTCAGAACTCTTAACCCCAAGGGTGGTGCTCTTGTTGGTGTGTTGTAAGTCATCCCGGCAGGGATCTTGCTGGGGTCTCGCAAGCCGTCCTAGCAAGGATCTTGCCGGGGGTCCCGCTCGTCCCGGCAAGGATCTTGCCGGGGGCGCGGCTCGTCCTCTGGTCTCTGGCTCGGCCGCGTCTCTTTGTCTTGTATCTGGTTTTTATCCTTAATCATCCTCTTCATGCCTTGCCGCGGGTGTGGCTATGACTGCCCGTGCACAAGTATGGGGTGCTGAAGGGCCCAAACTTTAGTACACCGATAGGAGCCCCCGGGCCTGGGCCAGACACGAGTGCGAAGCGTTGTTGGGCCAGGCCCAAACAGTGCGCAGGCACGCGTGGAGGGGAATAACTGCTATAATCTTCTCGTTTGTTGTGCTTGCAGTGGCCCGTGAATAGCCTTTATTCCCAGGATGGTAATCGCCGTTCCACGTTTCCCACTATGCCCGCCTTTTTCGCCACGTACACCGCATGCATCGCGCGGGGTAGGTGGCAGATGCGCGGGCTATGGGAAGGTGTGCCATGGCCGATACCCATGCGCCTTTGATTGGCGCGGGGAGGGCGGTCGACGACCTCGCTCGTTGCCAATGGCTTTAATGAGCCGGATTCAAAGGGGCCCTTCAGAGAAGGTATAGAGCCAGCCCCCAGCCCTTACTGCTTGGCTATAAAAGGGGAGTCGGTAGGAGGAAGGTGGGGCATCTCCTTGCATCTTCTCTTCTTCTCCGTTCCTCATCCACCATCATGCCGAGAGGGCGCGGTCGCGGCCGTTCCTCTGCGGAGGCGACTAGATCTTCTTCTCGCCAGAGGGCCGCATCGGTCAAGGAAGAGCCAAGCAACCAAGGCGGAGGCGCTGGACGGGGTCGCGGTCGGCGAGGTGGTCGAGGCAGAAGAGGACGTGGAGGTGGGGTACCTGCGGCGCCGCCGTCTCCTCCCACTTCGTCAAGCGGCCATGTTGGAGACACGGCGCTGGAGTTTAGCCTGCAGCTGTGCGAGCCGCCGCGTAGCCGTCTTTGCCTTCCCAAGGCATTCACGAGGGTGCTGGAGGTCGACCAGCCGTCGAGGTTGAGGCTTCACATGAAGGGATGTTGCAATGGCGACATGTGGGGGAACACAAGGTTCCCCGCCCCTCATGTAATGCTTCTTCGTCAGGGTTGGAAAACCTTCGCATGCACCCACTGCCCGATGAAGGGGCACGTTCTCCACTTCAAACTAGTGGAGGCTGACCTGCTCTCTGTCAAGGTCTTCGGGCGCTCGGGAATCAGGTTAGGGTGCTGCACGGAGAGGTCGACCGATGATGAAAGCTCCTCCTCGAGCGATAGCGACGAGGAGGAGACCGGTGGGGAGGACGACGGGGACGGGTCCGACTAGACGTCGGGCGCCCCGTCCCTAGGTGATGCCGGCAGCACCATCATCTGCACCTGGCCTTCTCCCCGGCAGAGCGATTTGCCGGGGGGTAGTTCTTGGCGGTGGCTCCTCAAGCCAGCTCCTTGAACTTCTCGGGGCCGTCGCTTTTGGCGGCTGGCGCTGGAAGGCCGGAGAAGATGAAGAAGGCAGGTGGCGGGCCGTCAAGTTGGAGTATGATGGCATCGATGCCTTCGTCTCGTATTGCCGGCCCGCTGCCTCATCTTTCGGCTCCTCTCCCGGCACCGTCATCACCAGCCATCTTCTGGACGGCCGCCGGGATGTTCTCTTGGTGGCTTCTGCTGCTCGTACCTCGCCTAGGCACTCCTTTTGCATCCCGCTATCTTGATCCGCTTCCTGAGGAGAGGGACAAGAAAGGGATTACGGGCATCTTATCTTTTTTAGATCTTAAGCCTGCGGGCACTTGTCAAATTTAAACTTTGTAATCCCTTGCTCATGTTTACATTCCGTATGAATTGTACTTGTTAATCAATGTATTAATGAAGAAAAAGGGTGTTTGCCGGGTTCTTTTGTGCGTGAGCGAGGCTCACACCAAGGAGCGAGTCCTTGTTATTATTCATTAAATAAACAACGTCGCCCGGGAACAGGCCTTGCCGTCCTCCCGCTTTATACCACGACTACGCTCACGCCCTTGGTGGAGGCAGGGGCAAAGCAGGATTAGGCCCTTCGTTTGTCTCCCTTCCATCGCAACTACAACCAAGTTCTAGACCAAAAGGGACTTTGGGTATAGGAAAGAGGGAGCACGGTGGCATCGGATCAGGCGAAGTTTTGTACGTTCAAGTTACATACGGAAGTACGCAGCTGGGGAAAAAGACTTATCTGAATCTGCTGTCCCCAGCAGCCTTGGCTTGCCGGGGTCGGGGTGTCAGTTCGTCTCCTTTCCTCCAAAAAGTTCCGCTGGGCGCCCGTACAGCCTGCGAACCAAAAAGGACTGTAAGGGACAAAAGGACGCACACCCGACCTCTATGCTAGGGGTTAGTTGCCGCTAAGCACTATCAACCCTATCAGTAGGGCTGGAAAAAAGCTCGAAACTCGCGAGCTAAATGAGTAGCTCATGACTCGGCTCGAATCGACTCAAACTCGAAGAATAACGAGTCAAGCCAAGCTTTATTTTAAGATTGTTTATAGGCCAAGTTAAACGAGCTGAGTTCACGAGTACTCGTGTAACTCGTTAGGCTCGGTATAAAACTCACCCACCCATCACCACCTTGCATCCCAGGCCAGTCGCATAGGCACAACACAGGGTCCATCCGCATACCACTAGGCCCAACCACCTAGGAGATGCACGCCACAATAGCGAGAGACCAGTATGTCAATTCCCTTCCTGAATCATGAGTTCGTGACAGCGGCAGTGCCGTCTAAACCCACATCTCGGGTCATGTGCATGTTGCTAACTTGTTGATTATTGTGGTTATGTACCATTGTATGTGGAATTATGGTCATGTACATGTTATAGACTTGCTGATTATTGTGGTCATGTACATGTTATTGACTTGCTGACATGTTGATGGTACAAACAATTGTAAGTTAAGCTACTTACAATTGTTTGTGAACATCGTACATGCTTAATATGTACATGTTACATTCCCAATTAATATATTTTTATCATACTCCTAAGGTTTTATGTTCATACCTATAACGAGCTTAACAAGTTAAACGAGCTAGTTTGCGAGCTAAATGAGTCGAGCCAATCTTGGATTTGAGCTCGTTATAGTATCGAGTCGAGTCGAGCTAGCTCGTTAACGAAACGATCTCTAGCGAGTCGAGCTAAGCTGGCTCGACTCAGCTCGAATTCCACCCTACCTATCAGAGAGAGAAACTCAACCTAGCATGCATGCTAATTCTTAGGGCGCCAGCGCTTCATTTATCCATTTGTTGCTTAGGGTCTGCGCCTGGCTTTGTACAAAGGGTCACATGCCTTGTCGGCAAGGCTTGTACAAAAGGTGGTCTGTTAGGGGGCCCGACAACCGCGCCTCACGGGTAAAACTTGCGAAGATGTTCGATGTTCCAGGAGTTGCTCATAGGGATACCATCTTCGGTCTCCAGGCGGACTGCGCCGGGCCTGGTGACTCGTATTACCCGATAAGGGCCTTCCCACTTTGGCGTCAACTTGTTGGAATTCTTGGCCGACTAAACGTGCCGAAGAATAAGGTTGCCTTCCTCAAAGCTTCGGGCATGAACCTTGCGGCTATGGTAGCGGCGCAAGGCTTGCTGGTAGCGTGTAGCTCGCACAGCAGCCTAAAGACGATCTTCCTCAAGGAGCGTAGCGTCATCTTTCCACAACTGCTCTTGCTCAAGCTCATCATAAGCGAGCACTCGAGGTGACCCATATGTGAGTTCTGTGGGGAGAATAGCTTCTGCCGCGTACATGAGGGAGAAGGGTGTTTGGCCGGTGGCTCGATTTGGCGTTGTCCTGATCGACCAAAGAACCGTCGGCAACTCATCAATCCAGCGTCTTCCGCACTTGTGCAGCCTGTCAAAAGTCTTCGTCCTGAGGCCCCGCAATACTTCAGCATTTGCCCTTTCTGCCTGGCCATTGCTTCGTGGATGTGCAACAGAAGCAAAACAGATCTTGTTGCCGAGGTCTTGGATATATTGCATGAAGGTGCGGCTTGTGAACTGCGTGCCGTTGTCGGTGGTGACCCTGTTCGGCACACCAAAATGACAAACTAGCCCTTTGAAGAACTTGATGGCTGATTGTGCTGTCACCTTTCTCACTGCTTCCACTTCTGGCCACTTTGTAAACTTGTCGATCGCAACGTACAAGTACTCAAAGCCCCCGATAGCACGGGGAAAGGGGCCCCGTATGTCGAGCCCCCAGACCAAAAATGGCCAGGAAAGAGGGATCGTCTGAAGAGCTTGAGCTGGTTGATGGAGTTTCTTTGAATGGAACTGACATGCTTCACACTTGGTTACTAGTGCAGTTGCATCCTGGAGAGCCTGTGGCACCCCGGCTCAGAGAAACTGGAACACCCCGTATTCTAGCCCAGAGATCGAGGAGAAGTCTCTGGAATACGACACTGCTTGACATAGAACAAATCAGCTCTTATTACAAGAATAATAATACAAGGGTCTGATGTTACAAAGAAGCACATCAGCACGGTGACACTACGCCTGCGATACTACACTTGCTCTTGCTAGCAGCGGAACAACTCGTAGCAGCGGAATACTTCTAGCAGCAGAACAACGATGAAGGTGGTGAACTCCACTCCGCAGGGACTCTGGCTGGGACACGATCTAGCTCGCACGCACAGAAACCTCGACAAGCAATCAAGCAATCACGGCATCACCTGCAATCTGGCATGACACGCCAGGTCAGTACATTGAATGTACTTGCAAGCTCACAACAACCTTAAACATCAAGGCAAGACTGTCGGATCATGGGTTCTGGCAAAACCCTCAAGGTTCGAACAATGGGGTGCGCACGAAGATTTCCTCCCTACCGATCCATGCCCTAGCTCGCTAGGATCTCGTGGACGAACTCGACGAATTCACAACACAAAAGACACAAGAGTTATACTGGTTCGGGCCACCGTTGTGGTGTAATACCCTACTCCAGTGTGGTGGTGGTGGATTGCCTCTTGGGCTGATGATGAACAGTACAAGGGGAAGAAGAGCCTCCTGAGGCTGGGGAGCTCTTGTGCTCGGTGTGTGGCTAAGGGTTGGCTCTAGATCTGATTGACCTGCCTTCTACTGTGGTGGCTAGTTCTACTTATATAGGCCCTGGTCCTCTCCCCAAATATTGAGCGGGAAGGGAGCTAGCAACGGCCAATTCGAAAGGGGACAGCTAGTATAGCTTATCCTGACAAAAGCAGTCTTCGCGTGCAAAAGGCTCTGGTGGTAACGCCGTCTTGGGCTCCATGGTGACCTCCGTCTTACCGTCCTGCTGGTCTTGGTCTCGTTGCACCGATATGGAAACCTTTGCTTGATGCCTCGGTACTCCGCGCCTGCGCTTCCCCCCTTTAGCACCAAAGAGGAATCGAGGATGCTGCGCGCGCTGGCGCCCGCCTGGTCTCGATCGTCATGGCTCACGTCACGAGGACCACACGAGGTTTGCCTTGCCTTGATCTCTCCGCCCCTCGCGAGCCTGCCTAGCGAGGCCGCTCCTGAGAAAGTCTTGCGTCGTCTGCCTCGCGAAGGTCTTGAACGCCTTGCTGATGAAGGTGGGCCGTACAGGCCCGCCAGCACAGCCACGCTGTGGGCCGCAGGCAGGCAAGTCTGGGACCCCCGTTCCCAGAACGCCGACAGTAGCCCCCGGGCCCAAGGCGCGCTCGGGCTTGGCTTCGAGGCGAAGCCAAAGGTCAAGTACGGAGCACCGTGGGCCCCAAAAGCCTGCGGCCTTGGTCGACGCGTGGCGGTTGATTGGACGTGGGTGTCTTCGCTTCCCCACGCTGCCTCGGCAACTGCCCGACGTGACAAGTCCCTGCGACATGCAAGGGAAAACCATCCTTACATGTGATCGTGGGAGGCACCGGTTGGCCTTCTCCTGCTATAAATGGGGAGGGGGCGGAGCCCCCTCGCCCATCTCTTCCCAGTCCGCTTGCTTCTTCCTCCTCTGCTTCACCACCGATTCCAATGGCGCCGTCGAAGAGGTTCTCCGCCACACAGAAGGGAAAAGCCCCTCGCGAAGGGCCCAGCTCCCCAGCGCCCAAGCAGGGATGCAGCCGTCCCCGTAAGCACACCGCGACCCCCTCCATGGCCCCCCGATCCCGCGGGGGCGCCACCGCGCGCGGCAGGGGTCGCTCCAGTCGTGGGAGCCCTGTCGACGAAGGGAGACGCGCCATGGTTGCGCGGCCTCCCCGGCCGCGCTTCCATCCTGCAGAGGTGTTGCCGGAGTTCGTTGTCTGGTCGGAGGATCCAGCCGGCAACTGACTCCAACTTCCCCGCTTCTTGGCCGACGAGCTGTCGGCTTCCAGTCCAGGTGGGCTCTGGCTGCAGGCGGATGGTTGCTGCAGCCGGGCTTCTTGGGTTGCCGTCCAGGTCTCCGTTGCGGGCAACATAGCTCTGGCCCGCGGTTGGCAGATATTCGCCCGCGCGCGCGGCCTGGGCAGGCGATGCACCCTCCACTTTAAGTACGATGGCGATGCGACCCTCTATGTGAGGGTGTTTGGGGAAGATGGTCGCCGCGCTGGATGCTGCCCCGAGGTGAACGATGGCGAGGAGGTGCTCGGCCTTGGCGATGGTCGGGACGAGGGGGAGGACGAACCCGCCGGCCGCGCCTCGTCCAGCTACGGTGGCTCTTCTCTTGGTGACAGCTCCAGCAGCGGGCGGCTATGACCAGCCGCCACACCGCCGCGCTCGCTTCGAAGGTGGTAGCGGGTCGTCTCGTCACCGCGCCTCCATGAAGCGCGAGGAAGGATCCGGCTAGGCTTGGAACGTCGCCGAGGGCCTGTCCCCGCGGACCACCGCAGGGCAAGCATCGCTTTTATTTTGTTCCTCCTTTCTTTCCTGCATAAAAAATGAAACCAGTGTGGGCCCGGAGGGGCGTGTATTGAACTATGATTCCTCAATCATTATGCTATGCTTGTTGTTTCTGTGATGTGCCGTTATTTTGTGCAAGGATAGCTTAGCTTGGCGCATTCGGGGCAGCCTCTTCTTCACGAGGCACTTGCTTCCTCGTGCCCGTCTTGACTTAGTGGTCGCTCAGGAACTGCAAAAATTCATTAGGAAGCTCGCTAGGAAACTTGTCGTTCACCCAAGCCTTGGCCCGACGTTTCATATCGCGGTAACCGAGGGGCACAGATTTAGGGGAGATGCGCCAGCTTGTGGGTTCGAACGAGGGTGCCTCGCGAGAAAGCAGACGGAAGGCAGAGAGAGGGAAAAACGCTCGCGAGGACACCTGCCTAGCCCCCTCGTGAGGTATAAGAGAGAGAGAACACATGTGACTAGAGTCAGAAATAGCGGGAAAAGGCGACGGAACCAAATCAGCAAGGAACACTAGAAGCAAACTTCCATAAAAAGAGGGCAAGCCAGCTACGGAAAGCAAATGAAAAGCCGCATCCGGCACCTAGTCTAGTCTTCAAGTCTTCTCTCCAGCGCAGAGCTAAGTGCTGCCACTAGGCGTGGGAGGGAACCCCCGAGGCCTGAGGGCGGCTCTCCGGAGACTCCGGGGCGTGTACAGCCCCACTCATTATTACGTGAGAGTGTCACGGGCGGCGATTCTTCACAGGCACCGGGTCTTCTTCACAAGCACTGGGCCTTTCTTCACAGGCACTGGGCCTTGCTTCATGGGTAGAACTTCCGGAGGTGCTGGATGTTCCAGGCGTTCTGGATGGGCACCCCGTCCCGCGTCTCCAGGCGCGCGGCGCCAGGCCTGGAGACATGGACGACCTTGAACGGGCCCTCCCACATAGGTGAGAGCTTGTGCAGCCCTTCCCTGGAGAGGACCCACCTCAGGACGAGGTCGCCCGCCTCGAGTGTCCTAGAACGGATGTTGCAGCAGTGGTATCGCCACAGCGCCTGCTGGTACCTTGCCGCCCTTAGTGCGGCCTCGCGGCAACGTTCCTCCCCCAGCACGAGGTCCATCCCCCGCGTGGCGTCCTGCTGCGTTTCATCAAACGCCAGGACCCGTGCGGAGCGATGCTTGACCTCGTGAGAGAGGACCGCTTCGACTCCGTAGACGAGGAAGAACGGGGTCTCACCCGTTGGCTTGGTGGCGGTGGTACGGATGGACCATAGCACGGACTGGAGTTCGTCGTGCCAGCCCCTGCCGCAGGCCTCGAGCTTCTTCTTGAAGGTCCTGGTCTTGAGGCCCCTCAGGACCTCTGCATTAGTGCGTTCAGCCTGACCATTGCTCCTGGGGTGCGCCACCGAAGCGTAGCAGATCTGCATTCCAAGGTTAGCACAGTATGTTTTGAAGAGGTTACTAGTGAACTGCGAGCCATTGTCGGTGATGATGCGGTTGGGAACCCCGAAGCGGCTCACGAGACCCTTGATGAATTTGACTGCGGAGCCAGCTGGGATGGTGCAGACGACTTCCACTTCCGCCCACTTGGTGAACTTGTCGATGGCGACGTAGAGGTAGCGGTAGCCCCCAGGCGCTCGAGGGAACGGGCCCAAGATGTCCAGCCCCCAGACTGCGAACGACCATGTGAGTGGGATGGTCTGGAGGCCTTGAGCCGGCTGATGGATCTGCTTGGCGTGGAACTGGCAGGCTTCGCAGGACTTCACCAGCTCATCTGCGTCGTTGAGCGCCGTGGGCCAGTAGAATCCACTGCGGAATACCTTGCCGGCGAGGGTTCGTGATGACGAGTGGTGCCCGCAGTCCCCGCCGTGTATGTCAATCAGCAACTCCTTCCCCTAGTCCCTGGAAATGCAATGCAGTGAAACGTCATTTGGCCGCTTCATGTACAACTCACCGTCCTGGATGCAGTATGCCGTGGCTTGCCGGGCCACGCGCTTTGCGTCCTCCTCCTTCTCCGGCAGCGCCCCTTGCATCAGATATTCCTTGAATTCCTTGGTCCAGCATCCCTCCAGGGGCTCGAGCGCCAAGAGCAGGCGAGCTCCTGAAGTCGGGCCACAGGCTGGGGCTCCTATGGCAGGCGGCTGTGGGAGCTCCTCCCAAGGCTGAGCTGTGCTTGAAAGTGGTGGCGTTGCTGACGGCTTGAAGAGCCGCTCCTCGAAGACGCCAGGCTCTTGGGGCTGCCGCTTTGACGCCCTCCTGGTGATGTCGTTGGCTTCCTTGTTGGTGCCACGGGGCACATGCTGCAACTCCAGGCCCAGGAACTGCTTTTCCATCTTACGCACTTCCGCGAGGTATGCCTCCATGTGCTCGTCCTTCGGCTCGTACACTTTGTTAGAGAAGTTGACGAGGAGCCGTGAGTCGCCCCTAATGGTGAGGCGCTTCACCCCCAGAGCTGCCGCGGCCTTCAGGCCAGCTATGAGGCCTTCGTATTCTGCGATGTTGTTGGAGACCTTCTCGCCCTGCTGAAAGCAGAGCTGCACAGCGTAGTAGAGCTTGTCCTGAGTGGGCGAGATGAGTACTGCTCCAGCCCCCGCGCCCTGATGTGCGAAGGCGCCATCAAAATACATGACCCAACAGTCTGGCGCCTCACTTCCCAGTAAGGTGGACCGGTCTTCGCCTACTTAAAGTGTTAGGGCGTCCGTCCATTCCACCACAAAATCAGCGAGCGCGGCTCCCTTGATGACCCTGGTAGTGCTGAACTCCAACTGGAATGCCTGCAGCTCGATGTTCCACTCAGCGACCCTGCTAGCAAAGTTGGGGCTCCTGAGCACCCTCTCCAATGTGTAGGCTGAGACGACCTTGATGGGGTGGCCCTGGAAGTAGTGCCGCAACTTGCGCGAGGCCACCAGGAGCGCGAGCAGGAGCTTCTGAGGCACGGGATACCGTGCCCTCGTGTCCTGCAACACCGTGTTGACAAAATACACCGGGTGCTCGATGAGGGCAGGCGCGTTGGTGAGGCTCGTGTCTTGTGGAAGTAGGGGTGTCTCCTGAGGTGGTGGGACTCCTAGCGCCTGATCGCTCGCGGGAATCTCCATGACGTCGTCCTGCCGAGCCTGGTCTTCTGTTGTTGCCGCTGTGGTTCTTGCTGCGCCTTCCTGATCTTGCGTCATCTCGGTTGGCGGCGTAGCTTGGTGCGGCGCGCCCTTGGCTTGGTGCTCCTCCCGAACCGCCACTAGCGCCGCACTGGCGGAGTACAGGGTGGCGGCGAGATGAAGTACTAGAGGCTCGAGAGGTCGTGGCGCCACCATCACCGGAGGGCTGGTCAGGTATCTCTTGAGGTCTTGGAAAGCTCGGCCGGCCTCTAGGGTCGACTCGAATGGGCCCTTCTTCTTCATCAGCTTGAAGAAGGGTAGGGCGCGCTCTCCCAGCTTGGAGATGAAACGTCCCAACGCAGTTACCCGACCAGCCAGCTTTTGCATTTCCTTGAGGGTCTGCGGTGGGCTCATATCCTCAATGGCCTTGATATTTTCTGGGTTCACCTCGATCCCTCTGTGGGACACGAGGAATCCCAGCAGCTTGGCGGAAGGGACACCGAACACACACTTCTCCGGGTTAAGCTACAAGTTCACCTGGCGCAGGCTCGCGAAGGTCTCCTCCAGATCTTGGATCAAGGTCCTTGCCTCCCGAGACTTCACTACTATGTCATCAACGTAGGCCTCTGTGTTTCTCCCGAGCTGCCTCCCTAAGGCGATGTGCATCAGCCGCTGGAAGGTCGCGCCCGCGTTGCGTAGTCCGAAGGGCATGCAGGTGTAGCAGTACACTCCACACGGGGTCAGGAAGGCCGTCTTCTCTACATCTTCTACCGCCATCTTGATCTGGTGATACCCTGAGAACGCATCCAGGAAGCACAACAGGTCGCACTCGGCGGTGGAGTCAACGATCTGGTCGATGCGTGGGAGCGGAAACGGATCTTGGGGGCAGGCCTTGTTGAGGTTGGTGAAGTCGACGCACATTCGCTCCTTCCCGCCTTTCTTCGGCACTACGACGAGGTTCGCCAGCCATTCGGGGTACCTAACCTCGCGAATGGCACCCGCCGCCTCTAACTTGCGGGTCTCTTGGATGATGAAGGCCTGCTTCTCCGTGGACTGTCGTCTCGCCCGCTGCTTCACAGGGCGCACATTGGGGCATACCTTTAAGTGATGCTAAATCACTTCTCAAGGGACCCCCACCAGCTGATTGGGCTCCCATGCGAATATATCCTTGTTTGCGCGCAAGAACTTCACCAATGCTTCCTCTTGGCTTGGGTCAAGGCCGGCACCTATGGTAAAGGTGGCTCCTGAGGACCCATCCTCGCTGACCGGCACCTGCTTGGTTTCCACCTTGTCTTGCGTGAACAACTGCTTCTTCTTGGTTGGCGCGGCTCCCTTGGGCTCGGAGGTGCTCGCGTCGGCAGGCTGTGCCACCGCGGCGGTCTTGAGGGCGAGCTTGAGCGCCGCCAGGGCCTCCTTGGCGTCCCCCTTGACAGTGAGGACGCCTTTGCTTCCAGGCATCTTCATGAGGTTGTAGGCCGGATGAGTCGTTGCCATGAACTGGGCCAGAGCTGGGTACCCGAGAATGGCGTTGTACGGGAGGCTGATGCGGGCGATGTCGAAGTCGACCAGCTCGGTGCGGTAGTTGTCGCACGTGCCGAAGGTGACAGGGAGGCGGATCTGCCCCAGGGAGCAGGCAGTGCCGCCACCAACTCCTGAGAAAGGCTTGCTGAGGTTGAGCCGCTCGAGCGGCACGTGAAGAAGGCTGAAGGCCTCCACGGAGAGCAAGTTGAGGCTGGCGCCGCCGTCAATGAGGGTCTTGGTGACGGCCACATTGCAGATGGTGGGCGTGCAGAGCATCGGAAGCATGCCCGAGCCGGCGGTGGTGACGGGGTGGTCTTCTCAGCCGAAGGTGAGGTCGGCCTCAGGCGCAGCCCAGCCCGGCGGAGCCCCCAAGCGCTTGGAAGCGTCACCAATCTTGCGGAGGAACGGCTTGATGTGGCAATCCGAAGGCGGCGCCTGAGAGCCACCTAGCAGGGCTGTGACCGCGTGGTGCGCCGGTGCCGCGTAGCACGCAGTGAAGAGGTCGCGCAGCTCCTCCCAAGACGCCACCGTGGATCCGGGGAGGTTGAGCAGCCAGGCGCGCGGCTCGCCAGCGAGGGCCATGGGAAGCCAGTTGGCCATGACCTTGTCGTCTCCCCTGGCCTTGAGGACGGCCTCCTCATATGCCAGCAGGAAAGCCAACGGGTCCACCGCGCTGTCGTAGCGCGGCGCATCTCCGGCTTGAACTTGGGTGGCCACCGTACCTGCCGCAGGGCGGGGGCCAGGGCTCGGAGCCCCTGGCCCCGTCGTCAACACCGGTCGTTGGAGTCGGTAGCAGGGCGCCTGCCATGAGGGCGGAGCGCGGTGGCAACGGAGCGCAGATCGACCGGGGGGGGGGGAAGCTACGGCGCACCCCTACCTGGCGCACCGAATGTCGGATCACGGGTTCTGGCAAAACCCTCAAGGTTCGAACACTAGGGTGCGCGCGAAGATTTCCTCCCTACCGACCCACGCCCTAGCTCGCTAGGATCTCATGGACGAACTCGACGAACTCATAACACAAAAGACACAAGTTATACTGGTTCAGGCCACCGTTGTGGTGTAATAACCTACTCCAGTGTGGTGGTGGTGGATTGCCTCTTGGGCTGACGATGAACAGTACAAGGGGAAGAACAGCCTCCTGAGGTTGGGGAGCTCTTGTGCTCGGTGTGTGGCTAAGGGTTGGCTCTAGATCTGATTGACCTGCCTTCTACTGTGGTGGCTAGTTCTACTTATATAGGCCCTGGTCCTCTCCCCAAATATTGAGCGGGAAGGGAGCCAACAACGGCCAATTCGAAAGGGGACAACTAGTATAGCTTATCCTGACAAAAGCGGTCTTCGCCTGCAAAAGGCTTTGGTGGTGACGCCGTCTTGGGCTCCATGGTGACCTCCGTCTTGCCGTCCTACTGGTCTTGGTCTCGTTGCACCGATATGGAAACCTTTGCTTGATGCCTCGGTACTCCGCGCCTGCGCTTCCCCCCTTTAGCACCAAAGAGGAATCGAGGACGCTGCGCGCGCTGGCGCCCGCCTGGTCTCGATCGTCATGGCTCACGTCACGAGGACCTCACGAGGGTTTGCCTTGCCTTGATCTCTCCGCCCCTCGCGAGCCTGCCTAGCGAGGCCGCTCCTGAGGAAGTCTTGCGTCGTCTGCCTCGTGAGGCTTGGCCCCTCGCGAGGGTCTTGAACGCCTTGTTGATGAAGGTGGGCCGTACAGGCCCGCCAGCACAGCCACGCCGTGGGCCGCAGGCAGGCAAGTCTGGGGACCCCCGTTCCCAGAACGCCGACAAAGACAATAACATAGCATTCACAGGTTAATTAATGAACAACTACTATGATGAATCAACTACTAAGCATAGTATGAAACTACTATCTTACTGATAAACCAACATCTAGATCTCCATAACCACATCACTCTTGACTAACTGGCCAAGTAATATACCATCTCAATCACCTCGTGATCAAAACCAAACAGTGATCATTCACGGATCACAAACAGAACCACACTTGGTTCAACGGGTTACCTCATAACCAAACGGTGATCATTCACGGATCACAAACGAAACATCCACATGATCACCTCGTGACCACATCACAACTGAATGATCATCCTCAAGATCATCCCAGCATCATCATCAACATCCTGCCAAACTGTTACTGCTCACAATATCAACATATACATCACCTATAAGTCATTCCGTCATGTGAGTGTTGATCGAACGGTGTGACCTAGTACGAACTTATGCCCATGACCGAGGACGCGGCTATCGATAGTTTAAACACACACACTCTGCAGAGGTAGCGCACTTTACCCACACCACAGAACCCATGGCCTCGCACTCCCATTCGAGTGGACCAATGTCGTTCCGACAAAACCGACCTACTGCCATGACACTCTCCCGGCCACTCCGACCAACACCCCTTTTTGGGTTCAGTCCTGGGTGGCCCCGTGCCTACCAAAGGCACCAACAGCCACCGTCGTGGCAAAACAAAAACGGTCCCAAACAGGGACAAGAGATCTCAATACCAACTACGGGCACACAAGGCTTATGCCGTCCTACCTGATCAGGGTAGCGCCCGTGCATAACCTTCCCTCATTGGAGGCACCGGCGAGAGGCACGACAATAGACCGCATTAGGGCCTTCCCATAAAGGCAAATGTGGTTGCACTGCCCGGTCAGGTGGCACCTGACCAACTTAATGACAGAATTTATCCCCAACATATAACAGTGATAACTGATACTCTGCTATCATCTACCAACTTGTGATCCAAGACATAGCAATATCCAACAAATAATCCAAAGCATACTATCGACATAACAAAATACTCCAAGGATAGTATAACACTTCTATCTTGATGAATCCAAGAACGATAATACTATTACTCCAATAACAAGACAAGCTATCCAACTAAGATCCACATGCAAGCATCATCTCCAACATCATACTCCAAAATATAATATCAACTAGCATCATGATGAAAATAACACTAGCCACTAATAATCCAAAGGCAACATGACATCCAAAGTAATACTCCAAAGCATAATACCACCATGAAAATAATCATAATGGCCACTAATATCCAAAGGCAACATGACATCCTCATAATCATCAAAATATAATTCCTACAACTCCAAGCAAATTCATGGCAATAGCAAGATCAAAGTAATACTCCAAGAAATGCCATGAACAAGATCACAAGTAGCTAAAATAATATTTTAAACAAGTTCAAATAATTTAGACCATGTCACTGCATTGCAATCATGCAAATGGAGGGTGTGGCTTGCCTGGGGTGGAAGAAATCACCGGGAGAAAGTGCGAGAAGCTCGCGGAATGAATTGCCGGAAATCTTTCTCTCTCGAAGGGGGCTGAATAAGGGCAATGGCATAATGGTCATTTTCATAATGTAAAAACATGGTGAAAATTGTTCGATCGGAACGGGCTCGACGAAACGAAGAAGTGGGCTTTGGATTCACCTGATTTGGAGCTACGGGTAAAAAGAAATGAATGTTTTTCTGCCAGGGACCCATTTGTAAATAAAAGCATCACAAAATGGCCCTTAGCCCGAAAAACAGAACGCGCACTCCAGAAAATACGCCTTCTCTTCTGGAAAACGTATTCACAGCTGTAACAGAGAGAAAATACGTCTTTAGCAAGGGAAAGCGTACTTCGGCTGAAGGAGAGGCAAAATACGCTTTTAGAAGAAGAAAACGAAATGCCTCGGAGTTCGTCTCCACTTATCTGACATGGCAAGGCGGGGTCAACGGCTGAGGGGCTGACGCGTGGGGACCGCGGCCAGCTGGCAGGGGGGCGTCGTCTCCTTCTTCTCCTCGCTCGCGCCTAGCCGAGCCAGAGCCGGCCCCGACGGCACTCGCCGGTGGCACATGCCACCGCAGGCGGCGCCCGACCTACCCACGGGCTCAGGAGACGGAGCCGCGTCGCCTGGGGTAGGCCTCGTTCGCCGAGGGCGCGGGGAAGGGCATGGCGATGGCTACGGCGGAAGAAGTCTTCGGCCGCCGGTGAACTCGGGGCAAACAACCACCGGAGGAGAAAGAGATGTGCTGGGGCGGCTCAGGGGTAGTGGTGGAGCTCTCTGGTGGTGGTGGAAGAGAAGGAGGGGGACGGCGTTGAGCGAATTTAGGCCGAGACCGAGGCGGGCACGACGGCCATGGAGGAGGAAAGGGGGGCGCTCGAGCTCCGGGGAGCGGTCGGGGAGGCTGCTAGGAGTGAGTGAGGTCGAGTGGTGAGGTCTAGAGGCCTCAGGGTGGGCTTATATAGGCAGGGGAGGAGGGGGTCGAGCTAGCGTCACCGCGGACGCGTGTCCGGCGCCGCGGACGCGTGCCCACACTCGCGAGCTCGGAGGTAGACGACGTAGGAGGAGCAGTGAAGGTTCTCACGGGGAGGAGAAGGCCAAAGGAGCGCAGGGAGGAAGAAGACGCGAGCTCCGAGCCAAAACGCCACTGTTCGCCCGTGAGCGAGCATCGGCGAGCGTCGGTGAGGAAGCTGCCGGAGGGGGAGAGGGGTCCAGGGGAACGGCGACGATGAGGTGAAGCCAAGGGACACTCTCACGTGCGGGAAGACGACGAGAGGAGGAGGTGCCGAAGCACAAACGACGCTTGGGCGCGGCTGCAGCACACAGAGCGCGCACACTGTTATGCCATTAACGTGGTCACCGTGTGCACTGGCATGTAGCGGGGGCAATGAGCTGGAACGTATTGTCTAGTGGTAAGTTCTTACAAGGGAGGTTTCAACTGCGGTGGTAGATCGATGAAAAATGCTCTGGTTAAATGGTAATCATTGTCTGAAGTTTACTGCAGTAAACTTGGCTGTGCATTGGTGATCAACAGGGAAGTGATTGGGCCAAATGGATTTGTCTGAGGTGGTTAGCTTAGGAAGGACTATAATGTTTGAGAGTTTGAGGAGAATTAGACCAAGGATTAATGTAGTTGCTTTGCAACTGACCAAAATGGTCCAGAAATGAGATTAAGATGATGCACTCAAATGGTGATTCCACTTGAGCTCAAATTTGGCAAGGCTTAGTGATTTGGACAGAAAAGGTGTTGTAAAAATTTCATACCAATTGGATTCACCAAAATGGTACTTCCTTCACAGCTATTCTCTCTGTCCAGAAACTTGCATTTTTTTTGGAGAAATATTGACTTGATGAATTGGTCCCAGATTTGGTGGAGAGAGGTTATGTGGGCAGGAGCACAATCTGGTAATTTCTCAGAATTAATGAAGCAATATAAAATATACTTGCTTCTTAACCTGAAAATATTAATAGAATCAAAGATTTGGTCCTGTGCTCACATAGATGATTTGATGGGGCTGAAATTTGGAAGAGTGTCATAATATGAGCACATGAAGGAGTGTGCAAAATTTCAACTCATTTGGATAACCCTAGCTAGTTCTTCCTTCACAATGCCTTCTGTCTAACAGAAAGTTCAAAAAGTTGCTGAGGAAGATTGGCTAGGCAAATAAAGTTGAATTTTGGCATGAGGCAATTATTTGGACATAAGAAAATGCCCAAAAGGTTTGGGAGCAATCAGGAAAGGATAGGTGGCACTTCCTTCACAGAAAGCCACATTGGACAGAAATGAAGAATAATTATTGGGGAATTATTATTGGGCTAGGACAGGAAAGTTTGGGCATATTTGAGCAATATATGACCCAAGGGAATTATGAAATTATTTGGGGATTTTTGGATGGACAGAAATATAGGTTGCTTCACAACCTAGGGCAGATAGGGTTATTCCTTTAATAGAAAAAGGAATATTCAAGAGAAAAAGAAATTAGGGTTTGGTAAAGGAGTGAAGTGACATGATCTTGGCAAGGTTTTGAGAATGATGAGCCACTTGGCAGGGGGAATGAGGATGATTTCCCAGGTGGCAAGGCCACAAAACCACTCCAAAAAAATAGAGCAAAAACCAAATAAATCAAAAGAAAAATAAAAGGGCCAAAAACCAGGCTGTTACAGAGCAGTGGGCCAAAAGAAACCCTGCCGGAACGCCTTGCCGGCAAGGGCTCTTGACCCTATGTGAGTGCCACATATGCCTTCATGTATCTCTGCCAACAGCTCCAGTCCGTCCTCCTGGGGAATGCACTTCAATTTCACACCGTTCGGTCTTTTCCTGTATAGGACGTCGTCCACAAGCTGGTACATGCCAGATCGACGGGCTACTTTCTTCGCTTCTTCCTGTTCCTCAGGGAGTTCCCCTATTTGGAGGAACTGAATGATGTGCTGCGCCCATGCCGGAGCCTGAGGCTCGATGGCAAGGACTAGAGGCATGTCTTCTTCCGTGCGAGCGGTTGTTTGTATGGCAAGGGCTTGAGGCCTTGCTAGAGCCTGTCGCTCCTCAGCAAGCTTAGCGTCCCCAGCAACATCCTTGCCGGCGGCTCCTGGGAGCTCGGCGGGAAAGTACTTGCCGGGGCCTGATTTCCTTCGCTTATTCTATCCTGCTGATGGTTCAACGGATGGTTGAGTTAATTGGAGCACAAAGGTCCCTGGTTCCACAGGTAACTTTAGGGCAGCACGTTTTGACAGGTCGTCAGCAATGCTGTTCTCTGCACGAGGAACATGCTCTGCTTGCAGACCGTCAAAACGCTCCTCCAACTTTCTCACTTCATCTACGTAGGCTTCCATCAACGGGCTCTGATAATCCTCGTTGACTTGCTTGACGACAAGCTGTGAATCACCTCTGACGATGAGCTTCCTAATTCCGAGGTCTGCCACGATCCTGAGACCGGCAAGCAGCCCTTCATACTCTGCGGTGTTGTTTGTTGATCTCTCCCGGGGAAAGTGCATCTGGACTACGTACTTGAGGTGCTCTCCGGTGGGCGCGACAAGCAGCACACCAGCACCGGCGCCTTGCAGCAAGAAAGCCCCATCAAAGTACATAATCCAATCACGGCCTGCTTCCTTGCCGGGGAGAGTGGTCTCTTGAATTTCTTCGTCAGGCATTGAGGTCCATTCTGCAATGAACTTACCAAGGTTCTGCTCTGAATTGTCGAAGTACTTTCAAATATGAGACCAAAGCTTGACAGCTCCAACGCCCACTCCACAATCCTTCCGGTTGCACTTGGGTTGTGCAAGATCCGTTGCAACGGGAAGCGAGTGATGACGGTGATCTCATGTGCTTGAAAATAGTGACGCATCTTCCTTGAGGCCATAAGGAGGCCGAAAAGCAACTTCTGCACGCCAGAGTATCTTGATCTAGCCCCCTGTAATAGGGAGCTGACAAAATAAACCGGGTGCTGCATCACCTTGTTCTTTTGCATCACTTCGTTTGCTTGCGCAGATCCCACCTCGCCGGCACCAGACTTTGCCCTGCTGAGATCAGACCCTGCCGGGGGTCTTGCCTTGCTGGCACTAGACCCCGCCGGGGAGAGTTCTGGCTCATCATCCGACGGCCTTGCCGCCACCACTGCTTCTTCCTCAACTTCTCTCTGCGCCACTAGCGCGGCGCTGACCACTTGATTCGTTGCCGCTAGATATAGCAGCAACGACTCTTGCGGTTTAGGCGCGACTAGTATTGGCATAGAGGAGAGGTACCTCTTCAAATCTTGCAGCGCCGCCTCTGCTTCCAGAGTCCATTCTATTGGACCTGCCCTTTTCAAGATCTTGAAAAATGGCAGGGCGCGCTCGGCAGATTTGGAGATGAACCTACTCAAAGCACCAACGCAGCCAGCAAGCCGACACACATCCTTAACTCGTCTTGGTGCTTCTATTTGCTCAATTGCCTTGATCTTGTCGGGGTTCGCCTCAATCCCATGCCGTGACACAAAGAACCCGAGAAGCATACCAGACGGGACACCAAACACACACTTCTCAGGGTTAAGCTTGCGGTTGATCTTGTGCATATTTGCAAATGTTTCTTCTAGATCTTGTATGAGCATTGCCTTGTCCTTGGTTTTGACCACTATGTCATCCATATAAGCTTCCATATTTCTATGTAGCTAAGGCTCAAAACCAATTAGGACTGCTCTTGCAAATGTTGAACTAGCACTTTTCAACCCAAAGGCATTCGCATAAAACAATATGTACCACATGGGGTGATAAACGCGGTCTTCTCTTCATCTTCCCTCGTCATGAAGATCTGGTGGTATCCTGAGTAGGCGTCAAGGAACGACAACAAGTCGCACCCAGCAGTGGAGTCCACAATCTGGTCAATGCGCGGCAAAGTGAAAGGATCTTTGGACAAGCTTTATTGATATATGTATAATCAATGCACAGCCTCCATTTCCCATTTGCCTTCCGCACTACTACCAGATTGGCGAACCAAGTCGGGTGGAGCACTCCTCTGACCAAGCCTGCCACCTCCAACTTCCTGATCTCTTCGATGATAAACTCGTGCCGCTCCAAAGCTTGTTTTCTGACCTTCTGCTTGACAGGCCGCGCATGAGGACAGACAGCAAGATGGTGCTCAATCACCTCCCTGGGAACGCTGGGGATGTCAGATTCCTGCCATGCAAACACATCAACATTCGCCCGCAGGAAGGCGATGAGCGCGCTTTCCTATTTGCTGTCGAGGGTGGAGCTTATAGTAAAAGCCCCGCCCGTGCCGTACTCCTTGACGGGCACCTTCTTGGTCTCTGGTGCTGCTGCCTTGGATTTCTTGCTCTTGTCGGTGGAGCTCTCTGGGACGTCCTCAACAGGAGCGCAGCAATTGGAAGAGGCGCGCTTGCCAGAGTGGGTGTAGGAGGTCTTGCTGGAAGAGGTCTCACCGGAAGGGGCCTTGCCGTCAGAGGCAGAGGTCTTGCCGGTTTTCTTCCTCTCGGGGCTTCAGCGGCAGGAGCAAGTGCCTTGGCGGCAGTTGCTGCAATTGCCTCCTGGTAGAGTTGCTCGGCGCAGATGAGCGCATCTTTCTTGTCGGAGGGGACAGTGGTGATGCTCATTGGCCCCGGCATCTTTAACGTGTTGTAGGCATAATGTGATGCTGCCATGAACTAGGCCAGCGCTAGGCGGCCGAGGATCCCATTATAGGGCAAGGGGATCTTGGCAACATAAAAAGCGATCTTCTCCGTCCTATAGTTCAGCTCGCCCCCAAATGTAACAGGCAACGTGATTTTACCTTTCGTCTGACTTCTTCCCGGGTTGACCCCTTGGTACGTGCCCGTCTCCTCGAGATCTCCATCAGGAATCTGCAGCCTCTTGATCACAGTGGGCGAGATCAAGTTCAGACCGGACCCACCGTCAACTAGCACTTTTGTCACCTTGGGGTTGCGTATCGTTGGTGAAACCAACAATGGCAGACACCCGACCGCCATTGTGCGATCAGGGTGATCCTCGGTGTAAAAAATGATATGCGTGCTGGACCACTTCAGTGGCTTCTGGGCATCGAACGATGGCTCTACCGCAGTGACCTCACGTGCCCACTGTTTCAGTCTGCGGTGAGAGGTATGCAACGAGGGGCCACCGTCGACGCACATGGCCTCCGTAGCTTTCTGGAACTTGTGCTCGCTGGACTCGTCGTCCTCATCATGATCATCGTCTCCTTCTTTCTTGTCGCGGCCCCGAGCGGGCCGCTCTGGTTGGTTATCCTTGCCGCGGCGACCTCCTCGGCCGCCACGCTTCTTGCCGGACCCCTCAGCACCGTCCTGGCCCTTCTCCTTGTCCCGCCTCTCATACTCAGCTTTCTGCTTCTTCGCAAGCTGCTCAACCTGCCGGCAGTTCTGGAGGTCATGGCCCTTGGTGCGATGGATCTTGCAATACTGCTTGTGGGAGCCCTCTGGCTTGTCGGCAGCCGCCAAGGCCCGACAGGCGGCGCACCCGGCAACTTCCTTGCCGGGGTCGTCAACCTTGGCCTTCTTGGCGGTGCCGGGGTCACCGGATCCCTCGACGGCAAGCACGGTCTTGCCCTTGCGCCTCCTATTGCGTCGTCGGCCCTTCTTTGTCGGGGCGACGACATCTTCGTCTGTGGAGTCAGTTTCTGCGCCGGCATCTTCGTCGGGGTATTTCCTCCCTTCTCCAGCCCGAGCACATCTTTCGGCCAAAACATAAAGCTCAGCGACATCCCTAACCTTGTTCATCGCCAGCTCCTCACGCATCTTGCGGTTGCGCACATTCTGATGGAATGCACTGATGACGGCGGTGGGATGAACATCTGGGATGTTGTATTGCACACGGTTGAATCTCTGTATGTACTTGCGCAGGGTTTCGCCGTCCTTCTGGGGATGACATGCAAATCACTTGCCTGGCCAGGAGCTTGGTGGCCTCCGGTAAAGGCGCCAACAAACTCGCGACACAGATCCGACCAAGAAGAAATGGAATCCGCTCGCAGGTGCATCAACCATGACATGACGTTGGGCTTAAGTACCAACGGGAAGTAATTGGCGAGCACCTTGTCGTCTCGAGCCTCGACAGCTTGCATCACGATGGTGTAGATGCTTAGGAACTCCGACGGGTGAGTCTTGCCATTATGCTTCTCTCCGACCTTAGGCTTGAATGTGCGGTGGGTGGGCCACTGGAATCGCCGCCGCTCACGGGTAAAAGCTGGACAACCCACCTCGTAAGTAACTCACCAGAACCCCCCGGCGCAGGCCGGTCTACAGTGGGCCCTGCGCGCCTATCTGACTGATGGAGCGCTTCCCGTCGCCGCTGGATAGTGGTCGGAGCATCTTCCTGGACTCGTTCCCGAAGAACTTGACGTTGATCGCGGCGGGCTCATGGGTCGGACGACGCTGTGAAACGTTGTCACACACATCGGCCCAACGAGCCGGCGGTTGCTGTTGCTGGCGTGGAGGAGGAGAGTGCACCATGGTCGCAGCACCGCCGGTCCTTCCACCACCGGCACGCGCTGGCTCGATAGAGCGCCGGCACGAGGGCCCCATTGGTTGCGGTTCATCTTTATTGGTGAAGTTGATGAGGCTCCGGATGGTAGCTCTCCACTCATCGAGCTTCTCCGCAGCAGGAGGAAAGTCGAGGAGCAGTTGCACGCGCACCAACGCTTCTGTTGGCGTGGGTGGCGGCGAAAGCTGCGTGGACCGTGACGCGCTCTGTCTTCTAACCACGTTAGAAGGAGCTCTACCACGGTCTCGCGGCCGCGCGCCGTTTTCACCAGCGTCTTGGCGTGCATGCTGGCCCGGTGCATCTCGAGAGTGATGCAAAGGGCTCTTCCCACGGCGACGCCCGGGGTCACCAACGTCACGGCGCTGCTCGTCGCGCATGACCTGGGAAGACCGTGGCGCGGGTGCCGGCGCAGGCGGGGGTACCTTGGAGGTCGCCGCGCCACCCGTAGGCAGCACGACTCCGCCCTTGGAACTAGCGGCGTGTAGGTCGTTGCTGATAACCCACAAGTATAGGGGATCGCAATAGTTTTCGAGGGTAGAGTATTCAACTCAAATTTATTGATTCGACACAAGGGGAGCCAAAGAATATTCTCAAGTATTAGCGGTTGAGTTGTCAATTCAACCACACCTGAAAGACTTAATATCTACAGCAAGTATTTAGTAGCCAAGTAGTATGTAAGTAACGGTAACGGTGGCAAAAGTAACAGTAGCAGTTTTTGTAGCAATCGTGACAGTGGCAGCGAAAAAGTAATTAAGCAAAGATCAATATGTGAAAAGCTCGTAGGCAATGGATCAATGATGGATAATTATGTCGGATGCGATTCCTCATGCAACAGTTATAACATAGGGTGACACAGAACTAGCTCCAGATCATCAATGTAATGTAGGCATGTATTCCGAATATAGTCATACGTGCTTATGGAAAAGAACTTGCATGACATCTTTTGTCCTACCCTCCCGTGGCAGCGGGGTCCTATTGGAAACTAAGGGATATTAAGGCCTCCTTTTAATAGAGTATCAGACCAAAGCATTAACACTTAGTGAATATATGAACTCTTCAAACTACGGTCATCACCGGGAGTGGTCCTGATTATTGTCACTTCGGGGTTGCCGGATCATAACACATAGTAGGTGACTATTGACTTGCAAGATAGGATCAAGAACTCACATATATTCATGAAAACATAATAGGTTCAGATCTCAAATCATGGCACTCTGGCCCTAGTGACAAGCATTAAGCATAGCAAAGTCATAGCAACATCAATCTTAGAACATAATGGATACTAGGGATCAAACCCTAACAAAACTAACATGATTGCATGGTAAATCTCATCCAACCCATCACTGTCCAGCAAGCCTACGATGGGATTACTCACGCACGGCGGTGAGCATCATGAAATTGGTGATGGAGGATGGTTGATGATGACGATGGCGACGGATTCCCCTCTCCGGAGCCCCGAACGGACTCCAGGTCAGCCCTCACGAGGAAGATTAGGGCTCGGCGGCTGCTCCGTATCGTAAAACGCGATGAATCCTTCTCTCTGATTTTTTTCTCCCCGAAAGTGAATATATGGAGTTGGGGTTGAGGTCAGTGGAGTCCCAGGGGGCCCACGAGGCAGGGGCGCTCCCCTCCCCAGAAGGGGAGCGCCCTGCACCCTCGTGGACAGGGTGTGGGGCCCCTGATGCTGATTCTTTCGCCAATATTTTTCATTAATTCCAAAACGTGTCTCCATGGATTTTCAGGTCATTCCGAGAACTTTTATTTCTGCAAAAATAACACCATGGCAGTTCTGCTGAAAACAGCGTCAGTCCGGGTTAGTTCCATTCAAATCATGCAAGTTAGAGTCCAAAACAAGGGCAAAAGTGTTTGGAAAAATAGATACGTTGGAGACGTATCAACTCCCCCAAGATTAAACCTTTGCTTGTCCTCAAGCAATTCAGTTGACAAACTGAAAGTGATAAAGAAAAACTTTTACAAACTCTGTTTGATCTTGTTGTTGCAAATATATAAAGCAAGCATTCAAGTTTTCAGCAAAGATTATGAACTAACCATGTTCACAATAACATTTAGGTCTCATGTTTATTCATATCAATTGCATAATCAACTAGCGAGCAATAATAATAAATCTCGGATGACAACACTTTCTCAAAACAACCATAACATGATATAACAAGATGGTATCTCGCTAGCCCTTTCTGAAACCGCAAAACATAAATGCAGAGCACCCCTGACGATCAAGGACTGACTAGACATTGTAATTCATGGTAAAAGAGATCCAGTCACAATCATACTCAATGTAAATTAATAGCAATGCATGCGAATGACAGTGGTGCTCTACAACTGGTGCTTTTTAATAAGAGGATGATGACACAACATAAAAGTCAATAGATAGGCCCCTCGCAGAGGGAAGCAGGGATTTGCAGAGGTGCCAGAGCTCGAGTTTTGAAACAGAGATAAATAATATTTTGAGTGGCTGATACGTCTCCAACGTATCTATAATTTTTGATTGTTCCATGCTATTACATTATCTGTTTTGGATGTTTAATGGGCTTTAATATGCTCTTTTATATTATTTTTGGGACTAACCTATGAACCGGAGGCCCAGTGCCAGTTTCTATTTTTTGCTTGTTTTAGAGTTTTACAGAAAAGGAATACCAAACGGAGTCCAAACAAAATGAAACCTTCACGATGATATTTCTTGGACCGAAAGCAAACCAGAAGACTTGGAGATGAAGTCAGAAACGTAACGAGGAGGACACGAGGTAGGAGGGCGCGCCCCCACCCTCATGGGCCCCTCGTAGCTCCACCGACGTACCTCTTTCGCCTATATATACTATTATACCCTAGAAACATGAGGGGGGCACGAAACCACTTTTCCATCGCCGCAACCTTCTGTACCCGTGAGATCCCATCTTGGGGCCTTTTCCGGCGATCTGCCAGAGGGGGAATCGATCACGGAGGGCTTCTACATCAACACCATTACCTCTCCGATGAAGCGTGAGTAGTTTACCACAGACCTTCGGGTCCATAGTTATTAGCTAGATGGCTTCTTCTCTCTCTTTGATTCTCAATACAAAGTTCTCCTCGATGTTCTTGGAGATCTATTCGGTGTAATATTATTTTGCGGTGTGTTTGCCAAGATCCAATGAATTGTGGATTTATGAAATGGATTATCTATGAATATTATTTGGTTCTTCTCTGAATTTTTATATGCATGATTTGATATCTTTGCAAGTCTCTTCGAATTATTGTTTTAGTTTGGCCTACTAGATTGATCTTTCTTGCAATGGGAGAAGTGCTTAGCTTTGGGTTCAATCTTGCGGTGTCCTTTCCCAGTGACACTAGGGGCAGCAAGGCACGTATTGTATTGTTGCCATCGAGGATAAAAAGATGGGGTTTATATCATATTGCTTGAGTTTATCCCTCTACATCATGTCATCTTGCTTAATGCGTTACTCCGTCTTATGAACTAAATACTCTAGATGCATGCTGGATAGCGGTCGATGTGTGGAGTAATAGTAGTAGATGCAGAATCGTTTCGGTCTACTTGACACGGACGTGATGCCTATATTCATGATCATTGCCTTAGATATCTTCATAACTATGCGCTTTTCTATCAGTTGCTCGGTAGTAATTTATTCACCCACCGTAATACATGCTATCTTGAGAGAAGCCACTAGTGAAACCTATGGCCCCTGGGTCTCTTTCCTATTATATTTGCTTCTCTTTTATTTACATCGCATGTCGTTTACTATTTTGCAATCTTTACTTTCCAATCTATACAACAAAAATACCAAAAATATTTATTTTACTATCTCTATTAGATCTCACTTCTGCAAGTGATCGTGAAGGGATTGATAACCCCTTTATCGCGTTGGTTGCAAGGTTCTTGATTGTTTGTGCAGGTACTAGGTGACTTGTGCGTTGTCTCCTACTGGATTGATACCTTGGTTCTCAAAAATGAGGAAAATACTTATGCTACTTTGCTGCATCACCCTTTCCTCTTCAAGGGAAAACCAACGCATGCTCAAGAGGTAGCAGTGGCATACTTTCATTATCAACATAACAACCAAGAGATCTCGATATCTTCCATGCTACACACATTATAGGCGGTTCCCAAACAGAATGGTAATGTTTATACTCCCCCACCACCAACAAACATCAATCCATGCCTTGTCCGAAACAACGGGTGCCATCCAGCTAACAACAATCCTGGGGGAGTTTTGTTTATTTTGATTTGACTTGAGCATGGGACTAGGCATCCCGGTTACCGGCCATTTTCTCGTGAGTGATGAGCGGAGTCCACTCATCGTGAGAATAACCCACCTAGCATGGAAGATATAGACATCCCTAGTTGATACATGAGCCATTCGAGCATACAAAACAGGATTTCATTTGAAGGTTTAGAGTTTGGCACATACAAATTTACTTGGAACGGCAGGTAAATACCGCATATAGGAAGGTATGGTGGGCTCATATGGAATAACTTTGGGGCTTATGGAAGTGGATGCACATGCAGTATTCCCGCTTAGTACAAGTGAAGGCTAGAAAGAGACTGGGAAGCGACCAACTAGAGAGCGACAACAGTCATGAACATGCATTAAGATTAATCAACAATGAGTGCAAGCATGAGTAGGATACAAATCACCATGAACATAAATATCGTGGAGGCTATGTTGATTTTGTTTCAACTACATGCGTGAACATGTGCCAAGTCAAGCCACTCGAATCGTTCAAAGGAGGATACCACCCTATCATATCACATCACAACCATTTTAATAGCATGTTGGCACGCAAGGTAAACCATTATAAACTCCTACCTAATTAAGCATGGCATGAGCAACTATAATCTCTAATTGTCATTGCAAACATGTTTCATTCATAATAGGCTGAATCAGGAACGATGAACTAATCATATTTACAAAAACAAGATAGGTCGAGTTCATACCAGCTTCTCTCATCTCAATTAGTCCATCATATATCGTCATTATTGCCTTTCACTCGCACGACCGAACGGTGTGGATAATAATAATAGTGCATGTGCATTGGACTAAGCTGGAATCTGTAAGCATTTAATACAAGGGAGAAGACAAGGTAATATGGGATCTTGGTTAAATCAACAATAATGTATATGAGAGCCACTCAACATTTTCATCATGGTCTTCTCCTCTTGACCCCCAAAGAAAAGAAAAGAAATAAAACTATTTACACGGGAAAGCTCCCAACAAGCAAAAGAAGAACGAGAAATCTTTTTGGGTTTTCTTTTAATTACTACTACTACATGCATTGAAAGTAAACTAGCTAAAAGCTATAACTAATTTTTTTGGTTTTTCTTATGGTTTTTCAAACACACAAGAAGAAGGCTTAGAAAAGAAAATAAACTAGCATGGATGGTACAATGAAAAAGTATGAGCACCGACAACTTGAATGAGTGTGTGATCATGAATGTAATGTCGGTGAGAAATACGTACTCCCCCAAGCTTAGGCTTTTGGCCTAAGTTGGTCTATGGCCACTGCTGGCCTGGCGGATATCCAAAGTCGTAGCTAGGGTTGTACTGAGATGCAGCAGCTACTGCATGAAGAGCTGCAGCTTGGAGGCGAGCCACCTCCGTCCTCCTCTCATACTCGTTCGCCTCCTCCCTGGTTATAACATATCTCCTTTTTGCCTGAAAGTTAAAGAAAGTAGGAGCAGGGAGGGCAACATGGATACTGCGCTGTCTGTCAAAGATTAGTCGGTACTGGAGGAACTGTTCATTCCTCTCAAGAAACTGATGGCGAACCATAGCACTATAATCTAGATAAGCAGGAGGCAACTCCATATCATTTCCATGTATGGGTACACCAAGATAATTAGCTACACGAGTTGCATAAATTCCACCAAACAAATCTCCAGTTGTACCGTTAAGATGCAAGCTTCGTGCAACAATGGCCCCCAAGTTATATTGTTTATCACCTAATACCGCACTCTTGAGGACACTAAGATCTGGAACGCACATGTGACAAGCCTCATCTTTACCGTTAATGCATCTACCTATAAAGAGAGCAAAATAATGTATGGAAGGGAAATGAATGCTCCCTATGGTAGCTTGTGTGATTTCTCTAGATTCCCCCACAGTGATACTAGCAAGAAAGTCTTTATATTCAGATTTGCGCGGTTCACTAACATTGCCCCACTGCGGGAGTTTACAAGCAGTATTAAAATCTTCTAGGTCCATGGTATATGATTTATCATAAAGATCAAATAAAACAGTGTGAGAATTGCGCGAGGATGTAAATTTAAACCTCATCACAAAGGAATCAGTTAGGTAGTGGTATTGTAGGAACTTATCTCACACGAAGTCCTCAAGATCAACACTACGCACATATGTGTCAAATTCATCCTTGATGCCTGCCTGGACTATAAACTCCTCTGACGGCCATTCACAAGGCCGCACTTGAGCTTCCCTTGGTGGTTCATCGTCCGGCTCACGTATCGCGAGCCTTGGTCCTTGCTTCCTTGAGGAACCAACTTGGTACATTTTCCTATGCATTTTTCTTTCTCTGAAAAGTTTCTGAAATTTTAGTGACTCAAAATAAAAGTGAACCAAACTCAACAAGATTGATAGCAACTACTCCCACAGGTGCCTAGAGGCTATATCATGCATTAAAACGACTTTGGACCATATAAATTTGACATGCAAGCTCAAGAACAGGGTCACCTTAGCAGCAAAAATTTGCAACAAATAAAGCACTAGAACAAAAACTAATTGGACCATTGGAGGAGTCACATACCGAAGAACAATCCCCCAAAACAGTTTGTGAATGAAGCTTTGAGCAAAGAGATCAAAAATGGCAGCAAGATGAGCTAGAGCACGGGTTTGAGCTATGGGAGGATTTTTTTTCTGGAGGAAGACGAAGTGAGTGGGTGCTGGAATAAGTGGAGGAGGTCCACGTGGGGCCCACAAGGCAGGGGGCGCGCCCTGTGCCCTCGTGGCCAAATGGTGGACCCCCTGGTGTGTTCTTAGTGCGAGAAATTCTTAAATATTCTGCAAAAAATCATATTTCATTTTTAGGACGTTTGGAGAACTTTTATTTTTGGGGTATTTTTATTGCAAGGATAATTCAGAAAACAGACAGAAAATACTAATTTTTCTTTATTTAATCTAAATAACAGAAATTAAAAGGAGTGTCGGGTGGTAGGTGCGACATATGCCAACGGGTGGCTTATCATTGTGGGAGCCAGTAAGACATCGCCGGTGCCTGGAAACGGGATAAGGCGAAGACATGCACGCCGGCGAATCTTACCCAGGTTCGGGGCTCTCCGAAGAGATAACACCCCTAGTCCTGCTCTGTGGGGTCTCCGCATGATCTCTAGATCAACACAAGTAGCTACAAGTGCTCCTTGAGCTATTTGGCTAGAGGAGGAAGAAAGGCAAGGCTAGCTCTCTTCTTCCCTCTACGTGGTGTCTAAAACTATCTCAGAGATCAACCCTTTGCATGGGTGCCCCTGGGGGGTTTATATAGGCCCACCCCCAAGGGATACAATGGTAATCCGGCTGGGTGAGGGTCCTATCCGTCAGTGTCTGTGCTCGCCGGCTTCTCCGCCGGCCGTTGGGGCCCGCCGACTGGTGGGTCCCGCCGGCTGCCGGCCTCTTGGTCGAAAGGCCGGCCCCACCGCCTGGGGGCCTTGTCGGCGGCTGGTTACTGTTGCCTCGCCCCTGATGATGAGGGCTTTGTCTAGGTAAGCGTGGCTACAGTGTCGCCGCCTGGCGGGCTCTCACTGTAGCCTCTCCTCGTCTTGTCTCCTTAATGATGCACATACTTCGAGGGAGGGAGGTAGCCGGCTATTGGGAGTCGGCTACGCCTCAGGCCGACTAGGGGAGGCCTAGCCGCCTTCGAGCGTCTCCCTGGCTGAAGGGGCCCGCCGCCTGCGGGCCGTACTGGCGCCTGTCGTGGGTGATGTCACGGTCAACATGGCAACAGTGCCGCGCCGGACGGGGGATGGCTGACCCGTACGGCGCACTGTGGCCACGCATGCTCCGGGATTCGGGGATGGCAGGCTGTACTGTGGCCATGCCCCGTCTCATCGCTGTTATGTGGGTGCAGTCTTGGCTGGCTTCCGGGAGTCGGTCTTCTTGTGGATGGCTTCTGGGAGTCGGTCTACTTATGGCCGGCTTCTGGGAGTCGGCCTACTTATGGCCGGCTTCGGGAAGGTTTTGGAGGTCGGGTCGCCTTCCGGTAGTCGGCCTATGAGATAGCCGACCAGGGGAAGGCGGTCCTGTGTTTTGGATACTTGAAGGCCCGATCGGCCTGATAATTTTTCAAAGAGCCAGGAGGAGTCGGTTAGACTACCCGTGGCCATTTACTCCCACAGTAGTCCCCGAAGCTGGTTGGGCTTCGAGGCTGAGAAGAGGACGAGAAGCTCGGTCAGCTTCCTATCTTGAAGAGCCAGCAGTTAGGAGCCGGCTTTGGTTGGGTACGCCATCTTGGCGAGATTTTGAAGTCTGAAGGCGGGAGTCGGTTGGTGCGCACGCCGGGTTGCGGGCCGGCTGCTCGCCGCCCGCGTACCACGTGGCACCCTCCGGCTGAAAAAAGCCTGCCAGCCCACGCGCGCGACGGGACGTCGCTGCAGGCCGGGGGCCCATCACTCCCACGCCTAGGCCCAGGCGCGGATTCTCCATGGCCCAAAGCGGGCCGCACGCCTTCCGGCGGCAGTTTCTGCATGTCGTTAGGGCGCAATAATCGTGGAACATGGGGGAGTGGGCGCAGTTAGTCCCACGTTCCCCCCACGCCTCGCCTCCTCGGCTTCGCCGCACGAGGCTACAAGTAGGGGGAGGAGGGGGAACGGCAGGCGCTCGCACGCTCCCCTCGCTCCGCCATTTTCTTCCTTTCCTTCTCCGCCGCAGCAGCCCTTCGCCGCCGCGCCGTCCCTCTATTCTTCACACTACCCCGCAGCTTCGCCGCCGCGGGGCCGTGATTTTGCCGTCGCCGCGCCCTTTCTCGCCAGCTTCTTGCCGTCATGCAGCACGGCGGAGACTGGGACGGCTCCAACGTCCACGCGGACCACATCGACTTCCTCCACAAGACGCGACGAATGCCCGGCGAGGACCAGGTGCGGGTCTGTCTTGCGCCGAAGAAGGAGATCACGCCGGCGCCGGAGGAAGGCGAGCGGGTAATCTTCCGCTCGCACTTCCTGCGCGGCCTCGGCCTGCCCGCGAGCACCTTCTTCCGCTCCTTCCTTGAATTCTATCAGCTCCAGCCGCACCACCTCACTCCAAACACGGTGGTGCTGCTGTCCGCCTTCGTCACTCTGTGCGAGGGCTTCCTCGGCGTCCTTCCCACCTCGAGCTCTGGGGGGAATTCTTCCAATCCAAGCTTGGCACCCGCATGCAGGGTGTGCCGGCTCAGAGCGGCGCCTCCATCGCGGTGCGGAGGCCGGCAGCCGACAACCCCTTCCCTGCCATCACGCTGATCCAGTCGGTAAAGCTTTGGCAGAAATCGTACTTCTACGTGAAGAACGTCGCCCCGCAAGGCAACTACGTCAATTTGCCGGCTTACGTAGCCGGCCCGCCGGCTGGGAGGCGGCCCCAGTGGTCCTATTGGGCCAGGACGCTGTCGCCGGCTGGAGCCGCCGCCGTCACCGACTCCGGGTAATGATCCAGTTAGAGGGCCTGACTGGGTCCGACCTGCTGGCCGCCTTCGTGGTGCGCCGGGTGCTCCCACTTCAAGGCCGCCCTCATTTGATTAGTCAAATGAGTGGCCAACTCGATCCGAGTTCGATGTGCACCAAGGAGATGCCTCATGACGAGGTGGCTCATATGGTGAGCTATCTCGCGAACTGCAAGCTCTCCGCAGAGTGGCAGTTTGGCAAGGAGCCGTACTCCCGTGCCAATCCCCCGCCTATGGTATGCTTTCTTTATCTTCTCTTCTTTAGTTTTGTCACCAAGTTTTTCTTGGCCGACTCTGACCAGTCGGCACGTCTTGGCAGAGCCCTCTCCTTCGACCTGCGGCCGGGACAGCGGGGGCGGATCGCCAATTTCTTCCCGACCGGGCGGAGCATGACTTGGAGGACCCCGTCTTGGGGGCGGCCGCCATGGACCATAACACCGAGGCAGGAGGCGGTGAAGCAGGCGGCGAAGCAGGCGGCTCCGGGCTTGGAGCCAGCTTCGACGACTGGCCGAATGACGACGAGGCGGAAATCGTCCCGCGCCGCCAGCCGGCGTCCGACCATGGCGCGGGTTCATCCGCAGCGCCGCCTGCTCGAGGCAGTGCGCAGAAGCACCGGGCCACGTCGGGCTTGTTCGGCAGTCGGCCGAAGAAGCCCAAGAGCGGGGCGGCGGCGACCAGGCGGGACGAGGCGGCCGCGAAGGCGGCCCACTTCCGCAAGGTGGTGAAGCAGCCGCAAACGGTTTCAGCGTAAGTGTAGATTCTCTTGCATATTCCTTCTTCTTTTCTTGTCGATTTCTGAATCCTTGTCTTGTCTTATCAAACCGGGCTCCGCTCTCTCTTGAGCGGATCGCTGCCGCCTCCGTGGTTGGATCGGCGGGAGGATCCGCAAACACCCGTCGCGTGGACCCCCTGTGCCGAGCTTCAGGCGGCAATGGAGCGGAACGCACGGGAGGAGCGGGAGGTGGAGGAGCTGAGGGCGGCCGCTGCCAAGGCGGCACAGGAGATGGCGGAGGAGTCGGTGAAGGCACAAGGCGAAGCGGCGGCCAAGGCCCAGGCACAGGCTGCAGCTGCAGCGGCAGCGGAGGGGGCCTTGCTTGTCATCCCCCTGCGTGTCGTGGCACCCGAGATCCCGGAGCCCCCGCCGGAGGAAGCCGGCGGCGACCTGCCGGGGATGGAGAGGGAGGAGGACGACGTCATCGTCCGGGAGAGGGAGGCGGCACCGCCATCGCCGACTGGGGCGGACCGATGCGGCCGACTTGACGCGCCGCCCGTGCGGCCGGCTGGAGGTGAGCCGGCTGCGAAGATGGACCTGGTGGTCCGATCGTCATCACGCCAGCGCGCGGGGAAGGCGACTTCGGCGCCGGACCCGCAGAAGGCCGCGTGCTCTAGCTCGTCGACCCAGGATCTGGAGACAGCCAGCGCCAGCTCGGGGTGGACGCCGGGTGGCGGGACGGCCGTGGTGAACATGGTGGCGCAAGAAGTCCGGAATCGGCTTCAGTCCCAGGCCGCCGTGCTGAGGCAGTACAATGATGAGTTCCTCGCGACACGGGCGGCCATTCAGGTGAGTCTTCCCGCTTTTCTGTTTCTTGATCTTGCTTTCTTCCGTGGGGGCGCGTCAGCGCACTCACTGCGTGTAGTCCCCGAGTTCCGAGTCGGCTGCTGAGCACGCGGCTTGAAACTTCTTAGTAGACTTTGATTGCTTATCTTGCTCTTGTTCGCTTCTCTGTCCGACTTGCAGGACTACCACAACCTTCATGCGGCTGCCTTCAACTCCCAGGCTCGGGAGCTGACCCAGAAGACTGCTAATCTAACTGAGAGCCAGAGTAAGTGCTTCATCTTTTATCTCACGTGGGGGCGCGTCAGCGCACCCCTGGGTGTAGTCCCCGAGATTCGGGTCGACTGCTGAGCAGTCGGGTCGGATCTTTCCTGATGACTTCATTCTTATTGCCTTTTTCTTCTTTGCCATATCTGCAGAGGCCAATGCCAGCCTGAGGGAGCAGCTGGGTGGGACCCAGACCGCCCTTCGCGCCAAGGAAGCCGAGTTCGACGCCTTGGTTCAGGAGCGTGACTGGTTGGTCAAGAGGCTGGCCGACCAGGAGGAGAGCCACAAGGCGGCCCTGAAGGCGGTGCAGGACAGCAAGGCCGCCCTCCAAGCCGAGTACGAGACTGAGGCGACGAGCTAGGCTGAGGCAAGGCAGTCACTGATCAGCGGCTACGGCCAGATCGAAGAGTTGGTCGACGGTAGGCCGCCCTCTTCTTCGTTTCTTGCTTGCCGCTTGCCATTTTAGTCCATTCCCTGACTTTGTGTTTTTTCTCTTTCTTTCTTTCTTGTGCAGAGTACTTCCCTGGTTACTCTACCACCGCCAACCAGGTCGTCGAGGCCCACCGCGAGGCACGAAGGCAAGCCGGTGTGGAGATCGCGCCGAATGCTCGTCGGTCGCTTGAGGAGCAGCTTCTGGCGATCCAAGCCCGCCTCCAGCCGGCTCACCGCATGCTCCGCCGTCTTCAGCGCGTTGGGGCGCAGGTGCTGGCCGCCCTCTGGCCTGGCGAGGCGGTTCCCCGTACCCCCAGTCGGACTGCCGACTGGCTGGAGGTAGCGGTTGGCCGCTTCGAGGCCTGGAAGGCTTCTACAGCTCGTTCAGGCGCCAGGCGGGCGCTGGAGTTCGTCAAAGCCTGGTATCCCGAGTTGAGCTTGGACCAGCTGGCCACCTGGCGGCAGGAGGCTGATGAGGAGTTGGAGGCGGTGCGGCCGGCTATCATTCAGCGCGCTTCGGCAATCGCCGACTACACCGACACCAGCGCCTTTGCTCCTGAGGTGGATGATAATGGCATTGCTCAGCCGGAGGAGTGGTTCGGGCTGAACCCGGCGGATGGTGAGGACTCGGCGGAGGAGATCGACTCCAGCAACGAGGGCGAAGAGGAGGAGGGAGAGGATGGTGAAGACGCCGTGCCAGACGGTGGAGCAACCGGCCAGCCTCAACTTGATCGTGCCTCCAGCAACGAGGCGCGTGCGAGCGCGCCGCCTGCAGCCGGCGATGATCAAGCCGAGACTCGCCAGCCGACCACTCCTCCAGCCGGCACTGCCGTCTCCACCGACCAGCCCGGCTCGCCTGTTGCGCCCTTAGTCTTATCCGCCGCCTTTGCTTTCCTGTTTATTGCTCTTCGAACAATATTTTGTTAAGTTTGCGCAGTTCCACCCACTGGGGGTGTATTCAAATTATGTTGACTGCCGGCCTGTTGAAGGCCTTATGTGTAAATATAATCATGCATGTGTTTGGCTTCCCATTGTTCTTGCTTTTCATCCTTTGGCTGTTTCCTTTGCCGCCCTCCCTTGGTCGCCGCCTTCCCAGCCGGACAGCTGCTCTACAGTCTGTGGCTGGAGAAGTGCTTTGGCCGGTTGGGAGGGCAAGTACTCTAGCTTTCTAGGATTGTAGCGAAGTGAATGGGAAGCCGGCCAGCCGGCTGTACTGACAGCCGGTAGGTGTGGTGGGAGGCCGGCTTGTGTTATATACGTTCGTTAGTCCTTAGCCGTTTTTCGTGTGGGCATCCTTTCCTGCCTTTGGCTCTTGCCAGTCGAACAGTCGATTCTTCGAGCTGCGACTTTCAATAACAGAGGGCTCGGGTGCCGACACACTACTTGTCTGACTGTAGGTAGAACTTTAATATAACTCAAGGCGGCCAGTCCCCGGGCCGACTGGTCGAACCCGGTGCCAGACAGAAAACAAATGTAATAGTACATTCATAGGTATGACACTCGTCATTCATAGATAAAAGAGGGTAGTCCCCGAGTGCGCCTCGGGGGACCCGTTGTCTTGTACTTAATACAAAAAGGTAGCGTGATACATACTGCTTTTAACTATAAAATCTTCTCAGGAGATTGGCGTTCCATGGTCGTTCCGACTCCTTGCCGGAATCATCCCTCTTGCGTGCCTTCGGCTTCTGTACGTCGATCAGGTAGTAGGAGTCGTTGCCTAGGGCCTTGCTGATGACGAATGGGCCTTCCCAAGGGGCCGAGAGCTTGTGCTGGCCGGCTGTTCGTTGGATCAGCCGGAGCACAAGATCGCCTTCTTGGAAGGATCTTGGCTTGACCTTCCGGTTGTGGTAACGGCGTAAGCCCTGCTGGTAGATGGCGGACCGGCTGAGTGCTAACAGCCGACTCTCTTCCAGCAAGTCGACACTGTCTTCTCGCGCTTCCTTGGCCTCCGCCTCCGTGTACATGGTGACCCGAGGCGAGTCGAACTCGATGTCAGTTGGGATGACAGCCTCGGCGCCATACACAAGGAAAAAAGGAGTGAAGCCGGTTGACTTGTTCGGGGTAGTACGCAGACTCTAGAGGACAGCCGTTAGCTCATCGAGCCAGCAGCCGGCCGAACGCTCCAGTGGTACGACCAGTCGGGGCTTGGTGCCGAAGAGGATGAGGCCGTTTGCTCGCTCGACCTGGCCGTTTGACTGCGGGTGGGCAACAGACGCTAAGTCCAGTCGGATGCCCTGTGTCGCGCAGAAATGGGCCAGTGCTCCCTTGGCAAAATTCGTGCCATTGTCGGTGATGATGCTGTGTGGTATACCATACCGAGTGGTGATATCTGCGATGAATGTCATGGCAGTCGGCCTGTTCAGCTTCTTGATTGGCTTCGCTTCAATCCACTTGGTGAATTTGTCCACGGCAATAAGCAGATGTGTCATGCCGCCGTGGGCCGTCTTGAATGGGCCCACCATGTCCAGCCCCCAGACGGCAAATGGCCAGGTGAGGGGGATGGTCTTGAGTGCAGAAGCCGACAGGTGTTGCTTGGAGCTGAAGACTTGGCACCCTTTGCAGCATTTGACTAATTCCTTGGCGTCTTCCAAAGCAGTCGGCCAGAAGAAACCATGGCGGAAAGCTTTGGCGACAAGTGATCTTGAGGCTGCGTGGTGGCCGCATTCGCCTTGGTGGATATCCTTGAGGATTGCTATGCCCTTCTCTGGCTCGACGCAGCGCTGGAAGACTCCAGTGACGCTACACTTGACAAGTTCTCTGTTTATTATTGCGTATGCTCCGGCTCGGCATTGAACTAGTCTTGCTGAGATCTCATCAGTCGGCAGCTCTCTGTTTACTAGGAAGTTGAGGATGGGCTGGGCCCATGATGGAGCTGTGACTTCTTCTGTTGTCAGTACGGCTACTGTGACCCGGGTGGGTGGGTTGGGTGGTGAAGAGTTGGAGTTGGCCACCGCCTGTTGTGTCGTTGCAGTCCCCGGGCCGACTGCTGCAGTCCCCGGGCCGGGTTCTGAAGTCCCCGAGCCGGGTTCTGAAGTCCCCGAGCCGAGTGTGACTACGGCAGTCCCCGGGCCGCCTGTCGAAGTCCCCGAGCCGCCTGCTGGGTTCCCCAAGTCGGATCCGACTGCATCAGGGGCAGGCAGTACGAAGATGGAGTCTGATTCTGGAGACGGCTTGACAGACGGTTTGAGGAGACGTTGGAGGGAGACGCCGGTTGGGATAGCTTGTCGGGTGGAGCCGATCCGTGCCAGGGCATCTGCTTGCTCGTTGTCGGCTCGTGGCACGTGGAGGAACTCGCATCCTTCAAAGTATCCGCTGATTTGCTGGACGAGGAATCGATAGCTCGCCATGTTTGCGTCCTTGGCATCCCAGTCACCGGATGACTGCTGGACCACCAAATCCGAGTCGCCATAACACAGGATCTGGCGTATGCCGAGTTCTTTGGCTAGCCGGATCCCGTGTATGAGCGCCTCGTACTTGGCCACATTGTTGGAGGCGGCAAAATGGATTTGCAGTGTGTATCTGAGCTTGTCGCCCTTGGGAGAGGTGAGGACGATGCCGGCTCCCAAGCCGGTGCGCATCTTGGATCCATTGAAGTGCATCTGCCAATGAGTGGAGTCGGGAGCCGGCGGTAGGTACTGGGTCTCGGCCCAGTCGACAAGGAAGTCGGCCAATGCTTGGGACTTGATGGCGGTGCGGGGCTGGTAGAAGATCATGTAAGGAGCCAGCGCAATGGCCCACTTAGCCACCCGGCCGGATGCATCCCGGCTACCTATGATCTCGGCAAGCGGGGCAGTGCATACGACCGTGATGGGATGCTCTTGAAAGTAGGGCTTCAGCTTCTTGGCGGCAAAGTACACTCCATAGCACATCTTCTGGTAATGCGGGTAGTTTTGCTTCGAGGTGGACAGTACTTCGCTCAAATAATATACCGGCCTCTGGACTAACTGAGCTCGGCCTTCTTCTGGGCGTTGGACCACGATAACTGTACTGACCACTCGGCTAGTCGCAACAATGTAAAGGAGCATGGGCTCTTTCTCAGTCGGCGCTGCCAGGACAGGCAGTGTGGTCAGCATCTTCTTCAACTCGTGGAAAGCTTGGTCTGCTTGGTCGTTCCACTCGAAGTGGGTGGACTTCTTCATGAGTCGGTACAGGGGGAGAGCCTTCTCCCGTAGCCGGCTGATAAAGCGGTTTAGGGAGGCCAGGCACCCGGTAAACTTCTGAACGTATCGCAGCTTGGTAGGAATCTCCATTCTCTCTATGGCCTTGATCTTCACTGGGTTGCACTCAATGCCGCGTTCGGAGACCAAAAAGCCTAGAAGCTGGCCGGCTGGTACTCCGAACACGCATTTCTCAGGGTTGAGCTTGATCTGAAATTGGCGCAAGTTGGCGAATGTTTCTCTGAGGTCTTCCAGCAGGGTGCCGCGCTTCTCCGTCTTCACCACAATATCGTCTACATAGACATGGGCATTTCTGCCGAGTTGCTTGAGGAGGCATTTCTGCATGCAACGCTGAAAAGTGGCACCGGCATTTCTCAAGCCGAATGTCATAGTCAGGTAGCAGAAAGCTCCGAATGGTGTGATGAAGGCGGTCTTCAGGCGGTCGGCTGGGTCCAACTTGATCTGGTGGTAGCCTGAGTAAGCATCCAAGAAACTCAACAGCTCGCATCCGGCTGTGGAGTCTATCACTTGATCGATCCGTGGTAGGGCAAACGGATCTTTGGGGCAGGCTTTGTTGAGGCTGGTGTACTCTATACACATACGCCATTTATTGTTCTTCTTCAACACCAAGAACGGGTTGGCAAGCCATTATGGAAAAAACACCTCCATAATGAAGCCGGCTGCCAGGAGCCGGGCTATCTCTTCTCCTACGATCCTTCTCTTCTCCTCTGACAGTCGGCGGAGAGGCTGCTTGACTGGTCTTGCGTCCGCTCGGACGTGTAGCTTGTGCTCGGCGAAATCCTTCGGAACACCCGGCATGTCCTTTGGGGACCATGCAAAGATGTCCCGATTCTCACGGAGGAAGTCGACGAGCTCGCCTTCCTATTTGCTGTCCAGGTTTGCACCAATAACAGCAAACCTCTCCGGGTTCTCCGGGTCCAGAGGTATCTTCTTTGTTTCCTTGGCCGGCTGGAAGGAGCCCTGAGCATCATATTCATTGGGGTTGGGGGACAGGGCCGGCTGCTTGCCGGCCATGGCCACGACTTGGTCCATCATCTTCTTCTTTTCAGCAATCACGAGGGACTCGGCCAGCCGGCTGCTGGCTGCAGCACACTCGGTGGACTTCTTGTAGTCTCCGGCTATGGTGATGATCCCCTTTGAACTCAGCATCTTTATCTTGAGGTAGGCGTAGTGGGACACAACCATGAACTTGGCCAGGGCAGGTCGGCCAAGCAATGCGTGGTAAGGGCTCTCTAGATCCACTACTTCAAACCAGATCGCCTCTCGGCGAAAGTGATCCTTGTCTCCGAAGAGAACATCCATCTTGATCTTGCCGATTGGGGAACAGGACAGGCCGGGTACGATGCCATGGAACACAGTCCGGCTTGGCATGAGTTGCTTCGTCTTGATGTTCAACTTCTACATGGTGTCACGGTACAGTATGTTGATGCTGCTTCCACCATCAATCAGCACACGGGAGAAACGGGCAGCTCGCCTTTCTGTCGCGAGGGTGGCTGTAACACCCCGGATGTAACTTTCCATATTTGTAACTCCGACTCTTGCCATTTTCGGCTATGTGTTATGATATCCCCTCCGTGGTCAGGTTTTGTCTTTCGTTTTGCATTTTGTTCATGTCATGCATTTCATATCATGTCATCATGGGCATTGCGTTTGCATACGTGTTCGTCTCATGCATCCGAGCATTTTCCCCGTTGTCCGTTTTGCAATCCGGCGCTCCTATCTCCTCCGGTGCACCCCTATTGTTTTTCTTTCGTGTGCGGGTGTCAAACTTTCTCGGAATGGACCGAGACTTGTCAAGTGGCCCTAGTATACCACCCGGAGGCCACCGGTCAAGTTTCGTTCCATTTGGAGGTCGTTTGGTACTCCAACGGTTAACCGGGCACCCGCAAAGTCCATTTGTGTGTGCAGCAAAACCCCCCTCAAAACCAGCCCAAAACCCACCAAACTCCCTTCCATACTCTAGGTCGTTCGATCACGATCGTGTGGGCGAAAACCGCACCTCATTTGGAGCCTCCTAGCTCCCTCTAGCTATAAAAGAGCATCCCCTCCCGTATACAAACACAGTCCAAACCCTAACCCTCGTTCCTCTCCGCCGCCGGACACGTCCGGGCGGAGCCGGACGCGTCCACCGCCGCCTTCCGACGAATCCCGAGCCGCCACGTCGCCCACCGGACCTCCCTCCGCCGCCGGCCCGTTCGGCCCACGCGGGGCCCGCCCGAGCCCGCGCTCGCCCGGCCGCCCGCCGCGCCCGTCGCCTCCTGCCCGTCGCCGCCGCCTCGCCGCCTCGTCGCCGGTGCCCCGCCGTCGCCCGTCGCCGGTGCCCCGCCGCCGCCCGTCGCCGGTGCCCCGCCCCGCCGCGCCGCCTCCTCCTCTCCTGCCCCCGGTCGCCGCCGCCTCCTTCCCCTTCCTCTCCGACGGCCGGCGAGCTCCCTCGAGCAGGCCTCGATCGGGATCTGGTACTGCAAGCTCGTTGACTTTCTTCTCGAACCCTAAAAAAACCTCCAAGTCCTTCAGATTTCTCAGTATATTGCCATGTTCATCAGTGCATAACTTCTTGCATGTAGCTCCGATTCGCGCGTGTAATATGTCAAATTGTTCGTCTCGTGATGCTCTTCATTTTGTTAAATTTCACCATGTTCATTAGAGGTCATCTTGATGCCCAAATCTCTGTTGCAAGAGGGCTAGTTGCTGTTATCTGCTGGTTCTTATCAGAACTTGGAGATTTGTCATTTTTGTATCATTAGATCTGTGCATCTTATGGGCATGAGCTCTACATATGTTTTGTCGTATGCCATGCCATCTTTCCAGTGGTGTATGCCATGTATTTTTGTGATCTCTATGGTGACTAACATAAGCATGCAAAGTAGGCTCCGTAATGTTTCTGATTTCAGGGACTTAGTGATTTCTCTGATTTCTCTAAGTCCTTGTCTGCTGTTATTTTGTTGCCATGTAAACTTGATGCTACAGAGAGATCCATGCATATTTAGGAGATGTTCAGTAAGGATGTTTTGTAGATATAGTTGTAATTGATCCATTCCTGCCCTTGTTTGCAATTATGGAGTGCCATAGCATGACTCAATCTTGCTCTACTTTTGCTATAAAATATTTCTGGCAGATTCTTAACATGATATGCAATTTTGCCGAGCTTATTGTAGTTGATCCATACATCCTATGCTTGTGTTCTTGCCATGGATAGCTTCATTAACATGCCATATTGCTGTAGGTATGCTTGGTTTGTCATGCATTGCTCTGTAGTGAGTGCATCAAGCTCACAAAAAGGCCTACATATTATTATTTCTGCCATGCTCTGTTTTCTGCCAAGTCTGAAACCTGATAACAAAACTTGCTATGTTCACATGCTTGCCATCATTTCTTCTGGTCCTTTTTGGCTTATGGTCAGTAAGGGACTTTTGTCATGTGCATTTTAGTAGAACACTGCCATGCCTTGTTTTGCTATGTTAAGTTCCTGTAGCATGTTGATTTCGTGCTCTGAACATTGCTACCTGATGCTGTTTTCTGCCATGTCCAGTAATTTCACCAAGTCTGTGAACCTGTTATCTTTTGCACTTTTGCCATGCTTGTTTGAGCTTGATATGTTGTGAACTAGCCGTAGCTCAGTGTTCATCTATTGTCAAGCATCTCCTATAGATTACTTACATGTACTTTGTTGCTATGTTGGAGTGCTGTAGCATTGTTACTTGTTGCATTTTAAGTGCTATCATGCTGTTTATCGCAGATTCGTGTCATTCTTGTTTTGCTTGCCATTTGCAAACCGTGCATCCGTTTCTGGTGATCTTTATATCGATTTCGACCGAAATCATCTCATCTTTCCAGTGGCATGATTGGTTTGCCAAGTTACTGCCTTGTTCATCATTTTCCTTCCGGAGCACGCATATGCATCGCATATCATATCTCGCATATCATACATGTTTTGCATCATGTTGCTTGTGCATTTCTCGTTGTTGATTGTGGTTCCGTTTGTTTGTGTTCTTGTCTTGGGTAGAGCCGGGAGACGAATTCGTGAACGAGGAACCTATTGAGTACGCTTACGAGGATCAAGCTTTCGACAACTCTGAGAACCTTGCAGGCAAGATGACCACCTCTCGATATCACTTCTATCTTTGCTTTGCTAGTTGTTCTCTCTATTGCCATGCTGCGCTACCTATCACTTGCTATATCATGTCTCCCATTTTTCCATGTCAGCCTATAACCATCCTTTCCTAGCAAACCGTTGATTGGCTAAGTTACCGCTTTTGCTCAGCCCCTCTTATAGCGTTGCTAGTTGCAGGTGAAGTTGAAGTTGGTTCCATGTCGGAACATGGATATGTTGGGATATCACAATACCTCTTATTTAATTAATGCATCTATATATTTTGGTAAAGGGTGGAAGGCTCGGCCTTATGCCTGGTGTTTTGTTCCACTCTTGCCGCCCTAGTTACTGATATACCGAGATTATGTTCCTTGAGTTTGCGTTCCTTACACGGTCGGGTGATTTATGGGACCCCCTTGACAGTTCGCCTTGAATAAAACTCCTCCAGCAAGGCCCAACCTTGGTTTTACCATTTGCCACCTAAGCCTTTTCCCCCGGGTTTTCGCGAGCCCGAGGGTCATCTTTATTTTAAACCCCCGGACCAGTGCTCCTTCGAGTGCTGGCCCAAACCGAGCGATGTTCGGCGCCCCCTGGGCAACCAGGGTCTATGCCAACCCGATGTCTGGCTCATCCGTTGTGCCCTGAGAACGAGATATGTGCAGATCCTATCGGGATTTGTCGGCACATTCGGGGGCTTTGCTGGTCTTGTTTTACCATTGTCGAAATGTCTTGTTAACCGGGATTCCGAGACTGATCGGGTTTTTTCGGGAGAAGGTTTATCCTTTGTTGACCGTGAGAGCTTATGATTGGCTAAGTTGGGACACCCCTGCAGGGTATTATCTTTCGAAAGCCGTGCCCACGGTTATGAGGCAGATGGGAATTTGTTAATGTCCGGTTGTAGAGAACTTGTCACTTGACCCAATTAAAATACATCAACTGTGTGTGTAGCCGTGATTGTCTCTTCTCGGCGGAGTCCGGGAAGTGAACACGGTCTGAGTTATGTATGACGTAAGTAGGAGTTCAGGATCACTTCTTGGTCATTGCTAGATGACGTCCGTTCCATTGCTTCTCTTCTCGCTCTCTCTTGCGTATGTTAGCCTTCATATATGCTTATTGCCGCTGCAGCTCCACCTAATTACACCTCCCTTTCCTATAAGCTTAAATAGTCTTGATCTCGCGGGCGTGAGATTGCTGAGTCCTCGTGACTCACAGATTCTACAAAAACAGTTGCAGGTGCCGACGATGCCAGTGCAGATGATGGGGTCGATCTCAAGTGGGAGTTCGACGAGGAACGTGGTCGTTACTATGTGTCTTTTCCTGATGATCAGTAGTGGAGCCCAGTTGGGACGATCGGGGATCTAGCATTTGGGGTTGTCTTATTTTCATCTGGATCTTGACCGTAGTCGGTCTATATGTTTGTATTTTGGATGATGTATGAATTATATTTATGTATTGTGTGAAGTGGCGATTGTAAGCCAACTCTTTATCCCATTCTTGTTCATTACATGGGATTGTGTGAAGATGACCCTTCTTGCGACAAAACCACTATGCGGTTATGCCTCTAAGTCGTGCCTCGACACGTGGGAGATATAGCCGCATCGTCGGGCCAAAGCAAGGTGGGCCGACATCGTCTTCTTCTTCTAGCGCCAGGGATCGCGCTAGGCGGTCGATCCGGTGGCGGGCATCATTCTCGCCGACTCCTTCGCGGTGGCCTAGTCGGCCGCCGAGAGTCGGATGCGTGACAGGCGGCGGGGTGGGATATCTCTCCCCACGAGGCCGGGGGGGAGGCGGATTGCCTTGTCGTTCCACCGCTCGGGGCGGCCTTCTACGTCGCGCTCAATGGTGACCCGAGTCCGACTGCGGCTTCTCCGCCGGCCGTTGGGGCCCGCCGACTGGTGGGTCCCGCCGGCTGCCGGCCTATTGGTCAAAAGGCCGGCCCCACCGCCTGGGGGCCTTGTCGGCGGCTGGTTACTGTTGCCTCGCCCCTGATGATGAGGGCTTTGTTGAGGTAAGCGTGGCTACAGTGCCGCCTCCTGGCGGGCTCTCACTGTAGCCTCTCCTCGTCTTGTCTCCTTAATGATGCACATACTTCGAGGGAGGGAGGTAGCCGGCTATTGGGAGTCGGCTATGCCTTAGGCCGACTAGGGGAGGCCTGGCCGCCTTCGAGCGTCTCTCTGGCTGAAGGGGCCCGCCGCCCGCGGGCCGTACTGGCGCTTGTCGTGGGTGACATCACGGTCAACATGGCAACAGTGCCGCGCCAGACGGGGGATGGCTGGCCCGTACGGCGCACTGTGGCCACGCATGCTCCGGGATTCGGGGGTGGCAGGCTGTACTGTGGCCACGCCCCGTCTCATCGCCGTTATGTGGGTGCAGCCCTGGTGGGTGCAGTCTTGGCCGGCTTCCGGGAGTCGGCCTTCTTGTGGCCGGCTTCTGGGAGTCGGTCTACTTATGGCCGGCTTCTGAGAGTCGCCCTACTTATGGCCGGCTTCGGGAAGGTTTTGGAGGTCGGGTCGCCTTCCGGTAGTCGGCCTGTGAGATAGCCGACCAGGGGAAGGCGGTCCTGTGTTTTGGATACTTGAAGGCCCGATCGGCCTGATAATTTTTCAAAGAGCCAGGGGGAGTCGGTTAGGCTACCCGTGGCCATTTACTCCGACAAGGAGGGTACAAAGAGTTGTGCTATCTAACTTCATCCATCTCGTACTCATCAAAAGGAATCCACTAACAAGGTTGATCAAATCTTGTTAACAAACTCTTTCAGAATAACATGAAACTAGAGAATTTTCGAATAACACTAGGTTACCTCAACGGGGATATGCATGTCCCCAACAATAAGAATAACATATTTCTTCTTGATAGTAGGAAGAGGGAATTCAAAACCTCCAATAGTAATCTTGAAGTTTTTCCAATAGAATTGATACTATGGACTTGAGGTTGTTTCCTCGGAAAGTGTACCGTATGCTCATCACCATTAACGTGAAAAGTGACATTGCCTTTGTTGCAATCAATAACAGCCCCTGCAGTATTCAAAAAGGGTCTACCAAGGATAATTGACATACTATCGTCCTCGGGAATATCAAGAATAACAAAGTCTGTTAAAATAGTAACGTTTGCAACCACAGCAGGCACATCCTCACAAATACCGACAGGTATAGCAGTTGATTTATCGGCCATTTGCAAAGATATTTCAGTAGGTGTTAACTTATTAAAATCAAATCTACGATATAAAGAGAGAGGCATAACACTAACACCGGCTCCAAGATCACATAAAGCAGTTTTAACATAGTTTCTTTTAATGGAGCATGGTATAGTTGGTACTCCTGGATCTCCTAGTTTCTTTGGTATTCCACCTTTAAAAGTATAATTGGCAAGAATGGTGGAAATTTCAGCTTCTGGTATCTTTTTTTTTATCTGTAACAATATATTTCTTATACTTAGCATAAGGATTCATTTTAAGCATATCAGTCAAACGCATACGCAAAAAGATAGGTCTAATCATTTCAGCAAAGCGCTCAAAATCTCATCATCCTTTTTCTTGGATGGTTTAGGAGGAAAAGGCATGGGTTTCTGAACCCATGGTTCTCTTTCTTTACCGTGATTCCTAGCAACGAAGTCTCTCTTATCATAATGTTGATTATTTGATTGTGGGTTATCAAGATCAACAACAGGTTCAGTCTCTACATCATTGTTATTGCTAGGTTGAGCATCAACATGAACATCATCATTAACATTATCACTAGGTTCATGTTCATAACCTGATTGTGTTTCAATTTCAGAAATAGAAATATCATTGGGATTCTCAGGTGTGTCAACAACAGGTTCACTAGAAGCATGCAAAGTCCTATCATTTTTTTTTCTTCTTAGAAGGACTAGATGCATCAACATTAGTTCTCTGAGAATCTTGCTCAACTCTCTTAGGGTGGCCCTCAGGATAAAAGGTTCCGAATTCATTCTACCCCCTCTAGTCATAACTCTAACAACGTTATCATTTTTCTTATTATTTAATTCATTGAGCAAATCATCTTGTGCTTTAAGCACTTGTTCTACCTGAGTGGTAACCATAGAAGCATGTTTACTAATAAGTTTAAGGTCACCTTTAAATCTAGACATATAATCACTCAAGTGTTCAACCATATAAGCATTACGTTTCAATTGTCTACCAACATAAGCATTGAAGTTTTCTTGTTTAACAATAAAATTATCAAACTCATCCAAGCATTGGCTAGCAGACTTATTACGAGGAATATCACCTTCATCAAATCTATAGAGAGAATTTACCTTTGCTACCTGTGTCAGGTTATTAAGACCATGTATTTCTTCAATAGGTGGTAAATTCTTAACATCTTCAGCTTTGATACCCTTTTCTTTCATAGATTTCTTTGCCTCTTGTATATCTTCAGGATTGAGAAATAGAATACCCCTTTTCTTCGGATTTGGCTTAGGAGTGGGTTCAGGAAGTGTCCAATCATTATCATTACTCAATATACTATTCAATAGCAATTCAGCTTGCTCAACAGTTCTTTCCCTAAAAACACAACCGACACAACTATCCAGGTGGTCTCTAGAAGCATCGGTTAGTCTATTATAAAAGATATCAAGTATTTCTTTTTTCTTGAGAGGATGATCAGGCAAAGCATTAAGTAATCGGAGAAGCCTCCCCCAAGCTTGTGGGAGACTCTCTTCTTCAATTTGCACAAAATTATATATTTCCCTTAAGGCAGCTTGTTTCTTATGAGCGGGGAAATATTTAGCATAGAAGTAATAAATCATATCCTGGGGACTACACACACAACCAGGAGCAAGAGAATTAAACCATGTTTTAGCATCACCCTTTAATGAGAATGGAAATAACCATAGACCTCTTTCTCGTTCCAGTGATGCCAACCACTATCCGGATTATCTCATAATCCTTGTCGCATGGCCATGCTTATCCTGGTCGGATCACACAAGGGGCCCAGAGTATATCTCTCCTGATCGGAGGGGGAAATCCCATCTTGCTCGACCATGTCTCGCAGCAGGGGTCTGGACAAACCCGAAACCTACCTTTGTAACTACCCAGTTACGGAGTAGCGTTTGGTCGGCCCAAAGCAAGTCTGTCACCATCCCGAGTACATGCGTCAGCTCAGGTCTTAGGACATAGAACGTATGTTGTACTAGAGACTCACAGATGACATATCGCTGCGTCTCATAGTTGGGTCTGTCCGACTAGGACCTTATCTCAACTTGGATCCAACTACGTCGAATCCGACCAGATCCTTCCGAGTCCATATTATCCGGTTAGCATCCAATGCTCCAAGGCTAGTGAGACCAAGCCATCGACCATGTCATATGCTAGTCTAGTCGGCTGCGCGCCACACAACCCTTTCGACTAGGGACCTTTTAGGACAGTCATCATATAATGCATAGTCCCACAAACAAGTCACGTACTTGCTGATACACATCATTGATAATGTCCGAGGACTATCTTTATTCATAAACACATAGGAAATATCATCATACATGATTGCCTCTAGGGCATATCTCCAACAGAAAATAGTCTTGATAACACACAAGTATAGGGGATCACAACAGTTTTCGAGGGTAGAGTATTCAACCCAAATTTATTGATTCGACACAAGGGGAGCCAAAGAATATTCTCAAGTATTAGCATTTGAGTTGTCAATTCAACCACACCTGAAAGACTTCATATCTGCAGCAAGTATTTAGTAGCAAAGTAGTATGGAAGTAACGGTAACGGTGGCAAAAGTAACAGTAGCAGTTTTTGTAGCAATCGTAACAGTGGCAACGAAAAAGTAACTAAGCAAAGATCAATATGTGAAAAGCTCATAGGCAATGGGTCAATGATGGATAATTATGTCGGATGCGATTCCTCATGCAACAGTTATAACATAGGGTGACACAGAACTAGCTCCAGTTCATCAATGTAATGTAGGCATGTATTCCGAATATAGTCATACGTGCTTATGGAAAAGAACTTGCATGACATCTTTTGTCCTACCCTCCCGTGGCAGCGGAGTCCTATTGGAAACTAAGGGATATTAAGGCCTCCTTTTAATAGAGTACCGGACCAAAGCATTAACACTTAGTGAATACATGAACTCCTCAAACTACGGACATCACCGGGAGTGGTCCTGATTATTGTCACTTCGAGGTTGCCGGATCATAACACATAGTAGGTGACTATTGACTTGCAAGATAGGATCAAGAACTCACATATATTCATGAAAACATAATAGGTTCAGATCTGAAATCATGGCACTCGGGCCCTAGTGACAAGCATTAAGCATAGCAAAGTCATAGAAACATCAATCTTAGAACATAATGGATACTAGGGATCAAACCCTAACAAAACTAACTCAATTACATGGTAAATCTCATCCAACCCATCACCGTCCAGCAAGCCTATGATGGGATTACTCACGCACAGCGGTGAGCATCATGAAATTGGTGGTGGAGGATGGTTGATGATGATGATGGCGACGGATTCCCCTCTCCGGAGCCCCGAATGGACTCTAGATTAGCCCTCCCGAGGAAGATTAGGGCTTGGCGGTGGCTCAGTATCGTAAAACGTGATGAATCCTTCTCTCTGATTTTTTCTCCCCGAAAGTGAATATATGGAGTTGGGGTTGAGGTCGGTGGAGTCCCAGGGGGACCACGAGGCAGGGGCGCGCCCCGGGGGGGCCTGGACCCTCGTGGACAGGGTGTGGGCCCCCTGATGCTGATTCTTTCGCCAATATTTTTCATTAATTCCAAAACGTGTCTCCGTGGATTTTCAGTTCATTCCGAGAACTTTTATTTCTGCACAAAAATAACACCATGGTAGTTCTGCTGAAAACAGTGTCAGTCCGGGTTAGTTCCATTCAAATCATGCAAGTTAGAGTCCAAAACAAGGGCAAAAGTGTTTGGAAAAGTAGATACGTTGGAGACGTATCAGTAGCCGCTCACGTGGCTCCGATCGCTGGAGCATCATGGAAGCCCGTGGCCTCCACCCACGTTCATCCCGTCATCTGTCCGCGCTGGTGCGGGCAGACCGACCGGCGACGAACAAATCGCCACGATGCTCTTTTTCTTTGGAGACATGGCGGTGAAGATGTTGAAGAAGTCGACACGCTGACGTCTAGATCAGGTCTGCACAACCAGAGCCCCTACCTGGCACGCCAAAGATGTCGGGGAACGACACCTATGGGATCACAGGGATCCCTTCTACGGTTGGCGGGGGCGTGGAGTGTACAAAGAGCAGATCTAGGCAATCATCACGATGGATTTTTACCCACGTTCGGGCCGTCGAGAAGCGTAATGAAGGAAATATGCCCTAGAGGCAATAATAAAGTTGTTATTTATTTCCTTATATCATGATAAATGTTTATTATTCATGCTAGAATTGTATTAACCGGAAACATAATACTTGTGTGAATACATAGACAAACAGAGTGTCACTAGTATGCCTCTACTTGACTAGCTCGTTGATCAAAGATGGTTATGTTTCCTAGCCATAGACATGAGTTGTCATTTGATTAACGGGATCACATCATTAGGATAATGATGTGATTGACTTGACCCATTCCGTTAGCTTAGCACTTGATCGTTTAGTATATTGCTATTGCTTTGTTCATGACTTATACATGTTCCTATGACTATGAGATTATGCAACTCCCGTTTACCGGAGGAACACTTTGTGTGCTACCAAACGTCACAACGTAACTGGGTGATTATAAAGGTGCTCTACAAGTGTCTCCAAAGGTACTTGTTGGGTTAGCGTATTTTGAGATTAGGATTTGTCACTCTGATTGTCGGAGAGGTATCTCTTGGCCCACTCAGTAATGCACATCACTGAAGCCTTGCAAGCATTGCAACTAATGAGTTAGTTGCGGGATGATGTATTACGGAACGAGTAAAGAGACTTGCCGGTAACGTGATTGAACTAGGTATTAAGATACCGACGATCGAATCTCGGGCAAGTAACATATCGATGACAAAGGGAACAACGTATGTTGTTATGCGGTTTGACCGATAAAGATCTTCGTAGAATATGTGGGAGCCAATATGAGCATCCAGGTTCCGCTATTGGTTATTGACCGGAGACGTGTCTCGGTCATGTCTACATAGTTCTCGAACCCGTAGGGTCCGCACGCTTAAAGTTTCGATGACGGTTATATTATGAGTTTATGAGTTTTGATGTACCGAAGGTTGTTCGGAGTCCCGGATGTGATCACGGACACGACGAGGAGTCTCGAAATGGTCGAGAAATGAAGATTGATATATTGGAAGCCTATATTTGGATATCAGAAGTGTTCCGGGTGAAATCAGGATTTTACCGGAGTACCGGAGGGGTTACCGGAACCCCCCGGGGGTTTAATGGGCCATAGTGGGCCTTAGTGGAGAAGAGAAGGGGCGGCCAGGGCAGGCTGCACGCCCCCTCCCCCTCTAGAACGAATTGGACAAGGAGGGGGGGCGCCCCCTTTCCTTCTTCTCCTCTTCCTCCTTCCCCCTTCTCCTAATCCAACAAGGAAGGGAGGGAGTCCTACTCCCGGTGGGAGTAGGACTCCTCCTGGCGCGCCTCCTCCTGGCCGGCCGCCTCTCCCCCTTTCTCCTTTATATACGGGGGCAGGGGGCACCCCATAGACAGAACAATTGATCATTGATCTTTTAGCCGTGTGCGGTGCCCCCTCCACCATAGTCCACCTCGATAATATTGTAGCGGTGCTCAGGCGAAGCCCTGCGTCGGTAGAACATCATCATCGTCACCACGCCGTCATGCTGACGAAACTCTCCCTCAACACTCGGCTGGATCGGAGTTCGAGGGACGTCATCGGGCTGAACGGGTGCTGAACTCGGAGGTGCCGTGCGTTCGGTACTTGATCGGTCGGATCGTGAAGACGTACGACTATATCAACCGCGTTGTGCTAACGTTTCCGCTTTCGGTCTACGAGGGTACGTGGACAACATTCTCCCCTCTCGTTGCTGTACATCACCATGATCTTGCGTGTGCGTAGGAATTTTTTTGAAATTACTACGTTCCCCAACAGTGGCATCCGAGCCTGGTTTTGTGCGTAGATGTCATATGCACGAGTAGAACACAAGTGAGTTGTGAGCGATATAAGTCACACTGCTTACCAGCATGTCATACTTTGGTTCGGCGGTATTGTTGGATGAAGCGGCCCAGACCGACATTACTCGTACGCTTACGCGAGACTGGTTCTACCGACGTGCTTTGCACACAGGTGGCTGGCGGGTGTCAGTTTCTCCAACTTTAGTTGAACCGAGTGTGGCTACGCCCGGTCCTTGCGAAGGTTAAAACAGCACCAACTTGACAAACTATCGTTGTGGTTTTGATGCGTAGGTAAGAACGGTTCTTGCTCAGCCCGTAGCAGCCACATAAAACTTGCAACAACAAAGTAGAGGACGTCTAACTTGTTTTTGCAGGGCATGTTGTGATGTGATACGGTCAAAGCATGATGCTAAATTTTATTGTATGAGATGATCATGTTTTGTAACCGAGTTATCGGCAACTGGCAGGAGCCATATGGTTGTCGCTTTATTGTATGCAATGCAATCGCCCTCTAATGCTTTACTTTATCACTAAGCGGTAGCGATAGTCGTAGAAGCATAAGATTGGTGAGACGACAACGATGCTACGATGGAGAACAAGGTGTCGCGCCGGTGACGATGGTGATCATGACGGTGCTTCGGAGATGGAGATCACAAGCACAAGATGATGATGGCCATATCATATCACTTATATCGATTGCATGTGATGTTTATCTTTTATGCATCTTATCTTGCTTTGATTGACGGTAGCATTATAAGATGATCTCTCACTAAATTTCAAGATAAAAGTGTTCTCCCTGAGTATGCACCGTTGCCAAAGTTCGTCGTGCCTAGACACCACGTGATGATCGGGTGTGATAAGCTCTACGTCCATCTACAATGGGTGCAAGCCAGTTTTGCACACGCAGAATACTCAGGTTAAACTTGACGAGCCTAGCATATGCAGATATGGCCTCGGAACACTGAGACCGAAAGGTCGAGCGTGAATCATATAGTAGATATGATCAACATAATGATGTTCACCATTGAAAGCTACTCCATTTCACGTGATGATAGGTTATGGTTTAGTTGATATGGATCACGTGATCACTTAGAGGATTAGAGGGATGTCTATCTAAGTGGGAGTTCTTAAGTAATATGATTAATTGAACTTAAATTTATCATGAACTTAGTACCTGATAGTATCTTGCTTGTCTATGTTGATTGTAGATAGATGGCCCGTGCTGTTGTTCCGTTGAATTTTAATGCGTTCCTTGAGAAAGCAAAGTTGAAAGATGATGGTAGCAATTACACGGACTAGGTCCTTAACTTGAGGATTATCCTCACTGCTGCACAGAAGAATTACGTCCTGGAAGCACCGCTAGGTGCCAAACCTGCTGCAGGAGCAACACCAGATATTATGAACGTCTGGCAGAGCAAAGCTGATGACTACTCGATAGTTCAGTGTGCCATGCTTTACGGCTTAGAACCGGGACTTCAACGACGTTTTGAACGTCATGGAGCATATGAGATGTTTTAGGAGTTGAAGTTAATATTTCAAGCAAATGCCCGGATTGAGAGATATGAAGTCTCCAATAAGTTCTACAGCTGCAAGATGGAGGAGAATAGTTCTGTCAGTGAGCATATACTCAGAATGTCTGGGTATAACAATCACTTGATTCAACTGGGAGTTAATCTTCCGGATGATAGCGTCATTGGCAGAATTCTTCAATCACTGCCACCAAGCTACAAGTGCTTCGTGATGAACTATAACATGCAAGGGATGGATAAGACGATTCCCGAGCTCTTCGCAATGCTAAAAGCTGCAGAGGTAGAAATCCAGAAGGAGCATCAAGTGTTGATGGTCAATAAGACCACCGGTTTCAAGAAAAAGGGCAAAGGGAAGAAAAAGGGGAACTTCAAGAAGAACAGCAAGCAAGTTGCTGCTCAAGAGAAGAAACCCAAGTCTGGACCTAAGCCTGAGACTGAGTGCTTCTACTGCAAGCAGACTGGTCACTGGAAGCGGAACTGCCCCAAGTATTTGGCGGATAAGAAGGATGGCAAGGTGAACAAAGGTATATGTGATATACATGTTATTGATGTGTACCTTACCAGAGCTCGCAGTAGCACCTGGGTATTTGATACTGGTTCTGTTGCTAATATTTGCAACTCAAAACAGGGACTACGGATTAAGCGAACACTGGCCAAGGACGAGGTGACGATGCGCGTGGGAAAAGGTTCCAAAGTCGATGTGATCGCCGTCGCCACGCTACCTCTACATCTACCTTCGGGATTAGTATTTGACCTAAATAATTGTTATTAGGTGCCAGCGTTGAGCATGAACATTATATCTGGATCTTGTTTGATGCGAGACGGTTATTCATTTAAATCAGAGAATAATGGTTGTTCTATTTATATGAGTAATATCTTTTATGGTCATGCACCCTTGGAGAGTGGTCTATTTTTGATGAATCTCGATAGTAGTGATACACATATTCATAATGTTGAAGCCAAAAGATGCAGAGTTGATAATGATAGTGCAACTTATTTGCGGCACTGCCGTTTGGGTCATATTGGTGTAAAGCGCATGAAGAAACTCCATACTGATGGACTTTTGGAATCACTTGGTACTTGCGAACCATGCCTCATGGGCAAGATGACTAAAACGCCATTCTCCGGTACTATGGAGAGAGCAACGAATTTGTTGGAACTCATACATACAGATGTATGTGGTCCGATGAATATCGAGGCTCGTGGCGGATATCGTTATTTTCTCACCTTCACAGATGATTTGAGCAGATATGGGTATATCTACTTAATGAAACATAAATCTGAAACATTTGAAAAGTTCAAAGAATTTTAGAGTGAAGTTGAAAATCATCGTAACAAGAAAATAAAGTTCCTACGACCTAATCGTGCAGGAGAATATTTGAGTTACGAGTTTGGTCTTCATTTGAAACAATCTGGAATAGTTTCGCAACTCACGCCACCCGGAACACCACAGCGTAATGGTGTGTCCGAACGTCGTAATTGTACTTTACTTGATATGGTGCGATCTATGATGTCTCTTACTGATTTACCGCTATCATTTTGGGGTTATGCTTTAGAGACGGCTGCATTCACGTTAAATAGGACACCATCAAAATCCGTTGAGACGACGCCTTATGAACTGTGGTTTGGCAAGAAACCAAAGTTGTCGTTTCATAAAGTTTGGGGTTGCGATGCTTATGTGAAAAAGCTTCAACTTGATAAGCTCGAGCCCAAATCGGAGAAATTTGTCTTCATAGGATACCCAAAGGAGACTGATGGGTACACCTTCTATCACAGATCCGAAGGCACGACATTCGTTGCTAAGAATGGATCCTTTCTAGAGAAGGAGTTTCTCTCGAAAGAAGTGAGTGGGAGGAAATTGAACTTGATGAGGTAACCGTACCTGCTCCCTTATTGGAAACTAGTTCATCACAAAAACCGGCTGTGACGTCTATACCAATTAGTGAGGAAGTTAATGATGATGATCATGGAACTTCAGATCAAGTTGTTACTGAACCTCGTAGGTCAACCAGAGTAAGATCCGCACCAGAGTGGTACGGTAATCCTGTTCTGGAGGTTATGTTACTAGACCATGACGAACCTACAAACTATGAAGAAGCGATGGTGAGCCCAGATTCCGCAAAATGGCTTGAAGCCATGAAATCTGAGATGGGATCCATGTATGAGAACAAAGTATGGACTTTGGTTGACTTGCCTGATGATCGGCAAGCCATTGAGAATAAATGGATCTTCAAGAAGAAGGCTGACGCTGACGGTAATGTTACTGTCTATAAAGCTCGACTTGTTGCGAAAGGTTTTCGACAAGTTCAAGGGATTGACTACGATGAGACTTTCTCACCCGTAGCGATGCTTAAGTCTGTCCGAATCATGTTAGCAATTGCCGCATTTTATGATTATGAAATTTGGCAAATGGATGTCAAAACTGCATTCCTGAATGGATTTCTGGAAGAAGAGTTGTATATGATGCAACCAGAAGGTTTTGTCGATCCAAAAGGAGCTAACAAAGTGTGCAAGCTCCAGCGATCCATTTATGGACTGGTGCAAGCCTCTCGGAGTTGGAATAAATGCTTTGATAGTGTGATCAAAGCATTTGGTTTTATACAGACTTTTGGAGAAGCCTGTATTTACAAGAAAGTGAGTGGGAGCTCTGTAGCATTTCTGATATTATATGTGGATGACATACTGTTGATTGGAAATGATATAGAATTTCTGGATAGCATAAAGGGATACTTGAATAAGAGTTTTTCAATGAAGGACCTCGGTGAAGCTGCTTATATATTGGGCATCAAGATCTATAGAGATAGATCAAGACGCTTAATTGGACTTTCACAAAGCACATACCTTGACAAAGTTTTGAAGAAATTCAAAATGGATCAAGCAAAGAAAGGGTTCTTGCCTGTGTTACAAGGTGTGAAGTTGAGTAAGACTCAATGCCCAACCACTGCAGAAGATAGAGAGAAGATGAATGATGTTCCCTATGCTTCAGCCATCGGCTCTATCATGTATGCAATGCTGTGTACCAGACCTGATGTGTGCCTTGCTATAAGTTTGGCAGGGAGCTACCAAAGTAATCCAGGAGTGGATCACTGGACATCGGTCAAGAACATCCTGAAATACCTGAAAAGGACTAAGGATATGTTTCTCGTTTATGGAGGTGACAAAGAGCTCATCGTAAATGGTTACGTTGATGCAAGCTTTGACACTAATCCGGATGATTCTAAATCGCAAACCGGATACGTGTTTACATTGAACGGTGGAGCTGTCAGTTGGTGCAGTTCTAAACAAAGCGTCGTGGCGGGATCTACGTGTGAAGCGGAGTACATAGCTGCTTCGGAAGCAGCAAATGAAGGAGTCTGGATGAAGACGTTCATATCCAATCTAGGTGTCATACCTAGTGCATCGGGTCCAATGAAAATCTTTTGTGACAATACTGGTGCAATTGCCTTGGCGAAGGAATCCAGATTTCACAAGAGAACCAAGCACATCAAGAGAAGCTTCAATTCCATCCGGGATTTAGTCCAGGTGGGAGACATAGAAATTTGCAAGATACATACGGATCTGAATGTTGCAGACCCATTGACTAAGCCTCTTCCACGAGCAAAACATGATCATCACCAAGGCTCCATGGGTGTTAGAATCATTACTGTGTAATCTAGATTATTGACTCTAGTGCAAGTGGGAGACTGAAGGAAATATTCCCTAGAGGTAATAATAAAGTTATTATTTATTTCCTTATATCATGATAAATGTTTATTATTCATGCTAGAATTGTATTAACCGGAAACATAATACTTGTCTGAATACATAGACAAACAGAGTGTCACCAGTATGCCTCTACTTGACTAGCTCGTTGACCAAAGATAGTTATGTTTCCTAGCCATAGACATGAGTTGTCATTTGATTAACGGGATCACATCATTAGGAGAATGATGTGATTGACTTGACCCATTCCGTGAGCTTAGCACTCGATCATTTAGTATATTGCTATTGCTTTCTTCATGACTTATACATGCTCCTATGACTATGAGATTATGCAACTCCCGTTTACCGGAGGAACACTTTGTGTGCTACCAAACATCACAACGTAACTGGGTGATTATAAAGGTGCTCTACAGGTGTCTCCAAAGGTACTTGTTGGGTTGGCATATTTCGAGATTAGGATTTGTCACTCCGATTGTCGGAGTGGTATCTCTGGGCCCACTCAGTAATGCACATCACTTAAGCCTTGCAAGCATTGCAACTAATGAGTTAGTTGCGGGATGATGTATTATGGAACGAGTAAAGAGACTTGCCGGTAACGAGATTGAACTAGGTATTGAGATACCGACGATCAAATCTCGGGCAAGTAACATATCGATGACAAAGGGAACAACGTATGTTGTTATGCGGTTTGACCGATAAAGATCTTCGTAGAATATGTGGGAGCCAATATGAGCATCCAGGTTCCGCTATTGGTTATTGACGAGAGACGTGTCTCGGTCATGTATACATAGTTCTCGAACCCGTAGGGTCCGCACGCTTAAAGTTTCGATGACGGTTATATTATGAGTTTATGAGTTTTGATGTACCGAAGGTTGTTCGGAGTCCCGGATGTGATCACGGACATGACGAGGAGTCTCGAAATGGTCGAGACATGAAGATTGATATATTGGAAGTCTATATTTGGATATCGGAAGTGTTCCAGGTGAAATCGGGATTTTACCGGAGTACCGGAGGGGTTACCGGAACCCCCTGGGGGTTTAATGGGCCATAGTGGGCCTTAGTGAGAAGAGGAGGGGCGGCCAGGGCAGGCCGCGCCCCCCTCCCCCTCTAGTCCGAATTGGACAAGGAGGTGGGGCGGCGCCGCCCTTTCCTTCTTCTCCTCTTCCTCCTTCCCCCTACTCCTAATCCAACAAGGAAGGGAGGGAGTCCTACTCCCGGTGGGAGTAGGACTCCTCCTGGCGCGCCTCCTCCTGGCCGGCCGCCTCTCCCCCCTTGCTCCTTTATATACGGGGGCAGGGGGCACCCCATAGACACAACAATTGATCATTGATCTTTTAGCCGTGTGCGGTGCCCCCCTCCACCATAGTCCACCTCAATAATATCGTAGCGGTGCTTAGGCGAAGCCCTGCGTCGGTAGAACATCATCATCGTCACTACGCCGTTGTGCTGACGAAACTCTCCCTCAACACTCGGCTGGATTGGAGTTCGAGGGACGTCATCGGGCTGAACGTGTGCTGAACTCGGAGGTGCCGTGCGTTCGGTACTTGATCGGTCGGATCGTGAAGACGTACAACTACATCAACCGCGTTGTGCTAACGCTTCCGCTTTCGGTCTACTAGGGTATGTGGACAACACTCTCCCCTCTCGTTGCTGTGCATCACCATGATCTTGCGTGTGCGTAGGATTTTTTTTGAAATTACTACGTTCCCCGACACGTAATACCATAGTCCTGTTTTGAGTGTGTATTGGGTGTCCTTTGTATGCAATATGGGCCGAGAGGTCCAAAAAGCCGAATCCCCCTCCAGTACGCCTTGGGCCTCCTTTTATATGTCCAAGGGGTCGCCACAGCGGCACATAGGAGGTGTAAAGTATCTAAAGTGTATGCAGGAGGTGTAAAACCGCTACAGTACACATGCTTATCTCGGTCATCTCAGGACAAACACATTAAATGTGCTGCTTACGTGCCCTCTAGCTTTATCGGGGGCGGGAAGAGAGCCCGTCCCGTCCGTTGCCGCCCCGCCCCGTCTCGACACGTGCCCATGCCAATGAGGCATGCAGTGCCAGGTTGGCTGGCCAGCTGTTGCGCTGGAGAGGCTGCAGGGTCTTCACGAATATCTGCATGCCACCACGCAGGCGCTTGCCAGGCTGACATGTCAGCCCCCGCGCTGGAGTGGTGACTGGGCAGCCGAGTCTGGCCACGGTCTTGTCGATGTCCCCGGCAAGATCTTGTCGGGGCCTCGTGGGCGTCCTCGACAAGGATCTTGCCGGGGCCTCGTGGACGTCCTCGACAGGGGTCTTGCCGGGGCCTCGTCTTCTGGCCTTCACAAAGATCTGCACACCACTATGCACGCGCCCTTGGATCCTGGCCTTAACGTTGTCGATGGTGTCAGAGCTCTTAACCCCAAGGGTGGTGCTCTTGTTGTTGTGTTGTAAGTCGTCCCGGCAGGGATCTTGCCGGGGTCTCGCAAGTCATCCCGGCAAGGATCTTGCCGGGGGTCCGGCTCGTCCCGGCAAGGATCTTGCCGGGGGCACGGCTCGTCCTCTATTCTTTGGCTCGCCCGCGTCTCTTTGTCTTGTATCTGGTTTTTATCCTTAATCATCCTCTACATGCCTTGCCGCGGGTGTAGCTACGACTGCCCGTGCACAAGTATGGGGTGCTAAAGGGCCCAAACTTTAGTACACTGACAGAGGAATATATGTAGTGCCCAACAAATAGAGTCATTTGGCCATTTACTATAAGTGCCCAGACGTTCTGGTAGCAATCCAGATGTTCGGGCTCCTTGACTTTCGAGGAAGAGCCTGGAACAAAGGGAGACAACGAATCACTTGGGTGTCCGAATAGAAACCCAGTCAATCCGGAGGAATCCCAGATGGTCCGGATAGGTCAAATACTTACTAGAACCGGAGGTGAGACATCCGGATGTCCAGCTTGCAGTCAGGCACGTTCGGGACATCCCAGATGAAAATGTTGCTTTGTGTGATCGTCCAGGTTGTTGTCGGATGTCTGAGATGGTCTGGCTTCGACAAAATCTTTCGATGTCTAATTTTTTAAATAAAGGGCGCTTTTATTATCTCAAAACATAGCATCAAGCGGATACAAACCATTATGACTAACACCCGGGCTCTACATAATTAGGATGCACACAACCAAACATGTAAAGTCTGACAAAAATAAAGGAAAAAATGACAAATCATCAACAATAGGGTCCTATAGACTAACATTATGCCTATGTCAAAAGGGGTGATGGACCGATTCGGAGATTATGCTGCCACCCAAGTTGGGTAAAACCCTCCGTAGCCACCTGCTCCAACCGTGTACACACCACCATGAACTGTGGTTGATACCCCGCTTGTTGCAGTGTAGACCATCACCCGCGAGTGCGTACAATGGAAAATAACCTGCAAAGGAGAAGCATTTTTTTTATTGAAAACCAAATCATCTCTACATAGCCAAAGCGACCATAGTAAGGCATACGCTCCCACCCTTATTAGAGTTTTGAATCTATTTGGAGTACCGTCCAACCAATGATCAAAAACATTGGCGACACTTGTGGGAGGATACAAATTTGACGCCATTTGAATGACTGACCACATAGAACTTGCAAACTTGCATTGAAAAAAGAGGTGTTTGATTGTCTCTTCATGAGTACAAAAACAATACTTTCTTACTCCCTGGACAGTTGTACAGTGTGAGATTGTCTTTGGTTAGAACAACTCACCTAAAAAGATACCACATGAAGATTTTAACTTTTAGTGGAATCTTTGACTTCCTGTAGGAACGAAGTATGTACACCAGCGGGGGGTGAATGGGAGTTTTAAATTTTCTTCAGAAAACTTAAATCTCTCAGAACCCAGCAGCGGAACGAATGAAAAACAAACTATAGTGAACTAACATAGAGTACCGAAAGGAAACTAGAGCATGCATTGATGTAAATCATACGAATGAAAATGCATTGAAGGTAAACATGAGTGACAGACATAACCGAAGATGCTCGATGGCGACAAGGAATTTGTTCGACCAGTTCGTCCTTCTTCATGACTTATACATGTTCCTATGACTATGAGATTATGCAACTCCCGTTTACCGGAGGAACACTTTGTGTGCTACCAAACATCACAACGTAACTGGGTGATTATAAAGGTGCTCTACAGGTGTCTCCAAAGGTACTTGTTGGGTTGGCGTATTTCGAGATTAGGATTTGTCACTCCGATTGTCGGAGAGGTATCTCTGGGCCCACTCGGTAATGCACATCAGTATAAGCCTTGCAAGCATTGCAACTAATGAGCTAGTTGCGGGATGATGTATTACGGAACGAGTAAAGAGACTTGCCGGTAATGAGATTGAACTAGGTATTGAGATACCGACGATCGAATCTCGGGCAAGTAACATACCGATGACAAAGGGAACAACGTATGTTGTTATGCGGTTTGACCGATAAAGATCTTCGTAGAATATGTGGGAGCCAATATGAGCATCCAGGTTCCGCTATTGGTTATTGACCGGAGACGTGTCTCGGTCATGTCTACATAGTTCTCGAACCCGTAGGGTCCGCACGCTTAAAGTTAGATGACGGTTATATTATGAGTTTATGTGTTTTGATGTACCGAAGGAGTTCGGAGTCCCGGATGAGATCAGGGACATGACGAGGAGTCTCGAAATGGCCGAGACGTAAAGATCAATATATTGGACAACTATATTCGGACTTCGGAAAGGTTCCGAGTGATTCGGGTATTTTATCGGAGTACTGGAGAGTTATGGGAATTCGCCGGGGAGAAGTATTGGGCCTTATTGGGCCATACGGGAATAGAGGAGAGAGGCCAAAAGGAAGGAGGCGCGCACCCCCCCTCTGGTCCGAATTGGACAAGGGGTGCAGCCCCCTTTTCCTTCTCCCTCTCCCCCTCTTTCCTTCTCTCCTACTCCAACAAGGAAAGTAGGAGTCCTACTCCCGGTGGGAGTAGGACTCCCCCCTTGGCGCGCCCTCCTCCTAGGCCGGCCGCCTCCCCCCTTGCTCCTTTATATACAGGGGCAGGGGGGCACCCCAAAGACACAACAATTGATCTCTTGATCTCTTAGCCGTGTGCAGTGCCCCCCTTCACCATAATCCACCTCGATAATATCATAGCGGTGCTTAGGCGAAGCCCTGCGTCTATAGAACATCATCATCGTCACCACGCCGTCGTGCTGACGGAACTCTCCCTCAAAGCTCGGCTGGATCGGAGTTATAGGGACGTCATCGAGCAGAACGTGTGCTGAACTCGGAGGTGCCGTACGTTCGGGACTTGGATCGGTCGGATCGTGAAGACGTACGACTACATCAACCGCGTTGTGCTAACGCTTCCGCTTTCGGTCTACGAGGGTACGTGGACAACACTCTCCCCTCTCGTTGCTATGCATCACCATGATCTTGCGTGTGCGTAGGAATTTTTTTGAATTTACTATGTTCCCCAACAGTGGTATTAGTGCCTGGTTTTATGCGTAGATGTCATATGCACGAGTAGAACACAAGTGAGTTGTGGGCGATATAAGTCATACTGCTTACCAGCATGTCATACTTTGGTTCGGCGGTATTGTTGGATGAAGCGGCTCGGACCGACATTACGCGTACGCTTACGCGAGACTGGTTCTACCGACGTGCTTTGCACACAGGTGGCTGGCGGGTGTCAGTTTCTCCAACTTTAGTTGAACCGAGTGTGGCTACGCCCGGTCCTTGCGAAGGTTAAAACAACACCAACTTGACAAACTATCGTTGTGGTTTTGATGCGTAGGTAAGAACGGTTCTTGCTTAGCCCGTAGCAGCCACGTAAAATTTGCAACAACAAAGTAGAGGACGTCTAACTTGTTTTTGCAGGGCATGTTGTGATGTGATATGGTCAAAGCATGATGCTAAATTTTATTGTATGAGATGATCATGTTTTGTAACCGAGTTATCGGCAACTGGCAGGAGCCATATGGTTGTCACTTTATTGTATGCAATGCAATCGCCCTGTAATGCTTTACTTTATCAGTAAGCGGTAGCGATAGTCGTAGAAGCATAAGATTGGCGAGACGACAACGATGCTACGATGGAGATCAAGGTGTCGCACCGGTGACGATGGTGATCATGACGGTGCTTCGGAGATGGAGATCACAAGCACAAGATGATGATGGCCATATCATACCACTTATATTGATTGCATGTGATGTTTATCTTTTATGCATCTTATCTTGCTTTGATTGACGGTAGCATTATAAGATGATCTCTCACTAAATTTGAAGATAAAAATGTTCTCCCTGAGTATGCACCGTTGCCAAAGTTCGTCGTGCCCAGACACCACGTGATGATTGGGTGTGATAAGCTCTACGTCCATCTACAACGGGTGCAAGCCAGTTTTGCACACGCAGAATACTCAGGTTAAACTTGACGAGCCTAGCATATGCAGATATGGCCTCGGAACACTGAGACCGAAAGGTCGAGCGTGAATCATATAGTAGATATGATCAACATAATGATGTTCACCATTGAAAGCTACTCCATTTCACGTGATGATCGGTTATGGTTTAGTTGATATGGATCACGTGATCACTTAGAGGATTAGAGGGATGTCTATAAGTGGGAGTTCTTAAGTAATATGATTAAATTGAACTTAAATTTATCATGAACTTAGTCCTGGTAGTATTAGCATATCTATGTTGTAGATCAATAGCTCGCGTTGTTGCTTCCCTATGTTTATTTTGATATGTTCCTAGAGAAAAACTATGTTGAAAGATCTTAGTAGCAATGATGCGGATTGGATCCGTGATCTGAGGATTATCCTCATTGCTGCACAGAAGAATTATGTCCTTGATGCACCGCTAGGTGACAGACCTATTGCAGGAGCAAATGCAGACGTTATGAACATTTGGCTGGCTCAATATGATGACTACTTGATAATTTAGTGCGGCTTAGAATCGGGACTTCAAAGACGTTTTGAACGTCATGGACCATATGAGATGTTCGAGGAGTTGAAGTTAATATTTCAAGCAAATACCCGAGTTGAGAGATATGAAGTCTCCAACAAGTTCTATAGCTAAAAGATGGAGGAGAATAGCTCAAGCAGTGAGCATGTGCTCAGATTGTCTGGGTACTACAATCGCTTGAATCAAGTGGGAGTTAATCTTCCAGATAAAATAGTGATTGACAGAATTCTCTAGTCACCATCACCAAGTTAGTAGAACTTCGTGATGAACTATAGTATGCAAGGGATGACGAAAACAATTCCCAAGCTCTTCGCAATGCTAAAATCGGCGAAGGTAGAAATCAAGAAAAACATCAAGTGTTGATGGTTGACAAGACCACTAGTTTCAAGAAAAGGGGCAAAGGGAAGAAGGGGAACTTCAAGAAGAACGGCAAGCAAGTTGCTGCTCAAGTGAAGAAGCCCAAGTCTGGACCTAAGCCTGAGACTGAGTGCTTCTACTGCAAAGGAACGGTTCACTGGAAGCGGAACGCCCCAAGTATTTGGCGGATAAGAAGGATGGCAAAGTGAACAAAGGTATATTTGATATACATGTTATTGATCTGTAATTTACTAGTGTTTATAGCAACCCCTTAGTATTTGATACTAGTTCAGTTGCTAAGATTAGTAACTCGAAACGGGAGTTGCAGAATAAACAGAGACTAGTTAAGGGTGAAGTGACGATGTGTGTTGGAAGTGGTTCCAAGATTGATATGATCATCATCGCAGACTCCCTATACTTTCGGGATTAGTATTGAACCTAAATAAGCGTTATTTGGTGTTTGCGTTGAGCATGAATATGATTTGATCATGTTTATTGCAATACGGTTATTCATTTAAGTTAGAAAACAATTGTTGTTCTGTTTACATGAATAAAAACCTTCTATGGTCATACACACCAACGAAAATGGTTTGTTGGATCTCGATCGTAGTGATACACATATTCATAATATTGAAGCCAAAAGATGCAAAGTTAATAATGATAGTGCAACTTATTTGTGGCACTGCCGTTTAGGTTATATTGGTGTAAAGCGCATGAAGAAACTCCATGCTGATGGGATTTTGGAATCACTTGATTATGAATCATTTGATGCTTGCGAACCATGCCTTATGGGCAAGATGACTAAAACTCCGTTCTCCGAAACAATGGTGCAAACAACTAGCTTATTGGAAATAATACATACTGATGTATGCGATCCGATGAGTGTTGAGGCTCGCGGCGGGTATCGTTATTTTCTGACCTTCACAGATGATTTGAGCAGATATGGGTATATCTACTTGATGAAACATAAGTCTGAAACATTTGAAAAGTTCAAAGAATTTCAGAGTGAAGTGGAAAATCATCGTGACAAGAAAATAAAGTTTCTACGATCTGATCGCGGAGACAAATATTTGAGTTACGAGTTTGGTCTTCAATTAAAACAATGTGGAATAGTTTCACAAATTCGTGCCACCTGGAACACCACAGCATAATGGTGTGTCCGAACGTCATAACCATACTTTATTGGATATAGTCCAATCTATGATGTTTCTTGCCGATTTACCACTATCGTTCTGGGGTTATGCATTAGAGACAGCTGCATTCACATTAAATAGGGCACCGTCTAATCCGTTGAGACGACACCGTATGAACTATGGTTTGGCAAGAAACCTAAGCTGTCGTTTCTTAAAGTTTGGGGTTGCGATGCTTATGTGAAAAAGTTTCATCCTGATAAGCTCAAACCCAAATCGGAAAAGTGCGTCTTCATAGGATACCCAAAACTTACTGTTGGGTACACCTTCTATCACAGATCCGAAGGAAAGATATTCGTTGCTAAGAATGGATCCTTTCTAGAGAAGGAGTTTCTCTCAAAAGAAGTGAGTGGGAGGAAAGTAGAACTTGATGAGGTAACTATACCTGCTCCCTTATTGGAAACTAGTTCATCACAAAAATCTGTTCCTGTGACTCCTACACCAATTAGTGAGGAAGCTAATGATGATGATCATGTAACTTCAGATCAAGTTACAACCGAACCTCATAGGTCAACCAGAGTGAGATCCGCACCAGAGTGGTACGGTAATCCTATTCTGGAGGTCATGTTACTTGACCATGACGAACCTACGAACTATGAGGAAGCGATGATGAGCCCAGATTCCGCAAAATGGCTTGAGGCCATGAAATCTGAGATGGGATCCATGTATGAGAACAAAGTGTGGACTTTGGTTGACTTGCCCGATGATCGGCAAGCCATAGAAAATAAATGGATCTTCAAGAGGAAGACGAACGCTAATAGTAGTGTTACTATCTACAAAGCTAGACTTGTCGAAAAAGGTTTTTGACAAAGTTCAAGGTGTTGACTACGATGAGATTTTCTCACTCGCAGCGATGCTTAAGTCCATCCGAATCATGTTAGCAAATTGCCACATTTTATGAAATCTGGCAAATGGATGTCAAAACTACATTCCTAAATGGATTTCTTAAAGAAGAGTTGTATATGATGCAACCAGAAGGTTTTGTCAATCCTAAAGGTGCTAACAAAATATGCAAGCTCCGGCGATCCATCTATGGACTGGTGCAAGCATCTCGGAGTTGGAATATACGCTTTGATAAGTCGATCAAAGGATATAGTTTTATACAGACTTGCGATGAAGCCTGTATTTACCAGAAAGTGAGTGGGAGCACTACATCATTTCTGATAAGTATATGTGAATGACATATTGTTGATCGGAAATAATGTAGAATTATTCTGCAAAGCATAAAGGAGTGTTTGAAAGGAGTTTTTCAAAGGAAGACCTCGGTGAAGCTGCTTACATATTGAGCATCAAGATCTATAGAGATAGATCAAGACGCTTGATAAGTTTTTTCAATGAGTACATACCTTAACAAGATTTTGAAGTGGTTCAAAATGGAACAGTCAAAGAAAGAGTTTCTTGCCTGTGTTACAAGGTGTGAAATTGAGTAAGACTCAAAGCCCGACCACGACAGAAGATAGAAAAAGAATGAAAGTCATTCCCTATGCCTCGGCCATAGGTTCTATAAAGTATGCCATGCTGTGTACCAGATCTATTGTATACCCTACACTGATTTTGGCAAGGAAGTACAATAGTGATCTAGGAGTAGATCACTGGACAGCGGTCAGAATTATCCTTAGTGGAATAAGGATATGTTTCTTGATTATGGAAGTGACAAAAAGGTTCACCGTAAAGGGTTACGTCGATGCAAGTTTTGACACTAATCTAGATGACTCTAAGTCTCGGTCTAGATACATATTGAAAGTGGGAGCAATTAGCTAGAGTAGCTCCGTGCAGAGCATTGTAGACATAGAAATTTGCAAAATACTTACGGATCTGAATGTGACAGACCCGTTGACTAAAATTATCTCACAAGCAAAACATGATCACACCTTAGTACTCTTTGGGTGTTAATCACATAGCGATGTGAACTAGATTACTGACTCTAGTAAACCGTTTGGGTGTTGGTCACATGACGATGTGAACTATGGGTGTTAATCACATGGTGATGTGAACTATTGATGTTAAAACACATGGCGATGTGAACTAGATTATTGACTCTAATGCAAGTGGGAGACTGAAGGAAATATGCCCTAGAGGAAATAATAAAGTTATTATTTATTTCCTTATTTCATGATAAATGTTTATTATTCATGCTAGAATTGTATTAACCGGAAACATAATACATGTGTGAGTACATAGACAAACAGAGTGTCACTAGTATGCCTCTACTTGACTAGCCCGTTGATCAAAGATGGTTATGTTTCCTAGCCATAGACATGAGTTGTCATTTGATTAACGGGGTCACACCATTAGGAGAATGATGTGATTGACTTGACCCATTCCGTTAGCTTAGCACTCGATCGTTTAGTATGTTGCTATTGCTTTCTTCATGACTTATACATGTTCCTATGACTATGAGATTATGCAACTCCCGTTTACCGGAGGAACACTTTGTGTGCTACCAAACATCACAACGTAACTGGGTGATTATAAAGGTGCTCTACAGGTGTCTCCAAAGGTACTTGTTGGGTTGGCGTATTTCGAGATTAGGATTTGTCACTCCGATTGTCGGAGAGGTATCTCTGGGCCCACTCGGTAATGCACATCAGTATAAGCCTTGCAAGCATTGCAACTAATGAGCTAGTTGCGGGATGATGTATTACGGAACGAGTAAAGAGACTTGCCGGTAACGAGATTGAGCTAGGTATTGAGATACCGATGATCGAATCTCGGGCAAGTAACATACCGATGACAAAGGGAACAACGTATGTTGTTATGCGGTTTGAACGATAAAGATCTTCGTAGAATATGTGGGAGCCAATATGAGCATCCAGGTTCCGCTATTGGTTATTGACCGGAGACGTGTCTCGGTCATGTCTACATAGTTCTCGAACCCGTAGGGTCCGCATGCTTAAAGTTAGATGACAGTTATATTATGAGTTTATGTGTTTTGATGTACCAGATGAGATCAGGGACATGACAGGGAGTCTCGAAATGGCCGAGACGTAAAGATCGATATATTGGACGACTATATTCGGACTTCGTAAAGGTTCCGAGTGATTCGGGTATTTATCGGAGTACCGGAGAGTTGCGGGAATTCGCCGGGGAGAAGTATTGGGCCTTATTGGGCCATACGGGAATAGAGGAGAGAGGCCAAAAGGAAGGAGGCGCGCACCCCCCCTCTGGTCCGAATTGGACAAGGGGTGCAGCCCCCTTTTCCTTCTCCCTCTCCCCCTCTTTCCTTCTCTCCTACTCCAACAAGGAAAGGAGGAGTCCTACTCCCGGTGGGAGTAGGACTCCCCCCTTGGCGCACCCTCCTCCTAGGTCAGCCGCCTCCCCCCTTGCTCCTTTATATACGGGGGCAGGGGGCACCCCAAAGACACAACAATTGATCTCTTGATCTTTTAGCCGTGTGCGGTGCTCCCCTTCACCATAATCCACCTCGATAATATCGTAGCGGTGCTTAGGCGAAGCCCTGCGTCTGTAGAACATCATCATCGTCACCACGCCGTCGTGCTGACGGAACTCTCCCTCAAAGCTCGGCTGGATCGGAGTTCGAGGGACGTCATCGAGCTGAACGTGTGCTAAACTCGGAGGTGCCATACGTTCGGTACTTGGATCGGTCGGATCGTGAAGACGTATGACTACATCAACTGCGTTGTGCTAACGCTTCCGCTTTCGGTCTACGAGGGTACGTGAACAACACTCTCCCCTCTCGTTGCTATGCATCACCATGATCTTGCGTGTGCGTAGCAATTTTTTTGAAATTACTACGTTCCCCAACACATAAGTCCCATACTGTTTATGTTAACAAACTCCAAAACATAAGGGGCCTATCATTGCACCAACAATTCCAAATTTTCTTGTTATTACTCACCGGTACCGCAGAATGTGTGAGCACACGATACATAGAGTCTACTATGAAAGACCCCGATGTAGAAAGGTTCCAGTGAAACACATCCTGGCCTTGTGTCAGATTAATTGAATCCAAACAGGATAAAAGATTATGCCATGACGAAAGTCGGTGGCCAATCAAATCCCGCCTAAATGAAATATTGGGTGGGGATGAACTGACCACCTGTGCATATTATTCTTATCGGGAGCAATGTTGTACATGGTTGGATATTGTACTCGGAGACAGGCATTGCCTAACCAGATGTCTTCCCAGAAACGAATCTCCGACCCGTCCTTATCATGAAAGACCCAAAGTGAAAGAGATGTTTCTTGCCGCTATTAGGCCATCCCAAAAGTGCTCGCCAGGTTTCCAATATGCCTAAGACACCGCCTTTTGGCCTAGATACTCATTGTGCGGCACATCCTTAGTAAGAACTTCAAACATCATATTCTTTACTAAGTAGGGCCTCATTCTGGACATGTAGTCATGAAATCCAAGGCCACCTTGGTCTTTCAGCCTACAAACCACACTCCATTTGGCCAATCTGTATATTTTTTTCACCATCTCCTTGCCAAAAGAATCTAGATCTAAAATAGTCCAGTCTTTGTAGGACCCCTTTTGGGAGTTGTAAGAAAGAAAGCATATAGAGAACCATATTTGTGAGGACGGAGTTAAGAAAATCAGCCTTCCTCCAACTGAGAGCAACTTGCCTTTCCAACTGCTCAACCATTTCTCTAACTGCTCCTCTACATGCTTGCACTCCGCAATGGTGAGACGCCGATAGTGAATCAGTATTCCTAGATATTTAATCGGGAATTGGTGAAAGCACAAGTGCTCCCTGTGTGATTTTGGTAATTAATGTCAACATATCTCTTGTTGGACTAATGTTTTCATCTAGTATATTTCAGAAAGTTCAACAAAAGCGTAGCATGGACAAGAGGATGTGGAACCCCTTCTAGATGCTAAGGACAGAAGATTGGCAGAAGCTCAAGACTCTACATTTTCATTTTAGTGATCCAAGATCACATTGAGTCCATAGGAAAAGCCAATACTATTAAAATGGGATGAGGTGTTGCTTAATGGCTTGCTTGCTCAAAGTGCTTAGTGATATCCTCCAAAGCCCTCAACCACTTTCTCATTCCACATATGTCCTAAACCTAAAGTCAAACTCGGCCCCACCGATTTGATCTATCCGGCACCACCGAGTTCACTTGACATAGCCACTGCCAGAAACCCTTCTCAGTTCGGTCTCACTGATGGGATCTCGGTCTCACCAAGATGGGTTTGCAAACTCTCTGTTGCCTGTTGCAATTATTTCGGTCCCACCGATATGTGCAATCGGTCCCACTGAGTTTGCCTGACCAACTCTTTGTTTTGCTTATTACCAAAATCGGTTCCACCGAGTTTGTGTAATCGGTCAAACCGAGTTGAGGTTTTACCCTAACCCTAACACAATCGATCCCACCGAGTTGATCATGTCGGTCCCACCGAAAAGCGTAACGTTCACATTTCGAACTAAATCGGTCTGACCGAGTTTCACTATTCGGTCCCACCGAGTTTGGTAAATTGTGTGTAACGGTTAGATTTTGTGTGGAGGCTATATATACCCCTCCACCCATCCTCCATTCGAGGAGAGAGCCATCAGAATGTGCCTACACTTCCAGCATTCATTTTCTGAGAGAGAACCACCTACTCATGTGTTGAGACCAAGATATTCCAATCTAACCACAAGAATCTTGATCTCTAGCCTTCCCCAAGTTGCTTTCCACTCAAATCATCTTTCCACCATATCGAAATCTGTGAGAGAGAGTTGAGTGTTGGGGATACTATCATTTGAAGCACAAGAGCAAGGAGTTCATCATCAACACACCATCTATTACCTTTTGGAGAGTGGTGCCTCCTAGATTGGTTAGGTGTCACTTGGGAGCCTCCGTCAAGATTGTGGAGTTGAACCAAGGAGTTTGTACAGGCAAGGAGATCGCCTACTTCGTGAAGATCTACCCAAGTGAGGCAAGTCCTTCATGGGCGATGGCCATGGTGGGATAGACAAGGTTGCTTCTTCGTGGACCCTTCATGGGTGGAGCCCTCCATGGACTCACGTAGCCGTTACCCTTCGTGGGTTGAAGTCTCCACCAACGTGGATGTACGATAGCACCACCTATTAGAACCACACCAAAAATCTCCGTGTCTACATTGAGTTTGCACACTCCAATCCCATCCCTTTACTTTCTTGCAAGTTGCATGCTTTACTTTCCGCTGCTCATATACTCTTGTCATGCTTGCTGGAAATGTAATGTGAATGTTTAAACTTGTGCTAAAACTCCACCTTAACTTGAGGAATTTAAAAACTGCTACTTTTCTTTGTTGAGGGTCTAATAACCCCCCCTCTAGACACCTCTTCTCGATCCTTTCAATTGGTATCAAAGCATTGGTCTCCATTGCTTTGGTTTAATCACCATTGGAGGAAGATGGATGAGTCTACGTTGGGGAGTCTTAGACATAGAGTGCCTATACTTGATGGAGAGTTCTTTCATGAGTGGAAGATGAGATGCTTGAGATTTTCAATGAATATCACTTGAAAAAGTACATTACTACCCCTTGTGCGCCCCTGGTTGATCCTTTGCATCCTACCCCCGATGAGTCTATTGACATGATCTGTAATCTTAGAACTGTCAATCTTATCACTAGAGGATTACCTAGAAACTTGATTGCTTGCTTGCCTACTCTTGATTGTGCTTACACCATATGGAGATTTCTTGAGGAACGATTTCCAAACTATTCCTTGAAAAAATTAGATGAAATTCTTCATAAGTCTATTACCTTGAGTAAGATGAATTCTAATGATCCTAAGTTTGGCGATTGTCTATTTGAGATTCGTGACCTTATGCGTGCCAAAGGAGATGTTGGAATCATTAGCAACATCATTTCCGAAGTCATTAGAATTCATAAAGATGAACATTGTCATGATCATATATCTAATGAATCACTCTCTCTAGGGAATGATCAATCACAAGACGATGTTGAACATGGATACTATGATGAGGATGATGATAGTGACTTTGATCTCGATGAGTCTATGAGACACTTTGGTCTTATGGCTAATCTTCGCGGCTACATGGCTGGAGGAAAGGAATGGGTTCTTGATAGTGGATGTACCTATCACATGACCGGAGACAAGGATATGTTTCGTGAGCTTGCTGAAAATGATGGCCCACGAAAGTATGTCACTTTTGGTGATAACTCAAAGGGTAAGGTGGCTGGCCTCGGTAAGGTGGCCATCTCACATGATAGCTCCATAAGAAATGTCATGCTCGTTGAATCTCTTGGCTATAATTTACTCTCTGTATCTAGACTAGCCGATTTCGGTTTCAATGTCCTATTTACTGAAGTAGATTGCCAAGTGTTTCGAAGAGACAATCATAAAATGGTCTTTATCGGTATGCGTAGAGGTGATCTATACATTGTTGATTTCACTAAAAAGGCTCAATCAAGAACTTGCTTAATTGCTAAATCTTCTAAAGGTTGGTTATGGCATAGAAGGTTAGGTCATGTGGGCATGTGAAATCTTGATAAGCTTATTAAAGGTGATCATATCCTTGGAGTTAAAGATGTTATATTTGACAAGGATAGACTTTGTAGTGCTTGCCAAGCAGGAAAACAGGTTGGAGGAAGCCACCCCATGAAGAACATCATGACCACGAGAAGACCACTCGAGCTACTTCATATGGATCTCTTCGGTCCAAACGCCTACAAGAGTCTCTGTGGTAACTCGTTCAGTTTAGTCATTGTCTGTAGCGACCAGACCTCAAACAGTCTAGTCTCTGTGCATCAGTGTCATCCCTGGATCGATAATGCTGACACACACAGTACTTGAAGGATTTATAACAGAGTAGCAATCACACACTTATTACATCGAATGTCTCAAAAGAGAACTTAATACAATAAATACGGCTTAAGGCCATCTAAAAACGATAACAGCGGAAGGCTTGGAAGATAAAGTGAGTCCATCAACTCCAACGGCATCACTGAGTATAAGACCATGACCTATGGCACCTTACTCGTCCTTTGAAAAGTCTGCAACATGATATGTTGCAGCCCGAAAACGGGTCAGCACATGGAATATGCTGGCAATGTAACACATAGAGAGTAATGAACAAAAATGCTATCACTACATGCATATTTGGCTGGTGGAAGGCTCTATGGTTACAATTTTGCGAAAAGCCAATTTTTCCCTACCACAAAGGAATAAATTTTATTTAACTATCATGGTGGTTGTTAAACATTGAGAAGGTACCTCCAACTCAATCCCAATTAAGAACGTGATTAACCCAATCAAATTAAATTAAGTAACATGATGATGAGATTCACATGATAATCCAAGAACTAGATACTCAAGATGTCCATAACCGGGGACACGGCTAACCATGATTAGATTGTACACTCTGCAGAGGTTTGCGCACTTTTCCCCACAAGACTCGATCGCCTCCGCTTGATTTCTCGCACTACATGGTGTTTGAGAAACGGATGACCGAGACACAGTATTTCAGAAACAATACTCTTTACTCCGGGTGGACAGTTACACCTACTTTCCCCTACATCTGCTAGCCCACCTCTTCAAGAGGTCATGTAACCTACTCAACTATGCTAGATCCCATAATAGCTTGTGGCTGCACATGGAAGTTTCTAGCATGAAAAATCTCATGATCCCTTTGAGTCTGGGTGGCGGTCCATAGGATGATCACACGGGTACTCCGGGATATCCAAAAATACAGGCAACACTGGGTTCTCCAGGTGCCTCATTCCACCCAGATGTAAATTAAAGTAGCCACCTTAAGTTGAACCATTTAATTAACAATCTCACATCTATCATGGAAAAATTCACTCAAACCCAATCCACGTCTACGAGCATAGCATAGCAATATAAGCAAACGTAGAAGTAACTCCCAATGGTTTGATATAAACAGGGCAATAGGTACTACCTCATCTACTTCCCAAAACCCACATTTTAATCAGATCCTAATCATGCAATAGTTTGAGGGTTGATCTAATGCAATAAAACTGGGTGGTAAAGAGGTATGATCAAAGTGTTACTTGCCTTGCTGATGATCCGTGAAACCTAGAGACTCGTAGTAGCACGCTTCGCACTTCGGGTACTCTATCGCAAACAAACAATACATACATAAGCAATCAAGCAAGGGTGCACGGGTAAAACTAAAAAATAAGAGATCTAACCAAAAAGTTCAACTTAAGAACTCCGGTTTGCAAAAAGAATCAAATCGAACGAAGCAACGAAACTCAAACGGCGAAAGAAACAAGCTTCGTTTACTAATCTAGATCTAAGTCAAATTTTACAGTAGCAAAAACTTGTTTGAGTTGGTTAATCAGAAAGAGGGTTTCGAGACAAAACGAGCGAAAAGTTATACTAAAACGAAAAACAGATCGGAAATCGCGATCGAAAATAATCGCGAAAAATCCGAGAAAAAGAAAAACTGACGAACAGGCTAACGAACGAACATTCGCTGTCTGCGGTTAAATGACGAAAACAGTCCGTTAAAACGAACGTACGGACGAACGTCCGCAAAATAAATAAACCGAAAAAACTAAACCGATCTATAAAAAAAACCGCGGTTTCCAAAAAAACCCACGGTTTTCCGAAGAAAACCGGCGGCGGCGCGGGTGGCTACCTCTGGCGGCGACGAGGTCCGGCGAGGGGTGGCGGAGCTCCGGCGACGGCGGCTACGGGCGGCGGCGGGCAGCGGCGGCGGCTAGGGTTTCGCGGGGCGGGCGGGCGGCTCGGGCTGCGGGGCTTGGCCTCCCGGCTTATAAAGGCCGGCCGGGCCAGAGTCCTAGCCGGATACGGCCCGGTAGGTCGGTTCGTTTTTTTTAATCGGACGTGCTGAAAAAGAAAGAAAAGAAATACTAAACGGACTCCAAAAATCCCGAAATAAATTTTCCCCATCCTCTAAAAATAAGGCGGACAAGATGAACATTTATTTGGGCCTAAAATGCAATTTTGAAAAATGCATATTTTTCCTAATTCAAATAAAATCAAATAAAACCCAAATAAAATCAAATATTTGTTTTTAATATTTTTCCTCCAATATTTCATTATTTTTGGAGAAGTCATATTATCCCCTCTCATATATTTGATATGAAATATTTTCGGAGAGAAAATAATTAAAACAAATGATCCTATTTTCAAAATTTGAGAAAACCCAAATATGAAAATAACGAAATCCCCAACTCTCTCCGTGGGTCCTTGAGTTGCGTAGAATTTCTAGGATCGCAAAACAAAATGCAATAAAATATGTTATGCATGATGATCTAATGTGTAACATTCCAAATTGAAAATTTGGGATGTTACATTGTCAATGACTTTTCAAGATTTACGTGGGTGTTCTTTCTTGATGATAAATCGCAGGTCCAAAAGATCTTCAAGAACTTCGCCAGAAAGAACCAAAATCAATTTGAAGTTAAGATCAAGAAGGTTCACAGCGACAACGGAACGGAGTTCAAGAATGCCAATGTGGACACCTTTCTTGATGAAGAAGGGATTTCACACGAGTTCTTGGCTACGTACACGCCTCAACTAAACAGAGTTGTTGAGAGGAAGAACCGGACTCTTATTGAGATGGCAAGAACGATGCTTGATGAGTACAAGACGCCAAAACACTTTTGGGCGGAAGCGGTTGAGATAGCTTGCTATGCAACGAATCGTCTATATCTTCACAAGCTACTCGGTAAGACGGCGTACGAGCTTCTCACCGGTAACAAACCCCAAGTTGGATACTTTCTAGTATTCGGCTCAAAGTGCTACATTCTCGATAAGCATCATCGTTCAAAATTTTCTCCTAAATCTCATGAAGGTTTCCGACTCAGTTATGGCTCAAACTCTCACACATACCGTGTCTACAACAATTTCACCCGACAGGTTGAAGAGACGGTAGATGTGAAGTTTGATGAATCTAACGGCTCGCAAGTAGAGCAATTGCCAATTGATGTAGGTGACAAAGATCCTTCGGAAGCAATCCAAGACTTGTCTATTGGCAAGATACGCCCAACGGAGGTGAAGGAGAGTACCTCGTCTGTCCAAGTGGAAGCTTCTACCTCACGACAAGGTGAACCAAGAGTTGGCACGGAGGCATCCACAAGTGGAACGCATCAATACGATGGGAACGAGGATGTACAACAAGATGAACCTCATCGACCTCCTTCTCCACCTCCACAAGAGAACAACAACACCAACAACGAAGAAGGCCAAGATGAAGAACAGCATGATGAAGAAGATGCTCCACCTCGACCCAAACAAAAGCTCTCACGAGTTAGAGCAAGAGTTTCACGAGACCATACCGTCGAACAAATCTTCGATGATATCCAAACCGGGAGAATCACTTGCTCTAAAACTCGTTTGGCTAATTATTGTGAACATTATTCATTCATCTCTAGCATTGAACCTATGAAGGTTGAAGAAGCATTGGAAGATCCGGATTGGATAAATGCCATGCACGAAGAGCTATACAATTTCGAGAGGAACCAAGTGTGGACATTGGTCGAGAAGCCCGACAACAATCACAACATCATTGGTACCAAATGGGTGTTTCGCAACAAGCAAGATGAAGATGGACAAGTTGTACGCAGCAAGGCTCGTCTCGTCGCTCAAGGCTACACTCAAGTCGAAGGTATGGACTATGGTGAGACATATGCCCCCATTGCTAGACTTGAGTCCATTCGCATCTTGCCTATGCAAATCACCATGATATTACCTTGTACCAAATGGACATTAAAAGTGCTTTTCCAAATGGTGAAATTGAGGAGGAAGTTTATGTTAAACAACCTCCCAACTTTGTTAATCCTAAGAAACCCGACCATGTTTACAAACTTCACAAAGCTCTTTATGGTCTTAAACAAGCTCCTAGAGCGTGGTATAAATGCTTGACCAAGTTCCTTATTGAAGAAGGCTTTGAGATTGGAAAAATTGATTCCACTCTTTTTACTAAAAGGGTTAATGGTGAATTATTTGTGTGCCAAATTTATGTTGATGATATCATATTTGGTTCGACTATCCCTCATTAGTGAAACGTTTGGAAAGCTAATGTCGGAGAAGTTTGAGATGTCTATGATGAGTGAACTCAAATGCTTTCTTGGTTTGCAAATCAAGCAAACTAAGGAGGGTTCCTTTGTCTCTCAAACAAAGTACACCAAGGACTTATTCAAGAAGTTCAACATGCAAGAATGCAAAGGTATGAATACACCCATGCCTACTAGTAGACATCTTGACTTGACTAAGGATGTCGAACCGGTTGATCAAAAGGTTTACAGCTCTATGATTGGTTCATTGTTATATCTATGTGCCTCCCGTCCCGATATTATGCTAAGTGTGTGCATGTGTGCACGATATCAAGCGGCCCCCAAAGAATGTCATCTTAAGGCTGTGAAAAGGATAGTGAGATACTTAATTCATACACCAAATTTTGGCATTTGCTATCCTAAGAGGTCTTCTTTTGATCTTGTTGGCTACTCCGACTCGGACTATGCCGGTGACAAGGTTGATAAAAAGTCCACTTCGGGTACTTGTCGATTTCTTGGTAGATCTCTTGTGTCTTGGTCCTCCAAGAAACAAAACTCGGTATCCTTATCCACCGCCGAAGTGGAATACATTGCTGCCGGTTCATGTTGTGCTCAATTACTTTGGATGACCCAAGCTCTTAAAGATTACGGGATCTATGTGAAACATGTTCCTTTGCTTTGTGACAATGAAAGTGCTATTAAGATTGCTCATAATCCCGTGCAATATTCTCGAACTAAGCATATTGAAGTTCGTCATCATTTCATTCGAGATCATGTTGCTAAAGGAGACATTGATCTTAAGCATGTTCATACCGATAAGCAATCGGCGGATATATTCACCAAACCGCTTGATGAGAAAGTATTTTGCCGTTTGAGAGGTTAATTGAACATCATTGATGCCTCAAACTTGGAGTAGAAACTCCATTTGGATGCATGCAAGCCATGAGCCTTTGACTAATCCTTAATATTTCTCTTATGATGATGATCATATGTCATGGATCTATACTTGTACCCTTGCATGTTATCTAACCCTTGTAGGTACTTGGATAAGCCTAATTCTATGAGATTGCAACTCACTCATATCTTGTGCAATCTCTACATCACCAAGTCTCTACAATATGGTGGTTGAAGACAAGGAACATTGAAACCCTTCAACATATCCTTTGACAAATTCTATATATCAAATTTCATTTGGTATCAAACTTCATGATTTTCATTTTGGATACACAAGTTCTCTTCCTTGCAAAGCTAAGCCATGTAGGTAGATGAACTCAAATTACAAGTGGTGCTCCGAACCATTGATGAGCTACATCAACCTTGAGCATCCTACCAAAGTTCAACTACATGATTAAGATCAACACCACCACCCAAGGTATGTCATTCCATCTTAGGGAAGCTTTACCCCAAGTCATGGGTCAAAGCAACTCAACAAGATGTGAATACATCAAAATGCTTGAACGAAAAATGGTAACCCCATTTTGAGCTTAAACGATGAGTATGACCTATGATCAAGTGCCTTCACTTGACTCCTAAGTCAATATACTCTAACATAGGTGACTTTGTCACTGACCAATTCTAGATGAAGTTCTCTAGTGTTTCTCTGTGTTCTTGCATTTGTCTCATGCATGTTTGTTTCCCCTTAAAAAAACTTTATCTAGATTTCTTTTCTTCTATTTTTTCTCATTCCCTGCATCCAATTCATTGCAAATCCTTTAGTTAATTCCCTACAAATCTTTGTGAGATCTTACTTGCCTAGTGAGCTGAGATGACAAAATTTTCTCTTTGTTGAACTCGGCCTCACCGATCTTTTCACATCGGCAAGACCGAAACCACTCGGCGGCGCCGAAGCAAAAGACTCGGTGTTACCGATTTCACGACTGAGCAAAATTCTGCCATTTGCACCCTGTATTTCTAATCCAGCTCCACTCAATGATTCTTATCCTCAACCTGCATCACGTTCTACATGCTGCTTTGTCATGTGACTCAAGGACCAAACCTATTTGACTCATACTCCAGAAGATCCCTTCTTGGAAACTGGTGTCAAAGGGGGAGAGAGAGATCACATCAAAGCTTAATCACATCAAAGGGAGAGAGAGACCCTATGGGAGAGAAAGATTTCTTAGTCTTCCCAAATGCTTGGTATTCAAAGAGGAGAGAATAGCCACATGTCTTTAAGAGGGGAAAAACATGTTAGTAGATGATTCTTTGTGTCTTTTGCTCTGTTTCTTTGCTCTGATTTTCTATCACCCTATCTTCTCCCATTATCCAACATCAAATTCAGGGGGAGAAAGACATCCAAGGGAAGAAAATCTCTGGAATTCATTGCATATCTTTATTCCTTAGGGACATGTTACTATCCAATAGAGCACCTAGTACTCACTCACTACATGTCATCCCAATCTTGGTACTCTTGTGGTTATCTGCTCTTGCTCTATTTAGTAGATGTTCCTGTGTTACCTAACCCTGTTTTCTCAGGTTCATCTCTTCCTAAGTCAGCTCAAGACCACAAGGTAAGTATATGCATCACACTCATGTGCATGATGATCTCTTGCTGATGTACATATTGTTTGCAAGAAGGACTCATGAACATGGAGGTACATTTCCTATATTCACATCATTTTCTCTGATGCATATAGCCAGGATCCATGTAACTCATTGCTTGCTCTAACATGTTTATGCATTCACATGCTCTTATATTCTATGTTCACATGATTGCATACATGTAGGGGGAGCCTATGCATGTTACATGTCTTTCCAAAGCTTTACTTGTTATTCTTCATATCATTATCTAAAGCTTTGATGTATGTTGTCATCAATTACCAAAAAGGGGGAGATTAAAAGCACAAGTGCTCCCTGGGTGATTTTGGAAATTAATGTCAACATATCTGTTGTTGGACTAATGTTTTCATCTAGTATATTTCAGAAACTTCAACAAAGGCGTGGCATGGACAAGAGGATGTGGAACCCCTTCTAGATGCTAAGGACAGAAGATTGGCAGAAGCTCAAGCCTCTACATTTTCATTTTAGTGATCCAAGATCACATTGAGTCCATAGGAAAAGCCAATACAATTAAAAGGGGATGAGGTGTTGCTTAATGGCTTGCTTGCTCAAAGTGCTTAGTGATACGCTCCAAAGCGCTCAACCACTTTCTCATTCCACATATGTCGTAAACCTAAAGTCAAACTTGGCCCCACCGATTTGATCTATCTGGCGCCATCGAGTTCACTTGACATAGCCACTGCCAGAAACCCTAATCAGTTCGGTCTCACCGATGGGATCTCGGTCTCACTGAGATGGGCTTGAAACTCTCTGTTGCCTGTTGCAATTATTTCGGTCCCACCGAGATGTGCAATCGGTCCCACCGAGTTTGCCTGACCAACTCTCTGTTTTCCTTATTACCAAAATCGGTTCCACCGAGTTTGTGTAATCGGTCAAACCGAGTTGAGGTTTTACCCTAACCCTAACACAATCGGTCCCACCGAGTTGATCATGTCGGTCCCATCGAAAAGCCTAACGTTCACATTTTGAACTAAATGGGTCTGATCGAGTTTCACTATTTGGTCCCACCGAGTTTGGTAAATTGTGTGTAACTGTTAGATTTTGTGTGGAGGCTATATATACCCCTCCACCCATCCTCCGTTCGAGGAGAGAGCCATAAGAACGTGCCTACACTTCCAACATTCATTTTCTGAGAGAGAACCACCTACACATGTGTTGAGACAATATATTCCAATCCGACCACAAGAATCTTGATCTCTAGTCTTCCCGAAGTTGCTTTCCACTCAAATCATCTTTCCACCATATCGAAATCTGTGAGAGAGAGTTGAGTGTTGGGGAGACTATCATTTGAAGCACAAGAGCAAGGAGTTCATCATCAACACACTATCTATTATCTTTTGGAGAGTGGTGTCTCCTAGATTGGTTAGGTGTCACTTGGGAGCCTCCGTCAAGATTGTGGAGTTGAACCAAGGAGTTTGTACGGGCAAGGAGATCGCCTACTTCGGGAAGATCTACCCTAGTGAGGCAAGTCCTTCGTGGGCGATGGCCATGGTGGGATAGACAAGGTTGCTTCTTCGTGGACCCTTCGTGGGTGGAGCCCTCCGTTGACTCGCGCAGCCATTATCCTTCGTGGGTTGAAGTCTCCACCAAGGTGGATATACGATAGCACCACCTATCGGAACCACTTCAAAAATCTCCGTGTCTACATTGCGTTTGCACACTCCAATCCCATCCCTTTACTTTCTTGCAAGTTGCATGCTTTACTTTCCGCTGCTCATATACTCTTGCCATGCTTGCTTGAAATGTATTGTGAATGTTTAAACTTGTGCTAAAACTCCACCTTAACTTGAAGAATTTAAAAACTGCTACTTTTCTTTGTTGAGGGTCTAATCACCCCCCTCTAGACACCTATTCTCGATACTTTCAATTGGCCATGTGCGCAACCAAACGTGCCAACATAGTCGGTCGCTGTCGCAACGGCTTCTCCAAAGCAGAAAAGTTTGCTTTTATGGAAGTTAATTTTAAGAACCGACATTTGCTCAAACACTGACAAACAAGAGTTTCTGGTTTCGAGCCTTGTCAAGGTCATGTTCCATAAAGAGAATTGTGTCATCGGCATATTGCAAAATAGAGAGGCCACCATCCACAAGGTGTGGCACTGCTCCTGCAATATGGTCGTCCTGATTGGCGCGCTTAATCAGAACAGCCAACATGTCAGCAACAATGTTAAATAACATTGGGGACATGGGGTCACCCTGTCGTAGTCCTCTTTTTTGCCTGAAAGTAATGTCCTACATCATCATTGACTTTGATGCCCACACTACTTCCAGTTATAAATTTATGGATCGGGCGATGGCCCTAGCTTTCGACGGTGGTGTGGCGGCCACGGCGGCAGATGGTGGGGTGGGGCAACGGTAGCCGACAACATCTGTCGATGGGCGGCTGCGGCGGAGTGTGTGGTGGGTGTTGTGCGCACACCCAACAGGGACACCACGCGCAGTACACGACGTCGGGGACTACGCCGCCGCCACGGTGTAGCCTCCCAGCTGGAGCTGTCCTTCGATGGCGGCGGAGTGGCTGAGCGATCACGACAGACCGGTGCCATTGGCGATTGTGGGAGAAGTAGACGAGATAAGTTACGGGGAGGAAGGGGAAAATGCGACGCAGGACTCGTCGACCGTGAGGGTTTATATAGCAGGCCGGTAAGCATTGGGGTTTTGGGGATTTCGCCGAGTCCGATGGGAAGCTTGCGCGACTGTGCGCGGGAACCTACGCAGTTGCGCAGGAATGGGCTCACCGATAATTCATTGGCGCCTCTTCGAGCCAGCATTTGGCCAAAAGAACACCTGTCTGGTGCTGAAGCTTGCGCTCAAAGGTTTCTGCGGTAGCGGGGTGACAAGATGTGCGAGACAAGGACAAATGACACGTACACATACGGTTAATAAAAAAACATTTGCGATTTAATTACCTAGCACACAGCCGCTCTCTACGCAGCGTCGCGAATGATTGTTCGCCCACCATGTGATTTGGAACGTGACGTAGTTTCACATGATGCCACCGGCTCGCAACTGTCGGCTGGCTTGTAGACGACCATTCCCTATGTGTTCAACTGCTCTATGTGTGTGGTTGCTTGCAGTTGAGGCGGCCGCGGCGCGCTGTGCCAACGATCACGTACGTTCGTGCTGCCATTATGCATGTGGTTGCGTCAGGCGCGGCGCCATGATGCAGTTACCCACTGCAAAAACTGCCATGCGGACGTGCCGAGAATCCAGGCCACTCGGCCCCCATTTATTCCCATGGCCATTTACCTTAATGTCTCGCGCCCCACGACACAATAAGCACACCCATGACGACATATACAGAGAGGATATCCAGCGGCTCCAATGGCGCTCCCAGCGGCTGACGATGACAACGAGCGACAGTTCACCATGCCTCACATAGTGGACACCCACATGAGGGGGAAGGACCTCTCGGTGGTGTATACGAACGAGCTGGTCTCGGTGGAGAGCTCCATTCACATTATGGAGCAGTTTCTTGCCGAGGACAAGTACCAAGTGGTCGGCTTGGATCTTGAGGCCTTGCGAGTGTTTCGCCAGGTTTATTAACAACCTCGACTACAGTTTCGCTACAGTGGACACCAACAACGGTCTAAAAGCGCTCAAGATTTCGGGCTTGGCCTACCGGAATCTTGTCGACATCCGTGACCACTACACGGTCTAGGGCAGCACGAAGAACAAGCAGGACTCCCCAGTTGACCTTGCCTCGTACATCATCGAACCCTACTACATGAAGATGAAGGATGAGAGCAAGAAGGATAAGATTGCCTGGCAAAGTGCCTGGGAGCAGAGACTGGATGAAGAACACGTCAAGTACGCGGCCAAGGATGCGTACACAAGCTATGAGATGTACAGGAGGATTGTTGACATGGGGAAGTGCCTTCGTCCTGCCCCAGACTGGGGATCGAGCCACAGAGCAGTGGCGGCAGCGTCCCAAGAAGTAGATGATTAGATGAACATTTCTCCTAGTTTAGAATACATGTAATTGTTTATTGAGATGTGTTCGAATGCTTTATATAGGCACTTATGTAATTGCATGTTTATTTTGGTTATATATGTTGTTCTTCTATAGACAGAGCAAATCACATCGCACACGGTGTAAACTAGGGAACCCGTCGGTGATGATTTCATCAATCGCTGACAATTGTATACCAGCAAGTGTTTGCCCAAAAGAAACACAACATATTAGCAGTAATCGTCTGTGTTATTATCGGTCTTCGCGCACATTTTTTTATTACGGACCTGTTTGTCACGGATCACACACATCTTGTTAAGTTGAACCCTTTCTGTTGTTTTCGCTCATCGCAAATAGTTCATCCGACTGAATTGTATGCCGTCGATCGTACACACCTTTATCTGGCTGACTGTTTATATTGTGTTGTCTAATCGAAAATAGTTCATCCGAGTGAACTGTATGTCGTATATCACACTGGCTGACCATTTCTATTGTTCTGGTCATCACAAACAATTCGTATGGATCAACTGTATGCCACATATCGCACACGCAACTCTAATCTGAATCGTGTTTGATGTCTCCGCGATTGCAAACGGTTCGTATTATTAGTGATGGTTTTATTACAACACCGTTTGAGATTAATGCATCGCACACAATTTGGTCGAAGGTTCTCTGATTCATCTGTCGTATCTGGACCATCTTGCAGTAGTGTTTCCTTTTCTTTCTTTAATTAGTTTCTTTTCTTCAAGACAATTCATTGCAAATCCTATTCGAATTCCTTGAAAATCTTTGTGAGAGCCTATTGCCAAGTGAGCTGAGTTGACAAAACTTTCTCTACCGCGAACTCTGTACTTCCGACTCGAACCACATCAGCTTCATCGGAACGCAATTACCATTGCATGTATGTTCATCGGTAGAATCGAAGAGGACAAACTCGGATTCACCGATGTGATCAGTTTGTGTCATTTCCAACTCAGACTCACCAACTGATCCTACTCGGAGACACCGATTTCACTACATAAAGAAATTGCTGTCAAAATTTTCTATCTTTCACTCTTCTCCAGCTCCACTCAATGATTCTTTATCCTCTACCTGCATCTAAAGCTAAATTATGGCTAGTGGTGCCTCTCAAGGACCATACCTTCTTGATCAACATCCTTGATGCTAACCCTTCTTGGAAATTGATGTCAAAGGGGGGAGAGATGCACATCAAAGCTCATTTACTAATCTCTTCTATAACACAAGGAATGTCCTAAAGGGAGGGAGATGCATTTTATAAGACGAGAGAATTCTACATGTGTCTAAGAGGAGAGATACATGTATTTGATCCTACTTGATCAAGTTACTTATTTGCTCTGGTTTATGCTTTGATTTTACCCCACCCTACCTACTCCCAATATCAAATTCTAATGATTCAGGGGGAGAGGAACTCAAGTTTAGGGGAGAAAAATCCTTGGAATTCTATTGCAAATCTTGTTTGATCTTGTGGGGAAATGATTGCACCTAAAAGAAGTATTCACCTAGTGATACTCTCTTCTATACATCTCATCCCAAATCTTGGCATTCTTGTTGGTCTTGTGTCTACCTTCTTTGAAGAAATTATCTTGTGTTATCTAACCCTGTTTTCTCAAGTGTATTTCTTCAGGAATTTGCTCAAGCATCTCAAGGTAAGTATATGCATCATTCTCATGTGCATGATGATCTCTTGCTTGTTGCACATATTGTTTGCAAGAAAGAATCATGAACATGAAGATACTGCTTTCTCATTCGTTTGCTCTGATGCATATAGCCAAGATACATGTAAGACATTACAAATTCCTTCCTATTGTGCATCTACATTCCATAGGTTATCATCATTTAAATAGCTGCACACTTGTAGGGGGGCATATGCATGTTACATGTTCTTCTCAAAGCTTTCATACATTTCTTGCAAATTATTTAGTTTAAGCTTTGTTGTATGTTGTCATTAATTACCAAAAAGGGGGAGATTGTAAGTACATTTGCTCCCTTGGTGGTTTTGGTAATTCATGTCAACATACATATTGTTGGACTAACACCTTTATCTCGTATATTTCAGAAAATTTCAACAGTGGCATGACAAGGACATGAGGATGTGGACCCCTTCAAAATGCTAAGGACATGAATTGGCAAAGCTTCAAGACTCTACATTTTTGGTTAAGTGATCCAAGATCACATTGAGTTCATAGAAAAGCCAATACTATTAAAACGGGATGAGGTTTTGATCATGACTCAATTGGTCAAGTGCTTGAAGATATTTCTCAAAAAACCCTCAACCACTTTCCCAAATTCATATATGTCCAAACCCTAAATAGCCAACTCGGTCCAACCGAAAACACCCCATCCGGACTCACCGAGTTGATCCTATACACTGCTAGAGCCAAACCCTAGAATTTTGGTCTCACCGAGATGACGATCGGTTTCACCGAGTTGCACTGACCAAGTTTCTGTAACCAAGTTTGTTCATTTCGGAATCACCGAGTTAAACCGATTGGAATTATCGAAATGAAGTCTTGCCTAGGTCACCGCATTTCGGTCCGTCCGAGATTTCCAGTTCGGTCTCACTGAAAAGCCCAACGTTCATATCTTTTACACATGTCGGTTTCACCGAGTTTTTGGTTCGGTGTCACCGAGTTGAGTCAAAAGAGTGTAACGGTTGTATTTTGGGTGAAGGCTATAAATACCCCTCCACCCCCACCATCTCTTTAAGAGAGCCATCAGAACGAAACTACACTTCCACCATTCATTTTCTGAGAGAGAACCACCTACTCATGTGTTGAGATCAAGGCATTCCAATCCAACCATTTGAACCTTGATTTCTAGCCTCCCAAAGTTACTTTCCATTCCAATCCTTCTCCTACCCAAGCCAAATATGTGAGAGAGTGATTGAGTGTTGGGAAGACTATCTTTTGAAGCACAAGTACAAGGAGTTCATCATCAACTACACCATCTATTACCTTTTGAAGAGTGGTGTCTCCTAGATTGGTTAGGTGTCACTTGGGAGCCTCCAAGATCTTGTGGAGTTGAACCAAGGAGTTTGTAAGGGCAAGGAGATCGCTTACTTCGTGAAGATCTACCCGAGTAAGGCTAGTCCTTCGTGGACGTAAGCCATGATGGAATAGACAATGCTGCTTCCTCGTGGACTCTTCGTGGGTGGAGCCCTCCGGGGACTCGCGCAACCGTTACCTTCCATGGGTTGAAGTCTCCATCAACGTGGACGTAGGATAGCACCACCTATCGGAACCACGCCAAAAATCACCGTGTCTTCATTGCGTTTGATTTTCCATCTCTACCCCTTTACTTTTCGCACAATTGCATATTGCATTCTTTCCGCTGCTCTATCTCTAGATATGCATGTGTAGGAAGTTTTGGGTGTATCTTAACTAGTGCCAAAATCTGCCTAAATTTCAAGAAAACTAAAAACTGCACCTTTGGTTGGTTAAGGTCTACCCCCCCCCCCCCTCTAGACCTATCTTCTCGATTCTACAATCGGCGGTGGCAATCTTGTTGTGCGGTGGCGTGGACAAAAAGGAGAGGCGACTCGATGCGCATGTAAATAGTCGTTTCTTGTGGTCATGCGTGGTCCCCCATTGCTCTAAAGATTTCATGGTAGTTGTGCGGCTGTTGTATACTTGCAACACTTAGTGTTGTATTCTTAGGGTTGTCCAATTTTTTTCCAGAAAAGCGGTTTGTGCAACCCAAGGGGAAAATCTGTGCGTGGGCCCCACATGATGAGTGCGAGCGTTGGAGGTGACCGATGTGTCTCTCAAATCGGTCAGCCGATTTCAATCATTTGCCACCAGTTAGGGTCGCTAACAACCCACGCCGCCACTGTTGACCAAGCGAGCTTCACCCAGAGGTGTACTCTTGTGGCGGGAACAAGCAAACCTGGCCATCTGGGATGTGCTAGCAGGGCCGGCCCGCTAGCATGCCAAATACGACACGACATGGGTTAAACGGGTCGTGCGGGTATGGAAGTTGGGCCTGAAAATACACCCAAATAGGCAAAAAAAAATGCCCCCAAAACAGCACCCAGGCCTAACGTGCATGGCGTGTCGATGGGGCAATGCGTGGGCCTGAGGGCGTGGCACGCGTGCCGTGCCTGGGCCTCGCACGATTAGCGCGGGCCGTGCCATGCATGCCGGGAGGACAAGGAGGGTGGGGACAATGGCAGCTAGGGTTTCGCCCTCCCGAAGGACATTGTGGTGGCCGCTGTGTCCGGAATGGATCACGGCGCAGTGAGGAGTGGGAGGTCCGCCGTGGCCCCTGGGCCGGCGGCGTGGGTGCAGGAGATTAGGCCACCTAACCAAAGGACAACTCTGAATCAACATGGTGAGATAGAAGACACCGGCTGATATGCACGCTCCCAAATAGGCCATGTCGTCAAGAATTCAAGATTGACACATTTCAACCTTCCAAATATTTTCCTAGTAACTGCTATTTTCACTCGCAACAAGTCTAGGCAGGCGGGTGATCACCAATAGCGTAATCTATAGTTCGACGTCCAATTCTGGAATATGGCTTCCTTACAGATCCATTCAGTACACCAGCAGATGAAAGGAACACGCTGCTTAAAATTCCAGATTTTTCATTATTCATAAGATATACACAAACACGGCAGATTTGAAGCCAAGAGTCGATGGTCACTCAAGGTACGGCTTTGAAAAGGAAACATATATATACATTGCAGTGTCAAGACTTAGGTTAAGAAATACAGAATTGACTCCAATGGTAGCCCCTACTTGAATTTGCTCATTCATGATAGGTTAGGATGCAGAACATTTTTCAACACTTCAAGGAAGCAAATTATCTGTTACGGTCACGCTAAAGCATGAGTTTTGAGAAGTACTGCTCGAATTCTTGATCGATGGTTAGCTTCTTCTTCTTCTCCCCTGATTTTGATTGCCACATGCACAGTGTTAGTATTCACATATAGGCAGCAAACAGATGCAAGCAGAAATAAATGCGCGAGTGCTTTACCATTCTTGCTTGCTGGCAAAATCATGAAATCATCAATGCCATTCGAGTAAAGCGTCTCATCCATGATACGATCAGCAGAACCATCGACACCGCCACCTGCTAGCTCATTCATCACATTGCAGATTTTCTCAATGTCATCATCGTATGCTTGCAGCAGCAAACCTGAGCCATCATGCTCCAGGTGTGGCCTCACCCAGCTGTCAGTCTCTTTGGTGCCATAGCTATGAAAAGAACTGTAAGTGTCCGATGAAATGTTGTTGCTTGAGCTGCTGGATGCAGATGCCCGTTTTCTCATAGACCGGCTCTCGATTCCATTTATGGAGTCAACTTCGATGCAACCACCTAAAAGGCTTTGAGTATTCTCACACGAGTCCAATTCCTTGTAAACATTGGCCATGTCCACATTACAGTTCTTGTTGATGAAAATGTCATCACCTCCTAAGCTTTCTGTTCTTGCAGTCTCATCCTCCTGTGAAGTTCGTCGGTCCTGAAACTTGTATTTCAGCGATGACAGCCTTGTGTCACTGAGGTCATACTGCGACTTTCTTTTCTTAATTGGACTGTCAATGGGGTAAATTTTCTTCACGCTGTTGGAGCTGGAACTAAACAATAGCATTATAGTATGAGATATTACAAACCTAAATTTTATTTGCACATAACAGAGCATTAACCGATCAAATAGCCAACACAAAATATTCTCTATCTGTGAGAAGCAAGAGTATCTATCAGCACTTACAAGTAAAACAAGTGTGATTCATCACTCCCACTCTCCCATTTTGGTCGGTACTTTATTTAAGAGTTCTAAAAATATTCCTACCAAGCAAAACTGGAAACCAGTTTTACAGAACCAATATGAAACTCACAATGTGAGGTGGAGGCCCAGACTTAAATGCACTAGTTTTCCTACTTGACAAATGATTTTCTCATTTCGTTCAGCCACCACACTAGCTTTTCAGTCTCTTTTAATGATCCAATTTCCGAACATGTCCAATAGTTCTGATCAAGGTAAGGCCGCATCCGGCATTGCGGTGTATTATGACATTCTAGCTTTTCAACCAGTTTTGGGCTATTTACCTTTTGGCTAAATAAGTTTTATGCATGTTTGAGATATGAAAAATCTGAATGGCAGGCATCGGAACTACACCTTGCCAATTTCACATGCATACAACTCCATATCTATATGGCTGTGTGCATCCTATGATGCAGAGACCGGGCAATCCCCTTTTCGAAAAGAAAAAAACAAATCCATATATCTATCGAATACAATTTCAGGTTGCTACATGCGCCAGGTTCATGTACCTCAACATCTCTACATATTTACATGAATTTCTATCCAACATCTTATACCGCAAGATATTTTGGTTAATCTCTCAAAAAATAAGAAAAAAATATGATATTTTGGTGAAGATTTGCATTGTCACAGCAGACCAGCGAACCATACCAATGTTGTAATATGTCATCTAGACCATGAACGATTAATCCCAGTTACCAAATTGACTTTCTCCGGTGTAACCTTGTGTATGACCAACCTAGTATAGGCCTATTTACATGCACGCAACACCTTAGATATAAAGTTGGAGGTGCTATCTGCTACGAAGTGTCAACTGCCATCTCTTTCCAGTGAAGCGAGATGAAAGAGACAGAGAAAGTACTGTAACTAACATCCAGAAAGGGAAAACCTTATCAGCTGGCCATTCAATAGGGAATGCTAACCGCTTGCTTTCAGTGTACGCCGGCTTAACTCCAACCTATTTGTGTTGCAGTATTATCCACCGTAACACAAATTCTGCCTAACCTTGCGCAGCTACCTCCGTCACAGACCCCACATATTTTCTTGGCAAAGTTCACCCGCACTCCTCCGATCCACCCAATCGTGAGCTTAAACGCAAACTAGCAAGCCAAAAGTAGTAAGAAACACGCGAAACACTTGGCTTTCCACTTTGAACTTGGAATTAGACAAGACCACAGGTTATAATCAGCTACAGTGGCAGAACCTCATAATCGATCCCCCATTTTCTCCGATGAAAATTTCAGTATCTCGCCCGGGTCGCATCCAAGCACTCTGCCTTAGCTATGAGCTTACTTGCTAACCGAAGCAAAGGAACAGCGAACATGGACAGATCAATGAGCTCCAACTAATGGCCGGCGAATCAGCACAGCGAGCTGATTGCCGGTCCAGGATGGAGGAGAGGAAGAGGGTGTCTCACTCACCAGCCTCCGAAGCTTTCGGTCTTCTGGTTGGTGGAAGCCGCCGCCGCAGCCGCCTCGTACCCTGCCATCCCACGACCTCCTCCGCCGTGATCCATTTGAGGCAGAGTGGGGCAGAGGACAGGGGTGTGGTAGTATCTTCTCAAGTGGCGGTGTGGCTTTAGGAAATGGAGAGGAGAATGGACTGCGCACACACGTCGATGGTTTTGGCTGCGGCCGCTCGCATGTCACCGGGGCCCCGCCGATTCGGCGATGCCTATCGGGTCTCGGGCGTCGGGATATATGCTGCGGAGCTGAGTTGGAGGGGCACTGTTTGGTGTGTGCTTTTCATTCATTCTACACAAGTACAACAGCCGGAGATCGAGGTCCGATCACAGACGATCCTGGCACCCACGTGACGCGCACGGGAAGCCCATGCTGTCGAGAGAACAATGGAAGAGAGTAGTACGACGGACCATCACAGATCCAAATGCTCCAATTATATGCCATCTAAACAGAACGGATCTCTATGCCACTCCTAGGTGCTTGAAAAGAATCGCATACAAATTTACACAATGTTTGATCAAGTTATGGAAAAAAAATATCGACACCTACAACACCAAATTAGTATCATTTGTATTTTCATAATAGCTACTATCTCTGTATTTTATCCGGGCATTGGATACCATATTCACTCCGTTAGATTCTGACACATGTACGATCTACTCCCTCCGTTCCTAAATATTTGTCTTTCTAGAGATTTCAAATGGTCACCACATACTGATATATATAGACATATTTTAGAGTGTAGATTCACTAATTTTGTTCCGTATGTAGTCACCATTTGAAACCTCTAGAAAGACAAATATTTAGGAACAGGGGAGTAAAACACTTCATGGTTGAGCTTAAGCATAATGCACAAACCTCATTTTGGGATGGAGAGAGTATTTGCAATGAACAATATGCACAAACCACATCATATACACTTCTCATTTGTTCTAGACTCTTTCATACTTTTTTTTCAAACTTTTGTTCTAAAATAACTACCATCCACACATTAATTTATAACGTTTTTGTTCAAGGCTATGACACTTTCATATAATCTATTTGTCTTTGAAGATGCAATGCCAGCCACTCAAAACTACAATATCATGTAGCATTATACTATGTAGTCTACGATATTTTGTAGCATTAATTTGATTTTGAACGGGATGAACTACGACAATTAAATAAACATCTACATGTCTAGATGATATAAGGGCATCTCAAACGTGGACCCTCAAACCGCCTGCATACGTCCGGACCGTTTTTGCCATCCAATGCGGTCATGTATCCGTCCGCTAGCAACACCAGATGTCTTTTTCCTGCACCGAAAGCAAACCGGGGGTCGTTGCGGGCGTCCGGACCACTGCCACACACGCGTCCGACAACCTGACCCCACCCAAATCCCCTCCCGCCTCTCCTACGCTTTCTATTTTACGCGCGCGCCGCTTCCCGCGTCGCATTCATGTCGGCCCAGAGCATGCAGCGCCCAACATTGATCTTGCGCGATGTGATCGGACGGGAGTGCGGCTCTGACCGACGCGGCCTCTCGGGCGACACTGCTTCGTGGGAAACGGGCTCCGCCGCGGCCGGTGATAGACAAGGTTAGAATAGCCTAGCCTAGTTCGCTATGGTGTAGTTGAAATATGTCTGAAATGTAAATGTTTTTGTTCGATTTATATGAAAAGCATCCAGTTTGCATGAATTTCGTTCGGTTCATAATTCGCTTTGAAATGTATGCGGGGAGGGTTGGATGGTTGGCTCCCGCATCAGTGTTCATGGGCTGATCCCCACCGGTCCGCGGACAGATACAATGTCCAATTTGAGCGTCAACATTGCACATGCCCTAAAGTGGCATTTATTCATAATTTGGTTGCCAAATCTCATGCATGCAATGCACTTGTACCTCACTAGTGGCATTATGGTTGTTGATAGTTGTTTTCACCCCTGCCTCCCCGCTCCCCTAGCCTTTCCTCTCCCCCGCCGGCGGCCACTCCGGCCCCGGCGTACACTCTCCCTTCGTCCTCACCGGTGGCCTGCCTGGTTTGGGCGCTCTCCCGTCCCCATGGCTGACGGTTCGCGCAGTCCGCCGTCGGTCTCCTCCACTTACCCGCGGGAGAGGCCCGTGGTGTCGGGGCTGGGGCTCTCGGCCTCGCCCGGTTCGGCGCGCTCTTTGTCTGCTGGCACGGCGGCGGCGGCTGAGGTGGCGGTCCCGGAGCAAGGCTGGAACAGGCCGGGGCTGTCCCGCAAGGACATGTGGAGGCGCCGCCGTGCTCTGCGTCGCCAGCAGGGTGCTGGCGGCCAGACCGGTGCGGACTCCCCCACTTCATCGGAGAGAAGACATATCCCGCCGGACCTCTACGGGCTCTGTTTCAGATGCTTCCAAGATGGGCACAGGAGACAAGACTACAACAACGATCCCCTCTGCATCCGCTGTGGCTACGTCGGGCACGTCTCCTCGCAGTGCACCCTGTCACGCAGCCCTATGTCAGAGGAGGAGCTCCGGCGAGCGGTGATTGCCAAGGTTGCCAGGCGGCAGCCGGCACCGAGGCGGTCACCACCTTTGGGGGAGAGGCTGATGGAGCCTAGGCAGAGCGCGCTGCCGACGCGCATCTCGCCAGTCGCGCCCAGCTTCCCCCATGAGGTAGCCGGTGCTGCCTTCTTGGAGGTGCCAGCGGAGGTGTGCATCGTGCAGCGCTCGGTGGGCATGGATGATCTAGAGCGGAGGCTCCAGTTGGCGGTGGTGGCGTACGTGGGTGGCTCCAGGCCGCCAACATCCTGCGCGGTGGCGGCGGAAGCGATTTCGGCACAGTTGGGCATTCCAAGGCACAAGTTTTCCGTCCATAAATTTCACCCGGAGGACTATCTGGTGGTGTTTGCGGCACACGAGTTCAGGAACAGGGCGCTGGCGGTGCCGTTCGTGGAGCATCAGGGCGTCAAGATCTTCTTCAGGCCATGGCTTCGGCAGGCGCAGGCAACATCAAGGCTCATGCGCGTCCAAGTGGACCTCATGATTGAAGGGATCCCCTCGCATGCCTGGTCTTGGGACACGACAGCGGAGCTTCTTGGCAGTTCTTGCCACATCGACGAGCTTGCGCCTGAAACAGAGAGCAGGGAGGATCTCTCGTTGTTCAAGCTGCGTGCCTGGTGCGTAGATCCTGACGAGGTGCCTGTTTTTCGGCGCTTCTGGGTGCCGGAGCCGCCGGAGTTGGTTCTGGACCCCGCGGCGCGTCGCATCAGGCATCGGCAGCTGCTGGAGTATCCTGCGTTCATCCATATTGGCAAGCTATGGGATTTCAACTCGCCGGACAACTGGAGGAGAGCAGGTTCGGATGGAGACAGCGGGCAGAGCGGGCTGCCGGACAGTGCGGACGGATCGTTCTCGGGCGGCGAGTGGACGGTGCACCAACGTGGTCGCGTGGTGTCTGCGATGACCGTGGTGCTGGCCAGAGAGGCCAGGGGCCGGCGACGGGCGGCGGCTCAGGCTGCAGATCCTACAGGCAGGTGCTGGTAGGTAGGCTGGGGCCCTCTGACTGGAGGATACCGGCCATGATGTCGGAGGTGCCAGTGGGGCAGCTTATCCCACGCAATGCTGTGGTGAGTAGACCAGTGGCACGACCAGGACCAAGAGATTCAAAAATGCACCAAACCCGGGGGCTACGCTGGTGGGACTGGCCCCACAGGTGGCCAATGTGGTGGTGCCAGCAGTTGGGCTGGTCACGCCGAGTCTTGGGATTGCCACGGGTGAGAAGAGACAAACCCCGCAGGTGGAGGCTTCGGAGCATGTGGTCTCCCAGCTGGCATTGGATCGTGGTGCAGGCCCCGAGGCAGACAAAGTGCTGGTTGGTGCTCAGGATATGGGTGTAGAGCCACAGGAGTCGGAACAATTGGCGCGGATCGAGATTGGATAGGGCCGGGATCCGGTGCGGTCACCGCAGTGCTCGAGCAGAGAGACCGAGGTGGTGTTGGGGGATTCCAGGGCACATTTGATCCGGCAGGAGGCTGATCAGGTTGCACAGGCTGGGGACACCGAGGGAGGCACGCGGGCAACTGGCTGGGACCCGGTGTCGGATGTGATTGCCTCTGACTCCCGGCCTGAGGCTCTGGTAGGGTCGGTGATGGAGACCGTATCCTCCTCGGATGGCGAGCGGGTGGGGCCCGTGGCGACCGGTTAGGAGATTGTTTTGGCATCTCCGGGGCGGGACCCAGACCGCATGCAGTTGGTGGGGGCGTTTGACATGACCACGTCAGGAGCCATGCAAAGGGAGGAGGCGGGCCTTTCGGACAAAGAGCAAGTTGCTTTGGGTAATATCTAATCCTTCTGCTCCGGTCTGCTGAAAAAATTGGCGCCACCACTTCTAAAGGAGATCGAGTCCATGAGAGGTGTGCGTTCGGGACAAGACCCGTTCACACCAAGGCGCAACACATGGTCCACTGGTGCTGGCAACCCGTACCAAGTCTAGGGCTTCGGCGGCAGAAACTGTTCTGCTCAAAGCTCTTGGCATCGCGGAGGACGACCTCGCCGTTTAGGATGGAGCGTTGGAGCAGCTGCGGGTCATCTTTGACTCGCCGCTACGCGAGCCTCAGCTCAAGGCGATAGCGGCCATCTTCGGGAAAACGGTGCCGGTTAACCTTACCGGTACTATGGAGAGTGTGATGGTCATGTAGAGTGGTCGGGCGAGTACGGACATTGGAGCACCCCTGCTTCCAAATGTCGTACACATCTCTGGAGATGGTTTGCTGGAATGTGAGAGGGCTCAACAGCCCAGCGAAGAAGGATGCGCTTAGGGAGCTCGCTGACTCGATGAAAGTAGCTATATGGTGTATTTTAGAGACTAAGGTCGTGCATGTAGACACATACATTATCATGCAGTGCTTAGGGCTGGCTTATGATGGTTTTGTGTATCTTCCTTCGTCTAATACTCGTGGGGGCATTTTTATTGCTTGGACTCCTCGAAGGTGTCAATATCCAACATGGTGCTGGATTCTAACTTCATCATGGGCTACGTTTCCCCTAGGGAGGGACAACCTTGGTGGCTATCGGTCGTGTATGGACCACAGGAGGATGCGCAAAAGATTACCATGATGGAGGTGCTGACAACTAGATGAGGTCTCTACCCGGGGCCGTGGATGGCAGTGGGCGATTTCAACATGATTCTGAATGCATTAGACAAAAACAACTCTCTCTTGGACAGGAGAATGATGGGTCGTTTCAAGAGGTTTGTGGATGACAATGCTCTCAAGGAGCTGTTCTTACATGGCAGGCGGTTCACGTGGAGCAACGAGAGAGAAAACCCCACCTTGACCAAGATAGACCGGGCCCTAGTGTCGGTGGACTGGGAGCTCGCGTACCCGGAGTGTTTGTTGCAGGCCCTCTCCACCAACACATCTGATCACTGTCCCCTGTTTCTATCAATGGAAGACCAGCTACAACCGAGGAAAAGATTTAGATTTGAGTTGTTTTGGGTGAAGCTGGACGGATTCTTGGATGCAGTGCATGATGGATGGACTTGTGAGGAGAGCATCACGGACCCTTTTGTTCGGTTGGATGTGCTGCTTAGGAATTGTGCGAAGCACCTAACAGCTTGGGGCCAGCGGAAAGTCGGGAACATTAAGATCCAGATTGCGATCGCGAATATGGTAATCTTACGCTTGGATTGCGCTCAAGAGAGGCGATTGCTGTCGGATGGTGAACGATGGCTACGATGAGCTCTGAAGCTTTTGGTTATGGGACTGGCCTCACTGGAAAGAACTATAGCAAGGCAATGTTCCTGTCTACGATGGTCGCAGAAGGGCGACGCTAATACCAAGTTATTCCACTTGGTGGCAAATGGGAGGAAAGGAAAAAACTTCATACCCACGATCTCAGTGGATGGTCGCACTATAACAGACCAGGCTGGGAAGGAGGAGGCGTTCTTCGAGGCTTGTAGCGAGTTGCTTGGCACCTGTGCACCTCGCGAGCACACGCTGGATTTGGAGTTCTTGGGCATCGAACAAGTAGACCTGGCCGACCAAGACATGGTATTTCAAGAGGAGGAAATTTGGAATGTGGTGAAGGACATGCCCTCGGATCGCGCACCGGGGCCGGATGGTTTTATTGGGATTTTCTTCCAGAAATCATGGACGATCGTCAAGCGGGATGTGATTGCTGCTATGCATAAGTTCTTTATCAACAATGGGCATGGATTTGGGAGGCTCAACCAGGCGCTGATCACGTTGATCCCTAAAAAACCGGATGCTTGCCAGATCAATGAGTTTAGGCCAATCTGTTTGCTTCATAGCATCCCGAAGATGGCCTCGAAGCTGTTGGCAACGCGGTTGCGGCCGCGTATGAGTGAGTTGGTCCACGTGAACCAATCGGCCTTCATCAAGGGAAGGAATATCCACGATAACTTTTTGCTTGTGAGACAGCTGGCAAGGAAACTTCACAAAAGGAAGACGAAGGGAGTAATGCTCAAGTTGGATATCTCGCGCGCGTTTGACTCCTTGTCGTGGCCTTTTCTTTTCGAGGTGCTACGGGCAAAAGGCTTCTCGAGCACTTGGAGATCCTGGATTTCGATCCTCCTCAGGACTGCCAGCTCGTGAGTGGTGGTAAATGGATGCGCAGGCTGGAAGTTTATGCATGCTTGTGGTTTAAGACAGGGGGACTCCATTTCCCCGCTCCTGTTTGTCATTGCGATGGATGTTCTCACGTCCCTGGTGATCAAGGCACATGAATTAAATGTGGTCAGCAAGATGCCAGGTTGCACGCCAATGCAAAGACTCTCGCTGCACGCTAATGATGTGATCATGTTTATTCGGCCTTGGAGATCGGACCTTTGGTTCCTCCAGCATGCGCTCTCGATCTTTGGTGAAGCATCGGGTCTCAGGGTCAACTTCACTAAATCCTCGGCTGTTTTGATCCGATCTGACGAAGAGGATGAGGAGCTGGTGCGTCAGGCGTTGCCTTGGCGGATGGAGAAGTTTCCCATCAAGTATCTAGGGCTCAAGTTGGGGATCAAGCAACTCACGAGATCAGACTAGCAGCGCATTATGGACAGCGTGTTGAAACTAATGCCAGGATGGCAACGCGGCATGGTGACTAGGCCGGGCCGCCTGATCCTTGTTAATCAGGTGGTGCACGCGCGGCCCACGCACCATCTGATCGTGGCTGAGGCACCCAAGTGGGTGCTGGAGAAGATTGATAAGGGTTGCCGCGCGTTCTTTTGGGCTGGGACTGAGGAGATCCAGGGAGGCAAGTGCGCGGTTGCTTGGAAAAGGGTGTGCCGTCCCAAAGAGTTGGGAGGCCTTGGAATCATGGATCTTTACAAACAGGGACTGACGCTCAGATTAAGGTGGGAGTGGTTGAAGCAGACAGATAAGGATCGACCTTGGCAAGGTTTGAACCTCAACTCGGGCAAAGATGTGACGAAGGCTTTCGACGGCTTGGTAAAATGGAATGTTGGCAAGGGTTCGCAAGTGCTGTTCTGGCGGGATAGTTGGATCAATGGTTCTAACATCAGCCAGATCGCGCCACTTCTCATTCGCAAGGTCAGGAAGCAAGTGGTTAATAGGAGGAAGGTCAATGAAGCGCTTCTCTTCCACGCTTGGACCCAGGATATTAGGGGTGACATGAACACAGAGGAGCTGCTCCGGTTCATAAGAATGTGGGAGATAATGCTCCAAATGGAGCTAAGGCCAAACATGGAGGACGTCCCAATCTGGCAGTGGGAGGCTAGCGGCACTTTTTTGGCAAAGTCTGCCTACAAGATGATGTGCCATGGAGGCGTTCGGTTTCAATGTGCTTTGGCAGTTTGGCGATGTTGGGCTACGCTAACGTGTAAGATCTTCATGTGGCTAGCACTTCAACACAGGATTTGGACATCTGACCGTAGGCACATGCATGGATTGCAAGAGCATAGTTCGCCCTGCTTCCTGTGTGAGCAGGAGGAGAACACGGTCGAGCACCTTCCCGTGCAATGTGTGTATGCCAGGCAAGTATGGTTTCTCAGTTTCAGGAGACTTGGCATCGACACTGAGCTCACGCCTACCAGGGACCATACACTGGGCGATTGGTGGATGGCCTCCAGGAAGCGCATCAACAAGAGGGGTCGCCAAGGTTTCGATACCCTATGCACATCGGCATGTTGGAACATTTGGAAACAGAGGAACGACAGAGTTTTTCGCAACAACACCACGGCTTCAGAAGCGGAAGTAGCTGAGGCAGTCCACAAGGAATTCCTTCTGTGGGCAGCAGTGCGAGGAAGAGGAGAACCCAATATCATAGAGTAGTCGCTTTGTGTGTGTGGAGTGGATGTCGTGGTGACAGCCGCTTGTGGCTGGGCACCGGAATATAACCTCTTGTAATTATTTCTCTATCTTCTATAAAGCTAAGGTACGCATTTTGCGTACTCTCGAAAAGATAGTTGTTTTCACAAACTTGGTCAAACTTTCACATGTTTGCCTTTAGACAATATTTAGGGCATCTACAACCATGATAGGCTAATTTTGCCCCCAAACATTCGCCGGACGCGCACAATTAGTGTCTGGGCATGTCCAATTTAAGCTCCTATTTGTCTGTCTCTACAACCACACTCTCTCAAATTGCCTCCTTAGTTTAAACATTTCAAGCATGTAGTTCAGCAGCCAATAGGAGAAGCAACTCAGCAACCGACACGTATTTGTCCGTCTCTACAACCACACTCCCAAAAATTGAGCACGCACGCAAGTAGCTCAACGGCCAATAATCCTACACTCACGGGCAAACATGGAGGTTTTACGAACGCGTTTAATACTAATTAATTTCTCCCCCTAAAATTCAGGGGGTGGGGACCTGTTGAAAATATGCCCTAGAGGCAATAATATTGTATTATTATATTTCCATTCCATTTTTATAATTAAGAATTTATATTTCATGCTATAACTGCTATGATCCTAGAATATGTGATTCAGTGGAAAACTCATATGCACGTGTGGAATGATAAACGACAAAGAATAGATTCCTAGTCTCGCCTCTAAGACTGACTCAAGTGTTGTTGGTGATCATATTTTCCAGATCTTAGGATATCGTTAAGTGTGACGATAGTCCTAAAACAACATTGAGAGTATGACGTTAGAAGAACGTTCATATTGAATTGACCCAAACTTATTTGTTATACTCTAAGATAATATCGTCTGAAATCAATTGTTATATCATGAAGTGTTAACATGTGTTTTTAGTTCCTTAGGACATGAGAGTATCGTAGCCACTTCCTACCGTACGGTGTACTTTGGGGTTGCTCAAACGTCATCTGTAACACGATGATCATAACAACAACTTATAGGTTCATCGGAAAGTTTGACAGGGGACTAGATAGCTCAAGAGTGGGATTTGCTCCTCTGATGATGGAGAGATATTCTTAGGGCCCTCTCGGTGTGACGGAATCCATCATCATCTGGCCAGACATTGGTGACTATGTCACGGGGATGCCAGAACACTTCAACGAGAAAGAAGAACAAAACCGGCAACGAGGATGTCGGTATAGTGAGCATGTGAATGACTCGGGAGGATGCCGATGCATCTCGGGTTTTATAATGTATCGTGAAGCAAAGGAAACATCACATGAAAACCAAAGGTTCACTCAGACGTCGTTCGTGTAATCACGGGAATCGATATGGACTTCCACGATTCCTCTATCGGTCATTGAATGAAGGGGTTTCGTTCATATCTATGATTTACCGAACCTATCAAGAATTTATTTGTCGAATTGTTCCATTGATATTCGGAATAGTTTCGAGAGGAACTGGAAGCGTTTCAGGGTCACCGGAAGGGTTTCAGAGTTTATCAGGCAATACCGGATATTACCGATAAATAATATATAGGTGGAAAATGTTTCTGGAGATGTTAAATTAATAATAAAAGGATCTAGTAATTATTAGAAGGCTTTTATAATTAATTGAATACCAATGGGCCTTAAGAGGCCTAGTGGTGGAAGGAGAATTGCGCCAACATGGCCAAATTAGGGGAGGCGCCCCCGTTTTCCTAGTGGGAGCTAGAGGCCTAATTGGACTAGGGGAGAGACTCCTCCCTCCCCTAGGTCGGCACACTAAGGAGGGGAGCCTTCCCTCCTCCCCTCTCAACCTATATAACTAGAGGCTTTGGGCTATTTTGAACACACAACTTTTGGAGCCTCCTCTAGTCTTCTAGTTCTAGTTCTAGTTCTAGTTGATCAATTAGAGCTTGACCTAGATCCTCTAATCCTCATAATGAGAAGCCCAGTGTGGTTCCAATATCCTCCCTCTAATTCTCCGGCGATGGTTAGCTCTGGACGGCGAAGTGCTACCAGATCGTGAAGACCGTGCGCTTGCAACCAAGTAGAGAGGTCGTGCTTTCGGTCTTCTGTTCGAGGTATCATTCGTGGGTGGTTTGCGAGATCACTCATCGACGGTTCGAGGACCTCTAAGTACGATCTACACCGACTCATCCTCTTTCGCTGCACTCCGGAGTCGGTAAAGATCGTGATCCAAATCGTTTATGCATCTTCATATTGTTCCTAGGTGTTCGTAGGGCGATTTTTTTAATTTTTACTACATTTCCCAACACGCCCTTCCTCTCTATAATCCCAATCAAATGATGCCACCTGTGCATGTCGGTGAAAACTGTAAAAATCCTTCCGTGAGTATAACATTGCTCCTCAACAACCGACACAAGCATGCAGCTCGGTAACCAGCGCGAGCACGCATTCAGTTCGCGCGACTAGCTACGACCTCAAACATGGGCACAAGAGCGCAAGAGCTCTGGCCTCGGACGTGGGCACGGGCTTCGATGCGCGAGCTCCTGTCCCGACGCGCGCGAGAGGTCCTCTTCGGCCGCGGGCGAGGTCCTCTCTAACGCAGGCGGGAGCTCCGGCGTGCGAGCTCCTCTTCGATTGCGAGTGAGATCCTCTCCGATGCGAACGCGAGCTCTAGCGTGAGAGCTCCTCTCTGGCCTCGGAGGCAGGCGCATGCTCTGGTACGCGAGAGCTCCTCTCCGGCCTCAGACAGATGCGGGCTTCTCTCTAACCATGGGCACGAGCTCCTCTTTGGAAGCAGGCACGTGAGCTTCATCCTGTTCCTTGCCCAGGAAAACAGAGAGATGAGAGGGAAAGGGAAAAAGATGTGAGGCTACAGGTGGGGCTAGGTGGATTGAGCTAACATAGAGGATGTGTCCGGGCTATCGAACACCCCCAAACTTATAGGGAGGAAATAGGGGGTCTGGTTGGGTGGACTTTTTCCTTCTCTCAGATATTCAAACACTGACTGGGTTCAGATGTTTAGGAAGACTTTGAGGATCCGGTCGTACTCTTGTAGATGCTCTTATAAGCATTCTTCTAAATCATGAAGGGAGTAGCATTTGTACGTCTGCCGCCTATGGATGTTCCTAAACGACTCCTTTGCAGCTATCTTGAATCGTTGATTGGTGCTCCGCAGGATCCGGTTGATGTTCCAGTGAAGGGAAAAGGAGTAGTTTCCCTTCTAATCCCTGCTTCGAAACAAAATATTTTTCAGGTACAACCCCGTGATACGTCTCCAACGTATCTATAATTTTTGATTGTTCCATGCTGTTATATTATCATTCTTGGATGTTTTACATTCATTTTATATCAACTTTATATCATTTTTTGGGACTAACCTATTGACATAGTGCGCAGTGCCAGTTGCTGTTTTTTTGCTTGTTTTTTACATCGTAGAAAATCAATACCAAACGGAGTCCAAACGCAGCGAAACTTTTTGGAGAATTTTTATGGACCAGAAGGAACAACATGGGCCAAATAAGTATCAGAGGGGTGCCCCGAGGGGGGCACAACCCACCTGGGCGCGCCTGGGGGCCTAGGCGCGCCCTGGTGGGTTGTGCCCACCTGGTGGCCTCCCGCACCGCCTCTTCGCCCTATAAATACCCAAATATTACAGAAACCCTATGGGAGTCGACGAAACACAATTCCAGCCGCCGCAAGTTCCAGAACCACGAGATCCAATCTAGACACCATCACGGAGGGGTTCATCATCCTCATTGGTGCCTCTCCGATGATGCGTGAGTAGTTCATTGTAGACCTACGGGTCCGTAGGCAGTAGCTAGATGTGGCTTCCTATCTCTCTTTTGATTCTCAATGCAATGGTCTCTTGGAGATCTATTTGATGTAACTCTTTTTTGCGGTGTGTTTGTTGGGATCCAATGAACTTTGAGTTTACGATTAGATCTATTTATCCATGAAAGTTATTTGAGTTTTGATCTCTTATATGCATGATTATTTATAGCCTCGTATTTCTTCTTTGAATCTTTGGTTTAGTTAGCACTGGTGCGCGTCGGTCCTAAACAAACGGTTTTTAACCCCTTTCCGCGACGGCCTTCAGAACCGTCGCCAAGTGAGTGTGTGCGATAGGGTGTCCTTCCCACACGAACCAGAAACCGTCGGGGATATGGAACAGTGATCCAGAGGCCTTCCAAAATATAATCGTGTGCGATGCAGCACACATTAAATTCTTTCGCACGTGTGGTATCGGTGATTAAGCGTTTCTAATGACGCAGTGAAACCATACGGTCTGTCGTAATGAACCGTTTGGGAAACAGTATGTAAGGCACACGGGCCAACACATGAACTATGTGCGATTTGTGCCCCATCGCACACGAGTTTTCTGCGTAACCCGTCTGCCATGCTAGACTCCATCGCACACGTTTTCCAACAATTACCGTTTGCGATAATGTTCTATCACAAACGGTTCAGGAGCCCCTTCGCACACATACAAGTGCTGCAGACCGTTTGTGATTTGTTAGGTATCACCGACGGTTGCCGCAAGAGTGACGTGTGCTTTTCGTTTGGGATCCCACACATTTCCTAAAAAAAATATGACTGGGATTGTATTTTGCATTGGGCACGATTTACTCCCAGTTCTCGTGTGCGATAACGCGATATCACAGACGGTTCCGGAGAACCTACGCACACGTAGTAGCGCTGCAAATCGTTTGCGATCTGCTGTGTATCACCGACGGTTCCACTACGATTGACGTATGTTTTTCGATGTGGATCGCACACACTCATTTAGTTGAACCGTGTGCAGAGCAATTGCCAGGTTAAAACAAAAATATCCCATTTTGAATCGGCATGCAAAAAGCAAATTCGCCATAATATTCAATTGAACAAATAAACAAAAATATCCCATTTTGAATCGGCACGCAAAAAGCAAATTCGCCACAATATTCAATTGAACAAATAGTGTCCACATGAAGAATATTCATTAGATTTCGCAACAATTGCAATTGAACATATGGTAGCTAAATTCCAATGATTTGTCCACACATATATGCATTACATAATTAATCATAGTGTACGAAATACGAAGACCTCATCAGATGAAAAACAATGGATCCATGCGTTATATGTTTAGCGGCTAAATCTTACTCAATGTGTCAGGAGAACGCATGGTGAAATCTTCATTATCACCAGTGGGATTGATGTAGTGCTCCAGGAAGAAGTCGCTGATAAATCTCCGAACCATCAGCAATTCACCAGCCGGGAGCGGTTCAGGGGTCCTTGGTTTTAAGATGAGCTGCAGTATTTTTAAGATCAGTATGTGCCATATGAGTGGAGTAGAAGATATTAATTAAGATAGACTTACTGGTACTAATTCGCGAGGATCGTGACAACTATCAGCAGATTTGCAGATGCAGATCATGTGTCTGCAAACATAGTATCCACAAAGGTTGGTCCCTGCTTCTTGCTGAGGACACTAAAAATTTTTGTACAAAATTAGTCATGTATTTATCCTGTTAGGAACAACCTAACCGGTGTTAGATTTATTGTTTTTTCTTTGGACAAAATAGAAAGAGGTTTATTTAGAAGCTTGAACATTTGACTAGCGTAAGGAAAGGTATTTGCAGACTGTTGGATAATTTTTTCAAAAATAATGGATTTCGGTGTGTTACCGGAGAAACGATCTCGTGCTGCAGAGGTAGTTTCCTCTTGTACAGGTTCCCTGTTTTAGTTTCCCACAATGCGAGCACACTGCAAATGATGATGAATTTTGACAACATCAATTATTGAACCAGATATGAATGCAAATTAATTTCAACATCATAGAATTCAATACCTATCCAAGAATTGCTGAAGATGCGTCAGATCCTGAGCGTTTGTTGACTCTCTGAGAGAATCGATGTAGTAAACTGTGTTCTTGTTTGGAACAATGAATACCAATATCCAGTGATTGCTACATATTAAGAAAGCCATGAACTTATGAATGATGTCGAAATCTGAAAGACAATCAGTGTATGCGTGGTTGTTTACTTGACTTACCGTTCATGATATGGCCAGAGAAATGATTCTGCATGGGACGTGTTTTCGAAGATACGGACGACCGTGTTAACGGCTCAGTCCCGTCGGTCCTTTTCAATGTAATGTTGTGCCATTTGCTAATGCAGGATCTATGAAATACACACTCTCACTTTGTCTTCTCTGTGCGTTCATCCCCTGAGAGGAATAAAATGCAGTTAGCTGTTTATCATTTACAGCCTTGATATCTCCGCTCCTTGAGGTTTTGCCTCACGAGGCAAACGTGACGTGAGCCATTTCCGACACGATGTTGGTTCCATCATTGTGAGTTTCGAGGACTTACATCTCTTCTTCAACTTCAACGTGCTCGATGCCACTATTGTTAGATGTGTGATTTTGTAAGTACTTAACAAACTCTGATCAACTTCTCCATGGCTCACGTCACGTTTGCCTCGTGAGGTTTTGCCCCGCCTTGATATCTCCGCTCCTTGCGAGCCTGCCTGGCTAGGCTACTCCAGAGGTGGTCTTGCGTCGTCCGCCTCGCGAGGCTTGGACCCTCGCGAGGGTCTTGGATGCCTTGTTGATGAAGATGGGCCGTACGGCCTGCTGGCTTAGCCACGCCGTGGGCCGCAGGCAGGCAAGTCTGGGGACCCCCGTTCCTAGAACGCCGACAGTAGCCCCCGGGCCCAAGGTGCGCTCGGGCTTGGCTTCGCGGCGAAGCCAAGGGTCAAGTTCGGAGCACCGTGGGCCCCAAAAGCCTACGGCCTCGGTTGACGCGTGGCGGTTGATTGGACGTGGGCGTCTCCGCTTCCCCATGCTGCCTCGGCTACTGCACGACTTGACAAGTCCCTGCAACATGCAAGGAAAACCATCATTACCTGCGATCGTGGGAGACGCCGGTTGGCCTTCTCTTGCTATAAAAGGGGAGGGGGCGAAGCCCCCGTTGCCCATCTCTTCCTCGCTTGCTTGCTTCTTCCTCCTTGCTCCACTTCTGACAACAATGGCGCCTATCATAAGGTTTTCTTCTGAAGAGAAAGGGAAAGCTCCTCGTGATGATCTGGGGCCACTTCCGCCAAAGAAGAGGTCGATCCATCACCGTCATGAAGCGGCGATACAGGTGGTGGTGAGGCCTTGGTGCGAGCGGCCTCCTCCGGGGTACCCGCTACCCTTGTACGCCCGAGCCGAAGGCTCGAAAGGTCGGAGCGACGAGCAGCGCCGCCCACGCCGTGTCCGGAGTCGCCGTGCTGCGGCGACGCGTGCCGCCGCCCCTGGGATCCACGCCGCGGATTCCTCACGCGAGTTGGTGCTATGGGCGCTGATGCCTCCAAGCTCCTGGATCCGCTTCCCGCGGTTCTTCTCCGATGTGATGCCGCCGAGGGGGCCTCTCGAGCTCTGGTTGCAGCACGCCGACTGCAGCGCTCCGGCGACCGGAGCGGAGATCAAAGCGGTTCCCGCCGGCAAGATCTTCATGACCCGCGGCTGGGGGGAGATCGCACGGGTCTGCCGTGCAAGGGGCGCCCTCGCGATCCACTTCGAGTACGACGGCGCTTCCACGCTCTTCTGCAAGGTCTTCAACGCCGAGGGCCACCGCCTGGAGTGCTGCTCCGGAGAGGAGCGCCAAACTGACGCGCACTCCGCTCGCGGCTACTCCAGCAGCAGCAGCCCTTGGGAGTCCAGTGTAGGAGATATGCCCTAGAGGCAATAATAAATGTTATTGATTATCTCCCGGTTCATAATTATGTTTATGTTCCATGCTATAACTGCTGTGGTTCCCGAGCCCGTATATCCATAAAGGCTCTGGGGAGAACCCATATGCACGTGTGGAATAATAAACGGTAAAATATATTCCTAGTCGTGCCTCTAAGACTAGCTCAAGTGTTGCATGATGATTATGTTTTCCCAATCATGGGCATGTCTATGCCAAGCAACTTTGAGGGCACAATGTCAGGAAGGACATTTGTGTTGAATCGACCCGAATTGATGTTATGCTATGAGATACATTCGTCACAAGTTAATGGTTTATAACACAGAGATAGTTAATGTTTGCATAATTCCTTAGACCATGAGAGTATCGAGTTTCTTCATGCTTGCTTCATGAACTTTGGGGTTTGTTAAACGTCATCCGTAACTGGATGGCTATTACGGTGGCGTACGGGTTCATGGGAAAGCATGTTAAGTAACTTGATAGCTCGAGATTGGGATTTGCTCCTCCGACGATGGAGAGATATACTCAGGCCCTCTCGGTGTTACGGTGTCCATCATCGTCTGGCCAGACACCTTTGTGATTTGATCACGGGGATGCCGGAACACGGAAATGAGAAAAGAGAACAAAACCGGTAACGAGGTAACTTGCATGGTGGACAAATTGTTTGTCCACGGGGATGCAATAAATCTCACCTCAGGTGTTTGTGATATATCGTGAAGCAACAGGAATAGCTCACCGCAACTGGAGGTTCACTCGAATATTCATTCGTGTGGGTATAGGGGTCAATATGGGTGTCCACGGCTCCGATGTTGATCATTGATTGGAAGGGGTTCCAGGTCATGTCTATACTTCACCGAACCTATAGGGTCACACGCTTAAGGGTCATCTATCTGCTGAATACTAGACAGGGAGTCTGAGAGAAAATCACCGAAAAAGTTTCGGACACCGGAAAAGTTTCGGACAGCGGAAAAGTTCCGCAGAGAGAGGTCACCGGATGAGTTCCGGTGAAACTGAAAAGTTGTTTCAGGGTATACCAAAAGTCAAATTGGTTTCGGCACATGCCTGATAATTCTTGGAGGGTGCCAGAATCATTCTGGAAGCTTTCTGGAATTTTCCGGGATAATAACCGGATATGCTCCAGAGCTGCCAGAACCACTTCAGATGCTTTTCGCAGACGAAAATCACTAAACCGGAATTGTTTCAGAACGCGTTGAAAATAATTTTGGTGGGTACTGGAAATGTTCTAAGCCCACACAAATATTTTCAGTTAGAACGGACGCTGAAAAATGTCGTCGCTAATAGTGAAAATCAGCTTTATGGTTACTTTATGGAAAGCCACCTTTTGGGGCTTTGCTCCAAAAGATCTTGGGGATGACAGGGATGGATAGGAGCCATTTTTTTGGCCCCTCATGGGGGTGTGGCCGGCCACATGGGGTATCCCCCCTTGGGGACCCTCTTGTTCATTGGTTTCACTCCTAGGTCCTTGTGGAAGGACTTCATTCATGTGCATTTTGGGTTTTTGTGTGAAACTGCCCTACCCCTTGGGATTTCCTATAAATAGAGGTGGAGGGGCAGCCCTCCACACTCAATCTTTCTCACATACATGCCATTGCAATGATCTGGCTTCTTCTCTCCCTCCCAGCGAAATAGTTTCGTAGAGCCGAAAGGCTGTCTGGGTTCCGGCAGGAACTAGTTCTGGACGGCGAAGCCCTGCCAGATAGATGACACCGTATGTGTGCAACTCTGTAGAGAGATCGTAGTTTTGGTCTTAGTTCTTGAGTGCCTCCCGAAGGGCTGTCCGTGTGACCGTCCGAGTTTTGAAGGTCCTCCCGAAGGGCTGTCCGAGTGACCGTTCGAGTTTCGAAGGTCCTCCTGAAGGGCTGTCCGCGACACCGTCCGGGGGGCTGTTCAACCGCCTCCCGGAGGGCTGTCTGAGGAGCTGATGAGGGTATACGTCCTCGTGGTTGGGAGGTTGTAAATCCTAGCTGCGGGGATCTGCACCGCCGATCATCATCGACTCTACTTCCCGCTGCGCTACGAGTCGGTAACGAAAAAGATCAAACCTTGTATGCAGTCTCCATAGTGGTCCTGGGCTGGTGCGTAGGTCGGAAATTTTTTGTTTTCTGCTGCGTTACCCTACAGTGGCATCATGAGCCGTGCTAAGCGTAGATGCAGGTTGCGATCTAGAATACATAGAGATTTATGGGTATTGCATAATATAATTAGGTAGTAGATGAGATCTATTGCTGAAAATTATTTATGCGGGTGACAGATGAAATCTGTTACCCAATGTTCTTGTTGCTTCCCTAGAATTTGCGTTTGCTCAATCTCGAGACAGCATGGTGGAATTTGACAAAGTTCTGGCAATCCGTGATCCTGATTTATCATGGAAGTGCTATCAGTTCTTTGGGTTCTGCCGTAGTCAAAAGAAAGATGAAATTCGCAGACGATAGGGCAATGCAGATATGATCTGCACGAGGGTCATGCATATGACGAAGTTTAGTATGGGGTTCGAGATTTTATTGTCTCGTGCTTCATACACCCTGCAAAGTTAATCTAGCGACATGAACTATCATACTTGATGATGAACGTTGGTCGCTGCGGTTTAAGTCAAAACCTTAGAAGCCACGTAAAATAAATTTTGCATAAACCGATTAGAGGCGTCTAACTTGGTTTTGCAGGATGTGCATGTGATGTGGTATAGCAGTGCTCATACTAATTCGATTATGTATGAGATGACTATATGATGTAATTTGATTAACATGACCTGCGTGTCATGATTCGGCATGATGGCTGGAGCCATATGATTGCACTTTAATGACCTGCGTGTCAACCTTAAGTAATGCATTAATTTTATACGCTATGGAGATAGCAATATTATCTGGTGCATCGACAAGGTGGTGGAAATCTTCGCGAAGGTGGACACCAACACGAATGCCGAAGACGAAGAAATGAAATACTTCTCCGTCAGAAAGGGCTATACCATATCATGCTATTATGAATTGCCTGAGATGTTTATCCCTTATGATGCACCCTTCTTGATTGCGCGGTAGTCGCTTTTTATTAGGGTGATCTCTCACAAAAATACCAAGTAGTTAGTGTTCTCCCAAGTGTAGCACCGTCACGGCACCTATCTTTTCGGGGTGCGCCGTGTCACACGGGTACAAACGATTAGAGAAGTGTGAGGCGGGTGAGTTGAGACCTCGCAGCGAGATCACTTGGTTGTCTTGACGTTCAGGCATGACCGTCATCAGCTCGGAACACACGCATCGAAAGATGAACAAGAGTCACATAGAGATGTGATTGGCAAGTTGGCCTACCGGTTGAGATTTTTCGTCATCAGTGGTGTTACACCAATGGCGAACAATTGAAATGTGGGTCTTGTATCACTCACAATCAATTTTGAGAGATATTGATTTGAGTGGGAGCGCACTGTTGAATTAACATGTTTAATTCTCAATGCAATTTTGAACACTGTCTAAGTGTGGTTTGCATAATAGTTGTAGAATAATGGCTCGCATTTCCACCTTCCCTATTAAAATTGAATAGCTGTTAAATATCTGGTTAAAACTTTACGATTAGTCACGTAATATGAGGATTGTCCTCAAAAGCACCGAGAAGGACTTTGTCCTATCGCATGCTTTCCGTATCCTCCCGCTAATGCTATGGATCATGCGACTCTCGTCCTTCGATCCAAAAGCTATAATTCCGTTTCTGTCAAGTGCAATATGTTTGCTTCCATGAGACCCGAACTTCAAAAGTTTGGATAGTTATGTGATATTCATGGAATCTGAAAATCATTTTCAGAGACAGACAAAAGCTAAAAGATATGAGATATCCAAAGCAATGTTTGTTTGCAAACTATTAGTAAAAGTGTTTACTATGCATTAGACTGATAAAAGAGGGATCCAGGAGAACGCCTGCCATATGATGAAAGGTGAATAAAACAACAACTTAAAGAGAAAGGAAGTGTCCGAAGGGTGTTAGTAAGACTTTCACGCCTAGGAAGTCCGGGGCTAATGCCACTCTTAAGTTGGGTGCTTCTTCTGAGAGTAGGAGAAATACTAAAAGTTAAACTGTTAGAAGTATAAAGGAGAAAAGGAAAGAAGACTGGAATATCCAGCTCATGTATGAATGTCATACAAGTTTTTGATGTATAGAAGGCTGGTCAAAGATATAGTTCTTGCGAATTATGGTTAAACATGTTAATCACTAATTCTTGGGTATTGTGAGTTAATCACAAAAAATGCCCGCTCGATTGCATTCTGTTGCAACTCGATGTAAGAACTACTATGGCCTAAAAGCCTAGCCAGAAATGAGGTTAAGGTATACACAGGGAACATAGTAAATGTTACTATACCTTCCATCGGTGTATTGCCGTCTGTATTTATTTTCATAATTCATTTAGAGTTTTACAAACTCTATCCCATTGCATAAGGTATCTTGCAAGAAGGTTGTTCATAAGAGAACTTTTTATGTTCGATGTTATGAATAACACAAGGGCCATACTTTCATTATGAATGAGATGTATGTTATGAATATTGATAATAATACAATACCTCTGGGTTTACTTTCATAATTCTTTTTAGAGTTTCATACACTCTAGCCCATTGCACAATGTTTGTTGCAAAAGAGTTGTTCATAAAAACAACAATTGTTGTTAAGTATTATGAATAACATGAAGGGCCATGCTTCCATCCAAGATGGATGTATGTTATGAATATTGATGGTAATATAATACATCCATAACACTGACGCTAAATGTCGCAAGACTATGAGAATACCACACATGTGTGGCACTGTGTTTGGTCACATTGGAGAGACACGCATGGAAAAATTCCATTGTGATGGATTTTGAAGTCGTTTGATTTTGAATCATCTGACACTTGCAACTTTTCTCCGAAAAGTGAAGTGACTGAAATACCGTTCACAGGCCATAAGGAACGAGTAACAAACTTATTGGTGATCATACATTTTGATGTGTGTAGTTCAATAAATGTTGTTGCAAGTAGTGGATTTATCTATCTTCAGAAATGACTCAAGTAGATATGTTGATATTTACTTGATGAGACGCAAGTCTGGATCTTTTGAAATCATTCGAAAGGTTTTCAAAAATGAAGTAGAAGTTATTGTAACAAGGAAATTATGTTTCTACAATTCGATTGCAGAAAGGAAAGTTTGAGTTACAAGTTTAGGGAATGTCTAATGAGTTGTGAAAGGGGTTTCATAAACTTGCACCTCCCGGAACACCACTTCAAGTGGAAAGTCTGTGAAGATGTAATCGAACCATTTATGACATGGTAAGATCAAAGATGACATAAATAAATTTGCCATTATCCCTTTTAAAGAGTGATGCTTTAGAGACTACGGCTTTTACACTGAAAAGAGCTTCATCAGGTCTTTGAAATGAAGCCATGGTATGGTACACCCAACCATGTTGTATCTTTTCTTAACATTTGGAATATGGGGCTTGTGTAAAAGGTTACAAACCTATTCCAAATCAGACAAGTGCTACTTTGTAGGTTATCCCAAGTCATTGGGTATTCCTCCCTCACTATACCGAGGCAAATAGGTTTGCCACAAAGAACGGTATGCTTTTAAAGAGAATGGTTCTTTCTAAAAGGTGAGTGGGAGAATAGTGCAACTCGACGAGATAAACTGTATCTTCATCAGATCAAAGGAAAGAGACCTTGGAAGAAATTTCAGAGTTTCCTACTGCGACTGATACGGAAGTCTCTACAATAAAATGTATGGACTTCGGTCGAACTTGCAGCTGAACCACGTAGGCAAAGCTCGTGCAAACCTCTCAGGTGCGCAAACGAGATATTGTTGTTAGACAACAATATACCTACGATACACAAGGAAGCGTTGATGGGCCCTGACTCCGGAATTGGCTAAATGCCAATACAACCCGAGTTAGTTTCCATATAAGTGATTCAAGATTAAAACCTTGATACACCTTTCGGAAGACTTAGAGTCTAACGAATATTTATGGAACTTAAAACTGATACGGATAAAAATGTTTTATCCATAAAGCTCGACTTGTTGAAATAACAAGTTCAAGAGTTGACTACGATGAGGTTGTTTTCATCGTAGCGATGCTTAAAGTCGGTTCGGGTTGAACTAGAAATTAATACATATTTCAATCATGAGATATGAAACATGGATGACAATAGGATTTCCGTCTGATGGAAATGAAACCAAGGACTTGCATGTGTTACAGTCCAAGGCATTTTGTCTATCCAGAGGATGCTAGTAAGGGTGCAAACTTCAGAGTTCCAGCGATGGACAGAAGAGAGCAAAATGGAGTTGGAATCTTCGTGCTTTGATGAAATGGTCAAAGGGGTTTGACTTCATCAATGGGTAACGAAGATGCTTGTAATTCAAGAAAGTAAGTGGGAGCATAATAATATTTCTAAAAACCTTGTGTGCTTGACACATTGTTAATTGGAAATAAATTTCTTGACATGAATTAGGACTTCATTCGAAAATAGTTTTTCGATGAAGTGCTTAGGCTAAATAGCCTCAATATTAGGCACGATGATCTATGGAGATAGATTTACCTAATGGGGCTAAGCAATGAATACATATTGACAAGATGCTAAAACCTTTTAGCATTTAAAACGCCAAGGAGTGATTCTTGCCGAAGTCACATGGAAAGAGTTTTTGCAAGACTCGGTGTCCCAAAACACTAATGAGTAAAATACATGATGGAGATTCCACACACTCTTGTGTTTGGATTAATCATGTATTCCATGGTATGTAAAACAACCAGATATATCCGATACTCCCAAGGTGTTGCGAGTATGGATACCAAAGTGATCAAATTACTGATCATGGGACAACAGTGAAAGATGTCACAGAGTACTAGAGTAAGTACTGATGACATGGTTTTCTCGCAAGCAGAGATCATGAAGAGTTCGTTGTAAAATGTTACATCGATACAGTCTTCATCTTTTCTCCATGCGATTTTCGATTTAAATTAAGGGTTTTGTGTAACACACAATGTGGTGGCACAGTTAGTTGGAATTTGTTCAAACTAGTTACTGTGGCGAATTCTATAACAAGGGCTAAGTATGTTGACGCTTTAGAAGCGACAAAGAAGATGTTGAATCATATAGTTCATTCATGAACTTAGTATGGATCCAAGATGGCTTTTGACAATGGGACACTACTGCAGGTAGTTGCTCCATAACTCAGTCTGAGGAATCCAGGTTCGACCTGTGATTCACATAGATACAAAGCCAAGTCCACACAAAATATGAATTTTGTGAAAACGTGAAAACGCGAGGACATGCAAAGATACACATGGAGCTGAAGTCGTCAAATCCGTTGGACATCAGGCTATACCACAAGCGAAGCATATTTACACCGGTGTGCCACAGGTGTGAAGTGCATTAGCATAAGCTAGATTATTGTCTCTAGTGCAAGTGGGAGTCTATAGGAGATATGCCCTAGAGGCAATAATAAATGTTATTGATTATCTCCCTGTTCATAATTATGTTTATGTTCCATGCTATAACTGCTGTGGTTCCCGAGCCCGTATATCCATAAAGGCTCTAGGGAGAACCCAGATGCACGTGTGGAATAATAAACGGTAAAATGTATTCCTAGTCGTGCCTCTAAGACTAGCTCAAGTGTTGCATGATGATTATGTTTTCCCAATCATGGGCATGTCTATGCCAAGCAACTTTGAGGGCACAATGTCAGGAAGGACATTTGTGTTGAATCGACCCGAATTGATGTTATGCTATGAGATACATTCGTCACAAGTTAATGGTTTATAACACAGAGATAGTTAATGTTTGCATAATTCCTTAGACCATGAGAGTATCGAGTTTCTTCATGCTTGCTTCATGAACTTTGGGGTTTGTTAAACGTCATCCGTAACTGGATGGCTATTACGGCGGCGTACGGGTTCATGGGAAAGCATGTTAAGTAACTTGATAGCTCGAGATTGGGATTTGCTCCTCCGACGATGGAGAGATATACTCAGGCCCTCTCGGTGTTACGGTGTCCATCATCGTCTGGCCAGACACCTTTGTGATTTGATCACGGGGATGCCGGAACACGGAAACGAGAAAAGAGAACAAAACCGGTAACAAGGTAACTTGCATGGTGGACAAATTGTTCGTCCACGGGGATGCAATAAATCTCACCTCAGGTGTTTGTGAAATATCGTGAAGCAACAGGAATAGCTCACCACAACTGGAGGTTCACTCGAATATTCATTCGTGTGGGTATAGGGGTCAATATGGGTGTCCACGGCTCCGATGTTGATCATTGATTGGAAGGGGTTCCAGGTCATGTCTATACTTCACCGAACCTATAGGGTCACACGCTTAAGGGTCATCTATCTGCTGAATACTAGACAGGGAGTCTGAGAGAAAATCACCGAAAAAGTTACGGACATCGGAAAAGTTTCGGAGAGCGGAAAAATTCCGCAGAGAGAGGTCACCGGATGAGTTCCGGTGAAACTGAAAAGTTGTTTCAGGGGATACCAAAAGTCAAATTGGTTTCGACACATGCCTGATAATTCTCGGAGGGTGCCAGAATCATTCTGGAATTTTTCGGGATAATAACCGGATATGCTCCGGAGCTGCCGGAACCACTTCAGATGCTTTTCGCAGATGAAAATCACTAAACCGGAATTGTTTCAGAACGCGTTGAAAATAATTTTGGTGGGTACTGGAAATGTTCTAAGCCCACACAAATATTTTCAGTTAGAACGGACGCTGAAAAATGTCGTCGTGAATAGTGAAAATCAGCTTTATGGTTACTTTATGGAAAGCCACCTTTTGGGGCTTTGCTCCAAAAGATCTTGGGGATGACATGGATGGATAGGAGCCATTTTTTGGGCCCCTCATGGGGGTGTGGCCGGCCACATGGGGTATCCCCCCTTGGGGACCCTCTTGTTCATTGGTTTCACTCCTAGGTCCTTGTGGAAGGACTTCATTCATGTGCATTTTGGGTTTTTGTGTGAAACTACCCTACCCCTTGGGATTTCCTATAAATAGAGGTGGAGGGGCAGCCCTCCACACTCAATCTTTCTCACATACATGCCATTGCAATGATCTGGCTTCTTCTCTCCCTCCCAGCGAAATAGTTTCGTAGAGCCGAAAGGCTGTCTGGGTTCCGGCAGGAACTAGTTCTGGACGGCGAAGCTCTGCCGGATAGATGACACCGTATGTGTGCAACTCTGTGGAGAGATCGTAGTATCGGTCTAAGTTCGTGAGTGCCTCCCGAAGGGCTGTCCATGTGACCGTCCGAGTTTTGAAGGTCCTCCTGAAGGGCTGTCCGCGACACCGCCCCGGGGGCTGTTCAACCGCCTCCCGGAGGGCTGTCTGAGGAGCTGATGAGGGTATACATCCTCGCGGTTGGGAGGTTGTAAATCCTAGCTGCGGGGATCTGCACCACCGATCATCATCGACTCTACTTCCCGCTGCGCTACGAGTCGGTAACGAAAAAGATCAAACCTTGTATGCAGTCTCCATAGTGGTCCTGGGCTGGTGCGTAGGTCAGAATTTTTTTGCTTTTTGCTGCGTTACCCTACATCGAGCTGCTCTCCTGAGCTTTACGAGACTCCGGAGACGAGCGACGACAGCTACGTGCCCCCGAGCTCTCGCCGCGCTCGGGGCAGAGCTGCGGCGCTCGGCCGTCGCCGCCGCTAATCTGGATGGGGTTGGTGCCGGCCCCCCGTGGCCCACTGTTGATGATGGCGTCCGCCACGGAAGGGTGTAGATAGGATTCCCCTTTGTATCAGCTTCTGTTTCCTGCAAAGAATCATGAATCACCCCGTGGGGGCATGTAAGGGTCTGTAATGTCTTTTGTGTCTATCTTCCCTGTTATGAGAATTTGGTGAACGCATGTCCCGTTAAGGCTCGGTCCCCCCTTTCTTTCCTCGCGATAGCTTGTTGCTCTACGCTGACAGGTCCCGGTCCCCAGGCAGGCTACAGCCATCGCCGGTATGCCAGGACGCGTGCCGTGGTCAAGGCCAGGAGGTGTGCGGCCCGAGGTCCAGTAAGAGCCCCTGAGGCACGATGCTCAAGAGGTCCCCCTTAACACTCAAGCAGCCATGGTAAGGCAAGAGAGGGAGTCGACGTGGCCGCAACGTGGTTGCGGCAAGGCTTGAGTGTAACAACCACGATGCGGCTATATCTCCCACGTGTCGAGGCACGACTTAGAGGCATAACCGCATTGTGGTTTTGTCGCAAGAAGGGTCATCTTCACACAATCCCATGTAATGAACAAGAATGGGATAAAGAGTTGGCTTACAATCGCCACTTCACACAATACATAAATATTATTCATACATCATCCAAAATACAATCATATAGACCGACTACGGTCAAAATCCAGATGATAATAAGACAACCCCAAATGCTAGATCCCCGATCGTCCCAACTGGGCTCCACTACTGATCATCAGGAAAAGACACATAGTAACGACCACGTTCCTCGTTGAACTCCCACATGAGATCGACGCCATCGTCTGCACTGGCATCGTCGGCACCTACAACTGTTTTGGTAGAATCTGTGAGTCACGAGGACTCAGCAATCTCACACCCGCGAGATCAAGACTATTTAAGCTTATAGGAAAAGGAGGAGTAGTGAGGTGGAGCTGCAGCAAGCACTAAGCATATATGGTGGCTAACATACGCAAAAGAGAGCGAGAAGAGAAGCAACGGAACGGTCGTGAACTAGCAATGATCAAGAAGTGATCCTGAACTCCTACTTACGTCAAACATAACCCAGAAACCGTGTTCACTTCCCGGACTCCGCCGAGAAGAGACCATCACGGCTACACACGCGGTTGATGCGTTTTAATTAAGGTCAAGTGTCAAGTTCTCTACAACCGGATATTAACAAATTCCCATCTGCCACATAACCGCGGGCACGGCTTTCAAAAGATAATACCCTGCAGGGGTGTCCCAACTTAGCCCATTATAAGCTCTCACGGTCAACGAAGGATAAACCTTCTCCCAGGAAGACCCGATCAGTCTCGGAATCCCGGTTTACAAGACATTTCGACAATGGTAAAACAAGACCAGCAAAGCCGCCCAGATGTGCCGACAAATCCCGATAGGAGCTGCACATATCTCGTTCTCAGGGCACACCGGATGAGCAAGACGTCGGGTTGGCATAGACCCTGGTTGCCCAGGGGGCGCCGGACATTGCTCGGTTTGGACCAGCACTCGAAGGAGAACTGGCCCGGGGGTTAAAATAAAGATGACCCTTGAGTCCGCAGAACCCAAGGGAAAAAGGCTTAGGTAGGCAAATGGTAAAACCAAGGTTGGGCCTTGCTGGAGGAGTTTTATTCAAAGCGAACTGTCAAGGGGGTCCCATAAATCACCCAACCGCGTAAGGAACGCAAAATCAAGGAACATAACACCGGTATGACGGAAACTAGGGCGGCAAGAGTGGAACAAAACACCAGGCATAAGGCCGAGCCTTCCACCCTTTACCAAGTATATAGATGCATTAATTAAATAAGAGCTATTGTGATATCCCAACATAAACATAATCCAACATGGAGCAATCTTCATCTTCACCTGCAACTAGCAACGCTATAGGAGGGGCTGAGCAAAGCGGTAACATAGCCAAACAACGGTTCGCTAGGAAGGGTGACAAAGGTTAGAGGTTCATGGCAATTTGGGAGGCATGAAAAGCAAGTGGTAGGTAGCGCAGCATGGCAATAGAACGAGCAACTAGCAAAGCAAAGATAGAGGTGATTTCAAGGGTATGGTCATCTTGCCTGAGATCCCGCAAGGAAGAAGAACGAGTCCATGAAGAAGACAAACGGACGTAGTCGAACGAGTCCTCACAACTCCGGAACGAAACCGAAGCTAACGAGAGAAGCAACCCGGAAAGAAACAAACAACATAGTAAACAGACAATCATAAACATGGCATGATGCACAATCAAGTATGATGCATGTCCAGTTTAAATATGCATGGCATAGCAAAGTGCAACAAACAACACTACAAATTAAGTGGAGCTCAATATGCAACTCGTTGCATATTGAAGAAACACCACATTTAATTATTTAGTTCTCTCTCGTTTATGGACCCAACAATATTAAATGTTATTAGCCATGGCAAGAGGTGAAGCATAATAAACTATCTATCTAGGCACGTTTAAAAGAGGCCGGAAATAACAAACGACAATACCGGAAAATCCCCATATGTCAATTGGCAATTTTAAAGAAAACATCAATTTTAGACATTTTAAATGTTGTTATCATGATGCGGATGACAATGCAAGGTATATGCAATTTTATAAAACGTGGACACGAGCATGTTATGAAGCATTTGTTACCGTGGTGGAACGAAAAAGGGTGCCACGGCAACGAATCCGAAAATGATGCCACGGCAACATATCGGTTCCGGTAGTTCACGGAGATACCGGTGCAAAAGGAAGTGTGGCGTGAGCGTGTCATGCAAGATGGTGGGGTGATCCCGGTTACCGGGTTCCCACGGTACGATGGTATGGCAACGAGGAGGAACATGGAATGATAACTCGAAAACGGTGCAACCACGAGCATCTCATACAACACACACGCATTCGTTCACGGGCGTCGTCTCGGGGTTATACCTTCGGTACGAGGTAGAGGAAGTAGTCGTTCTCGCGACGGTAGTGGAAGTAGCGGTACACGCGGAGGTAGTCGAACTTGACGGTTCCGTTACACGGGTCTTCGGCGACGGTAGTGGAAGTCGTGGCACACGTTCGTTTTCGGAGAGGTACTTGACGAATCCAAGTCTTCGGGGAGACGGTAGTTGTACACGGGTCGTATAGGAACTTGACGAAACCCAAGGCGACGGTTGCGGTACATGTCATCGGTATTCGAGCATTGACGATCCGGAGAGGGTACTTGGCGAACAACGGTCGTCGTGGTACTTGTGTCTTGTGGAACTTGGCGATCCGGAGAGGCAGCAAAACATAGTCGACCTTGTCGTTTCAGTGTTTTAGTCTTGCCGGTGGTGTACTTGTCGAATTCCACGCTCGATGACTGTTGGACTTGGCGTCAACAGCAACAGGGCGCGATGCAGGAACTTGGCGCGATGCAGGGGCGACGGCCGCAGGACTTGGCGCGTGGAGGAGGCTTGTTCCAAGCGAGACTGGCCTGTCCTAGCGGGCTGCTCGCCGGCGAGGTAGATGCGGACAATGCGGCCGTCCGGGCGAAGAGACGAGCACGGGGTCGGGCGCTGCTGCGGGGAGCTCGTCTCCCGTGCGGCTTCGGCGTGAGGGAGTCAGGAGGTCGAGGAGGCAGGGGCGCGACGGGGTGGCCTGAAGGTCGAGGTCGCCGGCGGGTTCACTGGCACGGCGCGAGGAGGACTCGGGAGGCCCTCTCCATGGGTGCTCGGGCGAAGGAGCGCCGGTGGGGCAGCGGGATGCAAGCGGGGAGAGGTGGCCGCGGCAGGGTCAGGAGAAGCCGGCGTGGTCGCGCTCGCCATCGGCAGAGGACGGCGCGCGGGGCTCTGCTCCTCTCTGTGTGTGGCGGCGAGGGTGACCGGGAGCAGGGCTTCGGGCGCCATGGGAGGCAAGGTGTGGGCGCAGGAGGAAGGACGAGTGAGGGGAGCGAGAGGAGGGAGACGGGGATCGGGCGCGATGAGAGATGGGGTCGGGCACTGGCGGCGGAGGAGGGACGAGATGGAGAGATCGAGAGGAGGGAAGATGGGCTAGGGTTAGGTGGGGCGCCGACTGGGCCTAGGCCTGGGAGGCTTGGCTGGGCTGCGGAGAAGGATGGGCCGACCTGGGCCGACTGCTGGAGAAGGCCGTGCTGCGGCTAACAGGAGGCCCAAGTGGCCGGCTGGGGGGGGGGGTCTCTCCCTTATTTCTTTGGCAGAAAAGAAATAGAAAAAGGGAAAAGAAAGAGAGGGTTAGAGAAAGGATTTGCGCATGCGGACAATTCTCCTGGAATCACAAAAATGCGCTTGATCCAGGAAAAATAGAAGTGGCCTGATTGGACGATATAAATTCAAATGCATTTGAATTTAATTCAAATGATTTGAAGGAAGTGAGGGTTGGGAAGGCCCAAAAATGTTCGGATTTTTGGTGGAGCTCCGGAATAAGATGAAAAAAATATAATGCGAGGTTGGAGACCAAGAATTAAGATAACAAAGGCATTGGGATATTTGCAAGTGTGTTCCGGTTAATTCCCAAACTAATGGAATATTTATGGTAGCTCCATAAATATTAGGAGGATATGTTATAAAGAGAAATCACCATGTGAACTCCCTCGATTTAAATGGATCAAAGATCCATGCAATTTATTTAGGTGGGTTTTTATGCAAAGATTAATGACATGATGGCATGATGACATGATGCAATGCAAAAATAAAAGAGCAAGCACCAGAAAGAACACACGGTGATCACGAGAATAAGGAAGTCTTCTGAAGCGTCGGTCTCGGGGCGTTACATTGAGTGACCATTAGGCCCAAACATTTAGCCGATCCGAGTGCGGGACTTATCTTGTTGGTTTCGTGGCAATTCCTGGTGGTGCACTAGGCCTGCGCGCCAGCTTGTGCGGCATAGCTAGGCCAGCCCATACGAGTTTCCCTCCCCTCATGCTCTCCTTAGTGCTCTACGTCCTCAGGTCCCGGCCCTCGAGCGAGCTCAGCCGCCGCTGGTATGCCAGGTCGCGATGCCGTGGTCAAGGCCAGGGGGCGAGGGCTGGAGAGCCAGTAAGAGCTCCTGAGTCGCGATGCTCAGGAGCCCCCCTTTTAACGCGCAAGCGAATTGCATGAGAGAGAAGGTGCCCGCGGTGCCGCCTGCTATCCTTCCCACGGGATCCCTGTGAACAGGCACAAGAAGAAACACAGTTTGCCGTTACAGCTGTCAGCCTGCCGCTGCTTGTTCAGGATGAGATGAAGGCACTGAGGGCCTGGTGAGGTGACGTGCGCGGGGCGTGCCACGAGCCAGAGCTCGACCGCTCAGGTTTGTCGACGTGACAGGGACGGACCCATGCACCAGCGCCGCGCCTGTGTGGAGGCCCCGGGGGAGGCGATGATCGGGCAGGTGGTAGCAGTTGGCAGGTTAAGCATAGAGAGCAGATCAGCTTAGGTAAATGCAGGAAGATACATGCCACCGGGTCCGTCCCGAGTGGCTTGGGGATGATGCAGCCCGAGGGGCGCCCCCAGCAAGGTAAGCTAAAGACATAAGCAAAAGGGATAGACGCCACAGGGACGGACCCATGCGGCCTGGGAATAATGCAGCCCGAGGGGCGCTCCCAGCTTAAACGAGCTTGGAAGATGTCACTTAGTTCTGTAGACGAAGTAGAGTTGGTGCAGCTGAAGGCATGCGTTGAAGAAATGACTCCTCATGAGCCACCAGGACCCCGAGCCTCGGGAGGCTCTGGGGGCTCGGGAGGTTCCCTGAAGACCGTCTTCATCTCCTCTAGGACGGCGTGGTACCTGGCCTCCTGAGCCGCCAGGATACGCCGCAGGTCGCGTTGATAGGCTGACGCCATGCTCGGCAAGCCGAAGGGCATGCGAACGTAGCTATGTGGTGGGCGCTCGCAGCGGCCCACACGCGATGGCCAGAAGCGCTCCTGAGATGCGGCCCTGTTGAGCCCTGGGATGTCGATGCAGACACGCAGCCCAGCTTCCTCGCCAGGATGCGGAGCTGCGCCTCGCGAGCGGCTGTCGCCGCGCATGGCTCTTGCTTCTTGCAGTTCCTGAGTGGTCTTGGTGATGAACTCCTGAGTGGTGGGCACTCCTTGCCCTCTGCTCTCCTGAGGAACATGTGCCGCGAAGCACGCTTCCAAGTGGTGCCCAAGCGCCTCCCTCGTGAGGTTGGCAAGGTCTGAGGCCCTCCAAAAGAGAGCCACCAAGCCCTGCCCGAGGAGGGCGCCGGGCGCGCCTTCCTATGCGATGGAGGGAGGCACCCCTGGAGCGGGCGCTGATCCTGACGAGGCTCCTGCCGCGACGCCATCCTCCTGAGGTCCTGCATGGCGCGGCTGCTTCTTCTTGGGGATGGTCTCCGGAGGGCCTTCATTTCTGCTGTCGGGGTCGTCGATTGCTGCGGCTTGAAAGGCGCGCTCGAGGGAGCACACCGCATCTTGAGAATGTTGTAGCCGTGATGAGTGACTACCATGAACTTGGCCAGGGCTGGATACCCGAGGATAGCATTGTATGGCAGGCGGATGTGCGCGATGTCGAAGTCGATGAGCTCGGTGCGGTAGTTCCTGCGCTCCCCGAAGGTGACAGGCAGGCGGACCTGCCCTATCGGCATGGTGGAACCGTCGGTCACTCCTGAGAAAGGCTTGGTGGGCTGGAGCTATTCATATGGCACTTGAAGGTTGTCGAACGTGTCGACGGACAGGACGTTGAGCCCTGCGCCGCCGTCGATGAGGGTCTTGGTGACCTGCACATTGCTGATGACTGGGGAACACAGCATAGGGAGGGCGCTAGCGGTGGCTGCGCACTTGATCTGATCCGCTGAGTTGAAAGTTATGGCGCATTGGGACCACTTGAGCGGGTGCGTGGCCTCAAGCTTGGGGAGCACCGCGTTCACCTCGCGAGCGAACTGTTTCAAGATGCGCTGAGAGGCTGGGGCCTGTGCGCCGCCCAAGATGCAGGCGATCGCACGCGGCTCCTGGAAGCCCCCAGCCCCTCGTCCTGGTGGTGGTCATCGTTCCTTCTTGGTGGCGGCAGCGGGGGAAGACCGGTGTTGCCCTGGGGGCGATCCTCACGAGCGGGTCCCTCCAGGCGCCCTCGCGAGGTTGGTCCTACCAGCGGTCCTCACGAAACCGGTCGCGCCACTCTTGGCGCGGGCCACGGTCGTCCCATCGTCCGCCTCCACGTCCTCCTCCGCGGCCATAGCCCCGGTCGTTGCGCTCGGGGCGTCGACCATAGCGTCCTTCCCGTATGGCTCTGAGCTCTTGACAGTCGCTGGTGTTGTGGGTGTTTAGGTTGTGGAAGGCGTAGAACGGTCGGCCGTTCTTGGATGACTCGGGCTGATCTCTGCCCCGCTTGGTGTCGGGCTCCGCTGCGAGCACTGCTGCCTCCTTGCGCTTCATGCCCTTGGCCTTGGCCTTCTTCTCCTCCGCTCCTGCGGCTGGCAGATCGAGGAGAGAAAGGCGCCCTTCCTTAGCTCTGGCGCACTTGGTCGCCAGGTTGAACAGCTCCTGAGATGTGCAGAGTTCCTCGTGGATGGCGAGCTCTTCCTTCATCTTGACGTCACAGACGTCGTCGGAAAACGCGGAGATGATGACCTCGTCCGTGACCTTGGGGATCTTGAGGCGGGTGTTGTTGAAGCGCTGGATGTACTTTTGGAGGGTCTCTCCAGGTTGTTGCTTGATGCGGCGCAGGTCACCCGCGGCCGGCGGGCGGTCGCGAGTGCCCTGGAAGTTGGCGACGAAGCGGTCGCGCATCTCGTCCCAGGAGGAGATCGAGCCGTGCTGCAGGTTCAGGAGCCAGGAGCTAGCCCCATCCTTGAGAGCCATGGGAAACCAGTTCGCCATGACCTTCTCATCACCGTTGGCCGCTTCGATGCTCAGCTCATAGAGCTGCAGGAACTCCGCGGGGTCGGCGGTGCCGTCGTAGCGAGGAGGCAGATCCGGTTTGAACTTGCCTGGCCAAGCGATGCTACGCAGCTCCGGGGTGAAGGCGCGGCAGCCAGCCGTGGTTGCCGGGGCTCGCTTCAGAGGCGGAGCTTGGTTTTGACGAGGTCCGTGCTGCGCTGCTGTGGGCGGCGCGCGGTCTTGACGACGTGGCGCGGGGAGCGCAGGTGCAGCTTCTCGCGGCCGCAGGATTTCTTGGCAGCTTCTCTCATCGCGCGCGGGCGTCGGGCGCGACAGATCACGCCGCGGAGCCTCACGCCTTGGTGCCAATACGCCGTCTTGAGGTGGTGGAGGCACGCCATGAGCCCCGTCGCCCGCGGCTGGTCGAGGGGGAGGCAGAGATGGGACGGCGCCGGAGAGCCCCCTGCGGCGCGGACGAGCTCGGCGAGGCGGTCGAGCCACTCCTCGTAGGGGTCGTCGACGGGGCGGTAGCGCAGGAGCTCGTTCGCCGCGAGGAGCGCGGCCCGTGCCTCCATGGGAGCGCGGTGCGCGTGAGACGAAGAACCGGCAGGGGTCAGTGATGGAGTTGCGGTGCGGCCGTCCTGCCGCACCGAAGGATGCAGCGAGGACGCCTGCTGCTCGTTCCCCGCTGGGCCGGTGGCAGCGTTGGCGGCGGGAGACAGAGAACGACAAGGTGGCCCGCCAACGGGAGCCGTCTGAGCGACGCGGGCGGTGAGGGCAACCCGACGCTCAGCTCGAGCACGGCGAGCGTCCGCCATAGAGACGACGGAGCGATGGAGCGATGAACTGATGGAAGGGAAGCTATGATGCACCCCTGCCTGGCACGCCAAATGTCGGATGTGGGGTTCCGGCAAACCCTTGAGGTTCGAACTCTGGGGTGCGCGCGAAGTCTTACCCTCCTACCGATCTACGCCCTAGCTCGCTAAGATCTCGCGGATGAACTCAACGAACTCGCAACACAGAAAGACACGAGGTTTATACTGGATCGGGCCACCATTGCGGTGTAATACCCTACTCTAGTGTGGTGGTGGTGGATTACCTCTTGGGCTGATGATGAACAGTACAAGGGAAGAACAACCCCCTGAGGTTGAGGTGTTCTTGTGGCTAGGCTCTCGATCGGGTTGGATCAAGCTAAGATGAGATGAGGTGAGACCAGCCGATCCCCTCTCTTTGGTGGCTAGCTCTACTTATATAGGCCCTGGTCCTCTTCCCAAATATCGAGCGGGAAGGGGGACAGCTAGTACAAGCTATCCTGACAAAAGCGGTCTTCGCCTGCGAAAAGCTCTAGTGGTGACGCTGCCTTGGGCTCCACGATGACCTCCGTCTTGCCGTCCTCCTGGTCTTGGTCTCGTTGGACCAATATAGCAACCTTTGCCTGATGCCTCGGTACTCTTCGCCTGCGCTGGCCTCCTTAGCACCAAAGAGGAAATAAGGACGCTGCGCGTGCTGGCGCCCGCCTGGTGCCGTTCGTCATGGCTCACGTCACGATAGCCTCGTGAGGTTTTGCTCCACCTTGATATCTCCGCTCCTTGTGAGCCTGCCTGGCTAGGCTACTCCAGAGGTGGTCTTGCGTCGTCCGCCTCGCGAGGCTTGGACCCTCGCGAGGGTCTTGGATGCCTTGTTGATGAAGATGGGCCGTACGGCCTGCTGGCTTAGCCACGCCGTGGGCCGCAAGCAGGCAAGTCTGGGGACCCCCGTTCCCAGAACGCCGACAAGTGCTTTAAGTAAGAGGCAATCGTTCTCTTTCCTCTTCACTTTCCCGCTGCACTTCCTCGTGGTCGTGGGTGTAGCCTTTTTGGCCACTTCCTTCTTGGTACTTGAAGCATTTCTGGCAGAACGTCTGGTTGCCTGCACGGTAGACTATCGAGCAGATGGTGAAGCTTGGACGGACTTCTTAGCAGACGGTTTATCTATGCCGGACCGCTGAGTTGGCGGTGCTGCTGTGACGGACTGCTGGGCTGTAGGAGCAGAGGCATCGGACTGCTGACCATGCGTTGAAGCTATGTCGGGTTTCTGCGAAGGTGGTGCCAACTTGTCAGTGTGCTGAGGAGGCCGTGCCAACGCGTTGGTTTGCTGAGCAGGAAGTGCTGACGCATTGGTATGCTGATCACGCGCCTGCGGACCGACGGACTAATGAGCTGTCGGTTCTGGACCTATAGACTGCTTAGCAGGCGGTTCCGAAGCATCAGGTCTATTCCACCAGGTTGGTCTGCTGAGCATGTGCTGCAGCTGGATCTCCCCCCGCTGCTTCAGCGGCCGGCATCTGAACCGGTGGTGCGTCATCAACAGTTGTAGGCCTTGCCACTGGCTGCTTTGGGGCGGAGGATGACATGGCCCGTACGCCACAAAGTCGGTCCGGCTGATCACAGGTTGATGTATTAGCCCGCGAGAGCTGCTCTGGCAAGGAGAGTGTCGGTTCTATATCCGGTGTATCTCGTAGTAGGCGTCCTAAGCTAGGCGTCTTGGAGCGATGGTAACATGGACACAGGGTTTTACCCAGGTTCGGGCTCTCTCGAAGAGATAATACCCTACATCCTGCTTTTTATTGTATTGATATGGGTGTAGTACAGAGTACATGTTTCTACCACGAGATGATAGTAATGAATATTAGATTATCTATTGAGTAGCCTGGCCTCGGTTTATATAACACACCAGAGGCCTAGGGTTTAGGAGAGTCCTCGTCTTGGGCGCCAAGTCTTGTGGAATCTTCCTTGTATGCGGCATGGGCTGTCCAAAGTGGGCCATAATAGAACCGCCACGGGGATCCTCGGCCCGATCCACCTGGTCGGGAGACGACGTGGTGAGTAACCCCTAGTCCAGGACACCGTCAGTAGCCCCCTGAACCGGTCTTCAAGTTAGGGATGCCGCTCGATTCTTCCGAACTGTTCTTCATCTTCAGTCGTCGGTCTTGAAAACTGGTTCAACAAATCTTCCCATCTTCGATCTTGAGAATTTCCGAAGTGGATCCGAAGAGTTTATACATCGGGTATTCGAGGAGCCCCTTTAAGTTCTCGGCCTTTATCAATGCCTTGTTATTTTTACGCCCACCTCGGGTTTGAAGTGTTTCCCGTGCGGCGGTGTCCTCTCGCGTCCAAGCTCCAACGCCGAACTGCATTTGAAGTATCTTTTGCAGCCGAGAACCAACGCCGGACCGCTTCTGAGCTCCAATGCCGGAATGTATCCGAGTTCCAACGCCGGACTATATCCGAGGTGTCATAGATTACCTCGATCTTGAAAATGTTAAAAAAGGTTCAAACGAGCTTAATGCCGGAGCCCTCTATGGAGCCAGCCACTTGCACTTGAGCTTTATGCCAAACTGCTTCCGAGGTATGTTTTGTAGTCGAACACCAACGCCGGACTATATCCGAGGTGGTGCACCACCTCGGCCATGGGATGATTGTCATGAATTTAATTCCAAATTGTGCAATGTAATCTCTGCTGAGATGTATGGCCAGTAGCCCTCAAGGTGCGTGTTGGCCTATTATCCGAGATGCACCTGAAGGAAAAAATCAAACCGCTGATCCCAGTAGCCCCTGAGACTCAGGTCGATTCATAAAATCATCCTGAGGATCAATTCCCAGCTCGACAGCATACTTAGGAATAGAAATGCGGTGTAATATATTAGAGGAAATAGTGATCAACGAACAGGCCCTTGAGAGAGGGTCTTGAGAAGTTGCCGTAATATATTAGCTTGATGCCGGATAGGTCCAGATGGTACCTATTGTTGTTCGAAGACGCGTTTGCCCATAGTTCGTTCAAGCCGAACACTGAGCCCTTTGAATTTAATGCATTGAATAGGCAATGCAGTAGCCCCCGAGACACCGGTCGGGTGGCAACACTAGATCAGGGGATCGTTGTGCCCCTTTAATATTAGTAAATGATAAGCCCGAAGCCTAGTAGCCCCCGAGCCTTAATGTGGGCACAGGTGGCCGAATTAAGGATCGATATCCGAAGTAAAACCACAATTTATGTGTAATGATTCTATGTATCCAAGTACTTTACATCATTAATGCTCGGATCCGCATTGTACAAAACTTTGTTGACAGACCATCGGCTTCCACCTCCTCGGCCAGTAGCCGAGGAGTGTTTGTCCTACTTTATAAAGCCTTTATGAGGGAAAAGATTTACGACAAACAAGGCAATCCGGCCATATGGTTTTATAAACAAAGGTACGCGGAGAGATATGTTATATTATTTTTTAACGTAAGGAACATCTTCCAAAGAAAATAGTCCCGCTATCGGTTCCTTTCTTTGGGTTGTCATGCTAAGCATGATCATGAGACCTCAGCTCCGTTCAATGTGGGAGCAAAATATTGAAGATTTAGTTTGGGGTAAGTTCCCGAACTGTGTGGTCTTTAGCGAACCTAAATTTTCACTTCCGTCGTTGCCGACCAATTATATCCTTTAAGATCGCTAGCTTTCGGCTTCACCCAGTCTGAGGTACTAACTCGGATGACCCGGTAGTAACAATCACAGAGGTGCTACCTTTATCGCCTAGCCGAACAATCGGGAACGTAGGGGTAAGCACAGGAGCCAGGCAACCCAGCTTGGCCAAAATCTTAAGTCAAATTGATGGATATGTATGGCTTTATAACGATGATTACGGAAGGCAGCCCTTGTATATTAAATAGAAATGCCGATGATATGTTTATTTTGACTCCGTTGCGACCGTTTATCAGTTGAAAGTGACCCATCGTCGGCTTCCACCCCCTTGTAGATGCTACGCAGGGTGTTTCCGCAATAACAAAACAACCCTTAGCCGACGTCTCGGTGCCCGAAGGCGGTTGTGTTAGCGGAAACGAGGCAATCAGATATGCGGGCTATATAACTTTCACTTAGTCATAGGAGCTTTAAACTGGGGAAGCTAGCTAGAAGCCCCCGGTTCGTGTTCGGCACTGAACAAAGTCAAGCCAATAACACTTCGGCCAATGTTCTGAAAGGCCCACCGTATATCACGGGGTGACCTCTATCGATCTTATAGTTTAATACAGTCATCAGATCGCTGACCAGTTTACGCTTATTGTGATAGTCAGTTTTCGGCTTTCTCCACTGAGGCGCTTAACCATGCTAGCTGGAAGCACAATCGCAGTGGTTCTCCCTTTGCACACCTAGCCGAACAAAGCGGAACATAGGAGGCAAGCACAGGAGCCGGGCAACCCAACTATTGACCGAAGACACAATTCGAAACCGATGCATATATAGCAATATCGAGAATGTTTTTGCCGAATCTCTAAAGGTGTCCGGCGTTGCACTGCGAGACTTATGCTGGAAACACACAAATAGTTTAAAAGTGCCATAGGCTTGGAAAACCAAAAAAACTTCAGTAGAAACTTGACGTCCGAACTAGATCAAGTGTTCGGTGCCAATCCGAAAATTGGTCTTAGAAAAAAAATGCTTCTGTCGTGCTTTAACATGACACATCCTATCTCAAGACTCCAAGCGGGTCAGCTTACGGCTTCAACCTCCTATCCCTAAGGTGGAGTACTTCTCGTTAGGCCAGTTTAGCAAACTAAACTCTAGCGGCTTTGAGAGAGAAATTAGGCTCCCCGGCTAGTGACCACACGCTCGTGTCGAAAAAGGAGTGATAAAAAAAACTTTGCAACGACTAAGAAGAAGAACACTTATTATAAAACAACTCATATAGATTTAAGAGCCCCCAAGTGACTTGGGTAAAAGAATTTATGTATAATGATTCTATGTACCGAAGTACTTGTATCATATCTGTGTTCACCCGAACTTTAAACGCGTCTTAACCGACCATCGGCTTCTCCCTCTTCTGTCAAGGGCCGAAAAGTGTTATGTTCTCCACCTGTCGAGAATATCGACGGTGTTTCCGATAACCAGGCAATCAGGCCATAAGGTTGTAACAGACAAAGCGCGCTCAGAGAACTTATGCTATATTACTGACGAAGTGTAAGAAGCATCTTCGAAGAAAATAGTACCCGCACCGATACCTTTCTTCGGTTGCTCATTGTTACTATGAGACTTGTGCAACAGATTTTTTGTACTCATGAGTTCCGTTGTGTGCCGACCATGATTGAAAACAGTAAGAGCGCTAGCTTTCGGCTTCACCCAGTCTGAGGTCCGAGCTCGGATGACCCGATCGTGACAATCGCAGAGGTGCTCCCTTTACTCCCTAGCCGAACAATCGGGAACATAGGGGTAAACACAGGAGCAAGGCAACCCAGCTTGCGGAACACTTAAGTCAACATGGTGCATATTGTGGCGTAATACACGAACAAGGAACGAAGCCATACAAGTATAATCATATGCAAGAGGAAAGGCTTCATAAAGGAAGCCCCCAAGTAAACGGGGTATTTGAATTTGTGTGTCACAAAAAAAATTGACAAGGAAGTTTTTCACAAACAATTTTTTTCCAAAAAAGTATAATGCTTGGTCGAACCGAACAAAATTTAAAACTGGAAGTTTTTTAGCTGGTCAATGTGTTCGGCATTGATGACGCGGTCCGAACTTGATGCGGGACAAGGTTCCAGCCCCCAAGCCAGTCCCGAGGAGGCGGAGCGAAGAGCTCGACACTCCGAAGTGGCGACATAGCATGACCAGTGCGGCGAGGTGGAACCCACAGTCCGACCGAGGCGATGGAGCAGGCCGGCAGTATGACACCGAAGTCCCCGGCGTAGGTTAATGAAGTGATGACGAAAACCCCGGTCCAGCCGAGGTGACGTGGTACGTCGGTGCGCCGAGGTGACAGAGCTACCCAACCCGGATCATTTACCTGTGCACAGAAAATAGCGCAAGCCGGAGATAATAGTAATTAAAAAAATGTTGCATAATTAATAATTTATGCAAAGTGAGTAATAAAAGAAATATGGCCTGTGAGCCGAACACTCGATGATGTAGAGCTCTCTCAATGATGCCGAAGTCCCCGAGGCAACCGAGCATGCTGGTATGGCAATTTTGACCAACAAAATGATCACGCGAGCTGATTTACGCCAATTGGGACGACGACGTCGGTTTGGAGAGGTGGCAGCATAGTGTACCACTATTAATTTTCCTGCATACATAAGGTAGTGCAGGATGGGAAAATGAAAAATCCCTTTATGTAATTTATCTATGCAAAATAAGTAATTTAAGAAGTATAGCATGTTCACCAAGGTTCTCTTGTCGGAGTGGTGACGCGACGGTGCTGGCGCAGCTCGGCCCAAATTCACGGGATGACGATGTCGCGTGATATGATCCGAATTTGCAGGGCGACAATATTGGCCTGATGCAATGGCGCTATGACGAATTTGGTACGGATCATGCCGACGAGAAGCCTAACAGGTCGCGCGATGGTGCATCATGACATGTTATGGTGAGGAGGCTGGCCGAGTTACGGACGCACTGTCCACCGTACTGTGGACATAAACACAACCAAGTAGCCTACGAAGCACCTGTACTGTGGACATAAACACAACCAAGTAGCCTACGAAGCACCTGAAAAGTAAAAAGCTGACACAGAACTTTTATGTAGATTAGTACTCCGTATAGCTTAGCCAACATGTACTATCAAACGAATAGAGCACGCATGCTTTAACAAAAAATACTACTGAGTAGCCAACCGCCTTGATACTTGTATAATTTACTGTAAAGTAAAGAAGCGAGAGGATCTCCCTGGTGGATGACGCCGAGCAGGGATCTTCTCAGCTCTGCGTGCGGTGCGCTCGCGCGAGTACTTCGAGTAACACACATCGGCAGGGTTAGACGGCGTAGGAACACACCGGACCAGTACCTCGGGAGCGCCGCCATCAGTCAGCCTCGTGCGGGAGTTCCAACACACATCGGATTAGGCCAATCGTCCGTATATTGTCCGGATCCCGGCCATGATCTGCAAGTAAAATTTGAAAGGCTGGCAGAAAATATGGTCGCACAAATAATTTATATTGTACGAAATTATTAGGAAGGACTTGACCTGATGTAACAATAGCGGATGAAGTAGCTATTAGTCATCAGATTAGAATCAACATGGCATACGAGATCTAGCATCTCACGCAAGTGCTAGCAAGTAGTCAAAGTAATAGTGCTACTACTCGGTAGGGTAAAATCAATCAATCTAATATGTGCAGTATGCACGGAAGACAGACCACTAACCGAAGGACTGCCATTAAACAATAGTATAAAGAGAAAAAGAAGGATGGAATCTCCCTGTGTACGGCCGTAGATCAGAATTCCTGTCAGCCAGCCCGCCTGCACTACTCCGCGTGGGCAGGAGTTCTGGGCGATCTCCTCAGCTACGTATAGCATGAGGCCTTCGCTCTTCTGACATGCGCATAATGCATCTTGTACTGGTATTGGCCACCACCGCCACACGGTCCGCCATTGTGCAAATTTGTAGATGCTCATCGGGTACCGACAAACAAACCCTCTTTGCCTGATCTTAGATTGAAACTAATCACGGAAGAACCTACGAAATAAAACAGCAATCCGACTGCCATAATTCTTAAAGAAATCAATTCATACGAAACGGATCTGACTGAAAAAATAGCACCTGATCATCCCATCGATCCGCAACGAACACCCAGCATGCTCTCAATGAAAGCACCAATGTTGGTTCTATATCCGGCGTATCTCGTAGTAGGGATCCTAAGCTAGGCGTCTTGGAGCGATGGTAACATGGACACAGGGTTTTACCCAGGTTCGGGCTCTCTCGAAGAGATAATGCCCTACATCCTGCTTTTGATTGTATTGATATGGGTGTAGTGCAGAGTACATGTTTCTACCACAAGATGATAGTAATGAATATTAGATTATCTATTGAGTAGCCTGGCCTCGGTTGATATAACACACCAGAGGCCTAGGGTTTAGGAGAGTCCTTGTCTTGGGCGCCAAGTCTTGTGGAATCTTCCTTATATGCGGCATGGGCTGTCCGAAGTGGCCCATAATAGAACCGCCACGGGGGTCCTCGGCCCGATCCACCTGGTCAGGAGATGACGTGGTGAGTACCCCCTAGTCCAGGACACCGTCAGAGAGCGTCACCGGTTGAGGGGCAACAGTGGTTGCTCTTGGGCCGGCTTCAGGAATCTCATCGATGAACTCTATTTCCTTTCGTGGCCACTGGATGTGATGTAACCGTGTTTCTCCCAAGGTCCTTTGCTCATCAAAGTCTCCTAGGACATTCGTCAGGGCAAATTCATTGAATCCAGGCTTTACTTCAGTCACGTAGCACTTCACACAGTCCGGCTTCAATGGCACATTGTCCAAGAAGAGGCCATCTTCCAAGAAGGGTGGGCAAACCCAAGTTGTTGCACATTTTAATGTACCTTCATAATGTGTAAGCACGCCCTTCAGTCTGTCTTTCATTCCATATAGATCAGATATAGCATCATCACGAGCAGCTGCAGTCTTAGTGTCGCTCGGGTCAGCTGATGCACAGCTACTCTTGTGCAGTGTTGTCGCGCAATAAGCAACATCATCCATGCCCGCCTCCCCTCCCATCTGTTGGCTATCTGTCAGTGTTAGAGTCTTCTGCATCATCATAGACTCCTCAACATCCTTTCGAACAGCCGAATAAATCTCCTTCTTCAACTTTTCAAACAATGCATTCTGCTTCATTTCACTCCTCGCTTTTTTCATGCTGAGCCTCTCTTCTTTGCTGAGTGTGAAAGCCCTCTTGTGCGGGACATTAACACCTATACCCCTTGCACGGCCAGGGGGCTCTTTTGTGTCCACAGCAATGGACAGAATGTCACATGGCCCTGAGTTCCTGTAGAACCTTCCAGGGATCTTGGAAGCCTCTACCATCACTTCTTACAGTTTGGCGTCACGTGCGTTTTCAAAGTAATGAGTTCCATCATCGCGCCTCTTTGCACATGCCTGAAAGTAGTCTCTAGCGCGTTCGCCCTTGATTTCACTAAAGGCCGGATTCCCACCCGCCGCTACTGCTTCTTTGTCCTCCTATTCCCATATCAGTTTCATGCCGTGGTATCCTGCCACACCCATACGGTGGGGGTGTATGTTCTTCTTCTGCAGTTCCGATTGCTTGAAACTCTTCGCAGCAAACTCTGGAGTTGCCCTGACCCTTTTGAATTCTGCCCAGTCTACCTTTGTAATTTGGGGGTATGCGGGGATTGGGTCCTTGCCTTCACTCAAGTACTTCTTGTACATCACATGCTTCTAGTTTCTCCAAGCATCCCTAGCCTTCTTCAGTGCAGCATGTTCCACCTGCATTCTCCACTGCTCTGGAACGTTGAAGTGATCCATGATCTCCCGGACTATACTTCGTCGTGTTTCCGTGCCAGCCTTCCAAAACCTCGGCAGATTAATGTTGAGCCTTGCCCTGCCAACAAATCCACACACACTCCTGAACCTCATGCGTTCTTTATCTAGTTTAGTTGGAGCCCAGGACTTTAAATCAATCTCGGTTGCTTCATATACACCTTTAGGCTGGTGTGTGGGCTTCCTTGGAGCGTTCCTCCGTGTCCCGACCGGAAGGGTAATTGCTGCAGCTCTATCCCGTTCAAGACTACTTGATCCCTCACAATCTGCTGAAGACCTAGGGTTGTCCGAATCAGATGAAGATACATGGTCTGAATGAGTGCTGTCGCTGCTACTCGGCATCTACAGAGAACACATGTGAAACTCAGGAAAGGAGGATAAGCATAAAACTAACAACTTGGTATCAAGCTTTCTAAACATGCCATGCAATAATTTAGAAAATGTACGGCTAATTTGTTAAGTTTGTGTGACTCGGGCGCCCGTGATCTGTAAATAGGCAGTAACTTATTGGAACAAACACAGCTTATATGTAGTAAGGAAGGTGGATAATGAACATATATACGCTCTCCGTTATTTTATAGCCAATTTGGGAACATACGGAACGTAATTGGAAGAGGGATTACGAGAAAATATGCCTCGCCGCAATGGAGAGCAGTAACTAATAGGTTTCTTAATGCAAACCCGGCCGGACCACAGGAGAGGCGAGGGTTACTGCATCAATATGCTCGAGGGTGGCTGGAGAGCAAACGAAGACGGTGAGCCGCGGGCTGCCGCGTGTTGCTAACGGCAGTGGAGGTAGGCTTGACGCCGAAGAGCGGGCACACGGCTGGGGTGAGCACGGCGGCGCCGGAGAGGGTTCTGCGATGGATGGAGGGGGAGCTGGCGAAGGAGATTGGGTGGACTAGTTGAGTGAAACGCGGGTGGAGGGTGGCGGGTGTTGGCGGCCTAGGTGAAAAGGGTGAAAAATATCCCCGGTCGCCGCACGCGCGGAAAGGCTTATGCAAACGGTTGTCTCTAAGCGCTCGTGTGCACAAACAGAATAATTTCGTTTGAAATGAAGACGTACTAATTTTAAATGAAGACGTGAGTTCATCATTTCGCCTCTAAATTTTTCGCACGGAAACCAATCACAATTTTACCACGGGTTTGATTTGCTGGCGCATTTCAGGTCTCGTGTGCTATATGTAAGACATTTTTTGGCATTTACCGTGCATGTTGGCATATAAATCAATTCCTAGCCGGACTGCATTTCCTGGTCGAAAGGGATGAGGATTGCCGTTCGATCTGGGAGCATCCAACGGTGCAGACATACGATCCGTGGGGTTTGGGTTCTGGCCAATCAGAACGCACGACTCAGATCGCGCGCACAGCGAGGAGGGGGGCATCGGCCATGGTTTGGTAGGCACACGGCTTTCGTGTGTGAACCGTGTGCTATTTGAAAACAATTTTTTTGGGAGGGGCTATTTGAAAACATGTACATGTGTTGTCGAAAGGGATGAGGATCGTCGTTCGATCAAGGAGAATCCAACGATGCAGACGTACGATCCGTGGGGCTTGGGTTCTGGCCAATCAGAACGCACGGCTTAGATCGCGCGCGTGGCAGAGGGGTGGGGGGTGCATCGGCCACGGTTTAGTGGACACACGGCTTTCATGAGTGAACCGTGTGCTCTTTGAAAACATTTACATTACCTAACATCATATTTTTGTTCGAATGAAAACATGAGTTCATCGTTTCGCCTCCAATTTTTTTCACGGTAAGAAATCATGAGTATAGTGGAGAGTGTCATATACTAGTATCATGAATATACAGTACATATGATACTACCTTTAATTAATTATAGTGCATAGTATAATACATAGAGTATAGTATCATATATAGATCATATTTAATGCCATGCATGACACAAATTAGCATCGCATTTAACATGATACGGTATCTACCTACTATATGTTACTCTAACCCTCTTTATATATATTTAATTCTTTGCCACATCAGCATACTTGCTATTTCCGAGTGCATGACATCGTCGGCTATGATACCACCACTATGGCCAGCCTTATATAGTGGGGAGTATCATATACTATATATATATAGTATCATGCATATATATGATACTAGTGTATGATACTACATACGTACCTTCATAGTGCATATATAGTATCATAGAGTAGTACTAGCTCCCTCTGTAAACTAATATAAGAGCGTTTAGATTACTAAATAGTGACCTAAATGCTCTTATATTAGTTTACGGAGGGAGTATATATCATAGATGACCGTATTTATGAATTGAGCCCTATAAGGCTGTTTGTAATGGGGAGTATTATATACATATATATATACTAGTAGTATCATGCATGCATATATATGATAGTGTAGCTAGGATACTAGTTCCGTAATGCATAGTATCATAAGTTAACATCTTAGGTTGCCTTACTAATTGTCATGCATCACACAAAGTAGTAGTACAACATTTAATATGACACGGTATCATGATATGATACCACATCCTCTCTTGTGTGCCACATCATCCAGAAAGTCTAGTTGGCATGCATGATACCGCTTATGATAATACCATTACAACCAGCCTAAACCGGAAAGGAGGGAGCATGAGACTAGCCACAATGGAGAGTAGTACACTAGTAACATACACATATCCCTAGACTATATATGTTACTACCTTCATAGTGGGTAATAACATAAGTGTAGTGTGATGCAAAGCTTCATTTCTTAGGTTACAGACTCATATTGCATTGGGACATGTGATGCTACAGTAACTAGCTAAGTTACTGAAACTATCTCTCTCCTCATTAACTTATTGCCACATAAGCAAGTTTGCTGAGTTGGAGTCGGTGTTACTGCTGAAGTTACTCCCACTGTGGCTAGTCTGATACTAGCTAGTCGTCTATGATATAATAGCTACCTCACTAAGAGCATGGTTAATAATACAGCCAAGGGTTGGCTATAAGAAGTTGCCATGTCATATACAGCCAACCTCTTAGCGGGCATGTACAATAATAAGTTTTATATACGTACTAGTTTATCAATAGTTGGCCCACCTTACATCCTCACAAAGTGTCTTGGGTCTCGTGTTGCAGCTGGCTCTACTAACCAAGAGCCCAAGCACACATATATTATTCAATTCCTTATAGCCAGACTACCTACAGTGGGAGTAACATAGGTAGTAACATCACACATATCTAGATAAAATAGATGATGTGGCAAGCAATAAATGAAGAAATGGAGGAAAGTGGATATGTGTGATGTTACTACGTACCTATGTTACTCCCACTGTGGGTATAGTCTTACTATAGTATGAGACTACCCACAATGGGAGTAACATAGGTAGTTACATCACACATATCTAGATAAATTAAGTAGATGATGTGGCAAGCAATAAATGAAGAAAGAGAGGAAAGTAGTAACGTAGCTAGTTACTAGTAGTATGAGTAACATCACATGTACATATCAAGGCAAGATGTGTCTATAGCCTAATAAATGAAGTGTTGCATGTTACCACACATATATGTTACTCCCCACTATAGAGGTAGTAACATAGACTAGTAACACATGGGCATGTTACTAGTCTATGTTACTACCCATTGTGGCTAGTCTGAGTAACATCACACATCTCAAGGAAAAATGAGTCTATAGCCTAATAAATGAAGTGTTGCATGTTACTACACATATGTTACTCCCCACTATAGAGGTAGTAACATAGACTAGTAACATTCTATGTTACTACCCATTGTCGCTAGTCTTATGTCACTCTATTGTGTACTTACTTGCTCTAATGCATAGTATCATAGAGTAGCTAGTATCATATGTAGTACTTTATTTATATTGTCATGCATGACACATAGTAGCATAACATTTATTATGATACGGTTTCATCATATGATACTTAACCCTCTCTTTCTTCATTTAATTAATTCTATGACAGCTCATCAAAATTGCCTAGTTGGCATGCATGATACTAGCTATGATACCCCCTTACTATCAGCCTAGCAAAGGTGTACAGATCATTTGTGCGTCGCTTTGTGAGTTTTCATCCGTTTGTTTGAGAAAGCGGGAAGAAGTTTCAAACATTTTGGCCGCGAGGTGCGGCCACTGGCGTAGGCCTAGTTGGTATTTTAATTACAGAAAATTCAGATGGAGTTCGGACATCATCAAAATCGATGTGTGCCTGTGGCGTGCTCTCATGACCCCGTGGAAAAAATTTGGTAAAGTTTGGCACAAGTTTTGATGACCGCTCCTTCCAAACCGGAGCATCTCACATGAAGGATCATGGTTTTCCAAAAGGAGACGTGTCAATTCAAACTCCTGTGGTCGGTGACTTCATCGTTTGGCCTCATAAAAATTTCCACAGCACGCTATCACCATTATACCACGGGTTTGATTTTCTGGCGCATTTCGGGTATCGTTAGCTATATTTAAGACATTTTTTGAGATTAACGTGCATTTTGTGCATAAAAATAAAATTACAACCGGAACTGCATGTGCTGTCGAAAGGGATGAGGATCGCTGTTCGATCTAGGAGCATCCAACGGTGCAGACGTATGATCCGTGGGGTTTGGGTTCTGGCCAATCAGAAAGCATGACTCAGATCATGGGCGGGGTGGCGGGGTTTGGTCGGTACACAACTTTCATCAACGAACCGTGTGCTATTCGCAAACTAGATTGCATATTTTTGTTCACACATACTGTAGTGAGATCGATTGAGTGTGCTACCTCTATGATATAATAATAATAATAACAGCAAAAAACAGTTCATATTCATTGCCTGAGCTGACAGCATATCAAGGTCAACATATTAACGGTTCTTACATCATAAGAAAACCGGGCATAACTCACAAATTCAGTACACGCGATAGTTCTAAATTGAACGAATTAAGTTGCAGGGTAGGCATAAAGACTAGTCTTACGGCTTAATTCCCATGTACATGGGGGAACTGGGATCATTAAGTTGACCCCGAATGAACTTGGGGTTTTTGATGATTTTACGCTTCCCTGTTGCACTGGTGCGCGATCCCTTGGCTGGCAACTCATCAAGTTCATCGTACTCGTCCTGATCGGCAACATCGTTGACACCCAGTACCCTTCTCTTCCCATGCATCGCTAAATGGCCGTTCTTATGCAAGGGGTCTTCCACAAAGAAAATCTGGGTAGCATCGCTGACATGAATGAATGGGTTCGCGTGATATGCCATCGTTGTCCTGTTAACACAGGTCTTCTTGTACTCATCAATCCTTACCTGACCAAGAGGGATCCATGCGCACCTGAATAATGCCACCTTAACTTTCACATAGTCAAGCTCCCAAATCTCTTTGATGGTTCGACAGTATACCCTTTTATCAGCTTCATTTACAGTCATGCATTCTATTCAAACAGAGTTGTTCTGATACGAGGTCTTCTTATCACGTTCCTCAGTGTAGAACGTGTATCCATTTATGTCATATGCTTGGTACATCAACACCGTAGGTGATGGCTTTTGTGCCAACCACGTAGCAATGTCATCGATGGATCCTTGTGCCAAACGATTCTTCAGCCATTCGGTGTACTTCTTAGTGTGCTCCTTCATCTCCACTTCTAATGAAGGCACCATTGGTAAGAAGCTTTGGCGTATCTCCGCCAAGTGTTCTTCGGCATAAGCGATGAGAACTGGGCTGTTAAGTAGTACCGTCAAATGGGCTTTATCTGCCAGTTCTCTGGGTGCAGCCATTTGCGTGCCAGCAAGGACCGGCTTACCTTTTAGCCTTCCCTCATGGCGAGAGAGGGGCAAACCTATAGGTCTTTGTTTCATGTATTCGGTGAAAAACTCAACTACCTCCTCCGCGGTATAACCTTTTAGGATGCTTGCCTCTAGATGGTTTCGGTTCCGACAAAAGCGCTTCAGTATTCCCATGAACCGCTCGAAGGGATACATGTTGTGAAGAAACACATGACCACAATACTTTATCTCGTCGACAAGGTGCACAGTGAGATGGACCATGACATCAAAGAATGATGGTGGGAAAAACATCTCTAGGTTGGACAATATTCTTGCAATATCATCTTGCATATTATCCAACTCTTCAGGATCTACAACTTTCTGCCATAGTTTGTTGAAGAAATCACAGAGGTCAATGAGTGTGTTTCTTATATCTTTGTCCATCAGATTCCTGATGGGCACCGGGAGGATTTGTGTCAACATTACGTGGCAATCATGTGACTTCATGTGTCCCAACTTCATTTTACCTGAGCTCACATCCACGAGACTTCTGATGTTTGCGTAGTAGGAAGAGGGTGTCTTAACTGACAACAAATAGGTGAAGAACTGTGTTGCTTCTTTTGTACTGAAATTGTAACTCTGGCGAGCTTTGATGAATTTGTCATCATCTTGTGCTTCACTCTTGCGTTGTGATTGATCAGCAAGCATATCGAGCCGTGAACCGTCACCATCCTTTCTTTTACCTTTAATCTTGAGCAGAGTACCAAGGATGATTTCACATACGTTCTTCTCTACGTGGACGACATCGATGCAGTGACATACATGTAGAATCTCCCAGTAGGGTGATTTCCACAACACCGGTTTCTTCTTAAACACTTGATCCTGCGGTGTTAGTTTCACCGTCAAAGGGTGGTTCTTGCCAAGCACAACATTAATTTTTTTAGCCATGTTGTGGACCACCTCCCCGTCATAGGGTCTTGGGGCCACACCTTCCTCTGCCGTACCATCAAATTCAGTTTTCATCTTTCGGTATGGGTGATTCATCCGCAAGAACCTACGATGACGCAAATACACTGTTTTGCGCGAGTTGGGAAGTCTTCTGCTAGCTGTCCTATCCATGCATGTGACACACCCTACATTTCCCCTTGTTTTCTGCCCCGATGTGTTGCCCAATGCCGGCATAGCTTGAATGGTGTGCACCAGCATTGCATGTAGATCAAAAATCACCTTTCTGTAAGCATCATAACAATTTAGAGCAGGCGCATCTATCCACACTGTCAGCAGTTCTTCTACCAGTAGCTGAAAGTAAATGTCGATGTCATTTCTAGGTTGCTTTGGGCCTTGGATAATCATTGACATCATAATGTATTTTTCTTCATACACAACCAAGGAGCTAGGTTATATATGCACAGAAGCACCGGCCATGTGCTATGATTGGTGCTCATATTGCCAAAAGGATTCATCCCGTCAGTACACTCCCCGAGCCTTATACTTCTAGGATCCTTGGCAAATTTTTCAAACTTGTTGTCGATTAATTCCCACTGAGCCCCATCTTTCAGGTGCCTCATAAACCTATCCGCAATTTTCTCATCATGATGCCACCACAACCTCTTTGCCTCTCTAGGGTTTGTAAACAAACGCCTCAACCTTGGAATTAAAGGCAAGTACCAAACAACCTTGAACGGGATTCCTGTCTTGATCTCGTCGTCCAATTTGTACTTGCCTTTTGCTCTCCTGCGCTTGTATTGTGCATGCTTGCATGTGGGACATGCACGAAAATCTTTGTACTCACCACGGTACAATATACAATCATTCACACAAGCGTGTATCTTTTGTACTTCAAGTTCCAATGGGCAAACAATTTTCTTCGCTTCATTCATGCTTCTAGGGAGCACATTATCTTCCGGAAGAATATCTTTGAAAATACCTAAGATCTCTGTGAAGCCCTTATTTGATAGACCGTTTGCTGCTTTAAATCTGAGAAGCGCCAGGGTGGCACTCAACCTGGAATATTTCTTTTTGCAACCTGGATACAATTCTTTCTAGGAGTCTGCATCAATGGTTGGCAGATCATTGTACCCAATCATATCCTTTTCTGGGCCCTCGAAATCTGCAATAATAGCAGCAAAATCTGGCATATCAAGATCGTCATCATCTGTGTGGACGTCTTGGTTTTCCAGTGGGCATTTCGGCTTTCTAGTGTTCCATTGGTAGCTTGACGCCTCTGCCCCGATGTTAGATTCAACATCCATGTGACACTGATCGGTGTTTGGCATCTCGCTGCCCTGGGTATCTTCATCCATGACCTCCTCTTCACCGTGTCTGGTCCAACGTGTATATCCATCCATGAATCCCCTAGAGACTAAGTGCATCTGGACATCTGCAACTTCATGTGACTCTGTATTGGCACAATCAGTACATGGACACAGGATGTAATCCGCATCACCAATTCTCCTCTTTGTACTTTCAGCCAAATTCGTGAACTCTGTCACGCCACTGATAAAATCTGCGGTTCTCCGATTCTTCATCCATCGAGATTGTTCCATCTGCAGCAGACGAATGGTAATTAAAAACAAAACAACAACATTAATACACGGATTAACTGCTGCCCAGAGATGCATGCATAAATCACAAGGTTTTATTTTAATAATTACTAAGGGCGCTCCATGTTGTTATCCAAACGTGCAATGACAAAAATTAATGGCCAGTCAATTTACACACGCAGAGTACTAGTACAACACTACACTTAGGAATTGAATACCTTAATTAAGCCACTCACGAAAAGAATACCTTAATTATTTAGCCGCACGGCGACCTCCACCCAGCAGACAGACAAGCGCGATGCGGCGGCACGCCGAGACAGCAGGGTCGAGGAGCAAAGCTTAGTGCGGCTGCCGCCTGAAGTTCGACCTCCACTATCCTACCATCGACCGCGATGGATGTGCTCGAATCACGCCGCCGCCGACCTTGATGGTTGAGCTCCTCCTATCTCCCGCCGCAGACCGATGATTGACCTCCTATGACGCCGCCACCGCCCACCGACCGAGGATTGGCCTCTTCTCCGGTAGCCGCTGCCTAGGCCACCGCCGCCATCTCTATATGCAGAGCGGCTATTTTTTTATGGATATCCGTGGAGCGGCTGTTTACACGGTATCTCACCGTAACTCAATTATATGGACAGGGTAGTATATCACATACGGTTATGTAACGGCAACCGTGTCTAACACGGTTTGGTGCGGAAATCATGTGTGATGTTGTAATACCCAACACAAACGACATGTACAAACAGTGTGCTGTATACAACATATATATAGTGCCATTAGTAGTTCCCGACCGTTAGCTTATCTCCACAGTTTCCCCATTTCCCCAAAATCTCTACATAGCCTCCAAATTCCCTCGCCTGGCGCTGACATTGCGGGAATGCGGACGAGTGGTGCTGATGGTTTCGGTGCGGCTGCTCCTGCTCGTATCGCCGCCACGACGGCGGTCTCCGCCGAGCACTTGCCTAAGGTCATCAGAAGGCAGGTGTACTACAGATCCGAATCGTCCTGTCAGGTTCCAATCTATCCCGATCTTTTTTAGCATGTCCAAAGTATAGATCCTTGTTGAATCCGTCCTGAATGACCCCCCCCCCAGGAAAGCGATCTGCCGCCAGATCCAGAGCTTGACTCCAGACTCCCGCAACACGGGCACACTCCCGCTCGACGTGTATGCACGGAGGGATTCGACATTGGCAGGCGGTTTCTCAGTTGCCCCTTAGAGGTTAGTGCTAATGAAGTTCATCATTTTACTTCAGTTAATGCCACCGCTCATCCAGAATACTGTTTAACATTGGCAGGGATACGAGGCTTGTGCCTTTGTTAACTGGCTGGATGAAGAATGGCATGGCAGGGCTCGGAGTGTTATCACCAAGCTCGCAGAAGATAACGTAAAGCTGAAGAAGAAACTGGCTGATATGGAATGTACAATCAGTACGATGAAGCAAGAAAGAATCAATCACAGGCAACAGATGAAAGCAAGAGACAAGAAGGAACTAGCATGTGTAGTTGTGGTTGTCGCATTAGCCATGTTCTATGCGCTGTTTGCAATGATGATTAGGGGTTTTGTTTGACAGTATTGCTAAAGCACATCTAGATGTGCTCTAAGTAATGCACATCTAGGTCCTATGCCATTGATGTTACGCGGAGATTCGTGCAGATATTTTTCTTTGTCTTTTTTCTTTTCCTTTCTAGTTTGAGTATTACACGCTTTATCAATAAGAAGAGCTCAATGTATTGCTTGCCAACTGTCCTACTCCGTTCGTACCGGTACCGGTGCAGAATCCCAAAACTCGTTCCTTGTTTTTATCCTGAAAAAGGAAACCGACCAAATAGCCAATAGGAGTCCTGCGCAACCCCGGGAATTTGGAGCGACTGGGTACAAATAATTGCGGTTGATTATATCAGCGGTTAGATAATACGTCAACCCCCGCTTCAATCCCCGCTTCAATTGGCATACCCCGCTTAAGTGTCCACCATCTTCATCGTCCCCGGCAGGCCGCGCTACACACTGGCACACACTCTGCAGCCATGTCGAGGGATAGCGAGGACGACAGTTCGGCCAGCAGTCTGGCGCCCGATGATACGTCAACATCGGAATCATCCCGCTCGTCTTCCATGAGTCCGGCGTCGAGCCCAGACCTCGATTACATCCGGTTCATGGAAGGGATGCCTCCTCCGGAGTCGTCAGACGACAACCAGACGGACGAGGAGCCGTTGGAGGACGAAGAAGAGGACGACGATGGTGAGGAGGAGGAATGGTCGAACGAGGAGGAGGAGGACGACGACAGCAACGACGATGACGACGGTGGCGGCGATGAAAAGCCAATGGTCAGCGGCAAGAAGCGTCCTCGCCAAGACGATGTCGTGGGGCCATCCAACAAGAACATCAAGAAGAAGAAAGACTAAATTAAGCAGACTGTATATATCTCTGTTTATCCTGTCAATCTCATCGCAGACGGTTATTAATATGTATTCGACAGAGATCTTCTACATTATCGCCAACAGGTTGGTTTGTTGAACTGTGTGCCCTGACGAGCACACAATTCACAAAAAAGACCGTATGGGCTGTCTATAATGATCGCACAAAATTCTAATTACCGACCTATTTGTCGGGTATCACACACATCTTGTTACACCGAATCGTTTGTGTTCACCTCACTCATCACAAACGGTTCATTGGAGTGAACTGTATGCCGTATATCGCACACACCTTGATCTGGCTGACCGTTTCTGTTGTTCTGTCTCATCGCAAACAGTTTGTACAGATCAACCGTATGCCCCTCATCACACACACAACTATAATCTGAACCGTGTTTGATGTATCATTCATCGCAAACGTTTTGCATCATTTCTGACGATTTTCATACAACACCGTTTGCGATTATTGCATCGCACACAGTTTCTTGAAGGGTCTCTGATTGTAGTGTCGTGTTAGCAGCATCCTGCAGTAGTGTAGGCCGACTAGATCGATTTTTCTTGCCATGGGAAGAGGTGCTTTGTGATGGGTTTGATCGTGCGGTGTTCTTTCCCAGTGACAGAAGGGGCAGGAAGACACGTATTGATCGTTGATATTAAGGATAACAAGATGGGGTCTATCCCTACATGAATAGATCTTGTCTACATCATGTCATCGTTCTTATTGCATTACTCCGTTTCTCCTTGAACTTAATACACTAGATGCATGCTAGATAGCGGTCGATGTGTGGAGTAATAGTAGTAGATGCAGGCAGGAGTCGGTCAACTAATCTTGGACGTGATGCCTATATATTGATCATTGCCTGGATATCGTCATAATTATTTGAGGTTCTATCAATTGCTCAACAGTAATTTGTTTACCCACCGTGTGCTATTTCTTGAGAGAAGCCACTAGTGAAATCTACCGGCCCCAGGTCTATTCTTTATCATATTTGCTTTGAGATCTATTTTTATTTGGTTTTGTTTTCAGATCTGTTATTCCAACAACCCAAAAATACCTTGCTGCACTTTTTATTTGCATGTTTTATTTCGCGTTTTATCGAGATCTATTTATCCAATCTATCATAATTTTTATCTCGTCAACGTGACAATTTCTGGCGCCGTTACCCGTAGAGGGATTGACAACCCCTCATAAGCGTCGGGTTGCAAGTATTTGTTCTTTGTGTGCAGGTACCATTTACATAGTGTTGCTTGGTTCTCCTACTGGATTGATAACCTTGGTTTCATAACTGAGGGAAATACCTACCGTAGTTGTACTGCATCATCCCTTCCTCTTTGGGGAAATACAGATGTAGTTGAAGCGACATCACCCCACTGGCTACTTGGTCTAAGCCTCCACAAGGTTGGGTTAAACTCAACATTGATGGTTCACTTTCTTTGGATGGACGAGCTAGTGCTGGTATGGTGCTTTGTGATAGTAATGACGCCATTATTTTTTCGGTCATGTCATGATCTTTTTTCTTGTTGGGAACTATCGCTTACACTGTTCAGGAGCGAATTTCCAGTGCAAATAGAAGTGGATTCGAGTGAGCAGGCCAGAATTTTGAATAGCAACAAAATTGATAGATCAGTCTACTCCTCTTTGGTTTGAGAGATCAAATATCTTTTATATCTCTGTCAATATTGTATTACCCGCAATGGTGCTGGTGTTGGTGCTAGTGCTAGTGCAGGCCAGAGCAGCGCGAGCACCTTGAAGAAGGCGTGTATGGTGTCATGCAGGCGCATCTTGAGAGAATGCAGGTGTATCTCATTGTCAGAATGGGGTTAGTAATTACTTAGCAATTTTTGCTAGGCTAGACAGCAGAACTGTGGTTTTGCTGGGCTCTAGTCTGCCAAACACACTTGAGCTTTGTAATGATGACTGAAATGTGCCAAATCCGTGAGTAATATAAGTTTCGCCCAAAAAAAAGGAAATATTACCATCTGAACCACTGCTGGATTTAAATCATCGCATCTTAGCACTAGGAATTCCAAGGGGATGCACCAAAACCCCTCCTCCATCTGTTTGCGGACATCACAAATTATCTGCCAAAACTGGCCTCTGGGCGACATCCCCCATATGTCCTCCCCATTTCAAATGGCCACCAAATTTATACATAAGATCATCACAAAAGCACATAGGACTTGCATAGTTCATCACATACACATAGAAAACACATAGTTCATCACATAAACATAGGACACAAACTGTTCATGACATAATTAAACATAAGCCAAACTAAGCATGACCTAGTGACTACAATCACCCTCCCGAAGTTGAGGTGCAGCTCAACGACCTTCATGCCGTGGACGTCGGCGTTGTTCCAGTGACACCTCCAACAAGTTGTGGCATGTTGCTCACAGAGAAGGCGTTGGCCTTGCGCACACATCTTCAACTTGCCGACGGGCGTATCACTCAGGGACAATGAAGCCCTTCTCGAGTGCGGCACTGGGCGTCGCTTTCCTGCATCATCTGCGACCGACTGAGCACCCATTGAACTAGGAGCTTCTCATTCTAGAGACCTTTGACGACGACGATGATGCCTTTCTAGAGGACCTTCAACGACGGCACTGCCTAGCATGGGGAGCACGTCCACTCCGACAAGGATGTCGTCCCGCGCAAGGACAAGTTCCCTCCACAGAGGATGAGTGCCCACTGATACGTCTCCAACGTATCTATAATTTTTTATTGTTCCATGCGGTTATATTATCATTCTTGGATGTTTTACAATCATTTTATAGCAAATTTATATCATTTTTTGGGACTAACCTGTTGACATAGTGCAAAGGGCCAGTTGTTGTTTTTTGCTTGTTTTTTTACTTTGCATGAAATCAATACCAAACGGAGTCCAAACGCAGTGAAATTTTTTGGAGATCTTTTCTAGACCAGAAGACACCTGTTGGGACAAAGAAGTACCAGAGGGGGGCTCCGAGGGGAGCACAACCCACCTGGGCGCGCCTGGGGGCCCAAGCGCGCCATGGTGGGTTGTGCCCACCTCGGCCACCTCCCGCACCGCCTCTTTGCTCTATAAATACGCCGAAAATCCAAAAGCCCTAGGGGAGTCGACAAAACACAATTCCAGCCGCCGCAAGTTCGAGAACCACAAGATCCAATCTGGACACCATCACGGAGGGGTTCATCATCCTCATTGGTGCCTCTCCGATGATGCGCGAGTAGTTCATTGTAGACCTACGGGTGCATAATTAGTAGCTAGATGGCTTCCTCTCTCTCTTTTGATTCTCAATACAACGGTCTCTTGGAGATCTATTTGATGTAAATCTTTTTGCGGTGTGTTTGTTGGGATCCGATGAACTTTGAGTTTATGATCAGATCTATTTTATCCATGAAAGTTCTTTGAGTTTTGATCGCTTATATGCATGATTACTTTTAGCCTCGTATTTCCTCTTCGAATATTTGGTTTAGTTAGGCCGACTAGACCCTAGAGGGGATTTTGGGAATCCCACCAACAAAAAAAGGGATTTCTTTTACTCAAGGAGTTCAAATTTTAGACAAGTTGAGTGATTTGCACAAACATATGGTCGAGTTGCAAAAATATAACAAACCTCTCAAACATATTAGTGGAAATCTCAATCGTATGAATACTTTGATTACTCTTTGCAATAAACGGTTGGATATTTTAGATCTCAAGATGGTTTCTTTTCCTGAGAATTTGGGGAAACGCAAAGAGCCTCCCGGATTTGAGAAAGCCCTTACCAAAGTAGCAAAAACCAAAGATGATAATACTTAGATCTATGCATTATGCCTAGCTAGGGGCATAAAACGATAGTGCTTGTTAGGAGGCAACCCAATGAATAAATTTTATTTTTGCCTTTTTCTTTCTGTTCTTGAGTGTTTGCACAATTATGCTACTGTTATGATTGTGTTTCTATGTTTTAGTTAGTGCTTGGGCCAAGCAAAGCCTTTGGGATCATGTTGGGTGATAGTTGATTTGATCTTGTTGAAAAACAGAAACTTCTGCGCCCAGTAAAATAATTTTCAATATTCACAGAAGCGCGATAAAATCCTGATTTTTGTACACAAAATTGATATACAAATTGCCCACGTTGTCCTAATTTTTCAAAATGTTTGGAGTTACATAAGTATACAAAGTTTTCAGGTTGCTACCGACTGCTCTGTTTTTGACAGATTGTGTTTTCTTTGCGTTGTGTGCTTATTTTGATGAATCTATGGTTCTTATCGGGGGGTATAAGCCCTGGTAAAGTTGAAATATAGTAGATATAATGCAAAAATAAAATATGAATGGTTTTGAAATAGTACTTAGAGTGGTGATTTGCTTTGTTATACTAACGGATCTCACGAAGGTTTTGTTGAGTTTTGTGTGATTGAAGTTTTCAAGTTTTGGGTGAGAACATGATGGATGAAGGAACTTATAGCATGTGACGAATGAAAATATAGCTCCAAGTGAGGTTACTGATAATGTTGGAGACGAAAGAGGGGATGCCTTCCGAGGCATCCCCAAGCCTAGTTGCTTGGATCTTTCTTGGATATTAACTTGGGGTGCCTTGGGCATCCCCAAGCTTAGAGTCTTTTCACTCCTTATTCTCCTCATATCGATGTCTCACCCAAAACTTGAAAACTTCATTGACATCAAACTTAACGGAACTTCGTGAGATAGGTTAGTATGATAAAGAGCAAACCATTCACTTTGGTACTGTTAAAGACAAGATTCATAATTGTTCTCACACAATGCCTACTGTACCCTATCATTTCTACAATTTATATTGAGCAATATAAGCCATAGAAACTAGATAACAAGCAAACTATGCATTGAAAACAGAATCTGTCAAAAACAGAACAGTCTGTAGGAATCTGTACTCCAACCATACTTATGCTACTCCAAAAATTCTGAAATATTAGGACAACGTAGGTTATTTGTATATATATCACCTACAAAAAATTCAGATCAAAATCACGTTCCAGTGAATTTTCAAAATTCCTGGACTGAGCGCAAAAGTTTCTATTTTTGGATAGAATCAAGTCAACTATCATCCACACTATCCCAAAGGCTTTACTTGGTACTTTATTGAAACAAAAACTATAAAACATGATTACTACAGTAGCCTAATCATGTGAACACACAAAAACAGTAGGGGTAAATGTTTGGTTGTCTCCCAACAAGCGCTTTTCTTTAATGCCTTTTAGCTAGGCATGACGATTTCAATGATGCTCACATAAAAGTAAAGAATTGAAGAATAACAAGAGCATCATGAATCACATTCCAAGCACATTTAAGCCTAACCCACTTCAGTAGCATCACGAATGAGTTCAACAATATAACTATCACATAAAGCATTCTTTTCATGATACATAAGCATAGAAATTTTACTACTCTCCACATAAGAAAATTTATTATCATGAATAGTAGTGGGAGCAAACTCAACAAAATAACTATCATGGGATTGAAAATTAAAATCATGATGACAAATTCATGGTTATCATTATTCTTTATAGCATACATGTCATCACCATAATCATCATATATAGGAGGCATGCTTTCATCATAACAAATATTCTCATCAAAACTCGGGGGACTAAAAATATCATCTTCATCGAACATAGCATCCCAAAGCTTATGGCTTTGCATATCATTAGCATCAAGGATATTCAATGAATTCATACTAACAACATTGCAATCATGCTCATCATTCATGCCAATCATTTTATTGAGTTCTTATTCTATCAATTGAGCACAGTTTTCTTTTCCATCATTTTCAAGAAAGACATGATAAAGATGAACAATATGAGACCACCTCAATTCCATTTTTTTGTCGTTTTCTTTTATAAACCAAACTAGTGATAAAACAAGAAACTAAAAGATTCAATTGCAAGATCTAAAGATATACCTTCAAGCACTAACCTCCCCGGCAACGGCGCCAGAAAAGAGCTTGATGTCTACTACACAACTTGTTCTTGTAGACTCGTGTTGGGCCTCCAAGCGCAGAGTTTTGTAGGACAGTAGCAAATTTCCCTCCAGTGGATAAGCTAAGGTTTATCAATCTGTGGGAGGCGTAGGATGAAGATGGTCTCTCTCAAACAACCCTGCAACCAAATAACAAAGAGTCTCTTGTGTCCCCAACACACCAAATACAATGGTAATTTGTATAGGTGCACTAGTTCGGCGAAGAGATGGTGATAAAAGCGTAGTAATGATAGTAGATATTGATTTTTGTAATAGTAACAATATAAAACAGCAAGGTAGCAATTGATAAAACGAAGCACAAATGGTATTGCAATGCTTGAAAATGAGGCCTAGGGTCCGTACTTTCGCTAGTGCAATCTCTCTGCAATGCTAATCTAATTGGATCATATAACCATCCCTCAAAGTGCGATGAAGAATCACTCCAAAGTTCTTATCTAGCGGAGAACATTAGAAGAAATTGTTTGTAGCTATTTTCTTCGATCGATCTATCCAAGAGTTCGTACTAAAATACCACCAAGGTATTCTTTCCGATCGATCTATCAAGAGTTCGTACTAGAATAACACCAAAGCAAATTCAGATTCGTAATACTCCAACACAAAGAACCTCAAAGAGTGCCCCAATATTTCTACCAGAGAAACAAAAGACGATAACATGCATCAACCCCTATGCATAGATTACCCCAATGTCACCTTGGGAATCCGCGAGTTGAGTGCCAAAACATATATCAAGTGAATCAATATAATACCCCATTGTCACCACATGTATTCATATGCAAGACATATATCAAGTGCTCCCAAGTCCATAAAAGTATTCAATCCAATAAAACGAAATCTCAAAGGGAGAACTCAATTCATCACAACAAGATAGAGAGGGGAAACACCATATGATCCAACTATATTAACAAAGCCCGCGATACATCAAGATCGTGACATCTCAAGAACACGAGAGAGAGAGAGAGAGATTAAACACATAGCTACTGGTACAAATCCTCAGCCCCGAGGGTGGACTGATAACCCACAAGTATAGGGTATCGCAACAGTTTTTGAGGGTAGAGTATTCAACCCAAATTTATTGATTTGACACAAGGGGAGCCAAAGAATATTCTCAAGTATTAGCAGTTGAGTTGTCAATTCAACCACACCTGAAAGACTTAATATCTGCAGCAAAGTATTTAGTAGCAAAGTAGTATGGAAGTAACGGTAATGGTGGCAAAAGTAACAATAGTTGTTTTAACATAGGGTGACACAGAACTAGCTCCAGTTCATCAATGTAATGTAGGCATGTATTCCGAATATAGTCATACGTGCTTATGGAAAAGAATTTGCATCACATCTTTTGTCCTACCCTCCCGTGGCAGCGGGGTCCTATTGGAAACTAAGGGATATTAAGGCCTCCTTTCAATAGAGTACCGGACCAAAGCATTAACACTTAGTGAATACATGAACTCCTCAAACTACGGTCATCACCGGGAGTGGTCCCGATTATTGTCACTTCGTGGTTGCCGGATCATAACACATAGTAGGTGACTATTGACTTACAAGATAGGATCAAGAACTCACATATATTCATGAAAACATACTAGGGTCAGATCTGAAATCATGGCACTCGGGCCCTAGTGACAAGCATTAAGCATAGCAAAGTCCTAGCAACATCAAGCTTAGAACATAATGGATACTAGAGATCAAACCCTAACAAAACTAAATCGATTACATGGTAAATCTCATCCAACCCATCACCGTCCAGCAAGCCTACGATGGGATTACTCACGCACGGCGGTGAGCATCATGAAATTGGTGATGGAGGAAGGTTGATGATGACAACGGCGACGGATTCCCCTCTACGGAGCCCCGAACAGACTCCAGATCAGCCCTCCCGAGGAAGATTAGGGCTTGGCGGCGGCTCCGTATTGTAAAACGTGATGAATCCTTCTCTTTGATTTTTTTCTCCCCGAACTTGAATATATGGAGTTGGGGTTGAGGTCGGTGGAGTCCCAGGGGGCCCACGAGGCAGGGGCGTGCCCCACGGGGCGCCGTGCACCCTCGTGGACAGGGTGTGGACCCCCTGATGCTGATTCTTTCGCCAGTATTTTTCATTAATTCCAGGAGGTGTCTCCGTGGATTTTCAGGTCATTCCGAGAACTTTTATTTCTGCACAAAAATAACACCATGGCAATTCTGCTGAAAACAGCGTCAGTCCGGGTTAGTTCCATTCAAATCATGCAAGTTAGAGTCCAAAACAAGGGCAAAAGTGTTTGGAAAAGTAGATACGTTGGAGTGTATCAACTCCCCCAAGCTTAAACCTTTGCTTGTCCTCAAGCAATTCGGTTGACAAACTGAAAGTGATAAAGAAAAACTTTTACAAACTCTGTTTGATCTTGTTGTTGCAAATATGTAAAGCCATCATTCAAGTGTTCAGCAAAGATTATGAACTAACCATATTCATAATAACATTTAGGTCTCATGTTTACTCATATCAATGGCATAATCAACTAGCAAGCAATAATAATAAATATCGGATGATAACACTTTCTCGAAACAATCATAACATAATATAACAAGATGGTATCTCGCTAGCCCTTTCTGAGACCGCAAAACATAAATGCAGAGCACCCCTGAAGATCAAGGACTGACTAGACATTGTAATTCATGGTAAAAGAGATCCAGTCACAGTCATACTCAATGTAAATTAATAGCAATGCATGTGCATGACAGCGGTGCTCTTCAACTGGTGCTTTTTAATAAGAGGATGGTGACTCAACATAAAAGTAAATAGATAGGCCCTTCGCAGAGGGAAGCAGGGATTTGCAGAGGTGCCAGAGATCGAGTTTTGAAATAGAGATTGAATAATATTTTGAGTGGCATACTTTCATTGTCAACATAACAACCAAGAGATCTCGATATATTCCATGCTACACACATTATAGGTGGTTCCCAAATAGAATGGTAAAGTTTATACTCCCCCACCACCAACAAGCATCAATCCATGGCTTGCCCGAAACAACGGGTGCCTCCAACTAACAACAATCCTGGGGAAGTTTTGTTTGTAATTATTTTGATTTGAGCATGGGACTCGGCATCCCGGTTACCGGCCATTTTCTCGTGAGTGATGAGCGGAGTCCACTCATCGTGAGAATAACCCACCTAGCATGGAAGATATAGACAACCCTAGTTGATACATGAGCTATTCGAGCATACAAAATAGAATTTCATTTGAAGGCTTAGAGTTTGGCACATACAAATTTACTTGGAACGGCAGGTAAATACCGCATATAGGAAGGTATGGTGGACTCATATGGAATAACTTTGGGGTTTTATGGAAGTGGATGCACAAGCAGTATTCCCGCTTAGTACAAGTGAAGGCTAAAAAGAGACTGGGAAGCGACCAACTAGAGAGCGACAACAGTCATGAACATGCATTAAGATTAATCAACAATGAGTGCAAGCTTGAGTAGGATATAAATCACCATGAACATAAATATCGTGGAGGCTATGTTGATTTTGTTTCAACTACATGCGTGAACATGTGCCAAGTCAAGCCACTCGAATCGTTCAAAGGAGGATACCACCCTATCATACCACATCACAGCCATTTTAATAGCATGTTGGCACGCAAGGTAAACCATTATAAACTCCTAGCAAATTAAGCATAGCATGAGCAACTATAATCTCTAATTGTCATTGCAAACATGTTTCATTCATAATAGGCTGAATCAGGAACGATGAACTAATCATATTTACAAAAACAAGATAGGTCGAGTTCATACCAGCTTCTCTCATCTCAATCAGTCCATCATATATTGTCATTATTGCCTTTCACTCACAAGACGGAACAGTGTGGATAATAATAATAGTGCACATGCATTGGACTAAGCTGGAATCTGCAAGCATTTAATACAAGGGAGAAGACAAGGTAATATGGGCTCTTGGTTAAATCAACAATAATGCATCTAAGAGCCACTCAACATTTTCATCATGGTCTTCTCCTCTCGACCCCCAAAGTAAAGAAAAGAAAGAAAACTATTTACACGGGAAAGCTCCCAACAAGCAAAAGAAGAACGAGAAATCTTTTTGGGTTTTCTTTTAATTACTACTACTATAGGCATGGAAAGTAAACTAGCTAAAAGCTACAACTAATTTTTTGGTTTTTCTTAAGGTTTTTCAGACACACAAGAAGAAGGCTTAGAAAATAAAATAAACTAGCATGGATAACACAATGAAAAAGTATGAGCACCGACAACTAGCATGAGTGTGTGAACATGAATGTAATGTCGGTGAGAAATACGTACTCCGCCAAGCTTACGTTTTTGGCCTAAGTTGGTCTATGGCCATTTCTGACCTGGCGGATATCCAAAGTCGTAACTGCGGTTGTACTGAGATGCAATAGCTACTGCCTGAAGAGCTGCATCTTGGAGGCGAGCTGCCTCCGTCCTGCTCTCATACTCGTTCGCCTCCTCCCTGGTTATAACATATCTCCTTTTTGCCTGAAAGTTAAAGAAAGTAGGAGCAGGGAGGGCAACATGGACAGTGCGCTGTCTGTCAAAGATTAGTCGGTACTGGAGGGGCTGTTCATTCCTCTCAAGAAACTGATGGCGAACCATAGCACTATAATCTAGATAAGCAGGAGGCAATTCCATATCATTTTCATGTATGGGTACATCAAGATAATTAGCTACACGAGTTGCATAAATTCCACCAAACAAATCTCCACTTGTACCATTAAGATGCAACCTTCATGCGACAATGCCCCCCAAAGTTATATTGTTTATCACCTAATACCGCACTCTTGAGGACACTAAGATCTGGAACGCACATGTGACAAGCCTCATCTTTACTGTTAATGCATCTACCAATAAAGAGAGAAAAATAATGTATGGAGGGGAAATGAATGCTCCCTATGGTATCTTGTGTGATTTCTCTAGATTCCCCCACAGTGATACTAGCAGGAAAGTCTTTATATTCAGATTTGCGAGGTTCACTAACATTGCCCCACTGCGGGAGTTTACAAGCAGTATTAAAATCTTCTAGGTCCATGGTATATGATTTATCATAAAGATCAAATAAAACAGTGTGAGAATTGCGCGAGGATGTAAATTTAAACCTCCTCACAAAGGAATCCATTAGGTAGCGGTATTGTAGGCACTTATCTGACACGAAGCCCTCAAGATCAGCGTTACACACATACACGTCAAATTCATCCCTGATGCCTGCTTGGACCATAAACTCCTCTGACGTCCATTCACAAGGCCGCACTTGAGCTTCCCTCGGTGGTTCATCGTCCGGCTCACGTATCGCGAGCCTTGGTCCTTGCTTCCTTGAGGAACCACCTTGCTACATTTTCTAAGCATTTTTCTTTCTCTGAAAATTTTCTGAAATTTTAGTGACTCAAAATAAAAGTGAACCAAACTCAACAAGATTGATAGCAACTACTCCCACAAGTGCCTAGACGTTATATCATGCATTAAAACTACTTTGCACCATATAAATTTGACATGCAAGCTCAAGAACAGGGTCACCTAAGCAACAAAAAATTGCAATAAATAAAGCAGTAGAACAAAAACTAATTGGATGAATGGAGGAGTCACATACCGAAGAACAATCTCCCCAAACAGTTTTGTGAATGAAGCTTTGAGCAAAGATATTGAAAATGGCAGCAAGATGAGCTAGAACATAGGTTTGAGCTATGGGAGGATTTTCTCTGGAGGAAGACAAAGTGAGTGGGTGCTGGAATAAGTTGAGGGGGTCCACGTGGGGCCCACGACGCAGGGGCGCTCCCCAGGGGCTGGGCGCGCCCTGTGCCCTCGTGGCCAAATGGTGGGCCCCCCTGGTGTGTTCTCAGTGCCAGAAGTTCTTAAATATTCTACAAAAAATCATATTTCATTTTCAGGACGTTCGGAGAACTTTTATTTTTGGGGTATTTTTTTATTTCAAGGATAATTCAGAAAACAGACAGAAAATACTATTTTTACTTTATTCAATCTAAATAACATAAAGTAAAAGAAGGGTACAGAGAGTTGTGCTTTCTAACTTCATCCATCTCGTGCTCATCAAAAGGAATCCACTAACAAGGTTGATCAAGTCTTGTTAACAAACTCTTTCCGAATCGCAATGAAACCGGAGAATTTTCGAATAACGGGGATATGCATGTCCCCAACAATAAGAATATCATATTTCTTCTTGATAGTAGGAAGAGGAAATTCAAAACCTCCAATAGTAATCATTGAAATTTTTCCAATAGAATTGATACTGTGGACTTGAGGTTGTTTCCTCGGAAAATGTACCATATGCGCATTACCATTAACATGAAAAGTGACATTGCCTTTGTTGCAATCAATAACAGCCCCTGCAGTATTCAAAAAGGGTCTACCAAGGATAATCGACATACTATCGTCCTCGGGAATATCGAGAATAACAAAGTTCGTTAAAATAGTAACGTTTGCAACCACAATAGGCACATCCTCACAAATACCGATAGGTATAGCAGTTGATTTATCGGCCATTTGCAAAGATATTTCAGTAGGTGTCAACTTATTTAAATCAAGTCTATGATATAAAGAGAGAGGCATAACACTAACACCGGCTCCAAGATCACGTAAAGCAGTTTTAACATAGTTTCTTTTAATGGAGCATGGTATAGTTAGTACTCCTGGATCACCTAGTTTCTTAGGTATTCCACCTTTAAAAGTATAATTGGCAAGCATGGTGGAAATTTCAACTTCTGGTATCTTTCTTTTATTTGTAACAATATCTTTCATATACTTAGCGTAAGGATTCATTTTAAGCATATCAGTCAAACGCATACGCAAAAAGATAGGTCTAATCATTTCAACAAAGCACTCAAAATCCTCATCATCCCTTTTCTTGGATGGTTTAGGAGGAAAAGGCATGGGTTTATGAACCCATGGTTCTCTTTCTTTATCGTGCTTCATAGCAACGAAGTCTCTCTTATCATAACGTTGATTCTTTGATTGTGGGTTATCAAGATCAATAGCAGGTTCAATCTCTACATCATTGTTATTGCTAGGTTGAGCATCAACATGAACATCATCATTAACACTAGGTTCATGTTCATTACCAGATTGTGTTTCAGCATCAGAAATAGAAATATCATTGGGATTCTCAAGTGTGTCAACAACAGGTTCACTAGAAGCATGCAAAGTCCTATCATTTTTATTTTTCTTCTTCTTAGAAGGACTAGGTGTATCAACATTAGTTTTCTGAGAGTCTTGCTCAATCCTCTTAGGGTGGCCCTCAGGATACAAAGGTTCCTGAGTCATTTTACCCCCTCTACTCATAACTCTAACATCATTATCATTTTTCTTATTATTTAATTCATTGAGCAAATCATCTTGAGCTTTAAGCACTTGTACTACCTGAGTGGTAACCATATAGAAGCATGTTTACTAATAAGTTTAAGGTCACCTTTAACTCTAGACATATAATCACTCAAGTGTTCAACCATATAAGCATTACGTTTCAATTGTCTACCAACATAAGCATTAAAGTTTTCTTGCTTAACAATAAAATTATCAAACTCATCCAAGCATTGGCTAGCAGACTTATTACGAGGAATATCACCTTCATCAAATCTATAGAGAGAATTTACCTTTACTACCTGTGTCGGGTTATTAATACCATGTATTTCTTCAATAGGTGGTAAATTCTTAACATCTTCAGCTTTAATACCCTTTTCTTTCATAGATTTCTTTGCCTCTTGCATATCTTCAGGACTGAGAAATAGAATACCCCTTTTGTTCGGAGTTGGCTTAGGAGTTGGTTCAGGAAGTGTCCAATCATTATCATTACTCAATATATTATTTAATAGCAATTCAGCTTGCTCAACATTTCTTTCCCTGAAAACACAACCAGGACAACTATCCAGGTGGTCTCTGGAAGCATCGGTTAGTCCATTATAAAAGATATCAAGTATTTCATTTTTCTTGAGAGGATGATCAGGCAAAGCATTAAGTAATCGGAGAAGCCTCCCCCAAGCTTGTGGGAGACTCTCTTCTTCAATTTGCACAAAACTATATATTTCCCTTAAGGCAGCTTGTTTCTTATGAGCGGGGAAATATTTAGCAAAGAAGTAATAAATCATATCCTGGGGACTACGCACACAACGAGGAGCAAGAGAATTAAACCATGTTTTAGCATCACCCTTTAATGAGAACGGAAATAACTTAAGGATATAGTAGTAACGAATTTTTTCCTCATGAGTGAATAGGGTGGCTATATCATTCAATTTAGTAAGATGTGCCACAACAGTTTCAGATTAATAGCCATAAAAAGGATCAGATTCAACCAAAGTAATTAACTCAGGATCGACAGAGAAATCATAATCCTTATCAGAAATACAGATAGGTGAAGTAGCAAAAGCAGGGTCATATTTCATTCTAGCATTCAAAGACTTTTCTTTCAGCTTAGCTGACAGTTTCTTAAGATCATATCTATCTTTGCACCAAAAAGGTCTATAGCAGTTTCTTCATCCATAACATAACCCTCAGGCACATCAGGGAATTCATATCTAAGGGAGAATCTTCATCATCACTTTCATCAATATTATCTGTTTCAATAATTTCATTCTCTCTAACCCTAGAAAGTTGTTCATCAAGAAATTCACCTAATGGCACAATATTATCAAGCATAGAAGTAGTTTCATCATAAGCATCATGCAAAGCAGAAGTGGCATCATCAATAACATGTGACATATCAGAATCAATAACAGGAGTAGGTGTCGCAAGTTTACTCAAAACAGAAGGTGAATCAAGTGCAGAGCTAGATGGCAGTTCCTTACCTCCCCTCGTAGTTGAGGGATAAATCTTGGTTCTTTCATCTGTCAAGTTCCTCATAGTGATCAACAAATATAAATCCCAAGTGACTCAAAGAAAAGAGCTATGCTCCCCGGCAACGGCGCCAGAAAATAGTCTTGATAACCCATGAGTATAGGGGATCGCAACAATTTTTGAGGGTAGAGTATTCAACCCAAATTTATTGATTCGACACAAAGGGAGCCAAAGAATATTCTCAAGTATTAGCAGTTGAGTTGTCAATTCAACCACACCTGAAAGACTTAATATCTGCAGCAAAGTATTTAGTAGCAAAGTAGTATGGAAGTAACGGTGGTAAAAGTAACAATAGCAGTTTTTGTACTAATCATAACAGTGGCAACGGAAAAGTAACTAAGAAAAGATCAATATGTGAAAAGCTCATAGGCAATGGATCAATGATGGATAATTATGTCGGATGTGATTCCCCATGCAATAGTTATAACATAGGGTGACACAGAACTAGCTCCAGTTCATCAATGTAATGTAGGCATGTATTCTGACTAAAGTCATATGTGCTTATGGAAAAGAACTTGCATGACATCTTCTGTCCTACCCTCCCGTGGCAGCGGGGTCCTATTGGAAACTACGGGATATTAAGGCCTCCTTTTAATAGAGTACTGGACCAAAGCATTAACACTTAGTGAATACATGAACTCCTCAAACTACGGTCATCACCGGGAGTGGTCCCGCTTATTGTCACTCCGGGGTTGCCGGATCATAAAACATAGTAGGTGACTATTGACTTGCAAGATAGGATCAAGAACTCACATATATTCATGAAAACATAATATGTTCAGATCTGAAATCATGGCACTCGGGCCCTAGTGACAAGCATTAAGCATAGCAAAGTCATAGCAACATCAAGCTTAGAACATAATGGATACTAGGGATCAAACCCTAACAAAACTAACTCAATTACATGGTAAATCTCATCCAACCCATCACCGTCCAGCAAGCCTACGATGGGATTACTCACGCACGGTGGTGAGTATCATGAAATTGGTGATGGAGGAAGGTTGATGATGACGACGGCGACGGATTCCCCTCTCCGGAGCCTCGAACGGACTCCAGATCAGCCCTCCCGAGGAAGATTAGGGCTTGGCGGCGGCTTCGTATCGTAAAATGCGATGAATCCTTCTCTCTAATTTTTTCCTCCCCGAACATGAATATATGGAGTTGGGGTTGAGGTCGGTGGAGTCCCAGGGGGCCCACGCTGCAGGGGGCGCCCCTGCATCCTCGTGGACTAGGTGTGGGCCCCCTGATGCTGATTCTTTCGCCAGTATTTTTTATTAATTCCAAAACGTGTCACCGTGGATTTTCAGGTCATTCCGAGAACTTTTATTTCTGCACAAAAATAACACCATGGCAATTCTGCTGAAAACAGCGTCAGTCCGGGTTAGTTCCATTCAAATCATGCAAGTTAGACTCCAAAACAAGGGCAAAAGTGTTTGGAAAAGTAGATACATTGGAGACGTATCATGGACTACTCCCTCCTCATCATGGTGGCCGCCGGGATGATGATGACGATCGGTGATGATTTCCCCCTCCGACAGGGTGCCGGAACGGGGTCTAGATTAGTTTTTCGTGTCTACAGAGGCTTGCGGCGGCGAAACTTCTGATCTAGGGTTATCTCGAGGGTTTTTGGAATATTTGGCAATTTATAGGGCGAAGAGGCGGTGCATGAGGCCACCGAGGTGGGCACAACCCACCAGGGCCTGGACCCCCAGGCGCGCCCAGGTGGGTTGTGCCTCCCTCGGGGCACCCCTCTAGTACTTCTTTGGCCCATGTTGCTTCTTCTGGTCCATAAAGATACTCCAGAAAGTTTCGTTGCGTTTGGACTCCGTTTGGTATTGACTTTCTGCGATGTAAAATTCAAGCAAAAAACATCAACTGGCAATAGGCACTATGTCAATAGGTTAGTCCCAAAAAAGGATATGAAGTTGCTATAAAATGATTGTAAAACATCCAAGAATGATAATATAACAGCGGAACAATAAAAAAATATAGATGCGTTGGGGATGTATCACATATCATGAGTTTTGCTTGGAGCGTCTTGTATTATATGAGTCTTTGCTTGTTTTGATTTTTAGTTTGTGTCATCTATCCTTGCTGGACACACCTATTCGAAAGAGCCAAAATTATGCTATGATTTGTTAGAATTTCTCTATATGCTTCACTTATTTTTTTTTGAGCTATGGAATTGCTCTAGTGCTTCACTTATATCTTTTTGAGCACGGTGTGGTTTAATATTTTTGAAGAAATGCTCTCATGCTTCACTTAGATTCATTTGAGAGTTAATATTTTTGAAGAAATTCTCTCATGCTTCACTTATATTATTTTGAGAGAAGAAATTTTTTATGCTCGTGTTCTTCACTTAGATTTGTTTGAGCTTATCAAAAGCAACATATGAAACTAGTCCCAAAGTGTTAGATATTCAAGAGGGATATAATAAAAACTTTCATGAAGATCATTGGACAAAATAAACTTGATTCTTTGTAATAGTTTTGAGATATAATGATAGTGATATGTGAGTCATGTTGGTGAGTAATTATGCTTTAGTAAGAATATTGGTGTTAAGGTTTGTGATTCCCTATGCAAGCACGAAAGTCAATAGTTATGCAATGAAATTACATCCTACTTGTGGTGCATTATTCTGTGTTAGTTATGCTTAATGCTCGCTTATGTGATTTTTCGTTTCTTGGTTGGTTGCTTCTCAATCTTCTGCTAGCCTCCACTTGTACTAAGTAGAATTAGTACTTGTGCATCCAAAATCCTTTCAACCAGTTTTGCCACATCCACCATACCTACCTATATGCGGTATTTCCGTGCCATTCTAAGAAAATTTTTATGTGCCACCTCTAATTTTCAAAATGAATTCCTTTTTGTGTGCTCATACCGCTCATGAAGCGGCAGGGGGTGGCCAATATTTTCCATGCTAGATGTGTTATTCTCAAGATGAGTGTTTATTCACTTGTCATTGCACGAGAGTACGGCAAAGGTATTAGAGATGCCGAGTCCCGAAATCAAAAATGAATTTACTTTATGTTTTCAAATAATAAATTCCTTGGAAAGTGTTGGTATGGAAGGCACCCGTGGATACGGCTAGCCATGGAAAGTGAGAGAATGGTGGAAAAAGGAATAAAGTTTATTTTCTGTTTGGGGACCGCCTATGATATATCTAGCATGGAAAGTGTTGGGAATTACTCGGTCATTTTCGTTGACGGGAAAAATATGCCACCCAAATTTTTTATCTCTCAATTTTTGCTTTGAGCTCTGGGCACCTCTACAAATCCCTACTTCCCTCTGCGAAGGGCCTTTCTATTTACTTTATGCAATTTTTATTGTTAATTTGAGTCTCCATCTTCTCTTATAAAGCACCAACTAAGGGGCACTATGATCGTACTTGAGCATTGCATGTAGCTAATATGCGAGTGTGTTTCATGAATGGATCAATGATTGAGCATAATGGGCTAGGGATAGCTTGCATTAGTGTTGATATTTTGAAAGACTTGGTTGCTTGTTGATATGCTTGAGTATTGAAATCTTTATGTCAAAACTAGACTATTGCTTTGAACCATATAAAAGTCCATATGTCCATGCCACAAAAGAAAAGAATATGCGATGAACATGTTAGGCAGCATTGCACATAAAAAATTCTGTTTTTATCATTTACCTACTCGAGGACGAGCAGGAATTAAGCTTGGGGACGCCGATACGTCTCCAACGTATCTATAATTTTACATTCTTCCATGCTGTTATATTATCATGTTTGGATGTTTTAGAATCATTTTATAGCAACTTTATATCATTTTTTGGGACTAACCTATTGACAAAGTACCCAGGGCCAGTTGCTAATTTTTGCTTGTTTTTTACTTCGTAGAAAATCAATACCAAACGGAGTCCAAACATAGCAAAAAATTTTGGAGATTTTTTCTGGACCAGAAGACACCTGTTGGGCCAAAGAAGTACCAGAGGGGGCTCCGAGGGGAGCACAACCCACCTGGGCGCGCCTGGGGGCCCAGGCGCGCCCTGGTGGGTTGTGCCCACCTCGGCCACCTCATGCACCGCCTCTTTGCTCTATAAATACCCGAAAATCCAAAAACCCTGGGGAGTCGACGAAACAAAATTCCAGCCGCCGCAAGTTCTAGAACCACGAGATCCAATCTAGACACCATCATGGAGGGGTTCATCATCCTCATTGGTGCCTCTCCGATGATGCGTGAGTAGTTTATTATAGACCTACGGGTCCGTAGTTACTAGCTAAATGGCTTCCTCTATATCTTTTGATTCTCAAGACAATGGTCTCTTGGAGATCTATTTGATGTAACTCTTTTTGCGGTGTGTTTGTTGGGATCCGATGAACTTTGAGTTTACTATCAGATCTATTTTATCCATGAAAGTTATTTGAATTTTGATCTCTTATATGCATGATTACTTATAACCTTGTATTTCTTCTTCGAATATTTGGTTTAGTTAGGCCGACTAGATCAATTTTTCTTGCCATGGGAAGAGGTGCTTTGTGATGGATTCGATCGTGCGGTGTTCAACCCTGACACTATAAAATCACATTTTCGGAGGAAAAATTTGGGGGAGAAAGAATTATCGCGTTTCACGAGACTGAGCCGCCGCCACCTCCTGTTCTTCATCGGGAGGCTAGATCTGGAGTCTGTTTGGGGCTCCGGACAGGGGGGGGGAGGTCTTCGATCTTCGTCATCACCAACCCTTCTCCGTTACCAATTCCATGATGCTCCCCACAGGGAGTGAGTAATTCCTTCGTAGGCTCGCTGGTCGGTGAGTTGGATGAGATTCATCATGTAATTGAGTTAGTGCAAGGCACCCCCCTGGGGCGCGCCCACCTGCCTCGTGGACCACTGGGACTCCACCGACCTCAACCCCAACTCCATATATTCACTTTCGGGGAGAAAACAATCAGAGAGAAGGATTCATCGCGTTTTACGATACGAAGCCGCCGCCAATCCCTAATCTTCCTCGGGAGGGCTGATCTGGAGTCCGTTTGGGGCTCTGGAGAGGGGAATCTGTCGCCATCGTCATCATCAACTATCCTCCATCACCAATTTCATGATACTCACCATCGTGCGTGAGTAATCCCATCGTAGGCTTGCTGGAAGGTGATGGGTTGGATGAGATTTATCATGTAATCGAGTTAGTTTTGTTAGGGTTTGATCCCTAGTATCCATTATGTTCTGAGATTGATGTTGCTATGACTTTGCCATGCTTAATACTTGTCACTTTGGGCCCGGGTGCCATGATTTCAGATCTGAACCATTTATGTTATCACCATTATATCTATGTTCTTGATCCGATCTTGCTAGTTATAGTCACCTACTACGTGTTATGATCCGGCAACCCCGGAGTGACAGAAGTCGGAAAACTTCCCGATGATGACCGTAGTTTGAGGAGTTCATGTATTCAGTATGTGTTAATGCTTTGTTCCGGTTCTCTATTAAAAGGAGGCCTTAATATCCCTTAGTTTTCAATAGGACCCCGCTGCCACGGGAGGGTAGGACAAAAGATGTCATGCAAGTTCTTTCCATAAGCACGTATGTCTATTTACGGAATACATGCCAACATTATATTTATGAACTGGAGCTAGTGCCGTATCGCCCTAGGTTATGATTGTTATATGATGAATATCATCGAATGAATTCACCAATCCAATGCCTACGAATTTCTCTCATATTGTTCTTGCTAAGTTACTACTGCTATTGTTACTATTGCACTTGCTACAAAATCATTGCTATCACTGTTACCGTTACTATTGCTGTTGCTACTACTATCAAAACTATCGTACTACTTTGCTACTGATCACTTTGCTGTAGATAATTAATCTCCAGGTGTGGTTGAATTGACAACTCAGCTGCTAATACTTGCAAATATTCTTTGGCCCCCTTGTGTCGAATCAATAAATTTGGGTTGAATACTCTACCCTTGAAAACTGTTGCGATCCCCTATACTTGTGGGTTATCAAGACCTTTTTCTAGCGCTGTTGCCGGGGAGCATAGCTATATTTGTTGAGTCAATTGGGATTATTATCAAATTATCACTATGAAGAATCTGAAGGATGCTAAGACTAAGATTTTTTCCTCTAAGACGAGGGGAGGTAAGGAACTGCCATCCAGCTCCACTTTAGATTCACCTTCTGTTATAAGTAGACTTGCAACACCACCACATGCTATCAATTCTGATATGTCGCAAGTCATTAATGATGCTACTTCTGCTATGAATGATACTCATGATGATGCTAGTACCTTGCTTGATGATAATGTGCTACTAGGTAAATTTCTTGATGAGCAACTTGCTAGAACTAAGGCTTTTGAGAATGCTGAAACTGATGAAATTTGAAACTGATGAAGAGCTTGAAACTAAAAATCTTCAAACACCTATTAGATCTAGTTCTCCTAGATATGAATTGCCTAAGATACTGGAAGGTTATGTTATGGATGAGGAGACAACTAGAGACTTTCTTGCTTGCAATGATAGGGATGATCTTGAGAAATTATTATGCAAACTAAAAGAAAAAACTTTGAATGCTAGAATGAAATGTGATCCTAAGTTTGCCACTTCACCTATCTTTGTTGATGATAAGGATTATGAATTCTCTATTGACCTAGAGCTAATTACTTTGGTTGAATATGATCCTTTCCATGGTTATGAAACTGAAACTGTTGTAGCACATCTTACTAAGTTGAATGACATATCCACCCTTTTTGCTCATGCTGAGAAAATTCACTACTATTATATTCCCAAATTATTTATGTTCTCATTAAAGGATGATGCTAAGACTTGGTATAATACTCTTGCTCCTGGTTGTGTGCGTAGTCCCCAGGATATGATTTATTACTTCTCTGAAAAATATTTTCCTACTCATAAGAAACAACTGCCTTACAGGAAATATTTAACTTTGAGCAAATTGAAGAAGAGAGTCTCCCACAAGCTTGGGGGAGGCTTCTCCAATTTCATAATGCTTTGCCTGATCATCCTCTTAAGAAAAATGAAATACTTGATATCTTCTATAATGGACTAACCGATGCTTCTAGGGATTTCCTAGATAGTTGTGCTGGTTGTGTTTTCCGAGAACGAACTATTGGACAAGCTGAGGAACTTTTGAATAACATATTGAAAAATTATAGGATTGGACTCTCCTGAACCACCACTTAAACCTACTCCGAAGAAGAGGGGTATCTTATATCTTAGTCCCGAAGATATGCAAGAGGCAAAGAAATCTATGAAAGAAAAAGGTATTAAAGCTGATGATGTAAAAATCTACCTCCTGTTGAAGAAATACATGGGCTTGAAACACCACCAGCACCTAAGGTGGTAGAGGTAAATTCCTTAATGAAATTCAATGACAATGATAATCCTAATAACATGCATCCTAGTCAATGCCTTTATGAGTTTGATAACTACATTAGAAAGCAAGATCACTCCAATGCAAATGTTATGAAACAATTGTAATACAATTCTGATATGATTGCTCGCTTCAGTGACTTGTTATTTAGAATCTCAAATGATGTTAGAGGGTTAGAAAAGCACGCCTCTATGGTTCAAACTCAATTAGAACAAGTTGTTAAATCTCAAAGAGAATTGTTTGATGAAATGAATAATAATATCAATGATCATGCTGTTAGAGTAATAACTAGAGGAGGTAGAATGACTCAGGAACCACTTTATCCTGAGGGACACCCTAAAATAATTGAACAAGACTCTCAAAGAATTAACACTGATGCACCTAGTCCTTCGAAAAAGAAAAAGAAGAAGCAAAATGGTAGGACTTTGCATGCCTCTAGTGAACCTGAAGTAGAAAAACCTCCTGATAATGATAATGAAGTCTCTATTTCTGATGCTGAAACTCAATCCGGTAATGAACGATGATGATGAGGTTCATGAAGATACTCAAACAAATAATAAAGAACAAGACAATGATGTTGAAATAGAACCAGCTGCTGATCTTGATAACCCACAACCCAAGAATAAAAGATATGATAAAAGAGACTTCGTTGCTAGAAAACATGGTAAGGAAAGAGAACCATGGGTTCAAAAACCTATGCCCTTTCCACCTAAATCAACTAAGAAGAAAGATGAAGAAGAATTTGAACGCTTTGCTGAAATGCTTAGGCCAGTCTTTTTGCGTACCCGCTTGACTGATATCTTGAAAATGCCTCCTTATGCAAATTACATGAAAGACATCATCACCAACAAGAGAAACATACTAGAAGCTGAAATCTCCACCATGCTTGCTAATTATACTTTTAAGGATGGAGTACCAAAAAAACTTGGAGATCCGGGAATACCAACTGTACCTTGCTCCGTTAAAAGAAATTATGTCAAAACTGCTTTATGTGGTTTAGGAGCTGGTGTTAGTGTTATGCCATTTTCTTTATATAAAAGACTTGATTTGAATAAACTCACACCTACTGAAATATCTTTGCAAATGGCTGACAAATCAACTGCCATACCTATCGGTATTTGTGAGGATGTGCCCGTTGTTGTTGCAAACGTTACTATCTTCACTGACTTTGTTATACTTGAGATGCCCGAGGACGACAACATGTCGATTATCCTTGGTAGACCCTTTTTGAATACTGCAGGGGCTGTTATTGATTGTAATAAAAGCAAGGTCACTTTTCATATCAATGGTAATGAGCACATGGTGCACTTCCCGAAGAAACAATTCCAAGTGAATGGTATTAATGTTATTGAAAAATCTCCGACAATCACTATTGGAAGTTTTTAGCTACCTCTACCTATTGCCAAAAAGAAATATGAAATGCTTATTGTTGGGGATATTCATATCCGTTGAGGTAACTTAGTGTTTTATAAAAGTTCTTCGGTTTCATGCTAACCGGAAGTGGTTGTTAATAAGACTTGATCAACCTTATTAATGAATCATTTTTGAGAGGTATCAAGTTGATGAATTTAGTGAGCACTACCTTCTGTCCCTATGTTTTGTTCTCTGTTTTTATTAGTTAAATAAAATAAAATGCCATGTTTTGTCTGTTTTTGAATTTCCCGTGCAATAAAAAAATGATGACCCAAAAATAAAAGTTCTCAGAATGCTCTAAAAATTTAATACGATTTTTTCTGAATATTTACAAATTTTTGATGCAAATAACATCAGAGGGGGTGCACCAGGTGGGCACAACCCACCTGAGCGTGCCAGCACCCCCAGGCGCGCCCTGGTGGGTTGTGGCCCCCACATGGGCCCCCTCACTTATCTCTTTAGCCCATGTCATCACCTACCTCCAGAAAAATTCACCATTGCTCTCTCCCTTGTGTTCTTGCTCTCAAATCCGCGGATTTCGATCACTTTGCTCGAAGCTCCGTTTCCGAAACTGTTTCGGGGGATTGTTGCTTGGTATGTGACTCCTCCATTGGTCCAATTAGTTTTTGCTTTAGTGGTTTATATTTTGAATAACTAGTTACTCTTGGTGTTGTTGTAGATGAGCTTGCATGTTGAATTCTTGATATTGCCTCTATGCATCCCTATGAGTAGTTGCTATCAATCTTGTGAAGTTTTGTTTAGGAAATTTTGTGGACTAAAAATTTCAGAATTTTGTTTATAGGAAAAAGATGAGTTTCTTTAGGAAGTTTGCTTGTAAGAAGAACTCCAAGGGAGTTATTGGGGAGTCATCTGACAGTGATCTCCGCACCCAAAGAATGGCGGAGGTACGGCCGTGCGAATGGCCGCATAACCCATTCATGGAGGGAGCCGGAATCCATCAAGAGTTTGCACAATATGCTTCTAATGCCGGCCTCACTGACTTCATCGCAGCTGAATGTGAACAGTATCATCTCCTCACAAATTCCTTTGTGGAAAGTTTCCATTCTCTGAGTAGGAATAATCCCCCTGAGGTGCAGTTTAATTTATATGCTGAAACTCATCAGATACCACTCACTGAATTTTGCGACATATGCTGGATCCCTTCTGTCGGGGAAATAAGGGAGCCTGGGCCTGCAGAGTTCGAGGACTTTTATTGTATTTTGTCTGTGGGAGACGAGAGAGGGGTGTCGAGTGCCACTGCCACTAGCTTACATTTTCCTGTTGTGCACTATTTTGCTCTATTCATCACGAAGTGTTTGCTTGCTAGAGAGAAGGTAGTGCACTCAGTGCCCCCGACTTCGCTGTCTTACACTGTGCACTTTACGACGACAACACTTATAGCTTGGGACCTATTGTGGCATGTCGTCTCCACATTAATAGATCCAAGGGTAAAATACGTGGTGGTATTTATGCTACTCGCTTGGCGAGTCACTTTAACATTCAGATACGCCAGCATGATTATCCTTTGCCCAAGGTTTACCTAGATCGCCAGGCTATATGGCACATCATCAGTTTATCGATGGTGAGAACACTGACTTTCCTGTTCCTTACAACCTAGTTTTTAGTGAGAACACTCGTGGTATTATTCCATTGCATGCACCTGCTTTGTTTGATTCTATTGCCAGGGGCGGATACAGGATCATGCCAGAGGATATCGTTGCCTACCGGAATGCCCAGGCAGCAGCAGAGGAGGAACCTCAGGAGTGGGACCCTCAGGTGCCCGCTCCTCAACACTTCAACGTGGGACCTGATGGCTTCTTCGAGTGGTGATTACCAAGCTAGGCCAAAATCCTAAGCTTGGGGGAGTACGTGTGCCCACCGACATTACATTCATGTTCACACCTTTCATTCCAATTGTCGGTGACCACACTTTTTCATTGTATAATCCATGCTAGATTTATTTTTCTCGCTTTCTTCTTGTGTGTTTGAAAGACTTTGAGAAAATCCAAAAATGTTTCCTGTTTCTTTTTGTTTTTCTTCCTAGTTTAATCAGTTGTGGTATTAGAAGGAAAACCCAAACAGATTTCCTTATTCTTCTTTTGCTTGTTGGGAGCTTTCCTGTGTAAATAGTTTTTCTCGTTTTTGTTTTTATTTGTCTTTAATTTGCTTTCTTCAAGAAAAACCAAAAACTCCAAAAATACTTCAGTGTGTTTTTCTGAATTTCTTTTCTGTTTATTGAGTCGTACTGAGGAGAAGGCCACGATGAAAATGTTGAGTGGTTCTCATATGTATTATTGTTGATCTAACAAAGAACTCAAATTACCTTGTCTTCTCCTTTGAATAAAATGTTTGCAGATTTCAGCTTAGTCTACGACATTCTTGCACTAGCATCATTTTCATATCCTTCGGTCATGCAAGTGAAAGGCAATAATGACGATATTTGGCGAACTGGCTGTGGCAGAGAGAAACGGGTATGAACTCAACTTGTTCTATTTTTGTAAATATGTTTAACCTAGTATCCATGATTCAGCCAATTATGATCAAACATGTTTGCAATGACAATTAGGGATTATGGTTTCTCATGCCATGCTTAAGTAGCTAGGAGTGGATAATGATTTATCTTGGATGTCAACATTGCGTTAAAATGATTGTGATGTAGTATGATGATATGGTATCCTACTTTGAATGTTCGAGTGGCTTGAATTGGCACATGTTCATGCATGTAGTTGAATCAAAACCAACATAGCCTCTATGATAGTTATGTTCATGGCGTTCATATCCTACTCATGCTAGTATCCAATGTTACTTATGCATAATGCATGTTCATGACCGTTTTCACTCTCTAGCTGGCCGCTTCTCAATCTAATTGCTAGCCTTCTCCTGTACTAAGCAGGAATTCTGCTTGTGCATCAAAAATCTTGAAACCCCAGTTATCCCAGATGAGTCCACCATACCTACCTATATGCGGTATTACCCTACCGTCCTAAGTAAATTTGCATGTGCCACCTCAAAACCTTCAAATAATTATCCTTTTGTGTGCCTAGATTGTTCATAGGGTGACAGGAGGTAGTCAGTATCTTCCATGCTAAGCGGGTTACTCTCATGATGAGTGTTTATTCACTCGTCCTTGCACGAGAGGGGCAGTAATAGGGATTCCCTGTCCCGAACTCAAATTGCAAATAATTAAACAAAACTCCCCCAAGACTGTTGTTGGTATGGACGGTAGCCGTTGTTTCGGACCAGCCGTGGAGTGTGATTGTTGGTGGAGGGGGAGTAAACCTTTAATTTTATCGCTTGGGAACCGCCACTAATGTGTTTAGCATGGAAGATACTGATAACTAATGGTCGCGAAGTAAACAAAAAGGGTGCATTTCTCAAAATTTCATTTCCCTCTGTTTTAAAAAACTTGAGCTCTGGCACCGCAGCAAATCACTGCTTCCCTCCGCGAAGGGACTACCTATTTACTTTTATGTTGTGTAGTCACCTTCTCAAATAAGCGCCAGAACCCGAGGGCACTATTGTCATCCTCATGCATTGTGTGTAGCTAATGTTGGGTGCATCATGACTGGATCTTTCCTACCATGAATTACAATGTTTAGTCGCTGCTTGAACTTTGGAGGTGCTCTGCATTTATGTTTTGCGATCTCAGAAAGGGCTAGCGAGATACCACTATTGTCATATTATATTGTGGTTGCTTTGAAAATGTGTTGTTATTTGAGATATCTTATTATTGCTCGCTAGTTCATTATTCCATTGATATGAGTTAATATAATTTTTAAGAGTTAGTGTCAACATGGTTAGTTATAATCTTTGCTGAAAACCTAGGTGCTACTTAAGCTTATTTATGTAAACAAGAGAAAAAGAGTTCGTAAAAGTTTTTCTTTTCCACTTTTAGTGTATCAACTGAATTGCTTGAGGACAAGCAAATGTTTAAGCCTGGGGGAGTTGATACGTCTCCGTCGTATCTACTTTTCCTAACACTTTTCCTCTTGTTTTAGGCTCTAATTTGCATGATTTGAATTAAACTAACCCGGACCGACGCGAGGGAACTTTGCGAGGAATTTTTAAACAAATAAAGATAATTTCTGGAGCCAAGAACCACCGGAGTGGGCCACCTGGGTGGGCACAACCCACCAGGGCGCGCCCCCCTCCTGGCACGCACAGGTGGGTTGTCCCCACCTGGTGGCCCCGCTGACCTCAACCCTGACACTATAAAATCACATTTCCGGAGAGAAAAACCAGGGAGAAAGAATTATCACGTTTCACGAGACGGAGCCACCGCCACCTCCTGTTCTTCATCGGGAGGCCAGATCTGGAGTCCGTTTGGGGCTCCGGAGAGGGGGGATCTTGGATCTTCGTCATCACCAACCCTTCTCCGTCGCCAATTCCATGACGCTCCCCACCGGGAGTGAGTAATTCCTTTGTAGGCTCGCTGGTCGGTGAGGAGTTGGATGAGATTCATCATGTAATCGAGTTAGTTTTGTTAGGGCTTGATCCCTAGTATTGATACGTCTCCAACGTATCAATAATTTCTGATTGTTCCATGCTGTTATATTACCAATCTTGGATGTTTAATAATCATTTTATAGTCATTTTATATCATTTTTTGGTACTAACCTATTGACATAGTGCCAAGTGCCAGTTGTTGTTTTCTGCATGTTTTTTACATCGCAGGAGATCGATACCAAATGGAGTCCAAATGCAACGAAACTTGACGGCGAATTTTTATGGACCAGAAGACACCTAATGTGACAAGGCTACGCCTGGGGGTGCTCCTAGGGGAGCACAACCCACCAGGGCGCGCCAGGAGGCCCAGGCGCGCCCTAGTGGGTTGTGCCCACCTTGGGTGCCCCTCAGACCGCCTCTTTGCTCTATAAATACCCCAATATTCCATAAACCCTAGGGGAGTCGACGAAAATCAATTCCAGCCACCGCAGAGTCCAGAACCACCAGATCCAATCTAGACACCATCACGGAGGGGTTCACCACTTCCATTGGTGCCTCTCCAATGATGCGCGAGTAGTTCTTTGTAGACCTTCGGGTCCGGAGTTAGTAGCTAGTTGGCTTCCTCTCTCTCGCTGAATTCTCAATACAATGGTCTCTTGGAGATACATATGATGCAACTCTTTTTGCGGTGTGTTTGTTGGGATCCGATGAACTTTGAGTTTACGATCAGATATATCTTTTTATATCCATGAAAGTTATTTGAGTTTCTTTAATCTCTTATATGCATGATTGCTTATAGCCTCGCATTTCTTCTTCGACATTTGGGTTTTGTTTGGCCAACTTGATCTATTTATCTTGCAATGGGAAGAGGTGCTTTGTAGTGGGTTCGATCTTGCGGTACTTGATCCCAGTGACAGAAGGGGAACCGACACGTATGTATCGTTGCTACTAAGGATAAAACGATGGGGTCTATCTCTACATAGATAGATCTTGTCTACATCATGTCATCGTTCTTATTGCCTTACTCCGTTTCTCCATGAACTTAATACACTAGATGCATGTTGGATAGCGGTCGATGTGTGGAGTAATAGTAGTAGATGCAGGCAGGATTCGGTCTACTAATTTTGGACGTGATGCCTATATAATGATCATTGCCTGGATATCGTCATGATTATTTGAAGTTCTATCAATTGCCCAAAAGTAATTTGTTTACCCACCTTTTGCTATTTTTCTCGAGAGAAGCCACTAGTGAAACCTGCGGCCCTCGGGTCTCTTTCTCATATTATTTGCCTCTGCGATCTACTTTTCCTTTGCATTTATTTTCAGATGTATTAAACCAAAAATACAAAAATACCTTGCTGCATTTTATTTTTGTTTATTTTATTTGGCATTCAATCTATCAATCTACTACAATTTATCTCACGTCCGTTTGCCTATCTTGAGGCGTCGTTACCCGGAAGGGATTGACAACCCCTTTAAAACGTCGGGTTGCGAGTAGTTGTTATTTGTGTGCAGGTGTTGTTTACGTTGTGTTGCTTGGTTCTCCTACTGGTTCAATAACCTTGCTTTCATCACTGAGGGAAATACCTACCGCTATTGTGCTGCATCATCCCTTCCTCTTTCGGGAAATACCGACGTAGTCCTAGCAGACATCAAGTATCCATTATGTTCTGAGATTGATGTTGCTATGACTTTGCCATGCTTAATGCTTGTCACTTTGGGCCCGGGTGCCATGATTTCAGATCTGAACCGTTTATGTTATCACCATTATATCTATGTTCTAGATCCGATCTTGCAGGTTATAGTCACCTACTATGTGTTATGATCCGGCAACCCCGGAGTGATAGAAGTCGGGACACTTCCTGGTGATGACCGTAGTTTGAGGAGTTCATGTATTCACTATGTGCTAATGCTTTGTTCCGGTTCTCTATTAAAAGGAGGCCTTAATATCCCTTAGTTTCCAATAGGACCCCGCTGCCACGGGAGGGTAGGACAAAAGATGTCATGCAAGTTCTTTCCATAAGCACATATGACTATTTACGAAATACATGCCTACATTATATTTATGAACTGGAGCTAGTGCCATATCGCCCTAGGTTATGATTGTTATATGATGAATATCATCCAATGAATTCACCGATCCAATGCGTACGAATTTCTCTCATACTGTTCTTGCTAAGTTACTACTGCTATTGTTACTATTGCACTTGCTACAAAATCATTGCTATCACTATTACCGTTACTATTGCTTTTGCTACTACTATCAAAACTATCATACTACTTTGCTACTGATCACTTTACTGCAGATAATTAATCTCCAGGTGTGGTTGAATTGACAACTCAGTTGCTAATACTTGCAAATATTCTTTGGCTCCCCTTGTGTCGATTCAATAAATTTGGGTTGAATACTCTACCCTAAAAAATTGTTGCGATCCCCTATACTTGTGGGTTATCAATGGGGTCTATTCTTACATAAATAGATCTTGTCTACATCATGTCATCGTTCTTATTGCATTACTCTGTTTCTCCATGAACTTAATACACTTGTTGCATGTTGGATAGCGGTCGATGTGTGGAGTAATAGTAGTAGATGTAGGCAGGAGTCGGTCTACTAATATTGCACGTGATGCCTATATAATGATCATTGCCTGGATATCGTCATAATTATTTGAAGTTCTATCAATTGCCCAAAAGTAATTTGTTTACCCGCCGTATGCTATTTTCTCGAGAGAAGCCTCTAGTGAAATCTACGGCCCCCAGGTCTGTTCTTTATCATATTTGCTTTGAGATCTACTTCCTTTGCTTTTGTTTTCAGATCTATTATTCTAAAAACCCAAAAATACCTTGCTGCACTTTTTTATTTATTTATTTTATTTTGTTTTATCATGAGATCTATTTATCCAAAATCATACAAACCAATCTATCTTTTACCCGACAGGGATTGACAACCCCTCTTACGCGTCGGGTTGCAAGTATTTGTTCTTTGTGTGCAGGTACCGTTTACATAGTGTTGCTTAGTTCTCCTACTGGTTCGATAACCTTGGTTTCATCACTGAGGGAAACACCTACCATAGTTGTGCTACATCATCCCTTCCCCTTCGGGGAAATACTGACGCAGACACGAGCCATCACTGACATCGCGCAACGGACTGGAGAAGGTAAGGGCACGCGTGGGGTGGCGAAGGCTAGGATGACGCGAGAGGAGCTGCGACGGCCCCTGGTCATGCATCGATCACCACAAATCCTCCGGAAGCTCTGTCTCGACATCCTCCCCGTTAATATTGTCGTTGGAGCTGTCACTCTCCTGGGATATCAGCAAAACACGGGAGTGTTGGAAATATGCCCTAGAGGCAATACTATTTGTATTATTATGTTTCCTTATTTATAATTAAGAGTTTATATTTGATGCTATAACTGCTATGATCCTGAAATATGCGATTCAGTGGAAAACTCATATGCATGTGTGGGATGATAAACGATCAAACAATAGGTTCCCGGTCCAGCCTCTAGGAATGGCTCAAGTGTTGTTGGTGATCACGTTTTCCGGATCTTAGGATATCATTAGGTGAAACGATAGTCCTAAAACAACATTGAGGGTATGATGTTAGAAGAACGATCATATTGAATCGACCCAATCTTGTATGTTATACTTTGTGATCATATCGTCTGAAATCATTTGTTATAACACAGAGTGTTAGAATGTGTAATTTAGTTCCTCAGGCCATGAGAGTGTCTCGATTACTTCCTACCAGACGGTGGACTTTAGGGTTGCTCAAACGTCATCTGTAACAAGGTGATCATAATGACAACTTTCAGGTTCACCGAAATGTTTGACAAGTGAACGAACAACTCGAGAGTGGAATTTGCTCCTCCGACGATGGAGAGATATTCTTAGGGCCCTCTCAGTGTGACGGCATCCATCATCGTCTAGCCAGACACATGTGGCTACGTCACGGGGATGCCGGAACACGTCAACGAGAAAGAAGAACAAAACTGATAACGGGAGCAACGGTACAATGGGCATGGTGATGACCTAGGAGGATACCAATGCACAACAGGTTCTGTAAAGTATCGTGAAGCAAAAGAAACGTCACATGATAACCAAAGGTTCACTCGAATATCATTCGTGTAATCATAGGGACCGATATGGATGTCCACGATTCCGCTATCGGTCATTGAACGAAGGAGTTTCGTTCATGTCTATGCTTTACCGAACCTACAGGGTCACAAGCTTAAGGTAATCATGATCTGCTGAGTGTTGGTGGAACGTGAGTGATGATAATATATTCATGAAATAGTTCCATTAATATTTGAAATAGTTTCGAGAGGTTCCGGAAGCATTTCGGGGCCACCGAAAGGGTTTCGGTGAATATCGGGTAATACCGGGTATTACCGATTAAATATATATAGGTGGAAATGTTTCCGGAGATGTTCAGTTATATATATAATACTCTGAAAATGCTTAAAGTATTATATATATAATTTAAAATATCAACGCATGAGGAACCACGAGAAGGTAGAGCGCAAAGAACAGAAGCAAAGGGACGAATTGTTCAATGAAATTCGGCCCATGGCACTCACAAAACAAGTGTGGAGGCCTAAACAAAAAGAAAACGCAGATGCTTCTACGTTAGCTACAGCAACACCTTCAACACCTAAAGAGGATGATGCGACCCCTATTACATCGTCCACACCACCTGAAACATCTCCTTCAATTGAATAACTTTAAGCCCAATATACACATTGGGAGATGAAGATGAGATGGTGGATTACGAATCTATGCCGGTTCGGGAAGGTATGGATAATAATATGGTCTATTACTTACCTGCTGAGTTTCGTGCTATACGTGAAGAAGGGGAGGTGGCTCAGCTAAATTTTGGTCCTAAGAACGCTGTCTTCGAGAAGCCAAAAGAACCGGTGAAACACTTGAAGCCATTGTATCTCAAAGGTCATATTAATGGATCGTCGGTTGCTAAGATGCTTGTTGATGGTGGTGATGTGGTAAATCTTATGCCCTATTCGGTCTTCAAGAAGTTGGGTTTACATGATGATGCATTGATGAATACCAATATGGTGCTTAACGGATTTGAGGGTAAAGAAAAGACGGAGGCCAAAGCTGTGATGTGCATGGAACTCACTGTGGGAAACAAATATTTGGCCACCACATTCTTCATCGTCGAAGTGCAAGGTAACTATAATGTTATATTAGGACGCGATTGGGTTCATGCTAACAAATGTGTGCCATCTACCATGCATCAATTCTTAATACAATGGGTCAATGATGAGGTAGAAGTCATTCACGCAAATAATTCGGCTTGTGTTGCTTTGGCCGATGCATCGGTGGATTGGAATCATCCCGATGTTAATTGTTTAACAGGGCGTGACCCCTCAGAGTTTGATTTCCTTAGTGCTACGAGGAACGGGTTCATTCCCATCTCTTTAAAGCCGATTGGTGGTAATTGGTTCCAAGGTATGATGTAAACCAAAATTTAAGATCAAAGGCCGATATAGAATTATCGCACTAAGCATAAACATGGCCGATATATGATTATCACCCTAAGCACATACAAATGGCCGATGGAGTGTTGACATCGTCCTTAGAAAAGGCATCGTGCAAGTTATTTTTTGGCACACAAGCTTTGCCGAAAAATAGGGGGCATGTGTTGACACCAGATTTTGGCATGGTCAAAAACATAATTAAGAAGGCCTCAAATGGAAAAGTGCTCCAAGTGAGAAAGTTCTGTATTGTCAAAAGGAGAAACATTGATATTTGGGTCGTAGCCATCTGATCTCATCTCTAAGGCCGGAGTTGTGTTCGAAGTACTGAAATTTTGTATTCAGAACAATATTCGGCAGATTACACCCTCAATATTGCCTCAAATGAGAAAACACTCTACATGAATTGCTTCGTCTCGTTCAAATGGTCAATTTTAATATAAAAATCATATCAATCCGATATTGTATGTAAAATTTACAGCCACATGAGTGCGGCCCTGTCACGGGGCAAAAGTGACGTGCCCCATCAGACACGGTGTGTGATGGGTAGCGCGAGTAATAACCTGTTTGGCACAAGCGATTCGGCCCTGAAGATGGCCTCGAATTGAAAAATGTTCAACACGAAAGTTGTTCGTCTCGTCGAAACGGTCAAATTTTCTTTTGACTTCATCTTCATCCGAGGTTGTTTGTGGCCTGTGGGAACTAAAACCAAACTGATGTTGCAGACTTACCTAAATCCGAGTTCGGTTAATTTTGGAAAGATTTGGATGTGATTTGGACGTGATTTGAAGTCCTTTTCTTGTACGGGAAGTCCATCCACCTCTTATATACTAAGGGGTGACGGCCGATTAAAGAACACACAGTCGTAAAACCCATCTACTTTTTACCCTAGTTTTACATCTCTGCCTGGTTCTTTCTCTCTCGTTCTTCGTTCGTTCTTCGTGTTGAAGGGCAGCGATCCTTGAGGCTCTAGGGGCGGGCCGACCTAGGGTAGCCCATAGCCGCCGCGCGTCCAGATGGGGTCACTCCCGGGCGTGTGGAGTTTCGGGTCCTGAAAAGCACCCGCCGGGTTTGCTTCTGTACCGCGCTTCCGGACGGGTCTCCTTCGACGTGAGCTGCGGTGCATCACCCTCGGCGTTGGAGGTACACGGTGACGCGTTCGTGTGCAAACAAGTGGTATCAGAGTAGGTTTATGAGTAGATGCAGGTTGCGATCTAGATCACATCTGATATGTGAGGGTTGATGTTCTTGCTATGCTTCCCACGAGTGTTGCTTTGGTTCAGTTCATCTGCAGAATCATGTAGTTTTTCTACAAGGTTCTGACAATCGATCGGCTCTGGCTGTCGACGATCTGCTAATAGTTACTTGGGCTACATCACAGTTGGGAATAGTGAACCATCGCGTACACAAGAGGAGCCGAAGATGGATGATCTTCTAGGGGGTCACGCGTATTGACGAAGTATAGTGTGGGGGACGAGACTTTTAATTAAGTCTCTCTTTCACACACCTCTAAACTTAATCTAGCATCAAGAACATTGCCTTGTTGTGCTTGCATAGGTAGCTTGTCTTAATCATTAAAACTAGTTAACCACGTAACTAAAATTTTGCTAAAATCGATTAGAGGATGTCTAACTTAGTTTTGCAGGGTTTGCATATGATGTGGTATAGTCTTTGTCATGATAATGAGTTTATGTAGGAGATGGTTATATGTTGTAATGTTAAGTGGCCTGCGCGTCACGGCATGATGGCTGGAGCCACGGGATTTCCACCTTAATGTAAGCATCGTAGAAATAGGTTACAGGTGATGGTGGCAAAACGTACACGGAGGATCCCGACGAGGAGAAGGTGTACTAGGCACGGGACGAGGAGCTATAATTTCATACCACGGCAGAATTTCAGGTTTTGTTTCCATGATAAGGTTTTCTAAAACAGTCGCCACGCAACATTTTCTGAGATTGCCACCACGACAATGTTTTTGAAACAATTGCCTCGGTAATGAAATATTGGCCGTCACGTCGCTTCAACTAGAGATTGAAGATGATCATGGAGGACTCCCGGCGCCCAGGGCTATACCATATCATTCTATTATGAATTGCCTGAGATGTTTATCCCTTTGTTGTTTGCACCCTTTGATTGTGCAGTAGTCAATTATTAGGGTGATCTCTTAGTAAAATATCAAGTCAAAAGGTGCTCTTCCTAGTGTAGCAACCATCTATAACACTTAACGATCCAGAGTGCGTCATGTCCACATGAGTACAAACGGATTGTTGGGTGTAAGGCAGGGATGGTCAGAGCATACATGCAGATTGCACTGGGTTGTCTTGAAGTTCTGAGCTCGGAGCACAAAGCATCGAAAGATGAACAAGAGTCATATGGAGATATGATCAGCAAAAGCTTGCCCACCGGTCGAAATTCATCAATGGCTGAGAACTAGAATTGGATCCTGAATAACTTAAAATAAATTATGAGAGATATTGATTTGAGTGGGAGCACAATTATGTATTAATTAAGTTTAATAACTAGTGCAAATTAATTATGAACAATGTCTATGTGTAGTTTGCATTATAGTTGTAGAATTATGACTCACGGTTCCACCTTTGTTGTTGAAATTGATTGACTGTTATTTATCTGGTTGGATCTTTATGATTGAGAGGATCATCCTCTAAAAGTGCCAAGAAGGACTTTTGTCCTACTGCATACTTGCAATGCTCTCCCGCTAACACTATGGATGACGAGACTTAGGTCTCGATCCAAAAGTTTATATTGCATTATAGTCTGCTTGCTTCCGAGAAACCTAAACTTCAAAATGTTTGGGATTATGTGATATTCTTGGAACTGAAAATTATTTTCAGAAACAAACAAAGATTAAAAGATATGAGATATCTAAAGAAGTGTTTTGTTTGCAAGTTCTAGTGAAGTTTTCTACTATATCTAGGACTGAAATGCGTAAGATCCGGAAGAACGCCGGTCATGAGTTGATGGTGAAACTTAAAGACAAAGAACAAAACCAAAGGATGTGATGAGATTTACATGCCTAGGGAAGTTCAGGGGACACGCCACTCTTAATAGTTAGATGAATCTTCTGTTGAGTGGGAGAAATATTGAAAGTAAAACTATGAGAAGTTTAGAGGCAGAAAGAAAAGAAGACTGGAGTGTCCAGCTCAGGTATGAATGTCATAAAAGTTATAAGATGTAGAGAAAGTCAGTCAATGGAAGTGTGATTCTTGAGAATTTTGGTTAAATTGTTAAACACTAAAATTCTTCGGTAATTGTGGTTAAAAGTTGATCACAAGGATACCGACTTGATTGCATGATGTTGCAAATCGATGCAAAAATTACTATGGCCTAATGACCAACAAATTAATGAGGTTAAAATATGTGTTGAAAAACTTTTGTAAAAGTTATGATACTTTTTCATCAACATATTACCTATGAATTTATTGTCATAATTCATTTTAGAGTTTTGTACACTCTATCCCATTGCATAGAAATTGCGAGGAGTTTGTTCATAAGAGAACAATAGTTGTTCGATGTAATGAACAAAAGGGCCATACTCCTATTTTGAATAGGATGAAAGTTATGACTATTGATGATAGAATTGAACATCTATAAAAATGACGCTAAATGTCGCAAGACTAAAATAATACCACATATGTGTGGCATTGCATTTAGTCACATTGGAGAAACCCGCATGGAGAAATTTCATAGTGATGGATTTTGGAGTCATATGATTATGAATCATCACACACTCTCAACTTTCGTCCAAATTGTGAAGTAAACTAAAATACCGTTCACAGGCCATAAAGAATGAGCAACAAAATTGGAACATGCATATTGATGTGTGTATTCCAATGTGTGTTGTTGCAAGCAGTGGATTTATCTATCTTCGAGGATGACTCAAGTAGATATTTGTATTTACTAATTAAGACATTATTCTAGATCTTTTGAAATGGTTCAAAAGATTTTTAGAAAGAAGTAGAAATTATTGTAACAAGACAATTATGTTTCTACAAATTGATTGCAGAAAAGAATATTTGAGTTACAAATTTAGAAAATGTCTGATGAGCTGTAAAGTGTCTTATAGCTTACACCTACTAGAGACACTACTAAGAGTAGAGTGTTTTGAGTAGATGTAATCAAACTATGTATGACATAGTGAGATCAAAGATGAAATTGATGTCTACTACGCAACTTGTTCTTGTAGAATTGTGTTGGGCCTCCAAGTGCAAAGTTTTGTAGGACAGTAGCAATTTTCCCTCAAGTGGATGACCTAAGGTTTATCAATCCGTGGGAGGTGTATGATGAAGATGGTCTCTCTCAAACAACCCTGCAACCAAATAATAAAAAGTATCTTGTGTCCCCAACACACCCAATACAATGGCAAATTGTATAGGTGCACTAGTTTGGCGAAGAGATGGTAATAAAAGTGTAGTATGGATAGTAGATATTGATTTTTGTGATAGGAACAATAAAAAACAGCAAGGTAGCAATTGATAAAACGGAGCGCAAACGGTATTGAAATGCTTGAAATGAGGCCTAGGGTCTGTACTTTTGCTAGTGCAATCTCTCAACAATGCTAATATAATTGGATCATATAACCATCCCTCAACGTGCGATGAAGAATCACTCCAAAGTTCCTATCTAGCGAAGAACATAAGAAGAAATCATTTGTAGGGTATGAAACCACCTCGAAGCTATTCTTTTCGATCGATCTATCCAAGAGTTCGTACTAAAATAACACCAAATAATTTCAGATTCATAACACTCAATCCAACAAAAAGAACCTCAAAGAGTGCCACAAGATTTCTACCAGAAAAACAAAGACAAGAACATGCATCAACCCCTATGCGTAGATTACCCTAATGTCACCTCGGGAATCCGCGAGTTGAGTGCCAAAACATATATCAAGTGAATCAATATGATACCTGATGTCTAGTACGCAACCTTCTTCTTGTAGACTCGTGTTGGGCCTCCAAGCATAGAGTTTTGTAGGACAGTAGCAAATATCCCTCAAGTGGATGAGCTAAGGTTTATCAATCCGTGGAAGGCATAGGATGAAGATGGTCTCTCTCAAACAACCCTGCAACCATATAACAAATAGTCTCTTGTGTCCCCAACACACCCAATACAAAGGTATATTGTATAGGTGCACTAGTTCGGCGAAGAGATGGTGATACAAGTGCAATATAGATAGTAGATATAGGTTTTTGTAATCTGAAAATATTAAAATAGCAAGGTAACTAGTAGCAAAAGCGAGCGAAAACGGTATTGCAATGCTAGGAAACAAGGCCTAGGGTTCATACTTTCACTAGTGCAAGTTCTCTCAACAATGATAACATGATTAGATCATATAACAATCCCTCAACGTGCAACAAAGAGTCACTCCAAAGTCACTAATAGCGGAGAACAAACGAAGAGATTATTGTAGGGTACGAAACCACCTCAAAGTTATTCTTTCTGATCGATCTATTGGGCTATTCCTATAAGTGTCACAAATAGCCCCAGAGTTCGTACTAAAATAACACCTTAACACACACATCAACCAAAACCCTAATGTCACCTAGATACTCCAATGTCACCACAAGTATCCGCGCGTTTGATTATATGATATGCATCACACAATCTCAGATTCGTCTATTTAAACCAACACAAAAAACTTCAAAGAGTGCCCCAAAGTTTCTACCGGAGAGTCAAGATGAAAACGTGTGCCAACCTCTATGCATAAGTTCACAAGGTCATAGAACCCGGAAATTGATCACCAAAACATGCATCAAGTAGATCGCGTGAATATCCCATTGTCACCACAGATAAGCACATGCAAGACATACATCAAGTGTTCTCAAATCCTTAAAGACTCAATCCGATAAGATAACTTCAAAGGGAAAACTCAATCCATTACAAGAAGGTAGAGGGGGAGAAATATCATAAGATCCAACTATAATAGCAAAGCTCGCGGTACATCAAGATCGTGCCAAATCAAGAACACGAGAGAGAGAGAGAGAGAGAGAGAGAGAGAGATCAAACACATAGCTACTGGTACATATCCTCAGCCCCAAGGGTGAACTACTCCCTCCTCGTCATGGAGAGCGCCAGGATGATGAAGATGGCTGCCGGTGATGATTTCCCCCTCCGACAGGGTGCCGGAATAGGGTCCCGATTGGTTTTTGGCGGCTATAGAGGCTTGCGACGGCAGAAGTCCCGATCTAGGTTCTGTTTTGGGGTTTTTGGAATTTATAAGAGGCGTTGGCGTCGGGGACAAGTCAAGGGGCCCACGAGGAGCCCACAAGGATGGAGGGCGCGCCCTAGGGGGGTGGGGGAGCCCTCCACCCTTGTGGTGGCCTCGGGACTCTTCTCCGATATCTTTTCGTTCCAGTATTTTTTATATTTTCCAAAAATATTCTCCGTAAATTTTAAGGTCAATTGGACTCCGTTTGATATTCCTTTTCTACGAAACTCAAAAACAAGGAAAAACCAGAAACTGGCACTGGGCTCTAGGTTAATAGGTTAGTCCCAAAAATCATATAAAATAGGATATAAATGCATATAAAACATCACATATAGATAATATAATAGCATGGAACAATAAAAAATTATAGATACGTTGGAGACGTATCAATACCCCATTGTCACCACGAGTATTCATATGCAAGACATATATCAAGTGCTCTCAAGTCCATAAAAGTTTTCAATCTGATAAAACGAAATCTCAAAGGGGAAAACTCAATTCATCACAACAAGATAGAGTGGGGAAAACACCATATGATCCAACTATATTAACAAAGCCCCCGATACGTCAAGATCGTTGTCGGATGTGGGGTTCCGGCAAAACCCTTAAGGTTCAAACTCTGGGGTGCGCGCGGAGTTCTTTCCCTCCTACCGATCTACGCCCTAGGTCGTTAAGATCTCACGGACGAACTCAACGAACTAGCAACGCAAAGACACAAGATTTATACTGGTTCGGGCCACCGTTGTGGTGTAATACCCTACTCCAGTGTGGTGGTGGTGGATTGCCTCTTGGGCTGATGGAGAACAGTACAAGGGGAAGAACAGCCTCCTGAGGTTGAGGTGTTCTTGTGCTCTGTGGACTTGTGTGGGTGTGGACTCGATGAGCTATCAGAGGCCCTCTACTGTGTTGGCTAGTCCTACTTATACAGGCCCTGGTCCTCTCCCCAAATATTGAGCGGGAAGGGAGCCAACAACGGCGGCCAATTTGAAAGGGGACAGCTAGTGCAAGCTATCCTGACAAAAGTGGTCTTTGCCTACAAAAGGCTCTGGTGGTGACGCCGTCTTGGGCTCCATGGTGACCTCCGTCTTGCCGTCCTACTGGTCTTCCGTCTTGTTGCACCGATATGGAAACCTTTGCCTGATGCCTCGGTACTCCGCGCCTGCGCCTGCCTCCTTAGCACCAAAGAGGAAACAAGGACGCTGCGCGCGCTGGCGCCCGCCTGGTGTCGATCGTCACGGCTCACGTCACGCGAGCCTCGTGAGGTTTGCCCCGCCTTGATATCTCCACTCCTCGCAAGCCTACCGAGCGCGGCCGCTCCTGAGGAAGTATTGCTTCGTCCGCCTCGCGAGGCTTGGCCCCTCGCGAAGGTCTTGAACGCCTTGTCGATGAAGATGGGCTGTATGGCCTGCTAGCATAGCCATGCCGTGGGCCGCAGGCAGGCAAGTCTGGGGACCCCCGTTCCCAGAACGCCGACAATCGTGCCATCAAGAACATGAGAGAGAGAGAGAGAGATTAAACACATAGCTACTGGTACAAACCCTCAGCCCCAAGGGTGGACTACTCCCTCCTCATCATGGTGGCCGCCGGGATGATGAAGATGGCCACCGGAGATGATCTCCCCATCTGGCAGGGTGCCGGAACGGGGTCTAGATTGGTTTTCGTGGATACAGGGGCTTGCGGCGGTGGAACTTCTGATCTAGGGTCTCCGCGAGTGTTTTTGGAATATTTGACTATTTATAGGGCGAAGAGGGGGTACGGGAGGCCACCGAGGTGGGCACAACCCACCAGGGCGCGCCTGGGCCCCCAAGCGCGCCCTAGTGGGTTGTGCCCCCGTCGGGGCACCCCCAGGTGCTTCTCTGGCCCACTGAATGTCTTCTGGTCCAAAAAAAATCTCCAAAAAGTTTTGCTGCATTTGTACTCCGTTTGATATTGATTTCTGGGATGTAAAAAACAAGCAAAAAACAACAACTGGCACTGGGCACTGGGTCAATAGGTTAGTCCCAAAAAATGATATAAAGTTGCTATAAAATGATTGTAAAACATCCAAGAATGATAATATAACATCATGAATACTTCATAAATTATAGATACGTTGGAGACGTATCAGCATCCCCAAGCTTAATTCCTACTTGTCCTCGAGTAGGTAAATGATAAAAGAAATAATTTATGAAGTGTGAATGCTAGCAAAGTGCACAAGTTTGATCAATGACAGTTTCAATCACTTTTCCTAGAATCATAACAACAATTCTTTCTCATAAAATTTCTCATGTTAAAGTAGCAATCAATTCACATGCTAAGGTTCATACAATCAATTCTCTTGAAACTCAACAACCTATATTCTTAGTCACCAAACAATTGCAATTCAACTTATTCAACAGAGTCTAAGTAAGAGCTCCACATACTCAACCATCATATAGTATTCTATGATTGCTAACACTCACCGCATACACATGAGCAAAACATTTCAACCGGACACATAGAAAGATAGGGGCTTATAATTCCGCCTCCCAACGTATTCACCTCAAGGGTGAAGTCCACAATAATAACTCATGCTACCCATATCCAACTGGATATATGCGCCTAGATCTTTCCTCACCACATGATGCTTGCCAAAAGAGAAAAATAAAAAGGAATAGAGAGAAAAACTTTGACTCTTGCATGAAAGTAAATACATAAAAGTAAGAGATAGGCCCTTCGCAGAGGGAAGCAGAGGTTGCCATGCGCTTTTTCTTTGTATGCTCAATCCCTTAGTGCAAAAGAACATCATGTTATATTTCCCCTTATGATAGCAACCTTTATTATGCAGTCTGTCGCTTTTGTTCTTTGCCATCACAAGTTCGTACAACGCTCAGTTTTCTCTTACACTAAATGATCTAACACTTTTAGAAGCAATTTTTATTGCCTTATTGCACCGATGACAACTTACTTGAAGGATCTTGCTCAATCCTTAGGTAGATATGGTGGACTCTTGAAAATAAGATTTGGGTTTAAGGGTTTTTGGATGCACAAGTAGTATCTCTACTTGGTGCGGAATTTTTGGCTAGCAAAGATGCGGGGCAAGCACCACATGTTGAAAGATCTATGACAATATAACTTCTATTTGAATATGAACAAACATAAATCATTACATTGTCTTCCTTGTCCAACATCAGCAATTTTGGCATATAATATTTTGATGGGGGCTCATAATCACAAAATATTTCCAAGATAGTGTATTTGCATGTGAAAGTTCTCTTCCTTCTACTAATAATTCACGAATTGCTTGTAAACAATATTGTGATTGTCAAGCTTCAAAAGATTTCACTTTATAAACCCAATGTGAAGCTACCACTAGGCATGATATGAACATACAATTTCAACTTCATGATATTCAATTCATTCAACAATTTACTCATAGGATATAAGTGAAGCACGAGAGTAAATGACAAGCTACTCCAAAAAGATATAAGTGAAGATCATGCCAGTAGTTAAGTAAATGGGTAGCTAGTTGAAGACTCTCTCTTATTTAAAAGTTCCAGATCTAAGTATTTTATTAAAACAACAATAAAAACAAAAGTTGTTGAAGAAGAAAGGCGGGATGCGTACCCGGGCATCCCCAAGCTTAGATGCTTGAGACTTCTTGAAATATTATCTTGGGGTGCCTTGGAAATCCCCAAGCTTGAGCTTTTATGTCTCCTTAATTCCTCTCATATCACGGTTTTCCTAAATCTCAAAAACTTCATCCACACAAAACTCAAGAAGAACTCGTGAGATAAGTTAGTATAAATCAATGCAAAACCTTATCATTATCTACTATAGAAAATAACCAAAATTATTATTCAACATTTCATACTAAATGCCTCTGCATATTTAATACTCCTATCCTCAAATAGAATCATTAAACAAGCAAACATATGCAAACAATGCAAACATAACAGCAATCCGCCAAAACAGTACAGTTTGTAAAGAATGCAATAGTATCAATACTTCTTTAACTCCAAAAATTCTGAAAAATTATCACACTATAGAAAATTTGTCAGAGCTTATTGTGCAAAATGTTTCAACATTTTATCACATTCTGACTTTTCTCGGGAATTTTTGCAACATCGATAAACTTTCTGTTTTGAAACAGCAACATGTAAACTTGCAAAATAAGCATGGCAAAGGCTATACTTGACATTTTTATTGAAAAGAAAGATGCAAAACATTATTATAAATAACATTAAGCAAATCCTAACAAAATAAAATGATGCTCCAAGCAAAACTCATATCATGTGATGAATAAAAATATAACTTCTGGGGCATCCCCAATCTTAGTTGCTTGGATCTTCCTTGAATATTACCTTGGGGTGCCTTGGGAATCCAAGCCTAGGGTCTTGTACTCCTTATTCTCCTCATATCGACATCTCACCCAAAACTTGAAAACTTCAATCACACAAAACTTAACAGAACTTCGTGAGATAGGTTAGTATGATAAAGAGCAAACCATTTCACTTTGGTACTGTCAAAGACAAGATTCATAATTGTTTCCACACAATGCCTACTGTAGCATATCATTTCCACAATTTATATTGAGCAATATAAGCCATAGAAACTAGGAAACAAGCAAACTATGCATTGAAAACAGAATCTGTCAAAAACAAAACAGTCAGTAGTAATCTATACTCCAAACATACTTCTGCTACTCCAAAAATTCTGAAAATAAGGAAAACGTAGGTAATTTGTATATCTATCACCTGTAAAAATTTCAGATCAAAAGCACGTTCCAGTGAATTTTGAAAATTCCTGGAATGAGCGCAAAAGTTTCTGTTTTTGCACAGATTCAAGTCAACTATCATCCACACTATCCCAAAGGCTTTACTTGGCACTTTATTGAAACAAAAGCAATAAAGCAACTACAATAGCTTAATCATGTGAACACACAAAAACAGTAGGTAAAAGTGTTGGGTTGTTTCCCAACAAGCGCTTTTCTTTAATGCCTTTTAGCTAGGCATGATGAGTTCAATGATGCTCGCATAAAAGATAAGGATTGAAACATAAAGAGATCATCATGAAGCATATGACTAGAATATTTAAGTCTAACCCACTTCCTATTGAAAGGATCGATATAGTTGACTAGAAAGGGGGTGAATAGGCAACTAACAATTTTTCGCTTTTCTTTACCAAATTAAACTTTGCATCAAAGTAGGTTGTCTAGATATGTAACTAGGTGAGCAACATATACGATGTAACAACAACAAGCACACAGGCAAGCAAAGATTACAACACAATATGACCTTGCACAAGTAAAGGTGAGAGATAACCAATAGCGGAGTCGATGGAAAAGAGGATGTGTTACCGAAGTTCCTTCCCTTTGAGGGGAAGTACGTCTCTGTTGGAGCGGTGTGGAGGCACAATGCTCCCAAAGAAGCCACTAGGGCCACCGTATTTTCCTCACGCCCTCATACAATGCGAGATGCCGTGATTCCACTATTGGTGCCCTTGAAGGCGGCGACCGAACCTTTACAAACAAGGATGGGGCTATCTCCACAACTCAATTGGAGGCTCCCAGCGATACCACGGAGATTCACCATAATGGAATATGGCTCCGAGGTGAACTCAACCGTCTAGGGTGCTCAAACACCCAAGAGTAACAAGATCCGCAAGGGATTAGTGGGGGGAATCAAATTTCTCTTGGTGGAAGTGTAGATCTCGGCCTTCTCAACCAATCCCTAAAGAATCAACAAGTTTGATTGGCTAGGGAGAGAGATCGGGCGAAAATGAGCTTTGGAGCAACAATGGAGCTTGGGGGAAAAGAGGTAGGTCAACTTGGAGAAGAAGACCTCCTTTCATAGTGGGGGAAACAATCCAACCGCTGTCGGATGTGGGGTTCCAGCAATCCCTTGAGGTTCGAACTCTGGGGTGCGCGTGAAGTCTTTCCCTCCTACCGATCTACGCCCTAGCTCGCTAAGATCTCGCGGACGAACTCGACGAACTCGCAACACAGAAAGACACGAGGTTTATACTGGTTCAGGCCACCGTTGTGGTGTAATACCCTACTCCAGTGTGGTGGTGGTGGATTGCCTCTCGGGCTGATGATGAACAGTACAAGGGAAGAACAGCCTCCTGAGGTTGAGGTGTTCTTGTGGCTAGGCTCTCGATCGGGTTGGATCAAGCTAAGATGAGATGCCTCTACTATGGTGGCTAGCTCTACTTATATAGGCCCTGGTCCTCTTCCCAAAATATCGAGCCGGAAGGGAGCCAACAACGGCGGGCAAATTTGAAGGGGACAGCTAGTACAAGCTATCTTGACAAAAGCGGTCTTCGCCTGCGAAAGGCTCTGGTGGTGACGCCGTCTTGGGCTCCATGATGACCTCCGCCTTGCCGTCCTCCTGGTCTTGGTCTCTTTGCACCAATATAGCAACCTTTGCCTGATGCCTCGGTAGTCCTCGCCTGCGCTGGCCTCCTTAGCACCAAAGAGGAAACAAGGACGCTGCGCGCGCTGGCGCCCGCCTAGTGTCGTGCGTCATGGCTCACGTCACGAGGGCCTCGTGAGGTTTTGCCCTGCCTTGATATCTCCGCTCCTCGTGAGCCTGCCTGGCTAGGCTACTCCAGAGGAGGTCTTGCGTCGTCCGCCTCGCGAGGCTTGGACCCTCGCGAGGGTCTTGGATGCCTTGTTGATGAAGATGGGTCGTGCGGCCTGCTGGCTTAGCCATGCTGTGGGCTGCAGGCAGGCAAGTCTGGGGACCCCCATTCCTAGAACGCCGACAGTAGCCCCGGGGCCCAAGGTACGCTCGGGCTTGGCTTCGCGGCGAAGCCAAGGGTTAAGTCCGGAGCACCGCGGGCCCCAAAAGCCTGCGGCCTCGGTTGACGCGTGGCGGTTGATTGGACGTGGGCGTCTCCGCTTCCCCAACTGCCCTTGAATCCGCCTGGCTATGCGGCCCCCGCATCTTACATAGTTATTCTTCCTCCGCCCACACCTGGCTCTTCCAATCTCCCTGCTCCCTCGAGACTCTGTTTCTCTTCTCCAATCTGACTTGCGCTCCACCTGCTCCATCGCCATGGCGCCGAAACAAGCTGAAAAGGGGAAGAGACCTCTGTCTCTGCCAGCTGCGCCTCCGTCCTTTGCACCGGCGCTCGGCCGGTCTCGGGTGCTCAACGACGAGGCCATGGACAAGGTGCGCCCGATGCTTGCTTCCAGCTTCAATGAGTGGGGGGAGACGGTGGCATGGCCTGCGTCTCGCACTCGCACGACTCAGGCGGCCACCAAGGTCCCAATCTTCATAGATGCCCTCTGGGCTGGCCTGATTCCTCCCTTCTCCGCCTTCTTCAACGCGGTGCTTGAGCATTATCAGATCCACATGCTGCATCTTGACCCTTAGTCTGTGACTCTTCTTGCCGTCTTCGCCTTCGTGTGCGAAGCCATGGCTGGCATAGCCCCTTCTGTTGCCCTCCTTCGCCATTTCTTCTCATTGCATCTGACCGACCCTCAACAAAGCTCAGGATGCGTGAGCTTACATGCCATGGCTGCGACGGTGGGCGAGGGGATCGACTTCGAGCTTCCTCCATCCACGAGCGAAATCTGGACACGATGGGTGTTCGTCGATGCTGGCGTGCTTAGTCCTCTGCTCCAGGCTCCGTCGGGGCCCGCTGTTCCTAACTCCAGCTGGAGCCATCAGCGGCTCACGAGCCCCCACCTTGCCAACGTCTAGTTCAGGTTGAGGTTGCTGAAAGATCGCGGCGTAACTGCGCCGATGGTGGTGAAGGAGTTCGTCAAACGTCGGGTCGCTCCGCTTTAGCGCCATTCTCGCCCAATGTGGACCTTGCTCAGCAGCCAGGACCACATGAGGTTTCAGGAGTCTGGGCTCCTCCTCGGGACGCGGCAAACAGTGCTCAAGGTCCTGACGGGTGTCCTCTTGCCGGCCAAACTGCCTGGGAAGAACTGTTTGCTGTACCGCTGCAAGAACAAGGATGAATTTGTAGAGAACATGCCTCTCTTTGATGAATGGGGGTCGCGGCCGATCGGCCTGGAGGGGCCTTGTGAGAACCCCGTCATCGTGGTTCCCTTCCTTGTCGCTGGTGCCGAGCTCGCCCCAGGCGACGGTGCAGGTGGGCGAGCTCCGGCGGAGGCCAGTGGCTCGAGTGCTGAGGAGCACATGTCGAGTGGTGATCCTGGGGCATCGTCTTCAGGAGCCTGCCACCCCCCTCCTGAAGCGTCGGTTGATGGAGAGGTGCGGCATGCGGTCCCCGAGGTCAAGGCTCCAGGACCTTCGGCAAGCTGTGGTGAGACGGCGCCCGGTCGTTCGCCGCAACCGGGCACCCCCGCAGACATCCTTACAAGCCCTTCTTCGCCCCCGCCACGCACCGGTCCTCACGTCCAGCGCTTCGGTCGCCTTTGTGTGGACTTCGAGGAGCTCCGCAAGAGGAAAGGATCCCCTAGTGGCAGCAATATCTTCGGGCCGTTGAAGCGAAGGAAGTACATCGCCGTCGACGTGTAAGTACCATGCCGCCATGGCTTATTATGCGCTGCTTTCTTCTTCTGATGCCAGTCTTTCAGGGCTAATTCCACCGAGGCTGCCGAGTCTCTTGGGAAACGGCCTCCTTCTTCCTCAACTCTTCCGCCGGCCTCGAGCACTACGAATCCGCTGGTCTCCCCTGGACCAGGGTTGGTTGAAGGGGCATTCCTGCCTTCTTGGTGTGTCGAACCTGCGGCCTTGTCGCTCCTCCCCCTGGTTTTGCGTGGAGCTTGGTGGGCGTGCCCAAGACTCCTCCACTGGTCGTGGACGACAATTGGTTGGCTTCGATCTTCGGCTCCTCTTCAAGCAGCGGGCCCCTGTCAGCTTGGGCTCCTCGCGAGGGCTGGTCGATGTCAGGCTCGGCGTCAACCCCTAGCCCCCTACCTGGAGGGGGCGCACCACTTGGCGCCATGCCCGCAGCCCCCGAGGCGGAGGACAAGGTGGGCCGAGCGTTTGAGCTCAAGCGCGGGCGGAGTGTGGTTCGTCACGAGCTCTTCTAGGAAGGCGATGGGCGCAATGTGCCGACTTGGTGAAGAGCTCGCGAGTGTCGATTCGCGTCTTGAGGCTGAAGGTCTCCGGCTGGTGGAGGAGCGGCGCAAGCTGAAGGTGGCCATCAACCTCGGCCGCTATCAGCGTGACCTTGAGAACGCGAAGGCCGAGGCGTCTCTCAAGGTTTCCCATGAAGCCCGCTCACGAGCTTTGGACGAGGCTCGCAAGGCTGACCGCCGCCGCAAGGCTGCGGAGAAACGCGCATGGGAGCTCCAGGCCTGGAGCGCGTCTCTTGAGCAGCAGGTGGAGGCGCGCAGGGCCGCTCTTGCGTCGCTGAGGGGGACGCCCGCGGAGGAAGAGGAGGTCCGGAAGCGTGAGGAGGCGCTGACCCTGGAGGCCGTGGAGCGCAGCCTCGAGCTCGAGCGACTGGAGACGAGGGAGCGTCAAGTTGCCCAAGCAGAAGATGCCGTCGGGCTCGCGAGGCCAGAGTCGAGGAGGAGGTTGATCGCTGGGTGGCCGAGGTTCGCGCAGATCTGGAGGGTAGGTACGACCTGAAGCTGAAGCTCGCAGGCGCGGAGGATGAGGGGAGGGCCGCTGCCCTCAGGCCCATGTTGGACGAGGCTGAGAGGCGCGCGGAAGCCACGGCCGCCGCCCTGGTTGCAGTGCAGGCGGACTTGGCCTCCGCCCGCGCCGAGCTGTGTTCCCTCCGGAGGCGGGTTGATGACGCAGAGGCTGCCGCGAGGCAAAACACGGAGGAAGTACTCCAGCGATGAACGCTGGAGCGCGAGCATGCCCCTGTGCTTCAGGATCTCCGGAACAGGGCCAATATCGCCCTGGGCCATATTTGCGACGTGGAGGCACCGACCCCTCACTCGAATGATTATGCCAGCCACCTGACCTTCTTCACCGAGGTGGTGACGCGCCTGGAGGCTCGATCTACCAGAGCTCGCCAGCTTGTGGAGGAAAGGGGGCGTGCCCTGCTCGAGCGTGCTTTCTCCCGTGTCTTCAGCCACCTCCTGAATGCCGACCCCAACTTTGATTTCGACGCCGCCATCGCCCCCGTACCCATGGCTGTCCGGGGTGACTTGGCGCGTTGGGTTGAGGACAATGTGGACTCGTTGGTCAGGGCCTTCACTTCGGAGGATGACACGGTGGTGGTCGTCGCAGACGAAGGCGACGTGGTTGACGACGGCGTCGGGGGCGTCGCCGGTGGTGGCGACGCTGCCGATGAAGACGATGATGACGCGAGCGACACATTCGAGGGTGACGTAGCGAGCGACATTTCTGGCTGATTCCATGTTCTCCTGTCGTTTCATCCTGCACACGAAGCTCGGGCAGGGCCCTTGGAAAACTTGTAAGAGCATTTTGGGAGGGGGAACCCCTCATGTAAGCAAATTGCAGCTTTTACTTTCCCATGCGATGTGAGTTTGTGTCCTCGTGAACTTGTGAATCCGGATGCAAGTTTTCTGCCTTGGTTTACCTTAGTCAGCACCAGCTTTGAGCTGGGCTGCGACGTGTCGAGTTCCTGAGAACCCTGCGGAGCTCGTCGCCCTGTCAAAAGGGGCCCCACTAGAGGTGAGTACCAGTTGTAGTGCTAGCACGCACTTGGAGTGCGCGCTTTGCGCTGCCCCGCTCACGAGGAGCTCGTGAGGGGAAAGCGACGGACATGAGTCCCGGACAAAACGAGGTTCAGAAGGCAAGAAATTGCTTGAACGAGAAAGGCTCCCCCCTGCGTGCATCAATAAAAACTCAACTCCAACTCAAATCCAGATCCAGAAAGCAAAGCTACCAAAAAAGAGATCCAAAGCAAAAGGCCGCGTCCGGCACCTAGTCTAGTCTTCTGGTCTTCAAGTCTTCTCACCAGCGCGGAGCTAAGTGCTGCCACTAGGCGTGGGAGGGAGCCCCAGGGCCTGAGGCCGGCGCTCCTGAGACTCCGGGGCGTGTACAGCCCCAACTCATTATTACGTGAGAGTGTCACGGGCGGCGAGCTTCACAGGCACTGGGCCTTCTTCACAGGTACCGGCCTTGCTTCATATCGCCAGACAAGGGCCCTGCCTTGCGCCACCCTTGACCTCCTTTAAGCCGACCGGTCACCAGGACGACACAAAGGAGGGAAAGAGGACGCCAGCAGTTCCCTCGGCGACCACAGGTCCTCTGCAGAGGGCCTACCTCCGGGTGTCCCCTGGTTTCGTGCGTCGTGGGGAGGGGCCTGGCTCCCGACCCCTCTCTTGCAGCCCCCAACGCGATCCCCCTGGCGGCAAGGAGGCCGCCGAGCTGGGACCGCTGGCCGTTGCGGTGATCTGTTCCTCCTGCGACTCATGGTTAGCGTAAGCTTGCTCCTGAGGGATTAGGGCTACCATGTAGTTGCCGTCACCGGCGCGATCGTCGTGGTTCTCCGATGGTTCTTGGAAGGCTTCGGCTCCTAGCGCCCCCGCTTCCCAATCTTCTCCAACGAACGAGCCGGGGTCGTCCTCCGGTGCGTACTCCTGGTCCATCATGTGGGGTACGTAGGCTTCCGGGGCCGTCACCCCGAACACCTCGCCGTAGTGCCCCACGCTCCATGTTGCTCTTCCCAGGGCGGCGTCCTGAGGATGGTAGCGCGGCACCCGGCCTGGACCATGGGGGCGTCGCTTGCGCCCATGCTTGTCGCGGGCAGCATGGGGGCAGCGGAGCCCCCTACGCCGCTGACCGTGCTGACGTTGATGAAGCCCCCGGGCGTAGTCGACGGCGCGCGGTTGTGGTGAGGCCCGTCGTGGGGCCCTGCAGCGGCCTGAGGGGGAAGTCGGTAGCAGAAACGTGGTGCTCCCAATGCCGCTGCATCCAGTAGCTCGGCAACACGCTCCAGCAGTGCGTCCCGGCCGCTCTCCATAAGCCTGCATCGCAGCAGCTCCCTTGCCGCGGTGAGCGCTGCCCGCATGTTTGCTTGCTCCCGCCGCGAGTGCGGCGCCGTTGCTGCGGCGTGACTAGGTGCTCTCACAGCGGCTCGTACTTGTCGTGGGGTGAGGGTGGACCATGCCTGGCCGCGCCGCCCGCGCCCGGCGGAGTTCGGCGGCGCTCGTGCCGCCTGGAGCGTGGGGTGAGGTCTTCATGGGCAGGCGATGCTGCCCGGGCTGGCCAGGCTGCCCAGCGGTCGGAGCCGGCCCTTGGGTCGCCGGACATCACGGCGGTGGAGCGTCGGCGAGTTGGTTGGTGGAGAAGAGGCCCCGACGCACCCCTACCTGGCGCGCCAAATGTCGGATATGGGGTTCCAGCAAACCCTTGAGGTTCGAACTCTGGGGCGCGCGCGAAGTATTTCACTCCTACCGATCTACGCCCTAGCTCGCTAAGATCTCGCAGACGAACTCGACGAACTCGCAACACAGAAAGACACGAGGTTTCTACTGGTTCGGGCCACCGTTGTGGTGTAATACCCTACTCTAGTGTGGTGGTGGTGGATTGCCTCTCGGGCTAATGATGAACAGTACAAGGGAAGAATAGCCTCCTGAGGTTAAGGTGTTCTTGTGGCTAGGCTCTCGATCGGGTTGGATCAAGCTAAGATGCGATGCCTCTACTATGGTGGCTAGCTCTACTTATATAGGCCCTGGTCCTCTTCCCAAAATATCGAGCGGGAAGGGAGCCAACAACGGTGGGCAAATTTGAAGGGGGACAGCTAGTACAAGCTATCCTGACAAAAGCGGTCTTCGCCTGCGAAAGGCTCTGGTGGTGACGCTGTCTTGGGCTCCACGATGACCTCCGCCTTGCCGTCCTCCTGGTCTTGGTCTCGTTGCACCAATATAGCAACCTTTGCCTGATGCCTCGGTACTCCTCGCCTGCGCTGGCCTCCTTAGCACCAAAGAGGAAACAAGGACGCTGCGCGCGCTGGCGCCCGCCTGGTGTCGTGCGTCATGGCTTACGTGACGAGGGCCTCGTGAGGTTTTGCCCCGCTTTGATATCTCCGCTCCTCGTGAGCCTACCTGGCTAGGCTACTCTAGAGGAGGTCTTGCGTCGTCCACCTCGCGAGGCTTGGACCCTCGCGAGGGTCTTGGATACCTTGTTGATGAAGATGGGTCGTGCGGCCTGCTGGCTTAGCCACGCTGTGGGCCGCAGGCAGGCAAGTCTGGGGACCCCCGTTCCCAGAACGCCGACAACCGCTACCCCCCCTTCAGCCCGCACAGAGTGGTACTACCGCTGGGGGCAGTGGTACTACTGCTAGGTCCATAGCTCTCACAGGAAGCAAGGAAAGATCCTCCATCGAATCGGGAAGGCTCAGTGGGTGCAAAGGGGATGTGTACGTGTTGATTCCACCCTAGCCTTTCCAATGCGGACCCCCTCTTGATAGTACGGTGACTCCTACAAAACAAGTCCACCAAAACTGAAACGGAAGAGCTACACTGTCTTCGTTTAAAACTCCGAGGGGAATGAATCGTCTCGTGCCAAAGGATGAATCTCTGAAATACTCAACGCACACGATTAGTCCACAAAAGCATTGTCATCCATCACCAAAACTACTTAGAGAGAGACATGCCTTAACAATCTCCCCCTTTTGGTGGATTGATGACAACACGGGATTTGCACGAAGGTAAGACATGGAAGTAAACGAATCCCAAAACTACAAAATATAGACGGGGCTCCCCTAAATGTGCGCACCTAATTAGAGGTGCCTTTGGAATGCAAGGCACACACATTAGGATCAACACTCCCCCTATATTTTATAGTTACACAGCATTAGCAACAAGTAATGGTACATATATATCTCGGAAGCAGTAGAGTAGGAGTGAGCAAAGAATATGACAGGATAAGCATGCAACTCACATACTACCAAGGTACTCAACAAACATAGATAATAAAAGGAAAAGGTAGCATATGTCTCACACCATATGATAGGGTACCAGGTCTCACAAGCACAAACCAAACCAAAGCAAACGACAAAAAAAGAGTTTGCGAGAGAGAAAGGCAAGGCAAACAAGCCACAGAACACACGCTCGCAACTTGACCACGACAAATCCCTAAACTCTCTCCCCCTTTGGCATCGAGACACCAAAAAGGTAGAGAGCGTAGCTGCGGCTCCAGGTGATAGCAAACTGAGGATCTCCATGATCACATCCCAGCGGGATCGTCTGCACCATTTTCATCAGCAGGAAACTGCTCGGTGTCTGAGTCTGACCAAGGACAGTGCTGGTGAACCCACTCCTCCGCTGGCAACAGTTGCACCCAACTGACGCATGAGCTCCTTGTGACGGCTCCTGGCCTTCTTCTCAGATACATGAGCCATATACTGTCCATGAGACTTCATGCAGAAGAGTTTCTTCATCTTGCGCTTGATCTTCTTTGCCCATGAGGGCTCCACTCCTGAGGGCTCATAATCCGCATCATCGTCAGCATCAGCCTCAATCTCTGTCTCCATGTCAGCAGCTCCAGATGGAATCCCATACCTCAGAGCCGAGTGTGACGCCCCCGATTCGACCGTACACTAATCATACACGCAAATGTGTACGATCAAGATCAGGGACTCACGGAAAGATATGACAACACGACTCTAGACACGAAATAAAATAATACAAGCTTCATATTACAAGCCAGGGACCTCGAGGGCAGAAGCAACAATATCTAAGTACAAACATAAGTTAAACAAGGATTCCTTAAGAAGGCTAGCACAAAAGCAACACGATCGAAGAGGCAAGGCCTCCTGCCTGGGACCTCCTAACTACTCCTGGTCGTCGGCGGTCTCCACGTATTAGCATCCGTCGGCGGTGGCATCTGGCTCCAGGGATCCACCATCTGGTTGCAACAACCGGAAAGAAGGAAGAAAGGGGAAAAGGGGTAGCAAAGCAACCGTGAGTACTCATCCAAAGTACTCGCAAGCATCAGATCTATACTAAGTTTGCATTGGTATCAAAAGGAAGGGCTGTATTTGTGGACTGAACTGCAGAATGCCAGAATAGGGGGGAGGCCTAGTCTATTGAAGACTAGCATCTTCAAGCAGCTCCAAGCATCTTGCAGCATGTAGAAGAGTAAAGAATAGCAGTTTAATTTAACAAGCATGTTGTAACATTAAGGCCCAGAGATCCTTCCTCGACTCCCTGTAAGAAAGCGATCCCGGAGCCAACATATCTCAAGTATCCATTTCTAGTTGTAAAAGATCAGGATATAAGTATGAACGTCCATTACTGTGGACACGGTATTTGAATATATATCTTCCCTGTAGGGGTGCACCACGTTTTCCAACACGCTTGATTACTCTGGCCGGACACACTTTCCTGGGTCATGTCCGGCCTCGAAAAATCAACACGTCGTAGCCCTGCCTCGGCTCAGCAGAGAGGTCCCCGCCGGTCTACATCCTAAGCACTCCGGGGTCTGGGCGCATCGCTCGTTGCACTCCGGGTCGTTGTGTGCAGGGTGAATACCAGCGCCGCCTCGGATGGCCAGCACGATCTGACCGTGCCACAATGCTGAACTGGACGTCCGACAAAGCTTCGGCTGATACTACGTCGTCGAGGCCCATATCTATTCTCGCGTGGTGATTAGTGTGTAAAGGCCAAAGGCCAACTCAGAACAAATACCCAAACCATAGTGTATTATTAGCTTGCGAAGACGAGCAGAGACCCATGATAATGTGACCCCGTCGCCCCGTCTCGAGGAAATACGGCAAGGGCTAGCCCAGCCCACTCGGGGGCGGCCTGCTTGCCCGGGCGTGCCTCGTAATCATCTTGCGGGTGCTCTCCGGGCCCGCCCGACTTTCCCAAAGGTCTCAAGTAAAGTTAAGGTAACCGAGTGTCCAAACATCAAGGGGAAAACCCGAGGAATCACCCCCGGTGGATTCCACTCAATGTAATCATCAAGGTGAACGTAAGAGGGACCACCCTCGAGGTTCACACTTGAGGTGTTGCATGTCAGAGCCGTATCAGAATGGTGAAGGAGGAAATCACCCTCCTTGACCACAACCGAATAGCTACACTACAGAGTTGTCATCGGGAGTGTGTTGTGAGGTCTCACCCTCGGCACTCGATAGTAGCTCTGCAGAGTCGAGCAACAAAAGGGGCGTGATGTGATGTGAGTTGTCGGGCTTTGGTCGTCGATCATGTAGCTCGAGTCGTCGATGATGAAGCAGGGGCAACAAGGACAAGGTGGGGGGTCATTGATGGATCACTAACCAACCTATACTAAGCAGTTTAGGATAAGCAGGTAAGGTACAATAAACAGGTTACAAAAGCAGGCTATGCATCAGAATAGGAGCAAACAATAACAGCAGCAAAATCTAATGCAAGCATGAGAGAACGGAATGGGCAGTATCGGGATGATCAAAGGGGGGCTTGCCTGGAAGCTCCGCTGAAAGGGAAGAAGGGTCGTCGTCGACGTAGTCGATCACAGGGACATCAACAGCGGTCTCGGGGTCTACCGGAGAGAAGAGGGGGAAGAAACAGTAAATACAGTGCAAACAAGTGCAATACTATGCATGACATGACGAAACGCGGTGCTAGGGATGTTCTAACGCAGTGCTACACGATACCGGCGAAGGGGATAACATCCGGGAATGCTTTCCCAAAGTTTGGCATTTTTGGACAAACGATCCGGAGGGGAAAGGTTCGAGGTTCGCTATGCTAGGGATGTGTGGCGGATGAACGGAATACGTATTCGGATTTGTCTCGTCGTTCTGAACAACTTTCATGTAGAAAACTTTTTCATCCGAGTTACTGATTAATTTCTATGATTTTCCAAAGTTTAAAACAATTTCTGGATTTATTATTAATTCGAATTAAAATAGCAAAAATGCTTAGTGCACCCGGTGTAGTGCATCCAGAGTGCACCCAGGGGCTGACCAATGGGTCCAGGGGGTCCCAGTTGACCAGTCAAAGTTTGACTAGTCAACAGGGGGTGGGGCCCCTGTCATTGACTAATTGAGCTAGTCTAACAGTTTAGTTAACTAAACGAGGTGATTAAGCTAATTCATTCTAGTTAAACTTAATTCAACCAATTTAATTAAGTTAATTAATTTTTATTATAATTTTTAATCTATCTTTTCCTTTTACAGGAAAGGGGACTGGCCCCACGCGTAAGTGGCCCATAGGCCTTTAGCGGGCGCGGGCGTTATCGGGTGCGGGAGTCCGTCGGGGCGGACCCAGGGCAGTGTAGCCCGCCCGGGCATGGGGGCGAGGCCGCCGGAGAGCGTGGGGACGAGGTCGCTGGGCGCGGCCTCCGGCGAGGCCAGGCGGGGCGGTGGTCAGAGCGGCGTGTTGCGCGGCGGCTAGTGTGGTGGTGGCTGGCGGAGCCGGGTGAGGCGGCAGCTGCGGCAAGGACCGCGGGGTCAAGCGGCGCAAGCGCGGCGATCGGCGCGCAGCGGCAGCGGCAACGGTCGGAGATGGGCGACGCGGGGCGAGGAGGAGAGGCCCGACGATGCAGAGGCGGGCGGGAGCCGCGGCAACAGCAAGCGGCGGCGGTTCGGCCAACGTGAGTAGTCAGGGCCGGCGTAGGCGCGGGCGCGACGCGGTGAGGCCAAGTAAGGCGGGGGACGGCCGCGACCGGACAACAGCAGCAGTAGGGGAGACGGCGCGGGGCGTAGGCTGCGGCGGCTGTAACATCCCAAATTTTCAATTTGGAATGTTATACATAGATCATTCATGCACATCATATTTTATTGCATTTCGTTTCGCAATCCTCGAAATCCTAAGCAACTCAAGGACCCTCGGAGAGAGTTGGGGATTTCCCTGTTTTCATATTTGAGTTTTATCAAATATTGAAACGAGGATTATTGGTTTTAATTATTTTTCTCTCCGAAAATATTTCATATTAAAATATATGAGAGGGGATAATATGACTTCTCCACAATAAATGAAATATTGGAGGAAAAATATTAAAAATCAAATATTTGATTTTATTCGGATTTTATTGCTATTTTATTTGCATTAGAAAAATTGCACGTTTTTCAAATTGCATTTTAGGGCCAAGAAAATGTTCATCTTGTTCTAAATATTTTATTTAGACGGTGAAAATTTGTTTTGGTATTTTTAGATTTTTATTTATTTTTCTAGGATTTATTTAAGTTTCGGCAAAATTATTTAAAACAAAAACTTCAGCGCCCGACTGGGCCGAAGCCTAGCCGAGCCGGCCCAGCCCAGCCGCGCCGTCCTCCTCGTCCCCGACCGGGAGACCGCCGCCGCCCGCGACGCCGAGTCCGTCCAGGACTCTCCCTGCGTCGCCTTGCCCCCTCCCCCAAGCTAGCCCCCCTCCTTTATATACGCCGCCTCGACCCCCTCTCCACCACACGAACCCCGCCGCCTAGCCCGCGCCGCCGCTGCCGCCGCTGCCGTCGCTGCCTAGCACCGCGCCGCCGCCGCCCGCGCACCCCGCCGTCGCAGCCCACCTCGCCGGAGCCGCCCCGCCTCGCCGGAGGTATAAGCCGCCGTTGCCGCCGTTCGGTTTTATTTTAAAACCGATCCGGTTTTTTTAGAAAACCATAGTTTTTGTTTTTTAGGATATATCGGTTTTATTTTTTTCTTGGTTTAGTTTATTTAGCGAACGTTCGTCCGTACGTTCGTTTTAACGAACGGTGTTCACTCGTTAGCCGCAGACAGCGAACGTTCGTTCGTTAGCCTGTTCGTCAGTTTTTCTTTTTCTCGGATTTTTACGTGATTATTTTCGATCGCGATTTCTCATCCGATTTTCGTTTCAGTTTATCTTTTCGCTCGTTTATCGGAATCAGGCGATTCAAGCGCCTAGATCTTCGTCTCGAAACCCTCTTTCTGTTTAATCAACTTGAACAAGATTTTGGTACTGTAAAATTTGACTTTAGTTCAGATTAGTAAACGGATCTTGTTTCTTTTGTAGTTTGAGTTTCGTTGCTCCGTTTGATTTGATTCTTTTCGCAAACCGGAGTTCTTAAGTTGCACTTTCTGGTCAATTCTTCTTATTTGAGTTTTGCCCATGCTTCTTTGCTTGAATGCTTATGTATGCTATTGTTTGTTTGCGATAGAATTCCCAGAGTGCGAAGCGTGCTACTACGAGTCCCTAGGTTTTGCGGATCGTCGGCAAGGCAAGTAACACATTGATCATACTCTTTTCATACCCAGTTTTTTTATGCATTAGTTCCAATCCTCAAACATTGCATGATTAGGATGTGATTAACTTGTGGGTATTGGGAAGTAGTTGCTGAGGTAGAACCTATTGCCCTGTTATATTCAAACCCTTGGGAGTTACTTCTACGTATTGCTTATATTGCTACGCTATGCTCGTAGACGTGGTTTGGGTGAGTGAATCCATGACAGATGTGAGATGATTTAATTAATGGTTCAACTTAAGGTGGCAACTTTAATACACATCTGGGTGGATTGCTTGTCGGGCACCTGGAGAATCCAGTGTTGTCCAAGGATATCCCGGAGTACCCGTGTGATAATCCTAAGGTCCGCCACCCAGGCTCAAAGGGAACTAGATATTTTCATGCTAGAAACTTCCGTGTGCAGCCACAAGCTATTATGGGCTCTAGCATAGTTGAGTAGGTTGCATGAGCTCTTGAAGAGGTGGATCAGCAGGTAGAGGGATGTAGGTTGGTATGGTCTGCCCGGAGTAAAGAGTTAATGTTTCTGAAAGACTGTGTCTCGGTCATCCATTTCTCAAACACCATGTAGTGCGAGAAATCCAACGGAGGAGATCGAGTCTTGTGGGGAAAAGTGCGCAAACCTTTGCAGAGTGTACAATCTAATCATGGTTAGCCGTGTCCCCGGTTATGGATATCTTGAGTATCTAGTACTTGAATTATCCTAAGTATCTCATCACTCTAAATTAATATTGTTGGGTTGATAATTACTTTTAATTGGGATTGAGTCGGAGGAACCTTCTCAATGATGTTTCAACTACCATGATAGTTAGAATAAAACTTATTCCTTTGTTGTAGGGAAAAATTGGCATTTCGCAAAACTATAACCATAGAGCTTTCCACCAGCCAAATATGCATGTAGTGATAGCATTATTCTGTTCTTGCTCTACTGTGTTATATTGCCAGCATATTCCATGTGCTGACCCGTTTCCGGGCTGCAACGTATTATGTTGCAGACTTTTCAGACGAGGAGTAAGGTTCGTTAGGTCGTTGCCGTGCAGCTCAGCTATGCCGTTGGAGTTGATGGACTCACTTTATCTTCCAAGCCTTCCGCTGTTATCGTATTAGATGGCCTTAAGCCATATTTATTGTAATAAGTTCTCTTCTGAGACATTCGATCTACTAAGTGTGTGATTGCTACTCTGTTATAAATCCTTTGAGTACTGTGTGTGTCAGCATTACCGATCCAGGGATGACACTGAAGCACAGAGACTTGACCGTTTGAGGTCGGGTCGCTACAAGATGGTATCAGAGCACACGCTGAGTGTAGGACACGACCACTAAGATAAGCGATACGTCACTCTTCTCTACTCATTTCTGACTCCTCTCCATTTTCTACTCTTTAGGATGGCGGATTCGAAGAACATGTTTGCACAACCAGATGAAGACACACCCTTTGGAGGCCACTTGAAGGAAGTCACTAGGTACCTGAACATCGGAATACCAAGCTTCACCGGGACTTACAACGCCACTTTACCAGAAGAGGAGCGCTGGATGATTCAAGTTCAAGTTCCAGGAAGGACGTTCTCGCCAACCACTAAGCCCATAGAATTTTCTTTTGAAGCACCCACCTGGAGTCTAGGAAAGAGTATGGCAGCTCACATCACCATGGGACGCATTGGAGAAGTTTACCAAAAGGATCTCAAGGATACTATCTACCAGATATGTGGGCGCCGAGATGAGCAATGGGAGATGATCAGCACCAAGAAGGACAGATCCATTGCAACTTTCATCCAGGAATTAAACCAGCACATTCGATGCCAGGAGAATCAGATGTGCGCAGACATGATAGATTTGAAGAAGGCGAAGACAAGGATCATCGAGTTGGAAGAAGAACTCAAGTCTACACGCGATGGATATGAGGAGGAAATTGCAACACTATTGGAGAAGAATGACGACTTGATAAAGAAGATCAGAGTATTCATGGGAGACCCCGCGCAAGGAGGAGAGAACGACGATTCCACTTGCCCGGAGAACTACATCATCATCGACGACACCGACTCCAACCCCAGTGAAGATGACTTTGAAGACGAAGCTGGAGCAAACATTATGGAGTCCTCAACCGATCAAAAATTTTAGATGACCACCAAATAATTAGTAGTATTCCCCCATGTATATAGTAGTAGTTGAGCACTTTCAATGATAGTTCTAGACCGTTTGTATGCCTTGCTTGATTGATTGAGTGAAATGATTGTGTTTGTCTCATGTGCATATGGGTAGTGCTTTCTCACTAGACCCCTTTTATATTCTAATCTCTCCCCTCTAAACCCACCAGATGCCTCCGAGACGTGACACCGGATTTGCCTTCCCGCCAGAGCTTACTCAGTTGATCCAGCAGCAGAATGCCTTGATGCAATTGTTAGTCCAGAACCAAGGAAATAACAACAACAACCCGCCTCTAGTTGACAACTCAGCTCGCTTTCTGAGGTTGCAGCCGCCGGTGTTTTCCAGTAGCACCGAGCCTATAGTTCCTGATGATTGGCTACGCCATATTGGAAGGGAGTTGACCACCGCAGGTTGCACAGATGCTGAGAAGGTGCGCTTTGCCGCACATCAATTGGATGGACCAACAGCCTCATGGTGGGAGAATTATACGGTCACTTTCCCCATAGCCAACGTCACTTGGGATCAGTTTCAACAAGCTTTCCGCACAGCCCATGTCTCAACTGGAGCTATGAGCATGAAGAAGCGTGAGTTTCACAACTTACGTCACGGGAACCGCACTATAGCTCGGTACGTGGATGAGTTTAGCAAGTTATCTCGCTATGCCCCTGATGATGTGGCCAGAGATGCCGCAAAGCAGAAGAAGTTTATGGAAGGGCTGAATGATGAGATGAGCATGCATTTGATGGTGGCAACATTCAACAACTACCAGGAGTTGGTAGATAAGGCTCTTATGATTGAAGGGAAGCAGCAGCAGATTGAGAGCCGTAAGAGGAAGTATGGGCAAGGGAGGTATAACTCAGGAGCTCAGCAGAAACCTCGTCTAACCCCGAACTCAGGAGGACTTGTTCATAACCATGGAGGTCATAACCACACCGGAGGAAGTTCGCATAACCATAGTGGTTCTAAGAATGGGACTGGGAACGGAACAAGCAACAATCAGAACCGCTCCAATCCAGCCACACCCGCCAAGAGAGATCTAAGTCACATTACTTGCTTTAAGTGCCGGAAGACTGGACACTATGCCACGGAGTGCCCTGAAGCGAAGAATGGAAATGACAATGAGAGTGCTGGGAAGAAGCCCAATCCATTCAAGAAAGGACAAGTGAACCACGTTAATGTGGAGGAGGTTGAAGAGCATCCAGACGCGGTTATCGGTAAGTTTATGGCTTGTTCTTTTTGACACTGGTGCATCGCATTCATACATATCAAGGGGATTCGTGGATAAGTTTAAACTACCAACCCGAACCTTAGGACCCCTCTGTTAGTGAGTTCACCTGGAACAGAGTATATGGCTAGTCGATGGTGCGACCAGATACCCCTAACCATTGGTAGCCATGTTTTCCCGTCAGACCTAATAATTTTGGAGTCACAAGGATTGGATGTGATATTAGGCATGGACTGGATGTCAAAGTATGGAGGAAGCATTGACTGTGCTAGTAAGTTGATTTATCTCACCACCCCGGAGGGAAAAAGGATTAAGTATGTATCTAGGCATGCGCCTAGGAGGAGCCAAGTAAATACCCTCACGGGAGTTGTTCAGGAGGAAGTGCCTGTAGTGAAGGATTACCCGGATGTTTTTCCAGAGGAGTTACCAGGCATGCCACCGGATCGTGACATCGAGTTTTTGATAGAGCTATTGCCAGGTACAGGGCCAATATCAAAGAGACCCTACCGGATGCCCTCAAATGATCTGGAGGAGATTAAGAAGGAGATCAAGGAGTTATTTGAGAAAGGTTACATTCGACGGAGTTCATCACCATGGGGAGCCCCAGTGCTTTTGGTTGAGAAGAAGGATAAGTCTCTAAGAATGGTTGTTGATTATCGTGCGTTAAATGAGGTGACGATCAAGAACAAATACCCACTGCCGATGATGAATGATTTGTTTGACCAACTGCAAGGAGCTAAGGTGTTTTCAAAGATTGATCTGCGATCAGGATATCAGTAGCTGAAGATTCGAGAGAAGGATATACCAAAGACAGCATTCACCACATGGTACGGGTTGTATGAATATACCGTCATGTCATTTGGACTGACTAACGCCCTGCCTATTTCATGAGCATGACGAACAAAGTGTTCATGGAATATTTGGATAAGTTCGTTGTGGTGTTCATTGATGATATAATGGTATACTCGAAGAATGAGGAGGAGCACGAAGAGCATTTGCGTTTAGTTCTCGAGAAACTCAGGGAACACCAGTTGTATGCCAAGTTCAGCAAATGTGAGTTTTGGCTGAAGGAAGTCGGATTCCTTGGACATGTTATATCAGGAGAAGGTATAGCAGTAGACCCCACCAAGGTTCAGTCAGTCACTGAATGGTTGGCACCCACTTCAGTTAGCGAGATCCGCAGTTTTCTTGGACTCGCAGGATACTATCAAAGATTCATTGAGAATTTTTCCAAGATTGCAAAGCCAATGACGAAGTTATTGAAGAAGGATTCCAAATTTAAATGGACGGAAGAACGTGAGGCAAGTTTTCACGAGTTAAAGAAACATTTGACTACAGCCCTAGTGCTGATTCTGCCGGATATCCGCAAGGATTTCCAAGTTTATGGCGACGCCTCTCGCCTAGGACTTGGAAGTGTGCTTATGTAGGACGGAAGAGTTGTTTCGTATGCCTCACAACAACTAAAACCGCACGAATTGAATTATGCCACGCATGACTTGGAGTTAGCAGTAGTAGTGCATGCGCTCAAGACTTGGAGACATTACCTTATTGGAAATCGTTGTGATGTGTACACGGATCATAAGAGTTTGAAGTACATTTTCACACAGAAGGAGTTGAACCTTAGGCAGAGGAGATGGTTGGAGCTTATAAAGGATTATGACATGAAGCTACACTATCATCCAGGCAAGGCCAATGTCGTAGCAGATGCCTTGAGTCGGAAGAGTTATGCTAACACCCTAGTGACCACGGGGTTGCCAAAGGAGTTAGCAGAGGATCTCAGGGAACTTCGATTGGAGATTGTTCCTAGAGGTTTTGTTCCAACAATGGAAGTTCAACCTACATTGTTAGGAAAGATTCGGGAAGCTCAGAAGGATGACAAAGAGACTGCCGAGATAAAAGAAAGAATGAGCAAAGGAAAGGCCAAAGGTTTTCGTGAGGATGAGCACGACACCTTATGGTTTGAGGACCGTGTTTATGTAGCCAATAACACAGAGATCAGGAAGTTAATACTTCAGGAGGCTCATGACTCACCATACTCGATACACCCCGGAAACACCAAGATGTATTTGGATTTGAAAGAACGTTTCTGGTGGACTGGTATGAAGAAGGATATTGCCGAGTATGTAGCCGTATGTGATGTATGTCACAGAGTGAAGGCAGAACATCAAAAGCCAGCAGGATTGTTACAGCCTATGCCGATACCCGAATGGAAGTGGCATAAACTTGGCATGGATTTCATCACTGGATTTCCCAGGACCAAATCAGGATATGATTCTATATGGGTAGTAGTTGATCGCTTGACCAAAGTGGCTCACTTTATCCCAGTGAAAACAACCTATACAAGTGCGAAGTTGGCCAAGATATACATGACCAGGATCGTACGTCTGCATGGAGTTCCGAGGACCATAGTATCAGATAGGGGAACACAGTTTACCTCAAAGTTTTGGCATCAACTGCACCAGACTTTGGGAACGAGATTGGAGTTCAGTAGAGCATTTCACCCGCAGACGGATGGACAGACCGAGCAAGTCAACCAGATTCTGGAGGACATGTTGAGGGCTTGTGCGCTGGATTATGGATCTAGTTGGGATGACAATTTGCCCTACGTAGAGTTCTCATACAGCAATAGCTACCAAGCCAGTTTGAAGATGGCACCGTTCGAAGCCCTGTATGGACGAAGGTGCAGAACACCGTTGATGTGGGATGAAGTTGGAGACCGACAGTTGTTTGGACCAGACTTGATCAAGGAGTCCGAAGAGAAAGTTAAGCTGATCCGAGATAGACTGAAGGTGGCTCAGTCCAGGCAGAAGAGTTATACAGATTCGAAACGCAAGGAGGTAACCTATGAAATTGGAGACAGAGCATGTCTGCGAGTGTCACCCTTGCGAGGAGTGAAACGTTTTGGAGTCAAGGGAAAGTTAGCCCCGAGATTTGTAGGACCGTATCGTGTTTTGGAACGTATGGGAGAAGTTGCCTACAAGTTGGAGTTACCTGAAGGACTGTCAGGAGTTCATGATGTGTTTCACGTTTCACAGTTGAAGAAGTGTCATGCTGAGATGGCCGATATACCGTTAAGAGATACAGTACCCTTGGAGGCGATTCACTTGGACAGTGATCTGACCTATGAAGAGAAGCCAGTCAGGATTCTTGAATTTGCCAGCCGAGTCACCCGCGGTAAGGTTATCAAGTTTTTCAAAGTTCAGTGGAGCCACCATACCGAGGATGAAGCCACCTGGGAACGAGAGGATGATCTTCGCAAAGACCACCCACACCTGTTTTCTAGCCAACCTGAATCTCGAGGGCGAGATTCATCTTAAGGGGGGTAGGTTTGTAACATCCCAAATTTTCAACTTGGAATGTTATACATAGATCATTCATGCATATCATATTTTATTGCATTTCGTTTCACAATCCTCGAAATCCTAAGCAACTCAAGGACCCTCGGAGAGAGTTGGGGATTTCCCTGTTTTCATATTTGAGTTTTATCAAATATTGAAACGAGGATTATTGGTTTTAATTATTTTTCTCTCCGAAAATATTTCATATTAAAATATATGAGAGGGGATAATATGACTTCTCCACAATAATGAAATATTGGAGGAAAAATATTAAAATCAAATATTTGATTTTATTCGGATGTTATTGCTATTTTATTTGCATTAGAAAAATTGCACGTTTTTCAAATTGCATTTTAGGGCCAAGAAAATGTTCATCTTGTTCTAAATATTTTATTTAGACGGTGAAAATTTGTTTTGGTATTTTCGGATCTTTATTTATTTTTCTAGGATTTATTTAAGTTTCGGCGAAATTATTTAAAAAAAACTTCAGCGCCCGACTGGGCCGAAGCCCAGCCGAGCCGGCCCAGCCCAGCCGCACCGTCCGCCTCGTCCCCGCCCGGGAGACCGCCGCCGCCCGCGACGCCGAGTACGGCCAGGACTCTCCCCGCGCCGGCTTGCCCCCTCCCCCAAGCTAGCCCCCCTCCTTTATATACGCCGCCCCGGACCCCCTCACCACCACCCGAACCACGCCGCCTAGCCCGCGCCACCGCTGCCATCACCGCGCCGCCGCCTGCCGTTGCCGCCCGCCGCCGCCCGCGCACCCCGCTGCCGCAGCCCACCTCGCCGGAGCCACCCCGCCTCGCCGGACCTCGCCGGAGGTAAAACCGCCGTTGCCGCCGTTCGGTTTTATTTTAAAACCGATCTGATTTTTTTAGAAAACCCTAGTTTTCGTTTTTTTAGGATAGATCGGTTTTATTTTTTTCTCGGTTTAGTTTATTTAGCGGACGTTCGTCCGTACGTTCGTTTTAACGAACGATGTTCCCTCGTTAGCCGCAGACAATGAAAGTTCGTTCGTTAGCCCGTTCGTCAGTTTTTGTTTTTCTTAGATTTTTTCGCGATTATTGTCGATCGTAATTTCTGATCCGATTTTCGTTTCAGTTTATATTTTCGCTCGTTTATCGGAATCAGGCGATTCAAGGGCCTAGATCTTCGTCTCTAAACCCTCTTTCTGTTTAATCAACTTGAACAAGATTTTGGTACTGTAAAATTTGACTTTAGTTCAGATTAGTAAACGGATCTTGTTCCTTTCGCAGTTTGAGTTTCGTTGCTCCGTTTGATTTGATTCTTTTCGCAAACCGGAGTTCTTAAGTTGCACTTTCTGGTCAATTCTTCTTATTTGAGTTTTGCCCATGCCTATTTGCGTGAATGCTTATGTATGCTATTGTTTGTTTGCGATAGAATTCCCGGAGTGCGAAGCGTGCTAATACGAGTCCCTAGGTTTTACGGATCGTCAGCAAGGCAAGTAACACATTGATCATACTCTTTTCATACCCAGTTTTTTTATGCATTAGTTCCAATCCTCAAACATTGCATGATTAGGATGTGATTAACTTGTGGGTATTGGGAAGTAGTTGCTGAGGTAGAACCTATTGCCCTGTTATATTCAAATCCTTGGGAGTTACTTCTACGTATTGCTTATATTGCTACGCTATGCTCGTAGACGTGGTTTGGGTGAGTGAATCCATGACAGATGTGAGATGATTTAATTAATGGTTCAACTTAAGGTGGCAACTTTAATACACATCTGGGTGGATTGCTTGTCGGGCACCTGGAGAATCCAGTGTTGTCCTAGGATATCCCGGAGTACCCGTGTGATAATCCTAAGGTCCGCCACCCAGGCTCAAAGGGAACTGAGATATTTTCATGCTAGAAACTTCTGTGTGCAGCCACAAGCTATTATGGGCTCTACCATAGTTGAGTAGGTTGCATGAGCTCTTGAAGAGGTGGATCAGCAGGTAGAGGGATGTAGGTTGGTATGGTCTGCCCGGAGTAAAGAGTTAATGTTTTTGAAAGACTGTGTCTCGGTCATCCGTTTCTCAAACACTATGTAGTGCGAGAAATCCAACGGAGGAGATCGAGTCTTGTGGGGAAAAGTGCGCAAACCTCTGCAGAGTGTACAATCTAATCATGGTTAGCCGTGTCCCCGGTTATGGACATCTTGAGTATCTAGTATTTGAATTATCCTAAGTATCTCATCACTCTAAATTAATATTGTTGGGTTGATAATTACTTTTAATTGGGATTGAGTTGGAGGAACCTTATCAATGATGTTTCAACTACCATGATAGTTAAAATAAAACTTATTCCTTTGTTGTAGGGAAAAATTGGCTTTTTGCAAAACTATAACCATAGAGCTTTCCACCAGCCAAATATGCATGTAGTGATAGCATTATTCTATTCTTGCTCTATTGTGTTATATTGCCAACATATTCCATGTGCTGACCCGTTTCAGGGCTAAAACGTATTATGTTGCAGACTTTTCAGACGAGGAGTAAGGTTCGTTAGGTCGTTGCCGTGCAGCTCAGCTATGCCGTTGGAGTTGATGGACTCACTTTATCTTCCAAGCCTTCCGCTGTTATCGTATTAGATGGCCTTAAGCCATATTTATTGTAATAAGTTCTCTTCTGAGACATTCGATGTACTAAGTGTGTGATTGCTACTCTGTTATAAATCCTTTGAGTACTGTGTGTGTCAGCATTACCGATCCAGGGATGACACTGAAGCACAGAGACTTGACCATTTGAGGTCGGGTCGCTACAGCGGCGCGAGGAAGCAGCGGGCGCGGCGGGAGAGGAGGTATGTGGAGCAGAGGCGGGGCGTCGCGTGCGGTGAGCAGCTACAGGCAACCGCGGGCTATGAGCAGTGGGTCGCGGGGCGAGCAGGCGGCAATCGCAGCAGCACAAGTAGCAGAGCAGAGCAAGCGGGAGAGGGCGACGCAAACGTGTGAGCGCGGGCGTGTTCGGAGGCGTGCTCGAGCGGCTGCTGTACACGGCGGCTATGGCAAGGGGAGCAGAGGAGAAAGAGGGAAGGGGACGCGCGGCTCACAAGGAGCATGTAGGTGTGCAAAAGGCGGCTCGGGGGAGGCTCGAGGTCGTCGAATCCATCGCCGAAGTGCGTCGGAGCCGAGGAAGAAGAAGACGAGGCGTGGCGGCGATGTATTGACTCCCGTCTCAGACTCGTGGTCGAGGACGACGTAGCGGAGGTGGACGGAGCTCGTGGACTCGTCAGCAAGGCGAGAGGAGGCCGACGGCTACGCGAGTGATGGCGGCGCAGCCATGGCAGCGCTCGGGCTCTGGTCCAGATCGAGAAAAGGGAGCGGGGGAAGAGGGGAATGAGTGAGGGGGCTGGCTAGGGTTTGTCCCGGCACTATGTACGCAAGGGGGCACGATGCATGGGCGCCACGGCATCGCCCTCTGCCGTGGCGGCCATCGCCAGATCCACGATTGCGTGAACAGGGAAGAGAGGGGGGTTATGCGCAGGTGGGATGGCCTGGCCAGTTGGCTGGGCCAAGGCCCAGTCAGGTGGAGGAATGTTTTGTTCCTTTTATTGTTTTGCTTTTAGTTATTTTCTGTACATTTGCTTTTCTATTTTACTATCTATTTATTTTAGATTTATAAAATATAGGGACAACACCTAAATTGGTTGTACTAATTATACCACTGCCAAATTTAGTTTGAGGTTCAAATAAAATAGTGTAGTATTTTTATAATTTAAAAAGTATTTAACAATTCTTTTTGGCCCCTGTTATATTCACAAAAGGGCATTTAAATATTTTACGAAAGTGTTGGGTCAGCACCATAATTGGTTATGGAATATTTGCCACACTTTGAACGTTTTATTTTGCATGTTTGAGAAATTTGAATTTTGGGCTTTAATTTGAATTTGAGTTTGAACTAAGATTTGGATCAAGCGAGGATTATCAACAGTAATGTGATGACATGGCACCATTAACGGGGGATTACTGTAGCTTAATTATCCGGGCATCACACCGAGGTGCCCCAGTTCTCCTTCTTCCTCAGACACTTGAACTCATGAGAGACTAACTCACCAATCTCCAGCACAACATTAGGATAAACGCGCCCCCAAGCCTTCTCAATGAGCAACATGATAAACGGTCCATAGATAGGGCACTTGCGCTCAGAGATGGCGGAGACCAGTTCAGACCACATGACATGAGAGATATCCAAGGATTCTCCAGAGTATTTTTTCCTTTTCATGTTGGCAGAAAAGAAGCATGTCCACTAGAAAAGAGTGAACCATATCCAAGTTCCCAATGCGAGGGAAGAGAGTCTCTTGGAAGATGCGATGAAGTATGTCCAGATAGGCAGGCAACTCACAGGTTTCCTTCTGAGTCTCGGGGTTAATCTTCAAAGTACAGTATGGCCAGAGAGATTGCTTGTGAGTGGAAGTTGCATTGCGTTGAGGACGAAAGCCAACTGGGTTCTCAAGTCCGTATCTTCAACTCCAAGTAACTCCATGAAAGCCTTCCACTTGACAGAAAGCAGCTTGCCATTTGTCATCCAAGTCAGAGTTCTTTCCTCATCTATTCCAAGATGGACTGTGGCATAAAACTGAGCCACCAAATCAGCATCAAAGTCCTTGTTGAACTGCATGATCCTGAGGATGTTCAGCTGAGAACACATCTGTAGGGCTTCACCAAAGTAGGCAGGATCCTTCTCCAAATAGTCAATGTCGATGGTACGAACATCAACATAGAGATTCTTCTTCGATTTGATCACATCAAAGTAGATGGCAAACTGAAAACGGTTCCAGAACAGGCGGTTGACCAAAGTGGGTTCTTGATCTTCCGCATAGGGGTTGCGTCGATGCCTTTCCCAGAACTCCTTGGCATTCATTTCCGTCACAGTCTTGCCCCTAGGCTTTGGCTTGTGTGCAATAGTCTTCTTGTGCTGAGTTGGTGGAGGAACACTTGAGGAGGCAGCCGTTGTCTCAGAGGTGCGATGGCGCTTTGAAGTTGAGCGCCCGGGGTTGACACGGTGGACATGTTGCTCAGAAGGGCCATCACCTAGAACCAAACACAAGGACACAAGAAACAACAGCAGAGAACAAGCATAAGCCACCAGAAAAAGCAACACGGATCAATATTTGGTATGAGTATGTTGGAACTGGGCAGCCAGCGGTAGTACCGCGATCTGGAAGTGGCAGTACCGCTCCAGGGGAGGGGCAGTACCGCGCTAGACGGGGAAACGGCGGTTCCCTACTGCCGTGGCCAAATCCGGCACTACCGGGAGGCCAAATTCTAACATAATCCTACCAAACATCAATCCAAACAGTCTAGATGCCCTCTCCAACCTACTCAAGCCTTGATTTAGCCAAAAATCAAGAAATGCAACAACTATTGCTCCTAAAGACTAGATCTGAAAACTAGACACAGAGAGAAGAGGAACGGGGGTAATACCGGCATCCATGGCAAGAGGACGGGGTGGGGATCGATTCCACCGAAGGAAATGGAGAGGGACGGCCTAGAGACGGCGACCCGTCGGAGCCCTCCTGCGGCGAGTACGGCGCTGAAGCATGAGAGGGGTCGAGGGAGGTTGGCGAATGGGTGTGGGGGAGAAATGAACTCCCCCTACCCGACATAACCCCCAATCCTGCCCCGCAGCAGTAGTACCGCTGGGGAGGGCGGTAGTGCCGCTTACTGACCATCAGCGGTAGTACTGCTCAGCAACGTACTCGAGGACTAGACACAAAAGGGCTTAGCTCAAGAAAGAAAAAGAACCGATGAAAAGAGAGAACAAACACAAAGGCAGAAAAACACTAGCAAGAGGACAAGAAACACACACCTCTCCAAGAGAGGGCGGTGGCCGAGGCCACCTATGTTTGAGTCAAGAGGTATGGCACCGCGAAGATTTTAACCTTGGGACCATGACCAAAACTCATCTTTGAAGCACAAGTACCATCAAAAATGGCTAATGTGAAAGACTCGATCAATTTATGCATAATGGGGGGAGGGAGAGTTAATTGAGAGAACAACACTCCCCCTATATCCATGCCTACACCTAAACAAGACATCATGATGAGTATGGAGGGGTGTGCAAAGGTTCAAGCCACATTGCTCGAATCAATGATATTTAGCTTATGCCTTAACTCGCGAAATCTTGCTTCATCCAAGGGCTTCGTGAAGATATCTGCAAGGTTATCATGAGTGTTGACATAGTTGAGCTCGATCTCCCCTCGCCTAATGTGATACCGAATGAAATGATACCAAATCTCAATATGCTTCATCTTGAAGTGTTGCACCGGGTTGAGAGAAATCTTGATGGCACTTTCATTGTCACACCAAAGAGGCACTTTGTCACAAATGACACCGTAATCCTTTAAAGTTTGTCTCATCCATAGGAGTTGTGCACAACAACTACCAGCGGCCACATACTCCGCTTCGGTGGACGAGGGAGACACACAACTTTGCTTCTTAGAAGACCAACTCACCAAAGAGCAACCAAGAAATTGGCACCCTCCGGAAGTTGACTTCCTATCCACTTTGTCTCCCACCCAATCCGAGTTCGAAAAGCCCACAAGGTTGAAGTTTGCTCCTCTTGGGTACCATAAGCCAAAGTTTGGGGTATGAGCCAAATATCGAAAGATTCGCTTGACTGCCACATAGTGGCTTTCCTTAGGTGCGGCTTGAAACCGTGCACAAATTCCCACACTCAACATGATATCCGGTCTAGATGCACAAAGGTAAAGCAAGGAGCCAATCATGGAGCGATATACCTTTTGATCCACTGCTTTACCTTTGGGATCTATGTCAAGTTGGCATTTGACGGGCATTGGAGTGGAAGCCGGCTTGACATCACTTAGCTTGAATCTCTTGAGCATGTCTTGAGTATATTTGGCTTGGTTGATGAAGGTTCCTTCTCTTCTTTTCTTGATTTCGAACCCGAGAAAGAACTTCAACTCTCCCATCATGGACATCTTGAACTTTGAAGTCATGAGAGCGGCAAATTCCTCATTGAAAGCTTTGTTAGGGGAACCAAAGATAATATCATCAACATATAGTTGGCATACAAACAACTCCCCTTTGACCTTCTTAGTAAAAAGAGTGGGGTCGATTTTCCCAATTTCAAACCCACGATCTTGCAACAACTCGGTAAGGTGCTCATACCACGCATGTGGGGCTTGTTTACGGCCATATAGTGCCTTATCGAGTTGGTACACATGATCGGGGAAATAGGGATCCTCGAACCCCGGGGGTTGTTTGACATACACGAACTCATTAATAGGACCATCAAGAAAAGCACTCTTCACATCCTTTTGTTGCAACTTGAAGTTATGATGAGAGGCATAAGCAGTCAACAAACGAATGGATTCAAGGCGAGCAACGGGAGCAAAGGTTTCACCATAGTCGATACCCTCGACTTGGGAGTAGCCTTGCGCTACCAAACGAGCCTTGTTGCGAATGATAATTCCATGAGCATCTTGCTTGTTCTTGAATATCCACTTGGTTCCAATGACATTATGGTTCCCCGATGGCCTTGGCACCAATCTCCACACCTTGTTATGCTCGAAGTTGTTGAGTTCTTCGTGCATGGCATTAAGCCAATTCGGATCCTCGAGCGCCTCATAGACCTTTTGGGGTTCAACACAAGAAACAAACGTGTGATGTTCACAATAGTTTGCTAATTGTCTACGAGTGCTTACCCCTTTCTTAAGCTTCCAAGCACATTTGTCATGAGATGATCTTTGGTAGTAAGCTTGGATGTGGTCTTGGCAGCACGGCGCTCCAATTCCTCCTCAGGAGGGAGTTGAGGGGCGGAAACTTGATCATCTTGAGCGTCGTCTTGAGCTTGTTCTTGATCTTGAGCTTGAACTTGCTCGGTGGTGAGAACTTGATCTTGGGCATCACTTGGTGGTTTACCACCATCTTGAGGTTGATCTTGCCCTTGATCTTGTTCATTTGGTTGAGGGCCTTCACTTTGTTCTTCGGAAGCGTGTGGGTCTTGGGTTGGTGATGGTTCCACTTGAGTGGAACATCGTCCTTCTCCTTCGGCCACAAGGGGTTCCTCAATGGGTAGGATATGACCAACACCCATTCTTCTTATGGCTTGGGGAGGAATTTCATCACCTACATCATAAGTACCACTTTGCTCCACTTGGGAGCCGTTATTCTCATCAAACTCCACGTTACACGTCTCCTCAATAAGTCCCGTGGACTTATTGAGGACACGGTAAGCATGAGAGTTTGTAGCATAACCAACAAATATGCCCTCATGAGCTCTAGCCTCAAATTTAGACAAACGAACACCTTTCTTGAGAATGAAACACTTACACCCAAACACCTGGAAGTACTTGAGGTTGGGCTTGTTACCGGTGAGTATTTCATATGGAGTCTTGTTCAAGCCTTTGTGGAGATAGAGCCGATTGGATGCATGACAAGCGGTGTGGATGGCTTCGGCCCAAAAGTTGTATGGAGACTTGAACTCCGCCATCATGGTCCTTGCCGCATCCATCAACGTCCGATTCTTCCTCTCCGCTACACCATTTTGTTGAGGGGTGTATGGTGCGGAATATTGATGCTCGATCTCCTCATCACTAAGAAACTCATCCAAGGTGTAGTTCTTGAACTCGGTGCCGTTGTCACTTCTTATCGTCAAGATCTTTGCATTGTGTTGGCGTTGAGCTTCGTTTGCAAAGTCGATGACGGTTTGTTGGGTCTCACTCTTCCTCTTGAAGAAATATACCCAAGAGTATCTTGAATAATCATCCACAATCACCAAGCAATACTTTATACCCCCAAGGCTATCAAAGGATGGAGGTCCAAAGAGATCCAAGTGAAGAAGCTCCAAGGGCCTCTTCGAGTAGATGATAGTTGTGGGAGGGTGAGCCTTCTCATGTAGCTTTCCTTCGATGCAAGCACTGCAAGCATGATCTTTGGCAAAACTAACATTTGTTAGTCCACGGACATGGTCCCCTTGAGAAGACTTTGCAAAGATCTCATATTGACATGGGCAAATCGGCGATGCCAAAGCCACCCCATGTCAACTTTAGCCATTAGGCATGTCGCGGTCTTAGTAGGTCGCTTCGAAAAGTTAATCACATAAAGACCGTTCTCGACATGCCCAACAAAGGCTACTTTAAAAGTATTGCTCCACAAGAGGGCCACGGTATCAATATCAAAGAATGTGTCAAAGCCCATGAGTGCAAGTTGGCAAATGGAAAGTAAATTGTATGCAAGGGACTCAACAAGCATGACTTTCTCGACCGTGAGATCATGAGAAATGACAACCTTGCCAAGTCCCAATACCTTAGAAGACGAGGCATCACCCCACTCGACATTGGTGGGCATAGATGACCAAGTCCTTGCTTCCGGTCATATGATTTGTGGCTCCACTATCGAGCAACCATGATCCCACACCACAGCAAACACCTACAAGAGATCAATGCTTGGTTTTAAGTACCCATCTTGTAATGGGTCCTTTGATGTTAGTAACAAGGGTCTTAGGAACCCAAATAGACCATTCAATGTACTCATAAGGAGAACCAACAAATTTAGCATAAACATGCCCATCACTAGCACAGCATAACACATAAGACGGGTTAAAGTCGTCGGCTTTGTTGGAAGGGGTGGCATTGCCCTTGTTGGCACCACCACCCTTCACATTGTTCTTCTTTTCCTTAGAAGCACCCTCTCCCTCCTTCACAAAAGTTTGCTTGAGAGGAGGAGGTCATTTGGCCTTGTCATTCTTCTTATTGTTCTTGGACCATGGTGTGGACCAAATTCCCTCCATGGCCACAACTTCCTTTTGATTGCTCAAAAGGTCATTGAGGTTCTTCTCACCTTGTATACAAGACACAAGGCCTTTCTCAATTTGCTCCTTCAACTTTGCATTCTCCTCCACAAGATGCACGTGCTCACAACAAGGGTTAGTAGCATTTGCATTATCAATTAACACCATATGAGGAAAAGTGGCTTTCTCCTTGGTTAGCTTCACTTGGAGTTGATCATGAGACTCTTTAAGGCTAGCATGAGTACCCTTCAAGGCCTTGTGAGCCCTGTCAAGTATATCAAACTCCTCCTTGAGTCTAGCAAGATCAACACCAAGTTTGGCCTTCTCGGAATTGAGTACACGAGATACAACAAGAGCATGTTCAAGATCTTTCTTAATTTTAGCATGATCGTCGTTTTGTGACTCCTCAAGAGCCAAACGATGACCACGCTCCTCCTCAAGCGCGTTAGATAGATCCGATATCTCATCGGCATAGTCATGACTATGCCCCTCCATCTTAGATATGGTTTCTTCGTGAGCCTCGGTCATGTCATTGGCTTCACCAAGTTGTTCGAAGAGAGCAACAAAGCGCTTCTTGGACTTACCCTTGAGATTACTCATAAAAGACTCAAATTCATTTTCCTCCTCATTAGACCCCTCGCTTTCATCAATGCAATCCGTCAAAGAAGGATTAGTAATGATGGTAGTTTTGATGTTGGAGGTTACCTTGTTGGTGGCTTTAGCCATGAGGCACTTGGCGGTGATGTTCTCATTGGGTGAGTCGAAGAGGTACACCCGTGGAGTTGTCGCAATGGCAACGGAGGCCATAGCAACCACCTCACCGTCTTCATCATCATCATCATCCTCATTGTACTCTTCTTGTGCCACCAACCCCTTGGGAGGAGCTTTCTTGGTGAAGTTGTTCTTGTTGGGGAAGGACTTGGCCTTGTCTTTTCGGATGAGCATGCCACCATTGTCTTCCCTCTTCTCATATGGGCACTCCGCAACAAAATGGCTCACATTACCACAATTATAGCAAGTCCTCACACGTTTCTTGCCCTTGGCGCCACTTGAGTTGTTCTTGTTGAAGTTGGGCCTTGAGTTCTTCTTGCTCCAAAATTGCCTTGAAGCGAGAGCCATGTGCTCATGATAAGCATATTTTGTATGTATGGGGTTACTCTCCTCTTCTTCCTCTTCATCCTCTTCTTCCACACTAGCCTTGGCCTTCAAGGCAAGGTTGGGCTTCTTTACTCTTTGAGAACGCAAAACCGCATTGTCGGCGGTCTTGTCCAAGATCCTGATTGCCACAAACTCATCCAACACTTCACTTGAGTAAAAAGTGTGGAAGTCCGGCCTTTGACGGATGACGGAGGACATGGCCTTATGGTAAGGCATCATGGCCTTGAGAAACTTGCGCTTGATCCAATTGTCATCTGTATCCTTGCTCCCATGATCTCGGAGTGAGACCGCGAGAGTGGTTAATCTCCGATAAAGCTCGCGAGGTTCTTCATCTTCATTCATTGCAAATTCATCGGCTTCATCTTGCACCACTTCATATTTGGAGCATTGAATGCTTGCGCTTCCCTTGTAAATGGAAACAACATGGTGCCATGCTTCCTTTTCCATGGTGAAAGGTCAGAGATGCGCAATATCTTCGGATGGAATTGCATCTTGGATGATGAACAGAGCATTCTCGTTGAATTGATGACCCGTGACTTCTCTAGGGGTGAAGTTGCTTGGGTCATGCGGATAGAAACCTTGCTCAATGATTCTCCAAAGATTAGTATTAACATGATTTAAATGACATTTAAAGCGATAGACCCAAGAGTCAAAATCCTCATTTTTCACAATCTTAGGAGGAGGACCAACATGATTCAAATGAGTGGAGGGAACCGGTCCTCCATAAGTAAGGTTCAACATGGGCAAAGATGCCACTACCATTTCTACCACTAGATAAGGGAACTTTGTCACTAGTAGCTTCCCCCTTGTCGGAGTAAGCATCCGTCACCTTGTTAGCGGGATCACCCACTTTCATTGGTGCGGTGGAAAGTTTAAGGCCTTCTAAGAATTTGTTAAACATGCTTTCAACCTCGGTCGTCATGGAGGTTTTCAATGTGTCCAAGGCCACATTGAACTCCTCACGTGATACCGCGGTTCCCCCATCGGCCGTAGATAAGAACGGATTCACACCGGAGTGCTCCTCCCCACCGTCTACGGTGTCAACCATACTCTTCGGATGGCAAAGTCCTTAATAAAGAGACGAGGCTGTAATACCAAACAAAGGATCGATATAGTTGATTAGAGGGGGTGGTGAATAGGCAACTAACAATTTTTAGCTTTTCTTTACCAAAATAAACTTTGCATCAAATTAGGTTGTCTAGATATGTAACTAGGTGAGCAACCTATATGATGCAACAACAACAAGCACACAGGCAAGCAAAGATTACAACACAATATGACCTTGCACAAGTAAAGGTGAGAGATAACCAATAGCGGAGTCGGTGGAGACGAGGATGTGTTACCGAAGTTCCTTCCCTTTGAGGGGAAGTACGTCTCTGTTGGAGCGGTGTGGAGGCACAATGCTCCCCAAGAAGCCACTAGGGCCACCGTATTCTCCTCACGCCCTCATACAATGCGAGATGCCGTGATTCCACTATCGGTGCCATTGAAGGCGGCGACCGAACCTTTACAAACAAGGTTGGGGCTATCTCCACAACTCAATTGGAGGCTCCCAACGATACCACGGAGCTTTACCACAATGGAATATGGCTCCGAGGTGACCTCAACCGTCTAGGGTGCTCAAACACCCAAGAGTAACAAGATCCGCAAGGGATTAGTGGGGGGAATCAAATTTCTCTTGGTGGAAGTGTAGATCTGGGCCTTCTCAACCAATCCCTAAAGAATCAACAAGTTTGATTGGCTAGGGAGAGAGATCGGGTGAAAATGAGCTTTGGAGCAACAATGGAGCTTGGGGGAAAAGAGGTGGGTCAACTTGGAGAAGAAGACCTCCTTTTATAGTGGGGGAAACAATCCAACCGTTACACCCCCCATTCAGCCCGCACAGAGCGGTACTACCGCAGGGGGCAGCGGTACTACTGCTGGGTCCATAGCTCACACAAGAAGCAAGTAAAGATCCTCCATCGAAGCGGGAAGGCTCAGTGGGTGCAAAGGGGATGTGTACGTGTTGATTCCGCCCTAGCCTTTCCAATGCGGACCCCCTCTTGATAGTACGGTGACTCCTACGAAACAAGTCCACCAAAACTGAAACGAAAGAGCTACACCGTCTTCGCGTAAAACTCCGAGGGGAAGGAATCGTCTCGTGCCAAAGGATGAATCTCTGAAATACTCAACGCACACGATTAGTCCGCAAAAGAGTTGTCATCAATCACCAAAACTACTTAGAGAGAGACATGCCTTAACACCTATGCATAGGGATTTTGTGAGCAAAAAACTTATGGGAACAAGAATCAACTAGCATAGGAAGGCAAAACAAGCATAACTTCAAAACTTTCAACACATAGAGAGGAAACTTGATATTATTGAGATATGTAGAAGCACATGTTCCTCTCCCATAATAATTTTCAGTAGCATCATGAATGAATTCAACAATATAGCTATCACACAAAGCATTCTTTTCATGATCCACAAGCATAGAAATTTTATTACTCTCCACATAAGCAAATGTATTCTCATGAGTAGTAGTGGGAGCAAACTCAACAAAATAACTATCATGGGATTGAAAATTAAAATCAAGATGACAAGTTTCATGGTTATCATTATTCTTTATAGCATACTTGTCATCACCATAATCATCATAGATAGCAACTTTGTTGTCATAGTCAATTGAAACCTCTTCCCAAATAGTGGATTCATCACTAAATAAAGTCATGACCTCTCTAAATCCACTTTCAGAATTATTATAATAAGATTCAACACCCTCCAAAATAGTGGGATCATTACCTAGAGTTGACGCTCTTCCAAACCCACATTCATCATTGTAATCATCATAAATAGGAGGCATGCTACCATTATAACAAATTTGCACATCAAAACTTGGGGGAATAAAAATATCATCTTCATCAAACATAGCATCCCCAAGCTTGTAGCTTTGCATATCATTAGCATCATAGATATTCAAAGAATTCATACTAGCAACATTGCAATCATGCTCATCATTCATGGATTCTATGCCAAATATTTTATAGCATTCTTCTTCTAACAACTGAGCACAATTTTCCTTTCCATCATTTTCACGAAAGACATTATAAAGATGAATAATATGATGCAACCCCAATTCCATTTTTTTGTAGTTTTCTTTTAATAAACCAAACTAGTGATAAAACAAGAAACTAAAAGATTCAATTGCAAGATCTGAAGATATACCTTCATGCACTCACCTCCCCGGCAACGGTGCCAGAAAAGAGCTTCGTTGACGGGATGTGAGTGCCGCTTACCTCGCTTCCCCGGCAACGGCGCCAGAAAAAAGCTTGGTGTCTACTATGCAACTTGTTCTTATAGACTTGTGTTGGGCCTCCAAGCGCAGAGTTTTGTAGGACACTAGAAATTTTCCCTCAAGTGGATGACCTAAGGTTTGTCAATCCGTGGGAGGTGTAGGATGAAGATGGTCTCTCTCAAACAACCCTGCAACCAAATAATAAAAAGTCTCTTGTGTCCCCAACACACCCAATACAATGGCAAATTGTATAGGTGCACTAGTTCGGCGAAGAGATGGCAATAAAAGTGTAGTATGGATAGTAGATATTGATTTTTGTAATAGGAACAATAAAAAGCAGCAAGGTACCAATTGATAAAACGGAGCACAAAAGGTATTGCAATGCTTGAAAATGAGGACTAGGGTTCGTACTTTCGCTAGTGCAATCTCTAAAACAATGATAATATAAATGGATCATATAACCATCCCTCAATGTGCGATGAAGAATCACTCCAAAGTTCCTATCTAGCGGAGAACATAAGAAGAAATCGTTTGTAGGGTACGAAACCACCTCAAAGCTATTCTTTTCAATCGATCTATCCAAGAGTTTGTACTAAAATAACACCAAATAATTTTAGATTCATAATACTCAATCCAACAAAAAGAACCTCAAAGAGTGCCCCAAGATTTCTACCGGAGAAACGAAGACAAGAACATGCATCAACCCCTATGCATAGATTACCCCAATGTCACCTCGGGAATCGGCGAGTTGAGTGTCAAAACATATATCAAGTGAATCAATATGATACCCCATTATCACCACGAGTATTCATATGCAAGACATATATCAAGTGCTCTCAAATCCAGAAAAGTATTCAATCCGATAAAACAAAATCTCAAAGGGGAAAACTCAATTCATCACAACAAGATAGAGAGGTCGTGCCATTAAGAACACGAGAGAGAGAGAGAGAGATTAAACACATAGCTACTGCTACAAACCCTCAGCCCCAAGGGTGGACTACTCCCTCCTCATCATGGTGGCCGCCGGGATGATGAAGATGGCCACCGGAGATGATCTCCCCCTTCGGCAGGTTGCCAAAAAGGGGTCTAGATTTGTTTTCATGGATACAGAGGCTTGCGGCGGCGGAACTTCCGATCTAGGGTCTCCGCGAGGGTTTTTGGAATATCTGACTATTTATAGGGCGAAGAGGGGGTACGGGAGGCCACCGAGGTGGGCACAACCCACCAGGGCGCTCCTGGGCCCAGGCGTGCCCTGGTGGGTTGTGCCCCCCTCGGGGCACCCCCCAGGTGCTTCTCTAGCCCATTGGATGTCTTTTGGTCCAAGAAAATCTCCAAAAAGTTTCGGTGCATTTGGACTCCGTTTGATATTGATTTTCTGCGATGTAAAAAACAAGCAAAAAACAGCAACTGGCACTGGGCACTGGGTCAATAGGTTAGTCCCAAAAAATAATATATAAAGTTGCTATAAAATAATTGTAAAACATCCCAGAATGATAATATAACAGCATGAATACTTCATAAATTATAGCTACGTTGGAGACGTATCAGACATTAATTGATTTTGCCAATATACTCTTATGTGATGATTTAGAGACTATGGCTTTTACACTGAAAAAGGATCGCCATCAAATCCATAATATATGTGCTACTTTGTAGGTTATCCCAAATGGTTGGGTATTCCTCTATCACTACGTCGAGGCAAAGTGTTTTTCCACAAAGTGCGGAAATTTTGAAGAAATATTTTCTACAAAAGAGTGAGTGGGAGGACAATGCAAATGGACAAGATTACAGAATCTTCATGATCAGATCAAAGAAAAGAAACACTAGAAGTTGTTCTAAGATTTCTTACCATGACTGATACAGAAATCTCTACATAGGATATAGAGACTTCGGTCGAACTTGCAGCTGAACTTTATAGGTTAGGGATATTCATGCAAACCTTCATGGTGTGCAGACGAAATATTGTTGAACAAAAAATGAACCTACGATACACGGAGAAGCGTCTATGGGCCCTGACTCTGGAATTGGCTATAGGCCAGGATAATTCAAGATAGTATCCATACACATAATTCAAGTTTTGAACTTGATGGACCCTCTGAAAGACTTAAAGTCTAAAATGTAGTGATGGGTCAATAGATTGACAATGATAAAAATATTTTATAATGCTTGGCTTGTTGCAAATAAAGTTTATGACAATATCAAGGAGTTGATTATGAAGAGATTGTCTCATCATAATAATACCTGAAGTCAATTCGGATTGAACTAGCAATTACTAAATATTTCAATTATGAGATATAACAAATGGATGTCAAAATAATTCCCATGAGATGGAAATAAAACCAAGGTTGTATATTTGATACAGACCAAGGTAATTTTGTCAATCCAGAGACTGCTAGTAAGTGTGCAAACTTCGAGAGATCCTATAAAAAATCTAAAGCAAGCATAGGGGAGTTGGAATCTTTGTTTTGATGAATTGATCGGATAATATGGTTTCATCGATAGAAGAAAAGATGCTTGTGTTTACAGGAAAGTAAGTGGGAGCATGATAATATTTCCAAACACCATGTGTGCATGACACATTGTTGATTGGAAATTATATAAATTTCTTGACACGAATTAAGACTTTATTGAAACTAGTTTTTCAGTAAAGCACTTAGGCAATATAGTCCTTGGATTTGTCATTATAACCTATGGAGATAGTAGTGCCTAATCAAGGCTTAGCCAAAATACATATTGAAAAAATACTAAAGCAATTTATTATGAAAATTGCTAAGAAGTGTTTCTTGTCAAAGTCACATGGAAGGAGTTCTTAACAAGAATCAGTATCTTGAATACTGATGAGTGAAATACATGATTTCAATCACACTTGTGTTAATTCCATGGTATGTATATAACCAGATATGTCTAAGTACTCCAAGCAAGTTGTGAGTAAAGTTACCAGAATGGTCAAATTGTTGATCATAGGACAACATTTAAATGTCATTAAGTACCGACAATTCAATGTTTTGCGTACGGAGAAAATGAAAATATTGTTGTAAGGAGTTACATCAATACATGCTTGATGTAGGTAGTACATCGACAAAAAAATTCATTCGGTGCTCCAAGCAAATTTTTATTTCAATTATTTATGGTGGCACGGTAAAATTGGAATTAGTCCAAGAGAGTTACTGTGGTGAATTCTATAAGAGAAGGCTGAGTATATAGTTGTTTTAGAAGCAATAAAAGAGGGAGATGAATCAGAGTTTTCATTTATGAACTCAGATTGGTTTCTAGATGATTGTGCAAATAGAACACTGTTCTTAATAGAGGTTTTATAGCTCAATCTGAGGAATCAAAGGTCATGCCAGTAATTCAATACATACAAAGCCAGTTTCACACAAATTATAAATTTATGTGAAAGCATGACAGATGCATTGAGATACAAATGATACACACGGATCTGAAGTTGTCAAGATCCGATAGGACGAATTCTATACCACAAGGAAAGCATGGACTAACACCGGATTGCCATTGGTGTTTAAAAGTTCTAACTATATTATTGACTCTAGTGCAAGTGCTAGACTATTGGAAATATGCCTTAGAGGCAATAATATTTGTAGTATTATATTTCATTATTTCTAATTAAGAGTTTATGTTTCATGATATAACTGCTCTGATCCTGGAATATGCGATTCAGTGGAAACATCATATGCACATGTGGAATGATAAACGGTCAAACAATAGGTTCCCGGTCCAGCCTCTAGGACTGGCTCAAATCATTAGTAGAAAACAGGGAACTAGTCCCGGTTCCAGAAGGCATTTAGTCCCGGTTCTGGAACTAGGACAAAAGGGTCGGGACTAACGCCCGAAACCTTTAGTCCCGGTTCTCTTATGAATCGAGACAGAAGGGGCTCCACGTGGTCGCTGTGGGGCGCCCAGGCAGGAGGACCTTTAGTCCCGGTTGGTTCTACCTCTTGAGCACTGCGTTGGTTTTCCCTTGAAGAGGAAAGGGTGATGCAGTAAAGTAGCGTAAGTATTTCCCTCAGTTTTCGAGAACCAAGGTATCAATCCAGTAGGAGACCACGCTCAAGTCCCACGCACCTACACAAACAAATAAGAACCTTGCAACCAACGCGATAAAGGGGTTGTCAATCCCTTCACGGCCTCTTGCAAAAGTGAGATCTGATAGAGATGATAAGATAATAGTTTTGGTATTTTTATGATAAAGACTAAAAGTAAAGAAAGCAATAGGTTTCACTAGTGGCTTCTCTCAAGAGCAAAAGTATTACGGTGGGTGAACAAATTACTATCGAGCAATTGATAGAATTGAGCATAGTTGTGAGAATATCTAGGTATGATCATGTATATATGCATCACGTCCGTGACAAGTAGACCGACTCCTGCCTGCATCTACTACTATTACTCCACACATCGACCGCTATCCAGCATGCATCTAGAGTATTAAGTTCATAAGAACGGAGTAACGCTTAAAGCAAGATGACATGATGTAGAGGGATAAACTCATGCAATATGATATAAACCCCATCTTTTTATCCTCGAGGGCAACAATACAATATGTGTCGTTTCCCCTACTGTCACTGGGATCGAGCACCGCAAGATTGAACCCAAAGCTAAGCACTTCTCCCATTGCAAGAAAGATCAATATAGTAGGCCAAACCAAACGATAATTCGAAGAGACTTGCAAAGATAACCAATCATACATAAAAGAATTCAGAGGAGATTCAAATATTGTTCATAGATAATCTTGATCATAAACCCACAATTCATCAGATCTCGACAAACACACCGCAAAAGAAGATTACATCGAATAGATCTCCAAGAGAATCGAGGAGAACTTTGTATTGAGATCCAAAGAGAGAGAAGAAACCATATAGCTAACAACTATGGACCCGAAGGTCTGAGGTAAACTACTCACACATCATCGGAGAGGCTATGGTGTTGATGTAGAAGCCCTCTGTGATCAATGCCCCCTCCGGCGGAGCGCCGAAAAAGGCCCCAAGATGGGATCTCACCGGTTAAGAAGGTTGCGGCGGTGGAAATAGGGTTTTGCCTCATGTTCTGATGTTTCCAGGGTATATGAGTATATATAGGTGAAAGAGGTCGGTTAGGAGAGCTACGAGGGGCCCACGAGGGTGGGGGGCGCGCCCAGGGGGGCAGGCGCGCCTCCCTGCCTCGTGGCCTCCTCGTTGATTGCTTGATGTCAACTCCAAGTCCTCTGGATCACGTTTGTTCCGAAAATCATGTTCCCGAAGGTTTCATTCCGTTTGGACTCCGTTTGATATTCCTTTCCTTCGAAACACTGAAATAGGAAAAAAAACAGCAATTTGGGCTGGGCCTCCGGTTAATAGGTTTGTCCCAAAAATAATATAAAAGTGTATAATAAAGCCCATTGAACATCCAAAACAGATAATATAATAGCATGGAACAATCAAAAATTATAGATACGTTGGAGATATATCAAGCATCCCCAAGCTTAATTCCTGCTCGTCCTCGAGTAGGTAAATGATAAAAATAGAATTTTTGATGTGGAATCCTTCTTAGCATAATTTTCAATATAATTCTTTTTATTGTGGCATGAATATTTAGATCCGGAAGATTCAAGATAAAAGTTTAATGTTGACATAAAAACAATAATACTTCAAACATGCTAACCAAGCAATTATGTCTTATCAAAATAACATAGCCAAAGAAAGCTCATCCCTACAAAATCATATAGTTAGCCCATGTTTCAATTTCTCACACAAAATGTTCTCATCATGCATAACCCCGATGACAAGCCGAGCAATTGGTTCATACTTTTTAACGCGCTTCAGCCTTTTCAACCCTTACGCAATACATGAGCGCAAGCCATGGATATAGCACTATGGGTGGAATAAAGTATAATGATGGGGGTTATGTGAGAAGACAAAAAGGTAGAAAGTCTCACACTGACGCGGCTAATCAATAGGCTATGGAGATGCCCATCAATTGATGTCAATGAGAGGAGTAGGGATTGCCATGCATCGGATGCACTAGAGCTATAATATATGAAATCTCAACAAAAGAAACTAAGTGGGTGTGCATCCAACTTGCTTGCTCACGAAGACCTAGGGCATTTTGAGGAAGCCCATCATTGGAATATACAAGCCAAGTTCTATAATGAAAAATTCCCACTAGTATATGAAAGTGACAACATAGGAGACTCTCTATCATGATGATCACGGTGCTACTTTGAAGCACAAGTGTGGAAAAGGGTAGTAACATTGTCCCTTATCTCTTTTTCTCTCATTTTTTTTGCTTTCTCTCTTTTTTTTGTTGGGCCTTCTCTTTTTTCTTTGGCCTCTTTTTTTAAGTCCGGAATCTCATCCCGACTTGTGGGGGAATCATAGTCTCCATCGTCCTTTCCTCACATGGGACAATGCTCTAATAATGATGATCATCACACTTTTATTACTTACAACTCAAGAATTACAACTCAATACTTAGAACAAAATATGACTCTATGTGAATGCCTCCGGCGGTGTACCGGGATATGCAATGAATCAAGAGTGACATGTATATAAAAAATTATGAAAGGAGGCTTTGCCACAAATACGATGTCAACTACATGATCATGCAAAGCAATATGACAATGATGGAGCGTGTCATAATAAACGGAACGGTGGTAAGTTGCATGGCAACATATCTCGGAATGGCTATGGAAATGCCATGATAGGTAGGTATGGTGGCTGTTTTGAGGAAGATATAAGGAGGTTTATGTGTGATAGAGCGTATCATATCATGGGGTTTGGATGCACCAGCGAAGTTTGCACCAACTCTCAAGGCGAGAAAAGGCAATGCACGGTACCGTAGAGGCTAGAAAATTGTGGAAGGTTTAGAGTGTGTATAATCCATGGACTCACATTAGTCATAAAGAACTCATATACTTATTGCAAAAGTTTATTTGCCCTCGAAGCAAAGTACTACTACGCATGCCCCTAGAGGGATAGATTGGTAGGAAAAGACCATCGCTCGTCCCCGACCGCCACTCATAAGGAAAGCAATAAAAGAACACCTTATGTGTCAAAATTGTCACACAACTTTTATAATACGTGCATGCTATGGGACTTGCCAACCTTAACACAAGTATTTATCATTTCACAGTTACTCAACTAGCACAATCTAATATTACCACCTTTATATCTCAAAACACTTATCAAGTATCAAACTTCTCATGATATTCAATGAACTCAATATGGAAGTTTTTATTATGCTCATCTTGGATGCCTATCACATTCGGATTAATTTCACAATTAAAGAAAATTACCATGATGTTTAAGACTCTCAAAATAATATAAGTGAAGCATGAGAGATCAATAATTTCTATAAAATAAAACGACCACCGTGCTCTAAAAGATATAAGTGAAGCACTAGAGCAAAAACTATATAGCTCAAAAGATATAAGTGAAGCACATAGAGTATTCTAACAAATTCCGAATCATGTGTCTCTCTCAAAAGGTGTGTACAGCAAGGATGATTGTGGTAAACTAAAAAGAAAAGACTCAAATCATACAAGACGCTCCAACCAAAACACATATCATGTGGTGAATAAAAATATAGCCCCAAGTAAAGTTACCGATAGACGAAGACGAAAGAGGGGATGCCTTCCAGGGCATCCCCAAGCTTAAGCTTTTGGTTGTCCTTGAATTTTACCTTGGGGTGCCTTGGGAATACCCAAGCTTAGGCTCTTGCCAATCCTTGTTCCATAATCCATCAAATCTTTACCCAAAACTTGAAAACTTCACAACACAAAACTTAACAGAAAATCTCGTGAGCTCCATTAGCGAAAGAAAAGAAAACATCACTTCAAGGTAATGCAATGAACTCATTATTTATTTATATTGGTGTTAAACCTACTGTATTCCAACTTCTCTATGGTTTATAAGCTCTTTTACTAGCCATACATTCATCAAAATAAGCAAACAACACACGAAAAAACAGAATCTGTCAAAAACAGAACAGTCTGTAGTAATCTGTATCAAACGCAAACTTCTGGAACTAAGAAATATCTACCAAAATAGGACGACCTAGATAATTTGTTTATTGATCTACTGCGATTGGAATAAGTATTTTATCACGTTCTGGTGATTTTAAACAATTGTTTTTGTGAACAGAAAGTTTCTGGAATTTTCAGCAAGATCAAATAGCTATCATCCAAGAAGATCCTATAGGTTTCACTTGGCACAAACACTAATTAAAACATAAAAACACATATAACCAGAGGCTAGATCAAATATTTATTAATAAACAGAACCAAAAAGCAAGAAACTAAAATAAAATTGGGTTGCCTCCCAACAAGCGCTATCGTTTAATGCCCCTAGCTAGGCATAAAAGCAAGGATGGATCTAGGTATTGCCATCTTTGGTAGGCAATCCATAGGTGACTCTCATAATAGATTCATAAGGTAATTTAATCTTATTTTTAGGGAAGTTTTCCATGCCTTTCCTTAACGGAAATTGGAATCTAATATTCCCTTCCTTCATATCAATAATTGCACCAATCGTTCTAAGGAAAGGTCTACCAAGAATAATAGGACATGAAGGATTGCAATCTATATCAAGAACAATAAAATCTACGGGCACATAATTCCTATATGAAATCATAAGAACATCATTAATTCTTCCCATAGGTTTCTTGATAGTAGAATCCGCAAGATGCAGGTTTAAGGAACAATCATCAAATTCACGGAAACCTAGCAAATCACACAAAGTTTTTGGGATCGTGGAAACACTAGCACCCAGATCGCACAAAGCATAGCATTCATGATCTAGCATTCATGATCTTTAATTTTAATTTTAATTGTAGGTTCCCACTCATCATAAAGTTTTCTAGGGATAGAAACTTCTAACTCAAGTTTTTCTTCGTAAGATTGCATCAAAGCATCACCGATATGTTTAGTAAAGGCTTTATTTTGGCTATAGGCATGAGGAGACTTTAGCATGGATTGCAACAAGGAAATACAATCTATCAAAGAGAAGTTATCATAATTAAATTCCTTGAAATCCAAAATAGTGGGTTCATTGCTATCTAAAGTTTTAACCTCTTCAATCCCACTTTTACCAATTTTTGCATTAAGATCTAAAAACTCCGAATTTGTGGGACGCCTTTTAACTAAAGTTGACTCATCTCCAGTCCCATAATTATCAAGATTCATATTGCAAAACAAAGATTTAATAGGAGACACATCAATAACTTTTAGATCTTCATCTTTATTCTCATAAAAACTAGAAGAACACGCCTTCACAAAGCAATCTTTCTTAGCACGTATCCTAGCGTTTCTTTCTTTGCACTCATCAATGGAAATTCTCATGGCTTTGAGAGACTCATTGATATGATGCTAAGGTGGAATAGATCTAAGCTTCAAGGAATCAACATCAAGAGAAATTCTATCCACGTTCCTAGCCAACTCGTCAACCTTAAGCAATTTTTCTTCAAGCAAAGTATTGAAATTCTTTTGTGAATTCATAAACTCTTTAACACTAGTATCAAAATCAGAGGGAAACTTATTAAAATTTCCATAAGGATTGTTGTAGGAATTACCATAATTATTAGAGGAATTACTAAGGAACGGCCTAGGATTAAAGTTTCCTCTATACACGTTGTTACCAAAATTATTCCTACAAACAAAATTCACATCCATAGATTCATTATTATTCTCAATCAAAGTAGACAAAGGCATTTCATTAGGATCAGAAGAAACACTCTTATTAGCAAACAATTTCATAAGTTCATCCATCTTTCCACTCAAAACATTAATTTCTTCAATCGCATGAACCTTTTTACTAGTAGATCTTTCAGTGTGCCATTGAGAATAATTAACCATAATATTATCTAGGAGTTTAGTAGCTTATCCTAAAGTGATTTCCATAAAAGTGCCTCCCGCGGCCGAACCTAAAAGGTTTCTAGAAGCAAAATTCAATCCGGCATAAAAAATTTGTATAATCATCCACAAATTCAAACCATGAGTAGGGCAATTACGTATCATTAATTTCATCCTCTCCCAAGCTTGGGCAACATGTTCATGATCAAGTTGCTTAAAATTCATAATATCGTTTCTAAGAGAGATGATCTTAGCGGGAGGAAAATACTTAGAGATAAAAGCATCTTTGCACTTATTCCAAGAATCAATACTATTTTTAAGCAAAGATGAAAACCAAGTTTTAGCACGATCTCTAAGAGAAAACGGAAATAGCTTTAATTTCACAATATCATTATCCACATCTTTCTTCTTTGGCATATCACACAAATCAACAAAGGTATTTAGATGGGTAGCGGCATCTTCACTAGGAAGGCCGGCGAATTGATCTTTCATGACAAGATTCAGCAAAGCAGCATTAATTTCACAAGATTCGGTTTCGGTAAAAGGAGCAATCGGAGTGCTAAGAAAATTATTGTTGTTGGTATTGGCAAAGTCACATAATTTAGTATTGTCTTGAGCCATCGTGACAAGCAAGCAATCCAACACATGAGCAAACAAGAACCAAGCGGAAAATAGGCGGACGAAAAGAGAGGGCGAATAAAATGGCAAGGGTGAAGTGGGGGAGAGGAAAACGAGAGGCCAATGGAAAATAATGTAATGGGAGGGATAAGAGTTTGTGATGGGTAATTGGTATGTCTTGACTTGTGCATAGACTCCCCGGCAACGGCGCCAAAAATCCTTCTTGCTACCTCTTGAGCATTGCGTTGGTTTTACCTTGAAGAGGAAAGGGTGATGCAGTAAAGTAGCGTAAGTATTTCCCTCAGTTTTTGAGAACCATGGTATCAATCCAGTAGGAGACCACGCTCAAGTCCCACGCGCCTACACAAACAAATAAGAACCTTGCAACCAACGCGATAAAGGGGTTGTCAATCCCTTCACGGCCACTTGCAAAAGTGAGATCTGATAGAGATGATAAGATAATATTTTTGGTATTTTTATGATAAAGATAAAAATTAAAGATTGCAAAATAAACGGCGCCAGAAATAGCTTGTTGATGGAAGATTAATATGATGGAAAATAGACCCGGGGGCCATAGGTTTCACTAGTGGCTTCTCTCAAGATAGCATAAGTATTACGGTGGGTGAACAAATTACTGTCGAGCAATTGATAGAATTGAGCATAGTTATGAGAATATCTAGGTATGATCATGTATATAGGAATCACGTCCGTGACAAGTAGACCGACTCCGGCCTGCATCTACTACTATTACTCCACACATCGACCGCTATCCAGCATGCATCTAGAGTATTAAGTTCATAAGAACGGAGTAACGCTTTAAGCAAGATGACATGATGTAGAGGGATAAACTCATGCAATATGATATAAACCCCATCTTTTTATCCTCGATGGCAACAATACAATACGTGTCATTTCCCCTACTGTCACTGGGATCGAGCACCGCAAGATTGAACCCAAAGCTAAGCACCTCTCCCATTGCAAGAAAGATCAATCTAGTAGGCCAAACAAAACTGATAATTCGAAGAGACTTGCAAAGATAACCAATCATACATAAAAGAATTCAGAGGAGATTCAAATATTGTTCATAGATAATCTTGATCATAAACCCACAATTCATCAGATCTCGACAAACACACTGCAAAAGAAGATTACATCGAATAGATCTCCAAGAGAATCGAGGAGAACTTTGTATTGAGATCCAAAGAGAGAGAAGAAGCCATCTAGCTAATAACTATGGACCCGAAGGTCTGAGGTAAACTACTCACACATCATCGGAGAGGCTATGGTGTTGATGTAGAGGCCCTCCATGATCAATGCCCCCTCCGGCGGAGCGCCGGAAAAGGCCCGAAGATGGTATCTCATGGGTACAGAAGGTTGCAGCGGTGGAAATAGGGTTTTGGCTCCTGTTCTGATGTTTCCAGGGTATATGAGTATATATAGGCGAAAGGGGTCGGTCAGGAGAGCTACGAGGGGCCCACGAGGGTGGGGGCGCGCCCAGGGCAGGCGTGCCCCCCTGCCTCGTGGCCTCCTCGTTGATTGCTTGACGTCCACTCCAAGTCCTCTGGATCACGTTTGTTCCGAAAATCACGTTCCCGAAGGTTTCATTCCGTTTGGGCTTCGTTTGGTATTCCTTTCCTTTGAAACACTGAAATAGGCAAAAAAACAGCAATTTAGGCTAGGCCTCCTGTTAATAGGTTAGTCCCAAAAATAATATAAAAGTGTATAATAAATCCCATTGAATATCCAAAACAGATAATATAATAGCATGGAACAATAAAAAATTATAGATACGTTGGAGACGTATCAGTTGGTAATACTAACCGGGACCAAAAAGCATCCACGCATCAGCAGCTCAGGAGCTGGTTTTTTTTGAAAGGGTGGGTTAGTTTAGGGTGTTAACTAGCTAATAGAAAGAAGTGTCCTCTCTTATCTCCGTGCTTGGTCGACGCTAGCTACTACACGTATAGAGAGAACTCGACACGCTAGCTAGTAAGCAAATGAAGGAACCATTAATTACAAGATCGTCATGAACATATACAGAGAGGAGTGACCTCTCTTTCTCCGAGAGATCGGTTGAACACCAAGTTTTCGTATATCTATCTGATGCTACTAGGTACATATATACAATATAAGATCTCTTACAATCCCTAACATCTCATGTCAATCTCAATTTCCACATGGTATTCTCCGGCTTTATTGAAGACGTGATCAAGAAAGAATCCCGCCAATTCCTCTTGAATTGCGTTTGTGCGATCATGTGGTAGGAGTTCATCCTGCATCTGCCAGACCTAATTTGAAGAAGGGGGTCAATACATGTATATGAATGAAACTCAACACAAATGATGGTAATAAAATAAAATTGTGAATATTTTTGCTTACGCACATCATATTGTTTTTTAGAGTAGCCCCGCTTATTAGAGATCTTGGCGTTGTAGATGTACTCGCAAACGTAGTATCCACAAAAATCATTCCCGGCTTCCTGCCACAACCACTTTACAAGAAATAGAGTTCAATCAAACTGATAATCAAGCATTATAAATGGTACTGATGAAACTAGCTAGAATCAATGGGAGATGCGCGGAAATAGGTAGTAGTACTTACTTTCGGGTGTGTAAATCGCAGCTCGCTCGGCAGTCCCGGAGTCCTTTCGGTGAACTCTTTCCAAACCATGCCAGAACAAGTAAATGATTACTTGATATTAGGATCAAATGAACAAAGTTGCCGATATGGTACGATAATGATCGATTGAACTTACTTCTGGAGCATTGCAGTCATGTTTGCATACTCCTGGAGATCTTTTTGTCTCGAGTCTATGACGGTTACTACTCCCCGCTCAAGCTGGATCTCTAGCAGAATAAAGTGGAACCTGCACACGCATGCATAACTCATCAATTACATTACTATAACCTCGAGTAATAATAAGGGAAACCGAATATGCATAAGACATTAACACTCACTTGAAGTTGTAAGGAAAGAGTATTTTATCTTTGTTTTGATTTTTTAGCAACGATTGTAGCAAGTTGTCCTCGGTTTCTTTGACAGTTTTAACCGTCCATTCATGTATGATACCTGGGTTAATGAACCCAATGTCCCAGATTTGTGCTTTCCTGCATTCGACGATCTTCAATCTGCATAATAGTGAGGATAATTATATATACATGCAATGAAAGAGCTGAGCTATATATATAGAGAGAGAGAGACTTAATTACAGAAGTAGTACTTACAGACAGTAGCAAGTCAGGAGTGTTTTGTTGAGGGCCTTTTTATTGTATAACTGGAATAACTCCTCAAATGCAACAGAAAACAGACTAGTTCCAACGAGGTCGTGCTCCTCTTTAATTCTCATCGTCAAAACATCCTTCCCAGACTCCCTGCAGGTTTTCATGTACCATTCAAGGAATCTTCGCATCACCATTGTTAGAGGAGGATGATCAGGTTTGACGAGAGGCTTCCCGTACTGGTATCTGAATTCATCAACCTCCATTGTATCAAACACTACATCATCGCCCAGGTAATCACCAAGATTGGTACCGGGCACCATCCCCAGCAGATTTGCGACGATATCGCTAGACACTTTGAGCGGGGGGCACGATTAGTTCGCCTGTTCGTCAAGCTGGGGAATTGTTTTCCCACTTCTTCGTTCTTCTAACCTTTTATCACTGGAAGTAGTTCCCGACAGGCGTGCTTCTTGTAGTGTCTTTTTAAGAGCGCGGACATGGTTGTCATCCAGCGGAGGCGGTGGTGGTCGCTTCAGGGCATCGATAGTGCGCTTCAATTTCACCGGATCTATTATCTCCTTCGGAGGTGGAGGTTTCTTTGCAAAAAAGTCCTTCACATAGGCTTCAACGATCTCCGTGTTTTCCTCCACGGTCCTCTCGTATGGTAACTTCTCTAGAGGCTTGAGAGATGGACCGTATCTGTATTGCCTCCCGCCTCTGGCTGTACTGATAGACGCCGGAGTGGCGGCATCTCTCTTCCGTCGTTTCTTACGAGGCGGAGTGCTCCCACGCGCCGGAGGAGCGGGAGCGGTGGCGTTTGTCTTCCGCCGTTGCTGACGAGGCGGAGGAGGAGGCGGACTGCTCAGACGCGCCGGAGGAGGCGAAGGAGGAGGCAGACTGTCGGCCTCATGATACATCTCCAATGTATCTATAGTTTTTGATTGATCCATGCTATTATATATTCTGTTTTGGATGTTTAATGGGCTTTATTATACACTATTATATTATTTTTGGACTAACCTATTAACCGGAGGCCCAGCCCAAATTGCTGTTTTTTTTTGCCTATTTCAGTGTTTCGAAGGAAAAGAATATCAAACGGAGTCCAAACGGAATGAAACCTTCAGGAACGTGATTTTCGGATTAAACGTGATCCAGAGGACTTGGAGTGGATGTCAAGTAATCAACGAGGAGGCCACGAGGCAGGGGGTGCGCCTACCCCCCTGGGCGCGCCCACCACCCTCGTGGGCCCCTCGTGGCTCCACCGACCTACTTCTTCCTCCTATATATACCTACGTACCCCCAAACCAGCAGAGGAGCCAAAACCCTATTTCCACCACCGCAACGTTCTGTACCCGTGAGATCCCATCTTGGGGCCTTTTCCGGCGCTCCGCCGGAGGAGGCATTGATCACGGAGGGCTTCTACATCAACACCATAGCCTCTCCGATGATGTGTGAGTGGTTTACCTCAGACCTTCGGGTCCATAGTTATTAGCTAGATGGCTTCTTCTCTCTCTTTGGATCTCAATACAAAGTTCTCCTCGATTCTCTTGGAGATCTATTCGATGTAATCTTCTTTTGCGGTGTGTTTGTCGAGATCCGATGAATTGTGGGTTTATGATCAAGATTATCTATGAACAATATTTGAATCTTCTCTGAATTCTTTTATGTATATTGGTTATCTTTGCAAGTCTCTTCGAATTATCAGTTTTGTTTGGCCTACTAGATTGATCTTTCTTGCAATGGAAGAAGTGCTTAGCTTTGGGTTCAATCTTGCGGTGCTCGATCCCAGTGACAGTAGGGGAAACGACACGTATTGTATTGCTGCCATCGAGGATAAAAAGATGGGGTTTATATCATATTGCATGAGTTTATCCCTCTACATCATGTCATCTTGCTTAAAGCGTTACTCCGTTCTTATGAACTTAATACTCTAGATGCATGCTGGATAGCGGTCGATGTGTGGAGTAATAGTAGTAGATGCAGGCAGGAGTCGTTCTACTTGTCACGGACGTGATTCCTATATACATGATCATACCTAGATATTCTCATAACTATGCTCAATTTTATCAATTGCTCGACAGTAATTTGTTCACCCACCGTAATACTTATGCTATCTTGAGAGAAGCCACTAGTGAAACCTATGGCCCCCGGGTCTATTTTCCATCATATTAATCTTCCATCAACAAGCTATTTCTGGCGTCGTTTATTTTGCAATCTTTACTTTTTATCTTTATCATAAAAATACCAAAAATATTATCTTATCATCTTTATCAGATCTCACTTTTGCAAGTGGTCATGAAGGGATTGACAACCCCTTTATCGCGTTGGTTGCAAGGTTCTTGTTTGTTTGTGTAGGTGCGTGGGACTTGAGCATGGTCTCCTACTGGATTGATACCTTGGTTCTCAAAAACTGAGGGAAATAATTACGCTACTTTACTGCATCACCCTTTCCTCTTCAAGGGAAAAATCAACGCAGTGCTCAAGAGGTGGCATGAAGGATTTTTGGCGCCGTTGCCGGGGAGTCTACGCACAAATCAAGACATACCAAGTACCCATCACAAACTCTTATCCCTCGCATTACATTATTTGCCATTTGCCTCTCGTTTTCCTCTCCCCCACTTCACCCTTGCCGTTTTATTTCGCCCTCTTTTCCGTTCTCCTCTTTTTCGCTTGCCCCTCTTGTGCCATGGCCGAATCAAAAAGGGCCAAGGGCTCTTTCCATGGTTTTAATATTTTGGATAGCCCCTCGGTCCTCTCTAAGCTCATAAATAATGATGCTATGGAAAGTCCTACCGGGGTTGTCAATGAGGGTTTGAATAATTTCGATGAAGATGATCCCGGAATTTTTCGTTATTTACTTGATGAGTCTTTGAAAGACGCTTGGGATAGGCTTTTGAGGATCCGAGCTAGCTATGTGCCCCAATATCAAATTGAGGTATACCTAAAAAGCTTTTATGTTGGGTTGCCCGCTTCGTTCAAACAAGTTTTAGATTCTATTTTTGAAGAGGGTTTTCTTGAAGGGGATCCCATAGATACCTATGAAAAGATGAAAACTATATTTGGGCACCCTAGGAGTGAGAAAGTTGAATCCACCTCTCTTTTGTGCTTTTACCAAAACGAAATTATCAAAGAGATGAAAGCTAGCATAGATGCGAATTTCCGTAGAGTGCTTAATCTTTCTTCCACCATTAATGGCCATGTGCTTTATCAAAATAGAAAGATAAATGCTATAGATAATAAATTCTCTATTTTCTTTCCCGACACTAAAGATGGCAATACCTAGATCTATCCTCGCTTTTATGCCTAGCTAGGGGCGTTAAACGATAGCGCTTGTTGGGAGGCAACCCAATTTTATTTTATTTTCTTGCTTTTTGGTTCTGTTTAGTAATAAATCTTTGATCTAGCCTCTGGTTAGATGTGGTTTTGTGTTTTAATTAGTGTTTGTGCCAAGTTAAACCTATAGGATCTTCTTGGATGATAGTTAATTGATCTTGCTGAAAATTCCAGAAACTTTCTGTTCACGAAAACAATTGTTAAAAATCACCAGAACGTGATAAAATACTGATTCCAATTGCAGTAGATCAATAAACAAATTATCTAGGTCGTCCTATTTTGGTAGAATTTTTGGAATCCCAGAAATTTGCGTTAGTTACAGATTACTACAGACTGTTCTGTTTTTGACAGATTCTGTTTTTCGTGTGTTGTTTGCTTATTTTGATGAATCTATGGCTAGTAAAAGAGTTTATAAACCATAGAGAAGTTGGAATACAGTAGGTTTAACACCAATATAAATAAAGAATGAGTTCATTACAGTACCTTGAAGTGGTGTTTTGCTTTCTTTCGCTAACGGAGCTCACAAGATTTTCTGTTAAGTTTTGTGTTGTGAAGTTTTCAAGTTTTGGGTAAAGATTTGATGGATTATGGAACAAGGATTGGCAAGATCCTAAGCTTGGGGATGCCCAAGGCACCCCAACATAAAATTCAAGGACAACCAAAAGCCTAAGCTTGGGGATGCCCCGGAAGGCATCCCCTCTTTCGTCTTCGTCTATCGGTAACTTTACTTGGGGCTATATTTTTATTCACCACATGATATGTGTTTTGGTTGGAGTGTCTTGTATGATTTGAGTCTTTTCTTTTTAGTTTACCACAATCATCCTTACTGTACACACCTTTTGAGAGAGACACACATGATTCGGAATTTGTTAGAATACTCTATGTGCTTCACTTATATCTTTTGAGCTATATAGTTTTTGCTCTAGTGCTTCACTTATATCTTTTAGAGCACGGTGGTGGTTTTATTTTATAGAAATTATTGATATCTCATGCTTCACTTATATTATTTTGAGAGTCTTAAACATCATGGTAATTTGCTTTAATTGTGAAATTAATCCGAATATGATAGGCATCCAAGATGAGCATAATAAAAACTTCCATATTGAGTTCATTGAATATCATGAGAAGTTTGATACTTGATAAGTGTTTTGAGATATAAAGGTGGTAATATTAGAGTGTGCTAGTTGAGTAATTGTGAAATTGATAAATACTTGTGTTAAGGTTGGCAAGTCTCGTAGCATGCACGTATGGTAAAAGTTGTGTGACAATTTTGACATATAAGATGTTCTTTTATTGCTTTCCTTATGAGTGGCGGTCGGGGACGAGCGATGGTCTTTTCCTACCAATCTATCCCTCTAGGGGCATGCATAGTAGTACTTTGCTTCGAGGGCTAATAAACTTTTGCAATAAGTATATGAGTTCTTTATGACTAATGTGAGTCCATGGATTATACGCACTCTCAACCTTCCACAATTTTCTAGCCTCTACGGTACCGTGCACTTCCCTTTCTCACCTTGAGAGTTGGTGCAAATTTCGCCGGTGCATCCAAACCCCGTGATATGATACGCTCTATCACACATAAACCTCCTTATATCTTCCTCAAAACAGCCACCATACCTACCTATCATCGCATTTCCATAGCCATTCCGAGATATATTGCTATGCAACTTTCCACCGTTCCATTTATTATGACACGCTCCATCATTGTCATATTGCTTTGCATGATCATGTAGTTGACATCGTATTTGTGGCAAAGCCACCATTCATAATTTTTCATACATGTCACTCTTGATTCATTGCATATCCCGGTACACCGCCGGAGGCATTCACATAGAGTCATATTTTTGTTCTAAATGTTGAGTTGTAAGTAATAAAAGTGTGATGATCATAATTATTGGAGCATTGTCCCATGTGAGGAAAGGATGATGGAGACTATGATTCCCCCACAAGTCGGGATGAGATTCCAGACTAAATAAAAAAAGAGAAAAAATGAGAGGAAAAGAGAGAAGGGACAATGTTACTATCCTTTTTCCACACTTGTGCTTCAAAGTAGCACCGTGATCTTCATGATAGAGAGTCTCCTATGTTATCACTTTCATATACTAGTGGGAATTTTTCATTATAGAACTTGGCTTGTATATTCCAATGATGGGCTTCCTCAAAATGCCCTAGGTCTTCGTGAGCAAGCAAGTTGGATGCACACCCACTTAGTTTCTTTTGTTGAGCTTTCATATATTAATAGCTCTAGTGCATCCGTTGCATGGCAATCCCTAGTCCTCTCATTGACATCAATTGATGGGAATCTCCATAGCCTATTGATTAGCCGCGTCAATGTGAGACTTTCTTCCTTTTTGTCTTCTCACATAACCCCCATCATTATACTTTATTCCACCCATAGTGCTATATCCATGGCTTGCGCTCATGTATTGCGTAAGGGTTGAAAGGCTGAAGCGCGTTAAAAAGTATGAACCAATTGCTCGGCTTGTCATCGGGGTTATGCATGATGAGAACGTTTTGTGCGACGAAATTGAAGCATGGCCTACCTATATGATTTTGTAGGGATAAGCTTTCTTTGGCTATGTTATTTTGATAAGACATAATTGCTTGGTTAGCATGTTTGAAGTATTTTTTTATGTCAACATTAAACTTTTATCTTGAATATTTTGGATCTAAATATTCATGCCACAATAAAAAGAATTACATTGAGAATTATGCTAAGAAGCATTCCACATCAAAAAATCTGTTTTTATCATTTACCTACTCGAGGACGAGCAGGAATTAAGCTTGGGGATGCTTGATACGTCTCCAACGTATCTATAATTTTTGATTGTTCCATGTTATTATATATTCTGTTTTGGATGTTTAATGGGCTTTATTATAAACTTTTATATTATTTTTGGGACTAACCTATTAACTGGAGGCCCAGCCCAAATTGCTGTTTTTTTGCCTATTCAGTGTTTCAGAGGAAAAGAATATCAAACGGAGTCCAAACGGAATGAAACCTTCGGGAACGTGATTTTCGGAACAAACGTGATCCAGAGGACTTGGAGTGGACGTCAAGCAATCAACGAGGAGGCCACGAGGCAGGGGGTGCGCCTACCCCCTGGGCGCGCCCTCCACCCTTGTGGGCCCCTCGTGGCTCCACCGACCTACTTCTTCCTCCTATATATACCTACGTACCCCCAAACCATCAGCAGAGGAGCCAAAACCCTATTTCCACCACCGCAACCTTCTGTACCCGTGAGATCCCATCTTGGGGCCTTTTCCAGCACTCCGCCGGAGGGGGCATTGATCACGGAGGGCTTCTACATCAACACCATAGCCTCTCCGATGATGTGGGAGTAGTTTACCTCAGACCTTTGGGTCCATAGTTATTAGCTAGATGGCTTCTTCTCTCTCTTTGGATCTCAATACAAAGTTCTCCTCGATTCTCTTGGAGATCTATTCGATGTAATCTTCTTTTGCGGTGTATTTGTCGAGATCCGATGAATTGTGGGTTTATGATCAAGATTATCTATGAACAATATTTGAATCTTCCCTGAATTCTTTTATGTATGATTGGTTATCTTTGCAAGTCTCTTCGAATTATCAGTTTTGTTTGGCCTACTAGATTGATCTTTCTTGCAATGGGAGAAGTGCTTAGCTTTGGGTTCAATCTTGCGGTGCTCGATCCCAGTGACAGTAGGGGAAATGACACATATTGTATTGTTGCCATCAAGGATAAAAAGATGGGGTTTATATCATATTGCATGAGTTTATCCCTCTACATCATGTCATCTTGCTTAAAGCATTACTCCATTCTTATGAACTTAATACTCTAGATGCATGCTGGATAGCGGTCGATGTGTGGAGTAATAGTAGTAGATGCAGGCAGGAGTCGGTCTACTTGTCACGGACGTGATGCCTATATACATGACCATACCTAGATATTCTCATAACTATGCTCAATTCTATCAATTGCTCGACAGTAATTTGTTCACCCACCGTAATACTTATGCTATCTTGAGAGAAGCCACTAGTGAAACCTATGGCCCCCGGGTCTATTTTCCATCATATTAATCTTCCATCAACAAGCTATTTCTGGCGCCGGTTATTTTGCAATCTTTAATTTTTATCTTTATCATAAAAATACCAAAAATATTATCTTATCATCTCTATCAGATCTCACTTTTGCAAGTGGCCGTGAAGGGATTGACAACCCCCTTATCGCGTTGGTTGCAAGGTTCTTATTTGTTTGTGTAGGTGCGTGGGACTTGAGTGTGGTGTCCTACTGGATTGATACCTTGGTTCTCAAAAACTGAGGGAAATACTTGCGCTAATTTACTGCATCACCCTTTCCTCTTCAAGGGAAAAACCAACGCAGTGCTCAAGAGGTAGCATCTCACGCGCCGGAGCAGCCGGAGAAGGAGGCGGAGTGCGCTGATCACTCACTAGAGGAGGAGGAGGAGGAGGCGGAGTGCCCTGACTCGCCGGAGGTGGAGGCGTCCAGTTCAGAAGCTTGATGTGCTCCTTCCATCATAGACATGGAGTCTTCAGAGCAAGACCCAGCTGAGTTTCCCCTTGACCTGTAGGGTGGTCAAGCTCGAGCTCCTCAAATCCCTCTGTTACTTCATCCACTATCACAACAACATAGCCATGTGGAATCAGACGGCAGTGAAAAGTTCCGTCGGGTTGAGGAGGTGCAACAGATCCGACAGCCGCCTTGACTTTGAGGTTCTGCCATTGCGTCATAAGATGGCAATGTTGAGCCTCCGTGATAGCATCCACGGGGTAGCTAGGAGCCGTGAAGTCAGGCTGCTGAACGAGCTCGGTGGAAGCCACGCTGCTTCTCTGCTGAGATGACGAGGTAGCTTCTGGGGTAGCTCCGGTAGCTCGTTGGCTCTCAACTTTTTCATCTAGCTTTTGTACTCTTGCATTCAGCTTCTGCATGTCAGTCTGCTCCAATTTCCTCTTCCTCTCCCGGGTTTTGTAACCGCCTGCGCCAGGAAACCCAACCTTCCACGCAACGGAGCCTAGCGTGCCTCGTGTTCGTCCAGGGTGCTCAGGATTCCCGAGGACCTCAGTCAGCTCGTCATTCTCTCTGTCGGGAACGAACGTCCCTTGTTGCACTGCGGCGATACACTTCTGAAGCTTCTTGACGGGTGTTGCAAGTTGCTCGTCCATCCAAATGCACTTCCCTGTTTCAGGGTCCAAGGTTTCCCCAACCCCGAAGAACCAAGTCCTTGAATAGTCTGGCCAGTTCAATGTCTCTGGTTCGACCCCTTTAGCAATCAGGTCATTCTTAGCTTTGTCCCACAACGGCCGGGCTTTGAGTAGCCACCTGTCCCCTGCAATGGTGATACAGCTTCTTTGCAGCATTTATCATGTTTGTCTCTAACATCTTCTAACTCATGTCCGATGTCTTGTAGGCCACAAATGCGGGCCAGTGATCTCTTATCTTCTCAAATCGGCCGGTGAATTATGGAGTCTTCGCTTTGTCGACATATGTTGATTTCAACTCATTCTTCCACCTCATGAATAGATCTGCCATCTTCGTAAGAGCACGAGCCTTGACCAATGGCTCTATAACTGGCTTATTCGGATCCTCCTCTAGCGGTAGGGTGAAATTTTCCTTCAGCGAGGTCCAAAGATCATCTTTCTGTCTATCGTTGACATAAGGAACTTGAGGGTCTCCGTTCTTAGGCTTATTCCATAGCTGGATGCTGATCGGGATCACGTCCCTAACAATAGCCCCGCACTAAGCAGAAAATGCTTCCTCTGTCCGCGTGGGTTCAATCCGTTGACCATCATCCGAGATTGTTGTGATCGTGAACCTTTCATCCAGGCGCAACCTTTTCTTCGGGCCTCGTCTCGTTACCGAAGTTTGGCTTGATCCGGAGGGCTATAAAAGAAGGAAGAAGAGTTAATATATGTACATACCAAAACAATTAATGCATCAATTAGCTAGTCAGCACAAGCTTAATATATATATATATACCTCGCCGGACTTTGCAACAGCTCCCTCCTCCGTTCGGTCACCGGAGCCATCATGATCATGTCCTTCCTCCTCCATTGTTCGATCACCGGAGCCTGCTTCACCCTCTCCTTCCAGACCATCGGTGTCGTTGAGATACGACAAGACATCACCTCCGCCGAGGATTATGTCCCCAACAACTGTTCTGTTTCCAAGTCTCCTTGCTCCATAGTTTCTTCAAATATTTCAACATGGCAATTAATATACAAACATGAGAGATGGATATATTAGTGGCAAACATAGACCTAGCTAGCTAATCACAACAAGGAATATTAATTAGTGGCCTCGAAGCTTCTATGGTTTGGGGTGGCCTCGACAACGCTTCTAGGGTTTGGGGTGGCCTCGACGACAACGCTGTTTTAACTTGGTAAATTTGGGTGGCCCCGGCAATGCTTCTAGGGTTTGGGGTGGTCTCAACGCTTCTAGGGTTTGGGCTGGCCTCGGCAATGCTTCTAGGGTTTGGGACAGACCGCCTCTCTCATGAATGTCCGACGTCCGGACCGACAAGGGATTTAACAAAATGGCGCCATTCTGGATGTGCAGAAAATGGTCCCTATTTTTCCTGATCTCATCTACCCTTCTATATATCACGTTGTCTAGTGTCAAAGGATTCAAGAAAACCATGGCTTCATCATTAGCCGGAAGTAATAGACGCATGATGGTATGAAGCTCTCCAAATTTATTTTGGAACGGAGTCGTGATAGGATAATTTGCTTTTTGGTACGAAGTTCATCAATAGCCTTTCGAATATCGCTATTTGGAAGGCCTTTGCTGAACTTCGTACCATAAACGAGTTATCCTATCAGGACTCCTTTCCAAAATAACTTTGGAGAGCTTGATACCATCATGCGCCTGTTACTTCCGGCTAATTATGAAACCATGGATTTCTTTAATACTTTGGCACAAGAGAACGTGCACATATAGAAGCGTACTTGAGATCAGGAATAATATGGATCAATTTAATTATGCACATCCATAATGGGGGCATTCTTTATAAATCTCTTATAAACTCGAGAGAGTTTGCGGGTAGGGGTGGGAGGGGGTAGGAGATCGACAACATTTCTTTTCTAGGGTTTGGGTCTCCTCGAGAGTTGGTTGAGCGAGAGGGGGTTCATCGGCGTCCCCCTCTCGACCCCTCGGCGATCCTCGACCCCTCGGCGACCCTCGACCCTCTACCCTAGTTCCCGACACTCAACCGCTCGGCGATCCTCAACACCCTTGTTCCTGATAAAAAATAAGAAGAGTTAGAAGAAGAAAAAAAGAGGAGAAGTGAAGGGAATATGCCCTAGAGGCAATAATAAAGTTGTTATTTATATTTCCTTATATCATGATAAATGTTTATTATTCATGCTAGAATTGTATTAACCAGAAACTTAGTACATGTGTGAATACATAGACAAAACAGAGTGTCCCTAGTATGCCTCTACTTGACTAGCTCGTTAATCAAAGATGGTTATGTTTCATGACCATAGACATGTGTTGTCATTTGATGAACGGGATCACATCATTAGAGAATGATGTGATGGAAAAGACCCATCCGTTAGCTTAGCATTATGATCGTTGATTTTTATTGCTATTGCTTTCTTCATGATTTATACATGCTCCTCTGACTATGAGATTATGCAACTCCCGAATACCAGAGGAACACCTTGTGTGCTATCAAACGTCACAACGTAACTGGGTGATTATAAAGATGCTCTACAGGTGTCTCTGAATGTGTTTGTTGGGTTGGCATAGATCGAGATTAGGATTTGTCACTCCAAGTATCAGAGAGGTATCTCTGGGCCCTCTCGGTAATGCACATCACTATAAGCCTTGCAAGCCATGTGACTAATGAGTTAGTTGCGGGATGATGCATTATGGAACGAGTAAAGAGACTTTCTGGTAATGAGATTGAACTAGGTATGATGATACTGACGATCGAATCTCGGGTAAGTAACATACCGATGACAAAGGGAACAACATATGTTGTTATGCGGTTTGACCGATAAAGATCTTCATAGAATATGTGGGAGCAAATATGAGCATCCAGGTTCCGCTATTGGTTATTGACGAGAGATGAGTCTCTGTCATGTCTACATAGTTCTCGAACACGTAGGGTCCGCACGCTTAACGTTCGATGACGATCAGTATTATGAGTTGATACGTCTCCAACGTATCTATAATTTATGAAGTATTCATGCCATGTTTACAATAGTTTTATATGATTTTGGTATGATTTGATTGGAACTAACCCGGACTGACGTTGTTTTTGGCAGAACTACCGTGGTGTTGTTTTTGTGCAGAAATAAAAGTTATCGGAATGCGATGAAAATCAACGGAGAATTTTTTCGGAAAATATAAAAAATACTGGAACGAAGAGTTACCGGAGGCCCCTGTGCCTCGTGGACTTCCCGGGGGGCCCCCTGACTTGTTATCGACGCCAACCTCTCCTATAAATACCCAAACCTCCAGAAAATAACCTAGATTGGAAGTTCCGCCGCCGCAAGCCTCTATAGCCACGAGAAATCAATCTAGGCCCTCTCTAGCACCCTGCCGGAGGGGGCCATCATCACCGGAGGCCATGGAGCAGGATCCCGGAGGGGCCATCATCGTCGTGAAGGCCAAGGACCAGAGGGAGAACCTCTCCCCATCTAGGGGGGAGGCCATGGAGGAGGAAGCACAAGGGGGAGAACCTCTCCTCCTCTCTCACGGTGGCGCCGGAGTGCCTTCGGGAGGGGAATCATTGCCGCGGTGGTCGTCTTCATCAACATCACCATCATCATCACCATCCTCAGCTCTTTTACGCAGTCCACTCTCCTGCACCCCGCTGTAATCCCTACTTGAACATGGTGCTTTATGCCACATATTATGATCCAATGATGTGTTGCCATCCTATGATGTTTTGAGTAGATATCCTTTGTCTTTGGGTTGATTGATGATCTAGATTGGTATGAGTTGTATGTTTTATTTTGGTGATGTCCTATTGTGCCCTCCGTGTCGCGCAAGCGTGAGGGATTCCCGTTGTAGGGTGTTGTAATACGTTCATGATTTGCTTATAGTGGGTTGCTTGAGTGACAGAAGCATAAACCCGAGTAAGGGGGTTGTTGCGTATGGGATAAAGGGGACTTCATATGTTAATGCTATGGTTGGGTTTTACCTTAGTGATCTTTAGTAGTTGCGGATGAGTTCCAATCATAAGTGCATATGATCCAAGAAGAGAAAGTATGTTAGCTTATGCCTCTCCCTCGTATGAAATTGCAATGACGACTACCGGTCTTGTTAACAATTTCCTAGGATAATTCCGCACACCGACCCATCATTATTCCACACTTGCTATTTATAATATTTAGTAATATATTCTAACTTTATGATAACAGCACCTACTTTTGTGTTTTAGCTCTCCGATATCATGCAAAGTTATCCTCTTCATACCCACAACGTAGTTTTATTTCTCAATTCTAGTTGGAAGCAAACGTTCGGTGTACGTAGAGTCGTATCACTGGCAGATAGGACTTGAGAGAATATTCATCTCACCTTTAGCTCCTTGTGTGTTCAACACTCCATACTTATCACTTTCACCATTGGGAATTGCTACGATGATTCCCTGCACTTGGGGATTATCAAGCTCTTTTCTGGCGCCGTTGCCGGGGAGCAATAGCGTGGGGTTGATATTCTCGTGTGTGCTTGTTTGCTTTCTTCACTAACTAGATTTTGTTTTTTCCTTTTTGTTTATGTTTAGTTGTGGGTGAAACATACAAAAAAATTAAAAGAATGAAAATACAAAAAAAATTACTTGCCTCTCATGCCTAAAAGGTTTTTCAATAAGAGAAGTGATTGGGAGGTTATGCATTGGAGAAGTGAGGGTCGACCTTGAACACTTGTGTTCATGCTCATGGAAACAATGTAAAAAAAATCATGGAAACTTCTCTGAAAATAATTATCCCCTTGTATATCCAATGTATTAGAAAAATAATGTGCCAAGCTTCGGTTTTAGGATGATTAGATTGCTTGGTTACTATGTGCAGTACAAAAACAGAAACTTTGGCTATAGCGCGTGATTTTTTTTACTGGAAATTCAAATAGGTCTGAAACTTTTGGCACATTTCTTCTCTACACATTTTTTTTAAATTTTCATATTTTTTTAGAATTTTTTGGAGTTACAGAAGTTTACTAAACTTCCAGATTACTACAGACTGTCCTGTTTTTGACAGATTCTGTTTTCTATGTGTTGATCGCTTATTTTGATGAATCTATGGGTAGTATCAGGGGGTATGAACCATGTTGAAGTTGGAATACAGTAGAAAAAGTGCTAATATGAAATTGGAATGAGTTTGCAATAGTACCTAAAGGTAGTGATTTGCTCTACTATACTAACGGATCTCACAAAGTTTTTGTTAAGTTTTTGTGGATGAAGTGTTGGAAGAACGAGGAGTTACCGATGTGAGAAGAATAAAGAGATGCAAGAGTTCAAGCTTGGGGATACCCAAGGCACCCCAAGTAAATATTCCAAGGATACTCAAGCATCTAAGCTTGGGGATGCCCCGGTTGGCATCCCATCTTTCTTCTTTAACAATTATCGGTATACCTTGGTTTTTGTTTTCTTCACATGATTTGTGTCCTTTGTGTTTTTCTTTTTCTTTAAGAACCATGCTAGTATGAGATATCCCTTCATCTATTTATATAATGATTCATGTGCTTCACTTATATCTTTTGAGTATGACCTTATAGAATGCTCTTTGTGCTTCACTTAAATCTTTTGAGTATGGTTTTATAGAATGCTTCGTGTGCTTCACTTATATATTTTGAGCTTGGATATTGGTTAGTCTACAGTAATTGTAGAATTCTCCATGAACTTCACTTATATCTTTTGGAGTATGAATAATACTATCATCTAAAGTGGATTTGGAAGAGTGTCGACTTTAGTTAGTAATGATTCCACTATTTCGGAAGAGGTTCCAATTGATTATGAGAACAAAGTTGCTATCTGTGATGATTATTGTGATGACATGTATGCTATAAAGAATAATTTTAACCATGAAACTTGTCATCATGATTTTAATTTTCAATTGGATTATGCCTCACATGACAGTTATTTTGTTGAGTTTGCTCCCACTATTCCGAATGAGAAGAATTTTGCTTATGTGGAGAGTAGTAAAATTTCTATGCTTGTAGATCATGAAAAGAATGCTTTATGTGATGGTTATATTGTTGAACTCATTCATGATGCTACTGAAAATGATTATGAGGGAGGAATACATGATTGTAGGAGTTGCAATAATATCAAGCTTCCTCTCGATGTGCTTAAAGTTTTGAAGTTATACTTGTTTTGCCTTCCTATGCTAGTTGATTCTTGTTCCTATAAATTGTGTGCTCAAAAAATCCCAAGGCATAGGAAATGGGTTAGATTTAAATGTTCTAGTCATATTCTTCATGATGCTCTCTTTATGTTTCAGTATCTTTTATGTGAGCATCATTGAAATCATCATCCCTAGCTAAAAGGCATTAAAGAAAAGCGCTTGTTGGGAGACAACCCAATATTTACCCTTACTGTTTTTGTGTGTTTAAATGATTAATCTACTGTATTAATCATGTTTTATAGATTTTGTTTCAATAAAGTGCCAACTAAGACCTTTGGGAAGACTTGGGTGAAAGTTAATGTGATCTTGCTATAAAAAACAGAATCTTTGCACTCACGAGATTAGCTGTGATTTTTTACAGAAGAGTGGTTTTGAGTTGATTCTTTTTTCAGAAGATTAATAGAAAAATTCCTCACGTCCACCAATTTATTTAATAATTTTTGGAGTAGCAGAAGTATGGTTGCTGTTCAGATCATTACATACTGTTCTGTTTCTGACAGATTCTGTTTTCATTGCATAGTTTGCTTGTTTTCTAGTTTCTATGGCTTATATTTCTCAATATACAATATAGAAATGATATGGTACAGTAGGCATTGTGTGATAACAATTATGAGTCTTCTCTTTTACAGTACTAAAGTGAATGGTTTACACATTATCATACTAACCCATCTCACGAAGTTTTGTGTGATTGAAGTTTTCAAGCTTTGGGTGAGATATCGATATGAGGAGAATAAGAAGTGGAAAGACCCTAAGTTGGGGATGCCCAAGGCACCCCAAGGTAATATTCAAGGAATACTCAAGCGCCTAAGCTTGGGGGTGCCCCGGAAGGCATCCCCTCTTTCGTCTTCAAAACTATCGGTATACCTTACTCGGAGCTATATTTTTATTCGTCACATGATATGTGTTTTGCTTGGAGCGTATTTTTAATTTTACTTGATGTTTCAATAAAATCATTGGATCTGAAATCTTGAGTGAAATCCTCCCATGGCTAGTTAACTATTTGACTATTCAGTGTTCTTCATTTATATCTTTTTGGAGTAGTTTGTCATTTACTCATGTGCTTCACATATATCCTATGAGTAAATGGTTGAATGAATTGAATATCATAAATCTGAATTTATATATGTTTCATATGCTTATACCATGGGGAGTAATGACTTCACACATAATAAGTATAGGTGGTAAATTTATTGAAAGTTAGCAAACACAGAATTGGTCACTTGAACAATTCATGCAAGAATATTAAAGGAAGAGAGATTTCACATATAAATACACTATCTTGGACATATTTTGTAATTGTGAGCACTCATTAAAATATGACATGCTAAAAAGTTGATGTTGGACAAGGAAGACAACTTAATGGGTTATGTTTTCATATATCCGAAACATTATATTGTCTTGGATCATCCAACATGTTGAGCTTGCCTTTCCCTCTCATGCTAGCCAAATTCTTTGCACCAAGTAGAGATACTACTCGTGATTCCAAACATTCCTTAACCCAGTTTTGCTATGAGAGTCCACCATACCTACCTATGGATTGAGTAAGATCCTTCAAGTAAGTTGTCATTGGTGCATGCAATAAAAAATTGCTCCTTAAATATGTATGATCTATTAGTGCGAAGAAAATAAGCTTTGTACGAACTTGTGATAGGGAAGAAATAAAAGTGACGGACTGCATAATAAAGGTCTTTATCACAAGCGGCAATATAAAGTGACGTTCTTTTTCATTAAGATTTTGTGCATCCAACCATAAAAGCACATGACAACCTCTGCTTCCCTCTGCGAAGGGCCTATCTTTTACTTTTACCTTCTACCCTTATACAAGAGTCATGGTGATTTTCACCTTTCCTTTTTACACTTTTTCCTTTGGCAAGCACTTTGTGTTGGAGCGATCCGGGTATATATATCCACTTGGATGTAGGTTTTCATAAATTATTATTGTTGACATTACCCTTGAGGTAAAAGGTTGGGAGGCGAAACTATAAGCCCCTATCTTTCTCTGTGTCCGATTAAAACTTTGAACCCATAAATATCACATGAGTGTTAGCAATTGTGAAAGATTAAATGATAGTTGAGTATGTGGAGTTTGCTGAATCAAAGCTCTTACATAGACCCTTCCCGAAAATAAGATGAATTGCAATTGTTTGATGACTAAGAGCACGGTTTCTTAGTTTTCAAGAAAGTTTATGATCTATACTTTAACATGTGAATAGCTTGTTACTTGATCATGAGAAGTTTTATGAGTTGTGCTACTGTTATGATATATAATGATGCTAGAAAAGTGATTAGAACTATCATTGATCAAACTTATGCACTTGCTAGCATTCACACTTCATAAATTATTTCTTTTATCATTTACCTACTCAAGGACGAGCAGGAATTAAGCTTGGGGATGCTGATATGTCTCCAACGTATCTATAATTTATGAAGTATTCATGCCATGTTTACAATAGTTTTATATGATTTTGGTATGATTTGATTGGAACTAACCCGGACTGACGCTGTTTTCAGCAGAACTACCGTGGTGTTGTTTTTGTGCAGAAATAAAAGTTCTCGGGATGGGATGAAAATCAACGGAGAATTTTTCTGGAAAATATAAAAAATACTGGACCGAAGAGTTACCGGAGGGGAGGCCCGTGGGCCCCACGAGGATGGAGGGCACGCCCACCCCCCTAGGGCGCGCCCCTGTGCCTCGTGGACTTCCCGAGGGGGCCTGACTTGTTCTCGACGCCAACCTCTCCTATAAATACCCAAACCTCCAGAAAATAACCTAGATTGGAAGTTCCGCCTTCATAAGCCTCTGTGGCCACGAGAAATCAATCTAGGCCCTCTCTGACACCCTGCCGGAGGGGGCCATCATCACCGAAGGCCATGGAGGAGGATCCCGGAGGGGCCATCATCACCATGAAGGCCAAGGACCAGAGGGAGAACCTCTCCCCATCTAGGGGGAGGCCATGGAGGAGGAAGCACAAGGGGGAGAACCTCTCCTCCTCTCTCTCGGTGGCGCCAGAGTGCCATCGGGAGGGGAATCATCGCCGCGGTGATCGTCTTCATCAACATCACCATCATCATCTCTTTTACGCGGTCCTCTCTCCCACACCCCGCTGTAATCCCTCCTTGAACATGGTGCTTTATGCCACATATTATGATCCAATAATGTGTTGCCATCCTATGATGTTTTGAGTAGATATCCTTTGTGAAAGGATCTAGATGACGATGAGATGGGGGGGTGAATAGGCGTTTTAAAACTGTTACGGATTTGGCTTTATCCTAATGCGGAATTAAACTAAACGGATACCTTTCAAGCACAAATCCTAAATATGCTAGGCTCAACTAAGTGCACCAACAACCTATGCTAAACAAGATAGGCACTTAAGGAAACTAGCAAGCACAAACTATATCACAAGATATGGAAATGTAGGAACAACTAAACAATTCAACTAGCACAAGATATATCAATATGAGCAAGTATGAATTGCGGTAAGGAAAGGGTGTGGGTAAGAGATAACCACAAGTGAGTCGGAGACGCGGATTTATCCCGAAGTTCACACTCGTGAGAGTGCTAATCTCCGTTAGAGCGGTGCCGAAGCCAAAGCTCCGGGGCGTCACCAAGTGACTCACCGTATTCTCCTTTTCGAGTCACCCCCAACGGATGAGCCTCGATTCACTCGGGGTTGGTCTTGAAGGCGACCACCACACCTTTACAAACTTCTCCGGAGCACACCACAAGCAAGGAAGCTTCCGGAGGAATTTAACCACCTAGGCCACTTCAACACCCTTCCTCGGAGCACACCACAAGAGGAAGCTTCCGGGGGAACCTTGGCCACATAGGCCTCTTCACAATCTTCACAATGAATATCACCAAACCGTCTAGGAGGCCGAAACCTCCAAGAGTAATAAACTCACGGAATCTCACTCGAACTAATCGATGTGGGGAGCTCAAACCAATGCAACAAATGCAATGCAATGCCAAGCAACAAATTCTCAACACACTCTCTCAATCTCACAAGATGCACTTTTGAAAGTAGGAGATTGAGGAGAGGGGATGCAATGGATATGATCAACAAATGGCTCACAAATCCATCCACAAATCCCCCTTCACATAGAGGGGAGAAAGGGCTTTGGGAGAGGTGTAGAGAGGCTCAAAATGGTGTTTTGAAAGTGTAAGAACCAACCCCCAACCGGTGGGAGGAAAGGGCCCTTAAATAGCCAAACTCAGAAACTAGCCGTTGGGGCTCCAACGGGCATTTCCTGGGCACCCCGTGTGCACGGGGGTTTAGACCCCGTGCCCACGGGGTCCCGTGCGCACGGTACAAGCCCCGTGCACATGGGGCCCCGTGCCCACGGGGGTCAAATACCCCGTGCACACGGAGTCCCCAGGACAGCCAGCAGCAGCCCACTAAAACGTTGATAACTTTGGCATACGGACTCCGAATTCGATGATCTTGGGCTAGTTTTGAAGCTATGGAAAAGCCCAAGGTCCTCAGATAGAGAACCACCCAAGATCAACGAGAAAGAATGATGCAAGTAATGCAAAGGTTTGAGCTCTCTACATGCGACGTGATCAAGCTACTTGCCCGAGAGTCCCTCTTGATAGTACGGCTATCAAACCTATAATCCGGTCTCCCACCAAGCACTATGAGACCGGCAAAACTAGGAAAACCTAGCTAAGGTATACCTTTGCCTTGCACATTCAACTTGAGCTTGATGATGACTTTAATGCTTGCCTCAAGTTGGAATCCCTTTCTTGTCCACGACCACTTGGTGAAGATACTCGAATTGCTTCCTCATGATGCAATGAGGGAAGCCTTATCTCAAGCCCATCTTCACATGCACGTTATCATGATGTGGACCGCAAGCTTCAAAGCATATAACCTCCGGCTTCTCATCTTGCACCTGGACTCCCCGAACTCGATGACCATCACCACTTGATGTCATCTCATCTTGCACTTGGACTCCTCGAATCCGATGACCATCACCACTTGATGTCATCCACACATAGGCTACACGAGATCTTTCCTTTTGATGCAAGCCTATGAGAAACACCTAACCCACATAGACATAACAAACATATAGCATGGGTTAGGTAGCAAAGCACAATTCACAATTACTTACCATACCACTAGATCACTTGATCTCACGTGGTACATTGTTTGTGCTTTGTGAGTTGACCACTTAGATATACTCTTCGAGCTTCATCTTGGTCAACCAACATCTTTACTTCAAGCTCCATCTTGGTTTCTTGAAAGCCACAATGAACTCTTCATTTCACTTCATTGCTTCAAGACAATATCACCAAAGACTCTTTCATGACCATATCAAGTTCCACTATGAATATCATCTTGGTCACCACTTGCCCTTCTAAAAACTCCATCCCAAACTCTTGAGAGGCATAATGAATTCGTCACTCTAGTTGCTTGCTTCAAGACTTGATCAACATGATCTTGTCTTGAGAGGCATAATGAATTCTTCACTCTAGTTGCTTGCTTCAAGGCTTGATCAACCGAAACCCAACACATGAGCTCACCATGATCTTGTCTTGAAACCATAACTCGAATTCTTCTCTTTGATTATTCTCTCAAGCCTTGATCCTCAGAAGACCAACTTGAAACCTCGCTGGATATGGAATCTCGAGAGCCAACACCTAGGCCCCGTGAGCACGGGGTATCCAGAGAGTTGACACTCGACCCTGTGCGCACGGTATAAGCCCGTGTGCATGGGATATCCAGAGAGGGATACCATGAGGACTTCTTCGGATGCTTTGATGGCAATCTTCACATAACAACCCAAAGAACTTCAAGCATCACTATGGAACATATCTTCATATAAGATCCAATGCACTTGATGCTCCATAGGAATTGTCATTTAATACCAAAGCTTAGAGCAAATATAACTTCATCTATATGGACTTCATCCTTGATTCCATCCAATATCCTTGAGGCATTATCTTCATATATATGGACTTCATCCTTGATTACATCCAATATCCTTGAGGCACCATCTATGGACAAAACCTTCAAATATATCTCACTGAAAACATTAGTCCATAGAGATTGTCATTCAATTACCAAAACCACACTTAGGGGCTACATGCCCTTTCACTTTGTCTTTGGGTTGATTGATGATCTAGATTGGTATGAGTTGTATGTTTTATTTTGGTGTTGTCCTATTGTGCCCTCCGTGTCGCGCAAGCGTGAGGGATTCCCGCTGTAGGGTGTTGCAATACATTCATGATTCGCTTATAGTGGGTTGCTTGAGTGACAGAAGCATAAACCCGAGTAAGGGGGTTGTTGCGTATGGGATAAAGGGGACTTGATATGTTAATGCTATGGTTGGGTTTTACCTTAATGATCTTTAGTAGTTGCAGATGCTTGCTAGAGTTCCAATCATAAGTGCATATGATCCAAGAAGAGAAAGTATGTTAGCTTATGCCTCTCCCTCATATGAAATTGCAATGACGACTGCCGGTCTTGTTAACAATTGCCTAGGATAATTCCGCACACCGATCCATCATTATTCCACACTCGCTATTTACAATATTTAGTAATATATTCTAACTTTATGATAACATCACCTACTTTTATGTTTTAGCTCTCCGATATCATGCAAAGTTATCCTCTTCATACCCACAACGTAGTTTTATTTCTCGTTTCTAGTTGGAAGCAAACGTTTGGTGTATGTAGAGTGGTATCAGTGGCAGATAGAACTTGAGTGAATATTGATCTTACCTTTAGCTCCTTGTGGGTTCGACACTCCATACATGATCCAAGAAGGAGTCTCGAAATGGTCGAGACATAAAGAATGATATATTGGACGATGTTATTCAGACACCGGATGAGTTCCGGGGGTCACCGGATAAATATCGGAGTGCTGGAAGGGTTATCGGAACCACCGGAGAAGTAATGGGCCTTATTGGGCCTAGGGGAGAGAGAGAGAGGGGCAGCCAAGGGCTGGCCGTGCGCCCCCCCATGGGCCTAGTCCGATTGGACTAGGGGAAGGGGCGGCGCCCCCTCCTTCCTTCTCTTTCCCCTCTCCTTCCTTCTTCTCATAGTAGGACTAGGAAAGGGGGATCCAACTACTACTTGGAGTAGGATTTTCCCCCTTGGGCGCGCCCTATGAGGGCCGGTCGGCCGGCCTCCCCCTTGCTCCTTTATATACGGGGACAGAGGGCACCCCGTAGACACACAAGTTGATTGTTTAGCCGCGTGCAGTGCCCCCCTCCACAGATTTCCACCTCAATCATATCGTTGTAGTGCTTAGGCGAAGCCCTACGTCGGTAACTTCATCATCACCGCCATCACGCCGTTGTGCTGGCGAAACTCTCCCTCGACCTCAGCTGGATCAAGAGTTCATGGGACGTCACCGAGCTGAACGTGTGCAGATCGCGGAGGTGTCCTGCGTTCGGTACTTGATCGGTTGGATCGCGAAGACGTTCGACTACATCAACCGCGTTACTTAACGCTTCTGCTTTCGGTCTACGAGGGTACGTGGACACACTCTCCCCGCTCGTTGCTATGCATCTCCTAGATAGATCTTGCGTGATCGTAGGAATTTTTTTGAAATTACTGCGTTCCCCAACAGTGGCATCCGAGCCAGGTCTATGCGTAGATGTTATATGCACGAGTAGAACACAAAGAGTTGTGGGCGATAATAGTACCAACATGTCATACTTTGGTTCGGCGGTATTGTTGGATGAAGCGGCTCAGACCGACATTACGCGTACGCTTACGCGAGACTGGTTCTACCGACGTGCTTCGCACACAGGTGGCTAGTGGGTGTCTGTTTCTCCAACTTTAGTTGAATCAAGTGTGACTATGCCCAGTCCTTGTTGAAGGTTAAAACATCATACTTGACAAAAAATCGTTGTGGTTTTGATGCATAGGTAAGAACGGTTCTTGCTAAGCCCGTAGCAGCCACGTAAAACTTGCAACAACAAAGTAGAGGACGTCTAACTTGTTTTTGCAGGGCATGTTGTGATGTGATATGGTCAAGATGTGATGAGATATAAATTGTTGTATGAGATGATCATGTTTTGTTAAAGTTATCGGCAACTGGCAGTAGCCTTATGGTTGTCTCTTTATTGCATAAGATGCAAGCACCATATAATTGCTTTACTTTATCGCTATGCGATAGCAATAGTTGCAAAAGCAATAGTTGGCGAGACGACCATGTGACGACACATTGATAGAGATCAAGATGATGGAGATCATGGTGTCATGCCGGTGATGATGGAGATCATGACAGTACTTTGGAGATGGAGATCAAAGGCACAAGATGATGATGGCCATATCATGTCACATATTTTGATTGCATGTGATGTTTATCTTTTTACATCTTATTTTGCTTAGTTCGGCGGTAGCTTTATAAGATGATCCCTTACTAAAATTTCAAGGTATAAGTGTTCTCCCTGAGTATGCACCATTGCGACAGTTCTTCGTGCTGAGACACCACGTGATGATCGGGTGTGATAAGCTCTACGTTCAAATACAATGGGTGCAAGCTAGTTTTGCACACGCAGAATACTTGGGTTAAACTTGACGAGCCTAGCATATGCAGATATGGCCTCGGAACACTGAGATTGAAAGGTCGAACGTGAATCATATAGTAGATATGATCAACATAGTGATGTTCACCATTGAAAACTACTCCATCTCACGTGATGATCGGACATGGTTTAGTTGATATGGATCACGTGATCATTTAGATGACTAGAGGGATGTCTATCTAAGTGGGAGTTCTTAAATAATATGATTAATTGAACTTTAATTTATCATGAACTTAGTCCTGATAGTATTTGCATATCTATGTTGTAGATCAATAGCTCGCGTATAGCTTCCCTGTTTTATTTTTGATATGTTCCTAGAGAAAAATAAGTTGAAAGATGATAGTAGCAATGATGTGGACTTGGTCCGTGATCTGAGAATTATCCTCATTCCTGCATAGAAGAATTATGTTCTTGATGCACCGCTAGGTGACGGGCCTATTGCAGGAGCAGATGCAGACGTTATGAACGTTTGACAAAGCTCGGTAAGATGATTACTTGATAGTTTAGTGCACCAAGCTTTATGGCTTAGAACCGGGACTTCAAAAACGTTTTGAACGCCATAGAGCATATGAGATGTTCCAAGAGCTGAAATTGGTATTTCGGACTCATGCCCGAGTCGAGAGGTATGAGACCTCTGACAAAGTACTTTGCCTACAAGATGGAGGAGAATAGCTCAGCTAGTGAGCATGTGCTCAGAATGTCTGAGTACTACAATCACTTGAATCAAGTGGGAGTTAATCTTCCAGATAAGATAGTGATTGACAGAGTTCTCAAGTCACTATCACCAAGTTACTAGAACTTCTTGATGAACTATAATATGCAAGGGATAACGAAAACGATTCCCAAGCTCTTCGTGATGCTGAAATCGGCGAAGGTAGAAATCAAGAAGGAGCATCAAGTGTTGATGGTCAAGAAGACCACTAGTTTCAAGAAAAAGGGCAAAGGAAAGAAGGGGAACTTCAAGAAGAACGGCAAGCAAGTTGCTGCTCAAGTAAAGAAGCCCAAGTCTAGACCCAAGCTTGAAACTGAGTGCTTCTAACTGCAAAGGAAATGATCACTGGAAGTGGAACTGCCCTAGATACTTGGAGGATAAGAAGGATGGCAAAGCGAAAAAAGGTATATTTGATATACATGTTATTGATGTGTATTTTACTAGTGTTTATAAGCAACCCCTCGGTATTTGATACTGGTTCAGTTGCTAAGAGTAGTAACTCGAAACGGGAGTCGCAAAATAAACAGAGACTAGTTAAGGGCGAGGTGATGATGTGTGTTGGAAGTGATTCCAAGGTTGATAAGATCACCATTGCACACTCCCTTTACCTTCGGGATTAGTGTTGAACCTAAAATAAATGTTATTTGGTGTTTGCGTTGAGCATAATATGATTGGATCATGTTTATTGCAATACGGTTATTCATTTAAGTCAAAGAATAATTGTTATTCTATTTACATGAATAAAAACCTTCTATGGTCATACACTCCATATAAATGGTTTATTGAATCTCGATCATAGTGATACACATATTCATAACATTGAAGCCAAAAGATGCAAAGTTAATAATGATAGTGCAACTTATATGTGGCACTACCGTTTAGGTCATATTTGTGCAAAGCGCATGAAGAAACTCCATGCTGATGGACTTTTGGAATCACTTGATTATGAATCACTTGATGCTTGCGAACCATGCCTCATGGGCAAGATGACTAAAACTCTGTTCTCTGGAACAATGGAGCGAGCAACTGACTTATTGGAAATAATACATACTGATGTATGCGATCCGGTGAGTGGTAAGGCTCGCGGCGGGTATCGTTATTTTCTGACCTTCATAGATGATTTGAGCAGATATGCGTATATCTACTTGATGAAACATAAGTCTGAAGCATTTGAAAAGTTCAAAGAATTTCAGAGTGAAGTGGAATATCATCGTAACAAGAAAATAAAGTTTCTACGATCCGATCGTGAAGACGAATATTTGAGTTATGAGTTTGGTCTTCATTTGAAACAATGTGGAATAGTTTCGCAGCTCACGCCACCTGGAACACCATAGCGTAATGGTGTGTCGTAACATCGTAACCGTACTTTATTAGATATGGTACGATCTATGATGTCTCTTACCGATTTACCACTATCATTTTGGGGTTATGCATTAGATACAGCTGCATTCACGTTAAATAGGGCACCATCTAAATCCGTTGAGACGACACCATATGAACTATGGTTTAGCAAGAAACCTAAGCTACCGTTTCTTAAAGTTTGGGGCTGCGATGCTTATGTGAAAAAGCTTCAACCTGATAAGCTCGAACCCAAATCGCAGAAATGCGTCTTCATAGGATACCCAAAGGAAACTGTTGGGCACACCTTCTACCACAGATCCGAAGGCAAGTTATTCGTTGCTAAGAATGGATTCTTTCTAGAGAAGGAGTTTCTCTCGAAAGAAGTGAGTGGGAGGAAAGTAGAACTTGATGAGGTAATTGTACCTTCTCCCAAATTGGGAAGTAGTTCATCACACAAATCAGTTCCAGTGATGCCTACAACAATTAGTGAGGAAGTTAATGATGATCATCATGAAACTTCAAATCAAGTTACTACCGATCATCGTAGGTCAAACAGAATATGTTCCGCACCAGAGTGGTACGGTAATCCTATTCTGGGAGTCATGTTACTAGACCATGACGAACCTACGAACTATGAGGAAGCGATGATGAGCCCAGATTTCGCGAAATGGTTTGAGGCCATGAATCTGAGATGAGATCCATGTATGAGAACAAAGTATGTACTTTGATTGACTTTCCCGATGATCGGTGAGCCATTGAGAATAAATGGATCTTCAAGAGGAAGACGGACGATGATAGTAGTATTACTATCTACAAAGCTCGAATTTTCGCAAAAGGTTTTCGACAAGTTCAAGGTGTTGACTATGATGAGTTTTTCTCACTCGTATCGATGCTTAAGTCTGTCCGAATCATGTTAGCAATTGCCGCATTTTATGAAATCTGGCACAATGGATATCAAAACTGCATTCCTTAATGGATTTATTAAAGAAGATTTTTATATGATGCAACCAGAAGGTTTTGTCAATCCTAAAGGTGCTAATAAAATGTGCAACCTCCAGCGATCCATCTATGGACTAGTGCAAGCATCTCGGAGTTGGAATATACGCTTTGATGAGTTGATCAAAGCATATAGTTTTATACAAACTTGTGGTGAAGCCTGTATTTACAAGAAAGTGAGTGGGAGCACTACAGCCTTTCTGATAAGTATATGTGAATGACATATTGTTGATCGGAAATAATGTAGAATTTTTCTAGAAAGCATAAAGGAGTATTTGAAAGGAGTTTTTCAAAGAAAGACCTCGGTGAAGCTGCTTACATAATTGAGCATCAAGATCTATAGAGATAGATCAAGACGCTTGATAAGTTTTTTCAATAAGTACATACCTTGACAAGTTTTTGAAGTAGTTCAAAATGGAACAGTCAAAGAAAGAGTTCTTGCCTGTGTTGCAAGGTGTGAAGTTGAGTAAGACTCGAAGCCTGACCACGGCAGAAGATAGAGAGAGAATGAAAGTCATTCCCTATGCCTCAGCCATAGGTTCTATAAAGTATGCCATGTTGTGTACCAGACCTATTGTATACCTTGCTATGAATTTGGCAAGGGGGTACAATAGTGATCCCGGAGTGGATCACTAGACAGCAGTCAAAATTATCCTTAGTGGAATAAGGAAATGTTTCTCGGTTATGGAGGTGACAAAGAGTTCATCGTAAAGAGTTACGTCGATGCAAGCTTTGACACCGATCTGGATGACTCTAAGTCTCAATCTAGATACATATTGAAAGTGGGAGCAATTAGCTAGAGTAGCTCCGTGCAGAGTATTGTAGACATAGAAATTTGCAAAATACATACGGATCTGAATGTTGCAGACCCATAGACTAAAAAAATTTCTCTCACGGGCAAAATATGATCATACCTTATTGCTCTTGGGTGTTAATCACATAACGATGTGAACTAGATTATCGACTCTAGTAGATCCTTTGGGTGTTGGTCACATGGCGATGTGAACTATGGGTGTTAATCACATGGTAATGTGAACTATTGATGTTAAATCACATGGCGATGTGAACTAGATTATTGACTCTAGTGCAAGTGGGAGACTGAAGGAAATATGCCCTAGAGGCTATAATAAAGTTGTTATTTATATTTCCTTATGTCATGATAAATGTTTAATATTCATGCTAGAATTGTATTAACCGGAAACTTAGTACATGTGTGAATACGTAGACAAAACAGAGTGTCCCTAGTATGCCTCTACTTGACTAGCTCGTTAATCAAAGATGGTTATGTTTCCTGACCATAGACATGTGTTGTCATTTGATGAACGGGATCACATCATTAGAGAATGATGTGATGGACAAGACCCATCTATTAGCTTAGCATTATGATCATTGAGTTTTATTGCTATTGCTTTATTCATGACTTATACATGTTCCTCTGACTATGAGATTATGCAACTCCCGAATACCAGAGGAACACCTTGTGTGCTATCAAACGTCACAACGTAACTAGGTGATTATAAAGATGCTCTACAGGTGTCTCCGAATGTGTTTGTTGGGTTGGCATAGATCGAGATTAGGATTTGTCACTCTAAGTATCGGAGAGGTATCTCTGGGCCCTCTCGGTAATGCACATCACTATAAGCCTTGCAAGCAATGTGACTAATGAGTTAGTTGCGGGATGATGCATTATGGAACGAGTAAAGAGACTTGCCGGTAACGAGATTGAACTAGGTATGATGATACTGACGATCGAACCTCAGGCAAGTAACATACCGATGACAAAGGGAACAACGTATGTTGTTATGCGGTTTGACCGATAAAGATCATCATAGAATATGTGGGAGCCAATATGAGCATCCAGGTTCCACTATTGGTTATTGACGAGAGATGAGTCTCTGTCATGTCTACATAGTTCTCGAACCCGTAGGGTCCGCACGCTTCGTTCGATGACGATCGGTATTATGAGTTATGTGTTTTGATGTACTGAAGGTAGTTCGAAGTCCTGGATGTGATCACGGACATGACGAGGAGTCTCGAAATGGTCGAGACATAAAGAATGATATATTGGATGATGTTATTCGGACACCGGATGAGTTCCGGGGGTCACCGGATAAATATCAGAGTGCCAGAAGGGTTATCGAAACCATCGGAGAAGTAATGGGCCTTATTGGACCTCGGGGAGAGAGAGGGGCAGCCAAGGGCTCCCCCCCCCCATGGGCCTAGTCCGAATTGGACTAGGGGGAGGGGCGGCGCCCCCTCCTTCCTTCTCTTTCCCCTCTCCTTCCTTCTTCTCCTAGTAGGACTAGGAAAGGGGGGATCCAACTCCTACTTGGAGTAGGATTGCCCCCCTTGGGCGCGCCCTATGAGGGCCGGCCGGCCTCCCCCTTGCTCCTTTATATACGGGGGCAGGGGGCACCCCATAGACACACAAGTTGATTGTTTAGCCGTGTGCGGTGCCCCCCTCCACAGATTTCCACCTCGGTCATATCGTTGTAGTGCTTAGGCGAAGCCCTGCGCCGGTAACTTCATCATCACCGTCATCAGATCGTCGTGCTGACGAAACTCTCCCTCGACCTCAGCTGGATTAAGAGTTCAAGGGACGTCACCGAGCTGAACATGTGCAGATCGCGGAGGTGTCCTGCGTTCGGTACTTGATCGGTTGGATCGCGAAGACGTTCGACTACATCAACCGCGTTACTTAACGCTTCCACTTTCGGTCTACGAGGGTACGTGGACACACTCTCCCCGCTCGTTGCTATGCATCTCCTAGATAATTCTATTTTTTCTTCTTCTCCTCCATTCCTTCTTCTTCTTCTCCTCTTTTTTTTCTTCTTCTTCCTCTTCTTATTTTTTTCTCCTCTTCTTCCTCTCCTCTTCTTCTCCTTCTTCTCCTCCTTCTTCCTCTTCTTATTTTCCTTTTTCCTCTACTTCTTTTTCTTCTTCTTCCTTCTTCCTTCTTCCTCTTTTCTTCTTTTTCCTTATTTTCCTTTTTCCTCTCCACTAACCTAAAATGCTCTAACAACAACTAACCTAAAAGGCACTATAAATCAACTAACCTAAAATGCACTAACCTAAATCAACTAACTCAACATATGAACAAGGAAATGTTATCGGGGAGGGGGTATATCGACAACGACATACATACATGGAAAAAATATTATCAAGGGGGTATATCGAACCCCCCCTCATGTCGAAGTTATCGGGGAGGGGTATATCGACAATGACAATATGGAAAAAATGATATCCATCTATACATACATAGCCACATACATATATACATGGAAAAAATGCTATGAAAAAAATACATATATGAACAAAAATACATATATACTTGGTAAATATTCTATGAACATCATTTCTCATATATCAATGCATACATCCATGGATCATTATTGCTCATATATCCATAGTCATATATAAAAACTTTCTATGAACAAAAAAACATTTTTGACATATTTAGCATATTCCAAATTTTCCTAGCTCTTTTACAACCAGAAAAATTACTCCAACTTCATGACAGTACCCACACTCCATTTCACCAAAAACATTCTGATCCATAGTACAAATTTCGTTCAAATGAAATTTGAACCAGATTCAAATTCCTTGCTGAAAACCTATTCTAAACCACTCCAAAAATTCTGAAATTTTGCCATCGCCTTTGTCTTGCATCAGTACCTCACCACAAAAAAATTCAAAAATTCCAAAAATTCCCAAAGCCATCTAGCATTTCATCAATCACCTTCTATGCACTGTTCATCACTGTAAAAAAATCAGAAAGTTCAGAAGTGGCTAGCATTGCTGCTGCTCCACTCCTTCTCCTCTCCTTCACAGCGTTGTTGCTGCTCTTCAATGCATCGGGGCCGGCTGTGACCATGGAGCAGTGGCAGAGTAAGGGGCTCGGGGCAGGTCCGGAGACGGGGAACAGGGGACCATGCGAGGGGGGGCTCCCTTGGAGGGGGGCGGCGATGGCTGGAGTCCGGTGACGAGGACGGTGGGCTCGGGCGGCACGCAGTGACGGGGACAGCGGGCTCGGGGAGGCACGCGGCGACGGGGACGATGACGGCGGGCTCGGGGAGGCGACGACGCGGTCCAGAGGGCTCGGCGGCGACGGCAGCGAGGAGCAGCCTGGCGGCATCGCCGGAGGAGAGGACGTGGAGATCGATCGAACTGAGAAGGAAACTGCTAAGTGTTGCTTATATACACAAAGCATTGGTCCCGGTTGGTGGCACCAACCAGGACCAATGCCCCCCTTTAGTCCCGGTTGGTGCCACCAACCGGGACCAAAGGTCTCTTTTTAGCAGCCCAAAGGGCAGGAAACAAGGACCTTTGATCCCGATTGGTGGCACCAACCGGGACTAAAGGTGGGCATTGGTCCCGGTTGGTACCACGAACCGGTACCAATGCACCCCTTTCGTCCTGGTTGGTGCCACCAACCGGGACCAAAGGCTTTGTGCTGCCTGCGGCCAAAAGTTTAGTCCCACCTCGCTAGTTGAGAGGGGCTCGGAGTGGTTTATAAGCCCCACTGCCGCTGCCCTCTCGATCTCCTCTCAAATGCAGGCTTACGGGCCTAATCTCACACTCTTCTGCCTGTGGGCCTACTAGGCCTACTGCGGGCCTGAATCCTGGCCCAATGGGGTTTCTAGTCATATTCAGGCCGTGGTGGCCCCGTAGGTGGCATTTTTTTTATTTTTTCCAGTTTTTTGTTTTGTTTTTTGCATTATTTATTTTCTTTTTTTTGCTTTATTTTTTAATTCCTTTTGCTTTTAGGTCACAAAAATTATAAACTTTCTCTAAGTGCCATTAGTTCTAAAATTTGAATAGTTTAAATTTGAATTCTTTGAAATTTGTGTGAATCACTAGTTTGTGATTAACTTTACTATAAAAATAGATTTTGGAGTGATTCTTTTTCCTGCTATTTAATATTACTGTGTTTTATCATTATATTCAAAAACAGATATTATTAGTTTAGTTTCTAACAAAAAAATCTTTATGATAGTTCTTTTTGCTATTAAAGTTTCTAACAAAAAAATTCTTTATGAAAATTCTTTTTGATTTTCATGTTTTGAACAGAAAATACTTTGATAATTTTAGTTGCATAAATTTTATATAATTTTAGTTTTGAAATACTAGAGGTTTATAAAAGCTTTTTAGTTGATTCCTTTTGCTATTAGAGTTTTATAATAGCTTTTTAGCTGATTCTTTTTGCTATTGAAGAATATTATAGTTTTGTTTTAGTTGATCATAACAGAATATTTTAATTGAATATTTTTAGTTCATCCTTTTTGCTATTAGTTCATTCTTTTTGCTATTAGTTCATTCTTTGAGCTAAATGACCCTGAAATTGAAAAGCACTACAAATGAACTCTGAAAAGGTTTAAAGTTGGCATTGTATCATCATTTCACCCACATAACATGTGCTAAAAAGTTGAGAGGGTTACCGCAAAAATTGGATGCACTTCGTGTACAAAACGGATAATCTCTTTCGAGGTATCAGGGTTTCGGACGAAAACTCATCTATTACAAGGGGATTTCATTTTTTTGAACTTATTTGAACTCCAGACTTTTTGTGTGTTCAAAATGAACCATTCAAAGCCACATCATCAATTTTCAACCCTTTCTGACTTCATCTGGTATTTTTCATGCATTTATAGATTTTTTTTGAGCTAAATGACCCTGAAATTGAAAAGCACTTCAAATGAACTCTGAAAAGGTTGAAAGTTGGCGTGGTATCATCATTTCACCCACATAGCATGTGCTAAAAAGTTGAGAGGGTTACGGCAAAAACTGGATGCACTTCGTGTACAAAATGGACAATCTCTTTCAAAGTATCAAGGTTTCGGACGAAAACTCATCTGTTACAAAGGGATTTCATTTTTTTGAACTTATTTGAACTCCAAACTTTTTGTGTGTTCAAAATGAACCATTCAAAGCCACATCATCAATTTTCAACCCTTTCTGACTTCATTTGGTATTTTTCATGCATTAACTGATTTTTTGAGCTAAATGACACTGAAATTGAAAAGCACTACAAATGAACTCTAAAAAGGTTGAAAGTTGGCATGGTATCATCATTTCACCCACATAGCATGTGCTAAAAAGTTGAGAGGGTTACGGCAAAACTGGATGCACTTCGTGTACAAAACGGACAATCTCTTTTAAAGTATCAGGGTTTCATACGGAAACTCGTCTATTTCAAAAGGCATTTCATTTCTTCACATGTAACTGCAGTGATATTCTAGATCAAAGGCATCATAATAATAGTTGTGGAGAGAAAGTCTTCACTTTTTCTTCGCTTGTGTCCTTTGCTTATTGCGCCGTAACCATGGATATTCTTCATCGTTTAACAGGGTGCTTGGGTCAGCCTTGACTTTGAAGGGAGGAATTTCATGAAACTTTTCATAATCTTCAGACATGCTTGTCTTTCCCTCCAATCCCACGATGTCTCTTTTTCCTGAAAGAGCTATGTGGCGCTTTGGCTCATCGTATGATGTATTCCTTTCCTTATCTTTTCTTTTTCTCAGTTTGGTAGACATGTCCTTCACATAGAAAACCTGCGCCACATCATTGGCTAGGACGAATGGTTCGTCTGTGTACCCAATATTGTTCAGATCCACTGTTGTCATTCCGTACTGTGGGTCTACCGGTACCCCGCCTCCTGACAGATTGACCCATTTGCACTGAAACAAAGGGACCTTAAAATGATGTCCGTAGTCAAGTTCCCATATGTCCACTATGTAACCATAATATGTGTCCTTTCCCCTCTTGGTTGCTGCATCAAAGCGGACACCGTTGTTTTGGTTGGTGCTCTTTTGATCTTGGGCGATCATGTAAAATGTATTCCCATTTATCTCGTACCCTTTGTAAGTCAATACAGTTGAAGATGGTCCCCTGGCCAACGAGTACAGCTCATCAGAAACAATGTTGTCACCCCTGAGACGTGTTTGCAACCAACTGCCGAAAGTCCTGATGTGTTCACATGTAATCCAGTCGTCACACTGCTCCGGGTGTTTGGAGCGCAGAATGTTCTTGTGTTCATCGACATACGCGGTCACCAAGGTAGAGTTCTGTAGAATTGTGTAGTGTGCTTGAGACCAAGAATGCCCGTCCCTACATACTATTGAGTCCCCTCCTAGCGTGCCTTTTCCAGTCAGTCTCCCCTCATACCGCGATTGAGGGAGACCAATCTTCTTAAGGTCAGGAATGAAGTCAACACAAAACCCAATGACATCCTCTGTTTGATGGCCCATGGAGATGCTTCCTTCTGGCCTACGCAGTTACGGACATATTTCTTTAGGAATCCCATGAACCTCTCAAAGGGGAACATATTGTGTAGAAATACAGGGCCCAGAACGACAATCTCGTCGACTAGATGAACTAGGACGTGCGTCATGATATTGAAGAAGGATGGTGGGAACACCAGCTCGAAACTGACAAGACATTGCACCACATCACTCCTTAACCTTGGTAGGATTTCTGGACCAATCACCTTCTAAGAGATTGCATTGAGGAATGCACATAGCTTCACAATGGCTAATCGAACGTTTTCCGGTAGAAGCCCCCTCAATGCAACCGGAAGCAGTTGCGTCATAATCACGTGGCAGTCATGAGACTTTAGGTTCTGGAACTTTTTCTCTGGCATATTTATTATTCCCTTTATATTCGACGAGAAGCCAGACGGGACCTTCATACTGAGCAGGCATTCAGAGAAGATTTCCTTCTCTTTTTTGGTAAGAGTGTAGCTGGCAGGACCTTCATACTGCTTTGGAGGCATGCCGTCTTTTTCCTCCACATGTTGCTTGTCCTCCTGTGCCTCCTGCGTATCTTTTGTCTTCCCATACACGCCCAAGAAGCCTAGCAGGTTCACGCAAAGGTTCTTCGTCACGTGCATCACGTCAATTGAAGAGCGGACCTCTAGGTCTTTCCAGTAGGGTAGGTCCCAAAATATAGATTTCTTCTTCCACATGGATGCGCATCCCTCAGCGCCATTCAGAACAGATAGTCCGTCGGGACCCTTTCCAAAGATTACTTGTAAATCATTAACCATAGCAAGTACGTGATCACCAGTACGGATGGCGGACTTCTTCCGGTGATCTGCCTCGCCTTTGAAATGCTTGCCTTTCTTTCGACATTAATGGTTGGTCGGAAGAAATGGACGCTGCCCCAGGTACGCATTCTTCCTGCATTTGTCCAAGTATATACTTTCGGTGTCATCTAAACAGTGCATGCATGCGTGGTATCCCTTGTTTGTCTGCCCTGAAAGGTTACTAAGAGCAGACCAATCTTGATGGTTACAAACAGCAATGCATGCAGGTCAAATTCCTCCTGTTTGTGCTCATCCCACACATGTACACCATTTCCATTCCACAGCTGTAAAAGTTCTTCAACTAATGGCCTTAGGTAGACATCAATGTCGTTGCCGGGTTGCTTAGGGTCTTGGATGAGAACTAGCATCATAATGAACTTCCGCTTCATGCACAGCCAAGGAGGAAGGTTATAGATACATAGAGTCACGGGCCAAGTGTTGTGATTGCTGCTCTGCTCCCCAAAAGGATTAATGCCATCCGCGCTTAAACCAAACCATACGTTCCTTGCGTCACCTGCAAACTCCTCCCACTACTTTCTCTCAATTTTTCTCCGCCACGACGCGTCAACGGGTGCTCTCAACTTCCCGTCTTTCTTACGGTCCTCTCTGTGCCATCGCATCAACTTGGCATGCTCTTTTTTCTGAACAGATGTTTCAACCGTGATACTATAGGAGCATACCACATCACCTTGGTAGGAACCCTCTTCCTGGGGCGCTTGCCGTCAACATCACCAGGGTCATCTCGTCTGATCTTATACCACAATGCACCGCATACCGGGCATGCGTTCAAATCCTCGTACGCACCGCGGTAGAGGATGCAGTCATTAGGGCATGCATGTATCTTCTGCACCTCCAATCCTAGAGGCCATACAACCTTCTTTGTTGCGTACGTACTGTCGGGCAATTCGTTATCCTTTGGAAGCTTCTTCTTCAATATTTTCAGTAGCTTCTCAAATCCTTTGTCAGGCACACCATTCTCTGCCTTCCACTGCAGCAATTCCAGTACGGTACCGAGCTTTGTGTTGCCATCTTCGCAATTGGGGTACAACCCTTTTTTGTGATCCTCTAACATGCAATCGAACTTCAGCTTCTCCTTTTGACTTTCGCACTGTCTCTTTGCATCAACAATGACCCGGCGAAGATCATCATCGCGCACATTGTCTGGTTCCTCTTGATCTTCAGCTTCCCCCGTTGCAGCATCACCGTATTCAGGGGGCACATAGTTGTCATCATCCTCTTCTTCTTCGTTGTCTTCCATCATAACCCCTCTTTCTCCGTGCTTGGTCCAAACATTATAGTGTGTCATGAAACCCTTATAAAGCAGGTGGCTGTGAAGGATTTTCCGGTCAGAGTAAGACTTGTATTCCCACATATAGGGCATGGAAAACACATAAAACCATTCTGCTTGTTTGCCTCAGCCACTTCGAGAAAATTATGCACGCCCTTAATGTACTCAGAGGTGCGTCTGTCACGGTACATCCATTGTCGGTTCATCTGCGTGCATTATATATAATTAAGTGTGTCAAAAACCATTACAGAACATCATGAATAGATAAGTGACCAAATTAATAGAAGTTCATCATCACATTAAAACCAAAGTACATACATAGTTCTCATTGAACAACATATAGCTCTCCAAAGCATCTAATTAAACCATACATTGAAACTATCTAAAACATTTCAGTGCAACAACAAATGCGATCATAATCGCAACTAAGGTAACAATTGATCCAATGGCATAATGATATCAAGCCTCGGTATGAATGGCATATTTTTTCATCTTTCTAATCTTCAAGCGCATTTTATCCATCTTGATCTTGTGATCATCGACGATATCCGCAACATGCAACTCCAATATTATCTTCTCCTCCTCAATTTTTTTTCAATTTTTCCTTCAAGTAATTGTTTTATTCTTCAACTCAATTTAACCTCTCGACAATAGGGTCGGTTGGAATTTACGGTTCACATACCTCCTAGATAAAAAAATCTATGTCGTGTTGGTCGGCATAATTGTCATAAACACTAAATGAAACTAATAGTTATAAAAGATAATATATATATACCACATCCGAATCATAGACAGGACGACGGCCGACGGAGGCGGATACCAAAACCATTGCACTATATAATAACAAACAATAATAAAAGTAAGAAAATTACACAAGTATCTATCTAAATCATACAAGTAAGAATTTTTTTCTTTTAGAAAGAAGATAAGATCAAGAGGCTCACCACGGTGGTGCCGGCGACGAGATCGGCCCGGGCAATCGACGGCGGTCAGGACGGGGACGGGACAGGATCACGGACCGCCAAACCTAGACAAATCTCGAGGAAAATGGAGCTTGGACAAGGAGCTTCTAGAGGAGAAAGCTTAAGTATGGCTCGGGCATTTCGTCGAACACCTCATGTGCATAGGAGGTGAGCTAGAGCACCACAAAGCTCTCCAACGGCCGGCCAGAAGAAAAGAGCAGTGGAGTGCTTTGCTCGCGGGCGAGGGGGTATATATAGGCATCTCATTGGTCCCGGTTCGTGGCTGGAACTGGGACAACCAGGACTAAAGGACCCCCTTTGGTCCCGGTTCCAGCCACGAACCGGGACCAATGGTTGTGGGCCAGGAGCGAGGCCCATTGGTCCCGCTCCGTGTCTGGAACCGGGACCAAAGGGTCCAGACGAACCAGGACCAATGCCCCACGAGGCCCGGCCGCCCCCTGGCCTCACGAACCGGGACCGTTGCCCCCATGGGTCCTGATTCGTGACTGAACCGGGACTAATGGGCTGGCCCAGCCTGGACCAAAGCCCTGTTTTCTACTAGTGAGTGTTGTTGGTGATCACGTTTTCCGGATCTTAGGATATCGTTAGGTGCAAGGATAGTCCTGTTAGAAGAACGATCATATTGAATCGACCCAATCTTGTATGTTATACTTTGTGATCATATCGTCTGAAATCATTTGTTATAACACGGAGTGTTAGCATGTGTAATTTAGTTCCTCAGACCATGAGAGTGTCTCGGTTACTTCCTATCAAACGGTGGACTTTGGGGTTGCTCAAACGTCATCTGTAACAAGGTGATCATAATGACAACTTTCAGGTTCACCGGAAAGTTTGACAAGTGAACAAATAGCTCGAGAGTGGGATTTGCTCCTCCGATGATGGAGAGATATTCTTAGGGCCCTCTCGGTGTGACGACATCCATCATCATCTGGCCAGACACATGTGACTACGTCGCGAGGATTGATGGAAATATGCCCTAGAGGCAATAATAAAGTTGTTATTATTATATTTCCTTATTCATGATAAATGTTTATTATTCATGGTAGAATTGTATTGATCGGAAACTTAAATGTGTGGATACATAAACAAATAATGTGTCCCTAGTGAGCCTCTACTAGACTAGCTCGTCGATCAAAGATGGTTAAGGTTTCCTAACCATGGACATGTGTTGTCACTTGATAAACGGGATCACATCATTAGGAGAATGTCTGATGGAGAAGACCCATCCGTTAGCTTAGCATATGATCATTCAGTTTATTGCTATTGCTTTCTCAATGTCAAATACATATTCCTTTGACCATGAGATCATGCAACTCCCGGATACCGGAGGAATACCTTGTGTGTTATGAAACGTCACAATGTAACTGGGTGATCATAAAGATGCTCTACAGGTATCTCCGAAGGTGTCTGTTGAGTTGGCATGGGTCGAGATTGGGATTTGTCACTCCGTGTATTGGAGAGGTATCTCTGGGCCCTCTCGGTAATACACATCACAAGAAGCTTACAAGCAAAGTGACTAAGGAGTTAGTTACGAGATGATGTATTATGGAACGAGTAAAGAGACTTGCCGGTAACGAGATTGAACAAGGTATGAAGATACCGACGATCGAATCTCGGGGAAGTAATATACCGACAGACAAAGGGAATTACGTATGTTGTCATAAAGGTTCAACCGATAAAGATCTTTGTAGAATATGTAGGAACCAATATGGGCATCCAGGTTCCGCTATTGGTTATTGATCGGAGAGGCATCTCGGTCATGTCTACATCATTCTCGAACCCATAGGGTCCGCACACTTAACGTTCGTTGACGATATAGTATTATATGAGTTATGTGAGTTCATGATCGAATGTTGTTCAGAGTCTCGGATGAGATCATAGACATGACGAGGAGCTCTGGAATGGTCCAGAGGTAAAGATTGATATATAGTGCGATGATATTCGGAAAGGTTTCAGAATGTCTCGGGTAGTCATCGGATCACCAGAAGAGGTTCCGGGAGGCCCCGGGAGGTTATTGGGCCATATGGGCCAAAAGAGGGGAGCACACCAGCCCACAAGGGGATGGCGCGCCCCACCTCTAGGCCGTCGATCCTAGGGAAGGAAAGGGGGAAGGGCTAGCCCTTCCTGCCTTCCCCTCCTCAAGAGAGAAAGGAAAGGGGGCACCCCCTCCTGCCTTCCTCCAGCGCGCCCAAGAAGGAAGGGGGCGCGATCAAGGGCAGGAGCCCAAGGCGGCCGTCGACCCCTTGGGGAAGCCCTAGGCTGCTTCCCCTCCTCCCCCACCTATATATATGTGTGTATGGAGGGAGAGGGGCAACAAACACCACGATTCCCTAGCCGTGTGCGGCGCCCCTCTCCCTCTAGTTCATCCTTGGTCATATTTTCATAGTGCTCGACGAAGCCCTGCGGAGATAGTTGCATCACCACCGTCACCACGCCGTCGTGCTGTCGGAACTCATCTACTACTTCGTCCGTCTTGCTGGATCAAGAAGGCGAGGATGTCATCGAGCTAAACGTGTGCTGAACGCGGAGGTGTCGTACGTTCGGTACTTGATCGGGCGGATCGTGAAGGTGTACGACTACATCAACCGTGTTGATAAACGCTTCCGCTTAACGGTCTACGAGGGTACGTAGACACACTCTCCCCTCTCGTTGCTATGCATCTCCATGAATAGATCTTGTGTGTGCATAGAATTTTTTTTGTTTTCCATGCAACGTTCCCTAACAGGGATGCCGGAACACGTCAACGAGAAAGAAGAACAAAACGGGTAACGGGAGCAAGGGTATAATGGGAATGGTGATGACCCAGGAGGATACCAATACACACCGGGTTTTGTAAAGTATTGCGAAGCAAAGGGAACTTCACATGATAACCAAAGGTTCACTCGAATATCATTCGTGTAATCATAGGGACCGATATGGATGTCCACGGTTCCGCTATCGGTCATTGAACGAAGGAGTTTCGTTCATGTCTATGCTTTACCGAACCTACGGGGTCACAAGCTTAAGGTAATAATGATCCGCTGAGTGTTAGTGAAACGGGAGTGATGATAATATATTCATGAAATAGTTTCATTAATATTCGAAATAGTTTCGAGAGGTTCCGGAAGCGTTTCGGGGTCACCGGAAGGGTTTCGGTGAATATCGCGTAATACCAGGTATTACCGATTAAATATATATAGGTGGAAAATGTTTCCAGAGGTGTTAAATTACATATGTAATACTCTAGGAATGTTTAAAGCATTTTATATATAATTTAAATATCAACGGGCCTTAAAAGGCCAAGAGGTGGAAGGCAACTTGGGCCAAAAAGGCCCAAGTGGGAAAGTGCCACCCTTCCCTAAGGAAGAGGGCCGAATTGAGTCCTACTCCCACCCCCTTGGTGCGCCTTTCCTCCTTTGGTGGCTGCCCTCTCCTCCCCTACTAACCTATATATACTAGAGGTTTTCCACCCTATTGACACACAAGTTTTGGGTGCCTCTTCTAGTTGATCTAGTTCTAGTTCTAGTTGGTCCTACACTAATTAGAGCTAGCCCTAGCCACCTCTAATCCTCATAATTAGAAGCCCAGTGTGGTTCTCATCTCCTCCCTCTAATTCTCCGGTGGCGATTAGCTCTGGACGGCGAAGCGCTACCGAATTGTGAAGACCGTACGCTTGCAACCAAGCAGAGAGGCCGTGCTTTCGGTCTTCTCTTCGAGGGATCGTTCGAGGGCGGTTCGCGGGATCTTCATCATTGTTCAAGGGACTTCGAACACGATCTACACTGACTCTTCTTTTTCTGCTGCACTCCGAAGTTGGTAACGATCATTGATCCCAACCCGTATGCATCTTCATATTGATCTTGGTGATCGTAGGTGCAACAAATTTTTGTTTTCTACTACGTTTCCCAACAGGGAGGAGGATGTCCACAAGGAGGACAATGACATGCAGTGATAGGGAAGGGGCGGTCACGACTGCGTGTGCGGTGACGAGTTGTCCTAGTGGCGTCAGGAGTCAGATATACTGCCGGGTCCCGCGTCGCGCGGACTGCTCGGATGAGAAGTCATAGAGGAGCCACGATGCATGTGACCGCGCACACCGCTTGGCCCAAACATCCTCCCCCTTGGTGCGGCCCATCGCAAGGGGTGACAGCTGATAGGGTTTTCTGTGGTTACCTGCTACGACTTGGGCGGCGAGGAGGGGTAGTGGAGTTAGGGGCAGTTTGGTTCATGCCCTGGAGAAGAATTGTCTGGCCTGGAAACTCCCTGGGATGTGCCTGGATATTGTTTGGATGAAAGCCACAAATTTTGGATGCCTCCCTGGCCCGGAGCTGACGGCCTGGCAGGCAACTTCATTAGCCTAGCTCAGGCGGGTGAAATGGGACGCCTGGGTGCCAGGCAAATGCCATTCCAAGCTGATTAGTACACATGCATTGATTATTATTGTTCTCATGCAAACATCGCATGCCATCCTGATTTTTTTATTGTATACATACTCACACCCATACTCACACCCAGGCTAGGAGTCCAACCAAACAAGAGATGCACAGGCACGCCTGGCCAGGCAGAAATCCTCTTCTCTCCAGGCTACTACCAGGCATCCTTTTTTGCCAGGCATGCAGCCCAGGGCATCCTTTTTTGCCAGGCATGCAGCCCAGGGCATGAACCAAACTGCCCCTTAGTGTGTAAGGGATATATACAAAGATGGGGCCAGGCTGTTGGGCCCACATAGCGGACAACCTAATTTCATCCCGACATAAAATGAGGTTGTCCGCTAGGTGGGGATACACTCTCAGCGCATCTGGTAATATTTGGGAAGGGGAGTGGGAGTTTAGAGTAGGGAGTTGTATTGATATTAGACATGTGATGAGATGTTTATTCCCAATCCACTGTTTGGCACATAATAGGAATTATATGTGAGATTTGAGGAGAAACTGTATTCTTTTGTTTGGTTCATGGGAATTAGCGAGGGACTAGACATGAAAAGTTTAAAGTTATGATGAAGGGCTAAGATTGCCTCACTAAGACAATTTCCTTTCAATTACCACCCCCTCCCCTGTTAATAAAACGGTGAAAGTTAGAGTCTAAAGTCCCATGCATATTCCCTTCTGAATTCCCAATCCCCCAACCAAACAGTAAATTTGAAGTCTCATATCCCATCAATTCCCATTCCCTAGATCTAATTACCCACAACCAAACACGCTGTCTAGTCTAGTTTATTTTGACAAACACCTTTCTACGCACCCGGCATTGTACATGATCTTGATCGGCAGGGTAAATAAAACTCAACAAGAAAATAGCAACAACCTTTGGATGCATAAACATCACAGAGGAAGGAACTGGGAACACATCATGTACAGAAACTCTCGGCAGGACTAAACAGCTCGTCCCCGATTCCATGGGTTTTCCTTTAGTACTACCGCCTAGTAATATTAGGTTAAGAACTGAAGCTCATGTCATGTTACACCATGGCATCCATTTCACCACCGCTGCCGGCGCCACGCCACACGTCGCTGACCTGGTGCTTGCAGATCGGGCATGTTCCTTGTTGGCGCAACCATGGATCAATGCAGTTCACATGAAACTGCAAAACAAGATGGGGGATCGAGTAAATCTTGCAGGCTCGTCTCATGTCATGACACAAGATTAATGGCAGGCTAGCAGCATGTACAACATCAGCAATTCAGAGTAGTGCAGAAATGCATACGGAAGGGAGTGGCCAACCAAGTGAAAGTGGTTCTAAAAAAAACAAAAAACAAGTGAAAGTGTGGAACAAATAATGTACTCCCTTCGATCCATAGTACTCCCTCTGTTCACTTCTATAAGGCGTTGTAGACACTTCAGACAGCGTGCAAAACAGCTCAATTTCAGTTGTCTGAAACGACTTATAAAAGTGAACGGAGGGAGTACTAAAGTTGTACTAAGTGAGCGACAAGTAATACGGATCAGAGGGAGTAAAATATTTGTATATGATATCTCTATAAGCAATGAGGTAAAACTTTCACGTTTGTTGCTTCACTGTAATCATGGATAAACTGCGCAAAATGCACTAGCATGAAACACAGTTTTGGATTCCTAGGATGCTTATAGGAAATTGGTCAACATTATATCAACTAAATTGTTCTATCACAGTACTACAGTTATCAGGTATTACACATTATCATATCATGACAATAATTGAAGTCTTCTACTGTCAAAATGAAGAAAACAACTGCAAGATGATCAGTATGATAATTACCCGATGCAAGCATGGCAGGCTTCTCAATAGATCACCCGCCACAACTTGCTCTAAGCAAACACTGCACGTCAACTCATCCTCTGTCATTTTGCTTGTTGCATCTGCGTCTTGCTTTTTCTGTACAGCAAAAGCAAACATGAAATACTGAAGACAAGGACTGCCTACCATGGTGGCACAGTCCAGACCATGCATGTGCTTGGATACACGCTTAATTGAAACAAAAAGGGCACAGCCATTAGCTGTGTGATTGTTATGGTACTACCACGGCTGACTAAAGAAATTCCGAAGAGCGTAACTGTCAAGCTGAGGCTACACTGCTAGTTGTCTAGTCGTACCAAAATGGAAATAGATATATAATGGACTTACACAAGAAATATCAAAGGAACACATTTATTCATTACCTCCTTGCCGGATTCAGGAGAAGAAACCAATGGTTCAGATGGCCCGTCACTACTGAATCAAAGAAAAAAGGAGTTAGCTACACGCTGTACAAGCAAGCAATTATGCATTGTTGGTTACATTTTTCCTAGAGGAACTCCTCAAACTGCGCTATAATTGGTCAGTTACATACTGAAGAAAGAAGGCACTCAAAATCAGTTTGCTTTGGCCATAATGCACCTTAAAAAGATAATTAATCTTGCCTTTTTCGATAAGGGGTGCTCCTCTGCTGCGCCTGAAGTTTGTATCTGAAAACAGGCAGAGTATTTATTTCTTCTTCAGTCATAGAAGGAGCATGTGGGCTATTGTCGGTATCTAGCGCTCTGAGAGCATCATAATCTGCAAGCAAAATATCCAACAATGGTATTATGTTTGCATGAAACAGTAAAACAGCAAGCAGAGCAAACAAAACTTATCAGTGTACCTAAATCATCAAACTCGCGGTCAAGCAGAGCAAGTTGGAGTCTAAGGCTTTGCAACCGGCCTCTCGAAGCAAGGGCTATGGTTGGCGGGACATGCACCCGCAACTCTGTGCGTCCAAGGAAGCCGTTGCCGTCTGCAGCATGAGCTTGAGACTGCGCTTGGAGCTGCTGGCATGTAGCGTACATCCTAAGGCTGGTGGCCAATAGGAACACACCTAAGACCATCCAAAGCTACAAAAAGAGACAGTTCCGAGCAATCCGACAAAAGTTATGATATTACTCAATGAAGCTTCATAAGCATAATAACACATGCATAACCACATTGTGCATGAACAACTAACCAAAAAGTTCGGAGACATCTGGTGCGAGCTCAGTACCATGAACAGAACAAGAACTGGCCAAGAAAAAAAACACTAATTGTTAACATCTTAAAGATAACTGGTTGTACACACAACGCACCCACATTACCAGTTACAAGAAAAGCTAAGGAATTGCTGTTCACCGGCCGCCCCCCGGCATGAATCCGCTGCACACAAGCACACAAGTGAATGGGGTCAGATATTTAGAACAGCAAATCTGCTCTAGGTTGAAATGCCGAGCCATTTCAGACGAAATGCACAGAACAGAAATTCACCATGGCACGGCGCTCCGTGGCGAACCCTGGGAAGCCACCGGCCTCGATGTCGGCCCTGCTGCCCCGGAACACAAAGCTCATGGTGTCCACCGGCCACCACCACCACCACTTCCACCAGGTGTAAGATGGGTTCCAAAGCAGCGCCTTCCTCCCTCGCGGCAACAAAAACTTTGACGAGCCCACGTAGCAGCGCCCACTGAAACCGAAGAGGACACCGAGAATGTAAATCGAACAAGCGGCGGAAAGCGACGCCTCAACCGAAACTGCAATTTCTGGAATGCCGGCTGTCCCGACGCGGAAAACGCCCGGATAACCCTGAAGCTTCCGGAAGCTTCGTCGCGCAGGTGCGCGAATTCAGGGCCCAATCGGGAGAGGCAGTCACAGATTCGGGGAAAGGAGCGGGATTTCCAGGAGGCACGTACCTGATTGGAGAGGCCTGTTGAGCCGGCGTTTGCTCGCGCGGACGCGGGTAGCGGCGGGGAATGGGGGAAAGGGGGAGAGCAGTAGAGAAGAAGAGCTCGAGAGCGAAAAAGGCGTTTTTTATTTTTGGCGGTTTCAGATCGTGTGCGTCATGTGGTGGAAGGTGCGTGGCCTCATCTTAGGCATGGGTTAGAGCCACCCATACACTTACCCGCAGCATTTAATCTTACCCATCACGTATACCTATATCTGCTAGTGGGTACAATTTTTTCCCATGCCCATCATCCACAGGGTAAATGGGTACCCGCGGGTAAAAATACCCACGTTTGAATAACATTAATTTGAGCATCACATAATTTATAAAAACTACATATAATAGTAATTTATAAACAACAGCACATAATAATATCAATACATACTTATAAACAACAACACATCCTATAAAAATCGACACTTTCTTGTAAACAACAACACATCAAAACATCAACACATATTCATACATTTTAAGTTGACAAACTCACGACAAAGTATAGAGGTAATTTGTCAATATTCGTTAGATTTTATAAGGGTACATGGGTACGCGGGCATGGGTTATGTGATCCCATACTCATACCCGCTCTACTCGATGTGTTTGAGATTTGCTCATTTATATACCCATGGGTAAGGTTTTGTCCCATACCCATACCCTAATAGGGTTTTTAACCGCAGGGTACGTGGATAATGGGTACCCATTGCCATCCCTAATTTTAGGCCGTGTTGAGTTATGATCTTACAGCAACTCTAGCAGAATCGCCAAATTCATTCAAACTGCTTTCTTTTTTTACCGTCGTATGGAGTGCGGACAAAAAAACAGCTATAGCAGATTCTTCATGTGCATGAAGCTTCATGGAGGCAGGGGGTATGAATCACACACTACAAAACTTCCGGCACTTGGTGGAGGATATTTTCTCTCCAACGCTTCCCTTCACGCGACCCTTCCGTCGCCGGCGAGTCTCCATCGGCACCACGGTTGGACGTCGGTAAGTCACCATCGCCATCGCGGTTGGACGCTGGCGCATGCTTGTTATCCCCTTCCTATTTCTGACACAATCGATGTCACGACCCGATCCCGAGAGGGCCACCGAATCTTTATGCTTTATGTGCCAGTCACTGGATCGATTGCTGGCATGCACAGTTGACGATGAAATACCAAGTAATAACACATGACATAGTATAACATAGCAGATCCAGTCTTTAATACGTTACATACCTGCTAGCTCATGGGCAAAAAAACTTACAATACAATCATGCAACGAAAATAATATTCTACTCTTGTGGTGTCCATCCACACACACGCAGCAGTTGAGTATAGCGTCATAACCCTACTTCGTATCTCTCCTTCGATACGGAAAATCTTGCAACATGATACGTTGCAGCCACAAAGGTCAATACTTTGAATGTATTGACAAATAACAGTAATTGAAGTAAAGTTTCTTTAGAAAATCAATTTCAGGTTGAACTACTTAGCCATTGGGACATAGGTTATACTGCCAAACTATGTGATAGGATCGTTTGTGATGTCGATGGCTTCGATTTCCCCCTCCCGGAGGGAAGTTTCCCGAGCGGAATCGCTCCACCGGAAATCAAAAGTGCTCCTGCCCACGTTCCGCCTCGAGACGGCGACGCTTCGTCCCGAAATCTTCTTCTTGATTTTTTTCTAGGTCAACTGACATCATATAGCAGAAGATGGGCTTCAGAGGCCTGCCAGGGGACCCCACAAGCTTGGGGCACACCCTGTGGGGTAGGGCGCACCCCCAGGCTTGTGGCTGCTTAGTGGGTCCCCCTCTGGGTAATTCCTTCGCTAGTATTTTTTATATATTTCAAAATAAATCTCTGTAAAATGTCAGGTCATTTGGAGTTGTGCAGAATAGGTGTCTTTGATGTAGCCCTTTCCGGTCCAGAATTCCAGTTGCCCGCAATCTCCCTCTTCATGTGAAACTTGCAAAATAAGAGAGAAAAGGCATAAGAATTGTATCATAAATTGAAATAACAGTCCAAATTGCAATAAATACCAATAGGAAAACATGATGCAAAATGAACGTATCAACTCCCCCAAGCTTAGACCTCGCTTGTCCTCAAGCGAAAGCCGAAATCGATACTCATGACCAGATGTTTAGAGAGATCCTCTCACCGTGGGAGGACCAATCTTCATCAACATCTTCACCAGCGCCATCTCATCTCAAACCCTAGTTCATCTCTTATATTCAATCTTTGTCTCAAAACCTCATATTGGTACCTATGGGTGTCCACTTGCTAGTAGTGTTGATTACATCCTATAGTTGATGCTAGTTGGTTTATTTGGTGGAAGATTATATGTTCAGATCCTTAATGATATTCAATACCCCTTTGATCTTGAACATGAATATGATTTGTGAGTAGTTACTTTTGTTCTTGAGTACATGGAAGTAGTCCGGTTATAAGTAATCATGTGAATCTGGTATTCGTTCGATATTTTGATGATATGTATGTTGTGTTTCCCTTGGTGGTGTCATGTGAACGTCGACTAGATGACACTTCACCATGCTTGGGCCTAAGGGAAGGCATTGTGGAGTAGTAATAAGATGATGGGTTGCTAGAGTGACAGAAGCTTAAACCCTTGTTTATGCGCTATTCCGCAAGGGGCTAATTTGGATCCATATGTTTCATGCTATGGTTAGATTTATCTTAATTCTTCTTTCGTGGTTGCGGATGCTTGCGAGAGGAGGTAATCATAAGTGGAAGGCTTGTTCAAGTAACAACAGTACCCAAGCACCGGTTCACCCACATATCAAATTATCAAAGTAGCGAACGCGAATCAAACAAACATGATGAAAGTGACTAGATGAAATTCCCATGTGTCCTCAAGAATGCTTTGCTTTCTATAAGAGAAAGTTTCAGCCTGTCCTTTGCTCTAAAAAGGATTGGGGTACCTTGCTACACCTTTGTTACTACTACTTATCACTTGTTACGAATTACCTTGCTATCAAACTATCTGTCACTGATAAATTCAGTGCTTGCAGAAAATACCTTGCTAAAAAACGCTTGTCATTTCCTTCTGCTCCTCGTTGGGTTCTACACTCTTACTTATCAAAAGGACTATGATTGATCCCCTATACTTGTGGTCATCACTATCCAACAGTAGGGTAAACAAACAACCAGCTTCTGATTCTCAGGAATCCAAAGCTACAACTGATTTTCAAGAATCCACAACCATAGTGATTCTCAGAATCTGTTCCCCAAACTAAGGGGGCCTTAGTTTTTAGTAATGAGCACAAAGTAGCATATATCATGTAACATCGAACTCTACCCCTCTTCATATGCATTGGCATGTCTTAAGAGAACAATTCATGCACACAAAGTAAAGGCCGATACATAGTATAAGTAGTTTCTTGCAATTTGATTGTATTAAAAACGTAGAGAGGTGGAGACGAGGTTCCTCTCTTGTAATAATTGCAAGTAGGAGCAGCAAGCACATGCATATTTTATTTATTAAAATCATCATGTGCATGAGAGAAACGCAACCCATCAATGTAATCCTTAATAAGAGCAAACTTCTCTGATATGGTGTAGGTTAGAGAATTCAAAAGGATAATAGGACTATCAAGTGTGGGTGCAATAGCAACAATTTCATTCTTAATATACAGAACTGTGGAAATTTCATCTCCGTAAGCATCAGTCACAGTGGCATCATGGTTATAAGCATAGCAATCATCAAGTTCATCAAATAGGGATATTTCAAATGTATCCAAGGGATCATAGCATTCATCCTCCAGTAAGTATGGAGAGAAATTAAACAATGCATGAGTTAAAGAGTTACTCTCATTATAAGGTGGGCACGGGTGATATCCGCTCTTCCCCCTTTTGCTCTTTGCTCTCCTCCTCGTCTTTTTCATCTAATGAGCTCATAGTTTCAGCAATTTCTTCTTCCATGGGTTGAGCATTGTATTCATTGTTTTGATAGCAATATTTAAGTATGGCAAGCTTTTTAGATTTGTAAAGAGCATTATCAAACTTTTCAAGCAAAGAAGCAATTTCATAAGCACCCTTAAAAGCAACAAATTCTTCTATTTGTTCCACATCATAGTAATCACCTTAGCATAAGAAGTTAAGGTTTCATTATCATTAAACTCACATTGAAAGCGAAGGTGGTTAGTCTCCCTTCTATAGCAACAAGTAAAATCATACATAGGGCACAAATTCCAAGCATACCAATGTAACATATTTATTTAATCTCATAAGTGTTTCCCTTTTGAGTCAAGCGATAATCCCTAAAGTATCATGATCCAAAGTGTATCCCATTACCATGTTTAACGGGGTTTTATCAGGATTATCAAAGTAATATTCAATATTTCCCACATAAGTAGCATCGAGGGTTTTAGGAGGTTCTCCATCTCCTTTGGGTAGCAAATATAACTAACTTTTTTGGTATTTCATGTTCCGTATCCATAACTAAAGATAGAGAACAACTTAGAACAAGAAAGGAAATATACTTAGTGATAAAGCCAACAAGCGCACACGAGTATATTCGCCCCACGCTATTGCTCCACAGCAACGGCGGCAACAAAGCTCATGATAACCCATATGTGTAGGGGGTCAGTCGTAGCCTTTTTGATAAGTAAGAGTGTCAAACCAAACGAGAAGCTAAAGGTAAGATTAATCTCAAGTTCTATCAACCATTGATATAACTCTACACACACTAAACATTTGCTTTACCTAGAAACAAGAAATAAAACTACTTTGCTGGTACGAAAGATAGGTTTGCAAGATAATAAAACACATGTAAGTAAAAGTTAGTTACTATTTAAATAAAATAAAAATAAAGTAAATATAGCGAGCATGGAAAAGTGATGGTAGGATGTGCGGAATTGTCCCTAGGCAATTGATAACTAGAAAGATAATACTCATTACAATTTTATGTGTGGGAGAGGCCTCTGCTAGCATGTCATCCCTTACTTGGAATTATGCACTTATGCTTGGAACTATTAGCAAGCATTCACAACTACTAATGATGACCCACAAGTATGGGGGATCGCAATAGTCTTCGAGGGTAGTATTTCACCCAAATTTATTGATTCGACGCAAGGGAAGCTGGAGAATATTTATAAGCCTTAGTAGTTGAGTTGTCAATATTGATATACGAATTACCCATGTTGTCCTAATTTTTCAGAATTTTTGGAGTTACAGAAGTATTCGAAGTTTTCAGATTGCTACAAACTGTTCTGTTTTTGACAGATTCTGTTTTCTTTGCGTTGTGTGCTTATTTTGATGAATCTATGGTTAGTATTGGAGGGTATAAGCCATGGTAAAGTTGAAATACAATAGATATAATGCAAAAATAAAATATGAATGGGTTTGCAACAGTACTTAGAGTAGTGATTTGCTTTCTTATACTAACGGATCTCACGAAGGTTTTGTTAAGTTTTGTGTGATTGAAGTTTTCAAGTTTTGGGTGAGATCCCGATGGATGAAGGAATAAGGAGTAGCGAGAACCTAAGCTTGGGGATGCCCCATGGCACCCCAAGATAATATCCAAGGATGAACAAGCAACTAAGCTTGGGGATGCCCCGAGTGGCATCCCCTCTTTCTTCTAACGACCATCGGTATTTTACTTGAAGCTATGTTCTTACTCGTCACATATCATGAGTTTTGCTTGGAGTGTCTTGTATGATACGAGTCTTTGCTTGTTTTGCTTTTTAGTTTGTGTCAAATATCCTTGCTGGACACACCTATTTGAGAGAGCCAAAATTTTGCTATGATTTGTTAGAATTGCTCTTTATGCTTCACTTAAATTTTTTGAGCTATGGAATTGCTCTAGTTGCTTCACTTATATCTTTTTGAGCACGGTGTGCTTTAATATTATTGAAGAAATGCTCTCATGTTTGTACGTCCATTTTGCACCATGCTTTTATATTGATATTTATTGCATTATGGGCTGTTATTACACTTTATATCACAATACTTATGCCTTTTCTCTCTTATTTTATAAGGTTTACATGAAGAGGGAGAATGTCGGCAGCTGGAATTCTAGACTAGAAAAGGAGCAAATATTAGAGACCTATTCTGCACAACTCCAAAAGTCCTGAAACTTCACGGAGCATGTTTTTGGAATAAATAAAAAATATTGGGTGAATAAAATACCAGAGGGGGCCACCAGCCAGCCACAAGGGTGGAGGGCGCGCCCCCCGACCTTGTGGGCCCCCCGGCAGGCCTCTGGTGCCCATCTTTGGCTATATGGTGTGTTTTGACCTGGAAAAAATCGAAAGGAAGCTTTCGGGACGAGGCACCGTCGTCTCGAGGCGGAACCTGGGCAGAACCAATCTCGGGCTCCGGTGGAGCTGTTCTGCCGGGGAAACATCCCTCCGGGAGGGGGAAATCGTCACCATCGTCATCACCAATGATCCTCTCATCAAGAGGGGGTCAATCTCCACCAACATCTTCACCAGCACCATCTCCTCTCAAACCCTAGTTCATTTCTTGTATTCGATCTTGGTCCCAAAACCTCAGATTGGTACCTGTGGGTTGCTAGTAGTGTTGATTACTCCTTGTAGTTGATGCTAGTTGGTTTATCCGGTGGAAGATTATATTTTTAGATCCTTAATGATAATTAATAATCCTCTGATTATGATTATGAATATGCTTTGTGAGTAGTTACGTTGGTTCCTGAGGACATGGGAGAAGTCTTGTTATAAGTAATCATGTGAATTTGGTATGCGTTCGTTATTTTGATGAGATGTATGTTGTCTTTCCTCTAGTGGTGTTATGTGAACGTCAACTACATGAAACTTCGCCATTATTTGGGCCTAGGGGAAGGCATTAGGAAGTAATAAGTAGATGATGGGTTGCTAGAGTGACAGAAGGTTAAACCCTAGTTTATGCGTTGCTTCATAAGGGGCTGATTTGGATCCATATATTTCATGCTATGCTTAGGTTTACCTTAATTCTTCTTTCCTAGTTGCGGATGCTTGCGAGAGGGATTAATCATAAGTGGGAGGCTTGTCCAATGAAGGGCAGCAACTAAGCACCGGTCCACCCACATATCAAATTATCAAAGTAACGAACGCGAATCATATGAGCATGATGAAAACTAACTTGACAACAATTCCCAAGTGTCCTCAAGAGCGCTTTGCTTTATATAAGAGTTTGTTCAGGCTTGTCCTTTGCTACAAAAAGGATTGGGCCACCTTGCTGCACCTTGTTTACTTTTATTACTTGTTACCCGTTACGACTTATCTTATCACAAAATTATTTGTTACCGATAATTTCAGTGCTTGCAGAGAATACCTTGCTGAAAACCGCTTGTCATTTCCTTCTGCTCCTCGTTGGGTTCGACACTCTTACTTATCGAAAGGACTAAGATAGATCCCCTATACTTGTGGGTCATCAAGACTCTTTTCTGGCGCCGTAGCCGGGGATTGAAGCGCCTTTGGTAAGTGGAATTTGGTAAGGAAACATTTATATAGTGTGCTGAAATTTACTGTCACTTGTTACTATGGAAAATAATCCTTTGAGGGGCTTATTCGGGGTATCTTCACCTCAACCGGAAGAGCAAAGAGTTTCTCCTCAACCTACTGCACCTACTGAAAATATTTATTATGAAATTCCTTCGGGTATGATAGAGAAACTGCTAGCTAATCCTCATGCAGAAGATGGAACATTACATCCTGATATGCACCTAATCTATGTGGATGAAGTTTGTGGATTATTTAAGCTTGCAGGTATGCCCGAGGATGTTGTCAAGAAGAAGGTCTTCCCTTTATCTTTGAAGTTCAAGGCATTGACATGGTATAGGCTATTGGATGATATTGGATCATGGAACTACAACCGATTGAAATTGGAATTTCATCAAAAGTTTTATCCTATGCATCTGGTTCATCGTGATTGAAGTTATATATATAATTTTTGGCCTCATGAAGGAGAAAGTATCGCTCAAGCTTGGGGGAGGCTTAAGTCAATGTTATATTCATGCCCCAATCATGAGCTCTCAAGAGAAATTATTATTCAAAAAATTTATGCTCGGCTTTCTCATAATGATCGATCCATGCTCGACACTTCTTGTATTGGTTCCTATATGAAGAAGGATATTGAATTCAAATGGGATTTGTTGGAAAGAATTCAACGCAACTCTGAAGATTGGGAACTCGACAAAGGTAAGGAGTCAGGTATAAACCTTAAGTTCGATTGTGTTAAATCTTTCATGGATACCGATGCTTTTCGTGATTTTAGCACTAAATATGGACTAGACTCTGAGATAGTAGCTTCTTTCTGTGAATCTTTTGCTACTCATGTTGATCTCCCTAAGGAGAAGTGGTTTAAATATCATCCAACCATTGAAGTTAAAGTAGTTGAACCTATTAAAGTTGAAGAAGAAACTATTACTTATAATGTAGATCCTATTGTTCCTACTGCTTATATTGAGAAACCACCATTCCCTGTTACAATAAAGGATCATGCTAAAGCTTCAACTGTGGTCAACAGAAGTAATATTAGAAAACCCAAACCCTCTGAGCAAATTAAAGTTGAACATAGTATTTCTATGGTTAAAGATCTCTTGGTTGATAATATTGATGGGCATGTTATTTATTTCTGTGATAAAGCTGCTAGAATTGCCAAACCTGATACTAAAGACAAACATAGACCTATTGTTGGCATGCCTGTTGTTTCTGTTAAAATAGAAGATCATTGTTATCATGGCTTATCTGATGTGGGTGCTACTGTTAGTGCAATACCTTATACCTTATATAAAGAAATTATGAATGACATTGCACTAGCTGAGATAGAAGATATTGATGTTACTATTAAGCTTGCCAATAGAGATACTATATCACCAATTGGGATTGTTAGAGATGTTGAAGTCTTGTGCGGGAAGATAAAATATCCTACTGATTTCCTTGTCCTTGCTTCCCCACAAGCTAATTTTTATCCCATTATATTTGGTAGACCCTTCTTGAATACTGTTAATTCTAAGATAGACTGCGAGAAAGATATTGTTACTGTTGGTTTAGGGGATATGTCTCATGATTTTAATTTCTCTAAATTTCGTAGACAACCTCATGATAAAGAATTGCCTAATAAGGATGAAATTATTGGTCTTGCTTCTATTGCCGTGCCTCCTGCTGATCCTCTAGAACAATATTTGCTAGACCATGAAAAGGATATGTTTACGAATGAAAGAAGGGAAATAGATGAAGTATTCTTTAATCAAGGACCTATTTTGAAACACAATTTGCCTGTTGAAATCCTTGGGGATCCTCCTCCACCTAAGGGTGATCCCGTGTTTGAGCTTAAACAATTACCTGATACTCTGAAATATGCTCATCTTGATGACAAGAAGATATATCCTATTATTATTAGTGCTAACCTTTCAGAGCATGAAGAAAAGAAATTATTGAAAACTCCAAAGAAGCACCGTGCCGCCATTGGATATACTCTTGGTGATCTTAAGGGCATTAGTCCCACTCTATGTCAGCACAAAATTAAATTGGAGAAAGATGCTAAACCAGTTGTTGATCATCAACGATGGTTAAATCCTATGATGAAAGAAGTGCCAAGAAATGAAATACTAAAGCTTGTGGAGGTAGGTATAATTTATCCTATTGCTGATAGTCAATGGGTAAGCCATGTTCATTGTGTCCGTAAGAAGGGAGGTATTACTGTTGTTCCTAATGATAAGAATGAATTGATTGCACAAAGAATTGTTACAGGTTATAGAATGGTAATTGATTTCGCAAATTAAATAAAGCTACTAGGAAAGATCATTACCCTCTACCTTTTATTGATCAACTGCTAGAAAGATTATCCAAACATACACACTTTTACTCTCTAGATGGTTATTCTGGTTTCTCTCAAATACCTGTGTCAAAAGAGGATGAAGAGAAAACTACTTTTACTTGCCCTTTCGATACCTTTGCTTATAGACGTATGCCTTTTGGTTTTGCAATGCACCTGCTACCTTTCAAAGATGTATGACTGCTATATTCTCCAACTTCTGTGAAAAGATTGTTGAGGTTTTCATGGATGATTTCTCCGTTTACGGAACTTGTTTTGATGATTGCAGAGATGCGAAGAAACTAATCTCGTCTTGAATTGGAAAAAGTGCCACTTTATGGTTAATGAAGGTATTGTCTTGGGGCATAAAATTTCTGAAAGAGGTATTGAAGTTGATAAAGCTAAGGTAGATGCTATTGAAAATATGTCGTGTCCTAAAGATATCAAAGTTATAAGAAGTTTCCTTTGTCATGCTGGCTTCTATAGGAGGTTTATTAAAGACTTCTCTAAAATTTCTAGGCCTGTCATTAATCTCTTACAGAAATATGTTCCTTTTGTTTTTGAAGATGATTGTGTAGAAGCATTTGAAATACTTAAGAAAGCCTTGATTTCTGCTCCTATTGTTCAGCCACCTTATTGGAATTTACCCTTTGAAATTATGTGCGATGCTAGTGATTATGCTGTTGGTGTTGTTCTAGGACAAAGAGTTGATAAGAAATTTAATGTTATTCAGTATGCTAGTAAAACTCTAGACAGTGCCCAGATAAATTATGCTACTACTGAAAAAGAATTTTTAGCAGTGGTTTTTGCTTGTGATAAGTTCAGACCTTATATTGTTGATTCCAAAGTAATTGTTCACACTGATCATTCTGCTGTTAAATATCTTATGGAAAAGAAAGATGCTAAACCTAGACTTATTAGGTGGGTTCTCTTGCTACAAGAATTTGATTAGCATATTATTGATAGAAAGGGAGCTGAGAACCCCGTTGCAGACACTTGTCTAGGTTAGAAAATGTTCTTGATGACCCACTACCTATTGATGATAGCTTTCCCGATGAACATTTAAATTTCATAAATGCTTCTCATAATACTCCATCGTATGCTGATTATGCTAATTACATTGTTGCTAAATTTATACCACCTAGTTTCACATACCAGCACAAGAAAAAGTTTTTCTATGATTTAAGAAATTACTTTTGGGATGACCTACACCTTTATAAAGAAGGAGTAGATGGTGTTATTAGACGTTGTGTGCCTGAGCATGAACAGGAACAGATCCTACGCAAGTGCCACTCCGAGTCTTACAGAGGACACCACGCTGGAGATAGAACTGCACATAAGGTATTGCAATCCGGTTTCTATTGGCCCACTCTCTTTAAGGATGCTCGTAAGTTTGTCTTGTCTTGTGATCAATGTCAAAGAATTGGTAATATTAGTAGACGTCAGGAAATGCCAATGAACTATTCACTTGTTATTGAACCATTTGATGTTTGGGGCTTTGATTATATGGGACCTTTTCCTTCCTCTAATGGGTATACACATACTTTAGTTGTTGTTGATTACATTACTAAGTGGGTAGAAGCTATTCCAACTAGTAGTGTTGATCATAACACTTCTATTAAGATGCTTAAAGAAGTTATTTTTCTGAGGTTTGGAGTCCCTAGATATTTAATGACTGATGGTGGTTCACATTTTATTCATGGTACCTTTCGTAAAATGTTTGCGAAGTATGATGTTAATCATAGAATTGCATCTCCATATCATTCTCAGTCTAGTGGTCAAGTATAATTGAGCAATAGAGAGATTAAATTAATTTTGCAAAAGACTGTTAATAGATCTAGAAAAAATTGGTCTAAGAAACTTGATGATGCATTATGGGCTTATAGAACTGCTTATAAGAATCCTATGGGTATGTCTCCGTATAAAATGGTTCATGGAAAAGCATGTCAGTTACCTCTTGAACTAGAACATAAGGCATATTGGGTTATTAAGGAGCTCAATTATGATTTCAAACTTGCCGGTGAGAATAGGTTATTTGACATTAGCTCACTTGATGAATGGAGAACCCAAGCCTATAACAATGCCAAGTTGTTTAAAGAAAAATTTAGAAGATGGCATGACAAAAGGATACAAAAGCGTGAGTTTAATGTAGGCGATTATGTTTTGCTATACAACTCTCGTTTAAGATTTTTTGCAAGAAAGCTTCTCTCTAAATGGGAAGGTCTGTACATTATCGAGGAGGTCTATCGTTCCGGTGCCATAAAAATTAACAATGCTGAAGGCACAAATCCGAAGGTGGTAAACGGTCAAAGAATCAAACATTATATCTCAGGTAATCCCATAAATTTTGAGACCAATATAATTGACACCGTAACCCCGGAGGAGTACATAAGAGATACTTTCCAGAACGTTTCAGACTCCAAAAGGGAATAGGTATGTTGTACGGTAAGTAAACCGACTCCAAAACGTTTCCAATGATAAATTTACTGCATTCTGGAATATTTTAAAAATTAGGAAAATTAAAAGTAGTCCGAAAGAGACACGAGGCCCCCATAAGGGTGGAGGGCGCCCCCCCCATCCTTGTGGCCACCTCGTGTGCCCCCCGGACTCCGTTTTCTTGCGCAATACTTCTTTTGGTCGGTAAAAATTCATTATATAATCTCTCGAAGGTTTTGACCACCGTACAACGGCAAAATCCTCTGTTCTTGTTTTGAGCTGTTTTTCTGACAGATTTAAATCACCATGACGTCTCCAAGCGCCCCCAAGGACAAGTTTTACGAGAAGGCCATCAACCCCTACCTTGCGGAGGTGCTGCGACACCCTCAAGCCATTGAGATGCATGAGGGGGTGTTGCACATCCGCGATGTTGAGGGGCCGAAGAAGACCAGAAGCGCGGAGACAAGACTCGAAGCAATGGAGCAGCAAGTTTTCAAGTGCCAAGTTATGGTGGAACGTGGACTCCACGCCAATCACATGATGATTGCGGAGTTCACCAACAAGCACAAGCTAGATCCCTAGAGCATTGAGGAGCCCATCTTCAGGCTTCATGAGAAAATCGAGCACCTCCAAGCCTATATCTATGACCTGCAAAACCAAAACTGTGAGTATGAATATAGATTCAAGAGGATGAGTTTGGCTGCAGATTCGAGGATCCTAGAACCCCCCCTCATCTTTCTATGATCACTACTGCAGGATGCTGCTAACGCGATACTATGATTAGAGACCCTTCGAGAAACTGTGTGCGATGCAATAATCGCAAACGGTGGTGTATGAAAACCGTCAAAAATGTATAAAACGTTTGCGATGACGGATGCATCAAACACGGTTCAGATTTTAGTTGCGTGCGCGATGAAGGGCATACGATTCAGTTCAATTAACTGTTTGCGATGAGGAGGAACAAAAGAAATGGGCAGCCAGATGAAGGCGTGTGCGATACACAGCATACGGTTCACCCGGATGAACTGTTTGTGATTAGGCAACACAAAAGAAATGGGCAGCCAGATGAAGGTGTGTGCGATGTACAGCATACGGTTCACTCGGATGAACTGTTTGTGATTAGGCAGCACAAAAGAAACGGTCAGCCAGATCAAGGTGCGTGCGATATACGCATGCGGTTCACTTGGCCTTGTCGTCAGTATGTGACCTCTGTGGAAACCGTTTGCTCCCCACTAGCCTCTTCTTGTACCATGGCAACCGTCCACCACATCTTCGCCTTTCCCTCTTGATTTGGAACTGCTATCGCATGCTCTTCCTCCCTCCATTTGCCTTCACCCTTCCTTCTGCCATTGTTCGATCATCTTCTCCATGGAGGGAATAGGCCGGAAATGACCCCGTTATTCTTGCCCCGATCTGAAAGATGACGTGGTGGAGGAACTCATTGATCGGTGCGACGTCATCACCTCGGCTAGCATGGCAGGTTCGTTCAAGACCATTCTCGACTCAACTAATAACATCATTACAAGGAACCCAAGGGTCCAGGAGCGGTTTGATCTCCCCTATCTTCTTCGCCGTGACCCTGCTGATTGGCGCGGGGACGAGGGAAGCCTCGCCTTATGCAAGTTGATGCCGCTTGATAATGATACGTATGATGTTAAGATGCCATCGCTTGAGGGCAAGGCTTGGGCAGGCGCAAATGGAGATTGGGTTGTTTATATTGGGTACAACTGCGAGTGGGAACTTGTGAATGTGTACACTCGTCACCGGGTTCCACTTCCAAAAATCTCAGACTGCCCAGAACTTGAGTACACCGGTATTCTACGTGAGTTCAAATACGATCATGTTGACTGTCGTTTATGGAAGATAGCAATTTGTCGAGTTCCCAACCGCTCTTGGGATTACACGAACTGTGAAGTTGTTGCTATCTTCGACAAGCTTGTTGCCGTCCTTACTTCCACGCCTCGATGGATATTGCTCAAAAAACAATTTCTGTACACGAATGAGTACTGTGATGCAATTCAATATGAGGGTCTTGTGTTTGCTGCCACCACTCGTGGCACTGTTTTCACATGGAATCCAGATGCTTTCAGTATGTTTGTCTTCCACCATAATTATAATTGTTTCATCCACATGCATGCGGGTTAGCTAGTTCCTTTACTAATTAACCTTCTTGTGTTTTCAAGGTCCTGTGAACATTCCACCACCTATACTTGAAAAAAATTTATAACCAAGGGGGAGCAGGACCCATATACTCAGTGGCACCTGGCTACTTATTCCAGGGGATCACCTCTTCTTGTCTATATACAAGGCACTGCTGATGTTACTAAGGAAGCAGGTGTTGTCTCGCATGGTCGCACTCTCCGGAACTATTTCAACATCCGTTGCAGGGTATTCGGGATGGATACTAGTGTACTAGTGCCAACACCTTCTCCCTGGTTAATTATTGAAAGTCTTGGAGGAAACTTGCTCTTCCTTGGACAAAACTATCCAATGATGGTGGAATGCGATCCATCTGCTGTTGACACAACATTACTACCATTTATGAGAAGCAACTGTATCTATACCTCGAACATTCTATGCTTCCCTACCATCCCAATATGGGTCCTGACATAGGCCGCTTCAGCCTGGATGATCAGTCCTGCGTTGGTCTCGAGATTGACAGTAGCTGGCCCTTCCTAGAGAATCACTTCTGGTTCAAAGCAAGCGTTTCCAACGCCGACGAGTGGTTGAGCTGAAGTTCATTTCATCGCTTTGTTATTTGTTGTGTGAGAAAAACTTTACTTTACTAGAATGTTTTGTTGGAAATGATCTATAATCCAACGTGTATCCTCGTTGATGTTGTGGGTTCATGACTTGTTGTATGTAATCAATGGTACATTTGCATATGCTTCCATCAACTCACGCCTGCTAGTGGTGTCCATATGAACAGTGCTAGTGATTTTACTTGCAAAAATTAGATAGTGCTAGTGATTTTTAGCTGCATATTTTGACAAATCACAGTGTTACTAGGTTGACAAATGGCAATGTTACTAGATAAACAAATGTCAATCTTTCCAGTTTGACAAATGGCAACATACCCAAAATGACAGATATGCAGATCTTACCCAATGGTTTGTACGTGGTTGCACACGGGCCATGCAAAACAACCGTTTGCGTTGAAGGGATGCACAAATCCTGCACTGCGCAAGGGAAGACCATAGCTCTCACTTTGCATACGGGTGTTCTATCTAAAACATTTGCGATCAAGGGATGCAGAAATCCCTGCTTGGCACATTTTCCCTTGGCTTCCTGGGGAAGCTGTCGGTTTGCATACGGGTGTTCTAACTAAAACGTTTGCGATGAGTGTTTTATATTTAAAAACCATTGACGTTTTTTTCAAAAGAAAATCGTTTGATAAGTCTGTACATTAAGAGAGAAAAACGCAAGTTCGTTCAAACCATATCTTTCATTCAGTCACACTGCGAATTTATATTCATATGATCGAGAACTCGAGATACAGTATTAAACCCCAAAAAAACTATTTCCAGCGGCAGCGGAGGCGGCACGCCGTGCTGTCGTTGTCGTTGTCGTCCTCCGGGACGCCGTTGTTGAAGTCTTCAAGGTAGCACAAAATGTTCTTCACTTGTAAATCAAACATCATGTCGTCGCGCGATCGACGGGCGGGGCGCGGGAGGACGGAAACTGGCATCGCTGAGAGGTAGCGGTCGAGGCAGTGTCCCATGCCGCCGAGGGGGGGCGCGTGCACGGGCGCGGCGGGTCCATCCAAACGCACGGGGGATGGCGCCACGGTGTGTGGAGGGGCGCGCACGGGCACGGGCATGGGCGTTGGCGCTGGCATGTACACGAGCTCGCGCGGGTCCGCAGAGACCTCGCTGACGCCCGCGACTTCCAGCTCTGCGATAGTGCTCGGCGACCAGCCCGTCAATGCTACGGGGATGGTCGCTGGCGCGGGCACGGGGATGAGAGCTGGGACGGGAGCGGGGGCAGCAACCGCCGCGGCCAACTTGTTCTGGGCCATGTCCATGAGGCCCCATTCCTCCTTATTTTCTATCTCCTCCGGCACAGAGTCGACTTCACCAAACTTGAAGACTAGTGGCAGATGATCATTCTGTGCCATGGCGTTGGTGGAGGTCTGTGGGAGGGAGGGGAATGGGAGGCGAACAGTAAGGCCGCCCGTATTAAACAGCGGCTCAGGCGCCATTAATGGAGAGGAAGGCGGGCGGCCATGGAAGTTAAAGGGCTCGCTTCCCAGTGAGCCTACACATCATACAACTCGCACGCTTCCCGGTGAGCCTGCACATTCGAGGACAGCTTGCACGCCTCTCGGACAGCCTGTGCACCGGATTGCGCTCGCACGCCTCCCGTTCAGTTAAGGTCAAGCAGCTGTCCGCATGGCACGTCCTATAGCCATTAAAACCAAGACACATGGCGTCACGTGAATGGTTAACAGAATGCACACAGTTTGAATTATACAAACGTTTGAGATATTAAAGTGGCAGCTATTTTTTCAAAATGCCTTTGTTGGCTGTCATTATTCGAGTGCGCCTTCTCTCAAAATGGACACGAAAAATACCATAGCATGTCGAGTGCCATTCCATGATAGCATGCCAAGTTTCGTGAATTTCACACGAGTTTTGGATTTACTAGAATTTAAAAACCAGGTATCTCAATGTTTTGCCGGCAATCAACGGTGCCCTGGTGATTGAAATTCATTACCATTTATTGCATGGGACCTAAGCATGCACCCAAGGAAACATATTTGATTTTTCAACCAATTTATATGCACTGGAGCATGTGCATGTAGTTCAAATTTGAATTATGCACATAAATGCATTCAAAACTCAGTTAATGCATAAAAATGTCCAAACTAACCCCGAAAAATTACAAAAATTGACACAACACTCCTATTGTTCTATGTTGACATGAGAAAAAGTTTGAAAGCAATAAGAGGCAATGGATATCGTTTCGTCCCCAAAGGTGGGACGTTCCCTACCGAAACCATCATGCTTGTTGTGAGAAGCTCTGGTTTGTGAGCAACATATACCCAAACCTGCCCCAAATGGGATAAAATTTTTATCACGGCATGTTGATGCCGCTCATGATAGCATGCCAAATTTCATGAATTTCAGACGAGTTTTGGATTTACTAGAATTTAAAAACCAGGTATCTCAACGTTTTGCCGGCAATCAACGTGATTGAAATTCATTACCATTTATTGCATGGGACCTAAGCATGCACCCAAGGAAACAGATTTGATTTTTCGACCAATTTATATGCACTGGAGCATGTGCATGTAGTTCAAATTTGAATTATGCACATAAATGCATTGAAAACTCAGTTAATGCATAAAAATGTCCAAACGAACCCCCAAAAATCACAAAAATTGACACAACACTCGTGTTGTTCTATGTTGACATGAGAAAAATTTGAAAGCAATAAGAGGCAATGGATATCGTTTCGTCCCCAAAGGTGGGACGTTCCCTACCAAAACCATCAGGCTTGTTGTGAGAAGCTCTGGTTTGTGAGAAGCTTATACCCAAACCTGCCCCAAATGGGACAAATTTTTTACCACAACATGTTGATGCCGCTCCATGATATCATGCCAAGTTTCATGAATTTCAGATGAGTTTTGGATTGACTAGAATTTAAAACCCAGGCATCTCAACGTTTTGTCGGCAATCAACAGTGCCCTGGTGTTTGAAATTCATTCCCATTTCTTGCATGGGACCTAAGCATGCACCCAAGGACACATATTTGATTTTTCAACCAATTTATATGCACTGGAGCATGTGCATGTAGTTCAAATTTGAATTATGCACATAAATGCATTGAAAACTCAGTTAATGCATAAAAATGTCCAAACGAACCCTGAAAATCACAAAAATTGACACAACACTCCTGTTGTTCTATGTTGACACGAGAAAAATTTGAAAGCAATAAGAGGCTGGATATCGTTTCGTCCCCAAAGGTGGGACGTTCCCTACCGAAACCATCAGGCTTGTTGTGAGAAGCTCTGGTTTGTGAGAAGCATATACCCAAACCAGCCCCAAATGGGACAAATTTTCTACCACGGCATATTGATGCCGCTCCATGATAGCATGCCAAGTTTCATGAATTTCAGACGAGTTTTGGATTTACTAGAATTTAAAAACCAGGCATCTCAATGTTTTGCCGGCAATCAACGGTGCCCTGGTGTTTGAAATTCATTCCCATTTCTTGCATGGGACCTAAGCATGCACCCAAGGACATAAATTTGATCTTTCAACCAATTTATATGCCTAGAGCATGTGCATGTAGCTCGAATTTGAATTATGCACATAAATGCATTGAAAACTCAGTTAATGCATAAAAATGTCCAAACGAACCCCAGAAAATCACAAAAATTGACACAACACTCCTGTTTTTGTGTGGAATTAGACAGTAGGAGAGGCTCCTACTGTATTTTTCATATATATATATAATGTTACAAAGTTACATCTCATGTACAAGGGTTTCACACATCGTCATCCCCTAGGGGGGGGTGAGAATGTGTGACAGCAAGCTAAGAAAAGTACAAGTGTTAGTGCAGAGAGTTTACAAACGAGACAATGGAGGTACCAAGGGCCTCTTTAGTTCTATGCTGCAGCAGGCTAAAGTCTTTGACGAATCTACGAAGCCAGGTGTCAATGTTGGGATTGATGCCTCTGAAGTGTTTATTGTTTCTTTCTTTCCATAGGCTCCAAGCAGCGACCAAAAATATGTCAAAGAAAAATAGTGGCCCGTCCTAAGTTTGGTGCATCCCGTGGAGTAGTTGAAGCCTACATGAATATGAGGGCCACAAAACGCCAAGTTTGTTCCAGCAGGCTTGACTGAACGAGCATGAGAAAATCATGTGGTCAACCGTTTCCTCCACTTGCGTCCCACAGAGTAGGCATGTGTGATCATCACCAATGTTAAAATGCCTGCGTTTCAACATGTTCCTATTGTTGAGGCGATCATGAATGAGGAGCCACCCAAAGACCTTGATCCGCATAATGCAGTGTGATTTCCATAAGTGTGAGAAAGTAGGGTGTGTAGCTGCCTCCCTGAAACAATATTTATAGTAATCGGCTGCTCTGAAATCAACTTTTCCCCATGCGTAAGACCAAACATCATTCGTGGAAGTGGAGGGTTGCATGCGCATGGCTATTTCCTGGAGATCACGCACCTCATCAAACGCTTGGGTGGACAAGGGGAGGTGGAAGGTTTCAACAAGCGTCGTGTTGTCCAAGAAATCTTTAACTAATATGTCTTCATGGATGGAGAAGGAGAATGCACGGGGATGAGTGGTGTCAAGCATATCATTATGCCAGAGATCTTTCCAAAACAGAGCCGTTGAGCCAGAAGAAAAAATTGACACAACACTCCTGTTGTTCTATGTTGACACGAGAAATAATTTGAAAGCAATAAGAGGCAATGGATGTCGTTTCTTCCCCAAAGGTGGGACGTTCCCTATCGAAACGATCATGCTTGTTGTAAGAAGCTTTGGTTTGTGAGAAGCTTATACCCAAACCTGCCCAAATGGGACAATTTTTTTACCACGGCATGTTGATGCCACTCCATGATAGCATGCCAAGTTTCATGAATTTTAGACGAGTTTTTGATTTACTAGAATTTAAAAACCAGGCATCTCAACATTTTGCCGGCAATCAGTAGTGCCCTGGTGTTTGAATTACATTCCCATCTCTTGCATGGGACCTAGAAATTCACCCAAGGACACACATGTGATTTTTCAACCAACTTTAGTGCAATGGAGCATGTGCTTGTAGTTCAAATTTGAATTATGCACATAAAATGCTTAGAAAACCCAGTTAATGTATAAAAAAGGCCAAACGAAGCCTGAAAAATTCCAAGATTAAACACAACACTCCTGTTGTTCTCTGTTGACACTAGAAATTTTTTGAAAGCAATAAGAGGCAACGGATATCGTCTCGTCCCCAAAGGTGGTACGTTCCCTACCGAAACCATCATGCTTGTTGTGAGAAGCTTATACCCAAACCTGCCCCAAACGGGACAAAATTTTCACCATGACATGTTGATGCCGCTCCATGATAGCATGCCAAGTTTCATGAATTTCAGATGAGTTTTGGATTTACTAGAATTTAAAAATCAGGTATCTCAATGTTTTGCCGGCAATCAACAATGTCGGTGTACAAAAGTAGGGGCCTTCTGTACCCCTTTACTTGTACGCGGGCAGTTGTAGCCACACCTGCGGCCACGCTTGGTGGGGCAGAGAAAGCGAAGAACAAGACTACCAGAGCAGCGCTCAAACCAGAGGCGCGAAGAGCAAAGGGGCAAGGTGGGCTTCTCCCGGCAAGAGCCTTGCCGGGGCGGCCTACGCAGCCCTGGCAAAAACCTTGTCGGGGCAACTTGCCCAACACTAGCAAGGCCGCCACCCTTGAGCCCGAGAGTCCTGACACCATCATTAGGAGCCAAGGCCCGGGAGGCGCCTGCATGGTGGCATGCAGATCTTTGTGAAGAACGAAGGCCTGCAAATCTAGATGAGAACCAGAAGACGAAGGCCACCGACAAGATCCTTGTCGGGGACGCCCACGAGACCCCGGCAAGACCCTTGCCGGGGACATCTGCAGGGCCGCGGCCAGGCCCACATCTACCAAGGTTTCGCTACCCCGCACCCGTTCCGACGTGGCAACCAGCCTGCCAACTAGGCGAGCACCTGCGTGGCAGCATGCAGCTTCTAGGCCAACTAGCCAAGCACCTGCGTGGTGGCATGCAGATCTTCGTGAAGACCCTGCCACCGCACCAGCTCAGCAGCCAGCCAGCATGGCGCTGCATGCCTCATCAGCTTGGACGTGCGTCGAAGCGAGGCGAGGCGGCGAAAGACGAGACAAGCTCCTTTGTCGTCCCCAATAAAGCAAGAGGGCACGTCGGCAGCGCATTAAATGCGTTTGTCCTATGGTGCCAAGCGATAGACTTGTACACTGTACGTACTTTCCACCTCATGTGTGCCACTGTGGCGACCCCTTTGACGTATAAAAGGAGGCCTGAGGCGTACTGAGGAAGGATTCAGACTTTTTGGGCTAGGCATGCACCACAGCTAGTTCAAGAGCTCAAGAACACCAAATATACACAAAAGCAGGACTAGGGTATTACGCATCGTTTGCGGCCCGAACCTGGATAAAATTTCCCCGTGTTGATCTTCTAGACCCGCTCTTTGCACAACCCCGCGCCCCGCCAACCGTAGTAGGGATTCCCTCTGATCCCATAGGTGTCGTTTCCCCGACAACTGTGCCCTGGTGTTTGAAATTCATTCCCATCTCTTGCATGGGACCTAAGCATGCACCCAAGGACACACATGTGATTTTTGAACCTACTTTGGTGCACTAGAGCATGTGCTTGTAGTTCAAATTTGAATTATGCACATAAAATGCCTAGAAAACCCAGTTAATGTATAAAAAAGGCCAAACGAACCCCGAAAAATCCATTCCCATTTCTTGCATGGGACCTAAGCATGCACTGAAGGACACATATTTGATGTTTCAACCAATTTATATGCACCGGAGCATGTGCATGTAGTTTAATTTTGAATTGTGCACCTGAAATGGCTAGAAAACCAGTTTAATGTATAAAATGTCCAAACGAACCCTGAATAATTACAATTATTTTATGACACACATATAGTTGCATGTTCACTGCAGATAAAAGGTCTAGCAGTTCAAACAGCGTCCATTGCCACTGTGACCCCATTATGTAATTCAAATTAAGTAGATCCCACACAGTTTATTATCACCAACCGTGTGAGATGTAGTACAAAATATCTTGGAGCACCGTCGGTGTATAGTACGCCTATGGCTTACGCGAGAAGGTGTGTCGGCTACAATCCATTGCCGGCGTGTCAAGCACCCTAGCTCGCTCCCCAAAAACTCCCGCCTCTGCATCCCTCGCAATCTCGAAAATATTACTGCATCATAATCTCGAAAATATCTACCGCCTGGAAGGTTTTATTGTTTGATAGCACATGATTAGTATGTGCGGACCATGTGCGATGTCTGTTACTCCCGCTCTGATTCAGTCCCTTGCTTCAAATTTTCAGTAGCCCCAGCATTTTACTCCCGCCATCTGCATCCCTCGCAATCTCAAAAATATCAGCTCGCCCTTGATCCAAATTTTCAGTAGCCCGGCCTTGTTACTCCCACCTAGTAAAATTTTTAGTTGACGCAGTATTTCCTCAAACACAACCTTGCCCCCCGCCCCCTCCACACACACCCCAAAACCTCTGCTCACATAGACACACACAACCCTCAAAACCATTGGTAGGTCACCGCCATCGCCGGCGCCTCCATCCCCAACCTCTGCCTGTGTGCCGGGGAGCTTGAGGAGCCAATGGCCAAAAAAAGGTTTATCGCGGCCTTTTCGCCCGACGCCGGCGAGGTGGCCGCCGACGTGTCCCCGTCGTCCTCCGCGGGCCCGATCCGCTGTCGCCAGTCCCCCGATCTGCCTGCCCCTACGTCGGTTCGAGGACTCCCGTCCTCCCTCGGACCCGACAGCCGACGAAGTCCTACCTCGGGGTCCGGCAGCGGCGGTGGGGGATGTGGGTCGCCAAGATTATAGATTGAGAGACGCACACCCGCCGGTGGCTCGGTAGCTTCCACACGGCCGAGCTCGCGGCCATGGAGTATGACTGCTGGCAGGTCCGCTGCCACAGCGCGGCGGCTAGGCTCAATTTCCCCTTCGGCACACGTCCGGTCGACCTCGTTCCCCCGGAGCCAGGGTGGTGAGCTCGGCTATGGCGCGGGAGGACCGCGAGGTGTGGGAGCGCCTCGAGGTCGAGGCCGCTGACGAGGCCTACACGCAAGAGCTCCGCCGGCAGCACCCGGAGCTCGTCGAGGCAGAGCGGGCAATCTTTGTCGGCGCAGGGGGCGGCGAGGTTATCGCGCTCTCCTCCGATGACGAGGTCGAAGGCGGCGAGGACGGCGGCGCGGAGGGCGGCGAGGTTATCGCGCTCTCCTCCGATGGCGAGGTCGAAGGCGGCGGCAACGGCGGCGCGGAGGGCTTCGAGGTGGGCCCCGAGGACGAGGAGATCAACGTCGACGAGTGGAGGAGTGCCTTCCCAACGACCCCGACGACGGTACCGGCCCGGACCCGACTCGTGGCACACCGTACATGACGTGGAAGGATTGGCTCGACCTCTACTTTGACCGAAAGTAGTTTAGCTTAGTTTAAATTTATGTTTTATGTTCGGTCATGCAAAACTATCTATGTTTATGTTTGAACGCATGCTACTTTCGGTTGAACCTGCTTTGAACTTGATCAAATTGAAGTTTACAACCTTAAGTTTAGGGGGATCGACTAGAAAAGGCCAAAAATTGCTGGAGTCACTAAAAAAAAACACTTCCGTGATGATACGTGTTTGTCACAGTAGGTCACGTTTTCTGTCATGCATGTACATCCATGACGATTTTATGACACAATCAAGATAGTCATACCTGTGCTGTCGTAGAAGTGTTCCATGACATTACCAAAATTATCATCACGGAAGTGTCCACTTCCATGACGATAAATCGCGCGTCATGGAAGTGCTTTCGTCAAGGGTGACCGACACGTGGCATCCACCGTAACGGGTCGCCGTTAAGCTATCGGGTCTGGTTTTGGATCCGATAACCCGTTAACAGCTTGGACCAATGAGGATTTTCCATGTGTAAAATTGTCATTGGCCGGCGGAAACACGTGTTGGCTCACCGTTGGGACAGATGTCATCCATTCATTGGAGAGGAGGCGCCTATGATAGGTCGACACATGGCACGGCCAAACAGAGGCCCATTCTGGTGAATAGGCCGGCCCATTTGACATGGTCAAAAGGTAACGGGCGGCCCATGGGAAGCCTGTTCCTATATAGCCCATTTACGGCCCGCTAACTCACGGCCCGTTACGGCCTATCAGAATTAAGCCCAGTAGCTTCATCTGGGCCGTCCAATATGATTTTAGCCCGTTGTAACTTCCGGCCCATGATGTCTATCGGCCCGTACGAGGCCATTTGTAACTCTTGGCCCATTAACGGCCCGTAGTGAATCTGGCCCGCAATGAACAGTGTATCGCTTCATACCCACTAACGGCCCATTATTCCATTGGGCCGTTTCCAACCCGTGTTATCTTTCGGCCTTCTCATGGCCCATTTATTCTTGGGCTTATTTCCAGCATTCGGTTACTTACGGCCCGTTACTGGCCTTTTCTGCTTGTGGGCCAAATTCAGCCCGTGGTTACAATCGGCCTGTTTGCAGCCCGTTAATCCGTTGGGTCATTTTCACAGCGCCATCAAATACGACCGATTAACGACGGCTCGTTATTGTTGGCCCATGAATGGACGATTCCAAATCTAGCCCGTTTACGGCCCATAATGCGGTCTGTTATTGGCCCATGTTTGGCCGATCAATCATACGGCCCGTAGAAGGCCCATAGATGCTATGGCCCGTACAAGGCCCATTGTTTCTACGGCCCTTACAAGTAGGGCTGCAAGAAAAGCTCGAGGCTCGTGAGCCGCTTGAGATCGACTCGTTTTTTGATTCGACTCGAGATTGACTTGAAAAAAAAACAAGCTGAATTTGAACACTTTATGTAACTCGACCGAGAAACGAGTCGATCTTGAGCCAATGTTGGCTCGCTCGATTTTATCTCGATAGCTCGACAGAATATCATTATGTTAAATGATCATGCCATATATTAAATGGAAATAAGATAATTATTACCATATATGTTGTCCATAATTTGTCTCCATTTTATTTACCAACGAACATGGAAACTTAATTAAGTGCATAGAAGATTTAGGCCTAATTATGGCACGTGGTCGACTATGTGTTCAATATCCTATATTTTTGGCAAAGGTTCCCAGCATATTCACCTTAATTTTTTTTGTTTTTCATCCATAGATTTGTTATTTTTACCATCTCATTTAGCTTGAAACTAGCTCAAGATCGACTCGAGATCGTTACAAGCTGAGCACAAGTCATGTTCTACAGCTCGAACATGAGCTTTACTCAGTTTGAGCTCGCTCAAATTTTCATATGAGTTGAGCTGAGCCAACTCCAACTCGCTCGAGCTCGACTCGTTTGCAGCCCTACTTACAAGGCCCATTGTTTCTACAGCCCTTACAAGGCCCATTGTTTCTACGACCCGTAGGAGGCCCATGGTAACTACAATAAATATGTAGCCCATGGTTATTGTGGCCTAGTCTTAAAAAAATAGGTTATTGCGGCCAAACCGCGGAAAAAGAACTGCACTGACTACAAGCAAACAAATAAACAAGACAACAAGGAAATAAATAAGCAAGCAACTTACGCTAGGCTATCACGGCTATTACACATATTACATCCACTGGGCATCAAAGTTTGCCACCAGTGCAAATATAGGGAACAAAGCAGCATATCATATACACTGGTTGTCAAAGTTGGCGACCAGTGCAAATAAATGCCGTAGCAAAATAAGTCCAGAACTGAAACCACTTCAGAAGATCTCAAGAAATAATATCCTGGGTACCCATAATGCTGGCAAGATGCTTAGCAAGCTTATTAACTTTCTCTTGTTTGGCGCTTAAATCCTCCAGTGCTTGCTGTTGCACCAGAAAGTATGCATCTGAATTCTGCAGGGACTTCCTCAGTCCTTCAGCTTCCTGTCGTAGCACATCTGATCGATGTCTTTCAACTTGAAGTTGAGACTCAAGAAGACGAACTGGTTCAGGCAGCGAGTTCGAAGAGCTTGTGCCAGCAGTAGTGGCCAGTAACTCGAACACTACATCAAGACAGGACTTTTGGGTTGCACTGTCATCAAGATAGTTTTTATCAGCTTTCTTGGAGACCAACAGGGATGTCTCACTATCTTGAACCTTATCTGCATTACTTCCTTTACCATTGCATAACGAGGTACTGTTCTCCAATATTTTGTTCGCATTCTAAAAGAGAACAAGCAGACACATCACAGGTTTACCATGTTGTATATGAAACTCATTTTGGTAAATCAGTTCAGTAGTAAAGTGGATAGGATAACAGCATGAAACAAACATATATCTATGTACCATGGTCACTTTATGGTCTATATCATTCTAGTTTTTGTTGCCAAATCAAGATAGAGACACAGTTCAAATAATATTTGTTCAAGACAAAGCAGAATAGACAGAATATAAGTGTAGGAAACTACAGAGCAATAACAACACTTGTAATGTGCATGACATGAGAACATAACTGTTTATTCAATTGAAACTGAAATCAACATAGAGCAAGTTACAACAACAAACCAGTTAAAGAAACAAGTTTAAAACATACCTGTTGCGCCATTGGAGTTTCAATTCCATCCTTGAAATTTGAAAATAGTTGGTATGAGTAAATACAGTGATGCAAGAGCAAAGGAGTATGAACCATAGCTACAGAAGTTGACCTGAGAACAATTCTTCTTCTCCTTTAAGCGTTGAGTTGGGATTCGGAGTGGTGGTCCTCGTGCTTTGGGCACTGCAGTTCCCTTACTAACTGATCGTGTTTGGGTGCTCTGTGGTGGAGACGGTGCTATGTCAACTGGAACTGGGTTACTATCTGCTGGGGTTGGGGTTAGAAGGGGTGTAACTGGTTCTCTGTCCAACTGGGTAGGGGTACAATCTGCGAGAGTCTGGGTTATGTGTGGTGGGGATGGTTCTTGGGCAAGTACAACCATGGTTCTATCTGCATCAACTGGTAGCACTATCTTTTCTGAAGACCGTGTTGTTACTCCCTTAGATACTGCCATCACCCTCTCCAATTCAAATGGCTGATAAACAAGAAAAGTAATTGAATGTACATACATTGTATGATAAGACAGGTGCAATGGATAGTGGGGAATAAAAGAGGGATGAAATAATTCACATTTATGTTGTCTAACCAAACAGGATAGCATGACACAATTTCACATATATGATGGCTAACTAAACAGGATAGCATGACACAATTTCACATTATGATGGCTAACTAAAAAAGATGGAAAGACACAGTTCAAAATATGATGACTATGTAAACAGGATGACATGATATAATTATATAATGTGTTTATTAAATAGGTTGGCATGCCATAATTCACATACATGCCGCCTATGGAAACATAATAGCATGATATAATTCACGGATAGAATGACATAATTCAAAATATGATGACTGTAAAGACTAAACAGGATGAGATGATATAACTATATGATGTCTTTATTAAATGGGTTGCCATGCCATAGTTCAAATAGATGTTGTGTATGTAAACACGATGGCCTGATATAATTCAAATATATGATTTATATAGTAAGCAAGTAAGAAGATGGCATTCCATATATGGTGTAAAAACTAAGCAATGCAAGACAACATGCATGACATGGGTAATATAACCCTGCCAAGTTTGAGCATAGACCTCAGGGGGGGAAATAGGACTCGTCATCAGTGTCTGAATCCTCCTCTGAGGAGCTCTCTGTAACCAGCAAGATGTCTGCTTCAGCAGGTAGCATTGTCTGCTCTGAATACCTTGTTTTCACTCCAGATACTTCCATCACCGCTTCAAATGGCTGATGCACAGGAAGAGTAGTTGAATATACAAATGTTGTCGACAAATGGAACACGTAATACAAAAAATGATAGCATGATATAATTCACATACATGATGATTGGCTAAGCAGCATGGCATTGGATAATTCACATATATAATGCCTTTGCAACAAGGTAGCATTGCATAATTCGCATATATAATGTCTTGCAACAAGATGGCAATGCATAATTCACATATATGGTAATTAGACACTAAACAGGTGGCATTCACACAAAGCATGTCTAAACTAATCAAATGACATATCAATGCAAGACACCATACGCACTATATGAGCAACATAACCCTGCCAAGTTAGAGCATACACCTTGGGGGGAAATAGGACTGGTCATCTATCTCTGAATCCTCCTCTGGGGAGCTATCCGTAACCAGCGAGATATGCGCTTCGTCAGATAGCATAGTCTGCTCTGAAGACCTTGTTTTCACTCCAGAATTTTCCATCACCATGTCAAATGGCTGATGCACATGAAGAGTAGTTGAATGTACTAACATTGTTGACAAATGTAATACGTAACGAAAAAAAGGATGGCCTGATATAATTCACATATAAGATGACTGGCTAAGCATGATGGCATTGCAAAATTCACATATATGATGCCCGGCTAAACAAGATGGCGTTGCATAATTCACATAAACGATGAATAAACTAAACATATGGCATTCACACAAAGCATGTCTAAACTTAGCAGATGACATATTTGATGTATAAAGTAAGCAATGCAAGGCACCATATGCATGATATAACCAACATCAGCATGCCAAGTTAGAGCGAAGACCTCAGGGGGTAAATAGGAGTGGTCTTCTCCTTCTGAATCCCTCTCAGAACAGATATCTTCCTCTCGATTACAATCCGAAATGGGTGGAGGGGGCTGCCTTTGCGCCTACCATGGAGCGACGTCGGCATGAAATTTTATTGCCACGCAAGGCCCGTCTCTTTTGCTCTACATGTTCAGTTCCATTGTGTACAATAACTGACATGCATAGGAATAAAACATAGTGAGATTATGTAAGGAGTGCATGCAGAAATCCAGAGTGATGGTAGAAACCTGTGGATAGACCCAAAATCAATGATAGCAGGCAGATAATGGCTTCAGTTAAAAAAATACAAATAATGACTTCTTTACTGTTTGTTTCCCACCCAACATGAAACTCATAGTAGACACCAGAGATTAACCAGATCGTAGATAGATACTATTGATTGTGGCCCCGATATGTACCCCACAACCATTTAAAAACTCAAGTTTGACCATTAGTTTGGAGCTGACTCAGAGTCTAATCGGTGAACAAGACGATAAAGTAGCATGTAATATTAAGCGATGCATAACGTAAGCAGACACGAAAGAGTGCGACCTCTCTTGCGGACCCGCTTAGTCCTCGAGGTCATCTGCTTGGCTGATGATGGTAATCCAGTTGTCATGGCTGCCAGCGGCGGGGAAGAAGATCTGAGGTGGCGAAAGACAGTCTGGAGGCCGGATCCCTGCTGTGTTGGACCCTTCTGTCGTTGGAGCAGCTGAGCTGTGGTGGACGATGGCGCAACAAGAGCGGGACAAACCACACAAGGTTTTCTTTGACAACTATCTGTAAGAGAAGTAATTCTGTAAGGGCTCGTTTGAATTGGAGGATTCTAACAACGCAGGGATAGGAAATACACAGTAATAGGATTGGAATGCACGTGCAAAACAGAGAATTTAAAAACACAATATTTCTACCAATCTGGGTGTTTGGTTCACAAGAATTGGAAGATCACAGGATGCACAGAAGCATGATGAGATTAAGTCAAAGCACAAGAAAATGTACGGTTATAATGCTATTATGCTACTATCTCTTAGTCTTGTGCTACATGAATAGGAATTTGAAAAGGAGGACAAGTGGATATTAAAATTCATATGGTTTTTCTTTCAAGGAGACACTAAAGGAACAAATCCTACAGTTTTCCTTTGCTCCATTCCTTTGAACCAAATGCATGAATAGTAGTACCATAGGAAACTTTCCAATTCCTATGTTTTTCCTTCACTTTTCCTTTCAAGCCCTGGCGATTCTAGCAGGCAGGCTTGAGCAAGGAAAAGCCTACACTCAAAAAATGTTTTTATGCTACTTCTACTACTTTGGACCCAGGCCACTGCACTACTAGCTTAACTCCTAGGCCCATCGACAAATGCGCAGCTCAAACGCGCAGAGATAAATAATGATGGCATTCAAGAGAGTCCATCATTGATAGCTAAGTTGCCTGGTACCTCACTGCTTGTCATATAGTAGGAGAAACTAATCGTATTTCACGTTACTGCGTGTGCTCAGTGGACAATAATATAACATGTAGAGTAAAAAAGAGATGCAACAAGTGTACAACCTCTTTGGCGAAGCCATGTCGATCTCAGCGTGATTGGGTTGGTCGGCGAGGATGATCCGGCTGACTTGGCTACCGGAGGAGGGGAAGAAGATCTTAGGCATCTTGAGGTGGAGCCAGGGGTACTGCTCCGCTGTGATGGAGGGTTTCGTTGTTGGAGCAGCTCCGGTGAGTTGTACGACGCCGAGGTTGAAGCAGGACAGGATAGACAATGTTAACCTGAGTGGAATTCTAATAGCATCTCCAATGGATGACGTAAAATACATAACCACAAAGTGCTAGATGTAAAATACACCAGCCGCTCATCTCTAAACTTAACTGTCGAAACTGAATTTAACTATCGAAACTGAATTTAACTGTCGAAACTGAACTTCACTGTTGAAACTGAATTTTGCTATCGAAACTGAATTTTGCTATCAAAACTGAATTGTACTGTCAAAACTGAACGCACTAGTAGCAGAAAAGCAGTAGCAGTAGCGCGTGCGAGAGCCGAAGCAGCTGGTCGTGTAGCAGCATCAGGTGAGGCTACACGTCAGTCGACTGACTTTTTCATCTCTGGTCAGTCGATTTTCCAGCTGTTGGATACGAAATCAAGGGCCTGCAGTTCATCTTCAACCTCCACCCCCTAAGTCACCAGCCACCACTAGCCAAACAGCCGCCCCCCCGCCGCTCGCGGCCGGCGGTGCGCCGCCCCGCCCGCCCCGAAACCACTCCCCACCACCGGTCCGCCGCCCCCCGGCCATACCTCTAGGTCCCCCTGTGCCGAGCTTTTTCTCCGGCGATCCCCACGCCATTGCCCCACCACCGTCGGCGACCACCGCCCCCACCCTCAACCCTAAGATAGATAGTGGGGTTCCTCTCCGGCGAGCCCCCCCTCCCCGCTGCGGCTGGTTCTTCCTTAACTCCAGCGAGCCCCCCCACCCCCTGAAAATCGACTGACCCAAAATTTGATTCAGTCGACTGAAGTATAGCTAAATCGGAGCAACATCGCAAGCAAGAGCAAGAGTGAGAGCAGCAGCGCGAGCAAGAGCAAGAGCAGACCAAGCAGGGGACCGAGAGCAAGAGCAGAGCAGCAGCGCGAGCGAGAGCTAAAGCAGCAACAGCTCCTACTGACGTGGACGTCGCTGCCGAGGGAGCGACACCATGGAGGAAGTGGCCGGCGACGCCGCCGTGGATGGAGCCGCGCCGTGTCGGCTCGGGACCGAGCGCCGGCAACACCGTGAGATCGAATCAAGAAGAAAATGCTTCGATTAGTGTACAACCTCTTTGGTGGCGCCGATTAGGCCTCAACTTCATCCGAGGAAACAGTGATGATGATGCTCTTCCGGTGGTGCAGGTGAAGATGGCGGTGTGGGAATGGAGGTGGCGCGAAAGATGAGGGGAACGTCGGGGCAGCTCCTTGGAGGTGGAGGATCGGGTGGCTGAACCGGCGGGACAACGAGATCGATGACGGATCCTCATCCGGTACGGTGGATGAGGGACGTCGAGGTGTTGCTGTGGAGGACGTTGTCGGGGAAGAGGCTCCGGCTGGGTGGCGGACGGAGGAGGGTTTGGGGCTTCGCGGGTTTTTGCTGCCTCGGTGTACGAATGGGTGGGCCGATGGGATGGGAGTGGGGAACCATGGCTTAGGGACACGCTTGTCCGAAATGTGGGGTAAGTTACGAAAGTACCCCCACCGATTTGACCTAGGCGGTTCTTTCAGTTCAGGGGTATCACGGGCATTTCGCGTGTCGGGATATCATAGGAGGTGGGAGTTTTCGCGCGCGTTGTAATTTTGGAATAGCAAGGCATGGGTTGAGATGGAGTTGTCGGAGCACAACGAGACAAAGACATATCTTAAATATTTCGGGGTAACAAGGCGCAAGTTGAAATTTCCAGACAAGCCTAACGTGTACTGTACCAAATCAAATCGCACTTCCGTCGACGAAAAAATAAAAAGAAATCAATTCGCAGCACACAAGAGAGTCTAGTCCCGTGTATTGTACCAAATCAATTCGCACTACAAATGTCATTCAAAACTTTGAGTTCATGTTATGTTCAATTAAAATATTTCGCTACGTGTATAATGCATGCAACCTGCTACTCAAATGAATGTTGTAGTGCATTCCAAACGTATATACTACTGCTTCAATATGAACTAAAATTGAATCGTTTCTCTATTTTAATAAGATCTACAATAATGATTGTTGTGAAGTCAAACCATTTGAAATCGTTTCTCTATTTCAATAAGATCAACAATCATCATTATTGTCAGGTTAAACCATCGTTTGTGTATTATCTTCACAGCACACCACATGATTACTCTCGAGTTAGATATGAACTATGTGTACTATATGAACTCGAACTCGATTTTTTGAATCCACTTTATGTTGTTTTCAAATCACGGTACATTTCAAGCTCTAGCTAGATCTTCATAATCTAAACCATGTCTCATATGTATAATGTGTTTATCACATAATGCATGGTGCCCCTCCCCCTACGCCTACAAGTATTTAGATGTGAGTTGCAAACACCACACATTACCACAAATTCAAATAAAATGTGAGATTGTTTGATATATAATATTGTTTAGATTGTTCGATATTTAGTTGTAAGCTGCAAACGCCACACATTATCACAAATTCAAATAAAATGTGAGATTGTTCGATGTATAGTATGGTTTAGATTGTTCGACATTTAGCTGTGAGTTGCAAACGCCATGCATTATCACATTATGGTATAACATGTGCAAAACCACAACACGCGTATCACCGCTATATTCATGCATGCATATGTTTATAACACTATGATCTCCTATTCAAATATATGAATCCACTTTCATATCAAATTATGATCTTTGTTAGTCTCTTACACCCACGCAATCCTCTAACCTTTGTAGCTAGCACTAACTTTCTCTCGTGCACGTGCACACCCTCCTCGCCCTCCCCCTCCCTCAGCATTCTATCCATCGCGCACATTCATTTTTTTAGGTCGTTCTCCCACAGTCTCCACAACTCCTTTCCGACACACACTGATCGATAAACCTCTCCAGCGATGTCTGCCTACAACATACACACGCACCTTCCATCTCCTCCTTTCTGTGTCCATGCCTCATGTCTCTCATACGGTCCCACACATGTGTAAACTCTCGCCCCTCTTTTCATCGATCTCACAACCGCACACTCCTCCCCCTATCTAGCTAGTAGCTCGGCCTCTCGCACCACCTCCTAGCTCCATTCTCTCTATCTATCCGTCTCGCTGGGCCTTATTTGCCTCTAACAAATGGATGTACACCGACCGATCCCCCGCTATACATATAGCTAGCTAGGTCCTTATAACTCGTTTTTCCCACACGTCGATCGATCTACCTCATTAGTTATGTCTCTCCCTTCCTCCGACAAAGAACAATTGATCTACCGATCTAGTTAGGTTTTCTTACCAAACACATGGTTCCCCTTCATCATCCATGCACACGTCCTGACAGATCTATCACGCACAGGCACACACAGAAACACATCGTCACTCTTATTGATAATATTGCAGTTCTACCCTCAGTTTGTCTAGTAGGCCTCTCCCACCATCTTCGAGAAGTGAGGGAGTCCTGGATTAAGGGGTCCACGGGCGTCCGGGCTATGTGACATGGGCCGGACTAATGGGTCGTGAAGATACAAGACAGAAGACTTCCTCCCGTGTCCGGATGGGACTCCCCTTTGCGTGGAAGGCAAGCTTGGCGTTCGGATGTGAAGATTCCTTTCTCTGTAAACCGACTCTATACAATCCTAGGCCCCTTCGGTGTCTATATAAACCGAAGGGTTTAGTCCATAGAGGCAATCATAATCATACAGGCTAGACATCTAGGGTTTAGCCATTACAATCTCGAGGTAGATCAACTTTTGTAAACCCCATATTCATCTAAGATAATCAAGCAGGAAGTAGGGTATTACCTCCATCAAGAGGGCCCGAACCTGGGTAAACATGGTTTCCCCTACCCGAGATCCTCAAACGCATAGTTCGGGACCCCCTACCCGAGATCTGCCGGTTTTGACACCGACATTGGTGCTTTCATAGAGAGTTCCTCTGTGGCGTTGACAAACAGGATTGATGGCTCGCCTTGTTATCAAGGACAGTATCACTTCCAGAGAAGCCCTGGCCTCAGGCCAAACCCTCCGGTTGGGCAGCTTTACCATGGCCGCCCGTTCGGCCTTTAAGCCGATGATGACTTCCCAAGTCCTCAAAAATTGTCTCCGTGTGGATCCCGAATACTCCAAACGGATGGATCCGGCGGATTTGTCGTCTTTAAATGAACTCCTGGATCACATCGCCGCCCTGGGGGTCGCTTCAGACTATGATCGGATTGGGCTTAAACCCGATCAGAGAGAAATCAAATCTCCGCCGGTCACCCATCAGATAGCGGTCGTAGAGGAGCAAAAGAACAACTCTTCCCCTATGCTGAAAACAAGCTATGTTCGGATTTCCGAGCTCGGAATACCCGTCTGCGGGGTGACACTCCAAGTCCTTCGATCTTAGAATCGGGCGTTGAGCCTAAAGAATCATTGGACACCCCGGAGCTTGAACTAATAAACTCGGAAGTTCTTCAAACTCCGGACTCCACATTGGGTCAGGGTTCGGATTTAACGCCACCCACCCACCACAAGTAATATTCGCCAAGCAATTCCGGCCCCCCGGATATATGCGACCTCATGAACATACGGCAGCAGCCTCAGGAAACAGTCCATCCAGATTCCTCCTTGTCAAGGACAAGATTAAAGATTGCCGCGATGAGGACGCGATTTCAGTATTCTGCAATAATTGCGCGGACGAAGGAATCCTCAACACCCTCAACCACCGTCGCGTAGTACACTTCGCTGACTTGGCAACCATAGTACAGAAGTATTGCGCAATGGAAAGCGCCTGGAAAACTCAGACAGCTCGCTGGGAACCATCGACCTTCATGCCACCTCCCTGGCGGGCAAAAAGGATGCACCCTCGCGGGGCACCCGACCCCGTAGGCAAGAAAATTAAACCCATTATGGGATGTGGAACCGTCCTTGAGGGATGGCTCGATAAGCCATGCAAAATACACACGACACCGGATACCGAACCAACCCACAGCCTCAGAGCATGTTGGATACTCCGGTAAGTGGCCAAGAGCGGCGAGGATATCCTCACCAAAAACACCTCAGAGCAGCACTCTCCGGAAGACAACGACCTCAGATTATTAACGGTCTTCGAGACTTTCGCTTCAAACAATCGGCGCAAGAGGGCACTCCGTGACCTCGCCGAAGTCTGCCAAGTCGCAACAATAAATCCCTGGAATGACACGGCCATAACTTTTAATGCCGAGGACGAACCAAAATTCCGGTCAGTCCGGGCACCAGCCGCCTTGGTTCTCAACCCAATTGTGGATGGCTTTCGGCTCACTAAAGTGCTCATGGACGGCGGCAGCGGGCTGAACCTCATCTACGAGGACACGCTCAATAAAATGCAAATGGATAGGTGCCGCATCGAGCAAAGGAATACGGACTTTCGAGGAATCATTCCTAGTCGGGAAGCAAGATGCGTGGGAAAAATTAAACTCGACGTGGTATTCGGAACGCCGGAGAACTATCGGTCCGAAGAGATAACCTTCCAAGTGGCCCCTTTCAACAGTGGATACCATGCCCTGTTGGGGCGAGACGCATTCACGCGCTTTCAAGCCATACCTCACTACGGGTATATGAAGCTCAAGATGCCCGGGCCCAACGGTATTATCACTCTCGCCAGTGATCCGGACATAGCGCTCCGCGTCGAAAACAAAACCCCATCCCTGGCCCTCAAAGCACTATCCGAGGCCCTTGCGGCCGAAGAATTAACCGCACTACGCTCCACGGTGCATAGGGACGATGTAATCCTCGATAAGCGGCCCAAATCCACCTTCTTCAAACCAGCGGACGAAATAGTCAAATTTCAAGTTCACCCGACGGACCCCAAGAAGACAGCTTCCATCGGGGCACAACTGGACCCGACGATCGACGCCGCATTACGCGTGTTCCTGCGCGAAAACTGGGACATATTCGCCTGGCACCCTTCTGATATGCCAGGAATCCCACGCAGATTGGCCGAACATAGCCTCAATATATTGAAGGGATACAAGCCGGTCAAGCAAACACTGCGGTGCTTTTCCGAACCCAAACGGCAAGCTATGGGGGAGGAGCTAGCCAAGTTAATTGAGGCCGGGTTCATCAGAGAAATAAAACACCCGGACTGGCTAGCAAACCTGGTGATGGTACCAAAGAAGGATAAATCCTGGCGCCTGTGCATCGATTTCAAAGACCTCAACAAGGCCTGCCCTAAGGATCCCTTCCCCCTCCTCCGCATCGATCAAATCATTGATGCTACCGCAGGACACGACTCACTGTGTTTCCTCAACGCATACTCCGGATACCATCAAATCAAAATGAAGGAGTCTGATCAAGCCGCAACAGCATTCATTACCCCATACGGGCCTTTCTGCTTCAACACTATGCCCTTCGGGCTGAAAAACGCCGGCGCGACCTACCAACGCATGATTCAAACATGCCTGGAGAAACAAATCGGCAAGACGGTTGAAGCATATGTGGATGACGTCGTCATCAAAACTAAGCACGTCGGGTCACTAGTAGACGATCCGCGTCTCACATTCGACAACCTCCGTACATATGACATCAAGCTCAATCCGGAAAAGTGTGTCTTCGACGTCCCCGCCGGAAAACTGCTGGGCTTCATCGTTTCCAATAGAGGAATTGAGGCAAAGCCAGCCAAAATCCGAGCTTTGTCACAATTGGCTACACCAATAGACCTCAAACAGGTCCAAAAACTAGCCGGATGCGTGGCAGCTTTAAGCCGCTTTATCTCCAGGTTAGGAGAAAAGGCATTGCCACTATATCGCCTGCTCCGACGCACCGACCACTTCGAGTGGACGGACGCGGAAACGACCGGACTGGAAGAAATAAAAGCTCTTTTAGCAAGCAACCCAATCCTGGCCGCGCCGAACATCGGCGAACCCATGTTATTATACATCTCTGCAACACACCAGGTGGTGAGTGCGGTGCTCGTCGTTGAACGAGAAGAGGACGGACATAAATTTCCACTTCAGAAACCGGCATACTATGTATCCACCGTCCTCAAACCGTGCAAATCCCAGTACCCTCATTACCAAAAGATAGCATACGCGGTCCTCATGGCATCCCGAAAGCTACGACACTACTTCCAAGAGTGCTCGATCACGGTGGCTTCCGAAGTACCACTCAATGACATATTAAACAACCGCGATGCTACAAGACGGATTGCCAAGTGGGCCATTGAGCTCTTGGCATTCGATATAAGATACAAACCACGCCGAGCTATTAAATCCCAAGTATTGTCCAACTTCGTTGCCGAATGGACAGAGGCCGAACTCCGTAAAGAGTACGGTACATATTCCAACTGGGTCATGCACTTCGATGGCTCTAAAATGCTGGCCGGTTTAGGAGCGGGCGTTGTCTTAACGTCCCCCACAGGAGACGCAGTCCAGTACGTCCTCCAAATATTATACACAGACTCCAATAACGCAGCCGAATACGAGTCCTTATTGCACGGTCTTCGGATGGTTGTCTCCATGGGCATACAACGCCTGGAGGTGCGCGGGGATTCAAACCTCGCAATATCCCAAATAAATGGATATTTCGACGCCAAAGATCCGAAGATGGCGGCCTATCGTAACGTTGTCCTCAAAATATCAGCTCGGTTCGAGGGACTCGAGTTTCATCATGTGGCTCGAGAAAGTAATCCAGCGGCGGATGTCCTTGCTCGCACGGGCGCCAAACGTGACCCCGTCCCGCCTAACATCTTTTTGGAAAGGCTCTTCAAGCCATCCGTGGTGTGGTAGGATGAGAGCGGGAACACTAGTCCGGATCCGATTATACCCCTAGATTTCAAACACAACACCGATATCATCGGCGGCTCAGCCACCGAAATAACACCATCGGTCCATCTAATAATGGCAGTAATTACCCCATGGACCGAACCCTTCTTGGCCTACCTTAATAGGCGAGAGCTCCCTGAGGGTCAAAATGAGGCTCGATGCATCGTTCGGTGTTCGAAAGCCTACAAGGTTCATGAAGGAGAGCTCTACAAGAAGAGCGCTATCGGAATACTTCAAAGATGTATTTCCAAAGAAGAAGGACGGCAGCTCCTGGCCGAAATCCATGCTGGTCTTGGCGGTCACTGATACGTCTCCGTTGTATCTACTTTTCCAAACACTTTTGCCCTTGTTTTGGACTCTAACTCGCATGATTTGAATGGAACTAACCCGGACTGACGCTGTTTTCAGCAGAATTGCCATGGTGTTATCTTTGTGCAGAAACAAAAGTTCTCGGAATGACCTGAAACTTCACGGAGATTATTTTTTGAAATAATTAAAAATACTGGCGAAAGAATCAAGGCCAGGGGGCCCACACCCTTTCCATGAGGGTGGGAGGCGCCTCTGCCCCCCCAGGGCGCGCCCCCTGCCTCGTGGGCCCCCTGGAGCTCCACCGACCTCAACTCCAACTCCATATATTCGTGTTCGGGGAGAAAAAAAATCAGAGAGAAGGATTCATCGTGTTTTACGATACGGAGCCGTCGCCAAGCCCTAAACTCTCTCGGGAGGGCTGATCTGGAGTCCGTTCGGGGCTCCAGAGAGGGGAATCCGTCGCCATCGTCATCATCAACCATCCTCCATCACCAATTTCATGATGCTCATCGCCGTGCGTGAGTAATTCCATCGTAGGCTTGCTGGACGGTGATGGGTTGGATGAGATTTATCATGTAATCGAGTTAGTTTTGTTAGGGTTTGATCCCTAGTATCCACTATGTTCTGAGATTGATGTTGCTATGACTTTGCTATGCTTAATGCTTGTCACTAGGGCCCGAGTGCCATGATTTCAGATCTGAACCTATTATGTTTTCATGAATATATGTGAGTTCTTGATCCTATCTTGCAAGTCTATAGTCACCTACTATGTGTTATGATCCAGCAACCCCGAAGTGACAATAATCAGGACCACTCCCGGTGATGACCGTAGTTTGAGGAGTTCATGTATTCACCATGTGTTAATGCTTTGGTCCGGTACTATATCAAAAGGAGGCCTTAATATCCCTTAGTTTCCATTAGGACCCCGCTGCCACGGGAGGGTAGGACAAAAGATGTCATGCAAGTTCTTTTCCATAAGCATGTATGACTATATTCGGAATACATTCCTACATTACATTGATGAATTGGAGCTAGTTCTGTGTCACCCTATGTTATAGCTGTTGCATGAATAATCGCATCCGGCATAATTCTCCATCACCAATCCAATGCCTACGAGCTTTTGACATATTGTTCTTCGCTTATTTACTTTTCCGTTGCTACTGCTACAATCACTACAAAACCCAAAAATATCACTTTTGCTACTGTTACCGTTACTTCCATACTACTTTGCTACTAAATACTTTGCTACAGATATTAAGTTATCCAGGTGTGGTTGAATTGACAACTCAACTGCTAATACTTGAGAATATTTTTTGGCTCCCCTTGTGTCGAATCAATAAATTTGGGTTGAATACTCTACCCTCAAAAACTGTTGTGACCCCCTATACTTGTGGGTTATCAAGACTATTTTCTGGCGCCGTTTCTGGGGAGCATAGCTCTATTCTTTGAGTCACTTGGGATTTATATCTGCTGGTCACTATGAAGAACTTGAAAGACGCGAAAACAAAAATTTATCCCTCAACTACGAGGGGAGGTAAGGAACTGCCATCTAGCTCTGCACTTGATTCACCTTATGTTTTGAGTAAGCTTGCGACACCTAAACCTGCTTCTGCTATTAATTCTGATATGTCGCATGTTATTGATGATGCCACTTATGCTATGCATGATACTTATGATGAAACTACTTCTATGCTTGATACTACTGTGCCACTTGGTGAATTTCTTGATGAACAACTTGCTAGGGCTAGGGAGAATGAAATTATTGAAACTGATAATATTGATGAAAGTGATGATGAAGATTCTCCCCCTAGATATGAATTGTCTGTTGTGCCTGAGGGTTATGTTATGGATGAAGAAACTGCTAGAGACTTTCTTGCTTGCAATGATAGAAGTGATCTTAAGAAATTATTAGCCAAGCTGAAACAAAAATCTCTAAATGCTACTTCACCTATTTTTGTTACTGATAAGGATTATGAATTCTCTGTTGATCCTGATATAATTACTTTGGTTGAATCTGATCCTTTTTATGGCTATGAATCTGAAACTGTTGTGGCACACCTTACTAAATTAAATGATATAGCCACCCTGTTCACTAATGATGAGAAAACTCGCTACTATTATATCCTTAAAATATTTCCGTTCTCATTAAAGGGTGATGCTAAGATATGGTTTAATTCTCTTGATCCTGGTTGTGTGCGTAGTCCCGAGGATATGATTTATTACTTCTCTGCTAAATATTTCCCTGCTCATAAGAAACAAGCTGTTTTAAAGGAAATATATAATTTTGTGCAAATTGAAGAAGAGTGTCTGCCACAAGCTTGGGGGAGGCTTCTCCAATTACTTAATGCTTTGTCTGATCATCCTCTTAAGAAAAATGAAATACTTGATATCTTTTATAATGAACTAACCGATGCTTCCAGAGACCACCTGGATAGTTGTGCTGGTTGTGTTTTCAGGGAAAGAATACCAGATGAAGCTGAAATTCTATTGAATAATATGTTGACCAATGAAAATAATTGGACACTTCCTGAACCAACTCCTAAGCCAACTCCGAAGAAATGGGGTGTTCTATTTCTCAATCCTGAAGATATGCAAGAGGCAAAGAAATTTATGAAAGAAAAGGGTATTAAAGCTGAAGATGTTAAGAATTTACCTCCTATTGAAGAAATACATGGTCTTAATTCATCACCTATTGAAGAAGTACACAGTCTTGATAACCCAACACAGGTAGTAAAGGTAAATTCTCTCTATAGATATGATAAAGCTGAAATCCCTCCTACTAAGTTTGCTAGCCAATGCTTAGATGAGTTTGATAACTTTATTGTTAAACAAGAAAACTTCAATGCTTATGTTGGTAGACAATTAAAACACACCGCTTATATGATTGAACACTTGGGTGATTATATGTCTAGAGTTAAAGGTGAACTTAAACTCATTAGTAAACATGCTTCTATGGTTACCACTCAAGTAGAACAAGTACTTAAAGCTCAGAATGATTTGCTCAATGAATTGAATAGTAAGAATAATGACTTTGTTGTTAGAGTTGCAACTAGAGGGGGTAAAGTGACTCAGGAACCTTTGTATCCCGAGGGCCACCCTAAGAGAATTGAGCAGGATTCTTAGAGAACTAATGTAGATGCACCTAGTCCTTCTAAAAAGAAGAAAAAGAAAAATGATAGGACTTTGCATGCTTCTAGTGAACCTGTTGTAGACACACCTGAGAATCCCAATGACATTTCTATTTCTGATGCTGAAACACAATCTGGTGATGAACATGAACCTAGTGATAATGTTAATGATGATGTTCATGTTGATGCTCAACCTAGCAATAATAATGATGTAGAAATTGAACCTGCTGTTGATCTTGATAACCCACAATCAAAGAATCAACGTTATGACAAGAAAGACTTTGTTGCTAGGAAGCACGGTAAGGAAAGAGAACCATGGGTTCAGAAACCCATGCATTTTCCTCCTAAGCCATCCAAGATGATGAGGATTTTGAGTGCTTTGCTAAAATGATTAGACCTATCTTTTTGCGTACGCGTTTGACTGATATGCTTAAAATGAATCCTTATGCTAAGTATATGAAGGATATTGTTACAAATAAAGAAAGATACCGGAAGCTGAAATTTCCACCATGCTTGCTAATTATACTTTTAAGGGTGGAATACCTAAGAAGTTAGGAGATCCAGGAGTACCCACTGTACCATGCTCCATTAAAAGAAATTATGTTAGAACTGCTTTATGTGATCTTGGAGCCGGTGTTAGTGTTATGCCTCTCTCTTTATCATAGACTTGATTTGAATAAGTTGACACCTACTGAAATATCTTTGCAAATGGCTGATAAATCAACTGCTATACCTGTCGGTATTTGTGAGGACGTGCCTGTTGTGGTTGCAAATGTTACTATTTTAACAGACTTTGTTATTCTTGATATTCCCGAGGACGTTAGTATGTGTATTATTCTTGGAAGACCCTTTATGAATACTGTGGGGGCTGTTATTGATTGCAACAAAGGCAATGTCACTTTTCATGTTAATGGTAATGAGCATACGGTACACTTTCCGAGGAAACAACCTCAAGTCCACAGTATCAATTCTATTGGAAAAAGTCCATCGATTATTTTTGGAGGTTTTGAATTCCCTCTTCCTACTCTCAAGAAGAAATCTGATGTTCTTATTATTGGGGATGTGCATATCCCCGTTGAGGTAACTTAGTGTTATTCGAAATTTCTCGGGTTTCATGCGATTCAGAATGAGTTTGTTAACAAGACTTGATCAACCTTGTTAGTGGATTCCTTTTGATGAGCATGAGATGGATGAAGTTAGAAAGCACAACCTTCTGTACCCTCCTTTTACTTTCTGTTATTTAGAATGAAGAAAGTAAAAATATTATTTTCTGTCGGTTTTCTGAATTATCCGTGCAATAAAAAAATGGGATAATTAGATTTATGCCCCTAGTTGTGTCCCACTCGTCTGTTTTACCCCTAATTCCCAAAAGTCACCGGTTCTGTCCAAATCACTTTGCTCCTCTTATGCTTTTGCCCTTTGACTGTTTGACCGTTAGTTTGAAAACTTCATAACTAATTCATACTAAATCAGAAAAATGCAAAAAAGATACCAAAATGTTCAGAAAAACATCACCTATATGTCAGTGTCATTTGCATTCATGACAAAAGTGTTGGAAAGTGCCCATCCGAGTTTTAGTTCTTATGCTACCACCATTAATAGTAAAATCTAAAAAAGTTCAAAAAAATTCAAAAATAATTTGGTGGCAAAGAATGACAAATGTTTTAAGTGCCTGCCAAGTTTCATCAGGGAATAACATTCGTGGGTGCCGCGGCAAAAAAAAACAATCAGCACTCCAAAATAGTTTATTTTTTGCCACGACTTCCACGAATGTCGTTCCCTAATGAAACTTGGCAAGCACTTAGAACACTTGTCGTTCTTTGCCACCATATTTTTTTGAATTTTTTTAGAGTTTACTATTCATGGTGGTATCAAAAGAGCTAAAACTTGGATGTGCACTTTCCAATACTTTTTTTATGAATGCAAATGACACTGACATATAGGTGATGTTTTTCTGAACATTTTGGTATCTTATTTGCATTTTTTTGATTTTGTATGAATTAGTTATGAAGTTTTCAAACTGACGGTCAAACGGTCAAAGGGCAAAAGCATAAGAGGATCAAAGTGACTTGGACAGAACCGGTGACTTTTGGGAATTAGGGGTAAAACAGATGAGTGGGACACAACTAGGGGCATAAATCTAATTATCCCTAAAAAAATACCCCGAAAATAAAAGTTCTCCAAATGCCCTGAAATTGAAATATGATTTTTTCTGGAATATTTGAGAATATCTGGCACTGAGAACACAGCAGGGGGAGGAAGCACCTGGCCACGAGGGTCCAGGGCGCGCCCCCTGCCTCGTGGGTGTTGGAGATATGCCCTAGAGGCAATCATGTGATGATGATATTTCCATATGTATTCATGAGTCCTTTGTATTGTCCTTGAACATCATCAATGCTATGTATCAATAAGTATGTGACTTGTTTGTGGAACTATGTATTGTATGATGATTGTTTTAATGGTCCCTAGTTGATAAGGTTATGCGGACACATAGCCTTGACTAGTATACGACTCGGTTGATGACTATGTTTCACAAGTCATGTGCATGGAGATGCTAAACCGATAGTATGGGCTCGGGGATGGAGATCACCGAGCCGGACAGATCCACTTTGAGACGCAGCGAGATATAGTCATCTGTTAGTCTCAAGTGCAATGTCTATGCCATGTCCTAGATCTGAGGTCCTCGCATGTTCTCGGGATGAGGATCGACTCACTTAGGGTCTATCAAACGCTACTCCCTAACTGGGTAGTTATAAAGGTAGCTTTCGGGTGAGTCGTGAGACATGCCGCGAGACATGGTTGACCAAGATGGAATCTGCCCCTCCTATTTGGAGAGATATTCTCTGGGCCCTCTCGAGTGATCAGATTCAGAAAGCATGGCCATGCAACTTGGGTTAAGTGTTAACCCAGTTCGGGAATCTGTATCATGGTTTCGAGAAGAGAGGTCGAGCTAACACAAGGGTGACAAGTACTCGCCTTGAGCTCGACAACAAATATCGTGAGGCAAAAGGAATGTTGTATATGCCACATTGTTGAGGTTCGTCAAATGACTTTACGCCCACATAGGAGTTGGCACGTTCTGCTAGGAGCCGCTACCAACTATCGACTCTGGTCGTGTCCATGTGTATGTGAACCTATAGGGTCGCACACTTAAGGGGGTGCAGCCCATTCGGATTGGATCTGAGTGGAAAATGGATGTGGACTCCTAGTGGGCTCAAGTGTTGAGCCCACCTCGGAGGTCTATATAAAGGGGAGTGGGCACACCACTTAGGGTTTATCGAATTGAACCCTGGTTAGCCACCGCCACTCCCCATGCCCATGCCACGCAACCGGACCTAGCAGTCCGCCGCTCGACGCTGCTCCCCGTACGTGTGGATACCATGGAGGCATCGCATCTGCGGTGCTTGGACGAACCGTTCGAGGGAACCGCGAGGTGCCGTTCGCGGGAGATCACCATTCACGGGTCTTCGCTGTTCGCGGGAGATCGGCAACGGGAGGAGGAGACGGCCCGGGAGATCAGCTACACGCATCACCAACTCTACTTCCGCTGCGGTGACTACGCGTCTAGTGGTAAACCCGACCCCGTGATCTATTTCCAGCAGCATGATCTTGGGTGCGCGGTAGAAAATTTTATTTGGCGCTAGCGTAGCGTACCGCGTGTTCCAACAGTGGTATCAGAGCCTCCGCTATGTGGTAATAGATTCGATGATATGCATATGAGACATGTAGATCGGTTCAGGTGCGGGTCGATGAGATCAGTCGCGCATGTCAGTGTTGAAGGTTGGTTTCGTGATCTTGTTTCCGTGATCGTGATGCAGAGGTCGTGACACGACTTACCCCTACCGGTCGGTTGTCCGCCATCGGGGTAGATAGTGGAACGTAAATCCGGATGCAGCACACGAAGATCAATGAGATTGATCGAATCGGAACATAGATCAACACCTTGGAAATGTGATTTCTGCGGTGCTGAAATCTGTTGGAGCGGTCTCGGTAAAACGGCTGTAACTTTTGCATACGAACTCCAATTTTGCTCCACGACCTGTCAAACTGAAGCTAACGAAAAGTTGGATTAGCGATGAAATACTGGAACAGGATTTCGGCGCTTCTGGCTAGGCCAAAATGCGCTTGGAAGATAGAGTTTCAGGAGGTTTTATCTTCGGCGGTAGAACGTCTGACTCGTTTTTGCAGGCAATGACTGTGATTTGGTATAACCCATGTATGTTGCTTGTATATTATTGTTTCATGACCTGCGTGTCATGAGTGCGGCAACCGGCAGGAGCCATATGGTTGTCCCATTATTGTATTAATGATCTGCGTGTCAACATGAGAAGCCATGTAATGTAATTTACTTTTAGTAGCTATTAGTTTTTAATAGCATAGTATCTTATGTAACACTTGGCGGTTGACACCATGGCGTGGAGATGGAGATCACCAGGAGGACAACCATGCATGGGCAGACCATGCACGTGGAGATGGAGATCACCACGCGCTGTGAAAAGGGGCTATACCATATCACACATACATAAACTGCCTGTGAAAGTTTATCCCTTTTATGTACCCTTCCTTTTGCATGGTAGATGTTTTAAGTAGGGTGATCCCTCAAAGAATGTCAAGTACAAATGCCTCCCCAATTGCTGCACCTTCACATGTCAAGTATATTTAGTGGCGGGCCTATGAAATTAGGGTGCCACTAGATCTCCTTGAAGTGATGGGTTTGTGTCGGACACTTACACGCGGAGCATTGGTTGACTTGTCGTGGCTATCAAAATAGTTTTGGGCTACGAGGCATAGGAGTTGGTGAGGCATGAGATGTCCCCAACAACAAGAGTCGTATGGAGATACGATTAGCAAGAGTTGCTTACCGAGTGATCTTGTCCTCTAGCAGTGATGCAAAAGCTCACTAGTTGACATGTTGATCTTGGATCTTGAATCACCAAGTATCAACCGAGGGATGTTGATTTTAGTGGGAGTAATGATCTTATTAAAATGTTTAATATGAATTACTCTTCATGAATACATGTCTTAGTGTTTTGCATATTTCTGTTGTAGATCAATGGGACCACCTGCTCAAGTTACCCCTTTTGCGTTGAAATCAATCCTGGAAAAAGATAAATTGAATGGAACAAACTTTACCACCTGGTATAGAAACCTGAGAATTGTTCTTAGGCATGAGAAAAAGGAACAAGTTCTAGAGAATCCGCTTCCAGAGGAACCTGCCGATAATGCTAATGCCATAGCCAGAAATGCCTACCAGAAACTCGTTGATGAATCAAACGAGATCAGCTGTCTCATGCTGGCTTCTATGGAGCCCGATCTGCAACAGCAGTTCGAAAATATTGAGGCTTTCGATATGATCGAGAACCTTAAGAGCATGTTTCAAATGCAGGCTAGGACCGAAAGGTTCAACGTCTGGCGATCCTTGATGGATGGTAAGCTGAAAGAGGGTGATCCACTGAGCCCGCATGTGATCAAGATGATCGGGTACATGCAAGCTCTGGATAGGCTGGGCTTCCCACTTGGGGATGAGTTGTCCACAGATACAATTCGGGGTTCTCTTCCGGACAGCTATGGGCCGTTCATCTCGAACTACCATATGCATGGGATGGAAAAGAAGCTCACTGAATTGCATTGGATGCTCAAAGTGGCAGAGCAGGATATCAAGAAAGGTACACATCGTCAAGTGTTGATGGTGCAGAACTCGGCTAAGTTCAAGAAGAGCTGGTCCAAGAAAAAGGCTAAGGCAAAGGGCAAAGAGAAGGAGGCAACTCCAACTGCAGCTGCTGCGCCTAAGTCAGGGACGGCTTCGGGGAGTATTTGCTTTCATTGCAAGGAACCCGGACACTGGAAAAGGAACTGTAGCAAGTGGCTTGCCGAGAAGGGCAAGAAGACTGGAAGTATGACTTCTTCTTCAGGTACACTTGTTGTATATGTTATAGACATTTATCTTGCTGATGTTTCTAGTAGCTCTTGGGTATATGATACCGGATCGGTTGTTCACATATGCAACTCAATGCAGGGGCTAAGTAGAACTAGGAATGTCGCAAGAGGAGAAGTTGACATTCGCGTCGGGAATAAAGCAAGAGTTGCTGCATTGGCCGTCGGCACTATGCAACTTAATTTACCTTCAGGATTTGTAATGGAACTTGATAATTGTTATTATGTTCCTGCTTTGAGTCGAAACATTATTTCTACCTCATGTTTGATGAGACAAGGTTATGAATTCAGTATTAAGGACAATGGTTGTTCTATTTACTTGAATAATATGTTTCATGGCTTTGCACCCATTGTAAATGGGTTATTTATCCTAGATCTTGAAGGTGAATCAGTCTGTAACATAAATGTCAAGAGGCATAAGCCTAGTGAGATAAATCCGACTTACATCTGGCATTATCGACTAGGACACATTAGTCAAAAGCGCATGAAGAAGCTCCATGATGATGGAATTCTAACTTTGTTTGAGTTTGAATCATTCGAGACATGTGAGTCTTGCCTACTCGGTAAGATGACTAAGACTCCTTTTGCAAAGAGTTGCGAGAGGGCGTCCGAGTTGTTGGAACTTATACATAGTGATGTATGTGGACCAATGAGCACGGCAGCCAGAGGTGGTTTCCAATACTTCGTGACTTTCACCGACGACTTGAGTAGATATGGATATGTCTACTTGATGAGGCACAAGTCAGAAACTTTTGAAAAGTTCAAGGAGTTTCAGAACGAAGTGGAAAATCAACTCGGCAAGAAAATCAAACTTCTACAATCTGATCGTGGCGGTGAGTATATGAGCCAGGAGTTTGATGATCATCTGAAGAATCGTGGAATAGTTCCACAACTGACTCCTCCAGGTACGCCACAGAGAAATGGTGTGTCGGAACGGAGGAATCGGACCCTGTTGGACATGGTCCCATTGATGATGAGTCAGTCGGATTTACCCTTGTCATTTTGGGGATACGCTCTAGAAACTGCAGCTTTCACACTAAACAGGGTACCATCTAAGTCCGTAGATAAGACACCATATGAGATATGGACTGCGAAGTGTCACAGTTTGTCTTTTCTGAAAATTTGGGGATGTGAAGCATATGTCAAGCGACTCCAGTCGGATAAGCTCACACCCAAATCGGACAAGTGCATATTCGTGGGATATCCAAGGGAAACCTTGGGATACTTCTACAACCATGAAGAGGGCAAAGTGTTTGTCGCTCGACATGGAGTTTTCCTTGAGAAAGAGTTTCTCAATCGGAAGGCTAGTGGGAGGACGGTCCGACTAGAAGAAATTCGAGAACCACACGGGGACGTTCCGGTAGGTGATACTGTCACACCGGAGTTAGTCAGGGAACCTGTAGTGGAGTCGACACCGGTTCGACGGAGGTCGGAAAGGTTACGCAATTTGCATGACTGCAATGTGTTGTTCTTGGAGAACAATGAGCCGACTACGTATGCGGAAGCAATGGAGAGCCCTGATTCCGAGTTATGGCTTGAGGCCATGAGATCCGAATTAAAGTCCATGGATGACAATCAAGTTTGGAACTTGGTTGATCTGCCAGATGGCATTCGAGCCATTGAGTGCAAGTGGATCTTTAAGAAGAAAACTGATATGGACGGAAATGTCACAGTCCATAAGGCTCGACTTGTTGCTAAAGGTTATCGACAAGTTCAAGGAGTTGACTACGATGAGACTTACTCACCGGTAGCGATGCCTAAATCAATTCGGATCATTCTTGCTATAGCGGCATATTTCGACTATGAAATATGGCAGATGGATGTCAAAACGGCTTTCCTTAATGGAAATTTAACCGAGGATGTGTATATGACATAACCCGAGGGTCTTGTCGATCCAAAGAAGGCTAGCATGGTATGCAAGCTTCAGAGATCCATTTATGGATTAAGGCAAGCATCTCGGAATTGGAACATTCGTTTTAATGAAGTTGTCAAAGAGTTTGGCTTCATCAAGAATGACTGTGATCATTGTGTATTCAAGAAGGTCAGTGGGAGCTCAGTTGCATTTCTGATCTTATATGTGGATGACATATTATTGATTGGAAATGATGGTCAAATGCTTGAATCTATCAAGGGCTCTTTGAAAAATAGTTTTTCTATGAAGGACTTGGGAGAAGCAGCTTACATTTTGGGAATCAAGATCTATAGAGATAGATCGAGAGGGCTTATTGGATTAAGCCAGAGTGCATATATTGACAAGGTGTTGAAGCGGTTCAACATGCAAGATGCCAAGAAAGGTTTCTTGCCCATGTCACATGGCATTAGTCTTAGCAAGACTCAGAGTCCTACGACTCCTGATGATCAAAGACGCATGGATGGGATTCCGTATGCTTCGGTTGTTGGGTCCATCATGTATGCTATGGTATGTACTCGTCCCGATGTTAGTTTTGCTCTTAGCGTGGTGGGCAGATACTAGGCTGATCTAGGGGAGAGTCACTGGACAGCGGTTAAGAATATCCTTAAGTACTTGAGAAGGACTAAGGATATGTTCCTGGTTTATGGTGGTGAGGATGAGCTCATTGTAAAGATTTACATCGATGCTAGTTTCCAAACAGATAGGGATGATAGTCGATCGCAATCTGGGTTTGTGTTCATTCTGAACGGAGGAGCAGTGAGCTGGAGGAGCTCCAAGCAAGATACAGTAGCTGATTCTACAACAGAGGCCGAGTACATTGCAGCTTCTGAAGCTGCAAAAGAAGGTATTTGGGTGAAGAATTTTATTTCTGATCTTGGTGTGGTTGAGGGCGCGTCTAATCCATTTGACCTCTATTGTGATAATAGTGGTGCCATTGTGCAAGTCAAGGAACCACGGAACCATCATAAAACCCAACACATACTCAGGCGTTTTAACCTTATTCGCGACATTATCGAAAGAGGTGATGTAAACATATGCAAGGTACACACGGATGCAAATGTTGCTGATCCATTGACGAAGCCTCTCCCACGTCCGAAGCATGAGGCGCACATGAGCTCCATGGGCATACGATGCCTAAATGATTGACTCTAGTGCAAGTGGGAGACTGTTGGAGATATGCCCTAGAGGCAATCATGTGATGATGATATTTCCATATGTATTCATGAGTCCTTTGTATTGTCCTTGAACATCATCAATGATATGTATCAATAAGTATGTGACTTGTTTGTGGAACTATGTATTGTATGATGATTGTTTAATGGTCCCTAGTTGATAAGGTTATGCGGACACATATCCTTGACTAGTATACGACTTGGTTGATGACTATGTTTCACAAGTCATGTGCATGGAGATGCTAAACCGATAGTATGGGCTCGGGGATGGAGATCACCGAGCCGGACAGACCCACTTTGAGATGCAGCGAGATATAGTCATCTGTTAGTCTCAAGTGCAATGTCTATGCCAGGTCCTAGACCTGAGGTCCTCGCATGTTCTCAGGATGAGGATCGACTCACTTAGGGTCTATCAAACGCTACTCCCTAACTGGGTAGTTATAAAGGTAGCTTTCGGGTGAGTCGTGAGACATGCCGCGAGACATGGTTGACCAAGATGGAATCTGCCCCTCCTATTTGGAGAGATATTCTCTGGGCCCTCACGAGTGATCAGATTCGGAAAGCATGGCCATGCGACTTGGGTTAAGTGTTAACCCAGTTCGGGAATCTGTATCATGGTTTCGAGAAGAGAGGTCGAGCTAACACAAGGGTGACAAGTACTCGCCTTGAGCTCGACAACAAATATCGTGAGGCAAAAGGAATGTTGTATATGCCACATTGTTGAGGTTCGTCAAACGACTTTACGCCCACATGGGAGTTGGCACGTTCTGCTAGGAGCCGCTGCCAACTATCGACTATGGTCGTGTCCATGTGTACGTGAACCTATAGGGTCGCACACTTAAGGGGCTGCAGCCCATTCGGATTGGATCTGAGTGGAAAATGGATGTGGACTCCTAGTGGGCTCAAGTGTTGAGCCCACCTCGAAGGTCTATATAAAGGGGAGTGGGCACACCACTTAGAGTTGATCGAATTGAACCCTGGTTACCCACCGCCACTCCCCACGCCCATGCCGCGCGACCGGACCTAGCAGTCTGCCGCTCGACGCTGCTCCCCGTACGTGTGGATACCTTGGAGGCATCGCATCTGCGGTGCTTGGATGAACCGTTCGAGGGAACCTCGAGGCGCCGTTCGCGAGAGATCACCGTTCATGGGTCTTCGCTGTTCGCGGGAGATCGGCAACGCGAGGAGGAGACGGCTTGGGAGATCGGCTACACACATCACTAACTCTACTTCCGCTGCGGTGACTGCGCGTCTAGTGGTAAACCCGATCCCGTGATCTATTTCCAGCAGCATGATCTTGGGTGCGCGGTAGAAAATTTTATTTGGCGCTAGCGTAGCGTACCGCGTGTTCCAATAGTGGGCCCACGGTGGCTCCCCTCCACTTATTCCGTCCACCACACACTCCTTCTTCCTCCCAAAAAAATCACCAACCAGCTCAAGCACGAGTTCTTGCTCATTTTGCTGCGATTTTCGATCTCCTTGCTCAAAGCTCCACTCACAAAACTGCTTTGGGGAATTGTTCCTTGGTATGTGACTCCTCCAATGGTCCAATTAGTTTTTGTTCTAGTGCTTTATTCATTGCAAATTTGTGCTGCCTAGGTGACCATGTTCTTGAGCTTGCATGTCAAATTTATATGGTTCCAAGTAGTTCTAATGCATGATTTAGTCTCTAGGCACTTGTGGGAGTAGTTGCTATCAGTTTTGTTGAGTCTGGTTCACTTTTATTTGAAGTTACTAAAATTTTCAGAAATTTTTCAGAGGAAGAAGTATGTTTAGGAAAATGTACCAAGGTGGCCCTTCAAGGAAGCAAGGACCCAGGCTCGCAATGCGCGATGCCGACGATGAACCACCAAGGGACGCTCAAGTGCGGGCTTGTGAATGGCCTTCAAAGGACTTCATGGATCGAGCAGGAACTAAGGAAGAATTTAAAGCATACGTGCATAACGCTGATCTTGTGGCTTCAAGGCAGATAAGTGCCGTCAGTACCACTATCTCACTGATTCCTTTGTGAGGAGGTTTGAATTTTCATCATCACGCAATTCTCAAACTGTCCTCTTTGATCTTTATGAAAATTCTTATACTATGGACTTAGAGGATTTTAATACTGCTTGCAAACTTCCACAATGGGGTAGTCCTAGTGAACCTCACAAATCTGAGTTTAGAGATTTTCTTGCTAGTATAATTGTGGGGGAATCTAGAGATATAACACAAGCTACCATAGGGAGCATTCATTTTCCTGCAATACATTATTTTGCTCTCTTCATAGGTAGGTGCATAAATGGTAAGGATGAAGCATGTCACATGTGTGTCCCTGATCTCAGTGTTCTCAAGAGCGCTGCGTTTGGAGATAAACATTATAATTTGGGAGCCATTGTTGCACGCAGGTTACATAATAATAAATTTATGGAGATTTCTTTGGTGGAATTTATGCAACCCGTTTAGCTAATTTTCTTGATATACCTATTCGTGATTATGATATGGAATTGCCTCCTTCTTATCTGGATTTTAATGCCATGGTTCACCATCAGTTTGTTGAGAGGAATGAACCGCCTCTCCAGTGCCGACTAATCTTTGACAGGCGTCACGCCATCAATATTGTCCTCCCTGCTCCTACTCTCTTTGACTTTCAGGCAAAGGGGAGATATTTTATAACCAGGGAGGAGGCAAACGAGTACGAGAGGAGGATGAGGGCAGCTCGCCTCCAAGCTGCAGCCCATGATGCAATAGCCGTTGCATCTCAGTACGACCCCAATTACAACTTCGGATATCCGCCAGGCCAGCCGTGGCAATAGACCAACTTAGGCCAAAAGCCTAAGCTTGGGGGAGTACGTATTTCTCACCGACATTACATTTATGTTCACACGCTCATTGCTAGTTGTCGGTGCTCATACTTTTTCACTGTAATATCCATGCTAGTTTATTTTCCTTTTTATGCTTTCTTCTTGTGTGTTTGACAAACCTTAAGAAAAACCAAAAAAAATTAGTTGTAGCTTTTAGCTAGTTTACTTTCTTGCTGTAGTAGTAATAATTAAAAGAAAACCCAAAAAGAATTCTTGTTCTTCTGTTGCTTGTTGGGAGCTTTCCCGTGTAAATAGTTTTATTTCTTTTCTTTTCTTTGGGGGTCGATAGGAGAAGACCATAATGAAATTGTTGAAGTGGCTCTTATATGCATTATTGTTGATTTAACCAAGAGCCCATATTGCCTTGTCTTCTCCTTTGTATTGAATGCTTGCGGATTCCAGCTTAGTCCAATGCACGTGCACTATTATTATTCACATCGTTCGGTCGTGCAAGTGAAAGGCAATTATGACGATATATGATGGACTGATTGAGATGAGAGAAGCTGGTATGAACTTGACCTCTCTTGTTTTTGTAAATATGATTAGTTCATCGTTCCTGATTCAGCTTATTATGAATAAACATGTTTGCAATGACAATTAGAGATTATAGTTAATTATACCATGCTTAATTAGCTATGAGTTTATAATGGTTTACCTTGCGTGCCAACATGCTATTAAAATGGTTGTGATGTGGTATGATAGGGTGGTATCCTCCTTTGAATGATCTAAGTGACTTGACTTGGCACATGTTCACGCATGTAGTTGAAACAAATCAACATAGCCTTCACGATATTTATGTTCATGGTGCATTATATCCTACTCATGCTTGCACTCAATGTTCATTAATTTTAATGCATGTTCACGACTGTTGTCGCTCTCTAGTTGGTCGCTTCCCAGTCTTTTGCTAGCCTTCACTTGTACTAAGCGGGAATACTGCTTGTGCATCCAATCCCTTAAACCCCAAAGTTATTCCATATGAGTCCACCATACCTTCCTATATGCGGTATCTACCTGCCGTTCCAAGTAAATTTGTATGTGCCAAACTCTAAACCTTCAAATGAAATTCTGTTTTGTATGCTCGAATAGCTCATGTATCAACTAGGGTTGTCTGTATCTTCCATGTTAGGCAGGTTATTCTCAAGAGGAGTGGACTCCGCTCCTCACTCACGAGATAATGGCTGGTCACCGGGATGCCCAGTCCCATTCTTTATGCAAACCAAATCAAAATAATTGCAAACAAAACTCCCCCGGGACTGTTGTTAGTTGGAGGCACTCGTTGTTTCGAGCAAGCCATGGATTGATGCTTGTTGATGGAAGGGGAGTATAAACTTTACCATTCTGTTTGGGAACCGCCTATAATGTGTGTAGCATGGAAGATATTGCCATCTCTCTGTTGTTATGTTGACAATGAAAGTAGGCCGCTCAAAATATTATTTATCTCTATTTCAAAATCGAGCTCTGGCACCTCTACAAATCCCTGCTTCCCTTTGCGAAGGGCCTATCTGTTTACTTTTATGTCGAGTCATCACCCTCTTATCAATAAGCACCAGCTGGAGAGCACCGCTGTCATTTGCATCCATTACTATTAATTTATATTGGGTATGACTATGACTGGATCTCTTTTACCATGAATTACAATGTTTAGTCAGTCCTTGATCTTTAAAGGTGCTCTGCATTTATGTTTTGCGGTCTCAGAAAGGGCTAGCGAGATACCATCTTGTTATATCATATCATGATTGTTTTGAGAAAGTGTTGTCATCCAAGATTTATTATTATTGCTCGCTAGTTGATTATGCGATTGACATGAGTAAACATGAGATCTAAGTGTTACTGTGAATATGGTTAGTCATAATCTTTGCTGAAAACTTCAATGCTGGCTTTACATATTTACAACAGCAAGAGCAAACAGAGTTTGTAAAAGTTTTTCTTTATCACTTTCAGTTTATCAACTGAATTGCTTGAGGACAAGCAAAGGTTTAAGCTTGGGGGAGTTGATACGTCTCCGTCGTATCTACTTTTCCAAACACTTTTGCCCTTGTTTTGGACTCTAACTTGCATGATTTGAATGGAACTAACCCGGACTGACGCTGTTTTCAGCAGAATTGCCATGGTGTTATCTTTGTGCAGAAACAGAAGTTCTCGGAATGACCTGAAACTTCATGGAGATTATTTTTGGAAATAATTAAAAATATTGGCAAAAGAATCAAGGACAGGGGCCCACACCCTTTCCATGAGGGTGGGAGGTGCGCCTGCCCCCCAGGGCGCGCCCCCTGCCTCGTGGGCCCCCTGGAGCTCCACCGACCTCAACTCCAACTCCATATATTCGGGTTCGGGGAGAAAATATCAGAGAGAAGGATTCATCGCGTTTTACAATACGGAGCCACCGCCAAGCCCTAAACTCTCTCGGGAGGGCTGATCTGGAGTCCGTTCGGGGCTCCAGAGAGGGGAATCCGTCGCCATCGTCATCATCAACCATCCTCCATCACCAATTTCATGATGCTCACCACCGTGCGTGAGTAATTCCATCATAGGCTTGCTGGACGGTGATGGGTTGGATGAGATTTATCATGTAATCGAGTTAGTTTTGTTAGGTTTTGATCCCTAGTATCCACTATGTTCTGAGATTGATGTTGCTATGACTTTGCTATGCTTAATGCTTGTCACTAGGGCCCGAGTGCCATGATTTCAGATCTGAACCTATTATGTTTTCATGAATATATGTGAGTTCTTGATCCTATCTTGCAAGTCTATAGTCACCTACTACGTGTTATGATCCAACAACCCCGAAGTGACAATAATCGGGACCACTCCCGGCGATGACCGTAGTTTGAGGAGTTCATGTATTCACCATGTGTTAGTGCTTTGGTCCGGTACTCTATTAAAAGGAGGCCTTAATATCCCTTAGTTTCCATTAGGACCCTGCTGCCACGGAAGGGCAGGACAAAAGATGTCATGCAAGTTCTTTTCCATAAGCACGTATGACTATATTCGGAATACATGCCTACATTACATTGATGAATTGGAGCTAGTTCTGTGTCACCCTATGTTATAACTGTTGCATGAATAATCGCATCCGGCATAATTCTCCATCACCGATCCAATGCCTACGAGTTTTTCACATATTGTTCTTCGCTTATTTACTTTTCCGTTGCTACTGCTACAATCACTACAAAACCCAAAAATATCATTTTTGCTACTGTTACCGTTACTTCCATATTACTTTGCTACTAAATACTTTGCTGCAGATATTAAGTTATCCAGGTGTGGTTGAATTGACAACTCAACTGCTAATACTTGAGAATATTCTTTGGCTCCCCTTGTGTCGAATCAATAAATTTGGGTTGAATACTCTACCCTCGAAAACTGTTGCGATCCCCTATACTTGTGGGTTATCAGTCACCACGCCGCGGCTCGGGCTCTCGTAAGCAAAGCCTTCCGTACCGGTTTCTTCTGGCCGACGGCCCGAGCATATGCACAGGACCTTGTCCAACGTTGTATGGGATGCCAGCTTTTCGCCAATCAAAGCCATATGCCGCCTACCAAACTACAAACAATCCCCATTACTTGGCCTTTCGCGGTCTGGGGGCTGGATATGGTTGGACACCTTAAAGGGGGATGCCATAAGAAAAAAATATCTGCTGGTCATGGTAGATAAATTCACTAAGTGGATAGAGGCCAAACCAGTTAAAACGGCCGATGCCGGACCAGTGATAGACTTTATATCCGGTGTCGTACACCGCTATGGTGTCCCACGCAGCATCATCACCGATAACGACTCGAACTTTACAGCTGACGAAGTGCAAACCTGGTGTGCTAACCCGGGCATCAAGCTCGATTATGCCTCCGTCTATCACCCCCAAACAAACGGTTAAGTCGAACGAGCTAATGGTCTTATCATGAGCGGCATTAAGCCTAGACTAGTACGGTCCTTAAAAGAGTCAGACAAACACTGGGTCGAGGAGCTCGACTCCGTACTCTGGGGGCTGCGGACCACGCCCAATCGCACTACCGATTACACACCATTCTTCATGGTGTACGGTGCGAAGGCTGTTTTGCCCTGCGACATAATTCATGACTCACCTCGAGTGCGCATGTACGAAGAGAGAGAAGCCGAACTGGATCGGCAGGACAGTCTAGATACCCTGGAGGAGGAGCGCGACGTTGCAAAATCCCGTTCCGCATTATATGAACAACATGCTCGCAGATACCAAAGCAGAGAAGTGCGGGCCAAGACTTATAATGTTGGTGAACTCGTTATACGCTTGCCAGAAAAGAAAAAGGAAAAACTCAAGCCCAAGTGGGAAGGTCCCTTCGTTATAGATGAAGTTCTCACTGGAGGTGCGTACCGTCTGCGTGATGCATCGGGTAATCGCTTAGAGCCGAACCCGTGGAATGCCGCCAGACTCCGAAGATTCTACGCCTAGAGCCAGACTCATTGTTCGTTTTCTTTTTCTCCTTTTTCCATTTCTTCTCTCTTTAATTTTTTTAGCTTTATAGCTCTTGTGCGGCTAGACCGCACACTTATGAGGTACACATCCTTAAATGTATACGCCCGTAATACTTGGGTGCTTCTTTTACAGAAGCTTATTATCATTTTCCGAGCATCAAGGTCACCACATATGTGTCCTTTTCTAATATATACCTTTTCTTCGCCATTATATGCACCTTTATGATTTAAGTTTTTGCCAAGCTGGGTTGCCTGGCTCCTATACTTATGCCGTACATTCCCGTTTGTTCGGCTAGGCCATAAAGGGAGCACCTCTGTGATTGTTACAGCCGGGTCATCCAGACTTGTATCTCAGACTGGGTGAAGCCGAAAGCTAGCGTTCTGAAGGGAATAATCAGTCGGCGGACTAAAGACATTTTATACTCGTTGAACTATGAATCCCGAGATATTACGTGTACTGCGATTTTTCAAATCACAGTTTGGCATGCATACTAACGCATGTTCACCCAGGGAAAGGAATCCTTAACGGAACTATTCTCTCTGGAAGATGTTTCTTACAATCAATAAGTAATATAACATAGCTAGCCGGATACAACTTATCTGTTCAAGCAACTATGACCCCTACGCTTGGTTTCCACGCATGCCCCGGTATTTATCGCCGGTCCGGTACTCGGAAACACTCCACACCTTCGGGTCCGGAGGTCGAAGCGAAAAGGCCTGCCATGACAATCGTTTTACAATTCGGCTAGGGACAAATTTGTCAATTGAAGTACATAGTCACTTGGACTCAAAAGCTTCTTCCTCTATACCGTCTAACAGGCTGTCTAGCTTATAATCCTGTTGTGAAAACTTGGCGGCTACCTTTACTTGGTCATATACCAAGCTTACTGGAATCTCTTGTCCATCTTACCCTCGAGGTCCGACCCGGGCCATATGATTCGAATCAAGTCCGGTGTACCGCGTTTTCACCATGGCCCTGGCCTCTCGTGCGCCTTCCCGGCAAGCCGATATCTTCCATAATCTAAAGCGGTGCCGAGCTACCTTGAATAGCTTCACAAGCTCCTCCATACTTCCTGGAGGGGATGCAGATGGCCATAAAGCCTTGGCAACACTCCGCGTCGCTTTCCGACCTCGATCGTGCACTTGTGACAGCTCTTGCAGCAGATCGCCTTGAGCTCCGGACATTTCCTCTTCGGGCCGGCCAGTCAGCATACCTGCAGACATAAATCTGTTAACTCATTTTTTACCGCACTACACGAAGGTAAGTTCAAAAGCATACTAAATATGCCGCCCAGTAGCCTCCTGTTCTCTTTTACGATGTCCGCTAGCTGGGCTTGCACGTCTTTTAGCTCTTCGCCCAGATGGGTGTTGGAATCCTGCAGCTTGTTCTTATCATCCCTGGTCCGTGTCAACACACGTTCGCCAGCGGCCAGTTGCTTTTTGGCCTGATGTTTACCCGCCTGCATGATATTCAGTTCCTCTTTCAGTTGATCTAGCGATCCTGCCACAGGAAATACAACAGTATTAACATTACTGGTATATGATTATATTTTTCTGGATGGAGGAGAACGTTACCACGCGGTGCTTCCTTGGATTTCTCCAGATCGGCGGTAACAATAGTTAGCTGGGTCCGACACTTTTCCAGCTCATGAGACAGCATTTTGTTCTTCTCCGTGAGTGGCTGATTATACAATGATCCTTAAGTCAGTTGTTTCAACTGCTTCAAGTCTCGGGGGCTACTGGGATATGATTACCAGATCTATACAATGCGTACTTACCCGCATATCTTTCAAATGCTGGTCACTGGCTCTGGCAAGCCCATCCCGAGCAACTCGGATGTACGCATCAGCCGAGCTGAAGGCATTGAGCTCCTCTTTAGTAAAGCTAGGGTCGCGAAGAGCGGCCCTCCGGCGCCGATGACTCATGGTGCTCTCTACTTCAGAGTTCGTGACGGATACATTATCCGAATCCTCTAAAGGAAGACAATCCGTCGTCACTCCCGTGTCAGCCCCCGCCCTAGAGGCAGGGTCTGGAACCTGACTGGTGGAGGCGCGACCGGCAGGATCCCCAGACATAGTCCGGCGAACGCTCTTCCTGGTAAAACACAGCGGGCAATATCACGGTTCGATGTGACTGCCATGGGGCATATTTAAAGTCATACCTCTTTGATGAAGGCTCGGCCATGCTGTCATTTGCCTTCCTCTTCGAAGACCCACCCGATGCAGGCACCGCTCTCTTACGAGACGCCTCTGGTGCAGCATGGCACGCCGAGCGCCTCCCCTTTGGAGCACAAGATAGTGCGGTGGGTGAGGCATGATGAGGAAGCTCTTTCGGAGGAGATGTCTCCGGATTACTTACATGTGAGGCACGTAGGAGCCCGGGGTAATCGGCCATGATGGCCACTTCCGTGCCATCATAGCTCGCCTCGTAGAAGACTCCCTCCTTGAGCTCTACAAATATGTCCGGATCCTCTTCGAATCCGGGATCGAGGTCCCGGTTATGGCCCTCCAGCTGTGGAGCAGGGCTATGGATCCCCGCGATAACCTTCCGCCATTCCTATTAAAAGTGGACGGGTTAATGTCAATTAAACATGACTCAGGAGAGGATTGAGTAAGGTGGCGGGATTAAAACTCACCCAGTTGGGGGGATTGTACATGGAAAATCCCTCTCGCCGCTTAAGACGAGTGAAATCCTCTTTCTCCCCTTTATACAGATCGGCCAATATTGTGGCCAGAGCGGAGGGGGTGTCCAGACCCTTTCGTCCGCAGCGTGAGGCGTCATCTTCCCCATTGTAGTACCACATAGGGAGCCCTCTGAATTGGAGTGGCTGAACACCTCGCAATATGGAAGTCGCCATTACCTCGATTATTGATAATCTGGACTGGGCAAGTGTCCTTATCTTGCCCATTAATTGTTGGACTTCTGCGCTATCTTCCTCCTCGAGGCTCCGGGGATGCGAGTTGTGACGTTTCCTCAATGGAGCGCTGGAAAATTCAGGAAGGCCCATTCGGACTGGGTCGGGGAGAGCGACATCTTCAATATAGAACCACTCTGAGGGCCACTCTACAGACGCCTTCTTCGGTGTGCCGGACAGGTATCCGGTCCCGGCTATGCGCCATACCTCGGCGCCGCCCACCTCGAATACAGATCCCTTTTGGGTGCGAGGGATGAGGTAGAAAAGCTTCCTCCATAACTCAAAATGGGCCTCGCAGCCCAGGAATAGCTCGCAAAGAGCGACAAAGCCCGCGATGTGCAGGATAGAGGCCGACGTGAGATTGTGCAGCTGGAGGCCGTAGTACTCCAGGAGACCATGGAGGAAAGGGTGGATTGGAAATCCGACGCCTCTTAATAAGAAGGAGATGAAGCACACTCGCTCCCCCCTGGTTGGATTGGGGAAATTTTCCGCCAGGGTTTCGCCGGTGAAAGAGGTTAATCCTGCCCGAACGGGGACTAGATCCGCGGGGGGGATGGAATCCCTGCGTTTGAAGCTTAACTAGTTGGTCATGGGATACTGAACATCTCTCCCAATCGCCTTTTTCAGAGCCATGAGGGCGGAAGGAAGAACAGGGATCGCTAGCCATGTTTGAATGTTTTCTCCTAGCAAGCTCTAAGGATTTTCCGCCTGGTGTGGAATGGCATCTGAGATCCAATCCCTTTAAATAGACGCCTTTCTTACATGGCCAGGGTGTTATGTGCAAAAAATACTCTGACCTTTGGTATTCCCTCGACACGTGGAAGCAGAAGCAACGGAGGTGCAAAAGCCAAAGGGTATGACATTAAATGAAAAGCCGAGTACAACTCTTCGGGTCAGATGCTTTGAAGTATTCGGAGGAGGAACCCACCTTGAAATGCCGAAGACAATCTACGCGCCGGACACATCGTCATTGAAGCCTGGTTTGGGGGCTACTGAGGGAGTCCTGGATTAAGGGGTCCTCGGGCGTCCGGGCTATGTGACATGGGCCAGACTAATGGGTCGTGAAGATACAAGACAGAAGACTTCCTCCCGTGTCCGGATGGGACTCCCCTTTGCGTGGAAGGCAAGCTTGGCATTCGGATGTGAAGATTCCTTTCTCTGTAAACCGACTCTGTACAATCCTAGGCCCCTCCAGTGTCTATATAAACCGGAGGGTTTAGTCCGTAGAGGCAATCATAATCATACATGCTAGACATCTAGGGTTTAGCCATTACGATCTCGAGGTAGATCAACTTTTGTAAACCCCATATTCATCCAAGATAATCAAGCAGGAAGTAGGGTATTACCTCCACCAAGAGGGCCCGAACCTGGGTAAACATCGTGTCCCTATCTCCTGTTACCTTCGATCCTCAAACGCACAGTTCGGGACCCCTACCCGAGATCTGCCGGTTTTGACACCGACAAGAAGCAACTCCGTCACCCATCCAACACTCTACCCCTCTCCCTCCCTCTCTCTCTCTCTCTCTCTCTCTCTCTCTCTGTCCCAACCTATTTCCTGTCCTTCAGTTATGTATGGATGTCGACCGCTCTCCCTCAAGACATAGCTGGGTCTCTCCTTCTCAACACATATACGAGTCGTTCTACCTCTCTAGTTAGGCCTCTGCCTACCCCCTCCCCCCCACCCCCCCCACACACACACCGATACATCGAGTGCTCTAGTCATGTCTCCCTGCCACACACAAACTTGCCCTGTGCCCTCTGACATTCCGGTAGGTCAGTCGCCCTATATCTTTGACTTACACACATACAATTTCGATGGCTCTCTTCATTGATCTCGCACCCACCCACTTAATCCTCTCTTCGACTCTATCAATATCTATGACCCCTCCCTCTCTTCTCGTGGATCGCCCCCTCTATATATGATATGGATAGGCCTCTATTTCACACACATTGCATGCAAAATTTTGTTTGAGATGTCATCGACACATATTCCCACAGATACATTCACGAAATCACACCCGCCAACCAAAAAACACTCACGAACGCACATGCCATCTGTCTAGGTTTGTATCTCTCTCTCACACACCCACGTAGGTGGGGGACGTGCACGAAGAGAAGAGGTGCACGCACGGCGCATGTACTCTCGTCTCTTTCCCAACCACACCCGCGCGGGTACACAGTGGAGCTCATTTCTGTACGAAAAGGCAGCCCACGTGGTAATTTGACACGTGTACTGGTTGTCCACTTGATGGAGGATCGTCTACCACGGGTGGACAAAAAAATTGCTACTTGACATGTTATGTTAAAAAAGAGGCAAACCATGTGGGGCCTACCTTAGAGGCAAGGTTCTATACACTCAAGATGCTCTGTACGTATTACTTTTGATGTGTCCCGTCAACTCATAGAACGAGGAGAAGCTTGCTTACTACGCCGTCTCCCCCGCCCACGGGCGCGATGGCTCACAGGACGAGGTGAAGCTTTCTTACTACTCCTCATCGTATATTGGTTTATTGGTCCCCATTGTATATTGTGTCAAATTTTGACTATAGATTGAACTAACAAAACATTCATGCATGTTACCAAAAATTATATCATTGAAAACTATGTTGAAATACGAATCCAACGATATAATTTTTGTTGACATGCATTAACATTTTGTTAGCTAGATATTTGGTAACAATTTGGCACGAACTACAAAGGTGACCTATAAACCAGGACGGAGGTAGTAGTACTACGCCTTACGCCCGCTCCCTCGCCCACACGCACCGTGGCTCGCAGGACGAGGAGAAAATTTTACTACTCCCTCCGTTTACTCCTCGTCCCAACCTTGGTTAGAGAGATTATCATATTGTTTGGAATATATGTCCTTTAGTTGATTTCAATATGAACTACTAGTACATACTCCAAACACTGATGTATATAGACATATTTTAGAGTGTAGATTCACTCATTTTGCTCCGTATGTAGTCCATATTGAAACGGACGTAATAGTACGCACTCTCCCTCGCCCCTCGACCTTCGCCCACGTGGTGGACGTGCAGCAATTCATTCGGTCTCAAAGAGGCGAAGAGCCAATCGCAAGGTTAATATTTTGGAGATGCCAAGCGCAAGGTTTATAGGAGAACGAGTAGTAGGTGCCGCGTCATTTATAAATACAGTTTTTTTTCTTCAGTGGCATGTACGCAATATAAATAGGTTCATATGGAGAGAAAAGGAAATCGCTCCACTATATACATAGGCAGGACGAGCCTACACGGTTGCTTGCTGGGGTTGCTCTCTTCACACTCTCTCGCACAAAACGACTGTGGCCACATCTCTAACATCCCGGCGGATCACGTCTGCCGGGGGAAGGGGTGGATGCTTAGTGTAGATGCGGTCGCCGTCGCCGACGGTGAAAACCCACTGTCGGCACGTCCCGATCAGGGGTCCCCGCCGTTCTCTCTCACAAAGCCGGTGAGATTGCCTTTGTCCCTTGCTCACTGCCATGATGTGGGCAGTTGCCGCTTCCCTCCGCCCTCCTCTAGGTTGAGCTACGTCCTAACATCCCAGGTACAACTCCCTTTACAGCCAGCTTGCGCCACTGCTCCAGCTGCCCACATCACTCCATGTGGATATTTCTCTACTTCTTTGCCCCGCACATACCTCTACTGGCTTCTACGTACTGTATTTGTGATGAGTTTATGTCTCATCAACTAGTCCCAGTAATCTTATTCTAATCACGCTTCTTCAATTTCTTTGCCACAGGGATGCTCATCTCGATTTTGGTGAAACTGCACAAAATGATCCGATGGTCAAAGGGTTGCAAACTTCATTTCTTCGGAAGCTCCGACGTTGCCAGCAAATTAAAGCCTGGTTAGGTTTTACGGTTCAAGGGCTAGGGACTGCATGGATCGTTTTTTTCTTTAGCTGTCTCTATTCCAAAATAAGTGTCAACTTTAGTAGTAGTACAACTTTGTACTAAAGTTTGCATAAAGTTGAGACACTTATTTTGGAACAGAGGGAGTACATATTGGCTATGATCTGTCAATCATTGAGATGCAATAGCATGCATGTTAGTCTCCTTTGTATTTGATGAAATGTTGCAACGGGCAACCTTGGACGCAAGATACATGAAACAAAAGCTGGAAGCTTCATAGCATTGTACAAATTTATCTCGCTGATAAATTACAGTACGTACTATACTAGTACTACTATGTAAAGAGTTAGGTGTCGCACGGTGTCCAGAAAATATGGTGATGACGTGAGGTGCGCCATGTAATCCCTGAGCCTGCATGTTTTCACTGCTCTCGCACTCCTCCGCTGTAAGAATGGAGAAAATTGTAATCTAGTAGTACCTCCTTTTGCCGAAAGCATCGGACATGCAACAGTCCTACCACCTCAGTAATAATGACCAATGAGCCGTCAAATCACATAGACCCAGCAGTAAGTTGGACGGATGAAGCAACCATCACTCTAGAATCCCCTTCTCTCTTCAACGCAGGCGCCAGTGAGAGGTCGCGTCCGCTCTGCCCGGGCATGAATGCGGCACCGATTCTTTGGAGCGGCGCTGACCGTTTCAGGCAGGAAGCGCGCGCGGGCGATGGAGGGGCTTTGGGTGGGCCAGGCTGGTCAGGAGCGGGCGTGGCAGCGGTCCGCCTGTCCCGACTGGACGCCCGGAAGAGGATGCACCGACTCTCGCGGCTAAATCATAGACTACACACCATCTCTCTGTAGGAGTAGGTCGATGTGTCGCTCTCTCTAACACACACATGCTGTTAAACACACACGCACACGCACACACACATAGGTTTATAGAATAGGAATATCGTGCATGTTACTAGTCCAAGTTACTCACCACTATGACCAGCCTAAGCAATGTAACCAAACGCTCCTTACTCTGCCTTGTTATCTCCCCCGAAAACCCAATGCATGGAGCGCAACTACGCATCGATCAATCAAGAAATCAAAGTCGGCTTGCATGCGAGTTAATACGTGGCCCTGCCTTGTAGCTAAAACGGCATCTCCTAGTTGTTGGGATTAATTGTTGCGTTTAGAGACAGAAATCAGGGCTTTGATTGGAGGAAGGACTGGTCAAGTTTCTCCTTCTCCTCCAATCTGCTTGCACCTTGGTCCCGCTGCACCTTCTAACGTGACTTATTACACCTAGACGGAGGGAGTAGTACGAGATACAGTGGCACACTGACTTAGGTCGAATAGAAGTGCCCAAAATTGTGTGCATGTTATAATAAGGATTCACTTAAAATAGTACGTGAGCGAACAGAGGGATCAATTGGACAGAGTTCACGAGCAGTAGCGAGATGTGTGAAGTAAGATACACCGCTGGCGCTTTTAATTTTTCTTATTAATTTGTTTGTTTCACCCTCTGACTGGTGGGACCCAATGTACTATGTGGAGAGAGGTAAGGTGACTAAGGTTGCATTATTTCTGTACTACCAACACTGCTTTAAATCCCAAAAGACCTTACCACCAAACCCACATGACACGATTATGATTTAAATCCCAATGACCCGCATGCAAAAAAACACGGCATGCTTGTCACACGAATGCAGGAATGTATAAAAGGTTATTTTCCTTTCGTTGAACATAATGGGAGGGTAGTGTAGCTGGTTAGCCTGTTCGCTCATCAAACTTGAGGTCTCAGGTTGGATAACTACACTTGAGCATAATTTTGTTTTTGTTTGACTTCTTTCTTCCACCCAATGACAGGTAGGCCCGCATGACAGAGAGAGAGAAAGTGATCTGGGGTGGTGCCAGGAGGATTCTTTGGCTGGTCAAAATGGATGGATACGGAGCTATACGATCTCGTAGTGACCGTATAATCACCTCATCACGTATACGCTGCAACCTCGGCGCTTGTTTTCTAGGGTTTGGACTCTTCACACTCTCTCTCCAGTATATATATACACGCTGGAGACTCAGCGCTTGTAGTTGCTCTCTTCACACTCTCTCACCCTCTCCAGATCTAAACAAGACTTCGTTGGCCTCTCACTCTCCCCTCGCTGCTGGTTAAAGAGCTGGCAGGATCCGTCCGCCGGGAAGGGAAGGAGGCTTAACGCTGTCGCCGTCGGCAAGGGAGGGAATCCACCACCAGCGTAGCTGTTCTCTTTCGCCTAGCGGTGGCGCATGAGTGCCTCCGACCGCTTCTTCCTCGTCGTCGTACGTAGTGTGGGCCGAACGGCCTCCGGTCGCCCACCGAACCACACCCCAAGAACCTTAAGGTATAATTTACTTATTCCACATGCATTGCTCTAGCTGCATGTGGGCTTTTTCTGCTTCTGCACTCGAATCTAGGTGTTGGATCAAACAGGGAAGTAGTGGGGAAAGTTGTATAGCCTGAATCTAGGACGTGGTTCAAAGAGGAAAGGAATGGGGGAAAGTAGTGGGGAAAGTTGTATAGCATGAATCTAGGACGTGGTTCAAAAAGGAAAGGAAGGGGAGAAAGTAGTGGGGAAAGTTGTATAGCATGAATCTAAGATGTGGTTCAAAGAGGAAAGGAATGGGGGTACGTAGTGGGGAAAGTTGTATAGGATGAATCTAGGACGTGGTTCAAAGAGGAAAGGAAGGGGGAAAGTACTAGTACAGACTGGCTATCAAGCACCTACGTTGGTCGAAAAGGGAAAACAATGACAAACGCAATACGCACATCTGTAACGAACTGATCTTTTTGTTTTGGGGGACAAGGCTGTAGAGTTTGAGCATGACTAGATTTGCTGCGCTCACATAGGGAAAGGTGTCTAAAGATAACAAAATAGGGACCAACACAAATATGCTCCTTGGTTGTTTGTTCTTTGTTGCAACAGACTGTGCATCACCCCTTCATACATCGGTAGATGCACATGGTGCTGGTGCGTCCACTGTCCCGTGCAACTCTTTAGCTGTTATTAATCTAAGGCCCTGTTTGGTTAAAAAGTCCCTAGTCCCTACCTGCTTGGTTCCAGGGACTAAACATGGACTAGAGGTTATTAAATAACATGCTAAAAGACCATGTTACCCCTAGTAATGAACTAATAGAGACAAGGTGCGATGCGGGGCAGGGGCAACTGTTGGAAAAAGTCCCAAAAAGACTCCCCCTCGGGGTCTTCTTTCTTTAGTCCCAAATGCCCACTTTTAGTCCCTAAAAGTCCCTCCTGTTTGGTTTAGATGGGACTGACACAGACTTTTTTTAGTCCCTACACCAAAAAGTCCCTGTAAACAAACACCCTCTAATAATGCCGCTGGAAAATTGATGCAATGCCACAGTTAAAAGCAAATTACATGTTTAACGAATTTTATTGTTAATACAATCTCTCTGTTAATATTAATCAATGCCACCATTTGAGAGATGCTACTGTCTTGCTTTCTTTCCCATTTAGATAATTTAGATGCTTCTTTTTGTTGGCTTCTGTGTCATCCACCGTTATTGACCACTAGTTGTTTCCTTTGCACCTCTGTGTAAACAGGGTTATCTACTTCACCTCGTTGCTATTGTGACCTTTTGTTGCACTGCACAAAACACTTTTGTTTTAAGAGTGTTTTGTGCAGTTCGACCAAAATGTCACACCGACAACATTGCTTGATTGCTTGATCTTAGTGGAACTGCACAAGAGGAGATCTTACTTCCTATCCGTGTTGGCAAATTTAGTTCAGATCTTCTTCTTGTGAGTTGTTTGAATTCCGCATCATGAGAGGTCAGTACTAGCTTTCTTTAACATGATTGTGCAGTGTGCTTTCATATGGCTACTTGTACGGTAATGTTGCTTGATTTTAGTGAACTGCACAAATGGAGACAAGACTTCCAATCTGTATGTGCACCGTAATATCCCAGTGAGGTAAGATAAGGATATTTCACAACTGTTGGCCTGTATTTCGCCACTTTCATCAAAAAATTAATGTCGTTATTTGGTGCTATACTTGTGCTCCCTAATTGACATGCCAAATCTTACATTGAAGGTGAAGCTTGTCTGTTATTGAACCAAGTGATGAAGGGGAAGAACAAGCGGAAGAAAAAAAAATCAACTCCCGGTGCTATAATGAAGCACTGGAACTGTGATGACACAAGTAATGATATAGTTTTGCATCTTAATTTATTGCTATGGCTGGAACGAGCAATTGTTTTGCCACTGATTTGATGCCACTCTTAATGTAATATGTAATTATCTCTACTTGTGCAAACAGGGATCTTCTTTGAAGATACCATATATTTTAGTGGAACTGCACAAGAAGATGTTGGAAACATTGTTTTTTAAAACTAATTGAGGAGTATATAGTAAGCATGGCAACCACAGTAGATAACAACAGATGGTTCCAGAGAAGTGCTTGATCTATATGCTCTACACAATAAGCCTCCTGACAAAGGTTGGTACTCGCCCACGGATTTCATCCATATGATTGAGCTTTGTCATCTCTATTGGTGTTGTGCTACTGTTTAGATATTGTCATGAGAAAGTGGTATTGTCCTTGAGAAGTGCTTCATCTGTGTTGTTTGAAATATTTCCTTTCCTTTTTTCCGAGCAAACAGAGATGCTAGCATTTAGTTGTCCTCTTGTCTTTGCACAACAGGATCATCCTCCTCTGGTGAAGTATATGGAGTAAGTGAAGTGACTAGTTCCGATTATGCCAGGATGAAGAAGCCCTATCTATCTTCTCATTAGAAGGAGCAGTTGAAGGATGGTTACATTACTCCCCACAAGATCAAACTAACTTCAGCTCAGAAGGACTGGCATATCTCCATCTTTTTGCTGTGATGCGCAAGTACAATGTTGTTCTAGGATTCTTTCCGGTGAGTTCCATTTTTTTAAAGTGTGCTCTACATGGACAGTGTACGTGCCTGTTTAAACTGTCAATTCCATAGTATAGTTTGCTTTACAAATCACTTTTTTTTGTATTTGTGCAAACAGGGGTGCTCAGCTTGATTTCTATGGAACTACACAAAATGTTTATGAATACATCGAATCATTCATTTCCACCACAAGAAAGGAGGTGCCGATATGTTTAAGGCGTTGCAACATATAAGGGTGAAATCATACAAGCTATGCGCGAATTGGTTGATTTTGGTGGAAATGCACAAAAAGAACAGCTGGTTTATTTAGCACGAGGTGTCATGTCAATGTCCGAACTGATGGCAAACCCTGCCCATTCCACAATCGTTGGCATTTGATATTTTAGAATGGGAAAACCTTGTCAAAGTTTGCTCATTGATGTACGCAAAACAACAAGCATTTGACATTTTGGAATGGGACAACCTTGTCAAATTTTGCTCATTGATGTTAGCAAGAAGACATGCGTTTGATATTTTCGAATGGGGCGCCCTTTGCTGTCAGCAGCGTCAATCTATTTTTCTTTATTCTTTAGTTGTGAAGTAAATATTGGCTCTGACATGTGAATCGCTGAGATGCATAACCATCGATTGTTTTGAATGTTCTCTATGAATTTCCAGGCCTGTGTGTTTGATTGCAATGTACAGGAACGCTAAAAATCTGCTCAAACTCTTTGTACTCCGGTCAAAGTAGAGATACTTTAACTGCAGACAAAACTTGTATGCAGACTAAAAAGGACCAGAGGGAGTACATGTGAAACTGCTGCAAACGAGGTGATCACCCTGGGAATAATGCTAGTACGTTTTGTTTTGCATGTTCATCCAATGCCAGTGATACAAGAATTCGAACTAATCGAACTAAATTCATTCATCCACGGTCGGATTTCATATAAACATGTCGGATTCATTACATTTCATACATTCTTCAACTAACAAGGGGTGTGTTGGAGGTATAATTAATTAACCGAAGCTACCCACCTGTGTCTGGCTGAGCCAAACAGAAGCTTCTTCTCCAGCGGACTGAGCTTCAGTGACTTAACTGCAGGTGCAGTTTTGTAACTGACATGTGGCCCAGATGCTTGTTGGGCCCACGTGTCAGTGAGCCAACTGCACCAGCAGTTAAGTAGAAGCAGCGTCCTTCTCCAACATAGCTCTCTGACTCCACGTCGCCGCCAAGAAGCTAATCGCCCGCCAATGGTCAACCCGCCTAGCTTGGCTTCAACCGGAGGGTAGTAGCGGTGGCCTTACTTGGACCCGAGCGGCAGCGACCTACCGTGTTCTACCCTTCCTCGTTTTCTGTGTGGCACGACCTCGTTGATAGCGGGGCGGGGCCTCGACAGAGCCGGCGATGTCCTCTATCTCGTTGTTGGAAGGGTGGGGCCTCGACGGAGTAGGGCCTCCGCCTCGGTGCCGGCGGGGTTGGGCCTCGGCGGAGCTGGCGGGGCGGCGCCTCAGCGGAGCGGGGGAAATCCTTCCCTCGTTGCCAGCGGGGCGGCGCCTCGGTGGAGCGGGGGAAATCCTTCCCTCGTTGCCGGCAGGGTGGGGCCTCGGCTGAGCCAGCGATGTCCTCTGCCTCGTTGTTGGAAGGGTGGGGCCTCGATGGAGTAGGGCCTCCGCCTCGGTGCCGGCGGGGTTGGGCCTCGGCGGAGCCGGCGGTGTCCTCTGCCTCGTTGTTGGCGCCGCGGGGCCTCGGAGGAGCAGGGCCTCGTCGACGCCAGTGGAGCGGGCACTCGTCAAAGCCGGCATTGTCCTCTGCCTCATCCTCGGTCTCGCCAAACAGCGCCTCGCCCGCTTCATCGCCCTCTTTGTAGGCGGCTGCAGCCCCCGCCACCCGCATGTGGTACCGCCAGCGGTCGAGGCGGCCCTCGCGAGCGGAGCGGTACGAGTCGAGCAGTGCCTCCTCCTCCGTCCGCTCCGCGGCTATCTGCTCCTCCGCCTGCAGGTGCTCCTGGATGAGATGGTGGTTGTAGGCGGCATCGGCCTTCGCCTCCCTGAACTGCTCCTCACGCTTCTGCCTCACCGTGTCCATGTATTGGGCACGGGCCTCGCCAATGGTCATGGTGCAATGCACCGGCGAGGATGGCGCGGAGGAGGGGGTTGGCGCCGGATTGTCGACTACCATGTTCTCCATTGGGACGTCGTCATCCTCCGGCTGCGTGCCGGCCAGGCAGTCGGGAGCAATGGCTGCCATCTCCTTGTGGTCCGTCGTCCGGCCGTCCTGAAGAGCACTGGAGTGCGAGGAAGCCATGGTGGGCAGTAGTGGTGTTGACAGGAGAAAGGGAACGGAGGCGGATGACTGCGGCTATGGCTGGTGCAGCAGTTTATATAGCAATGGTGGGCAGCGGAGGGACGGACGTGTGGCGCCGGAGTAGCTGCCTCGGCAACCGTGTATCATTAATGTGGGCGGCAGACGGACGGACGGACGGTACTTGTGTCGTTTGAAGGCGGAGCAATCGCCTGCACCAGGAAGCGGGGCGGGCGGCACTGACCGTTTAGGGCGTAAAGCACGCGCGGGCGAGGGAGGCGGTCTGGGTGCGCCAGGGCAGTCGGACTCGTGCTTGGTAGCGGGTCGGTCCAGCAGCCGGATATGCCGGCTCGCCAACGAGCTCGCTGAGCTGAGCGATGACAATCAGACGATAGACGTAGCTTCCGACCAGGAGCTGGCGCCACTGTCCAAGCCGGTTCATGCCGTGTTCACCATAGAGCAGGCGCGGCCGCACTTCGACGCCCTAATGGCGGAAGAGCTACCAGCGCAGGAGGACCTCTGCTGCAACCTCCGTCTCGTCAACGAGCACCGATGAACAAGCAAACGACAATGCCATCACGGACATGTGGCCCTATGATCCTGGCTTCCCGAATGAGCAGCGGGCGCTGTACCAGACCATCCGTAGGGCCCGCAAGGCCCTCTCCGTCGTCCTTCCAGTTGTTGCGCTCGCCGTGGCGCCGCCGTCTCGTGTTGTCAACATGGTCAATAGACATGAGGAATGAGGAGATGGCTTTACTTGGAGAGGATGACAGTGGGGACCCACCAGGGCCATAGCCGCACGTACGCAAGTGCCTCCTTATTATATACTACAACTGTATTTTTTTGCTTCTTCCTGGTTACCTGACATCACGGTCCCACACCATTGTCAACCTATATAGTCAATAAACGAGAGAATTGCACAAGGAGCGGCCGACAGCTGGGACCAAGCAGCTCGAGCAGTATTTGTGTTTTTGAGGTGTGAGCACTGCAGAGTTTTTCTTGAGCGATGTTTTCATTTTTTTGAGACCGATGTTTTCGTTGTTGTTCAAAGGAGAGCAGGGTATTAACTGGGCGGGCTGTGGCCCATCTAGCCCAGGCCAGGTATCCAGCCCAGATATTAAATTTTTTCAAGCTGAAAATGGCTAGCCCAGCTATACTTGTTTTTGAGGAATATCCAGGCAAGGTCAACTTGTTATTCACCCCCCCCGCTGGGCTGCAAATCTTTCCTAGGAGGGATGCATTAGGCTTAGCAAGAAAACAGGCTTTAAGAAATAATAAGTGGGATGTAATTATAAAAACTGCGCTATAACTATAAAAAATGCACCAAACACGTAATTAGTTTATGAAATATTATTTTTGGATTTAGAAAATTTAAATTTCATTAATTGTTGCACGCGCAATGTTTCGTTGGAGTTTTAAGTAAGACAAATTTATATTGAAATCTTATTTAATCTGACTAGAAATTTAGGGATAAAAATATTTCGGATCCCATCAAAATGTGGGAAATTTTATTGAATTCTGTTTTCAACGGTTGGAAATTATTAATCGTTGTCCTAGCTAGAAAATGGGCTGTACTTTTAACAAACTGTAAATGGGTGTAGTAAATTCCATTAGAATTCAAAAATGGGCTGGACATTCTTACAAATCTCAAATGGGCTATAAGTTCTCTGCCACACACTTGTGGGCCTACTAAGTTGACGCGTCCCCTAAAAAATAAGTTGACGCGTATGCAAGGCTTTATCAACTTATAGTCAACACACGGTTCTAGCAACAGTGGCCGTTGGATATCCATCCAACGGATGCCGTGCTTCTTCTTCAATCTCGGATATTCTAGCTTTACCCGCCCAAAAAATGATTCCTCCCCCTGACATCTGGGGCGCACCGTTACGGAGGCTGACCTGTGGGCCTACTAAGTTGACGCGTACCAAGGGCTTTGTAAACTTAGTCAATATAAACGATTCTAGCTGCAGTGACCGTACGATGTCCATCTAATGGCCGTCGTGCTTCTTCAACCTCTGGTCTTCTTGCTCCAGCCGCCCAAAGCAGCGCCGGTCGTGCCGCCTGCTCCTGCCTCCCGTGGCCGGCTGTGCTGCCGCGGAGGCCTCACAGCCCCCTACTACTCCCACCGCTGGCCAGGCCCTGCGGCGACGGCAGCCTCACACCGCAGCCGAACCAGTGAACCCTCGTACTCCTCTCCGCGTGGGTATCCACTGCCGCGCTTCCCTGGCTCCGCTTCGTTCCCTTCCTAGGGCTCGCCGTCGTCCACTACCTTGGTGCTCTCGGCGCGGCGTGGTAAATGTGGTCAACGAACGACTTCCATCGGAAGAGTACTGTACGTTGAGAGGCTGACAACTGGGTCCACGGCTGCAGCAAGGAAGTGCCTCCTTATTACACGCAAAATAATTATTCCTCCACCTGACAGCAGGGACCCACCGGACGGGCCACCGTATTTCATGAAAAAAAATGTTTCCCTCCTGACTGCTGGGACCCACCGCTACATCTTCGCACTCAAGGAAGTGCGTCCATATTACAGGCAAAAAAATGATTCGCCCCCTGACTGCTGGGACCCACCAACTACATCTTCGCACGCAAGGAAGTGCCTGACAGTCGGGACCCACCCGGTCGAAGCGTACGTAGCGTTGTCATTCTGGTCGTAAACGTGTACGTACATACTGGTCGGTCGGTCTGTCTACAGGCTGCAGCGATGAACCGTGTCCATTTAAGGAAGGGCACGTGTCGTAGTAGAGGCGCGCACGTAGCATGTACACGTATGTACAACGGCCAGGGTGCAAGAAAGTAAATACGGCCACGTATGTACAAACGGGCGGGGTCTCGAACGCCTACTCGCGCATACGTATGGCCAGGGCTCGTGTACATGGCTGGGTCGGAACGGAGAAACTGCGTCGTCGTCGTGTTCATGGGGAGGCAACAGAATGCGTCGTGTTCATCGGGAGGCAACGGAACGCGTGCTGTTCATCGGGAGCCAACCGGCTTGGACGGAACAGCCGATGGAAATGAGGCCTGGCGTACCGCGGAACGGAGGAAACAGCCTTGTGTTCGACCGACCACGGTCGAAACGGGATCCTGTTCATCGGGAGGGGTCTGGCGTACCGCAAAATGGAGGAAATGGACCTCCTACGGTCGAAACGGTGTCTTTTGGATCGGGAGGGGTGTGGCGTACCGCAAAACGGAGGAAACGGACTTGTGTTGGAGCGCTACGGTCGAAAAGGGGGTCCTGTTCATCGGGAGGGGTGTGGCGTACCACAAAACGGGACTCCACGGGATACTGTTCATCTCCACCATCGACTGCCTCCACGGGCTACTGTTCATCCACCGTCGACTGCCTCCATGGGCTACTGTTCATCCACCGCCGACCTCCTCCAGCCTCCACCTGCGACTGTTCATCCACGGGCTCCTGTTCATCCAGCCTCCACCGCTCCTCCACCGGCTACTGTTCAAGCAGCCCTCTCCACGGGGTCCTGTTCAACTAACCCTCCACGGTCTACTGTTCATCCAGCCCTCCACCGGCTACTGTTCAACCATCCCTCCACCGGCTACTGTTCAACCAGCCCTCCACGGGGTCCTGTTCATCCAGCCCTCCACGGGCTCCTGTTCATCTACCGGCTCGATCGATCGGGGTCCTGTTCATCCAGCGGCAACGGCCTGTACTAGCACGGGGTCCTGTTCATCCAACCCCCCATTGGGAACTATTCATCCAAACCCCCCAACAACGCTCACTGTTCATCAAGGGAAGGAGGCAGCAGTGTTCGATTGGCTTCAGTTAGCAGGAGCAGCGAAGGAATTGCTCGATCAAGTTCAGTTAACAGCCATCGATCGATCGCTCGGGTTCAGTAACGTGTAGCCTGTAGTGCAATCGCTCGAGTTCAATAGGCGAACGCCTCGCTCGGGTTCAGTTAGAGCCCAATGCCTCGCACCCACGCGTCTAGGTGTACGAGAGAAACGCGCATCGCTCGGCCCCCAACCACCCACTGTAACCAGGAACTCCCCGACATTTTCCTCGCCCTCGCTTCTACCATGGTTTTTTCCGTCATGCACGGCCCAAAGAATGTCATGTAGCTGCGTCTCCGGCCCGCCTAGGACGAAAATCCCATTTTATGTCATGAATTTTTCATAGAAGTAGGAGTCCACACATCTATGATGATACCGGTTTTTGTCACAATTATTGTCATAGAAGTGTCATAAGCATGACAGAATTTTTTTTCGTTCGGCCCAAAATGTCACGGACGTGTCTTTTTTTGTAGTGAGTATATATATCCACTAAGGGTTTTAGTCCTTTAACTTTTTAAGGATTGCTTAGGGATGTCCTTACGACTTGTTTATTTCAGTTCTTCACAATGTGATGCTCTATATGTGCAACTATTTGCCGTGCAGTTCAATTTCATCAATAACAGTTTCAACAATACCACTATGAATTACGATATTTGGTTGCTGTTAAGGATATTGCAGTTAACATGCCTTTTCGTTTTTCAATTGTTGTTTAGGGACATGCATTGTACTGAATGACTAAATATGCAATCCCAGGCTACATATCAACAAGGAAGAGTGTTACCTTAATGTTCAAATGATGTCTAGATATACATGTAATAAAATCTTATATAATGGGATGGATGGAGTGTTGTACTACATCATTTTTCAATTGTTTTTTTATCTTCTAATATTAACTTGGTGCTCTTAGGTACATATATCATTGCCAAAGATCCACACTTCGACCCTTTCTGCGTATGGGGCAATGAGATATTCATGAACCAGCATCAAGTGAGGAAACTGATAAAGATTGTTACTAAATGGGTCAAAAGATGTCAATCGAACTATTTGTTTACACTTTATGCAAGACAACAGTGAACTGCAGGATGGTAAGTAAGAACCCTGTAGCCTTCTTTTTACTGCCCGTAATGAGTTGTGTTAGATAACAATATCTGAATCTTTTTTATTTTGCAGTGGATCCTGAAGCAGTTTACTCAAGATTACCTCTCACACTACATGATTGGCGGCCGGCCATCACAAGGGGTTGGACTAGAGTCCTGCATGCCTTCTTCATCCAGGAGAGCACAATAGGGCCATTCGGCTTCACCTTGTTCAGCAACCGGAATGTCTGTCGCCTCTTTCTTTACCATCTGTAATAGTACAAGTATAGAACCCTGGTTCATCATTCTTTATTTGGTGCTTATGTAATTCTTAAACATATGTACCTGTGAATCGAATAATGCATTGGTTGTTTGAACCTAATGGATATGAATAAAGCTATAGCCTACTTTCAAGTTTAAATTAGGTACAATTTTAAACAGCAGCAATTAAATTAGGGCGAAATTACGTTGTGCAGGTCATTACGGCACACATGGTTGGTAAAACACAAACGTTTGCGGTATACACCATGATCCGAGACGGTTCATAGAGAGGAAACATGTGCAAGCATGCACACAGTTGCCGTTTGCAAAGCGTGTGTGATGTCAGACACTGTCACATATGGTGCGGGAAAAATAAAAGTGTGTGATTGTCTACCTATCAAACACGGTTTATAATCCTGACCAGTTTGTGATGTGCCAGGCATCATAAAACTCCCGTGCCTGGAATCTACCTGCTTTTAGGTAAAATCACAAAACTCTGACTGCGATGGCAATGGGAGCACAAACGAGTAGCAAGGATGAAGCGTTTGGGATATTCGAGATATCGAAAATGGTTATATAGGGACAACTGTATGCATCAAGGCTACATATCCCCGACGGTTTCTGGGTTGTGTGGGAAGGACCCCCCTATCGCCCACACTCACTTGGCGACGGTTCCAAATGCCGTCACGGAAAGGGGTTAAAAACCGTTTGTATAGCACCGACGCGCATCAGTGGATGGTGAGCCTATGCCTTGGAAGATGGACGACAGACCTACTTCATCAAGAACTCCTTCATCACCACCTCTGAAGAAAGAGACATAAATACATGGGTATGGGCACTCCCCTTGGCAACTGCCAAGCTTGGGGGAGGTGCCCCGGTATCGTATCACCATCACACCTCTACCTTTATCGTTTTCTTAGTTCGATCCTTTTTGTTATATCTTGATCTAGTAGAATAAAGTTTTAGTATGATCTAGCTTTGAGTTTTGCTTTATGTTCCCTCTATGTAATCGAGTCCTTGAGTTATATATAATAAATAGTAGTTTTGAGTTGAGGGCTTTCTTTTTTTGCTATGATCTTGAGGGAATTAAATAAAAGAAAGAATAAAAAGAAATAAAAGAAATAAAAAGTTCATATATTGATCTTATGGAGAGTAATGACTTCACATATAAAGGCTATGATGAATGAAAGTTGTTGAGAGTTGACAAACATAGTTTTGGTCATTGTTGCAATTAATAGGAAGTAATAAAGAAAGAGAGGCTTCACATATAAATATACTATCTTGGACATCTTTTGTAATTGTGAGCACTCATTAAAATATGAAATGCTAAAAGGTTGATGTCGGACAAGGAAGACAACATAATGGGTTATGTTTTCTTATATCCGAATAGAAGTTATATTGTCATGGATCCTCCAACATGCTGAGCTTGCCTTTCCCTCTCATGCTAGCCAAATTCTTTGCATTAAGTAGAGATACTAGTTGTGCTTCCAAACACCGTTAAACCCAGTATTGCCATGAGAGTCCACCATACCTACCTATGGATTGAGTAAGATCCTTCAACTAAGTTGTCATCGGTGGAAGCAATAAAAATTGCTCCTCTAAATATGTATGATCTATTAGTGTGAAGAAAATAAGCTTTATACGAACTTGTGATATGGAAGAAATAAAAGCGATAGACTGCATAATAAAGGTCTTTATCACAAGCGGCAATATAAAGTGACGTTCTTTTGCATTAAGATTTTGTGCATCCAACCATAAAAGCGCATGACAACCTCTGCTTCCCTCTGTGAAGGGCCTATCTTTTATCTTCTGCCCTTATACAAGAGTCATGGTGATAGTCACCTTTCCTTTTTACACTTTTTCCTTTGGTAAGTTCTGTGTGTTGGAGAGATCTGGATATATATATATCCACTTGGATGTAGGTTTTCATAAAGTATTATTGTTGACATTACCCTTGAGGTAAAATGTTGGGAGGCGGAACTATAAGCCCCTATCTATCTCTGTGTCCGATTGAAACTTTGAACCCATAAGTATCGTGTGAGTATTCGCAATTGTGAAAGATTATATGATAGTTGAGTGTGTGGACTTGCTGAAAAGCTCTTGAATTGACTCTTTCCGATGTTATGATAAATTGCAATTGCTCCAATGACTGAGATCATAGTTTGTTAGTTTTCAATAAAGTTTTTGATTCATACTCTACCTTGTGAATGAATTGTTACTTTAGCGTAAGAGATTATATGGCATTATATGTTGCTATTCTAAAGATGGTCATGATACCCTCATGTCCATATTTTATTTTATCGACACCTCTATATCTAAACATGTGGACATATTTATCGATATCGGCATTCGCTTGAGGACAAGCGAGGTCTAAGCTTGGGGGAGTTGATACGTCCATTTTGCATCATGCTTTTCTATTGATATTTATTGCATTATGGGCTGTTATTACACTTTATATCACAATACTTATGCCTTTTCTCTCTTATTTTTTAAGGTTTACATGAAGAGGGAGAATGCCGGCAGCTGGAATTCTGGACTGGAAAAGGAACAAATATTAGAGACCTATTCTGCACAACTCCAAAAGTCCTGAAACTTCACAAAGCATGTTTTTGGAATAAATGAAAAATATTGGGCAAATAAAATACCAGAGGGGTGCCACCAGCCAGCCACAAGGGTGGAGGGCGCGCCCTACCCCCCTGGGCGCGCCCCCCGACCTTGTGGGCCCCCTAGCAGGCCTCCGGTGCCCATCTTTGGCTATATGGTGTGTTTTGACCTGGAAAAAATTGAAAGGAAGCTTTCAGGACGAAGCGCCGCCGTCTCGAGGCGGAACCTGGGTAGAACCAATCTAGGGCTCCGGCGGAGCTGTGCTGCCGGGGAAACATCCCTCCGGGAGGGGGAAATCGTCGCCATCGTCATCACCAATGATCCTCTCATCGGGAGGGGGTCAATATCCACCAACATCTTCACCAGCACCATCTCCTCTCAAACCCTAGTTCATATCTTGTATTCGATCTTGGTCCCTAAACCTGAGATTGGTACCTATGGGTTGCTAGTAGTGTTGATTACTCCTGATAGTTGATGCTAGTTGGTTTATCCAGTGGAAGATTATATTTTCAGATCCTTAATGATAATTAATACTCCTCTGATTATGATTATGAATATGCTTTGTGAGTAGTTACGTTGGTTCCTGAGGACATGGGAGAAGTCTTGTTATAAGTAATCATGTGAATTTGGTATTCGTTCGATATTTTGATGAGATGTATGTTGTCTTTCCTCTAGTGGTGTTATGTGAACGTCGACTACATGACACTTCACCATTATTTGGGCCTAGGGAAGGCATTGGGAAGTAATAAGTAGATGATGGGTTGCTAGAGTGACAGAAGGTTAAACCCTAGTTTATGCGTTGCTTCGTAAGGGGCTGATTTGGATCCATATATTTCATGATATGGTGAGGTTTACCTTAATTCTTCTTTCCTAGTTGCGGATGCTTGCGAGAGGGGTTAATCATAAGTGGGAGGCTTGTCCAAGGAAGGGCAGCACCCAAGCACCGGTCCACCCACATATCAAATTATCAAAGTAACGAACGTGAATCATATGAGCATGATGAAAACTAACTTGACAACAATTCCCATGTGTCCTCGAGAGCGCTTTGCTTTATATAAGAGTTCGTTCAGGCTTGTCCTTTGCTACAAAAAGGATTGGGCCACCTTGCTGCACCTTGTTTACTTTTATTACTTGTTACCCGTTACGACTTATCTTATCACAAAATTATCTGTTACCGATTTCAGTGCTTGCAGAGAATACCTTGCTGAAAACCGCTTGTCATTTCCTTCTGCTCCTCGTTCGGTTCGACACTCTTACTTATCGAAAGGACTACGATAGATCCCCTATACTTGTGGGTCATCAGTTTCACTTAGATTTATTTGAGAGTTAGTAAATTTTTGAACAAATGCTCTCATGCTTCACTTAGATTTATTTGAGAGTTAGTAAATGTTTGAAGAAATTATCTCATGCTTCACTTATATTATTTTGAGAGACGAAAAATTATATGCTCATGTTCTTCACTTAAATTTGTTTGAGATTATCAAAAGCAATTGCAACATATTAAATTAGTCCCAAAGTGATAGATATTCAAGAAGGATATAATAAAAAATTTCATGAAGATCATTGGACAAAATAAACTTGATTCTTTGTAATAGTTTTGAGATATGATGATAGTGATATGTGAGTAATGCTGATGAGTAATTATGCTTTAGTAAGAATATTGGTGTTAAGGTTTGTGATTCCCTATGCAAGCACGAAAGTCAATAGTTATGCAATGAAATTACATTCTACTTGTGGTGCATTATTCGGTGTTAGTTATGCTTAATGCTCGCTTACGTGATTTTTCGTTTCTTTGTTGGTTGCTTCTCAATCTTATTGCTAGCCTCCATTTGTACTAAGTAGGAATACTACTTGTGCATCCAAAATCCTTAAAACTAGTTTTTCCATATGAGTTCACCATACCTACCTATATGCGGTATTTCCATGCCGTTCTAAGCAAATTTGTATGTGCCATCTCTAATTTTCAAAATAAATAACCTTTTTGTGTGCCTGTACCACTCATGAAGCGGCAGGGGGTGGCCAATATTTTCTATGCTAGATGTGTTATTCTCAATATGAGTGTTTATACACTTGTCATTGCATGAGAGTATGGCGGTAATAGGGATGCCCAGTCCCAAAATGAAAAAGGAATTTACTTTATGTTGTCAAATAATAAATTCCTTGGAAAGTGTTGGTATGGACGGCACCCATGGATACGACTAGCCGTGGAATGTGAAAGAATGTTAGAAACAGAAATATTCTTTATTTTATGTTTGGGAACCGCCTATGATATATCTAGCATGGAAAGTGTTGGGAATTACTCGGTCACTTTTGTTGACGGGAAAAGTATACCTCTCAAAATGTTTTATTTCTCAATTTTCGCTTTGAGCTCTGGCACCTCTACAAATCCCTACTTCCCTCTGCGAAGGGCCTTTGTATTTACTTTATGCAATTTTTATTTTTATTTGAGTCTCCATCTTCTCTTATAAAGCACCAATAAGGGGCACTATGATCGTACTTGAGCATTGGATGTAGCTAATATGTGAGTGTGTTTTATGAATGGATCAATGATTGAGCATGATGGGCTAGTGATAACTTGCTTTAGTGTTGATATTTTGAAAGACATGGTTGCTTATTGATATGCTTGAGTATTGAAATATTCATGTCAAAACTAGACTATTACTTTGAACCATATAAAAGTCCATATGTCCATGCTACAAAAGAAAGGAATATGTGATGAACATATTAGGCAGCATTCCACATCAAAAATTCTATTTTTTATCATTGACCTACTCGAGGACGAGCAGGAATTAAGCTTGGGGATGCTGATACGTCTCCAACGTATCTATAATTTTTTTATTGTTCCATCCTGTTATATTATCATTCTTGGATGTTTTACAATCATTTTATAGCAACTTTATATCATTTTTGGGGACTAACCTATTGACATAGTGCCCAGTGCCAGTTGTTGTTTTTTGCTTATTTTTTTACTTCATAGAATATCAATACCAAACGGAGTCCAAACGTAGCGAAAATTTTGGAGAATTTTTATGGACCAGAAGGAACAACATGGGCCAAAGAAGTACCAGAGCGGTGCCCTGAGGGGTGCACAACCCACCTGGGCGTGCTTGGGGGCCCAGGCGCGCCTTGGTGGGTTGTGCCCACCTCGGTGGCCTCCCACACCGCTTCTTCACCCTATAAATACCCAAATATTTCAGAAACCCGAGGGGAGTCGACGAAACACAATTCCAGCCGCCGCAAGTTCCAAAACCACGAGATCCACTCTAGACACCATCACGGAGGGTTTCATCATCATCATCATTGGTGCCTCTCTGATGATGCATGAGTAGTTCATTGTAGACCTACGGGTCCGTAGGCAGTAGCTAGATGGCTTCTTCTCTCTTTTGATTCTCAATACAATAGTCTCTTGGAGATCTGTTTGATGTAACTCTTTTTGCGGTGTGTTTGTAGGGATCCAATGAACTTTGTGTTTATGATCAGATCTATTTATCCATGAAAGTTATTTGAGTTTCTTTGATCTCTTATATGCATGATTACTTATAGCCTCGTATTTCTTCTTCGAATCTTCGGTTTAATTAGGCCGACTAGATCGATTTTTCTTGCCATGGGAAGAGGTGCTTTGTGATGGGTTCGATCGTACGATGTTGTTTCCCAGTGACAGAAGGGGCAGCAAGACACGTATGTATCGTTGCTATTAAAGATAACAATGTGGGAGCTATTCCTACATGAATAGATCTTGTCTACATCATGTCATCATTCTTATTGCATTACTCTATTTCTCCATGAACTTCATACACTAGATGCATGTTGGATAGCGGTCGATGTGTGGAGTAATAATAGTACATGCAGGCAGGAGTCGGTCTACTAATCTTGGACATGATGCCTATATAATGAATTTGCCCGGATATCGTCATAATTATTTGAAGTTCTATCAACTGCCCAACAGTAATTTGTTTACCCACCGTATGCTATTTTCTCGAGAGAAGCCACTACTGAAATCTACGGCCCCCGGGTCTATTTTCTCATCATATATCTTCAGATCTATATTGCTATTTGCCTTTTTATTTATTTGCATCTTTTATTTTCAGATCTATATTATCAAAAACCCAAAAATACCTCGCTGAATTTTATTTGCCGTTATTTTATTTGCATCTACCAAATTATATCTTTACCAATCTTTTACCTGGGAGGAATTGACAACCCCTCTTACACGTCGGGTTGCAAGTATTTGTTCTTTGTGTGCAGGTACCGTTTACATTGTGTTGCTTGGTTCTCCTACTGGTTCGATAACCTTGGTTTCATCACTTAGGGAAATAACTACCGTAGTTGTGCTGCATCATCCCTTCCTCTTCGGGGAAAAACTGTCGTGGACACGAGCCATTAATTACCTTGCTGAAAACCGCTTGTCATTTCGTTCTGCTCCTCTTTGGGTTCGACACTCTTACTTATCGAAAGGACTACGATTGATCCCCTATAGTTGTGGGGCATCAAACCCCGTGATTTGATACGCTCTATCACACATAAGTGTCCTTATATCTCCTCAAAACAGCCACCATACCTACTTATTATGGCATTTCCATAGCTATTCTGAGATATATTGCTATGCAACTTCCACCGTTCCATTATTATGACACACATCATCATTGTCATATTGCTTTGCGTGATCATATAGCTGACATAGTATTTGTGTCTCAACCATCATTCATCATTCTTTCTACATGTTACGCTAGTATCATTGCACATCCGGGTACACCGCCAGAGGCATTCATATAGAGCCATATTTTGTTCTAGTGCCGAGTTGTAGTTTTGAGTTGTAAATAAATAGAAGTGTGATGATCATCATTATTAATTATTGGAGCATTGTCCCAGTGAGGAAATAAAAAAGAGAGCCAAAAAGAGCCCAGAAAAAGAGGCCAAAAAGAGCCCAACAAGAGAGAGAGAGAGAGAAGGGGCAATGTTACTATCCTTTTCACACTTGTGCTTCAAAGTAGCACCATGTTTTTATATGAGAGTCTCATGTGCTTTCACTTTCATATAACTAGTTGGAATTTTCATTATAGAACTTGGCTTGTATATTCCAATGATGGGCTTCCTCAAATGCCCGAGGTCTTCATGAGCAAGGAAGTTGGATGCACACCCACTTAGTTTTTTTAGCTTTCGTACACTTATAGCTCTTAGTGCATCCGTTGCATGGAAATCCCTACTCCTTGCATTGACATCAATTGATAGGCATCTCCATAGCTCGTTGATTAGCCTCGTCGATGTGATACTTTCTCCTTTTTTGTCTTCTCCATATTAATCTCTACCACTGTACTCTATTCTACCCATAGTGCTATATCCATGGCTTGTGCTCATGTATTGCGTGGGAGTTGAAAAGGCTTAAGCACGTTAAAAAGTATGAACCAATTGCTCGGCTTGTCATCGGGGTTGTGCATGATAAATACTTTGTGTTAAGAAGATGGAGCATGACAAGACTATATGATTTTGTAGGGATAACTTTCTTTAGCATTATTATTTTGAAAGGCATGATTGTTTGTTGGTATACCTGAGTATTGATGTCTTTATGTCAAATTATAGACTATTGCTTTGAATCATTCGGATATTAATATTCAGGCCACAAAAGAGATTACATGATGAATATGATAGGTAGCATTCCACACAAAAATTTTGTTTTTATCATTTACCTACTCGAGGATGAGTAGGAAAATTAAGCTTGGGGATGTTGATACGTCTCAAACGTATGTATAATTTTTTATTGTTTCATGCTACTATAGTATCAATCTTGGATGTTTATTATGCAATTATATGCTATTATATATCATTTTTGGGGACTAACCTATTAAACTAGTGCCCAGTTCCAGTTGTTATTTTTGCTTGGTTTTGGCTTTTCAGAATACCAGTATCAAATGGAGTCCAAACGCTACAAAATTTTTGATGATTTTTTCTGGACCAGAAGGGACCCTAGAAGCTTTAGGAGAAGACATGCGGAGCCATGAGAGAGCGACAAGCCCGCAGGGGCGCGTGATGTCTACTACACAACTTTATTCTTGTAGACTCGTGTTGGGCCTCCAAGCGCTGAGTTTTGTAGGACAATGGCAATTTTCCCTCAAGTGGATGACCTTAGGTTTATCAATCCGTGGGAGGTGTAGAATGAAGATGGTATCTCTCAAACAACCCTGCAATCAAATACAAGAAATCTCTTGTGTCCCCAACACACCAAGTACAATGATAATTGTATAGGTGCACTAGTTCGGGGAAGAGATGGTGATGCAAGTGTAGTATGGATAGTAGATATAGGTTTTTGTAATATGAAAATATAAAACAACAAGGTGGCAAGTGATAAAACGGAGGACAAATGGTATAGCAATGCTTGAAAACAAGGCCTAGGGTTCATACTTTCACTAGTGCAATCTCTCAACAGTGCTAACATAATTGAATCATATAACAATCCCGCAATGTGCGACAAAGAGTCACACCAATGTTCTTATCTAGCGGAGAACACAAGATGAAATTGTTGTAGGGTACGAAACCGCCTCAAAGTTATCTTTTTCGATCAATCTATTGAGCTATTCCTATAAGTGTCACAAACAGCCCTAGAGTTCGTACTAAAATAACACCATATGATACTAATCAACCAACTATAATGTCACCTAGATACTCTAATGTCACCAAAAGTATCCGTGAGTTGATTATTCGATACGCATCAAACAACTTCAAATTCATAATACTCACTCCAACACAAAGAAAAATTCAAAGAGTTCCCCAAGGATTCTACCGGAGAAAGTAGGACGAAAATGTGCATAAACCCTTATGCATAGATTACCCCAATGTCACCTCAGGAATCCACGAGTTGAGTGCCAAAACATAAATCAAGTGAATCAATATAACACCGCATTGTCACCACGGGTATTCATAGGCAAGACATACATCAAGTGTACTCAAATCCAACAAGTATTCCATCCGATAATAGTGAAACCTCAAAGGTAAAAAAATCAATTCATCACAAAAAGATAGAGAGGGGAAAACACCATATGATCCAACTATATTAGCAAAGTGTTGGGGAACGTAGTAATTTTAAAAAATTTCCTACGCACACGCAAGATCATGGTGATGCATAGCAACGAGAGGGGAGAGTGTTGTCCACGTACCCTCGTAGACCGACAGCGGAAGCGTTATCACAACGCGGTTGATGTAGTCGTACGTCTTCTCAATCCGACCGATCAAGTACCGAACGTACGGCACCTCCGAGTTCTACACACGTTCAGCTCGATGACGTACCTCGAACTCCGATCCAGCTGAGTGTTGAGGGAGATTTTCGTCAGCACGACGGCGTGGTGAAGATGATGATGTTCCACCGACGCAGGGCTTCGCCTAAGCTCCGCAACGGTATTATCGAGGTGTAATATGGTGGAGAGGGGCACCGCACACGGCTAAGAGATCTCAAGGATCAATTGTTGTGTCCAAGGGGTGCCCCCCTGCCCCCGTATATAAAGGAGCAAGGGAGGAGGAGGCCGGCCCTAGGAGGGGGCGCACCAAGTGTGGAGTCCTACTAGGATTCCCTAGTCCTAGTAGGATTCCACCTCCCATATGGAATAGGAAAAGAGGAAGGGAAAAAGAGAAGGAAGGAAGGGGGCTCCCCCCTTCCCTAGTCCAATTCGGACAAGACCAAGGGGAGGGGTGCGGCCACCCTTGAGGCCCTTTTCCTTCTTTCCCGTATGGCCCAATAAGGCCCAATACGTATTCCCGTAACTCTCCGGTACTCCGAAAAATACTCGAATCACTCGGAACCTTTCCGAAGTCCGAATATAGTCGTCCAATATATCGATCTTTACGTCTCGGCCATTTCGAGACTCCTCGTCATATCCCCGATCTCATCCGGGACTCCGAACTACTTCGGTACATCAAAACTTGTAACATCCCAAATTTTCAATTTGGTATGTTACACATAGATCATCATTGCATATCATGTTTTATTGCATTTTGACAAATCCTCGATAAATCCTAAGCAACTCAAGGACCCTCGGAGAGAGTTGGGGTTTTTTCTCGAATTTTCATATTTGATTCTCATCAAATATTAAGACGAGGATTTTGGTTTTAATTATTTTTTTCTCCAGAAAAATATTTCATTTTAAAAATAAACGAGAGGAGAAAATATGACTTCTCCAAAACAATTGAAATACTGGAGGAAAAATGTTAAAATCATTTATTGGAATTTATTTGGATTTTATTGTAATTTTTATTGCATTAAAAATATTGCATGTTTTCAAAATATTTATTTTGTGTTAAAACAATGTTCACCCTATTCTAGATTTTATAACTAGACGGGGAAAATTTATTTTATATTTTTCTGACTTTTATTTATTTTTCTGTAAATTATTTTCCGCGATACATTAAAAAAAAACAGCGCGCGCCCGCTGGGCCGAGCCCAGCCGAGCGCCAGGCCGCCGGCCCACCCCGTCGCCCTCTCCTTCCTCCGCACGGGAGAGCGCCGCCGCCGTGTCCATGGTGGACACGGGAGTCCGACCCCGCCGGAGCTTGCCCCTCCTCCAAGCTTGCTCCCCCCCTCTTTATATACCCCTCAACCCCCCCCCCCCCCCCCCGCTCTCTCATCCCGCCGTCGCCCGCCTTGCCCGCCGCCGCCGCCGGAGCCGCCCCTTGCACCCCCCCGAGCCCCGCACCCCGCACCCCCTCGTCGCCCCTCGCCCCGAGCGCCGGAGCCCCGCCCCGACGAGGTACTGCCTGCCCCGTTCAACGCCGGTTTTGTTTAAAAAAAACCCTTCGTTTAAAAAAAAACCCTAGATCGGTTTTTTTTTCAGTTTTATTATTTTGCGAGCGTTTACCGAACCGTTCGTTTTAACGAACGCGTTCGTCGGTTTTTCTCTGTTAACGAACGTCCGTTCTTTAACCGTTCGTCCGTTTTTCTTTTTCGCCGGATTTTTTTTCTACGATTATCTCAGATTCGATTTCTGATCGAATCTTCGTTTCTGTTTAACTTCTCGCTCGTTTATCGGAATCAGGCGATTCAAGCGCCTAGAGTTTCGTCTCGAAATTCTCTTTCCGTTTAACCTACTCAAACAAGTTTTTGCTACAGTAAAATTTGACCTAGATCCAGATTAGTAAACGAAGCTTCTTTCTTTCGCCGTTTGACTTTCGTTGTTTCTTTCGAGTTGATTCTTTTTGCAAACCGGAGTTCTTAAGTTGAACTTTCTGGTTGGATCTTTCATTCGAGTTTTACCTGTGCATTAGATGAGTACTGATTGTATACTTGTTTGTTTGCGATAGAGTACCCGGAGTGTGCCGCTTGTTACTTCGAATCGCTAGGTTTTGCGGATTATCAGCAAGGCAAGTAACACTTTGATCATACTTTTCATACCCAGTTTTTATTGCATTAGATCTATTCCTCAAACATTGCATGATTAGGATCTAATTAAATTGTGGGAGCTGGGAAGTAGTTGAGGTAGTACCTATTACCTGTTTTCTTATCAAACCCTTGGGAGTTATTTCTACGTTGCTATTATTATTGCCATGCTATGCTCGTAGACGTGGATTGGGTTTGAGAGATATTCATGACAGATGTGAGATGTTATTAATGGTTCAACTTAAGGTGGCAACTAAAACTCACATCTGGGTGGATTGAGGCACCTGGAGAACCCAGTGTTGTCTGATTTTATAAGGTCCGCCACCCAGGCTCAAAGGGATCATAAGATTATTCATGCTAGAAACTTCCGTGTGCAGCCACAAGCTATTATGGGCTCTAGCATAGTTGAGTAGGTTACATGATCTCTTGAAGAGGTGGACTAGCAGATGTAGGGGAAAGTAGGTGTACCGGTCCATCCAGAGTAAAGAGTGATTGTTTCTGAAAGACTGTGTCTCGGTCATTCGTTTCTCAAACATCATGCAGTGCGAGAAATAAAACGGAGGCGATCGAGTCTTGTGGGAAAAGTGCACAAACCTCTGCAGAGTGTACAAACTAATCATGGTTAGCCGTGTCCCCAGTTATGGACAACTTGAGTATCTAGTACCTGGATTATCATTTGAATCTCATCACCATGTTACTTTTAATTAATTTTGTTGGGTTAATGATGACACTTAATTGGGATTGAGTTGGAGGTACCTTGTCAATGTTTAACAACCACCATGATAGTTAAATAAAATTATTCCTTTGTAGTAGGGAAAAATTGGCTTTTCGCAAAACTTTAACCATAGAGCTTTCCACCAGCCATATATGCATGTAGTATAGCATTATTGTTGTTCATTACTCTTTATGTGTTACTTCGCCAGCATATTCTATGTGCTGACCCGTTCTCGGGCTGCAACGTTTCATGTTGCAGACTTTTCAGACGACGAGTAAGGTGCCTTAGGTCGTGGTCTTATACTCAGTGATGCCGCTGGAGTTGATGGACTCACATATCTTCCAAGTCTTCCGCTGTTATCGTTTTTAGATGGCCTTAAGCCATGTTTATCATACTTAATCTCTTCGGAGATATTCGATGTAATAAGTGTGTGATTGCTACTCTGTTATAAATCCTCCATTTGTACTGTGCGTGTCAGCATTACTGATCCAGGGATGACACTGGTGCACAGCAGCACAGACCATTTGAGGTCTGGTCGCTACAAAGTTGGTATCAGAGCACACGCTGACTGTAGGACACGACCACTAAGCTTAAGCCCTAGAAAGCTTCTCTCTTCTCATTTATGACCCCTCTCCACTTTCTACACTTTTAGGAATGGCGGATTCAAGGAGCAAGTTCATGCAACCAGATGAAGACACGCCATTTGGACGACACTTGAAGGAAGTCACCAATTACTTGAACATAGGAATACCAAGCATCTCCGGAACCTACAACGCCACATTACCTGAAGAGGAGAGCTGGAAGATTCAAGTTCTCATTCCAGGAAGGACGTTTGTGCCAGTTACTGAACCCATAAGATTGGTTTTCGAAGCACCAACCTGGAGTTTAGGGAAGACCATGGCCGCACACATCGCCATGGGACGCATTGGAGAAGTCTACCACCAGGAGCTTAAGGATACAATTTACCAAATTTGTGGACGTCGAGACGCGCAATGGGAGATGATCAGAACCAAGAAGGATGGATCAATCGCAGCTTTCATCCAGGAGCAGAACCAACATATTCGTCGCCAGGAGAACCAGATGTGCACGGACAAGGAAGGACTGAAGAAGGCATTAACCAAGATCAAGGAGCTCCAAGAAGAACTCAAGGCTACACGCGAGGATTATTTGGAGGAAATCAACGCACTAGTAGGGAAGAATGACGACCTGGAGAAGAAGATTGGAGTATTTATGGGAAATCCAGTGCCAAAAGCAGAAGTCGACGAATGCACTTGTCCGGATAACTACATCATCATCGACGACACCGACTCGGAACCAAGTGAAGATGACTTTGTTGATGAAGCCGGAGCAGACATCATGGAGTCTTCAACGGATCAGAATTTCTAGTAGACCACCATATCAGTAGTAGTTTTCCCCCATTTAATAGTATACTTCAAGCACTTTGTAACGCTAGTTAGATCGATTGTTTTGCCTTGTTTGAATTGATTGAGTGATATTGATTGTATTTGTCTCATGAGCATATGGGTAGTGTTTTCTCTCTAGACCTCATTCTATTCTTAACTCTCATCTTTTCTAAACCTATCAGATGCCTCCGAGACGCGACACCGGATTTGTTTTCCCACCAGAGATCACCCAGTTGATTCAGCAACAGAATGCCCTGATGCAAGTGTTAATGCAGAACCAAGGCAACAACAACAACAACAACCCACCTCCACCACCACCTGTTGATCACTTAGCCCGTTTCTTAAGGCTAAACCCGCCGGTGTTTTCCAGTAGCACCGAGCCGATTGTTGCAGATGATTGTTCCGCAAAGTTGGAAGGGAGTTGACCACTGCAGGATGCACAGATGCGGAAAGAGTGCATTTTGCCGCACATCAGCTTGATGGACCCGCAGCATCATGGTGGGAGAATTATACAGCCACGCACCCTATTGACACTGTCACATGGGACCAGTTTTAGCAAGCTTTCCGTACAACACATGTTTCTGCAGGAGCTATGGCTACAAAGAAGCGTGAGTTTCGCAACCTACGTCAAGGAGGACGCACCGTAGGCCAGTATGTGGAGGATTTCAGTAAGTTAGCACGTTATGCACCAGATGACGTTGCTACAGATGCTGCCAAGCAGGAGAAATTTTTGGAAGGGCTGAATGATGAACTGAGTATGCAGTTGATGGTAGCAACCTTCAACAACTACCAGGAGCTGGTAGATAGAGCTCTCATGATTGAAGGGAAGCAACAGCAGATTGAAAATCATAAGAGGAAGTATGGACAAGGGAAGTACAATTCTGGAGCTCAGCAGAAGCCGCGGTTTGCCCCGAAACCGGGAGGATAGTTTCAGCATACCCATGGAGGAGGTAGTTCGCACAACCATAATGGCTCCAAGAATGGTAATGGGAATGGAGGAGGAAACGGACAGAACCGCACCAACCCATCTACCCCAACCAAGAGGGATCTAAGTCACATTACTTGTTTCAAGTGCCAGAAGACGGGACATTATGCAACTGATTGTCCTGAAGCCCAAAATGGAAATGGCAATGGAAGCTCTGGGAAGAAGCCGAACCCATTCAACAAAGGACATGTGAACCACGTGAGCGTGGAGGAGGTTGAAGCTCAGCCTGATGCAGTAATAGGTAAGTTTTTGGTTAAGTCATTTACTGCAACCGTTCTTTTCGATACTGGTGCATCGCATTCATACATATCAAGGGGATTCGTGAATAAGTTTAAGATGTCCACCCAAGTTCTCAAAACCCCTATGTTAGTAACCTCGCCAGGAGCAGAGTATATGGCAACCCAAGGATGTTTTCAGATACCATTGGCCATTGGTAGGCATGTTTACCCCTCAGACCTCGTTGTTTTGGAATCGCAAAGTTTGGATGTAATTTTGGGAATGGATTGGCTATCGTTGTATGGAGGAAACATCGATTGCGCCAGCAAGACGATTTTGCTTACCACCCCGGAAGGAAAAAGGATCAAGTATGTATCCCGGCATATGCCGAAGAGGACTCAAGTAAATTCCTTATCAGGAGTTGTACAGGAGGAAGTACCAGTGGTGAAGGATTATCCGGATGTATTTCCAGAAGAGTTGCCAGGCATGCCACCAGATAGAGACATTGAGTTTTTGATTGAACTTTTGCCAGGCACAGGGCCAATATCTAAGAGACCGTACAGGATGCCAGCAAAGGATTTGGAGGAAATTAAGAAGCAGATCAAGGAGTTACTGGATAAAGGCTATATTCGCCCAAGTTCGTCACCTTGGGGATCACCAGTACTTCTAGTGGAGAAGAAAGATGGATCGCTGAGGATGGTTGTTGATTACCGAGGATTGAATGAAGTGACCATCAAAAACAAGTACCCACTGCCGATGATCAATGATTTGTTTGACCGCCTACAAGGAGCTAAAGTATTTTCCAAGATCGATCTACGATCAGGATACCATCAGTTAAAGATTCGAGAGCAGGATATACCTAAGACGGCATTTACCACCAGATATGGACTGTATGAGTATACCGTTATGTCATTTGGTCTGACTAACGCACCTGCCTATTTCATGAACCTGATGAACAAAGTGTTTATGGAGTTTTTGGATAAGTTCGTCGTGGTGTTCATTGATGATATTTTAATCTTTTCCAAGAACGAGGAAGAGCATGAGGAGCATTTGCGATTGGTACTTGAGAAGCTCAGAGAACATCAGTTATACGCCAAGTTCAGCAAGTGTGAATTTTGGCTGAGGGAAGGTGGATTCCTTGGACATGTTATTTCTGGAGAAGGAATAGCAGTAGACCCTGCCAAGGTTGACACAGTGACAAGTTGGGAATCACCCACGACAGTTGGAGAAATCCGGAGTTTTCTTGGACTTGCAGGATACTACCGGAGATTTATCGAGAATTTCTCAAGGATTGCTAAGCCCATGACTGAGTTATTGAAGAAGGACACCAAATTCAATTGGACTAAGGAATGTGAAGCTAGTTTCCAAGAGTTGAAGAAACGATTGGTTACATCACCAGTGTTGATTCTGCCCGATCAACGCAAAGACTATGAAGTTTATTGCGACGCTTCTCGTCGAGGACTTGGAGCAGTGCTTATGCAGGAAGGAAGAGTTGTGTCATATGCTTCACGACAACTTAAACCTCATGTAAAGAATTATGCTACGCATGATTTGGAATTAGCAGCCGTGGTGCATGCATTGAAGACATGGAGACATTTTCTCATCGGAAACAATTGTGAGGTGTACGCAGATCACAAGAGTTTGAAGTATATTTTCATGCAAAAGGAGTTAAATCTCAGACAGAGGAGATGGTTGGAGCTCATTAAAGATTATGATATGAGATTGCATTATCACCCTAGAAAGGCTAACGTAGTAGCAGACGCGTTGAGCCGCAAGAGTCATGTCAACACCCTCATGACAGGAGAGTTACCTCAGGAGTTAGCCGAGGACCTTCGCGAGCTATGTTTGGAGATAGTCCCAAGAGGCTATTTAGCGACATTGGAGATTCAGTCTACCTTGATGGAAAGGATCAGAGAAGCCCAGAAGACAGACAAGGAGATTGAAGAGATAAAGGAGAAGATGAGCAAAGGAAAAGCCAAGGGATTTCGTGAGGATGAACACGATACCTTGTGGTTTGAGGACCGCGTATATGTACCAAATGATCCGGAGATCAGGAAGTTGATTTTGCAAGAAGCCCATGATTCACCGTACTCGATTCACCCAGGAAATACGAAGATGTATTTGGATTTGAAGAATATTTTCTGGTGGACCGGAATGAAGAAGGATATTGCGGAATATGTAGCAGTTTGTGATGTATGTCAGAGAGTGAAGGCAGAGCATCAGAAGCCAGCAGGATTGCTACAACCATTGGCGATACCCGAATGGAAGTGGGATAAAATAGGCATGGATTTTATCATCGGATTACCCAGGACTCGTTCAGGCTATGACTCAATATGGGTTGTAGTCGACCGTTTGACGAAAGTGGCTCATTTCATTCCAGTGAAGACCACTTACACCAGTGCTAAGTTGGCAAAGATATACATGACCAGGATCGTATGTTTGCATGGAGTTCCGAGGACCATTGTATCAGACAGAGGAACCCAATTTACCTTGAAGTTTTGGAAGCAGTTACATGAAACATTGGGAACCAGGCTGGAATTTAGTACAACTTTCCACCCACAGACAGATGGACAGACCGAGAGAGTCAACCAGATTTTGGAGGACATGTTGAGAGCATGTGCACTAGATTATGGATCCAGTTGGGACGACAATCTGCCATATGCGGAGTTTTCTTATAACAACAGTTATCAGACCAGTTTGAAGATGGCCCCTTTCGAAGCCTTGTACGGAAGGAGGTGTAGAACACCGTTGTTATGGGACGAAGTTGGAGACCGTAAGTTGTTTGGACCAGATTTGATTAAGGAGTCTGAACAGAAAGTGAGGTTGATTCGCGATAGGCTCAAGGTAGCCCAGTCCAGACAGAAGAGTTATGCTGATTCTAAACGAAAGGAGACAGTTCACGAAGTCGGAGACCGAGTTTATCTTCGAGTATCACCACTTCGAGGAGTGAAGCGCTTTGGAGTTAAGGGAAAGTTAGCGCCCCGTTTTATCGGACCATACAGAGTTGTGGAACGTATGCGAGAAGTTGCTTACAAGCTGGAATTGCCCAAAGGATTGTCTGGAGTTCATGATGTATTTCACGTTTCCCAGTTAAAGAAGTGCCACGCAGAGATGGCTGAGATACCACTGAGAGATACTGTGCCACTGGAAGCGATTCAGCTGGAAAGTGATTTGACCTATGAGGAGAAACCAGTTAAGATTCTTGAGTATGCCAGCCGAGTTACCCGCAACAAGGTTATCAAGTTTTGCAAAGTTCAGTGGAGTCACCACACGGAGGATGAAGCCACCTGGGAGCGAGAGGAAGATCTACGGAAGGACCACTCCCACCTGTTTTCTAGCCAACCCGAATCTCGAGGGCGAGATTCATCTTAAGGGGGGTAGGTTTGTAACATCCCAAATTTTCAATTTGGTATGTTACACATAGATCATCATTGCATATCATGTTTTATTGCATTTTGACAAATCCTCGATAAATCCTAAGCAACTCAAGGACCCTCGGAGAGAGTTGGGGATTTTTCTCGAATTTTCATATTTGATTTTCATCAAATATTAAGACGAGGATTTTGGTTTTAATTATTTTTTTCTCCGGAAAAATATATCATTTTAAAAATAAACGAGAGGAGAAAATATGACTTCTCCAAAACAATTGAAATACTGGAGGAAAAATGTTAAAATCATTTATTGGAATTTATTTGGATTTTATTGCAATTTTTACTGCATTAAAAATATTGCATGTTTTCAAAATATTTATTTTGTGTTAAAAAAATGTTCACCCTATTCTAGATGTTCTAACTAGACGGGGAAAATTTGTTTTATATTTTTCTGACTTTTATTTATTTTTCTGTGAATTATTTTCCGCGATACATTTAAAAAAAAACAGTGCGCGCCCGCTGGGCCGAGCCCAGCCGAGCGCCAGGCCGCCGGCCCACCCCGTCGCCCTCTCCTTCCTCCGCACGGGAGAGCGCCGCCGCCGTGTCCATGGTGGACACGGGAATCCGACCCCGCCGGAGCTTGCCCCTCCTCCAAGCTTGCTCCCCCCCTCTTTATATACCCCTCAACCCCCCCCCTCTCTCTCATCCCGCCGCCGCCCGCCTTGCCCGCCGCCGCCGCCGCACTTGCCGCCGCCGCCGCCGCACTCGGGAGCCACCGCCGCCGCCGTTGGCCGCCGCCGGAGCCGCCCCTTGCACCCCCCCGAGCCCCGCACCCCGCACCCCCTCGCCGCCCCTCGCCCCGAGCGCCGGAGCCCCGCCGGAACCCCGCCCCCACGAGGTACTACCTGCTCCGTTCAACGCCAGTTTTGTTAAAAAAAACCTTCGTTTAAAAAAAAACCTAGATCGGTTTTTTTCGGTTTTATTATTTTGCGAGCGTTTACCGAACCGTTCGTTTTAACGAACGCGTTCGTCGGTTTTTCTCTGTTAACGAACGTCCATTCTTTAACCGTTCGTCCGTTTTTCTTTTTCGCCGGATTTTTTCTACGATTATCTCAGATTCGATTTCTGATCGAATCTTCGTTTCTGTTTAACTTCTCGCTCGTTTATCGGAATCAGGCGATTCAAGCGCCTAGAGTTTCGTCTCGAAATTCTCTTTCCGTTTAACCTACTCAAACAATTTTTTGCTACAGTAAAATTTGACCTAGATCCAGATTAGTAAACGAAGCTTCTTTCTTTCGCCGTTTGACTTTCGTTGTTTCTTTCGAGTTGATTTTTTTTGCAAACCGGAGTTCTTAAGTTGAACTTTCTGGTTGGATCTTTCATTCGAGTTTTACCTATGCATTAGATGAGTACTGATTGTATGCTTGTTTGTTTGCGATAGAGTACCTGGAGTGTGTCGCTTGTTACTTCGAATCGCTAGGTTTTGCGGATCATCAGCAAGGCAAGTAACACTTTGATCATACTTTTCATACCCAGTTTTTATTGCATTAGATCTATTCCTCAAACATTGCATGATTAGGATCTAATTAAATTGTGGGAGCTGGGAAGTAGTTGAGGTAGTACCTATTACCTGTTTTCTTATCAAACCCTTGGGAGTTATTTCTACGTTGCTATTATTATTGCCATGCTATGCTCGTAGACGTGGATTGGGTTTGAGAGATATTCATGACAGATGTGAGTTGTTATTAATGGTTCAACTTAAGGTGGCAACTAAAACTCACATCTGGGTGGATTGAGGCACCTGGAGAACCCAGTGTTGTCTGATTTTATAAGGTCCGTCACCCAGGCTCAAAGGGATCATAAGATTATTCATGCTAGAAACTTCCGTGTGCAGCCACAAGCTATTATGGGCTCTAGCATAGTTGAGTAGGTTACATGATCTCTTGAAGAGGTGGACTAGCAGATGTAGGGGAAAGTAGGTGTACCGGTCCATCCAGAGTAAAGAGTGATTGTTTCTGAAAGACTGTGTCTCAGTCATTCGTTTCTCAAACATCATGCAGTGCGAGAAATAAAACGGAGGCGATCGAGTCTTGTGGGAAAAGTGCGCAAACCTCTGCAGAGTGTACAAACTAATCATGGTTAGCCGTGTCCCCAGTTATGGACAACTTGAGTATCTAGTACCTGGATTATCATTTGAATCTCATCACCATGCTACTTTTAATTAATTTTGTTGGGTTAAGGATGACACTTAATTGGGATTGAGTTGGAGGTACCTTGTCAATGTTTAACAACCACCATGGTAGTTAAATAAAATTATTCCTTTGTAGTAGGGAAAAATTGGCTTTTCGCAAAACTTTAACCATAGAGCTTTCCACCAGCCATATATGCATGTAGTATAGCATTATTGTTGTTCATTACTCTTTATGTGTTACTTCGCCAGCATATTCTATGTGCTGACCCGTTCTCGGGCTGCAACGTTTCATGTTGCAGACTTTTCAGACGACGAGTAAGGTGCCTTAGGTTGTGGTCTTATACTCAGTGATGCCGCTGGAGTTGATGGACTCACATATCTTCCAAGTCTTCCGCTGTTATCGTTTTTAGATGGCCTTAAGCCATGTTTATCATACTTAATCTCTTCGGAGATATTCGATGTAATAAGTGTGTGATTGCTACTCTGTTATAAATCCTCCATTTGTACTGTGCGTGTCAGCATTACTGATCCAGGGATGACACTGCTGCACAGCAGCACAAACCATTTGAGGTTTGGTCGCTACAAAACTCAATAAAACTGTCATCGTAACGTTAAGCGTGCGGACCCTACGTGTTCGAGAACTATGTAGACATGACCGATACACGTCTCCGGTCAATAACCAATAGCGGGACCTGGATGCCCATATTGGCTCCCACATATTCTACGAAGATCTTTATCGATCAGACCGCATAACAACATACGTTGTTCCCTTTGTCACCGGTATGTTACTTGCCCGAGATTTGATCGTCGGTATCTCGATACCTAGTTCAATCTCGTTACCGGCAAGTCTCTTTACTCGTTCCGTAACACATCATCCCGCAACTAACTCATTAGTCACAATGCTTGCAAGGCTTATAGTGATGTGCATTACCGAGTGGGCCCAGAGATACCTCTCCGACAATTGGAGTGACAAATCCTAATCTCGAAATACGCCAACCCAACAAGTACCTTTGGAGACACCTGTAGAGCACCTTTATAATCACCCATTTACGTTGTGACGTTTGGTAGCACACAAAGTGTTCCTCCGGTAAACGGGAGTTGCATAATCTCATAGTCATAGGAACATGTATAAGTCATGAAGAAAGCAATAGCAACATACTAAACGATCGGGTGCTAAGCTAACGGAATGGGTCAAGTCAATCACGTCATTCTCCTAATGAGGTGATCCCGTTAATCAAATGACAACTCATGTCTATGGCTAGGAAACATAACCATCTTTGATTAACGAGCTAGTCAAGTAGAGACATACTAGTGACACTCTGTTTGTCTATGTATTCACACATGTATTATGTTTCCGGTTAATACAATTCTAGCATGAATAATAAACATTTATCATGATATAAGGAAATATATAATACTTTATTATTGCCTCTAGGGCATATTTCCTTCAGTCTACCACTTGCACTAGAGTCAATAATCTAGTTCACATCGCCATGTGATTTAACATCAATAATTCACATTAGCATGTGATTAATACCCATAGTTCACATCTCTATGTGACCAACACTCAAAGGGTTTACTAGAGTCAATAATCTAGTTCACATCGCTATGTGATTAACACCCATAGTTCACATCTCTATGTGACCAACACTCAAAGGGTTTACTAGAGTCAATAATCTAGTTCACATCGCTATGTGATTAACACCCAAAGAGTACTAAGGTGTGATCATGTTTTGATTGTGAGATAATTTTAGTCAACGGGTCTGTCACATTCAGATCCGTAAGTATTTTGCAAATATCTATGTCTACAATGCTCTTCACGGAGCTACTCCAGCTAATTGCTCCCACTTTCAATATGTATCTAGACCGAGACTTAGAGTCATCTAGATTTAGTGTCAAAACTTGCATCGACGTAACCCTTTACGACGAACCTTTTGTCACTTCCATAATCGAGAAACATTTCCTTATTCCATTAAGGATAACTTTGACCGCTGTCCAGTGATCTACTCCTAGATCACTATTGTACTCCCTTGCTAAAATCAGTGTAGGGTATACAATAGATCTGGTGCATAGCATGGCATACTTTATAGAACCTATGGCCGAGGCATAGGGAATGACTTCCATTCTCTTTCTATCTTCTGCCGTGGTCGGGCTTTGAGTCTTTACTCAATTTCACACCTTGTAACACAGGCAAGAACTCTTTCTTTGACTGTTCTATTTTGAACTACTTCAAAATCTTGTTAAGGTATGTACTCATTGAAAAAACTTATCAAGCGTCTTGATCTATATAGATCTTGATGCTCAATATGTAAGCAGCTTCACCGAGGTCTTTCTTTGAAAACTCCTTTCAAACACTTCTTTATGCTTTGCAGAATAATTCTACATTATTTCCGATCAACAATATGTCATTCACATATACTTATCAGAAATGCTGTAGTGCTCCCACTCACTTTCTTGTAAATACAGGCTTCACCGCAAGTCTGTATAAAACTATATCCTTTGATCAACTTATCAAAGCGTATATTCCAACTCCGAGATGCTTGCACCAGTCCATAAATGGATCGCTGGAGCTTGCATATTTTGTTAGCACCTTTAGGATTGACAAAACCTTCTGGTTGCATCATATACAACTCTTCTTTAATAAATCCATTAAGGAATGCAGTTTTGTTTATCCATTTGCCATATTTCATAAAATGCGGCAATTGCTAACATGATTCAGACAGACTTAAGCATAGATACGAGTGAGAAACTCTCATCGTAGTCAACATCTTGAACTTGTCGAAAACCTTTTTGCGACAATTCTAGCTTTGCAGATAGTGATACTACTATCAGCGTCCGTCTTCTTCTTGACGATCCATTTATTCTCAATAGCTTGCCGATCATCGGGCAAGTCAACCAAAGTCCACACTTTGTTCTCATACATGGATCTCATCTCAGATTTCATGGCCTCAAGCCATTTTGCGGAATCTGGGCTCACCATCGCTTCTTCATAGTTCGTAGGTTCGTCATGGTCTAGTAACATAACCTCCAGAACAGGATTACCATCCCACTCTGGTGCGGATCTTACTCTGGTTTACCTACGAGGTTTGGTAGTAACTTGATCTGAAGTTACATGATCATCATCATTAACTTCCTCACTAATTGGTGTAGGAGTCACAGGAACAGATTTCTGTGATGAACTACTTTCCAATAAGGGAGCAGGTACAGTTACCTCATCAAGTTCTACTTTCCTCCCACTCACTTCTTTCGAGAGAAACTCCTTCTCTAGAAAGGATCCATACTAAGCAACGAATGTCTTGCCTTCGGATCTGTGATAGAAGGTGTACCCAACTGTCTCCTTTGGGTATCCTATGAAGACACATTTCTCCGATTTGGGTTTGAGCTTACCAGGATGAAACCTTTTCACATAAGCATCGCAACCCCAAACTTTAAGAAACGACAACTTTGGTTTCTTGCCAAACCACAGTTCATAAGGCGTCGTCTCAACGGATTTTGATGGTGCCCTATTTAACGTGAATGTAGTTGTCTCTAATGCATAACCCCAAAACGATAGTGGTAAATTGGTAAGAGACATCATAGATTGTACTATATCCAATAAAGTACGGTTATGACGTTCGGACACACCATTATGCTGTGGTGTTCCAGGTGGCGTGAGTAGTGAAACTATTTCACATTGTTTTAACTGAAGGCCAAACTCGTAACTCAAATACTCTTCTCTACGATCAGATCGTAGAAACTTTATTTTTCTTGTTACGATGATTTTCCACTTCACTATGAAATTATATGAACTTTTCAAATGTTTCAGACTTATGTTTCATTAAGTAGATATACCCATATCTGCTCAAATCATCTGTGAAGGTGAGAAAAATAACGATATCCGCCACGAGCCTCAATATTCATTGGACCATATACATCTGTATGTATGACTTCCAACAAATCTGTTGCTCTCTCCATAGTTCCGGAGAACGGCGTTTTGGTCATCTTGCCCATGAGGCATGGTTCGCAAGCATCAAGTGATTCATAATCAATTGATTCCAAAATCCCATCAGTATGGAGTTTCTTCATGCGCTTTACACCAATATGACCTAAACAGCAGTGCCACAAATAAGTTGCACTATCATTATTAACTTTGCATCTTTTGGCTTCAATATTATGATTATGTGTATCACTGCGATCGAGATCCAACAAACCATTTTCGTTGGTGTGTATGACCATAGAAGGTTTTTATTCATGTAAACAGAACAACAATTGTTCTCTAACTTAAATGAATAACCGTATTGCAATAAACATGATCAAATCATATTCATGCTCAACGCAAACACCAAATAACACTTATTTAGTTTCAACACTAAACCCGAAAGTATAGGGAGTGTGCGATGATGATCATATCAATCTTGGAACTACTTCCAACACACATCGTCACCTCGCCTTTTACTAGTCTCTGTTTATTCTGCAACTCCCGTTTCGAGTTACTACTCTTAGCAACTGAACCAGTATCAAATACCGAGGGGTTGCTATAAACACTAGTAAAGTACACATCAATAACTTGTATATCCAATATACCTTTGTTCACCTTGCCATCCTTCTTATCCACCAAATACTTTGGGTAGTTCCGCTTCCAGTGACCAGTCCCTTTGCAGTAGAAGCACTTAGTCTCAGGCTTAGGACCAGACTTAGGCTTCTTCACTTGAGCAGCAACTTGCTTGCCGTTCTTCTTGACGTTCCCCTTCTTCCCTTTGCCCTTTTCTTGAAACTAGTGGTCTTGTTAAGCATCAACACTTGATGCTCTTTCTTGGTTTCTACCTTCGTCGATTTCAGCATCGCGAAGAGCTCGGGAATTACTTTCGTCATCCCTTGCATACTATAGTTCATCACGAAGTTCTACTAACTTGGTGATGGTGACTAGAGAATTCTGTCAATCACTATTTTATCTGGAAGATAAACTCCCACTTGATTCAAGCAATTGTAGTACCCAGACAATCTGAGCACATGCTCACTAGTTGAGCGATTCTCCTCCATCTTTTAGCTATAGAACTTGTTGGAGGCTTCATATCTCTCAACTCGGGTATTTGCTTGAAATATTAACTTCAACTCCTGGAACATCTCATATGGTCCATGACATTCAAAACGTCTTTGAAGTCCCGATTCTAAGCCGTTAAGCATGGTGCACTAAACTATCAAGTAGTCATCATATTGAGCTAGCCAAATGTTCATAACGTCTGCATCTGCTTCTGCAATAGGTCTGTCACCTAGCGGTGCATCAAGGACATAATTTTTCTGTGCAGCAATGAGGATAATCCTCAGATCACGGATCCAATCCGCATCTTTGCTACTAACATCTTTCAACATAATTTTCTCTAGGAACATATCAAAATAAAACAGGGAAGCAACAACGCGAGCTATTGATCTACAACATAATTTGCAAAATACTATCAGGACTAAGTTCATGATAAATTTAAGTTCAATTAATCATATTATTTAAGAACTCCCACTTAGATAGACATCCCTCTAATCCTCTAAGTGATCACGTGATCCATATCAACTAAACCACGTCCGATCATCACGTGAGATGGAGTAGTTTCAATGGTGAACATCACTATGTTGATCATATCTACTATATGATTCACGCTCGACCTTTCGGTCTCCGTGTTCCGAGGCCATATCTGTTATATGCTAGGCTCGTCAAGTTTAACCTGAGTATTCCGCGTGTGCAACTGTTTTGCACCCGTTGTATTTGAACGTAGAGACTATCACACCCGATCATCACGTGGTGTCTCAGCACGAAGAACTTTCGCAACGGTGCATACTCAGGGAGAACACTTATACTTTGATAATTTAGTGAAGGATCATCTTATAATGCTACCGTCAAACAAAGCAAGATAAGATGCATAAAGGATTAACATCACATGCAATCAATATAAGTGATATGATATGGCCATCATCATCTTGCGCTTGTGATCTTCATCTCCGAAGCACCGTGCTTGTGATCTCCATCTCCGAAGCACCGTCATGATCACCATCGTCACCGGCGCGACACCTTGATCTCCATCGTAGCATCGTTGTTGTCTCGTCAATCTTATGCTTCTACGACTATCGCTACCGCTTAGTGATAAAGTAAAGCATTACATGGCGATTGCATTGCATACAATAAAACGACAACCATATGGTCCTGCCAGTTGCCGATAACTCGGTTACAAAACATGATCATCTCATACAACAAATTATATCACATCATGTCTTGACCATATCACATCACAACATGCCCTGCAAAAACAAGTTAGACGTCCTCTACTTTGTTGTTGCAAGTTTTACGTGGCTGCTACGGGCTTAGCAAGAACCGATCTTACCTACGCATCAAAACCACAACGATAGTTTGTCAAGTTGGTGCTATTTTAACCTTCGCAAGGACCGGGCATAGCCACACTCGGTTCTACTAAAGTGAGAGAGACAGACACCCGCCAGTCACCTTTAAGCAACGAGTGCTCGCAACGGTGAAACCAGTCTCGCGTAAGCGTACGCGTAATGTCGGTCCGGGCCGCTTCATCTCACAATACCGTTGAACCAAAGTATGACATGCTGGTAAGCAGTATGACTTATATCGCCCACAACTCACTTGTGTTCTACTCGTGCATAGCATCAACGCATAAAACCAGGCTCGGATGCCACTGTTGGGGGACGTAGTAATTTCAAAAAAATTCCTACGCACACGCAAGATCATGGTGATGCATAGCAACGAGAGGGGAGAGTGTTGTCCACGTGCCCTCGTAGACCGACAGTGGAAGCGTTATCACAACGCGGTTGATGTAGTCGTACGTCTTCACGATCCGACTGATCAAGTACCGAACGTACGGCACCTCCGAGTTCTACACACGTTCAGCTCGATGACGTCCCTCGAACTCCGATCCAGCCGAGTGTTGAGGGAGAGTTTCGTCGGCACGACGGCGTGGTGACGATGATGATGTTCCACCGACGCAGGGCTTCGCCTAAGCTCCGCAACGGTATTATCGAGGTGTAATATGGTGGAGAGGGGCACCGCACACGGCTAAGAGATCTCAAGGATCAATTGTTGTGTCCATGGGGTGCCCCCCTGCCCCCGTATATAAAGGAGCAAGGGAGGAGGAGGCCGGCCCTAGGAGGGGGCGCACCAAGTGTGGAGTCCTACTAGGATTCCCTAGTCCTAGTAGGATTCCACCTCCCATATGGAATAGGAAAAGAGGAAGGGAAAAAGAGAAGGAAGGAAGGGAGCGCCCCCCTTCCCTAGTCCAATTCGGACCAGACCAAGGGGAGGGGTGCGGCCACCCTTGAGGCCCTTTTCCTTCTTTCCCGTATGGCCCAATAAGGCCCAATACGTATTCCCGTAACTCTCCGGTACTCCGAAAAATACTCGAATCACTCGGAACCTTTCCGAAGTCCGAATATAGTCATGCAATATATAGATCTTTACATCTCGGCCATTTCGAGACTCCTCTTCATATCCCCGATCTCATCCGGGACTCCGAACTACTTCGGTACATCAAAACTCAATAAAACTGTCATCGTAACGTTAAGCGTGCGGACCCTACAGGTTCGAGAACTATGTAGACATGACCGAGACACGTCTCCGGTCAATAACCAATAGCGGGACCTGGATGCCCATATTGGCTCCCACATATTCTACGAAGATCTTTATCGGTCATACCGCATAACAACATACATTGTTCCCTTTGTCACCGGTATGTTACTTGCCCGAGATTTGATCGTCGGTATCTCGATACCTAGTTCAATCTCGTTACCGGCAAGTCTCTTTACTCGTTCCGTAACACATCATCCCGCAACTAACTCATTAGTCACAATGCTTGCAAGGCTTATAGTGATGTGCATTACCGAGTGGGCCCAGAGATACCTCTCCGACAATTGGAGTGACAAATCCTAATCTCGAAATACGCCAACCCAACAAGTACCTTTGGAGACACCTGTAGAGCACCTTTATAATCACCCATTTACGTTGTGACGTTTGGTAGCACACAAAGTGTTCCTCCGGTAAACGGGAGTTGCATAATCTCATAGTCATAGGAACATGTATAAGTCATGAAGAAAGCAATAGCAACATACTAAACGATCGGGTGCTAAGCTAACGGAATGGGTCAAGTCAATCACGTCATTCTCCTAATGAGGTGATCCCGTTAATCAAATGACAACTCATGTCTATGGCTAGGAAACATAACCATCTTTGATTAACGAGCTAGTCAAGTAGAGACATACTAGTGACACTCTGTTTGTCTATGTATTCACACATGTATTATGTTTCCGGTTAATACAATTCTAGCATGAATAATAAACATTTATCATGATATAAGGAAATATATAATACTTTATTATTGCCTCTAGGGCATATTTCCTTCACAAAGCTCGTTGTACATCAAGATCATGCCAAATCAAGAACACGAGAGAGAGAGAGAGAGAGATCTAACACATAGCTGCTGGTACATACCCTCAGCCCCGAGGGTGAACTACTCCCTCCTCGTCATGGAGACTACGGAGATGATGAAGATGGCCTCCAGTGATGATTTCCCCCTCCGGCAGGGAGCCGGAACAAGGCTCCTGGTGGGATCTCTTTGGTACAGAGGCTTGCGACGGCGGCGTCGAAGTTCTCGGGCTATTTCTGTATTTATATGAATTTTGGGCGTAGGAGTCACGTGAAGAGGGGCCACAGGGGGCCCACAAGCTACCTGGGCGTGCCCAGGTGGTACATGGGGCCCTTGTGGGTCTTATGGTACTCCCCCGGAGCTTCCTGGGTCTCTTTTCTTCTAGAAAAATTGTCAAAAAGTTTCGTTGCATTTGGAGTTCATTTGATATGGATTTGCTCAAAAACCAAAAACAAGCTGAAAGCAACAACTGACACTGGGCACTAGGTCCTTGAAAATCATATAAAAGTCATACAAAGTGCACCAAAACCATACAAAATTGTTGTAAACATGTCATGAATACTTCATAAAATATAGATACATTGGAGATGTATCAGCGCCCCCCGGCTTGTGGGCCACTTGTGGAAACTCTTGACCTAATTCTAGCTCTATAAATTTCCAAATATTCCCAATACATCAGAGAGCCACCCAAAATACTTTTTCTACCGCCGCAAGTGTTTGTTCTTTGGAGATCCCATCTGGAGACCTTTTCTGGTACTCTGCCGGAGGGGGAATCGATCATGGAGGGCCTCTACATCAACCTTCCTACCCATCCGATGATGTGTGAGTAGTTTACCACAGACCTACAGGTCCATAGATAGTAGCTAGATGGCTTCTCTCTCTTTGATCTTCAATACAATGTTCTTCTCGATGTTCTTGGAGATCTATTCGATGTAATCCTTTTTTGCGGTGTGTTTGTTGGATCCGATGAATTGTGGGTTTATGATCAAATTATTCATGAATATTATTTGAGTCTTTTCTGAATCCTTATATGCATGATTATTATAGCTTTGTATTTCCCTCCGGTCTATCCGTTTGATTTGGCCAATTAGATTGATTTATCTTCCAATGGGAGAGGTGCTTTGTGATGGGTTCAATCTTGCGGTGCTCAGTCCTAGTGACAGAAAGGGACATGACACGTATTTGTATCGTTGCCATTAAGGATAAAAAGATTAGGTTTATTCATATTTATTGGGTTTACTTTGTCTACATCATGCCATCTTGCTTAAGGCTTTACTCCGCTCTTTATGAACATAATACCCTAGATGCAGGCAGGAGTCGGTCTACTTGTCTCAGACGTGATGCCCACGCGCCGTATCCTTTTTGTTCGAGAGAGAAATCTCTAGTGAAAACTATGGCCCCCGGGTCTATCTTTATCATATATTAAAAACCAAAAATATCTTGCTGCAATTTAATTACCGTTATCTTATTTTGTATTTTTGTTTATCTAACTATCACTACGAGATTTGATCCTTGCAATTATCCGCCAAGGGATTGACAACCCCTTCTTTGCGTTGGGTGCAAGTATTTGTTCTTTTGTGTGTAGGTGTTGCTCATGAGGTCTTGCGTGATTCTCCTACTTGATTGGTAACCTTGGTTCTTAACCGAGGGAAATACTTATCTCTACTGTGCTGCATCATCCTCTCCTCTCGAGGAAATCCCAACGCATCTCATAAGTAGCACCGATCCAGCGGGCGGAGACTGGGTCGTGGCGAGCAGTTTGTAGGCCCGGCCTTGATCTAGTTCGGTCGTATGGTGGATGCACCAGTTAGTGATGCGCTAGCTATCGTTCGGATGGCGGCGCTTGGCGGTCGACAGTGTGGTGTGGCTGGTGGTGGCTCCTCGCGAGTGTTTGTGGGGTGGAGGTGGCCAGGACTTGGTGCTTGTGCTCGGATGGACCAGATTTGGGCCTGAGGTGGGTTGGAGCTTCTGCTCTGGATAGGTGGGGGTGGACTCGGTCTGGGTGGTGCCCACGCGCGATGAGGTCCCTCTTCCTGCGGGTGCGATAATCGATGGTGGTGGTCGGGACGCCGCTGCACTATGGGGTAGATTGGTGTCGAAGGCCACGGACATGGCGTCGTGTGAGCTTGCTCAGTAACGTCCGCCGGTAGTCACGTGGCATGTCTCTGCCTCTCCAGCGGGACTAGTTGGGTACGCAGGCGTGAGCGCCTCCTACCGTGGAGGTGTCGACCCAAACTCTGGGGCTGATGCCTAGTTGGGAATGAAAGATGTCGCCTTTTACTCTTCCTGCCGTGTCTGGTGCATCGTGATGTGCACAGTTGGTCATGTCTTAGACATGGATGCCAGGGCGGCGGCAGGGATGGCGGTCTGCATGGTTGGCTCTCCTGCGAGCACCATGGTGATGGTGGTGGCTTTCCCTCTTTGTCGTGTAGGCGGCGGGAGGTGTAGCAATGGGTGGCTCGAGCACGTCCTCTGTCATTCGTAATGGCGTCGCCCTGATCCGGCTATGGGGATCTAAACTTGTCGCGTTTGTTCTGGAGACCTCGTGGTGACACGGGTGAGCTGCCGAGCAAAAGCTTCGTGCTTTGATGCTAACGATGATGTCACTCGTGGGCTTCTGCCGTCGTGGTTCTCCTTTCCTTTTCAGGGCTCAGGACCTTTGCCCGCTGTTGACTTGGCAGTGGTGACCCTTAGCGCTGTTCTCTGGGATATGGCAAACCAATTTAAACTTGTCACTCATTTGATTTTTTTTGTTTATCTTTTTTAGCAGTTTTAACATGCTCCCTCTTACCCCCTCTTTTCACATGAGAGGTAAGAGTATATAATAGATGTCAGCCGTTGATCTCATAAATTAGTGGTCCGATTAATTCTTACCTTCTTACCTCACATATAAAAAGAAGGGATAAGAGGGAGCTTGCTAAAATTTGCCCTTTTTTACCGCTGACTCAATTAGTGAGTTACTGCCCGATCGAAATTTAAATGTCGCTTACTATGTCATTAGATCGTGTAGAGAATGATTTGGTGCATCGATATATCATTGATCGTGCACTAGGCACATATATATAGGTACAAGGGGTCCGACCGGTATCTTGTCTCCTAAGATACACGTACATACAGAGGGAGACAGACACTACAAGTGCGGCATACAAAACCCAGACCTGCGTACATGTACACATGTTCAACCCCCCCCCCCCCCCCCCCCCGCGCAGTCGAAGCGTCACCGGTGACGTAGATACTGGACCGAAAGCCCTTGAAAGTCGAGGTGGGTAGTCCCTTCATCATAACATCGGCGAACTGCTGATCGGTGGGCACATGCAGAACTCGGACACGACCAAGTGAGATGTGCTCCCTGACGAAGTGAATGTTGAAGTCAATATGCTTCGTCCGTCGGCGATGAACAGGGTTGGCAGCGAGGTACACCGCGGAGTACACCGCGGAGGTCATCGAACATCTTGGTCTTCTGGAATTGCCGATCAAGGGGAGGAGTTTCACCTGGTCCAATATGCAGCACATACCCCTTCTTGAACAGCTTGATTGGTTATTTACCACCTCGGATTGGATTTCTCATTATCCTAACACCGTGGTCTTTCCTCTAGCCAAAACTGCTTCGGATCATGTGCCTTGTGTGGTGTCCATTGACACTAAGATTCCTAAATCTAAGGTTTTTAGATTTGAAAACTTTTGGGTGGATATGCCAGGCTTTATGGATTGTGTTCGTAATTCTTGGGAGGCTCCGGTTTTTGCTGAGCTCTCTGCTTCGGCCGTGCTAACTAGGAAATTCAAACGGCTCATATATGATTTGAGAGCTTGGAGTAAGAAACTCTCTTACCTCAAGAAACTAACGCTGGACTGCAGTAAGGTTATCATCTTTTTTGATCAGTTAGAGGAGGTCAGACTGCTGGTTCGGACGGAGTTTAATTTCAGAAAAATTGTTAAGCTACACTATGAGCGTCTGCTGAAACTACATTATATCTATTGGAAGCAGAGGTGCACGATCAGATACATTAAGGTGGGTGAGGAGAATTCCAAGTTCTTCCATGCTATGACGTCGGAACGCATGCGGAGGAACTCCATAGCCAGCTTGAAAACCGCGGGAATGGCTGATCCGGTATCGGACCATGATCAAATGGCGGGAATCTTGTGGGCCTCTTTTAAAAACAGAATGGGCCAGGCCCAGGGGATCTCAATGGGCTTTGACCTACCAAACCTCATGCAGCCCGTCCCAGGTCTGGAAGAACTGTCTCAGCCTTTCTCTGATGATGAAATTATGAAGGTTCTGAAGGAGATGCCACCTGATAGAGCACCTAGTCCAGATGGATTCAATGGTTTGTTTGTTAAGCGTTGCTGGCCGATAATTGAGCAGGATTTTCGGCGTCTCATCCAGGATTTTTATGAAGGGAAATTGTCACTTGAGAATATCAATGGCTCTCTCATTACTCTCATACCCAAGATGCTCTCTCCTGAGGGACCAGATGATTTTCGGCCTATTTCTTTGACTAACACCTGTTTGCTAAACTGTTAGCCAACAGGTTGCAAAAAGTGATCCTCAGTTGTATCCATAAAAATCAATATGGGTTCTTGAAGAGTAGATCAATTCAGGATTGCTTAGCTTGGGCCTTTGAATACATACACCAATGCAAACAGTCAAAGAGACCCATTATAATTCTGAAGCTGGATTTTGCAAAGGCATTTGACACTGTGGAGCATGAGGTTATTTTGCAAATGCTCAAGCACAAGAGGTTTGATGACAAATGGATTTGCTGGGTTAAACACATCCTCTCTACAGGATCTTCCTCTGTTTTTCTCAATGGCATACCTGGTAAACAGTTTAAGTGCAAGTGTGGTGTCAGACAGGGTGATCCGCTCTCACCTTTGCTGTTTGTAATTGCTGCTGATCTTCTGCAGTCAGTGGTTAACCAGATGTTCTCCCATGGAACCTTAACCCTCCCAATTCCCTCACATGACCAGGATTTCCCTATAATTCAGTATGTTGATGACACTGTCATCTTTTTGTCTGCCAGAGATGAGGAGTTGGTTGCTCTTAAAAATATGTTGCTTACCTTTCAACAATCCACCGGGCTTAAAGTCAATTTTGCAAAGTCTTCCATGATTCCTTTAAATATTGATGAGGTGGAAGCTGCCAGGTTAGCTGATCTGCTCGGATGCAAAATTGGTCAGCTCCCATTTACTTATCTGGGTTTGCCACTTGGTACTACCAGGCCCAGAATTGTGGATTTTATGCCCTTAGTTGATGCTTTGGAAAGGAGATTGACAGCTAGTTCATCCATGTTAAACCAAGGCTCCAGGTTGCAGCTGTTAACTTCTGTCTTGACATCTATGCCCATATATTTCCTATGCAGTTTACAACTCCCAGCTGGCATTATTAAGCAACTGGACAGGATTTTTAGACAGTGCTTGTGGAGAGGAAACAGTGATGCACCAAAACAATCTTTGGCTGCATGGGATCTGGTTTGTAGGCCAAAGGAAAAAGGAGGGCTTGGGGTGATTAATTTGCATATCCAAAATAAGGGCCTCCTTCTCAAGCATCTCCACAAATTCTTCAATAAGGCTGATATACCATGGGTAACATTGATCTGGAATAGTTATTATGTTGATGGTGTCCCACATGCTACAGCCCCAGTTGGTTCATTTGGGTGGAGGGATATTCTCAAGCTTTCAGATGCATATACTGCTATTTCCTCAGTTCACATCAATATGGGAGACTCTGCCCTTTTTTGGTCTGATGCTTGGCTAACTGGTGGATCTTCCAGACCTCTATGTTGGAGATTACCTAGGCTTTTCTCCTTTGTTATTAATGACAAACTCTCTGTGCATGAATTCCTCATCTCTCAGGATTTCTATTCAATGTTCTTCTTGCCTTTGTCACATGAGGCTTCTCTGGAGTTGCAAGTTCTGGAAGCTTGGATCCTGGACTTACACAGGGACATCACACTGCCAGATGTTTGGATATGGCCAGGAAAATCTGGTGGCTACTCTGCCAAGAGCTTTTACACTCTCATGCACTCTCATTTGCCAACTATCTTGCCATGCAAGTGGTTGTGGGATAGCAAGTGCACCATGAAGATCAAAGTCTTTGGTTGGTTGTTATTCTTTGATAGACTCAACACCAAGGACTTGTTAATTCGTAGGCATTGGAGATCACCATTGGATGATAATCTCTGTGTTATCTATAATGAATTTGTCTATGAGGACAGGTTGCACTTGTTCTTTAACTGTAACTTCAGTTGCAGAGTATGGAATTATATTTCCATTGATTGGACCAGGGGATCGGAGATTCAGCAATGTATCCAGCATGCAAGATCAAGATTTAAGCATCCTTTCTTCTCTGAAGTTATGCTCAGTGCAGCTTGGAATATATGGATCCTCAGGAATGGAAGGACTTTCAGAGGAGAAACTGCAACCTTTGCTGCTTGGCGATGTAATTTTGTACATGACCTTACTCTTCTAGCTCATAGAATGAGAGTAGATAATAGGGACAAGTTGTATGCTTGGATTAACTCTCTCAATTAACTACAGGTAGGTAGGTAGGTTCTACTTTTCTTCCTTTTAGCCCTTGTAATTTCCCCCAGCTTGTACAGTTGATACCTTGTTCTTTATATTAATAAAGGGTTGTGGAGCTTTGCTCTACAGTAAATATTCAAAAAATAGTAGACAAGCGTGGCCTTGGTAACCTCACATAGCAACTCTTGAAGTAGTTGTCGTAGCCAAGAGCACTCTGCGACAGTGTTGGCCACAGCCCTGTACTCGGCCTCGGCGCTCGATCGTGAGACCGTGGGTTATCGTTTAGACGACCACGAAATCAGAGAAAGCCCGAGGTAGACGCAGTAGCCGAAAGTGGAGCGCCGAGTGTCGGGACACCCAGCCCAGTCGTCGTCGGAGTAGGCGACAAGGCTGGTGTCAGGTGATGCCGTCAGGGTGAGACCCATAGCTGTGGTGCCACGTATGTGCCGGAGAATACGTTTCACCAGAGCCCAATGTGTATCACGAGGAGCATGCATGTGAAGGCACACCTGCTGGACAGCGTACTGAATATTCGGACGCGTCAGCGTGAGGTACTGAAGAGCACCGATGATGGAGCGGTAGAAGGGAGCGTCAGACGCCGGAGAGCCCTCGACGGAGGACACCTTAGCCTTCGTATCGACACGCGTGGGAGCAGGCTTGCAGTTAAGCATGACGGCTCACTCCAGAAGCTCGTAGGCATACTTCTGCTGATGCAGGAAGAAGCCAGTGGCACGACGCACAACCTCGATGCCGAGGAAGTAGTGGAGAGCCCCCAAGTCCTTGAGGGCGAACTCGGTGCCGAGGCGAGCTGCGATCTGCTGAAGTATCGCTGGCGAGGACGCAGTCAGGATGATGTCGTCGACGTACAGGAGAAGGTACGCGGTGGCAGTGCCCTGGTGATAGACAAACAGGGAGGCATCAGACCGTGTGGACCGGAACCCCTGCTGCTGAAGGAAGGCCGCGATCCGCTGGTACTAGTAGGCTGCTGACAAAACACCTGCTCATCGAGATGGCCATGCAAGAAAGCATTGGACACGTCGAGCTGGTGAACTGGCCAGGCACGAGAGACAGCAAGCTAGAGAACAACGCGAATTGTGCCCGGTTTGAGAACCGGGGCGAAGGTGTCGGTGAAGTCCACGCCGGCACGCTGGCGAAAGCCGCGCATGACCCAACGCGCCTTGTAGCGCTCAAGAGAACCGTCAGGGCGAGTCTTGTGGCGGAAGACCCACTTGCCAGTGATAACATTGGCACGGGGAGGCCGCAGGACAAGCTGCCACGTGTGGTTGCGTTGTAGGGCGTCAAACTCCTCACGCATCACAGCAAGCCAGTTCAGATCCCGAAGGGCTGCACGGGCGGAGGTGGGGAGCGGGGACGGGGCCGAGGTAGACGCGGCACATGCGTACTCATCGGAGGTGTAGCGCGTGCTGGCGCAAAATGTCCTAGTCCGTGCCCGAGTAACCACACCGGTGAGAGGTGCAGCTGCAGCCGGCGGAGCCGACAGGGGGACCGGCGAGGATGAGGTCGAGCCGGTCACCGAAGACTCCAAGGGCCCACCCGCGGCGGCACCAAAGGGCGCGACAGGGGCGGTTGAAGGGGCCGCAGCGTCGGGGGCGGCCAGCGGGGTCATCGCGACTGGAGGGGCGCTAGAGGCCGCGGCGGCGGGGGCGCCCGAGGGGGTGATGTCTACTACGCAACCTTCTTCTTGTAGACATTGTTGGGCCTCCCAGTGCAGAGGTTTGTATGACAGTAGAAAATTTCCCTCAAGTGGATGGCCTAAGGTTTATCAATCCGTGGGAGGCGTAGGATGAAGATGGTCTCTCTCAAACAATCCTGCAACCAAATAACAAAGAGTCTCTTGTGTCCCCAACACACCCAATACAATGGTAAATTGTATAGGCGCACTAGTTCGGCGAAGAGATGGTGATACAAGTGCAATATGGATGGTAGATATAGGTTTTTGTAATCTGAAAATATAAAAACAACAAGGTAACAAGCGATGAAAGTGAGCGTAAACGGTATTGCAATGCTAGGAAACAAGGCCTAGCTAGGGTTCATACTTTCACTAGTGCAAGTTCTCTCAACAATAATAACATAATTGGATCATATAACTATCCCTCAACATGCAACAAAGAGTCACTCCAAAGTCACTAATAGAGGAGAACAAACAAAGAGATTATTGTAGGGTACAAAACCACCTCAAAGTTATTCTTTCCGATCAATCCGTTGGGCTATTCCTATAAGTGCCATAAACAGCCCTAGAGTTCGTAGTAAAATAACACCTTAAGACACAAATCGACCAAAACCCTAATGTCACCTAGATACTCCAATGTCACCTCAAGTATCCGCGGGTATGATTATACGATATGCATCACACAATCTTCTTTATATATTTTATACTTGTTTTTTAATAATATAGAATATATAGAAGGGTTTCTCATTTAAATCTATTTATATATATTTATATATCAAGTATACTCCATATATAGATATATGGTATGGAAGCCTATCCCCCATATAAGATAATTCATCTATTCAACCAACACAAAGAACTTCAAAGAGTGCCCCAAAGTTTCTACTGGAGAGTCAAGACGAAAACGTGTGCCAAACCCTATGCATAAGTTCACAATGTTATGAAACCCGCAAGTTGATCACCAAAACATACATCAAGTGGATCACGTGAATATCCCATTGTCACCACAGATAAGCACATGCAAGACATATATCACGTGTTCTCAAATCCATAAAGACTCAATCCGATAAGATAACTTCAAAGGGAAAACTCAATCCATTACAAGAGAGTATAGGGGGTGAAACATCATAAGATCCAACTATAGTAGCAAAGCTCGCGATACATCAAGATCGTGCCGAATCAAGAACACGAGAGAGAGAGAGAGAAAGATTAAACACATAGCTACTGGTACATACCCTCAGCCCCGAGGGTGAACTACTCCCTCCTTGTCATGGAGAGCGTCGGGATGATGAAGATGGCCTCCGGTGAGGGATCCCCCCTCCGGCAGGGTGCTGGAACAGGGTCCCGATTGGTTTTTGGTGGCTACAGAGGCTTGCGGCGGCGGAACTCTAGATCTAGGTTATGTTCTGGGGGTTTCTCTATATATAAGAGGTTTTGGCGTCGGGAACAAGTCAGGGGTGGGGTCTCCGAGGCGGCCACGAGGTAGGCGGTGCGCCCAGGGGGGTAGGGCGCGCCCCCACCCTCGTGGGTGCCTCGGGACTCTTCTGGCCCATCTTTGGTGCTCCGTGGGCTTCTTCTGGTCCAAAAACGATCTCCGTGAAATTTCAGGTCAATTGGACTCCGTTTGGTTTTCCTTTTCTGCGATACTCAAAAACAAGGAAAAACAGAAACTGGCACTGGGCTCTAGGTTAATAGGTTAGTCCCAAAAAATCATATAAAATAGCATATAAATGCATATAAAACATCCTAGATCGATAATATAATAGCATGGTACAATAAAAAATTATAGATACGTTGGAGACGTAACAAGCATCCCCAAGCTTAATTCCTGCTCGTCCTCGAGTAGGTAAATGATAAAAACAGAATTTTTGATGTGGAATGCTACCTAGCATAATTTTCAATGTAATCTTCTTTATTGTGGCTAGAATATTCAGATCCATAAGATTCAAGACAAAAGTTTAATATTGACATAAAAATAATAATACTTCAAGCATACTAACCAAGCAATTATGTCTTATCAAAATAACATAGCCAAAGAAAGCTCATGCCTACAAAATCATATAGTTTGGCCATGCTTCATTTTCGTCACACAAAAATGCTCTCGTCATGCACAACCCCGATGACAAGCCAAGCAATTGTTTCATACTTTAGTATTTTCAAACTTTTTCAACTTTCACGCAATACATGGGCGTGAGCCATGGACATAGCACTATGGGTGGAATAGAATATGATGATGGAGGTTGTGTGGAGAAGACAAAAGGAGAAAGTCTCACATCGATGCGGCTAATCAACGGGCTATGGAGATGCCCATTAATTGATGTCAATGCGAGGAGTAGGGATTGCCATGCAACGGATGCACTAGAGCTATAAATGCATGAAATCTCAACAAAAGAAACTAAGTGGGTGTGCATCCAACTTGCTTGCTCACGAAGACCTAGGGCATTTCAGGAAGCCCATTGTTGGAATATACAAGCCAAGTTCTATAATGAAAATTCCCACTAGTATATGAAAGTGACAACATAGGAGACTCTCTATCGTGGAGATCATGGTGCTACTTTGAAGCACAAGTGTGGTAAAAGGATAGTAGCATTGTCCCTTTTATTTCTCTCTTTTTTGGGCCTTTTTTCCTTAATTTTTTTTTATTTTTTTATTCGAGACAATGCTCTATTAATGATGATCATCACACTTCTATTTATTTACAACTCAATGATTACAACTCGATACTAGAACAAAGTATGACTCTATATAAGTGCCTCCGGCGGTGTACCGGGATAGGCAATGAATCAAGAGTGACATGTATGAAAAATTATGCATGGTGGCCTTGCCACAAATACGATGTCAACTACATGATCATGCAAGGCAATATGACAATGATGAAGCGTGTCATAATAAACGAAACGGTGGAAAGTTGCATGGCAATATATCTCGAAATGGCTATGGAAATGCCATAATAGGTAGGTATGGTGGCTGTTTTGAGGAAGATATAAGGAGGCTTATGTGTGATAGAGCGTATCATATCACGGGGTTTGGATGCACCGGCGAAGTTTGCACCAACTCTCAAGGTGAGAAAGGGCAATGCACGGTACCGAAGAGGCTAGCAATGATGGAAGGGTGAGAGTGCATATAATCCATGGACTCAACATTAGTCATAAAGAACTCACATACTTGTTGCAAAAATCTACAAGTCATCAAAACCAAGCACTACGCGCAGGCTCCTAGGGGGATAGATTGGGAGGAAAAGACCATCACTCGTCCCCGACCGCCACTCATAAGGAAAGCAATCAAAGAACACCTCATGCTTCAAATTTGTCACACAACGGTTACCATACGTGCATGCTACGGACTTGCAAACCTCCACACAAGTTTTTCTCAAATTCACAATTAATCAACTAGCACGACTCTAATATCACCATCTTCATATCTCAAAACAATCATCAAGCATCAAACTTCTCATAGTATTCAATGCACTCTATATGAAAGTTTTTATTATACCCATCTTGGATGCCAATCATATTAGGACTAATTTTATAGCCCAAGCAAATTACCATGCTGTTAAAAAAGACTCTCAAAATAATATAAGTGAAGCATGAGAGATCAATAATTTCTATAAAATAAAACCACCACCGTGCTCTAAAAAGATATAAGTGAAGCACTAGAGCAAACGACAAACTACCCCGAAAGATATAAGTGAAGATCAATGAGTAGTTGAATAATTATGTAACTATGTGAAGACTCTCTAACATTTAAGAATTTAAGATCTTGGTATTTTATTCAAACAGAAAGCAAAACAAAATAAAATAAAATGACGCTCCAAGCAAATCACATATCATGTGGTGAATAAAAATATAGCTCCAAGTAAAGTTACCGATGAACGAAGACGAAAGAGGGGATGCCATCCGGGGCATCCCCAAGCTTAGGCTCTTGGTTGTCCTTGAATATTACCTTGGGGTGCCTTGGGCATCCCCAAGCTTAGGCTCTTGCCACTCCTTATTCCATAGTCCATCGAATCTTTACCCAAAACTTGAAAACTTCACAACACAAACTTAACAAAAAACTCGTAAGCTCCGTTAGTATAAGATAATAAATCGCCACTTAGGTACTGTTGTGAACTCATTTTAAATTCATATTGGTGTAATATCTACTGTATTCCAACTTCTCTATGGTTCATACCCTCCGATACTACTCATAGATTCATCAAAATAAGCAAACAACACAATGAAAACAGAATCTGTCAAAAACAGAACAGTCTGTAGTAATCCGTATCATTCGAATACTTATGTAACTCCAAAAATTCTGAAATAAATTGGTGGACCTGAGGAATTTGTCTATTAATCATCTGAAAAAAGAATCAACCTAAAATCACTCCCCAGTAAAAAAATGGCAGCTAATCTCGTGAGCGCTAAAGTTTCTGTTTTTTACAGCAAGATCGCAAAGACTTCACCCAAAGTCTTACCAAAGGTTCTACTTTGCGCAAACACTAATTAAAACAATAAAACTCCATCTAAACAGAGGATAGATGGATTATTTATTACTAAACAGTAGCAAAAAGCAAAGAACAAAAATAAAATTGGGTTGCCTCCCAACAAGCGCTAACGTTTAACGCCCCTAGCTAGGCATGATGATTTCAATAATGCTCACATAAAAGATAAGAATTGAAACATAAAGAGAGCATCATGAAGAATATGACTAGCACATTTAAGTCTAACCCACTTCCTATGCATAGGGATTTTGTGAGCAAACAACTTATGGGAACAATAATCAACTAGCATAGGAAGGCAAAACAAGCATAACTTCAAAACTTTTAACACATAGAGAGGAAACTTGATATTATTGCAATATGTAGAAGCATATGATCCTCTCTCATAATAATTTTCAGTAGCATCATGAATTAATTCAACCATATAACCCGCACATAAAGCATTCTTTTCATGATCTACTTGCATAGAAATTTTACTACTCTCCACATAAGCAAAATTCTTCTCATGAATAATAGTGGGAGCAAACTCAACAAAATAATTATCATGTGAGGCATAATCCAGTTGAAAACTAAAATCATGATGACAAGTTCCATGGTTATAATTATTATTTATAGCATACATGTCATCGCAATAATCATCATAGATAGCAACTTTATTCTCATAATCAATTGGAACCTCTTCCGAAATAGTGGATTCATCACTAAATAAAGTCATGACTTCTCCATATTCACTTTCATAATTATCACAATAAGATTCAACACCCTCCAAAATAGTGGGATCATTACTTCCTAAAGTTGGCACTCTTCCAAACCCATTTTCATCAATATAATCATCATAAATAGGAGGCATGCTTTCATCATAATAAATATTCTCATCAAAACTTGGGGGACTAAACATATCATCTCCATCAAACATAGCATCCCCAAGCTTGTGGCTTTGCATATCATTAGCATCATGGGTATTCAAAGAATTCATACTAACAACATTGCAATCATGCTCATCATTCACATATTTTACGCCAAGCATTCTATGTGATTCTTCTTCTAGTACTTGAGCACAATTTTCCTTCCCATCATTTTCACGAAAGACATTAAAAAGAAGAAGCATATGAGGCAACCTTAATTCCATTTTTTTGTAGTTTTCTTTTATAAACTAAACTAGTGATAAAACAAGAAACTAAAAGATTCGATTGCAAGATCTAAAGATATACCTTCAAGCACTCACCTCCCCGGCAACGGCGCCAGAAATTGCTTGATGTCTACTACGCAACCTTCTTCTTGTAGACGTTGTTGGGCCTCCAAATGCAGAGGTTTGTAGGACAGTAGCAAATTTCCCTCAAGTAGATGACCTAAGGTCTATCAATCCGTGGGAGGCGTAGGATGAAGATGGTCTCTCTCAAACAACCCTGCAACCAAATAACAAAGAGTCTCTTGTGTCCCCAACACACCCAATACAATGGTAAATTGTATAGGCGCACTAGTTCGGCTAAGAGATGGTGATACAAGTGCAGTATGGATGGTAGATATAGGTTTTTGTAATCTGAAAATATAAAAACAACAAGGTAACAAGCGATGAAAGTGAGCGTAAACGGTATTGCAATGCTAGGAAACAAGGCCTAGCTAGGGTTCATACTTTCACTAGTGCAAGTTCTCTCAACAATAATAACATAATTGGATCATATAACTATCCCTCAACATGCAACAAAGAGTCACTCCAAAGTCACTAATAGCGGAGAACAAACGAAGAGATTATTGTAGGGTACGAAACCACCTCAAAGTTATTCTTTCCGATCAATCTGTTGGGCTATTACTATAAGTGTCATAAACAACCCTAGAGTTCGTAGTAAAATAACACCTTAAGACACAAATCAACCAAAACCCTAATGTCACCTAGATACTCCAATGTCACCTCAAGTATCCGCGGGTATGATTATACGATATGCATCACACAGTCTCAGATTCATCTATTCAACCAACACAAAGAACTTCAAAGAGTGCCCCAAAGTTTCTACCGGAGAGTCAAGACGAAAACGTGTGCCAACCCCTATGCATAAGTTCACAATGTTACGAAACCCGCAAGTTGATCACCAAAAATACATCAAGTGGATCACGTGGATATCCCATTGTCACCACAGATAAGCACATGCAAGACATATATCAAGTGTTCTCAAATCCTTAAAGACTCAATCTGATAAGATAACTTCAAAGGGAAAACTCAATCCATTACAAGAGAGTAGAGGGGGAGAAACATCATAAGATCCAACTATAGTAGCAAAGCTCGCGAGACATCAATATCGTGCCGAATCAAGAACACGAGAGAGAGAGAGAGATCAAACACATAACTACTAGTACATACCCTCAGCCCCGAGGGTGAACTACTCCCTCCTCGTCATGGAGAGCACAGGGATGATGAAGATGGCCACCGGTGAGGGATCCCCCCTCCGGCAGGGTGCCGGAACAGGGTCCCGATTGGTTTTTGGTGGCTACAGAGGCTTGCGGCGGCGGAACTCCCGATATAGGTTATGTTCTGTGGGTTTCTGTATATATAAGAGGTTTTGGCGTCAGGAACAAGTCAGGGGGGTCTCCGAGGCGGCCACGAGGAAGGGGGTGAGGGAGTCCTGGCCTAAGGGGTCGTCGGGCGTCCGGCCTGTTATCTGTTGGGCCGGACTGATGGGCTATGAAGACATGAAGGCCGAAGACTATACCCGTGTCCGGATTGGACTCTACTTGGCGTGGAAGGCAAACTAGGCGACCGATTATGAAGATTTCCTCCTATGTAACCGACTCCCTGTAACCCTAGATCTCTCCGGTGTCTATATAAACTGGAGGGATAGTCCGGATAGGACAGATTCATTACCATATACTCATAGGCTAGACTTCTAGGGTTTAGCCACTACGATCTCGTGGTAGATCAACTCTTGTAACACTCATATTCATCAAGATCAATCAAGCAGGAAGTAGGGTATTACCTCCATAGAGAGGGCCCGAACCTGTGTAAACATTGTGTCCCCCGTCTCCTGTTACCATCGATCCTAGACGCACAGTTCGGGACCCCCTACCCGAGATCCGCTGGTTTTGACACCGACATTGGTGCTTTCATTGAGAGTTCCACTGTGCCGTTGATGAAAGGCTCGATGGCCCCTTCAATCGTCGGTAATGGCGTCGTTCAGGGAGAAACCTTTCTCCCCGGACAGATTTTTGTATTCAGCGGCTTCGTACTGCGGGCCAACTCACTTGGCCATCTGGAGCAGGTCGATAGCTACGCCCCTGGCCATCAGGTCAGATTTGGAAGCTTGAACTACGTCGCGGATATCCGTGGAGACTTGATCTTCGATGGATTCGAGACCACGGCGATCGCTCCCCTTCTCTCCGACGAACATGACTCAAATCTGTCATCGGAGCACACCCAGGAGATGGATCCTGTTGCTGCAACGGCCTCAGTACCAAAGCAGGTCATCCCCTCCGAGGCCATAAAGTCCGCGGCGTTGGAGCCGCACATGGATTCGACATCCTACAATGCTGGCATCAATGGAACTCCGGACTCGTCTCCGGCTACATGTTCCGGATCAAGTGCGCCTACGGACACCGAGTTGGATCGGTAATCGATTTTCGAATTTAGCGCCGCAGACATCTTCCAGCATTCGCCTTTGGGTGACATACTAAATTCTTTGAAGAACTTGTCCTTGGAGGAAGACTCACAGCCGAACTATGTTCGGTTCGAGCTAGAGGCGGACGACGAGGAATTTTGCTCCCCACCCGCCACCCACTTCATAGCCACCGTCGACGACTTAACCGACATGCTTGACTACGGCTCCAAAGACATCACCGGTATGGACGACGATGCCGACAATGAGCAAGGCCAAGACCCGCCATTCACTGGACGTTGGACGGCCACCTCTTCGTATGACGTATACATGGTTGATACAGCCAAAAGATCTGGCGACGACAAACAAGAGCCAGATAAGAATAAACCTTCTGAGACGCAGTCCAAGCGCCGGTGCCCCAAACGCCGTTCTAAGCCTCGCCGCTCAAAAGATAGCAACACTGGTACCAGAGAAAATAGCACTCCGGGCGACGCCGTAAACAATGAAGACCCTGTCGATGCTGCATCCGAACAGGAGGAACATGACGACAGACAAGACAACCCTGATGAGCAGGCAATAGAAGATGACTCAGGGGACGATAGTTAAGGTCCACCCTCCGAAGAGGAGACAAGCCTCGGCAACGAAGATTCCATCGTGCCTGAGGACCCTCTGGAGCAGGAGCGCTTTAAGCTTCAACTCATAGCCACCGCAAGGAGCCTGAAAAAGAAATAGCAGCAACTTCAAGCTGAACAAGATCTGCTCATCAACAGATGGACTGACGTCCTGACAGCGGACGAATACGGCCTCAAGCGCCCAACCAAGAGCTACCCGAAACGCAGACTGCTACCTCAATTCGATGAGGAGGCACAGGAGCACACATCTCCCTCGCGTAATGCGGAACGACCACCACGTGGTCGAGACAGGGCGGCCGACCGGCCACCACGTGATCGGGATAAAGCGGCAACTCAGGCCGAACAGCAGCCTGCCCAACCGCCCCGCAAAAATAAAGACGGAAGAGTTCGGGGTCACATGTATGACCTCCGGCAGACCCTGGACAGTATAGCAGGACATACAAGATCGATCTACGGATCACGAGGACGTGCCTTGAGGCACGAAGACGGCTACCTATTCGGACGTGACAAATCTAACCACGCCCGGTCCGAATGCCGCAGACGGACTCCATTAGAGCTACGCCGTGACACGGCCCGGTACAGAGGTGCCGCACACCCTCTCTGCTTCATAGACGAGGTACTGGATCATGAATTCCCCGAAGGATTCAAGCCCGTCAATATCGAATCATACGAGGGCACAACCGATCCCGCAGTGTGGATCGAGGATTTCATCCTCCACATCCACATGGCTCGAGGAGATGACCTCCACGCCATTAAATACCTCCCACTCAAGCTCAAAGGACCAGCTCGGCACTGGCTTAACAGCCTGCCTGAAAATTCTATCGGCAGCTGGGAGGATTTGGAAGAAGCTTTCCTAGACAACTTCCAAGGAACAAATGTCCGGCCACCAGACACCGATGATCTAAGCCACATAGTTCAACAACCTGGAGAATCAGCCAGAAAATTCTAGACTAGGTTCCTAACCAAAAAAGAACCAGATCATTGACTGTCCGGATGCCGAGGCCTTAGCAGCCTTCAAACACAGCATCCGTGACGAATTGCTAGCACGCCACCTCGGCCAAGAAAAGCCGAAGTCCATGGCAGCCCTCACGGCACTCATGACCTGCTTTTGCGCGGGAGAGGACAGTTGGCTGGCCCGTAGTAACAACACAGCCAGCAAGACAGGCCCCTCTGAGGCCAAGAATAGCACCGGCAAGCTCCAGCGCAATAGGCACAAACGCCGAAGCAATGACAACAACACCGATGACACCACAGTCAACGCCGGATTCAGTGGCTCCAAGTCCGGCCAACGGAAGAAGCCCTACAAAAGAAATAATGAAGGACCTTCCAGCCCGGACCGCATACTCGACCGTCCGTGCCAGATACACGGCACCCCGGACAAGCAAGCCAATCATACCAACATGGATTGTTCGGTTTTCAAGCAGGCTGGCAAGTTAAATGCCGAAAACAAAGAAAAGGGATCACAAAGTGAGGACGAGGACGAAGAGCCCCGGCTGCCGAACACTGGGGGCAGAAGAAGTTTCCCCCTCAAGTCAAAACGGTGAACATGATATACGCTACACACATCCCCAAAAGGGAGCGTAAGCGTGCACTTAGAGACATCTACGCGGTAGAGCCAGTCGCCCCCAAATTCAATCCATAGTCGTCATTTCCGATCACCTTTGATCGTCAAGACCACCCAACCAGTATCCGTCATGGCGGTTCGGCCGCATTGGTCCTCGACCCAATCATCGACGGATTTCACCTAACACGAGTCCTAATGGACGGTGGTAGCAGCCTCAACCTGCTCTATCAAGACACAGTTCGGAAGATAGGCATTGACCCCTCACGAATCAAACCAACAAAGACTACCTTCAAAGGAGTCATACTAGGCATCGAGGCCCGCTGTACGGGCTCAATCACGCTGGAAGTGGTCTTCGGTTCTCCGGACAATTTCCGAAGCGAGGAGTTAATCTTCAACATCGCCCCATTCCGCAGCGGCTACCACGCACTGCTCGGACGAACAGCGTTTGCTAGATTCAACGCAGTGCCACACTGCGCTTATCTCAAGCTCAAGATGCCCGGTCCACGCGGCGTCATAACAGTCAATGGCAACATGGAATGCTCCCTCCGAACAGAGGAGCACACCGCCGCCCTGGCAGCAGAGGTATGGAGCGGCCTTCTCAAACAGCACCATAGTGCGGCTGTCGAGCCCCTGGACACCATCAAGAGGTTCCGAACTACACTGCAGCAGGACGACAAGGCTCGTCAAGAGCTCGACTAGCAATTCGGCCTCCGTCCCAGTCCCGATGAAGCAGTGCCATTCGTACCACGCGTACATAATTACGCACTCGAAATTCCATGGACATCGACGGAGGCACAAGCTAACCCGGGATCTACAGTTCGGCCAGACCGACCCCGGACACACTTTTTCCTTTCTGTTTCAGGTTCCTTTTCCCGCGAGCCTGATCACCAGCCCCTTCAAAGGATCGGCATACAAAGGGGGCATGCAGCATACATGCGTAGGGTAACCTCAATACGTTCTTCTTGACGGTATTTTTACTTATTTCCCAGGACCCGCACGCTGCTCCTTCTTGATCCCGGCACGTTAAATAGGCCGGGTGCTTATCACACTATTTGTATAAGATACGCCTTGACGTATCCATTCAGTTATAATAAAAATGGTTTGCGGCCCAGTTTCTGTGGTTTTCGCTTCTTACTTCATTTTATTTCGATCTGCTTATCAGCTACATCGGTACTCTTTTGTACGTTTCATATTCGCCAGGGGCTGCTTATCGCCCCACAACACGGCAACAAAGTCCGAACACTTCTTGTATACAAGTTCGGCACCCCGAATTTAGCATTATATGCATTGGCTCCGAATCATGTCTTTGGTCAATAGTTGGGTTGCCCGGCTCCTGTGCTTGCTACCCTACGTTCCGCTCTATCGGCTAGGGTAGTAAAGGGAGAACTACCGCGATTGTGCCCTGGCCCTGACCGGATGAGAACCTTAGTAGAGAAAGCCGAAAACTGACTGTCATGATACGGCGAGAGCCGGTCAGCTGTTCGAGGGTTACAAAATCGTTGGAGATTTTTTCCGCGTCACGCGAAGGATCGGCACTTCCCGATCAGATGCTGACAGCACCCTGGCTTGGACCAGGGGCTATGCACTTGCTTAATTATAAAACTCCTATGGCTAAGTGAGGGTGTTTAAGCCGTATAGTCTGATTGCCTTGTTCGTTGCGCTAAACAACTCCTTCAAGGACCATATAATTGGATCAAGATTGTTTAGATCCCATCCCGAACACCTCCATACTAATTACGTGAGGGCAGAAGCTGACGACTGGCCAACCCTCAGATTGCATATAACACGGCCGCACAGGAGGAAACAATTTAAAGCATAACAAAATTACATTACAAAACAAGCTTTGTCTTTATAATACAAGGCAAAGGACAACATGAATGTATTCATTCGAAAATAATGTCCTTCAAACATTGAGCGGCCACAAGTCGAGACCCTTCTATGACATCCGCAAAATATTTCTCGGGTGTGCGGTGCTCCTTGCCCTCCGGCGGTCCACTGGCAACTTCAACAGCGTTCATATTCACCCACCACATCTTGCGGCGAGCGAAGGCCATACGGGCACCTTTAATACAGGCAGAGCGCTTGACGACATCCAGCCACGGACAGGCTTCCATTAGGCGCCTCACGAGTCTGAAGTAGCTGCCGGGCATAGCTTCGGCTGGCCATAGCCGGATTTCCAAATCCTTCATGGCTAGTTCGGCCACCCGGTGCGGCTCTACTAGCTGCTTCAGCTGATCGGTGAAAGACACGGGATGCTCTGATGCCGCATACTGCGCCCAGAATAGCTTCTCCGTAGAACCTCCTCCTTCGGCTCGGTAGAAATCTACAGCGTCTGATACGCTGTGTGGTAGATCCGCAAAAGCTCCTGGGGAACTCCGAACCCGGGTTATTAAAAGGTACTGCCTCTCCGCATACTTGCTTTGCATCTTAAAAGCCTTACCCGCCGTGATTTTCCTAGCCTCCTGGATCTCCTGGATAACGGCCTGGGCCTCATTCCGCGCGGTCTCCGCGCCCAGACGAGCCTTGGTGAGTTCGGCCTCCTGAGCCGACGCATCATTCTCCAAGGTCTCACATTTTTTCACTGCATCTTGGAGCTCCTGCTGGATTTCCTTGACACGGGCCTCGAGCTTCTTACGGGCGGCTTGCTGCTGGACAGCCTTCTCCTCGGCCTCGCCCAGGGCCTTCCTCAGGACCTCGACCTCGGTCACGGCTCCTGCATACATTTCGACATTACAGTCAATACACAGTGTCTCCGCTTTCCGAACACACAGCAAGACATTACTTACCTTGCTTCTCCTGCAGCCGCACTCTAACCTCGCCGAGCTCGTTCTCGGTCCGCTCCAGCCTCTGCCTCAGTTCAGAGACTTCGGCAGCATGTGAGGGCGCGGCCAACAGCGACGCCTGCTCATGCACACATATCACGTTAGTCTCCTTCACTAGAGGATTGATCCTCTGTCCGGTTCCTCTTACCGAGCACCGGACAGTGTCTCAGGGGCTACTGACTATATGGGTTTTTTTCTCTATTATTTACCTCGAAACCTGTCAACAGGTTTCTGCAGGCTTCATTCAGTCCACTCTTGGCGGACTGAACCTTCTCGATCACCGCACTCATAAGAACACGGTGCTCGTCCATAACGGAGGCACCTCGTAGCGCCTCCATCAGGTTATCCGGCGCCCCTGGATGGACAGGGGCCACCGGCGGAAACGGTGCACCCCCTCCTTCAAAGGGGGCTGCGCGCCCGACTCCGGAGCCATATGGGTCTCCGGAATCGTATCCGACTGAGGGCCAAGCTGGATGCGGCCCTCTTCGCCAGTCTCCATGGGGATCTCTCCTCCATGTGTCCGGCAGTGGAGGCTTCGCCTCGTGGCGCCTCCCAGACAGCGTCCTGGGTTCCTCCCCGGCTCGGATCGGCCCTCCGGGACAGCGCCTCGGCGTCGTCCCCGACCCCGGGGGAGTAAGCAGGTGTAACGCCCCGAGACCGACGCTCCAGATGCCTTCCTTGTTTTGCGAGTCAGTTGTGTTTTTTTATTTGTTTGTAGCATCTCATCATGGCATCATCCGCATTGCATCGGCACTCGTTGCCGTCATTGTTTTTAAAAACTTGCATCCGCTCATAGTTGTCGTGTTCCCCCTTGCTTTCGTTGACCGTTTCGAGACCAACCACACTTGCAATGTTGCTCCTCATTTTCTCTCTTGTCTTCTCCGGGGTCTTTTGTCAGACACTTTTGTCTTTGTCGACCCCTCTCAGACCACCCCTCGCGCGCGCCTGAAAATTGTCCCGAACCCGACCCGGGTTGTTGTTACCGTTGGGTCCGAATCATCCCCAAACATCTATAAAACATCACCGTTTTCTTTGTTGGACGCTCTAGCCTACTTATTCTCGACCACTCGATTACGATCGGACGGACCAAATATCCCCTAACCTAAATTCATCTGCTATATATATTAGTCTAACCCGAGACCAAATCCCTAATTTCTAGGGATCCTCCTCGCCGCCGCCACCTGTGTCCATTCCCTCCTCCTTCCTCGGGATCTCACCCACCTACCTCCCTCGTTTTCCCCAATGGCCCAACCAGCGCCCGAGCCATCTGCCCATCACCAGCCCGCAGTTGCCTCCTCCTTCCTCGCGTCTGAGCCCGAGGAGCCCCTGCGCCGTGCTCCTCCCTTGCCCTTGCCTCTGCCGCTCCAGCCCCAAGCACCCCCGCAAGCAGCAGCAGTTCCCGCGTCCCCGGCGAGCAGGCGCCACCTCCAGGAGGCCGTCCCACTCCCCTGCCTCACCTCGCGCCTCCTCCCTCCCGTTCCTTCTTCTTTCCTTCACCTGCTGCCCGTGCTCATCTCCCTCTCTCTCTTGTGCTGCACCAGGGAGCAGCAGCCGCCGCCGCCCATGGACTTCCGCCGCCGACGCCGCACAGATCGGGGCGTCCCCGACCCCCACGGCCTTGGCCTCGCCGGATCCGCCTCCCACCGTCGGGAATCGGTTCCCCTCGACCTCGCCCCCGTCTCCGGTGGTCGTTCCGCTGTCTGCCGTCGCCGGAAGCACCGGCGCAGCCACCGCTCGTCTTCCTGGAACGCACGCAGCGCCAAGTCCCTGCGCACGTTGACCCGCGCATGGGCCTCGTCCAGCCTCGCCATATCCAGCGCCCCGCTTGGGCCTCCTCTCCAAGGCGCCAAGGCCCAGCTCCCTGGAGCCCAATGTGAGCAGCCAGCCCCTCTCCTCTAGCCGGCCCATGAGGCCTGGTGAGAAACCCCCCCCCCCCAGTGCCCATGTCCTGTTTCGGCCCGTGACTTGATTTTTTTCCTGTGCTGTGATTTTGTCATTAAATCCTGGACATGCTTATTACAGAAATGCCCCTGTTTTAAACTGCTAATAACTATTTAACCACACATCCAAATAAAACATGTCATATATGTAACATGCTTAGAATTTCATCTAGTTTCACAATATCCCACTTTCATCCATGTTTAAAATGTTTAAAATGATGTTTGTTTAAATTTGCTTAAATGCCATGTTAAAACGATTTATTTCATAACTAAATAACCGTAGCTCGGATTTTAATAAATTATATATGTAAATGGGGTAGAAAAATGCATAGATTAACATGGTGCACTTCATTTTGCTGTTTAACAGCATTAAAATTGTGTTTAGGGCAGAACAGTACCAAATTCAAAATATGCATATGAGGGTTTTCCGGAATTGTTGTTTCTTGTTCCGGCCTCATTTAAATTGCCTAAAATGTGTAGTTTACTTATGTCTCACCTCTTGCCATGTTGATCAACATTTAATATTGTTGGGTACATAAATGAGAGAGAACTAAATAATTGATGTGGTGTTTCGTCAATATGCAACTCGTTGCATATTGAGCTCCACTTAATTTGTAGTGTTGTTTGTTGTACTTTGCCATGCCATGTCTCATTAAACCGGACATGCATCATACTTGATTGTGCATCATGCCATGTGTATGTGGTGGTTGTTTACTATGTTGTTTGTTTCTTTCCGGGTTGCTTCTCTCGTTAGCTTCGGTTTCGTTCCGGAGTTGTGAGGATTCGTTCGACTTCGTCCGTTTGTCTTCTTCATGGACTCGTTCTTCTTCCTAGCGGGATCTCAGGCAAGATGACCATACCCTCGAAATCACTTCTATCTTTGCTTGCTAGTTGCTCGCTCTGTTGCTATGCTGCGCTACCTATTCACTTGCTCTTCAAGCCTCCCAAATTGCCATGAACCTCTAACCTTTGTCACCCTTCCTAGCAAACCGTTGTTTGGCTATGTTACCGCTGTTGCTCAGCCCCTCTTATAGCGTGTTAGTTGCAGGTGAAGATGAAGTTTGTTCCATGTTGGAACATGTTTATGTTGGGATATCACAATATCTCTTATTTAATTAATGCATCTATATACTTGGTAAAGGGTGGAAGGCTCGGCCTTATGCCTGGTGTTTTGATCCACTCTTGCCGCCCCTAGTTTCCGTCATACCGGTGTTATGTTCCTTGATTTTGCATTCCTTACGCGGTTGGGTGATTTATGGGACCCCCTTGACAGTTCGCTTTGAATAAAACTCCTCCAGCAAGGCCCAACCTTGGTTTTACCATTCGCCTACCTAAGCCTTTTTTCCCTTGGGTTCTGGAGACTCAAGGGTCATCTTTTATTTTAAACCCCCGGGCCAGTGTTCCTCTGAGTCCTGGTCCAAACTAGAGCCACTTGCAGCGCCACCTCGGGGAAACTCGAGGTCTGGTTTTAGTTGTACGTAGTGTTCATCTGGTGTGCCCTGAGAACGAGATATGTGCAGCTCCTATCAGGATTTGTTAGCACATTCGGGTGGCTTTGCTGGTCTTGTTTTACCATTGTCGAAATGTCTTGTAAACCGGGATTCCGAGACTGATCGGGTCTTTCCGGGAGAAGGTTTATCCTTCGTTGACCGTGAGAGCTTATAATGGGCTAAGTTGGGACACTCCTGCAGGGTTTTATACTTTCGAGAGTCGTGCCCGCGGTTATGTGGCAGATGGGAATTTGTTAATGTCCGGTTGTAGAGAACTTGACACTTGACCTTAATTAAAATACATCAACCGCGTGTGTAGCCGTGATGGTCTCTTCTCGACGGAGTCCGGGAAGTGAACACGGTTTCTGGGTTATGTTTGACGTAAGTAGGTGCTCAGGATCACTTCTTGATCATTGCTAGTTCACGACCGTTCCGTTGCTTCTCTTCTCGCTCTCATTTGCGTATGTTAGCCACCATATATGCTAGTGCTTGCTGCAGCTCCACCTCACTACCCCATCCTTTCCTTTAAGCTTAAATAGTCTTGATCTCGCGGGTGTGAGATTGCTGAGTCCTCGTGACTCACAGATACTTCCAAACAGTTGCAGGTGCCGATGATACCAGTGCAGGTGATGCAACTGAGCTCAAGTGGGAACTCGATGAAGATCTTGTTCATTGTGTTATTTCTTTTTCCTGTTGATCAGTAGTGGAGCCCAGTTGGGACGATCAGGGATCTAGCAGTTGGGTTATCTTCTTTTCTTTTGGTTTTGACCATAGTCGGTCTATGTGTGTACTCTGAATGATGTATGTTTTATTTATGTATTGTGTGAAGTGGCGATTGTAAGCCAACTCTTTATCTCATTCTTGTTCATTACATGGGATTGTGTGAAGATGACCCTTCTTGCGACAAAACCACAATGCGGTTATGCCTCTAAGTCGTGCCTCGACACGTGGGAGATATAGCCGCATCGTGGGCGTTACAGCAGGCGATGGCGACTGGCTCGCCATCTTCGACGGAGCCAACGAACTTCCAGACGAGGATCGCTGGATTAGGTCGCGGGCCGGACTGCAATAGTACAGCTAACTACATCAAGATAATGGAGAGAAAGGGCTGGATGTGCGCATAAATAAGCCATGTCACTTCCGATGCGGCCTGGGGCTTTGTGCGGGGGCGTCGTTCCGGACTACTGTCAATGTCCCACGCAGTGTTGGCCGACGGAACGCCCTTCCCCTTTTTAGGCGCCTCCACCTCCAGATGCGCCGGAGCCGCCCTCTTCTTCTCCCTCTCCTCAGGGGGAGGATTGTTTTCTTCCTCCTCCTCCTCTCCCCCGTCATTGTCCTCAGGGACAGAGGAATGAGTTTCATCATCTTCGGACGCCGCGTCCGAAGTACCCTTACGACGGAGGCCGCTCTTGGGCCCCTTTGCCTTCTTGGCCTTCTTCTCCGGCGCCGGTACTAGCATCTCCGCCAAGCGCGGGATGACTGGTTCTTCAGGCAGCGGAGCCGGACACTGGATCTGCTTCGCCCTCTCCGTCCAGTCCTGAAGGAGCAATAACAAAAGATCAGACATCATCCTCGAAACAATTAGGTTGAGGACTCGTTCAAAATAACATACCTTGCTGGCGGGGTGTGTACAATCGTGACCACGGTCCGAATCCATGGCCAGTGGTTTCTCATTGCCCTTGAAGAGCAATTTCCATGCGCCCTCGTGCGTAGTCTCGAAGAGCCTCACCAGGGTCCGGTGCTTCTTTGGATTGAACTCCCACTGCGGCCGGCTTCGGCGCTAGCATGGAAGGATCCGGCGAACTAACATCACCTGGATCACATCAACGAGCTTGACGCTCTTGGTTACCATGCTCTGAACACACGTCTGCAGCGCTATCAGCTCATCAGGAGAACACCAGTCCGGACTCTTCTCGACCCAGGAAGTGAGTCGCATAGGAGCGCCGGAGCAGAATTCGGCAGCCGCGGCCCAGGAGGTGTCGCGTGGTTCTGTGACGTAGAACCACTGCTTCTGCCACTCCTTTACCGTATCCACAAAGGTGCCTTTGGGCCAAGAGACGTTGGACAATTTACTCACCATTGCCCCTCCGCACTCCGCGTGCTGGCCATCTACCACCTTCGGCTTCATGTTGAAAACTTTGAGCCACAATCCGAAGTGGGGGTGGATGCGGAGGAAGGCCTACCCCGTAATAATACATTAGCCCGCAGACGAAGGGGTGAAGTGGAAACCCTAGCCTGCGGAAGAAATGGGGATGAATACCACCCTCTCTGTGGGCTCCGGCATGGGGACGATCTGTCCCTCGGCCGGCAGACGGTGGGCGATCTCTTTCGCCAAATATACGGCCGCCCGGAGCTCAGTAATGTCCTCCTCCGTGACGGAGGAGACCATCCACTTGCCCTGACAACCAGATCCGGACATGGTTGCTGGGGTGGAAAGGAGATTGGAACTTGGGCGCTGGAGCTCAAGGTTGGGAAGGCAGAGACAGAGAGAAAGCGTGAGAAGAGGAAGGGGGAATCCTTATCTCCTTATAAAGGCAACAAATATTAAACGCCTTCTCACTCGCCTTGAGATTCCCCTATTCCCAAGGGCTGTGTAAACGGCATGGTTGGGTTACCCATGCCCGCATTGATGAGAATCCTGTGATAAGGGGACACGATCTCTGCTTCGACAAGACGTGCCAATTGCAACCGCGTCTTGAAACGTGGGACAAACGGTTCGAAATTATGACCGAACGGACGTGACGTCACATTGCAGAAAGTTGTCAGCGGATGGGACTCGTGTAAAATATATAAATTCTCTCTGCGGTTGTGCGTGGTGTGAAACAGGTCCGGATACAATCATTGCATCCGAAGACTATCTTGGAGTTCGAAAAAGGGGGAACCCGCCTTGCAATGCCGAAGACAATCTGCGCGCCGGACTCCTCGTCATTGAAGCCAGGTTCAGGGGCAACTGAGGGAGTCCTGGACTAAGGGGTCCTCGGGCGTCCGGCCTGTTATCTGTTGGGCCGGACTGATGGGCTATGAAGACATGAAGGCCGAAGACTATACCCGTGTCCGGATTGGACTCTACTTGGCGTGGAAGGCAAGCTAGGCGACCGATTATGAAGATTTCCTCCTATGTAACCGACTCCCTGTAACCTTAGATCTCTCCGGTGTCTATATAAACCGGACGGATAGTCTGGATAGGATAGATTCATTACCATATACTCATAGGCTAGACTTCTAGGGTTTAGCCACTACGATCTCGTGGTAGATCAACTCTTGTAACACTCATATTCATCAAGATCAATCAAGCAGGAAGTAGGGTATTACCTCCATAGAGAGGGCCCGAACCTGGGTAAACATTGTGTCCCCCGTCTCCTGTTACCATCGATCCTAAATGCACAGTTCGGGACCCCCTACCCGAGATCCGCCGGTTTTGACACCGACAGGGGGCGCGCCCCCACCCTCGTGGGTGCCTCGGGACTCTTCTGGCCCATCTCCGGTGCTCCGTGGGCTTCTTCTGGTCCAAAAACGATCTCCGTGAAATTTCAGGTCAATTGGACTCCGTTTGGTTTTCCTTTTCTGCGATACTCAAAAACAAGGAAAAACAGAAACTGGCACTGGGCTCTAGGTTAGTCCCAAAAATCATGTAAAATAGCATATAAAACATCCTAGATGGATAATATAATAGCATGGAACAATCACAAATTATAGATACATTGGAGACGTATCAGGGGGCAGCCACACCCGAGGCACCGCGGGAGGGCGCGGCCGGCGCTGGAAGCGCGGGCAGAGCCGGACCCAGTGCTCGGCGCGGCATAGGGGGCAACTCGCCAGAGGTGGTAACAGGGGCGAGTCGCGCCGCAGGAGACACCGATGGTACCTGCTGAAACGGGAACACCATCTCATCAAAGTACACATGTCGTGAAGTGATAACGCGGTGGGACACTGGATCATAGCACCGGTAACCTTTGGTGTTGGGAGGATAAGCGAGGAAGATGCAAGGAATCGACCGGGGAGAGAGTTTGTGAGGAGTAGTGGACGCGGTGCTAGGATAACAGAGACACCCGAAAATGCGAAGACCATCATAAGATGGAGCCGCATCGAAAGGAGCTGGTGAGCGGAGTAGTTCCAGCATGGACGACATGGGCGAATGTTAATAAAAAGGCTGGCGGTCGTGAGGGCGTACGGCCAGAATAGAGGAGGCACGTTGGAGTGGAAGAGAAACGTGCGGACATAGTCATTAAGAGTGCGGATGATGCGCTCGGCGCGACCATTCTGCTGTGACGTGTAGGGGCAAGTGAGCCGAAAGATACTGTCGTGGGATGCAAGGAGATTGCAGACGGCGACGTTTTCGAACTCTTTTTCGTTGTCAATGTGCAAGGCAATAATAGGACGACCAAATTGTGTGGTGACTGATAACCCACAAGTATGGGGGATCGCAACAGTTTTCGAGGGTAGAGTATTCAACCCAAATTTATTGATTTGACACAAGGGGAGCCAAAGAATATTCTCAAGTATTGGCAGTTGAGTTTTCAATTCAACCACACCTAAAAGACTTAATATCTGCAGCAAAGTATTTAGTAGCAAAGTAGTATGGAAGTAACAGTAATGGTGGCAAAAGTAACGTAGCGGTTTTTGTAGCAATCGTAACAATGGCAACGGAAAAGTAACTAAGCAAAGATCAATATGTGAAAAGCTCATAGGCAATGGATCAATGATGGATAATTATGCCGGATACGATTCCTCATGCAACAGTTATAACATAGGGTGACACAGAACTAGCTCCAGTTCATCAATGTAATGTAGGCATGTATTCCGAATATAGTCATACGTGCTTATGGAAAATAACTTGCATGACATCTTTTGTCCTACCCTCCCGTGGCAGCGGGGTCCTATTGGAAACTAAGGGATATTAAGGCCTCCTTTTAATAGAGTACCGGACCAAAGCATTAACACTCAGTGAATACATGAACTCCTCAAACTACGGTCATCACCGGGAGTGGTCCCGATTATTGTCACTTTGGGGTTGCCGGATCATAACACATAGTAGGTGACTATTGACTTGCAAAATAGGATCAAGAACTCACATATATTCATGAAAACATAATAGGTTCATATCTGAAATCATGGCACTCGGGCCCTAGTGACAAGCATTAAGCATAGCAAAGTCATAGCAACATCCATCTCAGAACATAATGGATACTAGGGATCAAACCCTTACAAAACTAACTCGATTACATGGTAAATCTCATCCAACCCATCACCGTCCAGCAAGCCTACGATGGAATTACTCATGCACGGCGGTCAGCATCATGAAGTTGGTGATGGAGGATGGTTGATGATGACGACGGTGACGGATTCCCCTCTCCGGAGCCCCGAACGAACTCCAGATAAGCCCTCCCGAGAGAGATTAGGGCTTGGCGGCAGCTCCGTATCGTAAAACGCGATGAATCCTTCTCTCTGGGTTTTTTCTCCTCGAAAGTGAATATATGGAGTCAGGGTTGAGGTCGGTGGAGTCCCGGGGGGCACACGAGGCAGGGGGCGTGCCCTGCACCCTTGTGGACATGGTGTGGCCCCCCTGATGTTGATTCTTTCGCCAGTATTTTTTATAAATTCCAAAATGTGTCTCCGTGGATTTTCAAGTCATTTCGAGAACTTTTATTTCTGCACAAAAATAACACCATGGCAATTCTGCTACAAACAGCGTCAGTCCGGGTTAGTTCCATTCAAATCATGCAAGTTAGAGTCCAAAACAAGGGCAAAAGTTTTGGAAAAGTAGATACGTTGGAGACGTATCAACTCCCCCAAGCTTAAACATTTGCTTGTCCTCAAGCAATTCAGTTGACAAACTGAAAGTGATAAAGAAAAAACTTTTACAAACTCTGTTTGATCTTGATGTTGCAAATACGTAAAGCCAGCATTCAAGTTTTCAGCAAAGATTATGAACTAACCATATTCACAATAACATTTAGGTATCATGTTTACTCATATCAATGGCATAATCAACTAGCGAACAATAATAATAAATCTCGGATGACAACACTTTCTCAAAACAATCATAATATGATATAATAAGATGGTATCTCGCTAGCCCTTTCTGAGACCGCAAAACATAAATGCAAAGCACCCCTGAAGATCAAGGACTGACTAGATATTGTAATTCATGGTAAAAGAGATCCAGTCACAGTCATACTCAATGTAAATTAATAGCAATGCATGCGAATGACAGTGGTGCTCTCCAACTGGTGCTTTTCAATAAGAGAATGATGACACAACATAAAAGTAAATAGATAGGCCCTTCGTAGAGGGAAGCAGGGATTTGCAGAGGTGCTAGAGCTCAGGTTTTGAAATAGAGATTAAGTAATATTTTGAGTGGCATACTTTCATTGTCAACATAACAACCAAGAGATCTCGATATCTTCCATGCTACACACATTATAGGCGGTTCCCAAACAGAATGGTAAAGTTTATACTCCCCCACCACCAACAAGCATCAATCCATGGCTTGCCCGAAACAACGGGTGCCTCCAACTAACAACAATCTTGGGGGAGTTTTGTTTGCAATTATTTTGATTTGAGCATGGGACTGGGCATCCCGGTTACTGGCCATTTTCTCGTGAATGGTGAGCGGAGTCCACTCATCGTGAGAATAACACACCTAGCATGGAAGATATAGATAGCCCTAGTTGATACATGAGCTACTCGAGCATACAAAACAGAATTTCATTTGAAGGTTTAGAGTTTGGCACATACAAATTTACTTGGAACGGCAGGTAAATACTGCATATAGGAAGGTATGGTGGACTCATATGGAATAACTTTGGGGTTTATGGAAGTGGATGCACAAGCAGTATTCCCGCTTAGTACAAGTGAAGGCTAGAAAGAGACTAGGAAGCGTCCAACCAGAGAGCGACAACAGTCATGAACATGCATTAAGATTAAGCAACAATGAGTGCAAGCATGAGTGGGATATAAATCACCATGAACATAAATATCGTGGAGGCTATGTTGATTTTGTTTCAACTACATGCATGAACATGTACCAAGTCAAGCCACTCGAATCGATCAAAGGAGGATACCACCCTATCATACCACATCACAACCATTTTAATAGCATGTTGGCATGCATGGTAAACCATTATATACTTCTAGCAAATTAAGCATGGCTTGAGCAACTATAATCTCTAATTGTCATTTCAAACATGTTTCATTCATAATAGGCTGAATCAGGAACGATGAACTAATCATATTTACAAAAACAAGATAGGTCGAGTTCATACCAGCTTCTCTCATCTCAATCAGTCCATCATATATCGTCACTATTGCCTTTCACTTGCACGATCGAACGGTGTGGATAATAATAATAGTGCACGTGCATTGGACTAAGCTGGAATCTGCAAGCATTTAATACAAGGGAGAAGACTAGGTAATATGGTCTCTTGGTTAAATCAACAATAATGCATATGAGAGCCACTCAACATTTTCATCATGGTCTTCTCCTCTCGACCCCCAAAGAAAAGAAATGAAATAAAACTATTTACACGGGAAAGCTCCCAACAAGCAAAAGAAGAACCATAAATCTTTTTGGGTTTTCTTTTAATTACCACTACTATAGGCATGAAAAGTAAACTAGCTAAAAGCTACAACTAATTTTTTTTTGGTTTTTTCTTAAGGTTTTTCAGACACACAAGAAGAAGGCTTAGAAAAGTAAATAAACTAGCATGGATAGTACAATGAAAAAGTATGAGCACCGACAACTGGCATGAGTGTGTGAACATGAATGTAATGTCGGTGAGAAATACGTACTCCCTCAAGCTTAGGCTTTTGGCCTAAGTTGGTCTATGGCCACTGCTGGCCTGGCGGATATCCAAAGTCGTAGCTGGGGTCGTACTGAGATGCAGTAGCTACTGCCTGATGAGCTGCAGCTTGGAGGCGAGCTGCCTCTGTCCTCCTTTCATACTCGTTCGCCTCCTCCCTGGTTATAACATATCTCCTTTTTGCCTGAAAGTCAAAGAAAGTAGGAGCACGGAGGGCAACATGGACAGTGCGCCGTCTGTCAAAGATTAGTCGATACTGGAGGAACTGTTCATTCCTCTCAACAAACTGATGGCGAACCATAGAACTATAATCTTGATAAGCAGGAGGCAATTTGAAAGGATCGAGAAGAGGTGTCTAGAGGGGGTGAATAGACTCTTAGCAAAGAAAGGTGGCAGTTTGTGATTTCTTCAAGTTAAGGTGGAGTTTTAGCACATGTTTAAACATTCACAATACATATCAAACATGCATGACAAGAGTATATGAGCAGCGGAAAGTAAAGCATGCAATTTGCGAGAATGTAAAGGGATGGGATTGGAGTGTGCAAACGCAATTGGATACACGGAGATTTTTGGTGTGGTTCCGATAGGTGGTGCTATCGTACATTCACATTGATGGAGACTTTAACCCACGAAGGGTAACGGTTGCGCGAGTCCACGGAGGGCTCCACCCACGAATGGTCCATGAAGAAGCAACCTTGTCTATCCCACCATGGCCATCGCCCACGAAGGACTTGCCTCACTAGGGTAGATCTTCACGAAGTAGGTGATCTCCTTGCCGGTACAAAATCGTTGGTTCAACTCCACAATCTTGACCGAGGCTCCCAAGTGACTCCTAACCAATCTAGGAGACACCACTCTCCAAAAGGTAATAGATGGTGTGTTGATGATGAACTCCTTGCTCTTGTGCTTCAAAGGATAGTCTCCCCAACACTCAACTCTCTCTCACAGATTTGGATTTGGTGGAAAGATGATTTGAGTGGAAAGCAAGTTGGAGAAGGCTAGATATCAAGATTTATGTGGTTGGAATGGAATATCTTGATCTCAACACATGAGTAGGTGGTTCTCTCTCAGAAAATGTATGTTGGAAGTGTAGGCATGTTTTCATGGCTCTCCTCACGAATGAAGAGTGGGTAGAGGGGTATATATAGCCTCCACACAAAATCTAACCGTTACACACAATTTACCAAACTCGGTGGGACCGAATCAGAAAACTCGGCCAGACCGATTTAGTTCAAAATGTAAACGTTAGGCTTTTCGGTGGGACTGATATGATCAACTCGGTGGGACCAGTGTGCTAGGGTTAGGGTAAAGCCTCATCTTGGTTTGACCGATTACACAAACTCGGTGGGACCGATTTTGGTAATGAGCTAACCAGAGAGTTGGTCAAGCAAACTCGGTGAGACCGGTTACAAAACTCGGTAAGACCGAATTGATTGCAATAGGAACCAAAGAGTTTGCAAGCCCATCTCGGTGAGACCGGGATCCCATCGATGAGATTGAATTGACTAGGGTTTCTGGCAGTGGCTATGTCAAGTAAACTCGGTGACCCCGAATAGATCAAATCGGTGGGGCCGAGTTTGACTTTTGGCTTGGGACATATGTGGATATGAAAAAGTGGTTGAGGGCTTTGGAGCATATCACTAAGCACTTTGAGGAAGCAAGCCATTAAGCAACACCTCATCCCCTTTTAATAGTATTGGCTTTTCCTATGGACTCAATGTGATCTTGGATCACTAAAAGTAAAATGTAGAGTCTTGAGCTTTTGAGCTTGAGCCAATCCTTAGTCCTTAGCATCTTAAAGGGGTTCCACATCCTCTTGTCCACGTCACTCCATCTGTTGAACTTGTCTGAAATATTCTAGATGAAAACATTAGTCCAACAAGAGACATGTTGACATTAATTACCAAAACCACCCAGGGAGCACTTGTGCTTTCAATCTCCCCCTTGTTGGTAATTGATGACAACATGCATCAAAGCTTTAGATGAATATATAGAGAATAGCAAGTAAAGATTTGGAAAGACATGTAACATACATAGGCTCCCCCTACATGTATGCAGTCATGTAAATAAGGAATGTAAGAGCATGTGAATGCATAGACATGACAGAGCAAGCAATGTGTTACATGTATCTTGGCTATATGCATCAGAGCAAATGATATGAATATATGAAGTTGTAACTTCATGTTCATGAATCCTTTTTGCAAACAATATGTACATCAGCAAGAGATCCTCATACACATGAGTGTGATGCATATACTTACCTTGTGGTCTTGAGCTGGCTTAGGAAGAGATGAACCTGAGTAAACAAGGTTAGATAACACAGATACAACTCCTAGACAGAGCAAACAAAAGAACCACAAGAGTACCAAGACTGGGATGACATGTAGAGAGTGAGTACTAGGTACTCTATTGGATATAGACATGTCCCCAAAGGTAAAAGATATGCAATGAATTTAAAGATTCCCTTCCCTAGCAGTCTTTCTCCCCTGAATCTTATATTGGATAATGGGAGAAAATAGGGAAACAAAATCAGAGCTAAAACAGATCAGATCACAGAAACAAACATGTCTTTCCCCTCTCAAAGACATGTGATTTCTCTCCTCTAGAATACCAAACATCGGGGGCCTTTGATGTGATTACCTCTCTCCCCCTGTTGAAGTACTCTCTCCCCCTTTTGAAGTGATTAAGCTTTGATGTGATCTCTCTCTCCCCCTTTGACATCAATTTCCAAGAAGGGATCTTCTGGAGTGTGAGTCAAAATAGGTTTGATCCCAGAGTCACATAACAAAGCAGCATGTAGAATGTGATGCTAGTAGAGGACAAGAATCATCGAGTGGAGCTGGAAAAAATGTGCAGGAATAAGTGACAATTGTCTTTTCTGCAGTGAAATCGATGACACCGAGTTGTATTTTCCGGTTGCACCAAAATAGTTCAGTTTGACCGAGAGTGATAGACCGGTGTGATCGAGTTCAACACAGAGAAAGGGCAATTTTTCACCTCAGCTCACTTAGGCACATAAGATCTCACAAAGATTTGCAAGGAATTAACAGAAGGATTTGCAATGAATTAGATGCATGGAATGCAGAACAAAGCAGAGAAAAGAAAATCTAGATGAAGTTTTTTTTTGAATAAAGGAAGGGGAACAAATATGCAAAGGACAAATGCAAAAACTCAGAAACACTAGAGAACTTCATCTAGAATTGGGCGGCGACAAAGTCACCTATGTTAGAGTATATTGACTGAGGAGTCAAGTGAGAACACTTGATCATAAGTCATACTCATCGTTTAAGCTCAAAATGGGGTTACCATTTTTCGTTTAAGCTTTTGATGTATTCGCATCTTGTTGAGCTGCTTTGACCCATGACTTGGAGTAAAGCTTCTCTAAGATGGAATAACATACCTTGGGTGGTGGTGTTGAACTTGATCATGTAGTTGAACTTATGTGGAGTGCTCAATGTTGATGTAGCGCATCAATGGTTGGGAGCACCACTTGTAGTTTGAGTTCATCTACCTACATGGGTTAGTCTTGCAAGGAAGAGCACTTGTGTATCCAACATGAAAATCAGAAATTTGATATAGAATTTGTCAAAAGGATATGTTGAAAGGTTTCATGCTTCCTTGTCTTCAACCACCATGGTGTAGAGACTTGGTGATGTAGAGATTGCTCAAGATGTGAGTGGGTTGCAATCTCATGGATTTAGATCCATCCAAGTACCTACAAGGGTTAGATAGAATGCAAGGGTACAAATATATCCAAGACATATGGTCATCATCATAAGAGAAGAGTCAAGGATTAGTAATAGGCTCATGCCTTGCATGTATCCAGATGGAGTTTCTACTCCAAGTTTGAAGCATCAATGATGTTCAATTCACCTCTCAAACGGCAAAATACTTTCTCATCGAGCGGTTTGGTGAATATATCCGCCAATTGCTTGTCGGTACGAACATGCTTAAGATCAATATCCCCTTTAGCAACATGATCTCGAATGAAATGATGACAAACTTCAATATGCTTAGTTTGAGAATGTTGCACAGGATTATGAGCAATCTTAATAGCACTCTCATTGTCACAAAGCAATGGAACATGTTTCACATAGATCCCATAATCCTTAAGAGTTTGGGTCATCAAAAGTAATTGAGCACAACATGAACCGGCGGCAATGTATTCCGCTTCGGCGGTGGATAAGGATACCGGGTTTTGTTTCTTGGAGGACCAAGACACAAGAGATCTACCAAGAAATTGACAAGCACCCGAAGTGGACTTTCTATCAACCTTGTCACCGGCATAGTCCGAGTCGGAGTAGCCAACAAGATCAAAAGAATACCTCTTAGGATACCAAATGCCAAAATTTGGTGTATGTATTAAGTATCTCACTATCCTTTTCACAGCCTTAAGATGACATTCTTTGGGGGCCGCTTGATATCGTGCACACATGCACACACTTAGCATAATATCGGGACGGGAGGCACATAGATATAACAATGAACCAATCATAGATCGGTAAACCTTTTGGTCAACCGATTTTCCATCCTTGGTCAAGTCAAGATGTCCACTAGTAGGCATGGGTGTTTTCATACATTTGCTTTCTTGCATGTTGAAAATAAGTCCTTGGTGTACTTTGTTTGAGAAACAAAGGTGCCTTCCTTAGTTTGCTTGATTTGCAAACCAAGAAAGAACTTGAGTTCACTCATCATAGACATCTCAAACTTCTTCGACATTAGCTTCCCAAACTTTTCACTAAAATGAGGGTTAGTCGAACCAAATATGATATCATCAACATAAATTTGGCACACAAATAATTCACCATTAACCCTTTTAGTAAAAAGAGTAGAATCTATCTTCCCAATCTCAAAGCCTTTTTCAATAAGGAACTTGGTCAAGCATTTGTACCACGCTCTAGGAGCTTGTTTAAGACCATAAAGAGCTTTGTGAAGTTTGTAAACATGGTCGGGTTTCTTAGGATTGACAAAGCCGGGAGGTTGTTTAACATAAACATCCTCCTCAATTTCTCTGTTTAGAAAGGCACTTTTAATGTCCATTTGGTACAAGGTGATATCATGGTGATTAGCATAGGCAAGTAAGATGCGAATGGACTCAAGTCTAGCAACGGGGGCATATGTCTCACCATAGTCCAAACCTTAGACTTGAGTGTAGCCTTGGGCGACGAGACATGCTTTGTTGCGAACGACTTGTCCATCTTCGTCTTGCTTGTTGCGAAACACCCATTTTGTACCGATGATGTTGTGGTTGTTGTCGGGCTTCTCGACCAATGTCCACACTTGGTTTCTCTCAAAGTTGTGTAGCTCTTCATGCATGGCATTTATCCAATCCGGATCTTCCAATGATTCTTCAACCTTCATAGGTTCAATGCTAGAGATGAATGAATAATGTTCACAAAAGTTAGCCAAACGAGTTTTAGAGCGAGTGATTCTCCCGGTTTGGATATCATTGAAGATTTGTTCGACGGGATGGTCTCTTGAGACTCTTGCTCGAACTCGTGAGAGCTTTTGCTTGGGTCGGGTGGAACATCTTCTTCATCATCTTGTCCTTCTTCTTGGCCTTCTTCATTGTTGACGTTGTCGTGGTGGAGAAGGAGGTTGATGAGGTTCATCTTGATGCATTTCCTCGTTTTCTTCATCTTGATGTGTCCCACTTGTGGATTCTTCCATGTCAACTCTTGGTTCACCTTGTCGTGAGGTAGAAGCTTCCACTTGGATGGACGAGGTACTCTCCTTTACCTCTGTTGGACGAATCTTGCCAATAGACAAGTTTTGGATTGCTTCTGAAGGGTCTTTGTCTCCTACATCAATTGGCAATTGCTCTACTTGCGAGCCGTTATATTCATCAAACTTCACATCTACCATCTCTTCAACCTTTCGGGTGAAATTATTGTAGACACGGTAGGTGTGAGAGTTTGAGCCATAACCAAGTAGGAAACCCTCATGAGATTTAGGAGCAAATTTAGAACGACTATGCTTATCAAGAATGTAACATTTTGAGCCGAATACTCGAAAGTATCCAACTTGGGGTTTGTTATCGGTGAGGAGCTCGTATGCCGTCTTGCCGAGTAGCTCATGAAGATACAAGCTATTTGTTGCATGACAAGCCGTCTCAACCGCTTCCGCCCAAAAGTGTTTTGGAGTCTTGTACTCATCAAGCATCGTTCTCGCCATCTCAATAAGAGTTCGGTTCTTCCTCTCAACAACTCCATTTCGTTGAGGTGTGTACGTAGCCGAGAACTCATGTGAAATCCCTTCTTCATCAATAAAGGTATCCACATTCGCGTTCTTGAACTCCGTTCCGTTGTCGCTCCGAACCTTCTTGATCTTCACTTCAAATTGATTTTGGGCCTTCCTAGCGAAGTTCTTGAAGATATTTTGGACCTGCGATTTATCATCAAGAAAGAACACCCACGTAAATCTTGAATAATCATCGACTATAACTAGACCAAATGAGTTTCCACCGAGACTCTTGTAGGCATTAGGACCAAAGAGATCCATATGAAGTAGCTCGAGCGGTCTCCTCGTGGTCATGATGTTCTTCACAGGGTGACTTCCTCCAACTTGTTTTCCTTCTTGACAAGCACTACACAATCTATCCTTGTCAAATATAACATCTTTCACTCCAAGGATATGATCACCTTTAATAAGCTTATCAAGATTACGCATGCCCACGTGACCTAACCTTCTATGCCACAACCAACCTTTCGAAGATTTAGCAATAAAGCAAGTTCTAGGTTGAGCCTTTTTAGTGAAATCAACAATGTATAGATCACCTCTACGTATACCGGTAAAGACCATATTATGGTTATCTCTACAAAACACTTGGCAATATACTTCAGTAAATAGGACATTGAAGCCAAAATCAGCAAGTCTAGATACAGAAAGTAGATTATAGCCAAGAGATTCAACGAGCATAACATTTTGTATGGAGCTGTCATGTGAGATGGCCACCTTACCAAGGCCAACCACCTTACCCTTTGAGTTATCACCAAAAGTGACATACTTTCGAGGGCCGTCATTTTTAGCAAGCTCACGAAACATATCCTTATCTCCGGTCATATGATCGATGCATCCACTATCAAGGACCCATTCCTTTCCTCCAGCCATGTAGCTGCGAAGATTAGCCATAAGGCCAAAGTGTCTCATAGACTGATCGAGATCAAAGTCACTATCATCATCCTCATCATAGTATCCATGTTCAACATCGTCTTGTGATGGATCAATTCCTAGAGAGAGTGATTCATTAGATAAATGATCATCACAATAATCATCTTTATGAATTCTAATGGCTTCGGAGATGATATTGCTAATGATTCCTACATCTCCTTTGGCACGCATGAGGTTAGTAAGCTCAAATAGACAATCACCAAACTTAGGATCATTGGAATTCATCTTACTCAAGGCAATAGACTTATGAAGAATTTCATCTAAGTTTTTCAAGGAATAGTTTGGGAATCGTTCCTCAAGGAATCTCCATATAGTGTAGGCACAATCAAGAGTAGGCAAGGAACCAATCAAGTTTCTAGGTAAACCTCTAGTGATAAGATTAACAGTTCTAAGATTCTGAATCATGTCAATAGACTCATCAAGGGTAGGATGCAAAGGATCAACATGAGGTGCACAAGGGCTAGTAATATACTTGCTCAAATGATATTCATTGAAAATCACAAGCATCTCATTTTTCCACTCATGAAAGTACTCTCCACCAAGTATAGGTACTCTCCACCAAGAAAGGTGTTTAAACCAAAGCAATGGAGACCAAAGCTCTGATACCAATTGAAAGGATCGAGAAGAGGTGTCTAGAGGGGGGGTGAATAGACTCTTAGCAAAGAAAGGTGGCAGTTTTTGATTTCTTCAAGTTAAGGTGGAGTTTTACCACATGTTTAAACATTCACAATACATATCAAGCATGCATGACAAGAGTATATGAGCAGCGGAAAGTAAAGCATGCAATTTGCGAGAATGTAAAGGGATGGGATTGGAGTGTGCAAACGCAATTGGAGACACGGAGATTTTTGGCGTGGTTCCGATAGGTGGTGCTATCGTACATCCACGTTGATGGAGACTTCAACCCACGAAGGGTAACGGTTGCGCGAGTCCACGGAGGGCTCCACCCACGAAGGGTCCACGAAGAAGCAACCTTGTCTATCCCACCATGGCCATCGCCCATGAAGGACTTGCCTCACTAGGGTAGATCTTCACGAAGTAGGCGATCTACTTGCCCGTACAAACTCCTTGGTTCAACTCCACAATCTTGACGGAGGCTCCCAAGTGACACCTAACCAATCTAGGAGACACCACTCTCCAAAAGGTAATAGATGGTGTGTTGATGATGAACTCCTTGCTCTTGTGCTTCAAATGATAGTCTCCCCAACACTCAACTCTCTCTCACAGATTTGGATTTGGTGGAAAGATGATTTGAGTGGAAAGCAAGTTGGAGAAGGCTAGAGATCAAGATTTATGTGGTTGGAATGGAATATCTTGATCTCAACACATGAGTAGGTGGTTCTCTCTCAGAAAATGTATGCTGGAAGTGTAGGCATGTTTTCATGGCTCTCCTCACGAATGAAGAGTTGGTGGAGGGGTATATATAGCCTCCACACAAAATCTAATCGTTACACACAATTACCAAACTCGGTGGGACCGAATTAGAAAACTCGGCCAGACCGATTTAGTTCAAAATGTGAACGTCAGGCTTTTCGGTGGGACCGATATGATCAACTCGGTGGGACCGGTGTGCTAGGGTTAGGGTAAAACCTCATCTTAGTTTGACCGATTACACAAACTCGGTGGGACCGATTTTGGTAATGAGATAACCAGAGAGTTGGTCAAGCAAACTCGGTGAGACCGATTACAAAACTCGGTAAGACCGAATTGATTGCAATAGGAACCAGAGAGTTTGCAAGCCCATCTCGATGAGACTGGGATCCCATCGGTGAGACCGAATTGACTAGGGTTTCTGGCAGTGGCTATGTCAAGTGAACTCGGTGGCCCCGGATAGATCAAATCGGTGGGGCCGAGTTTGACTTTTGGCTTGGGACATATGTGTATATGAAAAAGTTGTTGAGGGCTTTGGAGCATATCACTAAGCACTTTGAGCAAGCAAGCCATTAAGCAACACCTCATCCCCTTTTAATAGTATTGGCTTTTCCTATGGACACAATGTGATCTTGGATCACTAAAAGTAAAATGTAGAGTCTTGAGCTTTTGAGCTTGAGCCAATCCTTAGTACTTAGCATCTTAAAGGGGTTCCACATCCTCTTATCCACGTCAGTCCATCTGTTGAACTTGTCTGAAATATTCTAGATGAAAACATTAGTCCAACAAGAGACATGTTGACATTAATTACCAAAACCACCCAGGGAGCACTTGTGCTTTCACAATTCCATATCATTTTCGTGTATGGGTCAAGATAATTAGCTACACGAGTTGCATAAATTCCACCAAATAAATATCCACTTGTACCATTAAGATGCAACCTTCGTGCAACAATGGCCCCCAAGTTATATTGTTTATCACCTAATACCGCACTCTTGAGGACACTAAGATCTGGAACGCACATGTGACAAGCCTCATCTTTACCGTTAATGCATCTACCTATAAAGAGAGCAAAATAATGTATGGAAGGGAAATGAATGCTCCCTATGGTATCTTGTGTGATTTCTCTAGATTCCCCCACAGTGATACTAGCAAGAAAGTCTTTATATTCAGATTTGCGAGTTTCACTAACATTGCCCCACTGCGGGGGTTTACAAGCAGTATTAAAATCTTCTAGGTCCATGGTATATGATTTATCATAAAGATCAAATAAAACAGTGTGAGAATTGGGCGAGGATGTAAATTTAAACCTCCTCACAAAGGAATCGGTTAGGTGGCGGTATTGTAGGCACTTATCTGACACGAAGCCCTCAAGATCAGCATTACGCACATACACGTCAAATTCATCCTTGATGTCTGCTTGGACCATAAACTCCTCTGACGGCCATTCACAAGGCCGCACTTGAGCTTCCCTCGGTGGTTCATTGTCCGACTCACGTATCGCGAGCCTTGGTCCTTGCTTCCTTGAGGAAGCACCTTGGTACATTTTCCTAAACATTTTTATTTCTCTGAAAAATTTCTGAAATTTTAGTGACTCAAAATAAAAGTGAACCAAACTCAACAAGATTAATAGCAACTACTCCCACAAGTGCCTAGAGGCTATATCATGCATTAAAACTACTTTGGACCATATAAATTTGACATGCAAGCTCAAGAATAGGGTCACCTAAGCAGCAAAAATTTGCAATAAATAAAGCATTAGAACAAAAACTAATTGGACCATTGGAGGAGTCACATGCTGAAGAACAATCTCCCCAAACAGTTTTGTGAATGGAGCTTTGAGCAGAGAGATCGAAAATGGCAGTAAGATGAGCTAGAACACGGGTTTGAGCTATGGGAGGATTTTTTCTGGAGGAAGACGAAGTGAGTGGGTGCAGGAATAAGTGGAGGGGGTCCACGTGGGGCCCACTAGGCAGGGGGCGTGCCCCAGGGGGTGGGCGCGCCTTGTGCCCTCGTGGCCAAATGGTGGGTCCCCCTGGTGTGTTCTCAGTGCCAGAAATTCTTAAATATTCTACAAAAAATCACTTCATTTTCAGTACGTTTGGAGAACTTTTATTTTTGGGGTATTTTTATTGTAAGGATAATTTAGAAAATAGACAAAAATACTATTTTTGCTTTATTTAATCTAAATAACAGAAAGTAAAAGGAGGGTACAGAGAGTTGTGCTTTCTAACTTCATCCATCTCATGCTCATCAAAAGGAATCCACTAACAAGGTTGATCAAGTCTTGTTAACAAACTCTTTCCGAATCGCATGAAACCGAAGAATTTTCGAATAACACTAGGTTACCTCAACGGGGATATGCACGTCCCCAACAATAAGAATGTCATATTTCTTTTTGACAGTAGGAAGAGGAAATTCAAAACCTCCAATAATAATCGTTGAAGTTTTTCCAATAGAATTGATATTGTGGACTTGAGGTTGTTTCCTCGGAAAGTGTACCGTATGCTCATTACCATTAACATGAAAAGTGACATTGCCTTTGTTGCAATCAATAACAGCCCCTGCAGTATTCAAAAAGGGTCTACCAAGGATAATCGACATACTATCGTCCTCGAGAATATCAAGAATAACAAAGTCTGTTAAAATAGTAACGTTTGCAACCACAGCAGGCACATCCTCACAAATACCGACAGGTATAGCAATTGATTTATCGGCCATTTGCAAAGATATTTCAGTAGGCGTCAACTTATTCAAATCAAGTCTACGATATCAAGAGAGAGGCATAACACTAACACCGGATCCAAGATCACATAAAGCAGTTTTAACATAGTTTCTTCTAATGGAGCATGGTATAGTTGGTACTCCTGGATCTCCTAGTTTCTTAGGTATTCCACCTTTCAAAGTATAATTGGCAAGCATGGTGGAAATTTCAGCTTCCGGTATCTTTCTTTTATTTGTAACAATATCTTTCATATACTTAGCATAAGGATTCATTTTAAGCATATCAGTCAAACGCATACGCATACGCAAAAAGATAGGTCTAATCATTTCAGCAAAGCGCTCAAAATCCTCATCATCCTTTTTCTTGGATGGTTTAGGAGGAAAAGGCATGGGTTTCTGAACCCATGGTTCTCTTTCTTTACCGTGCTTCCTAGCAACGAAGTCTCTCTTATCATAACGTTGATTCTTTGATTGTGGGTTATCAAGATCAACAACTGGTTCAATCTTTACATCATTGTTATTGCTAGGTTGAGCATCAACATGAACATCATCATTAATATTATCACTAGGTTCATGTTCATTACCAGATTGTGTTTCAGCATCAGAAATAGAAATATCATTGGGATTCTCAGGTGTGTCAACAACAGGTTCACTAGAAGCATGCAAAGTCCTATCATTTTTCTTTTTCTTCTTCTTAGAAGGACTAGGTGCATCAACATTAGTTCTCTGAGAATCTTGCTCGACTCTCTTAGGGTGGCCCTCGGGATACAAAGGTTCCTGAGTCATTCTACCCCCTCTAGTCACAACTCTAACAACATTATCATTTTTTTTATTATTTAATCCATTGAGCAAATCATCTTGTGCTTTAAGCACTTGTTCTACCTGAGTGGTAACCATAGAAGCATGTTTACTAATAAGTTTAAGGTCACCTTTAACTCTAGACATATAATCACTCAAGTGTTCAACCATATAAGCATTATGTTTCAATTGCCTACCAACATAAGCATTGAAGTTTTCTTGTTTAACAATAAAATTATCAAACTCATCCAAGCATTGGCTAGCAGACTCATTACAAGGAATATCACCTTCATCAAATCTATAGAGAGAATTTACCTTTACTACCTGTGTCGGGTTATTAAGACCATGTATTTCTTCAATAGGTGGTAAATTCTTAACATCTTCAGCTTTAATACCCTTTTCTTTCATAGATTTCTTTGCCTCTTGCATATCTTCAGGACTGAGAAATAGAATACCCCTTTTCTTCGAAGTTGGCTTAGGAGTTGGTTCAGGAAGTGTCCAATCATTATCATTACTCAATATATTATTCAATAGCAATTTAGCTTGCTCAACGGTTCTTTCTCTGAAAACACAACCAGCACAACTATCTAGGTGATCTCTGGAAGCATCGGTTAGTCCATTATAAAAGATATCAAGTATTTCATTTTTCTTGAGAGGATGATCATGCAAATCATTAAGTAATCGGAGAAGCCTCCCCCAAGCTTGTGCGAGACTCTCTTCTTCAATTTGCACAAAATTATATATTTCCCTTAAGGCAGCTTGTTTCTTATGAGCGGGGAAATATTTAGCAGAGAAGTAATAAATCATATCATGTGGACTACGCACACAACCAGGAGCAAGAGAATTAAACCATATTTTAGCATCACCCTTTAATGAGAACGGAAATAACTTAAGTATATAGTAACAATGAATTTTTTTCCTCATGAGTGAATAGGGTGGCTATATCATTCAATTTAGTAAGATGTGCCACAACAGTTTCAGATTCATGGCCATAAAAAGGATCGGATTCAACCAAAGTAATTAACTCAGGATCGACAGAGAAATCATAATCCTTATCAGAAATACAGATAGGTGAAGTAGCAAAAGCAGGGTCATATTTCATTCTAGCATTCGAAGACTTTTCTTTCAGCTTAGCTAACAGTTTCTTAAGATCATATCTATCTTTGCAAGCAAAAAGGTCTCTAGCAGTTTCTTCATCCATAACATAACCCTCAGGCACATCAGGCAATTCATATCTAGGGGGAGAATCTTCATCATCACTTTCATCAATATTATCAGTTTCAATAATTTCATTCTCTCTAACCCTAGCAAGTTGTTCATCAAGAAATTCACCTAATGGCACAGTATTTTCAAGCATAGAAGTAGTTTCATCATAAGCATCATGCATAGCAGAAGTGGCATCATCAATAACATGCGACATATCAGAATCAATAACAGGAGTAGGTGTCGCAAGTTTACTCAAAACAGAAGGTGAATCAAGTGCAGAGCTAGATGGCAGTTCCTTACCTCCCCTCGTAGTTGAGGGATAAATCTTGGTTCTTTCATCATTCAAGTTCCTCATAGTGATCAACTAATATAAATCCCAAGTGAGTCAAAGAATAGAGCTATGCTCCCCGGCAACGGCGCCAGAAAATAGTTTTGATAACCCACAAGTATAGGGGACCGCAACAGTTTTTGAGGGTAGAGTATTCAACCCAAATTTATTTATTCGACAAAAGGGGAGCCAAAGAATATTCTCAACTGTTAGCAGTTGAGTTGTCAATTCAACCACACCTGAAAGACTTAATATCTGCAGCAAAGTATTTAGTAGCAAAGTAGTATTGAAGTAACGGTAACGGTGGCAAAAGTAACAGTAGCGGTTTTTGTAGCAATCGTAACAATGGCAACGGAAAAGTAACTAAGCAAAGATCAATATGTGAAAAGCTCGTAGGCAATGGATCAATGATGGATAATTATGTTGGATGCGATTCCTCATGCAACAATTATAACATAGGGTGACACAGAACTAGCTTCAGTTCATCAATGTAATGTAGGCATGTATTCCGAATATAATCATACGTGCTTATGGAAAAGAACTTGCATGACATCTTTTGTCCAACCCTCCCGTGGCAGCGAGGTCCTGTTGGAAACTAAGGGATATTAAGGCCTCCTTTTAATAGAGTACCGGACCAAAGCATTAACACTTAGTGAATACATGAACTCCTCAAACTACGGTCATCACCGGGAGTGGTCCTGATTATTGTCACTTCGGGGTTGCCGGATCATAACACATAGTAGGTGACTATTGACTTGCAAAATAGGATCAAGAACTCACATATATTCATGAAAACATAATAGGTTCAGATCTGAAATCATGGCACTCGAGCCCTAGTGACAAGCATTAAGCATAGCAAAGTCATAGCAACATCAATCTCAGAACATAATGGATACTAGGGATCAAACCCTAACAAAACTAACTCGATTATGGTAAATCTCATCCAACCCATCACCGTCCAGCAAGCCTATGATGGAATTACTCACGCACGGCGGTGAGCATCATGAAATTGGTGATGGAGAATGGTTGATGATGACGACGGCGACGGATTCCCCTCTCCGGAGCCCCGAACGGACTCCAGATCAGCCCTCTTGAGAGAGATTAGGGCTTGGCGGCGGCTCCGTATTGTAAAACGCAATGAATCCTTCTCTCTGGTTTTTTTCTCCCCGAAAGTGAATATATGGAGTCGGGGTTGAGGTCGGTGGATTCCCAGGGGGTACACGAGGCAGGGGGCGCGCCCAGCACCCTCATGGACAGGGTGTGGGCCCCCTGATGCTGATTCTTTCGCTAGTATTTTTTATAAATTCCAAAACATGTCTCCGTGGATTTTCAGGTCATTCCGAGAAATTTTATTTCTGCACAAAAATAACACCATGGCAATTCTGCTGAAAACAGCGTCGGTCCGGGTTAGTTCCATTCAAATCATGCAAGTTAGAGTCCAAAACAAGGGCAAAAGTGTTTGGAAAAGTATATACGTTGGAGACGTATCAGTGGCATATGAATAAAAAGTGGTGAGTGTGGCGAGAGCGTCGGACTTGCGACGAAGAGGGAATGTCCACACATAATGGTAAAAGTCATCCAATATCACCAAATAGTATAAATAACCAGTGTTGCTCGCAACCGGGGACGTCCAAACATCACTATGCAATAACTGAAACGGAAAAGTGGAAATGTGTGTAGACTCACTAAAGGGGAGACAAACGTACTTGCCAAGAAGGCATGCCTCACAAGAGTGGTCGTCAACCTTATTACATGAGAAAGAAAAACTCTGAAGAATCTGACGCAAAACTGTGGAGTTGGGGTGGCCGAGGCGGACGTGCCAAAGATCGACACTAGCGGCGAGGGCAGCAGGATGGGTGGTGGTGGCGCCGGAAGGATGCACCGGGTAAAGCTTGTCCGGGCTGTCACGTCGGTGGAGTACCATCCGTGTACGGGCGTCCTTCACAGAAAAGCCAATATCATCAAATTCAACAGTTATAGGATTCTCACGAGCGAGGCGACGAACAAAGACAAGGTTGGTAACTAAGTTAGGAGAGACCAGAACATTAGACATGTTAATGGGAGTAGAAGTGGAAGGAAATCACATATGACCGACATGTGTAATGGGTAGAGAGGAACCGTTACCAACGGTGATGCGAGTGGGAGTATGAACGGGAGTGGAAGACGTGAGGTCACCGGGATGAGCAGTCATGTGAGCGGTGGCGCCCGAGTCCATGTACCAGTCACCTCCGCCACCGTAGTTACTCGGTGACGGAGCCGAGTGCAGAGCGGCGAGGAGGGCCGGGTCCCATGGCGGCGGCACCTGGGGAGGCTAAAACCCTCCATAGGCCGGCGCGGGAGCGACGCAGTAGGTGGGCGCGGCACCGTAGCCGCTGTAAGGGGCGGCATTCTGCGCGGCGAAGAGCGCCTGGTGGCTCGCCGGACGAGGCCCAAGGATGCTCGGAGCGGGAGCCCTAGGGACTGGCATCGAGTACGCGTGTACGACGCCCGTCCACGGGTTGGTGCCGTAAGTCCATGGTGGGGTGGCATGCTGCTACCGCTGACGAGGGGCCCCCCATGCGCCAGTTGTTGCTGCTTGCGACCGCCCCCGTGGCGGTTGCCACGGCGCCCACCACCCGGCTGCTGCTGGGGGGGGCAGCGGGAGGCGCGGGGGGCGGCGGTTGGTGGCGGGGCGCGGGCGGGGCGGCCATTGGTGGGGCGCCACGCGAGGTGCCAGCGGCGAGGGCATGGTGCTGCACGCGCTTGACCCCCTTCATCCGGCGCTCCTCCAACCGCAAGTACGCCACAAACTTGGGGAAGGAGGGCTTCGGTATTAAGGAGAGGTTGGAGGCGGCGTTGCCGAAGTCCTCGTTGAGGCCGGCGGTGATCGTGCTGAGGAGGAGGTCGTCATCAACCTTGGCGCCGATATCACGGAGCTCATCCGCCAACGTCTTCACGCGGCAGCAGTAGTCATCGATAAACTGATCATCCTGATGACAGTCAAAAAATTCCTGCTGCAGAATAATGCGGCGCTGAAGCTTATTGTTGGTGAAGAGGCCGTTGAGCTTGACCCGCACGGCGCGGGCGTCATCACCATCGCTCACGACCGTGTGAAACAGGTCCTTCGAGATGGTGGTGAAGAACCATCGGATGAGCGTGGCGTCGATTGCGGTCCACTCGGAGTCGCCCACCATAGCGCAGGAGTCAACGTTGCCGTCAACGTGATCCACGAGATTGTTCTCGTAGAAGAGCAGCGAGAAGTACGTCCTCCACGCGAAGTATGAGGAGTCGGTGGCATCGAGGACGACGGGGACACGTTCGTGAATGTTGATGTCGCGGATGTCAGCAGGGTCCGGCCCGGCGAAGGGGTTGGAGTAGGTGGAGGCGGTGGATGACATGGCGGCGGCGCGGTGGTGAGAGGAAGAGGCGGCGGCTATGGTTTGGGGAGGGAGTGGCGCGGCAGGAGGGTGCGGCGCGGCGGGAGAATCGGCGCAGCAGGGGGAGGCGGCGCGGCAGGGGAGGTGGGGCGCGGCGCGGGGAGGGGAAGTGCGGCGCGAGAGGAAGCGGCGGCGGCGGCTGCAGATGGCGGCGACGGCGGCCGGAGGCGGCGGCGGCTAGGTTAGGCGGAAGCGGGAGAGGATCGACTTGCGATAGGTAGCATGTAGAGAATGATTTGGTGCATCGATATATCATTGATCATGCACTAGGCACATATATATATATATATAGGTACAAGGGATGTAATTGGTATCTTGTCTTTTAAGATACACGTACATAGGGAGACAGGCCTACTACGCATGTTCAACAGCTCGTATATGTATTCGCATAACAATACAACAATGAAGTTCGTAAATAACCAGTAGTTCACCACTGGCAGCAGCAGGTGATCGGAGAGTGACCGTCTCTAATACTCGCCCTCTGCTAACGATACGTGCCCTGCCACTGCCGCTGCCGCTAGTATTTCGCTGTACTTTTACACGACGACTACACATTGACTGACGCAATGCCACTAGACAAGAACTACACTTGGGCGCCGAGGCGCTTGGTGGCGAGCTCACAGCGCGCCGGCGCGAAGCCGACCCGGCCGTTCTGAAGGTCGTACTCCACCCACACGTCCTGCTGGTGGTGGTGCCCGATCACGTACGCCGACATGCCCGCCATGTCCGAGTTCCCGAACGTCAGGCACCACACAGCCTCCTCCCCCTCCTCCCCGCGCCGCTCGCCGGGTACACTGTACAGGAGCTTCTCCCCGGCCACGGCCACCTCCGCGCCGCGGAGTACCAGGCCCACCTCGGGGAGAAGCCGGCTTGCCGCCGACACTCGCTCCTCCGGCCCGCGGAAGCACGCGTCGAACGCGCTCTGGAACACGAAGCCCGGCTCGCCGAGCGGGGCGAGCAGCGACCGCGTCTGGTTCAGGAATTCGCCCTTGAGCGCCGCGTAGGCGTCGGCCAGGAGGAAGGTGAACTGCGTGCCGGAGTCCACCATTGTCTGCCCGGCGCCCGTGTGGTCCGGCGTGAGCACGGACTTGGGGATGGCGAGAAGGGCGCGCCCCACGCGGATGCCCTCCAGCTGCACGGAGTAGGCCACCCTGTCGAAGTACGGCAGCGGCTGGGAGATCTCTATCAGCGGCGTGTAGTTAAGTGGCGGGGCCGAGCCGCCGTCGCCGCCGAGGAGGAGGATGCCGGGTTCTTCGCCGGGGGCGATACAGTAGGCGAAGCGGAGGGTCGCCGTCTGCGTCACGAAGGACAGGCTGCCACGGTTCATGCCGAGGAGGCCGGTCGCCGCCTCCGACGGGTCCGTGGCATTGTTGTTGGTGGCCGTGCTGGAGGAATAGGAGGTGATGCAGCCGAACAGGACGGGCACGGCCTGGGCTCCGAGGACGAAAGTGTCGGCAACCAGGAGGCCGTCGGCCGAGGAGGCGTCTGCGTAGGAGATGGAGACGCGGCAGGCGGTGGACGGCGGCGCGTCACAGAACGGGCGGACGGGCAGGTCACGTCCGCGCCACACGCACGCCGGCGACGAGCAGGCGACCGCGCCGTACGTCAAAGAAGCTGACGAATTGAACGGCGCAGGCGGCGACACGGAGCTCCCGTTGCAGAGCAGCCAGGAGAGCTCGCTGCCCGTGTCGAGCACCATCGTGACGTTCTGCGGCGGCGTGCCGACAGCCACCGACACCGTCAGGCTCACATTGTGGCGGAACCGCAGCCGGTTCGCCGGCGCTCGCGGCGGGGCCGCCACCTGCTGCAGCCTGAGCGGAAGAAGAACCGCTCCCCCAGCCCTACCTTCTCTACCAACGCCGAGGCTCGCCGCCTCCGCTCTCGCAAGAGAGAGGAAGAGGAGAACGATAAACGAGTCCATGTCCATTGGCGGGCAGTTTCTACTTTTCTATCCGCGCTCTGCCTGGGGTTGAAAACTTGAAATGAAATGAAAGTGAGCAACTGTCAACCAACTGCAGGTGCTTTGCATGGACCTGCAACCACTGGTCCAAATCCAATCCACGTCTACACCGTGTCGTCCTCCTAATCTGCTTCCATGGACAGTATTTAACATCTGACCCGTCGTCGTCTCCTCTGCTGTTTTCCATAAGCACCCGGGTAATAATGTGTTTGGTGCAGCAGTAGCGGTGGCAGTAGCAGTACGTGCGCCACAGCTCTCTCTTCTTTACTCCGTGTGGGCTCCGAGAAGGGGACATGGTCCTGAGGGAGCTCATGAATACGTACTACTCCGGCGGTCCGGCCAGGTATCGCGGCCCGGCTCACCAGAGACAACAATATAACAGGCATCTGGTGCTCGCCGTCGTCGACCAAGACTTTCGGCCTTTAGGGGGCGAGTGGCTTTCAGTGCAGCTGCTCAGGGCAAGGCATTGCCACGGCCTCTTGTTGGGCTTGTCGGAAGGGAAATCTCCCTGTCTGCGGTTGAGAAATCCCTGGTGATAACAGCTGGAGGATGACTGGAACACATGGCGAGAACTCATCCTTTTATGCCTAGAGTAGTTGCCAGCACTCTATGCATCCGTGCAAAAAAGAAAGAAAAAGAAACTATGACAGGACCGGTTAAACGCCACACCCACGAGACCCTTTTCCGGGAGGACATTTTGCCCGTTTTTTACCCATGTTTACAGTGCATGATTCCTGCAGAAATCGGTAAATTTCGCATTCCCCCATTTCAAACCAGCTCACAGCGGAGCCTGCAACTTGTGGAGGCCCTTCCAAACGGACTAATGATTCCGGAAGCTACAGTGATCATGGGATGGCGACGGCCATCTTGTTATTTGGCGTCGCATGTGACGTGCTCTGCCACAATAGCACCATATGAGATGACAGGCCATGGACCTGCCAACTCGAAACCTTTTACCTTTGCGAACTCCGGTGATTGAAAGCACATTTTCATACGTGAAAGCGAAGCAAGCACGCGTGCATCTGACAGTGTACCCCATCCGATCCTGTCGCGGCGGTACCAAATGCAATTGAAGTTCGTGTTTTGACCCTTCTGGCATACAAATTCAGGATCTGACCTTGGTTGGATTTTTTTTTTGAAATTTGACCCTTTTTCTTACCGCCAGTGGCCCTGACGGTAGGGTACTAATCCACGTCAGCGCGCGGAGATGACCGTCGTCCCTCTCCGTCACACCCTACCGCCAGGGACCCTGGCGGTAGGGTGCGAGCAGTTATTTCGCCCGAGACCCCGCGCCCCTGCCCATCTCCCCACCCCTCCCCTTCTCCCCGTCGGCAGTTTCTTCTTGCTCCCCCCTCACCCCTATCTCCCTCTTTCATCTCCTTCACTCTCCCCCTTAGATCTTCACCGTTTCTTCATCGTTTTTGCGGATCAAGATGGCCCCGAAGAGAGAAACGTAAGCTCCTCCGATCCCTTCAAGTAGTTTTTGCAAACTTGCTTCCGATTTGACACATTATTTGCTTGAAATCCCTCATATTTTTGAACTTGGATTGAATTTTTTTCACCTAGGATTGTTTTAGCTTGATTCTAGTTCTAGTTCTTAGTTCTTTAGTAACTAGTGGTATTGAACATGAAGTCTAATCAATAGTTCATATCTTAGTGTAAAGATGAACCCTAGTTCATGATTTTTTTTGTTAAATAAATTATGATGTAATGCATGTGGGTGGACTTGTTTTGTTTTATGATGCATGTTGATATGATGATATGAAGATGTTGTTTGGAGAAAATACATTCAAGATTAACTCTATTTTAAAACAAAATTGTTTTAAAAAATGATGATATGATGGATGTTGGAGGATTTTATTTTGATATGATGCATGCTGATATGATTTGATCCATCATGTGTAGTAGATGTTGTTGGAGGAATATGCTTAAGATGAACCCTAGTTCATGTAACCAAGAAAATTTATTTTTTGTTTATGTATGCTTATGCTTGTGATGTTTTTGTTTATCAAATTTTATTAAGGCGGGCACCTCTTGCGGACAACATCGGCCCACGGTACTCCATGCTTGACTACGCATTCGACAAGGGTCATCGTTTCATGGAGAACGGATTGGTAAGTAATATGAAGGAAATATTGATCAAAGTTTTCGGATTGATGAAAATAAGTTCCTAACTTTTGCCGTCCACTTTTTGACAGATGCTCCAGCCACTGCGCATGAGGGGTCACGGGGTTGCCGGGGATATGGACTACGACGAGCGCTACACGCCATACTTTAAGAGAGCCCGACTGTTGGGTTTCGTGTTGCAGTTCAAGCGTCAGCCGCCGACGCTTGTCCACGCAGCTCTGACAGCTTTGATTGACCGGTGGCGACCGGAGACCCATTCTTTCCATCTGCCATGCGGGGAGATGACGGTGACCCTCGAGGATTGGTCGATGATTACTGCCATGCCGATCGAGGGTCATGCACTCACCGGGCGAGTGGAGAGGACCAACTGGCAGCAAAGGGCTACCACCCTCATCGGCGACTGCCCCGTGTTGGGGAACGTAGCAGAAATTCAAAATTTTCTACGCATCACCAAGATCAATCTAGGAGTAATCTAGCAGCGAGGGGAAGGGGAGTGCATCTACATACCCTTGTAGATCGCGATGCGGAAGCGTTGCAAGAACGCGGATGAGGGAGTCGTACTCGTAGCGATTCAGATCGCGGTTGATTCCGATCTGAGCACCGAAGAACAGTGCCTCCGCGTTCAACACACGTGCAACCCGGTGACGTCTCCCACGCCTTGATCCAGCAAGGAGAGAGGGAGAGGTTGGGGAAGACTCCATCCAGCAGCAGCACGACGGCGTGGTGGTGATGGAGGAGCGTGGCAATCCCGCAGGGCTTCGCCAAGCACCGCGGGAGACGAGGAGGAAGAGAGGTAGGGCTGCGCCAAGAGAGACAGGAAAACTCATGTGTTGGGCAGCCCTAGACCTCAACTATATATTGGGGGGGGGGGGGGCTGCGCCCCCTCTAGGGTTCCCACCCCAAGGGATGGCGGCCAGCCCTAGATCCCATCTAGGGGGGCGGCCAAGGGGAGGAGAGGGGGGCGCCACTAGGGTGGGCCTTAAGGCCCATCTGGACCTAGGGTTTGCCCCCTCCCACTCTCCCATGCGCCTTGGGCCTTGGTGGGGGGCGCACCAGCCCACCTGGGGCTGGTCCCCTCCCACACTTGGCCCACGCAGCCTTCTGGGGCTGGTGGCCCCACTTGGTGGACCCCCGGGACCCTCCCGGTGGTCCCGGTACATTACCGATAGCACCCGAAACTTTTCCGGTGACCAAAACAGGACTTCCCATATATAAATCTTTACCTCCGGACCATTCCGGAACTCCTCGTGACGTCCGGGATCTCATCCGGGACTCCGAACAACATTTGGTAACCACGTATATCTATTCCCTATAACCCTAGCGTCATCGAACCTTAAGTGTGTAGACCCTACGGGTTCGGGAACCATGCAGACATGACCGAGATGTTCTCCGGTCAATAACCAACAGCGGGATCTGGATACCCATGTTGGCTCCCACATGTTCCACGATGATCTCATCGGATGAACCACGATGTCGGGGATTCAATCAATCCCGTATGCAATTCCCTTTGTCTAGCGGTATGTTACTTGCCCGAGATTCGATCGTCGGTATCCCTATACCTTGTTCAATCTCGTTACCGGCAAGTCTCTTTACTCGTTCCGTAACTCACATCATCCCGTGATCAACTCCTTGGTCACATTGTGCACATTATGATGATGTCCTACCGAGTGGGCCCAGAGATACCTCTCCGTTTACACGGAGTGACAAATCCCAGTCTCGATTCGTGCCAACCCAACAGACACTTTCGGAGATACCTGTAGTGCACCTTTATAGCCACCCAGTTACGTTGTGACGTTTGGTACACCCAAAGCATTCCTACGGTATCCGGGAGTTGCACAATCTCATGGTCTAAGGAAATGATACTTGACATTAGAAAAGCTCTGAGCAAACGAACTACACGATCTTGTGCTAGGCTTAGGATTGGGTCTTGTCCATCACATCATTCTCCTAATGATGTGATCCCGTTATCAACGACATCCAATGTCCATGGTCAGGAAACCGTAACCATCTATTGATCAACGAGCTAGTCAACTAGAGGCTTACTAGGGACATGGTGTTGTCTATGTATCCACACATGTATCTGAGTTTCCTATCAATACAATTGTAGCATGGATAATAAACGATTATCATGAACAAGGAAATATAATAATAACCAATTTATTATTGCCTCTAGGGCATATTTCCAACAGTCTCCCACTTGCACTAGAGTCAATAATCTAGTTCACATCACCATGTGATTAACACTCACTGGTCACATCACCATGTGACCAACATCTAAAGAGTTTACTAGAGTCAACAATCTAGTTCACATCACTATGTGATTAACACTCAATGAGTTCTGGTTTGATCATGTTATGCTTGTGAGAGAGGTTATTAGTCAACGGGTCTGAACCTTTCAGAACCGTGTGCTTTACGAATATCTATGTCATCTTGTGGATGCTACCACGCGCTATTTGGAGCCATTTCAAACAACTGCTCTACTATACGAATCCGGTTTACTACTCAGAGTCATCCGGATTAGTGTCAAAGTTCGCATCGACGTAACCCTTTACGACGAACTCCTTTTCACCTCCATAATCGAGAAAATTCCTTAGTCCACTAGATACTAAGGATAAGTTCGACTGCTGTCATGTGATCCATTCCCGGATCACTATTGTACCCCTTGACCAACTCATGGCAAGGCACACTTCATGTGCGGTACACAGCAAAGCATACTGTAGAGCCTACGTCTAAAGCATAGGGGACGACCTTCGTCCTTTTTCTCTCTTCTGCTGTGGTCAGGTCTTGAGTCTCACTCAATACTCACACCTTGTAACACAGCCAAGAACGCCTTCTTTGCTGATCTATTTTGAACTCTTTTAAAATCATGTCAAGGTGTGCGTTCTTTGAAAGCATCATCAGGCGTCTTGATCTATCTCTATAGATCTTGATGCCCAATATGTAAGCAGCTTTATCCAGGTCTTCCTTTGAAAAACTCCTTTCAAACAACCCTTTATGCTTTCCAGAAATTTTACATCATTTCGGATCAACAATATGTCATTCACATATACTTATTAGAAATGTTGTAGCGCTCCCACTCACTTTATTGTAAATACAAGTTTCTAACAAACTTTGTATAAACCCAAAACCTTTGATCACTCCATCAAAGTGTATATTCTGACTCCGAGACGCTTGCTCTAATCCATGGAAGGATCGCTGGACCTAGCATACCTTTTAGCATCCTTAGGATCGACAAAACCTTTCTGATTGTATCACATACAACTTTTCCTTAAAAACTGGTAAGGAAACTTGTTTTTGACATTCATCTGCCAGATTTCATAAATGCAGCTAATGCTAACATGATTCCAACGGACTTAAGCATCGCTACGGATGAGAAAATCTCATCGTAGTCAACTCCTTGAACTTGTGAAAATACTCTTTGCCACAAGTCGAGCTTCATAGATGGCAACATTACCGTCCACGTCCGTCTTCTTCTTAAAGATCCATTTATCTCGGATTTCATGGCTTTTAACCATTTGTCAGAATATGGGCCCACCATCGCTTCTCCATAGCTCGTAGGTTCATTGTTGTCTAGCAACATGACTTCCAAGACAGGATCACGTACCACTCTGAAGTAGTACGCATCCTCGTCGTCCTACGAGGTTTGGTAGTGACTTGATCCGAAGTTTCATGATCACTATCATGAGCTTCCACTTCAATTGGTGTAGGTGCCACAGGAACAACTTCCTGTGCCCTGCTACACACTAGTTGAAGTGACGGTTCAATAACCTTATCAAGTCTCCACCATCCTCCCACTCAATTCTTTCGAGAGAAACTTTTCCTCGAGAAAGGACTCGTTTCTAGAAACAATCACTTTGCTTCCGGATCTGAAATAGGAGGTATACCCAACTGTTTCGGGTATTCTATGAAGATGCATTTATCCGCTTTGGGTTCGAGCTTATCAGCTTGAAACTTTTCACATAAGCATCGCAGCCCCAAACTTTTAAGAAACGACAACTTAGGTTTCTCTAAACGGTGTCGTCTCAACGGAATTGCGTGGTGCCCCTTTTAAAGTGAATGCGGTTGTCTCTAATGCCTAACCCATAAACGATAGTGGTAATTCGATAAGAGACATCATGGTATGCACCATATCCAATAGGGTGCAGTTATGATGTTCGGACACACCATCACACTATGGTGTTCCAGGCGGTATTAATTGTGAAACACTTTCCACAATGTCTTAATTGTGTGCCAAACTCGTAACTCAGATACTCATCTCTATGATCATATCACAGACATTTTATCCTCTTGTCACGACGATCTTCAACTTCACTCTGAAATTACTTGAACCTTTCAATAATTCCAACTTGTGTTTCATCAAGTAAATACACTCAGCATCTACTCAAATCATTCGTGAAGTAAGAACATATTGATATCCACTACATGCCTCAGCACTCATTGGACTGCACACATCAAAATGTATTACTTCCAACAAGTTGCTCTCTTGTTCCATCTTACTGAAAACGAGGCCTTTCAGTCATCTTGCCCATGTGGTATGATTTGCATGTCTCAAGTGATTCAAAATCAAGTGAGTCCAAATGATCCATCTGCATGGAGTTTCTTCATGCACATATACCAATAGACATGGTTCGCATGTCTCAATCTTTTCAAAAACGAGTGAGTCCAAAGATCCATCTACATGGAGCTTCTTCATGCGTTTTATCCCAATATGACTCAAATAGCAGTGCCACAAGCATGTGGTACTATCATTACTTTTGGCATGAACATGTGTATCACTACGATCGAGATTCATTTTAGGTGCAAGACCATTGAAGGTATTATTCAAATAAACAGAGTAACCATTATTCTCCTTAAATGAACAACCGTATTGCGATAAACATAATCCAATCATGCTCAACGCAAACACCAAATCTCGATGGTAGAGGGAGCATGCGATGCTTGATCACATCAACCTTGGAAACACTTCCAACACATATCGTCATCTCACCTTTAGCTAGTCTCCGTTTATTCCGCAGCTTTTATTTCGAGTTACTAACACTTAGCAACCGAACCGGTATCTAATACCCTGGTGCTGCTAGGAGTACTAGTAAAGTACACATTCATATAACATATATCCAATATACTTCTGTCGACCTTGCCTGCCTTCTCATCTACCAAGTATCTAGGGTAGTTTTGCTTCAGTGACTGTTCACCTCATTACAGAAGCACTTAGTCTCGGGTTTGGGTTCAACCTTGGGATTCTTCACTAGAGCAGCAAATGATTTGCCGTTTCATGAAGTATCCCTTTTGCCCTTGCCCTTCTAGAAACTAGTGGTTTTACTAACCATCAACGATTGATGCTCCTTCTTGATTTCTACTTTCGCGGTGTCAAACATCGCGAGTTGCTCAAGGATCATCATGTCTATCCCTGATATGTTATAGTTCATCACGAAGCTGTAATAGCTTGGTGGCAGTGACTATGGAGAACCATCACTATCTCATCTGGAAGATTAACTCCCACTCGATTCAAGCGATTGTGGCACTCAGACAATCTGAGCACATGCTCAACGATTGAGCTCTTCTCCCTTAGTCTGCAGGCTTAAGAAATTTGTCAAAGGTCTCATACCTCTTGACGTGGGCACTAGTCTGAAATCCCAATTTCAGTCTTCGGAACATCTCATATGTTCTGCGACGTTTCAAAAAACGTCTTTGGTGCCACAATTCTAAACCGTTAGCAATACGCACTGAACTATCACGTAGTCATCAAAACGTGTATGTCAGATGTTTCGTAACATCTACAGACGACGCTGAGGTTCAGCACACCGAGCGGTGCATTAAGGACATAAGCCTTCTATGCAGCAATGAGGACACTCCTCAGTTTACGGACCCAGTCCGCATAATTGCTACTATTAACTTTCAACTAAATTTTCTCTAGGAACATATCTTAAACAGTAGAACTAAAGCGCAAGCTATGACATAATTTGCAAAGACCTTTTGACTATGTTCATGATAATGAAGTTCATCTGATTAATGAACTCCCACTCAGATAGACATCCCTCTAGTCATCTAAGTGATACATGATCCGAGTCAAACTAGGCCGTGTCCGATCATCACGTGAGACGGACTAGTCATCATCGGTGAACATCTCCATGTTGATCGCATCTACTATACGACTCATGTTCGACCTTTCGGTCTCTTGTGCTCCGAGGCCATGTCTGTACATGTTAGGCTCGTCAAGTCAACCTAAGTGTTTTGCTTGTGTTTCGAGGCCATGTCTGTACATGCTAGGCTCGTCAACACCCGTTGTATTCGAACGTTAGAATCTATCACACCCGATCATCACGTGGTGCTTCGAAACAACGAACCTTCGCAACGGTGCACAGTTAGGGGGAACACTTTCTTGAAATTTTAGTGAGGGGTCATCTTACTTACTACCGTCGTTCTAAGCAAATAAGATGCAAAACATGATAAACATCACATGCAATCAAATAGTGACATGATATGGCCAATATCATTTTGCTCCTTTGATCTCCATCTTCGGGGCACCATGATCATCTTCGTCACCGGCATGACACCATGATCTCCATCATTGTATCTTCATGAAGTTGTCACGCCAACGATTACTTCTACTTCTATGGCTAATGCGCTTAGCAATAAAGTAAAGTAATTTACATGGCGTTATTCAATGACACGCAGGTCATACAAAAAATAAAGACAACTCCTATGGCTCCTGCCGGTTGTCATACTCATCGACATGCAAGTCGTGATTCCTATTACAAGAATATGATCAATCTCATACATCACATATATCATTCATCACATCTTCTGCCATATCACATCACATAGCACATGCTGCAAAAACAAGTTAGACGTCCTCTAATTGTTGTTGCAAGTTTTTACGTGGCTTGTATAGGTTTCTAGCAAGAACGTTTCTTACCTACGTAAAACCACAACGTGATATGCCAATTTCTATTTACCCTTCATAAGGACCCTTTTCATCGAATCCGTTCCGACTAAAGTGGGAGAGACAGACACCCGCTAGCCACCTTATGCATCTAGTGCATGTCAGTCGGTGGAACCTGTCTCACGTAAGCGAACGTGTAAGGTCGGTCCGGGCCGCTTCATCCCACAATGCCGCCGAAACAAGATAAGACTAGTAGCGGCAAGAAGAATTGGCAACATCTACGCCCACAACTGCTTTGTGTTCTACTCGTGCATAGAAACTACGCATAGACCTAGCTCATGATGCCACTGTTGGGGAACGTAGCAGAAATTCAAAATTTTCTACGCATCACCAAGATCAATCTATGGAGTAATCTAGCAGCGAGGGGAAGGGGAGTGCATCTACATACCCTTGTAGATCGCGATGCGGAAGCGTTGCAAGAACACGGATGAGGGAGTCGTACTCGTAGCGATTCAGATCGCGGCTGATTCCGATCTGAGCACCGAAGAACGGTGCCTCCGCGTTCAACACACGTGCAGCCCGGTGACGTCTCCCACGCCTTGATCCAGCAAGGAGAGAGGGAGAGGTTGGGGAAGACTCCATCCAGCAGCAGCACGACGGCGTGGTGGTGATGGAGGAGCGTGGCAATCCCGCAGGACTTCGCCAAGCACCGCGGGAGAGGATGAGGAAGAGAGGTAGGGCTGCGCCAAGAGAGACAGGAAAACTCATGTGTTGGGCAGCCCTAGACCTCAACTATATATAGGGGGGGGAGGGGGCTGCGCCCCCTCTAGGGTTCCCACCCCAAGGGGTGGCGGCCAGCCCTAGATACCATCTAGGGGGCGGCCAAGGGGAGGAGAGGGGGGGCGCCACTAGGGTGGGCCTTAAGGCCCATTTGGACCTAGGGTTTGCCCCCTCCCACTCTCCCATGCGCCTTGGGCCTTGGTGGGGGGCGCACCAGCCCACCTGGGGCTGGTCCCCTCCCACACTTGGCCCACGCAGCCTTCTGGGGCTGGTGGCCCCACTTGGTGGACCCCCGGGACCCTCCCGGTGGTCCCGGTACATTACCGATAGCACCCGAAACTTTTCCGGTGACCAAAACAGGACTTCCCATATATAAATCTTTACCTCCGGACCATTCCGGAACTCCTCGTGACGTCCGGGATCTCATCCGGGACTCCGAACAACATTCGGTAACCACGTATATCTATTCCCTATAACCCTAGCGTCATCGAACCTTAAGTGTGTAGACCCTACGGGTTCGGGAACCATGCAGACATGACCAAGACGTTCTCCGGTCAATAACCAACAGCGGGATCTGGATACCCATGTTGGCTCCCACATGTTCCACGATGATCTCATCGGATGAACCACGATGTCGGGGATTCAATCAATCCCGTATGCAATTCCCTTTGTCTAGCGGTATGTTACTTGCCCGAGATTCGATCATCGGTATCCCTATACCTTGTTCAATCTCGTTACCGGCAAGTCTCTTTACTCGTTCCGTAACTCACATCATCACGTGATCAACTCCTTGGTCACATTGTGCACATTATGATGATGTCCTACCGAGTGGGCCCAGAGATACCTCTCCGTTTACACGGAGTGACAAATCCCAGTCTCGATTCGTGCCAACCCAACAAACACTTTCGGAGATACCTGTAGTGCACCTTTATAGCCACCCAGTTACGTTGTGATGTTTGGTACACCCAAAGCATTCCTACAGTATCCGGGAGTTGCACAATCTCATGGTCTAAGGAAATGATACTTGACATTAGAAAAGCTCTGAGCAAACGAACTACACGATCTTGTGCTAGGCTTAGGATTGGGTCTTGTCCATCACATCATTCTCCTAATGATGTGATCCCGTTATCAACGACATCCAATGTCCATGGTCAGGAAATCGTAACCATCTATTGATCAACGAGCTAGTCAACTAGAGGCTTACTAGGGACATGGTGTTGTCTATGTATCCACACATGTATCTGAGTTTCCTATCAATACAATTGTAGCATGGATAATAAACGATTATCATGAACAAGGAAATATAATAATAACCAATTTATTATTGCCTCTAGGGCATATTTCCAGCACCCCGGTGCTAAGGGTAACTGTACATCCGGTGTATCGTTGCCCTGGCTCTCAGAGCACTGGAAGACATGCCCCAAAGACGCCGATGAGGCGACTGTGGAGTGGTACGCGAGGGCCTACCTGTGGTATCTTCTCACGGAGGTCGTGTTTCCAGACAGCTCCGGAAACTCTGCCAACTGGTCGTATCTGTTCTTCCTAGCCGACTGGGATGAAGGGTACAGTTGGGGGACCGCATCTCTCGCCTACCTATACCGTTCGGTAAGAGAGTATCTAATTGCCTACCTACGAAAGTATGTCCATGACATTTTGTTATATCTGATCCTCATTTGATGTTTTGCAGCTTGACGACGCAACCCAGAGGACGGGAGACAAGTCCAATATGGGTGGCTTTGTCTGGGCCCTCTCCATTTGGATGTGGGAGCGGCTGCCGGTGGGGTGTCCGGAGAAGATGCCAAGATGTCCATGGGGTGCCTATAGAGAAGACGGCGACGAAACTCAACACCCCACCGTAGCTTACGAGTGGACGTTGTCAAACTCTACACGGGCCTAAACAAGACTTCGTACAAGACCTACACCAATGAGTTGGACGCTTTGACGCATACGCAGGTATATGAACTCGCTCACCACCTTTCTCTTTGATTCAACTTTTGACCGAGAGTGGGAACTTACCAATGTATATGTAATAGGTAAACTGGTGGACGTATCATGACCGAGAGTGGGACTTCAATCTGAACATGATCTGCAATGCGGACAGTGGTCTTTGGCGGTGCATCGTGCCCATGATTGTGTGTACGACGTCGAGTGGCACTTGCCACACCGCGTGGCCACGCAGTTTGGGATGTATCAGCATACCCCATCGGGCCCGCCGACCGATACAGGCGGCCACGCGCTCCATATGTGAGTGCGCTTGTTCTTCGTGCCCACGATTTCATTGCGTTCGACTTTATTATGATGTTTCTTGTGGCCTATGCCTTGCAGGATGAGCCGGCAGAAGAATCAGTCGATCACAGACTGGGGAGAGGAGCATAAAACTCATGTGACGGAGTGGAACCGACAGAGGTACCATAAAGATGGGGAGAGGAAAGTGACTGACTCGGATGCTTACCTGGGCCGACACATGAGATGGTACAATGATGGCCAGAAGCACCGTCTTAGTCTCAGGCCTCGGTGGACGGCGGAAGACATCGCGAAGCTGGAGAGGGATGACCCCGAGGAAGAGGCCTACCAGACCGGCATCAGAGACATGCATAGTGGATTTAGGGAGTTTGCACCCCTCATCAACAGAGTGGTAAGTTTGAACCGACGGTTGTATTTAAATTATTTTATTCGTCATCGTGACTGACTTATGCCGTTATAGTCCGGTGAGCTGAACAGATGCATCTTTGAAGCCTCAGATGCACTAGGTGATGCCCCCGGGAGCGTACAATCTGAGAACAAAATGAGGGGAACGATGAAGGTACAATTTTAGCCTCCTCGGAACATATGCATCTTGTTCACTTGCAATCATAAATCTGATACTTATTATGCCCTTGTTTCATTGTGAGTGCAGAAGTTCGTGAAGCGTTGTCGCAAGCTGGTAGGGCTGCTTGGGTGTGCTGGAGTTGGGTCGGCTGAAGCTTATCAGCCTGTAGCCACACAGGGACACATCGGCTCATCGAGCAATGTTCCCTCGTCGTCTAGGTTGGTTGAGGAGGAGGAGGAGGAGGAGGCCACACATGAAGAAGGGGAGGAGGAGGAGGATGAGAGCAATGGGGAGGAGGAGTACGATGAAGATTATGGACCTCCACCAACTCAATCATCTCAACCATCTCAGCTGCCGAAGAGGAATCCGCAGAAGAAGGATTTGTTGAGTCCGGACCCTTTCTAGAGACCGGTTACTCGACGGCCCAAGAAGAAGACTGAAGAGACTCGTTCAAAGAGTAACGAGGACCGTACCTCCAAGAGGGGAAGGAGCAAGTAATTCTGCTCTTGGATACATGGCTCTTGTAGTTGGGTTGTCTAGTGGTTGTGAAACTACGTGGAACTTTGTGTTTGCTATTTGTGGAACTTTGTCTTAGCTATTTGTGAAACTATGTGGAAATCCGTTTACTAATTAGTTGGACTTCGTTTGACATGTCTATTTACTTGGTGTTTTATTAATGTGTATGTGATGCCCAAGTTTAATTGTTTGAGATCTGTGATATTGTTGTGATACTGCTGTGATATTATTGTGATACTGTGATAATCCCCAAGTGCAGGGAATCATCGTAGCAATTCCCAAAGGTGGAAGTGATAAGTATGGAGTGTCGAACCTACAAGGAGCTAAAGGTAAGATCAATATTCTCTCAAGTCCTATCTGCCACTGATACGACTCTACGTACACCGAACGTTTGCTTCCAACTAGAAACGAGAAATAAAACTACATTGTGGGTATGAAGAGGGTAACTTTGTATGATATCGAAGAGCTAAATATAAAAGTAGGTGCTGTTATCATAAAGTTAGAATATATTACTAAATATTATAAATAGCGAGTGTGGAATAATGATGGGTCAGTGTGCGGAATTGTCCTAGGCAATTGTTAACAAGATCGGTAATCACTATTGCAATTTCATATGAGGGAGAGGCATAAGCTAACATACTTTCTCATCTTGGATCATATGCACTTATGATTGGAACTCTAGCAAGAATCCGCAACTACTAAAGATCATTAAGTAAAACCCAACCATAGCATTAAAGCATCAAGTCCCCTTTATCCCATACGTCGTGACCCACTTATCCGTGTTTATGCTTCTGTCACTCAAGCAACGCAGACAATAAGTAAACCATGGACATATTGCAACACCCTACAGCGGGAATCCCTCACGCTTGCGCGACACGGAGGGCACCATAGGACAACACCAAAATAAAACATACAACTCATACCAATCTAGATCATCAATCAACCCAAGAGACAAAGGATATCTCCTCAAAACATCATAGGATGGCAACACATCATTGGATCATAATATGTGGCATAAAGCACCATGTTCAAGTAGGGATTATAGCGGGGTGCGGGAGAGTGGACCGCATAAAAGAGATGAGGATGGTGATGATGATGCTGATGTTGATGAAGACGATCACCGCGGCGATGATTCCACTCTCGATGGCACTCCGGCGCCACCAAGAGAGAGGAGGAGAGGTTCTCCCCCTTGTGCTTCCTCCTCCATGGCCTCCCCCTGGATGGGGAGAGGTTCTCCCTCTGGTCCTTGGCCTTCATGGCGATGATGGCCCATCCGGGATCCTCCTCCATGGCCTCCGGTGATGATGGCCCCCTCCGGCAGGGTGCCGGAGAGGGCCTAGATTGATTTCTCGTGGCTACAGAGGCTTGCGGCAGCGGAACTTCCGATCTAGGTTAATTTCTAGACGTTTGGGTATTTATAGGAGAGGTTGGCGTCGAGAACAAGTCAGGGGGCCCCACGGGTAGTCCACGAGGCACAGGGGCGCGCCCAGGGGGTGGGCGCGCCCACACCCTCGTGGGGCCCACGGGACTCCCCTCCGGTAGATTTTTGTTCCGGTATTTTTTATATTTTCCAGAAAGATTCTCCGTTGATTTTCAGCTCATTCCGAGAACTTTTATTTTTTCACAAAAACAACACCACGGTAGTTCTGCTGAAAACAGCGTCAGTCCGGGTTAGTTCTAATCAAATCATACCAAAATCATATAAAACAATAGTAAACATGGCATGAATACTTCACAAATTATCGATACGTTGGAGACGTATCAGCATCCCCAAGCTTAATTCCTGCTCGTCCTCGAGTAGGTAAATGATAAAAGAAATAATTTATGAAGTGTGAATTCTAGCAAGTTATTAAGTTTGATCAATGATAGTTTCAAACACTTTTTATAGCATCATTATATATCATAACAGTAGCTCAACTCATAAAACTTTTCATGATCAAGTAACAAGCTATTCACATGTTAAAGTATAGATCATAAACTTTCTTGAAACTAACAAACTATATTCTCAGTCATCAAACAATTGCAATTCATCTTATTTTCAGGAAGGGTCTATGTCAGAGCTTTGATTTAGCAAACTCCACATACTCAACTATCATTTAATCTTTCACAATTGCTAACACTCACGTGATATTTATGGGTTCAAAGTTTTAATCGGACACAGAGAAAGATAGGGGCTTATAGAGTCGCCTCCCAACCTTTTACCTCAAGGGTAAAGTCAACAATAATAGTTCATGATAACTTACATCCAATTGGATATATATATATCAGGATCTTTCCAACACAATGCGCTTGCCAAAGGATAAAATGTAAAAAAAGGAAAGGTGAAGATCACCATGACTCTTGTATAAGGTATAAGACAAGAATAAAAGATAGGCCCTTCGCAGAGGGAAGCAGAGGTTGTCATGTACTTTTAAGGTTGGATGCACAAAATATTAATGCAAAAGAACGTCACTTTATATTGCCTCTTGTGATAGAGACCTTTATTATGCAGTCCGTTCCTTTTATTTCTTCCCTATCACAAGTTCGTATAAAGCTTATTTTCTTCGCACTAATAGATCATACATATTTAGAGAGCAATTTTTATTGCATGCACCGATGACAACTTACTTGAAGGATCTTACTCAATCCATAGGTTGGTAGGGTGGACTCTCATGGCAAAACTAGTTTTAAGGGATGTTTGGAAGCACAAGTAGTATTTCTACTTGGTGCAAAGAATTTGGCTAGCATGAGAGGGAAAGGCAAGCTCAACATGTTGGATGATCCAAGACAATATAACGTTTCAGATATAGGAAAACATAACCCATTAAGTTGTCTTCCTTGTCCAACATCAACTTTTTAGCATGTCATATTTTAATGAGTGCTCACAATTACAAAACATGTCCAAGATAGTATATTTATATGTTAAATCTCCTTTCCTTCAATATTCTTTCATGAATTGTTCAAGTGACCAATTCTACGTTTGCTAACTTTCAATAAGTTTACTACCTATACTTATTCTGTGTGAAGTCATTACTCCCCATGTTATAAGCATATGAAACATATATAAATTCAGATTTATGATATTCAATTCATTCAACCATTTACTCATAGGATATGCGTGAAGCACGTGAGTAAATGACAAACTACTCAAAAAAGATATAAGTTAAGAACACTGAGTAGGCAAATAATTAGCTAGCCATGGGAGGATTCTATTTCATTAAAGATTTCAGATCTAATGATTTTATTCAAATAGCAAGTAAAATTGAAAATATGCTCCAAGCAAAACACATATCATGTGATGAATAAAAATATAGCTTCGAGTAAGGTATACCGATAGTTTTGAAGACGGAAGATGGGATGCCAACCGGGGCATCCCCAAGCTTAGATGCTTGAGTATCCTTTGAAATATTTAATTGGGTTGCCTTGGGCATCCCCAAGCTTGAACTCTTGCTTCTCTTTATTCTTCTCATATTTATAGCTCCTCGATCTTCGAACACTTCATCCACACAAAACTTTAACAAAAACTTTATGAGATCCGTTAGTGTAATAAAGCAAACTACCACTTTAAGGTACTGTAATTAACTCATTCTTTATTTATATATGTGTTAAACCTACTGTATTACAACTTCTCAATGGTTCATACCCCCCCCCCCCCCGATACTAGCCATAGATTCATCGAAATAAGTAAACAACACGCGAAAAACAGAATCTGTCAAAAACAGGACAGTCTGTAGTAATCTGGAAGTTTAGTAAACTTCTGTAACTCCCAAAATTGTGAAATAAATTTGAAAATTTGAACAATTCGTACAGAAGTAATGTGCAAAAAGTTTCAGACTCATTTGACCTTCCAGTAAAAAAATGTAAAATCACGCGCTATAGCCAAAGTTTTTGTTTTTGTTCTGCACATAGTAAACAAGCAATCTAATCATCCTAAAACCAAAGCTTGGCACATTATTTTTATAATATAATGGATACACAAGGGGATAATTATTTACAGAGAAACTTCCATGAAAAATTCTACATTGTTTCCATGAGCATGAACACAAGTGCTCAAGGTCGACCCTCACTTCTTCAATGCATAACTTTCCAATCACTTCTCTTATTGAAAAACTTTTTAGGCATGAGAGGCAAGTAATTTTTTTTGCATTTTCATTCTTTAAAAAAATTGTATGCTTCACCCACAACTAAACGGAAACAAAAAGGAAAAGCAAAATCTACTTAGTGAAGAAAGCAAACAAGCACACACGAGAATATCAACCCCACGCTATTGCTCCCCGGCAACGGCGCCAGAAAAGAGCTTGATAATCCCCAAGTGCGGGAATCATCGTAGCAATTCCCAAAGGTGGAAGTGATAAGTATGGAGTGTCGAACCCACAAGGAGCTAAAGGTAAGATCAATATTCTCTCAAGTCCTATCTGCCACTGATACGACTCTACGTACACCAAATGTTTGCTTCCAACTAGAAACGAGAAATAAAACTACGTTGTGGGTATAAAGAGGATAACTTTGTATGATATCGGACAGCTAAAATATAAAAGTAGGTGCTGTTATCATAAAGTTAGAATATATTACTAAATATTATAAATAGCGAGTGTGGAATAATGATGGGTCGGTGTGCGGAATTCTCCTAGGCAATTGTTAACAAGATCGGTAATCACTATTGCAATTTCATATGAGGGAGAGGCATAAGCTAACATACTTTCTCATCTTGGATCATATGCACTTATGATTGGAACTCTAGCAAGCATCTGCAACTACTAAAGATCATTAAGGTAAAACTCAACCATAGCATTAAAGCATCAAGTCCCCTTTATCCCATACGTCGTGACCCACTTATCCATGTTTATGCTTCTGTCACTCAAGCAACGCAGACAATAAGTAAACCATGGACATATTGCAACACCCTACAGCGGGAATCCCTCGCGCTTGCGCGACACGGAGGGCACCATAGGACAGCACCAAAATAAAACATACAACTCATACCAATCTAGATCATCAATCAACCCAAAGACAAAGGATATCTACTCAAAACATCATAGGATGACAACACATCATTGGATCATAATATGTGGCTTAAAGCACCATGCTCAAGTAGGGATTACAGTGGAGTGTGGGAGAGTGGACCGCGTAAAAGAGATGAGGATGTTGATGAAGACGATCACCGCGGCGATGATTCCCCTCCCGATGGCACTCCGGCGCCACCAAGAGAGAGGAGGAGAGGTTCGCCCCCTTGTGCTTCCTCCTCCATGGCCTCCCCCCTGGATGGGGAGAGGTTCTCCCTCTGGTCCTTGGCCTTCATGGCGATGATGGCCCCTCCGAGATCCTCCTCCATGGCCTCTGGTGATGATGGCCCCCTCCGGCAGGGTGCCGGAGAGGGCCTAAATTGATTTCTCGTGGCTACAGAGGCTTGCGGCGACGGAACTGCTGATCTAGGTTAATTTCTGGAGGTTTGGGTATTTATAGGAGAGGTTGGCGTCGAGAACAAGTTAGGGGGCCCCACGGGTAGTCCACGAGGCACAGGGGCATGCCCAGGGGGGTGGGTGCGCCCCCACCCTCGTGGGGCCCACGGGACTCCCCTCCGGTAGATTTTTGTTCCAGTATTTTTTATATTTTCCAGAAAAATTCTCTGTTGATTTTCAACGCATTCCGAGAACTTCCATTTCTGCACAAAAACAACACCACGGTAGTTCTGCTGAAAACGGCGTCAGTCCGGGTTAGTTCTAATCAAATCATACCAAAATCATATAAAACAATAGTAAACATGGCATGAATACTTCATAAATTATCGATACGTTGGAGACGTATCATACTGCTGTGATATTGATTTTGAAAAGAAGCAAGCAATTAAGCTTGAAACCATAAAACATAGGACCCTACCGCCACGGACCCTGGCGGTAGGGTCACACAGCCTCCCGTCACCCCCCTGGCGGTAGGGTGAACCTACCGCCATGACACTTTGATATTTCATTACAGAAACTTTCCGAGGCAAAAACCCAGCCACGTAGGGTCAGACGGCCTACCGCCAGGGTCCCTGGCGGTAGGGTACTTATCCACGTCAGCTCGGGCAAACGGCCGCCGTCCCCCTCCGTCGCACCCTACCGCCAGGGCCCCTGGCAGTAGCCTGTCTAACCCTACCGCTAGAACCCCTAGCGGTAGCAAAAAGGTCAAATCCCAGAATTCTTTCCAACCGGGGTCTGATCCTGAATTTGTATGCGAAAAGGGTCAAAACACAAAATTTTGCCCCAAATGCATCGTGCGAAGAGAACCGTGCTACCGAGCAACGTGTTGTTTTTTAGGTGTGAGGACGGGGGCAACTCTAGCAGATCTTTGTGATCTAAAATATGTACCATGGGCTACCAATGCACTAGAAAACTGCTTTGTACAATGGTAGTGATAGATCCAATGGAGGTTTTGATTCATACATGAGCATGATGGGTAAGACCATGGGTGTCTTTTTTCTTCTTCGAAAAGGCCATAGGCCATATATGAAATAAAATCAGACCTTATAAGAACTTTCTTATGAGAATAAATTTTTTTACAGACAAGTCCTTGCAAAAATCAGTACCATCTTCTTTCTGCACCACTGGTGACGCGCCATAAGTAAAGCTCGTTGTCACCTCTGGGCCTCCATCTCACCAGGGCAAACCTTGTTGAAACCCATGAGCATGTAGTTGATGTAGATCAGAAGACATCGGTGACCGCAAACTGGATAGATCGTTGTCCCAAAGGAGCCGGCACCAAGGAGGGACATAAGATAATTCTAACTCCAGCAAGACAACTGAGGAGGACACAAACCTCACAAGTTCCACAATGAAGTTGTTCTCAAGTGTAACAAGTCAGAAGCTTGGCATGGCCTGTTCTTTGGTGATCGTTAATCACAACCATTTTAGATTTTGTGTGTGAAAGAATCGATATAGTCGATTAGAGAGGGGTGAATAGACGACTAACAGTTTTTAGTCTCTTTTCCAATTTTAAGGGATACAACAAGAATATAGGCTATCTAGATACGCAACTAGGTCGACAACCTATTTGGCAAGCTTACAAAAAACAACAAGCTAGATAAGACACACAATAATGATAGCTTGCAATAAGTAAGTGAAGAGAAAAATAAACCACAAATGGAGATGATGATGTTATTCCCGAAGTTTCCTCCTTTGAGGGAGGTACGTCTCCGTCGCAGAGGTGTGGCTAACAGTTTTTAGTCTCTTTTCCAATTTTAAGGGATACAACAAGAATATAGGTTATCTAGATATATGCAACTAGGTCAACAACCTATTTGGCAAACTTACGAATAACAACAAGCTAGATAAGACACACAATAAAGGGGCAGTTTGGTTCTAGGCCTAACCATGCCACACTTTTCCATACAATATTGCCACACTTGCCTAAGGTTAGTTCTTCAAAATGAGAGCCACAAGTTGGCAAGCCTAAGGGAATCTTGCCACACTTTTTGAGTGTATGTGATGTGGGACCCTAGTGTGGCTTGCCTAAGGTGTGGCTTGAACCAAACGCCCATCCAAATTGGTCAAACTTGCCTAACCTTAGGTGTGGCAACCTTAGGCAAACTTAGTCTCAAACAAAATAGTCCTAAAGATAGCTTGTAATAAGTAAGTGAAGAAGAAAATAAACCACAAATGGAGACGATGATGTTATTCCCGGAGTTTCCTCCTTTGAGGGAGGTACGTCTCCGTCGGAGAGGTGTGACAACACAATGCTCAGCAAGCGCCATAATGGCTCACCTTATTCTCTGCATGTCCTCGCACAATCTAAGGTGTCAGGATCCACTACACGGTGCCCTTGGAGGCGATGACCGTACCTTCACAAACAAGGTTCGAGCAATCTGCACAACTTAATTCGAGGCTCCCAACACTACCATGAAGCCTTACACCACAATGACTGAGCTTTGAGGTGACCTCTTCTGTCTAGGCTGCCCAAACACAAAAAAAAACAAAAACAAGATCTAGTAGGAAAAACAAGGGGATGTCAAATTTTCTACGGTGGAGCGATTGATCTAGGTCTTCTCTCCCAAGTCGTAGAAGATCAAGAAGTTTTGGTGGCTAGGGAGAGAGGTTTAGGAGTTTAAGCTTTGGGCGACAATGGAGGAGCGAGAGGAAAGAGCTAGGTCATCTTGGGGACGAAGGCCCCCTTTTTATATGCCCCCTCCAAATCCAACCATTGCCCTAGTTTTCACTAAGCGGTACTACCGGTGCGGACAACAGTACTACCACAGTCCCATACGGGTTGCACTGCAAGTTCCCAAGCGGTACTACCACACAAGACACCGGTGGTACTAGCTATTATGAAATAACGGTACTGTTGTAACAGTGTCGCCTTAGTACCGTGGGCCAAGACGGAGGGGAATGAGCCCCCTGCGATAGTAGGTCCAACACTTAATTTGGCAGTTCTACTCCAACAGGGGAGTACAGTACTACCGGTCTGAAGGCATGTAGCAGTAGTACTGCTCCTCTGAAGGAGCGATACTACCGGGTAGGAAAATTCAGGGACACCAAAAAGGATGGGGAACTACTTGAGTGTTGGGAAGGCTAAGGGGGTGAAGTTTGTTTTTGTGTTTGTGATTGATTCCACCCATACCTTCTGAAGCGGACCCCCTCTTAGTAGTGTGGTTTTCCTATGACTCAAACAAAATGAAAATGTCGAAAACCATCTTGGATCTTTTCCTTTTAGAGGGGTATCTAACCGTCTTGTGGCATTTTCGAATATACATGTATAACTCAAGCACACGATTATACCGCAAATTGCGTTGTCATCTAGACCAAAATCACTTACAGGGGAAATGCCCTTTCAGGGTGGTTTTCCTCACTTAGGATTTCTTGACTGAAATGATGTGAGGAGGATGCTCAAGACAACACTTGTTTGAAATTCAACTCGAGCAGCCAACCACAAATGGTTAGAGGTAGGGGCTATTTATAGTTGGTGCACGACCGTTGGAAGGGGCGCATGTTGGGAAATCACCATGAAGATGAAAATATGTTTGATCAGATCTTTACCAACGACCACAACAAAGAGAAGAGGTTGGTCAAGATTGTTGCACATTCCCACGGGTAGGTTATACCTCCCAGTCATGGGAATTTTTTCGATTGAGCATCGAAGCTACGATCCCCTGCGTGTACCCACGCGTACGGAGTCACCGATCCATCAGAGCTTAGTTGTCCAGAACCAAGAACTACCGGAGACTAGAGGTGGGGTGTAGCAGCCTTGTGACGGAGATAATTATTTCGAGAGAAAGAGAGTGAGAGGGGGCGCAACCTTCAAGCACAGAGTTGTGTTCGTTTCCATTGCGGTTGGACGCAGCCAACTCCCTGTGGGCCTTCTCATTGTGTTTCTCTTCATCGCCCATAGTCCATGTAGGGGTCACCTACGTGACAGGATCTCTCCGAGTGTTCACCGCACTCATTTGCTATACACCGCTTATAATGGACCATAACAATAAATCGCCCATGCCGTGCAGTTAGTGGGTCGAGTAGTATGGGAGTGGCAACGCAATAATTGTCTCCACGTTCCTTTCCTACCTTCCGCTTTTTTCGGGTTTTGCTTACATCTTTTATAGTGCATGTGGTTTTATGTGGCATTCCGGTTCCACTCTCTGGTTTTACATTTTTTTTTTCATTTTTCTTTCCTTTTATTTTCTCTATTTATATTTTCTTTATTGTTGGTTTAATTTCGGGCTTATTAATTTTAATTCGATATTTTCAATAAAATATATATCAAACATTTATAAAATTACATGAAAATTAATTTTGAATCTGTGAACCCTTTTAAAATTACATGAGCATCTTTATTAAATATCCTAACACTCTTAAAAATGGTGTACATTTACAAAAATTAGATGAATATTTTTAAAATTGCACGAACATATTTTAAATGGGAGAATACTTACACAAGCAATTTTTATGCCAGAACACTTTTTGAAGTTACATGGAGATTGTTTGAAAATGCGTGAATATTTCTTTGAAATTACATAAGCACTAGGCATGAATAATTTCTAAAGCTACACAAATATTTTTTAAACGAGTGAATTGTTTTTGAGATTATAATTTTTTTATAAAATGTGCTCACTTTCTCCAAGTACACCAACATTAACCGAAGTCATCTTGCTAAACTCGTTCATTCCTTTTGTGCAAAAAGGCGAATACTTTTAAAATTAAATGAACATTTTATAAAATTAGATCAATATGTTTCAAAATACACTAACACCCTGAGAAACATAAAAAGAAACCTTATCGTTAACCAAATTATATAAACAAATGAAATAAATATTAGTATTCCGGGACTTAGAGAAAAAGGAAACCGGAAAATGCCTCAGATATTACGGGACGGAGGAAGTACCTACGTAGTTTTTTTTAAGGGGAAAGTACCTGCGTAGCTGTGCATGTCGCCGAGAAAAACAAAAGTTCTGCACATCGCCAAGGCAATAGTTGGGCCGCGCCGTGCTGTTGGCGGCAACAGTGATCGGAGGCGAACAAGGATGAACGAAGATGGGGATGCTGCTGCAAAGATGATGGTCGGCACATCGGGAAGAGAGAAAACCAGGCGAACAAAGTGAGGTGGCACTTTCAGAAAACATGGAGCCTCCCCAAAGCAGCAGTACAAAGACACCACTACACACGGACAACCGCTCCTGAGTCCTGAAGCAAAAAAACCATTAGAATATCGAAAAGTTCGTACTGCTCTTTATTACCATCCGCCGATTCCCGTACGACAGCACAAATCGCACTGCACAACAGTATGCGTTGCAATTAGCACCCCTATTCCGAACAAGTCCCTTTCGCCCAGCAACCCGCAATTATGTCCCCAGCATAGCTCCAGGTCCAGCAACGCATTCCCAAACCTGGAGCCATCGTGTCTGTTAGAAAGGAGAGAAAGGGACATAACGGCGGTTCGCGAGTCGGTGCAACTGCGGGAACGGCCTCGGGGCGGCGGCGGGGACCGCGTATCGCGACACTACGGTCCGAAGGTGCGACGCAGCGGCGACGCATGAGTCGATGCAGCCGCGAGAAGAACCACGGGGCGGCGGCGCTGCGGCCCGACGGGACGACGCAGCGGCAGCCCGATGCTCGATCGGTGGAGAGGCGCGCTGAACTCGGGGACGATCTTCACGGGACCTGCGGAGGCGTGCGTAACCGACGGGCCAGGTCGGTCGCGCGGCGTAGATGAGGCGGATCGCAGCGGCGAGCGGGTGATCAAGCCGATCGCGCGCGAGGTCGGGGACACCGCTCGGTGGAGGCGTGGTGGCGGCGGAGTCCGAGATGAAGCCGGCGACGATGGACGGCATGGGACGTTGTGCGGACGAGCATGTCAGCACCGGCACCCGGGCTGCCAAAGCAACGCCGGCGCCCGGGCAGCGAGGCCCGAGCGACCAACGGAGCAGCGACGCCCAAGTTGAGGCAGCCGACGAGCCTGACGCAGCCAGCCGTCCCGACGCAGCTGAGGACGAGGCCGGCGAGGTAGACCGCCGGGCCGCCGTGCAGACGCGGCGGAGTCGGGTGATGTGGATCGATGGGCGGGCCGGCGCGCGAGCGACAGCTATGATTGGCCGTCGCATGGCGCGAGGCCGCCGGGTCGGGGCGATGCAGGTGTCCCGGTCGAAGCAGGGCGGTGACGGCCGGCGCAGGGCGACGGACGGACCGACGCGCGGACGGTGGCTAGCCCTGACGGGCCGTCTCGGCGTGCGTGGCCGCCGGGTCGGAGGAGAGGCCGGCTGGTCGCGCCAGGGTCGGAGTAGAGGCGCTCGGGGTCGACGGCGGCGGTGGGGGACGCAAACCGATCAAGAATAGATCGGAAAACCAAAAAAAGACACCGATCAAAGCGACCGGCGAGAGAGAGAAAACCCGGATCAAAGGATCAGGAAAAAGACTCTCTAGGGCAGTCGGCCAACACGGCCGGCGGACGAACCCTAGTTACGGGCGGCGCGGCCCCGGCGGCGATCATGGAGACCGACTGCCCCGGGGGCGGCTAGGGTTTGGATCGGTTACGCTGATACCATGTTAGAAGGGAGAGAGAGGGATTGTTGCGGAATATGATGGATGTATTATTGAGCCTCGAGGGCAGGTATATATTGAGTACAAGACTTGAAGGGCAAGACGCCTCTCCTGGAGATAAGGTAGGAGACGGATTACAAATCCTAGACTATCAAATACAAGTATCCCAAATATATTTTTAACAGTGCCAAACATTTCCCCGATTAGCATCAAGGCCAGACTTTACCTCCTCATCTGCCACCTAACGGAGAAGATGCCCACCTCAATCGAAGATGATCACTCACGAGTCACAAGGCCGAGAGAGAGCGAGGGAGCGAAAGCGATTTGCTCGCTACAAATGGCCTAGAATGGGTCCAGTCCCGCTTGACCTGACAACTGTTTCCCAGTGTTGGCCAGAGGCTCTCATGTTGCGATCCTCAGGCGGACCCCCAGTTTTTGTCATCGACAGGAGAAATGCAGCACATAGCGGCATGGATGCTCCAAGAAGCTGTCCAGCCAACCGACATTGGTTGATGCTGAGAGTTCAGCGAACCATAGAGCGCGTTTCGTCTAGATGCAGTGCAGGCAATAGGTCGGCTGCAGCTGTAACTGAATCTGGCAATAAAAATCCAATATGTTATAGAAGCATACTACTCCCTCCGTCCCATAATGTAAGACGTTTTTTTAGTGTCAAAAAACGTCTTACATTTTGAGACAGAGTAGTATGTTTTAATATAACCATATCCCTTCCGAGGATGTACTGTCAGAACCTTATGAAACAAATGGACACCACCTTGAACATGTTCCCCACTCCTTCGGAGAACCGTGTCAAAATCAAACATGGCATCATACTACCAACGGAACATCATACAAACAAGTCTTCCCGGAAGGAGGCGAACGAGAAATCACATCAAAATGGTATCAGTTTCATCTGGGAGTCACTCCAAAAAAAAGGAGACAGTATTATTAGTAATAGAACATAGACATGCATGCCCGGAATAATTTAACAAGAAGAAAACACCAAGATAAAAGAGGTATGGTGTAAAGGGTAAAGAAAACAACTGAAGAGGAAGAACATGTCGGTCACTAAATGACAACTCAGAGGCAGCAACTGAAAGAGGAGACGTAAACGTGTAGATACACTCATTTCAGCGACAAATAATTCCGGACGAAGGAAGTGACTTATAGTCACATGTCCTCGGTTACTAGCCAACTGGATAGAGATTAGGAGCAAACAGTAGATGACCATGAGAAGCTATGAAGCACAGCTATATCATGATGGAGCCAAAGTAGCAGATAGCAAAACTAGAAAGATATTTTACCAACTGGGGACTGCCATCCAAGTTTTAGCTTCTAATAATTGAACCCTTCTTTTCTATCATCGGTACGAAGCGTGAAGACATGCAATTGATATTTAGCTCTAGGCTGCAGGCAACACAAATGAGCATAGGATATTTCAGTATTCATAAGACATTTAGAAACAAATCCAAGAACAGATATGTCACTGTATGGCTACTTGAATGGGCAAGGAAATGCAAGCAAAATAAGTTAGTGAGCAAAGCAGAGACCATATGTGGTTTGTCAGACAGCCTTCTGCTCTAAGCAACCTAGAAATTACCAGTAAGTCCAAACAATAACAACTTGAGTACATGGTCGGTTTAGAAGTAATGCAATTTACAAACACATGATGATACAATATAAGGCAAATAAGAGAATGGTCACAAGCAAATCCAAACCATGGGCAAAAATGGATTACAGCTATGTAAAACAGAATGGACAAGGCCCTTTTTCTTGAATAGCATTAAAACATGGACTATTGAACATACAGACTTGATAGCTTTAGCAAATCATTCATGTGCAATGCCACAACTAACTAGAGAATTACTGTAGATATATTCCTACATGAGCAACGGAACTCACTATGGGTGAGTTTCAAAAGAGAAATAGATAGCAATTCCATTGGTTCTGCTGAAGATCATCCTGCCACTATTTTATACAGAATAAATGTACAGAAGAAATGAGAAGTAGAACATCAAAATTAGGCCAACCACTATGCGCTAACTTGTATGACTATCAAACAAGAGAAACGAACTACAATGATGAACATACAGACAACGAGTGTCATGCCTACTGCAAGATGACTAACATTGTTCGGAATCCAGCCCAACATGAACTTGGAAAACAATAACATGGTATTCCCAGCAACTTTATACATATACGAAGAAAGGAACAGAGAACTCCATTTGGATTTGCACTCCAAAAAACTCCACTTCAACATCTCTTATACATACCACAAACTGCTAATTGCTGTGATAGAAATATAAGGACAGAATATCATCTTACTAATACGGTAGACATTTCTTCATTGATCACTACACTCATATGACTCCTCACACTAGTTCAATTCACGGAAGAAATCAATCTAGATCGGTATCCCAATGTTACAGACATAATACTTGAATCGGTTGAGCTTCAAAACCCTGTAATGGACTTCTTTTGTTTGTCTATTTAGCAGTGCAAATGAAAACATTATAGAGTCCAGCATGTAGAAGCACATCCAAAAAAAAAAAAATCAAAACATCACTTAGCAGCCCTAGATTCAACCAACTACAAGTAAATCGACGGCGGTTGTTACAACTTATGACAGCTTATGACAGAACTAAGGATATCTTATGTTGAAACAAGAAAGAGGTTTAGCCAGAGGAATAATACAATAAAAATAGAAGTACCCAAGTATATTGAAATTTCATGTATGGGACCAACATAATGCAAAATCGAAATTTATCTTAACGAATCCAGTATATGCACAAACAATACAGAAGTGAGAACACCAATTGTTCTCTTTGCCTAGAATATTGCCAGTGACTGATTTCCCCCATAATTCACTGCTCTCCCATTCTTAAAGGCTTGGGCTTGTTCTTCCTGATTTGCTATCAAATTTCATTTCTGAGTAGTTTGCTCATGGCCAACTCTGAATTCTTAAAACGAGACAAAAGGTGGGGAATGCAAGCCCTTCATTTACATCAAACTAACCAATAACTCACCACCTGGGGTTTCCTCCTTATACTAACTCCTACTTATTCACCACTATCATCAATTGAAAGTGAGTTACCAGGAAGAACATTGCTCAGCCACTACGGGACTGCGAGGAACTCTCAGGCCGGCCGCCCCGGCCAAAGCACCCAAACAGGTTCCTAAATACACGGCGAATCCGACCTTCGCCGCCGTCCACCTGCCCTTCTCCTTCTGGCCATGTCACCCGCCTCGGCCCGACGCCGTTGCTGAAACCACCATCCAGCTCCGTGTAGACAACCGGCAGTTGCTCTCTGGGCCCGCCGGCGAACCTTCCAACGGCGAATCCGCCGCGGGGGAGTCGCCAGATGGTGAGCCCGGCATCCGCCTCCGCCTCAGGCACGGCTGCCGCCGGAAGCTCGCTGCGGCAGATGGGGCAGGAGTTGCGGAGGGAGAGCCAGGGGAGGATGCAGTCCTGGTGGTAGACGTGCTTGCACGGCATCTCCCGAGCCGCGGCGCCGGGCTCGAAGGCCTCCTGGCACACCGCGCAGTGGGCCCCGCCTCCCCCGGCGACCGTCACGGACGGCATCGACTCCACCGCGGCCTTGGACGCCGGCGGGCGCGGCGCGGCAGCCTCCAGCCTCGAGAACTGGTCGAGCAGGCGGTGGAACCCCGACCCCATGAGGAGGTGCGAGACGTCGCCGGGCAGCGGCCGCAGCCCGTCGCCGGAGCCGTCCTCGTAGTAGAGCTCGAAGCCGGAGAGCGAGCCGCCCCGCAGCACGATCACCGGGTTCATGGCCCCGCGCCGGCCGCTGCCGCCGCCGCCGCGCGGCGGCGGAGGCTGCGGGAACTGCTCGAGGAAGCCGCCGTCGCAGTCGGGGCAGACGACGGTGGCCGGGGAGACCCGCACGAAGCGGCTGCAGTGGTAGCACCAGTAGGAGACCGGGGACGACGCCATCGGGAGCAAGCGAGAGCCCCCGCAACAAATCCCCCGGACGAATCGAGCCGCGGGCCGGTCAGCAGCTCCGACGGCGGCCGCGGACGCGGATCGGACGTGCGGCCGAGCGAACCGGCCGGAGGAGCGGATCTGGGACGCCGAAATCCCCAAATCGATTTTCGAATTGGGGGTTTCGGGAGGAGACCTGGAGAGGGGAGGGGAATTGCGTGGTGGGTGAGTGGGTGGTTTCGTTTTTATGTGGAACGGGACGGGACGGCGCACTCGCTCGCGGTGGTGACGTCGCTGGTGACGGCGACGCCACGCGGGCTGCCGCGACACGCCAGTGCGTGGTGTCACGGCGTTAGTTAAGCGGCTGCGTTACGTTGACCGGTCAGCCTCGACCAAGGGAGATGCGGGATCGATGGTTCGGCGCTGCCCGCCGCCCGGATCGGCTCCGCCGCTGGAGAGGCAATTCTATTCTGTATTTTCTTTTCTTTTCTGCGGGATCCCTTCTGATTTTTCATTTTATTTTTTGCGGTTGGGGATCCCTTCTGATTATTCGAAGTGAAAAGCAGCAAGGTCCTCGAATATCCATTTATGGACGCGAACTTATCTGATCTTGGTGAACAGTAAAAATAATAGAAACACTAAAAAGACTTGAATGGAAGATGTTTGGGTGCGTGAGGTCCGTATCAATTTTCAGCGTGCTCGGACATCTGGATAGCTCTGAGCAAAAGAAGTAAAATAGATCCGATTAGTGCATGAACTAGTAAACTTTTTCACATACCCTATTTCTTAGAGCTACTCGGATGTGCAAACACGCTAAAAATTGACACAGTCATTACACACTCAAACATCTCTCGTGTAAAGAAAGAAACCTAGTTTTTTTAATTATCGGGAGCCATTTAGCCGCTCTTCAAGGCCTTTTTCTTTTCCTTCTATAAATACCGCTACACGATGACGTACTACTCCATCGTTTGTTTTTTTGGAATTGCTTGACAGGCTTGCCGCCCGGTGTATACTACTCTACCGTTGACGTGCCCACACGTTATTTTTGTCCGATCATCGAGCAATCCAGCCACATCTTCGTAGGTTTGGCAGCACAAAAGTACGTACGCACGCACTAGTGGCGCCATTCAAAGAATCACACCGAATTCAGTTTTAAGACGTGGAGAAATAAGACTTTGTCCTGTATGTAAAATTCAAGGAAGGAACGAGCACAGCACAGGCTCCCTTTATCGATTCCCCTTTCCGATGCGCTCTTCCAGTCTTTCGGTAAACTAGAATGCCCACCGTTGCTCGTCTCGTCGTATGGCCTGTGTTAGCTCTGTCGCCCGGGCCAGAGACGATTCACGGCCGGCCCCGGTGCTTTTTTTCGCGAGTGGTCACCATTACAGTAACAACTCTTCCGCTCACTTTTGTTTCACTTTCACAGGAGAAAAAAGATGACACGGCTCATCGGTTGCGGTAGATAGATGCTCCCGGCTCAGTGCTCAGGTCAAAGGCCTCCTGCTGCTGTGATAACCGCCTCAGTTTCTCAACCACTCACTGGAAAAATGGTGGCCATACTTAACCGCAGCTGCTTCTAGTGGCTGTAATCAGCATGGCACACCTAGTCCAGGTGTCAACAAAAGAGGGAGGTTTGACATGTGCTCAAGTCCATGTCAGGAAAGGGGGTGAGATCTGTACAAGTAGAACCAACAAAGAAACTTCAGATGATGTACGTCATGATCAACACAAGACACGCTACACTACTCCATGCCTGCCGTTGGAGGAGAGAGGGCTGACAAGAAGCTTCATCCCCATACCTTACGGTCATGCATAGGGCCATGATCGCTGTTGATGTACTACTACTTTATCACAAACAAAAGAAGAATTCCAATTTTCAACTCCCACTACCAGTATATGAGCCTATCCGAGGATGATGTGTAAGCTTAGAAGATTGCTCGCAATTCACCATCATATTACATCAAAATTACCTATCAAGATGCCTTGTCTAGGAGAACAAAAAAAATTGGTTCAATCCAGCATCCAACGTGCACGCATATGATATGCTCCATGATGCATCCATCATTGTACAGCTGCTTTCTTTTCCAAGGTCCCGCTGAGGCTACACATGTCCATGCACCATCCTCCACGAACATCCAGCGGACCAGCAGTATCCAGCTGCGGGGGCTTCATCGGGACCTTTTGCCCACATGGGCCCTCGGCATCGTACGGCGCATCTCAGAATGGACGGACCAAGTTTCTTCCCGATGGTCCGCGCTTCCAGAAGGGAAAGCAACTCCCAACGAACATGGATGGATGCGCTGGCTGTCGTTCTCAGGGTTCGCGCGTACGAGAGAAAGGGCGCTGCCAAACCTGCCCGAATCCAGCGTCGCCACACAAGCCACGGGACATCTGAAATAATCATCATTCAACCAACAGAAAGGCTGCTTTGATGCCTAATGCTTCGGCCTTTGATTTCAATGCAAGTATTTTGGGATTATGCAAACTTCTCAGCAAACTGTTGGTTGGGCTCCACAGCAATAAGGCAGGGTGCCTCATTTCAGGACGGAAGACCGCACGCATCAGGTTTATAGGGTCGGCGTCGGTTTTCAGGTCCCCATTTCGACTAACGAAAGTGTGTTATATATTCCTTTTTGAAATGAGGAAGAAAATGTGATCTATATCATCAAAAGCATATCATCTGATTCGTATCCAAATAAAAATGACGTGTGTAACGTGTTGACGAGTCAACTCACCGAGAGATATAATTTACCATGCATTTGCAGTACATACACTCTTACTCACGACTCACAGCCTCAATAACTGATAGGACACGGAGCTCATTTGAACCGAACTAACACGAGAAAGGAGCCGCCGCAACATCAGAATGACGCGAAACCAGCACAAAAATCACATGCCGGAGAATGATCTGCATTGATACCGAATGGAACACCGTGAGTGAATGCATAACTCAAAGTATAGCTGAATGGAATTTTGAACATCAGGAATTACTAAAGGACACAGTGGATTCTAGCCACAGATACAATACGGACGACTAAATACATGCTCCGAGTTCAAGAGGCAAACACGACGACCAGTTTGAAAGGTCAAGTAACATTATTTTTCTGTTTTTGTGGAGAACATATCCATTGCCATCACATTATGGTGCTACCAGCCTACCATGCTACTGCCCCTCCGAAAGCGATGTGAGTGGTCATTCAAAAATTTCGAGAAAAAACTTTAGATAAATCATTTATATAATCAAGTCTCCTGCATAAATTATAAAGAGAAAACTATAAATATTGGCAGAAACAAAAAGGAAAAACCATAGGTAATAGTAGCTTTATGTTTATCCTTTCACCCTTTTTACTTTTTTTTGCAGGGGACCCCTTTTTACTTTTGTATATACATCTTAAAAAAAATCTATTTTGGCTCACCGATTTCTATATCAGATTTCTATAAAATATTATATGACATGTTAGATTGATTTTATATCCATGTTATTTGAATTCTCAAAGAACAATTGTATCATTTTCCAAGAGGTGGCAGGACCTGACATGTTCTGATGATTCTACCTTCCAGTTACCAATTTGTCCGAAAGAAAAGACAGAAGCCCACATGTGTTTTTGATGCAAATTTAGCTGCTCTATTAACATCTGCCAGCTGGTATGACCACGATCCTTCCATTTCGAAGGATGCTAAGAATGTAAGCAGACTCTGGTGAATTTGTCTTTTTTGTCCGGAAATCTATATCAGATTCATCTAATGGTAGGAGCTAGGACCCTACCGGGTCTAGGACGTAGGTTATAGGGGAAGGAGGGGGCTGGGCGTGGAGCTGTTCGCGATCGCCGGCGGCGACGCAAGAGGCGGCTAGGGTTAAGTCTCCCGGCTCCCTATAGAGGAAGGAGCGGTCGCGGCGAGGGGTGCCACGGAAGCCTGAGCAGGCCGAACCTGCGCGGAAACATCCGGCCAAGGTAGCGGCCCAGCGGCCCGGGACGGTGATGCCTGCTGGATGGCCACCGCGCGGCGCTCGAACGCGCGGGCATAGTACATGGCCGTCTGGAGATCCTGGGGTCCCCGAAGCTCCACGTCCACGCGGATGTGATCCGGAAGTCCACCGACGAAGAGGTCGGCCCGCTGCTGCGCCGTCACGCCCGACGCGTGGCATGCCAGGGCCTGGAAACGGTCGGCGAAGTCTTGAACCGTGGAGGTGAAGGGAAGGCGGCCTAGCTCTGCCAAGCGGCTGCCGCGGATCGATGGCCCAAAACGAAGGAGGCAGAGCTCGCGGAAGCGCTCCCAAGGGGGCATGCTGCCCTCGTCCTGCTCGAGGGCGTAGTACCAGGTCTGTGCCGCGCCGCGGCGGTGGTAAGAGGCGAGCCAGGTACGCTCCGAGGCGAGGGTGCGCTGCCCGCGAAAGAACTGCTCGCACTGGTTGAGCCAGTTGAGGGGGTCCTCCGTGCCGTCATAGGTGGCGAAGTCCAGTTTGGCAAACCGCGGCGGTGTCTGAGTCGGAGCGCCGTGGCCGACTGGCTCGGAGGTGCGAAGCAGCGAGGATTGGGGCGCCTGGTCAGTATGGCCGCGGCCCGTGGAGTGCCCCGCCGAGCCGGAGGGATCGCCGAACTGCAGAGTGGGTGCCGGTGGGTCTCCAGCTGACGTGTAGACGGGTGGCGGCGATGATCCGGTCAGCCAGGCCGGTATTGGGGACGGCGACGGCGGGAAGCGCACTTGCTGGATCGGTACGCCTCCCTGCAAGGGTGACCCAGGCCCCGTGCTGGGCGGTGGCGGGGCCGGCAGCTGGGGCTGCGGCGGCATGGACCCGGGTGGCGTGGGGGGCGCAGCGAGGGTCGGGGCCGGCCACTGTGGCCATTGAGGCGCGGCAGCGGGCGGCGGTGGGGCCGGTAGCTGGGGCTGCGGCTGCCCGGACCCGGGAGGCGTCGGGGGCGCGGCGATTGCCGGAGCCGGCCACTGCGCCCAGTGGGGGGCGACGGCGGGCGGCGGTTGACCGGGCCAGTGGTGGTGTAGAGGCCCGATCGGCTCTGTGGTGGCCGCGTACCAGGGCAGGGCGACTGGCCCGGTCGCGACGGCGGGCGGCGGCTGATGCGGCCAGTGGTGATGTAGAGGCCCGATCGGCGCCGTGGTTGCCGAGTACCAGGGCAGGGCGGCTGGCCCGGTCGCGGCGGCCGGCGGCTGCCCGTAGGGCCCGGCCAGGTAGAGGCGTATGCCCTGGACGGTGGTGACGAGGTCGTTGAGGACCCCGGTCATCTCCGCCGGCGAGTAGATGGCGACGGGCGGCGCGGTGGAGGGCGGCGGCGTCTGGCCGATGGAGGCGACGGCGGTGGAGTCCAGCGGCGCGGTGGGGAGAGCCAGCGGCGCGGTGGTGACGGGCAGCGGCGGGTTGGGTGGTGGTGCAGACATGATCGGAACCGAGCTACCTGATACCAAATTGGTAGGAGCTAGGACCCTACCGGGTCTAGGACGTAGGTTATAGGGGAAGGAGGGGGCTGGGCGTGGAGCTGTTCGCGATCGTCGGCGGCAGGGCGGCGGCGACGCAAGAGGCGGCTAGGGTTAAGTCTCCCGGCTCCCTAAGGGAAGCCGAGCAAATAATGATTGCTTCTTACTTGATTAGATTGATACATCTCATCTCCTTATATAGAGAGGTTTACTTGACTCCTAAGAAAACGATCCTAATAACGATAAGATAATTGGGCTAAGCCCCTAATAACGATAAGATCACTTGGGCCACAACCCACTGGGCTAAGCCCCTAATATCCCGGTCATAACATCTAACAAATTATATGACATGATAGATCCATTCCATGTCAATGTTGTCGGAATTTCCAATGAATTTTTTCGAGGGGTGACAGGACCTGATATGTTCTCATGTTTCTACCTTCCTGTTATGCACAAAATAGTCACAAAGAAAAAGACAGAGGCCCACATGCGCTCGATGCAAATTTAGCTGCTCTGTTAACATCTGCCAGCTGGCATCACCTCCATCCTTCCATTTCTGAATGATCAAGAACGTAAGAAGATTGGGTGGTGAATTTGTCTTTTATGTTTGGAAATCTATGTCAGATTCAAATAACAAATATATGACATGATAGATTGATTCTATGTCAATGTTGTTGGAATTTTCAACAAAGAATTGTATAATTTTCCATAGGGTGGCAGGACCTGAAATGTTCTCTCTACCTTCCTGTTATATACCAAAATGTCACAAAGAAAAGATAGAGGCCCACATGTATTCTGTGCATTTTTTTTTCGAGAAACATGTTTTATGCAAAATTAGCTGATGTGTTAACATCAGCCAACTGGTATAGCCATCTGTGAATGATTATGAGAATGTAAGCGGATTAGGTGGTGAAAATGATGTTGTATAGAGCAGTAATCATATATTGTTGACGCTGTCCACATTCCCCTTGTCAACAAAATAATCATCTTAAGAGAAATGCATATGTGACTTTCGACGAGTGTGCATGTAAGCATTAGTCGACGTGGCATGGAAGCACCGTAACAGGAGAAAACACCAGATTAATTCTCTGAGGGTGGAACCCAAGTGTAGCAATAAAAAAGTAATTAACATGCTTATCGGCACTTGAGCAGTATTGTATAGCCATGATGCTCACTTCTAATGCACAATCCAGGGTTTAGCTTTCTTGAATTCAGAAAGATAAGCAGACTAGGCCAATTGAACAAAAAATTAGCTGTATGGCAAAATAAAAGTGTGTTGCATATAAAAATGTGTTATATGGGGTGAGCTTTGGCTAGAGCATCCATCTAATGTCATGTAAATGCCGACGGTGAAGTCTTAGGACAAGAAGCGCTAGTGCATAGCGGACGGTTAAAGCAATTAGATCGCTGCACAACATTGTTTGAGATGGTTTGCGCATACACAATGCAGGCCTCCATAAGTGCGAGTGCATAGCGGACGGTTAAAGCGTGCTTATAATGTCAAGAGAGATCGGGGTAGACCAAACTTGACATGGGAGTAGTCTGTAAAGAGATCTGAAGGACTGGAATATCACCAAAGAACTAGCCATGCACAGGGGTGCGTGGAAGTTAGTTATCCACGTGCCAGAACCATGACTTGGTTTCAAGATCTTATGGGTTTCAACTCTAGCCTACCCCAACCTGGTTGTTGTTGTTGTTGTTGTTGTTTGTTTCTTGTAAAACTAATGGACTCAGTATACCATTTTTTTCCAGTTATTTTTATCCTGTTTTGTGACCTTGATGGCCGAATTGAGGCTTTATATCTGTAAAGTCTTCAGTCTAGAAACATGTAGTTTGTCAGATATTTTCAAAAGAAAAACTTTCATATGTTTGTGTGAGATGTTTCTTCCTTTGATCCAGTATGACAATGCATCTAATGGCAAAACACGTAATAAAGCTTGTTGTGACACCATAAATATTGTTTTTTTAAATAGTTGGTTGAACTATGGCTATCTACCGTTTATTCGTGTGGGGATACACACTTTTCAGCATAGGCTACTGTAGCTTATCATATTTTTACTCCCACCTAGCACGCGAACGGAAAGCACAACACATGGTAAAATCGTTAAAAATACATTAAAAGAAAATCTGTATTTTTTTTTGACATTGTATGTGTTCATGTCTTCTGTATGGGTGCAAAATTTTATGAAGAAATGATCCGTTTTGTGCTCTGGGAGATAAAAAAGCACAAAACTGGTGCTCTAAAAATGTAAATATTGGATACTACGCACTTTAATTAGACTTTGGATATTGTGCACTATACACATTGAGTTAATAATGCTGTATGGATCTCGAGATACCAAAATCTGCATCCTACGGTTTAGAGATATGGACCAGCTGAACCATGGGTTAGCAAATCCTCTCTCCATTTTTCTGCTCTCTGGCTGAAGTACAAATTTCTGATAGTAGCATATACGGTGGTTGAATACTATTTTTTAAGGTGTGCATGAATACTTCCATATGCGAGTGTCTTGGTTCTTTTGTATCCATAGTACAAAATTCGATGTGTTGGTTCTTTTGTATTTGTCTTCTGTCTAGAGTTTTCTTGTAAAAATGATGTATGGACCAGCTGAACCATGGGTCAGCAAATCCTCTCTCCATTTTTCTGCTCTCTGGCTGAAGTACAAATTTCTGATAGTAGCATATACGGTGGTTGAATACTATTTTTTAAGGTGTGCATGAATACTTCCATATGCGAGTGTCTTGGTTCTTTTGTATCCATAGTACAAAATTCGATGTGTTGGTTCTTTTGTATTTGTCTTCTGTCTAGAGTTTTCTTGTAAAAATGATGAACTCATAGAACATTGGTACTATTAGTTTATCCTGTTTTGCTATCTTGATGGCCGGTTTGGGGCTTTATATCTGTAAAGCTGGGCGCGTCTTCCGTCTAAAAACATGTTTTTGTGAGATATTTTCAAAAGAAAAACTTCCAAATGTGAGTGTGAGATGTTTCTTTGGTCCAGTATGACAATGCATCTGATGGTAAAACATGTAATAGAGTTTTGCTGTCACACCGTAAGCATTGTACCCGCGCTAAAGTACAAAATTCTGCTTGTAGCATATACGGTGGCTGAATATGTTTTTTTGGGAGGTCTGGTCGAATAATTTTGCTAGTCATATTCTAGTGCTTGGTAGAAAATGAGACAAACTCACCAATACTAAATTTGTAATATTGGATCTAATATTACTGCCATTCCAAAGAAGCAAAGGCAGAAAAGCTAAGAATTGCTCACCGAGGTTACAGAAGAAGCAGCCATGAGTTCTCACAGCGAGGTCACTGAAGAAGCAGTCATCGTCGATTTCTTTTCTTTCCCCTGGCCTTGGCCCTCTTCTGCCTCGCCTCCTCTTTCTGTCTCTCAGCCTCCTCCCTCTCAAACTTCTCGCTCTCCCTCTTCTGCAAGAAGTCCTGCACCGCCAGATAGATCACCTGCATTTCCAGCAAAAGCAAGAACCAGAAAAGACCTTCGAAATCAGCTCCGAAATCCAAAAATAATACTGTCCATCAACGCAATTCGCTACTATTCAAGGAGGAGCGAATTGATTCGACAGACAACAAAGAACAAAGGCGTCACGCACCCCGATTGTGAGGAGGGAGAGCCCGACGAACGAGACCGTGAGCAGCACCGACACCACGGTGGCGGTGACGCTGTCGTCGTCGGCAGCCACCCTCATCATGGCCTCGGTCTGCTCCACCTCTTCGATGGCGGCGGCAGGCGGGCGCAGCCTCCTGGCGAGGCGCAAGCGCCCGGTGCCTCCCCCGGCATTCCTACCACGGCGCGGAGCAGCGACGCACCTCGAGAAGAGCGCTGGCCTGGGTATCGTGGGTGGCGCGAGAGGGAGGAGGGGGAGAGAGCACGCTGCCGCCATTATCCCGTCCCTCGCGCCAGCGGAAGGAAAGGGGATGCAAATGAACGGTCGGAACGAACGGGGAAATGGATGGGCCAATCCGGCGCGCAATGGGCCCGTACCGGGCAGCGTGGATGGGCCGAGGCCTGCCGCGTCGCCGTGCGCGCGGGCCCGCGCCGGGCGGCCGAGAGAATTCCAGAGAAATCGATCCCCATCGAGACGAAGGAAACCGATGAGGACGCCACCGCTGTGTCCGCGCGGCCGGACCTGTCTGCATTCGCCAGTTTGTTTGTGACACGCACTCGAAGAAGAGAAAGCCAACGAACGAGCGCTCACCGCACCGCACTCGACTAACCGCGACACCGCGACCCGGTGGTGGTTCCGCCTCGCTTCGCCGGCGGCGTCGTGGGATTGGGATTCGGGAGCGGGAGAGGTCCGGGATGGCCGGGGATCGGATGAGCTGGGCGAGGCTGCTCAAATGGAGCCTCTCCTACATGGACGGCGCGCGGCCTTCTCGCGACATCAGGTGGGGCGAAGGGAAATGGAGGCTTGTTATCTCTTCTGCTGTTTTCATTTGGGTTGCGGCTGAGGCAAGCTTGTGGTGTGCTGTGTTGTGCAGTGAGGAGGAGCGGAGGTGGCTGGCGGAGGCGGTGGAGCGGCACATGGCGGAGGACGTGGTGGGCCGCCTGAGGGAGATCGCGCTGCTGATGAGAACCCCGCTCTCCGTCCTGGAGGCGCAGGGCATCACGCCCGAGGACATCGAAGGTACGGATCAGTTGCCCACAGTTACCGGTTGGCATGCAAATGGCGATCATGGTGGTCGATTGGTAGTATTACCGTGGATTTGAGAGTTTTGATGATTGAGTAAGGATGTAGATGTCTGGAATCTTGGTAGCAATTTGCCCGCCCTTGAAAAGATTGGAATATGGATGGTTCTGAATAATTTAGGTGAAACATAATGCGGCAGTTAGGAATGTTCCCAGCCTTCTGAATATTCGTAATTCACCCAAGCTTTTCAGGTCAACGGGAATAAAACCCTTTGTCTCGTCCTTCCAGATGTTATGCATTGTTTTGAGGATTGTCATTTATTATAGGCCTGAGTATTTTGTTTGCTCAACTCACAGTTGGTACTGATTAATTACTTGTGATCATTGCAGATTTGCTCGCGGAGCTGCAAGTACATGTCGAGTCTATCGACATAGCAAATGGTATGTCTGATCATTGTTATATGAGCACTGCTATGCAGACGACGAATTCACACACGACCCACACATGACATGTAACCTACACCATTGGATTGCCTCCTTTTTTAATCTGTGTGGCTTCGAAATGATGTTGTGTGCAAATCGTGCATGAAAGATTGCGTGCACAACAATTTCATTGTTATATTTTTGTATTCCTTGCTACTCCTGGATTACCATGGTCCAACTATGGTGTATGGGTTGTGTTAGCATGGTAGGCATAATCCATATCATTTTGACGTCCTTTCGGGATACTTAAGCAGTCCGCAGATATCTCAGTCAAGCAATGTCCTTGCACAACATTTTACTATTCGAAACCATTGAAGCCCCAAATGTCGACTGAATTTCTGGTTTCTGCAACTCTTCATTAGAACTCCACTCCTATGGGTTAGTAATCGATGAAAGCACTAAAGTTCTGCAGATGTATTGTTATTATTATTATTGCATTTCTGTGACGTGGACTCGGATTTATTACCTTGAGTTAAACCTACAGTTCCATCTGTAGGAAACAAAGGTAGCACTTGGAAGACATACTTTACTGGTGTCAAACTGAAAACATTCACGCTACTGGATGATTCAAAGGCATATGTAGTTTCTCTTGAGGTGGCTAACAAATGGATGGAGACAACTGTAGTGGTTTTTGCCAATAAAACACTGCTCTTCAGGTGAATTCTCAGCTTCCCCTTCCACTATGCTAGTATTACAACTTCCAAGGGGAGCTGATCTGTTAGGGTCCAAAAGATTGTTGCGTGCCCAGAATTGTTTGACGAATGAATAGATCGATAACAAACTTGAAATGCAGAAACAAGGGTCATGCAATCACCAAAGCACTGTGAATATATTGTCTGTGTGAGCTTTTCAGTTATGATCACAGGTCGTTGTGTATTGATTTCCCCATTTGTTCCTCTGGTATGCTAGATCTGCATTCTGTTGGTGGCTTGGTTCCAGTTATTAGGTACCTCAGAAATACTAATGCACGCATTCGAGCCAAAGCAGCTGATGTGGTAACAACGGTTGTTCAAAACAATCCGACTAGCCAGCAGCTGGTCATGGAAGCTAGTGGTTTTGAGCCACTTGTATCCAATTTTACATCAGATCCTGATCTCACTGCACGCATAAAGGCTCTTGGTGCACTATCCTGTAAGTACTTTCCTCTTTCTGTTTAGATGCTGTAACTAGTATGTGTTTGTTAGGTTTCCGGTTTGACAATTCCCTTTCATCATGTTCAGCCTTGATTCGGAACAACAAACCAGGAGTTGCTGCATTTCGTCTAGCCAATGGATACGCAGGACTGAGAGACGCTTTAAATTCAGAGAGCGCAAGGTTTCAGAGGTAACATAATTGACTTAGCTTGAGTATATTCGCCAAATGTCTCGCTAGCATGCTTGTGGCTGACGTGTCTTCTCTGACAGGAAAGCACTAAGCCTGACTCATTATCTACTCAGTGAAAGCCATTCCGATTGCTCGGTATTTGCACAGCTTGGGTTTCCTCGTCTTATGATGCGTTTGGTATCCAGTGATGACTCTGGTGTTCGAGAAGCGGCATTAGGAGGCCTGCTTGAGCTTGCAAAGGACACAACACTGGGAAATAGGAGCTTACTAGCAGACCAGGACAGGCTACGACGGCTTCTCTGGGGGCGTATACAGAGCATAAGGATGATGGCTCCTGAAGATCTTGATGCTGCACGAGAGGAAAGGCAACTCGTTGACTCATTGTGGATTGCATGTTACCATGAGCCATCCACACTCAACCGGGAAGGACTTGTCGTTCTGCCTGGAGAGGAATCTTTTGAACAACCTCCTGATGTGGCTGGTAGATTCTTCGAGCCACTGCGCCGAGCTCCATTGCAGAGGGCAGCTCCTAGTCCTGATGAGAGATCAGATCCAGGAAATGGAACTCTGGGAGGAATTATGCTGCTTCTAGGTCCAGCACCAGGTAACTCGGAGTAATTTATCATCCTGAACTGGGCACCTACGCGTGAAGAGGAGAGACTAGGAGTTTGATGTCCTTTATGTATAGCTAGAAATATCAGGGCTAGTTCTATCAAGTGTGTAATTCGAGTCAATAATCCGAGTCTGAAGTGGTATGTTGTTGTTGAGTGTTGTGTATAATTTGCAGTCTGCAATAATATCACCCTATGCTCGAGTATGTGTATGTAATTGTAATGTGTTGTCTAAATATTGACAGTCGTATGTTCTATATGAACCATAATTACCAATAAATCTTGCAGAAGTCATTATGTAGGTTTTGTGGAAAGGAGGTGACGGGGCAAATGAACTAACCAGAGCTCGACAGTGCACATGCTGCTGCTATTCTTCCCACGCCACGATCACACAATTGTGCTACTGCTCGACAGTGCACATGATGTTAGCCTGCTTATCGTCACCATAGCTAGGACGTCTCTAGCCAGCTGCAACCGTCAAGCCTCTTCAGCCGCCGTCTCTTCACCAACCTTTTGATCTTGAAAACGTCGTTCTGCTTGCCGGCATCTGCCAGCGCTCCCGAGAGCAGCACGTAGCTCGCGGCGTTTTCTGGCTCGACGGTGCGCACGCGGGACGCCGCCAGCTCCGCGAGCTTGACGTTCCCGTGGCTCCGGCAGGCACCGAGCAGCGCCCCCCACACGAAGCAGTCGGGCTCCATGGGCATCGCCCTGATGAAATCGTGAGCCTCGACGAGCCTCCCGGCTCGGCCCAGCAAATGCACCATGCAGGCGTAGTGCTCCAGCCTCGGCACGATGCCGTGCTCCTCCCGCATGCGCTGGTACAATGCCTTCCCGGTCTCGACCATGCCACCGTAGCCGCAAGCTGTCAGAACGGCGGTGAACGTCAGGTGGTCCGGCGTCGCTTCTTCGCCCAGCATCCGGTCGAAGAGGCTGACTGCTTCCCGGCAATGGCCGGAATTCGCCAGCCCGAAGATCATGGAATTCCATGTCACCGTGCTCCTTGCTGACATTTTGTCGAACAAGCGGCATGCTTCCTGCACAAGCCCGGACTTCGCGTACATGTCGACGAGTGCGCTGCTCACCGTGAGCTCCTGTTCGACACCGGTCACGACAGCGTAGCCGTGGACCTCCTTGCCATGCTTTGTGTCACCGACTCCGGCGAATGCTGGCAAGATGCTACTAATCGTGGCCGAGCTTGGCAGGACACGGGCGTCACCGGCTACCATTTCCCGGAACAGCGTGCGCGCTCTGTCGTACTGGAAGTTCAGCACCGAGCCAGAGACGAGCGATGTCCATGTCACCACATCTGGCCCGAACCCGTCCTCTTGCATGGCGCCGACCAGATCGCTGGCCATTCTGCCATCGCCGGCCATGGCAAAGCCCGACACGGCAGCATTCCAGGTGACCAAATCGGGGCTCAGGCCGACGCCCCGCATCTTGACAGCCAGCGCCAGCGCGTGCTCTGGAAGCCCGTGACGCGCGTAGCCCGCGAGCAGCGCATTCCAGACGACGAGGTCCCACGCCGGCATTTCGTCGAACACCTTGCGGGCGCCTGCGATCAGGCCGCACTTGGCGTACATGTCGAGCAGCGCGGTCGCGACGACTTTGTCCGAGGCGAGGGCGGGGCGCGTGAGCACGAGCGCGTGGATGAGGCGGCCGGAGGTAGCGTCGGCGAGGTGCGCGCAGGCGCGGAGAGCGGTGGGCACGGAAGCAGGGTAGGGGTCCACCGTGCCGCCGATGCTGGCCTGGAGGCTCAGGCCGGTGAAAAAGAGGTGGAGCGCGTGGCCGTGGCGACCTTGCCGGGAAGAGCTCGTGAGCTGCTTCATCCATGAGCTAGTTTCGGCTCCGCGCATTTGCTGCCGACTCGAAGTACACACGCGTACTTCCAGACCGTAGTATACCTTTGGGAGATGGTAACGTTAATTAGGTGCTCTTGGGTGCTCCCACCCCCTATATGAAAATTAATCATAAGAAATACCAAAAAAATCTGAATTTTGAGAATACCAAACCTGGGTCCCCGATCTACTCCCATGTGAAATTTTGTGAATAAATACAAAAAAACATATCCGTGGCAAAGAAAATACTGTCCGAACAAAAATCCATCCAAACAGTGTTTTTTATACATAGGAAATTTTTGTCTTTTTTGCCACGAATACGTTTTCTGGTATTTGTTCACGAAATTTCACACGGGGATAGATCGGGAACCCAGGTTTGATATCCCAAAATTCCAGATTTTTTTTTAAAATTCTCGGTATTTTTTTTGAACGAAATGTTCGTATGGGGGTGCGGAGCACATGAGAGCTTCAAATCCTCGTCCATCTCAACCAGCAGCTTTATTTTCGCTAAAAGGCGATCTCACCGCCGCCATGAGTCAACCCCGCCGCCGTCCTCCGGCGGCTCCCTTCCTCGTCGTGTGTGTGTGGGGGGGGGGGGGGGGCACCAGATCCACGCTAGTGGATCGTCTTTTACTATCGTAGTTTAGGTTTTTCGTTAATCGGCTTGGCTTCGGTGGCGGCACTGAATAAAGTTTCTTCGGAAGGATGGTGTGGTGGCGACTGGGATCCTCGTGGTGGACCTCTGTCATCGGGCTCTGCCGTTGCGACGACAATTGCTCCAACGTCGGCGCGAAGCTTGGGAGTTAGTTCAGGAGCCGATGCAGATTGTGGTCTGCATCGGCGACATTTGAAAGATGGTGGACCATGTGATGGGTTCATGGTTCGTGGATGACAGGTATGGTTTTCTCCTCCGAAGTCTTAGTCGTGTGAGGGTGTCAGATCTGGAGTTTGATGGCGTGTCCGGGGTGTTGCCCCGGTCTGAATCGTTCAACGGTAATGGTTTTGCCTTTGGTGAGCCACCTTGAATGTCCGCAAATATGCATATCAGCGATGGAGCCATATCGAGCTTGGTGCCAAGGTGATTCGTCATTTTTCCTTTGGTTGTTGTTGTGGTGGTGCCAGAGGCAGATGACGGCGTTGGTGTCAAGCTCAGGGGATTCTTTGGTCTTGGTTGTAATTTTACTTCTTGGCTGGTATTCTTTTGTGCAAATGCTAGTGTTCTGTTGTCTTTTCGGTTTTACTAGGTCGGTGTATACATGACTTATACTATGATCCATGATATAGTGAGACACGTATTACCATGAAAAAAACAACTTTATTGTAGGGCATAACCGTTTTATTGGGGTTTTGGACCTTGGTAAATACCTCCAACAACTACCCTTGTCGATTGGCAATATGCCAATGACTGACATCATGCTGTCTTCCTCCTCCGGATCTCCCCTCCAATGATCTCCTCCCTAATTCCCCTCTTCCTGATCTCTTCCCCAGTTCTCCTTCTCCCACTCTCTCCCTTCCGATCCCTCCCCCATATCTTTGCTTCTGTACTCTCCTAGAGTGGCCTTCCTTCCCTATATTTTCTGAAGGGCCTTCCTTCCCTATTTGGGTTGTTGGTTGCCGATTCCTCTTATCCCAACGGCAGCGGCTGATCTCCACATTCGCCCACCTCACATATGCTCTTCTCTCATGTTTGCCTCCCCGCCTACTCTGCCCCCTATTCCCATCCCGTTCCTCGTCTCTGGATCCTCTCCCTTCCCGATCGGGTCATTCCATCCTCCCCTACCCTCTCCACACCATATCAATCACTCCCGACAGTCTCTTCTAGCACTGGTTGGCGGCTTGCCCCTCTTTATGAAGGAAATATGCCCTAGAGGCAATAATAAAGTTGTTATTTTATATTTCCTTATATCATGATAAATGTTTATGCTGGGGAACGTAGTATTTCAAAAAAATCCTACGATCACGCAAGATCTATCTAGGAGAAGCATAGCAACGAGCGGGGAGAGTGTGTCCACGTGCCCTTGTAGACCGAAAGCGGAAGCGTTTAGTAACGCGGTTGATGTAGTCGAACGTCTTCGCGATCCAACCGATCCAAGTACCGAACGTACGGCACCTCCGTGTTCAGCACACGTTCAGCGTGATGACGTCCCTCGAGCTCTTGATCCAGTTGAGGACAAGGGAGAGTTCCGCCAGCACGACGGCGTGGCGACGGTGATGATGAAGTTACCGGCGCAGGGCTTCGCCTAAGCACTACGACGATATGACCGAGGTGTTAACTATGGAGGGGGGCACTGCACACGGCTAGGAACAACTGATGTGTGTTATAGGGGTGCCCTCCCCACGTATATAAAGGAGGGAGAGGGAGGGAGGCAGCCTAGGGCGCACCCAAGTAGGAGGAATGCTACTTGGGCCCTTAGTCCAATTCGCCCCCCTACCATATTTGGACAAGGGGGAAAGGAAGGAGGGGGGAGGGGAAGGAAGTAGGAGTCCTACTTCATACTATCCTTTTCCTCCTCTCCTTTCCCTTTCTCCCCACGTGGCTGGCCCTATAGGGGGCGCACCAGCCCCTTGTGGGCTGGTGTGTTCCCTTACTTGGCCCATTAAGCCCATATCTTTGCCGGGGGTTGCCCGGAACCCCTTCCGGTGACCCGGTATCACCCGAAACACTTCTGGTGCCAAATACCATCGTCCTATATATGAATCTTTACCTCTCGACCATTTCGAGACTCCTCGTCATGTCCGTGATCTCATCCGGGACTCCGAACAAACTTCGGTCATCAAATCACATAACTCATAATACAAATCGTCATCGAACGTTAAGCATGCGGACCCTACGAGTTCGAGAACTATGTAGACATGACCGAGACACATCTCCGGTCAATAACCAATAGCGGAACCTGGATGCTCATATTGGCTCCTACATATTCTACGAAGATCTTTATCGGTCAAACCGCATAACAACATACGTTGTTCCCTTTGTCATCGGTATGTTACTTGCCCGAGATTCGATCGTCGGTATCATCATACCTAGTTCAATCTTGTTACCGGCAAGTCTCTTTACTCGCTCCGTAATGCATCATCCCGTGATTAACTCATTAGTCACATTGCTTGCAATATGCATTACCAAGAGGGCCCAGAGATACCTCTCCGATACACGAAGTGACAAATCCTAATCTCGATCTATGCCAACCCAACAAACACCTTCGAAGACATCTGTAGAGCATCTTTATAATCACCCAGTTACGTTGTGACGTTTGATAGCACACAAGGTGTTCCTCCGGTATTCGGGAGTTGCATAATCTCATAGTCAAAGGAACATGTATAAGTCATGATGAAAGCAATAGCAATAAAACTAAACGATCATTATGCTAAGCTAACGGATGGGTCTTGTCCATCACATCATTCTCTAATGATGTGATCCCGTTCATCAAAATGACAACACATGTCTATGGTCAGGAAACATAACCATCTTTGATTAACGAGCTAGTCAAGTAGAGGCATACTACGGACACTCTGTTTTGTCTATGTATTCACACATGTACTAATCTTCCGGTTAATACGATTCTAGCATGAATAATAAACATTTATCATGATATAAGGAAATATAAATAACAACTTTTTTATTGCCTCTAGGGCATATTTCCTTCAGTCTCCCACTTGCACTAGAGTCAATAATCTAGTTCACATCGCCATGTGATTTAACACCAATAGTTCACATCACCATGTGATTAGTTCACATCGCCATGTGACTAATACCCAAAGGGTTTTACTAAAGTCAATAATCTAGTTCACATCGCTATGTGATTAACACCCAAAGAGTACTAAGGTGTGATCATGTTTTGCTTGTGAGAGAAGCTTAGTCAATGGGTCTGTCACATTCAAAGTCGTATGTATTTTGCAAATTTTCTATGTCTACAATGCTCTGCATGGAGCTACTCTAGCTAATTGCTCCCACTTTCAATATGTATCCAGATTGAGACTCAGAATCATCCGGATCTTTGTAAAAGCTTGCATCAGCGTAACTCTTTACGACGAACTCTTTATCACCTCCATAACCGAGAAATATCTCTTTAGTCTTCTAAGGATAATTTTGACCGTTGTCAAATGATCCACTCCTGGATCAATATCGTACCCCCTTGCCAAACTCATGGCAAGGTACACAATAGGGTTGGTACACAGCATATCATACTTTATAGAACCTATGGCTGAGGCATAGGGAATGACTTTCATTCTCTTTCTATTTTCTACCGTGGTCGTGTTTTGAGTCTTACTCAACTGTACACCTTGCAATACAGGCAAGAACTCCTTCTTTGACTGTTCCATTTTGAACTACTTCAAAAATCTTGTCAAGGTATGTACTCATTGAAAAATCTTATCAAGCGTCTTGATCTATCTCTATAGATTTTGATGCCCAATATGTAAGCAGCTTCACCGAGGTCTTTCTTTGAAAAACTCCTTTCAAACACTCCTTTATGCTTTCCAGAAAATTCTACATCATTTTCGATCAAAAATATGTCATTCACATATACTTATCAGAAAGGTTGTAGTGCTCCCACTCACTTTCTTGTAAATACAGGCTTCACCGCAAGTATGTATAAAACTATATGCTTTGATCAACTTATCAAAGCATATATTCCAACTCCGAGATGCTTGCACCAGTCCATAGATGGATCGCTAGAGCTTGCACATTTTGTTAGCACCGAGGATTGACAAAACCTTCTGGTTGTATCATATACAACTCTTATTTAATAAATCCTTTAAGGAATGCAGTTTTGATGTCCATTTGTCAGATTTCATAAAATGTGGAAATTGCTAACATAATTCGTACAGACTTTAAGCATCAATACAAGTGAGAAAATCTCATTGTAGTCAACATCTTGAATTTTTCAAAAACCCTTTTCGACAAGCCGAGCTTTGTATATAGTAACACTACTATCAGCGTCCGTCTTCCTCTTGAAGATCCATTTATTCTCAATGGCTTGCCGATCACCGGGCAAGTCCACCAAAGTCCACACTTTGTTCTCATACATGGATTCTATCTCAGATTTCATGGCCTCAAGCTATCTGTTGGAATCTGGGCTCATCATCGCTTCCTCATAGTTTGTAGGTTCATCATGGTCTAGCAACATGACTTCCAGAATAGGATTACCGTACCACTCTGGTGCGGATCGTACTCTGGTTGACCTACGAGGTTCGGTAGTGACTTGATCTGAACTTTCATGATCATCATCATTAACTTCCTCACTAATTGGTGTAGGCATCACTGGAACTGATTTCAGTGATGAGCTACTTTCCAATTCGAGAGAAGGTTGATGACCCACAAGTATGGGGGATCTATCGTAGTCCTTTCGATAAGTAAGAGTGTCGAACCCAACGAGGAGCAGAGGGAAATGATAAGCGGTTTTCAGCAAGGTATTCTCTGCAAGCACTGAAATTATAGGTAACAGATAGTTTTGTGATAGGGTAATTTGTAACGAGCAACAAGTAACAAAAGTAAATAAAGTGCAGCAAGACGGCCCAATCCTTTTTGTAGCAAAGGACAAGCCTGGACAAACTCTTATATAGAGAAAAGCGCTCCCGAGGACACATGGGAATTATCCTCAAGCTAGTTTTCATCACATTCATATGATTCGTGTTCGGTACTTTGATAATTTGATATGTGGGTGGACCGGTGCTTGGGTGCTGTCCTTACTTGGACAAGCATCCCACTTATGATTAACTCCTATTGCAAGCATCCGCAACTACAAAAGAAGTATTAAGGTAAACCTAACCATAGCATGAAACATATGGATCCAAATCAGCCCCTTACGAAGCAACGCATAAACTAGGGTTTAAGCTTCTATCACTCTAGCAACCCATCATCTACTTATTACTTCCCAATGCCTTCCTCTAGGCCCAAACAATGGTGAAGTGTCATGTAGTCGACATTCACATAACACCACTAGAGGAGAAACAACATACATCTCATCAAAATATCGAACGAATACCAAATTCACATGACTACTAATAGCAAGACTTCTCCCATGTCCTCAGGAACAAACGTAACTACTCACAAAGCATATTCATGTTCATAATCAGAGGGGTATTAATATGCATAATGGATCTGAACATATGATCTTCCACCAAATAAACCAACTAGCATCAACTACAAGGAGTAATCAACACTACTAGCAACCTACAGGTACCAATCTCAGACTTAGAGACAAGAATTGGATACAAGAGATGAACTAGGGTTTGAGAGGAGATGGTGCTGGTGAAGATGTTGATGGAGATTGGCCCCCTCCCTATGAGAGGAGCGTTGGTGATGACGATGGCGATGATTTCCCCCTCTCGGAGGGAAGTGTCCCTGGCAGAACAGCTCCGCCAGAGCCCTAGATTGGTTCCGCCTCGTGGCGGCGGAGTCTCGTCCCGAAAGCTTGCTTATGATTTTTCCTCGGACGAAAGACTTCATATAGCAGAAGATGGGCACCGGAGGGCCACCAGGGGGCCCATGAGGCAGAGGGCGCGCCCCCACCCTCGTGGCCAGGGTGTGGGCCCCCTCTGGTATTTCTTCCGCTCAATATTTTTTATTAATTCCCAAAATGACTTTCGTGGAGTTTCAGGACTTTTGGAGTTGCGCAGAATAGGTCTCTAATATTTGCTCCTTTTCCAGCCCAGAATTCCAGCTGCCGGCATTCTACCTCTTTATGCAAATCTTGTAAAATAAGAGAGAATAGGCATAAGTATTGTGACATAATGTGTAATAACAGCCCATAATGCAATAAATATCGATATAAAAGCATGATGCAAAATGGACGTATCAACTCCCCCAAGCTTAGACCTCCCTTGTCCTCAAGCGGAAGCCGATAACGCTAAATATGTCCACATGTTTAGAGGTAGAGGTGTCGATAAAATAAAATACGGACATGAGGGGATCATGATCATTCTTATAACAGCAACATATATGGATATTGTCATATGATTTATTATGCTCAAGTAATAATCTATTCACAATGTCAAGTATGAATCAGAAACTTGATTGAGAACTAACAAACTATAATCTCAGTCATTGAAGCAATTGCAATTTATCATAACATCGAAAAGAGTCAATATAAGAGCTTTTCAGCAAGTCCACATACTCAACTATCATTTAGTCTTTCACAATTGCTAACACTCGCGCAATACTTGTGGTTACAGAGTTTTAATCGGACACAGAGCAAGATAGGGGCTTATAGTTTCGCCTCCCAACCTTTTACCTCAAGGGTAATGTCAACAATAATAGTTCATGCTAACTTACATCCAATTAGATATATATATATATCAGGATCTTTCCAACACAATGTGCTTGCCAAAGGATAAAATGTAAAAAGGAAAGGTGAAGATCACCATGACTCTTGCATAAGGTAGAAGATAAAAGTAAAAGATAGGCCCTTCGCAGAGGGAAGCAGAGGTTGTCATGCGCTTTCAGGGTTGGATGCACAAAATCTTAATGCGAAAGAACGTCACTTTATATTGCCACTTGTGATATGGACCTTTATTATGCAGTCCGTCGCTTTTATTTCTTCCACATCACAAGATCGTATAAAGCTTATTTCCTCCACACTAATTAATCATTCATATTTAGAGAGCAATTTTTATTGCTTGCACCGATGACAACTTACTTGAAGGATCTTACTCAATCCATAGGTAGATATGGTGGACTCTCATGGCAAAACTGGGTTTGAGGATATTTGGAAGCACAAGTAGTATCTCTACTTGGTGCAAGGAATTTGGCTAGCATGAGGGAGAAAGGCAAGCTCAACATGTTGGATGATCCATGACAATATACTTTATCTCAGATATAAGAAAACATAACCCATTACGTTGTCTTCCCTGTCCAACATCAACTCTTTAGCATGTCATATTTTAATGAGTGCTCACAATCATAAAAGATGTCCAAGATAGTACATTTATATGTGAAACCTCTCTTTCTTTATTACTTCCTATTAATTGCAACGATGACCAAAACTATGTTTGTCAACTCTCAACAACTTTTAATCATCATACTCTTTCTATGTGAAGTCATTACTCTCCATAAGATCAATATGATCCCTTTATTTCTTTTTATTCTTTCTTTCTTTTATCCCGTAAGATCATAGCAAGATAATCAAGCCCTTGACTCAACACTAATCTTTATTATATAGCTCACGGACTCGATTACATAGAGGGATCATAAAGCAAAACTCAAAACTAGATCATACCATAATTTTATTCTACTAGATCAAGATATTACTAAAAGGATCGAACTAAGAAAAAGTTAAAGATAGGAGTGTGGTGGTGATACGATACCGGGGCACCTCCCCCAAGCTTGGCAGTTGCCAAGGGGAGTGCCCATACCCATATGATTATATCTCCTTTGCTGGTGAAGAAGATGGTGGAGTTGTTGGGTAGTCGCACATCGAGCGTAAGAGATCCTCCAACTTGCGGATAATGCCCTTGAGTGCGGCGATATGCTCCTTCAACAAAATATTTTCACGTGTGAGATACTTGTTTTGTATACGAGCTAACTCAATCATCTTGAAAGCTTCGATCTCAGTTGGGGTAAGAAGATTGTGATCAAGTTGAAGGATGTCTTCTGTTGCCGGAACTTGGTCCTCCGTGGCCTTCTTGATCCCTTCATCCTTGTTGATCTCCATGGGTTCTTCCCTCTTCAGCTCTATCTTCATTAGCCAAGCATCGTTGTCACCATTGTTGGAGGAGGGGGACGACATGATGCCTGGCCTTGACAACCCTGACAGAAAACAGCTCGAAACAAGAACAGAGGATAATTGCATGATACGGTGGTCAAAACCTTCGGGAGATTATATAATGAATTTTTACCGACCAAAATACGTATCGTGCAAGAAAACGGAGTCCGGAGAGCGCACGAGGTGCCCACGAGGCAGGGGCGCGCCCAGGGGGTAGGGCGCGCCTCCCACCCTCGTGGAAGCCTCGTGTCCTTCCCGGACTACTTCTTATTTTCCTATTTTTCTAAATATTCCAAAACGGAGAAAAATTGCCATTAGAACTGTTTTGGAGTCGGTTTACTTACCGTACCACATACCTATTCCCTTTCGGAGCCTGAAACATTCTGGAAAGTGTCTCTTATGTATTCCTCCGGGGTTACGGTTTCAGTAATATTAGTTTCAACATTTATAGGATTACCTGAGATATAATGTTTGATTCTTTGACCATTCACCACCTTCGGATTTGTGCCTTCAAAGTTGTTGATTTTTATGGCACCGGAACGATAGACCTCCTCGATAACGTAAGGACCTTCCCATTTAGAGAGAAGTTTTCCTGCAAAAAATCTTAAGCGAGAGTTGTATAGCAATACATAATCACCTACATTAAACTCACGCTTTTGTATCCTTTTGTCATGCCATCATTTAACTTTTTCTTTAAACAGTTTGGCATTCTCATAGGCTTGGGTTCTCCATTCATCAAGTGAGCTTATGTCAAATAACCTCTTATCACCGGCAAGTTTGAAATCATAGTTGAGCTCTTTAATGGCCCAATATGCCTTATGTTCTAGTTCGAGAGGTAAGTGACATGCTTTTCCATAAACCATTTTATACGGAGACATACCCATAGGATTTTTCTATGCAGTTCTATAGGACCATAATGCATCATCAAGTTTCTTGGACCAATTCTTTCTAGATCTATTTACAGTCTTTTGCAAAATTAATTTGAGCTCTCTGTTACTCAATTCTACTTGACCACTAGACTGTGGGTGATAAGGAGATGCAATCCTATGATTAACATCATACTTAGCAAGCATTTTACGGAAGGCACCATGAATAAAATGTGAACCACCACCAGTCATTAAATATCTAGGGACTCCAAACCTCGTAAAAATAACTTCTTTAAGCATCTTAATAGAGGTGTTATGATCAGCACTACTAGTTGGAATAGCTTCTACCCACTTAGTAACGTAATCAACAACAACTAAAATATGTGTATATCCATTAGAGGCAGGAAACGGTCCCATATAATCAAAGCCCCAAATATCAAATGGTTCAATAACAAGTGAATAATTCATAGGCATTTCTTGACGTCTACTAATGTTACCAATTCTTTGACATTCATCACAAGATAGGACAAACTTACGAGCATCCTTGAAGAGAGTAGGCCAATAAAAACCGGATTGCAAGACCTTATGTGCAGTTCTATCTCCAGCGTGGTGCCCTCCATAAGCTTCGGAGTGACACTTGCGTAGGATATGTTCCTGTTCATGCTCAGGTACACAACGTCTAATAACACCATCTACTCCTTCTTTATAAAGATGTGGGTCATCCCAAAAGTAATGTCTCAAATCATAGAAAAACTTTTTCTTTTGCTGGTATGTGAAACTAGGTGGTATAAATTTAGCAACAATGTAATTAGCATAATCAGCATACCATGGAGCAGTACCAGAAGCATTTATGACATTCAGTTGTCCATCAGGAAAGCTATCATCAATAGGTAGTGGGTCATCAAGAACATTTTCTAACCTAGACAAGTTGTCTGCAACGGGGTTCTCATCTCCCTTTCTATCAATAATATGCAAATCAAATTCTTGTAACAAGAGAGCCCATCTAATAAGTCTAGGTTTAGCATCTTTCTTTTCCATAAGATATTTAATAGCAGCATGATCAGTGTGAATAGTTACTTTAGAATCAACAATATAAGGTCTGAACTTATCACAAGCAAATACAACTGCTAAGAATTCTTTTTCAGTAGTAGCATAATTTCTCTGAGCACTGTCTAGAGTTTTACTAGCATATTGAATAACATTGAATTTCTTATCAACTCTTTGTCCTAGAACAACACCTACAACATAATCACTGGCATCTCACATAATTTCGAAGGGTAAATTCCAGTCAGGTGGCTGAACAATAGGTGTAGAGATCAATGCTTTCTTAAGTATTTCAAATGCTTCTACACAATCATCATCAAAGACAAATGGTATATCCTTTTGTAATAGATTAGTCAGAGGCCGAGAAATTTTTGAGAAGTCCTTAATGAACCTCCTATAAAAACTGGCATGACCAAGGAAACTTCTTATACCTTTGATGTCCTTGGGACATGGCATCTTTTCGATAGCATCAACTTTAGCTTTATCAACTTCAATGCCTCTTTCAGAAATTTTATGCCCCAAGACAATGCCTTCATTAACCATAAAGTGGCACTTTTCCCAATTCAAGACAAGGTTAGTGTCTTCACATCTCTACAAAACTCGATCAAGGTTGCTCAACCAATCATCAAAAGGGGATCCATAAACGGAGAAATCGTCCATGAAAACCTCACAAATCTTTTCACAAAAATAAGAGAATATAGCCATCATGTATCTTTGAAAGGTAGCAGGTGCATTACATAAACCAAAAGGCATACGTCTATAAGCAAAAGTACTGAAAGGGCAAGTAAAAGTGGTCTTTGCTTGATCATCAGCTGACGCAGGTATTTGAGAGAAACCAGAATAACCATCTAGAAAGCAAAAATGTGTATGTTTGGATAATCTTTCTATCATTTGATCAATAAATGGCAAGGGGTAATGATCTTTTTTAGTAGCTTTATTTAATTTGCGGAAATCAATTACCATCCTATAACCTGTAATAATTCTTTACGGAATCAATTCATCTTTATCATTAGGAACGATAGTAATACCTCCCTTCTTAGGGACACAATGGACAGGACTTACCCACTGACTATCAGCAACGGGATAAATTATACCTGCCTCAAGGAGCTTTAGTATTTCCTTTCTTACCACTTCTTTCATCTTAGGATTCAGCCGTCGTTGATGATCAATAACTCGTTTGGCTTCTTTCTCCAAATTTATTTTGTGTTGACATAGAGTGGGACTAATGCCCTTAAGATCATCAAGAGTATATCCAATAGCAGCACGGTGCTTCTTCAGAGTTTTCAATAATTTCTCTTCTTCATGCTCTGAAAGGTTAGCACTAATAATAACAAGATATCTTCTTTTCATCCAGATAAGCATATTTAAGAGTATCAGGCAAAGGTTTAAGCTCAAACACGGGATCACCCTTGGGTGGAGGAGGATCCCCTAGGATTTCAACAGGCACGTTGTGTTTCAGAATAGGTCCCTGTTTAAAGAATACTTCATCTATTTCCCTTCTTTCATGCATAAACATATCATTTTCATGGTCTAGCAAATATTGTTCTAAAGGATCACTAGGAGGCATGGCAATAGAAGCAAGACCAATAATTTCATCCTTACTAGGAAATTCCTCTTCACGGTGTTGTCTACGAAATTTAGAAAAATTAAACTCATGAGACATATCACCCAAACCAATAGTAACAACATCCTTTTTGCAGTCTATCTTAGCATTAACAGTGTTCAAGAAGGGTCTACCAAATATAATGGGACAAAAGCTATCTTGTGGGGAACCAAGGACAAGAAAATCAGTAGGATATTTAGCTTTCCCACACAAGACCTCAACATCTCTAACAATCCCAATTGGTGAAATAGTATCTCTATTAGCAAGCTTAATGGTGACATCAATATCTTCTAACTCAGCGGGTGCAATATCAAGCATAATTTCTTTGTATAAGGAAATAGGTATTGCACTAGAACTAGCACCCATATCACATAAGCCATGATAACAATGATCTCCTATTTTAACAGAAATAACATGCATGCCTACCACAGGTCTATGTTTATCTTTAGCACCAGGTTTAGCAATTCTAGCAGTTTCATCACAGAAGTAAATAACATGCCCAGCGATATTATCAGCCAAGATATCTTTAACAATAGAAATATTAGGTTCAACTTTAACTTGCTCAGGAGGTGTATAAGTTCTAATATTAGTTTTACGAACCACAGTTGAAGCTTTAGCATGATCCTTTATTCTAACAGGGAAATGTGGTTTCTCAACATAAGCAGTAGGAACAATAGGATCATTGTAAGTGATAGTCTTTTCTTCAACTTTAATAGGTGCAACTACTTTTACTTCTATGGGAGGATTATATTTAAACCAGTTCTCCATAGGAAGATCAACATGAGCAGCAAAAGATTCACAAAAAGAAGCTACTATCTCAGAGTCAAGTCCATATTTAGTGCTAAATTTACGGAAGACATCGGTATCCATAAAAGATTTAACACAATCAAACTTAGGTGTTATACCTGACTCCTTACCTTCGTCGAGATCCCAATCTTCAGAGTTGCGTTTAATATTCTTTCCAATAAATCCCATTTGAATTCAATAGTCTTCATCATAAAGGAACCAGTACAAGAAGTATCGAGCATGGAGCGATTATTGTCAGAAAGTCGAGCATAAAATTTTTGAATAATCATTTCTCTTGAGAGCTCATGATTGGGGCATGAATATAACATTGACTTAAGCCTCCCCCAAGCTTGAGCGATGCTTTCTCCTTCGCGAGGCCAAAAATTATATATATAATTACGATCACGATGAACAAGATGCATAGGATAAAACTTCTGATGAAATTCCAATTTCAATCGCTTATAGTCCCATGATCCCATACCATCACATAGCCTATACCATGTCAATGCATCTCCCTTCAAAGATAAAGGGAAGACCTTCTTCTTGATAACATCATCAGGCATACCTGCAAGCTTAAATAATCCACAAACTTCATCCACATAGATTAGGTGTAAATCGGGATGCAATGTTCCATCTCCTGCAAAAGGATTAGCTAGCAGTTTCTCTATCATACCCGAAGGAATTTCAAAGTAGATATTTTCATTTTTAGTAAGTTCAGTAGGTTGAGGAGCAACTCTTTGCTCTACTAGTCGAGGTGAAGATACCCCGACAAGCCCCTCAAAGGATTACTTTCCATAGTAACAAGTGACAATAAATTTCAGACCACTATATAAATTTTTTCTTACCAAATTCCACCTACCAAAGGCGCTTCACTCCCCGGCAACGGCGCCAGAAAAGAGTCTTGATGACCCACAAGTATAGGGGATCTATCGTAGTCCTTTCGATAAGTAAGAGTGTTGAACCCAACGAGGAGCAGAAGGAAATGATAAGCGGTTTTCAGCAAGGTATTCTCTGCAAGCACTGAAATTATAGGTAACAGATAGTTTTGTGATAGGGTAATTTGTGACGAGCAACAAGTAACAAAAGTAAATAAAGTGCAGCAAGATGGCCCAATCCTTTTTGTAGCAAAGGACAAGCCTGGAAAAACTCTTATATAGAGAAAAGCGCTCCCGAGGACACATGGGAATTATCGTCAAGCTAGTTTTCATCACGTTCATATGATTCGCGTTCGGTACTTTGATAATTTGATATGTGGGTGGACCGGTGCTTGGGTGCTGTCCTTACTTGGAAAAGCATCCCACTTACGATTAACTCCTATTGCAAGCATCCGCAACTACAAAAGAAGTATTAAGGTAAACCTAACCATAGCATGAAACATATGGATCCAAATCAGCCCCTTACGAAGCAACGCATAAACTAGGGTTTAAGCTTCTGTCACTCTAGCAACCCATCATCTACTTATTACTTCCCAATGCCTTCCTCTAGGCCCAAACAATGGTGAAGTGTCATGTAGTCAACGTTCACATAACACCACTAGAGGAGAGACAACATACATCTCATCAAAATATCGAACGAATACCAAATTCACATGACTACTACTAGCAAGACATCTCCCATGTCCTCAGGAACAAACGTAACTACTCACAAAGCATATTCATGTTCATAATCAGAGGGGTATTAATATGCATAATGGATCTGAACATATGATCTTCCACCAAATAAACCAACTAGCATCAACTACAAGGAGTAATCAACACTACTAGCAACCTACAGGTACCAATCTCAGACTTAGAGACAAGAATTGGATACAAGAGATGAACTAGGGTTTGAGAGGAGATGGTGCTGGTGAATATGTTGATGGAGATTGGCCCCCTCCCGATGAGAGGAGCGTTGGTGATGACGATGGCGATGATTTCCCCCTCCCGAAGGGAAGTGTCCCGTGCAGAACAGCTCCGCCAGAGCCCTAGATTGGTTCCGCCAAGGTTTCGCCTCGTGGCGGCGGAGTCTCGTCCCGAAAGCTTGCTTATGATTTTTCCTCGGACGAAAGACTTTATATAGCAGAAGATGGGCACCAGAGGGCCACCAGGGGGCCCACAAGGCAGGGGCGCGCCCCCCACCCTTGTGGCCAGGGTGTGGGCCCCCTCTGGTATTTCTTCCGCTCAATATTTTTTATTAATTCCCAAAATGACTTTCGTGGAGTTTCAGGACTTTTGGAGTTGCGCAGAATAGGTCTCTAATATTTGCTCCTTTTCCAGCCAAGAATTCGAGCTGCCGGCATTCTCCCTATTTATGTAAACCTTGTAAAATAAGAGAGAATAGGCATAAGTATTGTGACATAATGTGTAATAACAGCCCATAATGCAATAAATATCGATATAAAAGCATGATGCAAAATGGACGTATCAAAGGTAAAATTACCTCATCAAGTTCTACTTTCCTCCCACTCACTTCTTTCGAGAGAAACTCCTTCTCTAGAAGGATCCACTCTTAGAAACAAAGATCTTGCCTTCAGATCTGTGATAGAAGGTGTACCCAACAGTTTCTTTTGGGTATCCTATGAAGACGCACTTCTCCAATTTGGGTTTGAGCTTATCAGGCTGAAACTTTTTCACATAAGCATCGCAACCCCAAACTTTAAGAAACGACAGCTTAGGTTTCTTGCTAAACCACAGTTCATATGGTGTCGTCTGAACGGATTTTTAGACGGTGCCCTATTTAACGTGAATGCAGCTGTCTCTAATGCATAACCCCAAAATGATAGTGGTAAATCGGTAAGAGACATCATAGATCTCACCATATCTAATAAAGTACGGTTACGACGTTCGGACACACCATTACGCTGTGGTGTTCAGGTGGCGTGAGTTGCGAAACTATTCCACATTGTTTCAAATGAAGGCCAAACTCATAACTTGAATATTCGCCTATGCAATCAGATCATAGAAACTTTATTTTCCTGTTACGATGATTCTCAACTTCACTCTGAAATTCTTTGAACTTTTCAAATGTTTGAGACTTGTGTTTCATTAAGTAGATATACCCATATCTGCTCAAATCATCTGTGAAGGTCATAAAATAACGATACCCGCCGCGAGCCTCAAAACTCATCGGACTGCATACATCGGTATGTATTATTTCCAATAAGTCAGTGGCTCGCTCCATTGTTCCGGAGAACGGAGTCTTAGTCATCTTGCCCATGAGGCATGGTTCGCAAGCATCAAGTGATTCATAATCAAGTGATTCAAAAAGCCCACCAGCATGGAGTTTCTTCATGCGCTTTACACCAATATGACCTAAACGACAGTGCCACAAATAAGTTGCACTATCATTATTAACCTTGCATCTTTTGGCTTCAATATTATGAATATGTGTATCACTACAATCGAGATTCAATAAACCAGTCACCTTGGGTGTATGACCACAAAAGGTTTTATTCATGTAAACAGAATAACAATTATTCTTTGACTTAAATGAATAACCGCATTGCAATAAACATGATCCAATCATATTATGCTCAACGCAAACACCAAATAACATTTATTCTAGGTTCAACACTAATCCCAAAGGTAAAGGGAGTGTGCGATGGTGATCTTATCAACCTTGGAATCACTTCCAACACACATCGTCACCTTGCCCTCAACTAGTCTCTGTTCATTTTATAACTCCTGTTTCAAGTTACTAATCATAGCAACTGAACTAGTATCAAATACCCAGGGGCTTCTATGAATACTAGTAAAGTACACGTCAATAACATGTATATCATATATACTTTTGTTCACTTTGCCATGCTTCTTATCCGCCAAGTATTTGGGGCAGTTTCGCTTCCAGTGACCATTTCCTTTGCAGTAGAAGCACTCAGTTTCAGGCTTGGGTCTAGCTTTGGGCTTCTTCATGGGAGTGGCAACTTGCTTGTCATTCTTCTTGAAGTTCCCTTTCTTTCCCTTGCCCTTTTACTTGAAACTAGCGGTCTTGTCAACCATCAACACTTGATGCTTTTCTTGATTTCTACCTTCGCCGATTTCAGCATCGCGAAGAGATTGGGGAATCGTTTTCGTCATCCCTTGCATATTATAGTTCCTCACGAAGTTCTAGTAACTTGGTGATAGTGACTAGAGAACTCTGTCAATCACTAACTTATCTGGAATATTAACTCCCACTTGATTCAAGTCATTGTAGTACTCAGACATTCTGAGCACATGCTCACCGGTTGAGCTATTCTCCTCCATCTTGTAGGCAAAAATACTTGTGAGAGGTCTCATACCTCTTGACTCGGGCATGAGTCTGAAATACCAATTTCAACTCTTGGAACATCTCATATGCTCCATGGAGTTTCAAAACATTTTTTAAGTCCCGGTTCTAAGCCGTAAAGCATGGTGCACTAAACTATCAAGTAGTCATCATACCGAGCTTGTCAAACGTTCATAACATCTGCATTTGCTCCTGCAATAGTTCTGTCACCTAGCGGTGCATCAAGGACATAATTCTTCTATGCAGCAATGAGGATAATCCTCAGCTCACGTACCTAATCCGCATCATTGCTACTATCAACTTTCAACTTACTTTTCTCTAGGAACATATCATAAATAAAACGGGGAAGCTATACGCGAGCAATGAAGGAAATATGCCCTAGAGGCAATAATAAAGTTGTTATTTTATATTTCCTTATATCATGATAAATGTTTATTATTCATGCTAGAATTGTATTGACCGGAAACTTGATACATGTGTGAATACATAGACAAAACAAAGTGTCCCTAGTATGCCTCTACTTGACTAGCTCGTTAATCAAAGATGGTTAAGTTTCCTAACCATAGATATGTGTTGTCATTTGATGAACGGGATCACATCATTAGGAGAATGATGTGATGGCGAAGACCCATCCGTTAGCTTAGCACTATGATCGTTTAGTTTATTGCTATTGCTTTCTTCATGACTTATACATGTTCCTATGACTATGAGATTATGCAACTCCCGAATACCGGAGGAACACTTAGTGTGCTATCAAACGTCACAACATAACTGGGTGATTATAAAGATGCTCTACAGGTGTCTCCGATGGTGTTTTTTGAGTTGGCATAGATCAAGATTAGGATTTGTCACTCCGATTGTCGGAGAGGTATCTCTGGGCCCTCTCGGTAATGCACATCACTATAAGCCTTGCAAGCATTGTGACTACTGAGTTAGTTGCGGGATGATGCATTACGGAACGAGTAAAGAGACTTGCCAGTAACGAGATTGAACTAGGCATGGTGATACCGACGATCGAATCTCGGGCAAGTAACATACCGATGACAAAGGGAACAACGTATGTTGTTATGCGGTTTGACCGATAAAGATCTTCGTAGAATATGTAGGAGCCAATATGAGCATCCAGGTTCCGCTATTAGTTATTGACCGGAGATGTGTATCAATCATGTCAACATAGTTCTCGAACCCATAGGGTCCGCACGCTTAATGTTCGATGACGATCGGTATTATGAGTTTACGTGTTTTGATGTACCGAAGGTAGTTCGGAGTCCCGGATGTGATCACAGACATGAAGTGGAGTCTCGAAATGGTCGATACATGAAGATTGATATATTGGAAGGTTATGTTTGGACACCAGAAAGGTTTCGAATGAGTTCGGGCATATACCGGAGTACCGGGGGGTTACCGGAACCCCCTGGGGGCTAAATGGGCCTACATGGGCTTTAGTGGGAGAGAGAGGAGGCGGCCAAGAGGTGGGGGGCGCCCCCCAAGCCCAATCCGAATTGGGAAGGGGGCCGGGCCCCCTTTCCTTCCTCTCCTCTTCCCCTTCCTCCCCCCTCCTATTAGGACTAGGAAAGGGGGGAAACCTAGTCCTAGTAGGAGTAGGAATCCCCCCCTTGGGGTGCAGCATGAGGGCCGGCCGGCCCCCTATGAGGGAGTCCTGGATTAGGGGGTCCTCGGACTGCCGGACTATATACTGTGGCCGGACTATTGGACTATGAAGATACAAGATTGAAGACTTCGTCCCGTGTCCGGATGGGACTCTCCTTTGCGTGGAAGGCAAGCTTGGCAATTCGGATCTGTAGATCTCCTCCCTTGTAACCGACTCTGTGTAACCCTAGCCCCCTCCGGTGTCTATATAAACCGGAGGGTTTAGTCCGTAGGACAACAACAATCATAACCATAGGCTAGCTTCTAGGGTTTAGCCTCTACGATCTCGTGGTAGATCAACTCTTGTAATACTCATATCATCAAGATCAATCAAGCAGGAAGTAGGGTATTACCTCCATCGAGAGGGCCCAAACCTGGGTAAACATTGTGTCCCCCGTCTCCTGTTACCATCCGCCTTAGACGCACAGTTCGGGACCCCCTACCCAACATCCGCCGATTTTGACACCGACATTGGTGCTTTCATTGAGAGTTCCACTGTGCCGTCGCGATAAAGGCTTGATGGCTCCTTCGATCATCGACAACGATGCGATCCAGGGCGAGGCTTTCCCCCCGGACAGATCTTCGTATTCGGCGGCTTCGTACCGCGGGCCAACTCACTTGGCCATCTGGAGCAGATCGAGAGCTACGCCCCTGGCCATCAGGTCAGGTTTGGAAACTTGAACTATACTGCCGACATCCGCGAAGACTTGATCTTCGACGGATTCGAGCCCATGTCAGGTGCGCTGCACAGTCACGACGAGCAGGACTTAGCTCTGCCGTCGGACAGTGTTCGGGAGATCGCACCTGCAGCTACTCCGGCCCTCAATCCGGAGCAGATCATGCCGTCCAAGGACGGGTGGATAGACCCCGCCACGGAGGCCGCGCACGCAGCGGCGATAGAGCCGAACACTGACTTCACCTCCTATGAGACCCGTGTTGCCGGACACTTGGATTCATCCCCGGTCACGGGCTCCAAACCGCCTGCATCCGTGCCTATCGAATCTGATTGGGCACCGATCATGGAGTTTTCCTCCGCGGATATCTTTCAGCACTCACCATTGGGCGACGTGCTAAACTCATTAAGGTCTCTCTCCTTGTCAGGAGACCCTTGGCCGAACTATGTCCGGCTAGAGTGGGATGCGGACGACGAAGAAATTCGCTCCCCACCCACCACCCACTTAGTAGCCACTGTCGACGATTTAACCGACATGCTCGATTTCGGCTCCGAAGACATCGACGGTATGGACGACGATGCAGGAGACGAACAGGAACCACCACCCACAGGGCGCTGGACCGCCACCTCATCATATGATATATACATGGTGGACACCCCCAAAGAAGGCGATGGCGATAAGACAACGGAGGATAATCCCTCCAAGAAGCAATCCAAGCACCGGCGTCAGCGGCGCCGCTCTAAGTCCCGCCATAGCAAAAGCAGCGATACCGACACAAGTGACAATAACGCTCCGGATAGTGCCGAAGACGAAGAAAATCCCCTCCAGCCACACCTCGAGCGGGAGGATGGACAAGCTAGCCCTCAGGAACAGGCAGCAGACGGAGAATCAGAGGATGGCAGTTACATGCCTCTCTCCGAAGACAAGGTGAGCCTCAGCGACGAAGAATTTATCGTGCCTGAGGATCCCGTCGAGCAGGAGCGCTTCAACAACTTCGAGCTGATCAAGATCTGCTAGCGGATAGATGGACTGAGGTCCTGGCGGCCGAGGAATATGAACTTGAGCGCCCAACCAAGAGTTACCCAAAGCGCAGGTTGCTACCCCAACTCGAGGAGGAAGCATTAAACCCTACACTACCAGCGTATGATGCGGCTGATTGGCCACCCCGTGGCCGAGACCGAATGGCATATCAACCCGAAGTCCAGCCCACACCCCGTCGCCAGTCAAACAAAAACACCAAGGCCCGGGGCAACACGCAGGACCTGCGACACGTATTGGAAAACAAAGCAGGACATACAAGATCGATCTACGGATCACGGGGGCGTGCCCTAACGCGTGACGATGATCGTCACGCTGGATATACTAAAAGCAAATCCGGCCGTGTTGAATACAGCAAACAAGACTCGTATGAGCTGCGTCGCGACATAGCTCGACACAGAGGTGCCGCACACCCCCCATGCTTCACAGATGAAGTAATGGATCACGAATTCCCAGAAGGGTTTAAACCCGTAAACATTGAATATGATGGTACTACAGACCCCGCGGTATGGATAGAGGACTTCTTCCTCCACATTCACATGGCCCGCGGGGATGATCTACACGCCATCAAGTATCTCCCGCTAAAACTCAAAGGGATGGCTTGGCATTGGCTGAATAGCTTGCCGGCAAACTCCATCGGAAGTTGGGAGAACCTGGCAGACGCATTCCTGGACAATTTCCAGGGCACTTATGTGCGACCACCGGATGCTGACGATTTAAGTCACATAACACAACAGCCCGGAGAGTCAGCCAGGAAATTCTGGACTCGTTTCCTAACTAAAAAGAACCAAATTGTCGACTGTCCGCATGCCGAAGCCCTAGCAGCCTTTAAACATAACATCCGTGACGAGTGGCTCGCCCGACATCTCGGCCAAGAGAAGCCAAAATCCATGGCAGCCCTCACGACACTTATGACCCGCTTTTGTGCGGGCGGAGATAGCTGGTTGGCTCGTAGAAACAACACAACAAGCAAACCTGGCACATTAGAGGCCAGGGATAGCAACGACAAACCACGACGCAACAAACACAAGCGCCGCAAATATGGTGAAAACGCCGAAGATACGACAGTTAATGCCGGGTTTAGTGGCTCAAAGTCCGGTCAGCGGAAAGGGCCACTCAAAAATAACAATTCGGGTCCATCCAGTCTGGACCGCATACTCGATCGCCAATGCCAAATTCATGGCACCCCAGGAACGCCAGCCACCCATACCAACAGAGAATGCTGGGTCTTCAAACAAGCCGGCAGGGCAGGCGCCAAAAACAGAGAAGGGGGGTCTCAAAGCGATGATGGCGACGAAGAGCCCAGATCACCGAACACAGGAGGGCAAAAGAAATTTCCCCCGCAAATCCAAACGGTGAACGTGGTAAACAACACCCAAATTCCCAACCCGGACCGGATACGCACCCTTAGGGATGCCGACTTAACGGAACTAGTCGTCCCACAATATAAACTAGGGCCGGTCACCTTCAACCGCACGGATCGTCCGGTTAACGCTAATCAGGGCAATCCAGCCGCACTAGTCCTCGACTCAATAATTGACGGGTTCCACCTCACACGAGTCCTTATGGACGGAGGCAGCAGTCTAAACCTGCTTTACCAGGACACAGTGCGCAAGATGGGCATCGATCATTCGGTGATCAAACCCACTAAAGCCACTTTCAGAGGCATTATACCAGGTGTGGAAGCCAGCTGTACAGGCTCCATCGCCCTTGAGGTAGTCTTCCTATCACCAGACAATTACCGTACCGAAGAGTTAATCTTCGAAATCGTCCCTTTCTGCAGTGATTATCAGGCACTGCTCGGACGAACTGCGTTCGCTTGATTCAATGCGGTACCACATTATGCCTACCGTAAGTTCAAGATGCCCGGTCCACGCGACGTCATCACGGTTAATGGCAAGGCCGAACTTTCCTTCAGCACCACCGAGTACACCGCTGCCTTAACAGCAGAAGCAACGAACAGTACCTTGCAGCCGAACCTCGAGTTGACGGCCAGGCTCCCGGACACCGCCAAAGGACTCCGAACTACTTCGCGGCAGGATAGCCCGTCTCGTCCGGAGCTCAATTAAACACTCCGGCGAAAGCCAGGACATGCCGCACACAGCGGCTCAACCGCTCTCCGGCACACAAACATTTCTTACATTTCCTTTGCAGGTTCACCTCTGCGCTGACCAGGATGGGCGATATGGAGGCAGCTCGAACGCGCAAGGGAATCCTTAGATATTCCCCGCGATGACCATCCGACTATACTCCGGATCCGCACACAGCTTCTCCCCCCTAGTATCAGCAGGCTCCACAGTCATATTTCCTTTTTATCACATTACCTGTACTCATACGCATCGACGTACTATTCAAATACAACATGTGGATTCATATGACGCTTATCTGTTGTTATTTCTTATTAAAATTCTTTTGTCAAGTGGCATCCGTACGCCGCGATATACCTTCAAATATGCCAGGGGCTTCGTTTTACCCATAATACGGCAATAAAGTCCGAACACCTTCACGGAAGTTCGGCACCCCGAACCTATAGCATTATATGCATCAGCTCCGAATCATGTCTTGGGTCAATAGTTGGGTTTGCCCGGCTCCCACGTTTTGGTACCTTACGTTCCGCTATATCGGCTAAGGTAGCACTGGGAGAACTACTGCGATTGTGTCCCGGTTCTTCCGGACGAGCACCTCAGTAGAGAAAGCCGAAAACTGACTATCATGATACGGCGGGAGCTGGTCAGTTGTTCGAGAGGTTGTAAAATCTTTAAGGATTTCTCCCGCATAATGCCATAACCAATTCAGCGTGCGATGGATTGGTTTTTCTTCCGATCAGGTGCTTATAGAGCCCCTCGTGCGGTCTTCCGAACAGCAGGGGCTGCGCCTACCTTCCTAAAGCTCCTATGGCTAAGTGAGAGCGATAAAGCCCTATAGTCCGATTGCCTGGTTCGTTGTGCTGAACACCTCCTTCGAAGGACCCAAAACTGGGATAAAGAGTGATCAGGTTTATCCCGAACACCCCCGTACTTCTTACGTGGGGGCAGAAGCCGACGACTGGCCAACTCTCAGGATTAATATATAAAACAGCCGCGCAGGAGGATAAACTTTTATATAACAGGCAATAAATAATATAAATGACCTTGTTCAAACATTACAAAGGACAACATGATTTGCATTCATGGAAATATAATGTCCTTGGTACATAGCTCCGCTGCAAGGTAGGATCCTTTCAGGACACTCTCATAATATAATTCGGGCTTGCGGTGCTCCTTCCCCTCTGGCGGTCCTTCGGTCATCAGCTTTTTAGCATCCATCTTCCCCCAGTGCACCTTCGCGCACCCTCTATACAGACCGACCGCTTGATGACATCAAGTCGAGGGCATGCACTCACAAGCCGCTTCACGAGCCCGAAGTAGCTGCTTGGAATCGGCTTGGCGGGCCATAACCGGATAATCAGATCCTTCATGGCTAGTTCCGCCGCCTTATGCAGTTCGATCAGCTGTTTCAGTTGATCGAAAAAAGGCACCGGATAATTCGGTGCCAAATACTGCGACCAAAAGAGCTTATCCGCAATGTTCCTTTCTTCGGCTCGGTAGAATTAGGCGGCATCTGATATGCTGCGGGGCAGCTCGGCAAATACCCCTGAGAAATCCGAATTCAAAATTAGAAACATAATTTTCTCCTCAAATATGTTTTACATGAAAAAAGCCTTACCCGCCGCGATCTTCCTCGCCTCTTGGATCCCCTGCAGGGCGCTTTGGGTTTCCCCCCGGGCATCGCTTGTGGCCTGATGAGCCTTGGTGAGTTCGGATTCTTTCTCCGTCAAACTCTGCTCCAAAGTCTCGCATTTCTTCACGGCCTCTTGAAGCTCCTGCTCAGCTTCAATAACCTTGGCCTCGTGCTTCTCACGAAGAGCGTGCTCTACGGCTGCCTTTTTCTCGGCCTCGGCCACAACCTTCTTAAGAGCCTCGACTTCGGTCATCATCCCTAGCGCAAATCATGAAACATATTTTATCATACTGATAATTCATTCGCAATAAACGCGAACAAGACTTGCGCATACCTTGTTTATCTCCCAACTGCATTTTCAACTGGTCAAGTTCTTCTTTGGCCCGCTCCAGACTTTGATTCAGTCCGGAGACCTCCGCAGTATGAGAGGCAGCAACCGCTACAGACGCCTGCTTATAACAGAAGAGAGATAGATGTCATCAAATGAGTCTTCCTGCGAACATAAATTTGATCCTCTGTCCGGTTCTTTCTTTCACCGAACAGTGTATCAGGGGCTACTATCCATACCATGACACTCTTCGAAACCTCATAAAACATACCTCAAAACCTTTTATAAGGCTGATACAGGCTTCATTCAGTCCACTCTCAGCAGACTGAATCTTCTCAATCACCGCACCCATAAGGGCACAGTGTTTATCGACGATGGAGGCGCTCTTCAGCGCCACCAACAAAGCATCCAACACCTCTGGTTGGACAGAGGTTGCCGGTGAAACAAGCACGCCCCCCAGCTGAGAGAGGCTGCCTGCTTGATTCTGGAGCCGTATTGGTCTCCGGAATTGCATCCGGCTGGGAGCCGAATTCAAGATGGCCCCCGCCGTCAGCTCCCATGGGAATTTTCTCCCCCATGTGTCCGGCCCTGAAGTTTGACCTCCAGGCACCGCCTTCACGGTCTTTTCCTCTCCTCCCTGGCCGGGGTCCTTCTGGGATGAAGCCTCAGTGTTATTCACCTGTTGGAGGAAGGGGCCTTCGGGGGCGTCCCGCTCTCCATAGCATCCGAGCTCAGCGAATCCTCTCATGAGGATTGTTTGGTACGGGACCTCGCCGGACTACAAAAAATATGGATCAGGTTAAAATACTATGCCATGATGAGTCTGGACGCGTAAACGTACTCGGATTCGATATACTCATGAATTCACCAGGGGCTGGGCCCTGGGATCCCACGCCGAGCCGCTGTCGGCGGCGGCAGTGGACTCCTCCGGAAGAGGAGCTTTTCCCCTTTTAGGCGACTCGGCCTCCAAGTGTGCGGAGGCCGTCCTCTTCTTTCTTCCCCCCACAGGGGATTCATCTTCCTCCTCCTCCTCGTCCTCTTTGGAGGTGGAACGGGCATTAGAGCCTTCGGATATTGTGTCCGAAGTGCCGCGGCGATGAAGGCTGCCCCGGGTCTTTTTGGCCTCATTCTCGGCCGTCTTCTTCGGCACCTTGTAAGGCGCCGGCACCAGCATCTTCGTCAGAAGTGGGACGGCCGGTTCTTCGGGCAGCGGGGCCGGACAATGGATCCACTCCGCCTTCTTCGTCCAGCCCTAGGAGAGTTGTAGAAAACACATTAAGCGCTTCCTTTGGGTTATGCGGATAAAAAGTATGATGACTTACCGAACTTGCAGGGCGGGACAATTGGTACCCACGGTCTTCGGCGGAGTCCGGCCATGATTTGCTAGACTTGAAAAGCACCTTCCAGATGTCTTTGTGCGAGGAGCCAAAAAGCTCTCGCAGGGTTTGGTGCTTGGCCGGATCGAATTCCCATAGATTGCAAGTCCGGTGTTGACAAGGCAGGATCCGGCGAACTAACATCACCTGGACTACATTGACTAGTTCAATGTTCTTGTCTTCCATATCTTTAACGCGCATCTGGAGCACCGACAATTCGTCGGACAAAGACCAGTTCAGGCCCTTCTTGACCCAGGATGTAAGCCGCAGAGGGGCTCCGGATCGAAACTCGGGAGTAGCGGCCCATTCCGTGCCGCGCGGCTCGGTGATGTAAAACCACTGCTGTTGCCACTCCTTGACGGAATCGTTAAAGGTGCCTGTTGGGCATGTGACGTTGGGCATCTTGCTCACCATAGCACCCCCGCACTCGGCATGCTCGCCGCCCACTACCTTGGGCTTCGCATTAAAAATCTTCAGCCATAAGCCGAAGTGTGGCGAGATGCGGAGAAAAGCCTCGCACACGACAATGAATGTCGAGATGTTGAGGAAGGAATTAGGGAACAGATCGTGAAGATCGATCCCATAATAATACATGATGCCGCGAACGAACGGGTGGAGGGGAAACCCTAGCCCGTGGACAAAGTGAGGGAGGAATACAACCCTCTCGTGGGGTTCCGGAGTAGGGGCGATCTGTCCCGCCATCGGGAGACGGTGGCTGATTTTCTTGGCCAGATACCCGGCCTCCCGAAGCTTTTTGATATCCTTCTCCCAGACGGTAGAGGCCATCCACTTGCCTCCTGCTCCGGACATTTTCGGAAGGCCTTTGTGGGCAGAGAAGATGAACGCTTGGGCGCTGTAGCTCGAGCGAAGGGGAATGGATCGGGAAGAAGAAAGCGTGGGTGCGAAAGGGAGTCCTTATCCCCTTATAAAGGCAGCAGGGATTCTGCGCCTCCCCACTTGCCTGGTAAACTCGCTTATTCCCCAAGCGCCGTGATTGATGGCGCGGTTGGGTTACCCACACCTGTATTGATGAGAATCCTGTGATAAGGGGACACGATCTCTGCTTTGACAAGACGTGCCAAGAAAACCGCCTCGCAATATGTGCAGTAGCTGGTTGAGAAAAACGGTTTGAATAATGACCGGGCCGTGGCGTGATGTCATGCTATGAAGCTTGTCAACAGATTAGATTTGTGGAAATATTATACTCTCTACGGTGGTATGTGGAATTTGTTTTGCAGAGCCGGACACGATCCTTGTGTTCAAAATCTTCTATGGAGAATTCGGAGGAGGAACCCGCCTTGCAATGCCGAAGACAATCTGCGCGCCAGACTCATCGTCATTGAAGCCTGGTTTAGGGGCTACTGAGGGAGTCCTGGATTAGGGAGTCCTCAGACTGCCGGACTATATACTGTGGCCGGACTGTTGGACTATGAAGATACAAGATTGAAGACTTCGTCCCGTGTCCGGATGGGACTCTCCTTTGCGTGGAAGGCAAGCTTGGCAATTCGGATCTGTAGATCTCCTCCCTTGTAGCCGACTCTGTGTAACCCTAGCCCCCTCCGGTGTCTATATAAACCGGAGGGTTTAGTCCGTAGGACAACAACAATCATAACAATAGGCTAGTTTCTAGGGTTTAGCCTCTACGATCTCGTGGTAGATCAACTCTTGTAATACTCATATCATCAAGATCAATCAAGCAGGAAGTAGGGTATTACCTCCATCGAGAGGGCCCGAACCTAGGTAAACATTGTGTCCCCCGCCTCCTGTTACCATCCGCCTTAGACGCACAGTTCGGGACCCCCTACCCGAGATCCGCCGGTTTTGACACCGACACCCTCCTCCCCTCCTTTATATACGGGGGAGGGGGGCACCCCATAGACACACAATTTGATCTTTAGCCCTGTGCGGTACCCTCCTCCACAGTTTTCCACCTCGGTCGTATTGTCGTAGTGCTTAGGAGAAGCCCTGCGTCGGTAACTTCATCATCACCGTCACCACGCCGTCGTGCTGACGAAACTCTTCCTCGGCCTCAACTGGATCAAGAGTTCGAGGGACGTCACCGAGCTGAGCGTGTGCAGATCACGGAGGTGCCGTGCGTTCGGTACTTGGATCGGTTGGATCGCGAAGACGTTCGACTACATCAATCGCGTTACTAAACGCTTCCGCTTTCGGTCTACGAGGGTACGTGGACACACTCTCCCTCTCGTTGCTATGCATCACCATGATAGATCTTGCGTGTGCATAGGATTTTTTTGTTTGAAATTACTGCATTTCCCAACAGTGGCATCCGAGGCAGGTCTATGCGTAGATGTTATATGCACGAGTAGAACACAAAGAGTTGTGGGCGATAATAGTCATACTGCTTACCAGCATGTCATACTTTGATTCGACGGTATTGTTGGATGAAGCAGCTCAGACCGACATTACGTGTACGCTTACGCGAGACTGGTTCTACCGACGTGCTTCGCACACAGGTGGCTAGTGGTTGTCAGTTTCTCCAACTTTAGTTGAATCGAGTGTGACTATGCCCGGTCCTTGTTGAAGGTTAAAACAACACACTTGACGAAAAATCATTGTGGTCTTGATGCCTACATGGCGCCGCACGCATCGCTGGCCAGGGCACGTGTGGAAGCAAGGAGGAGCGGCGACGGACGGGACGGGCCTCGCCCCCGTCCCCGATAAAGCTAGGGGACACCTCAGCGGCGTATTAAATGCGACTTGTCCTGTAATACGAGCGATAAGCTCGCAATACTGTACGCCTTTCCACCTCCTGTATGCCACTGTGGCAGCCCCTTTTGCCTATAAAAGGAGGCCCATGGCATACTGGAGAAGGATTTGGCTCTTTCGAACCACGCACTCACCATAGCTAGTTCGAGAGCTCAAGAACTCTTTGAAATACACCCACCAAAGCAGGACTAGGGTTTTACGCATCCTTGCGGCCCGAACCTGGGTAAACGATCCTTGTGCTGACTACTGATCCTGCTCTTCTTGCAACCCTGCGCCCCGGCAACCGTAGTAGGGATTCTTGTGATCCCATAGGTGTCGTTCCACACCGACATCTTTGGCGCGCCAGGTAGAGGGCGCAATTGTGAGAATCTGGTCTAGTAGTTGACCTAGCAGTTCCTCATCGCCATGACTCCCAAGAAGGAGATGGCCAGGAGAAAAAGGGCGCCGCCTGCGAACGCGAAGGATGCCAGTGCGGCAGCAGAAAAGCTAAGTCATTCGGAACTTTGAGTTACTTCCTTTTATATATAAGGTTATCGTCCTCGAAGATCTTGACTATGTATGAGAAACCTGCAAACAAAGGGGCCCTCCCGCAATTGGCAACGCCCTTGTTCTATTTCGAGTCCGCTCAACAGCTCAAAGCGGCCGTGTCGAGAGTGGCGGGGTAGCCTTCCGCACTTGGCAACACTCCCGACTCTGACTCGAGTCAAACTCGACAGTTCGGTCGGCCGGGCTAAGGGTGGTAAGGTGGTTCGCCTGGCAGCAAGCACACCCGGCAGGCCAATGGGGATCCGTCCCCAAGACGCCGCCCTGGGTTTACGCGCCGGCAAACCTACCCGGTTAACGTAGGGTGGACACACAAAGGAAAATCGAACGGGAAAATAACATGCATGATACTAAAAGTGCTGCAGAGTCATATTACATCAAATTGTTGCTGCGGTTCTAACTAGAGATAGCAATTGTCTTGGTTGTGAACCTGCAGCGGCGATAAGAAACGGGGTGCCTAATCCCGGCGCTGGCCCTCCACCCTCAGAATTCCACCGACACAGCTGATGATGGGCTTGATGCGCTCCCTGAGTAGCGTGAGGTCGGTCCCTTCCGGCAAGCTCTCCAGCGCGGCGTCGAAGTCGAGGTCGGGGTACCATTGTGCCACCTTGGTGAGAACCTTGGTCATGGCACCCTGGCAAAGCCTCTGGGCCTCGTTGGCCAGCAAGGTCGCCCGGTTGGCGTGAAGCTGCTCCAGGGCCCCGAGAACACACTCGAAGAACAAGGTCAGCTTGGCGTTGGTGGTCCCACTGCGCTCCGGGGCGTACCTCACGCTTGGCATCCCCATGGTAGCCAACTGCGCGGTGATCCTGCCGGCGACGTCCTCGAGGCGGCCGATCCAGCGGTTCACGCCCTCCTTGAGATCCTTGTGCTCGGCGGCCTCGTTCTTCTGCAGTTGCTTCTCAGTCTCCAGCTCCTTGGCCAGGATCCCCTCCCGGGTTTTGGCCTCCGCGAGCATCCCCTCGAGGCCCTCCAGCTTCAGCGTGAGGTCCTTGACGGACTTGTTAGCCTCGGAGAGCTCCCCAGCCCTGCTAATGGCCGCGCCCTGCGCCTCCGTCAGGGCGCTGTTGAGCGTGTCCTTCTCCTGGGACAGCTTCAGGGCCTGCTCCTTCAGCCCGTCCCGCTCCGCCTCCAGCTCCTTCACCTTGTCTGCGTGAACTTGGGCCTAGGCATCGAGCGCCTCTTTGTGCCTCTGCTCCAGCTCACTGGTCCGCTGCAAGACAAGCTTCTCCACCTCTTCATCCTTGCCGCGAAGCGTGGCGGCAAGCTTCTCCTTGCGCGCGGCGAGGTCCTGTTCCTGGGAGTTCAGCGCGGCCTGGTGCTGGGTTTGGGCGGCCTCGGCTGCCGCGGCCAAGCCCACCGCCGTCTCCTGGGCCTTCTCGATGTCGGCCAGCTTCATGGTGAGCTCCACATCACGCTTGGCCAGCTCGCCCTGGGCGGCCTTCAGCTCGTCGCGAGCCTGGTGGAACCAGTCCTGCGTCTCGGCGACACGCTTCTAGAGGTCCGCCTCCGCCTTATCCACCATCGCCGTCCTGGACTTAGCCTTGTCCAGGCGGGCACGGTGGAGCGCCTGGAGCTTCCGGAAACTGGCGCCCATGGCGTGGAGGAGCCGCTCTTCCTACGAGCCGTCGCCACCAATGCTCGGCTCGTCGACAACCTCAAGCCCGGCGGCGGCAAGCACTTCGTCGTCGAACACCTCTCCCTCGATGGGTGCCCTGGTGCTCGACGCGCCTGGAAGGTGGACGAACAAGTCGTCACTCACCCTCAGGTACTTGCCGGAGCCGGAAGCAGCAGAGGAGGAAGGCTGGTCATCAGCCACCTCCTCCTCCTCCTCGGCAGCGGCCCTACCGGCCTCCCCGGCAGGCCCCTTGCCGGTCTCCTCAGCGGCGGCCTTGCCGGCCTCCCCGGCAGGCCCCTTGCCGGTGTCCTCAGCAGCGCCCTCGAAGGCCTCCTCGGCGGCAATCCTCTCGGCGTCCGCCTCGGCGGCCTTGGCAACGTCCTCGATGACGGTGTCCACGTCCTCTGGGTTCACCGAGGAGGAATCTGGACACCAAAGAAGGGGGTGAGGCAAGGCCAAGACCAAGGGTCAGCAAGAAAGAAAAAGGAACAGGGACGAGAGGCGAGCGACTTACCATCGCCGGTGCCAGGCTGGGAAAAAGAAGTCCCCTCCCCGCCAACATTTGGCGTCGAGGCAAAGCCGCCAGCGCCCAAGTTCTCCTCCACCTCCTCCATGTGCGTGGGCTCGGTGCTTGGCGCCCTTACTGGGGACGCCCCTCGGGGCGGCGTGGCTGATGGGGGCGGCGTGTTGGGAGTAGCCCTCTGCGGCTCCTCCTCCTGCCGCTCTCCTCCTACATACCCGACAAGGTCAGCACCAAAGTATCGTACCCCTGACACGTGTCGACAAGGGGAGGGTGGTGAGCTTACGCCGGGGGCTGGGCCGGGGGCTGCTGTCCGGGCTACTCAGCACCACCAGTGGCGCCCTTGAAGTACCAGCCGGGGGCTGGCCGCCTGCCGAGGTCTTGGCCCTCTTCACCCTTTGGGAGAGCGTCTCCACATCCCTGCCAGGATAAAAACAAGTCAAGACAAGCGACACAGATTGAGGAGGCAGAGATGACGGGAAGGAGCCAGATACTTACTCGCCGTCCGCCTCCTCCTCTGTTGTTTTCCTCTTCCTCCTCGGGCTGAGGGACCCATAGTCAAAAGTGACCCTCGCGTCGGCATCCGCCAGAGGAGGGGAGGAGGGCGGAGTCTGCGGGCGCGTGGACGAAGAAGAAGCAGATGCCTTCTTCCTCGCTGCCGCAACCTTCACCACCTTCTTCGCCGCCGCGGCCCTCGTCTGGCGCGCGGACTCCTTCGGGGACTTTGGCCGCCGCGCGGCCCTGGCGGACCGCACCGGCTCGCCGGAAGTGGCTCACCGCAGGACTCGCCCTCTCCCCGTGGTCGGAGGGTCAACAGCCCCGGCCTACTTCTCCGACGACTCGTCGGCCGCTCCCTCAACCAGAGGAGCCTCGGTGCCGGCACTGCTGGCCTCCCCGGCGGCCGCCACCCACCGGGCGAGCTCCTCCTCCTCCGCGGCCGTCGCGGCCTTGTCCTCCATGCGACCAACGCTGCCGGCCTCCTCGGCAAGCTGTGCCTCCCTCGCCCTGGTGGCGATATAGTCCAGTTCCGCCTGGGTGGTGTCCTAGACAAGCAGCCGCTCAGCGTCAGCGTTGATTTACCCCTCGTGCAGAGTGTCAAAGAACTGCTGCACCTCGACGTCCTCCGGCTCCTTCCAGCTCAGGTCAGGGCCATGCACGTTGCAGTCCGGCATCATGGCGATGATCTCGGTCCGGCGTGAATTATTGCACAGCGGGACCACTCCCGCTGGCAGCTTGAACAAGGGCCCCTTGAAGACCTTGCCGGCCTTCGCGGCGGCCCTCGCGACCTTGCCGGTCCGCTCGACCTCGCCGTCGCGGCCCACATCGAGCTGGAAGAGCCACTGGCAGAAATGGGCATGCCCCATCACTGTGAAGTTGTGGTCGAGGCCGGGGCAAAGCCGCATGATGTCGGCGGGGTTCGTGAAGAGCCAGGCCGGCCTCCCCTTGTTATGCAGTGGAGCGATCTGGCGGCGGATGAAGTCCGCCCTGATCATCTCAAGGGTGAGCCCGGCCTCGGTGAACCGAAGGATCCTGGTGGTGGTGACCGTGAGCTTCTCGTCGTCGGCGTCGACATCACTCCAATCACTTCTGCGGGCCGGCGGCGCCCGGCGAACTTCGCAGAATGCCGGCGAGTCCTTCTCTTCGATCCAGCACCACCGGCCCCGCCATTCTTCCCACCTCTCCTTCATGGCACCCTCCCGATATGGCCCCCTGGACCTTGGGATCCAGGTGATGCAACCGGAGATGGCGCCCCCTGGTTGGATCCGAGGGGAGAAGTAATGGCGAAAGAGCACCGTGTTGGGGTGCACCCCGGCGAAGCCTTCGCAGAGGTGCGCGAAAAGGGCCATGCACGACACCGCATTTGGCGGGGATGACGCGTGTGGATGGATGCCCCGACTTCTCTCCCCCCGTCTTCACCCCCCACAAGGGCCTGAAGGCTTCTCGAAGCTCGAACACGTCGACTGTCGAGGGGAAGAAGGCGGATTGCGTCCGCTGCCCCGCCAACGCACTCTCCGGCGGCTCCGCCGCTCCGGCGTTCTTAGCCACACCCTTGCCCTTGACGGATTTCGGCGCCATGGCGGCTGGGAGAGAAGGGCAGAGCAGAGGGCGGCGGGAACACAATGGCGGCGAGCGAGAGAGAAGCTTGGGGAAGAAGAGGAAGACGAGCGGAGGCTTCCGAGATTGGGATTGCGCGAAGGGTAAAAGGAACAGTGCGCTCGCGGTTACCCCCCTTTTTTATGGGGAAGGTGCGGGTCGCGCTGCCCATTTACTGCGATGTGACGCATGCGTGCGGGAACCGCCCCACGCATGCCGCCCACGTCATGCGCACCCCTCCATGCCGCGCCACGCCGTGCGCGGGTCGTGGAAGCGAAGCGCGCGAAAAGTTCTACCGCGGTAAAAACCGCCCCGCCTGCCCGCGCACCGTTTTGGGCCTGGCCCAACAACGTGTCGCGCTTGTGTGTGGCCCAGGCCCGGGGGCTCCTGTCGGTGTACAAAAGACGGGGCGCACCTTTGTACCCCTTTACCTATGCACGGGTAGTCGGAGTCGCGCCCACGGCCACATCAAGCAGAGCAGGGGAGGTAAATTGAGGTAAAACTGAAGCCCAAGACAGCCAGAGCAACGCCGAGACCAAGCCTACAAAGAACAGAGAGACGAAGCAGGTTCCCCCTGGCAAGACCCTTGCCAGGGCAGCCTCAGCAACCCCGGCAAGCCCCTTGCCGGGGCGGCTCGTCAAACACCAATAGGGCGAGCCACCCTTGAGCCCACGTCCCCAACACCATCGGCCACGTGGGGCCAGGGCTCGGGAGGCACCCCTGTGGTGGCATGCAGATCTTTGTGAAGACATATTCAAGATCAGATGAGGATTAGAAGACAATGATCCTCGGCAAGATCCTTGCCGAGGAGAGCCACGAGACCCCCGGCAAGATTCTTGCCGGGGACGACAGCGCGCCACGGCAAGACCCTTGTCGGGCCCCCCGGCAAGGCTCTCACCGAAGACGCCAGCAGGGCCACTGCCAGGCCCGCACCAGCCAAGTCTGCACCGCCGTTTGCATGCAGCTGCCAGCACAAACCAGCTAAGCAGGCACCTGCGTGGCAACATGCAGCTTCTAGGCAAACTCAGCAGGCGCCTGCGTGGCGGCATGCAGATCTTCGTGAAGACCCTACCACCGCGCCACCTCACCTGCCTGCCTGCCTACATGGCGCTGCACGCATTGCTGGCCAGGGCGCGTGTCGAAGCGAGGAGGAGCGGCGACGGACGGGACGGGCCTCGCCCCCGTCCCCGATAAAGCTAGGGGACACCTCAGTGGCGCATTAAATGCGACTTGTCCTGTAATACGAGCGATAAGCTCGCAATACTGTACGCCTTTCCACCTCCTGTATGCCACTGTGGCAGCCCCTTTTGCCTATAAAAGGAGGCCCATGGCATACTGGAGAAGGATTCGTCTCTTTCGAACCACGCACTCACCATAGCTAGTTCAAGAGCTCAAGAACTCTCTGAAATACACCCACCAAAGCAGGACTAGGGTTTTACGCATCCTTGCGGCCCGAACCTGGGTAAACGATCCTTGTGCTGACTACTGATCCTGCTCTTCTTGCAACCCTGCGCCCCGGCAACCGTAGTAGGGGTTCTTGTGATCCCATAGGTGTCGTTCCACACCGACAACGGTGCTGTATGAAAACCGTTAGAAATGTGTAAAACGTTTGCGATGAAGGATGCATCAAACATGGTTCAGGTTTTAGTTGCGTGTTCGATGAAGGGCATACGGTTCAGTTCAATGAACTATTTGTGATGAGGCAACACAAAAGAAACGGGCAGCCAGATGGAGGCGTGTGCGATACACAGCATACGGTTCACTCGGATGAACTGTTTGTGATTAGGCAACACAAAAGAAACGGACAGCCCGATCAAGGTGTATGCGATGTACAGCATACGATTCACTCGGATGAACTGTTTGTGATTAGGCAAGAGAACAAAAACGGTTCAATATAACAAGATGTGTGTGATACGCGGCAAACAGGTCTATAATCAGAAATGTGTGCGAAGACCAATAATAACGTAGACGATTGCTTCTAATAAGACGTATGTGATATGCTCTGTCTACACAACATCTATTGGCCATTGTGGGACGGGTGGTCATTCGGATACGCCATAAGGATGCGAAGAGGCATTACTATCAGCAAGGACTAGCTGTTCCACCAGTAGCTCATGTAAGAAAACTATCAAGTTAACTGTGCTCAGGCTGGAGCAGCCATCGAATGGGTGACTGGATGGGAAGTTGTGTCGATGTTAAATTAGGTGATGGGATGGGTCATTTTGGTCAAATGACTGAAATGCCCCATTCCCTCAGCTAATTTAACCTCGAGGTCCTTTGATAACCCACAAGTATAGGGGATCAATTGTAGCCTCTTTCGATAAGTAAGAGTGTCAAACCCAACGAGGAGCTAAAGGTAGAACAAATATTCCCTCAAGTTCTATCGACCACCGATACAACTCTACGCACGCTTAACATTCGCTTTACCTAAAACAAGTATGAAACTAGAAGTACTTTATATGTGTTTTTGGATAGGTTTACAAGATAATAAAGAGCACATAAATAAAAAGTAGGGGCTGTTTAGGTAAAGACGCAATAAAGTTAGTATAGCGAGTGTGGAAAAGTGGTGGTAGGAGTTGCGAAATTGTCCCTAAGCAATTGACTACTTTACTAGACCGATAGCAGGTTTTATGTGGGAGAGGCCACTGCTAGCATGTCATCCCTGACTTGGAATTCTATGCACTTATGATTGGAACTATTAGCAAGCGTCCTCAACTACTAACGTTCACTAAGGTAAAACCCAACCATAGCATTAAGATATATTGGTCCCCCTTCAATCCCGTATGCATCAATTTCTATGCTAGGTTGAAGCTTCTGTCACTCTTGCCCTCCAATACATAGTCCTTTCAACATACAACTAACCCTATGGTGTGATCCACGCGCGCGCTCATATGATGGGCACCAAAGGACAGCAACATAACCACAAGCAAATTAAACCAATCATAGCAATTCACCAATCACCGATAGGACAACAAAAATCTACTCATACATCATAGGATGGAAACACATCATTGGATAATAATATGAAGCATAAAGAACCATGTTCAAGTAGAGGGTACAGCGGGTTGCGGGAGAGTGGGCCGCTGTAGATAGAGGGGGGAAGGTGATGGAGATGTTGGTGAAGATGGCGGAGGTGTTGGTGTAGATTGCAGTGATGATGATGATGGCCCCGGTGGCGTTCCGGCGCCACCGGAAGAGAGGGGGAGAGAGCCCCCCTTCTTCTTCTTCTTCTTCTTCTTCTTCCTTGACCTTCTCCCTAGATGGGAGAAGGGTTTCCCCTCTGGTCCTTGGTCTCCATGGCATGGGAGGGGCGAGAGCCCCTCCGAGATTGGATCTGTCTCTCTGTCACTCTCTGTTTCTGTGTTCTGGGATTCTGCCCTTTCACCGTTTCTTATATATCCGGAGATCCGTAACTCCGATTGGATTGAAACCTTCGCCCAGATTTTTCTCCGAAAATTAGCTTTCTTGCGGCCAAAGAAGAGCAGCAACCGCCTTACGGGGGGGGGCACGAGGGTCAGCGGCACGCCCCCTGCCTCGTGGCCCCCTCGGGCACCTCCTCGCGTTCATTCTTCTTCCCATATTTCACAAATATTCCAAAAATATTCTTTGTCCGTTTTTATTCCGCTTGGACTCCGTTTGGTATGGGGCTTCTACGAAACATAAAACATGCAACAAATAGGAACTGGCACTGGGCACTGGATCAATATGTTAGTTCCAAAAATAGTATAAAAAGTTGCCAAAAGTATATGAAAGTTGTATAATATTGGCATGGAACAATAAAAAATTATAGATATGACGGAGACGTATCAGCATCCCCAAGCTTAATTCCTGCTCGTCCTCGAGTACGTAAATGATAAAAAAGATAATTTTTGATGTGGAATGCTACCTAGCATAATCTTGATCATGTAATCTAATCATGGCATGAATATTAAGACACGAGTGATTCAAAGCAATAGTCTATCATTTGACATTAAGACAATAATACTTCAAGCATACTAACCAAGCAATTATGTCTTATCAAAATAACATAGCCAAAGAAAGCTTATCCCTACAAAATCATATAGTTTGGCCATGCTTCATTTTCGTCACACAAAATGCTCCATCATGCACAACCCCGATGAAAAGCCGAGCAATTGGTTCATACTTTTTAGCGCGCTTCAGCCTTTTCAACCCTCACGCAATACATGAGCGCAAACCATCCACATAGCACTATGGGTGGAATAGAATATGATGATGGAGGTTGTGTGGAGAAGACAAAAAGGAGAAAGTCTCACATTGACGCGGCTAATCAACGGGCTATGGAGATGCCCATCAATTGATGTCAATGCAAGGAGTAGGGATTGCCATGCAACGGATGCACTAGAGCTATAAGTGTATGAAAGCTCAAACTGAAACTAAGTGGGTGTGCATCCAACTTGCTTGCTCATGAAGACCTCGGGCATTTGAGGAAGCCCATCATCGGAATATACAAGCCAAGTTCTATAATGAAAATTCCCACTAGTATATAAAAGTGATAACTCAAGATACTCTCTATATGAAGAACAAGGTGCTACTTTGAAGCACAAGTGTGGTAAAAGGATAGTAACATTGTCCCTTCTCTCTCTTTTTTTTCTTTTTCTTTTTTTTGGGCCTTCTTTTTTTGCCTTTCTCTTTTTTTTCATTTTTTCTTTTTCTTATTTTTTCATCCGGAGTCTCATCCCGACTTGTGGGGGAATCATAGTCTCCATCATCCTTTCCTCACTGGGACAATGCTCTAATAATGATGATCATCACACTTTTATTTACTTACAACTCAATATTACAACTGGATACTAGAACAAAGATATGACTCTATATGAATGCCTCCGGCGGTGTACCAGGATGTGCAATGATCTAGCGTAGCAATGACATCAAAAAACGGACAAGCCATGAAAACATCATGCTAGCTATCTTACGATCATGCAAAGCAATATGACAATAAATGCTCAAGTCATGTATATGATGATGATGGAAGTTGCATGGCAATATATCTCAGAATGGCTGTGGAAATGCCATGATAGGTAGGTATGGTGGCTGTTTTGAGGAAGATATAATGAGGCTTATGTGTGATAGAGCATATCGTATCACGGGGTTTGGATGCACCGGCGAAGTTTGCACCAACTCTCAAGGTGAGAAAGGGCAATGCACGGTACCGAAGAGGCTAGCAATGATGGAAGGGTGAGAGTGCGTATAATCCATGGACTCACATTAGTCATAAAGAACTCATATACTTATTGCAAAAGTTTATTAGCCCTCAAAGTGTACTACTACGCATGCCCCTAGGGGGATAGATTGGTAGGAAAAGACCATCGCTCGTCCCCGACCGCCACTCATAAGGAAAGCAATCAAAGAACACCCCATGCTTCAAATTTGTCACACAATGTTTACCATACGTGCATGCTACGGGACTTGCAAACCTCAACACAAGTATTTCTCAATTTTACAATTACTCAACTAGCACGACTCTAATATCACCACCTTTATATCGCAAAACTATTGCAAGGAATCAAACATATCATATTCAGTGATCTACAAGTTTTATGTAGGATTTTATGACTAACCATGTGAATGACCAGTTCCTGTCATCTCTCTAAATAGATACAAGTGAAGCAAGAGAGTTTAAGTCTTTCTACAAAAGATATGCCCACGCTCTAACAAATATAAGTGAAGCAAAAGAGCATTCTACAAATGGCGGTTTTCTATGTGAAGAGAAACAGGCAATCCAAACTTCAAATGATATAAGTGAAGCACATGAAGCATTCTATAAACCCATACTCAAAGAATATAAGTGAAGTGCAATGAACATTCCATAAATCAACCAAGGACTATCTCATACCAGCATGGTGCATAAATAAAAGTGAAAGCTAAATGCAAAAGACGCTCCAAGATTTCCACATATCGCATGAACGAAACGGATTCGAAAACATACCGATACTTGTTGAAGAAAGATGGGATGCCTTCCGGGGCATCCCCAAGCTTAGACGCTTGAGTATCCTTGAATATTTACTTGGGGTGCCTTGGGCATCCCCAAGCTTGAGCTCTTGCCTCTCCTCCTTCTCCTCATATCGAGACCTCCTCGATCTTCGAACACTTCATCCACACAAAACTCAACAGAAAGCTCGGTAAGATCCGTTAGTATAATAAAGCAAATCACTACTCTAAGTACTGTTGCAAACCAATTCATATATTTTTTGCATTGTAGCTACTGTAATATAACTTTTCCATGGCTTAATCCACTGATATAAATCGATAGTTTCATCAAAACAAGCAAACTATGCATCAAAAACAGAATATGTCTAAACCGAACAGTCTGTAATAATCTGAACATTCACCATACCTCTGGTACTCCACAAATTCTACCAAAATTAGGAAAAATAAAATATTTGTATAGAAAGACAGTGGAAAAACGTTTCAGAACCGTTTGATCTTCCAGTAAAAAATGTAAAATCACGCACTACAGCCAAAGTTTCTGTCCTGCACCGCACAAACCAACAAGCATTGTAAACATCCTAAAGGCAAACCTTGGCACATTATTTTTATAATACAATGGAATTGTACAAGGGGATTATTATTTTTGTTGAAAAGTTTCTTTAATCAAGATTCACAAAGTTTCCGTGAGCATGAACAAAGTTCAAGGAGCTCCCCCACTTCAACAATGTTTGTCTCTCTCACTTTCAATTTCCTTTTTTGAAAAGTTTTAGGTTCCCCTCTTTATTTTTTTTGTTTTTAAACTTTATAAAAGCACTCAACAGAAATAAATGACTCTCTAAAACTTCCGAGTTGTCTCCCTGGCAGCGCTTTCTTTAAAGCCATTAAGCTAGGCATATAGTGCTCAAGTAATGGATCCCCCCGGATCCCAAGATATATCAAAGCCAATTTTAATTAACAATGATTTGTGATTTAGTAGTGAGCACAAAGTAACATATATCATGTAATGGCAAAGTCTAACTCTCTTCCTATGCATCGGCATGTCATAAAAGACAAAGTAAAGGCCAATGCATAGTATAGACAGTTTCTTGCAATTTTATCATGTGGGAAACATAGAGAGGTGGAGATATAGTTCCTCTCTCATAATAATTGCAAGTAGGAGCAGCAAGCACATGCATATTATATCTATCAAAATCATCATGTGTAGCAGTAAAAGGCAACCCATCAATATAATCCTTAATAAGGGCAAACTTCTCCGATATAGTGTAGTCGGGAGAATTAAAAAAGATAATAGGACTATCATGCGTGGGTGCAATAGCAACAATTTCATGTTTAACATAAGGAACTATAGCAAGTTCACTTCCATAAGCATAATTCATATTGGCATCTTGTCCACAAGCATAGCAAGCATCATCAAAAAGGGATATTTCAAAAGAATCAACGGGATCATAACAATCATCATAGCATTCATCCTTCGGTAAGCACGAAGGGAAATTAAACAATGTATGGGATAAAGAGTTACTCTCATTAGAAGGTGGGCACGGGTGATCAATCTGCTCTTCCTCCTTTTGTTCTTCGCTCTCCTCCTCATCTTTTTCATCCAATGAGCTCACAGTTTCATCAATTTCTTCTTCCATAGACTCCTGCAAAATATTAGTCTCTTCTTGGACAGCGGAGGAGTCCTCAATATATGGTTTAACATAGGCATTAGAAGCATAATTATCATAACAATATTTAAGTATGGCAAAATTTTCAGATTTGTGAAGAGTAGCATCATACTTTCCAATCAAAGAAGCAATTTCATAAGCACCCTTAAAAGCAACAAATTCTTCAATTTGTTGAACATCATAGTAATTATAAACACCCTTAGCATATGAAGATACGATTCCATTATCACTAAACTCACATTGGTAGGGAAGGTGTTTCTTAGGGTCTTCAGAACAACAAGTAAAATCATATATTTCACATAAATTCCAAGCATAGCATTGCAAACAATGAATTTGACCCAGTAAAAGTTTCCCTTTTTCAGATATGCGGTGTCGCACAAAACAAGCATGCTCATCTAAAGATTTTCCCTCAACTAAGCTAGTTGGGGTTTCAGCACGAGCACATAGGGATCGAAGATGATCCAAGTAAAAAGCTTCAGGAGTGTGATAGATTTTGAGTGGTTCTTCAACCATTGGTGTAGTAGGTACAACTAATTTTTTTGGTATTTTGCGTTTCCTACCCATAACTAAAGATAGAAAACAAGAGCACAAAATAAAAACTACTTAGTGATAAAGCAAACAAGTACACACGAGAATATTCACCCCACGCTATAACTCCCCGGCAACGGTGCCAGAAAAAGGTCTTGATAACCCACAAGTATAGGGGATCAATTGTAACCTCTTTCGATAAATAAGAGTGTCGAACCCAACGAGGAGCTAAAGGTAGAACAAATATTCCCTCAAGTTCTATCGACCACCGATACAACTCTATACACGCTTAACGTTCGCTTTACCTAAAACAAGTATGAAACTAGAAGTACTTTATAGGTGTTTTTGGATAGGTTTGCAAGATAATAAAGAGCACGTAAATAAAAATTAGGGGCTGTTTAGGTAAAGACGCAATAAAGTTGGTGTAGCGAGTGTGGAAAAGTGGTGGTAGGAGTTGCGAAATTGTCCCTAAGCAATTGACTACTTTACTAGACCGATAGCAGGTTTTATGTGGGAGAGGCCACTGCTAGCATGTCATCCCTGACTTGGAATTCTATGCACTTATGATTGTAACTATTAGCAAGCGTCCGCAACTACTAACGTTCATTAAGGTAAAACCCAACCATAGCATTAAGATATATTGGTCCCCCTTCAATCACGTATGCATCAATTTCTATGCTAGGTTGAAGCTTCTGTCACTCTTGCCCTCCAATACATAGTCCTTTCAACATACAACTAACCCTATGGTGTGATCCACGCACACGCTCATATGATGGGCACCAAAGGACAACAACATAACCACAAGCAAATTAAACCAATCATAGCAATTCACCAATCACCGATAGGACAACGAAAATCTACTCAGACATCATAGGATGGCAACACATCATTGGATAATAATATGAAGCATAAAGCACCATGTTCAAGTAGAGGGTACAGCGGGTTGCGGGAGAGTGGACCGCTGTAGATAGAGGGGGGAAGGGGATGGAGATGTTGGTGAAGATGGCGGAGGTGTTGGTGTAGATTGCGGTGATGATGATGATGATGATGGCCCCGGCGGCGTTCCGGCACCACCGGAAGAGAGGGGAGAGAGCCCTCCTTCTTCTTATTCCTTGACCTTCTCCCTAGATGGGAGAAGGGTTTCCCCTCTGGTCCTTGGTCTCCATGGCATGGGAGGGGCGAGAGCCCCTCAGAGATTGGATCTGTCTCTCTGTCTCTCTCTTTTTCTGCGTTTTGGGATTCTGCCCTTTCACCGTTTCTTATATATCCGGAGATCCGTAACTCCGATTGGATTGAAACCTTCGCCCAGATTTTTCTCCGAAAATTAGCTTTCTTGCGGCCAAAGAAGAGCAGCAACCCCCTTACGGGGGGCCCACGAGGGTCAGGGGCGCGCCCCCTGCCTCGTGGCCCCCTCGGGCACCTTCTCGCGTTGATTCTTCTTCCCATATTTCACAAATATTCCAAAAATATTCTCCGTCCTTTTTATTCTGTTTGGACTCCGTTCGGTATGGGGTTTCTACGAAACATAAAACATGCAACAAACATGAACTGGCACTGGGCACTGGATCAATATGTTAGTTCGAAAAATAGTATAAAAAGTTGCCAAAAGTATATGAAAGTTGTATAATATTGGCATGGAACAATCAAAAATTATAGATACGACGGAGACGTATCATCCTTGTTTTATTTTTATTTTTTTAACACATGTTAAAGAAGGTCTACCGCATTGCTTTTTGACAATGTGTGATACGTGGCATACAGTTGATCCATCCGACCTATTTGTGATGGAATAGGCCGTATGTGTTGTGGGCAAACGCTTGCTAGTATTCAACCATTTGGGATTGATGAATTCATCACCGACGGGATCCCTAGTGTGGTCCGTGTTCATCTGATCATCATCTACTTCTTGTGCTAGCTCGATGCTAAGTTTCCATTAATTCATGGCGTTTTATGAACACGCCACCGTTTCCCGCCATTTCCTCACCTGTTTCCCGCCACCCTGCTATATTGCGCATAGGGGGGCGCGACGCACGGAGGCGACAAGCGCAGCCTGTAGCACATCCACCTTTTCCAAGCATGCCAACCCACCAAAGCGCCGCCTCTGCCATCAACCTCGTCAACGAGGAAAACGAGCAGGCGCCATGGCCCGTCGAGGCCGAGGCGCTCCTCGGCAACGCGATGGATGACACTGTGATGCGCGTCATCGCCAGGGTTGAGCAGACCTTTGGCACATGGCGCTTGAGCGCTGCGGATCAAGATAGGCATGTCAGCGCCGATAGGCCGCAGCTCGCCGCACATGATCGATGGCGCGCCGCAGAGCAAGCTAGGCGCGTCCGCGCTGATAGGCTGTGGCTCGCCGCACGGCAAGACCGTTGGAGCGCCGTAGAGCGAGAGGCGCGGCGCGCCGCACAGCAAGAGCGGATCCATCGGCGCTTGCCTGCTGTCGGCACGGCGTCGCAACTGGGTACACATCCCGTCAGTACCCCCATTCCTCGCCAGGAGTGGGCAGAGGCCCTCATCGCTGTACTTGCACCAGATGTCGGCCCCGTACTTGCACCGAACGCCCGCCGCGCCGTTCGCATGGGTGCCGCCGTTCGCCTTGTCCGCGGCCCGCTGGATGCCAACGCGTTGGTCTGTAGGCTCGACCGCCTCCTTGGCCCAGGTGTCCACCTGGGCGCAGTAGAGGAACATGGTCGTCGCATCCTCGAGCTGGTGATCTCCGATGAAATAGCCAACTTGAAGCTCGAGATTGCGCTCCAGATGTACCGCGAGCGTGTCGACCGCTTAGACGAATGCATGCACGAGTTCAGGCAGAGCCAAGAGCTACCCTAGGCAAGGGCTGCTGGTCATGGTCTCATGGACGCATTTTATTTTGAAAATTTGTTTCGACGTGGATAGCTTTGTATTCACAGCAATCATAGTATTGCTCTGTTTCAATGTGTGTACTCTATTTTCCATTCTTATATGTTCTGTTTCAATGTGTGTATATACGCTTTCCATTCTGTATATGTGGATGATAACAGCTAGATTCAAATTAGTATACAAAAACAGATAGAAAATGGAATTCATAATATATATATATTAATTATTCATTAGATCATCACAGAATATATATATAATATCATCACATATACGTGATGATACTTAACTACTAGGTACAATGCATAAAATTGAAAACGAACAATACTAAAACTAATAATCCCTCCTGGGGCCAGTATTCCGGCAGCCCCTCGCCAGTAACTCCCTGGTGCGCGGCGTCTTCCTAGTGCGGAGGCAGTACTCCGACTCCTCCGCCTCGCAGCGCTTGACGTACCGATCTGCCTCTTGCTGGCGGACGCGCGCGACCGATCTTGCCATTTCGTTGGGCGCCCACCGGAGTTCCTCGTCGGTGGCACGCTGGAGCTTATCGGCCCACCTCCACGCAGCGATGAGGCGCCCAGCGCCTATGACCTCCCTCGCGAAGTACCCGTCTTCGTACACCTCCTCGGCACGACGACGTGCCCGCCCCCAAAGCTCCGCCGCCTCCTTTTTCCAGGCGGCATCACGGGCTTCACAGGCCGCCTGGTACCTGGCTTCCTCCTCCGCCATCCCCTTCTTGAACGCCACTTGCCTGGCTTTCTCAGCCGACAGCAGTGACTTCCACAGACAAAGATTGTACTGGCCCCAAAACCAATCCAAAGTTGGGGGGTCCGGCGCAATCTCGTCAGGCGGCGCGTAGGGGTCCTCGTCGCTGCTAATCGAGTGAGCGTCCTCGGGGGGCGGCGACTCCTCGTCGGCGCGTGGGCAGACCGGCGGCGCCATGGCAGAGATTTGAGAGAGAGAGAGAGAGAGAGAGGGAGAGAGAGAGAGAGGACGAGCGAGGGGAGGATGTAGATGAGAATGCAGGCGGGATGACGTGAGCAAGGTAGTATTTATTGGCGGCCGGAATCTAGATCGACGGGGATAGTACACATGTCGGTCGCCGGAATTTACGAGTACTGTAGTTTGAATTACACACAATTCTCGCAGCAAATCCATGTGTGAACATAATAGCTAACGGTTTCCAATACAGAACCATGTCTGATTAATGATCCCCGCCAATCACCTACGAAACCTAGAGCCGCGAGATAGAGTGCCAATCGTGTGGGGGCCGGTTGTCTTGCCAAATCTTTACATTTTCTTTTTTGAACACCAGATATTTACATCGTCTGATGATTTTTTAACTCCCACACAAGTACACAAAAATATGATTTTTCAAACCGTTTTGGTTAGGCGTTGCATGTAGATGCAGTTCAAATTTGAATTACGGTCATTAAATGGTTAGAAAATCACTTAAATGTCTTTAAAAGGTCAAATGACCCCTGAAAATTTCCAAATTTTCACATGACAGTTGTATTAGTGCACGTTAAACATAGGAAAAAATTTGAAGGGCGTAATAGGAAGCTATCTCCCGTCCGTCAGCAAACATGCATTGTTCCCTCTCGGAACCACGAACTTTCTAGTGAGTTGCTCCGGTTTGTGAGGGGTGTGTGTCCAAACTTTCGTCAAACATGCCAATTTTTTTACCACTTCATCTTGGTGGCATGACATTACATCAACCAAGGTTTCATGTGTTTCTGATTATTTTTCTATTTTTTCAATTAAAATGCCATGTCACTCCATGCATACGTATGCATGTGTCCATGTCGTGAGACTAATATGTTTGAAAATTCCTTCTAATTTACTGCACATGGAATTAACTCGCACACAAGTACACAAATATGATTTTTCAAACCGTTTTGGTTTGGCGTTGCATGTAGATGTAGTTCAAATTTGAATTACGGTCATCAAATGGTTAGAAAATCACTTAAATGTCTTTGAAAGGTCAAATGACCCCTAGAATTTTCCAAAATTTCACATTACAGTTGTAGTAGTGCACGTTAGACGTTGAAAAAATTTGAAGGCCGTAAGAGGAAGCTATCTCCCGTTCGTCATCAAACATGCATTGTTCCCTCTCGGAACCACGAACCTTCTAGCGAGTTGCTCCAGTTTGTGAGGGGTGTTTGTCCAAACTTTCGTCAAACATGCCAATTTCTTTACCACATCATCTTGGTGGCATGACATTAATCAAGCAAGGTTTCATGTTTTTCTGATCATTTTTTTATTTTTTGGAATTAAAATGCCATGGCATGCACTCCATGCATGTCCCCATGCCTTGACACCAATATGTTTGAAAATTCCTTCGAATTTACTGCACACAGAATTAACTCGCACACAAGTACACAAAAATATGATTTTTCAAACCATTATGGTTAGGCGTTGCATGTAGATGTACTTCAAATTTGAATTATGGTCATTAAATGGTTAGAAAATCACTTAAATGTCTTTAAAAGGTCAAATTACCCCTGAAATTGACCAAATTTTCACATGACAGTTGTATTAGTGCATGTTAAACATAGGAAAAAAATTGAAGGCCGTAAGAGGAAGCTATCTCCCGTTCGTCATCAAACATGCATTGTTCCCTCTCGGAACCACGAACCTTCTAGCGAGTTGCTCCGGTTTGTGAGGGGTGCGTGTCCAAACGTTCGTCAAACATGCCAATTTCTTTACCACATCATCCTGGTGGCATGACATTACATCAACCAAGGTTTCATGTGTTTCTCATCATTTTTCTATTTTTTAATTAAAATGCCATGCCACTCCATGCATACGTATGCATGTGTCCATGTCGTGAGACCAATATGTTTGAATATTCCTTCTAATTTACTGCACATGGAATTAACTCGCACGCAAGTACACATATATGATTTTTCAAAATGTTTTGGTTAGGCGTTGCATGTAGATGTAGTTCAAATTTGAATTACGGTCATTAAATGGATAGAAAATCACTTAAAGGTCTTTAAAAGGTCAAATGACCCCTAGAATTTTCCAAAATTTCACATTACAATTGTAGTAGTGCACGTTAGACGTAAGAAAAATTTGAAGGCTGTAAGAGGAAGCTATCTCCCGTTCGTCATCAAACATGCATTGTTCCCTCTCGGAACCACGAACCTTCTAGCGAGTAGCTCCGGTTTGTGAGGGGTGTGTGTCCAAACTCTCGTCAAACATGCCAATTTATTTACCACATCATCTTGGTGGCATGACATTACATCAACCAAGGTTTCATGTGTTTCTGATTTTTTTTGGAATTAAAATGCCATGCCACTCCATGCATACGTATTCATGCATATGTGTCCATGTCGTGATACAAATATGTTTGAAAATTCCTTCTAGTTTACTGCACATGGAATTAACTTGCACACAAGTACACAAATATGATTTTTCAAACCATTTCGGTTACGCGTTGCATGTAGATGTAGTTCAAATTTGAATTACGATCATTAAATGGCTAGAAAATCACTTAAATGTCTTTAAAAGGTCAAATGACCCCTAGATTTTTCAAAAATTTCACATTACAGTTGTAGTACTGCACGTTAGACGTAGAAAAATATTTGAAGGCCGTAAGAGGAAGCTATCTCCCGTTCGTCATCAAACATGCATTGTTCCCTCACGGAACCACGAGCCTTCTAGTGAGTTGCTCCGGTTTGTGAGGGGTGTGTGTCCAAACTTTTGTCAAACATGCCAATTTTTTTACCACGTCATCTTGGTGGCATGACATTACATCAACCAAGGTTTCATGTGTTTCTGATTTTTTTAGTTTTTTTGAATTAAAATGCCATGTCACTCCATGCTTAATTGTGTCATAGCCATTAGACCAATATGTTTGAAAATTCCTTCCAATTTACTGCACATGGAATTAAATCTCACACAAGTACACGAAATATGAGTTTTCAAACTGTTATGGTTAGCTGTTGCATGTACATGTAGTTCAAATTTCAATTACGGTCATTAAATGGCTAGAAAATCACTTAAATGTCTTAGAAGGTCAAATGACCCCTGAAATTTTCCAAATTTGACATGAAAGTTGTATTAGTACTACAAAATTTCTCGTTCATTTAAAACACCATCCGTTGGCACTTTATTCCAAATTCGTCTTTCATAGCTAATAAAAAATATCTACAACATCACACACAGTTGTTTTCTAGGAACCGTTTGCGATGAAAATATCTGGGTCTATTTAAGTCTCCCTCCTTAAGCTTCGCCGGCTCGTCTGCTCTAGTGCCGGCAACCCTCGAATCCATGAATCCCGATACCCATTCCCGCACCCCCTTCTTGCAAAGATGACACTGTGGAAATGTTTCGTGAAGGCCGTACGATGGCCGCGTCCTCCCCCCCCCCCCCCCCCCCGAGCGCCGCCGCCTGCACCGAGAGCACGGCCGCCTACGCCGAGAGTGCCGCCGCATCTGCATTGAGCGCGGCTGCTTCCGCCGAGAGGGCGTCTGCGGCAGCCGACAGGGCAGCTGCAGCAACTGAGACGGCTACTGCTGCTGCTGCGACGGCGGGTGCAATCGCCGAGAGCGCTCGAGCTGCCGTCTGTGCCGCTGATGTCGCCCTGGCCCGGGTTGAGGCCATCCATGCCAAGATCAAGGATGCACACGCCAAGATATTTTAGGCCACCTCGGACTCCAGCATGCAACCCACGTCTGAAAAGGCGGCGGTGGCCATGGAGCACCTGCTTCCTCATGAGGTCGCCGAGCGGGAGCTGGAGATGCAGGAGGCGGCGGAGATCGAGGAGCGCCGGGAGGAGGAGTTGCGCGTGGCCGAGGTCGAGGTAGAGAAGAGCCTGTCCGTCGAGGAATCGGCGGTGGAGTACCAACGCGAGCTCTGGCGCAGCCACTACTACGAGTACTACAACCTTGAGGGCGGCGCCAAGGACGAGGACGAGGACGAGGACGCGGTCGACTTCAGCAGGGGGGACGCGGAGTCCACCAACGGCGGCATGTCACCAGGACAAGTCATCGACGTCTCATCTCACATCGGCGATGCATAGGCCGGCGCGGCGGCAGATTTTTAATTATGCGTACTTAGGCTTTGTTTTTAATGCCGGTCTTTTGTTAGAGCAATGTTTAGGTCAACTGGCTCTGTGTAATTACTAAAATTGCTCGATTCAGTAAGTGTGGTATGTCTACTGTACGCCCTTTTGTGTGCCCAAATTAGCAAGCGGTGTTAAATTATGCAATGACGTACCCGGGGAAATTTCCACCAAAATTTGAATTATCAAACTCATCCCATGCGCGTAAGGCAGAAGAATCGTTTGTGATGCACACAATCGTTCAAAGTGAATGGTCCGGCGGCACCGCGCGCAAAGTTTCCCTCCACATTTCCAAATTTTTGGCCTACCGGCAAAATATCTACCCCCGCCCCCTTCCCCCCTTCCCCACCCCCTTTCTCCCCGACCACAAGTCACATTTCCCCTGTTTCCTCCTTCATTCCTTCCTTGCTAAGCTATAGATGCTTCCTCGCTCTCGCCGTCTCGCATCCTACCGCCGGGCTCGCCATGGTCTTCTTCAAAGACATCTCCAGCGGTTCCTCCTCCAGCGACTACTCCTTCACCACCCGGGTATGCCTCTCTTCTCTCTCTCGGGCTATGACTTGGAATGAAGGATTTTTACCCGGAGGTCGATTTGAGTCATTTCTTCCTCTTATAGCTCCCTAAGACCATCAGTGGCAACGAATGGAGCGGGGTGGCTGAAGATCTATCCGCTCGTTGTCACCATCAATCTCCATGCGTGAAGCTACTTGCATTTGATTCTGTGGACACTGGGAGGAAGTTTCTGGCATGTGCAGGGAAGGTTACACCCTCTTCCGCTGTTACAAATCATTTGTTAGATGTGATTCAGACACTGTCACGGTCCCAACCCATTCATACCACACCTTCAACCAAACGCATCCTAAGACAGTGTCACAGTTTGTACCTAGTATCTTAAATTGTTGCCATCTCATCAGTGGTGCCATTAGAAAATTATTTCGCACCGCTTTAGCAGTTTGTGCAGCCAACTTTGGTCCACACATCCGAGCAGCCAAGCAGTAAAATACTAAATCTTTATGGCATGAAGGAACTGGGCATCGGAGCAACTAAGTGCTCCGGAGTCCGGGTCCCTGATTTTTTTTCCGCTGCATCGGCTCGCCAGTTCAGGGCATCAGTGTGAGATGTAGCAACAGTTGTCTTTACACCAGTTTTGGCATACATAGTGGACGGCCTTAGTGCTATTAGTTCTATGTTACTAAATTTGTGCATGTACACACCTGTTAGTACCAATTTGTTGTCATCCAAACACTGTCGCTATGTTGTTGCAGTTATATTTACCTTCCTCATAAAATGTTCAATTTGTTATTTATTGTACATGAGTAAGAACTTGTAGCATCGTTGTAGTTAATTATAGCTTCTGATGTTCCAGAATTTGGTTGTTGTCTCAGTACCAATTATTTCATTTGCACATTGATCTTTTTGAGAAGATATGTCATAATTAACATGTTTCTTCAGTTTTTCAAAATAAGCATTGGTGATTTTCTATGTTGCTATAAACCCATTTCCCCTACAATTGTTACTGATCCAATTTTAAATACTATAGGATGAACGGAAATGTTCTTACTTGGAGTGGGTTGATCAAGAGTGGCCACAGTCTTTGAAGATGTGCCTAACGAAGCTCTGGAGCATGTATGAGGAAGTGAACACAACTAGGCTTAGAGAAAGTCTTGTCAACGCTGAAGCATATTTCAAGATTCGGGATAAAAAAGTTGAAGGTGGAGAATGTGCTCAGATTTTTTTTAAAGACTTTGCTAAGATGGCGTTGGCGAAGGAGGAGGCACTTTCCCAGTTGGCCCGTGCAAAACGGGTTCTTACTGAACTGAAAGCAGAGGTGGATAAAACGAGCCTGGATGATCTCGATTAGGGAAATGAATATATTGTTCTTATGAAGTTGAACTAGCTATATGTTGTACTGTGCTGTTTTCATGTAGCTACCATACTGTGATGTTATAATATATTTATGTGCCTAATATGAAATTGGCAAACAGTTGTTCGATATGAAATGTGAATTTGCGTAATACTGGAATTATTAATTGTAAACTAATAAACCTGCTAAATGTGTCATGGACCTTTGCAAACGGTTCTAGCAGTAAAAGCGGTTGCGATGGATATCCCAATGCCACACAGTTTTCTTCATCAAATCATGTGTGATATAGTTGATAAAAGCAAACAGTTAAGCAAGGAAGACCGTGTGTGATAGTTACACCTTTCGCACACGAGCCTACACATAAAACTGTGTGGGATTTACGTCCGAACGGAAATGCTTTCCCTGGATTGACTGTGTGGGATGTACATAAGAACGGAAACGTATTCCTTGGATTGACTGTGTGTGATATACATACGAACGGAAATGTTTTTCTGGGATTCACCGTTTGGGATGTACATACTTACGGAAATGATTTTCTCGGATTACCTTGTGGGATGTACATACCTACGGAAATGATTTCTGGGATTCACCGTGTGGGATGTACATACCTACGGAAATGATTTTTGGGATTCACCGTGTGGGATGTACATACCTACGGAAATGATTGGGTTTCGATGCCTCGCCCGATCGCACACGGCCCCAGCCTGGGTCCCAGGAGGGCCTATCCCCGACGTTTTCTGGGTCGTGTGGGAAGGACACCCTATCGCACACACTCACTTGGCGATGGTTCCAAATGCTGTCGCAGTAAGGGGTAAAAAACCATTTGTTTAGGACCGACGCGCACCAGTGATTTGTCACTCCGATTGTCGGAGAGGTATCTCTGGGCCCTCTCGGTAATGCACATCACTATAAGCCTTGCAAGCAATGTGACTAATGAGTTAGTTGCGGGATGATGCATTACGGAACGAGTAAAGAGACTTGCCGGTAACGAGATTGAACTAGGTATGCTGATACCGACGAACGAATCTCGGGCAAGTAACATACCGATGACAAAGGGAACAACATATGTTGTTATGCGGTTTGACCGATAAAGATCTTCGTAGAATATGTAGGAGCCAATATGAGCATCCAGGTTCCGCTATTGATTATTGACCAGAGATGTGTCTCGATCATGTCAACATAGTTCTCGAACCCGTAGGGTCCGCACGCTTAACGTTCAATGACGATCGGTATTATGAGTTTATGTGTTTTGATGTACCGAAGTTAGTTCGGAGTCCCAAATGTGATCACAGACATGACGAGGAGTCTCGAAATGGTCGAGACATGAAGATTGATATATTGGAAGGTTATGTTTGGACACCGGAAAGGTTTCGGATGAGTTCGGGCATATACCGGAGTACCAGGGGTTACCGGAACCCCCCGGGGGCTAAATGGGCCTACATGGGCTTTAGTGGGAGAGAGAGGAGGCGGCCAAGAGGTGGGGGCGCGCCCCCCAAGCCCAATCCGAATTGGGAAGGGGGTCGGCCCCCCTTTCCTTCCTCTCCTCTTCCCCTTCCCCCCCTCCTATTAGGACTAGGAAAGGGGGGAAACCTACTCCTAGTAGGAGTAGGAATCCCCCCTTGGGGCGCACCATGAGGGCCGGCCGGCCCCCTCCTCCCCTCCTTTATATACGGGGGAGGGGGCACCCCATAGACACACAAGTTGATCTTTAGCCGTGTGCGGTGCCCCCCTCTACAGTTTTCCACCTCGGTCATATTGTCGTAGTGCTTAGACGAAGCCCTGCGTCGGTAACTTCATCATCACCGTCACCATGCCGTCGTGCTGACGAAACTCTCCCTCGGCCTCAACTGGATCAAGAGTTCAAGGGACGTCACCGAGCTGAACGTGTGCAGATCGCGGAGGTGCCGTGCATTCGGTACTTGGATCAGTTGGATCGCAAAGACGTTCGACTACATCAAACGCGTTACTAAACGCTTCCGCTTTCGGTCTACGAGGGTACGTGGACACACTCTCCCACTCGTTGCTATGCATCACCATGATAGATCTTGCGTGTGCGTAGGATTTTCTTTGAAATTACTGCATTTCCAAACAAGCAATTGATCTACAACATAGATATGCAAATACTATCAGGACTAAGTTCATGATAAATTTAAGTTCAATTAATCATATTACTTAAGAACTCCCACTTATATAGACATCCCTCTAGTCATCTAAATGATCACGTGATCCATATCAACTAAACCATGTCCGATCATCACGTGAGATGGAGTAGCTTTCAATGGTGAACATCACTATGTTGATCATATCTACTATATGATTCACGTTCGACCTTTCGGTCTCAGTGTTCTGAGGCCATATCTGCATATGCTAGGCTCGTCAAGTTTAACCCGAGTTTTCTACATGTGCAAAACTGGCTTGCACCCGTTGTATGTGAACGTAGAGCTTATCACACCCGGTCATCACGTGGTGTCTCAGCACGAAGAACTGTCGCAACGGTGCATACTCAGGGAGAACACTTATACCTTGAAATTTTAGTAAGGGATCATCTCTTAATGCTATTGTCATACTGAGCAAAATAAGATGCATAAAAGATAAACATCACATGCAATCAAAATATGTGACATGATATGGCCATCACCATCTTGTGCCTTTGATCTCCATCTCCAAAGTACCGTCATGATCTCCATCGTCACCGGCATGACACCATGATCTCCATCATCTTGATCTTTATCAACGTGTCGTCACATGGTCGTCTCGCCAACTATTGCTTTTGCAACTATTGCTATCGCATAGCAACAAAGTAAAGCAATTATATGGCGCTTGCATCTTATGCAAGAAAGAGACAACCATAAGGCTCCTGCCAGTTGCCGATAACTTTAAAAAAACATAATCATCTCATACAACAATTTATATCTCATCACGTCTTGACCATATCACATCACAACATGCCCTGCAAAAACAAGTTAGACGTCCTCTACTTTGTTGTTGCAAGTTTTACGTGGCTGCTACGGGCTTCTAGCAAGAACCGTTCTTACCTACGCATAAAAACCACAACGATTTTTCGTCAAGTGTGCTGTTTTAACCTTCAACAAGGACCGGGCATCATCAAACTCGATTCAACTAAAGGTGGAGAAACAAACACCCGCTAGCCGCCTGTGTGCGAAGCACGTCAGTAGAACCAGTCTCATGAATGTGGTCATGTAATGTCGGTTCGGGCCGCTTCATCCAACAACACAGCCGAATCAAAGTAAGACGTTGCTAGTAAGCAGTATGACTATTATGGCCCACAACTCTTTGTGTTCTACTCGTGCATATAACATCTACGCATAGACCTGGCTTGGATGCCACTGTTGGGGAATGTAGTATTTCAAAAAAAATCCTACGATCAGGCAAGATCTATCTAGGAGAAGCATAGCAACGAGCGAGGAGAGTGTGTCCACGTACCCTCGTAGACCGAAAGCGGAAGCGTTTAGTAACGCGGTTGATGTAGTCGAACGTCTTCGCGATCCAACCGATCCAAGTACCGAACGTACGGCACCTCCGTGTTCAGCACACGTTCAGCGCGATGATGTCCCTCGAGCTCTTGATCCAGTTGAGGACGAGGGAGAGTTCCGTCAGCACGACGGCGTGGCGATGGTGATGATGAAGTTACCGGCGCAGGGCTTCGCCTAAGCACTACGATGATATGACCGAGGTGTTAACTGTGGAGGGGGGCACCGCACACGGCTAGGAATAATTGATGTGTGTTCTAGGGGTGCCCTCCCGACGTATATAAAGGAGGGAGAGGGAGGGAGGCAGCCTAGGGCGCGCCCAAGTAGGAGGAATCCTACTTGGGCCCCTAGTCCAATTCGCCCCCCCCCCACCATATTTGGACAAGGGGGAAAGGAAGGAGGGGGAGGGGAATGAAGTAGGAGTCCTACTTCATACTATCCTTTTCCTCCTCTCCTTTCCCTTTCTCCCGACGTGGATGGCCCTATAGGGGGCGCACCAGCCCCTTGTGGGCTGGTGTGTTCCCTTACTTGGCCCATTAAGCCCATATCTTTGCCCGGGGTTGCCCGGAACCCCTTCCGGTGACCCGGTATCACCCGGAACACTTCCGGTGTCCAAATACCATCGTCCTATATATGAATCTTTACCTCTCGACCATTTTGAGACTCCTTGACATGTCCGTGATCTCATCCGGGACTCTGAACAAACTTCGGTCATCAAATCACATAACTCATAATACAAATCGTCATTGAACGTTAAGCGTGCGGACCCTACGGGTTCGAGAACTATGTAGACATGACCGAGACACATCTCCAGTCAATAGCCAATAACGGAACCTGGATGCTCATATTGGCTCCTACATATTCTATGAAGATCTTTATCGATCAAACATACGTTGTTCCCTTTGTCATCGGTATGTTAATTTCCCGAGATTCGATCGTCGATATCATCATACCTAGTTCAATCTCGTTACCGGCAATTCTCTTTACTCGTTATGTAATGCATCATCCCATGATTAACTCATTAGTCACATTGCTTGCAAGGCTTATAGTGATGTGCATTACCGAGAGGGCCCAGAGATACCTCTCCGATACACGGAGTGACAAATCCTAATCTCGATCTATGCCAACCCAACAAACACCTTCGGAGACATCTGTAGAGCATCTTTATAATCACCCAATTACGTTGTGACGTTTGATAGCACACAAGGTGTTCCTCCGGTATTCGGGAGTTGCATAATCTCATAGTCAGAGGAACATGTATAAGTCATGATGAAAGCAATAGCAATAAAACTAAACGACATTATGCTAAGCTAACGGATGGGTCTTGTCCATCACATCATTCTCTAATGATGTGATCCTGTTCATCAAATGACAACACATGTCTATGGTCAGGAAACATAACCATCTTTGATTAACGAGCTAGTCAAGTAGAGGCATACTAGGGACACTCTGTTTTGTCTATGTATTCACACATGTACTAAGTTTCCGGTTAATACAATTCTAGCATGAATAATAAACATTTATCATGATATAAGGAAATATAAATAACAACTTTATTATTGCCTCTAGGGCATATTTCCTTCAGTTCATTATTCATGCTAGAATTGTATTAACTGGAAACTTGATACATGTGTGGATACACAGTGGTACCTCTTGAGCATGCGTTGGTTTTCCCTTGAAGAGGAAAGGGTGATGTAGCAAAGTAGCGTAAGTATTTCCCTCAGTTTTTGAGAACCAAGGTATCAATCCAGTAGGACTACATGCATATCCCTCATACCTGCACAAACAATCAAGAACCTTGCAACCAACGCGATAAAGGGGTTGTCAATCCCTTCAAGGCCACTTGCAAAACTGAGATCTGATAAAGATAATAAGATAAATATTTTTGGTGTTTTTTGTATAGATTGGAAAGTAAAGATTGCAAAATAAACGGCGGCAGAAATAGCAAATTGATAGGAAAATAATATGATGGAAGATAAACCCGAGGGCCATAGGTTTCACTAGTGGCTTCTCTCAAGATAGCATAATCTACGGTGGGTGAACAAATTACTGTCGAGCAATTGATAGAAAAGCGCATAGTTATGAGAATATCTAGGCATGATCATGTATATAGGCATCACGTCCGTGACAAGTAGACCGAAACGATTCTGCATCTACTACTATTACTCCACACATCGACCGCTATCCGGCATGCATCTAGAGTATTAAGTTCATAAGAACATAGTAACGCATTAGGCAAGATGACATGATGTAGAGGGATAAACTCAAGGAATATGATATAAACCCCATCTTTTTATCCTCGATGGCAACAATACAATAGGTGCCTTGCTGCCCCTGCTGTCACTGGGAAAGGACACCGCAAGATTGAACCCAAAGCTAAGCACTTCTCCCATTGCAAGAAAGATCAATCTAGTAGGCCAAACCGAACTGATAATTCGAAGAGACTTGCAAAGATATTAAATCATGCATATAAGAATTCAGAGAAGAATCAAATATTGTTCATAGATAATCTTGATCATAAACCCACAATTCATCGGATCTCGACAAACACATCGCAAAAAGAATTACATCGAATAGATCTCCATGAAGATCGAGGAGAACTTTGTATTGAGATCCAAAGCGAGAGAAGAAGCCATCTAGCTAATAACTATGGACCCGAAGGTCTATGGTAAACTACTCACACATCATCGGAGAGGCTATGGTGTTGATGTAGAAGCCCTCCGTGATCGATTCCCCCTCCGGCGGAGCGCCGGAAAAGGCCCCAAGATGGGATCTCACGGGTACAGAAGGTTGCGGCGGTGGAAATAGGGTTTCATGGTGCTCCTGGATGTTTTCAGGGTATATGAGTATATATAGGCGAAAGAAGTAGGTCGGTGGAGCCACGAGGGGCGCACGAGGGTGGGGGGCACGCCTACCCCCCTGGGCGCGCCCTCCTACCTCGTGGCCGCCTCGTTGCCTCCTTGACGTCCACTCCAAGTCTCCTGGATTGCGTTTGTTCAAAAAACGATCCTCGCGAAGGTTTCATTCCGTTTGGATTCCGTTTGATATTCCTTTTCTGCGAAACACTGAAATAGGCAAAAAACAGCAATTTGCACTGGGCCTTCGGTTAATAGGTTAGTCCCAAAAATAATATAAAAGTGCATAATAAAGCCCATTAAACATCCAAACAGATAATATAATAGCATGGAACAATCAAAAATTACAGATACGTTGGAGACATATCAAGCATCCCCAAGCTTAATTCCTGCTCGTCCTCGAGTAGGTAAGTGATAAAAACAGAATTTTTGATGTGGAATGCTACCTAACATAATTTTCAAAGTAATTCTCTTTATTGTGGCATGAATGTTCAGATCCGAAAGATTCAAGATAAAAGTTTAATATTGACATAAAAATAATAATACTTCAAGCATACTAACTAAGCAATTATGTCTTCTCAAAATAGCATGGCCAAAGAAAGCTTATCCCTACAAAATCATATAGTTTGGCTATGCTTCATTTTCGTCACACAAAAATGCTCTCATCATGCACAACCCCGATGAGAAGCCAAGCAATTGTTTCATACTTTAGTAATATCAAACTTTTTTCAACTTTCACGCAATACATGAGCGTGAGCCATGGACATAGCACTATGGGTGGAATAGAATATAATGATGGGGGTTGTGTGGAGAAGACAAAAAGGAGAAAGTCTCACATTGACACGGCTAATCAACGGGCTAGGGAGATGCCCATCAATTCATGTCAATGCAAGGAGTAGGGATTGCCATGCAACAGATGCACTAGAGCTATAAATGTATGAAAGCTCAACAAAAGAAACTAAGTGGGTGTGCATCCAACTTGCTTGCTCACGAAGACCTAGGGCATTTGAGGAAGCCCATTGCTGGAATATACAAGCCAAGTTCTATAATGAAAAATTCCCACTAGTATATGAAAGTGACAAAATAAGAGACGCTCCATCATAAATATCATGGTGCTACTTTGAAGCACAAGTGTGGAAAAAAGGATAGTAGCATTATCCCTTTTATTTCTTTTCCTTTTTTTGGGCCTTTTCTTTTTTTGGCCTTTATTTTTTTATTTTTTTATTTGGGACAATGCTCTATTAATGATGATCATCACACTTCTATTTATTTACAACTCGATACTAGAACAAAATATGACTCTATATGAGTGCCTCCGGCGGTGTATCGGGATGGGCAATGAATCAAGAGTGACATGTATGATAAATTATGCATGGTGGATTTGCCACAAATACGATGTCAACTACATGATCAAGCAAAGCAATATGACAATGATGAAGCGTGTCATAATAAATGAAACGGTGGAAAGTTGCATGGCAATATATCTCGGAATGGCTATGGAAATGCCATAATAGGTAGGTATGGTGGCTGTTTTGAGGAAGATATAAGGAGGTTTATGTGTGATAGAGCATGTCATATCACGGGGGTTGGATGCACCGGCGAAGTTTGCACCAACTCTCAAGGTGAGAAAGGGCAATGCACGGTACCGAAAGCAATGATGGAAAGGTGAGAGTGCGTATAATCCATGGACTCAACATTAGTCATAGAGAACTCACATACTTATTGCAAAAATCTACAAGTCATCAAAAACCAAGCATTACGCGCATGCTCCTAGGGGGATAGATTGGTAGGAAAAGACCATCGCTCATCGCCGACCGCCACTCATAAGGATGACAATCAAAGAACACCTCATGTTTCAAATTTGTCACACAACGGTTACCATGCGTGCATGCTACGGGACTTGCAAACTTCAACACAAGTATTTCTCAAATTCACAACTGCTCAACTATCATGACTCTTATATTACCATCTTCATATCTCAAAACAATCATCAAGTATCAAACTTCTCATAGTATTCAATGCACTCTATATGAAAGTTTTTATTATACCCGTCTTGGATGCCTATCATATTAGGACTAATTTTATAGCCAAAGCAAATTACCATGCTGTTCTAAAGGAATCTCAAAATAATATAAGTGAAGCATGAGAGATCAATAATTTCTATAAAATAAAACCACCACCGTGCTCTAAAAGATATAAGTGAAGCACTAGAGCAAAATTATCTAGCTCAAAAGATATAAGTGAAGCACATAGAGTATTCTAATAAATTCCGATTTATGTGTGTCTCTCCAAAAGGTGTGTACAGCAAGGATGATTGTGGTAAACTAACAAGCAAAGACTCAAATCATACAAGACGCTCCAAGCAAAACACATATCATGTGGTGAATAAAAATATAGCCTCAAGTAAAGTTACCGATGGACGACGAAAGAGGGGATGCCTTCCAGGGCATCCCCAAGCTTAGGCTTTTGGTTGTCCTTGAATTTTACCTTGGGGTGCCTTGGGCATCCCCAAGCTTAGGCTCTTGCCACTCCTTATTCCAAAATCCATCAAATCTTTACCCAAAACTTGAAAACTTCACAACACATAACTCAACAGAAAATTTCATGAGCTCCTTTAGTATAGAAAACAAATCACCACTTTAAGGTACTGTAATAAACTCATTCTTTATTTATATTGGTGTTAAACCTACTGTATTCCAACTTCTCTATGGTTCATACCCCCCCCCCCCCCCCCCCCCGATACTAGCCGTAGATTCATCAAAATAAGCAAACAACACACGAAAAACAGAATCTGTCAAAAACAGAACAGTCTGTAGTAATATGTATCAAACGTATACTTCTGTAACTCCAACAATTTTGAACTAAATTGGTGGACGTGAGGAATTTTTCTATTAATCATCTGCAAAAAGAATCAACCTAAAATCACTCTCCAGTAAAAAATGGCAGCTAATCTCGTGAGCGCTAAAGTTTCTGTTTTTTACAGCAAGATCATAAAGACTTCACCCAAGTCTTCCCAAAGGTTCTACTTGGCACAAACACTAATTTAAATCATAAAACCACATCTAAACAGAAGCTAGATGAATTATTTATTACTAAACAGGAAAAAAAAGCAATAAACAAAAATAAAATTGGGTTGCCTCCCAACAAGCGCTATCGTATAACGCCCCTAGTTAGGCATAAAAGCAAGAATAGATCTAGGTATTACCATCTTTGGTATGCAATCCATAAGTGGATCTCATAACAGATTCATAAGGTAATTTAATTTTATTCCTAGGAAAGTGTTCCATGCCTTTCCTTAGTGGACATTGGAATCTAATATTTCCTTCTTTCATATCAATAATTGCACCAATCGTTCTAAGGAAAGGTCTACCAAGAATAATAGGACATGTAGGATTGCAATCTATATCAAGAACAATGAAATCTATGGGCACATAATTCCTATTTGCAACAATAAGAACATCATTAATCCTTCCTATAGGTTTCTTAATGGTGAAACCCGCAAGATGCAAATTTAAAGAACAATCATCAAATTCACGGAAACCTAACACATCACACAAAGTTTTTGGAATAGTGGAAACACTAGCACCCAAATCACACAAAGCATAGCATTCATGATCTTTAATTTTAATTTTAATAGTAGGTTCCCACTCATCATAAAGTTTTCTAGGGATAGAAACTTCTAATTCAAGCTTTTCTTCATAGGATTGCATTAAAGCATCAACGATATGTTTAGTAAAAGCTTTATTTTGATCATAAGCATGAGGAGGATTTAACACGGATTGCAACAAGGAAATACAATCTATCAAAGAACAATTATCATAATTAAATTCCTTAAAATCCAAAATAGTGGGTTCATTGCTATGTAAAGTTTTGACCTCTTCAATCCCAATTTTACCAATTTTTGCATCAAGATCTAGAAACTCCGAATCATTGGGATGACTTTTAACTAAAGTTGACGCATCTCCAGTCCCATCTTTATCAAGATTCATATTGGAAAACAAAGATTTAATAGGAGACACATCAATCACTTTTAGATCTTCATCATTATTACCTTGAAAACTAGAAGAACACGCTTTTACAAAGCAATCTTTTTTAGCATGCATCCTAGCGGTTCTTTCTTTGCACTCATCAATGGAAATTCTCATAGATTTGAGAGACTCATTGATATCATGCTTAGGTGGAATAGATCTAAGTTTCAAAGAATCAACATCAAGAGAAATTTCATCCACGTTCCTAGCCAACTCATCAATCTTAGACAATTTTTCTTCAAGCAAGGCATTGAAATTCTTTTGCGAAATCATAAATTCTTTTACACTAGTCTCAAAATCAGAGGGCATCTTATTAAAATTTCCACAAGAGTTGTTGTAGGAATTACGATAATTGTTAGAGGAATTACTAGGGAACGGCCTAGAATTAAAGATTCCTCTATACGCGTTGTTACCAAAATTGTTCCTACCAACAAAATTCACATCCATAGATTCATTATTATTCTCAATCAAAGTAGACAAAGGCATATCATTAGGATCAGAAGAAACACTCTTATTAGCAAACAATTTCATAAGTTCATCCATCTTTCCACTCAAAACATTAATCTCTTCTATCGCATGAACCTTTTTACTAGTAGATCTTTCGGTGTGCCATTGAGAATAATTAACCATAATATTATCTAGGAGTTTAGTAGCTTATCCTAAAGTGATTTCCATAAAAGTGCATCCCGCGGCCGAATCTAAAAGATTTCTAGAAGCAAAATTCAATCCGGCATAAAAATTTTGTATAGTCATCCATAAATTCAAACCATGTGTAGAGCAATTATGTATCATTAATTTCATCCTCTCCCAAGATTGTGCAACATGCTCATGATCAAGTTGCTTAAAATTCATAATATCATTTCTAAGAGAGATGATCTTAGCGGGAGGAAAATAGTTAGAGATAAAAGCATCTTTGCACTTATTCCATGAATCAATACTATTTTTAGGCAAAGAAGAAAACCAAGTTTTAGCATGATCTCTAAGTGAAAACGGAAATAGCTTCAATTTAACAATATCATTATCCACGTATTTCTTCTTTTGCATATCGCACAAATCAACAAAGTTGTTTAGATGGGTAGCGGCATCTTCACTAGGAAGGCCAGAAAACTGATCTTTCATAACTAGATTCATCAAAGCAGCATTAATTTCACAAGATTCAGCATCGGTAATAGGAGCAATCGGAGTGCTAATAAAATCATTGTTGTTGGTATTGGAAAAGTCACACAATTTAGTATTGTCTTGAGCCATCGTGACAATCAATCCAACACACAAGCAAACAAGAAGCAAGCAGAAAGAGACGGGCGGAAAAAGAGGGCGAATAAAACGGCAAAGGTGAAGTGGGGGAGAGGAAAACGAGAGGCAAATGGCAAATAATGTAATGCGAGGGATAAGAGTTTGTGATGGGTACTTGGTATGTCTTGACTTGTGCGTAGGTCTCCCCGGCAACGGCGCCAGAAATCGCACGTTGGCGGGAGATCAAATCTTGACTTGACTTGGCGTGAGCCTCCCCGGCAACGGCGCCAGAAATCCTTCTTGCTACCTCTTGAGCATGCATTGGTTTTCCCCTGAAGAGGAAAGGGTGATGCAGCAAAGTAGCGTAAGTATTTCCCTCAGTTTTTGAGAACCAAGGTATCAATCCGGTAGGAGACTACACGCAAATCCCTCGTACCTGCACAAACAATCAAGAACCTTGCAACCAACGCGATAAAGGGGTTGTCAATCCCTTCATGGCCACTTGCAAAAGTGAGTTCTGATAAAGATAATAAGATAAATATTTTTGGTATTTTTGTTGTATAGATTGGAAAGTAAAGATTGCAAAATAAACGGCGGCGGAAATAGCAAATTGATAGGAAAATAATATGATGGAAGATAGACCCGAGGGCCATAGGTTTCACTAGTGGCTTCTCTCAAGATAGCATAATCTACGGTGGGTGAACAAATTACTGTCGAGCAATTGATAGAAAAGCGCATAGTTATGATAATATCTAGGCATGATCATGTATATAGGCATCACGTCCGTGACAAGTAGACCGAAACGATTCTACATCTACTACTATTACTCCACACATCGACCGCTATCCAGCATGCATCTAGAGTATTAAGTTCATAAGAACAGAGTAACGCATTAGGCAAGATGACATGATGTAGAGGGATAAACTCAAGCAATATGATATAAACCCCATCTTTTTATCCTCGATGGAAACAATACAATACATGCCTTGCTACCCCTGCTATCACTGGGAAAGGACACCGCAAGATTGAACCCAAAGCTAAGCACTTCTCCCATTGCAAGAAAGATCAATCTAGTAGGCCAAACCAAAATGATAATTCGAAGAGACTTGCAAAGATATTAAATCATGCATATAAGAATTCAAAGAAGAATCAAATATTGTTCATAGATAATCTTGATCATAAACCCACAATTCATCGATCTCGAGAAACACACCACAAAAAGAATTACATCAAATAGATCTCTAAGAAGATCGAGGAGAACTTTGTATTGAGATCCAAAGAGAGAGAACAAGCCATCTAGCTAATAACTATGGACCCGAAGGTCTGTGGTAAACTACTCACACATCATCGGAGAGGCTATGGTGTTGATGTAGAAGCCCTCCGTGATCGATTCCCCCTCTGGCGGAGCGCCAGAAAAGGCCCCAAGATGGGATCTCACGGGTACAAAAGGTTGCGGCGGTGGAAATAGGGTTTCGTGGTGCTCCTGGATGTTTTTAGGGTATATGAGTATATATAGGCGAAAGAAGTAGGTCGGTGGAGCCATGAGAGGCCCACGAGGGTGGGGGCGCGCCTCCTACCTCGTGGCCGCCTCGTTGCTTCCTTGACGTCCACTCCAATTCTCCTGGATTGTGTTTGTTCCAAAAACGATCCTCGCGAAGGTTTCATTCCGTTTGGATTCCGTTTGATATTCCTTTTCTGTGAAACACTAAAATAGGCACACAAAAACAGCAATTTGCACTGCGCCTTTTGTTAATATGTTAGTCCCAAAAATAATATAACAGTGCATAATAAAGCCCATTAAACATCCAAAACAGATAATATAATAGCATGGAACAATCAAAAATTATAGATACGTTGGAGACGTATCACATAGACAAAACACCGTGTCCCTAGTAAGCCTCTACTAGACTAGCTCGTTAATCAAAGATGGTTAAGTTTCCTAACCATAGACATGTGTTGTCATTTGATGAACGAGATCACATCATTAGGAGAATGATGTGATGGACAAGACCCATCCGTTAGCTTAGCATAATGATCGTTCAGTTTTATTTCTATAGCTTTCTTCATATCATATACATATTCCTTTGACTATGAGATTATGCAACTCACGGATACCAGAGGAATGCCTTGTGTGCTATCAAACGTCACAACGTAACTGGGTGATTATAAAGATGCTCTAATGGTATCTCCGAAGGTGTTTGTTGGGTTGGCATAGATCGAGATTAGGATTTGTCACTCCGAGTATCGGAGAGGTATCTCTCGGCCCTCTCGGTAATGCACATCATAATAAGCCTTGCAAGCAATATGACTAATGAGTTAGTTGTGGGATGATGTATTACGGAACGAGTAAAGAGACTTTCCAGTAACAAGATTGAACTAGGTATGAAGATACTGACGATCGAATCTCGGGCAAGTAATATACCGATGACAAAGGGAATAACGTATGTTGTCATTACGGTACGACCGATAAAGATCTTCGTAGAATATGCGGGAACCAATATGAGCATCCAGGTTCCACTGTTGGTTATTGACCAGAGAGGTGTCTCGGTCATGTCTACATAGTTCTCGAACCCGTAGGGTCCGCACGCTTAACGTTCGATGACGATTTTGTATTATATGAGTTATGTGATTTGGTGACCGAATGTTGTTCGGAGTCCCGGATGAGGACGGACATGAAGAGGAGCCTCGAAATGGTTGAGAGGTAAATATTCATATATAGGACGATAGTATTCGGACACTGGAAGTGTTCTGGGGTTAACGGGTACGTATCGGGTCACTGGAAGGGGTTCCGGGCAACCCCCGGCAAACTATGTGGGCCTAATGGGCCAAGAGAGGGACAGAACAGCCCCTAAGGGGCTGGTGCGCCCCCCCCCCCCCATATGGGCTGGCCAAATTGGAGTAGAAAAGGGGAAGGAGGAAAGGAAAAAGGGAATAGGATTCCCCCTTCCCCCTCTTCCCTTCCTACTCCGAATAGGAATAGGAAAGGGGGGAGGCCGAACTGGGAGGACCCCAAGTAGGATTCCTCCTACTTGGGGCGCCCCCTTGGCTGCCTCTCCTCCCCTCCAACCTATATATATGAGGGGGGCACCGCTAGAACACAAAACAAACATTGTTAGCCATGTGCGGCGCCCCCCTCCATAGTTTACGCCTCCGGTCATATTCACGTAGTGCTTAGGCGAAGCCCTGCGCGGATCACTTCACCATCACCGTCACCATGTCGTCGTGCTAACGAAACTCTCCCTCAACACTTTGCAAGATCGAGAGTTCGAGGGACGCCATCGAGCTTAACGTGTGCAGAACTCGGAGGTGCGGTACGTTCGGTGCTTGATCGGTCGGAACGAGAAGAAGTTCGACTACATCAACCATGTTGTCACACGCTTCCGCTTTCGGTCTATGAGGGTACATGGACACAGTCTCCCCCTCTCGTTGCTATGCATCTCCTAGATAGATCTTGTGTGAGCATAGGAAATTATTTGAAATTTCATGCTACATTCCCCAACAAGACATGTGTTGTCATTTGATGAACGGGATCACATCATTAGGAGAATGATGTGATGGACATGACCCATCCGTTAGCTTAGCATATTGATCTTTCGGTTTTATTGCTATAGCTTTCTTCATGTCATACACATATTCCTTTGACTATGAGATTATGCAACTCACGGATACCGGAGGAATGCCTTGTGTGCTCTCAAACGTCACAACATAACTGGATGATTATAAAGATGCTCTACAGGCATCTCCGAAAGTGTTTGTTGGGTTGGCATAGATCGAGATTAGGATTTGTCACTCCGAGTATCGGAGAGGTATCTCTGGGCCCTCTCGGTAATGCACATCATAAGAAGCCTTGCAAGTAATGTGACTAATGAGTTAGTTGCGGGATGATGTATTACGGAACGAGTAAAGAGACTTGCCGATAACGAGATTGAACTAGGTATGAAGATACCGACGATCGAATCTCGGGCAAGTAACATACCGATGACAAAGGGAATAACGTATGTTGTCATTACGGTACGACCGATAAAGATCTTCATAGAATATGTAGGAACCAATATGAGCATCCAGGTTCCGCTGTTGGTTATTGACCGGAGAGGTGTCTCAGTCATGCCTACATAGTTCTCGAACCCGTAGGGTCCGCACGCTTAACGTTCTATGACGATTTTGTATTATATGAGTTATGTGATTTGGTGACCGAATGTTATTCGGGGTCCCGGACGAGATCACAGACATGACGAGGAGTCTCGAAATGGTCGAGAGGTAAAGATTGATATATAGGACGATAGTATTTGGACTCCGGAAGTATTCCAGGGGTACCGGTTACATATCGGGTCACCGGAAGGGGTTCCGGGCATCCCACCGGCAACTACATGGGCCTAATGGGCCAAGAAGGGGACAGGCCAGCCCCTAAGGGGCTGGTGCACCCCATGTAGGCTGAAATAGGGGGGAAGGAAAGAGGAGAAGAGAGAAAGGAAGGGGAGGGATTCGGCCTCCCCCTTCCTTCTCTCCCCCTCCTCCTTCCTTCCTCCTCCGGGAATTATGGTAAGGGGGGGAATAGGATTAGGGCCCCAAGTACGATTCCTCCTACTTGGGCACCCCCTTGGCTGCCCCTCTCCCTCCCACCTATATATATGAGGGGGGAGGCGCCTAGAAGTAACAACAACTTCTGTTAGCCGTGTGCGGCGCCTCCCTCCATAGTTTACACCTCCGGTCATATTCACGTAGTGCTTAGGCGAAGCCTTGCGCGGATCACTTCATCATCACCGTCACCACGCCATCGTGCTGACAGAACTCTCCCTTGACACTTTGCTGGATCAAGAGTTCGAGGGACGTCATCGAGCTGAACATGTGCAGAACTCGGAGGTGTCGTACGTTCGGTGCTTGATCGGTCGGAACAAGAAGAAGTTCGATGATACGTCTCCAACGTATCTATAATTTTTTATTCCATGTTGTTATATTATCAATCTTGGATGTTTTATAATAATTTTATAGTCATTTTATATCATTTTTTGGTACTAACCTATTGACATAGTGCCAAGTGCCAGTTGTTGTTTTCTGCATGTTTTTTACATCGCAGGAAATCAATATCAGACGGAGTCCAGATGCAATGAAACTTCACGGAGATTTTTTTGGACCATATGATGTAACTCTTTTGCGGTGTGTTTGTTGGGATCGATGAACTTTGAGTTTATGATCAGATCTATCTTTTTATATCCATGAAAGTTATTTGAGTTTCTTTGATCTCTTATATGCATGATTGCTTATAGCCTCGTATTTCTTCTCCGAAATTTGGGTTTTGTTTGGCCAACTTGATCTATTTATCTTGCAATGGGAAGAGGTGCTTTGTAGTGGGTTCCATCTTATGGTGCTTGATCCCAATGACAGAAGGGGAACCGACACGTATGTATCGTTGCTACTAAGGATAAAACGATGGGGTCTATCTCTACATAGATAGATCTTGTCTACATCATGTCATCGTTATTATTGCATTACTCCGTTTCTCCATGAACTTAATACACTATATGCATGCTGGATAGCGGTCGATGTGTGGTGTAATAGTAGTAGATGCAGGCAGGAGTCAGTCTAATCTTGGACGTGATGCCTATGTAATGATCATTGCATGGATATCGTCGTGATTATTTGAAGTTCTATCAATTGCCCAACAGTAATTTGTTCACCCACCGTTTGCTATTTTTCTCGAGAGAAGCCACTAGTGAAACCTATGGCCCCCGGGTCTCTTTCTCATATATTTGCCTTTGCGATCTATTTTTTTGCACTTATTTTCAGATCTATTAAACCAAAAATACAAAAATACCTTGCTGCAATTTATTATTATTTATTTTATTTGGAATTCGATCTATCAATCTACTACAATTTTATCTCACGTCCGTCTGCCTATCTTGAGGCGCCGTACCTGGAAGGGATTGACAACCCCTTTAACACGTCGGGTTGCGAGGATTTGTTATCTGTGTGCAGGGGCTGTTTACGTTGTGTTGCTTGGTTCTCCTACTGGTTCGATAACCTTAGTTTCATATCTGAGGGAAATACCTACCGCCGTTGTGCTGCATCATCCCTTCCTCTTTGGAGAAAAACGGACGTAGCTTCAAGCGACATCAAAAAGAATTTCTGGCGCCGTTGCCGGGGAGGATCTTCAACATACACCAGGTTCCTAATAACATATCTCATCTCCTTGCAATTTACATTATTTGCCTTTTGCCTCTCGTTTTCCTCTCCCCCACTTCACAAAAGTTTGCCATTTTATTCGCCCTCTTTTTCATTCGCCGTTTTCTTGTCAGATCTCATGTTTGCTTGTGTTGCCATGTGTCTTCTATTTGCTTGCATCTTCGCTTGCTAAAAATCAATTGATATGGATCCTCATCCACTTGCTAATCTTTTCAAGAGATCCAATTATGATGAACCAATTGCTAGTGAGTTAAGTGCACTAGATTATCTTTATGAAGTTTTGCTTGAGAATCATGAATCTGAAAATTGTGATGAAGAAATTTATGAAGTGATTCATGATAGCTCCTTGAATGAAAAGCATGATTGCAATAATTTTACTATAAATTCTATTAATGTCAATTGTGCTAATAATATGCAAAACCCCAAGCTTGGGGATGCTTGTTTTGTCATGTCCGCTACTTATTGCAATGATCATGATTGGGGTGATAATGTTTCTTATGATCTTGAAAATTTATTTAAGCCTCATGATGAATATGTTTGCGATAATATTGAAAGTGGGTTTGGAAGAGTGTCAACTTTAGTTAAAAATAATCCCACATATTTGGAGAGTGTTCAATCTTATGAAATTTGTGATGAAAGTGGGTTTGGAGAGATCATGACTTTATTTGATGATAATCCCACTATTTTGGAAGAGTGTCAACTTTGCATGCATGTGGATCATAAAGAGAAAATTTTATATGATAGTTATATTATTGAATTTGATCATGATCCTACATATAATTATTATGAGAGAGGAAAATATGGTTGTAGAAATTTTCATGTTATTAAATTTCCTCTCATTGTGTTAAGATTGTTAATGTTTTATTCCTCTCCTTTACATACGCTACATGCTTCATGTTTTGATAATTTGTTTTCCTATAAAATTCCAATGCATAGGAAGTATGTTAGACTTAAATGTGCTTGTCACATGTTACATGATGCTCTCTTTGTGTTTCAATTCTTTTCTTTCATGCGAGCATCATAAAAATTATCTATGCCTAGCTAAGGGCGTAAAACTATAGCGCTTGTTGGGAGGCAACCCAATGAATAAAATTTATTTTTGCTTTTTGCTTTCTGTCCTTGTGTGTTTGCACAATTATGCTATTGTTATGATTATGTTTTTTATGTTTTAATTAGTGTTTGTGCCAAGTAAAGCCTTTAGGATCTTCTTGGGTGATAGTTGTTTGATCTTGCTGAAAAACAGGAACTTTTGCGCTCACAAAAACAATTCTCATCTTTTACCAGAGCGTGATAAAATGCCAATTATTTATGCAGAAGATTAATATACAAATTGCTCAGGTCATCCTAATTTTTCAGAATTTTTGGAGTTCCGGAAGTTTTCGAACAAGTCAGATTGCTACAGACTGTTCTGTTTTGACAGATTCTGTTTTCTTTGCGTCGTGTGCTTGTTTTGATGGCTCTATGGTTTTATTTGATGAGTTTTTGCCATAGAAAAGTTAGAATACAGTAGATATAATGCAAAAACAAAATATTAATTGGTTTGGTACAGTACTTATAGTAGTGATTTGCTTTCTTTTACTAACGGATCTCACGAAGGTTTTGTTGAGTTTTGTGTGATTGGAGTTTTCAAGTTTTGGGTTATCTTACGATGGATGAAGGAATAAGGAGTAAGAAGAGCCTAAGCTTGGGGATGCCCCGGCATCCCAAGCTATTATCGAAAAATGAGCAAACAACTAAGCTTGGGGATGCCCCCGAGTGGCATCCCCTCTTTCTTCTAACGACCATCGGTATTTTACTCGAAGCTATATTTTTATTCGTCACATACTATGTGTTTTTCTTGGAGCGTCTTGTATGATATGAGTCTTTGCTCGTTTTATTTTGTGTTTATGTCTTGATCCCTTGTTGGACACACCTTTTTGAGAGAGCCAAAATTATGTTATGACTTGTCAGAATTGCTCTCTATGCTTCACTTAAACTTTTATGAGCTATGGACTTGCTCTAGTGCTTCACTTATATCCTTTTAAGCACGGTGTGCTTTCGTATTTTTGAAGAAATGCTCTCTTGCTTCACTTAGATTTATTTGAGAGTTAGTAAATTGTTCAAGAAATTCTCTCTTGCTTCACTTAAATTAATTTGAGAGAAAGAAAAATTATGCTCATGATCTTCACTTATATTGGTTTGAGCTTGTCAAAAGCAACACATAAAAATTAGTCCCAAAGTGATAGATATCCAAGAAGGATATAATAAAAACTTTCATGAAGATCGCTGGACAAAATAAACTTGATTCTTAGTAATAGTTTTGTTTTATGATGATGTGATATGTGAGTTATGTTGATGAGTAATTATGCTTTAGTAAGAATATTGGTGCTAAGGTTTGTGATTCCCTATGCAAGCACAAAAGTCAATAGTCATGCAATGAAATTATATCCTACTTGTGGTGCATTATTCGGTGTTAATTATGCTTAATGCTTGCTTATGAGATTATCCGTTTCTTGGTTGGTCGCTTCTCAATCTTTTGCTAGCCTTCATTTTGCACTAAGTATGATCACTACTTGTGCATCCAAAAACCTTTAAACCAGTTTTGCCACATGAGTCCACTATATCTACCTATATGCGGTATTCTTTTGCCATTCTAAGCAAATTTGCATGTGCCATCTCTAATTTTCAAAGTAAACTTCTCTTTTGTGTGTTCGTTTCGCTCGCGGAGCGGTGAGGGGTGGCTAATATTTTCCATGCTAGATGTGTTATTCTCACGATGAGTGTTTATTCACTTGTCATTGCACAAAAGTAAGGCAAAGGTATTAGGGATGCCCAATCCCGAAATGAAAAATGAATTTACTTTATGTTGTCAAATAATAAATTTCTTGGAAAGTGTTGGTATGGAAGGCACCCATGGATACGGCTAGCCATGGAAAGTGAAAGTATGGTTAAAAAGGAATAAACTTTATTTTCTGTTTAGGAACCGCCTATGATATATCTAGCATGGAAAGTGTTGGGAACTCTAAGTCGTTTTCGTTGGTGGGATGGATACACCTCCCAAAATGTTTTTATCTCTAAGTTTTTCGCTTTGAGCTCTGGCACCTCTACAAATCCCCACTTCCCTCCGCGAAGGGCCTTTCTTTTACTTTATGCAATTTTCTTTTTGAATTTGAGTCTCCATCTTCTCTTATAAAAGCACCAACTAGGAGGCAATATGATCGTACTTTAGTATTGGATGTAGCTAATATGCGAGTGTGTTTCATGAATGGATCAATGATTGAGCATGATGGGCCAGGGATAACTTATTTTAGCATTGTTATTTTGAAAGACATGGTTGGTTGTTGATATGCTTGAGTATTTAAATTATCATGTCAAAACTAGACTATTGCTTTGAACAATATAAAAGTCCAAATGTCCATGCTATAAAGAAAAGAAATATGATATGACATGTTAGGCAGCATTCCACATCAAAAATTCTGCTTTTATCACTTCCCTACTCGAGGACGAGTAGGAGTTAAGGTTGGGGATGTTGATACGTATCCAACGTATCTATAATTTTTTATTGTTCCATGCTGTTATATTATCAATCTTGGATGTTTTATAACCATTTTATAGTCATTTTATATCATTTTTGGTACTAACCTATTGACATAGTGCCAAGTGCCAGTTGTTGTTTTCTGCATGTTTTTTACATCGCAGGAAATCAATATCAGACGGAGTCCAAATGCAATGAAACTTCACGGAGATTTTTTTTGGACCAGAAGGAACATAATGGGCCCTGGTTGCGCCTGGGGGATGCTCCAAGGAGAGCACAACCCACCAGGGCGCGCCATGAGGCCCAGGCGCGCCCTGGTGGGTTGTGCCCACCTCGGGTGCCCCCGGACCGCCTCTTTGCTCTATAAATACCCAAATATTCCCAAAATCCTAGGGGGGTCGACAAATATTGATCCAGCCGCCGCAGAGTTTAGAACCACCAGATCCAATCTAGACACCATCTCGGATGGGGTTCACCACCTCCATTGGTGCCTCTCCGATGATGCGTGAGTAGTTCTTTGTAGACCTTCGGGTCCGTAGTTAGTAGCTAGATGGCTTCCTCTCTCTTCTGTGAATTCTCCATACAATGGTCTCTTGGAGATCCATATGATGTAACTCTTTTGCGGTGTGTTTGTTGGGATCGATGAACTTTGAGTTTATGATCAGATCTATCTTTTTATATCCATGAAAGTTATTTGAGTTTCTTTGATCTCTTATATGCATGATTGCTTATAGCCTCGTATTTCTTCTCCGAAATTTGGGTTTTGTTTGGCCAACTTGATCTATTTATCTTGCAATGGGAAGAGGTGCTTTGTAGTGAGTTCCATCTTACGGTGCTTGATCCCAATGACAGAAGGGGAACCGACACGTATGTATCGTTGCTACTAAGGATAAAACGATGGGGTATATCTCTACATAGATAGATCTTGTCTACATCATGTCATCGTTCTTATTGCATTACTCCGTTTCTCCATGAACTTAATACAACAGATGCATGCTGGATAGCGGTCAGTGTGTGGAGTAATAGTAGTAGATGCAGGCAGGAGTCGGTCTACTATATCTTGGACGTGATGCCTATGTAATGATCATTGCCTGGATATCGTCGTGATTATTTGAAGTTCTATCAATTGCCCAACAGTAATTTGTTCACCCACCGTTTGCTATTTTTTTCGAGAGAAGCCACTAGTGAAACCTACGGCCCCCGGGTCTCTTTCTCATATATTTGCCTTCGCGGTCTACTTTTTTGCATTTATTTTCAGATCTATTAAACCAAAAATACAAAAAATACCTTGCTGTAATTTATTATTATTTATTTTATTTGGCGTTCGATCTATCAATCCACTACAATTTTATCTCACGTCCGTCTGCCTATCTTGAGGCGCCGTACCCGGAAGGGATTGACAACCCCTTTAACACGTCGGGTTGTGAGGATTTGTTATGTGCAGGGGCTGTTTACGTTGTGTTGCTTGGTTCTCCTACTGGTTCGATAACCTTGGTTTCATATCTGAGGGAAATACCTACCGCTGATGTGCTGCATCATCCCTTCCTCTTTGGGGAAAAACCGACGTAGCTTCAAGCGACATCATTCGACTACATCAACCGCGTTGTCAAACGCTTCCGCTTTCGGTCTACGAGGGTACGTGGACAGACTCTCCCCCTCTCATTGCTATGCATCTCCTAGATAGATTTTGCGTGAGCGTAAGAATTTTTTAAAATTGCATGCTACATTTTCCAACACTTTAATGGTCCCTTGTGGTCTTGTTGAAGGTCACACGGGGAGAATCTTACAATCTCTAATTGAGACGCGACACTGGGCTCTTACCCGCCACCGGCACCATGAAGATGATCGCATGGAATTGTCGGGGTATGGGGCGGGGACGCCGCTACGAGCGTATGACATTCTTGGCAAACCTCATCCACTCCACAAAGGCGTCAGTAATTTTTACTTCAGGAATTAAATCCTCCAAAGTTTCCTCCAGTGATCTTATAAACTGTTTTGATATCTTCGATGGTATTGTAGTTCCTTCAAGGGGATCTTTTGGAGGGTTATGGCTGATGTAGAATGATGAGTTGAGTGTCTCTGTGGATAGTGACTCGTTTTATGCTACCTTAGCAAATATAGTTCATATAGCCACGAGTATTGAGTTTGGTTTAGTATGTATCTATGGTAACCCATACCACCATGAGCCTAATGTAATATGCAAGCGGGTTGGGAATTTTGTGCATGATAACCTAGGTAAGCCTATGATATGTAAGGGAGACCTTAATGATATCATGTATGATGTAGATAAATGTAACGTCAACGTAAATTATTACCATATAGCTGCTTTCCACACGTTGGTGAAGAATCGTGGTCTCTTTTACATCAGTTACAGTAGTCCGGCTTGTACTTGGCGCAGTAGACAACATACTCTTAATCCTATTTACAAAAGTTTAGACCGTTATCTTATTAATTCTGATTGGTGTTTTGTCTGCCCTAACACGAAAGTGCTTAATTTTCCCATTATTTTGAGTGGCCATGCTCCTATTTTAATCTCTACTAATGGGCAGGCCAAAGCAATCGTTTAAGTTTGAGAATTGGTAGTTAACGAAGAGTGATTTTTAGGCTCGTGCCAAAGTAGCTTGGAATATCAATAAGAATGCACCGTTTTATGTAACGACTAATGCTTTTGCTCTATATATTAGAGAAAATTGACATGCTAGAACAAAGAGAATGGTCGTGCTGTATCACAGAAGTTGCCATGCTACATCAAAGAAAAATGCCATGCAAAAAAAGATTCGAATAGGGATTCCATGTATAAAAGCCTAATACATAGAAGTTGCCATGCTATAGATAAAAAAAAGTGCCACTACTTCAGGATTTCCATCTATGGACAATACAGAAAGTTGTCATCTGAATGAGATCTATGTAATTTTTCTTTTCTCTTTGTCATCGGTATGTTACTTGCCCGAGATTAAGCGGTGATGCGGAAGGAGAAGGGAGCAACCAGAGTGAGCAGTTTGAGCTGTCGCGCCAGGGGTAAATGGAGCGCATGGTTTGCGACACAGGAGTCGCCACGCTGTGGATCGGACACACCATGATGTGTTGTGCCAAGAACGTTTCCAGAGAACGTTAGTTCATTATGATTTCCGAAAGTGAATGTCTTACAGAGTTATGCTTGTTTTGGGTTTCATAGATAATTGAAACCGGCCCAATGCCAAAATCTTTTGCCACCTGTAAACTCTTCTTTTTAATAGATGATGAAAAAAGGCAAATCATTTGTCCCCGTTAGAAAAATATAACAAAAGTATGAGAGAAAACTTGTGTATGCTTTCTGGTGATCGAAGAAAGACTATGAAAACTTCACTTCATGGTCCATGAAGAACCTAACACTTTACATACTCTCTCCGTCCGTAACGTAGTGCATATAAATTTTTTGAAAAAGTCAAATTGTACAAACTTTGATCAAGTTTATGGAGAAAACTATTTATATCCATAATATCAAATATATACAATATGAAAGTTCGTCTTCTGATGATCTATCTAATGATAGGTATTTGGTATTTCAAATGTATATACTTTTCTCTATAAACTTGGTCCAAGTTTGTAAAATTTGATTTTTTGAAAAGTCTGTACACACTACATTGTGGAACAGAGGGAGTACCAAAGTGTCTTAAAACATCCAGACGAAGACTAACCCCATTACGCCTGGGGCTCAACATCATGATAGATTCGATGTTGGCTGATTCTTGGATAAAGCAATTGGGCGATAGGTCGGATCGCAAAAGTGCTTCTCTTCGGCAGTAAAAGAGACGATTTCCAGTGCATTCTTTTTCATGTCAACCGCAACCTGCCGTTCCTCGTCGTGTCCAGGATACATGATTCGCCTGAATATCATGTATAGAATATCTTGGTCCATGCTCAGGGTGGGGCCATACCAAATAAGGTTGCTCCAGGATAGCTTTTCTGCCTTGACTTCCGGCAGCTTAGACACCAAAAAGGAGTGCATTTCATCAGTTAACGGGATGTCATCAGTGTCCACGGTACAGCCGGCATGCCAGTCCCCTGAAGAAACTATCATATTCCAAGCAGTCGCCTTCCAGCCATAGTCGACACGTCTACCCTCCAAGCTCACGCCATCGTCCTCCTCCTTGTCCTCCTCGTCGTCTCCATGAAAATGTATCTCAACAAACTTGAGCACGTCGCCGACGCAGACGACGTCCCGTAGCGACCGAGCGGAGCACGTCGCGAAGCGATGCTCGTTGCCGGGCATTGGGCCGGGCAGCGGGACGAAGCGCGTCGTGAAGTCCTCGTCGTCGGCGAGATTGCACACCACGATGCCCCACCAGAGGTCCACCCAGCCCAGCGAGTCTCCGCCGACGGCGATCACCTTGTCGGTCCTGTGGCTCCACACGTAGTTCTGGTCGGTGCTGGGGTCGAGCGGGGCCAGCCTCGTGCTCCAGGCCTTGGTCCTGGACGAGTAGAGCAGGAGCTCGTAGTCGCGGGCGCGGCCGCCGTCGGCGTACTTGACGCCGACGCCGACGGCCACCACGTAGGCGCCCCCGCCGCCGCGGGGCAGGATGCCGGGCGCCTTGAGGCGGTTGAAGCGGCGGCTCGTCGCCGGCGGCGGCGGGAGCGGCTCGAGCGACGACGGGCTCCCGCGGCCCGCCCCCCACCTGTACACGAGATAATGCCCCGACCGCGACCGGTTCCTGATCAAGGTGACGTGGAGAAGCGCGACGTCGCCCCCCGCGCCGACCACGGAGGAGTCGTTCTCGAAGGCCAGGGCTTCATCCTGCACGCAGCGGCAGTGGACGACGAAGGAGGAGACTTCCGGCGGGTCGAGGAGCCGGAAGGACACCTCCACCGGTCCACCTCGGGCACCGCCCGCGCCAGGTTTTCGTATTTCACCTGGGCTTTCGCGGTGGAAGCCTGGGCTGTGGCGGAGGCCAGGCTCTCCCAGCGGTACTTGCCGCATCTCGTCGCGGTGTCGAGGAGGATCCAGTCAGGAGAGCTGCTAATTGCGCTGGACCGCTGGTGGCATCATCGTGGACAATCGGCGTGGCCATGGGGCGACAAGTATCGGGAATTAATTAGGGACTCTCCTCAGATTCCTACTTTTTGAGTTACTGTATAAAATAGAGGTCGTGACTGGCGAGCCAAACATTGAATCCGTTCCGTGTTTGCATTGGACTTCTTGACCGACTGGGCGTACTGGCTATTGGTTTGGTAGTATATGTATATAGCATAATAATTGAAGCAATTTCTCTAAAATTATTATTACGAAACTAATAATCAAACTACATTTCGAACTGCAAACAGCACCGATATACAGTACAAACAAGAAACCCTCGTATTGGTCGATCACATATTTGAAACAATTAAGATGAACAGGTGAGTTACCACCCACCATAAGTTAGCTACATCGTATAATAAATACGTGAAAGGCGCAACACTGCATTGTCAATTAAGCTAACCGACTGAACAACAAAGTGTTACATGGAAACAAATTGACTATGACACAAAGCCTTGCCAAAACATTCCTTGCTAACACTAGGAGCTCAGCTTTCATCTATTCAACCAGCTTCAAGCTCTGCAAGAACAGACCTTACTTCCTACTACAAGCAAAGAACTCACCCTGACACTAACTTATCTCTCTTCCTCAGAAAAAGAACAAAACTTCATTATTCAGCAGAACACAAGTCACCTGCCCGTCCACACCACATGCATAGCCACTTCGAGACTCAACGCCTCAAATGTGCATTAAACAACCCCATCTTGAAGATATGTGCTGAACGAAATGCACTCAGAATCTCTCACCAAATCTGAAGAAGACGGTTCCAGCCCCAGTATTGTGATCTACGATGTACTCTCCTCTTACCAAGCCAAGCTTGACGCCAACACCATAAGAAGATCCATGGCCAACGCGTCGGAAGAACTCAGTGGGGTTCCCTTTCACATCCTTGGAACTCCCAAGGTCAGTGCCATGCTCCGCAAATCCATAAACATATGTGTTCTTCACGGGTATGCGCACCTCACCAGCAACCTGTGTGGATTAAGAGGCAAATAAACATGAGTTGCCAACAAAGCAACGACCAACATATCTTACACTAAATTATGTGATGACACATGTCAATTATTTACACTTGTCCACCAATCTAATGAAATAGATCAAAAGAAAAGCAGTAACTCAAAAAACACAACATGATTGATGTGAAAAATGATGCAACAACAACAAAGCCTTTTGTCCCAAGCAAGATGGGGTAGGCTAGAGATGAAGACCAACAGAAAACCTGTGAAACCCCCAAAAGAAGAGAGTACATGTGAAAAATGATGCATTGGAATAATTCCAAGTTCTGTAGTATCGCCTCTGTTTCGAATTATAAGACGTTTTGGATATTTTAATATGGACTACATACGGACTGAAATGAGTGAACAAACACACTGAAACACATCTATATACATCCGATTCAGAAAAAAAGTTAGAACCATCTTACAATTCAGAACAGAGGAAATACTACTCAGTTACTAACACATAACATACATAATTGGTGTGAAAAAATGATGAGTCAGAATAAATTCCAAGTTCTGTAGTACTCACCTCCAGAACATTCCTAGATGCACCCAGTTCACCCATACCATAGCCCCTAACTGAGTAAGGTCCTCCAAGTGTAAATGCATCATAGCTTGGCAGATCTCCTACACAACCTGCATAATGACCATGAAGAACCAACACAGCTGGCAGCGGCTTGCCAACACCTTTCTCTTGATTATTTAAATTAATGAACTTTGTCAATGTAAGCTGATGACGGTTGAAGAGTGGGCTTTTGCTTCCGATCCCAAGACCTTGATCCAACTGCAGTTAACAAGAAAAATCTCATAAGAATATATCGCCACAAAATTTCCTACAAGCGCATGATTGTATTAGACAGTAACAGAGACAAGTTCACAGGCTTGCCATTTAACAAATAAATTACAGACTGTTATTGAACATATATAATATAACGAAAACATTCACCGGAATGTGACCAAACTAATTTTATGGACTGTGTGGAACGCTCGAGGTTGAAGCAAATATTAACCATAAAGAGGTCTTGTCCTTTTCACACTATTAAGTATAGGATTTTAACCTTGTCTGGAGCCGCTTAGTAATAACTAAAGGTTTGCTTTGTGTTTTCAGAAACATAAGGCTGCAGGTCAGCATACCTGGAAAATACATCTGTCGCCAATGACTGCACCATTTACAAACTCTGTATTGTCTCGAGTAATATTTGCTTGTAGAAATGCCATTCGATCTACACCAGTACCACTGAGGGTTGTGGGAGGTCCATCCATGCTCAAGCCGCCACTAGGCATTGCCCGAGAACCATGTGTACAGATACTGTTGGTTTCATCACGTGTTGTGATTTCTTCCACGACGAGGCCATATGTGAATTTGCTCTGCCTTGTGAAGCTCTGAAATCCAGAGGTGTATTCTCCTCATGTTGAGACATTTCTTGAATAGTAGTCTATGAAAAACAAAAGATGTACAAGGTGATATCAGTTTGTGCAAACCTCTGTTATGTTGGCTTTGAATCCAACTCGGTCAACCCAGACAGGTGGAGCTTCATCCATATTGGGGCCAGCAACAAAGACAGGACTCAATTTCCTGGTGTTGAAGCAGCTAGTTTTGAAGGTGCGGTTCTTATTACGGTCATCCACACCATCCAAATACGGATGGACATATTCGAGCTTGAATGAAAGATCGTCCTAAAGACCCACAAAACACATGGATAAGCACATACATGTGGAAAAACAAAATTCAGAAGTGATAAAACTTCTCAGGAAGGAATGCTATATCCATATTAGGTTATCTAACGACTGACGAATACATGGCCAGAACAAAACAAATCAATTCTTGTTGATGATGCTAGCACGTTAGCAGACATGTACGTGTGTCTTTACACAGGGTTGCACTTTATCTAACAGTTACAACATGGACTATTCTTTTCTTCTATATCGTAGTGGGCAATTAAAGTTAAACTCTGTTTAAGGATTTTGCAGACAAAAGTGTAGAGATGTACAGATGTACACTTCCGAGATGGTAGCGTGATAAAAGAAAACAGATAAATATCAGAACATGCTTTAACTTATCCTGCGAGTCCTTGCCAAAAAAGATTCCTCAATGAATTATCTAACAGTAATTATAAGCAAACAAACAAAAACTACAAGAAAAGGATAACACATCACCAACTAACCTGAGGGTTGAGCAGGTTACTCGATGTAACAGAACCAACAATGGATCTGTTAAGACCATAGATGTTGCGGTGCTCAAATGACACAGTTCCTCCAGGTTGAATGGATGCCTAAAAGAAGAAGAAAAAATATCAGATCTGATAGTGCATAACAGGATTGCAATGTTCTGTAGTTTACTCATTATTAGTCATGTATTTTAAATAAAGAATTCAGAGAGAACAGAAAGCTGCAAAATCAGTAGGTATATTACCAGGGTGGGCCTGCCTTGACGTCCAGGTACGATACTCCACTCTGTGCTTACTTCAGCAGACTTTGGTTCTAATTCCTTAAGCTTAATTTCAACTACAATACCACCTTCTTTTGTCTCATCAGGACGTGGATTCACTTCTATATTGGAGAATAAAGCGAGCGAATTTATATTCTTCAGAGCTTGTTTTCCTGCTCCAATATTAAAGATATGACCAGGTCGAAGCTGTAAGAGCAGCACAAGTACCAAGTTAAATGCTGAAGTCCCAGAAATAATAACAGATAATCCATTAGAAAACATTGATAGCAGCAAAATGAGCATCTGAGAATCGTGATCAAATTCAACATCACAGTTAGCATAAGAAAACACTCATCTTTATTAAAGGCATGCACAAGGAGACTGTACTAACAGTAGCAGCAAGTATGAAGCAAAAAGTGATCTGTCGTACTAAGCAATCATCAAACCATGCATCATGAAAGGGTATGGTCTTGGTTGCTACTCACCTAGCTAAACAGCACATTATCAAATTACACAGAAGCGCTAAAAGAAGGTTTCCAACTGTCAAGATAACCCAACGACATCCTAGTTCAACAGGATACTGGAACTACTACAAGTCTACAACACATAAACCTTGCTAAAACGACTGACAAGTCAGAATATAGTCCATTGGCCAACACATAATGTCAGAAACATCACTAGAAGCTAATCTTAGTCCACTAGTCAAAATAAAATGTCACAGAAATCACAAGATGCTAATTTTGAACATGTTAGTTGACTGTACAACATCATAGTAGTGCTAATAAAATTGTTCTCCCATGTTTGTTTTATAAAAGCTAATGTATGCAGTATACCTGCTGGGGCAGCTCCCGGTCGATGATAGGAATTTGGGTATTCCCTTCCACAAAATTCCCTAGCTTATCCTGGAACTGGTACTCCACTTTGGTTATGTCCCCCTCGACGACCTCACACACAACCTCACTGGTGTTAAGATTTCCAAAATTCACCACTTGTGCACATACAAAGCCCTCATTGTGGTACCATTTCTGAACATGGTCCCTGATCTTCTGCAGCATCCTGGCACTCACCTTCTCCTGTTTTTTCATCATTGCCAAAACCTCCCCTCGGACAGACTCTGGCAAAATGCACGGCATGGCGCCGCGGACACGCTGCTGGTAATCCCGTTCCTGCTTCCGAAGGTAGTCCATCTTCTCCCTCTCGGTCATGTCCTGATCGAAGTCAGCCTGGCCCGACTGCGCCATAAGCCCAACATTGATGCACTTGAACTGCTTGGCTGCACTCCACACGCTCTCTGTGAAGGAGACGGTGAGGCCAAGGGTGCCGTCAGGTTTGGCCTTCCCTTCTAGGTCAACCCGCTCGAACATGCCGCAGGAGACTAGCGTCTCGAGCTCTTTCAGAAGCTGTGACTTGGTGTACACGCCGCCTGGCTGCAGGGTAACCATCTCAAAGAAGGAGTCCTCTGGCCCGGCATCCGTGGCGCCGCCTCCGCCAGGCGCGGCACGGTCGAAGAACTTGAGCTCCGACAACTTGTATCTCTTCAGCCCGCTCAGCTTCGAGAGCGGCACGGTGATGTTGGCCGGGAGGCCATGCGGGTCCCAGTCAGACGACGACTTTTCGTCGGCATTCGCCGCGCCGGCGGAGAAGATCCGCGACCAGAAGCCCCCGCCGCCCCCGCCACCGGCACCGCCGCCGCCGCCGCCCCATCCGCCTCCCCCGCCGAGGGGGCCCTTGGGGCCGCCCCCAAAGCCGCCAGAGAAGGCGAGGAGGAGAGCGCCGGAGGCGGCTGCAGCGATGGCGGAGCCAAGGGCGAGGTCGGTTTTGGAGGTCTTGGATTCGGATTTGGGGGCGGAGGATGAGACGGCGAAGGGGTTGTTTCGGGGTTGCGAGTTGTGCGATGCGGCGGCGGACATGGTGACGGGGCGGCCCCGGCCTCGCCGGGAAGGCCCGGCGGGCGACGGGGTGAAGAAGAGGCTCTGGGAGGTGAGCGCCATTTGGCTGCCGCGGATTAGGTGAGAGGGGGAGGGGGAGGGGGGAGGGGGGCGAGGTCTTCCTCTCCTGGAGGCTGGAGCTGGACAAGGGTTTCTTCCCTATCCTCTGCCCCCTCTTCGCGTTTTTGTTGAGGGTTTAGCTTTGCTGTGGCCTTGCGTGGCGGCGTGCTGCCACCCGACTCCTCCCATTGGTGCCACGGCCTATAGCTATTTTTTTCTTTTAAATTTTGATGCTGCTTTAGATTGCGAAAACAATCTTGTTGTTTTCGAAAAGGCTAAGGTCATATACGAAGTATCAAATATCCTTACAAACGCGCCCTTATAGAAAATAAAATTACATTTAAGGGCTTCTTTGGATCACGGGATTTGCAAAACAAAGGAATAGGAAAAATGGAGGATTTGATTGCCATGACATAGCCAATCCTATGGATTTTTTCCAGAGGTCGGACCTCATGTGTAAATTCCTTTGAAATCAGCACCTTGGAGACCCAATCCTGAGGAATTTTAATGGCCCAATCCTTTGATCCAAATGTGTTCCATAGGAAACAATCTTGAGAATTGATATCCCATGAAAATCCTGTGAAAATCCTCCAATCCAAAGAAGGCCTAAAAATCTTAAGGGTGTCAAGGTCTTCTTTCATCCTGCATTTACCAGCCACGCGTTGTAAGCATGGCTCGATGCCGCCTCTAGACCTACGCCTTGGCACAACAAATTAAACTCATGAGCTTGTAGAAGTAGCAGCCGAAAAGTCATCAATGTAGACCAAGAGATGCCGACGATCACAATCTGCAAAGCAAATCGTTGTCTCAGAGAAGAAAACGCCATAAGAGCCTATAGAAATAGTTGGTCCTGGCTGAGCATATGCAGGCAAAAACCCAACATATGCATGTTGATTAGTTGCTTCCATTGCATCAAGGCACAGATGGGTGCATGTTGTTTGGTTGCATGTGTTTGTACTTTAGGGTAAGAGATGCAAAGCACAGTTGTTTGGCTGTGTGCAAGTACTAGGTCTGCTCACCCCTTTCAAATGTGGTGGACTTATCACCCATTTTGCAACACACAACACACTATAATGAACAGCAGCAGAAGAACAGCAAGAACAAAGCAAAAAACATCAACAACAGCAGAAGAACAGCAAGAACAAAGCAAAACAGACGTTCACAATAGGACACACTATGATCATATCAGAGTAGAACAAGAAGATCATAAGTACTACTAGGCATAAGTTTAAAACAGTAGGGCATTCTATGCCTATGGTGGACCCAGGGTGCTGCTCACTTCAGTTCAGACTTGACAGACAAACTACATGGCATGTGTGATGTCGTTGAAGCAACTGTGCTTGGAGCACCGGACCATGCAGATGTTTGAGGTGTTGGCGTTGAAGATCTGCACCTTCAGCCCCAGCACGGAGAGCCTGAAGACTAGGAGGTTGCCAGGGACGATATTGTGTCGGCGGCAGAAGTACTCCCAGCCGCGCCCGAGTACCATGTGCCCCTTGAACATCTACGCTTGGACCCAGAACTCGCACCACTTGTTAAGGCCGGTGACTAGCCATTGCTTCATCACTTGCCTAAAGGCAGGCGGGATGACGAGCATGGCGATGTCCTCCCGGTCATGGCTCTGCACGTAGAACCTGATAGGTTCCCGTGCACCCTCCTCGTGGCTGGTCCTTGGCCTCCTGCCAGCGTCGAGTGGCATGCTCATGTAGTCCATCCTGCCATGAACCACCGCAGTCTTTAGCCACCGGTTTGTGGGGATGAGGTCCTCCGCACCCTCTGCGCCGACGACGACCTGCGCTCCTCCGCCGGCTCTGTCCCACTATGTCTTCATTATCTTGTCAGCAAGGTGGACTACAGTTAGCAACAAACGATAGATGATCATTGGTGGTGCAAATGCTCACTGACCATAGATAACAATGATCAATGCTAATAGTGATCAGAGCTATCAATGATAACACTGACCAAAGCTAACAATGATTAGTGCTAACAGTGATCAAAGATAACACTGGTCAAAACTAACAATGATCGGTGCTAAGAGTGATCAGAGCTAGCAGTGATCAAAGATAACACTGACCAGTGCTACCAATGATCAGAGCTAGCGATGATCATATCATGCCAAATGCCGCACATGCATTGTCCTACTCTGTTCATGTATGTCCTACTACTATTTTTGGCATTCAGGTATGTCCTACTAGCATGCACATGCAATGTTGATCATGCATTCACGTAGCCTAACATAACCAAGAATGGCTACAATAGCAAGAAGAACAACAAGAACATCACTAACATAAACGAGAAAACAATAGTAGCAGCAAGATCTGAACAACATACACACTAATAACTGTTGGGGAACGCAGTATTTCAAAAAAAAATCCTACGATCACGCAAGATCTATCTAGGAGATGCATAGCAACGAGACGGGAGAGTGTGTCCACATACCCTCATAGACCGAAAGCGGAAGCGTTTAGTAACGCGGTTGATGTAGTCGAACGTTTTCACGACCCAACCGATCCAAGTACCGGACGTACGGCACCTTTGTGTTTAGCACACATTCAACACGATGGCGTCCCTCGAGCTCTTGATCCGGTAGAGGGTCGAGGGAGAGTTTCGTCAGCACGACGGCGTGGCGACGGTGTTGGTGATGTGATCTGCGCAGGGCTTCGCCTAAGCACTACGACAATATGACCGAGGTGGTAAACTATGGAGGGGGCACCGCACATGGCTAAGAACAATTGATGTGCTTTTGGGGTGCCCCCTGCCCACGTATATAAAGGAGGGAGGGAGGAGGAGGCTGACCCAAGGGGGGCGCGCCATGGGGGGGAGTCCTACTAGGACTCCGTTCCTAGTAGGATTCGCCCCCCTTTCCTTCCAACGGAGAGGGGGGAAAGGGGAAGGGAGAGAGAGGGAGAAGGAAAGAGGGGGGCCGCACCCCCTCCCCTTGCCCAATTCGGATTGGGGCAAGGGGGCGCGCGCCTCCTCCCGCGACCTGCCTCCTCTTCTCCACTATGGCCCATTAGGCCCATTAACTTTCCCGGGGGGTTCCAGACTTCCAGTAGCCTCCCGGTACTCCGAAAAATCCCCGAACTTTATCGGAATCATTCCGGTGTCCGTATATAACCTTCCAATATATCAATCTTTACCTCTCGGCCATTTCGAGACTCCTCGTCATGTCTCTGATCTCATCTGGGACTCCGAACAAACTTCGGTCACCAAAACACATAACTCATAATACAAATCGTCATCGAATGTTAAGCGTGCGGACCCTACGGGTTCGAGAACTATGTAGACATGACCGAGACACATCTCTGGTCAATAACCAATAGCGGAACCTGGATGCTCATATTGGCTCCTACATATTCTACGAAGATCTTTATCGGTCAAACCACACAACAACATACGTTATTCCCTTTGTCATCGGTATGTTACTTGCCCGAGATTCGATTGTCGGTATCATCATACCTAGTTCAATCTCGTTACCGGCAAGTCTCTTTACTCATTCCGTAATGCATCATCCCATAACTAACTCATTAGTCACATTGCTTGCAAGGCTTATAGTGATGTACATTACCGAGAGGGCCCAGAGATACCTCTCTGATACACGGAGTGACAAATCATAATCTTGATCTATGCCAACTCAACAAACACCTTCGGAGACACATGTAGAGCATCTTTATAATCACCCAGTTACGTTGTGACGTTTGATGGCACACAAAGTGTTCCTCCGATATCCGGGAGTTGCATAATCTCATAGCCATAGGTATAAATCATGAAGAAAGCAATAGCAATAAAACTAAACAATCATTATGCTAAGCAAACGGATGGGTCTTGTCCATCACATCATTCTCTAATGATGTGATCCCGTTGATCAAATGACAACACATGTCTATGGTCAGGAAACTTAACCATCTTTGATTAAGGAGCTAGTCAAGTAGATGCATACTAGGGACATTCTGTTTTTCTATGTATTCACACATGTACTAAGTTTCCGGTTAATACAATTCTAGCATGAATAATAAACAGTTATCATGATATAAGGAAATATAAATAACAACTTTATTATTGCCTCTAGGGCATATTTCCTTCAATAACAACATACACACTAACAACAACAACAAGAATAGGAGCATATACACTAATAACAGCATGCAAACTAACATTGTGGCACTATGACCATCAACACTAGCATGTTGAGTGAAGAAATAAGCATTCACTGTCAATAATCTAATCCAACACTAGCATGTGGAGTGAACAAACTAGGCATGCACTCTGATTCATCCCCAAAACAGTGGATTCGGATCGAATCCGGTCGAATTGAATCGAATCCACTGTCCGCTGTCTAACCTAACACTGGTGGAACTACCCTAAGAACCCTAACTATGAAGGAAGGGGAGATTAGAGCTTACCGTGGGGGTCGCCGGTGGAGCCTACGATGGCCGTGGAGAAAACCCTGGCGGGAAGAGGGGTGCTGCAGCCGCCGCGGAAGAAGAACCGGCCGTTCCGACGGTCGCGGCCGTGGACCTCATCACGCGCCAGCTCGAAGATGAGCCCGACGTCCTTGAGCTACCCTCCCCTTGCATCGGACGCAGAGGAGAAAACCCTTGAATGGGGGTAAAAATACCCCCACAAGAGGGGCCAGCAAAGGACAGAGGCAGCGGGTATTGAATCCCTGCCGCCGTTGAGCCCAAGATGAAGAGCTCCGGCTCTGGTGGTGGAGCTGGAGTGAGCAGCAGTGGCATGGTGCAGAAAGGGGAGGGAGCACAGATTGCCGCCGCGAGATCTCGTCTGGATGAGGGGAGGCCGGCAACCCACCTCTCTTGGATGGGATTGCTACAGGTGATGATCAGAGTGGGTGGGCGTGGAGAGACGGCGGCGTTGCCATCAGAGAAACCGAATTGACAGTGAGGGGAGAGAGAGGGAGTGCGTGCGAAGCCCATAGCTGCTTTGAGGTTCGTGAGGGCGAGGAATCACATACAACCCAGGCAATGAAACGGGCCAAATTCTTCCCGCCCAGGCCTGGCTGGACCTAATGCAGCTTACCAAACGCATCCTAAAACCCACGAAAGTCGCCGAATCCAAATGGATCCACCAGAAACCCAAACTGACCTATCCCGAAAGACCAGTCGGAGACACAGCTCCACACACCCTTCGCCTATGATAAGCTCATCCATGGAACTGGAATAGGGCGGGAAGGACATTATTCCTACACTGAGACAGCATCGTCGCCTCGCCATCCCAGAACAAACACGAAGACTCCTTAAAGAAAATCTGACACAAATTACTCATGTTATTGCATACAAGATTTGGATCTGAGGTCGAGCTCACCGCCATCCATGATGATGCACTGATGCCTCTTCTTAGGTGGCCTACCCAAGTTGGGCCACCGTTGAAGATTATCGCGTTGGATCCCTCCGATCGCCGTTGGTTTCACCAACATCGCTGCCGGGCACTGGCTGGCGAAGACTACCACTCGAACCCTCATCTATTTCGCCGTCCACAATAGCCTTCAACACCTCCACAAGTTGGTTGCCACCGATCAGGACCTCCAAGGCCCATCATCACCGGCGATGCCTCTTGGCAACACAAAGAGGGATAGGCGATGGGTGACGGCTAGGGTTCTCGGTCACCCGCTATGTCTCCTCTCTCATGGAATGTTTCGTGGCTTGCTAGCTATCTAGTACTAACAATCTGTTAATCTTTACTAGAGTTTCTTTATTGTTTATCTTTAGGGTTGCAACACATGCTACAATCCTTGGTGTGCGGGAGATAACAGAATTTCTTTTTCCATCAAAATTTCAGGGGGTTCTTCTTTCGCTTGTCCATGACTTAAGCCGTGTTTGTTTTTTGCGGGCAAATTTTTATTACTGAAACTTCAGCCATATTACAATCATCATAGCAGAATTTCGCTGCATATGGAGGTCCAGATCCCAAACAAAAACCAGTTATTTGTTCCAACTCAGTAAAATTTCCCATGCAGTGACTAATACGTCTCAAACATATCTATAATTTTGATTGTTTCATGCTATGTTTAAATCATTTTGGCACCATTTTTTCCGGACTAACCTATTAATTCAGTGCCCACTGCTAATTGTTGTTTTCCGCATGTTTTACTCCACCGGTCTGCGGCACTCTTCGGATTTTCGAAGACGTTGGTAAAGGAAAGACACCTGTTGATGTTACTGGTTCTGCTTCAGCACAAGCACTGAAGGCAAAGAAGGCCATAGTTGAAATTCCCACAGAAGAAAACCTTCGCTCTATGAGATTTGTCTTCGCACTCAACAGGCTCTTAAAAGTCACATCAAGCTTGACCGCAAGGAGAAAGTGAAAATGATGATAGAGATAAATTTGCTTCATAATTATGCTCGTCAGGCTCTCCTGTTGGAAAAGGAATAGAAGAAGCATTCCTGGACTCTCTTGCGCAAGCATTATTCTCGAAATCAACTCCAAGCCAAGAGTAGTGAAAAATATTATGACTATCTGGAGTTGTTTGAAGTTCCTCACATCCGAAGACAAACACCAGTGCTACCCCAAAGGTCTGGTTCAACTGATCTGCTATTTGTCGAACCTGAAATGAAATTGAAGGCACTGCATGCACCCTGATCTACAAGCCAGATGTTCCTTGCTTTAAAGATCCTGAAGCTACCTCTGAAGCCAAAGCTGGAAGCCCTGCTGTTGTTCAAGTCTCGGCCTCCACCATCGTGTTGGGAAACATAGTAGAAAACAAAAAAAACGCCCTACAATCACCCAGGAACAATATGAAGATGCATAACGGTTTGTGATCAACGATCGTTACCGACTCCGGGAGTGCAGCAGAAGTAGACGAGTCGGTGTAGATCGTACTTGAAGTCCCTCGAACATTGATGACGATCCCGTGAACCGCACATGAATGATCCCTTGAATGGAAGACCGAAAGCACAACCTCTCTACTTGGTTGCCAGCGTACAGTCTTCACGATCTGGCAACGCTTCACCGTCCAGAGCTAATCGTCACCAGAGAATTAGAGGGAGGTGATTAGAACCACACGGGGCTTCTAATTATGAGGATTAGAGGTGACTAGGGCTAGCTCTAATTAGTCAACTAGGACCAACAAGAACTAGAACCAGATCAACTAGAGGAGGCTCGAAAACTTGTATCTCAATAGGGTGGAAATCCTCTAGTATATATAGGATTGGGGGGAGAGGGGGTTGCCACCAAGGGGGAAAGAGCCCCCTTGGGGCGCCGGCCAAGGGAGGGGGAGTAGGACTCCCCATCAAAGTAGGATTCGCCCCGCCCCCCCCCCTAAAGGAAAGGGGGGCACCTCCCTTGTTGGGCACTTGTGGCCCAACTCCTTCTCCACCTCTTGGTCTTATTTGGCCCGTCGATGTTAAATTAAATATATTTTTGTTCTAAACATTTTCAGAGCATTATATATATATATATGATTTAACATCCCCGGAAACATTTTCCACCTATATATATTAATCAATAATACCCGATATTCACCGAAACCCTTCCGGATATTTCTAGGGGTTTCTGTATTTATAGGATTTTTTGGCGTTGGTCTCACGCTAAGGGGGGCCACGAGGGACCCACTAGGTACCACGGCATGCCAGAGGGGGGTGGCGCGCCCTGGTGGGTAGTGGCCACCTCCCTTATCTTCAGGTCCTCCCACGAAGCTTCTAGTGCCTCTTTTGTTCCCAAAAAATCATCAAAAAGTTTCGCTGCATTTGGAGAACTTTTATTTCTGCACAAAAAAACACCATGGTAGTTCTGCTGAAAGCAGCGTCAGTCCGGGTTAGTTCCATACAAATCATACCAAAACCATATAAAATTGTTGTACACATGGCATGAATACTTCATAAATTATAGATACATTGGAGACGTATCAGCATCCCCGAGCTTAATTCCTGCTCGTCCTCGAGTAGGTAAATGATAAAAGAAATAATTTATGAATGTGAATGCTAGCATAGTGCATAAGTTTGATCAATGATAATTTCAATCACTTTTCCTAGCATCATAACAGCAACTCTTTCTCATAAAAATCATCATGATAAAGTAGCAATTGGAAACGGAATTTTTGATGTGGAATGTTACCTATCATATTCATCATATACTCTTTTCTTTTGTAGCATGGACATTTGGACTTGAATGATTAGAAGCAATAGTCTATAATTTGACATGAAGACATCAATACTCAAGCATACTAACAAGCAACCATGTCTTTCAAAATAGAAATGCTAAAGAAAGTTATCCTTTGCCCATTATGCTCAATCATTGATCCATTTATGAAACACACTCAAATATTAGCTACATCCAATGCACGAGTATGACAATAGTGTTCCCTAGTTGGTGCTTTATAAGAGAACATGGATACTCAATAAAAATAAAAATTACATAAAAGTAAATAGATAGGCCCTTCGAAGAGGGAAGCAAAGATTTGTAGAGGTGCTAGAGCTCAAAACTCAAATTGAGAGATAAAATTGTTTTGAGAGGCATGCTTTTCCTGTCAACAAAAATGACTAAGAGTTCCCAATATATTCCATGCTAGGTAAATCATAGGCGGTTCCCAAACATAAAATAAAGTTTATTTCCTTCTCCACCATTCTTTCACAATCCACAGCTGTATCCACTTGGTTGCCAGCGTACAGTCTTCACGATCTGGCAACGCTTCACCGTCCAGAGCTAATCGTCACCAGAGAATTAGAGGGAGGTGATTAGAACCACACGGGGCTTCTAATTATGAGGATTAGAGGTGACTAGGGCTAGCTCTAATTAGTCAACTAGGACCAACAAGAACTAGAACCAGATCAACTAGAGGAGGCTCGAAAACTTGTATCTCAATAGGGTGGAAATCCTCTAGTATATATAGGATTGGGGGGAGAGGGGGTTGCCACCAAGGGGGAAAGAGCCCCCTTGGGGCGCCGGCCAAGGGAGGGGGAGTAGGACTCCCCATCAAAGTAGGATTCGCCCCGCCCCCCCCCCTAAAGGAAAGGGGGGCACCTCCCTTGTTGGGCACTTGTGGCCCAACTCCTTCTCCACCTCTTGGTCTTATTTGGCCCGTCGATGTTAAATTAAATATATTTTTGTTCTAAACATTTTCAGAGCATTATATATATATATATGATTTAACATCCCCGGAAACATTTTCCACCTATATATATTAATCAATAATACCCGATATTCACCGAAACCCTTCCGGATATTTCTAGGGGTTTCTGTATTTATAGGATTTTTTGGCGTTGGTCTCACGCTAAGGGGGGCCACGAGGGACCCACTAGGTACCACGGCATGCCAGAGGGGGGTGGCGCGCCCTGGTGGGTAGTGGCCACCTCCCTTATCTTCAGGTCCTCCCACGAAGCTTCTAGTGCCTCTTTTGTTCCCAAAAAATCATCAAAAAGTTTCGCTGCATTTGGAGAACTTTTATTTCTGCACAAAAAAACACCATGGTAGTTCTGCTGAAAGCAGCGTCAGTCCGGGTTAGTTCCATACAAATCATACCAAAACCATATAAAATTGTTGTACACATGGCATGAATACTTCATAAATTATAGATACATTGGAGACGTATCAGCATCCCCGAGCTTAATTCCTGCTCGTCCTCGAGTAGGTAAATGATAAAAGAAATAATTTATGAATGTGAATGCTAGCATAGTGCATAAGTTTGATCAATGATAATTTCAATCACTTTTCCTAGCATCATAACAGCAACTCTTTCTCATAAAAATCATCATGATAAAGTAGCAATTGGAAACGGAATTTTTGATGTGGAATGTTACCTATCATATTCATCATATACTCTTTTCTTTTGTAGCATGGACATTTGGACTTGAATGATTAGAAGCAATAGTCTATAATTTGACATGAAGACATCAATACTCAAGCATACTAACAAGCAACCATGTCTTTCAAAATAGAAATGCTAAAGAAAGTTATCCTTTGCCCATTATGCTCAATCATTGATCCATTTATGAAACACACTCAAATATTAGCTACATCCAATGCACGAGTATGACAATAGTGTTCCCTAGTTGGTGCTTTATAAGAGAACATGGATACTCAATAAAAATAAAAATTACATAAAAGTAAATAGATAGGCCCTTCGAAGAGGGAAGCAAAGATTTGTAGAGGTGCTAGAGCTCAAAACTCAAATTGAGAGATAAAATTGTTTTGAGAGGCATGCTTTTCCTGTCAACAAAAATGACTAAGAGTTCCCAATATATTCCATGCTAGGTAAATCATAGGCGGTTCCCAAACATAAAATAAAGTTTATTTCCTTCTCCACCATTCTTTCACAATCCACAGCTGTATCCACGGGTGCCTTCCATACCAACCCTTTCCAAGGAATTTACTATGAACACCATATATAATTATTATTTTCATTTCGGGACTGGGCATCCCTATTACCTGCCACACACTACAAAAAAAGACACATCCGTGACATTTTGGGCCGAACGAAAAAAATTATGTCATGCTTATGCCACTTTTATGACGATAATTGTGACAAAACCCGGTATCATCATAGATGTGGTGGGCTCCTACTTCTATGACAGAAAATGGGATTTTCGTCCTGGGCGGGCCGGAGATGCAGCTACATGACATTCTTTGGGCCGTCCATGACGGAAAAAACCGTGGTAGAAGCGAGGGCGAGGAAAATATCGGGGAGTTCCCGGTTACGGTGGGTGGTCGGGTGTCAGGACCCCGATTTCAAGTCACATCGATCTAGCCGGTTACACCTCATATCACTTTGCGGCCTCACGCACGGTATTCCCACGGGTGTCGCCTTACCATGGCCCGGGACCGTTTGCGCCTTTTGGCTCACGTATATGATAGTGTCGCTAGGATCCATATGACAGAGAACCCGGGCCGACATGACTAGTCGTGAACCCAAAGTGGCACTAACTTACGGGGACAGGCATACATGAATCAACATCGAGCATGTCGGTCAGCAGCGTGTGAATCCGGGCTGTAGCACTGGGCTAACAGGACTCCGGGAACCCGGGCTGTAGCAGGCTAGGCAGACTCCGGATGTCACCGCGTGACATTTCCCCGAAGGGACAGACACAGGAACGAAGTGAATCACATGCCGGCCAGTCAAGTGTTCCGGAGCAGTAGTGCTGGGCTAGCAGGACTCCGGTGAACCGGGCTGTAGCGTACTACTATGGCTCATGGAAGCACAAGACTACATTTCCCCATAAGAGAGGCTACCAAGGATAAACAACTAGGTTGTTGGATCCCACACATACCAAGCATTTCAATCATACACACAATATGCTCGATATGTGCAAATACAACATGGCATCACAACAAGACTCTACGACTCAGAGTATTTATTCATTAGGCTCCGAAGAGCCAGATATTACAAACATGGGTCTCATGACCCAACATTCAGAGCATACAAGTCAAACACATGCGGAAGCTTAACATGTCTGAGTACAGACATCTACAAATGGAAAAGGCCGAGAAGCCTGACTATTTACTAGATCCTGCCGAGGGCACAAGATCGTAGCTGAGGTATCAAGCTAAACGTCGAAGTCCACACGGAACTACTAGCGAGACTGACGTCTCTCTGCAAAACATAAAATAAGCAAACGTGAGTACAAATGTACCCAGCAAGACTTACATCAGAACTATCTACATATGCATCAGTATCAAAAGGGGGGTGGTGGAGTTTAACTGCAGCAAGCCAGCTTTGACTCGGTGGCTATCCTAAACTAAATTTGCAAGTAACTCTTTTGAGGTGGCGCACACGAGTCCACATATTCACCATATCAATACACCACTATGGATCCGCTCCCGTCTCCCTACGAGAACGCCATCCATAGCACTCACGCTTATCTTGCGCATTTTAGAGTATCCACTTTCACTTGTCTATGAACTGTTATAGGCAACCCAGAAGTCCTTTACCGCGGACACGGCTATTTGAATAGATCATATTAACCCTGCAGGGGTGTACTTCGTCACACACGCTCTCGCCACTTACCACCATGTACACGTCGTGTACCTCGGCAACCTTCAAGCGGAAGCCTGGCGAGGGAGTCGGCCACGACCTGACTAACCACACAAGTCTCTCGTCCAAGTTTATCGCCTATTCGGGTTCCATCCGCAAGGAGATCCGGCCGGGGTGTCGCTCACGGCCCCAAACGATGTGTGCAGGGTTCCCGAGCCCACCATCCGGGTGCCACTCGGTACACCAGGCCACGTGTGCCTAGTCTGTCCCAAGCCCACCTGTACCGGGTGCCACTTGGTAGACTACTAACACTACCTACAAACACCAGAAAATAGTTGCAACTCCTGGACAGAGATCAGGTTGATTAATAAGTCGAGAGGGGCACTTAAGCATTCCAATGCGTGGTAGTAACTGTTCATGGATCACAAACACAGAACTCAGTTCCTGAGGACGGCTGCAATGAGACAACCCACCATGTACTCCTACATGGCCTCTCACCGCTACCTTTACCAAATCATGTTCACACACTTAGCTCTCAACAGTAGGACATGTTCACCACATTCCAAATTCATCCCCGATGAATCAGACCTGACACAACTCTAAGCAATAGCAGGCATGACAAACAAGCATGAATGAGTAGGCACATCAGGGCTCAAACAACTCCTACTCATGCTAGTGGGTTTCATCTATTTACTGTGACAATGACAGGTCATGCAGAGGAAAGGGGTTCAACTACCGCAGCAAGTAACAGATGAAACGTTGTTGTCCTAATGCAGTAAAAGAGAGCAGGAGCGAGAGAGTGGGATTGTATCGGAATGAACAAGGGGGTTTGCTTGCCTGGCACTTCTGAAGATAGCACTGAGTCTTCATTAGTGTCAACGATCACAACGCCGGAACATCGTCTACCGAGAGGGGACAAATACCGGCAACAGAGAGGAAACACAATCAATGCAATGCAACAATATGATGCATGAATGTGACATGGCAATATGCTGTGAATTGAGCTAATGCAGCTAGCAACATGTTAAATGGAGTTGGTTTGAACCCTAGGTTCAAATTCAAACTCCATATGTGAGGGTTTAAATGCCATTTATATGATTTGTCCTAAACAGTAGCTATAAGTTGCTCTAACATGCATGAAAATGGTACATATGGATAGATTGGATTTTTCTGATCATTTTTCATATATAATTTATCTTATTTGGAGTTACAGATAATTTTCTATGAATTTTAGAAGTTTTGGGCATTTTCTGGAATTTCCTGAATAAGAATAAGTCCAGAAAATTCTTTACTGCATCAGCACTACGTCACTGTGACGTCAGCTGGTCAACGGGGCGGTCCAGGTCAAACTGACCAGTGGGCCCCGTGTGTCGGTAACTAAACTAAACTAACTAGGTTTAGTTAAAACACTAATCTAGGTTAGTTAGTAGGGCCAGGCCCACAAGTCATTGACCCAGTGGTCAACTAGGTTAGTGTTAATCCGGTGGTTAGCCGGAGTTACGTTGCCGGCGACGAGCCGAGACGGCGGACGAGCTCGGGATCGCTCCTCCGACGACCAAAACAACGGTGGGGACTACCTACGCGAAGCCCGGGTTCGTGCGCATCCAACGGAGCAAACAGAGCGAGCTGGGGTGGCCGTAATCCTCGCCGGCATCGAGCTCAGCGGCTGCCGGACCTCGGACGTTGGCGGAAACGTCTCTACGAAGGACGGGAAGGTGCGGGGTTAGCTCCTACAAGCCTTAAGCGATGCGGTGAGTGCGTTAGACACGGTGGCGAGGCCGTTTCATGGCCGGAGCCACGTCGGCGGCGAGCTCAAGCGGCGGCGGGTTTTGGTCATCGGTGAAACAGCGGCTAGAGCTAGCAAACGTCGCGGAGACAAGGGGGAGACGGTGAAGGAGCTCACTGGGAGGTCGAAGAGCAGCTCCGTGTGCTCGGGGAGGCGCTCGGGGCGGCGAATCGTCGGTGAGGTTGCCGGCGGCCGAAGGTTGGGGATGAGCTCGGGGAAGACGCTACAGGGCTCCCGCGGTCGAATGGGTTGGTGTAGACGATGCAGAAGGCGATGGCGGTTCCTCTGGACCCATCGGGGAGGCACGGGATGGACAGTGGCCGCGGTAATTTGCGTCAGCGACGACGAGCTCCGCTCGGGTGTGCTCGGGAGAGGGAGCAGAGGGCGAGGGAGAGTGTAGAGAGTGAGGGAGAGGAGCGAGGGGGTCGAGGGGAGGTGCGTGGCTTCACAGCCGCGTCGGGGAAGCGGCGGGAAGCAGGTGGTGGCGCGGGCACGTGCCGGCGTGCGGCGAACACACGCCCGGCGTCCTTCTGTCCCAAGGAAGGGGACGACTGGCACGGCCAGATGGACTGGGCCGTGCTGGGCCGGACCAGTGGGCGCCAGGTCAGTTCTCTCTCTCTCTAACAATAATTTGTTCTGCTTTTCTAATTATTTTGATTTGTTTTGAATTAGTAGAAATACTAACTCATTTTGTAAAATCCTGAAAATAATTTTGGGCACTTTTGAAAATATCTCCAATAGCCCTCAAATGCCAACGTAAGGCAATTTACAAATGATCGTTTGAAAGAATTCAAAAGAATGGCACACTCAATTTGGAAAGGAAACTACGGTTATAGAACAACTCGGCAAATGGAAGGCACATTCCAGTTGATACCAGGGATATAACCTAGTGACTGAGCGTGCTTTCAAGAACTTGAGCATTTCCATATTCATCAAGGTTTTACCAACATCCGTGTCGAGGATCCTGGCAACACATCATACTACCATGATGAACGGTGATGGAGGATGCAAATGCAAAGGAAGATAACACTTGCTCAGATTTTTCCTTAGCAATGCCAAAGAAGCAAATCTGGATGATCGACCGAGAGACATTTAGCACTCCGCTTCTAATGTTCTCCTTGATGTACTGGTTACTACGGTCATGCTTAAAGCATCAACATAGCCATCAAGTAGTGGTCGGACTTCGGAATACAAAGGATCCATAAGGAACAACTAGGGAGCAAATCCTACGAAATCCTTATGGGGAGGTGGCCAACTTCCTCAATCAAGTTACTACAATAATAGGTCTTCCGGCTGGGTGTGTTGGCCACGACATCCACTTACCGGGTTACGAAGACCAATATTAAAGCTATTGGGAGATGTTCCAACCATCATATCTGCCTGAGATTCAGATCTGGTTGGTAACAGGATATTTCAGACAGCATGTCCGGAAAAGGAAAGTTTGCAACACAAACCGACGAGATGGCGTTGCGAGATTCTCGGGAGATGGACTGCGGTAGTAAGCTCCAAAACATGAGCTGGTTCTGCTACAAACGTGTGAACACGTTGTCCCAGACAAGCATGCCCACATGGTAGTCTTACAATGAAACACTACCGAGTTCTGGTTGGGAACCATTAACGAGGATATCGAAGTTCTTTCATAAGTCCGGATTAGCTCTTATGAAGGAACTCCTTCTCCTTGAATAAGTCAGTTAGTGGCTTGGTGTGCTAGGGATACATATGGAATGGAGGTAGCGAGCCTATCAAACCATAGCATACTTCGCACATACATGACTGACTTGGGATGGTACCAGAGGAAACAAAACCAATCTTTCTCGAACTCACGGCGGCAATGATGAGGACATGACTACCTTGGATACGACCAAAAATATTGCATACATGCATATTTGTGAGGTGATTTCTAGTGCAAACTATTCAATAATCTATTTATGTTATCCAGAACAAAAATACTTCACACACTTTTGTGTTTTGTCTAATTGCAGGTGTATGGGACATTTGTACAATCCACATATGAAGATAAGGCAAAAGGAGAAGTTTAGGTTCTGTTCAAAAAGTCCTCTCACGTCACTTTTGGGCCAAGAGAAGATAGAGTCCAAGTCTCTCACGTTCTGGATTCAGATTCGGACTGCACAGACATACCTGACTCAAAACGCCAACAACTTTTTCATACGGACTCCGAATTGGGTGATTCTTTTTTTTGTTGGAAACTAGATTTCGTGCTCTTTCCAACCCAATTGGATTCACCTTTAAATTCGTCCGGAGCATTGAGTTATGGTCGAAACAATCTGACGTTGCACCAGAATCCGAGTCAAACTACAAGTCCAAAGGTGTTGCATCACCTCCACTTGGGCCCATGAGCCTTGTACGACCTAGGGTTGGTTTTAGGCTGCCTTGGGACGTCCTCCCACCTCCTTGGCCGCCACCCCTTGCTCCTATATAAGTAGATCCATCTAGTAGCTTTTTCCTTGGGATTTGTTTAGTTAAAAGTTAGCCATTGCAACTTCGTGTACTTCGTTTGTGTCCAACGACCAGACCAAGACCGCTTACGGATCCCCACCATTATCAATACTTCATATATAATCGCAATATTCAGATTGCTTTATCATATTCTTGCTCGTTCTTCGATTGCTTGCAGGAATAGACCTTCGTGGTCAGGCTGATCGTGCTTCCGGCATCGTCAGTAACCTCAGGAGATTGGTTTAGCGATTGCTAAGGCGCAACGTCGTGCACGTTTGTAGTCGGATCGTCAAAGTCGACTCCACCAAATCGATAGTTATCATCTCATCGAAAGATCGGGACACCCTCGCCTCTATCAAGTGGTATCAGTTTTCAGGTTGCTCGGTGAGAATTTCCAGTTTCCCCTAGATTAGATTTATTTTCTTACCTATTGTCCAAGAGAAAGCCACAAAAAAGTTAGATCTATTCATCCTTTTGTCCAAGCCAGTCTGAGCCTTTGCAATTTTCTATTCATTGTTTGCATTATTGAATTATCGGTTGCATCGTCGTGTCGAGTTGCTGGTCTTAGGGTCTAGTTCGTTTAGAGTTTCGAGTTCTGTTCACATTAGTCACGTCGCCGCTGCATCGTTATCCCTTCTGCTATCCACCACACCATCCATCAAATTACACCATGTGCTACCCATAGTTCATTGTCACAATCATAGTTGAGGTCGTTCACATCTTCGCTTGATCCAATCTGCATCTTATCTAGTTTGTCTTGGAAAGAGGGAGAGAAAAAAAAGACAGAGAAAAAAAAGAAAGAAAAAAAAAGTCAGAAAAAAAAGAGAAAGAAAAAAGTGTGAGGAAAAAAAAAGAGAAGAAAAAAAAACAAAATTCGGATCTATCTAGACTCGATCTCGTAGTTGAATTCGGATTGGAATCTGTTTTGTGCACTGTTTAGTAAAACAGGCATAACTTCCTCATACGAAGTCCGTTTTGACTCCGCGAGTACTCAAATGAAAGCTGGCGACGAGCCGCATCTAAATAGTTGCAGAGACTAGTTCAATATTTGACACCTCAAAATCGTCTTCTAAATAGGTCTTTTTGCCCTCCGAAGTTCGCGGACACAGCTTATTCCAGTTTTTCAAGCCAGTTTCAGAATTCTTTCACTCCTCATATCAACTCGGAATTGAGTGATTCTTTTTGCATTGGAAAGCTTGAGTTAGTAGCATTCTTTTGAAAAAAATTATCAGAAAATTGGCACAAACTTTTCAAGAGGAAAGTTAGAGAGAGTTGTTGTATATCCTGCTTGGCAGTTGTTTTTCATCATTATCTTTACTGCCGTTGTGATCTTCACTTATATCTTGCTGTCCAGAGCTACTTAGTATCCTTAATTGATCCTAGTTGTGCTACACCGTGACCTCATTAGTGTTCTAGGCTCGCGTCTCTAGTCCGGTCTAGCCTAGGACCAGCACAGTACCGTCGTTGAGCGTTTATTCAACATTGCATCTCTGAATTGATTATTGCTAATATTTTGCTACCATATATAGCCAACCCAGCTCCACATATTTCTACACCGTGTATACGTACGTTCCCCTGGAAATCGCTTTACTCAATCTTTGGAGTTATTTGACACCGCTGGTTGCCTGTCACCACCTGCTGCTTGGTAAGAACTTGTAAGATATTGATATTTGCTTTACTGTGAGCGCTTTACCACCACATCCTAGTAGTTCATAGGAACATTATTCTTGAATTTTGTTTCTTGTTTCTACTAATCATGACAGGATCTAGAGTCAATTCATGGGGTTTGTCGATCGTGGGAGATGTGCCATCACCTATGCAAATACCACAACCGTCACGAGAGGTGCACAAACATCCAAATGCACATGATCAGGTTAATGTTTCTATACCACCATTTAATGGCCGTTTTAGACCCGCTTTATATATTGAATGGGAGTTTGACCTAAATAATATATTTGCTTCCAATAATTTTGATGTGCGTAAAAAAGTTAAGGTTGCGGTTGGTTCTTTCACTGGTTATGCTGTAGTTTGGTGGAGTGAATATTGTCGGTTACACCCTAATGATATACCTACTACTTGGGATGATTTGAAACTTGCCATGCGACATACATTCGTTCCCGCTTATTATACTCGTGACATGATTACAAAGTTGCAACATTTAAAACAAGGTAGTGACACCGTAACGAAATATTATGATACTTTACAAACTACCTTGCTGCATTCCTCTTTAGAAGAAAGTGAAGAAGATTTTATGGATAGATTTTGGGGAGGATTAAATCGTGACATTCAGGAGATACTAATACATGAAGAGTGTTATCCTATGGACCATTTGTTTCATCTTGCTTGCAAAGCTGAACAGGAAATAAAACGACGTGTTGCGCATAAGGAGAACAAGCGCGAGATGCACATTCCAAGAGTTGATATGGTTGTCCTTTCAACTACTAAGCATACTATGACGACCACATCCGTTGTTGTGAGGACTACATCACCTCCACCATGTGACACATCATCACCGAGAGTGCCTACCTCATCTGAGTTGATCATAAGAGGTAATGACAAATGTACTAATCTTCCACTTCCACATGAGTATGATGAATGTCTTGTCAATTTAAGTGCACCATGCGGTGAGCTACCCACTACTTTGATCACACCAGCTACCTTAGAGGACTATGTTGATGATTTGACTTTGCCATGTGATCAAACAATTTTGAGTGAGCCCATTGAATTAACTATCGATGCAAAAGAATCAAGTGAATCAGGGAATAAATCAGATTTGGATCAAATATGTTTGAAAATAATTGTGCCAATGTTTAATCATTTTGATATGACCTCTAATCTTGGTGATGGTTCATCAATGTTGGGATGGTTTAATGATGAATATTGTCCATCTTTTCATATGAATAAGAGCTTCACTTATATGTGCAAACTGAGTTGCAATACTTTCATGCCTTCTACTTCTTGTGATAATATTTTGGCTTTATATTTTATTAACTATGAAAGTTACTCATGTATACATGTGTCATATGTGCAAAATCCACGGGAAGTAAAAATGGATGACATATACATATACAACATGTACACCTTGTCTCTTTTGTTAGCCACATTTCAGATTAAGCAACGCCGAGGACGGCTTTGTTTTCAAGAAGGGGAGGATGATGAGGACATGACTACCTTGGATACGACCAAAAATATTGCATACATGCATATTTGTGAGGTGATTTCTAGTGCAAACTATTCAATAATCTATTTATGTTATCCAGAACAAAAATACTTCACACACTTTTGTGTTTTGTCTAATTGCAGGTGTATGGGACATTTGTACAATCCACATATGAAGATAAGGCAAAAGGAGAAGTTTAGGTTCTGTTCAAAAAGTCCTCTCACGTCACTTTTGGGCCAAGAGAAGATAGAGTCCAAGTCTCTCACGTTCTGGATTCAGATTCGGACTGCACAGACATACCTGACTCAAAACGCCAACAACTTTTTCATACGGACTCCGAATTGGGTGATTCTTTTTTTTGTTGGAAACTAGATTTCGTGCTCTTTCCAACCCAATTGGATTCACCTTTAAATTCGTCCGGAGCATTGAGTTATGGTCGAAACAATCTGACGTTGCACCAGAATCCGAGTCAAACTACAAGTCCAAAGGTGTTGCATCACCTCCACTTGGGCCCATGAGCCTTGTACGACCTAGGGTTGGTTTTAGGCTGCCTTGGGACGTCCTCCCACCTCCTTGGCCGCCACCCCTTGCTCCTATATAAGTAGATCCATCTAGTAGCTTTTTCCTTGGGATTTGTTTAGTTAAAAGTTAGCCATTGCAACTTCGTGTACTTCGTTTGTGTCCAACGACCAGACCAAGACCGCTTACGGATCCCCACCATTATCAATACTTCATATATAATCGCAATATTCAGATTGCTTTATCATATTCTTGCTCGTTCTTCGATTGCTTGCAGGAATAGACCTTCGTGGTCAGGCTGATCGTGCTTCCGGCATCGTCAGTAACCTCAGGAGATTGGTTTAGCGATTGCTAAGGCGCAACGTCGTGCACGTTTGTAGTCGGATCGTCAAAGTCGACTCCACCAAATCGATAGTTATCATCTCATCGAATAGTTTGTTCTGGATAACATAAATAGATTATTGAATAGTTTGCACTAGAAATCACCTCACAAATATGCATGTATGCAATATTTTTGGTCGTATCCAAGGTAGTCATGTCCTCATCAGGCAACTTGCACCAAATGCACATGAATTCAAGGAAGTCACTACTTACATCTAAACATATTCTTCATGAGCCGGCACGAAGAAAATGCTTACACAAGTTTCCAACACCAACTTAGATGTTCACCATGAATCATGGAGGAGACAAGATGCTGCTGATGGGCTCAATAGCAACTCATCGGAATTTCCATATCACTGGACTTCCACCATCATGTGAACACGGTGATAGCATTGGTCAGACCCAAAAGATATAATGGTGTATGCTCGAGGGATCAACCACGAGTAAGACAACATTACGAACACCATTGGTTCTGATTTGATTTGACAATAGCCCATACTCAAATCAAAGATTGGTAAGATAATAGATCCAACAACTGAACACGAGGATCAATCGATAGAGATATCATCCTTCTTCAACACACACACAAGAATATATCCCTTAGGGATGAACTAAGTCAGATAAGCTTTTATCTTCCAACTCTCCAAGTTGTTGTTTGGCCTAACCAACTAGCTCAGGGGTATCCCACACAGATGCTTGGAGAAGGGGTGGTTTATAAGAAAACCAACTTGATCACGAACTCAACATAGCGGTCAGGTGACAACCTGGTAACACTTCCGAGAAGATATTCGAAAAATCACGAACCACCGATATGTTACTAAGCTCGAGAACAAACTTGCTTTTCAGGGCAAGACGATGTGATCAAAAAGAGCGAGGAATCGATACAATCCTAACTCATTGATCGAAGAGTGCACCAGAAATAAGGACTAGGTAGCACGATCAATCTTAGGATGATGATTCAATAACCAGCACGCTAAGAATGAGAGTATTGCCATTAACTACCAAGCAACGAGTTGCTCAGAGTATTGATTTCACACATCATGGTTCACTTGTCGGTATTCCGGTTGTGACAACACGGGACCGAGGAATGAATAATGATGGCGAGAAGTATCACTGCGTCAAGAATTCATAAGAGGTGGTGCAATTCTCATGACACTCTTGACATAAAGATGGTAACGCTCCAAGGTAGAGCAGAGCAAAGGCTGGATTGGCATTTTGATCTGCGGAATACAATTGTTTTGACCCGATCCTAGATATGGATGAGGTTCTGGAGTTAGTTTCTCCTAGTCATTCTGAAATAGAACAACTTGACAGACCACAAGAATAATAGGCATCGATGAACACGATCGCACACATACCCTTGACTATCAATTGATAGATGAAGGTCGGAATACAGCTAAAGAGAGACAACTCGAAGGGGCATATATCTTTCTGAGTTGTGGATGCATAGATTAGTATGTCGAGAAAGTTCAACATATTTCTTCCAGATAAACCATGCAGAAAGGTAGGACTGGCAGATTCACAATTCAGAATGGAGGTCTCATCAAGAGCACTCTTATTGTGATCTTTTGGTTCAAAATAACTTCTGCCATGATGGTTCATGGTATTGGAAGAATGAGATACCATGGACCTTGAGGACTATCGCAAAGGTTACTAATATCTTAAGGGAACTAGCAAATACTAACAACATGAAGTAAGTAGGGTAAAGCTCGGGTTCAAAATCCCAGGAATAGAATGCCTACTAACTAATAACATCACGGGATGCTTTCGAGAATGGTGGCCAGAATCATCACACCGGGAACACAAAACATGGCTAGATTACTAGGTGATCCTCTAAGACACCTAGGGTCATAATAATAACTCCAACATATATGTCAAGGCAACAGAGTACCTCAACTCAACGATTAGTGTGGTTAATCTGGCCCAAAGGAACATCGAGAACGGAAAGAAGGGATTTGCAAATGCGTCAGACTATTTAGAAACCTGGGATGACTCGGACAGCATAACGGCTGTAAATGCTCAAAAATATTTGAGACATCCTACAAAATGGCGGCATAACCACTCAACGACATCATAATATCAAGGTTCTGGTTCAACTGACAACATACTAAAAGTAGTAGAAACTGAACTGAGGCCTGGAACCAACAATCTTACGAGTCTACGGATTAGTAACACGTGATCCTGATAGAAAGATGAGAAGCCTAGTTCTTAATCCCCGTAGAAGAGAAGAGGTTGACTCAGATCAGAAAGCCATGAGGTATAAGGAGTAAAAAGAGCCTTACGTTCCCTTCCACAATCAATTCCCTTACATAACTAAAGCATTTCTAGACTCAACTTCGACCAGTTTGGCTTGGTAATCCTACAGGCAGTCAGGCTCTGATACCAAAGCTGTCAGGACCCCGATTTCAAGTCACATCGATCTAGCCGGTAACACCTCATATCACTTTGCGGCCTCACGCACGGTATTCCCACGGGTGTCGCCCTACCATGGCCCGGGACCGTTTGCGCCTTTTGGCTCACGTATATGATAGTGTCGCTAGCATCCATATGACAGAGAACCCGGGCCGGCATGACTAGTCGTGAACCCAAAGTGGCACTAACTTACGGGGACAGGCATACATGAATCAACATCGAGCATGTCGGTCAGCAGCGTGTGAATCCGGGCTGTAGCACTGGGCTAACAGGACTCCGGGAACCCGGGCTGTAGCAGGCTAGGCAGGACTCCGGATGTCACCGCGTGACATTTCCCCGAAGGGACAGACACAGGAACGAAGTGAATCACATGCCGGCCAGTCAAGTGTTCCGGAGCAGTAGTGCTGGGCTAGCAGGACTCCGGTGAACCGGGCTGTAGCGGACTACTATGGCTCATGGAAGCACAAGACTACATTTCCCCATAAGAGAGGCTACCAAGGATAAACAACTAGGTTGTCGGATCCCACACATACCAAGCATTTCAATCATACACACAATATGCTCGATATGTGCAAATACAACATGGCATCACAACAAGACTCTACGACTCAGAGTATTTATTCATTAGGCTCCGAAGAGCCAGATATTACAAACATGGGTCTCATGACCCAACATTCAGAGCATACAAGTCAAACACATGCGGAAGCTTAACATGTCTGAGTACAGACATCTACAAATGGAAAAGGCTGAGAAGCCTGACTATTTACTAGATCCTGCCGAGGGCACAAGATCGTAGCTGAGGTATCAAGCTAAACGTCGAAGTCCACACGGAACTACTAGCGAGACTGACGTCTCTCTGCAAAACATAAAATAAGCAAACGTGAGTACAAATGTACCCAGCAAGACTTACATCAGAACTATCTACATATGCATCAGTATCAAAAGGGGGGTGGTGGAGTTTAACTGCAGCAAGCCAGCTTTGACTCGGTGGCTATCCTAAACTAAATTTGCAAGTAACTCTTTTGAGGTGGCGCACACGAGTCCACATATTCACCATATCAATACACCACTATGGATCCGCTCCCGTCTCCCTACGAGAACGCCATCCATAGCACTCACGCTTATCTTGCGCATTTTAGAGTATCCACTTTCACTTGTCTATGAACTGTTATAGGCAACCCAGAAGTCCTTTACCGCGCACACGGCTATTCGAATAGATCATATTAACCCTGCAGGGGTGTACTTCGTCACACACGCTCTCGCCACTTACCACCATGTACACGTCGTGTACCTCGGCAACCTTCAAGCGGAAGCCTGGCGAGGGAGTCGGCCACGACCTGACTAACCACACAAGTCTCTCGTCCAAGTTTATCGCCTATTCGGGTTCCATCCGCAAGGAGATCCGGCCGGGGTGTCGCTCACGGCCCCAAACGATGTGTGCAGGGTTCCCGAGCCCACCATCCGGGTGCCACTCGGTACACCAGGCCACGTGTGCCTAGCCTGTCCCAAGCCCACCTACCGGGTGCCACTTGGTAGACTACTAACACTACCTACAAACACCAGAAAATAGTTGCAACTCCTGGACAGAGATCAGGTTGATTAATAAGTCGAGAGGGGCACTTAAGCATTCCAATGCGTGGTAGTAACTGTTCATGGATCACAAACACAGAACTCAGTTCCTGAGGACGGCTGCAATGAGACAACCCACCATGTACTCCTACATGGCCTCTCACCGCTACCTTTACCAAATCGTGTTCACACACTTAGCTCTCAACAGTAGGACATGTTCACCACATTCCAAATTCATCCCCGATGAATCAGACCTGACACAACTCTAAGCAATAGCAGGCATGACAAACAAGCATGAATGAGTAGGCACATCAGGGCTCAAACAACTCCTACTCATGCTAGTGGGTTTCATCTATTTACTGTGACAACGACAGGTCATGCAGAGGAAAGGGGTTCAACTACCGCAGCAAGTAACAGATGAAACGTTGTTGTCCTAATGCAGTAAAAGAGAGCAGGAGCGAGAGAGTGGGTTTGTATCGGAATGAACAAGGGGGTTTGCTTGCCTGGCACTTCTGAAGATAGCACTGAGTCTTCATTAGTGTCAACGATCACAACGCCGGAACATCGTCTACCGAGAGGGGACAAATACCGGCAACAGAGAGGAAACACAATCAATGCAATGCAACAATATGATGCATGAATGTGACATGGCAATATGCTGTGAATTGAGCTAATGCAGCTAGCAACATGTTAAATGGAGTTGGTTTGAACCCTAGGTTCAAATTCAAACTCCATATGTGAGGGTTTAAATGCCATTTATATGATTTGTCCTAAACAGTAGCTATAAGTTGCTCTAACATGCATGAAAATGGTACATATGGATAGATTGGATTTTTCTGATCATTTTTCATATATAATTTATCTTATTTGGAGTTACAGATAATTTTCTATGAATTTTAGAAGTTTTGGGCATTTTCTGGAATTTCCTGAATAAGAATAAGTCCAAAAAATTCTTTACTGCATCAGCACTACGTCACTGTGACGTCAGCTGGTCAACGGGGCGGTCCAGGTCAAACTGACCAGTGGGCCCCGTGTGTCGGTAACTAAACTAAACTAACTAGGTTTAGTTAAAACACTAATCTAGGTTAGTTAGTAGGGCCAGGCCCACAAGTCATTGACCCAGTGGTCAACTAGGTTAGTGTTAATCCGGTGGTTAGCCGGAGTTACGTCGCCGGCGACGAGCCGAGACGGCGGACGAGCTCGGGATCGCTCCTCCGACGACCAAAACAACGGTGGGGACTACCTACGCGAAGCCCGGGTTCGTGCGCATCCAACGGAGCAAACAGAGCGAGCTGGGGTGGCCGTAATCCTCGCCGGCGTCGAGCTCAGCGGCTGCTGGACCTCGGACGTTGGCGGAAACGGCGCTACGAAGGACGGGAAGGCGCGGGGTTAGCTCCTACAAGCCTTAAGCGATGCGGTGAGTGCGTTAGACACGGTGGCGAGGCCGTTTCGTGGCCGGAGCCACGTCGGCGGCGAGCTCAGGCGGCGGCGGGTTTCGGTCATCGGTGAAACAGCGGCTAGAGCTAGCAAACATCGCGGAGACAAGGGGGAGACGGTGAAGGAGCTCACTGGGAGGTCGAAGAGAAGCTCCGTGGGCTCGGGGAGGCGCTCGGGGCGGCGAATCGCCGGTGAGGTTGCCGGCGGCCGAAGGTTGGGGATGAGCTCGGGGAAGACGCTACAGGGCTCCCGTGGTCGAATGGGTTGGTGTAGACGACGCAGAAGGCGATGGCGGTTCCTCTGGACCCATCGGGGAGGCACGGGATGGACAGTGGCCACGGTAATTTGTGTCGGCGACGACGAGCTCCGCTCGGGTGTGCTCGGGAGAGGGAGCAGAGGGCGAGGGAGAGAGCAGAGAGTGAGGGAGAGGAGCGAGGGGGTCGAGGGGAGGTGCGTGGCTTCACAGCCGCGTCGGGGAAGCGGCGGGAAGCAGGTGGTGGCGCGGGCGCGTGCCGGCGTGCGGCGAACACACGCCCGGCGTCCTTCTGTCCCAAGGAAGGGGACGACTGGCACGGCCAGATGGACTGGGCCGTGCTGGGCCGGACCAGTGGGCGCCAGGTCAGTTCTCTCTCTCTCTAACAATAATTTGTTCTGCTTTTCTAATTATTTTGATTTGTTTTGAATTAGTAGAAATACTAACTCATTTTGTAAAATCCTGAAAATAATTGTGGGCACTTTTGAAAATATCTCCAATAGCCCTCAAATGCTTTCAAGATTATTTGGACAGTTAAAATATTTTATAGAATTTAAATGTCCAAATTCAAATACTTATGATTTAATTCAAAAATCCAGAATGTCCTAGAAAAGTGTGCACCATTTTTGCCAGGGGTTTTAGCCCAATCCAGAAATGATGAACATTTTGTGAAGGGCATTTTGGGTTCTTGAAAATATTTCATTGTGATCCTAGTTGGATTTCATTTGGTGCTAGGGTTTGAACATCCCCATTTCAAGTTTATGCAAAATTTAAACATGATGCACACATGAATCTAGCCTAGTGCATTGCCAGGAGCTAGGGATGTGACATCGGGGCTGAGCGATGCGCGTTTCTCTCGTACGCGTACGCGTGTGGGTGCGGGCATTGGGCTCTAACTGAACCCGAGTGAGGCGTTCGCCTACTGAACCCGAGCAATTGCACTGTAGGCTACGCGTTACTGAACCCGAGCGATCGATCGATACCTGGCTGTTAAGTGAACCCGATCGAGCGATTCCTTCGCTACTGCTGCTAACTGAAGCTGATCGAACCTGCTGCCTCTTGATGAACAGTGAGCGTTGTTGGGGGTTAGATGAACAGTTCCCGGTGGGGGTTGGATGAACAGGAGCCCGTGGTAGTAGAGGCCGTTGCCGCTGGATGAACAGGACCCCGATCGAGCCGGTTGGGGGTGGATGAACAGGACCCCGTGGAGGGCTGGATGAACAGGACCCCGCGGAGGGCTAGTTGAACAGTAGCCAGTGGAGGGCTAGATGAACAGTAGCCAATGGAGGGCTGGATGAACAGTAGCCCGTGGAGGGGTGGTTGAACAGGACCCCGTGGAGAGGGCTGGTTGGGCAGTAGCCGGTGGAGGCTGGCTGAACAGTAGCCCGTGGATGAACAGTAGCTGGTGGAGGCAGGAGGGAGACGCCGTGGATGAACAGCCGTAGGTGGAGGCTCTAGGAGGTCGACGGTGGATAAACAGTAGTCTGTGGAGGCTGGAGTGAGGCAGTAGACGGTGGATGAACAGTAGCCCGTGGAGTCCCGTTTTGCGGTACACCACACCCCTCCGGATGAACAGGGCCCCCGGTTCGACCGTAGGAGGTCAAAGAGAAGTCCGTTTCCTTCCTCCGTTTTGCGGTACGCCACACCCCTCCCAGTCAATAGGACCCCGTTTCGACCATAGGAGGTCGAAGAGAAGTCCGTTTCCTCTGTTTTGCGGTATGCCACACCCCTCCCGGTGAACAGGACCCCGTTTCTACCGTAGGCGGTCGAACACAAGGCCGTTTCCTCCGTTCTGCAGTACGCTAGGCCTCGTTTCGCCTGTTCCATCCAAGCCGGTTGGCTCCCGATGAACACGACACATTTCGTTGCCTCCCGATGAACACGACGACGCAGTTTCTTCGTTCCGACCCAGCCATGTACACGAGCCCTGGCCATACGTATGCGCGAGTAGGCGTTCGAGACCCCGCCCGTATGTACATACGTGGCCGTATTTACTTTCTTCCACCCTGGCTGTACGTACGTGTACACGGTATTGACGGGACTGCGTGACATGCTACGTGCGCGCCTCTGATGACCCACAAGTATAGGGGATCTATCGTAGTCCTTTCGATAAGTAAGAGTGTCGAACCCAACGAGGAGCAGAAGGAAATGATAAGCGGTTTTCAGCAAGGTATTCTCTGTAAGCACTGAAATAATAGGTAACAAATAGTTTTGTGATAAGATAATTTGTAACGAGCAATAAGTAACAAAAGTAAATAAAGTGCAGCAAGGTGGCCCAATCCTTTTTGTAGCAAAGGACAAGCCTGGACAAACTCTTATATAGAGAAAAGCGCTCCCGAGGACACATGGGAATTATCGTCAAGCTAGTTTTCATCACGTTCATATGATTCGCGTCGGTACTTTGATAATTTGATATGTGGGTGGACCGGTGCTTGGGTGCTGTCCTTACTTGGACAAGCATCCCACTTATGATTAACTCCTATTGCAAGCATCCGCAACTACAAAAGAAGTATTAAGGTAAACCTAACCATAGCATGAAACATATGGATCCAAATTAGCCCCTTACGAAGCAACGCATAAACTAGGGTTTAAGCTTCCGTCACTCTAGCAACCCATCATCTACTTATTACTTCCCAATGCCTTCCTCTAGGCCCAAACAATGGTGAAGTGTCATGTAGTCGCCGTTCACATAACACCACTAGAGGAGAGACAACATACATCTCATCAAAATATCGAACGAATACCAAATTCACATGACTACTAATAGCAAGACTTCTCCCATGTCCTCAGGAACAAACGTAACTACTCACAAAGCATATTCATGTTCATAATCAGAGGAGTATTAATATGCATATAGGATCTGAACATATGATCTTCCACCAAATAAACCAACTAGCATCAACTACAAGGAGTAATCAACACTACTAGCAACCTACAGGTACCAATCCCAGACTTAGAGACAAGAATTGGATACAAGAGATGAACTAGGGTTTGAGAGGAGATGGTGCTGGTGAAGATGTTGATGGAGATTGGCCCCCTCCCGATGAGAGGAGCGTTGGTGATGACGATGGCGATGATTTCCCCCTCCCGGAGGGAAGTTTCCCCGGCAGAACAGCTCCGCCGGAGCCCTAGATTGGTTCCGCCTCGTGGCGGCGGAGTCTCGTCCCGAAAGCTTGCTTATGATTTTTCCTCGGATGAAAGACTTCATATAGCAGAAGATGGGCACCGGAGGGCCACCAGGGGGCCCATGAGGCAGAGGGCGCGCCCCCCAACAGGGGTCCCACGAGGCAGGGGTGCGCCAAGGGGGGTAGGGCACGCCCCCCACCCTCGTGGCCAGGGTGTGGGCCCCCTCTGGTATTTCTTCCGCTCAGTATTTTTCATTATTTCCAAAAACAACTTCCGTGGAGTTTCAGGACTTTTGGAGTTGTGCAGAATAGGTCTCTAATATTTGCTCCTTTTCCAGCCCAGAATTCCAGCTGCCGGCATTCTCCCTCCTTATGTAAACCTTGTAAAATAAGAGAGAATAGGCATAAGTATTGTGACATAATGTGTAATAACAGCCCATAATGCAATAAATATTGATATAAAAGCATGATGCAAAATGGACGTATCAACTCCCCCAAGCTTAGACCTCGCTTGTCCTCAAGCAAAAGCCGATAACGATAAATATGTCCACATGTTTAGATGTAGAGGTGTCGATAAAATAAAATACGGACATGAGGGCATCATGATCATTCTTATAACAGCAACATATATGGATAATGTCATATGATCCCTTATGCTCAAGTAATAATCTATTCACAATGCAAAGTATGAATCAGAAACTTTATTGAGAACTAACAAACTATAATCTCAGTCATTGAAGCAATTGCAATTTATCATAACACCAGAAAGAGTCTATGTCAGAGCTTTTCAGCAAGTCCACATACTCAACTATCATTTAGTCTTTCACAATGGCTAACACTCACGCAATACTTGTGGTTACGGAGTTTTAATCGGACACAGAGAAAGATAGGGGCTTATAGTTTCGCCTCCCAACCTTTTACCTCTAGGGTAATGTCAAGAATAATAGCTCATGCTAACTTACATCCAATTAGATATATCTATCAGTATCTTTCCAACACACTGAGCTTGCCAAAGGATAAAATGTAAAAAGGAAAGGTGAAAATCACCATGACTCTTGCATAAGGTAGGAGATAAAAGTAAAAGATAGGCCCTTCGCAGAGGGAAGCAGAGGTTGTCATGCGCTTTCAGGGTTGGATGCACAAAATCTTAATGCGAAAGAACGTCACTTTATATTGCCACTTGTGATATGGACCTTTATTATGCAGTCCGTCGCTTTTATTTCTTCCACATCACAAGATCGTATAAAGCTTATTTCCTCCACACTAATTAATCATACATATTTAGAGAGCAATTTTTATTGCTTGCACCGATGACAACTTACTTGAAGGATCTTACTCAATCCATAGGTAGATATGGTGGACTCTCATGGCAAAACTGGGTTTAAGGATATTTGGAAGCACAAGTAGTATCTCTACTTGGTGCAAGGAATTTGGCTAGCATGAGGGAGAAAGGCAAGCTCAACATGTTGGATGATCCATGACAATATACTTTATCTCAGATATAAGAAAACATAACCCATTACGTTGTCTTCCTTGTCCAACATAAACTCTTTAGCATGTCATATTTTAATGAGTGCTCACAATCATAAAAGATGTCCAAGATAGTATATTTATATGTGAAACCTCTCTTTCTTTATCACTTCCTATTAATTGCAACGATGACCAAAGCTATGTTTGTCAACTCTCAACAACTTTTAATCATCATACTCTTTCTATCTGAAGTCATTACTCTCCATAAGATCAATATGATCTCTTTGTTTCTTTTTATTCTTTTCTCTTTTCTTTTATTCTCGTAAGATCATAGAAAAATAATCAAGCCCTTGACTCAACACTAATCTTTATTATATAGCTCACGGACTCGATTACATAGAGGGATCATAAGCAAAACTCAAAACTAGATCGTACTAAAGCTTTATTCTACTAGATCAAGATATTACGAAAAGGATCGAACTAAGAAAACGGTAAAGATAGGAGTGTGATGGTGATACGATACCGGGGCACCTCCCCCAAGCTTGGCAGTTGCCAAGGGGAGTGCCCATACCCATGTGATTATGTCTCTTTTGTTGGTGAAGAAGATGGTGGTGATGATGGGTAGTCGCACATCGAGCGTAAGAGATCCTCCAACTTGCGGATAATGCCCTTGAGTGCAACGATATGCTCCTTCAACAAAATATTTTCACGTGTGAGATACTTGTTTTGTATACGAGCTAACTCAATCATCTTGAAAGCTTCAATCTCAGTCGGGGTAAGAAGATTATGATCAAGTTGAAGGATGTCTTCTGTTGCCGGAACTTGGTCCTCCATGGCCTTCTTGATCCCTTCATCCTTGTTGATCTCCATGGGTTCTTCCCTCTTCAGCTCTATCTTCATTAGCCAAGCATCGTTGTCACCATTGTTGGAGGAGGGGGACGACATGATGCCTGGCCTTGACAACCCTGACAAAAAACACCTCGAAACAAGAACAGAGGACAATTGCGTGATGCGGTGGTCAAAACCTTCGGGAGATTATATAATGAATTTTTACCGACCAAAATACGAAACGTGCAAGAAAACGGAGTACGGAGAGCACACGGGGTGCCCACGAGGCAGGGGGCGCGCCCTCCATCCTCGTGGAGGCCTCGTGTCCTTCCCGGACTGCTTCTTATTTTTCTATTTTTCTAAATATTCCAAAACGAAGAAAAATTGCCATTAGAACTGTTTTGGAGTCGGTTTACTTACCGTACCACATACCTATTCCTTTTCGGAGTCTGAAACGTTCCGGAAAGTGTCCCTTATGTATTCCTCCGGGGTTACAGTTTCAATAACATTGGTTTCAACATTTATAGGATTACCTGAGATCTAATGTTTGATTCTTTGCCCATTCACCACCTTCGGATTTGTGCCTTCGAAGTTGTTGATTTTTATGGCACCGGAACGATAGACCTCCTCGATAACGTAAGGACCTTCCCATTTAGAGAGAAGTTTTCCTGCAAAAAATCTTAAACGAGAGTTGTATAGTAATACATAATCACCTACATTAAACTCACGCTTTTGTATTCTTTTGTCATGCCATCTTTTAAATTTTTCTTTAAACAATTTGGCATTCTCATAGGCTTGGGTTCTCCATTCATCGAGCTAATGTCAAATAACCTCTTCTCACCGGCAAGTTTGAAATCATAATTGAGCTCTTTAATAGCCCAATAAGCCTTATGTTCTAGTTCGAGAGGTAAGTGACATGCTTTTCCATAAACCATTTTATACGGAGACATACCCATAGGATTTTTATATGCAGTTCTATAGGCCCATAATGCATCATCAAGTTTCTTGGACCAATTCTTTCTAGATCTATTAACAGTCTTTGCAAAATTAATTTGAGTTCTCTATTACTCAATTCTACTTGAGCACTAGACTGTGGGTGATAAGGAGATGCAATTCTATGATTAACATCATACTTGGCAAGCATTTTACGGAAAGCACCATGAATAAAATGTGAACCACCATCTGTCATTAAATATCTAGGGACTCCAAACCTCGGAAAAATAACTTCTTTAAGCATCTTAATAGAGGTGTTATGATCAACACTACTAGTTGGAATAGCTTCTACCACTTAGTAACGTAATCAACAGCAACTAAAATATGTGTATGCCCATTAGAGGCAGGAAACAGTCCCATATAATAAAAGCCCCAAACATTGAATGGTTCAATAACAAGTGAATAATTCATAGGAATTTCTTGACGTCTACTAATATTACCAATTCTTTGACATTCATCACAAGATAAGACAAACTTACGGGCATCCTTGAAGAGAGTAGGCCAATAAAAACCGGATTGCAATACCTTATGTGCAGTTCTATCTCCAGCATGGTGTCCTCCATAAGCCTCGGAGTGACACTTGCGTAGGATCTGTTCCTGTTCATGCTCAGGCACACAACGTCTAATAACACCATCTACTCCTTCTTTATAAAGATGTGGGTCATCCCAGAAGTAATGTCTCAAATCATAGAAAAACTTTTTCTTTTGCTGGTATGTGAAACTAGGTGGTATGAATTTAGCAACAATGTAATTAGCATAATCAGCATACCATGGAGCAGTACGAGAAGCATTTATGACATTTAATTGTTCATCAGGAAAGCTATCATCAATAGGTAGTGGGTCATCAAGAACATTTTCTAACCTAGACAAGTTGTCTGCAACGGGGTTCTCAGCTCCCTTTCTATCAATAATATGCAAATCAAATTCTTGTAGCAAGAGAACCCATCTAATAAGTCTAGGTTTAGCATCTTTCTTTTCCATAAGATATTTAATAGCAGCATGATCCGTGTGAATAGTTACTTTAGAATCAACAATATAAGGTCTGAACTTATCACAAGCAAATACAACTGCTAGAAATTCTTTTTCAGTAGTAGCATAATTTCTCTGGGCATTGTCTAGAGTTTTACTAGCATATTGAATAACATTTAATTTCTTATCAAGTCTTTGCCCTAGAACAGCACCTACAACATAATCACTAGCATCACACATAATTTCAAAAGGTAAATTCCAATCAGGTGGCTGAACAATAGGTGCAGAGATCAATGCTTTCTTAAGTATTTCAAATGCTTCTACACAATCATCATCAAAGACGAATGGTATATCTTTTTGTAATAAATTAGTCAGAGGCCGAGAAATTTTTGAGAAGTCCTTAATGAACCTCCTATAAAATCCAGCGTGACCAAGGAAACTTCTTATACCTTTGATGTCCTTGGGACATGGCATCTTTTCAATAGCATCAACTTTAGCTTTATCAACTTTAATACCTCTTTCAGAAATTTTATGCCCCAAGACAATGCCTTCATTAACCATAAAGTGGCACTTCTCCCAATTCAAGACAAGATAGCTTTTGCAATGCCTTCATTTAGTGTCTTCACATCTCTGCAAAACTCGATAAAGGTTGCTCAAGCAATCATCAAAAGAGGATCCATAAATGGAGAAATCGTCCATGAAAACCACACAAATCTTTTCACAAAAGTCAGAGAATATAGCCATCATGCATCTTTGAAAGGTAGCAGGTGCATTACATAAACCAAAAGGCATACGTCTATAAGCAAAAGTAACGAAAGGGCAAGTAAAAGTGGTCTTAGCTTGATCATCAGCTGACACAGGTACTTGAGAGAAACCAGAATAACCATCTAGAAAGCAAAAATGTGTATGTTTGGATGATCTTTCTAGCATTTGATCAATAAAAGGTAAGGGGTAATGATCTTTTTTAGTAGCTTTATTTAATTTGTGGAAATCAATTACCATCCTATAACCTGTAATAATTCTTTGCGGAATCAATTCATCTTTATCATTAGGAACGACAGTAATACCTCCCTTCTTAGGGACACAATGGACAGGACTTACCCACTGACTATCAGCAACGAGATAGATTATACCTGCCTCAAGGAGCTTTAGTATTTCTTTTCTTACCACTTCTTTCATCTTAGGATTCAGACGTCGTTGGTGATCAATAACTGGTTTGGCATCTTTCTCCAAATTTATTTTGTGTTGACATAGAGTGGGACTAATGCCCTTAAGATCATCAAGAGTATATCCAATAGCAGCACGGTGCTTCTTCAGAGTTTTCAATATTTTTTCTTCCTCCTTCTCTGAAAGGTTAGCACTAATAATGACAGGATATATCTTCTTTTCATCAAGATAAGCATATTTAAGAGTATCAGGCAATGGTTTAAGCTCAAACACGGGATTAGCCTTGGGTGGAGGAGGATCCCCTAAGATTTCAACAGGCAAGTTGTGTTTCGGAATAGGTCCTTGTTTAAAGAACACTTCAGCTATTTCCCTTCTTTCATTCATAAACATATCACTTTCATGGTCTACCAAATATTGTTCTAAAGGATCACTAGGAGTTACGGCAATAGAAGCAAGACCAATAATTTCATCTTTACTAGGAAATTCCTCTTCACGGTGTTGTCTACGAAATTTAGAAAAGTTGAACTCATGAGACATATCACCTAGACCAATGGTAGCAACATCCTTTTCGCAGTCTATCCTAGCATTAACAGTGTTTAAGAAGGGTCTACCAAATATAATGGGACAAAAGCTATCTTGTGGGGAACCAAGAACAAGAAAACCAGCAGGATAGTTAGTTTTCGCACACAAGACTTCAACATCTCTAACAATCCCAATTGGTGATATAGTATCTCTATTGGCAAGCTTAATGGTAACATTAATTTCTTCTATCTCAGCGGGTGCAATATCATGCATAATTTCTTTGTATAAGTCAATAGGTATTGCACTAGCACTAGCACCCATGTCACATAAGCCATGATAACAATGATCTCCTATTTTAACAGAAATAACAGGCATGCCTACCACAGGTCTATGTTTATCTTTAGCACAAGGTTTAGCAATTCTAGCAGTTTCATCACAGAAATAAATAACAAGCCCATCAATATTATCAGCCAAGAGATCTTTAACCATAGCAATATTAGGTTCGACTTTAACTTGCTCAGGAGGTGTATAAGTTATAATATTGCTTTTACGAACCACAGTTGAAGCTTTAGCATGATCCTTTATCCTAACAGGGAAAGGTGGTTTCTCAACATAAGCAGTAGGAACAATAGGATCATTATAAGTGATAGTCTTTTCTTCAACTTTAATAGGTGCAGCTACTTTTACTTCTATGGGAGGATGATATTTAAACCAATTTTCCCTAGGGAGATCAATATGAGTAGCAAAAGATTCACAGAAAGAAGCTACTATCTCAGAGTCAAGTCCATATTTAGTGCTAAATTTACGGAAAACATCGGTATCCATAAAAGGTTTAACACAATCAAACTTAGGTGTCATACCTGACTCCTTACCTTCGTCGAGATCCCAATCTTCAGAGTTGCGTTTAATTCTTTCCAACAAATCCCATTTGAATTCAATAGTCTTCATCATAAAAGAGCCAGCACAAGAAGTATCGAGCATGGTGCGATTGTTGTCAGAAAGTCGAGCATAAATTTTTTGAATAATCATTTCTCTTGAGAGCTCATGATTGGGGCATGAATATAACATTGATTTAAGCCTCCCCCAAGCTTGAGCAATGCTTTCTCCTTTGCGAGGCCAAAAATTATATATATAATTGCAATCACGATGAACAAGATGCATAGGATAATACTTCTGATGAAATTCCAATTTCAATCGTTTGTAGTTCCATGATCCTATATCATCACATAGCCTATACCATGTCAATGCATCTCCCTTCAGAGATAAAGGGAAGACCTTCTTCTTGATAACATCATCGGGCATACCTGCAAGCTTAAATAATCCACAAACTTCATCCACATATATTGGGTGCTCATCAAGATGTAATGTTCCATCTCCTGCAAAAGGATTAGCTAGCAGTTTTTCTATCATACCCGAAGGAATTTCAAAGTAGATATTTTCATTTTCAGTAGGTTCAGTAGGTTGAGGAGCAACTCTTTGCTCTACTGGTCGGGGTGAAGATACCCCGAACAAGCCCCTTTGAGGATTACTTTCCATAGTAACAAGTCACAGTAAATTTCAGCACACTATATAAAATTTTCCTTACCAAAGGCGCTTCACTCCCTGGCAACGGCGCCAGAAAAGAGTCTTGATGACCCACAAGTATAGGGGATCTGTCGTAGTCCTTTCGATAAGTAAGAGTGTCGAACCCAACGAGGAGCAGAAGGAAATGATAAGCGGTTTTCAGCATGGTATTCTCTGCAAGCACTGAAATAATAGGTAATAGATAGTTTTGTGATAAGATAATTTGTAACGAGCAACAAGTTACAAAAGTAAATAAAGTGCATAAAGGTGGCCCAATCCTTTTTGTAGCAAAGGACAAGCCTGGACAAACTCTTATATAGAGAAAAGTGCTCCCGAGGACACATGGGAATTATCGTCAAGCTAGTTTTCATCACGTTCATATGATTCGTGTTCGGTACTTTGATAATTTGATATGTGGGTGGACCGGTGCTTGGGTGCTGTCCTTACTTGGACAAGCATCCCACTTATGATTAATTCCTATTGCAAGCATCCGCAACTACAAAAGAAGTATTAAGGTAAACCTAACCATAGCATGAAACATATGGATCCAAATCAGCCCCTTACGAAGCAACGCATAAACTAGGGTTTAAGCTTCCGTCACTCTAGCAACCCATCATCTACTTATTACTTCCCAATGCCTTCCTCTAGGCCCAAACAATGGTGAAGTGTCATGTAGTCGACGTTCACATAACATCACTAGAGGAGAGACAACATACATCTCATCAAAATATCGAACGAATACCAAATTCACATGACTACTAATAGCAAGACTTCTCCCATGTCCTCAGGAACAAACGTAACTACTCACAAAGCATATTCATGTTCATAATCAGAGGAGTATTAATATGCATATAGGATCTGAACATATGATCTTCCACCAAATAAACCAACTAGCATCAACTATAAGGAGTAATCAACACTACTAGCAACCTACAGGTACCAATCCCAGACTTAGAGACAAGAATTGGATACAAGAGATGAACTAGGGTTTGAGAGGAGATGGTGCTGGTGAAGATGTTGATGGAGATTGGGCCCCTCCCGATGAGAGGAGCGTTGGTGATGACGATGATTTCCCCCTCCCGGAGGGAAGTTTCCCCGACAGAACAGCTCCGCCGGAGCCCTAGATTGGTTCCGCCAAGGTTCCGCCTCGTGGCGGCAGAGTCTCGTCCCGAAAGCTTGCTTATGATTTTTCTTCGGATGAAAGACTTCATATAGCAGAAGATGGGCACCGGAGGACCAACAGGGGGCCCACGAGGCAGGGGGCGCGCCCAGGGGGTAGGGCGCGCCCCCCACCCTCGTGGCCAGGGTGTGGGCCCCCTCTGGTATTTCTTCCGCTCAGTATTTTTCATTATTTCCAAAACCAACTTCCGTGGAGTTTCAGGACTTTTGGAGTTGTGCATAATAGGTCTCTAATATTTGCTCCTTTTCCAGCCCAGAATTCCAGCTGCCGGCATTCTCCCTCCTTATGTAAACCTTGTAAAATAGGAGAGAATAGGCATAGTATTGTGACATAATGTGTAATAACAGCCCATAATGCAATAAATATCGATATAAAAGCATGATGCAAAATGGACGTATCAGCCTCTACTATGACACATGCCCTTCCTTACTCGGCCATGGTTCATCGCTGCGGCTTGCAGACAGACCGATCGTATGTACGTACACATTCGTGACCAGAATGACAATGCTACGTACGCTTCGACCAGGTGGGTCCCGACTGTCAGGGAGGATAAGGAGGCACTTCCTTGCATGCGAAGATGTAGCTGGTGGGTCCTAGCAGTCAGGGGGGGACTTTTTTTTTGCAAAATACGATGACCCGTCCAGTGGGTCCCTGCTATCAGGTGGAGGAATCATTATTTTGCATGTAATAAGGTTGCACTTCCTTGCTACGGCTGTGGACCCAGCTGTCAGCCTCTCCACGTATAGTACTCTTCCGATGGAAGTCGTTCCTTGACCACATTGACCACGCCGCACCGAGAGCACCAAGGCGGTGGACGATGGCGAGGCCTAGGAAGGGGACGATGCGGAGCTGGGGAAGACACAACAGTGGATGACCACGCGGAGAGGAGTACGAGGGTTGACCGGTTCGACTACGGTGTGAGCCTGCCGTCGCCGCAGAATAACAGGGGTGTGGGTGAGTAGAGGGATGGCCTGGCCAGCGGTGGGAGTAGTAGGGGGCGGTGAGGCCTCCACGGCAGCACAGCCGGCCACGGGAGGCAGGAGCAGGCGGCACGACCGGCACTGGCTTGGGCGGCTGGAGCAAGAAGACCAGAGGTTGAAGAATCACTACGGCCATTGGATGGACATCGTATAGTCACTGGAGCTAGAATCGTTCATATTGACTAAGTGGACAAAGCCCTCTATCCGCGTCAACTTAGTAGGCCCACGAGTCAGCCTCCCACTATGGCGGGTCCCAGCTAGCAGGGGGAGTATTCATTTTTTTGTGCGTAATAAGGAGGCACTTCCTTGCGTGCGAAGATATAGCTGGTGGGTCCGAGCTATCAGCGGGGGGGAACATTTTTTCACGAAATACAGAGGCCCTTCTGGTGGGTCCCAGCTGTGAGGCGGAGGAATCATTATTTTGCGCGTAATAAGGAGGCATTGATGTCTACTACGCAACCTTCTTCTTGTAGACGTTGTTAGGCCTCCAAGTGCAGAGGTTTGTAGGACAGTAGCAAATTTCCCTCAAGTGGATGACCTAAGGTTTATCAATCCGTGGGAGGCGTAGGATGAAGATGGTCTCTCTCAAGCAACCCTGCAACCAAATAACAAAGAGTCTCTTGTGTCCCCAACACACCCAATACAATGGTAAATTGTATAGGTGCATTAGTTCGGCGAAGAGATGGTGATACAAGTGCAATATGGATGGTAGATATAGGTTTTTGTAATATGAAAATATAAAAACAGCAAGGTAGCAAGTGGTAAAAGTGAGCGTAAACGGTATTGCAATGCTACGAAACAAGGCCTAGGGTTCATACTTTCACTAGTGCAAGTTCTCTAAAAAATAATAACATAATTGGATCATATAACTATCCCTCAACATGCAACAAAGAGTCACTCCAAAGTCACTAATAGTGGAGAACATACGAAGAGATTATTGTAGGGTACGAAACCACCTCAAAGTTATCCTTTCTGATTGATCTATTCAAGAGTCCGTAGCAAAATAACACGAAGTATTCTTTCCGTTCGATCTATCCTAGAGTTCGTACTAGAATAACACCTTAAGACACAAATCAACCAAAACCCTAATGTCACCTAGATACTCCAATGTCACCTCAAGTATCCGTGGGTATGATTATACGATATGCATCAGACAATCTCAGATTCATCTATTCAACCAACACAAAGAACTTCAAAGAGTGCCCCAAAGTTTCTACCGGAGAGTCAAGACGAAAACATGTGCCAACCCCTATGCATAAGTTCACAAGGTCACTGAACCCGCAAGTTGATCACCAAAACATACATCAAGTAGATCACGTGAATATCCCATTGTCACCACAGATAAGCACATGCAAGACATACATCAAGTGTTCTCAAATCCTTAAAGACACAATCTGATAAGATAACTTCAAAGGGAAAACTCAATCCATTACAAGAGAGTAGAGGGGGAGAAACATCATAAGATCCAACTATAATAGCAAAGCTCGCGATACATCAAGATCGTGCCGAATCAAGAACACGAGATAGAGAGAGAGATCAAACACATAGCTACTAGTACATACCCTCAGCCCCAAGGGTGAACTACTCCCTCCTCGTCATGGAGAGCGCCGGGATGATGAAGATGGCCACCGGTGAGGGATCCCCCCCTTCGGCAGGGTGCCGGAACAGGGTCCCGATTGTTTTTTGGTGGCTACAGAGGCTTGCGGCGGCGGAACTCCCGATCTAGGTTATGTTCTGGGGGTTTCTGTATATATAAGAGGTTTTGGCGTCGGGAACAAGTCAGGGGGTCTCCAAGGCGGCCACGAGGTAGGGGGCGCGCCCAGGGGGGTAGGGCGCGCCCCCACCCTCGTGGGTGCCTCGGGACTCTTCTGGTCCATCTCCGATGCTCTGTGGGCTTCTTCTGGTCCAAAAATAATCTCCGTCAATTTTCAGGTCAATTGGACTCCGTTTGGTTTTCCTTTTCTGCTATACTAAAAAACAAGGAAAAAACAGAAACTGGCACTTGGCTCTAGGTTAATAGGTTAGTCCCAAAGATCATATAAAATAGCATATAAATGCATATAAAACATCCAAGATTGATAATATAATAGCATGGAACAATAAAAAATTATAGATATGTTGGAGACGTATCAAGCATCCCCAAGCTTAATTCCTGCTCGTCCTCGAGTAGGTAAATGATAAAAACATAATTCTTGATGTGGAATGCTTCCTAACATAATCTTCAATGTAATTTTCTTTATTGTGGCATGAATGTTCAGATCCGAAAGATTCAAGATAAAAGTTTAATATTGACATAAAAATGATAATACTTCAAGCATACTAACTAAGCAATTATCTCTTCTCAAAATAACATGGCCAAAGAAAGTTCATCCCTACAAAATCATATAGTTTGGTCATGCTCCATTTTCGTCACACAAAAATGCTCTCATCATGCACAACCCTGATGACAAGCCAAGCAATTGTTTCATACTTCAGTATTTCTCAAACTTTTTCAACTTTCACGCAATACATGAGTGTGAGCCATGGACATAGCACTATGGGTGGAATAGAATATAATGATGGGGGTTGTGCGGAGAAGACAAAAAGGAGAAAGTCTCACATCGACGTGGCTAATCAATGGGCTATGGAGATGCCCATCAATTGATGTCAATGCAAGGAGTTGGGATTGCCATGCAACGGATGCACTAGAGCTATAAATGTATGAAAGCTCAACAAAAGAAACTAAGTGGGTGTGCATCCAACTTGCTTGCTCACGAAGACCTAGGGCATTTTGAGGAAGCCCATTGTTGGAATATACAAGCCAAGTTCTATAATGAAAAATTCCCACTAGTATATGAAAGTGACAAAAACAAGAGACTCTCTATCATAAAGATCATGGTGCTACTTTGAAGCACAAGTGTGGTAAAAGGATAGTACCATTGTCCATTCTCTCTTTTTCTCTCATTATTTTTTGTTTTTTGGGCCTTTTTAATTTGGCCTTTCTCTACTTTTTTTCATGGGACAATGCTCTATTAATGATGATCATCACACTTCTATTTATTTACAGCTCAATGATTACAACTCGATACTAGAACAAAATATGACTCTATATGAGTGCCTCCGGCGGTGTACCGTGATGGGCAATGAAACAAGAGTGACATGTATGAAAATATGCATGGCGGCTTTGCCACAAATACGATGTAAACTACATGATCATGCAAGGCAATATGACAATGATGAAGCGCGTCATAATAAACGGAACGGTGGAAAGTTGCATGGCAATATATCTCGGAATGGCTATGGAAATGCCATAATAGGTAGGTATGGTGGCTGTTTTGAGGAAGATATAAGGAGGCTTATGTGTGATAGAGCGTATCATATCACGGGGTTTGGATGCACCGGCGAAGTTTGCACCAACTCTCGAGGTGAGAAAGAGCAATGCACGGTACCGAAGAGGCTAGCAATGATGGAAGGGTGAGAGTGCGTATAATCCATGGACTCAACATTAGTCATAAAAAACTCACATACTTATTGCAAAAATCTACAATTCATAAAAAACTAAGCACTACGCGCATGCTCCTAGGGGGATAGATTGGTAGGAAAAGACCATCGCTCGTCCCCGACGGCCACTCATAAGGAGGACAATCAAAGAAACACCTCATGCTTCAAATTTGTCACACAACGGTTACCATACTTGCATGCTACAGGACTTGCAAACTCTAACACAAGTATTTCCCAAATTCACAACTACTCAACTAGCATGACTCTAATATTACCATCTTCATACCTCAAAACAATCATCAAGTATCAAACTTCTCATAGTATTCAATGCGCTTTATATGAAAGTTTTTATTATACCCATCTTGGATGCCCATCATATTAGGACTAATTTCATAACCAAAGCAAATTACCATGCTGTTCTAAATACTCTCAAAATAATATAAGTGAAGCATGAGAGATCAATAATTTCTATAAAATAAAACCACCACCGTACTCTAAAAAGATATAAGTGAAGCACTAGAGCAAACGACAAACTACTCCGAAAGATATAAGTGAAGATCAACGAGTAGTTGAATAATTATGTAACTATGTGAAGACTCTCTAACATTTAAGAATTTCAGATCTTGGTATTTTATTCAAACATCAAGCAAAACAAAAGAAAATAAAATGATGCTCCAAGCAAAACACATATCATGTGGTGAATAAAAATATTGCTCCAAGTAAGGTTACCGATGAACGAAGACGAAAGAGGGGATGCCATCCGGGGCATCCCCAAGCTTAGGATCTTGGTTGTACTTGAATATTACCTTGGGGTGCCTTGGGTATCCCTAGGCTTAGGCTCTTGCCACTCCTTATTCCATAGTCCATCGAATCTTTACCCAAAACTTGAAAACTTCACAACACAAAACTCAACAGAAAACTCGTAAGCTCCGTTAGTATAAGAAAATAAAACCACCACTTCGGTACTGTTGTGAACTCATTCTAAATTCATATTGGTGTAATATCTACTGTATTCCAACTTCTCTATGGTTCATACCCTCCGATACTACTCATAGATTCATCAAAATAAGCAAACAACACAATGAAAACAGAATCTGTCAAAAACAGAACAGTCTGTAGTAATCTGTATCATTTGAATACTTATGGAACTCCAAAAATTCTGAAATAAATTGTTAGACGTGAGGAATTTGTCTATTAATCATCTGCAAAAAGAATCAACCTAAAATCACTCTCCAGTAAAAAATTGCAGCTTATCTCGTGAGCGCAAAAGTTTCTGTTTTTTACAGCAAGATCGCATATACTTCACGCAAGTTTTCCCAAAGGTTCTACTTGGCACAAACACTAATTAAAACATTAAACCGCATATAAACAGAGGCTAGATGAATTATTTATCACTAAACAGGAGGAAATGCAAAGAACAAAAATAAAATTGGGTTGCCTCCCAACAAGCGCTAACATTTAACGCCCCTAGCTAGGCATGATGGTTTCAATGATGCTCACATAAAGGATAAGAATTGAAACATAAAGAGAGCATCATGAAGAATATGACTAGCACATTTAAGTCTAACCCACTTCCTATGCATAGGGATTTTGTGAGCAAACAACTTATGGGAACAATAATCAACTAGCATAGGAAGGCAAAACAAGCATAACTTCAAGATTTTCAACACATAGAGAGGAAACTTGATATTATTGCAATTCCTACAAGCATATATTCCTCATTCATAATAATTTTCAGTAGCATCATGAATGAATTCAACAGTATAACCATCACATAAAGCATTCTTTTCATGATGCACAAGCATAGAATTTTTATTACTCTCCACATAAGCGAATTTCTTCTCATGAATAATAGTGGGAGCAAACTCAACAAAATAATTATCATGTGAGGCATAATCGAATTGAAAACTAAAATCATGATGACAAGTTTCATGGTTATCATTATTCTTAATAGCATACAAGTCATCACAATAATCATCATAGATAGCAACTTTGTTCTCATAATCAATTGGAACCTCTTCCGAAATAGTGGATTCATCACTAAATAAAGTCATGACCTCTCCAAATCCACTTTCATAATTATCACAATAATATTAAAAATCCTCCGAAATAGTGGGATCATTACTTCCTAAAGTTTACACTCTTCCAAACCCACTTTCATCAATATAATCATCATAAATAGGAGGCATGCTTTCATCATAATAAATATTCTCATCAAAACTTGGGGGACTAAACATATCATCTTCATCAAACATAGCATCCCCAAGCTTGTGGCTTTGCATATCATTAGCATCATCGGTATTCAAAGAATTCATACTAACAACATTGCAATCATGCTCATCATTCACATATTTTATGCCAAGCATTCTATGTAATTCTTCTTCTAGTACTTGAGCACAATTTTCCTTCCCATCATTTTCATGAAAGACATTAAAAAGATGAAGCATATGAGGCAACCTTAATTCCATTTTTTTGTAGTTTTCTTTTATAGAATAAACTACTGATAAAACAAGAAACAAAAAGATTCGATTGCAAGATCTAAAGATATACCTTCAAGCACTCACCTCCCCGGCAACGGCGCCAGAAAAGAGCTTGATGTCTACTACGCAACCTTCTTCTTGTAGACGTTGTTGGGCCTCCAAGTGCAGAGGTTTGTAGGATAGTAGCAAATTTCTCTCAAGTGGATGACCTAAGGTTTATCAATCCGTGGGAGGCGTAGGATGAAGATGGTATCTCTCAAGCAACCCTGCAACCAAATAACAAAGAGTCTCTTGTGTCCCCAACACACCCAATACAATGGTAAATTTTATAGGTGCACTAGTTCGGCGAAGAGATGGTGATACAAGTGCAATATGGATGGTAGATATAGGTTTTTGTAATCTGAAAATATAAAAACAGCAAGGTAGCAAGTGGTAAAAGTGAGCGTAAACAGTATTGCAATGCTAGGAAACAAGGCCTAGGGTTCATACTTTCACTAGTGCAAGTTCTCTCAACAATAATAACATAATTGGATCATATAACTATCCCTCAACATGCAACAAAGAGTCACTTCAAAGTCACTAATAGCGGAGAACAAACGAAGAGATTATTGTAGGGTACGAAACCACCTCAAAGTTATCCTTTCTGATCGATCTATTCAAGAGTCCGTAGTAAAATAACACGAAGCTATTCTTTCCGTTCGATCTATCCTAGAGTTCGTACTAGAATAACACCTTAAGACACAAATCAACCAAAACCCTAATGTCACCTAGATACTCCAATGTCACCTCAAGTATCCGTGGGTATGATTATACGATATGCATCACACAATCTCAGATTCATCCATTCAACCAACACAAAGAACTTCAAAGAGTGCCCCAAAGTTTCTACTGGAGAGTCAAGACAAAAACATGTGCCAACCCCTATGCATAAGTTCACAAGGTCACTGAACCCGCAAGTTGATCACCAAAACATACATCAAGTAGATCACGTGAATATCCCATTGTCACCACAGATAAGCACATGGAAGACATACATCAAGTGTCCTCAAATCCTTAAAGACTCAATCCGATAAGATAACTTCAAAGGGAAAACTCAATCCATTACAAGAGAGTAGAGGGGTAGAAACATCATAAGATCCAACTATAATAGCAAAGCTCGTGATACTTCAAGATTGCGCTGAATCAAGAACACGAGAGAGAGATCAAACACATAGCTACTAGTACATACCCTCAGCCCCGAGGGTGAATTACTCCCTCCTCGTCATGCAGAGCGCCGGGATGATGAAGATGGCCACCGGTGAGGGATCCCCCCCTCCGGCAGGGTGCCGGAACAGGGTCTCGATTGGTTTTTGGTGGCTACAGATGCTTGCGGCGGCGGAACTCCTGATCTAGGTTATGTTCTGGGGGTTTCTGTATATATAAGAGGTTTTGGTGTCGGGAACAAGTGAGAGGGGTCTCCGAGGCGGCCACGAGGTAGGGGGGCACGCCCAGGGGGTAGGGTGCGCCCCCACCCTCGTGGGTGCCTCGGGACTCTTCTGGTCCATCTCCGATGCTCTGTGGGCTTCTTCTGGTCCAAAAATAATCTCCGTCAATTTTCAGGTCAATTGGACTCCGTTTGGTTTTCCTTTTCTGCGATACTCAAAAACAAGGAAAAAAACAGAAGCTGGCAATGGGCTCTAGGTTGATAGGTTAGTCCCAAAAATCATATAAAATAGCATATAAATGCATATAAAACATCCAAGATTCATAATATAATAGCATGGAACAATCTAAGATTATAGATACGTTGGAGACGTAATAGGCATTTCCTTGCGTATGGCCGTGGACCCAGTTGTCAACCTCTCCATGTACAGTCCACTTCTGATGGATGTCTTTCATTGACCACGTTGACCACGCCGCGCCGAGAGCACCAGGGCGGTGGACGATGGCGAGGACTAGGAAGGGAACGACACGGAGCTAGGGAAGACTCGATAGCTGTGCAATGAGGCCTCCGATATACGAACCCGCATAAGTGAAAGTTTTTTGAGAAATGGGAGTCAAAGGTTTAGTACCAGATTGTCTGGTAGGTCGCACAGCGCAAATGTGGCGGTGTGAAGAGAGGAGGAAAACCACGAGATGGACATCGATGCCGATGGCACAAGTACATGGCGTTCGGATCTGGTAGGTGATTTCCTAGGGAATGGTAGAACTCAAGAAGCTGTAGTTCTGTGAATTCAGGGGATTTCAGCCAGGCGTCCACCATGCAGGGCATGGTATGCTTGCTCAGGTAGCCTGACAGGATGCAGAGTCTTTGAACAGAGCCCTAGTGGGAGGAGATGATGGCTCTGGGGAGTTCAAAATCATTAAAGAGATATAGCTGACGATAGTCAAGATTAAGGGGCACGGCGCGCCATAGAGGGCGCCACCGAATTGAGAGGACTTGGGTGCGGCAGCAATCCTTGGTGGGGAGAAGCGAGATGATCTCCCCAAGGATGGCGTCCGGGAGATCGCTGATGCGGTCCACCCGAGATTCTACGTGTTCTTGGGATCCGGTGGGGGGTGCTCGCCGCTTCTCCCCGCGCTGCCGGGTGTGGGATCTACAACAGGCGTCGCCGCTGGCGGGAGCCTCATCTTCTTGGTTCCGGGGTCAGCCAACTCCATTTTCCTCGAGGGCGTTGTGTCGAGCTCACGGATTTGAGCAGAGTAATGAATGACGAGCCTAGTTGTAGTGTGAGTGAAGAAGAAGGGGAGTTGGGGTTTTTCTGTAGTAGTGAGGAACAAGGGGAGCTGGGGTTTTCTGTAGGAGTGAGGTGAGGAATTTGGGGGTACAAGTGGAGCAAGCTGGCGTGAGGTGGGTGGGAGTGAGGAGGAAGAAGAGCACCCAGGTTTTTTTAGGGGCGGTGTGCTGGGTGTGGGTAGCGCCTCTCATTAAGTAAATATATGGGCTTTTGAATTTATTTTATTATTTACTAGGGTGGATGGGCTGTTTTGTCTTGGGCCCAGAGAAACAATTACTACTAGTATAGTGGAGACACTCTACAGCTACCCAGAAAAACAATTACTACTAGTACAGTGGATACACTACCGCTTTTGGCCCCTCCGAGGTCATCGAAACGTCTCCCTCTACCGAATGCCATTTTACTTTTGTTCACCGACATGCAGGCCATGCAGCGCGCGGGCCCAAATGCCATCCACCAAATTAGAAGGCGGTATGGAGGCGGAGAGTCACCCCGGTCGTAGTGCGGCAGTAACAAGCCGTCGTATGACAAAACCCCACCTCCCCGCAGTCTAAGTTTGATGCACGAAGCAACCATCATTTCACTCTTCGCTGAATCCCCTTCTCCCTCACCGTCTTCAAGAAAGCCAACACTCGCATCTGCCACTATTCTTCTCTCCCAACGAAGGGAAGGTAAGCGGATCCGTGATGTTGGTATATTTTCATTTAGAAAAAAAGAACTTTTGCAAAGCAGTAACCAATCCTCACTCTCTTTTTTGTTTCATTGTCATTCGATTGTGTTTTCCTTTCAGTGGTCTCCTAGTATTCATTAGTTTCATGATGGACCAAGGAGAACCAGGCAAAGATCTGCCGATGTTGGAGCAGACATGGGAGGCAGATCCCCACGAGGCAGAGAGCTCCAAGAAGATGGAGGCAGCCACCGAGCCGACCCCAGATATGCTCACGGCCACTACTGAGATGGTCAACGCCCCATTTGAGGTTACAGCCCCCGTGGCCCTGCAGGAGCAGTTTTCCCCCTTCGAGGATGTGCCCCCCCCCCCGCTGAGCTGCCCAAGGTAATTTTCTTCTTTGCCGATCTCGATTGTGGTTTTTCATCTAAGTATGTGGTGATAAATAATGAAAAATTGTATTAGCTTCGATGCCATGCTACCTTCCCTGTCATGCATACTTTTGACTCTACATAGTGGTTTAAATAACTTGTGTTTCTTATATTGGAAAGTAATTCAGAATTTGTTTCTGTTTCAATTAGAGCCCTGATGCAGACAAGGATTGTCTGGTTGTACGTGTCACTCGCTATGAGGCGGATGACCTGAATATACGCACTAGGAAAATAGAGTTCTTAGGCTGTTGGATCCTGGAAGCCATTTGCATTTATACCAATGTCGAGATGTATTCCAGCCTCATTGTTGTCAGGCGTGTTGTCCAGGGTGTACTGAAGCACAAGAAGTTCAAAGCTACTCCTTTGTTTGTGAGGCATACTGTTCTTGTCAAGCTTACGCATGAAGATGATGTGGCATGCCTCCACAAACAAGTTTATGAGTGGCAAGGCCACAAGATTATCTTCAGGAAGGTTCACAGGATTGATCTGCTGCCGGACGTCCTCGATGATGTTCATGGCAAGGTCCGTCATGTGTCCATCCCAAATTAGATCGAGGCATGAAATAGTTACCCCAGCTAGTGTTTAATAGTAGTTTGGATTGTGTCTAATTATTCGAACCTTGCCTATTATCGAGCCCTCTGGGGATAGTACTCTGTTAGAATCCGTCTATGGGAACTGCTGCTACTTTTGTGTGCCCGTGAATCATGTGAGAACCATCCTAATTGTTGTCGAAACAAATGCATCCTCACTAGTTTTTTCATGAATATGGCATGGTAAGACATAAGTTGTCACGGTTTATCATACGAGCAGTGTGTGTTTGATGAAATAGAGTACTCGTTCGGGAACTGTGCACCGACGTATACATAGGGTACATAAGGTTGGTTAAGTACTTGTAAACACTGTTGGTGCTACCCCACTTGTAAGCAGTTGTGCAAAACATGGCACATTGGCTCAGCTCGCTTCAACACTAGAAAAGTCAGCTATCGACCAGCTAACAATCAATAATCTGCTGTCTAACATATAAGCAACCACGTATCTTGTTACAATGGTTCATGCAGTTAACTGAGGCCACAATATAAATTCCAAACATTCACACGCTAGTCCAGCATTCATGTGGGACACTCACATTAAGCTCGGCTTCATAAAATACTTGAAAACCATAAGTTAAGCAATTTTATACATCTTAGTGATTCATAGAACATAACAAACATATACTAGTTCACAGCAGAAGACAAAGTTGTGAGAAGGTTTACAAATCAGGAAAAATCAAGCAAGGCTTCTCTGAGCAAAGGGCCTCCCTAGGCAGGCTTTAATTTCCTGGAGTTCACTCTGGTTTTTCTTATTGCCACCATCCAGGGTTAGGTTCTCTCATTCCAGAATAACCAATTATAATTGTGTTCTCAGCTGGAATGCTGAACTGGACCATGTAGTGTACTTACCATATGAAATTCTTGTGCATTCCACTAAATTTAAGCACCGCTATTTGCAAAAATAAGCAGACCACAATGCCTCTTGTCCATGCAACTGTCCCAAAAACCTCCGTGAAGCCGTGCCAGCTAGTCCTCGGTCCATGGATGAACTGGTAGAAAGTGCAATCCGGACTAGTATGCAGTTTTTTCCGCTCGTCCCTGCACCGCAATCAGGAAGTAGAACATACGAATCAGCTTCTTTTAGATTGCGTTGGTCATTCTACCTAGTTACTACCAATGTAGGAATACTTGGAAGACAAGTGGTTAGAGGACGACAACTAGGAATAGCCATCTCATTTTGTGCAGTTCTACTAAAACTGAGGTGTGTACTTTTGATTGCGCAGATAGAAACGATATGGAGACAGACATCCCTGTTTGCGCAAATATGAAATATGGTTATTTAAACAGTGACATTTAATTACAGTGGCATATGATTAACAACAACATCTATTGTGTTATAATTGGCACTACATTGACATTATGAAAGTGCCCTTAAGTAAGTAGCATCAAATCACATCAACATTGCCACTAGATTAACATACAGAACAATAGCATTAGTATTACTGTCATGAGAGTAGCACATGGTCAGTAAATGTGCAGTCAAATTTGTGCAATTCCACTGGGATGAAGCAATGTTAGCGGTGTGAGATTTAAGTGTAACTACAAAAACACAATTCATGGGAAATAAAGCGAGACCGAAGCACTTCATAAAATGGTGGTGGCATTGCTTCAATTTATCGACGGCACTAGACCATTACTTAATAGTGACATTAGGTGGCATTGCTTAATGCTTCATGTGATTTTACATTAATGGTAGCGATATGGGCGTAGGGACAGTAGAGGCATAAAGTGGTGAGGCAGATGTGGTTGCCGAGAGCAGCAAACACTCAGGCATCATGTCTGCATTTGTCCCATTTTTTATCTCCTCGGCGACATTTTCCTATGCGAGCACATGAAATCTAGACATGCTCGTTCTCATTTCCGTTGTCCCCCAACACCCCTCACTTTCTTTCCTTTTTGACCAAGAGACAGGTCCACTCCCCCCACCCTTCGCCATCCACCATGCTTTCTTCGCCTTTTCAACCAAGAGAACAGTTGGGTAGCCAGTATCTACTACTTTCCCCCGTTTCCTCTTAGAACCAAGTCCTAGATTCATGCTACAACTTTCCTACTTTCTTCCCTGTTTGAACCAACTCTTAGATTCGACTGTATGAACTAGCTTTACCTCTAATAATAGTAAAAGTCTAGGTGGCTTTGGAACACCCGGCGAAAGTAGAAAAAGATCCACACCCAGCCACATGGGGAGCTGGGGCAGTAGAGCAAGACAAGTTTCGAAGGAATGTATACCTGAGGGTCGTCGGCATGTGGCAAAGACGGCGTCGGGAGGCCGCATCTTGTCCACAATACCGCAGGGAGGAAGAAGGGGTCGGAGGCCCTCCTGAGCCGGCGCTGTCTCGGAGAGAACGGCAGGGCCGCCGATCGGGACGCGCGGGCAGCCGTTGGTCTCCTCCCTCACCGCCGACGACAGCGTGAACGATGAACCTACACCCCTCCCCAGTCAAGGTGGTCCGGCCGGATTTGTGACCAGCCGTGAGCAGAGAGAGAGAGTGTGTGGCCACCTATGTCTTGCTTAGATCTGGAGAGCATGAGAGAGTGAAAGAGAGGAACCCTAGTAAAGCAAGCGCTGAGGCTCCTGCTTATATATATAGTGGAGTGATTTTGTTGTACCAGCTTCAAAAAAATGCGCTCCTACGTGTACCCACGAGTGGGTGTGAGAGAACTAGTGCGTGCGTGCACCGCTTCTCTTCGTGAGAGTACAATATACTATGCCCAAAGAACGTTCGCCATAAGAGTAATAGTATAAGTGTGTGACGTGTGAGTTAAAATAAAAGGTGTGCGACGTCTTTTGTTTTTTAGAAGTTCTGAGGGTAGGGTGTGAAGAGCACATATGTGTGTGACGTCTACCTACAGATAGACGGTGGGTGCGAGAGGACTCGGGAGAGTCGTGACTCGTGAGGGTGCGTGTGTGCGTGAGAGAGAGGGGGCACATATCAATGCAATGCATGTGTGCGTAAATCATATCTGACAAACGTTTGCCACAAGTCGTTTCCTGGCGAACACCATAAGAACCGTTAGATCAGCATCCGACGGTGTTAGTTTTGCCATGTCATTTAACAGAACAACCACTCCTCCGACACACAAATCTTCCACATGAGTGTTAGCAACTGCCGTATGCTCCTCCCTCCGTTCCAAAATGCAGTGCATATAGCTTTTTTGAAAATTTGAACCTGGCAAACTTTTACCGAGTTTTCGTGTACCAAAATGCACATATAGAATACCCAGTATATATCATTTCATTCATCTTCGAGAGGTAACTATAAAGATGGGGGAGGAGTGTACAAAGAAAGACCGTTGTATGACCTGCAGCAATTTCAACCATCCTTTGGTGTGGAGGAATATCATAGGAACTTTGCATGATATGATTTTTATAGGATTTTTTCTTTTAGAGCCAATTGTTCATAGGAATAGATTCATATACTCCACATTTCAAAGGAAAATAAACATGATATCATTTTTATAGCTTTAGAGCCACTTGGTTCATATGAATGGATTCCTATACTCACACAAATTCAAAGGAAAATAAACATTAGTGTATATTCAATAGAAAAGTTCCTATGATGTGAAACAAATGACATCTCTTTTCTAATCCCTCCTCATGGGAATTGAGATACATGTCATCTCTAGATTCGATAGAAAAGTTCCTATGATGTGAACCAAATGACATCTCTTTTCCAATCCCTACTCATAGGAATTGAGATACATGTCATCTCTTTCCCTACAACTTCCATGTATACATCTTCTATTCCTAAATAGCTAGTACTCCCTCCGTTCTAAAATAGATGACCCAACTTTGTACTAAAGTTAGTACAAAGTTGAGTCATCTATTTTGGAACGGAGGGAGTACAACCCACTAGTAGCTTTTTTCCTGGACATGCAACTATGGCACAAGAACACGTCATGTATGCAAGTCATAAATCACATTGTTTTTGTACTCTATGCATGCAAGCACCACATCATCAATTCGTGTATGTTACTCATAAGTTATTTCTTGCATTAGATTTTGTATTGACAATGTATGTGTTGGTCACGTGCACACATATGTAGTTCACATTCACATTTTTGTTAGAAATGTCATTCTTTTAACTACAATTCATTTTTTCTCTTTGTACTCCCTCCGTCTAGGTGTGTAAGTCATCTTCTGAAAACCAAATAATCCCAAAACACTTAGGCACGGTAAATTAACTCCCTCCTCGTTTCTTGTTTCGTGACATATCAATCAATAAGAGATGTGGGCCGTGCATGCTTTCAATGGCTTGAGACTTTCAAACATGACATGCAGTGGTTAATTCATTGCATGCAATGCTATTAACTAGCAAAAAAACCTAAGATGACTTATACACCTAGACGGAGGGAGTATTACATTTTTCATTTTAAGCATACATTCACTTCCCATTAGTTATAGATGTTTTTGGAAGAACTTTTATGCATTATTTTGAGTAGCAAATTTCACGCGGCCGCGGGTATATCAAAATGCAGGGCCCATGCATCATTGCTTTCGGTCGAACCTACGTCCACAATTTTTTGTACGTATATCTCCACTGGTCCCCGAACCCAAAATGATGCCTCGTTCCCGTAAAACCAAGCGGCCCACACATATTAAGGCGTCGACTCGAACGCAATCCCTCTCCCGTTTACTATGCCGTGGCCCCGCATGCCGTAGTACTCCTACAAACCCTACCGCCGCACGCATCATAGGTTTTCTTCAAGAGGACGAGGGAGAAGCGGATTTGTAGGGGAGGCGCTTTCAAAAAAGGATTTGTAGTGGAGGCTCCTACCCTAGGGTGCCCTAGGTAGCTGCCGCACACATCATTGGTTTTCTCTTTTCTTTATGCTCTTGCGCCCTAGAGTGAAATGATGGTTGCTTCGTCCGTCCAGCTTACTGCGGGAAAGGTGGGGCTTTGTGATTTGACCCCTCATCGCTCATTTACTACTACTGCGGCGCTACGATCGGGGTGCCTCCAAGTCCAACCGCAGCTCCGAACTTTAATTTGGTGCATCGCACGTGGAACAAGATGGTGGATGAGCCACATGTCAGTCAAAGGGGTCCTGTTAAGTGTGTCACCATTTCGTGTGCGGACTGACCCTGCTTGAGTTGCTACGCCAACACGACAGGAGCAGCCTACCACTTGGTTTTGCTCCTTGGTGAATCCCGACTATATTGATCTAAAAATATACTACTCCCTCCGTCTCGGTTTATAGGGCGTGCATGTAGTTCTAGGTCATCCATTTGACTAACTAATTATGAGTTACTATGTCACAAAAAGTATATCATTGGATTCTTAAGCGGATGTAGTTTCTAAACATATATTGTTCATCACACACACACACACACACACACACACATATATATATATACAGCCAGTTAAATTCTCAACCTAGAACGACATGCATGCCCTGTAAACCGATACGGAGGAAGTAGTAAAAATGAGGTGATTTTACCGAGCGGTGGGCGAGGGAGCATCGCCTGTCATGTGGTCCCACGTGTCATGATGTACCAAGACGATGCGCGTCCCTCTTGAGGCAGAACAATGACAGAAGCAATACGTGGTTTTCTTGAAGGAGATGGTGGCGAAGCGGATTCAGCGAAGTGTGAAATAATGGTTGCTTCGTCCGTCTGGGAAGGTGCGGCATTGTGATTTGACGTCTCATTGCTCATTACTACTACCGGGGCGCTACGACTGGGGTGCGCCCCCTGCTGTTCTGCATTGTTATTTAGTGCATGACACGTTGATCCGGTTGCTATATGTCCCACATGTCGGTGAGAGGAAGTACAGAATTCATGAAAGCGAGCGTCGACGGAGGAGTACAAAACATGGCTTGGTTTTTGCTGCTTCGCGTGATCCATCGATACAAACCCGGACTAAAAAAGGCGATGGCGGGTCTTTTCCCGCGCGGCAGGCAGGGGAGTTTGGCATAGTCTGTTTGAGGCAACGAGGCAGGAAGGGAAACAAGCAAATAAAGGTTGAGCGACTTAGTTCTGGGAAAATTTGATTTTATGGAGTACGTACCCAGTATGGAGGTAGTACTACTTACTACTCCCTCCTTTCCGGTTTATAGGGCTCATCTAAAAAATTGTTTTTCCGTTTTATAAGTCTCAATTCTACTAGTAGTACCATCACATGTTTGGATTTCGAGGTGCATTAAATCACCCGATGCAAGCGGTATCAAGAGAAACTCACCAATGCATGTAGAAGTTCATGGAAATTTAGTGGTCATGCATGCATTCGTTGTAATTAATGCATCAGTAAACATAACTTCTTGAGAAAAATGAGCATACTAATTACTTGTGCAAACTACGAAATTAATTCCACCACTCACCGTCTACCCTTGGTTGGAGAGATTTTGAAATTGAGCCATAAACCGGAAAGGAGGGAGTAGTAACATAGCCTAGGGTAGCTTGCTGCACCACGGACTCCAAGGAAATTGCTGTAGTACTACTCCTATGTACCACTGTACTACTCCTACTACTAAAAGACATATTTCAAACAATATGATAATCTCTCTAACCAAGGTAGGGACGAGGAGTAAACGGAGGGAGTAGTATAATTTTCTCCCCGTCCTGCGAGCCACCATGCGCGTGGGCGAGTGAGCGGGCGTAGGCGTAGTAAGCAAGCTTCTCCTCGTCCTGCGACTCTGCGAGCCACCGCGCCCGTGGGCGGGGTAGACGGCGTACTAAGCAAGCTTCACCTCGTTCTGCGAGTTGATGGGACGCATCAAAAGTAATACGTACAGAGCATCTCCAGTGTATAGAGCCTTGCCTCTATGGTAGGCCCCACATGGTTTGCCTCTTATCAATCACAACAGGTGTTTTGTAAAATAATGCATCTTGATTTTCCGTGCAACGCACGGGCATCTTGCTAGTCCATGAAAACAACACATGGCAAAATTTCATGGCGAACGAGGGATTTGAATGTGCTGGGAGGGGCTGTTTGGATCTTGCCCGGGGTAGCGAAAATAATTGGCGACCCTTTTGTCCACCGGTTCCTTTGCCACCGATGAACGAGGAATAGCTCGGGTGCTCATGCATCCTCCAGCGCGCGCGTTGGAGACAAGCTCGCACGAGCTGTGATTTTTTTGTCCCACCACACCACCCGAGCCGCCCGCAGACCGACCAGCGACCCGCAAATTACGCCATCCAACCGTAGCCGCACACATTCTGACAACAACTCAACCAACCGGACAAAATTCATGCAAACACGGCGATATTTCATATAAACAATGATAGAATTCATATAAAATACCGGATTTTCATACAAACATGATGGATTTCATTACATTCAAATCAACTAAGCGGTGCTAGTTCTGAACAGCACATGTATAATAATACCTAGCCTAAATGGTCGCCCGCTGATCCATTTGTCTTCCTCATGTTCGGCAACACGATCACCGGACTGTCGGGAGCTCCGAAGGTATATGCTTCAGCGCAAAGGATGGCTAGCTTCCCCACTACCCAACTGACATCATTGGCTGATGCCCAAGATGGAGGTGGAAGGGGGCTTCTCCGCTTTCGTGGAGCCCATGCGGGGTTGACGAAGGTCCTCGCAACAAAAAGATCCGGCAAGACACCTGCTGTGTACGACGGCGTCGCCTCTGCGGTGGCCTTCTGAAGGAAATATGCCCTAGAGGCAATAATAAAGTTATTATTTATTTCCATATTTCATGATAAATGTTTATTATTCATGCTAGAATTGTATTAACCGGAAACTTAGTACATGTGTGAATACATAGACAAAACATAAGTGTCCCTAGTATGCCTCTACTTGACTAGCTCGTTTATCAAAGATGGTTATGTTTCCTAACCATAGACATGTGTTGTCATTTGATGAATGGGATCACATCATTAGGAGAATGATGTGATGGACAAGACCCATTCGTTAGCTTAACATTATGATCATTACAATTTCATTGCTACTGCTTTCTTCATGACTTATACATGTTCCTCAGACTATGAGCTTATGCAACTCCTGAATACCGGAGGAACACTTTATGTGCTATCAAACGTCACAACGTAAATGGGTGATTATAAATATGCTCTACAGGTGTCTCCGAAGGTATTTGTTGGGTTGGCATAGATCGAGATTAGGATTTGTCACTCCATGTTTCGGAGAGGTATCTCTGGGCCCTCTCGGTAATGCTCATCATTATAAGCCTTGCAAGCAATGTGACTAATGAGTTAGTTGCGGGATGAAGTATTACAGAATGAGTAAAGAGACTTGCCGGTAACTAGATTGAACTAGGTATGGTGATACCGACGATCGAATCTCGGGCAAGTAACATACTGATGACAAAGGGAACAATGTATGTTGTTATGCGGTTTGACCGATAAAGATCTTCGTAGAATATGTAGGATCCAATATGAGCATCCAGGTTTCGCTATTGGTTATTGACCGGAGATGTGTCTCGGTCATGTCTACATAGTTCTCGAACCCGTAGGGTCCGCACGCTTAACATTTGATGACGATTTGTATTATGAGTTATGTGTTTTGACGACCAAAGTTTTTTCGGAGTCTCGGATGAGATCACGGACGTGACGAGGAGTCTCGAAATGGTCGAGACATAAAGATTGATATATTGGACCATGTTATTCGGACACCGGAAGTGTTCCGGATAGTTTTGGATAAAAACGGAGTGCCGGAGGGGTTACCGGAACCCCCCGGGGAGTTGATGGGCCTTAGTGGGAAGGAGAGGCAGCGGCCAGGAGGTGGCGCCCCCCGAAGCCCAGTCCGAATTGGACAAGGGGTTGGGGGCGCGGCCCCTGTCGGCGTTCTGGGAACGGGGGTCCCCAGACTTGCCTGCCTGCGGCCCACGGCGTGGCTCCACAAGTGGGCTCGTACGACCCATCTTCACCAGCAAGCACTCAAGACCCTTGCGAGGGGCCAAGCCTCGCGAGGCGGATGACATAAGACCTCCTCGGGAGAGGCCTCACCAGGCTGGCTCGTGAGGGGCGGAGAGATCAAGGCAAGGCAAACCTCGCGAGGTTCTCATGACGTAAGCCATGACGACCAAGGCCAGGCGGGCGCCAGCGCGCATAGTGTCCTTGCTTCCTCTTTGGTGCTAAGGAGGCAAACGCGGACGAGGAGTACCGAGGCGTCAAGCAAAGGTTTCCATATCGGTGCAACGAGACCAAGACTAGCAGGACGGCAGGACGGAGGTCACCGTGGAGCCCAAGACGGCGTCACCACCAGAGCCTTTGGCACGCGAAGACTACTTTTGTCAGGATAAGCTGTACAAGTTGTTCCCCTTCAAACTCGGTCGTTGTGGCATCCCTTCCCGCTCAATATTTGGGAAGAGGACCGGGGCCTCTATAAATAGGACTAGCCACCACCGTAGGAAGCATCTCATCTTGGATTGGATCCATTCCACCCTATCACTCACCAGCACAAGAACACCTCACCTCAGGAGGCCGTTCTTCCCCTTGTACTATTCATCGTCAGCCCAAGAGGCAATCCACCACCACCACACTGGAGTAGGGTATTACACCACAACGGTGGCCCAAACCAGTATAAATCTTGTGTCTCTGTGTTCTTTGGGTTCGGCGAGCTAGTCCGCTATATCGTGGAGTGTGAGAGCGTGGGGGAGGAGAGATCTTTGTGCGCACCCCAGTGTTCGAACCTTGAGGGTTTTGCCGGAACCTGTGATCCGACATTTGGCGCACCAGGTAGGGGTGCGCCGAAGCCTTCCTCTCGTTGATCCATGCTTCACCGCTCCACCACAACCATGTCGGACACTCGTCGCTGTCGGTGTTCTGGGAACGGGGGTCCCCAGACTTGCCTGCCTGCGGCCCACGGCGTGGTTGTGCTAGCAGGCCTGTACGGCCCTCTTCATCAACAAGGCATTCAAGACCCTCGCGAGGGGCTAAGCCTCGTGAGGTGGACGACACAAGACCTCCTCAGGAGCGGCCTCACCAGGTTGGCTCGCGAGGAGCAGAGAGATCAAGGCAGGGCAAACCTCGCAAGGTTCTCGTGACGCGAGCCATGACGATCGAGACCAGGCGGGCGCCAGCGTGCGCAACGTCCTTGTTTCCCCTTTGGTTCTAAGGGGGCAAGCGCAGGCGTAGAGTACCGAGGCATCAAGCAAAGGTTTCCATATCAGTGCAACGAGACCAAGACCAGCAAGACGGCAAGACGGAGGTCACCATGGAGCCCAAGGCGGCGTCACCACCAGAGCCTTTTGCAGGCGAAGACCACTTTTGTCAGGATAAGCTGTACTAGTTGTCCCCTTTCAAATTGGCCGTTGTTGGCTCCCTTCCCGCTCAATATTTGGGAAGAGGACCAGGGCCTATATAAGTAGCACTAGCCGCCATAGTAGGGGCAACTAAGCCTCAGCAACTAAGCCTCAGGCATCTGATCTTGAGCCAATCTTTAGCCACACACCGAGCACAAGAACACCTCGACCCCAGGAGGCTGTTCTTCCCCTTGTACTGTTCATCATCAGCCCAAGAGGCGATCCACCACCACCACACTGGAGTAGGGTATTACACCACAACGGTGGCCCGAACCAATATAAATCTTGTGTCTTTTGTGTTGTGAGTTCGTCGAGTTCGTCCGCGAGATCTTAGCGAGCTAGGGAGTGGATCGGTAGGGAGGAAAGAACTTCGCGCGCACCCCAGAGTTCGAACCTTAAGGGTTTTGCCGGAACCCGTGATCTGACATTTGGCGCGCCAGGTAGGGGTGCGCCAAAGCTTCCTTTCCATCGCTCCGCGTCCAGTTGCTCCGTCGTCTCCATGGCGGACGCTCGCCGTGCTCGTGCTGAGCGCCGGGCTGCCCTCGCCACCTGCGTCGCTCAGACGGCTCCCGTCGGCGGGCCACCTTGTCGTTCCCCGTCGCCTGCCGCCAACGCTGCTACCGGCCCGGTGGGGAACGAGCAGCAAGCATCCTCGCTGCACCGCTCGGTGCGGCAGGACGGCCGCACCGCCACCCCATCGCCGCCTCCCGCTGGTTAGTCGTCCCACGCTCGTCGCGCTCCCATGGACGCACGGGCCATGCTCCTCATGGCGCACGAGCTCCTGCGCTACCGCCCGGTCGACGACCTCTACGAGGACTGGCTCGACCGCATCGCCGAGCTTGTCCGCGCCGCAGGGGGCTCCCCTGCGCCATCCCTTTCTCCGCCTCACCCTCCGCCAGCTACAGGCGACGTAGCTCACGGAGCACCTCCGCCACCTCTGCCCCAAGACAGCGCCCTGGCGCCAAGGGGCGCGCCTCCACAATGCGACCCGCCGTGTCCGGCGCGCGCGCATGAAGAAAGAAGCTGTCAAGAAGTCCCTCGACCGCAAGGGAACGCTCCGCCACTCCTCGTGCCGCCGCACCAGGATCGTCTACCGCGGCCGGGCCCAACGCAGCTTGCCGAAGCGGCACGTGGGCGTCAAGACCAAGCTCCGCCTCCAAGACGGGCCCCGACGACCATGGCCGGCTGCCGCGCCTTCACTCCTGAGCTGCGTAGCGTCGCCTGGCCGGGCAAGTTCAAGCCAGATCTGCCTCCTCGCTACGACGGCACCCCCGACCCCGCGGAGTTCCTGCAACTCTACGAGCTGAGCATCGTGGAGGCCAACGGCGACGAGAAAGTCATGGCGAACTGGTTCCCTATGGCGCTCAAAGATGGTGCCCGTTCGTGGCTCCTGAACCTGCCTCCAGGCTCGATCTCCTCCTGGGGCGAGATGCGCGACCGCTTCGTCGCCAACTTCCAGGGCACTCGCGACCGCCCACCGGCCACAGGAGACCTGCGTCGCTTCAAGCAACAACCAGGAGAGACCCTCCAGAAGTACATCCAGCGCTTCAACAACGTTCGTCTCAAGATCCCCAAGGTGACGGATGAGGCCATCATCTCCGCGTTCTCTGATGGCGTCCGCGACATCAAGATGAAGGAGGAGCTCGCTATCCACGAGGAGCTGTGCACCTCTCAGGAGTTGTTCAACCTGGTGACCAAGTGTGCAAGAGCTGAGGAAGGGCGCCTCTCCCTCCTCGAGCTCCCGGCTGCGGACACGGAGGAGAAGAAACCCAAGGCCAAGGACGTGAAGTGCAAGGGAGCAGCCGTGCTCACGGCGGAGCCGGACACCAAGCGCGGCAGAGATCAGCCCGAGTCATCCAGGAGCAGCCGACCGTTCTGCGCCTTCCACAACCTGCATACTCACAACACCAGCGACTGTCAAGAGCTCAGAGCCATTCGAGAAGGACGCTTCGGTCGACGCCCCGAGCGCAACGACCGGGGCTACGACCGGAGAGGAGGACATGGTGGCGGACGCTGGGACGACCGTGGCCCACGCCAGGAGTGGCGCGACCGACCTCGCGAGGACCGCTGGTAGGATCAGCCTTGCGAGGGCGCTTGGAGGGACCAGCCTCGTGAGGATCGTCCTCAGGGCAACGCCGGTCTTCCCCCACTACCGCCACCACCAAGAAGGAATGATGACCATCATCAAGATGAGGGCGCTGGGGGCTTCCAGGAGCCGCGTGCTATCGCCTGTATCTTAGGCGGAGCTCAGGCCCCAGCCTCGTAGCGTATCTTCAAACAGTTTGCTCGTGAAGTGAATGCAATCCTCCCCAAGCTTGAGGCCACACGCCCGCTCAGGTGGTCCTAGTGCGCCATCACCTTCAGTTCGACGGATCAGCTCAAGTGCGCGGCCACCGCAGGCGCCCTCCCGATGCTCTGCTCCCCAGTCATCAGCAACGTGCAAGTCACCAAGACCCTCATCGACGGCGGCGCAGGGCTCAACGTCGATTCCGTCGACACGTTCGACAACCTCGAAGTGCCGTATGATCAGCTTCAGCCTACCAAGCCTTTCTCAGGAGTGACCGACGGCTCCACCACACTGATAGGGCAGGTCCGCCTCCCTGTCACCTTCGGAGAACGCAAGAACTACCGCACCGAGCTCATCGACTTCGATGTCGCGCACATCCGCCTACCGTACAACGCCATCCTCGGGTATCTAGCCCTGGCCAAGTTTATGGCAGTGACCCATCACGGCTACAATGTCCTCAAGATGTCGGGAAGCGGCGGAATCATCATGGTCCCATGTGAAGAAAGAGATGCGGTGTGCTCCCTTGAGCGTGCCTTTCAAGCTGCAGCAATTGACCACCCCGACAGCAAGGGCGAGGGCCCTCCTGAGGCCATCCCCAAGAAGAAGAAGAAGCAGCTGCGCCGTGCAGGACCTCAGGAGGGTGGCGTCGCGACTGGAACCTCGTCAGGATCAGCGCCCGCGCCAGGGGCGCCTCTCTCCATCGCATAGGAAGGCGCGCCCGGCGCCCTTCTCGGACAGGGCTCGGGGGCTCTCTTCTGGAGGGCCTCAGACCTTGCCAACATCACGAGGGAGGCGTTCGGGCACCACTTGGAGGCGTGCTTCGCGGCACACTTCCCTCAGGAGGACACAGGGCAAGGAGCGCCCACCGCTCAGGCATTCATCACCAAGACCACTCAGGAACTGCAAGACGCAAGGGCCATGCGCGGCGACCGCCGCTCGCGAAGCGCAGCTCCCCATCCAGGTGAGGATGCTGGGCTGCGCGTCTGCATCGACGTCCCAGGGCTCAACAGAGCCGCATCTCAGGTGCCCTTCTGGCCTTCGCGCGTGGGCCGCTGTGAGGGTCCGCCGCACAGCTACGTTCGCATGCCGTTTGGCCTGCCGAGCGTGTCGTCCGCCTATCAACGCAACCTACGGAGCATCCTGGCGGCTCAGGAGGCTAGGCACCACGCCGTCCTGGCGGAGATGGAGACGGTCCTCAAGGAACTGCCTGGGCCCCCAGAGCCTCCTGAGGCTCAGGGGTCCGGTGGCTCATGAGGAGCAACTCCTTCACCGTGTACCTTCAGCTGCTCCGGCATCCCTTCATCGACAGAACCAGGTGACATTTTCCAAGTTCATTTAGCTGGGAGCGCCCCTCGGGCTGCATCATTCCCAGGCCGCATGGGTCCGTCCCTGTGGCATGTACCCCTTTTTCTTATGTCTTTAGCTTACCTTGCTGGGGGCACCCCTCGGGCTGCATCATCCCCAAGTCGCTTGGGCCTGACCCAGTGGCGTGTATCTTCCCTACTTTTACTTGAGCTAGTATGCTTTCCATGCTTAATCTACCTATGATTATTACCTGCTCGATCGCCACCCACTATGGGAACCGCACGCCGGCCGTCTTTCTTCAGGATCCTTCGCGTGGGTAGGATAAGCACGGCGTCTGTGCTCGGGCCCGTCCCTGCAGCCTCGATAAATCCAGCGGCTGAGCTCTGTCTGGCGTGCCGGCCCCGTTCACGTCACCTCCTGGGGCCGTTGGTGCTTGACCCTCTCACGCGATAACCTCAGGAGATTCATTCGGTGCAGGTTGTCTGACCACCTCACAGGACCAGCACAGTGAACAAGAATCAAGACCAGGCGCAACCCGCCTTGAGGTAGGGCCTCGTGAGTCCCGCGCTGGCTCACGAGTGCCCAGATACACCTCGTCTAGCCCTGCCGTGCAAGCCACGTGTCAGGGCGAGGCTGTACACGCCCCGGGGGCTCTCCGCAGAGGGAGCCCCCCTCCCACGCACAAGTGGAAGCACCATGCTCCGCGCTGGCCGTCGACACTGCCGAGGAGCGGCTATGTCCGTGCACAAGCGGAAGCACTATGCTCTGCGCTGGTGATAAACAACTGACGGCGGCCTCACGGCCGTACCAACCTCAGGGAGCCCCAGAGCTCAGTGTTCGGCCTCACCGCAACGCCTCCCCTCGGGAGAGCCGCACGAGGGGGCTGGGCACAGGGGCTGCGCTCGGGTCACACCCAAGCGTACGCCACCCAACCAGGTCTCCCGGACCTGGTCGTCGCACGCCCCTCCCGAGCCGGGCCTCGGCGAGGGCAAAGGTATGGAGATTGTTTGCACGTCAAGGGGGACTCCTGAGCATCGCGACTCAGGAGCCTAACTGGTCACGTAGCCCCTCACTCCTTGGTCCATCCTGGTCTCCGGTCGGTCCAACGGCGGTCGAGGTATGCGCGGGGCCGGGCTCTGCCGACGTAGAACATTAACCTATCCTCGCGTACTCTTCCTATAAGTTGTTTGCGCGTCAAGGGGGACTCCTGAGCATCGCGACTGAGGAGCCTAACTGGTCACGTAGCCCCTCACTCCTTGGTCCGTCCTGGTCTCCGGTCGGCCCAACAGCGGTTGAGGTATGCGCGGGGCCGGGCTCTACCGACGTAGAACACAAAGCATATAGGAAGAAAATCACAAAATCTCAAGCAAATATTACAAGCCATATCGTTCTCCCAAATACCAAGCACGAGTTTAAACGCCTCCACGAGGCATGCTACATGTTGCAGGGATGAAAACAGGAAAGTAGCCGCAAGCAAGTCACCCCTGGACACCGCAATCACCCGCGGAAGATGCTCCTCCCTAGGTAGTGTCGCCTTCACCTGCACTGCCAGATGGAGCCGCAGGATCGGTGGCATCACCGGTCGAGGGCGTGAGGACGAAACCGCGGAACTTCTTCAGCAGGGCCTCCACTTGACCTCTCACGGCTGCGGCGGCAGCCGTGCAGTGTTCATCAGCTACAGGCTCCAGCAGCTCGTCAAGACGGACACTGGGGTCGCGAAGGTACAGATGGCTGAAGACACACGTTAGTGCAGCTGAAGAAAGGACGCGAGCCTCTGCCTCAGCCATGGGACCGATGCCCTCCACGACTTCCTCAAGCGCCTTCACCAAGTGGGGAAGCAGCTGAGCAGGGCCATCCTCGTCGGTGGTCAGCGGCTTCTCCAAGCCCTTCTCGTACTGTGACTTCAGCGCCACACTGGACCTCTTCTCAAGAAGCGAGAAGACCATGCGGTCTTCAGCCAGGACCTTCGCCCTGGCGTCAAGATCGGCTTCCTTCGCCTTCGCCTTCCGCTCCAACCCCTCCAGCCGGCTGCGCTCCGCGGCCTGCGCCTTCACCAACTCTCCTAGCTTGGCGTCGCGGCCCTTGATGGCGTCCTCCCGGGCCCTCATCTCTTCCTCCTTCGCCTGGCGACTACGTACTTCTCCTGCAAGCTGGTCGCGCAGACTCTTCAGCTCGTCCTCCAGCTCTTGACAGCGGTCGCGGGCGGCCTCAGCGTTCTTCAGCGCCGCCTTGCGATCGGCCGCAGCTTTGGCGGCGGCCTGCTTCTCCTTCTCGGAGGCCGCCGCGGCCTGGCTCAGCGACGCTCGAACCGCCGAGTCAGAGTGAAGCCAGCCAGAGGCTAGCTCCAGGCGCGGGTCTGCGCCCAGGAGATCTTCCCGCAGCTGGGCCATCTCCGAAAGAACGCGCTCCAAGGCAGCAGAGGAAGCAGAAGAACCTGGGGCCAGGGGCGCAACAGGAGGAGAAGGCGGCGTTGTCACCAGAACCTGGGAGATCAAAGGCTCCAGCGCCATTGGGACCTCATCAGCCGAGCCAGGCACCGGCACTTCCGGAGCCAGCGGGGTCACGAGGGCTGACTCCTCCTGACGATGCTCCTCTTGGCCTCGCGAGGGCGACCGGGCTGGGAAGGCGCGAGTGTTGTCGTCTCCTTTCTCTGCAGAGGGGGGCGCGACCGCTGCATCCTCCTTTATTTTCTTTGCTGAGGGCATCGGCCTGATCAACCAAGGGTAAACGTCAGAAAACAGCAAGTACAAGCAGGAACAAGACGAAGCTCGAAGCACTTACTGATCCACCGCGACATAGTCCACTTTCCGCTTGGGGAGCCTAAAACCCGAAAGCATTGGAGCCTGAGGCGTGGGCGTACGGGCTCCAGGAGCAGAAGACGGCGCAGCAGAAGGGCCGGAGGCAGCTCCAGGCGCCGTCAAGGTGGAGGCAGCATCCTGAGAAACCAGCGACGACCTGCCCCTTGTCGGGACGACGAGCAGCTCTCCCCCTCCCGGCGGGCGTCGGTCTTGGCGTCGTCCGGCAGGGCGCGGAGGATGTCGGCCTTGATCAAGGGGGAAGTCTCCCCCATTTCCTCGGGGGTCGCCTCCGAGTCCACCTCCTCTTCTTCCTCCCCACGGGATTCGTCAGAAGACAGCTCCACCGGCTTCGGCGCCGCAGGGCCTCCAGAGGGCGCGGGCGGCACCAGCCCGCGCGCTTCGAAAGTAGGCCTGGCGGCCACAACCTGCTCCCAGTCCGTGTGGCGGAACAGAGGAACGAAGGCGCTCGGTGGGTACTCTTGGTTGTCCCCGACCAAGAGGCACAAAACTGCAGACAACTCATCGTCAGGCAAGGCGTTCGGGCTCAGGCGAATCTTGTCTTCTTCATCTCCAAGCCTCCACAAGGGGCACGCACGCGCCTGAAGAGGAGCGACGCGCAGCATCAAGAATTCCCTCAGGAGCATGGCCCCTGTCACCTTCGCCGCCTTCGCATTGCCCGGCTTCAGGTCGGCCTGCATCTGCGCCAACACCGACGACACTCGCTCATCAGTGAGCTCAGCACGAGACCACCCCTTGTCGCACTAGGGTGCCTCCGTTGGTAGCACCAAGCGCGGGTGGACGCACTTGGCACCCATCATGACCCATTTGGCCCTGAGGTTGTCGACCTTCTTCCCGGTGTTCGAGATCGAGTTGGCCTTGCCGGCCGCAATGAAATTGGCGCACCCGAAGATATGACCTTCGCTGACGCGGAGGAAGAAGAAGTGGCGAAGCAAGGCCACGGACGGCATCACGCCCAAATACGCCTCGCAATAATAGGCGAAGATGGACAGGAGAAGGATGGAGTTGGGATGAAGATGCAGCGCCTGCAGCCTGTAATGGCCGAGGACTTCATAGAAGAAGTCAGAGAAAGGAGGAACCAACCCCGCGTCGATACTGCTCGTGAAGAAGGGGAAGAAGGTGCTCCCCTCGGGGTCCGGCGCGTCGGAGGCGACCCGGAGCTCTATCTTCCCCCTCTCGTTGCTCTCCCCCGCCGTCAGCAAGCGCGTGGCGACGAGGCTCTTCTCCGTGACGTTGGGCGCGTCAAGAGCTGGTTCGTACCAAGCCGGCGATGAAGAGGGCTTGACCATGCGCGACGCCATTGGTCGCTGATGCGAAGGAGGATGGAAGAAGATCTGGGCATTTCGGCAGCAAGGAGCGAAAAGGGGGATCTGGAGCAAGGCGAAGGGGAGCAGTGAAGGCAAGCGTTGTCCGCGTCAGCCACTTGTCAAGTCGGGCAGTTGCCGAGGCAGCGTGGGGAAGCGGAGACGCCCACGTCCAATCAACCGCCACGCGTCGACCAAGGCCGCATGCTTTTGGGGCCCGCGGTCTTCCGCACTTGAAATTTGGCTTCGCTTCGAAGCCAAGCGCGAGCGCGCCTTGGGCCCGGGGGCTACTGTCAGCGTTCTGGGAATGGGGGTCCCCAGACTTGCCTACCTGCGGCCCACGGCATGGCTATGCTAGCAGGCCTGTACGGCCCATCTTCATCAACAAGGCGTTCAAGACCCTCACGAGGGGCCAAGCCTCGCGAGGCGGACGACACAAGACCTCCTCAGGAGCGGCCTCACCAGGTTGGCTCGCGAGGAGCGGAGAGATCAAGGCAGGGAAAAGCTCGTGAGGTTCTCGTGACGTGAGCCATGACGATCGAGGCCAGGCGGGCACCACCGCGCGCAGCGTCCTTGTTTCCCCTTTGGTGCTAAGGGGGCAAGCGCAGGCGCAGAGTACCGATGCATCAAGCAAAGGTTTCCATATCAGTGCAATGAGACCAAGACCAGCAGGACGGCAAGATGGAGGTCACCATGGAGCCCAAGGCGGCGTCACCACCAAAGCCTTTTGCAGGCGAAGACCGCTTTTGTCAGGATAAGCTGTACTAGCTGTCCCCTTTCAAATTGGCAGTTGTTGGCTCCCTTCCCGCTCAATATTTGGGAAGAGGACCAGGGCCTATATAAGTAGCACTAGCCACCATAGTAGGGGCAACTAAGCCTCATCAACTAAGCCTCAGGTATCTGATCTTGAGCCAATCTTTAGCCACACACCGAGCACAAGAACACCTCGACCTCAGGAGGCTGTTCTTCCCCTTGTACTGTTCATCATCAGCCCAAGAGGCAATCCACCACCACCACACTGGAGTAGGGTATTACACCACAACGGTGGCCCGAACCAGTATAAATCTTGTGTCTTTTGTGTTGTGAGTTCGTCGAGTTCGTCCGCGAGATCTTAGCGAGCTAGGAAGTGGATCGGTAGGGAGGAAAGAACTTCGCGTGCACCCCAGAGTTCGAACCTTAAGGGTTTTGCCGGAACCCGTGATCCGACAGTCGCGCCCGCGTTGAGCGCCGGGCCGCCCTCACCGCCCACGTCGCTCAGACGGCTCCTGTCGGCGGGCCTCCCCGTCGTTCTTCGTCACCCGCCGCCAACGCTGCCACATGCCCGGTCAGAAACGAACAACAGGCGTCCTCGCTGCACCCCTCGGTGCGGCAGGACTGCCGCACCGCCACTCCGTCGCTGACCCCGCCGGTTCGTCGTCTCACGCTCGTCGCGCTCACACGGACGCGCGGGCCGTGCTGCTCATGGCACACGAGCTCCTGCGCTACCGCCCGGTCGACGACCTCTACGAGGACTGGCTCGACCGCATCGCCGAGCTCATCAGCGCCGCACGGGGCTCCCCTGCACCGTCCCTCTCGCTGCCTCGTCCACCGCTGGCTATGGGCGACGTAGCTCACGGAGCGCCTCCACCACCTCTGCATCAAGACGGTGCCCTAGCACCAACACACGCGGCCCCACGGCGCAACCCGCCGCGCTAGGCACCCGCGCATGAAGAAAGAAGCTGTCAAGAAGTCCCTCGACCGCAAGAGAACGCTCCACCGCTCCTCGCACCGCCATGTCAGGATCACTTGCCATGGCAGGGCCTTGCACCACTTGCGTGGCGGCGCGCAGGCACCAAGATCAAGCTCCACCTCCACAGCGGGCCCCGGTGACCACGGTAGGCTGTCGCGCCTTCACCCCCGAGCTGCGTAGCGTCGCCTGGCCGGGCAAGTTCAAGCCGGATCTGCCTCCTCACTACGACGGCACCCCGACCCTGCAGAGTTCTTGCAGCTCTACGAGTTGAGCATCGAGGCGGCCAACGATGACGAGAAAGTCATGGCGAACTGGTTCCCCATGGCGCTCAAGGACGGCGCTCGTTCGTGGCTCCTAAACCTGCCTCCGGGTTCGACCTCCTCCTGGGACGAGAGGCGCGACCGCTTCGTCGCTAACTTCCAGGGCACTCGCAATCGCCCCCCGGCCGTGGGTGACCTGCGCCGCGTCAAGCAGCAACCAGAAGAGACCCTCCAGAAGTACATCCAGCGCTTCAACAATGTTCGCCTCAAGATCCCCAAGGTGACGGACGATGCCATCATCTCGGCGTTCTCTGATGGCATCCGCGATGTCAAGATGAAGGAGGAGCTCGCCATCCACGAGGTGCTGTGCACATCCCTGGAGCTGTTCAACTTGGCGACCAAGTGCGCAATAGCTGAGGAAGGGTGCCTTTCCCTCCTCGAGCTCCCAGCTGCCGACCCGGAGGAGAAGAAACCCAAGGCCGTGAAATGCAAGGGAGTGGCCATGCTCGCGGCGGAGCCGGACACGAAGCGCGGCAGAGACCAACCTGAGTCATCCAAGAGCAGCCGACCATTCTGCGCCTTCCACAACATGCATAGCCACAACACCAACGAATGTCAAGAGCTCAAGGCTATTCGAGATGGACGCTTCGGTCGACACCCCGAGCACAATGACCGGGGATACGGCCGTGGAGGAGGACGTGGCGGAGGACGCTGGGACGACAATGGCCCTCGCCAGGAGTGGCGCGACCGGCCTCGCGAAGACCGCTGGTTGGATCAGCCTCGTGAAGGCAACTGGAGGGATCAGCCTCGCGAGGATCGCCCCCAGGGCAACGCCGGTCTTCCTCCTCTGCCTCCACCACCAAGAAGGAACGACGACCACCATCAGGACGAGGGGGCTGGGGGCTTCCAAGAGCCGCACGCGACTGCCTGCATCCTGGGCGGAGCTCAAGCCCTAGCCTCTGAACGCATCTTCAAGCAATTTGCTCGCGAGGTGAACGTAGTCCTCCCCAGGCTCGAGGCCACGCGCCCGCTCAGGTGGTCCAAGTGCGCCACCACCTTCAGCTCAGCAGATCAGCTCAAGTGCGCGGCAACCGCTGGCGCTCTCCCGATGCTTTGTTCACCCATCATCAGCAACGTACAAGTCACCAAGACCCTCATCGACGGCGGCGCAGGGCTCAACGTCCTGCCCGTCGAGACGTTCAACAGCCTTCAAGTGCCATATGATCAGCTTCAGCCTACCAAGCCCTTCTCAGGAGTGACCGACGGCTCCACCACACCGTTAGGGCAGGTCCGCCTTCCCGTCACCTTCGGAGAACGCAACAACTACCGCACCGAGCTCATAGACTTCGACGTCGCTCACATCCGTCTGCCATACAATGCCATCCTCGGGTACCCGGCCCTGCCCAAGTTCATGGTAGTGACGCACCACGGCTACAACGTCCTCAAGATGCCAGGAAACGGCGGGATCATCATGGTCCCCTGCGAAGAAAGAGACGCGGTGTGCTCCCTCGAGCACGCCTTCCAAGCAGCGTCAATCGAAGACCCCGACAACAATGCAGCTCAGTACCCTCCTGAGGTCGTCCCCAAGAAGAAGAAGTAGCTACTCCGTGCCGGACCTCAGGAGAGCGGCGCCGCAAGTGGTACCTCGTCAGGATCAGCGCCCACGCCTCGGGTGCCTCCCTCCCTCGCATAGGAAGGCGTGCCCGGCGCCCTCCTTGGGCAGGGCTCGGGGGCTCTCTTCTGGAGGGCCTCAGACCTTGCCAACGTCATGAGGGAGGCGCTCAGGCACCACATAGAGGCGTGCTTTGCAGCACGTTTCCCTCAGGAGGACACCGGACGAGGAGCGCCTGACGCTCAGGAATTCATTGCCCAGACCACTCGAGAACTGCAGGATGCAAGAGCCATGCGCGGCGACCGCCGGTCACCGGGGGTAGCTCCCCATCCAGGCGAGGATGCGGGGCTGCGCGTCTGCATCAACGTCCCAGGGCTCAACAGAGCCGCATCTCAGGAGCCCTTCTGGCCTTCGCGCGTGGGACGCTGCGAGGGCCCACCTCACAGCTACGTTCGCATGCCCTTTGGCCTGCCGAGCGTGGCGTCCACCTTCCAGTGTGGCCTGCAGAGCATCTTGGCGGCTCAGGAGGCTAGGCACCATGCAGTCCTGGCGGAGATGGAGATGGTCCTCAAGGAATCACCTGGACCCCCAGGGCCTCCCGAGGCTCAGGATCCCGGTGGCTCATGAGGGGCAACTCCATCACGGGTCTTCAGCTACACCAACATCTCTTCAGTGGCTAAACCAGGTGACATTTTCGAAGTTCATTTAGCTGGGACCGCCCCTCGGGCTGCATCATTCCCAGGCCGCGTGGGTCCGTCCCTATGGCATGTATCCCTTTACATCTTTAGCTTACCTTGCTGGGGGCACCCCACGGGTTGCATCATCCCCAAGCCGCTCGGGTCGGACCCAGTGGCATGAATCGTTCGTACATTTATCTGAGCATGTTTGCTTCTCATGCTTGATCTATCTGCAATTATCACCTGCTTAACTGTCACCCACCACGGGAGCTGCTCATGCTGGCAAGACGCTTGTGCTCGGGTCCGTCCCTGCAATGTCGACAAATCTGAGCGGTCGAGCTCTGACTCGCGGCATGCCTCGCGCACATCACCTCACCAGGCCCTCAGTGCCTTCACCTTCTTGTGGAGCGACCGATGGCAGACCAGCAGTCACAAGAGCAACTTGTGCCCCTCTTTGCGTTAACCTGCAGGAACCTCCGGAGGATGACGGCAGGCGGTACCACGGGCTCCCTCTTCTCCCATGCAATTCGCTCGCACATTAAAAGGGGGGCTCCTGAGCATCGTGACTCAGGAGCTCTTACTGGCTCTCCAACCCTCACCCCCTGGCCTTGACCATGGCATCGCGACCTGGTATACCAGCGGCGGCTGAGCTCGCTCGAGGGCCGGGACCTGAGGACGTAGAGCACAAGGGAGAGCGTGGAAGAAGGGGAAGCATGAACGGGCCTAACCTAGCTGCGCCGTGACCGCCGACGTACGAGTCAGGCGCAGCGCAAGGAATCGAACCAAGATCACCGAGATAAGTCATATATTCGAGTCAAGCCCAGTGCTATTACACAGGATGTTTAGCTTTCGTCGCCTTGTTTCGGCAGCGTGACCCCTCTTTTTCGGCCTCAGAGAACTGCTTGCACGCCAAGGGGGACCTCTCGAGCATCACGCCTCGGGAGCACTCACCGGGCCTCAGGTCACTCACCTCCTAGCCTTGACCACGGCATCGTGACCTGGCATACCAGCGACGGCTGAAGCCTGCCTGGGGACTGGGACCCACCGGCGTACAGCGCTAAGTTGCCGCGAGAATGAAAAGGAGGGAGAGCGAGGTCGAAGCAAGGCGCGCCGCTGCAGATCTCGCCACCTCCACTAACGCGCTTCCGCTTTGGCAACCTCACCCCCCTTTCGGCCTTTGGATAGCCGCTTGCGCGCTAAAGGGGACCTCATGAGCATCGGGACTCGGGAGCTCTTACTGGACCTCGGGACGCTCACCTCCTGGCCTTGACCACGACATCGCGACCTGACATACCAGCGACTGCTGCAGCCTGCCTGGGGACTGGGACCTGTCAGCGTAGAGCGCCAGGCTACCGCGAGGGGCGCAAAGGGTCGACTAGCTCAAGCGGGATACGCTACCACAACACTGGACAAAAGGCTATATTGCGTTAGACCAAAAGCGTTACAAGTTCTTTACACACCCCCACGGGGCTCGTCTCGATTCCTCGTAGGGAACAAAAGGGAAAAGAAGCCCTAGCTATGATCGCCGACGCCATCATCAACAGTGGGCTACGGGAGGCTGGCGCCAACCTCATCCAGATCAGCGGCGGTGACGGCCGGACGCTGCAGCCTTGCAAGCGGAGCGAGAAGGGATGAGCGACGGGGGCTCCGCCCCCTCCTCATTTATAGCAAGAGAAGGCCAACCGACGACCCCCACGATCACATGTAATGATAACCCTTTTTGCATGCAGCAGGGACTCGTCAAATCAGGCAGTTGCCGAGGCAGCATGGGGAAGTGGAGACGCCCACGTCCAATCAACTGCCACGCGTCGACCAAGGCCGCAGGCTATTGGGGCCCGCGGCGCTCCGCACTTGCCCTTTGGCTTCGCCTCGAAGCCAAGTCCGAGCGCGCCTTGGGCCCGGGGGCTACTGTCGGCGTTCTGGGAACGGGGGTCCCCAAACTTGCCTGCCTCCGGCCCACGGCGTGGCTCCACAAGTGGGCCCGTACGGCCCATCTTCACCAGCAAGCACTCAAGACCCTCGCGAGGGGCCAAGCCTCGCGAGGCGGACGACACAAGACCTCCTCGGGAGCGGCCTCACCAGGCTCGCTCATGAGGGGCGGAGAGATCAAGGCAAGCAAACCTCGCGAGGTTCTCATGACGTAAGCCATGACGACCAAGGCCAGGCGGGCGCCAGCGCGCACAGTGTCCTTGCTTCCTCTTTGGTGCTAAGGAGGCAAGCGCAGGCGAGGAGTACCGAGGCGTCAAGCAAAGGTTTCCATATCGGTGCAACGAGACCAAGACCAGTAGGACGGCAGGACGGAGGTCACCATGGAGCCCAAGACGGCGTCACCACCAGAGCCTTTGGCAGGCGAAGACTACTTTTGTCAGGATAAGCTGTACTAGTTGTTCCCCTTCAAACTCAGCCGTTGTGGCATCCCTTCCCGCTCAATATTTGGGAAGAGGACCGGGGCCTCTATAAATAGGACTAGCCACCACCGTAGGAAGCATCTCATCTTGGATCGGATCCATTCCACCCTATCACTCACCAGCACAAGAACACCTCACCTCAGGAGGCTGTTCTTCCCCTTGTACTGTTCATCCTCAGACCAAGAGGCAATCCACCACCACCACACTGGAGTAGGGTATTACACCACAACGGTGGCCCGAACCAGTATAAATCTTGTGTCTCTGTGTTCTTTGGGTTCGGCGATCTAGTCCGCTAGATCATGGAGTGTGAGAGCGTGGGAGAGGAGAGATCTTCGTGCGCACCCCAGTGTTCAAACCTTGAGGGTTTTGCCGGAACCCGTGATCCGACAGCCCCCCTCTCCCTCCCCCCTTGTCCTTTAGGTGGAAACCTACTAGGACTTAGAGTCCTAGTAGGATTCCCCTTCTCCCGACGCGCCTAGCTTGGCCGGCCGGCCTCCCCCTCCCTCCTTTACATACAGGGGCAGGGGGCACCCTAGAACAGACAAGTTTCTCTTAACCGTGTGCGGTGCACCCCTCCACAGTTACACACCTCGATCATATCGCCGTAGTGCTTAGGCGAAGCCCTGCGCCAGTAACATCATCATCACCATCTCCATGCCGTCGTGCTGACAGAACTCACGCTCGTCCTCAACTGGATCAAGAGCAGGAGGGACGTCATCGAGCTGAACGTGTGCTGAACGCGGAGGTGCCGTACGTTCGGTACTTGGATCGGTTGGATCGCGAAGAAGTTCGACTACATCAACCGTGTTACTATACGCTTCCGCTTTCGATCTATGAGGGTACGTGGACACACTCTCCCCTCTCGTTGCTATGCATCTCCTAGATAGATCTTGCGTGATCGTAGGAATTTTTTGGAAATTACCGCGTTCCCCAACAGTGGTATCCGTTGTAGCCACGTAAAACTTGCAACAACAAAGTAAAGGACGTCTAACTTGTTTTTGCAGGGCTTGCTGTGATGTGATATGGTCAAGACATGATGTGATATAATTTTTTGTATGAGATGATCATGTTTTGTAACAGAGTTATCGGCAACTGGCAGGATCCATATGGTTGTCGCCTTATTGTATGCAATGCAATCGCCATGTAATTGTTTTACTTTATCACTAAGTGGTAGCGGTAGTCGTAGAAGCAATTGTTGGCGAGACGACAATGATGCTACAATGGAGATCAAGGTGTCGCGCCGGTGACGATGGAGATCATGGCGATGCTTCGGTGATGGAGATCATGAGCACAAGATGATGATGGCCATATCATGTCACATATTTTTATTGCATGTGATGTTTATCTTTTATGCATCTTATTTTGCTTAGAACGGCGGTAGCATTATAAGATGATCCCTTACTAAATTTCAAGGTATAAGTGTTCTCCCTGAGTATGCACCGTTGCTATAGTTCGTCGTGCCGAGACACCACGTGATGATCGGGTGTGATAAGCTCTACGTTCACATACAACGGGTGCAAGCCAGTTTTGCACACGCAGAATACTCGGGTTAAACTTGACGAGCCTACCATATGCAGATATGGCCTCGAAACATTGAGACCGAAAGGTCGAACGTGAATCATATAGTAGATATGATCAACATAGTGATGTTCACCATTGAAAGCTACTCCATATCACGTGATGATCGGACATGGTTTAGTTGATTTGGATCACGTGATCATTTAGATGACTAAAGGGATGTCTATCTAAGTGGGAGTTCTTAAGTAATATGATTAATTAAACATTATATCATGAACTTAGTCCTGATAGTTATTTTGCATGTCTATGTTATTGTAGATCAATGGCCCGTGCTACAGTTCCTTTGAATTTTAATGCGTTCCTAGAGAAAGCTAAGTTGAAAGAAGATGGCAGCAACTACACGGACTGGGTCCGTAACTTGAGGATTATCCTCATTGCTGCACAGAAGAATTACGTCTTGGAAGAACCGCTAGGTGCTAGGCCTGCTGCAGACGCTACTGATGACATTAAGAACGTCTGGCAGAGCAAAGCTGATGACTACTCGATAGTTCAGTGTGCCATGATTTACGGCTTGGAATCGGGACTTCAAAGACGTTTTGAATGTCATGGAGCATATGAGATGTTCCAAGAGTTGAAGTTAATATTTCAAGCAAATGCCCGAGTTGTGAGATATGAAGTGTCCAACAAGTTCTATAGCTGCAAAATGGAGGAGAATAGTTCTGTCAGTGAACACATACTCAGAATGTCTGGGTACCATAACCACTTGACTCAGCTGGGAGTTAATCTTCCTGATGATAGTGTCATTGACAGAGTTCTTCAATCACTGCCACCAAGCTATAAAGGTTCGTGATGAACTATAATATGCAAGGGATGAACAAGACAATTCCCGAGCTCTTCGTAATGCTAAAAGCTACGGAGGTAGAAATCAAAAAGGAGCATCAAGTGTTGATGGTCAACAAGACCACTAGTTTCAAGAAAAAGGGCAAAGGAAAGAAGGGAAACTTCAAGAAGAACGGCAAGAAAGTTGCTTCTTAGGAGAAGAAACCCAAGTTTGGACCTAAGCCTGAAACTGAGCTTCTACTGCAAAGGGACTGGTCACTGGAAGCGGAACTGCCCCAAATATTTGGCGGATAAGAAGGATGGCAAAGTGAAAGGTATATTTGATATACATGTTATTGATGTGTACCTTACTAATGCTCATAGTAGCGCCTGGGTATTTGATACTGGTTCTGTTGCTCATATTTGCAACTCGAAACAGGGGCTATGGATTAAATGAAGATTGGCTAAGGACGAGGTGACGATGCACGTGGGAAATGGTTCCAAGGTCGATGTGATCGCCGTCGGCACGCTAACTCTACATCTACCTTCGGGATTAGTTTTAGACCTAAATAATTGTTATTTGGTGCCAGCGTTGAGCATGAACATTATATCTGGATCTTGTTTGATGCGAGACGGTTATTCATTTAAATCAGAGAATAATGGTTGTTCTATTTATATGAGTAATATCTTTATGGTCATGCACCCTTGCTGAGTGGTCTATTTTTGTTGAATCTAGATCGTGATGATACACATGTTCATAATATTGAAGCCAAAAGATGTAAAGTTGATAATGATAGTGCAACTTATTTGTGGCACTACTGTTTAGGTCATATCGGTATAAAGCGCATGAAGAAACTCCATGCTGATGGGCTCTTGGAATCACTTTATTATGAATCACTTGGTGCTTGCGAACCGTGCCTCATGGGCAAGATGACTAAAACTCCGTTCTCCGGAACAATGGAACGAACCACTGACTTATTGGAAATAATACATACCGATGTATGTGGTCCAATGAGTGTTGAGGCTCGTGGCGGGCATCATTATTTTCTTACCTTCAGAGATGATTTGAGCAGATAGGGTTATATCTACTTAATGAACCATAAGTCTGAAACATTTGAAAAGTTCAAAGAATTTTAGAGTGAAGTGGAAAATCATCGTAACAAGAAAATAAAGTTTCTACGATCTGATCGTGGAGGTGAATATTTGAGTTACGAGTTTGGTCTTCATTTGAAACAATGTGGAATAGTTTCACAACTTACGCCACCTGGAACACCACAGCGAAATGGTGTGTCCGAACGTCGTAACTGTACTTTATTGGATATGGTGCGATCTATGATGTCTCTTACTGATTTACCGCTATCGTTTTGGGGTTATGCTTTAGAGACGGCTGCATTCACTTTAAATAGGGCACCATCAAAATCCGTTGAGACGACGCCTTATGAACTGTGGTTTGGCAAGAAACCAAAGTTGTCATTTCTTAAAATTTGGGGCTGCGATGCTTATGTGAAAAAGCTTCAACCTGATAAGCTCGAACCCAAATTGGAGAAGTGCGTCTTCATAGGATACCCAAAGGAAACTGTTGGGTACACCTTCTGTCATAGATCCGAAGGCAAAATATTCGTTGCTAAGAAGGGATCCTTTCTAGAGAAGGAGTTTCTCTCGAAAGAAGTGAGTGGGAGGAAAGTAGAACTTGATGAGGTAATTGTACCTTCTCCCGAATTGGAAAGTAATTTATCACAGAAATCAGTTCCAGTGATTCCTACACCAATTAGTGAGGAAGCTAATGATGATGATCATGAAACTTCAGATCAAGTTACTACAGAAGCTCGTAGGTCTTCCAGAGTACGGTCCACACCAGAGTGGTACGGTAATCCTGTTCTGGAAGTCATGTTACTAGACCATGGTGAACCTGTGAACTATGAGGAAGCGATGATGAGCCCAGATTCCACGAAATGGCTTGAGGCCATGAAATCTGAGATGGGATCCACGTATGAGAACAAAGTGTGGACTTTGGTGGATTTGCCCAATGATCGGCAAGCCATAGAAAATAAATGGGTCTTCAAGAAGAAGACCGATGCTGACGGTAATGTTACTGTCTACAAAGCTCGACGTGTTGCAAAAGGTTTTCGACAAGTTCAAGGAGTTGACTATGATGAGACTTTCTCACCCGTAGAGATGCTTAAGTCTGTCTGAATCATGTTAGCAATTGCTGCATTTTATGATTATGAAATTTGGCAAATGGATGTCAAAACTGCATTCCTGAATGGATTTCTGGAAGAAGAGTTGTATATGATGCAACCAGAAGGTTTTGTCGATCCAAAGGGTGCTAACAAAGTGTGAAAGCTCCAGCGATCCATTTATGGACTGGTGCAAGCCTCTCGGAGTTGGAATAAACGTTTTGATAGTGTGATCAAAGCATATGGTTTTATACAGACATTTGGAGAAGCTTGTATTTACAAGAAAGTGAGTGTGATCTCTGTAGCATTTCTAATATTATATGTGGATGACATATTGTTGATTGGAAATGATATAGAATTTCTGGATAGCATAAAGGGATACTTGAATAGAAGTTTCTCTATGAAAGACCTCGGTGAAGCTGCTTACATATTGGGCATCAAGATCTATAGAGATAGATCAAGACGCTTAACTGGACTTTCACAAAGCACATACCTTGATAAGGTTTTGAAGAAGTTCAAAATGGATCAGTCAAAGAAAGGGTTCTTGCTTGTGTTACAAGGTGTGAAGTTGAGTCAGACTCAATGCTCGACCACTGCAGAAGATAGAGAGAAAATGAAAGTCATTCCCTATGCTTCAGCCATAGGTTCTATCATGTATGCAATGCTGTGTACCAGACCTGATGTGTGCCTTGCTATAAGTATAGCAGGGAGGTACCGAAGTAATCTCGGAGTGGAGCACTGGACAACAGTCAAGAACATCCTGAAATACCTGAAAAGGACTAAGGATATGTTTCTCGTTTATGGAGGTGACAAAGAGCTCATCGTAAATGGTTACGTCGATGCAAGGTTGACACTGATCCGGATGACTCTAAGTCACAATCCGGATATGTATTTTTATTGAATGGTGGAGCTGTGAGTTGGTGCAGTTCCAAGCAATGTGTCGTGGCAGGATCTACGTGTGAAGCGGAGTACATAGCTGCTTCGGAAGCAGCAAATGAAGGAGTCTGGATGAAGGAGTTTGTCGGCGTCCTGGGAACGGGGGTATCCTGACTTGCCTGCCTGCGGCCCATGGTGTGGCTCCACCAACAGCCCGGTACGGCCCAGCTTCGACAACAACAACTCAAGACCCTCGCGAGGGGCCAAGCCTCGCAAGGCGGGCGACAACAAGACCTCCCTGGGGGCGGCCTCGCTAGGCTGGCTCCCGAGGAGCGGAGATATCAATGTAGGGGGCACCTCGCGAGGTTCACATGACGTGAGCCATGATGACCAAGGCCAGGCGGGCGACAGCGGGCCTAGAGTACCAGTTGAGGGAGTCCTGGATTAAGGGGTCCTTGGGCGTCCGTACTATGTAACATGGGCCAGACTGATGGGCTGTGAAGATACAAGACCGAAGACTCTCTCCCGTGTCCGGATGGGACTCTCCTTGGCGTGGAAGGCAAGCTTGGTGTCCAGATATGAAGATTCCTTTCTCTGTAACCGACTTTGTACAACCCTAGTCCCCTCCGGTGTTTATATAAACCGGAGGGCTTAGTCCATAGAGGCAATCATAATCATACAGGCGAGACTTCTAGGGTTTTAGCCATTATGATCTCGTGGTAGATCAACTCTTGTAATACTCATATTCATCAAGATCAATCAAGCAGGAACTAGGGTATTACCTCCATAGAGAGGGCCCGAACCTGGGTAAACATCGTGTCCCTTGTCTCCTGTTACCATTGACCTTAGACGCACAGTTCGGGACCCCCTACCTTAGATCCGCCGGTTTTGACACCGACATTGGTGCTTTCATTGAGAGTTCCGCTGTGTCGTCTTCGAGAGGTTCGATGGCCCCGTCAATCATCTACAACAATGCTGTCCAGGGGAAAGTCTTCCTCCCCGGACAGATCTTCGTATTCGGCGGCTTTGCACTGCGGGCCAACTCGCTTGGCCATCTAGAGCAGATCGACAGCTATGCCCCTGGCCATCAAGTTCGATTTGGAAGCTTGAACTACGTCGCTGATATCCGCGGAGACTTGATCTTCGATGGATTCGAGCCCACGGCAGCCTCTCCCTGCCACCACGATGAACATGACTTAAATCTATCATCGGACCATACCCAGGAGATAGCGCCTGTAACTGCTCTGGCCCTAGATCCGGAGCAGACCGCGCCATCCGAGGATGGGAAGCTCAACCCCGCCATGGAAGCTGCAGACTCAGCGGTGTTGGAGCCGCACAGAGACCCAACCTCGAGTGGAATCTGTGCCACCCGTACCTCGGACTCATTTCCAGCTAAAGGTTCCGAACCACGTACGTCCGCATACGTCGAGCTTGATCAGGCATCGGTCGTCGAATTCAGCTTCGTGGACATCTTCCGGCACTCACCTTTAGGCGATGTGCTAAACTCATTAAAACCACTGCGGGGGACTCACAGCCGAATTATGTCCGGTTCGAACTGGAGGCTGATGATGGGGAATTTCGCTTCCCACCCACCGCCCACTTCACAGCCACTGTCGAAGACTTAACCGACATGCTCGATTACGGCTCCGAAGACATCGATGGTATGGACGACGATGCCGAAGAGGAGCAGGGCCAAAACCCGCCGTTTACCGGGCGCTGGACGGCCACTTCTTCGTATGACGTGTACATGGTGGATACACCCAAAGAGAACAATGGCGATAACAAGAAGGATCCAGTCGAGGATAAACCGCCTGAGATACAGCCAAAACACCGACGTCAGCGGCGCCGCTCTAAATCACGCCGTGGAGAAGATAGCGACACCGGCACGAGAGAAAACAATACTCCGGACAATGCTAAAGACAACGAATACCCCGTTGAGCCAACCTCCGAACAGGACGAACGGGAGGACGGACGAGTCAGCCCTGATGAACAGGCCGTAAACAAAGACTCGGAGGACAGTAATTATCTCCCACTCTCTGAGGATGAGGTGAGCCTCGGCAACAAGGATTTCATCGTGCCTGAGGAACCTCTCGAGCAGGAGCACTTTAAGCACCGGCTAATAGCCACTGCAAGGAGCCTGAAAAAGAAGCAGCAGCAGCTTCAAGCTGATCAAGATCTGCTCAACGACAGATGGACTAATGTCCTGGCAGCCGAGGAATACGACCTCGAACGCCCAACCAAAAGTTACCCGAAGCGCAAATTGTTACCCCAATTCGATGACAAGGTGTTGGAGCCCGTACCTTCAGCGCGTAATGCGGCTGATCGACCACCACGCGGCCGGGATAAAGCGGCACCTCAAGCCGAACACCAGCCCGTCCTACCTCACCGTAAAGGCAGAGATAAAACAGCTCGGGGTTATACAAATGACCTGCGGAACAGAGCAGTCCAGACCAAATCAATCTACGGATTGCGGGGGCGTGCCGTGACACGCGACGATGGCCATCTGGCCGGACGTGACAAACATAACCACGCCCGGGCCGAAAACCTACAGGCTACATCCGAACTACGTCGCGACTTGGCCCATGCTACCTCTTGAGCACTGCGTTGGTTTTCCCTTGAAGAGGAAAGGGTGATGCAGTAAAGTAGCGTAAGTATTTTCCTCAGTTTTTGAGAACCAAGGTATCAATCCAGTAGGAGACCACGCCCAAGTCCCTCGTACCTACACAAACAAATAAGAACCTTGCAACCAACGCAATAAAGGGGTTGTCAATCCCTTCACGGCCACTTGCAAAAGTGAGATCTGATAGAGATGATAAGATAATATTTTTGGTATTTTATGATAAAGAGTAAAAGTAAAGATTGCAAAGTAAATGGCGACAGAAATAGCTAGTTGACGGGAGATTAATATGATGGCAAATAGACCCGGGGGCCGTAGGTTTCAGTAGTGGCTTCTCTCAATAGCATAAGTATTACGGTGGGTGAACAAATTACTGTCGAGAAATTGATAGAATTGAGCACAGTTATGAGCATATCTAGGTATGATCATGTATATAGGCATCACGTCCGTGACAAGTAGACCGACTCCTGCCTGCATCTACTACTATTACTCCAAACATCGACCGCTATCCAGCATGCATCTAGAGTATTAAGTTCATAAGAACAGAGTAACGCTTTAAGCAAGATGACATGATGTGTAGGGATAAACTCATGCAATATGATATAAACCCCATCTTTTTATCCTCGATGGCAACAATACAATACGTGTCGTTTCCCCTACTATCTCTGGGATCGAGCACCGCAAGATTGAACCCAAAGCTAAGCACTTCTCCCATTGCAAGAAAGATCAATCTAGTAGGCCAAACCAAACTGATAATTCAAAGAGACTTGCAAAGATAACCAATCATACATAAAAGAATTCAGAGAAGATTCAAATATTGTTCATAGATAATCTTGATCATAAACCCACAAATCATCGGATCTCGACAAACACACCGCAAAAGAAGATTACATCGAATAGATCTCCAAGAGAATCGAGGAGAACTTTGTATTGAGATCCAAAGAGAGAGAAGAAGCCATCTAGCTAATAACTATGGACCCGAAGGTCTGAGGTAAACTACTCACACATCATCGGAGAGGCTATGGTGTTGATGTAGAAGCCCTCCGTAATCAATGCCCCCTCCGGCGGAGCGCTGGAAAAGGCCCCAAGATGGGATCTCACGGGTACAGAAGGTTGCGGCGGTGGAACTAGGTTTTCGTGGTGCTCTTAGATGGTTTGGGGGTACGTAGGTATATATAGGAGGAAGAAGTAGGTCGGTGGAGCCACGAGGAGCCCACGAGGGTGGAGGGCGCGCCCCCTGCCTCGTGGCTTCCTCGCCGGTTGCTTGACGTCCACTTGAATTCCTCTGGATCACGTTTGTTCCAAAAATCACGCTCCCGAAGGTTTCATTCCGTTTGGACTCCGTTCGATATTCTTTTTCTGCGAAACACTGAAATAGGCAAAAAACAGCAATTTGGGCTGGGCCTCCGGTTAATAGGTTAGTCCCAAAAATAATGTAAAAGTGTTTAATAAAGCCCATTGAACATCTAAAGCAGAATATATAATAGCATGGAACAATAAAAAATTATAGATAAGTTGGAGACGTATCAAGCATCCCCAAGCTTAATTCCTGCTCGTCCTCGAGTAGGTAAATGATAAAAACAGAATTTTTGATGTGGAATGCTTCTTAGCATAATTTTCAATGTAATGCTTTTTATTGTGGCATGAATATTTAGATCCGAAAGATTCAAGATAAAAGTTTAATGTTGACATAAAAACAATAATACTTCAAACATGCTAACCAAGCCTATTATGTCTTATCAAAATAACATAGCCAAAGAAAGCTCATCCCTACAAAATCATATAGTTAGGCCATGCTTCAATATCGTCACACAAACGTTGTCATCATGCATAACCCCGATGACAAGCCGAGCAATTGGTTCATACTTTTTAACACGCTTCAGCCTTTTCAACCCTTACGCAATACATGAGCGCAAACCATGGATATAGCACTATGGGTGGAGTAAAGTATAATGATGGGGGTTATGAGAGAAGACAAAAAAGGTAGAAGGTCTCACATTGACGCGGCTAATCAATAGGCTATGGAGATGCCCATCAATTGATGTCAATGAGAGGAGTAGGGATTGCCATGCAACAGATGCACTAGAGCTATAAATGTATGAAAGCTCAACAAAAGAAACTAAGTGGGTGTGCATCCAACTTGCTGGCTCACGAAGACCTAGGACATTTTAGGAAGCCCATCATTGGAATATACAAGCCAAGTTCTATAATGAAAATTTCCACTAGTATATGAAAGTGACAACATAGGAGACTCTCTATCATGAAGACCACGGTGGTACTTTGAAGCACAAGTGTGGAAAAAGGATAGTAACATTGTCCCTTCTCTCTTTTTCTCTCATTTTTTTCTTTCTCTTTTTTTGTTGGGCCTTCTCTTTTTTTTGGCCTCTTTTTTTATTTAGTCCGGAATCTCATCCCGACTTATGGGGGAATCATAGTCTCCATCATCCTTTCCTCACATGGGACAATGCTCTAATAATGATGATCATCACACTTTTAATTACTTACAACTCAAGAATTACAACTCAATACTTAGAACAAAATATGACTCTATGTGAATGCCTCCGGCGGTGTACCGGGATATGCAATGAATCAAGAGTGCCATGTATGAAAAATTATGAATGGTGGCTTTGCCACAAATACGATGTCAACTACATGATCATGCAAAGCAATATGACAATGATCGAGCGTGTCATAATAAACGGAACGGTGGAAAGTTGCATGGCAATATATCTCGGAATGGCTATGGAAATGCCATAATAGGTAGGTACAGTGGCTGTTTTGAGGAAGATATAAGGAAGTTTATGTGTGATAGAGCGTATCATATCACGGGTTTTGGATGCACCGGCGAAGTTTTCACCAACTTTCAAGGTGAGAAAGGGCAATGCACGGTACCGTAGAGGCTAGAAAATTGTGGAAGGTTGAGAGTGCGTATAATCCATGGACTCACATTAGTCATAAAGAACTCATATACTTATTGCAAAAGTTTATTAGCCCTCGAAGCAAAGTACTACTACGCATGCCCCTAGAGGGATAGATTGGTAGGAAAAGACCATCGCTCGTCCCCGACCGCCACTCATAAGGAAAGCAATAAAAGAACACCTTATGTGTCAAAATTCTCACACAACTTTTACCATACGTGCATGCTACGGGACTTGCCAACCTTAACACAAGTATTTCTCAATTTCACAATTACTCAACTAACACACTCTAATATTACCACCTTTATATCTCAAAACACTTATCAAGTATCAAACTTCTCATGATATTCAATGAACTCAATATGGAAGATTAATTTCACAATTAAAGCAAATTACCATGCTGTTTAAGACTCTCAAAATAATATAAGTGAAGCATGAGAGATCAATAATTTCTATAAAATAAGACCACCACCGTGCTCTAAAAGATATAAGTGAAGCACTAGAGCAAAAACTATATAGCTCAAAAGATATAAGTGAAGCACATAGAGTATTCTAATAAATTCCGAATCATGTGTGTCTCTCTCAAAAGGTGTGTGCAGCAAGGATGATTGTGGTAGACTACAAAGCAAAGAATCAAATCATACAATACGCTCCAAGCAAAACACATATCGTGTGGTCAATAAAAATATAGCTCCAACTAAAGTTACCGATAGACGAAGACTAAAGAGGGGATGCCTTCCGGGGCATCCCCAAGCTTAGGCTTTTGTTGTCCTTAAATTTTTCCTTGGGGTGCCTTGGGCATCCCCAAGCTTAGGCTCTTGCCAATCCTTGTTCCATAATCCATCAAATCTTTACCCAAAACTTGAAAACTTCACAACACAAAACTTAACAGAAAATCTCATGAGCTCCGTTAGCGAAAGAAAACAAAACACCACTTCAAGGTACTGTAATGAACTCATTCTTTATTTAAATTGGTGTTAAACCTACTGTATTCCAACTTCTCTATGGTTTATAAGCTCTCTTCCTAGCCATAGATTCATCAAAATAAGCAAACAACACACGAAAAACAGAATCTGTCAAAAACAGAACAGTCTGTAATAATCTGTAACTAACGCAACCTTCTGGAACTCAGAAAAATCTACCAAAATAGGACAACCTAGATAATTTGTTTATTGATCTACTTCAATTGGAATCAGTATTTTATCACGTTCTGGTGATTTTAAACAATTTTTTTCGTGAACAGAAAGTCTCTAGATTTTTCAGCAAGATCAAATAACTATCATCCAAGAAGATCCTAGAGGTTTAACTTGGCACAAACACTAATTAAAACACAAAACCACATCTAAACAGAAGCTAGATGGATTATTTATTCCTAAACAGAACCAAAAAGCAAAATACTAAAAAAAATTGGGTTGCCTCCCAACAAGCGCTATCGTTTAACGCCCCTAGCTAGGCATAAAAGCGAGGATAGATCTAGGTATTGCCATCTTTGGTGGGAAATTCTTCAATAAGACACCTATAACCCTTAGGAGTTTCTTTCTTTTTATTAATTATCAAACTCCTAGGCACAAAATGGAGAATATCATTTGTAGCAAAAGGTTCCTTAAGGATCGCGAGAAAGTTGGGGTGAACACTTATGGATTTGAGATCCGCATTTCCCTTACTAGATGTTTCACCCTTATTTTTAGGAACATACATCAATTTGGCAATCTTAGCATTAGAAGGAGTGGTTTTCACGGAAGAAAAGGCAGACCCTAGGTTGGTAATAATATCCTCAATTTTATCAATTCTAGTGGAATTTTGATCTATCTTTTCATTAACCATAGGTTCCCTTTCTTTAAAAAATTTAAGAGCAACTCCTACCTTAGATCCGTATTGGGTAAATTGGTTGTGGATCTTTCTATCCAAATTTTCAATCAACTCTACGATGGCAACTTTATTTTCAATAATTTCAAGCCGTTGCATCACATGTTCCAAAGTTAAAATAGTTCCATTAACCAAAAGAGGTGGTGGGCCAAACAAATCTATCATAGCATTATAAGAATGAAAAGTATGGCTACCCAAGAAATTTCCTCCGGTAATGGTATCGAGAATATATCTATTCCAAGGAATGATGCCTACATAAAAATTGCGAAGAAGAACAGAAGTAGATTGCTTCCTAGTAGATCTATTTTGCGCATTACAAATTCTGTACCAAGCATCTTTTAGATTTTCTCCCTCCCTTTGTTTAAAATTAAGAACTTCATTCTCGGGAGACAAAGGAGTAGATAAGGGACTAGCCATAACGACAAAGCAAGCGAAAAAGAGGCGAACGGAAAAGAGGGCGAATAAAACGGCAAGGGTGAAGTGGGGGAGAGGAAAACGAGAGGCAAATGGCAAATAATGTAATGCGAGGGATAAGAGTTTGTGATGGGTACTTGGTATGTCTTGACTTGTGCGTAGACTCCCCGGCAACAGCGCCAGAAATCCTTCTTGCTACGTCTTGAGCACTGCGTTGGTTTTCCCTTGAAGAGGAAAGGGTGATGCAGTAAAGTAGCGTAAGTATTTCCCTCAGTTTTTGAGAACCAAGGTATCAATTTAGTAGGAGACCACGCTCAAGTCCCTCATACCTACACAAACAAATAAGAACCTTGCAACCAACGCGATAAAGGGGTTGTCAATCCCTTCACGGCCACTTGCAAAAGTGAGATCTGATAGAGATGATAAGATAATATTTTTGGTATTTTTATGATAAAGAGTAAAAGTAAAGATTGCAAAGTAAATGGCGACAGAAATAGCTAGTTGACGGGAGATTAATATGATGGAAAATAGACCCAGGGGCCATAGGTTTCACTAGTGGCTTCTCTCAAGAGCATAAGTATTACGGTGGGTGAACAAATTACTGTCGAGCAATTGATAGAATTGAGCATAGTTATGAGAATATCTAGGTATGATCATGTATATAGGCATCACGTCCGTGACAAGTAGACCGACTCCTGCCTGCATCTACTAATATTACTCCACACATCGACCGCTATCCAACATGCATCTAGAGTATTAAGTTCATAAGAACAGAGTAACGCTTTAAGCAAGATGACATGATGTGGAGGGATAAATGAAGGAAATATGCCCTAGAGGCAATAATAAAGTATTATATATTTCCTTATATCATGATAAATGTTTATTATTCATGCTAGAATTGTATTAACCGGAAACATAATACATGTGTGAATACATAGACAAACAGAGTGTCACTAGTATGCCTCTACTTGACTAGCTCGTTAATCAAAGATGGTTATGTTTCCTAGCCATAGACATGAGTTGTCATTTGATTAACGGGATCACCTCATTAGGAGAATGACGTGATTGACTTGACCCATTCCGTTAGCTTAGCACTAGATCGTTTAGTATGTTGCTATTGCTTTCTTCATGACTTATACATGTTCCTATGACTATGAGATTATGCAACTCCCGTTTACCGGAGGAACACTTTGTGTGCTACCAAACGTCACAACGTAAATGGGTGATTATAAAGGTGCTCTACAGGTGTCTCCAAAGGTACTTGTTGGGTTGGCGTATTTCGAGATTAGGATTTGTCACTCCGATTGTCGGAGAGGTATCTCTGGGCCCACTCGGTAATGCACATCACTATAAGCCTTGCAAGCATTGTGACTAATGAGTTAGTTGCGGGATGATGTATTACGGAACGAGTAAAGAGACTTGCCAGTAACGAGATTGAACTAGGTATCGAGATACCGACGATCGAATCTCGGGCAAGTAACATACCGATGACAAAGGGAACAACGTATGTTGTTATGCGGTCTGACCGATAAAGATCTTCGTAGAATATGTGGGAGCCAATATGGGCATGCAGGTCCCGCTATTGGTTATTGACCGGAGAGGTGTCTCGGTCATGTCTACATAGTTCTAGAACCCGAAGGGTCCGCACGCTTAAAGTTACGATGACAGTTATATTATGAGTTTATATGTTTTGATGTACCGAAGAAGTTAGGGGTCCCGGATGAGATCGGGGACATGACGAGGAGTCTCGAAATGACCGAGACGTAAAAATTGATATATTGGACGACTATATTCGGACTTCGGAAAGGTTCCGAGTGATTCGGGTATTTTTCGGAGTACCGGAGAGTTACGGGAATTCGTATTGGGCCTTAATGGGCCATACGGGAAAGGAGAGAAAAGCCTCAAAAGGTGGCCGCGCCCCTCCCCATGATCTGGTCCGAATTGGACTAGGGAAGGGGGGGCGCCCCCTTCCTTCTTTCTCCTTCCCCCTTCCCTTCTCCTACTCCCACAAGGAAAGGAGGAGCCCTACTCCCGGTGGGAGTAGGACTCCCCCCTTTGGCGCGCCTCTCCCCTTGGCCGGCTGCCTCCCCCTTGCTCCTTTATATACGGGGGCAGGGGGGCACCCCATGGACACACAATTGAGATATGCAATATTTTAGCCGTGTGCGGTGCCCCCCTCCACCATATTACACCTCGATAATACCGGTGTGGAGCTTAGGCGAAGCCCTGCGTCGGTGGAACATCATCATCGTCACCATGCCGTCGTGCTGACAAAACTCTCCCTCAACACTCGGCTGGATCGGAGTTCGAGGGACGTCATCGAGCTGAACATGTGTAGAACTCGGAGGTGCCGTACGTTCGGTACTTGATCGGTCGGATCGTGAAGACGTACGACTACATCAACCGCGTTGTGATAACGCTTCCGCTGTCGGTCTACGAGGGTACGTGGACAACACTCTCCCCTCTCGTTGCTATGCATCACCATGATCTTGCGTGTGCGTAGATTTTTTTTTGAAATTACTACGTTCCCCAACAATAAACTCATGCAATATGATATAAACCCCATCTTTTTATCTTCGATGGCAACAATACAATACGTGTCGTTTCCCCTACTATCTCTGGGATCGAGCACCGCAAGATTGAACCCAAAGCTAAGCACTTCTCCCATTGCAAGAAATATCAATCTAGTAGGCCAAACCAAACTAATAATTCGAAGAGACTTGCAAAGATAACCAATCATACATAAAAGAATTCAGAGAAGATTCAAACATTGTTCATAGATAATCTTGATCATAAACCCACAAATCATCGGATCTCGACAAACACACCGCAAAAGAAGATTACATCGAATAGATCTCCAAGAGAATCGAGGAGAACTTTGTATTGAGATCCAAAGAGAGAGAAGAAGCCATCTAGCTAATAACTATGTACCCGAAGGTCTGAGGTAAACTACTCACACATCATCGGAGAGGCTATGGTGTTGATGTAGAAGCCCTCCGTGATCAATGCCCCCTCCGACGGAGCGCCGGAAAAGGCCCCAAGATGGGATCTCACGGGTACAGAAGATTGCGGCGGTGGAACTAGGTTTTTGTGGTGCTCTTCGATGGTTTGGGGGTACGTAGGTATATATAGGAGGAAGAAGTAGGTCGGTGGAGCCACGAGGGGCCCATGAGGGTGGAGGGCGCGCCCAGGGGGGTAGGCGCGCCCCCTGCCTCGTGGCTTCCTCATCGGTTGCTTGACGTCCACTCCAAGTCCTCTGGATCATGTTTGTTCCAAAAATCACGTTCCCAAAGGTTTCATTCCGTTTGGACTCCGTTTGATATTCTTTTTCTGCGAAACACTGAAATAGGCAAAAAGACAGCAATTTGGGCTGGGCCTCCGGTTAATAGGTTAGTCCCAAAAATAATATAAAAGTGTATAATAAAGCCCATTGAACATCCAAAACAGAATATATAATAGCATGGAACAATCAAAAATTATAGATACGTTGGAGACGTATCAGCCCGATACAGAGGCGCCGCACACCCCCTCTGCTTCACTGACGAAGTGATGGAGCATGAATTCCCAGAAGGGTTTAAACCCGTAAATATTGAATCATATGATGGAACAACAGATCCCGTGGTATGGATTGAGGATTTTCTTCTCCATATTCATATGGCCCGCGGTGATGACCTTCACGCCATCAAATACCTCCCGCTAAAACTCAAAGGGCCAGCTTGGCACTGGTTAAACAGTCTGCTTGAAAACTCTATTGGCAGCTGGGAGGACTTGGAAGACGCCTTCCGCGACCACTTCCAAGGTACATACGTATGACCTCGAGATGCTGATGACTTAAGTCACATAGTTCAACAGCCCGGAGAGTCAGCTACGAAATTCTGGACTAGGTTCCTGACAAAAAGAACCAGATCGTCGACTGTCCGGATGCCGAAGCCCTAGCGGCCTTTAAGCATAGCATCCGCGACGAATGGCTCGCCCATCACCTCGACCAAGAAAAGCCGAAGTCCATGGCAGCCCTCATGGCACTCATGACCCGCTTTTGTGCGGGCGAGGATAGTTGGCTAGCCCGTAGCAATAACACTACAAGCGAAGCTGGCACCTCTGAGGCCAAAAACAGCAACGGCAAGCCCCGATGCAACAGGCACAAGTGTCGAAGCAACGGTGACAATACCGGCGACACGGCGGTCAACGCGGATTTAGTGGCTCCAAGTCAGGCCATCGGAAGAAGCCATATAAAAGAAAAAATCCGTGCCCATCCAGCTTGGACCGCATACTCGATCGTCCATGCCAAATCCATGGCACCCCAGTCAAACCAGCCAACCATACCATCAGAGACTGTTGGGTTTTTAAACAGGCCGGCAAGTTAAATGCCGAGAACAAGGAGAAGGGGTCGCAAAGCGAGGACGATGACGAGGAGTCCCGTCCGCCGAACACAGGAGGACAGAAGAAGTCCCCCCCCCAAGTTAAAACAGTGAACATGATATACGCTACTCATATCCCCAAGAGGGAGCACAAACGCGCGCTCAGGGACGTCTACGCGATGGAGCCAGTCACCCCAAAGTTCAACCCATGGTCTTCCTGTCCGATCACTTTCGATCGCAGGGACCATCCGACCAGTATCCGTCATGGTGGTCCAGCTGCACTGGTCCTCGACCCAATAATTGATGGATTCCATCTCACGCGAGTCCTCATGGATGGTGGCAGCAGCCTGAACCTGCTCTATTAGGATACAATGTGCAAAATGGGAATTAACCCCTCACGGATCAAACCTACAAAGACTATATTTAAAGGAGTCATACCAGGTGTAGAGGCCTGTTGTACGGGCTCAATCACACTAGAGGTTGTCTTCGGATCCCCAGACAACTTCCGAAGCAAAGAGTTGATCTTCGATATCGTCCCCTTCTTCAGTGGCTATCACGCACTGCTTGGACGAACCACATTTGCTTGACTCAACGCGGTTCCACACTACGCTTATCTCAAGCTCAAGATGCCCGGACCACGTGGCGTCATAACAGTCAATGGAAACACGGAGTGCTCCCTCCGTACCGAGGAGCACACCGCTACTTTAGTAGCAGAAGTATAGAGCGGCCTTTTAAGCAGAACCTTAATTCGGCGGCCGAGCTCCCGGACACTGTCAAACGAGTCCAGACCACTCTGCAGCAGGACAACCCAGCTCGTCAAGAGCTCGACTAGCAATTTGGCCTCCGTCCCGGTCCCGACCAAGTGGCGGTGTTCGTACCGCGCGTACATAACTACGCACTCAAAATACCATGGGCATAGACGGATGCATAACTAGATTGTGATCAATAATACGCCTCGGCCTTCCCTGGACACACATACTTTCACTTTTTTCCTTTTTATCATTTTCAGGTTTCTTTTCCACAGGCCTTTCCTGATGGCCTGATCACCGGTCCTTTCGAAGGATAGATACACCAAGACGGCAAGAAGCACTAATATATAAGGGCATTTCTAGGTGGTCTCTTTAACGATCACTCTACCTGTTTTCAGGACCCACACACAGCTCTCCCTTGGTCGTGGCATATTAAATAGCCCTGTTGCTTATTGCACTACTTGTACAAATACGCTTTGACGTATTAATCAAACTATAGTGGAAACAGTTTGCGGCCCAACTTCTGTGGCACTAGCCTGCCACTCTTCTTTTTTTTTCTTGATAATCTTATCAAATTGCACCCGTACACTTTGGTACGCTTTAATCCACCAGGGGCTTCATTGCGCCCCATAATACGGCAACAAAGTCCGAACACTTTTACAGTATAGTTCGGCACCCCGAATTTAGCATTATATGCATTGGCTTCGAATCATGTCTTTGGTCAATAGTTGGGTTGCCCGGCTCCTGTGCTTACTACCTTACGTTCCGCTATATCGGCTAGGGTAGTAAAGGGAGAACTACTGCGATTGTGTCCTGGTTTATCCAGATGAGCACCTCAGTAGAGAAAGCAGAAAACTGACTGTCATGATGCGGTGTGAACCCGTCAGCTCTTCGGAGGTTTCAAATCTTTAGTGATTTCCTCTTTTTTTCGCATTATGCGATGAATCGGTTCTTACCCGATCAGGTGTCTACAGCACCCTAGTTCGGATACTAGGGACTGCGCCTAAATTTTTATTGTCAAACTCCTATGGCTAAGTGAGGGTGATAAAGCCACATAGTCCGATTGCCTGGTTTGTTGCGCTAAACACCTCCTCCAAGGACCAAACAATTGGATGAAGAGTGTTTAGATTCCATCTTGAACACCCCCGTACTACCTACGTGGGGGCTGAAGCCGACAACTGGCCAACTCTCAGATTTCATAAAAACGGCCGCACATGAGGTAAATTTTTAACAAAGCATTATATTACATAATTGACTTTGTTTCATAATACAGGGCGAGATAATATGAATGTATTCATTCAAAGATCACATCTTTTGCACACTGCTCTGCCGCAATGCGGGATCCCTCCAGAACATTGTCAAAATATAGCTCGGGCGTGCAGTGCTCCTTGCCCTCGGGCGGTCCCTCGGTCGTGAGCTTGACGGTGTTCATCTTCGCCCACTACACCTTGACGCGGGCGAAGGCCATCCGCGCACCCTCGATGCAGACCGATCACTTGATAACGTCAAGCCGGGGGCAGGCATTGACCAGCCGCTTCACGAGCCCGAAGTAGCTGCTGGGTATAGCTTCGGCAGGCCACAGCCAGATTATTAAATCCTTGATGGCTAGTTCGGCCACCCTATGCAGTTCGACCAGCTGTTTTAGCTAGTCGCTAAAGGGCACCGGATGTTCTGGCGCAAGGTATTGCGACCAAAACAGCTTCTTCGTTGAGCTTCCCTCTTCGGCTCGGAAGAATTCCGTAGCATCAGAAACACTGCGCAGCAAATCCACAAACGCTCCTGGAGAACTCCAAATCTGGGTTAGTAAGAGGTACCTCTTCTTCACATATTTGCTCTGCATAATGAAGGCCTTACCCGCCGCAATCTTCTCGGCCTCTTGAATCTCCTGGAGAGCACCCTCGGCTTCAACTCGGGCATCTTGTGCGCCTTGGCGAGCCTTGGCGAGTTGAGTCTCTTGAGCCGTAATATCGCGCTCCAAGGACTCGCATTTCTTCACGACATCCTAAAGCTCTTGCTGGACCTGACCGACCCTAGCCTCGTGCTTTTCATGGGCGGCTTGTTCCTTGGCAGCTCTCTCCTCGGCCTCGGCTAGCGCCTTTTTAAGGGCCTCGACCTCGATCGCCGCTCCTATAAATATCATGGCACTATGGTCAATACAAATCATTTATTATTTCTGAATATACAGCAGGTCATTACATACCTTGCTTATCCACCAGCTGCTTCCTTGCTTCACCGAGCTCGTCCTCGGCCTGCTCCAGCCTCTGCTTCAGTCTGGAGACTTCGGCAGCGTGGGAGGTCGCAGTCAGCAATGACTCCTGCTCAATCACATAGACACATATGGTTAGTCTCCTGCGAAGATTCTTTGATCCTCTTTCCGGCTTTTCTTTCCGAACACCGAACAGAGTGTCAGGGGCTACTGTCTATACTGTGACATTCTTTTTACATAATCGCGTTGCTCACCTCAAAGCCTGTTAGAAGGCTTGTGCAGGCTTTGGTCAGTCCGCTCTTCGCGGACTGAATCCTTTCAATCACCGTACCCATGAGGGCACGGTGTTCCTCCACAATGGAAGCACTTCGCAGCGCTTCCAGGAGAGCATCCGGTGCCTCTGGTTGGACAGAGGTCACCGGCGGAATAGGCACACCTCCTTCTTTCGAAGGAGGCTGCTCGCCGGATTCCGGGGCCGTATAGGTCTTCGGGACTGGATTCGGCTGGGGGCCGGACTGAATATGGCCCCCATCGCCGGTCTCCATGAGGATTTGCTCCCCCATGTGTCCGGCGGCCGAGGTTCTACCCTCCGGCGCCGCCCTGGCGGCCTCCCGAGTCTCTCCCCGGCCTAGGATCCTTCGGGAAACACCCCGGTGTCATCCATGGCCTTGGGAGAGGAGGCCGCTGGAAGGGACCCGCTGTCCATTGCCTTCGGGTCCAACGAATTCCCTGAAGATGAGGACCACTCGAGGTCGGACCGAGTCGGGCTGCAAGTGCATGATTCAACATGTCAAGACTATGAAGTAGAGAGGCCAGATATATGAATGCGTCCGGGTTTTTTAGTACTCATGATTCGGCCAGGGGCTTGTCTCGGGGCCGCGGCTCTGGGCTGCTGTCGATGTCCCACACGGAGTTATCCGCGAGGGAACCCTTCCCCCTCTTGGACGCCTCTGCCTCCAGATTTGTGGAGGCCGCCCTCTTCTTCCTTCCCCCCTCAGGGGGAGAGTTGCTTTCTTCCTCCTCCTCGACGTCGTCCTCGACGGCGGAGGAGTGAGTCTCGGTGTCGTCCGACGTCGCGTCCAAAGCGCCCTTGCGGGGGGGGGGGGGGCACTTTTGGCCCCCTTGGTCTTCTTCTTGGCCTTCTTCTCCGACGCTTGGTAGGGCGCCGGAACCAGCATCTTCATCAGAAGCGGGATGGCTGGTTCCTCGGCCAGCGGAGCCGGACACTTAATCCGCTCCGCCTTCTTTGGCCAGCCCTGAAAAAAGAAATAGTGAGGTTTGGGTATCTTCCCCGAATAAGCAAGTAAAGGATACACCTTGAAACGCGAAAGACTTACTGCATTGGCGGGATGGGCTAGGGCGTGCCCACGGTCCTCGGTCGTCTCCGGCCGCATCTCATTGCCCTTAAAGAGCACCTTCCAGATGTCTTCGTGCGTAGTTCCGAAGAACCGTTGCAAGGTCTGGTGCTCGGCCGGATTGAACTCCCATAAATGGCAAGTCCGGCTCTGGCATGGAAGGATCCGGCGAACTAGCATCACCTGGATCACGTTGACCAGCTTGATGTTCTTGTCCACCATGCTCTGGATGCGCATTTGTAGCGCTGTCAGCTCGTCCGACGAAGACCAATTCAGGCCCTTCTCTAGCCAGGAGGTGAGCCGCATTGGGGCTCCGGACTTGAATTCGGGAGCCGCGAACCAGGTAGCGTCGCGGGGCTCTGTGATATAGAACCACAGTTTCTGCCACTCTTTGACGGTCTCCACAAAGGTACCTTTGGGCCATGTGACGTTGGGCATCTTGCTCACCATGGCACCTCCGCACTCTGCGTGTTGGCCATCCACCACCTTCGGCTTCACGTTGAAGATCTTAAGCCACAGTCCGAAGTGGGGTGGAATGCGGAGGAAGGCCTCGCAGACGACAATAAATGCCGAGATGTTGAGGAAAGAGTTTGGGGCTAGATCATGGAAATCTAGCCCGTAATAAAACATGAGTCCACGGACGAAAGGGTGGAGGGGAAACCCTAGCCCGCGGACAAAGTGGAGGATGAACACCACCCTCTCATTGGGCTTCGGGGTGGGGACGATCAGCCCCTTGGCCGAAAGCCGGTGGGTGATTTCTTTGGCCAGGTACCCGGCCTCCCGAAGCTTGGTGATGTCCTTCTCCTTGACGGAGGAGGTCATCCACTTGCCTTGCGCTCCAGATCTGGACATGATCGACTGCTTTCTTGAGGCGGAAAAGATGAGGACTTGGGCGCTGGAGCTCGAGAATGGGAGGAGCGAGAGAGAGAAGGCGTGGGTGAAAGAAAGGAATCCTTATCTCCTTATAAAGGCAGTGAATATCAAATGCCTCCCCACTCGCCTTAGAACTCGCCTATTCCCAAGGGCTGTGCAGACGGCACGGTTGGATTACCCATGCCCGTATTGATGAGAATCCCGCAATAAGGGGACACGATCTCTGCTTCGACAAGATGTGCCAATAAAACCGCGTCTCGAAACGTGGATCAGCAGGCCAAAAACGGTTCGAAATAATAACCGGGCAGAGACGTGATGTCACGCTACAAAAAGTTGTTAGCAGATTGGACTCGTGAAATACTATACTCTCTGCGGTTGTGTGTGGTACTTGTTTTGCAGAGCCAGACACGTTCGTTGCGTTCGAAGACTGTTTTGGAGTATTTGGAGAAGGAACCCGCCTTGCAATGCCGAAGAGAATTTGCGCGCCGGACACATCGTCATTGAAGCCTGTTTCAGGGGCTACTGAGGGAGTCCTAGATTAAGGGGTCCTCAGGCGTCCGGACTATGTAACGTGGGCTGGACTGATGGGCTATGAAGATACAAGACCGAAGACTCTCTCCCGTGTCCGGATGGGACTCTCCTTGGCGTGGAAGGCAAGCTTGGTGTCCAGATATGAAGATTACTTTCTCTGTAACCGACTTTGTACAACCCTAGTCCCCTCCGGTGTTTATATAAACCGGAGGGCTTAGTCCATAGAGGCAATCATAATCATACATGCTAGACTTCTAGGGTTTTAGCCATTACGATCACGTGGTAGATCAACTCTTGTAATACTCATATTCATCAAGATCAATCAAGCAGGAAGTAGGGTATTACCTCCATAGAGAGGGCCCGAACCTGGGTAAACATCGTGTCCCCTGTCTCCTGTTACCATCGACCTTAGACGCACAGTTCGGGACCCCCTACCCGAGATCCGCCGCTTTTGACACCGACACCAGTTTCCTCTTTCGTGCTAAAGAGGATCGGGGCCCCTATAAATAGGACTAGCCACCATCATAGGAAGGAGGACTCCTCTTGGACGGATCATTCGGATCACCCTCACACACACCAACTCATAGAGCTCAAGAACACCTCTCCTCTGGAGGCCGTTCATCCATTGTACTAGTTCATCCTTAGCCTTCGAAGCAATCCACCACCACCTCACTGGAGTAGGGTATTACACCACAACGGTGGCCTGAACCAGTATAAATCTCGGTGTCTCGTGTTCTTTCGGTTTGACGAGCTAGGTCGTGAGATCGTTGAGCGAGCGAGCTAGAGAGAGAGAGAGAGTTCTTCCTGCGAACCCCAGAGTTCAAAGCTCATAAGGGTTTGCCGGAACCCAGAATCCGACATTTGGCGTGCCAGGTAGGGGTGTGCCGAAGCTTTCTTCTCCATCGATCGACCTGCCATCGCCTCGCTGTTCCGATGTCTGACGATCCGAGGACCCATGCCGACCACTGGGCTGCCTGGCCTGCCCATGCACCGTCGTCCGCTCAAGAAGACCTCAACTCCGCGCTCCAAGCAGCCCGCGTGGCACCCAACACCCGCGGGCGCGGGCAGCGCGGGCCGGCGCCCACCACCCTCGCGCCGCGGCGCACGCGCGCAGCCGCGCGATCCTCAGGTTATGCTGCGACAACGGCACCACACACCCGACGGGAGCAGGCGAACATGCGAGCTGCGCTCATCGTGGCGCGGGAGTTGCTGCGGTGCAGGTTGGCGGAGAGCGGCCACGATGCACTGCTGGAACGAGTCGCTGAACTGCTGGACGCCGCCTGCAAGGGTACGCCGCCCTTCTGCTCCTTGGCCACACCCCAGGTTGTGGCAGAAGCGCGCGCGAGGCCCCGACAATCCCGCGTGCCCCCTAGGGCGTCAGGGATATCCGACAACACCAAACAGGCCCTGCCACAGGCCGTCCTGCCACTACCGCGCCACCGCTAGGAGGGACAAGTGCTGGCGGCCCGCCGCGAGGACGCGCCAGGATGCCACCCAGCGGCCACCAAGGCCAAACGCCGCGACTGATGGCTCAAGGCATGGGACACCTGGGTGGCGATCCCGGTGAGGTGGTCGCGGACGCCTACGTGCCCCGCATGGTGAACCTGGAGTACCTGTCGGGGGAAGGCCCCGATCTGTTCCCCGGACCAGGATGGGCCGCTGCAGAGCCCGAGGCGTGGGCCTTCCATGGGCCGTCCGGAGGCTGCGCCGACCCCTTCAGCGACGACGACGTCGGGGTACAACCGATGTCTCAGGAGCAAGTTTACACTAACCCTGAACTGCAGGAGAACCATGCTGCAGCTGCAGTCAGAGACCCCAGGGCAGTGGCCCTGCCCACGGCAGGAGTGGTGCTCTGGGGGCTACGCGGGAGAGGCCCGAAGCCAGGCCCTCCCCCGCGCCACACAGAGCAAGGTGCAGCACAGAGGTAGGTCCTTTGCCGGGGGAAGCGCTGGCGATCCTCCCCCCGGCAGAGGGCCTGTGGTCTCCGAGGGTGCCGCCAACGTCCTCTTTGCCCCTTGGTCTCTTCCTGGTTTTCGGACGCCCCAACGGTGGTCGAGGGTGGGGCAGGGCGGGGCCCTCGCCTGGCGATATGAAGTAAGGCTCGCGCCTGTGAAGATCTCCACTCGTGACACTCTCACGTAATAATGAGTGGGGCTATACACGCCCCGGAGTCTCTGGAGTGCCGCCCTCGGGCCTCGGGGGCTCCCGCCCACGTCCTAGTGGAAGCACCATGCTCCGCGCCGGTCGTCGACACTGTCCCCCAATGACTATGCTCACAGCCAATGAAAGCACTTAGCATCGCGCTGGTGGGAAGACAAGAAGACTAGCTAGGTGCCGGACGCGGCCGTTTGCTTTCATCCCCTTTTCTGTAGCTCGATTTGCCGCCTTTTTTGAGTTGAACTTGGAATCTCATTTTCGTTGTCAAGTATGGGGGGAGTCTTCTTCGTTCGAATGGATTTCTTGCGTTTTGGTTGCATGCTTTATTTCGAGGCTTGCGCCTGCTACCCTTTCCCTTGCGAGTACCCCGCGAGCGGGGGCTGGGCGTGGTATGTGCACGTCGACCGCGCTCAGGCGAGCCCGGGTGGCGGCGACCCTACCCAGGGCCAAGAAGGTAATCGCCGCAGAACCACCGCACGCAAACCCTGCCATAGTCTGGCATTCGCTCCTCGCGAGGCCTTCTTAGGCGGACCAGCAGGCTCCTCGGGGAATCTAAACCTTGTGAGCCCTTCTCAGGAGCAAGGCACGTCGGCAACCACAAAACTAGTTCAAGGCCGGCTGGCACCAGGTAAATCGCAGCTGCAGAGCCTGCTGACGGGTTCGTGAGCCTGCAAAAGTGCGTTCAAGTCTAGCCTAAAAATTAGAACAGTAATTTGCTTACACGAGGGGCTCCCCCTCCAAAATGCTCTTACGCCTTGAGAGGCCGTGTCCAAGTCTTTACATGCAGGTCCAAGCAAGGGAGCGCGGGCTCAATTGGACATGTCGCTCGCAGCATCGTCCTGGTCGCTCTCGTAAGCGCCGCTGGCGCTGTTGCTGGCGTCGTCTTCACCGTCATCAACCGCGCCATCTTCATCCGCCGCAACCACCACCGCGTCATCCTCGGTGGCGAAGGCCCTGACCAGAGCGTCCACGTTATCGTCCACCCATCGCGCCAGGTTGTCCCGGATAGCCCCAGGCACTGGGGCGATGGCGGCATCAAAGTTGAAGTGGGGGTCGATGTTCTGGAGATGGCGAAAGACGCGGGAGAACGCGCGCCTGAGGAGACCTCGGCTCCTTTCCTGAAAGTGCAACTATCCCTGGGTGGTTTTGGTAATTCCTAATAACATATAGCTCATTGAGCTAATGATATCTCAAGATAAATATTTCAGGAAGGCTCAATGATTGACATGGCATGGATGAGAAATGTGGACCCCTCAAAATGCTAAGGACACATATTGGCTCAAGCTCAAGACTCTACATTTTACTTTTAGTGATCCAAGATCACATTGAGTCCATAGGAAAAGCCAATACTATTAAAAGGGGATGAGGTGTTGCTTAATAGGTTACTTGCTCAAAATGCTTAGTGATATGCTCCAAAACCCTCAACTACCTTCTCATATCCACATATGTCCCGAACGAAAAGTCAAACTCGGCCCCACCGAAACTTTCTATCTAGCGCCACCGAGTTCCGTTGACATAGCCACTACCACAAAACCCTAGTCACTTCGGTCTTACCGATAGGGATCTCAGTCTCACCGAGATGGGATTGCAAACTCTTTGTTTCCCTTGGTAACATTTCGGTCCAACCGAGATGAGCAATTGGTCCCACCGAGTTTGCAATGCAAACTCTCTGTTTCCCTTTCGTAACGTTTCGGTCTCACCGAGATGAGCGAATCGGTCCCACCGAGTTTGCCTGACCAACTCTCTGGTTAGCTTATTACCAAAATCGGTCCCACCGAGTTTGTGTAATCAGTCTCACTGAGATTACGTTATGCCCTAACCCTAATGAAATCGGTCCCACCGAGTTGACATGTCGGTCCCACCAAAAAGCCTAACGTTCACATTTTTGAACTAAATCGGTCTGACCGAGTTTCATGATTTGGTCCGACCGAGTTTGGTGATTTGTGTGTAACGGCTAGATTTTGTGTGGAGGCTATATATACCCCTCCACCCACTCTTCATTCGTGGAGAGAGCCATTAGAACATGCCTACACTTCCATCATACATTTTCTGAGAGAGAACCACCTACTCACGTGTTGAGGTCAAGATATTCCATTCCAACCATATGAATCTTGATCTCTAGCCTTCTCCAAGTTGCTTTCCACTCAAATCATCTTTCCACCAAATCCAAATCTGTGAGAGAGAGTTGAGTGTTGGGGAGACTATCATTTGAAGCACAAGAGCAAGGAGTTCGTCATCAACACACCATCTATTCCCTTTTGGAGAGTGGTGTCTCCTAGATTGGTTAGGTGTCACTTGGGAGCCTCCGTCAAGATTGTGGAGTTGAACCAAGGAGTTTGTACGGGCAAGGAGATCGCCTACTTCGTGAAGATCTACCCTAGTGAGGCAAGTCCTTCGTGGGCGATGGCCATGGTGGGATAGACAAGGTTGCTTCTTCGTGGACCCTTCATGGGTGGAGCCCTCTGTGGACTCGCGCAACCATTACCCTTCGTGGGTTGAAGTCTCCATCAACGTGGATGTACGATAGCACCACCTATCAGAACCACACCAAAAATCTCCGTGTCTACATTGCGTTTGCTCCCTCCAAACTCCTCCCTTTACCTTCATGTGCAATGTTTTACATTCCGCCGCTATACTCTTAGACTTGCATGTGTTGGTTGTTTGCTTGACTAGTGCTAAGTTGCTAAAATCCGCCAAGACTTAAAATTGGTAAAAGGCTAGATTTTTATTTGGTCAAGTAGTCTAATGACCCCCCTCTAGACATACTTTCGATCCTACAAGTGGTATCAGAGCCAGGTTTCCATTTGCCTTGATTTCCATAGCTTTTGGTGATCATAGCCTTGGTTTCACAACCTAGGAGAGTATGGCGTCTAGCGAGGGAAATTACCACCGTAGAGGTCCTTACTTTGATGGTACTAATTTTGCTAGTTGGAAGCATAAGATGAAAATGCATATTCTTGGACATAACCCCGCCGTTTGGGCTATTGTGTGTATTGGCTTGCAAGGTGAATTCTTTGATGGGAGAGAAACGAACCGTGAAGCTACCGCGGAAGAGTTGAAGATGCTGCAATACAATGCTCAAGCATGTGACATTCTCTTCAACGGATTGTGCCCCGAAGAATTCAACAAAATCAGCCGTCTTGAGAATGCAAAGGAAATTTGGGATACTTTGATTGATATGCACGAGGGTACCGACTCCGTCAAGGAATCCAAATTGGATGTGCTTCAAAGTCAACTTGACAAGTTCAAAATGAAGGATGGTGAAGGTGTCGCTGAAATGTACTCTAGGCTTGCTCTCATCACAAATGAGATTGCCGGCTTAGGAAGTGAAGAGATGACCGATAGATTCATCATCAAGAAGATCCTAAGAGCCTTGGATGGAAAATATGACACCGTGTGCACATTGATCCAAATGATGCCCAATTACAAAGATCTCAAGCCAACGGAAGTCATTGGAAGAATTGTTGCTCATGAGATGTCACTTAAGGATAAGGAAGAGCTCCACAACAAATCAAGTGGTGCTTACAAAGCCTCATGTGAAGCTCCCACATCATCAAGTGAGAAACAAGCCTTCAATGAAAAATTGAGCCTAATGGTGAAGGACTTCAACAAGTTCTACAAGAGTAGAAGCAAGGAGAGATGTTCCAAGTCAAGGTCCTACAATGACAAAAGATCTTCAAGTCGTGAACGAAATTGCTACAATTGTGGAACATCCGGACATTACTCAAATGAGTGTATGGCTCCCTACAAAAAAAGAGAAGATTCTACCAAAAGAAGAAGTAGAAGAGAAGAGTCTCCACCAAGAGAGAGAAGGAGTAGAGATGATCGTTATGAACATAGAACCTCTCAGAGAAGCAAGAATTCAGAAAGGAAGGACAAATCATCAAAGAGCTACACAAAACAAAGACATCAAGCTCACGTTGGTGAATGGGTATCCGGCTCCGACTCTGACCATCACTTCGAAAGAAGTTATCACTCCGACTCTGTCGGATCACGGGTTCCTGCAAAACCCTCAAGGTTCGAACACTGGGGTGCGCACGAAGATCTCCCCCTACCGATCCACGTCCTAGCTTCGCTAAGATCTCAAGGGCTAACTCAACGAACTCGCAACACAAGGGACACAAGATTTATACTGGTTCGGGCCACCATTGTGGTGTAATACCCTACTCCAGTGTGGTGGTGGATTGCCTCTTGGGCTGAGGATGAACAATACAGGGGAAGAACAGCCTCCTGAGGTTGAGGTGTTCTTGTGCTCGGTGTGTGGCTAAGGATCAGCTAAAGATCAGATGCCCCTACTGTGGTGGCTAGTCCTATTTATATAGGCCCTGGTCCTCTCCCCAAATATTGAGCGGGAAGGGAGCCAACAACGGCCAATTTGAAAGGGGACAGCTAGTACAGCTTATCCTGACAAAAGCAGTCTTCGCCTGCAAAAGGCTCTGGTGGTGACGCCTGCCTTGGGCTCCATGGTGACGTCCATCTTGCCGTCCTGCTGGTCTTGGTCTCGTTGCACTGATATGGAAACCTTTGCTTGACGCCTCGGTACTCCGCGCCTGCGCTTGCCTCCTTAACTCCAAAGAGGAAACAAGCATACTGTGCGCGCTGGCGCCCGCCTGGCGCCTGCCTGGCCTCGATCGTCATGGCTCACGTCACGAGAACCTCACGAGGTTTGCCTTGCCTTGATCTCTCCGCCCCTCGCGAGCCAACCTGGTGAGGATGCTCCCGAGGGGGTCTTGCATCATCCGCCTCGCGAGGCTGGGCCCCTCGCGAGGGTCTTGAGTACTTGTTGGTGAAGATGGGCCGTAGGGGCCCGCTCGCAGAGCCACGCAGTGGGCAGCAGGCAGGCAAGTCTGGGGACCCCCGTTCCCAGGACGCCGTCAGTAGGCCCCGGGCCCAAGGCGCGCTCGGGCTTGGCTTCGAGGCGAAGCCAAAGATCAAGTGCGGAGTGCCCCGAACCCCAATAGCTTGTGGCCTTGGTCGACGCGTGGCGGTTGATTGGACGTGGGCGCCTCCGCTTCCCGGCGCTGCCTTGAAATCTGCCTAGCTATGCGGCCACCGCAACCTACACAGTTATTCTTCCATCGCCCGCGCCATACTTCCCCAATTCCTTTGCTTCCCCGGGACTCCGCTCCTCTTTCCAATCTGACCTGAGCTACGCTCACTCCATCGCCATGGCGCCAAAACAAGCGGATAAGGGGAAGAAACCTCTGTCCTTGGCCAGTGCGCCTCCGGCCGTCGAGCCCGCAGTTGGTCGATCACTGGTGCTCAACAATGAGGCCATGGGCAAGGTGCGTCCCATGCTCGCCTCCAGTTTCAATGAGTGGGGAAAGACGGTGGCTTGGCCTGCGTCTCGAGGTCATATTGACAGGGCAGTCACCGAGGTTCCACTCTTCATCGATGCTCTCTGGGCTGGCCTAGTTCCCCCTTTTTCCGCCTTCTTCAACGCAGTGCTCGAACATTACCAGATCCACATGCTGCATCTCGACCCCCAATCCATGACCCTTCTTGTCGTCTTCGCCTTTGTTTGTGAGGCCATGGTGGGCATTGCCCCTTCCGTGGCCCTTCTCTGCCACTTCTTCTCGTTGCATCTGATTGATCCCCGACAGAGCTTGGGATGCGTGAGCTTCCACGCCGTGGCTGAGACGGCCGACTCGGGGATCGATTTTGACCTTCCGCCGTCCGCGGGCAGATTTCGGACGCGCTGGGTGTATGTAGACGTAGGGGTGCTTAGCCCCCTGCTCTCGCCTCCATCGTCGCCCGCCGTCTCCAACTCCGGCTGGGGCCATGAGAAGCTCGCGAGCCCTTGCCTTGTCCCTGTCTGGCTCAGGCTAAAGAAGCTGAAAGACCTTGGTGTGACTGCGCCTATGGTGGTGAAGGAGTTCGTCAAGCGCCGAGTCGCTCTGCTTCAGCGCCATTCTCGACCGATGTGGGCCTTGCTCAACAGCAAGGACCATACGAGGCTTCAGGAGTCCGGGCTCCCTTTTGAGATGCGGCAAATGGTGCTTGAGGTCCTGACGGGCATTCCTTTGCCAGACGACATGCCTGGAAGGAGATGTCTGTTGTACCGCTGCTCGAACAAGGCGGAACTTGTGGAGCACATGCCTTCTTTTGATGAGTGGGGGCTGCGCCCGGACGGTCTGGTGGGGCCCCGCGAGAACCCTGTCAACGCGATTCCCATCTTTGCTGCTGGCGTGGAGCTCGCCTCGAGTGTGGTGGCAGGGGGCGAGCACCGTCAGAGACTGGTGGCCCGAGCGCCGAGGTGCTGATGCCGCCAGGGGCCCCCGGGGCGTCGTCCTCAGGAACTCATGATTCTTCCCCTAGGGCGTCAGTTCCAGAGGCGACGTGGTACGCGGCTCCCAGGGCCGAAGCTCTTGAGACCTCGGGAGGTCGCTGCGAGACGGTGCCCGATTGCTCTCCTCAGCTCGGCGCCCCTGAAGCTATCCCTTTGAGTGCTTCTCTGGTTGCGCCCCGTGCCGACGCCACGTCCAGCACTTCGGTCGGCTTTGTGTGGACTTCGAGGAGCTCCGCAAGAGGAAGGGATCCCTGAGCGGCAGCAGTGGTATCTTCGGGCCGTTGAAGTGGAGGAAGTACATCGCCGTCGACGAGTAAGTACTGCACCTTTGTGGTTTCTTGAGTGCTGCTTTCCTTCCTGACGGTGTTCCTTCGGGGTCCCTTCCGTCAAAGCCGCTGCATCTCCTGAGGAGCAGCCTCCTCTCTCCTCGACTCCCCCACTGGCCTTGAACGCCTCGAGCCTGCATGCCGTTCCTGATGCGGGGTCGGTTGGAGAGGCGCGCTCGCCTCCATGGCGCCTTGAGCCCGCGCCTCGTCGCCCCTCCTTCGTAGCCTTGCTTGGAGCTCGGCGAGCGTGCCTAGGACCCCTCCTCTGGTCATGGACGGTGGCTGGTTGGCTTAGGTCTTTGGCTCCTCTTCAAGCAGCGGGCCCCGGCTAGTTCGGGCCCCTCACGAGGCCTGGCTGGTGCCTGGGGCAGCGCCAGCCCCCATCCCCCTGCTGAGAGGGGGTGCGCCGCTTCAGGCCTCACCTGCAGCCCCCGTGGTGGAGGACGAGATGGGCCGTGCACTTGAGTTTGAGCACGAACGGAGCGTCATTTGCCACGAGCTCTTCCAAGAGGTGATGGGCGCGATGAACCGGCTTGGTGGGGAACTCGCGGATGTCGACGCGCGCCTCAAGGCTGAGGGTCTTCGGCTGGCGGAGGAACAGCATAAACTGAAGGTGGCTATCAACCTTGGCCGCCATCAGCGCGATCTTGACAACATGAAGGCCGAGGCGTCTCTTGAGGTCTATCGTGAGGCTTGCTCCCGAGCTTTGGAGGAGGCTCGCGAGGCTGACCGCCGTCGCGAGGCTGCGGAGAAGCGCGCGTGGGAGCTCCAGGCCTGGAGTGGGTCCCTGGAGCAGCAGGTGGAGGCGCGCAAAGCCGCCCTTGCGTCGGGGGACGCCCGCCAAAGAAGAAGAGATCCAGAGGCGTGAGGAGGTGTTGGCACTGGAAGCCGTGGAGCATAGCCTCGAGCTTGAGCTATTGGAGACGAGGGAGCGTCAAGTTGCCCAAGCGGAAGATGCCGTTGGTGCTCGCGAGGTCAAGGCCCAGGAGGAGGACGATCGCTGGGTGGCCGAGGTTCGCGCGGGTCTTGAGGGTAGGCATGACCTGAAGTTGAAGCTTGCGGAGACGGAGGCTGCGGGTAGGGCCGCTGCCCTTAGGCCCAGGCTAGCTGAGGTGGAGAGGCGCGAGGAGGCCACGACAGCCGCCCTGGTCACGGCGCAGGAGGAAGTGGCCTCTGCCCGCGCCGCGTTGCTCTCCTTCCAGAAGTGAGTTGCTGACGCCGAGTCCGTTGCGCGGCAGAACAGGGAGGAAGTGCTTCAGCAGCGGACGCTGGAGCGTGAGCACGCCCCATGCTTCAGGACCTCAGGGTCAGGGCCAACGCGGCGCTGGGCCACGTCTGCGACGAGAATGCTCCGCATCCCCACTGGAATGACTAGGCCAGTCACCTTCGCTTCTTCTCCGACGGGGTGACGCGTCTGGAAGCTCGATCCGATAGAGCTCGCCAGCTTGTGGAAGAGAGGAGCCGTGGCCTGCTCGGGCGCGCGTTCTCCCGCGTCTTCAGCCATCTTCAGAACACTTACCCCGACTTCGACTTCAACGCTGCCATTGCCCCCGTACCTGCGGCCATCCGGGGCGCCCTGGCGCAGTGGGTGGAGGACAACATGGATGCGCTGGTCAGGGCCTTCGCTTCTGAGGACGACGCGGTGGTAGTCGCGGCAGACGAAGGCGACGTGGTTGACGATGGCGATGTCGGGGCCGGCGAAGGTGGAGGCGACGCCAGCGATGGTGACAGCGACGCCAGCGGTGCGTCTGAAGATGATCTGGGGGACGCGGCGAGCGACATATCCAGCTGATCCCATGTTCCCCTGTTGTTTTACCCTGTATGCAAAAACTTGGTCGTGGCCCCTAAAGATTGTAAGAGCATTTTGAGAGGGGGAGCCCCTCATGTAAACAAATCACAGTTTTTATTCTTCTATGCCAAGCTGAGTGTGCGCCTTTGTGAATCCATGAGGTCTGGTGGCAAGTTTGCTATTGCGGCTTACCTTAGCCGAGGCAAGCCCCGGACTGGATCGTGAGGTTGTGAGCTCCCGAGGAACTCCTGAAGGGTCTGCCGATTCGCCCGAGAGGGCCTCGCAAGAATCAGGTGCCGACCGTGGTATCGCCACGCGCGGTGTGTATGCTGCGCCCAGCCCCGCTTGCGAGGGGCCCGCGAGGGGGAGGTAGCGAGCGCGAGCTTCGGAATAAGGCAAGAACCAGATAACAAGAAATCGCACAAACGAAAAAAGGCACCCCCCGAGCGCATCAATGAAAATTCAACTTCAACTTAAATCCAAATCCAGAAGGCAAGGCTACAGAAAAGGGATCCAAAGCAAATGGCCGCGTCCGGCACCTAGTCTAGTCTTCTTGTCTTTGAGTCTTCTCACCAGCGCGGAGCTAAGTGCTGCCACTAGGAAATGGGAGGGAGCCCCCGAGGCCCGAGGGCGGCACTCCTGAGGCTCCGGGGCGTGTACATCCCCACTCGTTATTACACGAGAGTGTCACGGGCGGTGATCTTCATAGGCGTGAGCCTTACTTCATATCGCCAGATGAGGGCCCCGCCTTGTGCCACCCTCGACCACCATTGGGGGCAACCGGAAACCTGGACGACACCAAGGGGCAAAGGGGACGCCAGCGGCGCCCTCGGCGACCACGAGTCCTCTGCCGGGGGTAGGCTTTCCAGCACCTCCCCGGCAGAGGGCCTACCTCCGGGGGATGCCTTGCTCCGTGCGGCGCGAGGAGGGGTCTGGCTCCCGACCCCTCTCCTGCAGCCCCAGTGCACTCCCCCTAGCAGAAGGGAGGCCGTTGAGCTGGGGCTGCCAGCCGCTGTGGTGACCTGATCCTCTTGCGCACCATGGTTAGCGTAAGCCTGCTCCTGAGGAATTAGTGGTACCCTGTAGTCGTTCTCGCCGGCGCGGTAGGTGAGGCTTCCGGATGGCTCCCGAAAGGTGCCGGCTTCTAGCGCCTCCTCCTCCCAGCCCGACTCGAGGAACGAGCCGGGGTCGTCTTCCAGCATGTACTCCTTGTCCACCATGCGGGGCACGTAGGCCTCCAGGGTCGCCGCCTTGAAGACCTCGCGATAGTGCCCCACGCTCCATGTCGCTCGTCCTAGCGTGCCGCCTTGAGGATGGTAGGGTTGCATCCCGCCCGGACCGTAGGTGGCGGCGCTCGCGCCCGCGCCCAGCGGAGGTGGCGCGGGCGCGAGCGGGCGTACAACTCCGTTGGTTGCGCCGATGTCGATGAAGCCTGGTGGTGCGCCTGTGGGCACGCGGGCGCGGCATGGTCCACCATGCGACCCAGCCGCAGCTTGTGGCATGAGCGGAGTACAGAAGGGTGGCGCTCCTGAAGCCGCGGCGTCCAAGAGCTCGGCGACGCGCTCGAGCAAGGCATCTCGACCGCTCTCCATTAACCGGCATCGCAACAGCTCTCGAGCCACTGTGAGCGCGGCCCTCATGTTCGCCTGCTCCCGCCGCGTGTGCGGCGCCATGGCGGCAGCGTGGCTTGAGGCCCTCGCGGTCGCTCGCACTTGTCGTGGGGTAAGAGTAGAGGGTGAGTGACCGTGCCGCCCGCCCCCCGCGGTGTTTGGCGGCGCGCGTGCCGCCTGAGGCGCGGGGTTGAGGTCTTCTTGGGCAGACGGCACCGCCCGGGTCGGCCAGGTGTCCAGCGGTCGGTATTGGCTCTCGAGTCACCGGACATTGGAGCCGCGGAGCGCCGAAGGATCAACGAGCGCATCGGCTGGTGGAAGAAGAGCTCCGGCGCACCCCCTACCTGGCGCGCCAAATGTCGGATCACGGGTTCCGGCAAAACCCTCAAGGTTCGAACACTGGGGTGCGCACGAAGATCTCCCCCTACCAATCCACGTCCTAGCTTCGCTAAGATCTCAAGGGCTAACTCAACGAACTCGCAACACAAGGGACACAAGATTAATACTGGTTCGGGCCACCGTTGTGGTGTAATACCCTACTCCAATGTGGTGGTGGTGCATTGCCTCTTGGGCTGAGGATGAACAATACAGGGGGAAGAACAGCCTCCTGAGGTTGAGGTGTTCTTGTACTCGGTGTGTGGCTAAGGATCAGCTAAAGATCAGATGCTCCTACTGTGGTGGCTAGTCCTATTTATATAGGCCCTGGTCCTCTCCCCAAATATTGAGCGGGAAGGGAGCCAACAACGGTCAATTTGAAAGGGGACAGCTAGTACAGCTTATCCTGACAAAAGCAGTCTTCGCCTGCAAAAGGCTCTGGTGGTGACGCCTGCCTTGGGCTCCATGGTGACCTCCGTCTTGCCGTCCTACTAGTCTTGGTCTCGTTGCACTGATATGGAAACCTTTGCTTGATGCCTCGGTACTCCGCGCCTGCGCTTGCCTCCTTAGCACCAAAGAGGAAACAGGTACACTGTGCGCGCTGGCACCCGCTTGGCACCCGCGTGGCCTCGATCGTCATGGCTCACGTCACGAGAACCTCGCGAGGTTTGCCTTGCCTTGATCTCTCCGCCCCTCGTGAGCCAACCTGGTGAGGATGCTCCCAAGGAGGTCTTGCATCGTCCGACTCGCGAGGCTTGGCCCCTCGCGAGGGTCTTGAGTACTTGTTGGTGAAGATGGGCCGTACGGGCCCGCTCGCAGAGCCACGCCGTGGGCCGCAGGCAAGCAAGTCTGGGGACCCCCGTTCCCAGGATGCCGTCAGACTCCAAATATACTCAAGATGAAGGTGTTGCCGGTCTAGCACTTGTGTCAACCAACTCCTACGACATATTTGACTCACCAAATGAAGGAATTGGAAGATGCTTCATGGCTAAAGGCCCAAAGGTATCACACCCCGAGTATGTTGATTTCAATAGTGATGAAGATGATTTGCTAGGAGATGATGATTTACTTGTTGATAACTCTAGTTATGAAAACTATGATGAATTTGCTATTAATCATGGTAATCAAGATAAATCGAATGACGATGATAAGAAGGAGATTGAGCGTCTAACTAAAGAACTAAACACTCTTAAGTTAGCTCATGAAACTACCTTGGAAGATCATCGAGAACTTTTAAAGACTCATGAGAAGCTACGCTTTGAAAAGCTCAACCTTGACCAAGAGCATGAGTTCTTAAAATCAATCAATGATGACCTTCCTAAGAAAAGTTCTTCTTACATTGCCAAGCGTTTACTCTTGTCTACTTACATGCCACAAGTAAAATCTACCAACAAGAGTAAGAAAGATTCTTCATCTAGTAGTAACAATAATCATGCTAAATCCAATGTTGTTGCTTCTAGTAGTTCTCTTGATTCCACTAATGATTCTCTTAGCCAATTTACACTTGAGCAAGAAAATAGCTTATTGAAGGGAATTATAGAGAAAGGTGTTTACAAGACCCTTGCTGGAAGTAAGCAATTTGAGGAAATTGTATGCAAGCAAGGAAGACACCGGAAGAATCAAGGTGTTGGTTTTGAACGAAAGTTCAATGCCAATGGAGTTGAGTGGGAAGAAGATCAATACCCCAAGACGAAGTTTGTTCCCCAACAAGAGAAGTATGATCCTACTTCTTTCCAAGGAACACAAGCTCAAGATGATCTTCCACCACAAGACCACAAGCAAAAAGTCAAGGACAAGCTTCAAGGGGAGATTGATGCATTTGAAGAAGCTCCCAAGGCCTTGGTCAAGTGGGTTCCCAAGACTACATCAAGTTCTACTTCATCAAGTACGACTACAACTCCAAGGATTCCCATCAAGATGATGTGGATCCCGAACAAGAAGAACTAGAGAGTTCTTTAGGGTGACTCCGCCAACATACTTCACTCATATCTTTTGGCAATGACTTGTGCAAGCAACTTCCACATCTTGCACTAGTTCAAGGAGTCACAAACCCTCTTGTTGGTAAGACAAGGGACAAGGTAACCTAATGCTTTCATGGACATCATCTTATGTGAACATCACTCTATGTCTATGGATATCCTTGTTTGTTCCTTGTGGGACTAACCCGTGTAGGTATCGAAAGTGCAACTCACTCCAATGGACTGCTCCGAACGATCTACATCAACATTGAGCACCCACATCTTCAACACCTACATGAAGTCATCATCAACAAAACCCAAGGTTAGTTCATCCCTCTTAGGGGGGATATCACATCTAGGGGGAGCTTTACTCTAATCAATTGAGCTAAAGCAACTCTAATGATGTGAACACAACAATTCTTTATGTAAAAGTGGTAACCCCACTTGTGCTTAAACGATGAGTATGACCTATGATCAAATGTTCTCATTTGACTCCTAAGTCAATATACTCATATATAGATGACCTAGTCATCCCCTATTGCTTGATAGATGCTAGAGTGTTTGTGCATGCTTTGTCACATATTTCATTTGCCATTTTATTGTGTGAGCATGTTGGTTGCATATTTTACTCATTCGAGGACATCCATTTGTTGTTTTGATTGTTTGGCCTTTTCTCTTTTGCCAAATGGATGGACAAGAATGCCTAAGAACTCCCTCTAGCTATCTATGCTTTTCTCGTCTCAAACTCTATTCATGCTACATCACAAAGTTTGATCAAGTCAGATTCGAACCACTCTGTGTGAGGAGCACTCGGAGTCCCCGATTCGTCATAGACTTAAACTTCCAAAACCTCTTTGTGCATTTCGGTATGACCGAGTCATCCACTTCGGTCACACCGAGTTCACTAAGTTGATCTAGGTTTTCTATCTCAGTGCAACCGATTTGAACTTTTCGGTCACATCGAGTTGCAGTAACCGCTTGCGATTCTGCATCTCGGTGCCACCGAGTTATTCCACTCGGTCACACTGACAGGGTCTGTCAGGACCCCGATCCTAAGTCACACCGATCTAGCATGTAACACATCATATCACTTTGCGGCCTCACACACGGTATTCCCACGGGTGCCACCTTACCTGGCTCGGGACCGTTTGCGCATTTTGGCTCACGTATATGATAGTGTCGCTAGCATCAACACGACAAAGAACCTGGGCCGACATGGCTAGTCGTGAACCCAAAGTGACACTAATCTTACAGGGACAGGCATACACGACCCAGCGATGAACGTGTCGGTCGTCAGCGAGTGAATCCGGGCTGTAGCAGCTGGGCTAACAGGAATCCGGAGAAAATCCGGGCTGTAGCAGGCTAACAGGACTCCGGTAGACACCGCGTGACATTTCCCCAAAGGGACAGACACAGGAACGAAGAAGCACACATGCCGGCCAGCCTAAGTGTTCCGGAGCAGTAGCAACCAACCATGGCTTAGTGGAAGCACTAGGAGACATTTCCCGGTAAGAGAGGCTACCAAGGATAAAAAACTAGGTTGTCGGATCCCACACATACCAAGCATTTCAAATCATACACACAATATGCTCGATATGTGCAAATACAACATGGCATCACAACAAAACTCTACAACTCAAAGTATTTATTCATTAGGCTCCGAGGAGCCAAGTATTACAAACATGGGTCTCATGACGCAACATACAGAGCATACAAGCAACAAGCGGAAGCATAAACATGTCTGAGTGCAGACAACTACAAATGAAAAAGGCTGAGAAGCCTGACTAACTACAAGACCCTCCCAAGGGTACAATATCGTAGCTGAGGTAACAAGCTAAACGTCGAAGTCCACGCGGAACTACTAGTGAGACTGAAGTCTCTCTGCAAAAACATAAATTAAGCAAACGTGAGTACAAATGTACCCAGCAAGACTTACATCAGAACTAGCTACATATGCATCAGTGTCAACAAAGGGGGGTGGTGGAGTTTAACTGCAGCAAGCCAGCTTTGACTCGGTGGCTATCCTGAACTACGACTGCAAGTAACTCTTTTGAGGTGGCGCACACGAGTCCACATATTCACCATATCAATACACCACTATGGATCCGCTCCCGTCTCCCTACGAGAACGCCATCCATGGAACTCACGCTTATCTTGCGCATTTTAGAGTATCCACTTTCACTTGTCTATGAACTGTACAGGCGACCCAGAAGTCATTTACCGTGGACGCGGCTATTCGAATAGATCATTTATAAGCCTGCAGGGGTGTACTTCTTCACACACACTCTCGCCACTTACCGCCATGTACACGTCATGTATCTCGGCAACCTTCAAGCGGAAGCCTGGCGAGGGTGTCAGCCACAACCTGACTAACCACGCAAGTCTCTCGTCCAGGTTTATCGCTTATTCGGGTTCCATCCGCAAGGAGATCCGGCCGGGGTGTCGCTCACGGCCCCAAACGATGTGAGAAGGGTTCCCAAGCCCACCATCCGGGTGCCACTTGGTACACCGTGCCACTGTGCCTAGTCTGTCCCAAGCCCACCTGTACCGGGTGCCACTTGGTAGACCACTAGCACTACCTACAAACACCAGAAACTAGTTGCAACTCCTGGACAGAGATCAGGTTGATTAATAAGCCGAGAGGGGCCGAGTTACCAGAACCCAATGTGTGGTAGTAGCTATTCATGGATCACAAACACAGAACTCAGTTCCTGAGGACAGTTTCAATGAGACAACCCACCATGTACTCCTACATGGCCTCTCACTGCTACCTTTACCAAATCGTGTTGACACACTTAGCTCTCAATAGTAGGACATGTTCACCACATTCCAATTCATCCCCGATGAATCAGACCTGACTCAACTCTAAGCAATAGCAGGCATGACAAACAAACATGAATGAGTAGGCACATCAGGGCTCAAACAACTCCTACTCATGCTAGTGGGTTTCATCTATTTACTGTGGCAATGACAGGTCATGCAGAGGAAATGGGTTCAATTACCGCAGCATGTAACAGTTGAATCGTTGTTGTCCTAATGCAGTAAAAGAGAGCAGGAGTGAGAGAGTGGGATTGTATCAGAATGAACAAGGGGGTTTTGCTTGCCTGGCACTTCCGAAGATAGTATAGTTCTTCATCGGTGTCATCGATCTCATCGTCGGAACCACGTCTACTGAGAGGGGACAAATACCGGCAACAGAGAAGAAACACAATCAATGCAATGCAACAATATGATGCATGATCATGACATGTCAATATGATGTGATTTGAGCTAATGCAACTAGCAACAGGTTAAATGAATTTGGTTTGAAACCTAGGTTCAAATTCAAACTTCATATGTGAAGGTTTAAATGCCCTTTATATGATTTGGTCTAAACAGCAGCCATAAGTTGTTCTAACATGCACCAAGGTGGTACAGATGGATAGATTGGATTTTTCTGATCATTTTTCATACATAAATTATTTCATTTGGAGTTATGGTTGAATTTCTATGATTTTTAGAAGTTTAAGTCATTTTTTGGAATTTCCTGGATTATTTTAGATCCAGAAAATGTTAACTGCGTCAGCATAACGACAACACGACGTCAGCAGGTCAATAGCGCCAGCCAGGTCAAACCTGACGGCTGGGTCCCGCACGTCAGTGTAACAGCGTCAGCAACAGAGGCTGACCTGTGGGGCTAGGTCAACGCTGAGGTGGCAAGGTCAAACTGACCTGTGGGGCCACGGGCATTAGCTTAATTTAAACAGGGAATAACCCTATGGCTAATTAAGAGGTGGGGCCCATCTATCAATGACCCTTGGGGTTACACTAATTGGTGGTTAGCGCTAATTAAGCCTGCGCCACGTCATCTAATACGGCGACTAACCGCCGACGGTAAGCAGACGCGGCGGCGTTCCTCGTGCGGCCATCTCCGACGTCGGTTGGACGCGCGGCTGGGCGCGCTAGAAAGCCCGCGATGCGGCGCATCTAGTGGTGGTCGTGGTGTGTGCTGGGGCAGCGTGTAGCGGCGGTGGCGGCGAGCCGGGCGGCGGCCCGAGTACGGGCGCATGCGGGCATGGGGCTACGATGCGCTAGGGGGCCAACTAGTGGCTGCTTTGGCCTCCTGGAGGCACCAGGAGCACGTTTAGGTGCACGGCCGCGAGCGGTTCGAGCTCAGCCCACGGCGGTGATGAGGTATGGAGGCGGCAAGCTTCGGAGCTCATGGAGATGGCGGCTACAGCACGGTCGTGAGTAGGGGAGGAGGGGGAAAAGATGCGGGGGGGGAGGCTCACAGAGAACACGCAGGGATGGTCAGTGGGCTCTGGGGCGTCCTCGACGGCGCGAATCGACCGGTGATGTACGACGGCTTTGCGCGGTGAAGACGGGTCGATGGCATCGCTGCGGTTCGTACGAGCTTGTGTGCTTCGACTTGGAGGAGCATCGGGTCGTCTCAGAGCTCGTGGACATGGAGGAGGGGTGAGGAAGGGCCGGTGGCCACGGTGAATGATGAAGGTGGCGACAGCGCGTTCGGGTCTGCTCGGGAGAGGGGGCTAGAGGCCGAGGGAGAGATCAGAGAGCGAGGGGAAAGTGAGAAGGGGCATCGGGTGTCTCCAGATGCGGATCGGGTCGAGGGAGGGCAAGCAGGAGGTGGACGGGGACGCACGCGCGTGCGCCACGCTTCCCCTCTGCCTATTGGCAGGAGGAAGAAGACGGCTCTGCCCTTGGTGGGCTCGGCCGGCCAGGTGGGCTGCCTATTGGGCCGTCCAGGTAAGCCGGGTAAGTCCCTTTTTTATGAATTTCTTTCTGTTTTGATTTAGTGTAGACACTAAATCACTACATTAAATTCTGAAAATTATTTTTGGAGCTTAACTGAGTTATTCCAGAGCTCCACAAGTAAGTTCAGAATATTTGTACCATTTAAAATATATATAGCATTTAAATGGCTCCAATTCAAATACTTTTGTGTTAATTCAAAAATCCATAAATGACCTAAAAATATATTCATCATTTTTGGCAGAGGTTTTCACCTTAACCAGAAATCATGAACTTTTCTTAGGGACATTTTGGGTTTATGAAAATATTTTTATTTTGATCCTAGTTGAATTCCATTTGATGCTAGGGTTTGAACATCCCCATTTCAAGTTTAAATGAAATTTAGACATGATGCAGCAACCAAGCTAGTCCAAGTGCATAGCAAGGCTAGGGATGTTACAACTCACCCCCACTAAACAAGAATCTCGTCCCGAGATTCAAGACATGAGGTAAGAAGACAGAGGTGACACAAAACTACACAATCTTCATGATCCAACTGTCCTCCTCAGAGATGTTGATTCATCGCATCATATTGATCTTGACGTCTTTGCCTTCGGGAACTTCATCCAACACGATGATGACAAAAAGAAACTCTACTGGAAACAATATTCTTGACATCGGGCAACTCAAGATCGACTCATGGAGTGAGACATAAGAACACCTCTTGAGTTGAGACTCAAAACACACATCGAGAGGGAAGGAAAGAAACAGATAGTGAAGGTTTAATTTGGTAGGCAAGAATTCCACGCTTAAGTAGGATGGTGCATGGTTTTCAAGGTAGTGAGGAGATAATTGCCATGATTCCATAACGGGACACCTCGGGGAAGGTGACTCGTAGAATTATTCCCTTAAGTGGCAAAAAGAATTAGTTTTGATACAGAGGTCATTGAAACTCTCTATACCAGGCTAGGGCAATTCACCAACAATCGTTCGCCGGAGTTCGAAGGAATGACATACCCGGACTAGAATGGATGATGTGAATTACCTTGTTGAAGGCAACGCAATGGATGATTTCTGCTTATCATCAGAGATGGATGGGACCCATGCTAGGACCACTTTGAAGATGATCCTGAACAGCAATTACTGAGAGTGGCAACCCATGGGAAATCGGCACAATGGCGGTGCAAGCTGGGGACAAAATGCAAATGTTGGGAATGTTACAACCATCATATCTGCCTGAGATTCAGATCTGGTTAGTGACAGAATGTTTCATACCCAACGTGCCTGAAAAGTAAGGTTTGCAACTCGAATTGACGAGAGAGATTCTCGGGAGATGAACTATGATAGCAAGCTCCAAAACATGAGCTGGTTCTGCTACACACATATGAACACGCTGTCCCAGACATGCATGACCACATAGCAGTCTTACAACAAAAATACTACCCAGTTCTGGTTGGGAACCATCATTGAGGTTAACAGAATCTTGTGCATGAACTAGTATTAGCACAACAAACTCCTTTTCCTTGAACAAATCAATCAGTGGCTTTGTGTGCTAGGGAATACGTATGGAATGAAGATGATCAGTCTATCAGACTATAGTATGCTTCGCACATGCATGACTGACTTGGGATGATTCCAGAGGAAACAAAAACAAGCTTTCTCAAATTCACGGTGGCAACTTACATCAGATACACGTGAATTAGAGGAAGTCACTTCTCTCATCCAAACATATACCTCATGGACGGGACACGAAGGCATTGTTTACAAAGTTTCCAACACTAGCTTAATGTTCAACAAAATCATGGAGAGGATAAGGATGTTGTCGATGGGCTCAACAACAATTCATCCAGGTTTCTATATAAATGGAATCCCACAACTATGTGAACAAGGAGACAGTATTGGTCAGACCCAAAAGATATAATAGTGCATGCTCGAGGAAACAACCACGAGTAAGACAACATTACGAACATCGTTGGTTCTGATTTGATTTGACTATAGCCCACACTCAAATCAAAGTTTCAACAAGACAATAAATCCAACAACTAAACATGAAGGTCAATTGATGAAGATTTCATCTTGCTTCAACACACACACCACAGATATCCCTTCGGAACGAACTAAGTTAGACAAGCTTTTATCTTCCAACTCTCCAAGTTGTTGTTTAGCTCGACCAACTAGCTGAGGGATATCCAACACAAATTCTTGGAGAAAGGGTGGTTTGCAAGAGACCATCTTGATCACGAGCTCAACATAACGGTCAGGGGACAACCTGGTGATACCTCTGAGAAGATATTCGAAGAATCACGAACCACCAATATGTTATTAAGCTCGGGAATAATCTTGTTTTCCAGGGCAAGACGATATGATCAAATAAGCGAGGGATTGGCACAATCCTAACTCATTGACCGAAGAGTGCAATAGAAATAAGGACTAGGTAGCATGATCAATCTTAGGATGATGATTCAATAACCAGCACACTAAGAATGAAACTATTGTCCATTAACTACCAAGCAACGAGGTTGCTAGGAGTATTGATTTCACACATCACGATTCATCTGTCGGCATTCCGATTACAACAACACGGGGACCGAGGAATGAACAATGATGGCAAGAATTATCACTGCGTCAAGAATTCATAAGAGATGGTGCAATTCCCATGACATTCTTGACATAAGATGGTAATACTCTAGGGTAGAATAGAACAAAATCTGGATGGCATTCTGATCTGCGGAATACAAATGCTTTGACCCAATCCTAGAAATGGATAAGGTACTGGAGTTTGTTTCTCCTAGTCATTCCGGAATAGAATGGCTTGACGGGCCACAAGAATAATAGGCATCGATAACATGAATGCACAACTACTCTTGACCAACAATTGATAGACTAAGGTCGGAATACAATTAAAGAGAGACAACTCAAAGGAACATATGGTTTCTGAGTTGCGGATGCATAGATTTAGTATGTCAAACAAGTTCAGCATATTTCTTCCAGATAATCCATGCAGAAAGGTAGGACTGGCAAATTCACAATGCAGAATGGAAAACTCATCAAGAGCACTCTTATTGTGATGTTTTGGTTCAGGAGAGCTTCTGCCATAAGTAGTTCATGGTATTTGGAAGAGGAAAATACCACAGACCTGAAAGATTATCGCAAAGGTTACTAATATCCTAAAGGAATTAGCAAACACTATCAACATGAAGTAAGTAGGGTGAATCTCGGGTTCAAAAACCCAGAAATAGAAGGCCTACTAACTAAATGGCATCACGGGATGCTTTTGAGAATGGTGGCTAGAATCATCACACCGGGAACACAAAATGTGGCTAGATTACTAGGTGATCCTCTAAGACACCTAGGTTCATAATAATAGCTCCAACATATATGTCGAGGCAACAGAGTATCTCAACTCATCGATTAGTGTGGTTAAACTGGCCCAAAGAAACATCGGGAACAGAAAGAAGGGATTTGCAAATGCATCAGACTAGTTAGAAACCTGGGATGACTCGGACAGCATAACGGCTGTAAATTCTCAAAAAGATTTAGGACATCCTGAAAAATGGGGGCATAACCACTTAACATCACAATATCAAGGTTCTGAGACCAACTGTTAACACACAAAAGTAGTAGGAACTGACTGAGACTTGAATCCATCAATTCTATAAGTCTACAGATTAGTAACACGTGATCCTGTTAGAAAGATGAGAAGGCCTACACTACAAGAAATATGTCAACTAGTGACCTTCTGTCAGTGACCTTGGAAGAATTGGTCATAGATCTACGACCATTTGAGACCAATTGGTCAAAAGCTGCTCGGGGGGCTCCAAACCCTCAACTATATCGACCATTTTGGCCATAAAGGTCGCAATTTCCTTACACGAAATGGTCATAAAGCAGACAACACTGATCCGCTGCCTTATTTCTAGCTGATCACGACCAACATAAATGGTCATAACCTTGTAAGTTGTGGTGGATTGCTATGACTGGGCGCCACCTCATCAGTTTTGCCTATGTGTCATGTCCATGTGTCAAATTTTGCCCTAGGTTGTGAAGCAACCTATATTTCTGTTAGTCCCAAAATTCCGAAAACATTCTCATAAATTCTTTGGGTCATATCTTCGTCAAATATGTCAAAAACCTTCCGCGCCTAGTTAAAATATAATTCAACAATATTCATTTTCCTATTCTATTCAGAACAGCACTTTGTGAAGGAAATGCTATTTTTATATTCTTGATTGCCCTAAAAATTTTTGGGCACTCTTTCCTATCCAAATCATTGCCTCATTACAAAATTCAGCTCCATTTGCCTAGTAAATGTTCCTCGGCAAATTTCCAAAGTTTTTGTTCAGCTAGAAGCTTTGTGAAGGAAGTACTAGCTATGCACATCCAAATGGCATGAAATTTATACAGTGCCTTCATATGGACAAATTATCACCCTCCTCCAAATTGCAGCTGAATCAAATTATCTATGTGAGCCCAGCTTCAATTTTCATTTTCTGTCCAGATTGGCACATTACAAAGCAAGTGCTATCTATACCACTCCTATTGCCCTCAAACTTTTTGGTACATCTTCCATACCCAAATCATTTCCACATGCCAATATTCAGCTCTATTTTCCTAGTAAATCTTCCTCGACAAATTTCCAAAGTTTCTATTCACCTAGAAGCTTTGTGAAGGAAGTACAAGATAGGAATATCGTAATGAGTTGAATTTTTGCCACATATTCTATATGCCAAAGTCATAGCTCTGCACAAAAGTTTAGCTCTATCTAACAATACATGTGAGCTCACCATCAAATCTTTGTTTCTGGTAATATTTTCAGTTTGTGAAGCAACTACATTTTATATTGCTTTATAATTACTGAAAATTTACCAGGACATTACCCTGACTATAGAAACCCCCTACACCAAATTTCAGCATAATCCAATCATCTATGCAAGCCCAGCTTCAATTTCTATTTTCTGTCCAAATTGGCACATTGCAAAGCAAGTGCTATCTAGACACCTCCTATTGTCCTCGAACTTTTTGTGCCATCTTACATATACAAATCATTGCCACATTCCAATATTCAGCTCCATTTGCCTATTAAATCTTCCTCAGCAAATTTCTAAAGTTTCTATCCAGAGAGAAGCTTTGTGAAGGAAGTACAAGCTAGGATTATCCAAATGGTATAAAAAATTTGCAGTGCTTTACTATGCCCAAATTATCATATTCCACAAAATTTCAGCTCAATCCACTTATCCATTTGAGCCCAACTTCAACATCCATATTTCTGCCCGATGTGGTACTTTGTAAAGCAAGTGCCATCCAAACTCCTTCATTTTAGCTGAAAATTTGTCATGACAGTCTCCCTAGTAGATGATCATCCTCAGCCAAAACTCAGGCCCATTGGCCTTGTGAATTTCCCGTACCGCTAATCAAACACTTGGCTGCTAATTCATGTTTGAGCATAGTTCGGTCTCCTCGTGAGATTCTTCTGTTGTTATTTTCTTCCTAGCATCTACCTAGGGAGTGCCCAACCTACTAGACATGCCTAGGCTGCCCAGAACGCATGGCAACGCCACGGTCACGCGGTGACCACGCGGCGGGCATGCGAGTCTACGCGCTTTGGAGTTGGGGCCCTGGGCCACCGTCCAAACCTCGACGTATCACCACAAAACCATGTATTTATGCTTAAATATATACTTACGTAACTAGAAATGATTTTTGGAAAAAATAAAGAGCAAACTATAAGGCAGCTGCAGTTCAAATTTGACCTGTTTCCTACTGAATCGACGAAAATTTGTCTTTTTCATGAGAGGTGGATAAAAACTTTTGACACCCAACCATTTTGTCAATTATGCATTAAATAGGTCCTAATAATTTATAAAATTGATTTCGTTCAATTTTGCAACAATTAGTTGGTAGGTTCTTCACAAAAAAACATCAGTTTGGGCACTCGAAAAATGGAAAAGATTTTTTCGTCCAAAGAAAATGGAAAATTTCTTAGGCAACATTGTTTGCCATTCCAATATGGACCCTTGTGCACAATATGAGATCATTTGAACAAAGTATGCCATGAATGTGTGCATAAGATTGATCATTTGGCTTGAAAGCTATTGATCTCCACATATGATAGCTCGTTTCTGAGAACACTTTTTTTTAAATAATTGTCGTATTACAAGTTTATTATTTTCCTGGTAACTTGGTCACATATAATGACACAATGCGAAGGTTTTCCAATTTATTGATTTTTTGAATTTTTTATGCCCGTTTCAAAATGCGGTCAAAACGCCGGGCATGACCGTTCCTAGCTAGTGGTTGAATCTTGGAATTTTTTTGGTGTTTCTCTGATCAAATATATACTTATGTACCTAGAAATAATTTTTGGAAAAAATAAAGAGCAAACTATGAGGCAGCTGCAGTTCAAATTTGACCCGCTTCCAGCTGAATCGGCAGAAACTTGTTTTTTTTTTTAACGAGAGGTGGACAAAAACTTTTGACACCCAACCATTTGGTCAATTATGCATTAAATATGTCCTAATAATTTATAAAATTGATTTGGTCCAATTTTGCAACAATTATTTGGTAGGTTTTTCACCAAAAAACCTCATTTTGGGCACTTGGAAAATGGAAATTGATTTTTTCGTCCAAAGAAAATGAAAACTTCCTTAGGCAACATTGTTTGCCATTCCAATATGCACCCTTGTCCACAATATGAGATCATTTGAACAAACTATGCCATGAATGTGGCCATAAGATTGATCATTTGGCTTGAAAGCCATTGATCTCCACACATGATAGCTCGTTTCTGAGAACACTTTTTAAAATAATTGTTGTATTACAAGTTTATTATTTTCCTGGCAACTTGGTCATATGTAATGAAACAATGCGAAGGTTTTCCAATTTTTTGAATTTTTTAAATTTTTTATGCCCGTTTCAAAATGCGGTCAAAACGGCGGGAATGACCGTTCATAGCTAGTGGTTGAATCTTGGATTTTTTTGGTGTTTCTCTCATTAAATAGATGCTTATGTACCTAAAAATAATTTTTGGAAAAAATAAAGAGTAAACTATGAGGCTGCTGCAGTTCAAATTTGACCCGCTTCCTGCTGAATCGGCGGAAATTTGTCTTTTTCACGAGAGGTGGATCAAAGATTTTGACACCCAACCATTTGGTCAATTGTATATTAAATATGGACTAGTATTTTAGAAAATTGATGGAGTCCAATTTTGAAATAATTATTTGATAGGTTCTTCACAAAAAAAATCCGTTTTTGCCACTCGGAAAATGATTAAAAATAGCTAGAAAAATCAGAAATGCACACAATTGGTACTTATCTATAAAATGTGGTTTAACTCTAGTGAAAATTTGTGGGGTGCCCTTTTGAAAAATATTTTTGATAGCTACTTCACAAAATCCCTCTATTTTTTAGTACTTGGAAACTATTTAAATCATTGGTTTTCCAAACCAATCAGAACTCTTCCCACGGATCGATGATATGGCGCCCATCCATCCATCCATCTCTCCATCCCACATCCATACATCCATTTATCTACAAAAAAAAGAAAAAAAATGAAAAAAAGATACCCCACCCGCAGCCCAAACCCTAGCTCAGACCCCCTTCCTCCATCTCATTCCCCTCGTCCCTGGCGGCGGCGCACCACTCGTATCTTCCTCTACCCACCAACGTGAGCTCCTCTCCCCCGCACCACTCCTCGCCACCGCCACCACCACCAGCTACGGCGCCCGATCCCGCCCTCCGATGGCGCCGAGCTCACCACGGTGACCACATCTGTCGGTGTCAAAACCGGCGAATCTCGGGTAGGGGGTCCTGAACTATGCGTCTAGGATCGATGGTAATAGGAGACGGGGGACACGATGTTTACCCATGTTCAGGCCCTCTCTATGGAGGTAATACCCTACTTCCTGCTTGATTGATCTTGATGAATATGAGTGTTACAAGAGTTGATCTACCACGAGATCGTAATGGCTAAACCCTAGAAGTCTAACCTATGTGAATATGGTAATGAACCTGTCCTATCCGGACTATGCTCTCTGGTTTATATAGACACCGGAGAGATCTAGGGTTACACGAGGTCGGTTACATAGGAGGAAATCTTCATAATAGGTCGCCGAGCTTGCCTTCCACTCCAAGTAGAGTCCAATCCGGACACGGGTATTGTCTTCGGCGTCCGTATCTTCACAGCCCATTAGTCCGGCCCATGGATAACAGGCCGGACGCCCGAGGACCCCCTTAGTCCAGGACTCCCTCAGTAGCCCCTGAACCTGGCTTCAATGACGAGGAGTCCGGCGTGCAGATTGTCTTCGGCATTGCAAGGCGGGTTCCCCTTCTTCCGAACCCCAAGGTAGTCTTTGGATGTGATGATTGTATCCGGACCTGTGTATATAATTTGCAGAAAATACAATACTCCACGAGTCCAATCTGCTGACAACTGTTTATGACATTGTATCACGCATGCCCGGTTATTATTTCCAACCGTTGGCTAGCCCGTCGCCCCACGTCTTGGGAAGCGGTTTTATTGTCATGTCTTGTCAAAGCAGAGATCGTGTCCCCTTATTCGCGGGATTTTCAATAATGCAGGTATGGGTAACCCAACCGTCCCCTGGGTACAACTCTTTGGGGATAGGTAAGTTTCAAGACCCAGGAGGGGACGCTCGATATTCTGGGCCTTCATATAGGGACCCAAACTTGTCTTTCTCTTCCGCGCCTGCTTCTTCCTCAACCCCAGCCTCCTCGAGTTCTAGCCCCTGAGTATCAATCACCACCATCCCCAATCATGTCCGGGACCAGCCGTTCAGGCCGGTGGGTGGCCTCTTCTGTCACGGAGGAGGATATCGCGAAGCTCCGCATGGCGAGGTATCTGACCCCAGAAATCCTTCATCGGCTTCCTGTCGAGGGGCAGGTTATTCCCACCCCCAAATCCGGCGAGAGGGTAGTATTTTTATCCCACTTCCTCCATGGGTTAGGGTTCGCGCTTAACCCCTTCGCCCGGGGGCTCATGTTCTACTATGGGCTAGATTTTCATGATCTGGCCCTGGACTCCATTCTCCTCATCTCGACATTTATCGTCACATGTGAGGCCTTCCTCCGGATTCCTCCACACTTTGGTTTGTGGCTCAAGACTTTCGACATGAGGCCGCGGGTGACAGAGGAGGAGCGGGTAGAGTGCGGCAGCGTCATAATAAGCAATCTTGCCAGCGCGGTTTGGTTTGAAGGATCTTTCGCCGAGTCTTCCGAGCTATGGCAGCAGGAGTGGTTTTATGTCAACGAGCCACGGGGCTCCAAGTGGGCAGCTACGCCCGCGTTCCGACCCGGCCCTCCAACTCAGCTTGCTTCATGGATCAATAAGGGATTAGACTGGGGGTCCGCCAATGAGGTGCGGACTCTGCAAAGTCGCATCCGAAGCCTTACCGAGAAGGGCATCGAACTTGTGAACGTTGTTCAAGTAATGCTAGTCCGCCGAACCCTGCCATGTTAGCGGTGGCCTCTCCGTATGTGGGAGTTTAATCCAGAAGGGCGGCGGACTCTTCAGCACTTCTTCGGCGCTACGCACGAAGGGATGTGGAGATTATATTTCAGGGAGCGAGAGCAATGGCCGGACACCACTGAAGACGTTGGCCTTAACTGTAATCATCCGGACACTCCGGTAAGTATTGAATCTCCGAACACCTCTCATTCAAGCATCTCTTGACAAGATACTGAATGACCCGTCCTTATACAGGACTGGATAAAGAAAGCGGTGCTGATCTGGTGTGTGGCGCCCCTTCCCGAAGACCCCACGTCCACCCTGCTGACGCGGATGTTAACTCCAACACCGTACCAGGTGTATGCAGAGGGGGTGAGAGCGGGGAGCCCAAAGGAGATGCCCGCCCTGAGGACGATTCAGACGCTGTGTTCGGGGAAATAGAAACCCTTTTTCCCAGGGGCAAAGGTGTAGAGGGGGCCTTCCATAGCAAGAAGAGGGCCGCTTCTGGAGATCAGGAGGGGAAACCTTCCAAGAAAGGAAAACCGCCATCGTCGGGCGGCTTGGGTTGGGCGAGCGATGTCGATGTAGAGCTTGATGATGAGTATGAACCTCCGGCCAGACCGTAAGCGACACAGGGTACTTTAACCATACCTCATTCCTTTCTTATTACTAAAGTAATCCTCCGACATATGTACGTCCTCGCAGGTTAACGCCTGGTGTTTCTCAATTGTCCTCCTCCTCGGGAGACCTTCTGCCAGAGATGATAGAGAGTGGCACGCCTTCTCCGGCCTCCTCGACCAATAGGGAGGATGATCTTGAGGTGTCGTCCCGGAGGGCTCCTCCCAACCGGCAAGTAGCGCAGGAAACAAGGAAGGAGTTGCCCGAAGGTGGTGCCTCTGTCACTCAGGGTTCGGGGATCAAGAATGACGGCCCCGAACTATCCGGTTTATAGCCGGAGACGATTCTGGAGGCGGGTGACTGGATTCCTTCAAAGGAGTGTCGTGCTCCGGCGGCGGTGTCCGAAGACCCAGGAGTGCCGGAGACGCTGACGGACATGCTGCGACGAGCGTCCGTTTCGGAAGAGCACCGTGCCTTAATGGTTACGGTGGTAAAAAAAGTTCTCTCCACGAAGAGCGGGTTGAACGAGGCCTTTACGAGCCTTCTAAGAGGTTTTGAGGTTTGTGATGTAATGTTGCCAATTGAATAACATTGACAGAATGCACCTGTTGTGTATGCAGTAGCCCCTGAGACTCGGATTGCCTTCCGAAGGAAGCAATCGGAGGATCAAAAATATATGCTCAGGTACTGATCTTGCTTGAATTTGGAATGCAGGCTACCGCCCCTCCTGCCACTACTCGCAATACGGAAGTGGCCGAACTGCAGCGAAAGCTGGATATTGCGGAGGATGATATTGCATTGATCAACAGGTGTCTTGACGACTCGCAAGGTATATATTTCGAGCATTCCTTACACAAATGTGCTTGTAATTTAAGCCTGACTCTGAAAAAGAGTTTTACATGAAATGTGCATGAATGCAGATGGTGCCGCTGCCATGGAAGCCCTTCGGGCGGAGATGTCCTGGGTCAAGGAGCAGGCCCGGTTTAGTGATGCGGCTGCCGAAAAGGCATCGGCTGAGTTAAAAGCCGAGCAAGCTGTGCGGCGCCAAGACAAGGAGAAGATGTCCACCATGGCGCGCAAGTTAGAGAATGCGGCTAGCCGCTGTAAACTTCTTGAGAAGGAAAATGAAGCCAAAACGGTCGAACTTGACAAGGCCTTACGAGAGTCAAGAGAAGTGCGGTCTGAGTCCAGAGCAGCCCGTGAGGAGATCCGGCAAGCTGGGGAGATTGTGGCTAGCAAGCCCTTTTTTCTACAGGCTAAGTTCGGCGATCCGAACTATGCTCAGCTTAACCAAGTGTGGAGTTCTCCGGACAATTTTTTAGACTTGCCGAAGAGTTCTTCCGATGCGGCGCAGTTTTACCATGCACAAGAGGGGTATGCAACGGAAAAGCTTTTCTGGTCACAATTTGGCGCGTCGAAGCGCCCTCTGTTGCTGAATGAACAGATGTCCCAGTGGGCCGTGCTGCATAGGATATCCGGCGCTGCCATGAAGAACGTCATAGTCCGGTTGTGGCCGACTGATCCTGTTCCGAGTAGTTACTTCGGCCTGGTGCAACGGCTTGTTGATGCGGTGGCGCGTATCGACGCTGTGAAGTGGTCGGCGTGCATTGAAGGTGCACGGATGGCCTTCGCCCGAGTCAAGACATTCTGGGGGAAGATGAAGGCCATCGATGTTGCGGCGAAGAGTCCACCCAAAGGCAAGGAACGTCCGGAACCGGAGCATTATTTTGAAGACGTCCTAGAGGCCGCCCGCTTGATAGAGGGTCAGTGCTCGAAAGATATAATGTTCGAGTGATGTGTATAAGTGTTGTAACAGACAACTTTATGGTTAATCTGTTTTCATCTTTTGCTCGAAAGCTTGTATTCCTCCTGTGCGACCGTTGTAATGTAATCTGAAGGTTTTCCAGTCGTTGGCTTCAGCCCCCTCGTAGGAAATACGGGGGTGTTCGGAAAAGCATTGAATCACTCTTTGTCCAATGTCTCGGTCCATAAAGGAGATGATAATGCGGCGAACCAGGCAATCGGACTATATGGCGTTAACACCTTCACTTAGCCATAGGAGTTTTATGGCGGGGCTACGACATAGCCCCGGGTATGCATGCGGCGTATTATAATTTTTGTGCCTTACATGTTTTGATCTGAAAAAGATCCTTCGCGTGACACAGAGAATCGCTAAAGATTCGAATAAGTCGTCAAGTGGTTGACCAGCTCTCGCCGCATCATGACAGTCAGTTTTCGGCTTTCTCTACTGAGGTGCTCATCCAGTCAAAGCCAGGGCACAATCGCAGTAGTTCTCCCTTTACTACCCTAGCCGATAGAGCAGAACGTAGGGTAGCAAGCACAGGAGCCGGGCAACCCATCTATTGACCAAATACAATGATTCGGTGCTGATGCATATAAGGCCAAACTTGCGACGCCGAAGTACGCTATAGGCTGTTCGGACTTTTATTGGCGACTCATTTGTTCCCATACCGAGCCCCTGGCAAGTTATGCCGAGGTGCGTCTTGTAACACCGCCGTTATGGGCGTACTCGTTGTAGAAAGAGTATGGAAGATTAGTTCGGATGAAGTTTACTGGGAGTGGAGCAATAAGCCAATGATAAATTCATATATATATAAAGAAGAGAAAAACCACAACCCGGCTATTTGACATGCTTGGGGTCGGGAACGGAGGAAAAAGGCATAGTACAGGCTCAAAATAAAGAGCGCGGTCTACAAAAAAGCTGTTTTGGACCTCCTGTCGCACGTCTGCGTCGCCCGTCCTCGGGGAGGGGAGTCCTTAACAGAAGTGGCCCCTTAGGTGAGTGTACGGATCCGAACTCCGATAGAGTCCGAGTAGATGCTGTCCTGATGGTCACCTCTTTTTAAGAGATAATAAAGAAAAATATGGTAAAACAGATAAAAATGTTACGGGAATGTTTGCAGGGTTGCCCGTATTGTGCTTCCGCCGGTACCCATGGTATCTTTAGCGCATAGTGATGTATGAGTTGTGTGAATCTTGCCGGTATAGCGGGTGGGTGGCGGAAGCCGAACTGCTATTTCCGTTCCGGGAGTGGTCGAACTTCGGAGGGAAACTGTTTCTGGCCCCTGGTGTTCGGTTGGCGAGCCGTTCCGTCGTCTTTATCGCCTGGTGGCCTCCTCCCATTGCGTTCGGTGTTAAGCTTGCATGCCTGCTTAAAGACCCAATATTTTCTGTTGGTGTGATTAGCTGGCTTATCAGGGTGACCGTGAATCTGACAAGGTCGGTCCAATATCCTGTCGAGGGTGGATGGTCCATCCTGGTTTGCCTTGAATGGCTTCTTCCGTTGACCGGTTTTCGGATTGTGAAATCCGGCATTGACCGCTGTGTGGCGTAATCTTTCATTATTGTTGTGGCTGTTGTGTGCGTTTAGTCGTGGCTTGCCGTTGCCGTCTTGGATTTCGGAAGTGCCCGGGTCGCTGGCGTTGTTGCTTTTACGAGCGAGCCAGTTGTCTTCTCCCGCACAAAAGCGAGTCATTAGAGCGGTAAGGGCTGTCATGGATTTAGGTCCTTCCTGGCCGAGGTGACGTGCTAGCCATTCGTCCCCGACGCTATATTTGAAGGCCGCAAGGGCTTCCGCGTCCGGACAGTCGACAATTTGGTTCTTTTTGACTAAGAACCTAGTCCAGAGTTCCCTAGCTGACTCGCCGGGCTGTTGGACAATATGACTTAAGTCATCGGCATCTGATGGCCGGACATACGTTCCTTGGAAGTTGTCATGAAAGGCGTCTTCCAAATCTTCCCAGCTGCCAATAGAATTTTCTGGCAAACTGTTTAGCCAGTACCGCGCTGGTCCCTTAAGCTGGAGAGGCAGGTATTTAATGGCATGAAGGTCGTCTCCGCGAGCCAGGTGGATATGGAGGAGGTAATCCTCAATCCATACTGCGGGATCTGTTGTTCCATCGTATGATGCGATGTTGATGGGTTTAAACCCGTCTGGAAATTCGTGCTCCATTACCTCGTTGGCGAAGCAAAGAGGGTGTGCGACTCCTCTATGTTGGGCCACACTGTGAAGCACCTCAGGCGGACTCCTCTTACGGTTTTTGGACCGAGCGTGCTCGGGTCTGTTGTGTCCGAATAGATAACCGTTATTACTGGCCGGGGCATGTCTCCGCGATCTGTGTGTCGATTTTGTGTGTCCTGTTCTACCCTCCCGATCTTGTTGGATGTCGCGAGTGTTCCCCCGAGCTTCTTTATTCTTGCTTGGACGACCGGATGGGTTGGTATGGTGCTCTGCTTGGGTTGCTGCCTTGTCCGGACCGAACTGTGGTCGGCCTACCGGCTTATTCGATGGTGGTGTGGGCTCCAACGCCTTGCCATCGTATTGAGGGAGCCACCTACAGTTGTGGTGGATTTTGTCTGGGCCGCTAAGGCCGTATTCTTCGGCGGCCAGGACCTCAGTCCATTTATCATTGAGCAGATCTTGGCTTGCTTGAAGTTGCAGCTGCTTTATTCTTAGATTCCTTGCCGTGGCTATTAGCCGGCGTTTAAAGCGCTCCTGCTCGAGAGGTTCCTCAGGCACGATGAATTCCTCGTTGCCGAGGCTCTCCTCTTCCTCGGAGGGTGGGAGATAATTACTATCCTCCGAGTCTCCGAATATGACTTGTTCATCAGGGCTATCTTGCCCGCTTTACTGGTCCTCCTGTTCGGATCCTGTCTCAACAGGGCCTTCGTTGTCCGGAGTATTATCACATCCGGTGCTAGTATTGTTTTCTCTTGAGTGACGTGACTGAGAGTGGCGCGGGGGGCGCAGGTGTTCGGACTGTGTACCAGGAGGCTTATCCTCGACTGGATCCTCCTTGTCATCGTCGAGATCATCGTTGGGTGTGTCTACCATGCACACATCATACCAGGAAGTGGTCGTCCCGCGTCTAGCGGATAGTAAGCTCTGGCCTTGCCCCTCATTGTCGTCCAGACCGTCGATGTCTGAGCAGAGGCCAGGCGTGTTGGCTGGGTCTTCGACGGTGGCTATGAAGTGGGTGGCGGGTGGGAAGCAAAATTCTCTGTCATCCGCCGTAAGGTCGAACCGAACATAGTTCGGCGACGAGCCGTCTGCCAGGGATAGGTTTTTTAGTGACTTTAGTAGGTCGCCCATGGGCGAGTGTTGGAAGATATCCGCGGCGCTGAACTTGAAGATCGATAGCCGATCGAGTTCGGTATCCGCGGGCTCGCAGGGTTCGAAACTCGATATCGAAGACAAGTCCGGGGTTCCGTTAATGCAAGTATCGTACGAAGTGGAATCTGCATGTGGCTCCAACGCCGTCGAATCGGTAGCCCCCGTGATGGGGTTGAGTTTCCCATCTTCGGACGACTTGATCTGTTCTGGTTCTAAGGCCAGAGTTATTACAGGAGCAATCTCCTGGATGCGGCCTGATGACAGGTTTAAGCCATGTTCATCGGGGCGAAGGGGAGCGGTTGCCGCGGTCTCGAATCCGTCGAAGATCAAGTCTCCACGGATGTCCGCAACGTAGTTCAGGCTTACGAACCTGACCTGTTGGCCAGGGGTGTAGCTGTCGATCTGCTCTAGATGGCCAAGCGAGTTGGCCCGCAGTACGAAGCCGCCGAATACAAAGATCTGTCTGGGGAGAAAGGTTTCTCCTTGGACCACGTCATTACTGACGATCGAAGGGGCCATCAAAGCTTTCGTCGACGGCACAGTGGAAATCTCAATGAAAGCACCAATGTCGGTGTCAAAACCGGCGGATCTCGGGTAGGGGGTCCCGGACTGTGCGTCTAGGATCGATGGTAACAGAAGACGGGGGACACGATGTTTACCTAGGTTCGGGCCCTCTCTATGGAGGTAATACCCTACTTCCTGCTTGATTGATCTTGATGAATATGAGTGTTACAAGAGTTGATCTACCACGAGATCGTAATGGCTAAACCCTAGAAGTCTAGCCTATGTGAATATGGTAATGAATCTGTCCTATCCGGACTATGCTCTCCGGTTCATATAGACACCGGAGAGATCTAGGGTTACACGAGGTCGGTTACATAGGAGGAAATCTTCATAATAGGTCGCCGAGCTTGCATTCCATGCCAAGTAGAGTCCAATCCGGACACGAGTATTGTCTTCGGCCTTCGTATCTTCACAGCCCATCAGTCCGGCCCATGGATAGCAGGACGGACGCCCGAGGACCCCTTAGTCCAGCACTCCCTCACCATCCCTCCGCTCCTTCCTCTCATCGGGCCAGATCGGGCGCGCGCGTCCTCCAGTGGCCAAGCGCGACCCCCGATTCCGCCGAGCACGCCGCCCACGCCCGCGCGTCACCACCCGCTCCTCCTCGCCTCCCGTAGGACGCAGACCCCATGCCGCTCGTCCTCCGCCCGCCGAACCACCCCGTCCTTGATGCCTCACTCGGCGCCTTCCGCCACAGGGCCGCCGCGCTCGCCCCACCCTCGGCGCCGCACCTCCACCGCCACCTCCGCTGGCTCCTCGCCAACGCCCCTGCCTCGTGCACGAGCGGCCGGAGCACGCCGTCCACCCCGCGCACGCGGCGCTCGACGTCTTCGGTAATGGAAGCGCCCGGATCCCTCGGTTTCCTTCTTTGGTTTTTTCCTCCATTGATTGGCTTAGCTTCGCTGACTGACGGGGAACTGATTTGGGCGTTTGCAGATACGGTGCAGGACATCAAGGACCCAGAGCACCCCTACTCGCTGGAGCAGATGCGGTGTGTGCTCTCTCAGGAGTCCGTCTCCGTCTCCCAGTAGTCCGTCTCCGTCTCCATATTCGGTACGTATACCTGCAAGAATGTGCTGCTCAAGGTTTCTAGTGATTATTAGGAGTTCGGTTTGGGACTAGAAGGTGCTGCTCAAGGTTTCTAGTCCGTCTCCGTCTCAAGGTTTCTAGTGTTAATTTTCAATGTCAATTGCTTAGTTGCAGGCGTTCTCTCCTGCAGCATCTTGCACTCATCCACCTATGAGCCCTCCAATCTCTTCTCTATGATCCTCTTCCATTATAAGAAGCCAGAATCATTGTGGGTTTGTGGTGGAAATGTAGATTTACATTCATGATAAGATAATTAGCACAAATGGCCATTTCTCATCGATATCATAGTAGAGATTCAGAGTGTGATCTTGAAAGCAAACTGCATACAGAAACACAATGCTGAGTGCCTTTATTAAATAGATTAAAAATAAGTCGTGGGGGTTTGCTTGCTTGTTGGGATTATATTTCCCAGTAGCTTGCTGATCCTACATAACTTCATTCTGTATATGGATCTGCGACCTTCATGATGCATTTACTTATTGCAATCGAAGCATCCTATATTATTCTCATTGCACGTCCGCGAACTCTGATCCCTTCTCGTTGATTTGCTTGGGCGGCCGCCTCTCCCACCATCGACGGTGCGTGCTGCCCCATGGTCCATAGCCCGAGGTGTCTCCTCATCATCTACAGCAAAGGATCCCCATCGCCCGCCACCACTCTGCAGCAGAGGATCCCAACTCTGTTGGGCACAACACGAACACCCAAAACAGGTAAACAATTGGTAGCATGTCCAGCATCATCTCCTATCTGCACTGTGCTCTGTCAATTTCTTTAGTCTGTATGTAATATAACTGCAGAACACATCTGAAACTTTGTATCCTATCTGCACTAGAGCCGCTGTCAGTTTCTCAGTAATTTTACCGACATTTAGCAGACTAAATTAATAAAACAAGAATGTTGGTTTGTACTTGGTAACCCCATCTCCTGTCTCATTTTGGGGAGGAATTTCAGTAATAGCTGACAGAGTTCTGTTGTGCCGTAATAGATCATCAGCATACACAACCAGTGGAACTGCTACAAAGCACCAGAAGAAGGCGAAGCAAAGAGGGCAAGATCACAACAGCTCTTCTCGGTGAGGAAATGCTCGGTCCTGCAGAACAACCGTGAAGCAGAAGTTTACTACGTGCTCGTCTGCGGGGTGCTTCTGGTGGTCTCGCTCTTCGAGCACGTTTGGAGGCCGCTCAAGTGGTTCGTCGTGGCGCACCATGGACGTCAACATACTCATGCTCACCGCAGGTAGGGCCAACACTTGCCACCTTCTGAACTATTCTGATGTTGATGTTCATTGTGGGCTGTACTGAAGTTTCCACACGCAGGCAGCATGTGTTTCATGTGACTTAGGCTTTGCCTTTTTCTAACTAGATTCATAGTGTGCGATCAATATATCAATATTATGCAGCCATGGTGTTTATCCTTAAATCCATGAATCTTTTGGGTCACCCCACTAGCCTGGCTACTTGCAGAGGAAGCCAAGAATAATAAATCTCATCCATTTTCTAAATATAAATAAACAAAAAATGTCGTGCTAGGTGCAGAGCATAAGGTGCCCTGCTTGGCTCGTGCTGAATCTACTTAGGCAGAGGAATCCTTGCTAATTCTGGCAAGTTTTTTGCTTTCACGTCTGAGTTAAAGAAAACTGGAATTGATCTTACAAGTGGCTCAAAACGTAAGACTGCCTGATTCCATTTTAAGGTTGTCACTAACCTGGTAGTTTTATTTGGTGATGCAGTTTGTAAGTTAAAATGATGCCCAGGGTTCAGGCCATGTGTGATTTCTCTTGACATAGGTGCTCCTCCCATGCTATGTCTCTGTTGAATAGATAGGTTCAGTTTTCCTTTGTTCTATTTCTAGTTTAAGCATAAGCAGGTTCTAGTAAGTGTCTGTGCATGTGGCTCATGAGTCGGAATATCTAATCTAATTACGGACTGCAGACCTGCTGTGTCATGTGCAAACTAGCTTGCATTCAGTTCAGAAATTTTTGAATTCTTTGATGTTTGCTTTCACTCAATGATTGTGGTAGTCAAATTAGATGCATCCTATGCTGCAATTCACTCGTCTCCCTGTCATGGTTTGTCTTGAATTTTGGTAGTGTGACAAAAACATTAGTAAATTCTAGTTTTTGGGTGCTAATTCTAGTTACTTTATATGAAGCAAAAGTTATCTTGCAGCCATCTAATGTGCAATTCTAATAATATTTCATATCCTGTTTTTTAGTTGTATATGTCATTCGTGCATTAATTCCTTTTCTTATGTACCAGCTAACTAATCATGTTTTTTTTGTTTTTTGGGTAGCTATCTTAGGAGAGTGTCCTATATGGGGAAGCAAAGCAGCAGCATGCTGCTCCTTTGGCAGGTCGGCTCCTGGACCATTTGTGCTCTTCTTGATACCAGCTCTTTGTATTGTTGCTGCATTAATGCTGAGATGTAAGTGAGATGGATGCATTTTTCCTGTAATTTGGTTGTGACACGCAAGACTTACTGTATGTGAGGCTTGTGAGCTCGCTTTAGTGTTCTTTCCTGTAATACTGTAAGCGAGATGGATGAATTTTTTGGTGCCTGTAGTGTTCTTTCCTGTACTCATGTAGTACCTCGAGTAGTTATGTTCTTTGCAGCATGATCAACATCTTACTCCTGTAGTTGTCTTACCCATAGTACTCCTGTAGGAGTAGCTGTATACTCCTGTAGTTTTTCCTGCCTGTAGTGCGGAGATGGAGTAGTTTGTCCTGCCTGTGTGATGTTCTTTCCAGCATCTTAGCTGTGTACTCTAATTACTGGAGTATTCTGTAGATTTTTTCAATTAAAACTACTCCAGAGATGTTCTTTCCAGCATCGACATAATTCATTTTCTTTTGTTAATGGTTACTGCTGATGGTGCTGACTTTCTCACAATCTAAACTAATTTATAGTTTTACTGAAACTGTAGTTTTTGTAGTTTTATTTTGTGTTCTTATAGTTTTACTGAAACTGTAGTTTGGTCCATCTGTACACCATCTTTGAGGTCCAGGCGTACGCCTCCATGCTTGCCGGCGGCGCCCTTTCCTTCAACCTCGTCTTCCCCTCCAGCGAGCCGGACATTTGGAGGCTCATGTGGATGTGGTGCATCTGGATGTTCAGTAAGTAAGACATGTGTTTTCCAGCAAATTAGTTCTTTGTTGAGGATGATATTTGGTGCTTATCTCTTGATGAAGTGAATATGTGGTGCTTACTGTCGTTCAATTGCTAAGAATTTTGTTGCTACTGTTAGTAGCAAAGTCATGTAAGAACTAGTATGTCGTAGGCCTAGGATCTGTTCTTGGTAGGCTTTGCAAATAGGTACATGTTGTATCTCGTATATCTTTTTTGTGTGTGAAGGATGTATGTTGTATGTCTTAGGCCTAGGATATGTTCACTACAAATTTATAAATGATCATCAACCAGTAGAATGAGGATAGACAAGCAGCCTCAAGCTGATGTTGCAACAACTTGAAACGATATGTCTAAATTGTTGAGAATATGTTCTTTGATTCAGTGCTGATGCACAAAAACCTTCTTTGCAATATATTAACTGGTCATATTCTACTTCTGTAGCTATAGCTTCTCTGCGAGCCCATGACTGCTCAAACAGTATATTTGGCAATTCAATTTCACATTGCATGTGGATCATAAAGTTATACAGTATAAGCTTAGTTATTTGCATATACAAATATGTTGACAAAGTGTTAAGTTGGATTACTGCCTCATGTTGATGGCCTTGTTTCTAAACATTTAATAATGTTTCTTTTTGGTGATCTAATGTCGTTCAGGTTGTTGCTGCTATGATGGAAGATCAGAAGAGGCATGGAGATGCGCACCACAGCTTTAGTTGATGTTGCACCATGTTTTGGTGCTTGTTGCTTGTGTATCTGTTTTTGCTTGTAAGCATACTTGTATGTGCTTGTGTATCTGTTTTTGCTTGTTTAGTTGATGTTGGACGTGCAGACTTGTATGTGCAGTTGTGTATCTGTTTTTTCTTGTGTATCTGTTTTTGCTTGTTTAGTTGATGTTGGACGTGCAGACTTGTATGTGCTTGTGTATCTGCTTTCACTACATTAAATTCTGAAAATTATTTTGGAGCTTAACTGAGTTATTCCAGAGCTCCACAAGTAACTTCAGAATATTTGGACCATTTAAAATATATATAGCATTTAAATGGCTACAATTAAAATACTTTTGTGTTAATTCAAAAATCCAAAAATGACCTAAAAATATATTCATCACTTTTGGCAGAGGTTTTCACCTTAACCGGAAATCATGAACTTTTCTTAGGGACATTTTGGGTTTATGAAAATATTTTTATTTTGATCCTAGTTGAATTCCATTTGATGCTAGGGTCTGAACATCCCCATTTCAAGTTTAAATGAAATTTAGACATGTTGCAGCAACCAAGCTAGTCCAAGTGCATAGCAAGGCTAGGGATGTTACAGGGTCGGGATATATAAACCCACGGGTGAGATTTTGGAAATTTCTTCAAACTCCTCAGCCCGCGCGTGTGTCCTGCTCTGCCTCCTCGGGTCTCCGGATTGTCTCCTCGCCGCCAGTGACCTCCCGCCGCTGGTTTCCGTCGCTGTCAACGGAATCTGCTCCGCCGTTGTCGCTATAGCGAACTCCCGTCGAACTAGGGTATGGGTTCGACTCTGTGTGCTATTTCTTAACTCTGATTCATAGCACATTGCTTTGCCATGATCATTACCACGTATGCAAACAATCTATCCACAGGAAACATCCCTTAGGTTAGATTTGATTTGAAAATTTAGGGTTAGGTCTCCGCCGAACTCATCTCGGAACGACCGAGTTGAAGAAATCGGTCTCACCGATTTGGATTAGGCCATTGCATATGCGTTTTCGGTCTGACTGAAAATTGCAAATCGGTGCGACCGAGTTCGACACTCTGTGAAACCCTAGGAATCTCGATGCCACCAAACTGTGACTCGGTCTGACCGAGTTCACTAGTTTAGGTTCCAAAATTGCTTCGGTATCACCGAGTTTAACAAATCGGTAGCTCCGAAATGCTTTCTGTGGAGAACTAAAACTAAGTTTTTGAGTCATCTGTTTTGCAAAAACTCTGCACTTTGTGATGCTCATCCACTCTACCTCATCTAAATCTATTCACAGGGTCTGCTATCAGTGTGTTTGCCAAGATGTCTGACCAGAGTGACAGTCACAACAGATCTGAAGAACAAGTGCAATTGAGTGAGGGTGCAGATCCCTCAACTAGCTATGATGAGGGCAGCAGGAGCACACCTAGTAACTTGCCCAAGGCAGCCACTAGAGCAAGGAAGAAGAGAACCTCAGACTTTGAGGATGAGGACTATGTGGCCGTTGAGGATGAGGCCACCTCAAGGAAGAAAGTCTTGAAGAAAGAGTATGGCATAGCTGCTGCAACAAAGCCAGGCTTGCACAAGAAGGCACCTGCCAAGAGAATCCCAATGTCAAAGCCAAGGAAAGTTCCAACAGGAGAAACCATGAAATTCACCATAGAATAGGATGATGGTGAAGCAGCAGGAGATGACAAGAAAAATAAGATAGAAAGAACCACATCTACAAAACTTCTTGGAAAATCAACTATGGTAAGAGATTCAGAGGAAGAGGAAGAGGATGCTGCACCAGCACCCAAAGCTCAGAAGCTTATGGGAGATGCTATCAAGTCAGGGGCTGCAACATCAAAGCCCAAGCCTGCTCCCAAAGCACCAGCTCAAGCTCAGAAATCCCCTAAGCCTAAGAGAAGCACCCGGAACATTCCAGCTGAAGAGAAGAACAAGGCCCCAGTGCCTCAAGTTGAAGAAGAGGATGATGAATCCCATGTTTTGAGAAAACTGAAACCCAAAATTCCAGACCAAAATGATGCTCATCTAGTGGCTGAGGGCATGCACATTAGGACTGGACTGAGATTGTGGAGACAGTATGATCCCTATGCTGTGAGAAGGAGGACTGCAGTTGATTACAGGTTCCACACAAAAGAACAACAAGACTTATATGAGACTATTTTGCTCGACAAGAAGCCAATTGTCTGTGACATGAGATTGGTTGATTGGGAATACATCAAGGAGAAAGAAGACTACTTCCCAGGAGTATATGAAAGCTTCAAAGCATGTGGAGTTGATAAGTTTGTTGGTCAGAAGCTCACCAAATGGAATGATGAGCTAATCATGCAGTTTTACTCCACTGCTCACTTCTATCCAGATGGAAGGATAGTATGGATGTCCGAAGGTACAAGGTACCAATCCACTGTTGAAGAATGGGTTGAATTGATCAATGCTCCAGAAGAACATGAGGATGACTTGGATGTGTATGCAAAGAAGAAGAAAGACCACAACTCTATGGCAAACATGTACAAAGAGATCCCTGATAAAGCTTTGGAGACACAAGAGCTTGGTTCTGTACATTACTTGTTGCCTGGTCTGCCTACCATTAATACCATCCTAAGGCACACTTTGCTACCCAAGTCTGGAGATCACAAGATGATTAGAGGACATTCCATCAACTTGCTGCAACTATTTGATGTCCCCCAAAAGTTCAAAGTCATGAGCCTGATTGTAGAGACAATCAAGAGGACAACTGCTGACCAAAAGAGAAGTTGTGGGTATGCTCCACATATTCAGGAGCTCATCAATTCTAAGATGGGCACAGGAACATACTTGTTGGACAAGGAGCATCTACCTCTATATCCTTAATTTGAAGACAACAAAGTTGTGATGAATGAGGATGAACCGTCATCAGCTCAAGCACAAGAGAAGAGAGCTAAAGCCAAGGCAAAGAAAGCTGCCAAGATGCCAGGTGTTGAGGAAGCATCTCAAGTTTTCCGGAAGATCAAACAAGATCAGGTAGCATACCTGATCCAATCTACCTTGAGGATTGAGAAGGGCTTGGCCACCCTAACTCAAAATCAGGAGAGCTTGGAGAGGATCATAGAGACAAAATTTTATGATCTTGATCTGAAGGTGACTGAGATACAAACAGCAGTTGAGCAGCTCCAGGAGGATGTAGAAGAGAGGAAAGGAAAGGCAAATACTGATGCTTTTCAGCGAGTGCCTAGAGGTCAGAGATCTGCTGCAGTGCGAGTATCAGATACTAGAGCTACAGCGTCAGCACCAGCAGCCACAGCTTCAGTGCCACCTCCAGCAGCCACTCCACCAGCTCCAACTACATCAACAGATGCCTTCGTCCTTGGAGTTCTCTATACACAACCTCCCGAAGACCAAGCCTGAGAGACGCATAGCACTATGCATTTTCGAACTTTTTGGTAGCTTGTTGCCAAAGGGGGAGAAGTGTATAGATCATAGGCTTCGAGAGAGAGTGTTTTGCTTCTTTGTCTCTCTTGCTTTTGGTTGAACTTTTTGTGTGCTTGGTTGATACTCTATGTCTGTGTGAGATACTTGGTTGATAATGTGTTTGATCATATGCTACTTTAATGCTTGCTTGGATGATATTATCTCTTATATCTCTTATATGATCATTCACTTTGCTTGGTGATGAGTGCATGCTTTGAATTTTCATCATTTTGAGCGCTCCACCAAGATGTATGTGACATGGAAGAGTGACCCATGAGCCTAATCGATTGTGCATTTGCATTCAAAAGCAAATTTTAAATAATGCACAAATTTAGGGGGAGCTCTTGCTTATTACATACTTCTCAAAGCGACGATGTATTTCAATCTTATGATCATTTGTCAAAGCTTTGATCTATATGTTGTCATCAATTACCAAAAAGGGGGAGATTGAAAGTGCAACTATCCCTGGGTGGTTTTGGTAATTCCTAACAACATATAGCTCATTGAGCTAATGATATCTCAAGATAAATATTTCAGGAAAGCTCAATGATTGGCATGGCATGGATGAGAAATGTGGACCCCTCAAAATGCTAAGGACACATATTGGCTCAAGCTCAAGACTCTATATTTTACTTTTAGTGATCCAAGATCACATTGAGTCCATAGGAAAAACCAATACTATTAAAAGGGGTTGAGGTGTTGCTTAATGGGTTACTTGCTCAAAATGCTTAGTGATATGCTCCAAAACCCTCAAGTACCTTCTCATATCCACATATGTCCCAAACCAAAAGTCAAACTCGGCCCCACCGAAACTTTCTATCTGGCGCCACCGAGTTCAGTTGACATAGCCACTGCCACAAAACCCTAGTCACCTTGGTCGCACCGAGATGGGATTGCAAACTCTTTGTTTCCCTTCGTAACGTTTTGGTCCAGCCGAGATGAGCGATCGGTCCCACCGAGTTCGCAATGCAAACTCTCTGTTTCCCTTTCGTAACGTTTCGGTCTCACTGAGATGAGTGAATCGGTCCCACCGAGTTTGCCTAACCAACTCTCTGGTTAGCTTGCTACCAAAATCAGTCCCACCGAGTTTGTGTAATCGGTCTCACCGAGATTATGTTATTCCCTAACCCTAATGAAATCGGTCCCACCGAGTTGACATGTCGGTCCCATCGAAAAGCCTAACGTTCACATTTTGAACTAAATCGGTCTGACCGAGTTTCATGATTTAGTCCCACCGAGTTTGGTGATTTGTGTGTAACGGTTAGATTTTGTGTGGAGGCTATATATACCCCTCCACCCACTCTTCGTTCGTGGAGAGAGCCATCAGAACATGCCTACACTTCCATCATACATTTTCTGAGAGAGAACCACCTACTCATGTGTTGAGGTCAAGATATTCCATTCCAACCATATGAATCTTGATCTCCAGCCTTCTCCAAGTTGCTTTCCACTCAAATCATCTTTCCACCAAATCCATATCTGTGAGAGAGAGTTGAGTGTTGGGGAGACTATCATTTGAAGCACAAGAGCAAGGAGTTCATCATCAACACACAATCTATTACCTTTAGTGGTGTCTCCTAGATTGGTTAGGTGTAACTTGGGATCCTCCGTCAAGATTGTGGAGTTGAACCAAGGAGTTTGTACGGGCAAGGAGATCGCCTACTTCATGAAGATCTACCCTAGTCAGGCAAGTCCTTCGTGGGCAATGGCCATGGTGGGATAGACAAGGTTGCTTCGTCGTGGACCCTTCGTGGGTGGAGCCATCTGTGGACTCGCGCAACCGTTACCCTTCGTGGCTTGAAGTCTCCATCAACGTGGATATACAATAGCACCACCTATCGGAACCACGCCAAAAATGTCCGTGTCTACATTGTGTTTGCTCCCTCCAAACTCCTCCCTTTACCTTCAGGTGCAATGTTTTACATTCCGCTGCTATACTCTTAGACTTGCATGTGTAGGTTGTTTGCTTGACTAGTGCTAAGTTGCTAAAATCTGCCAAGACTTAAAATTGGGAAAAGGCTAGATTTTTATTTGGTCAAGTGGTCTAATCACCCCCCCCCCTCTAGACATACTTTCGATCCTACATTTCCTCAACAAGCTCACGGGCCCTCGCGGCCCGGTCCTCCAAGCGCGTCACGACATCGGTGAAGAAGCGGAGATGGCTGGCATAGTCTTCCATGTGGGGATGAGGGGCGCGCTCTTCGTAAATGGCGCCCAGCGCCCGGTTGGCCCTCGCCCTGAGGTACCGGAGCAAAGGAGCATGCTCACGCTGCAGCGTTTGTCGACGACACACCTCATCCCTGCTCTGCTACGCGAGAGACGCGGCGCCATCAACCTGTTGCTGGAGCGAGGGCAGATCAGCATGAGCGGAGGCCAGGTAAGCCTGGACAAAGATCAGGGACACCATAGCAGCCTTCTCACGCTGCTCCGCTTCATCCAGCCTTGACCTGAGGGTGGTGGTTCTGCCCTCAGCTTTGGCCTCCAGGAGTTTCAGCTTCAGGTAGTGTCTGTTGGCAAGATTTGCGCGAGTCTTCGCCACCGTACGGTCAACCTCCTCCTGGATCCCGGCTTCACGCACGCTGACGGTGTCCTCAGCCTGGGCGACCTGGCGCTCCCTCTTCTCCAACCGTTCAAGCTCGAGGCTGCCCTCCGAGGCCTCCAGCATCAGCACTTCCTCGCGCTTCGAGATCTCCTTCTCTTCGGAAGGCACTCCCCTCATCGACGCCAAGATAGCCTTCCGAGCCTCAACTTGTTGCTCGAGGATGGCGTTCAGGGCCTGGAGCTCTCGTGCGCGCTCCTTGGCAGCCTCGCGGCGGCGATCAGCCTCCCTGGCTTCCTCCAAGGCCCGGGCACTGGCCTCGCGCGAGGCCGCAAGGGACGACTCGGCCTTCGCACTGGCACGCTCGCGTTGAAGACGCCCAAGGTTGATGGCCACCTTGAATTGATGCCACTCGTCCGCCAGCCGGAGGCCCTCCGTCTCAAGGCGGGCGTCAACATCAACAAGCTCTTCCCCGAGCTGGCTCAACGCGCCCATCGCTTCCAGGAAGAGCTCATGACAGACAGCGCCGCGCCCGCGCGCAAGCTCAAACGCACGGCCGGGTTCGTCCTCTGCACCAAGGACTATTGAGGAAACTTGAGGCGGCTCACCTACTCCTAGCAGGGGGCTGGAGACCGGTGCCTTCCCCGTTGCCATCCGGGCCTCAGCGGAGGCCCTGCGGGGCGAAGTCACGTTGTTCGAGGAAGAGGCCAGGTCTGAGGTCGCCCAGCCGCGGGTGATGACCAGTGGAGGGGCCCTCAGCACGCTTTCAACATCCCAGGCAGGACCACGAAGGAGGGACGACAAGAGCGCGAGGTCAAGACGCCTGGTCGGCGCATCCACCTCCTCAGCAGGCCTCGCACCACGCGCGGGCGACTGGCAGGAAGCGCTCAGGGTCAGCGGAGGGCCCAGAGTAGGCGGAGGTCGCTTCTCAGGAGATTTCGTCGCTCAAGCAGAAGGGACCCTAAAGAATTGCGGTCAGGAGGAGATGCAACACTCAGGAAATTACGAAGATAAGGTACTCACTCGTCTACGACAATGTACTTCCTGTGCTTCAATGGCCGGGAGGCGTAACGCCCTGAGACCGACGCTCCAGACGCCTTCCATGTTTTTTCGAGTTTCGTCGTGTGATTTATTTGTTTGTTGCATTCATCATCGCATCATCCGCATGTTTTCTTAAAACTCGTAGTCATTTGTAGTTGCCGCTTCTCTCTTTGCCTCCGTTTATCTTTTGTCAAGCCCTCTTGTCTTCGTCGACCTCTCTCAAACCCCCTCGTGCGCGTCCGAAACTGCTCCGAACCAGAACCGGGTTGTCGTTACCGATGGGTCCGGATCATCCCCCAACATCTATAAAACATCTTCGTTTTCTCATTTGAACTCCCTAGACTATTTATTCTCGATCGCCTGATTACGATCGAAGGGTCCAACCTTAGTCTGTTTTTGCTATTTATAGACCACTTCTTACCAAATTAGTCCAACCCTAACCTAACTCTATTCCCACTCGTCGCCGCCGCCACTCCACCGAATCCACATCGGGATCCCACCTGCCCAAACCACCGCCGCCATCTTCCCCTTGTTTTCAGTGCCACCAAATCAGCAGCAGCGCCCAAGCGCTCCTCTCCACGCCGGCATCCCCGTCCCGAACCTCATCGTCGCCGTGCACCCACCCTTGATCCATCGCCCGGGGCCGTTTCCCCACTGGACGAACACCAGGCCAGCCCCGCGCCCCTGCTCTTCCTTCTTCTTCCCCTATCCCGCTCTTCTCTCAGTGCTCTCTCTCTGTCCGGTGTAGGAGGACAGCCATGGGAGCACCTCGAGGAGCAACACCACAGCAGCCTCGTCCTTGCTCCGCCACCATCTCCGGCAAGATTCGGCGAGCCGCGATGAATCCGACCTCCTCCCGTTTCCCTGCTTCGGATCTGGTGCTCCACACCCCTTCCTTGCGCCCGCGGCCTCCCGCTCCTCGCCATCGCCGCAGCAAGTTCAAGCTTCGCCGGCCGTTGCTGTTCATCGAGCCGTCCCACGCTCCAACTGCCGGGAACCGACTCCCCGTCGTCAAGACCTCCCGGATCCGTCCGTTCTGCCGCCCAAGAACTCGCCGGAGTCCCTCAACTCATCCGCACCGAGTCCCTGCACGCGCCCTGCCTCGCGTTGACCACGCCTGCTGCCTCCCCTGCTTCGCGTCGAACCGCTCCAGCCCCGCTCCAGTTGACCGAGCCCAGCCTTGCGGCTTGCTTCCTCGCGGGCCACAAGCCACGGCCGGCCCAGCTTCCCTCCAAGGCCCAGCGTCTGCACCAGCTGGGCTTGGCCCAATGTGAGCAGCTTCCCCAGTCTTTCAGTTTTGGCCCGATATGTTTTTTCCCCTATTCCACCGAATTTAGTTACTATCCAGAGAGTGCAGTTTACAGAAAAGCCCCTGTTCATCATGCATTTAATATCTCACTAACCATGCATCGGATTGAAATGTTTTATATATGTAAAATGCTTAGAATTTTATCTAGCTTCATAATATGCAACTCTCATCCATGTTTAAAATGTTTAAAATGCTGTTTTGTTTAAATTTGCTCGAATGCCATGTTAAAATGATTTATTTCATAACTAATTAACCGTAACTCGGAATTTAATAAACTTTATATGTAAATGGGGTAGGAAAATGCATAGATTAACATGTTGAACTTTATTTTCCTGTTTAACAACAATAAAATATGGTTTTAGGCAGAACAGTACCAAATCTAAAATATGGACATGAGGATTATCCGGAATTGTTGTTTGTTGTTCCGGCCTCATTTAAACTTGCCTAAATAGTTAGTTTACTTATGCTTCACCTCTTGCCATGTTTAATAACATTTAATATTGTTGGGTACATAAACGAGAGAGAACTAAATAATTGATGTGGTGTTTCGCCAATATGCAACTCGTTGCATATTGAGCTCCACTTAATTTGTAGTATTGTTTGTTGCATTTTGCCATGCCTCATTAAATCGGACATGCATCATACTTGTTTGTGCATCATGCCATGTTTATGTGGTGGTTGTTTACTATGTTGTTTGTTTCTTTTCGGGTTGCTTCTCTTGTTACTTTCGGTATCGTTCCGGAGTTGTGAGGATTCGTTCGACTACATCCGTTTGTCTTCTTCATGGACTCGTTCTTCTCCCTAGCGGGATTTCAGGCAAGATGATAATACCCTCGAAATCACTTCTATCTTTGCTTGCTAGTTGTTTGCTCTATTGCTTTTCCGCGCTACCTACCACTTGTTATATCATGCCTCCCATATTGACATGTCAAGCATCTAACCCACCTTTCCCAGCAAACCGTTGTTTGGCTATGTTACTGCTTTTGCTCAGCCCCTCTTATACCGTTGTTAGTTGCAGGTGACGATGAAGTTTGTTCCTTGTTGGAACATGGATATTTTTGGGATATCACAATATCTCTTATTTAATTAATGCATCTATATACTTGGTAAAGGGTGGAAGGCTCGGCCTTATGCCTGGTGTTTTGTTCCACTCTTGCCGCCCTAGTTTCCGTCATACCGGTGTTATGTTCCTTGATTTTGCGTTCCTTACGCGGTTGGGTGATTTATGGGACCCCCTTGACAGTTCGCTTTGAATAAAACTCCTCCAGCAAGGCCCAACCTTGGTTTTAACATTTGCCACCTAAGCCTTTTTCCCTTGGGTTCTGCAGGCTCAAGGGTCATCTTTATTTTAACCCCCCTGGGCCAGTGCTCCTCCGAGTGTTGGTCCAAACTAGAGCCCTTTGCAGCGCCACCTCGGGGAAACTTGAGGCCTGGTTTTAGTTGTATGGACTGCTCATCCGGTGTGCCTTGAGAACGAGATATGTGCAGCTCCTATCGGGATTTGTCGGCACATTCGGGTGGTCTTGCTGGACTTGTTTTACCATTGTCAAAATATCTTGTAACCGGGATTCCGAGACTGATCGGGTCTTCCCGGGAGAAGGAATATCCTTCGTTGACCGTTAGATCTTATAATGGGCTAAGTTGGGACACCCCTGCAGGGTATAAACTTTCGAGAGCTGTGCCCGCGGTTATGTGGCAGATGGGAATTTGTTAATATCCTATTGTAGAGAACTTGACACTTGACTTAATTAAAATACATCAACCGCGTGTGTAGCCGTGATGGTCTCTTCTCGGCGGAGTCCGGGAAGTGAACACGGCTTTTGGGTTATGTTTGACGTAAGTAGGAGTTCAGGATCACTTCTTGATCATTGCTTGTTGACGACCGTTCCGTTGCTCCTCTTCTCGCTCTTATTTGCGTATGTTAGCCACCATATATGCTTCGTGCTTGCTGCAGCTCCACCTCACTACCTTCTCCTACCCATAAGCTTAAATAGTCTTGATCTCGCGGCTGTGAGATTGCTGAGTCCTCGTGACTCACAGATTCTACCAAAACAGTTGCAGGTGCCGATGATGCCAGTGCAGGTGATGCTACCGAACTCAAGTGGGAGTTCGACGAAGACCTTGGACGTTACTATGTTTCGTTTCCTGATGATCTGTAGTGGAGCCCAGTTGGGACGATCGGGGATCTAGCATTTGGGGTTGTGTTCTTTTCTTTTGGTTCCGTAGTCGGACCTATGTGTGTACTCTGATTGATGTATGATTTATTTATGTATTGTGTGAAGTGGCGATTGTAAGCCAACTCTTTATCCCATTTTTGTTCATTACATGGGATTGTGTGAAGATGACCCTTCTTGCGACAAAACCACAATGCGGTTATGCCTCTAAGTCGTGCCTCGACACGTGGGAGATATAGCCGCATCGTGGGCGTTACAAGTTGGTAATCAGAGCCATCCCCGACTTAGGAGCCCCCTGCTTGATCGAATCGCTGACGTTGTTGAGTCTAGAATAAAAGTGTTTTGAGTCTTTGGATTATATATATCGGAGAGTAGGATTCTTTTTACTACTCAGTCCCTTCGTCGCTCTGGTGAGGCCTCCTGACGTAGATGTTTTGACTATCCTCTCCTCAAATTTCACTAATTTTTTTTTAGGATCACGCGGGTATCTTGGAATCGTTCCGATGGTTTTGTGACGAGAACATTGTTCTTGGTGCCTCCTGACATTTAGGGGTTGTGGCAGTGTCCCGGGGAGTTGAGCTCCGAGGTGTTGTTGTCACAATTTTATCGTTGCAGTTCTGGAATACCTAAGTTTCGCCGACATCGAAAATCTCTTTTATGCAGTTGTTGGTGAGATCACCTCGACGCCACCCAGTACTGGGGCGGGAGTTCGGGAGTATTGCCATAACTCGTATAACGGATGCTTTTCGAAGGTTGAGGTACACGATTTTCGAAGGTTTCTTGGTTATGTGTTGACAGATGGATACATCTGGATCTAGGGATTGTTAGTTTGGGTGATATATTTTGTGTCCCCTGTATCCCCAACACCAGATTGCATAACCAGAAAGTTTCGGGAGTTTATAAGTGGGAATTCAAGTATCTCGTAGGATATCTTTCCAACACACACATGATACGATATGGGATCTATCATATGTTTGTTTCCGGCTTATTTTGCAAGCCAATCCTTTGTTTGGTTTTGGTTTGTGGTATTCGAGTTGCTTCGATGTCAAGTGTTGATTCCATACCTTTTTCTAAGTGGTGTTCTCATATTTCTATGTGGTTGCTAATCCTTTCGATCATCGAGGTTGTCATATTAATTCTTTGCAACCGGTGTGCTTCTCTTCAAGTGGATCCGATCATTTCAACATTCAAAAGTTCACCTCTCAGTTTTCTCAATGATGTCTGTTTCATTCATCCCAAGTTGCCTTTGCTTTCCCGCCCTCCCACCCTTTTTCTTCAAGGACTCAGATTTCTTAATCAAGTATCCTTTTTGTTGATGCGAAGTCTCTTCATTCTTTTCTTTCAATGTTCTTATCCGGTGATTTCCCATGAAGATACTAACGAAGCTTCAAGTTCATCATCCTTCGTTGTTATTTCTTCTCCGGTGGATTCAAGTCAAGCTTTCGGTGTTGGTCGTATTCTTTTCCTCGTTTCAAATGCTTTCTCATGTCGGTGCATCTCTTAATCATCCACCTCTTGCTATTCATGTTATCTGGAGTATTGAAGATATCTCAGAAGATTCGCATTTCCATTCCCAATCCGTTCAAGCTATCTCGAGTTTTTTATCTCTTTTGAGCCATTAAATTCAACAGGCGCAATCTTTCTTTTAATCATTCAATGGTGTATCTTTTGAGTGGGCCCTAACCCACATGTTTTTTTCCCAGGATCTTACCTAACTCTTCTAATTCTTTCCGGAGTTATTCTAAAATTCATTGCAAAGTTTGACGTAAGAATGAATTATCATCAGTCAAATGTCTTTCTCCAAGATCTTTTAAACTCTTTTCATTGTTGGTTCAACCTTTCTAATTTTCATTCCGGAGTGCCTCAACAATTCATGGTGGTGTTTCTCATCGTCATTCTCAACATTTGAAGACCGAAGAAGGGTTTCTCTTAAATCTTGCTCCATTCTCTTCAAGATTCATGGTTATAGCTTGATGCCATCCTCTCATAATTGTTTTCGATTGTGAGAATTCTTTTCACCCACCCGAAGCATTTCAGAAGTCTTTTCAGTTTGATTCTCCGGAGCCCATCATCTCAGAATTATTCATTCTCAGCTTTCAGATCTCATTCTCCAAATCTTACCGGTCCATCATTCAAATATCCTCTAATCAGTTCATGATCTCTTCGTTCTCCTGTATCTAAATTATGTCAAGTATCTTTATTCATTTTCTAATTCTTCCCGGTGAATTGCGCCTTTGCTACTTTCATTTCCAATTCTTACGGTGGTTCGTTCAAGAGTTCTCTTTCTTGGTTATCATATTAATTCTTTCATTGTTTCCAAATCCCATCGGTGGTTCCATCAAGACCTTATTCAAGTTTGCGCTATATCTATCTTAATCCTTTCTACGAGAGTAAGTAGTATGGCAAATCCGTTGCTTGTCATCAATCTAAATTGGTGAAGGATACGCGTAATGTAATTCTTATTCTTGTTTCCTCCAAGTGATTAATTCCTTCTTCCGGAGTTCGTTTATGATATCAAATTCTCGGTTCCAAGTTGTTCATCTTTTCTTTCCGGGGCTCCAAGTTATTTCAATTATATCATTTCAAAGCTTCATCTAATCATTGCAAGGCTTCTCCCGGAGTTCTTTTCAACTTTCCCTTTCGTTTGATCATTCTTTTATTATCGTAGTTCTTCATGGAGGATCAACATGGTGGCTCATCAAGGATTCCTTTCATTCTTCAATTGTTCTTCAAGAATTCTCTCGATGTTATGATCCATCAAGCCATACTTCAAAATAAACATGGTGCTCAACACATGTTTGTTTTGAGGAGTTCAAGCATTCTTCATCTCGCATTCCAAAGTGCAATTCTTTCTACCTTATCTTTTGAGATGGCATTATGTCATTTCTGACAATTTCTTTATGTTTCATGATTCACAAAGTTTTCAAGAGTGACATATTTAAATCTATCATTTTATCTTCGTTCAAGAGATCTTTTCAACCAATCAATCTTTTTGTTGGAGTTGTATTGGGTTATATTTCACCTATAGCCTTCCCTAAGGAATGTTGCTAATTGTGGTGTTTATCAATGATCAAGTTTTCTCCTTCTCATCTTGGTGAAGAAGTTTTCATCTCCTTGTTGATCTCAATCCAATCAACTGTTTCCGTTAGTGGCGGGTTGTCACCTCATAATTTTGAGATGTGTTCCATAAGCCCTCAGCAAGCTTGTTCTTTTCGTTGTTGGTTTTCCAACAACTCCATTATAACCTTCTTCGAAGGGTGCTTTCCAAGCTCATTTGTGGCAGAAATTGGCATTTCCTTCTACATTCTTTTATTCCAATGATCTATCTTCTATTCTCTCTTCCGGAGGCAATGTGATGTTGCTCTCTTCGCTCATCATCTCGAATTGTGAAGATCGTGTTCTTTTCGTGCTTATCCATTTAACCGGAGTGTTGTGTCATCTCTTCAAGTTCTTTTCATCTTATCAAGTTTTCCTTCTTCTTTCAGTCGGAGTGCTGCCCAAATTATATCAATCTTATTCCTTCCCTATCTAGTTTTAACCGGAGTCTCATCCAAGTGCTTTCATTTTGCCAAGTTCAAATTCTATTCTTTTCATTTCCAACCGGGGCGTTATCGTAATTGATCCTTATCGTTCCTTGTACATCTCGTTTCAACCGGAGTGCTTGCATGTACTTCTCGTCCATTGTTCTCGTCATTCATAGCTTTGCAAACTCCAAAGTTCACAAGGTGTTCCTTGTTTCTCTTTTCTACTGGAGTCTTCTCAATTTTGTTCAACTTTGTCGTATTCTTCTTTCAAGTTTTCAACCTCTCAAGGTTCTTTGGTTTCACTCGTTTGTCAAAGAAGCAACTTGTTTTACTTGTTCCTCTTCCGTTTATCTCCGGTACCATCCTAGATCTCGGGACGATATCCTCTTGTAGTGGTGGAGTGTTGTAACGCCCCGAGACCGACGCTCCAGACGCCTTCCATGTTTTTTCGAGTTTCGTCGTGTGATTTATTTGTTTGTTGCATTCATCATCGCATCATCCGCATGTTTTCTTAAAACTCATAGTCGTTTGTAGTTGCCGCTTCTCTCTTTGTCTCCGTTTATCTTTTGTCAAGCCCTCTTGTCTTCGTCGACCTCTCTCAAACCCCCTCGTGCGCGTCCGAAACTGCTCCGAACCAGAACCGGGCTGTCGTTACCGATGGGTCCGGATCATCCCCCAACATCTATAAAACATCTTCGTTTTCTCATTTGAACTCCCTAGACTATTTATTCTCGATTGTCTGATTATGATCGAAGGGTCCAACCTTAGTCTGTTTTCGCTATTTATAGACCACTTCTTACCAAATCAATCCAACCCTAACCTAACTCTATTCCCACTCGTCGCCGCCGCCACTCCACCGAATCCACATCGGGATCCCACCTGCCCAAACCACCGCCGCCATCTTCCCCTTGTTTTCAACGCCACCAAATCAGCAGCAGCGCCCGAGCGCTCCTCTCCACGCCGGCATCCCCGTCCCGAACCTCATCGTCGCCGTGCACCCACCCTTGATCCATCGCCCGGGGCCGTTTCCCCACTGGACGAACACCAGGCCAGCCCCGCGCCCCTGCTCTTCCTTCTTCTTCCCCTATCCCGCTCTTCTCTCAGTGCTCTCTCTCTGTCCCAAGTAGGAGGACAACCATGGGAGCACCTCGAGGAGCAACACCGCAGCTGGCTCGTCCTTGCTCCGCCACCATCTGCGGCAAGATTCGGCGAGCCGCGACGAATCCGACCTCCTCCCGTTCCCCTGCTTCGGATCTGGTGCTCCACACCCCTTCCTTGCGCCTGCGGCCTCCCGCTCATTGCCATCGCCGCAGCAAGTTCAAGCTTCGCCGGCCGTTGCTGTTCATCGAGCCGTCCCACGCTCCAACTGCCGGGAACCGGCTCCCCGTCGTCAAGACCTCCCGGATCCGTCCGTTCTGCCGCCCAAGACCTCGCCGGAGTCCCTCAACTCATCTGCACCGAGTCCCTGCACGCGCCCTGCCTCGCGTTGACCACGCCTGCTGCCTCCCCTGCTTCGCGTCGAACCGCTCCAGCCCCGCTCCAGTTGACCGAGCCCAGCCTCGCGGCTTGCTTCCTCGCGGGCCACAAGCCACGGCCGGCCCAGCTTCCCTCCAAGGCCCAGCGTCTGCACCAGCTGGGCTTGGCCCAATGTGAGCAGCTTCCCCAGTCTTTCAGTTTTGGCCCGATATGTTTTTTCCCTATTCCAGCGAATTTAGTTATTATCCAGAGAGTGCAGTTTACAGAAAAGCCCCTGTTCATCATGCATTTAATATCTCACTAACCATGCATCGGATTAAAATGTTTTATATATGTAAAATGCTTAGAATTTTATCTAGTTTCATAATATGCAACTCTCATCCATGTTTAAAATGTTTAAAATGCTGTTTTGTTTAAATTTGCTTTCGGTTTCTTTTCGGGTTGCTTCTCTTGTTACTTTCGGTTTCGTTCCGGAGTTGTGAGGATTCGTTCGACTACATCCGTTTGTCTTCTTCATGGACTCGTTCTTCTCCCTAGCGGGATTTCAGGAAAGATGATCATACCCTCGAAATCACTTCTATCTTTGCTTGCTAGTTGTTTGCTCTATTGCTTTTCCGCGCTACCTACCACTTGTTATATCATGCCTCCCATATTGACATGTCAAGCATCTAACCCACCTTTCCCAGCAAACCGTTGTTTGGCTATGTTACTGCTTTTGCTCAGCCCCTCTTATACCGTTGTTAGTTGCAGGTGACGATGAAGTTTGTTCCTTGTTGGAACATGGATATTTTTGGGATATCACAATATCTCTTATTTAATTAATGCATCTATATACTTGGTAAAGGGTGGAAGGCTCGGCCTTATGCCTGGTGTTTTGTTCCACTCTTGCCGCCCTAGTTTCCGTCATACCGGTGTTATGTTCCTTGATTTTGCGTTCCTTACGCGGTTGGGTGATTTATGGGACCCCCTTGACAGTTCGCTTTGAATAAAACTCCTCCAGCAAGGCCCAACCTTGGTTTTAACATTTGCCACCTAAGCCTTTTTCCCTTGGGTTCTGCAGGCTCAAGGGTCATCTTTATTTTAACCCCCCTGGGCCAGTGCTCCTCCGAGTGTTGGTCCAAACTAGAGCCCTTTGCAGCGCCACCTCGGGGAAACTTGAGGCCTGGTTTTAGTTGTATGGACTGCTCATCCGGTGTGCCCTGAGAACGAGATATGTGCAGCTCCTATCGGGATTTGTCGGCACATTCGGGTGGTCTTGCTGGACTTGTTTTACCATTGTCAAAATGTCTTGTAACCGGGATTCCGAGACTGATCGGGTCTTCCCGGGAGAAGGAATATCCTTCGTTGACCGTTAGATCTTATAATGGGCTAAGTTGGGACACCCCTGCAGGGTATAAACTTTCGAGAGCTGTGCCCGCGGTTATGTGGCAGATGGGAATTTGTTAATATCCGGTTGTTTTGAACCGGAATGGCGTCAGGTACACCTGTCACAATTTTGACTGCCCAATAGCCAATTTGATCCCAAGGTACATCAACCGCGTGTGTAGCCGTGATGGTCTCTTCTCGGCGGAGTCCGGGAAGTGAACACGGCTTTTGGGTTATGTTTGACGTAAGTAGGAGTTCAGGATCACTTCTTGATCATTGCTAGTTGACGACCGTTCCGTTGCTCCTCTTCTCGCTTTTATTTGCGTATGTTAGCCACCATATATGCTTAGTGCTTGCTGCAGCTCCACCTCACTACCTTCTTCTACCCATAAGCTTAAATAGTCTTGATCTCGCGGCTGCGAGATTGCCGAGTCCTCGTGACTCATAGATTCTACCAAAACAGTTGCAGGTGCCGATGATGCCAGTGCAGGTGATGCTACCGAACTCAAGTGGGAGTTCGACGAAGACATTGGATGTTACTATGTTTCGTTTCCTGATGATCAGTAGTGGAGCCCAGTTGGGACGATCGGGGATCTAGCATTTGGGGTTGTCTTCTTTTCTTTTGGTTCCGTATTCGGACCTATGTGTGTACTCTGATTGATGTATGATTTATTTATGTATTGTGTGAAGTGGCGATTGTAAGCCAACTCTTTATCCCATTCTTGTTCATTACATGGGATTGTGTGAAGATGACCCTTCTTGCGACAAAACCACAATGCGGTTATGCCTCTAAGTCGTGCCTCGACACGTGGGAGATATAGCCGCATCGTGGGCGTTACATCACCGCTGCAGCTTGGAGACCCCTTCCTCTTGCGGAGCGCTTCGAAGTTTAGTCAGAGCCGGCCGAAGCCCTGAATGTGGTCACCAGTGCCAGGCGCGGCTGGTGTGGCTCCTAAGGAGGTGACCTCAGGAGTGTTGGGCTGCGTCGACTTCTCGGCATCCGCTTCGTGACAGCTCGCCAGGGCCTCGGGGGCATCAGCCTCAGGAGCATCGGACTGCGTCAGCCCCCCGGCCGCCTCCTCAGGGTGGCTCTCTCGCGCCCCAGGGGCCGTCACTTCAGGAGCCCCGAGCAACGCCGGTCCTTCAGTAGCCGCGTCGCTAGCGTTCGATAGTGGTCGGCCCCTTGCGCCCACTTCTGGGGCGAGCGCTGCGCTGGTGGCGGGCAAGGGAACCACGAAGACAGGGCTCTCGCGAGGCCCCTCAAGGCCGATCGGGCACATCCCCCATTCGTCGAAGGGGGCATCTGCCTCGCGTACTCCACCTTGTTCGAGCAGCAGTACAAGAGGCAGCCCTCCTCTGGCAGATCAGCTGGCGTTGGGTCACTCGTTAGGAACTCAAGCACAGTCCGCTGTGCCTCAGGAGGAGGCTCGGGCGCGTGGAGTCTTATGGGGTCCATGCTGCCGGAGAGGGTCCACATCGGTCGAGAGTGGCGTTGGAGCAGAGCGATGCGGCGCCAGATGAACTCCTTTACCACCATGGGCACTGTCACCACAAGATCCTTCAACCTAGTCAGCCGATGCCAGACGTGGGCGAGACGTGAGTCAACGAGCCTCTCGTGCCCCCAACCGGAGCTGGGAGCAGCTGGTGCCATCGGGAGCAAGAGTAGGGGGCTGAGCACGCCGGCGTCCACGAACACCCACCGCTTCCGGAATCCGCTCACAGCTTTTGAAAGCTCGAAGTCAATCCCCGAGCCGGCCGTCGCCGCCACGGCCTGGAAGGTCAAGCATCCTGAGCGCTGTCGGGCATCAGTCAGATGGAGTGAGAAGAAATGGCGAAATAAGGCCACGGAGGGAGCAATGCCCACCATGGCATCGCAGACGAAGGCGAAGACGGCAAGAAGAATGATGGACTGGGGATCCAGGTGCATCTCCTGGACTTGGTAGTGAGAGAGCACATCTTTGAAGAAGGCAGATAAAGGGGGAATCTGGCCAGCCCAGAGGGCGTGAAGATGGATGGGGATCTCAGTGGTCGTCCTGTCGACTGCGGTGCGAGATGCAGGCCAAGCCACTGTCTTCCCCCACTCATTGGAGTCGGCAGCGAGCGCTGGGCGAATCTTGTCCAGCGCTTCCTAGTTGAGCACCACCGACCGCTCGACGGCGGGCTCAAAGGCTGGCGCTGCTTCGGCTGATGCTTGGGGCTTCTTCTTTCCCTTCTTCTTCCGGCTCGGCGCCATGGCGATGTAGAGGATTGGATCCTGATCGGGTTGGAGGAGGAGGTCGCCATTTTCTGGAAGACAGGGGAGTTGGGAGCGCACTGCCAGTAATGAAGGTGGGGCTGTGTAGACCACGGCGGCCGCCTAGCCAGGCAGATATCAAGGCAACATGGGGAAACAGATGCGCCCATGACCTATCAATCGCCACGCGTCGACCAAGGCCGCAGGCAGTTTCTATTCACCTAGAAGCTTTGTGAAGGAAGTACAAGATAGGAATATCATAATGAGTTGAATTTTCGCCACATATTCTATATGCCAAAGTCATAGCTCTACACAAAAGTTTAGCTCTATCTAACAATACATGTGAGCTCACCATCGAATCTTTGTTTCTGGTAATATTTTCAGTTTGTGAAGCAACTACATTTTATATTGCTTTATTATTGCTGAAAATTTCCAGGACATTACCCTGACTATAGAAACCCCCTACACCAAATTTCAGCATAATCCAATCATCTATGCAAGCCCAGCTTCAATTTCTATTTTCTGTCCAAATTGGCACATTGCAAAGCAAGTGCTATCTAGACACCTCCTATTGTCCTCGAACTTTTTGTGCCATCTTACATATACAAATCATTGCCACATTCCAATATTCAGCAACATTTGCCTATTAAATCTTCCTCGGCAAATTTCTAAAGTTTCTATCTAGAGAGAAGCTTTGTGAAGGAAGTACAAGCTAGGATTATCCAAATGGTATAAAAAATTTGCAATGCTTTACTATGCCCAAATTATCATATTCCACAAAATTTCAGCTCAATCCACTAATCCATTTGAGCCCAACTTCAACATCCATATTTCTGCCCGATGTGGTACTTTGTAAAGCAAGTGCCATCCAAACTCCTCCATTTTAGCTGAAAATTTGTCATGACAGTCTCCCTAGTAGATGATCATCCTCAGCCAAAACTCAGGCCCATTGGCCTTGTGAATTTCCCGTACCGCTAATCAAACACTTGGCTGCTAATTCATGTTTGAGCATAGTTCGGTCTCCTCGTGAGATTCTTCTGTTGTTATTTTCTTCCTAGCATCTACCTAGGGAGTGCCCAACCTACTAGACATGCCTAGGCTGCCCAGAACGCATGGCAACGCCACGGTCACGCGGTGACCACGCGGCGGGCATGCGAGTCTACGCGCTTTGGAGTTGGGGCCCTGGGCCACCGTCCAAACCTCGACATATCACCACAAAACCATGTATTTATGCTTAAATATATACTTATGTAACTAGAAATGATTTTTGGAAAAAATAAAGAGCAAACTATAAGGCAGCTGCAGTTCGAATTTGACCTGTTTCCTACTGAATCGACGAAAATTTGTCTTTTTCACGAGAGGTCGATAAAAACTTTTGACACCCAACCATTTTTTCAATTATGCATTAAATATGTCCTAATAATTTATAAAATTGATTTCGTTCAATTTTGCAACAATTAGTTGGTAGGTTCTTCACAAAAAAACATCAGTTTGGGCACTCGAAAAATGGAAAAGATTTTTTCGTCCAAAGAAAATGGAAAATTTCTTAGGCAACATTGTTTGCCTTTCCAATATGGACCCTTGTGCACAATATGAGATCATTTGAACAAACTATGCCATGAATGTGTGCATAAGATTGATCATTTGGCTTGAAAGCTATTGATCTCCACATATGATAGCTCGTTTCTGACAACACTTTTTTTAAATAATTGCCGTATTACAAGTTTATTATTTTCTTGGTAACTTGGTCACATATAATGACACGATGCGAAGGTTTTCCAATTTATTGATTTTTTTGAATTTTTTATGCCCGTTTCAAAATGCGGTCAAAACGCCGGGCATGACCGTTCCTAGCTAGTGGTTGAATCTTGGAAATTTTTTGGTGTTTCTCTGATTAAATATATACTTATGTACCTAGAAATAATTTTTGGAAAAAATAAAGAGCAAACTATGAGGCAGCTGCAGTTCAAATTTGACCCGCTTTTAGCTGAATCGACAGAAACTTGTTTTTTTCACGAGAGGTGGACAAAAACTTTTGACACCCAACCATTTGGTCAATTATGCATTAAATATGTCCTAATAATTTATAAAATTGATTTGGTCCAATTTTGCAACAATTATTTGGTAGGTTTTTCACAAAAAAAACTCATTTTGGGCACTCGGAAAATGGAAAATGATTTTTTCGTCCAAAGAAAATGAGAACTTCCTTAGGCAACATTGTTTGCCATTCCAATATGCACCCTTGTGCACAATATGAGATCATTTGAACAAATTATGCCATGAATGTGGCCATAAGATTGATCATTTGGCTTGAAAGCCATTGATCTCCACACATGATAGCTCGTTTCTGAGAACACTTTTTTTAAAATAATTGTTGTATTACAAGTTTATTATTTTTCCTGGCAACTTGGTCATATGTAATGAAACAAGAAGGTTTTCCAATTTTTTGATTTTTTTGAATTTTTTATGCCCGTTTCAAAATGCGGTCAAAACGGCGGGAATGACTGTTCGTAGCTAGTGGTTGAATCTTGGATTTTTTTGGTGTTTCTCTCATTAAATAGATGCTTATGTACCTAAAAATAATTTTTGGAAAAAATAAAGAGTAAACTATGAGGCTGCTGCAGTTCAAATTTGACCCGTTTCCTGCCGAATCGGCGGAAATTTGTCTTTTTCACGAGAGGTGGATCAAAGATTTTGACACCCAACCATTTGGTCAATTGTATATTAAATATGGATTAGTATTTTAGAAAATTGATGGAGTCCAATTTTGGAATAATTATTTGATAGGTTCTTCACAAAAAAAACCCATTTTTGCCACTCGGAAAATGATTAAAAATACCTAGAAAAATCAGAAATGCATACAAATTGGTACTTATCTATAAAATGTGGTCTAACTCTAGTGTAAATTTGTGGAGTGCCCTTTGGTAATGGAAGTGCCCGGATCCCTCGGTTTCCTTCTTTGGTTTTTTCCTCCATTGATTGGCTTAGCTTCGCTGACTGATGGGGAACTAATTTGGGCATTTGCAGATACGGTGCAGGACATCAAGGACCCGGAGCACCCCTACTCGCTGGAGCAGATACGGTGTGTGCTCTCTCAGGAGTCCGTCTCCGTCTCCATATCCGGTATGTACCTGCAAGAATGTGCTGCTCAAGGTTTCTAGTGATTATTAGGAGTTTGGTTTGGGACTAGAAGGTACTGCTCAAGGTTTCTAGTTCGTCTCCGTCTCAAGGTTTCTAGTGTTAATTTTCAATGTCAATTGCTTAGTTGCAGGCGTTCTCTCCTGCAGCATCTTGCACTCATCCACCTATGAGGCCTCCAATCTCTTCTCTGTGATCCTCTTCCATTATAAGAAGCCAGAAGCCATTTCTCATCGATATCACAGTAGAGATTCAGAGTGTGATCTTGAAAGCACGCTGCATACAGAAACACAATGCTGAGTGCCTTTATTAAATAGATTAAAAATAAGTCACGCGGGTTGACTTGCTTGTTGGGATTATATTTCCCAATAGCTTGCTGATCCTACATAACTTCATTCTTTATATGGATCTGCGACCTTCATGATGCATTTACTTATTGCAAGCGAAGCATCCTATATTATTCTCATTGCACGTCCGCGACCTCTGATCCCTTCTCATTGATTTGCTCGGGCGGCCGCCTCTCCCACCATCGACGGTGCGTGCTGCCCCATGGTCCATAGCCCGAGGTGTCTCGTCATCATCTACAGCAAAGGATGCCCATCGCCCGCCACTAGTCTGCAGCAGAGGAAACCCACTCTGTTGGGCACAACACGAACACCCAAAACAGGTAAACAATTGGTAGCATGTCCAGCATCATCTCCTATCTGCGCTGTGCTCTGTCAATTTCTTCAGTCTGTATGTAATATAACAGCAGAACACATCTGAAACTTTGTATCCTATCTGCACTGGAGCCGCTATCAGTTTCTCAGTAATTTTACCGACATTTAGCAGACTAAATTAATAAAACAAGAATGTTGGTTTGTACTTGGTAACCCCATCTCCTGTCTCATTTTGGGGAGGAATTTCAGTAATAGCTGACAGAGTTCTGTTGTGCCGTAACAGATCATCAGCATACACAACCAGTGGAACTGCTACAAAGCACCAGAAGAAGGCGAAGCAAAGAGGGCAAGATCACATCAGCTCTTCTCGATGAGGAAATGCTCGGTCCTGTAGAATAACCGTGAAGCAGAAGTTTACTACGTGCTCGTCTGCGGGGTGCTTCTGGTGGTCTCGCTCTTCGAGCACTTCTGGAGGCCGTCAAGTGGTTCGCCGTGGTGCACCATGGTAGTCAACATACTCATGCTCATCGCAGGTACGGCCAACACTTGCCACCTTCTGAACTATTCTGATGTTGATGTTCATATTGGGCTGTACTGAAGTTTCCCCACGCACGCACGCATCATGTGTTTCATGTGACTTAGGCTTTGCCTTTTTTCTGACTAGATTCATAGTGTGCGATCAATATATCAATATGATGCAGCCATGGTGTTTATCCTTAAATCCATGAATCTTTTGGGTCACCCCACTAGCCTGGCTACTTGCAGAGGAAGCCAAGAATAATAAATCTCATCCATTTTCTAAATATAAATAAACAAAAAATGTCGTGCTAGGTGCAGAGCATAAGGTGCCCTGCTTGGCTCGTGCTGAATCTAGTTAGGCAGAGGAATCCTTGCTAATTCTGGCAAGTTTTTGCTTTCACATCCAAGTTAAAGAAAACTGGAATTGACCTTACAAGTGGCTCAAAACGTAAGACTGCCTGATTCCATTTTAAGGTTGTCACTAACCTGGTAGTTTTATTTGGTCATGTAGTTTGTAAGTTAAAATGATGCCCAGGGTTAATGCCATGTGTGATTTCTCTTGACATAGGTGCTCCTCCCATGCTATATCTCTGTTGAATAGATAGGTTCTATTTTCCTTTGTTCTATTTCTAGTTTAAGCATAAGCAGGTTCTAGTAAGTGTCTATGCATGTGGCTCATGAGTCGGAATATCTAATCTAATTAGGGACTGCAGACCTGTTGTGTCATGTGCAAACTAGCTTGCATTCAGTTCAGAAATTTTTGAATTCTTTGATGTTTGCTTTCATTCAATGATTGTGGTAGTCAAATTAGATGCACCCTCTGCTGCAATTCACTCGTCTTCCTGTCATGGTTTGTCTTGAATTTTGGTAGGGTGACAAACACATTAGTAAATTCTAGTTTTTGGGTGCTAATTCTAGTTACTTTATATGAAGCAAAAGTTATCTTGCAGCCATCTACTGTGCAATTCTAATAATATTTCATATCCTGTTTTTTAGTTGTATATGTCATTCGTGCATTAATTCCTTTTCTTATGTACCTGCTCCCTAATCACGTTTTTTTTTGTTTTTTGGGTTGCTATCTTAGGAGAGTGTCCTATGTGGGGAAGCAAAGCAGCAGCATGCTGCTCCTTTGGAAGGTCGGCTCCTGGACCATTTGTGCTCTTCTTGATACCAGCTCTTTGTATTGTTGCTGCATTGATGCTAAGATGTAAGTGAGATGGATGCATTTTTCCTGTAATTTGGTTGTGACAGGCAAGACTTACTATATGTGAGGCTTGTGAGCTCGCTTTAGTGTTCTTTCCTGTAATACTGTAAGCGAGATGGATGCATTTTTTGGTGCCTGTAGTGTTCTTTCCTATACTCATGTAGTACCTGGAGTAGTTATGTTCTTTGCAGCATGATCAACATCTTACTCATGTAGGATTCTTACCCATAGTACTCCTGTAGGAGTAGCTGTATACTCCTGTAGTTTTTCCTGCCTGTAGTGCAGAGATGGAGTAGTTTGTCCTGCCTGTGTGATGTTCTTTCCAGCATCTTATCTGTGTACTCTAATTACTAGAGTATTCTGTAGATTTTTTCAATTAAAACTACTCCAGAGATGTTCTTTCCAACATCGACATAACTCATTTTCTTTTGTTAATGGTTACTGCTGATGGTGCTGACTTTCCATGTATGCTCTCATTATCTAAATTAATTTATAGTTTTACTGAAACTGTAGTTTTTGTAGTTTTACTTTGTGTTCTTATAGTTTTACCGAAACTGTAGTTTGGTCCATCTGTACACCATCTTTGGGGTCCAGGCGTACGCCTCCATGCTTGCCGGCGGCGCCCTTTCCTTCAACCTCGTCTTCCCCTCGAGCGAGCCGGACATTTGGAGTCTCATGTGGATGTGGTGCATCTGGATGTTCAGTAAGTAAGACATGTGTTTTCTAGCAAATTAGTTCTTTGTTGAGGATGATTTTTGGTGCTTATCTCTTGATGAAGTGAATATGTGGTGCTTACTGTCGTTCAATTGCTAAGAATTTTGTTGCTACTGTTAGGAGCAAAGTCATGTAAGAACTAGTATGTCGTAGGCCTTGGATCAGTTCTTGGTAGGCTTTGCAAATAGGAACATGTTGTATCTCGTATATCTTTTTTGTGTGCGAAGGATGTATCTTGTATGTCTTAGGCCTAGGATCTGTTCACTACAAATTTATAAATGATCATAAACCAGCAGAATGAGGATAGACAAGCAGCCTCAAGCTGATGTTGCAACAACTTGAAACGATATGTCTAAATTGTTGAGAATATGTTCTTTGATTCAGTGCTGATGCACAGAAACCTTCTTTGCAATATATTAACTGGTCATATTCTACTTTTGTAGCTATAGCTTCTCTGCGAGCCCATGACTGCTCAAACAGTATATTTGGCAATTCAATTTCACATTGCATGTGGGTCATAAACTTATATAGTATAAGCTTAGTTATTTGCATATATAAAATATGTTGACAAAGTGTTAAGTTGGATTACCGCCTCATGTTGATGGCCTTGTTTCTAAACATTTAATAATGTTTCTTTTTGGTGATCTAATTTCGTTCAGGTTGCTGCTGCTATGATGGAAGATCAGAAGAGGCATGGAGATGCGCACCACAACTTTAGTTGATGTTGCACCATGTTTTGGTGCCTGTGTATCTGTTTTTGCGTGTAAGCACACTTGTATGTGCTTGTGTATCTGTTTTTGCTTGTTGAGTTGATGTTGGATGTGCAGACTTGTATGTGCTGTTGTGTGTATTTGGATGAATGATTTCTGAATTTAATCATTTAATTGAGAGAATTATTGAGTGTTTGTTGTTCAAATGTGTAAACTGGAAATCAGTGAATAAAAAGACCAAATATTCTATTGGACCAAATAATATATGGGCTCTAAAAAGGCTACAGCCCAAATAATAGTGGACTGGAACATTGTGCATTTCTAAAAACCTGAACAAAAAGGCCTAATGAAATGGTTTGCAAAAGGGCCATGGCCCAGAAAATTAAAAGTCCGAATTGTAGGGCGTGGCCCATGAAGCTGACCAGAATTAACATGAAAAAAGACTAAATGGGCTGAATTGTTGGGCTCGGCCCATATAGACACCTAATCGGACCGGTCTGAATCTTATCAACGACCTTTTCAATTGGTCGCAATTTTGCCACGTCGGATCCGACATGGCCTGGGCAGAGAGCTAGCGGCCAAAACAGAAGGTCATAGAATCAACGACCTTTTGTTTTGGTCGTGGAATTCCACGACCTTCTCACAGAGAAGGTCGTTAATTCCAGTTTACGACTGCCAGCTTTTGACCTTCTGTTTTTGGTCACAAAAAGGTCGCAAATGAAAACAATGACCTTTCAGTGACCAATAGTGATGGTCGCAAGTTGACATATTTCTTGTAGTGCTAGTTCCTTAACCCGGTAGGAAAGATAGGATGACTCGGATCAGAAGGGCATATGGTATAAGGAGTAAAAAGAGCCTTACGTTCCCTTCCACAATCAATTCCCTTATGTAACTAAAGAATTTCTAGACTCAACTTCGACCAGTTTGGCTTGGTAATCCTACAGGCAATCAGGATATGGTACCAAAGCTGCCAGGACCCCGATCCTAAGTCACACCGGTCTAGCATGTAACACATCATATCATTTTGCGGCCTCACGCACAGTATTCCCACGGGTGCCAGCTTACCTGGCCCGGGACCGTTTGCGCCTTTTGGCTCACGTATATGATAGTGTCGCTAGCATCCATACGACAGAGAACCCGGGCCGACATGGCTAGTCGTGAACCCAAAGTGGCACTAATCTTACAGGGACAGTCATACATGACCCAGCAACGAACGTGTCGGTCATCAGCGAGTGAATCCGGGCTGTAGCAGCTGGGCTAACAGGACTCCGGAGAATCCGGGCTGTAGCAGGCTAACAGGACTCCGGTAGACACCACGTGACATTTCCCCGAAGGGACAGACACAGGAACGAAGAAGGACACATGTCGGCCAGCCTAAGTGTTCCGGAGCAGTAGCAAGCTACCATGGCTCAGTGGAAGCACTAGGAGACATTTCTCGGTAAGAGAGGCTACCAAGGATAAACAACTAGGTTGTCGGATCCGACACATACCAAGCATTTCAAATCATACACACAATATGCTCGATATGTGCAAATACAACATGGCATCACAACAAAACTCTACAACTCAAAGTATTTATCCATTAGGCTCCGAGGAGCCAAGTATTACAAACATGGGTCTCATGACCCAACGTACAGAGCATACAAGCAACAAGCGGAAGCATAAACATGTCTGAGTGCAGACAACAAATGAAAAAGGCTGAGAAGCCTGACTAACTACAAGACCCTCCCAAGGGTACAAGATCGTAGCTGAGGTAACAAGCTAAATGTCGAAGTCCACGTGGAACTACTAGTGAGACTGAAGTCTCTCTGCAAAAACATAAATTAAGCAAACGTGAGTACAAATGTACCCAAGAAGACTTACATCAGAACTAGCTACATATGCATCAGTGTCAACAAAGGGGGGTGGTGGAGTTTAACTGCAGCAAGCCAGCTTTGACTTGGTGGCTATCCTGAACTACGACTGCAAGTAACTCTTTTGAGGTGGCACACACGAGTCCACATATTCACCATATCAATACACCACTATGGATCCGCTCCCGTCTCCCTGCGAGAAGGCCATCCATAGCACTCACGCTTATCTTGCACATTTTAGAGTATCCAATTTCACTTGTCTATGAACTGTACGTGCGACCCAGAAGTCCTTTACCGCGGATGCGGCTATTCGAATAGATCATTTATAACCCTGCAGGGGTGTACTTCTTCACACATTCTCTCGCCACTTACCGCCATGTACACGTCATGTATCTCGGCAACCTTCAAGAGGAAGCCTGGCGAGGGTGTCGGCCACGACCTGACTAACCACGCAAGTCTCTCGTCCAGGTTTATCGCCTATTCGGGTTCCATCCGCAAGGAGATCCGGCCGGGGTGTCGCTCACGGTCCCAAACGATGTGAGCAGGGTTCCCAAGCCCACCATCCGGGTGCCACTTGGTACACCGTGCCACTGTGCCTAGTCTGTCCCAAGCCCACCTGTACCGGGTGCCACTTGGTAGACTACTAGCACTACCTACAAACACCGGAAACTAGTTGCAACTCCTGGACAGAGATCAGGTTGATTAATAAGCCGAGAGGGGCCGAGTTACCGGAACCCAATGTGTGGTAGTAGCTGTTCATGGATCACAAACACAGAACTCAGTTCCTGAGGACGGTTTCAATGAGACAACCCATCATGTACTCCTACATGGCCTCTCACCGCTACCTTTACCAAATCATGTTCACACACTTAGCTCTCAATAGTAGGACATGTTCACCACATTCCAATTCATCCCCGATGAATCAGACCTGACTCAACTCTAAGCAATAGCAGGCATGACAAACAAACATGAATGAGTAGGCACATTAGGGCTCAAACAACTCCTACTCATGCTAGTGGGTTTCATCTATTTACTATGGCAATGACAGGTCATGCAGAGGAAAGGGGTTCAACTACCGCAGCATGTAACAGTTGAATCCTTGTTGTCCTAATGTAGTAAAAGAGAGCAGGAGCGAGAGAGTGGGATTGTATCAGAATGAACAAGGGGGTTTTGCTTGCCTGGCACTTCTGAAGATAGTATAGTTCTTCATCGGTGTTATCGATCTCATCATCGGAACCATGTCTACCGAGAGGGGACAAATACCGGCAATAGAGAAGAAACACAATCAATGCAATGCAACAATATGATGCATGATTATGAGCTAATGCAACTAGCAACAGGTTAAATGAAGTTGGTTTGAAACTTAGGTTCAAATTCAAACTTCATATGTGAAGGTTTAAATGCCCTTTATATGATTTGGTCTAAACAGCAGCCATAAGTTTTTCTAACATGTATGAAGGTGGTACAGATGGATAGATTGGATTTTTCTGATCATTTTTCATATATAAATTATCTCATTTGGAGTTATGGTTGAATTTCTATGATTTTTAGAAGTTTAAGTCATTTTCTGGAATTTCTTGGATTATTTTAGATCCAGAAAATGTTAACTACGTCAGCATGACGACAACGCGATGTCAGCAGGTCAACAGCGCCAGCCAGGTCAAACCTGATGGCTGGGACCCGCACGTCAGTGTAACAGCGTCAGCAGCAGAAGCTGACCTGTGGGGCCAGGTCAATGCTGAGGTGGCAAGGTCAAACTGAGCTGTGGGGCCACGGGCATTAGCTTAATTTAAACAGGGAATAACCCTGTGGCTAATTAAGAGGTGGGGCCCATCTGTCAACGACCCTTGGGGTTACACTAATTGGTAGTTAGTGCTAATTAAGCATGCGCCACGTCATCTAATCCGGCGACTAACTGCCGGCGGTAAGCAGACGCGGCGGCGCTCCTCGTGCGGCCATCTCCGGCGTCGGCTGGATGCGCGGCTGGGCGCACTAGAAAGCCCGCGATGTGGCGCATCTAGTGGTGGCCGCGGTGTGTGCTGGGGCAGCGTGTAGCGGCGGTGGCGGTGAGCCGGGCGGCGGCCGGAGTACGGGCGCATGCGGGCACGGGGCTACGATGCGCTAGGGGGCCAACTAGTGGCTGCTTTGGCCTCCTGGAGGCACCAGGAGCATGTTTAGGTGCACCGCCGCGAGCGGTTCGAGCTCAGCCCATGGCGACGATGAGGTATGGAGGCGGCGAGCTTCGGAGCTCATGGAGACGGCGGCTACAGCACGGTCGTGAGCAGGGGAGGATGGGGAAAAGATGCGGGGGGGCCTCACAGAGAACGCGCAGGGACGGTCAGTGGGCTCGGGGGCGTCCTCGACGACGCGAATCGACCGGCGATGTACGACGGCTGTGCGCGGTGAAGACGGGTCGATGGCGTTGCTGCGGTTCGTCCGAGCTTGTGTGCTTCGACTTGGAGGAGCATCGGGTCGTCTCGGAGCTCGTGGGCATGGAGGAGGGGTGAGGAAGGGCCGGTGGCCACGGTGAACGATGAAGGTGGCGACGACGCGTTCGGGTCTGCTCGGGAGAGGGGGCTAGAGGCCGAGGGAGAGAGCAGAGAGCGAGGGGAAAGTGAGAAGGGGCCTCGGGCGTCTCCAGACGCGGATCAGGTCGAGGGAGGGCAAGCAGGAGGTCGCCGGGGACGCACGCGCGCGCGCCACGCTTCCCCTCTGCCTATTGGCAGGAGGAAGAAGACGGCTCTGCCCTTGGTGGGCTCGGCCAGCCAGGTGGGCTGCCTATTGGGCCGTCCAGGTAAGCCGGGTAAGTCCCTTTTTATGAATTTCTTTCTGTTTTCTATTTTGTTTCTCTGTTTTGATTTAGTGTAGACACTAAATCACTACATTAAATTCTGAAAATTATTTTGGAGCTTAACTGAGTTATTCCAGAGCTCCACAAGTAACTTCAGAATATTTGGACCATTTAAAATATATATAGCATTTAAATGGCTCCAATTCAAATACTTTTGTGTTAATTCAAAAATCCAGAAATGACCTAAAAATATATTCATCACTTTTGGCAGAGGTTTTCACCTTAACCAGAAATCATGAACTTTTCTTAGGGACATTTTGGGTTTATGAAAATATTTTTATTTTGATCCTAGTTGAATTCCATTTGATGCTAGGGTTTGAACATCCCCATTTCAAGTTTAAATTAAATTTAGACATGATGCAGCAACCAAGCAAGTCCAAGTGCATAGCAAGGCTAGGGATGTTACAGGGTCGGGATATATAAACCCACGTGTGAGATTTTGGAAATTTCTTCCAACTCCTCAGCCCGCGCGTGTGTCCTACTCTACCTCCTCGGGTCTCCGGATCGTCTCCTCGCCGCCAGCGACCTCCCACCGCTGGTTTCCATCGCCATCAACGGAATTTTCTCTGCCGTTGTCGCTGTAGCGAACTCCTGCCGAACTAGCGTATGGGTTCGACTCTGTGTGCTATTTCTTAACTCTGATTCATAGCACATTGCTTTGCCATGATCATTACCACGTATGCAAACAATCTATCCATAGAAAACATCCCTTAGGTTAGATTTGATTTGAAATTTTAGGGTTAGGTCTCCGCCGAACTCATCTCGGACCGACCGAGTTGAAGAAATCGGTCTCACCGATTTGGCTTAGGCCATTGCACATCCGTTTTCGGTCTGACAGAAAATTGCAAATCGGTGCGACCGAGTTCGACACTCTATGAAACCCTAGCAATCTCGATGCCACCGAACTGTGACTCGGTCTGACCGAGTTCACTAGTTTAGGTTCCAAAATTGCTTCGGTATCACCGAGTTTAACAAATCGGTAGCTCCGAAATGCTTTTTGTGGAGAACTAAAACTAAGCTTTTGAGTCATGTGTTTTGCGAAAACTCTGCACTTTGTGATGCTCATCCACTCTACCTCATCTTCATCTATTCACAGGGTCTGTTGTCAGTGTATTTGCCAAGATGTCTGACCAGAGTGACAGTCAGAACAAATCTGAAGAACAAGTGCAATTGAGTGAGGGTTCAGATCCCTCAAGTAGCTATGATGAGGGCAGCAGGAGCACACCTAGTAACTTGCCCAAGGCAGCCACTAGAGCAAGGAAGAAGAGAACCTCAGACTCTGAGGATGAGGACTATGTGGCTGTTGAGGATGAGGCCACCTCAAGGAAGGAAGTCTTGAAGAAAGAGTATGGCACAGCTGCTACAACAAAGCCAGGCTTGCACAAGAAGGCACCTGCCAAGAGAATCCCAATGTCAAAGCCAAGGAAAGTTCCAACAGGAGAAACCATGAAATTCACCATAGAATCAAATGATGGTGAAGCAGCAGGAGATGACAAGAAAAATAAGATGGCAAGAACCACATCTGCAAAAGTTCTTGGAAAATCAATTATGGTAAGAGATTCAGAGGAAGAGGATGCTGCACCAGCACCCAAAGCTCAGAAGCTTATGGGAGATGCTATCGAGTCAGGGGCTGCAACATCAAAGCCCAAGCCTGCTCCCAAAGCACCAGCTCAAGCTCAGAAACCCCCTAAGCCTAAGAGAAGCACCCGGAACATTCAAGCTAAAGAGAAGAACAAGGCCCCAGTGCCTCAAGCTGAAGAAGAGGACGATGAATCCCATGTTTTGAGAAAACTAAAACCCAAAATTCCAGACCAAAATGATGCTCATCTAGTGGCTGAGGACATGCACATTAGGACTGGACTGAGATTGTGGAGACAGTCTGATCCCTATGCTGTGAGAAGGAGGACTGCAGTTGATTACAGGTTCCACACAAAAGATCAACAAGACTTCTATGAGACTATTTTGCTTGACAAGAAGCCAATTGTCTGTGACATGAGATTGGTTGATTGGGAATACATCAAGGAAAAAGAAGACCACTTCCCAGGAGTATATGACAGCTTCAAAGCATGTGGAGTTGATAAGTTTGTTGGTCAGAAGCTCACCAAATGGAATGATGAGCTAATCATGCAGTTTTACTCCACTGCTCACTTCTATCCAGATGGAAGCATAGTATGGATGTCCGAAGGTACAAGGTACCAATCCACTGTTGAAGAATGGGCTGAATTGATCAATGCTCCAGAAGAACATGAGGATGACTTGGATGTGTATGCAAAGAAGAAGAAAGACCACAACTCTATGGCAAACATGTACAAAGAGATCCCTGATGAAGCTTTGGAGACACACAAGCTTGGGTCTGTACATTACTTGTTGTCTGGTCTGCCTACCATTACTACCATCCTAAGGCACACTTTGCTACCCAAGTCTGGAGATCACAAGATGATTAGAGGACATTCCATCAACCTGCTGCAACTATTTGATGTCCCTCAAAAGTTCAAAGTCATGAGCCTAATTGTAGAGACAATCAAGAGGACAGCTGCTGACCAAAAGAGAAGTTGTGGGTATGCTCCACATATTCAGGAGCTCATCAATTCTAAGATGGGCACATGAACATACTTGTTGGACAAGGAGCATCTACCTCTATATCCTGAATTTGAAGACAACAAAGTTGTGGTGAATGAGGATGAACCGTCATCAGCTCAAGCACAAGAGAAGAGAGCTAAAGCCAAGACAAAGAAAGCTGCCAAGATGCCAAGTGTTGAGGAAGCATCTCAAGTTTTCCTGAAGAGCAAGCAAGATCAGGTAGCATACCTGATCCAATCTACCTTGAGGATTGAGAAGGGCTTGGCCACCCTGACTCAAAATCAGGAGAGCTTGGAGAGGATCATAGAGATAAAATTTTATGATCTTGATTTGAAGGTGACTGAGATACAAACAGGAGTTGAGCAGCTCCAGGAGGATGTAGAAGAGAGGAAAGGAAAGGCAACTACTGATGCTTTTCAGCGAGTGCCTAGAGGTTAGAGATCTGCTGCAGTGCGAGTATCAGATACTAGAGCTACAGCGTCAGCACCAGCAGCCACAGCTTCGGTGCCACCACCAGCTCCAACTACATCAACAGATGCCTTCGTCCTTGGAGTTCCCTCTACACCACCTCCCGAAGACCAAGCCTGAGAGACGCATAGCACTATGCATTTTCGAACTTTTTGGTAACTTGTTGCCAAAGGGGGAGAAGTGTATAGATCATAGGCTTCGAGAGAGAGTGTTTTTCTTCTTTGTCTCTCTTGCTTTTGGTTTAACTTTTTGTGTGCTTGGTTGATACTCTATGTCTGTGTGAGATACTTGGTTGATAATTTGTTTGATCATATGCTACTTTAATGCTTGCTTGGATGATATTATATCTTATATCTCTTATATGATCATTCACTTTGCTTGGTGATGAGTGCATGCTTTTAATTTTCATCATTTTGAGTGCTCCACCAAGATGTATGTGACATGGAAGAGTGACCCATGATCCTAATCGATTGTACATTTGCATTCAAAAGAAAATTTTAAATAATGCACAAATTTAGGGGGACCTCTTGCTTATCACATACTTCTCAAAGCGACGATGTATTTCAATCTTATGATCATCTGTCGAAGCTTTGATCTATATGTTGTCATCAATTACCAAAAAGGGGGAGATTGAAAGTGCAACTATCCCTAGGTGGTTTTGGTAATTCCTAACAACATATAGCTCATTGAGCTAATGATATCTCAAGATAAATATTTCAGGAAAGCTCAATGATTGGCATGGCATGGATGAGAAATTTGGACCCCTCAAAATGCTAAGGACACATATTGGCTCAAGCTCAAGACTCTACATTTTACTTTTAGTGATCCAAGATCACATTGAGTCCATAGGAAAAACCAATACTATTAAAAGGGGTTGAGGTGTTGCTTAATGGGTTACTTGCTCAAAATGCTTAGTGATATGCTCCAAAACCCTCAACTACCTTCTCATATCCACATATCTCCCAAACCAAAATTCAAACTCGGCCCCACCGAAACTTTCTATCCGGTGCCACCGAGTTCAGTTGACATAGCCACTGCCACAAAACCCTAGTCACCTCGGTCGCACCGAGATGGGATTGCAAACTCTCTGTTTCCCTTCATAACTTTTCGGTCCAACCGAGATGAGTGATCGGTCCCACCGAGTTCGTAATGCAAACTCTCTGTTTCCCTTTCGTAACGTTTCGGTCTCACTGAGATGAGCGAATCGGTCCCACCGAGTTTGCTTGACCAACTCTCTGGTTAGCTTGTTACCAAAATCGGTCCCACCGAGTTTGTGTAATTATTCTCACCAAGATTATGTTATGCCCTAACCCCAATGAAATCGGTCCCACCGAGTTGACATGTCAGTCCCACCGAAAAGCCTAACATTCACATTTTGAACTAAATCGGTCTGACCAAGTTTCATGATTTAGTCCGCCCGAGTTCGGTGATTTGTGTGTAACGGTTAGATTTTGTGTGGCGGCTATATATACCCCTCCACCTACTCTTCATTCGTGGAGAGAGCCATCAGAACATGCCTACACTTCCATCATACATTTTCTGAGAGAGAACCACCTACTCATGTGTTGAGGTCAAGATATTCCATTCCAACCATATGAATCTTGATCTCTAGCCTTCTCCAAGTTGCTTTCCACTCAAATCATCTTTCCACCAAATCCATATCTGTGTGAGAGAGTTGAGTGTTGGGGAGACTATCATTTGAAGCACAAGAGCAAGGAGTTCATCATCAACACACAATCTATTACCTTTTGGAGAGTGGTGTCTCCTAGATTGGTTAGGTGTAACTTGGGAGCCTCCATCAAGATTGTGGAGTTGAACCAAGGAGTTTGTACGGGCAAGGAGATCGCCTACTTCGTGAAGATCTATCTTAGTCAGGCAAGTCCTTCGTGGGAAATGGCCATGGTGGGATAGACAAGGTTGCTTCTTCGTGGACCCTTCGTGGGTGGAGCCCTCCGTGGACTCGCGCAACCATTACCCTTCGTGGGTTGAAGTCTCCATCAACGTGGATGTACGATAGCAGCACCTATCGGAACCACGCCAAAAATCTCCGTGTCTACATTGTGTTTGCTCCCTCCAAACTCCTCCCTTTACCTTCATGTGCAATGTCTTACATTCCGCTGCTATACTCTTAGACTTGCATGTGTAGATTGTTTGCTTGACTAGTGCTAAGTTGCTAAAATCTGCCAAGACTTAAAATTGGGAAAAGGCTAGATTTTTATTTGGTCAAGTAGTCTAATCACCCCCCTCTAGACATACTTTGGATCCTACATTTCCTCAACAAGCTCGCGGGCCCTCGCGGCCCGGTCCTCCAAGCGCGTCACGACATCGGTGAAGAAGCAGAGATGGCTGGCATAGTCTTCCACGTGGGGATGAGGGGCGCGCTCTTCGTAAATGGCGCCCAGCGCCTGGTTGGCCCTCGCCCTGAGGTACCGGAGCATAGGAGCATGCTCACGCTGCAGCGTTTGTCGACGACACACCTCATCCCTGCTCTGCTGCGCGAGAGACGCGGCGCCATCAACCTGCTGCTGGAGCGAGAGCAGATCAGCACGAGCGGAGGCCAGGTCAGCCTGGACAAAGATTAGGGCCGCCGTAGTATCCTTCTCACGCTGCTCCGCTTCATCCAGCCTTGACCTGAGGGTGGTGGTTCTGCCCTCAGCTTTGGCCTCCAGGAGTTTCAGCTTCAGGTCGTGTCTATTGGCAAGATTTGCGCGAGTCTTCGCCACCGTACAGTCAACCTCCTCCTGGATCCCGACTTCATGCGCGCTGATGGCGTCCTTAGCCTGGGCGACCTGGCGCTCCCTCGTCTCCAACCGTTCAAGCTCGAGGCTGCGCTCCGAGGCCTCCAGCATCAGCACTTCCTCGCGCTTCAAGATCTCCTTCTCTTCGGAAGGCACTCCCCTCATCGACGCCAAGATAGCCTTGCAAGCCTCAACCTATAGCTCGAGGATGGCATTCAGGGCCTGGAGCTCTTGTGCGCGCTCCTTGGCAGCCTCGCGGCGGCGATCAGTCTCCCTGGCTTCCTCCAAGGCCCGGGCGCTGGCCTCGCGCGAGGCCGCAAGGGACGACTCGGCCTTCGCACTGGCACGCTCGCGCTGAAGACACCCAGGGTTGATGGCCACCTTCAATTGATGCCACTCGTCCGCCAGCCGGATGCCCTCCATCTCAAGGCGGGCGTCAACATCGACAAGCTCTTCCCCGAGCTGGCTCAAGCGCCCATCGCTTCCAGGAAGAGCTCATGACGGACAGCGTCGTGCCCGCGCGCAAGCTCAAACGCATGGCCGGGTTTGTCCTCTGCACCAAGGACCGTTGAGGAAACTTGAGGTGGCTCACCTACTCCTAGCAGGGGGCTGGAGACCGGTGCCTTCCCCGTCACCTTCCGGGCCTCAGCGGAGGCCCTGCGGGGCGGAGCCACGTTGCTCGAGGAAGAGGCCAAGTCTGAGGTCGCCCAGCCGCGGGTGATGACCAGTGGAGGGGCCCTCGGCACGCTTTCAGCATCCTAGGCAGGACCACGAAGGAGGGATGACAAGAGCGCGGGTCAAGACGCCTGGTCGGTGTGTCCACCTCCCCAGCAGGCCTCGCACCACGCGCGGTGGCCTGGTAGGAAGTGCTCAGGGTCAGCGGAGGGTCCGGAGTAGGCGGAGGTCGCTCTCGGGAGATTTCGCCACCCTAGCAGAAGGGACCCTAAAGAATTGCGGTCAGGAGGAGATGCAACACTCAGGAAATTACGAAGATAAGGTACTCACTCGTCTACGGCAATGTACTTCCTCTGCTTCAATGGCCGGGAGGCGTCACCGCTGCAGCTTGGAGACCCCTTCCTCTTGCGTTGCGCTTTGAAGTTTAGTCGGAGCCGGCCGAAGCCCTGGAGGCGGTCACCAGTACCAGGCGCGGCTGGTGTGGCTCCTGAGGAGGCGACCTCAGGAGTGTTGGGCTGCGTCGACTTCTCGGCTTCCGCTTCGTGACAGCTCGCCAGGGCCTCGGGGGCTTCAGCCTCAGGAGCATCAGACTATGTCAGCCCCCCGGCCGCCTCCTCAGGGTGGCTCTCTCGCGCCCCAGGGGCCGTCACTTCATGAGCCCTGAGAAACGCCGGTCCTTCAGTAGCCGCGTCGCCAGCATTCGATAGTGGTTGCCCCCATGCGCCCACTTCTGGGGCGAGCGCCGCGCTGGTGGCGGGCAAGGGAACCATGAAGATAGGGATCTTGCGAGGCCCCTCAAGGCCGATCGGGCGCAACCCCCATTCGTCGAAGGGGGGCATCTGCCTCGCGTACTCCACCTTGTTCGAGCAGCAGTACAAGAGGCAGCCCTCCTCCGGCAGATCGGCTGGCGTTGGGTCACCCGTTAGGAACTCAAGCACAGTCCGATGTGCCTCGGGAGGAAGCTCGGGCGCATGGAGTCTTATGGCGTCCATGCTGCTGGAGAGGGCCCACATCGGTCGAGAGTGGCGCTGGAGCAGAGCGATGCGGCGCCAGATGAACTCCTTTACCACCATGGGCGCTGTCACCCCAAGGTCCTTCCACCTGGTCAGCCGATGCCAGACGTGGGCGAGATGCGAGTCAACGAGCCTCTCGTGCCACCAACCGGAGCTGGGAGCAGCTGGTGCCATCGGGAGCAAGAGCAGGGGGCTAAGCACGCCGGCGTCCACGAACACCCACCGCTTCCGGAATCCGCTCACAGCTAGCGAAAGCTTGAAGTCAATCCCCAAGCCGGCCGTCGCTGCCACGGCCTGGAAGCTCAAGCATCCTGAGCGCTGCCGGGCAACAGTCAGATGCAGTGAGAAGAAATGGCGGAATAAGGCCACGGAGGGAGCAATGCCCACCATGGCATCGCTGACGAAGGCGAAGACGGCAAGAAGAATGATGGACTGGGGATCCAGGTGCAGCGCCTGGACTTGGTAATGAGAGAGCACATCGTTGAAGAAGGCGGAGAAAGGGGGAATCAGGCCAGCCCAGAGGGCGTGAAGATGGATGGGGATCTCAGTGGCCGTCCTGTCGACTGCGGCGCGAGATGCAGGCAAGCCACTGTCTTCCCCCACTCATTGGAGTCGGCGGAGAGCGCTGGGCGAATCTTTTCCAGCGCTTCCTGGTTGAGCACCACCGACCGCTCGACGGCGGGCTCAAAGGCCGGCGCTGCTTCGGCTGATGCTTGGAGCTTCTTCTTTCCCTTCTTCTTCCGACTCGGCGCCATGGCGATGTAGAGGATTGGATCCTGATCGGGTTGGAGGAGGAGGCCGCCATTTTCTGGAAGACAGGGGAGTTGGGAGCGTGCTGCCAACAATGAAGGTGGGGCTGTGTAGACCACGGCGGCCGCCTAGCTAGGCGGATATCAAGGCAGCATGGGGAAACAGAGGCGCCCATGACCTATCAATCGCCACGTGTCAACCAAGGCCGCAGGCAGTTGGGGCCCGCGGCGCTCCGCACTTGCCCTTTGGCTTTGCCTTGAAGCCAAGTTCGAGCGCGCCTTGGGCCCGGGGGCTACTGTCGGCGTCCTGGGAACTGGGGTACCCAAATTTGCCTGCCTGCGGCCCACGGTGTGGATCCACCAATGGCCCGATATGGCCCAGCTTCGACAACAACAACTCAAGACCCTCGCGAGGGGCCAAGCCTCGCGAGGCGGGCGACAACAAGACCTCCCTGGGGGTGGCCTCGCTAGGCTGGCTCCCGAGGAGCGGAGATATCAATGCAGGGGGCACCTCGCGAGGTTCACATGATGTGAGCCATGACGACCAAGGCCAAGCGGGCGCCAGCGGCGCAGAGTACCAGTTTCCTCTTTCGTGCTAAAGAGGCAGGCGCAGGCGAGGAGTCCCGAGGCATCAGGCAAAGGTTTCCATATCCGTGCAATGAGACCAAGACCAACAGGACGGCAGGACAGAGGTCATCGCAGAGCCCACAACAGCGTCACCGTCAGAGCCTTTGGCAGGCGAAGACCACCTTTTGTCAGGATATCCTGTACTAGTTGCCCCCTTCAAACTTGGCCGTTGTGGGATCCCTTCCCGCCTACATTTGGCAAGAGGACTGGGGCCCCTATAAATAGGACTAGCCACCATCATAGGAAGGAGGACTCCTCTTGGACGGATCATTCGGATCACCTGAGGGAGTCCTGGACTAAGGGGTCCTCGGGCGTCCGGCCTGTTAGCCATGGGCCGGACTAATGGGCTGTGAAGATAGAAAGACCAAAGACTCTACCCATGTCCGGATGGGACGCTCCTTGGCGTGGAAGGCAAGCTTGGCGACCGAATATGAAGATTCCTTTCTTTGTAACCGACCTTATGTAACCCTAGGTCCCTCCGGTGCCTATATAAACCGGAGGGCTAGGTCTGTAGAGGCGAAGATACACAAATATAGTCATACAGGCTAGACTTCTAGGGTTTTAGCCATTACGATCTCGTGGTAGATCAACTCTTGTAAAACTCATATTCATCAAGATCAATCAAGCAGGAAGTAGGGTATTACCTCCACAGAGAGGGCCCGAACCTGGGTAAACATTGTGTCCCCCGTCTCCTGTTACCATCGACCTTAGACACACAGTTCGGGACCCCCTACCCGAGATCTGCCGGTTTTGACACCGACATTGGTGCTTTCATTGAGAGTTCCACTGTGACATTGACGATAGGATCGATTGCTCGCCTTGTTCTCAAGGATAATATCACCTCTGGAGGAGCACTAGCCCCAGGCCAAACCCTCCGGCTGGGTGGCTTTACCTTGACCGCCCGTTCAGCCGTTAAGCCGATGATGACCTCTCAGGTCATCGAAAATCCCCTTTGCATTGACTCCGAACACTCCAAGCAGATGGATCCGGTGGAGCTTTCGTCTTTAAACGAGCTCTTAGATCACATCGCCGTCCTAGGGGTCGCTACACTACGATCGAATTGGGCTTAAACCCGATCAGAGAGAAATCAAAGTTCCACCGATCACCCACCAGACAGCGGTAGTCAAGGAGTGAGGCGACAACTCTTCCTCCATACTGAGGACGGACTATGTCCGGATCTCTGACCTCGAAGAATGGGACACCCACCTGCGAAGAGATGCATCTTGTCCTCTGAACATAGAATCGGACGACAAGCCTAAAAAATCAGTTGATATCCCGGTGCCTGGTCCGTTGAGTCCGGAAGATCTTCAGACTCCGGATCCAAAATTGGGTCAAGGTTCAGATTTAAATCCACCCACCCACCCGGACATAAGCGCTCTCAGGAGCATACAACAGCAGTCTCAGGAAACGGTCCATCACTTCTGGGCCAGATTCCTTCTTGTCAAAGACAAGATGAAAGATTGCTGCGACGAAGACGCGATCTCAGCGTTCCGCACCAATTGCATGGATGAAGGAATCCTCAACGCCATCAACTACCATCGCATATTACACTTCGCTGACTTGGCAACCATTGTACAGAAGTATAGCGCAATGGAAAGCGCTTGGAAAACTCAGGCAGCTCGTTGGGAACCATCGGTCCCCACTCAACCCATCATTCAGGCGGAAAGGGCGCACCCTCGTGGCACGCCCGGTCCAATAGTAAAGAAATACAAGCCCACTACGGGGCGCGGAACCGTTCTGGAAGGATGGCTCGATGGGCCATGCAAAATACACACAACACCGGATAACATACCAACCCATAGCCTTAGAGCATGTTGGATACTCCGGCAAGTGGCCAAGAGCGGCGAGGATATCCTCACCAAGAATACCCCAGAACAACACCCCCCGGAAGACGACAACCTCAAAGTATTGAAGGTCTTCGAGACATTTGCTTCAAACAATAGGCGCAAAAGGGCACTCCACGAACTCGCCGAAGTCTGCCAAATCGCAGCAATAAACCTTTGGAATGACACGGCTATAACTTTTAATGCTAGTGACGAACCAAAATACAGGACAGTCCGAGCACCAGCTGCCTTGGTCCTCATTCCAATCGTAGACGGCTTTCGGCTCACCAAGGTTCTCATGGACGGCGGCAGCGGACTAAACCTCATTTATGAGGATAAACTCCACAAAATGGAAATAGATAGGAGCCGCATCGAGCAAAGCAGCACGACCTTCCGAGGAATCATTCCCAGTTGGGAGGCGCGGTGTGCGGGAAAAATCACACTTGACGTGGTATTCGGCACACCGGAGAATTACCGGTCCAAAGAGATAACCTTCCAAGTGGCCCCTTTCAACAATGGATATCACGCCCTCTTGGGGCGAGATGCATTTGCACGCTTCCAAGCTATACCTCATTACGGGTACATGAAGCTTAAGATGCCCGGGCCCAACAGCACAATCACTCTCGCCAGTGATCCGGACATAGCACTCCGCGCCAAAAATAAGACCGCATCCCTCGCCCTTGAGGCATTATCTGAAGCCTTCGCGGCCGAAGAGTTAACCGCACTGCGCTCCACGGTGGACAGGGACGATGTGATCCTAGACAAACGACCCAAATCGACCTCCTTCAAGCCGGCAGAAGAAATAGTCAAATTCCATGTCCATCCAACGGACCCCAACAAGACAGCATCTATCGGGGCACAACTCAACCCAACGGTCGATGCCACGCTACGAGAGTTCCTGCGTGAAAATTGGGACATATTCGCCTAGCACCCTTCTGACATGCCAGGAATCCCACGCAGGCTAGCCGAACACAGCCTCAATATCTTAAAGGGATATAAATCGGTCAAACAAACACTGCGGCATTTTTCTGAACCCAAATGACAAGCTATGGGAGAAGAGCTAGCCAAGTTACTCGAAGCTAGATTCATGAGAGAAATCAAACACCTGGACTAGCTAGCAAACCTGGTGATGGTACCAAAGAAGGATAAGTCCTGGCGCCTATGCGTCAATTTCAAAGACCTCAACAAGGCTTGCCCTAAGGATCCCTTCCCCCTCCCTCGCATGGATCAGATCATTGATGCAACCGCAGGACACGATTTGTTGTGTTTCCTTGATGCGTACTCCGGATACCATCAGATCAAGATGAAGGAGTCTGATCAGCCGCAACGGCATTCATTACCCCATATGGGCCTTTCTGCTTCAACACTATGCCTTTCGGGCTCAAAAACGCTGGCGCCACTTACCAACGCATGATTCAAACATGCCTGGAGAAGCAGATCGGCAAGACAGTTGAAGCATATGTGGATGACGTCGTCATCAAAACCAGGCACGTCGAGTCACTGATAGACGATTTACGTCTCACATTTAACAACCTCCGTGCATATGACATCAAGCTCAATCCAGAAAAGTGTGTTTTCGGCGTCCCCGCTGGAAAACCGTTGGGCTTCATCATTTCCAATAGAAGAATTGAAGCAAATCCAGCCAAAATCCGAGCTTTGTCACAATTGGCTACGCCAACGGACCTTAAACAGGTCCAAAAACTCACCGGTTGCGTGGCAGCTCTAAGCCGCTTTATCTCCAGATTGGGAGAAAAGGCATTGCCCCTCTATCACCTTTTACGGCGCACCAATCACTTCGAGTGGACAGATGCGGCAACGGCCGGAGTAGAAGAAATAAAAGCCCTTCTAGCAAGCAACCCAATCCCGGCCGCGCCGAACATCAGCGAACCCATGTTATTATACATATCGGCAACACACCAGGTGGTGAGCGCCGTGCTCGTCGTTGAACGAGAACAGGACGGACACAAATTCCCGCTTCAGAAGCCAGTATATTATGTATCCACTGTCCTTACACCATGAAAATCCCGGTACCCTCATTATCAAAAGATAGCATACGCGGTCTTCATGGCATCCCGGAAGCTACGACACTACTTCCAGGAGTGTTCTGTCACGGTGGCTTCCGAAGTACCACTCAATGACATAATAAACAACCGCGATGCTACGGGCCGGATTGCCAAATGGGCCATTGATCTCCTTCCATTTGACATAACATACAAACCACGTCGAGCCATTAAATCCCAAGTACTGGTGGACTTCGTCGCTGAATGGACTGAGGCTGAACTCCCTAAAGAGTATGGCACATATTCCAACTAGGTTATGTATTTTGATGGTTCCAAAATGCTGGCAGGACTAGGAGCGGGCGTCGTTTTAACGTCCCCCACTGGAGACGTCGTCCAGTACGTACTTCAAATATTATACACAGACTCCAATAACGCAGCCGAATACGAGGCCTTATTACATGGTCTTCGGATGGCTGTCTCCATGGGCATACAACGCCTGGAAGTGCGTGGGGACTCAAACCTCGCAATATCTCAAATAAATGGACACTTCGATGCCAAAGATCCGAAGATGGCGGCTTATCGCAATGCCGTCCTAAAAATGTCGGCTCGGTTCGAGGGGCTCGAGTTTCATCACGTGGCCCGAGAAAGTAATCAAGCGGCGGACGTTCTTGCTCGCATCGGCGCCAAGTGCAACCCCGTCCCACCTAACATCTTACTGTAAAGGCTTTTTAAGCCATCCGTGGTGTGGCAAGGGGAGAGCGGCAACACCAGTCCGGATCCGAACACAACCCCAGATCCCGAACACACCGATATCATCGAGGGCTCAGCCACCGACATAACACCGTCGGCCCATCTCATTATGGCAGTCATTGCCCCATGGACCAAACCCTTCTTGGCCTACTTTAATAGGAAAGAACTCCCCGAGGATCAGAATGAGGCCCGCCGCATTGTCCGACGTTCGAAGGCCTACAAGGTTCACGACGGAGAGCTCTACAAGAAAAGCGCTACCGGAGTCCTCCAAAGATGTATCTCCGAGGAGGAGGGACGGCAGCTCCTGGCTGAAATTCATGCCGGTCTCGGCGGTCACCATGCCGCAGCTCGGGCCCTTGTTAGCAAGGCCTTCCGTACAGGTTTTTATTGGCCAACGGCCCGAGCAGACGCACAGGACCTTGTCCAATGTTGCGTCAGATGGCAGCTTTTCACCAACCAGAGCCATATGCCACCCACTGCTCTACAAACAATCCCCATCACTTGGCCTTTTGCGGTCTGGGGGCTTGATATGGTCGGACCCCTTAAAGGAGGAAGCCATAAGAAAAAAATATCTGCTGGTCATGGTGGATAAATTCACTAAGTGGATAGAGGCCAAACCAGTTAAAATGGCCGAAGCCGGACCAATGATAGACTTTATATCCGGCGCTATACACCGTTATGGTGTTCCACACAGCATCATCACCGATAATGGCTCCAACTTTACAGCCGATGAGGTAACAAATTGGTGCGCCAATCTAGGCATTAAGCTCGATTACGCCTCCGTCTATCACCCGCAAACAAACGGTCAAGTCGAATGGGCGTCTTATTATGAGTGGCATCAAACCCAGGTTGGTGCGGTCTTTGAAGGAATCAGACAAGCAATGGGTTGAGGATCTCGACTCCGTACTCTGGGGGCTGCGGACCACGCCCAATCGCACTACCGGATACACACCTTTTTTTGGTGTACGGCGCAGAGGCTATGTTACCCTGTGACATCATTCATGACTCACCTCGAGTGCGCATGTACGAAGAGAGAGAGGCCGAGCTCGATCGGCAGGATAGCCTAGACGCCCTGGAGGAGGAGCGCGACGTTGCAAAAGCCCGTTCCGCATTTTATCAACAACAGGCCCGCAAATATCAAAGCAAAGAAGTACAGGCCAAGACTTATAATGTTGGCGAACTTGTTCTACGCTTGCCGGAGAAGAAAAAGGACAAACTCAAGCCCAAATGGGAGGGTCCCTTCATCATTGACGAAGTTCTCACTGGAGGAGCGTACCGCCTGCGTGATGCGTCAGACAATCGCCTAGAGCCGAACCACTCGAACGCGGCCAGACTCCGAAGATTCTACGCCTAGCGCTGAACTCTTTGTTCGTTTCCTTCTCCTTATTGTTCCCATTGCTTTTTCCTCTCTTTTCGCTTTTTTCCTCTTTTGTTAGCCTTAAAGCTTTTCGTGCGGCTCAACCGTGCACCTGTGACATACACATACTCAAATATGTACGTCCATTATGCCTGGGGGCTCCTTTGACAGAAGCTTGTTAATGTTATTTTTTGAGCATCCAGCTCATCACATATGCGCATTTTCCCCGTATGTACCTTTTCTCCACCATTATATGCATCGCTATGACTTAAGTTTTGGCTAAGCTGGGTTGCCTGGCTCCTGTGTTTATGCCCTACGTTCCCGTTAGTTCGGCTAGGGCATAAAGGGAGCACCTCTGCGATTGTTACTACCGGGTCATCCAGATGTGTACCTCAGACTGGGTGAAGCCGAAAGCTAGCGTTCTTAAGGGAATATTCGGTCGTTGGATTAAAGATGTTTTTTGCATTCACCCCATTATGAACTCCAGAGGTTACTTATACTGCGATTGTTCCAGTCACAGTTCGGACATGCATTTTTACGCATGCACACCCAGGGAAAGGAACCCTTAACCGAACTATTCTCTCTGGAAGATGTTTCTTACAATCATAATGTAATATAACATAACTAGCCGAATACAACTTGTCTGTTCAAGCTACTATGACCCCTACGCGTGGTTTCCACGCATACCCCGGTCTATTTTACCAGTCAGGTATTCGGAAACACTCTGCACCTTCCGTCCAGAGGTCGAAGCGAAAAGGTCTACCATGACAATCGTTTTACAATTCGGCTAGAAGGAAAGTACATAGTCACTTGGACTAAAAAAATTCCGCTTCTATCCCGTCCAGCAGGCTGTCTAACTTGCAATCCTGCTGGGAATACTTGGCGGCTACTTTTACTTGGTCATATACCAAATTAACGGGAACTTCTTTCCCATCTGACCCTAGAGGTCCGACCCGAGCCATATGATTCGGATCAAGCTTGGTGTACCGTGTTTTCACCATGGCCCAGGTTTCTCGTGCACCTTCCCGGCAGGCCGATATCTTCCACAATCAAAAGCGCCACCGCGCTCCCTTGAATAGCTCTATGAGCTCCTCCACCTTACCTGGAGGGGAGGCAGATGGCCACAAGGCCTTGGCAATGCTTCGCATCGCCTGCCGAGCCTGCTCGTGCATATGCAACAGCTCTTGCAGCAGATCGCCTGAGAATCCGGACATCTGCTCTTCGGGACGACCGGTCAGCATACCTGCAGACATAATTCTGTTAGTCCCTTTCATCTCTGAACTACACGGAGGTAAGTGTGACCACATACCAAATATACTGCCGCACATACTCTTATTTTCCTTCACGGAATCAGCCAGCTGGGCCCGTACATCTTTCAGTTCTTCGCCCAGCTGGGTGTGGGCATCCTGCAGCTTGTTTTTCTCGTTTCTGACTTGTGTCAGCACATGTTCGCCCGCGGCCAGCAGCCTTTTGGCTTCTTGTTCTTCCGTTTGGGCGGCTTTTAGTTGCCCCTTCAGTTGATCTGACGATCCTGTCATAAGATGAGCTACAGTATCAGCATCGCCGGTGTATAATCATGTTTTCTAGATGGAGGGAAGCATTACCAAGTGATGCGTTTTTGGATTTTTCCAGTTCGGCGGTAACAACAGTTAGCTGTGTCTGACACTTTTCTAGCTCTCGGGTTAGCAGGTCGTTCTTCTCCGTAAGAACCTGGTTATAACGATCCTCAAATCAGTTGTACCAACTGCTTCAAGTCTCGGGGGCTACTGGCATATGGTTATCATATTCGGACAAAATAAACTTACCTGCACATCTTTTAAATGTTGATTCGTGGCTCTGCTAAACCCATCTCGAGCAGCTCGGATGTATGCATCAGCCGAGCTGGAGGCATTAAATGCCTCTTCTGAAAAGCTAGGGTCTCGTAAAACGGCCATTCGGCACCGATGATTCATGGCGCTCTCCACTTGCGAGTTGGTGACGGATACATCATCCGAATCCTCGGCCGGAGGACAATCCGGCGCCAGCCCCGTGTCAGCCCCCGTCTTTACGACATGATCTAGATCCCGGCTGGGGTGAGTATGACCAGTCGGACCCCCGGACATAGTCTGGCACACTCTTTTCCTGATACAAGATAAACATATAAGTCACAATTGGATGCGACTACTGAAGAACATATTTGCAAATCCATACCTCTTCGATGAAGGCTTGCCCGGTGTGGGGGCCGCTCTCTTTGGAGATGCCCCTGGGGCAGCATGGCGCGCCGAACACCTCCCCTTTTGAGCACAGGACGGTGCGGTGGGTGAGGCAGAATGAGAGAACTCTTTCGGATGAGATGTCTCCTGATTACTTATGTGTGAAGCAGGGAGAAGACCGGGATAATCGGCGATGATGGCCACTTCTGTGCCGTCGTAGCTCGCCTGGTAAAACACCCCGTCCTCGAGCACCACAAATATATCCGGATCCTCTTCGAAACTAGGGTCGAGATCCCGATTGTGGCCCTCGGGCTGCGGGGTGGGGCTGTGAAGCCCCTCGGAAATCTTTCACCAGTGCTGTTATAAATGGATGGATTAATTGAAAATAGCTCGGGGGGTGGAGTAAGTAGAGGAGTTGGGACTTACCCAACTAGGAGGACTGTACATGGAAAATCTATCTCTGCGCTTGATTCGTAGAAATTCCTCCTCCTCCCCTTTGAACAGTTCGGCCAATATTTTGGCTAGAGCGGCGGGGGTATCCGGACCCTTCCTGCCGCAGCAGGAGGCGTCATCCTCCCCATTGTAGTGCCACATGGGAAGCCCTCTGTACTGGAGTGGCTGAACCCCCCGTACTATGGAAGTCACCATTACTTCGACTATGGATAATCCGGACTGAGCGAGCATCCTTATCTTGCTCATGAGTTGACAAACATCTGCAGTATCTTCCTCCTCGAGGCTCCGAGGGCGCCAGCTGTGGTGTTTCTTCAAAGGAACGCTTGTGAACTCGGGAAGACCCCTCCGAACAGGGTCTGGAAGTGCGACGTCCTCAATATAGAACCATTCGGAAGGCCACTCTTCGGATGCCTTCTTTGGTGTGCCGGGTAGGTATCCAGTCTCGGCGATGCGCCATATTTCGGCTCTGCCCACTTCGAATATTGACCCCTCGTGGTTGTGCGGGACGAGACAGAATAGCTTTCTCCACAATTCAAAATGGGCCTCACAACCCAAGAATAGCTCGCAAAGGGCGACGTAACCCGCTATATGCAGGATGGAGGCAGGGGTAAAGTTGTGCAGTTGGAGGCCGTAGTACTCCAGAAGCCCTCGGAGGAAGGGATGAATTGGAAATCCGGCACCTCTTAGCAGAAAAGGGACAAAGCACACTCGTTACCCCTGGATGGATTGGGGAAATGTTCAGCCTGAGCCCCGCCATTGAAGAAGGTCAATCCTGCTCGAACAGGGACCAAATCCGCAAGAGGAAGGAATCCCTGTGTTTGCAGCTTCTCCGACTGACCATGGGATACGGAGCACCTCTCCCACTCACCTTTTTCTGGGCCGCAGGGATGGGAGGAGGAGCTGGGAGCGCTGGCCATATTAAAGTGGTCTTTCCTAGCAATCTCTGAGGATTTTTCCGCGTGGTGTCGAATGGATCTGAGATCAAATCTCTTTAAATAGACACTCTTCCTCGCCTGGCCGGGGGGCTATCTTCAAAAATACCCTGACCTCTCGCATTCGCTTGACCCGTGGAAGCTGAAGTTGTTGATACACAGAAGTTGAGGGGTCTGACATTAAATGGAAGGCCGAATACATCACTTTGAAGTGATCGGAGGAGGAACCCGCCTTGCAATGCCGAAGACAATCTGCGCGCCGGACACCTCGTCATTGAAGCCTGGTTCGGGTGCTACTGAGGGAGTCCTAGACTAAGGGATCCTCGGGCGTCTGGTCTGTTAGCCATGGGTTGGACTAACGGGCTGTGAAGATACAAAGACCGAAGACTCTACCCGTGTCCGGATGGAACTCTCCTTGGCGTGGAAGGCAAGCTTGGCGACCGAATATGAAGATTCCTTTCTCTGTAACCGACCTTATGTAACCCTAGGTCCCTCTGGTGCCTATCTAAACCGGCTAGGTCTGTAGAGGCGAAGATACACAAATATAGTCATACAGGATAGACTTCTAGGGTTTTAGCCATTACGATCTCGTGGTAGATCAACTCTTGTAATACTCATATTCATCAAGATCAATCAAGCAGGAAGTAGGGTATTACCTCCACAGAGAGGGCCCGAACCTGGGTAAACATTGTGTCCCCCGTCTCCTGTTACCATCGAACTTAGACGCACAGTTCGGGACACCCTACCCGAGATCCGCCGGTTTTGACACCGACATTACCCTCACACACACCAGCTCATAGAGCTCAAGAACACCTCTCCTCCGGAGGCTGTTCGCCCATTGTACTAGTTCATCCTTAGCCTTCGAGGCAATCCACCACCACCACACTGGAGTAGGGTATTACACCACAATGATGGCCCGAACCAGTATAAATCTCCGGGTCTCATCTTCTTTGGGTTCGACGAGCTAGGCCGTGAGATCGTTGAGCGCGCGAGCTAGAGAGAGTTCTTCGTGCGCACCCCAGAGTTCGAAACTCATGAGGGTTTGCCGGAACCCAGAATCCGACAGAGTTCATATCCGATCTAGGTGTCATACCTAGTGCATCGGGTCCAATGAAAATCTTTTGTGGCCATACTGGTGCAATTGCCTTGGCAAAGGAATCCAGATTTCACAAGAGAACCAAGCACATCAAGAGACGCTTCAATTCCATCCGTCATCAAGTGTCGGAAGGGGACATTGAGATTTGGAAGATACATACGGATCTGAATGTTGCAGACCCATTGACTAAGCCTCTTCCACGTGCAAAACATGATCAGCACCAAAACTCCATGGATGTTAGAATCATTACTTTGTAATCTAGATTATTGACTCTAGTGCAAGTGGGAGACTGAAGGAAATATGCCCTAGAGGCAATAAGAAAGTTATTATTTATTTCCTTATTTCATGATAAATGTTTATTATTCATGCTAGAATTGTATTAACCGGAAACTTAGTACATGTGTGAATACATAGACAAAACATAAGTGTCCCTAGTATGCCTCTACTTGACTAGCACGTTTATCAAAGATGGTTATGTTTCCTAACCATAGACATGTGTTGTCATTTGATGAATGGGATCACATCACTAGGAGAATGATGTGATGGACAAGACCCATTCGTTAGCTTAGCATTATGATCGTTACAGCTTCATTGCTATTGCTTTCTTCATGACTTATACATGTTCCTCGGACTATGAGATTATGCAACTCCCGAATACCGGAGGAACAATTTGTGTGCTATCAAACGTCACAACGTAAATGGGTGATTATAAAGATGCTCTACAGGTGTCTCCGAAGGTATTTTTTGGGTTGGCATAGATCGAGATTAGGATTTGTCACTCCGTGTTTCGGAGAGGTATCTCTAGGCCCTCTCGGTAATTCTCATCATTGTAAGCCTTGCAAGCAATGTGACTAATGAGTTAGTTCCGGGATGAAGTATTACAGAACGAGTAAAGAGACTTGCCGGTAAGGAGATTGAACTAGGTATGATGATACCGACGATCGAATCTCGGGCAAGTAACATACCGATGACAAAGGGAACAACATATGTTGTTATGCGGTTTGACCGATAAAGATCTTCGTAGAATATATAGGAGCCAATATGAGCATCTAGGTTTCGCTATTGGTTATTGACCGGAGATGTGTCTCGATCATGTCTACATAGTTCTCGAAGATCTTTAACGTTCGATGACAATTTGTATTGTGAGTTATGTGTTTTGATGACCGAAGTTTGTTCAGAGTACCGGATGTGATCACGGACGTGATGAGGAGTCTCGAAATGGTTGAGACATAAAGATTGATATATTGGACCATGTTATTCAGACACCGGAAGTGTTCCGGATAGTTTCGGATAAAAACGGAGTGCCAGAGGCGTTACCAGAACCCCTCGGGGAGTTGAGGGGCCTTAGTGGGAAGGAGAGGCAGCGACCAGAAGGGGGCGCATGCCCCCCCAAGCCCAGTCCAAATTGGACAAGGGGTTGGGGCACGGCCCCCCTCTCCCTCCCTTCCCCCTTCTCCTTTAGGTGGAAACCTACTAGGACTTGGAGTCCTAGTAGGATTCCCCTTCTCTCGGCATGCCTAGCTTGGCCGGCCGGCCTCCCCCTCCCTCCTTTATATACGGGGGTAGGAGGTACCCTAGAACACACACGTTTCTCTTAACCGTGTGCGGTGCCCTCCTCCACAGTTACACACCTCGATCATATCGCCGCACTGCTTAGGCGAAGCCCTGCGCCGGTAACATCATCATCACCGTCACCACGCCGTCGTGCTGATGAAAATCACCCTCGTCCTCAACTGGATCAAGAGCACGAGGGACGTCATCGAGCTGAACGTGTGCTGAACGCGGAGGTTCCGTACGTTTGGTACTTGAATCGGTTGGATCACGAAGAAGTTCGACTACATCAACCGCGTTACTATACACTTCCGCTTTTGGTTTACGAGGGTACGTGGACACACTCTGCCCTCTCGTTGCTATGCATCTCCTAGATAGATCTTGTGTGATCATAGGAATTTTTTTGAAATTACCGCGTTCCCCAACACCTTCATGGGACCCAAGCGGCACCGGCCTCCCGTGTTCTACTTCTCCTTGATGATGGTGGCGGATGCGGAGGCGATGGCCACAGGCAGGGGAGTCTCGGCCACAGAAATGGGAGACGCGGTTGCAAACACGGGAGGCGCAGTATGAGGCAGCGACGACGCTCGTGCTCCCCGCTGTGCCGGCGTGGAGCAACTCGCCGCTCCTCATCGAGCTAGCCTGGAGCGGTGAGTTGCTGAACCGCGCGCCGGCTTGGGGCGGCAACTGGCTCCACCGGGCGAGGGGAGGGAGGTGGATCAGCGAGCTGCATAGCTCGTATCCGGCGGGCTCGGCGGGCCACCCAGCCGGCTTGGATGCCGGGTAACTACTCTTTGTAAGCCATTATAAGAGTGGACAAAATGCTGAAGGAGGAGATAGGAGAGCGGCGAAGGTGTGCGATTCTTGGCCGGCGTCTGGCCTCATTTAAATAGGAGATTAAATAGACGGCGGACGGGAGGAGCTCGGCCGGCGTTGCATTTAATGCCAGCCCGGTCATGAACGGACGTGTGTCCAGAGTGGATTTCTTGGCTTCCACACGGGTTTCATGGAGGCGTTTGAATGCAGCAAGGAGGCGTGTTCAGCCGAGCGTGCAGCAAGCAGTGCCCTCGACTCTGACGTACGACACCGCGCCGTTCTTCCACTAACGTGTGGGCTCGTACCTGGCCTGCATGTCAGTGACCCAACGTAGGCAGCGCACGGCAGAGGAGCTTTTGGTGGGCCAGGGCGGTCAGAAGTGGGCATTTCATAAACCGATGATTGTTCATTGAGAATTTTAAAATTTTCATATATACGTTGATAGCCCGTTCGATACGTTGTGATTCATAAAGACCGCTGCAAACATCAATGTTCTGCTTATCACAGATAAGATTGATTAATACCCGTAAAAATCCATGTGCTTAACAAAGGGTGCATGCACGTATAGGTTGAGCATGTGTCTTGCGTCGTGTGCTGTGTGCATGCAGGCGTGCGAGTGTTGCATGCGTGCGTGTGTATGTTTCATTGTTGCATGCATGTGTGCGTGCATGCGTGTGTTCGTGAGTGCATGTGTACGTGTCAATGTTGCACGTCTGCATGCGTGCGTGTGTTCGTGAGTGCATGTGTACGTGTCAGTGATGCACGCCTGCAGGTGTGCGTGTGTTTGTGCGAGTGTTGCATGCGTGCATGTGTACGTGCGGGGTGAGGCTACACGTCAGTCGACTGACTTTTTCATCTCTGGTCAGTCGATTTTCTAGCCGTTGGATACGAAATCAAGGGCCTGCAGTTCATCTTCAACCTCCACCCCCCTGAGCCGCCAGCCACCACCGGCTGAACTACCGGCCCCCGCCGCCCCGCTCGCCCCGAAACCACTCCCCACCGCCAGTCCACCGCCGCCCCGGCCCATCCCTCTAGGCCCCCTCACGCCGAACTTTTTCTCTGGCGATCCCCACGCCACCGCCCAATCACCCCGCCCCCCACCGCCGGTGACTGCCAACCAGAGGTCTCACGACTTCGAGTCCCCACCGACCACTAATTTATTACCATTTCTGTCTTTCATATACGCGCTGACGGATGGGCCCTGTGGTAATGTGCGCTGCTGAATGTGGACCTTTGACTGGTCAATTGATCGTGTCATCAACAAATTACGTAGCTGTATGGTGAGCCACTGACCGTATGATCACCATAAAATGTATTTTATTAACACAGTACAGACTCAAACTACCATTTCTTTCTTTCATATACGTGCTAACAGGTGAGCCCCACGGTTACGCGCGCCGATGGTGCAACACTAGTTGCACCACGTGGAACGTTTGACTGGTCAATTGATCATGTCATCAATAAATACGGAGTTGTACGGGTGAGCCAGTGACCGTATAGTCCCGACATGTATTTTTTAACACGGTACAAACACAAGCGCTCATATATACGCGCAAACACTCACCGCTATAAGCGCAGACACGCAGACCCTACCCCTATGAGCACCTTCGAGAGAGTGAGCCAGCATATGATCTTGAGATTTTACGAAGTCACCATGGGTGCCTCGTAGGCGAGGGGAATGTTTCCTCCCACTGAACGCACATCGCCGGAAAATACTGAAATTAATCCAGGATAAATGCGAGCACCAGGACTTTAACCCTGGTGGGCTCGGGAAACTACTGTCCTCCTAACCATCCAACCACAGGTTGGTTAGCACCACAAAATGTATGTGGTGACCGTGAAGAGCTTATTCTGAAGTCCAGTGACCATATCGTGCTTTCGCTTCAAACACAATGAGCGTAAGTGTCGTCAACAAAATACCGAGCACACATTAAATACAATGTCCGTCAATGTCATCAAAAAAATACGGAGATGTATCATGAGCTAGATACCGTATGATCACCATGAGAATGTATACGGTGACCGTAATGAGCATATTCTGAAGTCCAGTGACCGTATAGTGCTTTCGCTTGAAATACAGTGACCGTCATGCGTGAATGTGTTAGGGACATGCATACTTTTAGAGGGCCGTGAGATAGTTTGTGTGCGTACATGAAAGTGGTGTAGAAAGAGGGGGTGTCCGGTGGAGACAAGGAGAGATATGCCCTTTGTTTCTCTTTCCCGTGACTAATATTTTAGGAGAAAATATAAACATTCACAATGCAGAACAAATATTTTTGGATTCACCATGCAATTAACTTTCATGTATAACATTGTACTATTATATATGCTTATTTTCTTATTGGTCGATTGCGTTTGTGGTGTGGTGGGCACATCATTTCTAGTTGTGGTGGGTCAACGTGATGACTCATGGGTTGGTTCCATCCTGCGCCACATAGGTTGGACCGAGACGCATTATACGAAGACCCATGTGGAGGACTCGGCGTAGAAGACGAAGCTACCACAATCGTGGAGGACTCTATCCCCATTGATGATAAGCCGACTATATATGATTTGTAACCCTAGGCCCTGAGTTTGTTATAGAAGCCCGGGGGCTAGTTCGTCGATAGTATATAACTATATACACACACACGCACAATGCCTGGTATTCACGTGTACTTTGTAAACACCCCTATCACAAATATACAGTACCAGGAGTAGGCTTTTTCCACAACTGCAAGGTCCCGGACTTGGGTAAAACTTTGCCTCGTATTACCATCCAGCCTAACAGTGAGGGATATCCTACCGAATGATCTGATGGAATCGTATCTGTCAACTACTAAGAGAGAGGTATGTCTGTGGAGGGGGGGCAATGTGTGTGAGAGAGGCCTAAAGATAATGTGCGTGCGGGAGACACGTAGGCACATATATGTGCGTATAGAGGGCTAGTAGAGACCGTGTGTGTGTGTATATATGCATGTGAGAGAAATAGTGTTTTCCAACTGAGATTAGTGAAAAGGGTGGTACATAGTAGTCAGAAAGAGAGAGGGAGATATATAGAGAGTGTGTGCATGAGACACCCCGACACCCCTGGGAGAGATTGTGAGCATGTGTGAGAGAGAAATGCCGATGTATATAAAGTGTGTGCACTTATGCGTTAGATAGAGAGATATATAGCGCGTGTGTGAGAATGGGCCGAGGCATACTGCATCTACGTGTAAAAGGCGGTTCTCATTAAATTAAATTATAAATGGCATATTATTTTTGGATGAGATCCTGGATTTTGCAATTTGCGTATGAACGAAAATCGGTCTATCATACACCCATACTCTATTGAATTCTAGCATGTGCATGTGTTTATTTCATATTATTGATCCATAGAGTGAGAGCGGTTTGAAATACAGAGAATGCATTTCTTTTGCAATTCATATATAAACATTAATTAGTGCACTCCATGTTGTTAGTGTGAATCACTTTATACATTTGTCACTTACATGGTACATTCCAAATTGCTAGCTACGAAATAGAATACATGTTGAATTCAACATAAAGGGGGTTTCGAAGATTCGAATTCATAGGAAGTGCATTCTTCTATTTGAATCCGAGATAATGGCATTTGCAAATCAGATCTAAAAGGGGGCATCAATCTTTGTTGTGCGTTTGAACATGCTATATATTCATATGCATGTCTAACTATTTTTTTGCAACCAAGGAGATTATATCTGGAAGCATGCATGAACTAAGGTAAGTTGCATATTTTTTAATATATACTCGTGTATAATGTATATTCAAATGTACCCCCTCCATTCCAAAATAATCGTAGTTTTAGGATTTTCAAGAGTCTAGATTTGTGAAGTTTGACAAATCCTGAAAGTTCAATTCAGGAGAACCGAAAACGTTAATGCTTTTGCTCCCAAATATTGAACGAAGCGCCAAATAAGCCTCTGGTCACCTGAAACCGCGCGAGACTAATGTTTGGTGGTAGGAAATTACTGTCCTGACTCTGGCCCATGTAGCCTATCGGCCCGATGTCTAAAGGTCTAAACCGGGGCAGGTTTGTAACATCACCAAGACGCCAGTTGATACTTCTCCAACGTATCTACTTTTCCTAACGCTTTTCCTCTTGTTTTGGACACTAATTTGCATGATTTGAATGAAACTAACCCCGGACTGACGTTGTTTTCAGCAGAACCACCATGGTGTTGTTTTTGTGTAGAAATAAAAGTTCTCGAAATGGAACGAAACTTTGCAAGGAATTTTTATTTGATAAATACGAATTTTTGGAGCCAAGACCTATCGGAGAGGGGCCCCTGGATGGGCACAACCCACCAGTGCGCACCCCCTCTCCTGGCGTGCTCAGGTGGGTTGTCCCCACCTGGTGGCCTCGCTGACCCTGAAACCGACGCTATAAAATCCTATTTTTCCAGAAAAAAAGGAGGGAGAAAGAATTATCACAATCCACGGGACGGAGCCGCCGTCACCTCCTGTTCTTCATCGAGAGGCCAAATCTGGAGTCCGTTCGGGGCTCCGGAGAGGGGGGTCTTCGTTCTTCATCATCACCAACCCTTCTCCATCACCAATTCCATGATGTTCCCGCCCGGGAGTGAGTAATTCCTTTGTAGGCTCGCTGGTCGGTGAGGAGTTGGATGGGATTCATCATGTAATCGAGTTAGTTTTGTTAGGGCTTGATCCTTAGTATCCACTATGTTCTAAGATTGATGTTGCTATGACTTTGCCATGCTTAATGCTTGCCACTTTGGGCCCGGGTGCCATGAACTCAGATCTGAACCGTTTATGTTATCATAATTATATCCATGTTTTAGATCCAATCTTGCAAGTTATAGTCACCTACTACGTGTTATGATCCGGTAACCCCGGAGTGACAGAAACCGGGACTTCTGCCGGTGATGACCGTAGTTTGAGGAGTTCATGTATTCACTATGTGTTAATGCTTTGTTCCGGTTCTATATTAAAAGGAGGCCTTAATATCCCTTAGTTTCGAATATGGACCCCGCTGCCACGGGAGGGTAGGACAAAAGATGTCATGCAAGTTCTTTCCATAAGCACGTATGACTATTTACGGAATACATGCCTACATTATATCGATGAACTGGACCTAGTGCCGTATCGCCCTAGGTTATAACTATCTCATGATGAATATCATCCAACGAGTCACCGATCCATTGCCTATGAATTTATCTTATACTGTTCTTGCTAAGTTACTACTACTATCATTACCGTTACACTTGCTACAAAATTACTGCTATCACTATTACTGTTACCGTTACTGTTGCTACTATTATCAAAACTATCAAACTACTTTGCTACTGATCACTTTGCTGCAGATAATTAATCTCCAGGTGTGGTTTAATTGACAACTCAGCTGCTAATACCTTCAAATATTCTTTGGCTCCACTTGTGTCGAATCTATAAATTTGGGTTGAATACTCTACCCTCGAAAACTGTTGCGATCCCTTATACTTGTGGGTTATCAAGACCTTTTTCTGGTGCCGTTGCCGGGGAGCATAGCTATATTTGTTGAGTTACTTGGGATTATTATCAATTTATCACTATGAAGAATCTGAAGGATCCTAAGACTAAAATATTTCCCTCAAGGACGGGGGAGGTAAGGAACTACCATCCAGTTCTGCTTTAGATTCAGCTTCTGTTATGAGTAAACTTGCAACACCACCACAAGCTATTAATTCTGATATGTCGCAAGTTATTGATGATGCTACTTCTGCTATGGATAATGCTTATGATGATGCTAGTACCTTGCTTGATAATGATGATGTGCCACTCGGTGATTTTCTTGATGCACAAATTGCTAGAGTAATACAACATGATGTTGTTGAATCTGATGATGAGCCTGAAACTGAAACTCCTGAAAGACCTGCTAGAACTAGCCTTCCTAGATATGAATTGCCTAAGGTACCAGAAGGTTATGTTATGAATGAGGAGACAACTAGAGATATTCTTGCTTGTAAGGATAGAGATGATCTAGAGAAATTACTATCCAAGTATAAAGGAAAATCTCTGAATGCTAGAATAAAATGTGATCCTAAGTTTGCTACTTCACCTATCTTTATTGATGATTAGGATTATGAATTCTTTGTCGACCCAAAGTTAATTACTTTGGTTGAATCTGATCCTTTCCATGGTTATGAAACTGAAACTGTTGTGGCACATCTTACTAAGTTGAATGACATAGCTACCCTTTTTACTCATGATGAGAAAACTTGCTATTACTTTATTCTCAAATTATTTATGTTCTCATTAAAGGGTGATGTTAAAGCTTGGTACAATACGCTTGCTCCTGGTTGTGTGCGTAGCCCCCAGGATATGATTTACTACTTCTGTGAAAAATATTTTCCTGATCATAAGAAACAAGCTGCCTTACAGGAAATATTTAACTTTGTGCAAACTAAAGAAGAGAGTCTCCCACAAGCTTGGGGGAGGCTTTGCCAATTACTTAATGCTTTGCCTGATCATCCTCTTAAGAAAAATGAAATACTTGAAATCTTCTATAATGGACTAACCGATGCTTCTAGGGACTTCCTAGATAGTTGTGCTGGTTGTGTTTTCAGGGAACGAACTGTGGGACAAGCTGAAGAATTATTGAATAACATATTAATAAATTATGATGATTGGACTCTTCCTGAACCACCGCCTAAACCCACTCTAAAGAAGTGGGGTATATTATATCTCAGTCCTGAAGATATGCGAGATGCAAAGAAATCTATGAAGGAAAAAGGTATTAAAGTTGAGGATGTTAAAAATTTACCTCCTATTGAAGAAATACATGGGCTTAATAGACCACCACTGCCTAAGGTGGTAGAGGTAAATTCTTTAATGAAGTTCAATGATAATGACAATCCTCACAATATGCACCCTAGCCAATGCCTTTATGAGTTTGAAAACTACATTAGAAAACAAGATCACTTCAATGCTAATGTTATGAAACAATTGAAATATAATTCTGATATGATTGCTTGCTTGAGTCACTTGTTATTTAGAATCTCAAATGATGTTAGGGGTGTTGGAAAGCATGCTTCTATGGTTCAAACTCAGTTAGAACAAGTTGCTAAATCACAAAGAGAATTACTTGATGAAATGAATAACAACATACATGACTTTGCTGTTAGAGTTGCAACTAGAGGAGGTAAAATGACTCAGGAACCACTTTATCCTGAGGGACACCCAAAAAGAATTGAACAAGATTCACAAAGAGTTACCACTGATGCACCTAGTCCTTCTAAAAAGAAAAAGAAGAAGAAAAATGATAGGATTTTGATACTTCTAGTGAACCTAAAGTAGAGAAACCTCCTGATAATGAAAATGAAACTTCTATCTCTGATGCTGAAACTTAGTCTGGTAATGAACACTCACTTAGTGATAATGAAAAATATAATGATGAGGTTCATGAAGACACTCAACCAAATAATGAAAAAGAACCAGATAATGATGTTGATATAGAACCACCTGTTGATCTTGATAACTCACAACCTAAGAATAAAAGATATGATAAAAGAGACTTTGTGGCTAGAAAACACGGTAAAGAAAGAGAACCATGGGTTAAAAAACCTATGCCTTTTCCACCCAAGTCAACTAAAAAGAAAGATGATGAAGAATTTGAACGCTTTGCTGAAATGCTGAGGCCAGTCTTTTTGCGTACTCGCTTGACTGATATCTTGAAAATGCCTCCTTATGCAAAGTATATGAAAGACGTCATCACTAATAAGAGAAAAATACATGAAGCTGAAATCTCCACTATGCTTGCTAATTATACTTTCAAAGATGGAGTACCTAAAAAACTTGGAGATCCGGGAATACCAACTATACCTTGCTCTATCAAAAAGAATTATGTGAAAACTGCTTTGTGTGATTTAGGAGCTGGTGTTAGTGTTATGCCTTTATCTTTATATAAAAGACTTGACTTGAATAAACTCACACTTACTGAAATATCTTTGCAAATGGCTGACAAATCAACTGCCATACCTATTGGTATTTGTGAGGATGTGCCCGTTGTTGTTTCTAATGTTACTATTTTGACTGACTTTGTTATACTTGAGATGCCCGAGGACGACAACATGTCGATTATCCTTGGTAGACCCTTCTTGAATACTGCAGGGGCTGTTATTGATTGCAATAAAAGCAAGTCACTTTTCATATCAATGGTAATGAGCACACGGTGCACTTTTCGAAGAAATGATTCCAAGTGAATGGTATTAATGTTATTGAAAAATCTTCGACAATCACTATTGGAAGTTTTCAAATACCTCTACCTACTGTCAGAAAGAAATATGAAATGCTTATTGTTGGGGACATTCATATCCCTATTGAGGTAACTTAGTGATTTACGAAAGTTCTTCGGTTTCATACTAATCGAAAGTGGTTGTTAATAAGACCTGATCAACCTTATTAATGAATCATTTTTGAGCGGTATGAAGTTGATTCTCTGTTTTTATTAGTTAAATAAAATAAAATGCCATGTTTTATCTGTTTTCTGAATTTCCAGTGCAATAAAAAATGACCCAAAAATAAAAGTTCTCAGAATGCTCTGAAAATTTAATACAATATTTTCTGAATATTTCTTAATTTCTGGTGCAAATAATATCAGAGGGAGGTGCACCAGGTGGGTACAACCCACCTGGGCGCGCCAGGACCCCCAGGCGCGCCCTGGTGGGTTGTGGTCCCCACGTGGGCCCCCTCACTTATCTCTTCATCCTACATGATCACTTACCTCCAGAAAAAAATCTCCATTGCTCTCTCTCTCTCTCCCGTGTTCTTGCTCTCAAACCCGCGGATTTCGATCTCTTTGCTCGAAGCTCCGTTTCCAAAATTGTTTCGGGGGATTGTTGCTTGGTATGTGACTCCATCATTTGTCCAATTAGTTTTTGTTTTAGTGGTTTATATTTTGAATAATTAGCTACTCTTGGTGCTGTTGTAGATGAGCTTGCATGTTAAATTCTTAGAGTTCTAAGTAGTTTGAATGCTTGCTATGGCTTCTATGTATCCCTATGAGTAGTTGTATCATTTTTGTGAAGTTTTGTTGAGAAAAGTTTGTGGGCTAATAAATTTCAGAATTTTTTTCATAGGAAAACCATGAATATATTTCGGAAGTTTGGCTCTAAGAAGAACTCCAAGGGTGTGATTGGGGAGTCATCTAATAGTGATCTCTATCCTCGGAGGTTGGCAGAAGTACGGCCGTGTGAATGGCCGCACACCCCATTCCTGGAGGAGGCTGGAATTCTTCAGGAGTTCACCAAATATGCTGCTAATGCCGGCCTCACCGACTTCATCGCAGATGAGTGTGAACAACACCAAATCCTCACAAACATCTTTGTTCAAAGTTTTACTTTCCTGCCTAGGAATAATCCTCCTGAAATGAGCTTTGATTTATATGCTGAAAACCATCAGATACCACTTACTGAATTTTGTGACATATGCATGATCCCTTCTGATGGGAGCTTAGCCGAGCCTAGGCCGGCTGGGTTTGAGGCCTTTTATCGTACTTTGACAGTGGTAGATGAGAGAGGGGTGTCGGCTACCACTGTCGTTGGCTTGCATTTTCTTGTTGTTCATTACTTTGCACCTTTCATTACAAAGTGCTTGCTTGCTAGGGAGAAGGTAGGTGCACTTAGTTCACCAGACCTTGCTGTTTTACGTCACGCACTAGAGGGTGATAACACTTATAGCTTGGGGGCTATTTTGGCTCGCCGCCTCCACCTTAATAAATCTCAGGGAAAAATATATGGTGGGATTTATGCTACTTGTTTGGCGGCCCACTTTAATGTTGGGATACGCCCTCATGATTATCCTCTGACCAAGGTTTACCTAGACCGCGCCGCCATGGATCACCACCATTTTACTGATATCGAATCTCCTGACATCCCTATTCCATATAACCTGGTTTTTAGTGTGAGGACTCGTGATGTTATTCCATTGCCTGCTCCTGCTTTGTTTGATTCTGTTGCCAGGGGCGGATATAGGATTATGCCTGCGGACATCATCGCCTACCGGAACGCTCAAGCTGCTGCGGATGCAGCACAGGAATCTCAACAGTGGGATGAGTGGATGCCCGCTCCTCAGCACCCCTACTACCCTCCAGGCTACTGATTGATTACCAAGTTAGGCCAAAAGCCTAAGCTTGGGGGAGTACATGTTTCTCACCAACATTATATTCATGTTCACACATATCATTCCATTTGTCGGTGTTCACACTTTTTCATTGTATCATCCATGCTTCGATGTATTTTCTTGCTTTCTTCTTGTGTGTTTGAAAAACTTTAGAAAAACCAATAAAAATAGTTGTAGCAGTTTACTTTCTATGCATGCTTAGTAGTAGTATTAAAAAGAAAACCCAAAAAGATTTCCCGATTCTTCTTTTACTTGTTGGGAGCTTTCCCGTGTAAATAGTTTTTCTCGTTTTTGCTTTTCCCTTTTATTCCCTTGTTCAAGAAAACCAAAAACTCCAAAATATTTCAGTGTGTTTCTCTGAATTTCTTTTCTTTTTATTCGAGTTGTACCGAGGAGAAGACCACGATGAAAATTTTGAGTGGCTCTCACATGAATAATTGTTGAACTAATAAAGAGCATATTTTACCTTGTCTTCTCCTATTGAATAAAATGTTTGCAGATTCCAGCTTAGTCCACGGCATTCTTGCACTATTATTATTTTGATATTGTTCGGCCGTGCAAGCGGAAGGCAATAATGACGATATTCGATGAACTGGCCGTGGCAGAGGGAAACGGGTATGAACTCGACTTGTTCTGTTTGTGTAAATATGTTTAGCCTAGTATCCATGATTCAACCCATTATGATTAAACATGTTTGCAATAACAATTAGAGATTATAGTTTCTCATGCCATGCATAAGTAGCTGGGAGTGGATAATGATTTATCTTGGATATCAACATTGCGTTAAAATGATTGTGATGTCGTATGATGATATGGTATCCTCCTCTGAATGTTCGAGTGGCTTGACTTGGCACATGTTCATGCATGCAGTTGAATCAAAACCAACATAGCCTCTATGATATTTATGTTCATGGTGTTCATATCCTACTCATGCTAGTGTCCAATGTTACTTATGCATAATTCATGTCTATGACCGTTGTTGCTCTCTAGCTAGCCGCTTCTCAATCTAATTGCTAGCCTTCGCCTGTACTAAGTGGGAACTCTGCTTGTACATAAAAAAAATCTTGAACCCAAAGTTATTCCAGATGAGTCCACCACCTACCTATATACAGTATTACCCTGCCGTCCTAAGTAAATTTGCATGTGCCACCTCTAAAAACTTCTAAATAAATATCCGTTTTGTGTGCCTGGATCGTTAAGGAACAACAGGAGGTGGTCGGTATCTTCCATGCTAAGCGGGTTATTCTCAGGACGAGTGTTTATTCACTCGCCATCGCACGAGAAAAGGGCGGTAATGGGCATTCCCAGTCCCGAACTCAAAAATGCAAATAATTAAACAAAACTCCCCCGGGACTATTGTTGGTATGGACGACACCCATTGTTTCGGACAAGCCGTGGAGTGTGATTGATGGTGGAGGGGGAGTAAACCTTTACTTTTATCGCTTGGGAACCGCCACTAGCGTGTTTAGCATGGAAGATATTGATAACTGATGGCCGTGAAGTAAATGAGAAGGGTGCATGTCTCAAAATATCATTTATCTCTATTTTAAAACTTGAGCTCTGGTACCTCTGCAAATCACTGCTTCCCTCTGCGAAGGGGCTATCTATTTACTTTTATGTTGTGTCATCACCTTCTAAAACAAGCGCTAGAACCTGAGAGCACAGCTGTCATGAATTATGCATTGTGTGTAGCTAATGTTGGGTGCATCATGACTCGATCTTTTCTACCATGAATTACAATGTTTAGTCGCCGCTTGAACTTTGGAGGTGCTCTGCATTTATGTTTTGCGGTCTCGAAAAGGGCTAGCGAGATACACTATTGTCATATATTATCATGGTTGTTTTGACAACGTGTTGCTGTTTGAGATATCTTATTCTTGCTCGCTAGCTGATTATGTCATTGATATGAGTTAATATAATTTTTAAGAGTTATTGTCGGCATGGTTAGTTATAATGTTGGCTGAAAACCTGGGTGCTATTTAAGCTTATTTATGCAAACAAGAGAAAAAGAGTTCGTAAAAGTTTTTCTTTTTCACTTTCAATTTATCAACTGAATTGCTTGAGGACAAGCAAAGGTTTAAGCTTGGGGGAGTTGATACGTCTCCAACGTATCTACTTTTCCTAACGCTTTTCCTCTTGTTTTGGACTCTAATTTGCATGATTTGAATGAAACTAACCCCGGACTGACGCTGTTTTCAGCAGAACCACCATGGTGTTGTTTTTGTGCAGAAATAGAAGTTCTTGGAATGGAACGAAACTTTGCGAGCAATTTTTATTTGATAAATAAGAATTTCTGGAGCCAAGACCTACCGGAGAGGGGGCCCTGGGAGGGCACAACCCACCAGGGCGCGCCCCCTCTCCTGGCACACCCAGGTGGGTTGTCCCCACCTGGTGGCCCCGCTGACCCTGAAACCGACGCTATAAAATCCTAATTTTCCAGAAAAAAATGAAGGATAAAGAGTTATCATGATCCATGAGAAGGAGCCGCCGTCACCTCCTGTTCTTCATCGGGAGGCCAGATCTGGAGTCCGTTTGGGGCTCCGGAGAGGGGGATGTTCGTTCTTCGTTATCACCAACCCTTCTCCATTGCCAGTTCCATGATGCTCCCCACCGGGAGTGAGTAATTCCTTCGTAGGCTCGCTGGTCGGTGAGGAGTAGGATGAGATGCATCATGTCATCGAGTTAGTTTGTGAGGGCTTGATCCCTAGTATCCACTATGTTCTAAGATTGATGTTGCTATGACTTTGGCATGCTTTATCACTTTGGGCCCGGGTGCCATGAACTCGGATCTGAACTGTTTATGTTATCATAATTATATCCATGTTTGAGATCCGATCTTCCAAGTTATAGTCACCTACTATGTGTTATGATCCGGTAACCCCGGAGTGATAGAAACCGGGACTTCTTCCGGTGATGACCGTAGTTTGAGGAGTTCATGTATTCACTATGTGTTAATGCTTTGTTCCGGTTCTATATTAAAAGGAGGCCTTAATATCCCTTAGTTACCAATATGGACCCCACTGCCACGGGAGGGTAGGACAAAGGATGTCATGCAAGTTCTTTCCATAAGCACGTATGACTATTTACGGAATACATGCCTACATTATATCGATGAACTGGAGCTAGTGCCGTATCACCCTAGGTTATAACTGTCTCATGATGAATATCATCCAATGAGTCACCGATCCAATGCCCTACGAATTTATCTTATATTGTTCTTGCAAAGTTACTACTGCTATCATTACTGTTATACTTGCTACAAAATCACTTCTATCACTATTACTGTTACCATTACTGTTGCTACTATTATCAAAACTATCAAACTACTTTGGTACTGATCACTTTGCTGCAGATAATTAATCTCCAGGTGTGGTTGAATTGACAACTCAGCTGCTAATACCTTCAAATATTCTTTGGCTCCCCTTGTGTTGAATCTATAAATTTGGGTTGAATACTCTACCCTCAAAAACTGTTGCGATCCCCATTACATGTGGGTTATCAAGACCTTTTTCTGGCGCCGTTGCCGGGGAGCATAGCTACATTTGTTGAGTCACTTGGGATTATTATCAATTTATCACTATGAAGAATCTGAAGGATCCTAAGACTAAGATATTTCCCTCAAGGACGAGGGGAGGTAAGGAACTGCCATCCAGTTCTGGTTTAGATTCACCTTCTGTTCTGAGTAAACTTGCAACACCGCCACATGCTATTAATTCTGATATGTCGCAAGTTATTGATGATGCTACTTCTGCTATGGATAATGCTTATGATGATGCTAGTACCTTGCATGATAATGATGATGTGCCACTTGGTGATTTTCTTGATGCACAAATTGCTAGAGTAATACAACATGATGTTGTTGAATCTGATGATGAGCCTGAAATTGAAACTCCTGAAAGACCTGCTAGAACTAGCCTTCCTAGATATGAATTTCCTAAGGTACCGGAAGGTTATGTTATCAATGAGGAGACAACTAGAGATATTCTTGCTTGTAAGGATAGAGATGATCTAGAGAAATTACTATGCAAGTATAAAGGAAAATCTATAAATGCTAAAATGAAATGTGATCCTAAGTTTGCTACTTCACCTATCTTTGTTGATGATAAACATTATGAATTCTCTGTCGACCCAGAGTTAATTACTTTGGTTGAATCTGATCCTTTCCATGGTTATGAAACAGAAACTGTTGTGGCACATCTTACTAAGTTGAATGACATAGCTACCCTTTTTTACTCATGATGAGAAAACTTGCTATTACTTTATTCTCAAATTATTTCCGTTCTCATTAAAGGGTGATGCTAAAGCTTGGTACAATACTCTTGCTCCTGGTTGTGTGCGTAGCCCCCAGGATATGATTTACTACTTCTCTGAAAAATATTTTCCCGCTCATAAGAAACAAGCTGCCTTACAGGAAATATTTAACTTTTTGCAAACTAAATAAGAGAGTCTCCCATGAGCTTGGGGGAGTCATTGCCAATTACTTAATGCTTTGCCTGATCATCCTCTTAAGAAAAATGAAATACTTGATATCTTCTATAATGGACTAACCGATTCTTCTAGGGACTTCCTAGATAGTTGTGCTGGTTGTGTTTTCACAGAACGGACTATGGGACAAGCTGAAGAATTATTGAATAACATATTGAAAAATTATGACGATTGGAAAATATAGGCCACCCCCTGCAGCTTCATGAGCGGTACAGGCACACAAAAAGGGATTCATTTTGAAAATTAGAGTTGGCACATACAAATTTACTTGGAACGGCGTGGAAATACCACATATAGGTAGGTATGGTGGACTCATTTTGCACAACTTTGGGTTTAAGGAGTTTGATGCACAAGCAGTATTCCCGCTTAGTACAAATGAAGGCTAGCATATAGATTGAGGAGCGACCAACCAAGAACTGAGAACGATCATAAATGAGCATTAAACAAAACTAACACTAAATAATGCAACACAAGTAGGATGTAACTTCATTGCATAACTATTGACTTTCGTGCTTGCATAGGGAACCAGAAACCTTAACACCAACATTCTTACTAGAGCATAATTACTCACCAACATGACTCACATATTACTCTCTCCATATCGCAAAACTATTGCAAAGAATCAAACTTATCATATCCGATGATCTACATGAAAGCTTTTATTTTATCCTTCTTGGATATTCGTCATATTAGGACCAATTTCATAGCTTTTGCAAATTTTCATCACTATTATCAACTCTCAAAATAATATAAGTGAAGCATGAGATTGTTCGACAAACTACTCCAAAAGATATAAGTGAAGATCAAATGAGTAGTTAAGTAAGTAGGTAGCTATGTGAGGACTCTCTCTTATTTAAAAACTTTCAGATCTAAGTATTCTATTAAAGTAGCAATCAAAACAAAATAAAATGAAATTCCAAGAATAGCACACATCATGTGAAGAAGCAAAAACTTAGGCTCAACTGAGGCTAACAGATAATTGTTGATGAAGAAAGGTGGGATGCCTACCGGGGCATCCCCAAGCTTAGATGCTTGAGAATTATTGGAATATTATCTTGGGATGCCCTGGGCATCCCCAATCTTGAGATTTTGTGTCTCCTTAATTCCTTTTACATCACGGTTTCTCTAAATCTCAAAAACTTCATCCACACAAAACACAACAAGAACTCGTGAGATAAGTTAGTATAAATCAATGCAAAACCTTATAATTCTCTACTATCGCAAATCACTAAAATTATGGTTTAACATTGCATACTAAATGCCTCTGCATATTTAATAATCCTATCCTCAAATAGAATCATTAAACAAGAAAACATAAGCAAACAATGCAAACATAACAGCAATTTGTCTATACAAGACAGTCTGTAAAGAATGCAAGAAGATCCATATTTCTCTGACTCAAAAATTCCAAAAAAATACCACACAACTTGTTCTCGTAGACTCGTGTTGGGCCTCCAAGCGCAGAGTTTTGTTAGACATTAGCAAATTTTCGTCAAGTGGATTACCTAAAGTTTATCAATCCGTGGGAGGCGTAGGATGAAGATGGTCTCTCTCAAGCAACCCTGCAACCAAATAACAAAGAGTCTCTTGTGTCCCCAACACACCAAATACAATGGTAAATTGTATAGGTGCACTAGTTCGGCGAAGAGATAGTGATACAAGTGTAGTAATTATAGTAGATATTGATTTGTAATAGGAACAATAAAAAACAGCAAGGTAGCAAGTAACAAAAGTGAGCACAAACGGTATTACAATGCTTGAAAATGAGGCCTAGGGTTCATACTTTCGCTAGTGCAATATCTCAACAATGTTAATATAATTGGACCATATAACCATCCCTCAATGTGCGATGAAGAATCACTCCAAAGTTCTTATGTAGCGGAGAACATAAGACGAAGTTTTTTGTAGGGTATGAAACCACCTCAAAGTTATTCTTTTCTATCAATCTTTTGAGCAATCCCTACAAGTGTCACAAACAGCCCTAGAGTTCATACTAAAATAACACCATATGATACACATCAACCAACTCTAATGTCACCTAGATACTCCCATGTCATCGCAAGTATCCATGAGTTGATTATATGATATGCATCAAACAATTTCAGATTCATAATACTCAATCCAACACAAAGAACTTCAAAGAGTGCCCTGAGATTTCTACCGGAGAAACAAAGACGAAAATGTGCATCAACCCCTATGCATAGATTACCCCAATGTCACCTCGGGAACCTGCGAGTTAAGTGCCATAACATATATCAAGTGAATCAATATGATACCCTATTGTCACCACGGGTATTCATAGCAAGACATACATCAAGTGTTCTCAAATCCAGAAAAGTATTAAATCTGACAAAAGTGAAATCTCAAAGGTAGAACTCAATTCATCACAACAAGATAGAGAGGGAAAAACACCATCTGATCCACCTATATTAACAAAGCTCGCGATACATCAAGATCGTGTCAAATCAAGAACACGAGAGAGAGAGAGAGAACAAACACATATCTACTAGTAGAAACCCTCAGCCCCGAGGGTGGACTACTCCCTCCTCATCATGGTGGCCGCCGGGATGATGAAGATGGCCTCCGCTGATGATTTCCCCCTCCAGCAGAGTGCTGGAACAGGGTCCAGATTGGTTTTTCGTGGCTACAGAGGCTTGCGGTATTGGAACTTCTCATCTAGGGTTATTTCTAGGGGTTTCTGTATTTATGGATTTTTTGACATCGGTCTCACGCTGAGGGGGTCCACGAGGGGCCCACTAGGTACCAGGGCACGCCAGAGGGGGGTGGCGCGCCCTAGTGGGTAGTGGCCACCCCCTTATCTTCTGGTCCTCCCACATAGCTTCTAGTGCCTCTTTTGTTCCAAAAAAATCATCAAAAAGTTTCACTGCATTTGGAGAACTTTTATTTCTGCACAAAAAGCAACACGACTGTAGTTTTGCTGAAAACAGTATCAGTCAGGGTTAGTTCGATACAAATCATACCAAAACCATAAAAAATTGTTGTAAACATGGCATGAATACTTCATAAATTATAGATACGTTGGATACGTATAGATTGTACTTGAAGTCCCTCGAACGTTGATGACGATCCCGCGAACCGCCCACGAACGATCCCTCGAACGGAAGACCGAAAGCACGGCCTCTCTACTTGGTTGCAAGCGTACCTTCTTCATGATCTGGCAACGCTTCACCATCCAGAGCTAATCGTCGCCGGAGAATTAGAGGGAGGATATTAGAACCACACGGGGCTTCTAATTATGAGGATTAGAGGAGGCTAGGGCTAGCTCTAATTAGTCATCTAGGACCAACAAGAACTAGAACTAGATCAACTAAAGGAGGCTCCAAAACTTGTATCTCAATAGGGTGGAAATCCTCTAGTATATATAGGATTGGGGGGAGAGGGGGCTGCCACCAAGGGGGAAAGAGCCCCCTTGGGGCGCCGGCCAAGGGAGGGGGGTAGGACTCCCCCTCCAAGTAGGATCCCCCCCCTAAAGGAAAGGGGGCGCCTCCCTTGTTGGGCCCTTGTGGCCCAACTCCTTCTCCACCTCTTGGCCTTATTTGGCCCGTTGATATTAAATTAAATATATTTTTACTCTAAACATTTTCAGAGCATTATATATATAATAACATCTCTGGAAACATTTTCCACCTATATATATTAATCGGTAATACCCGGTATTACCCGATATTTGCCGAAACCCTTCTGGTGACCCCGAAACGCTCCCGGAACCTCTCGGAACTATTCCGGATATTAATGAAACAATTCCACAAATATATTCTCATCACTCCCGTCCTACTAACACTCAACAGATCATGACTACCTTAAGCTTGTGACCACGTAGGTTCGATAACCATGGACATGTAGGAAACCCCTACGTTCAATGGCAGATAGCAGAAGCGTGGACATCCATATCGGTCCCTATGATTACACGAATGATATTCGAGTGAACCTTGGTTATCATGTGATGTTACTTTTGCTTCATAATACTTTACAAAACCCGGTGTGCATGGGTATCCTCCTGAGTCATCCCATGCTCACTATACCATTGCTCCCGCTACTGGTTTTGTTCTTCTTTCTCATTGATGTGTTCCGGCATCCCTGTGACATAGTCACCTGCGTCTGGCCAGACGATGATGGATGCCGTCCCACTGAGAGGTCCCTAAGAATATGTCTCCATCGCCGGAGGAGCAAATCCCACTATCGAGCAGTTCAGTCACTTGTCAAACTTTCTGGTGAGCCTGAAAGTTGCCGTTATGATCACCTTCTTACAGAGGACATTTGAGCAACCCCCAAAGCCCACCATCTGGTAGGAAGTGACCGATACACTCTCATGGTTTGAGGAACTAAAACACATGCTAACACTTGGTGTTAGAATAGATGATTTCAGACGATATGATCACATAGTACAACAGACCAGTATTGGGTCGATTCAATATGATCGTTCTTCTAACGTCATACCCACAGTGTTGTTTTAGGACTACCGTTACACTTACGATATCCTAAGATCCGGAAAATGTGATCACTGTGGCACCCTAGCTCAGAGAGACCGGAACACCCCGTATTCCAGCCCAGAGATCAAGTCTTCCGATATAACAGGGAATTACATTGGCACGACAACACTACGCATGTCAAGGTTGCTCTATGCTAGCAGTAGAATAACTCATAGTAGCAGAACACGACGACAATGATGGACTCCACTCCACAGGGATTCTGGCTGTAACGCTTATCCTAGCTCGCAAACTCGGGATCCTCGGCAAACAAGCAATCACGGCATGACCTGCAAACTGGCATGACATGCCAGGTGAGTACTTTGAATGCACTCTCAAGCTCACAACAACCAAAAGCAACCAAGACAAACAATAGCATGGCATTTACAGGTTAAACAATGATGAGCATGATACCACTATAACACATAAGCATGGCATGACATGAACATGTTGAACATCACACAACTAGAACCATATGAAATGAACATGGCATGTTACTCATGATGTGAACAGGATAATACTAGGATGCAGCATGTTTGCGGTATCATGAACAAAGGGTTATCTCGTAACCACCTCATGTATTGATACATCTCCAATGTATCTATAATTTATGAAGTATTCATGCTATTATATTATCATTCTTGGATGTTTTACAATCATTTTATAGCATATTTATATCATTTTTTGGAACTAACCTATTAACATAGTGCCCAGTGCCAGTTGTTGTTTTTTGCTTGTTTTTTACATTGCAGAAAATCAATACCAAATGGAGTCCAAATGCAGCGAATTTTTTTGGAGATTTTTTATGGACCAGAAGACACAACTTGGGCCAAAGAAGTACCATAGGGGTGCCCCGAGGGGGCACAACCCACCTGGGCGCGCCCTGGTGGGTTGTGCCCACCTCGGTGGCCTCCCGCACCGCCTCTTCGCCCTATAAATTGCAAAATGTTCCAAAACCTCTGGAGACAACCCTAGATCGGAAGTTCCACCGCCACAAGCCTCTGTATCCATGAAAACCAATCTAGACTCACTTCCGGCACCCTGGCGGAGGGGGAGATAATCACCGAGGCCATCTTCATCATCCTTATGGTCTCCATGATGAGGAGGGAGTAGTCCACCCTCGGGGCTGAGGGTTTGTACCAGTAGCTATGTGTTTAATCTATCTCTCTCTCATGTTCTTGATGGCACGATCTTGATGTATCGCGGGCTTTGTTAATATAGTTGGATCATATGGTGTTTCTCCCTCTCTATCTTGTTGTGATGAATTGAGTTTTCCCTTTGAGATTTCGTTTTATCGGATTGAATATACTTTTATGGATTTGAGAGCACTTGATATATCTCTTGCATATGAATACCCATGGTGACAATGGGGTATTATATTCATTCACTTGATATATGTTTTGGCACTCAACTCGCGGATCCCCGAGGTGACATTGGGGTAATCTATGCATAGGGGTTGATGCACGTTTTCGTCTTGTTTCTCTGGTAGAAATCTTGGGGCACTCTTTGTGGTTCTTCGTGTTGGACTGAGTATTATGAATCTGAAATTGTTTGATGCGTATCATATAATTAACTCATGGATAGTTGTGGTGACATTGGAGTATCTAGGTGACATTAGTGTTGGTTGATGCATTTCATATGGTGTTATTTCAGTACGAACTCTTGGATAGATCGAACAGAAAGAATAACTTTGTGTTATTTTAGTACAAACTCTTGAATAGATAGAGCGGGAAGAATAACTTTAAGGTGGTTTCGTACCCTACAAACAATTTCTTCCTATGTTCTCCACTAAATTAGAACTTTGGAGTGATTCTTCATCGCACGTTGAGGGATGGTTATATGATCCAATTACATTAGCATTGTTGAGAGATTGCACTGGCGAAAGTACGGACCCTAGGCCTTGTTTTTAAGCATTGCAATACCGTTTGGGCTCACTTTTATCACTTCCTACCTTGTTGTTTTTATTTATTCATATTATAAAAATATATTTCTACCATCCATATTACAATTTTATCACTATCTCTTCGCCGAACTAGTGCACCTATACGATTTGCCATTGTATTGGCTGTGTTGGGGACACAAGAGATTTCTTCTATTTGATTGCAGGTTTTTTTGAGAGAGACCATGTTCATCCTACGCCTCCCATAGATTGATAAACCTTAGGTCATCCACTTGAGGGAAATTGCTACTGTCCTACAAAACTCTGCGCTTGGAGGCCCAACACGAGTCTACAAGAATAAAGTTGCGTAGTAGACATCAAGCTCTTTTCTGGCGCCGTTGCCGGGGGGTTAGGTAAGCGGCACTCACATCCCGTCAACGAAGCTCTTTTCTGGCACCGTTGCCGGGGAGGTGAGTGCTTGAAGGTATATCTTTAGATCTTGCAATTGAAACTTTTAGGTTCTTGTTTTATCGCTAGTTTGGTTTATAAAAGAAAACTACAAAAAAATGCATTTGAGGTGGTCTCATATTGTTCATCTTTATAATATCTTTCTTGAAAATGATAGATCAGAAAATTGTGCTCAATTGATAGAAGAAGAATTCAATAAAATGTTTGGCATAAAATCTTTGAATGATGAGCATGATTGCAATGTTGTTAGTATGAATTCTTTGGATATCCATGATGCTAATGATATGCAAAGCCATAAGCTTGGGTATGCTATGTTTGATGAAGATAATATTTTTAGTCCCCCAAGTTTTGATGAGCAAATTTATTATGATGATTGCTTGCCTCCTATTTATGATGATTATATTGATGAAAGTGGGTTTGGAAGAGTGTCAACTCTAGGTACTAGTGATCCCACTATTTTGGAGGGTGTTGAATCTTATTGTGATAATTATGAAAGTGGATTTGGAGAGGTCATGACTTTATTTAGTGATGAATCCACTATTTTGGAAGAGGTTTCAATTGACTATGACAACAAAGTTGCTATCTATGATAATTATGGTGATGACATGTATGCTACAGAGAATAATGATAACCATGGAACTTGTCATCATGATTTTAATTTTCAATCCCATGATAGTTATTTTGTTGAGTTTGCTCCCACTATTATGAATGAGAATAAATTTGCTTATGTGGAGAGTAACAAAATCTCTATGCATATGTATCATGAAAAGAATGCTTTATGTGATAGTTATATTGTTGAATTCATTCATGATGCCACTGAAAATTATTATGAGAGAGGAATATATGCTTCTATATATCTCACTAATATCAAGTTTTCTCTCTTTATGATGAAAGTTTTGAAGTCATGCTTGTTTTGCCTTCCTATGCTAGTTGATTCTTGCTCCCGTACATTGTTTGCTCACAAAATCCCTATGCATAAGAAGTGGGTTAGACTTAAATGTGCTTGCCATGTGTTTCATGATGCTCTTGTTATGTTTCAATTCTTATCTTTCATGCGAGTATCATTGAAATAATCATGCCTACTAAAAGGCATTAAAGAAAAGCACTTGTTGGGAGACAACCCAACACTTTTACCTACTATTTTTGTGTGTTTACCTGATTATGCTACTGCAGTAATCTTGTTTTATAGCTTTTTTCCAATAAAGTGCCAAGTAAAGCCTTTGGGATAGTGTGGATGATACTTGACTTGATTCCGTGCAAAAACAGAAGCTTTTGCGCTTAGTCCAGGAATTTTGAAAATTCACTGGAACATGATTTTGCGCTAAATTTTTTCTAGATGCTTGATATACAAATTCCCTACGATGTCCTAATTTTTTAGAATTTGTGGAGTAGCAGAAGTATGGTAGTTGTCCAGATCATTACAGACTGTTCTGTTTTTGACACATTCTTTTTTCCATGCATAGTTTGCTTGTTTTCTAGTTTTATGGCTTATATTGCTCAATATAAATTGTGGAAATGAAAAGGTACAGTAGGCATTGTGTGAGAACATATATGAATTTTGTCTTTGACAGTACCAAAGTGAACGATTTGTCTTTATCATACTAACCTATCTCACAAAGTTCCGTTAAGTTTTGTGTGATTGAAGTTTTCAATTTTTGCGTCAGATATCGATATGAGGAGAATAAGGAGTGGCAAGAACCAAAGCTTGGGGATACCCAAGGCACCCCAAGGTAATATTCAAGGAATATCCAAGCAACTCGGCGTGGGGATGCCTCGGAAGGCATCCCCTCTTTCGTCTCCAACAATATCGGTAACCTTACTTGAGGCTATATTTTCATTCGTCACATGATATGTGTTTTGCTTGGAGCGTCATTTTATTTTCTTAGGATGTGCTTACTGTTATTTAGAATAATGTTTTGCATCTTTTATTTCAATAAAAATGTCAAGTATAGCCTTCACCATGCTTATTAACCAAGTATATGAGTTGCTGTTTCAAAACAGAAAGTTTATCGCTGTTGCAAACATTCTCTAGAAAAGTCAGTATGTGATAAAATATTGAAACTTTTTGCACAATAAGCTATGATAAATTTTCTACAACGTGGTTAGTTTTCAGAATTTTTGGAGTCAGAAAAGTATGGATGTTCTTGCATTCTTTACACATTGTCCTGTTTAGATAGATTGCTGTTATGTTTGCATATGTTTGCTTGTTTAATGATTCTATTTGAGGATAGAAATATTAAATATGCAGAGGAATTTAGTATGCAATGTTAAATAATAATTTTAGTGATTTGCCGCAGTAGAGAATGATAAGGTTTTGCATTGTTTTATACTAACTTATCTCACGAGTTCTTGTTGAGTTTTGTGTGGATGAAAATTTTAAGATTTAGGGAAACCGTGATATAAAAGGAATTAAGGAGACACAAAAGCTCAAGCTTGGGGATGCCCAAGGCATACCAAGTTAATATTTCAACAAGTCTCAAGCATCTAAACTTGGGGATGCCCCGGTAGGCATCCCACCTTTCTTCTTCAACAATTATCAGTTAGTATCGGTTGAGCCTAAGTTTTTGCTTCTTCACATGAGTTGTGCTATTCTTGGAATTTAATTTTGTTTTGTTTTTCTTGATGTTTTACTAAAATACTTAGATCTTAAAGTTTTTAAATACGAGAGAGTCCTCAATTAGCTACCCCTTTACTTAACTACTCGCTTGATCTTCACTTATATCTTTTTGGAGTAGTTTGTCTTTTACTCTCGTGCTTCACTTATATCCAATGAGTAATTGTTGAATGAATTGAATGTCATGAAGTTGAAATTATGTGTTCATATCATGCCTAGTAGTGGCTTCACATTGGGTTTAGAAAGTGAAATCTTTTGAAGCTTAACAATCACAATATTGGTCATACAAGCGATTCATGAATGATTAGTATAAGGAAGAGAACTTTCACATACAAATATATTATCTTGGACATCTTCTATGATTGTGAATACCCATTAATTATTTTCACACTTGAGCAAATTAGTTGAAGTTGTACAAGGAAGACAACGTAATGAGTTATGGTTGTGTATATTTGCATAGAAGTTATATTGTCATGGATCCTCCAACATGTGGTGTTTGCCTAGGATCGTTTGCTAGCCAAAAATTCGTACTAAGTAGAGATACTACATGTGCATCCAAAAACCCTTGAACCCAGTTTCTTGCCATGAGTGTCCACCATACCTACATATGGATTTAATAAGATCCGTCAAGTAAGTTGTCATCGGTGCATAAAGCAATAAAATTTGCTCCTAAATATGTTTGATCTTTTATTGTAAGGAAAATTGAGCATTGTACGAACTTGTGATGACAAAGTAATAAAAGCGACGGACTGCATAATAAAGGTTGCTATCATAAGGGGCAATATAACACGACGTTCCTTTACATTAAGAGCTTGGGCATCCAACAAAAAAAAAGCATGACAACCTCTGCTTCCCTCTGCGAAGGGCCTATCTTTTAATTTTCAGTACTTACTTTTATGCAAAGAGTCAATAGTATGAATTCTCATTTCAACCTCAATTATTCTCTAGTTGGCAAGAATCATGAGGTGTGGAAAGATCTAGGCACATATGACCAGTCAAATATTTGATCATGATTTATTTTTGTTGACAATTGTCTCTATGATAAATGAGTTGGGAGGTGAAACATTAAGCCCTATCTTTCTCTGTGTTCGATGGATGCCTTTTGTTCTAAGAATATGCTTTGAGTAGTAGCAATCATGGAAGACTATATGATGATTGAGTATGTGGAGATCTTACTTAGGCTCTGTTGAATAAGTTGAATTGCAATTGTTTGGTGACTAAGAATATATGTTATTGAGTTTCAAGAGAATTCATTGTTTGAACCTTAACATGTGAATTGGTTGCTACTATAACATGAGAAGTTTTATGAGAAAGAATTGCTGTTATGATGCTAGAAAAAGTGATTGAAATTATCATTGATCAAACTTGTGCACTTTGCTAGCATTCACACTTCATAAATTATTTCTTTTATCATTTACCTGCTCGAGGACGAATAGGAATTAAGCTTGGGGATGCTGATACATCTCCAATGTATCTATAATTTATGAAGTATTCATGCTATTATATTATCATTCTTGGATGTTTTACAATCATATAGATACTTTGTATCATTTTTTGGGACTAACCTATTGACATTGTGCCCAGTGCCAATTGTTGTTTTTTGCTTGTTTTGTACATCGCAGAAAATCAATAACAAACGGAGTCCAAATGCAGCAAATTTTTTGGAGTTTTTTTGGACCAGAAGACACAACTTGGGCCAAAGAAGTACCAGAGGGGTGCCCCAAGGGGGCACAACCCACCTGGGCGCGCCCTGGTGGGTTTTGCCCACCTCGGTGGCCTCCCGCACCGCCTCTTTGCCCTATAATTTGCCAAATGTTCCAAAACCCCGGAGACAACCCTAGATCGGAAGTTCCGCCCCCGCAAGCCTCTATATCCACGAAAAGCAATATGGACCCTGTTCCGGAACCCTGCCAGAGGGGGAGATCATCACCGGAGGCCATCTTCATCATCCCTATGGTCTCCATGATGAGGAGGGAGTAGTCCACCCTCGGGGCTGAGGGTTTGTACCAGTAGCTATGTGTTTAATATCTCTCTCTCTCTCTCGTGTTCTTGATGGCACGATCTTGATGTATCGCGGGCTTTGTTAATATAGTTGGATCATATGGTGTCTCTCCCTCTCTATCTTGTTGTGATGAATTGAATTTTCCCTTTGAGATTTCGTTTTATTGGATTGAATACTTTTATGCATTTGAGAGCACTTGATATATGTCTTGCATATGAATACCCGTGGTGACAATGGGGTATTATATTGATTCAGTTGATATATGTTTTGGCACTCAACTCGCAGATTCCCGAGGTGAGATTGGGGTAATCTATGCATAGGGTTTGATACACGTTTTCGTCCTTATTTCTCCGGTAGAAATCTTGGGGCACTCTTTGAGGTTCTTTGTGTTGGATTGAGTATTATGAATCTGAAATTGTCTGATGCGTATTGTATAATTAACTCATGGATACTTGTGGTGACATTGGAGTATGTAGGTGACACTAGAGTTGGTTGATGCGTTTCATATGGTGTTATTTTAGTACGAACTCTTGGATAGATCGAACGGAAAGAATAACTTTGTGTTATTTTAGTATGAACTCTTGAATAGATCAAACGGAAAGAATAACTGTAAGGTGGTTTCGTACCCTACAAAAAATCTTTTCTTATGTTCTCCGCTAGATAAGAACTTGGGAGTGATTCTTCATCGCACGTTGAGGGATGATTATATGATCCAATTACATTAGCACTGTTGAGAGATTGCACCAGCGAAAGTACGGACCCTAGGCCTTGTTTTCAAGCATTGCAATACCGTTTGTGCTCACTTTTATCACTTGCTACCTTGCTGTTTTTATTTATTCAGATTATAAAAATATATTTCTACCATCCATATTACAATTTTATCACCATCTCTTCGCCAAACTAGTGCACCTATACAATTTGCCATTGTATTGGGTGTGTTGGGGACACAAGAGATTTCATGTATTTGATTGCAGGGTTATTTGAGAGAGACCATCTTCATCCTACGCCTCCCACAGATTGATAAACCTTAGGTCATCCACTTGAGGAAAAATTGCTACTGTCCTGCAAAACTCTGCGCTTGGAGGCCCAACACGAGTCTACAAGAATAAAGTTGATTAGTAGACATCATGTATCACTTACCATCATGGTCATCACACGATCACCTCAGGATCAAATCAAGCTTGGTATTAACAATACCGTAGTAATCATCACATGACTGGAAGGAGCTTGACCTTTACCCGTGATTATCGCATAACACCACAAATATCAACCACTTCGGTATCAACGTACCGTTGTGATCCTCTCACGACCACATAATATCAACTATCTTCTTTCCTCATCGAACCAGGGATATTATTAAGCAGGTTATTATTACTGTTGACTCATAGTGTGACCTACTACAAACTAGGCCCATATCCATGGGCGCGGCTATCGATAAATTATACACTCTGCAAAGGTTAGTACACTATAGCCACACTACGGAACCCAGGGCCTCGTGCTCCCATTCAGGTGGACCAACGGCATTCCGACAAAACTGATCTATTGCATGACACTCTCCCGGACACTCTGACCAACTCCCCTCTTGGGCTAAGTCATGGATGGCCCCGATGCCACTCTGGACATTCAACGTCCACCATCGTGGTAAAACAAAAACGGTCCCAAACGGGGACAAAGGGCCGTACAAGAACTACGGGCACACAAGATTATCTCCGCCTACCGGGCCAGGATAGCGCGCACGCATAACCTTCCCTAGTTGGAGGCACGGGCGAGAGGCATGACAATAAACCGAATTTGGACCTTCCCAACAGGCAAGTGTGTCTGCACTGGTCAGCTCGACTCGATGGCACAATGGCTCAGCCAATAGATGTTCAAGTTTGATTAATGTCCGGTTTAACTTGCATGGTGATGGGCTGAGGCATATTAACATGATGAAATAACAATGCATAAGACCATGATATCAACATGAGCATGAATGGGAAGCATAACCATTAACATATGAATCATAGCAACAATATTTATTCTACTGATGCATATGAGCATGGCATAGCGATGATCATGAATAGCATAAGTATAGTAACACTTTAGATGAACATGGCATGATCACTAGCACTGGAAAATAATTACTAGAAAAGAACATGATAAAAACATTCGCAAGAAATCTTTTAATTAACAGATGCAGAATGATCACGACATAGGAACGAGCATAGATCCATAAGCATATACAACATTCACGAAAATATTAACATGCACAAATTATTTAAATATTCAGTTAGAAAACAAAGACTATTGCAAGACCATCATGCAAGTGGCTTTCATGGCCTGCCTTGGGGTGAAGGATTCACCAAGAGGAAATTCGATGAACTCGCGGAAAGATACCCCGGAAACGTTTCTCTTTCGAAGAGGCTCATTAAGGGCAAGGGCAAAATGGTCATTTTTAGAATGTTAGAACATCATGAAAATGATACCAACAGAATGGTCTCGTCGAACAGACAACATGGGCTTTGGAATCGCCTGATTTGGAGATACGATCGCAGAGATATAGACGTTTGACCAGTGACTAATCTGTAAAAAGAATATTCACACACGCCCTCGGCTGGAAAAATAGAAAACGCCTTCTATTGAAATATGTCTTCTGCACAGGGAAGCGCCTTTTTAGCCGAAGAAGAACTAAAGTACGCTTTCTCATACGGAAAACGTATTTTCGTGAATATGCTTTCACTTACTCCACGCTGGCCCGCGGTTAAGTCAACGTCAGGTCGCTGACTGGTGGGGCCGAAAGGGAGGCGGGGCCCGCCTGGTCAGGTCGCTGACTGGTGGGGCCGAAAGGGAGGCGTGCGCCCGGCCGGCTCCGGCCACCTCCGGCCGAGCTGGAGGCACCGGCGGGTTCGGAAGGAAGTCCCGCCTCCACCCAGTGGCTCCACACGCGTCGGGGAATGCCGAAGCGGTGGCGGCTCAGGCGCCCGGGGCGGAGGGCGTTCCGGACTTTGAGACGCGGGCACAGGCATCCCGGGGATGAACCGAAGCGAAGGAGGAGCACCTCAGGGTTTGGAGGTTCTCTGGTTGAGTCTAGGTAGGGAGGGAGGGACGAGAGTGCTTGAATTCGAGCAGGGAGTAGCGGCGGCCATGGTGGCCATTGGAGGCAAGGAGGGGCTCCGGCGACGATTGGGGAGGTCTGGGAGTTGGCTAGAAGATTGGGGAGGAGGCTGGTGTAGTCGCGGGAGCTTGAGGGCGGCTTAAATAGCCGGGGCGACGAGAGGGACGAGCATGGTCACAGAGACACATGTGCCGGTGCTCTGGCGCGAGCAGGCCACGCGTAGGGGAAGGGAGAGACGTCCAGAGGGCTCAGGGCGGCATGGGAGAGCTCGGGCATGCTCGAGAAGGCTCAGGGCGACGCGGTCGACAATCCAGGGAGGTGGGGACGGCGGTCAGAGTGTGGACGCTGCCAGAGCACCGCGTAGGATGTGACCGGAGAGGGGCAGAGCAGTTCGGGGCGATGGCGACGACAGGGGGAGCTACTAGACAAGGCTAGGCGAGGAATGCTCAAAGAAGCGAACGAGGGTGTAACATCCCAAAATTCAAAATTTTGGAATGTTATATTAAATAAATAGTTTGATTGTTGTGTGATTGGTTGTGTGAAATTGAGTGGAATTCGGAACTTTTTTAAAAAATTATGAGAGGGAATAAAAGGACTTTCCCAAAATTTTCCATTTGGATCCCTATTCAATTTTGAGTTCGAAACCCTCTGATAAACAAATAAAATGAGAGGAGGAAAATGACACTCCAAAATCAGAGACAATGTTTTGATTGAGATTCAAATTTGAAGACAGAAAATATTTGCAATTTATTTGAAATCCAAATTCCTTTTCATTTTTGAGTTATTGCAAAAAATATTTTTTTGAAAGTACTTTATTTGATCTTGAAAATAAGTTCATGATATAGAAAAATTTTATTCTGAGAATTTTGATATATAATTTGCCTATTTGAAAAAAATTGATTTAACCATGCTGTTTTTCGTCCGTAAAACAGCTTGGTCCTGATTTTTTCCAAAATGAAAAGGAATTTTGACAGCTTGTGTAATATCTTGCCCCAGTGCCGTACTGAGGAAGATTGGACAGCTTGTGATGTAAGCCATCAAGATTATCATGCCGAGGAAGACTGAATAACTTATGCTCGAAGCTTTCGTCAGCCGGCTTGCTGAAGAAGACTAGTTACCGTACTTCAGAAGCTTCCCCCCTTAATGGCTTGCTGGGGAAGACTCAGTACCTTATGCGGTAGCTTACTGAAGAAGCCTGAGTATCTTGCATGGGAAGTCATCCGCATATCTTGCCGAGGAAGGCTGAGGACTCTTGCATTGTAAGAAGGAAGATTGGAGTTCCTTATACCAGAAGCTTCTGTCTGCAATATGTTGATTAAGTGCCATATATATGCCTGATAACCCACAAGTATAGGGGATCGCAACAGTTTTCGAGGGTAGAGTATTCAACCCAAATTTATTGATTCGACACAAGGGGAGCCAAAGAATATTCTCAAGTATTAGCAGCCGAGTTGTCAATTCAACCACACCTCGAAGACTTAATATCTGCAGCAAAGTAGTATGAAAGTAACGGTAACGGTGGTAAAAGTAACAGTAGCAGTTTTGTAGTAATTGTAACAGTGGCAACGGAAAAGTAACTAAGCAAAGATCAATATGTGAAAAGCTCGTAGGCAATGGATCAGTGATGGATAATTATGTCGGATGCGATTCCTCATGCAACAGTTATAACATAGGGTGACACAGAACTAGCTTCAATTCATCAATGTAATGTAGGCATGTATTTCGCATATAGTCATACGTGCTTATGGAAAAGAACTTGCATGACATCTTTTGTCCTACCCTCCCGTGGCAGCGGGGTCCTATTGTAAACTAAGGGATATTAAGGCCTCCTTTTAATAGAGTACCGGACCAAAGCATTAACACTTAGTGAATACATGAACTCCTCAAACTACGGTCATCACCGGGAGTGGTCCCAGTTATTGTCACTTTGGGGTTGCCGGATCATAACACATAGTAGGTGACTATTGACTTGCAAGATAGGATCAAGAACTCACATATATTCATGAAAACATAATAGGTTCAGATCTGAAATCATGGCACTCAGGCCCTAGTGACAAGCATTAAGCATAGCAAAGACATATCAACATCAATCTTAGAACATAATGGATACTAGGGATCAAACCCTAACAAAACTAACTCGATTACATGATAAATCTCATCCAACCCATCACCGTCCAGCAAGCCTACGATGGAATTACTCACGCACGGTGGTGAGCATCATGAAATTGGTGATGGAGGAAGGTTGATGATGACGACGGTGACAGATTCCCCTCTCCGGAGCCCCGAACGAACGCCAGATCAGCCCTCCCGAGAGAGATTAGGGCTTGGCGGCGGCTCTGTATCGTAAAACGCGATGAATCCTTCTCTTTGTTTTTTTTCTCCCCGAACGTGAATATATAGAGTTGGAGTTGAGGTCGGTGGAGCCTCAGGGGGCCCACGAGGCAGGGGGCGCCCTAGGGGGTGGGTGCGCCCCCCACCCTCGTGGACAGGGTGTGGGCCCACTGGTGTTGATTCTTTCGCCAGTATTTTTTATTTATTCAAAAAATATTCTCCGTGAAGTTTCAGGTCATTCCGAGAACTTTTATTTCTGCACAAAAATAACACCATGGCAATTCTGCTGAAAACAACGTCAGTCCGGGTTAGTGCCATTCAAATCATGGAAGTTAGAGTCCAAAACAAGGGAAAAAGTGTTTGGAGAAGTAGATACGATGGAGACGTATCAACTCCCCCAAGCTTAAACCTTTGCTTGTCCTTAAGCAATTCAGTTGACAAACTGAAAGTGATAAAGAAAAACTTTTATAAACTCTATTTGCTCTTGTTGTTGTAAATATGTAAAGCCAGCATTCAAGTTTTCAGCAAAGATTATGAACCAACCATATTCACAATAACATTTAGGTCTCATGTTTACTCATATCAATGGCATAATCAACTAGCGAGCAATAATAATAAATCTCGGGTAACAACACTTTCTCAAAACAATCATAATATGATATAACAAGATGGTATCTCGCTAGCCCTTTCTGAGACCGCAAAACATAAATGTAGAGCACCTCTGAAGATCAAGGACTGACTAAACATTGTAATTCATGGTAAGGAGATCCAGTCACAGTTATACTCAATGTAAACTAATAGTAATACATGCAAATGACAGCGGTGCTCTCCAACTGGTGCTTTTAATAAGAGGACGATGACTCAACATAAAAGTCGATAGATAGGCCCTTCGCAGAGGGAGGCAGGGATTTGTAGAGGTGCCAGAGCTCGATTTTTTAAATAGAGATAAATAATATTTTGAGTGGCATACTTTCATTGTCAACATAACAACCAAGAGATCTCGATATCTTCCATGCTACACACATTATAGGCGGTTCCCAAACAGAATGGTAAAGTTTATACTCCCCCACCACCAACAAACATCAATCCATGGCTTGTCCGAAACAACGGTTAATTATAGGTTCTTCTCTCCATCGGAACAATAGGGCCGCGCTTTTGTAGTGACCCCGGAGGGGTCCCAGGTTGCTTTGGCGCGCCAACACCTTACGGCACGAGCTGACGACAGCCATGCACCACCTGTGTCCGCGTTCCCGAGGTGTCTATTTTTCTTTGCTAAAGGGGTATTTCCATGGGTTTGCCTTGGTATCGTGTTCATATGCCTCCAACTAACAACAATCCTGGGGGAGTTTTGTTTGCAATTATTTTAATTTAAGCATGGGACTGGGCATCCCGGTTACCAGCCATTTTCTCGTGAATGAGGAGCGGAGTCCACTCCTCGTGAGAATAACCCACCTACCATGGAAGATATAGACATCCCTAGTTGATACATGAGCTATTCGAGCATACAAAACAGAATTTCATTTGAAGGTTTGGAGTTTGGCACATACAAATTTACTTGGAACGGCAGGTAGATACCGCATATAGGAAGGTATGGTGGACTCATATGGAATAACTTTTGGGGTTTATGGAAGTGGATGCACAAGCAGTATTCCCGCTTAGTACAAGTGAAGGCTAGAAAGAGACTGGGAAGCGACCAGCCAGAGAGCGACAACAGTCATGAACATGCATTAAAATTAATCAACACTGAGTGCAAGCATGAGTAGGATATAATTCACCATGAACATAAATATCGTGGAGGCTATGTTGATTTTGTTTCAACTACATGCGTGAACATGTGCCAAGTCAAGCCACTTGAATCGTTCAAAGGAGGATACCACCCTATCATACCACATCACAACTATTTTAATAGCATGTTGGCACGCAAGGTAAACCATTATAAACTCCTAGCTAATTAAGCATGGCATGAGCAACTATAATCTCTAATTGTCATTGCAAACATGTTTCATTCATAATAGGCTGAATCAGGAACGATGAACTAATCATATTTACAAAAACAAGATAGGTCGAGTTCATACCAGCTTCTCTCATCTCAATCAGTCCATCATATATTGTCATTATTGCCTTTCACTTGCACAACCGAACGGTGTGGATAATAATAATAGTGCATGTGCATTGGACTAAGCTGGAATCTGCAAACATTCAATACAAGAGAGAAGACAAGGTAATATGGGCTCTTTGTTAAATCAACAATAATGCATATAAGAGCCACTCAACATTTTCATCATGGTCTTCTCCTCTCGCCCCCCAAAGAAAAGAAAAGAAATAAAACTATTTACATGGGAAAGCTCCCAACAAGAAAAAAGAAGAACGAGAAATCTTTTGGGGTTTTCTTTTAATTATTACTACTACAGGCATGGAAAGTAAACTAGCTAAAAGCTATAACTATTTTTTTGGTTTTTTCTTAAGGTTTTCCAAACACACAAGAAGAAGGCTAGAAAATAAAATAAACTAGCATGGATAGTACAATGGAAAAGTATGAGCACCGACAACTAGAATGAGCGTGTGAACATGAATGTAATGTCGGTGAGAAATACGTACTCCCCCAAGCTTAGGCTTTTGGCCTAAGTTGGTCTATGCCCATGGATCAAAGTGGTCCTCTCCTGTGTACTGAGGAGGGTCCTCGGGGTGCCACTGGTTGGCGATCTCCTCCGGATCCCACTGATAAACAGACTGTCGATAAGGGTCCAGGGGTGGCTCCGGCTCAGGCTCTGGAACTGGTGTCGGGCTCCAGTATGCATGAACGGCCTCCGGCAAGATGAGGTACGTGCCTGAAAATATGTTAAACAAAGAGGGCGCAGGCAAGGTAATAACCTCATAGTGAGTTTTTCCAAAAATCAAATTATACTTAAGCAGTTTATTCTTATTTTTAACAATAAAGTCATGTGCTACCATACTATTATAATCTAGAAAAATAGGAGGCAGCAACTTTTCTTCTTTCACATAATGCCTAATAGGTATCTCAAAGTGTGCAACAAGATGAGCTGGAACATGGGTTTGAGCTATGGGAGGATTTTTTCTGGAGGAAGACGAAGTGTGTGGGTGCAGGAATAAGTGGAGGGGGTCCACATGGGGCCCACGAGGCAGGGGGCGCGCCCCAGGGAGTGGGCGCGCCCTGGACCCTTGTGGCTAAGTGGTGGCCCCCTCTGGTGTGTTCTCAGTGCCAGATATTCTTAAATATTCTACAAAAAAACGATATTTCATTTTCAGGACATTTGGAGAACTTCTATTTTCGGGGTATTTTTGTATAGCTAGGATAATTCAGAAAACAGACAGAAAATACTATTTTTGCTTTATTTAATCTAAATAACAGAAAGTAAAAGGAGGGTACAGAGAGTTGTGCTTTCTAACTTCATCCATCTCATGCTCATCAAAAGGAATCCACTAACAAGGTTGATCAAGTCTTGTTAACAAACTCTTTCCGAATTGCATGAAACCGGAGAATTTTCGAATAACACTAAGTTACCTCAACGAGGATATGCACGTCCCCAAAAATAGGAATATCATATTTCTTCTTGACAGTAGGAAGAGGAAATTCAAAACCTCCAATAATAATCCTTGAAATTTTTCCAATAGAATTTATACTGTGGACTTGAGGTTGTTTCCTCGGAAAGTGTACCGTATGCTCATTACCATTAACATGAAAAGTGAGATTGCCTTTATTGCAATCAATAACAGCCCCTGCAGTATTCAAAAAGGGTCTACCAAGAATAATAGACATACTATCGTGCTCGGGAATATCAAGAATAACAAAGTCCGTTAAAATAGTAATGTTTGCAACCACAACAGGCACATCCTCACAAATACCGACATGTATAACAGTTGATTTATCGGCCATTTGCAAAGATATTTCAGTAGGTGTCAACTTATTCAAATCAAGTCTACGATATAAAGAGAGAGGCATAACACTAACACCGGCTCCAAGATCACATAAAGCAGTTTTAACATAGTTCCTTTTAATGGAGCATGGTATAGTCGGTACTCCTGGATCTCCAAGTTTCTTTGGTATTCCACCCTTAAAAGTATATTAGCAAGCATGGTGGAAATTTCAGCTCCGGTATCTTTCTTTTATTTGTAACAATTTCTTTCACATACTTAGCATAAGGATTCATTTTAAGCATATCAGTCAAACGCATACGCAAAAAGATAGGTCTAATCATTTCAGCAAAGCGCTCAAAATCCTCATCATCCTTTTTCTTGGATGGTTTAGGAGGAAAGGGCATGGGTTTCTGAACCCATGGTTCTCTTTCTTTACCGTGCTTCCTAGCAATGAAGTCTCGCTTAGCGTTGGTTCTTTGATTGTGGGTTATCAAGATCAACAGCAGGTTCAATCTCTACATCATTGTTATTGCTAGGTTGAGCATCATCATTAATATTATTAGTAGGTTCATGTTCATTACTAGATTCTGTTTCAGCATCAAAAATAGAAATATCATTGGGATTCTCAGGTGTGTCAACGACAGGTTCACTAGAAGCATGCAAAGTCCTATCATTTTTCTTTTTCTTCTTTTTAGAAGGACTATGTGCATCAACATTAGTTCTCTGAGAATCTTGCTCAATTCTCTTAGGGTGGCCCTCAGGATACAAAGGTACCTGAGTCATTTTACCCCCTCAAGTCATAACTCTAACAACATTATCATTTTTCTTATTATTTAATTCATTGAGCATGTCATTTTGAGCTTTAAGCACTTGTTCTACTTTATTAGTAACCATAGAAGCATGTTTACTAATAATTTTAAGTTCACCTTTAACTCTAGAATATAATCACTCAAGTGTTCAATCATATAAGCATTACGTTTCAATTGTCTACCAACATAAGCATTGAAGTTTTCTTGTTTAACAATAAAATTATCAAACTCATCTAAGCATTGGCTAGCAGACTTATAACGAGGAATATCACCTTCATCAAATCTATAGAGAGAATTTACCTTTACTACATGTGTCGGGTTATCAAGACCATGTATTTCTTCAATAGGTGGTAAATTCTTAACATCTTCAGCTTTAATACCCTTTTCTTTCATAGATTTCTTTGCCTCTTGCATATCTTCAGGACTGAGAAATAGAATACCCCTTTTCTTTGGAGTTGGCTTAGGAGTTGGTTCAGGAAGTGTCCAATCATTCTCATTACTTAATATATTATTCAATAGCAATTCAGCTTGCTCAAAAGTTCTTTCCCTGAAAACACAACCAGCACAACTATCCAGGTGGTCTCTGGAAGCATCGGTTAGTCCATTATAAAAGATATCGAGTATTTCATTTTTCTTGAGGGGATGATCAGGAAAAGCATTAAGTAATCGGAGAAGCCTCCCCCAAGCTTGTGGGAGACTCTCTTCTTCAATTTGCACAAAATTATATATTTCCCTTAAGGCAGCTTGTTTCTTATCAGCGGGGAAATATTTAGTAGAGAAGTAATAAATCATATCCTGGGGACTACGCACACAACCAGGAGTAAGAGAATTAAACCATGTTTTAGCATCACCCTTTAATGAGAACGGAAATAACTTAAGGATATAGTAGTAACGAATTTTTTCCTCATGAGTGAATAGGGTGGCTATATCATTTAATTTAGTAAGATGTGCCACAACAGTTTCAGATTCATAGCCATAAAAAGGATCAGATTCAACCAAAGTAATTAACTCAGGGTCGACAGAGAAATCATAATCCTTATTGGAAATACGGATAGGTGAAGTAGCAAAAGCAGGGTCATATTTCATTCAGCATGCAAAGACTTTTCTTTCAATTTAGCTAACAGTTTCTTAAGATCATATCTATCTTTGCAAGCAAAAAAGTCTATAGCAGTTTCTTCATCCATAACATAACCCTCAGGCACATCAGGCAATTCATATCTAGGGGGAGAATCTTCATCATCACTTTCATCAATATTATCAGTTCGAATAATTTCATTCTCTCTAACCCTAGCAAGTTGTTCATCAAGAAATTCACCTAATGGCACAGTATTATCAAGCATAGAAGTAGTTTCATCATAAGTATCATGCATATCAGAAGTGGCATCATGAATAACATGCGACATATCAAAATCAATAGCAGGAATAGGCGTCGCAAGTTTACTCATAACAGAAGGTGAATCAAGTGCAGAGCCAGATGGCAGATTTTTACCTCCCCTCGTAGTTGAGGGATAAATCTTGGTTTTTTTGTCTTTCAAGTTCCTCATAGTGATTAGCAGATATAAATCCCAAGTGACTCAAAGAATAGAGATATGATCCCCGGCAACGGCGCCAGAAAATAGTCTTGATAACCCACAAGTATAGGGGATCGCAACCGTTTTTGAGGGTAGAGTATTCAACCCAAATTTATTGATTCGACACAAGGGGAGCCAAAGAATATTCTCAAGTATTAGCAGCTGAGTTGTCAATTCAACCACACCTGGAAGACTCAATATCTGCAGCAAAGTATTTAGTAGCAAAGTAGTATGGAAGTAACGGTAACAGTGGTAAAAGTAACAGTAGTAGTTTTGTAGTAATTGTAACAGTGGCAACGGAAAAGTAACTAAGCAAAGATCAATATGTGAAAAGCTCGTAGGCAATGGACCAGTGATGGATAATTATGTCGGATGCGGTTCCTCATGCAACAGTTATAACATAGGGTGACACAGAACTAGCTCCAGTTCATCAATGTAATGTAGGCATGTATTCCAAATATAGTCATACGTGCTTATGGAAAAGAACTTGCATGACATCTTTTGTCCTACCCTCCCGTGGCAGTGGGGTCCTATTGGAAACTAAGGGATATTAAGGCCTCCTTTTATTAGAGTACCGGACCAAAGCATTAACACTTAGTGAATACATGAACTCCTCAAACTACGATCGTCACCGGGAGTGGTCCCGATTATTGTCACTTCGGGGTTGCCGGATCATAACACATAGTAGGTGACTATTGACTTGCAAGATAGGATCAAGAACTCACATATATTCATGAAAACATAATAGGTTCAGATCTAAAATCATGGCACTCGGGCCCTAGTGACAAGCATTGAGCATAGCAAAGTCATAGAAACATCAATCTTAGAACATAATGGATACTAGGGATCAAACCCTAACAAAACTAACTCGATTACATGATAAATCTCATCCAACCCATCACCGTCCAGCAAGCCTACGATGGAATTACTCACGCACGGCGGTGAGCATCATGAAATTGGTGATGGAGGAAGGTTGATGATGACGACGGCGACAGATTCCCCTCTCCGGAGCCCCGAGCCCTCCCGAGAGAGATTATGGCTTGGCGGCGGCTCCGTATCGTAAAACGCGATGAATCCTTCTCTCTGATTTTTTTCTCCCCGAACATGAATATATAGAGTTGGAGTTAAGGTCGGTGGAGCCTCGGGGGGCCCACGAGGCAGGGGGCGCGCCCCAGGGGGGTGGGCACGCCCCCACCCTCGTGGACAGGGTGTGGGCCCCCTGGTGTTGATTCTTTCGTCAGTATTTTTTATTTATTCCAAAAATATTCTCCGTGAAGTTTCAGGTCATTCCCAGAACTTTTATTTCTGCACAAAAATAACACCATGGCAATTCTGCTGAAAACAGCGTCAGTCCGGGTTAGTTCCATTCAAATCATGCAAGTTAGAGTCCAAAACAAGGGCAAAAGTGTTTGGAAAAGTAGATACGATGGAGACGTATCAACGCCCTTTAATATTTCTAATGCCGGTTACTTGTATGAAAGAGGGTGTTCAACTATCCTTCTTGCTGAGTATTGAGTTCATAGAACAATCTGGCTCGCTTCCGGGGTATAGCATGTTCCAAATCGTACGTGTAGCATAACCAAACCTTGTATATGAACCATACCTTTTGTTGAAAACATACAGTTTTTGTTGCACACAATTTGACTTCCGGCTGATTTAATCATTACTGCTGTGGAAATTGCACACTGAGGCAGACTTGATGCTTATAATCAGGCCAGGATATTGTTTGCATTCAGACCAGATATTTCCAATACAATGCAGTCGACTGAGAATTCCATAATGTTGCCGAACTCCAAATATTTGAACTCCTCACCGATTCTTCGGGTCCGGTGTTGGTTGATGAGCAACTTGCCTAAGGGGTAATAAGATAACACCGAGGGCCCAAAGAAAGAGGCAAAATAAAAGACTAAACAAAATAATCTCGAATCTATCTATCCTCCTATCAATGAAATGATACGCTGCTAAGCGTATTCACCAAAAAAGCACACAAGGCATCAAGATTACATACGAGCAACATCAGAATTTACTGCTAGGGTTCATCCTTTCACTAGTGCAAATTCTCTCAACAATGATAACATATTTAAATCATATGGCAATCCCTCAACGTGCGACAAAGAGTCACTCCAAAGTTCCTATCGCGGAGAACATAAGGTGAAATTGATTGTAGGTTACGAAACGACCTCAAAGTTATTCTTTCCGATCAATCCAGTGAGTTATTCCTATAAGTGTCACAAACAGCCCTAGAGTTCGTAGTAAAATAACACCATATGATACACATTAATCAACCCTAATGTCACCTAGATACTCCAATGTCACCACAAGTATCCGTGGGTCAATTATACTATATGCATCAAACAACTTCTGATTCATAATATTCAATCCAACACAAAGAACTTCAAAGAGTGCCCCAAGATTTCTACCGGAGAAACAAGGACGAAAACGTGCATCAACCCCTATGCATAGATTAACCCAATATCACCTCAAGAATCCACGAGTAGAGTGCCAAAACATACATCAAGTGAATCAATAGAACACCCCATTGTCACCACGGGTATCCCACGCAAGACATACATCAAGTGTTCTCAAATCCATAAAAGCATTCAATCCGATAATAGTGAAACCTCAAAGGTAAAACTCAATTCATCACAAGAAGATAGAGGGGGAGAAACACCATATGATCCGACTATAGTAACAAAGCTTTAGGCACATCAAGATCGTGCCAAATCAAGAACACACGAGAGAGAGAGAGAGAGATCAAACACATAGCTACTGGTACATACCCTCAGCCCCGAGGGTGAACCACTCCCTCCTCATCATGGTGGCTGCCGGGATGATGAAGATGGCCTCCGGTGATGATTGTTTTTTCATGGATACATATGCTTGCAGCGACGGAACTTCCGATCTACGGTTCTTTTTGGGGGTTTCCATATTTACAAGAATTTTTGGCATCGGAAACAAGTCAGGGAGGTGCCCGAGGGACCCACAAGCTCGGGAGGCGCGCCCTAGGGGTGGGCGCTCCCCCAGGCTTGTGGCCTCCTCAGTCACCTCTCGGCCCAGTAAAAAATCACCGTAAATTTTCAGCCCATTCCGAGAACTTTTATTTCTGCACAAAAAACGACATCACAGTAGTTCTGCTGAAAACATCGTCAGTCCGGGTTAGTTCTAATAAAATCATACCAAAACCATATAAAATTGTTGTAAACATGGCATGAATACTTCATAAATTACAGATACGTTGGAGACGTATCGGCATCCCCAAGCTTAATTCCGGCTCGTCCTCGAGTAGGCAAATGATAAAAGAAATAATTTATGAAGTGTGAATGCGAGCATAGTGCATAAGTTTGATCAATGATAATTCCAAACACTTTTTCTAGCATCATTATATATCATAAACAGTAGCTCATCGCGTAAAGCTTCTCATGATCAAGTAATCTTTCTTATTGTGGCATGAATATTCATATCCATAGGATTCAAAACAAAAGTTTAATATTGACATAAAAACAATAATACTTCAACCATACTAATAAAGCAATCATGTCTTCTCAAAATAACATGGCCAAAGAAAAATTGTATAGTGTGTCTATGCTCTATCTTCATCACACAAAATATTCATCATGCACAACCTCAGTATTGACCAAGCAATTGTTTCATACTTTTAATGTTCTCAAGATTTTTCAACTTTCACGCAATACATGAGCGTGAGCCATGGATATAGCACTATAGGTGGAATAGAATATGGTGGAGGTTGTGAGGAGAGGACTAAAAGGAAGAAAGTCTCACATCAACTAGGCAAATTAATGGGCTATGGAGATGCCCATCAATTGATATCGATGCAAGTGAGTAGGGATTGTCACCCAACGGATGCACTAGAGCTGTAAGTGTATGAAAGCTCAAAATAAAACTAAGTGGGTGTGCATCCAACTTGCTTTCTCACGAAGACCTGGGGCAATTTGAGGAAGCCCATCATTGGAATATACAATCCAAGTTCTATAATGAAAAATTCCCACTAGTATATGAAAGTGAAAAAATAGGAGACTCTCTATCATGAAGAACATGGTGCTACTTTGAAGCACAAGTGTGGAAAAAATATAGTAACATTGTCCCTTCTCTCTTTTCTCTCATTTTTTGTCTGGACGCTTTGTCCTCTTCTTTTTTGGGGCTCTTTGGCCTCTTCTTTTTTTGGGCTCTTTATTTATTTATTTATTTATTTTGGGATCTTTGGGATCTTTTATTTTTTTTAAGTCTGGATTCTCATCCCAACTTGAGAGGGAATCATAGCCTCCATCATCCTTTCCTCACATGGGACAATGTTGTAATAATGATGATCATCACACTTCTATTTACTTACAACTCGATACTAGAACAAAGATATGACTCTATATGAATGCCTCATGCATATGAGAACAATATGACAATGATGGTGTGTGTCATAATAAAAAGGAAAGGTGGAAGTTGCATGGCAATATATCTTGGAATGGCTATGGAAATGCCATAATAGGTAGGTATGGTGGCTGTTTTGAGGAAAGGTATATGGTGGGTTTAATGCACCGACGAAAGTTGTGTGGTACTAGAGAGGCTAGCAATGGTGGAAGGGTGAGAGTGCGTATAATCCATGGACTCAACATTAGTCACAAAGAACTCACATACTTATTGCAAAAAATTATTAGCCATCGAAGCAAAGTACTAATACGCATGCTCCTAGGGGAGATGTTGGTAGGAGTTAACCATCGCGCACTCCCGACCTCCACACAAAGGAAGACAATAAAAAAATCATGCTCCAACTTCATCACATAATGGTTCACCATGCGTGCATGCTTCAGGAATCACAAACTTTAACACAAGTATTTCTACCAATCCACAATTACTCACTAGCATGATTCTAATATCACCATCTTTATATCTCAAAACTAATGTGAGGAATCAAACTTCTCATATATTCAATGATCTTCATGAAAGTTTTTCTTATATCCCTCTTGGATACCCATCATATTCAGACTAAATTCATAACCCAAGCAAATTGCCATACTATTTTTAAGACTCTCAAAATGATATAAGTGAAGCATGAGAGTAATGGCAAACTACTCCAAAAAGATAATAGTGAAGATGAATGAGTAGTCAAATAATCAAGTATCTATGTGAAGACTCTCTCTCATTTAAAAATTCCAGATCTTAACTATTTTATTCAAACAGCAAACAAAACAAAATAAAATGACATTCCAAGGATAGCACATATCATGTGAAGAAGCAAAAACTTAGGCTCAACCAAAACTGACCGATCATTGTTGAAGAAGAAAGGTGGGATGCCAACCGGGGCATCCTCAAGCTTAGATGCTTGAGACTTCTTGAAATATTAACTAGGGATGCCCATCCCCAAGCTTGAGCTATTGTGTCTCCTTAATTCCTCTCATATCACGGTTTCCCTAATTCTTAAAAACTTCGTCCACACAAAACTCAACAAGAACTCGTGAGATAAGTTAGTATAACTCAATGCATGACCTTATCATTCTCTACTGTAGAAAATCACTAAAATTATAATTTGACATTGAATACTAAATGTCTCTGCATATTTAATACTCCCATCCTCAAATAGAATCATTAAATAAGTAAACATATGCAAACAATGCAAACATAACAGCAATCTATCTAAATAGAACAGTCCGTAAAGGATTAAGGAAGATCCATACTTATTTAACTCAAAAATTTCCAAAAATTTAACACACTGTAGATAATTTATCATTGCATATTGTGTCAAAACTTCAAGCTTTTATCACATTCTGAATTTTCTAGGGAATTTTTGCAATAGCGACAAACTTTCTGTTTTGAAACAACAACTCATATACTTGCAAATTATGCATGGTGAAGGCTATCCTTGACACTTTTATCTAAATAAAAGATACAAAACCTTATTATAAATAACAGAACGCAAATCTAAACAAAATAAAATGACGCTCCAAGCAAAACACATATCATGTGATGAATAAAAATATAGCTCCAAGTAAGGTTACCGATAATGTTGGAGACGAAAGAGGGGATGCCTTCCGGGGTATCCCCAAGCTTAGTTGCTTGGGTATTCCTTGAATATTGCCTTGCGGTGCCTTGTGCATCCCCAAGCTTAGGGTCTTCCGACTTCTTATTCTCCTCATATCGATATCTCACCCAAAACGTGAAAACTTCAATCACACAAAACTTAACAGAACTTCGTGAGATTGGTTAGTATAATGAAACAAATCATTCAATTTGGTACTGTCAAAGACAAGATTCATAATTTTTTTCACATAATGGCTACTGTACTTTATCATTTCCACAATTTATTTCACTTAATATAAGCTATGGAAACACTAAAATAAGCAAACTATGCGTTGAAAACAGAATCTGTCAAAAACAGAACAGTCTGTACTGATCTGAACAACCACCATCCTTTTGTAACTCCAAAAATTCTGAAAAATTAGGGCAACTTAGACAATTTGTATATCAATCATGTGTCAAAAATTCAGATCAAAATCTCGTTCTAGTGAATTTTCAAAATTTCTGAACTGAGTGCAAAAATTTCTGTTTTCGCACAGAATCAAGTCAACTATCATCCACACTATCCCAAAGGCTTTACTTGGCACTTTATTGAAAAAAGCTATAAAACATGATTAATACAGTATATTAATCATGTGAACACATAAAACGGTAGGGGTAAATGTTGGGTTGTCTCCCAACAAGCGCTTTTCTTTAATGCCTTTGTAGCTAGGCATGATGATTTCAATGATGCTCACATAGAAGATAAGAATTGAAACATAAAGAGAGCATCATGAAGCATATGACTAGCACATTTAAGCCTAACCCGCTTCCTATGCATAGGTATTTTGTGAGCAAACAATTTAAGAGAACAAGAATCAACTAGCATAGGAAGGCAAAACAAGCATGACTTCAAAACTTTCAACACATAGAGAGGAAACTTGATATTATTGAGATATGAAAAAGCATATATTCCTCTCTCAAAATAATTTTCAGTGGCATCATGAATGAATTCAACAATATAACTATCACATAAAGCATTCTTTTCATGATCCACAAGCATAGAAATTTTATTACTCTCCACATAAGAAAATTTATTCTCCTTCATAGTAATGGGAGCAAACTCAACAAAATAACTATCATGAGATACTTGATTGACATAATCGGATTGAACATTAAAATCATGATGACAAGTTTCATGGAAATCATTACTCTTTATTGCATACATGTCATCACAATAATCATCATAGATAGCAACTTTGTTCTCATAGTCAATTGAAACCTCTTCCAAAATAGTGGATTCATCACTAAATAAAGTCATGACTTCTCCAAATCCACTTTCATCAAAATTGTGAAAAGATTCAACACCCTCCAAAATAGTGGGATCATTAACTAAAGTTGACACGCTTCCAAACCCACTTTCATAAACATAATAGTCATAAATAGGAGGCATGCTTTAATCATAATAAATTTTCTCATCAAAACATGAGGGACTAAAAATATCATCTTCATCAACACATAGCATCCCCAAGCTTGTAGCTTTGAATATCATTAGCATCATGGATATTCAAAGAATTCATACTGACGACATTGCAATCATGCTCATCATTCAAAGATTTGGTGCCAAACATTTTATTGTCTTCCTCTTCTAACACTTTGGCCCAAGTTTCCAATCCATCATTTTCACGAAAGACATTATAAAGATGAATAATATTAGGCAACCTGAATTCCATTTTTTTGTAGTTTTGTTTTATAGACTAAAAAAGTGATAAAACAAGAAACTAAAAGATTCAATTGTAAGATCTAAAGATATACCTTCAAGCACTCACCTCCCCGGCAACGGCGCCAGAAAAGAGCTTGATGTCTACTATGCAACCTTCTTCTTGTAGACTCGTGTTGGGCCTCCAAGCGCAGAGTTTTGTAGGACAGTAGCAAATTTCCCTCAAGTGGATGACCTAAGGTTTATCAATCTGTGGGAGGCGTAGGATGAAGATGGTCTCTCTCAAACAACCCTGCAACCAAATAATAAAGAGTCTCTTGTGTACCCAACACACCCAATACAATGGTAAATTGTATAGGTGCACCAGTTTGGCAAAGAGATGGTGATACAAGTGTAGTATGGATGGTAGAAATATATTTTTATAATCTGAATAAATAAAACAGTGAGGTAACTAGTAACAAAAGTGAGCAAAAATGGTAGTGCAATGCTTGAAAACAAGGCCTAGGGTTCATACTTTCACTAGTGCAAATTCTCTCAACAATGATAACATATTTAAATCATATGGCAATCCCTCAATGTGCGACAAAGAGTCACTCCAAAGTTCCAATCATAGAGAACATAATATGAAATTGTTTGTAGGGTACGAAACCACCTCGAAGTTAGTCTTTCCGATCAATCCATTGAGCTATTCCTATAAGTCTCACAAACAGCCCTAGAGTTCGTAGTAAAATAACATTATATGATACACATCAATCAACCCTAATGTCACCTAGATACTCAAATGTCACCACAAGTATCCATGGGTCAAATATACGATATGCATCAAACAACTTCAGATTCATAATATTCAATCCAACACAAAGAACTTCAAAGAGTGCCCCAAGATTTCTACCGGAGAAACAAGGACGAAAATGTGCATCAACCCCTATGCATAGTTTACCCCAATGTCACCTTGAGAATCCACGAGTTGAGTGCCAAAACATACATCAAGTGAATCTATAGAACACCCCATTATCACCACGGGTATCCCAGGCAAGACATACATCAAGTGTTCTCAAATCCATAAAAGTATTCAATCCGATAATAGTGAAACCTCAAAGGTAAAACTCAATTCATCACAAGAAGATAGAGGGGGAGAAACACCATATGATCCAACTATAGCAACAAAGCTCCCGGTACATCAAGATTGTGCCAAATCAAGAACACGAGAGAGAGAGAGAGAGAGAGAGAGAGAGAGATCAAACAGATAGCTACTGGTACATACCCTCAGCCCCGAGGGTGAACTACTCCCTCCTCATCATGGTGGCCGCTGGGATGATGAAGATGGCCTCCGGTGATGATTTCCCCTTCCGGTAGGGTGCCGGAACAGGGCCCCGATTGGTTTTTCATGGATACAGAGGCTTGTGGCGGTGGAACTTCTGATCTAGGGTTCTTTCGGTGGTTTCTGTATTTATAAGAATTTTTGGCGTCTGAAACAAGTTAGGGGGGTTCCCGAGGGGCGCACAAGCTCAGGAGGCGTGCCCTGGGGGTGGGCACGCCCCCAGGCTTGTGGCCTCCTTGATCGCCTCCCAGACCAGCTCTTGTGCTTCGGGGGTCTCTTTTGGTCCATAAAAAATCACCATAAATTTTTAGCCCATTTCGAGAACTTTTATTTCTGCACAAAAAACGACACCACGGTAGTTCTGCTGAAAATAGCGTCGGTGCGGCTTAGTCCTACTAAAATCATACCAAAACCATATAAAATTGTTGTAAACATGGCATGAATACTTCATAAATTATAGATACGTTGGAGACGTATTAGCATCCCCAAACTTAATTCCTGCTCGTCCTCGAGTAGGTAAATGATAAAAGAAACAATTTCTGAAGTGTGAATGCTAGCATAGTGCATAAATTTGATCAATGATAATCCCAAATAGTTTGTCTAGCATCATTATATATCATAAACAGTAGCTCATCTCATAAAGCTTCTCATGATCAAGTAATATTTCTTATTGTGGCATGAATATTCTGATCCACAGGATTCAAAATAAAAGTTTAATATTGACATAAAAACAATAACACTTCAAGCATACTAATAAAGCAATCATGTATTCTCAAAATAACATGGCCAAAGAAAGTTATCCCTACAAAATCATATAGTCTAGCTATGCTCTATCTTCATCACACAAAATATTTCATCATGCACAACCCTGCTATTGGCCAAGCAATTGTTTCATAGTTTTAATGTTCTCAAGCTTTTTCAACTTTCACGCAATACATAAGTGTGATCCATGGATATAGCACTTTAGGTGGAATAGAATATGGTGGAGGTTGTGAGGAAAAGACAAAAAGGAAGAAAGTCTCACATCAACTAGGCAAATTAATGGGCTAAAGTACGCTTTCACATATGGGAAACATATTTTTAGCCGAAGAGAACAAAAGTACACTTTCTCATACGGAAAACGTATTTTTGTGAATACGCTTTCACTTACTCCACGCGGGCCCGGGGTTAAGTAAATGCCGGGTCGCTGACTGGTCGGGCCGAAAGGGAGGTGTGGCCTGACTGGCCAGGTCATCTCCTCCAACCTCCCGCTCGTACGCGGAGGCAGAGCAGAGGAGAGGTCGAGGTGCTGCCAGCCTGCGCCCGGCCGGCTCAGGCCACCTCTGGCCGAGCTGGAGGCACCGACGGGTTCGAAAGGAAGTGCCGCCTCCACACAGGTGCTCCACATGTGCCGGGGAATGCCGAAGCGGTGGTGGCTCAGGCGCCTGCGGCGGAGGGCGTGAGCCAGACTTGGAGACGAGGGCACAGGCGTCTCGGGGAAGGTTCTCTGGTTGAGTCTTGGCAGGGAGGGAGGACCGGAGTGCTCGAATTCGAGAAGGGAGTGGCGGCGGCCATGGTGGCCATTGGAGGCAAGGAGGGGCTCTGGCGACGATTGGGGAGGTCTGGGCGATGGCTAGAAGTGTGGGGAGGAGGCTAGTGTGGTTGAGGGAGCTCGAGGGCGGCTTAAATAACCGGGGTGACGAGAGGGACGAGCATGGCCATGGTGACGCATGTGCCGATGCTCTGGCGCGAGCAGGCCATGCGTACGGGAAGGGGGAGACGTCCAGAGGGCTCAGGGTGACGCGGGAGAGCTTGGGCGTGCTCAAGAAGGCTCAGGGCGACGCGATCAACAATCCAGGGAGGTGGGGACGGCGGTCAGAGCGTGGACGCGGCCAGAGCATCGCGTAGGACGTGACTTGAGAGGGGCAGAGGGGTTCAGGGCGATGGTGACGGCAGGGGGAGCTACTGGACAAGGCTAGGCGACAAATGCTCGAAGAAACAGACGAGGGGGAGGGGTCCAACTGCCAGAGCACGCGGACGGGCATGCGAGCCGCGTAGTCACCGCGTGAACACGACAGTGACACGTGCTCTGGTAGGCCAGACCATGTCTGGGTAATCTGTCATTCCTCGTAGAAGGCCACTAAGCAAAGAAACGAGCACATGAAGGCGTGAGTTGACCAAAGATAGCTCAGGGACCACTGAACAACAATGTGTTTGTTGTTTGTTGGGGAAGATTGGTCTGGAGGAATAGGTTGATATTTGGCTAGGAGTGATCATCTACTAAGATGACCCACTATGCAAATTTTCAGCTCAATTGGATGAAATTAGATAGCACTTGCTATACAGAGTGCCCCACTGGTCAGAAATGCAAATCTTGATGCTGTGTTCAAATGGTGATTTGATTGATTGGAAAATTGGAGGAGGATGATCATTTGGGCATATGAAGCTACTGTAAAAAAATTATACCATTTGGATACACCAAAATGGTACTTGCTTCACAATGCTTCAATCTGATCAGAATCTTGGGAACAATCTTGAGAGAAATTGGCTAGATTAAATGAGTCCAAATTTTGTGTAGATAGGTTATATAGGTAGGAGAAGGTCCTGGTAAATTTTCAACAATAATGAAGAAAAATAAAATATAGTTGCTTCACAAACTAAAAATCTGACTAGAAGCAAAGATTTGATGAGGAGCTCACATGGAGTGATGGACTGAGCTCAAATTTGGTGGGGAGCTATTATTTGAGCATATTGAGGATGTGACAAATTTCAACTCATTTGGATATGCCTAGCTTGTACCTCCTTCAAAAAGTTCCTTTTTGGTCATAAACTTTGGAAAATTGTTGAGGTATATTTACTAGGCAAATGAAGTTGAATTTTGGCATGTGGCAATAATATGGATATGAAAGAATGCCCAAAAAGTTTGGGAGCAATCAATCAAGGATAAATAGCACTTCCTTCACAGAATAGGAAAAGGAATATTTGGGAATTATTTTTGAACATGGCAAGGAAGGGTTTTGACATATCTGTGAAAGATATGACCCAAACAATTTATGAGAAATATTTGGGAATTTTAGGAGTGACAGAAATATAGGTTGCTTCACAACCTAGGGCATATAGGGTTATTCCTTTAATACAAAAAGGAATATTCCCAAGAAAATGAATTCGGGTTTGGGCTAAGATGAACATGACATGGTCTTGGGATGGTTTGGGGGATGACAAGCCACTCTGGAAAGGAAGAAGAGATCATCTTCTCCAGTTTCCAGACCATAGAGCCACATAGAAGCAATTCAAATAAAAAATCCAAATAAAAACAAAAGAAAAAGAAAGGGCCAAAATCCAGGGTGTCATAATCACCAACAACACTTGAGCCAGTCTTAGAGGCGAGACAGGGAACCTATTTTATTCCCTTTATCACTCCACACGTGCATATGAGTTTTCCACTGAATCGCATATTCTAGGATCATAGCAGTTATAGCATGGATATAAACTCTTAACTATGAATATAGAAATATAGTAATACAACATTATTGCCTCTAGGGCATATTTCCAACACATCGCTCGTTCTAGTTCGCCAAACAGTTCGAGCTCTGAGGATTCTTCGGACGAGTAGTTCCTCGTGTGCTCTCTTTTCTTTTTACCACTTGTTGACAAAAAGGGGGAGAAAAACATCGAGAGATTAGATGTGCGGATTATTTGTAGGGATTTGCTATTGCCATTTGTTTTTCCTTGATCAGTTTGGTTTTCCGCAGTTGAACTCTTTGCTTTCAAGTAGTCGTGAACTTAAAATAGGATCGCAAGTGGCGCTGATGAACTTTGTCGTCATGTACCTGAAGGAAATATGCCCTAGAGGCAATAATAAAGTTATTATTTATTTCCTTATTTCATGATAAATGTTTATTATTCATGCTAGAATTGTATTAACCGAAAACTTGATACATGTGTGAATACATAGACAAAACAGAGTGTCACTAGTATGCCTCTACTTGACTAGCTCGTTGCTCAAAGATGGTTATGTTTCCTAGCCATAGACATGAGTTGTCATTTGATTAACGGGATCACATCATTAGGAGAATGATGTGATTGACTTGACCCATTCCGTTAGCTTAGCACTTGATCGTTTAGTATGTTGCTATTGCTTTCTTCATGACTTATACATGTTCCTATGACTATGAGATTATGCAACTCCCGTTTACCGGAGGAACAGTTTGTGTGCTACCAAACGTCACAATGTAACTGGGTGATTATAAAGGTGCTCTAAAGGTGTCTCCGAAGGTACTTGTTGAGTTGGCGTATTTCGAGAATTAGGATTTGTCACTCTGATTGTCGAAGAGGTATCTCTGGGCCCACTCGGTAATGCAGATCACTATAAGCCTTGCAAGCATTGTAACTAATGAGTTAGTTGCGGGATGATGTATTACGGGACGAGTAAAGTGACTTGCCGGTAACGAGATTGAACTAGGTATTGAGATACCGACGATCGAATCTCGGGCAAGTAACATACCGATGACAAAGGGAACAATGTATGTTGTTATGCGGTTCGACCGATAAAGATCTTCGTAGAATATGTAGGAGCCAATATGGGCATCCAGGTTCCGCTATTGGTTATTGACCAGAGAGGTGTCTCGGTCATGTCTACATAGTTCCCGAACCCGTAGGGTCCGCACGCTTAACGTTTGTTGACGATATAGTATTATATGAGTTATGTATGTTGGTGACCGAATGTTGTTCGGAGTCCCGGATGAGATCACGGACATGACGAGGAACTCTGGAATGGTCCGGAGATAAAGTTTGATATATGGCATAATAGTGTTTGGTCTTCGGAAGGGTTCCGGAATTCACCGGAAGGGGTTCCGGATGTTTCCCGAAATGTTTGGGTACGAGAACACTTTATTTGGGCCAAAGGGGAAAGCCCACAAGGTTTTTGGAAAGTGCAAAAGAAAGTTTTGCGGAGTCCAGGGGCCAGACGCCAGGGTCCCTGGCCTCTGGGTCCAGACGCCGGGAACCCTGGCGTCTGGCCCTGGAGTCCGAGAAGGACTCTTGCCTTTCGGGTGAAACCGACTTTGTGGAGGGTTTTACTCCAAGTTTCGACCCCAAGGCTCAACATATAAATAGAGGGGTAGGGCTAGCACCCAAGACACATCAAGAAACACCAAGCCGTGTGCCGGCAACCCCGTCCTCTTCACCAACACCGTCACCATGCCGTCGTGCTGCCGGAACTCATCTACTACTTCGCCCCTCTTGCTGGATCGAGAAGGCGAGGACGTCATCGAGCTGAACGTGTGCTGAACGCGGAGGTGACGTATGTTCGGTACTTGATCTGGGCGGATCGTGAAGGTGTACGACTACATCAACCGCGTTGATAAACGCTTCCGCTTACGGTCTACGAGGGTACGTAGACAACACTCTCCCCTCTAGTTGCTATGCATTACCATGATCCTACGTGTGCGTAGCAAAATTTTGAAATTACTACGTTCCCCAACAGTGGTATCAGAGCCAGGTTTATGCGTAGATGTTATATGCACGAGTAGAACACAAGTGAGTTGTGGCGATACAAGTCATACTGCTTACCAGCATGTCATACTTTGGTTCGGCGGTATTGTTGAATGAAGCAGCCAGGACCGACATTACGCGTATGCTTATGCGAGACTGGTTTTACCGCCGTGCTTTGCACACATGTGACTAGCGGGTGTCAGTTTCTCCAACTTTAGTTGAACCGAGTGTGGCTACGCCCGATCCTTGAGAAGGTTAAAACAACACTAACTTGACGAACTATCGTTGTGGTTTTGATGCGTAGGTAAGAACGGTTCTTGGTCATCCCGTAGCAGCCACGTAAAACTTGCAACAACAAAGTAGAGGACGTCTAACTTGTTTCTGCAGGGTAGGTTGTGATGTGATATGGTCAAGACATGATGCTAAATTCTACTGTATGAGATGATCATGTTTTGTAACCGAGTTATCGGCAACTGGCAGGAGCCATATGGTTGTCGCTTTATTGTATGCAATGCAATCGCCCTGTAATTGCTTTACTTTATCACTAAGCGGCAGCGATAGTCGTAGAAGCAATAGTTGGTGAGACGACAACGATGCTACAATGGAGATCAAGGTGTCGCGCCGGTGACGATGGTGATCATGACGGTGCTTCGGAGATGGAGATCACAAGCACAAGATGATGATGGCCATATCATATCACTTATATTGATTGCATGTGATGTTTATCTTTTATGCATCTTATTTTGCTTAGGTCGACGGTAGCATTATAAGATGATCACTCACTTAATTTCAAGGTATAAGTGTTCTCACTGAGTATGCACCGTTGCGAAAGTTCTTCGTGCTGAGACACCACGTGATGATCGGGTGTGATAAGCTCTACGTTCAAATACAACGGGTGCAAGACAGTTTTGCACACGCGTAATACTCAGGTTAAACTTGACGAGCCTAGAATATGCAGATATGGCCTCGGAACACTGAGACCGAAAGGTCAAGCGTGAATCATATAGTAGATATGATTAACATAGTGATGTTCACCATTGAAAACTACTCCATCTCACGTGATGATCGGACATGGTTTAGTTGATTTGGATCACGTGATCACTTAGATGATTAGAGGGATGTCTATCTAAGTGGGAGTTCTTAAGTAATAAGATTAATTGAACTTTAATTTATCATGAACTTAGTCCTGGTAGTATTAGCATATCTATGTTGTAGATCAATAGCTCGCGATATAGCTCCCCGTTTATTTTTATATGTTCCTAGAGAAACTAAATTGAAACATGATAGTAGCAATGATGCGGACTGGGTCCGTGATCTGAGGTTTATCCTCATTGCTACACAGAAGAATTATGTCCTTGATGCACCGCTCGGTGATAGACCTATTGCAGGAGCAGATGCAGACGTTATGAACGTTTGGCTAGCTCAATATGATGACTACTTGATAGTTTAGTGCACCATGCTTAACGGCTTAGAATCAGGACTTCAAAGATGTTTTGAACGTCATGGACCATATAAGATGTTCCAGGAGTTGAAGCTAATATTTCAAGCAAATACCCGAGTTGGGAGATATGAAGTCTCCAACAAGTTCTATAGCTAAAAGATGGAGGAGAATAGCTCAAGCAGTGAGCATGTGCTCAGATTGTCTGGGTACCACAATTGCTTGAATCAAGTGGGAGTTAATCTTCCAGATAAGATAGTAATTGACAAAGTTCTCTAGTCACTATCACCAAGTTACTAGAACTTCGTGATGAACTATAATATGCAAGGGATGATGAGAACAATTCCCAAGCTCTTCGCGATGCTAAAATCGGCGAAGGTAGAAATCAATAAAAACATCAAGTGTTGATGGTTGACAAGACCACTAGTTTCAAAGAAAAGGTCAAAGGGAATAAGGGGAACTTCAAGAAGAACGGCAAGCAAGTTGCTGCTCAAGTGAAGAAGCCCATGTCTGGACCTAAGCCTGAGACTGAGTGTTTCTACTACAAAGGGACTGGTCACTGGAAGCGGAACTTCCCCATGTTTTTGGTGGATAAGAAGGATGGCAAAGTGAACAAAGCTATATTTGATACATGTTATTGATGTGTACTTTATTAGTGTTTATAGCAACCCCTTGGTATTGTTGGGGAACGTTGTAATTTCAAAAATTTCCTACGCACACGCAAGATCATGGTGATGCATAACAACGGGAGGGGAGAGTGTTGTCCACGTACCCTCGTAGACCGAAAGCGGAAGCGTTAGCACAACGCGGTTAATGTAGTCGTACGTCTTCATGATCCGACCGATCCAAGTACCGAACGTACGGCACCTCCGAGTTCAGCACACGTTCAGCTCGATGACGTCCCGCGAACTCCGATCCAGCAGAGCTTCACGGGAGAGTTCCGTCAGCACGACAGCGTGGTGACGGTGATGATGATGCTACCGACGCAGGGCTTCGCCTAAGCACCGCTACAATATTATCGAGGTGGACTATGGTGGAAGGGGGCACCGCACACGGCTAAGAGATCAAGAGATCAATTGTTGTGTCTATGGGGTGCCCCCTAGCAACGTATATAAAGGAGTGGAGGAGGGGGAGAGGGCCGGCCCCTATGGCGCGCCCAGGAGGAGTCCTACTCCCACCGGGAGTAGGATTCCTCCCCTTCCAAGTAGTAGGAGTAGGAGACAAGGAAGGGGAAGAGGGAAGAGAAGGAAGGAGGGGGCGCCGCCCCTCCCCCTAGTCCAATTCGGACTAGTTATTGGGGGGGGGCGCGGCCTGCCTCTCTCTCTCCCCTAAAGCCCAATAAGGCCCATATACTTCTTCCCCCGTATTCCCCTAACTCCCCGGTACTCTAAAAAATACCCGAACAACTCGGAACCTTTCCGATGTCCGAATATAGTCGTCGAATATATTGATCTTTACGTCTCGACCATTTCGAAACTCCTCGTCATGTCCTTGATCTCATCCAGGACTCCGAACTACCTTCAGTACATCAAAACACAAAAAATCATAATACAATCATCACTGAAACTTTAAGCGTGCGGACCCTGCGGGTTCGATAACTATGTATACATGACCGAGACATGTCTCCGGTCAATGACCAATAGCGGAACCTGGATGCTCATATTGGCTCCTACATATTCTACGAAGATCTTTATCGGTCAAACCGCATAACAACATACGTTGTTCCCTTTGTCATCAATATGTTACTTGCCCGAGATTTGATCGTCGGTATCTCAATACCTAGTTCAATCTCGTTACCAGCAAGTCTCTTTACTCATTTCGTAATACATCATCCCGCAACTAACTCATTAGTTACAATGCTTGCAAGGCTTATAGTGATGTGCATTACCGAGAGGGCCCAGAGATACCTGTCCGACAATCGGAGTGACAAATCCTAATCTCGAAATACGCCAACCCAACAAGTACCTTCGGAGACACCAGTAGAGTACCTTTATAATCACCCAGTTACGTTGTGACGTTTGGTAGCACACAAAGTGTTCCTCCGGTAAACGGGAGTTGCATAATCTCATAGTCATAGGAACATGTATAAGTCATGAAGAAAGCAATAGCAACATACTAAACGATCAAGTGCAAAGTAACGGAATGGGTCTAGTCAATCACATCATTCTCCTAATGATGTGATCCCGTTAATCAAATGACAACTCATGTCTATGGTTAGGAAACTTAACCATCTTTGATTAACGAGCTAGTCAAGTAGAGGCATACTAGTGACACTATGTTTGTCTATGTATTCACACATGTATTATGTTTCCGGTTAATACAATTCTAGCATGAATAATAAACATTTATCATGAAATAAGGAAATAAACAATAACTTTATTATTGCCTCTAGGGCATATTTCCTTCAGTCTCCCACTTGCACTATAGTCAATAATCTAGTTCACATCGCCATGTGATTTAACATCAATAGTTCACATCTTTATGTGGTTAACACCCATAGTTCTCATCGATATGTGACCAACACCCAAAGGGTTTACTAGAGTCAGTAATCTAGTTCACATCGCTATGTGATTAACACCCAACGAGTACTAAGGTGTGATCATGTTTTGCTTGTCAGATAATTTTAGTCAATGGGTCTGTTACATTCAGATCCGTAAGTATTTTGCAAATTTCTACGTCTACAATGCTCTGCACGGAGATACTCTATCTAATAGCTCCCACTTTCAATATGTATCCAGATTGAGACTTTAGAGTCATCTGGATCAGTGTCAAAACTTGCGTCGACGTAACCCTTTACGACGAACCTTTTGTCACTTCCATCATCGAGAAACATATCCTTATTCCACTAAGGATAATTTTGACCGCTGTCCAATGATCTACTCCTAGATCACTATTGTACTCCCTTGCCAAACTTAGTGGTAGGTATACAATAGATCTGTTACACAACATGGCATACTTTATAGAATCTATGGCTGAGGCATAGGGAATGACTTTCATTCTCTTTCTATCTTCTGCCGTGGTCGGGTTTTGAGTCTTACTCAATTTCACACCTTGTAACACATACGAACTCTTTCTTTGACTGTTGCATTTTGAACTATTTCAAAATCTTGTCAAGGTATGTACTAATTGAAAAAACTTATCAAGCATCTTGATCTATCTCTATAGATCTTGATGCTCAATATGTAAGCAGCTTCACCGAGGTCTTTCTTTGAAAAACTCCTTTCAAATACTCCTTTATGCTTTCCAGAAAATTCTACATTATTTCCGATCAGCAATATGTCATTCACATATATTTATCAGAAATGTTGTAGTGCTCCCACTCACTTTCTTGTAAATACAGGCTTCACCGCAAGTCTGTATAAAACTATATGCTTTGATCAACTCATCAAAGCGTATATTCCAACTCCGAGATGCTTGCACCAGTCCATAGATGGATCGCTGGAGCTTGCACATTTTGTCAGCACCTTTAGGATCGACAAAACCTTCTGGTTGCATCATATACAACTCTTCTTTAAGAAATCCATTAAGGAATGCAGTTTTGTTTATCCATTTGCCAGATTTCATAAAATGCAGCAATTGCTAACATGATTCAGACAGACTTAAGCATCGCTGCGAGTGAGAAAAACTCATCGTAGTCAACACCTTGAACTTGTCGAGAACCTTTTGCGACAATTCAAGCTTTGTAGATAGTAACACTACTATCAGCGTCCGCCTTCCTCTTGAAGATCCATTTATTTTCTATGGCTTGCCGATCATCGGGCAAGTCAACCAATGTCCACACTTTGTTCTCATACATGGATCCCATATCATATTTCATGGCCTCAAGCCATTTTGCGGAATCTGGGCTCATCACCGCTTCCTCATAGTTCGTAGGTTCGTCATTGTTGGGGATATTACTACTGGGCGTAAACCGGCCAGGAGAGGCCGGGTTAACCCCTTAATGGTTCACTGTACCTGAAGCCCATGAAGAGAAGGACGAAGACGCTTTATGAAGGCCCCAGGGCCCAGAGCCGGTTTAAGGCCTGTAGACATAAACCAACATTAATATGTAAACTTGTGTTGTAAGATAGAAAGAACAGTGACCGAGCTGGACACGTTTATGAGCCGGCCTCGGGGTTCTATAAACCGACGGGCGTCAACCCATGTATATAAGGGGACGACCCGGCGGCGGTTTGAGGACAACAGACAACAACTCGAGACTCAGGCAAAGCGTATTCGCTCCCTGGTCATCGAAACTCAAGCAATCCCACAACAACTAGATCGTAGGCTTTTACCTTCACCGCAAGGGGCCGAACCAGTATAAACTCTCTGCATCCCTTGTCCGCTTTAACCCCTTTAAGCTAACCCGTAGCGATGGCTCCACGACTAAGTCCTTTTTCTAGGACATCTGCCGTGACAAAACCACGACAGTTGGCGCCCACTGTGGGGCTATCGCACGATGGTTTCAAGTTCTTAGAGGGAAGCTTCGAAGTACTCAAGGGATACGCCGTGGGCCGGATGACCAAGAGTCGTCGCGGCAAGATCTACATCGACGACGCGGGCTGGGGCCCCGAGGCCGGCTCAATTGAGTACGGGTACCGGGTCCCCTTCGACGGCATACATGTTTTCATTGGCAAGATCGGTGAACCGGGCCCTGAGCCGGACATCTGCACCGACCTCATTGAGACGGCTCAGCATGCGAGATCTGCCCGGGTTAAGCCTGCCGTGAAGCGTGCCTTCGTGGGAGTCATCCATGGAGTGGAATCTGAGGATAGATTGGAATCTGGTGGTGAGACCGTCGTTTATTCCGGCGACGAGTCATCAACCGAAGAGGCCGAGTCTTTGTACCAGTTGCAAGATGGCCGGATTGGGGGCTGCTCCGATGGCGACAGTATTCCGGACCCCTTTGATCCGCCAAACCGGGTTGCGATCTTCATGGCCGGTACGCAGCCAGCGCTCCACTCTTCGACCGCAGCGCCGATGATTTCCGGATCAGCGGCGGCAACAGCAGCAGGGGCAGGAGGCCCGGTACGGCCGCTGGCCTCAGGTTCTATCCGATTTATTCGACGCTTTGGCGACACTGATGGCGGAGGTTAACCCGGCGGATCAAGAGGCGCATAATGCGGAAATCGCGAAGGTGAAAGATCAGATCACCCAGGCCAAGGCCGACTTGGAAGCTGAGGATACCAGGATGGCTGCAGAACAAGCCGCGTTTTATGCACAGGCTTACCGGCTTATGCTGGATCAAAGCGCGTCAAACGATGTCTTGAAGAGGAGGTACCGGTCTCGCCTACCGCCGGTTTATGAGGCCAGGAACCTCTTTAATACCCCAGGAGCGGGGACTAGTAATCCGCCGGTGGTAAACCGGGCGGAGGCACCTGGAGCGGGGGCGCCGGTTCAGCCATGCTTGGTGGATCCGCCTCGTCAGAACAACGTCTCAACACAGCATGTCCCAACACCATCGGGTCATTATTCTAACCCGATGGACAACATTGTCGCTGCCGATTCACGGCTGGCGGCCCTCCCGATCGAAGGCGAGTCTCCGGTGGCAGTCGAGACGCGACGGGCTAGGGAGCTTCTTCAGACAGCATTGGTTCAGCAGCAGGCTTATTCATATAGTCGCGAGAGGATCCATTCTACTCCCCGCCCAAGCCAGAGCTATAGCAGGCGTATTAATGAACCGGCCGTGTCAAGCAATGCGCGAAACCGTGATCCACCCCGTGGCCATAACCCGGCGGGTGGTGGCGGTGATGCTCAGGATGTGGTGGATCCCGCTAGAGCTCATCGAGAGGCCGAGTTAGCGGCGCAGCATGAGGCCCGCCAACTTACTCCGGTTCGTCCAACCACGTCGGTGGAACCAGGAGTTACTTCTAGCTATTTGGGAGTACCGTGTCTCGTTCCAGCGCTGCGCAACGTACGTTTGCCCAAGGATTTCAAAGGCCCACGAAAAGTGTCGAATTACACCACCGATTTATCCCCCGAGTCATGGGTGCAAAGCTATGAGATGGCAATGGAGATGCTGGATGTGGACGATGCGGTGTGCGCTAAATACTTTACCATGATGTTGGAAGGAACGGCTCGCACTTGGTTGAAAAAGTTGCGAGCTAACTCCATTAGGTCATGGGCCGAGCTGAGGGCCCGTTTTATCCAGAATTTCAAGGATACGTGCAAGCAGCCCATGTCAATTGTGGACCTAGCTGCCTGTGTCCAGGAGGAAGGAGAATCAACAACCCATTGGGTACACCGGGTTTCAGAGATTCTGCATTCATCGGACCGCATTAACGCTGATACAACAGTCTTAACGTTGGAAGGCAATTGCCGGTTTGCACCACTGAAGTTGAAGTTGGGACTGCTCAAATGCCACTGTAATGACATGGGGACTCTCATGGCTGCTCTGGTGAAATATGCCGACTCTGATGGTACCAAGGACCCCAAGTCTGACGAGGACATACCAAGGGGAAGCAACACAACCCGGCGGGCCATGGAAACAATGGTAAGCGCAAAGCGGATAATAGCTTGGATTTCGTGGCTAATACCAACGCGCAGGACAAGGGCCAGCGGCGTAAAGGTAAACCGCCCCAGCGTGGAGGAGGACCAAGTCTAACCCGGACCACCTGTCTTATCTGTTGAACCAGCCCTGCCCAAAGCACGGGACGAAGGAGAACCCGTCCACGCACCTATGGAAAGATTGTTATATCATGCAGGAGTTAAAAAATTCTTATTCTTTCCGGTATGATCATGGACTGGGTTCCGGTTCAGGCCCCGGGTCTCATGGGCCGGGTTATGATGGAGGTAGTTCCGGTTCAGGATTTCACGGTAGCTAGAGTGGACATGGCAATCAAGGCAATCAGGGCAACCAAGGTGGTTATAATAATCAGGGGAATCACCAACAGCAGCAGCAGCTGTCGGGTTACCAGAGCAACCCGAAGCAGTTGAATAGCGGGCAGTATCATGTCTTCACCACTAGCCTGGACAAGCGCGATCAGAAGCTTCATAAAAGGGCAGTGAACTCCGTTGAACCGGCGGTTCCCCGATATTTACGTTGGTCTGAACAGCCTATTGTGTGGAGTCGAGAGGATCATCTGCCCCGGGTTGACAATCCGGGTCATCTGGCGTTGGTGGTGGCACCTCAGGTAGGAGGATATAAGTTCACCAAGGTACTCATGGATGGGGGGAGTAGTATCAATATACTTTATTATGAAACCTTCCGTCGCATGGGGTTAACAGATAAGAATCTTAAACCGTCCAACACTGAAAGTGCGTTATATCGACTAGAGGGGGGGTGAATAGGCGATTTTTATAAATTCTTCACTGAGGAATTTGTGGGTGAGGAAATTCCTTAGCGAAGAACTACTTGCAGCGGAATAAGTACTCAAAAGTATGCATAGCAGAACACAAGCATAGTCATCATGATGAAATGAAAACAAGCACAGAGTACAGAAAGTGTAAACACAGGATAACACAGGATGAAGACAAACAGACTGAGGAAATTGAACTGAGGAAATTGAGAAAGTCTTCAGTCAAAGTCTTCAAACACAGATATGAACAATTGCACAACACATGAATGAGGAAATGAAAGAGTTGAGGAAATAGAACCAGTTGGCTTGGTGAAGACAATGATTTGGTAGACCAGTTCCAACTACTGTCTCAGTTGTACGTCTGGTTGGAGCGGCTAGGTATTTAAACCTGAGGACACCCAGTCCCGGACACACAGTCCTCACCGTATTCTCCTTGAACTAAGGTCACACAGACCTCGTCCAATCACTCGTGGCAAGTCTTTGGGTGACTACCGAACCATCACAAACTCGGTCACTCGGCGATCCACAATTTCCTCTTGGATGCTCTAGACCATGATGCCTAACGTCTGGAAGAAGCACAGTCTTCAAAGGTAACAAGCGTCGGATCCACGCAGGATCAATCTCTTTAGTGATGCTCAATCACTTTGGGTTTGTAGGTGTTTGGGTTTGGGGTTTTTCTCACTTGATGATTTTCGCTCAAAGTCCTCGGAGGATGGTGTTAAGGCATATCTCTCTAGATGTAGTTTTGGTGATTGATGACAACATGTTTGCGGACTAATCGTGTGCTTTGAGCATTTCAGAGATTCATCATTTGGAACGAGACGATTTCTTTCCCCTCGGAGTGTCATTCAAGACGGTGTAGCTCTTTCGCTTCTTTTGGTGGATTAGTTTCGTAGGAGTCACCGTACTATCAAGAGGGGGTCCGTTTTGGTAAGGCTAGGGTGGAATCAACACGTACACATCCTCTTTTTACCCTCTGAGCCTTTCCACTTCATTGGAGTTTTCTTTCCTCTCTCTTTCGGCTGAGTCTGGTCCCAGCGGTAGTACCGCGGTACCCAGCGGTAGTACCGCTTAGGGGTCACAAGCGGCAGTACCGCTCCGCAGCGGTAGTACCGCTGGTGGGTCCTCAGCAGTAGTACCGCTACGGTACCAGGCCCCTACTGCGTTGACTCGAGGGGTCTTTTTTCGTGTCGGATTGTGCGGTACTTCGCAGCAGCAGTAGAGCGGCAGTACCGCTCTTAAGCGGTAGTACCGTCCTACCACCGCGGCAGTACCGCCCATGTCCTTATCTCCCCTGCCCTCCAATCTCCACGGTAGTACCGCCGTGGGAGCGGTAGTATCGCTGGTCTCAGCGGTAGTACCGCTGCCTTATGCGGTAGTACCGCCCTCTGCGGGGCTGTTGTGGAGGGTAACGGTTGGATTGTTCCCCCCACTATATAAAGAGGTCTTCTTCCCCATAGTTGACCTACCTCTTCCCCCAAAAGCTCCATTGTTGCTCCAAGCTCCATTTTCGCCCGATCTCTCTCCCTAGCCAATCAAACTTGTTGATTTGCTCGGGATTGGTTGAGAAGGCCCCGATCTACACTTCCACCAAGAGAAATTTCATTCCCCCCACTTATCCCTAGCGGATCTCGTTACTCTTGGGTGTTTGAGCATCCTAGACGGTTGAGGTCACCGCGGAGCCATAGTCCATAGTGGTGAAGCCTTGTGGTGTCATTGGGAGCCTCCAATTAAGTTGTGGAGATTGCCCCAACCTTGTTTGTAAAGGTCCGGTCGCCGCCTTCAAGGGCACCAATAGTGGAATCACGGCATCTCGCATTGTGTGAGGGCGTGAGGAGAATACGGTGGCCCTAGTGGCTTCTTGGGGAGCATTGTGCCTCCACACTGCTCCAACGGAGACGTACTTCCCCTCAAAAGGAAGGAACTTCGGTAACACATCCTCGTCTTCACCGGCTCCACTCTTGGTTATCTCGTCCTTCTACTTTCGCAAGTTTACTTGTGTTATATCTCTTGCTTGCTTGCGTGCTTGTTGTCATTGCATCATATAGGTTGCTCACTTAGATGGATATCTAGACAACCTACTTTGATGCAAAGTTTAATTTGGTAAAGAAAAGCTAAAAATTGTTAGTTGCCTATTCACCCCCCCTCTAGTCAACTATATCAATCATTTCAATTGGTATCAGAGCCTCGTCTCTTTTTAAGGACTTTACCGTCTGAAGAGTATGGTTGACGTCGTAGACGGTGTGGAGGAGCACTCCCGTGTGAATCCGGTCTCGTCTACGGGAGATGGGGGAACCGCGGTCTCTCGTGAGGAATTAAATGTGGCGTTGGACACATTGAAAACCTCCATGACTACCGAGGTCGAAAGCATGTTTAATAAATACTTAGAAGGGCTTAAGCTTTCCACTGCACCGTTGAAAGTGGGTGATCCCGCCAACAAGGTGACGGATGCTACCTCCGACAAAGGGGAAGCTACTAGCGAGAAAGTTCCTTCTTCTAGTGGTAAAAATGGCACCGACATCTTTGCCCGTGTGGAACCTCCACTTGTCTATGGTGGACCGCTCCCTTCCACTCATTTAAATCATGCCGGCCCGGCTCCTAAGATTGAGAAGAATGTAGATTTTGATTCTTGGGTCTATTGTTTTAAGCGTCATTTAAATCATGTGAACACTAACCTTTGGAGAATCATTGAAGAAGGTTTTTATCCGCATGACCGAAGTAACTTCACTCCTAGAGAAGTTGTGGATCATCAATTCAATGAGAATGCTCTCTTCATCATCCAAGAAGCAATCCCACCCGAAGATCTTCCTCATCTCCGGCCCTACACCGTGGCCAAAGATGCTTGGCTCCAAGTTGTTTCCCTCTATCGGGGAAGCGCAAGCATTCAACGCTCCAACTATGAAGTGGTGCAAGATGAAGCCGACGAGTTTGCAATGAAATAAGATGAAGAACCTCGTGAGCTTTTTCGGAGAGTAACCAAACTCGCGGTCTCTCTTCGAGATCATGGAAGTAAGGACACGGATGACAATTGGATCAAGCGCAAATTCCTTAAGGCAATGATGCCCTACCACAAAGCCATGTCCTCCGTAATTCGTCGAAGGCCGAACTTCCACACCTTGTCCTCAAGTGAAGTGTTGGATGAGTTTGTTGCTATGAGCATCTTGGTAAAGACCGCCGACAATGTGGTTCTTCGCTCTCAAAGAGTAAAGAAGCCCAACCTTGCTCTAAAGGCCACGGTTAGTATGGAGGAAGAGGATGAAGAGGAGGGCAACCTCGAAGATATGAAGTATGCCTATCATGAACACATGGCTCTTGCTTCAAGGCAATTTTGGAGCAAGAAGAACACAAGGCCAAACTTCAACAAGAACAATTCAAGTGGCGCAAAGGGCAAGCAACGAGTGAGGACTTGCTTCAATTGTGGAAATGTGAGCCACTTTGTTGCGGAGTGCCCTTACGAGAAGAGGGAAGACAATGGTGGCAAGCTCATTAGAAAGGACAAGGCCAAGTCGTTCCCCAACAAGAGCAACTTCACCAAGAAGACTCCTCCCAAGGCATTGGTGGTACAAGAAGAGTACAATGAGGATGATGACGATGATGAAGATGGTGAGTCGGTTGCCATGGCCTCCGTTGCCATTGCGATGACTCCACGGATGTCTCTCTTCGACTCACCCAATGAGAACATCACCGCCAAGTGCCTCATGGCTAAAGCCACCAACAAGGTAACCCCCAACATCAAAACTACCATCATTAATCATCCTTCTTCGACGGATAGCATTGATGAACATGAGGGGACAAATGTGGAGGAAAATGAGTTTGAGACCTTTATGGGTAAACTCAAGGGTAAATCCAAGAAGCACTTCGTTGCTCTCTTGGAACAACTTGGTGAAGCCAATGACATGATCGAGGCTCACGAAGATACCATCTCTAAGATGGAGGGGCATAGTCGTGACTATGCCGATGAGATTTCGGATCTTTCCAATGTTCTTGATGAAGAGCGTGGTCTTCGTTTGGCTCTTGAGGAGTCATACAACGATGATCATGCTAAGTTAAAGAAAGATCTTGATCATGCTCTTGTTGTGTCTCATGTGCTAAACTCCGAGAAGGCAAAACTTGGGGTTGATCTTGCTAGACTTAAAGAGGAGTTTGACATTCTCGAAAAGGCTCACAAAGTCTTGAAGGGTGTTCATGCTAGCCTCAAGGAGTCTCATGATCAACTCCAAGTAAAGCTAACTAAGGAGAAAGCCACCTTTCCTTATATGGTGTTAATTGATAATGCAAATGCTACTAACCCTTGTTGTGAGCATGTGCATCTTGTTGAGGAGAATGATAAGTTGAAGGAGCAACTTGAGAAAGGCCTTGTGTCATGCATACAAGGTGAGAAGAACCTCAACGACCTTTTGAGAAACAAAAAGGAAGTTGTGGCCAAGGAGGGGATTGGGTTCGCACCCAAGCCCAAGAACAAGAAGAAGAATGACAAGACCAAACGACCTCCTCCTCTCAAGCAAAATTTTGTGAAGGAGGGAGAGGGTGCTTCCAAGGAGAAGAAGAACAATGCGAACGGTGACGGTGTCAAGAAGGGCAATACCACCACATCCAACAAAGCCGGCGACTTTAATCCTTCTTATGTGTTATGCCGTGCTAGTGATGGGCATGTTTATGCCAAATTTGTTGGTTCTCCTCATGAGTACATTGAATGGTCTATTTGGGTTCCTAAGACCCTTGTTACTAACATCAAAGGACCCATTACAAAATGGGTACCTAAAACCAAGCATTGATCTCTTGTAGGTGTTTGCTTCCGGTGGGGGATCATGGTTGCTCGATAGTGGAGCTACAAATCATAGGACCGGAAGCAAGGACTTGGTGGTGGACGTGCACAAGATTCCATCTATGCCCACCAATGTCGAGTGGGGTGATGCCTCGTCCTCTAAGGTATTGGGACTCGGCAAAGTAGTCATTTCTCATGATCTCACGATCGAGAAAGTCATGCTTGTTGAGTCCCTTGCACACAATTTACTTTCCGTTCGTCAACTTGCTATCATGGGCTTTGCACCTTCTTTGATATTGATAATGTGGCCCTCTTGTGGAGCAAGACTCTTAAAGTAGCCTTTGTTGGGCATGTCGAGAACGGTCTCTATGTGATTAACTTTTCGGAGCGACCCACTAAGACCGCGACATGCCTAATGGCTAAAGTTGACGTGGGATGGCTTTGGCATCGCCGTTTAGCCCATGTCAATATGAGATCTTTGCAAAGTCTTCTCAAGGGGGACCATGTCCGTGGACTAACGAATGTTAGTTTTGCTAAAGATCGTGCTTGCAGTGCTTGTATCGAAGGAAAGCTTCATGAGAAGGCTCACCCTCCCACGACTCTCATTTACTCGAAGAGGCCTTTGGAGCTCCTTCATTTGGATCTCTTTGGGCCTCCATCCTTTGATAGTCTTGGGGGTAGAAAGTATTGCTTGGTAATTGTGGATGACTATTTAAGATACACTTGGGTGTATTTCTTCAAGAGGAAGAGTGAGACCCAACAAACCGTTATTGACTTTGCAAATGAAGCCCAACGTCAACACAATGCAAAGATCTTGACAATAAGAAGTGACAACGGCACCGAGTTCAAGAACTACACCTTGGATGAGTTTCTTAGTGATGAGGGGATCAAGCATCAATATGCTGCACCATACACCCCTCAACAAAACGGTGTTGCGGAGAGGAAGAACCGGACGTTGATGGATGCCGCAAGGACCATGATGGCGGAGTTCAAGTCTCCATACAACTTTTGGGCTAAAGCCATCAACACCGCGTGTCATGCATCCAATCGGCTCTACCTCCGCAAGGGCTTGAACAAGACTCCATATGAGATACTCACCGGTAACAAGCCCAACCTCAAGTACTTTCGGGTGTTCGGGTGTAAGTGTTTCATTCTCAAGAAAGGTGTTCGGTTGTCTAAATTTGAGGCTAGAGCATATGAGGGCATATTTTGGTTATGCTACAAACTCTCATGCTTACCGTGTCCTCAATAAATCCACGGGACTTATTGAGGAGACGTGTAACGTGGAGTTTGATGAGAATAACGGCTTCCAAGTGGAGCAAAGTGGCACTTGTGATGTAGGTGATGAAATTCCTCCTCAAGCCATAAGAAGAATGGGTGTTGGTTTTATCCTACCCATTGAGGAACCCCTTGTGGCCGAAGGAGAAGGACAATGCTCCACTCAAGTGGAGCCATCACCAACCCAAGGCCCACACGCTTCCGAAGAACAAAGTGAAGGCCCTCAACCTCATGAACAAGACCAAGGGCAAGATCATGCTCAAGACGGTGGGGACACACCAAGTGATGCCCAAGGTCAAGTTCTCTCCTCCGAGCAAGTTCAAGATCAAGAACAAGAGCAAGACGGCGCTCAAGATGATCAAGTGACCGCTCCTCAACTCACCTCCGAGGAGGAATTGGAGCGTCGTGCCGCCAAGATTGCTTCCAAGATCTCCACCAAGGGTCATCTCATGAAGAATGTGCTTGGAAGCATTCAAAAGGGGGTAAGCACTCGTAGACAATTGGTAAACTATTGTGAACATCACGCGTTTGTCTCTTGTGTGGAACCCCAAAAGGTATATGAAGCTCTCGAAGATCCGGATTGGCTCAATGCCATGCATGAAGAACTCAACAACTTCGAGTACAACAATGTGTGGAGATTAGTGCCAAGGCCAACGGGGAACCACAATGTCATTGGAACGAAGTGGATATTCAAGAACAAGCAAGATGCTCATGGGACCATCATCCGCAACAAGGCACGATTGGTGGCACAAGGCTACTCCCATGTCGAGGGTATCGACTACGGTGAAACCTTTGCTCCCGTTGCTCGCCTTGAATCTATTCGTTTGTTGGTTGCTTATGCTTCTCATCACAACTTTAAGTTGCAACAAATGGATGTGAAAAGTGCTTTTCTTAATGGACCTATTAATGAGTTGGTGTATGTCAAGCAACCCCCCGGGTTCGAGGATCCCTACTTTCCCGATCATGTGTATCAACTCGATAAGGCACTCTATGGCCTTAAACAAGCCCCACGTGCGTGGTATGACCACCTTACCGAGTTGTTACAAGATCGTGGGTTTGAAGTTGGGCTAATCGACCCCACTCTTTTTACTAAGAAGGTCAAAGGGGAGTTGTTTGTGTGCCAACTATATGTTGATGACATTATCTTTGGTTCCCCTAACAAAGCTTTCAATGAGGAATTTGTCGCACTCATGACCTCAAAGTTCAAGATGTCTTCCATGGGAGAGTTGAAGTTCTTTCTCGGTTTCGAAGTAAAGCAAAGAAGAGAAGGAACCTTCATCAACCAAGCCAAATACACTCAAGACATGCTCAAGAGATTCAAGCTAAGTGATGTCAAGCCGGCGTCCACTCCAATGCCCACCAAGTGCCAACTTGACATCGATCCCAATGGTAAAGCGGTGGATCAAAAGGTATATCGCTCCATGATTGGTTCATTACTTTACCTTTGTGCATCTAGACCGGATATCATGTTGAGTGTGGGAATTTGTGCACGTTTTCAAGCCGCACATAAGGAAAGCCACTTTGTGGCGGTCAAGCGAATCTTTCGATATTTGGCTCATACCCCAAACTTTGGCTTATGGTACCCAAGAGGAGCAAACTTCAAGCTTGTAGGGTATTCGGACTCCGATTGGGCGGGATACAAAGTGGATAGGAAGTCCACTTCTGGAGGGTGCCAATTCCTTGGTTGCTCTTTGGTGAGTTGGTCTTCTAAAAAGCAAAAGTTGTGTGTCTCTCTCGTCCACCGAAGCGGAGTATGTGGCGGCCGGGAGTTGTTGTGCACAACTCTTATGGATGAGGCAAACTTTAAAGGACTAGGTGTCATTTGTGACAAAGTGCCTCTTTGGTGTGACAATGAAAGTGCCATCAAGGTTTCTCTCAACCCGGTGCAACACTTCAAGACGAAGCATATTGAGATTCGGTATCACTTCATCCGGGATCATATTAGGCGAGGGGAGATCGAGCTCAACTATGTCAACACTCATGATAACCTTGCAGATATTTTCACGAAGCCGTTGGATGAAGCAAGATTTCGCGAGTTAGGGCATGAGCTAAATATCATTGATTCGAGCAATGTTGCTTGAACACTTGCACTCCCCACCATACTCGACTTGTTATCTTGTTTAGGTGTTGGCATGGACGTAGGGGGAGTGTTGTTCTCTTAATGAACTCTCCCTCCCCATAAATTGATCAACTCTTTCACATTAGCCATTTTTGATGGTACTTGTGCTTCAAAGACGAGTTTTGGTCATGGGCCCAAGGATAATTCTTCGCGGTGCCATACCAATTGACACAAACATAGGTGGCCTCGGCCACCGCCCCCTCTTGTAGAGGTGTGTGGTTCTTGTCCTCGTGTTGATGCTTTTGTTGCTTTGTGTTTGCTCTCCTTTCTTACCGTTTGTTTCTCTTTTCTTTTGAGCTAAGCTTTTGTGTCTAGTCTTTGGAATATTGGCTGGGTGGTACTACCGCTAGTGGTGCGCGGTACTACCGCTTATGTTGACAAACGGTACTACCGCCCACCCGAGCGGTACTACCGCTGGGGGCGGGATTAGGGGGTTATGTCGGGGCAGGGGGAGGTTTCTCCTCCCCCATACCCATTCGCACCACCCCTTCGCCCCTCTCCCTCTCTCCAGCGACTCCTCGCCGCGGGAGGGCTCCGGCAGGCTGCCGTCTCCGGGCCATCCCTCCCCATTCCCTTCGGTGGAGTCGATCCCCACCTCGTCCTCTTGCCATGGATGCCGGTATTGCCCTCGTTCCTTCTCTCTTTTTGTCTAGTTCTCAGATCTAGCGTTTTTGGGGCAATAGTGGTTGCATCTCTAGATTTTTGGCTAAATCCCGGCTTGAGTAGTTTGGAGAAGGCGTCTAGACTATGTGGATTAAGTTTTGGTAGGATTATTTTTGAATTTGGCAGTCCGGTAGTGCCGGATCTGACCACGGCAGTAGGAACCGCCGGTTCCCCGTCTTGCGCGGTACTACCGCTCCCGCTGGGGCAGTACTGCTGCCTATGGCCAGCGGTACTACCGCTGCCTGCCAGATTCCATCATTCCCCTACCTCTGTTTGATCCATGTTGTTTTGTTTGGAGGCTTACGCTTTTTCTTTCATGTTGGTTTTTCTGTTCGTGGGTTTGGTTCCAGGTGGTGAACGTCCTGAGGAGCAAGTCCGCCGTGTCAACCCCGGTCGTGCAACCTCAAAGCGCTACCGCACCTCTGAGTCAGTATGTGCTTCCTCAAGTGCTGCTCCTCCGCCTCAACATCAGAAGAAACTTGCCAATAGGACGAAGCCAAAGGGCAAGACTGTGACTGAGTTGTCCGCTAAGGAGTTCTGGGAAAGGCGTCGCCGCAACCCCTATATGAAAGACCAAGAACCCAATTTTGTCAACCGCCCGTTCTGGAACCGCTTTCAGTTTGCTATCTACTTTGATGTGATCAAGGCCAAGAAGAATCTCTTTGTTAGTGTTCGCTCCATCGACACGGATGCCATGGAGAAGGATCCTGAGTACTTTGGTGAAGCTCTTCAGATGTGTACTCAGCTCAACATTCTCAGAGTCATGCAGTTCAACAAGGACTTTGATGCAGATTTGGTGGCTCAGTTCTATGCTACTGTCCATCTTGGAACTGATGAAGAAAGGACTCTGACCTGGATGACAAATGGCAAGTTACTATCTGTCAAGTGGAAGGCCTTCATGGAGTTATTTCATGTGGAAGATCGCGGGCTTGAGACTCCTGTCGGCTTTCGCCCTCACCGCAACGTCAACTCGACTCACAAGGAAGCTCTCTGGCCCTACTGCACTGTGAAGGTTCACCCTGTGAAAAGAAGGAAACCTATGAGTTGTCTACCTACCTGGACATCCTTCATCGTGTCTTTCGAGAGACCCTCTTTCCTCGCATCGAGAATCTAGATATGGTCCACTCCTATCTCGTGGATATGCTTCTCTTCTGCCAGCATGAGAAGGAAGCAAACACTGGCGAGTCCCTGGACATTTCTCATGTTATGTGGTCTGAACTTCTCACTGCCATTTCTGAGCGCAAGTGCCCGATCTATGGTCCATTTATCATGCTGCTCATTGAGAAGGCCTGGGCACGTGTCCATCCCCAGGTGATGCTGGAAACTGGAGAATTGGTCTCTCATGAGATCAAGCGTCTGAGGAAGGACAGTTGGGGCGTCCCAGGCCCTAAATCCGGGGGGCCATCTACTGCTGCTGACATGGAGACCGAGGATGGGACTGAGGCAGATGATGACGATGAGGATTATGAGCCTTCTGGGACAGAGCCCTCTTGGGCAAAGAAGATCAAGCGCAAGATGAAGAAGCTCTTCTGCATGGAGTCTCGTGGTCAGTACATGACTCATGTGGCTGAGAAGAAGGCCAGGGGCGTCACAAGGAGCTCATGCGTCAGCTAGGTGCGACCGTTGTTAGTGGGTCTGAGGGCCAGATCACTGAGGAAGAGGAGTGGATTCAGCAGCACTGTCCGTGGACCAATTCCGACACCGAGCAGTTTCTGACTGAGGATGGCGGTGCAGATGACCCCGCTGGGATGTGATGAGAGAGCTCCTCAGTTTGCCTTCACCTGGAGCCGTAGCGTCGCTCTTGGCCCTTTTGGTGTCTCGATGCCAAAGGGGGAGAGAGCTTAGGGATTTGCTTCATGGTGTTGTCGTTTTCTGTGTTGTGTCGTTGTGTTTCCTCGCGATTTGCCTTGTTTGGTTGTGTGCTAGTGAGACCTAAGTTCCAGATATATGGTGTAAGACATATGCTACCTTATCTTTATCTATGTCTTTCTAGTACTTTGGTATCTTATGAGTTGCTTGTCTATCATGTTATATTACCTGCTCTCATGTATCCTATGCTTAGGTTGTTGGACTATAAAATATAGGGGGAGTGTTGATCCTAATGTGGGTGTCCTACATTCCAAAGGCACTACCAACTAGGTGCACACATTCAGGGGGAGCCCGTCTATATTTTGTAGTTCTAAGTTTCTTTACTTTCATGATATATCCTTGTGCAAATCCCTGGTTGTCATCAATCCACCAAAAAGGGGGAGATTGTTAAGGCATATCTCTCTAGATGTAGTTTTGGTGATTGATGACAACATGTTTGCGGAATAATCATGTGCTTTGAGCATTTCAGAGATTCATCATTTGGCACGAGACGATTTCTTTCCCCTCGGAGTGTCATTCAAGACGGTGTAGCTCTTTTGCTTCTTTTGGTGGATTAGTTTCGTAGGAGTCACCGTACTATCAAGAGGGGGTCCGTTTTGGTAAGGTTAGGGTGGAATCAACACGTACACATCCTCTTTTCACCCTCTGAGCCTTTCCACTTCATTGGAGTTTTCTTTCCTCTCTCTTTGGGCTGAGTCTGGTCCCAGCGGTAGTACCACTTAGGGGTCACAAGCGGCAGTACCGCTCCGCAGCGGTAGTACCGCTGGTGGGTCCTCAGCAGTAGTACCGCTACGGTACCAAGCCCCTACCGCGTCGACTCGAGGGGTCTCTTTTCGTGTCGGATTGTGCGGTACTTCGCAGCGGCAGTAGAGCGGCAGTACCGCTCTTAAGCGGTAGTACTGTCCTACCACCGCGGCAGTACCGCCCATGTCCTTATCTCCCCTGCCCTCCAATCTCCACGGTAGTACCGCCGTGGGAGCGGTAGTATCGCTGGTCTCAGCGGTAGTACCGATGCCTTATGCGGTAGTACCGCCCTCTGCGGGGCTGTTGTGGAGGGTAACGGTTGGATTGTTCCCCCCACTATATAAAGAGGTCTTCTTCCCCATAGTTGACCTACCTCTTCCCCCAAAAGCTCCATTTTCGCCCGATCTCTCTCCCTAGCCAATCAAACTTGTTGATTTGCTCGGGATTGGTTGAGAAGGCCCCGATCTACACTTCCACCAAGAGAAATTTCATTCCCCCCACTTATCCCTAGCGGATCTCGTTACTCTTGGGTGTTTGAGCACCCTAGACGGTTGAGGTCACCGCGGAGCCATAGTCCATAGTGGTGAAGCTTTGTGATGTCATTGGGAGCCTCCAATTAAGTTGTGGAGATTGCCCCAACCTTGTTTGTAAAGGTCCGGTCGCCGCCTTCAAGGGCACCAATAGTGGAATCACGGCATCTCGCATTGTGTGAGGGCGTGAGGAGAATACGGTGGCCCTAGTGGCTTCTTGGGGGGCATTGTACCTCCACACCGCTCCAACGGAGACGTACTTCCCCTCAAAAGGAAGGAACTTCGGTAACACATCCTCGTCTTCACCGGCTCCACTCTTGGTTATCTCGTCCCTTTACTTTCGCAAGTTTACTTGTGTTATATCTCTTGCTTGCTTGCGTGCTTGTTGTCATTGCATCATATAGGTTGCTCACTTAGATGGATATCTAGACAACCTACTTTGATGCAAAGTTTAATTTGGTAAAGAAAAGCTAAAAATTGTTAGTTGCCTATTCACCCCCCCTCTAGTCAACTATATCGATCATTTCAGATGGGATGCTCTCAAATGACAAGTGTCAGTTTCTCTCGGAGCAGCCAACCAGCTAGTGGTTGTAGGGGGCGGCTATTTATAGCCTAGGGAGCAGCCCGCATGATAAGACATAAATGCCCTTCAATGATATGACCGTTAGGTGGGTAGATATTTTGGGACAGCTGGCGCATAGCACAGCAACGGTCGGAAATTTGAGGTTCAAATTCCTCAGGGCTATCATGTTCCTCACTGTGTAGGCAATCCGCACTGGCGAATTCCTAACTCCTCAGTCAGAACAAATTCCTCAGAGACCAGAAGAACTTCGTCTCTATCACTGAAGAATATGACTGAACTGTATGAGATTTCCAATGGCTTCACTCAAAGGGATTGGTAGGTGTAGGATTTTGAGTTGAGCATCACATGGAAATTTTTCCTTAGTATTTCCTCGACCCCCTTTAACAGTACGGTGTTTCCTATGACTCAAGAAAGAGAAAATGAAACTACGAAAACAAAAGTCTTCACGCTTCATATTCCTCAAATGAATACCGAGTCTTCAAGGTCACACCAATTTCTTCACCTTCAAAGTCTTCAGAAATCCAAAGTCTTCAGTCGAAGAACTTCATTTTTAGGGGTCGACTTTCTCTGTAATTATCAAACTCCTCATAGACTTATAGATCTGTGTACACTCACAAATTCATTAGTCCCTTAACCTATAAGTCTTCAATACACCAAAATCACTAAGGGGCACTAGATGCACTTACAATCTCCCCCTTTTTGGTGATTGATGACAATATAGGTTAAGTTTTCAACAGGGATAAACATATGAAGTGTAAATACTGATATTGAGGAATTTGATTGCAAGATATAGAAGAACTACCCCTGAAGATGTGCATAGTGAGGAATTTGCTTTTGAAGCAATGCACACTTGAAGAGTTGAATCATGGAGATCTCCCCCTATATCTTGTAATTCATACACGCATTTGACATAATATATGAAGAATTTGAAATGCATGATGAAATATGGTGACCGATGTAATTCAGCATGCGTGCAATAACATTAACAAGGAATGCAGAGGAAACAACAAAAGTATCAGGTCACCATAGAGTTTAAGTTTACAACTCGATCCAGCAAAGTCTTCAAAAGAACGAGAGTTGCAACTTAAAAAAACGCCCATTTAAGATAGACCCGCTTGAAGACTAACTCAAATTTCTCCCCCTTTGTCATCAAATGACCAAAAGGGTCAAAAATGAGGACTAACGCCCCTGAAGAATATCAAGGCGATGAAGGAGCGTCAACGTTGTTGGGGTTGGTTGTTGGAGTAGGGCCTGCCGCAGTGTCGTCCAAATCTTCATGTTCATCAGTGTCACGTGATGAAGAATAGGAGCTGGCCACCAAGGAAGGAACCTTGACCTTCTTGTACTTCTTCGGAGGAGGTGCAGCCCAGTCAAGATCGTCCTTGAGATCCATTGTCTTCAGATCTTCTTCACTATAGACTTGAGACAGAACAGCCCAGGTGCGGTTGAGGATTTCATGAAGGTAGTAGTGGGTTTCTTCATTGCATTGTGAGTAGCAGTCATGTTGTGAAGAATTGAACCAAACTGACGCTTGACCCATTTATGATTGCGATCAACCTTCTGGTGAAGACTGAGGAGAAGCTCACGGTCAGTCATCACCCTGGGTGCTGTGCCTTGAGGATTTTGCTTGGGTGCGTTGGCGGCAGAGTCATGGGTGGCAGAGTCATCATTGGTGGAGTAGGATGGAGCCTTGCGAAATTGTCCATCCAATGGACGAATGCCTTCATTAATTACAGCAGTAGCCTTGCCCATTTCATCAGTTGAGGAAATGTCCGTTTGAGGACTTGAATTGGGGGCAAGTAGCTGCAATGGTTCAGTGTATCAGCTTTATAGTTGAGTGAAGACCTTGTCCTGATGAATCTCATAATCCAAGGTGCATAAGGCTTCAACTCAAATGGTGACATGGCGACATTAGCCAGAGTCCTCATGAAGAAATCATGAAAGTTGATGGGAATGCCATGAATGATATTGAAAAGCAGATTCTTCATGATGCCAACGACTTCTTCTTCATTTGAGTCGTGGCCCTTGATTGGACTCAATGTCTTCGTCAGAATGCGATAGATAGTCCGAGGCACATACAACAATTCCTTCACAAGGAATTTTGTTCGTGAGGTCTGACCTGGCTTCAAAGGCTTCATCAACACTTGCATGTAGTGATCGGTTAGCTCAGGTTCATTGTAGACGCAACAAGCACCTTCAAGGGGCGGACTGAGAGGTAAGGCACGAAGCAATTCAGTAGCTGGTGCCTTGTAGTGAGTGTTTTCAGACATCCAGTCCAGCACCCATGAATTCACATCTTCAGAATTTTCGGTGATGTGCAGCGTTGCATAGAATTGAAGAATAAGTTCTTCATTCCAATCACAGATGTGTAGAAATTTAACAGTCCAGCGTCGTGAAGAACACTGAGGACTGGCTCGAAGCACGGCAGAGATTCCATGTCCACGTGAGGAATGTGCTCATGATCGAAGACTTTGTCTTTGTCGAACAGCACTGAGGAATAGAGATTTGCCTGGCTGGTAGTCCAGAAACGCCTCTTCCTTATGCGAGCAGAATCATAAGGGTTGTAATCAGTGAAGAATACATGCTCGCCAAAGAAGGCATCAGTCTTGAATTTTTGCTTCCTGGAGAATGGATCCTTTGGTTTGGGCAGAGGAGTGTCAGTGAGTTGCATCACAACCTCAGGAATCGCAATCTCAGGTTCTTCAGGCTGAGGAATTTCTGGTTCCTCTTTAGTGGCAGCCTGGTTCTTGAATTCTTCATTTTCAGTTTGTTCAGCACTAGCGGCTGGAATGTCTTCATGAGCTGCATAAGATCCCATTTGAACTGTAGTGACTGGGGACTAAGGAATTTGCTGCAGTGGAGTGAAGAGTGGAGAATTGGGGTGCTGACTTTCCCAAAAGTCATCATTCATCACAGGTGTGGTACAGCCAATGTCCACATCTTCATCTTCAATTTCTTCAACGCCGTCCTCTTCAGCAGTAAACTGAGGCACAGGCGAGGAAACAACTGGGGTTGAAGGGATTTCATCCACTTCAATTTCTTCATCCATCTGCTCTGACGTAGCAGCAGAAGGAGTTTCTTCATCAGATCCGCTAGGGATCACATATTCTTCATCAAAAGGAACAAGGTCCTTTGATGGCATGGTTGAGATTGGAACAGCATCAATCGGGTTTGCAAAAGAGCTGGTCATAGGCTTCATTTTCTTTGGAGCAGAAGAATCTGAAGAAGCTGATGCTTTCCTTTTCTTCACTGCTGCACGCTCTGCAACCTTGGTCTTCTTCACATCTGATGCAGATGGAAGGATTGGAATTGGAGTAGGCACAGGTGGAGCAGAGGAATTTGGTGCAGTTTCTTCAGGCACAACTGATGCAGTTGCCCTAACCTCTTCATTTTCTTCAGGCGCACCACAAGTGGGTGCCCTGGGAATTTCATCAGCGGCTGGAATGCAGTCATCAGCCCTGGAACTCACATTATCTTCAGCAGCCTGATTGTCATCAGCGGTGCTGGCATGTTCTTCAGTTTGCTGAGCAGATGCTTCAGCCGGAGTGACTTCAATATGCACAGGGGCAGCGGCACTTGAAGTGAGTGTCTTCGTCAGATTGACGAACCTGACCTTGGCTCCTTTCCAATCAGCACAGTAAGCGTTGAAATCATCGATGAGGACTTTGATTTCAGACTGGAGCTTTACGAGTTCATCAGTTGTCATAGAGACAACGTTGTTCTTCAGAAACTTCTCCTTCCTGTACTGTGCTTTCTTGAGTTGCCTGGCCTTCTCATATTTCCATTTTTCTTCACTGATGAAATGGGTCAGCATGTGACTTTGGCCAGGTGTCAACTTGAAATCAGGCATAGGAGTGTTTGGGTCCTTGTGCCAGAGATCAATATAGTCGAGGATCAGCTTTGGATACAAAAGCAGTGGCACTTCTGTGCCCTTGGCTCTAGCGGCCCTGACTTGCCTGTCTGTGATGATCTTTGCAAGTTCTTCATCATCAGCTTCATCATCTTCAGACGGTACTTGGAAGGCGACCTGCTTCTTCTGAGGACTTGGGCGAGATCCTCGTCCTGCAGTGGTCTTAGTCTTCAGCAGAGAGGGTCCTGTTGAAGAATATGGTGCAGCTGAGGAACTAGCTGAAGCTCCTGAGGCAATGGAGATGCCTATAGTCCTTTGGCACATGGCAAGATGCACATGTGCTGAGGATTTTGTCGGAGCCGCTGAGGACTTTGGAGGAGCAGGAGCGGCTTGAGGAATTGGCCGTGAGGGCTTAGCTGAGGAAATTGGCTGTGAGGGCATTGAAGAAGAGGCACTTGGCTTGTGCGCAGGCTTCTTTGACATGGATTTCTTCGACCTTACAGAGGCCTCAGCAGCAGCAGAAGTGGAATCTTCATTGAATTTCCTCACTGCATCTTTTGCCTGTTTGGCCAACTTGGCCTGGCACTTGGCCCATTCTTCAGGAAAATCCTCACCGCGCTTGATGCTAGTGGGATATGCCTCTTGGCCAGGTGCCAATGGAGGTCTTGAGCATGGAGGAGTAACAGCGAATTTCTTCATGTATTTTGGAGTCACATACCTATACTCCCGCTACTCTTTTGCCCATCTCCTTTCTATCCTCTGAATGCGCACCTTGCGCTGATTTTTATCTTCCTCAGGGGGTGTGTAGTACCCAGCATAAATGTCCTCAGGGATTTCAAAGGCAATATTGACCTCAGGCCTCTTTCCTCCTTTCTGTGGCCTCTTTTCATTAGCCATTTTCTTTAGTTGAGGAATTTGAACAATTGAACTCTCTAAAGAAGTATGCAACTTTTCTTCAAGGAACGCTGCAAATGAGTTAAGTTGATGAGAACCTAGTGATTCAGCAGCAGAGATGAGTAACTGTGAACAGAGTATAGTTGCGAGGAATTTGGAGAGGTCATATGCGTTCTCAGAAGGTTTTTCAATAAGAACAAGTTTGAGGAATTTGACCAGATGAGTCTTGAAGAATTTCACTAAGGGTTCTTTGTCTTAGGTTCCAGAGTTGTATAGATCGAAGATCCATACAATTGAGGAATCTTGAAGAAAAGTGATGCTTAGAGAAACGAATCAAGAGCAGATGACATGTGAGGTGTTTAGTGTGTGAGGATTTGAAGTAAAACACCTTTGAAGATTTTGTAGTAAACATTTGAATCAAAGTGGGCAGTAAAAGTAACTTTTAATTACCCTGAACAAAGAACACGATGAACTGGGATGTGGAGAAGTGAAGCTCGTCTGTGCAGATCTTCCACGCCCTAACTTGGCGGAGGAAGACGGCTACGGTGGCGGCGGAGTGAAGATTTCCGCGGCCGGCGTGAGTACGGCGGCGACGAGGTCGAGGCAGTGAAGCTCTTCCTCACGGGCGACGATAATGTTGCGGCGGCCCTAGGGTTTGAGAAGCTCGATCTTGGAGAGAGGTCGAGCGGAGTAAAAGAAGTGAGGAAGGGGAGAGGGGGTATTTATAGCCACGGTGAAAAACGGTTCGCCCGAAGAAATTGGACGAACGTGGCCCTGACCCTTCTCATTCGCATGACATGTGTCACCATGTACTGAGAAGTGGAGATCGTGTTAGATCGTGGGTGAATAGATAAGTATATCGTGGGAAGAGGAACGGTTTGAGCGACAAAGCCGAAAATTTGGATAAGATAAGTTAAAAGTTCCGTTCGCAAATTCTTCAGCTGACAAGGACGAAGTGAAGATTTTGAATGAGTTTCAAATAGAATGCACATGAAGAATTTGTGAATAGATTGGGTTGAGTATAGCATAGAGGGAGAAGGGTCCGATCACATTCACTTAGCAGAAAAACCAACTTGAAGAATTAGCCATAAGTGAATGCTGTAGAGGACATAAACTCATATATATATAGCCAATGAAGAGAAACGACGGAAACAGTGAAGATTTTGCAAAGTTGAAGAATATGAACAACTGAGGAATTTCAAAACTGAGGAAAAACTCAAATAGAAGATTTTCAACTTTTGTGGTGGCGTGACCCACCGTATAAGAATGATGATTTCAGACACCGCGTACAATTGTCGTAGGGTTCTGAGAATCAAATTCTTCATTAATTTCTTCACACTTAGAGTGTTATTCTTCATTGATTGAAGAAAAACGTTTCTTCATGTGTTGCACATCTAAGTCATCAATTTTGCATAAGTGTTAGGATGAGTGTCCTTTTCAAAGAACATTCGAAGATTCTAATATATTTAGCTCACACCGCAACATGCTAAATCTCTTCTCATCCAAGGGCTTTGTGAAGATATCGGCTAGCTGTTCTTCAGTCTTCACATGCTCAATAGAAATGTCACCCTTCAACACATGATCGTGAAGAAAATGATGACGAATCTGAATGTGCTTTGTCTTTGAGTGCTGAACTGGGTTGTGAGCAATCTTAATGGCACTCTCATTGTCACAGAAGAGAGGCACATTCTTCATGTTGACGCCGTAGTCCTTGAGAGTTTGCTTCATCCACAGCAATTGAGCACAGCAAGAACCAGCAGCAATGTACTCAGCTTCAGCAGTAGACAGTGATACGCAGTTCTGTTTCTTCGAGGACCAACCGACCAAAGATCGTCCGAGGAAATGACATGTACCAGATGTTGACTTGCAATCCACACGATCACCAGCATAGTCAGAGTCAGAATATCATCCGAGATCAAAAGCCGAGCCCTTGGGGTACCATAATCCTAGTGTTGGTGTGTGAGCCAGATATCGAAGAATATGCTTCATAGCCTTATGGTGTGATTCCTTCGGTGTAGCTTGAAATCGGGCACACATGCAAACACTAAGCATAATATCTGGCCTAGATGCACATAAGTACAATAAAGAACCAATCATGGAGCGGTATACCTTTTGATCAAAGTCAATACCATTTTCATCAGTGCACAGATGGCCATTTGTGGGCATAGGAATTTTGACGCCTTTGCAATCTTGCATGCTGAATTTCCTCAATACATCCTTGAGGTATTTCTCCTGAGATATGAATATGCCATTGCGCTATTGACGAATTTGAAGACCTAAGAAGAATTTCAACTCTCCCATCATAGACATTTGATATTCTTCACTCATCATATAGGCAATTTCATCACTATAACGTTGGTCAGTACAGCCAAAGATGATGTCATCAACATATATTTGGCATACAAACAATTCATCATCATATGATTTAGTGAAAAGAGTAGGGTCGAGTGAACCGGGTTTGAAGCCTTTCTTCATGAGGAATTCCTTCAAAGTATCATACCATGCCCGAGGGGCCTGCTTGAGGCCATAGAGGGCCTTAATTAGTCTGAAGACTTTGTCAGGATGCTTAGGATCTTCAAAACCTGGTGGTTGAGCAACATATACTTCTTCCTCAAGCTTACCATTGAGGAATGCACTTTTCACATCCATTTGATATAAAGTGATATCATGATGGTTAGGATAAGCAAGTAATATGCGAATAGCTTCAAGTCTAGCAACAGGTGCAAAAGTTTCATCGAAATCAATTCCTTCAACCTGTGTGTAGCCCTGAGCTACTAGCCGTGCCTTATTCCTCACCACAAGGCCATTTTCATCTTGCTTGTTGCGGTAGATCCACTTTGTGCCAATGATATTGTGTTTGCGAGGATCTGGACGATTGACCAGTTCCCAAATGTTGTTGAGCTCGAACTGATGTAATTCTTCTTGCATGGCCTAAATCCACTCAGGCTCCAGAAATGCTTCATCTACCTTAGTGGGCTCTGAGATAGAGACAAAATCATAGTGCCCACAAAAGTTAGATAAATGTGAAGCTTTTGAGCGTGTGAGAGGACCTGGTGCTTCAATGTCATCGATGATCTTCTCAACTTGCACTTCTTTTGCAACGTGAGGATGAGTAGGTTGTCGTCGAGGAATTTGATCAGCATTTTCTTCAGCAATTTCTTCAGGTGCATTAGCTCGACGTTCTTCACATTCTAGAATGAATTCTTCAGCAGATTCTTCGGTAGGAATGACATCCTCAGTAGCCTTGAACTTGATAGTTTCCTCAGGTGCTGGTTCATCTATCACAGAGGGTAGGTGCTCTCTTTACGAGCCATTAGTTTCATCGAACCGCACATCTACAGTTTCAACAACCTTGTGAAGAACGGTGTTGAAGACTCTGTAGGTGTGCGAGTCCTTTCTGTAACCAAGCATAAAACCTTCATGTGCTTTCGGTGTAAATTTAGCATTGTGATGAGGATCTCTAATCCAACATTTAGCACTGAAGACTTTGAAATAACTCACATTGGGTTTCTTGTCAGTGAGGAGTTCATAGGCAGTCTTCTTGAAGAATTTGTGAAGATATACCCTGTTGATGATGTGGAACGCAGTATAAATTGCCTCAATCCATAAGTGACGAGGCGTCTTGTACTCATCAAGCATAGTGCGAGCCATCTCAACAAGAGTTCTGTTCTTGCGCTCCACGACGCCATTTTGCTGAGGAGTGTAAGGAGCAGTTAACTCATGAGTAATACCAAGTTCATCAAGATAGTCATCAAGACCAGAATTCTTGAACTCAGTTCTGTTGTCACTTCTGATGTGCTTGATCTTCACACCAAAGTTGGTTGAAGCCCTCGAGGAAAATCGTTTGAAGACTTCCTGCACTTCATGTTTGTAAATAACAATGTGTACCCATGTGTAACGGGAGTAATCATCAACAATAACAAGCCCATAGAGAGATGCGTCATTTGTGACAGCTGAGTAATGGTTAGGACCAAATAGGTCCATGTGAAGCAATTCGAATGGTCGAGTAGTGGTCATGATAGTCTTCGCTGGATGCTTAGCCTTGGTCATCTTTCCAGCTTCACAAGCTCCACATAGGTGATCCTTGAGGAATTTGACATTCTCAATGCCAATGACATGCTTCTTCTTCGCAAGCGTGTGCAAATTCCTCATGCCTGCATGACCAAGTCGTCGATGCCATAGCCATCCTTCTGAAGCTTTTGCAAGTAGGCACACGGCTGGTTGCGGTCCTGTAGAGAAATCAACAATATACAAGTCTCCTCTCCTAAAGCCTTCGAAGACTTTGGAATTGTCAGCTTCCATAACCACAACACAATGATACTTGCCAAAGACAACTACCATATCAAGATCACAAAGCATTGAGACAGACATGAGATTGTATCCTAAGGACTCGACAAGCATGACTTTGTCCATGTGTCTATCCTTTGTGATCGCAACCTTACCTAGACCCAATACCTGACTTTTGCCTTTGTCAGCGAAGATGATATGCTTCAGATGCGATGGTGATAAGGGAGCATCAATCAATAGATTCTTTTCACCAGTCATGTGATTTGTACATCCACTATCGAGGACCCACTCAGTGGCTTTGGGTTGATCATCCTGCAGATGAATTAGTGCAGCTTACGAACTTAATATACTTCATCAGTGAAGAATATGACATCAATTCATCAGATCAATTTCATCAAGCAATAGAACAGATAAAGCAGTATGAGGACGTGAGAAATGAAAGTTCATTTCTTCATGATTAGCCTGCGTCCTTTCAGGCATACTTCAGGTCTCCAGCAAATTCTTCAGACGTTCAAGTACGTCTGGAGACCTGACCCTGCAGAAGAGATTAGTTCTTTTTCTTCACCACCCACATCTGAAGGGGTGGCAAAGAGTTCATCACTCCGTGAGCTCCATATGAGAAAGGTGGCATAGAAGCCAATCCGTTTCGTTTCACATAAGAGAAGTTAAGGTAAGCATATGAATAAGCAGAGAAATTCTTCGAGGACTTATGAACATAATGATTAGAAGAATAATGCTCATATTCATAGCCCTTGGCTCCTCCCTGCGAAACAGAGTTGTTAGCACGATGATGTTCATATGAGGACTTTGATCCTCTTGAGGAATTTGATCCATGTGAGGAATTTGGTCCGTATGAGGACTTGGATCCATATGAAGAATTTGGTCCATATGAAGAATTTGATCTGGGGTTCCTATTCCTCGCAGGTGGTGTCATGAGGACATTCACCTGAAGACTTTCAGGGCATATTTTGGGAACCCAGATTTTCTTCATAGGAGAACCGTTCCTGCAGTTAGTGCCAACATATCTAGCAAATACTTCACCATTCTGATTTTTGAACAGTTTATAGTTGGAGTCAAATGACTCATCGGAAGAATGAGGAGATTCACATGTAAAGCCAGATAAGTTAGATGGATCAACTGGAGGTCCCTTTGCAGCAACCCATTGAGTTTTGGGGTACTGCTCAGGCTTCCAATCGCGCTCCCTCTTTCCTAGGGTTTCTGTTGAGGATCTTCTTTTTAAGCACATCACAAAGAGTCTGATGCCCTTTGAGACTTTTGTACATGACTGTCATGTACAATTCCTTCAGCCCTACATCGTTAGTGATACTAGAAATGTCCTCAGATGAGGAATTAATGATTGCAGAGACAGTTGAGGAATTTGTAGCATTAGGAGCATTTGAACATTTAGGTGAAGAATTAGCAGATTCACGTTCAATGCATTTCAAACATGGAGGAACAAATTCTTCCTGAGCAGCGCTGATTTGTTGAGCAAGTAATGAATCGCGCTCCTTCTGAAGATCTTCAAAACTCACTTTTAGCTTCTCTAGATCTTGCTTTCTGTGAAGAAATTCATAAGACAGCTTCTCATGATCAGACAAAAGAGTGTTATGATGACCTTGAAGGTTGTCATACCTAGTCTGAAGTCTCTGAAGATTTTCAGTCAAGGTTTTAGTGTGATCCATTTCTTCACCCAACATATCATCACTCTTGTCTAGCATGTTTTGAACCTTTTCAAGGGCCCTTTGTTGTTTCACACCAATCTTAGCAAGTTTAGAATAGCTAGGCTTAAGGTTTTCATCAGATTCATTTTCACTTGATTCAGATGAGGCATATTTGAGTACCTTGGCACCCTTTGCCATGAAGTAATAGGTGGGAGCGTAGTCATCATTGCCTTCATCAGCCTTGTTGGTGAGGTCATTTTCTTAAGAGTTGAAGATAGACTTGCTGACGAATGCAGTAGCGAGGGCTAGGATCGCCACACCGGATTCGGAATCCTTAGATGCCTCCTCTTCCTCATTTTCTTCAGATTCAGCCTCAGAGTCCATTTCCTTGCCAATGAATGCCCGAGCCTTCTTGGAGCTACTCTTCTTGTGAGATGAAGACTTTGAGGATTTTGATGTTGAAGATTTTGAGGATTTCTTCTTTTTCTTCGTATCATCAGAACTGTAATCCTTGTATTTCTTCTTCTTTGATTCCTTTTCCCACTGAGGACAATCTTGAATGTAGTGTCCTAGTTTCTTGAATTTGTGACAAAGCCTCTTCTTGTAGTCACTGGATGAGGAATCATTGCTCCTTGAGGGTCTTCCAAAGCGACCACGTCTTGAGAGCTTCTGGAATTTCTTCACAAGCAGTGCTAGATCATGGCTCAGTTCTTCAGGATCACCAAGACTGGTTTCAGAGTCTTCATCTTCAGACTCAGAAACTGCCTTGGCCTTCAGTGCACGTGATCTGCCATAGCTCGAACCATAGAGATCTCTCTTTTTAGCAAGCTGGAACTCATGAGTGTTTAGCCTTTCGAGGATATCAGCGGGATCAAGTGACTTGTAATCAGCACGCTCTTGTATCATCAAGGCCAGAGTATCAAATGAGGAATCAAGCGATCTCAGCAGTTTCTTCACCACCTCGTGGTCGGTGATGTCAGTGGCACCAAGTGCTTGAAGCTCATTTGAGATGTCAGTGAGGCGATCAAAGGTTTGTTCAACATTCTCATTGTCGAGTCTTTTGAAGCGGTTGAAGAGATTGCGAAGAACATCAACTCGAGAGTCACGCTGTGTTGAGACTCCTTCATTTACTTTGGACAACCTATCCCAGATAAGCTTAGCAGTTTCCAAAGCACTCACTCTTCCATACTGTCCTTTGCTCAGATGGCCACATATGATATTCTTCGCTTAAGAATCGAGTTGCTTGAATCTCTTCACATCGGCAGCGTTCAGTGAGGGTGAGACAGAGGGAACACCTTTTTCCACAACATACCAGAGATCGTTATCAATTGCCTCAAGATGCATTCGCATCTTATTCTTCCAGTAGGGGTAGTCCGTCCCATCGAAGGTAGGACACCCAGCAGAGACCTTGATCATACCTGCGGTCGACATAACTAAAACTCCAGGTGGTTAAACCAAAATCGCACAGAACAAGGGTGTACCCTGCTCTGATACCAATTGAAAGTGCGTTATATCGACTAGAGGGGGGTGAATAGGCGATTTTTATAAATTCTTCACTAAGGAATTTGTGGGTGAGGAAATTCCTTAGCGAAGAACTACTTGCAGCGGAATAAGTACTAAAAAGTATGCATAGCAGAACACAAACATAGTCATCATGATGAAATGAAAACAAGCACAGAGTACAGAAAGCGTAAACACAGGATAACACAGGATGAAGACAAACAGACTGAGGAAATTGAACTGAGGAAATTGAGAAAGTCCTCAGTCAAAGTCTTCAAACACAGATATGAACAATTGCACAACACAGGAATGAGGAAATGAAAGAGTTGAGGAAATAGAACCAGTTGGCTTGGTGAAGACAATGGTTTGGTAGACCAGTTCCAACTGCTGTCTCAGTTGTACGTCTGGTTGGAGCAGCTAGGTATTTAAACCTGAGGACACCCAGTCCCGGACACACAGTCCTCACCGTACTCTCCTTGAACTAAGGTCACACAGACCTCGTCCAATCACTCGTGGTAAGTCTTCAGGTGACTTCCGAACCTTCACAAACTCGGTCACTCGGCGATCCACAATTTCCTCTTGGATGCTCTAGACCATGACGCCTAACCGTCTGGAAGAAGCACAGTCTTCAAAGGTAACAAGCGTCGGATCCACGCAGGATCAATCTCTTCAGTGATGCTCAATCACTTTGGGTTTGTAGGTGTTTGGGTTTGGGGTTTTTCCTCACTTGATGATTTTCGCTAAAAGTCCTCGGAGGATGGGATGCTCTCAAATGACAAGTGTCAGTTTCTCTCGGAGCAGCCAACCAGCTAGTGGTTGTAGGGGGCGGCTATTTATAGCCTAGGGAGCAGCCCGCATGATAAGACATAAATGCCCTTCAATGATATGACCGTTAGGTGGGTAGATATTTTGGGACAGCTGGCGCATAGCACAGCAACTGTCGGAAATTTGAGGTTCAAATTCCTCAGGGCTATCATGTTCCTCACTGTGTAGGCAATCCGCACTTGCGAATTCCTAACTCCTCAGTCAGAACAAATTCCTCAGAGACCAGAAGAACTTCGTCTCTGTCACTGAAGAATATGACTGAACTGTATGAGATTTCCAATGGCTTCACTCGAAGGGATTGGTAGGTGTAGGATTTTGAGTTGAGCATCACATGGAAATTTTTCCTTAGTATTTCCTCGACCCCCTTTAACAGTACGGTGTTTCCTATGACTCAAGAAAGAGAAAATGAAATTACGAAAACAAAAGTCTTCACGCTTCATATTCCTCAAATGAATACCAAGTCTTCAAGGTCACACCAATTTCTTCACCTTCAAAGTCTTCAGAAAGTCTTCAGAAATCCAAAGTCTTCAGTCGAAGAACTTCATTTTTAGGGGTCGACTTTCTCTGTAATTATCAAACTCCTCATAGAATTATAGATCTGTGTACACTCACAAACGCATTAGTCCCTTAACCTATAAGTCTTCAGTACACCAAAATCACTAAGGGGCACTAGATGCACTTACAAACACGGTCTTCCATGGTGTGGTACCTGGTAAATCGGCATATCCTGTTGGTAAGATAGCTCTGGAGGTTGCTTTTGGTGATGAGCATGATTTAAGATCAGAGAAGTTGACCTTTGAGGTGGTGAAAATCAAGAGCTCATATCACGCCCTGTTTGGACGGCCGGCTTATGCTAAGTTTATGGCAAGGCCCTGTTATGTCTATCTGCAGCTCAAGATGCCGGGTCATAAGTGGACTATCACAGTACACGGGAGTCGCAAGATCGCTTTGGAATGTGAAGAAGGTGATGCGGCATACGCTGAGTCGGTTTGTGCAACAGTGGAATTAAAGTTCTATAAGGACAATGTTGATCCGGCGGATATGACTTCTCTGAAAAAGCCAACTACCGAGCATGAACCGGCCTTGAAGTTTAAAACGGCTGATGAGACTAAGCTTGTTGATTTCGTTCCTGGCGATTCATCCAAGCAGTTTAGCATCAGCGCTAACTTGGATCCGAAATAGGAAAGCGCGCTCATCAAGTTCATCCGTGAGAACCGGGACATCTTTGCATGGAAGCCTTCTGACATGCCAGGTGTAACGAGGGAACTCGCTGAGCACACACTTGATATTGATCCCAAGTTTAAACCGGTCAAGCAGTTTCTTCGCCGGTTCAATGAAGAAAGACGCAAAGCTATCGGTGAGGAGGTAGCCAGGCTCTTGGCAGCTGGATTTATCATCGAAGTGTTCCATCCTGAGTGGTTGGCTAATCCGGTGCTGGTCCTTAAGAAGAATGGCACTTGGCGTATGTGTGTGGACTACACAGATCTCAACAAGGCTTGTCCAGCAGATCCTTTTGCCCCCCTCATATTGATCAAATTATTGATGCTACGGCGGGTTGCGAGCGTTTGAGCTTTTTGGATGCATATTCTGGCTACCATCAGATCAAAATGGCAGTTAAGGACCAGGAGAAGACATCCTTCATAACTCCCTTTGGAGCCTTCTTCTATGTGTCTATGCCCTCTGGGCTCAAGAGTGCCCAGGCGACTTATCAATGGTGTGTGCAGAATTGTCTTCATAAGCAGATCGGCCGCAATGTTCATGCCTATGTGGATGATATTGTGGTGAAATCAAGAAATGAGGAGACATTGATTGATGACTTGAAGGAGAGCTTTGACAACCTCCGGGTTTATAAAATGATGCTTAATCCGGCCAAGTGTGTTTTTGGTGTACCGACAGGCAAGCTCTTGGGTTTTCTAGTGTCTAACAGAGGCATCGAAGCTAATCCGGAGAAAATCAAGGCTATCACTTCTTTGGCTAAACCGAAGTGTATCAATGATGTTCAGCGCCTGGCAGGCCGGATTGCCGCGTTGAGCCGGTTTATCAGTCGCCATGGTGAGAAGGCCATTCCTTTATATCGGATGCTGAAGAAAACGGATAACTTCGTCTGGAGTAACGCTGCCAATGAAGCGTTTGAGGACTTAAAGCGGCAGCTTGCTAATCCGCCGGTGCTTGCTGCTCCTGTTGATAAAGAACCATTATTGCTATATGTGGCAGCTAACGCCCGGGCTGTTAGTGTGGCTATTCTGGTGGAACGCAAGGAGGCCGGAAAGGAGTACTCGGTTCAACGGCCGGTTTATTATATCAGTGAGGTACTTATTGAGTCCAAACAAAGGTACCCGCATTGGCAGAAGCTGGTGTATGGAGTTTTCATGGCAAGCCGGAAGCTTAAGCAGTATTTCCAAGGTCATCCCATCACAGTGGTCAGCTCTGCTCCTTTGGGGGATATAATCCAGAACAGGGAAGCAACTGGCCGGATTGCTAAGTGGGCTATTGAGCTTGGACCTCACGGATTAAAATATATGCCCCGGACGGCGATCAAATCTCAGGCACTTGTGGATTTCATCAATGATTGGACAGAACTACAAGCGCCAGAAGACAAGCCGGATCATACTTATTGGACTATTCATTTTGATGGGTCCAGGCAATTGGAAGGCTCGGGGGCTGGAGTCGTATTAACTTCCCCACGAGGTGATAAGTTTTGTTATGTTCTCCGTTTAATGTTCCCTTGCACTAACAATGCAGCTGAATATGAGGCTTTACTTCATGGTCTTCGGATGGCCAAAGAGATGAACCTAAGCCGAGTTAAGTGCTTTGGTGATTCGGACCTGGTGGCTCAACAAGTGTCCGACACTTGGGACTCCAAGGACCCACTCATGGCGGCATATCGTCGCGAGGTGGATGTTGTTGCAGGTCACTTCAAAGGTTATCAGGTGGATCATGTGGACCGGCGGAAGAATGAAGCGGCGGAAGCTTTGAGCCGCTTAGGTTCCCAGCGTAAACAGGTTCCACCTAATGTCTTCCTGGATGTGCTGCATAATCCGTCCGTCAAGATCCCTGGTGAAGAGGATTTGGCTGTTCCTGATCCGGAGGCTCAGTTGGTGGCGACTCTTCATGTTTTTCCGGATTGGACGGTTCCATATTTGGCATATATGAACCGGGGTGAGTTACCGGAAGATGAAACTTTGGCAAGGCAGATAACCCGGCGGTCCAAGTCCATGACTATTATCAAAGGAGAGTTACATCATTGCAGTGTGACTGGGGCGTTTCAACGCTGCGTATCTCCTGAAGAAGGCCGTGAAATTTTGCGTGAGATCCATGAAGGAGACTGTGGTCACCACGCCGGTTCAAAATCTCTGGTAGCCAAGGCGTTTCGTCACGGTTTCTATTGGTTGACAGCTCATGTTGATGCCGAGGACTTGATCAAAAGATGTGATGGCTGTCAAAATTCTCAGGGCGCGCTCATGTACCGGCTCAAGAATTGAGGATGATTCCAATTACCTGGCCGTTTGCAACTTGGGGGCTCGATATGGTTGGACCCTTTAAGAGATCCAAGGATAAGAAGACCCACCTTCTAGTGGCGGTTGATAAGTTCACCAAGTGGGTGGAGGCAGAGCCAGTCAGTAAGTGTGATGCAGCTACGGCGGTTCAATTCATCAAGAAGGTGATCTTCCGGTTTGGTTTTCCACACAGCATCATAACTGATAATGGTACCAATTTATCCAAAGGTGCTATGAAGGAGTTCTGTCAACGTGAGCACATCCGGCTTGATGTGCCATCGGTGGCTCACCCCCAGTCCAATGGTCAAGCGGAGAGGGCCAACCAAGAGATCTTGAGAGGCATCAAACCCCGGCTTATGGTTCCTTTGCAACGGACGCCGGGTTGTTGGGTTGAGGAGTTACCTTCTGTGTTATGGAGCATCAATACTACACCCAACAGATCTACGGGTTACACACCGTTCTTCATGGTTTATGGTGCGGAGGCGGTCCTCCCAAGTGATATCCGTCATGATTCGCCTCGTGTGGCGTCTTATGTTGAAGCTGATAATGAGAAGGCACGGCAGGAAGCGCTTGACCTGTTAGATGAGGAGCGTGACATGGCAGCAGCCCGTTCGGCGATTTATCAGCAAGATTTGCGTCTCTATCACAGCCGCCGGGTTAGAACCAGAACCTTTCAAGAGGGCGATTTGGTGCTCCGACTCATCCAGGACCAGACGGATATGCACAAGCTATCCCCACATTGGGAACGACCTTTTGTGGTCAGCAAGAATCTGCACAACGGGTCATACTATCTTATAGATGTTCGAGAGCGCAAAGACTCACGTAAATCGGAGGAGGAGACCCACCGGCCGTGGAATATTGCTCATCTTCGGCCCTACTATACTTGAGCCATAGGCTCTGCTTATGTACATATTATGACAATGTATATATTATGATAAATATAATAAATCGGAACCTAAGCTAAAGCGGGGTATCTGTTGATTTTCTTATATCATGTGTGGTTACATGGGGGCTTCTGTTCATAAAGTGGCGTCCGGTTTACCCCTTGATTCAGCTTGTTAAAGCTTTATATAAAGATTACTTGGGGGCTTGGTCGTATTCGAACCATAGTCACACCTCTTGATCGGCTCAAACGCCAAAATTATTTCGGGGCCAAAGAGTGTTGCAAAAGAGCAACTCAAACATAGGCACCCACTGAGCACAGCTCAAAATGTTACTTGCGGATTCTTTGCTGTCGCAAATGAACAAAGAATCTACACTTGTAATAGGCGATCAAGCCATGGCTTGGAAGCCTGGTGTATACACCTAAAACCCCGGGTTAGCCTGCCTATTTAAGTAAGTCACTCCGTCCAGGTAAACCTGGTATGACCCTTCGAACTTTGACAAGTTACTCTAAATAAGACCCTGAACTTGTCAAGTTAAAACGATGATTGGTTAAGCATTGAGGACCATCTTAAAAGGCTTTGTGAAATGGTTTAACTGAGTGGCCTGGCAGCCCATGAAAAGCCTCGAATTTGGGGCCTGGCAACCCGTGAAAAGCCTGGACTACAAGGGTTTCATTTGCTTTTATTTGCTAAGTTTTTCTAATTGGATGAGATTTCTAGTGTTTTAATAAACCGGTCTTCGTTAAACCGGCTTGACTTTCAACTACAAGTTGTCAGTACATGATCAGTTATAATCCGGAGACTATCAGCCCGGTCTGGTTTTGACTCAAAGTCACCAGTATTGAATAAACTGGTGTTTATCACAACCCGGAACTGTTTTATTGTAAACCGGCATCATATAACAGGAGTTACTGATACTTTGGATTAGGGTTGTTACCCTCACTACAAAGTTGGTCAGCCAACATTATGACTCAAGGTCACATGTATCACATATTTCCATATCTGGTTATCTTTTTATAACTTTGGTTATAAACCTTGGTTATATATATAATTGGGCATTATGACCCGCCCGGTGATAAACCGCCAGGGCGCTTTAAGCTTTTTATCTGCAGGTATAGTTTGAATAAATTGCTATGGATTATGAACATCATATATTAAGCATGGCGGATTAGCAAGCATCAGTCGTAGATGAATATGCACGAAGGCATAACAGACCAAGTGTTTTAACTAGCCTATTACAAGGCGTTTCAGTGCCCAAAAGGATAATTGTTTTTCAAATAAGTGTTGCAGCACGTGGAAGACTAAACCAGCCTCCGGATTATGGCTGGTCACCAGCCTGACCTGACGGTTGCGGATCATCTTGCACCGGTTCATCTTCTTCGTCTCTACCCAGTGGTTGGAAGTCAATAGTTGCCCAGTCGATCCCAGTTAGGGCTTGGAATACAGCTTCATCGCTTATAAGGGTGGACGGTTCAATATCAGGGGCATAGGTGTGCTTACGGATTGATGGGATAAGATTTTGCGCTTCCGGAATTGGTGCAGCAACCCGTCTGTTCTTGTCATCATAACTCGCCTGATAATACGAGAGATCTGCCTCTTCAGCCAGTTGACAAGCCAGTGGACGTACTTCCCGGTTTATGGCTCGGAGATCATCATTGCCAAATTCTGATCTGTCCTCTTTCAAGCTGGGATAGCCTTTGGCCGCTTCCACTGGATCAAAGTCAGGTACCAATGCTTTTGCCCGGGTTAGGGCGGTCAGAGCGCCTGCTCTGGTAGCAGACTTTTTAAGCTCTCTTACCCGGGCAGGAAGCATAGATAAGCTTTCTAAGGTTTCCTTGATTAAAGTGGGGGGAGGCTTATTATGTGAAGCGGTGTAGATGATCCGCTGTGCAACGGTATACAACTACTCTGTCAGAGTATAGGCAGCCTTCAGCTTCTTCTGTACATTAGAGCCCAGATGGCTAATGCGAGTTCCTGCACCATTACAAATGTCAGTAAACCGGCTACACATGGGAAGATATGTTGAAAGTATAAGGACAAGATGTTTACCTAACACAGCAGCAGTCATGGCATGAATCTGCCGCTTTACGCCAGTCAGCTCATCTACCACCGGTTTAAGAGCTGCTTCTGCGTCTTCGGCCCTTTTTTGCAAAGCGGATTTTTCTGTCTCCCAATCCGCCCGCTCTTTGTTGAAACTCTCTTTCAGTTTCTCCATAGCGTCTAGAGTGCTGGTCAACTCTTCCTTGGCCCTGGTGGTTTCGGCTTGCTGGGACTTGATGTTCTCTTGCAGATTAGCGGTTTGGCTTTCTTTCTTGCTCAGCTCAGCCTATAAAGAGACAGATGTATAATGAGTTGACAGTACATATTTGAAGTACCAAGCACATAACAAGTTATACCCTTGACACTTGGGGGCTAATGCATGTTTGCTCCTTATCAGAAATTTCTACAAGTCCCAAGCACAATACAAGTATTAATCTTGGCACTTGGGGGCTAATGTGTGTTTGCTCATAACTGCTGATATGGGAATTCTTCTACAGTCCCGGTTCATCTTTATAAAGTTAAACCGGCCCTTGGGGACTATACTAGTGAAAGATCAGTATTGCAATTTTAAAGGACCGGTTTATCTTAAAGACGGTAATCTGGTCCCTGTAGGCTAAGCATGCAAAGTTAAGTTATTGCTAAGTCCTGGTTTGGATTGAAATCATAAACCGTCACTTGGGGCTACTGGAGTTGATATTTGAAATTGGACATAAGAGAAATAAGTGGTTACCTCATATCGCTCCTTCATCAGATTTACTAAACTGGCTTCATAATCACGACTGGTGTACAGACGGTTCAAGAAGCCAGAGTGAATGTCTTGGGCGCTGAGATGGGTGTAGCTGGACAAATCGGTGCTCCATTTGCCTTTGCCCATAGCAGAAAGCTCGTCCTTGGCGCTATGTTTGGACAAAGCGACTGGGTTGCCAGGAGCGGTGTGGCCGACGCCGGTGACTATAACATCATCCTCTTTATCTTCAGCAGCCTTCGCGGGAGTTGGCGGATTGTCAGTGTCCTTAGCTGGGCTGGCCAGTTTATCATCAGGTCGGGCCGGGCTGGATGGATTTTCAGCATGGCTTGTGGTGTCAATTTCTATTTGTTCAGTAAACAAGTCCTGGTCTTGAGGCGGCGGATCATTGAGCATAGTATCAGCGTCGGTTTCTGCTGGATCTGGAGTTTTTTCTGGTTCAACAACCATATTATCGTCAGCCAGTTTATTCAACTGAGCCTTCTTGCTGGGCCTGGGCTTGGCACTGAGGAAAATAAACATGAAGATCAGTACAGTATGCAAAAATAATACATCAAGGATAAAAGCAAATGCATAACTTACCCAGGAACAGTCTTGAGGGGCGGAAGCTTTGTGGTCGATGACTCGCCAGAAGATGAGTGGGAAGTGCCCTGATAATTTGAATCAGACGGATTAAGAGGCTGCCGGAAACAACCCGCCCTGGGGCAAGAAGTGTCAAGAGTATAACAGACCTCTGATCGGCGTTTCCGAACCAGAGTGTTCGGCAAACTGGCGGAGGTAACTAACTGGCCGTTGTGCCGGGTTGTGCGGCGAGCTTCATGTTGCTGCGTCTTCAAAAGAAAGTTTGGGTCCAAGTAAGCAAGGGGGTGAGAAAATTTTACTTTCCGGTTTGCTCGACGGATTTTTGATGTTGGCAGAGGATTTGAATCGGAGGAAAGAATGATTACCTCTACGTCATCAGCTTGACTGCCCTCAGCGTCGTCCTGATAATAGTCATTGTCAATGAGGTGTATGAAAAGTGAACCAAGAGAGTCAAGTTCAACCTTTGGGTCCGGATGAGCTACATCGGCATCAGCATCCGGCTCGGAAGATGCAGTGGTCCTCTTCTTGGCAGGTTTTTTAACAACCCTGGTCTTCGGGCGAATTGGCTTGGCCGGTTTATCTTGTGGTTTAGCTGGTCTATCCTGTGGCGTTTTTTTATTCCAGAACGGATCATCACCCTGTCAAAAATAGACAAAAATTTTAGAGAATATTTTGAAAGAAGCAACTTACGACAAAAAGGGTATATAGTTCTTACAACTGGCGGTTTGTTGGAGGTGCAGAACGGACTTAGGCCGGTCTGACTGCAGACGGCTTCCGGTTCGTTCAACATTTTCTTGACAGCCTCAGTAATTTCAGCCTCTGTCAATTGAATATTAATGTGCCGTTGAGGGTCGGTCAAGCTCCCTGTATATTCACACATCAAACCGGGGCGTCGGCTTAAGGGCAGAACACTCCAGCTAATCCAGCAACGAGCAAAATCAACACCTGTTAAACTGTTTGCCATAAAGGCTCTAAGCTTCGACAGTTGTGGGGCATAGGTGGCCCTTTCCTTTGTAGTCAACCTCTGAGGAAAAGGATGTGTGTTGCTAAGGCGGTGAGGGCGGTAACCCGGCAAGGGGTTTTCATCAGTTGGAGATGTATCATTGCAGTAAAACCAAGTCTGGTTCCACTCTTTGGGGTGACTGTGAAGCTTGGCATGAGGGAAAGTGACTTCTTTCCTTTTCTGAACCGCCATTCCACCCAATTCAGTGTTGGGTCCATCTGTGAACTCTGTGCGACTGTTTAAGTGGAAGAAATCTCTAAACAATTCTACTGTGGGCTCCTCTTGAAGATAAGCTTCACAAAAGACTTGGAAATGGCATATATTGGACACAGAGTTTGGCCCGATGTCCTGAGGGTGAAGCTGAAAGCTAGCAAGTACGTCTCAGAAGAATTTTGAACCGGGAGGGCTAAAGCCTCGGGCCAAATGATCAACAAAAATGACTACTTCTCCGTCTTTGGGCTCAGGAGGATTTTCTAGACCAGGGGCCCTCCAGTGGATGACCTCTTTCTTGGCTAAAGCGCCAGTGTTGGCACATCTGTCTAATTGCTCTTCGGTAACCCGGGAAGGAGCCCGGTTACATTCAACGGAAGCTGAAAAAATAATTATTGCCAGTTTAAGATTTTATGGCGAGCAAGTATAAGGTGATACAAGTTAAGGCAGAGGTGTACGCATATTGTTGAACCGGAATATGACATTGTTAAACCGGAGTCTGATATTGCTGAGCTGGAACCTTGTGACGGAGAAGGTGCAAAGATAAATGAATCAGCGGTTTAAGAGGGGACTAATGGTACCTGCCGGATTATCATTCTTTCAAAAGCTAAACCGCCTATATTGGTATGAAAGGGTACAAATCTAAGCTATTTAAGTGAAGGAAAAACAAGTTTCACAACTTGGCATGGTAATTTCAGATCTGCTGTGCGTTCGAAAGTAAAAATATATTCTAACCTAAAATCCAGTGCTCATAGAGTTTAGTAAGATCAGATGAGTTTGCAGATTCCTTAAACAAGGAAAAAAGAGTTTAAGCTACAAGGGTACTAGAAAGAATCAGATCTAACTAGCCATTGGTGTTACTCAAGAGGAACAAGGAAGAACAATTTCAAGAACTATGAAGAACGCCGAACCCTAATGGTGGATCTGGAGAGAAGAGAAGAGGAACTTACTGGTGCTGACGAAGCTGCGGAGGATCGCCGCGTTTCTCTGGTACAGTCTGGTTGATGCAGCGGCCGTTGTTGAGGCAGAGGCGAAGGATGACGGCGGCGGCGGAGCTCGCAGGTCGGTCGGCGCAAGGATGAAGACGACGCGAAGAGACACGAGGGGGAAAGTGAAAGGGATCCCTCAGCCCTATTTATAATATGAATGGATAAAGGCAGGCGCGAGAATCGAGGAGCTCGTAAAATGGGATATGTGACAGCTCTGTTGCCTCGATTGTCGGAGGCCCATTAATGAAGGTGGGTTATGCGCAGTTTTTAAATAATGGATGATGTCATGGCGATTTATCATGGTCCTGAAAAGTGACGTCATGGCGGTTTACAAGATTTCTATGAAGATGATGATGCGTTCAAGGATTGACATGAACCATTTCAAATCAATCTGGGGCCTAATGTTGGGGATATTACTACTGGGCGTAAACCGGACAGGAGAGGCCGGGTTAACCCCTTAATGGTTCACTGTACCTGAAGCCCATGAAGAGAAGGATGAAGACGCTTTATGAAGGCCCCAGGGCCCAGAGCCGGTTTAAGGCCTGTAGACATAAACCGACATTAATATGTAAACTTGTGTTGTAAGATAGAAAGAACAGAGACCGAGCCGGACACGTTTATGAGCCGGCCTCGGGGTTCTATAAACCGACGGGCGTCAACGCATGTATATAAGGGCACGACCTGGCGGCGGTTTGAGGACAACAGACAACAACTCGAGACTCAGGCAAAGCGTATTCGCTCCCTGGTCATCGAAACCCAAGCAATCCCACAACAACTGGATCGTAGGCTTTTACCCTCACCGCAAGGGGCCGAACCAATATAAACTCTCCGCGTCCCTTGTCTGCTTTAACCCCTTTAAGCTAACCCATAGCGATGGCTCCATGACTAAGTCCTTTTTCTAGGACATCTGCCGTCACAAAACCACGACAGTCATGGTCAAGTAACATGACCTCCAGAACAGGATTACCGTACCACTCTGGTGCAGATCTCACTCTAGTTTACCTGCGAGGTTCGGTAGTAACTTGATCCGAAGCTTCATGATCATCATCATTAACTTCCTCACTTATTGGTGTAGGAGTCACAGGAACAGATTTCTGTGATGAACTATTTCCAATAAGGGAGCAGGTACAGTTACCTCATCAAGTTCTACTTTCCTCCCACTCACTTCTTTCGAGAGAAACTCCTTCTCTAGAAAGGATCCATTCTTAGCAACAAATGTCTTGCCTTCGGATCTGTCTCCTTTGGGTATCCTATGAAGGCACATTTCTCCGGTTTGGGTTTGAGCTTATCAGGATGAAACTTTTTCACATAAGCATCGCAACCCCAAACTTTTAAGAAACGACAACTTTGGCTTCTTGCCAAACCACAGTTCATACGGTGTCGTCTCAACGGATTTAGATGGTGCCCCTTTGAACGTGAATGCAGTTGTCTCTAATGCATAACCCCAAAAGGATAGTGGTAAATCGGTAAGAAACATCATAGATTGCACTATATCCAGTAAAGTACGGTTATGACGTTCGGAAACACAATTATGCTGTGGTGTTCCAGGTGGCATGAATTTGTGAAACTATTCCACATTGTTTTAACTGAAGGTCATAACTCAAATATTTTACCTCTGCGATCATATCATAGAAACTTTTATTTTCTTGTTTATGATGATTCTCCACTTCACTCTGATTTTTTTTTGAACTTTTCAAATGTTTCAGACTCGTGTTTTATCAAGTAGATATACTCATATCTGCTCAAATCATCTGTGAAGGTCAGAAAATAATGATACTTGTCGTGAGCCTCAACACTCATCGGATTGCATACATCAGTATGTATTATTTCCAATAAGTCAGTTGCTCGCTCCATTGTTCCGGAGAACGGGGTCTTTAGTCATCTTGCCCATAAGGCATGGTTCGCAAGCATCAAGTGATTCATAATCAATTGATTCCAAAATCCCATCAGCACGGAGTTTCTTCATGCGCTTTACACCAATATGACCTAAACGGCAGTGCCACAAATAAGTTGCACTATCATTATTAACTTTGCATCTTTTGGTTTCAATATTATGAATATGTGCATTACAATGATCGAGATCCAACAAACCATTTTCATTGGGTGTATGACCATAGAAGGTTTTATTCATGTAAACAGAACAACAATTATTCTCTAACTTAAATGAATAACCGTATTACAATAAACATGATCAAATCATATTCATGCTCAACGCAAACACCAAATAACACTTATTTAGGTTCAACACTAATCCCGAAAGTATAGGGAGTGTGCGATGATGATCATATCAATCTTGGAACTACTTCCAACACACATCATCACCTCGCCCTTAACTGGTTTCTGTTCATTCTGCAACTCCCGTTTCGAGTTACTACTCTTAGCAACCGAACCAGTATCAAATGCCAAGGGGTTGCTATAAACACTAGTAAAGTACACATGAATAACATGTATATCAAATATACCTTTGTTCACTTTGCCATCCTTCTTATCTGCCAAATACTTGGGGCAGTTCCGCTTCCAGTGACCAGTCCCTTTGCAGTAGAAGCACTTAGTCTCAGGCTTAGGTCCAGACTTGGGCTTCTTCACTTGAGTAGCAACTTGCCTGCTGTTCTTCTTGAAGTTCCCCTTCTTCCCTTTGTCCCTTTTCTTGAAACTAGTGGTCTTGTCAACCATCAACACTTGATGCTTTTCTTGATTTCTACCTTCGTCGATTTTAGCATCATGAAGAGCTTGGGAATCATTTTCGTTATCCCTTGCATATTATAGTTCATCACGAAGTTCTAGTAACTTGGTGATAGTGACTAGAGAACACTGTCAATCATTATCTTATCTGGAGGATTAACTTCCACTTGATTCAAGTGATTGTGGTACTCAGACATTCTAAGCACATGCTCACTAGCTGAGCTATTCTCCTCCATCTTGTAGGCAAAGTACTTGTCAAAGGTCTCATACCTTTCAACATGCGCATGAGTCTGAAATACTAATTTCAACTCTTGGAACATCTTATATGTTCCGTGGCGTTTCAAAAAACGTCTTTGAAGCCCCGATTCTAAGCCGTAAAGCATGGTGCACTTGTTGGGTAAGGTAGCTATAATTCAAAATTTTCCTACGTGTCACCAAGTTCAATCTAGATGCTAGCAACGAGGGAGAGGGAGTGCATCTTCATACCCTTGAATATCGCTAAGCGGAAGCATTACAAGAACGCGGTTGATGGAGTCGTACTCACGGCGATTCAAATCGCGGAAGATCCGATCTAGCCCCGAACGGACGGCGCCTCCGCGTTCAACACATGTACAGCCCGAGGACGTCTCCTCCTTCTTGATCCAGCAAGGGGAGAGGAGAAGTTGAGGGAGAACTCCAGCAGCACGACGGCGTGGTGGCAATGGAGCTCGTGGTTCTCCGGCAGAGCTTCGCTAAGCACTACGGAGGAGGAGGAGGAGTTGGAGGAGGAGAGGGCTGCGCCAAGGGAAGGGGTGCGGCTGCCCTCTCTCTCCCTCACTATATATAGGGGGAAGGGGGGTGGAGGAGGTGCCCTAGGGTTCCCTAGGGGAGGGGCGGCGGCCACAGGGGAAACCCTAGATGGGTTTGGGTGCCCCCACCCCTGGGAAACTTGCCCCCCAAGCCGGGAGGGGTGGCTGCCCTAGGGGAGGCGCCCCCACCTCTCCACGTTACGTGAGAGGGGTTGGAAGGGGCGCACAGCCCCTTAGTGGGCTGGTGTGCCCCCTCCCCTTGGCCCATAAGGCCCCCCAACGCTTGCCGGGGCCTCCGAAACCCCTTTCGGACATGCTGGCCATAGCCTGGTACCCCCGGAACAATTCCGCACTCCAATACCCTTCGTCCAATATACTGATCTTCACCTCCGGACCATTCCAGAGCTCCTCATCATGTCCGAGATCTCATCTGGGACTCCGAACAACCTTCGGTAACCACATACTATTTCCAATAACAACTCTAGCGTCACCGAACCTTAAGTGTGTAGACCCTACGGGTTCGGGAACCATGCAGACATGACCGAGACACCTCTCCGGCCAATAACCAATAGCGGGATCTGGATACCCATATTGGCTCCCACATGTTCCACGATGATCTCATCGGATGAACCACGATGTCGGGGATTCAATCAATCCCATATTCAAGTCCCTTTGTCTATCGGTATGTTACTTGCCCGAGATTCAATCGTCGGTATCCCAATACCTCGTTCAATCTCGTTACCGGCAAGTCTCTTTACTCGTTCCGTAACGCATGATCCCGTGGCTAACTCATTAGTCACATTGAGCTCATTATGATGATGCATTACCGAGTGGGCCCAGAAATACCTCTCCGTCATACGGAGTGACAAATCCCAGTCTCGGCTTGTGCCAACCCAACAGACACTTTCGGAGATACCTGTAGTGCACCTTTATAGCCACCCAGTTACGTTGTGACGTTTGATACACCCAAAGCATTCCTACGGTATCCGGGAGTTGCACAATCTCATGGTTTAAGGAAATGATACTTGACATTAGAAAAGCTCTTAGCAAACGAACTACACGATCTTGTGCTATGCTTAGGATTGGGTCTTGTCCATCACATCATTCTCCTAATGATGTGATCCCGTTATCAATGACATCCAATGTCCATGGTCAGGAAACCATAACCATCTATTGATCAACGAGCTAGTCAACTAGAGGCTTACTAGGGACATGTTGTGGTCTATGTATTCACACATGTATTACGGTTTCCAGTTAATACAATTATAGCATGAACAATAGACAATTATCATGAACAAGGAAATATAATAATAACCATTTTATTATTGCCTCTAGGGCATATTTCCAACAGTCTCCCACTTGCACTAGACTCAAGAATCTAGTTCACATCACTATGTGATTGTAATGAATCCAACACCCATGGGGTTTGTTCATATCTCGCTTGTGAGAGAGGTTATTAGTCAACGGGTCTGCAACATTCAGATCCGTGTGTGCTTTACAAATCTCTATGTCATCTTGTAGATGCAGCTACCACGCGCTACTTGGAGCTATTCCAAATAACTGCTCTACTATACGAATTCGGTTTACTACTCAGAGTCATCCGGATTAGTGTCAAAGTTTGCATCGACGTAACGCTTTACGACGAACTCCTTTTCCACCTCCATAATCGAGAAAATTCCTTTGTCCACTAGATACTAAGGATAAGTTCGACCGCTGTCATGTGATCCCTTCCTGGATCACTATTGTACCCCTTGAGTAACTCATGGCAAGGCACTCTTCAGGTGCGGTACACAGCATAGCATACTGTAGTGCCTACGTCTAAAGCATAGGGGACGACCTTCGTCCTTTCTCTCTCTTCTGCCGTGGTCAGGTCTTGAGTCTTACTCAATACTCGCACCTTGTAACACAGCCAAGAACTCCTTCTTTGCTGATCTATTTTGAACTCCTTCAAAATCTTGTCACGGTATGTATTCAGTTGAATGTACTATTAAGCGTTTTTGATCTATCCTTATAGATCTTGATGCTCAATGTTCAAGTAGCTTAATCCAGGTTTTCCATTGAAAAACACTTTTCAAATAACCCTGTATGCTTTCCAGAGATTCTACATCATTTCTGATCAACAATATGTTAACAACATATACTCATCAAAAATTCTATAGTGCTCCCACTCACTTCTTTGGAAATACCAGTTTCTCATGAACTTTGTAAAAACCCAAAATCTTTGATCATCTCATCAAAGCGTACGTTCCAACTCCGAGATGCTTACTCCAGTCCTTAGAAGGATTGCTGGAGCTTTGCATACTTGTCAGCATCTTTCAGGATTGACAAAACCTTCTGGTTGTATCACATACAACCTTTCCTCAAGAAAATCGTCGAGGAAACAATGTTTTTGACATCCTATCTGCAAGATTTCATAAATAATGCAGTAACTGCTAATATAATTCCAACAGACTCTTAGCATCGCGACGAGTGAGAAAATCTCATCGTAGTCAACTCCTTGAACTTGTCGGAAAACATCTCAATGACAAGTCAAGCTTTCTTAATGGTGACACTTACCATCATTGTCCGTCTTCCTTTTAAAATCCATCTGCACCCAATAGCCTTACGACCATCAAGTAGTTCTTCCAAAGTCTATACTTTGTTTTTATACATGGACCCTCTCTCGGATTTTATGGCCTCGAGCCATTCGTCGGAATCTGGGCTCACCATCGCTTCTCCATAGCTCGTAGGTTCATTGTTGTCTAGCAACATGACTTCAAAGACAGGATTACGTGCCACTCTGAAGCAGTACGCATCCTTGTCGACCTACGAGGTTTGGTAGTGACTTGATCCGAAGTTTCATGATCACTATCATAAGCTTCCACTTCAATTGGTGTAGGTGCCACAGGAACAACTTCCTGTGCCCTGCTACACACTAGTTGAAGTGACGGTTCAATAACCTCATCAAGTATCCACCATCCTCCCACTCAATTCTTTCGAGAGAAACTTTTCCTCGAGAAAGGACCTGTTTCTAGAAACAATCACTTTTGCTTCCGGATCTAAAATAGGAGGTATACCCAACTGTTTTGGGTATTCTATGAAGATGCATTTATCCGCTTTGGGTTCGAGCTTATCAGCCTGAAACTTTTTCACATAAGCGTCACAACCCCAAACTTTTAATAAACGACAGCTTAGGTTTCTCTAAACCATATTTCATACGGTGTCATCTCAACGGAATTACGTGGTGCCCCATTAAAGTGAATGCGGTTGTCTCTAATGCCTAACCCATAAACGATAGTGGTAATTCGATAAGAGACATCATGGTATGCACCATATCCAATAGGGTGCAGTTATGATGTTCGGACACACCATCACACTATGGTGTTCCAGGCGGTATTAGTTGTGAAACAATTTCCACAATGTCTTAATTGTGTGCCAAACTCGTAACTCAGATATCTCTATGATCATATCATAGACATTTTATCCTCTTATCACGACGATCTTCAACTTCGCTCTGAAATTACTTGAACCTTTCAATAATTCAGACTTGTGTTTCATCAAGTAAATATTCTTAGCATCTACTCAAATCATCTGTGAAGTAAGAACATAACGATATCCACTGCGTGCCTCAGCACTCATTGGAGCACATCAAATGTATTACTTCCAACAAGTTGCTCTCTTGTTCCATGTTACTGAAAACGAGGCCTTTCAGTCATCTTGCCCATGTGTTATGATTTGCATGTCTCAAGTGATTCAAAATCAAGCGAGTCCACACGATCCATCTGTATGGACTTTCTTCATGCATATATACTAATAGACATGGTTCGCATGTCTCAATCTTTTCAAAAATGAGTGAGTCCAAAGATCCATCAACATGGAGCTTCTTCATGCGTTTTATACCAATATGACTCAAGTGGCAGTGCCACAAGTATGTGGTACTATCATTACTATCATATATCTTTTGGCATGAACATGTGTATCACTACGATCGAGATTCAATAAACCATTCATTTTAGGTGCAAGACCATTGAAGGAATTATTCAAATAGACAGAGTAACCATTATTCTCCTTAAATGAATAACCATATTGCGATAAACATAATCCAATCATGTCTATGCTCAATGCAAACACCAAATAAAAATTATTTAGGTTTAACACCAATCTCGATGGTAGAGGGAGCATGTGTGACACCCAAAATTTTATTTGGCCTTTTCAAAAAAAATTATTTGACTTAGGGAGGTGTTTTAAATTATTTTTTTGTCTTCAAAAGAACCCTCCCTTTCAAAATATTTTTTTGGCAAGGGTTTTATTTGGATTCACCGAAGACTTGGTTTTGGTCTTGGAGGTTCTTCTTTTTTTATTTGGACTCAAACCAAAATGCTTTTCACTTGGGAAAAATGCCTTTTGAAAATTCCTTTGAAAATGCCCTATGGCTTTTGGAATGATACTTTGCCCCTTTCAACAAATCTCTCTTGCCATGACCTTAGTGCAAATCCACTCTCATAAACCTTTCCTCATCTTTCGATCATGATGTACTTCAAATCGAGCAAGTTGGACCTCTCGATAAATTTTTTCCCATTTATTTCTTATCAAAACAATTTCTGCCTTCTATTCTAGCTCTTGGAGATTTACAAAGGAGCTACCATTTCTGTTTTGATTTTTGCCCCCAAACCAATTTCCCTTCCTAGTCCTTTGAACCCTCAACCAAGATCCATGAAGATCCACTGGTCTTCAGTTCAAATTTTTCAAACTATACTTGCTGCAAGTTTGGACCAGATTTGCCAAATTTGATGAAATTCATTCAAATCCCTCTCCAAAAATTCTGAGAAAAATCAGGCAGCCTCTGGGTGCATTGAGAGGTCACCTCACCAAGTCCCAGCCCTAGGAAAATTTTTCTTCATACCAAATCATTTCGTCGAACACCTACTGGACACTGTTTCTATGAGGTTCAGTCAAATTCAGTTAACAGTGTATGAATCACGGTCGTTTTCTTCAGTGTCTGTTGTCGATCTCGCCAGTGCCCGGCGTCGCCATGTTTCCTGTCCCCTCCCCCTTGTCCTCTGCACCGCACGAGCGCCTGGATGCTTGCGGGCGTCGGCGACAAGCTGGAGGAGGTGCGCCGCCCCGTGACCGACGCCAGCGGCGGCTTTGCGGCCGCCAGAGAGAGGCGCAGCGCAGACGGCGCCACCCAGCGCCGCCCAAGCCACCGGAGATCGCCGTGTGGTCTTCCACTCCCCAGTGCACGCTACCACCCTCATCGTGAACCACTGGGCGCGGAGCATGCTCTCTGCCGCCGTCGTGCCCGTGCGGCCACCCCACCGTGGACCGGCGCCATTACGCCAAGACCGACCAGGATTAGCAGGGGAACGGCACCAGTACACCTCACTGATGCTGCCTGGCCACCTAAACTCCTTGCCAAGCCGCTGCCTCGCCGTAATTGCTCGCCGGAGCAACCCCGTTCTCGGCCACCCCCTCGAGCCGCCTATAAATAGAGGCCCCGAGCTCCAGCTAGTACCCACACCACCTCTGCACTCCACCAAGACCCTGCCTAGCCACTGGAAAAGCCCCGAGGGAGTCCCCTTCCTCGACTCCGGCCGCCGCGACCCGCCACGGGATCCAGCTCGATTCGCTCCCGTGCGTGCACCTCTGCCTCCCATCTCTTGCCAGTAGCTCTCTAGTACATCCCTCCTTCTGACCCGCGCTTCAATTCGAAGTTTGCAGCACACCACCGGAGTTCCCCACCATCGCCCGAGCCGCCGTCCGCTGGAGAAAGTGTCGCCGTCGACGTGGTGCTCCCCGACGCTCGAGTCCACCACCCACCGACGCGGAAGGGCACGCTGATACTCTTGGTACACTCCGATCTCCCTGACTTGCCGTGGTTCGACACCGGCGACCTCCGCAGCCTTCGGGCGCCGGCGAGGTTTTTTCAAACCTGACATGTGGACCCCCCACGTCAGCCTCTCTTCTTTCACCCCCGAAGCGTTTTCTGTTGGTGCCTTCGGCAGAGTACGTTTTCTCTGTGGGCTGGCGCGTTTCTATTCAAACCGTTTTCTGTTTTCTCAGTTTAGCCCCTGGAACTTCTCTGTTTCATTATAGATGAGTCCCTGGACAGAAACCCTTATAACTTTTTAATGAAAAGTGATTTTTGAGTGATTCTTTTTCTGACAGTCTTATAATTTTGTCTAGTTTTTTATGGGATTTAGTTGGAAAAATTTTGGAACAATTTTTATGCACGCATTGGTTTTCACGTTAGTATGCTTCTTCGCTATACCGTAGGTTCCGGAAGAGGTGACGGAGCCGCGAACTTCGCCGAGCTAGACTCCGACTTCTCCGAACCAGGCAAGCATGTTTGAACCTTTGATATGATAGGTGTTTTGCATGTTTGCGTGAAAGGTTGTGCGTGGCATATGAGTATCGGTGAGTATCTCGTTGCTTGTGAGGCAACTACCCGTGTGTTCCAAAGTTACTGTGATCGCTGATGAGAGATGGCCTAGTCATGTGGTGACATGAAGGGCATTAAGGTGGTACTGTTGTAGCATGCCAGCCTTGCGTCATCTGATAAATTCCGACGTTAACGTGGACGGAGTCACGTTATCGTTCTTCCCCCTTCCGTGCTACCACTTGTTTTCTGCCAGAATAAGGTTTAGTAAGATGGTAACCTCTTTCCGTGTACACACCAAACAGAGGGGCCGGCATGATGGTTCCATGGCCCTGGATTAAAGCCAGTCATCCGGTCAGGGGGCATGGGTGTTTCCGGTTGGGACCGAGAGGGGGGCACCCCTTAGAGCGCGCGTATAGAAATTTGATCCCATGCTACGCGAGGTTGTAGCCTCCCCGTCTCAAGGTTTTTCTTGAACGTTGCCGAGGGTGATCCCTGGCTTCGGAATGTTGAATGGGTGTGTACTGGTTAGACGTGTTTCTTCCAAAACACCGTAAATGGAACTAGTCCCCGTGACTACTGAAATCCGTTGGCTGTGGTTAAAGTACAAACTCTGCAGAGTCAAATCCTTCCGAGTCATCGTGTCCAAGGTCAAGTATCGTGATCAACGTATCCATGTCTATGTCATAACCTCGTGGTATATTCTTCTTTCCGATAAGTGAGCATGAGTAGCAAACTTGGCTGAACGTTATTCCTGTGGATGGACTAACCCCGTTGTTTATCTCATGCCTGATTATTCTCTCGATATGATTTAAAATTCATGAGCTACTAAGTTATGAATATAAGCCCTTTATGTGATGTCGCTCAGACGTCCGACTGTGGCATGTTTGTCTCTTACTTTCAATATAAGCCCTTTATGTGATGTCGCTCAGACGTCCGACTGTGGCATGTTTGTCTCTTACTTTCAATATAAGCCCTTTATGTGATGTCGCTCAGACGTCCGACTGTGGCATGTTCGTCTCTTACTTTCAATATGAGCCCTTTATGTGATGTCGCTCAGACGTCCGACTGTGGCATGTTTGTCTCTTACTTTCAATATGAGCCCTTTATGTGATGTCGCTCAGACGTCCGACTGTGGCACGCACTGTCTTTTATTTTCTGTTATAAGCCCTTTATGTGGTGTCGCCCCGACGCCCGACTGCGGCGTTATTATTCTTGCAGTTTCCTCTCGAGGAGTCATTCAGACCCTCGTTTGGCACCCAGTATTTATTTTGGGATTTCGGGAGGACTACCGCCCGACTTCTCTGTTATTTTCCCATGCATTTTTGTCTCTATGTCTGAACGCACTTGTTAATCTGTTCATATGTTCCATGTTTACATTTGTTATATCTTATGTCTGAACTGTCTTGCGAGTACTTTCATAGTACTCACCTGGCTTGTTGATTTGGCCAGATGTTGACGAAGGCGACCTCTTGGATGAAGAGTTTGATAGTGAGTCCGACGCCTAGAGGAATCCCAGTCAGTCCTGTGCGATCCTGGATATTGGTCACTTGTATTATATACGCTTCCGCCACCCACAATAAACCTCCTCGAGCTTCACCCCGACGCTCGAAGAGCTGTAGTTTGCAGGAGTCATATCACCCGCTCCGCTGTGATATTTCCACCACCGTTGTTATCGTGAGTTAGTAGTTATGCCACCCTATCTGCCGTTATGTTTATTCGGCGTGCATGTAATAAATTGTTGAGCAGTCCCCGCTCAACCTTGTATTATATTCAGTACTCCTGGTATTTCTCTTCTGTGACCAAGATATTGTCTACCAGTGAGAAGGAATTCTTCTTTACTGGTCCGTAAAAGGGATTGGTCTCTCAATAAATATTTTATTGAAAAACCGGTCGTGACAAGCTTGGTATCAGAGCCAGGCTGACTGTAGGAAGCCACTAGGTGCGATCGCTAATCGGTTATTAGCGTCTTTTGTGCTTTTTCAGCATTTTGCAATTGTAGCTATTTTCTGTTGGTCATCATAAATTTATGACATGACTACTCAGAATTTTTGCCTACTTTTGTAGATGGCTGGCAGCAACTGCGAGACTCGAGTGTTCACTAACGTGCCCGAGGGGTTTGTCAAACTCCTCGTCTCCATCACCAAGCTCGCGATCGGGCCAGCGACTCGTCCGGAGTTCACGCTTTACCAACACAAGCTCAGCGACGACGTGTCTATGCACCAAGCCGTGGTGCAATTCAAGGGAGGGAGTTCTGCATCTCGCCACTTCCGTTTTGTGGGAAGGGCCATGCCTACGGAGAGGCATGCCATGCAGATGGCTGCCCGTGAGGCGATAGCTCGCCTTCGGGATATCCTTCCTATGATGAAGACTCGTCGCTACCGCTACCTCCCATGCAATGTGCCATACACTTGTCACTATGCATTCGCCTGCCATCGGGGAGAGCGAGATGAAGCCATCGAGATGGTTGTGGAGTATCTCAAGGCTCTGGAGGAGTCTTTCGACAACCTCGTGGACGATCTTGTGGCTGCCCGCATGGACTTAGTCCGGGGCGGTCCTGCCAGCAGGAAGGAGCTTCTCCTCACAGCACCGCCTCTGACATTCGTCTCGTCTTCAGCCTCTTATGCACCGGCCGTTTTGGCCACTGCTCGCCGTCTGCCTACCACTGAGGAGTTCGACAGAGTCATCGCTCCTACTCCAGTCAGAGCTGCACCGCCTGCCGCACCCGCACTGCCGCCTGTCGCCCCCGCACCATCACCACAGCGCAGTGCTATGCGCCAGGAACCTGCTAGAGAGGAGGTGGAGGTTGAATCCCCTGCACCGCTGGGTCTTGCCCTCGGCAAGGGAAAGGACATCGTCACCATCTCCGACTGAGGACGCCGAGTAGCCGCACGTTATGTCTGCTTGTATGATGTGTTTTATCTGTACGCTAGTTTGTATTAGTGTGCTCGCTGCTTTCCGGAGAGCTGTGCTAGCTTTAATAACATGTCAGGATTGTGTACGCACATCCTGAGTGCTGTATCGTGTGTTTGCTTTTCGCGTGTAAGATTTGGGTTAAGCAGTTCGTCTCCATGCGAAATTGTTTATTTTCTTGAAAAATCTTCAGGTCTTTTAAATTTTTGCCATTGCAAGATTTTCCTTGTGCCACACAGTTCTTCTCATGACTTTTGCAAAATAATACCCCAGACTAGAAAAATGTCTCGTCCGTGGACTCGTTCCATGCCCAATCAGCCAGCAGAAGTTTATGGGACACAGACTAGCAACAACTTCACTCAGGGTCAGTCCAGTCAACAGGACAGCGAAGCAGCCCTGTCTCAAGTATGCCGTCTCTTCGAACAAAGCCAGCAACAGCACCAAGAGATGATGAATCACGTCATCAATATGGGAAACCACCGTGAACCCTATCAACCACATTCCAGGTTATCTGAGTTACAAAAGACTCGCCCTTCAACGTTTTCTCACACCGATAGGCCGCTAGAAGCCGATGATTGGCTTCGTGACATCGAAAGGAAGCTGATTATTGCTTAGTGTTCAGATCATGAGAAGGTGCTGTATGCACCACACTACCTTACTGGAGCAGCTGCAGCATGGTGGGAAAACTTCCTACACATGCATCCCAGTGAACACAACATCACCTGGGAAGAGTTCAGAGAAGGCTTTCGTGGGGCACACATCCCCAGGAGCATCATAAAAATCAAGAAGAGATAATTTGACGATCTCAAGCAAAGAGGCATGTCTGTGACAGAATACAACGGTCAGTTTACCCAGCTATCTCGTTATGCCTACGACGAGCACATGACAGAGAACAAGAAGATGGAAAAATTCCTGGACGGCCTGGCACCGGCGCTAAGATGCCAACTGATTGTACACACTTTTCCGGATTTTAAAACTCTGGTTGACAAGGCCGTCACCTTGGAGAATGAGCGCCGTAGTCTAGAAGATATCCGTAAGCGAAAGAGGGACAAGACGACCCTCGCTCGCAACAACCGAAGCAAGACTAAGGTTCCAAGGACAGGAGCAAGGAAATCCACGACTACTGATCTAAGGCCTGTCAGACAGTTTCATGCCAGGGACAAGGAGTTCACGTACCATCCAGGGGTCACATGCTATGCTTGTGGAGAAGAAGGGCACTATGCTAAACAGTGCCCAAAACCGAGGAACTCGGCCCCCAAGCCGAACAATGGTGGAAACAATCCAGCCCCCAAGCGCAACAATTTCAATCCCAACAACAACCACAGGAAGGGTCACCTGAACCATGTGACCAGGGCAGAAGCGCAGAATGCCCCAGACATCGTGCTCGGTACATTCCCTGTCAACACAGTACCTGCCACGGTTTTGTGTGATTCTGGAGCCTCCCATTCGTTCGTTTCGAAGAGTTTTGTTTTGCAACATGGTTTTCTGATACTTCCCTTGGAAAAGTCTATGATCATCAAGTCCCCCGGAAATAAGCAAATCGCTCAGAGTTACTGCCAAGGAGTGATCATTGAATTCGAAGGACTACAGTTCCAAGCAAATCTCATCGTGTTGGAAAATAAAGGACTGGATGTCATCTTAGGGATGGACTGGTTGACCACCAACAAAGGATTCATTGACTGTTTCAATCGGACCGTGATTCTCACTCACCATCACGGCAAGACAATAAAGGTTACAGCTCAAGAAAGGCCACGGTCACGGCAACCAAAGCTGAACAAAGTGGACATTTCAGAACTAAGAAAAGTGCCAGTGGTATGCGAGTTCCCTGACGTATTTCCTGAAGAACTACCAGGCATGCCACCAGACCGAGAGATAGAGTTCAGCATCGAACTAGCACCTGGCACCGCTCCCATCTATAAGAAGCCTTATAGAATGGCACCCTCAGAATTGGTGGAGTTGAAGAAGCAGATAAAGGAATTATTGGACAAAGGTTTTATTCGAGCCAGCTCCTCACCTTGGGGTTCGCCAGTATTATTCGCCAAGAAAAAGGATGGGACACTAAGATTGTGTATAGACTATCGAGCTATCAATATGGTCACCATCAAAAACAAATATCTGATGCCACGGATAAATGATTTGTTCGACCAGCTCGCACAAGCCAAGGTGTTCTCAAAAATTGATTTGAGATCGGGATATCATCAACTGAAAGTACGGACAGAAGATATCCCCAAGACATCATTCACTTCCAGATATGGGTTATATGAGTTCACAGTGATGCCTTTTGGACTAACGAACGCCCCTGCATATTTCGTCCACCTCATGAACAAAGTGTTCATGAAATTCATGGACAAATTTGTTGTGGTGTTCATCGACGATATTCTGGTATATTCAAGGACACCAGAAGAGCATGCTGAGCATCTCAGAATTGTCTTGGGTGAATTGAGGAAACATCAGTTGTATGCCAAATTTAGCAAGTGTGAATTTTGGCTAAGACAAGTTGGTTTCCTAGGCCACATATTAAACCAAGAAGGCGTGGCCGTAGACCCAGAGAAAGTCAAAGCCATACTTGACTGGAAGCCACCCGCCAACGTGATAGATGTGCGGAGTTTCCTGGGAATGGCCGGATATTACAGAAGATTTATTGAAGGATTCTCCACTGTGGCAAAACCAATAACACAGTTGCTCAAGAAAGACAAGAAATTTGTATGGACGGAGGCATGCGAGAAAAGCTTCCAAGAACTTAAGAAAGAAAATGAACCTTGGTAAGGCTTCAGAGTTCGTCACAGACAGTGAAGGAATATTACGGTACGGAGACAGACTTTGCATACCTAACATTGAGGAACTCAAGCAACAAATCCTAACCGAGAGCCACACCGCTCCATACTCGATCCACCCTAGAGGAACCAAAATGTACAAGGACATTCAGGAAAGATTTTGGTGGCACAGTATGAAAAGGGATATAGCCACATTTATTGCTTGTTGCGATTCCTGTCAGCGCATCAAGGCCGAGCATCAAAAGCCAGCAGGGCTACTCCAGCCAAACAGGATACCGGAATGGAAATGGGATGAAATAGGAATGGACTTCATCGTCGGACTACCTCGATCACAACGCGGAAATGACGCCATATGGGTCATCACAGACCGACTGACCAAGGTTGCTCATTTCATTCCCGTGAAGACTACCTACTCCGCACAAAGGCTGGCCAAGCTTTATCTCTCTCGTATAGTTTGTTTGCATCGAGTACCAAAGACTATAATATCCGACCGAGGCACCCAAATTGTCTCCAAATTTTGGGATCACCTGCAACAAGCTCTGGGCACGCAGCTAGCTTTCAGTACAGCGTACCACCCTCAGACTGATGGACAAACGGAACGTGTGAACCAAATCCTAGAGGACATGCTGAGAGCCTGTGTGCTCACCTATGGATCCAGTTGGGAGGAAAGTTTGCCATATGCCGAGTTTGCCTACAACAACAGTTACCAAGCCAGCTTACAAATGGCACCCTTTGAAGCATTGTACGGACGGAGGTGCCGTACCCCACTGAATTGGTCAGAAACAGGTGACAGTCGTATCATCGGCCCAGACATGCTCAAGGAGGCCGAGGAGAAAGTTAAACAGATCAGGGACAGACTCAAGACAGTACAGAGCCGACAAAAGAGCTACTACGATCAAAAACATCATGAGGTCAGCTTTGAACCCGGTGATTCCGTATACCTACGAGTGTCTCCTATGAGGGGCCTGCAACGGTTCAAAATTAAGGGGAAGCTAGCCCCGAGATTTATTGGACCATTCTGTATAATTGCACGAAGAGGCACGGTAGCCTACCAGCTAGACCTACCCAAGGAGCTGTCAGACGTCCATGACGTATTCCACGTCTCACAATTGAGAAAATGTGTAAGTAACCCGGAGAAGCATGTATCTCATGAGAGCATTGATGTACAACCAGACCTCACCTACAGAGAATGGCCAGTAAAGATATTGGAAGAGTCTGAAAGGAGGATCCGACAGAAAACAACAAAAAATTTCAGAGTTCAGTGGAGCAACCACACTGAGGATGAAGCTACATGGGAAAGGGGAGATTTTCTCCAGGCAGAATATCCATATCTATTCGAGGATCAGCTGATATCTCGAGGACGAGATTTTTCCTAAGGGGGTAGGTGTTGTGACACCCAAAATTTTATTTCGCCTTTTAAAAAAAAATTATTTGACTTGAGGGAGGTGTTTTAAATTTTTTTTGTCTTCAAAAGAACCCTCCCTTTCAAAATATTTTTTTGGCAAGGGTTTTATTTGGATTCACCCAAGACTTGGTTTTGGTCTTGGAGGTTCTTCTTCTTTTATTTGGACTCAAACCAAAATGCTTTTTACTTGGGAAAAATTCCTTTTGAAAATTCCTTTGAAAATGCCCTATGGCTTTTGGAATGATACTTTGCCCCTTTCAACAAATCTCTCTTGCCATGACCTTAGTGCAAATCCACTCTCATAAACCTTTCCTCATCTTTGGATCATGATTTACTTCAAATCCAGCAAGTTGGACCTCTCCATAAAAAATTTCCCATTTATTTCTTATCAAAACAATTTCTGCCTTCTATTCTAGCTCTTGGAGATTTACAAAGGAGCTACCATTTCTGTTTTGATTTTTGCCCCCAAACCAATTTCCCTTCCTAGTCCTTTGAACCCTCAACCAAGATCCATGAAGATCCACTGGTCTTCAGTTCAAATTTTTCAAACTATACTTGCTGCAAGTTTGGACCAGATTTGCCAAATTTGATGAAATTCATTCAAATCCCTCTCCAAAAATTCTAAGAAAAATCAGGCAGCCTCTGGGTGCATTGAAAGGTCACCTCACCAAGTCCCAGCCCCAGGAAAAAATTTCTTCATACCAAATCATTTCGTCGAACACCTACTGGACACTATTTCTATGAGGTTCAGTCAAATTCAGTTAACAGTGTCTGAATCACTGTCGTTTTCTTCAGTGTCTGTTGTCGATCTCGCCAGTGCCCGGCGTCGCCGTGTTTCCTGTCCCCTCCCCCTTGTCCTCTGCACCGCACGAGCGCCTGAATGCTTGCGGGCGTCGGCGACGAGCTGGAGGAGGTGCGCCGCCCCGTGACCGACGCCAGCGGCGGCTTTGCGGCCGCCAGAGAGAGGCGCAGCGCAGACGGCGCCACCCAGCGCCGCCCAAGCCACCGGAGATCGCCGCGTGGTCTTCCACTCCCCAGTGCGCGCTGCCACCCTCGTCGTGAACCGCTGGGCGCGAAGCGCGCTCTCTGCCGCCGTCGTGCCCGTGCGGCCACCCCACCGTGGACCGGCGCCATTACGCCAAGACCGACCAGGATTAGCAGGGGAACGTCACCAGTACACCTCACTGATGCTGCCTGGCCACCTAAACTCCTTGCCCAGCCGCTGCCTCGCCGTAATTGCTCCCCAGAGCAACCCCGTTCTCGGCCACCCCCTCGAGCCGCCTATAAATAGAGGCCCCGAGCTCCAGCTAGTACCCACACCACCTCTGCACTCCACCAAGACCCTGCCTAGCCACTGGAAAAGCCCCGAGGGAGTCCCCTTCCTCGACTCCGGCCGCCGCGACCCGCCACGGGATCCAGCTCGATTCGCTCCCGTGCGTGCACCTCTGCCCCCCATCTCTTGCCAGTAGCTCTCTAGTACATCCCTCCTTCTGACCCGCGCTTCAATTCGAAGTTTGCAGCACACCACCGGAGTTCCCCACCATCGCCCGAGCCGCCGTCCGCTGGAGAAAGTGTCGCCGTCGACGTGGTGCTCCCCGACGCTCGAGTCCACCACCCACCGACGCGGAAGGGCACGCTGATACTCTTGGTACACTCCGATCTCCCTGACTCGCCGTGGTTCGACGCCGGCGACCTCCGCAGCCTTCGGGCGCCGGCGAGGTTTTTTCAAACCTGACATGTGGACCCCCCACGTCAGCCTCTCTTCTTTCACCCCCGAAGCGTTTTCTGTTGGCGCCTTCGGGCAGAGTACGTTTTCTCTGTGGGCTGGCGCGTTTCTATTCGAACCGTTTTCTGTTTTCTCAGTTTAGCCCTTGGAACTTCTCTGATTCATTACAGATGAGTCCCTGGACAGAAACCCTTATAACTTTTTAATGAAAAGTGATTTTTGAGTGATTCTTTTTTCTGACAGTCTTATAATTTTGTCTAGTTTTTTATGGGATTTATTTGGAAAAAAATTGGAACAATTTTTATGCACGCATTGGTTTTCATGTTAGTATGCTTCTTCGCTATACCGTAGGTTCCGGAAGAGGTGACGGAGCCGTGAACTTCGCCGAGCTAGACTCCGACTTCTCCGAACCAGGCAAGCATGTTTGAACCTTTGATATGATAGGTGTTTTGCATGTTTGCGTGAAAGGTTGTGCGTGGCATATGAGTATCGGTGAGTATCTCGTTGCTTGTGAGGCAACTACCCGTGTGTTCCAAAGTTACTGTGATCGCTGATGAGAGATGGCCTAGTCATGTGGTGACGTGAAGGGCATTAAGGTGGTACTGCTGTAGCATGCTAGCCTTGCGTCATCTGATAAATTCCGACGTTAACGTGGACGGAGTCACGTTATCGTTCTTCCCCCTTCCGTGCTACCACTTGTTTTCTGCCAGAATGCGGTTTAGTAAGATGGTAACCTCTTTCCGTGTACACACCAAACAGAGGGGCCGGGATGATGGTTCCATGGTCCTGGATTAAAGCCAGTCATCCGGTCAGGGGGCATGGGTGTTTTCGGTTGGGACCGAGAGGGGGGCACCCCTTAGAGCGCGCGTATAGAAATTTGATCCCATGCTACGCGAGGTTGTAGCCTCCCCGTCTCAAGGTTTTTCTTGAATGTTGCCGAGGGTGATCCCTGGCTTCGGAATGTTGAATGGGTGTGTACTGGTTAGACGTGTTTCTTCCAAAACACCGTAAACGGAACTAGTCCCCGTGACTACTGAAATCCGTTGGCTGTGGTTAAAGTACAAACTCTGCAGAGTCAAATCCTTCCGAGTCATCGTATCCAAGGTCAAGTATCGTGATCAACGTATCCATGTCTATGTCATAACCTCGTGGTATATTCTTCTTTTCGGTAAGTGAGCATGAGTAGCAAACTTGGCTGAACGTTATTCCTGTGGATGGACTAACCCCGTTGTTTATCTCATGCCTGATTATTCTCTCGATATGATTTAAAATTCATGAGCTACTAAGTTATGAATATAAGCCCTTTATGTGATGTCGCTCAGACGTCCGACTGTAGCATGTTTGTCTCTTACTTTCAATATAAGCCCTTTATGTGATGTCGCTCAGACGTCCGACTGTGGCATGTTGGTCTCTTACTTTTAATATAAGCCCTTTATGTGATGTCGCTCAGACGTCCGACTGTGGCATGTTTGTCTCTTACGTTCAATATGAGCCCTTTATCTGATGTCGCTCAGACGTCCGACTATGGCATGTTTGTCTCTTACTTTCAATATGAGCCCTTTATGTGATGTCGCTCAGACGTCCGACTGTGGCACGCACTGTCTTTTATTTTCTGTTATAAGCCCTTTATGTGGTGTCGCCCCGACGCCCGACTGTGGCATTATTATTCTTGCAGTTTCCTCTCGAGGATTCATTCAGACCCTCGTTTGGCACCCAGTATTTATTTTGGGATTTCGGGAGGACTACCGCCCGACTTCTCTGTTATTTTCCCATGCATTTTTGTCTCTATGTCTGAACGCACTTGTTAATCTGTTCATATGCTCCATGTTTACATTTGTTATATCTTATGTCCGAACTGTCTTGCGAGTACTTTCATAGTACTCACCTGGCTTGTTGATTTGGCCAGATGTTGACGAAGGCGACCTCTTGGATGAAGAGTTTGATAGTGAGTCCGACGCCTAGAGGAATCCCAGTCAGTCCTGTGCGATCCTGGATATTGGTCACTTGTATTATATACGCTTCCGCCACCCGCAATAAACCTCCTCGAGCTTCACCCCGACGCTCGAATAGCTATAGTTTGCAGGAGTCATATCACCTGCTCCGATGTGATATTTCCACCACCATTGTTATCGTGAGTTAGTAGTTATGCCACCCTATCCGCCGTTATGTTTATTCGGCGTGCATGTAATAAATTGTTGAGCAGTCCCCGCTCAACCTTGTATTATATTCAGTACTCCTGGTATTTCTCTTCTGTGACCAAGATATTGTCTACCAGTGAGAAGGAATTCTTCTTTACTGGTCCGTAAAAGGGATTGGTCTCTCAATAAATATTTTATTGAAAAACCGGTCGTGACAAGCTTGGTATCAGAGCCAGGCTGACTGTAGGAAGCCACTAGGTGCGATCGCTAATCGGTTATTAGCGTCTTTTGTGCTTTTTCAGCATTTTGCAATTGTAGCTATTTTCTGTTGGTCATCATAAATTTATGACATGACTACTCAGAATTTTTGCCTACTTTTATAGATGGCTGGCAGCAACTGCGAGACTCAAGTGTTCACTAACGTGCCCGAGGGGTTTGTCAAACTCCTCGTCTCCAGCACCAAGCTCGCGATCGGGCCAGCGACTCGTTCGGAGTTCACGCTTTACCAACACAAGCTCAGCGACGACGTGTCTATGCACCAAGCCGTGGTGCAATTCAAGGGAGGGCGTTCTGCATCTCGCCACTTCCGTTTTGTGGGAAGGGCCATGCCTACGGAGAGGCATGCCATGCAGATGGCTGCCCGTGAGGCGATAGCTCGCCTTCGGGATATCCTTGCTATGATGAAGACTCGTCGCTACCGCTACCTCCCATGCCATGTGCCATACACTTGTCACTATGCATTCGCCTGCCATCGGGGAGAGCGAGATGAAGCCATCGAGATGGTTGTGGAGTATCTCAAGGCTCTGGAGGAGTCTTTCGACAACCTCGTGGACAATCTTGTGGCTGCCCGCATGGACTTAGTCCGGGGCGGTCCTGCCAGCAGGAAGGAGCTTCTCCTCACAGCACCGCCTCTGACATTCGTCTCGTCTTCAGCCTCTTATGCACCGGCCGTTTTGGCCACTGCTCGCCGTCTGCCTACCACTGAGGAGTTCGACAGAGTCATTGCTCCTACTCCAGTCAGAGCTGCACCGCCTGCCGCACCCGCACTGCCGCCTGTCGCCCCCGCACCATCACCACAGCGCAGTGCTATGCGCCAGGAACCTGCTAGAGAGGAGGTGGAGGTTGAATCCCCTGCACCGCTGGGTCTTGCCCTCGGCAAGGGAAAGGACATCGTCACCATCTCCGACTGAGGACGCCGAGTAGCCGCGCGTTATGTCTGCTTGTATGATGTGTTTTATCTGTACGCTAGTTTGTATTAGTGTGCTCGCTGCTTTCCGGAGAGCTGTGCTAGCTTTAATAACACGTCAGGATTGTGTACGCACATCCTGAGTGCTGTATCGTGTGTTTGCTTTTCGCGTGTAAGATTTGGGTTAAGCAGTTCGTCTCCATGCGAAATTGTTTATTTTCTTGAAAAATCTTTAGGTCTTTTAAATTTTTGCCTTTGCAAGATTTTCCTTGTGCCACACAGTTCTTCTCATGAGTTTTGCAAAATAATACCCCAGACTGGAAAATGTCTCGTCCGTGGACTCGTTCCATGCCCAATCAGCCAGCAGAAGTTTATGGGACACAGACTAGCAACAACTTCACTCAGGGTCAGTCCAGTCAACAGGACAGCGAAGCAGCCCTGTCTCAAGTATGCCGTCTCTTCGAACAAAGCGAGCAACAGCACCAAGAGATGATGAATCACGTCATCAATATGGGAAACCACCGTGAACCCTATCAACCACATTCCAGGTTATCTGAGTTACAAAAGACTCGCCCTTCAACGTTTGCTCACACCGATAGGCCGCTAGAAGCCGATGATTGGCTTCGTGACATCGAAAGGAAGCTGATTATTGCTCAGTGTTCAGATCATGAGAAGGTGTTGTATGCACCACACTACCTTACTGGAGCAGCTGCAGCATGGTGGGAAAACTTCCTACACATGCATCCTAGTGAACACAACATCACCTGGGAAGAGTTCAAAGAAGGCTTTCATGGGGCACACATCCCCCGGAGCATCATAAAAATCAAGAAGAGAGAATTTGACGATCTCAAGCAAAGAGGCATGTCTGTGACAGAATACAACGGTCAGTTTACCCAGCTATCTCGTTATGCCTACGACGAGCACATGACAGAGAACAAGAAGATGGAAAAATTCCTGGACGGCCTGGCACCGGCGCTAAGATGCCAACTGATTGTACGCACTTTTCCGGATTTTAAAACTCTGGTTGACAAGGCTGTCACCTTGGAGAATGAGCGTCGTAGTCTGGAAGATATCCGTAAGCGAAAGAGGGACAAGACGACCCTCGCTCGCAACAACCGAAGCAAGACTGAGGTTCCAAGGACAGGAGCAAGGAAATCCACAACTACTGATCTAAGGCCCGTCAGACAGTTTCATGCCAGGGACAAGGAGTTCACGTACCATCCAGGGGTCACATGCTATGCTTGTGGAGAAGAAGGGCACTATGCTAAACAGTGCCCAAAACCGAGGAACTCGGCCCCCAAGCCGAACAATGGTGGAAACAATCCAGCCCCCAAGCGCAACAATTTCAATCCCAACAACAACCACAAGAAGGGTCACCTGAACCCTATGACCAGGGCAGAAGCGCAGAATGCCCCAGACATCGTGCTCGGTACGTTCCCTGTCAACACAGTACCTGCCACGGTTTTGTTTGATTCTGGAGCTTCCCATTCGTTCGTTTCGAAGAGTTTTGTTTTGCAACATGGTTTTCCGATACTTCCCTTGGAAAAGTCTATGATCAGCAAGTCCCCCAAAAATAAGCAAATCGCTCAGAGTTACTGCCAAGGAGTGATCATTGAATTCGAAGGACTACAGTTCCAAGCAAATCTCATCGTGTTGGAAAATAAAGGACTGGATGTCATCTTAGGGATGGACTGGTTGACCACCAACAAAGGATTCATTGACTGTTTCAATCGGACCGTGATTCTCACTCACCATCACGGCAAGACAATAAAGGTTACAGCTCAAGAAAGGCCACGGTCACGGCAACCAAAGCTGAACAAAGTGGACATTTCAGAACTGAGAAAAGTGCCAGTGGTATGCGAGTTCCCTGACGTATTTCCTGAAGAACTACCAGGCATGCCACCAGACCGAGAGATAGAGTTCAGCATCGAACTAGCACCTGGCACCGCTCCCATCTATAAGAATCCTTATAGAATGGCACCCTCAGAATTGGTGGAGTTGAAGAAGCAGATAAAGGAATTATTGGACAAAGGTTTTATTCGAGCCAGCTCCTCACCTTGGGGTTTGCCAGTATTATTCGCCAAGAAAAAGGATGGGACACTAAGATTGTGTATAGACTATCGAGCTATCAATATGGTCACCATCAAAAACAAATATCCGATGCCACGGATAAATGATTTGTTCGACCAGCTCGCACAAGCCAAGGTGTTCTCAAAAATTGATTTGAGATCGGGATATCATCAACTGAAAGTACGGACAGAAGATATCCCCAAGACATCATTCACTTCCAGATATGGGTTATATGAGTTCACAGTGATGCCTTTTGGACTAACGAACGCCCCCGCATATTTCGTCCACCTCATGAACAAAGTGTTCATGAAATTCATGGACAAATTTGTTGTGGTGTTCATCGACGATATTCTGGTATATTCAAGGACACCAGAAGAGCATGCTGAGCATCTCAGAATTGTCTTGGGTGAATTGAGGAAACATCAGTTGTATGCCAAATTTAGCAAGTGTGAATTTTGGCTAAGACAAGTTGGTTTCCTAGGCCACATATTAAACCAAGAAGGCGTGGCCGTAGACCCAGAGAAAGTCAAAGCCATACTTGACTGGAAGCCACCCGCCAACGTGACAGATGTGCGGAGTTTCCTGGGAATGGCCGGATATTACAGAAGATTTATTGAAGGATTCTCCACTGTGGCAAAACCAATAACACAGTTGCTCAAGAAAGACAAGAAATTTGTATGGACGGAAGCATGCGAGAAAAGCTTCCAATAACTTAAGAAAGAAAATGAACCTTGGTAAGGCTTCAGAGTTCGTCACAGACAGTGAAGGAATATTATGGTACGGAGACAGACTTTGCGTACCTAACATTGAGGAACTCAAGCAACAAATCCTAACCGAGAGCCACACCGCTCCATACTCGATCCACCCTGGAGGAACCAAAATGTACAAGGAAATTCAGGAAAGATTTTGGTGGCACGGTATGAAAAGGGATATAGCCACATTTATTGCTTGTTGCGATTCCTGTCAGCGCATCAAGGCCGAGCATCAAAAGCCAGCAGGGCTACTCCAGCCAAACAGGATACCGGAATGGAAATGGGATGAAATAGGAATGGACTTCATCGTCGGACTACCTCGATCACCATGCGGAAATGACGCCATATGGGTCATCACAGACCGACTGACCAAGGTTGCTCATTTCATTCCCGTGAAGACTACCTACTCCACACAAAGGCTGGCCAAGCTTTATCTCTCTCGTATAGTTTGTTTGCATGGAGTCCCAAAGACTATAATATCCGACCGAGGCACCCAATTTGTCTCCAAATTTTGGGATCACCTGCAACAAGCTCTGGGCACGCAGCTAGCTTTCAGTACAGCGTACCACCCTCAGACTGATGGACAAACGGAACGTGTGAACCAAATCCTAGAGGACATGCTGAGAGCCTGTGTGCTCACCTATGGATCCAGTTGGGAGGAAAGTTTGCCATATGCCGAGTTTGCCTACAACAACAGTTACCAAGCCAGCTTACAAATGGCACCCTTTGAAGCATTGTACGGACGGAGGTGCCGTACCCCACTGAATTGGTCAGAAACAGGTGACAGTCGTATCTTTGGCCCAGACATGCTCAAGGAGGCCGAGGAGAAAGTTAAACAGATCAGGGACAGACTCAAGACAGCACAGAGCCGACAAAAGAGCTACTACGATCAAAAACATCGTGAGGTCAGCTTTGAACCCGGTGATTCCGTATACCTACGAGTGTCTCCTATGAGGGGCCTGCAACGGTTCAAAATTAAGGGGAAGCTAGCCCCGAGATTTATTGGACCATTCTGTATAATTGCACGAAGAGGCACGGTAGCCTACCAGCTAGACCTACCCAAGGAGCTGTCAGACGTCCATGACGTATTCCACGTCTCACAATTGAGAAAATGTGTAAGTAACCCGGAGAAGCATGTATCTCATGAGAGCATTGATGTACAACCAGACCTCACCTACAGAGAACGGCCAGTAAAGATATTGGAAGAGTCTGAAAGGAGGACCCGACAGAAAACAACAAAAAATTTCAGAGTACAGTGGACCAACCACACCGAGGATGAAGCTACATGGGAAAGGGGAGATTTTCTCCAGGCAGAATATCCATATCTATTCGAGGATCAGCTGAAATCTCGAGGACGAGATTTTTCCTAAGGGGGTAGGTGTGGTGACACCCAAAATTTTATTTCGCCTTTTCAAAAAAAATTATTTGACTTGAGGGAGGTGTTTTAAATTTTTTTTGTCTTCAAAAGAACCCTCCCTTTCAAAATATTTTTTTGGCAAGGGTTTCATTTGGATTCACCCAAGACTTGGTTTTGGTCTTGGAGGTTCTTCTTTTTTTATTTGGACTCAAACCAAAATGCTTTTCACTTGGGAAAAATGCCTTTTGAAAATTCTTTTGAAAATGCCCTATGGCTTTTGGAATGATACTTTGCCCCTTTCAACAAATCTCTCTTGCCATGACCTTAGTGCAAATCCACTCTCATAAACCTTTCCTCATCTTTGGATCATGATGTACATCAAATCGAGCAAGTTGGACCTCTCGATAAATTTTTTCCCATTTATTTCTTATCAAAACAATTTCTGCCTTCTATTCTAGCTCTTGGAGATTTACAAAGGAGCTACCATTTCTGTTTTGATTTTTGCCCCCAAACCAATTTCCCTTCCTAGTCCTTTGAACCCTCAACCAAGATCCATGAAGATCCACTGGTCTTCAGTTCAAATTTTTCAAACTATACTTGCTGCAAGTTTGGACCAGATTTGCCAAATTTGATGAAATTCATTCAAATCCCTCTCCAAAAATTCTGAGAAAAATCAGGCAGCCTCTGGGTGCATTGAGAGGTCACCTCACCAAGTCCCAGCCCCAGGAAAATTTTTCTTCATACCAAATCATGTCGTCGAACACCTACTGGACACTGTTTCTATGAGGTTCAGTCAAATTCAATTAACAGTGTCTGAATCACTGTCGTTTTCTTCAGTGTCTGTTGTCGATCTCGTCAGTGCCCGGCGTCGCCGTGTTTCCTGTCCCCTCCCCCTTGTCCTCTGCACCGCACGAGCGCCTGGATGCTTGTGGGCGTCGGCGACGAGCTGGAGGAGGTGCGCCGCCCCGTGACAGACGCCAGCGGCGGCTTTGCGGCCGCCAGAGAGAGGCGCAGCGCAGACGGCGCCACCCAGCGCCGCCCAAGCCACCGGAGATCGCCGCGTGGTCTTCCACTCCCCAGTGCGTGCTGCCACCCTCGTCGTGAACCGCTGGGCGCGGAGCGCGCTCTCTGCCGCCGTCGTGCCCGTGCGGCCACCCCACCGTGGACCGGCGCCATTACGCCAAGACCGACCAGGATTAGCAGGGGAACGGCACCAGTACACCTCACTGATGCTGCCTGGCCACCTAAACTCCTTGCCAAGCCGCTGCCTCGCCGTAATTGCTCGCCGGAGCAACCCCGTTCTCGGCCACCCCCTCGAGCCGCCTATAAATAGAGGCCCCGAGCTCCAGCTAGTACCCACACCACCTCTGCACTCCACCAAGACCCTGCCTAGCCACTGGAAAAGCCCCGAGGGAGTCCCCTTCCTCGACTCCGGCCGCCGCGACCCGCCACGGGATACAGCTCGATTCGCTCCCGTGCGTGCACCTCTGCCTCCCATCTCTTGCCAGTAGCTCTCTAGTACATCCCTCCTTCTGACCCGCGCTTCAATTCGAAGTTTGCAGCACACCACCGGAGTTCCCCACCATCGCCCGAGCCGCCGTCCGCCGGAGAAAGTGTCGCCGTCGACGTGGTGCTCCCCGACGCTCGAGTCCACCACCCACCGACGCGGAAGGGCACGCTGATACTCTTGGTACACTCCGATCTCCCTGACTCGCCGTGGTTCGACGCCAGCGACCTCCGCAGCCTTCGGGCGCCGGCGAGGTTTTTTCAAACCTGACATGTGGACCCCCCACGTCAGCCTCTCTTCTTTCACCCCCGAAGCGTTTTCTGTTGGCGCCTTCGGGCAGAGTACGTTTTCTCTGTGGGCTGGCGCGTTTCTATTCGAACCGTTTTCTGTTTTCTCAGTTTAGCCCCTGGAACTTCTCTGTTTCATTATAGATGAGTCCCTGGACAGAAACCCTTATAACTTTTTAATGAAAAGTGATTTTTGAGTGATTCTTTTTCTGACAGTCTTATAATTTTGTCTAGTTTTTTATGGGATTTATTTGGAAAAAAATTGGAACAATTTTTATGCACGCATTGGTTTTCACGTTAGTATGCTTCTTCGCTATACCGTAGGTTCCGGAAGAGGTGACGGAGCCGCGAACTTCGCCGAGCTAGACTCCGACTTCTCCGAACCAGGCAAGCATGTTTGAACCTTTGATATGATAGGTGTTTTGCATGTTTGCGTGAAAGGTTGTGCGTGGCATATGAGTATCGATGAGTATCTCGTTGCTTGTGAGGCAACTACCCGTGTGTTCCAAAGTTACTGTGATCGCTGATGAGAGATGGCCTAGTCATGTGGTGACATGAAGGGCATTAAGGTGGTACTGTTGTAGCATGCCAGCCTTGCGTCATCTGATAAATTCCGACGTTAACGTGGACGGAGTCACGTTATCGTTCTTCCCCCTTCCTTGCTACCACTTGTTTTCTGCCAGAATGCGGTTTAGTAAGATGGTAACCTCTTTCCGTGTACACACCAAACAGAGGGGCCGGGATGATGGTTCCATGGCCCTGGATTAAAGCCAGTCATCCGGTCAGGGGGCATGGGTGTTTCCGGTTGGGACCGAGAGGGGGGCACCCCTTAGAGCGCGCGTATAGAAATTTGATCCCATGCTACGCGAGGTTGTAGCCTCCCCGTCTCAAGGTTTTTCTTGAACGTTGCCGAGGGTGATCCCTGGCTTCGGAATGTTGAATGGGTGTGTACTGGTTAGACGTGTTTCTTCCAAAACACCGTAAACGGAACTAGTCCCCGTGACTACTGAAATCCGTTGGCTGTGGTTAAAGTACAAACTCTGCAGAGTCAAATCCTTCCGAGTCATCGTATCCAAGGTTAAGTATCGTGATCAATGTATCCATGTCTATGTCATAACCTCGTGGTATATTCTTCTTTCCGGTAAGTGAGCATGAGTAGCAAACTTGGCTGAACGTTATTCCTGTGGATGGACTAACCCCGTTGTTTATCTCATGCCTGATTATTCTCTCGATATGATTTAAAATTCATGAGCTACTAAGTTATGAATATAAGCCCTTTATGTGATGTCGCTCAGACGTCCGACTATGGCATGTTTGTCTCTTACTTTCAATATAAGCCCTTTATGTGATGTCGCTCAGACGTCCGACTGTGGCATGTTTGTCTCTTACTTTCAATATAAGCCCTTTATGTGATGTCGCTCAGACGTCCGACTGTGGCATGTTTGTCTCTTACTTTCAATATGAGTCCTTTATGTGATGTCACTCAGACGTCCGACTGTGGCATGTTTGTCTCTTACTTTCAATATGAGCCCTTTATGTGATGTCGCTCAGACGTCCGACTGTGGCACGCACTGTCTTTTATTTTCTGTTATAAGCCCTTTATGTGGTGTCGCCCCGACGCCCGACTGTGGCATTATTATTCTTGCAGTTTCCTCTCGAGGATTCATTTAGACCCTCGTTTGGCACCCAGTATTTATTTTGGGATTTCGGGAGGACTACCGCCCGACTTCTCTGTTATTTTCCCATGCATTTTTGTCTCTATGTCTGAACGCACTTGTTAATCTGTTCATATGCTCCATGTTTACATTTGTTATATCTTATGTCTGAACTGTCTTGCGAGTACTTTCATAGTACTCACCTGGCTTGTTGATTTGGCCAGATGTTGACGAAGGCGACCTCTTGGATGAGGAGTTCGATAGTGAGTCCGACGCCTAGACGAAACCCAGTCAGTCCTGTGCGATCCTGGATATTGGTCACTTGTATTATATACGCTTCCGCCACCCGCAATAAACCTCCTCGAGCTTCACCCCGACACTCGAAGAGCTGTAGTTTGCAGGAGTCATATCACCCGCTCCGCTGTGATATTTCCACCACCGTTGTTATCGTGAGTTAGTAGTTATGCCACCCTATCCGCCGTTATGTTTATTCGGCGTGCATGTAATAAATTGTTGAGCAGTCCCCGCTCAACCTTGTATTATATTCAGTACTCCTGGTATTTCTCTTCTATGACCAAGATATTGTCTACCATTGAGAAGGAATTCTTCTTTACTGGTCCGTAAAAGGGATTGGTCTCTCAATAAATATTTTATTGAAAAACCGGTCGTGACAGCATGCGATGCTTGATCACATCAACCTTGGAAACACTTCCAACACATATCGTCATCTCACCTTTAGCTAGTCTCCGTTTATTCGGTAGCCTCTTATTTCGAGTTACCAACACTTAGCAACCGAACCGGTATCTAATACCCTGGTGCTACTAGGAGTACTAGTAAAGTACACATTAATATAATGTATATCCAATATACTTCTGTCGACCTTGCCTACCTTCTCATCTACCAAGTATCTAGGGTAGTTCTGCTTCAGTGACCATTCCCCTCATTACAGAAGCACTTAGTCTCAGGTTTGGGTTCAACCTTGGGTTTCTTCACTAGAGCAGCAACTGATTTGCCGTTTCATGAAGTATCCCTTCTTTCCCTTGCCCTTCTTGAAACTAGTGGTTTTACTAACCATCAACAATTGATGCTCCTACTTGATTTCTACTTTCGTTGTGTCAAACATCGCGAATAGCTCAAGGATCATCATATCTATCCCTGATTTGTTATAGTTCATCACGAAGCTCTAGTAGCTTGGTGGCAGTGACTTTGGAGAACCATCACTATCTCATCTGGAAGATTAACTCCCACTCGATTCAAGCGATTGTAGTACTCAGACAATCTGAGCACATGCTCAACGGTTGAGCTTTTCTCTCTTAGTTTGTAGGCTTAAGAAACTTGTCAGAGGTCTCATACCTCTTGACGTGGGCACGAGCCTAAAATCCCAATTTCAGCTCTTGGAACATCTCATATGTTCCACGGCGTTTCAAAATGTCTTCGGTGCCTCAATTCTAAACCGTTCAACATTACGCACTGAACTATCACGTAGTCATCAAAACGTGTATGTCAGATGTTCGCAACATCCACAAACGATGCTCGAGGTTCAGCACACCGAGCGGTGCATTAAGGACATAAGCCTTCTGTGCAGCAATGAGGACAATCCTCAGTTTACGGACCCAGTCCGCATAATTGCTACTATCAACTTTCAACTAAATTTTCTCTAGGAACATATATTAAACAGTAGAACTAAAGCGTAAGCTACGACATAATTTGCAAAGACCTTTTGACTATGTTCATGATAATTAAGTTCATCTAATTATTTAATGAACTCCCACTCAGATAGACATCCCTCTAGTCATCTAAGTGATACATGATCCGAGTCAACTAGGCCGTGTCCGATCATCTCGTGAAACGGACTAGTCATCATCGGTGAACATCTCCATGTTGATCGTATCTGCTATACGACTCATGTTCGACCTTTCGGTCTCTTGTGTTCCGAGGCCATGTCTGTACATGCTAGGCTCGTCAAGTCAACCTAAGTGTTTCGCATGTGTAAATCTGGCTTACACCCGTTGTATGCGAACGTTAGAATCTATCACACCCGATCATCACGTGGTGCTTCGAAACAACGAACCTTCGCAACGGTGCACAGTTAGGGGGAACACATCTCTTGAAATTTTAGTGAGGGATCATCTTATTTATGCTACCGTCATTCTAAGCAAATAAGATGTAAACATGAAAAACATCACATGCAAATCATAAAGTGACATGATATGGCCAATATCATCTTGCGCCTTTTGATCTCCATCTTCGAGGTGCGGCATGATCACCTTCGTCACCGGCATGACACCATGATCTCCATCATCATGATCTCCATCATCGTGTCTTCAAGAAGTTGTCTCGCCAACTATTACTTCTACTACTATGGCCAACGGTTAGCAATAAAGTAAAGTAATTACATGGCGTTTTTCATTGACACGCAGGTCATACAAGAAATTAAGACAACTCCTATGGCTCCTGCCGATTGTCATACTCATCGACATGCAAGTCGTGATTCCTATTACAAGAACATGATCAATCTCATACATCACATATATATAATTCATCACATCCTTTTGGCCATATCACATCACATAGCATACCCTGCAAAAACAAGTTAGACAGCCTCTAATTGTTGTTGCATGTTTTACGTGGCTGCTATGTGTTTCTAGCAAGAATGTTTCTTACCTACGCAAAAGCCACAACGGTGATATGCCAATTGCTATTTACCCTTCATAAGGACCCTCTTCATCGAATCCGATCCGACTAAAGTGGGAGATACAGACACCCGCTAGCCACCTTATGCATCAAGTGCATGTCAGTCGGTGGAACCTGTCTCACGTAAGAGTATGTGTAAGGTCGGTCCGGGTCGCTTCATCCCACAATGCCGCCGAATCAAGATAAGACTAGTAACGGCAAGCAAATTGAACAAATCATCGCCCACAATTTCTTTGTGTTCTACTCGTGCATAGAATCTACGCATAGACCTAGCTCTGATACCACTGTTGGGTAATGTAGAAATAATTCAAAAATTTCCTACGTGTCACCAAGATCAATCTAGGAGATGCTAGCAACGAGAGAGAGGGAGTGCATCTTCATACCCTTGAAGATCGCTAAGCGGAAGCGTTACAAGAACGCGGTTGATGGAGTCGTACTCACGGCGATTCAAATCACGGAAGATCCGATCTAGCACTGAACGGACGGCGCCTCCGCGTTCAACACACGTACAGCCCGAGGACGTCTCCTCCTTCTTGATCCAGCAAGGGGAGAGGAGAAGTTGAGGGAGAACTCCAGCAGCACAACGGCGTGGTGGCAATGGAGCTCGTGGTTCTCCGGCAGAGCTTCGCTAAGCACTATGGAGGAGGAGGAGGAGTTGGAGGAGGAGAGGGCTGCGCCAAGGGAAGGGGTGCGGCTGCCCTCTCTCTCCCTCACTATATATAGGGGGAAGCGGGGTGGAGGAGGCGCCCTAGGGTTCCCTAGGGGAGGGGCGGCGGCCACAGGGGAAACCCTAGATGGGTGTGGGCGCCCCCACCCCTGGGAAACATGCCCCCCAAGTCGGGAGGGGTGGCTGCCCTAGGGGAGGCGCCCCCACCTCTCCACGTTACATGAGAGGGGTTGGGAGGGGCGCACAGCCCCTTAGTGGGCTGGTGTGCCCCCTCCCCTTCGCCCATAAGGCCCCCCAACGCTTACCGGGGCCTCCGAAACCCCTTTCGGACATGCTGGCCATAGCCTGGTACCCCCGGAACAATTCCGGACTCCAATACCCTTCGTCCAATATACCGATCTTCACCTTCGGACCATTCCGGAGCTCCTCGTCATGTCCGGGATCTCATCTGGGACTCCGAACAACCTTCGGTACCCACATACTATTTCCCATAACAACTCTAGTGTCACCGAACCTTAAGTGTGTAGACCCTACGGGTTCGGGAACCATGCAGACATGACCGAGACACCTCTCCGACCAATAACCAATAGCGGGATCTGGATACCCATATTGGCTCCCACATGTTCCACGATGATCTCATCGGATGAACCACGATGTCGGGGATTCAATCAATCCCGTATTCAATTCCCTTTGTCTATCGGTATGTTACTTGCCCGAGATTCGATCGTCGGTATCCCAATACCTCGTTCAATCTCGTTACCGGCAAGTCTCTTTACTCGTTCCGTAACGCATGATCTCGTGGCTAACTCATTAGTCACATTGAGCTCATTATGATGATGCATTACCGAGTGGGCCCAGAGATACCTCTCCGTCATACGGAGTGACAAATCCCAGTCTCGATTCGTGCCAACCCAACAGACACTTTCGGAGATACCTGTAGTGCACCTTTATAGCCACCCAGTTACATTGTGACGTTTGATACACCCAAAGCATTCCTACGGTATCCGGGAGTTGCACAATCTCATGGTTTAAGGAAATGATACTTGACGTTAGAAAAGCTCTTAGCAAACGAACTACATGATCTTGTGCTATGCTTAGGATTGGGTCTTGTCCATCACATCATTCTCCTAATGATGTGATCCCGTTATCAATGACATCCAATGTCCATGGTCAGGAAACCATAACCATCTATTGATCAACGAGCTAGTCAACTAGAGGCTTACTAGGGCATGTTGTGGTCTATGTATTCACACATGTATTACGGTTTCCAGTTAATACAATTATAGCATGAACAATAGACAATTATCATGAACAAGGAAATATAATAATAACCTTGCCTCTAGGGCATATTTCCAACAGCACTAAACTATCAAGTAGTCATCATACCGAGCTTTGCCAAACGTTCATAACGTCTGCATATGCTCCTGCAATAGGTCCGTCACCTAGCGGTGCATCAAGGACATAATTCTTCTGTGCAGCAATGAGGATAATCCTCAGATCACGGATCCAACCCGCATCATTGCTACTACCATCTTTCAACTTAGTTTTCTCTAGGAACATATAAAAATTAAACGGGGAGCAGCATTGCGAGCTATTGATCTACAACATAGATATGCTATACTACCAGGACTAAGTTCATGATAAATTAAAGTTCAATTAATCATATTACTAAAGAACTCCCACTTAGATAGACATCCGTCTAATCCTCTAAGTGATCACGTGATCCATATCAACTAAACCATGCCCGATCATCATGTGAGATGGAGTAGTTTTCAATGGTGAACATCACTATGTTGATCATATCTACTATATGATTCACGCTCGACCTTTCGGTCTCAGTGTTCCGAGGCCATATCTGCATATGCTAGGCTCGTCAAGTTTAACCTGAGTATTCCGCGTGTGCAACTATTTTGCACCCGTTGTATTTGAACGTGGTGTCTCAGCACGAAGAACTTTCACAACGGTGCATAATCAGGGAGAACACTTATACCTTGAAATTTAGTGAGAGATCATCTTATAATGCTACCGTCGATCTAAGCAAAATAAGATGCATAGAAGATAAACATCACATGCAATCAATATAAGTGATATGATATGGCCATCATCATCTTGTGCTTGTGATCTCCATCTCCGAAGCACCGTCATGATCACCATCGTCACCGGCACGACACCTTGATCTCCATCATAGCATCGTTGTCGTCTCGCCAACTTATGCTTCTACGACTATCGCTACCGCTTAGTGATAAAGTAAAGCATTACAGGGCGATTGCATTGCATACAATAAAGCGACAACCATATGGCTCCTGCCAGTTGCCGATAACTCGGTTACAAAACATGATCATCTCATGCAATAAAATATAGCATCATGTCTTGACCATATCACATCACAACATGCCCTGCAAAAACAAGTTAGACGTCCTCTACTTTGTTGTTGCAAGTTTTATGTGGCTGCTACGGGCTGAGCAAAAACCGTTCTTACCTATACATCAAAACCACAACGATAGTTCGTCAAGTTAGTGTTGTTTTAACCTTCTCAAGGACCGGGCGTAGCCACACTCGGTTAAACTAAAGTTGGAGAAACTGACACCCGCCAGCCACCTGTGTGCAAAGCACGTCGGTAGAACCAGTCTCGTGTAAGCGTACGCATAATGTCGGTCCGGGCCGCTTAATCCAACAATACCGCCGAACCAAAGTATGACATGCTGGTAAGCATTATAACTTGTATCACCCACAATTCACTTGTGTTCTACTCGTGCATATAACATCTACGCATAAAACCTGGCTCGGATGCCACTGTTGGGGAACGTAGTAATTTCAAAAATTTCCTACGCACACGCAAGATCATGGTGATGCATAGCAACGAGAGGGGAGAGTGTTGTCCACGTATCCTCGTAGACCGAAAGCGGAAGCGTTAGCACAATGCGGTTGATGTAGTCGTACGTCTTCACGATCCGACCGATCCAAGTACCAAACGTACGACACCTCCGAGTTCAGCACACGTTCAGCTCGATGACGTCCCGCGAACTCCGATCCAGCAGAGCTTCACGAGAGAGTTCCGTCAGCACGACAGCGTGGTGACGGTGATGATGATGCTACCGACACAGGGCTTCGCCTAAGCACCGCTGCGATATTATCGAGGTGGAATATGGTGGAGGGGGCACCGCACACGGCTAAGAGATCAAGAGATCAACTATTGTGTCTATGGGGTGCGCCCTGGCCACGCATATAAAGGAGTGGAGGAGAGGGAGAGGGCCGGCCCCTATGGCGCGCCCTGGAGGAGTCCTACTCCCACCGGGAGTAGGATTCCTCCCCTTCCAAGTAGTAGGAGTAGGAGACAAGTAAGGGGAAGAGGGAAGAGAAGGAAGGAGGGGGCGCCGCCCCTCCCCCTAGTCCAATTCAGACTAGTTATTGGGGGGGGCGCTGCCTGCCTCTCTCTCTCCCCTAAGGCCCAATAAGGCCCATGTACTTCTCCCCCCGTATTCCCGTAACTCCCCGGTACTCCGAAAAATACCCGAACCACTCGGAACCTTTCCGATGTCTGAATATAGTCGTCCAATATATCGATCTTTACGTCTCGACCATTTCGAGACTCCTCGTCATGTCCCCGATCTCATCCGGGACTCCGAACTACCTTCGGTATATCAAAACACAAAAACTCATAATACAATCGTCACCGAAAGAACAATGTAGACATGACCGAGACATGTCTCCGGTCAATAACCAATAGCGGAACCTGGATGCTCATATTGGCTCCTACATATTATACAAAGATCTTTATCGGTCAAAACCGCATAACAACATACGTTGTTCCCTTTGTCATCGATATGTTACTTGCCCGACATTTGATCGTCCGTATCTCAATACCTAGTTCAATCTCGTTACCGGCAAGTCTCTTTACACGTTCCGTAATACATCATCCCGCAATTAACTCATTAGTTACAATGCTTGCAAGGCTTATAGTGATGTGCATTACCGAGAGGGCCCAGAGATACCTCTCCGACAATCGAAGTGACAAATCCTAATCTCGAAATACGCCAACCCAACAAGTACCTTCGGAGACACCTGTAGAGTACCTTTATAATCACCCAGTTACGTTGTGACGTTTGGTAGCACACAAAGTGTTCCTCCGGTAAACGGGAGTTGCATAATCTCATAGTCATAGGAACATGTATAAGTCATGAAGAAAGCAATAGCAACATACTAAACGATCAAGTGCTAAGCTAACGGAATGGGTCAAGTCAATCACATCATTCTCCTAATGATGTGATCCCGTTAATCAAATGACCAATCATGTCTATGGTTAGGAAACTTAATCATGTTTGATTAACGAGCTAGTCAAGTAGAGGCATACTAGTGACACTATGTTTGTCTATGTATTCACACATGTATTATGTTTCCGGTTAATACAATTCTAGCATGAATAATAAACATTTATCATGAAATAAGGAAATAAATAATAACTTTATTATTGCCTCTAGGGCATATTTCCTTCACGTATTTGATACTGGTTCAATTGCTAAGAATAGTAACTCGAAACGGGAGTTGCAGAATGAACAGAGACTAGTTAAGGGTGAAGTGATGATGTGTGTTGGAAGTAGTTCCAAGATTGATATGATCATCATCGCACACTCCCTATACTTTCGGAATTAGTGTTGAACCTAAATAAGTGTTATTTGGTGTTTGCGTTGAGCATGAATATGATTTGATCAAGTTTATTGCAATACGGTTATTCATTTAAGTTAGAGAATAATTGTTGTTCTGTTTACATGAATAAAACCTTCTATGGTTATACACCCAATGAAAATGGTTTATTGGATCTCGATCGTAGTGATACACATTTTCATAATATTGAAGCCAAAAGATGCAAAGTTAATAATGATAGTGCAACTTATTTGTGGCACTGCCGTTTAGGTCATATTGGTGTAAAGCGCATGAAGAAACTCCATGTTGATGGGATTTTGGAATCACTTGATATGAATCACTTGATGATTGCGAACCATGCCTTATGGGCAAGATGACTAAGACTCCGTTCTCCGGAACAATGGAGCGAGCAACTTACTTATTGGAAATAACACATACTGATGTATGTGATCCGATGAGTGTTGAGGCTCGCGGCGGGTATCGTTATTTTCTGACCTTCACAAATGATTTGAGCAGATATGGGTATATCTACTTGATGAAACATAAGTCTGAAACATTTCAAAAGTTCATATAATTTCAGAGTGAAGTGGAAAATCATTGTAACAAGAAAATAAAGTTTCTACGATCTGATCCTGGAGGAGAATATTTGAGTTACGAGTTTGGTCTTCATTTGGAACAATGCGAAATAGTTTCGCAACTCACGCCACCTGGAACAGCACAACGTAATGGTGTGTCTGAACATCGTAACCGTACTTTATTAGATATGGTGCAATCTATGATGTCTCTTACCGATTTACCACTATCATTTTGGGGTTATGCATTAGAGACAGCTCCATTCACGTTAAATAGGGCACCATCTAAATCTGTTGAGACGACACCATATGAACTGTGGTTTGGCAAGAAACCAAAGTTGTCGTTTCTTAAAGTTTGGGGTTGCGATGCTTATGTGAAAAAGTTTCATCCTGATAAGCTCAAACCCAAATCGGAGAAATGTGTCTTCATAGGATACCCAAAGGAGACAGTTGGGTACACCTTCTATCACAGATCCGAAGGCAAGACATTCGTTGCTAAGAATGGATCCTTTCTAGAGAAGGAGTTTCTCTTGAAAGAAGTGAGTGGGAGGAAAGTAGAACTTGATAAGGTAACTGTACCTGCTCCCTTATTGGAAAGTAGTTCATCACAGAAATCTGTTCCTGTGACTCCTACACCAATAAGTGAGGAAGTTAATGATGATGATCATGAAGCTTCGGATCAAGTTACTACCGAACCTCGTAGGTCAACCAGAGTATGTTCCGCACCAGAGTGGTACGGTAATCCTATTCTGGAGTTCATGTTACTTGACCATGACGAACCTACGAACTATGAGGAAGCGATGCTATGCCCAGATTCCGCAAAATGGCTTATGGCCATGAAATCTGAGATGGAATCCATGTATGAGAACAAAGTGTGGACTTTGGTTGACTTGCCCGATGATCGACAAGCCATAGAAAATAAATGGATATTCAAGAGGAAGATGGACGTTGATAGTACTGTTACTATCTACAAAGCTAGACTTGTCGAAAAAGGTTTTTGACAAAGTTCAAGGTGTTGACTACGATGAGATTTTCTCACTCATAGCGATGCTTAAGTCTGTATGAATCATGTTAGTAAATTGCCACATTTTATGAAATCTGGCAAATGGATGTCAAAACTACATTCCTTAATGGATTTCTTAAAGAAGAGTTATATATGATGCAACCAGAAGGTTTTGTCGATCCTAAAGGTGCTAACAAAATGTGCAAGCTCCAGCGATCCATCCATGGACTGGTGCAAAGCATCTCAGAGTTGGAATATACGCTTTGATGAGTTGATCAAAGCATATAGTTTTATACAGACTTGTGATGAAGCCTGTATTTACAAGAAAGTGAGTGGGAGCACTACAACCTTTCTGATAAGTATATGTGAATGACATATTGTTGATCGGAAATGATGTAGAATTTTCTGGAAAGCATAAAAGGAGTGTTTGAAAGGAGTTTTTCAAAGAAAGACCTTGGTGAAGCTGCTTACATATTGAGCATCAAGATCTATAGAGATAGAGACGCTTGATAAGATTCTCAATGAGAATATACCTTGACAAGATTTTGAATTAGTTCAAGATGGAACACTCAAAGAAGGAGTTCTTGCCTGTGTTTCAAGGTGTGAAGTTGAGTGAATACTCAAAACCCAACCACGACAGAAAATAGAAAGAGAATGAAAGTCATTCCCTATGCCTTAGTCATAGGTTCTATAACGTATGTAAAGAGTTCGTCGTAAAGAGTTACGTCGATGCAAGCTTTTACACCGATCCAGATGACTCTAAGTCTCAGTCTGGATACATATTGAAAGTGGGAGCTATTAGCTAGAGTAGCTCCATGCAGAGCATTGTAGACATAAAAATTTGCAAAATACTTACAGATTTGAATGTGACAGACCCGTTGACTAAAATTATCTCACAAGCAAAACATGATCACACCTTAGTACTCTTTGGGTGTTAATCACATAGCAATGTGAACTAGATTACTGACTCTAGTAAACCCTTTTGGGTGTTGATCACGTGTCGATGTGAACTATGGGTGTTAACCACATAAAGATGTGAACTATTGATGTTAAATCACATGGCGATGTGAACTAGATTATTGACTCTAGTGCAAGTGGGAGACTGAAGGAAATATGCCCTAGAGGCAATACTAAAGTTATTATTTATTTCCTTATTTCATAATAAATGTTTATTATTCATGCTAGAATTGTATTAACCGGAAACTTGATACATGTGTGAATACATAAACAAAACAGAGTGTCACTAGTATGCTTCTACTTGACTAGCTCGTTGATCAAAGATGGTTATGTTTCCTAGCCATAGACATGAGTTGTCATTTGATTAACGGGATCACATCATTAGGAGAATGATGTGATTGACTTGACCCATTCCGTTAGCTTAGCACTTGATCGTTTAGTATGTTGCTATTGCTTTCTTCATGACTTATACATGTTCCTATGACTATGAGATTATGCAACTCCCGTTTACCGGAGGAACACTTTGTGTGCTACCAAACGTCACAATGTAACTGGGTGATTATAAAGGTGCTCTGCAGGTGTCTCCGAAGGTACTTGTTGAGTTGGCGTATTTCGAGAATTAGGATTTGTCACTCCGATTGTCGGAGAGGTATCTCTGGGCCCACTCGGTAATGCACATCACTATAAGCCTTGCAAGCATTGTAACTAATGAGTTAGTTGCGGGATGATGTATTACGGAACGAGTAAAGAGACTTGCCGGTAACGAGATTGAACTAGGTATTGAGATACCGACGATCGAATCTCGGGCAAGTAACATACCGATGACAAAGGGAACAACGTATGTTGTTACGCGGTTCGACCGATAAAGATCTTCGTAGAATATGTAGGAGCCAATATGGGCATCCAGGTTCCGCTATTGGTTATTGACCAGAGAGGTGTCTCGGTCATGTCTACATAGTTCTCGAACCCGTAGGGTCCGCACGCTTAATGTTCGTTGACGATATAGTATTATATGAGTTATGTATGTTGGTGACCGAATGTTGTTCGGAGTCCCGGATGAGATCACGGACATGGCGAGGAACTCCGGAATGGTCCGGAGATAAAGTTTGATATATGGGATAATAGTGTTTGGTCTCCGGAAGGGGTTCCGGATGTTTCCCGAAATGTTTGGGTACGAGAACACTTTATTTGGGCCAAAGGGGAAAGCCCACAAGGTTTTTGGAAAGCGCAAAAGAAAGTTTTGCGGAGTCCAGGGGCCAGACGCTAGGGTCCCTGGCGTCTGGGTCCAGACGCCGGGAACCCTGGCGTCTGGCCCTGGAGTCCGAGAAGGACTCTTGCCTTTCGGGTGAAACCGACTTTGTGGAGGCTTTTACTCCAAGTTTAGACCCCAAGGCTCAACATATAAATAGAGGGGTAGGGCTAGCACCCAATACACATCAAGAAACACCAAGCCGTGTGCCGGCAACCCCGTCCCCTCTAGTTTATCCTCCGTCATAGTTTTCGTAGTGCTTAGGCAAAGCCCTGCGGAGATTGTTCTTCACCAACACCGTCACCACGTCGTCGTGCTGCCAGAACTCATCTACTACTTTGCCCCTCTTGCTGGATCGAGAAGGCGAGGACGTCATCGAGCTGAACGTGTGCTGAACACGGAGGTGTCGTATGTTCGGTACTTGATCAGGACGGTAGGAAAATTTTGAAATTACTACGTTCCCAACAGTACCGTTAATAACCCCTGCAGTGTTATTTGCTTTCGTATCTATGTTTGCAGGTGTTACTGAAAACTTATAATCCTGCCGTGATTATTATCGCCTATTGAACTTGCAGGATAAGAGGAAATCACCTAAAGAGAATGTTGACTTCTCGCTTCTCTAAAGAGAAGTTGATCGATATATACCTTAGTCATAAATTCACTTTGCCTAGTTCTTATTCGGTTAGCCAACTTGCAGGAGAATATCTTCAGAAACATATCAATCTCGAGCGAAATTCTTTTTCGCTTCCTATCCTAGCTTTGTTATTGTTCTTCAAGCTAACTTGCAGGAAACTTATTCATCTCAATTGGATAGAAAACCGTGCTCTGAGAAAATCTTCATGACTTATCTCTTCAACAAATCATTTCAAAGTATTCATAATCTATAACAAATCTTCTTCAAAGATTCTGTGTTGCAGGAAATATCTCAGACCCCACCAAGTGCATTGATCAAAACTACGAATGATATCATCTCTCAATGTCACCCCTCCAAAGATTCACATTGCCTCCTCTCACACACGACATCTATGCATAACTTCAGTATCAATATCTTCAGTAAGATGCATATATTCAGGGGGAGCGTGTTTATCTTCGAATTATCTCTCGTCTATTGATTTCTCTCACATTACATTTGGTTATCCCTCATCATCTTTCGATGTGCTCTATTTTGTCAATAGTCGGCCGAAAGGGGGGGAATTGTTGGTGCAATAGTTTGTCCCTTGTGTTTTGGAGATTTTTGTCAGAAACATGCATGGACTGATTTGTTTGCCAGTGCACACAGAGAGAAAAAGTCCATGCAAGCCCGAGAAGAACACTGTATTCGGAGAGAAGTTCGAAGAACTTCACTGAAGATTATCTGCTTTGCAGAGAAGGATGAGCTACATGTTGAGAAGACGTGGAAGAAAAAGATTGTATCAAAGGAATTGACCTCTTAAAATTATTGCTGACATGAAGCAATACTCGTTGGGAGTGTTTGAGGAAGAATGACTGCAGTCGAGAAGATTGAAGGCGAAGTGAATACGTAGCATTCCTTTTGTAATTGCTTTTCTCCTCTTATTTGAGTCATAGGACCTTCGTACTATTAAGAGGGGTATAGGTTCTCGAAGCTTAGGTCCGTTGTGATGCTTAGCCGAAACATATGAGAGACTGAGAGAAATCACTTTGTGTTCCGAATGATTACCTACCAGCAGAAGATGTTGTTCTTCGGTGCTGCGGGAGATATCGTTCAGAACAAGGAGTTAGCATTTCTTGCTCCACAAGGAATGTTGTTGGGGAACGTAGCAATAATTAAAAAATTTCCTATGTGTCACCAAGATCAATCTAGGAGATGCTAGCAACGAGAGAGAGGGAGTGCATCTTCATACCCTTGAAGATCGCTAAGCGGAAGCGTTACAAGAACACGGTTGATGGAGTCGTACTCGCAGCGATTCAAATCGCGGAAGATCCAATCTAGCGCCGAACGGACGACGCCTCCGCGTTCAACACACATACAGCCCGGGGACGTCTCCTCCTTCTTGATCCAGCAAGGGGAGAGGAGAAGTTGAGGGAGAACTCCAGCAGCACGACGGCGTGGTGGCAATGGAGCTCGTGGTTCTCCGGCAGAGCTTCGCTAAGCACTACGGAGGAGGAGGAGGAGGAGGAGGTGTATGAGGAGGGAGGGCTGCGCCAGGGAAGAGGTGCGGCTGCCCTCCCACCCCTCCACTATATATAGGGGCAAGGGGAGAGGGGGAGGCGCCCTAGGGTTTCCCCTAGGGGGCGGCGGCCAAGCAGATTGGATCTCCCTAGGGAAAATCCTAGGGAGACTTGCCCCCCAAGCCAAGCAGGTGGAGGCTTGCCTCCCAAGCCAGGTGGAGGCGCCCCACCTCCCCAAGTAACGTGGGAAAGGGTGTGGGGGCGCACCACCCCTTAGTGGGCTGGTTTGCCCCACCTTTCGGTCATGCTGGCCATAGCCTGGTACCCCCGGAACACTTCCGGACTCCAATACCCTTCATCCAATATATCGATCTTCACCGCCGGACCATTCCGGAACTCCTCGTGATGTCCGGGATCTCATCCGGGACTCCGAAGAACCTTCGATAACCACATACTATTTCCCATAACAACTCTAGTGTCACCGAACCTTAAGTTTGTAGACCCTACGGGTTCGGGAATCATGCAGACATGACCGAGACACCTCTCCGGCCAATAACCAATAGCGGGATCTGGATACCCATATTGGCTCCCACATGTTCCACGATGATCTCATCGGATGAACCACGATGTCGGGGATTCAATCAATCCCGTATACAATTCCCTTTGTCTATCGGCATGTTGCTTGCCCGAGATTCGATCGTCGGTATCCCAATACCTCGTTCAATCTTGTTACCGGCAAGTCTCTTTACTCGTTCCGTAATGCATGATCCCGTGACTAACTACTTAGTCACATTGAGCTCATTATGATGATGCATTACCGAGTGGGCCCAGAGATACCTCTCCGTCATACGGAGTGATAAATCCCAGTCTCGATTCGTACCAACCCAACAGACAATTTTGGAGATACCTGTAGTGTACCTTTATAGCCACCCAGTTACGTTGTGACGTTTGGTACACCCAAAGCATTCCTACGGTATCCGGGAGTTGCACAATCTCATGGTCTAAGGAAATGATACTTGACATTAGAAAAGCTCTTAGCAAACGAACTACACGATCTTGTGCTATGCTTAGGATTGGGCTTGTCCATCACATCATTCTCCTAATGATGTGATCCCGTTATCAATGACATCCAATGTCCATGGTCAGGAAACCATAACCATCTATTGATCAACGAGCTAGTCAACTAGAGGCTTACTAGGGACATGTTCTGGTCTATGTATTCACACATGTATTACGGTTTCCAGTTAATACAATTATAGCATGAACAATAGACAATTATCATGAACAAGGAAATACAATAATAACCATTTTATTATTGCCTCTAGGGCATATTTCCAACAGTCTCCCACTTGCACTAGAGTCAATAATCTAGTTCTCATCACTATGTGATTGTAATCAATCCAACGCCCATGGTGTTTGTTCATATCTTGCTTGTGAGAGAGGTTATTAGTCAACGGGTCTGAACCTTTCATATCCGTGTGTGCTTTACAAATCTCTATGTCATCTTGTAGATGCAGCTACCACGCGCTACTTCGAGCTATTCCAAATAACTGCTCTACTATACGAATCCGGTTTACTACTCAGAGTCATCCGGATTAGTGTCAAAGTTTGTATCGACGTAACCCTTTACGACGAACTCTTTTACCACCTCCATAATCGAGAAAATTCCTTAGTCCACTAGTTACTAAGGATAAGTTCGACCGTTGTCATGTGATCCATTCCTGGATCACTATTGTACCCCTTGACTAACTCATGGCAAGGCACACTTCAGGTGCGGTACACAGCATAGCATACTGTAGAGCCTACGTCTAAAGCATAGGGGACGACCTTCATCCTTTCTCTCTCTTCTGCCGTGGTCAGGTCTTGAGTCTTACTCAATACTCACACCTTGTAACACAGCCAAGAACTCCTTCTTTGCTGATCTATTTTGAACTCCTTCAAAATCTTGTCACGGTATGTATTCATTTGAAAGTACTATTAAGCGTTTTTGATCTATCCTTATAGATCTTGATGCTCAATGTTCAAGTAGCTTAATCCAGGTTTTCCATTGAAAAACACTTTTCAAATAACCCTGTATGCTTTCCAGAAATTCTACATCATTTCTGATCAACAATATGTCAACAACATATACTCATCAGAAATTCTATAGTGCTCCCACTCACTTCTTTGGAAATACAAGTTTCTCATAAACTTTGTAAAAACCCAAAATCTTTGATCATCTCATCAAAGCGTACATTCCAACTCCGAGATGCTTACTCCAATCCTTAGAAGGATTGCTGGAGCTTTGCATACTTGTTAGCATCTTTCAGGATTGACAAAACCTTCTGGTTGTCACATACAACCTTTCCTCAAGAAAATCGCCGAGGAAACAATGTTTTGACATCCTATCTGCAAGATTTCATAAATAATGCAGTAACTGCTAATATAATTCCAACAGACTCTTAGCATCGCTACGAGTGAGAAAGTCTCATCACATTCAACTCCTTGAACTTGCCGGAAAACATCTTAATGACAAGTCGAGCTTTCTTAATGGTGACACTTACCATCATTGTCTGTCTTCCTTTTAAAATCCATCTGCACCCAACAGCATTACGACCATCAAGTAGTTCTTCCAAAGTCTACACTTTGTTTTTATACATGGATCCTCTCTCGGATTTTATGGCCTCGAGCCATTCGTCGGAATCCGGGCCCATCATCGCTTCTCCATAGCTCGTAGGTTCATTGTTTTCTAGCAACATGACTTCCAAGACAGGATTACGTACCACTCTGAAGTAGCATGCATCCTTGTCGTCCTACGAGGTTTGGTAGTGACTTGATCCGAAGTTTCATGATCACTATCATAAGCTTCCACTTCAATTGGTGTAGGTGCCACAGGAACAACTTCCTGTGCCCTCCTACACACTAGTTGAAGTCATGGTTCAATAACCTCATCAAGTCTCCACCATCCTCCCACTCAATTCTTTCGAGAGAAACTTTTCCTCGAGAAAGGACCTATTTCTAGAAACAATCACTTTGCTTCCGGATCTGAAATAGGAGGTATACCCAACTGTTTTGGGTATTCTATGAAGATGCATTTATCCGCTTTGGGTTCGAGCTTATCAGCCTGAAACTTTTCCACATAAGCGTCGCAGCCCCAAACTTTAAGAAACGACAGCTTAGGTTTCTCTAAACCATAGTTCATACGGTGTCGTCTCAACGGAAATGCGTGGTGCCCTATTTAAAGTGAATGCGGTTGTCTCTAATGCGTAACCCATAAACGATAGTGTAATTCGATCAGAGACATCATGGTATGCACCATATCCAATAGGGTGCAGTTATGATGTTCGGACACACCATCACACTATGGTGTTCCAGGCGGTATTAGTCGTGAAACAATTTCCACAATTTCTTAATTGTGTGCCAAACTCGTAACTCAGATATTCATCTCTATGATCACATCACAGACATTTTATCCTCTTGTCAAGACGATCTTCAACTTCACTCTGAAATTACTTGAACCTTTCAATAATTCAGACTTGTGTTTCATCAAGTAAATATACTCAGCATCTACTCAAATCATCTGTGAAGCAAGAACATAACGATATCCACTGCATGCATCAGCACTCATTGGACTGCACACATCAAAATGTATTACTTCCAACAAGTTGCTTTCTTGTTCCATCTTACTGAAAACGAGGCCTTTCAGTCATCTTGCCCATGTGGTATGATTTGCATGTCTCAAGTGATTCAAAATCAATTGAGTCCAAACGATCCATCTGTATGGACTTTCTTCATGCATATATACTAATAGACATGGTTCGCATGTCTCAATCTTTTCAAAAACGAGTGAGTCCAAAGATCCATCAAGATGAGCTTCTTCATGCGTTTTATACCAATATGACTCAAGTGGCAGTGCCACAAGTATGTGGTACTACCATTACTATCTTATATCTTTTGGCATGAACATGTGTATCACTACGATCGAGATTCAATAAACCATTCATTTTAGGTGCAAGACCATTGAAGGTATTATTCAAATAGACAGAGTAACCATTATTCTCCTTAAATGAATAACCGTATTGCGATAAACATAATCCAATCATGTCTATGCTCAACGCAAACACCAAATAACAATTATTTAGGTTTAACACCAATCTCGATGGTAGAGGGAGCATGCGATGCTTGATCACATCAACCTTGGAAACACTTCCAACACATATCATCATCTCACCTTTAGCTAGTCTCCGTTTATTCCATAGCCTTTTATTTCGAGTTACCAACACTTAGCAACCGAACCGGTATCTAATACCCTGGTGCTACTAGGAGTACTAGTAAAGTACACATTAATATAATGTATATCCAATATACTTCTGTCGACCTTGCCTACCTTTTCATCTACCAAGTATCTAGGGTAGTTCTGCTTCAGTGACCGTTCCCCTCATTACAGAAGCACTTAGTCTTGGGTTTGGGTTCAACCTTGGGTTTCTTCACTAGAGCAGCAACTGATTTGCCGTTTCATGAAGTATCCCTTCTTTCCCTTGCCCTTCTTGAAACTAGTGGTTTTAGTAACCATCAACAATTGATGCTCCTACTTGATTTCTACTTTCGTGGTGTCAAACATCGCGAATAGCTCAAGGATCATATTATCTATCCCTGATTTGTTATAGTTCATCACGAAGCTCTAGTAGCTTGGTGGCAGTGACTTTGGAGAACCATCACTATCTCATCTGGAAGATTAACTCCCACTCGATTCAAGTGATTGTAGTACTCAGACAATCTGAGCACATGCTCAACGGTTGAGCTTTTCTCCCTTTGTTTGCAGGCTTAAGAAACTTGTCAGAGGTCTCATACCTCTTGACGTGGGCACGAGCCTAAAATCCCAATTTCAGCTCTTGGAACATCTCATATGTTCCGCGACGTTTCAAAATGTCTTCGGTGCCTCAATTCTAAACCGTTCAACATTACGCACTGAACTATCACGTAGTCATCAAAACGTGTATGTCAGATGTTCGCAACATCCACAAACGACGCTCGAGGTTCAGCACACCGAGCGGTGCATTAAGGACATAAGCCTTCTGTGCAGCAATGAGGACAATCCTCAGTTTACGGACCCAGTCCGCATAATTGCTACTATCAACTTTCAACTAAATTTTCTCTAGGAACATATCTTAAACAGTAGAACTAAAGCGTAAGCTACGACATAATTTGCAAAGACCTTTTGACTATGTTCATGATAATTAAGTTCATCTAATCAAATTATTTAATGAACTCCCACTCAGATAGACATCCCTCTAGTCATCTAAGTGATACATGATCCGAGTCAACTAGGCCGTGTCCGATCATCTCGTGAAACGGACTAGTCATCATCGGTGAACATCTCCATGTTGATCGTATCTACTATACGACTCATGTTCGACCTTTCGGTCTCTTGTGTTCCGAGGCCATGTCTGTACATGCTAGGCTCGTCAAGTCAACCTAAGTGTTTCGCATGTGTAAATCTGGCTTACACCCATTGTATGCGAACGTTAGAATCTATCACACCCGATCATCACGTGGTGCTTCGAAACAGCGGACCTTCGCAACGGTGCACAGTTAGGGGGAACACGTCTCTTGAAATTTTAGTGAGGGATCATCTTATTTATGCTACCGTCGTTCTAAGCAAATAAGATGTAAACATGACAAACATCACATGCAAATCATAAAGTGACATGATATGGCCAATATCATATTGCGCCTTTGATCTCCATCTTCGAGGCGCGACATGATCACCTTCGTCACCGGCATGACACCATGATCTCCATCATCGTGTCTTCATGAAGTTGTCTCGCCAACTATTATTTCTACTACTATGGCTAACGGTTAGCAATAAAGTAAAGTAATTACATGGCGTTTTTCATTGACACGCAGGTCATACAATAAATTAAGACAACTCCTATGGCTCCTGCCGGTTGTCATACTCATCGACATGCAAGTCGTGATTCCTATTACAAGAACATGATCAATATCATACATCACATATATAATTCATCACATCCTTTTGGCCATATCACATCACATAGCATACCCTGCAAAAACAAGTTAGACGTCCTCTAATTGTTGTTGCATGTTTTACGTGGCTGTTATGGGTTTCTAGCAAGAACGTTTCTTACCTACACAAAAGCCACAACGGTGATATGCCAATTGTTATTTACCCTTCATAAGGACCCTCTTCATCGAATCCGATCCAACTAAAGTGGGAGGGACAGACACCCGCTAGCCACCTTATGCATCAAGTGCATGTCAGTCGGTGGAACCTGTCTCACGTAAGTGTACGTGTAAGGTCAGTCCGGGCCGCTTCATCCCACAATGCCGCCGAATCAAGATAAGACTAGTAACGGTAAGCAAATTGAACAAATCATCGCCCACAACTACTTTGTGTTCTACTCGTGCATAGAATCTACGCATAGACCTGGCTCATGATGCCACTGTTGGGGAACGTAGCAATAATTCAAAATTTTCCTACGTGTCACCAAGATCAATCTAGGAGATGCTAGCAACGAGAGAGAGGGAGTGCATCTTCATACCCTTGAAGATCGCTAAGCGGAAGCGTTACAAGAACGCGGTTGATGGAGTCGTACTCGCAGCGATTCAAATCGCGGAAGATCCGATCTAGCGCCGAACGGACGGCGCCTCCGCGTTCAACACACGTACAGCCCGGGGACGTCTCCCCCTTCTTGATCCAGCAAGGGGAGAGGAGAAGTTGAGGGAGAACTCCAGCAGCACGACGGCGTGGTGGCAATGGAGCTCGTGGTTCTCCGGCAGAGCTTCGCTAAGCACTACGGAGGAGGAGGAGGAGGAGGAGGTGTATGAGGAGGGAGGGCTGCGCCAGGGAAGAGGTGCGGCTGCCCTCCCACCCCTCCACTATATATAGGGGCAAGGGGAGAGGGGGAGGCGCCCTAGGGTTTCCCCTAGGGGGCGGCGGCCAAGCAGATTGGATCTCCCTAGGGAAAATCCTAGGGAGACTTGCCCCCCAAGCCAAGCAGGTGGAGGCTTGCCTCCCAAGCCAGGTGGAGGCGCCCCACCTCCCCAAGTAACGTGGGAAAGGGTGTGGGGGCGCACCACCCCTTAGTGGGCTGGTTTGCCCCTTCCCCTTTGGCCCATGAGGCCCTCCAACACTTGCTGGGGCTCCCGAAACACCTTTCGGTCATGCTGGCCATAGCCTGGTACCCCCGGAACACTTCCGGACTCCAATACCCTTCGTCCAATATATCGATCTTCACCGCCGGACCATTCCGGAACTCCTCGTGATGTCCGGGATCTCATCCGGGACTCCGAAGAACCTTTGATAACCACATACTATTTCCCATAACAACTCTAGTGTCACCGAACCTTAAGTTTGTAGACCCTACGGGTTCGGGAACCATGCAGACATGACCGAGACACCTCTCCGGCCAATAACCAATAGCGGGATCTGGATACCCATATTGGCTCCCACATGTTCCACGATGATCTCATCGGATGAACCACGATGTCGGGGATTCAATCAATCCCGTATACAATTCCCTTTGTCTATCGGCATGTTGCTTGCCCGAGATTCGATCGTCGGTATCCCAATACCTCGTTCAATCTTGTTACCAGCAAGTCTCTTTACTCGTTCCGTAATGCATGATCCCGTGACTAACTACTTAATCACATTGAGCTCATTATGATGATGCATTACCGAGTGGGCCCAGAGATACCTCTCCGTCATACGGAGTGATAAATCCCAGTCTCGATTCGTACCAACCCAACAGACAATTTCGGAGATACCTGTAGTGTACCTTTATAGCCACCCAGTTACGTTGTGACGTTTGGTACACCCAAAGCATTCCTACGGTATCCGGGAGTTGCACAATCTCATGGTCTAAGGAAATGATACTTGACATTAGAAAAGCTCTTAGCAAACGAACTACACGATCTTGTGCTATGCTTAGGATTGGGTCTTGTCCATCACATCATTCTCCTAATGATGTGATCCCGTTATCAATGACATCCAATGTCCATGGTCAGGAAACCATAACCATCTATTGATCAACGAGCTAGTCAACTAGAGGCTTACTAGGGACATGTTGTGGTATATGTATTCACACATGTATTACGGTTTCCAGTTAATACAATTATAGCATGAACAATAGACAATTATCATGAACAAGGAAATACAATAATAACCATTTTATTATTGCCTCTAGGGCATATTTCCAACAAATGTTACCATTGTGCTCAAAATCCGACCGTTGGAAACATTTTGTTCGGTCATTGACTGATCCGTGTGTCCAATTTGGTCATTTCCCATCAGGGTAGGTTGTGGCTATAAATAGCCACCCCGCTCCAACGTTGCCCGTTGGCTGCTCGGCTTAAGATTTCTAAGAAGATTGATTGAGCATCCCCTCTCGAGAGATTTGAGTTTAAGATCCACTGAGAGAAAACCAAGAGCCAAAACTTAGATAGCTGTTGAGCATCACAGTAGATCTGAGTTAGAGCTCTTGTACCTATTACCCTTGAGAGCTGCGTACTCTCTAGACAGATAGGTGTCGGCTTGAGTGATGAAGAGTAATTGTCTTCACCAAGCAAAGTCTTCAGCAATCAAGAGTAGTTGTGGTTTGCGAAGAAGTTTGTCGAAGGTTTGGAGATCGCCGACAAGTATCTACCACGAGTGAAATCAACCGGAGTCTGATCAGCTTCCAGTTGAAGGAGAATAGGACGGAGAGAGGTTTGCTCCCGTGTTCAATCACAAGTCCCTCCAACCAGACGCAATCCTTTGACAGAAGGGCGAACTGGTCTACCCAATCCATCTATTGTCATCGAGCACCACCGGTTCATTCTACTCTACTGCATTTCCTTCAGCAGTTTACTTTCGATGCTTTGTACCGATAGATATCTATGATCTACTATATCTGCCATGTGTTGTTCATCTGTATCATACATGTTGTTTAGTATCTTTCAGTTTGTTGTATTCAAAGTCGTTTGTTTGTATGTGCATCTCATTGTTCTGTGGTGTTACCTGGTCATTCAACCGAGTTATACTCTTAGTCACATCTCACAATAGTTTGCTCTCGTCTGGTACTACCAAGGTTTCTTGCTCGTTTTTCTATCGGTTACATAGTTGTGTTTCTTTTCTCACTCTCTTTCAAGCGTTTAGTTCATATCTGTTTGCCATCTCATGTTACTCTATTTGTTAGCATATCACATTACTATCATGATTGTCAAACCCGTGGTCTACTATGCACGGACGATTATAGCATCTTTCTTCAAAAGATTTGCTTAGATCTAATATACTCATCTGCATTTACTCTACCGAACTTATTCCGCTGCTGTGATTGGGTACGATTCAAACTTTCGCAAGAATTTTTGAATCTTCCATTCATCCCCACCCCCCTGGACGATATACTCTCGGTCCTTACAGAATGTGTGTTGCATTAATTGCACCAATACAACCTTTGAAGTGAGGCCAGAAGTTTGTTCCTAACTTTTGGATGCATCTGTGAACGTAGAATCTATAGGTCTGATGACGTCTCCTCCTAAAGAATATATACACAGTGCAACACATGTTTGAACTTCTTATTGAACGAACAAAACATTGTTCGATTTGGATAAATGTTTGAAGGCATCCAGTCATTCACAAGAACATGCTTAAACATTCAAGTGAGCTCATCTCGCTAGTTGACTCCAAATGATACTTAGTAAAAGATTATGCAAACTCAATAATATATCGAGACATTCTAAACATTTTGTAGCAAGTTTTATGGCTGACTAATTTTTCCATACCCATTCATAACCAGTTTGCACCGCAGTCACACCGAGCTACCATCTAGAAGATCACTACAAAACCCTAGCAAAAAAAAAAACTGACAGCACATGTTCAAAGCCAGGCAAGGTTTGAGCCTTTTCTCAGGCTCGGCCTGCGCCTTTTCTCTAAAGAAAAAACTGAAGCACATGTTCAACGGAAACTTTCCAATGCATTTTGAGTAAAAGATAATGGGAAGTTAGCTTGCTAATTGCACCAGAATAATAATAGTGCAAAGTTTATGCGTCGCTACAAAAGCACGTGACTGATGCAACTTTTATCCGTGGCAAAAGCATAGATACACATAAGCCGATCTTGTGAAACGGACTACTAAGATTGTTTCGTTCATTTACACAATGTATAGTACAAGAGGCTCGAGAGTGAATCGTATATGTTGTCGTTAATCCTTCAAAAATACGGCAGGCAATCCAGTACTAGCTCGGCAGCCAGCAAGCAAAGGCCGTGCGTTGCTAAGGTCGTAGTACGTACTCATAACACGGCCGGCTATAGCCATAGCTACCAGCTCTCTGCCGGCTCCAGGTAGTGCTGTAGTGACGTCACCTTCTTCTTGCTCCTGAGCTTGCGGAAGGCGGCCATCTCAATCTGCCGGATCCTCTCCCTGCTCACCCCCAACAGCTGCCCGATGTCGTGCAGGGTCCTCGCTTTGCCGTCGTCCATCCCGAACCTGTACCTGATCACCTCCCTCTCCCGAGGGGTCAGGCTGTCCAGCGCCTTGTCCACGTCTTTCTTCATGAACAATCTGTGCAGCGTCTCCTCCGCCGTCTCCGTGCTCTTGTCCGCCGTGATCTCCTGTGGTGATGTACACCAGGTAAAGTGCAGGGATTTAGGTTCAGTAGCCACAAGTGCGATTATTGGTGGAGGTGTGTGTTGTTCAGATAGACATTGGCATTGCAGAGCGTAGTGAGCATACCTGGTATGTCACGTCCGTGCATCCGACTTTGCCAGTGAGGGATACGCTGTACCTTGGGAGGCACATTGCTGCTTCCACCCGTCTGGCTGTCATGCCGGTGTCCAACGCGATTTCTTCATTTGTCGGTAGCCTATTCAGCTGCCGCCGGAGTCGTCGCCGGCATTCTTTCACCCGGGAACTTGCTTCCGCCATGTGTGCCTATAAATCAAACAACACCCTCGGAATTATATAGGGGCTCATACCAACACTCTCGGAATCACATTGGTTTCCAAAGAAAGATCCGAATGCAACATGAGTCTGTTCTAATCATTGATTGATTCTCATAGTTATCGTTTTGTTCGCTTGGTTCCCGGTTACTAGTTGCATAATCTCTACCTAATATACATCATTAATGAACACAGATGATATCTAGTTTATAGTGGTTACGAGATTTCATGCTATTTGATCAACTAGGTTGTGTCATAACTGTGAATCACCTTATACTCTGAAATTTCTGAATCATATTGGAATGTATCATCATCACTAGTAATCCCTCCGTCCAAAAATAAGTGGCGTGGTTTTAGTTCAAATTTACCAAATGTGCTTACATCAACATCAAGAAATTAAGAGTGAAATTCTTGCAAGTGGTGAACGTACAAAGAGAAAGAGGACGTACTGGCAAGCGAATTATCTGGGTTTGTTCTAGAACCGACTTGCGTATTGCTTGTTTGATCCACCAGTGAGAATACGTAGAGAACCTAAAACCCTTTGAGGCGTCAAACTTTTCAGCGCCCCTTATAAGGCCCTGAATTCCTTCCTGTATAGAACAAGGAACGAAATGCGAGTCAAACATTTCATTTCCGGAGAATTATAATCATGAAGGGGCTTCAACGAAAGTACAGGCAAAATACCTGGATAAGATCGGAAAACTCTGTCCCAGGGCCTTCAAACTCTTTGGCAATTGAGATTACAAGTCGCACGTTAGATTTGACCATCATGTTCTTGCAGTAAATTCCATGGCTGAGACGTTTCCTCAAAGTGTTCTCATCAGTGCCAGCTGCTGCTGCCCACTGACCGAAGGTTGGTTCGCCACCGTTGTAGTGTGCAACCTCCTTTTGGACAGCCTCCAACTTGAGGAGATCCTGTCAGTTCAAGATAAACTTAGTCAGACACCAGCAACAGGACAGCATTATTTCGTAGTATGTTTGTACAGCATGGAAAAAAATCCACACATGTCCTTGGCATTGTGTTAGTATTCGCTACCTGAATGCCTTGTGATAACTCAACTTCTTGCTTCGCCGTCAGAAGCTTCCGTCCGGACATCTTGTAGAAGCAGCCCAGAGAATTCCGGCAGCCCTTGACCCTCTTCTTCCTCGAGGAGGCCGTGACGGGCCTCCGATCACTGAAAGATTTAGCCGCCTTCATCGCCGCCCTCACTCTCCGAGCTCTTCTCTCGGGCTGACGTGCCGACTTGACAGCCACGCCCCGGGCGCCCTGCTCGTCGTCGTCCGACTCGGATTCGTCGCTGAAGATGCTGACGAACCCCGCGTCGTCCAGCAAACGGGCTTCGGCATACCGAGACCCCGCCCGCACCTCGGTGCGAAGGACCTCTCTGGTCAAGTAGCTGTCCTCCACCAGGTCATGGCTGTCGCCGACGTCTGGACGGTGGTCCGTTTGCACCATCCGGGCAACTTCTCGGGCGACCTCCGCGGCTGCTCGAGCTAAAGCCACGGCCTCCGCGGCCGCGGCCGTCACCACGGCCTCTTGGTTGAGGAGCGCCTCCCCGAAGCCCCCCTGGTTCCAATATCCAATGCAAGAAAGAGACGAGGACAAACATATTACAGCACAGCCCACTCCAAACCAATCTTATAATACAGTTCAGCACGGCCGCCGGAGCATGAGCGCCGAACACGTGAGCGGACATTACCGGGAGGCTGGTGTTATCCGAAGGGGGAGGAGGCCCGACGTCGACGGCTCCGCCGTACGCCAGGCGCCTCGCTCCGGCGGCTAAGGACTCCATGCGCTCCGCCTCGACGACGGCCGCGGAGGACAGCGCGCACTGGACCCTCCCTGGGCGGCAGCTCCCGCCTGCCGCGCAGCCGCCGCCGCCGGGCTCCCTTGGCACCGCCGCGCGGGTGGAAGGGGGCCACTTGAACTGCGGCGCGAGGCACGACGACATCCCTAGCTAAGCGGCGAATGCGCCTCGTGTTCGCTGGTTGGCTAGCTCTTGCTGCCGATGGAGGTGATGCTGCCGGCTAGTGTGGTATGCATTGCGGGGCAGGGAGCGCGGTGAGGTGCGGCCGTACGGTCGGGGGAGAAGCGGGAGGGTGGGCGCTCTTGGTCGGGAGGGTGAAGGGGATAAGAGAGGGTGGGGACAGGATCGTGCGGGAGAGGCACCTCCGCGCGTACGCGCCGTGGGCCGGGAACGAGCGACGAGCCTCCGCGGCTCTGCCCGGTCCGGTCAAGGACTTCGGGATATTATTTCTGGTCCGACTACAGGTGCGGCCCGTGCAAAAAATTGATCCGGAGTAAAAATAGCGAACGTTCACTCTGCATCTCTGCCACGCCATGTTTTTTTTATCAATTCAATTTTTTTAGGGGTAAGGCCAAACTTTATTAATCGAAGTCCACAAATAGTGGGATAGAATTTGTGTCATGTGGTTAGCCAAATCAGACATGACGACCCGGAGCTAAAGAAAGCAAAAATCTAGCTAAACTATGTGCGTCAACATTGACCGCACGACCCTTAAAATTAAAGATACAATTAAACACCGCTGCTCTGGTTTTCATCTCAGTGTGGATTGCTCCAATTTTTCCTTGACTTCCTTGGTTGATCTCTCCTACCACTTGTTTTGAGTCGGATGCTATGACAAGATTGCATAGATGAATGTCTTGTGCTAACGAAAGAGCTTCTCGGCATGCCATTGCCTCCAGCACCACTGGGTCACAAACTCCTGGTACTATCAAGGAAGAGCTTCGTCGATAGTTTCCATCACTGTCTCTACACACAGTCGACGCCGATCCACCCCTGCCTGGCCTAACAGCCGCATCAACGCGAATTTTAGCATGGCCCTGGGGTGGTCGGGTGGAGCCTTCGACCGTTGAGATTCCACATGCGTAGGTACCGGACCTGCAGTAGTTTTCCTAGGCGTTTTCTTCTGCATTATTTGGACTTCCTGTACAAACCTGTCCACAAAAGCACAATGCCTCTAGTGTTTGGAATATCCCTTCATGAATAGCCTTTCGCCGCGAAGTCCAAATGGCCCAAAGTGTGACTGCCATCCTCACAAATTGTTCATGTGTTAATGTATCAAGAAGGGAGAAAAGCCACTGCTTTGCATTACGTTCTATTGTGGCGACCAGACTTTGCCCAAGTTCCACATCAACAAGTGCCCAGGAACACCTTGAGGTTGTGCATTCCAGCAATGAGTGGTGCTAGGAATCCGGTGATCCACATAACCCACAAAAGCTTGACGATGTCATGTGTCTATGCGCTCGTACATCTTCTGTTGGCAATGATTGTTTTGAGAGTCTCCACAGAAACATTCTTATTTTGCCTGGTACCTCGGTTTTCCATAATGACTTCCATGCTCCATCTTCTCTGTTCGTGCCCGAAGACCCTATCGCGCCTTCAATTCAAGTGGATTATCGTTTGGAGCTTAGGGCCAATGTTGACTCTCAAAACAACGACACTCCAATCCATCCAACGCGGGCCTATATTTGTTCACGGATGAGTCCACGTATCCATTTTTCCGCAAACCGGAAGAAAATCAGGGGAACTTCATAGGAGTTTGGACCTACGCCACATAGGTGTTGGGAATCGTTGCATGGAAAACAAAAATTTTCTATGTACACGCAATGATCTATCCATGGAGATGCATAGCAACGAGGGGGAGAGTGTGTCTATGTATCCTCGTAGATCGTAAGCGGAAGCGTTTCACAACGCGGTTGATGTAGTCGAACTTTCTTCGCGCTCCAACCGATCTAGTACCGAACGCACGGCACCTCCGCGTTCTGCACACGTTCAGCTCGGTGAGGCCGCCTTCTTGATCCAGCAAGACGACGAGGTAGTAGATGAGTTCCGGTAGCACAACGGCATGGTGACGGTGATGGTGATGTGATCTCAGCAGGGCTTCGCCTAAGCACTACGAAAATATGACCGAGGGAGTAAACGGTGGACGGGGGCGCCGCACACGGCTAAGACAATGTTGTGTGCTTGTGTGGCGCCCCTACCCATGTATATATAGGTGGGAGGGGAGGAGGCAGCCCCTAGGGCGCCCCAAGAGACTTGGCGGCAGCCCTAGGGCTGCTGCCTTGCCCTGCGCCCCCCTTTCCTTGTAAGAAGAAGGGGGAAGGAAAGAGGGGGGGGGGGGAGGGAAGGAAGGTGGAGTCCTACTCTACACTTTCCTTCCCCTCCCCTCTTTCCTTCTCCTCCTCATAGGGCCGGCCACTATAGGGGCGCACCAGCCCCTTGTGGGCTGATGTGTTCCCTCTCTTGGCCCATAAGGCCCATATCTTTGCCGGGGTGCCCGAAACTCCTTTCCGATGACCCGATAAGTACCTGGTACCCTCCGAAACACTTCCGGTGTCCGAATACCATCGTCCTATATATCAATATTTACCTCTCGGCCATTTCGATACTCCTCGTCATGTCCGTGATCTCATTCGGGACTCCAAACAACATTCGGTCACCAAATCACATTACTCATATAATACTATATCGTCAACGAACGTTAAGTGTGCGGACCCTACGGGTTCGAGAACTATGTAGACATGAGACACCTCTCCGCTCAATAACCAATAGCGGAACCTGGATGCCCATATTGGCTTCTACATATTCTACGAAGATCTTTATCGGTCAAACCGTTATGACAACATACGTAATTCCCTTTGTCCATCGGTATGTTACTTGCCCGAGATTCGATCGTCCGTATCTTTATACCTAGTTCAATCTCGTTACCGGCAAGTCTCTTTACTCGTTCCGTAATACATCACCTCGTGACTAACTCCTTAGTCGTTTGCTTGCAATCTTATGATGTGTATTACCGAGAGGGCCAGAGATACCTCTTCGATACTCGGAGTGACAAATCCTAATCTCGATCTATGCCAACTCAACAAACACCTTCGGAGATACCTGTAGAGCATCTTTATAATCACCCAGTTACGTTGTGACGTTTGATAGCACACAAGGCATTCCTCCGGTATCCGGGAGTTGCATAATCTCATAGTCAAAGGAATATGTATTTGACATGAAGAAAGCAATAGCAATAAAACTGAACGATTATTATGCTAAGCTAACGGATGGGTCTTGTCCGTCACATCATTCTCCTAATGATTTGAACCCGTTATCAAATGACAACTAATGTCAATGGTTAGGAAACCTTAACCATCTTTGATCAACGAGCTAGGCTAGTAGAGGCTCAGTAGGGACACGGTGTTTGTTTATGTATTCACACATGCATTAAGGTTTTCGATCAATACAATTCTAGCATGAATAATAAACCTTTATCATGAATAAGGAAACATAAAATAACAACTTTATTATTGCCTCTAGGGCATATTTCCTTCAGTCTCCCACTTGCACTAGAGTCAATAATCTAGTTCACATCGCCATGTGATTAACACCAATAGTTCACATCGCCATGTGATTAACACCAATAGTTCACATCGCCATATGATTAACACCCATAGTTCACATCGCCATGTGACCAATACCCAAAGGGTTTTACTCAATAATCTAGTTCACATTGCCATGTGATTAATACCCAAAGAGTACTAAGGTGTGATCATGTTTTGTTTGTGTGAGAGGTTTAGTCAACGGTTCTGCCATATTCAGATCTGTATGTATTTTGCAAATTTCTATGTCTACAATGCTCTGACGGAGCTACTCTAGCTAATTGCTCCCACTTTCAATATGTATCCAGATTGAGACTCAGAGTCATCCGGATCAGTGTCAAAGTTTGCATCGATATAACCCTTTACGACAAACTCTTTTTCACCTCCATAACCGAGAAACATTTCCTTAGTCCTCTTAAGGTACCTAAGGATAACTAGTAGAATGTCCGTGCGTTGCCACGGGCTTTGAAATATTTTTCCGGAGTTATATATAAACTTAATGCATGTTAAAATTCACATGCATAGAACAGATAGACAGTAATAATATGGTAATAACTGAAATCCACTCCACTTGCAGTGTAAGATGAGAAAAAGGTAATTTGAGGATGTATACATAATTACATAGACAACAATGGTCCAACTAATATTTTGTTACGAATTAACATCTACTTGATCCGATTAAGATATTCTCACACAATATCAGCACGTTGTTGTTGCCGAACTTGTAACCATACGATTTTTTATTGCCTGACAGACGAATATTTACCAGATAAACACATATATTATTGTAGAGACAAGCAACCCTTCATGCCTATGAGCCCTTAAGTAGACTGTCAGATCCTTCTTTTTGCACATGTGCGCCATATTATTGCAGAGATGGTGGGGGAAACAAAGAAGTTCTGCCTCTTTGTGCCTGCATTGCGAGGAACCCCCAACAAGTCTTGAACTCGTGATATGAATACTTGCCGGTAGGGGCAAGCAAGTATGATAAATCCTTCATTTGGCCAATTTAGAATGGACGCAAGAAAGTGAGTTTGGTGGAAAACATACCTTGTTGTTCTATATACATGAATTTTCACAGCTTCCTAGAGTTATCCGGTCACTGACGTCAAACCTCGTAAATCATAGCACAATATGTTTTTTATATGTGTATCAAAAAGTAAGGATTATAAAATTGAAATACAACACTAAGGATATATATCTTTGGCAGAATTTGAGGGAAAACATCACTATGCAGCGTAAAGTAGGATACATATATACTCACATCCATGTTCAAAACGGAAACACAAGGTACCAATTCTTTAACTGTTTAATTGTTTTCTTCTCTTGATAAATAATTTATTATTCTATTAGTAATCTTCCCTTCAACAGACCGTGCTCTAGCATTGACATTAGTTATTAAAAGGTTAGTATAAATATGTTGCTACAGAACAATAAACCAATGTAATCATTAATTACAAAATGTTTCATTTAACTGTCATCATCTATGTAACACACGTTATTTCTCCATCCTCATATATTAAGAATAGACAGGGTGTAATCTTTCTCAATGTTCGTCCGCTCATCAGATTCTCTGAAGCCACCATGTAATCATCACATTGTCATGTGCATAACTTTTACCATTCTGGTACAATTCCGCCATGCTTCCTACCGCCTCAGCCACCATTCGACATCGTCTCATTCAGCTGCACCATTGTTTTGTTATTTTCTCACGCATTTTTTTGCCATCATGCATGTTCATGCCATTTCCTAATCTGCTAAATTTCTACAAGGGCTCCCATCCCCTCCATATCCTCTTCCATTCCAGCTCGTTGACTCCTCTTGCTCCGAGATTTTGTGTGTTCGCTAGCTTCTGCCTTCCCTGTCACTTCACCATCATATACACACTTTCTCCTATTCCGCGTATTTGCTATGCCCATGCCTACCCCCACTATTGATGTGTCATCCACCTAATTGAGCATCATCCCAAGTTGCATCACTCATTGTTACATCCTAATAGAGCATTTGTTTTCTAATCATCATGTTCCTCATCCGCAAACATAATTCAATTACAAATCATGCAATCAGGCAAAATAAATCTGGTTAAAATAACCGCTGCAAATCACACAATAGAAAATTCAGATTTAGGGAAGTCTGACACCTGAAATCTTGCGTCAAAGGACATTCTAGTTTTTGCCACGAGATGCAATACTAGGCAACAAACAAATAATTATTTTTATATTTTTCCTAAATTAAGTTTCCCATGACACTTGCCCGAATGAGCATGAAGACAAAGTGCAAGCTTACATGTAGCATGAAAGTGACTTATACCTCGTCAGAATTTTTCGTAGTCACACTGATCCCTTTCACCCATTTTAAATATATCAGCTACAAAAGCTCACTTGCTTCAGTCTCCGCCTGAGTTCACTAACATGTTGTCTTGAAGTGTCTCCAAAACGGTAGATGGTCTAGAAGTTCAATTAATTAATGAAGTTCTCATAGAAAATCATATATTTTACATAAACTAATAGGGTAGCGGCATAGATGAGATCTCGGTGTCTAATGATGGTACATATCATTAATTAAGAGTATTACATTGACCAATTTAATCAGCAGTGACATGTGCCAAATAATTATTTGAGTGTATATACCTGATCTTTGTAGACTTTTTCTTGCGATGCGGTCAGAGTGCCACCAGGGCAAACCTAAGATGACTAATGTAGCTATGACCTAGGTGATTCTCAACCAACTCAAATAATCACGTCATCTGTCCTTGAGACCTCTAGAGAAGATGATAGAATATTCCTGCCAGCAGCTTGTGTGCCACTCTTGCTTCAAAGATGTTATTGTTGCCTTCATATAATCACTGATCGAAAGTGGTGCTAGAAGCTTCTTCATCTTATATGCCATCAAGATATTTACAGTATTCCTAAATATGGAAATACTTCACATAGCCAACAAGCTAATGAAAATGATCATTCGAAGCTAGAACCAGAGAAGGTCGATCCAGCATATATTCATAAACACAAGACAAATTCAGATCCTACACAAAATACTAACATCAACTATGCATCCACCATCGTGTCCCTCGCTCCCCATAGCTCTCTCAACTTGCCAAAACATAAATTTAATTAAAGGACAATAACCATTCGTGATTTGAGACCTAATATTTGATCGAACGTAGTCAGAAATATGTCTTTATCCATTTTCCTATCAGTTTATTTTTAGATTTTATCCAGAATAATGTTACATGTCTGCATATCTTCAAAAGGGCCTTTCCAGATCCATCACAAAACCTGCGTACGTGTTCCCTATTTGAATTGCTAATTGATCAAAGGCTCTAGCAATGCAGGTATGAGAATTAGTACCAAGGATAACCTACACATAATATGAACCAGGTTAAGCATGTACGGCAAAATCACAAGCTTCCCGTACTTAGCCAAAACACCATGAAAAGGCAGATGAGATGATTCAACGGAATAAAGATTCTGCAAGAACTCTTATACACAACTCTCAGCGCTAATTATCGTATCAGCAAAGGTACTCACCTGAACGAACCTCACATAGGAGCTTCATCCTAATAACGCCATTGCACGTATTCCTGTTAAACTGTTGGATGTACGGGACTTTGTGAGAACAACCCCTAACCTGCAAACCATATTTTATTGAGTCATTAATTCAGAGCTAGTCATTTCCTTGAAAAATGTATAACACAGACATAAATCAGTTATCACAATGGATGCTTGGGGGTAAAGAACCATTGTCATGAAGCTACAACAGTTTCTACTTGTAGTAAATTATGAGCATGCATTAGAGGGTACAATAATGTAGCAGCCTATATGAGCGTGAATCGGAGAGGAGACTGTATGATAAGATTTCTTCACCCTGTATATTTCCTTCTCTTTAATTATGATGAAACCAGCATCCTGTACATGAAAAAAAAATGCATGTTAGCTGATGATATTTTTTTCCTATGAAACAGAGATTTTGAGCATATAGGAATCCAATTTGTTCAAATTTGAGAACTCTAACATGTGAAACTAAAAGTTTATGGCTAATACATATATATATATAACCACAACGGTTTGACATGTTCATCATCAAGACGATGTACATAATGTAAATAATTAGTGTTAACAACTCTAAAGCTCCATTAATGATGTGAGAAATGAAACTATCATAGTACATAAAGTCTCAGTCTTAGTTACCTTATATGTAGTGATATGGACTACAGATTACCTAAACTCGAAACTATTATGTAGTGATATGTACATAACGTGAAACTATTATGTAGTGATACGAATCCTATACGTATGCATTCATATATACAGAACACAGTTCCTTAATTTGAATTAGCTCAAGTAGGACTGTACTGACTGTGAAAAGACCCCATGCATGAAGACATGACCATAGTTAACTTACAGTACGAGCCTTACATTTTGATGCTAATTTTCTGGGATGTACCCCACATGTCGTCAAGATATTCCAAATTTTGTGGACCTTATCATCTACTGCTACCAAGCACCGATACGGCAACATCCATACGACGATACAGACACGGGGATACGAGATACGCCAATTTCTAAAAACATCAATACAACGATGCGGCGAGTATATATAAATAATCAATAAAATGCCATATTAGAAGACAATGAATTGAATGCCTGAGATGAGATCAAAATACTGCCCATTTGTTGCATCCATGCCTCTTTCTCTATGACTGAATCATCATCACTTTACTCAATCTTCGCCTCCTAGCTGACTGAATTATCATCAATATACTTAATCAGTTAATCCTCGTTGTACTTGCATGCAGAAGTGGCCACTGGCCAGCGCCCAGCAGCAGCCAGCAAGCACGCACACATACACAACAACCACGCATGCATGGTGGCAACGAGGACACACAGCCAGCACGCCCGCATCACGGCACCAGCAAGGCAACAAGCAAGCAAGTGCCGGAGGACCGGACACCACCGGAGAAGAGCAGGGATTGGGAAGGGAAGGATTACCTTGCTGGCGACGAACACCGGTGGCAGAGGCGAGGCGAGGCGAGTGAGACAGCGGCGAGCGACTTCAGCTGCCGGTGGCTGCATAGGCGAGTCGGGTCCAGACGGCAGTGAGCAACTTCAGTCGGCGGGGGCGGCAGGTACGAGCGACTCCAGGCAGCGGCAATGACGAGCGGCTCCAGTCATCGATGCGTTCGCCCATGAATACTTGATCCAATTTGCTGCGGACCCGCAGCTTCTGGATGTACGGTGGCTTAGCATCTGTACCTGATTTCCGCCGCCTTTGCAAGCTTCTCCTACGTTCTTCCTGCTCAGCGGCTTCGCGGCCATCGTCTTCTACTCTCTCATCGTCGCTCTCCGTACTGCTCTTTGTCGCCTCTCCCGCTGTCTTCGTCGAGCAACTGGACGCGAGGTTCCGTGGCGACAGCCAGAAAGAGGAGTGTCATGTACGTGCATGATCCACGGCGGCCTCCCTGGGATCGGCGACGGATCCACGAAGGCGACAGCGGCGGCGGCCGCGATCCCAGTGAGGCATCCGTGGGTTCCGCAGCGACGGATCCGTGAAGGTGACGGCGGCGGAGGCGTCCGTGGGGTTCCGTAGCGACGAATCCGCGAAGGTGACGGCGGCCGCGGAGGCGTCCGTGGGGTTCCGTGGCGAAGAAGGTGATTTGTTTGAAAGGTGATCTCATATATATGGTATTATTTTTGAATTCTTAATTACTAAATATTTACATGATTGAATTAAATCGACACCTACCAAAACAAGCACGAATAAATATAAGGAGTATCAGACGTGATTCGGTTTTAAATGCGAAGAAGAAAAAATTAACGTGGAAGGGGTGATGGAAGGTGAGACGAAAATAAACCAGACGAAAAAACCCATGAAGACTATTCTACCAACTCAGACATTAGGAGTACATTTTGACTGTTGTCTAGTGATCTACTTCTGGATCACTATTGTACTTCCTTGCCAAACTCATGGCAAGGTACACAATATGTCTGGTATACAACATGGCATATTTTATAGAACCTATGGCTGAGGCATAGGGAATGACTTTCATTCTCTCTCTATCTTCTGTCGTGGTCGGGTTTTGAGTCTTACTCAACTTCACACCTTACAACACAGATAAGAACCCTTTCTTTGACTAATCTATTTTGAACTTTTTCAAAATTTGCCAAGGTATATACTTTGTGAAAGTCCTATTAAGTGTCTCGATCTATCCATATAGATCTTGATGCCCAATATATATGTAGCTTCACCGAGGTCTTTCATTGAAAAATTCTTATTCAAGTATTCTTTTATGCTATCCAGAAATTCAATATCATTTCCGATCAACAATATGTCATCCACATATAGTATCAGAAATGCTACAGAGCTACCACTCACTTTCTTGTAAATACAGGCTTCACCATAAGTCTGAATAAAACAATATGCTTTGATCACCTCATCAAAGTGTATATTCCAACTCCGAGATGCTTGCACCAGTCCATAGATGGATCGCTGGAGCTTGCACACTTTTATTAGCACCTTTACGCTCGACAAAACCTTCTGGTTGCATCATATACAACTCTTGTTTAAGAAATCCATTAAGGATTTTGAAAGCACAAGTGCTCCCTGGGTGATTTTGGTAATTAATGTCAACATATCTCTTGTTGGACTAATGCTTCTACTTAGTATGTTTCAGATAAGTTCAACAATGGAGTGGCATGGACTAGAGGATGTGGAACCCCTTCAAAATGCTAAGGACAGAAGATTGGCTCAAACTCAAAGCACAAGACTCTAAATTTTCTATTTTAGTGATCCAAGATCACATTGAGTCTATAGGAAAAGCCAACACTATTAAGAAGGGATGAGGTGTTGCTTAATGAGGTTCTTGCTCAAAGTGCTTAGTGATATGCTCGAAAATCCTCAATTACTTTCTCACATCCACATATGTCCTAAACCAAAAAGTACAACTCGGCCCCACCGAAATTTCATATCCGGAGCCACCGAGTTCAGTTGACATAGCCACTGCCAGAAACCCTAATCAATTCGGTCACACCGATGGTATCTCGGTCTCACCGAGATGGCTTGCAAACTCTCTGTTGCCTATTGCACTAATTTCGGCCCCGCCGAGATATGCAATCGGTCCCACCGAGTTTGCCTAACCAACTCTCTGTTTCGCTTATTACCCAAATCGGTCCCACCAAGTTTGAGTAATCGGTCAAATCGAGATGAGGATTTACCTTAACCCTAGCACATCGGTCCCACCGAGTTGATCCATTTGGTCCCACCGAAATGCCTAACGGTCACATTATGAATCAAATCGGTCTGACCGAGTTCTTTGAGTCGGTCCCACCGAGTTTGGTGATTTGTGTGTAATGGTTAGATTTTGTGTGGAGGCTATAAATACCCCTCCACCCACTCTTCACTCGTGGAGAGAGCCATCAGAACATGCCTACACTTCCAACACATATTTTCTGAGAGAGAACCACCTACACTTGTGTTGAGGTCAAGATATTCCATTCCAACCACATAAATCTTGATCTCTAGCCTTCCCCAAGTTGCTTTCCACTCAAATCTTCTTTCCACCGAATCCAAATCCTGTGAGAGAGAGTTGAGTGTTGGGGAGACTATCATTTGAAGCACAAGAGCAAGGAGTTCATCATCAACACACCATTTGTTACTTCTTGGAGAGTGGTGTCTCCTAGATTGGCTAGGTGTCACTTGGGAGCCTCCATCAAGATTTTGGAGTTGAACCAAGGAGTTTGTAAGGGCAAGGAGATCGCCTACTTCGTGAAGATCTACCCTAGTGAGGCAAGTCCTTCGTGGGCGACGGCCATGGTGGGATAGACAAGGTTGCTTCTTCGTGGACCCTTCGTGGGTGGAGCCCTTCGTGGACTCGCGCAACCGTTACCCTTTGTGGGTTGAAGTCTCCATCAACGTGGATGTACGATAGCACCACCTATCGGAACCACGGATAAAAAAATCTCTGTGTCTCCAAATTGCGTTTGCACACTCCAATCCCATCCCTTTACATTCTTGCAACTTGCATGCTTTACTTTCCGATGCTCATATACTCTTGGCATGCTTGCTTGATATGTATTGTGAATGCTTAAACTTGTACTAAAACTCCACATCAACATAAAGAATTAAAAACTCCAACTTTTCTTGATTAGAGTCTATTCACCCCCCTCTAGACACCTCTTCTCGATCCTTTCAATTGGTATCAGAGCTTTGGTCTCCATTGCCTTGGTTTAAACACCTTTGGAGGAAGATGGATGTGTCTACTTTCGGGAGTCTTAGATGTAGAGTGCCTATTCTTGATGGAGAGTTCTTCTATGAGTGGAAAAATGAAATGCTTGAGATTTTCAATGAATATCATTTGAACAAGTACATTACTAGCCCTTGTGCACCTCATATTGATCCTTTGCATCCTTCACCCGAAGAGGATCTTGACATGATTCGCAATCTTAGAACTATCAATCTTATCATTAGAGGATTGCCCAAAAATTTGATTGCTAGTTTGCCTACTCTTGATTGTGCCTATACTATTTGGAGATTTCTTGAGGAACGATTTCCAAATTATTCCTTGAAAAATTTAGACGAAATTCTCCATAAGTCTATTGCCTTGAGTAAGATGAATTCCAGTGATCCTATGTTTGGTGATTGTCTATTTGATCTTACCAATCTCATGTGTGCCAAAGGAGATGTTGGAATCATTAGCAACATCAATTCCGAAGCTATTAGAATTCATAAAGATAACCATAGGAATGATCATTTATCTAATGAATTACCCTCTCTAGGAGTTGATCAATCACAAGATGATGTTGAACATAGATACTATGATGAGGATGATTGATAGTGACTATGATCTTGATGATGCGATGAGACACTTTGGTCTTATGGCAAATCTTCACGGCTACATGGCTGGAGGAAAGGAATGGGTCCTTGATAGTGGATGTACTGATCATATGACCGGAGATAAAGACATGTTCCGTGAGCTTGCTGAAAACGACGGCCCTCGAAAGTATGCCACCTTTGGTGATAACTCACAGGGTAAGGTGGTTGGCCTAGGTAAGGTGGCCATCTCACATGATAGCTCCATACAAAATGTCATGCTCGTTGAATCTCTTGGGTACAATTTACTTTCAGTATCTAGACTTGCTGATTTCGGTTTCAATGTCCTATTTACTGAGATAGATTGCCAAGTGTTTCGAAGAGACAATCATAAAATGGTCTTTACTGGTATACGTAGAGGTGATCTTTACATTGTTGATTTCACTAAAAAGGCTCAACCTAGAACTTGCTTAATTGCTAAATCTTCTAAAGGCTGGTTGTGGCATAGAAGGCTAGGTCATGTGGGCATGTGAAATCTTGATAAGCTTATTAAAGGTGATCATATCCTTGGAGTAAAAGATGTCATATTTGACAAGGATAGACTGTGTAGTGCTTGTCAGGCAGGAAAACGGGTTGGAGGAAGTCATCGCGCGAAGAACATCATGACCACGAGAAGACCACTCGAGCTACTTCACATGGATCTCTTTGGTCCCAATGCCTACAAGAGTCTCGGTGGTAACTCATTCGGACTAGTCATAGTCGATGATTTTTCAAGATTTACGTGGGTGTTCTTTCTTGATGACAAATCGCAGGTCCAAAAGATCTTCAAAAACTTCGCTAGGAAGGCCCAAAATCAATTTGACGTGAAGATCAAGAAGGTTCGGAGTGACAACGGAACGGAGTTCAAGAACGCAAATGTGGATACCTTTCTTGACGAAGAAGGGATTTCACACGAGTTCTCGGCTACGTACACGCCTCAACAAAATGGAGTTGTTGAGAGAAAGAACTGGACTCTTATTGAGATGGCAAGAACGATGCTTGATGAGTACAAGACTCCAAAACACTTTTGGGCGAAAGCGGTTGAGACAACTTGTCATGCAACAAATCACTTGTATCTTCACAAGCTACTCGGCAAGACGGCATACGAGCTCCTCACCGGTAACAAACCCCAAGTTGGATACTTTCGAGTATTTGGCTCAAAGTGCTACATTCTTGATAAGCATCGTCGTTCTAAATTTGCTCCTAAATCTCATGAAGGTTTCCTACTTGGTTATGGCTCAAACTCTCACACTTACCGTGTCTACAACAATTTCACCCGAAAGGTTGAAGAGACGGTAGATGTGAAGTTTGATGAATCTAACGGCTCACAAGTAGAGCAATTGCCAATTGATGTAAGAGACAAAGACCCTTCGGAAGCTATCCAAGACTTGTCTATTGGCAAGATTCGTCCTACGGAGGTGAAGGAGAGTACCTCGTCCGTCCAAGTGGAAGCTTCTACCTCACGACAATGTGAACCAAGAATTGATACGGAAGCATCCACAAGTGGGACACACCAAGACAAAGAAAACGAGGAAGTACACCAAGATGAACATCAACAACCTCCTTCTCCACCGCGACAAGAGAATGACAACGTCAACAATGAATAAGACAAAGAAGAAGAACAAGATGAAGAGGATGTTCCAACTCGAGCCAAGCCAAAGCTCCCACGAGTTCGAGCAAGAATCGCCAAAGACCATCCCGTCGAACAAATCTACAATGATATCCAAACCGGGAGAATCACTCGCTCTAAAACTCGTTTGGCTAACTTTTGTGAACATTACTAATTCATCTCTAGCATTGAACCTATGAAGGTTGAAGAAGCATTGGAAGATCCAGATTGGATAAACGCTATGCATGAAGAGCTACACAACTTTGAGAGAAACCAAGTGTGGACATTGGTCGAGAAGCCCGACAACAACCACAACATCATTGGTACCAAATGGGTGTTTCTCAACAAGCAAGATGAAGATGGTCAAGTCGTCCGCAACAAAGCACGCCTAGTTGCCCAAGGCTACACTCAAGTCGAAGGTATGGACTATGGTGAGACATATGCTCCCGTTGCTAGACTTGAGTCCATTCGCATCTTACTTGCTTATGCTAATCACCATGATATCACCTTGTACCAAATGGACATTAAAAGTGCTTTTCTAAATGGTGAAATTGAGGAGGAAGTTTATGTTAAGCAACCTCCCAGCTTTGTCAATCCTAAGAAACCTAATCATGTTTACAAACTTCACAAAGCCCTTTATGGTCTTAAACAAGCTTCTAGAGCGTGGTATAAATGCTTGACCAAGTTCCTTATTGAAAAAGGCTTTGAACTTGGAAAAGTTGATTCTACTCTTTTTACTAAAAGGGTTAATGGAGAACTATTTGTATGCCAAATTTATGTTGATGATATTATATTTGGTTCGACTAACCCTCATTTTAGTGAGAAGTTTGGAAAGCTAATGTCGGAGAAGTTTGAGATGTCTATGATGAGTGAACTCAAATTCTTTCTTGGTTTGCAAATTAAGCAAACTAAGGAAGTTACCTTTGTTTCTCAAACAAAGTACACCAAGGACTTATTCAAGAAGTTCAATATGCAAGAATGCAAAGGTATGTCTACACCCATGCCTACTAGTGGACATCTTGACTTGACTAAGGACGGTGAACCGGTTGATCAAAAAGTTTACCGCTCTATGATTGGTTCATTGTTATATCTATGTGCCTCTCGTCCCGATATTATGCTGAGTGTGTGCATGTGTGCACGATATCAAGCGGCCCCTAAAGAGTGTCATCTTAAGGCTGTGAAAAGGATAGTGAGATACTTAATGCACACACCAAATTTTGGCATTTGGTATCCTAAGAGGTCTTCTTTCGATCTTGTTGGTTACTCCGATTCGGACTATGCCGGAGACAAGGTTGATAGAAAGTCCACTTCGGGTACTTGTCAATTTCTTGGTAGATCTCTTGTGTCTTGGTCCTCCAAGAAACAAAACTCGCTATCCTTATCCACCGCCGAAGTGGAATACATTGCCGCTGGTTCATGTTGTGCTCAATTACTTTGGATAACCCAAACTCTTAAAGATTATGGGATATATGTGAAACATGTTCCATTGCTTTGTGACAATGAAAGTGCTATCAAGATTGCTCACAATCCCGTGCAACATTCTCGAACTAAGCATATTGAAGTTTGTCATCATTTCATTCGAGATCACGTTGCCAAAGGGGACATTGATCTTAAGCATGTTCACACCGATAAGCAATTAGCGGATATATTTACCAAACCACTTGACGAGAAAGTCTTTTGCCGTTTGAGAGGTGAATTGAACATCATTGATGCTTCAAACTTGGAGTAGGAACTCCATTTGGATACATGCAAGGCATGAGCCTTTGACTAATCCTTGATATTTCCTTCATGATGCTATCTATATGTCTTGGATATTCTTGCACCCTTGCATGCTATCTAACCCTTGTAGGTACTTGGATGAATCTAATTCCATGAAATTGCAACTCACTCAAATCTTGAGCAATTTCTACATCACCAAGTCTCTACACAATGGTGGTTGAAGACAAGGAAGCGCAAAACCCTTCAAATATATCCTTTGACAAATTCTATGTTAAATTTTATGATTGCCATTTTGGATACACAAGTGCTCTTCCTTGCAAAACTAACCCATGTAGGTAGATGAACTAAAATTCCAAGTGGTGCTCCCAACTCTTGATGAGCCACATCAACCTTGAGCAACCCACACAAGTTCAACTACATGATCAAGATCAACACCACCACCCAAGGTATGTTGTTCCGTCTTAGAGAAGCTTTATTCCAAGTCATGGGGCAAAGCAACTCAACAAGATGTGAATACATCAAGATGCTTAAACGAAAAATGGTAACCCCATTTTGAGATTAAACGATGAGTATGACCTATGATCAAGTGCCCTCACTTGACTCCTAAGTCAATATACTCTAACATAGGTGACCTTGTCGCCGCCCAATTCTAGATGAAGTTCTCTAGTGTTTCTCTATGTTCTTGCATTTGTTTCTTGCATATTTATTTCCCCTTCCATTTCAAAAAAAAAACTTCATCTAGATTTATTTTCTGTTTACTTGTGTTCTGCATTCTGAGCGTCCAATTCTTTGCAAATCTTTCAGCTAATTTCGTGCAAATCCTTTTGAGATCTTAATTGCCTAGTGAGCTGAGGTGACAAGTGTTTTCACTGTGATGAACTCGGTCACACCGGTTTGTTTTCTTCGGCCCAACCGAATTCTCTCGGTGCCACCGAAGCACACAACTCGGTGCTACCGATTTCGCTGCAGGAATGATAGCTTGCCACTTGTTTCTGCATTCTTTCTGCTCCAGCTCCACTCAATGATTCTTGTCCTCTACCAGCATCACGTTCAACTTGCTTTGTGACTCAAGGACCAAACCCATTTGTAGTAAAGATCCAGAAGAGCCCTTCTTGGAAATTGATGTGAAAGGGGGAGAGAGAGATCACATCAAAGCTTAAAGAGAGAATACTCAGGGGGAGAGTGTAAGAAAACCCTAGATGCTTGGTGTTCAAGAGGAGAGAAGTCACATGTCTTTAAGAGGGGAAAGACATGTTCATATTTGATTGTTAGCATTAGCTCTATTTCTTTTTTTTCTTTGCTCTGATTTTCTGTTCCCTATCTTCTCCCAATTTCCCATGCAAGATTCAGGGGGAGCAAGACATCTAAGGGAAGGAAATCCTCGAATTCATTGCACATCTTTACCTTTGGGGACATGTCTATATCCAATAGAGTACTCAGTACTCACTCTCTACATGTCATCCCAGTCTTGGGACTCTTGTGGTTTCTTTTGTTTGCTTTGGCTAGTAGATGTATCTGTGTTATCTAACCTTGTTTACTCAGGTTCATTCCTTCCTAAGCCAACTCAAAGACCACAAGGTAAGTATATACATCTCAGTCATGTGCATGAGAACTTCTTGCTGATGTACATACTGTTTGCAAGAAGGACTCATGAACATGAAGGTACATTTCCTATATTCACATCATTTACTCTGATGCATATAGCCAAGATACATGTAACACATGGCTTACTCTATCATGCTTATGCATTCACATACTCCTCTGTTCCATATTTACATGAGTGCATACATATAGGGGGAGCCTATGCATGTTATATGTCTTTCCAAAGCTTTACTTGTTATTCTCTATATCTTTATCTAAAGCTTTGATGTATGTTGTCATCAATTACCAAAAAGGGGGAGATTGAAAGCACAAGTGCTCCCTGGGTGATTTTGGTAATTAATGTCAACATATCTCTTGTTGGACTAATGCTTCTACCTAGTATGTTTCAGATAAGTTCAACAATGGAGTGGCATGGACTAGAGGATGTGGAACCCCTTCAAAATGCTAAGGACGGAAGATTGGCTCAAGCTCAAAGAACAAGACTCTACATTTTATATTTTAGTGATCCAAGATCACATTGAGTCTATAGGAAAAGCCAATACTATTAAGCAGGGATGAGGTGTTGCTTAATGAGGTTCTTGCTCAAAGTGCTTAGTGATATGCTCCAAAACCCTCAATTACTTTCTCACATCCACATATGTCCTAAACCAAAAAGTACAAATCGGCCCCACCGAAATTTCATATCCGGAGCCACCGAGTTCAGTTGACATAGCCACTGCCAGAAACCCTAATCAATTCGGTCACACCGGTGGGATCTCGGTCTCACCGAGATGGGCTTACAAACTCTCTGTTGCCTATTGCACTAATTTCGGTCCCGCCGAGATATGCAATCGGTCCCACCGAGTTTGCCTGACCAACTCTCTGTTTCGCTTATTACCCAAATCGGTCCCACCGAGTTTGAGTAAGCGGTCAAACCGAGATGAGGATTTACCCTAACCCTAGCACATTGGTCCCACCGAGTTGATCCATTCGGTCCCACCGAAATGCCTAACGGTCACATTATGAACCAAATCGGTCTGACCGAGTTCTTTGAGTCGGTCCCACCGAGTTTGGTGATTTGTGTGTAACGGTTAGATTTTGTGTGGAGGCTATAAATACCCCTCCACCCACTCTTCACTCGTGGAGAGAGCCATCAGAACATGTCTACACTTCCAACACATATTTTCTGAGAGAGAACCACCTACACTTGTGTTGAGGTCAAGATATTCCATTCCAACCACATAAATCTTGATCTCTAGCCTTCCCCAAGTTGCTTTCCACTCAAATCTTCTTTCCACCAAATCCAAATCCTGTGAGAGAGAGAGAGTTGAGTGTTGGGGAGACTATCATTTGAAGCACAAGAGCAAGGAGTTCATCATCAACACACCATTTGTTACTTCTTAGAGAGTGGTGTCTCCTAGATTGGCTAGGTGTCACTTGGGAGCCTCCGTCAAGATTGTGGAGTTGAACCAAGGAGTTTGTAAGGGCAAGGAGATCGCCTACTTCGTGAAGATCTACCCTAGTGAGGCAAGTCCTTCGTGAGCGACGGCCATGGTGGGATAGACAAGGTTGCTTCTTCGTGGACCCTTCGTGGGTGGAGCCCTCCGTGGACTCGCGCAACCGTTACCCTTCGTGGGTTGAAGTCTCCATCAACGTGGATGTACGATAGCACCACCTATCGGAACCATGGATAAAAAAAATCTCCGTGTCTCCAAATTGCGTTTGCACACTCCAATCCCATCCCTTTACATTCTTGCAACTTGCATGCTTTACTTTCCGCTGCTCATATACTCTTGGCATGCTTGATATGTATTGTGAATGCTTAAACTTGTGCCAAAACTCCACATCAACTTAAGGAAATTAAAAACTGCAACTTTTCTTGATTAGAGTCTATTCACCACCCCCCCTCTAGACACCTCTTCTCGATCCTTTCAGGAATGCAATTTTGATGTCCATTTGCCAGATTTCATAATCATAAAATGCGGCAATTACTAACTGTTGGGGAACGTAGCAGAAATTCAAAATTTTCTAGGCATCACCAAGATCAATCTATGGAATAACTAGCAACGAGAGAGAGGGGAGTGCATCTTCATACCCTTGAAGATCGCGATGCGGAAGCGTTGCAAGAACACGGTCGGTGGAGTCGTACACGAAGCGATTCAGATCGGGGCCGGATCCGATCTAAGCACCGAACAACGGTGCCTCCGCGTTCAACACACATGCAGCCCGGTGACGTCTCCCGAGCCTTGATCCAGCAAGGAGAGAGGGAGAGGTTGGGGAAGACTCCGTCCAGCAGCAGCGCAATGGCATGGTGGTGATGGAGGAGCGTGGCACTCCAGCAGGGCTTCACCAAGCACTGCGAGAGACGAGGAGGGAGAGGGGTAGGGCTGCGCCAAGAGAGAGGGAGACTCATATCTTCTGTAGCCCCAAAACCCCCACTATTTATAGGAGGAGGGGAGGAGGGTGCACCCCCTCTAGGGTTCCCACCCCTAGGGGGCCGGCCAAGAGGGGGAGAGAGGGGGGCGCGCCCTAGGTTGGGCCTTAGGCCCATCTACGCCTAGGGTTTCCCCCTTTCCCCTCCAAGCTGCGCCTTGGGCCCTGGTGGGAGGCGCACCAGCCCACTCAGGGGCTGGTCCCTTCCCACTCTTGGCGCATGCAAGCCTCCGGGGCTGGTGGCCCCTCCCGGTGGACCCCCGGAACCCTCCGGTGGTCCCGGTACATTACCGGTGACGCCCGAAACTCTTCCGGCGGCCAAAACCTCACTTCCTATATATTATTCTTTACCTCCGGACCATTCCGGAACTCCTCGTGACGTCCGGGATCTCATCCGGGACTCCGAACAACATTCGGTAACCACGTATATCTATTCCCTATAACCCTAGCGTCATCGAACCTTAAGTGTGTAGACCCTACGGGTTCGGGAACCATGCAGACATGACCGAGACGTTCTCCGTCCAATAACCAACAGCGGGATCTGGATACCCATGTTGGCTCCCACATGTTCCACGATGATCTCATCGGATGAACCACGATGTCGGGGATTCAATCAACCCCGTATACAATTCCCTTTGTCTATCGGTATGTTACTTGCCCGAGATTCGATCGTCGGTATCCCTATACCTTGTTCAATCTCGTTACTGGCAAGTCTATTTACTCGTTCTGTAATGCATGATCCCGTGGCTAACTCCTTAGTCACATTGAGCTCATTATGATGATGCATTACCGAGTGGGCCCAGAGATACCTCTCCGTCATACGGAGTGACAAATCCCAGTCTCGATTCGTGCCAACCCAATAGACACTTTCGGAGATACCTTTAGTGCACCTTTATAGCCACCCAGTTACGTTGTGACGTTTGGTACACCCAAAGCATTCCTACGGTATCCGGGAGTTGCACAATCTCATGGTCTAAGGAAATGATACTTGACATTAGAAAAGCTCTAGCAAACGAACTACACGATCTTGTGCTATGCTTAGGATTGGGTCTTGTCCATCACATCATTCTCCCAATGATGTGATCCCGTTATCAATGACATCCAATGTCCATGGTCAGGAAACCATAACCATCTATTGATCAACGAGCTAGTCAACTAGAGGCTTACTAGGGACATGTTGTGGTCTATGTATTCACACATGTATTACGGTTTCCAGTTAATACAATTATAGCATGAACAATAGACAATTATCATGAACAAGGAAATACAATAATAACCATTTTATTATTGCCTCTAGGGCATATTTCCAACAGTCTCCCACTTGCACTAGAGTCAATAATCTAGTTCACATCACTATGTGATTGTAATGAATCCAACACCCATGGGGTTTGTTCATATCTCGCTTGTGAGAGAGGTTATTAGTCAACGGGTCTGAACCTTCCAGATCCGTGTGTGCTTTACAAATATCTATGTCATCTTGTAGATGCAGCTACCACGCGCTACTTGGAGCTATTCCAAATAACTGCTCTACTATACGAATCCAGTTTACTACTCAGAGTCATCCGGATTAGTGTCAAAGTTTGCATCGACGTAACCCCTTACGACGAACTCTTTTACCACCTCCATAATCGAGAAAATTCCTTAGTCCACTAATTACTAAGGATAAGTTCGACCGCTGTCATGTGATCCATTCCTGGATCACTCTTGTACCCCTTGACCAACTCATGGCAAGGCACACTTTAGGTGCGGTACACAGCATAGCATACTGTAGAGCCTACGTCTAAAGCATAGGGGACGACCTTCGTCCTTTCTCTCTCTTCTGCCGTGGTCAGGTCTTGTGTCTTTCTCAATACTCACACCTTGTAACACAGCCAAGAACTCCTTCTTTGCTGATCTATTTTGAACTCCTTAAAAATCTTGTCACGATATGTATTCATTTGGAAGTACTATTAAGCGTTTTTGATCTATCCTTATAGATCTTGATGCTCAATGCTCAAGTAGCTTAATTCAGGTTTTCCATTGAAAAACACTTTTCAAATAACCCTGTATGCTTTCCAGAAATTCTACATCATTTCTAATCAACAATATGTTAACAACATATACTCATCAAAAATTCTATAGTGCTCCCACTCACTTCTTTGGAAATACAAGTTTCTCATAAACTTTGTATAAACCCAAAATCTTTGATCATCTCATCAAAGCGCATATTCCAACTCCGAGATGCTTACTCCAGTCCTTAGAAGGATTGCTGGAGCTTTGCATACTTGTTAGCATCTTTCAGGATTGATAAGACCTTCTGGTTGTATCACATACAACCTTTCCTCAAGAAAATCGTCGAGGAAACAATGTTTTTTGACATCCTGTCTGCAAGATTTCATAAATAATGCAGTAACTGCTAATATAATTCCAACAGACTCTTAGCATCGCTACGAGTGAGAAAGTCTCATCGTAGTCAACTCCTTGAACTTGCTGGAAAACATCTTAACGACAAGTCGAGCTTTCTTAATGGTGACACTTACCATCATTGTCTGTCTTCCTTTTAAAATCCATCTGCACCCAACAACCTTATGACCATCAAGTAGTTCTTCCAAAGTCTATACTTTGTTTTTATACATGGATCCTCTCTCAGATTTTATGGCCTCGAGCCATTCGTCGGAATCTGGGCCACCATCGCTTCTCCATAGCTCGTAGGTTCATTGTTGTCTAGCAACATGACTTCCAAGACTGGATTACGTACCACTCTGAAGTAGTACACATCCTTGTCGACCTACGAGGTTTGGTAGTGACTTGATCCGAAGTTTCATGATCACTATCATAAGCTTCCACTTCAATTGGTGTAGGTGCCACGGGAACAACTTCCTGTGCCCTGCTACACACTAGTTGAAGTGACGGTTCAATAACCTCATCAATTCTCCACCATCCTCCCACTCAATTCTTTCGAGAGAAACTTTTCCTCGAGAAAGGACCTGTTTCTAGAAACAATCACTTTGCTTCCGGATCTGAAATAGGAGGTATACCCAACTGTTTTGGGTATTCTATGAAGATGCATTTATCCGCTTTGGGTTCGAGCTTATCAGCCTGAAACTTTTCACATAAGCATCACAACCCCAAACTTTTAAGAAACGACAACTTAGGTTTCTCTAAACCATAGTTCATACGGTGTCGTCTCAACGGAAATGCGTGGTGCCCTATTTAAAGTGAATGCGGTTGTCTCTAATGCCTAACCCATAAACGATAGTGGTAATTCGATAAGAGACATCATGGTATGCACCATATCCAATAGGGTGCAGTTATGATGTTCGGACACACCATCACACTATGGTGTTCCAGGCGGTATTAGTTGTGAAACAATTTCCACAATGTCTTAATTGTGTGCCAAACTCGTAACTCAGATATTCATCTCTATGATCATGTCACAGACATTTTATCCTCTTGTCACGACGATCTTCAACTTCACTCTGAAATTACTTGAACCTTTCAATAATTCAGACTTGTGTTTCATCAAGTAAATATACTCAGCATCTACTCAAATCATCTGTGAAGTAAGAACATAACGATATCCACTGCATGCCTCATCACTCATTGGACTGCACACATCAAAATGTATTACTTCCAACAAGTTGCTTTCTTGTTCCATCTTACTGAAAACGAGGCCTTTCAGTCATCTTGCCCATGTGGTATGATTTGCATGTCTCAAGTGAGTCCAAACGATCCATCTGTATGGAGTTTCTTCATGCATATCTACCAATAGACATGGTTCGCATGTCTCAATCTTTTCAAAATGAGTGAGTCCAAAGATCCATCAACATGGAGCTTCTTCATGCGTTTTATACCAATATGACTCAAATGGCAGTGCCACAAGTATGTGGTACTATCATTACTATTTTATATCTTTTGGCACGAACATGTGTATCACTACGATCGAGATTCATTTTAGGTGCAAGACCATTGAAGGCATTATTCAAATAAACAAAGTAACAATTATTCTCCTTAAATGAATTACCGTATTGCGATAAACATAATCCAATCATGTCTATGCTCAACGCAAACACCAAATAACAATTATTTAGGTTTAACAGCAATCTCGATGGTAGAGGGAGCATGCGATGTTTGATCACATCAACCTTGGAAACACTTCCAACACATATCGTCATCTCACCTTCATCTAGTCTTCGTTTATTCCGTAGCCTTTTATTTCGAGTTACCAACACTTAGCAACCGAACCGGTATCTAGTACCCTGGTGCTACTAGGAGTACTAGTAAAGTACACATTAATATAATGTATATCCAATATACTTCTGTTGACCTTGCCTGCCTTCTCATCTACCAAGTATCTAGGGTAGTTCTGCTTCAGTGACCGTTCCCCTCATTACAGAAGCACTTAGTCTCGGGTTTGGGTTCAACCTTGGGTTTCTTCACTAGAGCAGCAACTGATTTGCCGTTTCATGAAGTATCCCTTCTTTCCCTTGCCCTTCTTGAAACTAGTGGTTTTACTAACCATCAACAATTGATGCTCCTACTTGATTTCTACTTTCGCGGTGTCAAACATCGCGAGTTGCTCAAGGATCATCATGTCTATCCCTGATATGTTATAGTTCATCGCAAAGCTCTAATAGCTTGGTGGCAGTGACTATGGAGAACCATCACTATCTCATCTGGAAGATTAACTCCCACTCGATTCAAGCGATTGTAGTACTTAGACAATCTGAGCACGTGCTCAACGATTGAGCTTCTCTCCCTTAGTTTGCAGGCTTAAGAAACTTGTCAGAGGTCTCATACCTCTTGACGTGGGCACTAGTCTGAAATCCCGATTTCAGTCTTTGGAACATCTCATATGTTTTGCGACGTTTCAAAACGTCTTTGGTGCCACAGTTTTAAACCATTAGCATTACGCACTGAACTATCACGTAGTCATCAAAACGTGTATGTCAGATGTTTCGCAACATCTACAGACGACGCTCGAGGTTCAGCACACCGAGCGATGCATTAAGGACATAAGCCTTCTGTGCAGCAATGAGGACAATCCTCAATATACGGACCCAGTCCGCATAATTGCTACTATCAACTTTCAACTAAATTTTCTCTAGGAACATATCTCAAACAGTAGAACTAAAGCGTAAGCTATGAAATAATTTGCAAAGACCTTTTGACTATGTTCATGACAATTAAGTTCATCTAATCAAATTATTTAATGAACTCCCACTTAGATAGACATCCCTCTAGTCATCTAAGTGATACATGATCCGAATCGACTAGACCGTGTCCGATCATCACGTGAGACGGACTAGTCATCGACGGTGAACATCTCCATGTTGATTGTATCTACTATACGACTCATGTTCGACCTTTCGGTCTCTTGTGTACCGAGGCCATGTCTGTACATGCTAGGCTCGTCAAGTCAACCTAAGTGTTTCGCATGTGTAAATCTGGCTTACACCCGTTGTATGCGAACGTTAGAATCTATCACACCCAATCATCACGTGGTGCTTCGAAACAACGAACCTTCGCAACGGTGCACAGTTAGGGGGAACACATCTCTTGAAATTTTAGTGAGGGATCATCTTATTTATGCTACCGTCGTTCTAAGCAAATAAGATGTAAACATGACAAACATCACATGCAAATCATAAAGTGACATGATACGGCCAATATCATCTTGCGCCTTTTTATCTCCATCTTCGAGGCGCGGCATGATCACCTTCGTCACCGGCATGACACCATGATCTCCATCATCATGATCTCCATCATCGTGTCTTCATGAAGTTGTCTAGCCAACTATTACTTCTACTACTATGGCTAACGGTTAGCAATAAAGTAAAGTAATTACATGGCGTTTTTCATTGACACGCAGGTCATACAATAAATTAAGACAACTCCTATGGCTCCTGCCGGTTGTCATACTCATCGACATGCAAGTCGTGATTCCTATTACAAGAACATGATCAATCTCATACATCACATATATATATAATTCATCACATCCTTTTGGCCATATCACATCACATAGCATACCCTGCAAAAACAAGTTAGACGTCCTCTAATTGTTGTTGCATGTTTTACGTGGCTGCTACGGGTTTCTAGCAAGAACGTTTCTTACCTACGCAAAAGCCACAACGGTCATATGCCAATTTCTATTTACCCTTCATAAGGACCCTTTTCATCAAATCTGATCCAACTAAAGTGGGAGAGACAGACACCTGCTAGCCACCTTATGCATCAAGTGCATGTCAGTCGGTGGAACCTGTCTCACGTAAGTGTACGTGTAAGGTCGGTCCGGGCCGCTTCATCCCACAATGCCGCCGAATCAAGATAAGACTAGTAACGGTAAGCAAATTGAACAAATCATCGCCCACAACTACTTTGTGTTCTACTCGTGCATAGAATCTACGCATAGACCTAGCTCATGATGCCACTGTTGGGGAACGTAGCAGAAATTCAAAATTTTCTACGCATCACCAAGATCAATCTATGGAATAACTAGCAACGAGAGAGAGGGGAGTGCATCTTCATACCCCTGAAGATCGCGATGCGGAAGCGTTGCAAGAACGCGGTCGGTGGAGTCGTACACAAAGCGATTCAGATCGCGGCCGAATCCGATCTAAGCACCGAACAACGGTGCCTCCGCGTTCAACACACATGCAGCCCGGTGACGTCTCCCGTGCCTTGATCCAGCAAGGAGAGAGGGAGAGGTTGGGGAAGACTCCGTCCAGCAGCAGCACAACGGCACGGTGGTGATGGAGGAGCGTGGCACTCCAGCAGGGCTTCACCAAGCACTGCGAGAGACGAGGAGGGAGAGGGGTAGGGCTGCGCCAAGAGAGAGGGAGACTCATATCTTCTGCAGCCCCAAAACCCCCACTATTTATAGGAGGGGAGGAGGGTGCACCCCCTCTAGGGTTCCCACCCCTAGGGGGGCGGCAGCCCTAGATGGGATGGAGGGGGGCGGCCAAGAGGGGGAGAGAGGGGGGCGCGCCCTAGGGTGGGCCTTACCAAATCGGTCCCACCGAGTTTGAGTAAGCGGTCAAACCGAGATGAGGATTTACCCTAACCCTAGCACATTGGTCCCACCGAGTTGATCCATTCGGTCCCACCGAAATGCCTAACGGTCACATTATGAACCAAATCGGTCTGACCGAGTTCTTTGAGTCGGTCCCACCGAGTTTGGTGATTTGTGTGTAACGGTTAGATTTTGTGTGGAGGCTATAAATACCCCTCCACCCACTCTTCACTCGTGGAGAGAGCCATCAGAACATGTCTACACTTCCAACACATATTTTCTGAGAGAGAACCACCTACACTTGTGTTGAGGTCAAGATATTCCATTCCAACCACATAAATCTTGATCTCTAGCCTTCCCCAAGTTGCTTTCCACTCAAATCTTCTTTCCACCAAATCCAAATCCTGTGAGAGAGAGAGAGTTGAGTGTTGGGGAGACTATCATTTGAAGCACAAGAGCAAGGAGTTCATCATCAACACACCATTTGTTACTTCTTAGAGAGTGGTGTCTCCTAGATTGGCTAGGTGTCACTTGGGAGCCTCCGTCAAGATTGTGGAGTTGAACCAAGGAGTTTGTAAGGGCAAGGAGATCGCCTACTTCGTGAAGATCTACCCTAGTGAGGCAAGTCCTTCGTGAGCGACGGCCATGGTGGGATAGACAAGGTTGCTTCTTCGTGGACCCTTCGTGGGTGGAGCCCTCCGTGGACTCGCGCAACCGTTACCCTTCGTGGGTTGAAGTCTCCATCAACGTGGATGTACGATAGCACCACCTATCGGAACCATGGATAAAAAAAATCTCCGTGTCTCCAAATTGCGTTTGCACACTCCAATCCCATCCCTTTACATTCTTGCAACTTGCATGCTTTACTTTCCGCTGCTCATATACTCTTGGCATGCTTGCTTGATATGTATTGTGAATGCTTAAACTTGTGCCAAAACTCCACATCAACTTAAGGAAATTAAAAACTGCAACTTTTCTTGATTAGAGTCTATTCACCACCCCCCCTCTAGACACCTCTTCTCGATCCTTTCAGGAATGCAATTTTGATGTCCATTTGCCAGATTTCATAATCATAAAATGCGGCAATTACTAACTGTTGGGGAACGTAGCAGAAATTCAAAATTTTCTAGGCATCACCAAGATCAATCTATGGAATAACTAGCAACGAGAGAGAGGGGAGTGCATCTTCATACCCTTGAAGATCGCGATGCGGAAGCGTTGCAAGAACACGGTCGGTGGAGTCGTACACGAAGCGATTCAGATCGGGGCCGAATCCGATCTAAGCACCGAACAACGGTGCCTCCGCGTTCAACACACATGCAGCCCGGTGACGTCTCCCGAGCCTTGATCCAGCAAGGAGAGAGGGAGAGGTTGGGGAAGACTCCGTCCAGCAGCAGCGCAATGGCATGGTGGTGATGGAGGAGCGTGGCACTCCAGCAGGGCTTCACCAAGCACTGCGAGAGACGAGGAGGGAGAGGGGTAGGGCTGCGCCAAGAGAGAGGGAGACTCATATCTTCTGTAGCCCCAAAACCCCCACTATTTATAGGAGGAGGGGAGGAGGGTGCACCCCCTCTAGGGTTCCCACCCCTAGGGGGGCGGCCAAGAGGGGGAGAGAGGGGGGCGCGCCCTAGGTTGGGCCTTAGGCCCATCTACGCCTAGGGTTTCCCCCTTTCCCCTCCAAGCTGCACCTTGGGCCCTGGTGGGAGGCGCACCAGCCCACTCAAGTGCTGGTCCCTTCCCACTCTTGGCCCATGCAAGCCTCCGGGGCTGGTGGCCCCTCCCGGTGGACCCCCGGAACCCTCCGACGGTCCCGGTACATTACCGGTGACGCCCGAAACTCTTCCGGTGGCCAAAACCTCACTTCCTATATATTATTCTTTACCTCCGGACCATTTCGGAACTCCTCGTGACGTCCGGGACTCATCCAGGACTCCGAACAACATTCGGTAACCACGTATATCTATTCCCTATAACCGTAGCGTCATCGAACCTTAAGTGTGTAGACCCTACGGGTTCGGGAACCATGCACACATGACCGAGACGTTCTCCGGCCAATAACCAACAGCGGGATCTGGATACCCATGTTGGCTCCCACATGTTCCATGATGATCTCATCGGATGAACCACGATGTCGGGGATTCAATCAACCCCGTATACAATTCCCTTTGTCTATCGGTATGTTACTTGCCCGAGATTCGATCGTCGGTATCCCTATACCTTGTTCAATCTCGTTACTGGCAAGTCTCTTTACTCGTTCCGTAACGCATGATCCCGTGGCTAACTCCTTAGTCACATTGAGCTCATTATGATGATGCATTACCGAGTGGGCCCAGAGATACCTCTCCGTCATACGGAGTGACAAATCCCAGTCTCGATTCGTGCCAACCCAACAGACACTTTCGGAGATACCTGCAGTGCACCTTTATAGCCACCCAGTTACGTTGTGACGTTTGGTACACCCAAAGCATTCCTACGGTATCCGGGAGTTGCACAATCTCATGGTCTAAGGAAATGATACTTGACATTAGAAAAGCTCTAGCAAACGAACTACACGATCTTGTGCTATGCTTAGGATTGGTTCTTGTCCATCACATCATTCTCCCAATGATGTGATCCCGTTATCAATGACATCCAATGTCCATGGTCAGGAAACCATAACCATCTATTGATCAACGAGCTAGTCAACTAGAGGCTTACTTGGGACATGTTGTGGTCTATGTATTCACACATGTATTACGGTTTCCAGTTAATACAATTATAGCATGAACAATAGACAATTATCATGAACAAGGAAATACAATAATAACCATTTTATTATTGCCTCTAGGACATATTTCCAACACTAACATGATTCGGACGGACTTAAGCATCGCTACGGGTGAGAAAGTCTCATCATAGTCAACCCCTTGAACTTGTCGAAAACCTTTTATGACAAGTCGAGCTTTGTAGACAGTAACATTACCATCAGCATCAGTCTTCTTCTTGAAGATCCATTTATTCTCTATGGCTTGCCGATCATCGGGCAAGTCCATCAAAGTCCATATTTTGTTCTCATACATGGACCCTATCTCAGATTTCATGGCCTCAAGCCATCTGTCAGAATCTGGGCTCATCATTGCTTCTTCGTAGTTTGTAGGTTCGTAATGGTCTAGTAACATGACTTCCAGGATAGGATTACCGTACCACTCTGGTGCGGAACATGCTCTTTTCGACCTACGAGGTCCAGTAGTAACTTGATCCGAAGTTTCATGATCATCATCAATAGCTTCCTCTCTTGTTGGTGTAGGCATCACGGGAACGAATTTCTATGATGTGCTACTTTCCAAATTAAGAGAAGGTACATTTACCTCACCAAGTTCTACTTTCCTCCCACTCATTTCTTTCGAGAGAAACTCCTTCTCTAGAAAGAACCCATACTTAGCAACAAAGATCTTGCCTTTGGATTTGTGGTAGAAGGTGTACCCAATTGTTTCCTTAGGGTATCCTATGAAGACGCACTTCTCCTATTTAGGTTTGAGCTTATCAGGCTGAAGCCTTTTGACATAAGTGTTGCATCCCCAAACTTTAAGAAACGACAACTTAGGTTTCTTGTCAAACCATAGTTCATACGGTGTCGTCTCAACGAATTTAGACGGTGCCCCATTTAACATGAATGCAGTTGTCTCTAATGCATAACCCCAAAACGATAGTGGTAAATCGGTAAGAGACATCATAGATCGCACCATATCTAATAAAGTATGGTTACAACGTTCGGACACACCATTATGCTGTGGTGTTCCAGGTGGCGTGAGTTGTGAAACTATTCCACATTGTTTTAAATGAAGGCCAAATTCGTAACTCAAATATTCGCCTCCATGATCAGATCGTAGAAAGTTTATTTTCTTATTATGATGATTCTCCACTTCACTCTGAAATTCTTTGAACTTTTCAAATGTTTCAGACTTGTGATTCATTAAGAAGATATACTCATATCTACTCAAATCATCTGTGAAGGTCAGAAAATAACGACACCTGCTACGTGCCTCAACACTCATTGGACTGCATACGTCGGTATGTATTATTTCCAATAAGTCATTGGCTCGCTCCATTGTTCCGGAGAACGGAGTTTTAGTCATCTTGCCCATGAGGCATGGTTCGCAAGTATCAAGTGATTCATAATCAAGTGATTCCAAAAGTCCATCTGCATGGAGTTTCTTCATGCGCTTTATACCAATATGACCTAAACGGCAGTGCCACAAATATGTTGCACTATCATTATCAACTTTGCATCTTTCGGCATCAATATTATGAATATGTGTATTATTAAGATCGAGATTCAATAAACCATTTGGGTGTATGACCATAGAAGGTTTTATTCATGTAAACAGAACAACAATTATTCTCTGACTTAAATGAATAACCGTATTGCAATAAACATGATCCAATCATATTCATGCTCAACGCAAACACCAAATAACATTTATTTAGGTTCAACACTAATCCCGAATGTAGAGGGAGTATGCGATGGTGATCTTATCAACCTTGGAATCACTTCCAACACACATTGTCACCTCGCCCTCAACTAGTCTTTGTTCATTTTGTAACCCCTGTTTTGAGTTACTAATCTTAGCGACTGAACCGATATCGAATACCCAGGGGCTACTATGAACACTAGTAAAGTACACATCAATAACATGTATATCAAATATACCTTTGTTCACTTTGCCATCCTTCTTAGCCGCCAAGTATTTGGGGCAGTTTTGGTTCTAGTGACCATTTTCTTTGCAGTAGAAGCACTCAGTTTCAGGCTTGGGTCTAGCTTTGGGCTTCTTCATGGGAGCGACAACTTGTTTGTTGTTCTACTTGAAGTTCCCTTTCTGTCAATTGCCCTTCTTCTTGAAACTAATGGTTTTGTTAACCATCAACACTTGATGCTCTTTCTTGATTTCTACCTTCGTCGATTTCAGCATCGCGAAGAGCTTGGGAATTGTTTTCATCATCCCTTGCATATTATAGTTCCTCAAGAAGTTCTAGTAGCTTGGTGATAGTGACTAGAGAACTCTGTCAATCACTATCTTATCTGGAAGATTAACTCCCACTTGATTCAAGCGATTGTAGTACCCTGACATTCTGAGTACATGCTCACTGGCTGAGCTATTCTCCTCCATCTTCTAGGCAAAGTACTTGTCAGAGGTCTCATATCTCTCGACATGGGCATGAGTCTGAAATACCAATTTCATCTCTTGGAGAATCTCATATGCTCTGTGGCATTCAGAACATTTTTGAAGTCCCGGTTCTAAGCCGTAAAGCATGGCGCACTAAACTATCAAGTAATCATCATACCGAGCTTGTCAAACATTCATAATGTCTACATCTGCTCCTGCAATAGGTCTGTCACCTACCCGTGCATCAAGGACATAATTTTTCTGTGGAGCAATGAGGATAATTCTCAGATTACGGACCCAGTTCGCATATTTGCTACTATCATCTTTCAACTTATTTTTCTCTAAGAACATAACAAAAATATGGGAGCTAAATCGCGAGCTATTGATCTACAACATAGATTTGCAAAACTATCAAGACTAAGTTCATCTATACCTAATATTAAAGGACGGAGCCTTTCATAGTTCTCCATACATCATTTGTTTATATCCGTTAATTTTGTGTAAACCTCAAAGATTGACGGTTGAGATCTAAAAATAGATCTACACACATGTAATCTATGTCTACCAATTTTTTTACAACGTATCTACTTGTACGTGGGCACACAAAATAAATCCAGAAAGTAATGCTAAGGAAATAAAACCCACGTCGTCTCCAAATCAGATCGACGCCTCCGGATTGGTGTTCGTTTCCATATATACAATGTATTGCAAGAAATCCAACCAGCATGGACGAGTGTGTTGTGATCGTCCAATTGCTGTTGGCGCTCTTCTCGACAAGGCCTCCCAAATCATGGGCTCCGACAGCGGCGACTGTTGGGATGGACTGCTTTCCCACCTTACCGCCGCCCATCGGCAGCGGCCCGACCTCCGCCGTCTGGTCGGTATTACCTCGACTCACCTGGGTCACCCTCCCCAGGGTGTCCTTTGCCGCGGCAGCGCGCGCATCATGGGCGTAGTCGAGGAAATAAGTAGGCCCTTGTCATTGTCGTCAGCCCTCGTGATCTACGAGCAGGACAGCCAGGCATTGCTGCGAGGCGAGGGTGAGGTGACTGGCAGTGGATCATGGCGAAGTCGACGACAAGGAGCAGGAGAGGGAGAGCACCGTGGCGGGAAGGTGGTGGACGGAGAGGAAGAAGAAGGGAGATGAGGGATGGAGGAGGAGCACGGCAGCAAGGACGACATGAGCCTCACGCTCAAATCACTTGGGCATATCGCATAGCTGATGTCTGACCTCGCCACCATGTGGTCAGCACTGATGGATGCTATGTGGGTATTGCCTTCCGCGGCGAGGCGGACGGTGCCGGCACCATGCCTATGGAGATAAAGCAGAGGGAGCAGGAGATAGAGGGGCAGACGACCCAGAGCGGCAGCAACGGCGCTCGCCATGGCTGTAGCCTCGTGTGTATCGCCATCTATGCAGGACGCAAGCAAGCAAGCTTCGCTGGATCACCTGATGCGTACAAGTATACTAACAAGGAAGCAGACATGTACGAATGCACGTATGCATCAATTGATGTTGACCGCCTATAGTTTGACCTCCCAAGAATTTATCCTCTAATCTACTTAGTGTTTCATGCTTGTGTAATGGTGTACTAAATTGAGGGGTGTTCATTGTCAGGTGATTTGATCAGGTATTTTGTCTGATGGAACTTATTATTTTATTTCGTAATCCTGTCTGCGTTGTCCTATTTAAGGTATTTTCTTTTCAGAGATTTTCCCTTTCAGATTTAGTTTTGATAGCAATTTGTCTTTATGTGAAGATCTTTCTGTGGATATTTTAGTTGATATGATCAGCGGTCAAACTGTTTGAATTTCAAAATCGTTTGAATATTTCAATCATAGGGTTGCATATAAACAACAAGATGTTGGCATTTTGTTAGTGCAGAGGCTAAGTATAATTGGTATCTTCATGATATTAATATATTCCATATTACTCTTTACTAATTCATTTTTTAGGGATGACACATGCACCACATGCAGATGAGATGATGGTGATGTCCGCCATTATTAGAAGTAATTATGACCATGTGGAGCGAGAGGTCGTTCCTGCCCCGGAGGAGCGACGACACGAATGGGTCTTGGACTAGAGGGCAAGAGTGTGGGATGGTGCATGCACTAAGTTGGTGGAGGGAGGTGCTTGCGAAAGGCGATGTGTTAAAAGTATTATGACCAAGATCTGCGCCTTGAGAACCATCAGCGATGATAGCAGAGAGAGTGACAGTATGAATGGGTCACTTGTAGCATGAAAGGATTTGCTTTTACAGTTGTAACGCACGGGCATATTTCCTATGATAAATTAAGTTCAATTAATCAAATTACTAATGAACTTCCACTTAAATAGACATCCCTTAAGTCATCTAAGTGATACGTGATCCAAATCAACTAACCCGTGTCCGATCATCATGTGAGATGGGGTAGTCATCAATGGTGAACATCTCTATGTTGATAATATCTACTATATGATTCACGTTCGCCCTTTCGGTCTCTAGTGTTGCGAGTCCATGTCTGTACATGCTAGGCTCGTCAAGTTTAACTCAAGTAGTCCGCATGTGCAAAACTGTCGTGCACCCGTTGTATGTGAACGTAGAATTTATCACACCCGATCATCACGTGGTGTCTCAACACGACGAACTGTAGCAACGGTGCATACTCAGGGAGAACACTTTACCTTGAAATTTAGTGAAGAGATCATCTTATAATGCTACCGCCGTACTAAGAAAAATAAGATGCACAAAAGATAAACATCACATGCAATGTGACAAGATATGGCCATCATCATCTTGTGCTTTTGATTTCCATCTTCAAAGCATCGTCATGATCTCCATCGTCACCGGCTCGACACCTTGATCTCCATCGTTGCGTCGTGGTCGTCTCGCCAACTATTGCCTCTACAACTATCGCTAACACATAGTGATAAAGTAAAGCAATTACATGGCGTTTGCAGTTCATACAATAAAGAGACAACCATAAGGCTCCTGCCGGTTGCCGATAACTTCTACAAAACATGATCATCTCATACAATAACGTATATCACATCATGTCTTGACCATATCACATCACAAACATGCCCTGCAAAAACAAGTTAGACGTCCTCTACTTTGTTGTTGCAAGTTTTACATGGCTGCTACAGGCTTCTGGCAAGAACCGTTCGTACCTACGCATCAAACCACAACGGTGTTTTGTCAAGTTTGCTGTTTTAACCTTCTTCAATGACCGTCCGTAGTCAAATTCGATTCAACTAAAGTAGGAGAAACAGACACCCGCCAACCACCTTTATGCAAAACTAGTTGCATGTCAGTCGGTGGAACCGGTCTCATGTGCGTGTATATGTAAGGTTGGTACGGGCCGCTTCATTCCATAATACCGCCGAATCAAAATAAGACGTTGGTGGTAAGCAATATGACTATCACCGCCCACAACTCTTTGCGTTCTACTCGTGCATATCATCTAGGCATAAACCTGGCTCATGATGCCACTGTTGGGAATCATTGCATGGAAAATAAAAAATTTCTACGCACATGCAATGATCTATCCATGGAGATGCATAGCAACAAGAGGAAGAGTGTGTCTACGTACCCTCGTAGACTGTAAGCGGAAGCGTTTCACAACGCGGTTGATGTAGTCAAACTTTCTTCGCGCTCCAACAGATCTAGTACGGAACGCACGGCACCTCCGCCTTCTGCACACATTCAGCTCGGTGACGTCCTCCGCCTTCTTGATCCAGCAAGACGGCGAGGTAGTTGATGAGTTCCGGCAGCACAACAGCATGGTGATGGTCATGGTGATGTGATCTCCGTAGGGCTTCGCCTAAGCACTACGAAAATATGACCGAGGGAGTAAACGGTGGACGGGGGCGCCACACACGGCTAAGACAATGGTGTGTGATTGTGTGGCGCCCCCTACCCATGTATATATAGGTGGGAGGGGAGGAGGCAGCCCCTAGGGTGCCCCAAGAGACCTGGCGGCAGCCCTAGGGTTGCTGCCTTGCCCTGCGCCCCCTCTTTCCTTGTAAGAAGAAGGGGAAGGAAAGAGGGGGGGAGAGGGAAGGAAGGGGGAGTCCTACTCCACACTTTCCTTTCCCTCCCCTCTTTCCTTCTCCTCCTCATAGGGCTGGCCACTATAGTGGTGCACCAGCCCCTTGTGGGCTGGTGTGTTCCCTCTCTTGGCCCATAAGGCCCATATCTTTGCCGGGGGTGCCCGAAACTCCTTTCTGGTGACCCAATAAGTACCTGGTACCCTCCGAAACACTTCTGGTGTCTGAATACCATCATCCTATATATCAATCTTTACCTCTCGACCATTTCGAGACTCCTCATCATGTCCATGATCTCATCCGAGACTCCGAACAACATTCAGTCACCAAATCACATAACTCACATAATACTATATCATCAACAAACGTTAAGCGTGCGGACCCTATGGGTTCGAGAACTATGTAGACATGACCGAGCACTACTGCAGGTTGCTACTAACGCGACAATACGATCAGAGACCCTTTGAAGAAACTGTGTGCGATGCAATAATCACAAACGGTGGTGTAAAAGAACCGTCAAAAAAGGTGCAAAACGTTTGCAATGCCGGATGCATCAAACGCGGTTCTGATTTTAATTGCGTGTGCGATACAGGGCATACGGTTCAGTTCAACGAACTATTTGCAATGAGGCAGAACAAAAGAAACAGGCACCTAGGTGGAGGCGTGTGCGATATACAGCATACGGTTCACTCGGATGAACTGTTTGTGATGAGGAGGAACAATAGAAACGAGCAGCTAGATAAAGGTGTCTGCGATTGAGGGCATACGCTTCAGAAGGATTAACTGGTTGCGATTAGGCAACATAACAGAAACGGGTCAGCCATATCAAAGTGTCTGCGATTGATGGCATACACTTCACACGGATGAACTGTTTGCGATTAGCCACAACAAACAGAAATACTTAGATAGATCAACGTGTGTGCGCTAGATGGGCACACACATTCTAATTAAAAGAAGCGTGCGCGATGGTAATAACGAGTGCGCACGGTTGTTGGAACAAGACGTGTGCTGACATTGCCTATTGCGGTGCACCCTATGGTGCAAACGCCACCTATGCGGCCGAGAAGGCATGCCCACGTTACGCCTTCTGGGAATAGTGCCGCACTTAAAACCGTCAATAAATTTTGAGCCCGCGTCCCGTCACATTCCAAATTACTGCCACGCTATATTTAATTGCAAACCTATTCAGACCGATCAAAAACTAAACGGTTTCACACTTAGGAGCGTATTAGTACTCGTTTATAAATACTACTACTCCAAGATGACTGCACATTCCTCCTCAACTCCTCATCCACAAAAACAAACAAGTCATTCATCATCGTTCCCTTGCGTCTGCAATGGCCAACATGAGTTCTGGGTCGAGAGATTGCCACCAGGGAGATGCGAGCATGGAAGCGGAAGCATGAGAGATGTCCCGCCTCGCCGCGAAAGCAGCCGGCATGTCCCACCGCGCGGCCGTAGCAGCACAGAGGTCCCGCCGTGCCGCTGAAGCAGCACGGAGGTCCCGCCGCGTCGTCGATGCAACAGATTGGTCCGGCCGCGCCGCGGAAGCATAAGAGATGTCCTGCCGCGCCGCGAATGCAGCAGAGATATCCTCCGGCGCCGCGGCGGCCTGGGAAAATGTCTCGCAGGCAGGCGAGGACTTTTACAGGCGCATGTGATCGTCCATAACCAGATGGATCAGATCTCCGACTGGGCGAGGTTGCAGGACGACATGAAAGCCTCTTTTGAACAGGCTACCAGCATCATCCGACAACTAAATGAGAGCAATGCGAAGCTCCTGGCTGAGCGCGACCTGCTGAGGGCGAAGATCGTCGGAAGAGCGGAGCAGAAGGAGGAGACCACTGCCTTGTTGAAGAGGACCGGCGTCATCGTCGAGAAACTTATGGACGAGAATGCCATGCTACGCATCGAGCGCGGAAGGCAGGTGGAGGAATCTATGGATGCTCTCAAGTAGCATCTTGAGGACAAGAAAGAGATCATCGCCGCTCGCCGCGGAGACTAGTTCCCGTGGCCTGCAGCAACTCATCAAGAAAGTAGAGATCAGCGAGCCAGATCATTGTCTTCCTTCTTCTTTTGCCCTTGTGTATTTCGGGCGTTGCCGCATGTGGCTTTTTTTAGTTATGTTCCTAAATATGTAAGACAATTATTATCCACTATCATCATCCTTATATTCATCATGCTTGCTATAAGTCGCAGTCGATGCTATATAGGTCCGTCGGAGCTTACATCAAGATCCGTGCAAAACTTTCTTTTCGGATTTTCATTTTTCTCTCTTAAATCTCAGTCCAGTGAGACATATAGCCACGTCGTAGAACAGAGGCTCGGGCGCCATTGATGGATACGTTGGGAGGGAGGTGTGCGGTGGGTAGAGGTCAAAGGGCTCTCCTCCCGATGAGCACACGCATGGGTCTGATCGCACGCCTCCCGTACTCAAATAGCTACCACGCACGGCACCACCTAGCCAATAAAAAAGGGGACGCGTGGCAGCACGTAATTGGTAAGTAGAACGCCCACGGTTTCAATAATACTTGTGTGTCCAATTTGTAACGTGACAACACTTGTTCCAAAATGAATTTGTTGATTGTTAATGTGTGCGCCTTTGCAAATCGGACAAAAAAAATTACCACAACATGTTGGTGCCATGTCATGACACCATGCCAAGTTTCATGATTTTCAGGCGTGTTTTGGATTTACAGGAATTAAGAAACAAAGTTTCTCAATCTTTCCGGCCCAGCCAAGACGCGCATATGTTTGAATTTCATTCCCATTTCTTGCATGGGACCTAGAAATTCACCCAAGGACACACATGTGATTTTTCAACCAACTTTGGTGCACTGGAGCATGTGCTTGTAGTTCAAATTTGAATTATGCACATTAAATGCCCAAAAATTCAATTAATGTATAAAAAGGCCAAACGAACCCGGAATAATTCCAAATTTAGCACGATTCTTCGATTTGGTCTAATGTACCTATGTAAAAAAATAAGGCGGGAGAAGTCAGTCTACGTATGTCGTTTCGCACACGGAGGTGACACGTTCCCTCTCGGAATCACGAGCCTTCTTGAGAGAAGCTCCGGTTTACAAGAAGCTTACACCAAAGCTTGTCCCAACTCGGCCAAAAAAATTATCGCAACATGTTGGTGCCATGTCATGACACCATGCCAAGTTTCATGATTTTCAGGCGTGTTTTGGATTTGCAGGAATTAAAAAACCAAGTTTCTCAATCTTTTCGGCCGAGCCACAACGCCCAGATGTTTGAATTCCATTCCCATTTCTTGCATGGGACCTAGAAATTCACCCAAGGATACATGTGTGATTTTTCAACCAACTTTGTTGCACCGGAGCATGTGCTTGTAGTTCAAATTTGAATTATGCACATTAAATGCCCAGAAACTCAATTAATGTATAAAAAAGGCCAAACGAACCCGAAATAATTCCAAAATTTAGCACAATACTGCTATTTGGTCTAACCTGCCTATGTAAAAATAATTTAAGGCGGGAGAAGGCAGTGTACGTATGTAATTTCGCACACGGAGGTGACACATTCCCTCTCGGAACCACGAGCCTTCTTGAGAGAAGCTTCGGTTTGCAAGAAGCTTACACCAAAGCTTGTCCCAATTCGGCCAAAAAATTTACCGCAACATGTTGGTGCCATGTCATGACACCGTGCCAAGTTTCACGATTTTCAAGCGTATTTTGGATTTGCAGGAACTAAAAAACCAAGTTTCTCAATCTTTCTGGCCAAGCTACGACGCCCAAATGTTTGAATTTCATTCCCATTTCTTGCATGGGACCTAGAAATTCACCCCAGGACACACATGTGATTTTTCAACCAACTTTGGTGCACTGGAGCATGTTCTTGTAGTTCAAATTTGAATTATGCACATTAAATGCCCAAAAACTCAATTAATGTATAAAAAGGCCAAACGAACCTGGAATGATTCCAAAATTTAGCATGATACTTCTATTTGGTCTAACCTGCCTGTGTAAAAAATTAAGGCGGGAGAAGGCAGTGTGCGTATGTCGTTTCACACACGGAGGTGACATGTTCCCTCTCGGAACCATGAGCCTTCTTGAGAGAAGCTCCAGTTTGCAAGAAGCTTACACCAAAGCTTGTCCCAATTCAGCCAAAAAATTACCGCAGCATGTTGGTGCCATGTCATGACACCATGCCAAGTTTCATGATTTTCAGGCGTGTTTTGGATTTGCGGGAATTAAAAAACCAACTTTCTCAATCTTTCTGCCCGAGCCACGACGCCAAGATGTTTGAATTCCATTCCCATTTCTTGCATGGGACCTAGAAATTCACCCAAGGACACACATGTGATTTTTGAACCAACTTTGGTGCACTGGAGCATGTGCTTGTAGTTCAAATTTGAATGATGCACATTAAATGCCGAGAAACTCAATTAATGTATAAAAAAGGCCAAACGAACCCGGAATAATTCCAAAATTTAGCACGATACTTCTATTTGGTCTAATCTGCCTGTGTAAAAAATTAAGGCGGGAGAAGGGAGTGTACGTATGTCGTTTCGCACACGGAGGTGACACGTTCCCTCTCGGAACCACGAGCCTTCTTGAGAGAAGCTCCGGTTTTCAAGAAGCTTACACCAAAGCTTGTCCCAATTCAGCCAAAAAAATTACCGCAGCATGTTGGTGCCATGTCATGACACCGTGCCAAGTTTCATGATTTTCAGGTGTGTTTTGGATTTGCAGGAATTAAAAAACCAAGTTTCTCAATTTTTCCGGCCGAGCCACGACGCCCAGATGATTGAATTTCATTCCCATTTCTTGCATGGGACCTAGAAATTCACCCAAGGACACACATGTGATTTTTCAACCAACTTTGGTGCGCTGGAGCATATGCTTGTAGTTCAAATTTGAATTATGCACATTAAATGCCCAGAAACTCAATTAATGTATAAAAAGGTCAAACGAACCCAGAATAATTCCAAAATTTAGCACGATACTTTGATTTGCTCTAATCTGCCTGTGTAAAAAAATTAAGGCGGTAGAAGGCAGTGTATGTATGTCGCTTCGCACACGGAGCTGACACGTTCCCTCTCGGAACCACGAGCCTTCTTGAGAGAAGCTCCGGTTTACAAGAAGCTTACACAAAAGCTTGTCCCAATTCGGCCAAAAATTTACCGGAGCATGTTGGTGCCATGTCATGACACCATGCCAAGTTTCATGATTTTCAGGCGTGTTTTGGATTTAGAGGAATTAAAAAACCAAGTTTCTCAATCTTTCCGGCCGAGCCACGACGCCCAGATGTTTGAATTTCATTCTCATTTCTGTCGTGGGACCTATAAATTCACCCAAAGACACACATGTGATTTTTCAACAAACTTTGGTGCACTGGAGCATGTGCTTGTAGTTCAAATTTGACTTATGCACATTAAATGCCGAGAAACTCAATTAATGCATAAAAATGCCAAACGAACCCGGAAAAATTCCAATTTAAACATGACACTCATGTACTAGTCGCATGTTCACTGTACGTAAATGTTCTAGCAATTCAAACACCATCCTTTCCCTCCGTAACACCATTTTGTCTTTCAAAACATAATTAAAAAATCAGGTATACCACAAACAGTTTACTAGGAAGAATCGTGTGGGATGCGATATAAAATACCTTGGTGCACAGTCTTGTCTGGCTTACACGGGAAGCTTCATCGTCTACAGGCCACCGCGCTCGCTTGAACCACACTTGCGCGCCAGTTTCTCGCGGCACCGAGCGAAATTTTTTTGCCACCGCGGAAATATCTATCTCCCCGCCCCTCCCTCCCACCAAAAGCCACATTTCCACTGTTCCTCCTTGCTTTCCAAGTTCAAACCTTCACTGCTGCTTACTAGCGGCTCACCCTCCTCGCCGGCGACCCTTCTTCTTGCAGCGCCGCCTCCTCGCCGGCTACCCTTCTTCTTGTAGCGCCGCCTCCTCGCCGGTGACCCTTCTTCTTGCAGCGCCGCCTCCTCGCCGGCGACCCTTCTTCTTGTTGCGCGGCCTCCTTGCCGCCGACCCTTCTTATTGCTGCGCGGCCTCGTCGATATGGTCAGGTAATCCACACCCCACCCACCCACACCATCCTCCTCCTTTCCCATCCCACATGCCCCGACCGATGGCGCTACACCTTCCGCCGAAATCACTACCCCCCTCCTCCAATTAAGCGCCGCCCATAGCCATTTTGCACGCAGTATAATATGGAGCTTAGTAGCATGTGGCCGCACGCGCACACGAGGTTGCTATGGCTGCCATGCATGCCGACCGCCAGATCATGGAGGAGCACCTCGTCTTCGAGGCCACCGTCGACACCGCCACGCGGTTGTCTACTTTAAAATATAGTTCGTGTTGTTTTCTCGAGGCCACTGCCAGTGCCTTCTAGTGATTTGTCCTCTGTAATGTTATTATGCAATCTGATGTTCAGTTAACAGTTTGGTCCTCTGAAATGTAATGTTTAGTTATCACTTTGGTCCAACAATTGCTACATTTCGTAGTATTGTTCTCAAGCATTCTTTGTTTTGTTAACTGTCTTATCTTCTAATACATGTTTCTATTCTGCAATGTCGTGCTCAGTTAACTATTTTGGTTCATTTGGTCTACTGTCCATTTAACTGTTTGGTTTAGTTCTGCAATTTGATTTTCATTTTCCGTGGGTACAATTTTGTATTGTTATGCATGTGAAATAAATCGAATTTGGCTGTACTCAATACATATTCTACTGATAGTATGGCAACTCTCAGTTAACCTGATCAAGATATTCCTTATGTGCGTTGCAGGGAAACAGTGGGAGATACTACGGTTTACCATCGAGGTTTGTTCAAGCATGGTACTTTGGCTAATAGCACATTATTGTGCAGTTGCAGGAATCATTCTAATATTTAGGTTTCTTACAATTTGGTCTTGCACATGTAGGTCCTGCTGTTAGAGGCTTAGACCCACTGTTTGACCCATTTTGCATATGGGGAAATGAGATGTCCATGAATATCAGTCAAGTCAAGAAACTCAGAAAGATTGTTAGGATGAAGAAACTTGTGACGAATAACAACAAGATCTTTGTTTGCACAATGAAGAAGACATTAGTCAACTATAGGGTGGTACTAACTCTTTTACCTTGTTTTTACCCCTTGCGCCATTTCAAAATTTATAACATCAATTTATGCATATCTTTGTTTTCAGTACTTTTCAAAGCAGTTCACCGATGATTACCTCTCAAACCACCTGCATGGTCAAGAGGCAAGGAAGGTATTCATTCAACACCCACGGTACAATATTGAAGTCTTGCTGAAGAGGACGCAAGTTGGGCGGGCAATTATCCATAGCCACTGATCTAAAGTTGCAAGGACATTCAACAGCACTGAAGGCTCAATATTTGCCTTCCGCTTCTACAGTTTCCTAGATGAGATTCATCTGTCTATTTAATGTGTATGATGCTACTTTCCAAAGGTTTTTGATGTTGCATGTGAAACTTGGTGCTGTTGTGTAATGGTGTAACCCGGTGCTGAAGCTATCTGATGTAATTCGATTATGAAATGCTGGTTGTAGTTATACGAATATGAAATATCTGGTGTGTTTTATAAGAAATATCAATTTGATTAGTACATGGATTATCAGTAATAGGTTAATTACCCTACTTATTGAGGTTTTCTATTGTAGACGGTTACTCAGACAGCACCGTGGGCGATGAACTCAAACAACCCGCACGTTTCTAGAAAGTAGGCGTGTTCGATCAACTAACAATCACACACGGCAGAGAACTGTTTGCGTTAGGCCACCTTGCACAAACGTTTCCACACAAAGAACTGTGTGTGATATACATACAAACAGAAATGATTTTCTAGGATTCACGGTGTGGGGTGTACATACGAACGGAAACGATTGGGTTTCGATGACCCGCCAGATCGCACATGAGCTCATTTTGCCCCAGCCTGTGAGCCAGGAGGGCCTATCCCTGATGGTTTCTGGGTCGTGTGGGAAGGACCCCCCTATCGCCCACACTCACTTGGCGACGGTTCCAAACGTCATCGCGGAAAGGGGTTAGAAACCGTTTGTATAGCACATCGCTGTACCAGTGGAGACACCTCTCCGGTCAATAACCAATAGCGGAACTTGGATGCCCATATTGGCTCCTACATATTCTATGAAGATCTTTATTGGTCGAACTGTTATGACAACATACGTATTCCCTTTGTCCATCGGTATGTTACTTGTCTGAGATTCGATCGGCGGTATCTTTATACCTAGTTCAATCTTGTTACCGGCAAGTCTCTTTACTCGTTCCGTAATACATCACCTCGTGACTAACTTAGTCATTTGCTTGCAAGCTTATGATGTGTATTACCGAGAGGGCCAGAGATACCTCTCCGATACTCGGAGTGACAAATCCTAATCTCGATCTATGCCAACTCAACAAACACCTTCGGAGATACCTGTAGAGCATCTTTATAATCACCCAGTTATGTTGTGACGTTTGATAGCACACAAGGCATTCCTCCGGTATCCGGGAGTTGCATAATCTCATAGTCGAAGGAATATGTATTTGACATGAAGAAAGCAATAGCAATAAAATTGAACGATCATTATGCTAAGCTAACGGATGGGTCTTGTCTGTCACATCATTCTCCTAATGATGTGATGCCGTTATCAAATAACAACTCATGTTAATGGTTAGGAAACCTTAACCATCTTTGATCAACGAGCTAGTCTATTAGAGGCTCACTAGGGACACGGTGTTTGTTTATGTATTCACACATGTATTAAGGTTTCCAATCAATACAATTCTAGAATGAATAATAAACCTTCATCATGAATAAGGAAATATAAATAACAACTTTATTATTGCCTCTAGGGCATATTTCCTTCAATAGGATTATTACACTCCAGCCCACCCAAAACCGAGGCGAAGCCCGCACATTTGGGGCGGTCGGCATTGTTTCAGCACCAATTCCCCTCCCCCATCTCCGCTTCGATCGCCACCATGATCCACCCTTCTCGCAGTTTTCGCTTCCACCTTCGCATGGACCCGTACGAAAAGTTGTCGGAGATGGCAGAGGTGGAGGATCTAGAGAAGGTGGATGCCCGGAAGATCAACTCGGTGATACGGAAAGCCCACCACCTCAAAGCAAAGACAAAGAACAGGGCAGCTGGCAAAAAGAAGGGCGGCGAGGGAGGCGGGCAGGGCCGGGGACGGGGTGCAGGGGCGTCGCCGCTGTCGCAGTCCATGCACACACCACCCTGCCCAGAGCAATATTAGCCTCTCTACTTCTATGCCACCAAGCAGCTCGGCCAGCACTCCCCGGACTATGCCATCGGGCATGTGTCATATTGCGTTGACATTGACATAGAACCGTCCCATTTCACCGACTCAACATCACCACACCTTGTCTGATCGCGGACGCCGAGCGTGGAGCAATTTGATGCTCGTTCTCTGTTCACCAACATGTCTCAGCAGGGCGAGACGACGTATGACGATGTAGACATGCAACTATTGGAGATGATCCATGATGGAGGTGGAGGCTGCTAAGAGGACAGGCAAGTGGATGACTCGGAGCCGAAGGTGCACGCCCAACAGCGAGGCACGCACACCCAACAGCCGGATTCAAACACCGGCCAGCCATAACAGGACATCGACGATGACCTTGATCCGGAGGAATGGCCGACCGATCCAAAGAACAGGATTAGAGGAGAAAGCTTCAACATGTGGAAGGAAGATTTGTTTGTGCGATGCATAGTTGGCCACCAACATCGATTGTATCCATAGCAAAAGGGCACAATATTTTGGGCCAACATTCATACTTGGTTCCATGAGCACGAGAATTTCAAGCCCTGCCTCAACGAATTCATCTGCAATCGTGGGACAAAGTCGCTCAACCATTGATGGTGCATTATCCAAGAGTCTATGGGCAAGTATTGCAGCCATTTAAAACAACTAATCAGTCAGTGCCCAAGTGATGCGCTAATCACTGATCAAGTAAGTTGTTATTTGTGTTGGTTACTTGGCCGAACATGCAACTTGTTGGCCAGATATGCTCTATGTGTTGGTCATTCGGACGGATATGCAACTTGTTGACAATGTTTTCCTTTCTATCCCTCTCGTGCGTGTAACTTGTTCTTGAAGGTGGATAAGAAGAACTTCGTCCTCATGCATTGTTGGTTGGAGTTGAATGGGGAACCCAAGTGGCAACTATCCATTGCCAACTCCATCAAGACCAGTGGCATTGGTACTGAGGAATAAGTGGGCGGTTCAACCGACCCAAAAATAGCTACCAAAGAAGGTTAGAAGGGGGTTCCGAGGAAAGAAGTGATAGGAGGAGAAGCGAGAAGGAGCGGTAGCCAAGATGACAGAGAGATTCAAGGACATCTTGGTGAAGAAGAAGGAGGCATGTGTCAACCGCTCTAATGTAAAGGAGTAAAAGAAGGTCGAGAGGTCTAACATCTTGGTGGCGGCGGCCAAGAAGAAACTTAACCTCGAAAAGAAGAAGACCAAGCTCGAAGAGAGGAGGGTTGAGCTCACGACCGCTTTGAAGGATGATACCAAGATGAGTTGGATAACGATGCGACGATGATCATGCGGGCCATCTGTGTCAAGATGTTGAAGTGCTTGGCGGCCGAGATGGAGGCGGCCAAGAAGGAGGCGACGGAGTGAGCGACGAGGCTCCGATAGCCGGTCTAGCAGGGAAAAATGCCCTTTTTTGCACGGACTGACAGACTGATACTTTTGTGATCAAGTGCACGTAAAAACTATAAACATCTGCCTCCTTTTGGTTGTTATCGGGTGCTATGAACATCACACTTTAACTTGCTCTCGTATTGCTATGCATTTGAAATGTAATGTGCCAGACCTGGGCGGATGTTTAGGGGATGCGGTTGGATGGTCGAGTCTCGCATCTGTGTCCGGGGAATGATCCAGACCAGTCCACAAACAAATGGTGTGTCTGTTTCACGGCACAACATTGGCGATGACCTTATGTTCTTCTTGGTGGTAGTGGCAGCAATGGTGTTATCAAGTGAGAATTAGTCTTAATTCCTAAAGTAAGCTTATTAAAATTAGTCACCTTAAATGGGTTTATCATACCAGGCAAAAAAGGTTTTCTCATAAATTATCAAACTAATAAGGGAAATTTATGACAGCCGAAACCGCTTCTCTATATTCTTTTGCGTAATTGTTATTATCCAGGAAACTGCAGTTTTACAGAAAAGCCCTCCGACTTACACATATACTAACTCCTCAAATGTGCATCGGATTAAAACAAACTATATATGTAAAATGTTTAGAATTTTGTGTAGATTCATAAATGCAACTCTCACACATGTTAAAAACATCTAAATTGATGTTTGAATTAAAATTTCCCTAACAACTTGCTAAACTGGTTTATTTTATAACTAATTAACCGTAGCTTCGAATTAAATAAACTATATATGTAAATGGACTAAAAAGCATGTAGATTAACATGCCCCACTTAGTTTTCCTATTTAACAACATTAAAATTATGTTTAAGGCATAACAGTACCAAATTAAAAAATTGCATATGAGGTCGTTTTGGAAATTCTACATGTTGTTTCCGGCCTCATTTAAATTGCCTAAATAGGTAGTTTACTTATGCTTCACCTCTTGCCATGTTTAACAGTATTTAAACTTGTTGAGTACACAATCGGGATTGAACTAAATATTTGAACGTGGAGTTTCATCAACTCATTACATATGGAGCTTTAATTAATGTGTAATATTTGTTCCTTGCATCTTGCCATGCTATGCATCTCTAACTTTACATGCATCCTCCTTGTTGTGCATCATGCCATGTATATGTGATGTTTGTTTACCATGTCATTTGCTTCTTTCCAGTTTTGCTTCTTCTCGTTAGCCCCGGTAATGATACAGAGTGCGAGGATTCGTTCGACTACGCTTTGTTAGAGTACTTCATGGATTCGATTTTCTTCAATGCGGGATTCCAGGTGTCGGTGTCAAAACCGGCAGACCTCGGGGTAGGGGTCCCGAGCTGTGGATCTGGGATTGGTGGGGAACAAGGGACGACGAACACAGTGTTACCCAGGTTCGGGCCCTCTCGAAGAGGTAATACCCTACGTCCTGCTTGATTATATTGGATGTATAGTATGGTTTACAGAGTAGATCTACCTCGATATCAGCATGAGCTAAACCCTAAGGTGATGAGATGATGAATATGCCTCTCGCCCTAAAGACTACAACCCTCGGTTTATATAGAAACCGATAGGGTTAGGGTTACCGGAGATAGGTTACAAATAAGGGATAAAGAGATCTCGCCTATCCTTGAGTTGGAGGACACACCACGGCTTCATAGATCTCCCGTCGCTATGCGGCTTCACCAGTCCGGCCCATATACAATGGGCCGACGCCCTGAGGACCCCTTAGTCCATAACTCCCTCAGTAGCCCCCGAACTTGCCTCCAACGCCAAGGCTTGTATCCGGCATCCGCTCATCCAACAGTATCCGTCTTGCGAGGCGAGTTCTCCAATATGCTTTTTTCATGTTCGGAGCCAAGTGATGTCTGGAATCTGAAACGGCAGTTTTACTTAGCAACGAAGGTGAAAACAAAAAGATTGTTCGAGTGTAAACCATGCCTTCATCTGATAACTTTTTCTCTTTCAACGAAGAGTTGCATCCGGCCATAACACCGAGCGGTTAGTGCTTCTCGAAGCGTGGCTCGAGGCCGATGCCACGTCCGGCACGTCTCATAAAGGTGGAGATCGTGCCCCGCCTTTTGGGGGATATGATTGATGATTTCGATTCCCCTCAGCGCACATAACATTGCGAGCATATCTGGAAGTGGAGAAGCCAACGGCGTGGAAAAAGGAACTCCTGGCTTGTCAACAGCCTATAAAGGAGGAGCTACAACAGTCAGCATCCCACGCCTTCTTCCACCTTCCGCTCACACAGATCCTCAGAGCTCCAACACCCCTTTTTTCTGCTTCCATAGCAAATCCCACCCTGTCTCCTTCAACCATGGTCGGATCCGGTGCAAATGGGAAGTGGGGGATCTCCATCGTCACTAATAGCGACATCCTGAAGCTGAGGGAGGCCGGCTACTTGTCGGCCGACATCGCCTATCGGGTCCCTGAAGCGGGCCACATCGTCCCCACGCCCAGGTCAGGTGAAAGGGTCGTATTACTCCCTCATTTCCTTAGGGGGCTTGGATTTCCCCTGCACCCCTTTGTGAGGGGATTGATGTTCTTCTACGGGCTAGATTTTCACGATCTAGCCCCCAACTCCCTCCTCCACATCTCGTCCTTCATCATCTTCTGTGAGGCTTTCCTCCGAATCCAGCCGCACTTCGGCCTATGGCTGAAGGTGTTCAACGTCAAGACCAAGGTAGTTGGCGGCAAACATGCGGATTGTGACAGGGCCATGATTAGCAAACTGACGTGGGTCCTGTGGCCAGAGGGCAAGTTTATTGATACCATTAAGGTGTGGCAAAAGGAATGGTTCTACATCATCGAGCCGAGGGAAGCCGCCTAGGTGGCAGCCCCCGCATTCAGATCCGGACCCCCAACCAGACTGTCCTCATGGACCACCAAGAGTCTGGACTGGGGGCCCGCTGACGACTTGAAGGCGCTACAGAAGCGCGTGGTTAGCATAATGGGGACTGGCGTGAAGCTGGTTAACATGATCCAGATCATGCTCAAGCGTCGACTCCTCCCCTGCCAGGAGAGGGCCAAGCCAATGTGGGAGTATGACCCCAAAGATTTGACCACCGTGCAACATCTTTTGGGCACGACCAACGAGAAAGTGTGGGGTCTGCTATTCAAGCCGCAGAAGGACTGGCCGGTCGAGGAGGAGGACATCGGCCTCGACGCTACGACCCCTCCGAAGAAGGTGAGCCGCATTTATCTCAACATGAGTTCAAATATTAGCACCATATGATTTGATCCGAACTTCTTCATGTGGATTTTGCAGGGCTGGCTTGCCAGGGCCAAGAAGATCAGCAGCCCGGCACCGCTGCCAGAAGAGCCCTGATTCGAATAGCTAGAGAAGCGGTTGGTCGTGGTGCCTTACAAGGCGCCCGACAATAAGGGCAAGAAGAAAGAGGTACCGGAGGCCAGGGAGGGCCTCCGTCGCAGAGCTCATCCGGACAGCCGGGCTGGAGATACTGCGACCCCATCCGCACCGGAGGGGGATGAGGATGAGGACAAGGAGGAAAACGCCTCCTCACACTCTAAGAAGAGGGCGGCGTCTAGCAACGTCGAGGAGGTTCAACCTTCTCCGGCCCCGAGGAGGCAGTGCCGGCCTAAGCTGGTCCTGTCTGATAGCTCGGACTCCGACGAGGAGCCTAAGGCATCCGAAAAGGTTCCGGAGAGGGAACCCAGGGTCAAGTCCCCTGCGACCAGATACACATCGCGGTATTTTCCATTGTCTTATTTTGTAGTAATCCCTGGTCGATCGTAGATTGATTGTTTTTTTGGTGGTGCAGTGCACAGCGTGGCCACCCTGCCGAGGATACCTCGGAGGGGACGTCCCCACCCGCCGAAGTAGCGCACAGTGGCTCAGGTTCCGCACCTCCTTCGATCCCCAAAAAGGTTGGGAGGTGCTGTCCCAAGGACACCCCTCCTCCAAACACAAAGGGGGAGGTCAACATCGTAATGGCCGAGGTTAACACCTCGATCACCGAAGACCAGGAGGGTGTGTCCCTCCTGGCTGATGCGGGAAGGGAGTCCGGGCCATCCGGACCCCATCAACCGTCCACTCCTGAGCCCCCAGGGCCCTCGACGACACAGGCCCCTCCTTCCAGTGGAGAAGGGGTCAGGGAGCCAACGCCAATGCTGAACACCTCCAAAAGGGCGGCGGATGGCTGGCCGGACGCGCTGGAGGAGCTGGTGAACAACTCTGTCATCATTGATGGGCACCACACTCTTATGAGTGCGGTCATGCAAGGTGTTCGGTCCGTCCAATCCGGACTGAACGATGCTGTCCAAGGCCTTCTAACAGGCTTTGAGGTAAGTCAAGTAATGCTCTTTTTCCATAAAGTGGTTGTAATCTTTAGTTTGGGTAGGCCGTGTACAAAGTAGCCCCCGAGACTCTGCAAGGACTTAGGAGAAGCCAGAGGATCAAATTCAGAAGGCCGATTAATAATGTCGATATTTCCTTTGCTGACGCAGGCATCTTCCGTGTCTGCAGCTACTAATGCCGCGACACTAGAGGAGATGGATCGGAAGCTCAAGTATTCCGATAAAGAGCTTGACCTTGTCAAAAATGGATTGACGAGGCGCAGGATAAGCCCTTTGATAAGATGTGTATTTGCTTGATGCCGAATATTGACGACCCAGACTGTATGCTAATCGTTTATCGTGATGATCTCAGGTTCGGGCCACCTTGTGGTGTAAAACCCTACTCCTGCTTTGTGGTGGATTGGCCTCGAGGGGCTGAGGATGAACTAGTAGAGTGGCGAACAACCTCGAGAGGAGAGGTGTTCTTGTGTTCGAGTGAGCCGGTGGGAGTGAGGATTGTCTGAATGATCCGTCCCAGTTCCACCCCTTCTACGGTGGTGGTGCTGCTCTACTTACAGTGGCCTTGGTCCTCTTCCCAAATGAAGGCGGGACGGGATCCCACAATGGCCAAATTCGAAGGGAGACACCTAGTACATGTTATCCTGAAAAAAGTAGTCTTCGCCTGCAAAAGCCTCTGGTCGTGACGTCGTGGTGGGCTCGGCTATGACCTCCGTCTTGCCGTCCTGGCAGTCTTGGTATTGTTGCAAGAGAATGGAAACCTTTGGCTGATTCCTTGGGACTCCGCGCCTGAGCTTGCCTCTTTAGCACCAAAGAGGAAACTGCTGCACTGCGCCCGCTGGCGCCCGCCTGGCCTTGGTCATCATGGCTCACGTCATCCGACGCTCGTGAGGTGAGGCTTGCATAGGAATCTCTGCTCCTCAGGAGCCAGCCTGAGGAGGCCACTCCTGCTGAAGGTTCTAGTGTCGTTCGCCTCGCGAGGCTTGGCCCCTCGCGAGGGTCTTGGTTGTCGCTGAAGCTGGGCCATACCAGGCCGTTGATGGAGTCGGGCCGTGGGCCGCGGGCAGGCAAGTCTGGGTACCCCCATTCCCAGAACACCGATAGTAGCCCCTGAGCCCAAGACGCGCTTGAACTTGGCTTTGAGGCGACGCCAGAGGGCAAGTGCGGAGCACCACGGGCCCTAACCGCCTGCGGCCTTGGTCGATGCATGGCGATTGATGGGACGTGGGCGCCCCCACTTCCCCACGGAGCCTTGATATCCGCCAGGCTTAGCGGCCGCCTGCTGCTAGCACAGCTCTGCCTTCGTCGCTTGTCGTGCTCGCCCTTGGCTCCTCCTCTTCTCTGCGAACCCGCAGCTCTTCTCCCAGATTCGGCGCTGCTGCCTATCCTTCCCTTCCGCCATGGCCCCAAGGTCGAAGAAGAAGGGAAAGGCTTGCGCTCCCGTCGAATCCCAGCCAGTCTTGGAGCCTGCTCTTGAGCGGTGGACGGTGGTCAATCGAGAGGGGTTGGCCAAGATCCGTCGGGCCCTTGCCCCCGACTCCAACGAGTGGAAGGCGACGACGGCTTGGCCCGCCTCCCGGGCTATGATTGACATGGAAGCCACCAAAATCCCCATCCATCTTCACGCTCTCTTGGTTGGCCTGATCCCTCATTTCTCTGATTTCTTCAATGCCAAAATCTCGCACTACCAGATCTATTTATCTTGCAATGGGAAGAGGTGCTTTGTAGTGGGTTCGATCTTACGGTGCTTGATCCCCATGACAGAAGGGGAACCGACACGTATGTATCATTGCTACTAAGGATAAAATGATGGGGTCTATTTCTACATAAATAGATCTTGTCTACATCATGTCATCGTTCTTGTTGCATTACTCCATTTCTCCATGAACTTAATACACTAGATGCATGACGGATAGCGGTCAATGTGTGGAGTAATAGTAGTAGATGCAGACAGGAGTCGGTCTACTAATCTTAGACGTGATGCCTATATAATGATCATTTCCTGGATATCATCATGATTATTTGAAGTTCTATCAATTGCCCAACAGTAATTTGTTCACCCACCGTTTGCTATTTTCTCGAGAGAAGCCACTAGTGAAACCTATGCCCCCCGGGTCTCTTTCTCATATATCTGCCTTTGCGATCTATTTTATTTGCCTTTTATTTTCAGATCTATTAAACCAAAAATACCTTGCTGCAATTTATTTTATTTGGCATTCGATCTATCAATATTTACAACTCTATCACGTTCGTTTGCCTATCTCTAGGCGCCGTTACCCGAAAGGGATTGACAACCCCTTTTACACGTCGGGTTGCGAGTATTTGTTATTTGTGTGCAGGTGTTGTTTACGTTGTGTTGCTTGGTTCTCCTACTGGTTCGATAACCTTGGTTTCATCTTTGAGGGAAATACCTACCGTCGCTGTGTTGCATCATCCCTTCCTCTTTGGGGAAATACCGACGTAGTCCTAGCAGACATCAATAGGAATCTCTGGCGCCGTTGCCGGGGAGGATCTTCAACATATACCAGGTTCCTAATCACAAATCTCAGCTCCTCGCAATTTACATTATTTGCCATTTGCCTCTTGTTTTCCTCTCCCCCACTTCACAAAAATTTGCCGTGTTATTCGCCCTTTTTTTCGTTTGCCGTTTTCTTGCCGAATCTGTTTTTGTGTGCGTTCTTGTTTGCGTAGTCATGATGCCTCAAAGAAAATATTATGATGTTCCTTACCCCAATATTTTGCTTGAAATTGAGAAAAGTACTAAGGAATATATGACTACACAATTTGAGCATAATAAGTATTTTACCGAAGAACTCAAGGAGCACTCCATTGTGCTAGATGCTATAACAAAACAACTTGATGATATTAGTAGAGAAGTTTGCAATCTCCAATCTAAGTATGCTTTTGCTGAAAGTTTGCTAGGAGAAATATCCGATGCACAAGCTACTCTAGTAAATCAAATGGCTGCTAAACCAATCTCGTTAGAAGATAAAAGTGATGAAGATCTTAAAGTGATTGGTGTTTCTTCTATTCATTCCTTGTTTAGTAAAGTTAATATTGATGAAAAAGGACTGGAGAAGAGTCAACTTTAGCTAGAAGGCGTCCCGATAATTTGGAGGGTGAAAATCTTGTTGAGAAAATTGATAAAAATGAGTTTGAAGAGGTCAAGACTTTAACTAGTGATGTGCCCACTCTTTTGGATTACAAAGACTTTAATTATGATAGTTGCTCTTTGATTGATTGTATTTATTTGTTGCAATCCATGATAAATTCACCCCATGCTTATGAACAAAACAAAGCTTTTACTAAACATATTGTTGATGCTATGATGAAAGCTTTTGAAGAAAAGTTCGAATTAGAATTTTCAATTCCTAGAAAATTACATGATGAGTGGGAACCTACTATCAAAGTCAAGATTAAAAATTATGAGTGTTTTGCTTTATGTGACTTGGGTGCTAGTGTTTCTACAATTCCGAAATCTTTATGTGATGTGCTTGGTCTTACCGATATTGAAGAATGTTTTTTAAATTTGCACTTGGCGGATTCTACTATTAAAAAGCCTATGGGAAGAATTAATGATGTTCTTATTCTTGCAAATAGGAATTATTTTCCCTTAGATTTTATTGCTCTTGATATTGATTGCAATCCGTCTTGTCCAATTATTCTTGGTAGACCGTTTCTACGCACTATTGGTGCCATGATTGATATGAAAGAAGGCAATATTAAATTTCAATTTCCACTAAGGAAGGGAATGGAACACTTCCCTAGAACAAGAATTAGGCCACCATATGAATCAATCATGAGAGAATCCTATGGATCTCGAAACAAAGATGACAAAACTTAGATCCTTGCTTTATGTCTAGCTATGGGCGTAAAACGATAGCGCTTGTTGGGAGGCAACCCAATGAATAAAATTAATTTTTTGCTTTTTGCTTTCTATTCTTGAGTGTTTGCACAATTATCCTACTGTTATGATTGTGTTTTTGTGTTTTAGTTAGTGTTTGTGCCAAGCAAAGCCTTTTAGGATCTTCTTGGGTGATAGTTGTTTGATCTTGCTGAAAAAATAGAAACTTTCGCACTCACGAAAATAATTGTCATTTTTAACCGAAGAGTGATTTTGAGTTGATTCTTTTTGCAGAAGATTAATATACAAATTTCTCACGTGGTCCCAATTTTTACAAAAAATTGGAGTTACAGAAGCATTCGAAATATACAGATTACTACAGACTGTTCTGTTTTTGACAGATTCTGTTTTCTTTGCATTGTGTGCTTGTTTTCATGATTCTATGGTTTTCTTTGATGAGTTTTTGCCATAGGAAAGTTGGAATACAGTAGATATAATGCAAAATAAAATATGAATTGGTTTGATACAGTACTTATAGTAGTGGTTTGCTTTCTTATACTAACGGATCTCACGAAGGTTTTGTTGGAGTTTTGTGTGATTGAAGTTTTCAAGTTTTGGGTTATCTTACGATGGATGAAGGAATAAGGAGTAAGAAGAGCCTAAGCTTGGGGATGCCCATGGAACCCCAAGCTATTATCCAAAGAGGAGCAAGCAACTAAGCTTGGGGATGCCCCGAGTGGCATCCCCTCTTTCTTCTAACGACCATCGGTATTTTACTCGAAGCTATATTTTTATTCGTCACATACTATGAGTTTTGCTTGGAGCGTCTTGTATGATATGAGTCTTTGCTTGTTTTGTTTTTCTTTTTAAGTCTTGAATCCTTGCTGGACACACCTTTTGAGAGAGCCAAAATTATGCCATGACTTGTTAGAATAGCTCTCTATGCTTCACTTAAATTTTTATGAGCTATGGATTTGCTCTAGTGCTTCACTTATATCTTTTTGAGCATGGTGTGCTTTAATATTTTTGAAGAAATACTCTCTTGCTTCACTTAGATTTGTTTGAGAGTTAGTGAAATTTTCAAGAAATTCTCTCTTGCTTCACTTAAATTATTTTGAGAGAAAGAAAAATTATGATCATGATCTTCACTTATATTTGTTTGAGCTTATCAAAAGCAACACATGAAAATTAGTCCCAAAGTGATAGATATCCAAGAAGGATATAATAAAAACTTTCATGAAGATCATTGGACAAAATAAACTTGATTCTTTGTAATAGTTTTGAGATACGATGATGTGATATGTGAGTTATGTTGATGAGTAATTATGCTTTAGTAAGAATATTGGTGTTAAGGTTTGTGATTCCCTATGCAAGCACGAAAGTCAATAGTCATGCAATGAAATTACATCCTACTTGTGGTGCATTATTCGGTGTTAATTATGCTTAATTCTCGCTTATGAGATTATTCGTTTCTTGGTTGGTCGCTGCTCAATCTTTTTCTAGCCTTCATTTTGCACTAAGTATAATCACTACTTGTGCATCCAAAATCCTTTAAACCAGTTTTGCCACATGAGTCCACTATATCTACCTATATGCGGTATTCTTTGCCGTTCTAAGCAAATTTGTATGTGCCATCTCTAATTTTCAAAATAAACTTCTCTTTTTGTGTGTTCGTACCACTCGTGAGGCGGTGAGGGGTGGCCAATATTTTCCATGCTAGATGTGTTATTCTCACGATGAGTGTTTATTCACTTGTCATTGCACGAGAGTAAGGCAAAGGTATTAGAGATGCCTAGTCCCGAAATGAAAAATGAATTTACTTTATGTTGTCAAATAATAAATTCCTTGGAAAGTGTTGGTATGTAAGGCAACCGTGGATTCGGCTAGCCATGGAAAGTGAAAGTATGGTGGAAAAATGAATAAACTTTATTTTCTGTTTGGGAACCGCCTATGATATATCTAGCATGGAAAGTGTTGGGAGCTCTAAGTCATTTTCGTTGGTGGGAAAGGCACACCTCCCAAATGTTTTTATCTCTAAGTTTTTCGCTTTGATCTCTGGCACCTCTACAAATCCCTAATTCCCTCCGCGAAGGGCCTTTCTTTTACTTTATGCAATTTTTATTTTGAATTTGAGTCTCCATATTCTCTTATAAAGCACCAACTAGCTAGGAGGCACTATAATCGTACTTGAGTAGTGGGTGTAGTTAATATGTGAGTGTGTTTCATGAATGGATCAATGATTGAGCATGATGGGCTAGGGATAACTTATTTTAGCGTTGATATTTTGAAAGACATGGTTGCTTGTTGATATGCTTGAGTATTTAAATGTCATGTCAAAACTAGACTATTGCTTTGAACCATATAAAAGTCCAAATGTCCATGCTATAAAGAAAAGAATATGAGATGACATGTTAGGCATCATTCCACATCAAAAATTCTATTTTTATCATTTACCTACTCGAGGACGAGCACGAATTAAGCTTGGGGATGCTGATACGTCTCCAACATATCTATAATTTTTTATTGTTTCATGCTGTTATATTATCATTCTTGGATGTTTTATAATCAATTTATATCATTTTTTGGTACTAACATAGTGCCAAGTGCCAGTTGCTATTTTTTTGCATGTTTTTTACATCACAGGAAATCAATACCTAACGGAGTCCAAACACACCTGAACTTTTTGGAGATTTTTTGGACCAGAACACATCCAGTGGGCCGGAGAAGCTTCTGGGGGTGCTCCGAGGGGAGCACAACCCACCAGGGCACGCCAGGAGGCCCAGGCGCGCTCTGGTGGGTTGTGCCCACATCGGGTGCCCCCTAAACCAACTCTTTGCTCTATAAATACCCCAATACTCCAGAAACCCTAGGGGAGTTGACGAAAATCAATTCCAGCCGCCGCAGAGTCAAGAACCACCAGATTCAATCTAGACACCATCACGGAGGGGTTCACCACTTCCATTGGTGCCTCTCCGATGATGCGTGAGTAGTTCTTTGTAGACCTTCGGGTCCGTAGTTAGTAGCTAGATGGCTTCCTCTCTCTTTTGATTATCAATACAATGGTCTCTTGGAGATCCATATGATGTAACTCTTTTTGCGGTGTGTTTGTTGGGATCGGATGAACTTTGAGTTTATGATCAGATCTATCTTTTTATCCATGAAAGTTGTTTGAGTCTTCTTTGATCTCTTATATGCATGATTGCTTATAGCCTCGTATTTCTTCTCCGATATTTGGGTTTTGTTTGGCCAACTTGATATATTTATCTTGCAATGGGAAGAGGTGCTTTGTAGTGGGTTCGATCTGGGTGCTTGATCCCAGTGATAGAAGGGGAACCGACACGTATGTATCGTTGCTACTAAGGATAAGACGATGGGGTCTATTTCTACATAAATAGATCTTGTCTACATCATGTCATCATTCTTATTGCATTACTCCATTTCTCCATGAACTTAATACACTAGATGCATGCTGATAGCGGTCGATGTGTGGAATAATAGTAGTAGATGCAGGCAGGAGTCAGTCTACTAATCTTGGACGTGATGCCTATATAATGATCATTGCCTGGATATTGTCATGATTATTTGAAATTCTATCAATTTCCCAACAGTAATTTGTTCACCCACCATTTTCTATTTTCTCGAGAGAAGCCACTAGTGAAACCTACGGCCCCTGGGTCTCTTTTTCATATATTTGCATTTGCGATCTATTTTATTTGCCTTTTATTTTCAAATCTATTAAACCAAAAATACCTTGCTGCAATTTATTTTATTTAGCGTTTGATCTATCAATATTTGCAACTCTCTCACGTCCGTTTGCCTATCTCTAGGCGCCGTTACCCGAAAGGGATTGACAACTCCTTTTACACGTCGGGTTGCGAGTATTTGTTATTTGTGTGCAGGTGCTGTTTACGTTGTGTTGCTTGGTTCTCCTACTGGTTCGATAACCTTGGTTTCATCACTAAGGGAAATACCCACCGTCGTTGTGCTGCATCATCCCTTTCTCTTTGGGGAAATACCGATGTAGTCCTAGCAGACATCACTCTGTTCCGCCATTTCTTCTCGCTTCACCTGGTCGAAGCCCGCCAGCGCTCAAGGTGCGTGTCCTTCCAGGCCGTGACGGCGACGGCTGGCTCCGCCCAGATGTGAGGGGGTTCCGGAAGCAATGGGTGTATGTGGATGTCGGCGTGCACAACCCCTTGCTCCTACTCCCGCGAGTGCTGGCGGCATCCAGCTCCGGCTGGGGGCATGTGCAGCTTGTCGACCGTCGGCTTGCCCATGTCTGGTCTAGGTTGACCAGGTTGAAGAAGGTCGGGGTGACGGCGCCGATGGTGGTGAAGGAATTTTTCTGGTGGCGCATCGCTCCGCTCCAGCGCCATTCTCGCCCAATGTGGGCCTTCACCGGCAGTAAAGACCCCATGAGGCTCCAGGTGCCCACGCTTCCTTCCAAGACGCTGTGCGCGGTGCTCGAGCTTTTGACGAGCGACCCAATGCCTGCTGCGCTTCTGGAGAAGGGCTGCCTCCTGTACCAATGCTCGAACAAGGAGGACTTAGTGAGGCAGATGCCCCTTTTTGATGAGTGGGGGCTGCGCCCGGAGGGCCTTGAAGGGCCTTGCGATAATCCCATCTCTATGGCTCCTTTGCTCGTCGACCCTTCGGCATGCACCTCGGATGAGGATGCAGGGGGGCGAACACCACCGGATACCGTTGGGGCGACCATAGGGGAGCGGGTGTCGGCAGGTGCTCCTGAGGTGGTCGCTCCTGAGGCCCTGGCGGGCGCTCCTGAGCAGGCTACTGACGAGCTGGCACGACACGATGCTCCTGAGGCGGAGTCCCCCGCAGCTTGGGCGAGTGGTCCTGAGGTGGTGACTGGTGGGTGATGACCCACAAGTATAGGGGATCTATCGTAGTCCTTTCGATAAGTAAGAGTGTCGAACCCAACGAGGAGCAGAAGGAAATGATAAGCGGTTTTCAGCAAGGTATTCTCTGCAAGCACTGAAATAATAGGTAACAGATAGTTTTGTGATAAGATAATTTGTAACGAGCAACAAGTAACAAAAGTAAATAAAGTGCAGCAAGGTGGCCCAATCCTTTTTGTAGCAAAGGACAAGTCTGGACAAACTCTTATATGAAGGAAAACGCTCCCGAGGACACATGGGAATTATCGTCAAGCTAGTTTTCATCACGTTCATATGATTCGCGTTCGGTACTTTGATAATTTGATATGTGGGTGGACCGGTGCTTGGGTGCTGTTCTTACTTGAACAAGCATCCCACTTATGATTAACTCCTATTGCAAGCATCCGCAACTACAAAAGAAGTATTAAGGTAAACCTAACCATAGCATGAAACATATGGATCCAAATCAGCCCCTTACGAAGCAACGCATAAACTAGGGTTTAAGCTTCTGTCACTCTAGCAACCCATCATCTACTTATTACTTCCCAATGCCTTCCTCTAGGCCCAAATAATGGTGAAGTGTCATGTAGTCGACGTTCACATAACACCACTAGAGGAGGGACAACATACATCTCATCAAAATATCGAACGAATACCAAATTCACATGACTACTAATAGCAAGACTTCTCCCATGTCCTCAGGAACAAACGTAACTACTCACAAAGCATATTCATGTTCATAATCAGAGGAGTATTAATATGCATAAAGGATCTGAACATATGATCTTCCACCAAATAAACCAACTAGCATCAACTACAAGGAGTAATCAACACTACTAGCAACCTACAGGTACCAATCCCAGACTTAGAGACAAAAATTGGAGACAAGAGATGAACTAGGGTTTGAGAGGAGATGGTGCTGGTGAAGATGTTGATGGAGATTGGCCCTCTCCCGATGAGAGGAGTGTTGGTGATGACGATGGCGATGATTTCCCCTCCCAGAGGGAAGTGTCCTTGGCAGAACAGCTCCGCCAGAGCCCTAGGTTGGTTCCGCCTCGTGGCGGTGGAGTCTCGTCCCGAAAGCTTTCTTATGATTTTTCTTTAGACGAAAGACATCATATAGCAGAAGATGGGCACCGGAGGGCCAACAGGGGGCCCACGAGGCCGGGGGGCGCGCCCAGGGGGGTAGGGCGCGCCCCCCACCCTCGTGGCCAGGGTGTGGGCCCCCTCTGGTATTTCTTCCACTCAGTATTTTTTATTATTTCCAAAACTAACTTTTGTGGAGTTTCAGGACTTTTGGAGTTGTGCAGAATAGGTCTCTAATATTTGCTCCTTTTCCAGCCCAGAATTCCAGCTGCCGGCATTCTCCCTCCTTATGTAAACCTTGTAAAATAAGAGAGAATAGGCATAAGTATTGTGACATAATGTGTAATAACAGCCCATAATGCAATAAATATCAATATGAAAGCATGATGCAAAATGGACGTATCAACTCCCCCAAGCTTAGACCTCGCTTGTCCTCAAGCGGAAGCCGATAACGATAAATATGTCCACATGTTTAGAGATAGAGGTGTCGATAAAATAAAATACAGACATGAGGGCATCATGAATATTCTTATAACAGCAACATATATGGATATTGTCATATGATTTCTTATGCTCAAGTAATAATCTATTCACAATGCAAAGTATGAATCAGAAACTTTATTGAGAAATAACAAACTATAATCTCAGTCACTGAGGCAATTACAATTTATCATAACATCAGAAAGAGCCTATGTCAGAGCTTTTTATTAAGTCCACATACTCAACTATCATTTAACCTTTCACAATTGCTAACAGTCACGTAATACTTGTGGTTACGGAGTTTTAATCGGACACAGAGAAAGATAGGGGCTTATAGTTTCGCCTCCCAACCTTTTACCTCAAGGGTAATGTCAACAATAATAGTTCATGCTAACTTACATCCAATTAGATATATGTATCAGGATCTTTCCAACACACTGTGCTTGCCAAAGGATAAAATGTAAAAAGGAAGGGTGAAGATCACCATGGCTCTTGCATAAGGTAGAAGATAAAAGTAAAAGATAGGCCCTTCGCAGAGGGAAGCAGAGGTTGCCATGTGCTTTCAGGGTTGGATGCACAAAATCTTAATGCAAAAGAACGTCAGTTTATATTGCCACTTGTGATATGAACCTTTATTATGCAGTCCGTCGCTTTTATTTCTTCCACATCACAAGATCGTATAAAGCTTATTTCCTCCACACCAATCAATCATACATATTTAGAGAGCAATTTTTATTGCTTGCACCGATGACAACTTACTTGAAGGATCTTACTCAATCCATAGGTAGATATGGTGGACTCTCATGGCAAAACTGGGTTTAAGGGTATTTGGAAGCACAAGTATTATCTCTACTTGGTGCAAAGAATTTGGCTAGCATGAGGGGGAAAGGCAAGCTCAACATGTTGGATGATCCATGACAATATACTTTATTTCAGATATAAGAAAACATAACCCATTACGTTGTCTTCCTTGTCCAACATCAACTCTTTAGCATGTCATATTTTAATGAGTGCTCCCAATCATAAAAGATGTCCAAGATAGTATGTTTATATATGAAACCTCTCTTTCTTTATTACTTCCTATTAATTGCAACGATGACCAAAGCTATGTTTGTCAACTCTCAACTATTTTTAATCATCATACTCTTTCTATGTGAAGTCATTTCTCTCCATAAGATCAATATGATCTCTTTGTTTCTTTTTATTCTTTTCTCTTTTCTTTTATTCACTCAAGATCATAGCAAAATAATCAAGCCCTTGACTCAACACTAATCTTTATTATATAGCTCACGGACTCGATTACATAGAGGGATCATAAAGCAAAACTCAAAACTAGATCATACCAAAACTTTACTCTACTAGATCAAGATATAGCTAATAGGATCGAACTAAGAAAAATGGTAAAGATAGGAGTGTGATGGTGATACGATACCGAGGCACCTCCCCCAAGCTTGAGAGTTGCCAAGGGGAGTGCCCATACCCATGTGATTATATCTCCTTTGTTGGTGAGGAAGGTGGTGGAGTTGTTGATGATGTGGGCTTGTCGTCCATCTTCCAAGGCATAGGCTCACCATCATAGAAGGATGATCGAGTCTCTGGGATCCTCAAATCTGCAGCCAAACTCATCCTCTTGAATCTATATTCATACTCACGGTTTTGGTTTTGCAGGTCATAGATTTGGGCTTGGAGGTGATCGATCTTCTCGTGAAGCTTGAAGATGGTCTCCCCAATGTTCCTGGCATCCAGCTTGTGGTTGTTGGTAAACTCCGCGATCATCATGTGGTTGGAGTTAAGTCCACGTTCCACCATCCCATGGCACTTGAAAACTTGTTGCTCCATTGCTTCGAGCCTCGTCTCCATGCTTCCGGTCCCCTTCGGTCCCTCAACATCACGGATGTGCAGCAACCCATCACGCATCTAAATGGTTTGAGGGTGTCGCAGCACCTCCGCGAGGTAAGGGTTGATGACCTTCTCGAAGAACTTGTCCTTGGGGGCACTTGGAGATGTCATGATGATCTAGATCTGTCAGAAAAACGGCTCGAAACGAAAACAGAGGATAATTGCGTGATACAGGAGTCAAAACCTTCGGGAGATTATATAATGAATTTTACCGACCAAAATACGTATCGTGCAAGAAAACGGAGTCCGGAGAGCACACGAGGTGCCCACGAGGCAGGGGGGCGCGCCCAGGGGGGTAGGGCGCGCCCTCCACCCTCGTGGAGGCCTCGTGTCCTTCCCGGACTGCTTATTATGTTTCTATTTTTCTAAATATTCCAAAACGGAGAAAAAATGCCATTAGAACTGTTTTGGAGTCGGTCTACTTACCGTACCACATACCTATTCCTTTGCGGAGTCTGAAACATTCTGAAAAGTGTCCCTTATGTATTCCTCCGGGGTTACAGTTTCAATAACATTAGTTTCAACATTTATGGGATTACCTGAGATATAATGTTTGATTCTTTGACCGTTTACCACCTTCGGATTTGTGCCTTCGAAGTTGTTGAGTTTTATGGCACCGGAACGATAGACCTCCTCGATAACGTAAGGACCTTCCCATTTAGAGAGAAGTTTTCCTGCAAAAAATCTTAAACGAGAGTTGTATAGCAATACATAATCACCTACATTAAACTCACGCTTTTGTATTCTTTTGTCATGCCATCTTTTAACTTTTTCTTTAAACAATTTGGTATTCTCATAGGCTTGGGTTCTCCATTCATCAAGTGAGCTAATTTCAAATAACCTCTTCTCACCGACAAGTTTGAAATCATAGTTGAGCTCTTTAATGGCCCAATATGCCTTATGTTCTAGTCTGAGAGGTACGTGACATGCTTTTCCATAAACCATTTTATACGGAGACATACCCATAGGATTTTTATATGCAGTTCTGTAGGCCCATAATGCATCATCAAGTTTCTTGGACCAATTCTTTCTAGATCTATTAACAGTCTTTTGCAAAATTAATTTAAGTTCTCTATTACTCAATTCTACTTGACCACTAGACTGTGGGTGATAAGGAGACGCAATTCTATGATTAACATCATACTTGGCAAGCATTTTACAGAAAGCACCATGAATAAAATGTGAACCACCATCAGTCATTAAATATCTAGGGACTCCAAACCTCGAAAAAATTAACTTCTTTAAGCATCTTAATAGAAGTGTTATGATCAGCACTACTAGTTGGAATAGCTTCTACCCACTTAGTAACGTAATCAACAGCAACTAAAATATGTGCATATCCATTAGAGGCAGGAAACGGTCCGATATAATCAAAGCCCCAAACATCAAATGGTTCAATAACAAGTGAATAATTCATAGGCATTTCCTAACGTCTACTAATATTAACAATTCTTTGACATTCATCACAAGATAAGACAAACTTACGGGCATCCTTGAAGAGAGTAGGCCAATAAAAACCGGATTGCAATACCTTATGTGCAGTTCTATCTCCAGCGTGGTGTCCTCCATAAGCTTCGGAGTGACACTTGCGTAGGATCTGTTCCTGTTCATGCTCAGGTACACAACGTCTAATGACACCATCTACTCCTTCTTTATAAAGATGTGGGTCATCCCAAAAGTAATGTCTCAAATCAAAGAAAAACATTTTCTTTTGTTGGTATGTGAAACTAGGTGGTATAAATTTAGCAACAATGTAATTAGCATAATCAGCATACCATGGAGTAGTACAAGAAGCATTTATGGCATTTAATTTTTCATCAGGAAAGTTATCATCAATAGGTAGTGGGTCATCAAGAACATTTTCTAACCTAGACAAGTTATCTGCAACTGGGTTCTCAGCTCCCTTTCTATCAATAATATGCAAATCAAATCCTTGTAGCAAGAGAACCCATCTAATAAGTCTAGGTTTAGCATCTTTCTTTTCCATAAGATATTTAATAGCAGCATGATCTGTGTGAATAGTTACTTTAGAATCAACAATATAAGGTCTAAACTTATCACAAGCAAATACAACTGCTAAGAATTCTTTTTCAGTAGTAGCATAATTTCTCTGGGCATTGCCTAGAGTTTTACTAGCATATTGAGTAACATTTAATTTCTTATCAACTCTTTGCCCTTGAACAACAGCTACAGCATAATCACTAGCATCACACATAATTTCAAAGGGTAAATTTCAATCAGGTGGCTGAACGATAGGTGCAGAGATCAATGCTTTCTTAAGTATTTCGAATGCTTCTACACAATCATCATCAAAGACAAATGGTATATCTTTTTGTAATAAATTAGTCAGAGGCCGGGAAATTTTTGAGAAGTCCTTAATGAACCTCCTATAAAACCCGGCATGACCAAGGAAACTTCTTATACCTTTGATGTCCTTGGGACACGGCATCTTTTCAATAGCATCAACTTTAGCTTTATCAACTTCAATGCCTCTTTCAGAAATTTTATGCCCCAAGACAATACCTTCATTAACCATAAAGTGGCACTTCTCCTAATTTAAGACAAGGTTAGTTTCTTCACATCTCTGCAAAACTCGATCAAGGTTTCTCAAGCAATCATCAAAAGAGGATCCATAGACGGAGAAATCGTCCATGAAAACCTCACAAATCTTTTCTCAAAAATCAGAGAATATAGCCATCATGCATTTTTGAAAGGTATCAGGTGCATTACATAAACCAAAAGGCATATGTGTATAACCAAAAGTACCGAAAGGACAAGTAAAAGTGGTCTTAGCTTGATCATCAGCTGACACACGTATTTGAGAGAAACCAGAATAACCATCTAGAAAGCAAAAATGTGTATGTTTGGATAATCTTTCTAGCATTTGATCAATAAAAGGTAAGGGGTAATGATCCTTTTTAGAAGCCTTATTTAATTTAAGGAAATCAATTACCATCCTATATCCTATAATAATTCTTTGCGGAATCAATTCATCTTTATCATTAGGAACGACAGTAATACCTCCCTTCTTAGGAACACAATGGACAGGACTCACCCACTGACTATCAGCAATGGGATAGATTATACCTGCCTCAAGGAGCTTTAGTATTTCCTTTCTTACTACTTATTTCATCTTAGGATTCAACCGTCGTTGGTGATCAATAACTGGTTTGGCATCCTTCTCCAAATTTATTTTGTGTTGACATAGAGTGGGACTAATGCCCTTAAGATCATCAAGAGTATATCCAATAGCAGCACGGTGCTTCTTCAGAGTTTTCAATAATTTTTCTTCCTCCTTCTCTGAAAGGTTAGCACTAATAATAACATGATATATCTTATTTTCATCAAGATAAGCATATTTAAGAGTATCAGGCAATGGTTTAAGTTCAAACACGGGATCACCCTTGGGTGGAGGTGGATCCCCTAGGATTTCAACAGGCAAGTTATGTTTCAGAATAGGTCCCTGTTTAAAGAATACTTCATCTATTTCCCTTCTTTCATTCATAAACATATCATTTTCATGGTCTAGCAAATATTGTTCTAAAGGATCACTAGGAGGTACGGCAATAGAAGCAAGACCAATAATTTCATCTTTACTAGGAAATTCTTCTTCACGGTGTTGTCTACGAAATTTAGAGAAGTTAAACTCATGAGACATATCACCTAGACCAATAGTAATAACATCCTTTTCGCAGTCTATCCTAGAATTAACAGTGTTTAAGAAGGGTCTACCAAATATAATGGGACAAAAGCTATCTTGTGGAGAACCAAGAACAAGAAAATCAGCAGGATATTTAGTTTTCCCACACAAGACTTCAACATCTCTAACAATTCCAATGGGTGATATGGTATCTCTATTGGCAAGCTTAATGGTAACATCAATATCTTCTATCTCAGCAGGTGCAATATGATGCATAATTTCTTTGTATAAGTCATGAGGTATAGCACTAGCACTGGCACCCATGTCACATAAGCCATGATAACAATGATCTCCTATTTTAACTGAAATAACAGGCATGCCTACCACAGGTCTATGTTTATCTTTAGCACAAGGTTTAGCAATTCTAGCAGTCTCATCACAGAAATAAATAGCATGCCCATCAATATTATCAGCCAAGAGATCTTTAACCATAGCAATATTAAGTTCAACTTTAACTTGCTCAAGAGGTGTATAAGTTCTAATATTTCTTTTACGAACCACAGTTGAGGCTTTAGCATGATCTTTTATCCTAACAGGAAAAGGTGGTTTCTCAACGTAAGCAGTAGGAACAATAGGATCATTATAAGTGATAGTCTTTTCTTCAACTTTAATAGGTGTAGCTACTTTTACTTCTATGGGAGGATGATATTTAAACCACTTCTCCTTAGGGAGATCAACATGAGTAGCAAAAGATTCACAGAAAGAAGCTACTATCTCAGAGTCAAGTCCATATTTAGTGCTAAATTTACGGAAAACATCGGTATCCATAAAAGATTTAACACAATCAAACATAGGTGTCATACCTGACTCCTTACCTTCGTCGAGGTCCCAATCTTCAGATTTGCATTTAATTCTTTCCAATAAATCCCATTTGAATTCAATAGTCTTCATCATAAAAGAGCCAGCACAAGAAGTATCGAGCATGGTGGGATTGTTATCAGAAAGCCGAGCATAAAAATTTTCAATGATCATTTCTCTTGAGAGCTCATGATTGGGGCATGAATATAACATATATTTCAGCCTCCCCCAAGCTTGAGCGATGCTTTCTCCTTCGCGAGGCCAAAAATTATATATATAATTGCGATCACGATGAACAAAATGCATAGGATAAAACTTCTGATGAAATTCCAATTTCAATCGTTTGTAGTTCCATGACCCCACATCATCACATAGCCTATACCATGTCAATGCATCTCCCTTCAAAGATAAAGGGAAGACCTTATTCTTGATAACATCATCGGGTATACCTGCAAGCTTAAATAATCCACAAACCTCATCCACATATATTAGGTGCTCATCAGGATGTAATGTTCCATCTCCTGCAAAAGGATTAGCTAGCAGTTTTTCTACCATACCCGAAGGAATTTCAAAGTAGACGTTTTCATTTTCATTTTCAGTAGGTTTAGTAGGTTGAGGAGCAACTCTTTGATCTACTGATCGGGGTGAAGATACCCCGAACAAGCCCCTCAGAGGATTACTTTCCATAGTAACAAGTGACAGTAAATTTCAGCACACTATATAAATTTTTCCTTACCAAATTCCACCTACCAAAGGCGCTTCACTCCCCGGCAATGGCACCAGAAAAGAATCTTGATGACCCACAAGTATAGGGTATATATTGTAGGCCTTTCGATAAGTAAGAGTGTCGAACCCAACGAGGAGCAGAAGGAAATGATAAGCGGTTTTCAGCAAGGTATTCTCTGCAAGCACTGAAATAATAGGTAACAGATAGTTTTGTGATAAGATAATTTGTAACGAGCAACAAGTAACAAAAGTAAATACAGTGCAGCAAGGTGGCCCAATCCTTTTCGTAGCAAAGGACAAGCCTAGACAAACTCTTATATGAAGGAAAACTCTCCCGAGGACACATGGGAATTATCGTCAAGCTAGTTTTCATCACGTTCATATGATTCACGTTCGGTACTTTGATAATTTGATATGTGGGTGGACCGGTGCTTGGGTGCTGTTCTTACTTGAACAAGCATCCCACTTATGATTAACTCCTATTGCAAGCATCCGCAACTACAAAAGAAGTATTAAGGTAAACCTAACCATAGCATGAATCATATGGATCCAAATCAGCCACTTACGAAGCAACGCATAAACTAGGGTTTAAGCTTCTGTCACTCTAGCAACCCATCATCTACTTATTACTTCCCAATGCCTTCCTCTAGGCCCAAATAATGGTGAAGTGTCATGTAGTCGACGTTCACATAACACCACTAGAGGAGGGACAACATACATCTCATCAAAATATCGAACGAATACCAAATTCACATGACTACTAATAGAAAGACTTCTCCCATGTCCTCAGGAACAAACGTAACTAAAGCATATTCTTGTTCATAATCAGAGGAGTATTAATATGCATAAAGGATCTGAACATATGATCTTCCACCAAATAAACCAACTAGCATCAACTACAAGGAGTAATCAAGACTACTAGCAACCTACAGGTACCAATCTCATACTTAGAGACAAGAATTGGATACAAGAGATGAACTAGGGTTTGAGAGGAGATGGTGCTGGTGAAGATGTTGATGGATATTGGCCCTCTCCCGATGAGAGGAGCGTTGGTGATGGCGATGGAGATGATTTCCCCCTCCCAGAGGGAAGTGTCCCCGGCAGAACAGCTCCGCCAGAGCCCTAGATTGGTTCCGCCAAGGTTCCGCCTCGTGGCGGCGGAGTCTCGTCCCAAAAGCTTGTTTATAATTTTTCTTCGGACGAAAGACTTCATATAGCAGAAGATGGGCACCGAAGGGCCAACAGGGGGCCCACGAGGCAGGGGGCGCGCCCAGGGGGGTAGGGCGCGCCCCCCACCCTCGTGGCTAGGGTGTGGGCCCCCTCTGGTATTTCTTCCGCTCAGTATTTTTTATTATCTCCAAAAATAACTTCCGTGGAGTTTCAGGACTTTTGGAGTTGTGCAGAATAGGTCTCTAATATTTGCTCCTTTTCCAGCCCAGAATTCCAGCTGCCGGCATTCTCCCTCCTTATGTAAACCTTGTAAAATAAGAGAGAATAGGCATAAGTATTGTGACATAAATGTGTAATAACAGCCCATAATGCAATAAATATCAATATAAAAGCATGATGCAAAATGGACGTATCAGTGGGCAGGTGTGGCCCGGCGTCCCTGAGGCTGCCGCCCAAGAGGCCCCGCCAAGTCTCTCAGCCCTTGAGAGTCACGCCCCGGACCTCGGCCAGCTTCGCCTGAACCTTGAAGCTCTCCGCAAGAGGAAAGGGCCTCCAAGCTGCAGTAGTGACGCCTACTGGCCGCTGATGCAGAGGAAGTACATAGCCATAGACGAGTAAGTACCTTGTCCTCGTGATTTCCCATGTGTCGCATCCTTTCCTGACAATGGCTCCTCGGGATCCCTTCGGCTAAGGCGGAAAAACCTCTTCGGAAGCGTCCCCCAGAAGTCCTTGGCCCGTTCTTGATACCGAGCCCCCCGCGCGAGGTGTCGGGCCGGTCCAAGAGGCGGATGCGCCGCTGGGGGGCCGTGAGCCTGCGTTTCCAGCATCCTTCCTTCGCGGTCTGGCCTGTGGTGTAGGAGGCGTGCCGAGGGCTCCTCCACTGGTCACCTCCGGTGGCTGGGCGATTCCAGCGTCGGCTTCATCCTCGAGCAGTGAGACCGTGCCGCCCAGCGCCTTCGCGAGGCCCGGGGAGCGGCCGGGAAGGCACCGGCCTCCAACCCCTTGCCAGAGGCAGGCGAGCCGCTCCACGCCTGTCTGATAGCCCCTGGCGCGGTGGATGGGCTTGGCCGCGGGCTGGAGCTCGCGTGCAGATGCGGCGCCATCCGCCATGAGCTTTTCCGGGAAGCGATGGGCGCGCTGAGTCGGTTGGAGAAGAGCTTGCCGATGTCGACACCCGCCTCAAGATGGAGGACCTCCTCTTGGCGCGTGAGTGGCACTAGTTGAAGGTCGCCATCAACCTCGGGCATCTTCAGCATGAGCGCGCCAACGCGAGTGCCGCGGTGTCTCTTGCAGCTTCTCGCGAAGCTTGCGCCCGCGCTCTGGAGGAAGCCAGGGATGCCGACTGCCGCCGTGAAGTGGCCGAGGAGCGAGAGCGGGAGCTTCAAGCCTCGAACGCCGCCCTCGAGCGGTAGATCCAAGCGCGAAAGGCTGCCTTGACAGCATCACTGAGCGAGGCCCGCTCCGACGAGAAGGAGGTTCAGTAACGTGAGGAGGCGCTGGCGCTGGAGGTCCTAGAGCGCAGCCTGGAGCTTGAGCGGCTGGAGGTGAGGGAGTGCCAGGTAGCCACGGCTGAGGATGCTGTCACCGCTCGGGAGGTTAGAGTTCAGCAGGAGGTCGACTAGAGGGTGGCGAAGGCTCGCGCGGCTCTCGCCGACGAGTATCGCCTGAAATTTCAGCTTCAGGAGGCCGAGCTTGGGGGCAGGACCTCCGCCCTCAGGACGAAGCTAGACGCGGCGGAGCAGCGCGAGAAGGCCGCCAAGGAGGCTCAAGCCTCCGCTCAAGCCGACCTGGTCTCCACCCGCGCCGACCTGTCTTCACTTCAGCAACAGGTCGAGGATGTCACGTCCCTCGCGGAGAAGACCACGAACGAAGCAAATCACCGTCGAATGATGCAACGCGAGTGTGCCTCGATGTACAAGGACCTCAGGGTCAAGGCCAACCGAGCTTTGTACACCATCTGCGAGGAGAGCGTCTCTCACCCGCACGAGGACGACGACGCTAGCCACCTCCACTTCTTCACCGAGATCGTAACCCGCCAGGAGGACCGGGCCGGGAGGGCTTGCGAGCTTGTTGAAGAGAGAAGCCGGGGCCTTCTCGGGCGCGCGTGCTCACGCGTCTTCTGCCACCTCCTCAACCTTGACCCCCACTTCGACTTTGATGCCGTGCTAGCCCCCGTGCCCAGGGTCATCCAGGACAATCTGGCAGGCTGGCTGGACGACCATGTGGACAATCTAGTGGCGGAGTTCGCTCTTGAGGATGACACGGCTGTGATTGCGGCCGAGGGAGGCGGCGCAGGAGATGACGGCGAGGGCGACGAGGACGATGCTGGTAGCAACGCTGGTGATGCGGATGATGCCGATGAGGACGACGCCGGCGGCAGCGCATCCGGCTAGCCCTGCATTTCCCTCCTTGCTCTGACCTGTATGCAAACAACCTTCGAACATAGCCTCGCAAGGCGTGAACGCATTTTTGAAGGGGGGGCCTTGTAATGTATGAAATGATGATATGTTTTTGAAGTAGGGTTTGGAATGTGCCATCGCGAGCCTGTGGGCTCCTCGAACGGGGGTAGTTGCTGCAACTTATCTTGGTTCCGTAGGTCTTGAGTGGGTCCTGATGTCACGGAAGCGCCCTTCCCTAGAGACGAGCCCTTCGGGGCCTCATGAGGTTTTAAGCCTCCCGAGGAGCCTGCTGGCCCACACAAGAGGGCCTCGCGAGGAGCCGATTTGCCGGATTACGGCAAGGTGTGCGCGCGGTGATTGTACTCCTGACCCCGGGGGGCCTTCGCGTCTCCGGGGCTGGCCCGAACATGCTAGACGCGTGCATACCACGCCCAGCCCCCGCTCGCGGGGCGCTTGCAGGGGGAGCGGGCGTGAGCCTCACTGTCAAACACAAAGCCAGAAAGCAAGAAATTGGCACGAGTCAAGAAAGTTTCCTCCCCCCGTTTTTCTTTTAGTAAACACACGAAATTCCAAATCTCATTCCAAAAGGCGGCAAGCTGGGTTACAGAAAGAAAGGCGAAATTAAATGGCCGCGTCCGGCACCTAGCTAGTCTTCTTGTCTTCTCACCAGCGTGGAGCTAAGTGCTTCCACTAGGCATAGGCATAGTCATTGGGGGAAAGTGTCAACGGCCAGCACGGAGCATGGTGCTTCCACTTGGACGTGGGCGGGAGCCCCCGTGAGGCCCGAGGGCGGCACTCAGGAGACTCCGGGGTGTGTACAGCCCCACTCATTATTACATGAGAGTGTCACGAGCAGAGACCTTCACATGCATGGGGCCTTGCTTCGTGGTGCCTGGCGAGGGCCCCGCCCTGCGCCCCCCCGACCACCATTGGGGCGTCCGGAAACCAGGACGAGGCCAAGGGGCAAGGGGGACGCTAGCGGTGCCCTCGGTGACCGCAGGCCCTCCACCGGGGGAAGGACTCGCTGGCGCCTTCCCCGGCAGAGGACCTACCTCCGTGCAGCGCCTTGCTCCATGCGACGCGGGGGAGGCCCTGGCTCCGGGCTCGCCCCGCACAGCCCCTAGTGCACTTCGCCCGCCTGCAGCGGGGCCATCGTCCTGGGGTCCCTGGCCGCCGCTGCGACTTGGTTCACCGGCGGTCCACGGTTAGCGTAATCGTTCTCCTGAGATATCGGCTGTTGTCGTTGAAGGTGTTGGTGACGATCCGGGGCGGCTCGCGAAGAGCCTTGGCTCCATGTGCTCCCAACACCCAGCCTGGTGAGGAGAACTGGCCGGGGCCTTCTCTTGACGCGTACTACAGGTCCATCATGGAAGATACGTAGGCGTCTGGAGTTGCTGCGCCAGAGTCGTTGTCTAGATGTCCCGCATTGTTGGCCACCAGGCTCGGCGCCAGACTATGATGGCCGCAGGGTGGCATCCCGGTGCGGCCCCAGGAGGGACCGCCCTAGTTCGCCTCGCCCGGGGGTAGCGTAGTCGGGAAAGGACGATCGGCGCTGCGTGCCGGGTTAGCACCGCTAGGTCCCCCAGGTGCTCCAGGGAGGGGCGCGTGAGCGTGGCAGGGGCCCCATGCGCCCCTGCCACAGCTTGCGACGTAGGCAGGGTGCAGAAGGGTGACGCGCCCCTACAGGCGGCATCAAGCAGCTCGGCGACCCGCTCTAGCAGGGCATCGCGGCCGCCTTCCGCTAACCTGCACCGCAGCAGCTCCCGTGCCATGATGAGCGTGGCTTGCATGTTCGCCTGCTCCCGGCGAGTTTGTGGCACCGTCGCCATGGCGTAGCTCGAATATCGCATGGCGGCGCGGTTGCGGCGTGGCGCGAGGGCGGGCGACGGCGGCCCTCGTCGCCCGTGGCCGACAGCACCGGGCGGCGTGCGGGCTGAGAAGAGCACAGAGTGGAGATCCTCTTGCCTGACAGCACCGCCCGGGCAGGCCGAACAACCCAGTGTTCAACATGAGCCCCGGGGGCGTTAGCCATCAGAACTGCGGGGTGGTGGCGGATCGGTTGGCAGAAGAGAGTCTCTGACGCACACCTACCTGGCGCGCCAAATGTCGGATTTCGGGTTCCGCACACCCTTGAGAGGTTCAAACTCTGGGTTGCGTGCGAAGAAGTCATCGTCCCCAGTCTGCCTACTCGCTAATCTCACAGCCTAGCTTGACGAACTGTAAGGAAAAGGGACACAGCAGTTTACCCAGGTTCGGGCCACCTTGCGGTGTAAAACCCTACTCCTGCTTTGTGGTAGATTGGCCTCGAGGGGCTGAGGATGAACTAGTACAGTGGCGAACAACCTCGGGAGGAGAGGTGTTCTTGTGCTCGAGTGAGCCGGTGGGAGTGAGGATGGTCTGAATGATCTGTCCCGGTTCCAACCCTTCTATGGTGGTGGTGCTGCTCTACTTATAGTGGCCTTGGTCCTCTTCCCAAATGAAGGCGGGAAGGGATCCCACAACGGCCAAATTCGAAGGGAGACAACTAGTACATGTTATCCTGACAAAAGTAGTCTTCACCTGCAAAAGCCTCTGGTCGTGACACCGTGGTGGGCTCGGCGATGACCTCCGTCCTGGCGGTCTTGGTCTTGTTGCATGAGAATGGAAACCTTTGGCTGATTCCTCGGGACTCCGCGCCTGCGCTTGCCTATTTAGAACCAAAGAGGAAACTGCTGCACTGCGCCCGCTGACGCCCGCCTGGCCTTGGTTGTCATGGCTCACGTCATCCGAACCTCGCGAGGTGAGGCTTGCATAGGAATCTCCGCTCCTCAGGAGACTGCCTGAGGAGGCCGCTCCTGCTGAAGGTCCTAGTGTCGTCCGCCTCACGAGCCTTGGCCTCTCGCGAAGGTCTTGAGTTGTTGTCACTGAAGCTAGGCCATACCAGGCCGTTGATGGAGCCATGCCGTGGGCCGCTGGCAGGCAAGTCTGGGTACCCCCGTTCCCAGAACGCCGACAGCCCTGAAGAATGTCGATGCATAGGCGGCTGCAAAGAAAACGGCCGGTGACAAGGCGCTGGCCGAGCTTGAGAAGGCTAGGCTCGCTGCTGATCAACACAAGGCTAGAGTAACAGAAGTGCAAGTGGAGCTCCAAGATGCCGCCAAGAAGCTGGAGGTCCTTGAGAAGGTGAAGGAGGAGCGATCCTCCCGGCAGTCCAAGGCAGAGAAGGAGCTCCAGCAGGCAAGCCCGAAGCGTGAGGTGTTCGGAAAGAGCTCCGCCAAGTCGGGCAAATTGCAAATGGTAAGAAATAATTACTTTAGAGTGTGCTCGGAGGCAACAGGTTCGCTCTGCTGACGCGGGTCTGGCGCTCCGCAGGCCTCTTCTCCGAACTTCCAATGAATGCGGCGAAGCACTATGAGACTCTCGAGGAGGACTCCACGCAGTGGCTCTTCTATTCACAGTTTCCGGATTCCGAGCGTCCTCCCCTCCTCAGTAATCAAATGAAGTAGCTGATGGAGATGCATCGGATGTTCGAGCTGGCCATGAAGGACTGATGACCCACAAGTATATCGGATCAATTGTAGCAATTTCGATAAGTAAGAGTGTCGAACCCAACGAGGAGTAGAAGCAAATGACAAGTGGTTTTCAACAAGGTAATTTCTGCAAGCGCTGAAATTGTAAGTAACAGAGTAGTTTGATAGCAAGATAATTTGTAACTAGCAAGTAATGATAGTGCCAACAAAAGTGCAGCAAGGTAGCCCAATCCTTTTGAGGCAAAGGACAGGCCAAAACGGTCTCTTATAATAAGCAAATTGTTCTTGAGGGTACACGGGAATTTCATCTAGTCACTTTCATCATGTTGATTCGATTCATGTTCACTACTTTGATAATTTGATATGTGGGTGGACCGGTGCTTAGGTGTTGTTCTTACTTGAACAAACCTCCTACTTATGATTAATCCCCTTGCAAGCATCCACAACTACGAGAAAAGTATTAAGAATAAATTCTAACCATAGCATTAAACTTTTGGATCCAATCGGTCCCTTACAGAATATCGCATAAACTAGGGTTTAAGCTTCTGTCACTCTCGCAACCCATCATCTTATAACTACTCCACAATGCATTCCCTTAGGCCCAAAATATGGTGAAGTGTCATGTATTCGACGTTCACATGACACCACTAAGGGAATCACAACATACATACTATCAAAATATCGAACACATATCAAGTTCACATGATTACTTGCAACATGATTTCTCCCGTGACCTCAAGAAAAAAAGTAACTACTCACAAATGACCTCAAGATCAGAGGGGTATTAAATAGCATGTTGGATCTGGACATATAATCTTCCACCAAATAAACCATATAGTAATCAACACTACTAGTCACCCACAAGCACCAATCTATAGTTCTGGTACAAAGATTGAACACAAGAGATGAACTAGGGTTTGAGAGGAGATGGTGCTGTTGAACATGTTGATGGAGATTGCCCTCCCCAAGATGGCAGAGTTGTTGGTGATGATGATGACGATGATTTCCCCCTCCGGGAGGGAAGTTCCCCTGGTGGAATCACTCCGCCGGAGGGCAAAAGTGCTCCTGCCCAAGTTTCGCCTCGAGACGGCGGCGCTCCCTCCCGAAAGTCTTCTCCTTATTTTTTCTAGGTCAAAATGACTTATATACTAGAAGATGGGCACCGGAGGTGGGCTGGGCTGAGCACAACCCACCAGGGAGCGCCTGGGGGGCCAGGCGCGCCCTGGTGTCTTGTGCTCACCAGGTGGCCTCCCTCCAGTGGTTATTTGCTCTAGTATTTCTTATTTATTCCATAAAAAATCCTCGTGAAGTTTCAGCTCATTTGTAGTTGTGCAGAATAGGTAGCCTGACGTAGCTTTTTCAGGTCCAGATTTCCAGCTGCCGGAATTGTCCCTCTTTGTGTGTACCTTGCATATTATGAGAGAAAAGCCATTAGAATTACTCCAAAAACATTATTATAAATAAAAACATTATAAATAACAATATGTAAACATGATGCAAAATGGACGTATCAACTCCCCCAAGCTTAGACCTCGCTTGTCCTCAAGCGAAAACCGAAATCGAAAAACATGTCCACATGCTTAGAGAGAGAGAGAGGTGTCGAGAAAAACAAAATACAGACATAGAAGCATCATGTAGATTATTATAACAGCAACAAACTTTAACAGAAAACTTCTGTCATAGACTTCTCATGAATAAGTAACAATTCATCACACTGTCGAAGTATAAAGCAGAAACTCTATCGGAAACCAACAAACTATGTTCTCAGTTAGCTTTGCAACTACAATTCATCATCTTTTCAGGAAGGGTCACATATCGGAGCCTTTAGGCAAGTCCACATACTCAACCATCATATAGTCTTCTATGATTTCTAACATTCACCGCATACACATGAGCAAAACGTTTCAATGGGACACATAGAAAGAAAGGGGCTTATAGTTTCGCCTCCCAATGTATTCACCTCAAGGGTGATGTCAACAATAATAACTCATGCTACCCATATTGAACTAGACATATGTGCCTAGATCTTTCGTCACCACATGATGCTTGCCAAAGGAGAAAAATAAAAAGGAATAGAGAGAAAAACTTTGACTCTTGCATAAAAGTAAATACATAAAAGTAAAAGATAGTCCCTTCGCAAAGGGAAGCAGAGGTTGCCATGCGCTTATTTGTTTGTATACTCAACCCCTTAGTGCAAAAGAATGTAACGTTATATTGCCCCTTATGATAGCAACCTTTATTATGCAGTCTGTCGCTTTTATTCTTTGCTGTCACAATTTCGTACAACACTCAATTTTCTCTTACACTAAATGATCTTTCACTTTTAGAAGCAAATTTTATTGCCTTATTGCACCGATGACAACTTACTTGAAGGATCTTACTCAATCCTTAGGTAGGTATGGTGGACTCTTGAAAATAAGATTTGGGTTTAAGCGTTTTTTGATGCACAAGTAGTATCTCTACTTAGTGCGGAATTTTTGGCTAGCAAAGATGGGGGGCAAGCACCACATGTTGTAGGATCTATGACAATATAAATTCTATGTGAATATGAACAAACATAAATCATTACGTTGTCTTCCTTGTCCAACATCAACCATTTTGGCATATAATATTTTGATGGGGGCTCACAATCACAAAAGATTTCCAGGATAGTGTATTTGTATGTGAATCTTCTCCTCCCTTATTAATTCTTTCATGAGTTGCATCATTGACCAATGCTATGTTTGTCAATCTCTAATAAAATTTTCTACTTATACTTTTCCTTATGTGGTGTCATTACCTACCATAAGATTAGCATATGATCTTTATTTATTTATTTTCTTTCTTTTTGTTGGAACATGAAAGTAAAGAAAGCAAAAACTCAAACTAAACTTTATTATATATCTCGTACACGATTACAAGGATAGATCACTAAGCAAACTCTCAAAAAGAAAGATAGAACTAAACTTTTATTCATCTAAAGCAAAAGATAACTAAGGATCAAACAAAAATAAGTAAAGGCAAAAGATAGTGGGGGTGATACAATACCGGGGCACCTCCCCCAAGCTTGGCGGAAGCCAAGGGGAGTGCCCATACCCGATACTCAGTTTTCTTTTGGTGATGAAGAAGAAGGTGGTGGTGATGATGTAGAGGGTTTGTCCTTCTTCCACATCTTACACTTGAGGATGGAAAATTCCTCCTTCAATTCACCGATCTCCTGCTCAAGCTCGAGTACCTTTTTGCATAAATCTTGCTTATTTTCCTACAAAAGGCGGAAGGATATAAACTGAACCTTAGGCCTCTTTGCTTTGTTGGGGAGGCTTGACTTCTTGAATTCCAGATGCATGTCCCCAGGTTGAGGCAATGGGGTTCGTCCTCGTCGGAGCTCGTCTCCGCCTCCTTCTCCCTAGGATAATAGTCTTCCTCTTCCTTTGAAGTCCAGCCATAATGCTCCACATCCCCATAAGACTTGGGGTTTGCGATAAAATCAGCAACATAGCTCTCACCCTTAGAGTCTTGGGATGACATATTTTCAGATATATCAGGAAAACAACAAGAAAAGAAAACAAAATATTTCTCCACGATACGGTGGTCAATAGGTTCGGGGGGTATATAAAGATTTTTTATCTTGGGAAACAAGCAAACAGGAGAAAAACAGAGTCCGGAAGGTACGCGAGGTGGGCACAACCCACCTGGGCGCGCCTGGCACCCTGGTGTCTTGTGCCCACCAGGGTGACCTTCCTGGTTGTTTCTCATTTTCCTAATATTTGTTATTTTCCAAAACGGACAGAAAATATTTTTGCAGATTTTTTTGGAGTCCATTTACTTACCGTATCATGTACCTCCTCTTTTTACACGATTCTGGAGTGTTCCGGAAGGTCTCTTTTATGTGTTCTTCCGGTGTCATAGTTTGGATAATATTACTTTCAATATTAATGGGCGTACCTGAGATATAATGTTTTATTCGTTGCCTTAACAACCTTCGGGTTAGTACCTTCGGCATTATCTATTTTGATAGCTCCAGACCGATAAACCTCCTTGATAACATAGGGTCCTTCCCATTTGGAGAGGAGTGTTCCTGCAAAGAATCTGAAACGAGAGTTGTACAAAAGAACATATTCTCCAACTTTGAACTCACGCTTGTGGATTCTTTTATCATGCCATCGTTTAACTTTTTCTTTAAATAACTTGGCATTTTCATAAGATTGGGTTCTCCATTCATCTAATGAGCTACTATCAAATAACCTCTTTTCACCAGCAAGTTTAAAATCATAGTTGAGTTCTTTGATTGCCCAATATGCTTTATGTTCTAACTCAAGAGGCAAATGACAAGCTTTTCCATAAACCATTTTATAAGGAGACATACCCATCGGATTTTTATATGCTGTTCTATAAGCCAAAAGTGCATCGTCTAATTTCTTAGACCAATTCTTCCGGGACCTATTGACAGTCTTTTTGCAAAATTTATTTTATTTCTCTATTGCTAAGTTCAACTTGACCACTAGACTATGATAAGGTGATGCAATTCTATGGTTAACATCATACTTGGCAAGCATTGTATGGAAAGCACCATGAATAAAGTGTGAATCACCATCAGTCATTAAATATCTAGGGACTCCAAACCTTGGGAAAATAACTTCCTTAAGAATTTTAATAGAGGTGTTGTGATCAACACTACTAGTTGGAATAGCTTCTACCCACTTTGTAACATAATCAAGAACAACCAAAAAATGTGTATACCCGTTAGAGGAAGGAAAAGGTCCCATGTAATCAAAACCCCAAACATCAAATGGTTCAACAGCAAGTGAATAATTCATAGGAATTTCTTAATGCTTATCGATATTACCTATTCTTGGACATTCATCGCAAGATAAGCCGAACTTACGAGCATCCTTGAAAAGAGTAGGCCAATAAAACCCAGACTGCAATACCTTGTCAGCAGTTCTGTCTCCCGCATGATGCCCTCCATAAGCTTCGGAGTGACATTTCCGTAGGATTTGTCCCTGTTCATGCTCAGGTACACAACGTCTAATAATACCATCTACTCCTTTATAAAGATGTGGGTCATCCCAAAAGTAATGTCTTAAATCATAGAATAATTTTTCTTTTGTTGGTACGTAAAGCTAGGTGGTAAATATTTAGCAACAATGTAATTAGCATAGTCATCATACCAAGGACTGTTATGAGAAACATTTATTGCAGCTGACTGCTCATCAAGAAAACTATCATCAATAGGTAGGGGTCATCAAGGACATTCTCCAACCTAGACAAGTTATCAGCTACAGGGTTCTTTGCTCCCTTTCTATCAGTGATATGTAAATCAAATTCTTGTAGCAAGAGAACCCATTGAATAAGCCTAGGTTTAGCATCTTTCTTTTCCATAAGATATTTAATAGCAGTGTGGTCGATGTGAACAATTACTTTTGAATCAACAATGTAAGATCAAAATTTATCACAAGCAAACACCACTGCTAGAAATTCCTTTTCAGTATTAGCATAATTTCTTTGAGCACCGTCTAGAGTTTTACTAGCATAATGAATAACATTTAGTTTCTTGTCAGCTCTTTGTCGTAGAACAACACCAACAGCATAATCACTAGCATCACACATAATTACAAAAGGCAAGTTCTAGTCAAGTGGTTGAACAATATGTGCAGAAATTAAGGCTTTCTTGAGTGTTTCGAAGGCTTATAAACAATCATCATCAAAAACAAAAGGAACATCCTTTTGCAAAAGATTTGTAAGTGGCCTAGAAATTTTAGAGAAGTCTTTGATAAATCTGCTATAGAAACCAGCATGACCTAAGAAACTACGAATACCTTTGATATCTTTAGGACATGGCATTTTCTCAATTGCATCAACCTTAGCTTTGTCCACTTCAATACCTCTTTCAGAAATTTTATGGCCCAAAACAATACCTTCATTAACCATAAAGTGCCACTTGTCCTAATTCAAGGCAAGATTTGATTGCTCGCATCTCTGCAAAACTCGATCAAGATTGCTTAAACAATCATCAAAAGACTTCCCATAAACAGAAAAGTCATCCATGAAAACTTCAACAATATTTTCACAAAATTTAGAGAATATAGAAGTCATACATATTTGAAAGGTAGCAGGTGCATTGCATAACCCAAAAGGCATACGTCTATAAGCATAAGTTCCAAAGGGACAAGTGAAAGTGGTCTTTTCTTGATCAGGTTGAGAAACAGGTATTTGTGAAAAACTAGAGTATCCATCAAGGAAGCAAAAATGTGTGTGCTTAGATAATCTTTCTAGGATTTGATCAATAAAAGGCGGAGGGTAATGATCTTTTATAGTTGTTTTGTTTAATTTTCTAAAATCAATTACCATTCTATAGCCTGTATCAATTCTTTCTAGAATAAGTTCATTCTTATCATTAGGAACAACAGTAATACCTTCCTTCTTAGGGACGCAATGAATAGGACTTAGCCATCTACTATCAGCTATAGGATAGATTATACCTGCTTCTAGAAGCTTTAATATTTCCGTTCTTACCACTTCCTTCATCTTTGGATTTAACCGACGTTGGTGATCAACAACGGGTTTAGCATCAAGTTCCATGTTAATCTTGTGCTGGCATAGAGTGGGACTAATGCCCTTTAAATCATAAAGAGTATATCCAATAGTAGCTTGGTGCTTCCTTAGAACTTTCAATAATCTTTCTTCTTCATGTTCTGAAAGGTTAGCACTAATTATAACATGATATATCTTCTTCTCATCAAGATAAGCATATTTGAAAGTGTCTAGCAATTGTTTTAGTTCAAACACAGGATCACCTTTAGGTGGAGGAGGACCTCCTAGAGTTTCCATAGGCAAATTGTGTTTAAGCAGAGGACGTTGTTCAAAGAAAATCTTATCTATTTCATTTCTTTCATGCATATGTAAATCATTTTCATGGTCTAGCAGATATTGTTCTAGAGAATCAGTAGGAGGCACAGCCATAGAAGCAAGACCAATTATTTCATCCTTACTAGGCAATTCTTTTTTATGAGGTTTTCTACTAAACTTGGAAATATTAAACCCATGAGACTTATCACCAAAGCTAACACTGAAAGTTTATTTCTCACAATCTGTTTTAGCATTAACGATGTTCAAGAAAGGTCTACCAAAGATAATGACACAAAAATCATCTTGTGGGGAACCAAGAACAAGAAAATCAGTAGGGTATTTTATTTTCCCACACAAGACTTCAACATCTCTAACAATCCCAATTGGTGAAATAGTATCTCTATTAGCAAGTTTAATAGTAACATCTATGTCTTCTATCTCTGCGGGTGTTATATCATTCATAATTTCTTGATATACGGTAAAGGGAATAGCACTCACGCTAGCACCTATGTCACATAAACCTTGATAACAGTGATCTCCTATTTTAACTGAGACAACTACCATGCCAACAACAGGTCTATGTTTATCCTTTTTATCGGGTTTGGCAATTCTAGCAGCTTCTTCATAGAAGTAAATAACACGCCCATCTATATTTTCTTCCAGGAGATCCTTAACCATAGCAACACTTGGTTCTACTTTGATTTGTTCATCAGGTTTAGGTGTTCTAATATAACTTTTGTTGACCATAGTTGAAACTTTAGCATTTTATTTGATCCTAACAGGGAAAGATGGTTTCTCAATATAAGCAGTAGGAACAACTGGATCAACATTATAAATAATAGTTTCCTCTTTAGCTAGTAGCGGTTCTTTAATTTCTTCTTTAATAGGTGGGTGATATTTAAACCACTTCTCCTTAGGGAGATCAACATGAGTAGCAAATGATTCACAAAAGGAGGCTACTATCTCAGAGTCAAGTCCATATTTAGTGCTAAACTTTTGAAAAGCATCGGTATTCACAAAAGATTTAACACAATCAAAATTGAGCTTAATACCCGACTCTTTACCTTCATCGAGTTCCCAATCTTCAGAGTTGCATTTAATTCTTTCCAAAATAACCCACCGGAATTCAATAGTTTTCTTCATAAAAGAACCAACACAAGAAGTATCAAGCATGGATCGATCATTATGAGAAAGCCGGGCATAAAAATTCTGGATAATAATTTCTCTTGAGAGCTCATGATTGGGGCATGAATATAACATTGACTTAAGCCTCCCCCAAGCTAGAGCGATACTTTATCCTTCACGAGGCCATAAATTATATATGTAATTCCGATCACGATGAACTAGATGCATAGTATATTTTTTTTGGTGAAACTCCAATTTCAATCGATTCCAATTCCAAGATCTAATATCATCGCATAGCCTATACCATGCCAATGCTTTTCCCTTCAAAGATAAAGGGAAAACCTTCTTCTTAACTTCATCTCCGGGTAAACCTACAAGCTTAAACAATCCACAAATTTCTTCCACATATATCAAGTGCATATCAGGATGTTCGGTTCCATCTCCTGCATAAGGATTAGCTAGCAGTTGTTCTATCATACCTGAAGGAATTTCATATTCAATATTTTCAGTAGGTGCAGTAGGTTGAGGGGTAACAAATTGTGGTTCCGGTCGAGGTGGAGATACCCCGAACAAACCCCTCAAAGGATTGTTTTCCATAGTAACAAGTGATAATAAATTTCAGCACGTAGTAATAATTTTTCCTTACCAATTTCCACTTACCAAGAGCACTACACTCCCCGGCAACGGCGCAAGAAAATAGCCTTGATGACCCACAAGTATATGGGATCAATTTTAGCGTTTTCGATAAGTAAGAGTGTCGAACCCAACAAGGAGCAGGAGGAAATGATAAGTGGTTTTCAGCAAGGTAATTTCTGCAAGCGCTGAAATTCAAAGTAACACAGTAGTTTGATAGAAGATAATTTGTAACGAGCAAGTAATGATAGTAGTAACAAAAGTGCAGCAAGGTAGCCCAATCCTTTTGAGGCAAAGGACAGGCCAAAATGGTCTCTTATAATGAGCAAAGCGTTCATGAGGGTACACGGGAATTTAATCTTGTCACTTTCATCATGTTGGTTCTATTTGTGTTCGCTACTTTAATAATTTGATATATGGGTGGATCGGTGCTTATGTGCTGTTCTTACTTGAAGAAACCTCCTACTTATGATTAACCCTCTCGCAAGCATCCGCAACTACGAGAAAAGTATTAAGAATAAATTCTAACCATAGCATTCAACTTTTGGATCCAATCGGTCCCTTACGGAATACCACATAAACTAGGGTTCAAGCTCTGTCACTCTCGCAACCCATCATCTAATAACTACTCCACAATTCATTCCCTTAGGCCCAAAATATGGTGAAGTGTCTTGTAGTCGATGTTCACATGACACCACTAAGGGAATCACAACATACATACTATCAAAATATCGAACACATATCAAGTTCACGTGATTATATACTTGCAACATGATTTCTCCCGTGACCTCAAGAACAAAAGTAACTACTCACAAATGATAATCATGCTCAATATCATAGGGGTATTAAATAGCATATTGGATATGAACATATAATCTTCCACCAAATAAACCATATAGTAATCAACTACAAGATGTAATCAACACTACTAGTCACCCACAAGCACCAATCTGTAGTTCCGGTACAAAGATTGAACACAAGAGATGGACTAGGGTTTGAGAGGAGATGGTGCTGTTGAAGATATTGATGGAAATTGCCCTCCCCAAGATGGGATAGTTGTTGGTAATGATGATGACGATGAGTTCCCCCTCCGGGAGGGAAGTTCCCCCGGCGGAATCGCTCCGCTGGAGAGCAAAATTGCTGCTGCCCAAGTTCCGCCTCGAGGCGGCGGCGCTCCATCCCGAAAGTCTTATCCTTATTTCTACTAGGTCAAAATGACTTATATACTAGAAGATGGGCACCGGAGGTGGGCTGGGCTGAGCACAACCCACCAGGGCGCGCCTGGGGGGGGGGGGGGGGGGCGGGCGCGCCCGGGTGTCTTGTGCTCACCAGGTGCCCCCCTCCGATGGTTATTTGCTCCAGTATTTCTTATTTATTCCATAAAAAATCCTTGTGAAGTTTCAGCTCATTAGGAGTTGTGCAGAATAGGTAGCCTGACGTAGCTTTTTCAGGTCCAGATTTCCAGCTGCCAGAATTCTCCCTCTTTGTGTGTACCTTGCATATTATGAGAGAAAATGCATTAGAATTACTCCAAAAAACATTATTATGAATAAAAACACTATAAATAACAGTAGGTAAACATGATGCAAAATGGACGTATCAAGGACCTCTGTGTCAGTCTGTGGCCCGTCGAGCCCATACCGGACACCTACTTCGGCCTTGTGCAGAAGCTGCGGGAGGCGCTGCTCCGGTTGATGCCATGAAGCGCTCATTATGCCTTGAGGGGGCGAGGCTTGTGTTTGCGAAGACCATGGTGCATTGGCTGAAGATTAATCCAACGGACATGGCCGCTGGTCCTCTGCCCAAAGGAAAAGAGCACTGCCGCCCTGAGCAATACTTTGCACAGGTGATGAATGGCGCGCGGGCGATAGAGGGCCAGTGTTCAAAAGATGTACTGCTTGAATGACTGTATTAATTTTGTATCAATTGGAACTTATGCTTTATGATGCGTCCGTCTAACTTATGTCATGATTTTAATTTTGACTCCTATTTGGCTGTATGTTTATTCTGAAAGCTACCAGTCATCGGCATCAGCCCCCAGGTGAATATCACGAGGGGTTTTTTGTCTCTGCATTGTAACCCTTTGCCAGTGTATTGGTGCCCGGAGGCGATAGCGCATGAGCAAAACTAGGCAATCAAGCTATTCGGTTTTACTGCTTTCACTTAGCCTTAGGAGCCTGACGGTGGGGGCTAAGGACTAGCCCCATGTGTTCTGTAATGTACTTGGGGGGCAAATGCATGCCCTTTCCGATCATGTGGTTTGTGTTAAGACGAACCCTTCGTGTGACACGGCAAAATCGCCAACGATTTTTAGAGTCAAACCTCATCATCGGATTGCTGATCAGTTCGCGCTTACTATGCCGGTCAGTTTTCGGCTTTCTCCTCCTGATGTACTTGACTAGGCGAACCAGAAGTACAATCGCAGGGGTTCTCCCTTTGCCCTCTTAGCGGAACGTGCAACCCAACCATTGACCCAAGACATAGTTCGGAACTGATGCATATAGTGCAATATCCGATACGCCGAACACTCAGCGGAAAGCGGTGTTGGACTTTTGGTGTCGAGCTGATAGTGAAATCGAGCTCTAGATTAATTAACCGATCATGTTGTCATGCTGGGTTGTTCGAAGAGTGAGGGGAGAATAATAAAGGGAATAGATAATCGCAAAATGCGGATATCCGAACACCATTAGGGGCGTTTTTATTATTTCTTGTAGGCTCAAGATGTCTAATCGTACAATTCGAACTGCCATGGCAGTGTTTGTAAAAAAGGAAAAGGTTTTACAGAATAAAGGTTTACGCAGGGCCTTGATGCGTGAGTCGAAGCCTTCATTGTGCCCTGCTACATGTCTGCGCCTTTGCTTCTGAGAGGTGGAGGGTTGGGACCTTCAGTGCAACCTTGAGGGGCGAGGATCCTGCTGATGAAGCTTTATGCTTGGGGGGGGGGTCAGGAATTGGTCCCCTGGTCGTCTGAAGACGAGGTAATTCTGAAGTTTGGGTCAACCAAACACATGCTTCAGATTCATTGATATATGCTTCACGGCTGTCCATGGTATTTTGAGCATGAAGCTGTGCTGACGAGGCACATGGAGCGCAAAGAATGTGGGTGTGCCATGGGGCGCGCATCCCTATTTGCGGCGAACGCATGCGCGTTCCCATGACGGGGAACGGGTTCAGACCCGTTTACTGTTGTCGCCGGCCTTTACGGTGGGTCGGCATCGGGACCTTTATGGGCCGGTTTGGTCTTCGGTCGCTAGGGCCGCAGTGTGCTCTTCGATTCGAAGTGAGCATTCTATATCACTACAAAATAATACACTTCTGTGATGATACGTGTTTGTCACAGTAGGTCACGTTTTCTGTCATGCATGTACATCCATGACAAATTTATGACAGAATCAAGATAGTCATACCTGTGCTATCGTAGAAGTGTTCCATGACATTACCAAAATTATCATCACGGAAGTGTCCACTTCCATGAAGATAATTCGCGCGTCACAGAAGTGCTTTCGTCAAGGGTGACCGACACGTGGCATCCACCGTAACGGTACACCGTTAAGTTATCGGGTTCGGTTTTGGATCCGATAACCCGTTAACAGCCCCGACCAATGGGGATTTTCCATGTGTAAAATCATCATTGGCTGGAGGAAACACGTGTCGGCTCACCGTTGGGACAGATGTCATCCACTCATTGGACCCAAAGCGCCTATGATACGTTGACACTTGGCACGGCCCAACAGAGGCCCATTCCTGTGAAAAGGCCAGCCAATTTGACTTGGTCAAAAGGTGGCGGGCCGGCCCACGGCAAGCCTGTTAACGGCCTGTTCGCATATAGCCCATTTACAGCCCGCTAACCCAGGGCCCGTTTACGTCCTATCTGAATTAGGCCCAGTAGCGTCATATGGGCCGTCCAATATAATTCCAGCCTGTTTTAACTTCCGGCCCATGTATGGCCCATGACGTCTTTTCGCCCATATGAGGCCCTTAGTAACCCTCGGCCCATTAACGGCCCGTGGTAAAACTGGCCCGTAATGAACAGTGTATCACTTTATACCCATTAACGGCCCATTATTCTGTTGGGCCGTTTCCAGCCCATGTTATCTTTCGGCCTTCTCAGGGCCCATTTATTCTTGGGCTCATTTCCATCATTCGTTTATTTTCGGCCCGTTACTGTCATTTTCTGCTTGTGGGCCAAATACAGCCCGTGGTTACAGTCGGCCCGTTTGTGTCCCGTTAATACGTTGGGCCGTTTTCATAGCGTCATCAAATACGACCTACTAACGACGGCCCGTTATGGTCGGTCCATGAACGGACGATTTCAACTCTAGCCCATTTACGGCCATAATGTGGTCTGTTATTGGCCCATGTTTGGCCAACCGATCATACGGCCCTTAGAAGGGCCATTGATGATACGGCCTGTAGAAGGCCCATTGTGTCTATGCCCCGTAGAAGCCTCATTGTTTCTACGGCCCATAGGAGGCCCATGTTAACTACAGTAAATATGTAGCCCATTGTTAATGTAGCCTAGTTTTAAAAAATAGGTTATTGCGGCCACTAGCAAACCGCGGAAAAAGAACTGCACTGACTACAAGAAAACAAATAAACAATACAACAGAAATAAATAAGCAAGCAACTTACGCTAGGCTATCACGACTATTACACATATTACATCCACTGGGCATCAAAGTTCGCCACAAGTGCAAATATAGGGAACAAAGCAGCATATAAACGCCGTAGCCAAACAAGTCCAGAACTGAAACCACTTCAGAAGAGCTCAAGAAACAATATCCTGGGTACCCATAATGCTGGGAAGATGCTTAGCAAGCTTATTAACTTTCTCTTGTTTGGCGCTTAAATCCTCCAGTACTTGCTGTTGCACCAGAAAGTATGCATCTGAATTCTGCAGGGACTTCCTCAGTCCTTCGGCTTCCTGTCGCATAACATCTGATCGATGTCTTTCAACTTGAAGTTGAGACTTAAGAAGCTGAACTGATTCAGGCAGCGAGTTCGAAGAGCTGGTGCCAGAAGTAGTAGCCAGTAACTCGAACACTACATCAAGACAGGACTTTGGGGTTGTCTCAGTGTCTTCAATATAGTTTTTATCAGCTTTCTTGGAGAACAACAGGGATGTCTCACTATCTTGAACCTGATCTGCATTACTTCCTTTACCATTGCATAACGGGGTACTCTTCTCCAATATTTTATCCGCGTTCTAAAGGAGAAACAAACAAACACATCACAGGTTTACAATGTAGTATATGAAACTCATTTTGGTAAACCAGTTCAGTAGTAAGGTGGACAGGATAACAGCATGAAACAAACATATATCTATGTAGTATGGTCACTGTATGGTCTATATCATTCTAGTTTATGTTGCCAAATCAAGATAGATACAGTTCGAATCATATCTATTTAAGACAAAGCAGCATAGACAGAATATAAGCGTGGGAAACTACACAGCAATAACAACACTTGTAATGTGCATGGCATGAGAACATAACTGTTTATTCAATTGAAACTGAAATCAACATAGAGCAAGTTACAACAGCAAAAACGTTAAAGAAACAGGCTTAAAACATACCTGTTGCGCCATTGGAGTTTCAATTGCATCCTTCAAATTTGAAATTAGTTGGTATGAGTAAATACAGTGATGCAAGAGCAAAGTAGTATGAACCATAGCTACAGAATCTGACCTGAGAACAATTCTTCTTCTTCTTTAAGCGTTGACTTGGGGTTCGGAGTGGTGGTCCTCGTGCTTTGGGCACTGCAGTTGCCTTACTAACTGCTCGTGTTTGGGTGCTCTGTGGTGGAGACGGTGCTGTTTCAACGGGAACTGGGTTACTATCTGCTGGGGTTGGGGTTAGAAGGGGTGTAGCTGGTTCTTTGTCCAACTGGGTAGGGGTACAATCTGCGTGAGTCTGGGTTTTGTGTGGTGGGGCTGGTTCTCGGGCAAGTACAACCGTGGTTCTATCTCCATCGACAGGTAGCACGATCTTTTCTGAAGACCGTGTTTTTACTCCCACAGATACTGCCATCACCCCCTCCAATTGAAATGCCTGATAAACAAGAAAAGTAATTGAATGTATAGACATTGTAAGATAGACAGGTGCAATGGATAGTAGGGAAGAAAACAGGGCATGAAATAATTCACATTTATGTTGTCTAACCGAACAGAATAGCAGGACATAATTTCAAATATATGATGGCTAATTAAACAGGATAGCATGACACAATTTCACATGTATGATGGCTAACTAAACAGGATAGAATGACATACTTCAAAATATGATGATTATGTAAACAGGATGACATGATATAACTATACGATGTGTCTATTAAAGTGGTTGGCATGCCATAAATCACAAACATGCCGTCGATGGAAACATGATGGCATGATATAATTCATGGATAGAATGACATAATTCAAAATATGATGACTATGTGAACAGGATGAGATGATATAACTATATTATGTCTTTAGAAAATGGGTTGGCATGCCATAATTCAGATACATGCTGTCTATGTAAACATCATGGCATGAGATAATTCAAATATATGATTTATATACTAAGGAAGTGAGCACAGGGCAATCGCATATATGATGTGTCAACTAAGGAGATGGCATTCAATATCGTGTATATGATGTAAAAACTAAGCATTGCAATACAACATATGCATGATATGAGTAATATAACCCTGCCAAGTTTTAGCATACACCTCAGGGGGATAATAGGACTGGTCATCTGCCTCTGAATCCTCCTCTGAAGAGCTATCTGTAACCAGCAACATATCTGCTTCACCAGATAGCATTGTCTGCTCTGAAGACCTTGTTTTCACTCCAGATTTCTCCATCACCAATTCAAATGGCTGATGCACAGGAAGAGCGGTTGAATATACAAACATTTGTCGACAAAAGCAATGAGAAATACAAAAAAGGACGGCATGATATAACTCACATATATGACGCTTGGCTAAACAACATGGCATTGCATAATTCACATATATAATGCCTTGCAACAAGATAGCATTGCATAATTCACATATATAATGTCTTGCAAAAAGATGGCATTGCATAATTCACATATATGGTAATTAGACACTAAACAGGTGGCATTCACACAAATCTTGTCTAAACTAAGGAAATGACATAGCAATGCAAGATACCATACGCACGATATGAGCAACATAACCCTGCCAAGTTAGAGCATGCACCTCGGGGGGGGATAGGACTGGTCATCTGTCTCTGAATCCTCCTCTGAGGAGCTATCTGTAACCAGCAAGACATGCGCTTCGTCAGATAGCATGTCTGCTCTGAAGACCTTGTTTCCACTCCAGATTTTTCCATGACCGTGCCGAATGGCTGATGCACAGGAAGAGTAATTGAATGTACTAAAATTGTTGACAAATTTAACACGTAATAAAAAATGATGTCATGATATAATTCACATATAAGATGACTGGCTTACCAGGGTGGCATTGCAAAATTCACATATATGATGCCTGGCTAAACAAGATGGATTGCATGATTCACATATACGATAAAGAAACTAAACAGATGGCATTGACACAAAGCATGTCTAAACTAAGCAGATGACATCTTTGATGTATACAGTACGCAATGCAAGGCACCATATGCATGATATTACCAACATCAGCATGCCAAGTTAGAGATAAGACCTCATGGGGTAAATAGGAGTTGTCTTCTGCTTCTGAATCCCCCTCAGAATAGTTATCTTCCTCTTGATTACGATCTGAAATGGGTGGAGGTGGGGCTGCCTTTGCGCCCACCATGGAGCGTCGTCTGCATGAAATTTTATTGCCATGCAAGGCTCGTCTCTTTTGCTCTACATGTTCAGTTCCATTGTGTACAATAACTTACATGCATAGGAATAAAACATAGTGAGATTATGTAAGGAGTGCATGCACAAATCCAGAGTGATGGTAGCAAACTGTGGACAGATCCAAAACAAATGATAGCAGGCAGATAATAGCCTTAGTTAAAAAATACAGATAATGGCTCCTATAATGTTTGTTTGCGCCCAACATGAAATTCATAGTAGACACCCGAGATTAACCAGATAGTAGACAAATAGTACTGATTGCTGCCCCAATATGTACCCCACAACCATTTAAAAACTCAAGTTTCAGCATAAGTTTGGACCTGAGTCGGAGTCTAATAGGTGAACATGACGATAAAGTAGTATGTCATCATATTAAGTAATGCATAACGTAAGTAGACACGGAAGAGTGCGACCTCTCTTGCGGACCCGTGTAGTCCTCAAGGTCATCTGCTCAGTTGATGATGGTAATGCAGTTGTCGTGGTTGCCGGCAGCGGGGAAGAAGATCTGAGGTGGCAAAATACAGTCTGGAGAGCGGATCCCTGCTGTGGTGAACCCTTCCGTCGTTGGAGCAGCTGAGCTGGGATGGAACACAGCACCGCAGGAGCAGGACAAACCACACAAGGTTTTCTTTGACACATATCTGTAACAGAAGTAATTGTGTAAGGGCTTGTTTGAATTTGAGGATTCTAACAATGCAGTGATAGGAAATAGACAGGAATAGGATAGGAATGCACGTGCAAAACAGAGAATTTAAAAACACAGGATTTCTGCCAATCTGGGTGTTTGGTTCACAAGAATTGGAAGATCACAGGATGCAAAGAAGCATGGTGAGATTAAGTCAAACCACAAGAAGTGTACAACCTCTTTGGCAAAGCCATGTCGATCTCAGCGTGATTGGGTTGGCCGGTGAGGATGCTCCGGCTGACTTGGCTGTCGGAGGAGGGAAAGAAGATCTTAGGCGTCTCGAGATGGAGCCTGAGGTACTGCTCCGCTGTGATGGAGGGTTTCGTCGTTGGAGTAGCTCCGGTGAGTTGTACAACGCCGAGGCTGAAGCAGGACAAGAGAGACAACGTTAACCTGAGTGGAATTCTAATAGCATCTCCAATAGATGACGTAAAATACATAACCACAAAGTGCTAGATGTATACATCAGCCGCTCATCTCTAAACTTAACCGTTGAAACTGAATTTAACTGTCAAAACTGAACTTAACTATCGAAACTGAATTTTACCGTCGAAACTGAATGCACTAGAGGTGAGGCTACACGTCAGTCGACTGACTTTTTCATCTCTGGTCAGTCGATTTTGCAGCCATTGGATACGAAATCAAGGGCCTGCAGTTCATCTTCAACCTCCACCCCCACTGAGCCGCCAGCCACCACAGGCCAAACAGCCGCCCCCCGCCACCCGCGGCCGGCGGTGCGCCGCCCCGCCCGCCCCGAAAACACTCCCCACCGCCGGTCCGCCGCCGCCCCGGCCATCCCTGTAGCCCCCCTCCCCTCATGCCGAGCTTTTTCTCCGGCGATCCCCATGCCACCGCCCCACCACCATCGGCGACCACCGCCCCCACCCTGAACCCTAAGATAGATAGTGGGTTACCTCTCCGGCGAGCCCCCCTCCCCGCTGCGGCCGGTTCTTCCTTTACTCCGGCGAGCCCCCCCCCCCCTGAAAATCGACTGACCCAAAAGTCGATTCAGTCGACTGAAGTGTAGCTAAATCGGAGCAGCATCGCAAGCAAGAGCGAGAGCAGCAGCGCGAGCAAGAGCAAGAGCAAGAGCAGACCAGGCAGGGGACCGAGAGCAAGAGCAGAGCAGTAGCGCGAGCGAGAGCTAAAGCGGTAGCAACTCCTACTGATGTGGACGTCGCCGTCGAGGGAGCGACGCCATGGAGGAAGTGGCCGGTGACACCGCCGTGGATGGAGCCGCGCCGTGTCGGCTCGGGACTGAGCGCCGACAGCATCGTGAGATCGAATCAAGAAGAAAATGTGGCGATTAGTGTACAACCTCTTTGGTGGCGCTGGTAGGGCCGCAACCTCATCCAAGGAAACGGTGATGATGATGCTCTTCTGGTGGTGCAGGTGAAGACGGCGGTGTGGGAATGGAGGTGGCGCGAAAGATGAGGGGAACGTCGGGGCAGCTCCTTGGAGGTGGAGGACAGGGTGGCTGAACCGGCGGGACGACCAGATCAACAACGGATCCTCGTCCGGTATGGTGGATGAGGGACGTCGAGGTGTTGCTGTGGACGATGTTGTCGGGAAAGAGGCTCCGGCTGGGTGGCGGACGGAGGCGGGTGTGGGGCTTCACGGGTTTTGCAGGCCTCGGTGTACGAATGGGTGGGCGGATGGGATGGGAGTGGGGAACCATGGCTTAGGGACGCGCTTGTCCGAAATGTGGGGTAAGTTACGAAAGTACCCCCACTGATTTGAGGCGGTTCTTTCGGTTCAGGGGTATCACGGGCATTTCACGTGTCGGGATTTCACAGGAGGTTGGAGTTTTCGCGCGCGTTGTAATTTTGGAATAGCAAGGCGCAGGTTGAGATGGAGGGAGTTGTCAGAGCACAACGAGACAAAGATATATCTTAAATATTTCGGGCTAACAAGGCGCGGGTTGAAATTTCCGGACAAGCCTAACGTGTACTATACCAAATCAATTCGCACTACAAATGTCATTCAAAACTTTGAATTCATGTTATGTTCAATGAAAATATTTTGCTACGTGTATAATGCATGCAACCTAGTACTCAAATGAACGTTTTAGTGCATTCCTAACGTATATACTACCGCTTCAATATAAACTAAATTTGAATTCGTTTCTCTATTTGAATAAGATCTACAATAATGATTGTTGTGAAGTCAAAGCATTTGAATTTGCTTCTCTGTTTTAATAAGATCTACAATCGTCATTATTGTCAAGTTAAACCATCGTTTGTGTATTATCTTCACAGCACACCACATGATTAGTCTCGAGTTACATATGAACTATGTGTACTATATGAACTCGAACTCGATTTTTTGAATCCACTTTATGTTGATTTCAAATCATAGTACATTTCAAGCTCTAGCTAGATCTTCACAAACTAAACCATGTCTCATATGTATAATGTGTTTATCACATTATGTATGGTGCCCCGCCCCCTATGCCTACAAGTATTTAGATGTGAGTTGCAAACACCACACATTACCACAAATTCAAATAAAATGTGAGAATGTTCGATATATAGTATTGTTTAGATTGTTCGATATTTAGTTGTAAGCTGCAAATGCCACACATTATCACAAATTCCAATAAAATGTGAGATTGTCCGATGTATAGTATGGTTTAGACTGTTCGACATTTAGCTGTGAGTTGCAGACGCCATGCATTATCACATTATGGTATAACATGTGCAAAACCACAACACGCGTATCACCGCTATATTCATGCATGCATATGTTTAAAACACTATGATCTCCTATTCAAATATATGAATCCACTTTCATATCAAATTATGATCTTTGTTAGTCTCTTACACCCACACAATCCTCTAACCTTTGTAGCTACCACTAACTTTCTCTCGTGCATGAACACGCCCTCCTCGCCCTCCCCCTCCCTCAGCATTCTATCCATCGCACACATTCATTTTTTTCTTTAGATCGTTCTCCCACAGTCTCCACAACTCCTTTCCGACACACACCGATCGATAAACCTCTCCAGCGATGTCTGCCTACAACATACACACGCGCCTTCAATCTCCTCCTTTATGTGTCCTTGCCTCGTGTCTCTCATACGGTCCCACACATGTGTAAAATCTCGCCCCTCTTTTCATCGATCTCACAACCGCACACTCGTCCCCCTATCTAGCTAGTAGCTGGGCCTCTCGCACCACCTCCTAGATCCATTCTCTCTGTCTATCTGTCTCACCGGGCCTTATTTGCCTGTAACAAATGGACGTACACCGACCGATCTCCCGCTATACATATAGCTAGCTAGGTCCTTATAACTCGTTTTTCCCCACGCGTCGATCGATATACCTCATTACTTATGTCTCTCCCTTCCTCTGACAAATAACAATTGATCTACTGATCTAGTTAGGTTTGCTTACCAAACACATGGTTCCCCTTCATCATCCATGGATGTGTCCCGACAGATCTATCACGCACAGGCACACACAGAAACACATCCCCACTCTTATTGATAATATTGCAGTTCCACCCTCAGTTTTTCTAGTAGGCCTCTCCCACCATCTTCGAGAAGCAACTCCATCACGCATCCAGCACAATACCCCTCTCCCTCCCTCTCTCTCCTCTCTCTCTCTCTTTGTCCCATCCTATTTCCCGTCCTTCAGTTATGTATGGATGTCGACCGATCTCCCTCAAGACATAGCTGGGTCTCTTCTTCTCAACACATATACGAGTCGTTCTACCTCTATAGTTAGGCCTCTGCCTACCCCTCCCCCCACCCCCTCCCACACACACACCGATACATCGAGCGCTCTAGTCATGTCTCCCTGCCACACAAAAACTTGACCTATGCCATCTGACATTCTGGTAGCTAGGTCAGTCGCCCTATATCTTTGACTTGCACACACACACAATTTCGATGGCTCTCTTCATCGATCTCGCACCCACCCACTTGATCCTCTCTTCGACTCTATCGATATCTATGACCCCTCCCTCTCTTCTTGTGGATCGCCCGACCCTCTATATATGATATGGATAGGCCTCCATTTCACACACATTGCATGCAATTTTTTTGAGATGTCATCGACACATATTCCCACAAATACATTCACGAAATCAACCTCCCCCCCAAAACAAAAAACACTCACAAACGCACAAGCTATTTGTCTAGGTTTGTATCTCTCACACACACCCATGTAGGTGGGGGACGTGCACGAAGAGAAGAGGTGCACGCACGGCGCACGTACTCCCGTCTCTTTCCCAACCACACCCGCGCGGGTACACGGTGGAGCTCATTTATGTACGAAAAGGCAGCCCACGTGGTAATTTGACACGTGTACTGGTTGTCCACTAGGATCGTCTACCACGGGTGAACAAACAAATTGCGACTTGACGCGTTATCTTAAAAAAGAGGCAAACCATGTGGGGCCTACCTTAGAGGCAAGGCTCTATACACTGGAGTACTTTTGATGTGTCCCGTCAACTCGCAGAACGGGGAGAAGCTTGCTTAGTACGCTGTCTCCCCCACCCACGGGCGCGGTGGCTCGCAGGATGAGGTGAAGCTTGCTTACTACGCCTTACGCCCGCTCCCTCGCCCATGCATGCGGTGGCTCGCAGGACGAGGAGAAAATTTTACTAGTACTCCCTCCGTTTACTCCTCGTCCCTACCTTGGTTAGAGAGATTATCACATTGTTTGGAATATATGTCCTTTAGTAGATTTCAATATGAACTACTAGTACATACTCCAAACACTGATGTATATAGACGTATTTTAGAGTGTAGATTCACTCATTTTGCTCCGTATGTAGTCCATATTGAACGGACGTAATAGTACGCACTCTCCCTCGCCCCTCAACCCTCCACACATGGTGGACGTGCATCAATTCATTCGGTCTCATATAGCCAGAACGATATATACTGTAGTACCATTATTGCTCGACTTCCCAAAGAGGCGAAGAGCCAATCGCAAGGTTAATAGTTTGGAGATGCCAAGCGCAAGGTTTATAGGAGAACGAGTAGTAGGTGCCGCGTCATTTATAAATAAAGTTTTTTTCTTCAGTGGCACATACACAATATAAATAGGTTCATATGGAGAGAAAAGGAAACCGCTCCACTATATACATAGGCAGGACGAGCCTACGCGGTTGCTTGCTGGGGTTGCTCTCTTCAGTTTTCACACTCTCTCGCACAAAACCACTGTGGCCACATCTCTAACATCCCGGCGGATCACGTCCGCCGGGGGAAGGGGTGGATGCTTAGTGTAGATGTGGTCGCCGTCGCCGACGGCGAAAACCCACTGTCGGCACGTCCCGATCAGGGGTCCCCGCCATTCTCTCTCACAAAGCCGGTGAGGTTGCCTTCATCCATTTCTCACTCCCGCGACGTGGGTAGTTGCCTCCTCCCACCGCCCTCCTCTAGGTTGAGCTACGTCCCGACATCCCTCAGGTACAACTCCCTTTATAGCCGGCTTGCACCACTACTCCAGCTGCCCACATCACTCCATGTGGATATTTCTCTACTTCTTTGCCCCGCACATACCTCTACTGTCTTCTACGTACTGTATTTGTGATGAGTTTATGTCTCATCAAATAGTCCCAGTAATCTTATTCTAATCACGCTTCTTCAATTTCTCTGCCACAAGGATGCTCATCTTGATTTTGGTGAAACTGCACAAAATGATCCGATGGTCAAAGGGTTGCAAACTTCATTTCTTAGGAAGCACCGACGTTGCCAGCAAATTAAAGCCTGGTTAGGGTTTACGGTTCAAGGGCTAGGGACTGCATGGATCATTTTTTCTTTAGCTGTCTCTGTTTCAATGGCTAGGGAAGTAGTAGTAGTACTGTACAACTTACGCCCGCTCCCTCGCCCACGCACGCGGTGGCTCGCAGGACGAGGAGAAAATTTTACTACTCCCTCCGTTTGCTCCTCGTCCCTACTAACTTGGTTAGAGAGATTATCATATTGTTTGGAATATATATGTCCTCTAGTAGATTTCAATATGAACTAATAATACATACTCCAAACACTGATGTATATAGACGTATTTTAGAGTGTAGATTCACTCATTTTGCTCCGTATGTAGCATAAAGTTGAGACACATATTTTGGAACGGAGGGAGTACATATTTGCTATGATCTGGCAATCATTGAGATGCAATAGCATGCATGTTAGTCTCCTTTGTATTTGATGAAACGTTGCAACGGGCAACCTTGGATGCAAGATACATGTAACAGAAGCTGGAAGCTTCATAGCATTGTACTATCTCGCTGATAAATTATAGTACATACTATACAAGTACTTCCTCCGTTCCTAAATATAAGTCTTTGTAGAGATTTCACCATGAACCACATACGGATGTATATAGATGCATTTTAAGTGTAGATTCATTCATTTTGTTCCGTATGTAGTCCACCTAGTGGAATCTCTACAAAGACTTATATTTAGGAACGGAGGGAGTACTATGTAAAGAGTTACTGTAGGTGTCGCACGGTGTCCAGAAAATATGGTGATAGTGTGAGGTGGGCCATGTAATCACTGAGCCTGCGTGTTTTCACTGCTCTTGCACTCCTCCACTGTAAGAATGGAGAAAATTGTAATCTAGTAGTACCTCCTTTCGCCGAAAGCGTGGGACATCCTGCAGTCCTAAACCTTAGTAATAATGACCAATGAGCCGTCAAATCACATCGACCCAGCAGTAAGTTGCACGGATGAAGCAACCATCACTCTTGAATCCGCTTCTCCCTTCAACGCAGGCGCCAGTAAGAGGTCGCGTCCGCTCTGCTCGGGCATGAATGCGGTGCCGATTCTTTGGAGCGGCACTGACCGTTTCGGGCGGGAAGCGCGCGCGGGCGATGGAGGGGCTTTGGGTGGGCCAGGCTGGTCAGGAGCGGGTGTGGCAGCTGTCCGCCTGTCCCTACCGGACGCCCGGAAACGAGAGGATGCACCGACTCTCGCGGCTAAAATCGTACACTACACACCATCTCTCTGTAGGAGTAGGTCGATCTGTCGCTCTCTCTAACACACACATGATGTTAAACACACACACGCACACGCACACGCACACACAGGTTCATAGAATAGGAAAATCGTGCGAGTGCGAAGCCACAGGAAGTGAGATACAAATGGAGTACGTACAAGAAGAGAAGAGGTGACGAATATTCCATCAAACCTGGACTGAGGAGTAGTACTCCCTCCGTCTAGGTGTTAAGTCATCCTACGGAAATCAGATATTCCCAAAATGTTTAGGCGTCGTCCATTAACTTCGCATCTCAATCCCCTCCTGGCCTCATTGCTAGCGAGCGTTGTTACTTAGGGAGCGTTTGGATCCTTAGCAAGAACAGCTTATAGCATAGTCGGGCAAGGTTAGGCGTTTGGAACTGTTAAAATATGTTAGCTTTTGTGGGCCAGCTAGCTTGGGTGGGCTAGAAAAACCTTGCTAGCTCAGGAGAGCCAGATCGGCTCGCTTCGGACGGCAAACTTCGCGTAGTAGTAACATAGACTAGTAAGATATGCATGTTGTACTAGTCCAAGTTACTCACCACTATGACCAGCCTAAGCAATGTAACCAAACGCTCCTTACTCTGCCTTGTTATCTCCCCCGGAAACCCAATGCATGGAGCGCAACTACGCGTTGATCAGTCAAGAAATCAAAGTCGGCTTGCATGCGAGTTAATACGTGGCCCTGCATGGTAGCTAAAACGGCATCTCTTAGTTGTTTGGATTAATTGTTGCTTTTAGAGACAGAAATCAGGGCTTTGATTAGAGGAATGGCCGGTCAAGTTTCTCCTTCTCCTCCAATCTGCTTGCACCTTGGTCCCGCTGCACCTTCGAACGTGACTTATTACACCTAGATGGAGGGAGTCGTACGAGATACGGTGGCACACTGACTTAGGTCAAATACAAGTGCCCAAAATTGTGTGCATGTTATAATAAGGATTCACTTAAAATAGTACGTGAGCGAACAGAGGGATCAATTGGACAGTGTTCCCGAGCAGTAGCGAGATGTGTGAGGTAAGATACACCGCTGGCGCTTTTAATTTTTCTTATTAATTTGTTTGTTTCACCCTCTGACTGGTGGGACCTAACGTACTACGTGGAGAGAGGTAAGGTGACTAAGGCTGCATTATTTCTGCACCACTGTGGATAGTCTTACCACCAAAGCCACATGACACGATTATGATTTAAATCCCAATGACTCCCACACACACACAAAAAACATGGCATGCTTGTCACACGAATGCAGGAATGTATAAAAGGTTATTTTCCTCTCGTTGAACATAACAGGTGGGTTGTGTAGCTGGTTAGCCTGTTCGCTCATCAAACTTGAGGTCTCGGGTTCGATAACTACACTTTAGCATAATTCGTGCCAGGAGGATTCTTTGACTGGTCAAAATGGATGGATACGGAGCTATACGATCTCATAGTGACCGTATAATCACCTCATCACGTATAAGTTGCAGCCTCGACACTTGTTTTCTAGGGTTTGCACTCTTCACTCTCTCTCCAGTATATATATACACGCTGGAGCCTCAACGCTTGTAGTTGCTCTCTTCACACTCTCTCACCCTCTCCAAATCTAAACAAGACTTCGTTGGCCTCTCTCTCTCCCCTCACTGCTGGTCTGCTTGTAGTTGCTCTCTTCACACTCTCTCACCCTCTCCAGATCTAAACAATACTTCGTTGGCCTCTCTCTCCCCTCACTGCTGGTCAAAGAGCCGGCAGGATCCGTCCGCCAGGAAGGGAAGGAGGCTTAACGCTGTCGCCGTCGACGAGGGAGGGAATCCACTATCGGCGTAGCTGTTCACTTTCACCCAGCGGCGGCGCGGGAGGGCCTCCGACCCCTTCTTCTTCGCCATCGTACATAGTGTGGGGCGAATGGCCTCCGGTCGCCCACCGAACCACACCCCAAGAACCTTAAGGTATAATTTACTTATTCCACATGCATTGCTCTAGCTGCATGTGGGCTTTTCCCGCTTCTGCACTAGAATCTAGGTGTTGGATCAAATGGGAAAGTAGTGGGGAAAGTTGTATACCATGAATCTAGGACGTGGTTCAAAGAGGAAAGGAATGGGGGAAAGTAGTGGGAAAAGTTGTATAGCATGAATCTAGGACGTGGTTCAAAAATGAAAGGAAGGGGGAAAGTAGTGGGGAAAGTTGTATCGCATGAATCTAAGACGTGGTTCAAAGAGGACAGGAATGGGGGAAAGTAATGGGGAAAGTTGTATAGCATAAATCTAGGACGTGGTTCACAGAAGAAAGGAAGTGGGGAAAGTACTAGTATAGACTGGCTATCCAGCACCTACGTTGGTCGAAAAGGGAAAACAATGACAAACGCAGTATGCACATCTGTAACGAACTGATCTTTTGTTATGGGGGACAAGGCTGTAGAGTTTGAGCAGGACTAGATTTGCTGCGCTCACATAGGGAAAGGTGTCTAAAGATAACAAAACTGGGACCAACACAAATATGCTCCTTGGTTGTTTGTTCTTTGTTGCAACAGACTGTGCATCACCCCAGTACATCGGTAGATGCACATGGTGCTGGTGCGTCCACTGTCCCGTGCGACCCTTTAGTTGTTGTTAATCTAAGGCCCTGTTTGGTTAAAAACTCCCTAGTCCTACCTGCTTGGTTCCAGGGACTAAACATGGACTAGAGATTATTAAATGACATGCTAAAAGACCATGTTACCCCTAGTAATGAACTAATAGAGACAAGGTGCGATGCGTGGCAGGGGAAACTGTTGGAAAAAGTCCCAAAAAGACTCTCCCTCGGGGTCTTCTTTCTTTAGTCCCAAATGCCCACTGTTAGTCCCTAAAAGTCCCTCCTGTTTGGTTTACATGGGACTGACACGAAGTTTTTTTAGTCCCTCCACCAAAATGTCCCTGTAAACAAGCACCCTCTACTAATGCCGCTGGAAAATTGATGCAATGCCACAGTTAAAAGCAAATTACATGTTTAACGAATTTTATTGTTAATATAATCTCCCTGTTAATATTAATCAATGCCACCGTTTGAGAAATGCTACTGTCTTGCTTTCTTTCCCATTTAGATAAGGTAGATGCTTCTTTTTGTTGGCTTCTGTGTCATGCACCGTTATTGACCACTAGTTGTTTCCTTTGCACCTCCGTGTAAACAGGGTTATCTACTTCACCTCGTTGCCATTGTGACCTTTTGTTCACTGCACAAAACACTTTTGTTTTAAGAGTGTTGTGTGCAGTTCAACCAAAATGTCACACCGACAACATTGCTTGATTGCTTGATCTGAGTGGAACTGCACAAGAGGAGATCTTACTTCCTATCCGTGTTGGCAAATTTGGTTCAGATCTTCTTGTGAGTTGTTTGAATTCCGTGTCATGAGAGGTCAGTACTAGCCTTCTTTCACATGATTCTGCAGTGTGCTTTCATATGTTGTGCTACTTGTATGGTAATGTTGCTTGATTTTAGTTTGAATAGATGGAGACAAGACTTCCAATCTGTATGTGCACCGCAATATCCCATTGAGGTAAGATAAGGATATTTCACAACTGTTGGCCTGTATTTTGCCGCTTTCATCAGAAAATTAATGTCATTGTTTAGTGCTATACTTGTGCAACCTAATTGACATGCCAAATCTTACATTGAAGGCGAAGCTTGTCTGTTATTGAACCAAGTGATGAAGGGGAAGAACAAGCGGAAGAAAAACAAAAATCAACTCCTGGTGCTGTAATGAAGCACTGGAACTGTGATCACACAAGTAATGATATAGTTTTGCATCTTAATTTATTGCTATGGCTGGAACGAGCAATTGTTTTGCCACTGATTTGATGCCACTCTTAATGTAATACGTAATTATCTCTACTTGTGCAAACAGGGATCTTCTTTGAAGATACCATATATTTTAGTGGAACTGCACAAGAAGATGTTGGAAACATTAATCTAATCAAGGAGTATATAGTAAGCATGGCCACCATAGTAGATAGCAACAGATGGTTCCGGAGAAGTGATTCATCTGTATGCTCTACACAATAACCTTCCTGACAAAGGTTGGTACTCGCCCACTGATTTCATCCATATGATTGAGCTTTGTCATCTCTATTGGTGTTGTGCTACTGTTTAGATACTGTCATCAAAAAGTGGTATTGTCCTTGAGAAGTGCTTCATCTGTGTTGTTTTAAATATTTCCTTTCCTTTTTTTCAAGCAAATAGGGATGCTAGCATTTAGTTATCCTCTTGTCTTTGCACAACAGGATCATCCTCCTCTGAAGAAGAATACGGAGTACGTGAAGTGACTAGTTCCGATTATGCCAGGATGAAGAAGCCCTGTCTATCTTCTCATCAGAAGGAGCAGTTGAAGGATGGTTACATTACCCCCCACAAGACCAAACTAACTTCAGCTCAGAAGGACTGACAAATCTCCATTTTCTTGCTGTGATGCGCGAGTACACTGTTGTTCTAGGATTCTTTTCGGTGAGTTCCATTTTTCTAAAAGTGTGCTCTACATGGACCATGTAGGTGCCTGTTTAAACTGTCAATTCATAGTACAGTTTGCTTTATACTAATCACTTTTTTTGTATTTGTGCAAACAGGGATGCTCAGCTTGATTTCAATGGGAACTGCACGAAATGTTCATGAATTCATCGAATCATTCACTTCCACCACAAGAAAGGAGGTGCCGATAAGTTCAAGGCATTGCAACATATAAGGGCGAAATCATACAAGCTACGCGCGATTTTTGTTGATTTTGGTGGAACTACACAAAAAGAACAGCTGGTTTATTTAGCACGAGGTGCCATGTCAATGTCCGAACTGATGGCAAACCCTGCCCATTCCACAATCGTAGGCATTTGATATTTTGGAATGGGAAAACCTTGTCAAATTTTGCTCATTGATTTTAGCAAGAAGACATGCGTTTGATATTTTCGAATGGGACGCCCTTTGCTGTCAGTAGCGTCGATCCATTTTTTCTTTATTCTTTAGTTGGGAAGTAAATATTGGCTCTGACATGTGAATCGCTGAGATGCATAATCATCGATTGTTTTGAATGTTCTCATGAATTGCCAGGCCTGTGTGTTTGATTGCAATGTACAGGAACGCTAAAAAGCTGCTCAAACTCTTTGTACTCCTTCTGTTCCTTTTTACTTCGCACATTGTGAAAGTGCATACTTTTTCCTATAAGATTGGTCAAAGTAGAGATACTTTGACTGCAGACAAAACTTGTATGGAGACTAGAAAGGACCAGAGGGAGTACATGTGAAACTGCTGCAAACGAGGTGATCACCCTGGGAATAATGCTAGTACGTATTTTTTTGCATGTTCATCCAATGCCAGTGATACAAAAATTCGAACTAATCAAAATAAATTCATTCATACATGGCCGGATTTCATATAAACATGCCGGATTTCATTACATTTCATACATTCTTCAACTAAAAAGGGGTGCACTGGAGGTATAATTAATTAACCGAAGCTACCCACCTGTGTCCGGCTGAGCCGAACAGAAGCTTCAATGACTTAACTGCAGGTGCAGTTGCGTAAGTTACACGTGGCCCAGATGCCTGTTGGGCCCACGTGTCAGTCAGCCAACTGCACCAGCAGTTAAGTAGAAGCAGCGTCCATCTCCAACATAGCTCTCCGACTCCACGTCGCCGCCAAGAAGCTAACCGGCCGTCAGTGGTAAACCCCCAAGCTTGTCATAGCGATTAGGGCAACTAGGAGCCCAATGATCAGGATCCCCACATGACAAACACCTTTCTTCTTGTCATTCTTCTTCTTGAAGTTCGTGTGTTGCACAACCTTGTTCTTCCCATCCAACTTTGCTTTACCATCAAACTTGCCCTTGTTCTTGAACTTGTGGGGCTGGAAGTTCATCTTCTGTACCAGATTGGCACTAGATCCTCCCTTAATTCCTCGAGCACGTGTGTCCTTTGCTCTCGCCTTTTCTTCCACATCAAGAGTGCCAATGAGATCCACGAAGGAGGAAGCTTAGTGATGATACCTCCGGCAACAAACTTGTCCGGTAGCATACAACTGAAGTGCTCAAGTTCTCTAGCAAATGACTGTATCTCATGAGCTTGCTCAACTACGGAGCGCTCTTCAATCATCCTGTAATCATAGAATTGCTCCATGATGTACAGCTCAGTGCCAGCAATCAGAGGGTAGCAGCGGTGGCCTTACTTGGACCCGAGCGGCGGCGACCTACCGTGTTCTACTCTTCCTCGTTTTCTGTGTAGCGCGGCCTCGTTGGCAGCGGGGCGGGGCCTCGGCGGAGCCGGCGATGTCCTCTGTCTCATTGCCGGCGGGCGGCGCCTGGCGGAGCGGGGGAAATCCTCCCCCTCATTGCCGGCAGGGTGGGGCCTCGGCGGAGCCGGCGGTGTCCTCTGCCTCGTTGTTGGCGCCGCGGGGCCTCGGCGGAGCAGGGCCTCGTCGACGCCAGCGGAGTGGGGACTCGTCGGAGCCGGCATTGTCCTCTGCCTCGTCCTCGGTCTCGCAAAACAGTGCCTCGCCCGCTTCATCGCCCTCTTTGTAGGCGGCCGCAGCCTCCGCCACCCGCATGCGGTACTGCCAGCGCTCGAGGCGGCCCTCGCGGGCGGAGCGGGACGGGTCGAGTAGCGCCTCCTGCTCCGCCCACTCCGCGGCGATCTGCTCCTCCGCCTGCAGGTGCTCCTGGAGGAGATGGTGGTTGTAGGCAGCGTCGGCCTGCGCCTCCCGGAACTGCTCCCCAAGCTTCTGCCTCACTGTGTCCATATATTGGGCACGGGCCTCGCCGATGGTCATGGTGCAATGCACCGGCGAGGATGGCGCGGAGGAGGGGGTTGGCTCCGGATCGTCGACTACCATGTTCTCCATTGGGACGTCGTCGTCCTCGGGTTGCCTGCCGGCCAGCCAGTCGGTAGCAATGGCTGCCATCTCCTTGTGGTCCGTCGTCTGCCCGTCCCGAAGAGCGCTGGAGCGCGAGGAAGCCATGGTGGGCAGTAGTGGTGTGGACAGGAGAATAGGAACGGATGTGGATGACTGCGGCTATGGTCGGCGCAACAGTTTATATAGCAATGGTAGGCGGCGGAGGGACGGACGTGTGGCGCCGGAGTGTCCGCCTCGGCAACCACGTATCATTAATGTGGGCGGCAGAAGGAGGGATGGATGGCACTTGTGTCGTTTGAAGGCGGAGCAATCCCATGCACCGGGAAGCGGGGCGGGCGGCGCTGACCATTTCGGGCGGAAAGCGCGCGGGGGCGAGGGAGGCGGTCTGGATGGGCCAGGGCAGTCAGACTCGTGCTTGGCAGCGGGTCGGTCCAGCAGCTGGACATGCTGGCTCACCAGCTACCTCGCCGAGCTGAGCGATGACAATCATACGATGGACGTAGCTTCTGACCAGGAGCCGGCGCCATTGTCCAAGCCGGTTCATGTCGTGTTCACCTAATGGCGGAAGAGCTACCAGCACAGGAGGACCTGGGCTGCAACCTCCGTCTCCTCAACGAGCACCGATGAACAAGCGAACGACAATGCTGTCGTGGACATGTGGCCCTATGATCCTGGCTTCCCGAATGAGCAGCGGGCGCTGTATCAGACCATCCGTAGGGCCCGCGAGGCCCTCTCCGTCGTCCTTCGAGTTGTTGCGCTCGCCGTGGCGCCACCGTCTCGCGTTGTCAACATGGCCAACGGACATGAGGATGAGGAGATGACTTTACTTGGATAGGATGACAGTGGGGACCCACCAGGGCCATAGCCGCACGTACGCAAGTGCCTCCTGATTAGTATATAAAACAATAATTTCTTTTGCTACCTCCTGGTTTCCTGAGATCACGGTCCCACACCATTGTCAACCTATGTAGTCAATAAACAAGAGAATTGCACAAGAAGCGGCCGATAGCTGGGATCAAGCAGCTCGAGCAGTATTTGTGTTTTTTAGGCGTGAGCACTGCAGATTTTTTCTTGAGTGATGTTTAGCCCAGATATTAATTTTTCTCCTCTGAACAACAACGAAAACATCGCTGCAGCTATTAACTGGGCGGGCTATGGCCCGTCTAGCCCAGGCCAGATATCCAGCCCAGATATTAATTTTTTTCAAGCTGAAAATGGCTAGCCCAGCTATACTTTTTTTAGGAATACCCAGGCAAGGTCAAGTTGTTATTCTCCGCCCCGCTGGGCTGCAAATCTTTCCTAGGAGGGATGCATTAGGCTTAACAAGAAAATGGGCATTAAGAAATAATAAATGGGATGTAATTATAAAAACTGGGCAGTAACTATAAAAAATGCACCAAACACGTAATTACTTTATAAAATATTATTTTTGGATATTGAAAATTTTAATTTTAATTGTTGCGAGCGCAATGTTTTGTTGGATTTTTACGTAATATAAATTTATATTGAAATTGTATTTAATCTGACTAGAAATTTCGGGATAACAATATTTTGGATCCCATCAAAATGTGGGAAATTTTATTAAATTCTGTTTTGAATGGTTGGTTGAAATTGGCTGTACTTTTTAACAAACTGTAAATGGGCTGTAGTAAATTCCATTAGAATTCAAAAATTGGCTGCACATTCTTACAAATCTAAAATGGGCTATAAGTTCTCTGCCACACACTTGTGGCCTTACTAAGTTGACGCGTCCCCTCAAGAAAAAGAGAGTTGACTCGTATGCAAGGCTTTGTCAACTTATAGTCAACACACGGTTCTAGCAGCAGTGGCCGTTGGATGTCCATCCAACGGATGCCGTGCTTCTTCTTCAATCTCGGATATTCTAGTTTCACCCGCCCAAAAAATGATTCCTCCCCCTGACATCTGGGGCGCAGCGTTTCGGAAGCTAACCTGTGGGCCTACTATGTTGACGCATACCAAGGGCTTTGTCAACTTAGTCAATATAAATGATTCTAGCTGCAGTGACCGTACGATGTCCATCCAACGGTCGTCGTGCTTCTTCAACCTCTGGTCTTCTTGCTCCAGCCGCCCAAAGCAGCGTCGGTCGTGCCGCCTGCTCCTGCCTCCCGTGGTCGGTTGTGCTGCCGCGCAGGCCTCACCGCCCCCTACTACTCCCACCGCTGGCCAGGGCATCCCTCCACTCACCCACACCCCCTGTTATTGTGCGGCGACGGCAGCCTCACACCACAGTCGAACCAGTGAACCCTTGTACTCCTCTCCGCGTGGGCATCCACTGTCGCGTCTTCCCCGGCTCTGTGTCATCCCCTTCCTAGGCCTCGCCGTCGTCCACCGCCCTGGTGCTCTCGGCGCGGCGTGGTCAACATGGTCAAGGAACGACTTCCATCGGAAAAGTACTGTACGTGGAGAGGCTGACAGCTGGGTCCATGGCAGCCACAAGGAAGTGCCTCCTTATTACGCGAAAAATAATTATTCCTCCACCTGACAGCAGGGACCCACCGGACGGGCCACCGTATTTGGTGAAAAAACGTTTGCCCCTGACTGCTGGGACCCACCAGACGGGCCAACGTATTTCATGAAAAAACGTTCCCCCCGCTATTAGCTCGGACCCACCGGAGGTGCCTCCTTATTACGCACAAAAAACTGAATACTCCCCCTGCTAGTTGGGTCCCACCTTGGTGGAAGGCTGACTTGTGGGCCTACTAAGTTGACGGGGATGGAGTGTTTTGTCAACTTAGTCAATATGAACGATTCTAGCTCCAGTGACCTTACGATGTCCATCCAACGGCCGTAGTGCTTCTTCAACCTCTGGTCTTCTTGCTCCAGCCGCCCAAAGCAGCGCCGGTCGTGCCGCATGCTCCTGCCTCCCGTGGCCGGCTGTGCTACCGCAGAGGCGTCACCGCCCCCTACTATTCCGACCGCTGGCCAGGCCCTGCGGCGACGGCAGCCTCCAACCGCAGCCGAAACAGTGAACCCTCGTACTCCTCTCCGCGCGGGCTTCCACTGCCGCGTCTTCCCCGGCTCCACGTCGTCCCCTTCCTAGGCCTCGCCGTCGTCCACTGCCCTGGTGCTCTCGGTGCGGCGTGGTCAACGTGGTCAAGGAACGACTTCCATCGGAAGAGTACTGTACATGGAGAGGCTGACAGCTGGGTCCACGGCGGCCGCAAGGAAGTGCCTCCTTATTACGGGCAAAATAATTATTCCTCCACCTGACAGCAGGGATCCACCGGACGGGCAACTGTATTTCGCAAAAAACGTTTCCCCCTGACTGCTGGGACCTACCAGCTACATCTTCGCACGCAAGGAAGTGCGCCCGGGAAAAAAAACGGTTCGCCCCCTAACTGCTGGGACCCACCAGCTACATCTTCGCAGGCAAGGAAGTGCCCGACAGTCGGGACCCACCTGGTCGAAGCGTATGTAGCGTTGTCATTCTGGTCGCGAACGTGTACGTACATACTGGTCGATGTAGAGGCGCGCACGTGTCGTAGTAGAGGCGCGCACATAGCATGTACACGTACGTACAGCGGCCAAGGTGCAAGAAAGTAAATACGGCCACGTACGTACATACGGGCGGGGTCTCGAATGCCTACTCGCGCGTACGTACGGCCAGGGCTCATGTACATGGCTGGGTCAGAATGGAGAAACTGCGTCGTCATCGTGTTCATGGGGAGGCAACGGAATGCGTCGTGTTCATCGGTAGGCAACGGAACGCGTGGGAGCCAACTGGCTTGGACAGAACAGCCGATGGAAACGAGGCCTGGCGTACCGCAAAACGGAGGAAACAGCCTTGTGTTCGACCGGCCACGTTCGAAGCGGGATCCTGTTCATCAGGAGGGGTCTGGCATACCGCAAAACAGAGGAAACGGACCTCCTACAGTTGAAACGGGGGTCCTGTTGATTGGGAGGGGTGTGGCGTACCGCAAAACGGAGGAAACGGACTTGTGTTGGAGCGCTACGGTCGAAACGGGGGTCCTCTTCATCGGGAGGGGTGTGGCGTACCGCAAAACGGGACTCCACGGGATACTGTTCATCTCCACCATCGACCCCCTCCAGCCTCCACGGGCTACTGTTCATCCACCGTCGACCTCCTCCAGCCTCCACCTGCGACTGTTCATCCATGGGCTCCTGTTCATCCAGCCTCTACCGCGCGCTACTCCACCGTCTACTGTTCAACCAGCCCTCTCCACGGGCTCCTGTTCAACCACCCCTCCACGGGCTACTGTTCATCCAGCCCTCCACCGTCTACTGTTCATCCTGCCCTCCACGGGGTGGTCCTGTTCATCCAGCCCTCCACGGGGTCCTGTTCATGCAGCCCCAACCGACTCGATCGATCGGGGTCCTGTTCATCCAGAGGCAACACCACGGGGTCTTGTTCATCCACCCCCACCGGGAACTGTTCATCCAAACCCCCCCAGCAACGCTCACTGTTCATCCAGAGGCAACACCACGGGGTCCTGTTCATCCACCCCCACCGGGAACTGTTCATCCAAACCCCCCAGCAACGCTCACTGTTCATCCAGAGGCAGCATCGATCGGCTTCAGTTAGCAGCAGTAGCGAAGGAATCGCTCGATCGGGTTCAGTTAACAGCCATCGATCAATCGCTCAGGTTCAGTAACGCGTAGCCTGCAGTGCAATCGCTCGGGTTCAGTTAGAGCCCAACGCCTCGCACCCACGCGCGTGCGTGTATGAGAGAAACGCGCATCGCTCGGCCCCGACCACCCACCGTAACCGGGAACACCCCGATATTTTCCTCGGCCTCGCTTCTACCACGGCTTTTTCCATCATGGACGGCCCAAAGAATGTCATGCAGCTGCGTCTCCGGCCCGCACAGGATGAAAAGCCCATTTTCTGTCATGATTTTTTGTCATAGAAGTAGGACCCCACCACATCTATGGTGATACCTAGTTTTGTCACAATTATCGTTATAGAAGTGTCATAAGTATGACAGAAAAAATTTGTTCGGCCCAAAATGTCACGGATATGTCTTTTTTTTGTAGTGTATTTCCGTTGATAGTTATGAGGCCCGACGGACCAGGCATCTTCAACTTGAGGTACACGTAATGCGGGACGATGTTGAATTTAGCGAATGTTGTTTGGCCGAGGAGGGCGTGATAGCCGCTGCGAAAAGGTGCAATGTCGAAGATCAAGTCCTCGCTCTGGAAGTTGTTCGGAGAGCTGAACACTACTTCAACCGTTAAAGTTCCTGTGCAGTGGGACTCCACTCCCGGAATGACCCCCTTGAAGGTGGTGTTACTTGCTTTGATCCTTGATGGATCGGTCCCCATCTTCCTCGCCGTGTCTTCGTATATCAGATTGAGGCTACAGCCTCCGTCCATTAGGACTCTGGTGAGGTGGAATCCATCGATGATGGGGTCGAGCACTAAGGCTGCAGACCCTCCATGGCGTATACTGGTCGGGTGGTCCTTGCGATCGAAAGTGATCGGGTAGGCTGACCATGGATTGAATTTTGGCGCTACGGGCTCAACGGCATATACGTCTCGCAGCACTCGCCTCCTCTCCTTCTTTGGTATGTGGGTTGCATAGATCATGTTCACCATCTTGACCTCGGAAGGGAAGGGTTTCTAGCCTCCATTATTCGGCGCGCGGGGCTCGTCATCGTCCTCGCTTCGTGGGCTTTTGCCTGAGTCTTCGGTTGTGAGCTTGCCGACCTGCTTGATTACCCAACAGTTACGATTGGAGTGGTTGGCGGGCTTCTCTGATGTGCTGTGGATCTGGCAAGGACTATCCAGAATTGTGTCTAATCTGGACGGGCCATCACTATTGCCTTTAGGGGCTTTCTTTCGGGGTCCGGACTTCTGGTTTCGGAATCCGGCATTTACTGTCGTATCCTCACCCTCGCCGTCATTGTGGTGACGTTTACTCTTGCTGCGTCAGGGCTTTCCATTTCTGTCCCAAACCTCAGAGGTACCTAGTGTGTCGGGGTTGGCGTTTTTGCGAGCGAGCTAACTGTCTTCGCCCGCGCAAAAACGGGTCATGAGAGAAGTAAGGGCTGCCATAGTTCTTGGTTTGTCCTGGCCGAGCTGTCTTACGAGCCATTCGTCCTTGACACTATGCTTGAAAGCTGCCAAGGCTTCGGCTTCCAGACAGTCGACAATCTGGTTTTTCTTAGTTAGGAATCGGTTCCAAAATTGTCGGGTAGATTCTCTGGACTATTGTGTGATGCGATTTAGGTCGTTAGCGTCTAGAGGCCGGACATAGGTGCCCTGAAAGCTTGCTCAAAAAGCATCCTCAAGGTCTTCCCAGCAGCCTATAGAGTCTTCGGGAAGGTTATTCAACCAGTGTCAAGCTGGACCTTTATGCTTTAGCGACAAATATTTAATGGCGTGGAGGTCATCTCCTCGCACCATGTGGATGTGGAGGAGGAAATCTTCTATCCATACGGCCAAATCTATGGTTCCGTCGTATGATTCAATGTTCACAGGCTTGAAGCCTTCCGGGAATTGGTGTTGCATTACCCTCTCTGTGATGCACAGGGGGTGTGCGGTGCCCCAAACTCGGGCTACATCACATCGGAGGTCTTGGGCCCTCCGAGTCCGGTGCTACTCCCGAATTCTATCATTTCGGTTTAGCCGATCGTATTATCCTTCCCGGTAAGCGGGCGGGTCTTCTCTGGGTCCATAGGTGGACCTGGTATGGCCTCCTCGAGCGTCTAGGTCATGGAGGAGGTCATATTTGTAGGTGGGCCACACTTGATCCTTGCCGTAACGGCGAGGTGGGGCGGCTAGATGTTCGGCCTCGTCAGCTTTTCTGTCCCACCCTCTAGGGGGGCGGTCCGGCAGTTTGGCGCCTGTGTATGTCGTGCGTATTGGCTCTACGGCCTTGTCATTCAACTGCGGCAGCAATCTTTGCTTGGGATAGCTTTTGATTGGTTGTTCGCGGCCGTATCCTTCTTCGGCGGCTAGGACTTTGGTCCATTGATCGTTGAGGGTGTCTTGTTCGGCCTTGATTTTGCGCTTTTGTTTCTTCAGGCCACGGGGGGTGGCTAGAAGCCTCCGCTTGAACCGTTCCTGCTCCAGCAGGTCTTCGGGGATGATGAAATCGTCATCCACGAGACTGGCTTCCTCTTCAGAGAGTGGGAGGTAGTTGCTATCTTCGGGGTCATCGGGGTTTTCTGGGTTGAACGGGTCCTCCTGCCACGCGGGGTCATCCTAATGATGCTCGTTACCTGCGGCTCTGATACGTCCATTTTGCATCATGCTTTTATATCGATATTTATTGCATTATGGGCTGTTATTACACATTATGTCACAATACTTATGCCTTTTCTCTCTTATTTTACAAGGTTTACATGAAGAGGGAGAATGCCGCGAGCTGGAATTCTGGGCTGGAAAAGGAGCAAATATTAGAGACCTATTCTGCACAACTCCAAAAGTCTTGAAACTCCAGGAAAGTCAGTTATGGAATACATAAAAAATATTGGGCGAAGAAGGCACCAGAGCGGGGCCACCCACCATCCACAAGGGTGGGGGGCGCGCCCTACCCCCCTGGGCGCGCCCTCTGTCTCGTGGGCCCCCTGGCAGGCCTCCGGTGCCCATGTTTGGCTATATGAAGTCTTTCACCTTGGAAAAAATCAGAAGGAAGCTTTCGGGACGAAGCGCCGCCGTCTCAAGGCGGAACCTGGCGAAACCAATCTAGGGCTCCGGCGGAGCTGTTCTGCTGGGGAAACATCCCTCCGGGAGTGGGAAATCAGCACCATCGTCATCACCATCGATCCTCTCATCGGGAGGGGGTCAATCTCCATCAACATCTTCACCAGCACCATCTCATCTCAAACCCTAGTTCATCTCTTGTATCCAATCTTTGTCTCAAAACCTCAGATTGGTACCTGTGGGTTGCTAGTAGTGTTGATTACAGCTTGTAGTCGATGCTAGTTGGTTTATTTGGTGGAAGATCATATGTTTAGATCCTTTATGCATATTAATACCCCTCTGATTATGAACATGAATATGATTTGTGAGTAGTTACGTTTGTTCCTAAGGACATGGGAGAAGCCTTGCTATAAGTAGTCATGTGAATTTGGTATTCGTTCGATATTTTGATGAGATGTATGTTGTCTTTCCTCTAGTGGTGTTATGTGAACGTCGACTACATGACACTTCACCATTATTTGGGCCTAGAGGAAGGCATTGGGAAGTAATAAGTAGATGATGGTTTGCTAGAGTGACAGAAGCTTAAACCCTAGTTTATGCGTTGCTTCGTAAGGGGCTGATTTGGATCCATATGTTTCATGCTATGGTTAGGTTTACCTTAATACTTCTTTTGTAGTTGCGGATGCTTGCAATAGGGGTTAATCATAAGTGGGATGCTTGTCCAAGGAAGGGCAGTACCCAAGCACCGGTCCACCCACATATCAAATTATCAAAGTAACGAACGCGAATCATATGAGCGTGATGAAAACTAGCTTGACGATAATTCCCATGTGTCCTCGGGAGCGTTTTCCTTTAGATAAGAGTTTGTCCAGGCTTGTCCTTTGCTACAAACCCTAAACCCTAAACCTTGTTACCCGTTACAAATTACCTTATCACAAAACTATCTGTTGCCGATAATTTCAGTGCTTGCAGAGAATACCTTACTGAAAACCGCTTGTCATTTCCTTCTGCTCCTCATTGGGTTCGACACTCTTACTTATCTAAAGGACTACGATAGATCCCCTATACTTGTGGGTCATCAAGACTCTTTTCTGGCGCCGTTGCCGGGGAGTGAAGCGCCTTTGGTAAATGGAAATTGGTAAGGAAAAATTTATATAGTGTGCTGAAATTTACTGTCACTTGTTACTATGGAAAGTAATCCTTTGAGGGGCTTGTTTGGGGTATCTTCACCCCAACCAGTAGAGCAAAGAGTTGCTCCTCAACCTAATGAACCTGCTGAAAATGTTTCCTTTGAAATTCCTTTGGGTATGATAGAGAAACTGCTAGCTAATCCTTTTACAGGAGACGGAACATTGCATCCTGATTTGCACCTAATCTATGCGGATGAAGTTTGTGGATTATTTAAGCTTGCAGGTATGCCCGAGGATGTTATCAAGAACAAGGTCTTCCCTTTATCTTTGATGGGAAAGGCATTGACATGGTTTAGGCTATGTGATGATATTGGATCGGGAACTACAAACGATTGAAATTGGAATTTCATCAGAAGTTTTATCCTATGCATCTGGTTCATCGTGATCGTAATTATATATATAATTTTTGGCCTCGCAAAGGTGAAAGTATCGCTCAAGCTTGGGGTGGCTTAAGTCAATGTTATATTCATGCCCCAATCATGAGCTCTCAAGAGAAATTATTATTCAGAAATTTTATGCTCGGCTTTCTCTCAATAATCGCTCCATGCTCGATACTTCTTGTACTGGTTCTTTTATGATGAAGACTATTGAATTCAGATGGGATTTATTGGAAAGGATTAAACGCAACTCTGAATATTGGGAACTCAACGAAGGTAAGGAGTTAGGTATAACACCTAAGTTTGATTGTGTTAAATCTTTTATGGATACCGATGCTTTTCATGAATTTAGCACTAAATATGGACTTGACTGTGAGATAGTAGCTTCTTTCTGCGAATCCTTTGCTACTCATGTTGATCTCCCTAAGGAGAAGATGTTTAAATATCATCCTCCCATTGAAGCAAAAGTAGTTGAACCTATTAAAGTTGAAGAGAAGACTATCACTTATAATGTTGATCCTATTGTTCCTACCGCTTATATTGAGAAACCACCTTTCCCTGCTAAAATACAGGATCATGCTAAAGCTTCAACTGTGGTTCGTAAGAGTAATAATAGGACACCTACACCCCCTGAGCAAATTAAAGTTGAACCTAGTATTGCTATGGTTAAAGATCTCTTGGCCGATAATATTGATGGGCATGTTATTTACTTCTGTGATGAAGCTGCTAGAGCTGCTAGACCCGATACTAAAAATAAGCATAGACCTGTTGTAGGCATGCCTATTATTTCTGTTAAAATAGGAGATCATTGCTATCATGTCTTATGTGATATGGGTGCTAGTGCGAGTGCAATACCTCATTCTTTATATGAAGAAATTATGCATGATATTGCACCTGCTGAGTTAGAAGGTATTGATGTTACAATTAAGCTTGCCAATAGAGATACTATTTCACCAGTTGGGATTGTTAGAGATGTTGAAGTCTTGTGTGGGCAAGTTAAATATCCTATTGATTTTCTTATTCTTGGTTCCCCACAAGATGAGTTTTGTCCCATTATATTTGGTAGACCCTTCTTGAATACTGTTAATGCTAAGCTAGATTGCAAAAAGGATGTTGTTACTATTGGTTTAGGGGATATGTCTCATGATTTTAATTTTGCTAAATTTTGTAGACAACCCACTGATAAAGAATTGCCTAGTAAAGATGAAATTATTGGTCTTGCTTCTATTGTCATGCCTCCTAATGATCCTGTAGAACAATATTTGCTAGACCATGAAAATGATATGTTTATGAATGAAAGAAGGGAGATAGATGAAGTATTCTTTAAACAGGGACCTATTTTGAAACACAACTTGCCTGTTGAAATCCTAGGGGGTCCTCCTCCACCCAAGGGTGATTCCGTGTTTGAGCTTAAACCACTACCTGATACTCTTAAATATGCTTAACTTGATGAAAAGAAGATATATCCTATTATTAATAGTGCTAACCTTTCAGAGCAGGAAGAAGAGAAACTATTGAAAACTCTGAAGAAGCACCGTGCTGCTATTGGATATACTCTTGATGATCTTAAGGGCATTAGTCCCACTCTATGCCAGCACAAAATAAAATTGGAGAAAGATGCTAAACCGGTTGTTGATCATCAACGACGGTTACATCCTAAGATGAAAGAAGTGGTAAGAAAAGAAATACTAAAGCTTCTGGAGGCGGGTATAATTTATCCTGTTGCTGATAGTCAATGGGTAAGTCATGTCCATTGTGTCCCTAACAAAGGAGGTATTACTGTCGTTCCTAATGATAAGGATGAACCGATCCCACAAAGAATTGTTACAGGTTATAGAATGGTAATTGATTTCTGCAAACTAAATAAAGATACTAAAAAGGATCAGTATCCTTTACCTTTTATTGATAAAAATGCTAGAAAGATTATCCAAACATACACATTTTTGCTTTCTAGATGGTTATTCTGGTTTCTCTCAAATACATGTGTCAAAAGAGGATCAAGAAAAGACCACTTTTACTTGCCCTTTTGGTACCTTTGCTTATAGATGTATGCCTTTTGGTTTATGCAATGCACCTGCTACCTTTCAAAGATGTATGACTGCTATATTCTGTGACTTTTGTGAAAAGATTGTTGAGGTTTTCATGGATGATTTCTCCGTTTATGGAACTTCTTTTGATGATTGCTTAAGCAACCTTGATCGAGTTTTGCAGAGATGTGAAGAAACTAATCTTGTCTTGAATTGGGAGAAGTTCCACTTTATGGTTAATGAAGGTATTGTCTTGGGGCATAAAATTTCTGAAAGAGGTATTGAAGTTGATAAAGCTAAAGTTGATGCTATTGAGAAGATGCCGTGTCCTAAAGACATTAATGGTATAAGAAGTTTCCTTGGTCATGCCGGTTTTTATAGGAGGTTCATTAAAGACTTCTCAAAAATTTCTAGGCCTTTGACTAATCTCTTAGAAAAATATGTTCCTTTTGTCTTTGATGATGATTGTGTAGAAGCATTTGAAATACTTAAGAAAGCCTTGATTTCTGCACCTATTGTTCAGCCACCTGATTGGAATTTACCCTTTGAAATTATGTGTGATGCTAGTGATTACGCTGTAGGTGTTGTTCTAGGACAAAGAGTTGATAATAAATTAAATGTTATCCAATATGCTAGTAAAACTCTAGACAGTGCCCAGAGAAATTATGCTACTACTGAAAAAGAATTTTTAGCAGTTGTATTTTCTTGTGATAAGTTCAGACCTTATATTGTTGATTCTAAAGTAACTGTTCACACTGATCATGCTGCTATTAAATATCTTATGGAAAAGAAAGATGCTAAACCTAGACTTATTAGATGGGTTCTCTTGCTACAAGAATTTGATTTGCATATTATAGATAGAAAAGGAGCTGAGAACCCCGTTGCAGACAACTTATCTAGGTTAGAGAATGTTCTTGATGACCCACTACCTATTGATGATAGCTTTCCTGATGAACAATTAGCTGTCATAAATGCTTCTCATACTGCTCCATGGTATGCTGATTATGCTAATTACATTGTTGCTAAATTTAGACCACCTAGTTTCACATACCATCAAAAGAAAAAGTTTTTCTATGATTTAAGACATTACTTATGAGATGACCCACACCTTTATAAAGAAGGAGTAGATGGTGTTATTAGACGATGTGTACCTGAGCATGAACAGGAACAGATCCTACGCAAGTGTCACTCCGAGGCTTATGGAGGACACCACGTTGGAGATAGAACTGCACATAAGGTATTGCAATCCGGTTTTTATTGGCCTACTCTCTTCAAAGATGCCCGTGAGTTTGTCTTGTCTTGTGATGAATGTCAAAGAATTGGTAATATTAGTAGACGTCAAGAAATGCCTATGAACTATTCACTTTTTATTGAACCATTTGATGTTTGGGGCTTTGATTATATGGGACCGTTTCCTTCCTCTAATGGGTATACACATATTTTAGTTCCTGTTGATTACGTTACTAAGTGGGTAGAAGCTATTCCAACTAGTAGTGCTGATCATAACACCTCTATTAAGATGCTTAAAGAATTTATTTTTTCCGAGGTTTGGAGTCCCTAGATACTTAATGAGTGATGGTGGTTCACATTTTATTCATGGTGCTTTTCATAAAATGCTTGCTAAGTATGATGTCAATCATAGAATTGCATCTCCATACCACCCACAGTCTAGTGGTCAAGTAGAACTGAGTAATAGGGAGATTAAATTAATTTTGCAAAAGACTGTTAATAGATCTAGAAAGAATTGGTCCAAAAAACTTGATGATGCATTATGGGCCTATAGAACTGCATATAAAAATCCTATGGGTATGTCTCCATATAAAATGGTTTATGGAAAAGCATGTCATTTACCTCTCGAACTAGAACATAAGGCATATTGGGCCATTAAAGAGCTCAACTATGATTTCAAACTTGCCGGTGAGAAGAGACTATTTGACATTAGCTCACTTGATGAATGGAGAACCCAGGCCTATGAGAATGCCAAACTGTTTAAAGAAAAAGTTAAAAGATGGCATGACAAAAGGATACAAAAGCATGAGTTTAATGTAGGTGATTATGTTTTGCTATACAACTCTCGTTTAAGATTTTTTGCAGGAAAACTCCTCTCTAAATGGGAAGGTCCTTACATTATCGAGGTGGTCTATCGTTCCGGTGCCATAACAATCAACAACTTCGAAGGCACAAATCCGAAGGTGGTGAACAGTCAAAGAATGAAACATTATCTCTCAGGTAATCCAAGAAATGTTGAAACTAATGTTATTGAAACCGTAACCCCGGAGGAATATATAAGGGACACTTTCCAGAACATTTCAAACTCCGAAAAGGAATAGGTATGTGGTACGGTAAGTAAACCGACCCCAAAACAGTTCTAATAGCAATTTTTCCCCGTTTTGGAATATTTAAGAAAATAGAAAAATAAGAAGTAGTCCGGGAAAGACACGAGGCATCCACGAGGGTGGAGGGCGCGCCCTACCCCCCTGGGCGCGCCCCCCTGCCTCGTGGGCACCTCGTGTGCTCTCCGGACTCTGTTTTCTTGCACGATACTTCTTTTGGTCGGTAAAAATTCATTATATAATCTCCCGAAGGTTTTGACCACCGTACCACGCAAATATCCTCTGTTTTTCATTTTGAGTTGTTTCCACCGCAGATTAGAGCAAGATGTCTTCTCAAGAGTCAGTCGGGGAGAGTCGGGTGTCTCATCCGACACCGAGACCAGGAGCAAATAGTGATGCTCATCACTTTGGGCCATCAACGGAAGAAGAGATGGAGGCCGACTTGAAAAGGATAGATGCCATGGAAGAGGATCAAGAAGATACTTCTTGTTTCTGAGCCGGATTCACGATGGGGGAACTACAAAGCTCAGCTATGCCAAACTCGGTCATCCCTTCCAATGTTAGATTTCTTTCTTATGAAAATATGAAAAAGAGTGTTACTTGTTCTCCCGTAGCTATGCAACATCCATGGGTGAAAGGAGCTTTAGCCGTCACGGTCAAGCTCCATGAGGAAATAATGGACCTCAAGCAGCAAGTCAATAAGCTCGAGGAAGAGAATCGTATCCTGAGGGGCATCATCGCCAAGAATATCACATCACCACCTCCGAAGAAAGAGACATAAATGCATGGGTATGGGCACTCCCCTTGGAAACTGCCAAGCTTGGGGGAGATGCCCTAGTATTGTATCACCATCGCACTCCTATCTTTACCATTTTTCTTAGTTTGATCCTTTTGGTAATATCTTGATTTAGTAGAATAAAGTTTTAGTATGATCTAGTTTTGAGCTTTGCTTTATGATCCTTCTATGTAATCGAGTCCGTGAGCTATATATAATAAAGATTAGTTTCGAGTCAAGGGCTTGATTATATTGCTATGATCTTGAGGGAATAATAGAAAAAGAAAGAATAAAAAGAAATAACAAATCATATAGATCTTATGGAGAGTAATGACTTCACATATAAAAGAGTATGATGAATAAAAGTTGTTGAGAGTTGACAAACATAGTTTTGGTCATCGTTGCAATTAATAGGAAATACTAAAGAAAGAGAGGTTCTCACATATAAATATACTATGTTGGACATCTTTTATGATTGTGAGCACTCATTAAAATATGACATGCTAAAAGTTGATGTTGGACAAGGAAGAGAACGTAATGGGTTATGTTTTCTTATATCTGAATTAAAGTATTGTCATGGATCATCCAACATGTTGAGCTTGCCTTTCTCCCTCATGCTAGCCAAATTCTTTGCACCGAGTAGATATACTACTTGTGCTTCCAAATATCCTTAAACCTGGTCTTGCCATGAGAGTCCACCATATCTACCTATGGATCGAGTAAGATCCTTCAAGTAAGTTGTCATTGTTGCATGCAATAAAAATTGCTCTCTAAATATGTATGATCTATTAGTGTGGAGAAAATAAGTTTTATACGATCTTGTGATATGGAAGCAATAAAAGCGACGGACTGCATAATAAAGGTCCCTATCACAAGTGGCAATATAAAGTGACGTTATTTTGCATTAAGATTTCGTGCATCCAACCATAAAAGCACATGACAACCTCTGCTTTCCTCTGCGAAGGGCCTGTCTTTTATTTTTGTCTCATGTTTTATACAAGAGTCATGGTGATCTTCACCTTTCCTTTTTACGCTTTATCCTTTGGCAAGCACATTGTGTTGGAAAGATCCTGAAATATTTATATATATATATATATCCAATTGGATGTAAGTTATCATGAACTATTATTGTTGACATTACCCTTGAGGTAAAAGGTTGGGAGGAAACACTATAAGCCCCTATCTTTTTCTGTGTCCGATTAAAACTCCATACCCATAAGTATTCACTACAAAAAAAAAGACACATCCGTGACATTTCGGGCCGAACGATTTTTTTTCTGTCATACTTATGACACTTCTATGACGATAATTGTGACAAAACCCGGTATCATCATAGATGTGGTGGGCTCCTACTTCTATGACAAAAAATCATGATAGAAAATGGGATTTTCATCCTGGGCAAGCCGGAGACGCAGCTGCATGACATTCTTTGGGTCGTCCATGACGGAAAAAAACGTGGTAGAAGCGAGGGCGTGGAAAATATCGGGGAGTTCCCGGTACGGTGGGTGGTCGGGGGCCGAGCAATGCGCATTTCTCTCGTACACATACGCGCGTGGGTGCGAGGAATTGGGCTCTAACTGAACCCGAGCGAGGCGTTCGCCTACTGAACCCGAGCGATTGCACTGCAGGCTACGCGTTACTGAACCCGAGCGATCAATCGATCCCTTGTTGTTAACTGAATCCGAGTGATTCCTTCGCTACTGCTGCTAACTGAAGCCGATCGATGCTGCCTCTGGATGAACAGTGAGCGTTGTTGGGGGGTTTGGATGAACAGTTCCCGGTGGGGGGTTGGATGAACAGGACCCCGTGGTAGTAGAGGCCGTTTCCGCTGGGTGAACAGTACCCCGATCGGTCGAGCCGGTGGAGGGGTGGATGAACAGGACCCCGTGGAGGGCTGGATGAACAGGACGACCCCGTGGAGGGCTGGTTGAACAGTAGCCGGTGGAGGGCTGGATGAATAGTAGACCGTGCAGGGGTGGTTGAACAGGACCCCGTGGAGAGGGCTGGTTGAACAGTAGCCGGTGGAGGAGCGGTGGAGGCAGGATGAACAGGAGCCCGTGGATGAACATTCGCTGGTGGAGGCCGGAGGAGGTCGACGGTGGATGAATAGTAGCCCGTGGAGGCTGGAGGAGGTCGACGGTGGAGATGAACAGTATCCCGTGGAGTCCCATTTTGCGGTACGCCACACCCCTCCCGATGAACAGGACCCCCGTTTCGACCGTAGCGCTCCAACACAATTCCGTTTCCTCCGTTTTGTGATACGCCACACCCCTCCCAATCAACAGGACCCCGTTTCCACCGTAGGAGGTCCAAAAGAAGTCTGTTTCCTCCATTTTGCGGTATGCCAGACCCCTCCCGATGAACAGGATCCCGTTTCCACCATGGCCGGTCGAACACAAGGCCGTTTCCTCCATTCTGCGGTACGCCAGGCCTCGTTTCCATCGCTTGTTCCGTCCAAGCCGGTTGGCTCCCAATGAACAGCATGCGTTCCGTTGCCTCCCGATGAACACGACGCATTCCGTTGCCTCCCCATGAACACGACGACGACAATGCAGTTTCTCTGTTCCGACCCAGCCACAACCATGTACACGAGCCCTGGCCGTACGTATGCGTGAGTAGGCGTTCGAGACCCCGCCCGTATGTACGTACGTGGCCGTATTTACTTTCTTGCACCCTGGCCGCTGCACGTACGTGTACATGCTACGTGCGTGCCTCTACTACCACACGTGCGCGCCTCTACATCGACTAGTATATACGTACACGTCCGCGACCAGAATGAAAACGCTACGTACGCTACGACAGGGTGGGTCCCGACTGTCAGGCACTTCCTTGCGTACGAAGATGTAGCTGGTGGGTCCCAGCAGTTAGGGGGGCGAATCATTTTTTTGCCCGTAATATGGACGCACTTCCTTGCGTGCGAAGATGTAGCTGGTGGGTCCCAGCAGTCCGGGGGAAACATTTTTTTTCACGAAATACGGTGGCCCGTCCGGTGGGTCCCTGCTGTCAGGTAGAGGAATCATTATTTTCCGCGAAATAAGGAGGCACTTGCTTGTTGCGGCCGTGGACCCAGCTGTCAGCCTCTCCACATATAGTACTCTTCCGATGGAAGTCATTCCTTGACCACGTTGACCATGCCGCGGTGAGAGCACCAGGGCGGTGGACGACGGTGAGGCCTAGGAAGGGGACAACGCGGAGCCGGGGAAGACGCGGCAGTGGATGCCCACGCGGAGAGGAGTACGAGGGTTCACTGGTTCGGCTGCGGTGTGAGGCTGTCGTCGCCACAGGGCCTGGCCAGTGATGGGAGTAGTAGGTGGCGGTGAGGCCTCCACGGCATCACAGCCGGCCATGGGAAGCAGGAGCACGCTGCACGACCGGTGCTGGTTTGGGCGGCTGGAGCAACAAGACCAGAGGTTGAAGAAGCACTACCACCGTTGGATGGACATAGTACGGTCACTAGAGCTAGAATCATTCATATGGACTAAGTTGACAAAGCCCTCCGTCCCCATCAACTTAGTAGGCCCACAAGTCAGCCTCCCACTATGGTGGGTCCCAGCTAGCAGGGGGTATTTTTTGTGTGTAATAAGGAGGCACTTCCTTGCGTGCGAAGATATAGCTAGTGGGTCTGACCTGTCAGCGGGGGGAACGTTTTTTTTTCGCGAAATACAGAGGCCTTTCCGGTGGGTCCCAGCTGTCAGGTGGAGGAATCATTATTTTGCGCGTAATAAGGAGGCATTTCCTTGCGTGCGGTCGTGGACCCAGCTGTCAGCCTCTCCACGCACAGTCTACTTCTGATGGATGTTGTTCGTTGACCATGTTGACTACTCCCCGACGAGCGCATCCAAGGTGGTGGACGACGGCGAGGCCCTTGACAGCAACGAGCCGGAGATGGGAAGACGCGGGAGTAGAGTCGCAGACGAAGAGGTGTACGAGGGTTAGCTGGTTCTGGTGCGTTGTGGTTCGGCGGTCGGTGAAGAAGAACAGGAGGTGTGGAGGGGTGGAGGAATGGCCTGGCCAATGGTGGGGTAGCACTTCACAGTGAAGCGTGCTAAGTAGAGCTGCTAGCAGCAGGAGGCGGGAGCAGGTGGTCCCCGCAGCGCTGGAGGAAGAAGACGAGAGATTGAAGATTGATGCCGGTTGTTGGATGTAAATCCAATGGCTAACGATATCAGAATCATTTGTTGACTAAGCTGACAATGACTTGCGTTGGCTTCGACCTATTGGCCCACATTTCAGCCTCCAAAAATGTGGCACGTATTCAACCCATTTTTTCAGAATTTACAGTCAATTTGATCTTTTTTTTAGAATTACAGTCCATTTGCTGGGCTGGGTGAACAAATAATGTAGCGTCCATGCGGCGCATTTATTTTTCTCCTAAAAAATTACAGGTCATTCGCACTTTCTCGAAATACACGATTTTGTTGGGCTGATTCTAATTATAATGTTGGGTTGGGCGCAGCAATGTTATAAAAAAATAAACAGGGGATGAAAGTTTTGTTATAAATATATTTAAATAATAAGTGATTTATTATTACATTGGTCCTTAAATCTTACCAAGCTTTTGTACACAATCACCAGGATTTTCGTTGCCAAAAAAATCCAGTATTTTATTGTTAAGAAATTATTTTTATAAGTTAATAAGATGTGGGATATTGTTTTCTTACATATGTAAGTATCTGTTAAATATATGATGACAATAACAATAATATATAATAAAATATAAAATAATTTAAATATATATAATATAGTTAGAAGGTAAACAAAAGTTGGACCAGGCGTTCCTATTCTTATATAGAAAAATAGAACAGACCTCTGCGTTTTCTTTAAAAGAATACATAAATTGGGCTGCCGATGTTTCAGGAAAAATAAAACCTCGGAGGGAAGGTCCATAGGCCGGTCGATAAATGACGGCCCTAAAAAAATACAAACCGGCATGTCGTGGGTTGCGCATGTTAAAAAAGAAAGCCCAGACGGGGCAGCCCAAAACCCAGCGGATACTTGCTGCCCCAGTGATAATAAATGATACTACCCGCCAGCTCCACAGCTTCGTTGTGAATTTATCTCCTACATTGAAGCACCTAAAAATGTAACTATGTTGACAAACCCATGGGCCCCAATGTCAGTATAGCATTAGGAGGAAGTTTTCTTCGATGAGGCACTTGCTTGCGTACGGCCATAGACCTGGTGGGTCTCGACTGTTCAGCATGTTCACAACGGTGGACAGCGGCGCCGCGACGAGCGCACAAAGGCGCAGGAGGTGATCGGACCACCCAAGGCAGTGCCTTATTTGTAACGGAAGTACTGAACTAGCCCAGTGGCCAAGTGACACTACCCGACAGCTGTTCCGCCCGGGTTCGATTCCACCTGATGCAGGGAAAATATCTCCAAATTTTTTGCCTCTACCATTATTGACATGTGGGTTCCCATTGTCATCTACGCACACCACGTCCAACACTTGCCAAAACTTCGTCCCTCGTTTTCTCTGTTTTTCGCACACTCGACATTGTGTGGGCATTTTGAAAATAGCATATCTTTTTGACTGTGCATCATATGAAGATGTGCTATGCATGAATGTTGATCAGCATGATGTTAATTGGCTGGTGGTTCCATTTTCGACCATGAATAAAACTTCCAACATGATGTTAACCCTGTCTGAAAGTTGCAGTTTCTTATCTGAAACTAAACTTGCAGTTTCTTATCTGAAACTGAAACTTGCAGTTTCTTCTCTGAGAATCACATTGTCTGCACTTTTATACTCCTATGAAACTACTTTTTTTAAGTGCTAAAAATAGATCTCTAGAATTCATAAAATACTTCATATGCTCAGTACTGCAAATCTGAAATTAAAAAGACATTCATATCTGAAAGTACTCTCAAAATACATAACACAAAACAAAATTCACAACCTGCAAATACTAACAATCCTAAGCTCCTCCTGACAATTCACAACCTGCCTGACTATTGGGGTGGGGGGCAGTCCCCTCCTATTCCTCGGCGGCAAACAGCTTCCCCGTGAGACGATGTGAACGGTGAGGGAGAGGATGGCGGGGAAGCGTCGTCGGGCCAACTGCTTTTCTCCTCTTGCAGCTGGGTTCGGTCGACGAAGACTCCACCGGCTCGCTCTGGCACGACACCCTCACAAACGACACCCTGTAGATGCTCGATCCTTCAATCTCTGGTGGATGCTCCATCTGGGATTGATACTCCCACCACTGCTCCCTCACGATCGGATTCGGTAAATCTGTTTGCTCCATGGCCTAGAGGAGTAGCTCTATGTACTCCCGCGTCACTCCCTTCGGGAGTATCGCCGCCTTTTCGCTCTGTTGCAGATATTTGGCCATGGATGTCGCCGTCGCCGCTAGTTGGTCCTTGTTGTCAAACCAATACTGTATCTCCAACATCCTAGCTAGCGTCACAGGGTCGCCGTCTGCGATCTTCACGTATTGGTTGTACTCCTCCATCGATCTACTTCTCCACAGCACCTTCACTCGCCGGCGGTGGTTTTTGAATGAAAAAGGAGAGGAGCAGCGCCAGTTTTGGATTAGAACGGGAGAGGAGCGACGCTGGTTTTGGATTGGAACAGGAGAGGAGGGGCGGTGGTTTTGAAATGGAAGAGGAGAGGAGTGGCGCTGGATTTAGATTGGAACAGGAGAGGAGCGGCGGTGGTTTAAGAGGAGAGGAGCGGCGCTGGTCTTGGAAGTATTTTTTTGTTTTGCATATTTTGGGTCAAAGTTTGACCACGTACTGTATTTGACAAGCAAAATGTGAATGCATGTCACCAAAAATTGTATCGTTTGGTTCGTATCTGAATGTACTTTCAAATTATATTATTTTTTGCAACATATAACATATATTTTATTTGTGAAAATCATGGTCAATTATGACCCAGAATAAAAGGGAGACTAGTTAATGTGGGGTCGCTTTCTTAATTGAAGGGTAAACTGATTTTGATTTTGATCCGGTCACAGCGTGCCGGCCCTCTCGTCCAATCCTAAATCGCTGCCGCACGCTCCTCTCCCTCTTCTCCATTGCAAAACCACCTCCTCTCCTCTCCATCATCTCCATTCCAAAACCACTGTCTCGCCTCTCCCTCTTCTCCATTGCAAAACCACCTCCTCTCTCCTCGGACGAGGATCCCCTGACGTAGCCCATCTTGCCATTGAGACACTAACACATGGGTCCCACCAAGCACGGGGCCCACCTGTCAGCGACTGAAAGGCAGGGAAACCTCTCCTCTCCATCATCTCCATTCCAAAACCACTGTCTCGCCTCTCCCTCTTCTCCATTCCAAAACCACCCCCTCTCATCTCCATTCCAAAACCACCGTCTCGCCTCTCCCTCTTCTCTATTGCAAGACTGCCGTCTCTCCTCCCATCTTCCAAAGCTAGCACCAGACCACTCAGAAGGACATCTATGGAGAGGATGCAGCAGCGAATCAGGCAGATCGCCGGTGGCAACCAGGCAAAGTTAGCCAGGTTGAAGGAGATCCTTACTTGGTTTGACAATGAGTGGGAGATTTCGAGGACGGTGAGGGCCATGTGGCAATGTATGCGAAAGAGCGAGATGGCGGCGATGAGGGCAGCGATGTACTCCTCGGCGGTCACGCCGCAGTCCCTCGAGTTCATCGAGTATCTCCTCTGGGCGATGGAGCAGACAGATTCACCGGAGGCGGAAGTCAGGCGGAGGTGGTGGGCGTACAGGTCGAAGGTCGAGCACCCAGAGGATAACGAGTCGATCGCATACGGTGTGTCGTTCGTGAGGGTGCAGAGCCAGCCGGAGCCACAGGAGTATTCGTTCTCCCATAGCAAGAGGAGGCCGAATGGCGCGACGTTGTTTCCCCGCTATTCTCCACGGTTCCCTCGAAGCTCACCTCGTTTCAACGGCGTCGGTAGGGTTTAAGGTAAGCTTCGTACTAACCTAATATTCCATCTGCTCATGCTTACAATCAGTGTGACAGCTAATAAAAAGCATGCTTACAATCAGTCTCTGAGTACTACGCCAATCACCCTAAAATAGCTCTCGACCTTTGGGTCAAAGTTGTGACACTGTGTACAAATAAAGAAAAATAGATTGGTGCTTCTTTCAGAAAAGAGTACACCCTAGAAAACTGCCAATATAAGCTACTAGTATTTTTTTTTGAAGTCTAAGCTACTAGTATTTGGTTAGAGGATTTTCTGCCGAGAAAGATCCGTCCACAGTGAGCACCACACATCCCACTGATGGTGGTGGATGCCAATGCTTAGATGGAGCAGGGTTGGTGTCGGTAATTTTTTCCTGGCACCTCGCACTCTGCATATATGCTGGTTCCATCCGTACATTTGTGCAGTTCCACCAAAATGCAGCTGAATAACCCTGTTTGCACAGATAATGAAAAGGCGTGATTACATTATAGTGGCACTAGTTGATGAAACATACACTAATAAATAGAAGAAAATATTGCGGTAGTATCATAGTATGCCATGCTGCGAGGGCGAGATGGGCCCTGCGACGCCTCATACGGTACGCCTCATACTGGAAATCGATCCAAGTCTCCCCGATACACCTTCTACCAGTGATGAACATCAGTGTACAGCGGTAGTACAAGGAGGGGCCTTGAGACATTTCAGTCTCTATTTTTGTGCAGATCAACTAAAATTAAGCACCCCAGTTTGCAGAAACACTTAAACATTAACAATGGGACTAGTTGATGAAACATATACTAACAAAGAGAAGCACTTTCTTTATCTACATTGGAAATGAAATGATAGAGAGGACACTCGCTCTATTTTAACTGTATTATTACTTCATTTTATCAGTGGCACTAGGGTCGAGCAGGTGGCAACGAGGTGTACCGTGCATCGCAAGGATGGAGGCCGGGGGTGCTTAGACTGGGATGCTGTAGCTGGCTCTTTCAGTCCCTATCTTCCCCTCTAATGTTTCTATGGTAGCATTTGGGTTGTAATCCAAACTTGGTCGAGATGGTGCTGCGTCCCCCTACCTGCCTAGCTTATGTGGCAAACTTGTCTCCTGCTAGTACTCAGTCCGTTCTAGTAGTAGTTGCATAACTGCCCGTTTACACTGAGATGTTGTCGGATAATGGTTCTCTATGGTTGGATTTCTTTAATGAAATCGGAGGAAACCCCCTCTTTCGATATATAAAAAAATCAGTGCCACTAGCGGTGCCAAAACATTGCCTCAAATTAATAGTGCCACTAGATTAAGGTGCAAAATAATAACATTACTACTTTATCATGGTAGTGCCAAAACAGTAGCACAAGAGCAGACTCAACATGCAGGATCTTTGGCAAACGGTTAGACCAAAAAGGAACATACCTCGTGATGGGAACCATGTCTGTAGTCAACGCCATCGTAGAAGGGATGACACCAGTCACCAACATGGATGATTCAATTCATGGGACCTTTTGGTGCAGTTCACCTAAAATGAAGCAATGTCCCATGAGCTAGCAGCTTCTTCTTCATTTTTTTAAGAAAAGGGCTCCAGCCCCTATTCCATTTCCATCAGAAAACGAAACCCACAGAGCTTCTTCTTCATTAGTTGCAATAAAATTGAGCAACATCAAGGTTGGTTGTGAAGCTCCTGGAATGTTCAACTATAATTTGGATATCATTTGTCCAGTTCAACTAAGATCAAGCGTGAAATGTATGTCTCTGTTTGCACAGAAAAGGTTGAAAGGAGGGTGACAACCAAGTGATGAAACATACATCAAATGAAAAGAAGCATGTTCCTTATCTGAATGGCAATCCTACAAGGACAGTAGCAATTTCTAAAGCAGCAGCATTGCTAGATATTAGTGTGGGCATTAGGATTAACTATGACAACCGTTAAATACGACATTACTTTAATGGTGCCATTGCTTCATTTTACCAGCAACATTGGTTTAACGTGTCCTCACTTTTACCAGTGCGACTGCTACATTTTACCAGTGGCATTACATAAGAGTGGCTCGGGGCAACAAACATCAGAACATGATATCCGGGTTGGTCCCATTTTTGTTCGGTATAGCCACCTTATACTGTGTGAGGCTAGCAAATCTAGTGCTGGACTTACTCTGTTGACTTGTCCCCCGGTCCCCACTTTCTTTCCTTTTTCAACCAATAGATCGGGTTTATATTGAGTTTGTACTACGTTTCCCTTTATTTCCCTATTAGACCAAGAGACCAGTTGGATAGCCAGTCTCTACTACTTTTTGCCCCCATTATTTCCTCTTTCGACCAAGTCCTGGATTCAGGTAACAAATCTTTCCCCACCCCCACCCCACCCCCTTTCTTCCATGTTTGAACCAAGTAGTACTAGATTCGAGTGCATGAACTAGTTTTACCTCTTAATAGTAAAAATTAGGTGGCTTTCGAACAGCCGATCGATCCTATCTACGAGGGGGCCTGAGAAATATTAAAATATACAAATGCAGCGACGTCAGGAGCTCGGGAAGTTGAGCAAGGCTGGTTTTGAAGGAAGTTATACCTGAGGGTCGCCGAGATGTTGCTAGGTGGGCGGCAGGAGGCTGGATCTGCCCACACTAAGGCAGCAAGGAAGAAGGGGTCGGAGGCCCTCCCTAGCCAGCGATGCTTGGAGAGAACGACAAGGCACGCTAATCGGGACACGCCAGCAGTGGGTAAGAGCCATCGCCGAGGACGACGGCGTGAACGTTGCACCTTCTCACCTTCCCCGGCAGAGAGGATCCGGCTGGATCTGTGGCCAGCAGTGAGCAGAGAGAGAGAGAGTGTGGCCACCGCTGTCGTGTTTAGATCTGGAGCGGACGAAACAGTGTGAACAGAGCAACACTAGCAAGCAAGCGCGGAGGCTCCTGCCTATATAGTGGAGTGCTACTAGTTTTCTTTTGTCTGTCGGAGCCGGCTTGACCTCGTCAATGACTGTCTTCATGCACGTGCCCCAGAGGCGCAGTTGTCCTCATTTTGGTCTGAAGCACCGGATTATAACATGACAAGAAACCATAACCTCACTGCCCAAAGGAGACAACATGAATCCCGACGGACAAACTAGACGAGGATCAAAGCTCAAATTAAATATAAACTCGTAGAAAAGGGGTCCATCAATAGATGCCCTAATTAACATAGCCGGCTTGACATAGATGGCAGCCGAGTAGTCTTCGTGCATGTGGCCCCCATGACTAGTGCCTTGGAGGAACTCAGTTGTCGCTGTTTAACCCTCGCAGTGATCCGAAGCACATGACACCTAATTTTGCGAGATGACAAGAAACCTTTTTTAGATTTTTCACCAGAACTACATCCCTGTACAACACAGTCTGCACGATATGTAGACGATAGCCAATTCAGGCGTGTCTGCTGGAGTCTGGTCACATGCATGGACGAACTGATCTTCCGTTTCATGCAGGGATCGTCCAGGCACCAACGTCTGTACAACACTTCTCTCGTACTATCGCTCGTCTCTCTCTTGTATTAACTCACCTGAATTGCGGGGCCGAGAAGTGTGTCTATGGTCGGTTCTCAATTGCGGTCCCACATGTGTGTGCAAAAGCAATATGACGCGCGTTCCATTCGGAGAGCGGCGTGCCAGACCGACCGACCGTCTGGGGTGCGACGCGAACGCGACGGGCGTGCTGTATACTATACTCCGTAAATGTGTACCGCTGTTTTCTTCACGCTTTGCTCCATGGCGCAATCCATGGATACAAAATTAGTATACTGTACTATTTAAAAGTCAAGGGTGGGGCTTTTCCTGCGCGATAGGCGGGGCAGTTCCGCCTAGTCGGTTCGACAGAGACGCGAGAAGATGAGGGAGTAGGCTGCTGCAAATGTAGGGCTGTGTGATTTGACAGCGAGTTACTGCTGGACAGGTGGGGCCCGGTCATTTGACTTGCCATTATCATTTTAACTGCGGCGCTACGACCGGCGTGAGCCTCCCGATTCCTGACCACCTCCATACAGGTGCCTCTCCCGATGCTCCACCATGTAGAGGCCAGCTCTTGCTTCAGAGCCCACTCCTCCACTTTTTCCTTGCCTCTTTCCCCCACATATGCAAAAATGCCATGTAAAGCGGGCTTATAGCCCACTATTGTACTTGATCCTGCAGATGCTAAGCCCGCCACATTGGCATAAAGTCTGATGTGGCAAGTTAATTAATAAGAGAGAGACTAGTTTGGTGACCCCAGGAAGAAACGGTGCTAAGCGCGTGTACCTAGATGAAGCAAACTTAGCAACAAAAAACTAAGCACCTATGCATTGGGGACTTGAGTTGCTAAGCCATTTAATGCCCATAGCACACCATTTCATTGAAGAGGTCACTGTCGGATCACGGGTTCCGGCAAAACCCTCGAAGTTCGAACACTGGGGTGCGCCCGAAGATTTCCACCCTACCGATCCGTGTCCTAACTGGCTAAGATCTCAAGAACAAACTCGACGAACTCACAACACAATAGACACAGGATTTATACTGGTTCGGGCCACCGTTGTGGTGTAATACCCTACTCCAGTGTGGTGGTGGTGGATTGCCTCTTGGGCTGATGATGAACAATACAAGGGAAGAACAGCCTCACGAGGTTGAGGTGTTCTTGTGCTTGGTGTGTGGCTAAGGATTCAGTGAGATGCTTCTGAATCAGATCTAGGTCAGGTCTGCCCTGCCACGGTGGTGGCTAGTTCTACTTATATAGGCCCTGGTCCTCTCCCCAAATATTGAGCGGGAAGGGAGCCAACAACGGCCAATTTGAAAGGGGACAGCTAGTACAGCTTATCCTGACAAAAGCGGTCTTCGCCTGCAAAAGGCTCTAGTGGTGATGCCGCCTTGGGCTCCATGGTGACCTCCGTCTTGCCGTCCTGCTGGTCTTGGTCTCGTTGCACCGATATGGAAACCTTTGCTTGATGCCTCGGTACTCTGCGCCTGCGCTTGCCCCCTTAGCTCCAAAGGGAAAACAAGGACACTGCGCGTGTTCGCGCCCGCCTGGCCTCAATCGTCATGGCTCACGTCACGAGAACCTCGCGAGGTTTGCCCTGCCTTGATCTCTCCGCTCCTCGCGAGGCGACCTGGTAGGGCCGCTCCTGAGGAGGTCCTGCGTCATCCGCCTCGCGAGGGTCTTGAACGCCTTGTTGATGAAGACGGGCCGTACAGGCCTACTAGCATAGCCACGCCATGGGCTGCAAGCAGGCAAGTCTGGAGACCCCCATTCCCAGAACACCGACAGTAGCCCCCGTGCCCAAGGCGCGCTCGGGCTTGGCTTCGAGGCGAAGCCAAAGGTCAAGTACGGAGCGCCGCGGGCCCCAAAGGCTGCGGCCTTGGTCGACGTGTGGCGGTTGATTGGACGTGGGCGCCTCCGCTTCCCCACGCTGCCTCGGCAACTGCCCGACTTGACAAGTCCCTGCGACATGCAAGGAAAACCATCATTACCTGTGATCGTGGGGGGCGCTGGTTGGCCTTCTCCTGCTATAAATGAGGGAGGGGGCGGAGCCCCCGTCGCCCATTCTTTCCCATTCCACTCGCTTCTTCCTCCTCTGCTCCACCACCGACTCCCATGGCGCCGTCGAGGAGGTTCTCCGCTGCAGAGAAGGGAAAGGCCCTTGCGAGGGGCCCGGCTCCCCAGCGCCCAAGCGGGGACGCGGCCGTCCCCATAAGCACACCGCGACTCCCGTCGCGGCCCCCCGCTCCCGGGGTGGCGCCGCTGCGCGTGGCAGGGGTCGCTCCGGTCGCGGCAGTCCCGTCGATGAAGGGAGACATGCCATGGTTGCGCGGCCTCCCCAGCCGCGCTTCCACTCGGCAGAGGTGCTGCCGGAGTTCATTGTCTGGTCGGAGGATCCGGCCGGCAACTGGCTTCAGCTTCCGCGCTTCTTCGTCGACGAGTTGCCAGCCTCTGGTCTAGGCCGGCTCTGGCTGCAGGCGGACGGCTGCTGCAGCAGGGCTTCCTGGGTCATGGTTGAGGTCTTCGCCGCGGGCAACATAGCTCTGGCCCGAGGTTGGCAGACGTTCGCCCGCGCGCGCGGCCTGGGTAGGCGGTGCACCCTCCACTTCAAGTACGACGGTGATGCGACCCTCTACGTGAGGGTGTTTGGGGAAGATGCTCGCCACGCCGGGTGTTTCCCCGAGATGAACGACGGCGAGGAGGTGCTCGGCCTCGGCGACGGCCGCGACGAGGGCGAGAGCGATCCCACCGGCCGCGCCTCGTCCAGTTACGGTGGCTCATCTCTTGGCGACAGCTCCAGCAGCAGCGGCTACGACCAGCCGCCACGCCGCCGCACTCGCTTAGAAGGTGGTAGCGGGTCGTCTCTTTGCCGCGCCTCCGTGAAGCGCGAGGAGGGGTCCGTCTAGGCTCGGGACATCGCCAGGGGCCTGCCCCCGTGGACCGCTGCAGCGCCGCTTTTGTTTTGTTCTTCTTTTCTTTCCTGCATCAAAATGAAACCAATATGGGGCCCGGAGGGGCGTGTATCAAATTATGACTCCTGAACCATTATGATATGCTTGTTGTTTCCGTGTTGTGTCATTATTTAGTGCAAAGATAACTTAGCCTGGCGCATTCGGGGCAGCCTCCTCTTCACGAGGCGCTTGTTTCCTCGTGCCCGTCTTGACTTAGTGGTCGCTCAGGAACTGCAAAAAATTCGTTAGGAAGCTCGCTAGGAGACTTATCGTTCACCCGAGCCTTGACCCAGCGCTTCATATCGCGGTACCCGAGGGGCACGGATTAGGAGAGATGCGCCAGCTTGTGGGCTCGAACAAGGGTGCCTCGCGAGAAGGCGGACGGAAGGCAGAGAGAAGGAAAAATGCAAAAGGAAGAAACACTCGCGAGGGCACCTGCCTAGCCCCCTCGCGAGGTATGCGAGAGAGAGAACACAGGTGAACTAGAGTTGAGAATAGCGGCAAACGGCGACGGAACCAAATCAGCAAGGAACACCAGAAGCAAACTTCGATTAAAAGAAGGCGAACCAACTACGGAAAGCAAATAAAAAGCCGCGTTCGGCTCCTAGTCTAGTCTTCAAGTCTTCTCACCAACGCGGAGCTAAGTGCTGCCACTAGCCGTGGGAGGGAGCCCCCGAGGCCCGAGGGCGGCACTTCGGAGACTCCGGGGCGTGTACAACCCCACTCATTATTACATGAGAGTGTCACGGGCGGCGATTCTTCACAGGCACCGGGCCTTCTTCACAGGAATTGGGCCTTTCTTCACAGGCACTGGGCCTTGCTTCATGGGTAGAACTTCCGAAGGTGCTGGATGTTCCAGGCGTTCTGGATGGGTACCCCGTCCTGCGTCTCCAGGCGCGCGGCGCCAGGCCTGGAGACATGGATGACCCTGAATGGGCCCTCCCACATAGGCGAGAGCTTGTGCAGCCCTTCCCTGGAGAGGACCCGCCTCAGGACGAGGTCGCCCGCCTCGAGCGTCCTGGAGCGGATGTTGCGGCAGTTGTATCGCCGCAGCGCCTGCTAGTACCTTGCCGCCCTCAGTGCAGCTTCACGGCGACGTTCCTCCCCCAGCACGAGGTCCATCCCCCGCGTGGCATCCTACTGCGTTTCATCAAACGCCAGGACCCGTGCGGAGCGATGCTTGACTTTGTGAGGGAGGACCGCTTCGGCTCCATAGACAAGTAAGAACGGGGTCTCACCCGTTGGCTTGGTGGCGGTGGTGCGGATGGACCACAGCACGGACTGGAGCTCGTCGTGCCAGCCCCTGCCGCAGGCCTTGAGCTTCTTCTTGAAGGTCCTGGTCTTGAGGCCCCTCAGGACCTCTGCGTTGGCGCGTTCGGCCTGATCATTGCTCCTGGGGTGTGCCATCGAAGCGTAGCAGATCTGCGTTCCAAGGTTAGCACAGTATGTTTTGAAGAGGTTACTAGTGAATTGCGAGCCGTTATCTGTGATGATGCGGTTGGGAACCCCGAAGCGGCCCACAAGGCCCTTGATGAACTTGACTGCGGAGCCAGCTGGGATGGTGCGGACGGTTTCCACTTCCGCCCACTTGGTGAACTTGTCGATGGTGATGTAGAGGTAGCGGTAGCCCCCAGGCGCTCGAGGGAACGGGCCCAAGATGTCCAGCCCCCAGACCGCGAACGGCCATGTGAGCGGGATGGTCTGGAAGCCCTGAGCCGGCTGATGGATCTGCTTGGCCTGGAACTGGCAGGCTTCACAGGACTTCACCAGCTCAGCCGCGTCATTGAGCGCCGTGGGCCAGTAGAATCCGCTGCGGAATACCTTGCCGACGAGGGTCCGTGGTGACGAGTGGTGCCCGCAGTCCCCACCGTGTCTGTCAGATAGCAACTCCTTCCCCTGGTCTCTGGAAATGCAACGCAGTGAAACATCATTGGGCCGCCTCCTGTACAACTCACCGTCCTGGATGGAGTATGCCATGACCTGTCGGGCCACGCGCTCCGCGTCCTCCTCTTTCTCCGGCAGCGTCCCTTGCATCAGGTATTCCTTTAATTTCTTGGTCCAGCATCCCTCCTGGGGCTCGAGCGCCAAGAGCAGGCGAGCTCCTGAGGTCGGGCCATAGGTTGGGGCTCCTGTGGTAGGCGGCTGTGGGAGCTCCTCCCGAGGCTGAGTTGTACTTGAAAGTGGTGGTGTCGTTGATGGCTTGAAGAGCCGCTCCTCAAAGACGCCAGGCGCTTGGGGCTGCCGCTGCTCTCTTGGCGATGTCGTCAGCTTCCTTGTTGGTGCCCCGGGGCACGTGCTGCAACTCCAGGCCCAAGAACTGCTTCTCCATCTTGCGCACCTCCGCGAGGTATGCCTCCATATGCTCGTTCTTCGACTCGTATACCTTGTTGGAGAAGTTGGCGAGGAGCTGCGAGTCGCCCTTAACAGTAAGGCGCTTCACCCCCAGAGCTGCCGCGGCCTTCAGGCTAGCTATGAGGCCTTCGTATTCTGCGATGTTGTTGGGGACCTTCTCGTCCTGCTGAAAGCAGAGCTGCACAGCGTAGTAGAGCTTGTCCTGAGTGGGCGAGATGAGTACTGCTCCAGCCCCTGCGCCCTGGTGCGTGAAGGCGCCATCGAAATACATGACCCAGCCGTTTGGCGCCTCGCTTCCTGGTGAGGTGGACCGGTCTTTTCCTATTTCAAGTGTCGGGGCATCCGTCCATTCCGCCACAAAATCAGCGAGTGCGGCTCTCTTGATGACCCTGGTAGTGCTGAACTCCAACTGGAATACCTGCAGCTCGATGTTCCACTCGGCGACCCTTCCAGCAGAGTTGGGGCTCATGAGCACTCTCTCCAATGTGTATGCTGAGACGACCTTGATGGGGTGGCCCTGGAAGTAGTGCCGCAACCTGCGCGAGGCCACCAAGAGCGCGAGCAGGAGCTTCTGAGGCATGGGATATCATGCTCTCGTGTCCCGCAACGCCTTGGTAAAAAAATACACCAGGTGCTCGACGAGGGCTGGCGCGTTGGTGAGGCTCGTGTCTTGCGGAAGTTGGGGCGTCTCGTGAGGTGGTGGAACTCTTGACGCCTGATCGCTTGAGGGAATCTCGGCGACGTCATCCTGCCGGGCTTGGTCTTCTATTGATGCTACTAAGGCTCTTGCTGTGCCTTCCTGATCTGGCGTCACTTCGGCTGCAGCTTGGCGCAGAGCGCCCTTGGCTCGGTGCTCTTCCTGAACTACCACCAGCGCCGCGCTGGCAGAGTACGGGTGGCGGCAAGGTAGAGTACTAGGGGCTCGAGAGGTCGTGGCGCCACCATCACTGGAGGGCTGGTCAGGTATCTCTTGAGGTCTTGAAAAGCTCGGTCGGCCTCTGGGGTCCACATGAATGGGCCCTTCTTCTTCATCAGCTTGAAGAAGGGTAGGGCGCGCTCTCCCAGCTTGGAGATTAAGCGTCCCAACGCAGTTACCCGACCAGCCAGGTTCTGCATTTCCTTGAGGGTCTGCGGTGGGCTCATATCCTCAATGGCCTTGATCTTCTCCAGGTTCGCCTCAATCCCTCTGTGGGACACGAGGAATCCCAGCAGCTTGCCGGAAGGGACACCGAACACGCAGTTCTTCGGGTTAAGTCACAAGTTCACCTGGCACAGGCTCGCGAAGGTCTCCTCCAGATCTTGGATTAAGGTTCTTGCCTCCCGAGACTTTACCACAATATCGTCGACGTAGGCCTCTGTGTTTCTCCCGAGCTGCCACCCTAAGGCGATGTGCATCAACCGCTGAAAGGTCGCGCCCGCGTTGCACAGTCCAAAGGGCATGCAGGTGTAACAGTACACCCCACACGGGGTCAGGAAGGCTGTCTTCTCTACATCTTCTACCGCCATCTTGATACCCCGAGAACGCGTCTAGGAAGCACAACAGGTCGCACTCGGTGGTGGAGTCGACGATCTGATCAATGCGTGGGAGAGGGAACAGATCTTGAGGGAACGCCTTGTTGAGGTTGGTGAAGTGGACGCACATTTGCTCCTTCCCGCCTTTCTTCGGCACTACGACAGGGTTCGCCAGCCATTCGGGGTGCCGAACCTCGCGAATGGCACCCGCTGCCTCCAACTTGCGGGTCTCCTGGACGATGAAGGCCTGCTTCTCCGTGGACTGTCGTCTCGCCCGTTGCTTGACAGGGCACACATTGGGGCATACCCTTAAGTGATGCTGGATCACCTCTCTCGGGACCCCCACCAGCTGATTGGGCTCCCATGGGAATATATCCTTGTTCACGCGCAAGAATTTCACCAATGCTTCCTCTTGGCTTGGGTCGAGGCCGGCACCTATGGTAAAGGTGGCTCCTGAGGTCGCGGCCTCATTGACCGGCACTTGCTTGGTTTCCGCCTTGTCTTGTGTGAACAACTGCTGCTTCTTGGTTGGTGCGGCTCCCTTGGGCTGGGAGGTGCCTGCGTCGGCGGGCTGCACCACCGCGGCGGTCTTGAGGGCGAGCTTGAGCGCCGCAAGGGCCTCCTTGGCATCCCCCTTGACGGTGAGGACGCCCTTGCTTCCAGGCATCTTCATGAGGTTGTAGGCCGGATGGGTCGCTGCCATGAACTGGGCCAACACCGGGTACCCGAGGATGGCGTTGTATGGGAGGCCGACGCGGGCGATGTCGAAGTCGACCAGCTCGATGCGGTAGTTGTCGTGCGTGCCGAAGGTGACGGGGAGGCGGATCTGCCCCGGGGGAACGGGCGGCGCTGCCACCAACTCCTGAGAAAGGCTTGATGAGGCTGAGCCGCTCGAGCATCATGTGAAGAAGGCTGAAGGCCTCCACGGAGAGCAAGCTGAGGCCGGCGCCGCCGTCGATGAGGGTCTTGGTGATGGCTACGTTGCAGATGGTGGGCATGCAGAGCATCGGAAGCCTGCCCGAGCCGGCGGTGGTGACGGGGTGGTCTTCTGAGCTGAAGGTGAGGTCGGCCTCAGGCGCAGCCCAGCCCGGCGGAGCCCCCGAGCGCTTGGAAGCGGCACCAATCTGGCGGAGGAACGGCTTGATGTGGCGATCCGAAGGCGGTGCATGAGAGCCGCCTAGCAGTGCCACGACCGCGTGGTGCGCAGGTGCCGCGTAGCGCGCAGTGAAGAGACCGCGCAACTCCTCCCAAGACGCCACCGTGGATCCGGGGAGGTTGAGCAGCCAGGCGTGCGGCTCGCCGGCGAGGGCCATGGGGAGCCAGTTGGCCATGACCTTGTCGTCGCCCCGGCATCGAGGACGGCCTCCTCATATGCCAGCAGGAAAGCCGATGGGTTCGCCGCGCCGTCGTAGCGCGGCGGCATCTCCGGCTTGAACTTGGGCGGCCACTGGACTTGCCGTAAGGCGGGGGCCAGGGCTCGGAGCCCCCTGGCCTAGCCGTCAGCGCTGGCCGTCGGAGTCGGTGGCGGGGCGCCTGCCATCAGGGCGGAGCGCGGTGGCGGCGGAGCGTAGATTGGCGGAGGGAGGGCTACGGCGCATCCCTACCTGGCGCGCCAAATGTCGGATCACGGGTTTCGGCAAAACCCTCGAGGTTCGAACACTGGGGTGCGCGCGAAGATTTCCTCCCTACCGATCCACGTCCTAACTGGCTAAGATCTCAAGAACGAACTCGACGAACTCACAACACAATAGACACAGGATTTATACTGGTTCGGGCCACCGTTGTGGTGTAATACCCTACTCCGGTGTGGTGGTGGTGGATTGCCTCTTGGGCTGATGATGAACAGTACAAGGGAAGAACAGCCTCCTGAGGTTGAGGTGTTCTTGTGCTTGGTGTGTGGCAAAGGATTAGGTGAGATGCCTCTGAATCAGATCGAGGTCAGGTCTGCCCTTCCACGGTGGTGGCTAGTTCTACTTATATAGGCCCTGGTCCTCTCCCCAAATATTGAGAGGGAAGGGAGCCAACAACGGCCAATTTGAAAGGGGACAGCTAGTATAGCTTATCCTGACAAAAGCGGTCTTTGGCTGCAAAAGGCTCTGGTGGTGACGCCACCTTGGGCTCCATGGTGACCAGCGTCTTGTTGTCCTGCTGGTCTTGGTCTCGCTGCACTGATATGGAAACCTTTCCTTGATGCCTCGGTACTCTGCGCCTGCGCTTGCCCCCTTAGCTCCAAAGGGAAAACAAGGACACTGCGTGCGCTGGCGCCCGCCTGGCCTCGATCGTCATGGCTCACATCACGAGAACCTCGCGAGGTTTGCCCTGCCTTGATCTCTCTGCTCCTCGTGAGGCGACCTGGTAGGGCCGCTCCTGAGGAGGTCCTTCGTCGTCCGCCTCGCGAGGCTTGGCCCCTCATGAGGGTCTTGAATGCCTTGTTGATGAAGACGGGTCGTACTGGCCTGCTAGCACAGCCACGCCATGGGCCGCAGGCAGGCAAGTCTGGGGACCCCCGTTCCCAGAACGCCGACAATCACTCCTTGGCAAATGCAATAAATACTACGAAGAAAGAGATAGAGAGAAGTAAACAAAAAAATACTCTTATAGCCAACCTTATAGCTAACCTTGTTGTAGGCTGGTCATAGTGGGAGTAACATAGCAAGTAACATAACACATCCCAAGAAAAGTTTGCTTACATGGCATGTATTTAATGAGGAGAGAGATGGTTGGAGTAACATAATATGTTACTAGTCTAAGTTACTCCCCACTATGACCAGCCTGAGTGACTAAGTGATGACTATGTATGACATGCCAACATCAGATAGCCTAACGCACCGTGTTAAATCTCCAAGGGCGCGACCGCGCGAGCGAGGCGACGGTCGTGGTAGGCGCGACCATGATACGAGCTGCTGGCAGCCCTTGGATCTGAGATCGAACGGTCGCATGCTAAGTTGCTGAAAATTTGCAGAATAACCCTCCAGGATAGGATAGTCACCCATAGGCCTAGAATCACGCCATGCAACCGTTCGATCTCAGATCCAAGGGCTCTCGGAAGCTTCGTATCACCTGTAATTTTCCCGACGCTTGACATGACATCGAAAGCCATTTAATTGGGCGTCGAGTAGACATGACATCTAATTGGGCACCCATAGTACTATGCATGAATCCATTTATCCACCAGGCAAGCCACTACCCTGCCGTTCGCACGCGCCCCCCACTCGGTATTTTTACAATCGATAAAACGCTCCTAGTCGTCCCGTCCTTTCATATTTCGGCAGTTCCACTAATCCTAACCCTCCTCCCAAATCCATGGCGTCCCAAATCTTCATGGTCGGCGGTGAGTACAAGGTTAGAACCATCACCGGCGATGAGTTCGACGTCATCTACACCCGTTCTTCCGCGACAGTGAAAGGATGCCTTGATCGCTTCAGACGCATGTTCGAAAACTCAAATGATGAGTGGGTCACTGGGCTAGATGTTGACTACACCACAGTCGTGGGAAAAGAGAAGAATCTAAAGGAGGAAGAGAGTAAGAAGCCCGCCGTGATCCAGGTTTGCGTGCATGGCTTATGCTTGTTCTACCACATATGCCATGCCGACGTTGAGTGCGAGGAATTTAAGAAGCTCCTCAAGGGCGGCCGAGTCAAATTCGTTACTGTAGACTTTACGAACGACATAAGAGTCCTGGAATGGATAGGCCTCATTGTAGACAAACCCTTCGACCTCCAGAATAATGGGCTGGTGTCCTCCCGTGATAAGCCTTCAATGCTGACCCTGGCAGGAGCCATGGTTCATCCTTCGTACGGTAAACTAAAGAAACCTCCGCACACGTTTCATCGTGCATGGGAGTGGCATGTACTAGATATAGACCACGTCCACTACGTTGCAATGGATGGCTACCTTTGTTTCAATATCTACAAGGGTTGGATGAAGAGCAAGAGCCAAGTGTGCGGTTCAAGCAAAGAAGTATCGGCCAAGAGGAAGAAGGACAAGGACGAAGTCGAGGACGTGGACGAGGACTCCGAGTAAGGTGGCAGTGTCGTTGCTCATGGTGGTTCTAATGCAGTGTCTACCGGATTAGTTGCTTAGTTTAATTACTGGTGCGCTTAGTTTTATTCGAGGGGTGTGTTGTGCCGAGCCCCCAGCAGAACTATGTTATGTTTCTTCTTGTTACTTTAACTCCTCGGTACGTACATACTAGTATTTCTTACAGTTCATCTTTTAGTTGGTATAGTACTACGACTACCACTCGTTTCTTCACATTATATACGTACAATATATATGGCCAACATCATATAGCCAGAAGTTTAGTTGTCAAAGAATTTCAGGGGGCTTAGTTTTGTCAAAGAATTTCAGGGTGCTTAGTTTTATTTGAGGGGTGTGTTGTGCTGGACACCATTATTGTGACTCAAATCTCTTTTGCCATGTTATAATGACATAAATACCGATGGACCAACGTGCCAGCTCTCCCTTTATCTCACTATAGTAAAATAAAGTATGGGGCCTACTTGATCCCAACAGCGTTCTTATTTTCCTGTAAAATTGTTCGCTTGGTTACTCCTTATAAGCGGGGCCACACTTATCATTGTGAGAATCGGCTTATTTTTGTCATGTAACATGGTCAACGGTTTTGACGTGAAAATCACAATGTCTAATGGCATTTTTGAGCAAACATCTAACTTAACAATGGCATTTTTGAGATATCTAATTGCATATTTGAGCAGGCATCTCACGGATCGATGGCATTTTTGAGTAGTTGTAACTTCTAATGGAAAAACTAAGTAGTGATACACAAACTAGTGGCATAAATAATAACAACCCAAGAATTAAATAGGTATGCTAATTTCTTTAATAGAATTTAGCACCCCATTTAAGCACGTACTAGCTTTTTTAATAGTACTATATGCATAATTTGGCGACGAGCGCTCTCTATATGTACCATCTTTTTTCTTTAATTTCATCTTGTCAGTTTTGCTCCATGGCACAATCCATCGATCCTACTACTGTACAAAAGTATACATTTTTTAAAAGGCTAGAGGGCGGGGCAGTCTAGCTAGGTCAGTTTCAAGAGAGACGAGGGCCTTTGTGATTTGACAGCTCATTACTGCTGGAAGGCGGGGCCTTGTGATTTGACTGCTCGTATAAATGTGCCAACGACCTGAGGAGGAGCAAAGAACCGTGCGGTATACTCAAGTTTTCCACTAGAGTACGACGGAGGAGCACAAAACACGGCAGCCGAGTGCCATATCCTCTACTCTCTACTCTAATTATATATTACTAGCAAGAGGCATTGTTCTATTGGCGATAAAGAATGATCTAATTTGCTAGTCATCTCATTTTTAGCATTGTTCTATTCATGCCTCGCAGAGAAGGTGACACCTGTGGTGAAACACCCGAAGCAAAAGAAGAAACACAGGAGCAAAAGAAGAAGGAAGTTTATCACCCAAAAAAAGAAGGAAGAGGCACACACAAGTCTAGGGCGCTGCTCTCACTACATGAAGGGTTGCTGGGCGCGGAGTCGTAACTGCTTCTTCATCGCCTCCACGACCTCCATCTCCTTGCGCGTCTCCTCCACCATCTTCTTCATTGTGTCCATGACGCGGGATTTCTCGACGCGAGCCTTCATCATCTATTCCACGGCCGCATTACGTACCTTGACAGTAGTCGGGTGCTCGATGCGGAGCTTCGCCAACTCCTCCTTCTGTTCCATGACGAGGGCCTGCAGCATCTTCATCGAGGAACTACTATTCTCATGCAGCTTCTTCCAGCCGGCGTTCTCCTCCTTCAGCAGGTCGAGCTCGTGGCAGAGCTTCGCCTTGTCCTCCTGAAGTTGTAGGATTTCGTCGGTCGCCTTCTTCTTCGAGGCAATGCTCTTCTTCAGCAGCATCACCAAGCCGGCGGTCAACTCCCCCTGCTCATTGAGCTCAGTGGGCATGTCGTCGAGGCTCTCCTTCAATAGCTCCACCAAGCCGTGGATGAACTCCTTCTGCTTATTGAGGTGCTTATTGAGCTGATCGGGCATGCCGTCGAGGGATAACGACTCCAGCGCCACCAGCATGGCATGTTCACCTCCGCGGCTAGGGCGCTCCTGGGAGCCATCTGTTGGGGAACGTAGTAATTTCAAAAAAATTCCTACGCACACGCAAGATCATGGTGATTCATAGCAACGAGAGGGGAGAGTGTTGTCCATGTACCCTGGTAGACCGTAAGCGGAAGCGTTATGGCAACGCGGTTGATGTAGTCGTACGTCTTCACGATCTACCGATCCTAGTACCAAAAGTATAGCACCTCCGCGATCTGCACACTTCGGCTCGGTGACGTCCCACGAACTCACGATCCAGCAGAGTGTCGAGGGAGAGCTTCATCAGCACGACGGCATGATGACGGTGATGATGAAGCTACCGGCGCAGGGCTTCGCCTAAGCACTACGACGATGTGACCGAGGTGGATTATGGTGGAGGGGGCACCGCACACGGGTAGAAACAACCAACTTGTGTGTCTATGGGGTGCCCCCTAGCCACGTATATAAAGGATGGAGGGAGGAGGAGGTCGGGCCTCATAGGGCGTGCCCAAGTGTGTAGTCCTACTAGGACTCCCTAGTCCTAGTAGGATTCCACCTCCCACATGGAATAGGAAAAAAGGCAAGGGAGAAGGAGAAGGAAGGAAGGGGGCGCCCCTTTCCCTAGTCCAATTCGGACCAGTCCATGGGGAAGGGGCGCGGCCACCCTTGAGGCCTTTCTCACCTTTCCCGTATGGCCCATTAAGGCCCAATATGAATTCTCGTAACTCTCCCGTACTCCAAAAATACCCGAATCACTCGGAACCGTTTCGATGTCCGAATATAACCTTCCAATATATCGATCTTTACGTCTCGATCATTTCGAGACTCCTCGTCATGTCCCCGATCTCATCCGGGACTCCGAACAAACTTTGGTCATCAAATCACATAACTCATAATACAAATCGTCACAGAACATTAAGCGTGCGGACCCTACGGGTTCGAGAACTATGTAGACATGACCGAGACTCTTCTCCAGTCAATAAGCAATAGCGGAAATTGGATGCTCATATTGGTTCCTACATATTCTACGAAGATCTTTATCGGTCAAACCGCATAACAACATACATTGTTCCCTTTGTCATCGGTATGTTACTTGCCCGAGATTCGATCGTCGGTATCTCAATACCTAGTTCAATCTCGTTACCGGCAAGTCTCTTTACTCGTTCCGTAATGCATCATCCCGCAACTAACTCATTAGTCACATTGCTTGCAAGGCTTATAGTGATGTGCATTACCGAGAGGGCCCAGAGATAGCTCTCCGACAATCAGAGTGACAAATCCTAATCTCTATCTATGCCAAGTCAACAAGTACCATCGGAGACACCTGTAGAGCACCTTTATAATCACCCAGTTACGTTGTGACGTTTGGTAGCACACAAAGTGTTCCTCCGGTATCCGGGAGTTGCATAATCTCATAGTCATAGGAACATGTATAAGTCATGAAGAAAGCAATAGCAATATACTAAACGATCAAGTGCTAAGCTAACGGAATGGGTCAAGTCAATCACATCATTCTCTAATGATGTGATCCTGTTAATCAAATGACAACTCATGTCTATGGCTAGGAAACTTAACCATTTTTGATTCAACGAGCTAGTCAAGTAGAGGCATACTAGTGACACTCTGTTTGTCTATGTATCCACACATGTACTAAGTTTCCGGTTAATACAATTCTAGCATGAATGATAAACATTTATCATGAAATAAGGAAATAAATAATAACTTTATTATTGCCTATAGGGCATATTTCCTTCAGTCTCCCACTTGCACTAGAGTCAATAATCTAGTTCACATCGCAATGTGATTTAACACTAATAGTTCACATCACCATGTGATTAACACCCATAGTTCACATCACCATGTGACCAACACTCAAAGGGTTTAATAGAGTCGGTAATCTTAGTTCACATCGCCATGTGATTAACACCCAAACAGTACTAAGGTGTGATCATGTTTTGCTTTTGAGAGAAGTTTAGTCAACAGGTCTGCCATATTGAGATCCGTATGTATTTTCCAAATTTCTATGTCAACAATGCTCTGCACGGAGCTACTCTAGCTAATTGCTCCCACCTTCAATATGTATCAAGATTGAGACTTAGAGTCATCTGGATCAGTGTCAAAACTTGCATCGACGTAACCCTTTACGACGAACCTTTTGTCACCTCCATAATCGAGAAACATATCCTTATTCCACTAAGGATAATTTTGACCGCTCTCTAGTGATCTACTCCTAGATCACTGTTGGACTCCCTTGCCAACCTCAGTGTAGGGTATACAATAGATCTGGTACACAACATGGCATACTTTATAGATCCTATGGCTGAGGCATAGGGAATGACTTTCATTCTCTTTCTATCTTCTGTCGTGGTCGGGCTTTGAGTCTTACTCAATTTCACACCTTGTAACACAGGCAAGAACTCTTTCTTTGACTGTTCCATTTTGAACTACTTCAAAATCTTGTCAAGGTATGTACTCATTGAAAAAACTTATCAAGCGTCTTGATCTATCTCTATAGATCTTGATGCTCAATATGTAAGCAGCTTCACCGAGGTCTTTCTTTGAAAAACTCCTTTCAAATACTCCTTTATGCTTTCCAGAAAATTCTACATTATTTCCGATCAACAATATGTCATTCACATATACTTATCAGAAATGTTGTAGTGCTCCCACTCACTTTCTTGTAAATACAGGCTTCACCGCAAGTCTGTATAAAACTATATGCTTTGATCAACTCATCAAAGCGTACATTCCAACTCCGAGATGCTTGCACTAGTCCATAGATGGATCGCTGGAGCTTGCACATTTTGTTAGCACCTTTAGGATCGATAAAACCTTCTGGTTGCATAATATACAACTCTTCTTTAATAAATCCATTAAGGAATGTAGTTTTGACATCCATTTGCCAGATTTCATAAAATGTGGCAATTTGCTAACATGATTCGGACAGACTTAAGCATCGCTACGAGTGAGAAAATCTCGTCGTAGTCAACACCTTGAACTTTGTCAAAAACCTTTTTTGACAAGTATAGCTTTGTAGATAGTAACACTACTATCAGCGTCCGTCTTCCTCTTGAAGATCCATTTATTTTCTATGGCTTGCCGATCATTGGGCAAGTCAACCAAATTCCACACTTTGTTCTCATACATGGATCCCATCTCAGATTTCATGGCCTCAAGCCATTGTGTGGAATCTGGGCTCATCATCGCTTCCTCATAGTTCGTAGGTTCATCATGGTCAAGTAACATGACCTCCAGAACAGGATTACCGTACCACTCTGGTGCGAATCTCACTCTGGTTGACCTACGAGGTTCGGTAGTAACTTGATCTGAAGTTACATGATCATCATCATTAGCTTCATCACTAATTGGTGTAGGAGTCACAGGAACAGATATCTGTGATGAACTACTTTCCAATAAGGGAACAGGTACAGTTACCTCATCAAGTTCTACTTTCCTCCCACTCACTTCTTTCGAGAGAAACTCCTTCTCTAGAAAGGATCCATTCTTAGCAACGAATGTTTTGCCTTCGGATCTGTGATGGAAGGCGTACCCAACTGTCTCCTTTGGGTATCCTATGAAGACACATTTCTCTGATTTGGGTTTGAGCTTATCAGGATGAAACTTTATCACATAAGCATCGCAAACCCAAACTTTAAGAAACGACAACTTTTGTTTCTTGCCAAACCACAGTTCATATGGTGTCGTCTCAACGGATTTAGATGGTGCCCTATTTAACATGAATGCAGCTGTCTCGAATGCATAACCCCAAAAAAAATAGTGGTAAATCGGTAAGAGACATCATAGATTGCACCATATCTAACAAAGTACGGTTATGATGTTCGGACACACCATTACGTTGTGGTGTTCCAGGTGGCGTGAGTTGCGAAACTATTCCGCATTTTTTCAAATGCAGAGCAAACTCGTAACTCAAATATTTTCCTCCACGATCAGATTGTAGAAGCTTTATTTTCTTGTTACGATGATTTTCCACCTCACTCTGAAATTATTTGAACTTTTCAAATGTTTCAGATTTATGTTTCATCAAGTAGATATACCCATATCTACTCAAATCATCTGTGAAGGTCAAAAAATAACGATACCTGCCGCGAGCCTCAACACTCATCAGACTGCATACATCAGTATGTATTATTTCCAACAAGTCTGTTGCTCGCTCCATTGTTCCGGAGAACGGAGTCTTAGTCATCTTGCCCATGAGGCATGGTTCGCAAGCATCAACTGATTCATAATCAAGTGATTCCAAAAGCCCATCAGCATGGATTTTCTTCATGCGCTTTACACCAATATGACCTAAACGACAGTGCCACAAATAAGTTGCACTATCATTATTAACTTTGCATCTTTTGGCTTCAATATTATGAATATGTGTATCACTACGATTGAGATTCAATAAACCATTCACCTTGGGTGTATGACCATTGAAGGTTTTATTCATGTAAACAGAACAACAATTATTCTCTGACTTTAAATGAATAACCATATTGCAATAAACATGATCAAATCATATTCATGCTAAAAGCAAACACCAAATAACATTTATTTAGGTTCAACACTAATCCCGAAAGTATAGGGAGTGTGCGATGATGATCATATCAATCTTGGAACCACTTCCAACACACATCGTCACTTCACCCTTAACTAGTCTCCGTTCATTCTGCAACTCCCGTTTCGAGTTACTAATCTTAGCAACCGAACTAGTATCAAATACTGAGTGGTTGCTATAAACACTAGTAAAGTACACATCAATAACATGTATATCAAATATACCTTTGTTCACTTTGCCATCCTTCTTATCCGCCAAATACTTGGGGCAGTTCTGCTTCCAGTGACCAGTCCCTTTGTAGTAGAAGCACTTAGTCTCAGGCTTAGGTCCAGAATTGGGCTTCTTCACTTGAGCAGCAACTTGCTTGCCGTTCTTCATGAAGTTCCCCTTCATCCCTTTGCCCTTTTCTTGAAACTAGTGGTGTTGTCAACCATCAACACTTGATACTTTTCTTGATTTCTACCTTCGTCGATTTCAGCATCACGAAGAGCTTGGGAATCATTTCTGTTATCCCTTTCATAATATAGTTCATCACAAAGTTCTAGTAACTTGGTGATAGTGACTAGAGAACTCTGTCAATCATTATCTTATCTGGAAGATTAACTCCCACTTGATTCAAGTGATTGTAGTACTCAGACATTCTGAGCACATGCTCACTAGCTGAGCTATTCTCCTCCATCTTGTAGGCAAAGTGCTTGTCAAAGGTCTCATACCTTTTGACATGGGCATGAGTCTGAAATATTAATTTCAACTCTTGGAACATCCCATATGCTCCGTGGCATTCAAAACGTCTTTGAAGCCCTGATTCTAAGCCGTAAATCATGGTGCACTAAACTATCAAGTAGTCATCATATCGAGCTTGCCAAACGTTCATAACGTGTGCATCTGCTCCTGCAATAGGTCTGTCACCTAGCGGTGCATCAAGGACATAATTCTTCTGTGCAGCAATGAGGATAATCCTCAGATCATGGACCTAGTCTGCATCATTGCTACTAACATTTTCCAACGTAGTTTTTCTCTAGGAACATATCAAAACTAAACGGGGAGCTACATCGCGAGCTATTGATCTACAACATAGGCATGCAAAATACTACCAGGTACTAAGTTCATGATAAATTAAAGTTCAATTAATCAAATTACTTAAGAATTCCCACTTAGATAGACATCCCTCTAGTCATCTAAATGATCACGTGATCCATATCAACTAAACCATGTCCGATCATCACGTGAGATGGAGTAGTTTTCAATGGTGAACATCACTATGTTGATCATATCTACTATATGATTCACGCTCGACCTTTCGGTCTCTAGTGTTCCGAGGCCATATCTGCATATGCTAGGCTCGTCAAGTTTAACCCGAGTATTCTGCGTGTGCAAAACTGGCTTGCACCCGTTGTATGTGAACGTAGAGCTTATCACACCCGATCATCACGTGGTGTCTCAGCACAAAGAACTGTCGCAACGATGCATACTCAGGGAGAACACTTATACCTTGAAATTTTTTAGTAAGGGATCATCTTATAAAGCTACCACTGAACTAAGCAAAATAAGATGTATAAAAGATAAACATCACATGCAAAAACATATGACATGATATGGTCATCATCATCTTGCGCCTTTGATCTCCATCTCCAAAGTACTGTCATGATCTCCATCGTCACCGGCATGACACCATGATCTCCATCATCTTGATCTCTATCAACGTGTCGTCACATGATTGTCTCGCCAACTATTGCTTTTGCAACTATTGCTATCGCATAGCGATAAAGTAAAGCAATTATATGGTGCTTGCATCTTATGCAATAAAGAGACAACCATAAGGCTACTGCCAGTTGCCGATAACTTCAACAAAACATGATCATATCATACAACAATTTATATATCATCATGTCTTGACCATATCACATCACAGCAAGCCCTGCAAAAACAAGTTAGACGTCCTCTACTTTGTTGTTGCAAGTTTTACGTGGCTGCTATGGGCTGAGCAAGAACCGTTCTTACCTACGCATCAAAACCACAATGATTTATCGTCAAGTATGTGCTATTTTAACCTTCAACAAGGACCGGGCGTAGCCACACCCGGTTGAACTAAAGTTGGAGAAACTGACACCTGCCAGCCACCTGTGTGCAAAGCACGTTGGTAAAACTAGTCTCGCGTAAGCGTACGCGTAATGTCAGTCCGGGCCGCTTCATCCAACAATACAGCCGATTGAAAGTATGACATGCTGGTAAGCAGTATGACTATTATCGCCCACAACTCACTTGTGTTCTACTCGTGCATATAACATCTACGCATAAACCTGGCTCGGATGCCACTGTTGGGGAACGTAGTAATTTCAAAAAAATTCCTACGCACACGCAAGATCATGGTGATGCATAGCAACGAGAGGGGAGAGTGATGTCCATATACCCTCGTAGACCATAAGCGGAAGCATTATGACAATGCGGTTGATGTAGTCGTACGTCTTCACGATCGAGCGATCCTAGTACCGAAAGTACGGCACCTCCGCGATCTGCACACGTTCGGCTCGGTGACGTCCCACGAACTCACGATCCAGCAGAGTGTCGAGGGAGAGCTTCATCAGCACGACGGCGTGATGATGGTGATGATGAAGCTACCTACGCAGGGTTTCGCCTAAGCACTACGACGATGTGACCGAGGTGGATTATGGTGGAGGGGGGCACCGCACACGGCTGGAAACAATCAACTTGTGTGTCTATGGGGTGCCCCCTGGCCACATATATAAAGGATGGAGGGAGGAGGAGGCCGGCCCTCATAGGGCGCGCCCAAGTGTGGAATCCTACTAGGACTCCCTAGTCCTAGTAGGATGCCACCTCCCACATGGAATAGGAAAAAGGGAAGGGAGAAGGAGAAGGAAGGAAGTGGGCGCCCCCTTTCCCTAGTCCAATTCGGACCAGTCCATGGGGAAGGGGAGCGGCCACCCTTGAGGCCTTTCTCTCCTTTCCCATATGGCCCATTAAGGCCCAATACGAAATCCCGTAACTCTCCAGTACTCCGAAAAATACCCGAATCACTCGGAACCTTTCCGATGTCCGAATATAGCCTTCCAATATATCGATCTTTATGTCTCGACCATTTGGAGACTCCTCGTCATGTCCCCGATCTCATCCGGGACTCTGAGCAAACTTTGGTCATCAAATCACATAACTCATAATACAAATCGTCACAGAACGTTAAGCGTGCGGACCCTACGGGTTCGAGAAATATGTAGACATGACCGAGACTCATATCCGGTCAATAACCAATAGCGGAACCTGGATGCTCATATTGGTTCCTACATATTCTACGAAGCTCTTTATCGGTCAAACCGCATAACAACATACGTTGTTCTCTTTGTCATCGGTATGTTACTTGCCCGAAATTCGATCATCGGTATCTCAATACGTAGTTTAATCTCGTTACCAGCAAGTCTATTTACTCGTTCTGTAATGCATCATACAGCAACTAACTCATTAGTCACATTGCTTGCAAGGCTTAGTGATGTGCATTACCGAGAGGGCCCAGAGATACCTCTCCGACAATCGGAGTGACAAATCCTAATCTTGATCTATGTCAAGTCAACAAGTACCATCGGAGACACCTGTAGAGCACCTTTATAATCACCTACTTACGTTGTGACATTTGGTAGCACACAAAGTGTTCCTCCGGTACCCGGGAGTTGCATAATCTCATAGTCATAGGAACATGTATAAGTCATGAAGAAAGCAATAGCAAGATACTAAACGATCAAGTGCTAAGCTAACGGAATGGGTCAAGTCAATCACATAATTCTCTAATGATGTGATCCCGTTAATCAAATGACAACTCATGTCTATGGCTAGGAAACTTAACCATCTTTGATTCGAGCTAGTCAAGTAGGCAAAAAAACAGCAATTCTGGGTTGGGCCTTCGGTTAATAGGTTAGTCCCAAAAATAATATAAAAGTGAATAATAAAGCCCAATAATGTCCAAAACATAAGATAATATAGCATGGAGCAATCAAAAATTATAGATACGTTGGAGACGTATGAGATCATGGTGATGCATAGCAACGAGAGGGGAGAGTGTTGTCCACGTACCCTCGTAGACCGTAAGCAGAAGCGTTATGACAACGCGGTTGATGTAGTCATACGTCTTCATGATCGACCGATCCTAGTACGGAACGTACGGCACCTCCGCGATCTGCACACGTTCAGCTCGATGACATCCCACGAACTCACGATCCATCAGAGTGTCGAGGGAGAATTTCGTCAGCACGACGGCGTGATGACGGTGATGATGAAGCTACTGGCGCAGGGCTTTGCCTAAGCACTGCAACGATATGACCGAGGTGGAATATGGTGGAGGGGGCACCGCACACGGCTTGGAACAATCAACTTGTGTGTTCTAGGGTGCCCCCTGCCCCGTATATAAAGGAGCAAGGGGGAGGCCGGCCGGCCTTGGGGCGCGCCAAGGAGAGGGGGGAGTCCTCCTCCTAGTGGGAGTAGGACTCCCCTTTCCTAGTCCAACTAGGAAGGAGGAAGGGGGGAGGAAGGAGAGGGAGAGAGGTAGGAAAGAGGGGGCGCCCCCCCTCCTTGTCCAAATCGGACTCCCAAGGGGGGGCGCGGCCAGCCCTAGGCCCTCTCCTCTCTCTCCCACAAGGCTCATGTTGGCCCATTAGTTCCCCCGGGGGTTCTGATAACCCCCCAGCACTCCGATAAATATCCGGTGACCCCCGGAACTCATCCGGTATCTGAATATAGTCGTCCAATATATCAATCTTTATGTCTCGACCATTTCGAGACTCCTCGTCATGTGCGTGATCACATTCGGGACTCCGAAATATCTTCGGTACATCAAAACACATAAACTCATAATACCGATCGTCACCGAATGTTAAGCGTGCGGACCTTACGGGTTCGAGAACTATGTATACATGACCGAGACATGTCTCCGGTCAATAACCAATAGCGGAACCTGGATGCTCATATTGGCTCCTACATATTCTACGAAGATCTTTATCGGTCAAACCGCATAACAACATACGTTGTTCCCTTTGTCACCGGTATGTTACTTGCCCGAGATTCGATCGTCGGTATCTCAATACCTAGTTCAATCTCGTTACCGGCAAGTCTCTTTACTCGTTCCGTAATGCATCATCCCGCAACTAACTCATTAGTCACATTGCTTGGAAGGCTTATAGTGATGTGCATTACCGAGAGGGCCCAGAGATACCTCTCCGACAATCGGAGTGACAAATCCTAATCTCGATCTATGCCAACTCAACAAGTACCATCGGAGACACCTGTAGAGCACCTTTATAATCACCCAGATACGTTGTGACGTTTGGTAGCACACAAAGTGTTCCTCCGGTATTCGGGAGTTGCATAATCTCATAGTCATAGAAACATGTATAAGTCATGAAGAAAGTAATAGCAATATACTAAACGATCAAATGCTAAGCTAACGGAATGGGTCAAGTCAATCACATAATTCTCTAATGATGTGATCCCGTTAATCAAATGACAACTCATGTCTATGGCTAGGAAACTTAACCATCTTTGATTCAACGAGCTAGTCAAGTAGAGGCATACTAGTGACACTCTGTTTGTCTATGTATCCACACATGTACTAAGTTTCCGGTTAATACAATTCTAGCATGAATAATAAACATTTATCATGAAATAAGGAAATAAATAATAACTTTATTATTGCCCCTAGGGCATATTTCCTTCACCATCGCCTGCCCGTGAGAGATTTTTCGAGGTCTCTGCTTGGCGACAAGCCCTCTTTTTTTTCCGCAGCCTTGGTTGTCGTTCCCTTGTTACGAGTAGTTCTCGACCTAGAGCTGTGCACACCGGCCATGGCAAGGACGGACGAAGAAGGACGACTTATGAGGAGGAAGGTAGAGTAATTTTCGGTTAGGTAGTTCCCCTTTTTATAACCTAAGTACTAGCACTAGTACTAAAACCTGCATAGTGGGAACACATTCAGGTTAGGTACGTACTGGTAGGTGTGAGCAGGCTTGCACTTAATTGTAGCACTACTACTTTGGTATGTGATGGGAACAAGGTAAAGATTAATTGATGGTTTTGGTTTCGAGGCCCGAAACAGCTCCCGGTGAGTTTAGTGGAACATAAATTTCAAGTACTCCCGATGAGTTTAGTAGAACATAAATTGTTTAACATAAAAAATATATCATTAACAATAGAATATTTGAAGTTTATAATGTTATATTTTTCGTAATGTATGCCTCTTATTAAGTTTGTCAAATTAACGACCTAGGTACACGTGCAAGACTTGTAAACTAAGATAGAGGGAGTACTACACTGCTCAAATGCGGTCGCACAAGTCAGTGATGTAACTAGTCGTACATGTCAGACCAAGCCGATGCGTGTCCCTTCGGTGAGACGCGGGTCCGACCGACCGTCTGTTGATGCGACCGACCCTAAAGTACTTACGCGATGGAGACTTCTGGTTGTGGCTTCGGTTGATTGTCACGACCAAGCATTCTAAAACTAGTGATAAATCAATTACCATCTTTTTCGAAACGACCAAGTATTTTTTACAGGAAAACAATACATATAGATGGAGTGATTGTCAAGGTTGCAAACCGACATAGCGTTGCAAGTTCACTGCAGCAGCAACCGACTAGGTCACTGCATCGTTGCCGGGGAAGGAGGGCAGCTCACCTCGCCTACGATGCATGCCCAGCGGCACCGCCGCAACTGGTCCCGGGATTTGGCTTCTCCTACCGCCCATTTGAACAGTTGCACCGGCTGCTCATGCCATTGCGCAGGCATGCGCGTTCTTTCCTCCCTAGTCGACTCCGTGAATATGATCTCTGCCATTAGCCCTAGCTCTAAATCAATGCGACGCTGCCAGATGCTGACATCCCTCAGCATCTCTCCCCTGAGATCGACCTGCGCCTCCTCCTTGTGCTGCGCCAGGCGCAGCTCCTTGGAACTTCTCTCTAATCGATGCGACGCTTCCTCAATCCTATTTGCCCTTGCTGCCCACCACCTAAAACGCAGCCCTGGCATGTCCTCCGGCGCCACCGATCTATGATTCCAGAGCAATGGATCCCCTCTAAAACACATGTGGGTTTCGCTCAAAGGCGGTAGTGCTACGGGCCGCAGCAAGAGGGCAGCCCGTGGGATCCTGGGATCTAAGGGATTATCCATGGCGGGATCCGGTGGGCGAGGCGGGGAGGCGAGCCTAAGCGCTGGGAGAGCCCTACGAGGCTAGGATAAAGATAGTACTATGCCACTCTGTCGATATTTAAATACAAAGGCCACCAATAGTAGCCCTGGCAAAAATTGATCATGCTGCCCGCGTCCTGGTTTATTGGCCCCCTTTTTTTGTGCCACTTTTTATGTCATGCATAAATATTATGTTACTTGCAAATATGGTCAAAATTGGCACAAAATACGAATGAGACCAATGGAAGTACTGGCACCCCATGATTTAACTACTCGCATGCACGCAGTGGAGTAGTAATGTCTTTCTTCCGCCCTCACGTCCACTCAATTTGCATGCGCTGTATTAATTGACCATGAATGAAATGAAGGACTTTACACGCGTCAAATTATCACATGGGGTGGATCTTCGTAAAAATATGCGTCGCCCCGTGTACCTGAGTGTGTGTGCGAGGGAATGAGTGCGTGCGTGGTGTGCGTGCACATCTTAGCTTCGTGCATGTACCGCCAGTGTGGCTCGGAGAGGACGAGTACATTCTTCTGGAAGTAGCAGCACGTCACTTTGATCAATGCACACAAGGAGGTCGCGACAACGCCTCCACACGTGCCACGTAGCTTCATGAACTATAAGAAAGACACTGTGTAGCGTGCCATTGGAATTCTAATTTACGTGTTTTCACATACTCGAAGTACTAGTAAGGTACATGTGCATTGCACGCATCAGATTTGGCAACCAAATTATGAATAAATACCACACTATAGCATGTAAGCTCTGAGTCATATATTCCTGATGTTGACCTTTGTCGGCGTTCTGGGAACGGGGGTCCCCAGACTTGCCTGCCTGCGGCCCATGGCGTGGCCCTACTCGCGGCCCAATACGGCCCGTCTTCACCAGCAAACACTCAAGACCCTCGCGAGGGGCCAAGCCTCGCGAGGCGGACGACACAAGACCTCCTCAGGGGTAGCCTCACCAAGCTGGCTCACGAGGGGCGGAAAGATCAAGGCAAGGTGAACCTCGTGAGGTTCCTGTGACGCAAGCCATGACGACCGCAACCATGCAGGCGCCAGCGCGCACAGTGTCCTCGTTTCCTCTTTGGTGCTAAAGAGGCAAGCGCAGGCGCGGAGTCCCAAGGCATCAGGCAAAGGTTTCCATATCGGTGCAATGAGACCAAGACCAGCATGACAGCAGGACGGAGGTCACCGTGGAGCCCAAGACGGCGTCACCACCAGAGCCTTTGGGAGGCGAAGACCACTTTTGTCAGGATAAGCTATACTAGATTTTCCCTTCAAACTTGGCCGTTGTGGGATCCCTTCCCGCTCAATATTTGGGAAGAGGACCCGGGCCTCTATAAATAGGACTAGCCACCATAGTAGGAGGGGGGAGATCGAAACCTTCACCATCTCACCAAGCACAAGAACACGTCACCTCAGGAGGTTGTTTTTCCCCTTGTAACTGTTCATCCTTAGCCCAAGAGGCAATCCACCACACCACACTGGAGTAGGGTATTACACCACAACGCTGGCCCGAACCAATATAAATCTCGTGTCCCTCTGTTCTTTGAGTTCTTTGAGCTAGGCCGTGAGATCCTTGAGCGAGCTAGCCATCGAGGGAGAGAGAGATCTTCGTGCGCACCCTAGTGTTCGAACCTCAAGGGTTTTGCCGGAACCCGAAATCCGACATTTGGCGCGCCAGGTAGGGGTGCGCCGAAGCTTCGCTCCCTTGACGGCTACGCATCTCCGACCAGCTCCCATGGACGGCGCCGCTTCTCCGACTGGATTGATGAGTGCCCCAAGCAGCACCATGGGGCTCCGGGCCCTCACCCCGCCTTGAGGCGGGTACAGTGGCCGCCCAAGTTCAGGCCGGAGATGCCGCCCCGCTACGATGGTGCGGCAGATCCGGTGGCCTTCCTTCTATCATACGAGGAGGCCGTTCTCGAGGCTGTCGGTGACGATAAGGTCATGGCCAACTGGCTCCCCATGGCCCTCACTGGCGTGCCGCGCGCTTGGCTCCTCCATCTGCCGGGATCTTCTGTGGCCTCCTGGGGGGGAACTGTGCGACCTCTTCATCGCGCGCTTCGGGGGGCCAGCACCCCCGGTCGTCGCGGCCCTCCTCGGCAGCTCGCAAGCGCCGCCCTCAGATTGTCACACCAAGCCGTTCTTTCGCCAGATCGGCGCCGCCTCCATGCGTCAGGAGGCTCCCCCAGGTTGGGCGGCGCCCAAGGCCGGCCTAATCTTCGACTCGGGGGATCACCCTGCCACCACCATCGGTTCAGGCGTGCTCCCAATGCTTTGCACGCCCACCATCTGCAGCATAGCCGTCACCAAGACCCTCATCGACGGCGGAGCCGGCCTCAACATGCTCTCTGTGGAGGCTTTTAGCCTTCTCCACGTACCGCTTGAGCGGCTCCGCCCCAGCAAGCCCTTCTCCGGGGTCGGCGGCGGCTCCTCCAACCCCCTGGAGCAGATCCGTCTCCCCGTGACCTTTGGCACACGCGACAACTACCACACCGAGCTAATCGACTTCGACATCGCCCGCATCGACCTTTCATACAACGCCATCCTCGGGTACCCGGCTCTAGCCCGGTTCATGGCAGCTACTCATCCTGCCTACAACCTCATGAAGATGTCGGGGAGCAAGGGCGTTCTCACCGTGGCTGGGGACACCAAGGAAGCCTTGGCGGCCCTCAAACTCGCCTTCAAGGCCGCGGCGCCAGCTTGTCCGACCAGCAAGGCTGAACCCAGAGTCAAGGGGGCTGCGCCAACCAAGAAGAAGCAGCTATTCACTCAAGGCCAAGCCAAGACGAAGCAAATACCGGTCGACGAGGATGGGGCCTCGGGCGCCACCTTTACCATAGGCGCCAACCTCGCCCCAGATGAAGAAAAGGCGCTGGTGGACTTCCTGGGGGCCAACAAGGAAGTGTTCGCCTGGGAACCCGATCAGCTGGTAGGGGTCCCAAGAGGAGTGATTGAGCATCACCTGAAGGTGTGCCCCAATGTACGCCCGATGAAGCAAAGGGCACGGCGGCAGTCCGCGGAGAAACAGTCCTTCATCGTCCAAGAAACCCGCAAGCTGGAGGCGGCAGGTGTCATTCGCGAAGTCCGGTACCCGGAGTGGTTGGCAAACCACGTTGTTGTGCCCAATAAAGGCGGAAAGGAATGCATGTGTGTCAACTTCACCAACCTCAACAAGGTCTGCCCCCAAGATCTGTTCCCGCTTCCACGCATCGACCAAATCGTCAACTCCACCGCCGAGTGTGACCTGCTGTGCTTCCTGGATGCGTTCTCAGGCTACCACCAGATCAAGATGGCGGTCGAAGACGTCGAGAAGACGGCCTTCCTGACCCCGTGAGGGGTATACTGCTACACTTGCATGTCATTCGGACTACACAATGCATGCGCGACCTTTCAATGGCTGATGCACATCGCCCTGGGTCGGCAGCTCGGGAGGAATGCTGAAGCCTACGTCGACGACATTGTGGTGAAGTCTCGGGAGGCGAGAACTTTGATTCAGGACCTGGAGGAGACCTTCGCGAGCCTACGCCAGGTGGACTTGCGGCTCAACCCGGAGAAGTGCGTGTTTGGTGTCCCTTCCAGCAAGCTGCTGGGTTTCCTTGTGTCCCATAGGGGGATCGAGGCCAACCCGGAGAAGGTCAAGGCAATTGAAGACATGATCCCACCGCAGACCCTCAAGGAGATGCAGAAGCTTGCCGGCTGCGTGACCTCGCTGGGGCGTTTCATCTCCAAGCTGGGGGAGCACGCCTTGCCGTTCTTCAAGCTGATGAAGAAGGGTCCGTTCGAGTGGACCCCCGAGGCCGACCTGGCATTTCAAGACCTCAAAAGATACTTAACCAGCCCACCAGTGATGGTGGCACATCGACCTCTCGAGCCCTTGGTGCTCTACCTATCTGCCACACCCCACTCCGCCAGTGCAGCGCTGGTGGCCCTCAGAGAAGAGAGCCAGGTCAAGGGCCCGCCAAGTGGAACCGCCAGGCCGGACGAGGCAGCACGGCACCAAGGCGATGCTCCTGAAGCAGCGGCTGCTTCGGTAGGTCGTCAAGCCCCTGAAGCCGAAGACCCCGAAGAAACACCTCAACCCCTGGGAGCCGAAGACTCCGACAGCTCCCCCGCCCTTGACGAGCACCCGGTGTGCTTCGTCAGCACGGTGCTACGAGATGCGAGGGCATGATACCCCATGCCCCAGAAGCTCCTGGTGGCCTCGCGCAAGCTGCGCCACTACTTCCAGGGTCACCCCATCAAGATCGTCTCGGCTTACCCACTGGAGAGAGTGCTCAGGAGCCCCAATGCTGCGGGACGAGTTGCTGAATGGAACGTCGAGCTGCAAGCATTTGACTTGGAGTTCAGCACGACCAGGGTCATCAAGGGGGCCGCATTTTGTGGCGGAATGGACCGACGCCCCGGAGCTCGCAGCAGGCGAGAACCAATCCTTATCACCAGGGAGTGAAGCGCCGGACGGTTGGGTCATGTACTTCGACGGTGCATTCTCGCGTCAGGGTGCGGGGGCTGGAGCAGTGCTTATCTCGCCCACCCAGGACAAGCTCTACTACACTGTGCAGCTCTACTTTCAGCAGGGCGAGAAGATCTCCAACAACATTGCTGAGTACAAGGGGTTGATCGCGGGCATCAAGGCAGCGGCGGCTTTAGGAGTGAAGCACCTCACCATCAAGGGTGACTCGCAGCTCCTCGTCAGCTTCTCCAACAAGGTATATGAGCCGAAGGATGAGCACATGGAGGCGTATCTTGCGGAGGTACGCAAGATGGAGAAGCAGTTCTTGGGCTTGGAGTTGCAGCATGTGCCCCGTGGCACCAACAAGGAAGCCGACGACATCGCCAGAAGAGCATCCAAGCACCTACCCCAAGAGCCTGGCGTCTTCGAGGAGTGGCTCTTCAAACCATCGGCAACACCGCCACTCTATTGAACAGCTCTACCTCGGGAGGAGCTCCCTCAACCACCTGCCTCGGGAGCCCCGGCCTGTGGCCCGACCTCGGGAGCGCGTTTGCTCTTGGTGCTCGAGCCTCAGGAGGGGTGCTGGACCAAGGAGTTCAAGGAATACCTGACACAAGGGACGCTGTCAGAAAAGGAGGAGGACGCGGAGCGTGTGGCCTGACAGGCCACGGCATACTACATCCAGGACAGTGATTTATACAGGAAGCGGCCAAATGATGTTACCCTGCATTGCATCTCCAGGGAGCAAGGGAAGGAGCTACTAGCCGACATACACGGCGGGGACTGCGGCCACCACTCGTCGTCACGGACTCTCATCGGCAAGGTGTTTCGTAGCAGATTTTACTGGCCCACGGCACTCAACGAGGCGACTGAGCTGGTGAAGTCCTGCGAGGCCTGTCAGTTCCACGCCAAGCAGATCCATCAGCCGGCTCAAGGCCTACAGACCATCCCACTCTCGTGGCCATTCGCGGTCTGGGGTCTGGATATCTTGGGCCCGTTCCCTCGAGCGCCTGGGGGCTACCGCTACCTCTACGTCGCCATCGACAAGTTCACCAAGTGGGCGGAGGTAGAAGCCGTCTGCACCATCCCGTCCGGCTCCGTGGTCAGGTTCATCAAAGGTCTCGTGAGCCGGTTTGGGGTCCCTAACTGTATCATCACCGACTACGGCTCACAGTTCACTAGCAATCTCTTCAAAACGTATTGTGCTAACCTTGGAACGCAAATCTGCTACGCTTCCGTGGCACACCCCAGGAGCAATGGCCAAGCCGAACGCGCCAACGCGGAAGTCTTGAGGGGCCTCAAGACCAGGACCTTCAAGAAGAAGCTCGAGGCCTGCGGCAGGGGCTGGCACGACGAGCTCCAGTCCGAGCTATGGTCCATCCGCACCACCGCCACCAAGCCGAGAGGCGAGACACCATTCTTCCTCGTCTACGGAGTAGAAGCGGTTCTCCCACACGAGGTCAGGCATCGCTCCGCGCGGGTCCTGGCGTTCAATGAAATGTAGCAGGACGCCATGCGGGGGATGGATCTCGTGCTGGGGGAGGAACGCCGCCATGAAGCCTCGCTCCGAGCTGCGAGATACCAGCAGGCGCTGCGGGGGTACCACTGCCGCAGCACCGCTCCAGGACGCTCGAGGTGGGTGATCTCGTCCTGAGGCGGGTGCTCTGCAGGGAAGGGCCGCAAAAGCTCTCGCCTGTGTGGGAGGGCCCGTTTCGGGTCGCCCATGTCTCCAGGCCTGACGCCGCACGCCTGGAGACGCAGGACGGGATCCCCATCCAGAACGCCTGGAACATCCAGCACCTCTGGAAGTTCTACCCATGAAGAAAGGCCCAGCGCCTGTGAAGAAGGCCCAGTGCCTATGAAGGTCTCTGCTCGTGACACTCTCACGTAATAATGAGTGGGGCTGTACACGCCCCGGAGTCTCATGAGTGCCGCCCTCGGGCCTCGGGGGCTCCCTCCCATGTCCAAGTGGCAGCACTTAGCTCCGCGCTGGTGAGAAGACAAGAAGACTAGACTAGGTGCCGGACGCGGCTTTTCATTTGCTTTCCGTAGTTGGCTTGCCTCTCTTTAATGAAATTTGCTTTCTGGTGTTCCTTGCTGGATTGGTTCCATCGCCTTTTGCCTCCTTTTTCTGCCCTCGGTTCCTTGTTTTGGATCGTACTCTCCCTCGCATGCCTTGCGAGGGGGCTGGACGGGTGCCCTCATGAGCGTTTTTCCCTGTTCTTCGCGAGGCACCCTCACTCGAGCTCGCAACTGGCGCACCTCTTTCAATCCGTGCCCCTCGGGTACCGCGATGCCAAACGCTGGCTATGGCCGGCCGCGCCTACGACCAGGACTCGGCAGGGCTCGGAGAATAAGAATTTTCTAACGAATTTTTGCAGTCCCCAGATGCCTCTCAAGACGCAGAAGCCTCGTGAGGCACGCAGCTACTGCTTCGAGCGCACCAAACTAAGTTATTTATACACGCCTACGTAAAACATTGATGCTACGACATGACGCGGGGACAATAAGCATAGCATAGCGATTTAGAGATCACGGTTCGTTTCACGCCCCTGCAGGGCCCCATACTTGTCTTTTTAAAGTGCAGAAAGGAAGAAAAGGACAAACAAATGTGGCGCGAGCAACCGCAATAGCTCGCGAGGATGGGCCCACGGCGCCCCGCCGGACTCAGCCAGACTCCTCCTCGCGCTTCACTGAGGCACGGCGACGAGACGGCCCGCTGCCGCCCTCGAGGCGGGCGCGGCGGCGTGGAGGCTGGTCGTAGCCACCGCTGCTGGAGCTGTCGCCGGAGGAAGAGCCGACGTAGCTGGACGAGCTGCAGCGGGCACCAAGGGCGAGCTCGCCCTCGTCCTCGTCACGGCCATCGTCAAGGCCGAGCACCTCATCGCCGTCGTTGTCCTCGGGGCAGCACCCGACGCGGCGACCATCTTCCCCAAACACCCTCACGAAGAGGGTCGCGTCGCCATCGTACTTGAGATGGAGGGTGCACCGCCTACCCAGACCGCGAGCACGGGCGAACGTCTGCCAACCGCGGGCCAGGGCCATGTTCCCCACGACGGAGATCTCCACCGCGACCCACGAAGCCTTGCTGCAGCAGCCGTCCACCTGCAGCCAGAGCCCGCCTGGACCCATGGCTGGTAGCTCGTCAACAAAGAAGCACGGAAGCTGAAGCCATGTGCTGGCCGGATTCTCCGACCACACGACGAACTCCGACAGCACCTCCGCCGAGTGGAAGCGTGGCCGGGAAGGCCGCGCGACCACAGCGCACCTAGCCTTCATCGACGGGGCTGCCACGGCATGGGCGACTCCCGCCACACGGGGGGGGGGGGGGGGCACTGCCGCGGCCACTGCGGGGGTCGCTGTGTGCTTGCGGGGACGGCTGCGCCCGCGCTTGGGCGGCGGGGAGCCGGGTCCCTCTTGGCGAGCCTTCCCCTTCTCCCCGGCCGAGAACCTCTTCGCATGCACCATGGATGTCACTACTGGCAATGGAGCGAGGAAGAAGAAGCGAGCGGAGCAAGAAGAGATGAGCGACGGGGGCTCTGCCCCCCTCCTCATTTATAGCAGGAGAAGGCCAAACGGCGATCCCCATGACCGCAGGTAATGATGGCATTTCTGTGCATGCAGCAGGGACTCGTCAAGTCGGGCAGTTGCCGAGGCAACGTGGGGAAGCGGAGACGCCCACATCCAATCAATCACCACGCGTCGACCAAGGCCGCAGGCTGTTGGGGCCCGCGGCGCTCCGCACTTGCCCTTTGGCTTCGCCTCGAAGCCAAGCCCGAGCGCGCCTTGGGCCCGGGGGCTACTGTCGGCGTTCTGGGAACGGGGGTCCCCAGACTTGCCTTCCTGCGGCCCACGGCGTGGCTCTATTCGCGGCCCAGTATGGCCCGTCTTCACCAGCAAACACTCAAGACCCTCGCGAGGGGCCAAGCCTCGCGAGGCGGACGACACAAGACCTCCTCAGGGGCAGCCTCACCAAGCTGGCTCGCGAGGCTCGGAGAGATCAAGGCAAGGCGAACCTCGCGATGTTCCTGTGACGCAAGCCATGACGACCGCAACCAGGCGGGCGCCAGTGCGCATAGTGTCCTCGTTTCCTCTTTGGTGCTAAAGAGGCAAGCGGAGGCGCGGAGTCCCGAGGCATCAGGAAAAGGTTTCCATATCGGTGCAACGAGACCAAGACCAGCAGGATGGCAGGACGGAAGTCACCGTGGAGCCCAAGACGGCGTCACCACCAGAGCCTTTGGCAGGCGAAGACCACTTTTGTCAGGATAAGCTGTACTAGCTATCCCCCTTCAAACTTGGCCGTTGTGGGATCCCTTCCCGCTCAATATTTGGGAAGAGGACCCAGGCTTCTATAAATAGGACTAGCCACCATAGTAGGAGGGGGGAGATCGAAACCTTCACCAGCTCACCAAGCACAAGAACACCTCACCTCAGGAGGCTGTTCTTCCCCTTGTAACTGTTCATCCTCAGCCCAAGAGGCAATCCACCACACCACACTGGAGTAGGGTATTACACCACAACAGTGGCCCGAACCGGTATAAATCTCGTGTCCCTCTATTCTTCGAGTTCGTCGAGCTAGGCCGTGAGATCCTTGAGCGAGCTAGCCATCGAGGGAGAGAGAGAGAGATCTTCGTGCGCACCCCAGTGTTCGAACCTCAAGGGTTTTTCTGGAACCCAAAATCCGACAACCTTCGTTTAATTCTTATAGTTCATCTCATTCAAAATAAATTAGTTTTTATAAAAAAAGCTAGGGCCTCTTTGATTCGTAGGATTTCCAAAACACGTGAATAGGAAAAACATGGGATTAGAGTGGAATGTCGTCTTGAATCCTACAGGATTGTACGAGTGTTTGATTGTGCATAGAAAAAACACAGGATTCTTTCAAAGTGGTTTGAGTGGATGGGATGTTTCCTATGAAATCTAGTGCAAATGAATCCTATGGAAAAATTTCTATGGTTTACAATCCTACGAATCAAATAACCAAGATAGGAAAAATTCCTAAGGATTAGAATCCTCCAAAATTCCTTTGAGAATCCTTTGAATCAAAGAAGCCCTTAATCTATTTTATGATTCATGGAATTGTGCGTTGTAAAGCATAAAGTAAAAAACAAATAATGGCAATTCTACTAGAAAAAAGTTTGGGCAGTTATGATACGGAAGATTCTAGAACAAAGGAGAAGCACTTGTTTTTTGAGGTTTGTGCATTATGCTTAAGTTCAACCATGGAGTCTGCTAGATTGTACATGTGGCAAAATCCGGTAGGGGGCTAGAAGATGGTGCGAGGGGCCAAGTGGAGGGAGACTATGAAGGAGTGCACAAGTGCGAGATCGATATTTAGAGAGGGGACGAGAACGTGCGCTGTTGCGCGCTGTGGCGGAGCCATGAAAAATAAATGAGCTAGGGGGCCAAGCATTGCTAATCCTTTATGAGGAGGGCCAATTCATCAACTTAAACCTTTTTACCAGCAATTGTCTAATGATCACATTCATATTAGCCTCGATATATAGTGATGTTAGGGGGGGCAGGGCCCTTGCTGCCTCTGTCTTCGCCATTGTGCACGCGTCTGAGAGATGAAGCGGAGGCATGGATGATGAGAGGGGGACGTTGGATATATAATTAATGTGGGTGTATTAGCTATGTAATCCTATATAGAGAGGTTAAGATTGATCGATGTGGACGTGGGAAACAGGGTGAGACCTCACTAGATATATAGATTGATCGGTTTGTGTGGAAAACTGTGAAAGACCTAGCTATATATACACACACATAGAGGAACATCGATCGTTGCGCATGCACGTGAGAGATAAAGAATGCCCGATATGATGGGGAGGGGGAGGTGTGTGTGTGTGCATGCTGGGAGACCAACCTGAAGAAAAAGATTGCATGTGTGCGATGGATAATGCCGACTGGTACTGTGTGTGCATGCATGCACGAGAGAAAGTTAATGGTACAATTATAAAGAGAAGATGACTGTGTGGGTGTAAAAGACTAGGTGACGTCATAATCAATGTAAAGTAGAATTCATATTTGAATAAGAGATCATGATGTTTGAAACCCATGCATGCATGAATATAACTGAGATATGTGTGGTGTGGTTTGGCAACGAGCATGTTGTACTGTATACACATTGAACAAGGTCAGACTGATTTGTATTTGAGATATCGATGGCAGACATCGTCTGGCCACATTGCATCCGTGCATGGACACACTATTCTAATTGGAGATGATGGGTGGCTTTCGCATCACATATTTATATCTATACCCCTACATATAGTATATTTTATATTTTTTTATATAGTGTGCGGATAACTTTAACTTTGAAAGATGGTCGTTGGATGAGGCCAATCCGATGGTGCAGAGATGGAAATTTGAGCACAACTGGCCGTTGGATATCATCTAGATTCCACCAGATTTTGCCACATGTACAATCTAGAAGACTCCATGGTTGAACTTAAGCATAATGCACAAACCTCAAAACACAAGAATCTTCCGTATCAGAATTGCCCAAATATTTTTCTACATGATTTGCCATTATTTGTTTTTACTTTATGCCTTACAACGCACAATTCCATGAATCTTAAAATAGATTAGCTTTCTTATAAAAACTAGATGATTTTGAATGAAAGGAACTATAAGAATTAAACAAACATCTACATCATGCATAGATGACTCAAAGCTTACATGCTATAATGTGGTATTTATTCATAATTTGGTTGCCAAATCTCATGCGTGCAATGCACGTGTACCTTACTAGTATAAATGGTGTTTGTGTGTGTGTTGTGCTTGTTAAACACATTGTGCGTAGTATATCATACATGGTTTAGATTCCGAACATCTAGCTAGAGCATACATGTACTATGATTTGAATTCAACATAAAATCTATACATATATTTGAATTTGAGATCGTATGTACATGCAGTTCGTATTTATGTAGGAATTTAATTCTCCTATATTCATGTCATGTGTTGTGAAGATAATATTTAGATGGTTGTATAACTAACCCGAGTACAATCCCATTCAAACAGGGAAAATGTACTCAAATTTAGTCCATATGCTAGACAACACACATTGTTTTTTTATTGTTGAGGGAAGTGCAAATTGTTTTGGTATTGTACACGTTATGTTTGTTGTCCTGATTTTTTTAGTTTTTTTGTTGTATTTGAATGCATTTCTAGTAATATAGTAAAACGGGACATAGCTCTCTCTAGTGATGAGGTGCGAATTGTCTTTTTTTGGTACACGTTAAGCTTGTTATCCCGAAATTTCAAGCCACGCCTTGTTATGCCGAAATTTCAAGCTAGCATCTCTGTCTATCGTGCTGCGAAACTCCCGCATCTTCAACCCGCGCCTTGTTACCCCGAAATATTTAAGATATATCTTTGTCTCGTTGTACTCCGACAACTCCCTCCATCTCAACCCGCGCCTTGCTATTCCAAAATTACAACGCGCGTGAAAACTGCCACCTCCTGTGAAATCCCGACACGCGAAATGCCTGTGATACCCCTGAACCGAAAGAACCGCCTAGGTCAAATCGGTGGGGGTACTTTCGTAACTTACCCCTAAGCCATGGTTCCCCGCTCCCATCCCATCCACCCACCCATTCGTACACCGAGGCCGCGAAAACCCACGAAGCCCTACACCCTCCTTCGTCCGCCACCCAGCCGGAGCCTCTTCCCCGACGAAGTCGTCCACACCAACACCTCAATGTCCCTCATCCACCGTACCGGATGAGGATCCGTCGTCGATCTCGTCGTCCCGCCGGTTCAGCCACCTCGTCCTCCACCTCCAAGGAGCTGCCCTGACGTTCACCTTGTCTTCCGCGCCACCTCCATTCCCACACCGCCGTCTTCACCTGCACCACCGGAAGAGCATCATCATCACCGTTTCCTCGGATGAAGCTGGGGCATATGGGCGCCACCAAAGAGGTTGTACACTAATCGCCGCATTTTCTTCTTGATTTGATCTCACGGTGCTACCGGCGCTCGGTCCCGAGGCGACACGGCGCGGCTCCATCCACAGCGGCGTCGCCAGCCACTTCCTCCATGGCGTTGCTCCCTCGGCGGCAACGTCCACATCAGTAGGAGCTGCTGCTGCTTTAGCTCTCACTCGCGCTGCTGCTCTGCTCTTGCTCTCGGCCCCCTGCTTGGTCTGCTCTTGCTATTGCTCTTGCTCTTGCTCGCGCTGCTGCTCTCGTTCTTGCTCTTGCTTGCGATGCTGCTCCGATTTAGCTACACTTCAGTCGACTGAATCGACTTTTGGGTTAATCGATTTTCAGGGGGTGGGGGGCTCGCCGGAGTTAAGGAAGAACCAACCGTAGCGGGTAGGGGGCTTGCCGGAGAGGTACCCCACTATCTATCTTAGGGTTCAAGGTGGGGGCGGTGGTGGGGCGGTGGCGTGGGGATCGCCAGAGAAAAAGCTCGGCACGGTGGGGCCTAGAGGGATGGCCGGGGCGTCGGTGGACCGGCGGTGGGGAGTGGTTTCGGGGTGGGCGGGGCGGCGCACCGCCGGCCGCGGGTGGCGGGGGCGACTATTTGGCCGGTGGTGGCTGGCAGCTCAGGGTAGCCTCACCTGATGCTGCTACATGACCAGCTGCCCCGGCTCTTTGATAACCCACAACTATAGGGGATCAATTGTAGCCTCTTTCGATAAGTAAGAGTGTTGAACCCAACGAGGAGCTAAAGGTAGAACAAATATTCCCTCAAGTTCTATCGACCACCGACACAACTCTACGCACGCTTGACGTTCGCTTTACCTAGAATAAGTATGAAACTAGAAGTACTTTGTAGGTGTTTTTGGATAGGTCTGCAAGAAAATAAAGAGCGCGTAAATAAAAACTAGGGGCTGTTTAGATAAAGACACAACTAAATTAGTTTTAGTAAAGAGCTTTTTGTCACGAGAAAGTTATTTGTCCCTAGGCAATCGATAACTAGACCGGTAATCATTATTGCAATTTTATTTGAGGGAGAGGCATAAGCTAACATACTTTCTCTACTTGGATCATATGCACTTATGATTGGCACTCTAGCAAGCATCCGCAACTACTAAAGATCATTAAGGTAAAACCCAACCATAGCATTAAAGCATCAAGTCCCCTTTATCCCATACGCAAACAACCTAGTTACTCGGGTCTGTGCTTCTGTCACTCACGCCACCCACCATAAGCAAATCATGAACATATTGCAAACCCTACAGCGGGGATCCCTCATGCTTGCGCGACACGGAGAGCACCATAGGACAGCACCAATAATAAAACATGCAACTCAAACCAATCTTGATCATCAAATAACCCATAGGACAAAACGGATCTACTAAAACATCATAGGATAGCCATACATCATTGGGAAATAATATATAGCGTTGAGCACCATGTTTAAGTAGAGATTACAGCAGGTAAGAGAGAGGTTACACCGCTGCATAGAGGGGGGAAGAGTTGGTGATGAGGCGGTGAAGTTGTTGGTGAAGATTGCGATGATGATGATGGCCCCCGATGGCACTCCGACACCACCGGAAGCGAGGGGGAGAGAGCCCCCTCCTTCTTCTTCTTCTTCTTCCTTGCCCTTCTCCCTAGATGGGAGAAGGGTTTCCCCTCTGGTCCATGGTCTCCATGGCGTGGGAGGGGCGAGAGCCCCTCCGAGATTGCATCTGTCTCTCTGTCTCTCTCTGTTTCTGCGTTCTGTTCTGCTGCCCTTTCACCGTTTCGTATATACATGGAGATCCGTAACTCCGATTGGACTGAAACCTTCGCCGTGATTTTTTACCAAAAGTTAGCTTTCTTGCGGCCGAAGAAGGGCATCAACCGCCTTACGGGTGGCCCACGAGGGTCAGGGGCGCCCCCCTACCTCGTGGCCACCTCGGGCACCGTCTCGCGTGGATTTTTCTTCCGGAATTTTCCAAATATTCCAAAAATAAGCTCCGTCCATTTTTATCCTGTTTGGATTCCTTTTGATATGGATATTCTGCGAAACATAAAACATGCAACAAACAGGAACTGGCACTGGATCAATATGTTAGTCCCAAAAATAGTATAAAAAGTTGCCAAAAAGTATATGAAAGTTGAATAATATTGGCATGGAACAATCAAAAATTATAGATACGGCGGAGGCGTACCAGCATCCCCAAGCTTAATTCCTGCTCGTCCTCGAGTAGGTAAATGATAAAAAAGATGATTTTTGATGTGGAATGCATAATCTTGATTATATGTCTAATCATGGCATGAATATTAAGACACGAGTGATTCAGAGCAATAGTCTATCATTTGACATAAAAGCAATAATACTTCAAGCCTACTAATAAAGTAATCATGTCTTTTCAAAATAACAAGGCCAAAGAAAGTTATCCCTACAAAATCATATAGTCTGGCTATGCTCCATCTTCACCACACAAAATATTCAAATCATGCACAACCCCGATGACAAGCCAAGCAATTGTTTCATACTTTTGACGTTCTCAAACCTTTTCAACTTTCACGCAATACATGAGTGTGAGCCATGGACATAGCACTATAGGTGGAATAGAATATGATGTGGGGGTTATGTGGAGAAGACAAAAAAGGAGAAAGTCTCACATCAACTAGGCGTATCAACGGGCTATGGAGATGCCCATTAATAGATATCAATGTGAGTGAGTAGGGATTGCCATGCAACGGATGCACTAAGAGCTATAAGTGTATGAAAGCTCAAAATGGAAACTAAGTGGGTGTGCATCCAACTTGCTTGCTCATGAAGACCTCGGGCGTTTGAGGAAACCCCTCATCGGAATATACAAGCCAAGTTCTATAATGAAAATTCCCACTAGTATATGAAAGTGAAAGCATAGGATACTCTCTCTATGAAGAACATGGTGCTACTCTGAAGCACAAGTGTGGTAAAAGGATAGTAACATTGCCTCTTCTCTCTTTTTCTCTCATTTTTTTATTTTTTTTTATTTTTTTTGTTGGGCTTCTTTGGCCTCTTTTTTTATTTGGTCTTCTTTGGCCTCTTTTATTTTTTGTAAAGTCCGGAGTCTCATCCCGACTTATGGGGGAATCATAGTCTCCATCATCCTTTCCTCACTGGGGCAATGCTCTAATAATGATGATCATCACACTTCTATTTACTTACAACTCAATATTACAACTCGATACTAGAACAAAGATATGACTCTATATGAATGCCTCCGGCGGTGTACCGGGATGTGCAATGATCTAGCGTAGCAAAGATATCAAAAAATGGACAAGCCATGAAAATATCATGGATCATGCAAAGCAATATGACAATGAATGCTCAAGTCATGTATATCATGATGATGGAAGTTGCATGGAAATATATCTCGGAATGGCTATGGAAATGCCATGATAGGTAGGTATGGTGGCTGTTTTGAGGAAGATATAATGAGGCTTATGTGTGACAGAGCATATCGTATCACGGGGTTTGGATGCACCGGCGAAGTTTGCACCAACTCTCGAGGTGAGAAAGGGCAATGCACGGTACCGAAGAGGCTAGCAATGATGGAAGGGTGAGAGTGCGTATAATCCATGGACTCAACATTAGTCATAAAGAACTCACATACTTATTGCAAAAATCTATTAGTCATCGAAACAAAGTACTGCGCACATGCTCCTAGGGGGATAGATCGGAGGGCACCATAGGACAGCTCCAATAATAAAACATGCAACTCAAACCAATCTTGATCATCAAATAACCCATAGGACAAAACGGATCTACTCAAACATCATAGGATAGCCATACATCATTGGGAAATAATATATAGCATTGAGCACCATGTTTAAGTAGAGATTACAGCGGGTAAGAGAGAGGTTACACCGCTGCATAGAGGCGGGAAGAGTTGGTGATGATGGCGGTGAAGTTGTTGGTGAAGATTGCGGTGATGATGATGGCCCCCGGTGGCACTCCGGCGCCACCGGAAGCGAGGGGGAGAGAGCCCCCCTCCTTCTTCTTCTTCCTTGACCTTCTCCCTAGATGGGAGAAGGGTTTCCCCCTGGTCCATGGTCTCCATGGCGTGGGAGGGGCGAGATCCCCTCCGAGATTGGATCTGTCTCTCTGTTTCTGCGTTCTGTTCTGCTGCCCTTTCACCGTTTCGTATATATATGGAGATCAGTAACTCCGATTGGACTGAAACCTTCACCGTGATTTTTTTACCAAAAATTAGCTTTCTTGCGGCCGAAGAAGGGCATCAACCGCCTTACGGGTGGCCCACGAGGGTTAGGGGCGCGCCCAGGGGGCAGGGGCGCCCCCTACCTCGTGGCCACCTCGGGCACCGTCTCGCGTGGATTTTTCTTCCGGAATTTTCCAAATATTCCAAAAATAAGCTCCGTCTGTTTTTATCCCGTTTGGATTCCGTTTGATATGGACATTCTGCGAAACATAAAATATGCAACAAACAGGAACTGGCACTGGGCACTGGATCAATATGTTAGTCCCAAAAATAGTATAAAAAGTTGCCAAAAAGTATATGAAAGTTGAATAATATTGGCATGGAACAATCAAAAATTATAGATACGACGGAGATGTATCACTCTTGCACGCGCTGCTACTGCTTTTCTCCTACTAGTGCATTTCGACAGTAAAATTCAGTTTCGACAATTAAGTTCAGTTTCGACAGTTAAATTCTGTTTCGATAGTTAAGTTCAAAGATGAGCGGCTGATGTATTTTACATCTAGCACGTTGTGGTTATGTATTTTACGTCATCTATTGGAGATGCTATTAGAATTCCACTCAGGTTAACGTTGTCTCTCTTGTCCTGCTTCAGCCTCGGCGTCGTACAACTCACCGGAGCTGCTCCAACAACGAAACCCTCCATCACAGCGGAGCAGTACCCCGGGCTCCATCTCTAGGCGCCTAAGATCTTCTTCACCTCCTCCGACAACCAAGTCGGCCAAATCATCCTCACCGACCAACCCAATCACGCTGAGATCGACATGGCTTTGCCAAAGAGGTTGTAGTCTTGTTGCATCTCTTTTTTACTCTACATGTTATATATATTGTCCACTGAGCACACGCAGTAACGTGAAATATGATTAGTTTCTCCTACTATATGACAAGCAATGAGGTACCAGGCAACTTAGCTATCCGTGATGGATTCTCTTGAACGCCATCATTATTAATCTCTGCACGTTTGAGTTGTGCATTTGTCGACGGGCCTAGGAGTTGAGCTAGTAGGGCAGTGGCTTGGGTCCAAAGTAATAGAAGTAGCACAAAAACATTTTTTGAGTGTAGGCTTTTCCTTGCTCAAGCCTGCCAACTAGGATCGCCAGTGCTTGAAAGGAAAAGTGAAGGAAAAACATAGGAATTGGAAAGTTTCCTATGGTACTACTATTCATGAATTTGGTTCAATGGAATGGAGCAAAGGAAAACTATAGGATTTGTTCCTTTAGTGTCTCCTTGAAAGAAAAACGTAGGAATTTTAATTTCCACTTGTCCTCCTTTTCAAATTCCTATTCATAAAGCACAAGACTAAGAGATAGTAGCATAATAGCATTATAACCGTACATTTTCTTGTGGTTTGACTTAATCTCACCTTGCTTCTTTGCATCCTGTGATCTTCCAATTCTTGTGAATCAAACACCCAGATTGGCATAAATCATGTGTTTTTAAATTCTCTGTTTTGCACGTGCATTCCTATCCTATTCCTGTCTATTTCCTATCCCAGTATTGTTAGAATCCTCAAATTCAAACAAGCCCTTACACAATTATTTCTGTTACAGATATGTGTCAAAGAAAACCTTGTGTGGTTTGTCTTGCTCCTACTGCGCTGTGTTCCACCCCAGCTCAGCTGCTCCAACGACGGAAGGGTTCACCACAGCAGAGATCCGCTCTCCAGACTGTCTTTCGCCGCCTCAGATCTTCTTCACCGTCGCCGGCAGCCACGAACACAGCATTACCATCATCAACTGAGCAGATGACCTTGAGGACTACACGGGTCCACAACAGAGGTCGCACTCTTCCGTGCCTGCTTACGTTATGCATCGCTTAATATGATGACATGCTACTTTATCGTCGTCTTCACCTATTAGACTCCGAGTCAGGTCCAAACTAATGCTGAAACTTGAGTTTTTAAATGGTTGTGGGGTACATATTGGGGCAGCAATCAGTACTATCTCTCTACTATCTGGTTAATCACGGATGTCTACTATGAGTTTCATGTTGGGTGCAAACAAACATTAAAGGAGCCATTATCTGTATTTTTTAACTAAGCTATTATCTGCCTGCTATCATTGGTTTTGGGTCTACCCACAGTTTGCTACCATCACTCTGGATTTGTGCATGCACTCCTTACATAATCTCACTATGTTTTATTCCTATGCATGTCAGTTATTGTACACAATGGAACTGAACATGTAGAGCAAAAGATACGAGCCTTGCGTGGCAATAAAATTTCATGCAGACGTCGCTCCATGGTGGGCGCAAAGGCAGCCCCCCTCCACCCATTTCAGATCGTAATCAAGAGGAAGATAACTGTTCTGAGGGGGATTCAGAAGGAGAAGACCACTCTTATTTACCCCCTGAGGTCTTCGCTCTAACTTGGCATGCTGATGTTGGTAATATCATGCATATGGTGCCTTGCATTGCTTACTGGATACATCGAATATGTCATCTACTTAGTTTAGACATGCTTTGTGTCAATGCCATCTATTTAGTTTCCTTATCGTATATGTGAATCATGCAATGCCATGTTGTTTAGCCAAGCATCACATATGTGAATTTTGCAATGCCACCCTGGTTAGCCAGTCATCTTATATGTGAATTATATCATGCCATCATTTTTTATTACAAGTTAAATTTGTCAACAATTTTAGTACATTCAATTACTCTTCCTGTGCATCAGCCATTCGACACGGTCATGGAAAAATCTGAAGTGGAAACAAGGTCTTCAGAGCAGACAATGCTATCTGAAGAAGCGCATGTCTTGCTGGTTACGGATAGCTCCTTAGAGGAGGATTCAGAGACAGATGACTAGTCCTATCCCCCCCCCCCCCCGAGGTGCATGCTCTAACTTTATAGGGTTATGTTGCTCATATCGTGCGTATGGTATCTTGCATTGCTATGTCATTTGCTTAGTTTAGACATGCTTTGTGTGAATGCCACATGTTTAGTGTCTAATTACCATATATGTGAATTATGCAATGCCATCTTGTTGCAAGACATTATATATGTGAATTACGCAATACTATCTTGTTGCAAGGCATTATATATGTGAATTATGCAATGCCATGCTGTTTAGCCAAGCGTCATATATGTGAATTATATCATGCCGTCCTTTTTTTGTATTTCTCGTTGCATTTGTCGACAATGTTTGTATATTCAACTGCTCTTCCTGTGCATCATCCATTTCAATTGGTGATGGAGAAATCTGGAGTGAAAACAAGGTCTTCAGTGCAGACAATGCTACCTGCTGAAGCAGATATCTTGCTGGTTACAGATAGCTCTTCAGAGGAGGATTTGGAGGCAGATGACCAGTCCTATTATCCCCCTGAGGTATATGCTCAAACTTGGCAGGGTTATATTACTCATATCATGCATATGTTGTATTGCAATGCTTAGTTTTTACATCATATGCACAATATTGAATGCCATCTCCTTAGTTGACACATCATATATGCGATTGCCCTCTGCTCACTTGCTTAGTATATAAATCATATATTTGAATTATATCATGCCAAGATGTTTACATAGACAGCATGTATCTGAATTATGGCATGCCAACCCATTTTGTAAAGACATAATATAGTTATATCATCTCATCATGTTTACATAGTCATCATATTTTGAATTATGTCATTCTATCCTGTTTAGTTAGCCATCATACATTTGAAATTGTGTCATGCTATCATGTTTAATTAGTCATCATATATGTGAAATTATGTCATGCTATTCTGTTTGGTTAGACAACATAAATGTGAATTATTTCATGCCCTGTTTTCTTCCCTACTATCTATTGCACCTGTCTATATTACAATGTATGTACATTCAATTACTTTTCTTGTTTATCAGCCATTTCAATTGGAGGGGTTGATGGCAGTATCTGTGGGAGTAAAAACACGGTCTTCAGAAAAGATTGTGCTACTTGTCGATGCAGATAGAAACACGGTTGTACTTGCCCAAGAACCAGCCCCACCACACATAACTCAGACTCACGCGGATTGTACCCCTACCTAGTTGGGAAGAGAAACAGCTACACCCCTTCTAACCCCAACCCTAGCAGATAGTAACCCAGTTCCAGTTGACACAGCACCGTCTCCACCACAGAGCACCCAAACACGAGCAGTTAGTAAGGCAACTGCAGTGCCCAAAGCACGAGGACCACCACTCCGAACCCCAAGTCAACGCTTAAAGCAGAAGAAGAACTGTTCTCAGGTCAGCTTCCGTAGCTATGGTTCATATTACTTTGCTCTTGCATCACTGTATTTACTCATACCAACTAATTTCAAATTGAAGGATGCAATTGAAACTCCAATGGCGCAACAGGTATGTTTTAAACCTGTTTCTTTAATGTGTTTGCTATTGTAACTTGCTCTATGTTGATTTGAGTTTCAATTGAATAAACAATTATGTTCTCATGCCATGCACATTACAAGTGTTGTTATTGTTGTGTAGTTTCCCACACTTATATTCTGTCTATGCTACTTCGTCTTAAATAGATATGATTCAAACTGTATCTATCTTGATTTGGCAACATAAACTAGAATGATATAGACCATACAGTGACCATACTACATAGATATATGTTTGTTTCATGCCGTTATCCTGTCCACCTTACTACTGAACTGGTTTACCAAAATGAGTTTCATATGCTACATTGTAAACCTGTGATGTGTTTGTTTGTTTCTCTTTTACAACGCAGATAAAATATTGGAGAAGAGTACCCCGTTATGCAATGGTAAAGGAAGTAATGCAGATAAGGTTCAAGATAGTGAGACATCCCTGTTGGTCTCCAAGAAAGCTGATAAAAACTATATTGAAGACACTGAGACAACCCCAAAGTCTTGTCTTGATGTAGTGTTCGAGTTACTGTCTACTACTTCTGGCACCAGCTCTTTGAACTCGTTGCCTGAATCAGTTTGGCTTCTTGAGTCTCAACTTCAAGTTGAAATACATCGATCAGATGTTATGCGACAGGAAGCCGAATGACTGAGGAAGTCCCTGCAGAATTCAGATGCATACTTTCTGGTGCAACAGCAAGTGCTGGAGGATTTAAGCGCCAAACAAGAGAAAGTTAATAAGCTTGCTAAGTATCTTGCCAGCATTATGGGTACCCAGGATATTGTTTCTTGAGCTCTTCTGAAGTGGTTTCAACTCTGGACTTGTTTTTCTGCGGCGTTTATTTGCACTGGTCGCCAACTTTGACAACCAGTGTATATGATATGCTGCTTTGTTCCCTATATTTGCACTGGTGGCGAACTTTGATGCCCAGTGGATGTAATATGTGTAATAGCCGTGATAGCCTAGCGTAAGTTGCTTGCTTATTTATTTCCTTGTTGTCTTGTTTATTTGTTTGCTTGTAGTCAGTGCAGTTCTTTTTTCGCGGTTTGCTAGTGGCCGCAATAACCTATTTTTTAAAACTAGGCCACAATAACCACGGGCTACATATTTACTGTAGTTACCATGGGCCTCCTACGGACCCTAGAAACAATGGGCCTTCTAAGGGCCATAGAAAGAATGGGCCTTCTAAGGGCCGTAGCATCAATGGGCCTTCTATAGGCCATAGCATCAATGGGCCTTCTACGTGCCGTATGATCGATAGGCCAAACATTGGCCAATAACAGACCGCATTATGGGTCGTAAACAGGCTAGATTTAGAATCATCCGTTCATGGGCCGACAATAACAGGCCGTCGTTAATCGGCCGTATTTGATGACGTTATGAAAATGACCCAACGGAGTTATGGGCCGCAAACGGGCCAATTACAACTGCGGGCTGAATTTGGCCCACAGGCAGAAAAGGCCAATGACGGGCTGTAAGTAACCAAATGCTGGAAATGAGCCCAAGAATAAATGGGCCCTGAGAAGGCCGAAAGATAACATGGGTTGGAAACGGCCCAATGGAATAATGGGCCGTTAATGGGTATAAAGGGGTACACTGTTCATTGCGGGCCAGATTCACCACGGTCCGTTAATGGGCCAAGAGTTACAAATGGTCACGTATGGGCCGAAAGACATCATGGGCCATACATGGGCCGGAAGTTACAATGGGCTGGAATCATATTGGAAGGCCCAGATGAAGCTACTCGGCTTAATTTGGATAGGCCGTAACGGGTCGTGAGTTAGCGGGCCGTAAATGGGCTATATACGAACAGGCCGTTAACAGGCTTTCCGTGGTCCGGCCCGTTACCTTTTGACCAAGTCAAATGGGCCGGCCTTTTCACCGGAATGGGCCTCTGTTGGGTCGTGCCACGTGTCGACGTATCATAGGCGCCTCCTGTCCAATGAATGGATGACATCTGTCCCAACGGTGAGCCAACACGTGTTTCCTCTGGCCAATGAGAATTTTACACATGGAAAATCCTCATTGGTCCGGGCTGTTAGCGGGTTATCGAATCCAAAACTGGACCCGATAGCTTAACGGCGTCCTGTTACGGTGGATGCCACGTGTCGGTCACCTTTGGCGAAAGCACTTCCATGACGCGTGATTTATCGTCATGGAAGTGGACACTTCCATGATGATAATTTTGGTAATGTCATGGAACACTTCTACGACAGCACAGGTATGACTATCTTGATTTTGTCATAAATTTGTCATGGATGTACATGCATGACAGAAAATGTGACCTACTGTGACAAAACACGTATCATCACGGAAGTGTCCTTTTTTGTAGTGATTGCGTGAGTGTTAGCAATTGTGAAAGACTAAATGATAGTTGAGTATGTGGACTTGCTGAAAAGCTCTTATATTGACTCTTTCCGATGTTATGATAAATTGCAATTGCTTCAATGACCGAGATCATAGTTTGTTAGTTTTCAATGAAGTTTCTGATTCATACTTAACATTGTGAATAGATTGCTACTTTAGCATAAGAAATCATATGACAATATATATATATATATATGTTGCTGTTATAAGAATGATCATGATGCCCTCATGTCCGTATTTTATTTTATGGACACCTCTGTCTCTAAACATCTGGACATATTTTTCGATATCGGCTTCCGCTTGAGGACAAGCGAGGTCTAAGCTTGGGGGAGTTGATACGTCCATTTTGCATCATGCTTTTATATCGACATTTATTGCATTATGGGTTGTTATTACACATTATGTCACAATACTTATGCCTTTTCTCTCTTATTTTACAAGGTTTACATGAAGAGGGAGAATGCCGGCAGCAGGAATTATGGGCTAGAAAAGGAGCAAATATTAGAGACCTATTCTGCACAACTCCAAAAGTCCTGAAACTCCACGAAAATCAGTTTTGGAATATATAAAAAATATTGGGCAAAGAAGGCACCAGAGGGGGGCCACCCACCATCCACGAGGGTGGGGGGCGCGCCCTACCCCCTGGGCGCGCCCCCTGTCTCGTGGGCCCCCTGGCAGGCCTACGGTGCCCATCTTTGGCTATATGAAGTCTTTGGCCCTGGAAAAATCAGAAGGAAGCTTTCGGGATGAAGCGCCACCGTCTCGAGGCAGAACCTGGCGAAACCAATCTAGGGCTCCGGCGGAGCTGTTCTGCCGGGGAGACATCCCTCCAGGAAGGGGAAATCATCACCATCGTCATCACCATCGATCCTCTCATGGAGAGGGGGTCAATCTCCATCAACATCTTCACCAGCACCATCTCATCTCAAAACCCTAGTTCATCTCTTGTATCCAATCTTTGTCTCAAAACCTCAGATTGGTACCTGTGGGTTGCTAGTAGTGTTGATTACTCCTTGTACTTGATGCTAGTTGGTTTATTTGGTGAAATATCATATGTTCAGATCCTTTATGCATATTAATACCCCTCTGATTATGAACATGAATATGATTTGTGAGTACTTATGTTTGTTCCTGAGGACATGGGAGAAGTCTTGCTATAAGTAGTCATGTGAATTTGGTATTCGTTCGATATTTTGATGAGATGTATGTTGTCTTTCCTCTAGTGGTGTTATGTGAACGTCGACTACATGGCACTTCACCATTATTTGGGCCTAGAGGAAGGCATTGGGAAGTAATAAGTAGATTATGGGTTGCTAGAGTGACAAAAGCTTAAACCCTAGTTTATGCGTTGCTTCGTAAGGGGCTGATTTGGATCCATATGTTTCATGCTATGGTTAGGTTTACCTTAATACTTCTTTTGTAGTTGTGGATGCTTGCAATAGGGGTTAATCATAAGTGGGATGCTTGTCCAAGGAAGGTCAGTACCCAAGCACCGGTCCACCCACATATCAAATTATGAAAGTAACGAACGCGAATCATATGAGCACGATGAAAACTAGCTTGACGATAATTCCCATGTGTCCTTGGGAGCGTTTTCCTTTATATAAGAGTTTGTACAGGCTTGTCCTTTGCTACAAAAAGGATTGGGCCACCTTGCTGCACCTTGTTTACTTTTGTTACTTGTTACCCGTTACAAATTACCTTATCACAAAACTATTTGTTACCGATAATTTCAGTGCTTGCAGAGAATACCTTACTAAAAACCGCTTGTCATTTCCTTCTGCTCCTCGTTGGGTTCGACACTCTTACTTATCGAAAGGACTACGATAGATCCCCTATACTTGTGGGTCATCAGGCTCCGGCGAGGTCATCCTATTATTCGTGGTGTTGTTCTCCATAGAGTCCATGTTGCTTGCATGGCTTGACGTGGCTTCGATCGACGATGCTATTTTCGGCGTTTGGGCGGCTCATCTCTGGGCTTATGCCGATCCTCATTGGGAGTCCATCGCCATCCTTTGGGGTGTCCACCATGTAAATATCTTAGCTGGATGTGGCTTACCAACGGCCGGTGACGGGGGGGCAACATCAGTATTAGTCATGGCTCCGCCATCCTCGTCCATGTATTCAGTGTTTTCTGAATTATAATCTAGCATATCGGTTAAATCATCGATAGTGGATACCAAGTGGGTGGTGGGTGGGACGTAAAATTCCTCATGGTATGCCTCGAAGGGTTGATGATCGTGACTGGAGGGCAGGTCCTCCTGGATGGTCATTTCCTGGATTCGGTTTAGCGCCTCGTTTATCATAGCAAGGGTTGCCGAATTCGAGGGCTCTAGGCCGAATTCCGTTGTAACGAGGTGAGGGTTGTCAACGCCCTGACCGATCCTTGGTTTCCACATGCTGAGCTAAACTCGGGTTGCGAAACTGGATCCCTGAGGGGATCCTGACTGTCGCTGGAGATCAGGGACGGGCCTTGGTTTTTTGTGTGTAATTTCCGTGCCGGGGTTCGAGATCGAGCTGCTTCGGGCCAGGGATGACCCCTGGCTGTTGGCTGCCACTTCGGTGTAAGGGCTCAAGGCCAGAGGAGCATTGTGAAGGAAAGGTTGGGCCGAGGTTGACTCTTGGCTTCTGCCTCCAGATTCTGCCTCGAAGGCCGAGGATAGGCCCTCCGCCGACATGACGGATCCGGTCGAAGGTGGAGTTCGGCCCCCGCTTGAAGCTGAGCCCTCCTGGCTCGAAGCTGTTCGGAGGGCGGGGGCCAGTCTATAGATCGAATCGGAGGGGGACCCCAGAGTGGGCTCGGCGGGGCCTGCGAAGGCGCGGGAGGGGGCAGTGAATCCAGTGAAGACAAGATTGCCGAATCGAATTCGGTGTTCAGGAGCGAAATTGTTGATCTGACCCAGACGACCAGTCGGATCGGTGTGCAGCACGATGCTGCCAAACGCGAAGAGTTGACCGGGGACAAAGAAGTCCCCGGATTCGATGCCTTCTCCTATGATCAAGCGAGCCACAGATCCTTCGTGCAATCCCACAACGAAACTCTCAATGAAAGCACAAATTTCAGTGTCAAAATCGGCAGACCTCGGGGTAGGGGGTCCCAAGCTGTGGATATGGGATTGATGGGGAACAAGGGACGATGAACATAGTGTTTACCCAGGTTCCGGCCCTCTCGAAGAAGTAATACCCTACGTCCTGCTTGGTTCTATTGGATGTATAGTATGGTTTATAGAGTAGATCTACCTCGAGATCAGCATGAGCTAAACCGTAAGGTGATGAGATGATGAATATGGCTCTTGCCCTAAATACTACAACCCTCGGTTTATATAAATACCGATAGGTTAGGATTACCGGAGATAGATTACAAATAAGGGATAAAGATATCCCACCTATCTGACTTGGAGGACACACCATGGCTTCATGGATCTCCCGTCGCTATGCGGCTTCACCAGTCTGGTCCATATGCAATGGGTCGACGACCTAAGGACCCCTTAGTCCATAACTCCTTGAGGACGTTTTGGAAATTCTACATGTTGTTTTCGACCTCATTTAAATTGCCTAGATAGGTAGTTTACTTATGCTTCACCTCTTGCCAGTTTTAACAGTATTTAAACTTGTTGAGTACATAATCAGGATTGTACTAAATATTTGAATGTGGAGTTTCTTCAATATGCAACTTGTTACATATGGAGCTTTAATTAATGTGTAGTATTTGTTCCTTGCATCTTGCCATGCTATGCATCTCTAACATGCATCCTCCTTGGTTGTGCATCATGCCATGTAAATGTGATGTTTGTTTACCATGTCGTTTGCTTCTTTCTAGTTTTGCTTCTTCTCTTAGCCCCGGTAATGATACGGAGTGCAAGGATTCGTTCGACTACACTTTGTTCGAGTACTTCATAGATTCGATTTTCTTCAATGCGGGATTCCAGGTAAGGATGATCATTACCTTGGATATCTTTACTAGCTTTGCTTGCTAGATGTCTTGATGCTATCATTTGGTCTCACTACCTACCACTTGTTTGCAAGCCTTGCAACTACCATGATAAAGCCTCTAACCTGCATTATCCTAGCAAACCTTTGTCTAGCTATGTTACTGCTTGCATAACCTCTCTTGTAGTGTCACTAGTTGCACGCGCGGTTTGTTCCATGTTGAGACATGGATATCGTGTCATATCATTATATCATGCTTATTTAATTAATTCATCTATACACTTGGTACAGGTGGAAAGCTTGGCCTATTGCTTGGTGTTTTGTGTCGCTCTTCTTGCTCTAGTTTTGTTTATACTGGTGTTACATTCCTTGATGAGCACTCCTAAGGTATGTGGGGTTTATGGCCCCCCTTGATCGTTCTGTCTATGTCTTGAACTTTTTTGAAAAGCCCAACATTGGTACTAAAATTTTCCCACATAATAATACTGATAATTAATTATTGCATAGGGGTTGGCCACCTCGTGATCTTTTAAACAACATAATCTAGGTGGGCCAATGCTTAGGGTGCCGGTCCAAAATAGAGTCGTGTGTGGTGCCATCCGAAACAACCAGGGTTTTTGGTATCCACACACAAAGCTTATCCGGTGGCGTCCAGGGAAGAGTGTGCGTGTCTCTGAAGCGAGGTCGACACGCTGATACATCAACAACGTATCTATAATTTTTTATTGTTCCATTATATTATATTATCAATCTTGGATGTTTTATATACATTTAATAGCAACTTTATATCATTTTTTGGTCTAACCTATTGACTTTACATGGCCCAGTGCCAGTTGCTATTTTTTGCTTGTTTTTTACTTTGCAGAATATCAATAACAAACGAAGTCCAAATGCCACGAAAAAATTTGGAGATTTTTTCTGGCAAGAAAAGACCCTGGAAGCTTCTAGAGGACACGAGAATATGGGCCAGTGGGCCACTAGGCACCAGGGCGCCCTGGCGGGTAGTGGGCCCCACATGGCTCCGTTTGACCTACCTCCACCTCTATAATACTCTAAAATCCCAAAAACCTCACGGCAGTCGACGAAATACTTTTTCCGCCGCTGCAAGTTCCAGAACCAGGAGATCCAATCTAGAGGCCTTTTCCGGCACTCTGCCGGAGGGGGCAATGATCACGGAAGGGTTCTTCATCATCCTTGCTGCCCCTCCGATGATGCGTGAGTAGTTTACGACAGACCTACGGGTCTGTAGTTAGTAGCTAGATGGCTTCTTCTCTCTTTTTGATCTTCAATACAATGTTCACCTTCATGTTCTTTGAGATCTATTTGATGTAATGACTTTTTGCGTTGTGTTTGTTGGGATCGGATGAATTGTGAGTTTATGATCAGACCTATCCGTGAATATTATTTGAGTTTTTTCTGAAATCTTTTATGCATGATTGGTATAGCATCGTATTTCTTCTCTGATTTATTGGTTTGGTTTTGCCAACTAGATTATTTTATCTTGCCATGGGAAGAGGTGCTTCGTGATGGGTTCGATCTTGCGGTGCTCAATCTCAGTGACACAAAGAGACATTACACACATGTATCATTGCTATTAGGGGTAACAAGATGGGATTTATTTCATACATGATTTTATCTTGTCTACATCATGTCATCTTGCTTAAAGCATTACTCCGTTTCTCCATGAACTTAATACACTTGATGCATGTTGGATAGAGGTCAATGTGTGGTGTAATAGTAGTAGATATAGAATCGTTTTGGTCTACTAATCTTGGACGTGATGCTTATATACATGATCATTGCCTTGGATATTGTCATAATTATTTGCTTTTCTATCAATTGCCCAATAGTAATTTGTTTACCCACCATATGCTATTTTCTCGAGAGAAGCCTCTAGTGAAAACTATGGCCCCTGGGTCTATTTTCTATCATATATTAAAACCAAAAATACCTTGCTGCAATTTTCTTTTATTTATTTTATGTCTTAGTTAGATCTATTTATCAAAACCTATACAACTTAATCTATCTTAATACCGTTGAGGGATTGACAACCCCTCTACGTGTTGGGTTGCAAGTATTTGTTATTTGTGTGCAGGTGCTCATTACATAGTATTGGTTGGTTCTCCTTCTAGATTGATAACCTTGGTTTCATAACTAAGGGAAATACTTATCTCTACTGTACTGCATCATCCCCTCCTCTTCGGGGAAATCCCAACGTACCTCACAAGTAGCAGGAAGAATTTCTCGCGCCGTTACCGAGGAGACATCATCAACATCTATCAAGTACCTACTCATAACTCTCATCTTCTTGCAATTACTTTATTTGTCATTTTCCTCTCATTTTCATCTCCTCCACTTCTAAAAAGTTTTGCAAAATCACAACAATATTTTTCGTTTGCCTTTTTCTTGTTTGATCTTTTGTTTGCTTGTGATCTTGTTCGCGGAGTCACTATGTCTCAAGAAAATACCAAATTGTGGGATTTTTACAATACTAATAATACTGATTTTAATAGTACTGCTATTGCTCCTCCCGCCGCTAGTGCGGAGTCCTATAATATTAATGCCGCTTTGTTGAATCTTGTTATGAAAGAGCAATTTTCCGATAATCCTAATGAGGATGTCGCGTCCCATCTAAACACTTCCGTAGTATTGTGTGACATGCAAAAGAAAAAAGATGTGGACAATGATATTCTGAAATTGAAATTATTTCTATTCTCTTTGAGGGATCGTCCAAAAATTTGGTTTTCATCTTTGCCACATAATAGTATTGATTCTTGGGATAAGTGGAAAGATGCTTTTATTACTAAGTATTTTCCTCTCTCGAAAATTATTTCCCTTAGAAATCAAATTACGAATTTCAATCAACGTGAGCATGAACATGTTGCACAATCTTGGGAAAGAATGAAATTAATGCTAAGAAATTGTCCTACTTATGGTTTAAATTTATGGATGATTGCACAAAAAAATATGCGGGATTGGATTTTGTCTCTAGAAATCTTTTAGATTCCGCCGCGGGTGGTACTTTTATGGAAATTAATTTGGGTGAAACTACTAAATTACTTGATAATATCATGGAAAATTATTCACAATGGCATACTGAAATAGCACCTACTAGTAAAAAGGTTAATTCTATTGAAGAGATTAGTACTTTGAGTGAAAAAGTTGGCGCACTTATGAAATTGGTTGCTAGTAAAAATGCTCCTATCGATATTAATGATGTGCCTTTGTCTACTTTGATTGAACAAAATAATGATCCCGTAGTTGTGAACTTTGTCTCACAAAACAACTTTAATAATAATGCTTATAGAGGTAATTTTAATCCTAGGTCATTTCCTGGAAGTTCCTCTAATAACTAGGGCAACCTATGGAGCAAAACCAAAAAAGACAATAGTTGAAACTAAGCATTATGCCTAGCTAGGGGCATAAAACAATAGCGCTTGTTGGGAGGCAACCCAATAGTTATCTTCTATTTATTTTTCACTTCTGTTTTTCAATAATATGCATTTCTGCTACTGTTAAGATTGTGTTTTCATGTTTTAATTAGTGTTGTGCCAAGTAAATCCTTTAGGATTATGTTGAGTGACAGTTGATTTGATCCTGTTGAAAAACAGAAACTCTTGCACCCAGTTCTGGAATTTTGTAAATTCACAAAGACATGGAAAAATTCTGATTTTTTACACATGATTGATATAAAAATTGCCCATGTCATTCTAATTTTTCAGAATGTTTGGAGTTAGTGAAGTATAGTCAATTTTCAGATTGCTACAGACTGTTCTGTTTTTGACAGATTCTGTTTTCATTGCATTGTGTGCTTATTTTGATGAATCTATGGATTGTATCGGGGGTATAAGCCATGGTGAAGTTAGAATACAATAGGTATAATTCAATAACAAAATATGAATGGGTTTGCAACAGTACTTAAAGTGGTGATTTGTTTTATTATACTAACGGATCTCACGAGGGTTTTGTTAAGTTTTGTGTGATTGAAGTTTTCTAGTTTTGGGTGAGATCACGATGGATGAAGGAATAAGGAGTGGCAAGAGCCTAAGCTTGGGGATGCCCCAGGCACCCCAAGGTAATATTCAAGGACTCCCAAGCAACTAAGCTTGGGGATGCCCGGGAAGGCATCCCCCCTTTCTTCTATTGACCATCGGTAATTTTACTTGGAGCTATATTTTTTCGTCACATATCATGAGTTTTGCTTGGAGCGTCATGTATGATATGAGTCTTTGCTTGTTTTTCTTTTTAGTTTGTCACGATCATCCTTGCTGAACTCACTTGTTTGAGAGAGCTATCATGATTTGTTATAATTGCTCTATGTGCTTCACTTAAATTTTCTGAGCTAGGCAACTGCTCTAGTGCTTCACTTATATCTTTTTGAGCACGGTAGTGGTTATATTTTAAAGAAATATGCTCTCATGCTTCACTTATATCATTTTGAGAGTTAGTAAATTTTAAGGAAATGTACTCTCATGCTTCACTTATATTATTTTGTGAGTTATATTTTTTTTAAATGCACTCTCATGCTTCACTTATATTATTTTGAGAGTTGAAAATTCTGAAGAAATATTTATGCTCTCATGCTTCACTTAGATCTTTTTGAGAGTTAAGAATAGTAATCATAATTTGCACGAGATATGAATTTGTCCCCAAAGTGATAGTTATTCAAGGGGGATATAATAAAAACTTTCATGAAGATCATTGGATATTAAAAACTTGATTCCTTGCAATAGTTTTAATATCTGAGTCATGTTGATGAGTAATTATGCTTTAGTAAGAATATTGGTGTTAAGGTTTGTGATTCCCTATGCATGCATGAAAGTCAATAGTTATGCAACAAAATTACATCCTACTTGTGGTGCATTATTCATTGTTAGTTATGTTTAATGCATGTTTATGACCTTTTTCATTTTTTGGTTGGTCGCTTCTCAATCTATTTGCTAGCCTTCATTTGTACTAAGCGGGAATGCTGCTTGTGCATCCAACTCCTTAAACCAAAGTTGTGCCAAATGAGTCCACCATACCTACCTATATGCGGTATTTCCATGCCGTTCCAAGTAAATTTGTATGTACCGAGTTTCCTTTTTGTGTGGCCGTACCGCTCATGAAGCGGCAAGGAGTGGCCAATATTTTCCATACTAGGTATGTAATTCTCAAGATGAGTGTTTATTCACTTGTTTGCACGAGAGTGTGGCAGGTAATAGGGATGCCGAGTCCCGAAATGAAAAAATTTATATGATGTTAATAATAAATTCCTTGGAAATTGTTCGTATGGAAGGACCCGTGGATACAGCTAGCCATGGATTGTGTAAGAATGGTGGAAAGGAAATAACTTTTTTTGGGAACCGTCTATGATTCATCTAGCATGGAAGATATTGGGAATTATCGGTCATTTTCGTTGATAGGAAAAGCATGCCTCTCAAAATATTTTTTATCTCTCAATTTAAGCTATGAGCTCTGGCACCTCTACAAATCTCTGCTTCCCTCTGCAAAGGGCCCTTCTATTTACTTTTAGGCAATTTTTATTTTATTTTTTAGCCTCAATCTTCTCTTAAAAAGCACCAACTAGGGAACACTATTGTCATACTTGTGCATTGGATGTAGCTAATATTTGAGTGTGTTTCATGAATGGATCAATGATTCAGCATAATGGGCTAGGGATAACTTGTTTTAGCATTGATATGCTTGAGTATTGATGTCTTCATGTCAAATTATAGACTATTGCTTTGATTCATTTAAAGTCAAAATGTCCATGCTACAAAAGAAAAGAATATGTGACAAACATGATAGGTAGCATTCCACATCAAATATTCCGTCTTTACAATTTACCTACTCGAGGATGAGCAGGAATTAAGCTCAGGGATGCTTGATACGTCTCCAACGAATCTATGATTTTTTTATTGTTCCATGTCATTATATTATCAATCTTGGTTGTTTTATATACATTTACTAGCAACCTTATATTATTTTTTGGGACTAACCTATTAACTTAGTGCCCAGTACTAGTAGCTATTTTTTGCTTTTTTTTTACTTTGCAAAATATCAATACCAAGGGAAGTCAACATGCCACGGAACTTTTTGGAGATTTTTTCTGGAAAGAAGAGACCCTAGAAGCTTCTGGGGGCCACGAGAAGATGGTCTAGTGGGCCACTAGGCACCAGGGCGCGCCAGGGGCCTCTGGCATGCCCTGGTGGGTAGTGGGGCCCACGTGGCTCCGTTTGACCTACCTCTGCCTCTATAAATACTCTAAAATCCCAAAACCCTCAGGGGAGTCAACGAAATATTTTTCCACCGCCGCAAGTTCCAGAACCACGAGATCCAATCTAGAGGCCTTTTTCGACACTCTGCTAGAGGAGGCAACGATCACGAAGGGTTCTTCATCATCCTTGCTGCCCCTCCGATGATGCGTGAGTAGTTTATCACGAACCTATGGGTCTGTAGTTTGTAGCTATATGGCTTGTTCTCCCTTTTTGGTCTTCAATACAATGTTCACCTTGATGTTCTTGGAGATCTATCTGATGTAATGACTTTTTGCGGTGTGTTTGTTGGGATCCGATGAATTTTGAGTTTATATATGAGAAGATCTATCCAAGAATATTATTTGAGTTTTCTCTGAACTCTTTTATGCATGATTGTTATAGCCTCGTACTTCTTCTCTGATTTATGGGTTTAGTTTGGCCAACTAGATTGATTTATCTTGCCATGTGAAGAGGTGCTTTGTGATGGGTCCGATCTTGTGGTGCTCAATCTCAGTGACGAAAGAGACATGACACACATGTATTGTTGCTATTAAGGGTAACAAGATGGGATTTATTTCATACGTGAGTTTATCTTGTCTACATCATGTCATCTTGCTTAAGCCGTTTCTCCATGAACTGAATACACTACATGCATGATGGATAGCGGTCGATGTGTGGAGTAACAGTAGTAGATGCATAATAATTTCGGTCTACTAATCTTGGACGTGATGCCTATACATGATCATTGTCTTGGATATCGTCATAATTATTTTCTTTTCTATCAATTGCCAATAATAATTTGTTTACCCACAATATGCTATTTTCTCGAGAGAAGCCTCTAGTGAAAACTGTGGCCCCGGGGTCTAGTTTCTATCATATATTAAAACCAAAAGTACCTTGCTGCAATTTTATTTTATATATTTTATTTTGTGTTTTAGTTAGATCTATTTATCAAAACCTATACAATTTAATCTATCTCAATACCGTTGAGGGATTGACAACCCCTCTACGCGTTGGGTTGCAAGTATTTGTTATTTGTGTGCAGGTGTTGTTTACATAGTGTTGCTTCGTTCTCCTACTGGATTTGAGAACCTTGGTTTCATAACTGAGGGAAATAGTTATCTCTACTGTACTGCATCATTCCCTCGTGTTCGGGGAAATCCCAACGCAGCTCACAAGTAGCACACGCTGGGTGGCCTTGCTGGACTAGTTTTACCTTAGGTGGAGTACTTGTTACTCTGAACTCCTGGAACTGACGTGGCTATCCACGGGTGCTATAACGACCTATTTGAACTAGGAGGAACGGGTATGCTTACGACAATTTATAATGAACGAGTTGGAGCACCTCTGCAGGGTTAAATCTTTCAGAAAGCCATGCCCGTGGTTATGTGGTGACTTGAATTGTTAGATAATCATAGTCGATCATAACATCACAGTTCCTACCACTATTTCAAAACCGTACATGAAACCTTAGCTCCATACGACTTCTCTATGATCAGAAAAATGAAAGGACTCTTTTGTTCCTAGCCCTGGGCATAGATAGAATTAGGTAAAATAAAATAGATTTGAAAGTCCTAAATTATACCAAAGGAATTTCGTCTGCTAGAATAAGAAAAGGCGCTTCTGATTTGATCTCTTCGTTTATAATATAATGAAAAAAAATCTTTGTTCAGTAATAACATAATCTTGGAATAAAACACTTGTTACTTTTTATAGGAATTCAATTAATAAATGGGAATGGTTGGAAATTTATGACATTCGGTTGTAGAGAACTTCAAACTAAATATAATCAAAATTTGCCAACCATGTGTTTAATCATGATTGTCTCTTCATGTGAGATTAGGATAAAGAAGAGAACACGGTGGGATTATGATTGACTCGTAAGCAGGTGTTCAGGATCAGTTGATATTCTAGTTGTGCCTCTTATGTGTAGGATTTATCTCATCTTGTTCTAGTACTCGTAGAACTAGTTGGGCTACAAATGCCTAGTGTTTGTTGCAACCGCACCGCTTAACCATATCCAACACATTAAGTATTGCTAGCCTCGATATCCTTTGTAATTTTATTTATAAGCCTCAATGACCCACGAATACTCCAACAACAACAGGTGTAGGTACAAGTAAAGTGATACTCGAATGTGAGAGTGATGCGTTGTTCTATTTGAAGTTTCTTTTTCTGCGGCGATCATGCATATGATGGTGTCGATTCTGAATCCAGCATATCTCGTAGTAGGGGTCCAAACTGTGGATCTTGGATCGATGGTAACACAGACACAGGATTTTACCCAAGTTCGGGCTCTCTCGAAAAGATAATACCCTAAGTCCTGATTTTGATTGTATTCATATGAGGTGTAGTACAGAGTACATGTATCTACCACGAGATTGTTCTAATGAATATGAGATCGTCTATTGACTAGCCGGCCTCGGTTTATATAATGCACTGGAAGCCTAGGATTTAGAGGAGTCCTTGTCTTGTGTGCCAAGTCTTGTGGAATCCTCCTTGTATGTGTCATGGGCTGCCCGAAGTGGCCCATGAGTGAACCTCCATGGGGGTCCTCAGCCCAACCCACCTGGTCGGGAGACGACGGGGTGAGTACCCCCTAGTCCAGGACACTGTCAGTAGCCCCTAAACCGGTCTTCAAGTTAGGGATGCTTCTTGATTCTTCTGAATTGTTTTTCATCTTCGGTCGTCGGTCTTGAAAACTGGTTCAACAAATCTTCCCACCTTCGATCATGAGGATTGCGGAGCTGAATCCGAAGTGTTCGCACGTCGGGCATCTGAGGGGCCCTTTAAGTCTTCGGCATTTATCAATGCCTTGTTATTTTTACGCCACACCTCGGGTATGAACTGTTTCTCGTGCAGGGGCGTCCATTTGCATCCAAGCTCCAACGCTAGTGTAACATCCCAAATTTTCAATTTGGAATGTTATACATAGGTCATCATATGCATATCATATTTTTTTTATTTGCATTTTGGTTTTGGATCCTAAAAATCCTAAGCAACTCAAGGACCCACGGAGAGAGTTGGGGATTTTATCATTTTCATATTTGAATTTTCTCAAATATTGAAAAGAGGATCATTTTGGTTTTAATTATTTTTCTCTCCGAAAATATTTCCAGAATAAAAATAAAAGAGAGGAGATAATATGACTTCTCCAAAATAAAAGAAATATTGGAGGAAAAATATTAAAATCAAATAAATATTTTTATTTGGATTTTATTGCTATTTTATTTGAATTAGAGAAAAATATGCATTTTCCAAAATTGCATTTTTAGGCCAAGAAAATGTTCACTTTGTTCTAAAAATTTTATTTAGCCGGTGAAAATTGTTTTTAGCATTTTTAGAATTTCTTTTATATTTATTTAGGATTTTCTTTCGGCGGAATTATTTAAAAAAAAGTCTCCGGACCGACTGGGCCGAAGCCCAGCCGGCCCATCACGCGCCACCGCCCCGCGTCGCGAGCCGTGCTCGCGCCGGACTCGCCGGAGTCCGACTCTGCCCCGGCTGCCGTTGCCCCTCCCCCAAGCCGCCAACCCCGCCCCCTCCCCTCCTTAAATACTGGCCGCCGCCCCTCCTCACCTCGTCCCGCTCCACCGCTGCACCCCGCCGCCGAGCCCGCGTCGCGCCGCAAGCCGACGCCGCCGCCCGCGGAGCCCGCCGCCTCGCCGTTCACCGTCCGCCTCGCCGGAAATCCCGCCGCCGCCGTCGGATTCGCCGCGGTTTAGGTAAAAACCGTCTCGGTTTTTTTTTAACCTAGTTCGGTTTTTATTTTATTTTATTAGATCGGTTCGGTTTCGTTCTTTAGCGAGCGTCCGCTCGTTAGTTCGTTTTAAACGAACGCGTTCATCCGTTCGTCTCTATTAGCGGATGTTCGTACGATAGATTTTTTCTTTTTATTTTCTTTTTCCGCCAGGGACCCATCCGCGATTACTTTTATCGCAGATCAGCCGCTGATCTTCAAACCCTCGCAACTTTTTAACCGTTCGTCCAAATCCAGTGAAACCAACGTCAAAATCTTCGTCTTAAGCCCCTCTTTCTGTTTAATCAACTTGAACAAGGTTTTGACAATTTAAAATTTGGTTTCAAGCAGATTTGAATTCGAGGTTCTTTTGACCGTAGTTTCAGTTCCGTAGCTTCGATTTGACCGATTCATTTTGCAAATCGAATCCCTTCAGTTGAGTCTTCAGTTTGGATCTCCTTATTTGGGTTTTACCCTTGCATCTATGCTTGAGTGCTTATGTATGCTATTGTTTGTTTGCGATAGAATTCCCGGAGTGCGAAGCGTGCTACTACGAGTCTCTAGGGTTTGCGGATCGTCAGCAAGGCAAGTAACACATTGATCATACTCTTATCATACCCAGTTTTTTTCATGCATTAGTTACAATCCTCAAACACAACATGATTAGGATGTGATTAATATGTGGGTTTGGGAAGTAGATGATGAGGTAGAACCTATTGCCCTTTTATTATCAAACACTGGGAGTTACTTCTACGTTATGCTTATATTGACATGCTATGCTCGTAGACGTGGATTGGGTTTGAGTGTATCCATGACAGATGTGAGATGTTAATTAATGGTTAACTTAAGGTGGCTACTTAAATACACATCTGGGTGGATTGGTTGCGGGCACCTGGAGAATCCAGTGTTGTCCTAGGATATCCCGGAGTACCCGTGTGATCATCCTATGGTTCGCCACCCAGGCTCAAAGGGATCATAAGATTATTCATGCTAGAAACTTCTGTGTGCAGCCACAAGCTATTATGGGATCTAGCATAGTTGAGTATGTTGCATGACCTCTTTCAGTGGTAGGCTAGCAGATGTAGGGGGTGTAGGTTGGTACTGTCTACCCAGAGTAAAGAGTTAATGCTTCTGAAAGTCTGTGTCTCGGTCATCCGTTTCTCAAACACCATGTAGTGCGAGAAATCCAACGGAGGAGATCGAGTCTTGTGGGGAAAAGTGCGCAAACCTCTGCAGAGTGTACAAACTAATCATGATTAGCCGTGTCCCCGGTTATGGACATCCTGAGTATCTGGTTCTTGGATTATCATGTTGATCTCATCACTCTAATTAATTTGTTGGGCTGTTAAATACTGCTTAATTGGGATTGAGTTGGAGGAACCTTCTCAATGTTTAACAACTACCATGATAGTTAAACAAAATATATTCCTTTGTTGTAGGAAAAAATTGGCTTTTCGCAAAACACTATAACCATAGAGCCTCCACCAACCATATATGCATGTAGTGATAGCATTTATTCTGTTCATTGCTCTACTGTGTTACATTGCCAACATATTCCATGTGTTGACCCGTTTCGGACTGCAACGTATCATGTTGCAGACTTTTCAGACGAAGAGTAAGGTGCGCTAGGTCGTTGTCGTGCACTCAGCTATGCCGTTGGAGTTGATGGACTCACTTTATCTTCCAGGCCTTCCGATGTTATCTTAATTAGATGGCCTTAAGCCATATTTATTGTAACAAGTTCTCTTTTTAGACATTCGATGTAATAAGTGTCTGATTGCACTCTGTTATAAATCCTTCGAGTACTGTGTGTGTCAACATTACTGATCCAGGGATGACACTTATGCACAGAGATTTGACCGTATGAGGTCGGATCGCTACAGCCGGACTGCATTCGAGGTGTCTTTTTGCAGCCGAGCTCCCACGCCGATGTGCATCCGAGATGTCTATTTGCAGCCGAGCTCCAACGACGATCTGCATCCAAGGTGTCATAAATTACCTCATTCTTGCAAAACTTTGAAGGAGTTCGGCCGAGCTTAATGCCGAAAATGCCCTCTATGGAGCCAGCTACTTGCATTCGAGCTTTATGCCGGACTGCTTCCGAGGTGGTGCACCACCTCGATCTTGGCTGATTTTTTGCAGAGTTTTTTGATTTGTGCAATTTATTTTCTGCCGAGATATATAGGTAGTAGCCCCCGAAACTCAGGTTGGGTGCAGCTGACCAACCTGAGGATCGAATCTCCTCGGTAACTGTTTCATCTATTGAATGTGTTTTGACAACATCGAGGTGCAGCTTGGCACGAGAGATGCTGAACTGCGGGTCGGAAAGTATTTCCCGAGCAAAACATCGCGCTGAACACCTCGATCAAGAGGATGTCCCGCCTCCTGAAAGGAAAACATAAAATAGGTTAAAAGTGTTATAAGATCTAAAAACCAAAAAACTTGTGCGAAAACAGTACGCCCAAAGTAACTCAACTTTTTTTGTGCCAATCCGAACATTGGTCTTAAAATTAGTTTGTGCTTCCGTTGTGCTTTAAGATGACACATCCTATCTCAAGACTTCAAGCGGGTTAGCCTTTGGCTTCAACCTCCTATCCCAAAGGTGGAGTTCTTCTCAGGCCAGTTTAGCGAACTAAACTCGAGCGGCTTTAGAGAGAAACCAGGCTATCCGGCTATTGACCACACACTCGAGTCAAGAAAGAAGTGGTAGAAAAAGACTTTGCAATGACTTAGAAGAAAACAATTATTATAAAATGACTCATAAAATTTAAGAGCCCCAGTTAACTTGGGTAAAAGAAGTGTTTTGACAAACTAAGTTTTTAACAAAACAACTTTTTGTTTAACACAAATATAATATTTGGTTGAACCGAACAAGAATTAATTTTTAAAAAAAACTAAGCATGGGAAGCAAGTTAGCTGGTTAATGTGCTCGATGTTGTTGACGAGGTTCGGGCTTGTGGCAGGACGAAGACGTAGTCCTCGGCCTGGCCAAGGTCCCAGCCCCCAAGTCCGACGTGACCGAGCGAGGAGCTTGGCTTGATGAAGTGGAGATGCAGTACGGTCGATGCAGCGAGGCGAAGCCCCCAGTCCAGCTAACGTGACGAAGTTGGTCGGTTGATGACGCTGAAGCCCCCGGAATAGGTTGATGAGGACATGGCGAAGCCCCTGGTCCAGCCGAGGTGACGGAGCAGGTCAGTAAATTGATGTTGCAGCTACCATGCCAGCCGAGTTGACAAAGCAGGTCAGCGTGGTGGACATCGACTTGAAGAAACAATGGCGCGGTGATGCCGACGCAGGTCGGGTCTTGTGACGTAGTCGATGCCAGCTTGATGAAGTGACTGTGTGGCGATCTCGGTGTGCCCGCTTCGTGTAATCCGTGGGATGACGATGTTGGTGATGATTTAGCCTCCGCGATGCCGAACTCTTGGTCAGCTCATCGGGGTGATAATCTGATGAGGTTGACCTCGGCGTGATGTAGGGACGACCTATCTAGCGCAGGTCGACAGCCATGGAGCAACGTTGTCGGGCTGGTTTCTCACCGGCGTGACGGTGAAGATTGCCTTGGAAAAGGCTCAAAATTTGTCAGCGCGTGTTTGAGAGCAACACACAATACCCTAGAAAGAAATTCCTCCAAAAAGGTTTTTCAATATCCCGTTCATGAAGAAAGATGAACTCGGGTCAGATTCGTATTCGCGCAGAAAACATATCCGAAAATTGATCCACTCGTCGGAAGTTTCCGAAGTTTGAACGGTCGGATCGAGCTAAAATTTTGAGGGGTGGTCGATATAGGAATTCCGCAGCCGGTGAACGTTTGGATCTTCCAAATGATGTTTGTGATAGACGCTAGACTCCTCGCCCTAAACTCGTCCAGATTCCCGTCCATATTCGATAGGGCTCCTGTATATCAGAGATAGTTGGAGATTCCTCCATCGGAACGCGACAAAAATTTGTAGGGTTGTTGTAGACTCAATTCCGCACAATTCCACCTAATAAATTCGCAAAGCGACACTCGAGGAGGAGGTGATGGCGGATACAGGTTCGTTGTCCAAAAAACAGCACGGTCGCCCGAGGGCAATGTTGGCATTGAGCCCCCGAGCTCCATGGATGATTCCTCCTTGATCTTGATAGAGATCGGAGTTGATGTTGATGAAGGCCCTCGTCCAAACATGACGATCTGAGGCGGAACACAGTCCTCGGTCGAGCCAAGGTGACTAATCGAGCCAGCGACAAAGATGCTGACGTCGCAGTTGATCTGCACGCGAGCCATTGATCCTTCGTCAATCTTGATACGTCCATTTTGCATCATGTTTTTGTACTGTTATTCATAATATTTTTATGCATAATAATTTTTATGGAGTAATTCTAATGCCTTTTCTCTCATAATATGCAAGGTTTACACAAAGAGGGAGAATGCCGGCAGCTGGAATTCTGGACCTGAAAAAGCTATGGCAGAGTTACATATTCTGCACATCTCCAAATGAGCTGAAAATTTACGGAGAATTATTTTGCAATATATGAAAAATACTGGAGCAAATAACTACCAGAGGGGGCCCACCTGGTGAGCACAAGACACCAGGGCGCGCCAGGCCCCCCAGGCGCGCCCTGGCGGGTTGTGCCCAGCACGGCCCACCTCTGGAGCCCATCTTCTGGTATATAGGTCACTTTGACCTAGAAAAAATCAGGAGGGGACTTTCGGGACGAAGCACCGTCGTCTCGAGGCGGAACTTGGGCAGGAGCACTTTCGCCCTCCGGCGGAGCGATTTCGCCGAGGGAACTTCTCTCCCGGAGAGGGAAATCATCGCCATCGTCATCACCAACAACTCTCTCATCTTTGGGAGGACAATCTCCATCAACATCTTCAACAACACCATCTCCTCTCAAACACTAGTTCATCTCTTGTGTTCATTCTTTGTACCAGAACCTCAGATTGGTACCTGTGGGTGACTAGTAGTGTTTATTACATCTTGTAGTTGATTACTACATGGTTTATTTGGTGGAAGATTATATGTTCAGATCCATTATGCTATTTAATACCCCTCTTATTTGAGCATGATTATCATTTGTGAGTAGTTACTTTTGTTCTTGAGGGTTCGTGAGGCCATCCCTTGCATGCACCCACCTGGAGCAGTGGCCGGTCTGGTGCGTGCACCACGCCTAGCCGATCCGCCCGAACAGTACGAGTTGATTGCCAGATATAATGCGGCCGCCACCGACGAACATCGTGACAATTTGTCCGCGATCTCAGTTATGCCGGCAAACGAAAATTTGCACTGGACCACAGCAACAATCCTAAAAGAAGCTAATTTAAAGGAACGAATTTAATCGAAAGTATAACACCTGATTTGGCGTTCGTTGAAGATCCCATCGCACCATGACGATCACCTAGCAGGCTCTCAATGATAGCACCAATGTCGGTTCTATATCCGGCGTATCTCGTAGTAGGGGTCCTAAGGTAGGCGTCTTGGAGCGATAGTAATATGGACACGGGATTTTACCCAGCTTCGGGCTCTCTCGAAGAGATAATATCCTACATGATGCTTTTGATTGTATTCATATGGGGTGTAGTACAGAGTACATGTCTCTACCACAAGATTGTAGTAATGAATATTAGCCCCCCTATTGACTAGCCTGGACACGGTTTATATAATGCACAGGAGGCCTAGGATTTAGAAGAGAGTCCTTGGCTTGAGCGCCAAGTCTTATGGAGTCTTCCTTGTATGCGGCATGGGCTGCCTAATGTGGCCCATGAATGACCGCCGTGGGGCTCCTTGGCCCGATCCAGCTGGTCGGGAGACGACGTGGTGAGTACCCCCTACTCCATGACACCGTCAGTCCACGAGGGGCCCACAAGGACGGGGGGTGCGCCCTAGAGGGGGGCGCCCCCACCCTTGTGGTGGCCTCGAGACTCCTCTCGTGCATCTCCGGTACTCTGTGGGCTTCTTTTGGTCCATAAAAAATCGTTGTAAAGTTTCAAGTCAACTGGACTCCGTTTGATATTCCTTTTCTGAGAAACTTAAAAACAAGGAAAAACAGAAACTGGCACTGGGCGCTAGGTTAATAGGTTAGTCCCAAAAATCATATAATATAGCATATAAATGCATATAAAACATCCAAGATAGATAATATAATAGCATGGAACAATCAAAAATTATAGATACGTTGGAGATGTATCAATAAGTCACTTTGACCTACAAAAAATCAGGAGGGGATTTTCGGGACGAAGCGCCGCCGTCTCGAGGCGGAACTTGGACAGGAGCACTTTTGCCCTCTGTCGGAGCGATTCCGCCGGGGTAACTTCCCTCTCGGAGGGGTAAATCATCGCCGTCGTCATCACCAACAAATCTCTCATCTTTGGGAGGAAATCTCCATCAACATCTTCAACAGCACCATCTCCTCTCAAACACTAGTTCATCTCTTATGTTCAATCTTTGTACCGGAACCTCAAATTGGTACCTGTGGGTGACTAGTAGTGTTGATTACATCTTGTAGTTGATTGCTATATGGTTTATTTGGTGGAAGATTATATGTTCAGATCCATTATGCTATTTAATACCCCTTTGATCTTGAGCATGATTATCATTTGTGAGTAGTTACTTTTGTTCTTGAGGTCACGGGAGAAGTCATGTTTCAAGTAATCATGTGAACTTGATATGTGTTCGATATTTTAATGATATGTATGTTGTGATTCCCTTAGTGGTGTCATGTGAACGTCGACTACATGGTACTTCACAAATTTGGGCCTAAGGGAATGCATTGTGGACTAGTTGTTAGATGATGGGTTGCTAGAGTGACGGAAGCTTAAACCCTAGTTTATGCGCTACTTCATAAGGGACCAATTTGGATCCAAAAATTTAATGCTATGCTTAGATTTTATCTTAATATTTTTCTATAGTTGCGGATGCTTGCGAGGGGGTTAATCATAAGTAGGAGGTTTGTTCAAGTAAGAACAACACCTAAGCACCAGTCCACCCACATATCAAATTATCAAAGTAGCGAACACGAATCAAGCCAACATGATGAAAATGATATGGTGAAATTCCCATGTACCCTCAAGAACGCTTTGCTTATCATAAGAGACCGTTTTGTCATGTCTTTTTCCACAAAAGGATTGGGCTACCTTGCTGCACTTTATTTACCGTTACCGTTACTTGCTCGTTACAAATTATCTTGTCATCAAACTACATGTTACCGACTATTTCAGTGCTTGCAGAAAATACCTTGCTGAAAACCACTTGTCATTTCCTTCTGCTCCTCGTTGGGTTCGACACTCTTACTTATCGAAAGGACTATGATTGATCCCCTATACTTGTGGGTCATCAGATCTCACAGCGGAACTCTCAATGAAAGCACCAATGTCGGTTCTGAATCTGGCATATCTTGTAGTAGGGGGTCCGAACTGTGGATTTTGGGTCGATGGTAACACGGACACATGATTTTACCCAGGTTCAGGCTCTCTCGAAGAGATAATACCCTACGTCCTACTTTTGATTGTATTGGTATGGGGTGTAGTTCATAGTAGATGTATCTATCACGAGATTGTTCTAATGAATATGAGATCGTCTATTGACTAGCTGGACTCGGTTTATATAATGCACCGGAGGCCTAGGATTTAGAGGAGTCCTTTTCTTGTGCGCCAAGTCTTGTGGAATCCTCCTTGTATGCGTCATGGGCTACCCGAAGTGGCCCATGAGTGAACCGTCATGGGGTCCCCGGCCCGACCCACCTGGTCGGGACACGACGTGGTGAGTACCCCCTAGTCCAGGACACCGTGAATGGTTTCTCAGTTGGCAGCCTGGGATTAACAGGGTGGACGTTGTTTTCTTTTTGGGGCCTCTTTAGACCAATTTGCTTATTATTCGTACTTGGATCCTGTCTTATTGTATGATGATTGTTATGTATTGATGGATCATGACACTTATGTTGTCCCTCCTATGTTGTGGTGAGTGTAAGCCAAATTAACGCTTGTATTCTCATATCTTTAGTTAATGTTGTATTTGTTGTGATGTCCACCTTGTTATGACATGTGACACTCACGTGTATGATATTAATTACATGTTCGGGCGTCTCCATTATGTGTTTATATCCTTAACGAGACTTGAAGGTCTTCGTTCGAGCTAGGACTGCATGTTGGGCGTTACAAAATTTAAGATACACTTCCAACCATCAGGCGGCTCCACGGCTCAACCGCATGTGTATCTTACCACAATAGCAAAAGTGGGGAGCAATTAGCGACCGACTACCCATTACGCTCGCTCGGAGGACAGACGCGCGAGGACGTGCCATGTGGTGTGTGTTCAGTCGCCATTACATGTCACGCGCTAGCCGCACTGTCGGGATCACATTTTTTATTGCACGTGTTTTTTTGTGTTTTTTGCATTTTGTTTGGTTTTTTTAATTTTTTATGGTTCCTTTTCATGAAAGCACAACTCTACTTCCCGGAAGTGAAAAATACAAATATGCTTTGGGGCGAAGCACATTTGTGCTTTCCATAGATGTGATTTCCGAATATTAAAAAGCACAGATGTCCTTCCGTGCGAAAAGTGAAAAGACACAATTATTCTTCACGGTGAAGCATAATTGTGTTTTTCGAAAAGTGAAAAGGCACATGTGTACTTCACCAAAAAACTTGAAAAGCACATATGTGCTTTGGATTTTTTTGGGTTTCCAGTACTTTTGTTTCCGGTTTCTATTCAAAATTTTCCCTTTTCTTGGATTTTATTTTTTTCAATTTTTTTCTTTTTCATTTCCGGTTTTTTGTTTTTTTCTTGGATCTTTTTTTTTACAAACCTATTAATATGAGATCTAGTTTCAAAGATCTTAATGCGAGAAATGCAATGGTGAAAATAGTTCGTGATTTGGACACATGATTCAAGAGATCAAATATTTTGAAAGAAAAATGAATGAACGAAAAAGCACAAAACACCTAGATTGCAACAAGTATGACACATGCAGTGCGCCACTTGTGATCACAAGAGGAGGTGTGAATGACATTTGCAAAGAGACCCTGTAACTAGTGATTTCAACAAAAAAGACCTTGAGGGAGCAGACCATGCAACCAAGCACTCCTGCTGAATTGTATGGTGAGAGAATAGCATACAGAAACCAACATTCAAAAAACAAAACTTCATGAAAATCATGTTTGAAAGTTTAAAAAAATCTGAAAAAATGTGGGATGTTAAGAGAATGTTGTTCTATTGTCGTGTGAAATTTGAAGTAAAAACACATTACAGGATGCGAGCTACAGAAAAGACGAATTGAGCAATGAATAGTGATGTTATTGTTCGGCGCTTTTCGGTGCTGATTTTGTCATTTTCATAGCTCACATCCCGTAACATATTTGAACTTGAAAATTTGCATGGCAATAGAACATCACACTCTTAACACCCCATATTTTTTTTGAAATTTTTTCGAGACTTCAAAACATCATTTTCGCATGATTTTTATCGGTTTCGGTATGATATTTTCCCCATGTATGGTAGGCTGTCCCACGCCTTGGACTGGGCTGCTATTTTTTTTTCTCTGAGACACCCTGGGCTGCTACTTTGTGCACTCTCCGTAGCCAAAGCCCATGGTGATTTTAGTTCACACGTTTTGGGCTGCAAAGAGAGGAGTCACTTCAGCTTCCTTCGTCCTTTTTGCTAAACTATTTTTGTAATGTACTCCTAAAACTTGCGTGTCGGTTGGTCGCTTATCTTGGAGCTGTGGTTGATATTTTCCTGCCCAGATGAGATGGTACTCACTGGTGTAATATCTATCTGTTTGTCCCTACGTCGATAGAAAAATTGTACGCTTGTGAAAACATTGACCGAATAATTGGACAGTCGTGAAAAGGAGAGCGTAGTGCTGGTAACTGGTAAAGAACGGACTAACTCGGGAAAACATTGGCGGTGATGTCCATTGTTCAAAAAATATAGTGGAAGAAGCGAAAAAACAGCAACTTGATTGCGTTGTGTACTAGTGGTTCTGGTGCAGTACACTTGCATGAATTTTCAATTCAGGGAAGAACCGCGTGCAAATGATTCTCTATGAAGTCCTGATTTTCCACCCGTTGGCGGAGGTCATCCCATCTCACATGGGAGTCGAGTGCAATTCGATGTGCGGGTCATCGTCGATGCTCGCCGTATCATCTTTTTTGTGTGAACCTAGAGTGCACATGTTTATCTGCAGTTAGCAAAAATAAAACTCATGTCCAAATGATAACGCACACACGTGTAGTACGAAGCAATTCCGCCCACATGATTTTTATGGCAATTTTAGTTACAAGAGGATGGCAACTTTAGATGTGAAGTATGGCAACTTTCTATTTGGATGGCAAGTTTCAGTTTTTTTGAGATTTGTTTTTTTAATGGCAATTTTAGTGTAAAAAATGTGTGGACGGTGTTACTACATGTCATATATGTGGCAGTTATCGGCGCCCAACTCGTAAGGCCCGTCAAAGTTTAACATTGGACTCCCAACTTCAAAATTAGTGGCGTGTACTCATCGTTTCCGATCGTTAGTTCACTCCAGGAAAACATGGACGCCGAGGCCAGACGAGTTTGAAACCATAGCCGCCATCCCGTTTCCTCTCCGCTCCACCCACCTCGTCGTTATCAAGGAAGCCGGTGGATAAAGCCTGCCCGACGGACAACGACAATGAGCACATCTCCTTGCGGTAGAGGAGTCCTCAAGGTTTGAGTGTTGCGGCGGCCCTGGACGACACGCGTCAGCGAAGTTCGGATGCCAGAGCGGCGGACCGGGACATCTCTCGGCGGTGACTATGCCGCAACAACTACGAGGGCAGAGCAACAGCGGGTCGTGGCATCGATGACGGTGGCGGTGATTTGTTATGGAGGCTTTCCTTTCCATGTTTCAACGATGGTGAATATTCCTGGTCCTGTTATCTTGCGGCATTGTACATCTTCCTGGCGCTGCGGTAAGAGGCGATTTGCACCTGTCATGATTGTGTGCGCATCGGTTATTTTGCTCTCGACAATGTGACCACTTCATGTACTTTGTACCCCATCCACAATCAATACAATACAAGCAGGATGTGGAGTCTTACCTTTTTGAAAGGGCCCGAACCTGGGTAAATATTGTGTCCCTTGTACTTCCCGTTACCATCGTGCCAAGATCATCAACTCGGGATCCCCTACCCGAGATCCGCCACTTTTAGCACTGACACTACCCACAAGCCACCCCGGCGGGTCCCCGGGGGGGCGGGGGTGGGGGGGGCTGGCGCGCGGGCCTGGCTTGTGGTGCCCTCGGGCACCATATTGCGTTGATTCTTTCTACCAAAAATCATATATATTCCATAAAAATTGTCTTCCCTACTTCAGAAACAGAGTTTCGTTGGGCGGTGCCCCTGATCTTCAGTCCAAAATCATGCGAGCTTTCCATGACAGTTCTGTTGGTGGTCACTCGGGCTTTCCCGTTACCTACAGAAGCCTGAGACGTCTCTTTGCATGGCCCAAAATGAAAGAGCAGATCCACCACTACGTGCAGTCTTGCACCGTATGCTAACAAGCAAAGCTAGAACGAGTCAAGTACCCCAGCCTTCTTGAGCCTTTGCCATTGCCCGAAGGAGCTTGACAAGTTGTGGCAATGGATTTCAATTCTCAGTCCAACAGATATAATTGCATTTTGGTGGTCGTTGACAAATTAACTCGCTACGCTCATTTCTTACCCTCGAGTCATCCTTTCACAATAGCCAAGGTGGCCCACTCTTATCTCGCAATATCTACAAACTACACGGGCTATCGATGGCAATCATCTTGGATCGTGACCCCATCTTCACCAGCAAGTTCTGGACGGAGTTGTTCACAATCATTGGGACAGCACTGAAGATGAGCACACCTATCACCCGCAAACGGACATTTAGACAAAACGGGTCAACCAGTGTTTGGTAACCTTCTTGCATTGCTTCGTCCATGCTTGCCCTAACAAATGGAGTCAATTCCTTTCACTCGCTGAATTCTGGTATAATTTGAGCTTTCACTCTGCCTTGAAAATTTATCCTTTTGTGTCTCTCTACGGCCATGGACCCCGTCACTGGGGCATTGAGGCGGCTTCAACATGCAAAATCCCAGCTCTGACAGATGGGCTTGAAGAAAGAAAACCGATGTAACAAGTTGTTGGGAAACGTAGTAATTTCAAAAAAAATCCTACGCACACGCAGGATCATGCTACCTCTTGAGCACTGCGTTGGTTTTCCCTTGAAGAGGAAAGGGTGATGCAGCAAAGTAGCGTAAGTATTTCCCGCAGTTTTTGAGAACCAAGGTATCAATCCAGTAGGAGGCTACGCGCGAGTCCCTCGCACCTACACAAACAAATAAATCCTCGCAACCAACGCGATAAGGGGTTGTCAATCCCTACACGGTCACTTACGAGAGTGAGATCTGATAGATATGATAAGATAGTATTTTTTGTATTTTTATGATAAAGATGCAAAGTAAAATAAAAGTAACGGAAATAACTAAGTGTTGGAAGATTGATCTGATGGAAAATAGACCCGGGGGCCATAGGTTTCACTAGTGACTTCTCTCAAGAGCATAAGTATTTTACGGTGGGTGAACAAATTACTGTTGAGCAATTGACAGAATTGAGCATAGTTATGAGAATATCTAGGTATGATCATGTATATAGGCATCACGTCCGAGACAAGTAGACTGACTCCTGCCTGCATCTACTACTATTACTCCACACATCGACCGCTATCCAGCATGCATCTAGAGTATTAAGTTCATAAGAACAGAGTAATGCTTTAAGCAAGATGACATGATGTAGAGGGATAAATTCATGAAATATGATAAAAAAAACATCTTGTTATCCTCGATGGCAACAATACAATACGTGCCTTGCTGCCCCTGCTGTCACTGGGAAAGGACACCGCAAGATTGAACCCAAAGCTAAGCACTTCTCCCATTGCAAGAAAGATCAATCTAGTAGGCCAAACCAAACTGATAATTCAAAGAGACTTGCAAAGATAACCAATCATACATAAAAGAATTCAGAAGATTCAAATATTGTTCATAGATAAACTTGATCATAAACCCACAATTCATCGGTCTCAACAAACACACCGCAAAAGAAGATTACATCGAATAGATCTCCACGAGAGAGGGGGAGAACATTGTATTGAGATCCAAAAAGAGAGAGGAAGCCATCTAGCTAATAACTATGGACCCGAAGGTCTGAGGTAAACTACTCACACTTCATCGGAGAGGCGATGGTGTTGATGTAGAAGCCCTCCGTGATCGATGCCCCCTCCGGCGGAGCTCCAGAACAGGCCCCAAGATGGGATCTCGTGGGTATAGAAGGTTGCGGCGGTGGAATTAGGTTTTTGGCTCCGTCTCTAATCGTTTAGGGGTACGTAGGTATATATAGGAGGAAGGAGTACGTCGGTGGAGCAATGTGGGGCCCACGAGGGTGGAGGGCGCTCCCAGGGGGGTAGGCGCACCCCCCTACCTCGTGGCTTCCTGGTAGCTTTCTTGACGTAGGGTCCAAGTCCTCTGGATCATGTTCGTTCCGAAAATCACGTTCCCGAAGGTTTCATTCCGTTTGGACTCCGTTTGATATTCTTTTTCTGCGAAACTCTGAAATAGGCAAAAAAAACAGCAATTCTGGGCTGGGCCTCCGGTTAATAGGTTAGTCCCAAAAATAATATAAAAGTGAATAATAAAGCCCAATAATGTCCAAAACATAAGATAATATAGCATGGAGGAATCAAAAATTATAGATATGTTGGGGACGTATCAAGCATCTCCAAGCTTAATTCCTGCTCGTCCTCGAGTAGGTAAATGATAAAAACAGAATTTTTTATGTGGAATGCTACTTGGCATAATTTCAATATAATTCTTCTTATTGTGGCATGAATGTTCAGATTTGATATAATTCAAGATAAAAGTTTAATGTTGACATAAAAACAATAATATTTCAAGCATACTAACTAAGCAATTATGTCTTATCAAAATAACATAGCCAAAGCAAGTTATCCCTACAAAATCATATAGTCTGGCTATGCTCCATCTTCCCCACACAAAATATTCATATCATGTACGACCCTGGTTTTAGCCAAGCAATTGGTTCATACTTTTAACGCGCTTCAGCCTTTTCAACTCTTACTCAATACATGAGCGCAAGCCATGGATATAGCACTATGGTGGAATAAGGTATAATGGTAGGGGTTATGTGGGAAGACAAAAAGGAGAAAGTCTCACATCAACGAGGCTAATCAACGGGCTATGGAGATGCCCATCAATTGATGTTAATGCTAGGAGTAGGGATTGCCATGCAACGGATGCACTAAAGCTATAAGTGTATGAAAGCTCAAAAAGTAAACTAAGTGGGTGTGCATCCAACTTGCTTGCTCACGAAGACCTCGGGCATTTGAGGAAGCCCATCATTGGAATATACAAGCCAAGTTCTATAATGAAATTTCCCACTAGTATATGAAAGTGACAAAATGAGAGACTCTCTATTATGAAGATCACGGTGCTACTTTGAAGCACAAGTGGTAAAATGATAGTAACATTGTCCCTTCTCTCTTTTTCTCTCATTTTTTTATTTGGGCCTTTTCTCTTTTTTTATGGCCTCTTCTCTCTTTTTTTTAGTCCGGAGTCTCATCCCGACTTGTGGGGGAATCATAGTATCCATCATCCTTTCCTCACTTGGGACAATGCTCTAATAATGATGATCATCACACTTTTATTTACTTACAACTCATGAATTACAACTCAATACTTAGAACAAAATATGACTCTATATGAATGCCTCCGGCGGTGTATCAGGATATGCAATGAATCAAGAGCGGCATGTATGAAAGAATTATGAACGGTGGCTTTGCCACAAATACAATGTCAACTACGTGATCATGCAAAGCAATATGACAATGATGGAGTATGTCATGATAAATGAAACGGTGGAAAGTTGCATGGCAATATATCTCGCAATGGCTATGCAAATGACATGATAGGTAGGTATGGTGGCTGTTTTGAGAAAGATATAAGGAGGTTTATATGTGATAGAGCGTATCATATCACGGGGTTTGGATGCACCGGCGAAGTTTGCACCAACTCTCAAGGTGAGAAAGGGCAATGCGCGGTACCGAAGAGGCTAGAAAATTGCGGAAAGGTAAGTGTGCGTATAATCCATGGACTCACATTAGTCATAAAGAACTCATATACTTATTGTAAAAATTTATTAGCCCTCGAAGCAAAGTACTACTACGCATGCTCCTAGGGGAAGGGTTGGTAGGAGTTAACCATCGCGCGATCCCGACCGCCACACAAAGGAAGACAATCAACAAATACTTCATGCTCCGACTTCGTTACATAACGGTTCACCATACGTGCATGCTACAGGAATCACAAACTCCAACACATGTATTTTTCAATTCCACAATTACTCAACTAGCACAACTATGATATTACCACCTTTATATCTCAAAACAATTATCAAGCATCAAATTTATCATGATATTAATTAAAGCAAATTGCCATGCTATTTTAAGACTCTCAAAATAATATAAGTGAAGCATGAGAGATCAATAGTTTCTATAAAACAAATCCACCACCGTGCTCTAAAAGATATAAGTGAAGCACTAGAGCAAAACTATATAGCTCAAAAAATATAAGTGAAGCACAAAGAGTATTCTAATAAATTCCGAATCAAGTGTGACTCTCTCAAAAGGTGTGTACAGCAAGGATGATTGTGGTAAACTAACAAACAAATACTCAAATCATACAAGACGCTCCAAGCAAAACACATATCATGTGGTGAATAAAAATATAGCTCCAAGTAAAGTTACCGATGGAAGTAGACGAAAGAGGGGATGCCTTCCGGGGCATCCCCAAGCTTTGGCTTTTAGGTGTCCTTAGATTATCTTGGGGTGCCATGGGTATCCCCAAGCTTAGGCTCTTTCCACTCCTTGTTCCATAATCCATCAAATCTTTCACCCAAAACTTGAAAACTTCACAACACAAAACTCAGCAGAAAATCTCATGAGCTCCGTTAGCGAAAGAAAACAAAGGACCACTTCAAGGTACTGTAATGAACTCATTCTTTATTTATATTGGTGTTAAACCTACTGTATTCCAACTTCACTATGGTTTATAAACTATTTTACTAGCCATAGATTCATCAAAATAAGCAAACAACACACGAAAAACAGAATCTGTCAAAAACAGAACAGTCTGTAGTAATCTGTAACTAACGCAAACTTCTGGAACTCCAAAAAATCAGCCAAAATAGGAAGACCTAGGCAATTTGTTTATTGATCAGAAGCAATTGGAATCAATATTTTATCACGTTCTGGTGATTTTTAACAATTATTTTCATGAACAGAAAGTTTCTGGAATTTTCTGCAAGATCAAATAACTATCATCCAAGAAGATCCTATAGGTTTAACTTGGCACAAACACTACTTAAAACATAAAACACATCTAAACAGAGGCTAGATCAAATATTTATTCCTAAACAGAAGCAAAAAGCAAAAAACTAAAAATAAAATTGGGTTGCCTCCCAACAAGCGCTTTTCTTTAAAGCCTTTTTAGCTAGGCATCGAGATTTCGATGATGCTCACATAAAAGATAGACAAGAATTGAAGCACAAAGAGAGCATCATAAAACACGTGACAAACACATCTAAGTCTAACATACTTCCTATGCATAGGCATCTTATAGGCAAACAAATTATCAAGGACAACAAAAACTAGCATATGCAAGGAAGCGGAAAGAAACAATAGCAATCTCAACATAACGAGAGGTAATTTAGTAACATGAAAATTTCTACAACCATATTTTCCTCTCTCATAATAATTACATGTAGGATCATAAGCAAATTCAACAATATAGCTATCACAAAACATATGCTTAACACGATCCACATGTATGCAAAGTTGACACTCTTCCAAAATAGTGGGATTAACTTTAGCTAAAGTCATGACCTCTCCAAACCCACTTTTATCAAAAATTTCATAAGATTGGACATTCTCCAAATATGTGGGATCTAAAGTTGACACTCTTCCAAACCCACTTTCAATGATATTGCAAACACTATTATCAATCTCATATTCATCATGGGGATTAAATGAATTTTCAAGATCACAAGAAGAATCACCCCAATCATGATCATTGCAACAAATAGTAGACATAGCAAAACTGGCATCCCCAAGCTTAGGGTTTTGCATATTATTAGCACAATTGACATCAAGAGAATTTATAGTAAAATCATTGCAATCATGCTTTTCATCAAAGGAACTATCAAGCATGGGTGCAATAGCAACGATCTCATTTTTAACATAAGGAACTATAGCAAATTCGTCTTCATAAATATTGGCATCATGGCCACAAGAATAGCAAGCATCATGTTCATCAAGGGATATTTCAACCAAATCATCGGAATCATCATTATCTATAGATTCATGCATATCATTATTTTCTTCCAAAGCAACGGTCATTCTTTCAATAAATTCTTGGGCATAGACATTATGAGCAAAGTTTTCATCGCAATATTTAAGTATGACGGAATTTTCAGATTTGTTGAGAGTAAAATCATACTTTTCAATCAAAGAAGCAACTTCATGAGCACCCTTAAAAACGACAAATTCTTTAATTTGTTCGATATCATAGTAACTATAAACACCCTTTGCATAAGAAGATAAGATTTCATTATCATTGAACTCACATAGGTAGGGAAGGTGTTTTTTAGGGTTCTTAGAGCAACAAGTAAAATCACAAATTTCACAAAGATTCCAAGCATAGCATAGCAAACTATTTATATGATACCATAAGAGCTTCCCTTTTTCAGACAAACGATGACGCACAAAATGAGCATGCTCATCTAAAGATTTCCCATCAACTAGGCTAGTTGGGGTTTCAGCACGAGCGCATAAGGATCGAAGATGATCCAAGTAGAACACTTTAAGTGGATCCATATCAATAGATTTTCAGCAAGCGAAGATGCAAGCATATAGAAGGTACATGGCAACACGAGCAAACAAAAGGACGAACGGAAAAGAGAGGGCGAATAAAACGGCAAGGGTCAAGTGGGGGAGAGGAAAACGAGAGGCAAATGGCAAATAATGTAATGCGGGAGATAAGGGTTTGTGATGGGTACTTGGTATGTTGACTTTTGCGTAGACTCCCCGGCAATGGCGCCAGAAATGGCTCGTTGTCGGGAGTCCAATCTTGACTTGACTTTGCGTAAGCCTCCCCGGCAACGGCGCCAGAAATCCTTCTTACTACCTCTTGAGCACTGCGTTGCTTTTCCCTTGAAGAGGAAAGGGTGATGCATCAAAGTAGCGTAAGTATTTCCCTCAGTTTTTGAGAACCAAGGTATCAATCCAGTAGGAGGCTACGCGCGAGTCCCTCGCACCTACACAAACAAATAAATCCTCGCAACCAACGTGATAAGGGGTTGTCAATCCCTACACGGTCACTTATGAGAGTGAGATCTGATAGATATGATAAGATAGTATTTTTTGTATTTTTATGATAAAGATGCAAAGTAAAATAAAAGTAACGGAAATAACTAAGTGTTGGAAGATTAATATGATGGAAAATAGACCCGGGGGCCATAGGTTTCACTAGTGGCTTCTCTCAAGAGCATAAGTATTTTACGGTGGGTGAACAAATTACTGTTGAGCAATTGACAGAATTGAGCATAGTTATGAGAATATCTAGGTATGATCATGTATATAGGCATCACGTCCGAGAAAAGTAGACCGACTCCTGCCTGCATCTACTACTATTACTCCACACATCGACCGCTATCCAGCATGCATCTAGAGTATTAAGTTCATAAGAATAGAGTAACGCTTTAAGCAAGATGACATGACGTAGAGGGATACATTCATGCAATATGATAAAAAACCCCATCTTGTTATCCTCGATGGCAACAATACAATACGTGCCTTGCTGCCCCTACTGTCACTGGGAAAGGACACCGCAAGATTGAACCCAAAGCTAAGCACTTCTCCCATTGCAGGAAAGATCAATCTAGTAGGCCAAACCAAACTGATAATTCGAAGAGACTTGCAAAGATAACCAATCATACATAAAAGAATTCAGAAGATTCAAATATTGTTCATAGATAAACTTGATCATAAACCCACAATTCATCGGTCTCAACAAACACACCGCAAAAGAAGATTACATCGAATAGATCTCCACGAGAGAGGGGGAGAACATTGTATTGAGATCCAAAAAGAGAGAGGAAGCCATCTAGCTAATAACTATGGACCCGAAGGTCTGAGGTAAACTACTCACACTTCATCGGAGAGGCTATGGTGTTGATGTAGAAGCCCTCCGTGATCGATGCCCCCTCCGGCGGAGCTCCAGAACAGGCCCCAAGATGGGATCTCGTGGGTATAGAAGGTTGCGGCGGTGGAATTAGGTTTTTGGCTCCGTCTCTAATCGTTTAGGGGTACGTAGGTATATATAGGAGGAAGGAGTACGTCGGTGGAGCAACATGGGGCCCACGAGGGTGGAGGGCGCACCCCCCTACCTCGTGGCTTCCTGGTAGCTTTCTTGACGTAGGGTCCAAGTCCTCTGGATCATGTTCGTTCCGAAAATCACGTTCCCGAAGGTTTCATTCCGTTTGGACTCCGTTTGATATTCTTTTTCTGCGAAACTCTGAAATAGGCAAAAAAACAGCAATTCTGGGTTGGGCCTTCGGTTAATAGGTTAGTCCCAAAAATAATATAAAAGTGAATAATAAAGCCCAATAATGTCCAAAACATAAGATAATATAGCATGGAGCAATCAAAAATTATAGATACGTTGGAGACGTATGAGATCATGGTGATGCATAGCAACGAGAGGGGAGAGTGTTGTCCACGTACCCTCGTAGACCGTAAGCAGAAGCGTTATGACAACGCGGTTGATGTAGTCATACGTCTTCATGATCGACCGATCCTAGTACGGAACGTACGGCACCTCCGCGATCTGCACACGTTCAGCTCGATGACATCCCACGAACTCACGATCCATCAGAGTGTCGAGGGAGAATTTCGTCAGCACGACGGCGTGATGACGGTGATGATGAAGCTACTGGCGCAGGGCTTTGCCTAAGCACTGCAACGATATGACCGAGGTGGAATATGGTGGAGGGGGCACCGCACACGGCTTGGAACAATCAACTTGTGTGTTCTAGGGTGCCCCCTGCCCCGTATATAAAGGAGCAAGGGGGAGGCCGGCCGGCCTTGGGGCGCGCCAAGGAGAGGGGGGAGTCCTCCTCCTAGTGGGAGTAGGACTCCCCTTTCCTAGTCCAACTAGGAAGGAGGAAGGGGGGAGGAAGGAGAGGGAGAGAGGTAGGAAAGAGGGGGCGCCCCCCCTCCTTGTCCAAATCGGACTCCCAAGGGGGGGCGCGGCCAGCCCTAGGCCCTCTCCTCTCTCTCCCACAAGGCCCATGTTGGCCCATTAGTTCCCCCGGGGGTTCTGATAACCCCCCAGCACTCCGATAAATATCCGGTGACCCCCGGAACTCATCCGGTATCTGAATATAGTCGTCCAATATATCAATCTTTATGTCTCGACCATTTCGAGACTCCTCGTCATGTGCGTGATCACATTCGGGACTCCGAAATATCTTCGGTACATCAAAACACATAAACTCATAATACCGATCGTCACCGAATGTTAAGCGTGCGGACCTTACGGGTTCGAGAACTATGTATACATGACCGAGACATGTCTCCGGTCAATAACCAATAGCGGAACCTGGATGCCCATATTGGCTCCTACATATTCTACGAAGATCTTTATCGGTCAAACCGCATAACAACATACGTTGTTCCCTTTGTCACCGGTATGTTACTTGCCCGAGATTCGATCGTCGGTATCTCAATACCTAGTTCAATCTCGTTACCGGCAAGTCTCTTTACTCGTTCCGTAATGCATCATCCCGCAACTAACTCATTAGTCACATTGCTTGGAAGGCTTATAGTGATGTGCATTACCGAGAGGGCCCAGAGATACCTCTCCGACAATCGGAGTGACAAATCCTAATCTCGATCTATGCCAACTCAACAAGTACCATCGGAGACACCTGTAGAGCACCTTTATAATCACCCAGATACGTTGTGACGTTTGGTAGCACACAAAGTGTTCCTCCGGTATTCGGGAGTTGCATAATCTCATAGTCATAGAAACATGTATAAGTCATGAAGAAAGTAATAGCAATATACTAAACGATCAAATGCTAAGCTAACGGAATGGGTCAAGTCAATCACATCATTCTCTAATGATGTGATCCCGTTAATCAAATGACAACTCATGTCTATGGCTAGGAAACTTAACCATCTTTGATTCAACGAGCTAGTCAAGTAGAGGCATACTAGTGACACTCTGTTTGTCTATGTATTCACACATGTACTAAGTTTCCGGTTAATACAATTCTAGCATGAATAATAAACATTTATCATGATATAAGAAAATATAAATAATAACTTTATTATTGCCTCTAGGGCATATTTCCTTCACAAGTGTTGAAACAACATTTGCATCGTGCTTGCCACATCATGAAAGTGCGGGCAGACAAGAAGCGACCTGAGAGAACATTCCGGCCTAGTGACTCTGTCTTTGTCAAGCTACAACTATATGTCCAAACATCAGTGGAGAGGCGCACCAACCACAAGCTATCTTTCAGGTACTTTGGTCCTATCAAAATTCTACAGGCGATTAACCCTGTTGCTTACAAGATCGAGTTGTTGGAGGGATCCAAGGTACACCTGGTATTCCACGTCTCCCAACTTCATCAAGCTCTTGATCCAGGCACTCCAACCTCGACCAACCTTTGAGCTTGTACCGGTCGAAGTCATCTCCAACCGGTGGCGCCAAACACCAACGGGGCGGCGTGAGCAAATCCTCGCCCGTTGGTCGGACCCAGCACTCCTCAACGCCACATGGGAAGACACGGCAATTCTCAAGGAACGTTTCCCTTCTCTACCGGCTTGGGGGCAAGCCGTCTCTCAAGGGGAAGGGGATGTCAACGCCCTAAATCAAGCAGCGGCCAGCAACAGCAAAACTGTTGCCATGGCAGCCAAACAAAAGCTACCATGTCAGCCGACCCCCGACGAGGGAACCAATCAGGGGGAAGGCGCGTCATCGCAAGGCCACATCGGATACATCAGCCCAATCGCAAGTATGTGGGTCCTTAGAGCAACGCTACTTGAAGCGGTCGTCGACACGAGAAACGACATCCAAGTTGGATCATGCAAACAACACCGCGCGGCTTTCCTTTTGCTTTTTTCACTTTCTTCTTTCCTCCTCCCCAAGTTGTATCTGAAGAAACCTACTATTGTCTGTGATGTGTATCTGAAAGTGAGATTGAGTGCCTAACATGCCTTGGGGTGAGGTGGTGGCGGCTGCGGCGTCATCCCACGAGTAGGGCGCCTCGACCAGGCCACGCTATCAGCTGGCGGTGGCAGGTGCGGCGGAGGGGCGGCAACGGACGAGGAAGGGGATGGGCGGCGGAGGAAGGGAACCCTAGAAAAAAGGGTGTGCGGTCGCAGGGTTCATGTGGATTTTGGTGGGTGAAAAAACCCAGCGTGAAGGGGTGGCGGGAGGTGAGACGAAAAAAACAGAAAAAAAAATTGATGGTGAGAGATGAGGGAAAAAACAGACAAAATAGCGAAAAACCCGTGGAACGAAGTTACCGAATCCCTCTTTAGAAGTGGAGATATTTCTACACCGTAAAACAATCACTACAACAGATTGTTGATGTTTCCAACGTTTAAGACGATCCGACGGCTGAAACACCTAATCCACAACGGACTGGAAGCCCGAAACCGTGCCACCCGTTGCACCGCAGTACCTCACACATCTTCGGCTGAGAATCGGAAGCAGTTGCGGTTAAAAGGAAGGAAAGGAACCACCGAAATGCAGCGATCCCTCCCCACCGTCCACGCGCGCGCGTCCTCCAAACCCGGCCGCCCCCTCGTCACGCGCCGCACTTTTATAACCCTCCACGCGCCCCGCATGCGCGCATCACGAGATTGCAGAGAGAGAGAGAGAGAGAGAGAGAAGAAGAAGAAGAGCGCGATCGCGGGTCAGCCGAGTCCACCCACGTACGCGCGCGAGCGCCGATCCATGGAGATGAAGCTGTCGCCCGGCACCGGCGAGGTGCTAGGCTGCAAGAACCGCCCGCCGAGCAGGCTCCAGAAGAAGGCGCCCGCGTCGCTGCAGCTCGAGCAGGCCGGCCCGGGCGCGGCCCATCCTTCCCCCGCCGCGTGGGGCGACGGGAGGACGCCGATACCGCTCCTGTCGCCGCTCGTCGCGTCCACGGCGCCGGCGTGGGAGGCGGACCAGGGCGGGACCAGGAGGGACGCTGCGCAGGCCGAGACCAGGAGCGGCGGGGATGCTGACGGCATCTTAAGCCCGATCCGGCGCGGCGCGCATGGTGTCAGCAACGGGGCAGACGAGACGGCCACGACGTCGGCGCTCGTGCCCAGCGGCGGGTGGCGGCACCCGGCTATGACGACGCCGACGCCCGCTTCCAACGGGGGCGGGGGGTGGCGGCACCCGGCGATGCCGTCGCCGGTCCCGGAGCCGGCGTCCCTGACGCCGCTCTTCAAGTCGCAGTGCGCGGTGGAGCTGCACAACCCGCAGGCGCAGGCACAATAGTGAGGATCCAGGACCACTTCAACCAGGCGACCGGCAGTCGGCGTGCGCCAGGCTCCGCGGCGACGACCGAAGCCAGCGACGTGCATGGACACTCCGTGCGTGCTCTCCGTGTGTGTCTGCCTCATACGTGCCCTCCTCGTGAAGTCGTCATCTTGCTTGCACAACTAGTTTTACTCCATTCTAGCTTGGTCATGTATAGACGTGGTTGTGATTCTCTGGGTCACTGGACTAAATTAACTGGTCATTCTCGATTGTAAAACATGATCCAATAAAGCAAATGGCAGAATCCCAATGTCCCTCCTTGTAAGCTTTCGATGAACGGAACTGCTCTACACACGACAAACACTATGCACTGCCTAACCAGTCGTTGCAGTGTCAGACTTTGAGATATTTCAGGGGAGAAACATGAGACTTCTAGCATCAGAATTCAAAGTAATCATGCACACACATTCATTTCATTGCTCCGGCTAACGATTAGAGAGTTTATACAAAAGAGGAACATGGTGATCTTAAATAGGGAGTAGTAGAATACAAGCTGTTCATCACATACCCACAGCAATCTCGCTGTATAAATCCCCAGATATATATAGTAGTAGATGCTATTCGTTTTTTACCCCGGAAGTCCAGGCTACTCTTCGGTTACGGCTTACTTCTAACAGCTCGGCTCGACTTGATGCATGTACTAGGCTAAGGGAACTATCAAACTTGTCCTGCATACCAGAGCACCATTACTGCAGCTGTCTTGACAGTGTGCTGCGCCATGACAGAACACCGTTGGCTTCTCTCAAACTCCTCGCCCTTCTGTACTCGATTTCAGCATCTGAGCATGCCTGGCCAGGCGGAGATCTCTTCCTGAGACCTCAATGGGTTTTAGAGATATTTCATCCCTCGCCTTCCTGAAAGGATGGCAATCTTTCGCGGTTGCATCATCCTCAGACAGATGCCCCGCTTTCGTTCCTGAGAGAAGTTGATTAAGGACATCATTAGGGTATTGTGCAAATCAAAATCTGGGTGTAGCTAGATGTTGATGAAAGACATTTGTGTTCAGGCTACAAAATGTAAGTATAGTTCAAATTACCGAACAACTGGTCTGCACAGCACAGCAGTTCATGGAGATCTAAATGATGATTCTGGTAAATCACGATACAACAAAATAGCTGGGGTGAAAAGTCAGGACAATTTACCTTTGAATATATCCAGGTGCAGTACTTTATGTGGACTGCCACCAGAAAGCTGGTCCAGCGACTTCTTTGTGCTTGTGGTCTCGTTTACATTCAAGAGTGACTTATCCATTTTATCAACTTTCTGAACCTCATTAGGCAGATCAATAAATGGGGACACCTCAGTAGAAGGGGCGTTGTTTCCAAATGGGGATATGCTGAACCCATCATCCAGCGCGTCTGGTATTTCTACATAATGTTGAGTTGTAACAATCTCATCAGCACTGAATCCAAATGATGCTCTGTATGCTTCAACCTCATCAGCATCTTGCTTATCCCTTGAGACACTAAGCCTTCCACCATTATACGGAAATGACTGTTGAGCCTGATCCAGGTAGAACTGAGCAGATGCCGCTGGACGGAAAAAATTGCTATCTAGCAGACAGTTTCTAGGGGCAGCTGAATCAAGTCCAAAAATATTTGATGGTGATGTATTGGAATACGGTGTGTCACAAGCAGATCTGGAAGTCTTCCACTGTGCAGTAGGGACCTCTTGCTCAGGAATGGGCGATGCAATGGAATATGGCGTGTCACAGACGGACCTAGATGTCTTCCAGTGTGCAGTAGGAACATCTTGCTCAGGGATTGGTGAGGATAGACCGGTCCTTGGAGTTACTGAGGCAGGCGATATGAGGCTGCTAGAAGGGCTCCCTGGGTAAAGTGGATAAGATCCCTGGAGTCCTAAACCACCAGAGTATGTTGTTGACAGGTAATGCATGTTATGCTCCTTGCCAGCAGTTTTAGGACCCGTATATGATGAAAGAAACCGAGCATATGGAACATCTGGAGAGGACGGAGTGGTTGCATGAGCTAGTTCAGGAGGAGGGGTCAGTGGTGCTGTAGAGGGCTCAGTTGTGAAAGTTGAAAAGGCTGTTGGAGGTGAGACAAGTTGAGGTTCATTGGCATATGGTCCAACAGCGAACATATTAGGCGTTGGGCCACCAGGAGAGTTTGCAGATATTGACAGGAAGCGGTTAGGTGACTGAACAGTCGAAGGAAGAGCAGAGTTCGAGAAGGATGCGGGCGATGATGGTGGTGCAAGAAGAGATAAATTCATAGCTCCATTTTGGTTGGAATTTCTACCAGATTGAAGAGCATTCCCACGGTTCGTTGACGCATTCCCATCAGCCATACGTGCTGCAGGAACTATACGCTTTCCACCCTTCTGCGATCCAAAACATGACAAGCCAGAAAAACAGCCAGCCCATCTACTCTGCTGTTAAGAACATAGAAACATGCATTGTATTAGTGCAAATAAATGATTTTTTTAGGGAGCAAGTAAATGAATTTGGTTGTTCCTGGAAGCAGAGATAAAAATCATCCTGCTTATTATTGGTAAAAGATACACAAAATTGACTCCACAGCTGAACGAAGAACAAGTTTAGAATTGACTACACAATGTACTGGTTATGTCAATGAGGAAACTGCAGATGACTATTAAGCTCTGTACATATGGAAAAAACACATTGCATCATCAATACCATGCAAGTAAATTAGACCGAAATTCACAAGCGCAAAATGCTGCCGCACATAGAACATATAAATTGTGCTATCAGTCATCACAGCTCGCATCTCACGAGAGTCTGAAAAAGTGAAAAATCTTCAGAAGGATAAAGATCCTAACTGATCACAGCACGTATTTCACAAGAGTCTGAAAAATCTTCAGAAGGAAAGAGATCCTAACTGATCACAGCATGTATTCCACAAGAAGTCTGAAAAATCTTCAGAAGGAAAAATACCCTAACATGAAAAACACCAAATGAGTTTGTGCTTCTACCATACAGTAAGTGCTTTCCAAAGTGAAAAGCTACTTTTCCCTAACCTCAACTCTAAGCAAAATGTGGATATAAAGAAAAATCAACCAGCTATACCTATATACTGATATATCAATATCTATGAAAGGAATGAAAAGATACTCCAGGTGATGCTGTAGCAGGACAAGGTATGTGCTCTGTACAAAATTACCAAACTAGTGCAAAATGCATGCAATTTAGCATGGACCAACACCAAGATGAATAGTCAATTCAGCCCATTATGCAAGCAAAGCTGCATGAAGCAAGCAGCCAGTACTACAGCATAATTATTGGGGGTAAAGATGCCCTTTGCAAGTTGCAGCAACTAGTGTCCGGTACAGTTCGTACTTCGTATGCAGTGATGGATGTGCTCATCTAAAGCAAAAAAGCACAAAGGACTAGCTAAGCTTAAGTAATTGAGCGCACGAGTATACCCTAACCTGATGTGGTTGTTGGGAGTGGAATCTGGCATCGGCCGAACCGACCGCCGTCGCAGCAGAATTGACGGCAACTGCGCCATTCGCCGATCTGGTGCTGCTGCCGCCAGCCCCAGTACTGCTCCCTGGTGTGGCCATTTCTGAATGAAACCGTAGTTGCTTCCAATCACATTCTCCGTAGCTCGGGGAGACCTCGCTTTTGGATCCCTGGATCCTACCTGAAAAGAAACCAAGAGCAGTCAGGATCCAAATCAGGTGCGGATCTACATGGTGTGCAGGAAGGGAACCGGCACGCCCAAAATTTGCCGAGGTTAGTTTGAGGTTTATTAGTTTCTGGATGATTAGAAGCTCATACCTTAAAAAGCAAGGTCCAGGGTTGCGGACGAGGTGCGGACGGCTGCAAACGCGACGAGGACGGGAACGGCGACGACGGCGACGCGCGTGAGAGGTGGAGGGGTTTGGGGTATGCGGCGTCGGCGATGACGCTTAGATACGGCACGGAGGAAGCTCGACTACAGGAGGGATTTCATGGCCGCATTGGGTCGGATTGGAGCTCAAGTAGGGCCGAGCATAAGACGGGGTCAGGAGAGGGGGAGGGAAGTTACGGGATGGACGGATGGTGGAGAGGGCGAGTCGCTGCGGGGCTCGCGGAGTGGTGACGCAGCGAGGAGGACCGCAGACGACGGCAGGCCTGACGGAGGGGCGGAGCTCGGGGCAGGGCCGGGCGTCAGCGGAAGGGGGGAGGCGTGGCGGCGGCCGCAGCCGGGTGAAATCCCGGCAGAGTGGAGCGACAGAGGTCAGGGAAGTGCCGAATGGGAGAGGTCGGTGGGGAAGCACGGCGGAGGGCGGGAGGGTCGGCTGTCGTCTGGCCGTCTGCTGTCGTCGGCGGGAGGGGCGGCGTTGTCCGCCGTCGTCAGGCGCTGGGTGAGTTCGCGGGAGAGGGGGTGCACGGGCTGGCTGAGAGTGCGAGCCGACTTCTCTCTTCCCTTTTCCTTTCTATACTCTACTAGTTTAACGTGCATTGCTACGGGTGAACAGAAAACACGATTGTTTCAATTCCTATAATAACAAATTCATTGTTTCTTTCCCTTCTTTCTTCGTAGGCATGGTCGTGTTTCTTTAACCACGCCCTCCTCACATCATATCTTTATCCTTACCCTTCTTTTTCCTTAACTTTTTTATCGCCATTGTGTTTGAACCCTCTTCGAAATGTTGTATTTATATATATATTATGTTTTTATCAATTCAAAATATTATTTTAATATCTTTTTTGGCGACCAATTAGTTGAAATAAAACTTAAGCAGTGCCTCTCACAACTAACCGAAAGGAAACATGAATTACGTTGAGTACTGAAACAAAAGAACAGAATCTTATTTTTTGAAAAATAGACCCTCTAAAACAACATATACTATTCCCAATCATAAAAAAAAGATAACAGAAGAGGTACAGTTACTACAAAACACATCTGACCTTCAGGTTACTTCTCATAAAATCTTATTTCTATATCTGTCAAATGACTCGGGAGGAGCATCTTACGTTCAAGCACTTTTGTGTGAAGAGGCAGCTTGAGTTCAAGCTTGTCCTCTTGATTCTCAGGAGGAACCCTTTAACATCCTTGAGAACATAAAAATCTTAACAAAGCAAGCACTATGTTTGCAGTCCTTCTCCTGAATATGCAAATTCTTTCTCAGAATGTAGATTTACTTCAACCACATGCTTCAAAGTTCCCTAGCAAAAAAAAAACAAACAAACTCCAGAATACATAAGTTTGCATCATAGAAGTATAAAGCTATGAGAAGCATTGTAGTGTATACTCACTTCGAGCAAACTAACAGCCACCGTAATTCTTTCAAGTTTTTCTAATGACATTATCATCCACGTAGTTCTGTTACAATATACATAGTACGTCAGCGGTCCGACAATTAGTATTCAGGTCCTATATACCATCTAAGAAAATGCAAGCATGTTTTCTTCCTACTGGTAGCATGTTCCTTTGATTGTTCAAAGTATATATCCGGTCATGTTTGACTATATTTAGAAAATAATGCATTGTCCCAGATTGAGATTAATCATGATGTTACATTGGCAAATACATTGTGTACATTGAGATATTTTTTCTAACAGTAGCGACAATAACAGATATTGTCGCGCAACAATAACAATAAAGGAATCCAATTGATCTCCTCGGTATCCTCATACGAGTTGTCGCTGTTCATAACATAGCTTTACCCGATGATACCCACCTCATGGGAGTCTAGGTATCTTCAATTCCTAAGCCTGCTCGAGGACGGGATTCGGCGGTCAGCGCTTTTTTGGCCATGTACAGGTTGCCTAATATGCCAATTGAGCAGAGCACGGCACGGATGAAAATCTCATAGTAGCAAATTCTCAATCCAGATATGAGGGATTTCTCGTGATAACTACTACTCCCTCTGTTCACTTATATAAGACGTTCAAGCCTGTTCAGACAGTGTTCTAAACAGTTCAAAACCAGCTGCCTTAAATGCCTTATAAAAACGAACGGAGGAATACCACTAATGGAATGGTCTAAACACGATTAAGCTAGAAGAGACGACCAAACCTAAGGATGTAGCCTGTAGCGCGCGTCTAGAGACTCCTCACACACATTTTTGGGATCTGAAGCTGCCACCTTAAACCATCTAGTAGTCCTCGGAATACTATACTGAAAATTGTTGTCTAAATTTTAAACACCGCGTGTTCCAACCCTTTGCCTACAATGCTATTATGAATCAGAATATATGTGTGATTTTTTAAAACAAAGTTAATTGTACTTAGCAGGGCCATAACAAGAGCATATCAACCGACATTTGTTCTTACCAGCACCAAAAGAAAGGAAAAATGCAAGGCAAGCACTCCCTCCATTCCAAAATAAGCATCTTTGATTTAGTACAACTTTGTAAAGTTTATTAAATCAAAGACACTTATTTTGGGATGGAGGGAGTATATCAGTACACGACAAAAATATTAACATGTCAAATGATGAAAAATAAAACTAACTTTAAAACTAATCTGTCCTTTTAAAAAAGGCATAGTAACAAGAAAAATCGATGCAAGCCAAAATTGTTTATTGTACTACTTTCCTTAGTAGTTGATACCAGAATGCGGTAAAACAATAAATTAATTGCCTGATTTATTGTACTACAGTTTGCTGTGGGTCTACAACCAAACCACTGGTTAAAGTTAGAAAGATGAACAGATAATAAAATTTGTATTCAAGCAACACGGACAATAAAAATTATCTGAATGTGCACATCTACGTTCATGCTGAAAGAAATCAAAGAGAAGCGATAATCACCTTATATGTCCAGATCTCCTTATCGGTTTCTCTTTATGAGCAGTTGGCTGCCTTCTTGTTTACCAGGCCTGAAAAATCACACCAACCACCAAACCAATCTATCAGTAGCACCAGAGACATCCATAATTCATTCGATCAGGAGAGGGGAAACAGCGACCAACCATAATACTTGTGAGAGTGCACATTGTAAAAAGTTGTTTGGCTTCCTTGTTGAACTTAATCTTGGCATTGTTGTTGATGAACTGCCTGATTGGGAAGCAGATTTTTCCTTCTGCACAAGCTTTCAGACCAGGATTATCCAAAAAAATATCCTAACCTAAGAAATCATACCAACCAATGAATATGAAGCCTGGAAGAAAAAAAGAGACATAGTATAGCTATAAGTGTAAGTATTCTGGAGTTTCTATCTCACCATAACCGAGAGCTCTTGCATAATGGCGGCATATCAGGATCTTTCTGGTGGCCGCCCTGAAGTTTACGTCGGATGATGATGGACTGCAGACCTTCTTGGTGACATGAAGGCAAGGTGCGCCGCGCCCGCAGCCAAAAGCAAACAAGGAAGTCGACAGCCATGAATCAGCAGCGCCGACCCGCCATGCTTTGGAACCATGACCTCATCTTCCTCTGTCGGCGATTAGGCCAGCGCCGCCGCTGTCCGCTCTTCCCTCTCTCTTATCTCTCTCTTTCTCTCCCCATCTCTCTTCCAAGGCGGGCGCACGGGACGGGAGGCATCCCTCACCTTGATCCAGAAGGCGCGTGGCAGCGGATGGATCGGTGGCGGGGCGACAAACACAGCCGCCGGTGGCGGCGACTTTTCCTGGAGAGAGATGGGGTCGGGATCGGGAGCGAGTTGGGAGTTGGGAGTTGGGGGAGGCGGAGACGTGAGTGCGTGTTAGCGACAGTTTTTTGCTCTCTGTGTTCGGTCGGGGATGGGAGGAAGTGTGGGCTGGTTTCTGGGCCACGTCCAACGCGGTCGGGGATGGGAGGAAGGCAGTATCGATGGTACGTGGGCTTGCGGGCTGGATTTTATGCGGGCGTGTGGGACACCGAGCGATGGCTGTTGTACGAGGCGGGAGGATCAAACGAGGTGGTGGAACCATCACGACGTTCGATCCCCCTTTAATAGTAGAGACTAATAAAACTGCTTCCGGTTCGATAATTTGGACCAGGGGTATTATTGGTCTTCCCCTGGGTGCTTAGAGCTCTTTTTTTACTTTCAATCTATAACTTTTTTCGGGTGATCTATAATATTTTTTTGTGAACTTTTGATCTATTCATCAAATATCATGGCAGTTTTGAACACGAGAAGTAACAAAAAATTACTTCTCCTAAAAAAATTATACAAATGTCTGTAGACCACCTAGCGACGACTACAAGCGTTGGAGTGAGCCGAAGGCGCGCCACCTTCATCGCCCCTCACTCGTCGTAGCGGGGCCAAACCTTGTTGTAGTAGACAATCAATAAGTCGTCGTGCTAAGGCACCAAAGGACCAGCATAGGAGAACAACAACAGCTGGTAAAGAAAAGCATGGACCGGAAAGATCCAACTTGTAGACACTTGAGCGAAGACGAACGAAGATTGGATCTACATAGATAGATCGAAGACAAATACAGGAAAACATTATTCCATCTTCAGGGAATCTTCACCGCCTCGCGCTCCCTGAGAATGACATAAACCCTAAATAGACTAAAAAAACACCTAAAACGAAGCATGAGCCCTCCCGCCGGCAAGGGCCGGGATCCACCGCGTCTCCATGGCCCTGAGGCCACAGGAGACCAGGCAGATCGGCGGTGGCATCGGCGGGAGGTGAGGAAACCATAACACCTTGGGGCTTTTCTTTCTTTGTGGGGAAGAAACAAGTTATATTTTCAGGTGCCTAGAGCATCTTTAACAGTAGATTTATAATTTGATTGTCCAAAACTGATTTTACACGTGAAGTGATAAGTTTTTTGGTCATAATTTTTTTTGGATCCAAACGTTAAATTTTTAGGCATGGCAAAAGGAACATTTTTCATGATAAATTATGTTCGCTGGGTATGATAAGTTTCATTGACAAGCATGACAAATCCGTCTCAGTTTAATTTGTTTTGCTAGGAAATTACCGTGCTTGCAAATTAAATTTGGCATACTTGCACCAATATAAATTGCCATGAAAAACTTTCGATTTGCCATGTCTAAAAGTTTGACGTCATATTTTTAGCATTTCCAAAAAGAATCTGCTTTATGGGTAAAGCATATAAATTCATTACATATTTTGAACTCTATTACGAAAAGTTGCACACTAAACATGAAATGACATAAACCTAAACAGTACTATGATCATAATTCATAGATACCGAATGCTACATTGCGATGGACCTAGCTCTATGGATGGTTGTAGTAGTCATCAAAGTCATCGTCAGAGGAGATGTCCATCACCCCAACGTAGGTGGGTCCGGTCTTGTGGTCATTGGCGGTAGTGAAAGGATCGAGATGGACCTAGAGGGGGGGTGAATAGGTACAATTACAAATTTTAATTCTTCCATAGCAATTTTAGGCAATAATGCGGAATATGAAGTTTAGCCTAACAATTGCAAGTATGATGCTAAGTGCTAAGCAAGGAAAACAAGTAACACAAGTAAGTGCCCGGGCAAGCACAATATGATATAGTAAAGACTAAGAGACAAGTAACCACAAGTAGAGAGTTAGGGTTAGGAATAATCGCAACTCCGAGAGACGAGGATGTATGCCGATGTTCACTTTCTTGGAGGGAAGCTACGTCACCGTTAGAGAGGTGGATGTTACCACGAAGGCACACCAACGCCACGAAGGCTCACCCTATCCTCCCATTGAGACAACACCACCAAAGCGTTTCTCAACCACTAGTGGTAGACCTTGGGGGTGGTCTCCAAACCCTCACAAACTTTCCGGGGGTAATCACTGTTGGGGAACGTAGTAATTTAAAAAAAATTCCTATGCACACGCAAGATCATGGTGATGCATAGCAACGAGAGGGGAGAGTGTTGTCTACGTACCCTCGTAGACCGTAAGCGAAAGCGTTTTATCAACGCGGTTGATGTAGTCGTACGTCTTCACGATCCGACCGATCCAAGTACCGAACGCACGGCACCTCTGAGTTCTGCACACGTTCAGCTCGATGACGTCCTCGCCTTTCTCGATCCAGCAAGAGGGGCGAAGTAGTAGATGAGTTCCGGTAGCACGACGGCGTGGTGACGGTGTTGGTGAAGAACAATCTCCGCAGGGCTTCGCCTAAGCACTACGAAAACTATGACAGAGGATAAACTAGAGGGGACGGGGTTGCCGGCACACGGCTTGGTGTTTCTTGATGTCTCTTGGGTGCTAGCCCTACCCCTCTATTTATATGTTGAGCCTTGGGGTCGAAACTTGGAGTAAAAGCCTCCACAAAGTCGGTTTCACCCAAAAGGCAAGAGTCCTTCTCGGACTCCAGGGCCAGACGCCAGGGTTCCCGGCGTCTGGACCCAGATGCCAGGGACCCTGGCGTCTGGCCCCTGGACTCCGCAAAACTTCCTTTTGCGCTTTCCAAAAACCTCGTGGGCTTTCCCCTTTGGCCGAGATAAAGTGTTCTCGTGCCCAAACATTTTGGGAAACATCCGGAACCCCTTCCGATGGATTCCGAAACCTTTCCAGAGATCAAACACTACTATCCACACATCAATCTTTATTTCCGGACCATTCCGGAGTTCCTCGTCATATCCGTGATCTCATCCAAAACTCCGAACAACATTCGGTCACCAACATACATAACTCATAGTACTATATCGTCAACGAACGTTAAGCGTGCGGACCCTGCGGGTTCGAGAACTATGTAGACATGACCGAGACACCTCTCTGGTCAATAACCAATAGCGGGACCTGGATGCCCATATTGGCTCCTACATATTCTACGAAGATCTTTATTGGTCAGACCACATAACAACATACATTGTTCCCTTTGTCATCGGTATGTTACTTGCCGGAGATTCGATCGTCGGTATCTCAATACCTAGTTCAATCTCGTTACTGGCAAGTCTCTTTACTCGTTCCGTAATACATCATCTCGCAACTAACTCATTAGTTGCAATGCTTGCAAGGCTTATAGTGATGTGCATTACCGAGTGGGCCCAGAGGTACCTCTCCGACAATCGGAGTGACAAATCCTAATCTCGAAATACGCCAACCCAACAAGTACCTTTGGAGACACCTGTAGAGCACCTTTATAATCACCCAGTTACGTTGTGACGTTTGGTAGCACACAAAGTGTTCCTCCGGTAAACGAGAGTTGCATAATCTCATAGTCATAGGAACATGTATAAGTCATGAAGAAAGCAATAGCAGAATACTAAATGATCGAGTGCTAAGCTAACGGAATGGGTCAAGTCAATCACATCATTCTCCTAATGATGTGATCCCGTTAATCAAATGACAACTCATGTCTATGGCTAGGAAACATAACCATCTTTGATCAACGAGCTAGTCAAGTAGAGGCATACTAGTGACACTCTGTTTGTCTATGTATTCACACATGTATTACGTTTTCGGTTAATACAATTCTAGCATGAATAATAAACATTTATCATGAGAATAAGGAAATAAATAATAACTTTATTATTGCCTCTAGGGCATATTTCCTTCAGTCTCCCACTTGCACTAGAGTCAATAATCTAGTTCACATCGCCATGTGATTTAACACCAATAGTTCACATCACCATGTGATTAACACCCATAGTTCACATCGTCATGTGACCAACACCCAAAGGGTTTACTAGATTCAATAATCTAGTTCACATTGCAATGTGATTAACACCCAAAGAGTACTAAGGTGTGATCATGTTTTGCTTGTGAGAGAAGTTTAGTCAACGGGTCTGCCACATTCAGATCCATATGTATTTTGCAAATTTCTATGTCAACAATGCTCTGCACGGAGCTACTCTAGCTAATTTCACCCACTTTCAATATGTATTCAGATTGAGACTTAGAGTCATCTGGATCAATGTCAAAACTTGCATCGACGTAATCCTTTACGACGAACCTTTTTGTCACCTCCATAATCGAGAAACATATCCTTATTCCACTAAGGATAATTTTGACCGCTGTCCAGTGATCTACTCCTAGATCACTATTGTACTCCCTTGCCAAAATTAGTGTAGGGTATACAATAGATCTGGTACACAACATAGCATACTTTATAGAACCTATGGCTGAGGCATAGGGAATGACTTTCATCTCTTTCTATCTTCTGCCGTGGTCGGGCTTTGAGTCTTACTCAATTTCACACCTTGTAACACAGCCAAGAACTCTCTCTTTAACTGTTCCATTTTGAACTACTTCAAAATCTTGTCAAGGTATGTACTCATTGAAAAAACTTATCAAGTGTCTTGATCTATCTCTATAGATCTTGATGCTCAATATGTAAGCAGCTTCACCGAGGTCTTTCTTTGAAAAACTCCTTTCAAACACTCCTTTATGCTTTGCAGAATAATTCTACATTATTTCCGATCAACAATATGTCATTCACATATACTTATCAGAAATGCTGTAGTGCTCCCACTCACTTTTTTGTAAATACAGGCTTCACCGCAAGTCTGTATAAAACTATGCTTTGATCAACTTCTCAAAGCGTATATTCCAACTCCGAGATGCTTGCACCAGTCTATAGATGGATCGCTGGAGCTTGCATATTTTGTTAGCACCTTTAGGATTGACAAAACCTTCTGGTTGCATCATATACAACTCTTCTTTAATAAATCCATTAAGGAATGCAGTTTTGTTTATCCATTTGCCAGATTTCATAAAATGCGACAATTGCTAACATGATTCGGACAGACTTAAGCATCGCTACGGGTGAGAAGGTCTCATCGTAGTCAATCCCTTGAACTTGTCGAAAACCTTTCGCAACAAGTCGAGCTTTATAGACAGTAACATTACCGTCAGCGTCAGTCTTCTTCTTGAAGATCCATTTATTCTCGATGGCTTGCCGATCATCGGGCAAGTCAACCAAAGTCCACACTTTGTTCTCATACATGGATCCCATCTCAGATTTCATGGCCTCAAGCCATTTTGCGGAATCTGGGCTCACCATCGCTTCTTCATAGTTCGTAGGTTCGTCATGGTCTAGTAACATAACCTCCAGAACAGGGTTACCGTACCACTCTGGTGCAGATCTTACTCTGGTTGACCTACGAGGTTCAGTAACAACTTGATCTGAAGTTTCATGATCATCATCATTAACTTCCTCACTAATTGGTGTAGACGTCACAGGAACCGGTTTCTGTGATGAACTATTTTCCAATAAGGGAGCAGGTACTATTACCTCATCAAGTTCTACTTTCCTCCCACTCACTTATTTTGAGAGAAACTCCTTCTCTAGAAAGGATCCAAATTTAGCAACAAAAGTCTTGCCTTCAGATCTGTGATAGAAGGTGTACCCAACAGTTTCTTTTGGGTATCCTATGAAGACACATTTCTCCGATTCGGGTTCGAGCTTATCAGGTTGAAGCTTTTTCACATAAGCATCGCAGCCCCAAACTTTAAGAAACGACAACTTTGGTTTCTTGCCAAACCACAGTTCATAAGGCGTCGTCTCAACGGATTTCGATGGTGCCCTATTTAACGTGAATGCAGCCGTCTCTAAAGCATAACCCCAGAATGATAGCGGTAAATCAGTAAGAGACATCATAGATCGCACCATATCTAGTAAAATACGATTATGACGTTCGGACACACCATTACGATGTGGTGTTCCGGGTGGCACGAATTTGTGAAACTATTCCACATTGTTTTAATTGAAGACCAAACTCATAACTCAAATATTCGTCTCCGCGATCAGATTGTAGAAACTTTATTTTCTTGTCACGATGATTTTCTACTTCACTCTGAAATTCTTTGAACTTTTCAAAATGTTTCAGACTTATGTTTCATCAAGTAGATATACTCATATCTGCTCAAATTGTGAAGGTCAGAAAATAATGATACCCGTCGTGAGCCTAAACACTCATCGGATTGCATACATCAATATGTATTATTTCCAATAAGTCAGTTGCTCGCTCCATTGTTCCGGAGAACGGCGTTTTAGTCATCTTTCCCAAGAGGCATGGTTCGCAAGCATCAAGTGATTCATAATCAAGTGATTCCAAAAGCCCATCAGCATGGAGTTTCTTCATGCGCTTTACACCAATATGACCTAAACGACAGTGCCACAAATAAGTTGCGCTATCATTATTAACTTTGCATCTTTTGGCTTTAATATTATGAATATGTGTATCACTACGATCAAGATCCAACAAACCATTTTCATTGGGTGTATGACCATAGAAGGTTTTATTCATGTAAACAGAACAACAATTATTCTCTAACTTAAATGAATAACCGTATTGCAATAAACATGATCAAATCATATTCATGCTCAACGCAAACACCAAATAACACTTATTTAGGTTTAACACTAATCCCGAAAGTATAGGGAGTGTGCGATGATGATCATATCAATTCTTGGAACTACTTCCAACACACATCGTCACCTCGCCCTTTACTAGTTTCTGTTTATTCTGTAACTCCCGTTTCGAGTTACTACTCTTAGCAACTGAACTAGTATCAAATAACGCGGGGTTGCTATAAACACTAGTAAAGTACACATCAATAACATGTATATCAAATATACCTTTGTTCACTTTGCCATCCTTCTTATCCGCCAAATACTTGGGGCAGTTCCGCTTCCAGTGACCAGTCCCTTTGCAGTAGAAGCACTTAGCTCAGGCTTAGGTCCAGACTTGGGCTTCTTCACTTGAGCAGCAACTTGCTTGCCGTTCTTCTTGAAGTTCCCCTTCTTTCCTTTGCCCTTTTCTTGAAACTAGTGGTCTTGTTAACCATCAACACTTGATGTTTTTCTTGATTTCTACCTTCGTTGATTTCAGCATCACGAAGAGCTTGGGAATCGTTTCCGTTATGCCTTGCATATTATAGTTCATCACGAAGTTCTAGTAACTTGGTAATGGTGACTAGAGAATTCTGTCAATCACTATTTTATCTGGAAGATTAACTCCCACTTGATTCAAGCGATTGTAGTACCCAGACAATCTGAGCACATGCTCACTGCTTGAGCTATTCTCCTCCATCTTATTGGCAAAGTACTGTCAGAGGTCTCATACCTCTCAACATGGGCACGAGTATGAAATACCAATTTCAACTCTTGGAACATCTTATATGCTCCGTGGCGTTCAAAACATTTTTGAAGTCCCGGTTCTAAGCCTTAAAGCATGGTGCACTAAACTATCAAGTAGTCATCATACCAAGCTTTTGTCAAAACGTTCATAACGTCTGCATCTGCTCCTGCAATAGTTCTGTCATCTAGCGGTGCATCAAGGACAAAATACTTCTGTGCAGCAATGAGGTTAATCCTCAGATCACGGACCAAGTCCGCATCATTGCTACTAACATCTTTCAACTTAGTTTTCTCTAGGAACATATCAAAATAAAATAGGGGAACTAAACGCGAGCTATTGATCTACAACATAGATATGCTAATACTACCAGGACTAAGTTCATGATAAATTTAAGTTCAATTAATCATATTACTTAAGAACTCCCACTTAGATAGACATCCCTCTAATCCTCTAAGTGATCACGTGATCCAAATCAACTAAACCATGTCCAATCATCACGTGAGATGGAGTAGTTTCAATGGTGAACATCACTATGTTGATCATATCTACTATATGATTCACGCTCGACCTTTCGGTCTCAGTGTTCCGAGGCCATATCTGCATATGCTAGGCTCGTCAAGTATAACCTGAGTATTCCGCGTGTGCAACTGTTTTGCACCCGTTGTATTTGAACGTAGAGCTTATCACACCCGATCATCACGTGGTGTCTCAGCACGAAGAACTTTCGCAACGGTGCATACTCAGGGAGAACACTTATACCTTGAAATTTAGTGAGAGATCATTTTATAATGCTACCGTCGATCTAAGCAAAATAAGATGCATAAAAGATAAACATCACATGCAATCAATATAAGTGATATGATATGTCCATCATCATCTTGTGCTTGTGATCTTCATCTCCGAAGCACCGTCATGATCACCATCGTCACCGGCGCGACACCTTGATCTCCATCGTAGCATCGTTGTCGTCTCTCCAACTATTGCTTCTACGACTATCGCTACCGCTTAGTGATAAAGTAAAGCAATTACAGGGCGATTGCATTGCATACAATAAAGCGACAACCATATGGCTCCTGCCAGTTGCCGATAACTCGGTTACAAAACATGATCATCTCATACAATAAATATATCATCATGCCTTGACCATATCACATCACAACATGCCCTGCAAAAACAAGTTAGACGTCCTCTACTTTGTTGTTGCAAGTTTTACGTGGCTGCTACGGGCTGAGCAAGAACCGTTCTTACCTACGCATCAAAACCACAACGATAGTTTGTCAAGTTAGTGTTGTTTTAACCTTCTCAAGGACCGGGCGTAGCCACACTCGATTCAACTAAAGTTGGAGAAACTGACACCCGCTAGTCACCTGTGTGCAAAGCACGGCGGTAAAACTAGTCTCGTGTAAGCGTACGCGTAATGTCTGTCCGGGCCGCTTCATCCAACAATACCGCCGAACCAAAGTGTGACATGCTAGTAAGCATTATGACTTGTATCGCCTACAACTCACTTGTGTTCTACTCGTGCATATAACATCTACGCATAAAACCTGGCTCGGATGCCACCGTTGGGGAATGTAGTAATTTCAAAAAAAATCCTACGCACACGCAAGATCATGGTGATGCATAGCAACGAGAGGGGAGAGTGTTGTCTACGTACCCTCGTAGACCGTAAGCGGAAGCGTTTTATCAACGCGGTTGATGTAGTCGTACGTCTTCACGATCCGACCGATCCAAGTACCGAACGCACGGCACCTCCGAGTTCTGCACACGTTCAGCTCGATGACGTCCTCGCCTTTCTCGATCCAGCAAGAGGGGCGAAGTAGTAGATGAGTTCCGGCAGCACGACGGCGTGGTGATGGTGTTGATGAAGAACAATCTCTGCAGGGCTTCGCCTAAGCACTACGAAAACTATGACGGAGGCTAAACTAGAGGGGACGGGGTTGCCGGCACACGGCTTGGTGTTTCTTGATGTCTCTTGGGTGCTAGCCCTACCCCTCTATTTATATGTTGAGCCTTGGGGTCAAAACTTGGAGTAAAAGCCTCCACAAAGTCGGTTTCACCCGAAAGGCAAGAGTCCTTCTCAGACTCCAGGGCCAGACGCCAGGGTTCCCGGCGTCTGGACCCAGACGCCAGGGACCCTGGCGTCTGGCCCCTGGACTCCGCAAAACTTCCTTTTGCACTTTCCAAAAACCTCGTGGGCTTTCCCCTTTGGCCCAGATAAAGTGTTCTCGTGCCCAAACATTTCGGGAAACATTCGGAACCCCTTCCGATGGATTCCGGAACCTTTCCGGAGATCAAACACTACTATCCACACATCAATCTTTATTTCCGGACCATTCCGGAGTTCCTCGTCATATCCGTGATCTCATCCAAAACTCCGAACAACATTCGGTCACCAACATACATAACTCATAGTACTATATCGTCAACGAACGTTAAGCGTGCGGACCCTATGGGTTCGAGAACTATGTAGACATGACCGAGACACCTCTCTGGTCAATAACCAATAGCGGGACCTGGATGCCCATATTTGCTCCTACATATTCTACGAAGATCTTTATCGGTCAGACTGCATAACAACATACGTTGTTCCCTTTGTCATCGGTATGTTACTTGCTCGAGATTCGACCGTCGGTATCTCAATACCTAGTTCAATATCGTTATCGGCAAGTCTCTTTACTCGTTTCGTAATACATCATCCCGCAACTAACTCATTAGTTGCAATGCTTGCAAGGCTTATAGTGATGTGCATTACCGAGTGGGCCCAGAGATACCTCTCCGACAATCGGAGTGACAAATCCTAATATCGAAATACGCCAACTCAACAAGTACCTTCGGAGACACCTGTAGAGCACATTTCTATTACTCTTGAAGGTTGGAGACTCCTAGGCGGTAGGAGTCTTTCGGAGAGGAATCGACCATTGTGATTGAAGGAAATATGCCCTAGAGGCAATAATAAAGTTATTATTTATTTCCTTATTTCATGATAAATGTTTATTATTCATGCTAGAATTGTATTAACCGGAAACTTGATACATGTGTGAATACATAGACAAACAGAGTGTCACTAGTATGCCTCTACTTGACTAGCTTGTTGAATCAAAGATGGTTAAGTTTCCTAGCCATAGACATGAGTTGTCATTTGATTAACAGAATCACATCATTAGAGAATGATGTGATTGACTTGACCCATTCCCGTTAGCTTAGCACTTGATCGTTTAGTATGTTGCTATTGCTTTCTTCATGACTTATACATGTTCCTATGAATATGAGATTATGCAACTCCTGTTTACCGGAGGAACACTTTGTGTGCTACCAAACGTCACAACGTAACTGGGTGATTATAAATGTGCTCTACAGGTGTCTCCGAAGGTACTTGTTGAGTTGGCGTATTTCGAGATTAGGATTTGTCACTCCGATTGTCGGAGAGGTATCTCTGGGCCCTCTCGGTAATGCACATCACTATGAGCCTTGCAAGCAATGTGACTAATGAGTTAGTTGCGAAATGATGCATTATGGAACGAGTAAAGAGACTTGCCGGTAACAAGATTGAACTAGGTATTGAGATACCGATGATCGAATCTCGGGCAAGTAACATACCGATGACAAAGGGAACAACGTATGTTGTTATGCGGTTTGACCGATAAAGATCTTCGTAGAATATGTAGGAGCCAATATGAGCATCTAGGTTCCGCTATTGGTTATTGACCGGAGACGTGTATCGGTCATGTCTACATAGTTCTCGAACCCGTAGGGTCCGCACGCTTAACGTTCGGTGACGATTTGTATTATGAGTTTATGTGTTTTGATATACCGAAGGTAGTTTGGAGTCCTGGATGAGATCGGGGACATGACGAGGAGTCTCGAAATGGTCGAGACGTAAAGATCGATATATTGGACGACTATATTCGGACATCGGAAAGGTTCCGAGTGATTCGGGTATTTTTCGGAGTACCGGGGAGTTACGGGAATTTGCCGGGGAGTATGTGGGCCTTATTGGGCTTTAGGGGAAAGAGAGAGGGGAGGCTGCGCGCCCCCCCAATGACTAGTCCGAATTGGACTAGGGGGAGGGGCGGCGCCCCTCCTTCCTTCTCTTCCCTCTTCCCCTTCCTTGTCTCTTACTCCTACTACTTGGAAGGGGAGGAATCCTACTCCCGGTGGGAGTAGGACTCCTCCAGGGCGCGCCATAGGGGCCGGCCCTCTCCCCCTCCTCCACTCCTTTATATACGTGGCCAGGGGGCACCCCATAGAGACAACAATTGATCTCTTGATCTCTTAGCCGTCTGCGGTGCCCCCCTCCACCATATTCCACCTCGATCATATTGTAGCGGTGCTTAGGCGAAGCCCTGCATCGGTAGCAACATCATCACCGTCATCACGCCGTCGTGCTGACGGAACTCTCCCGTGAAGCTCTGCTGGATCGGAGTTCGCAGGACGTCATCGAGCTGAACGTGTGCTGAACTCGGAGGTGCCGTACGTTCGGTACTTGGATCGGTCGGATCGTGAAGACGTACGACTACATCAACCGCGTTGTGCTAACGCTTCCACTTTCGGTCTACAAGGGTACGTGGACATACTCTCCCCTCTCATTGCTATGCATCACCATGATCCTGTGTGTGCGTAGGGATTTTTTTTTGAAATTACTACATTCCCCAACAGCAGCTCCCCCAATCGACGGTGAGGGAGAAATCGCCCCCCCTAGCGGCGTGGCGGCGGAATCAGTCGCGGGGAGAGGAAAAAGGGTAGGGCAACCGTCCAAATAAGGCCAACCCCAAAGATTTCATATGTGCCGAAAAAGGCATCGGACAACCGACAGAGGTTGGATGTCCGGGCACTAGACGTGCCGGGCGACGGACGACCGGAGTAACTCGGACGTCTGAGACCTGGGTAGTGCTTTGGGTTGTGCACGATTTCTGCACAGCAACCGGACATCCGAGTGACGCCGGACGACCGGAAGCTGTGAGTCATCGGACGTCCGATAACTGTCGGACGACCGGTGGCAAAAGTTTTGGCAGACAGCACAGGAAATATCTAGATGAACCAAAATACAAGAATGGGTACATGAAAAAAAATACTATGGGCAATTAGACATGTAAGATACCACATGGTGAGCAACTAGACAGACATGTTAAGAACCCCAAACATGATTGGACATCCTCTCTTTTGAGGAGAGTCGGTGGCCAATAGGCCACCATGTGCGAGTATAAGTGTCGTGATGCCGCGAAGATAGTGTCCTTGGGCTCAATAACACCACTCCATCATTTAAAGTACCATAGTTCGAAGAACATGGTAACTTTGAGAGTGTTTGTTCTATTTATGCATTATATAGGGCGAGAGTACTCATGAGTTGAGTGTCTCCCCCTAAACATATGCCTACATCTAAACAAGACATGAAGTGAATGCATGGATGGGTACTAGATTTCACATAATGTTGTCAAGCTCCAAGATACCAAGTCCACATGATCTCTCAAGAAATGATACCTAATATCAATGTGCTTGGTGCGGGTATGATCTTTGGGATTCTCAGAATATTGATGGCACTTTCATTATCACATAGAAGAGGCACATGTCTATAGGTGATACCGTAATCCTTCAAAGTTTGCCTCATCCATAGTAATTGAGTTGCACAACTGGCGGTTGCAATGTATTCGGCTTCGGCAGTGGAGAGGGCAACACAATTTTGTTTCTTCGAGGACCAACTTACCAAGGAGCGTCTAAGAAATTGACATGCACCGGAGGTGGACTTACGATCCACTTTGTCTCCAGCCCAATCCGCATCCGTGTACCCAATGAAATCAAACTTAGCATCCTTGGGGTACCATAGACCCAACTTTGGGGTGTGAACAAGGTATCTAAGAATATGCTTAACCGCCTTATGATGACTTTCCCTAGGGGAAGCTTGAAATCTAGCACACATGCATACACTGAACATGATGTCTGGTCTAGATGCACAAAGATAAATCAATGAACCAATCATAGAGCGGTAAGTAGATGGGTCGAAAGGGATACCATTTGTGTCTTCAGTGAGTACAGTTTTGGTTGGCATGGGTGTATTACATAGACTAGCATCAGACATCCCAAACTTCTCTAGAATATCCTTGAGGTACTTTGCTTGAGACAAGAAAATTCCTTCTTGAAATTGTTGAATTTGGAATCCGAGAAAGAATTTCAAATCTGCATTGAGTGACATCTCAAAGTTCTTGGTCATGGAAGTCGCAAACTTCTTGCACAAATGAATGTTAGGAGAACCAAAAATGATATCATCTACATAGATTTGGCATAAGATCAAATCACCCTTGTCCCTCTTAGTAAAAAGAGTGGGATCGATCACCCCTCTCACAAAAACCATCATCGAGTAAAAACTTTTGAAGATGATCATACCAAGCACGAGGTGCTTGTTTGTGGCCATACAAAGCCTTATGAAGTTTATACACATAGTCTTTGTGATCGGGATCAACGAACCCAGGTGGTTGTGATACATATACTTCTTGTAGAGGACCGTTAAGGAAAGCACTCTTCACATCCATTTGATGTAATGTAAAACCATTGAAAGCAACATAAGCAAGTAAGATGCGAATAGATTCAAGACAGGCAACGGGAGCAAAGGTGAAAGGATCGATACGGTCGACTAGAGGGGGGGGGTGAATAGGAGACTACAAATTTTACTCTTTCTTGTCAATTTTAAGGCTTAGCGGATAAAAAGGGTTCACTAGATATGCAACTAGGTGAACACAACCTATATGACAAGCAAGCTCTAAGCTAAGTATCCTAGGCAACAAACTAATTAGCAAGCCAACAAGCATACAAGGCTAAGTAAAGTGTGGGAAAGGATTAACCACAAGTGAGACGAGGACGCGGATTTTATCCCGAAGTTCACTCTTCCTTGGGGAAGAGCTACTCTCCGTTTGGAGCGGTGCCGGAGCCAAAGCTTGCGGAACGCCACCGAAGGCTCACCGTAATCTCCTTCGAGTCACCCCCAACGGATGAGCCTCGAATCACTCGGGGTTGGTCTTGAAGGCGACCACCACACCTTTACAAACTTCTCCGGAGCACACCACAAGCAAGGAAGCTTCCGGAGGAACCTCTAACCGCCTAGGAGCCCAAGCTCCAAGAGTAACAAGTCATGGTGGATGAATGTTGCGGGGAATGCGATTTGGGTTGGTCAAAGTGTAGATCGGGTCTTGCTCTCCCAATCCCCAGAGTTTCAACAAGATTGGGTGGAGGGATTGAGAGTAGTGAGCAAAATGGGGTGTAGCAATGGAGGAGCTCAACAAGACATTAGGGTTAAAAGATGGAGGAGGAAGAAGGGGGCTTTTATAGTGTTCTTAGCCGGGAGGGGATTTCTGCCCGTTGGACCCCGTGCGCACGGGCCAAGTCAGCCCCGTGCGCACGGGGTGTCCAGTGAGGTGCGAGGTACCCCGTGCGCACGGGCCAAGTCAGCCCCGTGCGCACAGGGTGTCCAGTGAGTTTCGAGGTACCCCGTGCGCACGGGCCAAGTCAGCCCCGTGCGCATGGGGTGTCCAGAAATATTCTGACTACCCCGTGCGCACGGGGGTCAGAGACCTCGTGCACACGGGGTGTCCAGAAGATTTCTGATGAAACATCACAGGACACCACGGCAAAGCACACAACAAGTGGAATATCTGAGGAGGTGTAGGAGGGCTAGTGTATCTGTCTTGGAGGCATTCCCACACGACACTAATTCCACGAAGACCCCTCTTGATAGTGCGGTTTTACCTACGACTCAAATCGAACCAAAACGAAAAACCTTCGAGTCGCCGGTAACCACGCCTTTGATCTTTTTGGACTGGGGGGTCGCACACCTCCATCCATGGACACCTTGGAACCAACGTCCTGAGATAAACTTTAGCAACCAACATTAGTTCCACTAACCACATTTTCATCACACCAAAATATAATCTAAGTGATACTTGCACTTTCAATCTCCCCCTTTTTGGTGCATTGATGACAACATAGTTAGGACATGGCATATAGGATACAACTTAAGTAAGCAGCCATGCGACAATAGTTGATCAAAGGAGCTCCCCCTATATATGTGCAAGAAAAAAAATGCTTGATTATGCATCAAGCACACACATATGAGGCTCCCCCTAGATCCCCATTGTCAAGGCATGTGATCAACATAATAAAACCCAACACGGTGCCTAGATCACATGCAAGTGTGGTGAGCAGAAAATGTGAGACTAACATATAGAAGCTTGATCATACTCCACAAGATACATCAACATAAGCATAGATAAATTCCATAAGGTAGATAGTCTCTCACATAGACTAGGTAGCTCACGACCACACAGCGAAAGCAAGTATAAATAAGAGTATCTCAAGCCAAATAAACACAACCAAAACAAACGAGACACGAAGAAACGAGGCCTTGAGATCTCACCCAACTGAAACCAACTGCAAATGCCCCTAATAGAACACTTCTCCCCCTTTGTCATCAAGACAACAAAAAGGGAAAAGGCGATGCTAACGAGACTCTAGACAAGAGGAGGTGCGCTCGAAGCATCATCATCATCATCAAAGTGCCATCCCCCCAAGGGAAAAGAACGAGCTGTGGCCACACTGTCGATGTCCTCGGACCCTGGACCAACCTCCTCACCAGCTGCAGCACGCTCAGCCTTCTCCTGACGCCTCACCAGCTTGCCCTTGTTGATCTCCTTGACCTGACGGCGCTGAATGGACTGACACATTTTGAACATGTTGCTCACGGTCTTCAGAAGAGACTTCTTCTCCTCTCTGGTGAAACTGGCATCAGTAGCAACCTGCTTCCCTTTGCTACGCGGAATCCGCACATAGGATGAACATCCCTCAGTGTAGGTAGCACGATCCTCAGGCCTGGGGTTGCGCCCCTTCTTGGGAGGCACATATGGTGGAGGAGCAGCCGGAAGCCAGTTGGAATCACGCTTCGGAAAGGAGGTGCGGTACTTGGCAATGTACCTGGCGGGACAGACGGACTCAATCAAAGCTTGGATGAACGGAGCATAGATGCATGACTTGTTCTCCTGAACACACTGCCTGATCTCAAAGAACATGAAGTCCAGAACATCCACTTTCTTCTTGTTATGAAGTTAGACAAAGATATCCAACATGGAGCTCCTCAGATTGTGAGAGTCCTCGGTCCTAGGATTAAGCGTGTACCTAAGAATGTGACCCATAGTATCATAGGTTGGCTTCAAATGTTTGATAGAACCGGTGGTGAAGGCCTTGTCTGGCTTGTAAGCAAAAGCAATCTCATCCTTTTCTCTACCTGTCTCACGAACACGACCATACTCAGGATGCTCCTCAGCAAAGAACCGATACGGAATGATGTCAGAGAACTTGGCCATGAAGGCCTCACACTCATATGTGCCAGACATCCAAGTCATAGTGCGAGCCTCATCACTGTGGAAGTATACAGTGGCAAAGAACTGCATCACAAGATCTTCACTGAACGGATGGTGGAAGGCGATGAACGGGATCAAGCCAAGCCTCCCAAGAGCACTATACACACCGGGATAGGTATGATCATTGTCTCGAAGAGCCTCCACATTGATTTGCTTGTGGGGGGCAAACTTGTTTTTCTTGGTCATGATCAGCTCAGAGAACACCTGGTGTTGAAAATCATTCTTGAATCTTGGGTCAACCCCTACATCAGTGTTTGGCACATAGGGGAAATCCTGCCTGCAAGCCCAAAGCTCTGGCTTGGTCCACTTAGAGAGAGGTAGATTCTTGACATTCCGACCTCCTGGGACACATGTTCCTCTCCTCCTCCTCATCAACATCATCAGCAGAATCATCCTCATCTTCTATCTCTGCATCTGCGGGGTTCTCATAGTGAGCATCTTCCTGCGAATCATACTCCTCTTCTGAATCCTCGGAGGCTTCAATCACTGGCTGCTTGGAGGCGGTACGGCAAACACGGCCCATCTCAGAGCCCTGACCACTTCCTTCGGACGGCTGACGAGAAGCCAAAGAGAATTCCCTGGAACCTGCCTTGGTGCGCTTGCGACGGAGCTCGGACCTCTTGTCAGCAGAGTCTGAAACACAACAGCAACAAAACACAACAAACACGAGAGACACAAATAAGTACAAGTGCTCGAGAAGCTGGCGAGGAATGGAAGATAGAGAAGAAACAGGACTGGCACCACTGTGTACCCCGTGCACACGGGGGTCTGACCACCGTGGACACGGGGTCCCGTGCGCATGGTACAAGGCCCGTGGACACGGGGGCCCCGTGCGCACGGTACAAGGCCCGTGGACACGGGGTTCGCCCAGCGGCAACCACTTCCAGATCGAGATCCGGGAGTGAGTGCGGCAGGGAGAACTGCCACAGTAATGCCCATCCGCCCCTAGTCTACCACAAGGGAACGACTGGCCTAGACTAGTAGAGGAGGAAACCCTAGACTAAAACAGATCCAAAGGAGGAAAAAGAAGAACAAGGGGAGGGGGATACCAGAGGAGGACCCCATCCCGGAAGATCTCCACGGAGCAGCGAAGTCCCACGGCGCACGGAGGAGCACCGGCGACAAGGAGGCGACGGCGGCGGCCTGGAGGCGATCTGGGGCGTGGAGGGGGTGACTGGGTGGGAAAGAACCCAAACCCCCCACGTCCCACCTCTTCAGGGCCAGAAACCGCAGACCCCGTGTGCACGGGCTAAAGGCCCCGTGCGCACGGGGGCCCGTGCGCATGGTACAAGGGCCGTGGGCACGGGGTCCCCGTGCGCACGGTACAAGGGCCGTGGGCATGGGGTATCCAGAGGATTTTGACAGGAAGAAGCTTGTTGGGTTATGGCTGAATGCAAATTCTTACCAAGACCCCAAAGAGCATTCCCGCCTCACTTCTGAACACGTCGCAGAAGAAATCCAACACTACTAGAAAGGAGTATGTGTAGCACTTGCACTGGAAGAGACTCGAGAAAACACACACTCACGGAAACACGAACACAAGGACAAGAAGAACCACACAAACAAAAGACAAAAACGATCCAACCTCCAACGGAGGGCGGTGGCCGAAGCCACCATGTTTGAGTTTGTTTGGTATGGCACCGCGAAGATATGAACCTTGGGTCCAAGACCAATACTCATCTTTGAAGCACAAATGCCATCTTCAAATGGCTAATGTGAAAGATTTTGATCAATTTATGCACTAGTAGGATAAGATAGCTCATTAGTTGAGCTAGCTCCCCCTACTTAGGTGCCTACATCTAAAACAAGATACTAGTAGAGTATGTGTGTGTATGCAAGAACCTCAATCCAAGTTACTTATATCCACGATATTCAGCTCATGCCTTAACTTGCGGAATCTTGCTTCATCAAGTGGCTTGGTAAAAATGTCGGCAAGTTGCTTCTCGGTGTTGACATGGAATAAATCAATGTCTCCCTTGGCCACATGATCTCGAATGAAGTGATGACGAATCTCGATATGTTTGGTTCGGCTATGTTGCACTGGATTGTCGGCGATCTTGATTGCACTTTCATTGTCACAAAATAGAGGCACTTTGTCACATTTGACACCATAATCCATCAAAGTTTGCCTCATCCATAATAATTGTGCACAACAACTTCCTGCAGCAATGTACTCGGCCTCGGCGGTTGAAAGGGACACACAATTCTGCTTCTTTGAAGACCAACTTACCAATGACCTCCCTAGGAATTGACAAGACCCGGAAGTGGACTTGCGGTCTACCTTGTCTCCGGCCCAATCCGAATCCGAATATCCTAATAACTTGAAAGTTGCTCCTTTGGGGTACCAAAGGCCCAAGTTTGGGGTATGAACCAAATATCGAAGGATTCTTTTCACTGCCGAAAAATGGCTCTCCTTGGGAGCGGATTGAAATCTTGCACACATACACACACTCAACATAATATCCGGCCTAGATGCACAAAGGTAAAGCAAAGAACCGATCATAGAGCGATATACCTTTTGATCCACATATTTACCATTGGGATCAAGATTAAGTTGGCCATTTGTGGGCATGGGCGTCTTCATGGGCTTGACATCTTGCATTTTGAACCTCTTGAGCATGTCTTGAATATAAAGTGCTTGGTTGATGAAGGTTCCTCCTCTCAATTGCTTCACTTGAAATCCGAGGAAAAACTTTAAGTCTCCCATCATGCTCATAGCAAATTCCTTGGTCATAAGATTCTCAAACTCAACGTTAATAGCATGGTTAGTGGAACCAAAAATAATATCATCAACATATATTTGGCACAGAAACAATTCTCCTTTTACCCTCTTCGTGAAGAGAGTGGAATCTATTAACCCGATCTGGAACCCCTTCTCGCTTAAGAACGCCGTAAGGTGATCATACCAAGCACGAGGTGCTTGTTTAAGTCCATAGAGCGCCTTATGGAGTTCATAAACGTGAGAGGGGTGATCGGGGTCTTCGAAACCGGGAGGTTGTTTGACATACACCAACTCCTTAAGAGGACCATTAAGAAATGCACTCTTCACATCCATTTGATACAATTTGAAATCATGATGTGAAGCATATGCAAGCAAGATACGAATGGACTCAAGACGGGCAACGGGGGCAAAGGTTTCACCGAAGTCCAAACCTTGAACTTGGGTGAACCCTTGTGCCACTAACCTTGCCTTGTTTCTAGTGACTTGTCCATGCTCATCTTGTTTGTTCTTAAAGATCCACTTTGTTCCAATGACATTATGATGTTCTTTGGGTCTCTTCACGAGAGTCCATACTTTGTTGCGGGTGAAGTTGTTGAGTTCTTCATGCATGGCATTTACCCAATCCGGGTCGTCAAGTGCATCTTCAACCTTAAGGGGCTCAACACAAGAGACAAACGAGTGATGTTCACAAAAGTTTGCCAAACGTCTACGAGTAGTTACCCCTTTGTTGATGCTTCCATAAATGTTGTCGGTGAGATGTTGAAGATGCTTTAACTTGGCGGCCGCTTTTTGCACTTTGAGGGTAAGCTCTTCTTCACTTGGTTTTGAACTTGTGGAAGAAGCTTGGCCTTGAGAATGCTTTAGCCTTGGAGACACCCTTCTCTTCACAACCTCTAGTTCTTGATCACTTGTATGTGATGATGTGGAAGACACTTGAGGTTGGGATTGATCTTGATCTTGATCTTGATCAAGAGCTTGACCTTGGGCCTCACGGATTGGTTCTTCGCCATTTGGTTGGGCTTGCCCTTGATCTTGCTCGGGAACATGAGGGACTTGATCTTGTTCTTGGATAGGTTCATGATTTTCCATAGCATCTTGACCTTGTGGTGGCGGTGATGACTTCCCTTGTGGAGAATCCACAAGAGGGGCTCTTACTCCTTCTTCTTCTACTTGGACTTGGGGTGTTTCTTGTGGACGAATGTGGCCTATCCCCATAGTCCTTATAGCTTGTGAAGGAGCCTCATCACCTACAACACTAGGAACAATTTGCTCCGCACGGGAACCATTATCTTCATCAAACTCCACATTTACCGTTTCCTCAATACATCCGGTGGATTTGTTGAGAACACGGTAAGCATGCGAGTTTGATGCATATCCAACAAATATGCCCTCATAAGTTTTAGGCGCAAACTTAGCTAAACGGGATTTCTTATTTAGAATGAAACACTTACAACCGAATACTCGAAAGTATTTGACGTTAGGCTTTCTCCTGATTAGGAGTTCGTAGGGAGTCTTGTTCTTGAGCTTACGAAGATAAAGCCGGTTTGTAGCATGGCACGCGGTGTTGATGGCTTCAGCCCAAAGCTTGTATGGAGACTTGTACTCGTCAAGCATGGTCCTTGCCATCTCAATGAGAGTCCGGTTCTTCCTTTCTGCAACACCATTTTGTTCGGGAGTGTATGGCACGGCATATTGATGCTTGATCCTCTCATCGCTCAAGAACTCGTTCATAGTGTAATTTTTGAACTCGGTGCCGTTGTCACTTCGAATTGCCTTGATCTCACAATTATGTTGACATTGAGCTTCTTTGGCAAAGTTGATGAAGGTGTCTTGAGTTTCATCTTTATTCTTGAGGAAGAACACCCATGTATATCTTGTATAGTCATCGACAATGACAAGGCAATACCTCCTCCCTCCCAAACTATCATAAGATGGAGGCCCAAAGAGATCCAATTGAATGAGCTCGAGAGGCCTCAAAGTGGTAATGATAGTTGACACCTTATGAGCTTTTTCATGAAGTTTTCCGGCAATGCACGCACTACAAGGACGATCTTTGGCAAAAGACACATTGGTTAGTCCAAGGATGTGCTCCCCCTTTAAGAGAGCTTGTAAATTTCTCATGCCAACGTGTGCTAGCCGGCGATGCCAAAGCCACCCCACGTCGGCCTTGGCCATTAGACATGTTGCAAGATAAGTTTTCTCATTTGAGAAATCAACCACGTAAAGGTTGTCTTCAACATGCCCAACAAAGACCACTTTGAGATTGCTTCTCTTAAACACGGTCACATGAAATTCACCGAAATGAGAATCATAACCGGCACGAGCCAATTGAATCGTAGAAAGTAAATTGTAGTGAAGAGATTGAACAAGCATGACATTCTAAGTGATGCATCACTAGAGATTACCACCTTGCCCAAACCCAATACCTTGCCCTTGCTATTGTCACCAAAAGAGATGTTTGAAGTGGCCTTGAGCGAATCAATGAACTCCACAAGCATCTCCCTCTCTCCGGTCATATGATTGGTGCAACCACTATCGATCACCCATTGTGTTCCACCGGAGGTATAGTCCTACAAGAATCAAGCTTTGATTTTAGGTCCCCATTTTGCAATGGGTCCTAGAGAGTTAGCAATAAGGGTCTTAGGAACCCAAATAGTCCAAGCATAATCATCATAGTTAGTGCCAACAAATTTAGCAAAGGTATGACCATCATTTCCTCTCATGAGGACATAAGATGGGTTGTTCTTGCCGGCAAACTCTTTGGGAATGGCCTTGTCCCTAGTGACCTTGCCATCCCCGACATTCCCTTTTTCCTTCTCCTTCTCCTTGTGTCCTTCATGAACAAATGCTATATTTTGTTGGGGAGGAGAAGTAGGACCGATCTTCTTCTTGTTGCTCTTCTTCTTGGTCTTCTTCTTCTTAGAAGAGGGGTCAAACCCAATTCCCTCCTTGGCAACACACTCCTTTTGGTTGCTCAAGAGGTCATTGAGGTTTTTCTCCCCTTGAATGCATGACACAAGCCCTTTCTCAATTTGGGCTTTTAACTTCTTATTCTCCTCTTGGAGAGAGGTGCAATCATGAGCAAAGTTAGCCGTACAAATTCATCATTTAAATCAATATGAGGGACGGAAGTAAGAGCCTTAATGGTTGTAGCTTTAAGTTGAGCATACGACTCAGTGAGGGCAATGAGGTCACCTTTGACAACCTTGGAACTAGTCACAAGGAGCTCATGTTCCTCAACAAGTCTCGTGTGATCAACTAGAAGCTTTTCAACCCTTACTTTAAGGGCATCGTTGTTCTCAAGAGCAAGTTGCAACGCATCATCGGTTTTAACGAAGTCAATTTTATGAGAAGACAAGGCTTCCTCAAGTGATGCTCTCATGACACTCTCTTCATATAGCTCGTGCTTGAAGAGTTCGACTCTCTCTTTTTCCTCTATGAGGAGGTTTTCAACGTTCTCAATAAAATCATCGCGTTCGGCGAGTGATTTAAGGAGATCACTAAAACGAGCACGAGCTTCACCATGAAGAGTGTTCATGAAAGCCATCAAGGATTCCTCATCATTATCCACACCATCATCACACTCATCCTCCACTATCTCACATGAAACATTGGGAGTGTGGATGAAGGGTTTTTGAGAGTTTGACTTTGTTTTTACCTCTTTGGCCATGAGGCAATGATGAGTGAACGGCTTGTCCTCGTTGGGAGAGTCGAAGAGGCCGGTGGTGGAGGAGGAGGTAGTGGCATGCATGGCAATGGCGGCCGTGCCCACATAATCATCATCACCGTCATCTTCATCTCCGGACATGTACTCCTCATGAACAAGAGTGCAAATTTCCGGGACCATGAACAAGCCTTGTCATCTTTCCTCTTGGAAAACTTGGTGAACTTCTTCTTCTTGAGCGCAAGCTTCTCGGACTTGTCTTCACGTCTCTCATAAGGACAATCGTGCACAAAATGTCTTGGGCTATCACAATTGTAGCATTTTATTCGTCCAAACGATCTTCCTTGCAGATTCTTTCCTTTGTTTGCCATGGTCCCGGAATATTTCTTGACCAAGAGAGCCAAGTCTTCCGCAAAGTCATTTGCTGGGCATGAGGTGTCAACATCTTCCTCACAAGTCTCTTCAACAACTTCTTCATCCCTTGAGGGTTGGGCAACTACTTTCTTGGCCTTTAATGCAAGATTTGAGTTCTTGGTGGCTTGAGCTATGGCAAAGGTCTTCTTGGACTTGGTCTCCAAAAGAACATGAGTTGAGAAAGTGGATACAACTTGTGCCGCGGTCAACTTTTGATAGTCCGGGCGTTGATGTATCATCATCATCACCATGGTATGTTCTGTGAGAACCATAGCATCAATGAACTTGTCCTTAATGAAATCATCATTCGCCCAAGTGCACCCAAAGGTTCTCAAATTGAGCACAAGAGACTTCAACCTTCGATATACCTCTTCCGCAGACTCACCCTCATTTCTCACAAATAGGTTGACTTCTTGGTTGAGCAAAGCCAACCGAGATCTTCGAATTGCTTCATCACCTTCGAGGGCCTCCTCAAGGCAATCCCAAATTTCCTTGGCGGTCTTGAGGAGAGCAATGGAGTCACTATAGTCATCGGTCACCGCGGTGCGCAACATGTGGTGGGCGGTAGCATTGAGTTGATCATCAACTGCTTCTCTTGGAGTGAGATTCATGGGATCCTTGGGGTTGAAACCATTGACCACAATCCACCATAGTTGTGTAGATGCACTGCGAATATGAGACTCCATATCTAGCTTCCACTTAGCAAACGCGTTAGCTTTCAAAGGGGGCGGAGGCCCCACAGGATTAATGCGAGGGTGCTGCAAGGGTTGTGGTGAGTAAAATGGTTCCACGGCATTGTACTTGGGAACTTGAGTGCGAGCCGGGGATGCAAGAGGTTCTCTCGAATCATCCGCATCATGAACCGCATTTGGATCAAATGAGTTTGAGGCGGATGTCGAGGGCTTTAAGCGAGCATCAATTTCCTCCTTGACCGAGGAGCGAACTTCTTTCAACATAGAAGTTTTGAGGTCCGCAAACATTGAAAGAATATCGGCCGCGGTCAACGGGGCACCCGGGTTAATGGGGGCAATGGGAGCAACGGCCGGAGCAACAAGTGCGTCGGCCGCGGCGGGGGGTAGGTTTTGACCATCCTCCGCAAGTGGTGCGACACCTCCCTCATTCCCTAGATCGGCCATATCCTCTAAGGTTGTAAAACCTTATATTAGAGCACGAGGCTCTGATACCAATTGAAAGGATCGATACGGTCGACTAGAGGGGGGGGGGGGTGAATAGGAGACTACAAATTTTACTCTTTCTTGTCAATTTTAAGGCTTAGCGGATAAAAAGGGTTCACTAGATATGCAACTAGGTGAACACAACCTATATGACAAGCAATCTCTAAGCTAAGTATGCTAGGCAACAAACTAATTAGCAAGCCAACAAGCATACAAGGCTAAGTAAAGTGCGGGAAAGGATTAACCACAAGTGAGACGAGGACGCGGATTTTATCCCGAAGTTCACTCTTCCTTGGGGAAGAGCTACTCTCCGTTTGGAGCGGTGCCGGAGCCAAAGCTTGCGGAATGCCACCGAAGGCTCACCGTAATCTCCTTCGAGTCACCCCCAACGGATGAGCCTCGAATCACTCGGGGTTGGTCTTGAAGGCGACCACCACACCTTTACAAACTTCTCCGGAGCACACCACAAGCAAGGAAGCTTCCGGAGGAACCTCTAACCGCCTAGGAGCCCAAGCTCCAAGAGTAACAAGTCATGGTGGATGAATGTTGTGGGGAATGCGATTTGGTTTGGTCAAAGTGTAGATCGGGTCTTGCTCTCCCAATCCCCAAAGTTTCAACAAGATTGGGTGGAGGGATTGAGAGTAGTGAGCAAAATGGGGTGTAGCAATGGAGGAGCTCAACAAGACATTAGGGTTAAAAGATGGAGGAGGAAGAAGGGGGGTTTTATAGTGTTCTTGGCCGGGAGGGGATTTCTACCCCTTGGACCCCGTGCGCACGGGCCAAGTCAGCCCCGTGCGCACGGGGTGTCCAGTGAGGTGCGAGGTACCCCGTGCGCACGGGCCAAGTCAGCCCCATGCGCACAGGGTGTCCAGTGAGTTTCGAGGTACCCCGTGCGCACGGGCCAAGTCAGCCCCGTGCGCACGGGGTGTCCAGAAATATTCTGACTACCCCGTGCGCACGGGGGTCAGAGACCCCGTGCACACGGGGTGTCCAGAAGATTTCTGATGAAACATCACAGGACACCACAGCAAAGCACACAACAAGTGGAATATCTGAGGAGGTGTAGGAGGGCTGGTGTATCTGTCTTGGAGGCATTCCCACACGACACTAATTCCACGAAGACCCCTCTTGGTAGTGCGGTTTTACCTACGACTCAAATCGAACCAAAACGAAAAACCTTCGAGTCGCCGGTAACCACGCCTTTGATCTTTTTGGACTGGGGGGTCGCACACCTCCATCAATGGACACCTTGGAACCAACGTCCTGAGATAAACTTTAGCAACCAACATTAGTTCCACTAACCACATTGTCATCACACCAAAATATAATCTAAGTGATACTTGCACTTTCAAAAGGTCTCACCAAACTCCAAACCTTCAACTTGTAAGTACCCTTGTGCCACTAACCTTGCCTTGTTGCGGATGATTACACCATTCTCATCTTGCTTGTTCTTGAAAATCCATTTTGTTCCACTGACATTGTGTTCCGTAGTTGGTCTCTTGACTAATGACCACACTTGGTTGCATTCAAAGTTGTTCAACTCTTCTTGCATAGCAATGAGCCAATCGTTGTCCATCAATGCATCTTGTACCTTGAGAGGCTCAACACTAGACACAAACGAGAAGTGAGCACAAAAGCTTGTCAATTGTTTACGAGTGACTCTACCTTTCGATATGCCGGTGAGAATTTTATCGACATCAACACGACCGACCACACGAGGCATGATGGAGGTTAGGGTTTCACGAGGTTCAACTTCATGTCCATCATCCATATCCTCAACATATGGATCATTAATGTGTGGTGGAAGATCTTCTTCTCCATATTGCATTTGTTGAGGTTCATCATCAATGATTGCACTCTCTTATTCTTGCCCTTGATGATGATCTTGTTCTTGAAATTTATCATGAGGAGGGACTTGATCATCTTCTTGTACTTGAACTAAGGGCATTGGTTGAGCAATAGGAGCTTGTGGTGGTATGGGTGTTGAAGTAGTTTGATGATGTGTGAAGCTTCCATCTTCTTCTTCATCATAATGACGTTCTTGTTCATTTGGAAGTAGTGCACCAACACCCATGGTCAATATATCTTGAGAAGAATCTTCTTCACCTGCATCACTTAGATCAACTTGCTCCCCATGGGAGCCATTAAATTCATCAAACACCACGTCACAAGTTTCTACAACACATCCATTGGATTTGTTGTAGACTCTATAGGCATGAGAGTTTAATCCATAGCCAACAAATATACCCCCAATTATTCTGGATTGAAATTTTCCTAACCATTCTCTTTTGTTGAGGATGAAACATTTGCACCCAAATACACGAAAGTACTTGACATTTGGCTTATTCCCAGTTAGGAGCTCATATGGAGTCTTTTCCAATATCGTGTGGGGAAGAGTCGGTTTGATGCATGGCACGCGGTGTTGACAGCCTCGGCCCAAAAACTATGTGGTGACTTGTATTCATCCAACATGGACCTTGCCATCTCCACAAGTGTACGGTTCTTCCTTTCGGCTACACCATTTTGCTTAGGAGTGTATGGAGCTGAATATTGATGCTCAATTCCTTCATCACTGAGAAATTCTTCCAAGGTGTAGTTCTTGAACTCAGAGCCATTATCACTTCTTATTGCCAAGATTTCTTTGTCAAACTTGCATTGTGCTTGCTTGGAAAAATCAATGAAGGTGATCTTCATCTCGTCCTTGGACTTTAGGAAAAACACCCATGTATATCTTGAGTAATCATCAACAATGACAAACCCATACTTTTTCCCACCAAGACTATCCATGAAGGAGGCCCAAAAAGATCCACATGAAGGAGCTCCAAAGGTCTTGAAGTAGACACGATATTCTTGGGTGGGTGCTTTGATTGATGTTGCTTCCCGGCTATGCATGCACTACACACACGATCTTTCTCAAAAGAGACATTGGTTAGTCCAAGGATGTGATTACCCTTTAAGAGATCTTGAAGATTTCTGATGCCGACATGGGCTAGCCGGCGATGCCATAGCCACCCCTTGTCGGCCTTGGCCATTAGACAAGTTGCATGGAATGTGCTCTCTTTCGAGAAATCAACTGTGTAAAGGTTGCCATCCAACTCTCCAACAAAGGCCACTTCGAGAGTATCTCTCTTAAAGACTTTCACATCCGTTAGTCCAAAGAGTGTATCATAACCAACAGAAGCCAATGGAAAGCAAATGATATTTAAGGGATTGGACAAGCATGACATTTGCAAGAGACATGTCATTTGTGATAGCCACCTTGCCCAAGCCGAGTACATGTACTTTTGATCCTCCACCAAACATAATTCTCATAAATGGTTGAATAGCTTCCATGAAATCATAGAGCAATTTGCTATCTCCGGTCATATGATTGGTACATCCACTATCGATCACCCAATTTACTCCACCAGAGAAAGCAACCTACACACAATTATGACTTGGTTAGAGGCACCCATTTTGCAATGGGACCTCTCAAGTTAGTCACAAGGGTCTTAGGGACCCAAATAGCATAGAACCAGAATGCATTTCGAGGACCAACAAATTTTGCATAAACTTCTCCATCCTTAGTTTTACGAAGTACATAGGATGGAGGCATGAACTCTTTTGGCTTGTTGAGAGTGGGCATGCCCCTGATACTCTCCAGCGTATCTATAATTTTTTATTGTTCCATGCTGTTTTATTATCAATCTTGGATGTTTTATAATCATTTTATATCATTTTTGGTACTAACCTATTGACATAGTGCCAAGTGCCAGTTGTTGTTTTTTCCATGTTTTTTACATCACAGAAAATCAATACCAGATGGAGTCCAAATGCAACGAAACTTCACGATGATTTTTTATGGACCAAAAGGAAGAAGTTGGGCCCTGGTTGCACCTGGGGGGAGTCTCGAGGAGGGGACAACCCACCAGGGCGCGCTAGGAGGCCCAGGCTCGCCCTGGTGGGTTGTGCCCACCTAGGGTGCCCCCCGGACCGCCTCTTTGCCCTATAAATACCCCAAAAATACCAGAACCCTAGGGGAGTCGTCAAAATATTCATCCAGCCGCCGCAGAGTCCAGAACCACCAGATCCAATCTAGACACCATCTCGGATGGGGTTCACCACCTACATTGGTGCCTCTCCGATGATGCGTGAGTAGTTCTTTGTAGACCTTCGGGTCCGTAGTTAGTAGCTAGATGGCTTTCTCTCTCTCGCTGAATTCTCAATACAATGGTCTCTTTGAGATCCATATGATGTAACTCTTTTTGCGGTGTGTTTGTTGGGATCTGATGAACTTTGAGTTTATGATCAGTCATATCTTTTTATATCCATGAAAGTTATTTGAGTTTCTTTGATCTCTTATATGCATGATCTCTTATAGCCTCGTATCTCTTCTTCGATATTTGGGTTTTGTTTGGCCAACTTGATCTATTTATCTTGCAATGGGAAGAGGTGGTCGGTAGTGGGTTCGATCTTACGGTGCTTGATCCCAGTGACAGAAAGGGAACCGACACATATGTATTGTTGGTACTAAGGATAAAAAGATGGGATCTATATCTAACGCCATAGATAAATGGATCTTGTCTACATCATGTCATCGTTCTTATTGCATTACTCCGTTTTCCCATGAACTTAATACACTAGATGCATGCTGGATAGCGGTTGATGTGTGGAGTAATAGTAGTAGATGCAGGCAGGAGTCGGTCTACTAATCTTGGACGTGATGCCTATGTAATGATCATTGCTTGGATATCATCATAATTATTTGAGGTTCTATCAATTGCCCAACAGTAATTCGTTTACCCGTCGTTTGCTATCTTTCTCGAGAGAAGCCACTAGTGAAACCTACGGCCCCCGGGTCTTCTTCCTCATATGTTAGCTTGCGATCTACTTTTCCTTTGCATTTTTATTCATATCTATTAAACCAAAAATACAAAAACACTTTGCTGCACTTTATTTATTTGTGATCTATTATTTCAATCTACTACAATTTTCTGCCATCGTTACCCCGAAAGGGATTGACAACCCCTTTAAGACATCGGGTTGCGAGGTGTTGTTATTTGTGTGCAGGTGCTATTTACGTTGTGTTTCTTGGCTCCTACTGGTTTGATAACCTTGGTTTCTTCACTAAGGGAAATACCTACTGTCGCTGTGCTGCATCATCCCTTCCTATTTGGGGAAATACCGACGTAGCTCAGAGAGCAATCAAAAGGAATTTCTGGCGCCGTTGCCGGGGAGGATCTTCAACATAACTAGGTTCCTAATCACAAATCTAATCTCCTCGCAATTTACATTCTTTGCCATTTGCCTCTCGTTTTCCTCTCCCCCACTTCACAAAAATTTGCTGTTTTATTCGCCCATCATTTTCGTTCATCGTTTTCTCGCCATGTCCGATCTCAAAAGAGCTAAGGGTTTTCTCCCTAGTCTTAATGCTTTGGATAGTCCCTCTGTCCTCTCTAAGCTCATAAACAATGATGCTATAGAAGGATCTACCGGGGTTGTTAAGGAAAATCTTAACCATTATGATGAAGATGATCCCGGAATTTTTCGTTATTTACTTGATGAATCTTTGAAAGATGCTTGGGATAGGTTGTTGAGAATTCGAGCTAGCTATGTGCCCCAATATCAGATAGAAATATACTTGAAAAGTTTTTATGATGGTTTACCTTCTTCCTTCAAGCAAGTTTTAGATTCTATATTTGAAAACGGTTTTCTTGAAGGGGATGCCGTTGATACTTATGAGAAGATGAAAGTCATATTTGGGCACCCCAAAGGAGAAAATGTTGAATCGGCTACTCTTATGTGCCTTTATCAAAATGAAATAATTAAAGAGATGAAGGCTAGTTTAGATATGATTTTTTGCAACGTGCTTAATCTTTCTTCTGCTATCAATGGCCATGTGCTTTCACAAAACGGAAAATTAAATGCCATTGATAGAAAATTTTCCCTTTTCTTTTCAAGGGAGAAGGATGACAAAACTTAGATCCTTGCTTTATGCCTAGCTAAGGGCGTAAAACTATAGCGCTTGTTGGGAGGCAACCCAATGAATAAAATTTATTTTTGCTTTTTGTTTTCTGTTCTTCTGTGTTTACACAATTATGCTACTGTTATGATTGTGTTTTTTGTGTTTTAATTAGTGTTTGTGCCAAGTAGAACCAATAGGATCTTCTTGGGTGATAGTTGTTTGATCTTGCTGAAAAAGACAAACACTTTGTGCTCACGAAAATAATTGTTAAAATTCACCAAAACGTGATAAAATGCCAATTCTTTTTGCAGAAGATCAATATACAAATTTTCCAGGTTTTCCTAGTTTTTAGAATTTTTTGAGTTCCAGAAGTATTTGAACAAATCTGGTTGCTACAGACTGTTCTGTTTTGAAAGATTCTGTTTTCTTTGTGTTGTCTGCTTACTTTGATGGCTCTATCGTTTTCTTTGATGAGTTTTTGCCATAGAAAAGTTGGAATAGAGTAGATATAATACAAAAACAAAATAAGAATTGGTTTGATACAACACTTATTGAAGTAAATATGCCCTAGAGTCAATAATAAAGTTGTTATTTATATTTCCTTATATCATGATAAATCTTTACTATTCATGCTAGAATTGTATTAACCGGAAACTTAGTACATGTGTGAATAAATAGACAAAACAGAGCGTCGCTAGTATGCCTCTACTTGACTAGCTCGTTAATCAAGATGGTTATGTTTACTGATCATAGACATGTGTTGTCATTTGATCACATCATTAGAGAATGATGTGATGGACAAGACCCATTCGTTAGCTTTGCATTATGATCGTTGAGTTTTATTGCTATTGCTTTCTTCATGACTTATACATGTTCCTCTGACTATGAGATTATGCAACTCCCGAATACCGGAGGAACACCTTGTGTGCTATCAAACGTCACAACGTAACCGGGTGATTATAAAGATGCTCTACAAGTGTCTACGAAGGTGTTTGTTGGGTTGACATAGATCGAGATTAGGATTTGTCACTCCATGTATCAGAGAGGTATCTCTGGGCCCCATCGGTAATGCACATCACTGTAAGCCTTGCAAGCAATATGACTAATGAGTTAGTTGCGGGATGATGCATTACGGAACGAGTAAAGAGACTTGCTAGTAACGAGATTGAACTAGGTATGATGATACCGACGATCGAATCTTGGGCAAGTAACATACCGATGACAAAGGGAACAACATATGTTGTTATACGGTTGGACCGATAAAGATCTTCGTAGAATATGTAGGAGCTAATATGAGCATCCAGGTTCCGCTATTGGTTATTGACCGGAGATGAGTCTCGGTCATGTCTACATAGTTCTCGAACCCGTAGGGTCCGCACGCTTAACGTTCGACAACAATTTGTATTATGAGTTTATGTGATTTGATGACCAAAGGTTGTTCGGAGTCCCGAATGAGATCATGAACATGACTAGGAGTCTTGAAATGGTCGAGAGGTAAAGATTCATATATTGGAAGGCTATATTCGGACACCGGAAAGGTTCCGAGTGATTCAGATATTTTTCGGAGTACCGGGAGTTACGGGAATTCGCCGGGAGAAGTGATGGGCCTTATTGGGCTTTAGTGGAGAGAGGGGAGAAGGGCAAAGAGGTGGCGCGCGCCTCCCCCCTGCCCAAACCGAATTGGACGAGGGGTGGGGGAGCGGCCCCCTTTCCTTCTCCCTCTCCCTCTGTTTCCTTCTCTCCTACTCCGAATAGGAAAGGGAATCCTACTAGGACTTGGGAGTCCTAGTAGGACTCCCGATGCTTGGCGCGCCCCCTAGGCCGGCCGCCTCCTCCCTCCCTCCATTATATACGGGGGAGGGGGCACCCCAAAGGCACTCAAGATTGGTCTTAGCCGTGTGCGGTGCCCCCCTCCACAGTTACACACCTCGGTCATATCGTCGTAGTTCTTGGGCGAAGCCCTGCGCTGGTAACTTCATCATCACCGTCACCACGCCATCATGCTGACGGAACTCTCCCACGGCCTTAGCTAGATCTAGAGTTCGAGGGACGTCACCGAGATGAATGTGTGCAGATCGCGAAGGTGCCGTGCGTTCGGTACTTAATCGGTTGGATCGCGAAGACGTTTGACTACATCAACCGCGTTACTTAACGCTTCCGCTTTCGGTCTACGAGGGTACGTGGACACACTCTCCCGCTCGTTGCTATGCATCACCATGATAGATCTTGCGTGTGCGTAGGATTTTTTTTGAAATTACTGCATTCCCCAAAAGTGGCATCCGAGCCAGGTCTATGCGTAGATGTTATATGCACGAGTAGAACACAAAGAGTTGTGGGCGATAATAGTCATACTGCTTACCAGCATGTCATACTTTGATTCGGCGGTATTGTTGGATGAAGCGGCCCAGACTGACATTACATGACCGCGTTCATGAGACTGGTTCTACTGCCGTGCTTCACACACAGGTGGCTAGTGGGTGTCTGTTTCTCCAACTTTAGTTGAATCGAGTGTGACTACGCCCGGTCCTTGTTGAAGGTTAAAACAACAAACTTGACGAAAAATCGTTGTGGTTTTGATGCGCAGGTAAGAACGGTTCTTGCTAAGCCCGTAGCAGCCACGTAAAACTTGCAACAACAAAGTAGAGGACGTCTAACTTGTGTTTGCAGGGCATGTTGTGATGTGATATGGTCAAGACATGATTATATAAATTGTTGTATGAGATGATCATGTTTTGTAACACAGTTATCGGCAACTGGCAGGAGCCATATGGTTGTCGCTTTATTGTATGAAATGCAATCGCCATGTAATTGCTTTACTTTATCACTAAGCGGTAGCGATAGTCGTAGAAGCAATAGTTGGCGAGACAACAACGATGCTTCGATGGAGATCAAGGTGTCAAGCCGGTGACGATGGTGATCATGACTGTGCTTTGGAGATGGAGATCAAAGGCACAAGATGATGATGGCCATATCATATCACTTATATTGATTGCATGTGATGTTTATCCTTTATGCATCTTATTTTGCTTAGTACGGTGGTAGCATTATAAGATGATCTCTCACTAAATTTCAAGGTACAAGTGTTCTCCCTGAGTATGCACCGTTGCGACAGTTCGTCGTGCCGAGACATAATGTGATGATCGGGTGTGATAAGCTCTACGTTCACATACAACGGGTGCAAGCCAGTTTTGCACACGTAGAATACTCGGGTTAAACTTGACGAGCCTAGCATATGCAGATATGGCCTCGGAACACTGAGACCGAAATGTCGAGCGTGAATCATATAGTAGATATGATCAACATAGTGATGTTCACCATTGAACACTACTCCATCTCACGTGATGATCAGACATGGCTTAGTTGATATGGATCACGTGATCACTTAGATGATTAGAGGGATGTCTATCTAAGTGGGAGTTCTTAAGTAATATGATTAATTTAACTTAATTTATCATGAACTTAGTCCTGATAGTTTTTGCATATCTATGTTGTAGATCAATAGCTTGCGATGTAGCTCCCCATTTATTTTTTGATATGTTCCTAGAGAAAAAGTATGTTGAAAGATGATAGTAGAAATGATGCGGACTAGGTCAGTGATCTGAGGATTATCCTCATTGCTGCACAGAAGAATTATGTCCTTGATGCACCACTAGGTGACGGACCTATTGCAGGAGCAGATAACAGACGTTATGAACATTTGGCAAGATCGGTATGATAACTACTTGATAGTTTAGTGCGCCGTGCTTTACGGCTTAGAACCGGGACTTCAAAAACGTTTTGAACGCCACAAAGCATATAAGATGTTCTAAGAGCTGAAATTGGTATTTCAGACTCATGCCAGAGTCGAGAGGTATGAGACCTCTGACATGTACTTTGCCTACAAGATGGAGGAGAATCACTCAACTAGTGAGCATGTGCTCAGATTGTCTGAGTACTACAATTGTTTGAATCTAGTGGGAGTTAATCTTCCAGATAAAATAGTGATAGACAGAGTTCTCTAGTCACTATCACCAAATTACTGGAACTTCATGCTGAACTATAATATGCAAGGATGACGAAAACGATTCCCGAGCTCTTCGTGATGCTGAAATCGACGAAGGTAGAAATCGACGAATGTTGATGGTTGACAAGACCACTAGTTTCAAGTAAAAGGGCAAGGGAAAGAAAGGGAACTTCAAGAAGAATGGCAAGCAAGCTGCCACTCCCATGAAGAAGCCCAAAGCTAGACCCAAGCCTGGAATTGAGTGCTTCTAGTGCAAAGGAAATGGTCACTGGAAGTGGAACTGCCCTAGATACTTGGCGGATAAGAAGGATGGCAAAGCGAAAAAAGGTATATTTGATATACATGTTATTGATGTGTACTTTACTAGTGTTTATAGCAACCCCTCGGTATTTGATACTGGTTCAGTTGCTAAGAGTAATAACTTGAAACGGGGGTTGCAAAATAAACAGAGACTAGTTAAGGACGAGGTGACAATGTGTATTGGAAATGATTCCAAGGTTGATAAGATCACCATCGCACACTCCTTTTTTTTACCTTCGGGATTAGTGTTGAACCTAAAATAAATGTTATTTGGTGTTTGCGTTGAGCATGAATATGATTGGATCATGTTTATTGCAATACGATTATTCATTTAAGTCAAAGAATAATTGTTGTTCTATGTACATGAATAAAGCCTTCTATGGTCATACACTCAATGTCAATGGTTTATTGAATCTCGATCGTAGTGATAGACATATTCATTATATTGAAGTCAAAAGATGAAAAGTTAATAATGATAGTGCAACTTATTTGTGGCACTGTCGTTTAGGTCATATTGGTGTAAAGCGCATGAAGAAACTCCATGCTAATGGGCTTTTGGAATCACTTGATTGTGAATCACTTGATGCTTGCGAACCATGCCTCATGGGCAAGATGACTAAGACTCCATTCTCCGGAACAATGGAGCGAGAAACTGACTTGTTGGAAATAATACATACTGATGTATGCGATCTGATGAGTGTTGAGGCTCGTGGTGGGTATCGTTATTTTATGACCTTCACAGATGATTTGAGCAGATATGGGTATATCTACTTGATGAAACATAAGTCTGAAACATTTGAAAAGTTCAAAGAATTTCAGAGTGAAGTGGAAAATCATCATAACAAGGAAATAGAGTTTGTACGATCTGATCGTGAAGGTGAATATTTGAGTTACGAGTTTGGTCTTCATTTGAAACAATGTGGAATAGTTTCGCAACTCACGCCACCTGGAACACCACAGCGTAATGGTGTGTCCGAACATCGTAACCGTACTTTATTGGATATGGTGCGACTTATGATGTCTCTTACCGATTTACCACTATTGTTTTGGGGTTATGCATTAGAGACGGCTGCATTCACGTTAAATAGGGCATCATCTAAATCCGTTGGGATGACACCATATGAACTGTGGTTTAGCAAGAAACGTAAGCTGTCGTTTCTTAAAATTTGGGGCTGTGATGCTTATGTGAAAAAGTTTCAACCTGATAAGCTCAAACCCAAATCGGAGAAATGCGTCTTCATAGGATACCCAAAGGAAACTGTTGGGTACACCTTCTATCACAGATCCGAAGGCAAGATATTCGTTGCTAAGAATGGATCCTTTCTAGAGAAGAAGTTTCTCTCGAAAGAAGTGAGTGGGAGGAATGTAGAACTTGATGAGGTAATTGTACCTTCTCCCGAATTGGAAAGTAGTTCATCACAGAATCAGTTCCAGTGATTCCTACACCAATTAGTGAGGAATCTAATGATGATGATCATGAAACTTCAGATCAAATTACTACTAAACCTCGTAGGTCAACCAGAGTAAGATCCGCACCAGAGTGGTACGGTAATCCTGTTCTGGAAGTCATGTTACTAGACCATGACGAACCTACGAACCATGAGGAAGCGATGATGAGCCCAGATTCTGTAAAATGGCTTGAGGCCATGAAAATCTGAGATGGGATCCATGTATGAGAACAAAGTGGGGACTTTGGTTGACTTGCCCGTTGATCAGCAAGCCATTGAGAATAAATGGATCCTCAAGAGGAAGACAGACACTGATAGTAGTGTTACTATCTACAAAGCTCGACTTGTCAAAAAGGTTTTTTTTTACAAATTCAAGATGTTGACTACGATGAGATTTCTCACTCGTATCGATGCTTAAAGTCTGTCCGAATCATGTTAGCAATTGCCACATTTTATGAAATCTGGCAAATGGATGTCAAAACTACATTCCTTAATGGATTTCTTAAAGAAGAGTTGTATATGATGCAACAAGAAGGTTTTGTCAATCCTAAAGGTGCTAACAAAGTGTGCAAGCTCCAGCGATCCATCTATGGACTGGTGCAAGCATCTCGGAGTTAGAATATACGCTTTGATAAGATGATCAAAGCATATGGTTTTATACAGACTTGCGGTGAAGCCTGTATTTACAAGAAAGTGAGTGGGAGCACTACAACATTTCTGATAAGTATATGTGAATGACATATTGTTGATCAAAAATAATGTAGAATTTTTATGGAAATCATAAAGGAGTGTTTGAAAGGAGTTTTTCAAAGAAAGACCTCGGTGAAGCTGCTTACATAATGAGCATCAAGATCTATAGAGATAGATCAAGACGCTTGATAAGTTTTTTTCAGTGAGTACATACCTTGACAAGATTTTGAAGTAGTTCAAAATGGAACAGTCAAAGAAGGAGTTCTTGCCTGTGTTGCAAGGTGTAAAGTTGAGTAAAACTCAAAACACGACCACGACAGAAAATAGAAAGAGAATGAAAGTCATTCCCTATGCCTCAGCCATAGGTTCTATAAAGTATGCTATGTTGTGTACCAAACCTATTGTGTACCTTGCCATGAGTTTAACAAGGGGGTACGATATTGATCCAGGAGTGGGTCACTTGACAGCGGTCAAAATTATCCTTAGAAGACTAAGGAGATATTTCTCGGTTATGGAGGTGATAAAGAGTTCGTCGTAAAGAGTTACGCCGATGCAAGCTTTTACACCGATCCGGATGACTCTGAGTCTCAATCTGGATACATACTGAAAGTGGGAGCAATTAGCTAGAGTAGCTCCATACAGAGCATTGTAGACATAGAAAATTTGCAAAATACATACGGCTCTGAATATGGCAGACCCGTTGACTAAACTTCTCTCACAAGTAAAACATGATTACTCTTTGGGTGTTAATCACATAGCGATGTGAACTAGATTATTGACTCTAGTAAACCCTTTGGGTATTAGTCACATGGAGATGTGAAATAATCACATAAAGATGTGAACTATATATTGGTGTGAAATCACATGACAATGTGAACTAGATTGTTGACTCTAGTGCAAGTGGGAGACTGAAGGAAATATGCCCTAGAGGCAATAATCAAGTTGTTATTTATATTTCCTTATATCATGATAAATGTTTATTATTCATGCTAGAATTGTATTAACCGGAAACTTAGTACATGTATGAATAAATAGACAAAACAAAGTGTCCCTAGTATGCCTCTACTTGACTAGCTCGTTAATCAAAGATGGTTATGTTATCTGACCATAGACATGTGTTGTCATTTGATGAACGGGATCACATCATTAGAGAATGATGTGACGGACAAGACCCATCCGTTAGCTTTGCATTATGATCGTTGAGTTTTATTGCTATTGCTTTATTCATGACTTATACATGTTCCTCTGACTATGAGATTATGCAACTCCCGAATACTGGAGGAACACCTTGTGTGCTATTGAAAGTGCAACTATCCCTGGGTGGTTTTGGTAATTCCTAACAACATATAGCTCATTGAGCTAATGCTATTTCAAGATAAATATTTCAGGAAAGCTCAATGTTTGGCATGGCATGGATTAGAAAGTGGACCCTCCAAAATACTAAGGATAAAGGATTGGCTCAAGCTCAAAGCACAAGACTCTATCCAAGATCACATTGAGTCTATAGGAAAAGCCAATACTATTAAGAAGGGATGAGGTGTTGCCTAATGAGGATCTTGCTCAAAATGCTTAGTGATATGCTCCAAAACCCTCCACTACTTTCTCATATCCACATATGTCCTAAACCAAAAAGTCCAACTCGGCCCCACCGATTCTTTATATCCGGAGCCACCAAGTTTAGTTGACATAGCCACTGCCAGAAACCCTAATCAATTCGGTCTTACCGATAGGGCTCTCGGTCTCACCGAGATGGGATTGCAAACTCTCTGTTTCCCTTCATAACGTTTCGGTCAAACCGCGATGAGCGATCGGTCCCACAGAGATTGCAATGCAAACTCTCTGTTTCCTCTTCATAACATTTCGGTCCAACCGAGATGAGCGAATCGGTCCCATCGAGTTTGCCTGACCAACTCTCTGTTTGGCTATTACCAAAATCGGTCTCGCCGAGTTTGTGTAATCAGTCTCACCGAGATTACGTTATGCCCTAACCCTAATGACATCGGTCCCATCGAGTTGACATGTCGGTCCCACCGAGAATCCTAACATTCACATTTTGAACTAAATCGGTCCGACCGAGTTCTCTGAATCGGTCCCACCAAGTTTAGTGATTTGTGTGTAACGGTTAGATTTTGTGTGGAGGCTATATATACCCCTCCACCCACTCTTCATTCGTGGAGAGAGCCATCAGAACATGCCTATACTTCCAATACATATTTTCTGAGAGAGAACCACCTACACTTGTGTTGAGGTCAAGATATTCCATTCCAACCACATAAATCTTGATCTCTAGCCTTCCCCAAGTTGCTTTCCACTCAAATCTTCTTTCTACCAAATCCAATCCTATGAGAGAGAGTTGATTGTTGGGGAGACTATTATTTGAAGCACAAGAGCAAGGAGTTCATCATCAACACACCATTTTTTGCTTCTTGGAGAGTGGTGTCTCCTAGATTGGCTAGGTGTCACTTGGGAGCCTCCGACAAGATTGTGGAGTTGAACCAAGGAGTTTGTAAGGGCAAGGAGATCACCTACTTCGTGAAGATTTACCCTAGTGAGGCAAGTCCTTCGTGGGCGACGGCCATGGTGGGATAGACAAGGTTGCTTCTTCATGGACCCTTCGTGGGTGGATCCCTCCGTGGACCCGCGCAACCGTTACCCTTCGTGGGTTGAAGTCTCCATCAACGTGGATGTACGATAGCACCACCTATCGGAACCACGGATAAAAAATCTCCGTGTCAACATTGCGTTTGCTCCCTCAATATCATCCCTTTACCTTCATGTGCAATTGTTTTACATTCCGCTGCTATACTCTTAGAATTGCATGTGTAGGTTTATTGCTTGACTTGTGCTAAGTTGCTAAAATCTGCCAAGAACTAAAATTGGGAAAAGGCTAGATTTTTATTTGGTCAAGTAGTCTAATCACCCCCCCTCTAGACATACTTCCGATCCTACAAGTGGTATCAGAGCTTTGGTCTCCATTTGCTTTGATTTCCATAGCTTTTTGTGGTCATAGCCTTGGTTTCACAACCTAGGAGAGTATGGCGTCTAGCGAGGGAAATTACCACCGTAGAGGTCCTTACTTTGATGGCACTAATTTTGCTAGTTGGAAGCATAAAATGAAAATGCATATTCTTGGACATAACCCCGCCGTTCGGGCTATTGTGTGTATTGGCTTGCAAGGTGAATTCTTTGATGGGAGAGAACCGGACCGTGAAGCTACCGCGGAAGAGTTGAAGATGCTACAATACAATGCTCAAGCTTGTGATATTCTCTTAAACGGATTGTGCCCCGAAGAATTCAACAAAATCAGCCGTCTTGAGAATGCGAAGGAAATTTGGGATACTTTGATTGATATGCACGAAGGTACCGACTCCGTCAAGGAATCCAAATTGGATGTGCTTCAAAGTCAACTTGACAAGTTCAAAATGAAGGATGGTGAAGGTGTCTCTTAAATGTACTCTAGGCTTGCTCTCATCACAAATGAGATTGCCGGCTTAGGAAGTGAAGAGATGACCGACAAATTCATCATCAAGAAGATCCTAATGTTGGGGATCGTTGCAGAAATTAAAAAATTTCTACACATCACCAAGATCAATCTATGGAGAGACTAGCAACAAGAGAGAGGGGAGTGCATCCTCATACCCTTGGAGATCGCGATGCGGAAGCGTTACAAGAACGCGGATGAAGGAGTCATACTCGTAGCGATTAAGACCGCGGTTGATTCCGATCTAAGCGCCGAACGACAGCGCCTCCGCGTTCAACACACGTACAGCCCGGGGACGTCTCCTCCTTCTTGATCCAGGAAGGGGGGAGGAGAAGTTGAGGGAGAGCTCCGGCAACACGACGGCGTGGTGGCGGTGGAGCTCGTGGTTCTTCGGCAGAGCTTCGCTAAGCGCTACGGAGGAGGAGAAGGTGTAGGAAGGGGGGAGGGCTGCGCCAGGAGAAGGGGTGCGGTTGCCCTCCCACCCCCACTATTTATAGGGGAAAGGGGAGAGGGGGCCGCCCCTTAGATCCATCTAGAGGGGGGGGGGGGGCGGCCCCTCGGGGGGGGGGGGCAGCGACCCCCTTAGGGTTTCCAACTAGGGGGGCGCCCGCCCCGGGGGGGGGGGGGGAGCGGCTGTGGCACCCCGATCCGCATGGAGCAGGGGGCCTTCGCACGTCAGCCCAGGATAACACTTGACGCACGACAGGTCCATAATACAGCATTCCAGGTACAAAAATATTCATCAAATACATGTATATGAGATTACATCATTGATGAATACAATTATCTGGCATAGCCCTAAGGCTATTAAATGACAGCGGAAGTCTGATAAAAATGGCGGTGGAAGTCTTGGTTTGGTAGCATAACAACTCTGGCTGGGCTCCACAACTCACAGGACTGGCAAGATTACGACCTAGCACGATGGATCAAGCGAGCAATACGGGTACGACCTACAAAACTGGCATGACACGCCAGGTCAGTACATTGAATGTACTTGCAAGACAACCAAATACATAGCATCCAAACAAGCTGCAGACAAAGCAAGAACCGAGCTCATGCAACACCCTATCTCATATCAATTACTAAACATGGCATTATAAAAATCAACTACGCATGAACAAAATCATAACATGTACTAACATGGCAATGACATGGCATATCAGAACATGATTATAACATTGTAATAGCAAAACATAGAATTCTATCTCAATCATGGCATAACTTAACATGTCAATCAAAGCATAGCATGGCATCAAGAAACTATGCTCAAAATAAACTACCAATAATATCCAATGCAGACATAGCATGTTAACATTATGCAATCATCTTCTGTTCTATCATGGTTCTTTAAATGCAAATAATGATATATTATTCCACCAATGCAACCAAACTTGTGCACCGAGTCCCTCGGACTCTCTTGTCAACGGTGATCATCTCTGGATCACAAACACACCACCAAAGTGGTCTTTCTCAATAACAACTCGTGATCCTTACGGCGATCACAACCACGACCAACACTTGGTCTCCAACCGTGATCCTTACGGCGATCACAACCACGACCAATATTTGGCCCGTGATCCTTACGGCAATCACAACCACTTATCTCATCATCAAAATATCGTCGTGACTCCTCATGACTATCTCATAGTTCAAGTTACCATATTCTTGTTATCACATATTTATTTACCAACTTAATTATTTCGGTTTGTCCTCCATTTCGACCAAGACCTGATAGTGGGACCTACTACGAACTATTGCTATCGATAGACTTTATACACTCTGCAGAGGTAGCACACTATACCCACACCACGGAACCCATGGCCTCGTCATCCCATTCGGGTGGACCAACGGCATTCCAACGAAACCAACCTACTGCCATGACGCTCTCCCGGCCACTCCGACCCAATCCCCAACGGGCTGGTCCTGGGTGGCCCCGTGTCTACCAAAGACACCCCGACCACCGTCGTGGTCAACTCCCACTCGGGGACACTCCCACTCGGGGACTGGTACCAAAAATCTCAAAAACGAGCACACAAGGTTATGTCCGCTTACCTGATCAGGGTAAGCACGCCCATAACCTTCCCAAGTGGGAGGCACCAGCGAGAGGTCACGACAATAGCTCGCATTAAGGCCTCCCATAAGGCAAATGTGGCTGCACTGAAAAAGTTCGGTTTGGCGGCACTATGACTCGATCCCATCGATGACGGAGGAGGTTTGTTATTATTAAGTCATTTTATTTCCTTCTCCATCATCATGAACGTATTTAACATGAGTGCAACATGCCGCATACAAATGCACGAACAAAATATTGAACTCCTCAAGTGCACAACTATAACATAAAGGACACGACAATAGTATATCAACGGTGCATTACAATCCTCATAACAGTTTATAACGATGACATGCAAATAAAGTAGAGTAGTGGCATGGCATTATTAATAATAACATTCTAATTAACATGGCAAAGGTATCATGAAACACAAGCATGCAAGATAGGCATAAAGAAATAACTGTCGATGAAAACGATATAATACAACTGCAACTACACACACACAAGGTGCAAGCAAAGTCAACATGCAAGTTCGGGGCTCATGATAAGAGGTTGGTTTGCCTGGGGGTCGACAAATACTCCGGGAAGAAGTGCGAAATGATCGCGAAAAGATTTGCCGGAAACAGTTCCTTCTCGGAGGGGGCTGTTTACGGGCAAGGGCAAAAAGGTCATTTTCACTGTGTGAAAATATTATGAAAATGACATCAACGGAACGGGCTCGACGAAACGAAGACGTGGGCTTTGGATTCATCTCATTTGAAGTTGTAGGTAAAAAGATATGACCGTTTAACTATCAGGGACCAATCTGTAAAGAAAATCATTACAAACGGGGCCCTAGCAGAAAAACAGATCGTGTCTTTCTCAGAAATACGCTTTCCAGAAAGGAAAGCGCATTCTAACCCGAAGAAGAGGAAGAATACGCTTTCGGTGATTGAAAGCGCATTATCCAGCAATACGCTTTCGCGTGGGGAAAACAACTTCGCGCCTGGGGCGCGTCCACTTATCCAACGTGGCGCTCCCCGTCTCGCCGATAGGTGGGGCCCAGAGGCAGGGTCAATGCGGGCGGGGCCCGCCTGGCCTTCTTCTTCCTAACACTCGGGGTCGAGCGAGGCAGCGGGAGGGGATCGCCCCGACGGCGATCGCCGGCGCGTCCGGCCACCTCTCGCGACGGCTGACCTACCCACGAGCTCAGGAGAACGAGGCGCATCTCCTGGTGGGCTCGGTTGCCGGCGAGGAGCGCGGGAGAAGAAGCAGCAGGGCACGCGACGGATAGGGGCATGGGGTTCTGGTGGGGGAAGCGGAGGGGCGGCGAGCCAGGGAGGATCGACGGGGAGTGGCGCGTCCATCCTTGGGCTCATACTGGGCAGGGGACGGCCGGAGAGAGAGAATGGCCGAGGGGGATCGGTGGCGGCCATTCGGCCATGGAGGGGGATGTGGAGCTCCGAGGCGAGTGGGGAGGCTTTGAGAGGCGTTGTGGCTGCGGAAGAGCTCGAGGGCTCTACTTATAGCCGCGGGAAAGCTCGGGAAGGGGGGGGGGGGCGAGGTGGCACGCGGCGTGCGACGTGTCCATGCACCGGTGAGGGTGCAGGCGTGGCCAAGGCTCACGGGGAGGCACGGGAAGGCGACGAGGGGGATCAAGACGAACGCCAGAGGGTCACGGAGACGAGGAAGGCGTGTGGACGAACGGAGGAAGAAGACATTGGCGAGGAAGATGACGATGCACAGGAGCGCACTATTCCGGTCGTTGGCACGGCTCTCCGGAGAAGAAAACGAAGGGGGCCAGAGGCCCAGAGGGAAGACGACGACGAGGGGGGGGGGCTATTGGACATTAATGGCGAGGCCAGAGGCGGTCGGGGCAGCGATGCCGACGACCACAGTGGCTAGACCACCGTTTTGGCTGGTTACACGCGTGGTCACCACTGGCAGGGCACGCTCTGGGGTTTTAACTGATGTAAATTCATGTCTACCGCGTAGTCCTTCCAGCATGGAGTGTTACCATGGTGAAAGATCGGGCAGAGACAAATGGAGATGAGTGAAACAAGCTCCACAAGTTTGCTGTTGCAAACTTGGCAACATCCTAGAGATTAAACCAGAGAGGGTAAATGGTAAACTTGTTGTCCGGGAGGCTTGGGGTAGAAAGGACTACGGTCCTGGGAGTTTTGAGGTAAAATGGACAACTATTTACCGTAGTTGATGTACAACCACCAAAACTGACCCAGAAACTTAATCATGATGAAACACTCACTAGGAGTGATGGATTGGGCTATAACTTGGCAAATCCTGATGATTTGAACATACCATGATGCTGTAAAAAGTTCATACCAAATGGACTCACCAAAATGGTACTTCCTTCACAGCTATCATTTCTGTCCAAAAACTTCAGAAAAATCCTCAGGGCAATTGGTCAAGTGAAATGAGCCACAATCTTTTGGAGATAGGTTATATGAGTAGGAGAAGGCCTGGAAAAATTATCAGCCATAATGGAGCAAGATAAAATACACTTTCTTCACAAACTGAAAAATTTGGACAGAAAACAAGAATTGCTCCTGTGCCAACATAGTTCAATGAAATGAACTGAATTTGGGTGGAGGATAATGATTTGAGATACTTGAGAGGATGGAAAAGGTTCATCTCATTTGGAAACACTATGTAGGTACTTCCTTCACAAACTTGTGTTCTGGTCAGAAACTTTGAAAAATTGCACAGGGAGCTAGGTTGAATGGATTGAGCTCATCTTTGGTATCGATGGGTTATTTAACAATGTTAAACACCCTGCCAAATTGCAGCTCAATTGGACTTAGAAATAAAGCACTTCCTTTGCAAAATTTCAGAGAAGGCAGAAACTTGCATTGGATCATGTGCCAAATTTTGAACTATGGAATCATGATATTAGGATGGAACTAGTGATTATATAGCCAGTACAAGCTCCACAATTTATGTGGGAATTTTCTCTGCTATAAAAATAGTAGTTCCTTTGGAAATTGGCAGAAATGCAATATTGGCATTAAATAGGAAAAGGCAATTTTCCTTATTTAATTATGGCCAATATACTTGCCAGAGCTTGGATTAGGCATAAGCATCAACTCCACCAATTCTCATGAATTTAGGAGATGGCTAGATATGCCTTTGGATTTTATTCCTCAGAAAGGCAAGAAAAGGAATAAATCATAATTCAAAAATATTGCATTGGACTTAGCAATATTTTTGCATATCCAAGGTTAAGAAAGATAGGATGATCTCTGGGATCAATTGGGAGGATCAACAGAACAAGGAAAATGGTGGCTCCTTTGTAATCACAAGGGCATATCCAAATTCCAAAAATTTGGAATTAGGGTTTAGGAGGAATTGAGCTGATGCAAATGAGGTCTTGCCCACTGAAAAAGACATGAGCAGGATTTTGAAAGGTTGGAAATGACAAAATTTTCTCAGGGTCATCCAGCAAACTCAGGAGAAAATTTTGAAAATGAGTGCCAGGAGAGAATAACAGCACAAAAATTGATAACCCAATTTTGGGGCTGTTACAACTCTTCCCCCCTTAAAAAGAAATCTCGTCCTCGAGATTCCTAGGGTTACAGCACAAACGAAAGAATAACAACTCCAGAGAAAAACCTCGGGGTTAATTTTTAACCCTTTGGTTAAATTCAAACGAGTTGGGGGCACCGAGAAAAAAAAATCGCGGATTCCTCCACGAAACGTAGGTGTCGAGGTAGAATCAAGGGTGAAACCTGTATCGGGGTAGATGTACTAGATCGAGTGAAATAAAATTGGCAGTGTTTCTCCGGAAAGGAAATCAGGAAAAAGAATTAGAGACGAGGAATTTCCAAGCGGAAATGCCTCTGCGGGGTTTCTAGAGTTGGAAATCCGGCATACGGCGTATGCACAGATAGATAGGGATATGTGACTTTGCATTTCCCCGAGTACTGCCCGAATGTACTCGTGGGTGAACCGGGTATGCGTGCAGTATGCAGAAAAATCTAAACTAGCAAACAGACAGAGGCAATAAACATGCAACGGAAAACACACCGGGCAAAATCATTCTACGGTGTTTTAATGCTAGTGGGTATATGTACTCCTGGTATACATATACCTACACCAGCGCGCATTTTATTATAGACTCGAGACGAGTCAGGGTTAATTTAGTGTATGTGATCTACTAATTAAAATCTTGTTAGCAACACAGTGTCAACCCTGTCAAACATTTCTGCTTGACAAAGAGACGAGCAAAAACAACACAAAAACAAAAGCACAAAAGCATACATAGAACACAGCATATGGGTTAGAACAGTACCAGCATACAACAAAGCACGAACGCTCTACGCGCTAAACGAAACAACTCATACCGGAATACATAGTTCTATCCTCATATCGGGGATGAACCGACAGACTGATCATCTTACTGCTTGACTGAGGTCATGCAAAGGATTTGCCTTGCTGGGGCTCTCCGGGAGGACGAAGACTGAGCCAATCTCCATCTTCATCATCCGACACTACTATGGGTTGGGGTTGAGCTGCTGGGGGTGTGGCTGAAATTGATCCGAGCAAATGCTGCTGGTGGATCTGTAAAAGAGCCTTGTCGAGGGTGACGATGTTGGGTCTAGGCCACAGCACGGGTTGAGAGGACAACACTGGTTTGGATGGCGTTGGACAAATGACTTGAGGTGCGAATTTACGAGCCTCACGGTAAGCTTCCTTGACGACTCGCACCGCATCATTGTCCAGAGTTCGAAACTCGGCAAGCATCTGGGAAATCATCATCCCCTGGGCGGTAATATACTGCACCAGGCGAGCGATTGCGGGGTCATCTCCTTGGCTAGTGGGAGAAGGCTGCATTCCTACCTCTGTCACAATGGTGTAGAAGCAGAAATCACGCCTTGCTGCCATATGCGGGTATCTGGTTCGGAGGTGAAGCATAGCCTCCATAGCAGCGGCCTGAATGGCTAAATCAGAGGTAGGCATAGCTCTACCATGAAAAACCAACGGGTGGCCATCCGCTGCTAGGCTGATGCACACTCTTGCATCGAAGCGATGAAGGTGAGGGACGTGTGATGATTGGAACACCAGGTAATCGAGGCTAGCCTTACAGCCAAAGGCTTTGGTGAGCATCTCAGCAAGAAGGGGTGGAAAGCTGGGGTGGTTGACGGCACCGGTGCGGCTGTGAAACTTGGGAGCTTTGAAGGTGCCAGTCATGGCTGGAGTGCTACTAGCTAGGCTTCTCTGCAGGGACATGGTTGACTGAGGGGTGAGCGATACGGCAAGCGGAAAGGGGGCTTTTATAGGCAGCTATGCGAGACATGCCCGCATGGTGTGGCCCCTTTCCCTTAATGGTGAAGGGTGAGCGGTGTGGCCGACCTGAAAGGATATGGTTGCTATTCGTGCCACGGATAACTAGGCGGGGACAGCGGGGTGAGGACGTGTCGGTCCCGACTGCGCCACCTGTTGATTAACAGTGGCCATGCCGTATGCAGGGATGGGTCAAATCCCTTAGGGCCATTACCGGTTAATGGTAGCGGTGATCTAATACTAGGATAACCTATGCCAGCCTGGCTGCTCTGATACCATGCCCTGTGGCACCCCGATCCGCATGGAGCAGGGGGCCTTCACACGTCAGCCCAGGATAACACCTGACGCACGACAGGTCCATAATACAGCATTCCAGGTACAAAAATATTCATCAAATACATGTATATGAGATTACATCATTGATGAATACAATTATCTGGCATAGCCCTAAGGCTATTAAATGACAGCGGAAGTCTGATAAAAATGGCGGCGGAAGTCTTGGTTTGGCAGCATAACAACTCTAGCTGGGCTCCACAACTCACAGGACTGGCAAGATTACGGCCTAGCATGATGGATCAAGCGAGCAATACGGGTACGACCTTCAAAACTGGCATGACACGCCAGGTCAGTACATTGAATGTACTTGCAAGACAACCAAATACATAGCATCCAAACAAGCTACAGACAAAGCAAGAACCGAGCGCATGCAACACCCTATCTCATATCAATTACTAAACATGGCATGATAAAAATCAACTAAGCATGAACAAAATCATAACATCTACTAACATGGCAATGACATGGCATATCAGAACATGATTATAACATTGTAATAGCAAAACATAGAATTTTATCTCAATCATGGCATAACTTAACATGTCAATCAAAGCATAGCATGGCATCAAGAAACTATGCTGAAAATAAACTACCAATAATATCCAATGCAGACATAGCATGTTAACATTATGCAATCATCTTCTGTTCTATCATGGTTCTTTAAATGCAAATAATGATATATTATTCCACCAATGCAACCAAACTTGTGCACCGAGTCCCTCAGACTCTCTTATCAACGGTGATCATCTCTGGATCACAAACACACCACCAAAGTGGTCTTTCTCAAGAACAACTCGTGATCCTTACGGCGATCAGAACCACGACCAACACTTGGTCTCCAACCGTGATCCTTACGGCGATCACAAGCACGACCAATATTTGGCCCGTGACCCTTACGGCGATCACAACCACTTATCTCATCATCAAAATATCGTCGTGACTCCTCACGACTATCTCATAGTTCAAGTTACCATATTCTTGTTATCACATATTTATTTACCAACTTAATTATTTCGGTTTGTCCTCCATTTCGACCAAGACCTGATAGTGGGACCTACTACGAACTGTTGCTATCGATAGACTTTATACACTCTGCAGAGGTAGCACACTGTACCCACACCACGGAACCCATGGCCTCGTCATCCCATTCGGGTGGACCAACGGCATTCCGACGAAACCAACCTACTGCCATGACGCTTTCTCGGCCACTCTGACCCAATCCCCAACGGGCTGGTCCTGGGTGGCCTCGTGTCTACCAAAGACACCCCGACCACCGTCGTGGTCAACTCCCACTCGGGGACACTCCCACTCGGGGACTGGTACCAAAAATCTCAAAAAACGAGCACACAAAGTTATGTCCGCTTACCTGATCAGGGTAAGCACGCTCATAACCTTCCCTAGTGGGAGGCACCGGTGAGAGGTCACGACAATAGCTCACATTAAGGCCTCCCATAAGGCAAATGTGGCTGCACTGAAAAGGTTCGGTTTGGCGGCACTATGACTCGATCCCATCGATGACGGAGGAGGTTTGTTATTATTAAGTCATTTTATTTCCTTCTCCATCATCATGAACATATTTAACATGAGTGCAACATGCCGCATACAAATGCACGAACAAAATATTGAACTCCTCAAGTGCACAACTATAACATAAAGGACACGACAATAGTATATCAACGGTGCATTACAATCCTCATAACAGTTTATAACGATGACATGCAAATAAAGTAGAGTAGTGGCATGGCATTATTAATAATAACATTCTAATTAACATGGCAAAGGTATCATGAAACACAAGCATGCAAGATAGGCATAAAGAAATAACTGCCGATGAAAACGATATAAAACAACTGCAACTACACACACACAAGGTGCAAGCAAAGTCAACATGCAAGTTCGGGGCTCATGATAAGAGGTTGGCTTGCCTGGGGGTCGACAAATACTCCGGGAAGAAGTGCGTAATGATCGCGAAAAGATTTGCCGAAAACAGTTCCTTCTCGGAGGGGGCTGTTTACGGGCAAGGGCAAAAAGGTCATTTTCACTGTGTGAAAATATTATGAAAATGACATCAACGGAACGGGCTCGACGAAATGAAGACGTGGGCTTTGGATTCACCTCATTTGGAGTTGTGGGTAAGAAGATATGACCGTTTAACTATCAGGGACCAATCTGTAAAGAAAATCATTACAAACGGGGCCCTAGCAGAAAAACAGATCGTGTCTTTCTCAGAAATACGCTTTCCAGAAAGGAAAGCGCATTCTAACCCGAATAAGAGGAAGAATACGCTTTCGGTGATTGAAAGTGAATTATCCAGCAATACGCTTTCGTGTGGGGAAAACGACTTCGCGCCTGGGGCGGGTCCACTTATCCAACGTGGCGCTCCCTGTCTCGCCGACAAGTGGGGCCCAGAGGCAGGGTCAACATGGGCGGGGCCCGCCTGGCCTTCTTCTTCCTCACGCTCGGGGTCGAGCGAGGCAGCGGGAGGGGATCGCCCCGACGGCGATCGCCGGCGCGTTCGGCCACCTCTCGCGACGGCCGACCTACCCACGAGCTCAGGAGAACGAGGCGCATCTCCTGGTGGGCTCGGTTGCCGGCGAGGAGCGCGGGAGAAGAACCAGCTGGGCATGCGGCGGAGAGGGGCTTCGGGCTCTGGTGGGCATGGGGTTCTGGTGGGGGAAGCGGAGGGGCGGCGAGCCAGGGAGGATCGACGGGGAGTGGCGCGTCCATCCATGGGCTCAGACTGGGCAGGGGACGGCCGGAGAGAGAGAATGGCCGAGGGGGATCGGCGGCGGCCATTCGGCCATGGAGGGGGATTTGGAGCTCCGAGGCGAGTGGGGAGGCTTTGAGAGGCGTTGTGGCTGCGGAAGAGCTCGAGGGCTCTACTTATAGCCGTAGGAGAGCTCGGGAAGGGGGGAGCTAGGTGGCACGCGGCGTGCGACGTGTCCGTGCGCCGGCGAAGGCGCAGGCACGGCCAAGGCTCACGGGGAGGCACGGGAAGGCGACGAGGGGGATCAAGACGAACGCCAGAGGGTCACAGAGACGAGGAAGGCGTGCGGACGAACGGAGGAAGAAGACATCGGCGAGGAAGACGACGATGCACAGGAGCGCACTATTCCGGTCGTTGGCACGGCTCTCCGGAGAAGAAAATGAAGGGGGCCAGAGGCCCAGAGGGAAGACGACGACGAGGGGGGGCTACTGGACATTAATGGCGAGGCCAGAGGCGGTCGGGGCAGCGATGCCGACGACCACAGTGGCTAGACCACCGTTTTGGTTGGTTACACGCGTGGTCACCACTGGCATGGCACGCTCTGGGGTTTTAACTGATGTAAATTCATGTCTACCGCGTAGTCCTTCCAGCGTGGAGTGTTACCATGGTGAAAGATCGGGCAGAGACAAATGGAGATGAGTGAAACAAGCTCCAAAAGTTTGCTGTTGCAAACTTGGCAACATCCTAGAGATTAAACCAGAGAGGGTAAATGGTAAACTTGATGTCCGGGAGGCTTAGGGTAGAAAGGAATACGGTCCTGGGAGATTTGAGGTAAAATGGACAACTATTTACCATAGTTGCTGTACAACCACCAAAACTGACCCAGAAATTTAATCATGATGAAACACTCACTAGGAGTGATGGATTGGGCTATAACTTGGCAATGCCTGATGATTTGAACATACCTTGATGCTGTAAAAAGTTCGTACCAAATGGACTCACCAAAATGGTACTTCCTTCACAGCTATCATTTCTGTCCAAAAACTTCAGAAAAATCCTCAGGGCAATTGGTCAAGTGAAATGAGCCACAATCTTGTGGAGATAGGTTATATGAGTAGGAGAAGGCCTGGAAAAATTATCAGCCATAATGGAGTAAGATAAAATACACTTGCTTCACAAACTGAAAATTTGGACAGAAAACAAGAATTGCTCCTGTGCTCACATAGTTCAATGAAATGAACTGAATTTGGATGGAGGATAATGATTTGAGATACTTGATAGGATGGAAAAGTTTCATCCCATTTGGAAACACTATGAAGGTACTTCCTTCACAAACTTGTGTTCTGGTCAGAAACTTTGAAAAATTGCACAGGGAGCTAGGTTGAATGGATTGAGCTCATCTTTGGTATCCATGGGTTATTTAACAATGTTAAACACCCTGCAAAATTGCAGCTAAATTGGACTTAGCAATAAAGCACTTCCTTTCCAAAATTTCAGAGAAGGCAGAAACTTGCATTGGATCATGTGCCAAAATTTTGAACTATGGAATCATGATATTAGGATGGAACTAGTGATTATATAGCAAGGACAAGCTCCACAATTTATGTGGGAATTTTCTCTGCTATAAAAATAGTAGTTCCTTTGGAAATTGGCAGAAATTTAATATTGGCATTAAATAGGAAAAGGCAATTTTCCTTATTTAATTATGGCCAATATACTTGCCAGAGCTTGGATTAGGCATAAGCATCAACTCCACCAATTCTCATGAATTTAGGAGATGGCTAGATATGCATTTGGATTTTATTCCTCAGAAAGGCAAGAAAAGGAATAAATCATAATTCAAAAATATTGCATTGGACTTAGCAATATTTTTGCATATCCAAGGTTAAGAAAGATAGGATGATCTCTGGGATCAATTGGGAGGATCAACAGAACAAGGAAAATGGTGGCTCCTTTGTAATCACAAGGGCATATCCAAATTCCAGAAATTTGGAATTAGGGTTTAAGAGGAATTGAGCTGATGCAAATGAGGTCTTGCCCACTGAAAAAGACATGAGCAGGATTTTGAAAGGTTGGAAATGACAAAATTTTCTCACGGTCATCCAGCAAACTCAGGAGAAAATTTTGAAAATGAGTGCCAGGAGAGAATAACAGCACAAAAATTGATAACCCAATTTTGGGGCTGTTACAGCGGCCCCCTAGGGTTTCCAACCCTAGGCGCCTTGGGCCCTTGGGGGGCGCACCAGCCCACTAAGGGGCTGGTTCCCACCCAACTACAGCCCATTAGGTCCTTCGGGGCAGGTGGACCCTCCCGGTGGACCCCTGGAACCCCTTCGGTGGTCATGGTACAACACCGATAAACCCCGAAACCTTTCCGGTGACTGAAACTGGACTTCCCATATATAAATCTTCACCTCCGGACCATTCCGGAACTCCTCGTGACGTTCGGTATCTCATCCGGGACTCTGAACAACTTTCGGTAACCACATACAATTCCCATTACAACTCTAGCGTCACCGAACCTTAAGTGTGTAGACCCTACGGGTTCGGGAACTATGCAGACATGACCGAGACATCTCTCCGGCCAATAACCAACAGCGGGATCTGGATACCCATGTTGGCTCCCACATGTTCCACGATGATCTCATCGGATGAACCACGATGTCATGGATTCAATCAATCCCGTATACGATTCCCTTTGTCTACCGGTATAGCACTTGCCCGAGATTCGATCGTCGGTATACCGATACCTTGTTCAATCTTGTTACGGCAAGTCTCTTTACTCGTTCCGTAACACATCATCCCGTGACCAACCCCTTAGTCACATTGAGCTCATTACGATGATGTCTTACCGAGTGGGCCCAGAGATACCTCTCCATCATACGGAGTGACAAATCCCAGTCTCGATTCGTGCCAACCCAACAGATACTTTTGGGGATACCCGTAGTGTACCTTTATAGCCACCCAGTTACGTTGTGACGTTTGGCACACCCAAAGTACCCTTACGGTATCCGGGAGTTGCACAATCTCATGGTCTAAGGAAAAGATACTTGACATTAGAAAAGCTTTAGCAGACGAACTACACGATCTTGTGCTATGCTTAGGATTGGGTCTTGTCCATCACATCATTATCCTAATGATGTGATCCCGTTATCAATGACATCCTATGTCCATGGTTAGGAAACCATAACCATCTATTGATCAACGAGCTAGTCAACTAGAGGCTCACTAGGGACATGTTGTGGTCTATGTATTCACACATGTAATACGATTTCTGGATAACACAATTATAGCATGAACAATAGACAATTATCATGAACAAGGAAATATAATAATAACCATTTTATTATTGCCTCTAGGGCATATTTTCAACAGTCTGCCACTTGCACTAGAGTCAATAACCTAGTTACATTGTGATGAATCGAACACCCATAGAGTTCTGGTGTTGATCATGCTTTGCACGTGGAAGAGGTTTAGTCAACGGATCTGCGACATTCAGGTCTGTATGCACTTTACAAATCTCTATGTCTCCATCTTGAAAATTTTCACGAATGGAGTTGAAGCGACGCTTGATATGCCTAGTCTTCTTGTGAAACCTGGACTCCTTGGCAAGGGCAATAGCTCCAGTGTTGTCACAGAAGAGAGTCATCGGGCCCGACGCATTGGGAATAACTCCTAGGTCAGTAATGAACTCCTTCATCTAGATTGCTTCATGTGCTGGCTCCGAGGCTGCCATGTACTCCGCTTCACATGTAGATCCCGCCACGACGTTTTGCTTGCAACTGCACCAGTTGATTGCTCCACCATTCAAAATATACACATATTCGGTTTGTGACTTGGAGTCATCCAGATCTGTGTTGAAACTAGCATCGACGTAATCCTTTACGACGAGCTCTTCGTCACCTCCATAAACGAGAAACATATCCTTAGTCCTTTTCAGGTACTTCAGGATATTCTTGTCTGCTGTCTAGTGTTCCATGCCGGGATTACTTTGGTACCTTCCTACCAAACTTACGGCAAGGTTTACATCAGGTCTGGTACACAGCATGTCATACATAATAGACCCTATGGCCGAGGCATAGGGGATGACACTCATCTTTTCTCTATCTTCTGTCGTGGTCGGGCATTGAGCCGTGCTCAATCTCACACCTTGCAATACAGGCAAGAACCCCTTCTGGGACTGATCCATATTGAACTTCTTCAATATCTTGTCAAGGTACGTGCTTTGTGAAATACCAATGAGGCGTCTCGATCTATCTCTATAGATATTGATGCCTAATATGTAAGCAACTTCTCCAAGGTCCTTCATTGAAAAACACTTATTCAAGTAGGCCTTTATGCTTTCCAAGAGTTCTATATCATTTCCCATCAATAGTATGTCATCCACATATAATATGAGAAATGCTATAGAGCTCCCACTCACTTTCTTGTAAACACAGGCTTCTCCATAAATCTGCGTAAACCCAAACGCTTTGATCATCTCATCAAAACGAATGTTCCAACTCCGAGATGCTTGCACTAGCCCATAGATCGAGCGCTGGAGCTTGCATACCTTGTCAGCATTCTTAGGATCGACAAAACCTTCCGGCTGCATCATATACAATTCTTCCTTAAGGAAACTATTAAGGAATGCCGTTTTGACGTCCATTTGCCATATCTCATAATTATAGAATGCGGCAATTGCTAACATGATTCGGACAGACTTCAGCTTCTCTACGGGTGAGAAGGTCTCATCGTAGTCAACCCCTTGAACTTGTCGGTAACCCTTAGCGACAAGCCGAGCCTTATAGATGGTTACATTACCATCCGCGTCTGTCTTCTTCTTAAAGATCCATTTATTTTCTATGGCTCGCCGATAATCGGGCAAGTCAGTCAAAGTCCATACTTCGTTTTCATACATGGATCCTATCTCGGATTTCATGGCTTCAAGCCATTTGTCGAAATCCGGGCCCGCCATCGCTTCTTCATAGTTCGAAGGTTCACCATCGTCTAACAACATGATTTCCAGGACAGGGTTGCCGTACCACTCTGGTGCGGAACGTGTCCTTGTGGACCTACGAAGTTCAGTAGCAACTTGATCTGAAGTTTCATGATCATCATCATTAACTTCCTCTCTAGTTGGTGCAGGCACCACAGAAACATTTTCTTGAGCTGCGCTACTCTCCGGTTCAAGAGGCAATACTTCATCAAGTTCTACTTTCCTCCCACTTACTTCTTTCAAGAGAAACTCTTTCTCTAGAAAGGATCCATTCTTGGCAACAAAGATCTTGCCTTCAGATTTGAGGTAAAAGGTATACCCAATAGTTTCCTTAGGGTATCCTATGAAGACGCATTTTTCCGATTTGGGTTCGAGCTTTTCAGGTTGAAGTTTCTTGACATAAGCATCGCATCCCCAAACTTTCAGAAACGACAGCTTAGGTTTCTTCATAAACCACAATTCATACGGTGTCGTCTCAACGGATTTCGACGGAGCCCTATTTAAAGTGAATGCGGCAGTCTCTATAGCATAACCCCAAAATGATAGCGGTAGATCGGTAAGAGACATCATAGATCGCACCATATCCAATAGAGTGCGATTACGACGTTCAGACACACCATTACGCTGAGCTGTTCCAGGCGGCGTGAGTTGTGAAACAATTCCACATTTCCTTAAGTGCGTGCCAAATTCGTGACTCAAATATTCTCCCCCCACGATCTGATCGTAAACTTGATTTTCCTGTCACGTTGATTCTCAACCTCACTCTGAAATTCCTTGAACTTTTCAAAGGTCTCAGACTTGTGTTTCATTAAGTAGACATACCCATATCTACTGAAGTCATCCGTGAGGGTGAGAACATAGCGATAACCACCGCGAGCCTCAACACTCATTGGACCGCACACATCAGTATGTATGATTTCCAATAAGTTGGTTGCTCGCTCCATTGTTCCGGAGAACGGAGTCTTGGTCATTTTGCCCATGAGGCATGGTTTGCACGTGTCAAATGATTCATAATCAAGAGACTCCAAAAGTCCATCTGCATGGAGTTTCTTCATGCGTTTGACACCAATGTGACCAAGGCGGCAGTGCCACAAGTATGTGGGACTATCATTATCAACCTTACATCTTTTGGCATTCACACTATGAATATGTGTAACATCACGTTCGAGATTAAATAAGAATAAACCATTGACCAGCGGGGCATGACCATAAAACATGTCTCTCATATAAATAGAACAACCATTATTCTCAGATTTAAATGAGTAGCCATCTCGCATTAAACGAGATCCAGATACAATGTTCATGCTCAAAGCTGGTACTAAATAACAATTATTGAGGTTTAAAACTAATCCCGTAGGTAAATGTAGAGGTAGCGTGCCGATGGCGATCACATCGACCTTGGAACCATTCCCGACGCGCATCGTCACCTCGTCCTTCGCTAGTCTCCGCTTATTCCGCAGCTCCTGTTTTGAGTTACAAATATGAGCAACCGCACCGGTATCAAATACCCATGAGCTACTACGAGCGCTGGTTAGGTACACATCAATAACATGTATATCACATATACCTTTGGTATTGCCGGCCTTCTTATCCGCTAAGTACTTGGGGCAGTTCCGCTTCCAGTGACCGTTTCCCTTGCAATAAAAGCACTCAGTCTCAGGCTTGGGTCCATGCTTTGGCTTCTTCCCGGCAACTGGCTTACCGAGCGCGGCAACTCCCTTGCCGTCCTTCTTGAAGTTCTTCTTACCCTTGCCTTTCTTGAACTTAGTGGTTTTATTCACCATCAACACTTGATGTTCCTTTTTGATCTCCACCTCCGCTGATTTCAACATTGAATATACCTCAGGAATGGTCTTTTCCATCCCCTACATATTGAAGTTCATCACAAAGCTCTTGTAGCTAGGTGGGAGCGACTGAAGGATTCTATCAACGACCGCATCATCCGGGAGATTAACTCCCAGCTGAGATAAGCGGTTGTGCAACCCAGACATTTTGAGTATGTGCTCGTTGACAGAACTATTCTCCTCCATCTTACAACTGTAGAACTTGTCGGAGACTTCATATCTCTCGACCCGGGCATGAGCTGGGAAAACCATTTTCAGCTCTTGGAACATCTCATATGCTCCGTGCTGCTCAAAACGCTTTTGGAGCCCCGGTTCTAAGCTGTAAAGCATGCCGCACTGAACTAGGGAGTAATCATCACTACGCGACTACCAGGCATTCATAACGTCTTGAGTTGCTGGGAAAACAGGTGCATCACCTAGCGGTGCTTCAAGGACATATGCTTTCTTGGCAGCTATGAGGATAATCCTCAGGTTATGGACCCAGTCCGTGTAGTTGCTACCATTGTCTTTCAGCTTGGTTTTCTCTAGGAACGCGTTGAAGTTGAGGGCAACATTAGCGTGGGCCATTTGATCTACAAGACATATTGCAAAGTTTTAGACTATGTTCATGATGATTAAGTTCATCTAATCAAATTATTTAATGAACTCCCACTCAGATAGACATCCCTCTAGTCATCTAAGTGATACATGATCCGAGTCAACTAGGCCGTGTCCGATCATCACGTGAGACGGACTAGTCATCATCGGTGAACATCTTCATGTTGATCGTATCTTCTATATGACTCATGTTCGACCTTTCGGTTTTCCGTGTTCCGAGGCCATGTCTGTACATGCTAGGCTCGTCAAGTCAACCTAAGTGTATTGCGTGTGTAAATCTGGCTTACACCCGTTGTATGCGAACGTTAGAACCTATCACACCCGATCAGCATGTGGTGCTTCGGAACAACGGACCTTAGCAACGGTGCACAGTTAGGGGGAACACAATTCTTGATATTTTAATGAGGGATCATCTTATTTACGCTACCGTCGTTATAAGCAAATAAGATGTAAAAACATGATAAACATCACATGCAATCAAATAGTGACATGATATGGCCAATATCATTTTGCTCCTTTTGATCTCCATCTTCGGGGCACCATGATCATCATCATCACCGGCATGACACCATGATCTCCATCATCGTGTCTTCACGAAGTTGTCTCGTCAACTATTACTTCTACTACTATGGCTAACGGTTTAGCAATAAAGTAAAGTAATTACATGACGTTTATGTTGACATGCAGGTCATAAATAAATTAAGACAACTCCTATGGCTCCTGCCGATTTTCATACTCATCGACATGCAAGTCGTGATTCCTATTACAAGAACATGATCAATCTCATACATCACATATATCATTCATCACATCCTTTTGGCCATATCACATCACACGGCATATGCTGCAAAAACAAGTTAGACGTCCTCTAATTGTTGTTGCAATTTTTTACGTGGCTGCTATAGGTTTCTTAGCAAGAACGTTTCTTACCTACGCCAAAACCACAATGTGATGTGCCAATTTCTATTTACCCTTCATAAGGACCCTTTTCATCGAATCCAATCCGACTAAAGTGGGAGAGACAGACACCCTCTAGCCACCTTATGCAACTAGTGCATGTCAGTCGGTGGAACCTGTCTCACGTAAGTGTACGTGTAAGGTCGGTCCGGGCCGCTTCATCCCACGATCCCGCCAAGTCAAGATAAGACTAGTAATGGCAAGTAAATTGACAAAATCGACGCCCACAACAACTTGTGTTCTACTCGTGCATAGAAACTACGCATAGACCTAGCTCATGATGCCACTGTTGGGGATCGTTGCAGAAATTAAAAAATTTCTACGCATCACCAAGATCAATCTATGGAGAGACTAGCAGCGAGAGAGAGGGGAGTGCATCTTCATACCCTTGAAGATCGCGATGCGGAAGCGCTACAAGAACGCGGATGAAGGAGTCGTACTCGTAGCGATTCAGATCGCGGTTGATTCCGATCTAAGCGCCGAACGACGGCGCCTCCGCGTTCAACACACGTACAGCCCGGGGACGTCTCCTCCTTCTTGATCCAGCAAGGGGGGAGGAGAAGTTGAGGGAGAGCTCCGGCAGCACGACGGCATGGTGGCAATGGAGCTCGTGGTTCTCCGGCAGAGCTTCACTAAGCGCTACGGAGGAGGAGAAGGTGTAGGAAGGGGGGGCTGCGCCAGGAGAAGGGGTGCGGTGGCCCTCCCACCCCCACTATTTATAGGGGGAAGGGGAGAGGGGGCCGGCCCCCTAGATCCATCTAGAGGGGGGCGGCCCCTGGGCGGCGGCCCCTCGGGGGGGGGGGCAGCGGCCCCCTTAGGGTTTCCAACTAGGGGGGCGCCCGCCCGGGGGGGGGGGGGGCAGCGGCCCCCTAGGGTTTCCAACCCTAGGCGCCTTGGGCCCTTGGGGGCGCACCAGCCCACTAAGGGGCTGGTTCCCACCCAACTACAGCCCATTAGGTCCTTCGGGGCAGGTGGTCTCTCCCGGTGGACCCCCGGAACCCCTTCGGTGATCCCGGTACAATACCGATAAACCCCGAAACCTTTCCAGTGACTGAAACTGGACTTCCCATATATAAATCTTCACCTCCGGACCATTTCGGAACTCCTCGTGACGTCCGGGATCTCATTCGGGACTCCGAAAAACTTTCGGTAACCACATACAATTCCCATTACAACTCTAGCGTCACCGAACCTTAAGTGTGTAGACCCTACGGGTTCGGGAACTATGCAGACATGACCGAGACATCTCTCTGGCCAATAAACAACAGCGGGATCTGGATACCCATGTTGGCTCCCACATGTTCCACGATGATCTCATCAGATGAACCACGATGTCAAGGATTCAACCAATCCCGTATACGATTCCCTTTGTCTACCGGTATAGCACTTGCCCGAGATTCGATCGTCGGTATACCGATACCTTGTTCAATCTCGTTACGGCAAGTCTCTTTACTCGTTACGTAACACATCATCCCGTGACCAACCCCTTAGTCACATTGAGCTCATTACGATGATGTCTTACTGAGTGGGCCCAGAGATACCTCTCCATCATACGGAGTGACAAATCCCAGTCTCGATTCGTGCCAACCCAACAGATACTTTTGGGATACCCGTAGTGTACCTTTATAGCCACCCAGTTATGTTGTGATGTTTGGCACACCCAAAGTACCCTTACGGTATCCGAGAGTTGCACAATCTCATGGTCTAAGGAAAAGATACTTGACATTAGAAAAGCTTTAGCAGACGAACTACACGATCTTGTGCTATGCTTAGGATTGGGTCTTGTCCATCACATCATTATCCTAATGATGTGATCCCGTTATCAATGACATCCTATGTCCATGGTTAGGAAACCGTAACCATCTATTGATCAACGAGCTAGTCAACTAGAGGCTCACTAGGGACATGTTGTGGTCTATGTATTCACACATGTATTACGATTTCTGGATAACACAATTATAGCATGAACAATAGACAATTATCATGAACAAGGAAATATAATAATAACCATTTTATTATTGCCTCTAGGGCATATTTCCAACACCTAAGAGCCTTGGATGGAAAATATGATACCGTGTGCACATTGATCCAAATGATGCCCAATTACAAAGATCTCAAGCCAACAGAAGTCATTGGAAGAATTGTTGCTCATGAGATGTCACTCAAGGATAAGGAAGAGCTTCACAACAAGTCAAGTGGTGCTTACAAAGCCTCATGTGATACTCCCACATCTTCAAGTGAGAAACAAAACTTCAATGAACAATATAGCCTAATGGTAAAGAACTTCAATAAGTTCTACAAGAGTAGAAGCAAAGAAAGAAGTTCCAAGTCAAGGTCCTACAATGACAAAAGATCTTCTAGTCGTGAGCGTAATTGCTACAATTGTGGAAGACCTGGACACTACTCCAATGAGTGTACGCCCCCCTACAAAAGACGAGAAGATTCTCCCAAAAGAAGAAGTAGAAGAGAAGAATCACCACCAAGAGAAAGGAGGAGTAGAGATTATCGTTATGAACGAACACCCTCTCGGAGAAGCAAGGATTCGGAAAGAAAGGAAAAGTCGTCAAGGAGCTACACAAAAAGTAGAAATCAAGCTCATGTTGGTGAGTGGGTATCCGGCTCCGACTCCGACAATCACTCCGAAAGAAGTTATCACTCCGACTCCGAATATACTCAAGATGAAGGTGTTGCCGGTCTAGCACTTGTGTCAACCAACTCCTATGACATATTTGACTCACCAAATGAAGGAATTGGAAGATGCTTCATGGCCAAAGGTCCAAAGGTAACACATCCCGAGTATGTTGATTTCAATAGTGATGAAGATGATTTGCTAGGTGATGATGATTTACTTGTTGACAACTCTAGTGATGAAAACTATGATGAAACGTCAATTAGTCATGCTAATCAAGATAAAACGAATGATGATGATAAGAAGGAGATTGAGCGTCTAACCAAAGAACTAAACTCTCTTAAGTTATCTCATGAAACTACCTTGGAAAATCATCGAGAACTTTTAAAGACTCATGACAAGCAACGCTTTGAAAAGCTCAACCTTGAGCAAGAGCATGAGTTTTTAAAGGCAATCAATGATGATCTTCGCAAGAAAAGTTCTTCTTACATTGCCAGGCGTTTACTCTTGTCTACTTACATGCCATAAGTTAAATCTAGCAACAAGAACAATAAAGATTCTTCATCTAGTAGTAACAACAATCATGCTAAATCCAATGTTGATGCTTCTAGTAGTTCTCTTGATTCCACTAATGATTCTCTTAGCCAAGTTACACTTGAGCAAGAAAATAGCTTATTGAAGGGAATCATAGAGAAAGGTGTTTACAAGAGTCTTGCCGGAAGTAAGCAATTTGAGGAAATTGTGCACAAGCAAGGAAGACACCGGAAGAATCAAGGTGTTGGTTTTGAACGAAAGTTCAATGCCAATGGAGTTGAGTGGGAAGAAGATCAATACACCAAGACGAAGTTTGTTCCTCAACAAGAGAAGTATGATCCTACTTCTTTCAAAGGGACACAAGCTCAATATGATCTTCCACCACAAGACCACAAGCAAAAAGGCAAGGATAAGCTTCAAGAGGAAATTGATGCATTTGAAGAAGCACCTAAGGCCTTGGTCAAGTGGGTTCCCAAGACTACATCAAGTTCCACTTCATCAAGTACAACTACGACTCCAAGGATTCCCATCAAGATGGTGTGGATCCAGAAGAAGAAGAACTAGAGAGTTCTTGAGGGTGACTCCGCCAACATACTTCACTCCTATCATTTTGGCAAGGACAAGTGCAAACAACTTCCATATCTTGCACTGGTTCAAGGAGTCACAAACCCTCTTGTTGGTAAGACAAGGGACAAGGTAACCTAATGCCTTCATGGACATCATTTGTGTATGCATCACTCTATGTCTATGGATATCCTTGTTTGTTCCTTGTGGGACTAACCCGTGTAGGTATTGAAAGTGCAACTCACTCCAAAGGATTGCTCCAAATGATCTACATCAACATTGAGCATCTACATCTTCAACACCTACATGAAGTCATCATCGACAAAACCCAAGGTTAGTTCATTCCCTTTAGGGGGAATATCACATCTAGGGGGAGCTTTACTCAAATGAATGAGCTAAAGCAACTCTAATGGTGTGAACACAACAATGCTTTATGTAAAAGTGGTAACCCCACCTGTGCTTAAACGATGAGTATGACCTATGATCAAATGTTCTCATTTGACTCCTAAGTCAATATACTCATATATAGATGACCTAGTCATCGCCAATTGCTTGATATATGCTAGAATGTTTGTGCATGCTTTGACACATATTTGATTTACCATTTTATTGTGTGAGCATGTTGGATGCATATTTTACTCATTCGAGGACATCCATTTGTTGCTATGATTGTTTGGCTCTTTCTCTTTTGCCAAATGGATGGACAAGAATGCCTAAGAACACCCTCTAGCTATCTATGCTTTTCTCGTCTCAAACTCTGTTCATGCTACATCACAAAGTTTGATCAAGTCAGATTCGAACCACTCTGTGTGAGGAGCACTCGGAGATCCCGATTCGTCATAGACTTAAACCTCCAAAACCTCTTTGTGCATCTCGGTCTGACCGATTCATCCTTTTCGGTCCTACCGAGTCACCAAGTTGATCTAAGGTTTTCTATCTCGGTGCAACCGATTAGAACTTTTCGGTCACACCGAGTTGTAGTAACTGCTTGCAGTTTTGCATCTCGGTGCCACCGAGTCGTTCCACTCGGTCACACCGATAGGGTCAGGTTATATATACCGCGGGGTCAAAATTTGGAAATTTCTCCGAACCCCTTCGCCCGCACGTAACCTACTCTGCCTCCTCTGGTCTCCGGATCGTCCTCTTGTCGCCAGCGACCTCCCGCCGCTGGTCTCCGCCACCGTCAATGGAAATCTTCTCCGCCGTTGCCGCCGTAGCAAGTTCGTCGCCGCTCTAGGGTACAGACTTGATCATTGTGCTAATCTTTAACTCCGATTCCTAGCACATTGCTCTCCCATGTTTCTTGCCATAATTGAAATCATCTTGTCCAGCGAAAAAGTCCCGTAGATTAGTTTTGATTTGAAAATTTAGGGTTAGGTCTCCGCCGAATTCATCTCGGACCGACCGAGTTGTAGAAATCGGTCTCACCGATTTTGGCTTAGGCCAGAGCACACGCATTTTCGGTCCGACCGAAAATTGCAAATCGGTGTGACCGAGTTCGATTCTCTGTGAAACCCTAGCAGTCTCAGTACCACCAAACTGTGACTCGGTCTGACCGAGTTCACTAGTTCAGGTTCCAGAAGCTGCTTCGGTATCACCGAGTTTACAAATCGGTAGATCCGAAATGCTTTCTGTGAAGAACTAAAACTAAGTTTTTAAGTCATCTGTTTTGCAAAAACTCCTGTACTTTGTGATGCTCATCTACTCTACCTCATCTATAACCTATTCACAGGGTCTGTTGACAGTTTGCTTGCAAGATGTCTGACCAAAGTGACAGCCAGAACAAGTCAGAGGAACAGGTTCAGTTGAGTGAGGGCACTAGTCCCTCTACCAGCTATGATGATGGCAGCAGGAGCACTCCAAGCAACTTGCCAAAGGCTGCTACCAGAACAAGGAAGAAGAGAACTTCTGATTCAGAGGATGAAGACTATGTGGCTGTTGAAGATGAAGCCACTTCTAAGAAGAAAGTGCCGAAGAAAGAATATGGCACATCTGCTGCAACAAAGCCTGGTCTGAAGACTAAGATGCCAGCAAGAAGACAACCCATGTCTAAGCCAAGAAAAGTTGCCACAGGTGAAACTATGAAGTTCACTATTGAGTCTGAAGAAGAGGCAGCTGGAGAAGATAAGAAGAAGAAGAGGGCCAGAACCACTAATGCTAGAGTTCTTGGCAAGCCCTCAATGAGGAAAGATTCTGAAGAAGAGGAAGAGGAAGAGGAAGAGGAAGAGGAAGAGGATGCAGCACCAGCACCCAAAGCTCAAAAGCTCATGGGAGATGCAATTAAGGCAGGGGCTGCTCCATCTAAGCCCAAAACTGCTCCTAAGACTGCTGCTCCAGCTCCAAAGCCAAAACCCAAGAGGAGCACCAGGAACATCCCTGCTGAGGAAAAGAACAAGGCCCCAGTGCCTCAAGCTGCTGAAGAAGAACAAGATGATTCTGTTATTTTGAGGAAGCTGAAGCCCAAGATCCCTGATCACAATGATGCACACCCAGTTGCAGAGAACATGAAAATTAGGAAGGATTCAGGATTGAGGCTATGGAGAGAGTCTGATCCATATGCCACCATGAGAAGGACGGCTGTGGACTACAGATTCCACACTAAGGAACAACAGGACTTCTATGAGACTGTTTTACTTGACAAGAAGCCCATAGTGTGTGACATGAGATGGGTTGATTGGAAATTCATCACGGAGAATGAGGATCACTTCCCTAGTGTATATGACAGCTTCAAGGCATGTGGAGTTGATGAGTTTGTGGCTCAAAACTTCACCAAGTGGAATGATGAGCTCATTATGCAATTTTACTCCACTGCACACTTCTATCCAGATGGAAGTATTGTGTGGATGTCTGCGGGTACTAGGTACCAGTCTACTGTTGAAGAAAGGGCAAAACTCATAAATGCTCCTGAGGAACATGAGGATGACTTGGATGTCTATGCCAAGAAGAAGAAAGACCACAACTCTATGGCAAATATGCACAAAGAGATCCCTGATGATGCTTTGGACAAACATAAGTTTGGATCTGTACACTATTTGTTGTCTGGACTGCCAACAATCAATTGGATTCTGAGGCATACACTTCTACCCAAGTCAGGTGATCACAAGATGATCAGAGTGTTGGGGGACGTAGTAATTTCAAAAAAAATCCTACGCACACGCAAGATCATGGTGATGCATAGCAACGAGAGGGGAGAGTGTTGCCCACGTACCCTCGTAGGCCGAAAGCGGAAGCGTTAGCACAACGCGGTTGATGTAGTCGTACGTCTTCATGATCCGACCGATCAAGTACCGAACGCACGACACCTCCGAGTTCAGCACACGTTCAGCCCGATGACGTCCCTCGAACTCCGATCCAGCCGAGTGTTGAGGGAGAGTTTCGTCAGCACGACGGCGTGGTGACGATGATGATGTTCTACCGACGCAGGGCTTCGCCTAAGCACCGCTGCGATATTATCGAGGTGGATTATGGTGGAGGGGGCACCGCACACGACTTAGAGATCAATGATCAATTGTTCTGTCTCCAAAGGGTGCCCCCCCTCCCCGTATATAAAGGAGTGGAGGAGGGGGAGGGCCGGCCCTCTCTATGGCGCGCCCTAGGAGGAGTCCTACTCCCACCGGGAGTAGGATTCCCCCCTTCCAAGTAGTAGGAGTAGGAGTCAAGGAAAGGGGAGAGAGAAGAGAAGAAAGGAGGGGGCGCAGCCCCTCCCCCTAGTCCAATTCGGACTAGGCCTTGGGGGGCGCCCAGCCTCTCCTCTCTCTTTCCCTTAAAGCCCAATAAGGCCCATATACTCCCCGGCGAATTCCTGTAACTCTCCGGTACTCCGAAAAATATCCGAATCAGTTGGAACCTTTCCGATGTCCGAATATAGTCGTCCAATATATCGATCTTTACGTCTCAACCATTTCGAGACTCCTCGTCATGTCCCCGATCTCATCCGGGACTCCGAACTTCCTTCGGTACATCAAAACACATAAACTTTGTCAAAACCTTTTTCGACAAGTCTAGCTTTGTAGATAGTAACACTACTATCAGCGTCTGTCTTCCTCTTAATGATCCATTTATTTTCTATGGCTTGCCGATCATCGGGCAAGTCAACCAAAGTCCACACTTTGTTCTCACACATGGATCCCATCTCAGATTTCATGGCCTCAAGCCATTTCGCGGAATCTGGGCTCATCATCGCTTCCTCATAGTTCGTAGGTTCGTCATGGTCAAGTAACATGACCTCCAGAACAGGATTACCGTACCACTCTGGTGCGGATCTCACTCTGGTTTACCTACGAGGTTCGGTAGTAACTTGATTTACATGATCATCATCATTAGCTTCCTCACTAATTGGTGTAGTCGTCACAGGAACAGATTTCTGTGATGAACTACTTTCCAATAAGGGAGCAGGTACAGTTACCTCATCAAGTTCTACTTTCCTCCCACTCACTTCTTTTGAGAGAAACTCCTTCTCTAGAAAGGATCCATTCTTCGCAACGAATGTCCTGCCTTCGGATCTGTGATAGAAGGTGTACCCAACTGTCTCCTTTGGGTATCCTATGAAGACACATTTCTCCGATTTGGGTTTGAGCTTATCAGGATAAAACTTTTTCACATAAGCATCGCAAACCCAAACTTTAAGAAACGACACCTTAGGTTTCTTGCTAAACCATCGTTCATACGGTGTCGTGTCAATAGATTTAGATGGTGCCCTATTTAATGTGAATGTAGCTGTCTCTAATGCATAACCCCAAAACGATAGTGGTAGATCAGTAAGAGACATCATACATCGCACCATATCTAATAAAGTACGGTTATGACGTTCGGACACACCATTACACTGTGGTGTTCCAGGTGGCGTGAGTAGTGAAACTATTTCAGATTGTTTTAACTGAAGGCCAAACTCGTAACTCAAATATTTTACTTCTGCGATCATATCGTAGAAACTTTTATTTTGTTACGATGATTCTCCACTTCACTCTGAAATTCTTTGAACTTTTCAAATGTTTCAGACTTGTGTTTCATCAAGTAGATATACCCATATCTGCTCAAATCATCTGTGAAGGTCAAAAAATAACGATACTCGCCGCGAGCCTCAACACTCCTCGGACTGCATACATCAGTATGTATTATTTCCAACAAGTCTGTTGCTCGCTCCATTGTTCCGGAGAATGGAGTCTTAGTCATCTTGCCCATGAGGCATGGTTCGCAAGCATCAACTGATTCATAATCAAGTGTGATTCCAAAAGCCCATCAGCATGGATTTTCTTCATGCGCTTTACACCAATATGACCTAAACAGCAGTGCCACAAATAAGTTGCACTATCATTATTAACTTTGCATCTTTTGGCTTCAATATTATGAATATGTGTATCACTACGATCGAGATCCAACAAACTATTTTCATTGGGTGTATGACCATCGAAAGTTTTATTCATGTAAACAGAACAACAATTATTCCCTGACTTTAAATGAATAACCGTATTGCAATAAACATGATCAAATCATATTCATGCTCAACGTAAACGCCAAATAACATTTATTTAGGTTTAACACTAATCCCGAAAGTATAGAGAGTGTGCGATGATGATCATATCAATCTTGGAACTACTTCCAACACACATCGTCACCTCGCCCTTAACTAATTTCTGTTCATTCTGCAACTCCCGTTTCGAGTTACTAATCTTAGCAACTGAACTAGTATCAAATACTGAGGGGTTGCTATAAACACTAGTAAGGTACACATTAATAACATGTATATCAAATATACCTTTGTTCACTTTTCCATCCTTCTTATCCGCCAAATACTTGGGGCAGTTCCGCTTCCAGTGACCAGTCCCTTTGCAGTAGAAGCACTTAGTCTCAGGCTTAGGTCCAGACTTGGGCTTCTTCACTTGAGCAGCAACTTGCTTGCCGTTCTTCTTGAAGTTCCCCTTCTTCCCTTTGCCCTTTTCCTTGAAACCAGTGGTCTTTGTCAACCATCAACACTTGATGCTCTTTCTTGATTTCTACCTTCATCGATTTCATCATCATGAAAAACTCGGGAATCGTTTTCGTCATCCCTTGCATACTATAGTTCATCACGAAGTTCTACTAACTTGGTGATGGTGACTAGAGAATTCTGTCAATCACTATTTTATCTGGAAGATTAACTCCTACTTGATTCAAGCGATTGTAGTACCTAGACAATCTGAGCACATGCTCACTGCTTGAGCTATTCTCCTCCATCTTTTAGCTATAGAACTTGTTGGAGACTTCATATCCCTTAACTCGGGTATTTGCTTGAAATATTAACTTCAACTCCTGGAACATCTCATATGGTCCATGACGTTCAAAACGTCTTTGAAGTCCCGATTCTAAGCCATTAAGTATGGTGCACTAAACTATCAAGTAGTCATCATATTGAGCTAGCCAAACGTTCATAACGTCTGCATCTGCTCCTGCAATAGGTCTGTCACCTAGCGGTGCATCAAGGACATAATTCTTCTGTGCAGCAATGAGAATAAACCTCAGATCACGGACCCAGTCCGCATCATTGCAACTATCATCTTTCAACTTAGTTTTCTCTAGGAACATATCAAAAATGAAACCGGGGAGCTAAACACGAGCTATTGATCTACAACATAGATATGCTAATACTACCAGGACTAAGTTAATGATAAATTCAAGTTCAATTAATCATATTACTTAAGAACTCCCACTTAGATAGACATCTCTCTAATCCTCTAAGTGATCACGTGATCCATATCAACTAAACCATAACCGATCATCACGTGAAATGGAGTAGCTTTCAATGGTGAACATCATTATGTTGATCATATCTACTATATGATTCACGCTAGACCTTTCGGTCTCAGTGTTCCGAGGCCATATCTGCATATGCTAGGCTCGTCAAGTTTAACCTGAGTATTCTGTGTGTGCAAAACTGGCTTGCACCCGTTGTAGATGGACGTAGAGCTTATCACACCCGATCATCACGTGGTGTCTGGGCACGACGAACTTTGGCAACGGTGCATACTCAGGGTGAACACTTTTATCTTGAAATTTAGTGAGAGATCATCTTATAATGCTACCGTCAATCAAAGCAAGATAAGATGCATAAAAGATAAACATCACATGCAATCAATATAAGTGATATGGTATGGCCATCATGATCTTGTGCTTGTGATCTCCATCTCCGAAGCACCGTCATGATCACCATCGTCATCGGCGCGACACCTTGATCTCCATCGTAGCATCGTTGTCGTCTCGCCAAGCTTATGCTTCTACGACCATCGCTACCGCTTAGTGATAAAGTAAAGCATTACAGGGTGATTGCATTGCATACAATAAAGCGACAACCATATGGCTCCTGCCAGTTGCCGATAACTCGGTTACAAAACATGATCATCTCATACAATAAAATTTAGCATCATGCTTTTACCATATCACATCACAACATGCCCTCCAAAAACAAGTTAGACGTCCTCTACTTTGTTGTTGCAAGTTTTACGTGGCTGCTACGGGCTTAGCAAGAACCGTTCTTACCTACGCATTAAAACCACAACGATAGTTTGTCAAGTTGGTGCTGTTTTAACCTTCGCAAGGACCGGGCGTAGCCACACGCGGTTCAACTAAAGTTGGAGAAACTGACACCCGCCAGCCACCTGTGTGCAAAGCACGTCGGTAGAACCAGTCTCGCTTAAGAGTACGCGTAATGTCGGTCAGGGCCGCTTCATCCAACAATACCGCCGAACCAAAGTATGACATGCTGGTAAGCAGTATGACTTATATCGCCCACAACTCACTTGTGTTCTACTCGTGCATATGACATCTACACATAAAACCTGGCTCGGATGCCACTGTTGGGGAACGTAGTAATTTCAAAAAAAATTCCTACGCACACGCAAGATCATGGTGATGCATAGCAACGAGAGGGGAGAGTGTTGTCCACGCACCCTCGTAGACCGAAAGCGGAAGCGTTAGCACAACGCGGTTGATGTAGTCGTACGCCTTCACGATCCGATCGATCAAGTACCGAACGCACAGCACCTCCGAGTTCAGCACACGTTCAGCCTGATGACGTCCCTCGAACTCCGATCCAGCCGAGTGTTGAGGGAGAGTTTCGTCAGCACGACGGCGTGGTGACAATGATGATGTTCTACCGACGCAGGGCTTCGCCTAAGCACCACTGCGATATTATCGAGGTGGATTATGGTGGAGGGGGGCACCGCACACGGCTAGGAGATCAATGATCAATTGTTGTGTCTCCAAGGGGTGCCCCCCTCCCCATATATAAAGGAGTGGAGGAGGGGGAGGGCCGGTCCTCTCTATGGCGCGCCCTAGGAGGAGTCTGAAGGAAATATGCCCTAGAGGCAATAATAAAGTTATTATTTATTTCCTTATATCATGATAAATGTTTATTATTCATGCCAGAATTGTATTAACCGGAAACATAATACTTGTGTGAATACATAGACAAACAGAGTGTCACTAGTATGCCTCTACTTGACTACCTCATTGATCAAAGATGGTTAAGTTTCCTAGCCATTGACATGAGTTGTCATTTGATTAACGGGATCACATCATTAGGAGAATGATGTGATTGACCTGAGGAACACTTTGTGTGCTACCAAACGTCACAACGTAACTCCCGTTAGCTTAGCACTCGATCGTTTAGTATGTTGCTATTGCTTTCTTCATGACTTATACATGTTCCTATGACTATGAGATTATGCAACTCCCGTTTACCGGAGGAACACTTTGTGTGCTACCAAACGTCACAACGTAACTGGGTGACTATAAAGGTGCTCTACAGGTGTCTCCGAAGGTACTTGTAGGGTTGGTGTATTTCGAGATTAGGATTTGTCACTCCGATTGTCGGAGTGGTATCTCTGGGCCCTCTCAGTAATGCACATCACTTAAGCCTTGCAAGCATTGCAACTAATGAGTTTGTTGCGAGATGATGTATTATAGAACGAGTAAAAAGACTTGCCGGTAACGAGATTGAACTAGGTATTGAGATACCGACGATCGAATCTCGGGCAAGTAACATACCGATGACAAAGGGAACAACGTATGTTGTTATGCAGTCTGACCGATAAAGATCTTCGTAGAATATGTGGGAGCCAATATGAGCATCCAGGTTCCGCTATTGGTTATTGACCGGAGACGTGTCTCGGTCATGTCTACATAGTTCTCGAACCCGTAGGGTCCGCACGCTTAACGTTTCGATGACAGTTATATTATGAATTTATATGTTTTGATGTACCGAAGGTTGTTCGGAGTCCCGGATGTGATCACGAACATGATGAGGAGTCTCGAAATGGTCGAGACATAAAGATTGATATATTGGAAGCCTATGTTTGGATATCGGAAGTGTTCCGAGTGAAATCGGGATTTTACCGGAGTACCGGGAGGTTACCGGAACCCCCCGGCAACATAATGGGCCTTAGTGGGCCTAGGTGGAAGAGAGGAGAGGCGGCTAGGGCTGGGCCGCGCGCCCCTCCCCCCTAATCCGAATAGGACAAGGAGAAGGGGGCGGCACCCCCCCTTCCTTCTTCTCCCTCTCCTCTTTCCCCCTCCCAAGTCCTAATCCAACTAGGAAAAGGGGGGGAGTCCTACTCCCGGTGGGAGTAGGACTCCTCCTGGCGCGCCCCAAGGCTGGCCGCACCTCCCCCCTTTGATCCTTTATATACGGGGGCAAGGGGGCACCCCATAGACACAACAATTGATCATTGATCTCTTAGCCGTGTGCGGTGCCCCCCTCCACCATATTACACCTCGATAATATCGTAGCGGTACTTAGGCGAAGCCCTGCGTCGGTACAACATCATCATCGTCACCACGCCGTCGTGCTGACGAAACTCTCCCTCAACACTCGGCTGGATCAGAGTTCGAGGGACGTCATCGAGCTGAACGTGTGCTGAACTCGGAGGTGCCGTATGTGCGGTACTTGATCGGTCGGATCGTGAAGACGTACGACTACATCAACCGCGTTGTGTTAACGCTTCCACTTTCGGTCTACGAGGGTACGTGGACAACACTCTCCCCTCTCGTTGCTATGCATCACCATGATCTTGCGTGTGCGTAGCAATTTTTTTGAAATTACTACGTTCCCTAACAGAGTCCTACTCCTACCGGGAGTAGGATTCCCCCCTTCCAAGTAGTAGAAATAGGAGTCAAGGAAAGGGGAGAGAGAAGAGAAGGAAGGAGGGGGCGCAGCCCCTCCCCCTAGTCAAATTCGGACTAGGCCTTTGGGGGGCGCCCAGCCTCTCCTCTCTCTTTCCCTTAAAGCCTAATAAGGCCCATATACTCCCCGGCGAATTCCCGTAACTCTCCGCTACTCCGAAAAATACCCGAATCACTCGGAACCTTTCCGATGTCCGAATATAGTCGTCCAATATATCGATCTTTACATCTTTACCATTTCGAGACTCCTCGTCATGTCCCCGATCTCACCCGGGACTCCGAACTTCCTTTGGTACATCAAAACACATAAACTCATAATATAACTGTCATCGAACTTTAAGCGTGCGGACCCTACGGGTTCGAGAACAATGTAGACATGACCGAGACACGTCTCCGGTCAATAACCAATAGCGGAACCTGGATGCTCATATTGGCTCCCACATATTCTACGAAGATCTTTATCGGTCAAACCGCATAACAACATACGTTGTTCCCTTTGTCATCGGTATGTTACTTGCCCGGGATTCGATCGTCGGTATCTCAATACCTAGTTTAATCTCGTTACCGGCAAGTCTCTTTACTCGTTCCGTAATACATCATCCCGTAACTAACTCATTAGTTGCAATGCTTGCAAGGCTTAAGTGATGTGCATTACCGAGTGGGCCCAGAGATACCTCTCCGACAATCGGAGTGACAAATCCTAATCTCGAAATATGCCAACCCAACAAGTACCTTTGGAGACACCTGTAGAGCACCTTTATAATCACCCAGTTACGTTGTGACGTTTGGTAGCACACAAAGTGTTCCTCCGGTAAACGGGAGTTGCATAATCTCATAGTCGTAGGAACATGTATAAGTCATGAAGAAAGCAATAGCAGAATACTAAACGATCGTGTGCTAAGCTAACGGAATGGGTCAAGTCAATCACATCATTCTCCTAATGATGTGACCCCATTAATCAAATGACAACTCATGTCTATGGCTAGGAAACATAACCATCTTTGATCAATGAGCTAGTCAAGTAGAGGCATACTAGTGACACTCTGTTTGTCTATGTACTCACACATGTATTATGTTTCCGGTTAATACAATTCTAGCATGAATCATAAACATTTATCATGAAATAAGGAAATAAATAATAACTTTATTATTGCCTCTAGGGCATATTTCCTTCACAGAGGACATGCTATCAACTTGCTGCACATATTTGATGTCCCACAAAAGTTCAAGGTTATGAGCCTGATTGTGGAAACAATCAAGAGGACTGCAGCTGATCAGAAGAGAAGTTGTGGATATGCCCCACACATCCAGGAGCTCATTAACTCAAAGATGGGAAAGGGCAAGTACATCTTGGACAAAGAGCATCTTCCCATCTATCCTGAATTTGAGGACAACATAGTAGTCATGAATGAGAATGAACCATCATCTGTGCAAGCACAAGAGAAGAAAGCCAAAGCTAAAGCTGAGAAGGCTGCAAAGATGCAACTATGGAAGAGGCATCTCAGGTCTTCTTGAAGAGAAAGCAAGACCAGCTTGGATATCTGATCCAATCCACTCTGAGGATTGAGCAGGGCCTGGCCACCCTGACCAAGAACCAGGAGAGCTTGGAAAGGATTGTTGAGACAAAATTCTATGACCTTGATGTCAAGATCACAGAGATCCAAACTGCAGTTGAGCAACTTCGGGAGGAAGCAGAGGAGAAGAATGGCAAGTCTACCACAGATGCATTTGCTAGAGTGCCCAGAGGACAGAGATCTGCTGCAGTGCCAGTGGCAGACACTAGAGCTACAGCATCAGCACCAGCAGCTACAGCTCCAGTTCCAACTCCAGCAGCTACTCCACCAGCTCCAGCCACTTCATCAGAAGCCTTCGTCCTTGGCGTTCTCTCAACACCACCTCCCAAAGATCAAGCCTGAGAGTCGTTTAGCACTATGCATTTTCAAACTTTTTGGTAACTTGTTGCCAAAGGGGGAGAAAAATGTATAGATCATAGGCTTCAAGAGAGAGAGTGTTGGTTTTTATCTCTCTTTGGAATTTTTTGGTTGGTTTGAAACTTTAATGCGTGCTTGTGTGATACTACTTTATGTCCTTGTGAGATACTTATTTGGTCAAGTGTTTGATAATATGCTACCCTGAATGCTTGTTGGATAATGCTATCTTTCATATCCTATTATGATCATTCACTTTGCCTGGTGATGAGTGCATGCTTTTAATCTCTATCATTTTGAGCGCTCCACCAAGATGTATGTGACATGGAAGAGTAACCCATGATCCTAATCGATTGTGCATTTGCATTCAAAAGCAAATCTTAAATAATGCACAAATTTAGGGGGAGCTCTTGCTTATCACATACTTCTCAAAGCGACGATGTTTTTCAATCTTATTTATCATTTGTCGAAGCTTTGATCTATATGTTGTCATCAATTACCAAAATGGGAGATTGAAAGTGCAACTATCCCTGGGTGGTTTTGGTAATTCCTAACAACATATAGCTCATTGAGCTAATGCTGTTTCAAGATAAATATTTCAGGAAAGCTCAATGTTTGGCATGGCATGGATTAGAAAGTGGACCCTCCAAAATACTAAGGATAAAGGATTGGCTCAAGCTCAAAGCACAAGACTCTACATTTTCTATTTTAGTGATCCAAGATCACATTGAGTCTATAGGAAAAGCCAATACTATTAAGAAGGGATGAGGTGTTGCCTAATGAGGATCTTGCTCAAAATGCTTAGTGATATGCTCCAAAACCCTCCACTACTTTCTCATATCCACATATGTCCTAAACCAAAAAGTCCAACTCGGCCCCACCGATTCTTTCTATCCGGAGCCACCGAGTTTAGTTGACATAGCCACTGCCAGAAACCCTAATCAATTCGGTCTCACCGAGATGGGATTGCAAACTCTCTGTTTCCCTTCGTAACGTTTCGGTCAAACTGCGATGAGCGATCGGTCCCACCGAGATTGCAATGCAAACTCTCTGTTTCCTCTCCGTAACATTTTGGTCCAACCGAGATGAGCGAATCGGTCCCACCGAGTTTGCCTGACCAACTCTCTGTTTGGCTATTACCAAAATCGGTCTCAGCGAGTTTGTGTAATCGGTCTCACCGAGATTACGTTATGCCCTAACCCTAATGACATCGGTCCCACCGAGAATCCTAATGTTCACATTCTGAACTAAATCGGTCCGACCGAGTTCTCTGAATCGGTCCCACCGAGTTTAGTGTTTTGTGTGTAACGGTTAGATTTTGTGTGGAGGCTATATATACCCCTCCACCCACTCTTCATTCGTGGAGAGAGCCATCAGAACATGCCTACACTTCCAATACATATTTTCTGAGAGCGAACCACCTACACTTGTGTTGAGGTCAATATATTCCATTCCAACCACATAAATCTTGATCTCTAGCCTTCCCCAAGATGTTTTCCACTCAAATCTTCTTTCTACCAAATCCAATCCTATGAGAGAGAGTTGAGTGTTGGGGAGACTATCATTTGAAGCACAAGAGCAAGGAGTTCATCATCAACACACCATTTGTTGCTTCTTGGAGAGTGGTGTCTTGTAGATTGGCTAGGTGTCACTTGGGAGCCTCCGACAAGATTGTGAAGTTGAACCAAGGAGTTTGTAAGGGCAAGGAGATCGCCTACTTCGTGAAGATCTACCCTAGTGAGGCAAGTCCTTCGTGGGCGACGGCCATGGTGGGATAGACAAGGTTGCTTCTTCGTGGACCCTTCATGGGTGGAGCCCTCCGTGGACTCTCGCAACCGTTACCCTTCGTGGGTTGAAGTCTCCATCAACGTGGATGTACGATAGCACCACCTATCGGAACCATGGATAAAAAATCTCCGTGTCAACATTGCGGTTGCTCCCTCAATCTCATCCCTTTACCTTCATGTGCAATTGTTTTACATTCCGCTGCTATACTCTTAGAATTGCATGTGTAGGTTGATTGCTTGACTTGTGCTAAGTTGCTAAAATCTGCCAAGAACTGAAATTGGGAAAAGGCTAGATTTTTATTTGGTCAAGTAGTCTAATCACCCCCATCTAGACATACTTCCGATCCTACAGCTATCAAACGTCACAACGTAACTGGGTGATTACAAACATGCTCTACAGGTGTCTCCGAAGGTGTTTGTTGGGTTGGCATAGATCGAGATTAGGACTTGTCACTCCATGTATCGGAGAGGTATCTCTGGGCCCTCTCGGTAATGCACATCACTATAAGCCTTGCAAGCAATGTAACTAATGAGTTAGTTGCGGGATGATGCATTACGGAACGAGTAAAGAGACTTGCCAGTAACAAGATTGAATTAGGTATGATGATACCGACGATCGAATCTCGGGCAAGTAACATACCGATGGCAAAGGGAACAACGTATGTTGTTATACGGTCTGATCGATAAAGATCTTCGTAGAATATGTAGGAGCCAATATGAGCATCCAGGTTCCGCTATTGGTTATTGACCGGAGATGAGTCTCGGTCATGTTACATAGTTCTCGAACCCGTAGGGTCCGCACGCTTAACGTTCAATGACGATTTGTATTATGAGTTTATGTGATTTGATGACCGAAGGTTGTTCGGAGTACCGGATGAGATCACGGATGTGACAAGGAGTCTCGAAATAGTCGAGAGGTAAAGATTCATATATTGTAAGGCTCTATTCGGACATCGGAAATGTTCCGAGTGATTCGGGTATTTTTTGGAGTACCGGGGAGTTACGGGAATTCGCCGGGAGAAGTAATGGGCCTTATTGGGCTTTAGTGGAGAGAGGGGAGAAGGGCCAAGAGGTGGCGCACGCCTCCCTCCTGCCCAAACCGAATTGGACAAGGGGTATGGGCGCGGCCCCCCTTTCCTTCTCCCTCTCCCTCTCTTTCCTTCTCTCCTACTCCGAATAGGAAAGGGAATCCTACTAGGACTTGGGAGTCCTAGTATAGTAGGACTCCCGATGCTTGGCGCGCCCCCTAGGACGGCCGCCTCCTCCCTCCCTCCTTTATATACGGGGGAGGGGAGCACCCCAAAGGCACTCAAGATTGGTCTTAGCCATGTGCGGTGCCCCCCTCCACAGTTACACACCTCGGATCGTACCGTCGTAGTGCTTAGGCGAAGCCCTGCGCCGGTAACTTCATCATCACCGTCACCACGCCGTCGTGCTGACGGAACTCTCCCTCGGCCTCAGCTGGATCTAGAGTTTGAGAGATGTCACCGAGCTGAACGTGTGCAGATCGCGGAGGTGCCGTGCGTTCGGTACTTGATCGGTTGGATCGCGAAGACGTTCGACTACATCAACCGTGTTACTTAACGCTTCCGCTTTCGGTGTACGAGGGTACGTGGACACACTCTCCCGCTTGTTGCTATGCATCACCATGATAGATCTTGCGTGTGCGTAGGATTTTTTTTGAAATTACTGCGTTCCCCAACACTTATAGTAGTGATTTATTTTTCTTACACTAATGGATTTCACGAAGGTTTTTGTTGAGTTTTGTGTCATTGAAGTATTCAAGTTTGGGGTTATCTTACGATGGATGAAAGAAGGATAGAAGAGCCTAAGCTTGGGGATGCCCTGGCATCCCAAGCTATTATCCTAGAATGAGGAACCAACTAAGCTTGGGGATGCCCCCGAGTGGCATCCCCTCTTTCTTCTAACGATCATCGGTATTTTGCTCGAGGCTATATTTTTATTTGTCACATGATATGTGTTTTGCTTGGAGTGTCTTGTATGATATGTTTCTTTGTTTGTTTTATTTTGTGTTTTAAGTCATCAATCCTTGCTGGACACACCTATTTGAGAGAGCCAAAATTATATCATGATTTGTTAGAATTGCTCTCTATGCTTCACTTAAATCTTTTATGAGCTAAGACTTGCTCTATTGCTTCACTTATATCTTTTTGAGCACGGTGTGCTTAATATTTTTGAAGAAATGCTCTCTTGCTTCACTTAGATTTATTTGAGAGTTAGTAAATTTTTTGAAGAAATTCTCTCTTGCTTCACTTAAATTATTTGAGAGAAAGAAAATTTGTTATGCTCATGATCTTCACTTATATTTGTTTGAGCTTATAAAAAGCAACACATGAAAATTAGTACCAAAGTGATAGATATCCAAGAAGGATAAAGAAATAAAAAATGACATGAAGATCATTGGACAAAAAACTTGATTCTTAGTAATAGTTTTGAGATATGATGATGTGATATGTGAGTTATGTTGATGAGTAATTGTGCTCTAGTAAGAATATTGGTGTTAAGGTTTGTGATTCCCTATGCATGCACGAAAGTCAATAATCATGCAATGGAAATTATATCCTACTTGTGGTGCATTATTCGGTGTTAATTATGCTTAATGCTTGCTTATGAGATTATTTGTTTCTTGGTTGGTCGCTTCCCAATCTTTTGCTAGCCTTCACTTTGCACCAAGTATGATCTCTACTTGTGCATCCAAAATCCTTTAAACCAGTTTTGCCACATGAGTCCACTATATCTACCTATATGCGGTATTCTTTTGCCATTCTAAGCAAATATGCATGTGCCATCTCTAATTTTCAAAATAAACTTCTCTTTTGTGTGTTTGTTTCGCTCGTGGAACGGTAACGGGTGGCTAATATTTTCCATGATGGATGTGTTATTCTCAAGATGAGTGTTTATTCACTTGTCATTGCACGAGAGTAAGGAAAAGGTCTTAGGGATGCCAAGTCCCGAAATGCAAAAATGAATTTACTTTATGTTGTCAAATAATAAATTCCTTGGAAAGTGTTGGTATGGAGGGCACCCGTGGATACGGTTAGCCATGGAAAGTGAAAGTATGGTGGAAAAAGGAATAAACTTTATTTTCTGTCTGGGAACCGCCTATGGCATAACTAGCATGGAAAGTGTTGGGAACTTTGAGTCGTTTTCGTTGGTGGGATGGATACACCTCCCAAAATGTTTTTATCTCTAATTTTTTCGCTTTGAGCTCTGACACCTCTACAAATCCCTACTTCCCTCTGCGAAGGGCCTTTCTTTTACTTTATGCAATTTTTATTTTGAAATTTGAGTCTCCACTTCTCTCATAAAAAGCACCAACTAGGAGGAAATATGATCGTACTTAAGTATTGGGTGTAGTTAATATTCGAGTGTGTTTCATGAATGGATCAATGTTTGAGCATGATGGGCTAGGGATAACTTATTTTAGCATTGATATTTTGAAAGACATGGTCGCTTGTTGATATGCTTGAGTATCTAAATTATTATGTCAAAACTAGACTATTGCTCTGAATCACATAAAAGTCCAAATGTCCATGCTATAAAGAAAATAATATGATATGGCATGATAAACGGCACTCCACATCAAAAATTCTGTTTTTATCACTTACCTACTCGAGGACGAGCAGGATTTAAGCTTGGGGATGCTGATACGTCTCCAACATATCTATAATTTTTTATTGTTCCATGATGTTTTATTATCAATCTTGGATGTTTTATAATCATTTTATAGTCACTTTATATCATTTTGTGGTACTAACCTATTGACATAGTGCCAAGTGTCAGTTGCTGTTTTTCCATGTTTTTTTACATCATAGAAGATCAATACCACACGGAGTCCAAATGCAATGAAACTTCACGATGATTTTTTATGGCCCAACTGGAAGAAGTTGCACCCTGGTTGCACCTGGGGGGAGTCCCGATGAGGGGACAACCCACCAGGACGCGCCAGGAGGCCCAGGCGCGCCCTGGTGGGTTGTGCCCACCTCGGGTGCCCCTTGGACCGCCTCTTTGCTCTAGAAATACCCCAAAAATACCAAAACCCTAGGGGAGTCGCCGAAATATTCATCCAGCCGCCGCAGAGTCCAGAACCACCAGATCCAATCCAGACACCATCTCGGATGGGGTTCACCACCTCCATTGGTGCCTCTTCGATGATGCGTGAGTAGTTCTTTGTAAACCTTCGGGTCCGTAGTTAGTAGCTAGATGGCTTTCTCTCTCTCGCTGAATTCTCAATACAATGGTCTCTTGGAGATCCATATGATGTAACTCTTTTTGCGGTGTGTTTGTTGGGATCTGATGAACTTTGAGTTTATGATGAGTCATATATTTTTATATCCATGAAAGTTATTTGAGTTTCTTTGATCTATTATATGCATGATCTCTTATAGCCTCGTATCTCTTCTCCGATATTTGGGTTTACTTTGGCCAACTTGATCTATTTATCTTGCAATGGGAAGAGGTGCCCGGTAGTGGGTTCGATCTTATGGTGCTTGATCCCAGTGACAGAAAGGGAACCGACACGTATGTATCGTTGCTACTAAGGATAAAAAGATGGGATCTATATCTAACACCACAGATAAACGGATCTTGTCTAGATCATGTCATTTTTCTTATTTCATTACTCCATTTTTCCATGAACTTAATACACTAGATGCATGCTGGATAGCGGTCGATGTGTGGAGTAACAGTAGTAGATGCAGGTAGGAGTCGGTCTACTAATCTTGGACGTGATGCCTATGTAATGATCATTGCCTGGATATCGTCATAATTATTTGAGGTTCTATCAATTGCCCAACAGTAATTCGTTTACCCACCTTTTGCTATCTTTCTCGAGAGAAGCCACTAGTGTAACCTACGGCCCCCGGGTCTTCTTCCTCATATATTTGCTTGCGATCTACTTTTCCTTTGCATTTTTATTCAGATCTATTAAACCAAAAATACAAAAACACTTTGCTGCACTTTATTATTTGCGGTTTATTATTTCAATCTACTACAATTTTCTGGCATCGTTACCCGAAAGGGATTGACAACCCCTTTAAGACGTTGGGTTGCGAGGTGTTGTTATTTGTGTGCAGGTGCTGTTAAAGTTGTGTTGCTTGGTTCTCCTACTGGTTCGATAACCTTGGTTTCTTCACAGAGGGAAATACCTACCGTCGCTATGCTACATCATCCCTTCCTCTTTGGGGAAATACCGACGTAGCTCAGAGAGCAATCAACCCCTTGTGGCCTTCCCACAAACAACCTTACCTTTCTCATTGTGCCCTTCTCGTACAAATGTTTCTTTTAGAGGAGTGGTGCACTTTTGAGAAGACGTCTTCTTCTTGCTTGTGCTTGGGTCAAACCCGAGCCCCTCTTTGGCAAACACCTCATTGTGTTGGCCCAATACCTCATTAAGGTTCTTTTGTCCTTGAGCACATGTCATGAGACCTTTCTCGATTTGAGCCTTGAGAAAACGATTCTCCTCAAGAATAGATGCTAGGTCACTACTATAGTTAGTAGTACAAGCATCAACAATGATAATAGGAGAAGAGTAAGCCTTGGCTAGAGTTTCAAGATAAGTAAGCTTGAGCGTCTCAAAACTCTTTGTAAGAAGGGTGAGATCTTCTTCCTTAGTCTTGAGAGACACAGATAGAAGCTCACAATCCTTAGAGAGAGATGCATGAGACTTCACAAGCTTACTTTTATCATTCATCAACTCTTTGCAAGAGTCCTTAGCCTTTTTCAAGGAGGCAAGATCTTTAGCATGAACATCAATGCTTGCACCAATTTTCAAGCATAGTTCATCATTTCGTGCTTCCTCATATTGGACTTTCCGCTCAAGGATTTCATATTTTTCCTTTTCCTTGGTTACGAGGGTTTCGAGTTCCTTAATGGTGATGGTGTGCTTACCCACCATCTCCATAAGCATACGAAACATAGTGAGCTTCTTTCCTTTGAGGGATCACATGACCTTATTTAATTTAGCAAACATGGGGTCATCTATATCCTTATCATCATAATTATCCTCCGCATCAAGATACTCATCACTAGGAGTAGAAGGAGTGAAAAGAGGAGGGTTAGATCGTGGGGTTACCTTGACCTTGTCAGGAGAGTTTTGATCCTCTCCATCTTCTACCATGGCCTTCGCCATTAGGCACTTGTGAGCGTCGCTCTTGTAGTCTTTCATGTAGTTGTAGGTGACAATATCACCACTCTTGTTGACTAGCCTCAAGGTGTTTTGAGAATCTTGGGCTACTCCGACAACACCACTAACATCATCCGGATCGGATTCTTCATGAGAAACCATTGCTTTCCCATCTCTCTTCTTGAGCTTGGCGTTCAGAGGGATTGGCAACTTCTTCTTGGGAAAGATCTTGTGAAACCTTGGTTTATCTTCTCTCTTCTCATAAGGGCAATCGTTGGAGAAGTGGTTGGTTTCTTCACAGTTGTAGCATTTTCTTACTTTCTTCTTCTGCAATCTTCCCTTGATTTTTCCCGCGTTAAACTTCTTGACAAAGAGAGCAATGTCTTCATATGAAGGACTCTCATTGGAGTCAATCTCATCACCATCTTCATCCTCATCATCTTCCTCTTCTCCACTTTGCTCTTCTTCATATACATGCTTGGCCTTCAATGCAAGATTGATTTTTGATGTTGAGGTACCATGCATGGAAAGATGTTTTGTAGCATTTGCCTTTGACTTTTCAAATAGTTGGAAGGTGGATATGATGTCATCCGGAGTCATTTCCTTGAATCCATGGTGTTGTCTTATGTCCCACACCATTTGATGATGATATGGAGCAAGAGCATGAAGCAACTTGTCCACGAGAAATCGCTTAGTCAAGTTGAATCCATCTTGTGTCTTGTCACACTCGCAGGACTCGATGTCAGTGGTGAGAGTCATGAGACGCTCAAGGAGTTTCTTGGGAGATTCACCTTTCTCCATACAAAAGTTTTGCAATTGACCCTTGGCAGTTTCATATTGAGCAAGCCGGAGAGTGGAGGTACTGGTCTTGGTCCTCACAATGCTATCCCATAATTCCTTGGCACTTGTGATATGTATGTATGGTCTCCTTTGCTTGTCAGTCATACCTCTCCTTATGCACATGGTTGCTGTGTCGTTGAGATTCTTGTCATATACCTCTCTTGGAGTAAGATTCTTCGGGTCAATAGCTTGGTAGCCATACTCCAAGATCTCCAACATCTCATCATTTCCATATCGAAGATGATTCTGCATAGCAACTCTCCACAAATCAAAATCCGTAGTGTCATCAAGTAAAGGAGGTTTGCCTTGAGGGTTATACTTTGGTTTCTCTATTTGAGGTCTCGCATAAAGCCAAGGAACACTGGAGTATTCATTAGTAGGAGGTTGTTGGCCAAGTGAAGGAGTAGGCACAGCTGGCCTCGAGGCCGCACCACCAGAAAGTGGTGCAAGCATTGTGGTTAGTGTGGCAAGTCAAATTTGGACCAAGGCCTCAAGAGAAGCATCATGCTCCTCCTTTTGCTTAGCAAGCGCCCGTTCCAGATCCTCAGAAGTGAAGGACTTGACTTCCATGGAAGCCGCGCCCGTATTCTTCGGATCCGCAACAAGGGGAGTCCCATCGGGGTTCATCTCGCTCCAGGGCGGTTAAGCCACAAGAATAGAGCATGAGGCTCTGATACCAATTGAAAGGATCGAGATGGACCTAGAGGGGGGGTGAATAGGTACAATTACAAATTTTAATTCTTCCTTAGCAATTTTAGGCAATATTGCGGAATATGAAGTTTAGCCTAACAATTGCATGTATGATGCTAAGTGCTAAGCAAGGAAAACAAGTAACACAAGTAAGTGACCAGACAAGCACAATATGATATAAGTAAAGACTAAGAGACTAGTAACCACAAGTAGAGATTTAGGGTTAGGAATAACCGCAACTCCGAGAGACGAGGATGCATGCCGATGTTCACTTCCTTGGAGGGAAGCTACGTCACCGTTAGAGAGGTGGATGTTACCACGAAGGCACACCAACGCCACAAAGGCTGACCCTATTCTCCCTTTGAGGCAACACCACGAAGGTGTTTCTCAACCACTAGTGGTAGACCTTGGGGTGGTCTCTGTCGGTGTCAAAACCGGCGGATCTCGGGTAGGGGGTCCCAAATTGTGCGTCTAAGGTCGATGGTAATAGTAGACGGGGACACGATGTTTACCCAGGTTAGGCCCTCTTGATGGAGGTAATACCCTACTTCCTGCTTGATTGATCTTGATGAATCTGAGGATTACGAGAGTTGATCTACCATGAGATCGTAATGGCTAAACCCTAGATGTCTAGCCTGTATGATTGTGATTACCTCTACGGACTAAACCCTCCGGTTTATATCGACACCGGAGAGGCCTAGGGTTGTACAGAGTCGGTTTACAGAGGAAGGAATCTTCATATCCGAATGCCAAGCTTGCCATCCACGCAAAGGAGAGTCCCATACGGACATGGGAGGAAGTATTCTATCTTGTATCTTCATGGTCCATCAGTCCGGCCCACGTCACATAGCCCGGACGCTCGTGGACCCCTTAATCCAGGACTCCCTCAGTAGCCCTTGAACCAGGCTTCAATGACGATGTGTCCAGCGCGCAGATTGTCTTCGGCATTGCAAGGCGGGTTCCTCCTCCGAATATTTCAAAGTAGTCTTTGAACACAGATAACGTGTCCGGCTCTGCAAAATAAGCTCCGCAAAGAGTATAATATTTAACAAGTCCCATCTACTGACATCTTCTGTAGTGAGACGCCACGTCTCCGCCTGGTCATTATTTTGAACCGTTTTTTAGCCTCCCGCTCCGTGTTTCGAGATGCGGTTTCCATTGGCACATCTTGTCGAAGCAGAGATCGTGTCCCCTTATTGCGGGATTCTCATCAATACGGGCGTGGGCAATCCAACCGCGCCATCTGCACGACCCTTGGGAAATAGGCAAGTTTTAAGGCGAATGGGGAGACGCTTGGTATTTGCTGCCTTTATAAAGAGATAAGGATTCACCTTTTCACCCACGCCTTCTTTCTCCCTGCCCACCCATTCTCGAGCTCCAGCGCCCAAGCTTCCATCCTTTCCGCCTCAAAAAAGCACTCTGACCATGTTCGGATCTGGAGCGCAGGACAAGTGGATGGCCTCCTTCGTCACGGAGAAGGACATCACGAAGCTCCAGGAGGCGGGGTACTTGGCCCAGGAAATCGCCCACCAGCTTCCGGCCAAGGGGCAGATCTTCCCCACCCCGAAGCCCCATGAGAGGGTGGTATCATCCCCCACTTCCTCCGCGGGTTGGGATTTCCTCTCCACCCATTCGTCCGTGGACTCATGTTCTACTACGGGCTAGATTTCCATGATCTGGCCCCAAACTCCTTCCTCAACATCTCGGCATTCATTGTCGTGTGCGAGGCCTCCTCCGCATCCCACCCCACTTCGGATTGTGGCTGAAGACCTTCAATGTGAAGCCGAAGGTGGTGGGTGGTCAACACGCAGAGTGCGGAGGCGCTATGGTGAGCAAGCTGTCCAACGTCACATGGCCCAAAGGCACCTTTGTGGAGACTGTCAAAGGGTGGCAGCAGCAGTGGTTCTACGTCACAGAGCCTCGTGACACCACCTGGGCCGCGACTCCCGAATTCAAGTCTGGGGCCCCAATGCGGCTTACCTCCTGGCTAGAAAAGGGCCTGGACTGGCCGTCGTCGGACGAGGTGTCAGCACTGCAGACGCGCATCAAGAGCATGGTGGGCAAGAACATCAAGCTTGTCAATGTGATCCAGGTGATGCTTTTTTGCCGGATCCTTCCTTGCCAAAGCCGGACTTGCAATTTGTGGGAGTTCGATCCGGCCAAGCACCAGACCTTGTAGCAGTTCTTCGGCTCCACGCACGAAGGCATCTGGAAGGTGCTTTTTAAGGCCAATGAGACGTGGCCGCAGACGACCGAGGACCATGGGTACAACCTGACCCATCCCGCCAGTTTGGTAAGTTTTTCATATTTCGAGGTGTATCCTTCACCTGTACATTCAAGGAACATGTCTGAGCTTCCCTATCTGTCTTTTCAGGGTTGGACAAAGAAGGCGGAGTGGATCTAGTGTCCGGCTCCGTTTCCCGAAAACCCAGCAATCCCACTTCTGACGAAGATGCTGGTTCCGGCGCCCTACCAGGCGCCGAAGAAGAAGGACAAGGAGACCAGAAGTGGCCTCCGCCGTAAAGGCACTTCGAACGTGATGTCCGAAGACGCCGAAACCCACTCCTCCTTCGCCGCCGAGGACGAGGAGGAGGAGGAAAGCAACTCTCCCCCCGAGGGGGGAAGGAAGAAAAGGGCGGTCTCCATGGATCTGGAGGTAGAGGCATCCAAGAAGGGGAAGGTCTCCCTCGCGGACAACTCTGTGTTGGACACCGATAGCAGCTCCGAGTGGCGCCCCAGGGAGAAGCCCCTGGCCGAATCGTAAGTACTCAAAGGAACGTTTACACACATATATCCAACTTCTTTACTTCGTGGTTTTAATATGTCGAATCATGCACTGCAGTCCGGCCCACGCCCTCCCCAGCGATCCTCATCTTTGGGGAATTCGCTGGATTCGAAGGTGATGGACAGCCGGTCACTTCCGGCGGCCTCCTCTCCCTAGGCCATGGACGATGCTGAGGTATTGTCCCGAAGGATCTCCCCAGGCCAAGGACATATACAGGAGGCCGTCAGGGTGGCACCAGAATGTGATACCTCGGCCATCGGACACATGGGGGAGCAAATCCCCCCGGAGACTGGCGATGGGGTCCATATCCAATTCGGCCCCCAGCCGAATACTATTCCGGAGGCCCATACGGCCTCGGAATCAGGCAAGCAACCTCCTTCGAAAGAAGGAGGTGCACCTATTCCGCCGGTGACCTCTGTCCATCCAGAGGCACCAGATACTCTACTGGAAGTGTTGCAAAGTGCTTCCATTGTTGAGGAACACCGTATCCTCATGGGTACGGTGGTTGAGAGGGTTCAGTTCGCTAAGAGCGGACTGACCGAAGCCTGCGCCAGCCCTTTCTAACAGGCTTTGAGGTATGCGATGTAATTTATGCTAAAAGAATGTTGTAGTATAGACAATAGCCCCTGAGACTCTGTCCGGTGTTCAAAAATAAAGGCCAGATAGAGGATCGAATGATTTTCGCAGGAGACTTAGCATATGTGTCTATGTGAATAAGCATGCGTCTATGCTGGCTTTGACCTCCCATTCTGCCGAAGTCTCCAAACTGAAGCAGAGTCTGGAGCGGGCCGAGGAAGAGCTCGGTCGTGTGAAAAAATAGCTAGAGGACAAACAAGGTATGCAATGGCCTATTCTGGTCTAGAAAGATATGAATTGTTTGTGTTGATCATGGTATCATGATATTTCATAGGAGCTGCGACCGAGGTGGAGACCCTCAAGAACGCGCTGGCCGAGGTCCAGAAGAGAGCGGCAAAGGAACAAGCCGCCCGCGAAAAACACGAGGCCAGGGTCGGGGAGATCCAGCAGGAGCTCCAGGACGCCGTGAAGAAATGCTAGTCCTTGGAGCGCAACAATGCGGACCAAGAGTCCGAACTTGCTAAGGCCCGCCAAAGCGCACAAGAAGCCCAGGGCGCCCTCCAGGAAATCCAGGAGGCCAGGAAAATCGCGGCGGGTAAGGCCTTTATTATGCAGAGCAAATTTTTGAAGAAAAGGTACCTCTTACTGACCCGGATTTGGGGTTCTCTAGGAGCGTTTGCGGATCTGCCGCGCAGTGTTGCCGATGCTGTGGAGTTCTTTCGAGCCGAAGAGGGGAGCTCAACGGAGAAGCTGTTTTGGTCGCAGTACATTGCGCCAGAGCATCCGGTGCCCTTTAGCGATCAGCTGAAACAGCTGACCAAACTGCATAGGGTGGCCGAATTGGCCATGAAGGATTTGATAATCTGTCTATGGCCTGCCGAAGCCATACCCAGCAGCTACTTCGGGCTCGTGAAGCGGCTGGTCGATGCCTGCCCTCAGCTTGATGCCATCAAGCAGTCGGTCTGCATCGAAGGTGCGCGGATGGCCTTCTCCCGTGTCAAGGTGCAGTGGGTGAAGATGGATGCCGTCAAGCTCATGACCGAGGGACCGCCCGCAGGCAAGGAGCACCGCACGCCCGGGCGGTATTTTGATGATGTCCTGAAGGGATCCCGCATTGTAGAGGGCCAGTGTGCAAAAGACATTATCTTTGAATGAAGACATTCATGTTATCCCGTCTTGTGTTATGAAACAAAGCCGATATGTAATATAATGATTGTTATTTATTTAAAATTTTGCCTCATGTGCGGCCGTTTTATTAAATCTAAGAGTTGGCCAGTCGTCGGCTTCAGCCCCCACGTAGGTAGTACGGGGGTGTTCGGGTTGAAACCTAAACACTCTTGATCCAAGAGTTTGGTCCTTGAAGGAGGTCTTTAGTGCAGCGAACCAGGCAATCGGACTATGTGGCTTTATCACCCTCACTTAGCCATAGGAGTTTGACAATAGAAATGTAGGTACAGCCCCTAGTTAGTATTTGTTAATCCAGACTAGGGTGATATAGACACCTGATCGGGTGGAGGCCGATCCGTCGCATAATGCGGGAAAAATCGCAAGAGATTTTAGCCTCCGAATAGCTGACCAGCTCTCGCCGCATCATGACAGTCAGTTTTCGGCTTTCTCTACTGAGGTGTTTACCCGGATAAACCAGAAACACAATCACAGTAGTTCTCCCTTTACTACCCTATCCGATAGGACGGAACGTAAGGTAGCAAGCACAGGAGCCGGGCAACCCAACTATTGACCAAAGACATGATTCGGAGCCGATGCATATAATGCTAAATTCGGGGTGCCGAACTATACTGCAAAAAGTGTTCAGACTTTTTTTGCCGTAGTATGGAGCCCAATGAAGCCCCTGGCGAATTAAAGCGTACCAAAGTGTACGGGTGCAATCGATAAGAATAATGAAATAAAATGAAGTAGTAAGCCAGTGCCACATAAGTTGGGCCGCAAACTGTTTTCATTATAATTTGGTTAATATGTCAAAGCGTATTTGTACAAATAATGCGATAAGCAACAGGGCTATTTAACATGACGAGAACAAGGGGGAGCTGCGTGCGGATCTTGAAAACAGGTAGAGTGGTCGTCAAGAAGACCACCTAGAGATTCCCCCATATGTCGATGCTGCTTGCCGCCTTGGTATATCCATCCTTCGAAAGGATCGATGATCAGGCCGTCGTGAGGGGCCTGTGGAAAAGAAACCAAAAAAGGATAAAAAGAAAAGGAAAAGTATGTGTGCCTGTCGGATCACGGGTTCCGGCAAAACCCTCAAGGTTTGAACACTAGGGCGCGCGAAGATCTCCTCCCTACCGATCCACGCCTACCTCTCTAAGATCTCGCGGACGAACTTGACGAACTCACAAGACAAAGACATAAGATTTATACTGGTTCAGGCCACCGTTGTGGTGTAATACCCTACTCCAGTGTGGTGGTGGTGGATTGCCTCTTGGGCTGATGATGAATAATACAAGGGGAAGAACAGCCTCCTGAGGTTGAGGTGTTCTTGTGCTCGGTGAGCTTGTGGGTGAGAGGATGGAAGATGGAATCGATCCCCCTACTGTGGTGGCTAGTTCTACTTATATAGGCCCTGGTCCTCTTCCCAAATATTGAGCGGGAAGGGAGCCAACAACGGCCAATTTGAAAGGGGACAGCTAGTACAGCTTATCCTGACAAAAGCGGTCTTCGCCTACGAAAGGCTCTGATGGTGACGCCGTCTTGGGCTCCATGGTGACCTCCGTCTTGCCGTCCGGCTGGTCTTGGTCTCGTTGCACCGATATGGAAACCTTTGCTTGATGCCTCGGTACTCTGCGCCTGCGCTTGCCTCCTTAGCACCAAAGAGGAAACAAGGACGCTGCGTGCGCTGGCTCCCGCCTGGTCTTGGTCGTCATGGCTCACGTCACGAGAGCCTCGCGAGGTTTGCCTTGCCTTGATCTTTCCGCCCCTCGTGAGCCTGCCTGGCGAGGCCGCTCCTGAGGAGGTCTTGTGTCGTCCGCCTCGATAGCTTGGCCCCTCGCAAGGGTCTTGAATGCCTTGTCGATGAAGATGGGCCGCACAGGCCTGCTAGCTCAGCCACACCGTGGGCCGCAGGTAGGCAAGTCTAGAGACCCCCGTTCCCAGAACCCGACAGTAGCCCCCGGGCCCAAGGCGCGCTCGGGCTTGGCTTCGAGGCGAAGCCAAAGGTCAAGCGCAGAGCGCCACGGGCCCCAAAAGCCTGCGGCCTCGGTTGACGCGTGGCGGTTGATTGGACATGGGCGTCTCCGCTTCCCCATGCTGCCTCGGCAACTGCCCGACTTGACAAGTCCCTGTGACATGCAAGGAAAACCATCATTACCTGTGATCATGTGGGGGCGCTGGTTGGCCTTCTCCTGCTATAAATGAGGAAGGGGGCGAAGCCCCCGTCGCCCATTTCTTCCCATTCGACTTGCTTCTTCTTCCCCTGCTCTACTGCTAGTAGCAACTTCAATGGCGCCGATCCGAAGGTTCTCAGCTGACGAGAAAGGAAAGATTCCCCTCGACACGCTGGCGCTGCTTCAGCCAAAGAAGAGGTCTGTCCACCATCGCGATGCTGCGGCGATGCAGGTGGTGACGAGGCCTTGGTGTGAGCGGCCTCCTCCTGGGTATCCACTGCCCTTGTACGCCCAAGCCAGGGGCTCGGGAGGAAGGAGCAACGAGCGTCGGCGCGCGCACCGCGGCCAAGGTCGACGCGCTGCAGCGACGAGCGCCGTCACTCCCGGAGTCCACGCCGCGGACTCCTCACGCGAGCTTGTGCTATGGGCAGCGAGGCCCCCAAGCTCCTGGATCCGCTTCCCGCGCTTCTTCTCTGACGTGATGCCGCCGAGGGGCCTCTCGAGCTCTGGTTGCAGCATGCCGACTGCGATGCTCCGGCGACCGGAGCAGAGGTTGAAGCAGTCTCCACCGGCAAGATCTTCATGACCCGAGGCTGGGGCGAGGTCGCGCGGGTTTGCCGTGCGGAGGGCGCCCTCTCGATCCACTTCGAGTACGACGGCACATCCACGCTGTTCTTCAAGGTCTTCGATGCGGAAGGTCACCGTTTGTAGTGTTGCCCTGAAGAGGAGCGCCAGGATGAGGCGCGCCCCGCTCGCGGCTGCTCCAGCAGCAGCGACTCTTGGGAGTCCAGCGGTTCTCCCGAGCTCTACGAGAGTCCGGAGATGAGCGACAATAGCTACGTGCCCCCGAGCTCTCGCCGCGCCTAGAGCAGGGCCGCAAAGTCCGTCCGCCGCCATCGCTGATCTGGACGGGGTTGGCACCGGCCTCCCGTGGCCCACTGTTGATGATGGCGTCGGCCGCGGGGGTGTGTAGATAGGATTCTCCTAGGTGCTCGTCTTTTGTTCCCCGCGAGGAATGGAGAAGTACCCCGTGGGGGCGTGTAAAGAGCCTGCAATGTCTTTTGTTGATATTATCCTAATTATGGAAGCCTTGTGAGCGCAAGTCCTGTTTAGGCTCGGTCTTCCCTTTTCAATTTCGCGACAGCTTGTTGCTTTACGCTGACAGGTCCCGGTCCCCAGGCAAGCTTCAGCCGTCGCTGGTATGCCAGGTCGCATGCCGTGGTCAAGGCCAGGAGGTGAGTGGCCCGAGGTCCAGTAAGAGCTCCTGAGGCGCGATGCTCAGGGGGTCCCCTTTAGCGCTCAAGCAGCCGTGGTAAGACAAGAAAGGGAGGCGACATTGCCACAACAGGGCTGCGGCGAGCGTGTCTCCTAGGTTCCAACGATTAGTTGATCTGAGCTCGTGACTTTTCTTGGTGGTCCGGGGTCGATTCTTCGTGATACGCCAGACCTGCGCGCGAACATCCGCAGCGTAGCTAGGTCAGGCCCATATGAGTCCTCCCCCTTCCAATGCTCTCCTTTGTGCTCTACGTCTTCAGGTCCCGGCCCTCGAGCGAGCTCAGCTGCCGCTGGTATGCCAGGTCGCGTGCCGTGGTCAAGGCCAGGAGTGTGGGATGGAGAGCCAGTAAGAGCTCCTGAGTCGCGATGCTCAGGAGCCCCCCTTTTAACGTGCAAGCAGATTTCTTGGAAGAGGTGGGAGCTCGCGGTGCCGCCTGGTGTTATCCTCGTGAGATTCCTGCGAGCCAGCACAAGGAAGAACACGATTTGCCATTATGGTTGCCAGCCTGCCGCTGGTTGCTCTGCGAGGGGGTGAATGCACTGAGGGCCCGGTGAGGTGACGTGCACGGGGTGTGCCACGAGCCAGAGCTCGACCGCTCAGGTTTATCGACGTGGCAGGGACGGACCCGTGCACCAGCGCCGTGCTGGCGTGAGGAGGCCCCGTGGGAGGCGACGATCGAGCAGGTAGTAATCATAGGTAGGTTAAACATGAAAGCAGTAGGCTTAAGTAAATGCATGGGAGATACCTGCCACTAGGTCAGGCCCGAGCGGCTTGGGGGGCGCTCCCAACACGGTAAGCTGAAAACATAAAAAGGGATACATGCCACAGGGACGGACCCACGCGGCCTGGGAATGATGCAGCCCGAGGGGCGCTCCCAGCTAAATGAACTTGGAAATGTCACATGGTTCTGTTGACGAAGGAGAGTTGGGGCAGCTGAAGGTGCGCAGTGAAGGGGTTGCTCCCCACGAGCCACCGGGGCCCTGAGCCTCGGGAGGCTCTGGGGGTCCAGGCGGTTCCTGGAGGACCGTCTCCATCTCCGTCAGGACGGCGCGGTGGCTGGCCTCCTGAGTCGCCAGGGTGTGCCGCAAGTTGCACTGGTAGACGAACGTCACGCTCGGCAGGCCAAAAGGCATGCGAACGTAGCTGTACGGTGGACCCTCGCAGCGTCCCACGCACGAAGGCCAGAAAAGCTCCTGAGAAGCGGCCCTGTTGAGCCCTGGAACGTCGATGCAGACGCGCAGTCCGGCATCCTTGCCTGGATGGGAAGCTGCACCTCATGAGCGGCGGTCGCCGCGCATGGCCCTTGCGTCTTGCAATTCCTGGGTGGTCTTGGTGATGAACTCCTGAATGGTGGGTGATCCTTGCCCTGTGCCCTCCTGAGGGAAACGTGCCGCGTAGCACGCCTCCAAGTGGTGCCCAAGCGCCTCCCTCGTGATGTGGGCAAGGTCTGAGGCCTTCCAGAAGAAAGCCCCCGAGCCCTGCCCGAGAAGGGCGCCGGGAGCGCCTTCCTATGCGATGGAGGGAGGCGCCCCTGGAGCGGGCGCTGATCCTAACGAGGCTTCGGCTGCGACGCCACCCTCCTGAGGTCCGGCACGGCGCTGCTGCTTCTTCTTCTTCTGGATGACCTCAGCAGAGCCCTCGCCCTTGCTGTCGGGGTCGTCGATTGCTGCAGCTTGGAAGGCACGCTCGAGGGAGCACACCGCATGTCTTTCTTCACATGGGACCGTGATGATCCCACCGCTTCCCGGCATCTTGAGGACATTGTAGCCGTTGTCGGCTTTCTGGGAACGGGGGTCCCCAGACTTTCCTACCTGCGGCCCGCGGCGTGGCTAAGCCAGCAGGCCGTACGGCCCATCTTCATCAACAAGGCATCCAAGACCCTCGCGAGGAGGCCAAGCCTCGCGAGGAGGCCAAGCCTCGCGAGGCGGACGATGCAAGACCTCCTCAAGAGTGGCCTAGTCAGGCAGGCTCGCGAGTAGCGGAGATATCAAGGCAGGGCAACCTCACGAGGCTCTCGTGACGTGTGCCATGACGATCGGCGCCAGGCGGGCGCCAGCGCGTGCAGCGTCCTTGTTTCCTCTTTGGTGCTAAGGAGGCCAGCGCAGGCGAAGAGTACCGAGGCATCAGGCAAAGGTTGCTATATTGGTGCAACGAGATCAAGACCAGGAGGACGGCAAGACGGAGGTCATCGTGGAGCCCAAGACGGCGTCACCACAGAGCTTTTCGCAGGCGAACACCACTTTTGTCAGGATAGCTTGTACTAGCTGTCCTCCTTCAAATTTGCCCATCGTTGTTGGCTCCCTTCCCGCTCAATATTTGGGAAGAGGACCAGGGCCTCTATAAATAGGCCTAGCCACCATAGTAGAGGGAGGGGAGCAGTTGATCCAGATCTCACGCGCACACGTACGCAAGCACAAGAACACCTCAACCTCAGGAGGCTGTTCTTCCCTCTGTACTGTTCATCAGCAGCCCAAGAGGCAATCCAACACCACCACACTGGAGTAGGGTATTACACCACAACGTTGGCCCGAACCAGTATAAATCTCGTGTCTCTCTATGATCGCGAGTTCGTCCCCGAGATCGTAGCGAGCTGGGGCATAGATCGGTAGGAGGGAAAGACTTCGCGCGCACCCCAGTGTTTGAACCTTACGGGTTTGCCGGAACCCCACATCCGACATTTGGCGCGCCAGGTAGGGGTGCGCCATAGCTTCCCTTCCATCAGATCGTCGCTCCGTCGCTTCGTCGCTCAGTCGTCTCCATGGCGGACGCTCGCCGTGCTCGAGCTGAGCGTCGGGCTGCCCTCACCGCCCGCGTCGCTCAGACGGCTCCCGTTGGTGGGCCACCTCGTCGTTCTCCGTCTCCCGCCGCCAACGCTGCCACCAGCCCGGCGGGGAACGAGCAGCAGGCGTCCTCGCTGCATCCTTCGGTGCAGCAGGACGGCCGCACTGCCACTCCATTGCTGACCCCGACCGGCTCATCGTCTCACGCACGCCGTGCTCCCATGGAGGCGCGGGCCGCGCTCCTTGCGGCGAACGAACTCCTGCACTACCGCCCCGTCAACGACCTCTACGAGGAATGGCTCGACCGCGTCGCCGAGCTCGTCCGCGCTGCAGGGGGCTCTCCGGTGCCGTCCCTCTCTCTGCCTCACCCTCAACCAGCCACGGGCGCCGAGGCTCATGGTGCGCCTCCACCACCTCTACCCCAAGACGGTGCCTTGGCACCAAGGCGCGCGGCCCCACGGCGTGATCCACCACGCCCGGTGCCCGCACGCGAAGAAAGAAGCTGCCAAGAAATCCCCCGGCCGCGAGAAGCTGCACCCGCGCTTCCCGCGCCACCTCGTCAAGACCGTGCACCGCCAGCGGCGGCGCCGCACGGACCCCATCAAGACCGAGCTCCACCTCCGAAGCGGCCCCTAGCAACCATGGCCGGCTGCCGCGCCTTCACCCCCGAGCTCCGCAGCGTCGCCTGGCCAGGCAAGTTCAAGCCAGATCTGCCTCCTCGCTACGACGGCACCGCCGACCCCGTGGAGTTCCTGCAGCTCTACGAGCTGAGCATCGAGGCGGCCAACGGCGATGAGAAAGTCATGGCGAACTGGTTTCCCATGGCTCTCAAGGATGGAGCCCTCTCCTGGCTCCTGAACCTGTAGCATGACTCGATCTCCTCCTGGGACGAGATGCGTGACCGCTTCGTCGCCAACTTCCAGGGCACTCGCGACCGCCCGCCGGCCGCGGGTGACCTGCGCCGCATCAAGCAACAACCAGGAGAGACCCTCCAGAAGTACATTCAGCGCTTCAACAACACTCGCCTCAAGATCCCCAAGGTCACGGACGAGGCCATCATCTCCGTGTTCTCTGACGTCGTCCGCGACGTCAAGATGAAGGACGAGCTCGCTATCCATGAGGAGTTGTGCACGTCTCAGGAGCTGTTCAATCTGGCGACCAAGTGCGCAAGAGCTGAGGAGGGGCACCTCTCCCTCCTCGAGCTGCCAGCTGCGGGCGCAGAGGAGAAGAAGGCCAAGGCCAAGGACGCGAAGCGCAAGGAGGCGGTTGTGCTCGCAGTGGAGCCCGACACCAAGCGGGGTAGAGATCACCCCGAGTCATCCAAGAACAGCCGACCGTTCTGTGCCTTCCACAACCTCAACACCCACAACACCAGCGACTGCCAAGAGCTCAGAGCCATACGAGAAGGGCGCTTCGGCCGACACCCCGAGCGCAGCGACCGGGGCTACGACCGTGGAGGAGGACGTGGAGGCGGACGCTGGGACGACCGTGGCTCGCGCCAGGAATGGCACGACAGGCCTCGCGAGGACCGCTGGCAGGACCATCCTCGCGAGGACGCCTGGAGGGATCAGCCTCGTGAGGATCGCCCCCAAGGCAACACCGGACTCCCCCACTGCCGCCACCAAGAAGGAACTACGATCACCATCAGGACGAGGGGGCTGGGGGCTTCCACGAGCCGCGCGCAACTGCCTGCATCTTGGGTGGCGCCCAGGCCCCAGCCTCTCAGCGCATCTTCAAACAGTTCGCTCGCGAGGTGAACGCGGTGCTCCCCAAGCTCGAAGCCACGCGCCCGCTCAAATGGTCCCAATGCGCCATCACTTTCAACTCGGCAGATCAGCTCAAGTGTGCGGCCACCGCCGGCGCCCTCCCGATGTTGTGTTCCCCAATCATCAGCAATGTGCAGGTTACCAAGACCCTCATCGACGGCGGCGCATGGCTCAACGTCCTGTCAGTCGACACGTTCGACAACCTCCAAGTGCCGTATGAGTAGCTCCAGCCTGCCAAGCCCTTCTCAGGAGTGACCGACGGTTCCACCACGCCGATAGGGCAGGTCCGCCTGCCTGTCACCTTCGAAGAGCGCAAGAACTACCGCACCGAGCTCATCGACTTCGACGTCGCGCACATCCGCCTGCCGTACAACGCCATCCTCGGGTATCTGGCCCTGGCCAAGTTCATGGCGGTCACCCACCACGGCTACAACGTCCTCAAGATGCCGGGAAGCGGCGGAATCATCACGGTCCCATGTGAAGAGAGAGATGTGGTGTGCTTCCTCGAGCGCGCCTTCCAAGCTGCAGCAATCAGCGACCCCGACAGCAGAAGCGGGGGCCCTCCGGAGACCATCCCCAAGAAGAAGCAGCTGCGCCACGCAGGACCGCAGGAGGATGGCGACGCGGCGGGAGCCTCGTTAGGATCAGCGCCCATCCCAGGGGCGCCTCCCTCCATCGCATAGGAAGGCGCGCCCAGCACCCTCCTCGGGAAGGGCTCGGGGGCTCTCTTCTGGAGGGCCTCAGATCTTGCCAACCTCACGAGGGAGGCGCTTGGGCACCACTTGGAGGCGTGCTTCGCAGCACGTGCCCCTCAGGAGAGCACAGGGAAAGGAGTGCCCCCACTCAGGAGTTCATCACCAAGACCACTCAGGAACTGCAAGACGCAAGAGCCATGCGCGGCGACAGCCGCTCATGAGGCGCAGCTCCCCATCCTGGCGAGGATGCTGGGCTGCGTGTCTACATCGACGTCTACGGGCTCAATAGGGCCGCATCTCAGGAGCGCTTCTGGCCTTCGCGTGTGGGCCGCTGCGAGGGCCCACCACTCAGCTACGTTCGCATGCCCTTCGGTTTGCCGAGCATGGCGTCAGCCTATCAGCGCAACATGCGGCGTGTCCTGGCAGCTCAGGAAGCCAGGTACCAAGCCGTCCTGGAGGAAATGGAGACAGTCTTCAAGGAACCCCCTGAGCCCCCAGGGTCTCACGAGGCTCAGGGCTCCGGTGGCTCGTGAGGAGTCATCCCTTCGATGCACGCCTCCAGCTGCACCAACTCGGCTTCATCTACAGAACCAGGTGACATCTTCTGTCACGCCCAATATGCGATACTATCCTAAAGAGACTCGAAGGTCCCACCAAGGATAGAACCGCATATTGACACACTTTTGCAAGGTGGATATCATTACATCAACATTACAAAATAGATGGGGTACATACAAAAGGCATATAAATGCCGCAAGAATACATCAATACAACATACATAAGATCATCATCCGACTACGGATGAAACACAAACAGAAGCTCAAACGACATCCACCCTGCTAGCCCAGGCTGCCGACCTGGAACCTATCCCCTGATCGAAGAAGAAGCAGAAGAAGAACTCCAAAACAAATAACATCGCTCTTGCGTCATGATCATCGCAAAACCTATACCTGCAACTGGTGTTGTAGTAATCTGTGAGCCACGAGGACTCCGCAATCACATTACCGTGGCTATTAAGACTAGCAAAGCTTAATGGGTAAGGAAGGGGTAAAGTGGTGAGGTTGCAGCAGCGACTAAGCAAGTATGGTGGCTAACTTACGCAAATAAGAGCGAGAAGAGAAGCAAAGGAACGGTCGTGAAACTAGCAATGATCAAGAAGTGATCCTGAACTCCTACTTACGTCAAACATAACCCAGAAACCGTGTTCACATCCCGGACTCCGCCGAGAAGAGACCATCACGGCTACACACGCGGTTGATGCGTTTTAGTTAAGGTCAAGTGTCAAGTTCTCTACAACCGGATATTAACAAATTCCCATCTGCCTCATAACCGCGGGCACGGTTCTCGAAAGTTTATACCCTGCAGGGGTGTCTCAACTTAGCCCATTATAAGCTCTCACGGTCAACGAAGGATATTCCTTCTCCCGGGAAGACCCGATCAGTCTCGGAATCCCAGTTACAAGACATTTCGACGATGGTAAAACAAAACCAGCAAAGCCGCCCGATGTGTCGACAATCCCGATAGGAGTCGCACGTATCTCGCTCTCAGGACACACCGAATAAGCGAAGCGTACATGTACCGACGTAACCCAAGTTGCCAAGGGATGGTCCCGCACGGTGCTCTAGTTTGGACCAACACTTAGACAAGCACTGGCCCGGGGGGGGGGGTGGGGGGTAAAATAAAGATGACCCTCGGTATGCGCGAATCCCAAGGGAAAAAGGCTAGGTGAGGCAAATGTAAAACCAAGGTTGGGCCTTGCTGGAAGAGTTTTATTCAAAGCGAACTGTCAAGGGGGTCCCATAAATCACCCAACCGCGTAAGGGACGCAAAATCAAGGAACATAACACCGGTATGACGGAAACTAGGGCGGCCAGAGTGGAACAAAACACCAGGCATAAGGCCGAGCCTTCCACCCTTTACCAAGTATATAGATGCATTAATTAAATAAGAGATATTGTGATATCCCAACATAAACATAATCCAACATGGAGCAATCTTCATCTTCACCTGCAACTAGCAACGCTATAAGAGGGGCTGAGAAAAAGCGGTAACATAGCCAAACAATGGTTTGCTAGGAAGGGTGGCAAAGGTTATAGGTTCAAGGCAACTTGGAAGGCTTGAAGAGCAAGTGATAGGTAGCGCAGCATAGCGAAAGAACGAATATACTAGCATAGCAATGATAGTAATGAGATCCAAGGTGACGGTCATCTTGCCTGAAATCCCGCTAGGAAGAAGAACGAGTCCATGAAGAAGATGAAGCCACGAAGACGAACCAAGCGTAGATGAACGAATCCTCACGATCGCAACGAAACGGGAACTATCGAGAAGAAGCACACAACAGGGTAAACACACCACACATGAACAAGGCATGATGCTCAACCAATCATGATGCATGACAAGGCTACATGAAGCTACTCATGGCAAGAGATGAGGCATACAAGAGCAACACATCAAAGCAAGTTTAAATGAGACCGGAAACAACATATGACAATCCCCGCAAGTCCTCATATGCAAATTTCGAAATTGGTCCAGATCTGAATAAACCTTATGTTCGAGTTTTTAAACAGCAAGTTAAGATGCACCAAGATGATCTACATGAAATTCTAGTCAAGTTACATATAAAGTTCATTAAATTCGGAGCTACGGCCTAGAAGATATGAGCAAAACAAGTTAAACATGGCATTGATGCAAAATGCATTCAAACATCAAGCAAAACACCTCAAAACAAGGATGCAACAAGGTAACCTGAAACTACATGCAAAACTAAGCAAGTTTCATATAGAGCATGCTCAAAACGGAGCAACGGTGCAACACATACACTCCAAACAAGATATAACAACAATCTGTCCAAAACAGCAACTAGGCCTCTAGCAAGCATCAAAACAGTATGCCACAACATCTCAACATGAAAACAAAAGGCATGGGCATGATGTACAGGTAAAGCATGACAAAACATGAACACTGAGCTACCTCCAGAAATCACTAGAACATGCTCAAAAGGACATGTCAAGATTGCAAATAATAACTGTTTCACAGACTTGGCAGAAATCACTGGACATGGAAGAAATAATCATCAGGTTGCAAAGTTTAGAGCTATCAAACAACATGCTACAGGAACTTATCTTGGCAACCAAAGGCATGGCATGAATCTACTAATAGCATAGAACAAAAGTCCCTTACTGGACATGAGCTAAAAAGGCATAGAAGATATGATGGCACCCAGGTAAACATAGCAAGTAATATGAAAGATTCAGACAGTGAAAATAACAGGACATGGCAGAAACAACGATAAATAGGCATGTTGGTGAGCTTGAACCACTCACCACAGAGCATTTCATGGCATGTGAAGTCAACCAACAGTAAGATGGCACAAATTTGAAGCTAAGCATGGCAATATCATAGTCATAGGGTACATGGACCACTAACAAAGCACATGGCAATAACGAACTTAATGTTAACAGGCTAACAGCAACATTATTTAGCAACTTTGCATGGAGGCTACTTTGCATGCTTGTGCTAGTCACCACATAGATCACAAAAATACAAGACAAGCACCCCTGTAAAGATGGCATGATGTAGTTCAAAACACATGTAGAGTTCATGCTCATAGGATGCACGCACAAAATGCAATGAAAAAGACAAATCACCAAGTTCTGATAACAGACAAGAGTTAACATCATATAGCACTCTTGCAACGATGATTAGGGCATCAAGATGAACTCTACTGAACATGACCCAATGGAGCAAAATGAATAGCATCTCATGATGAACATTACGACATATTATGCACGCAAAACGGAGCAGTATGCAAGAAGTTATGTCATGATGAACATGAGCACATACTGCAACAATTTCGGGATAGCCGAAATTTACCACTCCGAAAATCTGGACGGGACGAAGCGGGACGGGGAGATCCGGGATCGGGGCGCCGTTTGGTTGGGCGTCCTGGTGGATCTGGTCCCACTTGGCCAGATCTGGCCGGCGCGGGCGCGAGGCGGGGCGTGGAGGAGGCGACAGGACGCCGGCGAGGCGGCGGGAAGCCGGTGACGGGAGGCGTGGGTCGACCGGCGGCGGGGCGGAGGAAGCCGGGCGGCGCTGGGGTCGGGCGCAGGGCGACTGGAGCGGGGTGTGGAGGCGGAGGTCCGGGGCGGTATGACCCGTCATTACTTGGCGACTCACCAGAGACCTGGCTAGAGCTTGGTGACTCACTGGTGATCCGCCCGAACATGGCGATTCACAGGTAACCCGCCTGGACATTGTGACTCACTGGAGACCCGGCGGGCGGATCAGACGGACGACAAGGCCCAAATCCCAGCAGGCTGGCTTATACTCTGGTGGGCTGGCTTAAGGAGAAAGGGATGACGAATATTTCCTTTACGAGGGAGCAAGACCCGGACTTGTATTCAACTTGTAAGAAAAGATAGACTAGTCCTAGTCCTACTAGGACTCCGCATGTAACCCACCCCTCTAGCTTATATAAGGAGGGGCAGGGCACCCCAAAGAGGGACAAGTAACAAGAAGCAATCTCTAGGGCTAGACACCGAGAGCCGGTTCCCGGCGACTCTCCCGTGATCATAATGAGACCTAGCCTCAAACAACATGTAGGGTTATTACCGAATGATGTTTCCCGGGGCCCGAAGCTGTCTAAATCCTTGCCTTGTGTTGCGTCTCTCGATTCCGCCCAACCCCTCTCAAGCTACCGCATAGATGCGTTGGCCTCGCGACTAAGTCCTCACACTAGGACATCTGCCGTGACAATTCTACGACAGTTGGCGCCCACCGTGGGGCTGACGCACAGTGGTGTTGAGTTCTTGAAGGGATCTTTTTCAGGGTTTCGAGAGGTTGGCAATTCTCCAGATGAAGAAGAACCGGTTCGAAAAGATTGGCATCAGCCTCAAGATTTATGATATGTGAAAGAGAAAATAGGGTTGTGAGCCACCTGTCGCCGTCCTGAGGATCATCTGACGAGTTTTTGAGCCGCCAAAGCTAACTGGGGGCAAATTTCTGCGGCGACTTGCTAAGAGAGCGGCCCGATGAATCTGTAGACTCGCTTATGAAAGATCAGGGACTCGCCAAGAACTGTATTATTTAAAAAATCAAGAGATTCCATGGTGGATTGTTGGCTGCGCGTACTGACAAAAGCATCAAGAGGAAACATCTGACGAGCGATTCAGAGACCGAGGCGTCAAACAATTACAGTCAGAAAAGTTTCATTAGGCGGCTCGACGTCTAAACATCAGAGTGGCTGCGTCTGTGCGCCGTCGTTGTCGTAAGGTCAATCCGATTGAGATTGACTCTGTTGCAAAGTTGCTATTTTCGGTTGCCACAGTCGCACCTCATCGAGACCCACAGGGGTTCTGTTTGAACACGTGCAAATTTACTCGAGTCGCAGCCGATCTGTCTGACCAATACAAGAATCAAGTTGCCGAGACCGACGGGATTTCGATTACGCGCAGCAGTGTCCGAGATTGACAAGAAGTAGGCTGTGAAATAATCCTTGAGATCTTTTTGCCATGGGCCCTGGCATACTTACGCAGCGTCAGGCACATGCCATACGGCAGGGAAGCTTCAAGTCCCGAGGAGCTCAGGCGCTGCTGGAGTTTTTTCTGCTCGTTTTTTAATCAAGACCGCAGCTATTACGAGGTCATATTGCTGCCACTCAAAAACAGACTACATGGAGTACAAAACACTGGTGTTGCAAGTGCATTGCTACTAGTATTACCACTTGCACGTGGAGATCAAGGGTCACTGCCGTTTCTTCATTAGATCAAGAAAAGAAGAAGATTAGATTGGTAAAAAGGACAACGACCCGGAACCGGATTGGATTTCTACTTTCAAGCCGCCGTGGCCGAATCAGCTGTCGCGCTCGTACTGCCGGTGTCTGCCACAACTGAGCTGTCAAACCGCCCTCGTTGTGAGCGGTCTCACCTTTGCTGTAAGCCGGCCTAGGCCCTACTGACGCCGCTGCTATACATCGAACCGACGCACACTGGGGGTCACCTCTGCCTCCGTCGACCCCACGCTAAGCGGTCTGCCAATATCATCGACCCGTGGGTGCCGCCGCGGTCCAGGGGCAGTGCGCTGCTGCAAAGCGGATCAGGTGATACCCATCCAAGTTTATTTTATTAAATATATTGGTTTTCATCAAAGAACAAATACTTTGGTATATATATTTTTATGCGCAGCAAAGGTGGTGCCATGTTGTGCCTATGAAGCACCATCACGCACCGGCGTCTGCGCCTGCTTACTGATGGAACAAGTGTGCGCAAGTCGCCGCCCGTGCAACTTAATCTACATCAACCCGCCGGAGCCGTTTTGAGCCGCCGGGGTTATATTAAGTCGCCGGTCTGCCTGAGCCGCCGGAACTATATTGAATCGCCGGTCTGCCTGAGCCACCTCTATCGTGATAAACGGATCATCCGTCGTCCGAACAAATTAGGTGATATCCATCTAAATTTATCTATTAAACACTTATTCTTTTTCGTCAAAGAACAATTACTCTGCTCTGTAATATTTTATACAGGACAAATTTTTATGCCATTATACCTCGGATACGGAGTGCATGCACTAGCATTCGTCCATGCCACGCTGCTCGACAGACATGCGTGCAAGCCGCCGCCCCCCCGTAGTCCGGTCTACCTCAACACACGGCCGACTCGCCCGTCCGTGCCGGCTTACAACACCGCTTCACCGTGGTGATCATTAAACTCCGTGGTGGATATTTTCTGGCTTAACATATCAGGTGAAATCCATCTATTATATTTTCATATTATGTATTGCTTTCTTTAAAAAGATCAATTACCCTGGCTTGCAAGTTTTCCAATGCAGGACAAATTGTCTACTGCAAAAAGGGATTATTATATCGCTGAGCTATTGGATAACCCATGCCGGTTTATATCGTGGTCCAGTCCGCATCAACTCATCAGGACCGTGCGAATTACCCAATAAAGCGTGCACAGGTCGTCCGTCTCCCGCGGCCTGGTCTACATCAACATACCGGGCCGCACCAGTCTGCATGAGCTGTTTATTGAGTATGAGCAAGTCACAGCTTGGGTAGCCCGATTTTCTTTCAAATTGGAGGCAATTTATCATCAACCGCCGTCTGCGCTGGATGGATCAATGGGAAGGCGCACAAGTCGCCGCCACTACAGTTTGGTTAACTTCAAAACAGCCAGTTGGAAGGGACCATTGGCCGAGTTGCTGACACGGCTCATACAAGATCATTTATAACCCGCCGCAGTCACCTCAACCTTCTGTGGATTTACATCGCGCTATCAACACTAATGATATACACCTTATGCTATGGTCAATATGGAGAATCTCAAAGCCAACTCCTCGAGTCGCCTTGAGACTCAGGGGCTACAATGATGTGACTCGGCAGCATTGGTCGGTTTCAATGCATTCAAGAACTCCGGGTCATTGGAGGGAAAAATAATTCGGTCCCGGAGGCTACCGTCCTATTGGTGAAAAGTTTAAAGGCCGTCAGAAAATTTCTGGCTTAAAAAGAAGAATTCCGGTTTAGATCCGGCTCAAGAGACTTGACATCTCCCACAAAGCACTGAAGCTCTTAATATCCGGTTTAAAATCCGGTTCAAGGGAAATTTATCTGCCACAAAGTTTTGAAGCTCACAAATCCGGTTCAAAATCCGGTTCAAGGTAAATTTGTTTATCACAAAGCTTTGAAACTCTCAATATCCGGTTTTTCCGGTTCAAAAAGAATTTATCTCTCGCAAAAGTTCGAGTTCTCAGGAAAAATTAAAGGGACCAAAAAGAGTCTGTTACAAAGCACAACCCAAACATAGGTACCCTGCTTTAATGACCATTGGGAGCTGTTCATATTCGAATTTAGCTTAAACCTTTTTGGTGTGGCCCTGATCATATTCGAATCAGAGTCGTTAAATATTCTCATTATCCATAGGGGGCTTCCTGTTCAAACATAGGTCATATTCGAACCAAAGAGAACATAGCTGTCGGTACCCTTTTGATTGGCACACTGCCGAGCTCACTAGGGGGCTTCTTGATCGTATTCGAATCATAGCTCAACCCCTTTTGGGAACCGACATGGATTGTATTCGAATCAGCGTCGTTAAACAATTCTCAAGGTCAATTGGGGGTTTCCTGTTCAAACATAGGTCGTATTCGAACCAAAGAGAACATAGCTGTCGGTACCCTCTTGATCGGCAACGCCAAAGCCACTGGGGGCTATATGATCGTATTCGAATCTGAGCTTAACCCCTTTGGGACGGTTTTCTGATCATATTCGAATCAGAAGCCTCAAAAATTTTGAAGTCTCTTTTTGCAAATAATTTTGGGATTTTATTTGAAGCTCTTTTTCATATCTAAAGTGTATATGAGTGGTTGCTATTTAACCCGGCTTGATTTTCTATGATAAATCGCCAGTTTATGACAATCATCATCTATGTGGAAGCATTGGCTTCTAAAGATTGGGTTATCACCCTTACTGCACAGGTCACATAAACCGGCAGTGAAAATTCAATATCACAAGTATAATATTATTATTATTGTTATGTTTCAAAGTGATGATTCATAACAAGCTTATCTGTGACTCCTTGTTACACATCAATGGTTATATGTGAGATATTATGACCCGCCCTGCAGTAAACCACCAAGGGATCTTGTGATCTAATTATGTGCATGATAAGACTACATTTGGGTGGTTACCCGCCCTGGTTTTTGACGTTAAGTCGCCAGGGCATATGTTGTTTAAACTCTGCAGGATTTACAGAGCTATGACTTACATAATTGATTAAATTCAAGCCCATCATCAAAGATTGAAATTGGTGTCTCAAAAGGGTTATCAATTCTTGATTTTCTCAAAGGCTATAAGCCGCTGGGTTGTACAAATTCCGGCTTACAATGGAGGCGTATTAAATCGCCATCGGCCAAGAGCCGCCGGGTATTTAAACTTCGGATTGACTTATCAACATATGAGGTATTCAAAGTCGCTTTGGCGCAATGGCTATTATTTTATCAATGGGTATGATTTATTCTACAATGGAAAGAATAGTCCCGAGTTGCTGCAGGCTTACGACCCGGCACTTGGGGGCTACATTATTTAAATTGAGATCACATCAAATATGCAAGTCCCATGTCACTGCCAGCATGCACCATGGCACTTGGGGGCTAATGCAAAGTCATTTTTTGCTCATCTTATTGAAGACCCGACTCATCACATTATAATGAGCCGGCCCTTGGGGGCTACCAATTGCTCCTGTCAACAATTCAAGGTACACAAGCATTAATCCATTATATTGAACGATCCACTATTCAGTTGGTAGAGTACAAAGCTCTTAACCTTGTGGACGTGGGTTCAAGCCCCATGGTGGAGATTATATTATATGATGTTATTATCAAAGTCCCAGCTCAGTATTATCTTACTAAGCCGGCCCTTGGGGGCAACACGTTGCTGTTCAAGTTTACATGGTTATATCTACAAAGTCCCTACTCATTATTGCATAATGACCCGGCCCTTGGGGGCTACACTGGTTGAACTTTTCATGAGCATAAGGCAATTACAAGTCCCAGGTTGCTGCAAGCATGACAATCTGGCACTTGGGGGCTACAGGTGATATGCATATAAGGGAGAAAAAATCTTCAAATTCTCAGTTTGGAGTAGACCAGATTAACCCGGTGTCTGCAACAGTCATGACCCGGCATCATTTATTTATAACCCGACAATTTTGGCAATCATAAATCGGCAATATCTACATCTTTAAGCCGGCTGAATATCAGTTGAATATTTCAAGACCAATATTTTTGTCAAGTCAGAGTTTTGGAAACCGACTCAAATGGATTATTTCGTATAATATTTCTTTATAAAGAGCCAATGTCAGCAAATGGATTATGAAGCTGGCCTATTGACCCGGATTTTCCAGGAGAAAATGTCAAGGACTTAAGGATGATCAGGTGTCGGCGTACAAGAATATTTAACCCGGAGCACAACCTGTCAAATTTGTTCTTGTGTTTGTTTTACAGGATCAGTTTAACATGGATAAATCCAATTAAACTGGGCGCTAATGTCGGGGATATACCCCGCGGTATGACCCGGCATTACTTGGCGACTCACCAGAGACCTGGCTAGAGCTTGGTGACTCACTGGTGATCCGCCCGAACATGGCGATTCACAGGTAACCCGCCTGGACATTGTGACTCACTGGAGACCCGGCGGGCGGATCAGATGGACGACAAGGCCCAAGGCCCTGCAGGCTGGCTTATACTCTGGTGGGCCGGCTTAAGGAGAAAGGGATGACGAATATTTCCTTTACGAGGGAGCAAGACTCGGACTTGTATTCAACTTGTAAGAAAAGATAGACTAGTCCTAGTCCTACTAGGACTCCGCATGTAACCCGCCCCTCTAACTTAGGAGGGGCAGGGCACCCCAAAGAGGGACAAGGAACAAGAAGCAATCTCTAGGGCTAGACACCGAGAGCCGGTTCCCGGCGACTCTCCCATGATCATAATGAGACCTAGCCTCAAACAGCATGTAGGGTTATTACCAGATGATGTTTCCCGGGGCCCGAAGCTGTCTAAATCCTTGTCTTGTGTTGCGTCTCTCGATTCCGCCCAACCCCTCTCAAGCTACCGCATAGATGCGTTGGCCTCGCGACTAAGTCCTCACACTAGGACATCTGCCGTGACAACTCTACGACACACTTCGAAAAGCAAGAAGAAAAGATACTTGTGCTACGCCTACAAGAATCTTGATGAACACTTGAAGAATGAATTAAATCATTACGAGCCACCGTGATGAACTCCGGTAACAAAAGAATGACGAGATAAAATTGAAGGATGAAAGGGATGAGATTAAATCCTTGCGATGATTCCGATGGAGGTTCCGACGACATGGCCGAGGAAGCTTGGAACTCCGGAAAAGAAAAGATGAAAACACTTTGAACCGAGAATGTGATGAGATGAACAATCTCCGAAAAGAAGAGGTAAAACCACTTGAAGAAAGAAAATAAGGATTACGTTATGCTTATCCTCCACCAATTAAATTGATGATAAAACAATGGATTTGCATACTAATTATTCTCGTTGGAAAGATTAAGGGGGGATATAGCGCAAAACTTGAGAAAGTCTTCATGAACCATCGGCAGGATTTGAAAAAAAAACGAATTAATTGATATTATAACAACAGAAAGAATCTTGAATGAGCCACCGTAGGAATTCAAAATTGACTGATGAAGGAGAATGACTCACCGGGAAAAATAGGAAAAGCACGAATATACATGAGGGAATCAAGATGCAATTGAAAGAAGAGATCGCGAGCTGATTGAAGCATACTTGAACGAAGCATCGGAAGAATATGTAAACGAACGAAGGGGCACGAATATAGAAAAATCGGAGACGGATTTGAAGACTTAGAACGAAGAAATATTCTGAAATGGAGGCCTCCGGATAATTGAGAGGGGAAGCAAGTCCTGAAATACTCCGGATGGATGAAAAGAATTGCACAACTGGAAACAACTTGAGAGGATAACATCATGCTAGCGCCACGAATCTTCGGGAGAATGGACAAGATTTAGAGAAAACCCTACTTCGGTCTTCAAATGTTGAGAATGACGACGAGAAATAACACCAAAATTGTTGAGATACTCCGGGAGAATGAAAAGCGAGGAGGTAGAGTCAACAATGAAAATAATTTTAAATTGATCTTGGAAAAACGTCTGATTGATGAAATTCATACTTACGTGAACTTCGAAAAGAATTTGAGAATAACTCCGGGAAAATTAGAAGAGTCAGGTAAGATCCTGGGAAAGACCTGTGGGTTAGGGCCCACTAAAAAGAAACACCGTAAGAAAGGATTGTCGAATGAGAAATGATGCACCGGAACAACTGAAGGACTTGAATGAGGTGACAACCTCGAATTAATTGGATGCAAACACGAATATTTTGAGATGTCTTCAACACTCTGGAAGGACAAACTGGCGAGAGGCGAACGAGCAAGGAAAACACCTGATCCAAGGAAAAGAATATGATTAACCCGAAAAACTTGAATTGAGTCCACCGGATAAGAAAAGAGATGAAGAATGTCAAACGAGATGAGAATTCACTGGTTGAAATAACTTACGAATGACTGAAGAGGTTCCGCACGAATGAAATTGGTGCTCGCAAGAGACTCAAGCTCCGGGAATAAAAGGGGATGGGAGGGCGGGAAAAACAACGACAACTTGGAAGGGGAAATCGACGAATAGCTTGAATAGAAGACACCGGTTGAAAGAATGCAAAGGCTTCGCACGAGTAGGATGGATACTCGATTATAGGCTCCGGTTCCGAGAAGAAAAAGGGTGGGCGGGTGGGAAAAAGGAAGACAACTTCGGGTGGGGAAAAACAACATCGCAAGAGAAATAACTGAGGACTGATCTCGCGAAAGATGACGAGGATCGAAAACACTTGAAGAGAAATGCGCCGGATTGAAAAGAGGATGGACTACGAACGAAAACTAACCGCGTGATCCTGAAGAAAATTTTGAAGGGGGAGAAGTAAGTCGAAACACCTACGTCAAAATTCCTCACCAGAGCGACGAAGGGACTGAGGAGTAAAAATAATTCCTACTCTCCGATATAACTAGACTCAGAAAAAGTTTTCTTCTAGACTCAACAACGGCCAAACTACACGATCACTCAAGGGGGGCTCCTAGGGTCGGTCGAGGCTCTGATACCAACTTATCACGCCCAATATGCGATACTATCCTAAAGAGACTCGAAGGTCCCACCAAGGATAAAACCGCATGTTGACACGCTTTTGCAAGGTGGATATCATTACATCAACATTACAAAATAGATGGGGATACATACAAAAGGCATATAAATGCCGCAAGAATACATCAATACAACATACATAAGATCATCATCCGACTACGGATGAAACACAAACAGAAGCTCAAACGACATCCACCCTGCTAGCCCAGGCTGCCGACCTGGAACCTATCCCCTGATCGAAGAAGAAGCAGAAGAAGAACTCCAAAACAAATAACATCGCTCTCGCGTCATGATCATCGCAAAACCTATACCTGCAACTGGTGTTGTAGTAATCTTTGAGCCACGAGGACTCAGCAATCCCATTACCATGGGTATCAAGACTAGCAAAGCTTAATGGGTAAGGAAGGGGTAAAGTGGTGAGGTTGCAGCAGCGAATAAGCAAGTATGGTGGCTAACTTACGCAAATAAGAGCGAGAAGAGAAGCAAAGGAACGGTCGCGAAACTAGCAATGATCAAGAAGTGATCCTGAACTCCTACTTACGTCAAACATAACCCAGAAACCGTGTTCACTTCCCGGACTCCGCCAAGAAGAGACCATCACGGCTACACACGCGGTTGATGCATTTTAGTTAAGGTCAAGTGTCAAGTTCTCTACAACCGGATATTAACAAATTCCCATCTGCCACATAACCGCGGGCACGGCTCTCGAAAGTTTATACCCTGCAGGGGTGTCTCAACTTAGCCCATTATAAGCTCTCACGGTCAATGAAGGATATTCCTTCTCCCAGGAAGACCCGATCAGTCTCGGAATCCCAGTTACAAGACATTTCGACGATGGTAAAACAAAACCAGCAAAGCCGCCCGATGTGTCAACAATCCCGATAGGAGTCGCACGTATCTCGTTCTCAGGACACATCGGATAAGCAAAGCGTACAGGTACCGACGTAACCCAAGTTGCCAAGGGATGGTCCCGCACGGTGCTCTAGTTTGGACCAACACTTAGACAAGCACTGGCCCGGGGGGGGGGGGGGGTGGGGGTAAAATAAATATGACCATCGGGATGCGTGACTCCGAAGGGAAAAAGGCTAGGTGAGGCAAATGTAAAACCAAGGTTGGGCCTTGCTGGAAGAGTTTTATTCAAAGCAAACTGTCAAGGGGGTCCCATAAAACACCCAACCGCGTAAGGGACGCAAAATCAAGGAACATAACACCGGTATGACGAAAACTAGGGCGGCAAGAGTGGAACAAAACACCAGGCATAAGGCCGAGCCTTCTACCCTTTACCAAGTATATGGATGCATTAATTAAATAAGAGATATTGTGATATCCCAACATAAACATAATCCAACATGGAGCAATCTTCATCTTCACCTGCAACTAGCAACGCTATAAGAGGGACTGAGCAAAAGCGATAACATAGCCAAACAACGGGTTGCTAGGAAGGGTGGCAAAGGTTATAGGTTCAAGGCAATTTGGAAGGCTTGAAGAGCAAGTGATAGGTAGCGCAGCATAGCGAAAGAACGAATCAACTAGCATAGCAATGATAGTAATGAGATCCAAGGTGACGGTCATCTTGCCTGAAATCCCGCTAGGAAGAAGAACGAGTCCATGAAGAAGATGAAGCCACGAAGACGAACCAAGCATAGACGAACGAATCCTCACGATCGCAACGAAACGGGAACTATCGAGAAGAAGCACACAATATGGTAAACACACCACACATGAACAAGGCATGATGCTCAACCAAGTATGATGCATGACAAGGCTACATGAAGCTACTCATGGCAAGAGATGAGGCATACAAGAGCAACACATTAAAGCAAGTTTAAATGAGACCGGAAACAACATCTGACAATCCCCGCAAGTCCTCATATGCAAATTTTGAAATTGGTCCAGATCTGAATAAACCTTATGTTCGAGTTGTTAAACAGCAAGTTAAGATGCACCAAGATAATCTACACGAAATTCTAGTCAAGTTACATATAAAGTTCATTAGATTCGGAGCTACGACCTAGAAGATATGAGCAAAACAAGTTAAACATGGCATTGATGCAAAATGCATTCAAACATCAAGCAAAACACCTCAAAACAAGGATGCAACAAGGTAACCTAAAACTACATGCAAAACTAAGCAAGTTTCATATAGAGCATGCTCAAAACGGAGCAACGGTGCAACACATACACTCCAAACAAGATATAACAACAATCTGTCCAAAACAGCAACTAGGCCTCTAGCAAGCATCAACACAGTATGCTACAGCATCTCAATATGAAAACAAAAGGCATGGGCATGATGTACAGGTAAAGCATGACAAAACATGAACACTTAGCTACCTCCAAAAATCACTATAACATGCTCAAAAGGACATGGCAAGATAGCAAATAATAACAGTTTCACAGACTTGGCAGAAATCACTGGACATGGAAGAAATAATCATCAGGTTGCAAAGTTTAGAGCTATCAAACAACATGCTACAGGAACTTATCTTCAAATTTGTGCCATCTTACTGTTGGTTGACTTCACATGCCATGAAATGCTCTGTGGTGAGTGGTTCAAGCTCACCAACATGCCTATTTATCGTTGTTTCTGCCATGTCCTGTTATTTTCACTGTCTGAATCTTTCATATTACTTGCTATGTTTACCTGGGTGCCATCATATCTTCTGTGCCTTTTTAGCTCATGTCCAGTAAGGGACTTTTGTTCTATGCTATTAGTAGATTCATTCCATTCCTTTGGTTGCCATGATAAGTTCCTGTAGCATGTTGTTTGATAGCTCTAAACTTTATAACATGCTACAGGAACTTATCATGGCAACCAAAGGAATGGAATGAATCTACTAATAGCATAGAACAAAAGTCCCTTACTGGACATGAGCTAAAAAGGCACAAAAGATATGATGGCACCCAGGTAAACATAGCAAGTAATATGACAGATTCAGACAGTGAAAATAACAGGACATGGCAGAAACAACGATAAATAGGCATGTTGGTGAGCTTGAACCACTCACCACAGAGCAATTCATGGCATGTGAAGTCAACCAACAGTAAGATGGCACAAATATGAAGCTAAGCATGGCAATATCATAGTCATAGGGTGCATGGACCACTAACAAAGCACATGGCAATAATGAACTTAATGTTAACAGGCTGACAACAACATTATTTAGCAACTTTGGAGCATGATAACAACAAGCTACAGCAGGCTATAAATGCAACCAAGGGCGTGGATGGATAGAGCATAACATGTATAACAAAAAATCCTTAGTGAACATCTCCAGATCATGCATAGAATGACTTGTAGCAGCAGGTTTATATGGCATCACAACATAACAGACTCAGACTTAGCAGAAATGACCAAGTCACAGAAATCAGCAACATCATGGAGGCTACTTTGCATGCTTGTGCTAGTCACCACATAGATCACAAAAATACAAGACAAGCACCCCTGTAAAGATGGCATGATGTAGTTCAAAACACATGTAGAGCTCATGCTCATAGGATGCACACACAAAATGCAACGAAAAAGACAAATCACCAAGTTCTGATCACAGACAGCAGTTAACATCATATAGCACTCTTGCAACGATGATTAGGGAATCAAGATGAACTCTAATGAACATGACCCAATAGAGCAAAATGAATAGCATCTCATGATGAACATTTTGACATATTATGCACACAAAACGGAGTAGTATGCAAGAAGTTATGGCATGATGAACATGAGCACATACTGCAACAATTTCAGGATAGCAGAAATTTACCACTCCGAAAATCTGGACGGGACGAAGCAGGACGGGGAGATCCGGGATCGGGGTGCCGTTTGGTTGGGCGTCCTGGTGGATCTGGTCCAACTTGGCCAGATCTGGCCGGCGCGGGCTCCGGCGAGGCGTGGAGGACGCGGCAGGACGCCGGCGAGGCGGCGGGAAGACGGCGACGGGAGGCGCGGGTCGACCGGCGGACGGGCGGAGGAAGCCGGGCGGCGCTGGGGTCGGGCGCGGGGCGACCGGAGCGGGGCGTGGAGGCGGAGGTCCGGGGCGTAGCGGGGCGCCGGCGCGAGGTGGAGCTGGGCGGAGGAGGAGATCGGCGGCGCGCCGGCGAGGCAGCGATCGGACGGGCGCGGGAGGCGCCTCGCGGCGGAGACGGACGGCGGGGAAGGCGATGGGCGGCACGAGCGCTGCGGGCTTCGGTGGGGCTCGCACCGGGCCTGGCGGGCCGGCGGCGCGGGGGCGGTGGGCGCGCCATGTGGCAGGCCCCCGTTGGTTGCGGGCGGCGGCGGCGATCTGTCCGGTGGGCGGCGGACATGTCCGGCACGGTTGGAGGAGATGGGCTAGGGTTTCATCCGCAATTTCGGGGGAGAATGGCATATATATAGATAGAGGAAGCTAGGAGAGTCCAAACGAGGTGCGGTTTTCACCCACACGATCGTGATCGAACGACCGAGAGTATGGAGGGGAGTTAGATGGGCTAGTGGGCTGATTTGGAGGGGTGTTGAGCTGCAAAGAGAGAGGGGTTTCGGGCTAAGCGGTTAGTCGTTGGGGCATCAAATGACCTCCAAATGGAACAAAATTTGACGGGCGGTCTACCGGTGCTATACAAAGGGCACTCGGCAAATCTCGGCCCATTCCGAGAGCGCTTTTATCCCACTCACGAAACAAGGTCTGAGAGGGGCGACGGGCGCGTGTGGGAGTGTCGGATTGCGAAGCGGACAACGGGGAAAAGGACCGGATGCAAGTTTTGAAAAGCATGTAGATGAAATGCAGATCATGACATGGTAAAGTGCAACACGCAAGCAAATGACATGGCAACAACGACGAATAACTGGAGGACACCTAGCGCATCGGATCCCTTTCGCTCGTTTAGCTGGGAGCGCCCCTCAAGCTGCATTATTCCCAGGACGCGTGGGTCCGTCCCTGCGGCATGTATCCCTTTCGCTTATGTCTTTAACTTACCTTACTGGGGGCACCCCTCGGGCTGCATCATCCCCAAGCCGCTCGGGCCGGACCCAGTGGCATGTATCTTCCTGCATCTACCTAAGTTGATCTGCTTTCCATGCTTAACCTGCCCACGGCTATCGCCTGCTCGATCGCCGCCCACCACGGGCCTGTTCATCCTATGCAATTCGCTTGCACGTTAAATGGGGGGCTCCTGAGCATCGCGACTCAGGAGCTCTTACTAGCTCTCCATCCCTCACCCCCTGGCCTTGACCACGGCATTGCGACCTGGCATACCAGCGGCGGCTGAGCTCGCTCGAGGGCCGGGACCTGAGGACGTAGAGTGCTTGCATCTAACCGCCTTGCAGGAACACACAGTCACCAAGACTCAAGACCAGGCGCAACCCGCCTTGAGGTAGGGCCTCGTGAGTCCCGCGCTACCTCACGGGTGCCCAGATACACCTTGTAGCCCTGCCGTCCAAGCCACGTGTCAGGGCGGGGCTGTACACGCCCCGGGGGCTCATCCCGGAGGGGGTCCCCCATCCCACGCACAAGTGGAAGCACCATGCTCCGTGCTGGTTGTCGACACTGCCGAGGAGCGGCTATGCTCGTGCACAAGCGGAAGCACTATGCTCCGAGCTGGTGCTAAACAACTGAGGGCGGCCCCACGGTCGTACCAACCTTAGGGAGCCCAGAGCTCAATGTCCAGCCTCACCACAACGCCTCCCCTCGGGAGAGCCGTGCGAGGGGGCTGGGCACGGGAGCTGCGCTTGGGTCACGCCCGAGCACACGCCACCCAACAAGGTCTCCCGGACCTGGACGTCGCGCGCCCCTCCCGAGGCCTCAGCGAGGGCATGTATGGAAATTTGTTTGCACGTCAAGGGGGACTCCTGAGCATCGCGACTCAGGAGCCTAACTAGTCACGTAGCCCCTCACTCCTTGGTCCGTCCTGGTCTCCGGTCGGCTCAATGGCGGTTGGGGTATGCGCGGGGCCGGGCTCTGCCGACGTAGAACATTAATCTACCCTCGCGAACTCTCCCTATAAGCTGTTTGTGCGTCAAGGGGGACTCCTGAGCATCGCGACTCAGGAGCCTAACTGGTCACGTAGCGCCTCACTCCTTGGTCCGTCCTGGTCTCCGGTCGGCCCAGTGGCGGTTGAGGTATGCGCGGGGCCGGGCTCTGCCGACGCAGAACACAAAGCAAATAGGAAGGAAATCACAAAATCTCGAAGCAAATATTACAAGCATATTGTCCTCACAATACCAAATGAAAAGTCTAAACGCCTCCACGAGGCCTGATACATGTTGCAGGAACGTAACGGGAAGAATAGCCGCAGGTCACCTCTAGACATCGCCGTCACCCACGGAAGGTGCTCCCCCGTGAGCAATTTTGTCTTCACCTTCACCACCAGCTGCAGGATCGGCGACATCGCCGGACAGAGGAGCGGAGACAAAGCCGCAGAACTTCTTCAGCAAGGCCTCCACATGACCTTGCATGGCTACGGCGGCGGCCTCGCATTGATCTTCAGCTATAGGCTCCAGCAGCTCGTCAAGGCAAGCGTTGGGGTCGCAAAGGTGCAGGTGGCTGAAGACGCGAGTCAGCGCAGCCGAAGACAGGACGCGAGCTTCTGCCTCCGCCATGGGACCGAGGCCATCAACGACCTCCTCGAGCGCCTTCACTAAGAGAGGAAGCAGCCGGGCGGGGCCTTCCTCGTCGGTGGCCAGCGACTTCTCCAGGCCATGCTCGTAGAGCGTCTACAGCGCCTTGCGAGACCTCTCCTCGAGGTTGGCGAAGGCCGCGCGATCTTCGGCCAGGACACGTGCCTTGGCGTCAAGATCGGCCTCCCTCGCCTTCGCCTTCCGCTCTAGCCCTTCCAACCGGCTCCGCTCGGCGGCCTGCGTCTTCTCCAACTCCGCCAGCTCGGCATCACGGTTCTTCATGGCGTCCTCCTGGGCCTTCACCTCCTCCTCCTTCGCTTGGCGGCAGCGTGCTTCTTCGGCGTGCTTGTCGCGCAGGCTCTGTAACTCGTCCTCCAGCGCCCGGCAGCGGTCACGGGCGGCCTTGGCGTCTTTCAGCGCCGCCTCACGATCGGCTGCAGCGTCGGCGGCACTCTGCTTCTCCTTCTTAGAAGCCGCAGCGGCCTGGCCCAGCGCCGCGCGAACAGCCAAGTCGGAATGGAGCCAGCCTAAGGCCAACTCCAGGTGCCCGGCCACAAGACGTGGGTCCACGCTCAGGAGATCCGCCTGCAGCTGGGTCATCTCCGAAAGAGCACGCTCCAGAGCAACAGCAGCAGAAGAATCTGGGAGTGGAGGTGCAGCAGCGGGAGGTGGCGACATCATCACTAGGGCCTGGGAGGTCGTGGGTTCCGGAGCAGCTGGGACCTCGTCAACCGCACCAGGCGCCGGCACCTCCGGAGCCAGCGGGACCATGGGGGCTGACTCCACACGGCGATGCTCCTCCTGGCCTCGCGAGGACGACCGAGCTGGGGAGATGCGGGCGCTGCTACCTCCTTTCTCCGCGGAGGGAGGTACGGCCGCTGCGTCTTCCTTCCTCTTCTTCGCCGAAGATGTCGGCCTGATCAACCAAGGGCGAGCGTCAGGAAATGACGAGTACAAACAGGGACAAGGCAAAGCTTAAGACACTTGCTGATCCACCGCAACATACTTCCGCTTGGGAAGCTTGAAGCCTGACAGCTTCAGGACCTGAGGTGCAGGCGTTCGGGCTCCGGCGGCGCCAGGCGGTGCGGAGGCAGAACCGGAGCCAGCCCCATGAGGCGTCAGGACGGAGGCGGCGTCACGAGCCACCAGCGACGACTTGCCCCTCGTCGGGATGAGGGGCTGCCCCCTCTCCCCTTGGCGGGCGTCGACCTCGGCATCGTCAGGAAGGGCGCGGAGGATCTCGGCCTTGCTCAGAGGGGAAGTCTCCCCCACCTCTTCCAGAGTCTTCTCTGAGTCCACCTCCTCTTCCCCTTCCCCGCGGGACTCGCCAGAAGCCACCTCCACCGGTTTCGGTGCCGCAGGGGCTCCCAGAAGCGCCGGCGGCACCAGCCCACGCGCGTCAAAGGTCGGCCTGGAGGCGACGAATTCCTCCCGGTCCCTGCGTTGGAACAAAGGAACGAAGGCGCTAGGCGGGTATTCCTGGTTGTCCCCAACTATGAGGCGCAGAACAGCATCCAATTCGTCGCCAGGAAGGGCTCCAGGCCTCAGACGGGTCTTGCTCCCCTCCTCTTCAAGCACCCACAAGGGGTGCTCGCGCGCCTGGAGTGGTGCGACCCGCAGCATCAAGAACTCCCTCAGGAACATCGCCCCCGTCACCTTGGCCGCCCTCGCATTGCCCGGCTTCAGGTCGGTCACCATCTGCCCCAACACTAGCGATGCCCGCTCATCGGCAAGCTCCGCCTTGGGCTACTCCCCGTTGGAAGAGGGCGCCGCCGTTGGCAACGCCAGACGCGGATCAGCACACTTGGCGTCCATCATGACCCATTTGGATCGGATGTTGTTGGCCCTCTTCCCGGTGCTCGAGATCGAGTTGGCCTTGCCGCATGCGACGAAGTTAGCGCATCCGGAGATGTGCGTCTCGCTGACACGGAGGAAGAAGAAATGGCGCAGGAGCGCCACGGACGGCATCACACCCAGGTATGCCTCACAGTAGTAGGCGAAGATGGACAGGAGGAGGACAGAGTTGGGATGAAGATGCAATGCCTGCAGCCCGTAGTGGTCGAGGACTTCATAAAAGAAATCAGAGAAGGGAGGAACCAACCCAACGGTGACGCTGCTCGAGAAGAAGGGGAAGAAGGTGCTTTCCTCAGGCTCCGGCACATCGGAGGCAAGCCGGAGCTCGGTCTCCCCCCACTCGTTGCTCTCACACGCCATCAGCAGGCGCACGGAGGCGAGGCTCTTCTCCGTGATGGTGGGCGCCTCGAGGGCCGGCTCATACCAAGCTGGTCCTGAGGAAGTCTTAGCCTTGCACGGCGCCATGGATTGCAGATGCAGGATGAGATTGGAATAGATCTGAAGGTAGCGGCGGCGAGGAGTAAGAAAGGGGATCTAGAGCGAAGCGAGGGAGAAGCAATGAGGGCAAGTGCTGCCTGCGACAGCCTTTTGTTAGGTCGGGAAGTTGCCAAGGCAGCGTGGGGGAGCGGAGACGCCCACGTCCAATCAACCGCCACGCGTCAACGGAGGCCGCAGGCTTTTGGGGCCCGCGGTGCTCCGTACTTGATCCTTGGCTTAGCCGCGAAGCCAAGCCCGAGCGAACCTTGGGCCCGGGTGCTACTGTCGGCGTTCTGGGAACGGGGGTCCCCAGACTTGCCTGCCTGCGGCCCGCGGCGTGGCTAAGCCAGCAGGCTGTACGGCCCATCTTCATCAACAAGGCATCCAAGACCCTCGCGAGGGGCCAAGCCTTGCGAGGCGGACGACGCAAGACCTCCTCAAGAGTGGCCTAGTCAGGAAGGCTCGCGAGGAGCGGAGATATCAAGGTAGGGAAAACTTCACGAGGCTCTCGTGACGTGTGCCATGACAATCGGCACCAGGCGGGCGCCAGCGCGTGCAGCGTCCTTGTTTCCTCTTTGGTGCTAAGGAGGCCAGCGCAGGCGAAGAGTACCGAGGCATCAGGCAAAGGTTGCTATATTGGTGCAACGAGACCAAGACTAGGAGGACGGCAAGACGGAGGTCATCGTGGAGCCCAAGACGGCGTCACCACAGAGCTTTTCGCAAGCGAAGACCACTTTTGTCAGGATAGCTTGTACTAGCTGTCCCCCTTCAAATTTTCCCACTGTTGTTGGCTCCCTTCCCGCTCAATATTTGGGAAGAGGACCAGGGCCTCTATAAATAGGCCTAGCCACCATAGTAGAGGGAGGGGAGCAGTTGATCCAGCTCTCACGCGCACAAGTACGCGAGCACAAGAACACCTCAACCTCAGGAGGCTGTTCTTCCCTCTGTACTGTTCATCACCAGCCCAAGAGGCAATCCACCACCACCACACTGGAGTAGGGTATTACACCACAATGGTGGCCCGAACCAGTATAAATCTCGTGTCTCTCTGTGATCGCGAGTTCATTGAGTTCGCCCGCGAGATCTTAGCGAGCTAGGGCGTAGATCGGTAGGAGGGAAAGACTTCGCGCGCACCCCAATGTTCGAACCTTAAGGGTTTGCCGGAACCCCACATCCGACAGCCGTGATGGGTCACCGCCACAAACTTGGCCAGGGCTGGATACCCGAGGATGGCATTGTACGGCAGACGAATGTGCGCGATGTCGAAGTCGATGAGCTCAGTGTGGTAGTTCTTGCGTTCTCCGAAGGTGACAGGGAGGCGGACCTGCCCTATCGGTGTGGTGGAACCGTCGGTCACTCCTGAGAAAGGCTTGGTAGGCTGAAGCTGGTCATATGGCACTTGGAGGTTGTCGAACGTGTCGACGGACAGGACGTTGAGCCCTGCGCCGCCGTCGATGAGGGTCTTGGTAACTTGCACGTTGCTGATGAATGGGGAGCAAAGCATCGGGAGGGCGCCAGCGGTAGCTGCGCACTTGAGCTGATCTGCCGAGTTGAACGTGATGGGGCACTGGGACCACCTGAGCGGGCGTGTGGCTTCGAGCTTAGGGAGGACTGCATTCACTTCACGAGCAAATTGCTTGAAGATACGCTGTGAGGCTGGGGCCTGGGCTCCACCCAAGATGCAGGCGATAGCACACGGTTCCTGGAAGCCCCCAGCCCCCTCGTCTTGATGGTGCTCGTCACTCCTTCTTGGCAGTGGCGGCAGCGGAGGGAGTCCGGCGTTGCCTTGAGGACGATCCTCACAAGGCTGATCCCTCCAGTTGCCCTCGTTAGGCTGACCCTGCCAGCGGTCTTCACGAGGCCGGTCGCGCCACTCCTGGCGCGGGCCACGGTCGTCCCAGCGTCCGCCACCACGTCCTCCTCCTCGGTCGTAGCCCCGGTTGCCGCGCTCGGAGCATCGACCGAAGCGTCCTTCGCGAATGGCTCTGAGCTCTTGACAGTCACTGGTGTTGTGGGTATTCAAGTTGTGGAAGGCGCAGAACATACGGCTGCTCTTGGACGACTCTGGTTGGTCTTTGCCACGCTTGGTGTCTGGTTCCGCTGCGAGCACGGCTGCTCCCTTGTGCTTCACGTCCTTGGCCTTGGCTTTCTTCTCCTCCGGGTCTGCGGCTGGGAGCTCGAGGAGCGAGAGGCGCCCCTCCTCAGCTCTTGCGCACTTGGTCGCCAGGTTGAACAACTCCAGGGACATGCATAACTCCTCGTGGATAGCGAGCTCTTCCTTCATCTTGACGTCGTGGACGCCGTCAGAGAACGCAGAGATGATGGCCTCGTCTGTCACCTTGGGGATCTTGAGGCGGACATTGTTGAAGCGCTGGATGTACTTCTGGAGGGTCTCTCCCGGTTGCTGCTTGACGCGGCGCAGGTCACCCGCAGCTGGCGGGCGGTCGCGAGTGCTCTGGATGTTGGCGACGAAGCGGTTGCGCATCTCGTCCCAGGAGGAGATTGAGCCCCGTGGTAGGTTCAGGAGCCAGGAGCGGGCGCCATCCTTGAGAGCCATGGGAAACCAGTTCGCCATGATTTTCTCGTCACCGTTGGCCGCTTCGATGCTCAGCTCGTAGAGCTGCAAGAACTCCGCGGGGTCGGGGGTGCCGTCGTAGCGAGGAGGCAGGTCCGGCTTGAACTTGCCCGGCCACGCGACGCTACGCAGCTCGGGGGTGAAAGTGCGGCAGCCGGCTGTGGTCACCGGGGCCCGCCTTGGGGGTGGAGCATGGTCTTGATGAGGCCCGCGCCCTGCTGCTACAGGTGGCGCACGGTCTTGCCGCAGCGGCCGGTCCTGGCGCGGTGGTGCGAGGAGCGGCGGAGCGTTGTCTTGCGGCGGAGGGACTTCTTGTCAGCTTCTTTCTTCACGCATGGGTCGCGTCATGGAGCCGCGCGCCTTGGCGCCAGGGCGACGTCTTGGGGCAGAGGTGGTGGAGGCGCTCCGTGAGCTACGTCGCCCGTAGCTGGCGGAGGGCGAGGCGGAGAGAGGGACGACGCAGGGGAGCCCCCTGCGGCGTGGACAAGCTCAGCGATGTGGTCGTGCCAGTCCTCGTAGAGGTCGTCGACCGGTCGGTAGCGCAGGAGCTAGTGCGCCATGAGGAGCGCGGCCCGTGCGTCCATGGGAGGGCGACGTGCATGGGAAGAAGAACCGGCCGGGGTCAGCGATGGAGTGGCGGTGTGGCCGTCCCGCCGCACCGAGGTGTGCAACGAGGATGCTTGCTGCTCGTTCCTCGCCGGGCCGTTGGCGGCAGGCGACGGGGAACGACGAGGTGGCCCGCCGACGAGAGCCGTCTGAGCGACGCGGGCGGCGAGGGCAGCCCGATGCTCAGCACGAGCGCGGTGAGCGTCCGCCATGGAGACGATGGAGCAACGGGGCGCGGAGCGGCGGAAGGAAGCTTCGGCGCACCCCTACCTGACGCGCCAAATGTTGGATCACGGGTTCCGGCAAAACCCTCAAGGTTCGAACACTGGGGTGCGCGCAAAGATCTCCTCCCTACCGATCCACGCCTAGGTCTCTAAGATCTCGCGGATGAACTCAACGAACTCACAAGACAAAGACACAAGATTTATACTAGTTCGGGCCATCATTGTGGTGTAATACCGTACTCTAGTGTGGTGGTGGTGGATTGCCTTTTGGGCTGATGATGAACAGTACAAGGGGAAGAACAGCCTCCTGAGGTTGAGGTGTTCTTGTGCTCGGTGAGCTTGTGGGTGAGAGGATGGAAGATGGAATCGATTCCCCTACTGTGGTGGCTAGTTCTACTTATATAGGCCCTGGTCCTCTTCCCAAATATTGAGCGGGAAGGGAGCCAACAACGGCCCATTTGAAAGGGGACAACTAGTACAGCTTATCCTGACAAAAGCAGTCTTCGCCTGCGAAAGGCTCTGGTGGTGATGCCGTCTTGGGCTCCATGGTGACTTCCATCTTGCCGTCGCGCTGGTCTTGGTCTCATTGCACCGATATGGAAACCTTTGCTTGCTGCCTCGGTACTCTACGCCTACGCTTGCCTCCTTAGCACCAAAGAGGAAATAAGGACGCTGCGCGCGTTGGCGCCCGCCTGGTCTTGGTCGTCATGGCTCACATCACGAGAGCCTCGCGAGGTTTGCCTTGCCTTGATCTTTCCACCCCTCGTGAGCCTGCCTGGCGAGGCCGCTCGTGAGGAGGTCTTGTGTCGTCCGCCTCGCGTGGCTTGGCCCCTCGCGAGGGTCTTGAATGCCTTGTCGATGAAGATGGGCCGCACAGGCCTGCTAGCTCAGCCACGCCGTGGGCCGCAGGCAGGCAAGTCTGGGGACCCCCGTTCCCAGAACACCGACAGTGCCCGGGGGAGGTCAAGCCATATTATGGACCACAATTGAGTTGTGCCTCCGTCTTTGCCCATGGTATTTTGAGTGCGTAATTATGTACGCGCGGTACATACGCCGCCATTTGGTCCGGGTTGAGACGGACGCTGAATTGCTAGACAAGCTCCTGACGAGCTGGACTGTCATGCTGCGGAGTAGTCCGGACTCGTTTAACAGTGTCCGGGAGCTTGGCCGCTGAATTAATGTTCTGCTTGATAAGGCCGCTCTGTACTTCCGCTGCCAGGGCTGCGGTGTGCTCCTCGGTACGCAGGGAGCGTTTCGTGTTTCCATTGACTGTTCTGACACCGCGTGGAACGGGCATCTTGAGTTTGAGATAGGCATAGTGTGGCACCGCATTGAATCGAGAAAATGCAGTTCGTCCGAGCAGTGTGTGATAGCCACTACGGAAGGGGACGATATCGAAGATCAAGTCTTTGCTTCAGAAGTTGTCCGGGGATCCGAAGACGACTTCCAATGTGATTGAGCCCGTGCAGCGGGCCTCTACACCCGGTATCACTCCTTTAAAGGTAGTTTTTGTGGGCTTGATCCTTGATGGATCGATGCCCATCTTGCGGATTGTATCCTGATAGAGCAGGTTGAGGCTGCTGCCACCGTCCATGAGGACTCGCGTGAGGTGGAATCCATCAATGATTGGGTCAAGGACCAGTGCGGCTGAACCGCCATGACGGATACTGGTCGGATGGTCCCTACGATCGAAGGTGATCGGGCAGGACGACCATGGGTTGAATTTTTGGGTGACTGGCTCTATCGCGTAGACGTGCCTAAGCGCGTGTTTGCGCTCCCTCTTGGGGATATGGGTAATGTATATCATGCTCACCGTTTTGACCTGGGGGGAAACTTCTTCTGTCCCCTTGTGATCAGCGGACGGGGCTCCTCGTCGTCGTCCTCACTTTGCGACCCCTTCTCCTTGTTCTCGGTATTTAACTTACCGAATTGTTTAAAGACCCAACAACTTCTGTTGGTATGATTGGTTGGTGTATCGGGGGTGCCGTGGATCTGACATGGACGATCGAGTATGCGGTCCAAGATGGATCAGCCCAGATTGTTTCTTTTAAGTGGCTTCTTCCGCAGGCCGGACTTGGAGCCACTGAATCCGGCGTTGACCGCCGTCTCATCGGTATTGTCACCGTTGGTTCGACGCTTGTGCCTGTTGTGTCGGGGTTTGCCGTTGCTATTTCTGGCTTCAGAGGTGCCAGGTTCGCATTATTATTGCTACGGGCTAGCCAGCTATCTTCGCTCGCGCAAAAGCGGGTCATAAGTGCTGTGAGGTCTGCCATGGACTTCGGCTTTTCTTGGTCGAGGTGTCGGGCGAGCCATTCATTGCGGATGCTATGCTTAAAGGCCGCTAGGGCTTCGGCCCGGACAGTCGATGATCTGGTTCTTTTTAGTTAGGAACCTGGTCCAGAATTTCCTGGCTGACTCTCCGGGCTGTTGAACTATGTGACTTAAGTTATTGGCATCCGGAGGTCGGACGTATGTACCTTGGAAGTTGTCGCGGAAGGCGTCTTCCAAGTCCTCCCAGCTGCCAATAGAGTTTTCTGGCAGGCTGTTTAACCAATGCCGAGCTGGTCCCTTGAGTTTTAGCGGGAGGTATTTGATGGCATGAAGATCATCGCCGCGGGCCATATGAATATGGAGAAGAAAGTCCTCAATCCATACCGCGGGATCTGTTGTTCCATCATATGATTCGATATTCACGGGTTTAAACCCTTCTGGGAATTCGTGCTCCATTACTTCATCAGTGAAGCAGAGGGGGTGTGCGGCGCCTCTATATCGAGCCAAGTCGCATCGTAGCTCGAATGGAGTCCGTCTGCGGTTTTCGGCCTGGACATGGTTATGCTTGTGACGTCCGGCTAGATAGCCGTCGTTGCACGTCGGGGCACGCCCCCGCGATCCGTAGATCGATCTGGTCTGACCTGCTCTATTTTTCAGGTCTGCCGCAGGTCATATGTATATCCCCGGGCTGTTGTGTCTCTACCTTTACGGTGAGGTGGTATGGGCTGGTGTTCGGCTTGAGTTGCTTTTTTGTCCCGGCCACGTGGTGGTCGGTCAGCCGCGTTACGCGCTGATGGTACGGGGTCCAGTGCCTCGTCGTCGAATTGAGGTAGAAGTTTACGCTTCGGGTAACTTTTGGTTGGGCGCTCGAGGCCGTATTCCTCGGTTGCCAGGACATTAGTCCACGTGTCGTTGAGTAGATCTTGATCAGCTTGAAGCTCCTGTTGCTTCTTTTTCAGGCTCCTTGAAGTGGCTATTAGCCGGCGCTTAAAGTGCTCCTGCTCGAGAGGTTCCTCAGGCACAATAAAGTCTTCGTTGCCGAGGCTCACCTCATCCTTGGAGAGTGGAATATAATTGATGTCCTCCGAGTCTTCGTTTACGGCTTGTTCATCAGGGCTAACTTGCCCATCATCCCGATCGTCCTGTTCGGAGGTTGGCTCCACGGGTTCTTCTTCGTCTTCGGCGTCGTCCGGAGTACTGTTGTTTCTCGTGCTGGTATTGCTGTCTTTTCCACAGCGTGATTTAGAGCGGCGCCGCTGACGTCGGCGCTTTGGTTGTATCTCAGGAGGTTTACCCTCAACTGGATTCTTCTTGTTATCGCCGTTACCCTCTTTGGGTGTATCCGCCATGTACACATCATACGAAGAGGTGGCCGTCCAGCGTCCGGTAAACGGCGGGTTTTGGGCCTGCTCCTCTCCGGCATCGTCGTCCATACCGTCAATGTCTTCGGAGCCGTAATCGAGCATGTCAATTAAGTCCTCGACAGTGGCTATGAAGTGGGTGGTGAGTGGGACCTAAAATTCCCTGCTCCCAGCCCCTAGTCCGGGCTGGGCGTAGTTCGGACGCTGCTCCTCTATAATGACGAGGGATCGCATCAAGTCCAGAGCCTCGCTTAAAGGCGAGGTTTGGCCAGAGAGAAGAGAGTCCGTGGAGTATGGAGGGAAGGGGACTCCTAACCGAGCTCACACGATGCTGACTCCAAGGGTTCGGAGCCAGTGTCCGGAGAAGAGTCCGGCTTCATGATGGTTGCCAGCAACACTACTTCCTCCGGCTCTCCCGTACTGGGCTTAGTGACCGCAGATAGTCCGGCGGTCTCAGGAATCCCGTCTTCAGACCTGGCGATGCGCTCCAGCTCTAAGGTCAGAGCGGAGGTTGTGGTCGTGAACCCTTGAAAGATCAAATCTCCTCGGATATCAGCGACATAGTCCAGATTCCCAAAACTAATCTGGTGACCTGGGGCGTAGTTGTCGATCTGCTCTAGATGGCCAAGCGAGTTGGCCCGTAGTGTGAAGCCGCCGAATACGAAGATCTGGCCAGGGAGAAAAACCTCCCCCAGGGCGGCATTGTTGTAGATGACTGATGGAGCCATCGAACCTTTTGATGACGACGCAACGGAACTCTCAATGAAAGCACCAATGTCGGTGTCAAAACCGGCGGATCTCGGGTAGGGAGTCCCGAACTGTGCATCTAAGGTCGATGGTAACAAGAGACGGGGGACACGATGTTTACCCAGGTTCGGGCCCTCTTGATGGAGGTAATACCCTACTTCCTACTTGATTGATCTTGATGAATATGAGGATTACAAGAGTTGATCTACCACGAGATCGTAATGGCTAAACCCTAGATGTCTTGCATGTATGATTGTGATTGCCTCTACGGACTAAACCCTCCGGATTATATAGACACCGGAGAGGCCTAGGGTTGTACAGAGTTGGTTTGCAGAGGAAGGAATCTTCATATCCGAACGCCAAGCTTGCCATCCACGCAAAGGAGAGTCCCATCCGGACGCGGGAGGAAGTCTTCTATCTTGTATCTTCATGGCCCATCAGTCCGGCCCACGTCACATAGCCCGGACGCCCGAGGACCCCTTAATCCAGGACTCCCTCAGTCTCCAAACCCTCACAAACTTTCCGGGAGTAATCACAATGGTTGATTCCTCTCTGAAAGACTCCTACCACGCAGGAGTCTCCAACCTCCAAGAGTAACAAGAACGATGGGGAAAAGCTCAAGACTTGCTCAAATCACGAATTCCTTTGGTGCAAAGAAGGGGAAGGAGTGGTGTGGCACCTCGATCCGCATGGAGCAGGGGGCCTTCGCACGTCAGCCCAGGATAACACCTGACGCACGACAGGTCCATAATACAGTACAAAAATATTCATCAAATACATGTATATGAGATTACATCATTGATGAATATAATTATCTGGCATAGCCCTAAGGCTATTGAATGACAGCGGAAGTCTGATAAAAATGGCGGCGGAAGTCTTGGTTTGGTAGCATAACAACTCTGGCTGGGCTCCACAACTCACAAGATTGGCAAGATTACGGCCTAGGACGATGGATCAAGCGAGCAATACGAGTACGACCTACAAAACTGGCATGACACGCCAGGTCAGTACATTGAATGTACTTGCAAGACAACCAAATACATAGCATCCAAACAAGCTGCAGACAAAGCAAGAACCGAGCGCATGCAACACCCTATCTCATATCAATTACTAAACATGGCATGATAAAAATCAACTAAGCATGAACAAAATCATAACATCTACTAACATGGCAATGACATGGCATATCAGAACATGATTATAACATTGTAATAGCGAAACATAGAATTTTATCTCAATCATGGCATAACTTAACATGTCAATCAAAGCATAGCATGGCATCAAGAAACTATGCTGAAAATAAACTACCAATAATATCCAATGCAGACATAGCATGTTAACATTATGCAATCATCTTCTGTTCTATCATGGTTCTTTAAATGCAAATAATGATATATTATTCCAGCAATGCAACCAAACTTGTGCACCGAGTCCCTCGGACTCTCTTATCAACGGTGATCATCTATGGATCACAAACACACCACCAAAGTGGTCTTTCTCAAGAACAACTCGTGATCCTTACGGCGATCACAACCACGACCAACACTTGGTCTCCAACCGTGATCCTTACAGCGATCACAACCATGACCAATATTTGGCCCGTGATCCTTACGGCGATCACAACCACTTATCTCATCATCAAAATATCGTCGTGACTCCTCACGACTATCTCATAGTTCAAGTTACCATATTCTTGTTATCACATATTTATTTACCAACTTAATTATTTCGGTTTGTCCTCCATTTCGACCAAGACCTGATAGTGGGACCTACTACGAACTGTTGCTATCGATAGACTTTATACACTCTGCAGAGGTAGCACACTGTACCCACACCACGGAACCCATGGCCTCGTCATCCCATTCGGTTAGACCAACGGCATTCCGACGAAACCAACCTACTGCCATGATGCTCTCCCGGCCACTCCGACCCAATCCCCACGGGCTGGTCCTGGGTGGCCCCGTGTCTACCAAAGACACCCCGACCACTGTCGTGGTCAACTCCCACACGGGGACTGGTACCAAAAATCTCAAAAACGAGCACACAAGGTTATGTCCACTTACCTGATCAGGGTAAGCACGCCCATAACCTTCCCTAGTGGGAGGCACCGGCGAGAGGTCACGACAATAGCTCGCATTAAGGCCTCCCATAAGGCAAATGTGGCTGCACTGAAAAAGTTCGGTTTGGCGGCACTATGACTCGATCCCATCGATGAAGGAGGAGGTTTGTTATTATTAAGTCATTTTATTTCCTTCTCCATCATCATGAACATATTTAACCTGAGTGCAACATGCCGCATACAAACGCACGAACAAAATATTGAACTCCTCAAGTGCACAACTATAACATAAAGGACACGACAATAGTATATAACCGGTGCATTACAATCCTCATAACAGTTTATAACGATGACATGCAAATAAAGTAGAGTAGTGGCATGGCATTATTAATAATAACATTCTAATTAACATGGCAAAGGTATCATGAAACACAAGCATGCAAGATAGGCATAAAGAAATAACTGCCGATGAAAACGATATAAAACAACTGCAACTACACACACACACAAGGTGCAAGCAAAGTCAACATGCAAGTTCAGGGCTCATGATAAGAGGTTGTCTTGCCTGGGGGTCGACAAATACTCCGGGAAGAAGTGCGAAATGATCGCGAAAAGATTTGCCGGAAACAGTTCCTTCTCGGAGGGGGCTGTTTATGGGCAAGGGCAAAAAGGTCATTTTCACTATGTGAAAATATTATGAAAATGACATCAACGGAACGGGCTCGACGAAACAAAGACGTGGGCTTTGGATTCACCTCATTTGGAGTTGTGGGTAAAAAGATATGACCGTTTAACTATCAGGGACCAATCTGTAAAGAAAATCATTACAAACGGGGCCCTAGCAGAAAAACAGATCGCGTCTTTCTCAAAAATACGCTTTCCAGAAAGGAAAGCGCATTCTAACCCGAAGAGGAGGAAGAATACGCTTTCGCTGATTAAAAGCGCATTATCCAGCAATACGCTTTCGCGTGGGGAAAACGACTTCGCGCCTGGGGCGCGTCCACTTATCCAACGTGGCGCTCCCCGCCTCGCCACAGGTGGGGCCCAGAGGCAGGTTCAACGCGGGAGGGGCCCGCCTGGCCTTCTTCTTCCTCACGCTCGGGGTCGAGCGAGGCAGCGGGAGGGGATCGCCCCGACGGCGATCGCCGGCACGTCCGGCCACCTCTCACGACGGCCGACCTACCCACGAGCTCAGGAGAACGAGGCGCATCTCCTGGTGGGCTCGGTTGCCGGCGAGGAGTGCGGGAGAAGAGGCAGCAGGGCACGCGGCGGAGAGGGGCTTCGGGCTCTGGTGGGCATGGGGTTCTGGTGGGGGAAGCGGAGGGGCGGCGAGCCCGGGAGGATCGACGGGGAGTGGCGCGTCCATCCATGGGCTCAGACTGGGCAGGGGGCCGGAGAGAGAGAATGGCCGAGGGGGTCGGTGGCGGCCATTCGGCCATGGAGGGGGATGTGGAGCTCCGAGGCGAGTGGGGAGGCTTTGAGAGGCGTAATGGCTGTGGAAGAGCTCGAGGGCTCTACTTATAGCCGCGGGAGAGCTCGGGAAGAGGGGGCGAGGTGGCACGCGGCGTGCGACATGTCCGTGCGCCGGCGAGGGCGCAGGCGCGGCCAAGGCTCACGGGGAGGCACAGGAAGGCGACGAGGGGGATCAAGACGAACGCCAGAGGGTCACGGAGACGAGGAAGGCGTGCGGACGAACGGAGGAAGAAGACATCGGCGAGGAAGACGATGGTGCACAGGAGCGCACTATTCCAGTCATTGGCACGGCTCTCCGGAGAGAAAACGAAGGGGGCTAGAGGCCCAGAGGGAAGACGACAATGAGGGGGGGCTACTAGACATTAATGGCGAGGCCAGAGGCGGTGTGGGCAGCGATGCCGACGACCACAGTGGCTAGACCACCGTTTTGGCTGGTTACACGCGTGGTCACCACTGGCATGGCACGCTCTGGGGTTTTAACTGATGTTCTACCGCGTAGTCCTTCCAGCGTGGAGTGTTACCATGGTGAAAGATCGGGCAGAGACAAATGGAGATGAGTGAAACAAGCTCCACAAGTTTGCTGTTGCAAACTTGGCAACATCCTAGAGATTAAACCAGAGAGGGTAAATGGTAAACTTGATGTCCGGGAGGCTTGGGGTAGAAAGGACTACGGTCCTGGGAGTTTTGAGGTAAAATGGACAACTATTTACCATAGTTGTTGTACAACCAACAAAACTGACCCAGAAACTTAATCATGATGAAACACTCACTAGGAGTGATGGATTGGGCTATAACTTGGCAAAGCCTGATGATTTGAACATACCATGATGCTGTAAAAAGTTCATACCAAATGGACTCACCAAAATGGTACTTCCTTCACCGCTATCATTTCTGTCCAAAAACTTCAGAAAAATCGTAAGGCAATTGGTCAAGTGAAATGAGCCACAATCTTGTGGAGATAGGTTATATGAGTAGGAGAAGGCCTGGAAAAATTATCAGCCATAATGGAGCAAGATAAAATACACTTGCTTCACAAACTGAAAATTTGGACAGAAAACAAGAATTGCTCTTGTGCTCACATAGTTCAATGAAGTGAACTGAATTTGGGTGGAGGATAATGATTTGAGATACTTGAGAGGATGGAAAAGTTTCATCCCATTTGGAAACACTATGAAGGTACTTCCTTCACAAACTTGTGTTCTGGTCAGAAACTTTGAAAAATTGCACAGGGAGCTAGGGTGAATGGATTGAGCTCATCTTTGGTATCCATGGGTTATTTAACAATGTTAAACACCCTGCCAAATTGCAGCTCAATTGGACTTAGCAATAAAGCACTTCCTTTGCAAAATTTCAGAGAAGGCAGAAACTTGCATTGGATCATGTGCCAAATTTTGTACTGTGGAATAATGATATTAGGATCGAACTAGTGATTATATAACAAGGACAAGCTCCACAATTTATGTGGGAATGTTCTCTGCTATTAAAATAGTAGTTCCTTTGGAAATTGGCAGAAATGCAATATTGGCATTAAATAGGAAAAGGCAATTTTCCTTATTTAATTATGGCCAATATACCCGCCAGAGCTTGGATTAGGCATAAGCATCAACTCCACCAATTCTCATGAATTTAGGAGATGGCTAGATATGCCTTTGGATTTTATTCCTCAGAAAGGCAAGAAAGGAATAAATCATAATTCAAAAATATTGCATTGGACTTAGCAATATTTTTGCATATCCAAGGTTATGAAAGATAGGATGATCTCTGGGATCAATTGGGAGGATCAACAGAACAAGGAAAATGGTGGCTCCTTTGTAATCACAAGGGCATATCCAAATTCCAAAAATTTGGAATTAGGGTTTAAGAGGAATTGAGCTGATGCAAATGAGGTCTTGCCCACTAAAAAAGACATGAGCAGGATTTTGAAAGGTTGGAAATGACAAATTTTTCTCAGGGTCATCCAGCAAACTCAGGAGAAAATTTTGAAAATGAGTGCCAGGAGAGAATAACAGCACAAAAATTGATAACCCAATTTTGGGGCTGTTACAAGTGGATCTGTCACTTGGGTGGACAACTTCTTTCAAATGCTCTCAAATCCCTTACGGATCTAAGATTTGGTGTTGGAGAGTGAGAGAGAGAGTGAAATGTGTTCTTGAGGATGTTTGAAGTGAATGGTCAACCCTCACACGGGGTAGGAGAGAGATATTTATAGTATGCCTCAATAAGTGGCCGTTGGAACCCAAAACAGCACTGCAGCGTCGGACGTCCGATGCACAATGGACGACCTAGGGCTCGGCACACACAGGACGTCCGATGTTTTGGCACGCTATAGAAGGTACCGGACGGCCGGAGGATCCCGGACGTCCGATGTTTAGGCTCGGTGGAGAAAGTACCGGACGACCGAAGATTATCGGACGACCGAGGGCTTGGTAGACACCGGATGTCCGATCTTTTGTCACTGTATAAAATGTACCGGATGACCGGTGGGTCCGGGACATCTGATGTTTTGGCTCTAATGAAAGATTGCTGGACGTCCGGTGAATACCGGACGTCCGATGTTTTGGCTCTGTATAGGAGGAGCCGGACGTCCGGTGAGTATCGGCCGTCTGACAGAGATGAAGATCAGATAATGAGTTTGAAGAAGATCTTGAGCAAGACTCTCACAAGACCCCATGTTCCCCTCTTAATAGTGCGGGATCCCTATACTCAAGAATAAACATAAATATAGTCTTGTTTCTTCGTTCTTGATGAAGTAAAATATTTTCGAAATCATAATCCACACACACAATTGATACCGAGGGGACTAAAACCTGAGATATACTTGACAAACTTTGTTAGTCCCCTATGGGTATATTGTCATCAACATCAAAATAATATTAAGGACATGATTGCACTTTCAGGTAGACCTCCTCCTCCTCCTCCCCCCTCCTCCTCTTCCTCAGAGAGCTCAGACTCCAACTGAGAAAACATATCATCAATCTTGGAATTCTTCTTTCGTTCCTCTTCGGCCTCTTACAATTTCTTGTGCTCTAACTCCTTCGACTTGAAGATGTTATGTTATCTATGAGGGGCTATGAATCGCCTCGATGACGTTCGCCACATGGACCTCATCGTCGACCTCGGTATTTCCCTACATCTCAGCCCGGCGGTGCTCCTTATCATTGCCACGGGAGATAACCCTAACGGGAGGGGCGAGAAAATCCCGGTAGAGGTTGTCGTACACATGCCCAACCTCCTCCGCGGTGTTGAAGATGTCGAGCCACCGGCTTCGTGGTTTTCCCCTCACAATATCCATCTGAAGATAGCGCGTGTGTGAGAGAACTATGTGATGCACACAAGGACGATTTACCCAGGTCCAGGACCTCGGGTCGAGGCAATGCCCTACTTCTGCTTGTCTATATCGATGATCAAGCCTCGTATGAGAACTAGGGTTTGTGTTTAAAAGGAGACGATCACAAGATTGTATAGGAGTTGATCCCTCATATGTTGCTTGGTGCCTATCGGGGGGGTCCCCGCCAGACCTTGTATAGTTAGTCAAGGTAGGGTTACAAGTCCCAAGGTGGTTTAGGAGTTTCCTTATTCTATGTGTAGTAACAACCAGGGTCGGTTTATATGTGAGATATACAAACCGTTTCCTAGTCTAATACGAAAAGGAGTCTACATACTTGTTCCCCAAGCTGGTGTTGTGATTCAAATTATCGGTGAACATAGAGTTGCAAGCTTGGGCAGCCCTATGGTCATTAGGCCTCTTTTGTCCTCCATTGATATGATCGCGCTCACAAAGGGACGGATGTGGGGAAGGTGCTTGGTTGATAGAGATTTCTGAATGATGAACAAGGTGGACACATTGAGTTGTTTGTCACTTCTTATCTTGGAGACAAGTTTCTTCTTTCTTTAATGATTCCCCACATTTAAGTCGAAGAGCTACTAATATGAGACTTCATAAGAAAACACAATTAGTAAAATTAGAAGTATATAATTGAGGAAGCGTGCCAACATGAGTTATATAGGGCGAGGTTGCGAAAGTTGTGCGCCCTAAGAGCGCATGGTATCCACTTCGGAAGGGGACAATGTTGAAGATTTTACTCTTCACTTCTGAAGTTCTCGGGTGAGCCGAATACTACCTCCAGTGTGACTGTTTTGGTATAGCAGGCTTCAATGCCTAGGATTACACCTTTGAAGGTGGTGGTGCTCGGCTTGATTCGGGATGAGTCGATGCCCATCTTCCTAACCGTGTCCTCATAAATGAGGTTGAGGCTGCTACCTCCGTCCATCAGGACGCGTGTCAGATGATAACCATCGACAATTGGGTCCAGGATGAGCGCAGCAAATCCGCCATGCCTGATGCTGGTCGGATGATCATGCTTGTTGAATGTGATCAGGTAAGCCGACCATGGGTTAAACTTTGAGGCGACTGGCTCCAACACATAGACATTCCGAACTGCACACTTCCTCTCCCTTTTGGGGATGTGAGTAACAAATATCATATTTACCTCGGTTACCTTAGCAGGAAACTTCTTTTAGGCTCCATTATTGGGCAGCTGAGGTCCATCCTTGTCTTTGTTGTGATTTTGTGTTTTATTTTGACCCTCTATCACCACCTTGCCCGCCTGTTTGAAGACCTAGCAATTCCTATTGGTGTGGGTTGCTCGTTTGTCCTCGGTGCCATGGATTTGGCATGGCCGGTCCAGGATCCTGTTGAGCTGCCTAGGTCTGTCTTTGTTCCCTTTAAAGGGCTTTTTTTCCTGTCTGGATCTAGGTCCGATGAACCCTGCGTTAACCGCAACATATTCTGTGTCGCTTCTGCCATTTTTATACCTGCGCTTGGGCTTTCCAATGGCGTCGCGTGTCTCAGAGGTGCCCGCTTTGCCGTTATGGGTTTTTGTGCGAGCCAACTGTCTTCTCCCACACAAAAGCGGGTCATCGGCAAAGTGAGGGCTGCCATAGTTCTCGGCTTATCCTAGCCGAGCTAGCAGGCCAACCATTCATCTCGGATATTGTTCTTGAATGCGGTGATGGCCTCGGCTTTAGAGCAGTCTATGATCTGGTTCTTCTTAGTGAGGAACCTATTCTACAACTTCTGGGCTGATTTGCCTGGCTGCTGGGTGACACAACTGAGGGTCATCAGCGTCTGAAGGTCGGACATACGTGCCCTGGAAGTTTGCCCGAAAAGCGTCCTCGAGGGCCTCCCAGCTGCCAATAGAATGAGGAGGCAGGCTGTTAAGTCAATGCCTAGCTGGCCCCTTTAGCTTGAGTGGAGATATTTAATGGCATGGAGATCATCTCCATTGGCCATGTGTGTATGGAGAAGGAAGTCTTCGATCCATATTGTTGGATCGGTGGTGCCATCGTACGATTCTATATTAATGGGCTTAAACCCTGCGGGGAATTGATGTTCCATTACCCTGTCTGTGAAGCAAGTCAGGTGGGCCGGAGCTCAGAACCAAGGAGCATCTCGTAGGAGGTCGGGGGATAGCCGTGAGTAGGCCTGGTCTCGTGCATGGCCATTCCTATCTATCCAGGCATCATAGCCATCAAGCCCGGCGGGTGCGCATCCCCTTGATTCGTAGATGGACCGAGGAGGTGCCCTGTTTGCCTCAATGCGAAATCGAACATCGTGAGGTTTAGGTAATCCACGGGGTCCTTGCGGTAATGGCGTGGAGGTGGCCGAGTGTTGAAGGTTTCCCACATTAGCCTATCCCGACCTCTAGGGGGGTTGGCCAGGCTCATCGACGGCTAGCTCCTCATCGAACTCTAGAAGCAGATGCCTACATGGGTATGATTTCGGCGTACTATGGCGCCGGTCTTACAAATCTTGCTCGGCAAAGAGCACTTCAACCCACTTTTCATTTAGTGCCTCAGTGCTGGCTTGCAACAGCTGCTGCTTGCGCTTCATTCTCTGGGCCATGGCAATGAGGCGCCACCGGAAGCGCTCTTGTTCAAAAGGGTCTTCCGGGATGACGTAGTCCTCGGTACCGAGGCTCTTGTCCTCCTCGGACTCCGGCATATAGTTGTCGTTGGCCCCTTCAAAGAGGTCGTTGGGATCTAAGTCCTCGAGATGTCCTTCACGTGTGTCGTTCCGCACTGGGGAAGCTTGAGTGTCCCCCTCAGGGTTGTCAAAAATCACCAGTTGTCGTGTCGCCCTTGTTGGCAGTTGCATTATTGCTGCTAGGTTCCCTATTGTTGCCTGATACGTCCATTTTGCATCATGCTTTTATATTGATATTTATTGCATTATGGGATATTATTACACATTATGTCACAATACTTATGCCTATTCTCTCTTATTTTACAAGGTTTACATGAAGAGGGAGAATGCCGACAGCTGGAATTCTGGGCTGGAAAAGGAGCAAATATTATAGACCTATTCTGCACAACTCCAAAAGTCTTGAAACTCCATGGAAGTCAGTTTTGGAATATATAAAAAATATTGGGCGAAGAAAGCACCAGAGGGGGGCCACCCACCATCCACGAGGGTGGGGGCGTGCCCTACCCCCTGGGAGCGCCCCCTGCCTCGTGGGCCCCCTGGCAGGCCTCCGGTGCCCATCTTTTGCTATATGAAGTCTTTCGCCCTGGAAAAAATCAGAAAGAAGCTTTTGGGATGAAGCGCCGCCGTCTCGAGGTGGAACCTGGCGAAAACAATCTAGGGCTTCGGCGGAGCTGTTCTGCCGGGGAAACATCCCTCCGGGAGGGGGAAATCATCACCATCGTCATCACCATCGATCCTCTCATCGGGAGGGGGTCAATCTCCATCAACATCTTCACTAGCACCATCTCATCTCAAACCCTAGTTCATCTCTTGTATCCGATCTTTGTCTCAAAACCTCAGATTGGTACCTGTAGGTTGCTAGTAGTGTTGATTACTCCTTGTAGTTGATGCTAGTTGGATTATTTGGTGGAAGATCATATGTTCAGATCCTTTATGCATATTAATACCCCTCGAATTATGAACATGAATATGATTTGTGAGTAGTTACGTTTGCTCCTGAGGTCATGGGAGAAGTCTTGCTATAAGTAGTCATGTGAATTTGGTATTCGTTCAATATTTTGATGAGATGTATGTTGTCTCTCCTCCAGTGGTGTTATGTGAACGTAGACTACATGACACTTCACCATTGTTTGGGCCTAGAGGAAGGTATTGGGAAGTAATAAGTATATGATGGGTTGCTAGAGTGACACAAGCTTAAACCCTAGTTTATGCGTTGCTTCGTAAGGGGCTGATTTAGATCCATACGTTTCATGTTATGGTTAGGTTTACCTTAATAATTATTTTGTAGTTGCGGTTGCTTGCAATAGGGGTTAATCATAAGTGTGATGCTTGTCCAAGGAAGGGCAGTACCCAAGCACCGGTCCACCCACATATCAAATTATCAAAGTAACGAACGCAAATCATATGAGCGTGATGAAAACTATCTTGACGATAATTCCCATGTGTCCTCGAGAGCGTTTTCCTTTATATAAGAGTTTGTCCAGGCTTGTCCTTTGCTACAAAAAGGATTGGGCCACCTTGCTGCACCTTTCTTACTTTTGTTACTTGTTACCCGTTACAAATTACCTAATCACAAAACTATCTGTTACCGATAATTTCAGTGCTCGCAGAGAATACCTTACTAAAAACCGCTTGTCATTTCCTTCTGCTCCTCGTTGGGTTCGACACTCTTACTTATCGAAAGGACTATGATAGATCCCCTATACTTCTGGGTCATCAAGACTCTTTTCTGGCGCTGTTGCCGGGGAGTGAAGCGCCTTTGGTAAGGAAAAATTTATGTAGTGTGCTGAAATTTACTGTCACTTGTTACTATGGAAAATAATCCTTTGAGGGTCTTGTTCGGGGTATCTTCACCCCGACCAGTAGAGCAAAGAGTTGCTCCTCAACCTACTGAACCTACTGAAAATGTTTACTTTGTAATTCCTTCGGGTATGATAGAGAAACTGCTAGCTATCCTTTTACAGGAGATGGAACATTGCATCCCGATTTGCACCTAATCTATGTGGATGAAGTTTGTGGATTATTTAAGCTTGCAGGTATGCCCGAGGATGTTATCAAGAATAAGGTCTTCCCTTTATCTTTGAAGGGAAAGGCATTGACATGGTTTAGGCTATGTGATGATATTGGATCATGGAACTATAACCGATTGAAATTGGAATTTCATCAGAAGTTTTATCCTATGCATCTGGTTCATCGTGATCGTAATTATTTATATAATTTTTGGCCTCACGAAGGAGAAAGCATCGCTCAAGCTTGGGGAGGCTTAAGTCAATGTTATATTCATGCCCCAATCATGAGCTCTCAAGAGAAATTATTATACAAAATTTTTATGCTCGGCTTTCTCTTAATAATCGCTCCATGCTCTTTACTTCTTGTACTGGCTCTTTTATAATGAAGACTATTGAATTCAGATGGGATTTATTGGAAATAATTAAACGCAACTCTGAAGATTGGGAAATCGACGAAGGTAAGGAGTCAGGTATAACACCTAAGTTTGATTGTGTTAAATCTTTTATGGATACCGATTTTTTCCGTGAATTTAGCACTAAATATGGACTTGACTCTGAGATAGTTGCTTCTTTCTGTGAATCATTTGCTACTCATGTTGATCTCCCTAAGGAGAAGTGGTTTAAATATCATCCTCCCATTGAAGTAAAAGTAGTTGAACCTATGAAAGTTGAAGAAAATACTATCACTTATAATGTTGATCCTATTGTTCCTACCGCTTATATTAAGAAACCACCTTTCCGTGTTAGAATAAAGGATCATGCTAAATCTTCAATAATGGTTCGTAAGAGTAATACTAGAACACCTACACCCCCTGAGAAAATTAAAGTTGAACCTAGTATTGCTATGGTTAAAGATCTCTTGGTCGATAATATTGATGGGCATGTTATTTACTTCTGTGATGAAGCTGCTAGAATTGCTAGACCCGATACTAAAAATAAACATAGACCTGTTGTAGGCATGCATGTTAATTCTGTTAAAATAGAAGATCATTGTTATCATGGCTTATGCGATATGGGTGTAGTGCGAGTGCAATACCTCATTCTTTATACGAAGAAATTATGCATGATACTGCACCTGCTGAGTTAGAAAGTATTGACGTTACAATTAAGCTTGCCAATAGAGATACTATTTCACCAATTGGGATTGTTCGAGATTTTGAAGTCTTGTGTGGAAAAGTTAAATATCCTACTGATTTTCTTGTTCTTGGTTCCCCACAATATGACTTGTGTCCCATTATATTTGGTAGACCCTTCTTGAACACTGTTAATGCTAAGATAGATTGCAAAAAGGATGTTGTTACTATTGGTTTAGGGGATATGTCTCATGATTTTAATTTTGCTTAATTTCATAGACAACCCCATGATAAAGAATTGCCTAGTAAAGATGAAATTATTGGTCTTTCTTCTATTGCCGTGACTCCTAACGATCCTTTAGAACAATATTTGCTAGACCATGAAAATGATATGTTTATGAATGAAAGAAGGGAAATAGATGAAGTATTCTTTAAGCAGGGGCCTATTTTGAAACACAACTTGCCTGTTGAAATTCTAGGGGGTCCTCCTCCACCAAAGGGTGATCCCGTGTTTGAGCTTAAACCATTACCTGATACTATTAAATATGCTTATCTTGATTAAAAGAAGGTATATCCTGTTATTATTAGTGCTAACCTTTCAGAGCAGGAAGAACAGAAATTATTGAAAACTCTGAAGAAGCACCGTGCTGCTATTGGATATACTCTTGATGATCTTAAGGGCATTAGTCCCACTCTATGCCAGCACAGAATAAAATTGGAGAAAGACGCTAAACCGGTTGTTGATCACCAACGATGGTTAAATCCTAAGATGAAAGAAGTGATAAGAAAAGAAATACTAAAGCTTCTGAAGGCAGGTATAATCTATCCCGTTGCTGATAGTCAGTGGGTAAGTCCTGTCCATTGTGTTCCTAAGAAGGGAGGCATTACTGTTGTTCCTAATGATAAAGATGAAAACATCCCACAAAGAATTGTTACAGGTAAAAGAATGGTAATTGATTTATGCAAATTAAATCAACCTACTAAAAAGGATCATTACCCTTTACCTTTTATCGATCAAATTCTAGAAATATTATCTAAACATACACATTTCTCTTTCTAGACGGCTATTCTGGTTTCTCTCAAATACCTGTGTCAAAAGAGGATCAAGAAAAGACCACTTTTACTTGACCTTTCGGTACCTTTGCTTATAGACGTATGCCTTTTGGTTTATGCAATGCACCTGCTACCTTTCAAAGATGTATGACTGCTATATTCTCTCACTTTTGTGAAAAGATTGTTGAGGTTTTCATGGATGATTTTTCTGTATATGGAACTTCTTTTGATGATTGCTTATGCAACCTTGATTAAGTTTTGCAGAGATGTGAAGAAACTAATCTTGTCTTGAATTGGGAGAAGTGCCAGCTTTATGGTTAATGAAGGTATTGTCTTAAGGCATAAAATTTCTGAAAGAGGTATTGAAGTTGATAAAGCTAAAGTTGATGCTATTGAAAAGATGTCGTGTCCTAAGGACATTAAAGGTATAAGAAGTTTCCTTTATAGGAGGTTCATTAAAGACTTCTCAAAAATTTCTAGGCCTCTGACTAATCTCTTACAAAAAGATGTTCCTTTTGTCTTTGATGATGACTATGTAGAAGCATTTGAAATACTTAAGAAAGCTTTGATTTCTGCACCTGTTGTTCAACCACCTGATTGGAATTTACCCTTTGAATTTATGTGTGATGCTAGTGATTATGCTGTAGGTGTTGTTCTAGGACAAAGAGTTGATAAGAAATTAAATGTTATCCAATATGCTAGTAAAACTCTAGACAGTGCCTAGAGAAATTATGCTACTACTGAAAAAGAATTTTTAGCAGTTTTATTTGCTTGTGATAAGATCACACCTTACATTGTTGATTCTAAAGTAACTGTTCACACTGATCATGCTGCTATTAAATATCTTATGGAAAAGAAAGATGCTAAACCTAGACTTATTAGATGGGTTCTCTTGCTACAAGAATTTGATTTACATATTATTGATAGAAAGGGAGCTGAGAACCCCGTTGCATACAACTTATCTAGGTTAGAGAATGTTCTTGATGACCCACTACCTATTGATGATAGCTTTCCTGATGAACAATTAGCTGTCATAAATGCTTCTCGTACTGCTCCATGGTATGCTGATTATGCTAATTACATTGTTGCTAAATATATACCACCTAGTTTCACATACCAGCAAAAGAAAAGTTTTTATATGATTTAAGACATTACTTCTGGGATGACCCACACCTTTATAAAGAAGGAGTAGATGGTGTTATTAAACGTTGTGTACCTGAGCATGAACAAGAACAGATCCGACGCAAGTGTCACTCCGAGGCTTATGGAGGACACCACGTTGGAGATAGAACTGCACATAAGGTATTGCAATCCGGTTTTTATTGGCCTACTCTTTTCAAGGACGCCTGTAAGTTTGTCTTGTCTTGTGATGAATGTCAAAGAATTGGTAATATTAGTAGACGCCAAGAAATGCCTATGAATTATTCACTTGTTATTGAACCATTTGATGTTTGGGGCTTTGATTATATGGGACCGTTTCCTTCCACTAATGGGTATACACACATTTTAGTTGCTATTGATTACGTTACTAAGTGGGTAGAAGCTATTCCAACTAGTAGTGCTGATCATAACACCTCTATTAAGATGCTTAAAGAAGTTATTTTTCCGAGGTTTGGAGTCCCTAGATATTTAATGACTGATGGTGGTTCACATTTTATTCACAGTGCCTTTCGTAAAATGCTTGCTAAGTATGATGTTAATCATAGAATTGCATCTCCATACCACCCAGAGTCTAGTGGTCAAGTAGAACTGAGTAATACAGAGCTTAAATTAATTTTGCAAAAGACTGTTAATAGATCTAGAAAGAATTGGTTCAAGAAACTTGATGATGCATTATTGGCCTATAGAACTGCATATAAAAATCCTATGGGTATGTCTCCGTATAAAATGGTTTATGGAAAAGCATGTCACTTACCTCTCGGACTAGAGCATAAGGCATATTGGGCCATTAAAGAGCTCAATTATGATTTCAAACTTGCCGGTGAGAAGAGACTATTTGACATTAGCTCACTTGATGAATGGAGAACCCAGGCCTATGAGAATGCCAAACTGTTTAAAGAAAAAGTTAAAAGATGGCATGACAAAAGGATACAAAAGCATGAGTTTAATGTAGGTGATTATGTTTTTCTATACAACTCTCATTTAAGATTTTTTGCAGGAAAACTCCTCTCTAAATGGGAAGGTCCTTACGTTATCGAGGTGGTCTATCGTTCCGGTGCCATAACAATCAACAACTTCGAAGGCACAAAACCGAAGGTGGTGAACAGTCAAAGAATGAAACATTATCTCTCAGGTAATCCAAGAAATGTTGAAACTAATGTTATTGAAACCGTAACCCCGGAGGAATATATAAGGGACACTTTCCAGAACATTTCAAACTCCGAAAAGTAATAGGTATGTGGTACAGTAAGTAAACTGATTCCAAAACAGTTCTAATAGCAATTTTTCTCCGTTTTGGAATATTTAAGAAAATAGGAAAATAAGAAGTAGGCCGAAGAGGACACAAGGCATCCACGAGGGTGGAGGGCGCGCCCTACCCCATGGGCGCGCCCCTGCCTCATGGGCACCTCGTGTGCTCTCCAGACTCCGTTTTCTTGCACAATACTTCTTTTGGTCAGTAAAAATTAATTATATAATTCCCGAAGGATTTGACCCTCGTATCACACAAATATCCTCTCTTTTTGTTTCAAGCTGTTTTTCTGACAGATCTAGATCGCCATGACGTCTTCAAGCGCCCCCAAGGACAAATTCTTCGAGAAGGTCATCAACCCCTACCTCGCGGAGGTGCTGCAACACCCTCAAACCATTGAGATGCGTGAGGGGTTGCTGCACATTCGCGATGTTGAGGGACCAAGGAGGACCGGAAGCGTGGAGACAAGACTCGAAGCAATGGAGCAACAAGTTTTCAAGTGCCAGGAGATGGTGGAACGTGGACTCGACGCCAACCACATAATGATCACGGAGTTCACCAACAACCACAAGCTAGATGCCAAGAACATTGGGGAGACCATCTTTAAGCTGCACGAGAAAATCGAGCACCTCCAAGCCCAGATCTATGACCTGCAAAACCAAAACTGTGAGTATGAGTATAGATTCAAGAGGATAAGTTTGGCTGCAGATTTTAGGATCCCAAAGACTCGATCATCCTTCTATTATGGTGAGCCTATGCCTTGGAAGATGGACGATAAGCCTACATCATCAACAACTCCATCATCACCACCTCCGAGGAAAGAGACATAATCACATGGGTATGGGCACTCCCCTTGGCAATTGCCAAGCTTGGGGGAGGTGCCCCGGTATCGTATCACCATCACACACCTATTTTACCGTTTTTCTTAGTTCGATCCTTTTGGTAATATCTTGAACTAGTAGAATAAAGTTTTAGCATGATCTAGTTTTGAGTTTTGCTTTATGATCCTTCTATGTAATCGAGTCCGTGAGCTATATATAATAAAGATTAGTTTTTAGTCTAGGGCTTTATTATCTTGCTATGATCTTGAGGGAATAAAAATAAAAGAGAAGAGAAAGAACAAAAAGAATTAAAGAGATCATATTGATCTTATGGAGAGTAATGACTTCACATATAAAAAAGTATGATGAATAAAAGTTGTTGAGAGTTGACAAACATAGTTTTGGTCATCGTTGCAATTAATAGGAAGTAATAAAGAAAGAGAGGTTTTCACATATAAATATACTATCTTGGACATCTTTTATGATTGTGATCACTCATTAAAATATGACATGCTAAAAAGTTGATGTTGGACAAGGAAGACAACGTAATGGGTTATGTTTTCTTATATCCGGAATAAAGTATATTGTCATGGATCATCCAACATGTTGAGCCTGCCTTTCCCCCTCATGCTAGCAAAATTCTTTGCACCAAGTAGAGATACTACTTGTGCTTCCAAATATCCTTAAACCCTGTTTTGCCATGAGAGTCCACCATATCTACCTATGGATTGAGTAAGACCCTTCAAGTAAGTATTGTTGCATGCAATAAAAATTGCTCTCTAAATATGTATGATCTATTAGTGTGGAGAAAATAAGCTTTATACGATCTTGTGATATGGAAGAAATAAAAGCGACGGACTGCACAATAAAGGTCCATATCACAAGTGGCAATATAAGTTCTATCGCATTAAGATTTTGTGCCTCCAACCATAAAAGCACATGATAACCTCTGCTTCCCTCTGCGAAGGGCCTATCTGTCAGTGGAAACGACACCTATGGAATCACTGGGATCCCTTCTACGATTGCCGGGCGCTGGGTTGTGCAAAGAGCGGGTCTGGTAGTCAGCACAAAGATCGTTTACCCAGGTTTGGGCCGCGAAGATGCGTAATACTCTAGTCCTGCTTTGATGTATATTTGAGTGTTCTTGAGCTCTCGAACTAGCTACAGTGCGTGCGTAGTCCAATAGATCCAAATCCCTCTCCAGTACGCCCCATGCCTCCTTTTATAGTCAAAAGGGGTCGACACAGTGGCACACAGGAGGTGGAAAGGTATACAGTGGTTAAGTCTATCCTCTCGCACTATCGGACAAATGCATTTAATGCGCTGCCGACGTGCCCTTCTTGCTTTATTGGGGACGACAAGGAAGCTCGTCCCAGCTGTCGCCACCTTGCCTGGCTCCGACGCGCGTCCGAGCTGATGAGGCGTTGTGGTGCCATGTTGGCTGGCTGCTGGGCTGACGCGGTGGCAGAGTCTTCACGAATATCTGCATGCCACCACGCCGCTGCTTGCTGAGTTGGCCTGGAGGCCGCACGTTGCCACGCAGGTGCCTGTACAACTGGTTGGGCTGGCAGCTGTATGGGAACGGCGGTGGAGTCTTGGCAGACGTGGGCCTGGCTGTGGCCCCGCAGGTGTCCTCGGCAAGGGTATTGCCGGGGCCTCGGCAAGGATCTTGTCGAGGATCGTCGTCTTCTGGTCTTCATCTGATCTCGAGGATCTCGCTGAGGGTCTCATGGATTTCCTAGCAAGGATCTTGTCGAGGATCGTCGTCTTCTGGTCTTCATCTGATCTCGTGTGCTTATGATCTTCACAAAGATCTGTATGCCATCACGGAGGTGCCTCCCGAGCCTTGGTTCCAATGTGGTTGATGGTGTTGGAACCCTTGGGCTCAAGGGTGGCGTTCTCTGCTGGCATTGGGCAAGTTGCCCCGGCAAGGCTCTTGCCGGGGCTGCGGAGGCCGCCCCGGCAAGGGCCTTGCCGGGGGAGTCCTCCTCGCCCTCTTGCTCTTTGTGTCTTTGGTCCTAGCGTTGCTTTGCCCGTCTTGTGCCTTTGGCTTCCCTTCTCTGCCCTACTTAGTGTGGCCGCGGGCGTGGCTCTGACTGCCCATGCATAGGTAAAGGGGTAAAAAGGAGAGCCCCTACTTTTGTATACCGACAGGAACCCCCGGGCCTGGGCCACACATAAGCGCAACGCGTTGTTGGGCCGGGCCCAGAACGGTGCGCGGGCATGCGGGGCGGAGTTTTACTGCGGTAATTCCCTCACCCGTCGCGCTTCCCCACGACCCGCGTTGAATGCGTGACGTGGGGGTCATGCGTGGGGCGGTTGCTGCCCTCATGCATCATATCGCGGTAAATGGTAACGAAGCGGCCCGCGCCTTCCCCATAAAAAAGGAGAAACTGCAGGCGCGACGCCCATTTACCCTCTGTCCTTTCTCCAATCTCGGAACCGCCGTCCCTCCCTTCTTCCTTCTCAAGCTCTTGCCTTCGCTCGTCGCCGCCGCATCTTTGTTGACCCTCATCCCTCGTCTCCCTTAGCCGCCATGGCACCCAAAACCAGCAAAGGCAAGGGAGTGGTCAAGGACGCCAGGGGGAAGGAGGCGCCGGAGAGCGAGTTGGCGGCGCGGCAGACACAGCTCGCCTACTTTCCTTCGACGGTCGACGCGGTCCACCTCCGGGACTACTTCAAGCCCCTGTGGGGGAGCAAGAGGAAGGGGCACCCTGCCACGCGCATCATCCCCGCCGATTTCGCCGAGGCCGGCCCGAATTGGTACCCCTTCTTCGTTGATTACTTTTCCTGTGGGCTCTGCCCCCCTTTGTCCGATTTCTTCAATGACGTCATGCACACCTATGGCTTCCACCTTCTGGATTTCACCCCAAATGTCATGGTGTGCATGGCCCTTTTTGCCCATCTCTGCGAGGGCTTTGCCGGAGTGCATCCCAGCACGGCGCTCTTCCGCCACTACTTCTATCCTCGTATCCAAAAGGGAGGTGCCATCTCCGGTTGTGTCGCCTGGATCCCAAGGAGCCAGAAGAAGGGGACATATCCGGAAGGTGCTCAGAAGGAGAGGTAGGAGGAGTGGCGGAGCCGGTGGTGCTAGATTGAGGAGGAGAATCCGCAGGAATTTTGCCGGGTTCGCCAGGCGCCGCCAGTTCGCAGAGATGATTGGGGCGATGTCGACGCCAATGATGAGAAGCTCACGTTCACCACCACCAGGATTCATCGCCTCACCATGGCCCGGCTCACCCTTGAGATGATTGGGGCTGATTTCATCCGTCGCCAAATCGCTCCACTGCACAACAAGGGGAGGCCGGCCTGGCTTTTTAGGAACGCGGCCGACATCATGAGGCTTCGCCCTGGCTTGAATCACAACTTCACGGTGATGGGGCATGCCCACTTGTGCCAGAGGCTTTTTCAGCTCGACATGAACCGCGACGGCAGGGCTGAGAGGACCGGTAAGGCCTCGAAGGCCGGCAAGGTCGCCAAGGGGCCTTTGTTTGGGTTGCCGGTGGGGGTGGTCCTGCTGAGCAACAACTCTCGCCAAACCGACATCATCGCCATGATGCCGGACTTCAACGCGCACGACCTTGACCCAAATTGGGTCGTGCCGGGGGTGGATCAGGTGCAGGAGTTCTTCGACAACATGTCGGAGAAGTACGTCCACAATGAGCTGCTGCTCATCCAGGACACAACCCAAGCGGAGCTGGACTACATCGCCGCCAGGGTGGCGGAGGCTGAGCTCGCTAAGGAGGTCGGCAGTGCTGGCGGCGTGGAGGACGAGGCCGAGGCGGCCGCGGAGGAGAGGGAGCTCGCCAGTGGGCGGAGTCTGCTGGGGAGGCCAGCAGCACCGACATCGGGGCCCCTCTCATCGAGGATGTGGTCGACGAGTCGACCGAAGAAGAGGCCGAGGCTGACGACCCTCCGACCTCGGGAAAAAGGCCTGTCCTGCGGCGAGCCAGCTCTGGCGAGCCGGTCTGGCCTGGCAGGACCGAGCAGCGGCAAGAGATCCAAGGGGAGTCCGTGCGCCTGACGAGGGTCGCGGCAACAAGGAAGGTGGTGAAGGCCGTGGTGGCGAAGAGGAAAACGGCTGCCTCTTCTTTGTCCAAGCGTCCTCGGACTCCACCCGCTTCCCCTCCTCCTGCGGATGACGACACGGAGGTCGTCTTCGACTTTGGGTCTCTCATCCCAAGGAGGAAGAGGAAGGCAGCGGAAGAGGAGGCGAAGGATGAGTAAGTATCTTGTCTTTTGTCATCTCCGTTCCCCCAGACCGCGCCACTTGTCTTCACTCGTTTTCATCCTTGCCGGGATGTGGAGACGCTGGCCCAGAGGGTGGCAAAGAGGGCCAGGGCCTCGACGGGCGGCCAGCCCCCAGCAGGCACCTCGAGTACACCGCTGGTGGTGGAGAGCAACCCGGATAACAGCCCCCGGCGCAGCCCCCCACGTGCGTTCACCACTCACTCCCCATCAATGTGTGTTGGGGTACGATCCCCTGGCGCTGACCTTGCCGTGGTTGCAGGAGGAGGACGGCAGCAGGAGGAGCCACTGAGGGCCACCCCAACACGCCGCCCCCATCGACCACGCCGCCCCGAGGGGCGTCCCCGGCAAGGGCGCCGAGCACCGAGCCCATGCGCATGCAGGAGGAGGAGGCGAACGTGGGCGCTTGTGGCTCCGTCCTGGCGCCAAATGTTGGCGGGGAAGGGACCTCTTCTTCCCAGCCCGGCACGGGTAAGTTATTCACCTTCTGTCCATGTTCTTTTTTCTTCTTCTTCTCGAACCTTGGTCCCGGCTCCGCCACTCCTCCCACTTCTCCTTCTGAGTGGACCTGGGCAAGGTGAACAAGCTGGAGGTGGAGCGGGACGGGCTGAAGAAGCAGGTCCTAGAGCTGACGGAGGAGAGGGATGCGGCCAAAGGCACTTTGGCTGACGCGCAGGCCATAGTCCTCGGCAAGGTCGAGCTGCTCTCCAAGGCCAATGACTCCATCCAAGACCTAAAGCTGAAGCTAAAGGGTCTTGAAGGGACGCTCTCGAAGGTCAGGGCCCGGGAAGAGACCCTGACCAAGAATCTGGAGAAGGAGAGGCAGCTGCGGAAGAACAACGCCGCCAAGCACGAGGATTTTGAGAAGGGCGAGAACCTCTGGATCGGCCGCCTCGCCGACGTCGCCGGCAGGATCACCACGCAGCTGGCTACCATGGGGATGCCAAACGTGAGGTATGCCCCTGAGCCGAACGTGAGTCCCAATGCTAAACTGACCCTGTTCTTCGAGGGCGTTTTTGGAGCTCTGGAGCAGCTTCGCTCTAACACAGCGACCTCCCTGGCCAATGAGGCCCAGAGGCTTTGCCTGGGTGCCATGACCAAGGTTCTCACCAAGGTGGCGCACTGGAACCCCAACCTGGACTTCGACGCCGCGCTGGAGAGCTTGCCGGAGGACGTGGACCTCGCGGCACTGGAGGAGCGTATCGAGCCCATCATCAGCCGCGTCGAGGGAGTTCGGAGGATAGAGGGCCAGCGCCGGGACTAGGCACCCCGTTTCTCGTCGTCGCTGCGGGTTCATGACCAAGACAATTTTTATCTTTAGTTAGAACCGCAGCAATAATTGATGTAATATAACTCTGCAGTACTTTGAAACGATGCATGCTATTTTCCTGTTTGATCTCCCTTTGTATGTCCACCCTACATTAACTGGGTAGGCTTGCCGGCGCGTAAAACCAAGTCGCGATGCCTTGAGGACGGATCCCCAATGGCCTGCCGGGTGTGCTTCCTGACATGCGAACCACCTTACCGTTCTTAGCGCGGCCGCCTGAACTGTTGAGCGGACTCGAAACAGGACAAGAGCGTTGCCAATAGCAGAAGGCCACCCTGCCGTTCTCGACGCAGCCACTCGAACTGTTGAGCGGACTCGAAACAGAACGAGGGCGTTGCCAATAGCGGAATGGCCCCATTGCGTGCAGGTTTCCCATACAGAGGGAAAGATCTTCGAGGACGATAACCTTATATATAAAAAGGAATTGCTCAAAGCTTTGCATGACTTAGCTTTTCTGTCGTTGCACGGGCGTCCACCGCATCTGCAGATGACGCCGCTCGTTTAGTCGTCTTCTTCCTTGGAGTGACGACCACGATGAAGCAGCTACTCCAACCAGGCCAGATTTTCACAACCGGGCTGCCCCTACCTGGCGCGCCAAAGATGTCGGTGGAAACAACACCTATGGAATCACTGGGATCCCTTCTACGGTTGGCGGGAGCGGGGTTGTGCCAAGAGCGGGTCTGGTAGTCAGCACAAGGATCGTTTACCTAGGTTCGGGCAGCGAAGATGTGTAATAACCTAGTCCTGCTTTGATGTATATTTGAGTGTTCTTGAGCTCTCGAACTAGCTATGGTGCGTGCGTAGTCCAAAAGATCCGAATCCCTCTCCAGTATGCCTCGGGCCTCCTTTTATAGTCAAAAGGGGTCGCCACAGCGGCACACAGGAGGTGGAAAGGTATACAGTGGTTAAGTCTATCCTCTGGCACCGTCGGACAAACGCATTTAATGCGCTGCCGACGTGCCCTTCTTGCTTTATTGGGGACGGCAAGGAAGCTCGTCCCAGCTGTCGCCGCCTCGCCTGGCTCCGACGCGCGTCCGAGTTGATGAGGCATTGTGGTGCCACGTTGGCTGGCTGCTGGGCTGGCACGGTGGCAGAGTCTTCACGAAGATCTGCATGCCACCACGCAGGTGCTTGTTGAGTTGGCCTAGAGGCCGCACGTTGCCACGCAGGTGCCTGCCCAGCTGGTTGGGCTGGCAGTTGTATGGGAACGGCGGTGGAGTCTTGGCAGACCTGGGCCTGGCTGTGGCCCCGCAGGTGTCCTCGGCAAGAGTCTTGCCGGGGCCCCGGCAAGGGTCTTGCCGTGGCATTGCGGTCGACCCCGCCAAGGATCTCGCCGGGGTCTCGTGGATTTCCTCGGCAAGGATCTTGTCGAGGATAGTCGTCTTCTGGTCTTGATCTGATCTCGTGTGCTTATGATCTTCACAAAGATCTGTGTGCCATCACTTAGGTGCCTCCCAAGCCTTGGTTCCATGTGGTTGATGGCGTTGGAACCCTTGGGCTCAAGGGTGGTGCGCTCTGTTGGCGTTGGGCAAGTTGCCCCAGCAAGGGTCTTGCCGAGGCTGCGGAGGCGGCCCCGGCAAGGGTCTTGCCGGGGGAGTCCTCCTCGCCCTCTTGCTCTCTGTGTCTCTGGTATTGGCGTTGCTTTTCCCGTCCTGTGCCTTGGGCTTCCCTTCTATCCTACTTAGTGTGGCTGCGGGCGCAGCTCTGACTGCCCGTGCACATGTAAAGGGGTAAAAAGGAGAGCCCCTACTTTTGTACACCCTTGAGACAATATATATATATATGTTGCTGTTATAAGAATGATCATGATGCCCTCATGTCCGTATTTTATTTTATCGACACCTCTATCTCTAAACATGTGGACATATTTTTTGTTATCGGCTTCCGCTTGAGGAAAAGCGAGATCTAAGCTTGGGGGAGTTGATACGTCCATTTTGCATCATGCTTTTATACCAATATTTATTGCATTATGGGCTGTTATTACACATTATGTCACAATACTTATGCCCATTCTCTTATTTTACAAGGTTTACATGAAGAGGGAGAATGCCAGCAACTGGAATTCTGGGCTGGAAAAGGAGCAAATATTAGAGACCTATTCTGCACAACTCCAGAAGTCCTGAAACTCCAGGGAAGTCAGTTTTGGAATATATATATAAAATATTGGGTGAAGAAAGCACCAGAGGGGGCCACCCACCATCCACGAGGGTGGGGGCGCGACCTACCCCCCTGCCTCGTGGCCCCCTAGCAGGCCTCAAGTGCCCATCTTTTTCTATATGAAGTCTTTCGCCCTGGAAAAAATCAGAAGGAAGCTTTCGGGACGAAGCGCCGCCGTCTCGAGGCGGAACCTGGCGAAACCAATCTAGGGCTCCGGCGGAGCTGTTCTGCCGGGGAAACATCCCTCCGGAAGGGGGAAATCATCACCATCATCATCACCATCGATCCTCTCATCAGGAGGGGGTCAATCTCCATCAACATCTTCACAAGCACCATCTCATCTCAAACCCTAGTTCATCTCTTGTATCCTATCTTTGTCTCAAAACCTCAGATTGGTACCTGTGGGTTGCTAGTAGTGTTGATTACTCCTTGTAGTTGATGCTAGTTGGTTTATTTGGTGGAAGATCATATGTTCAGATCCTTTATGCATATTAATACCCCTCTAATTATGAACATGAATATGATTTGTGAGTAGTTACGTTTGTTCCTGAGGACATGGGAGAAGTCTTGCTATAAGTAGTCATGTGAATTTGGTATTCATTCGATATTTTGATGAGATGTATGTTGTCTCTCCTCTAGTGGTGTTATGTGAACGTCGACTACATGACACTTCAACATTGTTTGGGCCTAGAGGAAGGCGTTGGGAAGTAATAAGTAGATGATGGGTTGCTAGAGTGACAGAAGCTTAAACCCTAGTTTATGCGTTTCTTCATAAGGGGCTGATTTGGATCCATACGTTTCATGCTATGGTTAGGTTTACCTTAATACTTCTTTTGTAGTTGCGGATGCTTGAAATAGGGGTTAATCATAAGTGGGATGCTTGTCCAAGGAAGGGCAGTACCCAAGCACTGGTCCACTCACATATCAAATTATCAAAGTAATGAACGCGAATCATATGGGCGTGATGAAAACTAGCTTGATGATAATTCCCATGTGTCCTTGGGAGCGTTTTCCTTTATATAAGAGTTTGTCCAGGCTTGTCCTTTGCTACAAAAAGGATTGGGCCACCTTGCTGCACCTTGTTTACTTTTGTTACTTGTTACCCGTTACAAATTACCTTATCACAAAACTATCTGTTACCGATAATTTCAGTGCTTGCAGAGAATACCTTACTGAAAACCGCTTGTCATTTCCTTCTGCTCCTCGTTGGGTTCGACACTCTTACTTATCGAAAGGACTACGATAGATCCCCTATACTTGTGGGTCAACATTGCCTCTACTGCGTCTACGCCGACGTCTTGGAGGGGAATTGGGGTTGTCCACCGTATAGACATCATAAGTAGATGTAGCAATCCATCTGCCGGTGTTTACCAGAGCGAGGTGTTTTCTGTGGGGCCATCGGCATCTTCATCCATGTTCGTGGCCTCGCCGTAGTCTAGTATGTCGGTTAAATCGTCGACCATGGCGACTAGGTGGGTGGTGCGTGGGATGTAAATTTCCCGATCGTCGGCTTTAAGTCTGATATGATCATAAACCGAAGTCTTGCCGTCCAAAATAGACATTTTCTGGATACGGTTAAGCTCGTTGCCGAGGTGAGACAGCTCTTCGGAATTCATCACTAGGTTGTAAGCGGGGCTGAATTGAAATATGCCCAACATATAACTTAACGCGTCTTCGGCGCGAAGGAGATCTAGAAGCGATTTGGAATCCTACACCAAATTAGGCTCTAACCCTGATGCCGAGGTCGGCTCTAAACCTGACGCCACTTCAGAGGTGCGAGCCGGATCTATATCCGAACTGGATATCGAAAGGGGACCGCCTGGAGTGGTTACATCAGGGGTATCTAGGGACGCCGCAACGGAGATCGGTTCCAGAGTCGAGCCTCCAGAGTCGGGCGAGTTCTCAATTCATCCGGGAGTCCAACCTGACAGGATGTGTTCGCCGCGGGAGTCTAGAGTGTACTCGAGGCCGTCGGAGATCATGATCTGACCTGGGGCATAGTTCTCAACGGAAGCCAGATGGACCATCGAGTCGGCGCAGAAGTTCATGCTGCCAAACACAAAATGCTGGTGGGGAGCGTAAACGCTCCCACGGCCGTTGGCGCAGTTGATCTAGAGATGAGACATCGATCCTTCTGTTGATCGCACAATGGAACTCTCAATGAAAGCACCAGTGTCGGTGTCAAAATCGGCAGACCTTGGGGTAGCGGGTTAATGTCTACTACACAACTTGTTCTTGTAGACTCGTGTTGGGCCTCCAAGCGCATAGTTTTGTAGGACAGTAGCAAATTTCCCTCAAGTGGATGACCTAAGGTTTATCAATCCATGGGAGGTGTAGGATGAAGATGGTCTCTCTCAAACAACCCTGCGACCAAATAACAAAGAGTCTCTTGTGTCCCCAACACACCAAATACAATGGTAAATTGTATAGGTGCACAAGTTCGGCGAAGAGATGTTGATACAAGTGTAGTAATGATAGTAGATATTGATTTTTGTAATAGGAACAATTAGAAATAGCAAGATAGCAAGTAACAAAAGTGAGCACAAACGGTATTGCAATGCTTCAAAATGAGGCCTAGGGTTCATACTTTCACTAGTGCAATCTCTCAACAATGCTAATATAATTGGATCATATAACCATCCCTCAACATGCGATGAAGAATCACTCCAAAGTTCTTATCTAGCGGAGAACATAAGATGAAATTGTTTGTAGGGTACGAAACCACCTCAAAGTTATCCCTTCCGATCGATCTATCGAGCTATTCCTATAAGTGTCACAAACAGCCCAAGAGTTTGTACAAAAATAACACCATATGTTACACATCAACCAACTCTAAGGTCACCTAGATACTCCAATGTCACCATGAGTACCCATGAGTTGATTATACAATATGTTGGAAATATGCCCTAGAGGCAATAATAAAATGGTTATTATTATATTTCCTTGTTCATGATAATTGTCTATTGTTCATGCTATAATTGTATTAACTGGAAACCGTAATACATGTGTGAATACATAGACCACAACATGTCCCTAGTAAGCCTCTAGTTGACTAGCTCGTTGATCAATAGATGGTTATGGTTTCCTGACCATGGACATTGGATGTCATTGATAACGGGATCACATCATTAGGAGAATGATGTGATGGACAAGACCCAATCCTAAGCATAGCACAAGATCGTGTAGTTCGTTTGCTAGAGCTTTCCTAATGTCAAGTATCATTTCCTTAGACCATGAGATTGTGCAACTCCCGGATACCGTAGGAATGCTTTGGGTGTACCAAATGTCACAACGTAACTGGGTGGCTATAAGGGTGCACTACGGGTATCTCCGAAAGTGTCTGTTGGGTTGGCACGAATCGGGACTGGGATTTGTCACTCCGTATGACGGAGAGGTATCTCTGGGCCCACTCGGTAATGCATCATCATAATGAGCTCAATATTACTAAGGAGTTAGTCACGGGATCATGCATTACGCGACGAGTAAAGTGACTTGCCGGTAACGAGATTGAACAAGGTATTGGGATACCGACGATCGAATCTCGGGCAAGTAACATACCGATAGACAAAGGGAATTGTATACGGGATTGATTGAATCCCCGACATCATGGTTCATCCGATGAGATCATCGAGGAGCATGTGGGAGCCAACATGGGTATCCAGATCCCACTGTTGGTTATTGACCGGAGAGTCCTCTCGGTCATGTCTGCATGTCTCCCGAACCCGTAGGGTCTACACACTTAAGGTTCGTTGATGCTAGGGTTATAGAGATATTAGTATGCGGTAACCCGAAAGTTGTTCGGAGTCCCAGATGAGATCCCGGACGTCACGAGGAGTTCCGGAATGGTCCGGAGGTAAAGATTTATATATGGGAAGTCTTGTTTTGGTCGCCGGAAAAGTTTCGCGCATTATCGGTATTGTACCGGGAGTGCCGAAAGGGGTCCGGGGGTCCACCAAGGGGGTCCACCAGCCCCGGGGGGCCACATGGGCTGTAGGGGTGTGCGCCCTGGCCTATATGGGCCAAGGGCACCAGCCCCAAGAGGCCCATGTGCCTAGAGATAAGGGAAAGGGAGAGTCCTAAAGGGGGAAGGCACCTCCGAGGTGCCTTGGGGAGGATGGACTCCTCCCTGGCCGCACCCTTCCTTGGAGGAAGGGCCAAGGCTGTGCCCCCCTTCCCTTGGCCCTATATATAGTGGGGGAGGGAGGGCAGCCATACCCCAAGCCCTGGCACCTCCCTCTCCCTCCCGTGACACATCTCCCTCCTCCCCCAGCGCTTGGCGAAGCCCTGTTGGAATCCCGCTACTTCCAGCACCACGCCGTCGTGCTGCTGGATCTCCATCAACCTCTCCTCCCCCTTGCTGGATCAAGAAGGAGGAGACGTCGCTGCTCCGTACGTGTGTTGAACGCGGAGGTGCCGTCCGTTCGGCGCTAGGATCATCGGTGATTTGGATCACGACGAGTACGACTCCATCAACCCCGTTCTCTTGAACGCTTCCGCTCGCGATCTACAAGGGTATGTAGATGCACTCCTCTTTCTCGTTGCTAGCATCTCCTAGATTGATCTTGGTGACACGTAGGAAAATTTTGAATTATTGCTACGTTCCCCAACAGTGGCATCATGAGCCAGGTCTATGCGTAGATTCTATGCACGAGTAGAACACAAAGTTGTTGTGGGCGATGATTTGTTCAATTTGCTAACCGTTACTAGTCTTATCTTGATTCGGTGGCATTGTGGGATGAAGCGGCCCGGACCGACCTTACACGTACACTTACGTGAGACAGGTTCCACCGACTGACATGCACTTGATGCATAAGGTGGCTAGCGGGTGTCTGTCTCTCCCACTTTAGTCGGATCGGATTCGATGAAGAGGGTCCTTATGAAGGGTAAATAGCAATTGGCATATCACCGTTGTGGCTTTTGCGTAGGTAAGAAACGTTCTTGCTAGAAACCCATAGCAGCCACGTAAAACATGCAACAACAATTAGAGGACGTCTAACTTGTTTTTGCAGGGTATGCTATGTGATGTGATATGGCCAAAAGGATGTGATGAATGATATATGTGATGTATGAGATTGATCATGTTCTTGTAATAGGAATCACGACTTGCATGTCGATGAGTATGACAACCGGCAGGAGCCATAGGAGTTGTCTTAATTTATTGTATGACCTGCGTGTCAATGAAAAATGCCATGTAATTACTTTACTTTATTGCTAACAGTTAGCCATAGTAGTAGAAGTAATAGTTGGGGAGACAACTTCATGAAGATATAATGATGGAGATCATGGTGTCATGCCGGTGACAAAGGTGATCAGTCCGCGCCTCGAAGATGGAGATCAAAGGCGCAAGATGATATTCGCCATATCGTGTCACTTTATGATTTGCATGTGATGTTTGTCATGTTTACATCTTATTTGCTTAGAATGACGGTAGCATAAATAAGATGATCCCTCACTAAAATTTCAAGAGACGTGTTCCCCCTAACTGTGCACCGTTGCGAAGGTTCATTGTTTCGAAGCACCACGTGATGATCGGGTGTGATAGATTCTAACGTTCGCATACAACGGGTGTTGACGAGCCTAGCATGTACAGACATGGCCTCGGAACACAAGCAAAAGACTTAGGTTGACTTGACGAGCCTAGCATGTACAGACATGGCCTCGGAACACAAGAGACCGAAAGGTCGAACATGAGTCGTATAGTAGATGCGATCAACATGGAGATGTTCACCTATGATGACTAGTCCGTCTCACGTGATGATCGGGCACAGCCTAGTTTGACTCGGATCATGTATCACTTAGATGACTAGAGGGATGTCTATCTGAGTGGGAGTTCATTAAATAATTTGATTAGATGAACTTCATTATCATGAACATAGTCAAAAGGTCTTTGCAAATTATGTCGTAGCTTACGCTTTAGTTGTACTAAGATATGTTCCTAGAGAAATTTTAGTTGAAAGTTGATAGTAGCAATTATGCGGACTGGGTCCGTAAACTGAGGATTGTTCTCATTGCTGCAGAGAAGGCTTATGTCCTTAATGCACCGCTCGGTGTGCTGAACCTCGAGCGTCGTCTGTAGATGTTACGAAACATCTAACATACACGTTTTGATGACTACGTGATAGTTCAGTGTGTGATGCTAACGGTTTAAAATTGTGGCACCGAAGATGTTTTTTGAAACATCGCAGAACATATGAGATGTTCCAAAGACTGAAATTGGGATTTCAGACTAGTGCCCATGTTAAGAGGTATGAGACCTCTGACAAGTTTCTTAAGCCTACAAACTAAGGGAGAAAAAGCTCAATCGTTGAGCATGTGCTCAGATTGTCTGAGTACTACAATCGCTTGAATCGAGTGGGAGTTGTCTTCCAGATGAGATAGTGATGCTTCTCCAAAGTCACTGCCACCAAGCTACTAGAGCTTCGTGATGAACTATAACAAATCAGGGATAGATATGATGATCCTTGAGCTATTCGTGATGTTTGACACCACGAAAGTAGAAATCAAGTAGGAGCATCAATTGTTGATGGTTAGTAAAACCACTAGTTTCAAAAAGGGCACGGGCAACAAGGGATACTTCATGAAACGGCAAATCATTTGCTGCTCTAGTGAAGAATCCCAAGGTTGAACCCAAACCCGAGACTAAGTGCTTCTGTAATGAGGGGAACGGTCACTAAAGCAGAACTACCCTAGATACTTGGTAGATGAGAAGGCAGGCAAGGTCGACAAAAGTATATTGGATATACATTATATGAATGTGTACTTTACTAGTACTCCTAGTAGCACCAGGGTATTAGATACCGGTTCAATTGCTAAGTGTTAGTAACTCGAAATAAAAGCTAGGGAATAAACGGAGACTAGCTAAAGGTGAGATGACGATATGTGTTGGAAGTGTTTCCAAGGTTGATGTGATCAAGCATCGCATGCTCCCTCTACCATCGAGATTGGTGTTAAACCTAAATAATTGTTATTTGGTTTTTGCATTGAACATAGACATGATTGGATTATGTTTATCGCAATACGGTTATTCATTTAAGGAGAATAATGGTTACTCTTTTTATTTGAATAATACCTTCAATGGTCTTGCACCTAAAATAAATGGTTTATTGAATCTCGATCGTGGTGATACACATGTTCGTGCCAAAAGATATAAAATAGTAATGATAGTACCACATACTTGTGGCACTGCCATTTGAGTCATAGTGGTATAGAACGCATGAAGAAGCTCCATGTAGATGGATCTTTGGACTCACTCGTTTTTGAAAATATTGAGACATGCAAACCATGTCTATTGGTATATATGCATGAAGAAACTCCATGCAGATGGATCGTTTGGACTCACTTGATTTTGAATCACTTGAGACATGCAAATCATACCACATGGGCAAGATGACTGAAAGGCCTCGCTTTCAGTAAGATGGAACAAGAAAGCAACTTGTTGGAAGTAATACATTTTGATGTGTGCAGTCCAATGAGTGCTGAGGCATGCAGTGGATATCGTTATGTTCTTACTTCACAGATGATTTGAGTAGATGCTGAGAATATTTACTTGATGAAACACAAGTCTGAATTATTGAAAGGTTCAAGTAATTTCAGAGTGAAGTTGAAGATCGTCGTGACAAGAGGATAAAATTTCTATGATATCATCATAGAGATATCTAAGTTACGAGTTTGGCACACAATTAAGACATTGTGGAAATTGTTTCACAACTAATACCGCCTGGAACACCATAGTGTGATGGTGTGTCCGAACATCATAACTGCACCCTATTGGATATGGTGCATACCATGATGTCTCTTATCGAATTACCACTATCGTTTATGGGCTAGGCATTAGAGACAACCGCATTCACTTTAAATAGGGCACCACGCAATTCCGTTGAGACGACACCATATGAACTATGGTTTAGAGAAACCTAAGCTGTCGTTTCTTAAAAGTTTGGGGCTGCGACGCTTATGTGAAAAGTTTCAGGCTGATAAGCTCGAACCCAAAGCGGATAAATGCATCTTCATAAAATACCCAAAACAGTTGGGTATACCTCCTATTTCAGATCTGCAAGCAAAAGTGATTGTTTCCAGTAACGGGTCCTTTCTTGAGAAAATGTTTCTCTCGAAAGAATTGAATGGGAGGATGGTGGAGACTTGATGAGGTTATTGAACCGTCACTTCAACTAGTGTGTAGCAGGGCACAAGAAGTTGTTCCTGTGCACCTACACCAATTGAAGTGGAAGCTTATGATAGTGATCATGAAACTTCAGATCAAGTTACTACCAAACCTCATAGGACGACAAGGATGCGTACTACTTCAGAGTGGTACGTAATCCTGTCTTGGAAGTCATGTTGTTGGACAACGATGAACCTATGAGCTATGGAGAAGCGATGGTGGGCCCGGATTCCGACGAATGGCTCGAGGCCATAAAATCCGAGAGAGGATCCATGTATAAAAACAAAGTGTAGACTTTGGAAGAACTACTTGATGGTCGTAAGGCTGTTGGGTGCAGATGGATTTTAAAAGGAAGACGGACAATGATGGTAAGTGTCACCATTAAGAAAGCTCGACTTGTTGTTAAGATGTTTCCCGACAGGTTCAAGGAGTTGACTACGATGAGACTTTCTCACTCGTAGCGATGCTAAGAGTCTGTTGGAATTATATTAGCAGTTACTGCATTATTTATGAAATCTTGCAGATAGGATGTCAAAACATTGTTTCCTCGACGATTTTCTTGAGGAAAGGTTGTATGTGATACAACAAGAAGATTTTGTCAAACCTGAAAGATGCTAACAAGTATGCAAAGCTCCAGCAATCCTTCTAAAGACTGGAGTAAGCATCTCGGAGTTGGAATGTACGCTTTGATGAGATGATCAAAGATTTTGGGTTTATACAAAGTTTATGAGAAACTTGTATTTCCAAAGAAGTGAGTGGGAGCACTATAGAATTTTTGATGAGTATATGTTGTTAACATATTGTTGATCAGAAATGATGTAGAATTTCTGGAAAGCATCCAGGGTTATTTGAAAAGTGTTTTAATGGAAAACCTGGATTAAGCTACTTGAACATTGAGCATCAAGATCTATAAGGATAGATCGAAAACGCTTAATAGTACTTTCAAGTGAATGCATACCGTGACAGGATTTTGAAGGAGTTCAAAATAGATCAGCAAAGAAGGAGTTCTTGGCTGTGTTACAAGGTGTGAGTATTGAGTAAGACTCAAGACTTGACCATGGCAGAAGAGAGAGAAAGGACGAAGGTCGTCCCCTATGCTTTAGACATAGGCTCTACATATTCTATGCTGTGTACCGCACCTGAAGTGTGCGTTGCCATGAGTTAGTCAAGGGGTACAATAGTGATCCGGGAATGGATCACATGACAGCGGTCGAACTTATCCTTAGTATCTAGTGGACTAAGGAATTTTTCTCGATTATGGAGGTGGTAAAAGAGTTCGTCGTAAAGGGTTACGTCGATGCAAACTTTGACACTAATCCGGATGACTCTGAGTAGTAAACCGGATTCGTATAGTAGAGCAGTTATTTGGAATAGCTCCAAGTAGCACGTGGTAGGTACATCTACAAGATGACATAGAGATTTGTAAAGCACACACGGATCTGAATGTTGCAGACCCGTTGACTAAAACCTCTTTTACAAGCAGAACATGATCAAACCCTAGTAAACTCTTTGTGTGTAGTCACATGGCGGTGTGGACTATGAGTGTTAATCACATGGCGATGTGAACTAGATTATTGACTCTAGTGCAAGTGGGAGACTGTTGGAAATATGCCCTAGAGGCAATAATAAAATGGTTATTATTATATTTCCTTGTTCATGATAATTGTCAATTGTTCATGCTATAATTGTATTAACTGGAAACCGTAATACATGTGTGAATACATAGACCACAACATGTCCCTAGTAAGCCTCTAGTTGACTAGCTCGTTGATCAATAGATGGTTATGGTTTCCTGACCATGGACATTGGATGTCATTGATAACGGGATCACATCATTAGGAGAATGATGTGATGGACAAGACCCAATCCTAAGCATAGCACAAGATCGTGTAGTTCGTTTGCTAGAGCTTTTCTAATGTCAAGTATCATTTCCTTAGACCATGAGATTGTGCAACTCCCGGATACCGTAGAAATTCTTTGGGTGTACCAAACGTCACAACGTAACTGGGTGTCTATAAAGGTGCACTACGGGTATCTCCGAAAGTGTCTGTTGGGTTGGCACGAATCGAGACTGGGATTTGTCACTCTGTATGACGGAGAGGTATCTCTGGGCCCACTCGGTAATGCATCATCATAATGAGCTCAATATGACTAAGGAGTTAGTCACGGGATCATGCATTACGCGACGAGTAAAGTGACTTGCCGGTAACAAGATTGAACAAGGTATTGGGATACCGACGATCGAATCTCAGGCAAGTAACATACCGATAGAAAAAGGGAATTGTATACGGGATTGATTGAATCCTCGACATCGTGGTTCATCCAATGACATCATCGAGGAGCATGTGGGAGCCAACATGGGTATCTAGATCCGGCTGTTGGTTATTGACCGGAGAGTCGTCTCGGTCATGTCTGCATGTCCCCCGAACCCGTAGGGTCTACACACTTAAGGTTCGGTGACGCTAGGGTTATAGAGATATTAGTATGCGGTAACCTGAAAGTTGTTCGGAGTCCCGGATGAGATCCCGGACGTCACGAGGAGTTCCGGAATGGTCCGGAGGTAAAGATTTATATATGGGAAGTCTTGTTTTGGTCGCCGGAAAAGTTTCGTGCATTATCGGTATTGTAGTGGGAGTGCCGAAAGGGGTCCGGGGGTCCACCAAGGGGGTCCACCAGCCCCGGGGGGCCACATGGGCTGTAGGGGTGTGCGCCTTGGCCTATATGGTCCAAGGGCACCAGCCCCAAGAGGCCCATGCGCCTAGAGATAAGGGAAAGGGAGAGTCCTAAAGGGGGAAGGCACCTCCGAGGTGCCTTGGGGAGGATGGACTCCTCCCTGGCCGCACCCTTCCTTGGAGGAAGGGCCAAGGCTGTGCCCCCCTTCCCTTGGCCCTATATATAGTGGGGGTGGGAGGGCAGCCATACCCCAAGCCCTGGCACCTCCCTCTCCCTCCCGTGACACATCTCCCTCCTCCCGCAGCGCTTGGTGAAACCCTGTTGGAATCCCGCTACTTCCACCAACACGCCGTCGTGCTGCTGGATCTCCATCAACCTCTCCTCCCCCCTTTCTGGATCAAGAAGGAGGAGACGTCGCTGCTCCATACCAAAACCATATAGAATTATTGTAAACATGGCATGAATACTTCATAAATTATAGATACGTTGGAGACTGATACGTCCATTTTGCATCATGTTTCCTTACTGTTATTTATGATGTGTTTATGCATAATAATGCTTTCTGAGTAATTCTAATGCCTTTTCTCTTATAATTTACAAGGTACACACAAAGAGGGAGAATTTCGGCAGCTGGAAATATGGACCTGGAAAAGCTATGCCAGGCCACCTATTCTGCACAACTCCAAACAAGCTAAAACTTCACGGAGATTTTTTATCAAATATATGATGAATATTGGAGCAAATAACTACCAGAGGGGGCCCACCAGGTGGGCACAACCCACCTAGGCGCGCCAGGGAGCCCAAGCGCGCCCTGGTGGGTTGTGCTCACCCAGGCCCACCTCCGGTGCCCATCTTCTGGTATATAGGTCATTTTGACCTAGAGAAAATAAGGAGAGGACTTTCGGGACGAAGCGCCGCCATCTCGAGGCGGAACTTGGGTAGAAGCACTTTTGCCCTTCGGCGGAGCGATTCCGCCAGGGGAACTTCCCTCCTGGAGAGGGAAATCATCGTCATCATCCTCACCAATAACTCTTCCATCTTGGGGAGGGCAATATCCATCAACATCTTGATAACCCACAAGTATAGGGGATCACAACAGTTTTCGAGGGTAGAGTATTTAACCCAAATTTATAGATTCGACATAAGGGGAGCCAAAGAATATTTTAAGGTATTAGCAGCTGAGTTGTCAATTCAACCACACCGGGAGATTAATTATCTACAACAACGTGATCAGTAGCAAAGTAATATGATAGTTTTGATAGTAGTGACATCAGCAATAGTAACCGTAACAGTGATAGCAGTAATTTGGTTGCACAGTGATGATAACAGTAGTAACTTAGCAAGAACAATATGAGATAAATTTGTAGGCATTGGATCAGTGACTTGTTGGATGATATTCATCATGAGACAGTTATAACCTAGGGTGATATGGCACTAGCTCCAGTTCGTCAATATAATGTAGGCATGTATTCCATAAATAGTCATACGTGTGATACGTCCATTTTGCATCATGCTATTATATCGATATTTATTGCATTATGGGCTGTTATTACGCATTATGTCACAATACTTATGCCTTTTCTCACTTATTTTAAAAGGTTTACATGAAGAGGGAGAATGACAACAACTGGAATTTTGGGCTGGAAAAGGAGCAAATATTAGAGACCTATTCTGCACAACTCCAAAGTCCTGAAACTCCACGAAAGTCAGTTTTGGATTATATTAAAAATATTGGGCGAAGAAAGCACCAGAGGGGGCGACACCCTGTCCACGAGGGTGGGGGAGCGCCCTACCCCTGGGCACGCCCCCTGCCTCGTGGGCCCCCTGGCAGGCCTCCGGTGCCCATCTTTTGCTATATGAAGTCTTTCGCCCTAGAAAAAATCAGAAGGAAGCTTTCGGGACGAAGCGCCGCCTTCTCCAGGCGGAACCTGGCGAAACCAATCTAGAGCTCCGACGGAGCTGTTCTGCCGGGGAAACATCCCTCCGGGAGGGGGAAATCATCACCATCGATCCTCTCATCGGGAGGGGGTCAATATCAACCAACATCTTCACCAGCACCATCTCCTCTCAAACCCTAGTTCATCTCTTGTATCCAATCTTTGTCTCAAAACCTCAGCTTGGTACCTGTGGGTTACTAGTAGTGTTGATTACTCCTTGTAGTTGATGCTAGTTGGTTTATTTGGTGGAAGATCATATGTTCAAATCCTTTATGAATATTAAAACCCCTATGATTATGAACAGGAATATGATTTGTGAGTAGTTACGTTTGTTCCTCAGGACATGTGTAACGCTCCGGATGTAACTTTCCATATTTGTAACTCCAACTCTTGCCATTTTCGGCTATGTGTTATGATATTCCCTTCGTGGTCGGGTTTTATTTTTCGTTTTGCTTTTTGTTCATGTCATGCATCTCATATCATGTCATCATGTGCATCGCATTTGCATACGTGTTCGTCTCATGCATCCGAGCATTTCCCCGTTGTCCGTTTTGTAATCCGACACTCCCACATGCACCGGCGCACCCCTCTTGTTTTCTTTTCGTGAGCGGGTGTTAAACATTCTCGGAATGGACCGAGGTTTGCCAAGTGGCCTTGGTATAACACCGGCAGACCACCTGTCAAATTTCGTTCCATTTGGAGGTCGTTTGATGCTCCAACGGTTAACCGGGCAACCGCAAAGTCCTTTTGTGTGTTGCAGCAAAAACCCCCTCCAAACAGCTCAAAACCCAGCAAACTCACCTCCATGCTCTCGGTCGTTCGATCACGATCGTGTGGGCGAAAACCACACTCCATTTGGACCCTCCTAGCTCCCTCTACCTATAAATACGTGAGCCTCCCCGAAATTCCGGATCCCTGAAACCCTAGCCCCGCTCCTCTGCGCCGACGGACGTGTCCGCCCGGGGGCGGACGCAACTGCGCCGCCGCCCCCGCCCACTCAGGGCGCGCCACGTGGCGCCCGTACGCCGCGCCGCCGCCGAGCCCGCGAAGCCCACGCGCGGCCCCCGCGGCCAGCCCGTCGCCCGCCGCCACCCGAGGCTCCTCCCGCGCCCAGCGCCGCCCTCGTCCTCCCGCCGTCGCCGGGCCGCGTCGCCGGCGCCGCCGTGCCCGCCAACCACCGCCGCACCCCGAGGTCGCCGTCGCCGACCACGCCACTGTCGCGCGTGACCGCCTCCGCCCGCTGCGTCCCCGACCGCCGCGTCTCTCCCTCCTCCCTCTCCGTCCTCGCCGGCCCCGAGCTCCGGCCGCCGGCTTCTTCTTCTCCGGCGAGCCGCGCCCGATCCGATCTGGATCCACTCGGGTTGACTTCTCCCCTTCCCCGAAATCTTCCAAGTCCTAAGATTTTTGCAACATGTTGCCCTGTTCATTGCATCATAACTCTCCGCATATGGTTCCGTTTCATGCGTGTAATATATCGAAATGTTCGTCTCGAGATGATCTTCATTTTGTTCCATTATGCCATGTTCATTTGAGTCCATATTGATGCCGAAATCTATGGTGCAAGAGTGCTATATGCTGTTAACTGTTGTTACTTATCAGAACTTGAGGATTTGTTATTTTTGTTGCTATTGATGTGTGCATCTTATGGGCATGAGCTCTACATGTGTTTTGTTGTATGTCATTCCATATTTACAGAGGTGTATGCCATGTAGTTTTGTGATCTCTGTAGTGACTAGCACAAGCATTCAAACTAGGCTTCGTGATGTTTGTTTCTGCTGTTATTTTGTTGCCATGTATCCATGTGTCTACAGAGAGATCCATGCTCCTTTTGGTTATGTTCAGTAAGGATGTTTTGTAGATATAGTTGTGCTCTATGCACCCATGCCCCTGTTTGCAATTATGGAGTGCCATAGCATGTCTTAATCTTGCTCTACTTTGGCTATAAAATATTCCTGGCAGATTGTTAACATGATATTCAATTTTGCAAAGATTGTTGTAGTTGTTTCATACATGCTATGTACTTTCTCTTGCCATTGATAGCTTTATAAACATGCCATATTGCTGTAGGTATGCTTTTTTTGTCATGCATTGCTTTGTGGTGAGTGCATCAAGCTCACCAAGATGCCTTCATATTATCATTTCTGCCATGCTCTGTTTTCTGCCGTCTGAAACCTGTTAACGGAACTTGCTATGTTTACATGGTTGCCATCATATCTTCTGGTCCTTTTTGGCTTATGGTCAGTAAGGGACTTTTGTTCTATGCATTTAGTAAATTCATGCCATGCTTTGTTTTGCTATGTTAAGTTCTTGTAGCATGTGTTTTTCTTGCTCTGAACATTGCTACCTGATGCTGTTTCTGCCATGTCCAGTAATTTCACCGTCTGTGAACCTGATATCTTTTGCACTTTTGCCATGCTTGTTTGGACCTGTTATGCTGTGATCTAGCCGTAGCTCAGTGTTCATCTTTTGTCAAGAATCTTCTGTATATTACTGCCATATGCTTTGTTGCTATGTTGGAGTGCTGTAGCATAGTTACTTGGTGTATTTTAAGTGCTTTCATGCTGTTAATCACAGAATCGTGTCATTCTTGTTTCTCTTGCCATTTGCAAACCGTGCATCCGTTTCCGGTGATCTTTATATCGATTTCGACCGAAATCATCTCATCTTTCCAGTGGCATACTTGGTTTGCCAAGTTACTGCCTTGTTCATAATTTTTCTTCCGGAGCACGAATATGCATCGCATACCACATCTCGCATATCATACATGTTTTGCATCATGTTGCTTGTGCATTTCCCGTGATTGATTGTGGTTCCATTGCTTGTGTTCTTGCTGTGGGTAGAGCCGGGAGACAAGTTCGTGAATGAGGAACCTGTTGAGTACGCTTACGAGGATCAAGCTTTCGACAACTCTGAGAACCTTGCAGGCAAGATGACCATACCCTCGAAATCACTTCTATCTTTTCTTTGCTAGTTGTTCCTTCTATTTGCCATGCTGCGCTACCTACCACTTGCTATATCATGCCTCCCATATTTGCCATGTCAAGCCTCTAACCATCATTTCCTAGCAAACCATTGTTTGGCTAAGTTACCGCTTTTGCTCAGCCCTTCTTATAGCGTTGTTAGTTGCAGGTGAAGTTGAAGTTGGTTCCATGTTGGAACATGGATATTTTTGGAATATCACAATATCTCTTATTTAATTAATGCATCTATATATTTTGGTAAAGGGTGGAAGGCTCGGCCTCATGCCTGGTGTTTTGTTCCACTCTTGCCGCCCTAGTTTCCGTCATACCGGTATTATCTTCCTTGAGTTTGCGTTCCTTACGCGGTTGGGTGATTTATGGGACCCCCTTGACAGTTCGCCTTGAATAAAACTCCTCCAGCAAGGCCCAACCTTGGTTTTACCATTTGCCACCTAAGCCTTTTCCCTTGGGTTTTCGCGAGCCCGAGGGTCATCTTTATTTAAACCCCCGGGCCAGTGTTCCTCTGAGTGCTGGTCCAAACTAGAGCCCTTTGCAGCGCCACCTCGGGGAAAGTTGAGGCCTGGTTTTAGTTGTACGGACTACTCATCCGGTGTGCCCTGAGAATGAGATATGTGCAGCTCCTATCGGGATTTGTCGGCACATTCGGGCGGCTTTGCTGGTCTTGTTTTACCATTGTCGAAATGTCTTGTAAACCAGGATTCCGAGACTGATCGGGTCTTTCCGGGAGAAGGTTTATCCTTCGTTGACCGTGAGAGCTTATAATGGGCTAAGTTGGGACACCCCTGCAGGGTATTATCTTTCGAAAGCCGTGCCCGCGGTTATGAGGCAGATGGGAATTTGTTAATGTCCGGTTGTAGAGAACTTGACACTTGACTTAATTAAAATACATGAACCGTGTGTGTAGCCGTGATGGTCTCTTCTCGGCGGAGTCCGGGAAGTGAACATGATTTGAGTTATGCATGAACATAAGTAGTTTCAGGATCACTTCTTGATCATTTCTAGCTTCGCGACCGTTGCGTTGCTTCTCTTCTCGCTCTCGCTTGCGTATGTTAGCCACCATATGCTTAGTGCTTGCTGCAGCTCCACCTCATTACACCATCCTTTCCTATAAGCTTAAATAGTCTTGATCTCGCGGGTGTGAGATTGCTGAGTCCTCGTGACTCACATATTCTACCAAAATAGTTGCAGGTGCCGACGATGCCAGTGCAGATGACGCAACCGAGCTCAAGTGGGAGTTCGACGAGGAACGTGGTCGTTACTATGTTTCTTTTCCTGATGATCAGTAGTGGAGTACAGTTGGGACGATCGGGGATCTAGCATTTGGGGTTATCTTATTTTCATTTGGTTTTGACCGTAGTCGGTCTATGTGTGGATTTTGGATGATGTATGAATTATATTTATGTATCGTGTGAAGTGGCGATTGTAAGCCAACTCTCGTTATCCCATTCTTGTTCGTTACATGGGATTGTGTGAAGATGACCCTTTTTGCGACAAAACCACAATGCGGTTATGCCTCTAAGTCGTGCCTCAACACGTGGGAGATATAGCCGCATCATGGGCGTTACACACATGGGAGAAGTCTTGCTGTAAGTAGTCATGTGAATTTGGTATTCATTCGATATTTTGATGAGATGTATGTTGTCTTTCCTCTAGTAGTGTTATGTGAACATCGACTACATGAAACATCACCATTATTTGGGCCTAGAGGAAGTCATTGGGAAGTAATAAGTAGATGATGGGTTTCTAGAGTGACAAAAGCTTAAACCCTAGTTTATGTGTTGCTTCATAAGGGGCTGATTTGGATCCATATGTTTCATGCTATGGTTAGGTTTACCTTAATACTTCTTTTGTAGCTGCGGATGCTTTCAACAGGGGTTAATCATAAGTGGGATGCTTGTCCAAGGAAGGGCAGTACCCAAGCACCGGTCCACCCACATATCAAATTATCAAAGTAACGAACGCAAATCATATGAGCATGATGAAAACTAGCTTGACAATAATTCCCATGTGTCCTCAGGAGTGTTTCCCCTTATATAAGAGTTGTCCAGGCTTGCCCTTTGCTACAAAAAGGATTGGGCCATCTTGCTGCACCTTGTTTACTTTTGTTACTTGTTACCCGTTACAAATTACCTTATCACAAAACTATCTGCTACCAATAATTTCAGCGCTTGCAGAGAATACCTTACTGAAAACCGCTTGTCATTTCCTTCTGCTCCTCGTTGGGTTCGACACTCTTACTTATCAAAAGGACTACGATAGATCCCCTATACCTGTGGGTCATTAAGACTCTTTTCTGGCGCCGTTGCCGGGGAGTGAAGCGCCTTTGGTAGGTGGAATTTGGTAAGGAAAAAATTATATAGTGTGCTGAAATTTACTGTCAATTGTTACTATGGAAAGTAATCCTTTGAGGGGCTTGTTCGGGGTATCTTCACCCCGACCAGTAGAGCAAAGAGTTGCTCCTCAACCTACTGAACCTACTGATAACCCACAAGTATAGGGGATCAATTGTAGCCTCTTTCGATAAGTAAGAGTGTCGATCCCAACGAGGAGCTAAAGGTAGAACAAATATTCCCTGATGTTCTATCGACCACCGATACAACTCTACGCACACTTAACGTTCGCTTTACCTAGAACAAGTATGAAACTAGAAGTACTTTGTAGGTGTTGTTGGATAGGTTTGCAAGAATATAAAGAGCACGTAGATAAAAACTAAGGGCTGTTTAGATAAAGATACAATAAAGTTAGTATAGCGAGTGTGGAAAAGTGGTGGTAGGAGTTGCGAAATTGTCCCTAAGCAATTGACTACTTTACTAGACCGATAGCAAGTTTTATGTTGGAGAGGCCACTGCTAGCATGTCATCCCTGACTTGGAATTCTATGCACTTATGATTGGAACTATTAGCAAGCATCCACAACTACTAACGTTCATTAAGGTAAAACCCAACCATAGCATTAAGATATATTGGTCCCCCTTCAATCCCATATGCATCAATTTCTATGCTAGGTTGAAGCTTCTGTCACTCTTGCCCTCCAATACATAGTCCTATCAACATAGAACTAACCCTATGGTGTGATCCACACGCGCACTCATATGATGGGCACCAAAGGATGGCAACATAACCACAAACAAATTAAACCAATCATAGCAATTCACCAATTACTGATAGGACAAAGAAAATATATTCAGACATCATAGGATGGAAACACATCATTGGATAATAATATGAAGCATAAAGCACCATGTTCAAGTAGAGGGTACAGCGGGTTGCGGGAGAGTGGACCGCTGTAGATAGATGGGGGATGGTGATGAAGATGTTGGTGAAGATGACGGAGGTGTTGGTGTAGATTGCGGTGACGATGATGGCCCCGGCGGCGTTCCGGCGCCACCGGAAGAGAGGGGGAGAGGGCCCCCCTTCTTCTTCCTTGACCTTCTCCCTAGATGGGAGAAGGGTTTCCCCTCTGGTCCTTGGCTTCCATGTCATGGGAGGGGCGAGAGCCCCTCCGAGATTGGACCTATCTCTCTCTGTTTCTACGTTCCAGATTCTGGCCTTTCACCGTTTCTTATATTCCTGGAGATCCGTAACTCCGATTGGGTTGAAATTTGGACATGATTTTTATCCGGGTATTGGCTTTCTTGCGGCCAAAGAAGGGCACCAACCTCCTTATGGAGTGTCCATGAGGGCCCGGGGCACGCCTGACCCCCTGGAGCGCGCCCATCACCCTCGTGGGCCCCTCGGGCATCGTCTCGCATTGATTCCACTTCCCAAAATTCACATATATTCCAAAAAAAATCTCCATCAGTTTTTATCCCGTTTGGACTCCGTTTGGTATGGATTTCCTACAAAACAAAAAACATGCAACAAACAGGAACTGGCACTGGGCACTGGATCAATATGTTAGTCCCAAAAATAGTATAAAAAGTTGCCAAAAGTATATGAAAGTTGTATAATATTGGCATGGAACAATAAAAAATTATAGATACGACGGAGACGTATCAGCATCCCCAAGCTTAATTCCTGCTCATCCTCTAGTAGGTAAATGATAAAAGAGATAATTATTGATGTGGAATGCTACCTAGCATAATATTGATCATGTAATCTAATCATGGCATGAATATTAAGACATGAGTGTTTTAAAGCAATAGTCTATCTTTTGACATTAAGACAACAATACTTCAAGCATACTAATAAAGCAATCTTGTCTTTTCAAAATAACATGGCCAAAGAAAGTTATACCTACAAAATCATATGGTCTGGCTATGCTCCATCTTCACCGCACAAAATATTCAAATCATGCACAACCCCGATGACAATTCAAGCAATTGTTTCATACTTTTGACGTTCTCAAACCTTTTCAACTTTCATGCAATACATGAGCGTGAGCCATGGACATAGCACTATAGGTGGAATAGAATATGATGGTGGAGGTTGTGTGGAGAATGTCGGCGTCCTGGGAACGGGGGTCCCCAGACTTGCCTGCCTGCAGCCCACGACATGGCTAGGCCAGCAGGCCGTACGGCCCATCTTCATCGACAAGGCATCCAAGACCCTCGCGAGGGGCCAAGCCTCGCGAGGCGGACGACGCAAGACCTCTTCAGGAGTGGCCTAGTCAGACAGACTCACGAGGAGTGGAGATATCAAGGTGGGGCAAACCTCACGAGGCCCTCGTGACGTGAGCCATGACGATCGGCGCGAGGCGGGCGCCAGCGCGCGCTGCATCCTTGTTTCCTCTTTGGTGCTAAGGAGGCCAGCGCAGGCGAAGAGTACCGAGGCATCAGGCAAAGGTTGTTATATTGGTGCAACGAGACCAAGACTAGGAGGACGGCAAGACGGAGGTCATCGTGGAGCCCAAGACGGCGTCACCACCAGAGCTTTTCGCAGGCGAAGACCGAATTTGTTAGGATAGCCTGTACTACCTATCCCCCTTCAAATTTTCCCGCCGTTGTTGGCTCCCTTCCCGTTCAATATTTGGGAAGAGGACCAGGGCCCCTATAAATAGGTCTAGCCACCATAGTAGAGGGGTGGGGGATCGAGCAGTTGATCCAGCTCTCACGCGCACAAGTCCGCAAGCACAAGAACAGCTCAACGGTGGCCCGAACCAGTATAAATCTCGTGTCTCTCTGTGATTGTGAGTTCGCCGAGTTCATCCGCGAGATCTTAGCAAGCTAGGGCGTAGATCGGTAGGAGGGAAAGACTTCGTGCGCACCCCAGTGTTCGAACCTCAAGGGTTTGCCGGAACCCCACATCCGACATTTGGCGCGTCAGGTAGGGGTGCGCCGGAGCCTCTTCTCCGCCGACCAGCTTGCCGACGCTCCACAGCCACGATGTCCGGCGACTCAAGGGCGGGCTCCGACCGCTGGGCAGCCTGGCCAGCCCGGGCAGCGCCGCCTGCCCATGAAGACCTCTACCCCGTGCTCCAGGCGGCACGAGCGCCGCCGAACTCCACTGGGCGCGGGCAGGGTGGCCAGGCGTCGTCCACCCTCACCCCGCGGCAAGTACGAGCCGCTTCAAGAGCAGCGACAGCACCGCACTCGTGGCGGGAGCAAGCAAACATGCGGGCGGCGCTCACCGTGGCAAGGGAGCTGCTGCGATGCAGGTTGATGGAGAGCGGTCGGGACGCATTGCTGGAGCGTGTTGCCGAGCTACTGGATGCAGCAGCGTCGGGAGCACCACCTTTCTGCTATCGACTTTCCCCTCAGGCCACTGAAGGGCCACACGGCGGACCTCACCACAACCGCGTGCCACCAGCTACGCCAGGGGGCTTCATCAACATCAGCACGGCCCATGGCGTAGGGGGCTTCGCCGCCCCCATGCCGCCCGCGACAAGCATGGGCACAAGCGTCGCCCCCCACGGTCCTATCCGGATGCCACGCCATCATCCTCAGGACGCCACCCTGGGCCGAGCAACATGGAGCGTGGGGCACTACGGCGAGGTGTTCGAGGTGACGGCCCCGGAGGCCTACGTGCCCCGCATGATGGACCAAGAGTACGCACCGGAGGACGACCCCGGCTCATTCGTTGGAGAAGATTGGGGGAAGGGGGCACTAGGAGCCGAAGCTTTTCAAGAACCAACGGAGAACCACGACGACCGCGCCGGCACCGGCAACTACAGACTACCGCTAATCTCTCAGGAACAGGCTTCCGCTGACTATGGGCTACAGATGAATCAGGTTGCAGCGTCGATCGACGACCCTGGCACGGCAGCACCCCTTCCAACAAGGGAAACACGCTGGGGGCCGCCAGGAGGGAGCCAGGAGCAAGGCCCCTCCCCGTGTCGCGTGACGCCTGGCGACACCCGGAGGTAGGCCCTCTGCCGGGGAAGCCTTGACGACCTTTCCCCCGACAGAGGACCTGTGGTCGCCGAGGGCACCGCTGGCGTCCCCTTTCCCTCTTTTGTGTCGTCCCGGTGACCGGTCAGCTCAAAGGAGGTCAAGGGTGGCGCAAGGCGGGGCCCTCGTCTGGCGATATGAAGCAAGGCCGGTACCTGTGAAGAAGGCCCAGTGCCTGTGAAGCTCGCCGCCCGTGACACTCTCACGTAATAATGAGTTGGGGCTGTACACGCCCCGGAGTCTCAGGGGTGCCGGCCTCAGGCCCTGGGGCTCCCTCCCACGCCTAGTGGCAGCACTTAGCTCCGCGCTGGTGAGAAGACTTGAAGACCAGAAGACTAGACTAGGTGCCGGACGCGGCCTTTCGCTTTGGATCTCTCTTTCTGTGGCTTTGCTTTCTGGATCTGGATTTAAGTTGAAGCTGAATTTTTATTGATGCGCGCGGGGGGAGCCTTTTCTTGTTTGAGCAATTTCTTGCCTTCTGGATCTCATTTTGTCTAGGACTCATGTCCGTCGCCTTCCCCTCATGAGCTCCTCGCGAGCGGGACTACGCAAAGCACGCGCATGCCAGGGGCGCGCTAGCACTGCAACTGGTGCTCACCCCTTGAGGGGCCCCTTCTGACGGGGCGACAAGCTCTGTAGGATTCTCAGAAACTCAACGCCTCGCGACCCAGCTCAAGGCTGGCGCTGGCTCAGGTAAACCATGACAGAAAACTCGCACCTAGATTCACGAGTCCACGAGGACACAAACTCACACTGCATAGGAAAGTAAAAGCTGCAATTTGCTTACATGAGGGGCTCCTCCTCTCAAAATGCTCTTACAAGTTTTCCAAGGGCCACGCCTGAGTTTTGTGTGCAGGATGAAATGACAGGAGAACATGGGGTCAGCCAGAAATGTTGCTCGCCGCATCACCCGTGGACGCGTCACTCGCGTCGTCATCGTCTTCGTCGGCATCGTCGCCGCCATCGGTGACGCCCCCATCGTCGTCGTCAACCACATCGCCTTCGTCTGCGGCGACCAACACCGCGTCATCCTTCGAGGTGAAGGCCCTGACCAACGCGTCCACATTGTCCACAACCCAACGCGCCAGGTCGCCCCGGACAGCTGTGGGTACGGGGGCGATGGCGGCGTCGAAATCAGAGTTGGGGTCGGCATTCAGGAGGTGGCTGAAGACACGGGAGAAAGCGCGCTCAAGCAGGCCACGCCCCCTTTCCTCCACAAGCTGGCGAGCTCTGGCAGATCGAGCCTCCAGGCGCGTCACCACCTCGGTGAAGAAGGTCAGGTGGCTGGCATAATCATTCGAGTGAGGGGACGGCGCCTCCACGTCGCAAATATGGCCCAGAGCGATATTGGCCCTGTTCCGGAGATCCTGAAGCATAGGGGCATGCTCGCGCTCCAGCGTTCGTCGTTGGAGCACTTCCTCCGTGTTTTGCCGTGCGACGGCCTTAGCGTCATCAACCCGCCTCCGAAGGGAACGCATTTCGGCGCGGGCGGAGGCCAAGTCCGCCTGCGCCGTAACCAGGGCGGCGTCCGTGGCTTCCGCGCGCCTCTCAGCCTCATCCAACCTGGGCCTGAGGGCAGCGCCCTGAAGGAAATATGCCCTAGAGGCAATAATAAAGTTATTATTTATTTTCCTTATATCATGATAAATGTTTATTATTCATGCTAGAATTGTATTAACCGGAAACATAATACTTGTGTGAATACATAAACAAACAGAGTGTCACTAGTATGCCTCTACTTGACTAGCTCGTTGATCAAAGATGGTTATGTTTCCTAGCCATAGACATGAGTTGTCATTTGATTAACGGGATCACATCATTAGGAGAATGATGTGATTGACTTGACCCATTCCGTTAGCTTAGCACTCGATCGTTTAGTATGTTGCTACTGCTTTCTTCATGACTTATACATGTTCCTATGACTATGAGATTATGCAATTCCCGTTTACCGGAGGAACACTTTGTGTGCTACCAAACATCACAACGTAACTGGGTGATTATAAAGGTGCTCTACACGTGTCTTCGAAGGTAATTGTTGGGTTGGCGTATTTTGAGATTAGGATTTGTCACTCCGATTGTCGGAGAGGTATCTCTGGGCCCTCTCGGTAATGCACATCACTATAAGCCTTGCAAGCATTGTAACTAATGAGTTAGTTGCGGGATGATGTATTACAGAACGAGTAAATAGACTTGCTGGTAACGAGATTGAACTAGGTATTGAGATACCGACGATCGAATCTCGGGCAAGTAACATACCGATGACAAAGGGAACAACGTATGTTGTTATGCGGTCTGACCGGTAAAGATCTTCGTAGAAATTTGTGGGAGCCAATATGAGCATCCAGGTTCCGCTATTGGTTATTGACTGGAGACGTGTCTCGGTCATGTTTACATAGTTCTCGAACCCGTAGGGTCCGCACGCTTAATGTTCGATGACGGTTATATTATGAGTTTATGTGTTTTGATGTACCGAAGGTAGTTCGGAGTCCCGGATGAGATCGGGGACATGACGAGGAGTCTCGAAATGGCCGAGACGTAAAGATCGATATATTGGACGACTATATTCGGACTTCGGAAAGGTTCCGAGTGATTCGGGTATTTATCGGAGTACCGGAGAGTTACGGGAATTCGCCGGGGAGAAGTATTGGGCCATACGGGAATAGAGGAGAGAGGCCAAAAGGAAGGAGGCGCGCACCCCCCCCCTCTGGTCCGAATTGGACAAGGGGTGCAGCCCCCTTTTCCTTCTCCCTCTCCCCCTCTTTCCTTCTCTCCTACTCCAACAAGGAAAGGAGGAGTCCTACTCCCGGTGGGAGTAGGACTCCCCCCTTGGCGCGCCCTCCTCCTAGGCCGTTCGCCTCCCCCCTTGCTCCTTTATATACGGGGGCAGGGGGGCACCCCAAAGACACAACAATTGATCGTTTGATCTTTTAGCCGTGTGCGGTGCCCCCCTCCACCATAGTCCACCTCGATAATACTGTACGGTGCTTAGGCGAAGCCCTGCGTCAGTAGAACATCATCATCGTCACCACACCGTCGTGCTGACGAAACTCTCCCTCAACACTCGGCTGGATTGGAGTTCAAGGGACGTCATCGGGCTGAACGTGTGCTGAACTCGGAGGTGCCGTGCGTTCGGTACTTGATCGGTCGGATCGTGAAGACGTACGACTACATCAACCGCGTTGTGCTAACGCTTCCGCTTTCGGTCTACAAGGGTACGTGGATAACACTCTCCCCTCTCGTTGCTATGCATCACCATGATCTTGCGTGTGCGTAGGAATTTTTTTGAAATTACTACGTTCCCCAACAGTGGCATCCGAGCCTGGTTTTATGCGTTGATGTTATATGCACGAGTAGAACACAAGTGATTTGTGGGCGATATAAGTCATACTGCTTACCAGCATGTCATACTTTGGTTCGGCGGTATTGTTGGATGAAGCGGCCCGGACCGACATTACGCGTATGCTTACGCGAGACTGATTCTTCCGATGTGCTTTCCACAGAGGTGGCTGGCGGGTGTCATTTTCTCCAACTTTAGTTGAACCGAGTGTGGCTACGCCCGGTCCTTGCGAAGGTTAAAACCACCAACTTGACAAACTATCGTTGTGGTTTTGTTGCGTAGGTAAGAACGGTTCTTGCTAAGCCCGTAGCAGCCACGTAAAACTTGCAACAACAAAGTAGAGGACGTCTAACTTGTTTTTGCAGGGCATGTTGTGATGTGATATGGTCAAAGCATGATGCTAAATTTATTGTATGAGATGATCATGTTTTGTAACCGAGTTATCGGCAACTGGCAGGAGCCATATGGTTGTCGCTTTATTGTATGCAATGCAATCGCCCTGTAATGCTTTACTTTATCACTAAGCGGTAACGATAGTCGTAGAAGCATAAGATTGGCGAGACGACAACGATGCTATGATGGAGATCAAGGTGTCGCGCCGGTGACGATGGTGATCATGACGGTGCTTCGGAGATGGAGATCACAAGCACAAAATGATGATGGCCATATCATATCACTTATATTGATTGCATGTGATGTTTATCTTTTATGCATCTTATCTTGCTTTGATTGACGGTAGCATTATAAGATGATCCCTCACTAAATTATCAAAATATAAGTGTTCTCCCTGAGTATGCACCGTTGCGAAAGTTCTTCGTGCTGAGACACCACGTGATGATCGGGTGTGATAGGCTCTACGTTCAAATACAACGGGTGCAAAACAGTTGCACACGCGGAATACTCAGGTTAAGCTTGACGAGCCTAGCATATAACAGATATGGCCTCGGAACACGGAGACCGAAAGGTCGAGCGTGAATCATATAGTGGATATGATCAACATAGTGATGTTCACCGTTGAAACTACTCCATCTCACGTGATGATCGGACATGGTTTAGGTGATATGGATCACGTGATCACTTAGAGGATTAGAGGGATGTCTATCTAAGTGGGAGTTCTTAAGTAATATGATTAATTGAACTTAAATTTATCATGAACTTAGTCCTGATAGTATTTTGCAAATTATGTTGTAGATCAATAGCTCGCGTTGTTGCTTCCCTGTGTTTATTTTTGATGTGTTCCTAGAGAAAAATTATGTTGAAAGATGCGGATTGGATCCGTGATCTGAGGATTATCCTCATTGCTGCACAGAAGAATTATGTCCTTGATGCACCGCTAGGTGACAGACCTATTGCAGGAGCAGATGCAGACGTTATGAACGTTTGGCTAGCTCAATATGATGACTACTTGATAGTTTAGTGCACCAAGCTTAACGGCTTAGAATCGGGACTTCAAAGACATTCTGAACGTCATGGACCATATGAGATGTTCCAGGAGTTGAAGTTAATATTTCAAGCAAATACCCGAGTTGAGAGATATGAAGTCTCCAACAAGTTCTATAGCTAAAAGATGGAGGAGAATAGCTCAAGCAGTGAGCATGTGCTCAGATTGTCTGGGTACTACAACCGCTTGAATCAAGTGGGAGTTAATCTTCCAGATAAAATAGTGATTGACGGAATTCTCTAGTCACCATCACCAAGTTAGTAGAACTTTGTGATGAACTATAGTATGCAAGGGATGACGAAAGTACCCGAGCTCTTCGTGATGCTGAAATCGACGAAGGTAGAAATCAAGAAAAACAACAGGTGTTGATGGTTGACGAGACCACTAGTTTCAAGAAAAGGGCAAAGGGAAGAAGGGGAACTTCAAGAAGAACGGCAAGCAAGTTGCTGCTCAAGTGAAGAAGCCTAAGTCTGGTCCTAAGCCTGAGACTAAGTGCTTCTACTGCAAAGGGACTGGTCACTGGAAGTGGAACTACCCCAAGTATTTGGTGGATAAGAAGGATGGAAAAGTGAACAAAGGTATATTGGATATACATGTTATTGATGTGTACTTTACTAGTGTTTATGGCAACCCCTCAGCATTTGATACTGGTTCAGTTGCTAAGAGTAGTAACTCGAAACGGGAGTTGCAGAATAAACAGAGACTAGTAAAAGGCGAGGTGACGATGTGTGTTGGAAGTAGTTCCAAGATTGATATGATCATCATCGCACACTCCCTATACTTTCGGGATTAGTGTTGAAACTAAATAAGTGTTATTTGGTGTTTGCGTTGAGCATGAATATGATTTGATCATGTTTGTTGCAATACGGTTATTCATTTAAATTAGAGAATAATTGTTGTTCTGTTTACATGAATAAAACCTTCTATGGTCATACACCCAATAAAATGGTTTGTTGGATCTCGATCGTAGTGATACACATATTCATAATAATGAAGCCAAAAGATGCAAAGTTAATAATGATAGTGCAACTTATTTGTGGCACTGCCGTTTAGGTCATATTGGTGTAAAGCGCAAGAAGAAACTCCATACTGATGGGATTTTGGAATCACTTGATTATGAACCACTTGATGCTTGCGAACCGTGCCTCATGGGCAAGATGACTAAAACGCCGTTCTCCGGAACTATGGAGAGAGCAACAGATTTGTTGGAAATCATACATACAGATGTATGTGGTCCGATGAATATTGAGGCTCGTAGCAGGTATCATTATTTTCTGACCTTCACAGATGATTTGAGCAGATATGGGTATATCTACTTAATGAAACAGAAGTCTGAAACATTTGAAAAGTTCATATAATTTCAGAGTGAAGTGGAAAATCATCGGAACAAGAAAATAAAGTTTCTACGATTTGATCGTGGAGAAGAGTATTTGAGTTACGAGTTTGGCCTTCAGTTAAAACAATGTGAAATAGTTTCACTACTCACGCCACCTGGAACACCATAGTGTAATGGTGTGTTCGAACATCGTAATCGTACTTTATTAGATATGGTGCGATATATGATGTCTCTTACCGATCTACCACTATCGTTTTGGGGTTATGCATTAGAGACAGCTGCATTCATGTTAAATTGGGTACCATCTAAATCCGTTGAGACGACATCTTATGAAATGTGGTTTGGCAAGAAACCAAAGTTATCGTTTCTTCAGTTTGGGGTTGCGATGCTTATGTGAAAAAGTTTCATCCTGATAAGCTCAAACACAAATTGGAGAAATGTGTCTTCATAGGATACCCAATGGAGACAGTTGGGTACACCTTCTATCACAGATCCGAAGGCAAGACATTCGTTGCTAAGAATGGATCCTTTCTAGAGAAGGAGTTTCTCTCGAAAGAAGTGAGTGGGAGGAAAGTAGAACTTGATGAGGTAATTGTACCTGCTCCCTTTTGGAAAGTAGTTCATCGCAGAAACCAGTTTCTGTAATGCCTATACCAATTAGTGAGGAAGTTAATGATGATGATCATGGAACTTCAGATCAAGTTATTACTGAACCTCATAGGTCAACCAGAGTAAGATCCGCACCAGAGTGGTACGCTAATCCTGTTCTGGAGGTTATGTTACTAGACCATGATGAACCTATGAACTATGAAGAAGCGATGGTGAGCCCAAATTCCGCAAAATGGCTTGAGGCCATGAAATCTGAGATGGGATCCATGTATGAGAACAAAGTGTGGACTTTGGTTGACTTGCCCGATGATCGGCAAGCCATAGAAAATAAATGGATCTTCAAGAGGAAGACAGACGCTAATAGTAGTGTTACTATCTACAAAGCTAGACTTGTCAGAAAAAGGTTTTTGACAAAATTTAAGGTGTTGACTACGATGAGAGTTTCTCACTCGTATCTATGCTTAAGTCTGTCCGAATCATGTTAGCAATTGCCGCATTTTATGAAATCTGGCAAATGGGTAAACAAAACTGCATTCCTTAATGAATTTATTAAAGAAGAGTTGTATATGATGCAACCAGAAGGTTTTGTCAATCCTAAAGGTGCTAACAAAATATGCAAGCTCCAGCGATCCATCTATGGACTGGTGCAAGCATCTTGGAGTTGGAATATACGCTTTGATAAGTTGATCAAAGGATATAGTTTTATACAGACTTGCGGTGAAGCCTGTATTTACAAGAAAGTGAGTGGGAGCACTACAACATTTCTGATAAGTATATGTGAATGACATATTGTTGATCGGAAATAATGTAGAATTATTCTGCAAAGCATAAAGGAGTGTTTGAAAGGAGTTTTTCAAAGAAAGACCTCGGTGAAGCTGCTTACATATTGAGCATCAAGATCTATAGAGATAGATCAAGACGCTTGATAAGTTTTTTCAATGAGTACATACCTTAACAAGATTTTGAAGTGGTTCAAAATGGAACAGTCAAAGAAAGAGTTTCTTGCCTGTGTTACAAGGTGTGAAATTGAGTAAGACTCAAAGCCCGACCCCGGCAGAAGATAGAAAGAGAATGAAAGTCATTCCCTATGCCTTGGCCATAGGTTCTATAAAGTATACCATGCTGTGTACCAGATCTATTGTATACCCTACACTGATTTTGGCAAGGGAGTACAATAGTGATCTAGGAGTAGATCACTGGACAGCGGTCAAAATTATCCTTAGTGGAATAAGGATATGTTTCTCGATTATGGAGGTGACAAAAAGGGTTCATCGTAAAGGGTTACGTTGATGGAAATTTTGACACTGATCCAGATGACTCCAAGTCTCAATCTGGATACATATTGAAAGTGGGAGCAATTAGCTAGAGTAGCTCCGTGCAGAGCATTGTAGACATAGAAATTTGCAAAATACTTACGGATCTGAATGTGACAGACTCGTTGACTAAAATTATCTCACAAGCAAAACATGATCACATCTTAGTACTCTTTGGGTGTTAATCACATAGCGATGTGAACTAGATTATTGACTCTAGTAAACCCTTTGGGAGTTGGTCACATGACGATGTGAACTATGGGTGTTAATCACATGGTGATGTGAACTATTGATGTTAAATCACATGGTGATGTGATCTAGATTATTGACTCTAGTGCAAGTGGGAGACTGAAAGAAATATTCCCTAGCGGCAATAATAAAGTTATTATTTATTTTCCTTATATCATGATAAATGTTTATTATTCATGCTAGAATTGTATTAACCGGAAACATAATACTTGTGTGAATACATAAACAAACAGAGTGTCACTAGTATGCCTCTACTTGACTAGCTCGTTGATCAGAGATGGTTATGTTTCCTAGCCATAGACATGAGTTGTCATTTGATTAACGGGATCACATCATTAGGAGAATGATGTGATTGACTTGACCCATTCCGTTAGCTTAGCACTCGATCGTTTAGTATGTTGCTACTGCTTTCTTCATGACTTATACATGTTCCTATGACTATGAGATTATGCAACTCCCGTTTACTGGAGGAACACTTTGTGTGCTACCAAACGTCACAACGTAACTGGGTGATTATGAAGGTGCTCTACAGGTGTCTCCGAAGGTACTTGTTGGGTTGGCGTATTTCGAGATTAGGATTTGTCACTCCAATTGTCGGAGAGGTATCTCTGGGCCCTCTCGGTAATGCACATCACTATAAGCCTTGCAAGCATTGTAACTAATGAGTTAGTTGCGGGATGATGTATTACGGAACAAGTAAAGAGACTTGCCGGTAATGAGATTGAACTAGGTATTGAGATACCGACGATCGAATCTCGGGCAAGTAACATACCGATGACAAAGGGAACAACGTATGTTGTTATGCGGTCTGACCGATAAAGATCTTCGTAGAATATGTGGGAGCCAATATGAGCATCCAGGTTCCGCTATTGGTTATTGACCGGAGACGTGTCTCGGTCATGTCTACATAGTTCTCGAACCCGTAGGGTCCGCACGCTTAAAGTTCGATGACGGTTATATTATGAGTTTATGTGTTTTGATGTACCGAAGGTAGTTCGGAGTCCCGGATGAGATCGGGGACATGACGAGGAGTCTCGAAATGGCCGAGATGTAAAGATCGATACATTGGACGACTATATTCGGACTTCGGAAAGGTTCCGAGTGATTCGGGTATTTATCGGAGTACCGGAGAGTTACGGGAATTCGTCGGGGAGAAGTATTGGGCCTTATTGGGCCATACGAGAAAAGAGGAGAGAGGCCAAAAGGAAGGAGGTGCGCACCCCCCCCCTCTGGTCCGAATTGGACAAGGGGTGCAGCCCCCTTTTCCTTCTCCCTCTCCCCCTCTTTCCTTCTCTCCTACTCCAACAAGGAAAGGAGGAGTCCTACTCCCGGTGGGAGTAGGACTCCCCCCTTGGCGCGCCCTCCTCCTAGGCCGGCTGCCTCCCCCCTTGCTCCTTTATATACGGGGGCAGGGGGCACCCCAAAGACACAACAATTGATCGTTTGATCTTTTAGCCGTGTGCGGTGCCCCCCTCCACCATAGTCCACCTCGATAATACTGTAGCGGTGCTTAGGCGAAGCCATGCGTCAGTAGAACATCATCATCGTCACCACACCGTCGTGCTGACAAAACTCTCCCTCAACACTCGGCTGGATCGGAGTTCGAGGGACGTCATCGGGCTGAACGTGTGCTGAACTCGGAGGTGCCGTGCGTTCGGTACATGATCGGTCGGATCATGAAGACGTACGACTACATCAACCGCGTTGTGCTAACGCTTCCGCTTTCGGTCTACGAGGGTACATGGACAACACTCTCCCCTCTCGTTGCTATGCATGACCATGATCTTGCGTGTGCGTAAGAATTTTTTTGAAATTACTACGTTCCCCAACACACCCTGCCCGCGTCCTCTGTACCCGCGAGCTTCAGCTTCAGGTCGTACCTGCCCTCCAGGTCTGCGCGAACCTCGGCCACCCGGCGATTGACCTCCTCCTCGACTCTGGCCTCGCGAGCCCCGACGGCGTCTTCTGCTTGAGCAACTTGACGCTCCCTCGTCTCTAGTTGCTCGAGCTCGACGCTGTGCTCCACGGCTTCCAGGGCCAGCGCCTCGTCACGCTTCCGGACCTCCTCTTCCTCCACGGGCGTCCCCCTCAGCGATGCAAGACCAGCCCTGCGCACCTCCACCTGCTGCTCAAGGGACTCGCTCCAGGCCTGGAGCTCCCACGCGCGCTTCTCCACAGCCTCGCGACAACGGTCAGCCTCGCGAGCCTCTTCCAAGGCTCGTGAGCTTCATGGGCAATCTTGAGGGACGCCTCGGCCTTCGCATTCTCAAGGTCGCGCTGATAGCGACCCAGGTTGATGGCCACCTTCAGCTTGCGCCGCTCCTCCACCAGCCGGAGACCTTCAGCCTCAAAACGTGAGTCGACACCAGCGAGCTCTTCACCCAGTCGACTCATCGCGCCCATCGCCTCCTGGAAGAGCTCGTGACGAACTATGCTCTGCCCGCGCTCGAGCTCGAACGCTCGGCCCACCTCGTCCTCCACCTCCGGGGCATCGGGCGGGGAGCCAAGTGGCGCGCCACCTCCCGGCAGGGGGCTGGGGGCTAGCACCGCACCTGACGTCAGCCAGTCCTCGTGAGAAGCCTGAGCCGATCGGGGCATGCTACATGAAGAGGAGCCAAAGATCGAAGCCAACCAGCTGCTGTTCATGAGCAAAGGAGGGGTCTTAGGCACGCCCGCCAGACTCCATGCCAGACCGTGGGGGAGGAGTGACCAAGTCACGGGCTCAGCGCGCCACGAAGGCGGAGATGCTCCCCCGACCGACCCTGCTCTAGGGACGGTAAGCGGACCAGGAACGCTCAAGGTCGATGGGGAGTCGAGGAAGGAGGAGGCCGTTTCTCAGGAGGCGCAGCCGCCTCGACGGAAGGAGCCATGAAGAACTGATGTCAGGAGATGGAAAACAGCACACAAGGAGCCACAGCGATACGATGCTTACACGTCAACGGTGATGTACTTCCTCCGCTTCAGCGGTCCAAAGATGTTGCTGCTGCTCGGGGATCCTCTCCTCTTGCGGAGCTCCGTGAAATCAACGCAGAGCCGGCCGTATCGCTGGACGTGGCGGCTTGTACGGGGCGAAGAGCTTGGAGAGACAACTTCAGGGGTGCCCGGATGCGGCGAACAGCCGGGCACCGCCTCACCACCATCTCCCGAGGCTTCCGGGGCCTTAGCCTCGGGAACTGCATGCAGCGTCTCCTCAGCGACCGACGTTCCAAGAGGGGGGTCGCAAGCTCCCGAGGATGACGCCCCAGGATCACCACACAGCACGTGCTCCTCAGCACTTGGGCCACCATCCTCCGTCGGAGGTCGCCCTCCTGCATCCCCACTTGGGGTGAGCTCGGCACCAGCGGCAAGGAAGGGAACCACGGCGACGGGGTTCTCGCGTGGCCCCACCAGACCAATCGGCCGCAGCCCCCATTCGTCAAAGGAAGGCATGCTCGCTGCAAACTCGACCTTGTTCTTACAGCGATACATCAGGCAATTCTTCCCAGGCATTTCGGCCGGCAAAGGGACACCCGTCAAGACCTTGAGCACTGTCGGCCGCGTCTTGGGAGGGAACCCAGACTCCTGGAACCTCATGTGGTCTTGACTGTTGAGCAAGGTCCACATTGGGCGAGAGTGGCGCTAAAGCAGAGCAACCTGGTGCTTGACGAACTCCTTCACCACCATAGGCGCAATCACGCCGCGGTCCTTCAGCAGCCTCAGCCTGGCCCAGACAAGAGCAAGGCGAGGGCTCGAGAGCCTCTGGTGGCCCCAGCCAGAGTTTGGAACGGCGGGCCCGGACGGAACTTGGAGCAGAGGGCTGAGCACGCCGGCGTCAACAAACACCCATCGCGTGCGGAACTCGCTCGTGGATGAAGGGAGCTCGAAGTCAATCCCTGCACCCGCAGTCGCGGCCACGGCCTGGAAGCTCACACACCCCGAGCTCTGCCGGGGACCGGTCAGATGCAATGAGAAGAAATGGCGAAGCAGGGCCACGGAAGGAGCGATGCCCACCATGGCCTCGCACAAGAAGGCGAAGACCGCAAGAAGGGTCACAGATTGAGGGTCGAGATGAAGCATGTGGATCTAGTAATGCTCGAGCACCGGATTGAAGAAGGTGGAGAAGGGAGGAATCAAGCCAGCCCAGAGGGCATCAATGAAGATCGGGACCTCAGTGACTGCTCGATCCATGCGAGTGCGGGATGCGGGCAAAGCCACCGTCTCTCCCCACTCGTTGAAGCTGGAGGCAAGCATGGGGCGCACCTTGTCCATGGCCTCGTCGTTGAGCACCCGAGACCGGCCGAGCGCCGGCTCAAAAGACGGAGGCGCAGATGGTGACGACAGTGGTTTCTTCCCCTTTTCAGCTTGTCTCAGCGCCATGGCGATGAAGCAGGTGGAGCGTAAGCCGGATTGGCAGGGCAGAGCAGGGTCTCAAGGAAGCAGGAGATTGGAAGAGCCAGGCATGGGCGAAGGAAGAATAACTATGTAGGCCGCAGGGGCCGCATAGCAAGGCGGATTCGAAGGCAGCGTGGGGAAGTGGAGACGCCCACGTCCAATCAACCGCCACGCGTCAACCGGGGCCACAGACTTTTGGGGCCTGCGGTGCTCCGTACATGACCCTCGGCTTCGCCGCGAAGCCAAGCCCGAGCGCACCTTGGGCCCGGGGGCTACTATCGGCGTCCTGGGAAAGGGGGTCCTCAGACTTGCCTGCCTGCGGCCCAAGACGTGGCTAGGCCAGCAGGCCGTACGGCCCATCTTCGTCGACAAGGCATCCAAGACCCTTGTCGGTGTCAAACCGGCGAATCTCGGGTAGGGGGTCCCGAACTGTGCGTCTAAGGCGGATGGTAACAGGAGGCGAGGGACACAATGTTTACCCAGGTTCGGGCCCTCTCGACGGAGGTAATACCCTACTTCCTGCTTGGTTGATCTTGATGATATGAGTATTACAAGAGTTGATCTACCACGAGATCGTAGAGGCTAAACCCTAGAAGCTAGCCTATGGTATGATTGTTGTTGTCCTACGGACTAATCCCTCCGGTTTATATAGACACCGGAGGGGGCTAGGGTTACACAGGTCGGTTACAGGGGAGGATATCTACATATCCATATTGCCAAGCTTGCCTTCCACGCCAAGGAGAGTCCCATCCGGACACGGGACGAAGTCTTCAATCTTGTATCTTCATAGTCCAACAGTCCGGCCAAAGGATATAGTCCGGCTGTCCGAGGACCCCATAATCCAGGACTCCCTCAGTAGCCCCTAAACCAAGCTTCAATGACGATGAGTCCGGCGCGCAGATTGTCTTCGGCATTGCAAGGCGGGTTCCTCCTCCGAATACTCCATAGAAGATTTTGAACACAAGGATAGTGTCCGGCTCTGCAAAACAAATTCCACATACCACCGTAGAGAGAATAATATTCCCACAAATCCAATCTGCCGACCGCTTTTCATAATGTGGCGTATTGCCATGGTCTGGTCATGACGAACCGTTTTTCCGAGCCTGCCATTGCATGTGTTGCGAGGCGGTTTTTATTGGCACGTCCTGTCGAAGCAGAGATCGTGTCCCTTTTTTCACGGGATTCTCATCAATACGGGTATAGGTAACCCAATCGTGCCCGTTGGTATGACTCCTCGATTTAGGCAAGTCCCAAACGGCCACGCGGAGGACGCTTGATATTCATCCCCTTTATATGAGGCCTGGGCATGTCTCCTTCCTCTCGCGCTCAATCGAATCCTCCCCCACCTTGAGTTCCAACACCCAAGGCTCAGGCTTGGCGCTTCGGACCTACAATCATGTCCGGATCCAACCTTCAAGGTCGGTGGGTGCCCTCCTCCATCACAGAGGAGGACATCAAGAAGCTAAGAGAGGCTAGGTATTTGACCGGCGAAATCTCGCAGAGGCTGCCTGCTCGAGGGCAGGTCATTCCCACTCCCAAACCTGGCGAGAGTGTCGTATTCGTCTCCCACTTCCTCCGAGGGCTAGGCTTCAGTTAAGATACCTTTGTCAGAGGGCTCATGTTTTACTACGGGCTCGATTTCCATGATCTGGCTCCGGATTCCATCCTTCACATCTCGTCGTTCATCGTCGTGTGTGAAGCCTTCCTCCGCATTACCCCACACTTCGGCTTATGGCTCAAGACCTTCAATGTGAAGCCAAAGATGATTGAGGGGCGACATGCAGAGTGCGGAGGTGCCATAATAAGCAAAGGCGCCGATGTTCCATGGCCGAAGGGTTCCTTCCCGGAGGTGTCCAGCTTATGGCAACGGGAGTGGTTTTATATCACAGCTCCCCGGGGTAACAAGTTGGTAGCTGCCCCTGCCTTCCGCTCGGGCCCCCCGCCACAATTGCCGTCATGGGTCAACAAGGGGCTGGACTGGGGGCCAGTAAATGATGTGCCGACATTGCAGAGTCGCATCCGAGATCTCCACGAGAGAGATGTCAGCCTTGTTAAGGTAATGCAAGTTATGCTAGTCCGTCGAGCCCTGCCTTGCAAATGTCGACCTCTCCGTATGTGGGAGTTCAACCCGGAAGGACCGCGAACTATTCAGCACTTCTTCGGCGTGACGCTCGAAGAGATGCACCGATCGTTCTTCGGATCACAAATAGAGTGTCCGGACACCTCCGAGGATGCGGGTCTGAACTGCAATCGTCCAGACACTCAAGTAAGTAATCCCGTGGCCGAACACGTTGTCTTTTAATTTATCACAACATCATTCTGAAAAGTCGCCTTTTGACCAGGACTGGATAAAAAAGGCGAAGATGATCAGGTGTCCGGCCCCCCTTCCCGAGGGCTCACCGGATCCTGTACTAACCAAGATGCTTGAGCTTGCGCCTTATCAAGCGCCATCAGGGGAAGGTAAAGGGAGGAACAAAGAGGCCGAGAGCGAGCCTCACTTACTATTCATCCAAACCGGGGGAATCAGTGCCTCCTCGAAGGAGGATAACCGGGGGGAAGAATCTAAAATGCCCTCTCCCCGGGGAAGGAAGAGGACCGCCTCTGAAGACTTGGAAGTAATGGTCTCCAAGCGAGGGAAGAATCCTTTGTCGGAGGGTCCTACCCCGGGGGGCATCCTTACCGCACAGTACCCGCAAGGGGACCAGCCCTCTACCGAGCCGTAAGTAAACGAAAGTACTTTATAATAAATATATCCTGCCTCGTTTCTGAGAACGATAACCGAAGCGTGCATCTTGTAGTTCGGATCGTAGCCCTTCTCGACAGAGTTCGTCTTCGGGGGATCTTCTTCCGGAGATGATGGAGAGCGAAACACCTCCCCGTGCCTTCCCGCCTCGTGAAGCGGGCGACCCTGAGGTGTCGTCATGGAGGATTTCTCCTGATCCGCCAAGGCCAGGGGGTAACCCTTTGGCCCCCCGAAGTCCGAAGTATTCGGCTCCTAAGGAGAGCCATAGAAAGAGTCCGGAAGTGTCCGGTGTGTGATCGGACGCACTGATGAATCTTTTGGAGCAAGCGGCTGTCTCGGAAATGCATATGCTCTAATGGGCACTGTGGTTGAGAGGATTTCATCCGCCGAAAGCGGGTTGCAAGAAGCTTTTATGAGTCTGCTGAAAGGCTTTGAGGTACGTGAAGTAGTATATGTTTTTGACGGTACCGCACACGCTAGGTGTGCCCTATGCAGATAGTAGCCCCTGAGACTCTGGTTGCTGTCGAGAATGGCGGCAAACAGAGGATCATAGTCCCAGGTAATAATCAGGCCGCCTTCATGTGTAGGTGGCTAGATGTCCGGTGGCTAGCCGGACTGGTGAGTTTGCCGAGCTGAAGCAGCAAGTTGATGCGGCAGATGCCGACATCATGCTTGTAAACAAGCGGCATGACGAGGCACAGGGTATGCATTTTCTCCGGTGATCAACACATATTAAGAGGAGTATGATGCTAGTATCTTTAATATGTTGTGACTGCAGATGGGGCTGCCGCCATGGAGACCCTTCGGGCGGAACTTGCCCGAGCCAAGGAACAAGCCAGGAAGAGTGATGCGGCCGCTCTAAAGGCGGCCGAGGAGCTGAGAGCCGAACAGGCTGCGCATTGCCAAAGCAAGGATAAAATAGCCAAGATGGTTGTTGAGTTGAAAGATGCCGCCGACCGTTATGAGCTTCTTGAAAATGAAAACCGAATGAAGATGGCGGACCTGGAGAAGGCCATGGTGGCGGCTAAGGACGCCCGCTCTAAAATCAGAGTGGGGAAGGAGGAGCTACGTCAAGCCGGGGATATCGCGGCTGGGAAGCCCTTTTTGTTGCGGACGAAGTTCGGAGATCCTAAGTATGCCCCTCTTGATCAACTATGGAGTTCTGCAGATGCATACGTGGATTTGCTAGCGAGTGCTGCTGATGTGGCCGAGTTTTTCAAAGATCAAAAAGATCGTGAAGTGGAAAGCTGTTCTGGTCACAGTTCAATGTTCCAGTGCGTCCGCTGCTGTTGAATGAGCGAATGGCCGAGTGGGCCGAGCTCCATAGGTTGTCCGGTCTTGCCATGAGGTCTGTTGTGGATCATCTTTGGCCGGAAGGGCCAAGGCCGAATAGTTATTTTAGTTTAGTGCAACAGTTCCTTGGTGCTGTGTCGCGCATCGACGCTATGAAGAGGTCGGCGTGCATAGAGGGTGTGCGGATGGCTCTTGCCCGTGTCAAGACATACTGGGCAGAGATGGAGGCCACCGCTATTGCAACCCAGAGTTCGGCCGTGGGCCAAGTATCGGCCGAGCACTACTTTGAAGAAGTCCTTGAAGGCTCTCGCTTAATAGAGGCTCAGTGCTCGAAGAATATTATGTTCTAGTGACATGTATTCCCATTGTAAGAACAATGTTTATTAAATTAGAAAGGCTGTGTTTATACTTTTGCCTGAAAGTATGATGATGCCTCCTGTGCGGCCGTTTTATGTATATATGTATATAACCTGAAAGTTTGCAGTCGTCGGCTTCAGCCCCCACGCATATAATGCGGGGGTGTTCGCAAAAAACGCGTATTCACACTTGATCCAACGTCTTGGTCCATTAAGGAGGTGATAGCGTAGCGAACGAGGCAATCGGACTATATTGCTTTAACACTTTCACTTAGCCATAGGAGTTTGACGGTGGGACTACTATATAGCCCCTGGTACCTCCGCACTCGTCTGAATACGGGGCGCGTACATACATGATCGGGAAACGGCCCTTCGTTAATGCAGAGGAATCCCGAAGATTCCGCTAAGTCATCGAGTGGTTGACCAGTCTCGCGCTTTATCATGACAGTCAGTTTTCGGCTTTCTCTACTGAGGTGCTCATCCGGATGAACCAGGGCACAATCACAGTAGTTCTCCCGGTGCCACCTTAGCCGATAGAGCGGAACGTAAGGTAGCAAAACACGGGAGCCGGGCAAACCCAACATTTGACCAAAGACATGATTCGGAGCTGATGCATATAAGGCCAAACTCGCGACGCCGAACACGCCCTAAGGTATTCGGTCTTTACAACATATGCCGGGCTAAATAACGCCCTTGATGATGATCCCTGAGTGTCCAGGTATGCTCATCGTTCTGATGTGGCGAAATACCAATAACGTCAACATCGCTCTCGGTTATACTGAGTATCCGGAGGATGTGAACAACAAGAGACAGTAAAAAAGGTTTACACAGGGTCTTAATCTGAAAAGAAACCTTTGAGCGGGTCCCTGCTGCACGTCTGCGCCTGTGTCTCCGTTGTGCCGTATCCTGGAAGGGTGTAGCACGATTTGTCGTTTGTAAAAGAGAAGAACTTAGGTGAAAGTTGTCGTGCGAAAAATTGGTTATTCTTGATAAACCATGAAATTTTAAGATAAGTAAAGTTGAGCTGAACTAGCCCTGTTTACACACGGGAAGCCCCTGGTACTGCCTATGGGGGTATAACCATCAAACCAATCTCGGGTTTATCTAAGCTGTTATAGCTAGTAATGCACCGAACTCGTCTAGCCGTGTCCGCGGTCTTGACGACCGATCATTTATTCTGGTTGGAGGGGTCGTTTAGTGTTCGGCTGTTAAAGCCGTCGCACATTCTTCCGCGCATAAGGAACGTTCGATATTTCTGCTAATTTTGATGATGCCACGTGGACCGGGCATCTTGAGCTTGAGAGAAGCGTAATGCGGTACTGCATTAAAACGAGGAAAAGCTGCTCTTCCGAGTAGTGCTTGATAGCCACTTCGGAATGGAGCGATGTCGAAGGTTAACTTTTCGCTTCGGAAGTTGTCGGGAGAACCGAATACAACCTCTAGTATTAGAGAGCCCGTGCAGCGGGCCTCTGGGCCTGGTATTACTCCCTTGAAGGTAGTATTACTGTGGCTGATTTTTGTCGGGTCTATCCCCATTTTGCGGACTGTGTCCTGATATATCAGATTAAGACTACTACCGCCGTCCATAAGGACTCGTGAGATGGTATCCGTTTATTATTGGGTCTAATATCAAGGCAACCAATCCATCGTGCTGGATGCTTGTCAGGTGAACCTTGCGATCAAAAGTGATCGGGCAGGCCAACCAGGGGTTGAACTTAGGGGTGACAGGCTCTACGGCGCGTGTGTCTCAGAGTGCATGTTTGCTTCTCCTCTTCGTCACGTGGATCATGTTCACTGTTTTGACCTCTAGTGGGAATTTTTTCTGTCCCCCAGTTCTTTGCTAGCGAGGCTCGTCCTCGTCTTCACTTGGTGTCTCCCTCCCCTTGTGTTCGGCATTTAGCTTACCGACCTGCTTGAAGACCCAACATTCTCTGTGGGTGTGATTTGCAGGTTTATCGGGGGTGCCATGAATCTGACATAGTTTGTCTAGAATCTTGTTTAGGCTGGATGGTCCATCTCTGCTGCCTTTGAAAGGCTTTTTCCGCTGACCCGGTCGAGAGCCCCTGAATCCGGCGTTTACCATTGTGTTATCTGTGCTGTATTCTTTATTTCGACGCTTGCTTTTACTGCATCGTGGTTTTCCATTGCCATCCCTGACTTCAGATGTGCCTGGGTCGCTGGTGCTACTATGGGCTAGCCAGCTATCTTCGCCCGCGCAAAAGCGGGTCATGAGGCTTGTCAGGGCTGCCATTGTTCTTGGTTTTTCTTGGCCGAGGTGTCTGGCGAGCCATTCGTCTCGGACGCTGTGTTTGAAAGCTGCTAAGGCTTGCGTCCGGGCAGTCGACGATTTGGTTCTTCATAGTGAGAAATCTATTCCAAAGCTTTCGGGCTGACTCTCCGGGCTGTTGAATTATATGACTTAAATCGTCTGCATCCGGAGGTCGGACATAGGTCCCTTGAAAATTAGCCCGAAAAGCATCCTCAAGCTCCTCCCAACTTCCAATTGAGTTTTCGGGGAGGCTCTTCAGCCAGTGCCGAGCTGGTCCTTTCAGCTTGAGGGGCAAGTACTTGATGGCATGGAGATCATCTCCACGAGCCATATGGATATGGAGGATAAAGTCCTCAATCCAGACCCTAGGGTCTGTGGTTCCGTCATATGCCTCTATGTTCACTGGTTTGAATCCTTCTGGAAATTCGTGGTCCAGCACCTCATCGGTGAAACATAGGGGGTGTGCGGCACCCCTGTATTTGGATGTGTCGTGGCGTTCTGACGGTTGTAGTGTTCGGTTTTGGTTGTGCGCTGGAGCACGTTTCCTTGATCCGTAGATGGATCTGGTCGCGACGGTCTTCTGATGCAAGTCCTCACGTGAATCGTGTGCTGACTTATGTGCGGCCTTGTTAGCTGCTCTATCGCAGCCACAAGATGGTTGATCCGACCGGTCGGCCGTTTTATTTTTCGGCTGTGTGGGCTCTAAGGCCTCATCATCAAATTTAGGCAACAGCTTGCGCTTTGGATAGCTCTTTGTGTGGTAACTACCACCATACTTTTCTTCATTGTCGAGCACTTTGTTCCATCTACTGTTGAGCATATTCTGCATGGCCTTAAGCCTTTGCTTCTGCTTCTTCAGACTCTTCGCGGTGGCAATAAGCCTTCTGCGGAGGTTCTCTTGTTCCAAGTGCCTTTCCGGGATGATGTGTGCATCCTCGTCCGGACTGTTTTCCTCTCCGGAGGGAGGTTGATGAGCTTTATCCTTGGCGTCGCCGTGTTCGGACAGCGGATCCGTACTATGTTCGCCGTTTGCTAGTTCATCCTACTCTGCCGCTGGGTCAATGTGGTCGTCGTTTCCTCTGGAGTCGACTGGGATGTTATTTTCTCTTGCGCTGTTATCGCTGTTTTTGCCGAGGCGGGATTTGGAGCGGCGCCTACGCTGACGCTTTGGTTGCTTCTCGAGGGAGCTATACTTCGCTGCATCCTTCCGTTCCTCGTCATTGTTTTCTTTGGGTGTATCCACCATGTATATGTCATGTGATGAAGTGGCTGTCCAGCGCCCTGTGGGCGATGGTTCTTGTTCCTCTCCTGCATCGTCGTCCATGTCGTCGATGTCTTCGGAGTCGAAATCGAGCATGTCGGTTAAATCGTCGACAGTGGCTACTAAGTGGGTGGTGGGTGGGTCGCGAATTTCTTCGCCGTCCGCATCCCATTCTAGCCGGACATAATTCGGCCAAGGGTCTCCTCACAGGGAGAGAGATCTTAATGAATTTAGCACATCGCCAAAAGGCGAGTGCTGAAAGATATCCGCGGAGGTAAACTCCATGATCGGCGCCCAATCAGATTCGATGGGCACGGACACAAGCGGCTCGGAGTCCGTGGCCGGGGACGAATCCAACGGTTCGGCAACACGGGTCTCATAGGAGGTGAAGTCAGTATTCGGCGCTATCGCCACTGAGTGTGCGACCTCCGTGGCGGGGTCCATCCACCCGTCCATAGATGGCGCAATTTGTTCCGGATTGAGGGCCGAAGTAGTTGCAGGTGTGATCTCCCGAACACAGTGTGATGGCAGAGCTAAATCATGCTCGTCGTGATTGTGCGGTGCACCTGACATGGGCTCGAATCCGTCGAAGATCAAGTCTCCGCGGATGTCGGCAGTATAGTTCAAGTTTCCAAACCTGACCTGATGGCCAGGGGCGTAGCTATCGATCTGCTCCAGATGGCCAAGCGAGTTAGCCCGCAGTACGAAGCCGCCGAACACGAAGATCTGTCCAGGGAGGAAAACCTCACCCTGGATCGCATCATTGCCGATGATCGAAGGAGCCATCAAGCCTTACGGTGACGGCACAGTGGAACTCTCAATGAAAGCACCAATGTTGGTGTTAAAACCGGCGGATCTCGGGTAGGGGGTCCCGAACTGTGCGTCTAAGGCGGATGGTAACAGGAGGTGAGGGACACAATGTTTACCCAGGTTTGGGCCCTCTCGATGGAGGTAATACCCTACTTCCTGATTGATTAATCTTGATGATATGAGTATTACAAGAGTTGATCTACCACGAGATCATAGAGGCTAAACCCTAGAAGCTAGCCTATGGTATGATTGTTGTTGTCCTACGGACTAAACCCTCCGGTTTATATAGACACCGGAGGGGGCTAGGGTTACACAGAGTCGGTTACAAGGGAGGAGATCTACATATACGTATTGCCAAGCTTGCCTTCCACGCCAAGGAGAGTCCCATCCGGACACGGGACGAAGTCTTCAATCTTGTATCTTCATAGTCCAACAGTCCGGCCAAAGGATATAGTCCGGCTGTCCGAGGACCCCCTAATCCAGGACTCCCTCAACCCTCACGAGGGGCCAAGCCTCGCGAGGCGGATGACGCAAGACCTCTTCAGGAGTGGCCTACTCAGACAAGCTCATGAGGAGCGGAGATATCAAGGCGGGGCAAACCTCACGAGGCCCTCATGACGTGAGCCATGACGATCGGCGCTAGGCGGGCGCCAGCGCATGCTGCGTCCTTGTTTGCTCTTTGGTGCTAAGGAGGCCAGCGCAGGCGAAGAGTACCGAGGCATCAGGCAAAGGTTGCTATATTGGTGCAACGAGACCAAGACCAGGAGGATGGCAAGACGGAGGTCGTCGTGGAGCCCAAGACGGCGTCACCACCAGAGCTTTTCGCAGGCGAAGACCGCTTTTGTCAGGATAGCCTGTACTACCTGTCCCCCTTCAAATTTGCCTGCCGTTGTTGGCTCCCTTCCCGCTCAATATTTGGGAAGAGGACCAGGGCCCCTATAAATAGGTCTAGCCACCATAGTAGAGGGGGGATCGAGTAGTTGATCCAGCTCTCAAGCGCACAAGTCCGCAAGCACAAGAACACCTCAACCTCAGGAGGCTGTTCTTCCCTCTGTACTGTTCATCACCAGCCCAAGAGGAAATCCACCACCACCACACTGGAGTAGGGTATTACACCACAACGGTGGCCCGAACTAGTATAAATCTCGTGTCTCTCTGTGATTGCGAGTTCGTCGAGTTCGTCCGCGAGATCTTAGCGAGCTAGGGCGTAGATCGGTAGGAGGGAAAGACTTCGCGCGCACCCCAGTGTTCGAACCTCAAGGGTTTGCCGGAACCCCACATCCGACAGAGAAGACAAAAAGGAAGAAAGTCTCACATCGACGCGACTAATCAATGCGCTATGGAGATGCCCATCAATTGATGTCAACGCGGGGAGTAGGTATTGCCATGCAACGGATGCACTAGAGCTATAAGTGTATGAAAGCTAAAACTGAAACTAAGTGGGTGTGCATCCAATTTGCTTGCTCATGAAGACCTAGGGCATTTAAGGAAGCCCATCATTGGAATATACAAGCCAAGTTCTATAATGAAAATTTCCACTAGTATATGAAAGTGACAAAATAAGAGACTCTCTATCATGAAGATCATGGTGCTACTTTGAAGCACAAGTGTGGAAAAAGGATAGTAGCATTGTCCCTTCCCCTTTTTTTCTTTTTTTGGGCCTTTCCTTTTTTTATTTGGCCTTTCTCTTCTTTTTTTATTTGGCCTTTCTTTTTTATTTGGCCTTTCTCCTTTTTTTTCACGGGACAATGCTCTAATAATGATGATCATCACACGTTTATTTACTTACAACTCAATATTACAACTGGATACTAGAACAAAGACATGACTCTATACGAATGCCCCCGGCGGTGTACCGGGATGTGCAATGATCTAGCGTAGCAATGACATCAAAAAAGGACAAGCCAAGAAAAAATCATGCTAGCTATCTTACGATCATGCAAAGCAATATGACAATAAATGCTCAAGTCATGTATATGATGATGATGGAAGTTGCATGGCAATATATTTCGGAATGGCTATGGAAATGCCATGATAGGTAGGTATGGTGGCTGTTTTGAGGAAGATATAAGGAGGCTTATGTGTGATAGAGCGTATCATATCACGGGGTTTGGATGGACCGGTGAAGTTTGCACCAACTCTCAAGGTGAGAAAGGGCAATGCATGGTACCGAAGAGGCTAGCAATGATGGAAGGGTGAGAGTGCGTATAATCCATGGACTCAACATTAGTCATAAAGAACTCACATACTTATTGCAAAAATCTATTGGCTATCGAGACAAAGTACTATGCGCATGCTCCTAGGGGATAGATTGGTAGGAAAAGACCATCGCTCGTCCCCGACCGCCACTCATAAGGAAGACAATCAATAAATACCTCATGCTCCAACTTCGTTACATAATGGTTCACCATGCGTGCATGCTACGGGAATCACAAACTTCAACACAAGTATTTCTACAATCCACAACTACCCACTAGCATGACTCTAATATCACCATCTATATATCGCAAAACAATTGCAAGGAATCAAACATATCATATTCAGTGATCTACAAGTTTTATGTAAGATTTTATGACTAACCATGTGAATGACCAATTCCTGTCAACTCTCTAAATAGATATAAGTGAAGCAAGAGAGTTTAATTCTTTCTAAAAAAGATATGCCCATGCTCTAACAAATATAAGTGAAGCAAAATAGCATTCTACAAATGGCAGTTTTCTATGTGTAGGGAAACAGGCAATCCAAACTTCAAAAGATATAAGTGAAGCACATGAAGCATTCTATAAAGCCATACTCAAAACATATAAGTGAAGTGCAAAGAGCATTCTATAAATCAACCAAGGACTATCTCATACCAGCATCATGCATCAAAGAAAAGTGAAAACTAAATGCAAAAGACGCTCCAAGATTTGCACATATCACATGAACGAAACGAATCCGAAAACATACCGATACTTGTTGAAGAAAGATGGGATGCCTTCTGGGGCATCCCCAAGCTTAGACGCTTGAGTATCCTTGAATATTTACTTGGGATGCCTTGGGCATCCCCAAGCTTGAGCTCTTGCCTCTCCTCCTTCTCCTCACATCGAGACCTCCTCGATCTTCGAACACTTCATCCACACAAAACTCAACAGAAAACTCGGTAAGATCCGTTAGTATAATAAAGCAAATCACTACACTAAGTACTGTTGCGAACCAATTCATATTTTGTTTTTGCATTGTAGCTACTGTAATATAACTTATCCATGGCTTAATCCACTGATAGAAATCGATAGTTTCATCAAAACAAGCAAACAATGCATCAAAAACAGAATCTGTCTTAAACAGGACAGTTTGTAGTAATCTGAACATTCACCATACTTCTGGTACTCCAAAAATTCTGAAATAATTAGGAAAAATAAAAAAATAGAAAGACAGTGCAAAACGTTTCAGAACCGTTTGATGTTCCAGTAAAAAATGTAAAATCGCGGACTACAGCCAAAGTTTCTGTTTCTGCACCGCACAAACCAACAAGCAATCTAAACATCCTAAAGGCAAACCTTGGCACATTATTATTGTTTTTAAACTTTATAAAAGCACACAACAAAAATAAATGACTCTCTAAAACTTCCGGGTTGTCTCCCTGACAGCACTTTCTTTAGAGCCATTAAGCTAGGCATATAGTGCTCAAGTAATGGATCCACCCGGATCCCAAGGTATATCAAAGCCAGTTTTAATTAACAATGATTTGTGATTTAGTAGTGAGGACAAAGTAACATATATCATACAACAACGAAGTCTAACTCTCTTCCTATGCACCGGCATTTCATAAAAGAACAATTCATGCACACATAGTAAAGGCCAATTCATAGTATAAACAGTTTCTTGCAATTTTATCATATTGGAAACATGGAGAGGCGGAGATGTAGTTCCCCTCTCATAATAATTGCAAGTAGGAGCAGCAAGCACATGCATATTATATCTATCAAAATCATCATCTGTAGTAGTAAAACGCAACCCATCAATATAATCCTTAATAAGGGCAAACTTCTCTGATATAGTGTAGTTGGGAGAATTCAAAAGGATAATAGGACTATCGTGCGTGGGTGCAATAGCAACAATTTCATGTTTAACATAAGGAACTATAGCAAGTTCATCTCCATAAGCATAATTCATATTGGCATCTTGGCCACAAGCATAGCAAGCATCATCAAAAAGGGATATTTCAAAAGAATCAACGGGATCATAACAATCATCATAGCAATCATCCTTCGGTAAGAAAGAAGGGACATTAATTAATGTATGAGTTGAAGAGTTACTCTCATTAGAAGGTGGGAACGGGTAGCTAATCCGCTCTTCCTCCTTTTCTTCTTCGCTCTCCTCATCATCTTCTTCATCCAATGAGCCCACAGTTTCATCAATTCCTTCTTCCATAGACTCCTGCAAAATATTAGTCTCTTCTTGGACAACGGAGACTCTCTCAATAAAATCATCAATATCGGAATTGAATTTATAATTCTCATAGCAATATTTAAGTATAGCAAAATTTTCAGGTCTGTAAACAACATCATCAAGATTTTCACACTCTTTAAACAAAGAATCAATTTCATAAGCACCCATAAAAGCAACAAATTCTTCAATTTGTTGAACATCATAGTAATTATAAACACCCTTAGCATACGAAGATACGATTCCATCACTAAACTCACATTGGTAGGGAAGGTGTTTCTTAGGGTTTTCAGAACAACAAGTAACATCATATATTTCACATAAATTCCAAGCATAGCACTTCAAACGATGAATTTGATCCAGTAAAAGTTTCCCTTTTTCAGATAAGCGGTGTCGCACATAACAAGCATGCTCATCTAAAGATTTTCCCTCAACTAAGCTAGTCGGAGTTTCAGCACGAGCACATAGGGATCGAAGATGATCCAAGTAAAAAAGCTTCAGGAGTGTGATAGATTTTGAGTGGTTCTTCAACCATTGGTCTAGTAGGTACAACTAATTTTTTTGGCATTTTATGTTTTCTGCCCATAACTAAAGATAGAAAACAAGAGCACAAAATAAAAACTACTTAGTGATAAAGCAAACAAGCACACATGAGAATATTCACCCCACGCTATAACTCCCCGGCAACGGCGCCAAAAAAGGTCTAGATAACCCACAAGTATAGGGGATCAATTGTAGCCTCTTTCGATAAGTAAGAGTGTCGAACCCAACGAGGAGCTAAAGGTAGAACAAATATTCCCTCAAGTTCTATCGACCACCGATACAACTCTACGCACGCTTAACGTTCGCTTTACCTAGAACAAGTATGAAACTAGAAGTACTTTGTAGGTGTTGTTGGATAGGTTTGCAAGAATATAAAGAGCACGTAAATAAAAACTAGGGGCTGTTTAGATAATGACACAGTAAAGTTAGTATAGCGAGTGTGGAAAAGTGGTGGTAGGAGTTGCGAAATTGTCCCTAAGCAATTGACTACTTTACTAGACCGATAGCAAGTTTTATGTGGGAGAGGCCACTGCTAGCATGTCATCCCTGACTTGGAATTCTATGCACTTATGATTGGAACTATTAGCAAGCATCCGCAACTACTAACATTCATTAAGGTAAAACCCAACCATAGCATTAAGACATATTGGCCCCCCTTCAATCCCGTATGCATCAATTTCTATGCTAGGTTGAAGCTTCTATCACTCTTGCCCTCCAATACATAGTCCTATCAACATACAACTAACCCTATGGTGTGATCCACGCGCGCGCTCATATTATGGGCACCAAAGGATAACACCATAACCACAAGCAAATTAAACCAATCATAGCAATTCACCAATTACCGATAGGACAAAGAAAATCTATTCAGACATCATAGGATGGCAACACACCATTGGATAATAATATGAAGCATAAAGCACTATGTTCAAGTAGAGGGTGCAGCGGGTTGCGGGAGAGTGGACCACTGTAGATAGATGGGGGATGGTGATGAAGATGTTGGTGAAGATGACAGAGGTGTTGGTGTAGATTGCGGTGACGATGATGGCCCCAACGGCGTTCCGGCAACACCGGAAGAGAGGGGGAGAGGGCCCCCCTTATTATTCTTCTTCCTTGACCTTCTCCCTAGATGGGAGAAGGGTTTCCCCTCTGGTCCTTGGCTTCCATGGCATGGGAGGGGCAAGAGCCCCTCCGAGATTGGATCCATCTCTCTGTCTCTCTCTGTTTCTGCGTTCCAGATTCTGGCCTTTCACCGTTTCTTATATTCCCGGAGATCCGTAACTCCGATTGGGTTGAAATTTGGACATGATTTTTATCCGGATATTGGCTTTCTTGCGGCGAAAGAAGGGCACCAACCGCCTTACGGAGTGTCCACGAGGGCCCAGGGCACGCCTGACCCCCTAGGGCACGCCCCTCCCCCTCGTGAGCCCCACGGGCATCGTCTCGCGTTGATTCCACTTCCCAAAATTCACATATATTCGAAAAAAAATCTCCATCAGTTTTTATCCCGTTTGTACTCCACTTGATATGGATTTTCTGCAAAACAAAAAACATGCAACAAACAGGAACTGGCACTGGGCACTTGATCAATATGTTAGTCCCAAAATTAGTATAAAAAGTCGCCAAAAGTATATGAAAGTTGTATAATATTGGCATGGAACAATCAAGAATTATAGATACGACAGAGACGTATCACCTACTGAAAATGTTTACTTTGAAATTCCTTCGGGTATGATAGAGAAACTGCTAGCTAATCCTTTTACAGGAGATGGAACAGTCCATCCCGATTTGCACCTAATCTATGTGGATGAAGTTTGTGGATTATTTAAGCTTGCAGGTATGCCCGAGGATGTTATCAAGAAGAAGGTCTTCCCTTTATCTTTGAAGGGAAAGGCATTGACATGGTTTAGCCTATGTGATGATATTGGATCATGGAACTACAACCGATTGAAATTGGAATTTCATCAGAAGTTTTATCCTATGCATCTGGTTCATCGTGATCATAATTATATATATAACTTTTGGCCTCACGAAGGAGAGAGTATCGCTCAAGCTTGGGGGAGGCTTAAGTCAATGTTATATTCATGCCCCAGTCATGAGCTCTGAAGAGAAATTATTATTCAAAAAAATTATGCTCGGCTTTTTCTCAATAATCGCTCCATGCTCGATACTTCTTGTACTCGTTTTTTTATGATGAAGACTATTGAATTCAGATGGGATTTATTGGAAAGAATTAAATGCAACTCTGATGATTGGGAACTTGACGAAGGTAAGGAGTCAGGTATAACACCTAAGTTTGATTGTGTTAAATAATTTATGGATACAGATGTTTTCCGTGAATTTAGCACTAAATATGGACTTGAATCTGAGATAGTAGCTTCTTTCTGTGAATCTTTTGCTACTCATGTTGATCTCCCTAAGGAGAAGTGGTTTAAATATCAACCTCCCATTGAAGTAAAAGTAGTTGAACCTATTAAAGTTGAAGAAAAGACTATCACTTATAATGTTGATCCTATTGTTCCTACCGCTTATATTGAGAAACCACCTTTCCCTGTTAGAACAAAGGATCATGCTAAAGCTTCAACTGTGGTCAACAAAAGTAATATTAGAACACCCAAACCCTCTGAGCAAATTAATGTTGAACCTAGTATTGCTATGGTTAAAGATCTCTTGGTCGATAATATTGATGGGCATGTTATTTACTTCTGTGATGAAGCGCTAGAATTGCTAAACCTGATACTAAAGATAAACATAGGCCTGTTGTTGGCATGCCTGTTGTTTCTGTTAAAATAGGAGATCGCTGTTATCATGGCTTATGTGATATGGGTGCTAGTGTCAGTGCAATACCTTATACCTTATATAAAGAAATCATGCATGATATTGCACCTGCTGAGATAGAAGATATTGATGTTATTATTAAGCTTGCCAATAGAGATACTATCTCACCGGTTGGGATTGTTAGAGATGTTGAAGTCTTGTGTGGGAAAATTAAATATCCTACTGATTTTTTGTTCTTGCTTCCACACAAGATAACTTTTGTCCCATTATATTTGGTAGACCCTTCTTGAATACTATTAATGCTAAGATAGACTGCAAAAAGGATATTGTTTCCGTTGGTTTAGTGGATATGTCTCATGATTTTAATTTTGCTAAATTTCGTAGAGAACCCCATGATAAAGAATTGCCTAGTAAAGATGAAATTATTTGTCTTGCTTCTATTGCCGTGCCTCCTAATGATCCTTTAGAGCAATATTTGTTAGACCATGAAAATGATATGTTTATGAATGAAAGAAGGGAAATAGATGAAGTATTCTTTAAAAAGGGACCTATTTTGAAACACAACTTGCCTGTTGAAATTCTAGGGGATCCTCCTCCACCCAAGGGTGATCCCGTGTTTGAGCTTAAACCATTACCAGATACTCTTAAATATGCTTATCTTGATGAAAAGAAGATATATCCTGTTATTATTAATGCTAACCTTTCAGAGCAGGAAGAAGAGGAATTATTGAAAACTCTGAAGAAGCATTGTGCTGCTATTGGATATACTCTTGACGATCTTAAGGGCATTAGCCCCACTCTATGCCAGCACAAAATAAAATTGGAGAAAGACGCTAAACCAGTTGTTGATCACCAACGACGGTTAAATCCTAAGATGAAAGAAGTGGTAAGAAAAGAAATACTAAAGCTTCTGGAGGCTGGTATAATTTATCATGTCGCTGATAGTCAGTGGGTAAGTCATGTCCATTGTGTCCCTAAGAAGGGAGGTATTACTGTTGTTCCTAATGATAAAGATGAATTGATCCCACAAAGAATTGTTACAGGTTATAGAATGGTAATTGATTTCTGTAACTAAATAAAGCTACTAAAAAGGATCATTACCCTTTACCTTTTATTGATCAAATGCTAGAAAGATTATCCAAACATACACATTTTTGCTCTCTAGACGGTTATTCTGGTTTCTCTCAAATACCTGTGTCAAAAGAGGATCAAGAAAAGACCACTTTTACTTGCCGTTTCGGTACCTTTGCTTAGAGACGTATGCCTTTTGGTTTATGCAATGCACCTGCTACCTTTCAGAGATGTATGAACGCTATATTCTTTGACTTTTGTGAAAAGATTGTTGAGGTTTTCATGGATGATTTTTCCATATATGAAACTTCTTTTGATGATTGCTTAAGCAACCTTGATCGAGTTTTGCAGAGATGTGAAGAAACTAATATTGTCTTGAATTGGGAGAAGTGCCACTTTATGGTTAATGAAGGTATTGTCTTAGGGCATAAAATTTCTGAAAGACGTATTGAAGTTGATAAAGCTAAAGTTGATGCTATTGAAAAGATGTCCTGTCCTAAGGACATTAAAGGTATAAGAAGTTTCCTTGGTCATGCCGGTTTTTATAGGAGGTTCATTAAAGACTTCACAAAAATTTCTAGGCCTCTGACTAATCTCTTACAAAAAGATGTTCGTTTTGTCTTTGATGATGATTGTGTAGAAGCATTTGAAATACTTAAGAAAGCCTTGATTTCCGCACCTATTGTTTAGCCACCTGATTGGAATTTACCCTTTAAAATTATGTGTGATGCTACTGATTATGTTGTAGGTGCTGTTCTAGGACAAAGAGTTGATAAGAAATTAAATGTTATCCAATATGCTAGTAAAACTCTAGACAGTGCCCAGAGAAATTATGCTACTACTGAAAAAGAATTTTTAGTAGTTGTATTTTCTTGTGATAAGTTCAGACCTTATATTGTTGATTCTAAAGTAACTGTTCACACTGATCATGCTGCTATTAAATACCTTATGGAAAAGAAAGATACTAAACGTGGACTTATTAGATGGGTTCTCTTGCTACAGAATTTGATTTACATATTATTGTCTAGGTTAGAGAATATTCTTGATGACCCACTACCTATTGATGATAGCTTTCCTGATGAACAATTAGCTGTCATAAATGCTTCTCGTACTGCTCCATGGTATGCTGATTATGCTAATTACATTATATTGCTAAATTTATAACACCTAGTTTCACATACCAACAAAAGAAAAAGTTTTTCTATGATTTAAGACATTACTTCTGGGATGACCCACACCTTTATAAAGAAGGAGTAGATGGTGTTATTAGACGTTGTGTACCTGAGCATGAACAAGAACAAATCCTACGCAAGTGTCACTCTGAGGCTTATGGAGGACACCACGCTAGAGATAGAACTGCACATAAGGTATTGCAATCCGGTTTTTATTGGCCTACTCTCTTCAAAGATGCCCCTAAGTTTGTCTTGTCTTGTGATGAATGTCAAAGAATTGGTAATATTAGTAGACGTCAAGAAATTCCTATGAATTATTCACTTGTTATTGAACCATTTGATGTTTGGGGCTTTGATTATATGGGACCGTTTCCTTCCTCTAATGGGTATACACATATTTTAGTTGATGTTGATTACGTTACTAAGTGGGTAGAAGCTATTCCAACTAGTAGTGTTGATCATAACACCTCTATTAAGATGCTTAAAGAAGTTATTTTCCCGAGGTTTGGAGTCCCTAGATACTTAATGACTGATGGTGGTTCACATTTTATTCATGGTGCTTTTCGTAAAATGCTTGCTAAGTATGACGTTAATCATAAAATTGCATCTCCATACCACCCACAGTCTAGTGGTCAAGTAGAACTGAGTAATCGAGAGATCAAATTAATTTTGCGAAAGACTGTTAATAGATCTGGAAAGAATTGGTCCAAGAAACTCGATGATGCATTATGGGCCTATAGAACTGCATATAAAAATCCTATGGGTATGTCTCCGTATAAAATGGTTTATGGAAAAGCATGTCACTTACCTCTTGAACTAGAACATAAGGCATATTGGGCCATTAAAGAGCTCAATTATGATTTCAAACTTGCCGGTGAGAAGAGACTATTTGACATTAGCTCACTTGATGAGTGGAGAACCCAAGCTTATGAGAATGCCAAACTGTTTAAAGAAAAAGATAAAAGATGGCATGACAAAAGGATACAAAAGCGTGAGTTTAATGTAGGTGATTATGTTTTGCTATACAACCGTTTAAGATTTTTTGCAGGAAAACACCTATCTAAATGGGAAGGTCCTTACGTTATCGATGAGGTCTATAGTTCCGGTGCCATAAAATTCAACAACTTCGAAGGCACAAATCCGAAGGTGGTGAACGGTCAAAGAATCAAACATTATATCTCAGGTAATCCCATAAATGTTGAAACTAATGTTATTGGAACCGTAACCCCGGAGGAATACATAAGGGACACTTCCCAGAATGTTTCAGACTCCGAAAAGGAATAGGTATGTGGTACGGTAAGTAAACCGACTCCAAAACAGTTCTAATGGCAATTTTTCTCCGTTTTGGAATATTTAAGAAAATAGGAAAAATAAGAAGTAGTCCGGGAAGGACACGAGGGTGGAGGGCGCGCCCTACCCCCTGGGCGCGCCCCCTGCCTCGTGGGCACCTCGTGTGCCCTCTGGACTCCGTTTTCTTGCACGATACTTCTTTTGCTCGGTAAAAATTCATTATATAATCTCCCGAAGGTTTTGACCCTCGTATCATGCAAATACCTCCTGTTTTTGTTTCGAGCTGTTTTTCTGACAGACCCAGATCTCCATGACGTAACCAAGCGCCCCCAAGGACAAGTTCTTCGAGAAGATCATCAACCCCTACCTCGCGGAGGTGCTGCAACACCCTCAAACCATCGAGATGCGTGAGGGGTTGCTGCACATCCGCGATGTTGAGGGACCAAGGAGGACCGGAAGCATGGAGACAAGACTCGAAGCAATGGAGCAACAAGTTTTCAAGTGCCAAGAGATGGTGGAATGTGGACTCGACGCCAACCACATAATGATCACGGAGTTCACCAACAACCACAAGCTAGATGCCAAGAACATTGGGGAGACCATCTTCAAGCTTCACGAGAAAATCGAGCACCTCCAAGCCGAGATCTATGACCTGCAAAACCAAAACTGTGAGTATGAATATAGATTCAAGAGGATGAGTTTGGCTGCAGATTTGAGGATCCCGGAGACTCGATCATCCTTCTATGATGGTGAGCCTATGCCTTGGAAGATGGACGACAAGCCTACATCATCAACAACTCCATCATCACCACCTGCGAGGAAAGAGAGATAAGCACATGGGTACGTGCACTCCCCTTGGCAACTGCCAAGCTTGGGGGAGGTTCCCCGGTATCATATCACCATCACACTTCTATCTTTACCGTTTTTCTTAGTTCGATGCTTTTGGTAATAACTTGATCTAGTAGAATAAAGTTTTAGTATGATCTAGTTTTGAGTTTTGCTTTACGATCCTTCTATGTAATCGAGCCCGTGAGCTATATATATATAATAAAGATTAGTCTTGAGTCGAGGGCTTGGTTATCTTGCTATAATCTTGAGGGTATAACAGTAAAAAGAAAGAGTAAAAAGAAATAAAGAGATCATATTGATCTTATGGAGCGTAATGACTTCACATATAAAGAGTATGATGAATAAAAGTTGTTGAGAGTTGACAAACATAGTTTTGGTCATCGTTGCAATTAATAGGAAATAATAAAGAAAGAGATGTTTTCACATATAAATATACTATCTTGGACATCTTTTATGATTGTGAGCACTCATTAAAATATGACATGCTAAAAAGTTGATGTTGGACAAGGAAAACAACATAATGGGTTATGTTTTCGTATATTCGAAATAAAGTATATTGTCATGGATCATCCAACATGTTGAGCTTGCCTTTCCCCCTCATGCTAGCCAACTTCTCTGCAACAAGTAGAGATACTACTTGTGCTTCTGAATATCCTTAAACCCAGTTTTGCCATGAGAGTCCACCATATCTACCTGTGCATTGAGTAAGACCTTCAAGTAAGTTGTCATTGTTGCATGCAATACAAATTGCTTTCTAAGTATGTATGATCTATTAGTGTGGAGAAAATAAGCTTTATACGATCTTGTGATATGGAAGAAATAAAAGCGACGGACTACATAATAAAGGTCCCTATCACAAGTGGCAATATAAAGTGACATTCTTTTGCATTAAGATTTCGTGCATCCAACCATAAAAGCACATGACAACCTCTGCTTCCCTCTACGAAGGGCCTATCTTTTTTTTGCTTTATGTCTTATGCAAGAGTCGCGGTGATCTTCACCTTTCCTTTTTACACTTTATCCTTTGGCAAGCACATTGTGTTGGAAAGATCCTGATATATATACCCAATTGGATGTAAGTTATCATAAACTATTATTGTTGACATTACCCTTGAGGTAAAAGGTTGGGAGGCAACACTATAAGCCCCTATCTTTCTCTGTGTCCGATTAAAACTCCATACCCATAAGTATTGCGTGAGTGTTAGCAATTGTGAAAGACTAAATGATAGTTGAGTATGTGGACTTGCTGAAAAGCTCTTATATTGACTCTTTTCGATGTTATGATAAATTGCAATTGCTTCAATGACTGAGATCATAGTTTGTTAGTTTTCAATGAAGTTTCTGAGTCATACTTGACATTGTGAATAGATTGTTACTTTAGCATAAGAAATCATATGACAATATATATATATATGTTGCTGTTATAAGAATGATCATGATGCCCTCATGTCCGTATTTTATTTTATGGACGCCTCTATCTCTAAACATGTGGACCTATTTTTTCGTTATCGGCTTCCGCTTGAGGACAAGCGAGGTCTAAGCTTGGGGGAGTTGATACGTCCATTTTGCATCATGCTTTTATATCGATATTTATTGCATTTTGGCCTGTGATTACACATTATGTCATAATACTTATGCCTTTTGTCTCTTATTTTACAAGGTTTACATGAAGAGGGAGAATGCCGGCAGCTGGAATTCTGGGCTGGAAAAGGAGCAAATATTAGAGACCTATTCTGCAGAACTCCAAAAGTCCTGAAACTCCATGAAAGTTAGTTTTGGAATATATTAAAAATATTAAGAAAGCACCAGAGGGAGGCCACACCCTGTCCACGAGGGTGGGGGCGCGCCCTACCCCCTGGGCACGCCCCCTACCTCGTGGAAGATCATATGTTCAGATCCTTTATGCATATTAATACCCCTCTGATTATGAACATGAATATGATTTGTGGGTAGTTATGTTTGTTCCTGAGGACATGGGAGAAGTCTTGCTATAAGTAGTCATGTGAATTTGGTATTCGTTCAATATTTTGATGAGATGTATGTTGTCTTTCCTCTAGTGGTGTTATGTGAACGTCGACTACATGACACTTCACCATTCTTTGGGCCTAGAGGAAGGCATTGGGAAGTAATAAGTAGATGATGGGTTGCTAGAGTGACAGAAGCTTAAACCCTAGTTTACGCGTTGCTTCGTAAGGGGATGATTTGGATCCATATGTTTCATGCTATGGTTAGGTTTACCTTAATACTTCTTTTGTAGTTGCGGATGCTTGCAAGAGGGGTTAATCATAAGTGGGATGCTTGTCCAAGGAAGGGCAGTACCCAAGCACCGGTCCACCCACATATCAAATTATCAAAGTAACGAACGCGAATCATATGAGCGTAATGAAAACTAGCTTGACGATAATTCCCATGTGTCCTCTGGAGCGTTTTCCTTTATATAAAAGTTGTCCAGGCTTGTCCTTTGCTACAAAAAGGATTGGGCCACCTTGCTGCACCTTGTTTACTTTTGTTACTTGTTACCCGTTACAAATTACCTTATCACAAAACTATCTGCTACCGATAATTTCCGTGCTTGCAGAGAATACCTTACTGAAAACTGCTTGTCATTTCCTTCTGCTCCTCGTTGGGTTCGACACTCTTACTTATCGAAAGGACTACGGTAGATCCCCTATACTTGTGGGTCATCAACGTGCTTATGGAAAGAACTTGCATGACATCTTTTGTCCTACCCTCTCGTGGCAGCAGGGTCCATATTGGAAACTAAGGGATATTAAGGCCTCCTTTTAATAGAGAACCGGAACAAAGCATTAACACATACTGAATACATGAACTCCTTAAACTACGGTCATCACCTGGAGTGGTCCCGACTATTGACACTCTGGGGTTGCCGGATCATAACACGTAGTAGGTGACTATAACTTGCAAGATCAGATCTAAAACATGGATATCATTATGATAACATAAACGGTGCTGATCTGAGTTCATGGCACCCGGGCCCAAAGTGACAAGCATTAAGCATGGAAAAGTCATAGCAACATCAATCTTAGAACATAGTGGATACTAGGGATCAAGCCCTAACCAAACTAACTCGATTACATGATGAATCTCATCCAACTCCTCACTGACCAGCGAGCCTACGAAGGAATTACTCACTCCCGGTGGGGAGCATCATGGAATTGGCGATGGAGAAGGGTTGGTGATGATGAAGAACGAAGATCCCCCTCTCCGGAGCCCCAAACGAACTCCAGATCTGGCCTCCCAATGAAGAACAGGAGGTGTGATAACCCACAAGTATAGGGGATCAATTGTAGCCTCTTTCGATAAGTAAGAGTGTTGAACCCAATGAGGAGTTAAAGGTAGAACAAATATTCCCTCAAGTTCTATCGACCACCGATACAACTCTACGCACGCTTAACGTTCGCTTTACCTAGAACAAGTATGAAACTATTTGGCAATAATAAATCTATGAGTACTTTGCGGGAATAAAACTACGAATAAATTGCAAGGTAATAAAAGTGGATAGCTTTCGTCAACAAGAAAGTCATTTGTCCCTAGGCAATCGACAACAAGTACCGGTAATCATTCTTGTAATTTTATATGAGGGAGAGGCATGATCTAACATACTTTCTCTACTTGGATCATATGCACTTATGATTGGAACTCTAGCAAGCATCATCCGCAACTACTAAAGATCATTAAGGCCGTGAAACCCAACCATAGCATTAAGTATCAAGTCCTCTTTATTCCGATACGTCATACCCCACCTACTCGGGTTTAAGTTTCTGGCACTCTCGTAACCCACTGTAAGTGAACCATGAACATATTGCAACACCCTACAGCGAGGGCCCCTCACATTTGCGCGAGACGAAGGGCACCGTAGGACAGCACCATAAATAAAATATACAGTCATACCAACCAAGATCATGATTAACCCAAAGGACAAAACGGATCTGCTCAAACATCATAGGATAACCATAGATCATTGGGAAATAATATATGGAGTGGAGCACCATGTTTAAGTAGAGATTACAGCGGGGAGAAGAGGTGTTACACCGCTGCATAGAGGGGGAGAGAGTTGGTGTTGATGGTAGCAAGATTGTTGATGTAGATCGTCATCCCGATCGTTGCCCCGGTGGCACTCCGGCGCCACCGGAAGCCAGGGGGAGAGAGCCCCCCTCCTTCTTCTTCTTCCTGGGCCTCCCCCCAAGATGGGAGGAGAGTTCCCCCTCTGGTCCATGGTCTCCATGGCAGCGGAGGGGCGGGAGCCCCTCCGAGATTGGATCTCCCTCTCTGTTCTCTTCTGTTTTGCGTTCCCAGATCTGGCCGAAAACCGTTTCTTATATTCCCGGAGATCCGTAACTCCGATTGCGCTAAGATTTTAACACGATTTTTTTCCGGATATAAGCTTCCTTGCGCCCGAAGTAGTGCTCCAACCGATGTTCGAGGAGGGCATAACCCACCACCACACGCCAGAGGCCTCTGGCGCGCCCTGGTGTCTTGTGGGATGTGTGGGCCTCCGTTTGCGATGATTCCAACTCTGAAAAATCATATATATTCCAAAATAATTCTCAGTGAAATTTTATTGCATGTGGACTTCGTTTGATACGGATACTCTGTGATACAAAAAACATGCAGAAAACAAGAACTAGCACTGGCATTGGATCAATAGGTTAGTCCAATAAATCATATAAAAACTTGCCAAAAACATGTGCAAGTTGAATAATATTAGCATGAAACAATTAAAAATTATAGATACGATGGAGACGTATCAGCATCCCCAAGCTTAATTCCTGCTCGTCCTCGAGTAGGTAAATGATAAAAAAGATAATTTTTGATGTGGAATGCTACCTAGCATAAACTTGATCATATATCTAATCATGGCATGAATATTAAGGCATAAGTGATTCAAAGCAATAGTCTATAATTTGACGTAAAGACATCAATACTCAAGCATCCCAACAAACAATCATGTCTTTCAAAATATCAACACTAAAGAAAGTTATCCCTACAAAATCATATAGTCTTGTCATGCTTTGTCTTCTTAACACAAAGTATTTATCATGCACAACCCCGACGACAAGCCGAGCAATTGGTTCACACTTTTTAACGCGCTTCAGCTTTTTCAACCCTCACGCAATACATGAGCGCAAGCCATGGATATAGCACTACAGGTGGAATAGAGTAGGGGTAAATATAAAGAAGACAAAAAAGTAGAAAGTCTCACATCGATGCGGCTAACCAACGGGATATGGAGATGCCCATCAATTGATATCAATGCGAGGAGTAGGGATTGCCATGCAACGAATGCACTAAGAGCTATATGTGTATGAAAGCTCAATATGAAAACTAAGTGGGTGTGCATCTAATCCTATAATGAAAAATTCCCACTAGTATATGAAAGTGACAACATAGGAGACCCTCCATATGAAAAACATGGTGCCACTTTGAAGCACAAGTGTGGTAAAAGATACTAACAATGCCGCTTCTCTCTTTGTTTATTATTTTTCTTTTTTCCTTCTTTTTTATTTTTCTTTTATTTTTCTTTTTATTTTATTTTCTCATTGTTCGGAGCCTTATCCCGACTTGTGGGGGAATCATAGTCTCCATCATCCTTTCCTCACTGGGGCACTACATAGGGGTTGATGCATGTTTTCGTCCTTGTTTCTCTAGTAGAAATCTTGGGGCACTCTTTGAGGTTCTTTATGTTGGATTGAATATTATGAATCTGAAGTTGTTTGATGCATATCGTATAATTGGCCCACAGATACTTGTGGTGACATTGGAGTATCTAGGTGACATTAGGGTTGATTGATGTGTGTCATATGGTGTTATTTTACTACGAACTCTAGGGATGTTTGTGACACTTATAGGAATAGCTCAATCGATTGATCGGAAAGAATAACTTTGAGGTGGTTTCATACCCTACAAGCAATTTCATCTTATGTTCTCCGGGATGGGAACTTTGGAGTGACTTTTGTCACACGTTGAGGGATTGACATATGATCTAATTATGTTATCATTGTTGAGAGAACTTGCACTAGTGAAAGCATGAACCCTAGCCCTTGTTTTCAAGCATTGCAATACCGTTTTTGCTCACTTTTGTTACTAGTTACCTTGCTGTTTTTATATTTTCAGATTACAAAAACCTATATCTACCATCCATATTACACTTGTATCACCATCTCTTCACCGAACTAGTGCACCTATACAATATACCATTGTATTGGGTGTGTTGGGGACACAAGAGACTCTTTGTTATTTGGTTGCAGGGTTGTTTGAGAGAGACCGTCTTCATCCTACACCTCCCACAGATTGATAAACCTTACGTCATCCACTTGAGGGAAATTTGCTACTGTCCTACAAAACTCTGCGCTTGGAGGCCCAACACGAGTCTACAAGAAGAAGGTTGCGTAGTAGACATCAGTAGTCTTGATCAGACTCCCGCACACGGCCTCTGGAGTCCATCTTGATCACGAATGAGGGCCCATCGGCCCAACCTGAGGAGCGTGGGCCTACTAAGTTAGGACCCCTAATCCAGGACACTGTCAATTAGGTTCGCTCTACGGGCTAAACCCTCTGGCTTATATACACGCTAGGTAGGGCATCTAGGGTTACATGGTCGGTATCGAGGGGTACGCATGGAGGCCGTAGGAGATGTCTTGGAGTATACGCCAAGTCTTCGATAGATGCATTATTGATCACGTCCAGGCGTGTAGCTTCCGGAGTCCACCCGATGGAGAATGAGGGTCTACAGGCCTAGCCCGAGGACTATGGGACGACTAGGTTGGCACCCCCTAGTCCAGGACACCGTCACTAGGTTTGGAGGTTACTTACAAAGCCAGAAAGTTTATGTGCACGTCTCCTGAAATCCCGCTATTACGCTACTTGGAATCTTGAGGGCACAGTCTTCTCGGGAAATGCCTCCTCATCATGGACAGCGATATCATATGGTCTTGACCTACTCAAGAAGGGCCTGATATAGCGGATAGGTAATGGACAAAGCGTTCGTATATGGCGTGATAATTGGATACCAAGACCATTTTCTTTTAAGCCAATTTCAGCACAGGGTACATGCCTGGTGAGGTTAATTTCACAGCTCCTGAACCATAATGGTTCTTGGAATGTTGATCTTCTACAGTCAATTTTCTTGCCCTGTGAAACTAGTGAAATTTTGAAAATTCGTGCGTCTCCGAGGCATGGAGAGGATGTATTGGAGTGGGGACTAGGCAGGCTGGGAGTTTTCTCACTCAAGTCCGTGTACCAGATGGCCTTTGATGAAGCTCGAGAGAAATAGCTGCCACATCTAGTTCATCACCAGATTGAGGCCGATCTTGTTGGCAGTTGATATGGGGTAGCATGGTCACGCCTACTATTAAAAACTTTGCCTGGAGAGTTGCTGTCAATTCTCTTCCAGCATGGCAGAACAAGAACAAGAGAGGCTTAGAAGTTTCATGTATTTGCCCGGTCTGTGGCACCGAGACAGAGGATTGCTTTCATGCACTGTGTCGATGCCCTCTTGTTGTCCAATTCTGGGATTGTATGTGTGAAGGCTGGAGTCTACCAAAAATCAAAATTGTGGCAAATATGGGAGTGAAGTGGTTGCTTGATATTGCATCCACTGGGAGAAGTTGAATGTGTTATGGTATTATTCACATTCTGGAGATGTTGGCACAACCGTAATGAGGTGGTTCATGACAAGATACCCCCGCAAGTGGATGTTTTCCGCAGATTTCTTTGTATCTAGGTGGATTCACTGATTGGAATAACACGAGACACCATATGTGATCCAGCAAAAGGAAAGGCAGGTATATCTTTATGAACCACTGGTGAAGAGAACACACGGAGTTCCAGCTGCAACGCCTCCTACAAAGTGGAACCCGCTGCCCGTGGGCTGAATAAAGTCAAATTCTGATGGGTCTTGGACAGAGAATGGAAAGGCAGGAGCCGGAATGGTGCTTCGTGATCATCTAGGCAACATTATATACTCATCATGCAGAGAACTATTCTCCTGCCGAGACGCCATGGAAGCAGAGATAGGGGCATGCATGGAAGGTCTATCTATTGCAATACATTGATAAGAACTCCCAGTTCTCATTGATATGGACTCCCTCTCGGCGGTGAACATATTGAATGCAAGGGAGACGAATCGTTCTGTCTATGCACTACCGGAACAGGGGGCTACCCTGACGGCCCCCGTCGGCCTATTCAGAGCTATGCCGACAGCCGGGTCCAGGCCGTCGGCATACCTAGGCCGTCGGGCTACCCCAGGATTGAAGGAAATATGCCCTAGAGGCAATAATAAAGTTGTTATTTATATTTCCTTATATCATGATAAATGTTTATTATTCATGCTAGAATTGTATTAACCGGAAACTTAGTACGTGTGTGAATACATAGACAAACAGAGTGTCACTAGTATGCCTCTACTTGACTAGCTCTTTAATCAAAGATGGTTAAGTTTCCTAGCCATGGACAAAGAGTTGTCATTTGATAAACAGGATCACATCATTAGAGAATGATGTGATTGACTTGACCCATCCGTTAGCTTAGCACGATGATCGTTTAGTTTGTTGCTATTGATTTCTTCATAACTTATACATGTTCCTATGACTATGAGATTATGCAACTCCCGAATACCAGAGGAACACTTAGTGTGCTATCAAACGTCACAACGTAACTGGGTGATTGTAAATATGCTCTACAGGTGTCTCCGATGGTGTTTGTTGAGTTGGCATAGATTGAGATTAGGATTTTTCACTCCGAGTATCGGAGAGGTATCTCTGGGCCCTCTTGGTAATGCACATCACTATAAGCCTTGCAGGCATTGTGACTAATGAGTTAGTTGTGGGATGATGCATTATGGAACGAGTAAAGAGACTTGCCGGTAACGAGATTGAACTAGGTATTGAGATACCGACGATCGAATCTCGGGCAAGTAACATACCGATGACAAAGGGAACAACGTATGTTGTTATGCGGTTTGACAGATAAAGATCTTCGTAGAATATGTAGGAACCAATATGAGCATCCAGGTTCCGCTATTGGTTATTGACCGGAGATGAGTCTCGGTCATGTCTACATAGTTCTCGAACCCGTAGGGTCCGCACGCTTAACGTTCGGTGACGATCGATATTATGAGTTTATGTGTTTTGATGTACCGAAGGTAGTTCGGAGTACCGGATGTGATCACAGACACGACGAGGAGTCTCAAAATGGTCGAGACATAAAGATTGATATATTGGACGACTATGTTCGGACACCGGAAGTGTTCCAGGAGGTTTCGGATAAAACCGGAGTGCCGGAGGGTTACCGGAACCCCCTGGGAAGTTATTGGGCCATTAGTGGCTTTAGGGGAGAGAGAGGGCAGTAGCCAGGAGGTGCCCCCCCCCCAAGGGAGTCCGTATTGGACTAGGGGAAGGGGTGCGGCCCCTCTTTCCCTCTCCCTCCCCCTCTCCTTCCTCCCCCCTCCTAGTAGGACTAGGAAAGGAGGAATCCTACTCCTACTAGGAGGAGGATTCCTCCCCCTTGGCGCGCCCTCTAGTGCTGGCCAGGCTCCTCCTCCACTCCTATATATACGGGGGAGGGGGCACCCCATAGACACACAAGTTGACAGTTTTCTTAGCCGTGTGCGATGCCCCCCTCCACAGATTCCACCTCGGTCATATTGTTGTAGTGCTTAGGCGAAGCCCTGCGTCGGTAACTTCATCATCACCATCATCACGCCTTCGTGCTGACGAAGCTCTCCCTCGACACTCAACTGGATCGGGAGTTCGTGGGACGTCACCGAGCCGAACGTGTGCAGATCGCGGAGGTGTCGTACTTTTGGTACTAGGATCGGTCGGATCATGAAGACGTACGACTACATCAACCGCGTTGTCATAACGCTTCCGCTTACGGTCTACGAGGGTACGTGGACTACACTCTCCCCTCTCGTTGCTATGCATCACCATGATAGATCTTGCGTGTGGGTAGGAATTTTTTTTGAAATTACTGCGTTCCCCAATAGTGGCATCCGAGCCAGGTCTAAGCGTAGATGTTATATGCACGAGTAGAACACAAAGAGTTGTGGGCGATAATAGTCATACTGCTTACCAGCATGTCATACTTTGATTGGGTGGTATTGTTGGATGAAGCGGCTTAGACCGACATTACGCGTACGCTTACGCGAGACTGGTTCTACCGACGTGCCACTGGTGCGCGTCGTTCCTAAACAAACGGTTTTTTACCCCTTTCCGTGACGGCATTTGGAACCGTCGCCAAGTGAGTGTGGGCGATAGGGGGGTCCTTACCACACGACCTAGAAACCGTCGGGGATATGCCCTCCTGGCACACACGTTCGACAAAATGAGGTCGTGTGTGACTAGTGAGCACTCAAATACAAAAATACGTACAGTAGAGCTAAAAAAATACAATTATACGGCGAAATTGTTTCCGGTCGCAAGTACATCCCACACAGCCAGTCCCCGCTAAACGTTTCTGTTCGTATGCACATCCCACACATTCGCTCCAAGGAAAACGTTTCCGTTCATAGGTACATCACACACAATTTTTCCCGTTAAATCATCTGCGTTATTGAATGTAGCACAGACGGTACGTAGAAGAAACTGTGTGGCAAAGGTTGTCCATGACACACAGTTTTTATGTGGTAAACGGTTGCGCAAGGTGGCCTAACGCAAACAGTTTTCAAGAGAAAGTCGTGTGTGATTGTTCATTGATCCAACACGGTTTATTCCTAGAAACTGTGTGCGTTGCATGAGGTCATCGCCCACTGTATGTTTTCAACAACCGTTAGTATCAAAACCCAATTAGCAGGCTAATTCGCCATTAGCAGGCTAATTGCCCTATTATTAATAATCCATTTATTAATCTAATTAACATTCACATTAAGCACACAATATATTTCATTTCACTACAAAAAAAATACACTACCGTGATGATACGTGTTTGTCATAGTAGGTCACGTTTTCTGTCATGCATGTACATCCATGACAAATTTATGACAGAATCAAGATAGTCATACATGTGCTGTCGTAGAAGTGTTCCATGACATTACCAAAATTATCATCACGGAAGTGTCCACTTCCATGACGATAAATCGCGCGTCACAGAAGTGCTTTCGTCAAGGGTGACCGACACATGGCATCCACCATAACGGAACGCCGTTAAGCTATCGGGTCCGGTTTTGGATCCGATAACCCGTTAACAGCCCCGACCAATGGGGATTTTCCACGTGTAAAATCATCATTGGCTGGAGGAAACACGTGTCAGCTCACCGTTGCGACAGATGTCATCCACTCATTGGACACAAAGCGCCTATGATACGTCGACACGTGGCACGGCCCAACAGAGGCCCATTCCTGTGAAAAGGCCAGCCCGTTTGACTTGGTCAAAAGGTGCCGGGCCGGCCCACGGCAAGCCTGTGAACGGCCTGTTCGCATATAGCCCATTTACAGCCCGCTAACCCAGGGCCCGTTTACGTCCTATCCGAATTAGGCCCAGTAGCGTCATCTGGGCCGTCCAATATAATTCCAGCCCATTTTAACTTCTGGCCCATGTATGGCCCATGACGTCTTTCGGCCCATTTGAGGCCCTTATTACTCTCGGCCCATTAACGGCCCATGGTAAAACTGGCCCGTAATGAACAGTGTATCACTTTATACCCATTAACGGCATGTGGTGAAACTGGGCCGTAATGAACAGTGTATCACTTTATACCCATTAACAGCCCATTATTCCGTTGGCCCGTTTCCAGCCCATGTTATCTTTCGGCCTTCTCGGGGCCCATTTATTCTTGGGATAATTTCCACATTCGTTTACTTACGGCCCATTACTGTCATTCTCTGCTTGTGGGCCAAATTTAGCCTGTGGTTACAGTCGGCCTGTTTGTGGCGCGATAATACGTTGGGCCGTTTTCATGTCAAAAAAACCCGTTGGGCTGTTTTCATAGAGTTATCAAATACGGCCTATTAACGGCCCGTTATTGACCACGAATAGTACGACCCATAATTGGCGAAATGATGATACGCCCCGTAGAAGGCCCATGGATCCTACGGCCCGTAAAAGGCCCATGAATCGTACGGCCGTAGAAGGCCCATGGATTCTATGGCCCGTATAGAAGGCCAATGGATCCTACGGCCCGTAGAAGGCCCATGGATCATACGGCTCGCAGGAGGCCCATGGTTACAACAATCGGTGTGTTGCCATGATTATTCTGGCCTAGTTTCCAAAGATAGGTTATTGTGGCCACTAGAAAAACACAGAAAAAGAACTGCAGTGACTACAAGCAAACAACTAAACAAGACAATAAGGAAATAAATAAGCAAGCAAATTCACCACCAGTGCAAATATAGGGAACAAAGCAGCATATTACATACACTGGCCGTCAAAATTGGCCACCAGTGCAAATAAACGCGGCAGCAAAACAAGAGCATAACTGAAACAACTTCAGAAGAGCTCAAGAAACGTGGTATCCACCATGCTGGCAATAAGCTTAGCAAGCTTATTAGCTTTGTCCTATTTGGCGCTAAAATCCTCCAACGCTTGCTGTTGCACCAGAAAGTATGCATCTGAATGCTCCAGGGACTTCCGTAGTCCTTCCGCTTCTTGTCGCAACACAGCTGATCGATGTCTTTCAGCTTGTAGTTGAGACTCAAGAAACCGAACTGATTCAGATAGTGAGTTTGAATAGCTTGTGCAAGCGGTAGTGGCCAGTAACTCCAACACTAAACCAAGACAGGACTTCGGGGTTGTCTCACTGTCTTCGAGATAGTCTTCCTTAGCTATTTTATCAGCTTTGTTGGAGACCAACAAGGATGTGTCACTATCCTGAACCTTATCTGCATTACTTCCTTTACCATTGCTTAATAAGGCACTCTTCCCCAATATTCTGTCAGCATTCTAAAAGAAGAAACAAGCAGACACATAACAGTTTAGCATGTACTAGTATATGAAACTCATTTCGGTGAACCCGTTCATTAGTAAGGTGGACAGGATTAAACTACCAAGTCTTCTATTGCCAAGTACTAGTACATAATAAAAGCATCAAACAAACATATATATATATATATATGTCCTATGGTCACTGCATTGTCTTGCCAAATCAAAATAGAGACACGGTTCAAATCATATCAGTTCAAGACAAAGCAGCAGTGAAAGAATACAAAGCATGGGAAACTACACGGCACAACAAGATTTCAGATGGGTACCAGGGGTCTACATGTACAACAACACTATTTGCTTTGTTGTGATGCTAGTAATGTGCATGATATGAGAAGTCAACTGTATACACAATTGAAATTGAAATCAACAGAGCTATTGATAAGCGCAAGCATGTTAAAGAAACATGCGTGAACATACCTGCTGTGCCATTGGAGTTTCGATTGGATCCTTCAATTTAAAAATAAGTTTGTATGAGTAAATACAGTGATACAAGAGCAAAGCAGTATGCACGATAACAATCATAGTTAAAAAAGGCGCGCTTAAGCGCGCCTAGGCTCTAGGCGTTGGCGAAACGCATTGCGCACAACTATGCTTAATCTGTGCATAACTGCGCATAAGCATGCGCTTTGGTCAGTAAAGCGCAAGGCGGTGGCAAAACGCACAATTAACGCCTAGCGCTTTTCGGAACTATGATAGCAATGGAATCTTAAATTAGAACAGTTCTTCAGGTTTAGGCACTTGTTCTACATGAACAGAGTACTGTAAGACGCAAGAATATAGTACCTAAAAATAGAAAATGAGCTCATAGACCTTACCACATTCTTGGTTCGGGACCAGTACAGAACAAGGCGTTCCCAGTCATCCTCCAGTAAATGTGTCTCAGGAGAACGTAAGGGAATTTGATGAGTTTCTTTGCAAGTGAAGTACGTTTTCTTCAGGTAATTCTGATACTGCCACCAAGCATTCTTGAAGATAGCAGAGGCATTACCACAGGTTACCTCATCCTGAGTTTCCAAATCGGTCCTTCTCTATAGAGAAAAATGGGAAAATTTGTTGTATTATAACCATCATGGAGGTAGGATGTATGGGACAAAAGCAAAGTAATTGCCATGAATAACATTACTTACACATAACTCCTGGACAAACACCTACAACTGGCATTTTCCTTCATCTTCAGTATAATATTTCCAAGATGGGAAAATACGCACATAGGATTTAACAACATCAAATGCGATAGATGCTAAAGTACGACTAGCTGGTTGTGCTTCCTCCACAGGAATAGGCGTACTAACTGGTGGAGTTGGGGTTCGTCGTGGTAGTACTGGCCCTTTGGGCACTGGAGCTCTGTGGTGGAGATGGTGTTGTGTCAACAGGAAATGGGTTACTATCTGCTAGGGTTGGGGTTAGATTGGGTGAAGCGGGTTCTCTGTCCATCACAGTAGGGTACAATCTGCGAGAGTTTGGGTTATGTGTGGTAGGGCTGGTTCTCGTGCATGTACAACCGGGGTGTTATCTCCACCAAGAGGTAGCACTGTTTTATTTGAAGACCATGTTTTTAGTCCGCTAGATGCTGGCATCACCCGCTCCAATTCAAATGGCTGATAAACAGGAAACATAGTTGAATGTAGAGACATTGTATGAGAGACAGATGCAATAGATAGTGTGGAAAAAAGAGGACATGAAATAGTTGGCATGTATATTGTTTAACTAAAATGGATAGCATGACATAATTTCACATATATGATGTCTATCTAAACTGGATATCATAGCATAACATAATTCAAAGATATGATGAATAACTAGAACGTCGTGCCAAGTTAGAGCATACACCTCGGTGGGGGAATAGGACTGGTCATCTGTCTCTGAATCCATCTCTAAGGAGCTATCGGGACCCAACAAGAGATCTGCTTCGACAGGTAGCACTGTCTGCTCTGAAGGCCTTGTTTTCACTCCAGATTTTTCAATCTCCCACCCAAATGCCTGATTCATAGGAAGAGTAGTTTAATGTACAAACAATGTCGACAAATGGAAATGTAATGAAGAAAAGGATGGGCAAGATATCATTCAAATATATGATGACTGTTTAAACAGGATGGCATTGCACATTTCACATATATTATGGCTGGCTAAAAGACATGAGACTACATAATTCCCATATATGATATAGAAACTAAACAGGTGGCGACAGAACATGTCTAAACTAAGCAGATGACATATATGATGTCAAAAGTAGGCACTGCAAGGCAACATATGCATGATATGACTAACATCATCATGCCAAGGTAGAGCAAACACCTTGGGGGATAAATAGGAGTGGTCAACGGCGTCTGAATCCACCTCAGAACAGATATCTTCCTCTGGATTACAATCTGGAGAGGGGTGGGGAGGGCTTTCCATTGAACCCACCATGGAGCGATGTCTGCATGACATTGTATTGCCGCGCAAAACTCTTCTCTTTTTCTCTACATGTTCAGCATGACTATGTACAATATCTGACATGCATACGAAAAAAATATGGTGAGATTATGTAAGGAGAGCATGCAGAAATTTAGAGTGATGGTAACAACGAGTGGATGGATCCAAAAATAATGATAGCAGGCTGATGATTGCTTTTATTTAATAAAAAGACAGATGATGATTGCTTTACTATTTGTTTCCCACCCAAGATGAACAACATAGGCATACCCTAGGTGAACCAGATATTAGACAGAGATACTATTCATTGCTTCCTCGATATGTGCCCCACAACTAATTTAGAACTCAAGTTTGAACATTAATTTGGACCTGACTTGGAGTCCAAGAGGTGAACAGGACGATATAGTAGCAGGTAATTTTAAGCAATGCATAACATAAGCAGAATCAAAAGAGTGCGACCTCTCTTGTGGACTCGTGTACTCCTCAGGTTCATCTGCTGAGTTGATGATGGTGATGCCGTTGCGGTGGGTGCCGGCGGCAGGGAAGGAGATCTGAGGCGGCGAAAGATGGTCAGGACTCGTGATGTCTGGTTTGGTGGATAGTTCTGTCGATGGAGCACCTCAGGTGAGGTGGACAACGTCGCGGCAGGAGCAGGACAAACCACACAAAGTTCCCTTTGACACCTACCTATAATTGAAGTAATTATGTAAGGGCTCATTTGGCTTGCATGATTCTAAAAATGCAGGGATAGGAAAATCACCGGAATAGGATAGGAATGCACATGGTAAACAGAGCATTTGTAAACACAGGATTTCTGTCAACTTTGGTGTTTGGTTTACAGGAATTGGAAGAGCAGAGGAATGCAAAGAAACATGGCCAAAATAAAGTGAAACCATATGAAAGCGTGTACAGTTAGAATGTTATTCTGCCACTAATGCACTTGGTCTTGTTTTCATGCATAGGATTTTGAAAAGTAGGTCCAGGTGGATGTTTTGCTTCATTCCTTTCAACAAAATGCATGAATAATTGAATAGTAGAGTGCCATTGGAAAATTCCCTATTGCTATGTTTTTCCGTCGAACCAAAATAGCCCTAATGGATCGACATGAATGTATAGTAATAAGTGATGCAACAAGTGCACAACCTCTTTGCCGTAGCCGTGTCGACCTCAGCATCATTGGGTTGGTCGCTGAAGCAGTTGAGGCAAAGGTGGCTGTCGGAGGTGTGGAGGAAGATCTGAGGAATCTGTAGACAGCGTCCAGGGCACTGCTCTATTGTGATGGATCGTTCTGTCGTTGGAGCAGCCCCGGTGAGCCGTAAGACGTCAAGGCTGAAGCAGCACAAGACAGACATCGTCAATCTCAAGTGGGATTCTAATAGCATCTCCAATAGATGATGTAAAATAGATGTAAAATTTACATCACCAAAAACCACCTGACTACAACAGATGAGGTAAAAACTGTTGACTCTGAACATAACTGTCGAAACTGAAATTTACTGTGGGATCTGAATGTTACCGTTGAAACTGAACGCAATGGTAGCAGAGAGGCACTTGACATGTAGTTCAGGGAGGGCCTGCAGTTCATCTTCAACCTGCACCCCCCTGAGCCGCCAGCCACCACCGGTCGAACCGCCGGCCCCAGCGCTGCCTCGCCGCCCCGAAACAACTCCCCACCGCTGGTCCGCTGCCGCCCCGGCCAGCCCTATAGCCCCCCCGCACCCACCCTGAACCCTAAGATAGATAGTGGGGTACCTCTCCGGCGAGCCCCCGTCCCCGCTGCGGGTGGTTCTTCCTTAACTCCGGCGAGCCCCCCACCCCCTGAAAATCGACTGACCCAAAATTCGATTGAGTCGACTGAAGTGTAGCTAAATTGGAGCAGAGCAGCAGCACGAGCGAGGGGGAGAGCAGCAGCGCGAGCGAGCGAGCGAGAGCCGGAGCAGCAGCAGCTGGGCGAGCGAGCGAGAGCCGGAGCAGCAGCAGCAGCAGCGCGAGCGAGCGAGAGCCGGAGCAGCAGCAGCAGATCCAGCTGGTATGGACGCCACCGCCGAAGGGGCCTCGCACTGGGGGAGAGCCGCCATGGAGATGTCGCGCGCAGCGCTGGCTTCAAGGTAGCCGCTCCATGGGGGTGCGGGATGGAGCACCGTCGGCGCCGGGAGGTCGAGCTAAGGAGAAGGTGCGATGTGATGAGTGTACAACCTCTTTGGTGGCGTCGAGTAGGCCTCGGCTTCGTCCGAGGAGTCAGTGAGGATGTTGCGGTTCCGGTGGAGCGGGTTAAGGTGGCGATGTGGGGATGGAGAGCCGCGATAGACGAGGCGACCGTTGGAGCAGCTCCTTGGTGGTGGAGGACGGGGCGGCTGAACCGGCGGGACAACGAGATGGACGACGGATCCTCATCCGGGGAGGTGGACGAGGGACGTCGAGCTGTTGCGGTGGACGACGTCGTCGGGGAAGAGGCTCCGGCTAGGCAGCGGTGAGGTGGCGGACAGAGGAGGGTGGGGTTTCGCGGCTAGAGCAGATGGTTATGGCAGCCTGGGATTTCAAATGGCAAAAAGGAGGCGATGGGAGGGGGTGAACCATGACTTAGGGACGCGCTTGTCCAAAATGTAGGGTGTGTTACAAAAGTACCCCCCACCGATTTGAACTAGCGCCCTTTCGGCTCAGGGTTAGAAGGGGGATTTCGCGTGTCGGGATTTGGCAGCTGGAGGGAGTTTTCGCGCTCGTTGTAATTTCGGGATAGCAAGGCGCAGGTTGTGAAGGCGCTAGTTTTGGGAGCACGATATCTGAATTTTCGGGATATAACAAGGCGCGGGTTGAATTTTAGGGACAAGCCTAACGTGTAATATTGTACTTGTACGTACCAAATCAATTCGCACTTCCCTCAACCAAAAAGAAAACGAAAAAAATAAAGCTATTCACACCACACAAAGAGAGAGTCTTGCCCCGTTTTACTAAAAAAATGCTATTTAAAGCTACTCATACCAACAATTTAGTGCAATTAAATGCTATTCGGTAGTATGAATCCATGTTATGTCCAATTAAATTTTTTCGCTTGCTGTATAATGCATGTAACCTACTCATACCAACATTTTAGCGCATTCCAAATGTCTATACTACCGCTGCAATTCGAACTGAATTTTAATTCGTTTCTCTATTTCAATAAGAATCTACAATCATGATTGTTGCCAACTTCAACCATAATTCATGTATTACCTTAATAACACACCACATGATTACTATAGAGATAGATATGAACTATGTGTACTACATGAACTCGAATTCTATTTTTTGAATACACTTGATGTTGATTCCAAATAATAGTACGTTTGATGTACTAACTATATATTCATAATCTAAACCATGTTCCATACGTGTACACCGTGTTTATCACACATAGTATAGTGCCCCGCCCCCTACATTATGACAAGTATTTAGACCTGAGCTGCAAAAGCCATACATTAGCCCAAATTATGATCAATGTTCTATATGGTATATGTAGTACTAGCAAGATGCCCATGCATTCCACAGAACATCAACATGATCAAGGGGAGGCCTAATTTGCAAATATGGAGAGGGGTGTGGGTATCTTTTTTCAAAATTGCCATAGTTTCCTTCCTATCCGTCAGATATAAATCGGACGGCCTGGATTGCAGGATGGCACCATCATCAACAACTCCGTTTTTTATAAGAGTACAGATAAAATCTATTATATGAAGTATAAAATGTTCATAACCACACCATGTATTATATGGCACCACCACTCTTTTCATCGATCTCGTACTCACACACTCCTTCCCCCTTGATATAGTATGACTCTCGCACCACCTCCTAGATGCATCCCTCTCTCTCTATCCTTCTTCCCGTGCCTCATTTGCTTCTAACACACACATGCATGTATACCGATCGATCTCCCAACATATACCTAGGTCGACTTTAACTATTCCCCTCCCCATCGATCGACGTACCTCACAAGTTATATCTCTCCTTTCTCAGACAAAGGATGATTGATCTTCCTATGTAGTTATGTCTGCTTACCACAGCCATATCGTCCCCCCTCATCATTCGTGCATGCCTCCTGACCCGTCTCTCACACGCACGTGCACAAACAGGCAGCCATCCCCTCTCTTATTGATATTGCAGGCGTGCCCTTCGGTTGTCTAGCAAGCCTATCCCACCATTTGTTAGAAGCAACTCCACTACCACCCCCTCCAACACTCTAGCTCTGTCTCTCTCCCAACCTTATTCCTCTCCTACACATATGCATGGATGCCGATCGATCACCTTTATACATGAGGTAGATCGATCTCCCATAATACACGAGGTAGGCCTCTCTCCTCCTCCACAAATATACCAGCCATTGTACCTCTATAGTTAATTAGGCCTCCCTCCCCCCCCCCCACCACACACCGATAGTCGAGTGCTGTAGGTAGGTATCCATGCCACAGAGACAAACTGCACATGTCCCCTCTCTCTTTCTAGTAGGCCAGCCACTCTATATCTTTGACGTGGGCACACACAAATTCGATGGCACTCTTTATCGACCGCGCGCGCACACACACACATCATTCATCTCTTCGATTCTATGGACACCTCAAGTCGATGATACCTCCACTCTCTTCTCGTGGATCGCCCCCTCTATATATATGATATATCCAGGACTCTATTTCACACACATTGCATATGTTACATTTTTTGATTGACCCCCCCCCCCCAAAACTCTCACGAACCCACACACTATATCTCTCTACGTTTGTATCTCTCTCACACAACCCCACGTAGGTGGTGTACGTATACAAGAAGAGAATAGGTGCACCGTGCACGTACTCACGCTTCGTGCCCAGCCACACCCGCGCAGGTACACGATGGAGCTCATTTCTGTACGAAATGGCAGCCCACGTGCTAATTTGAACGCGTGTAGCGGTTGTTTACCTACGGAGGTCGTGTACCACGCGTGCACGAAACAAAGTTTGACTTGATGCGTTGGCACGTTATTTTTAAATAAAGTTATATCGCTCAATGGCACGTACACGGAATATAAAACAATTTTTATGGAGAATACAATGGAGCCTCCCTGCCTCGTATGTCTCTCTTCAGAGTATCTCACACAAGGCTGCGGTGGCCTCTCTCTCTCTCTCACCGTTGGTCACTGATCCGGTCGCATCCCATCCACCGGCGGAAAGGGAGGACATGCATCGTTTCTCCGTTCGATGGCACCGAGGCAGCACGTCCGATCTGCGGTACACGTCGTTCTCTCTGACCAAGCTCCGGCACGGTAGGGCCTATGCCACCTGCTCGCTGCCGCAGTATGGGCAGATTCCGCCCGCCGCCGCTCACCTAGTTACATCCTGACGACCTCCAGGTATCCCCTCCGGCGTATCCCCTCCGGCCTTGCTCCACTGCCCGTCTTCCCACGTCGCTGCATGTGGATCTTCCATAGTTCTTTGCACAAAACGTAGCTCGTCCGGCGTACTTTCCATATTGCAATCTCGTCCTCGCACCGTTTTAGACAAACACAACCGTGTTGTCATCTTCCCTTAGGACAAGGAATATGCTTCTTTTTTGTCGTCACAACTGTCATCAACAATATTTATCTTTTTACAAATTTCAAATGGGCATATTTTAGACTGTAGATTCACTCATTTTGCTTCGTATGTGTACTCCCTCCATTCCTAAATATTTGTCTTTCTAGAGATTTTAACAAGTGACTACATACGGAGCAAAATGAGTGAATCTACACTCTAAAATATGTCTATATACATCTGTATGTAGTAGTCCATTTGAATCTCTAAAAAGACAAATATTTGAGTAGTCACTCGTTGAAATCTCTAGAAAGACAAATACTCTGGAGTATATTTAAGAACCGAGGGGGTAGTGCACAGCCGCATGGGAGACTCAGACCGGTCGTTGCACCGCATTAATAGTGAGTAAAGAGCAGTCAAATCATAAGCCCCACCTTTCCCACTGTAAGTTGCTCGGAAGAAGCAACCATCAATACGCTCTTCTTTGAATCGGCTCATACTACTCCATCCGTCACTGTTTATAGAGCGCGCTTCGGAAAAAGAGAAAAGAATCTATGGGACCAAGGCGACTAGCGATCGGCCTGAAAAATAGCATTGGTAGTTATAGCACGGCGTCTACTACTAGAGGAAATATTGCGTACACACATGCATGCAGTGCTTCCACCCCGGGTACACACATGCATGCACTTACTCCACTCCGCAGTACTACATCGAGAGAAAATTGCGGTTACCACGCCCTAATTAATTGAGCATTAAACCAAACGCGTCTAAAGTCTCTCTGGTGGTGGAAATGCATTGAGAGAAATGCATCATAATGAAGCGCGCCCTGTAAACTGTGACGGAGGGAGGAGTAGTATGAAGGTGCAAAACCAAGTACACGTATGGCCAGTCGGTCAACGCACCTCCTCTTGGCATATCACTGACATGTGGGACCGGAGTGTGAGCAAACCGATCTCAATTGATGGCAAAATGGCCAACCCGCCGTTCCTAGAGACGAGGAGCGAGAACACATAGACGGGCTCGCACGGAGGCTAAGATATATTCGAGCATGGTTGATCGATATCATCATTACATGTTGGGCTGCCGTTTTCCGCCCTTTTTCCGGAATAAATGTGTACTTTATCATAGATTAAGAAAAATAAGAGTACAGAGGCTCCACCATGCGGTTCTACTAGTAGTACTACTCGTACTACTAAACCTTGCGCTTGGCTCTTCGCCTCTTCGGGAAGTCGAACAATGATGGTACTCCGCATGTTCGGTACTACAGTGTATGCCTCTGGCAATCTGACACCGAATGAACTGATGCATGTCCACCGCCTGGGCAAGGGTACGTTGCATTAGTCAAAAGGCGTAAGCGAGCTTCACCTTGTCGTGCAAGCTTCTCTTCGTTCTGCGAGTTGACGGGACACACCAACAAGTAGTGCTAGTCCATACTCCCTCCTTTCCGGTTAATATGGCTTAATCTTTTTTGCGGGTAAATGAGAGACCTTTATTCATATATAAGCATTCTTAGGACGATCAGCCAAGACACTGGTCACTAGGAAGCGAGGTACCCCGCAAAAAAAGAAGTAGGAAGCGAGGTGTTTCATCAAGCCAGCTCTCGGCCACATTCAAAGTGCAGCAAGCACGGTTCGCACAAAGATGCGCCGCAAGGTTTGCTGACCTGTTTACATGCTGAATAACAAAAAAAGAGGAAATATTACCGAGTGCTCCTATTTGTAACAGGATATGAGCCAGAATTAAGCGAGAATTGTGGCGAGTGTTCCATGCAATCAACTTCCATTATCACATGCGAGAACCCTCGAGGAGAACCAAATGTGTTGAAGATTGCTTTATCACATTTTAAAAATATAATAAGAGTGCAGATGCTCGTCCATCCGGTTCCTAGTACTAGTATAGTAGTACATACCTCTATAGACTATAGTAGTAGTACTAGTACTAGTAAACTTTGCGCTTAGTTGTTCGCCTCTTCGGGAAGTGCAACAATAATAGTACTAGTATAGTGTATGCTTCTGGCAATCTGACACCGAATTAAATGTTGCACGTCCACCGCCTGAGCGAAGGACAGCTTGCATTAGTCAAAAGTTCTCCTTGTCCTGCGAGCCACCACGCGCAAGCTTCTCCCGTCCTGCAAGCTTCTCCTTGTTCGGCAAGTTGACGGGACACAGCAAAGTAATGTTAGTCCATACTGACTCCTCTCCGGTTAATATGGCTTAATTTCAAACGAGATAAATACACTGTCTGTCACTATATATTTGTAAAAATACGGTCAGTGGACTTCATAATACGCTCATTGCGCTCAATATATACATTTTCCGGTGTTTATACGGTCACTAGCTCACCCTGGCTGAGTATGTGTGTGCATGCACGTGTAGGTTGAGCACTTGAGCGTGACCATGTGTGTTCCGTCGTGTGCTCGGACATGCATGCATTAGGGCGTCGGCACGTTTTTGCGTCCATGTGTACGTGTGACTATTGCATACACTTAGGAGGAGTACGTGTAGGGGCCACTAAAGGAGCAGTCAGATCACACAGTAAGTTAGTCGGAAGAAGCAACCATCATTTCACTCTTCAATGACACGTATGCAATATAAAATGGTTGATTGGAGAGAAAAAGAAAACCACTATATATACACTAGCAGGAGCCTAAGCTACAAGCCTGCTTGCTTGGGTTGCTCTCTTCACAAGCATAGAACGACGGTGGCCACACCGCTGGTCACATAACCGGCCTGATCCCACAGCTGGGGGAAGGGAACAATGTTCTGCGTAGACGCGGTCGACATTGGCGAGGGAGAAAATCCACAGACGGTGCGTCCCAATCGGGGGGTCACCGCGGTATGGGCTGATGCCGCGTCCCAACTGCCCTTCTAGCTACAGCCCGACGTCCATTTCGAAAATATTAGTGCATGTCAACAAAAATTATACTAGTATCGCTGTTCCGTTTAGAAAAAAAACATATAAGCTGTTACTTCTTACCCAAAGGATCTTTATATCCAACAGACACAAAATATCCATTTGACTGTTCGAACTTACTTTCACTGCTGATCTGATGTCGAGGTAATTGCTGGATCGCCACCAAAACCCACCATCTCTTAAGCTAAAGTAGACTGAGCTAACCCCTATATTAGCATATTACTAAGATAAACAGAAGGCACTGTAGAATCATTTAGGACGTGAGCTTGTCAATCTGAATGTGGAGGGACACCAGCTTAGCCCCGGCCAGCAGCTTGGGCGGAACTATGAAGAAGGTCAGCTCCTGCACGGCGACGTCGCCGGGATCCCTGGTGCTTGTCACCTCCATTTCCACCTTGACGGCGTCGGTCCTGCCTTTGGGCTCCCCCGGCGGGCCGTTCGCCCATAGCTTGTCCACGTAGTGCGGCAGTGGGGACGCCCCCGCTCTGATGCAGACGATTGACACGGCGATAGGCATGCCGATGTCGAGCACGCCGCCGACCAAGAAAAACGTGTGGCCGTCCTCCTCCGCGAACAGCAAGAGCCGTGGCTCCGACAGTGGCACTTGCAGCTGGAGCGCCTTGCCATACTGGATCCTGTGCACGGGCATGGGATGCACGGTGCTGATATGGTGGGAGAGCACCGACGGCGGGCCTTCGTAGCCGCTGACGGGCACGGGGCATTTGCAAGGCGTGAGCGGACACACGCTCTGGTGATCGGCGAGCTTGTTGTAAGTGACGTAGAGCCCACAGCCTTCGTGCGGGCACTCCACCCTCATCGAGGAGAGGACGGCGTCCACCGCCGTGTTCCACACGTCGAAGCCACCGCCGCGCTCGCACTTCTGGCACTGCCGCTGGTTCCCGGGGCGCTCGACGCGGCAGTCCGTGCAAGCCAGGTGCCCTCCCTTGCACTGCACAAATCAATCGAACAACACATCAATCAAGAAACCTGCACCTTGCTCGATCAGCCGAACGGACAAGGTGTATTCGAACCTCATACACTGGAGGCTTCAAGGCGGAGGCACAAGGGGCAGTGGAGCAAGGTGAGGTCCATCGAGACCATAGAGAGCTCCATCGTCGGGTCCTGTTCCATCTGCATGATCTCGCCCTCCTCGTGCACAACCATCTCTCGCTTTATTAGGGCGGGGCATTACAAAGCTTTACCATCACATATTCATACTACGTCAAGGTGCATTAAATCAACACATGCAAGTATCAAAAGGAGAGTCACGGCATGCATGCATGCGTTGTAATTAATGCATCGGTAAACGCAAATTATTGAAATATATCGAGTGCAGTGCTTTGATGTGTCGCGTCAACTTGTACAAGACCGAGAAGTTTATTACTACAACGCCCTCTCGCCTTAACCGTACCTGCCTTTGGCTACATGACAGGTGGGCCACCGACCTGTTGGGCCCACCTGTCATGGATGCAAAGGCAGGAGCAGTAAGTCAATGAAGCTGTGTCCCTCCCTCGCCCATGAGCGTGGTGGCTGGCAGGACTAGGTGAAGCTTTCGTTCGCTACACGCTCTCCCTCCCGTACGTGGTGGACATGCGGCAGTTCAATCGGTGTCAGATGGCCAGAAGCATACTGTAGTACTCCTCCACTGCAGTAGTACTCCATCATTTTGTTCGAGTTCCCGAAGAGGCGAAGAGCCAAGCGCAGCCCGGACGCTCGTATGGCAGTTTCATGTGTAGAGTAGTCTAGGATAGCGCGTACCGTGCCTGTAAGCTTAAAATCGTTGGGGTCGGCTCCATGCTATATTTTTTGATTAAAATAATCTTCTGGCCCTACCTGTCATCCTGGTGATTCTAGTTTGCACGCTCATCTGGTCAAGACAGGAATATATATTTTAATTTGTGGTGGGGTAAATGTTAGAGGTTGCAGCAAATGGAGTATTGTACACTGCGGGTCTTTCAGCCAAGTTTAGAGGCGACTATGTGGGGCCAGTGCTATGATGTGTCGCGTCAACTCGTACAACGAGGAGAAGCTTGATTTTACTACTACACGCCTTCTCCCTCACCCATGCGTGCGGTGGCTCGCAGACGAGGACATGCTTTTGCTTATAGTACTACAGAAAGCTATTCCTCCCGCTCGCGGTGGACGGACATGCAGCAGTGGATTCGATACTGTAGAAGCAGTAGTAGTAACATCATTGTTCGTCTTCTCGAAGAGGCGAAGAGCCAAGTGCAACCCGAACGTGGCAGTTGCGAACCTTGGAGCACGCATATAGCCAGGCTCTTGCATGAGACAAAATTGCTATGTGAGCCCACTATTGTAGTACTCCCTCCGTCCGGAAATACTTGTCATCAAAATGAATAAAAGGGGATGTATCTAGATGTATATTAATTCTAGATACATCTTTTTTATCCATTTTGATGACAAGTATTTTCAAACGGAGGGAGTACTTGCTAGTATAGCCCTGTAAACAAGAAAGGAGTATTTGCCTTTCTAGAGATTTCAACAAGTGACTAGACTACACCGAGACGGAGTACATATGGAGCAAAATGAGTGAATCTACACCATAAATAAATACGTAGTTCTCTCGTTTTCCTCCCGCCCTTGGTCGCAGTGCACAATATTGAGTATACTAGTACTATCATCTTGAAATTTACGAAGTCAACATAGGCACCTCGTCGTCGACGGGAACGTCTCCTAACACGCGATAGGCGCGAGCGGTAGTCGCCTCCATAGGTGCTTGAATGCCAAGGAGGGAGAGGGTAGCGGTTCCCAAGACGTTGAACAGTCAATGATGCATCCTCAAATTCCTCTACATGTAGAGGGAATTAATTGGAGAAGCAGAATAGAGCCAGCACGATGTGAATGCAACAGAGTTTGGATTCTCATATAAAGGTGCCCCACCACTCCAATCCATCTACTCCTTAGTATCTGCGCAACACTACTCACTCCAATCCAAGACCAAGTGACTAGAAGCCAGAAGCACTTATGGAGGCGATGGACGCGAGCGGCAGTCGGCTGTGCCAAATCTTCCAAGGCGCCGGCCTGTGGCCCCGCACCGTGCAGCGTTTCCAGATGGTGCTGGCGACCACCGGCGTCGTAGCCCTCGCCGATGCCGGCTTCGCCTCTTGCATGGACGACATGATGGTCAACTCCATCCGCAAGTTCGCCGCCGTCAAGAAGCGCGCGGACGACCTTGCCGTACTGCTCCAGCCCGCGCCCCTAGGCTCCTCATTGCCTGCCACCCTCATCGGCCTCCATGGTGATGAACTCTTTCAAGCCCTGGTGGCCCTGCAGTTGCCGGAGGTCATGATGAAGAATGTGCACCTCGAGGCCGCGCTCGTCGCGCAGCGCCTCGGCATGCAAGGAACCGTCGACCTGCACATCCACGTCTACAAGGAAATCGTCTACATAGGCCACTACAAGGCCAGCGAGGACAGAAAGACGTTGGCCTTCTTCCAGCAGCTGGAATCTTTGGACGCCATTGTTCAGAATCACGTCGACCTAGCCACGAAAGCCACTGCTACTTAGCCGCCATTCAGTGGGTCGGTGCCCTGAGTCGAGGTGGTGGACGTCGTAGATGGATGCATCTCTTCTTCTTGCCTCCTGTAACCAGCACTGCATCGCCTCGTGGCCTTAATGTTTTATTAGTATAGGAGTATATGGAATTTTTATTCCAGTAGTAACGTTTTCACTGTGAGGTGGGGCCGCAGTTGAGCAAACCGACCATCGGAAAATCCCCACCCCGCCCACCGGGCGTCGGCTGAGTTTAGAATTAGAAGAGAGAAATGAGGGAGAAGAGCTAGCTGTAGCACAAACACTGTTGTCAGATGGGACTCGCGTTGATAGAATAGGAGTACTGAGCACTCGTACCTCCTTTTTTAGAAAAAAGCAGTCGTATGTCTAGTACTACCACTAGTTGGGTGCGTGCAACCTATACCTGTCATCACTTTAGGTCTCCTTTTCGAACCGCAGCTACGCTTCACCGTACATATTTTTTCATGCATTTATCATCCTATATGTACTCCTAGGCTATTTCCACGTGCTCCCTTTCACCGACATGTGGGACATAGAGCATCTGGGTCGTAGTGCATGCATGACTCGGAGCATATGCCGGGGTACTTTACATTTCAGACCTCACGAATTACATGCAAACCCCCCGCAGAAGAATAAATAAATAAATGAATTACTACATGAAACCGGATTATTTTCGTACAAACCGGAGCACGTTCATTAAATTTTGGACATAACACGTTTATAAAAAAATACCAGACCTAAACCAGTCTAAGGGCCTCTTTGATTCGCAAGATACTGAAAACACAGAAATGGGGAAAGTATGATGGCGATGAACCGAGACGAGGAGAACTCTACTAACTCAGTTAGAGGTTAGAGTTAGATTCTAACCCTGAACTAACTCTAAACCAAAGAGGTGTATGGATGGCAGTGTTAGATTGACAATAAATGTTCTTTCTCAATCACTGCGCAACACTGCTCACTCCAATCCAAGACCAAGTGACCAGAAGCCAGAAGCACCTATGGACGCGATGGTCGCGAGCAGCAGTCGGCTGTGCCAAATCATCCAAGGCGCCGGCCTGCGGCCCCGCACCGCGCAGCATTTCCAGACGGTGCTGGCGACCGCCGGCGTCGTAGCCCTCGCCGACGCCGGCTTCGCCTCTCGCATGGACGACATGATGGTCAACTCTATCCGCAAGTTCGCCGCCATCAAGAAGCATGTAGCGAAAGCTCCTACTAGTCCTGCCAGCCACCACGCTCATGCGCGAGGGAGGTACGCAGCTTCATTGACTTTGTAGAAGGTTATGCAACTCACGATATATTGATCGGGTGCAATATGCACGTATATATAAGTACAAAGGGTAGCCACGTCCTCAACTATACATGGAAGGAGGAGGGCTTGTTGTACAAGAAATACACATATGTATCTACATCTCAACACCCCCCCGCAGTCGAAGCGGCACCATGGTCGACGCAAAGACTGGATCGGAACTCCTCGAAAGACACGGTAGACAAGCCCTTTGTCATGATGTCAGCAAATTGTTGAGACGTAGGGACATGCAGCACGCGTACATGACCAAGAGCTACCTGTTCGCGAACAAAATGGATATCAATCTCAATGTGCTTGGCGCGTCGATGATGAACCGGGTTGGCAGAGAGGTAGACCGTAGAAACATTGTCACAGTAGACAATCGTGGCCTTGTCAACCGGAGACAAGAGCTCATGCAGAAGCTGACGAAGCCAGGAACACTCGGCGACGACGTTGGCAACGGCGCGGTACTCCGCTTCAGCACTGGAGCGGGAGACAACGGGCTGTCGCTTGGACGACCAGGAGATAAGTGATGGTCCAAGATAGACGCAATAACCAGAGGTCGAGCGGCGCGTGTCAGGGCAACCGGCCCAATCGGCGTCAGAATAAGCCGTCAGATCCATAGATGATGAAGCCTGAAGTGACAGCCCAAGATCCAAGGTGCCACGGATATAGCGCAGAATGCGCTTGACTGCGGTCCAGTGAGCATCATGGGGAGCATGCATATGAAGGCACACCTGCTGAACAGCGTACTGGAGCTCCGGACGAGTAAGAGTGAGGTACTGAAGAGCACCAACAATCGACCTGTAGAATGGAGCATCTGAAGCAGGAGAACCATCTGTGGCAGAGAGCTTGGCCTTCGTATCGACAGGTGTGGCAGCCGGTTTGCAATTAAGCATCCCGGCACGGTCCAGAAGCTCATGAGCATACTTCCGCTAATGAAGAAAGAAGCCATCTGCTCCACGAATAACCTCGATCCCGAGGAAATAGTGCAGAGGACCTAAGTCCTTAATGGCAAACTCAGCACGAAGATGATCCGTGAGCTGTCGAAGAAGGGCAGTCGAGCATGCTGTCAAGATGATGTCGTCGACATAAAGCAGCGGAAAAGCAGTAGCATCACCCTGGTGGTAGACAAATAGTGAAGCATCAGAGCGAGTGGAGCGGAAGCCAAGCTGAGTAAGAAATGCTGCGATGCGCTGGTACCACGCGCGAGGAGCTTGCTTGAGCCCGTACAGAGATCGAGAAAGCAAGCACACATGATCCGGAGAAGACTCATCCACGAACCCAGTCGGCTGCTGACAGAACACCTGTTCCTCAAGATGCCCATGAAGAAAAGCATTCAAAACATCCATCTGGTGCACGGGCCAGGAGCGAGAGACCGCTAGCTGAAGGACAGGCCGAATCGTCCCGGGTTTGACAACCGGGGCGAAAGTGTCTGTGAAGTCAACGCCTGCTCGTTGACGAAAACCCCGAACGACCCAACGGGCCTTGTGTCGGTCAAGAGTACCATCCGGATGAAACTTGTGCTTGAACACCCACTTCCCGGTGATGATGTTGGCCCGAGGGGGACGGGGAACGAGCTGCCAAGTGTGATTGCGTTGCAATGCGTCAAATTCCTCCTTCATCGCGGCGAACCACATGGGATCACGAAGCGCAGAACGGGCGGAGGTCGGCAGGGGTGACGGTGACGAGGAAGACGTCGAAGCCACGCAGGTGTACTCATCCGGAGGGTAGCGAGTGCTCGGCCGATGGACACCCAGGCGCGACCGAGTGACAGGGCCAGAGGGTGGTGGCACAACAGCAGACACCGGGGCCGGCGCCAAACCCGGCGGCAAAGAAGCCGGCGACACGCCCGGCTGCGAAGAAGTCGGGGAAGAAGCGGGCGATCCCGGCGGGCGAGCTGGCACAACAGCCAGCAAGATCGGCGAGGCTGGCGCTGAAGCCCACGAAGAAGAGGCCGGAGAGGCCGGCTCAGAAGCCGGCGCGTCGCCCGGTGATGAAGCAGCTGGAGAGGCCGGCGCAGAGGCCGGCGCGGGGCCCGGCGATGAAGCAGCCGGGGAGGCCGGCGTGGAGGCCGACGTGGAGGCCGGCTCGTAGGTCGGTGAGCCAGGCGAAGCAGCGGGCAGGAGCCGGAGTGCCGTGCGTCCAGGGGGCGCCCTACGCCGTGGGGCAAAGCCAGGGCGGACAGGGTCGGCCAAAGAGGGGCCGGGCGCCGATGAAGAAGCCGCCTGATGTTCCTGTTTAAAAGGAAAACACAACTCGTCGAAATAAACGTGTCGGGATGTGATGACACGGTGGGAAACCGGATCATAGCATCTATAGCCCTTGGTGTTAGCCGGGTAACCGAGGAAGACACACGGAAGGGAACGAGGGGCAAGTTTATGAGGAGAGGTGGCGGCAATACTAGGATAACAAAGACAACCGAAAATACGAAGACCGTCGTATGAAGGAGGAGACCCGAAGAGGAGGTGGTGAGGTGTAAAGTTCCACCGGGTGCGACAGGGACGAAGGTTAATGAGTAGGGTGGCAGTAGCGAGAGCGTCGGGCCAGAAGCGAGGTGGCATGTATGCGTGGAAGAGGAGGGTACGGACGCAATCGTTAAGAGTGCGAAGAATGCGTTCCGCCCGACCATTCTGCTGTGAAGTATATGGACAGGTAAGACGAAAAACAGTGCCATGTGTGGAGAGAAGATTGCGGATGGTGGTGTTGTCGAATTCTTTTCCGTTGTCAGTTTGCAAAGCTAGAATGGGACGACCAAATTGCGTAGATACGTAAGAGTAGAAGGCCGTAAGAGTGGCAGCAACTTCGGACTTCTTACGTAATGGAAAGGTCCACACAAAGTGAGAGTAGTCATCCAAAATAACAAGATAATATGAGAATCCAGTATTACTAGCAACAGGAGAGGTCCAGACATCACTATGGATTAACTCAAAGGGTAACGACGCAACCGTGGATGAAGCACTAAAGGGAAGGCGAACATGTTTGCCCAGACGGCATGCGTGACAAGAGTGCGCATCCGTTTTATTACATGTAAAAGAAAAATCCCTAATAATGTGACGAAGAGCGGTGGAGCTAGGATGACCGAGACGGGCGTGCCAAAGATCAACGCCGGCGGAGAGTGCAACTGGTCCAGCATGTGAAGATGATGGAGGCTGGACGGAGTATGTATCGCCGGGACTATCACAGCGGTGAAGAACCATCCGGGTGAGGGCGTCCTTAACAGAAAAACCAACTTCGTCAAATTCCACAGTTACAGAGTTATCTCGAGAAAGTTTACGAACACAGACTAAATTCTGAATGACTTCAGGAGACACAAGAACATTATTGAGATAAAGTGGTCTAGAGTTCGAAGGAAAACTGGTAGAACCAATATGAGTGATAGGGAGACCAGCACCATTACCGACAATGATACGAGAAGAAGTGTGAATAGGAGACGCAGAAGAGAGGTTACCCGGGTAAGCGGCCATGTGCGAAGACGCACCGGTGTCCATAAACCAATCGCCACCGCCGGAATAAGTCCCGACCGGAGGCTGCTGATGAAGAGCAGCAAGTAGGGCCGGATCATAAGAGACCGGCGCGGGATAGCCGGGGGAGCCGGTCACGCCTGTGTTGGTGGTTGGCCCGCCATAGCCAACCGGAGCAGGAGAGTAGTAGGCCGGTGGAGCGACCGGACCGGGTTGCGGACCGGCGAAGAAGGCATGATGGCTGGAGGGACCGGGCCCAAGGAGGCTTGGAGCGGGTGGGCGGGGCACGGGCATGGTGTAGGCGTGCACAAACCCTGTCCAGGGGTTGTGGCCACCCCCCCAAGGCGGCGTCGGCTGCTGCTGGACAGGCCCGGGGCGCGGCTGTTGCTGCTGCGTCTGGCCTTTGCCGCGGCCGCGGCGCCTCTGGCGCTGATGCTGCTGGGGGCTGCTGCTGCGGCAGTTGTTGAGGAAGAGCCGCAGGAGGAGCCGGTGGCCGCTGCTGGTAGGGGGCGCCGTAGGCACCTTGCGGCGCGGAAGGCGCCGGTGGCCGTGGCGCCTGGTACGGCGCTGGGAAGCTGGGAGGCGCGCCTGAGGGCGCGGGGCCACCGCGCGAGTAGCCAGCGGCGAAGGCGGTATGAACGGCACGGGAGCGAAGATGCTTCAACCGGCGTTCCTCGAGACGAAGATAAGCCGCCGCCCGCTCGTAGGTAGGGTTCGCCATGAGGGTGAGGTTGGAGGCGGCGTTGCCGAGATCCTCATTGAGGCCGGCGATGAGGGTGGAGAGGAGCAACTCGTCGCCCACCTTGAAGCCGATGTCATTGAGCTCGTCGGAGAGGGTCTTGAGTCGCATGCAGAAGGCGTCGACGGAGGAGTCGTTTTGATGGCACCCGAAGAACTCCTACTGCAGGAAGACGATCCGTTGGAGCTTGTTGTCGGTGAAGAGGCCGACGATCTTGTTCCACACCGTGCATGCATCATCCTTGTCGCGAACGACGGTGTGGAAGATGTCATTGGACACGGTGAGGAAGAGCCACCTGATGATGGTGGCGTCGATCGCTAGCCAGTCGGCGTCACGGTTCAGGACGAAGAGGTTGGCTGTGCCGTCGATGTGGTCCTGCAGGTTATACTCACGAAAGAGGAGATTGAAGTATGTCTTCCAAGCATAAAAATTCGCCTCGTTGTGGGAGAGGATGACCGGAACGCGATGTTCGATGGGAACATCACGGATGTAGGCAGGATCGGGAAGAGTGGCGGCGGTGGAGCCGGCGGAAGAGTCGAAGGGATTCAGCGGCTTCACGACCGGAGGAGTAGAGGCGGCGGACCGGTCGGAGAGGTTGGATCCTGACATGGCAGGAGCTAGGGTTAGGGGCGGCCCGGGCGGGTTAGGGTTTGTAGTGGCTAGGGGTGGGAGAGGCGCGAGGTGATCGCGGGGGCGGGAGCGAAAGCGGTGGGGAAGGTGGCACGGCGGCGGCGAGTAGTCGGCGGCGCGGGCGTGCGAGGGAACTAGCGGCGGCGGCTGGGAAGCGACGGCGACGCGGCTAGGGTAGAGGATCGGAGGAAGGCTGATACCATGTAGAAGGTTATGCAACTCACGATATATTGATCGGGTGCAATATGCACGTATATATAAGTACAAAGGGTAGCCACGTCCTCAACTATACATGGAAGGAGGAGGGCTTGTTGTACAAGAAATACACATATGTATCTACATCTCAACAGACTTACTGCTCCTGCCTTTGCGTCTATGACAGGTGGGCCCAACAGGTGGTTGGCCCACCTGTCATGCAGCCAAAGGCAGGTGTAGTTAAGGCACTGGAGCTCAGTCCGCGAGGGAGAGGGCGTTGTAGTAATCAAACTTCTCGGTCTTGTACGAGTTGACTCGACACATCAAAGCACTGCACTCGATATAAGTCTTTTTACACATTTCAATTGGACTACTACATATGGATGTATCTAGACATATTTTGCTTCGTATGTAGTCACTTGTTGCAATCTCTAAAAAGACTTATATTTGGAAACGGAGGGAGTACAACGCATGCATGCATGTCGTGACTTCCCTTTTGATACTTGCATGTGTTGATTTGATGCACCTTGCCAAATTTTGACTATAAATTTAACTAGCCAAATTTTCATGCATGTCACAAAAAATTACGGGGCTGTTTGGATTGTGACTATGTTTGTCTTATGTTGCCACATTATTTTTCCCACAGTTGCCTAACTTGAGTTGCTCAAATTGTTAGACACACTTTGGCTTGCCTAAGGGAATCTTGCCACACTTTTTGTGTCTATGACATGTGGGGTTCACTGCTAATAAAAAAAATCTTGTCTTAGGTGTGGCTAATAAAAAAGACTTATATTTAGGAACGGAGGGAGTAGAAAATATAAATAATAATGCATGTTGGGGCAACCCACGTTTTCGATAATTTTAGCCGTGGACTTGTTCACAATTTTTACAAGGGGTGGTTGTTCATTTAATGGAGGGACTTGTAGCAGACTTGAACGATACAAAGTGCGACCTGGCACACCGTAACACCACTTGGAACAAGCGGGTAGCTATCTCAAAAAACAATCAACAACTAAAAAACGGCGACCTGGCACGTAGTACACAATTTTAAACGATTGTTTTGATGGAGTGAAACAGGGAAACTACCCCACTACGTATATATAGGCCGGAGCCCCCGCGCTTGCTTGCTAGGTTGCTCTATTCACACACTCTCATCCTCTCCAGATCTAAATAAGATAGGGGTGGTAACACTGTCTTTCTCCTTTCAAAAAACACTGTCTTTCTATCCTCACCGCTGGTTACAGATCCGGATGTATCCCCCTCCGCCGGTGAAGGGGAGGAGCGGCAGCGTTTAGGCCGTCGTCGACAGCGAGGGAGGAGACCCACTCCCGTCCACACCATTATCTCCGGCCGAGCGCCGGCGCGGGAGGTCCTCCGATCCCTTCGTTGTTGCCCTAGTTTGGGCGGATCCGGCCTCCCGCCGCCCACCTATCGACATCCCGACGACCTTCAGGTATATCTTCCTTCGAAACCGCCTTAGCTGTACTTCCCCAGCTTGCTACGTCATTGCATGTGCATCATTTTCTACCTCTCAGCCCCTCTCGATCGTGTTGGAAATATGCCCTAGAGGCAATAATAAATTGGTTATTATTATATTTCCTTGTTCATGATAATCGTTTATTATCCATGCTAGAAGTGTATTCATAGGAAACTCAGATACATGTGTGGATACATAGACAACACCATGTCCCTAGTAAGCCTCTAGTTGACTAGCTCGTTGATCAATAGATGGTTACGGTTTCCTGACCATGGACATTGGATGTCGTTGATAACGGGATCACATCATTAGGAGAATGATGTGATGGACAAGACCCAATCCTAAGCCTAGCACAAGATCGTGTAGTTCGTTTGTTAAGAGCTTTTCTAATGTCAAGTATCATTTCCTTAGACCATGAGATTGTGCAACTCCCGGATACCGTAGGAATGCTTTGGGTGTACCAAACGTCACAACGTAACTGGGTGGCCATAAAGGTGCACTACAGGTATCTCCGAAAGTGTCTGTTGGGTTGGCACGAATCGAGACTGGGATTTGTCACTCCGTGTAAACGGAGAGGTATCTCTGGGCCCACTCGGTAGGACATCATCATAATGTGCACAATGTGACCAAGGAGTTGATCACGGGATGATGTGTTACGGAACGAGTAAAGAGACTTGCCAGTAACGAGATTGAACAAGGTATCGGGATATCGACGATCGAATCTCGAGAAAGTAACATACCGATTGACAAAGGGAATTGTATACGGGATTGATTGAATCCCTGACATCGTGGTTCATCCGATGAGATCATCGTGGAACATGTGGGAGCCAACATGGGTATCCAGATCCCGCTGTTGGTTATTGGCCGGAGAATGTCTCGGTCATGTCTGCATGGTTCCCGAACCCGTAGGGTCTACACACTTAAGGTTCGATGACGCTAGGGTTATAGGGAATAGATATACGTGGTTACTGAATGTTGTTCGGAGTCCCGGATGAGATCCTGGACGTCACGAGGAGTTCCGGAATGGTCCGGAGGTAAAGATTTATATATGGGAAGTCCTGTTTTGGTCACCGGAAAAGTTTCGGGTGCTATCGGTAATGTACCGGGACCACCGGGAGGGTCCCAGGGGTCCACCAGGTGGGGCCACTGGCCCTAGAGGGCTGCGTGGGCCAAGTGTGGGAAGGGACCAGCCCCTAGGTGGGTTGGTGCGCCTCCCACAAGGGGCCCAGGGCGCAGGAAGGGGGGGAAGGGGGAAACCCTAGGCTCAGATGGGCCTAAGGCCCATCTAGTGGGGCGCCCCCCTCTCTTCCCCCCTTGGCCACCCCCCCAAGTCCCATCTAGGGCTGGCCGCACCCCTTGGGGGGGGAACCCTAGATGGGGGCGCAGCTCCTCCCCCTCCCCTATATATAGTGGGGGTTTTGGGGCTGCCATACACATGAGAACACATCTCCCTCATGGCGCAGCCCAACCCTTCTTCCTACTCCTCTCCCGCGGTGCTTGGCGAAGCCCTGCAGGATTGCCACGCTCCTCCACCACCACCACACCGTCGTGCTGCTGCTGGATGGAGTCTTCCCCAACCTCTCCCTCTCTCCTTGCTGGATCAAGGCGTGGGAGACGTCACCGGGCTGCACGTGTGTTGAACGCGGAGGCACCGTTCTTCGGTGCTTAGATCGGAATCAACCGCGATCTGAATCGCTACGAGTACGACTCCTTCATCCACGTTCTTGCAACGCTTCCGCATCGAGATCTACAAGGGTATGTAGATGCACTCTCCTTCCCCTCGTTGCTAGGTTACTCCAACAGTGGCATCATGAGCTAGGTCTATGCGTAGTTTCTATGCACGAGTAGAACACAAAGTAGTTGTGGGCGTCGATTTTGTCAATTTACTTGCCGTTACTAGTCTTATCTTGATTCGGCGGCATCGTGGGATGAAGCGGCCCGGACCGACCTTACACGTACTCTTACGTGAGACAGGTTCCACCGACTGACATGCACTAGTTGCATAAGGTGGTTAGCGGGTGTCTGTCTCTCCCACTTTAGTCGGATCGGATTCGATGAAAAGGGTCCTTATGAAGGGTAAATAGAAATTGGCATATCACGTTGTGGCTTTTGCATAGGTAAGAAACGTTCTTGCTAGAAACCCATAGCAGCCACGTAAAACATGCAACAACAATTAGAGGACGTCTAACTTGTTTTTGCAGGGTATGTTATGTGATGTGATATGGCCAAAAGGATGTGATGAATGATATATGTGATGTATGAGATTGATCATGTTCTTGTAATAGGAATTACGACTTGCATGTCGATGAGTATGACAACCGGCAGGAGCCATAGGAGTTGTCTTAATTTATTGTATGACCTGCGTGTCAATGAAAACGCCATGTAATTACTTTACTTTATTGCTAACCGTTAGCCATAGTAGTAGAAGTAATAGTTGGCGAGACAACTTCATGAAGATACGATGATGGAGATCATGGTGTCATGCCGGTGACGAAGGTGATCATGCCACGCCTCGAAGATGGAGATCTAAGGCGCAAGATGATATTGGCCATATCACGTCACTTTATGATTTGCATGTGATGTTTGTCATGTTTACATCTTATTTGCTTAGAACGACGGTAGCATAAATAAGATGATCCCTCACTAAAATTTCAAGAGACGTGTTCCCCCTAACTGTGCACCGTTGCGAAGGTTCGTTATTTCGAAGCACCATGTGATGATCGGGTGTGATAGATTCTAACGTTCGAATACAACGGGTGTTGACGAGCCTAGCATGTACAGACATGGCCTCGGAACACATGCAAAACACTTAGGTTGACTTGACGAGCCTAGCATGTACAGACATGGCCTCGGAACACAAGTGATCGAAAGGTCGAACATGAGTCGTATAGTAGATGCGATCAACATGGAGATGTTCACCGATGATGACTAATCCGTCTCACGTGATGATCGGACACGGCCTAGTTTGACTCGGATCATGTATCACTTAGATGACTAGAGGGATGTCTATCTGAGTGGGAGTTCATTAAATAATCAGATGAACTTCATTATCATGAACATAGTCAAAAGGTCTTTGCGAATTATGTCATAGCTTACGCTTTAGTTCTACTGTTTAAGATATGTTCCTAGAGAAAATTTAGTTGAAAGTTGGTAGTAGCAATTATGCGGACTGGGTCCGTGAACTGAGGATTGTCCTCATTGCCGCACAGAAGGCTTATGTCCTTAATGCACCGCTCAGTGTGCTGAACCTCAGCGTCGTCTGTAGATGTTGCGGAACATCTGACATACACGTTTTGATGACTACTTGATAGTTCAGTGCGTAATGCTAACGGTTTAGAATTGTGGCACCAAAGACGTTTTGAAACGTCGCAGAACATATGAGATGTTCCGAAGACTGAAATTGGGATTTCAGACTAGTGCCCACGTCAAGAGGTATGAGACCTCTGACAAGTTTCTTAAGCCTGCAAACTAAGGGAGAAAAGCTCAATCGTTGAGCATGTGCTCAGATTGTCTGAGTACTACAATCGCTTGCATCGAGTGGGAGTTAATCTTCCAGTGAGATAGTGATGGTTCTCCATAGTCACTGCCACCAAGCTATTAGAGCTTCGTGGTGAACTATAACATATCAGGGATAGACATGATGATCCTTGAGCAACTCGCGATGTTTGACACCGCGAAAGTAGAAATCAAGAAGGAGCATCAATTGTTGATGGATAGTAAAACCACTAGTTTCTAGAAGGGCAAGGGCAAAAGGGATACTTCATGAAACAGCAAATCATTTGCTGCTCTAGTGAAGAATCCCAAGGTTGAACCCAAACCCAAGACTAAGTGCTTCTGTAATGAGGGGAACGGTCACTGAAGCAGAACTACCCTAGATACTTGGTAGATGAGAAGGCAGGCAGGGTCGACAGAAGTATATTGGATATACATTATATGAATGTGTACTTTACTAGTACTCCTAGTAGCACCAGGGCATTAGATACCGGTTCGGTTGCTAAGTGTTGGTAACTCGAAATAAAAGGCTACGGAATAAACGGAGACTAGCTAAAGGAGAGATGACGATATGTGTTGGAAGTGTTTCCAAGGTTGATGTGATCAAGCATCGCATGCTCCCTCTACCATCGAGATTGGTGTTAAACCTAAATAATTGTTATTTGGTGTTTACGTTGAGCATAGACATGATTGGATTATGTTTATCGCAATACGGTTATTCATTTAAGAAGAATAATGGTTACTCTGTTTATTTGAATAATACCTTCAATGGTCTTGCACCTAAAATGAATCTCGATCGTAGTGATACACATGTTCATGCCAAAAGTAATGATAGTACCACATACTTGTGGCACTGCTATTCGAGTCATATTGGGATAAAATGCATGAAGAAGCTCCATGTAGATGGATCTTTGGACTCACTCGTTTTTGGAAGGATTGAGACATGCGAACCATGTCTATTGGTATATATGCATGAAGAAACTCCATGCAGATGGATCGTTTGGACTCACTTGATTTTGTATCACTTGAGACATGCAAATCATACCACATGGGCAAGATGACTAAAAAGCCTCGGTTTCAGTAAGATGGAACAAGAGAGCAACTTGTTGGAAGTAATACATTTGATGTGTGCAGTCCAATGAGTGCTGAGGCACGCAGTGGATATCGATATGTTCTTACTTCACAGATGATTTGAGTAGATGCTGAGAATATTTACTTGATGAAACACAAGTCTGAATTATTGAAAGGTTCAAGTAATTTCAGAGTGAAGTTGAAGATCGTCGTGACAATAGGATAAAATGTCTATGATATGATCATAGAGATATCTGAGTTACGAGTTTGGCACACAATTAAGACATTGTGGAAAGTGTTTCACAATTAATACCGCCTGGAACACCACAGTGTGATGGTGTGTCCGAACATCATAACTGCACCCTATTGGATATGGTGCATACCATGATGTCTCTTATCGAATTACCACTATCGTTTATGGGTTAGGCATTAGAGACAACCGCATTCACTTTAAATAGGGCACCACGCAATTCCATTGAGACGACACCGTTTAGAGAAACCTAAGTTGTCGTTTCTTAAAAGTTTGGGGCTGCGATGCTTATGTGAAAAAGTTTCAGGCTGATAAGCTCGAACCCAAAGCGGATAAATGCATCTTCGTAGAATACCCAAAACAGTTGGGTATACCTCCTATTTCAGATCCGGAAGCAAGGTGATTGTTTCTAGAAACAGGTCCTTTCTCGAGGAAAAGTTTCTCTCGAAAGAATTGAGTGGGAGGATGGTGGAGACTTGATGAGGTTATTGAACCGTCACTTCAACTAGTGTGTAGCAGGGCACAGGAAGTTGTTCATGTGGCAACTATACCAATTGAAGTGGAAGCTTATGATAGTGATCATGAAACTTCGGATCAAGTCACTACCAAACCTCGTAGGTCGACAAGGATATGTACTACTCCTGAGTGGTACGGTAATCCTGTCTTAGATATCATGTTGTTAGACAATACTGAACCTACGAGCTATGGAGAAGCGATGGTGGGCCCATATTCCGACAAATGGTTAGAAGCCATGAAATCCGAGATAGGATCCATGTATCAGAACAAAGCATGGACTTTGGTGAACTTGCCCGATGATCGGCAAGCCATTGAGATAAATGGATCTTTAAGAAGAAGACGGACGTGGACGGTAATGTTACCGTCCATGAAGATCGACTTGTGGCAAAGAGTATTTTCACAAGTTCAAGGAGTTGACTACGATGAGATTTTCTCATCCGTAGCGATGCTTGAGTCCGTCGGAATCATGTTAGCATTAGCTGCATTTATGAAATCTGGCAGATGGATGTCAAAACAAGTTTCCTTACCAGTTTTCGTAAGGAAAGGTTGTATGTGATACAATCAGAAAGGTTTTGTCGATCCTAAGGATGCTAAAAGGTATGCTAGCTCCAGTGATCCTTCTAAGGACTGGAGCAAGCATCTCGGAGTTGGAATGTACGCTTTGATGAGATGATCAAAGTTTTTGGGTTTATACAAAGTTTGTTAGAAACTTGTATTTACAATAAAGTGAGTGGGAGCGCTGCAACATTTCTGATAAGTATGTGTGAATGACATATTGTTGATCCGAAATGATGTAAAATTTCTGGAAAGCATAAAGGGTTGTTTGAAAGGAGTTTTTCAAAGGAAGACCTGGATAAAGCTGCTTACATATTGGGCATCAAGATCTATAGAGATAGATCAAGACGCCTGATGATACTTTCAAAGAACGCACACCTTGACATGATTTTGAAAGAGTTCAAAATAGATCAGCAAAGAAGGAGTTCTTGGCTATGTTACAAGGTGTGAGTATTGAGTAAGACTCAAGACCTGACCACAGCAGAAGAGAGAGAAAGGACGAAGGTCGTCCCCTATGCTTCGGACGTAGGCTCTACAGTATGCTATGCTGTGTACCGCACATGAAGTGTGCCTTGCCATGAGTTGGTCAAGGGGTACAATAGTGATCCCGGAATGGATCACATGACAGCGGTTCGTCGATTATGGAGGTGAAAAGGAGTTCATCGTAAGGGTTACGTCGATGCGAACTTTGACACTAATCCGGATGACTCTGAGTAGTAAACCGGATTCGTATAGTAGAGCAGTTATTTGAAATGGCTCCAAATAGCGCGTGGTAGCATCCACAAGATGACATAGATATTCGTAAAGCACACACGGATCTGAAAGGTTCAGACCCATTGACTAATAACCTCTCTCACAAGCATAACATGATCAAACCAGAACTCATCGAGTGTTAATCACATAGTGATGTGAACTAGATTGTTGACTCTAGTAAACTCTTTGGATGTTGGTCACATGGTGATGTGACCTGTCAGTGTTAATCACATGGTGATGTGAACTAGATTATTGACTCTAGTGCAGGTGGGAGACTGTTGGAAATATGCCCTAGAGGCAATAATAAATTGGTTATTATTATATTTCCTTGTTCATGATAATCGTTTATTATCCATGCTAGAATTGTATTGATAGGAAACTCAGATACATGTGTGGATACATAGACAACACCATGTCCCTAGTAAGCCTCTAGTTGACTCTCTCGTTGATCAATAGATGGTTACGGTTTCCTGACCATGGACATTGGATGTCGTTGATAACGGGATCACATCATTAGGAGAATGATGTGATGGACAAGACCCAATCCTAAGCCTAGCACAAGATCGTGTAGTTCGTTTGTTAAGAGCTTTTCTAATGTCAAGTATCATTTCCTTAGACCATGAGATTGTGCAACTCCCGGATACCGTAGGAATGCTTTGGGTGTACCAAACGTCACAACGTAACTGGGTGGCCATAAAGGTGCACTACAGGTATCTCCGAAAGTGTCTGTTGGGTTGGCACGAATCGAGACTGGGATTTGTCACTCCGTGTAAACGGAGAGGTATCTCTGGGCCCACTCGGTAGGACATCATCATAATGTGCACAATGTGACCAAGGAGTTGATCACGGGATGAAGTGTTACGGAACGAGTAAAGAGACTTGCCGGTAACGAGATTGAACAAGGTATCGGGATACCGACGATCGAATCTCGGGCAAGTAACATACCGATTGACAAAGGGAATTGTATACGGGATTGATTGAATCCCCGACATCGTGGTTCATCCGTTGAGATCATCGTGGAACATGTGGGAGCCAACATGGGTATCCAGATCCCGCTGTTGGTTATTGGCCGGAGAATGTCTCGGTCATGTCTGCACGGTTCCCGAACCCGTAGGGTCTACACACTTAAGGTTCGATGACGCTAGGGTTATAGGGAATAGATATACGTGGTTAGCGAATGTTGTTCGGAGTCCCGGATGAGATCCTGGACGTCACGAGGAGTTCTGGAATGGTCCGGAGGTAAAGATTTATATATGGGAAGTCCTGTTTTGGTCACCGAAAAAGTTTCGGGTGCTATCGGTAATGTACCGGGACCACCGGGAGGGTCCCGGGGGTCCACTGGCCCCAGAGGGCTGCGTGGGCGAAGTGTGGGAAGGGACCAGCCCCTAGGTGGGCTGGTGCGCCTCCCACAAGGGGCCCAGGGCGCAGGAAGGGGGGGAAGGGGGAAACCCTAGGCTTAGATGGGCCTAAGGCCCATCTAGTGGGGCGCCCCCCTCTCTTCCCCCCTTGGCCGCCCCCCAAGTCCCATCTAGGGCCGGCCGAACCCCTTGGGGGGGGAACCCTAGATGGGGTGCAGCCCCTCCCCCTCCCCTATATATAGTGGGGGTTTTGGGGCTGCCATACACATGAGAACACATCTCCCTCATGGCGCAGCCCTACCCTTCTTCCTCCTCCTCTCCCGCGGTGCTTGGCGAAGCCCTGCAGGATTGCCACGCTCCTCCACCACCACCACGCCGTCGTGCTGCTGCTGGACGGAGTCTTCCCCAACCTCTCCCTCTCTCCTTGCTGGATCAAGGCGTGGGAGACGTCACCGGGCTGCACGTGTGTTGAACGCGGAGGCACCGTTCTTCGGTGCTTAGATCGGAATCAACCGCGATCTGAATCGCTACGAGTACGACTCCTTCATCCGCGTTCTTGCAATGCTTCCGCATCATGATCTACAAGGGTATGTAGATGCACTCCCCTTCCCCTCGTTGCTAGATTACTCCATAGATTGATCTTGGTGATGCGTAGAAATTTTTTGAATTTCTGCTACGTTCCCCAACAGATGGGATGGTCCAACGTCACCTTTTTTCTATTGTTAGAGGTAAAGCTACTTCATGGAGTCGAATCTTGTACTTGGTTCAAACAAGAAATAAAGTGGGGGTGGGGGAATTTAGTAGTATGTAGTACATCGGACTTGGTACAAACAGGAAGGAAAGGAGGTGAAAGTAGTACAGACTGGTCATCCAACCGGTCTCTTGGTCGAAAAGGGAAATATAGGGGTAAGGCTGTACACAGTGGTATGACCAGGACTAGATTTGCTATCCACACATAGGAGTAGGTGGCTAGAGTGAACAAAAATGGGACCAACCCAGATATGTTTCTTGGATGTTTGTTTCTCGGGGCAACAAACTATGAATCACCACTTTATGCCCCTGTTTAGGTACATGGTGCTGGACTGCTGGTGCACCCACTGTCCCATGCCCTTATACCAAATATTTAGCTGCTCTTAATCTAATGCCCCTGGTAAAAATGAAGCCATGCCACTGTTATAAGCCATGACAAGTTTAGCCAAATGTTTTTGCCTGTAATTGTTTGAGACTCTGACTGTTTTCTCTGTAGCTTTTTGTGCAAACAGGGATATCCATTTCACCATGTTGCTGTTGTGACCTTTTGGTGCACTGCACAAAACTCTTCTTAAAAGAAGTGACTTTTGTGCTATTTAACTGGAATGTCAGAATGGAACAGTTGGTTCATTTCGGTGGAACTGCACAAAGGGAGATCTATGTTCCAATCCTCATCATCCATATTGGCACCATAACCTTCCTTTAGGTAAGAATGATATTTAATGCATGTGTTCATCTCTATTTTGCGACTGCCATGAGAAAATAATGTTATTTTTTACTACTACACTTGTACTCCCTCACTGACAAAACCAATTCTGAAATAGAAGGCCAATCATGTACTTGGTTTCACCAACTGGTGAGGAGAATGAGAAATAGAGCATGAAGAGGAAGAAGAGGAAGAGTAAACAGTGCCAAGGCGATCTTGCTGAAGCCAGAGGCCTCAGTCGAGGCCATTCAAGGGCTCCGGCAACGACTACCTTACATGAGAGACGATCCTCCAGGGAGCCCTTCCACTTCTGTTGTGTCACTTAATTAATTAGGAGTACTTAAGTACCACTAATTTATTGATGCCTAATTTTCCTGTTGGAGTTAAACAAATCTTTAGTAGCACCCTTATTGCCGATTTCATAAAGGATTAACTTGGAGCCTGAACTCGCACGCAAATCATTACATCGGGTGATTTCAGTAGAACTGCACAAAAAGATCAGATGGACAAGTACTTATGCTACTGCTATGTACTCCAAAGTTCACTCAGACAAGCATCGATGTTGACAAGAAGAAGTGCCTATATTCTTTCGAGTATCAACCGGCATCAACCAATTGTCAAACTCCAAGTATTAGGAGAGTGAATGCCAAAAATATTGCTTGGCGCATAGCCCAAAAAAACACAGCCAGTCTTTGGTCCCAACTTGTGCCTTTTGGTTATCGGCACATATGGTAGCGAACTGTATGGCATGGAGTCTAAAGATTCCAGACAAGTTGGTTGACACGTATATTCATCTGGCACTTAATCAGTCTGCACGCCAGGGATGCTCCATTTCAGTTGAACCACACAAAAAATTTGGGTGGTTCATTTTCTCAACCGCCTCCTTTCTCGTGTGCAATGTAGAATTTTGGCGAGATACAGGACCAAGATGAGCCAGTAAACTAGTTGGATGAAAGTAGTGGCCAAGTTGCTCAAACCTCCCTCGGCATGAGGCCACTATTTGAGGATAAACCTACAAGCAAAGTTCAGATTGTCTGTGCTGCCTCTTATGTACTCAAAAGTTTACTCGTACAAGCATTAATTTTAGCAAGAAGTACCTCCGACTGAACACCATTTACCAGTCTGCAATGTAGAATTTTGGCGAGCTACAGGACCAAGATGAGCCAGTAAACTAGTTGGATGAAAGTAGTGGCCAAGTTGCTCAAACCTCCCTCGGCACGAGGACACTATTTGAGGATAAACCTACAAGCAAAGTTCAGATTGTCTGTGCTGCCTCTTATGTACTCGAAAGTTTACTCGTACAAGCATTAATTTTAGCAAGAAGTACCTCTGACTGAACACCATTTACCAGTCTGTACCCTAGGTAATTAAAGTTCGTCCATGGATCATATTGGCTGTGATCTCAATCATTTCGATGCATAAACATACTGAACATGTGTATATCTGAATCTTCTTGTGAATTATCTATGAATATTGTTGTGTGATCTATCAATCATTTGGATCCATAGACATGTTGAACTTGTGTATATATGAATCTTTTGAGTTGTTGATAGTGAATGTTGGCTATGAATATGAACGTGTCCTGTGAACCTCAGTTTGATACGAATGTTTACCTTTTCTGTTGTGCTTGTGTGTGAACTTGTTAGTATGCCTACTGTGGGGTATGTGACGTGTGAGTGTCAACGGCACACCTTCTTCCCGAGAAGAATTGCACTTGCTTTGTTAGGGTAGCAACGGCGCATCAGCTCTTTTTAATCTTTTTGCTCTGTCTTGCCCCCTCCCCCTCTCAACCCCTGCCGTAATGTTTTCGGCCTCAAAACAAACATAGTACTGCGTTGTTTTGGGGGCTTGATGAAAAAACGAGTGCTGGTTTCTGTAGGTTGGCCCGCCCAGCAAATGGGCTGCTGGTCCACCACGTACTGGGAGGCTAAAAATATAAGTTGTATGGTGCAGAGGCAAGTAAAAAAAGCCATCGAGAGCCATCCACTGAAGAAAAAAATCGCTCCTGATGTGCTTCTTTAGTCGTGCCGCCGGCCCCCTCTATAATCCAGTTCGCTCGGGGATCTGGTATCATTTTTTTCCAGAGGGCGAACAAGTATCAGCTAGGCCTAGGTTTTGTATTTTAACATGCGTAGCCCACGACATACGGTGACAGTGGTTTCAACTTATTTTTTGAGGTCCATACCGGCCTATGGGCTTTTTCTTAAAGATCGGCAGCCCAATGTATTTTTTAACCACATTATATATATTTATATTATTACTATTATTGTATATTTTATAGAGACTTATATATACATTATAAAAACATCCCATGTGTTATTAACTTATAAAAGTAAATGTTTAACAGAAGTTGGCAAGGAAAATCCTGGTTGTTTTTGACTCGCAGGCAAGGTTGGAAAAAGCGGTAAGCGTAAGCGAGGCGGTTGGCGTTCGCCTAGTGCCTAGGCGCCCTAGGCGCAGCCTAGGCGATAATATAGTTGTTTACTCATAGTGTATTTGTGATTATTATATGGGTGTTGATATAAGTTTAGGGCATACAAATAAGTTAATTACCGTCTACTACCATTGGAATATAACCCGTTTGGCATATCAGTGCAGTATGTGGCATGATTTCTTTCTTGGGTAGGCAATTCCTTTCTTGCCCTGCCTAGACCTCCATTTACGCCCTAGGCGAGGCGTTTGGCTATTGCCTAGCGCCTAGGCGTGCCTAAGCGCCTCCTAGGCACTACCTTTTCCAACAGAGCTCATAGGCAAGGAAAATCCTGGTGATTGCGTACAAAAGCTTGCGAAGATTTTAAGGACCAATGTAATAATAACGCGCTCATTTTTATTTTGAGCAATAACTCGCTAATTTGTTAATTATGTATATAAAAAATGTGCCTCTCCGGTTTATTTTTGATATTAATTGCTCCTTCTAACATAATATTATATATATAACAAGCCCAGCTAATTCGTGTATTTGAAGGAAGTGCAAATGGGCTGGGACTTCTTAGATAATATAAATGGGCCGCATTGACGCGAAATTATTTGTTCACCTAGCCCAGCAAATCGACTGTACATTCTAGAAAACATGGGTTAAATATATGCCACATTTTTGCAGGCTAACATGTGGGCCAATAGGTCGAAGCCTACGCAGGGCGTTGTCAACTTGGTCGGCATGCACCTTCAATCTCTTGTCTTCTTCCTCCAGCGTCGCTGGGACCGCCTGGTCCGGCCTCCGGCGGCTAGCGGCTCTGCTTACCACGCATCGCTGCGAAGCGCTACCCCACCGCCGGCCAGGCTATCCCTCCACCCCTCCACACCTCCTGTTATTCTCCACTGACTGTAGCCCCACGCCGCACCAGAACCAGTTATAACCCTTCTCCTCCACTCAATATGCGACTCCACTGCCGCGTCTTCCCATCTCCGAGTCGTCCCCGTCCGAGGCCCCGCCGTCGTCCACCACCTCGCTGCGCTCGGTGCGGCGTGGTCAACAAACGAGAGTCATCGGAAGAGTACTGTACGTGGAGAGCCTGACGGCTAGGACCCACGAGGTCCATGGTCGCACGCAAGGAAAGTTCCTCCTTATTAAGTTGAAAAAAAATGTTTCCTCCACCTGACAGCTGGGACCCACCGGCTGTATCTTCGCACGGAAGTAAGTGCCTCCTTGTTATGCGAAAAAATTATTCCTCCCGTTGACAGCTGGGACCCGTCAGATTTGGTGGCTGACTTGTGGGCCTACTAAGCGGACGTGTACGCAGGGCTTTGTCAACTTAAGCAACCAATGATTCTAGCAGCTGGACCGTTGGATGTTAATCCAACAGCCGTGCTCCTTCTTCAACCTCTGTTCTTGCTCCTGTCTCCCGTGGGCGGCACCGCGGCTGTGCTGCCGCGCACCCGAACCAGTCAAGTTTCCCACTCCTCTCTATTTGCGACTCTACTGCCCCGTCTTCCCCATCTCCTGGTCGTTCCAGTCTGGGGCCTCGCCGTCATCCACCGGCCTTTGGTGCGCTCGGCACGGTGTGGTCAACGTGGTCAACAACCGAGAGTCATCGGAAGATGACTGTACGTGAGAGGCTGACAGTGGGGACGCACCACGCCCATGGATGCATGCATGCAACGGAACGTGGCGTGGTCAACGTGGTCAAGGAACGACTTCCATCGGAAGTGTACTGTACGTGGAGAGGCTGACAGCTGGGTCCACAGCCGCAGCAAGGAAGTGCCTCCTTATTACGCGGAAAATAATGATTCCTCCACCTAACAGCAGGGACCCATCGGACGGGCCACCGTATTTTGCAAAAAAACGTTTTCCCCCTGACTGCTGGGACCCACCGGACGGGTCACTGTATTTCGCGAAAAAAACGTGCACCCCCGCTGTCAGCTCGGACCCACCGGAAGTGCCTCCTTATTATGCACAAAAAAATGAATACTCCCCCTGCTAGTTGGGACCCACCTTGGTGGGTGGCTGACTTGTGGGCCTACTAAGTTGACGGGGACGGAGGGCTTTGTCAACTTAGTCAATACGAACGATTCTAGCTCAAGTGACCGTACAATGTCCATCCAACGGCCGTAGTGCTTCTTCAACCTCTGGTCTTCTTGCTCCAGCCGCCCAAAGCAGCGCCGGTCGTGCCGCATGCTCCTGCCTCCCGTGGCCGGCTGTGCTGCCGCGGAGGCCTCACCACCCCCTACTATTCCCACCGCTGGCCAGGCCCTGCGGCGACGGCAGCCTCACACCGCAGCCGAACCAGTGAACCCTCGTACTCCTCTCCGCGCGGGCTTCCATTATCGCATCTTCACCGGCTCCGCGTCGTCCCCTTCCTAGGCCTCGCCGTCGTCCACCGCCCTGGTGCTCTCGGCGCGGCGTGGTCAATGTGGTCAAGGAACGACTTCCATCAGACGTGGACTGTACATGGAGAGGCTGACAGCTGGGTCCACGGCCGTAGCAAGGAAGTGCCTCCTTATTACGCGCAAAATAATTATTCCTCCACCTGACAGCGGGGACCCACCGGACGGGCTACCGTGTTTCGCGAAAAAAAACGTTTCCCCCTGACTGCTGGGACCCACTAGCTACATCTTCGCACGCAAGGAAGTGCGTCCGGGAAAAAAAATGATTCACCCCCCTGACTGCTGGGACCCACCAGCTACATCTTCGCACGCAAGGAAGTGCCTGACAGTCGGGACCCACCTGGTCAAAGCGTACGTAGCGTTGTCATTCTAGTCGCGAACGTGTACATACATGCTGGTCGATGTTGAGGCGCGCACGTAGCATGTACACGTACGTACAGCGGCCAGTGTGCAAGAAAGAAAATACGGCCACGTACGTACATACGGGCAGGGTCTCGAACGCCTACTCGCGCATACGTATGGCCAGGGCTCGTGTACATGGCTGGGTTGGAATGGAGAAACTACGTCGTCGTCGTGTTCATGGGGAGGCAACGGATTGCGTCGTGTTCATCGGGAGGCAGCGGAACGCGTGGGATCCAACCGGCTTGGACGAAACAGCCGATGGAAACGAGGCCTGGCGTACCGCAGAATGGAGGAAACGGCCTTGTGTTCGACCGGCCACGGTCGAAACGGGATCATGTTCATCGGGAGGGGTTTGGCGTACCGCAAAATGGAGGAAACTGACCTCCTACGGTCGAAACGGGGGTCTTGTTGATCGGGAGGGGTGTGGCGTACCGCAAAACGGAGGAAACAGACTTGTGTTGGAGCGCTACGGTCGAAACGGGGGTCTTGCTCATCGGGAGGGGTGTGGCGTACCGCAAAACGGGACTCCACGGGATACTGTTCATCTCCACCGTCGACCCTCTCCAGCCTCCATGGGCTACTGTTCATCCACCGTCGACCTCCTCTAGCCTCCACCTGCGACTGTTCATCCAGCCTCCACCGCGCGCCACTCCATCGGCTACTGTTCAACCAGCCCTCCCCACGGGCTCCTGCTCAACCACCCCTCCACGGGCTACTGTTCATCCAGCCCTCCACTGTCTACTGTTCATCTTGCCCTCCATGGGGTGGTCCTGTTCATCCAGCCCTCCACGGGGTCCTGTTCATCCAGCCCCAACCGGCTCGATCGATCAGGGTCCTGTTCATCCAGAGGCAACACCACGGGGTCCTGTTCATCCACCCCCACCGGGAACTGTTCATCCAACCCCCCCAACAACGCTCACTGTTCATCCAGAGGCAACACCACGGGGTCCTATTCATCCACCCCCACCGGGAACTGTTCATCCAAACCCCCCCCAACAACGCTCACTATTCATCTAGAGGCAGCATCGATCGGCTTCAGTTAGCAGCAGTACCAAAGGAATCACTCGATCGGGTTCAGTTAACAGCCATCAATCGATCGCTCGGGTTCAGTAACGCGTAGCCTGCAGTGCAATCGCTCGGGTTCAGTTAGAGCCCAACGCCTTGCTCGGGTTCAGTTAGAGCCCAACGCATCGCACCCACACGCGTGCGTGTACGAGAGAAACGTGCATCGCTCGGCCCCGACCACCCACCATAACCGGGAACACCCCGATATTTTCCTCGCCCTCGCTTCTACCACGGTTTTTCCCCGTCATGGACGGCTCAAAGAATGTCATGCAGCTGCGTCTACGGCCTGCCCATGATGAAAAGCCCATTTTTTGTCATGATTTTTTGTCATAGAAGTAGGACCCCACCTCATCTATGATGATACCGGGTTTTGTCACAATTATCGTCATAGAAGTGTCATAAGTATGACAGAAAAAAAATTCATTCGGCCCAAAATGTCACGGATGTGTCTTTTTTTGTAGTGTTTCCATATTAAGGAAGCAGAATTTCATAATTGAAATACATCAGAGTACAACATGATATAGCTTCAGCACTCAGCTAGCCCATTACACAACTGCACCAGCAGCAAGTTCCACATGCAACATGTAGAACCTTTCGAAATTAGCATCATAGACGGTATATAGACAGATGCATCTCATCTGGAAAACTACTGAAGCAGAAGGCGACTATTGAGCCTTCATTCATGTTGAAGGTCTTTGCAACTTTAGGCCAGTGCCTATGGATGATTGACCATCCGTCCTTCGACCTCTTCAGGAACACTTCAATATTGAACCGTGGGTGTTGTATGAAAACCTTCCTCGCCTCCTGACCATAGAGGTGGTTTGAGAGGTAATCATCAGTGAACTGCTTTGGAAAGGCCTGAAAACAAGGATGTGCATAAACATCTTCTCTATATTGGAAATGGGGCAAAGGAATAAAAAAAGGCAATGTATAATAGTTAGTACCATCTAGTAGTGAACTGATGTCTTCTTCATTGTGCAGACAAAGATCTTGTTGTTTTTTGTCGCTAATTTCTTTATCCTAACAATCTTTCTGAGTTTCTTGATTTGATTGATATTCATGGACAACTCATTTCCCCATATGCAAAAAGGGTCAAACAGTGGGTCAAAACCTCTAACAGCAGGACCCACATGTGCAAGACCAAATTGTTAAAAACCAAAATATTAGAATGGTTCCTGCAATTGCATAATAATGTCCTATTAGACAACGGACCATGCACGTGCTAACCTCGATTGTAAACCTCAGTGCTTCCCATTGTTTCCCTACAACACATATAAGGTAGTTAGTCATCAGGTTAAGTTAGGGTTCGCATGCTATCAGTAAAATATGTTGATGAAAAATAAGCACATTGCAGATTCATCAGATTAATTGAAGCCACACGAAAACCCATTTACCCAAACCAAGCATGATTAAGAACTAGGAAATATAGCACATGTATATGTTTCTCATGTATTAAGTGCAGCCAAATTCGATTTGTTCCTCACATGCACAACAATACAAAATTCTACCCACGACAATTGGACATCGCATTACAGAATTGAACCAAGTAGTTAACTAAACACCACCACAAATGAACCAAACATTAAGTGAGCACCACATTGCACAATATAACATTGAACCAAGCAGTTAACTAAACACCGCCCAACAAATGAACCAAACATTAACTGAGCACCACATTGCACAATATAACATACTCCTAATAGAAGATCAGAGAGTTAACCAAACAGTTAACTACAGCCAATTGTACCAATTGTATTTGTTTCTCATGTATTTACTACATCCAAATTCAGTTTATTCCTCACATGGTATACAATAACAGAATGCACCCACAATTTTGTAAAGATAAATTCGATTTATTTCTCACATGAAAGACAATACAAAATTGCAGCCTGAAGAATTGAACATCACATTTGCATAATTGAACCAAACAGTTAACTGAAGACGACAACTAATTAACAAAATAGTTAATAAGTGAGCACCACACTGCACACATATAGAACATATACACTAGAGCAACAGATTGCATGGTGAAATTAGATAGCACAATTCACTAGATTTTGTGAAGGAAAGGCAGGAGCAGCACACGCAACGGGTAAACCGAGCATGCTTAACCGGCATAGCTAGCAATTGGCAAGGTGCTCCTCCAAGATCTGGGGGTCGGGACGAATGGCAGCCATCGCGACCTCATCCGCGCGTGCGGCCGCGATTTGCTTCTCCGCTGCCAAATGCTCCTTGAGGTCCTGGCTATACTGCGTGCACCATGGCTTAGGCCGGTGCTTATTTGGTGGAGGGGTCGGTGATTTGGGTGGAAGGTGTCGCGCTCGCGCCGGTGGTCGGGGAATGTGGGATGTGGAAGGAGGAGGAGGATGGGGGTCAGTGTGGATTACCTGCCTGGATAGAGGAGGTCGAGCAGCGTGAAGGAGGGTCGTCGGCGAGGAGGCGGCGGCGCTGCAAGCCAGGAGTGAAGGTTTCAACTTGGAAAGGAACGAGGAAAGAGAGGAAATGTGGCTTTCGGTAAGGGGGAGGGGGCGGGGAGCTAGATATTTCCGCGGAAGCCGAAAATTTGGAATCGCTTCAGCCAAAAAACTGGCGCGCAAAGTGTCATCAGACACGGTCCCTTATTCAGAACTGTGTACGATATGTGGACATCACAAATGATTCAGATAGCTTAACCCGTGTGTGATGAGTTTGAACGTCAAAAGTTTTGGTTCGAATTTCCATGGATACAATGATCATCCACGTCATTGCATAATTTGGGTACACAAAGGAGACTACAGCACACCCACACTTCTTAATCGAGCAAGTTGAGCAATTAAACAGAGCTAGCTGACCTAAACATTACTCTAACAAATTAAAGACCGACACTCTTAATTAAACAAAACATAGAGTACTACTACGGCTGGTGCTCGTCGATCTCCGCCGCCGCCTCCATGTCCAGCTCGCGCCCGACGGTCTCCTGGGGAAGGGGTTCATGGCATCCATCACACCATACTCGGCAAGCATCTCGCCATCCATGTCCGCCATCTCTTTGGAAAAGGCCGCCACGAGCTGGGCGTGGGCGGACGCGATCTAGGCTTGGACGGGCTCCGTCGTTGCAAGGTATGCGGCAGAGGAACGGACGGCTGCTCGAACGCTCTCGGCGATTGCCAACCCTTCGGCCGTGGGTTGCCGACCATTGTTGGAGAAGCTTCGTTCGATTTGTGCGGTGACCGCCAGGAGCTGGGCGTGGACGGCCTCGACATGGTCGTGGGCGGCCTCCATCACGGCTAAGGTCGCCGCTGCAGAACGAACAGCTGTTGTGCCGCTCTCGCCAGTTGCTATCCCCGAGGCTGATGTTGCTACCGCCACCTGAGAAGCAACAGCGGCCGTTTGGGCTGCCCTTGCTGCCCGGTCGCAAGGTGCGGCCGCGCTCATGCACCTTATTAGCAGCGCATGGCGGCTACGGCTGCGCTCTCGCCGGAGTGGGGCACCGAAGTTGCCCTCACAACGCGGGTCCACGTGCCCATCTTTCACCGGCGACGATTGAACAATGAAATGATATGTGGGGAGCAAGCTAGTGTGCTTGACACGCCGGCTGTGGACTGTAGCCGACGCACCTTCTCGCGAAAGCCATAGGCGTACTATACACCGACGGTGCTCCAATATATTTTGTACTACATCTCACACGGTTGCTGATAATAAATTGTGTGCGATCTACTTGATTTTTCATCTTGATTTGAATTACATAATTGGGTCACAGCGGCAATGGACGGTGTTTGAATTGCTAGACCTTTTATCTGGAATGAACATGCAACTATATGTGTGTCATAAAAGAATTGGAATTATTCAGGGTTCGTTTGAACATTTTATAAATTAAATTGGTTTTCTAGCCATTTCAGGTGAACAATTCAAATTTGAACTACATGCACATGCTCCAATGCATATAAATTGGTTGAAAAATCAACTATGTGTCCTCGGGTGCATGCTTAGGTCCCATGCAAGAAATGGGAATGAATTTCAAACACTAGGGCACCGTTGATTGCCGGCAAAACATTGAGATGCCTGGTTTATAAATTCTAGTAAATCCAAAACTCGTCTGAAATTCATGAAACTTGGCATGCTATCATGGAGCGGCATCAACATGCCGTGGTACAAATTTTGTCCCATTTGGGGTAGGTTTGGGTATATGCTTCTCACAAACCGAAGCTTCTCACAACAAGCATGATGGTTTTCGGTAGGAAACGTCCCACCTTTGTGGACGAAACGATATCCATTGCCTCTTATTGCTTTCAAATTTTTTTCTCGTGTCAACATAGAACAACCGGAGTGTTGTGTGGTTTTTTGTGATTTTTCGGGGTTCATTTGGACATTTTTATGCATTAACTGAGTTTTCAATGCATTTTATGTGCATAATTCAAACTTGAACTACATGCACATGCTCCAGTGCATATAAATTGGTTGAAAAATCAAATATGTGTCCTTGGGTGCATGCTTAGGTCCCATGCAAGAAATGGGAATGAATTTCAAACACCGGGGCACCGTTGATTGCCGGCAAAACATTGATATGCCTGGTTTTTAAATTATAGTAAATCCAAAACTCGTCTAAAATTCATGAAACTTGGCATGCTATCATGGAGTGGCATCAACATGGCGTGGTACAAATTTTGTCCCATTTGGGGCAGGTTTGGGTATATGCTTCTCACAAATCGAAGCTTCTCACAACGAGCGTGATGGTTTTCGGTAGGGAACGTCCCACCTTTGTGGACGAAACGATATCCATTGCCTCTTATTGCTTTCAATTTTTTTTCTCGTGTCAACATGGAACAACAGGAGTGTAGTGTGGTTTTTTGTGATTTTTCGGAGTTCGTTTGGACATTTTTATGCATTAACTGAGTTTTCAATGCATTTTATGTGCATAATTCAAATTCGAACTACATGCACATGCTCCAGTGCATATAAATTGGTTGAAAAATCAAATATGTGTCCTTGGGTGCATGCTTAGGTCCCATGCAAGAAATGGGAATGAATTTCAAACACCGAGGCACCATTGATTGCCGGCAAAACATTGAGATGCCTGGTTTTTAAATTCTAGGAAATCCAAAACTCGTCTAAAATTCATGAAACTTGGCATGCTATTATGGAGCGGCATCAACATGCCGTGGTACAAATTTTGTCCCATTTGGGGCAGGTTTGGGTATATGCTTCTCACAAACCGGAGCTTCTCACATCAAGCATGATGGTTTTCGGTAGGGAACGTCCCACCTTTGTGGACGTAACTATATCCATTTCCTCTTATTGCTGTCAATTTTTTTCTCGTGTCAACATAGAACAACAGGAGTGTTGTGTGATTTTTTGTGATTTTTCGGGGTTCGTTTGGACATTTTTATGCATTAACTGACTTTTCAATGCATTTTATGTGCATAATTCAAATTTGAACTACATGCACATCCTCCAGTGCATATAAATTGGTTAAAAATCAAATCTGTGTCCTTGGGTGCATGCTTAAGTCCCATGCAAGAAATGGGAATGAATTTCAAACACTGGGGCACCGTTGATTGCCGGCAAAACATTGAGATGCCTGGTTTTTAAATTCTAGTAAATCCAAAACACGTCCGAAATTCATGAAACTTGGCATGCTATCATGGAGCGGCATCAACATGCCGTGGTACAAATTGTATCCCATTTGGGGCAGGTTTGCCTAGATGTTTCTCACAAACCGGAGCTTCTCACAACAAGCAAGATGATTTTTGATAGGGAACGTGCCACCTTTGTGGACGAAACGATATCCATTGCCTCTTATTGCTTTCAAATTTTTTTCTCGTGTCAACATAGAACAACAGGAGTGTTGTGTGATTTTTTGTGATTTTTCGGGGTTCGTTTGGACCTTTTATGCATTAACTGAGTTTTCAATGTATTTTATATAAATAATTCAAATTTGAACTACATGCACATGCTCCAGTGCATATAAATTGGTTGAAAAATCAAAACTGTGTCCTTGGGTGCATGCTTAGGTCCCATCCAAGAAATGGAATGAATTTCAAACACTAGGGCACCGTTGATTGCCGGCAAAACATTGAGATGCCTGGTTTATAAATTCTAGTAAATCCAAAACTCGTCTGAAAGTCATGAAACTTGGCATACTATCATGGAGCGGCATCAACATGCCGTGGTACAAATTTTGTCCCATTTGGGGTAGGTTTGGGTATATGCTTCTCACAAACCGAAGCTTCTCACAACAAGCATGACGGTTTTCGGTAGGAAACGTCCCACCTTTGTGGACGAAACGATATCCATTGCCTCTTATTGCTTTCAAATTTTTTTCTCGTGTCAACATATAACAACAGGAGTGTTGTGTGGTTTTTTGTGATTTTTCGGGGTTCGTTTGGATATTTTTATGCATTAACTGAGTTTTCAATGCATTTTATGTGCATAATTCAAACTTGAACTACATGCACATGCTCCAGTGCGTATAAATTGGTTGAAAAATCAAATATGTGTCCTTGGGTGCATGCTTAGGTCCCATGCAAGAAATGGGAATGAATTTCAAACACCGGGGCACCGTTGATTGCCGGCAAAACATTGATATGCCTGGTTTTTAAATTATAGTAAATCCAAAACTCGTCTAAAATTCATGAAACTTGGCATGCTATCATGGAGCGGCATTAACATGTCATGGTACAAATTTTGTCCCATTTGGGGCAGGTTTGGCTATATGCTTCTCACAAATCGGAGCTTCTCACAACAAGTGTGATGGTTTTCGGTAGGGAACGTCCCACCTTTGTGGACGAAACGATATCCATTGCCTCTTATTGCTTTCAATTTTTTTCTCGTGTCAACATAGAACAACAGGAGTGTAGTGTGGTTTTTTGTGATTTTTCAGGGTTCGTTTGGACATTTTTATGCATTAACTGAGTTTTCAATGCATTTTATGTGCATAATTCAAATTTGAACTACATGCACATGCTCCAGTGCATATAAATTGGTTGAAAAATCAAATATGTGTCCTTGGGTGCATGGTTAGGTCCCATGCAAGAAATGGGAATGAATTTCAAACACCAGGGCACCGTTGATTGCCGGCAAAACATTGAGATGCCTGGTTTTTAAATGCTAGTAAATCCAAAATTTTGTTAACCATTCACGTGACGCCATGTGTCTTGGTTTTAATGGCTGTAGGGGGTGCCGTGCAGACAGCTGCTTGACTTTGACTGAACGGGAGGCGTGCGAGCGTCGTCCGGTGCGTAGGCTGACCGAGAGGCGTGCAAGCTGTCCTTGAGTGCGCAGGCTCACCGGGAAGCATGCGAGCTGTATGCTGCGCAGGCTCACTGGGAAGCAAGCCCTTTGACTTCCATGGCCGCCCGCCTTGCTCGCATCCTCTCCGTTAATGGCGCCCAAGCCATAGTTTAATTCACTTTTTCAATATATAACACTCGTCGCAAACTATGTTTTAGTTTAGAACACCCGTATGCAAACCGACAGCTTCCCCAGGAAGCCAAGAGAAAATGTGCCGAGCAGGATTTCTGCAGCTCTTGATCGCAAACGTTTTAGATAGAACACCCGTCTGCAAAGTGAGAGCAGCGCAGGATTTGTGCATCCCTTCAACGTAAACGGTTGTTTTGGATGACCCGTATGCAACCACGTACAAACAATTTGGTAAGATTTTCAATCCTTGTAACACTGCGATTTGTCAAAATATGAAGCTAAAAATCACTAGCAGTATCTAATTTTTGCAACTAAAATTCAGTAATTAAGCATAGATTTCATTCATAGATTAAGCAATCGTTCTTAATTTATACAAACAGTTCAAATCGACAGCTGAACCGACCAAACTTTTCCCCAATTTTTGCCAACCACGTACTGAAATAGCTAGTTCAACTATATATACTAGCTAATTTTAAGTACGTTGTATAGTTCCACCACATCTATAGTCAGATGAACTGCACAAAATAGCCCCTAAATACTACTACTACTGCGGAGGGGCTTTGTACTACTTCCGGCTGCCTCTCCTCTGCCGAGCATGCTCAGTAAGAGGCGGAGGAGGAGGAGCCTACCGACGAGCTAGGCACCCGCAATGCGGTGCCTGCCGCTAATGCAGCTTCAGCGACGCTCGCCTCGAACGCCCTCTGCCGCTCCAGACCACCCCTCTCGAAGCGGTGGTTCTCCTCGTAGATCTCCTGATTCCTTGCCTTTGAGGAGGCGTGTGCCACTGCCACTGCGGCGGTACGGCTCTTTGCGTGCTCGACGAGGCGCTCCTCCTCCTCCCGCGGGAACTCGGCGTAGCGCGCAAGGTCGCTGTCGCACGTGCGGGCATCCACCTCCGCCTCCCGCCTTCGGGCGGCGGTGGTGGAGCGGGTGATGACCCCGGCGGTCGACGGTGGGCTGGCAGCCACGGCGGCCAACGACGGGGTGGCGGCCATGACCACCACCTCCCGCCTTCGGGCCGCAGTGGCGGAGCGGGTGATGGCCAAAGTGGCCGGCAGTGGGGTGGTGGCCACGATGGGCATCTCCCTCCTTCGGGCCGCGGCGGCGGAGCGGGCGATGGCCCTGGCTTTCGACGGTGGTGTGGCGGCAACGGCGGCCGGCAACAGCTGCCGACGGGCACCGGCGATGGAGCGCGTGGTGGGTGTTCCGCGCACACCCAACAGGGACGCCACGCGCACTACACTACGCCGGGGACTGCGCCGCCGCCACGGTGTAGCCTCCCAGCTGGAGCTGTCCTCTGATGACGGCGGAGTGGCTGAGCGACGACGACGGACCGGTGCCATTGGCGAATGTGGGAGAAGTAGACGAGATAAGCTACAGGGATGGAGGGGAAAATGCGACGCAGGACTCGCCGACTGTGAGGGTTTTATAGCAGGCCGGTAAGCATTGGGATTTTGGGGGATTTCACCGAGTCGGGCGGGAAGCTTGCGCGGGAATCTGCGAGGTTGCACGGGAACGGGCTGACCGACGATTCATTGGGGCCACCGTTTGGCAAAAAGAACGCCCCCGCGCGCTGCGCAAGCTTGCGCTGTAAGCCGTCTGCGGCAGCGGGGTGACAAGACGTGCGAGAGGAGGACGAAAGGCCACGTACACATACAGTTAATAAAAAAAACATTTGTGATTTAATTACCTACTATACCACCGTCCTGGTTTATAAGTGTTATTTAACTAATAAAATACGAATGCATGTCGCCAAAGATTATATAGTTGGATTCGTATTTGAACATAGTTTCCAATTATATAATTTTTAAAACACACATTAACATTTTGTTGGTTAAATTTGAGGGCAAAGTATGGCATGGATTATAAAGGAGACTATAGACTAGACGGAGGTGGTACCACACGGCCGCTCTCTACGCAGCGATGCAACTGTCAGCCGGCTTGTAGGCGACTATTTGCTGCGTGTTCAACTGCTCCATGCGTGTGGTTGCTTGCGGTTCAGGCGGCCGCGGCGCGCTCTGCACGCGTCCCGCCACGCGCGCTCTGCTCTCGCGTCCCTCCTGGTGCTCTGCCCTCGCCCCTCCACGCGCGCTACCAGTGTTTTGGGATGGTGCACAGTCACGCACGTTCGTGTGCAAGCGGTTGCGCCGGGCGCGGCGCGACGATGCAGTTACCCGCTGCAAAAACTGTCATGCGGACGCGCCGAGAATCCACGCCGCCCGGCCCCCTTTTATTCCTGCGGCCATTTACCTTCATCTCTCGTCTCACACGTCACAATAAGCACACCCACGAGGACACATACAGAAAGGACATCCAGCGGTTCCAATGGCGCTCCCAGAGGCCAACGACGACAACGGCAGGAAGTTCACCACGCATCACGTAGTGGACACCCACATGAGGGGGAAGGCCCTCTCGGTGGTGTACATGAACGATCCGGTCTCGGTGGAGAGATCCATCCAAACTATGGAGCAGTTCCTTGCCGAGGACAAGTACCGAGTGGTCGGCTTCGACCTCAAGTACACCATCGGTCGTGCCGGGCACGATCAGAAGGTTGCCGTCGCCCAGTTGTGCGTGCGACATGACGTCCTCGTCTACCACTTCCACCTTGCCACCAGGCCTTGCGAGTGTTTCTCTAGGTTTATCAAGAGCTACGGCTACAGTTTCGCTACGGTGGACACCACCAACGATCTAAAAGTGCTCAAGGTTTCGGACTTGAAATGCCTGAATCTTGTCAAGATCCAGCACCACTACAAGGTCTGGGGCACCGACAAAGCAAACTGAACTCCCTGGTTGACCTCGCCTCAGCCATCATCGACCCCTACTATGCGAAGATGAAGCAAGAGAGCAATAAGGACAAGAACGCCTGGCACATTGTGTGGCATAAGAGACTGGATGAACAACATGTCAAGTACGCAGCCGTGGACGCGTACACAAGCTACGAGATGTACATGCGGATCGTTGACATGAGGAACTGTCTTTGATATAGACCGAACCTTGTGGCGAGATCCGATCCGTTGTTGCGGCCCGACCTTTCACGACACTCCACCTTTAGTAGCAACAACCTCTCGCCCACACACGCGATGTACATGAAGTAGAAGGTTTGAACCTTGCGGCCCAGCACGAGAAAACCAATCTCGACGAAGGTACTCACGCGCAAAACAATTTCCTCACAGAGAAATCGCAACACAGAGGTTTTCTGAAGATCCCTCCAAAACTTGATATGGGTGTCTACCCTGAAAAACACATCGTGTCTATTTCATAAAACAATAACCTATCCTTTTACATGGCCGTACTATGCCTATTTATACTAGTACTACTAGTATAGCTAACCCAACTAACATGGATTAATGCACACGAGCTTTCCCAAGGATTCTGGACTCTTACTTGGTTTAAACTAAATTGCCTTTTACATCTCGGCATGCATCAAAAAGATCTGCTAAAAATAAAGTATATATCTCCTACTTGAACGCTAGTTAATTTGCTTTTGCTAGCTGGTGGCCCCATCCTGATTCCTTTAAACACCATCGCTTCCACGTGAGAAACATCTTGCTGGGTCCAATGCTTGATTGGTCCGGTGACCGTAGTCTCCCAAAGAAATAACCAACGTGATGTATTCCTTTTAAATCTGAAACAAACTCATGCACATGTACGTGGTACAAAACTTGGTAGCATCTAATTGATTTTTGGCTGGACCCACTGGCATGCATGCCACCTGTTTGATTGCCTGATGCATGCAAATATGAAAGCACTCCTTGGTACTTCGGCCAAGACTTAAGAAAAACCCTTGCAACATGTACACCGTCGACAGGAACTGCCACAGCGGCCGTATCATCCTTTTCTTCTTCAACTACAACAGCGTCAGCTGCCGTATAAGCAGCAGACATTGTTGTTTTACATATGATCATATCATCCTCTCTCCCTTGAAGCAAAACCGTCCTCGGTTTTGAGTTGACCTCTTCTTCACCTGATTGAATAACAACCGCAAAAATTTCAGCAACTTCGACCTTTTCTCTTCTTCTTCCTGCTCTTTTATCTTCTAAAGATGTTCTTTCCTCCAAGAAATAAAACGCTCCTCACCCATTGGCACGAGGCTGCACTTCTTACCCTTCTTGACAGTATATCTATGTGTTTTGCAATCATACGTAACATCATGGTCTTTATACCATGGCTCTCCCAATAACAAGTGACATGAAATAATAGATGTCGGAATCACGTCACATAAAACCTCGCAAAAATAATTTCCCAACAAAAAGGGTACCTTGGTTTGGTGCGTCACAGTGAGCTCTTCATGACCCAAACAAAACAAGTATGGTCGTGCTCGTGGTGCCATCGGTAGATCCAACTTCTCCACCATCTCGATGCTTGCGGTGTTGATCAAACTCATGTGGTCGATTGTCATAGCACATGATCTCTCTTGTACCACAACACGAGTATGAAAAAGTCCATCCCATCGGCCTTCCTCCTCCAATTGAAATCCATAGCTTAGCTTCCATGATAAACCAGTCATCTTCTGCACAGTGTCGTGAACAACCTTGCTCTGAATACCACCTGATATAGACCGAACCTTGTGGCGAGATCCGATCCGTTGTTGCGGCCCGACCTTTCACGACACTCCACCTTTAGTAGCAACAACCTCTGGCCCGCGCACGCGATGTACATGAAGTAGAAGGTTTGAACCTTGCGGCCCAGCACGAGAAAACCAATCTCGACGAAGGTACTCACGCGCAAAACAATTTCCTCACAGAGAAATTGCAACACAGAGGTTTTCTAAAGATCCCTCCAAAACTTGATATGGGTGTCTACCCTGAAAAACACATCGTGTCTATTTCATAAAACAATAACCTGTCCTTTTACATGGCCGTACTATGCCTATTTATACTAGTACTACTAGTATAGCTAACCCAACTAACAAGGATTAACGCACACGAGCTTTCCCAAGGATTCTGGACTCTTACTTGGTTTAAACTAAATTGCCTTTTACATCTCGGCATGCATCAAAAAGACCTGCTAAAAAGAAAGTATATATCTCCTACTTGAACGCTAGTTAATTTGGTTTTGCTAGCTGGTGGCCCCCATCCTGATTCCTTTAAACACCGTCGCTTCCATGTGAGAAACATCTTGCTGGGTCCAATGCTTGATTGGTCCGGTGACCGTAGTCTCCCAAAGAAATAACCAACGTGATGTATTCCTTTTAAATCTGAAACAAACTCATGCACATGTACGTGGTACAAAACTTGGTAGCATCTAATTGACTTTTGGCTGGACCCACTGGCATGCATGCCACCTGTTTGATTGCCTGATGCATGAAAATATGAAAGCACTCCTTGGTACTTCGGCCAAGACTTAAGAAAAACCCTTGCAACATGTACACCGTCGACATGAACTGTCACAGCGGCCGTATCATCCTTTTCTTCTTCAACTACAACAGCGTCAGCCGCCGTCTAAGCAGCAGGCATTGTTGTTTTACATATGATCATATCAGTCTTCTTCCTGACGCACACGCAACTAAATTCTGAACCGTGTTTGATGCATCTGTCATCGCAAACGTTTCGCACCTTTTTTGACGGTTTTTTTACACCACCGTTTGCGATTATGGCATCGCACACAGTTTGGTCGAAGGGTCTCTGATCGTAGTGTCGCATTTGGACCATCCTGCAGTAGTGTGCTTCGCACATAGGTGGCTAGTCTGTGTCAGTTTCTCCAACTTTAGTTGAATCGAGTGTGACTACACCCGATCCTTGTTGAATGTTAAAACAGCACACTTGACGAAAAATCGTTGTGGTTTTTGATGCGTAGGAAAGAACGGTTCTTGCTCAGCCCGTAGCAGCCACGTAAAACTTGCAACAAGAAAGTAGAGGATGTCTAACTTGTTTTTGTAGGGCATGTTGTGATGTGATATGGTCAAGACATGATGCTAAATTTTATTGTATGAGATGATCATGTTTTGTAACAGAGTTATCGGCAACTGGCAGGAGCCATATGGTTGTCGCTTTATTTTATGAAATGCAATCGCCATGTAATTGCTTTACTTTATCACTAAGCGGTAGCGATAGTCGTAGAAGCAATAGTTGGCGAGACGACAACGATGCTTCGATGGAGATCAAGGTGTCAAGCCGGTGGCGATGGTGATCATGACGGTGCTTTGGAGATGGAGATCAAAGGCACAAGATGATGATGGCCATATCATACCACTTATATTGATTGCATGTGATGTTTATCCTTTATGCATCTTATTTTGCTTAGTTCGGCGGTAGCATTATAAGATGATCTCTCACTAAATTTCAAGGTATAAGTGTTCTCCCTGAGTATGCATCGTTGCTACAGTTCGTCGTGCCGAGACACCACGTGATGATCGGGTGTGATAAGCTCTACGTTCACATACAACGGGTGCAAGCCAGTTTTGCACATGCAGAATACTCTGTTTAAACTTGACGAGCCTAGCATATGCAGATATGGCCTCGGAACACTGAGACCGAAAGGTCGAGCGTGAATCATATAGTAGATATGATCAACATAGTGATGTTCACCATTGAAAACTACTCCATCTCACGTGATGATCGGACATGGTTTAGTTCATATGGATCACGTGATCACTTAGATGATTAGAGGGATGTCTATCTAAGTGGGCGTTCTTAAGTAATATGATTAATTGAACTTTAATTTATCATGAACTTAGTACCTGATAGTATTTTTCATGTCTATGTTGTTGTAGATAGATGGCCCGTGTTGTTGTTCCGTTGAATTTTAATGCGTTCCTAGAGAAAGCTAAGTTGAAAGATGATGGTAGCAATTACACGGACTGGGTTTGTAACTTGAGGATTATCCTCATTGCTGCACAGAAGAATTACGTCCTGGAAGCACCGCTAGGTGACAAACCCACTGCAGGAGCAACGCCAGATGTTATGAACGTGTGGCAGAGCAAAGTTGATGACTACTCGATAGTTCAGTGTGTCATGCTTTACGACCTAGAACCGGGACTTCAACGAAGTTTTGAACGTCATGGAGCATATGAGATGTTCCAGGAGTCGAAGTTAATATTTCAAGAAAATGCCCGAATTGAGAGATATGAAGTCTCCAATAAGTTCTACAGCTGCAAAATGGAGGAGAATAGTTCTGTCAGTGAACATATACTCAGAATGTCTGGGTACCACAACCACTTGACTCAACTGGGAGTTAATCTTCCTGATGATAGTGTCATTGACAGAGTTCTTCAATCACTACAACCAAGCTACAAGAGCTTCGTGATGAACTATAATATGCAAGGGATGGATAAGACAATTCCCGAGCTCTTCGCAATGCTAAAGGCTGCGGAGGTAGAAATCAAGAAGGAGCATCAAGTGTTGATGGTCAACAAGACCACCAGTTTCAAGAAAAAGGGTAAAGGGAAGAAGGGGAACTTCAAGAAGAATAGCAAGCAAGTTGCTGCTCAAGTGAAGAAGCCCAAGTCTGGACCTAAGCCTGAGACTGAGTGCTTCTACTGGAAAGGGACTGGTCACTGGAAGCGGAATTGCCCCAGGTATTTGGTGGAGAACAAGGATGTCAAAGTGAAAGGTATATTTGATATACATGCTATTAATGTGTACCTTACTAATGCTCACCGAAGCGCCTGGGTATTTGATACTGGTTCTTTTGCTAATATTTGCAACTCGAAACAGAGGCTACGGATTAAGCGAAGATTGGCTAAGGACGAGGTGACGATGCGCGTAGGAAATGGTTCCAAAGTCGATGTGATCTCCGTCGGCACGCTACCTCTACATCTACCTTCGGGATTAGTTTTAGACATAAATAATTGTTATTTGGTGCCAGCGTTGCGCATGAACATTATATCTGGATCTTTTTTGATGCGAGACGGTTATTCATTTAAATCAGAGAATAATGGTCATTCTATTTATATGAGTAATATCTTTTATGGTCATGCACCCTTGATGAGTGGTCTATTTTACTAAATCTTGATAGTAGTGATACACATGTTCATAGTATTGAAGCCAAAAAGATATAAGTTTAATAATGATAGTGCAACTTATTTGTGGCACTGCCGTTTAGGTCATATTGGTGTAAAGTTCATGAAGAAACTCCATGCTGATGGGCTTTTGGAATCACTTGATGCTTGCGAACCATGCCTCATGGGCAAGATGACTAACACTCCGTTCTCCGGAACAATGGAGCGAGCAACAGACTTCAAAGAATTTCATACAATGGAGCGAGCAACAGACTTCAAACAATGGAGCGTTCTCTGGAAATAATACATACTGATGTATGCGGTCTCATGAGTGTTGATGCTCGCGGCGGGTAACAGACTTCAAACAATGGAGCGAGCAACAGACTTCAAACAATGGAGCGTTCTCTAGAAATAATACATACTGATGTATGCGGTCTGATGAGTGTTGATGCTCGCGGCGGGTATCATTATTTTCTTACCTTCACAGATGATTTAAGCAGATATGGGTATATCTACTTGATGAAACATAAGTCTTAAACATTTGAAAAGTTCAAAGAATTTCAGAGTGAAGTGGAAAATCATCGTAACAAGAAAATAAAGTTTCTATGATTTGATCGTGGAGGAGAATATTTGACTTACGAGTTTGGTCTTCATTTGAAACAATGCGGAATAGTTTCGCAACTCACGCCACCTGGAACACCACAGCGTAATGGTGTGTTCGAACGTCATAATCGTACTTTACTAGATATGGTGCGATCTATGATGTCTCTCACTGATTTACCGCTATCGTTTTCGGGTTATGCTTTAGAGACGGCTGCATTCACGTTAAATAGGGCACCATCTAAATTCGTTGAGACGACACCTTATGAACTGTGGTTTGGCAAGAAACCCAAGTTGTCATTTCTTAAAGTTTGGGGCTGCGATGCTTATGTGAAAAAGCTTCAACTTGATAAGCTCGAACCCAAATCGAAGAAATGTGTCTTCATAGGATACCCAAAGGAGGCTGTTGGGTACACCTTCTATCACAGATCCGAAGGCAAGATATTCGTTGCTAAGAATGGATCCTTTCTAGAGAAGGAGTTTCTCTCGAAAGAGGTAAGTGGGAGGAAAGTAGAACTTGATGAGGTAACGGTACCTGCTCCCTTATTGGAAAGTAGTTCATCACAGAAATCAGTTCCAGTGATTTCTACACCAATAAGTGAGGAAGCTGATGATGATGATCATGAAACTTCTGATCAAGTTACTACCGAACCTCGTAGGTCAACCAGAGTAAGATCCGCACCAGAGTGGTACGGTAATCCTGTTCTGGAAGTCATGTTACTTGACCATGACGAACCTACGAACTATGAGGAAGCGATGATGAGCCCAGATTCCGCAAAATGGCTTGAGGCCATGAAATCTGAGATGGGATCCATGTATGAGAACAAAGTATGGACTTTGGTTGACTTGCCCGTTGATCGGCAAGACATAGAGAATAAGTGGATCTTCAAGAAGAAGACTGACGCTGACGGTAATGTTACTGTCTACAAAGCTCGACTTGTTGCGAAAGATTTTCGACAAGTTCAAGGAGTTGACTATGATGAGACCTTCTCACCCGTAGCGATGCTTAAGTCCGTCCGAATCATGTTAGCATTGCCGCATTTTATGATTATGAAATTTGGCAAATGGATGTCAAAACTGCATTCCTTAATGGATATCTTAAAGAAGAGTTGTATATGATGCAACCAGAAGGTTTTGTCGATCCAAAAGGTGCTAACAAAGTGTGCAAGCTCCAGCGATCCATTTATGGACAGGTGCAAGCCTCTCGGAGTTGGAATATACGCTTTGATAGTGTGATCAAAGCATATGGATTTATACAGACTTTTGGAGAAGCCTGTATTTACAAGAAAGTGAGTGGGAGCTCTGTAGCATTTCTGATATTATATGTGGATGACATATTGTTGATCGGAAATGATACTGAATTTCGGAATATCATAAAAGGATACTTGAATAAGAATTTTTCAATGAAAGACCTCGGTGAAGCTGCTTATATATTGGGCATCGAGATCTATGGAGATAGATCAAGACGCTTCATTGGACTTTCACAAAGCACATACCTTGACAAAGTTTTGAAGAAGTTCAAAATGGATCAAGCAAAGAAAGGGTTCTTGCCTATGTTACAAGGTGTGAAGTTGAGTCAGACTCAATGCCCGACCACTTCAGAAGATAGAGAGAAAATGAAAGTCATTCCCTATGCTTCAGCCATAGGTTCTATCATGTATGCAATGCTGTGTACCAGACCTGATGTGTGCCTTGCTATTAATTTAGCAGGGAGGTACCAAAGTAATCCAGGAGTGGATCACTGGACAGCGGTCAAGAATATCCTGAAATACCTGAAAAGGACTAAGGATATGTTTCTCGTTATGGAGGTGACAAAGAGCTCGTCGTAAACGGTTACGTCGATGCAAGTTTTGACACTGATCCGGATGACTCTAAGTCACAAACCGGATACTTAGTTTTATTGAATGGTGGAGCTGTCAGTTGGTGCAGTTCCAAGCAGAGCGTCATGGCGGGATCTACGTGTGAAGCGGAGTACATAGCTGCTTCGGAAGCAGCGAATGAAGGAGTCTGGGTGAAGGAGTTCTTATCCGATCTAGGTGTCATACCTAGTGCATCGCGTCCAATGAAAATCTTTTGTGACAATACTGGTGCAATTGCCTTGGCAAAGGAATCCAGATTTCACAAGAGAACCAAGCACATCAAGAGACGCTTCAATTCCATCCGCGATCAAGTCAAGGAGGGAGACATAGAGATTTGCAAGATACATACGGATCTGAATGTTGCAGACCCGTTGACTAAGCCTCTCTCATGAGCAAAACATGATCAGCACCAAGACTCCATGGGTGTTAGAATCATTACAATGTAATCTAGATTACTGACTCTAGTGCAAGTGGGAGACTGAAGGATATATGCCCTAGAGGCAATAATAAAGTTGTTATTTATATTTCCTTATATCAAGATAAATGTTTATTATTCATTCTAGAATTGTATTAACCGGAAACTTAGTACATGTGTGAATACATAGACAAACAGAGTATCACTAGTATGCCTCTACTTGACTAGCTCGTTAATCAAAGATGGTTAAGTTTCCTAGCCATGGACAAAGAGTTGTCATTTGATAAATGGGATCACATCATTAGAGAATGATGTGATTGACTTGACCCATCCGTTAGCTTAGCACGATGATCGTTTAGTTTGTTGCTATTGCTTTCTTCATAACTTACACATGTTCCTATGACTATGAGATTATGCAACTCCCGAATACCGAAGGAACACTTAGTGTGCTATCAAACGTCACAACGTAACTGGGTGATTATAAAGATGCTCTACAGGTGTCTCTGATGGTGTTTGTTGAGTTGGCATAGATCGAGATTAGGATTTGTCACTCCGAGTATCGAAGAGGTATCTCTGGGCCCTCTCGGTAATGCACATCACTATAAGCCTTGCAAGCATTGTGACTAATGACTTGGTTGCGGGATGATGCATTACGGAACGAGTAAAGAGACTTGTCGGTAACGAGATTGAACTAGGTATTGAGATACCGACGATCGAATCTCGGGCAAGTAACATACCGATGACAAAGGGAACAACGTCTGTTGTTATGCGGTTTGACCGATAAAGATCTTCGTAAGATATGTAGGAACCAATATGAGCATCTAGGTTCCACTATTGGTTATTGACCAGAGATGAGTCTCGGTCATGTCTACATAGTTCTCGAACCCGTAGGGTCCGCACGCTTAACGTTCGGTGACGATCGGTATTATGAGTTTATGTGTTTTGATGTACCGAAGGTAGTTCGGAGTGCCGGATGTGATCACGGACATGACGAGGAGTCTCGAAATGGTCGAGACATAAAGATTGATATATTGGACGGCTATGTTCGGACACCGAAAGTGTTCCGGGAGGTTTCGGATAAAACCGGAGTGCCGCAGGGTTACCGAAACCCCCCGGGAAGTTATTGGGTCCTTAGTGGGCTTCAGGGGAGAGAAAGGGCAGCAGCCAGGAGGTGGCGCACCGCCCCCCAAGGGAGTCCGAATTGGACTAGGGGAAGGGGGCACGGCCCCTCTTTCCCTCTCCCTCCCCCTCTCCTTCCTTCCCCCTCCTAGTAGGACTAGGAAAGGAGGAATCCTACTCCTACTAGGAGGAGGATTCCTCCCCCTTGGCGCGCCCTCTAGGGCCGGCCGGCCTCCTCCACCACTCCTTTATATACGGGGGAGGGGGCACCCCATAGACACACAAGTTGATAGTTGTCTTAGCTGTGTGCGGTGCCCCCCTCCATAGATTCCACCTCGGCCATATGTTGTAGTGCTTAGGCGAAGCCCTGCGTTGGTAACTTCATCATCACCGTCATCACGCCGTCGTGCTGACGAAGCTCTCCCTCGACACTCAGCTGGATCGAGAGTTCGTGGGACGTCACCGAGCCGAACGTGTGCAGATCGCGGAGGTGCCGTACTTTCGGTAATAGGATCGGTTGGATCGTGAAGACGTACGACTACATCAACCGCGTTGTCATAACGCTTCCGCTTACGGTCTATGAGGGTACGTGGACTACACTCTCCCCTCCCGTTGCTATGCATCACCATGATAGATCTTGCGTGTGCGTAGGAATTTTTTTGAAATTACTGCGTTCCCCAACAGGGATAGGCCGTCGACACCCGTCGGCACAGTAAGGCCGTCGGCCTAGATGAGAGCACGCCGACAGCAGCCGTCGGCATACAAGGGTCGTCGGCATACTTGTGGGCCCGGCGACCAACAGGGATAGGCCGTCGGCACCCGTCGGCACAGTAAGGCCGTCGGCCTAGCTGAGAGCACGCCGACAGCAGCCGTCGGCATACTTGTGGGCCCGGCGACCCCGCTCGTGACGGGCGGCTAACGGCGTCTGGACTATGCCGACGGCAGAGACGGGCGGCCGTCGGCATAGATACGCATGCCACATCATCGATCTTAAGCGCACCGACCAACATCTATGCCAACGGCTGCCGTCGGCATAGACGCCATGTCATCGATTCGCGGCGCGCCGTCCATCTGCCCCAGGCATATATATATATATATATATATATATATATATATATATATATATATTTGCATTTCATATAGAATTTTTTATGTATTATTATTTGATTAACTTACATGTAGCATGTGTCAATATAAGCATACATACATTATCTATCGATTCTATACGGAGGGGTGTGACCCCCCTCACGGACGGCATCGCCGCCGGCCGGCACGTGGAGGGGGGGAACAGCCGTATCGGGTCTATACGGAGGGGACGTTGCTCCCAAATGTTTCTATGGGATGACCTACCACAACCGGGTGGTGTGGTGGCATGTCTGAAGAGGTGGCACGCGTCTCTGGGGTGTGGCCCCCTCACGGACGGCGCCGTCGCCGGCACCTGGAGGGGGAAACGACCGCGTCGGGTCTATACGGAGGGGATCTTGCTGTGGGTTTGGCCCAGATGTTGCTCCCAAGTGTTCCTATGGGCTGACCTAACACAACCGGGTGTAGAGGTCCACTGGTCAATGCCCGTCCATGGAAAGTCAAAGGGCTAGATCTCGTGGTCAAACGCTACATGGTTAGGAGGGGCGGGGGCCCTAGGGGGTAGCAATGCCACTGGAGTGTCGCACCGGGCCCTCATACATGTCGTACGGTGTGGTGGCATGTCTGAAGAGGCAGCACGCGCCTCCGGGGTGTGGCCCTCTATTGGACGGCGCCGCCGCCGGCACCTGGAGGGGGAAACGGACGCGTCGGGTCTACACGGAGGGGATCTTGCTGTGGGTTTGGCCCGGATGTTGCTCCCAAGTGTTCCTATGGGCTGACCTAACACAACCGGGTGGAGAGGTCCACTGGTCAAAGCCCGTCCGTGGAAAGTCAAAGGGCTAGATCTCATAGTCAAATGCTACAGGGTTAGGCGGGGCGGGGGCCCTGGGGGTACCAATGCCACCGGAGCGTCACACCGGGCCCTCATACATGCCGTACGGTGTGGTGGCATGTCTGAAGAGGCGGCACGCGTCTCCGGGGGTGGCCCCCTATTGGACGGCGCCGCCGCTGGCACCTGGAGGGGGAAACGGACGTGTCGGGTCTACATGGAGGGGATCTTGCTGTGGGTTTGGCCCGGATGTTGCTCCCAAGTGTTCCTATGGGCTGACCTAACACAACCGGGTGGAGAGGTCCACTGGTCAAAGCCCGTCCGTGGAAAGTCAAAGAGCTAGATCTCGTGGTCAAACGCTACAGGGTTAGGCGGGACGGGGGCCCTCGGGGGTAGCAATGCCACCGGAGCGTCGCACCGGGCCCTCATACATGCTGTACGGTGTGGTGGCATGTCTGAAGAGGCGGCCGGCGTCTCTGGGTGTGGCCCCCCTCACGGACGGCGCCGCCGCCGGCACCAGGAGGGGGGAAACGGACGCGTCGGGTCTACACGGAGGGGATCTTGCTGTGGGTTTGGCTCGGATGTTGCTCCCAAATGTTCCTATGGGCTGACCTAACACAACCGGGTGGAGAGGTCCACTGGTCAAACTGAATGAAAAGAGAGAAAACAGGGCATATAAAAAACAGAACAGAACTATGCCGACGTCATAGCTATGCCCAGGTGAACCAGCAGGCGCCACGTGGCATGGCTATGCCGACGGCTAAGCCGTCGGCATATACCAAAACCTATGTCGACGACTTGCCGTTGGCATAGCCCTTCGCCCAGGAACGCCCAAGGGGCGCCACCTGGCAAGCTAAGCCGACGGCTCTGTCGCCATAACTTTTCGTTCAGGAGTGCTCTGGGGCCCCCACGCGGCAGATGTAAGCCGACGGCCTGGCTGTCGGCTTAGCCTTGGGCCTATGCCGATGGCCATGCCGTCGGCTTATCTCTGCCACGTGGCGGCCAGTGGTTCGACTGGCGCAGTGACGGCGCCGTCAAAGGCCGCCCCGTGAAAAACTGCGCCGACGGTCATTCTACGCCGACGGCCATACGGACGCCGTCGGCATAGGCCCCTATGCTGACGGCGTATCTATGCCGACGGTCTGACAAGACTACGCTGACGTTATCTACGCCGATGGCAGCCGTCGGCTTAGATCTACGCCGATGGGAAGGGGCCTATGCCTTGGCCGTCGGCATAGGCCGTTGATCCGGTAGTGATGAGTCCCTGGTGGGAGAAGTAAAACATCTAAAGTCACTTTGTATGACTGGTATTACTCATATCAACCGGTGCCAAAATTTAGTTAGTGATTTCTTAGGTAAGTTTGCTTGTTCTGAGAGCAGAATTGTAGTCTCGCTAGGATCGGGCCTTCCAGAAGTGATTGATTTATGTAAGAAAGATTGTAAGGTTGATGACTGAGTAATATAAGTTTTATCCCAAAAAATGAACGGCTGTTAAACAGTGTTGTGCAGGAATTTTACGGGAAAAATCATACATAGCAGTGCTCTTAATTAAAAGGGCACTTAGAGCGGCATTAGAGACATCATCACATGATGATACAGCCATAGAGAGCGAGCTTAATAGTCCTCACCCCTATCATCAGGAACAATGATGGATGCGACAGAATTATCAGTCTAAGTAGGCCACAATGGCCAAACGGAGACACCGTCAACGTTCTGTACTGGATCAACGTATAATCATGGACATGGCAAGTATGCTACTCAGCTCTTATCTGTTAATGGTCCTGCCAAATCAGAAGTATTGCTAGTACTAGTGCTTACATCCGAGACCAATCCTGGTCCTTACAAATCACAAGCATATTTTTTGCGGGATCACAAATCACAAGCAGGGCCGGTCCTGACAATTCGGGGGCCGGGGGCAAAAGTAAAACCCGGGGTCCCATTAATATAAACATAAAAAAATTATGTATTGTCCTTGGCTCTTGAACATCCTAATTACCTAATAGTATATGTATAAATAACTCCTAGAGCTAGCCCATTAGTTATTATTAGGTAAATATACAAGCATAGCTTGGATTCTCCATTTAATTTGAACTCCAAAGCACGTCATATACGAACATCTAGGCTACAAATCATGATCAATTTTACAAAATGAAGAAAACAAGCAAATCAGGATATTCAACATGAAGTTATCTACGTCTTTCATGTTGTAATAAGAAACTGGTCGTATCTGAATGTAGACTAGTTCTTGTGAAATAGAAATTTGCTAAAAGTCGCAAAAACAATATCTACTCAACTTTGAAAATACTTACAGCAACACCGTTCTGGTGATACCTTAGCAACCATTAATCCAAACTGAGCAAATTGGATTCGATTGGAATGCAATCCACAACAATTACAAAGTTGATTTTTGTGTCATCTTGAAATTAAGCACATATAGTGTAGTTTTCAACACACTAATCCTATCCAATGATTGAATTATGAAAACAATTCTCGGCATCGACTTCAATTAACAAACAACAAATTTAGGAACTAGGGACTACCAGAGAGGCTACCTTAGAGTTGTAGAACACGGATTTAAAAATCAACTGATAGATTCTGATCCAATCTAAGCAGGCCTTGTCCGCTCTGGTCCCTTGTTCTTGGCTACTGCTGCGCATGAAGGTGATAAGGCGATGCCACCAGAGGCGAGACTAGACGGCGATCAGGTGATGGCAAGGGCGCTCGGCCTGAAGCGGAATTCGTTCCCTCGATCGCCAATGCTGTGCGTGATACATCGCCCCTCCTTAGCCATAGTGCGTGGGTTTTTGCTTCCGAGAAATAATGCGTACATGCATGATTACCTAGCCCAGCAATCCACTTGGACCATATGAAGCTGTACATGCAAAAGGCCTGAAGCTTCAAAATCACTAATTAAGAGTACTCGTTGGAAAAAACACTCCATCTTCCCAGGTCACGACAAGTAGCGCATATGCAGCGCGCCACTTGTCGCAACCTGGGAGTTTTCCCTTTTTCATAGATTCGTTTATTCAAAACGTTTTATCTCTTAAACCGTGCGTCCAAATCTCAAACCGTTTTCACCATTGGATTCCTCGCGTCGAGATCTTCAAAACTAGATCCAATGTTGATAGGTTTTGACGAACTTTTTTTCACGAAAAAAACCAGACGAAAAAACCAAACCGGGAGCACGGTTTTTTCCCTTTCCGAAAGAGGCACCCCTGTGCCTCTCGCGAAATCACAACCGTGACTCTCGTGGAAAGAAAAAAAAACAGAAAACGCGTTTTTTCCCTTTCCGAAAGAGGCACGCCCGTGACTCTCGCGAAAGCACAACCGTGCCTCTGGCAAAAGCAAAACCGTGACACTCGCGAAAGAAAAAAAAACAGAAACGCGTATTTTTTTCCCTTTCCGAGAAGCACGGCCGTGACTCTCGCAAAAGCACAACCGTGCCTCTCGCGGAAGCAAAACAGTGACTCTCGCGAAAGAAAAAAAACAGAAAACGCGTTTTGTTTTTCCCTTTCCGAGAGGCACGGCCGTGACTCTCACGAAAGCACAACCGTGCCTCTCGCGGAAGTAAAACCGTGACTCTCACGAAAGAAAAAAAAACAGAAAACGCGTTTTTTTTCGTTTCCGAAAGGCACGGCCGTGACTCTTGCTAAAGGACAACCGTGCCTCTCGCGAAAAAAAAATGACTTTTCACAAAAGAAAAAAAGTAAACACGTTTTTTCATGCAAAAAAAAAATTTCAAATTTTTTTTGGTCGAAACGCTAAGGAAGACCGGGGAAAAACCAAAACGTCGAAAAAAACCCGGGAAAAAACCATTTAAAAAGCCGAAAACGCGTGCGGAAAAAAAAAATCTGGAGGAAGCGTCCAGAGCGCGACACATGGCGAATGGCTGAGAGCGCGCCAAGTGGCGCTGATCGTTGCGAGGCTCCCGAAGGAGCGCTCGTTAACTAGTCGCTTCTTTTTTTAGGGAGAATCCCTGGGCTACTTGCAACCTGAGAGGGGGCCCGGGGCGGCCGCCCCCTGGCCCCTGCCCCCCCCCCCCTCCTCCAGGGCCGGCCCTGATCACAAGCATTGCTAATTAATACCAATGTTTACATCTTTTTTTAGGGCTAAGTCAAGTTTTATTCATCAAAAAACATAGAAAGTGGGATACAATTAAAGTTACGTGGTTGGCCAATCAAGCATGACGTCCAAGACCTAGTGAAAGAGCGAACTTGACTAGACTATGTGCTTCAACATTGATAGTACGACTTTCTAAAGTAAAGATACAACCAAGTAAAGATGCTTGAAGATTGATCTCACTAATAATAGCTCCATAATTACCTTGACTAACTTCGTGGATGTCTCCTATCACCTGCTTTGCGTCAGAAGCGACAACAAACTTTTGAATATGAAGGTCTTTTGCTAGTGCTAAGGCCTCCCTGCATGCAATAGTCTGTATGAAAAAAAAAACACCAAATGTCATCATAAATTTATTTATTTCACCAACGAAACACTATTGCTCCATTCCGCATGAAAATTGTCAAGCATGCTTACGACGAACATCTAAAAATAGAAATTCAGAATTTTCATTTTTTATTTTTTTTACTATTCATCCGGAAGCAAATGCTCCCCAGAGTCAAAACGCCCCTCCCCAAACAAAGGTCAGATGTGTTCAGCCCCACACCCTGAATGATGTATTGACTATGTGCTTCAACATTGATAACACGACATTCGAAAATACAATCAAGTAAAGATGCTTGAAGATTGATCTCACTAATAATAGCTCCATAATTGCATTGACTTCCTCTGTGGATGCCTCCTATCGCCTGCTTTGGGTCAGAAGCGGCAACAAACTCTTGAATATGAAGATCTTTTGGTAGTGCTAAGGCCTCTGCATGCAATAGCCTCTAAGATTGTTGGGTCATGACAAGTGATGAACTGTCCAAGAAGATGTCGTGGCTATCTCTGCACACATCTGCAGCTGATCCTCCCATTCCTTTGCGACAGCCTCCGTCAACATGTACCAGTGCTTACATCTGAGAAGCCGATCCTAGTACGCAACTTGGCTATGATCTTATGGCAAAGAAGGCCAACAAAATACTCTGTTTGCACTGTAAATACAAAAACTCGTTTTGGCCCACAAATGAACTAGACATGTGCAGTGCAGGCATCCTCATAAGCGCTCGTTTGAACTTTGAAGAGACATTTGCAAAAGAAAATGAAACGGAAATTCAATTAGGCTCCCGGGAGCATGTGCTCCCGCGTTCAAAAATATTTTTTGAAATGACAAAAAAAATCAAGACATAATTTTTATGTGTTTATAGTACATTCAAATGATACCTACAAATTTTGAGGCAAATTTTTTAAGCATTTTGGCCTGTGCAAAAAAATTGAGCACCAAATGTCACTCTAAATTTGTTTTTTCTCCGATGAAACACCGCTGCTTCGTTTCCCATGAAAATTGTCAAGCATGCTTGCCACATTAATATAAACATCTACAAAAATCAGATTTTTCTAAAAAAAATTTGAATATACAGTTCATCCAAGAGCAAATGCTCTCGGGAGCCAAAACGCCCCACGCCCTGGTCGTATCGTAACCAAGAAAAACAGCCATGTCATTGTCTCACGCAGCATCGCAACGGTTTCCAAGTGTGCGAGACCGGACGATACATCATATTCGTGTTGGTATCCACAAGTGCGCGAAATGAAAGGAAAAATAATCATAGCTGACCTGGGGGCGCGCGCGACCGCAAACAGGACGGACACGGCACGATCATCATTGTCCCGCCGTGGCAACAGCACGGGCAGATGTACGTATGCGTTGCCTAGTGCTGTGGTCAAAAAGGCGCGGCTCAACTCCTTTTCTGAGCGGGCCATGCACGGGACCGAGTGGTTTCCACGTGACAGCTTTAATTTGCGCTCGTCTTTTTGTTTCGTCCATCAATAATGACGAAGCATCTCAGGTGTAGCATCGGGCCCTGTTGAATTTCTGGTGCTTTATAGGCGCGCTTCGGCGTAAATGCTTTGCGATGCATACATACGGCTTTACGAACGTAAGTAGGGTTTAAAAGGTAAACCAGCTAGTAGTATTCTGTTTGGCAGAGGCCAGAGGGCGATTCGGTCAGTGGGACATCTCCGACCCCGATCATTGTAAGATATTTGGGAAGCGTTAAACCCTTTGCTCGGGCCGCACTTATATTTATATGGGCAATGTCGTGGCTTACAAGATGAAAACGATCGATAGATCGATTACAGAAGGTCGGTAGAAAGAGTTGGAACAGAAGAAGAGATAGAGAAGGAATACATGTTTAAACAAGAGTTCTATCTCTATACAATTATTCCATCATTCCCCCTCAATCTAAACCTACACAACTCCAAGGTTGAGATTGAACTTGAACTCATCCAGCCTTCTCATAGTGAAAGGTTTTGTAAAGCCATCAGCCAATTGATTACCAGTGGGTATAAACTTTATGTCAAGCAGTTTGCGAGCTACTCTTTCTCTGACGAAGTGGAAATCAACCTCAATATGTTTAGTGCGTGTATGAAAAACAGGATTAGCTGAAAGATAGGTTGCACCAATATTATCACATCATAATCTTGCAGCTTGTGGAGTCTTAACACCGAGCTCATAAAGCAAAGTTTGAATCCACGTGACTTCAGCAGTGGCATTTGCTAGAGCCTTATATTCCGCTTCAGTACTTGACCTTGAGACTGTAGCCTGTTTCCTTGCACTCCATGATATAAGATTTGTTCCCAGAAAAACAACAAATCCACCTGTAGGTCTTCTATCATCAGCACACCCAGCCCAATCTGCATCTGAGTAAGCAGTCACAAGCATAGATGAAGACTTGACAATTCTAAGTCCAAGTCCTTCAGAGAACTTTAGATAGCTCACGATTCTCTTAACTGCAGTCCAATGAGTAGTAGTAGGTGCATGCAAATATTGACACACTTTGTTTACGGAGTAAGAAATATCAGGACGTGTAAGAGTCAAATATTATAATGCACCCACAACACTTCTGTAGTTTGTTGCATCCTCAGGTCCAAGTGCTTCTCCACTATCAACTATGAGTTTCTCTGAAGTTGAGATTGGTGTACTTATAGATTTGCAGTTTTCCAACCCTACTCTCTTGAGTATGTCATGAGCATATTTCTCATGTGAAAGAAGTATACCATCTTTTACCTGTTTGACCTCTATGCCAAGGAAATAATGAAGATCTCCCAGATCCTTAAGAGTAAACTCCATCTTTAAATCCTTAAGCAAACAAGTGGTAGCATCTGAACTCGAACTAGCAACAATAATGTCATCAACATATACTAGAACATAGATAATGACATTTTCTTTTTGATAGAAAAACAATGAGGTATCTGCCTTAGATGGTGTAAACCCAAGTTGTTGTAACTAAGTGCTCAACCTTGAGTACCAGGCTCTTGGGGCCTGTTTCAAACCATATAAAGCCTTATCTAACTTGCAAACAAAATGAGGTAAGCTTTTGTTCTCATAACCTGGTGGCCGCCGCATAAAAACCTCTTCTTCCAAAACACCATGAAGAAACGCATTCTGAACATCTAGCTGCCTTAAACTCCAACCCTTGGAAACCACAATAGATAGCACAAGTCGGATAGTGGCTGCCTTAACAACAGGACTAAAAGTATCATCATAATCAATACCAAATCTCTCCTTGAAACCTTTTGCAACTAATCTTGCCTTATATCTGTCTATGCTCCCATCAGACTTCCTCTTAATTTTGTATACCCACTTACAATCTATGACATTTATGCCCTTTGTTGGTGGTACTGAACTCCAAGTTTTGTTTTTCATAAGTGCTTCATATTCAACATCCATGGCCTTTTTCCATTCCTTACTAGCAAGTGCATCATGCAAATGAGTTGGTTCACCCATACTAGTGAGAAAAGCACGTTTAATTTTATCATACCTTATAGTGCCATCAGTGTATTCCTTCTTCTTAACAATACCAGACTGGGATCTCGTGTGTCAATGTGGAATACCTGGCGCAGCAGAATCCACATCGGAATTAGCAACCACAGAAGATCCGGCTGGATCTGCTGCACCAGACCGCTCCAGATCCGAGGAGACAGAGATCTCCCTCGCGATCGGTGCTCCAGTGGAAACGCGTCGTGTGTCGCCCTCATTGATAGCCCCCTCGGATGCGCGGGGCGAGACGTTGGTGCTGGGCCCCGCACCTGTTGCCTGGTTGGCCACCGGCCCATCCACCGCGCGCGTGGCGCTCAGGGAGCCGCACTGGCCCGTGCTGGCTCAGCTAGAGGGGCCCATGCTGCCTGGGCTGTCGGCGGCTGGCTCATGCGACGCGGAGGGATTTTCCTGGGATCGCGTGTCTAACGCGAGGATTTTCCTCGGATCCTGTTCTGCTGCTGCCCGAATCTACCTGCGATCCCGTGAAAACTTTGGCTGCATCCCCTTGCATGAAATCACGCCCTAAAGCTGCACTTTTATCATCAAAAATCACATTTTCTTTAGGATTAGTCACATGATCAGCACTATTTAACTCGCCCCCATGATCTGGACTAGACATATATTCCAGAAGAAGTGCAATTTCTGCACGAAGTAGGGCTCCGGCATTTGGATGAAGCTTTGCAAAAAGGAAATATCGTTTCATCAAATATAACATCACGAGAAATATAGATTCGTCCAGTAGAAATCTCAAGACACTTGTAACCTTTGTGAAGGTTACTGTAACCAAGAAAAACACATTGAGTAGAACGAAACTCAAGTTTGTGATGATTATATGTGTCAGATGTGGGGTTCCGACAAAACCCTTAAGGTTCAAACTCTGGGGTGCGCACGAAGTTCTTTCCCCCCTACCGATCCACGCCCTAGCTCGCTAAGATCTCGCGGACGAACTCAACGAACTCACAACACAGAAGACACGAGATTTATACTAGTTCGGGCCACCGTTGTGGTGTAATACCCTACTCTAGTGTGTGGTGGTGGATTGCCTCTTGGGCTGATGATGAACAGTACAAGGGGAAGAACAGCCTCCTGAGGTTGAGGCGTTCTTGTGCTTGTCTAACTTGTGTGGACATGACTCGATCAGATCAGATCTCGTTCCCTACTGTGGTGGCTAGACATATTTATAGTGGCCCTGGTCCTCTTCCCAAATATTGAGCGGGAAGGGAGCCAACAACGGCGGGCAAATTTGAAAGGGGACAGCTAGTACAAGCTATCCTGACAAAAGTGGTCTTCGCCTACAAAAGGCTCTGGTGATGACGCCGTCTTGGGCTCCATGGTGACATCCGTCTTGCCGTCCTGCTGGTCTTGGTCTTGTTGCACCAATATGGAAACCTTTGCCTGATGCCTCGGTACTCCGCGCCTGCGCCTGCCTCCTTAGCACCGAAGAGGAAACAAGGACGCTGTGCGTTGGCGCCCGCCTGGTGCCCGTCTGCTCTTGATCGTCATGGCTCACGTCACGAGAGCCTCGCGAGGTTTGCCCCGCCTTTATATCTCCGCCCCTCGTGAGCCTGCCTGGCTAGGCCGCTCCGGAGGAGGTCTTGCGTCGTCCGCCTCGCGAGGCTTGGCCCCTCGCGAAGGTCTTGAATGCCTTGTTGATGAAGATGGGCCGTACGGCCTGCTAGCATAGCCACACCGTGGGCCGTTGGCAGGCAAGTCTGGGGACCCCCGTTCCCAGAACGCCGACAGTAGCCCCCGGGCCCAAGGTGCGCTCGGGCTTGGCTTCGAGGCGAAGCCAAAGGTCAAGCGTGGAGCGCCGCGAGCCCCAAAAGCCTACGGCCTTGGTCGACGCATGGCGGTTGATTGGACGTGGGCGTCTCCGCTTCCCCATGCTGCCTCGGCAACTGCTCGACCTGACAAAAGGCTGGCGCAGACCGTGCTTGCCTTCATTGCTTTCTACTCGCCTTGCTCCAGATCCCCTTTCTCGCTCCTCGCCACCGATACCTCCAGATCTACTCTGATCTTGCTCCGCATCTGCGATCCATGGCGCCGCGCAAGGTCAAGACCTCCTCGGCACCGACTTGGTATGAGCCAGCTCTTGAAGCGCCCACCACTACGGAGAAGAGCCTCGCCTCCGCGTGCCTGCTGATGGCGGGGAAGAGCAATGAGTGGGGGGAGACGGAGCTCCGGCTTGCCTCCGACGTGCCGGAGCCTGAGGGAAGCACCTTCTTCCCCTTCTTCTCGAGCAGCATCGCCGTCGGGTTGGTTCCTCCCTTCTCCGATTTCTTTTATGAGGTCCTCGACCACTACGGCCTGCAGGCGTTGCACCTCCATCCCAACTCTATCCTTCTCCTGTCCATCTTCGCCTACTACTGCGAGGTGTACCTGGGCGTGATGCCATCCGTGGCGCTTCTGCGCCACTTCTTCTTCCTTCGCGTCAGCGATGGACACATCTCCGGGTGCACCAATTTCGTTGCATCTGGCAAGGCCAACTCAATCTCGAGCACCGGGAAGAGGGCCGATAACATCTGAGCCAAATGGGTCATGATGGACGCTAAGCGCGCCCATCCGCGTTTGGTGTTGCCGACGGAGGCGCCCCAGTTCAACAAGGGGTGGCCCCGTGCAGAGCTCGATGATGAGCGGGCATTGTCAGTGTTGGGGCATATGACGACCGACCTGAAGTCGGGCAACGCTAAGGCGACCAAGGTGACGGGATTCATGCTCCTGAGGGAGTTCTTGACGCTGTGAGTTGCTCCACTTCAGGCGCGCACGCGCCCCCTGTGGAAGCTCGGAGGTGAAGGAGACAAGATCCGCTTGAGGCCGGGGGCCCTGCCTGCCGATGAACTGGCCGCTGTTCTGCGCCTCATAGTTGGGGACAACCAGGAGTACCCACCGAGCGCCTTCGTTCCTCTGTTCCATCGCAAGGATTGGGAGGAATTTGTCGCCTCCAGGCCAACATTCGACGCGCGCGGGCTGGTGCCGCCGGCGCCCATAGGAGCCCCTGCAGCACCGAAGCCGGTGGAGGTGTCCTCCGACGAGTCCGGCGGGGGGAAGGAAGAGGACGTGGACTCGGTGGCGACCCTCGAAGAGATGGGGGAAAACTCCCCCTTGAGCAAGGCTGAAATATTGCGCGCCCTTCCTGACGACGCCGAGGTCGACGCCCGCCAAGATGAGGGGGAACTGCCCGTCGTCCCGACGAGGAGTAGGTCGTCACTGATCCCTCGGGATGCTGCCCCCGTCCTGACGCCGCCTGAGGCTGCCTCCAACCCTCCTGCTGCGCCATCTTCTGCCCCTGGGATCCGCGCACCTACTTCCCGGGCTCCGCAACTTTCGGGCTTCAGGCTCCCCAAGCGGAAGGTGGAATACGTTGCGATGGATCGGTAAGTGCCTTGAGCTTCATCTTGTCCCCGCTTGTGCTTGTTATTTCCTGAAGTTCTCCCTTGGTTGACCAGGCCGACGCCTTCGGCAAAGAAAAGGAAGGAGGGTACGGCGACCGCGCCTCCTTTCGTGGAGAAGGGAGGCAGCAGCACTCGCACTTCCCCAACCCGGTCGCCCTCGCGAGGCCAAGAAAAGCATCGCTGTGGGGAGTCTGCCCCCATGGCCCCTCTGGCTCCTGAGGTGCCGGCGTCTGGCCCGGCTGAAGAGGTCTCGACTGCTCCGGAACCTGTAGTCTCCCAGGCCTTGGTGACGACGTCGCCTCCTTCCACTGCTGCACCTCCACTCCCAGGTTCTTCTGCTTCTGTCGCTGTCCTGGAGCGTGCTCTTTCGGAGATGACGGGCAGATCTCCTGAGCGCGGACCCGCGCCTGGAGCTGGCCTCTGGCTGGCTTCACTCTGACTTGGCGGTTCGCGCGACGCTGAGCCAAGCCACGGCGTCTTCCGAGAAGGATAAGCAGAGCGCCGCCAATGCTGCAGTCGATCGTGAGGCGGCGCTGAAGGACGCTAAGGCCGTCCGCAACCGCTGCCAAGAGCTGGAGGACGAGTTGAAGAACATGCGCGACCAGCATGCTAAAGAAGCACGCGGCCACCTCGTGAAGGAGGAGGAGATGAAGGCCCGGGAGGACGCCGCAAGAACCATGATGCTGAGCTGGAGTAGTTGGGGAAGACGCAGGCTGCCGAGCGTAGCCAGCTGGAGGAGCTGGAGCGGAAGGTGAAGGCGCGGGAGGCCGATCTTGACGCCAAGGCGCGGGTCCTGGCCGAAGACCGCGTGGCCTTTGCCGATCTCGAGGAGAGGTCTCGCAAGGCACTGAAGAGGCTCTACGAGCACGGCTTGGAGAGGCCGCTGACCTCCGACGAGGACGGCCCTGCCCTGCTGCTTCCTCCCTTGGTGAAGGCGCTTGAGGAAGTTGTGGAGGGTATCGGTCCCATGGCAGAGGCAGAAGCTCGCGTCCTGTCTTCAGCTGCATTGACTCGTGTCTTCAGCCACCTGCACCTTCGCGACCCCAGCGCTTGTCTTGACGAGCTGCTGGAGCCTGTGGCTGAAGATCACTGCGAAGCCGCCACCGCATTCGTGCAAGGTCAGGTGGAGGCCCTGCTGAAGAGGTTCCGCGGTTTTGCCTCCGCACCCTTGTCCAGCGATGCCGCCGATCCTGCAGCTGGTGGTGCGGGTGAAGACGTCGTTACCCGGGGAGGAGCACCTTCTGCAGGCGATGGCGGTGTCCAAGGGGTGACCTGCAGCTGATCTCCAGTTTCGTTCCTGTAACATGCATCATGCCTCGTGGAGGCGTTAAACTTTCATTTGATATTGTGAGGACAATATGTTTTGTAATATTTGCTTCGAGATTTTGCGATTTTCTTCCTATCCGCTTTGTGTTCTGCGTCGGTAGAGCCCGGCCCCGCGCATACCTCAACCGCCGTTGGGCCGACCGGAGACCAGGACGGACCAAGGAGTGAGGGGCTACGTGACCAGTTAGGCTCCTGAGTCGCGATGCTCAGGAGTCCCCCTTGACGCGCAAACAACTTACAGGAAGAGTGCGCGAGGATAGATTAATGTTCTACGTCGGCAGAGCCCGGCCCCACGCATACCTCAACCGTCGTTGGGCCGACCGGAGACCAGGACGGACCAAGGAGTGAGGGGCTACGTGACCAGTTAGGCTCCTGAGTTGCGATGCTCGGGAGTCCCCCTTGACGCGCAAACAATTTCCATACCTACCCTCGCCGAGGCCTCGGGAGGGGCGTGCGACGACCAGGTCCGGGAGACCTGTTTGAGCGGCGTGCGCTTGGGCGTGACCCGAGCGCAGCCCCCAGGCCCTGGAGACCTGGTTAGGTGGCGTACGCTTGGGCGTGACCCGAGCGCAGCCCCCGTGTCCAGCCCCCTCGCGCGGCTCTCCCGAGGGGAGGCATTGCGGTGAGGCCGGACGCTGAGCTCTGGGGCTCCCTGAGGTTGTTACGACCGTGGAGCCACCCTCAGTTGTTTATCACCAGCGCGGATCATAGTGCTTTCGCTTGTGCACGGGCATAGCCGCTCCTCGGCAGTGTCGGCGGCCAGCGCGGAGCATGGTGCTTCCACTTGTGTGTGGGAGGGGAGCCCCTCCGGGAGGAGCCCCCGAGGCGTGTACAGCCCTGCCCTGACATGTGGCTTGCACAGCAGGGCTGCGAGCTGTATCTGGGCACTCGTGAGCCAGCGCGGGACTCACGAGGCCCTACCTCAAGGCGGGTTGCGCCTGGTCTTGAGTCTTTGATAGGTGTGCGTTCCTGCGAGACGGTTAGGTGCAAGCGCTCTACGTCCTCAGGTCCCGGCCCTCGAGCGAGCTCAGCCGCCGCTGGTATGCCAGGTCGCGATGCCGTGGTCAAGGCCAGGGGGTGAGGGCTGGAGAGCTAGTAAGAGCTCCTGAGTCGCGATGCTCAAGAGCCCCCCTTTTAACGCGCAAGCGAATTGCATGATAGAGGGGCGGACCCGTGGAAAGTGCAGGTGGTAATCGGGCAGATTAAGCATGGGAGGCAAATCAGCATGGGTAAATGCAGAAAGATACATGCCACTGGGTCAAGCCCGAGCGGCTTGGGGATGATACAGCCTGAGGGGCGCCCCCAGCAAGGTAAGCTAAAGACATAAGAAAAGGATACACGCCACAGGGACGGACCCATGCTGCCTGGGAATAATGCAGCCCGAGGGGCTCTCCCAGCTAAACGAACTTGGGAAATGTCACATGGTTCTGTCGACGAAGGAGAGTTGAGGCAGCTGAAGGCGAGAAACGAAGGGGTAGCTCCTCACGAGCCACCGGGGCCCTGAGCCTTAGGAGGCTCTGGGGGCTCGGGCGGTTCCTGGAGGACCGTCTCCATCTCCGCCAAGACGGGTGGTGCCTGCCTCCTGAGCCGCCAGGATACGCTGCATGTTGTGCTGGTAGGCTGATGACAAGCTCGGCAGGCCAAAGAGCATGCGAACGTAGCTGTGTGGTGGACCCTCGCAGCGTCCCACGCGCGAAGGCCAGAAGAGCTCCTGAGATGCGGCCCTGTTGAGCCCTGGTACGTTGATGCAGACGTGCAGCCCGGCATCCTCGCCTGGATGGGGAGTTGCGCCTCGTGAGCGACGGTCACCGCGCATGGACCTTGTGTCTTGCAATTCCTGAGTGGTCTTGGTGATGAACTCCTGAGCGGTGGGCACTCCTTGCCCTGTGTCCTCCTGAGGAAAACGTGCTGCGAAGCACGCCTCCAAGTGGTGCCCAAGCGCCTCCCTCGTGATGTTGGCAAGGTCTGAGGCCCTCCAGAAGAGAGCCCCCGCCCCTGCCCGAGGAGGGCGCTGGGCGCGCCTTCCTATGCGATGGAGGGAGGCGTCCCTGGAGCGGGCGCTGATCCTGACGAGGTTCCAGCCGCGACACCACCCTCCTGTGGTCCGGCACGGCGCGGCTTCTTCTTCTTAGGGATGGCCTCTGGAAGGCCCTCACTTTTGCTGTCGGGGTCGTCGATTGCTGCAGCTTGGAAGGCGCGCTCGAGGGAGCACACCGCATCTCTTTCTTCACATGGGACCGTGATGACTCCGCCGCTTCCCGGCATCTTGAGGACGTTGAAGCCGTGGTGGGTGACGGCCATGAACTTGGCCATGGCTGGATACCCGAGGATGGCGTTGTATGGCAGGCGGATGTGCGCGACGTCGAAGTCGATGAGCTTGGTGCGGTAATTCTTGTGTTCTCCAAAGGTGACAGGGAGGCGGACCTGCCCTATCGGCGTGGTGGAACCGTCGGTCACTCCTGATAAGGGCTTGGTAGGCTGAAGCTGGTCATATGGGACTTGGAGGTTGTCGAACGTATCGATGGACAGGACGTTGAGCCATGCGCCGCCATTGATGAGGGTCTTGGTAACTTGCACATTGCTGATGACTGGGGAGCACAGCATCGGGAGGGCGCCAGCGGTAGCCACGCACTTGAGCTGTGAACGTGATGGGGCACTGGGACCATTTGAGAGGGCGTGTGGCTTCAAGCTTGGGAAGGACTGCATTCACTTCACGAGCAAACTGCTTGAAGATGCGCTGAGAGGCTGGGGCCTGGGCTCCGCCCAAGATGCATGCGATAGCACGTGGTTGCTGGAAGCCCCCAGCCCCCTCGTCTTGATGGTGTTCGTCGTTCCTTCTTGGCAGTGGCGGCAGCGAGGGATGACCGGCATTGCCCTGGGGGCGATCCTCACGAGGCTGGTCCCTCCAGGCACCCTTGCGAGGATGGTCCTGCCAGCGGTTCTCACGAGGACGGTCGCGCCACTCCTGGCGCGGGCCACGGTCGTCCCAGCGTCCGCCACCACATCCTCCCCCTCGGCCGTAGCCCCGGTCGCTACGTTCGGGGCGTCGGCCGTAGCATCCTTCGCGGATGGCTCTGAGCTCTTGACAGTCGCTGGTGTTGTGGGTGTTCAGGTTGTGGAAGGCGCAGAACGGCCGTCTGTTCTTGGACGACTCGGGCTGATCTCTGCCTCGCTTGGTGTCGGGCTCCGCTGCGAGCACAACTGCTTCCTTGCGCTTCACGTCCTTGGCATTGGCCTTCTTCTCTACTGCGCCCGCAGCTGGCAGCTCGAGGAGGGAGAGGCGGCCCTCCTCAGCTCTTGCGCGCTTGGTTGCCAGGTTGAACAGCTCCTGAGATGTGCACAGCTCCTCGTGGATAGCGAGTTCTTCCTTCATCTTGACATCGCGGACGCCATCGGAGAACATGGAGATGATGGCCTCGTCTGTGACCTTGGGGATCTTGAGACGGGTGTTGTTGAAGAGCTGGATGTACTTCTGGAGGGTCTCTCCTGGTTGTTGCTTGATGCGGCGCAGGTCGCCCGCGGCCGGCGGGTGGTCGCGGGTGCCCTGGAAGTTGGCGACAAAGCGGTCGCGCATCTCATCCCAGGAGGAGACCGAGTCGTGATGCAGGTTCAGGAGCCAGGAGCGGGCACCATCCTTGAGAGCCATGGGAAACCAGTTCGCCATGACTTTCTCATCGCGTTGGCCGCTTCGATGCTCAGCTCGTCGAGCTGCAGGAACTCCGCAGGGTCGGCGGCGCAGTCGTAGCGAGGAGGCAAATCTGGCTTGAACTTGCCCGGCCACGCGACGCTACGCAGCTCGGGGGTGAAGGCGCGGCAGCCGGCCGTGGTCGCCGGGGCCTGTCTCGGAGGTGGTGCTTGGTCTTGATGAGGTCCGCGCGCCACCACCGCAGGCGGCACGCGGTCTTGGCGAGGCGGCGCGGGGAGTGCAGGTGCAGCTTCTCGCGGCCCAGGAATCTCCTGGCAGCTTCTCTCTTCGCGCGCGGGCGCCGGGCGCGGTGGATCATGCCGTGGGGCCGCGCGCCTTGGCGCTAAGGCACAGTCTTGGGGCAGAGGTGGTGGAGGCGCTCCGTGAGCCACATTGCCCGTGGCGGGCGGAGGGTGGGGCAGAGAGTGGGACGGTGCCGGGGAGCCCCCTGCGGCGCGGACGAGCTCGACGACGCGGTCGAGCCAATCCTCTAGAGGTCGTCGACCGGGCGGTAGCGCAGGAGCTCGTTCACCATGAGGAGCGCAGCCTGCGGGTCCATGGGAGCGCGTCGTGCGTGGGACGAAGAACCAGCCGGGGTCAGTGATGGAGTGGTGGTGCGGCCGTCCTGCCGCACCGATGGGTGCAGCGAGGACGCTTGCTACTCGTTCCCTGCTGGGCCGGTGGCGGCGTTGGCGGCAGGAGACGGAGAACGACGAGGTGGCCCACCGACGGGATCCGTCTGAGCAACGCGGGCGGTGAGGGCAGCCCGGCGATCATCTCGAGCACGGCGAGCGTCCGCCATGGAGACGACGGAGCGACGGGTCAACGGAAGGGAAGCTATGGCGCACCCCTACCTGGCGCGCCAAATGTTGGATGTGGGGTTCCGACAAAACCCTTAAGGTTCAAACTCTAGGGTGCGCACGAAGTTCTTCCCCCCTACCGATCCACGCCCTAGCTCGCTAAGATCTCGCGGACGAACTCGACGAACTCACAACACAGAAGACACGAGATTTATACTGGTTCAGGCCACCGTTGTGGTGTAATACCCTACTCCAGTGTGTGGTGGTGGATTGCCTCTTGGGCTGATGATGAACAGTACCAGGGGAAGAACAGCTTCCTGAGGTTGAGGCGTTCTTGTGCTTGTCTAACTTGTGTGGAGAGGACTCGATCAGATCAGATCTCGTTCCCTACTGTGGTGGCTAGACATATTTATAGTGGCCCTGGTCCTCTTCCCAAATATTGAGTGGGAAGGGAGCCAACAACGACGGGCAAATTTGAAAGGGGACAGCTAGTACAAGCTATCCTGACAAAAGTGGTCTTCGCCTGCAAAAGGCTCTGGTGATGACGCTATCTTGGGCTCCATGGTGACCTCCATCTTGCCGTCCTACTGGTCTTGGTCTTGTTGCACCGACATGGAAATCTTTGCCTGATGCCTCGGTACTCCGCGCCTGCGCCTGCCTCCTTAGCACCGAAGAGGAAACAAGGACGCTGCACGCGCTGGCGCCCGCCTGGCGCCCGTCTGGTCTTGATCGGCATGGCTCACGTCACGAGAGCCTTGCGAGGTTTGTCCCGCCTTGATATCTCTGCCCCTCGTGAGCCTGCCTGGCTAGGCCGCTCTGGAGGAGGTCTTGCGTCGTCCGCCTCGCGAGGCTTGGCCCCTCGCGAAGGTCTTGAATGCCTTGTTGATGAAGATGGGTCGTACGGCCTGCTAGCATAGCCACGCCGTGGGCCGCAGGCAGGCAAGTCTGGGGACCCCCGTTCCCAGAACACCGACAATATGGACGAAGATTAGGATAACAAGCGCACCCGAAAATTCTTAGGGAATTGTAGTCTGGTGTTTGATGAAACAATTTTTCCAAGGGAGTAATATGTCCAATCACTTTGCTAGGAAGACGATTTATAAGATAAGTGGCAGCAATAAAGGCTTCATCCCAATATTTTAAGGGCATGGATGCATGAGCTAGAAGGGATAGACCTACTTCAACGATGTGGCGATGTTTACGCTCGGCGGAGCCATTCTGCTGATGAGCATGGGGGCAAGAGACATGATGACTAATACCAATATCACGAAAGAAAGAGTTGAGTTTCTCATACTCTCCTCCCCAGGCACTTTGGACTGCAATAATTTTTCTGTTAAACTAATGCTCAACAAGTTTCTGAAATTCTTGGAAGATGGAAAGAACTTCAGATTTAAACTTAAGCAAATATATCCAAGTGAACTTGCTAAAGTCATCAATAAAACTAACATAATATTTTTTTTTCTTCCAAAAGAATCTCTTGCATGACCCCATACATCACTAAAAATAAGTTCCAATGGAGCACGAGACACACTATTTGACTTAGGATAAGGGAGTTGGGGACTTTTTGCACACTAACAAGCATCACAAACAGACTCAATATTGTGACTAGATGATAATGGAAGATTTCCTTTATTCACTACTTGCTTGACTATGACCGAAGAAGGATGTCCTAATCTTTGATGCCATCTTGCCAAGGAGGGCTTGACGATGGAGTAGACTTGATCACGACGCTTTCGACTTAGTGCTCCGGATGTGATGGGATACAAGCCTCCAATGCATTTACCGTGGTGAATGAGCTCCCTCGTTGCCCGATCCTTTATGAAAAAAAATATGTTGGATGAGTTTCAAAAAAGACATTATTATCGGCAGATAAACGGGACATGGATGCAAGGTTATTGTAGGCTTGTGGGACATGAAGAACATCTTTTATAACTAGATCACGTTTAAGAGTAGGGGAATTAATAGATGCTTGACCAATGTGACGAATATCCATACCTCCACCGCTTGCGGTATAAATTTGATCATTGCCGAAGTATCTCTCCCTCATGGAGAGTTTTTCAAGATCATTGGTGACATGATCAGTGGCCCCCGAGTCGGCGGACCAGACCATGCCATCACCTCCTTGCTCTCTGACCGCAGCGGCGACATGATGAGCATCAGGGACATAGTCTTCATCTTAACGATGCCAACAGTCCATGACCTCTAATACGCCCATTTTGCATCATGCTTTTATATCGATATTTATTGCATTATGGGTTGTTACTACACATTATGTCACAATACTTACGCCTTTTCTCTTATTTTACAAGGTTTACATGAAGAGGGAGAATGCCGGCAACTGGAATCCTGGGCTGGAAAAGGAGCAAATATTAGAGACCTATTCTACACATCTCCAAAAGTCCTGAAACTCCACGAAAGTCAGTTTTGGAATATATTAAAAATATTGGACGAAGAAAGCACCAGAGAGGGGCCACCCACTGTCCACGAGGGTGGAGGGCACGCCCTACCCCCTGGGCACGCCCCCTGCCTCGTGGGCCACCTGGAAGCCCCCCGATGCCCACCTTCTGGTATAAGGTGTCTTTTGCCCTGGAAAAAATCATAAGGAAGCTTTCGGGATGAAGCGCCGCCGTCTCAAGGCGGAACCTTGGTGGAACCAATCTAGGGCTCCGGCGGAGCTGTTCTGCCAGGGAAACATCCCTCCCGGAGGGGGAAATCGTCACCATCGTCATCACCATCGATCCTCTCATCGGGAGGGGGTCAATCTCCATCAACATCTTCACCACCACCATCTCCTCTCAAACCCTAGTTCATCTCTTGTATCCGATATTTGTCTCAAAACCTCAGATTGGTACCTGTGGGTTGCTAGTAGTGTTGATTACTCCTTGTAGTTGATGCTAGTTGTTTTATTCGGTGGAAGATTATATGTTTAGATCCTTTATGCACATTAATACTGATAACCCACAAGTATAGGGGATAAATTGTAGCCTCTTTCGATAAGTAAGAGTGTCGAACCCAACGAGGAGCTAAAGGTAGAACAAATATTCCCTCAAGTTCTATCGACCACCGATACAACTCTACGCACACTTGACGTTCGCTTTACTGGAAACAAGTATGAAACTAGAAGTACTTTGTAGGTGTTTTTGGATAGGTTTGCAAAATATAAAGAGAGCGTGAATAAAAAGTAGGGGCTGTTTAGATGAACACACAACTAAGTTAGTTTTAGTAAAGAGCTTGTTGTCACGAGAAAGTTATTTGTCCCTAGGCAATCGATAACTAGACCGGTAATCATTATTGCAATTTTATTTGAGGGAGAGGCATACGCTAACATAATTTCTCTACTTGGATCATATGCACTTATGATTGGAACTCTAGCAAGCATCCGCAACTACTAAAGATCATTAAGGTAAAACCCAACCATAGCATTAAAGCATCAAGTCCTCTTTATCCCATACGCAAACAACCTACTTACTTGGGTCTGTGCTTCTGTCACTCACGCCACCCACCATAAGCAAATCATGAACATATTGCAAACCCTACAGCGGGAATCCCTCACGCTTGCGCGACACGGAGAGCACCATAGGACAGCACCAATAATAAAACATGCAACTCAAACCAATCTTGATCATCAAATAACCCATAGGACAAAACAAATCTACTCAAACATCATAGGATAGCCATACATCATTGGGAAATAATATATAGCGTTGAGCACCATGTTTAAGTAGAGATTACAGCGGGTAAGAGAGAGGTTACACCGCTGCATAGAGGGGGGAAGAGTTGGTGATGATGGCGGTGAAGTTGTTGGTGAAGATTGCGGTGATGATGATGGCCCCCGGTGGAACTCCGGTGCCACCGGAAGCGAGGGGGAGAGAGCCCCCCTCCTTCTTCTTCTTCCTTGACCTCCTCCCTAGATGGGAAAAGGGTTTCCCCTCTGGTCCATGGTCTCCAAGGCGTGGGAGGGGCGAGAGCCTCTCCGAGATTGGATCTGTCTCTCTGTCTCTCTCTGTTTTTGTGTTCTCCTCTTCTGCCCTTTCACCGTTTCGTGTATATATGGAGATCCATAACTCCGATTGGATTGAAACCTTCGTCATGATTTTTTTAACCAAAAATAAGCTTTCTTGCGGCCGAAGAAGGGCGTCAACCGCCTTACGGGGTGCCCACGAGGGTCCAGGGCATGCCTGCCCCCCTGGGGCGCGCCCCCTGCCTCGTGGCCCCCTCGGGCACCGTCTCGCGTTGATTTTACTTCCCAAAAATCATAAATATTCCAAAATAATTCACCGTCCATTTTTACCCCATTTGGACTCTGTTTGATATGGGGTTTCTGCGAAACATAAAACATGCAACAAACAGGAACTGGCACTGGGCAGTGGATCAATATGTTAGTCCCAAAAATAGTATAAAAAGTTGCCAAAAGTATATGAAAGTTGTAGAATATTGGCATGGAACAATCAAAAATTATATATACGATGGAGACATATCAGCATCCCCAAGCTTAATTCCTGCTCGTCCTCGAGTAGGTAAATGATAAAAAAGATAATTTTTGATGTGGAATGCTACCTAGCATAATCTTGATCATGTATCTAATCATGGCATGAATATTAAGACACGAGTGATTCAAAGCAATAGTCTATCATTTGACATAAAAACAATAATACTTCAAGTCTACTAATAAAGCAATCATGTCTTTTCAAAATAACAAGGCCAAAGAAAGTTATCCCTACAAAATCATATAGTCTGGCTATGCTCCATCTTCACCACACAAAATATTCACATCATGCACAACCCCGATGACAAGCCGAGCAATTGTTTCATACTTTTTACGTTCTCAAACCTTTTCAACTTTCACGCAATACATGAGCGCAAGCCATGGATATAGCACTATAGGTGGAATAGAATATGATGATGGGGGTTATGTGGAGAAGACAAAAAAGGAGAAAGTCTCATATCGACGTGGCTAATCAACGGGCTATGGAGATGCCCATCAATTGATGTCAATATGAGGAGTAGGGATTGCCATGCAACGGATGCACTAGAGCTATAAGTGTATGAAAGCTCAAACTGAAACTAAGTGGGTGTGCATCCAACTTGCTTGCTCATGAAGACCTAGGGCATTTGAGGAAGCCCATCATTGGAATATACAAGGCAAGTTCTATAATGAAAATTCCCACTAGTATATGCAAGTGATAACTCAAGAGACTCTCTATATGAAGAACATGGTGCTACTTTGAAGCACAAGTGTGGTAAAAGGATAGTAACATTGCCCCTTCTCTCTTTTTCTCTCATTTTTTTGTTTTTTTTGCCTTTCTCTTTTCTTTTTTTTCGTCCGGAGTCTCATCACGACTTGTGGGGGAATCACAGTCTCCATCATCCTTTCCTCACTGGGGCAATGCTCTAATAATGATGATCATCACACTTTTATTTACTAACAACTCAATATTACAACTCGATACTAGAACAAAGATATGACTCTATATGAATGCCTCTGGCAGTGTACCAGGATGTGCAATGATCTAGCGTAGCAATGACATCAAAAATGGACAAGCCATGAAAACATCATGCTAGCTATCTTACGATCATGCAAAGCAATATGACAATAGATGCTCAAGTCATGTATATGATGATGATGGAAGTTGCATGGCAATATATCTCGGAATGGCTATGGAAATGCCATGATAGGTAGGTATGGTGGCTGTTTTGAGGAAGATATAATGAGGTTTATGTGTGACAGAGCGTATCGTATCACGGGGTTTGGATGCACCGGCGAAGTTTGCACCAACTCTCGAGGTGAGAAAGGGCAATGCACGGTACCGAAGAGGCTAGCAATGATGGAAGGGTGAGAGTGCGTATAATCCATGGACTCAACATTAGTCATAAAGAACTCATATACTTATTGCAAAAATCCAAGTCATCGAAACAAAGTACTACGCGCATGCTCCTAGGGGGGTAGATTGGTAGGAAAAGACCATCGCTCGTCCCCGACCGCCACTCATAAGGAAGACAATCAATAAATACCCCATGCTCCAACTTCGTTACATAACGGTTCACCATATGTGCATGCTACGGGAATCACAAACCTCAACACAAGTATTTCTACAATCCACAACTACCCACTAGCATGACTCTAATATTACCATCTTTATATCGCAAAACTATTGCAAGGAATCAAACACATCATATTCAATGATCTACAAGTTTTATGTAGGATTTTATGACTAACCATGTGAATGACCAATTCCTGTCATCTCTCTAAATAGATATAAGTGAAGCAAGAGAGTTCAATTCTTTCTACAAAAGGTATTCCCACGCTCTAAAAAATATAAGTGAAGCAAAAGAGCATTCTACAAATGGCGGTTGTCTATGTAAAGAGAAACATGCAATCCAAACTTCAAATGATATAAGCGAAGCACATGAAGCATTCTATAAAGCCATACTCAAAAGATATAAGTGAAGTGCAAAGAGCATTCTATAAATCAACCAAGGACTATCTCATACCATCATGGTGCATAAAATAAAAAGTGAAAACTAAATGCAAAAGACACTCCAAGATTTGCACATACCGCATGAACGAAACGAATTTGAAAACATACCGATACTTGTTGAAAAAAGAGGGGATGCCTTCCGGGGCATCCCCAAGCTTAGACGCTTGAGTCTCCTTGAATATTTACTTGGGGTGCCTTGGGCATCCCCAAGCTTGAGCTCTTGCCTCTCTTCCTTCTTCTCACATCGAGAACTCCTCGATCCTCGAACACTTCATCCACACAAAACATCAACAGAAAACTCGGTAAGATCCGTTAGTATAATAAAGCAAATCACTACTCTAAGTACTGTTGAAAACCAATTCATATTTTCTTTTTGCATTGTGTCTACTGTAATATAGCTTTTCCATAGCTTAATCCACTGATATAAATCGATAGTTTCATCAAAACAAGCAAACTATGCATCAAAAACAGAATCTGTCTAAAACAAAACAGTCTGTAACAATCTGAACATTCACCATACTTATGATACTTGAATAATTCTGCCAAAATTAGGAAAAATACACAATTTGTATATCAAGACAGTGCAAAAAGAAGCAGAACCATTTGACGTTCCAGTAAAAACTTAAAAATCGCGCACTACAGCCAAAGTTTCTGCCCTGCACCGCACAAACCAACAAGCATTGTAAACATCCTAAAGGCAAACCTTGGCACATTATTTTTATTTTTTAAAACTTTATAAAAGCACACAACAGAAATAAATGACTCTATAAAACTTCCGGGTTGTCTCCCTAGCAGCGCTTTCTTTAAAGCCATTAAGCTAAACATATAGTGCTCAAGTAATGGATCCACCCGGATCCCAAGGTATATCAAAGCCAATTTGAATTAGCAATGATTTGTAATTTAGTAGTGAGAACAAAGCAACATATATCATGTAATGACGAAGTCTAACTCTCTTCCTATGCATCGGCATGTCATAAAAGAACAATTCATGCACACATAGTAAAGGCCAATGCATAGTATAAGCAGTTTCTTGCAATTTTGTCATGTGGGAAACATAGAGAGGTGGAGATATAGTTCCTCTCTCATAATAATTGCAAGTAGGAGAAGCAAGCACATGCATATTATATCTATCAAAATCATCATGTGTAATAGTAAAAGGCAACCCATCAATATAATCCTTAATAAGAGCAAACTTCTCCGATATAGTATAATCGGGAGAACTCAAAAAGATAATAGGACTATCATGCATGGGTGCAATAGCAACAATTTCTTGTTTAACATAAGGAACAATAGCAAGTTCATCTCCATAAGCATCATTCATATTGGCATCTTGGCCACAAGCATAGCAAACATCATCAAAAAGGGGTATTTCAAGAGAATCAACGGGGTCATAACAATCATCATAGCAATCATCCTTCTGTAAGCACGAAGGGAAAGTAAACAATGTATGAGTTGAAGAGTTACTGTCATTAGAAGGTGGGCACGGGTAGCTAATCCGCTCTTCCTTCTTTTGTTCTTCGCTCTCCTCCTCATCTTTTCATCCAATGAGCTCACAGTTTCATCAATTTCTTCTTCCATAGACTCCTGCAAAGTATTAGTTTCTTCTTGGACAGCGGAGACTTTCTCAATAAGTGCATTAATATCAGAATTGTATTCATAATTCTCATAGCAATATTTGAGGATAGCTAAATTTCCAGGTCTATAAACAGCATCATCAAAATCTTCAAACTCTTTAAACATAGATTCAATTTCATAAGCACCCATAAAAGCAACAAATTCTTCTATTTGTTCCACATCATAGTAATCATATATACCATTAGAATAAGAAGCTAAGGTTTTATTATCATTAAATTTGCATGAAAAGGGAAGGTGTGGAGCCTTCATCCTAGAGCAACAAGTATAATCATAACTCAAGCATACTTGCCGAGCATACCACTTCAATATATAAATTTGATCCCATAATAGGTTCCCTTTTTGTGTCAAGCGATAATCCCTAAAGTATTCACGTTGATCCAACGTTACTCCCATTACAAAATTGAATGGGGTTTTCTCTGGATTATCAAAGCAGTACATAATATCTGTCACATAACGAGCATCGAGGGTTTTAGGAGGTTCCTCATCTCCATGAGTAGCAAGTACACCTAATTTTTTTGGTATTTCGTGTTCCATATCCATAACTAAAGATAAAGAACAACTAAGAACAGCAAATAAAAATTACTTAGTGATAAAGAAAACAAGCACACACGAGAATATTCACCCCACGCTATTGCTCCCCTGCAACGGCGCCAGAAAAAGGTCTTGATAACCCACAAGTATAGGGGATCAATTGTAGCCTCTTTCGATAAGTAAGAGTGTCGAACCCAACGAGGAGCTAAAGGTAGAACAAATATTCCGTCAAGTTCTATCGACCACTGATACAACTCTATGCACACTTGACATTCGCTTTACCGGAAACAAGTATGAAACTAGAAGTACTTTGTAGGTGTTTTTGGATAGGTTTGCAAGAATATAAAGAGAGCGCGAATAAAAAGTAGGGGCTGTTTAGATGAAGACACAACTAAGTTATTTTTAGTAAAGAGCTTGTTGTCACGAGAAAGTTATTTGTCCCTACGCAATCGATAACTAGACCGGTAATCATTATTGCAATTTTATTTGAGGGAGAGGCATAAGCTAACATACATTCTCTACTTGGATCATATGCACTTATGATTGGAACTCTAGCAAGCATCCACAACTACTAAAGATCATTAAGGTAAAACCCAACCATAGCATTAAAGCATCAAGTCCTGTTTATCCCATACGCAAACAACCTACTTACTCGGGTCTGTGCTTCTGTCACTCACGCCACCCACCATAAGCAAATCATGAACATATTGAAAACCCTACAGCGGGAATCCCTCACGCTTGCGCGACACGGAGAGCACCATAGGACAGCACCAATAATAAAACATGCAACTCAAACCAATCTTGATCATCAAATAACCCATAGGACAAAACAAATCTACTCAAACATCATAGGATAGCCATACATCATTGGGAAATAAGATATAGCGTTGAGCACCATGTTTAAGTAGATATTACAGCGGGTAAGAGAGAGGTTACACCACTGCATAGAGGGGGGAAGAGTTGGTGATGATGGCGGTGAAGTTGTTGGTGAAGATTGCGGTGATGATGATGGCCCCCGGTGGCACTCCGGCGCCACCGGAAGCGAGGGGGAGAGAGCCCCCCTCCTTCTTCTGCTTCTTCCTTGACCTCCTCCCTAGATGGGAAAAGGGTTTCCCCTCTGGTCCATGGTCTCCAAGGCGTGGGAGGGGCGATAGCCCCTCCGAGATTGGATCTGTCTCTCTGTCTCTCTCTGTTTCTGCGTTCTCGTCTTCTGCCCTTTCACCATTTCGTGTATATATGGAGATCCATAACTCCGATTGGATTGAAACCTTCGCCATGATTTTTTTACCAAAAATTATCTTTCTTGCGGCCGAAGAAGGGCATTAACCACCTTACGGGGTGCCCACGAGGGTCCAGGGCGCGCCCCCTGCCTCGTGGCCCCCTCGGGCACCGTCTCGCGTTGATTTTACTTCCCAAAAATCATAAATATTCCAAAATAATTCTCCGTCCATTTTTATCCTGTTTGGACTCCGTTTGATATGGGGTTTCTGTGAAACATAAAACATGCAACAAACAGGAACTGGCACTGGGCACTGGACCAATATGTTAGTCCCAAAAATAGTATAAAAAGTTGCCAAAAGTATATGAAAGTTGTAGAATATTGGCATGGAACAATCAAAAATTATATATATGACGGAGACGTATCAAATACCCCTCTGATTATGAACATGAATATGATTTGTGAGTAGTTACATTTGTTCCTGGGGACATGGGAGAAGTCTTGTTATAAGTAGTCATGTGAATTTGGTATTCGTTCGATATTTTGATGAGATGTATGTTGTCTTTCCTCTAGTGGTGTTATGTGAATGTCGACTACATGACACTTCACCATTGTTTGGGCCTAGGGAAAGGCATTGGGAAGTAATAAGTAGATGATGGGTTGCTAGAGTGACAGAAGCTTAAACCCTAGTTTATGCGTTGCTTCGTAAGGGGCTGATTTGGATCTATATGTTTCATGTTATGGTTAGGTTTACCTTAATTCTTCTTTCGTAGTTGCGGATGCTTGCGAGGGGGGTTAATCATAAGTGGGATGCTTGTCCAAGGAAGGGCAGTACCCAAGCACCGGTCCACCACATATCAAATTATCAAAGTAACGAACGCGAATCATATGAGCATGATGAAAACTAGCTTGACAATAATTCCCATGTGTCCTCGGGGGCGCTTTCCTTTATATAAGAGTTTGTCCAGGCTTGTCCTTTGCTACAAAAAGGATTGGGCCACCTTGCTGCACCTTGTTTACTTTTGTTACTTGTTACCCGTTACGAATTACCTTATCACAAAACTATCTGTTACCGATAATTTCAATGCTTATAGAGAATACCTTACTAAAAACTGCTTGTCATTTCCTTCTGCTCCTCGTTGGGTTCAACACTCTTACTTATCGAAAGGACTACGATAGATACCCTATACTTGTGGGTCATCAACCTCGTGGCCCGGTTTCTTGCATAATTGGCACCGAACGCGGTTGTTGGAGGAAGAACCGGAGGAGGCGTGATTGTTGTTGAAGCCGCCCCCTCCAGATTGGGCAGGAGCATTGTTGTTGGTGTAGCCGCTCCCGCCTGGTCGCGCGCCTGAACCGTTGCCGCGGCCGCGGCCGCCAGCGTTGCCGCTGTTGCGGCGGTTCCTCCCCTGGTGATCGCGCCCACGGCCAGCACCGCGGCCACGCGAGGCAGCATTGGCTGAAGACTGGTGCACATTCATTCCATAGAGAAGATTGAGGCGTGCGTCGAAGCTGAGAAGTTGTGTGTATAGCTCCTGGACAGACACGGGTTCAACCCGCGCAGCAAGGGCCGACATGACCGGGTTGTAGTCGAGGTCGGGGCTGGCCAGAACTTGGGAGACGATCTCGCCTCTTGACATGGGGGCTCCGGTGCAGGCGATCTCATCCGTGAGCATCTTGATCTTGGCTAAATACTCTGCCATGGACATGTTTCCCTTCTTTAGGTTTGTGAGTTCTATCCGAGTGTTGATTTCTTGCGCTTCGGTTTGGGCAGCAAACATGTCTTCGATCGCTGCCCACACCTCCGTCGGTGTCTGAAGAGTAACCACATGTGCTATAATCTCGCGAGACAGATAACCCATCAAAAAGCCCTGAACCTGTTGCTGCTGTGCATACCAGAGAACGCGGGCAAAATTGGCGATCTGGTCCTCCTAACCATCCTTGGTGATGGTGAGGGTTTCCGGTGGTGCCTGGATCGCCGGATCAAGGTGGTGGCCCATCTGTGCGCCCTTGATTTGGGGCAGCATGATGGCCTTCCACATGAGGTAGTTGCTCCTCATAAGCTTCTCCTGGGGGGTGATCCGATGGACGTGGCAAAGGATGGATTGGAGGAGGAGGACGGGGCAAAGGTGGATGTTGACGTGAGGGACGTGGCGAGGGCACTCATGGTGCTGGAGGTGGTGGACGTGGTGGAAGCGGTGGTCATGGCAATAGGTTGAAGGATGGCTTGGCTAGATGCGATCTCCTTTTGATCTTAGGAAGAAGTCGCTCTGATTACCATGTAAGATATTTGGGAAGCGTTAAACTCTTTGCTCAGGCCGCACTTATATTTATATGGGCAATGCCGTGGCATACAAGATGAGAGCGATCGATAGATCGATTACAGAAGGTCGGTAGAAAGAGTTGGAACAGAAGGAGAGATAGAGAAGGAATACAGGTTTAAACAAGAGTTCTATCTCTATACAATTATTCCAACAAAACGGACATCACCGAATAATGATAGACACGTTCAAATGTGTTCGCTGACATCCAGTGTAGCGAGTGTTATTAAAGCGGAGTCATCAAATATTTGTTCATGTCCAGGCTTCTCCGGTTGAAAACTTTTATTTATCTATATTTAACAGAACTTTTGGTCCCTCAAGCTCCCCCAAAATATAGACTTGGTCCCTCAAGCTCCCCCAAAATATAGACTTGGTCCCTCAATATTTTTTGGTAGACATTTGCTCCTTCAAGTCTCAAAATTGCTTACGCAAAAAAGACTGAAAAGCGGGTATGTTTCATCCAAAACCAGATTTTGACCACGTTGACAAGTTTTACCGCCACATAATCTGCTCCTAATGAACAGTAGTTTAGAAAAAAGAAAGGTAGCTGAAATTTTGAAACAATCCTATTTTTTTGGCATCCAATACGCTTGGGTGCGTAAGGAGCATGCAAATTTTTATGATGTTTGGACACTCGAGAAGCTCATGTCAGAAAAACCAATAAACCTACTCTAGGTGAACAGTAAACTTTTTAAAAATAGTAAAACACTTTCTAAAAAATCTGATTTTTTTGGCGCCCATGATACTTGGGTGCGCTACGTGCGTGCAAATGTTTTTGTCAAATGACATCAGAGGAGCTCCAGTAAAAAAACAAAAATTGGCTACTTTTTGTGAGGAAAAAATTATTTTTGTTCACAAGCTCCTTGAATGTCCAAAGATGAAGAAAATTTGCGCACACGTTGCGCACCGGAGCATATTGAACGCCAAAAAAGATTAGTTTTTTTTTACCTTTTTGCTATTTTTTAATGTACTGTTCACCTAGAGTAGATTTATTGTTTTTGTTTTGCAACGAGCACCTTTAGTGTCCAAAGACTATCGAAATTTGCACACACCTTGCACACTTGAGTAAATTGGGTTTTTGCATTTAAAAAAATTATTGGTCATCAAGACCAGATTATGTGGTGGTAAAACCCGGTCTACGTGGTCAAAATTTGGTTTTGAAAGAAATTTACCCGGTTTTGAGACTTGAAGGACCAAATGTCTAAAAAAAATCTATGGGACCAAGTCTATACTTTTAAGAAAATTGAGAGACCAAAAACATACCTTTCTCTATATTTAAATAGTTGCAAACCAATGCAACTACTACCAAAAGCATTGGATGTTCATCAAGCTTTATACGTTCATCGATCTCAAAAGTCACAATCCGTCAGCCTGTACCAAAGACCTCAAGGTTTGGCCTCCTTTTCACCATCCTTTGGGTAATGTGTTTGTACATGCTAGCACTAAAGTCTGGAACAAACTTCGTTGCGTCGAGATAAAAATTCGCGGCCTTCATGAACAACAACTTTTGCTCCTCAGAAGTGGCTTTGGTAGCAGTCTTCATCTCCTGGGCCTTAATATTCTTATCTTGCATCTCCATTAAGATGTCAAATATCTTCGCCTTGTTTTCCTCCTTCACCTCATTGCACTTGGAACATGCCTCCTCCTTCTTCTCCATGTGACCTCAAACTTCTTCGGCATCTTAGTCGCTCCCCCTTCCCTCTTGCTTCTCCTTCTCCATATCCCACTTCCTCCCCCTCGACCTAGCCACACAGGTGGCCAGTGCAAGCCCTCCAGTAGTTGGATCAACACCATCGTCCTCACCGGTGGCTTTCAATTTAGTGGTCTAGGGGGAATGGGCAATCTTGCCCACTTGCTTTCAACATGAACCAATAATTCATCAACATGAATGACTTTTTCTTGGTCTTGCGTTACTAGGCACATGCCCTGTTTGGCTAGCAATAGGAAAACAACATGATCAAAAACTTGCAACATAGAGCGAATAAATCCAATGAAAACACATAGAGCAACACGGTGCGAAACTTACGAGCTCGATGATTGGCATGCAACTTTGCCACCAGTTTTGCATTTGTGTGTACGTGCTGCAGTACTTGTTGACATCATGTTGAATGATGCATCATCGGTGGCCTAGCGACTTCACATTGCGGTTATAGATCACTTCTTTGTCATAGGGGGTAGTTATTTTGCCCATGATAAAAATCATGCACGATTTTCTAAAACCCCGAGCCTTTTTGCTCAATGCCATCCATCATATCAACACTCGTGCCCAACCATGCATCGCATAATAATTCATCTTCTTTCATTGAGTACGAGGCGTGTCTCATCTTCTTCTCATCCGGATGAGGCACGTGCGGCTCCACCTGCTAGGTGTCTAGATTGGGTGCCTCTTGCTCCGACTGCGGTGAGTAGTTGTCGTCTACTTGTTTGTCCCTGTGGCCACCACCATCATGGATCATGTTCATCATCTCCTCGTCGACGGTCTCCATCAAGCTTGGGAAGGCATTCCATGGAACAGTGACCGGGCACCACTGGACGAGGGCTCCTCTGAAGGAAACCATGACCGGACGAGCTGCGGCGACTACGTCTCCATGAACGTGTAGTCTATATTGATGTTGATGGCGTATGGTGGAAGGCGACTGAAGGAGGTGGAATGATGCGGTGATTGTGTCTTGGGCTAACCGTTTAGATGGTCGATGTAGTAGTATGGCAACTTGAACTGGGGGGTGGAAGGAGGAGGGTAGTCACTACAAAAAAATACACTTCTGTGATGATACGTGTTTGTCATAGTAGGTCACGTTTTCTGTCATGCATGTACATCCATGACAAATTTATGATAGAATCAAGATAGTCATACCTGTGCTGTCGTAGAAGTGTTCCGTGACATTACCAAAATTATCATCACGGAAGTGTCCACTTCCATGACGATAAATCGCGCGTCACAGAAGTGCTTTCGTCAAGGGTGACCGACACGTGGCATCCACCGTAACGGAACGCCGTTAAGCTATCGGGTCCGGTTTTGGATCCGATAACTCGTTAACAGCCCCGACCAATGGGGATTTTCCACGTGTAAAATCATCATTGGCTGGAGGAAACACGTGTCGGCTCACCGTTGGGACAGATGTCATCCACTCATTGGACCCAAAGTGCCTATGATACGTCGACACGTGGCACGGCCCAACAGAGGCCCATTCCTGTGAAAAGGCCGGCCCGTTTGACTTGGTCAAAAGGTGGCGGGCCGGCCCACGGCAAGCCTGTGAACGGCATGTTCGCATATAGCCCATTTACAGCCCGCTAACCCAGGGCCCGTTTATGGCCTATCCGAATTAGGCCCAGTAGCGTCATCTAGGCCGTCCAATATAATCCCAGCCCGTTTTAACTTCCGGCCCATGTATGGCCCATGACGTCTTTCGGCTCATATGAGGCCCTTATTACTCTCGGCCCATTAACGGCCCGTGGTAAAACTGACCCGTAATGAACAGTGTATCACTTTATACCCATTAACGGCACGTGGTGAAAATGGGCCGTAATGAACAGTATATCACTTTATACTCATTAACGGCCCATTATTCCGTTGGGCCATTTCCAACCTATGTTATCTTTCGGCCTTCTCGGGGCCCATTTATTCTTGGGCTCATTTCCACATTCGTTTACTTACAGCTCGTTACTGTCATTTTCTGCTTGTGGGCCAAATTCAGCCCGTGGTTACAGTCGGCCCGTTTGTGGCGCGATAATACGTTGGGCCGTTTTCATGTAAAAAAACCCGTTGGGCTGTTTTCATAGAGTTATCAAATACGGCCTATTAACGGCCCGTTATTGTCCATGAATAGTATGGCCCATGATTGGCGAAATGATTATACACCTCGTAGAAGGCCCATGGATCCTACGGCCCGTAAAAGGCCCATGAATCGTACGGCCCGTAGAAGGCCCATGGATCCTACGGCCCGTATAGAAGGCCAATGGATCCTATGGCCCGTAGAAGGCCCATGGATCATACGGCCCGCAGGAGGCCCATGGTTACAACAGTCCGTGTGTTGCCATGATTATTTTGGCCTAGTTTCCAAAGATAGGTTATTGTGGCCACTAGAAAAACACAGAAAAAGAACTTCAATGACTACAAGCAAACAACTAAACAAGACAATAAGGAAATAAATATGCAAGCAATTAACGCTAGCCTATTACCACTATTACACATATTACATCCACTGGGCATCAAAGTTCGTCACCAGTGCAAATATAGGGAACAAAGCAGCATATTACATACACTGGTCGTCAAAATTGGCCACCAGTGCAAATAAACGCGGCAGCAAAACAAGAGCATAACTGAAATAACTTCAGAAGAGCTCAAGAAACGTGGTATCCACCATGCTGTCAATAAGCTTAGCAAGCTTATTAGCTTTGTCCTGTTTGGCGCTAAAATCCTCCAATGCTTGCTGTTGCACCAGAAAGTATGCATTTGAATGCTCCAGGGACTTCCACAGTCCTTCCGCTTCTTGTCGCAGCACAGCTGATCGATGTCTTTCAGCTTGTAGTTGAGACTCAAGAAACCGAACTGATTCAGATAGTGAGTTTGAATAGCTTGTGCAAGCGGTAGTGGCCAGTAACTCCAACACTAAACCAAGACAGGACTTTGGGGTTGTCTCACTGTCTTCGACATAGTCTTCCTTAGCTGTTTTATCAGCTTTGTTGGAGAACAACAAGGATGTGTCACTATCCTGAACCTTATCTGCATTACTTCCTTTACCATTGCTTAATAAGGCACTCTTCCCCAATATTCTGTCAGCATTCTAAAAGAAGAAACAAGCAGACACATAACAGTTTAGCATGTACTAGTATATGAAACTCATTTCGGTGAACCAGTTCATTAGTAAGGTGGACAGGATTAAACTACCAAGTCTTCTATTGCCAAGTACTAGTACATAATAAAAGCATCAAACAAACATATATCTATGTCCTATGGTCACTGCATTGTCTTGCCAAATCAAAATAGAGACCCGGTTCAATTCATATCAATTCAAGACAAAGCAGCAGTGAAAGAATACAAAGCGTGGGAAACTACACGACACAACAAGATTTCAGATGGGTACCACGGGTCTACATGTACAACAACACTATTTGCTTTGTTGTGATGCTAGTAATGTGCATGATATGAGAAATCAACTGTATACACGACTGAAATTGAAATCAACAGAGCTATTGATAAGAGCAAGCCTGTTAAAGAAACATGCGTGAACATACCTGCTGTGCCATTGGATTTTTGATTGGATCCTTCAATTTAAAAATAAGTTTGTATGAGTAAATACAGTGATACAAGAGCAAAGCAGTATGCACGATAGCAATCATAGTTAAAAAAGGCGCGCCTAAGCAAGCGCTTAAGCGCGCCTAGGCTCTAGGCGTTGGCGAAACGCATTGCGCATAACTATGCTTAATCTGTGCATAACTGTGCATAAGCATGCACTTTGGTCAGTAAAGCGCAAGGCGGTGGCAAAACGCACAATTAACGCCTAGCGCTTTTTGGAACTATGATAGCAATGGAATCTTAAATTAGAACAGTTGTTCTTCAGGTTTAGGCACTTGTTCTACATGAACAGAGTACAGTAAGACGCAAGAATATAGTACTTAAAATAGAAAATGAGCTCATAGACCTTACCACATTCTTGGTTCGGGACCTGTACAGAACAAGGCGTTCCCAGTCATCGTCCAGTAAATGTGTCTCAGGAGAACGTAAGGGAATTTGATGAGTTTCTTTGCCGGTGAAGTACGTTTTCTTCAGGTAATTCTGATACTGCCACCAAGCATTCTTGAAGATAGCAGAGGTATTAGCACAGGTTACCTCATCCTGAGTTTCCAAATCGGTCCTTCTCTATAGAGAAAATGGGAAAATTTGCTGTATTATAACCATCATGGAGGTAGGATGTATGGAACAAAGCAAAGTAATTGCCATGAATAACATTACTTACACATAACTCCTGGAAAAACACCTGCAACTGGCATTTTCCTTCATCTTCGGTATAATATTTCCAAGATAGGAAGATACGCACATACGATTAACAACATCAAATGCGATAGATGCTAAAGTACGACTAGCTGGTTGTGCTTCCTCCACAGGAATAGGCGTACTAACTGGTGGAGTTGGGGTTCGTCGTGGTAGTACTGGCCCTTTGGGCACTGGAGCTGCCTTAGTAACTGCTCTTGTTTGGGAGCTCTATGGTGGAGATGGTGCTGTGTCAACAGGAACTGGGTTACTATCTGCTGGGGTTGGGGTTAGATTGGGTGAAGCTGGTTCTCTGTCCATCACAGTAGGGGTACAATCTGTGAGAGTTTGGGTTATGTGTGGTAGGGCTGGTTCTCGTGCATGTACAACCGGGGTGCTATCTCCACCAAGAGGTAGCACTGTTTTATTTGAAGACCGTGTTTTTAGTCCGCTAGATGTTGGCATCACCCGCTCCAATTCAAATGGTTGATAAACAGGAAACATAGTTAAATAGTTGACATGTATATTGTTTAACTAAAACGGATAGCATGACATAATTTCACATATATGATGTCTATCTGAACTGGATAGCATAGCATAACATAATTCAAAGATATGATGAATAACTAAAACGTCGTGCCAAGTTAGAGCATACACCTCGGTGGGGGAATAGGACTGGTCATCTGTCTCTGAATCCATCTCTGAGGAGCTATCGGGACCCAACAAGAGATCTGCTTCGACAGGTAGCACTGTCTGCTCTGAAGGCCTTGTTTTCACTCCAGATTTTTCAATCTCCCACCCAAATGGCTGATTCACAGGAAGAGTAGTTTAATGTACAAACATTGTCGACAAATGGAAATGTAATGAAGAAAAGGATGGGCAAGATATCATTCAAATATATGATGCCTGGTTAAACAGGATGGTATTGCACATTTCACATATATTATGGCTGGCTAAAAGACATGAGACTGCATAATTCCCATATATGATATAGAAACTAAACATGTGGCGACAGAACATGTCTAAACTAAGCAGATGACATATATGATGTCAAAAGTAGGCACTGCAAGGAAACATATGCATGATATGACTAACATCATCATGCCAAGGTAGAGCAAACACCTTGGGGGGTAAATAGGAGTGGTCAGCGGCGTCTGAATCTGCCTCAGAACAGATATCTTCCTCTGGATTACAATCTGGAGAGGGCTGGGGAGGGTTTGCCATTGTACCCACCATGGAGCGATGTCTGCATGACATTGTATTGCCGCGCAAAACTCTTCTCTTTTTCTCTACATGTTCAGCATGACTGTGTACAATATCTGACATGCATACGAAAAAAATATGGTGAGATTATGTAAGGAGAGCGTGAAAAAATTTATAGTGATGGTAACAACCAGTGGATGGATCCAAAAATAATGATAGCAGGCTGATGATTGCTTTAATTTATTAAAAAAGACAGATGATGATTGCTTTACTATTTGTTTCCCACCCAAGATGAACAACATAGGCATACCCTAGGTGAACCAGATATTAGACAGAGATACTATTCATTGCTTCCTCGATATGTGGCCCACAACTAATTTAGAACTCAAGTTTGAACATTAATTTGGACCTGACTTGGAGTCCAAGAGGTGAACAGGATGATAAAGTAGCAGGTAATTTTAAGCAATGCATAATATAAGCAGAATCAGAAGAGTGCGACCTCTCTTGTGGACCCGTGTACTCCTCAGGTTCATCTGCTGAGTCGATGATGGTGATGCCGTTGCGGTGGGTGCTGGCGGCAGGGAAGGAGATCAGAGGCGGCAAAAGACGGTCAGGAGTCGTGATGTCTGGTTTGGTGGATGTTTCTGTCGATGGAGCACCTCAGGTGAGGTGGACGACGCCGCGGCAGGAGCAGGACAAACCACACAAAGTTCCCTTCGACACCTACCTGCAACTGAAGTAATTCTGTAAGGGCTCATTTGGCTTGCATGATTCTAAAAACGCAGGGATAGGAAAAACACCGGAATAGGATAGGAACACATGGTAAACAGAGCATTTGTAAACACAGGATTTCTGTCAACTTGGGTGTTTGGTTTACAGGAATTGGAAGAGCAGAGGAATGCAAAGAAACATGGCCAAAATAAAGTGAAACCATATGAAAGCTTGTACAGTTAGAATGTTATTCTGCCACTAATGCACTTGGGCTTGTTTTCATGCATAGGATTTTGAAAAGTAGGTCCAGGTGGATGTTTTGCTTCATTCCTTTCAACAAAATGCACGAATAATTGAATAGTAGAGTGCCATTGGAAAATTCCCTATTGCTATGTTTCTCCGTCGAACCAAAATAGCCCTAGTGGATCGACATGAATGTATAGTAATAAGTGATGCAACAAGTGTACAACCTCTTTGCCGTAGCCGTGTCGACCTCAGCATCATTGGGTTGGTTGCTGAAGCAGTTGAGGCAGAGGTGGCTGTCGGAGGTGTGGAGGAAGATCTGAGGAATCTGTAGACGGCGTCCAGGGCACTGCTCTGTTGTGATGGATCGTTCTGTCGTTGGAGCAGCCCCGGTGAGCCGTAAGACGTCAAGGCTAAAGCAGCACAAGACAGACATCGTCAATCTCAAGTGGGATTCTAATAGAATCTCCAATAGATGATGTAAAATAGATGTAAAATTTACATCACCAAAAACCACCTGACTACAACAGATGAGGTCAAAACTGTTGACTCTGAACTTAACTGTCAAAACTGAAATTTACTGTGGAATCTGAATGTTACTGTCGAAACTGAACGCAATGGTAGCAGAGAGGCACTTGACATGTAGTTTAGGGAGGGCCTGCAGTTCATCTTCAACCTGCACCCCCCTGAGCCGCCAGCCACCACCGGCCGAATCGCCGGCCCCAGCGCCGCCTCGCCGCCCCGAAACAACTCCCCACTGCCAGTCCGCCGCCGCCCCGGCCTGCCTTATAGGCCCCCGCCCCCACCCTGAACCCTAAGATAGATAGTGGGGTACCTCTCCGGCAAGCCCCCGTCCCTGCTGCGGGTGGTTCTTCCTTAACTCCGGCGAGCCCCCCCCCCCACCCCCTGAAAATCGACTGACCCAAAAGTCGATTCAGTCGACTGAAGTGTAGCTAAATCAGAGCAGAGCAGCAGCACGAGCAGGGGGAGAGCAGCAGCGCGAGCGAGTGAGAGCCGGAGCAGTAGCAGCTGGGCGAGCGAGCGATCGAGCGAGAGTGGGAGCAGCAGCAACATCGTGAGCGAGCGAGCGAGAACTGGAGCAGCAGCAGCAGATCCGGCTGGTATGGCCGCCGCCGCCGAAGGGGCCTCGCATTGGGGGAGAGCCGCCGTGGAGATGTCGCCCGCGGCACCGGCTTCAAGGTAGCCGCTCCATGGGGGTGCGGGATGGAGCACCGTCGGCGCCGGGAGGTCGAGCTAAGGAGAAGGTGCGATGCGATGAGTGTACAACCTCTTTGGTGGCGCCGAGTAGGCCTCGGCTTCGTCCGAGGAGTCAGTAAGGATGCTGCGGTTTCGGTGGAGCAGGTTAAGGCGGCGCTATGGGGATGGAGCAGCCGCGATAGACGAGGCGATCATCGGAGCAGCTCCTTGGAGGTGGAGGACGGGGCGGCTAAACCGGCGGGACGACGAGATGGACGACGGATCCTCATCCGGGGAGGTGGACGAGGTACGTCGAGCTGTTGCGGTGGACGACGTCGTCGGGGAAGAGGCTCCGGCTGGGCAGCGGTGAGGTGGCAGACGGAGGAGGGTGGGGTTTCGCGGCTGGAGCGGAGAGGTTATGGCGGCCTGGGATTTCGAATGGCAAAAAGTAGGCAATGGGAGGGGGTGAACCATGACTTAGGGACGCGCTTGTCCAAAATGTAGGGTGTGTTACAAAAGTACCCCCCACCGATTTGAACTAGCGGCCCTTTCGGCTCAGGGTTAGAAGGGGTATTTTGCGAGTCGGGATTTGGCAGCTGGAGGGAGTTTTCGCGCGCGTTGTAATTTCAGGATAGCAAGGCGCGGGTTGTGAAGGCGTCAGTTTTGGGAGCACGGTATCTGAATTTTCGGGATATAACAAGGCGCGGGTTGAATTTTAGGGACAAGCCTAACGTGTAATATTGTACTTGTACGTACCAAATCAATTCACACTTCCCTCAACCAAAAAGAAAACAGAAAAAATAAAACTATTCACACCACACAAAGAGAGAGTCTTGCCCCGTTTTACTATAAAAATGCTATTCAAAGCTACTCCCTCCTTCCATCTATGTAGGGCCTAATGCATTTTTCAATGCTAACTTTGACCAAATATTAGAGCAATAATATATGACATGCAACTTACACAAAGCACACCGTTAAATTCGTCTGTGAAAGGTTCTTTCAATGATATAATTTTCACATTGTGCATGTCATGTACTATTAATCTTGTCAATAGTCAAAGGCGGTCTTAAAAAATGCATTACACCCTATATAGATGGAAGGAGGGAGTATGAATCCATGTTATGTCCAGTTAAATTTTTTCGCTTGCTGTATAATGGATGTAACCTACTCATACCAACATTTTAGTGCATTCCAAATGTCTATACTACTGCTGCAATTCGAACTGAATTTGAATTCGATTCTCTATTTCAATAAGAATCTATAATCATGATTGTTGCAAACTTCAACCATCATTCGTGTATTACCTTAATAACACACCACATGATTACTATAGAGATAGATATGAACTATGTGTACTACATGAACTCGAATTCTATTTTTTGAATACACTTGATGTTGATTCCAAATAATAGTACATTTGATGTACTAACTATATATTCATAATCTAAACCATGTTCCATACATGTACACCGTGTTTATCACACATAGTATAGTGCCCCGCCCCCTACATTATGACAAGTATTTAGACCTGAGCTGCAAAAGCCACACATTAGCCCAAATTATGATCAATGTTCTATATGTTATACGTGGTACTAGCAAGATGCCCATGCGTTCCACAGAACATCAACATGATCAAGGGGAGGCCTAATTTGCAAATATGGAGAGGGGTGTGGGTATCTTTTTTCAAAATTGTCATAGTTTCCTTCCTATCCGTCAGATATAAATCGGACGGCCTATATTGCAGGATGGCACCATCATCAACAACTTCATTTTTTATAAGAGTAGAGATAAAATATATTATATGTAGTATAACATGTTCATAACCACACCATGTGTATCACCGTTATATATATTCACACATGCGTCGGTTTAAAACACTATGATAAATTCTTCAAATATCTGAATTCGCTTTTTATAATGAAGTATGATCTCTATTCGTCTTTTATACCCACACAATCCTCTTATCTTTGTAGCTAGCTAGCGCTAACTTTCTCTCGTGCATGCAGACGCCCGCATCCTCTCACCCTCCCTCAACATTCTCTAGCTCCATCGCGCAAATTCGTCTTTTCACTTTAGGTCGTTTACCCACGGTGTGTGTAGGCCCCCCAGCTCCTTCTTTACGGCACACATCGATCGATATGCCTCTCTAGCCAGGTGTGCCTAGCACAAAACACAAGCTTCCCCTCTTCTCTTATCACCGTCCATGCCTCACTCCCATCACTCTTTTCATCGATCTCATACTCGCACACTCCTCCCCCCTCGATATAGTACGACTCTCGCACCACCTCCTAGATGCATCCCTCTCTCTATCCTTCTCCCCGTGCCTCATTTGCTTCTAACACACACATGCATGTACACCGATCGATCTCCCAACATATACCTAGGTCGACTTTAACTATGCCCCCCATCGATCGACGTACCTCACAAGTTATGTCTCTCCTTTCTCTGACAAAGGACGATTGATCTTACTATGTAGTTATGTCTGCTTACCACAGCCATATCGCCACCCCCTCATCATTCGTGCATGCCTCTTGACCCGTCTCTCACACGCACGTGCACAGACAGGCAGCCATCCCCTCTCTTATTGATATTGCAGGCGTGCCCTCCGGTTGTCTAGCAAGCCTATCCCACCATTTGTTAGAAGCAACTCCACTACCACCCCCTCCAACACTCTAGCTCTGTCTCTCTCCCAACCTTATTCCTCTCCTACACATATGCATGGATGCCGATCGATCTTCCTTAATACATGAGGTAGATCGATCTCCCTTAATACATGAGGTAGGCCTCTCTCCTCCTCCACACATATACCAGCCATTGTACCTCTATAGTTAATTAGGCCTCCCTCCCCCCCACCACCACACACCGATAGTCGAGCGCTGTAGGTAGGTATCCATGCCACAAAGACAAACTGTACCTGTCCCCTCTCACGTTCCAGTAGGCCAGCCACTCTATATCTTTGACGTGGGCGCACACAAATTCGATGGCACTCTTTATCGATCGCGCGCGCACACACACAGACATCATCCCTCTCTTTGATTCTATGGACACCTCAAGCCGATGATACCTCCACTCTCTTCTCGTGGATCGCCCCCTCTATATATATGATATATCCAGGACTCCATTTCACACACATTGCATATGTTACATTTTTTGATGGACCCCACCCCCCCCCAAAAAAACTCTCACGAACCCACACACTATATCTCTCTATGTTTGTATCTCTCTCACACAACCCCACGTAGGTGGTGTACGTATACAAGAAGAGAATAGGTGCACCGTGCACGTACTCACGCTTCGTGCCGAGCCACACCCGCGCGGGTACACGGTGGAGCTCATTTCTGTACGAAATGGCAGCCCACGTGAACGCGTGTAGCGGTTGTTTACCTACGGAGGTCGTGTACCACGCGTGCACGAAAAAAAGTTCGACTTGATGCGTTGGCGCGTTATTTTTAAATAAAGTAATATCGCTCAATGGCACGTACACAGAATATAAAACGATTTTTATGGAGAAAAAGGTAGTCCGCTCCACTATATATAATGGAGCCTGCCTGTCTGGTTTGTCTCTCTTCAGAGTACCTCACACAAGGCTGCAGTGGCCTCTCTCTCTCTCACCGTTGGTCATTGATCCGGCCGCATCCCGTCCGCCGGCGGAAAGGGAGGACATGCATCGTTTCTCCGTTCGACGGCGCCGAGGCAGCACGTCCTGATCTGCGGTACACGTCGTTCTCTCTGACCAAGCTCCGACGTGGTAGGGCCTACGCCACCTGCTCACTGCCGTAGTATGGGCAGATTCCGCCCGCCGCCGCTCACCTAGTTACATCCCGACGACCTCTAGGTATCCCCTCCGGCCTTGCTCCATTGCCCGTCTTCCCACGTCGCTGCATGTGGATCTTCCATAGTTCTTTGCCCAAAACGTAGCTCGTCCGGCGTACTTTCCATATTGCAATCTCGTCCTCACACCGTTTTAGACAAACACAACCGTGTTGTTATCTTCCCTTAGGACAAGGAATATGCTTCTTTTTTGTCGTCGCATGTGTCATCAACTGTTATTGGCCAGTAATTGTTTCCTTTATACCTCTTTTTTGCAAACAAGGCTATCCATTTCATTGCGACCTTTTGGTGAACTGCACAAATCACTTTTTTCTTAAGAGTGTTTTGTGCAGTTCTACCAAAATGTCACACGGGCAACGTCTCTACATTTCAGTGCGGCTGCACAAAGGGAGATTGGTTTTGCTCTATCCTCCTCATCCAACTCCGCGCCTAATCTTCTCCAACTAGTTAGTCTTAAGAGAGACTGCAAAGGTGACCGTCTTCTATTTGTGTGTTTATTGTTTCATCAGCAGTCCTCTATTATCGTAATCACACTTAATATCTTTGGAACAGGGACGCTCAGCTCTATTTTAGTGGAACTGCACAAAATTATCGGAATGTTGCATGCTCCAGACAGCTACTTTTTTCCCAACATGCCTTGTTGATTTAGACAGAGCTGGGGGGACGTTGCTGCCAATGAAAGCATGGATCAATTTTAATTTAACACCTTCTCACAACTTTGTCTTCAGTTGTGATGTAAATATTAGCTCTGATTAGCAAGGAAGTTAGTTTTTTATTGTTTCCGAAAGAGCATCGATGGCAAGACACACGAAACAAAAGCTAAAAGCTCACACCATTGTACAATTTCATGTCGCTGGAAAATTATTTTTATAGTACGTCAATTATGTAAACAAATGGTGGAAGCTTGATAGCATTGCCAGAAGCCTCTTCGGCATCCGGGTCCATGTGCCATGCACAAAATTATACTCCTTCGTTCCTAAATATTTGTCTTTTTACAAATTTCAAATGGGCATATTTTAGAGTGTAGATTCACTCATTTTGCTTTGTATGTGTACTCCGTCCGTTCCTAAATATTTGTCTTTCTAGATATTTCAACAAGTGACTACATACAGAGCAAAATGAGTGAATCTACACTCTAAAATATGTCTATATACATCCGTATGTACTATATCTCTAAAAAGATAAATATTTGAGTAGTCACTCGTTGAAATCTCTAGAAAGACAAATACTCCGGAGTATATTTAAGAACCGAGGGGGTAGTGCACAGCCGCATGGGAGACTCAGACCGGTCGTTGCGCCGCATTAATAGTGAGTAATGAGCAGTCAAATCATAAGCCCCACCTTTCCCACTGTAAGTTGCTCGGAAGAAGCAACCATCAATACGCTCTTCTTTGAATCCGCTCATACTACTCCATCTGTCACTGTTTATAGAGCGCGCTTCAGAAAAAGAGAAAATCTCTGGGACCAAGGCGACTAGAGATCGGCCTGAAAAATAGCATTGGTAGTTATAGCACGGTGTCTATTACTAGAGGAAATAATGCGTACACACATGCATGCAGTGCTTCCACCCCAGGTACACACATGCATGCACTTACTCCACTCCGTAGTACTACATCGAGAGAAAATTGCGGTTACCACGCCCTAATTAATTGAGCATTAAACCAAACGCGTCTAAAGTCTCTCTGATGGTGGAAATGCATTGAGAGAAATGCATCATAATGAAGCGCGCCCTGCAAACTGTGACGGAGGGAGGAGTAGTATGAAGGTGCAAAACCAAGTACGCGTATGGCCAGTCGGTCAACGCACCTCCTCTTGGCATATCACTGACATGTGGGACCGGAGTGTGAGCAAACCGATCTCAATTGACGGCAAAATGGCCAACCCGCCGTTCCTTGAGAGAGACGAGGAGCGAGAACACACAGACGGGCTCGCACGGAGGCCAAGATATATTCGAGCATGGTTGATCGATATCATCATTACATGTTGGGCTGCCGTTTTCCGCCCTTCTCCGAAATAAATGTGTACTTTATCAGAGATTAAAAAAAATAAGAGTATAGAGGCTCCACCATGCGGTTCTAGTAGTAGTACTACTCGTACTACTAAACCTTGCGCTTGGCTCTTCGCCTCTTCGTGAAGTCAAACAATGATGGTACTCCGCATGTTCGGTACTACAGTGTATGCCTCTGGCAATCTGACACTGAATGAACTGATGCATGTCCACTGCCTAGGCGAGGGTACGTTGCATTAGTCAAAAGGTGTAAGTGAGCTTCACCTTGTCGTGCAAGCTTCTCCTCGTTCTGCGAGTTGACGGGACACACTGTCGGTGTCAAAACCGGCGGATCTCGGGTAGGGGGTCCCAAACTGTGCGTCTAGGATCGATGGTAACAGGAGACGGGGGACACGATGTTTACCCAGGTTCGGACCCTCTCTATGGAGGTAATACCCTACTTCCTGCTTGATTCATCTTGATGAATATGAGTATTACAAGAGTTGATCTACCACGAGATCGTAATGGCTAAACCCTAGAAGTCTGGCCTATGTGTATATGGTAATGAATATCCCCTATCCGATCTAGGGTTTACATGGAGTCGGTTACATAAGAAGGAATCTTCGGTCTCCAAGCTTGCCTTCCATGCCAAGTAGAGTCCAATCCGGACATGGGTATAGTCTTCGGCCTTTATGTCTTCGTAGCCCATCAGTCCAGCCCAATGAATAACAGGCCGGACGCCCGAGGACCCCTTAGTCCAGGACTCCCTCAGAAGCCCCTGAACTTGGCTTCAATGACGAGGAGTCGGGCGCGCAGATTGTCTTCGACATTGCAAGGCGGGTTCCCCTTTCTCCGAACTCCAAGATAGTCTTCGGATGCGATGATTGTATCCGGACCTGTTACACACACCATACACAACCGTAGAGAGAATATAATATTTGCACGAATCTAATCTGTTGACAGCTTCTTTACAACACGGCATTGCGTCTGTCCGGTCATAATTTCAAACCGTTTTTATCTGCCGTCCCACGTTTTGAGATGCGGTTGCTATTGGCACGTCTTGTCGAAACAGAGAACGTGTCCCCTTATTGCGGGATTCTCATCAATGCGGACATGTGTAACTCAACCGTGTCGTTTATGCAGCCCTTGGGAATAGGCGAGCTTTTTGGACGAGCGGGGAGGCACTTGATATTCGCGGCCTTTATAAGGGGGTAAGGACACTCTCCCTTTACCCACACCCCTCTTCATCCTTAGTCCTTCCTTCCTCGAGCTCTAGCGCCCAAGCTTTAGCTTTTCCTCGTTCGAGGCGCTCCAATCATGTCTGGATCCGGAGCTGGAGGCAAGTGGATGGCCTCCTCCGTTAAGAAGAAGGACATCGCGGGGCTCCGGGAGGCCGGCTATTTAGCCAAGGAGATTGCTCACCGACTCCCGGCAAAAGGGCAAATCGTCCCTACCCCCGAGCCCCATGAGAGGGTTGTGTTTCTCGCACACTTTGTCCGCGGGCTGGGGTTCCCCCTTCATCCATTTGTCCGTGGTTTGATGTTTTACTATGGCCTGGACTTCCACGATCTGGCCCCCAACTTTATACTCAACATCTCATCATTTATCATTGTGTGCGAAGCCTTCCTCCGCATCCCGCCTCACTTCGGCCTATGGCTGAAGACCTTCAACGTGAAACCGAAGGTGGTGAGCGGTCAACAGGCAGAGTGCGGAGGTGCCATGGTGGGCAAAATGCCTAATGTCACCTGGCCTGAAGGCTCCTTCGCGGAGATGGTGAAGGGATGGCAGTCGGGGTGGTTTTATATCACCGAGCCGCGTGACGCCGATTGGGTTGCAGCCCCTGAATTCCGATCCGGAGTTCCAATGCGGCTCACTTCCTGGCAAGAGAAGGGCCTGACCTGGGGATCCTCGGACGAGATAACTGGGCTCCAGACCTGTGTCCAGAACATGATAACCAAAAAGATCAAGCTCGTGAATGTGATCCAGGTTATGCTCATTCGTCGGATCCTTCCGAGCCAACGCCGGACTTGCTATTTGTGGGAGTACGACCCCGCCGAGCACCAGACGCCGCGAGGGCTCTTCGGCACAACGCACGAAGGCATCTGGAAAGCGCTCTTCAAGGCCGGCGAGACGCCCCTGCCCACGACTGAAAATCACGGGCTTAGCTCAAAGCACCAGGCCAATCCGGTAAGTCTTTTAATGTTTTCGAGGTAAACCCTTCACCGGCATATTTTGAGGATGGATACTGAGTTCCTCCACCTACTTTACCAAGCCTGGCTTGAGGTGGCGGAGCAGATTAACTGTCCGGCTCCGCTTCCTGAGGAGGAAGAATTCCCACTTCTGACGAAGATGTTGTTTCCGGCGCCGTATGACGTGCCAGAGAAGACGGACAAGAAAGCGGCCAAAGGGGCCAAAAAAGGCCCTTGCCAAAAAGGCGCTCCGGACATGTCGTCCGAGGACGAGACTTCCTCTTCGTCCGATGACAACGGCAACGACGAAGAAGAAAACGATTCCCCACCTGAGGTGGGGAGAAAGAAGAGGCCCCCGGATCCGGAGGCGAAAGCGCCTAAGAGGGTTAAAGGCTCCCAAGCGGATAACTCCGTGTGGGACATTGATAGCAGTCCAGAGCGACCTCGCCGGACCAAGCCTCGGGCCGCTTCGTAAGTACTAGAATCCGCGATCATATGGCCTTCCTGGTTTGTAGTGTTGACATATTGTAAGCCTTGTTACTGCAGTCCGGCACGCGACGGCTCCCCGTAATCCTCGACTGAGGATTCGCTGGACTCGAAGGAGATGGCTAGCATATCTCCGCCACCTGCTCATTCCATCTCACCCAAGGGCGATGACGAGGTGGTGTCCGAAAAGACTTTCCCAGGCTGGGGGGAGATTCCGGAGATCATCGGGGTGACGTCCCAAGATGACTTTTCGGCCGCCGGACATGCGGGAAAAAAAGTCCCCATGGGTACTGGCGACGGGGCCCGAGTTCCCTTTGGGCCTCAGCCGGATACCATTCCGGAGATCTACACGGCTCCAGGGTCCAGCGGACGGCATTCCCTGCAAGGAGGGAATGTGCCTGTTCCACCGGTGACCTCTGTCCAACCAGAGGCACCGGATAATCTGCTGGAGGTGCTACGAGGCGCCTCTATTGTAGATGAACACCGTGTTCTTATGGACACGGTGATAGAGAAGGTTCAGTTCGTCAAAAGCGGACTAACCGAAGCCTGCACTAGCCTTCTATCGGGCTTTGAGGTAAGTAATGTGATTGTAGGGAAGAATATCACAGTATAGACAGTAGCCCCTGATCCTCTGTTTGGTGTTCGAGAAGAAAAGCCGAACAGAGGATCAAGAATAAATATCGCAGGAGTCTAACAGGAGTTGTCTATGTGAATAAGCGGGTATCGCTTCAGGCTGCTACTGCTCATGCTGCGGAGGTCTCCGGACTGAAGCAGAAACTGGAGCGAGCCGAGGAGGAACTCGGCCTCGTGAAGAAGCAGCTGGAAGATGACCAAGGTATGCAGTAGCCTGTGGGTACATTTCGAAAAAATGAATAGTCCGTCTGGACTAAAGTATCATAAACTTTATTAGGGGCCACGACTGAGGTGGCAGCCCTTAAAAAGGCGCTAGCCGAGGCCGAGGACAAGGCGGCCAAGGAACGCGTCTCGCGCGAGAAGCACGAGGCCCGGGTTGGCGAGGCACAGCAAGAGCTCCAGGGTGCGATAGAGAGATTTGAGTCCTTGGAGCGTAATTATAAGGCGCAAGAGTCTGAATTGGCCAAGGCCCGCCAGAGCACCCAGGATGCACGAGCCGAAGCCCAAAACGCCCTCCAGGAACTTCAGGTGGCGAAGAAGATTACGGCGGGTAAGTCTCTCACCATGCATAGCAAGTATGTAGAAGAAACGTTCCTTGTACTTATCCTGAATTTGGATTTTCCAGGGGCGTTTGTGGATCTGCCGCACAGTGTATCAGATGTTGCCGTGTATTATAGACCCGAGGAAGGGATGTCTACGGAGAAGCTATTCTGGTCCCAACATCTGGGATCCGAACATCCGGTGCCCTTCAGCGACCAGCTAAAGCGGTTGGTCGAGCTGCACGGGTTGGCAGAGCTAGCCATGAAGGACCTAATAGTCTGGCTGTGGCCTACCGATCCTATACCTAGCAGCTACTTCGGGCTTGTGCAGCGGCTTGTGGGTGCCTGTCCGCGGCTCGAAGCCGTGAAGCGGTCAGTCTGCATTGAGGGTGCGCGTATGGCCTTTGCCCGCGTCAAGACGCATTGGGCGAAGCTGGATGCCAAGAAGCTGATGACCGAGGGACCGCCGGAGGGCAAGGAGCATCGTCGACCCGAGCACTATTTTGACGGTGTTCTGGAGGGGTCACGCCTTGTGGCAGAACAATGTTCGAAGGATTTTATATTCCCATGAGAACATGTATTACCTTGCTCTGTAATATGGAACAATGATGTTATGTAGTATAATGTTTATGATTGAAATTTTACCTCCTGTGCGGCCGATTATTAAATCTGAGGGTTGACCAGTCGTCGGCTTCTGCCCCCACATAGATAGTACGGGGGTGTTTGGGATAAATCTAAACACTCTTTACTCCACATTCTGGTCCTTAAAGGAGGTGTTTAGCACAACGAACAAGGCAATCAGACTATGCGGCCTTTACCGCCCTCACTTAGCCATAGGAGTCTGACAATTAATAAAGTTGGCGAAGCCCCTAGTGTTCGGAAGGCCGAATTAGGGGCGTTATACATGCCTAATCGGAAGAACCGATTCTTCGCAAGAAGCGGAAAAAAATCTCCAACGATTTGGAACCTCTCGAACAGCTGACCGGCTCTCGCCGCATCATGACAGTCAGTTTTCGGCTTTCTCTACTGAGGTGCTCGTCTGGAAGAACCGGGACACAATCGCAGTAGTTCTCCCTTTACTACCCTAGCCGATGTAGTGGAACGTAAGGTAGTAAGCACACGAGCCGGGCAACCCAACTATTGACCAAAGACATGATTCGGAGCCGATGCATATAATGCTATAAGTTCGGGGTGCCGAACTATACTGTAAAAGTGTTCGGACTTTTATTGTCGTGTTGCGGGGTATAATGAAGCCCCTGGCGTAGTAATACGTACCATGGTGTACGTGTGCAATGAGTAATTAATACCGAGGTGAGGAAACAGGAAAATGAAGTGATAAGCTGATGCTACCGTGTATTCACCATTGTGGTGTAACTAGTACGTCGAGGCGTACTTTGTACAAGTAATGCGATAAGCAAGTACGTCTATTTAACACGCACAGGGGCGAGCTACATGCGAGTATGAAAAGCAATTATGGCCATAGTTTAGTAGAGACCACCTGGGGATTCCCCTGTAAGCCAGAGCTCCGTGCCTCCTTGGTGTGTTCTACTGGCGGGTTGTCCGTGTAGTGCTCGAAAAGAGAAGAAAACTTGTAAAAAAGGAAAAGTAAAAGCATGCGAATCCCAGGGTCGGTCAAGCCGTACTGTGGATTGCGAACGAGTATGCCTCCATCAATACCCATGGGGTTTCGAGTGCGTAATTGTGTACGCGTGGTATGAATGCCACTACCTCATTGAGACTGGGACGGAGGCCGAATTGCTAGTCGAGCTCTTGACGAGCCGCACCGTCCTGTTGCAGCGTAGTCCGGAACCTCTTAATGATGTCCGAGGGCTCAACAGCCATACTATGGTGCTGCTTGATAAGGCCGCTCTGTGCTTCTGCTGCTAGGGCGGCGGTGTGCTCCTCTGTTCGGAGGGAGCGTTCCGTATTGCCATTGACTGTTATGACGCAGCGTGGACCGGGCATCTTGAGCTTGAGATACGCATAGTGTGGCACTGTGTTGAATCTAGCAAACGCGGTTCATCAGAGCAGCGCGTGATAGCCGCTGCGGAAGGGGACAATATTGAAGATAAACTCTTCACTTAGGAAGTTGTCCGGAGAATCGAAGACCACCTCCAGCGTGATTGAGCCCGTGCAGCAGGCCTCTACGCCTGGTATGACTCCTTTAAAGGTAGTCTTTGTTGGTTTGATTCGTGAGGGGTCAATGCCCATCTTCCGCACTGTGTCTTGATAGAGCAGGTAGAGGCTGCTACCACCGTCCATTAGGACTCGTGTTAGGTGAAACCCGTCAATAATTGGGTCGAGGACTAGTGCGGCTGAACCGCCATGGCGGATACTGGTTGGTGGATCTCGACGATCGAAGGTGATCAGGAATGATGACCATGGATTGAATTTTGGGGCGACTGGTTCTACCGCATAGATGTCCCTAAGTGCTCGCTTACGCTCCCTTTTGGGGATGTGCATAGCGTATATCATGTTCACCATTTTGACTTGAGGGGGAAATTTCTTCTGCCCTCCGGTGTTCGGCTGCCGGGGCTCTTCGTCATCGTCCTCGCTCTGTGATTCCCCTTCCTTGTTTCTGCCATTTATCTTGCTAGCTTGTTTGAATACCTGGCAATCTCTGTTAGTATGGCTAGCCGGTTTGTCTGGGGTGTCATGTATCTGGCAAGGACGATCGAGTATGCGGTCGAAGCTGGATGGTCCTTCGCTGCTCCTTTTATAGGGCTTCTTTCGCTGGCCGGACTTGGAGCCACTGAATCCGGCGTGAACTGTAGTGTCGTCGGTGTTGTCGCCATTGCTTCAGCGTTTGTGTCTATTGCGCCGGAGCTTTCCGGTGCTGTTCTTGGCCTCAGTGGGGCCTGCCTCGCTGGCTGTGTTTTTACTACGAGCCAGCCAGCTGTCCTCACCCGCACAAAAGCGGGTCATGAGTGCCGTAAGGGCTGCCATAGACTTAGGCTTTTCTTGGCCGAGGTGGTGTGCTAGCCATTCGTCGCGGATGCTGTGTTTGAAGGCTGCTAGGGCCTCGGCGTTCGGACAGTCAACGATCTGGTTCTTTTTGGTTAGGAACCTAGTCCAGAATTTTCTGGCTGATTCTCGAGGTTGTTGAACTATGTGGCTTAAGTCATCGGCATCTGGTGGCCGGACATAAGTTCCTTGGAAGTTATCAAAGAAAGCCTCTTCCAAGTCCTCCCAGCTGCCGATGGAATTCTCGGGCAGGCTATTTAATCAGTGTTGAGCTGGTCCTTTGAGCTCTAATGGGAGGTATTTGATGGCGTGGAGGTCATCTCCTTGAGCCATATGGATATGGAGAATGAAATCCTCGATCTATACTGCGGGATCGGTTGTGCCGTCGTATGATTCAATGTGACAGGCTTGAACCCCTCGGGGAATTTGTGATCTAGTACTTCATCTGTGAAGCAGAGAGGGTGTGCGGCGCCTCTATATCGGGCCGCGTCGTTGCGTAGCTCTGATGGAGTCCGTCTGCGGTATTCGGCCCGGGCGTGGTTAGGTTTATCACGTCCGAATAGGTAGCCATCGTCGTGCCACGAGGCACGGCCTCGCGATCCGTAGATCGATCTTGTATGTCCTGCTCTATTGTCTAGGATCCGCCGGAGGTCGTAAGTGTGACCTCGAACTCTTCCGTCTCTATTTTTACGAGGCGGTGGGGCATGCTGCTGTTCGGCCTGAGTTGCCACTTTATCCCGGCCGCGGGGTGGCCGGTCGGCCGCCCTGTCTTGACCACGTGGTGGTCGTTTTGCATTACGCGAGGGAGACGTGTGCCCCGGTGCTTCCTCATCGAATTGAGGTAGTAGTCTGCGTTTCGGGTAGCTCTTGGCTGGGCGCCTGAGGCCATATTCTTCAGCTGTCAGGACATCAGTCCATCTGTCAACGAGTAGATCTTGTTCAGCTTGAAGCTGCTGCTGTTTCTTTTTCAGGCTCCTTACAGTGGCTATGAGCTGAAGCTTAAAGCACTCCTGCTCCAGAGGATCCTCACGCATGATGAAGTCTTCGTTGCTGAGGCTTGTCTCCTCCTCGGAGGGTGGATGGTAACTATCGTCCTCCGAGTCATCTTCTATGGCTTGTTCATCAGGGTTGTCTTGCCTGTTGTCATGTTCCTCCTATTCGGATGTAGCTCCTACAGGGTCTTCGTTGTTTTCAGCGTCACCCGGAGTACTATTTTCTCCGGTGCCAGTATTGCTATCTTTTGAGCGGCGAGTCTTAGAGCGGCGTTTGGGGCGCCGGCGCTTGGACTACGTCTCAGAGGGTTTATTCATGTCTGGCTCTTCTTTGTCGTCGCCAGATCCTTTAGGTGTATCGACCATGTACATGTCGTACGAGGAGGTTGTCGTCCAGTGTCCAGTAAATGGCGGGTCTTGGCCTTGCTCCTTGTTGGCATCGTCGTCCATATAGTCGATGTCTTTGGAGCCATAGTCAAGCACGTCGGTTAGGTCATCGACGGTGGCTATGAAGTGGGTGGCGGGTGGGAAGTGAAATTCCTCGTCATCTGCCACTAATTTGAACCGAACATAGTTCGGCTGTGAGTCCTCCTCCAAGGATAAGTTCTTTAAAGAATTTAGCACATCACCAAAGGGTGAGTGCTGGAAGAAGTCTGCGGCGCTAAATTCGAAAATCGATAACTGATCCAGCTCGGTGTCTGCAGGCGCACCTGATCCGGAACGTGTAGCCAGAGACGAGTCCGGAGTTCCATTGACGCAAGTATTGCAGGATGTCGAGTCCATGTGCGGCTCCAACGCCGTGGACTTTGTGGCCTCGGAGGGCACGATCTGCTTCGGTTCTGAGGCCGTTGCAGCAGCAGGATCCATCTCCTGGGTGTGATCTGATGACGGATTTAAGTGATGTTCATCGGAGAGAGGGGGAGCGACTGCCGCCGTCTCGAACCCATCGAAGATCAAGTCTCCACGGGTATCCGCGACGCAGTTCAGGCTTCCAAATCTGCCCTAATGGCCAGGGGCATGGCTATCGACCTGCTCCAGATGGCCAAGCGAGCTGGCCCACAGTACGAAATCGCCGAACACAAAGGTTTGTCCGGGGAGGAAGGTTTCTCCCTGAACGGCGCCATTACTGACGATCGAAGGGGCCATCGAGTCCTTTGCCGATGGCACAGTGGAACTCTCAATGAAAGCACCAATGTCGGTGTCAAAACCGGCGGATCTCGGTTAGGGGGTCCTAAACTGTGCGTCTAAGATCGATGGTAACAGGAGACGGGGGACACGATGTTTACCCAGGTTCGGGCCCTCTCTATGGAGGTAATACCCTACTTCCTGCTTGATTCATCTTGATGAATACGAGTATTACAAGAGTTGATCTACCACGAGATCGTAATGGCTAAACCCTAGAAGTCTGGCCTATGTGTATATGGTAATGAATATCCCCTATCCGGACTAACCCCTCCGGTTTATATAGACACCGAGGGGATCTAGGGTTTACATGGAGTCGGTTACATAAGAAGGAATCTTCGGTCGCCAAGATTGCCTTCCACGCCAAGTAGAGTCCAATCCGGACATGGGTATAGTCTTCGGCCTTCATGTCTTCGTAGCTCATCAGTCCGGCCCAATGAATAACAGGTCGGATGCCCGAGGACCCCTTAGTCCAGGACTCCCTCACACACCAACAAGTAGTGCTAGTCCATACTCCCTCCTTTCCGGTTAATATGGCTTAATCTTTTTTTGCGGGTAAATGAGAGAGCTTTATTCAAATATAAGCATTCTTAGGACGATCAGCCAAGACATTTGTCACTAGGAAGCGAGGTACCCCGCAAAAAAAGAAGTAGGAAGCGAGATGTTTCATCAAGCCAGCTCTCGGCCACATTCAAAGTGCAGCATGCACGGTTCGCACAAAGATGCGCCACAAGGTTTGCTGACCTGTTTACATGCTGAATAACAAAAAAAATAGGAAATATTACCGAGCGCTCCTATTTGTAACAGGATATGAGCCAGAATTAAGCGAGAATTGTGGCGAGTGTTCCATGCAATCAACTTCCATTATCACATGCGAGAACCCTCTAAGAGAACCAAATGTGTTGAAGATTGCTTTATCACATTTTAAAAATATAATAAGAGTGCATACGCTCCTCCATCCGGTTCCTAGTACTAGTATAGTAGTACATACCTCTATAGACTATAGTAGTAGTACTAGTACTAGTACTAGTAAACTTTGCGCTTGGCTGTTTGCCTCTTCGGGAAGTGCAACAATAATAGTACTACTAGTATAGTGTATGCTTCTGGCAATCTGACACCAAATTAACTATTGCACGTCCACCGCCTGAGCGAAGGACAGCTTGCATTAGTCAAAAGTTTCTCCTTGTCCTCCGAGCCACCGCGCGCAAGCTTCTCCCGTCCTGCAAGCTTCTCCTTGTTCGGCAAGTTGACGGGACACAGCAAAGTAATGCTAGTCCATACTGCCTCCTCTCTGATTAATATGGCTTAATTTCAAACGAGATAAAAAGACTGTCTGTCACTGTATATTTGTAAAAATACGGTCAGTGGACTTCATAATACGGTCATTGCGCTCAATATATACATTTTCCGGTGTTTATACGGTCACTAGCTCACCCTGGCTAAGTATGTGTGTGCATGCACGTGTAGGTTGAGCACTTGAGCGTGACCATGTGTGTTCCGTCGTGTGCTCGGACATGCATGCATTAGGGCGTCGCGCACATTTTTGCGTCCATGTGTACATGTGACTGTTGCATACACGTAGGGGGAGTACGTGTAGGGGCCACTAAAGGAGCAGACAAATCACACAGTAAGTTAGTCGGAAGAAGCAACCATCATTTCACTCTTCAATGACACGTACGCAATATAAAATGGTTGATATGGAGAGAAAAAGAAAACCACTATATATACACTAGCAGGAGCCTAAGCTACAAGCCTGCTTGCTTGGGTTGCTCTCTTAACAAGCATAGAACGACGGTGGCCACACCGCTGGTCACATATCCGGACTGATCCCGCAGCTGGGGGAAGGGAACAATGTTCTGCGTAGACGCGGTCGACATCGGCGAGGGAGAAAATCCACAGTCGGTGCATCCCAATCGGGGGTCACCGAGGTATGGGCCGATGCCGTGTCCCAACCGCCCTTCTAGCTACAGCCCGACGTCCCAGGTAGTCCATCTTCCTTTTGGAGCCGGCTTGCTCCACTGCCGTAGCTCCCCACGTAGCCCCATCTCCATGTCGATCTTTCTCTACTTCTACCGGCTTCTACTTGTGATGAGTTTATGTCTCATGAACTAGTGCCAGTACTATTATTCTAATCACACTTCTTCAATATCTTTGCCATCAGGGATGCTCAGCTCGATTTTAGTGGAACTGCTCAAAAGCATCGTATGATCCGAGGGTGCCAACCGTCCTTCCTTCGACAGGTTCTACCTGGCCAGGAAATTAAATCCTGTTTAGGGTTTAGGGTTTAAGTCGTAGTGACCCCATCAGTAGTTTTTCTTTCGTACACGCTCTCACAACTTTTGTCTTTAGTTGTGAAGTAAATATTGGCTATGATCTGTGAATCATTGAGATGCATCAGCATGTGTGTTAGTTTTCCTTTGTATTTGATGGAATGTTGTAACGGGGCAACCTTGGAGTAGGAATGAAAATAGAGTGGAAAGTTTCCGTTTTCTGGAGAAAAAATGGAAACAGAGAGAAACCAACGTTTCGTTTCGTTGGATCGCGCCATCGAGCAAAACCAATGTTTAAATCATGTCTGTCGTGTTCGTGTCTCACCCTTCTCCACGGCTCGACCCCACACGGTCGCTTGTCATGCCACTCACCGCAAACCGAGTATACGATAACTTTCCTGCCTGCTTGTCGATGGATCGCGCCATGGAGTACTAGTACTACTGGAAGAGATTGACGAGTTGGGGGAGGACAGCTAGCTGTAGCACGGACTCCCAAGAACTTTTTACATGCATGTTGTGGCCGGCTATTGTGACCTTTGAACGCGGAGCAGTCGTGTGCACCAGGAAGCGGCACGGGTGATGCTCTCTCGGTCGGCGCGTCGCTTCAATGCCGGTGCCAGTGAGAGGTCGCGTCCGCTCTGGCCAGGCATGAATGCGGCACTGACCGTTTCAGGCAGGAAGCACGCGCGGGTGATGAAGAGGGTTCGGGTTGGTCAAGAGCGGCCGTGGCAGCGGTTCGGATGCCCGCAAACAAGAGATGTTGTACGTTAATATTGCCACGTATATAATTAACAACGTAAATAATGTGCCAGTTGGACAAATATGATTGGAGATGGAGATGGAAATGGAATTTTACGTAAACATGGATATGCATGTCTATGTCTATGTGTGTGTGCGCGACGACTCTCGCGACCTGGAAGCGGGGGCGTGTTTTTGATCGAGTTTTCTTTCTTGGTACGTTAAAAAATTGTCCGCCAGTTTTCGTTTCTTTTTTTCGGGAACGCGCGTATTCTATTTAAAACTACTACTATGGAGAGATTGTTTTACTCCATTATAGCCTCTTGTTTGATAGAGTTTCTGGCATCTCGCTCTCTCACCCTCTCCATATCAAAACAAGATGACAGTGTCCACACTATATCTCTCCTCACCGGTGGTCACAGATCCGGCCGAATCCCATCCGCTGCGGGAGGTGAGGAGGTGCAGCGTTGACATTGTCGCCATCGGCGATGGAGGAAGCCGATGCGCACCGTCCTCTCGGAGCCAGCGCTGGCGCGCACGAAGGTCCTCCACGCCCTTGTTCGCTGCCGTCGTGTGGGCAGATCCCGCCCGCCCGCCTAAGCGACATCTCGCCCATGTGAGGTATAACTTCTTGTACTGGTCCAACTCCCCAGGTTGCTGCATGCGGGTTTTCTTCTATGCGACTACTCCCCAGCTCCCCATGTATAGTAGCTAGGGTTCGTCGGCTGGTCCAACATCACCTACTATTATAGAGGAAATGCCACTCGAAAAGTTGTCCTGATTTATGCCTCGGTGGATGTATACATGTTGTTTCGACAAAAAGTACATGGTGGTTGTGCGGTCATTGTCCATATGCTCCTATTGCTGCTGCTAATCTAATACTATCACTGGTTAAATGAAGAAATGCTTTTTTTCTCGGGTATCCTGGTTTAGTTCCCATCAAGATAATCATGATGCTTCTGTTTGTTGGTGTACTTTTCATAATTCTAATTGAAAATTGAGATGTCATTGTTAATCTTGTAAAAGAAAGTAACAACACTATATCCCTTTTTTATATTTTTGGAAACAACGATGCGTATCTCCATACCTGGGCATGTCTTCCTCAATTTTAGTGGAACTGCACAAAATTGGATGGCCATTGTTGTTCCGCCTCACTGTCCTCTGCCACGTGGTTCTTCTGAAAGGATCGAGAAGAGGTGTCTAGAGGGGGGTGAATAGACTCTAATCAAGAAAAGTTGCAGTTTTTAATTTCCTTAAGTTGATGTGGAGTTTTGGCACAAGTTTAAACATTCACAATACATATAAAGCAAGCATGACAAGAGTATATGAGCAGCGGAAAGTAAACCATGCAAGTTGCAAGAATGAAAAGTGGAGGGATTGGAGTGTGCAAACGCAATTTGGAGACACGGAGATTTTTTATCCGTGGTTCCGATAGGTGGTGCTATCGTACATCCATGTTGATGGAGACTTCAACCCACGAACGGTAATGGTTGCGCGAGTCCACGGAGGGCTCCACCCACGAAGGGTCCACGAAGAAGCAACCTTGTCTATCCCACCATGGTCGTCGCCCACGAAGGACTTGCCTCACTCGGGAAGATCTTCACGAAGTAGGCGATCTCGTTGCCCTTACAAACTCCTTGGTTCAACTCCACAATCTTGACAGAGGCTCCCAAGTGACACCTAGCCAATCTAGGAGACACCACCCTCCAAGAAGTAACAAATGGTGTGTTGATGATGAACTCCTTGCTCTTGTGCTTCAAATGATAGTCTCCCCAACACTCAACTCTCTCTCATAGGATTGGATTTGGTGAAAAGATGATTTGAGTGGAAAGCAACTTGGGGAAGGCTAGATATCAAGATTTATGTGGTTGGAATGGAATATCTTGACCTCAACACAAGTGTAGGTGGTTCTTTCTCAGAAAATGTATGTTGGAAGTGTAGGCATGTTTTGATGGCTCTCTCCACGAATGAAGAGTGGGTGGAGGGGTATATATAGCCTCCACACAAAACCTAACCGTTACACACAATTTACCAAACTCGGTGGTACCGAATCGTTAAACTCGGTCAGACCGATTTAGTTCATAATGTGACCGATTTAGTTCATAATGTAATCTCGGTGAGACCGATTATACAAACTCGGTGAGGCCGATTTTGGTAATAGTCAAACAGAGAGTTGGTCAGGCAAACTCGGTGGGACCGATTCGCTCATCTCGGTTGCACCGAAACGTTACGAAGGGGTAACAGAGAGTTTTCATTGCAATCTCGGTGGGACCGATTGCATATTTCGGTGAGACCGAAATTATTGCAATAGGCAACAGAGAGTTTGCAATCCCATCTCGGTGAGACCGAGATCCCTATCGGTGAGACCGAAAAGACTAGGGTTTCTGGCAGTGGCTATGTCAATTGAACTCGGTGGCACCGGACAGAAAGTTTCGGTGGGGCCGAGTTTGACTTTTGGTTTGGGACATATGTGGATGTGAGAAATTGGTTGAGGGCTTTGGAGCATATCACTAAGCACTTTGAGCAAGCAAGCCATTAAGCAACACCTCATCCCCTCTTAATAGTATTGGCTTTCCTATGGACTCAATGTGATCTTAGATCACTAAAATAGAGAATGTAGAGTCCTGAGCTTTGAGCTTGAGCCAATCCTTTGTCCTCAGCAACTTGAAGAGGTTCCACATCCTCTAGTCCATGCCACTCCATTGTTGAACTTATCTGAAACATACTAGGTAGAAGCATTAGTCCAACAAGAGATATGTTGACATTAATTACCAAAACCACCCAGGGAGCACTTGTGCTTTCAATCTCCCCCTTTTTGGTAATTCATGACAACATACATCAAAGCTTTAGATGAAGATATAGGGAATAGCAAGTAAAGCTTTGCAAGGACATGTAACATGCATAGGCTCCCCCTACATGTATGCAATCATGTGAATATGGAACATAAGAGCATATGAGTGCATAATCATGACAGAGCATGTAATGAGTTACATGTGTCTTGGCTATATGCATCAGAGCAAATGATGTATATATGGGAAATGTACCTTCATGCTCATGAGTCCTTCTTGCAAACAGTATGTACAACAGCAAGAAATCCTCATACACATGACTGTGATGCATACACTTACCTTGTGGTCTTGAGTTGGCTTAGGAAGGAGTGAACCTGATTAAACAAGGTTAGATAACACAGATGCACCTACTAGCCAGAGCAAACAACAGAAACCACAAGAGTACCAAGACTGGGATGACATGTAGAGAGTGAGTACTGAGTACTCTATTGGATATAGACATGTCCCCAAAGGTAAAGATGTGCAATGAATTCAAGAATTTCCTTCCTTTAGATGTCTTGCTCCCCCTGAATCTATCATGGGATACTGGGAGAAGATAGGGAACAGAAAAAAAAAGCAAAGACAAGAGACAGAGCTAATGCAAACAATCAAATATGAACATGTCTTTCCCCTCTTAAAGACATGTGACTTCTCTCCTCTTGAACACCAAGCATCTGGGGTTTCTACACTCTCCCCATGAGTATTCTCTCCCCTTATAAGAATGATTAAGCTTTTGATGTGATCTCTCTCTCCCCCTTTGACATCAATTTCCAAGAAGGGTTCTTCTGGATTTTTGTTTCAAATGGGTTTGGTCCTTGAGTCACAGAGCAAAGCAGCAAGTCGAATGTGATGCTGGTAGAGGACAAGAATCATTGAGTGGAGCTGGAATAAAAAGAATGCAGGAACAAGTGGCAAACTGTCTTTTCTGCAGTTTAAATCGGTAGCACCGAGTTGTGTCCTTCGGTGGCACCGAAAGAATTCGGTTGGACCGAAGAAAACAAACCGGTGTGACCGAGTTCATCACAGTGAAAAGACTTGTCACCTCAGCTCACTAGACAATTAAGATCTCACAAGGATTTGCAAGGAATTAGCTAAAAGATTTGCAATGAATTTGATGCAGGAAATGCAGAACAGATCTAGATGAAGTTTTTTTTTGAAAGGGGAAACCAATATGCATGAGACAAATGCAAGAGCACGGAGAAACACAAGAGAACTTCATCTAGAATTGGTCGGTGACAAAGTCATCTATGTTAGAGTATATTGACTTAGGAGTCAAGTGAGGTCACTTGATCATTTGTCATACTCATCGTTTAAGCTCAAAATGGGGTTAACATTTTTCATTTAAGCATCTTGATGTATTCACATCTTGTTGAGTTGCTTTGACCCATGACTTGGAGCGAAGCTTCTCTAAGATGGAATAATATACCTTGGGTGGTGGTGTTGATCCTGATCATGTAGTTGAACTTGTGTGGGATGCTCAAGGTTGATGTAGCTCATCAAGAGTTGGGAGCACCACTTGGAATTTGAGTTCATCTACCTACATGGGTTAGTCTTGCAAGGAAGAGCACTTGTGTATCCAAAGTGACAATCATAAGACTTAATATAGAATTGTCAAAGGATATGTTTGAAGGGTTTCGTGCTTCCTTGTCTTCAACCACCATTGTGTAGAGACTTGGTGATGTACAAATTGCTCAAGATGTGAGTGGGTTGCAATCTCATAGATTTAGATTCATCCAAGTACCTACAAGGGTTAGATAGCCTGCAAGAGTGCGAATATATCCAAGACATTTATGTAGCAACAAGAAAGATATATCAAGGATTAGTCAAAGGCTCATGCCTTGCATGTATCCAAATGGAGTTCCTACTCCAAGTTTGAAGCATCAATGATGTTCAATTCACCTCTCAAACGGCAAAAGACTTTCTCATCAAGCGGTTTTGTGAATATATCCGCCAATTGCTTATCGGTGCGAACATACTTAAGATCAATGTCCCCTTTGGCAACGTGATCTCGAATGTAATGATGACGAACTTCAATATGCTTAGTTCGAGAATGTTGCACGGGATTGTGAGCAATCTTGATAGCGCTCTCATTGTCACAAAGCAATGGAACATGTTTCACATATATCCCATAGTCTTTAAGAGTTTGGGTCATCCAAAGTAATTGAGCACAACATGAACCAGCGGCAATGTATTCCGCTTCGGCGGTGGATAAGGATACCGAGTTTTGTTTCTTGGAGGACCAAGACACAAGAGATCTACCAAGAAATTGACATGTACCCGAGGTGGACTTTCTATCATCCTTGTCTCCGGCATAGTCCGAATCGGAGTAACCAACAAGATCGAAAGAAGACCTCTTAGGATACCAAATGCCAAAATTTGGTGTGTGTATTAACTATCTCACTATCCTTTTCACAGCCTTAAGATGACATTCTTTGGGCGCCTCTTGATATCATGCACACATGCACACACTTAGCATAATATCGGGACGAGAGGCACAAAATATAATAATGAACCAATCATGGAGCGGTAAACCTTTTGATCAACCGGTTCACCATCTTTGGTCAAATCAAGATGTCCACTAGTAGGCATGGGTGTAGTCATACCTTTGCATTCTTGCATATTGAACTTCTTGAATAAGTCATTGGTGTACTTTGTTTGAGAGACAAAGGTACCTTCCTTAGTTTGCTTGATTTGCAAACCGAGAAAGAATTTGAGTTCACTCATCATAGACATTTCAAACTTCTCCAACATTAGCTTTCCAAACTTCTCACTAAAGTGAGGGTTAGTTGAACCAAATATAATATCATCAACATAGATTTGGCACACGAATAATTCTCCATTAACCCTTTTAGTGAAAAGAGTAGAATCTATTTTTCCAATTTCAAAGCCTTTTTCAATAAGGAACTTGGTCAAACATTTATACCATGCTCTAGGAGCTTGTTTAAGACCATAAAGAGCTGTGTGAAGTTTGTAGACATGATTAGGTTTCTTAGGATTGACAAAGCCGGGAGGTTGCTTATCATAAACTTCCTCATCAATTTCACCATTTAGAAAAGCACTTTTAATATCCATTTGGTACAAGGTGATATCATGATGATTAGCATAAGCAAGTAAGATGCGAATGGACTCAAGTCTAGCAACGGGGCATATGTCTCACCATAGTCCATACCTTCGACTTGAGTGTAGCCTTGGGCGATGAGACATGCTTTGTTGCGAACTACTTGTCCATCTTCATCTTGCTTGTTGCGAAACACCCATTTGGTACCGATGATGTTGTGGTTGTTGTCGGGCTTTTCAACCAATGTCCACACTTGATTTCTCTCAAAGTTGTGTAGCTCTTCATGCATAGCGTTTATCCAATCCGGATCTTCCAATGCTTCTTCAACCTTCATAGGTTCAATGCTAGAGATGAATGAATAATGTTCACAAAAATTAGCCAAACGATTTTTAGAGCGAGTGATTCTCCCGGTTTGGCTATCATTGTAGATTTGCTCGACGGGATGGTCTTTGGCGACTCTTGCTCGAACTCATGGAATGTCGGGTGGTTGGTGCGACATATGCCAAGGGATGGCTTATCATTGTGGGAGCCAATAAAACGTCGCCGGTGCCCGGAAACGGGATGAGGCGAAGACATGCACGCCGGCGGATCTTACCCAGGTTCGGGGCTCTCCGAGGAGATAACACCCCTAGTCCTGCTCTGCGGGGTCTCCGCATGATCACTAGATCGAGAAAGGGTAGCTACAATCGCTCCTAGAGCTATTTGGGGTCAAGGGAGAAGAAGAACAAGGATAGCTCTTGCTTCCCTCTATCTATGGTGTGTGCGCTATGCTTGGAAGCCAACCCTTTGCATGGGTGCTCCGGGGGGTTTATATAGGCCTACCCCCCGGGGGTACAACGGTAATCCGGCTGGGCTCTGGTCCCAGGCGTCAGTGTCTACGCTCGCCGGCTTCTCCGCCGGCTGCTGGGTCCCGCCGGCTGCCGGCTACTTGGTCGACAGGCCGGCCCCACCGCCTAGGGTCTTGTCGGCGGCTGCTTACTGTAGCCGCACCTATGATGACGAGGGCTTTGTCGAGGTAAGCGTGGCTACAGTGGGCCGCCTCGGGGGCTCTCACTGTAGCCTTACCTCGTCTTGTCTCCTTAATGGGGCTCCTGCTTCGAGGAAGGGAGTAGCCGGCTTCTGGGGGCCGGCTATGCCCTTGGCCGACTGGGAGAGGCCGGGCCGTCTTCGCGCCTCTCTCTGGCTGAAGGGGCCCGCCGCCCTTGGGCCGTACAGGAGTCGGTCGTGGATGACGTCGAGGCTGGCATGGCTACAGTGCCGAGCCGCACGGGAGACGGCCGCCCCGTACGGCCTCCTGTAGCCATGCCCGCCTCGGGCTTCGGGGGTAGTGGGCCGCACTGTGGCCACACCCCGTCTTGTCGCCGTTATGTGGGAGTGGCTTGGAGTGGTTGTGGTCTCGGCCGGCTCTTTGGAGTCGGCGTCCTTCTTGGCCGGCTTCTTGGAGTCGGCCACCCCATAATCGTCCTGGGGAGGGGTCGCTGAGGCAGGGTCGCCTTCCGGGAGTCAGCTTCAGAGGTAGCCGGCCAGGGAGGGCGGCCCAATGCTTGGAGTGCTTGGAGGCCCGAAGGCCTGATAATTTTTTCAGAAGAACCAGGGGCAGTCGGTGAGGCTACCCGTGGCCATTTACTCCGACAGTAGTCCCCGAAGCTGGTTGGGCTTCGAGGTGGAGTAGGGCTTGAGAAGCTCGATCATCTTCCTATCCTGACAAGCCGGCAGCTGGGAGCCGGCCTTGGTCAGGCGCACCGCCTGAGTCGAAATCTTCTGGAGTCGGAGGGCGGCAGCCCGCCAGTCCGTGCATCGGGCCGCGGGCCGGAAAGCCTGCCAGCCCACGCGTGTGATGGGACGTCGCCGCAGGGAGGGGGCCCGCCACGTCCGCGCCCCGGCCCAGGCGCGGATTGTCTACGTCTCGTGCGGCAGTTTCGGCTCGCATTTATGCGCAATAATCGCGAGGCGTGGGGGGGGTGCAGTTAATCCCACGACTCCCCCCACGCTCGGCTTCTCCGGTCCTGCCGTGCGGGGCTATAAGTAGGGGGAGGTGGAGGGCGGCAGGCCCTCGCACGCTCCTCCTACTTCCACCATCTTCCTCGCTCTCCCGCTCTTGCGACAGCGCCTCGCCGCCGCGCTCTCCACTGCGCATTCCTCCGCGCCGCGCTAGTTTTCGCCATGCTTCCCGCCGTAGAGCAGCTCGGCGGGGATTGGGACGGCTCCAATGTGCACGAAGACCATGTCGAGTTTCTCCGCAGCACGCGGCGGCTGCCCGGCGCGGACAAGGTGGAGGTCCGCCTCGCGCCGGCGAAGGAAATCAGGCCGGAGCCGCAGGAGGGCGAGCGGGTGGTCTTCCGCTCGCACTTCTTGCGCGGCATCGGCCTTCCAGTGAGCGCCTTCTTCCGCTCCTGGCTCGAATTCTATCAGCTCCAGCTGCACCATCTCACCCCCAACGTGGTGGTGCTGCTGTCCGCCTTCGTCACCCTGTGCGAGGGCTACCTCGGCGTCCTTCCCACCCTTGAGCTCTGGGGGGAGCTCTTTCAGTCGAAACTGGGCACGCGCATGCGGGGCGTGCCGGCTCAGACTGGTGCCTTCATCGCGTCGCGGAGATCGGGCGCCGACAACCCCTTCCCCGTCATCCCGCTAATCCAATCGGTGAAGAAGTGGCAGAAGTCGTACTTCTACGTGCGGAACATCGCCCCACGGGGCGACTACATCAACCTGCCGGCTTACGTAGCCGGCCCACCGGCGGGCAGGCTGCCCCAGTGGTCCTTCCGGGCTGTGACGCTGACGCAGGCTGGAAATGCCGCCATCGCCCGACTGCAGGTGATGGTTCAGTCGGAGGGCCTGACGGGGTCCGACCTTCTGGCCGCGTTCGTCACGCGCCAGGTTCTTTCGCTCCAGAGCCGGCCTCATCTGATCTGTCAGATGAGCGGCCATCTCGATCCGAGCCGAATGTGCACCAAGGAGATGCCGCGCGAGGAGGTCGCCTATATGGTGAACTACCTTGCGAATTGCAAGCTCTCCGAAGAGTGGCAATTCGGCAAGGAGCCATACAGCCAAGCCAATCCGCCGCCCACGGTATGCTCTCCCTGTGTCTTCTTTTTCTCTCAACTTCGTTGCCGAGTTCCTCTTAGCCGACTCTAGCTTAGTCGGTTTGCTTTTCGACAGAGCCCTCTGCTTCGGCCGGCCGGCGGGTCAGACTCGGAGCGCCGATTCGTCCCCGACCGGACCGAACACGATCAGGAGGACCCCGACCTGGCGGCAGCCGGTATGGAGGACGACGTCGAGCCGGGTGGTGGCCAAGCCGGCGGCGAAGCAGGCGGCTCCGGGCTCAGTGCCACCTTTGACGACTGGCCGGATGACGATGAGGCCGAAGCCGTCCCGCGCCGCCAGCCGGCATCTGGATGCGGCGCGGGTTCCTCCGCCGCACCTCCTGCTCGGGGCGGAGGGCAGAAGCGTCGCGCCGCCCAGGGTCTGTTCGGCAGCCGAACGAAGAAGTCCAGAGGCGGGGCGGCAGCCACCAGGCGGGAAGAGGCGGCCGCAAAAGCAGCTCGCTTCCGCAAGGTGGTGAAGCAACCGCAGACCGTGTCGGCGTAAGTCCGAATTTTTCTTTGTGTACTCTCTTTCTTTCTTTTCCTTGGTGGTTCCTGAAACCTTGTCTTTTTTCTCCAAATGATCAGAGCTCCGTTGTCACTTGAGCGGGCGGCTGCTGGCTCCGTCGTCGAGTCGCCGAGGGGCTCTGGGAGCACCACCCACCGCGTGGACCCCCGTGCCGACCTTCAGGAGGCGACGGAAAGGAACGCGCGGGAGGCGCGGGCGGAGCGAGAGGCGCGGGAGGCGGAGGCACGGAAGGCAGCCGCTGCCCAGGCGGCTCGGGAGGAGGAGGCGGTGAAGGCGCTCGCCGATGCTGCAGCCAGGGCCCAAGCAGAGGCTGAAGCAGCGGCGGCGGCGGGGGAGGTTTTGATGGTCACCACTCTGCGCGTCATGGCGCCTGGGGACATGGAGCCCTCGCCAGGGGGAGCCAGCGGCGACCAGCCAGGGCTGGGGGGAAGCGGCGACGACGTCATCATCTTGGAGAGGGCGCCGGAGCCGACCCCGCCAACTGGGGCGGCCCAAGGCGGCCGGCCTGATCCGTCGCCTGCACAGCCGGCGGGGGGCGAGCCGGCCGTGAGGGCTGAGACGGCGGTCCGGATTCCGTCGAGCCGGCGCGCGGGGAAGGCCGCGTCAGAGCCGCAGAAGGCCGCGTCGGAGCCACAGCCGGCCGTGGGTTCCAGCTCGTCGGCCCGAGATGCGGAGGCGGCCAGCACTACCTCGGGGTGGACGCCGGGCGGAGGGACGGCCGTGGTGAACGTGGCCGCACAAGACGTCCGGACCCGGCTCCAAAGCCAAGCCGCGGCGCTGAGGCAGTTCACCGACGAGTTCCTCGCGACGCGGGCGGCCATCCGGGTTAGTATTCTCATCTTGCTTCTTCTTGACTTTGCTTTCTTCTTGATCTTGATTTCTTTCATGGGGGCGCGTCAGCGCACCCACTGGGTGTAGTCCCCGAGTTCCGAGTCGACTGCTGAGCAGGCGGCTTGGAACTTCTTGGTGGATTTATCTTTGCTATCTTTGTTCTTACTTCGGTCTTCTGTCCATCTTACAGGACTACCACAACCTTCAAGCGGCTGCCTTCAACTCCCAGGCTCGGGAGCTGACTCAGAAGACCGCCGACCTTATTGAGAGCCGAGGTACGTGGTTTGTTCTTTATCTCATGTGGGGGCGCGTCAGCGCACCCACTGGGTGTAGTCCCCGAGATTCGGGCCGACTGCTGAGCAGTCGGGTCGGATCTTCCTTGACGACTTCTTACTGTTCTTCTTTTCCTGCCGTCTCTGCAGCGGCCAACGCCAGTCTGAGGGCACAACTGGGAGAATCTCAGACTGCCCTTCGCGCCAAGGATGCCGAGCTCGCCGCCTTGGTGCAGGAACGCGACCGCCTAGCCAAGAAGTTGGCCGACCAGGAGGAAAGCCACAAGGCGGCACTGAAGGCTGCGCAGGACCGCGAAGCCACTCTCCAGGCCGAGTTAGAGACGGAGGCGGCCGGCTGGGCTGAGGCCAGGCAGACTCTGGTCTCTGGCTATGGCCAGATCGAAGATCTGGTTGACGGTAAGCCGCCTACCTCTTCGTCCTTTCTTGCTGTCTGCCACTTTGGCTCGTTTTCTGATTTTGGTGTTCTTTTCTTCCTTGCGCAGAGTATTTCCCTGGCTATTCTACTGCCGCCAACCAGACCATCGAGGCCCGTCGCCAAGCGCGAAGACAGGCTGGCTTTGAGATCTCGCCAACCGCCGGCCGCTCGCTGGAGGAGCAGCTCCTGGCGATCCAGGCTCGCATCCAGCCGGCTCACCGGCTGCTCCGCCGGCTTCAGCGTGCCGGGGCGCAGGTCTTGGCCGCCCTCTGGCCCGGCCAAGTGGTCCCTCGCACCCCCAGTCGGACCGCCGACTGGCTGGAGGTGGCAGTCGGCCGCTTCGAGGCTTGGAAGGCGTCGGCGGCTCGCTCCGGTGCCAGGCGGGCGCTGGAGTTCGTCAAGGCCTGGTATCCTGGCCTGAGCCTGGACCAGCTGGCTACCTGGCGGCAGCAAGCCGACACGGAGCTGGAGCCGGCGCGGCCGGCCATCATCCGGCGGGCTTCGGCGATCGCCGACTACATCGACACCAGCGTCTTCGCCCCCGAGGTGGACGACAACGGTGTCGCCCAGCCGGAGGAGTGGTTCGGGCTGGACCCGGCGTACGGTGAGGACTCGGCGGAGGAGATCGACTCCAGCGACGAGGGTGAAGAAGAGGAGGAGGAGGGTGAGGACGCCGAGCCGGCTGGTGGAGCATCCGGCCAGCCTCAGCCTGACCGCACCTCCAGCACCACGTCACGCGCGAGTGCGTCGCCTGCCGTAGGTGGTGGTCAAGCCGAGACCCGCTAGGCGGCCACTCCTTCAGCCAGCGAGGCCGCCTTCACCGACCAGCTCGGCCTTCATGTCGCGCCTTAGTCTGCCATCTTTTGCTTTTCCTGTTTTGTTACTTTGGAACAATGTTTGGTTATGTCTGCACAATTCCACCCACTGGGTGTATTCAAACTTATGACTGTTGCCAGCCTGTTGGGGGCTTTATGTATATATATAACTCACGCATTTGGCCTTTCCTTGTACTTTTGCTTTTTATCCTTCTGCTTTTTCCTTTGCCGCCCTCCCTTGGTTGCCGCCTCCCCAATCCAACAGTTGCTCTGCAATCTGTAGCTGGAGGAGTGCTTGGCCAGTTGGGGGGGGGGGAAGTACTCCAGCTTCGCCGGACTAAAGCTAAGTTTTAGGTAGCCGGCCAGCCGGCTGTTCTGGCAGCCGGCAGGCATGCTTAGAGGCCGTCTCTTTGCTATATAGGTTCGTAGTTCCTTAGCCATTTTTCGTGTGGGCGTCCTTTCTGTCTTGCCTCTTGCTAGTCGGACAGTCAGTTCTTTGAGCTGCGACTTGCAACAAGAGGGGACTCGGGAGCCGGCGCACTACTTTTCTGACTTCAGGGAAAACTTTCAATATAGCTCAAGGCGGCCAGTCCCCGGGCCGACTAGTCGAACCCGGTGCCGGACAAGAATTCAAAATGTAATAATACATTCATGGATATGACACTAGTCATTCATAGATAAACAAAGGCAGTCCCCGAGTACTGTTCGGGGGGCCTGTTGGTTTGTACTTAATACAAAAGGGTAGCATGATACATACTGCTTTCAACTGTAAAATCGTCTCAGGAGGTTTGCGTTCCATGGTCGCTCCGACTCCTTGCCGGAGTCGTCTCTCTTGCGTGCTCTTGGTTTTTGCGCGTCGATCAAGTAGTAGGAGTCGTTGCCGAGTGCCTTGCTGACGACGAAGGGGCCTTCCCAAGGGGCCGAGAGCTTGTGCTGGCCGGCTGTTCGCTGGATCAGCCGGAGCACAACGTCGCCCTCTTGGAAGGATCTTGGCTTGACCTTGCGGTTGTAGTAGCGGCGTAGCCCTTGCTGGTAGATGGCGGACCGGCTGAGTGCTAACAGCCGGCCTTCTTCCAGGAGGTCGACGCCGTCTTCTCTTGCTTCTTTGGCCTCCTCCTCCGTGTACATGGTGATCCGAGGCGAGTCGAACTCGATGTCTGTTGGGATGACAGCCTCGGCACCGTACACGAGGAAGAATGGAGTGAAGCCGGTTGACTTGTTGGGTGTAGTGCGCAGACTCCAGAGGACAGCTGGCAGCTCTTCGAGCCAGCAGCCGGCCGATCGCTCCAGTGGTACAACCAGTCGGGGCTTGATGCCGGAGAGGATGAGTCCATTTGCTCGCTCAACCTGGCCGTTTGACTGCGGGTGGGCAACGGACGCTAAGTCCAGTCGGATGCCCTGCGTCGCGCAGAAACGTGCCAGTGCTCCTTTGGCGAAGTTCGTGCCGTTGTCGGTGATGAGGCTGTGCAGCACGCCGTACCTAGTGGTGATGTCGGTGATGAATGTCATGGCAGTCGGCCCATTGAGCTTCTTGATTGGCTTTGCTTCAATCCACTTTGTGAACTTGTCCACAGCAACAAGTAGGTGTGTCAGGCCGCCGCGGGCTGTCTTGAAGGGGCCCACCATGTCCAGTCCCCAGGCGGCAAAAGGCCAGGGGAGGGGAATGGTCTTGAGGGCAGAAGCTGGCAGGTGTTGCTTGGAACTAAAAACTTGACATCCTCTGCAGCTCTTGACTATTTCTTTAGCATCCTCCAAGGCGGTCGGCCAGAAGAAACCGTGGCGAAAAGCCTTGGCCACGAGGGATCTTGAGGCTGCGTGATGGCCGCATTCGCCTTGGTGGATGTCTTTGAGGATTGCTACTCCTTTTTCTGGCTCGACGCAACGCTGGAAGACTCCAGTGACGCTGCGCTTCTAAAGCTCTCTGTTGATTATTGTATATGCTGCGGCTCGTCGTTGGACTAGTCTTGCTGAGATCTCATCAGCCGGCAGCTCTTTGCTGACTAGGAACTTGAGGATGGGCTGGGCCCATGAGGGAGCTGTGACTTCTTCTTCTGTTAATGTGGCCACCATGACTCGGGTGGGTGGGTTGGGTGTCGTTGAATTGGAGTCGGCCACCGCTTCTTGTGTCGTTGCAGTCCCCGGGCCGACTGCTGCAGTTCCCGAGCCGGGCTCTGAAGTCCCCGGGCCGGGTGCGACTACGGCAGTCCCCGGGCCGGTTGTCGAAGTCCCCGTGCCGCCTGCGGGGTTTCTCCAGTCGGATCCGGCTGTATCTGGCGCAGGCGGTACGAAGATGGAATCCGACTCTGGAGACGGCTTGATGGACGGCTTGAGGAGGCGCTGGAGGGAGACGCCAGTCGGTATGGCTTGTCGGGTGGAGCCGATCCGTGCTAGGGCATCTGCTTGGTCGTTGTCGGCCCTTGGCACGTGGAGGAACTCGCACCCCTTGAAGTATCCGCTGATCTGCTGGACGAGGAATCGATAGCTCGCCATGTTCGCGTCCTTGGCGTCCCAGTCGCCAGACGATTGCTGGACCACCAAGTCTGAGTCACCGTAGCACAGGATCCGGCGTATGCCAAGCTCTTTGGCTAGCCGGAGCCCGTGTACGAGCGCCTCATACTCGGCCACGTTGTTGGAGGCGGCGAAGTGGATCTGCAGCGTGTACTCGAGCTTGTCGCCTTTGGGAGAGGTGAGGACGATGCCGGCTCCCAAGCCGGTGCGCATCTTGGACCCGTCAAAGTGCACCCGCCAATGGGTAGAGTCGGGAGCCGGCGGTAGGTACTGGGTCTCGGCCCAGTTGACGAGGAAGTCGGCCAATGCTTGCGACTTGATGGCGGTGCGGGGTTGATAGAAGATCGTGTAGGGCGCCAATGCGATGGCCCATTTGGCCACCCGGCCGGATGCATCCCGGCTGCCTATGATCTCGGCATGCGGGGCAGTGCACACGACCGTGATGGGGTGCTCTTGGAAGTAGGGCTTCAGTTTCTTGGCAGCGAAGTACACCCCATAGCACATCTTCTTGTAGTGCGGGTAGTTTTGCTTTGAGCTGGATAGTACTTCGCTGAGATAGTACACCGGCCTCTGGACTAGCTGGGCTCGGCCTTCCTCCGGGCGCTGGACCACAACAACAGTGCTGACGACTCGGCTAGTCGCGGCGATATAGAGGAGCATGGGCTCCTTCTCAGTCGGCGCAGCCAGGACAGGCGGAGTGGTCAGCATTTTCTTCAACTCATGGAAGGCTTGGTCGGCTTGATCATTCCACTCGAAGTGAGTGGACTTCTTCATGAGTCGGTACAAGGGGAGAGCCTTTTCTCCTAGTCGGCTGATAAAACGATTCAGGGAGGCTAAGCAGCCAGTGAACTTCTGCACATCTCGCAGCTTGGTGGGAATCTCCATCCTCTCGATGGCCTTGATCTTGACGGGGTTGCACTCAATGCCGCGTTCGGAGACCAGGAAGCCTAGCAGCTGGCCGGCTGGCACTCCGAACACGCACTTCTCGGGGTTGAGCTTGATTTGGAATCGGCGCAAGTTGGCGAATGTTTCTTTCAGGTCTTCCAGCAAGGTACCACGCTTCTCTGTCTTCACCACAATGTCGTCTACGTAGACGTGGGCATTTCTGCCGAGTTGTTTCAAGAGACATTTCTGCATGCAACGCTGAAAAGTGGCACCGGCATTTCTCAAGCCGAATGTCATTGTCAGGTAGCAGAAAGCTCCAAAGGGTGTGATGAAGGCAGTCTTCAGGCGGTCAGCTGGGTCCAACTTGATCTAATGGTACCCTGAGTACGCATCCGAAAAACTTAACAGCTCGCATCCGGTTGTGGAGTCTATTACTTGGTCAATCCGTGGCAGAGCAAACGGATCCTTTGGGCAGGCCTTGTTCAGACTGGTGTAGTCTATACACATACGCCACTTGTTATTCTTCTTCAGAACCAGAACTGGGTTGGCAAGCCACTCTGGAAAGAACACTTCCATGATAAAAGCCAGCGGCAAGGAGCCGGGCTATCTCTTCTCCCACAATTCTTCGCTTCTCTTCTGACAGTCGGCGGAGGGGTTGCTTGACCGGCTTCGCATTAGCTCGGACATGTAATTTGTGCTCGGCGAAATCCTTCGGGACACCTGGCATGTCCTTTGGGGACCATGCAAAGATGTCTCGATTCTCACGGAGGAAGTCAACGAGCTCGCCTTCCTATTTACTCTCCAAGTTCGCCCCAATGACAGCGAACCTCTCCGGGTTCTCCGGGTCCAGAGGTATCTTCTTCGTTTCTTTGGAAGGCTGGAAGGAGCCCTGCGCATCACAATCCTTGGGGTTGGGGGACAAGGCCGGCTGCTTGCCGGCCATGGCCACAACCCGTTCCAACATCTTCTTCTCTTCTGCCACCACGAGGGACTCGGCCAGCCGGCTACTGGCCATGGCGCACTCGATGGACTTCTTGTAGTCGCCGGCTACCGTGATGATCCCCTTCGAGCTCGGCATCTTCATCTTCAGGTAGGCGTAGTGGGGCACAGCCATGAACTTGGCCAGGGCAGGCCGGCCAAGCAGCGCATGATAGGGGCTCTCCAAATCCACCACCTCGAACCATATTCCTTCTCGGCGAAAATGATCTTTGTCTCCGAAGAGAACATCCATTTTGATCTTGCCGATTGGGGAGCAAGACAGGCCGGGGACGATACCATGGAAGACAGTGCGGCTCGGCATGAGCTGCTTTGCTGGATGTTCAGCTTCTCCATGGTATCGCGGTACAGTATGTTGATACTGCTTCCGCCGTCTATCAGGACGCGGGAAAATCTGGCAGCTCGCCTCTCCGTCGCGAGGGTGACGTCCAAGACCATTGCATAGGAGCCAGGCGAAGGCATCACCTCTGGGTGGTCGGCCTGGCTCCAGCTAATTGGCTTTTCTGACCAGTGCATGAACTCGGGAGTGCTCGTGGCGCCTGCATTCACTTCTTGGTGCTGCCGGCGTCGGCTGCGCTTGTCGTCGGCTTGACTGGTGAAGACGACGTAGGCGGCGTGCTCTTCGGGGAATTCGTCTTGGATGGCGCCGACTGCCGGCCGAGCCGCCGGCTGCTGAGGGGCTGGAGGCGGCGGGCCGGGAGGCGGAGGCGGCAGCATTCCTTCGCCCTTGGTGATGCGGGTGAGCCAGTGGTATTTCCGGGTTGTGTGGTTGGACGGCCTCGCACCGCTATGGAACTTGCAGGGGGCGTCGAGAGCTTGTTCGTAGGAGAAAGACGGCTGCCAAGCCGGCCTTCCACCCTTCTTCTTGGGACCGGGCCATTCTTCAGGCTGCTCGTCTTCAACCGTGGCCACCTGCCGACTGGAGGAAGTCGGCATGGGGCCCTTGCGCTTGTGGTCGTTTTGGTAGGGGCGCCGATTAGGGTCGCCAGCCGGCGTCTTGGGAGCCGGAGCGATCACCTTCCCAGAGGCGTCTACTCTCAGCTCGGTCTTCATCGAGGAGTCGGCCGTGGCATATTTGTCCGCGATGACCAGCAACTCATCGAGGGTGGCCGGCTCGTCGCAGAGGAGTCGGTGCTTGAGGAGGGTGCCCTCTCGGCACCCGGTGGTGAAGTACTCGATGGCCTGGACCTCGTGCACCCCCTCGCAGGAGTTGCGGAGCTCGGCCCATCGCGTGAGGTAGTCGCGGGTCGACTCGTTGGGCCCTTGGACGCAGAGGGAGAGCTGGCGAGGCTTGGGAGGCCGCTTGTAGGTGCTGGTGAAGTTGCGGACGAAGACTTCGGTGAAGTCCAGCCAACTGTTGATGCTGTAGGGCTTGAGGCTGTTGAGCCATGTGCGCGCCGTGCCTTGCAGCATGAGGGGGACGTACTTCACGGCGACGCGCCGATTGCCGTTGGCTATGCTGACGGCCGTGGAGTAGTCGATGAGCCAATCTTCCGGCTTCACCGAGCCGTTATACTTGGGCGTGTCTCTGGGGAGCGAGAACCCTTTGGGGAAGGGCTCGTCGCGGATGCGGGGGCCAAAGCATGGCGGGCCGACATCGTCTTCTTCTTCTAACGCCAAGGATCGAGGAAGGCGCTCGATTCTGTGGCGGGCGTCGTTCTCGCCGACTCCTTCTCGGCGGCCGAGTCGGTCGCCAAGAGTCGGGTGTGTGATAGGCGGCGGAGTGAGGCGTCTTTCTCTTCGAGGCGGGGGAGGAGGCAGATTTCCTTGGTGCTCTACAGCTAGAGGGCGGCCATCCGCGTCGCGCTCGATGGTGATGCGAGTCCGGCTGCGGCTGGCAGCCGGCTCCTTGACTTTCTTCTGGCGCGCGCCACTCGCAGTCGGCGAGCGGGACGTCGCGGCGTGCTCCCGGCGCGGGGGATGACTATCAGCATGGGCGCCGGCTTCGTGCCGTTCTGCAGCCGCGTCGAGCAGCTGTTGGATCCGTCTCGTCATGTAGGGGAGCTCATCGGCTCCCAGCCCATTGAGCTCTTCTGCAGCCGCCTGAGCGGCTCGCAGATTCTCGAGCGGGGTGGCGTAGACGGGGCAATCTGCGCCCAGCATGCTGGCGATGGCCGCGCCGCGCTTCTGGACGAGGCCGGCAAGGCTCGGGCCGCTAGGCGGCGCGGTCGACTTCGCGCTGGTGGGCCTCGGTGAGGCGTCTCATGGAGGCGATCTTCTGGCCCTCCGCGATGAGGGCAAGGCGGCGTGCCTCCAGGGTCTCGGCGTCGGCGTCGGCCGGGATGGGGGCGGAGAGGTCGTGCATTGCCGCTTGCAGGGCGTCGTGGGCACTCTCGCCCGAGTTGGCGACGTGGCTGATGACCAGCACTTCGGTGACAGCGCTGCTGCCGCTGTCAGCTCGAGGGAGGGGGTCGTCGAAGACCACCACGTCGGAGGGGTAGGCGTCGAGCGATGCTGTGTCGGAGTCGATGAGCATCGGGTCAGTGGAGCCGACCGACTCCATGTCTGCAGCAGGCTCGCTGGAGACGTGAAGCTGGTCGAGGAGGCTGACGAGGCGGTTCTCGGGGTTGTCGGTGCCTGCGTCGGACGCAGGCTCGTCGGAGATGCGAGCCTCGCCGAGCAGATCGGCGAGGCAGCTCGCTGCGCAGGCGTCGTCGACGCCTCGCAGCGCGTCGAGGCAAACGCCATCGGGCGCAGCAGGCTGGCTGCGCTCGCGGGGGGGGGGGGGGGAAGAGGGTTCCCGTCCAGAACAGGTCTCCGGACGACGGTGCACCTGGCCCCACGGTGGGCGCCAAATGTCGGGTGGTTGGTGCGACATATGCCAATGGATGGCTTATCATTGTGGGAGCCAATAAAACGTCGCCGGTGCCCGGAAACGGGATGAGGCGAAGACATGCACGCCGGCGGATCTTACCCAGGTTCGGGGCTCTCCGAGGAGATAACACCCCTAGTCCTGCTCTGCGGGGTCTCCGCATGATCACTTGATCGAGAAAGGGTAGCTACAATCGCTCCTAGAGCTGTTTGGGGTCAAGGGAGAAGGACAAGGCTAGCTCTTGCTTCCCTCTGTCTATGGTGTGTGTGCTATGCTTGGAAGCCAGCCCTTTGCATGGGTGCTCCGGGGGGTTTATATAGGCCTACCCCCGGGGGTACAATGGTAATCCGGCTGGGCTCTGGTCCCAGCCGTCAGTGTCTACACTCGCCGGCTTCTCCGCCGGCTGCTGGGTCCCGCCGGCTACCGGCTACTTGGTCGACAGGCCGGCCCCACCGCCTAGGGTCTTGTCGGCGGCTGCTTACTGTAGCCGCGCCTCTGATGACGAGGGCTTTGTCGAGGTAAGCATGGCTACAGTGGGCCGCCTCGGGGGCTCTCACTGTAGCCTTACCTCGTCTTGTCTCCTTAATGGGGCTCCTGCTTCGAGGAAGGGAGTAGCCGGCTTCTGGGGGCCGGCTATGCCCTTGGCCGACTGGGAGAGGCCGGGCCGTCTTCGCGCCTCTCTCTGGCTGAAGGGGCCCGCCGCCCTTGGGCCTTACAGGAGTCGGTCGTGGATGACGTCGAGGCTGGCATGGCTACAGTGCCGAGCCGCACGGGAGACGGCCGCCCCGTACGGCCTCCTGTAGCCATGCCCGCCTCGGGCTTCGGGGGTAGTGGGCCGCACTGTGGCCACACCCCGTCTTGTCGCCATTATGTGGGAGTGGCTTGGAGTGGTTGTGGTCTCGGCCGGCTCTTTGGAGTCGGCGTCCTTCTTGGCCGGCTTCTTGGAGTCGGCCACCCCGTAATCGTCCTGGGGAGGGGTCGCTAAGGCAGGGTCGCCTTCCGGGAGTCGGCTTCAGAGGTAGCCGGCCAGGGAAGGCGGCCCAATGCTTGGAGTGCTTGGAGGCCCGAAGGCCTGATAATTTTTTCAGAAGAACCAGGGGCAGTCGGTGAGGCTACCCGTGGCCATTTACTCCGACATGGAAGCTTTTGCTTTGATCGGGGTGGAACATCTTCTTCATCTTGTCCTTCTTCTTGGCCTTCTTCATTGTTGACGTTGGCGTTCTCTTGTCATGGTGGAGAAGGAGGTTGTTGATGTTCATCTTGGTGTACTTCCTCGTTTTCTTCATCTTGGTGTGTCCCACTTGTGGATGCTTCCGTATTAACTCTTGGTTCACCTTGTCGTGAGGTAGAAGCTTCCACTTGGACAGACGAGGTACTCTCCTTCACCTCCGTTGGACGAACCTTGCCAATAGACAAGTCTTGGATTGCTTCCGAAGGGTCTTTGTCTCCTACATCAATTGGCAATTGCTCTACTTGCGAGCCGTTAGATTCATCAAACTTCACATCTACCGTCTCTTCAACCTTTCGGGTGAAATTATTGTAGACATGGTAATTGTGAGAGTTTGAGCCATAACCAAGTAGGAAACCTTCATGAGATTTAGGAGCAAATTTAGAACGACGATGCTTATCAAGAATGTAGCACTTTGAGCCGAATACTCAAAATATCCAACTTGGGGTTTTTTACCGGTGAGGAGCTCGTATGCCGTCTTGCCGAGTAGCTTGTGAAGATACAAGCGATTTGTTGCATGACAAGTTGTCTCAACCGCTTCCGCCCAAAAGTGTTTTGGAGTCTTGTACTCATTAAGCATCGTTCTTGCCATCTCAATAAGAGTCCGGTTCTTCCTCTCAACAACTCCATTTTGTTGAGGTGTGTACGTGGCCGAGAACTCGTGTGAAATCCCCTCTTTGTCAAGAAAGGTATCCACATTTGCGTTCTTGAACTCCGTTCCGTTGTCGCTCCGAACCTTCTTGATCTTCACTTCAAATTGATTTTGGGCCTTCCTAGTGAAGCTTTTGAAGATCTTTTGGACCTGCGATTTATCATCTAGAAAGAACACCCACGTAAATCTTGAAAAATCATCAACTATGACTAGACCAAATGAGTTACCACTGAGACTCTTGTAAGCATTGGGACCAAAGAGATCCATGTGAAGTAGCTCGAGCGGTCTTCTCGTGGTCATGATGTTCTTCACGGGGTGACTCCCACCAACTTGTTTTCCTGCTTGACAAGCACTACAAAGTCTATCCTTGTCAAATATAACATCTTTTACTCCAAGGATATGATCACCTTTAATAAGCTTATTAAGATTTCGCATGCCACATGACCTAACATTCTATGCCACAACCAGCCTTTAGAAGATTTAGCAATTAAGCAAGTTCTAGGTTGAGCCTTTTTAGTGAAATCGACAATGTAAAGATCACCTCTACCTATACCGGTAAAGACCATTTTATGATTGTCTCTCAGAAACACTTGGCAATCTACTTCAGTGAATAGGACATTGAAACCGAAATCAGCAAGTCTAGATACTGAAAGTAAATTGTACCCAAGAGATTCAACGAGCATGACATTTTGTATGGAGCTATCATGTGAGATGGCCACCTTACCGAGGCCAACCACCTTACCCTTTGAGTTATCACCAAAGGTGACATACTTTTGAGGGTCGTCGTTTTCAGCAAGCTCACGAAACATATCCTTGTCTCTGGTCATATGATCAGTACATCCACTATCAAGGACCCATTCCTTTCCTCCAGCCATGTAGCCGCGAAGATTAGCCATAAGGCCAAAGTGTCTCATCGCATCGTCAAGATCATAGTCACTATCATCATCCTCATCATAGTATCCATGTTCAACATCGTCTTGTATTTGATCAATTCCTAGAGAGGGTAATTCATTAGATAAATGATCATCACAATAGTCATCCTTATGAATTCTAATAGCTCCGGATATGATATTGCTAATGATTCCAACATTTCCTTTGGCACGCATGAGATTGGTAAGCTCAAATAGATAATCACCAAATTTAGGATCCCTAGTACTCATCTTACTGAAGGCAATAGACTTATGGAGAATTTCATCTAAGTTTTGCAAGGAATAGTTTAGAAATATTTCCTCAAGAAATTTCCATATAGTGTAGGCACACTCAAGAGTAGGCAAACATCCAATCAAGTTTCTAGGCAATCCTCTAGTGATAAGATTAACAGTTCTAAGGTTGCGGATCATGTCAATAGACTCATCAAGGGTAGGATGCAAAGGATCAACATGAGGTGCACAAGGGCTAGCAATGTACTTGTTCAAATGATATTCATTGAAAATCTCAAGCATCTCATTTTTCCATTCATGAAAGAACTCTCCATCAAGAATAGGCACTCTATGTCTAAGACTCCCCAATGTAGACACATCCATCTTCCTCCAATGGTGATTAAACCAAAGCAATGGAGAACAAAGCTCCGATACCAATTGAAAGGATCGAGAAGAGGTGTCTAGAGGGGGGGTGAATAGAATCTAATCAAGAAAAGTTGCAGTTTTAAATTTCCTTAAGTTGATGTGGAGTTTTGGCACAAGTTTAAACATTCACAATACATATCAAGCAAGCATGAAAAGAGTATATGAACAGCAGAAAGTAAAGCATGCAAGTTGCAAGAATGTAAAGTTTAGGGATTGGAGTGTGCAAACGCAATTTGGAGACACGGAGATTTTTTATCCGTGGTTCCGATAGGTGGTGCTATCGTACATCCACGTTGATGGAGACTTCAACCCACGATGGGTAACGGTTGCGCGAGTCCACGGAGGGCTCCACCAATGAAGGGTCCACGAAGAAGCAACCTTGTCTATCCCACCATGGCCGTCGCCCACGAAGGACTTGCCTCACTCGGGTAGATCTTCACGAAGTAGGCGATCTCGTTGCCCTTACAAACTCCTTGGTTCAACTCCACAATCTTGACGGAGGCTCCCAACTGACACCTAGCCAATCTAGGAGACACCACTCTCCAAGAAGTAATAAATGGTGTGTTGATGATGAACTCCTTGCTCTTGTGCTTCAAATGATAGTCTCCCCAACACTCAACTCTCTCTCATAGGATTGGATTTGGTGAAAAGATGATTTGAGTGGAAAGCAACTTGGGGAAGGCTAGAGATCAAGATTTATGTGGTTGGAATGGAATATCTTGACCTCAACACAAGTGTAGGTGGTTCTCTCTCATAAAATGTATGTTGGAAGTGTAGGCATGTTCTGATGGCTCTCTCCACGAATGAAGAGTGGGTGGAGGGGTATATATAGCCTCCACACAAAATCTAACCGTTACACACAATTTACCAAACTCGGTGGGACCGAATTGTTAAACTCGGTCAGACCGATTTAGTTCATAATGTGACCGTTAGGATTTTCGGTGGGACCGACACGTCAACTCGGTGAGACTGATTTCGTTAGGGTTAGGGCATAATGTAATCTCGGTGCGACCGATTACACAAACTCGGTGAGACCGATTTTGGTAATAGTCAAACAGAGAGTTGGTCAGGCAAACTCGGTGGGACCGATTCGCTCATCTCGGTTGCACCAAAACGTTACGAAGGGGTGACAAAGAGTTTGCATTGCAATCTCAGTGGGACCGATTGCATATTTCGGTGAGACCGAAATTATTGCAATAGGCAACAGAGAGTTTGCAATCCCATCTCGGTGAGACCGAGATCCCTATCAGTGAGACCGAAAAGACTAGGGTTTCTGGCAGTGGCTATGTCAATTGAACTCGGTGGCGCCGGACAGAAAGTTTCGGTGGGGCCGAGTTTTACTTTTGGTTTGGGACATATGTGGATGTGAGAAATTGGTTGAGGGCTTTGGAGCATATCACTAAGCACTTTGAGCAAGCAAGCCATTAAGCAACACCTCATCCCCTCTTAATAGTATTGGCTTTCCTATGGACTCAATGTGATCTTAGATCACTAAAATAGAGAATGTAGAGTCCTGAGCTTTGAGCTTGAGCCAATCCTTTGTCCTCAGCAACTTCAAGAGGTTCCACATCCTCTCGTCCATGCCACTCCATTGTTGAACTTATCTGAAACATACTAGGTAGAAGCATTAGTCCAACAAGAGATATGTTGACATTAATTACCAAAACCACCCAGGGAGCACTTGTGCTTTCATCTTCCTTCCTCGAGCTTGACTACTGTGAAGAAACAGACCACAGTGAGGATTTGTCGAACTGCATAGGTGCCTCACCCAAACTTGATGCCAAATGGATGATGCATCACCACGATGACCTATCGATGCTCATGGTTGCGCCTCATGGTTGCGTCGGCTGGTGAAGCTGATCGATTTTCAATGAAAAACAAGCTTTCTTCCATCAGTGCTCTTTGCTTGTTACCCACAAAGATGATATCCTTCGTCAGTTCACCTTGGTTGCATTGGAGACGCAGTCGTCTTTCACGTTGGTGCAATTTTATCACACAATTGGCTATGGACCAAATGTTTCCTCGAAGAAGGATCGACGTTGGTACTAAGAGCATAAGTTTTGTATTGATTTCTAAGCGTTCTCACAACTTGGTCTCCAGCTCCCCTATAATTTTATTTGTCCAGCTATTAACTTTGATTAAAAAATGGTGTCGACTAAAAACCCGGATGGACGTAGTAGCCCTCCATTTTTATTTACTCCGCATATTAGATTTGACCGAAGTCAAACTTTGTAAAGTTTGACCAAGTTTAGGCTGAACACAACAAACCATAATTATTAGAGAGGGCAAACTATACATACTCTCAAACCTTTCCGATAACTGAAATTAAAATTCTTTATTTGTACACACTCTCACACGTTTCCGATAATTTGGCGCATGTGTGGTTGTTCACTTAAGGGAGGGTAGTGTACCGCACGTGAAGGACAGGAAGTGCGACCAGGACGCGTGGACCGTTAATTCATCGGAAGTACTCCCTCGATTCCTAAATATTTGTCTTTCAAGTGGTTTGCAATGTACTACCACATACGGATGTATATAGACTTTTTTTATAGTGTAGATTCACTCATTTTGCTCCGTATGTAGTCATTTGTTGAAATCTCTAGAAAGACAAATATTTAGGAACAGAGGGAGTAGTAGTTTTCTTCACTGGTACGTTAAATAAAGAGTTTCGTTTTGTACTCACACAATTTAAAACGATTGTTATGGAGAGAATAAGAAAACCACTCCACTATATATTAGTCGTATACACGAGTACTATATGGACGCAGCTTTATTGACTTTAGTGCACCTGCCTTTGGGTTTATGACAGGTGGGCCCAAAATGTGGCTGGTCCACCTGTCATACAGCCAAAAGCAGGTGCAGTTAAGGCATCGGAGCTCAGTCCGTACTACAGTATATATATAAGTTGGAGCCTCAGCGCTTGTTCGCTAGGGTTTGCACTCTCCACACTCTCGCCGCACTACATATATATACACGCTGGAGGCTCATCGTTCCTTTGCTAGGGTTAGCTATATTCACTGTCTCTCACCCTCTTCACCAGATCTAAACAAGACTGCGTTGTGGCCTCTGTCTCTCTCACCCCCTCACAGCTGGCGAAGGAGGCGTCCGGATCCCGTCGCACCGGGAAGGGGAGGAGGTGCAGCATTCACTCTATCGCCTTCGGCGAGGGAGGAAATCCACTGCTGGCTGTGCTTTTCTCTTTCACCCAGCGCCTGTGCGGGAGGGCCACCGACCCCTTCTTCCTTTCTGCCGTATGTAGTGTGGGCAGATCCGACCTCCTGCCGCACGCCTTGCCACATCCCGATGACCCTAAGGTATAAGTTTCTTTGAAACTGTCATTGATCTAGCTGCATGCTGATCTTTTTTGATTTTGTAGTCGAATCTAGGTCTTGGTTCAAAGAGGAAAGAAGGGTGCGGTGGGGTGGAGCATGAATCTAGGACGTGGTTCAATGAGGAATGGAGGGAGGGAAAGTAGTATAGACTAGCTATCCAACCGCTTTGTTGGTCGAAAAGGGAAAAAGGGGGTAACCCAGTACACACATCTGTAAGGAACCGAACTCTTTGTTGAAAAGGGAAAGAAACTGGGGGGTCGGGTAGGTTGTGCAGGACTAGATTTGCTGCCCTCACATCGGAAAATGTTTCAAAGAGAACAAATATGGGACCAACGCAGATATGCTGCTTGGTTACATACTCTCCATCACCCATTTATACGTGTGGACGCACATGGTGCTGGCATGTCCCATGTCCCATCCACATGATCGTGCAGTGTGTTTTGAGATGTTGTGCTACTTGCATTGGTACTGTTTTAAATAAATGTTGAATTGAAGCTATTGTATTTTAAGCAATCCCACTCTCAGAATTAACTACTGAACTATTTTAAGAAAATTTCTCTATTAATATGAATCAATGCAACCGTTTTAGAAATGCTACTGTCCTATACTTTGTTTTCCATCAAGATAAGGTAGATGCTTCTTTTTGTGGCCTCATGTTTCATCCTCCTTTATTGGCAGTAATTGTTTCCTTTTTTGCCTCTGTTAAATCATGGATATCTATTCAACTTGTTGCTATAGCAAACTTAAATGTCACACCGGCGACTTTACTTGACTTCAGAGTAACTGCACAAAACGAGATTGGATTTCCTATTCGTGTTGGCAGATTCGTACGTGATCTTGTGTGCGTCAAGACAGGTTGGTACTTGCCTTCATCCACATGATCGTGCAGTGTGTTTTGAGATGTTGTGCTACTTGTATTGGTACTGTTTTAAATAAATGTTGAATTGAAGCTATCGTATTGCTGTCTTTTCCCATTAAGTAGTGAACAAAAACGGGACCAACCCAGACATTATGCTTGTTGCTTTGTTAAAACAAACTCTGCATCACCCCCTTTATAAGTAGATGGAAGCACATGTTGTTGTTGCGCCCACTCTCCCCTGGAACTGTTTATGCTTTTTGTTAATCTAATGCCGCTGGTAAAATTAAGCAATGCCACTCTCAGAATTAACTACTGAATCTTATTTCAAAACTGCAACACTTGTTAGGGATTGGCGGGATTACCATTTTTGTGGCCGCATGTTTCATCCTCCTTTATTGGCCAGTAATTGATTCCTTTTTTGCCTCTGTTAAAACAGGGATATCTATTCAACTTGTTGCTATTACGACATTTTGCTTTGCTTAATTTTGGTGGAACTGCACAAAATGAGACCGGATTTCCATATATGTGTTGAGATATCTCTGTGGTCTTACTCACGAGTTATTTCAAATCTTGGTCTTGAAAGGTCAGTACCGACTTTCCTCAGAATTAACTACTGAATCTTAGTTCAAAACTGCAACACTTGCTAGGGATCGGCGGGAGTACCATTTATGTTAGGGATCGGCCGGTGTACATGTTTAAGAAATGTATTGTTCAGATAATGTCTCTGTTATTATATATCAGTTACAGTGTTTTACAAATGGTACTATACTGCTTTGTAGTTCTTTCTACATGTTTAACCAAGGTATTGTTAAGATAATGTCTCTGTTAAAATGAATCAGTCGCATTGTTTTAGGAATGATACTTTTCTGCTTTGTCGTTCTTTATACATGTTGAAACAAGGCACTGTTAAGATAATGTCTCAGTTAATATGAATGAATCACACTGATTGAGAATTGCTACTCTCCTGCTTTGTTTCCCATTAAGATAAGGTAGATCAGTAGATGTTTTTCTTCTGGGAGTACAAGTCATCAACCGTTATTTCTCAGTAGTTGTTTCCCTTATACCTTTTGTTGCTTACAGGGATATCAAAATTAAAGCTCGGTTTTATTCCGACTTTGATTTTAGTTGAACTGCACAAAAGGAGCCAATGTGTCTAAGGCAAACTGCCGCATTAGTGGGTCCAGTTGGTCTTACCACTTTGCAGAAAGAAGTAGTCACTGTTTGTGCTACATTACACAAGGAATGATCGAGAAGCTTTACAGAGTATTAGTAGACGTTGGTGACATGACTAGTCTGCAGAGCATAGGAAACTCTACAACACGTGGAGTGCACTGGGCAAAAAGTGCCCAAACAAGTACAGGAAGCCAGGACAGAACTCCAAATCTGTCAATGTCATTCTAAGCAACAATGATGGGGCATCTGGGTATGGTAATCTGTTTACCGTACTTTCAGTTTGGTAGTCCACCGATTGGTGGGTTGACACTGGGGCCAATATTCATGTGTGTGATGTTGTGTCTTTGTTTTCTTGCAGCATATAAATACGATATCCACAGGGATGCTCAACTTGATTTTAGTGGAACTGCACAAAATGTCCAGATGGTTTGTGTCCTCCATAATACTTCATCATGCACAATACATCAAATGGTTCTCTAATCATTCGTCGTCACCTTGAGCCACCGGACTATATGTTTGAATGGTGCTGCCAGCGTCGGCCATTAAGAAGGGTAAGAAGAAAGACAAAAAGAGAAATGGTTGCTTTACTTGTGGTTCGGAGGAACACTGGGCAAACAAGTGCCCAAACAAGTACCAAGAAGCTAGGACAGGACTCCAAGTCTGTCAATGTCACTCTAAGCAACAATGATGGGGCATCTGGGTATGGTAATCTGTTTACCGTACTTTCAGTTTGTTAGTCCACCGATTGGCGGGTTGACACTGGGGCCAATATTCATGTGTGTGCTGATGTGTCTTTGTTTTCTGGCAGCATATAAATACGAAATCCACAGGGATGCTCAGCTTGATTTTAGTGGAACTGCACAAAATGTTCAGATGGTTCGTGTCCTCCATAATAATACTTCATCATGCACAATACATCGAATGGTTCTCTAATCATTCGTCGTCACCTTGAGCCACCGGACTATCAGATGACAAACTGATGACAAACCCTGCCCGTTCCACAATCATAGGCATTACATATTTTGAATGGGAAAAGCTTTTCAAAGTTGACATTAGTTTAATATATTGGAATTGGAAAACCTTGTCAATTTTTGCTCATTGATGTTAGCCAGAAGACATGCATTTGATATTTTTGAGTGGGACGCCCTTTGCTGTGAGCAACGTCGATCGTTTTTTCCTATTCCTGTCTTCAGTTCAGAAGTAAATATTTACTCTGCTAAGATGCATAGTCACATGAATGTTGACTTATGTAAGATATTTTAAGAGTTTCTTCTGAATATTGTCTATGTAATGCCAGGCCTTGTGTTTGATTGCAAAGTTGAGCTTGGAATGTTGTGGCATGTGGCATCACGAGCTGTTCACCGTGCCTCCTGAGAATAATGCTTCGTATTGTTTTGCATGTCGATCTAATGCCGGTGATTTGCTTGTTAGGAAGATCATCCTCTTCTGTTGTTTCCGTGCTTAAGAAGTTCATCGTCTTATATTTCATTCATAGCCTATACGACAAGTCGGGTAGGTTAGACGTGAAACCATATGATCTTCCGACCAACTCATCATCTTAGGCCGTGATTGGATCGTTGTTTTCCAACCAAAACCGCTTGTAAAACTGACGCTTGTAAATAAAAGCAGATGGTCTCGGGCGAAGTGCTTGGTTGGTCGATTTCGACTTGTAAAATATACATCGGTCTCTCAAATTACACGCGTAACCCGCCGGTTTTACTTACAAACCTCGGGCCCTCGGTTTCATTACTCCTGTATTTTACGCGTTGTTTCCGATGGCGAGTAAATTACACTTGTATCTTAATACAGGTGTGAAATAAACCAGAGCTCCCAAGCACGGCCTTACCGTTTCATGCCGTCTCAGTCTCTCGAAGGTGCTCATAGGTGTCCGATGATCCTGGCTTCCTGAATGAGCAGCGGGCGCTGTATCAGACCATACGTAGGGCCCGCGAGGCCCTCTCCGTTGTCCTTCGAGTTGTTGCGCTCGCCGTGGCGCCGAGCATTGTCAACATGGTCAATGAACATGAGGATTCAGGAGATGACTTTATTTTGACTGGTTGACAGTAGGGACCTACTAGGACCATAGCCGTACGTACGCAAGTGCCTCCTTATTATGTACAACTATATTTTTTTTGCTTCCTCCTGGTTTCCTGACATCACGGTCCCACACCATTGTCAACCTATGTAGTCAATATAAATGAGAGAATTGCACAAGGTGTGGCCGACAGCTGGGACCAAGTTGCTCAAGCAGTATTTGTGTTTTTGAGGCGTGAGCACTGCATAGTTTTTCTTGGTGATGTTTTCGTTGTTGTTCAGAGGAGAGCAGGGTATTAACTGGGCGGGCTGTGGCCCGTCTAGCCCAGGATAGATATCCAGCCCAGATATTCCTTTTTTTCAAGATGAAAATGGCTAGCCCGGCTATACTTTTTTTGAGGAATACCCAGGCAAGGTCAACTTGTTATTCTCCGCCCCGCTGGGCTGCAAATCTTTCCTAGGAGGGATGCATTAGGCTTAACAGGAAAATGGGCTTTAAAAAATAATAAATGGGATGTAATTATAAAAACTGGGCAGTAACTATAAAAAATGCACCAAGCACAAAATTAGTTTATAAAATATTATTTATGGATTTTGAAAATCTTAATTTTTAATTGTTGCGCGTGCAATGTTTCGTTAGATTTTTACGTAATACAAATTTATATTTAATCTGACTAGAAATTTCGGGATAAAAATATTTCGGATCCCATCAAAATGTGGGAAATTTTATTGAATTCTGTCTTGAACGGTTGGTTGAAATTATTAATCATTGTCCTAGCTAGAAAATGGGATGTACTTTTAACAAACTGTAAATGGGCTGTAGTAAATTCCATTAGAATTAAAAAATGGGTTGTACATTCTTACAAATCGCAAATAGGCATAAGTTCTCTGCCACACACTTGTGGGCCTACTAAGTTGACGCGTCCCCTAAAAAAAGAAGTTGACACGTATGCAAGGCTTTGTCAACTTATTATAGTCAACACACGGTTCTAGCAGCAGTGGCCGTTGGATGTCCATCCAACGGATGTCGTGCTTCTTCTTCAATCTCGGATATTCTAGCTTCACCCGCCCAAAAAATGATTCCTCCCCCTGACATCTGGGGGGCACCGTTTCGAAACCTGACCTATGGGCCTACTAAGTTGATGCGTACCAAGGGCTTTGTCAACTTAGTCAATATGAACGATTCTAGCTGCAGTGACTGTACGATGTCCATCCAACGGCCGTAGTGCTTCTTCAACCTCTGGTCTTCTTGCTCCAGCCGCCCAAAGCAGCGCCGGTCGTGCCGCCTGCTCCTGCCTCCCGTGGCCGGCTGTGCTGCCGCGGAGGCCTCACCGCCCCCTACTACTCCCACCGCTGGCCAGGCCATCCCTCCACTCACCCACACCCCCTGTTATTCTGCGACGACGGCAGCCTCACACCGCAGCTGAACCAGTGAACTGTAACAGCCCCAAAATTGGGTTATCAATTTTTGTGTTGTTATTCTCTCCTGGCACTCATTTTAAAAAAATTCTCCTGAGTTTGCTGGATGGCCCTGAGAAAATTTTGTCATTTCCAACCTTTCAAAATCCTGCTCATGTCTTTTTCAGTGGGCAAGACCTCAATTGCATCAGCTCAATTCCTCTTAAACCCTAATTCCAAATTTTTGGAATTTGGATGTGCCCTTGTGATTACAAAGGAGCCACCATTTTCCTTGTTCTGTTGATCCACCCAATTGATCCCAGAGATCATCCTATCTTTCTTAACCTTGGCTATGCAAAAATATTGCTAAGTCCAATGCAATATTTTTGAATTATGATTTATTCCTTTTCTTGCCTTTCTGAGGAATAAAATCCAAAGGCATATCTAGCCATCTCCTAAATTCATGAGAATTGGTGGAGTTGATGCTTATGCCTAATCCAAGATCTGGCAAGTATATTGGCCATAATTAAATAAGGAAAATTGTCTTTTCCTATTTAATGCCAATATTGCATTTCTGCCAATTTCCAATGGAACTACTATTTTTATAGCAGAGAAAATTCCCACATAAATTGTGGAGCTTGTCCTTGCTATACAATCACTAGTTCCATCCTAATATCATGATTCCACAGTTCAAAATTTGGCACATGATCCAATGCAAGTTTCTGCCTTCTCTGAAATTTTGCAAAGGAAGTGCTTTATTGCTAAGTCCAATTGAGCTGCAATTTGGCAGGGTGTTTAACATTGTTAAATAACCCATGGATACCAAAGATGAGCTCAATCCATTCACCCTAGCTCCCTGTGCAATTTTTCAAAGTTTCTGACCAGAACACAATTTTCTGAAGGAAGTACCTTCATAGTGTTTCCAAATGGGATGAAACTTTTCCATCCTCTCAAGTATCTCAAATAATTATGCTCCACCCAAATTCAGTTCATTTCATTGAACTATGTGAGCACAGGAGCAATTCTTGTTTTCTGTCCAAATTTTCAGATTGTGAATCAAGTGTATTTTATCTTGCTCCATTATGGCTGATAATTTTTTCCAGGCCTTCTCCTACTCATATAACCTATCTCCACAAGATTGTGGCTCATTTCACTTGACCAATTGCCCTGAGGATTTTTCTAAAGTTTTTGGACAGAAATGATAGCTGTGAAGGAAGTACCATTTTGGTGAGTCCATTTCGTATGAACTTTTTACAGCATCATGGTATGTTCAAATCATTAGGATTTGCCAAGTTATAGCCCAATCCATCACTCCTAGTGAGTGTTTCATCATGATTAAGTTTCTGGGTCAGTTTTGGTGGTTGTACAGCGACTATGGTAAATAGTTGTCCATTTTACCTCAAAACTCCCAGGACCGTAGTCCTTTCTACCCCAAGCCTCCCGGACATCAAGTTTACCATTTACCCTCTCTGGTTTAATCTCTAGGATGCTGCCAAGTTTGCAACAGCAAACTTGTGGAGCTTGTTTCACTCATCTCCATTTGTCTCTGCCCGATCTTTCACCAAGGTAACACTCCACGCTGGAAGGACTACGCGGCAGACACGAATTTACATCAGTTAAAACCCCAGAGCATGCCATGCCAGTGGTGACCACGCGTGTAACCAGCCAAAACGGTGGTCTAGCCACTGTGGTCGTCGGCATCGCTGCCCCGACCGCCTCTGGCCTCGCCATTAATGTCCAGTAGCCCCCCCTCGTCGTCGTCTTCCCTCTGGGCCTCTGGCCCCCTTCGTTTTCTTCTCCGGAGAGTCGTGCCAACGACCGGAATAGTGCGCTCCTGTGCATCGTCGTCTTCCTCGCCGATGTCTTCTTCCTCCGTTCGTCCGCAAGCCTTCCTCGTCTCCGTGACCCTCTGGAGTTCGTCTTGATCCCCCTCGTCGCCTTCCCGTGCCTCCCCGTGAGCCTTGGCCGCGCCTGCGCCCTCCCCGGCGCACGGACACATCGCACGCCACGTGCCACCTCGCCCCCCCCCCCCTTCCCGAGCTCTCCCGCGGCTATAAGTAGAGCCCTCGAGCTCTTCCGCAGCCACAACGCCTCTCAAAGCCTCCCCACTCGCCTCGGAGCTCCACATCCCCCTCCATGGCCGAATGGCCGCCGCCGATCCCCCTCGGCCATTCTCTCTCTCCGGCTGTCCCCTGCCCAGTCTGAGCCCATGGATGGACGCGCCACTCCCCGTCGATCCTCCCTGGCTCGCCGCCCCTCCGCTTCCCCCACCAGAACCCCATGCCCACCAGAGCCCGAAGCCCCTCTCCTCCGCGTGCCCTGCTGCTTCTTCTCCCGCGCTCCTCGCCGGCAACCGAGCCCACCAGGAGATGCGCCTCGTTCTCCTGAGCTCGTGGGTAGGTCGGCCGTCGCGAGAGGTGGCCGGACGCGCCGGCGATCGCCGTCGGGGCGATCCCCTCCCGCTGCCTCGCTCGACCCCGAGCATGAGGAAGAAGGCCAGGCGGGCCCCGCCCGCGTTGACCCTGCCTCTGGGCCCCACCTGTCGGCGAGACGGGGAGCACCACATTGGATAAGTGGACGCGCCCCAGGCGCGAAGTCGTTTTCCCCACGCGAAAGCGTATGGCTGGATAATGCGCTTTCAATCACCGAAAGCGTATTCTTCCTCTTCTTCGGGTTAGAATGCGCTTTCCTTTCTGGAAAGCGTATTTCTGAGAAAGACGCGATCTGTTTTTCTGCTAGGGCCCCGTTTGTAATGATTTTATTTACAGATTGGTCCCTGATAGTTAAACGGTCATATCTTTTTACCCACAACTCCAAATGAGGTGAATCCAAAGCCCACGTCTTCGTTTCGTCGAGCCCGTTCCGTTGATGTCATTTTCATAATATTTTCACACAGTGAAAATGACCGTTTTGCCCTTGCCCGTAAACAGCCCCCTCCGAGAAGGAACTGTTTCCGGCAAATCTTTTCGCGATCATTTCGCACTTCTTCCCGGAGTATTTGTCGACCCCCAGGCAAGCCAACCTCTTATCATGAGCCCCGAACTTGCATGTTGACTTTGCTTGCACCTTGTGTGTGTGTAGTTGCAGTTGTTTTATATCGTTTTCATCGGCAGTTATTTCTTTATGCCTATCTTGCATGCTTGTGTTTCATGATACCTTTGCCATGTTTATTAGAATGTTATTATTAATAATGCCATGCCACTACTCTAATTTATTTGCATGTCATCATTATAAACTGTTATGAGGATTGTAATGCACCGTTGATATACTATTGTCGTGTCCTTTATGTTATAGTTGTGCACTTGAGGAGTTCAATATTTTGTTCGTGCATTTGTATGCGGCATGTTGCACTCATGTTAAATATGTTCATGATGATGGAGAAGGAAATAAAATGACTTAATAATAACAAACCTCCTCCGTCATCGATTGGATCGAGTCATAGTGCCGCCAAACCGAACGTTTTCAGTGCAGCCACATTTGCCTTATGGGAGGCCTTAATGCGAGCTATTGTCGTGACCTCTCGCCGGTGCCTCCCACTAGGGAAGGTTATGGGCGTGCTTACCCTGATCAGGTAAGCGCACATAACCTTGTGTGCTCATTTTTGAGATTTTTGGTACCAGTCCCCGAGTGGGAGTTGACCACGACGGTGGTCGGGGTGCCTTTGGTAGACACGGGGCCACCCAGGACCAGCCCGTTGGGGATTGGGTCGGAGTGGCCGGGAGAGCGTCATGGCAGTAGGTTGGTTTCGTCGGAATGCCGTTGGTCCACCCGAATGGGATGACGAGGCCATGGGTTCCGTGGTGTGGGTACAGTGTGCTACCTCTGCAAAGTGTATAAAGTCTATCGATAGCAACAGTTCGTAGTAGGTCCCACTATCAGGTCTTGGTCAAAATGGAGGATAAACCTGAAATAATTAAATTGGTAAATAAATATGTGATAACAAAAATATGGTGACTTGGACTATGAGATAGTCGTGAGAAGTCCCGACGATGTTTTGATATGATCACGAGACAAGGTCTCGATAAGTGTTGGAGACCAAGTGTTGGTCATGGTTGTGATCGCCGGAAAGATCACCGCTCGGTTGCGAGGCAACACGTTGGTAAGAGAGTTCGAGGGACTCGGTGCACAAGTTTGGTTGCATTGCATGAGTAATATGTTGCATTTAAAAACCAAGGCAGAACATAAGATGATTGTATATAGTTAACATGCTATGTCTGCATTGGATATAATCGGTAGTTTATTTTCAGCATAGTTTCATGATGCCATGCCATGCGTTGATTTATATGTTAAATTATGCCATGATTGAGATGATATGATAGGTTTTGCTATTACCATGTTATAATCTTGTTTTGATATGCCATGCTATTGCCATGTTAGTAGATGCTACGATTTTGTTCATGCTTAGTTGATTTTTATCATGCCATGTTTAGTAATGGATATGAGATAGGTTGTTGCATACGCTTGGTTCTTGCTTTGTCTTATGCTTGCTTGGATGCTATGTATTTGGTTGTCTTGCAAGTACGTTCAATGTACTGACCTGGCGTGTCATGCCAGTTTTGTAGGTCATACCTGTATTGTTCGCTTGATCCGTCGTGCTAGGCCGTAACCTTGCCAGTCCTATGAGTTGTGGAGCCCAGCCAGAGTTGTTATGCTTCCAAACCAAGACTTCCGCCGCCATTTAAATAGACTTCCGCTATCAGTTTATAGCCTTAGGGCTATGCCAGATGATTGTATTCATCAATGATGTACTCTTCTATACATGTATTTGATGAATATTCTTGTACCTGGAATGCTGTATCTTGGACCTGTCGTGCGTCAGGTGTTATCCTGGGCTGACGTGCGAAGGCCCCCTGCTCCATGCGGATCGGGGTGCCACATGAACCCTCGTACTCCTCTCCGCGCGGGCTTCCACTGCCGCGTCTTCCCCGGCTCCGCGTCGTCCCCTTCCTAGGCCTCGCCGCTCGCCGTCGTCCACCGCCCTGGTGCTCTCGGCGCGGCGTGGTCAACGTGGTCAAGGAACGGCTTCCATCAGAAGAGTACTGTATGTGGAGAGGCTGACAGCTGAGTCCACGGCAGCCGCAAGGAAGTGCCTCCTTATTATGTGGAAAATAATTATTCATCCACCTGACAGCAGGGCCAACCGGACGGGCCACCGTATTTGGCGAAAAAAAGTTTCCCCCCTGACTGCTGGGACCCACCAGACGGGCCACCGTATTTCACGAAAAAATGTTCCCCCCGCTGTCAGCTCAAACCCACAGGAAGTGCCTCCTTATTACGCACAAAAAAATGAATACTCCCCCTGCTAGTTGGGACCCACCTTGGTGGGAGGCTGACTTGTGGGCCTACTAAGTTGACGGGGACGGAGTGCTTTGTCAACTTAGTCAATATGAACGATTCTAGCTCCAGTGATTGTACGATGTCCACCCAACGGTCGTAGTGCTTCTTCAACCTCTGGTCTTCTTGCTCGAGCTGCCCAAAGCAGCGCCGGTCGTGCCGCATGCTCATGCCTCCTGTGGCCGGCTGTGCTGCCGCGGAGGCCTCACCGCCCCCTACTATTCCCACCGCTGGCCAGGCCCTGCGGCGACGGCAGCCTCACACCGCAGCCAAACCAATGAACCCTCATACTCCTCTCCGCGTGGGCTTCCACTGCCGCTTCTTCCCCGGCTCCGCGTCGTCCCCTTCCTAGGCCTCGCCGTCGTCCACCGCCCTGGTGCTCTCGGCGCGGCATGGTCAACGTGGTCAAGGAACGACTTCCATCGGAAGAGTACTGTACGTGGAGAGGCTGACAGCTGGGTCCACGGCGGCCGCAAGGAAGTGCCTCCTTATTACGCGCAAAATAATTATTCCTTCACCTGACAGCAGGGACCCACCGGACGGGCCACCGTATTTCGTGAAAAAAACATTTCCCCCTGACCACTGGGACCCACCAGCTACATCTTCACACGCAAGGAAGTGCGTCCGGGCAAAAAAAACGATTCGCCCCCTGACTGCTGGGACCCACCAGCTACATCTTCGCAGGCAAGGAAGTGCCTGACAGTCAGGACCCACCTGGTCGAAGCGTACGTAGTGTTGTCATTCTGGTCGCAAACATGTACATACATACTGGTCGATGTAGAGGCGCGCATGTGTCGTAGTAGAGGCGCCCACGTAGCATGTACACGTACATACAGCGGCCACTGTGCAAGAAAGAAAATACGGCCACGTACGTACATACAGGCAGGGTCTGGAACGCCTACTCGCGCATACGTACGGCCAGGGCTCGTGTACATGGCTGGGTCGGAACGGAGAAACAGCGTGTTGTCGTGTTCATGGGGAGCCAACCGGCTGGGTCGGAACGGAATGCGTCGTCGTGTTCATCGGGAGGGCTTGGACGGAACAGCCGATGGAAACGAGGCCTGGCATACCGCAGAACAGAGGAAACGGCCTTGTGTTCGACCGGCCACGTTTCAAATGGGATCCTGTTCATCGGGAGGGGTCTGGCGTACCGCTAAACGGAGGAAACGGACCTCCTACGGTCGAAACGGGGGTCCTGTTGATCGGGAGGGGTGTGGCGTACCGCAAAACGGAGGAAACAGACTTGTGTTGGAGCGCTACGGTCGAAACGGGGGTCCTGTTCATCGGGAGGGGTGTGGCGTACCGCAAAATAGGACTCCACGGGATACTGTTCATCTCCACCGTCGACCCCCTCCAGCCTCCACGGGCTACTATTCATCCACCGTCGACCTCCTCCAGCCTCCACCTGTGACTGTTCATCCACGGGCTCCTATTCATCCAGCCTCCACCGCGTGCTACTCCACCGGCTACTGTTCAACCAGCCCTCTCCACGGGCTCCTGTTCAACCACCCCTCCACGGGCTACTGTTCATCCAGCCCTCCACCGTCTACTATTCATCCAGCCCTCCACGGGGTGGTCCTGTTCATCCTGCCCTCCACGGGGTCCTGTTCATCCAGCCCCAACCGGCTCGATCGATCGGGGTCCTGTTCATCTAGAGGCAACACCACGGGGTCCTGTTCGGGAACTGTTCATCCAAACCCCCCAGCAACGCTCACTGTTCATCCATAGGCAGCATCGATCGGCTTCAGTTAGCAGCAGTAGCGAAGGAATCGCTCGATCGGGTTCAGTTAACAGCCATCGATCGATCGCTTGGGTTCAGTAACGCGTAGCCTGCAGTGCAATCACTCGGGTTCAGTTAGAGCCCAACGCCTCGCTCGGGTTCAGTTAGAGCCCAATGCCTCGCACCCACACGCGTGCGTGTACGAGAGAAACGCGCATTGCTCGGCCCTGACCACCCACCGTAACCGGGAACACCCCGATATTTTCCTCGCCCTCGCTTCTACCACGGTTTTTTCCGTCATGGACGGCCCAAAGAATGTCATGCAGCTGCGTGTCCGGCCCGCCCAGGACGAAAAGCCCATTTTCTGTCATGATTTTTTGTCATAGAAGTAGGACCCCACCACATCTATGATGATACCGGGTTTTGTCACAATTATCGTCATAGAAGTGTCATAAGTATGACAGTAAAAAATTTCGTTCGGCCCAAAATGTGACGGCTGTGTCTTTTTTTCGTAGTGAGTGCTACCTCTTGAGCATGCGTTGGTTTTCCCTTGAAGAGGAAAGGGTGATGCAACAAAGTAGCATAAATATTTCCCTTAGTTTTTTAGAACCAAGGTATCAATCCAGTAGGAGACTACACACAAATCACCTAGTACCTGCACAAACAATCAAGAACCTTGCAACCAATGCGATAAAGGGGTTGTCAATCCCTTCACGGCCACTTGCAAAAGTGAGATCTGATAATTATAATAAGATAAATGTTTTTGGTATTTGTTGTATAGATTGGAAAGTAAAGATTGCAAAATAAATAGTAAACTAGAATTATAGATCGGAAACTTATATAATGTAATATAGACCCGGGGGCCATAGGTTTCACTAGTGGCTTCTCTCAAGATAGCATATATTACGGTGGGTGAACAAATTACTGCCGAGCAATTGATAGAAAAGCGCATAGTTATTAGAATATCTAGGCATGATCATAAACCCACAATTCATCGGATCTCGACAAACACACCGCAAAAAGAGTTACATCGAATAGATCTCCAAGAAGATCGAGGAGAACTTTGTATTGAGATCCAAAGAGAGAGAAGAAGCCATCTAGCTAATAACTATGGACCCGAAGGTCTGTGGTAAACTACTCACACATCATCGGAGAGGCTATGGTGTTGATGTAGAAGCCCTCCGTGATCGATTCCCCCTCCGGCGGAGCGCCGAAAAAGGCCCCAAGATGGGATCTCACGGGTACAGAAGGTTGCAGCGGTCGAAATAGGGTTTTGTGGTGCTCCTGGTTGGTTTCGGGGTACATGGGTATATATAGGAGGAAGAAGTAGGTCGGTGGAGCCACGAGAGGCCCATAAGGGTGGGGGCGCGCCTCCCTGCCTCGTGGCCTCCTCGTTGATTTCTTGACGTCCACTCCAAGTCCTCTGGATCATGTTTGTTCCAAAAATCACGATCCCGAAGGTTTCATTCCGTTTGGACTCCGTTTGATATTCCTTTTCTGTGAAACACTGAAATAGGCAAAAAAACAGCAATTTGCACTGGGCCTTGGGTTAATAGGTTAGTCCCAAAAATAATATAAAAGTGTATAGTAAAGCCCATTAAACATCCAAAACAGAATATATAATAGAATGGAGCAATCAAAAATTATAGATACGTTGGAGACATATCAAGCATCCCCAAGCTTAATTCATGCTCGTCCTCGAGTAGGTAAATGATAAAAACGGAATTTTGATGTGGAATGCTACCTAACATATTTATCAATGTAATTTTCTTTATTGTGACATGAATGTTCAGATCCGAAAGATTCAAGATAAAAGATTAATATTGACATAAAAATAATAATACTTCAAGCATACTAACCAAGCAATTATGTCTTCTCAAAATAACATATCCAAAGAAAGCTCATCCCTACAAAATCATATAGTTTGGCCATGCTTCATTTTCATCACACAAAATGCTCTCATCTTGCACAACCCCGATGACAAGCCAAGCAATTGTTTCATACTTTAGTAATCTCAAACTTTTTTCAACTTTCACGCAATACATGAGCGTGAGCCATCGACATAGCACTATAGGCGGAATATAATATAATGATGGGGGTTGTGTGGAGAAGACAAAAAAGGAGAAAGTCTCACATTGACGCAGCTAATCAACGGGCTAGGGAGATGCCCATCAATTGATGTCAATGCAAGGAGTAGGGATTGCCATGCAACGGATGCACTAGAGCTATAAATGTATGAAAGCTCAACAAAAGAAACTAAGTGGGTGTGCATCCAACTTGCTTGCTCACGAAGACCTAGGGCATTTGAGGAAGCCCATTGTTGGAATATACAAGCCAAGTTCTATAATGAAAAATTCCCACTAGTATATGGAAGTGACAAAACAAGAGACTCTCTATCATAAAGATCATGGTACTACTTTGAAGCACAAGTGTGGAAAAAGGATAGTAGCATTGTCCCTTTTTATTTCTCTTCTTTTTTCTTTTTTTCTTTTTTTTTGGGACTTTTTTTATTTGGCCTTTTTTTGGGACAATGCTCTATTAATGATGATCATCACACTTCTATTTATTTACAACTCGATGATTACAACTCGATACTAGAACAAAATATGACTCTATATGAATGCCTCCGGCGGTGTACCGGGATGGGCAATGAATCAAGAGTGACATGTATAAAATAATATGCATGGTGGCTTTGCCACAAATACGATGTCAACTACATGACCATGCAAGGCAATATGACAATGATGAAGCGTGTCATAATAAACGAACGGTGGAAAGTTGCATGGCAATATATCTCGGAATGGCTATGGAAATGCCATAATAGGTAGGTATGGTGGCTGTTTAGAGGAAGATATAAGGAGGTTTATGTGTGATAGAGCGTATCGTATCACGGGGTTTGGATACACCAGCGAAGTTTGCACCAACTCTCAAGGTTAGAAAGGGCAATGCACGGTACCGAAGAGGCTAGCAATGATGGAAGGTTGAGAGTGCGTATAATCCATGGACTCAACATTAGTCATAAAGAACTCACATACTTATTGCAAAAATCTAGAAGTCATCAAAAACCAAGAATTACGCGCATGCTCCTAGGGGGATAGATTGGTAGGAAAAGACCATCGCTCGTCCCCGACCGCCACTCATAAGGATGACAATCAAAGAACATCTCATGTTTCAAATTTGTTACACAACTTTTACCATACGTGCATGCTACGGGACTTGCAAACTTCAACACAAGTATTTCTCAAATTCAATACTACTCAACTAGCACAACTTTAATATCACTATCTCCATATCTCAAAACAATCATCAAGTATCAAACTTCTCTTAGTATTCAATGCACTTATATGGAAGTTTTTATTATATCCAACTTGGATGCCTATCATATTAGGATTAATTTTATAGCCAAGGAAAATTACCATGCTGTTCTAAAGGACTCTCAAAATAATATAAGTGAAGCATGAGAGATCAATAATTTCTATAAAATAAAACCACCACCGTTCTCTAAAAGATATAAGTGAAGTACTAGAGCAAAATTGTTTAGCTCAAAAGATATAAGTGAAGCACATAGAGTATTCTAATAAATTCTGATTAATGTGTGTCTCTCCCAAAAGGTGTGTACAGCAAGGATGATTGTGGTGAACTAAAAGGCAAAGACTCAAATCATACAAGACGCTCCAAGCAAAACACATATCATTTGGTGAATAAAAACATAGCTCCAAGTAAAGTTACTGATGGACGAAGACAAAAGAGGGGATGCCTTCCGGGGCATCCCCAAGCTTAGGCTTTTTGGTTGTCCTTGGATTTTACCTTTGGGTGCCTTGGGCATCCCTAATCTTAGGCTCTTGCCACTCCTTGTTCCATAATCCATCAAATCTTTACCCAAAACTCGAAAACTTCACAGCAAAAAACTTAGCAGAAAATCTCGTGAGCTCCGTTAGCGAAAGAAAAGAAAACACCACTTCAAGGTACTGTAATGAACTCATTATTTATTTATATTGGTGTTAAACCTACTTTATTCTAACTTATCTATGGTTCATAACCTCCGAAAATAGCCATAGATGCATCAAAATAAGCAAACAACACACGAAAAACAGAATCTGTCAAGAACAGAACAGTCTGTAGTAATCTGTATCAAACGCATACTTTTGGAACTCCAAAAATTCTAAAATGAATTTCTAGACGTGAGTAATTTATCTATTAATCATCTTCAAAAAGAATCAACAAAATATCACTCTCCAGTAAAAAGTTGTAGCTAATCTCGTGAGCGCTAAAGTTTCTGTTTTTTACAGCAAGATCAAAAAGTCTTCACCTAAGTCTTCCCAAAGGTTCTACTTGGCACAAACACTAATTAAAACATAAAAACACATCTAACAAGAGGCTATATCAAAGATTTATTCCTAAACAGAACCAAAAAGCAAAAACAAAAATAAAATTGGGTTGCCTCCCAACAAGCGCTATCGTTTAACGCCCCTAGCTAGGTATAAAGGCAAGAATAGATCTAGGTATTGTCATCTTTGGCATGCAATCCATAAGTGGCTCTCATAATAGATTCATAAGGTAATTTAATTTTCTTTCTAGGAAAGTGTTCCATGCCTTTCCTTAACGGAAATTGGAATCTAATATTCCCTTCTTTCATATCAATAATTGCATCAATCGTTCTAAGGAAAGGTCTACCAAGAATAATAGGGCATGAAGGATTGCAATCTATATCAAGGACAATGAAATATATGGGCACATAATTACTATTTGCAACAATAAGAACATCATTAATTCTTCCCATAGGTTTCCTAATGGTGGAATCCGCAAGGTGCAAGTTTAAATAACAATCATCAAATTCACGGAAACCTAACATATCACAAAAAGTTTTTGGAATCGTAGAAACACTAGCACCCAAATCACACAAAGCATAGCACTGATGATCTTTAATTTTAATTTTAATAGTAGGTTCCCACTCATCATAAAGTTTTCTAGGGATATAAACTTCCAATTCAAGTTTTTCTTCATAAGATTGCATTAAAGCATCAACGATATGTTTGGTAAAAGTCTTATTTTGACTATAAGCATGCGGAGAATTTAGCACGGATTGCAACAAGGAAATACAATCTATTAAAGAACAATTATCATAATTAAATTCCTTTAAATCCAAAATAGTGGGTTCATTGCTATGTAAAGTTTTGACCTCTTCAATCCCACTTTTACCAATTTTTGCATCAAGATCTAAAAACTCCAAATCATTGGGACGCCTTTTAACTAAAGTTGACTCATCTCCAGTCCCATCATTATCAAGATTCATATTGCAAAACAAAGATTTAATAGGAGACACATCAATCACTTTTAGATCTTCATCCTTATTATCATGAAAACTAGAAGAACGCGCTTTCACAAAGCAATCTTTTTAGCACGCATTCTAGAGGTTCTTTCTTTGCACTCATCAATGGAAATTCTCATGGCTTTGAGAGACTCATTGATATCATGCTTAGGTGGAATAGATCTAAGTTTCAAAGAATCATCATCAAGAGAAATTCTATCCACGTTCCTAGCCAATTCATCAATCTTAGGCAATTTTTCTTCAAGCAAAGCATTGAAATTCTTTTGAGAAATCATAAATTCTTTAACACTAGTCTCAAAATCAGAGGGCATCTTATTAAAATTTTCATAAGAGTTGTTGTAGGAATTACCATAATTATTAGAGGAATTACTAGGATACGGCCTAGGATTAAAGTTTCCTCTATAAGCGTTGTTACCAAAATTGTTCCTACCAACAAAATTCACATCCATAGATTCATTATTATTCTCAATCAAGGTAGACAAAAGCATATCATTGGAATCAGAAGAAACACTATTTTTAGCGAATAATTTTATAAGTTCATCCATCTTTCCATTCAAAACATTAATCTCTTCAATTGCATGCACCTTCTTACTAGTAGATCTTTCAGTGTGCCATTGAGAATAATTAACCATAATATTATCTAGGAGTTTAGTAGCTTCTCCTAAAGTGATTTCCATAAAGGTGCCTCCCGAGGACGAATCTAAATTCAATCCGGCATAAAAAATTTGTACAATCATCCATAGATTCGAACCATGTGTAGGGCAATTACGTATCATTAATTTCATTCTCTCCCAAGCTTGTGCAACATGTTCATGATCAAGTTGCTTAAAATTCATGATGTTGTTTATAAGAGAGATGATCTTAGCGGGAGGAAAATACTTAGAGATAAAAGCATCTTTGCACTTATTCCAAGAAGCAATACTATTTTTAGGCAAAGACGAAAACCAAGTTTTAGCACAATCTCTAAGCGAAAAAGGAAATAGCTTCAATTTAACAATATCATTGTCCACATCTTTCTTCTTTTGCATATCACACAAATCAACAAAGCTATTTAGATGGGTAGCGGCATCTTCACTAGGAAGGCCAGCGAATTAATCTTTCATGACAAGATTCAGCAAAGCAGCATTAATTACACAAGATTCAACATCGGTAAGAGGAGCAATCGGAGTACTAAGAAAATCATTGTTGTTGGTATTGGAAAAGTCACACAATTTAGTATTATCTTGAGCCATCGTGACAAGCAAGCAATCCAACACACAAGCAAACAAGAAGCAAGTGAAAAGAGGCGAAGGGAAAGAGAGGGCGAATAAAACGGCAAGGGTGAAGTGGGGGAGAGGAAAACGAGAGGCAAATGGCAAATAATGTAATGCGAGGGATAAGAGTTTGCGATGGGTACTGGTATGTCTTGAATTGTGCGTAGACTCCCCGGCAACGGCGCCAGAAATCCTTCTTGCTACCTCTTGAGCATGCGTTGGTTTTCCCTTGAAGAGGAAAGGGTGATGCAGCAAAGTAGCGTAAGTATTTCCCTCAGTTTTTTAGAACCAAGGTATCAATCCAGTAGGAGGCCACACGCAAGTCCCTCGTACCTACACAAACAAATAAGAACCTTGCAACCAACGCGATAAAGGGGTTGTCAATCCCTTCACGGCCACTTGCAAAAGTGAGATCTAATAGAGATGATAAGATAATATTTTTGGTATTTTTATGATAAAGATTAAAAGTAAAGATTGCAAAATAAACGGCGACAGAAATAGCTAGTTGACGGAAGATTAATATGATGGAAAATAGACCCGGGGGCCATAGGTTTCACTAGTGGCTTCTCTCAAGATAGCATAAGTATTACGGTGGGTGAACAAATTACTGTTGAGCAATTGATAGAAAAGTGCATAATTATGAGAATATCTAGGCATGATCATGTATATAGGCATCACGTCCGCAACAAGTAGACCGACTCCTGCCTGCATCTACTACTATTACTCCACACATCGACCGCTATCCAGCATGCATCTAGAGTATTAAGTTCATAAGAACAGAGTAACGCATTAGGCAAGATGACATGATGTAGAGGGATAAACTCAAGCAATATGATATAAACCCCATCTTTTTATCCTCGATGGCAACAATACAATACATGTCGTTTCCCCTTCTGTCACTGGGATCGAGCAACGCAAGATTGAACCCAAAGCTAAGCACTTCTCCCATTGCAAGAAAGATCAATCTAGTAGGTCAAACCAAACTGATAATTCGAAGAGACTTGCAAAGATAACCAATCATACATAAAAGAATTCAGAGAAGATTCAAATATTGTTCAAAGATAATCTTGATCACAAACCCACAATTCATCGGATCTCGACAAACACACCGCAAAAAGAGTTACATCGAATAGATCTCCAAGAAGATCGAGGAGAACTTTGTATTGAGATCCAAAGAGAGAGAAGAAGCCATCTAGCTAATAACTATGGACCCGAAGGTGTGTGGTAAACCACTCACACATCATCGGAGAGGCTATGGTGTTGATGTAGAAGCCCTCCGTGATCGATTCCCCCTCCGGCGGAGCATCGGAAAAGGCCCCAAGATGGGATCTCACGGGTACAGAAGGTTGCGGCGGTGGAAATAGGGTTTCGTGGTGCTCCTGGTTGGTTTCGGGGTACATGGGTATATATAGGATGAAGAAGTAGGTCGGTGGAGCCACGAGGGGCCCACGAGGGTGGGGGCGCGCCTCCCTGCCTCGTGGCCTCCTCATTGATTTCTTGACGTCCACTCCAAGTCCTCTGGATCACGTTTGTTCCAAAAATCATGCTCCCGAAGGTTTCATTCCGTTTGGACTCCGTTTGATATTCCTTTTCTGCGAAACACTGAAATAGGCAAAAAAACAGCAATTTGCATTGGGCCTTGGGTTAATAGGTTAGTCCCAAAAATAATATAAAAGTGTATAGTAAAGCCCATTAAACATCCAAAACAGAATATATAATAGCATGGAGCAATAAAAAATTATAGATACATTGGAGACGTATCACAAGCCAAGTTCAATGAAAAATTCCCACTAGTATATGAAAGTGACAAAATAAGAGACTCTCTATCATGAAGATCATGGTGCTACTTTGAAGCACAAGCACAAGTGTGGAAAAAGGATAGTAACATTGCCCCTTCTCTCTTTTTCTCTTTTTTTATTTGGGCCTTCTCTTTTTCATGGCCTCTCTTTTTTTTGGGCTTCTTTGGCCTCTTTTTTTTCATCCGGAGTCTCATCCCGACTTGTGGGGGAATCATAGTATCCATCATCCTTTCCTCATATGGGACAATGCTCTAATAATGAAAATCATCACACTTTTATTTATTTACAAATCAACAATTACAACTTGATGCTTTGAACAAAATAAGACTCTATGTGAATGTCTCCGGCGGTGTACCGGGATGTGCAATGAATCAAGAGTGACATGTATGAAAGAATTATGAAGGTGGCTTTGCCACAAATACGATGTCAACTACATGATCATGCAAAGCAATATGACAATGATGGAGCGTGTCATAATAAACGGAACGGTGGAAAGTTGCATGGCAATATATCTCGGAATGGCTATGGAAATGCCATAATAGGTAGGTATGGTGGCTGTTTTGAGGAAGATATAAGGAGGCTTATGTGTGATAGAGCTTTGATACGTCTCCAACGTATCTATAATTTATGAAGTATTCATGCTATTATATTATCCATCTTGGATGTTTTATGGGCTTTACTATGCACTTTTATATTACTTTTGGGACTAACCTATTGACCCAGAGCCCAGTGCCAGTTTCTGTTTTTTCCCTTGTTTCAGTGTTTCGCAGAAAAGGAATATAAAATGGAGTCCAAACGGAATGAAACCTTCGAAAAAGTTATTTTTGGAAAGAAAGCAATACGGGAGACTTGGAGTGCACGTCAGGGGATCAACGAGGAGAGCACGAGGCAGGGGGGCGCGCCCACCCCCCTGGGCGCGCCCTCCACCCTCGTGGGCCCCTAGTGGCTCCCCGTACCGACTTTTCGCCTATATATTCCCATATACCCTAAAACCTTCGGGGAACAGAAGAGATCGGGAGTTCCGCCACCGCAAGCCTCTGTAGCCACCAAAACCCAATCGGGACCCTATTCCGGCACCCTGCCGGAGGAGGGGATCCCTCACCGGTGGCCATCTTCATCATCCCGGCGCTCTCCATGACGAGGAGGGAGTAGTTCACCCTCGGGGCTGAGGGTATGTACCAGTAGCTATGTGTTTGATCTCTCTCGTGTTCTTGATTTGGCACGATCTTGATGTATCGCGAGCTTTGCTATTATAGTTGGATCTTATGATGCTTCTCCCCCTCTACTCTCTTGTAATGGATTGAGTTTTCCCTTTGAAGTTATCTTATCGGATTGAGTCTTTAATGATTTGAGAACACTTGATGTATGTCTTGAGTGGGATACCCGTGGTGACAATGGGGTATTCTATTGATCCACTTGATGTATGTTTTGGTGATCAACTTGCGGGTTCCGCCCATGAACCTATGCATAGGGGTTGGCACACGTTTTCGTCTTGATTCTCCGGTAGAAACTTTGGGGCACTCTTTGAGGTTCTATGTGTTGGTTGAATAGATGAATCTGAGATTGTGTGATGCATATCGTATTATCATTCCCATGGATACTTGAGGTGACATTGGAGTATCTAGGTGACATTAGGGTTTTGGTTGATGTGTGTCTTAAGGTGTTATTTTACTATGAACTCTAGGGCTGTTTGTGACACTTATAGGAATAGCCCAATGGATTGATCGGAAAGAACAACTTTGAGGTGGTTTCGTACCCTACCATAATCTCTTCGTTTGTTCTCCACTATTAGTGACTTTGGAGTGACTCTTTGCTGCATATTGAGGGATAGTTATATGATCCAATTATGTTATTATTGTTGAGAGAACTTGCACTAGTGAAAGTATGAACCCTAGGCCTTGTTTCCTAGCATTGCAATACCGTTTACGCTCACTTTTATCATTAGTTACCTTGCTGTTTTTATATTTTCAGATTACAAATACCCATATCTATCATCCATATTGCACTTGTATCACCATCTCTTCGCCGAACTAGTGCACCTATACAATTTACCATTGTATTGGGTGTGTTGGGGACACAAGAGACTCTTTGTTATTTGGTTGCAGGGTTGTTTGAGAGAGACCATCTTCAACCTACGCCTCCCACGGATTGATAAACCTTAGGTCATCCACTTGAGGGAAATTTGCTACTGTCCTGCAAACCTCTGCACTTGGAGGCCCAACAACGTCTACAAGAAGAAGGTTGTGTAGTAGACATCAAGCTCTTTTTTGGCGCCGTTGCCGGGGAGGCTAGGTAAGCGGCACTCACACCCCGTCAACTAAGCTCTTTTCTGGCGCCGTTGCCGGGGAGGTGAGTGCTTGAAGGTATATCTTTAGATCTTGCAATCGAATCTTTTAGTTTCTTGTTTTATCACTAGTTTAGTTTATAAAAGAAAATTACAAAAAAATGGAATTGAGGGTACCTCATATGCTTCATCTTTTTAATGTCTTTCATGAAAATGATGCGAAGGAAAATTGTGCTCAAGTACTAGAAGAAGAATTACATAGAATGCTTGGCATAAAATATTTGAATGATGTGCATGATTTTAATGTTGTTAGTATGAATTCTTTGAATACCCGTGATGCTAATGATATGCAAAGCCACAAGCTTGGGGATGCTATGTTTGATGAAGATGATATTTTTTGTCCCCCAAGCTTTGATGAGCAAATTTACTATGATGAAAGCATGCCTCCTATCTATGATGATTATTGTGATGACACGTATGCTATAAAGAATAATGATAACCATGAAACTTGTCATCTTGATCTTAATTTTCAATCACATGATAGTTATTTTGTTGAGTTTGCTCCCACTACTATTGATGAGAATAGATTTGCTTATGTGGAGAGTAGTAAAAATTCTATGCTTGTAGATCATGAAAAGAATGCTTTAGGTGCTGGTTATATTGTTGAATTCATTCATGATGCTACTGAAAATTGTTATGAGGGAGGAATTTATGCTTGTAGGAATTGCAATAATATCAAGTTTCCTCTCTATGTGCTTAAAGTTTTGAAGTTATGCTTGTTTTGCCTTCCTATGCAAGTTGATTATTGTTCCCATAAGTTGTTTGGTCAAAAAATCCATATGTATAGGAAGTGGGTTAGACTTAAATGTGCTAGTCATATTCTTCATGATGCTCTCTTTATGTTTCAATTCTTATCTTTTATGTGAGCATCATTGAAATCATCATGCCTAGCTAGGGGCGTTAAACGTTAGCGCTTGTTGGGAGGCAACCTAATCTTATTTTAGTTTCTTGCTTTTTGGTTCTGTTTAGTAATAAATAATCCATATAGCTTCTGTTTAGATGTGGTTTTATGTTTTAATTAGTGTTTGTGCCAAGTAGAACCTTTGGGAAGACTTGGGTGAAGTCTTTATGATCATGCTGTAAAAAAACAGAAACTTTAGCGCTCACGAGATTAGCTAAACCTTTTTACTGGAGAGTGATATTTAGTTGATTCTTTTTGCAGATGATTACTAGACAAATTCCTCAGGTCCACCAATTTATTTTAGAATTTTTGGAGTTCCATAAGTTTGCGTTAGTTACAGATTACTACAGACTGTTCTGTTTTTGACAGATTCTGTTTTTCGTGTGTTGTTTGCTTATTTTGATGAATCTATGGCTAGTAAAATAGTTTATAAACCATAGAGAAGTTGGAATACAGTAGGTTTAACGCCTATATAAATAAAGAATGAGTTCATTACAGTACCTTGAAGTAGTGTTTTGTTTTCTTTCGCTAACGGAGCTTACAAGTTTTCTGTTGAGTTTCGTGTTGTGAAGTTTTCAAGTTTTGGGTAAAGATTCGATGGACTATGGAATAAGGAGTGGAAAGAGCCTAAGCTTGGGGATGCCCAAGGCACCCCAAGGTAATATTCAAGGATAACCAAGAGCCTAAGCTTGGGGATGCCCCGGAAGGCATCCCCTCTTTCGTCTTCGTTCATCGGTAACTTTACTTGGAGCTATATTTTTATTCACCACATGATATGTGTTTTGCTTGGAGCGTCATTTTATTTTATTTAGTTTTTATTTCTGTTATTTATAATAATTTTTTGCATCTTTATTGTCAATAAAAATGTCAAGGATAGCCTTTACCATGCTTATTTTGCAAGTATACATGTTGCTGTTTCAAAACAGAAAGTTTACCGCTGTTGCAAAAATTCCCTAGAAAAGTAAGAATGTGATAAAATGTTGAAACCTTTTTCATAATAAGCTCTGATAAATTTACTACAGTGGGAATTTTATTTCATAATTTTTGGAGTTAGGGAAGTATGATGAATCTTGCATTCTTTACAGACTGTACTGTTTTGGCAGATTGCTGTTATGTTTGCATTGTTTGCATATGTTTGCTTGTTTAATGATTCTATTTGAGGATAGGAGTATTAAATATGCATAGGCATTTAGTATGAAATGTTTAATAATAATTTTAGTGATTTGTTACAGTAGAAAATGATAAGGTTTTTGCATTGGTTTATACTAACTTATCTCACGAGTTCTTGTTGAGTTTGGTGTGGATGAAGCTTTCGAGATTTAGGAAACCGAGATATAAAAGGAATTAAGGAGACACAAAAGATCAAGCTTGGGGATGCACAAGGCACCACAAGATATTATTTCAAGAAGTCTTAAGCATCTAAGCTTGGGGATGCCCCGGTAGGCATCCCACCTTTCTTCTTCAACAACTATCGGTTAGTATCGGTTGAACCTAAGTTTTTGCTTTTCCACATTAGTTGTTCTATCCTTGCAATGTAGTTTTATTTTGTTTTGCTTGCTGTTTGAATAATATCCCAATATCTGAAATTCTTAAATGGGAGAGAGTCTTCACATAGCTACATAATTATTTAACTACTCATTGATCTTCACTTATATCTTTTTGGAGTAGTTTGTCATTTACTCGTGTGCTTCACTTATATCCTATGAGTAAATGGTTGAATGATTTGAATGTCATAATCTGAAATTATATATGTTTCATATGCCTTTCCCATGGGGAGTAATGCCTTCACATATAAGAAGTAGAGGTGGTAAATTTATTGAAGGTTAGCAAACATTGTATTGGTCACTTGAAAAATTCATGAAAGAATATTGAAGGAAGAGAGATTTCACATATAAATATACTATCTTGGACATCTTCTATGATTGTGAGCCCCATTAATTATTTTCACACCTGAGCAAATTAGTTGAAGTTGTACAAGGAAAATAACATAATGAGTTATGCTTGGGTATATTTGTATAGAAGTTATATTGTTACGGATCCTCTAACATGTGGTGCTTGCTATTTAGAATCCTTTGCTAGCCAAAATATCTGTACTAAGCGGGAATACTGCTTGTGCATCCAAATTCCTTGAACCAAGTTTCTTCCATGAGTGTCCACCATATCTACCTATATGCGGTATTTACCTGCCGTTCCAAGTAAATTTGCATGTGCCAAACTCTAAACCTTCAAATAACAATCTGTTTTGTATGCCCAAATCGCTCATGTAGTGACTAGGGGCTGTCAGTATCTTCCATGCTAGGTGGGTTATTCTCACGATGAGTGGACTCCGCTCATCATTCACGAGAAAATGGCTGGTAACTGGGATGCCGAGTCCTATGATCAAAAGATCAAAAACAAATTCGCAAATAATTTAAACAAAACTCCCCCAGGAATGTTGATAGTGGGACGGCACCCATTGTTTCAGACAAGCCGTGGAGTGTGAATGTTGGTGGAGGGGGAGTAAAAACTTTACCTTTTTGCGTGGGAACCGCCTATAATGTATGTAGTATGGAAGATATTGGAAACTCTTGGTCGTTATGTTGACAATGAAAGCATACCTCTCAAAATTATTTTCATCTCTATTTTAAAGCTTCGAGCTCTGGCACCTCTGCAAATCCCTGCTTCCCTCTGCGAAGGGCCTATCTTTTATTTTTATGCAAGAGTCAGTAGTATTCCTTCTCATTCCAACCTACTCTTTAGTTGGCAAGCATCATGTGATGGAAAGATCTAAGCATATATGGCCATTCAAATATATTTGAGCATGAATTATTATTGTTGACATTACCCTTGAGGTAAAAGGTTGGGAGGCGAAACATTAAGCCCCTATCTTTCTCTGTGTTCGATGAATACTATTTGTTCTAAAAATATGCTTTGAGTGGTAGCAATCATGGAAGAATATATGATAGTTGAGTATGTGGGATTTGCTAAATCAAAGCTCTGACATAGACTCTTCCGGAAAATAAGATGAATTGTAATTGTTTGATGACTAATAACACGGTTTGTTAGTTTTCAAGAAAGTTTATGATCAATACTTTAACATGTGAATAGTTTGTTACTTGATCATGCAAAGTTCTATGAGTTGAGCTACTGTTATGACATATAATGATGATAGAAAAGGTGATTGAAATTATCATTGATCAAACTTATGCACCTGCTAGCATTCACACTTCATAAATTATTATTTTTATCATTTACCTACTCGGGGACGAGCGGGAATTAAGCTTGGGGATGCTGATACGTCTCCAACGTATCTATAATTTATGAATTATTCATGCTATTATATTATCCATCTTGGATGTTTTATGGGCTTTACTATGCACTTTTATATTACTTTTGGGACTAACCTATTGACCAGAGCCCAGTGCCAGTTTCTGTTTTTTCCCTTGTTTCAGTGTTTCGCAGAAAAGGAATATCAAACGGAGTCCAAACGGAATGAAACCTTCGGAAAAGTTATTTTTGGAAAGAAAGCAATACGGGAGACTTGGAGTGCACGTCAGGGGATCAACGAGGACAGCACGAGGCAGGGGGCGCGCCCTCCGCCCTCATGGGCCCCTCGTGGCTCCCCTTACCGACTTCTTTCGCCTATATATTCCCATATACCCTAAAACCTTCGGGGAACAGAAGAGATCGGGAGTTCCGCCGCCGCAAGCCTCTGTAGCCACCAAAACCCAATCGGGACCCTCTTCAGGCACCCTGCCGGAGGGGGGATCCCTCACCGGTGGCCATCTTCATCATCCCGGCGCTCTCCATGACAAGGAGGGAGTAGTTCACCCTCGGGGCTGAGGGTATGTACCAGTAGCTATGTGTTTGATCTCTCTCGTGTTCCTGATTTGGCACGATCTTGATGTATCGCGAGCTTTGCTATTATATTTGGATCTTATGATGCTTCTCCCCCTCTACTCTCTTGTAATGGATTGAGTTTTCCCTTTGAAGTTATCTTATCGGACTGAGTCTTTAATGATTTGAGAACACTTGATGTATGTCTTGCGTGGGATACCCGTGGTGACAATGGGGTATTCTATTGATCCACTTGATGTATGTTTTGGTGATCAACTTGCGGGTTCCGCCCATGAACCTATGCATAGGGGTTGGCACACGTTTTCGTCTTGATTCTCCGGTAGAAACTTTGGGGCACTCTTTGAGGTTCTATGTGTTGGTTGAATAGATGAATATGAGATTGTGTGATGCATATCGTATAATCAGTCCCACGGATACTTGAGGTGACATTGGAGTATCTAGGTGACATTAGGGTTTTGGTTGATGTGTGTCTTAAGGTGTTATTTTACTATGAACTCTAGGGCTGTTTGTGACACTTATAGGAATAGCCCAATGGATTGATCGGAAAGAATAACTTTGAGGTGGTTTCGTACCCTACCATAATCTCTTCGTTTGTTCTCCGCTATTAGTGACTTTGGAGTGACTCTTTGTTGCATGTTGAGGGATAGTTATATGATCCAATTATGTTATTATTGTTGAGAGAACTTGCACTAGTGAAAGTATGAACCCTAGGCCTTCTTTCCTAGCATTGCAATACCGTTTACGCTCACTTTTATCATTAGTTACATTGCTGTTTTTATATTTTCAGATTACAAATACCCATATCTATCATCCATATTGCACTTGTATCACCATCTCTTCGCCGAACTAGTGCACCTATACAATTTACCATTGTATTGGGTGTGTTGGGGACACAAGAGACTCTTTGTTATTTGGTTGCAGGGTTGTTTGAGAGAGACCATCTTCAACCTATGCCTCCCATGGATTGATAAACCTTAGGTCATCCACTTGAGGGAAATTTGCTACTGTCCTACAAATCTTTGCACTTGGAGGCCCAACAATGTCTACAAGAAGAAGGTTGTGTAGTAGAATGAAGCGTATCATATCACGGGGTTTGGATGCACCGGCGAAGTTTGCACCAACTCTCGAGGTGAGAAAGGGCAATGCACGATACAAAAGAGGCTAGCAACGATGGAAGGGTGAGAGTGCGTATAATCCATGGACTCAACATTAGTCATAAAGAACTCACATACTTATTGCAAAAATTTACAAGTCATCAAAACCAAGCACTACGCGCATGCTCCTAGGGGGGTAGATTGGTAGGAAAAGACCATCGCTCGTCCCCGACCGTCACTCATAAGGAAAGCAACCAAATAACACCTCATGCTTCAAATTTGTCACACAACGTTTACCATACGTGCATGCTACGGGACTTGCAAACTTCAACACAAGTATTTCTCAATTCCACAATTACTCAACTAGCACGACTCCAATATTACCATCTTTATATCTCAAAACAACTATCAAGTATCAAACTTCTCATAGTATTTGATGCACTCTATATGAAAGTTTTTATTATACCCATCTTGGATGCCTATCATATTAGGACTAATTTTATAGCCAAAGCAAATTACCATGCTGTTCTAAAAGACTCTCAAAATAATGTAAGTGAAGCATGAGAGATCAATAATTTCTATAAAATAAAACCACCACCGCGCTCTAAAAAGGTATAAGTGAAGCACTAGAGCAAAATTATCTAGCTCAAAAGATATAAGTGAAGCACATAGAGTATTCTAATAAATTTTGATTCATGTGTGTCTCTCCAAAAGGTGTGTACAGCAAGGATGATTGTGGTAAACTAAAAAGCAAAGACTCAAATCATACAAGACGCTCCAAGCAAAACACATATCATGTGGTGAATAAAAATATAGCCTCAAGTAAAGTTACCGATAGACGAAGACGAAAGAGGGAATGCCTTCCGGGGCATCGCCAAGCTTAGGCTTTTGGTTGTCCTTGAATTTTACCTTGGGGTGCCTTGGGCATCCCCAAGCTTAGGCTCTTGCTACTCCTTATTCCAAAATCCATCAAATCTTTACCCAAAAACTTGAAAACTTCACAACACAAAACTTAAACAGAAAATCTCATGAGCTCCGTTAGTGTAAGAAAACAAACCACCACTTTAAGGTACTGTAACAAAATCATTATTTATTTATATTGGTGTTAAACCTATAGTATTCCAACTTCTCTATGGTTCATAACCCCCGATACTAGCCATAGATTCATCAAAATAAGCTAACAACTCACGAAAAACAGAATCTGTCAAGAACAGAACAGTCTGTAGTAATCTTAATCAAACGTATACTTATGGAACTCCAAAAATTCTGAAATAAATTGGTGGACGTGAGTAATGTATCTATTGATCATCTGCAAAAATAATCAACCTAAAATCACTCCTCAGTAAAAAATGGCAGCTAATCTCATGAGCGCTAAAGTTTCTGTTTTTTACAGCAAGATCACAAAGACTTCACCCAAGTCTTCCCAAAGGTTCTACTTGGCACAAACACTAATTAAAACATAAAACCACATATAAACAGAGGCTAGATGAATTATTTATTACTAAACAGGAACAAAAAGCAAGGAACAAAAATAAAATTGGGTTGCCTCCCAACAAGCGCTATCGTTTAACGCCCCTAGCTAGGCATAAAAACAAGAATAGATCTAGGTACTGTCATCTTTGGTATGCAATCCATAAGTGGATCTCATAATAGATTCATAAGCTAATTTAATTTTCTTCCTAGGAATGTGTTCCATGCCTTTCCTTAATGAAAATTGGAATCTAATATTTCCTTCTTTCATATCAATAATTGCACCAATCGTTCCAAGGAAAGGTCTACCAAGAATAATAGGACATGTAGGATTGCAATCTATATCAAGAACAATAAAATCTACGGGCACATAATTCATATTTGCAACAATAAGAACATCATTAATCCTTTCATAGGTTTCTTAATGGTGTAATCCGCAAGATGCAAATTTAAAGAACAATCATCAAATTCACGGAAAACTAACACATCACACAAAGTTTTTGGAATCGTGGAAACACTAGCACCCAAATCACATAAGGCATAGCATTCATGATCTTTAATCTTAATTTTAATAGTAGGTTCCCACTCATCATAAAGTTTTCTAGGGATAGAAACTTCTAATTCAAGTTTTTCTTCATAAGATTGCATTAAAGCATCAACAATATGTTTGGTAAAAGCTTTATTTTGATCATAAGCATGAGGAGAATTTAACACGAATTGCAACAAGGAAATACAATCTATCAAAGAACAATTATCATAATTAAATTCCTTGAAATCCAAAATAGTGGGTTCATTGCTATGTAAAGTTTTGACCTCTTCAATCCCACTTTTACCAATTTTTGCATCAAGATCTAGAAACTCCAAATCATTGGGACGCCTTTTAACTAAAGTTGACTCATCTCCAGTCCCATCTTTATCAAGATTCATATTGGAAAACAAAGATTTAATAGGAGACACATCAATCACTTTTAGATCTTCATCATTTTTATTATCTAAATCTTCTGGTTTAGCGGCCATCTTATTAACTAAGGTGGCTTGCTTATCCGAAATTTGGGCTATTAAGTTTTCAAGATGAGCATACTGAGATTTCAAACCATAAAATTCCTTAGACATATCATCGAGCTCTTTATTCATGTACTCCATAAAACTTTTCTATTCTTTAAGCTCGTTCCTGAAGAAATTATTATGCTCAAATTGCAAAGACATAAAGCTTCTAACATGGTTTTCAATTTCTTCCAACCTTCTAAGGTGAGGATCAACGCTTTTTGGTGGAGCCATCAAAGCAAAACGGGCACACTAACACCCAAAAACACAAGAGGCAAGCAGAAAGAGGCGAACGAACAAGGGCGAATAAAACGACAAAGGTGAAGTGGGGAGAGGAAAACGAGAGGCAAATGGCAAATAATGTAATGCGAGGGATAAGAGTTTGTGATGGATACTTGGTATGTCTTGACTTGAGCGTAGATCTCCCCGGAAACGGCGCCAGAAATCCTTCTTGCTACCTCTTGAGCATGCGTTGTTTTTCCCTTGAAGAGGAAAGGGTGATGCATCAAAGTAGCGTAAGTATTTCCCTCAGTTTTTGAGAACCAAGGTATCAATCCAATAGGAGACTACACGCAAATCGCCTAGTACCTGCACAAACAATCAAGAACCTTGCAACCAACGCGATAAAGGGGTTGTCAATCCCTTCACGGCCACTTGCAAAAGTGAGATCTGATAAAGATAATAAGATAAATATTTTTGGTATTTTTGTTGTATAGATTGGAAAGTAAAGATTGCAAAATAAATAGTAAACTAGAATTATAGATCGGAAACTTATATAATGTAAAGTAGAACCGGGGGCCATAGGTTTCACTAGTGGCTTCTCTCAAGATAGCATACATTACGGTGGGTGAACAAATTACTGCCGAGCAATTGATAGAAATGCGCATAGTTATGAGAATAACTAGGCATGATCATGAACATAGGCATCACGTCTGTGTCAAGTAGACCAAAACGATTCTGCATCTACTACTATTACTCCACACATCAACTGCTATCCGGCATGCATCTAGAGTATTAAGTTCATAAGAACAGAGTAACGCATTAGGCAAGATGACATGATGTAGAGGGATAAACTCAAGAAATATGATATAAACCCCATCTTTTTATCCTCGATGGCAACAATACAATACGTGTCGGTTCCCTTTCTGTCACTGGGATCGAGCACCCCAAGATTGAACCCAAACCTAAGCACTTCTCCCATTGCAAGAAAGATCAATCTAGTAGGCCAAACTAAACCGATAATTCGAAGAGACTTGCAAAGATATCAAATCATGCATATAAGAATTCAGAGAAGAATCAAATATTGTTCATAGATAATCTTGATCATAAACCCACAATTCATCGGATCTCGGCAAACACACCGCAAAAAGTATTACATCGAATAGATCTCCAAGAACATCGAGGAGAACTTTGTATTGAGAACCAAAGAGAGAGAAGAAATCATCTAGCTAATAACTATGGACCCGAAGGTCTATGGTAAACTACTCACACATCATCGGAGAGGCTATGGTGTTGATGTAGAAGCCCTCCGTGATCGAATCCCCCTCCGGCAGATCGCCGGAAAAGGCCCCAAGATGGGATCTCACGGGTACAGAAGGTTGCGGCGGTGGAAAAGTGGTTTCGTGGCTCCCTGGATGTTTTCAGGGTATAAGAGTATATATAGGCGAAAGAAGTAGGTCGGTGGAGCTACGAGGGGCCCACAAGGGTGGGGGCGTGCCATCCTGCCTCGTGGCCGCCTCGTTGCGTCTCTGACTTCCACTCCAAGTCTCATGGATTGCGTTTGTTCCAAGAAAGATCCTCGCGAAGGTTTCTTTCCGTTTGGATTCCGTTTGATATTCCTTTTGTGCGAAACACTGAAATAGGCAAAAAAGCAGCAATTTGCACTGGGCCTTCGGTTAATAGGTTAGTCCCAAAAATAATATAAAAGAGTATATTAAAGCCCATTAAACATCCAAAACAGATAATATAATAGCATGGAACAATCAAAAATTATAGATACGTTGGAGACGTATCAGGTAGGAGGCTGACATCTGGATAGTAGCAACACGATAGTTCGCTATGGAGGAGTTGTGCATGAGTGGTTGTGGCCGCCGCCTTCTTGGTGGCCCTCTCCCTCACGCGCTGCCCTTGCCATTTAGCAGACTAGGCAGTGGGCAGGCCTATCTGTGTCCTGCGAGACGACGAACATCGTGAACGGCTCCAATGGATCCATCTTAGCGGTGGCGGAGGAGATCGGGGCGGAGAGGACAGGCTTTGGCACGAAAAGGTTACAACCTCTAGCAAATGGTGTGAAATTGATTCTAAAATAACCTATTTTCACCAAGTAGTGCTAATTTCTCCATTTTCAGAATGGCTCCAGTGGCTACATTTATGCTAAGTCTGGTCGCTTGGGCCGTTGTACCTTTTAATGTGACAGGATTGTGAAAATGGTTTCGGGTGTGAAGGGGCATTTCCCGCCTAAAGAGTTTTGGTGTTGATGACAATTTAGCTTGCGGACTAACTGTGTTCCTAACCTACACAAGTATACCATATATGGAACAAGACGGTTGGGCACCCCTCCGGATGGGAAAGAGCGAAGACAACATTTTCCGATGCGTTTATTTCTTTGGTCTAGGAAATCCATACTATTAAGAGGGGGTCTATATTGGAAGTTACGGGTGAACCAAATACATATGTAAACATATATTGCACCCACATATAGCCTACCATTTCAAGGAGAGAGCCTCTTATCTAACCTTTGCAGAAAAACTTGCCCAGAGTGGTTGTACCGCCTGTAGCCTCGGTTGTATCGCTCCCTCTGTGGACTGGTCACGGTGGCATCTGCCTCCCGCTTGCACCGGGTGCCACTGGCAGTTGTACTGGCATGTTTACAGGCGGTTCAACCGGACCATGCACCGGCTCAACACTATCTGAAGGGTGATACTTTTGGGTGACATGCGGTACCAGGTGATAGCTGTCCGGTAGTTGTTTAATTACCAGACAACCGGGGTCCAGGCGGTTGTACCGCTAGGGACTTAGCAAACTCCGGTGGCGCTTCGAGGCGGCTGTACCGGCGTGGGTACTGCCCCAACCACTGCGAGTAGGGTGATGCCACTCGGGTTTTTGGTACGGTACCAGGCGGTGGTCAACAGGTAGTTCCAGTTTATTTTTATAATCTGGTACAACCGAGACACCATGTGGTTGTACCACTCTGACTCTGCAAATAGGCATTCTTGCTTTGGGCAGTTGTACCGCTCCTTCCAGCAGTTGTACTGCCCCTGTGCGAGTCTGCGCATAACAGTTGGATTTGAGTCAATACTATATAAGGGGAGGTTCTTTCACCTCCCATTTTACCTCTTGCCTCTCTCTCCTCCATTGTTCCCCTAAGCTATTTCTTGCCCGACCCCCTTTCCTAGACAACCAAACTTGTTGATTTGCTAGGAATTAAGGGAGGAGACCTAGATGTACAGTTCCACCAAAGGAAATTTTGATTCCCCCTTACTTTCACTTGTGGATCTTGTTATCTTGGGGTGTTTGGGCACCCTAGACCGAAGAGGTCACCTCGGAGCCACATTTCATTGTAGTGAAGTTTCGTGGTGGTGTCGGGAGCCTCCAATTAAGTCATGAAAAGAGCCCAAGCCTTGTTTTTGAAGGTTCTGGTTGCCTTCTTCAAGGGCACCGCTAGTGGATTCGCGACACCTTGCATCATGAGAGGGCGTGAGGAGAATAAGGTGGTCCTAGGGACATTTGGAAAGCATCGTGCCTCCACACCTCTCCAACGGAGACATACCTCCCCTGAAGGAGAAAACTTCGGCAACACATACTCGTCTCCATCAACTCCACTTGCGGTTGCTTCGTGCCTTTTACTTTGTGCAAGCTTTTATTCTGTGTTTACTTTGTGCTCGCATTTGTTCTTGTGTTGTTTGTCATATAGGTTTTTCACCTCGTTGCATATAGACGACCTACTTTCTTGTTGAACCTAAATTTCGGTAAAGAGGCTAAAAATTGTTAGTCGCCTATTCACCCCCCTCCCCCTCAGTCGACCATATCGACCCTTTCAAAGGTGGGACTTGTGTGATGGAGTTTGACATGGCGGGCGCCCCTGTTCCCCCATAGCTCCCCTCTATGTGAAGCCGAGCTGTGGGGTTTTGAACGTCTAGAGTGGTCCGTCCCAATTTCATGTTTATCTTGCAGACCTAGAAGTGTCCGGACTGTGGTCGTTTTAGTGACCCATTTGGTGATGCCCTAACATAACATAGCAGTCTAGTCACTCGTGCCGTATTGTGTAGGTAACAGGCAGGTTACTATCAAATCGTTGAGTGAGCCCTCCTGGTGGTAATTCAAATCTGTGGAGAACGAGCACTTACCGTGGCAGTGATTAAAAACCGACGTTTAGCGTTCCAGCAATTCTTTTTCCAAACTAGAGTTATTAGCCGAGAAAAAGACGTACAGAAGGCGTACCACAGCACCGCTGCTGTAGCAAAGCGACCATACAACCACATGCGGGAACCACCTAGGCCACCGAGGCGACGACGCACCGTGTCTTACCGGTCATCGGACATGCATATTCCAGGCCAAGCGGGAAGAGGGGAAAGAGGCGTCGCCGTCGACGACCTGGCGGGGGCAAGTCTCCGGCTCTATCCACCAGACGGCACTGAACTTCCTTCCACCACCAGTAGTCTAATCGGGACGGCAGGAGAGGAGGAATTCATGACATGTAGTGACATGCCCCAACTGGTGGCGCCTCCATCGATTGCTGCAGGCACATCGCACATGGGACACTTGCTCGTGATTTTCCGGCTGCGTGCGTGGACGACTTCTCATCTATCTCCTGACCCGGCCGCGTCGCGCTGCCGACTGCGTTTAGTTAAACACACGCACCTTCCCCTAATCCTCCATCCACAGACGAGTACACATGCTTCCTTCGTCTTCTTCGCGTGCTGGCGCTGGCGTAGCTCTTCGCTGTTAAACGCGGTATCTGCTGGATGAGCAAATCCTCTCCGGGTTTATCATCCGTCACGCGCATGATCCTGCGCCGTCTCGCTTCGAACGTTCCTGTAACCATTCTGATATCTCTCCTATAACTACTTGCAGGCTGCGGCTGCGGCAGCCTCACTCAGTCAACAGCGTACAGCTACAGTTTGCTTCGTTCTTTGGTTTGGTCATGGCCAGGTCATGGCTGGCCGGCCTGCGGTCTCGGCTCGGCGGCGGCGCCAGGCAGGACGGGCTCGGCATCCTGGCCTTCGAGGCGGCGGCGGCCATGTCGCGCCTGGTCTCGCTCCACCTCTCGCTGTCCGACGCGGAGGTCAGGAGGCTCCGCGCCGACGTGCTGCGCGCCGAGGGCGTCGCGCGCCTCACGTCCACGGACCAGTCCCGCCTGCTCCGCCTCGCGTGCGCCGAGCTCATGGCGGGCCTCGACCGCGCCGCAGACGACGCCGCGCGCCTCGGAGCGCGCTGCCGCGGGCTGCCGGACGCGCCGTTCCTGCACGACTTCGACCGCGTCTACGCCGACGCGAAGCGGGGGGCCGGCCTCGCGCGGCTGGACGCCACCGTCGGGTTCTCCAGAGGCGCCGGGAAGCGGTTCAAGAAGATGGAGCGGCACGTGGCCGCCACGGCGAAGCTGTACGCGGAGATGGACGCGCTCACCGAGCTGGAGGCGTCGGAGCGGCGGATGGAGCAGTGGAAGCAGCACAGCGGGCCCATCCCCGTGCAGTCCTCCAAGCGGCAGCCCGCGGACGAGCCAAGCGAGAAGCTCATGGGCGAGCTCAGGTTGCAGCGGCAGAAGGTGCGGCGACTCACGGAGGGCTCGCTCTGGAGCGTCGCCGCCCACAAGGTGGCCAAGCTCATGGCCAAGTCGGTGCTCGCCGTGCTCGCGCGCGTCTCCCTTGCCTTCGGCGCGTTAGTGCCGGGATTGCCACCTCCGTTGACAGGCCGGGGATGGGCGCTCGGCCACTCGTCTGGCCCCATGCACCAGTCGACGGCGCCCGACGCGGCGATCCGGCACTCGGCCCCGATCTTCCGGCAAAAAGACACTGCCTCGACATCGTCAGAGCCACTCAAGCCGCCTGCGACAACCGTCGGTGGGTCGGGGATGGAACTGCGTTACGCGAACGTGATCCTGTCCGCCGAGACGCTGCTCAAGGCGCTGAGGCCGGCGATCCGCAACGAGGAGGCGCATGACGGGATGACGGAGCTGGCGATGAGAGACGAGCTGTACAAGATGCTGCCCGTGACCATACGCGCAGCAGTGAAGGAGAAGCTGAGGGAGAGGTTGAGAGGAGGGCAGGTGGACGAGGAGGCCGCCGCGACAGCGATGGACGCCGTGGACGGAGTGCTGCGGTGGTTGGGGCCAATGGCGCATGACACGCTGCGGTGGCAGGACGAGAGGAGCATGGAGCGGAAGCAACGGTTCAGCATGCAGCCGCGCGCGCCGATGGTGCAGACGCTGCATTTCGCGGACCGTCGGAAGGCGGACGCTGCTATCGTCGAGGTGCTCGTTGGTCTCAGCTGTATGTGCTGGTACGACGATCAACGGCGGCGGCCGGCTGACTGGAACGAGTAGCTGGCCTGGTCAACGACGATGCGCAGTTCATCATGTGTAAATTTATAGATATACGTGTAGGAAAGACATTTGTATACATGCACTAGATCATTGATGCCCGTCTATTTTTCCAATGAAATGATAGAAATTTTATAAATATATAGTCATAAAACATAGTGGCACAAAAACATTAAAGTTACATTTGTATAAAGTGCCTATATATTGGACGACTATAAAAGATTATAGTAGTGCAGTGGTGGGAGAGGATTGAGTTTGTTAAACTTGGGGGGTTTTTTTTCGGGGGGTGTTAAACTTGGGTTTTAATTTGAATTTAGTTCTACTTTATGTCTCACACGTGAGGGGATTGAATCGGGAGTTTGAGACATTGCTAGATATTCGTTAGAAGCTGCATCATTGAAAAAGCCAACGTACACATGATAACAATGGGCAATGCATTTGCCATAACTTTGGATCAGTCGTGTAGACGCGCAATCTATGTAAGACTATAAGTAATGGAGCATAACACAGTATTCGTTATGATTTGGTAGTTATACAAAAACACAAAGTAGGTGTACATAGGAGATTGTTAATGTAATACATGAGTATAAGCACCGGAAAATTTAGCTTTTCCTTGTAGGAGATGAGGCTAATAGGCAATCGAAAAAGCTGTAATTCAGCTAGATTGAATTTCTCTCTTGAGATCACCAATTTAGCTTTTCACGACCAATGTGATGCTTCACGGTCATTTGTGCCAAACAACATGGAGATGGAGAGCCAATGCGCCCTTAGTCAGGCTACAATTGGACAATTTGCCTTCCAATATGGAACAACCAGCACCCCATTTTTGCTTCATCCTCGGGTGGATCTCAATTCCGAAAAGATCTTGTCAAAGTTCGTCCGCTGTTTAATCCCATGTCAAATTTGTGGTTCGTAATGGCAGGTCCATTCGTTTTTGGCTCGACTGGTGGTGTGGCGATTCTCCTCTAGTTGTGCCCTTTCCAGTGCTTTTTTCCTATTGCTCGAATCCGGAGATCTCCATCTCTGAGCTCTCTGATAATAATTGGGACCTGGCCCTCCGACATTCTCTGTCTCCTGAAGAGTTTAATGACTGGCAGCGTCTTATTGTCTGCATTCCCGTTCTCTCGGAGGGGGAGGACTCGATGGTATGGCCCCATTCCGCCTCTGGGCGTTTTTCTATTAAATCTCTGTATGCTAAGCTCATCTGCGGCACCCCTACTACTAAGTTTAAGTTGATTTGGCGTGCCCAGATTCCTCCCAAGATTAGGGTTTTCTTATGGCAGGCCTATAGAGGGCGACTGCCTGCGGCTGATCAAATTCGTAAACGTAATGAACTGGGTTCCGATTTGCTGTGAGTTGTGTGGCGAGTTGGAGGACACGAACCATATCTTTTTTAAATGCGTCCTAGGCAAGGTGGGCCGGTGCTGTATCAGGTCCTGGCTTCGGGTATCATGGAACCCCTCCTCCTTCTCTGAACTTAGAATTCTCGCTGGTGGCCTTGTTGGGCCACCAAGCGAGTGTTCTGGGTTGGTTTTGCAGCTATCTGCTAGGCTGTGAAGCAGAGTACATAGTTGCTTCAGAAGAAGCGCATGAAGGAGTCTGGATGAAGGAATTCATATCCGAGCTGGGTGTAATACCCAGTGCATCGGGTCCAATGACAATCTTTTGTGACAACACTAGAGCAATTGCCTTAGGGCGTGTTCAGATGTCCTCCCGCTCCACGCTTCACAAAAAGCTGAAGCGGAGCTGAGCCGAAGGAAAAAGCTCGAAGAAGCTAGCTTCGAGAAGCACAGCCAGAGTCCAATGTAAAAAACACGAAGCACCAAAATCACAGCTCAAGGAAAATGAGAAGTGAGGAGTTCGGCATAATTACAAGAGGATGCCACCGCCAAGTCAAAAAAATGATTTGCACGGCTCAGCCCTGACGCCTGTTCCCCTCTCTCCCTTGACATCTCTTCTTCTCATGACCTACCTAGTGCCGCCGGTCGTTGCCGCCATGAAGGAAATATGCCCTAGAGGCAATAATAAAGTTGTTATTTGTATTTCCTTATATCATGATAAATGTTTATTATTCATGCTAGAATTGTATTAATCGGAAACTTAGTACATGTGTGAATACATAGACAAACAGAGTGTCACTAGTATGCCTCTACTTGACTAGCTCGTTAATCAAAGATGGTTAAGTTTCCTAACCATGGACATGAGTTGTCATTTGATGAACGGGATCACATCATTAGAGAATGATGTGATTGACATGACCCATCCGTTAGCTTAGCACTATGATCGTTTAGTTTATTGCTATTGCTTTCTTCATGACTTATACATGTTCCTATGACTATGAGATTATGCAACTCCCGAATACCGGAGGAACACTTAGTGTGCTATCAAATGTCACAACATAACTGGGTGATTATAAAGATGCTCTACAGGTGTCTCCGATGGTGTTTGTTGAGTTGGCATAGATCGAGATTAGGATTTGTCACTCCGATTGTCGAAGAGGTATCTCTGGGCCCTCTCGGTAATGCACATCACTATAAGCCTTGCAAGCAATGTAACTAATGAGTTAGTTGCGGGATGATGCATTACGGAACGAGTAAAGAGACTTCCCGATAACGAGATTGAACTAGGTATGATGATACCGACGATCGAATCTCGGGCAAGTAACATACCGATGACAAAGGGAACAATGTATGTTGTTGTGCGGTTTGACCGATAAAGATCTTCGTAGAATATGTAGGAACCAATATGAGCATCCAGGTTCCGCTATCGGTTATTGACCGGAGATGAGTCTCGGTTATGTCTACATAGATCTCGAACCCGTAGGGTCCGCACGCTTAACGTTCGATGACGATATGTATTATTAGTTATGTGATTTGATGTACCGAAGGTTGTTCGGAGTCCCGGATGTGATCACGGACATGACGAGGAGACTCAAAATGGTCAAGACATGAAGATTGATATATTGGAAGGTTATGTTTGGACACCGGAAGGGTTTCGGATAGGTTCGGGCATTTTCCGGAGTACCGGGGGTTACCGGAACCCCCGAGGAGTTAATGGGCCTTAATGGGCCATGGTGGAAGAGAGGAGGAGGCGGCCAAGTGGTGGGGCGCCCCCCCCCCAAGCCCAATCCTAATTGGGGAGGGGCCGGCCCCCCTTTCCTTCTCTCCCTCTTCCCTTCCTTTCCCCTCCTAGTTGGACTAGGAGAGGGGGGAAACCTACTCCTAGTAGGTGTAGGAATCCCCCCTTGGGGCGCGCCCTAGGAGGCTAGCCCTCCCCTCCTCCACTCCTTTATATAAGGGGGAGGGGGCACCCCATAGACACACAAGCTGATTTCTTAGGCGTGTGCGGTGCCCCCCTCCACAGATTTCCACCTCGGTCATATTGTCATAGTGCTTAGGCGAAGCCCTGCGTCGATAACTTCATCATCACTGTCACCACGCCGTCGTGCTGACGAAACTCTCCCTCGGCCTCAGCTGGATCTAGAGTTCGAGGGACGTCACCAAGCTGAACGTGTGCAGATCGCGGAGGTGCCGTGCGTTTGGTACTTGATTGGTTGGATCGCGAAGACGTTCGACTACATCAACCGCGTTACTTAACGCTTCCGCTTTCGGTCTACGAGGGTACGTGGACACACTCTCCCCGCTCGTTGCTATGCATCTCCTAGATAGATCTTGTGTGATCGTAGGAATTTTTTTGAAATTCTGCGTTCCCCAACAGTGGCATCCGATCCAGGTCTATGCGTAGATGTTATATGCACGAGTAGAACACAAAGAGTTGTGGGCGATAATAGTCATACTGCTTACCAGCATGCCATACTTTGATTTGGCAGTATTGTTGGATGAAGCGGCCCAGACCGACATTACATGACCGCGTTCATGAGACTGGTTCCACCGTCGTGCTTCGCACATAGGTGGCTAGTGGGTGTCTGTTTCTACAACTTTAGTTGAATCGAGTGTGACTACGCCCGGTCCTTGTTGAAGGTTAAAACAGCACACTTGACGAAAAATCGTTGTGGTTTTGATGCGTAGGTAAGAATGGTTCTTGCTAAGCCCGTAGCAGCCACGTAAAACTTGCAACAACAAAGTAGAGGACGTCTAAATTGTTTTTGCAGGGCATGTTGTGATGTGATATGGTGAAGACGTGATGATATATAAATTGTTGTATGAGATGATCATGTGTTTTAGAAGTTATCGGCAACTGGTAGGAGCCTTATGGTTATCGCTTTATTGTATGAAATGCAATCGCCATGTAATTGCTTTACTTTATCACTAAGCGGTAGCGATAGTCGTAGAAGCAATAGTTGGCGAGACGACAATGATGCTTCGATGGAGATCAAGGTGTCAAGCCGGTGACGATGGTGATCATGACGATGCTTTGGAGATGGAAATCAAAGGCACAAGATGATGATGGCCATATCATATCACTTATATTGATTGCATGTGATGTTTATCCTTTATGCATCTTATTTTGCTTAGTTCGGCGGTAGCATTATAAGATGATCTCTCACTAAATTTCAAGGTATAAGTGTTCTCCCTGAGTATGCACCGTTGCGACAGTTCGTCGTGCCGAGACACCACTTGATGATCGGGTGTGATAAGCTCTACGTTCACATACAACGGGTGCAAGCCAGTTTTGCACACGCAGAATACTCGGGTTAAACATGACGAGCCTAGCATATGCAGATATGGCCTCGGAACACTGAGATCGAAAGGTTGAGCGTGAATCATATAGTAGATATGATCAACATAGTGATGTTCACCATTGAAAACTACTCCATCTCACGTGATGATCGGACATGGTTTAGTTGATTTGGATCACGTGATCACTTAGATGATTAGAGGGATGTCTATCTAAGTAGGAGTTCTTAAGTAATATGATTAATTGAACTTTAATTTATCATGAACTTAGTACCTGATAGTATTTTGCATGTCTATGTTGTTGTAGATCACGCTACTGTTCCTTTGAATTTTAATTCGTTCCTAGAGAAAGTTAAGTTGAAAGATGATGGTAGCAACTACACGGACTGGGTCCATAACTTGAGGGTTATCCTCATTGCTGCACAGAAGAATTACGTCCTGAAAGCACCGCTAGGTGCCAGACCCGCTGCAGGAGCAACGCCGGACGTTGTGAACGGCTGGCAGAGCAAAGCTGATGACTACTCGATAGTTCAGTGTGCCATGCTTTATGGCTTAGAACCGGGACTTCAACGACGTTTTGAACGTCATGGAGAATATGAGATGTTCCAGGAGTTGAAGTTAATATTTCAAGCAAATGCCCGGATTGAGAGATATAAAGTCTCCAATAAGTTCTACAGCTGCAAAATGGAGGAGAATAGTTCTGTCAGTGAGCATATACTCAGAATGTCTGGGTACCACAATCACTTGACTCAACTGGGAGTTAATCTTCCGGTTGATAGTGTCATTGACAGAGTTCTTCAATCACTGCCACCAAGCTACAAAAGCTTTGTGATGAACTATAATATGCAAGGGATGGATAAGACAATTCCCGAGCTCTTCGCGATGCTAAAGGTTGCGGAGGTAGAAATCAAGAAGGAGCATCAAGTGTTGATGGTCAACAAGACCACCAGTTTCAAGAAAAAGGGTAAATGGAAGAAGGGGGACTTCAAGAAGAACGGCAAGCAAGTTGCTGCTCAAGTGAAGAAGCCCAAGTCTGGACCTAAGCCTGAGACTGAGTGCTTCTACTGCAAAGGGACTGGTCACTGGAAGCGGAACTACCCCAACTATTTGGCGGATAAGAAGGATGAGGTGACGATGTGAAAGGTATATTTGATATACATGTTATTGATGTGTACTTAACTAATGCTCGCAGTAGCGCCTGGGTATTTGATACTGGTTCTGTTGCTCATATTTGCAACTCGAAACAGGGGCTACGGATTAAGCAAAGATTGGCTAAGGACGAGGTGACGATGCGCGTGGGAAATGGTTCCAAAGTCGATGTGATCGTCATCGGCACGCTACCTCTACATCTACCTTCGGGATTATTTTAGACTTGAATAATTGTTATTTGGTGCCAGCGTTAAGCATGAACATTATATCTGGATCTTGTTTGATGCGATACAGTTATTCATTTAAATCAGAGAATAATGGTTGTTCTATTTATATGAGTAATATCTTTTATGGTCATGCACCCTTGATGAGTGGTCTATTTTTACTAAATCTCGATAGTAGTGATACACATATTCATACTATTGAAGCCAAAAGATATAAGTTCAATAATGATAGTGCAACTTATTTGTGGCACTTCCGTTTAGGTCATATTGGTGTAAAGCGCATGAAGAAACTCCATGCTGATGGACTTTTGGAATCACTTGATGCTTGCGAACCATGCCTCATGGGCAAGATGACTAAGACTCTGTTCTCCGGAACAATGGAGCGAGCAGCAGACTTGTTGGAAATAATACATACTGATGTATGCGGTCCGATGAGTGTTGAGGCTCGCGGCGGGTATCATTATTTTCTGACCTTCACAGATGATTTGAGCAGATATGGGTATATCTACTTGATGAAACATAAGTCTGAAACATTTGAAAAGTTCAAAGAATTTCAGAGTGAAGTGGAAAATCATCGTAACAAGAAAATAAAATTTCTACGATCTGATCATGGAGGAGAATATTTGAGTTACGAGTTTGGTCTTCATTTGAAACAATGTGGAATAGTTTCGCAGCTCACGCCACCCGGAACACCACAGCGTAATGGTGTGCCCGAACGTCGTAACCGCACTTTATTAGATATGGTGCGACCTATGATGTCTCTTACTGATTTACCGCTATCGTTTTGGGATTATGCTTTAGAGACGGCTACATTCACGTTAAATAGGGCACCATCTAGATCCGTTAAGACGACACCATATGAACCGTGGTTTGGCAAGAAACCCAAGTTGTCGTTTCTTAAAGTTTGGGGCTGCGATGCTTATGTGAAAAAGCTTCAACCTGATAAGCTCGAACCCAAATCGGAGAAATGTGTCTTCATAGGATACCCAAAAGAGACTGTTGGGTACACCTTCTAGCACAGATCCGAAGGCAAGACATTCGTTGCTAAGAATGGATCCTTTCTAGAGAAGGAGTTTCTCTCGAAAGAAGTGAGTGGGAGGAAAGTAGAACTTGATGAGGTAATTGTACCTGCTCCCTTATTGGAAAATAGTTCATCCCGAAAATCAGTTCATGTGATTCCTACACCAATTAGTGAGGAAGCTAATGATAATGATCATGAAACTTCTGATCAAGTTACTACCGAACCTCCACTACTAGGAAAAACCTTACCAGTAGCGTGGGTTTTTGGATTACCAGTAGCGTAGGTTCCCACGCTACTGCTATGACGCTACAGCTATTTTTTAGCAGTAGCGTGTGTTTTACCCCACGCTACAGCTAAAAAGTTAGTAGTCGCGCGTGCAACCCACGCTACTACTATTCCTAACCCACGCTACTACTATTCCTAAGTACTAGTAGAATGCCCTTCTTCCCCACGCTACTGCTAAGTAATTAAAAATTAAAAAAATAGTTAGATGCAATATTTACGGATGGAAATCAAGACACATCTAGTGCAAAGGTCATAGAACCATCTTAGCACTTACATTCTTAGCACTTCCACCGTTCATGTATACAACATTGAAAATCTCAACTCAAAGAAATCATGAGATCCCATTGATACATCAGATGCACACAACCATCACGAAAGGTGGGTACCTTCCCTAGCGTCCCACCACCAACCTAACCAGACCCCTTTTCTAAATGTATCTACCAAGGCATCGAGGTCCTTCACCTCAGCAACCTCCAAAGGGTGGCATCGAGGTCCTCCACCTCGACAACCTCCGGACGGTGGCGTCAAGATCCTCCACCTCGGCGACCTTCGGCGTCAGAATCACCTGGACAATCATCTGTGTGATGCAGTCGCCGGGCTTCATGGTGAAGTCCGTCTCCGAGTTGTTGAAGAGCACGATGCCCCCCGAGTTGCGGTAGTCCGTGACGATCACCCCTGCGCCCACGTCGGGAAAGTGAAAACTGCTTGTTAGTTCTTGTCCTACTGTAGATCCGGTAGGGTATTTTCTTCATTTATCAATCTCTTTTAGTCTATTATGAATCTTTGAAATGGAAAGACACCTACTAAATGCATACCCTGGCTATACGTGTTCATGCTATCTTGTTCAACATTCTGTTCAGCATTTATTGTTGCATGGATAGGGAAATAGACAACCAAGGACTTCAGAAAATCGATTCCCACTGTTTTTCAAAACAGGGAATAGGCAAAGTCTATTTTGAATTTTGATATTCCATGCAACTTCAAGTATATATGCTACCATGTAATCTTGGAACGTGGATCAAAATGAGATCACAAATCATAAAGAAGCTATACTATGATAACCCAAGCTGATGGCAATTCGTGAAATCACAAATAGCATTAGTTGACATAAAAAATAAGACAAAAGCTTTGTGCTGATCACAATTTAACTTCATTTTAAAATCCCAGTCACCTTCATTTGTTCACCCATGCCCTTTATCAGCAGCTCAGCTGCCACTAAGTCAATGCCACGCCTTTTGTGGTCCAGGCTATCTATCCTATAACAGTGCATAACTGAATTCATGACACAAAGTAGTTACAGAACAATGAAAGAATGCCGAACCACATAAACAAGAATTGGCATTTCTTGCTTTCTTAAGAAGGTTTGCCATAAACATAGCTGATCTAATTAAGGTAGATTAGATTATTGTTATTTGTAAAATAAAAAATGCCATTGCATCTCATTTAAGTAAAATTTAGCTCTAAGTATTGCACTCGTACATTATACAGTGGATAAACATACATTGAGAACCTGAACAACTAAAAATAAAACATCTATTATATACAGGAAGAACAATGCATAAATAAGTGTCTGTGAATAATTAAAAAAAACTTCAATGTAAATTACTATTTTTGATAAATAAATGAAGATAAAAAAGCAGCATCAGGTGCAAGCTAACCTAATTAAAGATTCAGTTTTCTCCTCTCTGAAGATAAAAAAGTTTCAGTTTGGTTGTGACACCTAACGCCATTAATTCAGGCAGAGCATGAGAGGGAGAGAGGGACCTTCAAGAGTAGGAAGAAGCAAACCCGGAGGAGCAGTGGTCCTCTCTTCACTTGTAGGTGGAGCCCTGTGCGTGACCCCCGTGGAGAAGAGAATAAGGATGGAGCCCTGCTGCCCTGTGCGTGAGGAATCAAGGAAATCAGGGAAGGTAATCCAAGATGGTCAAGGAAATTAAGGATGGAGCCCTGCTGCCCTGCTACCTTGGCTTGACGATTTGCAGGTCCGCTCCATCCACTGGGCCATCTCCGTCGAGGTCGTGGCGGATGGATCTGACCTACATGGCCAATCTCCCTCCCGCTTGCCTTGTCTTCCCTAGTGATGAGATGGGGGAAGGAGGAGACGGTGTGGGAGGCGTCCATGGAAGATGGATCCACGGGCAAAGGGAGAGAAAGTGTGGGGATGGTGGCCGGCGGCGATGGGGAAGACGGCGCAACATGGCACCGAGGTTGGATCTAGATCAGAGTCGAGGGAGGAAAGGGGAGAGAGAGAGAGAGAACGTGACGAGGGAGAGAGGGGGACAAGGGAGACAGGCAGGTGTGGTGCGCTTAGTTGTAGCGCATTTCGGTGAACCTCGCTATCACTAAGTTCGTAGTGGTAGCGCGGTCTCTGGGAACCCACACTACTACTATGGCCAGTCCCGAGGGCATGACGAGAACCACTTAGTAGTAGTGCGGCTAGACAAAACCAACGCTACTGCTAAGTTATACCAGTAGCGTGGTGGCCCAAACAGACGCTACTAGTAAATTTCTACCTATAAGCTGTTTCCTAATAGTGCTCGTAGGTAAACCAGAGTAAGATCCGCACTAGAGTGGTACGGTAATCCTGTTCTAGAGGTCATGTTACTTGACCATGACGAACCTACGAACTATGAGGAAGCGATGATGAGCCCAGATTCCGCGAAATGGCTTGAGGCCATGAAATCTGAGATGGGATCCATGTATGAGAACAAAGTGTGGACTTTGGTTGACTTACCTGATGATCGACAAGCCATAGAGAATAAATGGATCTTCAAGAAGAAGACTGACGGTGACAGTAATGTTACTGTATACAAAGCTCGACTTGTTGCGAAAGGTTTTTGACAAGTTCAAGGAGTTGACTACGATGAGACTGTCGTGGGTCTAAGACTGACAGTAGAATGGGGGTAGGTATGAGGAGGCAAGATCCTAGCTATGGCGAAGTTGTACACACGAGTTTTACGAGTTCAGGCCCTTCACGGAGGAAGTAATAGCCGTACGTCTTGGTGCCCGGAGGCGGTCGACTGGATTATGTGTGTGTGTGTTACAGGGGGTGCGAACGCTTGTGCCAGTGGAGGGGCGTGGCTTATATAGAGTGCGTCAGGACCCCAGCCAGCCCACGTTACAAGGAGTTCAATGTACATAAAGGGGGAGTGTTACAGGTAACGTCCATAATAAAGTGATATAAATGATCATTAAGTCTATGAGTAACGCCTGACCGTTGCTGTGCAGAGTGACTTTGTACCTTCTGTCTGTCGAGTGGTTTCTGTTACGGTCGAGTGACATAGAACCTTCCGAGTGGAATGCTTCTGGTCGAGTGGATGCTGTTATCCTTTGAATACTTCTGACTTTAAGGTGATGTCCTAGGGGAGGGTGTCTAGGTCAGGCCTATGACCCTACCCTAGGTACATAGCTTCATCATTAGCCCCCGAATGGTTCAGGGTTCGAGTGGAGAAGGAGTTGTGAATACTTCCGACTCAGTTTTTGCGCTTCGGGAGTGTCTTGCCTGGTCCAATGAATCAACACGATGACTCCAACTTCTTTTTTAGTCGCCTTGATCCATTCTTGGTTTTGTCGAGTGAACTTTTATCGTTATGCCTCGAGTGTTGACATGGGAAAAATCTTCCGTCTGACAGGTTGCTCTGCTGCTCGCGGATCTCGCGGGATTCGAATTTTGGGAAGCGCGCGGGGCGGAGGAGGCCGTAGTAATCGGGTTGGATTAGGTAGGGCCGCCTCGATTTTTGCGCCACCTTTTTCGCCACGTATCGCGCGCGCGACTGTTGCGGGATTCGATAGGATCGTCTGGGCCCATGGGTCAGCCACTCGGGCACGACCTCATATAAGGCGTCGGACTGGGGTTTTTGCACAGTGCGTTCCCATTCTCCCTCTTTCTTCTCCGTTATCTCCACCGCATCCGCTTCTGCTCCCGGCACCGCTGCCCTGTTCGAGCTCCGCCCGCTGCAATGGGGAAGGAGAAGACGGTGTCCTTGGAGCACGCGAAGAAGGCGACGGCGGAGGCGAAGGGGAAGAAGTCCAGCTGGGGCGGATCTTCGTCGAAGTCCGGCCTGCCGCACGGCTGGATCCAGGGCGATTGGATCTGGTCGACGATTCGCCAGGACGACATCGACGATCTGGCCGAGGGGGGACTGATCCCCCACGGATCTGCGCGGCTCCTGGAGGACGAGACCGAGCCGCAGCCGCAGGAGGGTGAGTGCGTTCTCCTCGCCACCCACGTCGACCGCGGATTTTCTCTACCTCCTCATCCTTTCTTCCGAGCTTTCTTGAACTTCTTTGGTGCACAACTCCACCACTTTTCCTCCAACACCATCGTGTACCTTGTTGCCTTCGTGTCTATGTGCGAGAATTTCTTGGGCTGTCGACCACACTGGGGCCTCTTCAAGCACATTTTCACGTGTCGCTCTCAGTCGGTCAAGAAGGCCAATCCGAGTGATGAAAGACACAAGTGATCTAGATGTGTGGGGGTCTTGGGATTCAGATGAGGGGTAAAAGCTCTTTCCCAGCCATGATCCTTCCCGAGTCAGTCCGAGGGTGGCAGTCGACCTGGTTCTACTGCAAAGACCAGCCAACTCCAGGTCAGTCGACTGGACTTCCCCCCTTTTCCATGGCTCGAGTAGAGAAGCCCTCCGCCTTGAAAGTGACCCCGGAGGAGAAAGCGGAGGTGAAGGTGCTGGTCGAGCGTGTGGTCTAGCTCGTCCGTGATGGCGTGACCGGCATGGATCTGTTGGAGGTCTTCCTCAGACGCCGCATTCAGCCGCTTCAAGCTCATGACCATCCGGTGTGGATGTATTCGGGCATTGATGATTCCACTCGGATCCACCCAGAAGAGGTCGACGAGGATACGGTGGAGAAGTGGTTGAGGGGTATCACTGGCAACAAAGATAATCCCAGTGGGTCCAGGAGAGTCCCTCCACTCGACAACTCGTATGAAACAGACAAGGTCCAACTCTGAATTGTCGAGTGTTTTCTTGATTTATCATGTAACTGCTTGTTGTCAACCGACTGATTTTTGTTTCACTTGTTGTCTCTCAGGCCCTTAATGAGATGTACTCGATGCCCAACGGAGAGCAGGAGCAGGATCCAGAGGGGAGGCTAGTGGAGGCAAGAGCGGCGAGTGGCACTCTGACGGAGAGGAGGACGAGGAGAGCGACGACCCAAGTGATGAAGAAGAAGTCGACTCACCTCCCCGTAGGGAAAGGCGATCCAAGCACACTCATGACCCGGCAAGCATCCGCGGCAAAGCGACCGCACAGACCGGGCAGTCGTCAAAGCGCCCTCGGACGTCTTCTCCAGCGCCGACTGAGAAGGCACCGAAGCAATCGAAAGTTGTGCCGTCAAAACCGCCGAAAGCCTTGCCCAAGATCAAAGTGACCATTCCCACTGTTTCCGGGTAATAGTTGGACTTGAATTCTTTGTTTAGTACGAATTGGGCTTTCGGTCGACTCACTGTTATAGACATGACTGACTGAATCTTGAAATTTGTAGTGCTGCTACCTCCGAGACTTCCGCTTACAAGAATGAAGATGAAGAAATGGAAGATGCAGTCACCTCCAATCCGGGTACGATTCTCGTAATCTTGTCCTCATTTACTCGGTCGTTCTATTGGTCGGTTGAATTTCTGGCAATTGATTCTTTTTGCAGCTCCTCCCCATGTCATTGATCTTCCAGATGATGATGAGGATGTGCCACTGAGGTCCCAGGGGAGAAGAAACAGTAAGGTGTCAGCTGGAAAGACACCTCAGTCTGCATCGGCGACCGAAACGTAGATCCAGGAAGGTGGCAATGCCAATCAGACTTCTGTAACTTTCGCCGTACCACTGACGAGTGCTCAGCCTTCAGCGTCGACTGCTCAGACTCCAGCCAATCCATCTTCGCTCTTTACCGCACATCACGTCCCAGAGGACCAAGTGGGCGCTGCCAAGGAAGCTATACGCTAGGCGGGCATCATGATGGAGCAGATGAAGGTGGTCCGGGAAGCCAGCCAAGCGGCTTACGACGCCAGCTCAGCCCTTCAGAGCAACGTCCAGGTTGGTTGATCACCGACTGACTCTTTAGCTTGCCGCTTGTTCTGTTAGGATATGCTACCTGAAAACTTCCTTTGAAGAATCTTTTCATCTGTCTGCGTTTCGCATTCGTACACCCACTGGGTGTTTTTATTTGCCACTGAGCAAACTTGTATCTTGAGTCGACTAGGTTGTGTCGATTGGATCTTTGAACTAGTGGGGGCACGCTGAGTGCACCCACTGGGTGTAGTCCCCGAGACCATAGTTGACTGCGGGCAGTCGACTGTGGTCTGAGAAGCTAAATTTTCCACTCGGCCTGGACGGACCGTGTCGAGTGGAACCTGAACCAGTGGGGGCACGCTAAGTGCACCCACTGGGTGTAGTCCCCGAGACCGTGGTCGACTGCGGGCAGTCGACTAAGGTCTGAGAACAACTTGCCTCTTTTTTACACTCGGCCTGGACAGACCACGTCGAGTGGAAACTGGACCAGTGGGGGCACGCTAAGTGCACCCACTGGGTGTAGTCCCCGAGACTACTGTTGGATGTTTGATTCGGCAGTAGTCTTAGAACTTGTTGAATTTATCAGACCATTGCTCTGAAGTAACCAATCTTTCTATCTGTCGATTAACTGTCTTTTGATTACAGAAATCTTGTGAACTTGGAGCTCGTTTTGCTGACCTAGAGAAGAAGCAGATTCAGCTCAACCTCGATCCGGAGCTGGCCAAGACAAATCTGCAGAAGGCCAAGGATGAAGCCACTGGTAAGAGAAAACTTGTCGACTGATTTGTCTTTGAACCGGATGTTATTGCTTTTTCTGAACCGAGCGTTATTTCTCTCAAAGAACCTAAACCAAGCTCTAGCAAAAAAGGACCAAGACCTTGCGGCCGCACAGAAAATAGCTGATCAGAAAACTGCACTCGCTGAATAGAAGCTAGCTTCAGTCGGCAAACTGGAAGAAGAAAACGCCAAGCTGAAAACTTCCCTTGATGAAGCCAATAAGGAAGCGACTCGCCTGAAGAAGGACAAGAACAATCTGAACGAGAAGATGGAAGGCATTGCTCACAAGAGGGACGATCTGGAGAACTATCTGGGAGGTCTTGCCAAGAAGTTGTTCGTCATGCTTGAAGGTATTTTCTTCGGCCCGACTAACTTGTTACTGTCGACTCGACATACAACCACTGACTCATCTTTGAATTGTGCGTGCAGAATTTTGCCAGAACTTCGAGGAAGAGACTGGGCGAGTAGAAACAAGCTTGGACCCCATCCACTCTCCAGTGAAGGATGAAGCTGCCATGAACGTACTCCGACTGGAATCTCGCGTTGCTGGTGTTGTCGACTATCTTGCTCGACTGAAAGTCGCAATGTCGCGGATCGACACAGCACTCTGGCCAAGGGCGACGCTCCAGAATGACCTCGAGTCTCTGATGACTTAATGAGGTTCCCAGTCGAGTGCAAGAATGGAAGAAGTCTTCTGCTCGGTGCGGCGCTGATGTGGCTTTGTCCTTGGTTCATGTCCACTGCAAGGAAGCGCGACAAGAGAAGCTGGCAGCGATCAAGGTTGCCAATACCAAGAGGCACGACTTCCAATCTTTCATGGAGACCTTTATTGCTGCTGCCACTCGGATTGCTGACGGAATCGACCTGGACGAGTTCGTCGAGCCTGCTAGCCCTCCTCCTGCGGAGTGAACAAACTTTTATGCCTCACTTTAAATTTTCCTCGGAATGCCGAGTGATTTTCTAACCGTAAAACTCCTTCGGGCTTGATGCCTCAGTACTTTAATCAGTGGTCTGGAACCTTAGGATTTATCTGAACTTGGTTTATCTCTGAATACGCTTGTGTTCGCTTTTGAGTGGAACTTGTCCTTCACTCGGAATAATCTTTGTACTTGAGATGCAGCTCTAAGGAGAAGGTCCCAGTCGACCTGCACCTCGTCATCCTTGTGGATCGGGATGGAGCGCACGTTATACTTGTGGCGCAGCTCCAAAGAAAAGGTTGCAGTCGACCTGCACCTCGTCGTCCTTGCGGATCAGGATGGAGCGCATGTTATACTTGTGGCATAGCTCCGAAGAGTAGGTTGTAGTCGACCTGCACCTCGTCGTCCTTGCGGATCGGGACGTGTTTCAAACTTAGGCGAGTACTGGACTACAGCTAAGCCCCCGAGTGAGAGGATTGCTCACCACTCGGTAGGGTTTTTTGAACTTAGGCGAGTACTGGACTGCAGCTAAGCCTCTGAGTGAGAGGATTGCTCACCACTCGGTAGGATTTTTTAAACTTAGGCGAGTACTGGACTGCAGCTAAGCCCCCGAGTGGGAGGGTTGCTCACCACTCGGTAGGATTTTACAAACTTAGGCGAGTACTGGACTGCAGCTAAGCCCCCGAGTGGGAGGGTTGCTCTCCACTCGGTAGGATTTTACAAACTTAGGCGAGTACTGGACTGCAGCTAAGCCCCCGAGTGGGAGGGTTGCTCACCACTCGGTAGGATTTTACAAACTTAGGTGAGTACTGGACTGCAGCTAAGCCCCCGAGTGGGAGGGTTGCTCTCCACTCGGTAGGATTTTACAAACTTAGGCGAGTACTGGACTGTAGGTAAGCCCCCGAGTGAGAGAATTGCTCACCACTCGGTAGGATTTTACAAACTTAGGCGAAACGGATTCGCAGCTAAGCCTCTGAGTGAGAGGCTTGCTCTTCACTCGACAGGATTTTACAAACTTAGGCGAGTACTGGACTGCAGCTAAGCCCCCGAGTGAGAGGATTGCTCACCACTCGGTAGGATTTTACAAACTTAGGCGAGTACTGGACTGCAACTAAGCCCCCGAGTGGGAGGGTTGCTCTCCACTCGGTAGGATTTTACAAACTCGGGCGAAACGAATTCGCAGCTAAGCCCCCGAGTGAGAAGCTTGTTCATCATTCGGTAGGAGTTTTTAAACTTAGGCGAAACGGATTCGCAGCTAAGCCTCCGAGTGAGAGGCTTGCTCTTCACTCGACATGATTTTTTTAACTTAGGCGAAACGGATTCGCATCTAAGGCACCCACTGGGGGATTTGAAACATATAAAGAAGAAACAGCAATCATTTAGGAGACTGTAAAACTGTGTCTTTGGTAATCAAACTAGAAGGTATTTCTTATTACATCTCAACAGTCTGAATGCCTAAGTGTAAAAGGGGCGGAGCAGCTCCGCATTCCAAGCACGTGGCTCGTCTTTCTTGTGCTCGACGTTGTAAAGGTGGTACGCTCCGTTGTGGAGCACTCTGGTGACAATGAAGGGGCCTTCCCAAGCAGGAGCAAGCTTGTGTGGTTTCTGCTGATCCACTCGAAGAACCAAGTCTCCCTCTTGAAATGCTCGACCCCTCATGTTTCTGGCGTGGAATCGACGCAGGTCTTGCTGATAGATGGTCGACCGGATTAGGGCCATCTCTCTTTCCTCTTCTAGGAGATCAACTGCATCCTGCCATGCCTGTTCTGCTTCATGTTCTGAGAAAAGCTCGACTCGGGGTGCATTGTGAAGCAAGTCACTCGGAAGTACAGCTTCAGCTCCATAAACCAAGAAGAATGGAGTTCGGCCAGTCGACCGATTGGGAGTTGTCCTTAATCCCCAAAGCACTGATGGAAGTTCATCGACCCAGGCGCCTGCTGTGTGCTTTAGATCACGCATCAGTCGGGGTTTCAGTCCTTTGAGAATCAATCTGTTTGCTCTTTCAGCCTGTCCATTCGACTGGGGGTGGGCGGCTGAAGCATAGTCGACTCGAGTGCCTTGGGAAGCGCAGAAAGCTCTGAACTCATCAGAATCGAAGTTCGACCCATTGTCAGTGATGATGCTGTGCGGAACACCATATCTGAATGTTAACTTTCTGATGAAGCTGACAGCAGTACTGGCTTCAAGATTTTTTATAGGCTTGGCTTCAATCCATTTGGTAAACTTGTCGACTGCCACGAGCACATGAGTGAAGCCACTCCTACCAGTCCTCAGAGGTCCAACCATATCCAACCCCCAAACAGCAAAGGGCTAGACGAGTGGAATGGTCTTCAGGGCTGATGCAGGCTTGTGAGACATGTTGGAGTAAAACTGGCAACCTTCACATCTGTCGACTATTTCTCTCGCCATTTCATTTGCTCGTGGCCAATAAAACCCCGCTCGGTATGCTTTGGCCACGATGGTCCGAGAGGACGCATGGTGACCACAGGTCCCCGAGTGGATGTCGTTAAGGATCACTCGACCTTCTTCTGGTGTTATGCATTTCTGGCTGACTCCAGTTACACTTTCTCTGAACAGCTGTCCTCTTATCACAGTAAAGGCTTTGGATCGACGGACGATCTGTCGAGCCTCTTCTTCATCCTCTGGAAGTTCCTTCCTAAGAATGTACGCGATGTACGGCACTGTCCAGTTGGGAGTAATGACCAAAACCTCCATGATCAAGTCGACCACGGCTGGGATTTCGACTTCAGTCGGATCAGTGGCACTCTTTGTTTGTGGGGGCTCTTCAGTGAAAGGATCTTCTTGAACTGAAGGTGTATGAATATGTTCCAAGAACACATTGCTGGGAATGGCCTCCCTCTTGGAACCTATCTTTGCCAGATCATCGGCTGCTTGATTTTTCAGTCGGGGTATGTGATGGAGCTCTAACCCCTCAAACTTCTTCTCTAACTTTCTCACTGCATTACAATAGCCAGTCATAGCTGGGCTTCTGACATCCCACTCCTTCATCACTTGATTAACCACTAAATCCGAGTCGTCATAGACCATGAGGCGATGGACGCCGAGTGAAATGGCCATACGCAACCCGTACAGAAGTGCTTCATATTCAGCTTCGTTGTTGGAGGAGTCAAAATGAATCTGGAGAACATAGCTGAGTTTGTCACCTCGGGGGGATACTAATACTACCCCAGCACCGGAACCATTCAGCATCTTGGATCCATCGAAGAACATGGTCTAATGCTCTGAGTGAATCTGAGTCGGCGGTTGCTGTTCGACCCACTCGGCGAGGAAATCTGCTATTGCTTGGCACTTGATAGCTTTCTTTGCTTCAAACTTGATATCCAAGGGAAGGAGTTCAATCGCCCACTTTGCCACTCAACCAGTTGCATCTCTGTTGTTCAGGATCTCTGACAATGGTGCGTCGCTGACGACTGTAATGGAGTGATCAGAGAAATAGTGAGCAACCTTCTTTGTGGTCATGTAAATTCCATAAACAAGCTTCTGATAATGTGGATATCTTTGCTTGGATGGAGTCAGAACTTCAGAAACATAGTATACTGGGCACTGAACTTTATAGGGTTTTCCTTCTTCTTCCCGCTCGACCATGAGTACTGTACTGACAACTTGTCCAGTGGCTGCAATATAAAGCAGTAAAGGCTCTTTACTGATTGGGGCAGCAAGCACCGGCTGGGTGGAAAGCAGGGCTTTGAGTTCTGCAAACGTTGCATCCGCTTCAGGAGTCCACTCGAACTTATCAGATTTCTTCATCAGTCGGTAAAGAGGCAATGCCTTTTCACTGAGGCGAGAAATGAATCGACTCAAGGCGGCCAAACAACCAGTAAGCTTCTGGACATCATGCACACGCACAGGACGTTTCATCCGGAGTATAGCACCAACTTTCTCTGGGTTAGCGTCGATCCCTCGTTCGGAAACGAGCAAGCCGAGTAACTTTCCGCCAGGAACTCCGAATGTGCACTTTGATGGATTAAGCTTGATATCATACCTTCTGAGGTTGGCAAAGGTTTCAGCAAGGTCAGCCAGCAGGTCGGAACCCTTACGTGACTTGACCACAATGTCATCCATGTATGCTTCCACATTCCGACTGATTTGAGTGAGCAGACACTTCTGAATCATCCTCATGAATGTGGCACCGGCGTTCTTCAGGCCGAATGGCATGGTGACATAACAGAAGCATCCGAATGGAGTGATGAAAGCCGTTTTTATCTCATCGGGTCCATACAGTCGGATCTGATGATACCCGGAATAGGCGTCTAGAAAAGACAATCGCTCACACCCCGCAGTCGAGTCCGACGATTTGGTCGATGCGGGGGAGAGGAAAATGATCTTTCGGGCAGGCCCGATTGATATGCTTGAAGTCAATGCACATGCGAAGTGAGTCGTCCTTCTTGGGGACCATGACAATATTAGCGAGCCACTCGGAGTGGTAAATCTCTCGGATGAACTCAGCTGCCAGGAGCCGAGCCACTTCCTCACCAATTGCTTTTCTCTTCTGTACGGCAGACCGTCGAAGATGTTCCTTGACTGGTTTTACTTTTGGGTCGACTCGCAAACGATGCTCAGCTAGTTCCCTGGGTACACCCGGCATGTCAGAAGGCTTCCATGCAAAGATGTCCCAGTTCTCACGGAGGAACTCGATGAGCGCTTCTTCCTATTTGCTGTCGAGTGATGTTGAGATATGAGTAGGAGCGGCATTAGGATTGGTCGGGTGAATATGAATCAGCTTGGTTTCACCGGACGACTGAAATGCAGAATCAGTGGCAGGCTTCTTAGAGCGCAACAAATCACTTGGATTTGCGTTCTTCTGGTATTCTTGCATTTCGACTGTTGCCATTTGTGCATCGGTGATTTTTTAGCCCTTCTGGAAGCACTCTTCTGCCTTCTGCCGATTGCCAGTGATAGTGATCACTCCTCTGGGACCAGGCATTTTCAATTTGAGGTACACGTAACATGGTCGAGCCATGAAACGTGCATAGGCAAGTCTGCCCAGAATAGCATGATAAGCACTCTGGAAATCCACTACTTCAAATGTCAACTTTTCTTTGCGGTAATTCTTGGAATCACCAAAAACCACATCAAGGGCAATCTGGCCGAGTGATTCAGCCTTCTTGCCAGGTATAACGCCATGGAAACTCATATTGCTTTCACTAAGCTTGGACATCGGAATGCCCATTCCCTTCAAGGTTTCAGCATAAAGGATATTCAGGCCACTACCACCATCCATCAGCACTTTAGTCAGTCGAGTGCCTTCAACAACTGGGTCGACCACCAACGCTTTCCTCCCAGGGGTGGATATACGTGCTGGATGGTCAGACTGGTCGAATGTGATGGCAGTCTGGGACCACTTCAAATAACTTGGTGTTGCCGGAGCAACCATGTTCACTTCTCTGTTGATAACTTTCAGTCGACTTTTGCTCTCAACATTAGCAAAAATCATCAGAGTGGAATTGACGTTGGGAAAACCATCATCATCTTCTTCCTTATCCTCACCCTTGTCCGACTCCTTTTCCTTCTCATTGGGTTGTTTCTCCCGGAACTGCTGGATCAGGAGTCGACACTGTTGAGTGGTGTGTTTAGGGTAAATGAGATTACCCTCTTCATCTTTCTTGGTATGGATGTGGCATGGTAAATCCAACACATCATTTCCGTCTTGATCTTTCACTTTCTTGGGGTTCCAGGGCCCTTTGGGCTTCCCCTTAAACTTTCCTTGAGCCACAACTAAAGCCTCACCAGGAGCAGCTGGCTCGGCCTTGCGCTTCTGTTTCCGATTGGAATTTCCTCCTCCTGTTTCCTGGGCGACCGTTTTGTGCTTGCCACTCCGGAGTCGGTCTTCCTCTTCGCCGTTAGCATATTTGGTGGCAATCTCCATCATCCAAGTCAGGGACATATCCCCTGTCCGACCAAACTTCAGATTAAACTCTCGATACTTAACACCTTCTTTGAAGGCACAGACCGCTTGGTGATCTGACACATTCTCCACTGTATGGTGCAACGTGATCCATCTCTGGATATAGTCTCTCAGGGTTTCATTCGTCTTCTGCACGCAGTGCTGCAACTCTATTAACCCTGCCGGCCGTTTGCAAGTACCCTCAAAAGTTCTAACAAACACTCGGGCGAGTTCTTCCCAACTGTATATGCTGCCAGGTGCTAACTGAGTCAACCATGCTCTGGCCGAGCCTTCCAACATCAGAGGAAGGTGCTTCATGGCCACTTCATCATTGCCGCCACCGACCTGTACAGCCACTCGGTAATCCTCAAGCCAAGTGTCAGGCTTGGACTCACCGGTGAACTTGCTGACTCCAGTCGCCAACCTGAAGTTGGGAGGAATCACTGCAGCCCTGATGGCTCTGCTGAAGCACTCTGGACCTTAAACATGCACTCTGCTGCCAGTCGGGTGATCTCTGTCATGACCCTCTCCGTGTGCCCTGTTTCTGTCAACCAGACCTTGAACAAGAATAGATCTCACATCAAAGCCCGGCTCCCTGGGGTCGACTGGAATTCTTTGCCCGCCACTGTGAGGGCGCCTGTCATCGTGCTGCCGGGGCACATATGCCCACTCCTCGGGGGCGGTGTGGGCACTCGACAACGGTCATTGTGGTCGAGTCGGTGATCATACTGCTCGCGGTTTCTGTACTGATCTTGCCGGTACCCACGTCCCTCATGCCGCGGGTGCGATCTTCGGCTGTGAGCCGACTGAACTGTGTCTGCCATCGCAGATCTGCTATGAATTCTATTCCGCAACTGAGATACTGCTGTGTTCTGCTCTCCTGCCGCCCGAAGTAAAGCCCGGATCTGCATCAAACCTCTGCCAGCTTCCGACTGGGAAGGCTGAATCGACTCTGCTATTCGGGCTGCAGCTGTGAGATTTTGAATCGGAGTTCGGTATACCTGAGTTGGAGGCGGAAAAAGCTGTCGTCGACTGGACTCAGGAATCCACTGCCGAGCACGCTCGTCGAGTGCTTGTTGCATGTTTTTCCAGTCGAGTGCGCTCAGCCAAGTTGGCCAGGCGCGCCTCCTCCAAGGCCCGGGCCTTGGGGGTTTCTCCAATGATAGGAGTGTGAAGTGCATCCATATTGCGGCGGCGAAGCTCTTCCCTCTACTGCGAAGAAAGGGGCTCGGGGTGGTAATATTCGTGAACGCGCGACGGATCGCCGCCGCCATCGCCATCGTCGTCGCGGGGGAAGCCAGGAGGACTGCGGGGTCCGTTGACCATCAAGACTTCCGCCGCGGGATCGCTGCTGTCGCACTCGGATGCGGTCTCGACAGAGCCAGTCGAACAGGTCGTAGAGAGTTTCGTCGGGCTCGATTGCCGCGACTTGTGGGGTGGCCGACCGGCGGGCCACCGCGTGCCTCACCCACTGCTGGAGCCGCGACCGACCGGAACGCTTGCGTCGGCAAACAGCGGGGAGCGAGGACGCCACAGGAGCCGACCGATACTGAGTCGACGGCTGCTGAAGAAGGACGTCACGGACGCATGCGCGAAAGTGCGTCGCCCCGCGGATGGGGAGCGCCTCGACGTTGAGTGGAGCCTCTTGAAGCCAGGCGGAGTCGGCGACGAAAACAAGCGCGCCGAGACGGATCTCGCGTCCCTCAGCCATTCCTCCGCCGGAAACCATGACGATGGGAATCGGAAAAATCGCAACTTCACCAACAAGTCGCTAAGACACCTGCCCCACGGTGGGCGCCAACTGCCGTGGGTCTAAGACTGACAGTAGAATGGGGGGTAGGTATGAGGAGGCAAGATCCTAGCTATGGCGAAGTTGTACACATGAGTTTTACGAGTTCAGGCCCTTCGCGGAGGAAGTAATAGTCCTACGTCTCGGTGCCCGGAGGCGGTCGACTGGATTATGCGTGTGTGTGTGTTACAGGGGGTGCGAACCCTTGTGCCAGTGGAGGGGGGTGGCTTATATAGAGTGAGCCAGGACCCCAACCAGCCCACGTTACAAGGAGTTCAATGTACATAAACGGGGAGCGTTACAGGTAACGTCCATAATAAAGTGATATAAATGATCATTAAGTCTATGAGTAACGCCTGACCGTTGCTGTGTAGAGTGACTTTGTACCTCGAGTGACATAGAACCTTCCGAGTGGAATGCTTCTGGTCGAGTGGATTCTGTTATCCTTTGAATACTACTGACTTTAAGGTGATGTCCTAGGGGAGGGTGTTTAGGTCAGGCCTATGACCCTACCCTAGGTACATAGCTTCATCAAAGACCTTCTCACCCGTAGCGCTGCTTAAGTCCGACCGAATCATGTTAGCAATTGCCGCATTTTATGATTATGAAATTTGGCAAATGGATGTCAAAGCTGCATTCCTGAATGGATTTCTGGAAGAAGAGTTGTATATGATGCAACCTGAAGGTTTTATCGATCCAAAGGATGCTAACAAAGTGTGCAAGCTCCAGCGATCCATTTATGGACTGGTGCAAGCATCTCGGAGTTGGAATAAACGTTTTGATAGTGTGATCAAAGCATACGGTTTTATACAGACTTTTGGAGAAGCCTGTATTTACAAGAAAGTGAGTGAGAGCTCTGTAGCATTTCTAATATTATATGTGGATGACATATTGTTGATTGGAAATGATAGAATTTCTGGATAGCATAAAAGGATACTTGAACAAGAGTTTTTCTATGAAAGACCTTGGTGAAGCTGCTTACATATTGGGCATCAAGATCTATAGAGATAGATCAAGATGCTTAATTGGACTTTCACAAAGCACATACCTTGATAAAGTTTTGAAGAAGTTCAAAATGGATCAAGCAAAGAAAGGGTTCTTGCATGTGTTACAAGGTGTGAAGTTGGGTCAGACTCAATGCCCGACCACTGCAGAAGATAGAGAGAAAATGAAAGTCATTCCCTATGCTTCAGCCATAGGTTCTATCATGTATGCAATGCTGTGTACCAGACCTGATGTGTGCCTTGATATTAGTTTAGTAGGGAGGTACCAAAGTAATCCAGGAGTGGATCACTGGACAGCGGTCAAGAACATCCTGAAATACCTGAAAAGGACTAAGGATATGTTTCTTGTTTATGGACGTGACAAAGAGCTCGCCATAAATGGTTATGTCAAGATTAGGATTTGTCACTCCGATTGTCGGAGAGGTATCTCTGGGCCCTCTCGGTAATGCACATCATTATAAGCCCTGCAAGTAATGTAACTAATGAGTTAGTTGTGGGATGATGCATTACGGAACGAGTAAAGAGACTTGCCGATAACGAGGTTGAACTAAGTATGATGATACCAACGATCGAATCTCGGGCAAGTAACATACCGATGACAAAGGGAACAACGTATGTTGTTGTGCGATTTGACCGATAAAGATCTTCGTAGAATATGTAGGAACCAATATGAGCATCCAGGTTCCACTATTGGTTATTGAGTGGAGATGAGTCTCAGTTCTTGTCTACATAGTTCTCGAACCCGTAGGGTCCGCATGCTTAACGTTCGATGACGATATGTATTATGAGTTATGTGATTTGATGTACCGAAGGTTGTTCGGAGTCCCGGTTGTGATCACGAACATGACGAGGAGTCTCGAAATGGTCAATACATGAAGATTGATATATTGGAAGGTTATGTTTGGACACCGGAAAGGTTTTGGATAGGTTCGAGCATTTTCCAGAGTACCGGGGTTTACCGAAACCCCCCGGGGAGTTATTGGGCCTTAATGGGCCATGGTAGAAGATAGGAGGAGGCGGCCAAGTGGTGCTCCCCCCAAGCCCAATCCGAATTGGGGAGGGGGCCGGCCCCCCTTTCCTTCTCTCCCTCTTCCCTTCCTTCCCCCTCCTGGTTGGACTAGGAAAGGAGGGAAACCTACTCCTAGTAGGAGTAGGAATCCCCCCTTGGGGTGCGCCCTAGGAGGCCGGCCCTCCACTCCTTTATATACGGGGGAGGGGGCACCCCATAGACACACAAGTTGATTTCTTAGCCGTGTGCGGTGCCCCCCTCCACAGATTTCCACCTCGGTCATATTGTCGTAGTGCTTAGGCGAAGCCCTGCGTCGGTAACTTCATCATCACTGTCACCACGCCGTCGTGCTGACGAAACTCTCCCTCGGCCTCAGCTGGATCTAGAGTTCGAGGGACGTCACCGAGCTGAACGTGTGTAGATCGTGGAGGTGCCGTGCGTTCGGTACTTGATCGGTTGGATCGTGAAGACGTTCGACTACATCAACCGCGTTACTTAACGCTTCCGCTTTCGGTCAACGAGGGTACATGGACACACTCTCCCCACTCGTTGCTATGCATCTCCTAGATAGATCTTGCATGATTGTAGGAAAAAAATTAAAATACTGCGTTCCCCAACACGCCATGCCCGATTCCACCCCTTCGCCGGCCGGCGAGCCTCTCTGCCGGTAGATCCGACCATTCTAGCCCCGTTCCCGCCGGATCCCGTCCTGAAGGAGCACTTTCCAGTGCCGCCAGCCAGGAGCAGCAACTCCGCCGGCAGGAGACGCCCACCTTGACGCCATTGAAGCCGGTGCTCACCATGTCGTCCTCTCAGCCAGCCTCCTCGCCCTCGCACCCTCGCCCCAACCCAAGGTGAGCTCGCCTCTGCATCTTCCCTATGGCTGGTGATGGTATTGTACAAGTGCTGGGAGAAGCTGTCAAGCGTGCCGAACGCGTCGGAATTGCCAGGTGAAGTGAGAAGGTAGCTATAGAAGCTGGATTTGTGAAGTTTTAAGAAGCTAGATAGATTCCAAACACGCCCTTAGCCAAGGAGTCCAGTTTTCACAAGAGAACCAAACACATCAAGTGACGCTTCAACTCGATTCGTGAGAAGTTCAAGGATGGAGACATAGAAATTTGCAAAATACATACGGATCTGAATGTGGCAGACCCGTCGACTAAACCTCTTCCGCGGGCAAAACATGATCAACACCGAGACTCCATGGGTGTTAGATTCATGCTGCCAGAACTCATCTACTACTTCGCCCGTCTTGCTGGATCAAGAAGGCGAGGACGTCACCGAGCTGAACATGTGTTGAACGCGGAGGTGTCGTACGTTCGGTACTTTATCGGTTGGATCGCGAAGAAGTTCGACTACATCAACCGCGTTAATAAACACTTCCACTTACGGTCTACGAGGGTACGTAGACATACTCTCCCCCTCGTTGCTATGCATCTCCATGGATAGATCTTGCGTGTGCGTATAATTTTTTTGTTTTCCATGCAACGTTCCCCAACACCCCGTCCCCCTCCACCTATATATATGAGAGGAGGGGAGGGGTGCCACACACCACGATTCCCAAGCCGTGTGCCAGCGCCCCCTCTTCCTCTAGTTCATCATCCGCTCTAAACCGTTGTGCTTGGTGAAGCCCTGTGGAATAGTTTCACCACCACCGTCATCACGCCATCATGTTGCCGAAACTCATCTACTACTTCGCCTCTCTTGCTGGATCGAGAAGGCGAGGACATCATCAAGCTGAACGTGTGCTGAAAGCAGAGGTGTCGTACGTTCGGTGTTTGATCGGAACAAATCGTGAAGTTGTACGACTACATGAACCGCGTTGATAAACGCTTCCGCTTAGCGATCTACAAGGGTATGTAGTGAAGGAAATATGCCCTAAGCAATAATAAAGTTGTTATTTATATTTCCTTATATCATGATAAATGTTTATAATTCATGCTAGAATTGTATTAACCGGAAACTTGATACATGTGTCGATACATAGACAAAACACAGTGTCCCTAGTAAGCCTCTACTAAACTAGCTCGTTAATCAAAAATGGTTAAGTTTCCTAACCATAGACATGTGTTGTCATTTAATGAACGGGATCACATCATTAGGAGAATGATGTGATGGACAAGACCCATCCGTTAGCTTAGCATGATGATCGTTAAGTTTTATTGCTATTGCTTTCTTCATGTCATATATATATTCCTTTGACTATGAGATTGTGCAACTCCCGGATACCGGAGGAATACCTTGTGTGCTATCAAATGTCACAACGTAACTGGGTGATTATATAGATGCTCTACAGGTATCTCCGAAGGTGTTTGTTGGGTTGGCGTAGATCGAGATTAGGATTTGTACTCCGAGTATCGGAGAGGTATCTCTGGGCCCTCTCGGTAATACACATCATGATAAGCCTTGCAAGCAATGTGACTAATGAGTTAGTTGCGGGATGATGTATTATGGAATGAGTAAAGAGACTTGCCGGTAACGAGATTGAACTAGGTATGAAGATACCGACGATCGAATCCCGGGCAAGTAACATACCGATGACAAAGGGAATGACGTATGTTGTCATTGCGGTTTGACCGACAAAGATTTCGTAGAATATGTAGGAACCAATATGAGCATCTATGTTCCGCTGTTGGTTATTGACCGGAGATGTGTCTCGGTCATGTCTACATAGTTCTCAAACCCGTAGGGTCCGCACGCTTAACGTTCGATGATGATTTGTATTATGAGTTATGTGTTTTGGTGACGGAAGATTGTTCGGAGTCCCGAATGAGATCACGGACATGACGAGGAGTCTCAAAATGGTCGAGAGGTAAATATTGATATATTGGATGATAGTATTCGGACACCGGAAGTGTTTCGAAATGTACCGGAGTACCGGGGGGTTACCGGAACCCCCTGGGGGAATATTTGGGCCCTATGGGCCATAGGAGGGAGGCAAGGCAGCCCACAAGGGTGCCCCCCAAGGGAGGAGTCCAAATTGAACTAGGGGAGGGGGTGGCGCCCCCTTTCCTTCCCCTTCTCCCTCTCCCCCCCCTTCCCCCTCCGGTAAAAGGAAGGGGGGCCGAATTGGACTAGGAGCCCAATTGGGACTCCTCCCACTTGGGGCGCCCCTAGGTCGGCCTCCTACCCTCTCCCTCCTTTATATATGAGGGTGGGGAGGCACCTCTAAGACACACCAACAATTGTTAGCCGTGTGCGGCGCCCCCCTCCACAGTTTACGCCTCCGGTCATATTCACGTAGTGCTTAGGCGAAGCCCTGCGTGGATCACTTCACCATCACTATCACCACACCGTCGTGCTGACGGGACTCTCCCTTGACACTTTGCTGGATCAAGAGTTCGAGGAACGTCATCGAGCTGAACATGTGAAGAACTCGGAGGTGCCGTACGTTCGGTGCTTGATCGGTCGGAACGAGAAGAAGTTCGACTACATCAACCGCGTTGTCAAACGCTTCTGCTTTCGGTCTACGAGGGTACGTGGACACACTCTCCCCCTCTCGTTGCTATGCATCTCCTATGTAGATCTTGCGTGAGTGTAGGATTTTTTTTGAAATTGCATGCTACGTTTCCCAACATGTAGATGTTCTCCCCCTCTCGTAGCTATGCATCTCCATGGATAGATCTTGCGTGTGCATAGATTTCTTTTAATTTTCCATGCAACGTTCCCCAACACGAATATCTACTCAACTTTGGTACTCCCTTTATCCATGTATATAGGGCCTAATCTGTTTTCGAGGCTAACTTTGACCACATGTTAGAGCAATAATATATGACATGCAAGTTATTACACAAAGCATATCGTCAAATTCATACGCGAAAGGAGCTTCTAATGATATAATTTCCACATTATACATCTCATATACTATTAATCTTATCAATGGTCAAAGGCAGTCTCGAAAAACGCATGAAGCCCTATAGATATGGATGGAGAGGGTATAACAAACGGTTAGTCTACATACAAGTTGGCGTAGATTTCTTGAGTGACTACTTCTAATTTGATTGAGAAATAGACATTCATAGTTATTCAATCTTGTCCCTTTTAACTTGAGCAAAGAACCGTATTGGATGTTTTTTAGTGCCAAACTAGTTTTATGTCCAAGTCGACCCCCCCCCCTCCCACGCGCGCAAAAGTCTCAAACCATATGATATATTTTACAAAACCGAAATCATATGCATGGCGACGTTACCATGAACTGATAGAGGCCATGCATCCTTCTAGCCATTGAAGGGAATCTTAGGCATGGATTTAAGTTCTCACCACGAATTGGATGTACACGATGAACCTTGAAATTACACTATGCATTGGTTGTATGATGAGTTAGTGGTTGTTAGAGAAATTTGAACGAAATTGTAGTGATGACGATACTCACACGCAACGGGCCTCTAGTAGCTATTTTTTTGGGGTACCAGAATCTATCCATACTGATCGGAGGAGGATGTATATGCATATCACAATGTCCTCCATCATTACATTTGCGCTCATTTATGATACTCCAAAATGAATATGAGCCATCCATTTCTTTCAATCCAATGGATGGTCTCAATTGGTACTCCAAAGTGAGGACGAGAGAGTGCCAACCCAAAAAGTAATGGAGTACCTGAGTACATGGGTAAAAAGGTAATATACATAACAATTAATACTCCGAAGATAATTTATTTTCATTCCTCACCTTAATGTATTTACTTTTCTCTCGAGAAAACTCTGATCTATTCACCTTAATGTCTTTCGACTACTACAAACAAGTTATTCGACCTAACCCCACTAATCACTATAGAACCTCAATTATTCTTTCACTAGGATATGCGCCAATGGAAGCCATAATGGCACGCACCAGAGAACTAGACGACATTCAGGGCATGATCACCAAGCCATGGGGAGCGACAGCGACCAGGGGTGGTTGCTCGAGCGGCATCACCCGGGACATGATCATCAATAGTGCCACACGCTAATTGCGTGCCTGCGATCTCACATGTGGCCCCAACCTTGTAAGAGCTCATAGCCAAGATTTTTTTTATCACTGAAAGTGCAACTATCCTGGGTGGTTTTGGTAATTCCTAACAACATATAGCTCATTGAGCTAATGATATCTCAAGATAAATATTTCAGGAAAGCTCAATCATTGGCATGGCATGGATGAGAAATGTGGATCCCCCAAAATTCTAAGGACAGAAGATTGGCTCAAGCTCTAAAGCTCAAGACTCTACATTTTACTTTTAGTGATCCAAGATCACATTGAGTCCATAGGAAAAGCCAATACTATTAAAAGGGGAAGAGGTGTTGCTTAATGGCTTACTTGCTCAAAGTGCTTAGTGATATGCTCCAAAACCCTCAACCACTTTCTCATATCCACATATGTCCCAAACCAAAAGTCAAACTCGGCCCCACCAAAACTTTCTATCCGGCACCACCGAGTTCAGTTGACATAGACACTGCCACAAAACCCCAGTCACTTTGGTCCTACCAATAGGGATCTCGGTCTCACTGAGATGGGATTGCAAACTCTCTGTTTCCCTTCGTAATGTTTCGGTCCAACTGAGATGAGCGATCGGTCCCACCGAGTTCGCAATGCAAACTCTCTGTTTTCCTTTCGTAACGTTTCGGTCTCACCGAGATGAGAGAATCGGTCCCACCGAGTTTGCCTGACCAACTCTCTGTTAGCTTATTACCAAAATCGGTCCCACCGAGTTTGTGTAATCGGTCTCACCGAGATTACGTTATGCCCTAACCCTAATGAAATTAGTCCCACCGAGTTGACATGTCGGTCCCACCGAAAAGCCTAACATTCACATTTTGAACTAAATTGGTCTGACCGAGTTTCATTATTCGGTCCCACCGAGTTTGGTGATTTGTGTGTAACGGTTAGATTTTGTGTGGAGGCTATATATACCCCTCCACCCACTCTTCATTCGTGGGGAGAGCCATCAGCACATGCCTACACTTTCCATCATACATTTTCTGAGAGAGAACCACCTACTCATGTGTTGAGGTCAAGATATTCCATTCCAACCATATGAATCTTGATCTCTAGCCTTCTCCAAGTTGCTTTCCACTCAAATCATGATTTCACCAAATCCAAATCTGTGTGAGAGAGTTGAGTGTTGGGGAGACTATCATTTGAAGCACAAGAGCAAGGAGTTCATCATCAACACACCATCTATTACCTTTTGGAGAGTGGTGTCTCCTAGATTGGTTAGGTGTCACTTGGGAGCCTCCGTCAAGATTGTGGAGTTGAACCAAGGAGTTTGTACAGGCAAGGAGATCGCCTACTTCGTGAAGATCTACCCTAGTGAGGCAAGTCCTTCGTGGGCGATGGCCATGGTGGGATAGACAAGGTTGCTTCTTCGTGGACCCTTCATGGGTGGAGCCCTCCGTGGACTCGCGCAACCGTTACCCTTTGTGGGTTGAAGTCTCCATCAACGTGGATGTACGATAGCACCACCTATCGGAACCACGCCAAAAATCTCCGTGTCTACATTGCGTTTGCTCCCTCCAAACTCCTCCCTTTACCTTCATGTGCAATGTTTTACATTCCGCTGCTATACCCTTAGACTTGCATGTGTAGGTTGGTTGCTTGACTAGTGCTAAGTTGCTAAAATCTGCCAAGACTTAAAATTGGGAAAAGGCTAGATTTTATTTCGAAAAGTAGTCTAATCACCCCCCCTATAGACATACTTTCGATCCTACAAGTGGTATCAGAGCTACGGTCTCCATTTGCCTTGATTTCCATAGCTTTTGGTGATCATAGCCTTGGTTTCACAACCTAGGAGAGTATGGCGTCTAGCGAGGGAAATTACCACCGTAGAGGTCCTTACTTTGATGGTACTAATTTGCTAGTTGGAAGCATAAGATTAAAATGCATATTCTTGGACATAACCCCGCCGTTTGGGCTATTGTGTGTATTGGCTTGCAAGGTGAATTCTTTGATCGGAGAGAACCGAACCGTGAAGCTACCGCGGAACAGTTGAAGATGCTGCAATACAACGCTCAAGCTTGTGATATCCTCTTCAACAGATTGTGCCCCGAAGAATTCAACAAAATCAGTCGTCTTGAGAATGCAAAGGAAATTTGGGATACTTTGATTGATATGCACGAGGGTACCGACTCCGTCAAGGAACCCAAATTGGATGTGCTTCAAAGTCAACTTGACAAGTTCAAAATGAAGGATGGTGAAGGTGTCGCTGAAATGTACTCTAGGCTTGCTCTCATCACAAATGAGATTGCCAGCTTAGGGAGTGAAGAGATGACCGATAGATTCATCATCAAGAAGATCCTAAGAGCCTTGGATGGAAAATATGATACCGTGTGCACATTGATCCAAATGATGCCCAACTACAAAGATCTCAAGCCAACGGAAGTCATTGGAAGAATTGTTGCTCATGAGATGTCAGTTAAGGATAAGGAAGAGCTCCACAACAAGTCAAGTGGTGCTTACAAAGCCTCATGTGAAGCTCCCACATCATCAAGTGAGAAACAAATCTTCAATGAAGAATTGAGCCTAATGGTGAAGAACTTCAACAAGTTCTACAAGAGTAGAAGCAAGGAGAGAAGTTCCAAGTCAAGGTCCTACAATGACAAAAGATCTTCAAGTCGTGAACGAAATTGCTACAATTGTGGAAGACCCGGACACTACTCAAATGAGTGTATGGCTCCCTACAAAAGAAGAGAAGATTCTCCCAAAAGAAGAAGTAGAAGAGAAGAATCGCCACCAAGAGAGAGAAGGAGTAGAGATGATCGTTATGAATGTAGAACCTCTCGAAGAAGCAAGGATTCGGAAAGGAAGGACAAATCATCAAGGAGCTACACAAAGCGAAGACATCAAGCTCACGTTGGTGAATGGGTATCCGGCTCCGACTCCGACCATCACTCCGAAAGAAGTTATCACTCCGACTCCGAATATACTCAAGATGAAGGTGTTGCCTGTCTAGCACTTGTGTCAACCAACTCCTACGACATATTTGACTCACCAAATGAAGGAATTGGAAAATGCTTCATGGCTAAAGACCCAAAGGTATCACACCCCGAGTATGTTGATTTCAATAGTGATGAAGATGATTTGCTAGGAGATGATGATTTACTTGTTGATAACTCTAGTTATGAAAACTATGATGAACTTGCTATTAATCATGCCAATCAAGATTAAACGAATGACGATGATAAGAAGGAGATTGAGCATCTAACTAAAGAACTAAACACTCTTAAGTTAGCTCATGAAACTACCTAGGAAGATCATCGAGAACTTTTAAAGACTCATGAGAAGCTATGCTTTGAAAAGATCAACCTTGAGCAAGAGCATGAGTTATTAAAAGCAATCAATGATGATCTTCGCAAGAGAAGCTCTTCTTACATTGCCAAGCGTTTACTCTTGTCTACTTACATGCCACAAGTAAAATCTAGCAACAAGAGTAAGAAAGATTCTTCATCTAGTAGTAACAATAATCATGCTAAATCCAATGTTGTTGCTTCTAGTAGTTCTCTTGATTCCACTAATGATCCTATTAGCCAAGTTACACTTGAGCAAGAAAATAGCTTATTGAAGGGAATTATAGAGAAAGGTGTTTACAAGAACCTTGCTGGAAGTAAGCAATTTGAGGAAATTCTACGCAAGCAAGGAAGACACCGGAAGAATCAAGGTGTTGGTTTTGAACGGAAGTTCAATGCCAATGGAGTTGAGTGGGAAGAAGATCAATACCCCAAGATGAAGTTTGTTCCTCAACAAGAGAAGTATGATCCTACTTCTTTCCAAGGAACACAAGCTCAAGATGATCTTCCACCACAAGACCACAAGCAAAAAGGCAAGGACAAGCTTCAAGAGGAGATTGATGCATTTGAAGAAGTTCTCAAAGCCTTGGTCAAGTGGGTTCTTAAGACTACATCAAGTTCCACTACATCAGGTACGACTACAACTCCACGGATTCCCATCAAGATGGTGTGGATCCCGAAGAAGAAGAACTAGAGAGTTCTTGAGGGTGACTCCGCCAACATACTTCACTCATATTCTTTGGTGAGGACATGTGCAAAAAACTTCCACATCTTGCACTAGTTCAAGGAGTCACAAACCCTCTTGTTGGTAAGACAAAGGACAAGGTAACCTAATGCTTTCATGGACATCATCTATGTGTACATGACTCTATGTCTATGGATATCCTTGTTTGTTCCTTGTGGGACTAACCCCTGTAGGTATTGAAAGTGCAACTCACTCCAATGGATTGCTCCAAATGATCTACATCGACATTGAGCGTCCACATCTTCAACACCTACATGAAGTCATCATCGACAAAACCCAAGGTTAGTTCATCCCTCTTAGGGGGGATATCACATCTAGGGGGAGCTTTACTCTAATCAATTGAGCTAAAGCAACTCTAATGATGTGAACACAACAATGCTTTATGTAAAAGTGGTAACCCCACTTGTGCTTAAACGATGAGTATGACCTATGATCAAATGTTCTCATTTGACTCCTAAGTCAATATACTCATATATAGATGACCTAGTCATCGCCAATTGCTTGATAGATGCTAGAGTGTTTGTGCATGCTTTGTCACATATTTCATTTGCCATTTTATTGTGTGAGCATGTTGGTTGCATATTTTACTCATTCGAGGACATCCATTTGTTGTTTTGATTGTTTGGCTTTTTCTATTTTGCCAAATGGATGGACAAGAATGCCTAAGAACTCCCTCTAGCTATTTATGCTTTTCTCGTCTCAAACTCTATTCATGCTACATCACAAAGTTTGATCAAGTCAGATTCGAACCACTCTGTGTGAGGAGCACTCAGAGTCCCCGATTTGTCATAGACTTAAACTTCCAAAACCTCTTTGTGCATTTCGGTATGACCGAGTCATCCACTTCGGTCACACCGAGTTCACTAAGTTGATCTAGGTTTTCCATCTCGGTGCAACCAATTTGAACCCTTCGGACACACTGAGTTGCAGTAACCGCTTGCAATTCTGCATCTCGGTGCCACCGAGTTGTTCCACTCGGTCACACCGACAGGGTCGGGATATATAAACCCACGGGTGAGATTTTGGAAATTTCTTCAAAATCCTCAGCCCGCGCGTGTGTCCTGCTCTGCCTTCTCGGGTCTCTGGATCATCTCCTCACTGCCAGCGACCTCCCGCTGCTGGTTTCCATCACCGTCAACAGAAATCTGCTCCGCCGTTGCCGCCGTAGCGAACTCCCGTCGAACTAGGGTATGGGTTCGACTCTTTGTGCTAATTCCTTACTCCGATTCATAGCACATTGCTTTGCCATGATATTTACCACGTATGAGAACAATCTATCCACAGAAAACATCCTTTAGGTTTTATTTGATTTGAAAATTTAGGGTTAGGTCTCCGCCAAACTCATCTCGGACCGACCGAGTTGTAGAAATCGGTCTCACCGACTTGGCTTAGGCCATTGCACATGCGTTTCGGTCTAACCAAAAATTGCAAATCGGTGCGACCGAGCTCGACACTCTGTGAAACCCTAGCAATCTCGGTGCCACCGAACTGTCACTCGGTCTGACTGTGTTCACTAGTTGAGGCTCCAAAAATTGCTTCGGTATCACCGAGTTTACCAAATCGGTAGCTCCGAAATGCTTTCTGTGGAGAACTAAAACTAAGTTTTGAATCATCTGTTTTGCAAAAACTCTGCACTTTGTGATGCTCATCCACTCTACCTCATCTACATCTATTCACAGGGTTTGTTGTCAGTGTGTTTGCCAAGATGTCTGACCAGAGTGACAGTCAGAACAGATCTGAAGAACAAGTGCAATTGAGTGAGAGTTCTGATCCCTCAAGCAGCTATGATGAGGGCAGCAGGAGCACACCTAGTAACTTACCCAAGGCAGCCACCAGATCAAGAAAGAAGAGAACCTCAGACTCTGAGGATGAGGACTATGTGGCTGTTGAGGATGAGGCCACCTCAAGGAAGAAAGTGTTGAAGAAAGAATATGGCACAGCTGCCACAACTAAGCCAGGGTTGCACAAGAAGGCACCTGCCAGAAGAGAATCCCAATGTCAAAGCCAAGGAAAGTTCCAATAGGAGAAACCATTAAATTCACCATAGAATCAGATGATGGTGAAGTAGTTGGAGATGACAAGAAGAAAAAGAGGGCAAGAACCACAACTGCAAAAGTTCTTGGAAAATCAACTATGGTAAGAGATCCAGAAGAAGAGGAAGAGGAAGAGGATGCTGCTCCAGCTCCCAAGTCTCAGAAGCTTATGGGAGAAGCTATCAAGTCAGGGGCTGCAACATCAAAGCCCAAGCCTACTCCCAAAGCAACAACTCAAGCTCATAAACGCCCTAAGCCTAAGAGAACCACCAGAAACATTCCTGCTGAAGAAAAGAACAAGGCCCCAGTGCCCCAAGCTGAAGAAGAGGATGATGAAGCCCTAGTGCTAAGGAAACCGAAACCCAAGATTCCAGACCACAATGATGCTCATCCAGTAGCTGAAGACATGCACATCAGGAAAGATGCTGGACTAAGATTATGGAGACAATCTGGTCCCTATGCTGTGAGGAGGAGGACTGCAGTTGATTACAGGTTTCATACCAAAGAACAACAAGACTTCTATGAGACTATCTTGCTTGACAAGAAGCCAATTGTTTGTGACATGAGATGGGTTGATTGGGATTACATCAAGGAGAAAGAAGATCACTTCCCATGAGTATATGACAGCTTCAAAGTATGTGGAGTTGATAAGTTTGTTGGTCAGAGACTCACCAAATGGAATGATGAGCTAATCATGCAGTTTTACTCCACTGCTCACTTCTATTCAGATGGAAGGATAGTATGGATGTCTGGAGGTACAAGGTACCAATCAACAGTTGAAGAATGGGCTGAATTGATCAATGCTCCAGAAGAACATGAGGATGACTTGGATGTGTATGCCAAGAAGAAGAAAGACCACAACTCTATGGCAAACATGTACAAAGAGATCCCTGATAAAGCTTTGGAGACACACAAGCTTGGATCTGTACATTATCTGTTGTCTGGTCTGCCTACTATCAACACCATCCTAAGGCACACTTTGCTACCCAAGTCTGGAGATCACAAGATGATTAGAGGACATTCCATCAACTTGCTGCAACTATTTGATGTCCCTCAAAAGTTCAAGGTCATGAGTCTGATTGTAGAGACAATCAAGAGGACAGCTGCTGACCAGAAGAGATCTTGTGGGTATGCTCCACATATTCAGGACTTCATCAACTTCAAGATGGGCACATGAACTTACTTGTTGGACAAGGAGCATCTACCTCTATATCCTGAATTTGAAGACAATAAAGTTGTGATGAATGAGGATGAACCATCATCAGCTCAAGCACAAGAGAAGAGAGCTAAAGCTAAGGCACAGAAAGCTGCCAAGATGCCAAGTGTTGAGGAAGCATCTCAAGTTTTCCTGAAGAGCAAGCAAGATCAGCTATCATATCTGATCCAATCTACTTTGAGGATTGAGAAGGGCTTGGCCACCCTAACTAAGAATCAGGAGAGCTTGGAGAGGATCATAGAAACAAAATTTTATGATCTTGATCTGAAGGTTACTGAGATACAAACAGCAGTTGAGCAGCTCCAGGAGGAAGCAGAGGAGAGGAAAGGGAAGGCAACTACTGATGCTTTTCAGCAAGTGCCTAGAGGTCAGAGGTCTACTATAGTGCCAGTATCAGATACTAGAGCTACAGCGTCAGCACCACCAGCTACAGCTTCAGTGCCACCTGTTGGGAACGTAGTAATTTCAAAAAATTCCTACGCACACGCAAGATCATGGTGATGCATAGCAACGAGAGGGGAGAGTGTTGTCCACGTACCCTCGTAGACCGAAAGCGGAAGCGTTAGCACAACGCGGTTGATGTAGTCGTACGTCTTCACGATCCGACCGGTCAAGTACCGAACGCACGACACCTCCGATTTCAGCACACGTTCAGCCCGATGACGTCCCTCGAACTCCGATCCAGCCGAGTCTTGAGGGAGAGTTTCGTCAGCACGATGGCGTGGTGACGATGATGATGTTCTACCGACGCATGGCTTCACCTAAGCACCGCTACAGTATTATCGAGGTGGACTATGGTGGAGGGGGGCACCGCACACGGCTAAAAGATCAATGATCAATTGTTGTGTCTTTGGGGTGCCCCCTGCCCTCGTATATAAAGGAGCAAGGGGGGGAGAGGCGGCCGGCCAGGAGAGGGGCGCGCAAGGAGGAGTCCTACTCCCCCTCCCTTCCTTGTTGGATTAGGAGAAGGGGGAAAGAGGAGGAGGAGAAGAAGGAAAGGGGGCGCCCCCCCTCCTTGTCCAATTCGGACTAGAGGGGGAGGGGGCATGCCGCCTGCCCTGGCCGCCCCTCCTCTTCTCCACTAAGGCCCATGTAGGCCCATTAATCCCCCGTGGGGTTCCGGTAACCCTCCGGTACTCCGGTATATATCCGATAACCCCCGGAACCATTCCGGTGTCCGAATATAGTCATCGAATATATCAATATTCATGTCTCGACCATTACGGGACTCCTCGTCATGTCCGTGATCACATCCAGGACTCTGAACTACCTTCGGTACATCAAAACATATAAACTCATAATATAACTATCATCGAAACTTTAAGCGTGCGGACCCTACGGGTTCGAGAACTATGTAGACATGACCGAGACACGTCTCCGGTCAATAACCAATAGCGGAACCTGGATGCTCATATTGGCTCCCACATATTCTACGAAGACCTTTATCGGTCAAACCGCATAACAACATACGTTGTTCCCTTTGTCATCGGTATGTTACTTGCCCGAGATTCGATCGTCGGTATCTCAATACCTAGTTCAATCTCGTTACCGGCAAGTCTCTTTACTCATTCCGTAATACATCATCCCGCAACTAACTCATTAGTTGCAATGCTTGCAAGGCTTAAGTGATGTGCATTACCGAGTGGGCCCAGAGATACCTCTCCGACAATCGGAGTGACAAATCCTAATCTCGAAATACACCAACCCAACAAGTACCTTTGGAGACACCTGTAGAGCACCTTTATAGTCACCCAGTTACGTTGTGACGTTTGGTAGCACACAAAGTGTTCCTCCGGTAAACGGGAGTTGCATAATCTCATAGTCATAGGAACATGTATAAGTCATGAAGAAAGCAATAGCAGAATACTAAACGATCGTGTGCTAAGCTAACGGAATGGGTCAAGTCAATCACATCATTCTCCTAATGATGTGATCCCGTTAATCAAATGACAACTCATGTCTATGGCTAGGAAACATAACCATCTTTGATCAACGAGCTAGTCAAGTCGAGGCATACTAGTGACACTCTGTTTGTCTATGTATTCACACAAGTATTATGTTTCCGGTTAATACAATTCTAGCATGAATAATAAACATTTATCATGATATAAGGAAATAAATAATAACTTTATTATTGCCTCTAGGGCATATTTCCTTCAGTCTCCCACTTGCACTAGAGTCAATAATCTAGATTACACAGTAATGATTCTAACACCCATGGAGCCTTGGTGCTGATCATGTTTTGCTCGTGGAAGAGGCTTAGTCAACGGGTCTGCAACATTCAGATCCGTATGTATCTTGCAAATTTCTATGTCTCCCACCTGGACTAGATCCCGGATGGAATTGAAGCGTCTCTTGATGTGCTTAGTTCTCTTGTGAAATCTGGATTCCTTCGCCAAGGCAATTGCACCAGTATTGTCACAAAAGATTTTCATTGGACCCGATGCACTAGGTATGACACCTAGATCGGATATGAACTCCTTCATCCAAACTCCTTCATTTGCTACTTCCGAAGCAGCTATGTACTCCGCTTCACACGTAGATCCCGCCACAACGCTTTGTTTAGAACTGCACCAACTGACAGCTCCACCGTTCAATGTAAACATGTATCCGGTTTGCGATTTAGAATCATCCGGATTAGTGTCAAAGCTTGCATCGACGTAACCATTTACGACTAGCTCTTTGTCACCTCCATAAACGAGAAACATATCCTTAGTCCTTTTTAGGTATTTCAGGATGTTCTTGACCGCTGTCCAGTGATCCACTCCTGGATTACTTTGGTACCTCCCTGCTAAACTTATAGCAAGGCACACATCAGGTCTGGTACACAGCATTGCATACATGATAGAGCCTATGGCTGAAGCATAGGGAACATCTTTCATCTTCTCTCTATCTTCTGCAGTGGTCGGGCATTGAGTCTTACTCAACTTCACACCTTGTAACACAGGCAATAACTCTTTCTTTGCTTGATCCATTTTGAACTTCTTCAAAACTTTGTCTAGGTATGTGCTTTGTGAAAGTCCAATTAAGCGTCTTGATCTATCTCTATAGATCTTGATGCCCAATATATATGCAGCTTCACCGAGGTCTTTCATTGAAAAACTCTTATTCAAGTATCCCTTTATGCTATCTAGAAATTCTATATCATTTCCAATCAGTAATATGTCATCCACATATAATATCAGAAACGCTACAGAGCTCCCACTCACTTTCTTGTAAATACAGGCTTCTCCAAAAGTCTGTATAAAACCGAATGCTTTGATCACACTATCAAAGCGTTTATTCCAACTCCGAGAGGCTTGCACCAGTCCATAAATGGATCGCTGGAGCTTGCACACTTTGTTAGCTCCTTTTGGATCGACAAAACCTTCCGGTTGCATCATATACAACTCTTCTTCTAGAAATCCATTCAGGAATGCAGTTTTGACATCCATTTGCCAAATTTCATAATCATAAAATGCGGCAATTTCTAACATGATTCGGACAGACTTAAGCATCGCTACGGGTGAGAAAGTCTCATCGTAGTCAATCCCTTGAACTTGTCGAAAACCTTTTGCAACAAGTCGAGCTTTATAGACAATAACATTACCGTCAGCGTCAGTCTTCTTCTTGAAGATCCATTTATTCTCAATGGCTTGCCGATCATCGGGCAAGTCAACCAAAGTCCACACTTTGTTCTCATACATGGATCCCATCTCAGATTTCATGGCCTCAAGCCATTTTGCGGAATCTGGGCTCACCATCGCTTCTTCATAGTTCGTAGGTTCGTCATGGTCCATTAACATAACCTCTAGAACAGGATTACCGTACTACTCTGGTGCGGATCTCACTCTGGTTGACCTACGAGGTTCAGTAACAACTTGATCTGAAGTTTCATGATCATCATCATTAACTTCCTCACTAATTGGTGTAGGTGTCACAGGAACCGGTTTCTGTGATGAACTACTTTCCAATAAGGGAGCAGGTACAGTTACCTCATCAAGTTCTACTTTCCTCCCACTCACTTCTTTCGAGAGAAACTCCTTCTCTAGAAAGATTCCAAATTTAGCAACAAATGTCTTGCCTTCGGATTTGTGATAGAAGGTGTACCCAACAGTCTCTTTTGGGTATCCTATGAAGACACATTTCTCCGATTTGGGTTCGAGCTTATCAGGTTGAAGCTTTTTCACATAAGCGTCGCAGCCCCAAACTTTAAGAAACGACAACTTTGGTTTCTTGCCAAACCACAGTTCATAAGGTGTCGTCTCAACGGATTTCGATGGTGTCCTATTTAACGTGAATGCAGTCGTCTCTAAAGCATAACCCCAAAAAGATAGCGGTAAATCAGTAAGAGACATCATAGATTGCACCATATCTAGTAAAGTATGATTACGACGTTCGGACACACCATTACGCTGTGGTGTTCTGGGTGGCGTGAGTTGCGAAACTATTCCGCATTGTTTCAAATGAAGACCAAACTCGTAACTCAAATATTCTCCTCCATGATTAGATCGTAGAAACTTTATTTTCTTGTTACGATGATTTTCAACTTCACTCTGAAATTCTTTGAACTTTTCAAATGTTTCAGACTTATGTTTCATTAAGTAGATATATCCATATCTGCTCAAATCATCTGTGAAGGTGAGAAAATAACAATATCCGCCGCGAGCCTCAACATTCATCGGACCACATACATCTGTATGTATGATTTCCAACAAATTTGTTGCTCGCTCCATAGTTCCGGAGAACGGCGTTTTAGTCATCTTGCCGATGAGGCACGGTTTGCAAGTACCAAGTGATTCATAATCAAGTGGTTCCAAAAGTCCATCAGTATGGAGTTTCTTCATGCGCTTTACACCGATATGACCTAAACGGTAGTGCCACAAATAAGTTGCACTATCATTATCAACTCTGCATCTTTTGGCTTCAATATTATGGATATGTGTATCACTACTATCGAGATTCAACAAAAATAGACCACTCTTCAAGGGTGCATGACCATAAAAGATATTACTCATATAAATAGAACAACCATTATTCTCTGATTTAAATGAATAACTATCTCGCATCAAACAAGATCCAGATATAATGTTCATGCTCAACGCTGGCACCAAATAACAACTATTCAGGTCTAAAACTAATCCCGAAGGTAGATGTAGAGGTAGCGTGCCGACCGCGATCACATCGACTTTGGAACCATTTCCCACACGCATCGTCACCTCATCCTTAGCCAATCTTCGCTTAATCCGTAGTCCCTGTTTCGAGTTGCAAATATTAGCAATAGAACCAGTATCAAATACCCAGGTGCTACTGCGAGCATTAGTAAGGTACACATCAATAACATGTATATCACATATACCTTTGTTCACCTTGCCATCCTTCTTATCCGCCAAATACTTGGGGCAGTTCCGCTTCCAGTGACCAGTCTACTTGCAGTAGAAGCACTCAGTCTCAGGCTTAGGTCCAGACTTGGGTTTCTTCTCCTGAGCAGCAACTTGCTTGCTGTTCTTCTTGAAGTTCCCCTTCTTCTTCCCTTTGCCCTTTTTCTTGAAACTGGTGGTCTTGTTGAGCATTAACACTTGATGCTCCTTCTTGATTTCTACCTCCGCAGCCTTTAGCATTGCGAAGAGCTCGGGAATCGTCTTATCCATCCCTTGCATGTTATAGTTCATCATGAAGCTCTTGTAGCTTGGTGGCAGTGATTGAAGAATTCTGTCAATGACGCTATCATCCGGAAGATTAACTCCCAGTTGAATCAAGTGATTGTTATACCCAGACATTTTGAGTATATGCTCACTGGCAGAACTATTCTCCTCAATCTTGCAGCTGTAGAACTTATTGGAGACTTCATATCTCTCAATCCGGGCATTTGCTGGAAATATTAACTTCAACTCCTGGAACATCTCATATGCTCCATGACGTTCAAAACGTCGTTGAAGTCCCGGTTCTAAGCCGTAAAGCATGGCACACTGAACTATTGAGTAGTCATCAGCTTTGCTCTGCCAGACGTTCATAACATCTGGTGTTGCTCCTGCAGCAGGTCTGGCACCTAGCGGTGCTTCCAGGACGTAATTCTTCTGTGCAGCAATGAGGATAATCCTCAAGTTACGGACCCAGTCCGTGTAATTGCTACCATCATCTTTCAACTTTGCTTTCTCAAGGAACGCATTAAAATTCAATGGAACAACAGCACGGGTCATCTATCTACAATCAACATAGACAAGCAAAATACTATCAGGTACTAAGTTCATGATAAATTTAAGTTCAATTAATCATATTATTTAAGAACTCCCACTTAGATAGACATCCCTCTAATCCTCTAAGTGGTCACGTGATCCAAATCAACTAAACCATGTCCGATCATCACGTGAGATGGAGTAGTTTCAATGGTGAACATCACTATGTTGATCATATCTACTATATGATTCACGCTCGACCTTTCGGTCTCCGTGTTCCGAGGCCATATCTGTTATATGCTAGGCTCGTCAAGTTTAACCTGAGTATTCTGCATGTGCAACTGTTTTGCACCCGTTGTATTTGAACGTAGAGCCTATCACACCCGATCATCACGTGGTGTCTCAGCACGAAGAACTTTCGCAACGGTGCATACTCAGGGAGAACACTTATACCTTGATAATTTAGTGAGAGATCATCTTATAATGCTACCGTCAATCAAATCAAGATAAGATGCATAAAAGATAAACATCACATGCAATCAATATAAGTGATATGATATGGCCATCATCATCTTGTGCTTGTGATCTCCATCTTCGAAGCACCGTCATGATCACCATCGTCACCGGCGCGACACCTTGATCTCCATCGTAGCATCGTTGTCGTCTCGCCAATCTTATGCTTCTACGACTATCGCTACCGCTTAGTGATAAAGTAAAGCATTACAGGGCGATTGCATTGCATACAATAAAGCGACAACCATATGGCTCCTGCCAGTTGCCGATAACTCAGTTACAAAACATGATCATCTCATACAATAAAATTTAGCATCATGCCTTGACCATATCACATCACAACATGCCCTGCAAAAACAAGTTAGACGTCCTCTACTTTGTTGTTGCAAGTTTTACGTGACTGCTACGGGCTGAGCAAGAACCGTTCTTACCTATGCATCAAAACCACAACGATAGTTCCTCAAGTTAGTGTTGTTTTAACCTTCTCAAGGACCGGGCGTAGCCACACTTGGTTCAACTAAAGTTGGAGAAACTGACACCCGCCAGCCACCTGTGTGCAAAGCACGTCGGTAGAACCAGTCTCGCGTAAGCGTACGCGTAATGTCGGTCCGGGCCGCTTCATCCAACAATACTGCCAAACCAAAGTGTGACATGCTGGTAAGCAGTATGACTTGTATCGCCCACAACTCACTTGTGTTCTACTCATGCATATGACATCTACGCATAAAACCAGGCTCGGATGCCACTGTTGGGGAACGTAGTAATTTCAAAAAAATTCCTACGCACACGCAAGATCATGGTGATGCATAGCAACGAGAGGGGAGAGTGTTGTCCACGTACCCTCGTAGACCGAAAGCGGAAGCGTTAGCACAACGCGGTTGATGTAGTCGTACGTCTTCACGATCCGACCAATCAAGTACCGAACGCACGGCACCTCCGAGTTCAGCACACGTTCAGCCCGATGACGTCCCTCGAACTCCGATCCAGCCGAGTGTTGAGGGAGAGTTTCGTCGGCACGACGACGTGGTGATGATGATGATGTTCTACCGACGCAGGGCTTCGCCTAAGCACCGCTATAGTATTATCGAGGTGGACTATGGTGGAGGGGGGCACCGCACACGGCTAAAAGATCAATGATCAATTGTTGTGTCTTTGGGGTGCCCCCCTGCCACCGTATATAAAGGAGCAAGGGGGAGAGGCGGCCGGCCATGAGAGGGGCGCGCCAGGAGGAGTCCTACTCCCACCGAGAGTAGGACTCCCTCCCTTCCTTGTTGGATTAGGAGAAGGGGGGAAAGAGGAGGAGGAGAAGAAGGAAAGGGGGGCGCCGCCCCCCCCCCCTTGTCCAATTCGGACTAGAGGGGGAGGGGCGCGCGGCCTGCCCTGGCCGCCCCTCCTCTTCTCCACTAAGGCCCATGTAGGCCCATTAATCCCCCGGGGGGGTTCCGGTAAACCTCCGGTACTCCGGTATATATCAGATAACCCCCGGAACCATTCCGGTGTCCGAATATAGTCGTCCAATATATCAATCTTCATGACTCGACCATTTCGAGACTCCTCGCCATGTCCGTGATCACAACCGGGACTCCGAACTACCTTCGGTACATCAAAACATATAAACTCATAATATAACTATCATCGAAACTTTAAGTGTGCGGACCCTACGGGTTCGAGAACTATGTAGACATGACCGAGACACGTCGCCGGTCAATAACCAATAGCAGAACCTGGATGCTCATATTAGCTCCCACATATTCTACGAAGATCTTTATCGGTCAAACCGCATAACAACATACGTTGTTCCCTTTGTCATCGGTATGTTACTTGCCCGAGATTCGATCGTCGGTATCTCAATACCTAGTTCAATCTCGTTACCGGCAAGTCTCTTTACTCGTTCTGTAATACATCATCCCACAACTAACTCATTAGTTGCAATGCTTGCAAGGCTTAAGTGATGTGCATTACCGAGTGGGCCCAGAGATACCTCTCCGACAATCGGAGTGACAAATCCTAATCTCGAAATATGCCAACCCAACAAGTACCTTTGGAGACACATGTAGAGCACCTTTATAATCACCCAGTTACGTTGGGATGTTTGGTAGCACACAAAGTGTTCCTCCGGTAAACGGGAGTTGCATAATCTCATAGTCATAGGAACATGTATAAGTCATGAAGAAAGCAATAGCAAAATACTAAACGATCATGTGCTAAGCTAACGGAATGGGTCAATTTAATCACATCATTCTCCTATGATGTGATTCCGTTAATCAAATGACAACTCATGTCTATGGCTAGGAAACATAACCATCTTTGATCAACGAGCTAGTCAAGTAGAGGCATACTAGTGACACTCTGTTTGTCTATGTATTCACACAAGTATTATGTTTCCGGTTAATACAATTCTAGCATGAATAATAAACATTTATCATGATATAAGGAAATAAATAATAACTTTATTATTGCCTCTAGGGCATATTTCCTTCACCACCTCCAGCAGCCACTCCACCAGCTCCAACTACATCAACAGATGCCTTCGTCCTTGGAGTCCTATCTACACCACCTCTCGAAGACCAAGCCTCAGAGACGCATAGCACTATGCATTTTTGAACTTTTTGGTAACTTGTTGCCAAAGGGGGAGAAATGTATATATCATAGGCTTCGAGAGAGAGTGTTTTGCTTCTTTCTCTCTCTTGCTTTTGGTTGAACTTTTTGTGTGCTTGGTTGATACTCTATGTCTGTGTGAGATACTTGTTTGATCATGTGTTTGATCATATGCTACTTTAATGCTTGCTTGGATGATATTATCTCTTTTATCTCTTATATGATCATTCACTTTGCTTGGTGATGAGTGCATGCTTTTAATTTCCATCATTTTGAGCGCTCCACCAAGATGTATGTGACATGGAAGAGTAACCCATGATCCTAATCGATTGTGCATTTGCATTCAAAAGCAAATTTTAAATAATGCACAAATTTAGGGGGAGCTCTTGCTTATCGCATACTTCTCAAAGCGACGATGTATTTCAATCTTATGATTATTTGTCGAAGCTTTGATCTATATGTTGTCATCAATTACAAAAAAGGGGGAGATTGAAAGTGCAACTATCCCTGGGTGGTTTTGGTAATTCCTAACAACATATAGCTCATTGAGCTAATGATATCTCAAGATAAATATTTCATGAAAGCTTGGTACGTCCATTTTGCATGATGCTTTTATATCGATATTTATTGCATTATGGGCTGTTATTATATGTTATGTCACAATACTTATGCCTATTCTCTCTTATTTTACAAGGTTTATATGAAAAGGGAGAATGCCGGCAGCTGGAGTTCTGGACTGGAAAAGGAGCAAATATTAGAGACCTATTCTGCACAACTCCAAAAGTCCTGAAACTCCACGAAAGTTAGTTTTGGAATTAATAAAAAATAGTGGTAAAAGAATCCACCAGAGGGGGCCCGCACCCTGGCCACGAGGGTGGGGGCGCTCCCTACCCCCTTGGGTGCGCCCCTTGCCTCGTGGGCCTACTGGCAGGCCTCCGATGCCCATCTTCTGCTATATGAAGTCTTTTACCCTGGAAAAAAATCAGAAGCAAGCTTTCGGGACGAAACACCGCCACCACAAGGCGGAACCTTGGCGGAACCAATCTAGGGCTCCGGCGGACCTGTTCTGCCGGGGAAACTTCCCTCTGAGAGGGGGAAATCATCGCCATCATCATCACCAACAATCCTCTCATCGGGAGGGGGTCAATCTCCATCAACATCTTCACCAGCACCATCTCATCTAAAACCATAGTTCATCTCTTGTATCCAATCTTTGTCCCAAAGCCTCAGATTGGTACATGTGGGTTGCTAGTAGTGTTGATTACTCCTTGTAGTTGATGCTAGTTGGTTTATTTGGTGGAAGATCATATGTTCAGATCCTTAATGCATATTAATACCCCTCTGATTTTGAACATGAATATGATTTGTGAGTAGTTACGTTTGTTCCTGAGGACTTGGGAGAAGTCTTGCTATAAGTAGTCATGTGAGTTTGGTATTCGTTCGATATTTTGATGAGATGTATGTTGTCTTTCCTCTAGTGGTGTTATGTGAACGTCGACTACATGACACTTCACCATTGTTTGGGCCTAGAGGAAGGCATTGGGAAGTAATAAGTAGATGATGGGTTGCTAGAGTGACAGAAGCTTAAACCCTAGTTTATGAGTTGCTTCGTAAGGGGCTGATTTGGATCCATATGTTTCATGCTATGGTTAGGTTTACCTTAATACTTCTTTTGTAGTTGCGGGTGCTTGCAATAGGGGTTAATCATAAGTGGGATGTTTGTCCAAGAAAGGGCTGTACCAAGCACCGGTCCACCCACATACCAAATTATCAAAGTAACGAACGTGAATCATATGAGCGTGATGAAAACTAGCTTGACGATAATTCCCATGTGTCCTCGGGAGTGTTTTCCTACATATAAGAGTTTGTCCAGGATTGTCCTTTGCTACAAAAGCATTGGGCCATCTTGCTGCACCTTATTTACCTTCATTACTGTTGCCAGTTACAAATTACCTTATCACAAAACTATCTGTTACCGATAATTTCAGTGCTTGCAGAGAATACCTTACTGAAAACCGCTTGTCATTTCCTTCTGATCCTCGTTGGGTTCGAAACTCTTACTTATCAAAAGGACTACGATAGATCCCCTATACTTGTGGGTCATCAAGACTCTTTTCTGGCGCTGTTGCTGGGGAGTGAAGCGCCTTTGGTAGGTGGAATTTGGTAAGGAAAAATTTATATAGTGTGCTGAAATTTACTGTCACTTGTTACTATGGAACATAATCCTTTGAGGGGCTTGTTCGGGGTATCTTCACCCCGACCAGTAGAGCAAAGAGTTGCTCCTCAACCTACTGAACCTACTGAAAATGTTTACTTTGAAATTCCTTCGGGTATGATAGAGAAACTGCTAGCTAATCCTTTCACAGGTGATGGAACATTACATCCCAATTTGCACCTAATCTATGTGGATGAAGTTTGTGGATTATTTAAGCTTGCAGGTATGCCCGAGGATGTTATCAAGAAGAATTTCTTCCCTTTATCTTTGAAGGGAAAGGCATTGACATGGTTTAGGCTATGTGATGATATGGGATCATGGAACTACAACCGATTGAAATTGGAATTTCATTAGAAGTTTTATCCTATGCATCTTGTTCATCGTGATCGCAATTATATATATATAATTTTTGGCCTTGCGAAGGAGAAATCATCGCTCAAGCTTGGGGGAGGCTTAAGTCAATGTTATATTCATGCCCCAATCATGAGCTCTCAAGAGAAATTATTATTCAAAAAATTTATGCTCGGCTTTATCTCAATAATCGCTCCATGCTCGATACTTCTTGTACTGGTTCTTTTATGATGAAGACTATTGAATTCAAGTGGGATTTATTGGAAATAATTACATGCAACTCTGAAGATTGGGATCTCGACGAAGGTAAGGAGTCAGGTATAACACCTAAGTTTGATTGTGTTAAATCTTTTATGGATACCAATGTTTTCCGTGAATTTAGCGCTAAATATGGACTTGACTCTGAGATAGTAGCTTCTTTCTGTGAATCCTTGGCTACTCATGTTGATCTTCCTAAGGATAAGTGGTTTAAATATAATCCTCCCATTGAAGTAAAAGTAGTTGCACCTATTAAAGTTGAAGAAAAGACTATCACTTATAATGTTGATCCTGTTGTTCCTACTGCTTATATTGAGAAACCACCTTTCCCTGTTAGAATAAAGGATCATGCAAAAGCTTCAACTGTGGTTCATAAGAGTAATACTAAAACACCTACACCCCCTGAGCAAATTAAAGTTGAACCTAGTATTGCTATGGTTAAAGATCTCTTCGTTGATAATATTGATGGGCATGTTATTTACTTTTGTGAGGAAGCTGCTATAATTGCTAGACCTGATACTAAGAATAAACATAGACCTGCTGTAGGCATGCCTGTTATTTCTGTTAAAATAGGAGATCATTGTTATCATGGCTTATGTGATATGGGTGCTAGTGCAAGTGCAATACCTCATTCCTTATACAAAGAAATTATGCATGATATTGCACCGGCTGAGTTAGAGGAAATTGATGTCACAATTAAGCTTGCCAATAGAGATACTATTTCACCAGTTGGGATTGTTAGAGATGTTGAAGTCTTGTGTGGGAAAGTTAAATATCCTGCTGATTTTCTTGTTCTTGGTTCTCCACAAGATAACTTTTGTCCCATTATATTTGGTAGACCCTTCTTGAATACTGTTAATGCTAGAATAGACTGCAAAAAGTATGTAGTTACTATTAGTTTGGGGGATATGTCTCATGAGTTTAATTTTGCTAAGTTTCGTAGACAACCCCATGATAAAGAATTGCCTAGTAAGGATTAAATTATTGGTCTTGCTTCTATTGCCGTGCCTCCTAATGATCCTTTAGAACAATATTTGCTAGACCATGAAAATGATATGTTTATGAGTGAAATAAGGGAAATAGATGAAGTATTCTTTAAACAGGGACCCATTTTGAAACACAACCTTCCTGTTGAAATCCTAGGGGATCCTCCTCCACCCAAGGATGATCCCGTGTTTGAGCTTAAACCGTTACCTGATACTCTCAAATATGCTTATCTTGATGAAAAGAAGATATATCCTGTTACTATTAGTGCTAACCTTTCAGAGCATGAAGAAAAGAAATTATTGAAAACTCTGAAGAAGCACCGTGCTGCTATTGGATATACTCTTGATGATCTTAAGGGCATTAGGCCCACTTTATGCCAGCACAAAATAAAATTGGATAAAGACGCTAAACCGGTTGTTGATCACCAACGACGGTTAAATCCTAAGATGAAAGAAGTGGTGAGAAAAGAATACTAAAGCTTCTAGAGGCAGGTATAATTTATCCCGTCGCTGATAGTCAGTGGGTAAGTCCTATCCATTGTGTCCCTAAGAAGGGAGGTATTGCCGTTGTTCCTAATGATAAAGGTGAATTGATCCCACAAAGAATTATTACAGGTTATAGAATGGTAATTGATTTCCGCAAATTAAATAAAGCTACTAAAAAGGATCATTACCCTTTACCTTTTATTGGTCAAATGCTAGAAATATTATCCAAACATACACATTTTTGCTTTCTGGATGGTTATTCTGGTTTCTCTCAAATTCCTGTGTCAAAAGAGGATCAAGAAAAGACCACTTCTACTTGCCCTTTCAGTACCTTTGCTTATAGACGTATGCCTTTTGGTTTATGCAATGCACCTGCCACCTTTCAAAGATGCATGATGGCTATATTCTATGATTTTTGTGAAAAGATTGTTGAGGTTTTCATGGATGATTTCTCCGTATATGGAACTTCTTTTGATGATTGCTTGAGCAACCTTGATCGAGTTTTGCAGAGATGTGAAGAAACTAACCATGTCTTGAATTGGGAGAAGTGTCACTTTATGGTCAATTAAGGTATTGTCTTGGGGCATAAAATTTCTGAAAGAGGTATTGAAGTTGATAAAGCTAAAGTTGATGCTATTGAAAAGATGTCGTGTCCTAAGGACATTAAAGGTATAAGAAGTTTCCTTGGTCATGCTGGTTTTTATAGGAGGTTCATTAAGGACTTCTCTAAAATCTCCAGGCCTCTGACTAATCTCTTACAAAAGATATTCCTTTTATCTTTGATGATGATTGTGTAGAGGCATTTGAAATACTTAAGAAAGCATTGATTTCTGCACCTATTGTCCAGCCTCCTGATTGGAATTTACCCTTTGAAATTATGTGTGATGCTAGTGATTATGTTGTAGGTGTTGTTCTAGGACAAAGAGTTGATAAGAAGTTAAATGTTATCCAATATGCTAGTAAAACTCTAGACAGTGCCCAGAGAAATTATGCTACCACTGAAAAGGAATTTTTAGCAGTTGTATTTGCTTGTGATAAGTTCAGACCTTATATTGTTGATTCTAAAGTAACTGTTCACACCGATCATGTTGCTCTTAAATATCTTATGGAAAAGAAAGATGCTAAACCTAGACTTATTAGATGGGTTCTCTTGCTACAAGAATTTGATTTGCATATTATTGATAGAAAGGGAGCTGAGAACCCCGTTGCAGACAACTTGTCTAGGCTAGAGAATGTACTTGATGACCCACTACCTATTGATGATAGCTTTCCTGATGAACAATTAGCTGTCACAAATGCTTCTCGTACTGCTCCATGGTACGCTGATTATGCTAATTACATTGTTGCTAAATTTATACCACCTAGTTTCACATACCAGCAAAAGAAAAAGTTTTTCTATGATGTAAGACATTACTTCTGGGATGACCCACACCTTTATAAAGAAGGAGTAGATGGTGTTATTAGACGTTGCATACCTGAGCATGAACAGGAATAGATCCTACGCAAGTGTCACTCCGAAGCTTATGGAGGACACCACGCTGGAGATAGAACTGCACATAAGGTATTGCAATCCGGTTTTTATTGGCCTACTCTCTTCAAAGATGCCCGTAAGTTTGTCTTGTCTTGTGATGAATGTCAAAGAATTGGTAATATTAGTAGGCGTCAAGAAATGCCTATGAATTATTCACTTGTTATTGAACCGTTTGATGTTTGGGGCTTTGATTATATGGGACCGTTTCCTTCCTCTAATGGGTATACACATATTTTAGTTGTTGTTGATTACGTTACTAACTGGGTAGAAGCTATTCCAACTAGTAGTGTTGATCATAACACCTCTATTAAGATGCTTCAAGAACTTATTTTTCCGAGGTTTGGAGTCCCTAGATATTTAATGACTAATGGTGGTTCACATTTTATTCATGGTGCTTTTCGTAAAATGCTTGCTAAGTATGATGTTAATCATAGAATTGCATCTCCATATCACCCGCGGTCTAGTGGTCAAGTAGAATTGAATAATAGAGAGCTCAAATTAATTTTGCAAAAGACTGTTAATAGATCCAGAAAGAATTGGTCCAAGAAACTTGATGACGCATTATGCGCCTATGGAACTGCATATAAAAATCCTATGGGTATGTCTCCGTATAAAATGGTTTATGGAAAAGCATGTCATTTACCTCTCGAACTAGAACATAAGGCATATTGGGCCATTAAAGAGCTCAATTATGATTTCAAACCTGCGGTGAGAAGAGGCTATTTGACATTAGCTCACTTGATGAATGGAGAACCCAGGCCTATGAGAATGCCAAACTGTTTAAAGAAAAAGTTAAAAGATGGCATGACAAAAGGATACAAAAGCGTGAGTTTAATGTTGGTGACTATGTGTTGCTATTCAACTCTCGTTTAAGATTTTTTGCAGGAAAACTTCACTCTAAATGGGAAGGTCCTTACGTTATCGAGGAGGTCTATCGCTCCAGTGCCATAAAAATCAACAACTTCGAAGGCACAAATCCAAAGGTGGTGAACGGTCAAAGAATCAAACATTATAACTCAGGTAATCCTATAAATGTTGAAACTAATGTTATTGAAACCGTGACCCCGGAGGAATATATAAGGGACACTTTACAGAACGTTTCAGACTCCGAAAAGGAATAGGTATGTGGTACGGTAAGTAAACCGACTCCAAAACAGTTATAATGGCAATTTTTCTCCATTTTGGAATATTTAAGAAAATAGGAAAATAAGAAGTAGTCCGGGAAGGGCACGAGGCGTCCACGAGGGTGCACTACAAAAAAATCGCGCGTCATAGAAGTGATTTCGTCAAGGGTGACCGACACGTGGCATCCACCGTAACGGGATGCCGTTAAGCTATTGGGTCTGGTTTTGGATCCGATAACCCGCTAACAGCAAGGACCAATGCCGATTTTCCACGTGTAAAATTCTCATTGGCCAACGAAACCACGCGTCAGCTCCGCGTTGGCACAGGTGTCACTCATCCAACGGTCGAGATGGGCCTATGATATGTTGACATGGGGACGGGCCCAAAAGTGGCCCATAAAGTTTAAATGGGCCGGCCCAACTAAAGGCCCACAAGATTTAGCAGACCATAATGGGCCGGTCCAGCTAAAGGCCCACAAGATTTTGCAGACCATAATGGGCCGGCCCAGCTAAAGGCCCACAAGATTTTGTAGACCATAATGGGCCAACCCAGCTAAAGGCCCACAAGATTTTGCAGACCATAATGGGCCAGCCCAGCTAAAGGCCCAACATTCTCAGTTAAGGCCCGTACGGCTAGTGTCAAATCGGCCCGTCAACGGCCTGTCCTAAACTTGTCATCATCGCGGCCCATGGTCACTTCTGGCCCGTTAACAGTCCGCTAAGTGTATGGGCCGAATTACGACCCAGTGTATTTCTGGCCTGTTAAAGGTCCTGCTTCATTTGGGCCCGTTTACAGGCCATTGAAACTTTCGGCCCATAAACAACCGTGAAGGATTTGGGTCATATTCGGCCATGTGTGACATTCGGCCTGTTAGAGGCCCACTATAGATTTGGGCCACTTTCGGCCTGTTGTGATTTTCGGCCTGTTAACGCCGGACGAAATCCATGGGCCATATGTGGCCCAACGTCACATCGGGCCCATTAATGGCCCATATAAAAATGACGATAATCTAGCCCGGCCGAACTTCTGGCCTGTTAAAGGCCCGTGTATTAGGTCGGTGCATTTACGGCCTGTCTGAATTTCGTCCTGTGAAAGATCCGCATCGTAAATGGGCCACCATTTCGGCCTGCTAAAACCAGTGGGTTAATTAGCACAATCAGGGCCCAATCTCACTTTCGGTCTATTAAAGGCCCATGTTTTTTATGGGCTCGAGATATTTACACCTGTAAACGGCCTATTGTTACTGAGGGCCCAAATTATGTTTAGGCCTGTTAAAGGCCCACTATGGGCACAGGCCTACCAGAAAAATATGAAAGCTTATGCTGATTTAGGCCCAGATATTTTTAGTGGGCTACATGCAAATTTCGGCCCATAATCGTTTTTATCCCAATTGGAATGGGCCCGACGAATGTTGGCATGTTGGGCTCCTACGAAGCTTTCAGCCGAATACATTACTAAGATAAACCTACACTATACAAAAATAGCGTCGTAATTACTGCAGCCTTTGGCAGCATCATAAATGTTGTATCACAACAAAATAAATTCCAACCATACAACAAAAGGCCTATTGGCATAAATTTTACAGTCCTTGCAGATAAAAGCACCATCAAATGTATAGAAGCACAGATCATTTGACCTGAGTGCTAATGTTTCAGGCTGTAGAATCTGATGGAGCAGCACGATCTTCACCTTTTTCCCGCCATTGCTCTTGAACAACAAAGCGAATGTCTGATAGTCTGGTTTCAAAACCATTCATATCTTGACGACATTTGTCAACCACTATTCTTGTTTCCACAACGACGACCATTAGGGATTGGATTTGTGTCTGGAGCATAGATATATCACTCTGTCTAGCAGGAAGATTTTGTTCAGTAGGCGATTTGGACGAGGTTACCTTGACAACCAACCCAGAATTACGCAGGAAGGTGCTTTTTGCACTGTTAGTGGAGAGATACTGGCGCACTGCAGCAAGAGGTGACATTGTGCCTGTGGTAGCCTCGTCACCTTCAGGTGGTTGTGGCTGTTCAATCATTTGTTCCACGGCTTCCTGAAAGTTTGAACTTGTAGATTAGTGTACCAGATAAGTTACTAATGAGACAAAAACAGACAAAGTAGGTTACACGTTTATACATAACTTATTTTGGTGAACTACTGTAATACATTAGCATGTATTGTAGTGCCAACTACATAATAAAATCACTTTCGGAACATATGTCCATGTAGCATGCCTACTATATTGTCTATTTCCTCACATTCGTTGACATCTAAGGATAAAGAGACATGGTTTAAAGTAGGCTGAACATAGTATGACATCATTCATATCATGGGCAAACAGATATAAAACAAACAGGCTATTTTATCATTGTGTGCGCACATGAACATAACAACTAGATTACAGATCAAGACCAAAAGAATATCCTTCATCTCTTTTAAACCATGTAAGGTGAAATGATACCTTAAGACAACTGTGTATAAAAGTGAACAGAGTAACTGACATTGGCTGCAAACCAAGTAGTTAAATGAACACATCACAGTACCAATCAGTTCAAAGGCAGGAGGAGTAAGGACTTACAACAGCGGCTTGAACCGGTGTGCTCATGCCCTTCATCTTGCTGGTGTGGCAATCCTTGAAGATTTGCACTGCATTCGGTTCAGGTTCTTTTTGGTCCGCACAGGCTTTCCTCTGTATTTGGAACAAGTCAATATAGATACGATAATATGGCACAGAAAAAAGAAGGAAGTAGCAGCTATTTACAAGAGCCTCGCAGTGTGCAATATAGCTACGAGATCCTGTTGTCTGTTGGAATTTCACTTTAGAACGGTTGGTCTTTGTAAGTGCATCTAGTGCCACCCCTAGTTGGCTTTGGAGTATTGACGACAAACCTGGTTGAGGGACTAATGTGTTTGTGAGAATTGCAGGATAACACAGGTAGTAGTCCCTCATTAATTCGGTTTACCTACCCGAGATGACCCCTAAAAATGTATGAACACATTAAAGACAATGGTGGTATGTGAAGACAATCACATCGAAGCTTATGACTCGAGAAGACATTCACGTGAAGATTATGAAGTGCAAAGACATAGTTGTTTCTTAGCTTCCTTTTCTTCTTTGTTGAGTCATAGGAACCACCGTACTATTAAGTGGGGTCCAAGTGAACAAAGTCAGAGTGACTGAAGTGATGCTCAACCAAATCCTATGTCTTCGAGCGAAGACAATGAGAGCAAATCTTATCCAGAGCTGGATGAGTCAGCTTTACTTGTAGCCCAAGTCAAGCTGCCGCGTGTGTTTGAAATCTGACCGTTGGAACATGTGTCAGTTCCTTAGTGACCCAGGGTCATTTCGGACAAATCAGGTCGGGTTGCCTAGTGGCTATAAATAGCCCACCCCCTACACCAAAATTGGTGGCTGCTCACAGTTAGTGCACGGCTCTTGTCGTTTGAGAGCAACCCACCTCGAAGCTTTTGAGAGAGAGAAATCCTTGCGAGGACAAACCCAAAACACCCAGAGCCAAAGAGTGTTAGGCATCACTGAAGTCTTTCTGTCCGCGTGACCTGAAGACTTGTTACACTTGAGGACTGTGAATCCTCCAGTCGGTTAGGTGTCGCGTTCTGAGCATCCAAGAGTCATTGTGGATTGCCGATGAACAAAGTCTGTGAAGGTTCGGAAGTCTACCTTGAAGACTTACCAGAGTGATTGGGCGAGGACTGGGTGTCCTTAGCTCAAGGGGAATAAGGTGAAGACGCGGTCTTCTAAGTTGAATCTCAGCCTCCCTAACCAGACGTACAGTTGTCACAGCAACTGGAACTGGTCCAACAAATCCTTGTCCTCACCAAGAGACTGGTTCTATCTTCTCTCTCTCTTTACTTACAGTTTGTCTTCGTGAAGTCATTGCCTGCTTGCACTATCTGTTTGACTTCACTGTATAACTACTTGTTCTGATTGGCTTCATACTATCTTCCATCCTGATCATTACTACCTAGCTGCTATTAGTCTTCATGCTTTCACTTCTTTGAATACTTGACTATGGCTTGCCTAGTGTAGTCTACCTTCCGCTGCATGTTAATAGGTTCGTTTCTATTGTTTGTCTTTGAAACTTCCATGTTTTGAAGACCTTCGTAAAAATCGCCTATTCACCCCCCCCCCTCTAGTCGATAACAAGCACTTTCAATTGGTATCAGAGCAAGGTACTCCCTTGTTCTGTGTGGTTCGGTTTAACCACCTGGAGTTTTAGCTATGTCGACTGCAGGGATATTCAAAGTCTCCGCTGCGTGCCCTGTCTTCGATGACACTGATTACCCCTACTGGAGGAATAAAATGTGCATGCATCTTGAAGCCATTGATGTCGATCTATGGTATGTCGTCAAGAACAGCGTTCCCAAGACTCGTGAAGGTGTCACCCCTGCTGATGTCAAGAAGTTCGTTCAACTGGATTCTACTGGGAAGAACATCATCTGCGGTCATCTGACCAAAGGACAGTATGGTCGTGTGAGCGCTCTGGAAACTTCGAAGCTAGTCTGGGACTGGCTCTCCAAGGTCAACGAAGGCGTCTCAACCCAAAGAGATCAAAGGATCAGTTTTCTTCGCAACTCTTCAACCGCTTCAAGAGAAACGACAATGAGAATGTCCAGCTCACGTTTGATCACCTCACTGACATCACAAATGAACTTCATGCTCTCGGCGCCACTGAGATCACCAAGCATGAAATTGTCAAGACACTCCTGAGATCACTTGACAGTTCGTTTGACACCCTAGCCCTGATGATTCAAGAATGCCCTGACTTCAAGACACTCGATCCATCTGACATACTTGAGAGGCTCAACACACATGAGTTTAAGCTATCTGAGAAAAGAGACATCTATGGTCCCAACTATGGCCGAACTCGCGCTTTGAAGGCAAAGGTTGTTTCCTCATCTGAAGAAGAATCTAACTGCAGTTCTGGTGATCCTGAAGACATTGGAAAGGAGCTTGCTATGCTTGTGAAGAAGTTCCAGAAGTTCACCAAGAAGAAAGGCTTCAGAAAGTGTTCACGATCCAGCTCAAGAAATGATGAAGCTTCTACTCATGACCACAAGAAGAGAACATGCCACAAGTGCAAGAAACCTGGTCACTACATCTCTGAGTGTCCACAGTGGGACAATGAAAACAAGAAGAAGAAAAAGAGCAAGGAATATGATTCTGATGACAAGAAGAAGAAGAAATCCTCAAAGTCTTCTTCCAAATCTTCATCGAAGTCTTCATCACACAAGAAGATCTCATCTGGCATGGCTCGTGCGTTTGTTGGCAAGGAGATGGATTCAGAGGAGTCTGCTTCTGAGGAGGCGGAGGTGGAGTCTGAGGAGGAGTCCGACTCTGGCGTTGCAAGTCTGGCTCTAGCTACAGCCTACGTTGCCAAGTCCATCTTCAACACTGAAGACAATGGCTTCGTCACCAACGCTGATGCTAATGACAAGGACGACTCCGCTCCCACCTACTGCTTCATGGCACGCGGTGCCAAGGTAAACTCACGCGATGCTTACTTTCAAACATCTAGTGAAGATGACTCTGATTGTGAATCCAAACCCAGCTACAAAACACTTGCTAAAATTGCAACTGAACAACAGAAAGCTATGGAACATATTCAAAAACTATTAGACAAAAGCGATGACCTGTTGGACGCGGAAATGACCCGATCTTAGTCCTTAATTGAAGACACAAAAAATCTTCATGTTAAGTACGAGGAACTTGAAAGTCGTCATGAAACGCTCTCAACAACTCATGAAAAGCTTTCCTACGATTATCTTCAAAGGAAGCAAGAACTTGAGAAATTGAGAGCGGCTCATGAAGATCTTCAAAAAGAGAATGAGTCACTTCACGCTCAGCAGATCAGTCCCGCTCAGGAAGGATTTGAACCACCATATTTAAAATGCCTTGAGCGTGATAACGCTACTTCTGTTGCTGAATGTTCTCCTGCTGCTACTGGTGCAATATCTTCAACTGTTGATGTGGTAACTAACCCCTCTACTGAGGATGCCACTACTATTGCTGATGAAAATGCTAGGTTGAAGACATTGCTTGAGACAGGGATGTACAAAAGTCTCAAAGGGCATCAGACACTGTGCGATGTCCTCAAAAAGCATATTCTGAACCGAAACCCTAGAAAAGAGGGTGTTGGGTTCGAGAGGAAAATGAATGTTGATGGTTCTTACTGGAAGCCTGAGCAGTACCCCAAAACCACATGGGTTGCTGCAAAGGGACCTTCATAGGATCCATCCACCTTATCTGGCTTCACTTGTGCTAACCCAATTATCATTGATGAATCCTTTGATGCAAACTATAAACTATTTAAGAATCAAAATGATGAAGTGTTTGCCAGGTATATTGGTACTAACTGCAGGAATGGACCACCTATGAAGAAAATCTGGGTGCCCAAAAAGTGTCTTGAGAATCTTCCTGTGAATGTCATCATGACACCACAAGGGAAGAAGACAAACCCCAGACCAAAGGCTTCATATGGCCCAAAGGCTTCATACAGACACAGGACTCGCCTGAGTCACCCTAACGCCAATGTTTTGCAGGGAAAACATACTCAAACTTATGAATATGAGCGCGTGTCATCAAACCACTATGTTCATAAGACTAAGAACTATTCTTGTTATTCATATGAGTACTATTCACCTCCTGCAAGGCTATTTGCTAGGGCTCCAAAGCCGAAGTTCTCAGATGCTGCACTTAGACTCATTGCTTCGAAGCCACCCCTGAAAATGTGGGTGGTTAAGAAAACTTAACTCTCTTTTGCAGGGAAAGGTCTCCAGCCGAAAATCAAAGGCGTCCGATGCTTTTGCTGGGGACCTAAAACATCTTGTAGGGCGCAAGATAAAATGCCCAAATGGTCTTACTATGTATTTTGTTCTTGAATCGCTTGCCAATCATCCTATCAGTCCTAACCTTGATCTGAGCTTTGATAATCCTCTTGTGCATCAAATGTTTATGCTTCACAATACTCTTGGTGAAGCCTATCCCCCTAACTGTACTGTAGGGTATGACACCTCATGCTTCAGAATGGATTATGGACAGTGGATGCACTAATCATATGACTGGTGATCGAAGTCTTCTCATGGACTCAACCTTATGTCCATCTGACAAGAGTCACATCACATTTGCTCACACTGGTAAAAGCAAGGTATTGGGTCTAGGTAGAGTAGCAATCTCAAAGGATCAGCACATGGATAAAGTGATGCTTGTTGAATCCCTTGGTTTCAACTTAATGTCTGTCTCAATGCTTTGTGACTTGAACATGATTGTGATATTTGGAAAATAGCATTGCCTTGTACTAATGGAATCTGACAAGTCTCTAGTCTTTTAAGGGTATCGAAAAGATGATTTGTACATGGTAGATTTCTCAGCAGGACCACAGCTGGCCGTATGTCTACTAGCAAAGGCTTCAGAGTGCTGGCTCTGGCATCGGAGGCTAGGACATGCGGGCATGAGGAATCGTACACTCTTGCGAAGAAGAAACACGTCATAGGCATTGAGGGCATCAAGTTCAAGAAGGATCACTTATGCGGTGCCTGCGAAGCTGGAAAGATGACGAGGGCCAAGCACCCCTCGAAGACAATCATGACGACATCTTAACCCTTCGAGCTGCTACACATGGACTTATTTGGCCCTACTCACTACTCTACTCTCACTACTACTGCTTGTCTCTATGGCTTCGTCATTGTTGATGATTATTCAAGATATACGTGGGTGCATATAATCCTCTACAAGACTGAAGTGTAGGATGTCTTCAGACGCTTCGCCAACCGTGCCATGAATAACTATGGCGTCAAGATCAAGCATATCAGAAGTGACAACGGCACATAGTTCAAGAACACCGGCCTCGACCTTTAACTTGATACATTGGGCATCACTCATGAGTTCTCCGCTCCATACACTCCTCAGCAGAATGGCATCGTGGAGCGCAAGACCCGAACCCTCATTGAGATGGCTCGGACGATGCTTGATGAATACAAGACTCCAAGAAAGTTCTGGCCCGAAACCATTGATACTGCATGTCATGTCATCAACCGTGTTTATCTTCACAAGCTTCTGAAGAAGACATCCTATGAAATCCTGACTGGTAAGAAGCCAAATGTTAGTTACTTCAGAGTTTTTGGTGCTAGGTGCTGGATCAAGGATCCACATCACACTTCAAAATTTGCACCGAAAGCACATGAAGGTTTTATGCTTGGTTACGGAAAGGATTCGCACTCCTACAAAGTCTTCAACCTCTTTCACTATAAAGTGGTTGAAACTGTAGATGTGCGGTTCGATGAGACTAACGGCTCTCAAAGAGAGCACCTGCCAAATGTGCTAGATGAAGATCCACCTAGTAAATCCATCAAGCTCATGGGAACTGGAGAGATCATACCTTCTGAGGCACAGGCTGAAGAGGACTCATCATTTCTGCACCTAATCAACCTGAAGCCAATGCTCAGCCTGAAGACAATCCTCCAAATGATGACAATGATCAGCAAGAGCAAAATCTTCGTCCAGTTCATCCTCGTGTTGCAAATGAAGTACAGATTGAGAAGATAATTGATAGCATCAATGCACCAGGTCCACTCACTCATTCAAGAGCAACACAGCTAGAAAATTTATGTGGGCACTTTGCATTTGTCTCAGTATCAGAACCCAAGAAAGTTGCTGAAGCCTTCATGGAACCTGAATGGATTCAAGCTATGCAAGAAGAGCTTCAACAGTTCAAGTTGAACAATGTGTGGGAACTAGTCAAGCGTCCTGACCCTCGCAAGCACAACATAATAGGCACCAAATGGATATATCGCAACAAGCAAGATGAGCATGGTCAAGTTGTCAGAAACAAGGCTCGTCTCGTTGCTCAAGGATACACTCAAGTTGAAGGGATTGACTTTGATGAAACGTTTGCTCCTGTGGCTAGGCTTGAAGCCATTCGCATACTGCTATCCTACGCAAATCATCACAACATCCTTCTGTATCAAATGGATGTGAAGAGTGCTTTCCTCAATGGAAAGATTGAAGAAGAAGTGTATGTTGCACAACCACCTGGCTTTGAAGATCCAAAACATCCTGATATGGTATACAAGCTTAACAAGGCATTGTATGGCCTCAAACAAGCCCCTCGCGCTTGGTATGACACACTCAAAGACTTCTTGAAGAGCAAAGGCGTCAAACCTGGTTCCCTAGATCCCACACTCTTCACGAAGAAATATGATGGTGAACTGTTTGTGTGCCAAATATATGTGGATGACATTATCTTCGGCTGCACTAACCAGAAATACAGTGATGAGTTTGGACACATGATGCAAGAGCAATATCAGATGTCCATGATGGGTGAGCTGAAGTTCTTCCTTGGTCTTCGAATTCGTCAGCAGAGCAACGGCATCTTCATATCTCAAGAGAAATACCTCAAAGACTGCCTGAAGAAGTTTGGAATGCAAGACTGCAAAGGTTACACAACGCCAATGCCAACCAAAAGTCATCTAGGTCCTGACGCCAATGGTAAAGAGTTTGATCAAAAGGTATACCGCTCCATGATTGGTTCTTTACTTTATTTATGTGCATCTAGGCCAGATATAATGCTTAGTGTTTGCATGTGTGCCCGATTCCAAGCGGCACCAAAGGAATCGCATCACTTAGCTGTGAAGCGAATTCTTCGATATTTGGCTTACACCCCAACATTAGGATTATGGTATCCAAAGGGCTCAGAGTTTGATCTAGTTGGATTCTCGGATGCTGATTATGCTGGTGACAAGGTGGATCGCAAGTCTACATCAGGCACATGTCACTTTCTGGGACGATCACTTGTCTGTTGGTCTTCAAAGAAGCAGAACTGTGTATCTCTCTCCACTGCTGAATCTGAATACATTGCTGCTGGATCTTGCTGCGCTCAGCTCCTATGGATGAAGCAAACTCTTAAGGACTATGGCATCCATCTGAAACAAGTACCACTCTACTGCGACAATGAAAGCGCCATCAAGATTGCCAACAACCCAGTTCAGCACTCGAAGACAAAGCACATTGAAATTCGTCATCACTTTCTCAGAGATCATGTCATGAAGGAAGATATTGATATCATTCACGTCAACACTGAAGAGCAATTGGCAGATATCTTCACAAAGCCCTTGGATGAGAAAAGGTTTTGCAAGTTGCGGTGTGAGCTAAATATCTTGGAATCCTCGAATGTCCTGTGATTAGGCACACATCCTAACACTTATGCATGTTGATGACTTAGATGTGCAACAGACGAAGTAATGTATATCTTCAATCAATGAAGACTTACACTCTGAGTGTGAATACATTAATGCGGAATTTGACTTCGGAGCGCCACGATAATTGTGCGTCGTGTCTGGGTCTAATACTTCTTATACGGTGGGTAACGCCGCCACCACATTCTTGTTTGGAGTGTTTTCTCTTGGCGTTACATTTGCTAAGTCTTCGCATTTGATTTATCTTCAACATTGATTTGTCTTCATGATGATCTTCACTTTGATGATTTAGTCTCACTCAGATATATACATATATTTGTGTTCTGTCCTCTACAGCATTCACTTATAGCTATGTCTTCTTGTTTGAATCTTTTGAACTAAGTGAATGTGATCGGACCCTAACCTCTTCTATGCTTCTACCTCAAATTTTAACTATCCAAATCATATGCATTATATTGAAACCGCCGAATGTCTTCTCTGCGTCCTTGTCAGCAGAAGATACAGAGACAAACATTGATTCTGTTTTAAATGCTCAATCCTTATTGCCTGAAACCCGGAGAAGCCGGAACGACCACCCGACAGTCTAGGCGTGCGTGGGAACATGGAACAACTTCCAATGTGTTGCATGTTCGCCACGTGTCCCTCAGATGTGAACCGCCAGGGGCACCTGCGTAATTGCGTTGTGCTGTCCACCTCCCTATAAATGCACATCACATCGCGGTCAAAATCTTTCTTCCACCTCTCCACCTCGACAAACCCTAGCGCCACCGCTAGCTCTCGACGACGCTGGCGACGAAGTGCTTAGCTGTCGCGACCTCACCGACGCCGTCCTCACGTCGGCCGCGGACCTCGTCTTCTCCGCCGTCGCCGTAGGTGTCTTCCGTCGCCAAGTTAGGGCACGGAAGATCAAACTGCTCGGCCTCCTCTCTACTCCGTCTAGCAGTTCTTCGTGTGGTAATTAAAAATCACCTTTTTACTGCCTTTTTGATCCAATAGATTCATCTTTCTTCACCAAAAGTGGTTTCTGAGGCCACAAATTTGGATCTATCCTGTTCTGCATCTCATAATATGCCTAGTATATTCACTTATGCTTCACACATAGTTAGATTCCTCACTTGTACCTATTCTTGGATTCGTACAAAATCTGGAACCAACTCCCAACATATAAGTGAATGTCTTCGCGCTATGAGGTCAATGTCTTCAAAACTGATTTATCTTCAAAATCTTCTGAGAATGCATATGACCTCTTCCCCTTCCCTCGCATCTCTAATGCTGTCACAGGTACATGTCCGTGGGAGAATCCCTTGGTTCTCATAGTCTGCATTCATTTGCAGAGTTCTTACAGCATCACATCCATTCTCCCGAAGCTAGTTCTTGTCTGACCAGCTGACGGAAGACTTTGACAGCTTTGAAGCCATTCAGTCTGAACTTCATGGCCACAGAAAAGTCAGCGAGGAAGGGAGGCAGGCAGCGCCGTGGGGGCACATCAAGGGATTTGCCACCAGATCTCTATGAGTTGTACAAGACTGGTCCAGAAGAGGATTACAATCAGCATAAAACTCGAATCTAGTGGATTCGAAGATATTGGGCCGAGCAATGGTTCAAATACAAGTTCGTGACCCAGGAGTATGCTGAAAAGAATGCCATCAAGTGTCCTTAGGGTGATATTCTCTTTCGAAATCTTCAACCCAAGAACAGAGTTGAAGCTATTGCTCAGGGTTTCTACCCCTGTATGGTCCGTGGACCACAGCCTGCCAATGTCGACCCATCATCATTGCTATGGTGTCGTGATGATAATCTTTTCAAGCGCAACTTTCAGACTGCAAAGGCATCGGCCAAAGAGAACAAGAAATCGCTGGGAGTAGACTTCAACCCCGGTCCTTCTGCTCCGCGGGCTGATGGCACACGTGATGCCAATCCCAATGTCATCGTCCCTTTCAACAACTTTGATGGTCTCCTCTCCTACATCACCGCTCAGAGAGCCACAGTGGATCACTCTAGAGATGAAGCTGATTCTGATGAAGCTCCTGCTCCCCCGAAGCCTCAAAAGAAAAAGAAACCCAAGGCTTCAAAACCCTCCACTGCACCAAAAGCTTCGCGTGCGAAGCCTCTGGCCACTGCTCCTCCTGCACCAAGTGTGCACTCTGAAGATCTCTCTTGCATCTCCAAGTCTGAGAAGAAGAAGAAGCCCATACAGATTACTGGTCAAGCACTGACCCCAGCTGCCGTTTTGAGAAATGAGAACGAAGCCATTGATCTGTCAAGTGATGATGATCTTGGCGACGATGCTCTCGAGCTGCTGATAAAGAGCAAGCAAGAGGCGGAAATCTTCAACGATCTTCCCCTTTTCGATGTGGACATCATGAACAAGTTCATTGATGAGTGGTTTGACAACCCAAACCTCAGTTTTGATGATCTTCAGCTCCCAATTGGCCTCAGCGTCTCCTTCCACAGAGCCATTGCTCCTGAGCTGGCTCTAACTCAGAGAATTGTTGAACTGAAGAACAAAATTGACTATGAAAATGCCCAGTTCAAGAAGCATATGGCCAAGCTCAGTGTGACTGATGTCCAAAACTTCAAGCAAATGATGCATGAGCTCAAGGAGGCATTTCACAAGAAATGTGACGAAGCTAAAGGTTCACGAGAGCGCATGAAACTCCTCGCTGCCAAATGTGTTCAAGCTTACAATGAAGCCGAGAAGCGCAAGGCACTTGGGCGTCCTGGCATCGACCCCAGGATGGCTGCCAAGAAGAAGAAGCCTGTTGTGGCCCCAGCTGAAGCATCCAGGCGGGAAGAACCTCGCATTGTCTTCCCCGCCAGTATGACACGCGTGAAGCCAAAGGTCCCCACAGTAGCTTCAGAACTCAAGAAAACAAGGATAGCTGAAGCCGAAGCCAGAAAGCGCAAGTCCAAGAACACCACTGACGATGCTCCACCAACCAAGAAAAGAAAGACAAAGAAGAAAGATCGGGCTGCTCCCACAAAGCCCCTTGTAGTAGAGCCAATCTCTGTTGCTCGTCCTGCGTCCACACACCAAGAGCGTCGTTTGATAGTTCACGAGCCTGCTACCACAGAGGCTCCTGAAGCTCAAGAAGATCCAGCTGTTGACCACACCGCAGCTGAAGACATTGGTCCCCAAGACAATGTAGATGATGATGAAGTCCTTCCTCAGATCGAGCACGAAATGGTATCATCGCCTGTTTTAATGAACAGCGAACTCATCAGCATTGGTCGTCCTTTGACGCCAATTGCTCAGGATGATTCATGGGCTAATCACCCTCAAGACTCCCCCCCCCCCCCCCCCGTGAAGAAGAATCACCAAGTACTCCCCCGACTCAAGTCACCACTCCGATGCTTGATGATGACGACTTTGAGGCCCAGCTAACTCCCTCTCCACAAGCGTCGCCCGTATTTCACAGGCTTCGCAAAGGACCAAGGCCCCAAGTCACTCTTTCGAGTGTTCCAGAAGGAGAAGAGCACCACCACTCAGTATCACGCCAAGTGTTTCCTGAAGCCACTCCAACTGTGAATATCTCAGAGTCTGAAGCCAAAGCTGCTGAAGACATTCCGGCTGCATCAGTCGATGAACAAGAGGAACCCCATCAAGAAGAAGAACGTGTTGCTACACCCCCGTCCAACCAAGAAATTGTTCTTGAGGAGAACGTGTCCGACCCTCTAGCTACTCAAGTGGAGGTTGATAACATTGAGACGGCCACCAACACCAACACTGAAGCCAATGACGTTGTCATGGCTGAAGCAAATGTGGTGCCTGAAGTCAATGTGGCGCCAGAAGTTAATGAGGCTGAAGCTTCCAATGCACCTGTAGTCATTATTGCACCTGAAGCCATTATACCACTTGCAGCTCACGTCAATGCCGATGCTCCTGTACCGCCTCCAAGGCCACACACTATCGAGCTGGCATTTGATCGCGGCCAACTTGTCATGGTTCGCTGGCCCATTCTGGTTCCTCCTCCTGCTCCCGGACCTCAATTTGACTATCATGTGGAGCACAGGCCTCAGGTCCAGAAGCCAAAACTGAGGCTGCCAAGGTTTCCAGGTACTGCATCTTCACCAGGATCTTTCAATGTGAATGGCTTCATTGCACACAACACCTTCTTTGACAGTGACAAGAACCCATACTCAAGGCCAAGAATTTCATCCGATCGGTTCTGGAGCTATCAGCAACGCAGTTATTACTCTTATGTTCTTTATGATCAAGGGCGCATCTTTCCCCATATGCGTCTAGACTGCGAAGCTATTGCTGGCCTGCCCTGCCTAGAAGAAGCCCTTGATTGTTTCCGAGATGCTGGTCTGCTACAATTTGTGACTGATAAAGAGCACTGGAACGAAGAGCTTCTGCTGCAATTCTATGCCACCCTCCACATTCGCGGCTACAACAGGGATCCGAAGACATGGATCCTTGAGTGGATGATAGGCAATGTACATCACGAAGCCAAAGCTCTTGATATTATTGAGCTCACTGGCCTGCCCACTCCAGGTGAACTCTTTGAACCTGGTTGTCAGCTTCACCGCAATGCCTTGGAGAGCATCTTCCAGAAGCCTGAGCCCAACATGAGCCAAATGCTAAGCATGATGAAGCCACTGCCACGCGACGCTGAATATCCAAGGGAATTCTTTGTTGAAGACCTAGAGTATCTGCCCCGCACTATTTATCATATCATCAGGCGAACTCTATGGCCTATCAAGGGACATTCTCCTATAGCGAAGCTTGAAGGAGCAATGAAGACATTGGTTTTCAATATCTTCAATGGCATCAGCTTCAATGCTCAAGACTTCTTCATCAGGCAATTGGCTGCATCTGGCTCTGACCCCTTTGGTTTGAAGTTCTACGCTCCATGGGTTATGCGCCTTATCAAGCTTCACTCTGCTGTCAACTATCAGCCGTCTGCGCGCAACCATCTGATATTCTTGCCAGAGGTTGATCTGTCTGTCGAAGCCATCTACCCAGAGCCTGCCAAGGAGCCAATTTATCTTCACAATGCCGATCACCAAAGCTTCACTCAGCCCATTGAAGGAGTTCTGGCTGCCACTCGTGTTTATCCTTTGGCTGGCAATACACGTGCACCTCATCGTGCCCATACTGAAGCCACTGAAAGCACAATTGCTCAAAGGCCTCGGAAGCGTTCTCGTGTTGTCAACGACCAAGAGCTTCTCGTCGCCCTGCATCAAAAACAGGATAAGCATCACGACTGGCTGAAGCGTCAGATGCAAAGCCTCTTGGTGGATGTCAATAGCATTCGCAACCTTGCCACCAAGAATGCTTTTGTCACTCATGAAACCTGTCGGAGGTCGTGGAAGAGTCTGACATTGCTTAGTGCTGAAGATTATCTTCAAGACGATGGCTTCACAGAGAGATTCAAATTTGACTCCACTCCTCCCAGGAATGTTGTCTTGCGTCGGACTCCCTCACTTGAAGACTCTGACTATTCTTCCTCAGCTACAACTGTTAATGCTAGAGTCATTGATGACGAAGATGATGCTACATCACCACCTCCAACTTTGGTGTGTATCGACATTGCACCAAGTTCTTCTGCACCACCGAACCTCAAAGACGACCCTGCTGCTTCACCTACTCCTCATGGGAACGAGTAGAGGCTCTATGTCTTCAAACCTTTTTGGTCCTTACTGACAAAAGGGGGAGAAGCGTATGAGTTGATAGTCTTCAAGCGGGTCCATATGGGTGGTTGCTATACTTCTGCCAAGTGCTTACAACTCTCGCTTTTGATACATTTGGTTCTTTGAGTTGTAACACTTAAACTTGATGGTCGTCTGCTACTTTTTCTGCTATTCTGTGATGCGATGATAAATTCCGCATGTGCGATGATAAATCCCGCACGAAGTCATATTGCAGACGCCCATTTTTCATTATGCATGTCATTATCTTCGTTATATCTTTTCATGCATGATGAATTGTCTTCATAAGTTGTAGAGGATCTCCACAAGTACAACCTGGCATGTGCATTTGCATTCCAAAAGCAAAATACTTATATGCACATCTTCAGGGGGAGCCTTTCACTACTTACGAAGACAATGTCTTAATTCTTTACATTTTCACATACTTTTATCCCCGTTGAAAACTTCAACCAGTTTGTCATCAATCACCAAAAAGGGGGAGATTGTAAGTGCATCTAGTGCCACCCCTAGTTGGTTTTGGAGTCTTGACGACAAACCTGGTTGAGGGACTAATGTGTTTGTGAGAATTGCAGGATAACATAGTTAGTAGTCCCTCATTAATTCGGTTTACCTACCGGAGATGACCCCTAAAAATGTATGAAGACATTGAAGACAATTGTGGTATGTGAAGACAATCACATCGAAGCTTATGACTCAAGAAGACATTCACGTGAAGATTATGAAGTGCGAAGACATAGTTGTTTCATAGTTTCCTTTTCTTCTTTGTTGAGTCATAGGAACCACCGTACTATTAAGTGGGGTCCAAGTGAACAAAGTCAGAGTGACTGAAGTGATGCTCAACCAAATCCTATGTCTTCGAGCGAAGACAATGAGAGCAAATCTTATCCAGAGCTGGATGAGTCAGCTTTACTTGTAGCCCAAGTCAAGCTGCCGCGTGTGTTTGAAATCTGACCGTGTGTCAGTTCTTTAGTGACCCAGGGTCATTTCGGACAAATCAGGTCGGGTTGCCTAGTGGCAATAAATAACCCACCCCCTACACCATAAATTGGTGGCTGCTCAGAGTTAGTGCACGGCTTTTGTCATTTGAGAGCAACCCACCTCGAAGCTTTTGAGAGAGAGAAATCCTTGCGAGGACAAAGCCCAAAACACCTAGAGCCAAAGAGTGTTAGGCATCATTGAAGTCTTTCTGTCCGCGTGACCTGAAGACTTGTTACACTTGAGGACTGTGAATCCTCCAGCCGGTTAGGCGTCGCGTTTTGAGCATCCAAGAGTCAATATGGATTGCCGGTCAACGAAGTCTCTGAAGGTTCGGAAGTCTACCTTGAAGACTTACCAGAGTGATTGGGCGAGGACTGGGTGTCCTTAGCTCAAGGGGAATAAGGTGAAGACGCGGTCTTCTGAGTTGAATCTCAGCCTCCCTAACCAGACATACAGTTGTCACAGCAACTGGAACTGGTCCAACAAATCCTTGTCCTCACCAAGAGACTGGTTCTATCTTCTCTCTCTCTCTCTTTACTTATAGTTTGTCTTCATGAAGTCATTGCCTGCTTGCACTATCTGTTTGACTTCACTGTATAACTACTTGTTCTGATTGGCTTCATACTATCTTCCATCCTGATCATTACTACCTAGCTACCATTAGTCTTCATGCTTTCACTTCTTTGAATACTTGACTATGGCTTGCCTAGTGTAGTCTACCTTCCGCTGTATGTTAATAGGCTCGTTTCTATTGTTTGTCTTTGAAACTTCCATGTTTTGAAGACCTTCATAAAAATCGCCTATTCACCCCCCTCTAGTCGATAACAAGCACTTTCAATTGGTATCAGAGCAAGGTACTCCCTTTTTCTGTGTGATTCGGTTTAACCACCTGGAGTTTTAGCTATGTCGACTGCAGGGATAATCAAAGTCTCTGCTGCGTGCCCTGTCTTCGATGGCACTGATTACCCCTACTGAAAGAATAAGGTGCGCATGCATCTTGAAGCCATTGATGTCAATCTATGGTATGTCGTCAAGAACGGTGTTCCCAAGACTGGTGAAGGTGTCACCCCTGCTGATGTCAAGAAGTTCGTTCAACTGGATTCTACTGCGAAGAACATCATCTGCGGTCATCTGACCAAAGGACAGTATGGTCGTGTGAGCGCTCTGGAAACTTCGAAGCTAGTCTGGGACTGGCTCTCCAAGGTCAACGAAGGCGTCTCAACCCAGAGAGATCAAAGGATCAGTGTTCTTCGCAACCTCTTCAACCGCTTCAAGAGAAACGACAATGAGAATGTCCAGCTCACGTTTGATCGCCTCACTGACATCACAAATGAACTTCATGCTCTCGGCGCCACTAAGATCACCAAGCATGAAATCATCAAGACACTCCTAAGATCACTTGACAGTTTGTTTGACACCCTAGCCCTGATGATTCAAGAACGCCCTGACTTCAAGACACTCGATCCGTCTGACATACTTGAGAGGCTCAACACACATTAGTTTCAGCTATCTGAGAAAAGAGACATCTATTTTCTGATATTGCCTTATGAAGTCAAAACCACAAGAAGATGAATAAAATTAGCTCTGCATAACTGGTTGATGCATGATACAGACGAACACTACTTTGATGTAAGGCAAGCGCAGGATAGGAGGATGGAATATATACAAAAAAGACAGTGTTTCATATTCACACGTACGATAGGAGGATGGAATATGTATGAAAAAATAGTAAGCGGAAGGCATTTCAACAAAATTAGAAGAAATGAAAGCTAGGCACCATATGAACATGCAACCAATATCACTCTATCAGGTAAAAAGTGTCTCGTCGTAAGTGCCATTTCAAGAAATTAGAAGCAGTACAAGCTAGAAGACAATGCAAGATGCAACCTACATCACAGTCCCAAGTTAAATGTGTCTTATGGGTAAGTGATCGTTGCAGGTATAAGTTGTGAGCTACGCAAATGCAATTCAACATAATCAGAAGCAATACAAACTAGACATCTTACGGAAAACGCAACCACATATAACAGTTCCAAGTTAGAGCAAGCACCTGTGATGGTGGAGTAGGGGAGATGTGCTCATCATGTACACGTATGTTCTAGAAACAGGAACACGTGTCATATTCATAGGCATTATGTGTAAAGTAAGCGGATGCAATTCAACAAAGTTAGAAGCAATACAAGCTAGACATCATACGCAACATGCAACCACATATAATAGTGCCAAGAGCAAGCACCTGTGATGGTGGACTAGGGGAGATGTGCTCATCATCTACACAGCTACGTTGACTGTCCAGCCTTGTGTTGTCTTGCGAATCTTGTTGGGAGGATGGCGGAGTAGAATCTGTAGAGACCCCCTGTTTGAGTTGCTCCGAAGGACCACCATCATCCACTGCCGGACTAATTTCCTTCAGCTGTAATGATTTTGCATTGTGAAGTCAAACCGATAAGAAAAAGGAATAAAATTCGCTCTTCAGAATTCATTCATGCATGATACTGACGAACACTACTCGGATGAAAGGCAAACACATGATGCGAGGATGGAATATGTACGAAAATAGGATGGCGTGACATATTCACACCTATGATGTGGTAACTAAGAAGAAGGCAATTCAACAAATTAGAAGCACTGCAAGCTAGACACCATATGAAAGATGCAACCAATATCACTCTGCCAAGTTCAAACTGTATGGCGTTTCAACAAATTAGAAGTAGTACATGCTAGAAATCATATGCAAGACACAACCAATATCACAGTGGCGACTTAAAGGTGCCTTGTCATAAGTGACTGATGCGGGATATGCAAGAACAGTAGTCTGATGTAAGAACATCGTGTGATCATATATAGTATGTTCTAGAAACAGGAACATATGTCATATTCACAGGCATTATGTGTAAAGTAAGCAGATGCAATTCAACAAAGTTAGAAGCAATACAAGCTAGACATCATACGCAACATGCAACCACATATAATAGTGCCAAGTTAGAGCAAGCACCTGTGATGGTGGAGTAGGGGAGATGTGCTCATCATCTACACAGCTACGTTGACTGTCTAGCCTTGCGTTGTCTTGCGAATCTTGTTGGGAGGACGGCAGAGTAGAATCTATAGAGAACCTCTGTTTCAGTTGCTCGGAAGGACCACCATCATCCAATGCCTTGCCAATTTCCTTCAGCTTTATTGATTTTGCATTGTGAGGTCAAACCGACAAGAAAAAGGAATATAATCGCTCTTCAGAACTCATTCATGCATGATACTAACGAACACTACTCTGATGAAAGGCAAAGTCATGATACGAGGATGGAATATGTACGAAAAAATGGACGGCTTGACATATTCACACCTATGATGTGGTAACTAAGCAGAAGGCACTTCAACAAATTAGAAGCACTGCAAACTAGACACCATATGGAAGGTGTAATCAATATCACTCTGCCAAGTTAAAACTGTCTCGTCATAGGTGGCGTTCATCAAACTAGAAGCAATACATGCTAGAAATCATATTCAAGACGCAAACCAATATCACACAGCCAACTTAAAGGTGTCCCGTCATAAGTGACTGATGCAGGATACACAAGAAGAGTAGTTTCATGTAAGAACATGGTGTGATAGACAGATATAGTATGTACCAAAAACAGGAAAGCGTGTCATATTCACACGTATCATGTGTAAGCAGATGCAGTTTACACTAATTAGGAGCAATACAAGCTAGACACCATATGCAACATGCAACCAGATATCACACTGCCAAGTTAGAGCAAGCACCTTGGATGGTGGAGTAGGGGAGCGGAGACTTGGACCTTGTAATGCACTATCAGTACAAGGAGAATCGGTACAGATGCTCCATTTACGTTGCTGCAGAGGACCACCATCATCGCCTTCCTTACTCTTTTCCTTCCTCTTTCTTGATTTTGCCTTGTCAAGTCAAACCCACAAGAAAAAGGAATAAAATTTGCTCTTCAGAACTCATTGATGCATGATACTGACGAACACTACTTTCATGTAAGGCAGCCGCATGATAGGAGGATGGAATATGTATGAAAAACAGGACGGCGTGACATATTGACATGTATGATGTATAAAGTGTAAACTAAGCACAAGGTGCTTGAACTTGTTAGAATCAATGCAAGCTAGAAACCATATGAAAGATGAAACCAATATCACTCTACCAAATTAAAAGGGTGCCCTAACAAATGTATTTGACCAAATTAGAAGCAATACATGGCAACAGGCTAGAAATAATATGCAATATGCAATGAATAAAGGTGACTCATCGTAAGTGATTGATGCAGGATATAGAAGAGAGGCAGTTTCATGTAAGAACAAGGTTAATGATAACCCACAAGTATAGGGGATCAATTGTAGCCTCTTTCGATAAGTAAGAGTGTCGAACCCAACAAGGAGCTAAAGGTAGAACAAATATTCCCTCAAGTTCTATCGACCACCGATACAACTCTACGCACGCTTGACGTTCGCTTTACCTAGAACAAGTATGAAACTAGAAGTACTTTGTAGGTGTTGTTGGATAAGTTTGCAAGATAAAAAAGAGCGCGTAAAAAAAAGTAGGGGCTGTTTAGATAAAGACACAACTAAGTTAGTTTTAGTAGAGAGCTTTTTGTCACGAGAAAGTTATTTGTCCCTAGGCAGTCGATAACTAGACCGGTAATCATTATTGCAATTTTATTTGAGGGAGAGGCATAAGCTAACATACTTTCTCCTCTTGGATCATATGCACTTATGATTGGAACTCTAGCAAGCATCCGCAACTACTAAAGATCATTGAGGTAAAACCCAACCATAGCATTAAAGTATCAAGTCCTCTTTATTCCCATACGCAAACAACCTACTTACTCGGGTCTGTGCTTATGTCACTCACGCCACCCACCATAAGCAAATCATGAACATATTGCAAACCCTACAGCGGGGATCCCTCACGCTTGCGCGACACGGAGAGCACCATAGGACAACACCAATAATAAAACATGCAACTCAAACCAATCACAACCATCAATTAACCCATAGGACAAAACGGATCTACTCAAACATCATAGGATAGACATACATCATTGGGAAATAATATATAGCGTTGAGCACCATGTTTAAGTAGAGATTACAGCGGGTAAAAGAGGGGTTACACCGCTGCATAGAGGGGGAAGAGTTGGTGATGACGGCGGTGAAGTTGTTGGTGAAGATTGCGGTGATGATGATGGCCCCAACGGTGTTCCGGCACCACCGGAAGAGAGGGGGAGAGGGCCCCCCCTTCTTCTTCTTCTTCTTCTTCCTTGACCTTCTCCCTAGATGGGAGAAGGGTTTCCGCTCTGGTCCTTGGTCTCCATGGCATGGGAGGGGCGAGAGCACCTCCGAGATTGGATCGGTCTCTCTGTCTCTCTCTGTTTCTGCGCTCCCAGATCTGGCCTTTCACCGTTTCTTTTATAACCGGAGATCTGTAACTCCGATTGGGCTAAATTTTGGACACGATCTCTATCCGGATATTAGCTTTCTTGCGGAGAAAGAAGGGCTCCAACCACCTTACGGGGTGGCCACGAGGGTCCAGGGTGTGCCTGACCCCCTAGGGCACCCCCCCTGCCTAGTGGCCCCCTCGGGCATCGTCTCGCGTTGATTCTTCTTCCCAAAAATCATAAATATTCCAAAAAAATCTCCGTCAGTTTTTATCCTGTTTGGACTCCATCTGATATGGGTTTTCTGCGAAACAAAAAACATGCAACAGACAGGAACTGGCACTGGGCACTGGATCAGTATGTTAGTCCCAAAAATAGTATAAAAAGTTGCCAAAAGTATATGAAACTTGTAGAATATTGGCATGGAACAATCAAAAATTATAGATACGACGGAGACGTATCAGCATCCCCAAGCTTAATTCCTGCTCGTCCTCGAGTAGGTAAATCATAAAAAAAAGATAATTTTTGATGTGGAATGGTACCTAGAATAATCTTGATCATGTATCTATTCATGGCATGAATATTAAGACACGAGTGATTCAAAGCAATAGTCTATCATTTGACATTAAGACAATAATACTTCAAGCATACTAACCAAGCAATTATGCCTTATCAAAATAACATAGCCAAAGAAAGCTTATCCCTACAAAATCATATAGTTTGGTCATGCTTAATTCTCGTCACACAAAATGCTCCCATCATTCACAACCCCGATGACAAGCCGAGCAATTGGTTCATACTTTTTAACGCGCTTTAGCCTTTTCAACCCTCACGCAATACATGAGCACAAGCCATGGACATAGCACTATGGGTGGAATAGAATATGATGATGGAGGTTGTGTGGAGAAAACAAAAAGGAGAAAGTCTCACATCGACGCGGCTAATCAACGGGCTATGGAGATGCCCATCAATTGATGTCAATGTGAGGAGTAGGGATTGCCATGCAACAGATGCACTAAGAGCTATAAGTGTATGAAAGCTCAAACTGGAAAATAAGTGGGTGTGCATCCAACTTGCTTGCTCATGAAGACCTCGGGCAGTTGAGGAAGCCCATCATCGGAATATACAAGCCAAGTTCTATAATGAAAATTCCCACTAGTATATAAAAGTGATAACTCAAGAGACTCTCTATATGAAGAACATGGTGCTACTTTGAAGCACAAGTGTGGTAAAAGGATAGTAACATTGCCCCTTTTCTTTTTTTAAGGGCTTCTTTGGCCCCCTTTTTTTAGGCTTCTTTGGCCTCTCTCTTTTTTCTTGGGGCAATGCTCTAATAATGATGATCATCACACTTTTATTTACTTACAACTCAATATTACAACTCGATACTAGAACAAAGATATGACTATATGAATGCCTCCGGCGGTGTACCGGGATGTGCAATGATCTAGCATAGCAATGACATAAAAACGGACAAGCCATGAAAACATCATGCTAGCTATCTTACGATCATGCAAAGCAATATGACAATAAATGCTCAAGTCATGTATATGATGATGATGGAAGTTGCATGGCAATATATCTCGGAATGGCTATGGAAATGCCATGATAGGTAGGTATGGTGGGTGTTTTGAGGAAGATATAATGAGGCTTATGCGTGATAGAGCGTATCGTATCACGGTGTTTGGATGCACCGGCGAAGTTTGCACCAACTCTCGAGGTGAGAAAGGGTAATGCACGGTACCGAAGAGGCTAGCAATGATGGAAGGGTGAGAGTGCGTATAATCCATGGACTCACATTAGTCATAAAGAACTCATATACTTATTGCAAAATTTTATTAGCCCTCGAAGCAAAGTACTACTACGCATGCCCCTAGGGGGATAGATTGGTAGGAAAAGACCATCGCTCGTCTCCGACCGCCACTCATAAGGAAAGCACTCAAAGAACACCCCATGCTTCAAATTTGTCACACAACGTTTAACATACGTGCATGCTACGGGACTTGCAAACCTCAACACAAGTATTTCTCAATTTCACAATTACTCAACTAGCACGACTCTAATATCACCACCTTTATATCGCAAAACTATTGCAAGGAATCAAACATATCATATTCAGTGATCTACAAGTTTTATGTAGGATTTTATGACTAACCATGTGAATGACCAGTTCCTATCATCTCTCTAAATAGATATAAGTGAAGCAAGAGAGTTTAATTATTTCTACAAAAGATATGCCCATGCTCTAACAAATATAAGTGAAGCAAAAGAGCATTCTACAAGTGGTGGTTTTCTATGTGAAGAGAAACAGGCAATCCAAACTTCAAATGATATGAGTGAAGCACATGAAGCATTCTATAAAGCCATACTCAAAAGATATAAGTGAAGTGCAAAGAGCATTCTATAAATCAACCATGGACTATCTCATACCAGCATGGTGCATAAAAGAAAAGTGAAAACTAAATGCAAAAGATGCTCCAAGATTTGCACATATCGCATGAACAAAACAAATCCGAAAACATACCGATACTTGTTGAAGAAAGATGGGATGCCTTCCGGGGCATCCCCAAGCTTAGACGCTTGAGTCTCCTTGAATATTTACTTGGCGTGCCTTGGGCATCCCCAAGCTTGAGCTCTTGCCTCTCCTCCTTATCCTCATATCGAGACATCCTCGATCTTCAAACACTTCATCCACACAAAACTCAACAGAAAACTCGGTAAGATCCGTTAGTATAATAAAGCAAATTACTACTCTAAGTACTGTTGCAAACCAATTCATACTTTTTTTTGCATTTTAGCTACTGTAATATAACTTTTCCATGGATTAATCCACTGATAGGAATCGATAGTTTCATCAAAACAAGCAAACTATGCATCAAAAACAGAATCTGTCTTAAACAGGACAGTCTGTAGTAATCTGAACATTCACCATACTTCTGGTACTCCCAAAATTCTGCCACAATTAGGAAAAATAAACAATTTGTATATAAAGACAGTGCAAAAAGTTTCATAACCGTTTGACGTTCCAGTAAAAAATTTAAAATCGCGCACTACAGCCAAAGTTTCTGTCCTGCACCGCACAAACAATCAAGCATTGTAAACATCCTAAAGGCAATCCTTGGCACATTATTTTTATAATACAATGGAATTGTACAAGGGGATAATTATTTTTGTTGAAAAGTTTCTGTAATCAAGATTCACAAAGTTTCCGTGAGCATGAACAAAGTTCAAGGCTAGCTCCCACTTTAACAATGCTCGTCTTTCTCACTTTCACTTTCCTTTTTTGAAAAAGTTTTGGGTTCCCCTCTTTATTTTTTTGTATTTAAACTTTATAAAAGCACTCAACCGAAATAAATGACTCTCTAAAACTTCCGGGTTGTCTCCCTGGCAGCACTTTCTTTAAAGCCATTAAGCTAGGCATATAGTGCTCAAGTAATGGATCCACCCGGATCCCAAGGTATATCAAAGCCAATTTTAATTAACAATGATTTGTAATTTAGTAGTGAGCACAAAGTAACATATATCAAGCAACGACGAAGTCTAACTCTCTTCCTATGCACCGGCATGTCATACAAGAACAATTCATGCACATCAAGTAAAGGCCAATGCATAGCATAAGAAGTTTCTTGCAATTTTATCGTGTTGAAAACATAGAGAGGCGGAGATGTAGTTCCTCTCTCATAATAATTGCAAGTAGGAGCAGCAAGCACATGCATATTATATCTATCAAAATCATCATGTGTAGTAGTAAAACGCAACCCATCAATATAATCCTTAATAAGGGCAAACTTCTCTGATATAGTGTAGTCGGGAGAATTCAAAAAGATAATAGGACTATCATGTGTGGGTGGAATATCAACAATTTCATGTTTAACATAAGGAACTATAGCAAGTTCATCTCCATAAGCATAATTCATATTGGCATCTTGGCCACAAGCATAGCAAGCATCATCAAAAAGGGATATTTCAAAAGAATCAACGGGATCATAACAGTCATCATAGCAATCATCCTTCAGTAAGCACGAAGGGAAATTAAACAATGTATGAGTTGAAGAGTTACTCTCATTAGAAGGTGGGCACGGGTAGCTAATCCGCTCTTCCTCCTTTTGTTCTTCACTCTCCTCATCATCTTTTTCATCCAATGAGCCCACAGTGTCATTAATTTCTTCTTCCATAGACTCCTGCAAAATATTAGTCTCTTCTTGGACAGCGGAGACTCTCTCAATAAAATCATCAATATCGGAATTGAATTCATAATTCTCATAGCAATATTTAAGGATAGCGAAATTTTCAGGTCTATAAACTGAATCATCAAAATCTTCAAACTCTTTAAACAAAGATTCAATTTCACATGCACCCTTAAAAGCAACAAATTCTTCTATCCGTTCCACATCATAGTAATCATATATACCATTAGCATAAGAAGCTAAGGTTTCATTATCATTAAATTTGCATGAAAAGGGAAGGTGTGGAGCCTTCATCCTAGAACAACAAGTATAATCATGTCTCAAGCATAGATCCCGAGCATACCATTGCAACATTTCAATTTGATCCCATAATAGTTTCCCTTTTTGAGTCAAGCGATAATCCCTAAAGTATTCACGTTGATCCAACGTGTCTCCCATTATATAATTGAATGGAGTTTTCTCAGGATTATTAAAGTAGTGCATAAAATTTTTCACATAACGAGCATCGAGGGTTTTAGGAGGTTCCCCATCTCCATGAGTAGCAAGTAAACCTATTTTTTTGGTATTTCGTGTTCCATATCCATAACTAAAGATAGACAACAACTTAGAACAGCAAATGAAAATTACTTAGTGATAAAGCAAACAAGCACACACGAGAATATTCACCCCACGCTATGACTCCCCGGCAACGGCGCCAGAAAAAGGTCTTGATAACCCACAAGTATAGGGGATCAATTGTAGCCTCTTTCCATAAGTAAGAGTGTCGAACCCAACGAGGAGCTAAAGGTAGAACAACTATTCCCTCAAGTTCTATCGACCACCGATAAAACTCTACGCACGCTTGACGTTCGCTTTACTTAGTACAAGTATGAAACTAGAAGTACTTTGTAGGTGTTGTTGGATAAGTTTGCAAGATAAAAAAGAGCGCATAAATAAAAAGTAGGGGCTGTTTAGATAAAGACACAACTAAGTTAGTTTTAGTAGAGAGCTTTTTGTCACGAGAAAGTTATTTGTCCCTATGCAGTCGATAACTAGACCGGTAATCATTATTGCAATTTTATTTGAGGGAGAGGCATAAGCTAACATACTTTCTCTTCTTGGATCATATGCACTTATGATTGGAACTCTAGCAAGCATCTGCAACTACTAAAGATCATTAAGGTAAAACCCAACCATAGCATTAAAGTATCAAGTCCTCTTTATTCCCATACGCAAACAACCTACTTACTCGGGTCTGTGCTTCTGTCACTCACGCCACCCACTATAAGCAAATCATGAACATATTGCAAACCCTACAGCGGGGATCCCTCATGCTTGCGCGACACGGAGAGCGCCATAGGACAACACCAATAATAAAACATGCAACTTAAACCAATCACGACCATCAATTAACCCATAGGACAAAACGGATCTACTCAAACATCATAGGATAGCCATACATCATTGGGAAATAATATATAGCGTTGAGCACCATGTTTAAGTAGAGATTACAGCGGGTAAAAGAGGGGTTACACCGCTGCATAGAGGGGGGAAGAGTTGGTGATGACGGCGGTGAATTCGTTGGTGAAGATTGCGGTGATGATGATGGCCCCGATGGCGTTCCGGCACCACCGGAAGAGAGGGGGAGGGGCCCCCTTCTTCTTCTTCTTCCTTGACCTTCTCCCTAGATGGGAGAAGGGTTTCCCCTCTGGTCCTTGGTCTCCATGGCATGGGAGGGGCGAGAGCCCCTCCGAGATTGGATCTGTCTCTCTGTTTCTGCGCTCCCAGATCTGCCCTTTCACCGTTTCTTTTCTAACCGGAGATCCGTAACTCCGATTGGGCAGAATTTTGGACACGATCTCTATCCGGATATTAGCTTTCTTGCGGCGAAAGAAGGGCTCCAACCGCCTTACGGGGTGTCCACGAGGGTCCAAGGCGCGCCTGACCCCCTGGGGCGCGCTGATAACCCACAAGTATAGGGGATCAATTGTAGCCTCTTTCGATAAGTAAGAGTGTCGAACCCAACGAGGAGCTAAAGGTAGAACAAATATTCCCTTAAGTTCTATCGACCACCGATACAACTCTACGCACGCTTGACGTTCGCTTTACCTAAAACAAGTATGAAACTAGAAGTACTTTGTAGGTGTTGTTGGATAGGTTTGCAAGATAATAAAGAGCGCGTAAATAAAAAGTAGGGGATGTTTAGACAAAGACACAATAAAGTAAATATAGCGAGTGTGTAAAAGTGGTGGTAGGAGTTGCGAAATTGTCCCTAAGCAATTGACTACTTTACTAGACCGATAGCAAGTTTTATGTGGGAGAGGCCACTGCTAGCATGTCATCCCTGACTTGGAATTCTATGCACTTATGATTGGAACTATTAGCAAGCATCCGCAACTACTAATGTCCATTAAGGTAAAACCCAACCATAGCATTAAGATATATTGGCCCCCCTTCAATCCCGTATGCATCAATTTCTATGCTAGGTAGAAGCTTCTGTCACTCTTGCCCTCCAATACATAGTCCTATCAACATACAACTAACCCTATGGTGTGATCCACGCGCGCGCTCATATGATGGGCACCAAAGGACAGCAACATAACCACAAGCAAATTAAATCAATCATAGCAATTCATCAACCACCGATAGGACAACGAAAATCTACTCAGACATCATAGGATGGCAACACATCATTGGATAATAATATGAAGCATAAAGCACCATGTTCAAGTAGAGGGTACAGCGGGTTGCGGGAGAGTGGACCGCTGTAGATAGAGGGGGGAAGGTGATGGAGATGTTGGTGAAGATGGCGGAGGTGTTGGTGAAGATCGCGGTGATGATGATGGTGGCCACGGCAGCGTTTCGGCGCCATCGGAAGAGAGGGGGAGAGGGGGCCCCTTCTTCTTCTTCTTCCTTGACCTCCTCCCTAGATGGGAGAAGGGTTTCCCCTCTGGTCCTTGGCCTCCATGGCATGGGAGGGGCGAGAGCTCCTCTGAGATTGGATCTGTCTCTCTGTCTCTCTCTGTTTCTGCGCTCCCCCATCCTGCCCTTTCACTGTTTCGTATATATATGGAGATACGTAACTCCGATTGGACTGAAATCTTCACCGTGATTTTTTTCCAAATATTAGCTTTCTTGCGGCCGAAGAAGGGCATCAACCGCCTTACGGGGGTCCCACTAGGGTCAGGGGCGCCCCCAGGGGGTGGGGCGCGCCCCCCTGCCTCGTGCCTCCCTCGGGCACCGTCTCGCGTGGATTTTCCTTCCCATATTGTCCGAATATTCCAAAAATAATCTCCGTCCGTTTTTATCCCGTTTGGACTCAGTTTGATATGGATATTCTACGAAACAAAAACATGCAACAAACAGGAACTGGCACTGGGCACTGGATCAATATGTTAGTCCCCAAAAATAGTATAAAAAGTTGCCAAAAATATATGGAAGTTGTATAATATTGGCATGGAACAATCAAAAATTATAGATACGACGGAGACGTATCAGCATCCCCAAGCTTAATTCCTGCTCGTCCTCGAGTAGGTAAATGATAAAAAATATAATTTTTGATGTGGAATGCTACCTAGCATAATCTTGATCATGTATCTAATCATGGCATGAATATTAAGACACGAGTGATTCAAGGCAATAGTCTATCATTTGACATAAAAACAATAATACTTCAAGCATACCAACCAAGCAATTATGTCTTATCGAAATAACATAGCCAAAGAAAGCTCATCCCTACAAAATCATATAGTCTGGCTATGCTCCATCTTCACCACACAAAGCATTCAAATCATGCACAACCCCGATGACAAGCCGAGCAATTGGTTCATACTTTTTAACGCGCTTCAGCCTTTTCAACCCTCACGCAAGACATGAGCACAAGCCATGGATATAGCACTATAGGTGGAATAGCATATGATGATGGAGGTTTGTGTGGAGAAGACAAAAAGGAGAAAGTCTCACATCGACGCGGCTAATCAACAGGCTATGGAGATGCCCATCAATTGATGTCAATGTGAGGAGTAGGGATTGCCATGCAACGGATGCACTTAGAGCTATAAGTATATGAAAGCTCAAACTGGAAACTAAGTGGGTTTGCATCCAACTTGCTTGCTCATCAAGACCCCGGGCATTTGAGGAAGCCCATCATCGGAATATACAAGCCAAGTTCTATAATGAAAATTCCCACTAGTATATGAAAGTGATAACTCAAGAGACTCTCTATATGAAGAACACGGTGCTACTCTGAAGCACAAGTGTGGTAAAAGGATAGTAACATTGCCCCTTCTCTCTTTTTATCTCTTTTTATATTTTCTTTTTTTTATATTTTTTTCTTTTTTGGTGGGCTTCTTTGGCCTCTGTTTTTTTTTGATAAAGTCCGGAGTCTCATCCCGACTTGTGGGGGAATCATAGTCTCCATCATCCTTTCCTCACTGGGGCAATGCTCTAATAATGATGATCATCACACTTTTATTTACTTACAACTCAATATTACAACTCGATATCTAGAACAAAGATATGACTCTATATGAATGCCTCTGGCGGTGTACCGGGATGTGCAATGATCTAGCGTAGCAATGACATCAAAAAATGAACAAGCCATGAAAACATCATGCTAGCTATCTTACGATCATGCAAAGCAATATGATAATGAATGCTCAAGTCATGTATATGATGATGATGGAAGTTGCATGGCAATATATCTCGGAATGGCTATGGAAATGCCATAATAGGTAGGTATGGTGGCTGTTTTGAGGAAGATATAATGAGGCTTATGTGTGGTAGAGCATATTTTATCACGGGGTTTGGATGCACCGGCGAAGTTTGCACCAACTCTCAAGGTGAGAAAGGGCAATGCACGGTACCGAAGAGGCTAGCAATGATGGAAGGGTGAGAGTGCGTATAATCCATGGACTCACATTAGTCATGAAGAACTCATATACTTATTGCAAAAGTTTATTAGCCCTCGAAGCAAAGTACTACTACGCATGCCCCTAGGGGGATAGATTGGTAGGAAAAGACCATCGCTCATCCCCGACCGCCACTCATAAGGAAAGCAATGAAAGAACACCTCATGCTCCGACTTCGTTACATAACGGTTCACCATACGTGCATGCTACGGGACTTGCAAACCTCAACACAAGTATTCCTCAATTTCACAATTATTCAACTAGCACGACTCTAATATCACCACCTTTATATCGCAAAACTATTGCAAGGAATCAAACATATCATATTCAGTGATCTACAAGTTTTATGTAGGATTTTATGACTAACCATGTGAATGACAAGTTCCTGTCATCTCTCTAAATAGATATAAGTGAAGCAAGAGAGTTTGATTCTTTCTACAAAAGATATGCCCACGCTCTAACAACTATAAGTGAAGCAAAAGAGCATTCTAAAAATGGCGGTTTTCTATGTGAAGAGAAACAGGCAATCCAAACTTCAAATGATATAAGTGAAGCACATGAAGCATTCTATAAAGCCATACTCAAAAGATATAAGTGAAGTGCAATGAGCATTCTATAAATCAACCAAGGACTACCTCATACCAGCATGGTGCATAAAAGAAAAATGAAAACTAAATGCAAAAGACGCTCCAAGATTTGCACATATCGCATGAACGAAACGAATCCAAAAACATACCGATACTTGTTGAAGAAAGAGGGGATGCCTTCCGGGGCATCCCCAAGCTTAGATGCTTGAGTCTCCTTGAATATTTTCTTGGGGTGCCTTGGTCATCCCCAAGCTTGAGATCTTGCCTCTCCTCCTTTTCCTCATATCGAGACCTTCTCGATCATCGAACACTTCATCCACACAAAACTTCAACAGAAAACTCGGTAAGATCCGTTAGTATAATAAAGCAAATCACTAGTCTAAATACTGTTGCAAAACAATTCATATTTTGTTTTTGCATTATATCTACTGTAATATAACTTTTTCATGGCTTAATCCACTGATAGGAATCGATAGTTTCATCAAAACAAGCAAACTATGCATCAAAAACAGAATCTGTCTAAAACAGAACAGTCTGTAATAATCTGAACATTAACCATACTTATGTTACATGAAAACTTCGGCCAACATTAGGAAAAATAAACAATTTGTATAGAAAGACAGTGCAAAAAGAATCAGAACCGTTTGACGTTCCAGTAAAAAATGAAAAATCGCGCACTACAGCCAAAGTTTCTGTCCTGCACCGTACAAACCAACAAGCATTGTAAACATCCTAAAGGCAAATCTTGGCACATTATTTTTATAATACAATGGAATTGTACAAGGGGATAATTATTTTTGTTTAAAAGTTTCTTTAATCAAGATTCACAAAGTTTCCGAGAGCATGAACAAAGTTCAAGGCTAGCTCCCACTTCAACAATGCTTGTCTCTCTCACTTTCACTTTCCTTTTTGAAAAAGTTTTGGGTTCCCCTCTTTATTTTTGTTGTTTTTAAACTATATGAAAGCACTCAACAGAAATAAATGACTCTCTAAAACTTCCGGGTTGTCTCCCTGGCAGCGCTTTCTTTAAAGCCATTAAGCTAGGCATATAGTGCTCAAGTAATGGATCCACCCGGATCCCAAGGTATATCAAAGCCAAATTTAATTAACAATGATTTGGTATTTAGTAATGAGCACAAAGTAACATATATCAAGCAATGATGAAGTCTAACTCTCTTCCTATGCATTGGCATGTCATAAAAGAACAATTCATGCACACAAAGTAAAGGCCAATGCATAGCATAAGAAGTTTCTTGCAATTTTATCGTGTTGGAAACATAGAGAGGTGGAGATACAGTTCCTCTCTCATAATAATTGCAAGTAGGAGCAGCAAGCACATGCATATTATATTCATCAAAATCATCATGTGCAACGGTAAAAGGCAACCCATCAATATAATCCTTAATAAAAGCAAACTTCTCCGATATAGTATAGTTGGGAGAATTCAAAAAGATAATAGGATTATCATGAGTGGGTGCAATAGCAATAATTTCATGTTTAACATAAGGAACTATAGCAAGTTCATCTCCATAAGCATAATTCATATTGGCATCTTGGCCACAAGCATAGCAAGCATCATCAAAAAGGGATATTTCAAGAGAATCAACGGGATCATAACAATCATCCTTCGGTAAGCATGAAGGGAAATTAAACAATGTATGAGTTGAAGAGTTACTCTCATTAGAAGGTGGGCACGGGTAGCTAATCTGCTCTTCCTCCTTTTGTTCTTCGCTCTCCTCATCATCTTTTTCATCCAGTGAGCTCACAGTTTCATCAATTTCTTCTTCCATAGACTCGTTCAAAATATTAGTCTCTTCTTGGACAGCGGAGTAGTCCTTAATATATGGTTCAACATAGGCATTAGAAGCATAATTATCATAGCAATATTTAAGTATGGCAAAATTTTCAGATTTGTAAAGAGTAGCATCATACTTTTCAATCAAAGAAGCAATTTCATAAGCACCCTTAAAAGCAATAAATTCTTCAATTTGTTGAACATCATAGTAACTATAAACACCCTTAGCATACGAAGATACGATTCCATTATGACTAAACTCACATTGATAGGCAAGGTGTTTCTTAGGGTTTTCAGAACAACAAGTAAAATCATATATTTCACATAAATTCCAAGCATAGCATTGCAAACGATGAATTTGACCCAGTAAAAGTTTCCCTTTTTCAGATATACGGTGTCGCACATAACAGGCATGCTCATCTAAAGATTTGCCCTCAACTAAGCAAGTTGGGGTTTCAGCACGAGCACATAGGGATCGAAGATGATCCAAGTAATAAGCTTCAAGAGTGTGATAGATTTTGAGTGGTTCTTCAACCATTGGTTCAGTAGGTACAACTAATGTTTTTGGTATTTTGCGTTTCCTACCCGTAACTAAAGATAGAAACAACTAAGAACAGCAAATAAAAATTACTTAGTGATAAAGCAAACAAGCACACACGAGAATATTCACCCCCACGTTATTGCTCCCTGGCAACGGCGCCAGAAAAAGGTCTTGATAACCCACAAGTATAGGGGATCAATTGTAGCCTCTTTCGATAAGTAAGAGTGTCGAACCCAACGAGGAGCTAAAGGTAGAACAAATATTCCCTCAAGTTCTATCGACCACCGATACAACTCTACGCACGCTTGACGTTCGCTTTACCTAAAACAAGTATGAAACTAGAAGTACTTTGTAGGTGTTGTTGGATAGGTTTGCAAGATAATAAAGAGCGCGTAAATAAAAAGTAGGGGCTGTTTAGACAAAGACACAATAAAGTAAATATAGCGAGTGTGTAAAAGTGGTGGTAGGAGTTGCGAAATTGTCCCTAAGCAATTGACTACTTTACTAGACCGATAGCAAGTTTTATGTGGGAGAGGCCACTGCTAGCATGTCATCCCTGACTTGGAATTCTATGCACTTATGATTGGAACTATTAGCAAGCATCCGCAACTACTAATGTTCATTAAGGTAAAACCCAACCATAGCATTAAGATATATTGGTCCCCCTACAATCCCGTATGCATCAATTTCTATGCTAGGTAGAAGCTTCTGTCACTCTTGCCCTCCAATACATAGTCCTATCAACATACAACTAACCCTATGGTGTGATCCACACGCGCGCTCATATGATGGGCACCAAAGGGCAGCAACATAACCACAAGCAAATTAAATCAATCATAGCAATTCATTAACCACCGATAGGACAACGAAAATCTACTCAGACATCATAGGATGGCAACACATCATTGGATAATAATATGAAGCATAAAGCACCATGTTCAAGTAGAGGGTACAGCGGGTTGCGGGAGAGTGGACCGCTGTAGATAGAGGGGGGAAGGTGATGGAGATGTTGGTGAAGATGGCGGAGGTGTTGGTGAAGATCGCGGTGATGATGATGGTGGCCACGGCAGCGTTCCGGCGCCATCGGAAGAGAGGGGGAGAGGGGCTCCCTTCTCCTTCTTCTTTCTTGACCTCCTCCCTAGATGGGAGAAGGGTTTCCCCTCTGGTCCTTGGCCTCCATGGCATGGGAGGGGCGAGAGCCCCTCCGAGATTGGATCTGTCTCTCTGTCTCTCTCTGTTTCTGCGCTCCCCCTTCCTGCCCTTTCACCGTTTCGTATATATATGGAGATCTGTAACTCCGATTGGACTGAAATCTTCGCCGTGATTTTTTTCCAAAAATTAGCTTTCTTGCGGCCGAAGAAGGGCATCAACCGCCTTACGTTGGGCCCATGAGGGTCAGGGGCGCGCCCAGGGGGTGGGGCGCGCCCCCCCTGCCTCGTGCCTCCCTCGGGCACCGTCTCGTGTGGATTTTCCTTCCCATATTGTCCGAATATTCCAAAAATAATCTCCGTCCATTTTTATCCCATTTGGACTCCGTTTGATATGGATATTCTGCGAAACAAAAACATGCAACAAACAGGAACTGGCACTGGGCACTGGATCAATATGTTAGTCCCCAAAAATAGTATAAAAAGTTGCCAAAAATATATGGAAGTTGTATAATATTGGCATGGAACAATCAAAAATTATAGATACGACGGAGACGTATCACGCGCCCCCTGCCTTGTGGCCCCCTCGGGCATCGTCTCGCGTTGATTCTTCTTCCCAAAATCATAAATATTCCAAAAAAATCTCCGTCAGTTTTTATCCCGTTTGGACTCCGTTTGATATGGGTTTTCTGCGAAACAAAAAAAATGCAACAGACAGGAACTGGCACTGGGCACTGGATCAATATGTTAGTCCCAAAAATAGTATAAAAAGTTTCCAAAAGTATATGAAAGTTGTAGAATATTGGCATGGAACAATCAAAAATTGTAGATACGACGGAGACGTATCAGTTAACACATAGATGTAGTGTGTACCAAAAATAGGAAGGCATGTCATATTCACAGGTATAATGTGTAAACTAAGCAGATGCAATTTACCCTAATTAGAAGCATTACAAGCTAGACACCGTATGCAACATGCAACCACATATCACAGTGCGAAGTTAGAGCAAGCACCTGTGATGGTGGTGTAGGGGAAGTGTGGTCTTCAAGTACAGAGCTACGTTCAATATCTTCATTTAGGCTTGTTGTTTCTTGAGAATCATGTAGAGAGGATGAAATTGCATTCTTTATAAGAGTAGCGCGTCTCATATTAACCCACGGGCGTGAATGTCTCATCATAAGCGATAGATGCAGAATACACAAGGACAGTAGTTTTATGTAAGAACATGGTGTGATAGGCAGATGTAGTATGTACCAAAAATAGGAAGGCGTGTCATATTCACATGTATAATGTGTAAGCTAAGGAGATGCAATTTAACAAATTAGGAGCAATACAGGCTAGGCACCATATGCAACATGCAACCAGATATCACACTGCCATGTTAGAGCAAGCACCTTGGTGTGTGGAGTAGGGGAGATGAGATTTGGAACTAGTACTGCAGTACGAGTAGCAGGAGAATCTGCAGAGATCATCTGTTTCGGTTGCTCCAGAGGACCACCATCATTCTGTGCCTTCGTCTTTTCAGATTTTGCCTTGTCAAGTAAACACACAAGAAAAAGGGATGAAATTCACACTTCCAAATTCGTTGATGCATGATACTGACGAACACAACTTTTATGTATGGCAACCACATTGTAGGAGGATGGAATATGTATGAAAAACGCTAAGCAGAAGGCATTTCAACAAATTGGAAGCAATGCAATCTAGACACCATATGAAAGATCCAACCAAATCACTCTACCAAGTTAGATGTGTCTCATTACAAGTGGCACTTCAACAAATTAGAGGCAATACATGTTTGAAATGATATGCAAGATGCAACAATATTACACTGTCAACTTGAAGGTGTATCGTCAGAAGTGATTGATGAAGGATACACAAGAAAAGTAGTTTGATGTAAGAAAATGGTTAATAGAAAGACATAGTATGTACCAAAAACAGGAAGGCATGTCATATTCACAGGTATAATGTGTTAACTAAGCAGATGCAATTTACCCTAATTAGAAGCATTACAAGGTAGACACCATATGCAACATGCAACCACATATCACACTGCCAAGTAAGAGCAAGCACCTGCGGTGGTGGTGTGGGGGAATTGCGGTCATCAACTAGAGAGCTACGTTGACTATCTTCATTTAGCCTTGCTGTTTCTTGAGAATCATGTGGGGAGGATGACACTGCACTCTTTAAACGAGTAGGGCGTCTCACAGTAACCCACTAGGGTGACTGTCTCATCATAAGTGATTGACGAGGGATACAAAAGAGCATTAGTTTGATGTACGAACATGGTTAATAGACATATGTAGTATGTATCAAAAACAGGAAGGCATGTCATTATCAAAGGTATAATGTGTAAAGTAAGCAGATGCAATTTAACCAAATTGGAAGCAATACAAGCTAGACACCATATGCAACATGCAACCACATTTGACAGCGCGAAGTTAAAGCAAGCACCTGGATGGTTGTGTGTGGCAATTGAGATCATCAACTGCAGAGCTACGTTTAATGTCTCCAACTGCTGACACTGCACCCTTTAGAGCGTTGAAACGCTTAGTGCTTATCTTCGAATTACACTGGAGCGACTTCTTTCTTTTCTTTTCTGCATTCATCAACACTGCGTCAGAGTCTGAAATACCCATGCATAAAAAAACAATAGTGTGAGTATGGGTGAAGTGTGTGCACAATTAGTACAATGTAAAGGTAGCAGATAGCAGGTCAGTGAGAAATAAATGACGGGAGACATATGATAGCTCTATAACATGCATGGCACACTAAATTACTACAGGATTCTATGAAAATAATAGTCGACTGAAAACAAATAGGTTAGTCCATTTTTTCTGCACCGTCTGATGTACAAAGAACGGGCAGATCGCCTTCATCTACCTCCAGCCAGTCAGTGTTGACGATCTTCCTCGAAACGCCAGCGACCACCGGCCCAGTCCCCTGCCTGCGCCCTCCTCTCGACCTCACCGCACCGCCGTGCTTGGCACCGCCCCCCGGCCATCCATTCAAGCCCCGCCGACCTCCAGATCGGGCGCAAGCAGCTCCTGCGCCCCACACCCCTATGATAGACACCGATGCGCCGCTCCCCGGCGAACAGGCAGACTAGGTGCTCCGCGCCTAAGCGGGTGCTGCTACTTTTAATTGCGGTTCGACTGACCCTGAATTGAAATCCAGGCGGGCTACTGACCTCTAGCAAAGGTGAAATAGTAAAGGGAGGAAACCTTGTGCATTTAGTATCACGAAGAAGATGCAGTAAGAAGCGCTCAACTAGTTTCTTTCGTGGGATGAATACGGTGTGAGCAGAGACGTAAGGTTTGCACGAATAAGGGAAGAGGAGTACCTCTTTCTGCTGGCAGTGCTATGTCCTCCTTCTATTTTTCCAACGATCTTCTTGTGGTTCGCTGGAAACGAGAAGTTGTGGAAGACGGTGGAGCCTTGGACGAACCCATGGCCAAGTTGTTGAGTGTGGTGCGGTGGCCGTCTGTCGGCGGCGGGGAAGCAGATCCGAGGCGGCGAACGACGGCGTAGCGGGAACAGCTCCGGTGCGGTGGACGGTTGCGACAGTGGAGCCGCAGCAGTGAGGCGCAGGACAGCGTGGTCAGAGTGGTTCTAGTACGGCGCACGTCGGCGTCGGCATCGTGGAGGCAGCTCTGCCTCGGCTTCAGCTGCTAAGTCCTTGAGGGTGTTGCGGTTGCGGTTGCGTTGGATGACGACGTCGGGGTACCGGCTCCGGCGTGATGGAGGAGGGCGGCGGTGGATTGGGCGCTATGGGGTGGAGGACGGAGGAGGCTGGGGTTTCGCGGCTGGTGGAGAGGGCGTTTTGGCGCCCACAGAGTATGAATGGGGAAACGGTGGGAGGCGGGGAACTAAGGGGGAACAATGTTTCGGTTTGGGACACGCTTGTTTGAAATTTGGGGAAAGTTACAAACTTTGCCCCCATCTAAAATTTCGGACATATTGCGGGTTGGGGGTAGGACAGTAATCTCAGGTGTCCCAAATGTGGGCGGGATAGATTTCGGCCGAGCGCATGGGTGTTTAGCCGCCCACGGCGTATGAATGCTTCTCGGAGGCGGTTGAGACTGGCGTCTTGGTGAAGTTACAAACCTACCCCGGTTTAGACCTTTGGACATCGGGCCGATAGGCTACACGGGCCAGAGTCAGGACAGTAATTTCCTACCGCCAAACATTAGTCTCGCGCGGTTTCGGGTGACCAGAGGCCTATTTGGCGCTTCGTTCAATATTTGGGAGCAGAAGCATTAATGTTTTCGGTTCTCTTGAATTGAACTTTCAGGATTTGTCAAACTTCACAAATCTTTACTCTTGAAAATCCTAAAGCTACGATTATTTTGGAATGGAGGGGATACATTTGAATATACATTGTACACGAGTATATATTAAAAAATATGCAACTTACCTCAGTTCATGCATGGTTCCAGATATAATCTCCTTGGCTGCAAAAAAAAGTTAGACATGCGTATGAATATATATAGCATGTTCAAACACACAACAAATATTGATGCCCCCTTTTACATCTGATTTACAAATGCCATTATCTCAGGTTCAAATAGATAAATGCACTTCCTATGAATTTGAATCTTCGAAACCCCCTTTATGTTGAATTCGACATGTATTCTATTTCGTAGCTAGAAATTTGGAATGTATCCATGCAAGTAACAAATGTATAAAGTGCTTCACACTAACAACATGGAGTGCACTAATTAATGTTTATATATGAATTGCAAAAGCATCCATTGCCTGCATTTCAAACCGCCCTCACTCTATGGATCGATAATATGAAATAAACACATGCACATGCTAGAATTCAATAGAGTATGGGTGTCTGATAGACCGATTTTCGTCCATACGCAATTTGCAAAATTCATGGTCTCATCCAAAAATAATAATGCCATTTATATTTTAATTTAATGCGTAGAACCGCCTTTTACACGTAGATGCACTGTGCCTCGGCCCATTCTCACAAACGCGTTATATCTCTCTCTATCTAATGCATAAGTGCACACACTTTATATGCATCGACATTTCTCTTTCACGCATGCTCACAATCTCTCTCGGGGTGTCGGGGTGTCTCACGCACATGCTCTCTCTGTATCTCTCTCTCTCTTTCTGACTAATATGTACCACTCTTTTCACTAATCTCAGTTGTAAAACACTATTTCTCTCACATGCATATGTACACACGCACGGTCTCTACTAGCCCTCTATATGCACATATATGTGCCTACGTGTCCCCCGCACGCACATTATCCTTAGGCCTCTCTCGCACACATTGCCCCCCCCCCCAGACACACCTCTCCCTTAGTAGTTGGCAGATATGATTCCATCATATCATTCGGTAGGATATCCCTGACTATTAGGCTGGATGGTAATACGAGGCAAAGTTTTACCCTAGTTCGGACCCTTGCAGTTGAGGAAAAAGCCTACTCCTGGTACTGTATATTAGTGATAGGGGTGTGTACAAAGTACACCTGAATACCAGGCATTGTGCATGTGTGTATACTATCGACGAACTAGCCCCCAAGCTTCTATAACATACTAGGGGCCTAGGGTTACAAATTATATATAGTCGGCTTATCACCAGTGGGGATAGAGTCCTCCGTGACTCTGGTAGCTAGCTTCGTGTTGTACGCCGAGTCCTCCACATGGGTCTTCGTATAACGCGTCTCGGTCCAACCTATGTGGCGCAGGATGGAACCGACCCATGAGTCCTCATGTTGACCCACCACAACTAGAAATGATGTGCCCACCACACCACACACGCAATCGGCCACTAAGAAAATAAGCATATACAATAGTACAATGTTATACATGAAAGTTAATTGCATGGTGCATCCAAAAATATTTGTTCTACATTGTGAATGTTTATATATTATCCTAAAATATTAGTCACGGGAAAGAGAAACGAAGGGCATATCTCTCCTTGTCTTCACCGGACACCCCCTCTTTCTACACCACTTTCACGTACGCACACAAACTATCTCTCGGCCCTCTAAAAGTATGCATGCCCACGACACATTCACGCGTGACGGTCACTGTATTTCAAGCTAAAGCACTATACGGTCACTGGACTTCAGAATATGCTCATTACGGTCACCGTATACATTCTCGTGGTGATCATACGGTATCTAGCTCACGATACGTCTCTGTATTTTCTTGATGACACTGACGGACTTTGCATTTGATGCGTGCTCCGTATTTTGTTGACGACACTTACGGTCATTGTATTTGAAGCGGAAGCACGATATGGTCACTGGACTTCAGAATAAGCTCATCACGCTCACCACATACATTTTGTCATGCTAACCAACATGTGGTTGGATGGTTAGGAGGACAGTGGTTTCTCGAGCCCACCAGGGTTAAAGTCCCGGTGCTCGCATTTATCCTGGGTTAATTTCAGTATTTTTCGGCGATGTGCGTTCAGTGGGAGGAGACGTTCCACTCGACTACGAGGCACCTATGGCGACTTCGTAAAATCTCAAGATCATATGCTGGCTCACTCTCTCGAAGGTGCTCATAGGGGTAGGGTCTGTGTGTGTGCGCTTATAGCGGTGAGTGCTTGCACGTATATATGAGCCCTTGCGTCCGTACCGTGTTAAAAAGTACATGTCATGATTATACAGTCACTGGCTCACCCGTACAACTCCGTATTTTGTTGATGACACAATCAATTGACCAGTCAAACGTTCCATGTGGCGCAACTAGTGTTGCACCGTCGGGGCGCGTAACCGTGGGGCCCACCTGTCAGCCCGTATATGAAAGAAAGAAAGAAATGGTAGTTTGAGTCTGTACTGTGTTAATAAAATACATTTTAGGGTGATCATACGGTCACTGGCTCACCATACAGCTCCGTAATTTGTTGATGACACGATCAATTGACCAATCAAACAGTCCACATTCAGCAGCACACATTACCATAGGGCCCACCCGTCAGCGTGTATATGAAGGACAGCAATGGTAATAAATTAGTGGCCGGTGGGTACTCGAAGTCGTGAGACCTCTGGTTAGCAGTCGCCGGCGGTGGGGGCGCGTTGATTGGGCGGTGGGGTGGAGATCGCCGGAGGAAAAACTCGGTGCGGGGGGGGGGGGGCCTAGAGGGATGGCCGGTGCGGCGGCAGACCGGTGGTGGGGAGTGGTTTTGGGGCGGGCGGGGCGGCGTGGCGGCGCGGGCCGGTGGTTCGGCCGGTGGTGGCTGGCGGCTCAGGGGGGGTGGAGTTTGATGATAAACTGCAGGCCCTTGATTTCGTATCCAACGGCTGGAAAATCTAGTGACCAGAGATGAAAAAGTTAGTCGACTGACGTGTAGCCTCACCCCGCACGTACACATGCACGCACGCATGCAGGCGTGCAACACTGACACGTACACATAACGAACACACGCACGCATGCAGGCATGCAACACTGACACGTACACATGCACTCACGAACACACGCACGTACGCACACATGCATGCAACACTGAAACGTACCCTTGCACGCACGCAACACTCGCACGCCTGCATGCACACAGCACACGACGCAAGACACAGCTCAACCTATACGTGCATGCACCCTTTGTTAAGGACATGGATTGTTACGGGTATTAATCAATCTTATCTGTGATAAGCAGAACATTGATGTTTGCAGCGGTCTTTATGAATCACAACGTATCGAACGGGCTATCAACATAGTAGGCTTATCTACATGAAAAAGATGACATCACACTCAATGAACAATCATCGGTTTATGAAATGCCCGCTTCTGATTGCCCTGGCCCACCAAAGGTTCCTCTGCTGTGCGCTGCCTGCATTGGGTCACTGACATGCAGGCCATGTACCCAAAGAGCCCACACGTCAGTGGAAGAATGGTGCGGTGTCCTACATGAGAGTCGAGGGCGCCACTCGCTGCACGCCCGGCTGAACACGCCTCCTTGTTGCATTCAAACGCCTCCATGAAACCCGCCCGTGTGGAAGCCGAGAAACACACTTTGGACACACGTCCGTTCATGACTGGGCCGGCATTAAACGCAACACCGGCCGAGCTCCTCCCGTCCGCCGTCTATTTAATCTCCTATTTAAACAAGGCCAAATGCCGGCCAAGAACACCTCCGCCGCTCCCCTATCTCCTCCTTCACCATTTTGTCCACTCTTACAATGGCTTACGAAGAGTAGTTATTCCGCATCCAAGCCGGCTGGGTGGCCCGCCGAGCCCGCCGGATACGAGCTATGTAGCTCGCTGATCCACCTCCCTCCCCTTGTTCGACGGAGCCAGTTGCCGCCCCAAGCCGGCGCGCGGTTCAGCAACTCGCCGCTCCAGGACAGCTCGACGAGGAGCGGCGCACGGGTGTCGTTGCTGCCGTCCACGCCGCCGGCTCGTACCGCGTCTCCCGTTTCTATGGCCGAGACTCCCATGCCGCGGCCGCGCCATGCAAGCAGCAACAGAAGCTGGGTGCACGGACAACGACGAGTCGGTGGCCAGCGCCTCCGCGTCCGCCGCCATCATCGAGGAGAAGTAGAACACGGGAGGCTGCCGCCGCTTGGGTCCCATGAAGGCCACCGCGGAGGCGACGCCGACATACACAGCAGGTGTCTTGCCGGATCCTTTAATTGCGAGGACCTTCGTCGACCCCGCATGGGCTCCACGGAAGCGGGGAAGCCCCCTTCCACCATCATCTTCGGCATCAGCCAATGATATCAGTTGGACAGTGGGGAAGCGAGCCGTCCTTTGCGCTGAAGCATATACCTCAGGGGCTCCCGACAGTCCGGTGATCATGCTGCCGGACATGAGGAAGACAAATCGATCGGCGGGTGACCATTTAGGCCAGGTATTATATACCTGTGCTGTCCATAACTAGCACCGCGTAGTTCATTTGAATGTAATGAAATCCGTCATGTTTGTATGAAAATCCGGTATCTTATATGATTTCCGTCATTGTTTATATGAAATATCGTCGTGTTTACGTGAATTTCGTCCGGTTGGTTGAGTTGTTGTCATAATGTGTGCGGCTACGGTTGGATGGCGTAATTTGCGGGTCGCCGGTCGGTCTGCGGGCGGCTCGGGCGGCGTGGTGGGACAAAAAGAACACAGTTCGTGCGAGCTCGTCTCCAACGTGCGCGCTGGAGGATGCATGAGCACCCGAGCCATTCCTCGTTCATCGGTGGCAAAGGCACCGGTGGACAAAAGGGTCGCCAATATTTTGGCTACCCCGGGCAAGATCCAAACAGCCCCTCCCAACAGATTCAAATCCCTCGTTCGCCGTGGAATTTTGCCATGTGTTGTTTTCAGGGAATAGCAAGATGCCCGTGCATTGCACGAAACATCAAGATGCATTTTTTTACAAAACACCTGTTGTGATTGACCCATGCAGGAGTAATCCCATTTTGTAAAAACAAATGATATCTCGAGAATTTTATTAGATAAATGGTATCTCGAGAATTTTATCGGACTCCATTTTTGTATACAAGGCCACAAACCCATATTACAGGTACCAAGGCAAAAATTAATGTCTTCTAAGTCAATGTTGCAAGCCACCTTGTTTCCTTGTTTGCCGTGTAAATTAATGTGTATTCTTCTCTTTCATGCACATCAAGCCAATGCTCACACTCCCGCATGCATGCAAGGGATAATTAATGTCCTCCTTTGCTAGTACTACGAGGCAAATGTTGGAAATATGCCCTAGAGGCAATAATAAATGGTTATTATTATATTTCTTTGTTCATGGTAATTGTCTATTATTCATGCTATAATTGTATTATCCGGAAATCGTAATACATGTGTGAATACATAGACCACAAAGTGTCCCTAGTAAGCCTCTAGTTGACTAGCTCGTTGATCAATAGATAGTCATGGTTTCCTGACTATGGACATTGGATGTCATTGATAACGGGATCACATCATTAGGAGAATGATGTGATGGACAAGACCCAATCCTAAGCATAGCATAAAAGATCGTGTAGTTTCGTTTGCTAGAGCTTTTCCAATGTCAAGTATCTTTTCCTTAGACCATGAGATCGTGCAACTCCCGGATACCGTAGGAGTGCTTTGGGTGTGCCAAACGTCACAATGTAACTGGGTGACTATAAAGGTGCACTACGGGTATCTCCGAAAGTGTCTGTTGGGTTGGCACGGATCGAGACTGGGATTTGTCACTCCGTGTGACGGAGAGGTATCTCTGGGCCCACTCGGTAATGCATCATCATAATGAGCTCAATGTGACTAAGGCGTTAGTCACGGGATCATGCATTGCGGTACGAGTAAAGAGACTTGCCGGTAACGAGATTGAACAAGGTATTGGGATACCGACGATCGAATCTCGGGCAAGTAACATACCGATTGACAAAGGGAATTGTATACGGGATTGATTGAATCCTCGACACCGTGGTTCATCCGATGAGATCATCGTGGAACATGTGGGAGCCAACATGGGTATCCAGATCCCGCTGTTGGTTATTGACCGGAGAGGCGTCTCGGTCATGTCTGCATGTCTCCCGAACCCGTAGGGTCTACACACTTAAGGTTCGGTGACGCTAGGGTTGTAGAGATATATGTATGCGGAAACCCGAAATTTGTTCGGAGTCCCGGATGAGATCCCGGACGTCACGAGAGGTTCCGGAATGGTCCGGAGGTGAAGAATTATATATAGGAAGTCAAGTTTCGGCCACCGGGAAAGTTTCGGGGGTTACCGGTATTGTACCGGGACCACCGGAAGGGTCCCGGGGGTCCACCGGGTGGGGCCACCTATCCCGGAGGGCCCCGTGGGCTGAAAGTGGAAGGGAACCAGCCCTTAGTGGGCTGGGGCGCCCCCCTTGGGCCTCCCCCCATGCGCCTAGGGTTGGGAACCCTAGGGGGAGCTTCCCCCTTGCCTTGGGGGGCAAGGCACCCCTTTCCACCCCTTGGCCGCCGCCCCCCAACCCTAGATGGGTTTTGGCCGGCCCCCCCTCCCAAGGGGGCCTATATAAAGGGGGGAGGGAGGGCAGAAACACACAGCCTTGGGCGCCTCCCTCCTCCCCTGCAACACCTCTCTCTCTCTCGCAGAAGCTCGGCAAAGCCCTGCCGGAGACCCGCTACATCCACCACCACGCTGTCGTGCTGTTGGATCTCCATCAACCTCTCCTTCCCCCTTGCTGGATCAAGAAGGAGGAGACGTTGCTGCACCGTACGTGTGTTGAACGCGGAGGTGCCATCCGTTCGGCACTCGGTCATCGGTGATTTGGATCACGGCGAGTACGACTCCGTCATCCACGTTCATTGGAACGCTTTCGCTCGCGATCTACAAGGGTATGTAGATGCACTCCTTTCCCCTCGTTGCTAGTAGACTCCATAGATGCATCTTGGTGAGCGTAGGAAAATTTTAAATTATGCTACGATTCCCAACAGTGGTATCAGAGCCAGGTCTATGCGTAGTTACTATGCACGAGTAGAACACAAAGTAGTTGTGGGCGTTGAGTTTGCCAATTCTTCCTGCCGCTACTAGTCTTTTCTTGTTTCGGTGGCATTGTAGGATGAAGCGGCCCGGACCGACCTTACACGTACACTTACGTGAGACAGGTTCCACTGACTGACATGCACAAGTTGCATAAGGTGGCTAGCGGGTGTCTGTCTCTCCTACTTTAGTCGGAACGGATTCGATGAAAAGGGTCCTTATGAAGGGTAAATAGAAATTGGCAAATCACGTTGTGGTCATACGTAGGTAAGAAACGTTCTTGCTAGAAACCTACAAACCACGTAAAAACTTGCAACAACAATTAGAGGACGTCTAACTTGTTTTTGCAGCAAGTGCTATGTGATGTGATATGGCCAGAAGATGTGATGAATGATATATGTGATGTATGAGATTGATCATATTCTTGTAATAGGAATCACGACTTGCATGTCGATGAGTATGACAACCGGCAGGAGCCATAGGAGTTGTCTTTATTATTTTGCATGACCCGCGTGTCATTGAATAATGCCATGTAAATTACTTTACTTTGTTGCTAACTGGGTTAGCCATAGAAGTATAAGTAATCGTTGGCGTGACGACTTCATGAAGACACAATGATGGAGATCATGATGATGGAGATCATGGTGTCATGCCGGTGATAAAGATGATCATGGTGCCCCGAAGATGGAGATCAAAGGAGCATGATGATATTGGCCATATCATGTCACTATTTGATTGCATGTGATGTTTATCATCTTTTTGCATCTTATTTGCTTAGAACGACGGTAGCAAGTAGGATGATCCCTTATAATAATTTCAAGAAAGTGTTCACCCTAACTGTGCACCGTTGCGAAGGTTCGTTGTTTCGAAGCACCACGTGATGATCGGGTGTGATAGATTCTAACGTTCGAATACAACGGATGTTGACGAGCCTAGCATGTACAGACATGGCCTCGGAACACACGCAATACACTTAGGTTGACTTGACGAGCCTAGCATGTACAGACATGGCCTCGGAACACGGAGGACCGAAAGGTCGAGCATGAGTCGTATAGAAGATACGATCAGCATGGAGATGTTCACCGATCTTGACTAGTCCGTCTCACGTGATGATCGGACACGGCCTAGTTAAAATCGGATCATGTTTCACTTAGATGACGAGAGGGATGTCTATCTGAGTGGGAGTTCATTAAATAATTTGATTAGATGAACTCAATTATCATGAACTTAGTCTAAAATCTTTACACTATGTCTTGTAGATCAAATGGCCAACGTTGTCCTCAATTTCAACGCGTTCCTAGAGAAAACCAAGCTGAAAGATGATGGCAGCAACTATACAGACTGGGTCCGGAACCTGAGGCTCATCCTCATAGTAGCCAAGAAAGATTATGTCTTAGAAGCACCGCTAGGTGATGCACCAATCCCACAGAACCAAGACGTTATGAACGCTTGGCAATCACGTGCTGATGATTACTCCCTCGTTCAGTGCGGCATGCTTTACAGCTTAGAGCCGGGTCTCCAAAAGCGTTTTGAGAAACATGGAGCATATGAGATGTTCGAGGAGCTGAAACTGGTTTTTCAAGCTCATGCCCGGGTCGAGAGATATGATGTCTCCGACAAGTTCTTCAGCTGTAAAATGGAGGAGAACAGTTCTGTTAGTGAGCACATACTCAGAATGTCTGGGTTGCACAACCGCTTGTCTCAGCTGGGAGTTAATCTCCCGGATGACGCGGTCATTGACAGAATCCTCCAGTCGCTTCCACCAAGCTACAAGAGCTTTGTGATGAACTACAATATGCAGGGGATGGAAAAGACCATTCCCGAGGTATATTCAATGCTGAAATCAGCAGAAGGGGAGATCAGAAAAGAACATCAAGTGTTGATGGTGAATAAAACCACCAAGTTCAAGAAGGGCAAGGGTAAGAAGAACTTCAAGAAGGACGGCAAGGGAGTTGCCGCGCCCGGTAAACCAGTTACTGGGAAGAAGTCAAAGAATGGACCCAAGCCTAGGACTGAGTGCTTTTATTGCAAGGGAAGTGGTCACTGGAAGCGGAACTGCCCGAAATATTTAGCGGACAAGAAGAAGGCCGGCAACACCCAAGGTATATGTGATATACAAGTAATTGATGTGTACCTTACCAGTACTCGTAGTAGCTCCTGGGTATTTGATACCGGTGCGGTTGCTCATATTTGTAACTCAAAACAGGAACTACGGAATAAACGGAGACTGGCAAAGGACGAGGTGACGATGCGCGTCGGGAATGGTTCCAAGGTCGATGTGATCGCCGTCGGCACGCTACCTCTGCATCTACCCACGGGATTAGTTTTAAACCTCAATAATTGTTATTTAGTGCCAGCTTTGAGCATGAACATTGTGTCTGGATCTCGTTTAATTCGAGATGGCTACTCATTTAAATCCGAGAATAATGGTTGTTCTATTTATTTGAGAGATATGTTTTATGGTCATGCCCCGCTGGTCAATGGTTTATTTTTGATGAATCTCGAACGTGATGTTACACATGTTCATAGTGTGAATACCAAAAGATGTAAAGTTGATAACGATAGTCCCACATACTTGTGGCACTGCCGCCTTGGTCACATTGGTGTCAAGCGCATGAAGAAGCTCCATGCAGATGGACTTTTGGAGTCTCTTGATTACGAATCATTTGACACGTGCGAACCATGCCTCATGGGTAAGATGACCAAGACTCCGTTCTCCGAACAATGGAGCGAGCAACCAACTTATTGGAAATCGTACATACCGATGTGTGTGGTCCAATGAGTGTTGAGGCTCGCGGAGGATATCGTTATGTTCTCACTCTCACTGATGATTTAAGTAGATATGGATATGTCTACCTCATGAAACACAAGTCTGAAACCTTTGAAAAGTTCAAAGAATTTCAGAGTGAGGTTGAGAATCAACGTGACAGGAGAATAAAATTCCTACGATCAGATCGTGGTGGAGAATATTTAAGTCACGAGTTTGGTGCACGCTTAAGGAAATGTGGAATAGTTTCACAACTCACGCCGCCTGGAACACCTCAGAGAAATGGTGTGTCTGAACGTCGTAATCGCACTCTATTGGATATGGTGCGATCTATGATGTCTCTTACCGATTTACCGCTCTCATTTTGGGGTTATGCTTTAGAGATTGCCGCATTCACTTTAAATAGGGCTCCGTCGAAATCCGTTGAGACGACACCGTATGAATTATGGTTTGGGAAGAAACCTAAGCTGTCGTTTCTAAAAGTTTGGGGATGCGATGCTTATGTCAAGAAAGTTCAACCTGAAAAGCTCGAACCCAAATCGGAAAAATGCGTCTTCATAGGATACCCTAAGGAAACCATTGGGTATACCTTCTACCTCAGATCTGAAGGCAAGATCTTCGTTGCCAAGAACGGGTCCTTTCTGGAGAAGGAGTTTCTCTCGAAAGAATTGAGTGGGAGGAAAGTGGAACTTGATGAGGTGATAGTCACCCCTTCTGAACCGGAAAGTAGCGCAGCGCGGGAAGATGTTCCTGTGGTGCCTACACCGACAGGGGAGGAAGTTAATGATGATGATCATGAAGCTTCGGATCAAGTTGCTACTGAACTTCGTAGGTCCACAAGGACACGTTCCGCACCAGAGTGGTACGGCAACCCTGTCCTGGAAATCATGTTGTTAGACAACGGTGAACCTTCGAACTATGAAGAAGCGATGGCGGGCCCGGATTCCGACAAATGGCTAGAAGCCATGAAATCCGAGATAGGATCCATGTATGAAAACGAAGTATGGACTTTGACTGACTTGCCCGATGATCGGTGAGCCATAGAAAACAAATGGATCTTTAAGAAGAAGACGGACGCAGATGGTAATGTGACCATCTACAAAGCTCGACTTGTCGCTAAGGGTTATCGACAAGTTCAAGGGGTTGACTACGATGAGACTTTCTCACCCGTAGCGAAGCTGAAGTCCGTCCGAATCATGTTAGCAATTGCCGCATACTATGATTATGAGATATGGCAGATGGACGTCAAAACGGCATTCCTTAACGGCTTCCTTAAGGAAGAGTTGTATATGATGCAGCCGGAAGGTTTTGTCGATCCGAAGAATGCTAACAAAGTGTGCAAGCTCCAGCGCTCAATCTATGGGCTGGTGCAAGCATCTCGGAGTTGGAACATTCGCTTTGATGAGATGATCAAAGTGTTTGGGTTTACACAGACTTATGGAGAAGCCTATGTTTACAAGAAAGTGAGTGGGAGCTCCGTAGCATTTCTCATATTATATGTGGATGACATACTATTGATGGGAAATGATATAGAATTCTTGGAAAGTATAAAGGCCTATTTGAATAAGTGTTTTTCAATGAAGGACCTTGGAGAAGCTGCTTATATATTAGGCATCAAGATCTATAGAGATAGATCAAGACGCCTCATTGGTCTTTCACAGAGTACATACCTTGACAAGATATTGAAGAAGTTCAGTATGGATCAGTCCAAGAAGGGGTTCTTGCCTGTATTGCAAGGTGTGCAATTGAGCACGGCTCAATGCCCGACCACGGCAGAAGATATAGAAGAGATGAGTGTCATCCCCTATGCCTCAGCCATAGGGTCTATTATGTATGCCATGCTGTGTACCAGACCTGATGTAAACCTTGCCGTAAGTTTGGTAGGAAGGTACCAAAGTAATCCCGGCAAGGAACACTGGACAGCGGTCAAGAATATCCTGAAGTACCTGAAGAGGACTAAGGATATGTTTCTCGTTTATGGAGGTGACGAAGAGCTCATCGTAAAGGGTTACGTCGACGCTAGCTTCGACACAGATCTGGATGACTCGAAGTCACAAACCGGATACGTGTATATTTTGAATGGAGGAGCAGTAAGCTGGTGCAGTTGCAAGCAAAGCGTCGTGGCGGGATCTACATGTGAAGCGGAGTACATGGCAGCCTCGGAGGCAGCACAGGAAGCAGTCTGGATGAAGGAGTTCATTACCGACCTAGCGTTGATTCCCAATGCGTCGGGCCCAATGACTCTCTTCTGTGACAACACTGGAGCTATTGCCCTTGCGAAGGAGCACAGGTTTCACAGGAAGACCAGGCATATCAAGTGTCGCTTCAACTCCATTCGTGAAAGTGTTCAAAATGGAGACATAGATATTTGTAAAGTACACACGGACCTGAATGTAGCAGATCCGTTGACTAAACCTCTCCCTAGGGCAAAACATGATCAACACCAGGACGTAATGGGTGTTCGATTCATCACAATGTAACTAGATTATTGACTCTAGTGCAAGTGGGAGACTGTTGGAAATATGCCCTAGAGGCAATAATAAATGGTTATTATTATATTTCTTTGTTCATGGTAATTGTCTATTATTCATGCTATAATTGTATTATCCGGAAATCGTAATACATGTGTGAATACATAGACCACAAAGTGTCCCTAGTAAGCCTCTAGTTGACTAGCTCGTTGATCAACAGATAGTCATGGTTTCCCGACTATGGACATTGGATGTCATTGATAACGGGATCACATCATTAGGAGAATGATGTGATGGACAAGACCCAATCCTAAGCATAGCATAAAAGATCGTGTAGTTTCGTTTGCTAGAGCTTTTCCAATGTCAAGTATCTTTTCCTTAGACCATGAGATCGTGCAACTCCCGGATACCGTAGGAGTGCTTTGGGTGTGCCAAACGTCACAACGTAACTGGGTGACTATAAAGGTGCACTACGGGTATCTCCGAAAGTGTCTGTTGGGTTGGCACGGATCGAGACTGGGATTTGTCACTCCGTGTGACGGAGAGGTATCTCTGGGCCCACTCGGTAATGCATCATCATAATGAGCTCAATGTGACTAAGGCATTAGTCACGGGATCATGCATTGCGGTACGAGTAAAGAGACTTGCCGGTAACGAGATTGAACAAGGTATTAGGATACCGACGATCGAATCTCGGGCAAGTAACATACCGATTGACAAAGGGAATTGTATACGGGATTGATTGAATCCTCGACACCGTGGTTCATCCGATGAGATCATCGTGGAACATGTGGGAGCCAACATGGGTATCCAGATCCCGCTGTTGGTTATTGACCGGAGAGGCGTCTCGGTCATGTCTGCATGTCTCCCGAACCCGTAGGGTCTACACACTTAAGGTTCGATGACGCTAGGGTTGTAGAGATATATGTATGCGGAAACCCGAAAGTTGTCCGGAGTCCCGGATGAGATCCCGGACGTCACGAGAGGTTCCGGAATGGTCCGGAGGTGAAGAATTATATATAGGAAGTCAAGTTTCGGCCACCGGGAAAGTTTCGGGGGTTACCGGTATTGTACCGGGACCACCGGAAGGGTCCCGGGGGTCCACCGGGTGGGGCCACCTATCCCGGAGGGCCCCGTGGGCTGAAAGTGGAAGGGAACCAGCCCTTAGTGGGCTGGGGCGCCCCCCTTGGGCCTCCCCCCATGCGCCTAGGGTTGGGAACCCCTAGGGGGGAGCTTCCCCCTTGCCTTGGGGGGCAAGGCACCCCTTTCCACCCCTTGGCCGCCGCCCCCCAACCCTAGATGGATTTTGGCCGGCCCCCCTCCCAAGGGGGCCTATATAAAGGGGGGGAGGGAGGGCAGAAACACACAGCCTTGGGCGCCTCCCTCTTCCCCTGCAACACCTCTCTCTCTCTCGCAGAAGCTCGGCAAAGCCCTGCCGGAGACCCGCTACATCCACCACCACGCCGTCGTGCTGTTGGATCTCAATCAACCTCTCCTTCCCCCTTGCTGGATCAAGAAGGAGGAGATGTTGCTGTACTGTACGTGTGTTGAACGCGGAGGTGCCGTCCGTTCGGCACTCGGTCATCGGTGATTTGGATCACGGCGAGTACGACTCCGTCATCCACGTTCATTGGAACGCTTCCGCTCGCGATCTACAAGGGTATGTAGATGCACTCCTTTCCCCTCGTTGCTAGTAGACTCCATAGATGCATCTTGGTGAGCATAGGAAAATTTTAAATTATGCTACGATTCCCAACAGCAAACACCATTAATATTGCATCAATTAGTGTTAGTGTCATTGTATATCTGCAAATTGTAATTTTGATAGTGGCCTTGTATATAAAAATGGAGGGAGAAAGATGAGAGATAAGGTGAGGAGGAGTGGGGCGTGGTGGTGACTGGTGGTCGGACTGGGCGGAGGCATGGGGATGGACAGCGCATTATATCTAGATTTGTATCTCTCTCACACACACCCACGTAGGTGGGGGACGTGCACGAAGAGAAGAGGTGCACACACGGCGCACGTACTCCCGTCTCTTTCCCAACCACACCTGCGCGGGTACACGATGGAGCTCATTTCTGTACGAAAAGGCAGGCCACGTGGTAATTTGACACGTGTACTGGTTGTCCACTTGGTGGAGGGAGGATCGTCTACCACGGGTGAACAAACAAATTGCGAATTGACACGTTATGTTAAAAAAAAGAGGCAAACCATGTGGGGCCTACCTTAGAGGCAAGGCTCTATACACTGGAGTACTTTTGATGTGTCCCGTCAACTCGCAGAACAAGGAGAAGCTTGCTTAGTACGCCGTCTCCCCCGCCCACGGGCGCGGTGGCTCGCAGGATGAGGTGAAGCTTGCTTACTAGTAGTAGTACTGTACGCCTTACGCCCGCTCCCTCGCCCACGCGCGTGGTGGCTCGCAGGATGAGGAGAAAATTTTACTACTCCCTCTGTTTACTCCTCGTCCCTACTACCTTGGTTACAGAGATTATCATATTGTTTGGAATATATATGTTCTTTAGTACTCCCTCCATTTACTTATACAAGGCCACTATATAAAAATAGATTTTGCATCTATACAAGGCCACAAATAGTAATCGAGACAAAAGTTACTACTCCCTCCTTTCCAGTTTATGGCTCAATTTCAAAATCTCTCCAACCAAGGCAGACGGTGAGTGGTCGAATTAATTTCGTACTCCTAGTTTGCACAAGTAATTAGTACGCTCGTTTTTCTCAAGAAGTTATGTTTACCGAGGCATTAATTAGAATGAATGCATGAATGGCCACTAAATTTCCATGAACTTCTACATGCATTGGTGAGTTTTCTCTTGACACTGCTTGCATCGGGTGATCTAACGCACCTCGAAATCCAACATATGATGGTACTACTACTACTAGTAGAATTGAGACTTATAAAACAGGAAAATGAATGTTTTTTAGATGAGCCCTATAAACCCTAGTGGGTACGTACTCCGTAAAATCAGATTTTCCCAAAACTAAGTCGCTCAACCTTTATTTGCTTGTTTCCCTTCCTGCCTCCTTGCCTCGAACAGACTATGCCAAACTCCCCTGCCTGCCGCGCGGGAAAAGACACGCCCTCGCCTTTTTTTTAGTCCGGGTTTGTATCGATGGATCGCGCGAAGCAGCAAAAACCCAAGCCGTGTCTTGTACTCCTCCGTCGATGCTCGCTTCCATGAATTCTGTACTTCCTGTCGCCGACATGTGGGACATATAGCAACCGGGTCAACGTGTCAAGCACCAAATAATAGTGCAGAACAGCAGGGGGGACGCACCCCAGTCGTACCGCCCCAGTAGTAGTAATGAGCAATGAGACGTCAAATCACAATGCCGCACCTTCCCAGACGGATGAAGCAACCATTATTTCACACTTCGGTTCGCCATCATCTCAAACCACGTAGTATTGCTTCTGCCTCAAGAGGGACACGTGCATCGCCTTGGTACATCATGACACGTGGGACCGCATGACAGGCCATGCTCCCCCGCCGATCGCTCGGTAAAATCACCTCATTTTTACTATACTTCCTCTGTATTGGTTTACATGGCATGCACGTCGTTCTAGGTTGAGAATTTAACTGGCTACATATGTGATGAACAATATATGTTTAGAAACTACATCCGCTTAAGAATCCAATGATATACTTTTTGTGACATAGTAACTCATATTTAGTTAGTCAAATGGATGACCTAGAACTACGTGCATGCCCTATAAACCGAGACGCCTAAAAAAACGAGACGGAGAGGGTAGTTCAGTACATATCTTTTTAGATTAATATAGTCGGGATTCACCAAGGAGCAAAACCAAGTGGTAGGCTGCTCCTGTCGTGTTGGCGTAGCAACTCAAGCAGGGTCAGTCCGCATACGAAATGGCGACACACTTAACAGGACCCCTTTGGCTGACATGTGGCTCATCCACCATCTTGTTCCACGTGCGATGCACCAAATTACAGTTCGGAGCAGCGGTTGGAATTGGAGGCACCCCGGTCGTAGCGCCGCAGTAGTAGAAAATGAGTGATGAGGGGTCAAATCACAAAGCCCCACCTTTCCCGCATTAAGCTGGACGGACGAAGCAACCATCATTTCACTCTAGGGCGCAAGAGCATAAAGAAATGAGAAAACCAATGATGCGTGCGACAGCTACCTAGGGCGCCCTAGGGTAGGGGTCTCCACTACAGATCCTTTTTTTTAAAGCGCCTCCACTACAAATCGGCTTCTCCCTCGTCCTCTTGAAGAAAACCGATGATGCATGCGGCGGTAGGGTTTGTAGGAGTACTACTACGGCGTGCGGGGCCATGTCGTAGTAAACGGGAGAGGGATTGAGTTCGAGTCGACGCCTTAAATATGTGTGGGCCGCTTGGTTTTAGGGGAACGAGGCAGCATTTTGGGTTCGGGGACCAGTGGAGATATAGTACGTACCAAAAATTGTGGACGTAGGTTCGACCGAAAGGCAATGATGCATGGGCCCTGCATTTTGATATACCCGGGGCCGCGTGAAATTTGCTACTCTACTCAAAACTAGTAAGGTACACACGCATTGAACGCATGAGATTTCGAAACCAAATTATGAATAAATACACACTATAGCATGTAAAGCTTTGAGTCATATATGCATGATGTAGATGTTCGTTTAGTTCTTATAGTTCATCTCATTAAAAATCAATTAGTTTTATAAAAATGTTAAGATTCATGGGGTTGTGCATTGTAAAGCATAAAGTAAAAAACAAATAATGGCAATTCATTTAGAAAAAAAATCAATTATGATACGGAAGATTCTAGAACAAAGGAGAAGTGCTTGTGTTTTGAGGTTTGTGCATTATGCTTAAGTTCAACCATGGAGTCTTCTAAATTGTACATGTGGCAGATCTGGTGGAATGTTGATGATATCCAATGGCTAGTACTGCTCGGATTTGCCATCTCTGCACTGTCAGATTAGCTTCATCCAGTGACCATCTTTTAAAGTTATTCGCACACTATATAGTTCTTGTGCCATAGTTGCATGTCTTGGAAAAAAGCTACTAGTGGGTTGTACTAGCTATTTAGGAATAGAAGATGTATACATGGAAGTTGTAGGGAAAGAGATGACATGGAGTATCTCAATTCCTATGAGTAGGGATTGGAAAAGAGATGTCATTTGGTTCACATCATAGGAACTTTTCTATTGAATCTAGAGATGACATGTATCTCAATTCCTATGAGGAGGGATTAGAAAAGAGATGTAATTTGGTTCATATCATAGGAACTTTGCTATTGAATATACGCTAATGTTTATTTTCCTTTGAAATTATGGGAGTATAGGAATCCATTCATATGAACCAAGTGGCTCTAAAGCTATAGAAATGATATCATGTTTATTTCCTTTGAAATGTGGAGTATATGAATCTATTCCTATGAACCAATTGGCTCTAAAGGAAAAAATCCTATAAAAATCATATCATATAGAGTTCCTATGATATTCCTCCACACCAAAGGATGGTTGAAATTGCTGCAGGTGATACGATGGTCTTTCTTTGTAGACTCCTCCCCCATCTTTATAGTTACCTCTCGAAGATGAATGAAATGATATATACAGGGTATTCTACATGTGCAATTTGGTACAAAAAAACTCGGTAAAAGTTTGCCAGGTTCGAATTTTCAATAAAGGTATATGCACTGCATTTTGGAACGGAGGGAGCATACGGCAGTTGCTAACACTCACGTGGAAGATTTGTGTGTAGGAGGAGTGGCTGTTCTGTTAAATGACATGGCAAAACTGACACTGTCGGATGCCGATCTAACGGTTCTTACGGCATTCGTCAGGAAAAGGCTTGTGGCAAACGTTTGTCGGATAATGATTTACGGACACATGCATTGCATTGATATGTGCCCCCTCTCTCTCACGCACACGCACCCTCACGAGTCACAACTCTCCCGAGTCCTCTCGCACCCACCGTCTATCTGCAGGTAGACGTCACACACATATGTGCTCTTCACACCCTACCCTCAGAACTTCTAAAAAACAAAAGACGTCGCGCACATTTTATTTTAGCTCACACGTCACACACTTATACTATTACTCTTGTGGCGAACGTTCTTTGGGCATAGTATATTGTACTCTCATGAAGAGAAGCGGTGCACGCACGCACTAGTTCTCTCACACCCACTCGCGGGTACACGTAGGAGCAATTTTTTTTGAAGCTGGTACAACAAAATCACTCCACTATATATAAGCAGGAGCCTTAGCGCTTGCTTTACTAGGGTTCCTCTCGTTCACTCTCTCATGCTCTCCAGATCTAAGCAAGACATAGGTGGGCACACTCTCTCTCAGCTCACGGCTGGTCACAAATCCGGCCGGACAACCTCGACCGGGTCAGGGGTGTAGGTGCATCGTTCATGCTGTCGTCGGTGGCGAGGGAGGAGACCAACGGCTGCCCGCGCGTCCTGATCGGCGGCCGTGTCGTTCTCTCCGAGAGAGCGTCGGCTCAGGAGGGCCTCCGACCCCTTCTTCCTCCCCGCCGTATTGTGGCAAAGATGCGGCCTCCCGACACCGTCTTTGCCACATGCCGACGACCCTCAGGTATATATTCCTTCGAAACCTGCCTTGCTCTACTGCCCCAGCTCCCCACTTGGCTTCGTGTGGATCTTTTTCTACTTCTGTCCGCTGTTCCAAAGCCACCTAGACTTTTACTATTATTAGAGGTAAAGCTAGTTCATACAGTCGACTCTAAGAGTTGGTTCAAACAGGGAAGAAAGTGGGAAAGCTGTAGCATGAATCTAGGACTTGGTTCTAAGAGGAAACGGGGGAAAGTAGTAGATACTGGCTACCCAACCGGTCTCTTGGTTGAAAAGACGAAGAAAGCATGGTGGATGGCGAAGGGTGGGGGAAAGTGAACCTATCTCTTGGTTGAAAAAGGAAAGAAAGTGACGGGTGTTGGGGGACAACGCAAATGAGAATGAGCAGGTCTAGATCTCCTATGCTTACATAGGAAAATGTCGCCGAGGAGATAAAAAATGGGACAAATGCAGACATGCTGCCTGAGTGTTTGCCGCTCTCGGCAACCACATCTGCCTCGCCACTTTATGCCCCTGCCGTCCCTACACCCATATCGCAACCGTTAATGTAAAATCACATGAAGCATTAAGCAATGCCACCTAATGTCAGTATAAGTAATGGTCTAGTGCCGTCGATAAATTGAAGCAATGCCACCACCATTTTATGAAGTGCTTCCATCTTGCTTTATTTCCCATGAATTGTGTTTTTGTAGTTACACTTAAATCTCACACCGCTAACATTGCTTCATCCCAGTGGAACTGCGCAAATTTGATTGCACATTTACTGACCATGTGCTACTCTCATGACAGTAATACTAATGCTATTGTTCTGCATGTTAATCTAGTGGCAGTGTTGATGTGATGTGATGCTACTTACTTAAGGACACTTTCATACTGTCAATCTAGTGCCAATTATAACACAATAGATGCTGCTGTTAATCATACACCACTGCAAATATCTGTCACGGTTTAAATAACCGTATTTCGTATTTGCGCAAACAGGGATGTCAGTCTCCATATCGTTTCGGGATGTCTGTCTCCGTATCGTTTCTATCCGCGCAATCAAAAGCACACACCTCAGCTTTAGTAGAACTGCGCAAAATGAGATGGCTATCCCTCGATGTCGTCGTCTAACCACCCGTCTTCTAGGTATTCCTACATTGGTAGTTACTAGGTAGAATGACCAACGCAATATAAAAGAAGTTGATTCGTACGTTTTACTTCCTGATTGCAGTGTAGGGACGAGCGAAAACAACTGCATCCTAGTCCGGAATGCACTTTCTACCAGTTCATCCATGGACCGAGGACTAGCTGGCACGGCTGCACGACGGTTTTTTGGACAGGTGCGCGGACAAGAGGCATTGTGGTCTGCTTATTTCTGCAAATAGCGATGCTCAAATTTAGTGGAATGCACAAGCATTCCAGCTGGTCAGTACACTGCATGGTCCAGTTCAGCATTCCAGCTGAGACCACAATTATAATTGGTTATTCTGGAATGAGAGAACCTAACCCTGGATGGTGGCAATAAGAAAAAACCAGAGTGAACTCCAGGAAATTTAAGCCTGCCGGGAGGCCCTTTGCTCAGAGAAGCCTTGCTTATTTTTTTTCCTGATTTGTAAACCTTCTCACAACTTTGTCTTTTGCTATGAACTAGTATATGTTTGTTATGTTCTGTGAATCATTGAGATGTATAAAATTGCTTAACTTACGCTTTTCAAGTTTTTTATGAAGCCGAGTTTAATGTGAGTGTTCCACATGAACGCTGGACTAGCGTGTGAACGTTTGGAATTTACATTGTGGCCTCAGTTAACTGCATGAACCACTGTAACAAGATACATAGTTGCTTATATGTCAGACAGCAGATTGTTGATTGTTAGCTGGTCGATAGCCTAGTGTTGAAGCGAGCTGAGCCAATGTGCCGTGTTTTGCACAACTGCTTGCAAGTGGGGTAGCACCAACAGTGTTTACAAGTACTTATGTATACGTCAGCGCACAATTCTCGAACGAGTACTCTATTTCATCAAAACACACACTGCTCGTATGATAAACCGTGACAACTTATGTCTTACCATGCCATATTCATGAAAAAACTGGTGAGGACGCATTTGTTTCGGCAACAATTACGATGGTTCTCACATGATTCACGGGCACACAAAAGTAGCAGCAGTTCCCATAGACGGATTCAAACAGAGTACTAGCCCCAGAGGGCTCGATAATAGGCAAGGTTCGGATAATTAGACACAATCCAAACTACTATTAAACACTAGCTGGGGCAACTATTTCATGCCTCGATCTAATTTGGGCTGGACACAAGACGGACCTTGCCATGAACATCATCGAGGACGTCCGGCAGCAGCTCAATCCTGTGAACCTTCATGAAGACAACCTTGTGGCCTTGCCACTCATAAACTTGTTTGTGGAGGCATGCCACGTCATCTTCCTGCGTAAGCTTGACAAGAACAGTATGCCTCACAAACAAAGGAGTAGCTTTGAACTTCTTGTGCTTCAGTACACCCTGGACAACACGCCTGACAACAGTGAGGCTGGAATACAACTCTTCATTGGTATAAGCGCAAATGGCTTCCAGGATCCAACAGCCTAAAAACTCTGTTTTCCCAGTGCATATATTCAGGTCATCCGCCTCATAGCGAGTGGCATGTACAAGAAACAAATTTTGAATTACTTTCCAGTATAAGAAACACAAGTTATTTAAACCACTATGTATAGCATGGCATCGAAGCTAATAAAATTTTGCATTATTCATCACCACATACTTAGATGAAAAACCACAATCGAGATCGGCAAAGAAGAAAATCACCTTGGGCAGCTCAGCGAGGGAGGGGGGACACATCCTCGAAGGGGCGAAACTGCTCCTGCAGTGCCACGGGGGTTGTAACCTCAAATGGGGCGTTGACCATCTCAGTAGTGGTCGTGAGCGTATCTGGGGTCGGGTCGGTGGCTGCCTCCATCTTCTTGGAGCTCTCTGTCTCGTGGGGATCAGCCTCCCGCGTCTGCTCCAATATCAGCAGATCTTTGTCTGGTTCTCCTTGGTCCATCATGAAACTGATGAATACTAGGAGACCACTGAAAGGAAAACACAATCGCAATGACAATGAAACAAAAAAGAGAGTGAGGATCGGTTACTACTTTGCAAAAGTTCTTTTTTTCTCTGAACGAAAATATACCAACATCACGGATCCGCTTACCTTCCCTTCGTTGGGAGAGAAGAACAGTGGCAGATGCGAGTGTTGCCTTTCTTGAAGACGGTGAGGGAGAAGGGGATTCAGTGAAGAGTGAAATGATGGTTGCTTCGTCCGTCAAACTTAGACTGCGGGGAGGTGGGGTTTTGTGATACGACAGCTCGTTACTGCCGCGCTACGACCGGGGTGACTCTCCGCCTGCATACTGCCTTCTAATTTGGTGGATGGCATTTGGGCCCGCGCGCTGCATGGCCCGCATGTCGGTGAACAAAAGTATAACATCATTCAATAGAGGGAGACGTTTCGATGACCTAGGAGGAGCCAGAAGCGGTATTGTATCCACTGTACTAGTAGTAATTGTTTTTCTGGGTAGCTGTAGAGTGTCTCCACTCTACTAGTAATAATTGTTTCTCTGGGCCCAAGACAAAACAGCCCATCCACCCTGGTAAATAGTAAAATCAATTCAAAAGCCCATATATTTACTGAATGAGAGGCGCTACCCACACCCAGCACACCGCCCCCCAAAAAACCTGGGTGCTCTTCTTCCTCCTCACTCCCACCCACCTCACGTCAGCTCGCTCCACTCGTACCCCCAAATTCCTCACCTCACTCCTACAGAAAACCCCAGCTCCCCTTCTTCCTCACTACTACAGAAAACCCCAGCTCCCCTTCTTCTTCACTTGCACTACAACTAGGCTCGTCATTCGTTACTCTGCTCAAATCCGTGAGCGCGACGCGATGCCCTCGAGGAAAATGGAGTCGGCTGACCCCAGCGCCAAGAAGATGAGGCTCCCGCCAGCGGCGACGCCTGTTGTAGATCCCGCACCCGGCAGCGCGGAGAGAAGAGGCAACCCCGCCCCCACCGGACCCCAGGAACCCCTAGAATCTCGGGTGGACTGCATCAGCGATCTCCCAGACGCCGTCCTTGGGGAGATCATCTCGCTTCTCCCCACCAAGGATTGCTGCCGCACCCAAGTCCTCTCAATTCGGTGGCGCCCTCTATGGTGCGCCGTGCCCCTTAATCTCGACTGTCGTCAGCTATCTCTCTTCAATGATTTTGAAATCCCCAGAGCCGTCATCTCCTCCCACCAGGGCTCCGTTCAAAGCCTCTGCATCCCATCATGCTACCTGAGCAAGCATACCATGCCCTGCACGATGGACGCCTGGCTGAGATCCCCTGAATTCACAGAACTACAGCTGCTTGAGTTCTACTATTCCCCTGGAAATCACATACCACATACCAAACGCCATGTACTTGTGCCCTTAGCACTGATGTCCATCTCGCAGTTTTCCTCCTCTCTCCACACCGCCACCTTTGCGTTGTGCTACCTACCAGACAATCTGGTACTAAACCTTCGACTCCCATTTCTCAAGAAACTTTCACTTGTGCGGGTTCGTATATCGGAGGCCTCATTGCACAGCATCATCCACTCCAGTTGCCCTGCCCTGGAGTGCTTGGTGCTTGTTTTCACAGTTAGAATCGGTTGTCTCCAAATAAAGTCGCCTAACCTTGTAAGAATTGGAATTTCTATTGACGGAAGGCAACTCATCATCCAAGATGCCCCTTCACTTCAAAGGTTGATCCTTGATTCTAGTTATTCACCGTTGCAAATAACCGTCCTCTCTGCGCCTAAACTGGAGACCTTGGGTGGAATACATGATCTCTGTTTCAATATGGTGTTTGGTTCCACAGTTCTTCAGGTACTTTATATTATCATCTACACTTGTAACCATAAGCTGCATTTTAAATTTCTGCGCCTAAGTTATATATCATCTTGGAGTACACATTTTGTACTAATATTATGTTCTATGCTCAATGAAGAGTTTCTCCATGGATGGCCTATCAATGGTGTTGGATTCTGTCAAGATCTTATATATCCAAATGAATAGTTTTGATCTGAACAAGATTATTGGCTTGCTGCAATGCTTTCCATGTCTGGAGAAGTTGTATATAAAGGTGATAATTTCACGCACATTGGAAACCCACATATAGTGTACTAGAATTAACCGTTCAGTTGTTGCTCTTTCGACACTCTTTTTTTAGACCTTAACTGTTTTAAATCTTCATGTCTATTTAGGCAACGGGATGGGGTAAGAAAGTTATAACCAATCGGTGGATTCGTAAGCATCGGGATTTTCTCACTTCTCATGAGATTCGATTGAAGACAATAACTCTAGAACGATATGTAGCCAACCGTGCAAACACTAGATTTGTCACATTCTTCCTGTTGAATGCGAGGTTACTATTGTCCATCAGGCTTAAGTTTATCAGCAGCATGGTTTTGACGGATGGGTATGTGGAAGAGCAAAAAAAGGAGTTTCAGGTGGGCAAAAGAGCTTCTGAACGTGTCGGGCTTCTATTTACAACATATTGTGGTCATAATCCAGTAAATTTTATGACCTGGGATGTTCATTCTATGGACCTGACCGATCCATTTGACTGTGACTGCCGAAAATAGTGCTGGAGTTAGATGTTGTTGCCCTTTTCAACCTGGGTCTTTTTGTAAACTTGATGAACAATTAACCCTCGTGCTTTTGTACAGTTTGTAAGTTGGAGTTAGATGTTCTTGCCCTTTTCAACTCGGCTGTGACTGTCATATTTTCTTTGAAACAAGGCAAATGGCTTGCCAGTCGTTTAATTGAGAGTGAAATATTGCAACAACTAACAAATCCCAACCAAGGGAAATAACATCACTCTCGCCGGTTGCTTGAGCTCACTGTGCATTACAGAAGCCAAGTGATTAGCTCCCACCAGCACCCACAAACTTATTTCGAACTAGCACATCAAATGGGCTGTAAATTTTCATAGGAAAGGCTGCATGACCGTGACAGATTTGGATTCTGACATTTGGGACCCGCAAGGAAATAGCCTATCCAAGGTGGTGTCGACTTACTCGTCAGTCAACAAACGATTCTGCCTACCAACCATTGGATTGACATCCAACATCTATCGTGTATCTTCTATCTCTTGTCTTCTTCTTCCTCCAGCCACCCAAACCAAACCACCCCGTCGGCTCCGCCTGCTCCCGCCTCCCATGGCTGGCTGCGCCTCCGCCGCCCTACCGTACGTACCCTCCAACGTTGGCCAGTCCCTCCCTCTATTCCCCCACACGTCCTGTTATTCTCCGGTGACGTCAGCACCAACATGCACCCGCGCCCGCACCCGAACCAGTCAACCCTCGTACTCCCCTCCGCCTGCGACTGGACCGGCGCATCTTCCACGGCTCCTGTTCGTTCCGTCCTAGGCCTCGCCGTCGTCCTCCGCCTTGCGGCCTTGGTTCGCTCGCCGTGCGCGGTGCGCCGCCCTCTTGCGTTGTCAATGTCGTCAACAACCGAGAGGAACAAGGAGATGATTGTACGTGGAGAGGATGACAGTAGGGACCCACCAGCGTCATGGCAGTACGCAAGCAAGTGCCTCTATATTACAAGCCCAAAAATATGGTTCCTCCTAATGGTTGGACATTTGGGGCTCACGCCATTGTCAACGTAGTCAATAAACAAGAGAATTACACTACGAGCGGCTGACACCAGGGACCCAGCAGGTCGCGCATTTTTGTTGTTGAGGAACAAGCAGTTGTTATTTATACTAGTTTTAGCAACAGATCAGGGTAACAACGGGGCTGTGCGGGGGCTGTGGCCCGTCTAGCCAGGGTTTTATTTATGTTTACCACATCATGAGCCTAGTTGTGTTTTTTTCTTGCTGAAAATGGCTAGCCCAGTTCTATTTTTTTAAAGAAATACCCAAACGAGGCCTACTTGCTTTATCAGCCCTGCCGGGCTGCAAATCTTTCAAGACGAGGAGAGTTTCATTTGGTTTGCCAAGAAATGGGCTGTACAATTTTTTAAACACATCAAACCGGGAATTAGTTTCAATTTTTTTCATTACAAGATTCTAAATTCCATTGATTTTTATGCGTGGACAATTATTTGGATTTTATATTTATATAAATTATTTTTCAAAATAGTTTGAATGTGAATCGATATTTCAGGATTAAAAATAGTTGACCGCACCGAAATATGCAAAATTTCGTATACTTTTTAACCGTGGCCACAATATGGGGTGTAATGCTAACAAAAAGAAGATGGGCTCCAAAAAAATTCTTAAGAATTAGCAAATGGGTTGTACATTATTAGAAATAATGGTAGATGGGATGTATGCTGTTTTCCATAGATTTGAGGCTGACTTGTGCGCCTACTACAGGTTGACGCGTATGCTTTCCTAAAAAAAGGTTGACGCACACGCAACGCCTATCGTGCTTCTTCAATCTCTGCTCTTCCTGCTCCAGCCGCTCAAACAAGCGCCGGCGGGACTGCCTGCTCCCTCCTCCCGCGGCCGGCTATGCTGCCGCGCAGGCCTCACCGCCCCACTGTACTCCCATCGCTGGCCTAGCCATCCCTCTACTCACCCACACCTGCTGTTATTCTCCAGGGACGGCAGACGAACCAGTAAACCCTCGTACTCCTCCGCATGGGAAACAACTGCCGAGTCTTCCCTGGCTCCGTGTCGTTCCCTTCCTAGGCCTCACCATCGTCCACCGCCCTGGTGCTCTCGGCGCGGCCTGGTCAACGTGGTCAATGAACGACATCCATCGGAAGTGGACTGTACGTGGAGAGGCTGACAGCTGGGTCCACGGCCGCATGCAAGGAAATGCATCCTTATTACGCGCAAAATAATGATTCCTCCACCTGACAGCTAGGACCCACGGGAAGGGCTTCTGTATTTTGCGAAAAAAATGTTCCCCCCGCTGATAGGTCGGACCCACCAGCTATATCTTCGCACGCAAGGAAGTGCCTCCTTATTACGCACAAAAAAATGAATACCCCCTGCTAGCTGGGACCCACCATAGTGGGTGGCTGACTTGTGGGCCTACTAAGTTGACGAGGATGGAGGGCTTTGTCAACTTAGTCAATATGAACGATTCTAGCTCCAGTGACCGTACGATGTCCATCCAATGGCCATAGTGCTTCTTCAACCTCTGGTCTTCTTGCTCCAGCCGCCCAAAGCAGCGCCGGTCGTGCCGCCTGCTCCTGCCTCCCGTGGCTGGCTATGCTGTCGCGAAGGCCTCACCGCCCCCATACTACTCCCACCGCTGGCCAGGCCATCCCTCCACTCACCCACACCCCCTGTTATTCTGCGGCGACGGCAGCCTCACACCACAGCCGAACCAGTGAACCCTCGTACTCCTCTCCGCATGGGCATCCACTGCCGCGTCTTCCCCGGCTCCGCGTCGTTCCCTTCCTAGGCCTCGCCGTCATCCACCGCTGTGGTGCTCTCGGCGCGGTGTGGTCAATGTGGTCAACGACCGACTTCCATCGGAAGAGTACTGTACGTGGAGAGGCTGACAGCTGGGTCCACGGCAGCCGCAAGGAAGTGCCTCCTTATTACACGGAAAATAATTATTCCTCCACCTGACAGCAGGGACCCACCGGATGGGCCATCGTATTTGGCGAAAAAACCGTTTCCCCCCTGACTGCTGGGACCCACCGGACGGGTCACCGTATTTCGCGAAAAAAACGTTCCCCCAACTGTCAGCTCGGACCCACCGGAAGTGCCTCCTTATTACGCACAAAAAAATGAATACTCCCCCTGCTAGTTGGGACCCACATTGGTGGGAGGCTGACTTGTGGGCCTACTAAGTTGACGGGGACGGAGTGCTTTGTCAACTTAGTCAATATGAACGATTCTAGCTCCAGTGACCGTACGATGTCCATCCAACGGCCGTAGTGCTTCTTCAACCTCTGGTCTTCTTGCTCCAGCCGCCCAAAGCAGCGCTGGGCGTGCCGCATGCTCCTGCCTCCCGTGGCCGGCTGTGCTGCCGTGGAGGCCTCACCGCCCCGTACTATTCCCACCGCTGGCCAGGCCCTGCTGCGACGGCAGCCTCACACCGCAGCCGCACCAGTGAACCCTTGTACTCCTCTCCGCGCGGGCTTCCACTGCCGTGTCTTCCCCGGCTCCGCGTCGTCCCCTTCCTAGGCCTCGCCGTCGTCCACCGCCCTGGTGCTCTCGGCGCGGCGTGGTCAATGTGGTCAAGGAACGACTTCCATCGGAAGAGTACTCTACGTGGAGAGGCTGAAAGCTGGGTCCACGGCGGTCGCAAGGAAGTGCCTCCTTATTACGCGCAAAATAATTATTCCTCCACCTGACAGCAGGGACCCACCGGACGGGCCACCATATTTCACGAAAAAAATGTTTCCCCCTGACTGTTGGGACCCACCAGCTACATCTTCGCACGCAAGGAAGTGCGTCTAGGCAAAAAAAAATGATTCACCCCCTGACTGCTGGGACCCACTAGCTACATCTTCGCACGGAAGGAAGTGCTTGACAGTCGGGACCCACCTGGTCGAAGCGTACGTAGCATTGTCATTCTGGTCGCGAACGTGTACGTACATACTGGTCGATATAGAGGCGCGCACGTGTCATAGTAGACGCCTGCACGTAGCATGTACACGTACGTACATCGGCCAGTGTGCAAGAAAGAAAATACGGCCACGTACGTACATACGGGCGGGGTCTCAAACACCTACTCGCGCATACGTACGGCCAGGGCTCGTGTATATGGCTGGGTCGAAACGGAGAAACAGTGTCGTCGTCGTGTTCATGGGGAGCCAACCGGGTGGGTCGGAACGAAATGCGTCGTCGTGTTCATCGGGAGGGCTTGGATGGAACAGCCGATGGAAACGAGACCTGGCGTACCGCAGAACGGAGGAAACGGCCTTGTGTTCGACTGGCCACGTTCAATACGGGATCCTGTTCATCGGGAGGGGTCTGGCGTACCGCAAAACGGAGGAAACGGACTTGTGTTGGACCTCCTACGGTCGAAACGGGGTCCTGTTGATCGGGAGGGGTGTGGCGTACCGCAAAACGGAGGAAACAGACTTGTATTGGAGTGCTACGGTCGAAACGGGGTCCTGTTCATCGGGAGGGGTGTGGCGTACCGCAAAACGAAGGAAACGGACTTGTGTTGGAGCGCTACGGTCGAAACGGGGGTCTTGTTCATCGGGAGGGGTGTGGCGTACCGCAAAACGGGACTCCACGGGATACTGTTCATCTCCACCGTCGACCTCCTCCAGCCTCCACGGGCTACTGTTCATCCACCGTCGACCTCCTCCAGCCTCCACCTGCGACTGTTCATCAACGGGCTCCTGTTCATCCAGCCTCCACCGCGCGCTACTCCACCGGCTACTGTTCATCCAGCCCTCTCCATGGGCTCCTGTTCAACCACCCCTCCACGGGCTACTGTTCATCCAGCCCTCCACCCTCTACTGTTCAACCAGCCCTCCACGGGGTCGTCCTGTTCATCCAGCCCTCCACGGGGTCCTGTTCATCCAGCCCCAACCGGCTCGATCGATTGGGGTCCTGTTCATCCAGAGGCAACACCCCGGGGTCCTGTTCATCCACCCCCACCGGGAACTGTTTATCCAAACCCCCCAGCAACGCTCACTATTCATCTAGAGGCAGCATCGATCGGCTTCAGTTAGTTGCAGTAGCGAAGGAATCGCTCGATCGGGTTCAGTTAACAGCCATCGATCGATCGCTCGGGTTCAGTAACGCGTAGCATGCAGTGCAATCGCTCGGGTTCAGTAGGCGAACGCCTCGCTCGGGTTCAGTTAGAGCCCAACGCCTCGCACCCATGCGTGTGCGTGTATGAGAGAAACGCGCAAACCTCCGTGCATCGCTCGGCCCCGACCACCCACCGTAACCGGGAACACCCCGATATTTTCCTCGCCCTCGCTTCTACCATGGTTTTTTCCATCATGGACGGCCCAAAGAATGTCATGCAGCTGCGTCTCCGGCCCGCCCAGGACGAAAAGCCCATTTTCTGTCATGATTTTTTGTCATAGAAGTAGGAGCCCACCACATCTATGATGATACCGGGTTTTGTCACAATTATCGTCATAGAAGTGTCATAAGTATGACAGATTTTTTTTCGTTCGGCCCAAAATGTCACGGATGTGTCTTTTTTTGTAGTGGTGGAGGGCGCGCCCTACCCCCTGGGCGCGCCCCCTGCCTCGTGGGCACCTCGTGTGCCCTCCGGACTCTGTTTTCTTGCACGATACTTCTTTTGGTCGGTAAAAATTCATTATATAATCCCCCGAAGGTTTTGACCACCGTATCACGCAAATATCCTCTGTTTCAGTTTCGAGCTGTTTTCTGCCAGAGTTGTCAAGGCCAGGCATCATGTCGTCCCCCTCCTCCAACAACGAGGGCAACGATGCTTGGCTAATGAAGATAGAGTTGAAGAGAGAAGAACCCGGGGAGATCACCAAGGATGATGGGATCAAGAAGGCCATGGAGGACCAAGCTCCGGCAGCAGAAGACGAAGACATCCTCCCACCTCATCACAATCTTCTTACCCCAACAGAGATTGAAGCTTTCAAGATGATTGAGTTAGCTCGCATACAAAAAAAGTATCTCACACGTGAAAATATTTTGTTGAAGGACCATATCACCGCACTCAAGGGCATTATTCGCAAATTGGAGGACCTCATGCGCTCGATGTGCGACTATCCATCATCACCACCATCTTCTTCATCAGCAAAGGAGAACTGAGTATCTGGTATGGGCACTCCCCTTGGCAACTTCCAAGCTTGGGGGAGGTGCCCCGGTATCGTATCACCATCACACTCCTATCTTTACCGTTTTTCTTAGTTCGATCCTTTTAGTAATATCTTGATCTAGTGGAATAAAGTTTTAGTATGATTTAGTTTTGAGTTTTGCTTTATGATCCTTCTATGTAATCGAGTCCGTGATCTATATATAATAAAGATTAGTGTTGAGTCAAGGGCTTGAATATCTTGCTATGATCTTGAGGGAATAAAAATAATAGAAAAAAGAAAGAATAAAAACAAATAAAGAGATCATATTGATCTTATGGAGAGTAATGACTTCACATATAAAGAGTATGATGAATAAAAGTTGCTGAGAGTTGACAAACATAGTTTTGGTCATCGTTGCAATTAATAGGAAGTAATAAAGAAAGAGAGGTTTTCACATATAAATATACTATCTTGGACATCTTTTATGATTGTGAGCACTCATTAAAATATGACAGGCTAAAGAGTTGATATTGGACAAGGAAGACAACGTAATGGGTTATGTTTTCTTATATCCTAAATAAAGTATATTGTCATGGATCATCCAACATGTTGAGCTTGCCTTCCTCCCTCATGCTAGCCAAATTCTTTGCACCAAGTAGAGATACTACTTGTGCTTCCGAATATCCTTAAACCTAGTTTTGCCATGAGAGTCCACCATATCTACCTATGGATTGAGTAAGATCCTTCAAGTAAGTTGTCATTGTTGTAGGCAATAAAAATTGCTCTCTAAATATGTATGATTTATTAGTGTGGAGACAATAAGCTTTATACGATCTTGTGATGTGGAAGCAATAAAAGCGACGGACTGCATAATAAAGGTCCATATCACAAGTGGCAATATAAAGTGGCGTTCTTTTGCATTAAGATTTCGTGCATCCAACCATAAAAGCACATGACAACCTCTGCTTCCCTCCGCGAAGGGCCTATCTTTTATTCTTGTCTTATACCTTATACAAGAGTCATGGTGATCTTCACCTTTCCTTTTTACATTTTATCCTTTAGCAAGCACCTTGTGTTGGAAAGATCCTGATATATATATATCCAATTGGATGTAAGTTAGCATGAATTATTATTGTTGACATTACCCTTGAGGTAAAAGGTTGGGAGGCAACACTACAAGCCCCTATCTTTCTCTGTGTCCGATTAAGACTCCATAACCATAAGTATTGCATGAGTGTTAGCAATTGTGAAAGACTAAATGATAGTTGAGTATGTGGACTTGCTGAAAAGCTCTTATATTGACTCCTTCCGATGTTACGATAAATTGCAATTGCTTCAATGACTGAGATTATAGTTTGTTGGTTCTCAATGAAGTTTCTGATTCATACTTGACATTGTGAATAGATTATTACTTGAGCATAAGAAATCATATGACAATATATATATGTTGCTGTTATAAGAATTATCATGATGCCCTCATGTCCGTATTTTATTTTATCGACACCTCTATCTCTAAACATGTGGACATATTTTTCATTATCGGCTTCCGCTTGAGGACAAGCAAGGTCTAAGCTTGGGGGAGTTGATACGTCCATTTTGCATCATGCTTTTATATCGATATTTATTGCCTTATGGGCTGCTATTATACATTATGTCACAATACTTTTGCCTATTCTCTCTTATTTTACAAGGTTTACATGAAGAGGGAGAATGCCGGCAGCTGGAGTTCTGGGCTGGAAAAGGAGCAAATATTAGAGACCTATTCTGCACAACTCCAAAAGTCCTGAAATACCATGGAAGTTATTTTTGGAATCAATAAAAAATACTCGCGAAAGAATCCACCAGAGGGGGCCCACACCCTCGCCAGGAGGGTGGGGGGCGCGCCCTACCCCCCTGGGCGCGCCCCCTGCCCCGTGGGCCCCCTGGCAGGCCTCCGATGCCCATCTTCTGCTATATGAAGTCTTTTACCCTGGAAAAAAATCAGAAGCAAGCTTTCGGGACGAAACACCGCCGCCACGAGGCGGAACCAATCTAGGGCTCCGGCGGAGCTGTTCTGCCGGGGAAACTTCCCTTCGGGAGGGGGAAATCATCGCCATTGTCATCACCAACGATCCTCTCATCGGGAGGGGGTCAATCTCCATAAACATCTTCACCGCACCATCTCCTCTAAAACCCTAGTTCATCTCTTGTATCCAATCTTTGTCCCAAAGCCTCAGATTGGTACCTGTGGGTTGCTAGTAGTGTTGATTACTCCTTGTAGTTGATTCTAGTTGGTTTATTTGGTGGAAGATCATATGGTCAGATCCTTAATGCATATTAATACCCCTCTGATTTTGAACATGAATATGATTTGTGAGTAGTTACGTTTGTTCCTGAGGACATGGGAGAAGTCTTGCTATAAGTACTCATGTGAATTTGGTATTCGTTCGATATTTTGATGAGATGTATGTTGTCTTTCCTCTAGTGGTGTTATGTGAACGTTGACTACATGACACTTCACCATTGTTTGGGCCTAGAGGAAGGCATTGGGAAGTAATAAGTAGATGATGGGTTGCTAGAGTGACAGAAGCTTAAACCCTAGTTTATGAGTTGCTTCGTAAGGGGCTGATTTGGATCCATATGTTTCATGCTATGGTTAGGTTTACCTTAATACTTCTTTTGTAGTTGCGGATGCTTGCAATAGGGGTTAATCATGAGTGGGATGCTTGTCCAAGAAAGGGCAGTACCCAAGCACCGGTCCACCCACATACCAAATTATCAAAGTAACGAACGCGAATCATATGAGCGTGATGAAAACTAGCTTGACGATAATTCCCATGTGTCCTCGGGAGCGTTTTCCTACATATAAGAGTTTGTCCAGGCTTGTCCTTTGCTACAAAAAGGATTGGGCCATCTTGCTGCACCTTATTTACTTTCATTACTTGTTGCCCGTTACAAATTACCTTATCACAAAACTATCTGTTACCGATAATTTCAGTGCTTGCAGAGAATACCTTACTGAAAACCGCTTGTCATTTCCTTCTGCTCCTCGTTGGGTTCGACACTCTTACTTATCGAAAGGACTACGATAGATCCCCTATACTTGTGGGTCATCAAAGCTCAATGATTGGCATGGCATGGATGAGAAATGTGGATCCCTCAAAATGCTAAGGACAGAAGATTGGCTCAAGCTCTAAAGCTCAAGACTCTACATTTTACTTTTAGTGATCCAAGATCACATTGAGTCCATAGGAAAAGCCAATACTATTAAAAGGGGATGAGGTGTTGCTTAATGGTTTACTTGCTCAAAGTGCTTAGTGATATGCTCCAAAACCCTCAACCACTTTCTCATATCCACATATGTCCCAAACCAAAAGTCAAACTCGGCCCCACTGAAACTTTCTATCTGGCGCCACCGAGTTCAGTTGACATAGCCACTGCCACAAAACCCTAGTCACTTCGGTCCTACCGATAGGGATCTCGGTCTCACCGAGATGGGATTGCAAACTCTCTGTTTCCCTTCGTAACGTTTCGGTCGAACCGAGATGAGCGATCGGTCCCATCGAGTTCGCAATGCAAACTCTCTGTTTTCCTTTCATAACGTTTCGGTCTCACCGAGATGAGCAAAGCGGTCCCACCGAGTTTGCCTGACCAACTCTCTGTTAGCTTATTACCAAAATCGGTCCCACCGAGTTTGTGTAATCGGTCTCACCGAGATTACGTTGTGCCCTAACCCTAATGAATTCGGTCCCACCGAGTTGACATGTCGGTCCCACCGAAAAGCCTAACGTTCACATTTTGTACTAAATCGGTCTGACCGAGTTTTATTATTCGGTCCCACCGAGTTTGGTGATTTGTGTGTAACGGTTAGATTTTGTGTGGAGGCTATATATACCCCTCCACCCACTCTTCATTCGTGAGGAGAGCCATCAGAACATGCCTACACTTCCATCATACATTTTCTGAGAGAGAACCACCTACTCATGTGTTGAGGTCAAGATATTCCATTCCAACCATATGAATCTTGATCTCTAGCCTTCTCCAAGTTGCTTTCCACTCAAATCATCTTTCCACCAAATCCAAATCTGTGAGAGAGAGTTGAGTGTTGGGGAGACTATCATTTGAAGCACAAGAGCAAGGAGTTCATCGTCAACACATCATCTATTACCTTTTGAAGAGTGGTGTCTCCTAGATTGGTTAGGTGTCACTTGGGAGCCTCCGTCGGGATTGTGGAGTTGAACCAAGGAGTTTGTACGGGCAAGGAGATAGCCTACTTCGTGAAGGTCTACCCTAGTGAGGCAAGTCCTTCGTGGGCGATGGCCATGGTGGGATAGACAAGGTTGCTTCTTCATGGACCCTTCGTGGGTGGAGCCCTCCGTGGACTCGCGCAACCGTTACCCTTCGTGGGTTGAAGTCTCCATCAACGTGGATGTACGATAGCACCACCTATCGGAACCACGCCAAAAATCTCCGTGTCTACATTGTGTTTGCTCCCTCCAAACTCCTCCCTTTACCTTCATGTGCAATGTTTTACATTCCGCTGCTATACTCTTAGACTTGCATGTGTAGGTTGGTTGCTTGACTAATGCTAAGTTGCTAAAATCTGCCAAGACTTGAAATTGGGAAAATGCTAGATTTTTATTTGGTAAAGTAGTCTAATCACCCCCCTCTAGACATACTTACGATCCTAGAATCACTAAATCTGTTTGCAAGAAGAAAAAAAGAAATGGAAAATGAGATCCATTCCTTGATTGGTTGACATTGCCATCATTCTTGGAGTTGACAGACGGTCTGTTAGCAACTCATTGGCTACACCTACATAGGAGAACCGACGACAATGGTGCAGTTGCATTGGGAGGAAGAATGAGGACACACTCGCGAGGAGGATGGGACTGTGAGACCGAAGAGATGAGAACACAATGGTGCCCGTGCTTAATAGCTTGAATGGAACTGATGGCATTCACAACAGCCTTTCGCGAACTCTCCAAAGGGGCGGCGGCGACTACATGTGTATAACAACAAGCGTTGTCGAGCAATTATTTACTTATATCACAAGGTTAATGCATGGTTTGGTCAATACATGGTTTGATTTGGAATCAGATTAGACTAAGGAAAGGACTAAACCACCCTTTTGCATGGAGGGTCATTTGAGCGGTACTTCTACTTATACTTATGAAGTACCGGTGGTACTATACATATCCTCTTGCATCCATAGTTGTGCAAAGCTAGAATCACAAGCGAAATCAGGCTCGATCTATAACTAGAAACGTACAGGGATGACCACGAGTTGTTCATAACGATCTAGAAAAAAACGCAACATACTTGGACTGAGCGATGACTCACATGTGCAAGAATACAAGTAGTCGGGCATGGGAGGGGACAGCGGAACAATGAGGGCACTGAAATGGAGGGGCGGTGGTCATGGTATGAAGGGGCGCATCTCCATGACCTACAACGACAAAGGGCATGGTGTCGCATGCGATAGCTCTACGACTCGTTGTGGTGGGGAGGGGGGGAGGAGGGATGGAAGCAGCATGAGCATCACATAGGAGGGGCAGCGGGAACTGTATGGTCTAAAGGGTGCGTCATCATGACATCTGGTGGTCAAGGCATGGTCTCGCACGTAATGCCACCATGACCTCACATATCGAGGATGAAGGATTTGAAGATGAAGTATTTCAAGAAACGTTGAAGGGTCATCGAGGTCCAAGGTTTATCTTATTGTAGTGATAAGAGGGGGTTATGTGTTACTCTGGGCTAGTGTCTTGTCAACAATCCCACCTTTAATCTTCAACGCTGTTGATCCCTGACTAACGATGTTAGTTTACAGACTATAGATACTTCGTCCACATTTTGTACTTAAGGTTAGAGTTAGATTGACAGCAAGACTTCCTACGGCAAAGTAAATATTAACAGCAAGAATTGTCTTTTTTTTGAGAATTATTAAAAGAAAAGAGAATCATGACGTTCTTTTTTAGGAACAAATTTCTTTTTGAGGGTATTTTTAGGAACAGCTTTTTTTGAGGGAATTTTTAGGAGCAGTTTTTTCTTTGAGGAATTTTTTTTAGGAACAGATATTTTTTGAGAGAATTTTAGGAACACATGAATCGTGATTTTTTTTTGAGTAGACATGAATCGTGATGTACACGTATTACGAGTGAACAGACTCGAAAGCCTACAGACCGGTGGGCTTGGCCCAGGCAGCTGAGGCAGGCGACTGTTTTGGATCGGGCTATTGTGTATAGCTCTTCCTGCGGCCTCTTCTTCCCCCCTGCACCCCCCAACTCGTCGTCGTCTTCCCAAGGCTCCAACCCTAGCCACCCTTCCTCGGCATCCTTCCCCCAAGCCGGCGGCGGCCCCGGCGGCCGCACCGTCTGTGAAGATGTCGGGAGGCTTCTTCCGGGTAAGCGGCTACGGTTCTCCGCATTGATTTAGTTCCCTCGCTTAGTTTTTCCGGTTCGTCGGATCTGTGACGGGTGCGCTGATTCGCCGTGCTTTTTTGCAGGGGACGTCGGCCGACCAGGATACCAGATTCTCCAACAAGCATGCCAAGCTGCTCAAGACGCAGAAGTTCGCGTCCGAGCTTGACCATCAGGTTAGCTTTTTCGTTCTCGCCCTATGCCTCCATCGGGTTCTAGCCGATGAGCGTCCAGAGGGGGACTATCTGCCGTGGGTTCAAGTTAAACTCTAATTTATTTCTTTCCTTGGGTTTAGGTGGACATGTCAAAGGTGAAGATGGACGTGATGAAGCCGTGGATTGCCACACGGGTCACCGAGCTTCTTGGGTTCGAGGACGAAGTTCTTATCAACTTCATCTACGGCCTGCTCGATGCGAAGGTGAGGTTTCTGAAGATATACTTCTTTAACATGAGCAATGGCGCTTGCATCTTATCGCCTCGTTGAACAAACACAGATGTATTTTCTGATTGAAGATATGCCTATTAATTAAAAACGAAACTCTGTATTCTATATTCATGTAAAGCATCTCTGGATATATTGGATTTCGTCCATTCAGCTTTAAGATTGTAAGCTATGAACCCAACTATCTTCATGTTGTTGCTCAGGAGTCAGGAATGAAAACTGAAATCATACACGTGTAATTTGGGAACTAAGTTTAAAGTCTTGCATAGGCTTGTTTGGATAGTGTAAGATAGGTAATCACAGCCATCTTGTGGAGCTAAACCACAACATTTTCCAATTTGCAAAATACCAACTGGATTAGCAAAATACCAATTGAATTAGCTCACCAGAACTTCTTGTGAACTTGTGAAACAAGTATGGGTTGTACCTGTAAAAGTTAATCATTATCATACTAGTGTTTTTTTCTGGCCATGTCATCGAATTATTTGTTGCCTGGATATGATTTTGCTGGATCAGTCAGCCCAAACGTAGGTGCTATAGTTGTGTAATGATTAAATTAGTTCTGTGCGGCTGATAATAAATAGTAGGAACTCAGGAGCTTTATAAGGTTTTTGTTTGTTTTGCAGGAGGTGGACGGGAAGTACATACAGATCCAGCTGACAGGGTTCATGGAGAAGAATACAATAAAGTTCATGAGGGAGCTGTGGAGCCTCCTTCTCAGTGCGCAGCAGAATGCCAGTGGTGTGCCCCAGCAATTTTTGGATGCAAAGGAGGCTGAGATTCAGCAGAGAAAGGTTTGCATAAATACATCAATTTATTATTATCATAACAATATTTGTATGACATACATCAGGCATGTTGTTCTGAGTTAACTCATAAGCTAGAATACATACATAAGACATCAAACTAGCATGGCCTTACAATGACCTAGAATCAGTTCTGATTAGTTGCTCACAATTGAATTCAGAGTGCTGCCTTTACTTCATCTGCCGTGAACGGAGCCAAGAGGCTTGCGTTCATTTCTTCAGTTACTCGCCTGTTTACTTTCCCCAGTAGCCCAGGGTCGGGAGGAAGCCTTCCTAGAGCTTCCCCCTTCCCTCCCCCGAGAATTGCATTTCTGCTTCAGCTTCCCCGGCTTAGTTGGTTTGGAGGATTAATTGATTGGATACCCAATCCACATAATCTTCAAAGTCACTGCTTCTGGTCGGTACTTGCTTCCAACAAAAATGTCAACTAGGTGTGATTAGTTGCGCTACTAGTTAGTAAGTCGGTACTGCAGCGGCTCAAGTCGTCCTTTTAACTATAATCTTTCAGTTGACCACCATAAATCGGTGCTGAGTGAAAGCATGCTCCACTTCAATCTAAGTTTTTGTTTTTGAGTTACCTCCTTTTATTTACGGTATTATCATTTATTTGAATCTAAAATGTACGAATTGGGTTAAATGCTGCAAACCATCTTAGCCATCCAATCTTATTAAGTTGTATATATTCAAATTATGCCTTAACTGTAAATTTAATCCCTTAATAATAACTTGTACCCCCTCCTTCCCAAAATAAGTGTCGCTGATTTAGTATAAAGTTAGTACTCCCTCCGTCCCAAAATATAAGATCATTTTTGACACTAGGGAGTACTAACTTTGTACTAAATCAGCGACACTTATTTTGGGACGGAGGGAGTATTAATTATCCTTTACAACTCCTCTTTTCAAATTACGAGGAGTTGCACAGCATATTTCACATATCCTTAATCATGATGCTAGATTGCTGAATTTGTTTGACTCTCCATACGATCTACTGTTACAACATATTTTGGTTCTTGTATATCTCTAAGATTGTATTAAGTTCATTAAAGTGAATCAAAAAAAAAAATTCCAGCTGGAAGTTCTAAAACGGGTGACATTATAGTTTGGGAACCGTGCGTTGAACGCGATCTTTGCTGGTAACTATATTTTTGTGATATATTTAGATTCTTGTTTTGAGTTACTCTTTCTTTAAAAAAAGCCTATAATGTTAGGAACCTTGGTTTAGAGTGGGATAATTTTGGTAGGGTAAGGGTTTCAAGATCTATACTCACCGTCAACAACCGGTGACAGGCAAGGATGTCAAAAAAGTTTGAGCTCGTCACACTATTCGAGCTTGGCTCGTTTTGGGCTCGGCTCGAAGCCTAAACAAGCCCAGCTCCAGATTGACCTTATGCTCGTGAGCCTGGTAAGCTTGGTTCGAAAACGCTCGACAAGGCTCGGTATAATACTACCATGCAGCCCACCTGATAAATACCTAAACCCTAAACCCTATAATACTACCATGCAGCCCACCTGATAAATATTAACTCTTTACAACAACAACGCCCACCTGATAAAGCCTTTAGTCCCAAACAAGTTGGGGTAGGCTAGAGCTGAAACCCATGAGATCTTCAGATCTCTCTTTACAGATTGCTCCCTTGTCAAGTTTGGTCTACCCTGACCTCTCTTGACATTATCAGCACGCTTTAGCTGCCCGCTATGCACTGGGGCTTCTGGAGGCCTGCACTGAATATGCCCAAACCATCTCAGACGATGTTGTACAAGCTTCTCTTCAATCGGTCCTTCTGTACGTAGGTGTGGCCCAAATATCTCCAAGCCCAATTATCAAATCGTGAGAATCTAAGCCTAGTCTGGTAAGAGAAAAGCTGCGCGTAGCAATGACTGGAGGGCCGAAGAACATTCATGGCCTTGTAGCTATACTTGTGCACTTGAATGCACGGATACTTCACTGACCTCGCGTACCCGTATTGGATACCGTATCCGATCTTGATACGGCTCCGATACATGGTGGGTATGTATCCTGTGAGTATCCGGAAATAAACGATTTAAAACTTGATACGGCTCCGATACATGGTGGGTATGTAGCCTGTGAGTATCCAGAAATAAACGATTTAAAACAAACCTGATACCTGTTGGGTACTTGGTGGGTGCTTTTTGGATACAACCCATCCCACATAACAAGAGATAATGAGTAACTAGGCAACCCTAGTCCCCCGACGCCCCATCCCACATAACAAGAGATAATGAGTAACTAGGCAACCCTAGTCCCCCGACGCCCCATCCTTTCCCTCCCCCTCTTTCCTTCCGAGCTCCACAGCAGGCGGTGGCAGCAGGCCGGCGCGAGCCGACGAGGAGCTGCTCCTCCTTCCTCACCGACTCCCCACCGTCCTCGTCTCCGACTCCCCCTCACCCCCAGCCCCTCACGCAGCCTTCCAGACATCTTGTCGAGCTTGATCCTGGCAGCAGCTCGACAGTTGAGGTTGGCACAACCACCAACGTATGTACACTGAGTCGTTTAGCCGCCAGCCACCGTAGCTAAGCTCACTTCCTCTCTGTCTTCTCCTTTCTCCTCTCATGATCTATCTCCTCTGACCCCTCCTCCAGATGGCTCCTCCTGCTGAACCTACCAGTCTAAGGGCGCCATTGTGGAGCCATGTTACAATTATAGAGGAATCACCAGCTGAGGTTGCAATGCCTCAAAATTGCATTAGAACAAAACAAGACGAAAAATGTGTCCTTGCCTAGTTCTGCAAGTTTTGCATTCATCGAATGCAAGCACTAAGAAGAAGAGGGGAGAAGGACCAAATACTACATTAGAGAATGCTTGGTAAATGATTTACGCAAGCAATTGGATTAAAAATTGCAAGATCGTTTTATTCTTGAGATATGCAATAAATGTACAGCCAAACCAATTATTTAATTTTCATGCATCTATATGATAATCTGTTGTTCCTAACTTCTATACTTTTTTGTTTTGAATTTAAAAAATAGTAAAACGTATCCCTGTATTGGCACTTTTTCACAACGGCGAATTTACGTATCAGTATCAGGTGCTTTGTAGCTGTGCATCAGCCCATCTCTTAGTCCATGTAACAAACAGTAGGGCTGAGTAGATTAGTACCACCTCACCTATTGTAGAAGAGTGGGGTTGGAGGACTATCTATAAAAGAGTGGCTTGTGAAGGCATACGACAGTCGATGCCTAGCGTGTTGGCAATATGATAAAAATTAATAATGTTACTCAAGAGTTTTTGTGAGCCCTAATGATCTGGGATCGAACTGTTTCTAGTTTTTGGCAAAGCCGAACTCGAGCCGTTATGTCGATAGGCCGTGCTCGAGGCCATATTTGGGCCGAGGATTGAATTGAGCTCAAGCTGAGCCAAGGTATATTTGCTTGAGCTCAGCTCGTTTAGAGCCGTAGTTCCAGTGCTCGTCCCTGATGTGCAAGGGTTGTTGTAAGGCTTAGATAGCTTGTGATCGTTATATCGCTTGATTAAAACAATACATGCTTCTCCTATATAATATAGGTAAATGACTTCACAAGTATGGAGAAGTCCAAACATGTCTTTTCTATCCGGATTAAGCTCTCCTAAACTAAAAGGAACTCCTAACTAGAGATAACTCAATTTCCTAGTGTCTCCATGGTTGCACCCAATGCCTGCCTTGAAGGTGCACTGTGCTTCCTCGATCCCTTGTACGTGCCAAATCTTGATTCCTCTCCTATGATATGTGTGCATTTGGACTTCTCCATACTCCCGGCCACCTACTCCATGTCAAGGATTGCTTGTATGTCTGACAATACAAGGCTTGCGTGCGAATTTAATAGCATTTCCTCTTTTTTGCTCTCGTTTATGTTTACTGAAGCAAACATGTATAATTATGGTTGAAGCTGCAGACGACCTTATTTTATGGTTTTTCTCGGACATTGCTCACAGAACACTATTTAATTAGTGTTGTGGCTAGTCTGTAACACTAGTCAAAGGTTGTATGTGGTGGTAGGCTTCATTACATTTCTTTTATATGTGATTTTTTCAAAACATCATACTTAACTCTGGCCTTTAGTACTTCCTGTCTATTCTGTGAACCTGGTATTTACAACGTATAGAGTTGCTTGTGGAGTTGTGGGTTTTAAATTGCAGAAAAATCTGAGTTTTCTTATTAATCCACCTGTCTTGTGTTTAGGCGGAAGAGGCTAGAATTGCCCAGGAGATCCAGAAGAAGCGAGAGAAAGATGGAAGGGACACAGAACTAGATAAACACAAAATGATGGTGAGTTAATTCCTTCTGACCAGTTTCCTTGTATCACTGATTTAATGGTTATCCTGTGACCTCTTGTGTTTCTGATGACACTCAGATAGCTTCTCCGATTATTTCGGTTCATATCGTTCTTTACCTCCAACTACTGTAGGCCGGGGATACTGGTAATTCAAGATCTCATGGTGATTCACTTGGCTCTGCTTTAAACAATCCCAATGTTGATGCTGAGAAAGAAAAGGAACTGGACTTGAAGCATAGCTCGAGAACAAAGAGCCGGTTAGTTGTTAACTTTGGCTACTCTTTAGTGCATTCTATCAGATCAGATAATATTCATAGAATGTCCACATTTGAGACCACCTTACTTTTTTGTCAGGATTTTTTTTCATATAATGCACATTATGCACGTCCTTCAGATGAAATTCTTTTTTATTGTCAGAGTCAGACTATTGCATCGATGAAGTTCTGTTTTTCTTGTCCAAGAGTTGCCATTTTTGTGTGTTCTTCATTGTTTTTGTTTAGCTTGTACAGCACTTCATCTCAACAGCTGTGAAGGAAAAAAAAAATCCTGCCACAATTAGGCAGTGCGAAATGGGAAAATTCAATTCCATTCCTTCATTTAGTTAACCATTTGTTTGGAATCCTTAATGAAGTCTTTAATTTCTAAGAACAACACCAACCATACTTGGGAATAAGTGCATTCTTCATCTATGCCCCACACAACTATAGTGATAAGATTAATTTGCAGTATCTTTCCAGTGTTTTTTTTTTACTTTTGCAGAATGTACTTCTATATGTTGCTTCTAATCTCTTCTTTGAGCTCGTTGTCTGTTATCTGGTGGCCCTTGGTTGTGTTTTAGCTAGCAATTCTTCTACGCGTGAGTTTTTATCATTGTTCATTGTATTTTAAATTTTCAGTAAGCTCATCAAGAATGGCTATATTTGAACCCTTCCTTGTTTTGTCATGTTCTTCATGATAAATCATTTTCAGCCTTTGAAATGTGCACCATCTTTTTGAAAGAAATTTGTAATTCGAGCTTGTGCGTACTTAAACCCAGGTGGTGGGAATGTACATCATTCCCCATGTTTGTAATGTTTTGTGCATATTTCCTACAAGTTTGTGTCTTCTTTTGACTATACTTATCTTCCTCGCATGTTAGGTTTCTAATGTACCGAAAGGACTGTTCTTTGTAGGCATTTGCATTTCACATCTTTTCGAAAGAATTAAACAATATGGTTCTGCAAAGCAGTGTGTGACCTAATTAACTAGGAACGAACAAGGCATCTTTGTGTGACCTGATCAGTAGTCGTTTAATTTTGATTTGTGTTAGCTTGTGTTCGCATGTGTATTGTCAGCAGTCCCATGTATTACTTGTTACACAACAATAAGTAAGTTTTCTCTGTCTCGACTGTAACCATTGCTTATAGGCAGTCTTATTCTCTTTATTTTCAGGGAACATCGAAGACCTAGGAGCACATCTTTGTCGCCCCGTGGTAGGCAACGGTCTATTTCTCCAAGGAGGCGCTCTCCATCCCCTTCCAGACAAAGATCATCACGACGTTCAGCTTCACCTAGGCGTTCTGTTTCCCCCCGAAGGCATTCCCCAAGAGTTGCTCCTTCAGTGTCTAGGCGGAGGTCACCGTATTCCAGGAGATCACCTTCGGTACCTAGATCCCCATCACCCCGGCGGAGATTTCCCATTAGGAGAAGATCTCCACCATCTGGGCGACGTAGATCACCATCTCCTTATCGCCGTCGGTCCCCAGCTCGCGCACCTAGAAGATCACCATCTCCTGCGCGTCGCAGATCACCTCCTCGACACAGATTACCAGCAGATAGGCACCGGTCCCCATCGCCAGGAAGACGCAGGCCACGGTCCCCATCACCTGTAAGACGCAGGCCACGGTCCCCATCACCTAGAAGGCATAGACCACGTTCTCCAGGAAGACGGCAGTCCCTGTCACCTCACCGCTCACTGCAGTTGAGGTCACCAAAACGCCAGAGAAAATCCCCAATTTCAATTAGGACGCTTTCTGCAAATCGTCCAGTCTCTCCACAGCGGAGGAGGTAATGCTGCTCTCTTGTTTTCTTTGTACTTGATGTTGTGCTGCATGATTTACACCTGTGCTGGAATTTACAGGAGTAGCAGTCCACACAGCAGGAGTCCAAATCGTTCACGTAGGAGTTCGAGCAGGGACGCAGAAAAGGGAACAAACGGTGCACCCTCCACTAAAGGCAGGGATCTGGCTCAAAGGTAATACCACAGCATGCATGATGAATGCAGACATATTTTGTTGTAGTTATTCAGGGAGGTCATTGTCTTACTCCCAGTATTGCCTCAGGAACCAAGAAAGGAGTGGCCGAGAGTCACCGGATTTTGAACACCGTAGGCTCACAAAATCCTTGAGGTCTCCTACGAATGATGCAAAAAGAGATTCCACACGTGGCAGGTGTGTACTCGTCTGTGTTGGTTTGTAATTCTATTTATTTTATTTTCCACTAACAGTGTCCAAACTGGGATGCTAACTTTCTCACCTTATTTTGGCAGTCCTTTGAAGGACACTGGGAAACATATGCCCAGTCAGGACAGCACAAATACCAGTGGAGACGAGGAAGAAGGCGGGCGTGCAAGGTTGGAATCTGTTCTTTCATGTCTTGTGTCTTCGTAAAACTATTATTTGCCTCGCTGTCTATATATACTTTTCTTTTGTTTACATTCAGGGAGAATGCACGGAAGGCCAATTCATCACGCAGGGTATCCAAGGATTTCTCAGCTGATCTGCAACTAAAGGAAGTCAACGTTGATAACTCAATCCCTGGAGAAAAACCCTCTTCCAGATCAAGACAGTAGTATGTTCCTCTACTTATCCCCTGCTTGAGATTGCTTGTAGTGCTTGATTGGACATCTCCTTACAGTGTCCTTGCTAGTTTTTATGCATTAAGAAAACACTCTTGCTCTTTTGACATGCTATGGTTCAATGCTCTTTTCTTTCTTATTTAGATACTGAATATTGGGTTACAAATTTGCACTATTATCATCAGACACCTTGTGTACTGGCTATATTATGCATGATAAACTTCCACGTAAAATGATCTCCTGCATGTATCAACGTCTGAACTTTTTATAGGAGTAATTATGATGATGTCAGTCGGTAAAACCTGTCAGAAGCATCTCCTCAGCAGCATGCATCCTTTCTTTCGGTAATAATCTAACAGTTTTTTTTTAATTCTAGTGGCGGCAAGGATGTCCCCAAGAAATATGATAATCAGCTATCAGATTCTTCAGAAGATGCGCTTGATGGTAGAAGAATGAAACGCCAGGGTGATTCCCCTGATGATTCTCCTGTGAAACGGCAGTCCCCTAGTAGAGCCGGCGACTCTTATCCAAAGGATGGGATTAACAATGAGCGTGCCAAAACGGATTCATTTGGTGCTTCTTATGATGCTATTGCAGCGAAGAAATACTCTGGTAAAGTTGATGAAGCTTTCCAATCAGATGGTGGAAGTCCTCTTCAAAAAGCTAAGAAAAGAACATATGATAGTAAACACATTGATCATGGCAGTTCGGGCTCAGAAGAATCTGAGAAACACAGATCCCAGTCTGAGAAGCGAGGACATAAAAAGGGTCACAAGCATAAGAAGCATTATGATGATAGTTCTGATTCTGATTCTTACTCAGATGACAAGGAGTCCAAGAGGAGGAGGCGAGAAGAGAAAAAGCTACGAAAAGAGGAAAGGCGCCTTAGACGTGAAGAACGGCACCGCAGAAGGGCGGACCGTCATGCCAGTAAACAGAAATTGAAGTATGCTGGTTCTCCCCTGTCAGATCTTGAGAAGGATCGTCAATCTGGCTCAGATGCTGATGTTGGGAAGAAAGGTTCATACACTCCGAGAGAAGAACCTGACCCAAACAAACTTGAAATTGAGCTTCGACAGAGAGCTCTTGAATCTCTTGCAAAGAAATCAAAGCATGTTGTTACTCCCTCTTCAGATGTCGAGAAGGACCGTGAATCTGACTCGGATGCTGATGTTAGGAAGAGAGTTTCATAGGCTGGCTGAGAAGAATCTGATAAAAATAAACTTGGAAGGGTTGAGCTTCGGGAGAAGACCCGTGAAACTATATATATCAAAGAAAGCTGCCAATCACTAGGCTGGGGAATTTCTCTCAATGCATTTACACGTTTCTATTTTTCAAGAGCATATCTATGTGTTATTGAAGTGTGCTCATATGATACCTGTTTAATGTTCTGTATGTTTATGTGGCAGTTGATCTGAGTAATTGACGATTCCTGAGCTTTCCTTGTTGCAGCTGCTTTCAGGCTTAGCTGCTTTTATCTGGTAATGTTTGCCTTTACATGTTTGTATGAACCATAACCCTGAGAATGAAATATTTATGTTTTGTGATATTGTGCTCCCTTTTGTGTTATTTGAATTGGTACCAAAGTGATATACTTCCAACTTAATAATTCACCATCTGCCAGTTTTTCCTTGAAAGGATGCTTATCAAACCTGGATAATAATGTATATTCTATTTGTAGTTACTGATAAGAACTTAGTGTTGGCTAAATCCTGTTGCCTGATAGATGCTTATCGTATCAAATACCTGGTAGTAGACATGTGCCAGTGCCAAAGATACAAGCAAAAAGTTGTAGATAATTTTATTTAATGGCCATAATTCTTGCAATGAGGATTGAGGAAGTTTTACTGTTTGCATGAACATGCTTTTTGATGTTAGCTCGCCTGTTTAGCAGTACCACCGCACACTTGATTTATGTAAACTGTGTCATTTTGTTCATTTGAATTTGGATTGTTGGCAGATTAGCACCATGTGAACAAGGTTTTTATGTACCAGAGATTTAACAGCACCTCAGCGACAACCAGCTGGTTGCACCTTTGATGATTGTGAAACTCTCCTAAAGTGCTCCTGTTTCGTTTTGGTTGCTGCTCCTTAGAATGAGGTTTGTGCAGTAAGTTCTTTTGTGTGTGTGTGTGTGTGTGTGTGGCTATGTCCTGATGAAGCAAATGAAATTTCTTGTAAGTATTTGAAGGTTGCTAACTTCACAGTGAATGCCCATGAGTATTCTACTGTTGAATGAACATGAGTTGTCCTTTTATATTTTGTGGTTCCTAGCATTCAGGTGCAAGTCTTGGGTAGGAGTTATATTTCTTTGTATATAGTTTCTAATGTGAGCATATGAGCTGCCATTTCTTGCTTTTTTTTGCCGGGGCATTTCTTGCTCTATTGGGTGGGCTTACATGATGTTGAAGCAATATTGATTGTGTTCTGCCATCTGCTTGCTTTTGCTTGGAACAGTTTTTTCTGTTAATTCTTTTATACACGCTGCTGATTTGTGGGTATTATCATGTTTTCTTGTTTTATAGAGTGCCATTTTTCAGTACTCCCTCCGATCCATATTACTTGTCACCGGTTTTGTAAGTAATATGGATTGGAGGGTGTGGTATTTTTTATGCACATGTAGTATCACCATGATTTCATTGGTGTCACCCGTATAGCAAAATTGTCCCAGGTCATTGTACTTGTCTAGGTTAGTTTCGATAGTACTCCAATGCTATCTTTTTCTTTGTACCTGTCTAGGCCAGTTTAAATTGGGAAATGATAAGTACCTGACGCAAACTGAACGTTTTCGATGGCAAATTTAGTAAAGCGAGGATGGCAACTTCGTGCTTTAGTTTATTTTGGGACAGAAAATTGCCATGTGTCAACTAACTTGCCATCCTTACGTCACTGGAATTGCCATTGAAAACATTTGATTTGCCTTGTGCTCGTACCACGTCAGGTACTTATCATTTCTGTTTAAATTTGAGCAGTATAGTTGCACAGCAACAGTGTTACCATTTTCTTTGTTTATGATGGGAACAACACTCTTTAGAAGTAATGACGACATGAGAGCTGGGTTAAGTCTGGTTAAATTAAAGTGTAGTAAATAGTTTGTGACACTCACAAGCCAACATTTTTAGCTGTTCATCAGCTGCCCAACCTTCTTTCTCATTAATCATTTATTTGTTCATCCTTTTATGGTCTGGCCTTTTGTCGTTACGTGTTGTGAGCCATGCACTTAACTTTTAGTTCTTTACTTGTGATCTGTGCTTTCAAGTTACATCAGTGTTTCTTGACATCTCTGTCGTTTCCCATCATGGCATAAACGTACGGCTCGGTTGCTGGAGTAACCCTTTCAAGTGAAAACCAGGGATTGGGGTATTGTAGTTGTTAGGTTAGCTTCTGCCCTGCTAATATCAGCGTCAGTCGACAGCTTGCTTGCAGCCTTGGATGAAATGAAGGTCATGAACTCATGATCGGACGCGTCGACATGCTCAACTTGGTCGAGCGCATTGTCAAGACTGGTGCCCCGATTAGACGGACTTTGCACCGGTTGCGTTGGGCGGCGGCCACGTTCTCTCCATTGGAAAAGCCGGGGCTGGATCAGCGGTTTTTGGGCGGTCCGGAGAACGTCCCAAAAGCTCACGCCCGCTGTAGGCTCTGACCGGCCATTGTCATGGCTACTGCCGCGCACCGCGTAAGTCGTGCCACTTGCTGCCGCCCCGGCAACTCACGTAACCTGCTACTTGCATGCTGGACGTGGCCTGGAGGAGGAGGAGCGGCATCTGCCGTCCTTTTCCTTGTTTTGCTTTACAACAAGTAGCAATTTGGTTAGAGACCCAGCCGCAGTAACCTTTGAATTGCTTGTTTTAGAAGTTAGAGCAGGTTAGACTTTTGTGTCAGGACAAAGACAAATCGCAGGATCGAAATTCCTCGCCACTGCACAATCCTAGCCGTTTGCGTGTGCTGGGCATGATTCAACCTATATCATGGCTTTGGAGGATATGTTTGGATCCAAGTCCTTTTTACGTTCTCGGGTTTGGAATCAGATCAGATGAAATAATGCTTGGACCCGGTCTTGGTCGGAGCCGCTGATGAGCATTTACGTCTGCAAGTTTACGTGCATGCACGGCGAGCGCATGCATGGGTCCACCCCGTGCTCTATCCTGGCGCGGCGAGCTATAGGCGAGCGAGCGAAGCAGTCCGCCGCTTGAATGCGGCGACTGCTTCCACGTGGGAAGGTTGGGCCGTGCACGGTCATATGCACGTGCGGCGTCGACCCCAGCGTCCACCACCCATGCCCATGCATGCCTTGGTCTAGCCGGCCGACAGGTGGGCGGCACGAGAGCACTCCGTCGCTCGCACCCGTGCGCCGCGCCCTCTACAAGCAATCATTGACGGCGCGCACGGGACCGCACCGCTTAAAATGAATCGTAGCGGTGTGGGGAGTAAAGTTGGTGAGGTCAAATCGGTGGAACCTAATCCCCGCTCGACCGATGCCATCGAGGCAGGTTGAAAACGAAGGTGTTGGTCGATTGCTTCCCTTAACGGGCCAAGCAAAGCTAATCAAGCACGGCCAGCACGCTGCCGTGCACAAGAACAACGTCTAGTCCGACGTGAGGGCCAAAAATGCTCACCCACCACTAGCTGCTTCTCAGCGAGACATGGCCAGCTCGCTAGCTCGGATCGGCACAACCCGTCGCGTCAGGGCGTCGCCCATGTCGATCGGTTCCTTCCTTACCCACGCCGCACTTCAGGTCAGGTAAAAACACACCACACCGTTACCAGAGAGAGAGAGAGAGATAGATTGGGATATTCCTATCCTATCCCCGCAGAAATTACGGCACTAGCAGCTAGCAAGCAGGCGGTCGAATGCGTCTTGACACGACGGAGGTTCGCTCCCACAGCGCTTTGCCCCGACGTGAGGGTGAAAAGATGGATACATAGTAGGCGCCCGAGGCATCCAAAGAAAGAAAGAAAGAAAGATCCCTTCCGTTTCGTGAGGGCAGTGCACTGGAACATGTACGTGCACGCACCCATCATTTCGTTCCCTGCCCTTTCGGCTCGTCACACACACACACACACACCGGCGGTGCCCGTCCGGTAGGGCCGTTCACAGTGGCACGCCATGTCGCCGTCTCCATGCTACTTTAAATCCGCACTGCTGACAAGCCTGCAGTGCTGGCTCTGTGGGGGAAGCATACCCCTTTTCCCCCATGTCCACAACCTGAGCTGATTTGGGTAAAGGAAAAAAGGGGCAAACACGAGTGAGCATTTGCGGTAGTGGGGGTTTGTTCTTGATGGATCACAAATGTTTCCGAGGCAGACAAGCAGGCAAAGGTGGATTCCCAAACCGGGCGAATATTGTTGACGGGTGATTTTTGCTGCTCTCGTTTTAGTGCTCCCGTCGTGTACTAATATATGCCCACCAAAATGTACTTGGTTCGAGGAAACGATAGCTAGAAATGGAAAATCGACTTGTACTGCTGCTCAATGGTTGATCCTAGTACTGTACCGTTTATGGCCCAGGGTCCACGGAAAAGGGCTTGTATGTAAAGCGCAGCGCATTTTGTGTGCGTGCGTGTGTGCATGGGATGCAGTAGCTAACCTTCTTTTTATTTGTCTGACTATCCATAATGAGAGTAACATAGGTAATAACATCACACATATAATGTGGCAAGCAATAAATGAAGAAAGAGAGTAAAGTAGTAACATAGCTAGTTACTAGTAGTATGAGTAACATCATACATATCAAGGCAAGATGTGTTTATAACCTAATAATGAAGTGTTGCATGTTACCACACATATGTTACTCCCCACTATAGAAGTAGTAACATAGACTAGTAACATGTTACTACTCATTGTGGCTAGTCTTACTCTCTGGTAACATGCACGAGTTTTCATAATATAGAACAACGAGGAACTTATAAATTGATAAAAAATGCTGGTTGAGACGATGATAGATGATCTCTCTGTTTGCAAGTGCATATCGTATTGGATATTGACATGACATATTTTCCTTTAACCATGAATTTTTATGTTTATATGCTACTAGACTAGAGAAAAAGGAAAACATAATCAAATGATGGAAATATTTTTATGGGAAAACTGAGAATGTTATTTCACCTTGCCAATGTGAATTGTTCTACGTATTTTAATAGTCAAAATGTTGTACAAGTCTGACAATACGCTTTGTAGGACGACATACTTGTGAATGGAGTCAGTAAAATTTTAACAGCTTGAGTTTGAAAAACAGCAGAATTCCGGCTGCCAAATCAACTGAAATTGAGCCAAAGTACAATAATAAGTATTTCTTTTGCCAAAAGAACTAAGATCTATTAAGTCCACCAAAAATAGAAAGCATCTCAAACATAATAAAGAATACATCGAGGTCTCTAGCACCAAACCAATAATCCTACATGTACGAAGTCTGTTACGAAAGGTTACGTATCCTGCCTAACAAATTTCTGTCGCCCCCACTGATTTTCACGGGTGTGGGCCCCTCCCTTCCCCTTCCATCCAATCCCAATCTTTCATGCTGGCTGTTACGTAAATCTGTAAGTAAGATTAAGTAGGTCTAGCATTGCTCGCACCAAACAACTACTGTTGCCGTCAGAACGAGCGGTGTGTTAAAACGAGCCACACGGGCCGCTCCCACCCATATCAAAGCTGGCCCGCCCTTGTCGATGACAGTAAGGAAGTTTTTGTGAGAGTGTCGCTAAGAACTAGCGCCCCGGAGCCGCAGTTGCCGCCGTTGAACCCTTGAATCGATCTGAAGAACCCGACACCAAATCTCGCGACCGTGTACAGTAACAAGTTTTGATAAAACTATGGCCCTAGACCTTCTAAAATACTTTGAACGAAATTAAGTAAACCGAGACACTGAATTGAGGAGTCAAAACGAGAGTAACCAGAAGCCTGCATATAAGTAAACCGAGACACTGAATTGAGGAATCAAAACGAGAGTAACCAGAAGCTTGCATATCCCAAACCAAGCGTGCAACCATAGAAGCATGCATGGCCGTACATAGCTCAAGAAGCTTGGATCATTGTTTCTTCTTACGAAACTGGAGTAGTTAAATGCATTATAAGAGCATCTCCAGCTGCGCCCCAACAAGGCCCCCTAGGTGATTTTTTGGCCGTCGGCGCCAAAAAATCGGCCTAGTCACGTCCTCAAGGGCCCTTTTATCGCCGGCTCGGGCCGAAATTGGCACCGGCGGACCCAACCCGAACCTGGCGCGCTGGGGGGCGCTCGGGGGCACCGGGCGAATCGTTTTTGGCGCGAAAGCGCCGCGGGCCAGCCGCGTCAACGACACCGCCCGCCTCGTCTTCTCCCGACGCCTTGGTTTCCCGCGGGGAATCAATGGCAAGGCTGCCGCCGTTCACGGGGCGGCGCGCCGACGCCTCCCCTCCATCGGACGCGTACACACGGACGCGGCGCGGCTATATATGGCCTCGCTCGCCTGTGATGAGTGCCACCTCTCCACCTCTCCCGAGCGCCGCCGCCGAGCTCTTCTCCCCCAGCCCTCCCTCGCCCGAGCGCCGCCGCCGATCTCTTCTCCCCCAGCCCTCCCTCTCCCGAGCACCGCCGCCGATCTCTTCTCCCCCAGCCACTCCCTCTCCCGAGCGCCGCCGCCGATCTATTCTCCCCCAGCCACTCCATCTCCCGAGCGCCGCCGCCGATCTGTTCTCCCCCAGCCACTTCATCTCCCGAGCGCCGCCGCCGATCTCTTCTCCCCAGCCACTCCATCTTCCCGATTAGTTTTTTTATTAGTTTTTATATGTAATTGCGACTACTCGACTTAAATCCGCGAATATAAGCCTAAGTTTGCCGAAATTTGGCGTGTTTTAGCCGAACTTTGCGTAAATTTGGTACCCAATTTTTTTCCCGCGTCTGGGGCCGGCCCTGGGGGCGGCGGCTGGGGGCCAACTCGCCCCAGGTCCATTTTTTTCGCCGGGTCACCCCAGACGGTGATTTTAGGCGCCCCCTGGGGGGCCAACGGCTGGAGATGCTCTAAGAATCGATCATTGGAAATTAGGAGGCGAAAACCAATTGATCATTGGAAATTAAGAAGCTAATTGACGAGCAACCATTGTTCGTTGGGTTCTTGATACCTGTAGGAATTTTACATTCCCAAGCTTCAAAGACGGAAGAGGAATGAAAACAAAAAAGGGAAAAAATATACCATACAAGTACCCATGCATGACATAGCACATTAATTAACAAGATAATGGAAGCTAGGCAAACGACTAGGGAAGAAGCAGAAAGCTAAACTAGCTAGGTAGAGGAACCGCGCGCGCGAGGATTCGCCGGTGCAGCGCTAGAATGACGTCGGCGGAGGCCGCGCCACGGCCGCCTGCCCCCACTGCCCGAACATGTCGCTGGGCGGCGTCTGCGGCACGGCGTACATCGGCGGGGGCACGGCGGCGCCCCCGCTGCCCTGCTGCTCCAGCTGCGTGGCGGCGCCCTCCGACCCGGACAGCACAGCGCCCTCCTCGGCGTCTTGATCCAGCGGCAGCCTCTCGTACGTGGCGTTGCCGAACGTGGCCGCGATCACCATGACGGGGCCCGACGCGAGCAGCTCCCCCATCACGCTGCCTCCGACCACCTGCCCCTGCCCGCCCGCGAGGTAGACGGCGAGCCCCGTCGCCCCGGGCGGCGCCGGCGCCGGGAGGAAGGCGCCGGACAGGGAGAGTATTTCGAACCGCCCCCGCAGGGCGACGGCGGCCGCCCCGGTCCCCGCGGGCTGGCGCAGCGTGACGTTGGTGACGGCGCCGCTCCCGCTGAGGACGGAGACGCCGCGCTGCCTGCGGCGGGAGAAGGCCGCGATGGCCTCGACGATGTCGGCCCCGCTGGCGATCTCCAGCACGTGGGAGCGCATCGCGTTGGGGCTCTCCCGCGTCACCACCACGGGCGGCTTGGGCTTGTTCTTGGACCCCGGGGGCCTGCCGCGCGGCCGGCGGCCCGACCCCGAGGACCCCCCGCCGGCCGAGGGCGGCGGCGACGCGTCGTCCTCGTCGTTGTTGCTGCCGGCAGGGACGTGGGCGTAGGCGTGGTTGCCCTGGAGCGGGTGGCCGTCCATGCTCCCCATCTCCTCGGCTTGGGCTTCGGCCGCCGCGCCGGCCGGCCACCAGTCTGCCAGCCCTACAATTTTCGCGGTCGTCGTCGAAGAACGAAGATGGCACAGCCTTAGGCTAGCGCCTCCAATGCAAGCAGCGGCGGCGGCGGCGGCAGTGAGTCTCTGGTTGCTAGCTAGTGGTTGTGTGGTATGGGACGGAACTATGGGCGTTGGCGTTGCTCTCACCGGCTAGGAGGAGTATTTATTTACGGCTCCTTCTAGAATTCGCTTCGCTTCTCTGCTCTCGTCGGCGCGGGCGCGGGGTAGCAGTCGTAGTCGCACTGGCACAATCAAAACCACTCTGCTACGATCAAACGGGAGGCTCATCTCTTGGCTCCCGACTGGGTACCGAGGCAGTATATATGCACGGGCAGATGTAACGGCACTGGTAGTACGTCGCGGTTAGTTAGTGAGCGCGTGGCCCAGTGGGCAGTGGCCACATGCGTACACACGTTAAGCAGTGTTTAGGAGAGGGAGGCATGGCCTTCTGATCGGGTCAGGTGGGCTTTGAAAAAATGTCGTGCAAATGGACGAAAACGGAACAGCTGCGCGCCGAGAGGCCTTTGGAAGCACGGAGCTGTTTAACCACGTGCTCCTTTTGAATGCCATGGACGAAGACCACGGAGTCCATAATGTCGTGCAAATAGTCGATTCCCGCTTTTTAGTTTGGAGGATGTGTTCAACACATATGACTTTACATGCATGTGCTCAATTTGAAAATCACACTTCTCTTGTGAAAATACCAAACGTCATATATTAGAATCGACTAGTCCTTATAAGACCGGTAATTCAAGTATGAGCACGGGCTCATCTACACCCGATGAACAATAATTTCATATAAAATAGTAACAAAATTCAAAAAATTCAGAATTTTTTAGGTATCGACTGTGATCGAGTGTGCAAGGAGGGTGCAAATTTTCGTGATGTTTGGGCATTCGAGGATCTATAGGCAAGAAAGACAAAATTGAGCCCAAACAATGTACTTATTCAAAGTTTCTTTCACAACCAATTTTTGTCTTTTTTGCCACGACCGCATCGAAGGTTCAAACGTCACAAAATTTTGCATGCACATCACACGTTCAAGCATGTTGGATGCCAACAAATTTCAGTTTTTTTGGATTTTATTGCTATTTTAAACAATTACTGTTCACGCCCATGTGCATATGCATATGGGCACTGAATCGCTTCCTTATCAGACCATCATTACAGAAACTAAAAATTACATGCCAATCCTCGAAGAAATCAACGCCGTCTTCCTCCTGCACTAACAGGCAGCACGCGGCCACCTTCACGTCTGGACATCCGAAATACAATCGAATGTCCGAATGTCGCCAGACGGAGAAGGAGCCACATGATCAATACAAGAAATGACACCGTCCACTCCACCAGAAGACACCCTCAAAGGCCACCTACATAATATGGCTCAACCAGATCCACCACTCTTGAAGAACAACAACCAGAAAATTCCCCTCCCACCCTCTACGACACCGATGAGACCGCGTCGGCTAGATGCACCAGGAGTCGGGAACCTTATCCTTGAACCGCATGATGCCACCATCACCACCACAACATTGGTGTTGGGGAACGAAATTCCAATCCTAAGAAATCCAACTATAGTGCCGCAGCGCAAATCCGAGGCCCCACTCTCTCCTGTTGACATAGCAAAATGCGGAGGAGGAGGGGATCCATGACCTCGTTGGCAGGAGCGGTGGCGTTGTGGTGCATAGGGTTTCAAGAGTGGGAGACGGCTTAACAACACCTCTGGCTAGGTTACCGAAGTCAGGTTACAAATCACATCTGACAATATTTTGAACCCAAAATATATAGGCGCTCAATTTATTTCGCATTGTGTACATATACCAAATTGCACACTTTCTTTCTAACTTTTAAATTCGACTATAACTTTTTGAATATAACCAGGTGAAAAATGGACCGGGATCCATCTATCCGACCTTGAAATGTTTAACTCGGTAAGGGGTTGCGTCAGGGTGACCCTCTTTCCCCTTTGCTCATTGTCATTGCCATTGACCACTTGCAGCAACTGCTTGCCAAAGCTGTTGGGTTCTACGCTAGGGTGCATAGACTGCAAATTAAAAAATTTCCTACGCGCATATCAACCAGAAACAACGGGAGATGGATCACAGATCGTTACCACCAGACGCGCAGTGCCGTGTAGCGGAAGTAGAGTTGGGGCAGCGCGTCCGCGGGGTTCGTGTCCTCCTCGCCCAATCTCACTCGAACAATCGGTCGTTGAATCCCACATACTGGTTCATCGGAGCGGCGCAAGTGCACCGCCTCTAACGGTATGCGCGCGTGCAGGAGGAACACCGTGCGACGGACTGCTAGGTCCGATCACACAGGCGACAGCGAGTGAAGGTGGCTATTCGCAACACATGCAAAACCTAGTGACGGTGCCGAAGTGATCAACTGAATGAGTGTGCCGCACCTCCACTACATATAGGCATCCGTCATGGGCTCAACACTTGGTCCTCGCACGGATCCTCAAGCCCAAAGCCTGTTCGGCTTGGATCCGAGTTCGAGTAGGATCACATCTGACTCGTGGAGTCGGCTCCGGCCTCACAAGTTCCTTCCCTTAAATGCGCGACCCCTTAGGTTCAAGTCGTCTTGGTCGCAGGTCGGATCACGTCCTACCTGCTCAACTGGTAGCGGCCTCTAGCAAGGCGTGCCGACCACCAAGTAGACAATGAAGCCGGTTGGCGAACCTGTACAACATGTCACACTTCTGCTTCCTTTGTTTCCTTTGACACACAATATATGTTGTTGGGCTCAAGGCGAGTCTGCAATCCTTGTGCTAGCCCGACCTCTTGTTCCAGTGATGCCAACCACAAACCGGATTATCTCATAATCCTTATCGCATGGCCATGCTTATCTTGGTCGGATCACACAAGGGGCCCGGAGTATATCTCTCTTGATCAGAGGGGAAAATCCCATCTTGCTCGACAATGTCTCGCAACATGGGTCTGGACAAGCCCGAAACCTACCTTTGTAACTATCCAGTCACGGAGTAGCGTTTGGTCGGCCCAAAGAAGGTCTGTCACCACGAGTACAAGCGCCAGCTCAGGTTAGGACATAGAACACATGTTGTACTAGAGACTCACAGATGACCTATCGCTGCATCTCATTGTCGGGTTTGTCCGACTCGGACCTTATTTTGACACGGATCCAACTATGTCGAATCCGACCATATCCTTCCGAGTCCATATTATCCGGCTAGCATCCAATACTCCATGGCTAGTGAGACCGAGCCATCCACCGTGTCATATGCTAGTCTGGTCGACTACGCCTCCACACAACCCTTTTGACTAGAGACCTTTTAGGACAATCATCATACAATGCATAGTCCCACACAAGTCACGTACTTGTTGATACACATCATTGATAATGTCCAAGGACTATTTTTATTCATAAAAACATAGGAAATATCATCATACATGATTGCCTCTAGGGCATATCTCCAACAGTCTCCCACTCGTACTAGAGTCAATCAAATAGACATCGTATGCCCATAGCTCTAACGTGCCCCTCATGCTTGGGTTGTGGAAGCGACTTAGTCAACAGATGAGGACCATTTGCATCCGTGTGAATTTTGCATAACTCTACATCACCCCTATTTACAATCTTTCGTATTAGGTGATATTTCCGATCTATGTGTCTGGTCTTGTGGTGATTCCTCGGCTCCTTGGCTTGTGTGATGGCACCAGAATTATCATAATAAAGGTCCAAAAGTTTTATCGAGGCTGGGAAAATACGAAGACCATCCAGAAAGTTCCGGATCCAAACACCTTCCTTTACAGCTTCAGAAGCCGCAATGTATTCGGCTTCTGTGGTAGAATCGACCACCGTTTCTTGCTTGGAACTCGTCCAACTCACTGCTCCTCTATTCATGACGTACACGAATCCGGACTGTGATCGACAATCATCTCTATCGGTTTGGAAACTAGCATTGGCGTAACACTTTACGCAGAGCTCCTCCTCACCTGCATAGACTAGGGACATCTCTTTAGTCCTTTTCAGGTACTTTAGAATATTTTTTGCTGCCGCCCAGTGACTCTCACCGAGGTTAGCCTGGTATCTGCTTTTAAGCTTATTGCAAATGCAACATCAGGCCGAGTACATATCATGGCATATATGATGGATCCGATTGCCGAGGCATACAGAATTCTACTCATCCTGCTTTGGGCATTAGTTGTCGAAGGACTCTGAGTCTCGCTTAGCCTTATACCATGTGAGAGTGGCAAGAACCCTTTCTTGGCTTCACTCATGTAGTACCGCTTCAACACTTTATCTATGTACGTGCTCTGGCTCAAGCCGAGAAGCCTCCTCGATCTATCTCTATAGATCTTAATGCCTAAAATATACATTGCCTCACCGAGGTCCTTCATTGAAAACTTGCCATTCAATGATTCCTTGAACGAGTTCAGCATCGAAACATCGTTTTCGATCAGCAATATGTCATCCACATACAAGTAATGACCTCATCAAAATGAATATTCCAGCTCCGAGATGCTTGCCTCAATCCATAAATGGATCAACATCGTTTTCGATCAGAAACACTACCGAGCTCCCACTCAACTACTTGTATAAACAAGCGTCCTCTTTGCTTTTGATGAAACCGAGACCAGTAATGACCTCATCAAAATGAATATTCCAGCTCCGAGATGCTTGCCTCAATCCATAAATGGATCTCCTGAGCTTGCATACCTTACTAGCGCTAGTCAGATCGACAAAACCCTTGGGCTATATCATATACACGTCCTCGGTTAAATTTCCGTGAGGGAAAGCCGTTTTGACATCCATCTGCCATATCTCATAATCAAAATATGCAGCTACAACTAGTAGGTCTCCTTACCGACTTCAGCATCACTACCGGCGAGTAGGTCTCGTCGTAGTCAATTCCTTGAACTTGTCCATAACCTTTTGCGACAAGCCGAGCTTTGTGGTTGTGACCATTTCCATCTACAATGATTTTCTTCTTAAAGACCCATTTGCAGCCAATGGCCATTATGCCAGGCGGTGGATCAACCAAGTCCCAGACATGATTCTCATCCATGGACTTTAACTTGGATCTCATGGCCTCTAGCCATGCCTCTAAATCTGGGCTCACCATCGCTTCCGCAAACATGGTCGGCTCATCGCTTTGAAGCAACAAAACATCGTGCACTCTGCGTAATCTTTCAACCTTCGTGGTTCCGGCACCAACTCCATTACGGGTTCCTTGATAGACTCCGGCATGATCTCATCACCTGCCGAGTCGTCCCTGAGTGGTCCTCAAATTTCTTCAAGCCGGACCGTCCTCCCATTGGCTTCCCGACCGAGAAACTCTTTCTCAAGGAAAACCCCGTTCCGAGCAACAAACACTTTGTTCTCTTCCCGGTTGTAGAACCTGTATCCCAAGGTTTTCCTTGGATATCCCACGAATATGCATTTATCCGACTTGGGTGTAATGTTGTCTGACATAAGTCGCTTGACAAATGCTTCACAACCCCAAATCTTTAGAAAGGACAAACTGGGACTCTTCCTGGTCCACATCTCATGTGGTGTCTTGTCTGCGGATTTTGATGGTACCCTGTTAAGTGGGAAAGCTGCAGTTTCTAGAGCGTACCCCCAGAATGACAAGGGTAAATCCTATTTGCTCATAATAGACTAGACAATATCCAACAAGGTCCTATTCCTCAGTTCCAACATGTGATTTCTCTATGGCGTACCCGAAGGTGTGAGCTGAGGTATTATACCTCGGCTTTTTAGATGATCATCAAACTCTTGGCTCATGCACTCACCTCCACGATCTGATCGTAGAAGTTTTATAGTCTTGCCGAGCTGATTCTCAACCTCATTCTGAAACTCTTTGAACTTTCCAAAAGTTTCCGACTTGTGCCTCATCAAATAGATATATCCATATCCACTCAAGTCATCGGTAAAAAGCTCTTCACTCCCTTCTCTCTCTCCCCTGTGAAAGGTGAAAAGGAGGCAACACTTACCCCCAACTCTCCGCTAGAGAGGCCGCATGTCCCCTCTTCCTCCGTTTGCTGCTTCGACGGCGGGAGGAAGGGGAACCCCGGTCCTCTATTTTGGTTGTGTAGATAGGCGCTTCGGTGGATGCGGTGGCAGCGCGGAGAATAAGTGATCCCTGAATCCAGCACCACCTTGACGACGTCCATGGCGGCGGCGTGGAGGAGATCATGGGATGTGTCTTCTGTTTCTCCTCGGATGCGGTGGATTTAGGGTGTCCTGGTGCTGTTGCGGAGATGGTGGCGGCGGCACCACTGGAATTTTGAGCTTTGTCTGCGTCACGGTGGCGCCTCCTCCTGCGCCAAAGGGAAGCCGGGAGAATATGTACAGGAGCTTAGTGGACGCCGCTGGTCGTCCCCTTCAGTGGCTTCTTGCCCTGTATGGGGTGTTCGCAACGTCATTTTGGTAGTGGCAGCAGCTCCCAATACAGGGCTTGTGGTTGAAGGTGGCCGGATCTGGTGCGCCTCCCCGACGGCGTTGGATGGAGGCGGTGTTTCTGGGGATTCCAGAAGCGCGGGGAAGATCCCCGGTCGATGTGCCACAAGGAGAAGGCCCAGCCGTTCGCCGCAGGGAAATTAATCGACTTGTAAAGCTTCAGTGCGATGGCGCTTTTGTGGATCATGGTTTTGTTCTCTGGTGGCTGCTTCGGTCACGGCGGAGCTCGACGACGGACGACGACAAGTTCAGTGTGCAGGACTCTGAGGATCTAAGTGTAATTTGTTTTCCTTCTGGGGTCCTGTGTGCTATTCTATTGGGACCTGTTCCTTCTAGTCTCTTCTAGGTGGTTCTTGCGTTTGTGTGTTGTACTGCCTGGTTTCTAGGTTGAATGAACACACAAAAATTCCCTTCAAAAAAATTCGTCGGTAAAAGTCACGAAGTATTGATAGCCACCTCTGGCAGTTGTGCTCATTGGACCAGACAAATCATTATGTATAAGTTCCAACAGCTCGGACGCCCTCTCGCAACTCTTTGCAAAAGGAGACTTAGTCATCTTGCCGAGCAAGCATGATTCACATGTCTCGAACGACCCGAAGTCGGACGAAGTTAGGAGTCCATCATCATGGAGCTTCTTCATGCGTTCAAACTAATGTGTCCAAGGCGGCAATGCCAGAAGTATGTCAGATTTATCTCATTAGGCTTATGCCTCTTGACATTCATGTTATAGACCGGTTCCTTTTCTAGATTCAATATAAAAAGCCCATCAACAATGGGTGCATAGTCGTGGAACATTCCATTCAAATAAAACGAACAACCATTGTCCTTTAGGTTAAATTCATAACCCTGACTCATCTAGCATGAGGCAGAAATAATGTTCCGACTAAGTGCATGATAAAAATTATTCAATTCCAAAATAAATCCAGAAGGAAGCTGGAGCTACATCGTGCCGACCTCCAACGTAGCAACTCTTGCTTTGTTGCCGACCCTGATGTCGATCTCCCCTTGTGCCACACACCTAGTTCTTACCAGCCCACTGATCCGGTATCAAATACCCAAGAGCTACTAGGTATGTCAGCAAGGTAAATGTCTATAACATATGTAACAAGTGTACCTTTGCCTGAAGAAGCATTTCCTGCCTTCTTGCCATGCTCAGCAAGCCACTTGCTACAATTCCTCTTCCAGTGACCTGGTTCCTTGCAATGATAGCAAATGGTCTTCGAGTCCAGTCCCGACTTCGGCTCAGTGGCAGAGGTTATCGTCTCCGTGCCCTTTGCCTTAGCCTTCTTCTTAGACCAACTCTTCTTGAACTTAGCCGATTTCTGCACCATCAACACTTGATGCGTGCCTTTCTTAATATCCCGCTCTACCACTTTGAGCATCCCATGCAATTTAGTGAGCTTCTTATCCATGCCGTGCATATGATAGTTCGAGATGAACGTTCCATATCTAGGTCGAATAGAACCCAGCTGCATCTGTAGCCAGCTCATCGAAGAGCAAGAAGCCTAACTGATCCAAAGCTTGCACATATACGATCATCTTGATCACATGCGTGCTCAGTGGATCACCTTACTTCGGCTTACAATCCATCAAGGATCGCCAGACGTTGAACCTTTCGGTCCTAGCCTACACCTGAAACATGCTCTTGAGACTCTCTATCATATCAAAAGCCCCCACATCTTTGAAATGCTGCTGCAAATCGGGCTCCATATAAGCCAAGCCAACATGAGGCTGCTGATCTCATTTGATTCATCAACGAGTTGCTGGTAGGCATTACTAGTTGTGGCATTAGCATTATCGGCAGGTTCCTCTGGAAGTGGATCCTCAAAAACATGTTCCTTTTTATCGTGCTTGAGAACAATTCTCAAGTTTCTATACCAGGTGGTAAAGTTTGTTCCATTCAGTTTATCCTTTTCCAAAATTGATTTCAATGCAAAGTTGGGTTGAGCAGGTGGTGCCATTGGTCTACAACAGAAAAATACGCAATCACTAAGCAATGTGTTTATGTAGAGTAATTCAAGCCTTAAATAGAAATACTCCCACTGAAGTCGGAATCCCTCCGCAAACTCTCAGTGATTCAGGATCCGACTAGTGCATGCGAATAGTGAGCTCTAGCATCACTGCTAGTTAACAAGCCTATCCAGTAAGCAACTCCTTGCTAATAGTATCTCTATACGACTCCTGTTGGTCAGGTAGGTATCTTACACCCCGGCTCCCAACCTTCCTTGCCACAAGGCCCACAACCGTTTTCATAGCCTTGTCAAGTTAACCTGATGTAGTGCATGCATGTGTCCGACATGAACCCTTCAGTTCAAGGACACCAATTTTATGAGCCCACTACTAGACATACTTGATGTGCGAAGGCGCAACATCGGGAATGGCAAACGTGCTTGGTATTAATGTGGGATCTTTCTACCATTTTAACATGCATAGAAAACAAGAAGCATAACAATCACAAATAAACATATATTGTGAAATAGTATGGCTCCTTCATGGATGTCCTTCCAGGGCGGCTCCAACTCCAATGACAAGGTCGACACTCCATCTTGTACGTCACGCCGGGACGCCAAAGCCTCAAACTTGATCTCTGTCCTCCAAGTACTGCAACTAGTAATGAATTTTACAAATAATCACTAGTCGATACGGATGTCGTTATACATTATAATGAAAACACTTTCGCTCTTGCCGGCTGACAAATCATGACGCGCGGGTCATGTGTAATTTACACACATGCATCACATACACATGAGCCATACTATTCACATCAAACCTGCAAAACAAAGTTATGCACAGAATCGTATTCTACGAGTTTTGCGTGATCGTGTACGAAATGCACGGCGCTACGCACACGACGGTCACAGATCGAATCTGTACTCCGTTCATGCCGAATTTTTTGATCTCATCGATCTTATCGATCATCGCGAATCCGACTCAGATTTACGTTTCACTGTTAACCCTGATGGCAGATACCGACCTGTTGGGGTAGGTTGTGTCACGACCTCTTCAATTCCGATCATCAGAAAACGTAGCCACATCGATCCCCATGTGCAGTTGATCTCATCAACCGTGCACATAGCCGATCTCATAAATGACAACAGATCTGACCTGGCGCCTCCACATATATATCTAATAGGCATACAATCTGAATCCAAATAATATAGCAGTGTATCTGATACCACTATTGGGTTCTACGCTAGGGTGCATAGACTGCAAATTAAAATTTTCCTACACGCAGATCAACCAGGAACATGCTACGAGAGATGGATCATGGATCATTACTACTAGAGCGTAGTGCCGTGCAACAGAAGTAGAGTTGGGGTAGCGTGTCTGCGAGTGTCGGATCACGGGTTCTGGCAAAACCCTTAAGGTTCGAACACTGGGGTGCGCGCGAAGTTCTTTCCCTCCTGTCGATCTGCGTCCTAACTAGCTAAGATCTCAAGAACGAGCTCGACGAACTCACAATCACAAAAGACACGAGATTTATACTGGTTCGGGCCACCGTTGTGGTGTTATACCCTACTCTAGTGTGGTGGTGGTGGATTGCCTCTTGGGATGATGATGAATAGTACTAGGGGAAGAACAGCCTCCTGAGGTTGGGGTGTTCTTGTGCTCGGTGAGCTTGTGGGTGAGAGGATGGAAGATGGAATCCATCCCCCTACTGTGGTGGCTAGTTCTACTTATATAGGCCCTAGTCCACTTCCCAAATATTGAGCGGGAAGGGATCCCACAACTGCCAGATTTGAAGGGGAACATCTAGTAGAGCTTATCCTGACAAAAGCGGTCTTCGCCTGCAAAAGGCTCTGGTGGTGACGCCGTCTTGGGCTCCATGGTGACCTCCGTCTTGCCGTCTTGCTGGTCTTGGTCTCGTTGCACCGATATGGAAACCTTTGCTTGATGCCTCGGTACTCTGCGCCTGCGCTTGCTCCCTTAGCACCAAAGGGGAAACAAGGACACTGCGCGGGCTGGCGCCCGCCTGGTCTCGATCGTCATGGCTCACGTCACGAGAACCTCGCGAGGTTTGCCTTGCCTTGATCTCTTCGCCCATCGCGAGCTTGCCTAGCGAGGCCGCTCCTGAGGAAGTCTTGCGTTGTCTGCCTCGCGAGGCTTGGCCCCTCGCGAGGGTCTTGAATGCCTTGTTGATGAAGGTGGGCCATACAGGCCTGCCAGCACAGCCACGCCATGGGCCGCAGGGAGGCAAGTCTGGGGACCCCCGGTCCCAGAACGCCGGCAGTAGCCCCCGGGCCCAAGGCGCGCTCGGGCTTGGCTTCGAGACGAAGCCAAAGGTCAAGTACGGAGCGCCGCGGGCCCCAAAAGCCTGCGACCTAGGTCGACGCGTGGCGGTTGATTGGACGTGGGCGTCTCCGCTTCCCCACGCTACCTCGGCAACTGCCCGACGTGACAAGTCCCTGCGACATGCAAGGGAAAACCATCATTACCTGTGATCGTGGGAGGCGCCGGTTGGCCTTCTCCTGCTATAAATGGGGAGGGGGCGGATCCCCCTCGCCCATCTCTTCCCAGTCCGCTTGCTTCTTCCTCCTCTACTTCACCACCGATTCCAATGGCGCCGTCGAAGAGGTTCTCCGCCGCAGAGAAGGGAAAAACCCCTCGCGAAGGGCCCGGCTCCCCGGCGCCCAAGCGGGGATGCGGCCGTCCCCGTAAGCACACCGCGACCCCCGCTGTGCCCCCCCACGGGGGCGCCACCGCGCGCGGCAGGGGTCGCTCCAGTCGTGGGAGCACTGTCGACGAAAGGAGACGCGCCATGGTCGCGCGGCCTCCCCGGCCGCGCTTCCATTCTGCAGAGGTGTTGCCGGAGTTCGTTGTCTGGTCGGAGGATCCGGCCGGCAACTGGCTCCAACTTCCCCGCTTCTTTGCCGACGAGCTGCCGGCTTCCAGTCCAGGTGGGCTCTGGCTGCAGGCGGACGGTTGCTGCAACCGGGCTTCTTGGGTTGCTGTCGAGGTCTCCGCTGCGGGAAACATAGCTCTGGCCCGCGGTTGGCAGGCGTTCACCCGCGCGCGCGGCCTGGGCAGGCGGTGCACTCTCCACTTCAAGTATGATGGCGATGCGACCCTCTACGTGAGGGTGTTTGGGGAAGATGGTCGCCGTGCTGGATGCTGCCCCGAGTTGAACGACGGCGAGGAGGTGCTCGGCCTTGGCGATGGTCGGGACGAGGGGAAGGATGAACCCACCGGCCGCGCCTCGTCCAGCTACGATGGCTCTTCTCTTGGTGACAGCTCCAGTAGCGGCGGCTACGACCAGCCGCCACGCCGCCGCGCTTGCTTCGAAGGTGGTAGCGGGTCGTCTTGTCGACGCGCCTCCGTGAAGCGCGAGGAAGGATCCGGCTGAGCCTGGGACGTCGCCAAGGGCCTGTCCCCGCGGACCACCGCAGGGGCAAGCGCCGCTTTTATTTTGTTCTTCCTTTCTTTCCTGCATAAAAAATGAAACCAGTGTGGGCCCAGAGGGGCGTGTATCGAACTATGATTCCTCAATCATTATGCTATGCTTGTTGTTTCCGTGCTGTGCCGTTATTTTGTGCAAGGATAACTTAGCTTGGCGCGTTCGGGGCAGCCTCTTCTTCACGAGGCACTTGCTTCCTCATGCCCGTCTTGACTTAGTGGTCGCTCAAGAACTGCAAAAATTCGTTAGGAAGCTCATTAGGAAACTTGTCGTTCACCCAAGCCTTGGCCCGGTGTTTCATATCGCGGTACCCGAGGGGCACGAATTTAGGGGAGATGCGCCAGCTTGTGGGTTCGAACGAGGGTGCCTCGCGAGAAAGCAGACGGAAGGCAGAGAGAGGGAAAAACGCTCGCGAGGACACCTGCCTAGCCCCCTCGTGAGGTATACGAGAGAGAGAACACAGGTGAACTAGAGTCGGAAATAGCGGGAAAAGGCGATGGAACCAAATCAGCAAGGAACACCAGAAGCAAACTTCGATTAAAAGAGGGCGAGCCAACTACGGAAAGCAAATGAAAAGCCGCGTCCGACACCTAGTCTAGTCTTCAAGTCTTCTCACCAGCGCGGAGCTAAGTGCTGCCACTAGGCGTGGGAGGGAGCCCCCGAGGCCCGAGGGCGGCTCTCCGGAGACTCCGGGGTGTGTACAGCCCCACTCATTATTACGTGAGAGTGTCACGGGCGGCGATTCTTCACAGGCACCGGGCCTTCTTCACAGGCACTGGGCCTTTCTTCACAGGCACTGGGCCTTTCTTCACAGGCACTGGGCCTTGCTTCATGGGTAGAACTTTCGGAGGTGCTGGATGTTCCAGGCGTTCTAGATGGGTACCCCGTCCTGCGTCTCCAGGCGCGCGGCGCCAGGCCTGGAGACTTGGACGACCTTGAATGGGCCCTCCCACATAGGTGAGAGCTTGTGCAGCCCTTCCCTGGAGAGGACCCGCCTCAGGATGAGGTCGCCCGCTTCGAGTGTCCTGGAACGGATGTTGCGGTAGTGGTATCGCCGCAGCGCCTGCTGATACCTTGCCGCCCTCAGTGCGGCCTCGCGGCGACGTTCCTCCCCCAGCACGAGGTCCATCCCCCGCGTGGCGTCCTGCTGCGTTTCATCAAACGCCAGGACCCGTGCGGAGTGATGCTTGACCTCATGATGGAGGACCGCTTCGGCTCCGTAGACGAGGAAGAACGTGGTCTCACCCGTCGGCTTGGTGGCGGTGGTGCGGATGGACCACAGCACGGACTTGAGTTCGTTGTGCCAGCCCCTGCCGCAGGCCTCGAGCTTCTTCTTGAAGGTCCTGGTCTTGGGGCCCCTCAAGACCTCTGCGTTAGCGCGTTCAGCCTGACCATTGCTCCTGGGGTGCGCCACCGAAGCGTAGCAGATCTGCGTTCCAAGGTTAGCACATTATGTTTTGAAGAGGTTACTAGTGAACTGCGAGCCGTTGTCGGTGATGATGCGGTTGGGAACCCCGAAGCGGCTCACGAGACCCTTGATGAACTTGACTGTGGAGCCAGCTGGGATAGTGCGGACGACTTCCACTTCCGCCCACTTGGTGAACTTGTCGATGCCGACGTAGAGGTAGCGGTAGCCCCCAGGCGCTCGAGGGAATGGGCCCAAGATGTCCAGCCCCCAGACCGCGAACGACCACGTGAGCGGAATGGTCTGGAGGCCCTGAGCCGGCTGATGGATCTGCTTGGCGTGGAACTGGCAGGCTTCACAGGACTTCACCAGCTCGGCCGCGTCGTTGAGCGCGGTGGGCCAGTAGAATCCGCTGCGGAATACCTTGCCGGCGAGGGTCCGCGATGACGAGTGGTGCCCGCAGTCCCCGCCGTGTATGTCAATCAACAACTCCTTCCCCTGGTGTCTGGAAATGCAACGCAGTGAAACATCATTTGGTCGCTTCCTGTACAGCTCACCGTCCTGGATGCAGTATGCCGTGGCTTGCCGGGCCACGCGCTCTGCGTCCTCCTCCTTCTCCGGCAGCGCCCCTTGCATCAGATATTCCTTGAATTCCATGGTCCAGCATCCTTCCTGGGGCTCGAGTGCCAAGAGCAGGCGTGCTCCTGAGGTCGGGCCACAGGCTGGGGCTCCTGTGGCAGGCGGCTGTGGGAGCTCCTCCCGAGGCTGAGCTGTGCTTGAAAGTGGTGGTGTCGCTGATGGCTTGAAGAGCCGTTCTTCAAAGACGCCGGGCTCTTGGGGCTGCCGTTTGGATGCTCTCTTGGCGATGTCGTCAGCTTCCTTGTTGGTGCCCCGGGGCACGTGCTGCAACTCCAGGCCCAAGAACTGCTTCTCCATCTTGTGCACCTCCGCGAGGTACGCCTCCATATGTTTGTCCTTCGGCTCGTACACCTTGTTGGAGAAGTTGACGAGGAGTTGCGAGTCGCCCTTGACGGTGAGGCGCTTCACCCCCAGAGCCGCCGCGACCTTTAGGCCAGCTATGAGGCCTTCGTATTCTGCGATGTTGTTGGAGACCTTCTCGCCCTGCTGAAAGCAGAGATGCACAACATAGTAGAGCTTGTCCTGAGTTGGCGAGATGAGCACTGCTCCAGCCCCCGCGCCCTGGTGCGCGAAGGTGCCATCGAAATACATGACCCAACCGTCCGGCGCCTCGCTTCCTGGTGAGGTGGACCGGTCTTCGCCTACTCCAAGTGTCGGGGCATCCGTCCATTCCGCCACAAAATCAGCGAGCGCGGCTCCCTTGATGACCCTAGTAGTGCTGAACTCCAACTGGAATGCCTGCAGCTCGATGTTCCACACAGCGACCCTTCCAGCAGAGTTGGGGCTCCTGAGCACCCTCTCCAATGGGTAAGCTCAGACGACCTTGATGGGGTGGCCCTGGAAGTAGTGCCACAACTTGTGCGAGGCCACCAAGAGCGCGAGCAGGAGCTTCTGAGGCATGGGATATCGCGCTCTCGCGTCCCGCAACACCGTGCTGACAAAATACACCGGGTGCTCGACGAGGGCTGGCATGTTGCTGAGGCTCGCGTCTTGCGAAAGCTGGGACGTCTCTTGAGGCGGTGGAACTCCTGATGCATGATCGCTTGCGGGAACCTCGGCGGTGTCGTCCTACCGAGCCTGGTCTTCTGTTGATGCTGCTACGGCTCTTGCCGCGCCTTCCTGATCTTGCGTCACCCCGGTTGGCGGCGTAGCTTGGCGCGGCGCGCCCTTGACTTGGTGCTCCCCCCGAACCGCCACCAGTGCCGCACTGGCGGAGTACGGGGTGGCGGCAAGATAGAGTACTAGAGGCTCGAGAGGTCGTGGCGCTACCATCACCGGAGGGCTGGTCAGGTATCTCTTGAGGTCTTGGAAAGCTCGGTCAGCCTCCGGGGTCCACTCGAATGGGCCCTTCTTCTTCATCAGCTTGAAGAAGGGTAGGGTGCGCTCCCCCAGCTTGGAGATGAAGCGTCCCAACGCAGTTACCCGACCAGCCAACTTCTGCATTTCCTTGAGGGTCTGCGGTGGGCTCATGTCCTCAATGGCCTTGATCTTCTCCGGGTTCGCCTCGATCCCTCTGTGGGACATGAGGAATCCCAGCAGCTTGCCGGAAGGGACACCGAACACGCACTTCTCTGGGTTAAGCCGCAAGTTCACCTGGCGCAGGCTCGCGAAGGTCTCCTCCAGATATTGGATCAAGGTCCTTGCCTCCCGAGACTTCACTACGATGTCATCAACGTAGGCCTCCATGTTTCTCCCGAGCTGCCGCCCTAAGGCGATGTGCATCAGCTGCTGAAAGGTCGCGCCCGCGTTGCGCAGTCCGAAGGGCATGCAGGTGATATGGACCTTTATTATGCAGTCCGTCGCTTTTATTTCTTCCACATCACAAGATCGTATAAAGTTTATTTCCTCCACACTAATCAATCATACATATTTAGAGAGCAATTTTTATTGCTTGCACCGATGACAACTTACTTGAAGGATCTTACTCAATCCATAGGTAGGTATGGTGGACTCTCATGGCAAAACTGGGTTTAAGGGTATTTGGAAGCACAAGTAGTATCTCTACTTGGTGCAAGGAATTTGGCTAGCATGAGGGGGAAAGGCAAGCTCAACATGTTGGATGATCCATGACAATATACTTTATTTCAGATATAAGAAAACATAACCCATTTCGTTGTCTTCCTTGTCCAACATCAACTCTTTAGCATGTCATATTTTAATGAGTGCTCACAATCATAAAAGATGTCCAAGATAGTATATTTATATGTGAAACCTCTCTTTCTTTATTACTTCCTATTAATTGCAACGATGACCAAAGCTATGTTTGTCAACTCTCAACAACTTTTTAATCATCATACTCTTTCTATGTGAAGTCATTACTCTCCATAAGATCAATATGATTTCTTTGTTTCTTTTCTTTTTTTCTTTTTCTTTTATTCCCCCAAGATCATAGCAAAATAATCAAGCCCTTGACTCAACACTAATCTTTATTATATAACTCACGGACTCAATTACATAGAGGGATCATAAGGCAAAACTCAAAACTAAATCATACTAAAACTTTTATTCTACTAGATCAAAATACTACTAAAAGGATTGAACTAAGAAAAAAGGTAAAGATAGGAGTGTCATGTGATACGATACCGGGGCACCTCCCCCAAGCTTGGCAGTTGCCAAGGGGAGTGCCCATACCCATGTGATTATGTCTCCTTTCTCGGAAGTGGTGGTGATGGTGTTGTTGATGAAGAAGGCTTGTCGTCCATCTTCCAAGGCATGGGCTCACCATCATAGAAAGATGATCGAGTTTCCGGGATCCTTAGATCTGCAGCCAAACTCATTCTCTTGAATCTATATTCATACTCACAGTTTTAGTTTTGCAGGTCATAGATTTGGGCTTGGAGGTGCTCGATTTTCTCATGGAGCTTGAAGATGGCCTCCCCAATGTCCTTGGCATCCAACTTGTGGTTGTTGGTGAACTCCGTGATCATCATGTGATTGGAGTCAAGTCCACGCTCCACCATCTCCTGGCACTTGAAAACTTGTTGCTCCATTGCCTCGAGCCTTGTCTCCACGCTCCCGGTCCTCCTTGGTCCCTCAACGTCGCGGATGTGCAGCACCCCCTCATGCATCTCAATGGTTTGAGGGTGTTGCAGCACCTCCGCGAGGTAGGGGTTGATGACCTTCTCGAAGAACTTGTCCTTGGGGGCACTTGGAGATGTCATGATGATCTAGATCTGTCAGAAAAACAGCTCGAAACAAGAACAGAGGACAATTGCGTGATACTGGAGTCAAAACCTTTGGGAGATTATATAATGAATTTTTACCGACCAAAATACGTATCGTGCAAGAAAACGGAGTCCGGAGAGCACACGAGGTGCCCACGAGGCAGGGGGGCGCGCCCAGGGGGTAGGGCGCGCCCTCCACCCTCGTGGAGTCCTCGTGTCCTTTCCGGACTGCTTCTTATTTTTCTATTTTTCTAAATATTCCAAAACGGAGAAAAATTGCCATTAGAACTGTTTTGGAGTCGGTTTACTTACCGTACCACATACCTATTCCTTTTCGGAGTCTGAAACGTTCCGGAAAGTGTCCCTTATGTATTCCTCCGGGGTTACGGTTTCAATAATTTTAGTTTCAACATTTATAGGATTACATGAGATATAATGTTTGATCCTTTGACCATTCACCACCTTCGGATTTGTGCCTTCAAAGTTGTTGATTTTTATGGCACCGGAACGATAGACCTCCTCGATAACGTAAGTACCTTCCCATTTAGAGAGAAGTTTTCCTGCAAAAAATCTTAAACGAGAGTTGTATAGCAATACATAATCACCTACATTAAACTCACGCTTTTGTATCCTTTTGTCATGCCACCTTTTAACTTTTTCTTTAAACAATTTGGCATTCTCATAGGCTTGGGTCCTCCATTCATCAAGTGAGCTAATGTCAAATAACCTCTTCTCACCGGCAAGTTTGAAATCATAATTGAGCTCTTTAATAGCCCAATAAGCCTTATGTTCTAGTTCAAGAGGTAACTGACATGCTTTTCCATAAACCATTTTATATGGATACATACCCATAGGATTTTTATATGCAGTTCTATAGGCCCATAATACATCATCAAGTTTCTTGGACCAATTCTTTCTAGATCTATTAACAATCTTTTGCAAAATTAATTTGAGTTCTCTATTACTCAATTCTACTTGACCACTAGACTGCGGGTGATAAGGAGATGCAATTCTATGATTAACATCATACTTAGCAAGCATTTTACGAAAGGCACCACGAATAAAATGTGAACCACCATCAGTCATTAAATATCTAGGGACTCCAAACCTTGGAAAAATAACTTCTTTAAGCATCTTAATAGAAGTGTTATGATCAGCACTACTAGTTGGAATAGCTTCTACCCACTTAGTAACGTAATCAACAGCAACTAAAATATGGGTATACCCATTAGAGGCAGGAAACGGTCCCATATAATCAAAGCCCCAAACATCAAATGGTTCAATAACAAGTGAATAATTCATAGGCATTTATTGACGTCTACTAATATTACCAATTCTTTGACATTCATCACAAGATAAGACAAACTTACGGGCATCCTTGAAGAGAGTAGGCCAATAAAAACCGGATTGCAATACCTTATGTGCAGTTCTATCTCCAGCGTGGTGTCCTCCATAAGCTTCGAAGTGACACTTGCGTAGGATCTGTTCCTGTTCATGCTCAGGTACACAACGTCTAATAACACCATCTACTCCTTCTTTATAAAGATGTGGGTCATCCCAAAAGTAATGTCTCAAATCATAGAAAAACTTTTTCTTTTGCTGGTATGTGAAACTAGGTGGTATGAATTTAGCAACAATGTAATTAGCATAATCAGCATACCATGGAGCAGTACGAGAAGCATTTATGACATTTAATTGTTCATCAGGAAAGCTATCATCAATAGGTAGTGGGTCATCAAGAACATTTTCTAACCTAGACAAGTTGTCTGCAATGGGGTTCTCAGCTCCCTTTCTATCAATAATATGCAAATCAAATTCTTGTAGCAAGAGGACCCATCTAATAAGTCTAGGTTTAGCATCTTTCTTTTCCATAAGATATTTAATAGCAGCGTAAACAGTGTGAATAGTTACTTTAGAATCAACAATATAAGGTCTAAACTTATCACAAGCAAATACAACTGCTAAGAATTCTTTTTCAGTAGTAGCATAATTTCTCTGGGCATTGTCTAGAGTTTTACTAGCGTATTGAATAACATTTAATTTCTTATCAACTCTTTGCCCTAGAACAACACCTACAGCATAATCACTAGCATCACACATGATTTCAAAGGTTAAATTCCAATCAGGTGGCTGAACAATAGGTGCGGAAATCAATGCTTTCTTAAGTATTTCAAATGCTTCTACACAATCATCATCAAAGACAAATGGTATATATTTTTGTAATAAATTAGTCAGAGGCCGAGAAATTTTGAGAAGTCCTTAATGAACCTCCTGTAAAATCCGGCGTGACCAAGGAAGCTTCTTATACCTTTGATGTCCTTGGGACATGGCATCTTTTCAATAGCGTCAAGTTTAGCTTTATCAACTTCAATACCTCTTTTAGAAATCTTATTCCCCAAGACAATACCTTCATTAACCATAAAGTGGCACTTCTCCCAATTCAAGACAAGGTTAGTTTCTTCACATCTCTGCAAAACTCGATCAAGGTTGCTCAAGCAATCATCAAAAGAGGATCCATAGACGGAGAAATCGTCCATGAAAACCTCACAAATCTTTTCACAAAAATCAGAGAATATAGCCATCATGCATCTTTGAAAGGTAGCAGGTGCATTACATAAACCAAAAGGCATACATCTATAAGAAAAAGTACCGAAAGGGCAAGTAAATGTGGTCTTAGCTTGATCATGAGCTGACACATGTATTTGAGAGAAACCAGAATAACCAACTAGAAAGCAAAAATGTGTATGTTTGGATAATCTTTCTAGCATTTGATCAATAAAAGGTAAGGGGTAATGATCTTTTTTAGTAGCCTTATTTAATTTGCGGAAATCAATTACCATCCTATAACCTGTAATAATTCTTTGCAGAATCAATTCATCTTTATCATTAGGAATGACAGTAATACCTCCCTTCTTAGGAACACAATGGACATGACTTACCCACTGACTATCAGCAACGGGATAAATTATACCTGCCTCAAGGAGCTTTAGTATTTCCTTTCTTACCACTTCTTTCATCTTAGGATTCAGCCGTCGTTGGTGATCAATAACTGGTTTGACATCTTTCTCCAAATTTATTTTGTGTTGGCATAGTGTGGGACTAATGCCCTTAAGATCATCAAGAGTATATCCAATAGCAGCACGGTGCTTCTTCAGAGTTTTTAATAATTTTTCTTTCTCCTTCTCTGAAAGGTTAGCACTAATAATAACAGGATATATCTTATTTTCATCAAGATAAGCATATTTAAGAGTATCAGGCAATGGTTTAAGCTCAAACACGGGATCACCCTTGGGTGGAGGAGGATCCCCTAGGATTTCAACAGGCAAGTTGTGTTTCAGAATAGGTCCCTGTTTAAAGAACACTTCATCTATTTCCCTTCTTTCATTCATAAACATATCATTTTCATGGTCCAGCAAATATTGTTCTAAAGGATCACTAGGAGGTACGACAATAGAAGCAAGACCAATAATTTCATCTTTACTAGGCAGTTCCTCTTCACGGTGTTGTCTATGAAATTTAGAGAAATTAAACTCATGAGACATATCACCTAAACCAATAGTAACAACAACCTTTTCGCAGTCTATCCTAGCATTAACAGTGTTTAAGAAGGGTCTACCAAATATAATGGGACAAAAGCTATCTTGTGGGGAACCAAGAACGAGAAAATCAGCTGGATATTTAGTTTTCCCACATAATACTTCAACATCTCTAATAATTCCAATTGGTGATATAGTATCTCTATTGGCAAGTTTAATTGTGACATCAATTTCTTCTAACTCAGTAGGTGCAATATCATGCATAATTTCTTTGTATAAGTCAATAGGTATCGCACTAGCACTAGCACCCATATCACACAAGCCATGATAACAATGATCTCCTATTTTAACAGAAATAACAGGCATGCCTACCACAGGTCTATGTTTATCTTTAGCACAAGGTTTAGCAATTCTAGCAGTTTCATCACAGAAATAAATAACATGCCCATCAATATTATCAGCCAAGAGATCTTTAACAATAGAAATATTAGGTTCAACTTTAACTTGCTCAGGAGGTGTATAAGTTTTAACATTGCTTTTACGAACCACAGTTGAAGCTTTAGCATGATCCTTTATTCTAATAGGGAAAGGTGGTTTCTCAACATAAGCAGTAGGAACAATAGGATCATTATAAGTGATAGTCTTTTCTTCAACTTTAATAGGTTCAACTACTTTTACTTCTATGGGAGGATGATATTTAAACCACTTCTCCTTAGGGAGATCAACATGAGTAGCAAAAGATTCATAGAAAGAAGCTACTATCTCAGAGTCAAGTCCATATTTAGTGCTAAATTTAAGGAAAATATCGGTATCCATAAAAGATTTAACACAATCAAACTTAGGTGTCATACCTGACTCCTTACCTTCATCGAGATCCCAATCTTCAGAGTTGCATTTAATTCTTTCCAATAGATCCCATTTGAATTCAATAGTCTTCATCATAAAAGAGCCAGCACAAGAAGTATCGAGCATGGTGCGATTGTTATCACAAAGTCGAGCATAAAATTTTTGAATAATCATTTCTCTTGAGAGCTCATGATTGGGGCATGAATATAACATTGATTTAAGCCTCCCCCAAGCTTGAGCGATGCCTTCTCCTTCGCGAGGCCAAAAATTATATATATAATTGCGATCACGATGAACAAGATGCATAGGATAAAACTTCTGATGAAATTCCAATTTCAATCGTTTGTAGTTCCATGATCCCATATCATCACATAGCCTATGCCATGTCAATGCATCTCCCTTCAAAGATAAGGGAAGACCTTCTTCTTGATAACATCATCGGGCATACCTGCAAGCTTAAATAATCCACAAACTTCATCCACATATATTAGGTGCTCATCAGGATGTAATGTTCCATCTCCTGCAAAAGGATTAGCTAGCGGTTTTTCTATCATACCCGAAGGAATTTCAAAGTAGACGTTTTCATTTTCAGTAGGTTCAGTAGGTTTAGTAGGTTGAGGCGCAACTCTTTGCTCTACTGGTCGGGGTGAAGATACCCCGAACAAGCCCCTCAGAGGACTACTTTCCATAGTAACAAGTGACAATAAATTTCAGCACACTATATAAAATTTTCCTTACCAAATTGCACCTACCAAAGGCGCTTCACTCCCCGGCAGCGGCGCCAGAAAAGAGTCTTGATGACCCACAAGTATAGGGGATCTATCGTATTCCTTTCGATAAGTAAGAGTGTCGAACCCAACGAGGAGCAGAAGGAAATGATAAGCGGTTTTCAGCAAGGTATTCTCTGCAAGCACTGAAATTATAGGTAACAGATAGTTTTGTGATAAGATAATTGGTAACGAGCAACAAGTAACAAAAGTAAATAAAGTGCAGCAAGGTGGACCAATCCCTTTTGTAGCAAAGGACAAGCCTGGAAAACTCTTATATAAAGAAAAGCGCTCCCGAGGACACATGGGAATTATCGTCAAGCTAGTTTTCATCACGTTCATATGATTCGCGTACGGTACTTTGATAATTTGATATGTGGGTGGACCGGTGCTTGGGTGCTGTCCTTACTTGGACAAGCATCCCAGTTATGATTAACTCCTATCGCAAGCATCCGCAACTACAAAAGAAGTATTAAGGTAAACCTAACCATAGCATGAAACATATGGATCCAAATCAGCCCCTTACGAAGCAACACATAAACTAGGGTTTAAGCTTCTGTCACTCTAGCAACCCATCATCTACTTATTACTTCCCAATGCCTTCCTCTAGGCCCAAATAATGGTGAAGTGTCATGTAGTCGACGTTCACATAACACCACTAGAGGAGAGACAACATACATCTCATCAAAATATCGAACGAATACCAAATTCACATGACTACTAATAGCAAGACTTCTCCCATGTCCTCAGGAACAAACATAACTACTCACAAAGCATATTCATGTTCATAATCAGAGGAGTATTAATATGCATAAAGGATCTGAACATATGATCTTCCACCAAATAAACCAACTAGCATCAACTACAAGGAGTAATCAACACTACTAGCAACCTACAGGTACCAATCCCAGACTTAGAGACAAGAATTGGATACAAGAGATGAACTAGGGTTTGAGAGGAGATGGTGCTGGTGAAGATGTTGATGGAGATTGGCCCACTCCCGATGAGAGGAGCGTTGGTGATGACGATGGCGATGATTTCCCCCTTCTGGAGGGAAGTTTCCCCGGCAGAACAGCTCCGCTAGAGCCCTAGATTGGTTCCGCCAAGGTTCCGCCTCGTGGCGGCGGAGTCTCGTCCCGAAAGCTTGCTTATGATTTTTCTTTGGACGAAAGACTTCATATAGCAGAAGATGGGCACCGGAGGGCCAACAGGGGCCCACGAGGCAGTGGGGCGCGCCCAGGGGGTAGGGCACGCCCCCACCCTTGTGGCCAGGGTGTGGGCCCCCTCTGGTATTTCTTCCGCTCAATATTTTTTATTATGTCCAAAAATAACTTCCGTGGAGTTTCAGGACTTTTGGAGTTGTGCAGAGTAGGTCTCTAATATTTGCTCCTTTTCCAGCCCAGAATTGCAGCTGCCGACATTCTCCCTCCTTATGTAAACCTTGTAAAATAAGAGAGAATAGGCATAAGTATTGTGACATAATGTGTAATAACAGCCCATAATGCAATAAATATCGATATAAAAGCATGATGCAAAATGGACGTATCATCCCCCAAAATCCCAATGCTTACCAGCCTGCTATAAAAACCCTCACGGTCGGCGAGTCCTGCGTCGCATTTTCCCTCCCTCCCTGTAGCTTATCTCGTCTGCTTCTCCCACAATTGCCAATGGCACCGGTCCGTCGTCGTCGCTCAGCCACTCCGCCGTCATCAGAGGACAGCTCCAGCTGGGAGGCTATACACCGCGGCGGCGGCGCAGTCCCCGGCGTAGTGTAGTGCGCGTGGCGTCCCTGTTGGGTGTGCGCGGAACACCCACCACACGGTCCGTTGCCGCTGCCCGTCGGCAGCTGTTGCCGGCTGCCATTGCCGCCACACCACTGTCGAAAGCCAGGGCCATCGCCCGCTCCGCCGCCGTAGCCCGAAGGCGGGAGGTGGCCGTCGTGGCCGCCACCCCACTGCCGGCCACCGTGGCCATCACCCTCTCCACCACCGTGGCCCGAAGGCAGGAGGTGGTGGTCGTGGCCGCCACCCCATCGTCGGCCGCCGTGGCCACCATCCCATCATCGACCGCCGGGGTCATCACCCGCTTCGCCACCGCCGCCCGAAGGCGGGAGGCGGAGGTGGATGCCCGCACGTGCGTCAGCGACCTTGCATGCTACACCGAGTTCATGCAGGAGGAGGAGGAGTGCCTCGTCGAGCATGCAAAGAGCCTTACTGCCGCCGTGGCCGCGGCACACGCCGCCTCAGAGGCGAGGAATTAGGAGATCTACAAGGAGAACCACCGCTTCGAGAGGGGTCATCTGGAGTGGCAGAGGGCGTTCGAGGTGAGCGTCGCTGGAATTGTAGCAGCGGCAGACACCGTATTGTGGTTGCCCAGCTCGTCGGTAGGCTCCTCCTCCTCTGCCTCTTACTGAGCGTGCTCGGCAGAGGAGAGGCAGCCGGAAGTAGTACAAAGCCCCTCCGTAGTAGTAGTATTTAGGGGCTATTTTTGTTCAGTTCATCTGACTATAGATGTGGTGGAACTGTACAACGTAATTAAAATTAGCTAGTATATATAGTTGAACTAGCTATTTCAGTACGTGGTTGGCAACAATTGGGGAAAATTTTGGTCCGTTCAGCTGTCGAGTTCAACTGTTTGTATAAATTAAGAACAACTGCTTAATCTATGAATGAAATCTATGCTTAATTACTGAATTTTAGTTGCAAAAATTAGATACTGCTAGTGATTTTTAGCTTCATATTTTGACAAATCACAATGTTACAAGGATTGACAAATGGCAATGTTACTAGATCAACACATGTCAATCTTTCCAGTTTGACAAATGGCAACATACCCAAATTGTTTGTAAGTGGTTGCACACGGGTCATCCCAAAGAACCGTTTGTGTTGAAGAGATGCACAAATCCTGCTCTCACTTTGCATATGGGTGTTCTATCTAAAACGTTTGCGATCAAGTGCTGCACAAATCCTGCTCGACACATTTTCCCTTGGCTTCCTGGGGAAGCTGTCTGTTTGCATACGGGTGTTCTAACTAAAACGTTTGTGATGAGTGTTTTATATTTAAAAACCATTGACGTTTTTTTCAAAAGAAAATCATTTGATAAGTCTGTACATTAAGAGAGAAAAACGCAAGTTTGCTCAAACCATATCTTTCATTCAGTCATACTGCAAATTTATATTCATATGATCGAGATACAGTATTAAACCCAAGAAAAAAACTATTTCCGGCGGCGGCGGAGGTGGCATGCCGCGCCGTTGTTGTCGTTGTCGTCCTCCGGGACGCCGTTGTTGAAGTCTTAAATGCAGCACAAAATGTTCTTCAATTGTAAATCAAACATCATGTCGTCGCGCGGGAGGACGGTAGCTGGCGGCACTGAGAGGTAGCGGTCGACAGCGGCGTCCCATGCCGCTGAGGGGGGCGCGCTCACGGGCACGGGCGCGGCGGGTGCAGCCAAACGCACGGGGATCGGCACCGCGGTGGGTGGAGGGGCGCGCACGAGCATGGGCACGGGCGCTGGCATGTACACGAGCTCGCGCGGGTCCGCGGATACCTTGCTGACGCCTGCGGCTTCCAGCTCTGCGATAGTGCTCGGCGACCAGCATGTCAATGCTATAGGGATGGTCACTGGCGCGGGCGCGGGGATGGGAGCTGGGACGGGAGCAGGGGCAGCAACTGCCGCGGCCAGCTCATTCTGGGCCATGTCCATGAGGCCCTATTCCTCCTTATTTTCTATCTCCTCTGGCTCGGAGTCGACTTCACCAAACTTGAAGACTAGTGGCAGATGATCCTTCTGCGCCATGGCATTGGTGGAGGTCCGCGGGAGGGAGGGGAATGGGAGGCGAACAGTAAGGCCGCCCGTATTAAGCAGCGGCTCGGGCACCATTAATGGAGAGGAAAGCGGGCGGCCATGGAAGTCAAAGAGCTCGCTTCCCAGTGAGCCTGCACAGCGTACATATCGCATGCTTCCCGGTGAGCCTGCACATTGGAGGACAGCTTGCATGCCTCCCGGTCAGCCTGCGCACCGGACTGCGCTCGCACGCCTCCCGTTCAGTCAAAGTCAAGCAGTTGTACGCACGACACCTCCTATAGCCATTAAAACCAAGACACATGGCGCCACGTGAATGGTTAATAGAACGCACACGGTTTGAGATATTAAAGTGGCAGCTATTTTTTCAAAATGCCTTTGTTGACTGTTATTCGGGTGCGCCTTCTCTCAAAATGGACACGAAAAATACCACATCATGTTGCGTGCCATTCCATGATAGAATGCCAAGTTTCATGAATTTCAGACGAGTTTTGGATTTACTAGAATTTAAAAACAAAGTACCTCAATGTTTTGCCGGCAATCAATGGTGGCCTGTTGTTTGAAATTCATTCCCATTTCTTGCATGGGATCTAAGCATGCACCCAAGGACACATATTTGATTTTTCAACCAATTTATATGCACTGGAGCATGTGCATGTAGTTCAAATTTGAATTATGCACATGAATGCATTGAAAACTCAGTTAATGCATAAAAATGTCCAAACGAACCCGGAAAAATGACAACAATTGACACAACACTCATGTTGTTCTATGTTGACATGAGAATTTTTTTGAAAGCAATAAGAGGCAATGGATATCGTTTCGTCCCCAAAGGTGGGACGTTCCCTACCGAAACCATCATGCTTGTTGTGAGAAGCATATACCCAAACCTGCCCCAAATGGGACAATAATTTTACCACGGCATGTTGATGCCGCTCCATGATAGCATGCCAAGTTTCATGAATTTCAGATGAGTTTTGGATTTACTAGAATTTAAAAACCAGGTATCTCAATGTTTGCGGCCGAGTGACGGTGGCAGGGTGTTTGACATTCATTCCCATTTCTTGCATGGGACCTAAGCATGCAACCAAGGACACAGATTTGAATTTTCAACCAATTTATATGCATTAGAGCATGTGCATGTAGTTCAAATTTTAATTATGCACATAATGTTGGGGAACGTAGTAATTTCAAACAATTTCCTACGCACAAGCAAGATCATGGTGATGCATAGCAACGAGATGGGAGAGTGTTGTCTACGTACCCTCGTAGACCATAAGCGGAAGCGTTATGACAACGCGGTTGATGTAGTCGTACGTCTTCACGATCGACCAATCCAAGCACAGAAGGTACGGCACCTCCGTGATCTGCACACGTTCGGCTTGGTGACGTCCCACGAACTCAAGATCTAGCAGAGTGTCGAGGGAGAGCTTCGTCAGGACGACGGCTTGATGACGGTGATGATGAAGCTACCGGCACAGGGCTTCCCTAAGCACTGCAACAATATGGCCGAGGTGGATTATGGTGGAGGGGGGCACCTCACACGGCTGGAAACAATCAACTTGTCTGTTCTAGGGTGCCCCCTGCCCCCCTATATAAAGGAGCAAGGGGGGAGGCCAGCCGGACTTGGGGCGCGCCAAGGAGAGGAGGAGTCCTCCTCCTAGTAGGAGTAGGACTCCCCTTTCCTACTCCTACTAGGAGGGGGAAAGGAAGGAGGAGAGGGAGAAGGAAAGGGGGGCGCCGCCCCCCTTCCCTAGTCCAATTCGGACTAGAGGGGGAGGGGCGCGCGGCCAGCCCTGGCCAGCCCTCTCTCTCTCCACTAAGGCCCATGTGGCCCATTAGTTCTCCCGGGGGGGGGGGGGTCCGGTAACCCTCCGGCACTCCGGTTTTCTCCGAAATCACCCGGAACACTTCCGGTGTCCGAATATAGCCGTCCAATATATCAATCTTTATGTCTCGACCATTTCGAGACTCCTCGTCATGTCCGTGATCATATCCGGGACTCCGAACTACCATCGGTACATCAAAACACATAAACTCATAATACTGATCGTCACCGAACGTTAAGCGTGCGGACCCTACGGGTTCGAGAACTATGTAGACATGATCGAGACACGTCTCCGGTCAATAACCAATAGGGAAACCTGGATGTTCATATTGGCTCCCACATATTCTACGAAGATCTTTATTGGTCAAACCGCATAACAACATACGTTGTTCCCTTTGTCATCGGTATGTTACTTGCCCGAGATTCGATCGTCGGTATCTCAATACCTAGTTCAATCTCGTTACCGGCAAGTCTCTTTACTCATTCCGTAATGCATCATCCCGCAACTAACTCACTAGTCACATTGCTTGCAAGGCTTATAGTGATGTGCATTACCGAGAGGGCCCAGAGATACCTCTCCGACAATCGGAGTGACAAATCCTAATCTTGATCTATGCCAACTCAACGAGTACCATCGGAGACACCTGTAGAGCACCTTTATAATCACCCAGTTACGTTGTGACGTTTGGTAGCACACAAGGTGTTCCTCCGGTATTCGGGAGTTGCATAATCTCATAGTCATAGGAACATGTATAAGTCACCAAGAAAGCAATAGCAATATACTAAACGATCAAGTGCTAAGCTAACGGAATGGGTCAAGTCAATCACATCATTCTCTAATGATGTGACCCGTTAATCAAATGACAACTCATGTCTATGGCTAGGAAACTTAACCATCTTTGATTCAACGAGCTAGTCAGGTAGATGCACACTAGTGACACTCTGTTTGTCTATGTATTCACACATGTACTAAGTTTCCGGTTAATACAATTCTAGCATGAATAATAAACATTTATCATGATACAAGGAAATATAAATAACAACTTTATTATTGCCTCTAGGGCATATTTCCTTCAGTCTCCCACTTGCACTAGAGTAAATAATCTAGATTACACAGTAATGATTCTAACACCCATGGAGTCTTGGTGCTGATAATGTTTCGTGAGAGAGGCTTAGTCGACGGGTCTGCAATATTCAGATCCATATGTATCTTGCAAATCTCTATGTCTCCCTCCTTGACTTGATCGCGGATGGAATTGAAGCATCTCTTGATGTGCTTGGTTCTCTTGTGAAATCTGGATTCCTTTGCCAAGGCAATTGCACTAGTATTGTCACAAAAGATTTTCATTGGACCCGATGCACTAGGTATGACACCTAGATCGGATATGAACTCCTTCATCCAGACTCCTTCATTTGCTGCTTCCGAAGCAGCTATGTACTCCGCTTCACACGTAGATCCCGCCACGACGCTTTGCTTAGAACTGCACCAACTGACAGCTCCACCGTTCAATATAAACACATATCCGGTTTGTGACTTAGAGTCATCCGGATTAGTGTCAAAGCTTGCATCGACGTAACCATTTACGACGAGCTCTTTGTCACCTCCATAAACGAGAAACATATCCTTAGTCCTTTTCAGGTATTTCAGGATGTTCTTGACCGCTGTCCAGTGATCCACACCTGGATTACTTTGGTATCTCCCTGCTAAACTAATAGCAAGGCACACATCAGGTCTAGTACACAGCATTGCATACATGATAGAGCCTATGGCTGGAGCATAGGGAACACCTTTCATTTTCTCTCTATCTTTTGCAGTGGTCGGGCATTGAGTCTAACTCAATTTCACACCTTGTAACACAGGCAAGAACCCTTTCTTTGCTTGATCCATTTTGAACTTCTTCAAAACTTTATCAAGGTATGTGCTTTGTGAAAGTCCAATTAAGCGTCTCGCTCTATCTCTATAGATCTTGATGCCCAATATATAAGCAGCTTCACCGAGGTCTTTCATTGAAAAACTCTTGTTCAAGTATCCTTTTATGATATCCAGAAATTCTATATCATTTGCAATCAACTATATGTCATCCCCATATAATATTAGAAATGCTACAGAGCTCCCACTCACTTTCTTGTTAATACAGGCTTCTCCAAAAGTTTGTATAAAACCATATGCTTTGATCACACTATCAAAGCGTTTATTCCAACTCCGAGATGCTTGCACCAGTCCATAAATGGATCGCTGGAGCTTGCACACTTTGTTAGCATCCTTTGGAGCGATAAAACCTTCAGGTTGCATCATATACAACTCTTCTTCCAGAAATCCATTCAGGAATGCAGTCTTTACATCCATTTGCCAAATTTAATAATCATAAAATGCAGCAATTGCTAACATGATTCGGACGGACTTAAGCATCGCTACGGGTGAGAAGGTCTCATCGTAGTCAACTCCTTGAACTTGTCGAAAACCTTTCGCAACAAGTCGAGCTTTGTAGACAGTAACATTACCGTCAGCGTCAGTCTTCTTCTTGATGATCCATTTATTCTCGATGGCTTGCCGAACATCGGGCAAGTCAACCAAAGTCCACACTTTGTTCTCATACATGGATCCCATCTCAGATTTCATGGCCTCAAGCCATTTCGCGGAATCTGTGCTCATCATCGCTTCCTCATAGTTCGTAGGTTCGTCATGGTTAAGTAACATGACCTCCAGAACAAGATTACTGTACCACTCTGGTGCGGATCTTACTCTGGTTGACCTACGAGGTTTGGTAGTGACTTGATCTGAAGTTACATGATCATCATCATTAGCTTCCTCACTAATTGGTGTAGGAGTCACAGGAACAGATTTCTGTGATGAACTACTTTCCAATAAGGGAGCAGGTACAGTTACTCATCAAGTTCTACTTTCCTCCCACTCATTTCTTTCGAGAGAAACTCCTTCTCTAGAAAGGATCCATTCTTAGCAACGAATGTCTTGCCTTCGGATCTGTGATAGAAGGTGTACCCAACAGTCTCCTTTGGGTATCCTATGAACACACATTTCTCCGATTTGGGTTCGAGCTTATCAGGTTGAAGTTTTTTCACCTAAGCATCGCAGCCCCAAACTTTAAGAAACGACTACTTTGGTTTCTTGCTAAACCACAGTTCATAAGGTGTCGTCTCAACGGAGGTGCCCTATTTAACGTGAATGCAGCCGTCTCTAAAGCATAACCCCCAAAATGATAGCGGTAAATCAGTAAGAGACATGATAGATCGCACCATATCTAGTAAAGTACGATTACGACGTCGGACACACCATTACGATCAAGTGCTAAGCTAACAGAATGGGTCAAGTCAATCACATCATTGTCTAATGATGTGATCCCATTAATCAAATGACAACTCATGTCTATGGCTAGGAAACTTAACCATCTTTGATTCAACGAGCTAGTCAGGTAGAGGCATACTAGTGACACTCTGTTTGTCTATGTATTCACACATGTACTAAGTTTCCGGTTAATACAATTCTAGCATGAATAATAAACATTTATCATGATACAAGGAAATATAAATAACAACTTTATTATTGCCTCTAGGGCATATTTCCTACACATAAATGCATTGGAAACTCAATTAATGCATAAAAATGTCCAAACGAACCCCGAAAAATCACAAAAATTGACACAACGCTCCTGTTGTTCTACGTTGACACGAGAATTTTTTTGAAATCAATAAGAGGCAATGTATATCGTTTCGTCCCCAAAGGTGGGACGTTCCCTACCGAAACCATCATGCTTGTTGTGAGAAGCACTGGTTTGTGAGAAGGATATACCCAAACCTGCCGCAAATGGGACAAAAAATTTACCATGGCATGTTGATGCTGCTCCATGATAGCATTCCAAGTTTCATGAATTCCAGATGAGTTTTGGATTTACTAGAATTTAGAAACCAGGTATCTCAATGTTTGCGGCCGAGTGACGGTGGCAGGGTGGTTGACATTCATTCCCATTTCTTGCATGGGACCTAAGCATGCATCCAAGGACACAGATTTGAATTTTCAACCAATTTATATGCATTAGAGCATGTGCATGTAGTTCAAATTTGAATTATGCACATAAATGCATTGAAAACTCAATTAATGCATAAAAATGTCCAAACAAACCCTGAAAAATCACAAAAATTGACACAACACTCCTGTTGTTCTACGTTGACACGAGAAATTTTTGAAATCAATAAGAGGCAATGGATATCGTTTCGTCCCCAAAGGTGGGACGTTTCCTAACGAAACCACCATGCTTGTTGTGAGAAGCTCTGGTTTGTGAGAAGCATATACCCAAACCTGCCACAAATGGGACAAAATTTTTACCACGGCATGTTGATGCCGCTCCATGATGGCATGCCAAGTTTCATGAATTTCAGATGAGTTTTGGATTTACTAGAATTTAAAAACCAGGTATCTCAATGTTTGCGGCCGAGTGACGGTGGCAGGGTGTTTGACATTCATTCCCATTTCTTGCATGGGACCTAAGCATGCAACCAAGGACACGTATTTGATTTTTCAACCAATTTATATGCATTAGAGCATGTGCATGTAGTTCAAATTTGAATTATGCACATAAATCCATTGAAAACTCAGTTAATGCATAAAAATGTCCAAACGAACCCCGAAAAATCACAAAATTGACATAACACTCATGTTGGTCTACGTTGACACGAGAAATTTTTTGAAAGCAATAAGAGGAATGGATATCGTTTCGTCCCCAAAGGTGGGACGTTCCCTACCAAAACCATCACGCTTGTTGTGAGAAGCTCTGGTTTGTGAGAAGCATATACCCAAACCTGCCCCAAATGGGACAAATTTTTTACCACGGCATGTTGATGCCGCTCCATGATAGCATGCCAAGTTTCATGAATTTCAGATGAGTTTTTGATTTACTAGAATTTAAAAACCAGGTATCTCAATGTTTGCGGCCGAGTGACGGTGGCAGGGTGTTTGACATTCATTCCCATTTCTTGCATGGGACCTAAGCATGCAACCAAGGACACAGATTTGAATTTTCAACCAATTTATATGCATTAGAGCATGTGCATGTAGTTCAAATTTCAATTATGCACATAAATACAATGAAAACTCAATTAATGGATAAAAATGTCCAAACGAACCCCGGAAAATCACAAAAATTGACACAACACTCCTGTTGTTCTACGTTGACACGAGAAATTTTTTGAAAGCAATAAGAGGAAATGGATATCGTGTCCCCAAAGGTGGGGCGTTCCCTACCAAAACCATCATGCTTGTTGTGAGAAGCTCTGGTTTGTGAGAAGCATATACCCAAACCTGCCCCAAATGGGAATTTTACCATGGCATGTTGATGCCGCTCCATGATAGCATGCCAAGTTTCATGAATTTCAGATGAGTTTTGGATTTACTAGGATTTAGAAACCAGGTATCTCAATGTTTGCGGCTGGGTGTTGCGGCTGGGTGATGGTTGCAGGGTGTTTGACATTCATTCCCATTTCTTGCATGGGACCTAAGCATGCAACCAATGACACATATTTGAATTTTCAACCAATTTATATGCATTAGAGCACGTGCATGTAGTTGAAATTTGAATTATGCACATAAATGCATTAAAAAGTCAATTAATGCATAAAAAATGTCCAAACGAACCCCAAAAAATCACAAAACGTGACACAACACTCCTGTTGTTCTATGTTGACACGAGATTTTTTTTGAAATCAATAAGAGGCAACGGATATCATTTCATCCCCAAAGGTGGGACGTTCCCTACCGAAACCATCATGCTTGTTGTGAGAAGCTCTAGTTTGTGAGAAGCATATACCCAAACCTGCCCCAAATGGGACAAAAATGTTACCACGACATGTTGATGCCGCTCCATGATAGCATGCCAAGTTTCATGAATTTCGGACGAATTTTGGATTTACTAGAATTACAAAAGCAAGTACGTCGACATTTGCCGGAGAGCCACGGTGCCGTGGTGTTCGAATTTCATCCCCATTTCTTGCATGGGACATAATTAAGCATAAACCCATGGACACATATATGATTTTACAACCCATGTTGGTGCACCGGAGCATGTGCATGTAGTTTAATTTTGAATTGTGCACCTGAAATGGCTAGAAAACCAATTTAATGTGTAAAATGTTCAAACGAACCCTGAATAATTCCAATTCTTTTACGACACTGTCGGAGTAAATAGCCACGGGTAGCCTAACCGACTGCCCCTGGCTCTTCAGAAAATTATCAGACCATTTGGGCCTCCAAGCATTTCAAGCACTAGGCCGCCTTCCCTGGCCGGCTACCTCTGAAGCCGACTCTCGGAAGGCGACCCAGCCTCAGCAACCTCCCCCGCAGGACAACCACGGGGTGGCCGACTCCAGGAAGCCGGCCAAGAAGAGCGCCGACTCCAAGAAGCCGGCCAAGACCGCAACCACCAAAACTACGCCCACATAACGATGACGAGACGGGGTGTGGCTACAGTGAGGCCCACTACCCCCGAAGCCCGAGGCAGGCATGGCCACAGGACGCCGTACGGGACGGCCATCTCCCGTCCAGCTCGGCACTGTAGCCACGCCAGGCCTCAACGTCACCCACGACGGACGCCAGTACGGCCCGCGGGCGGCGGGCCCCTTTAGCTAGAGAGAGGCACAAAGGTGGCCCGACCTTCCCTAGTCGGCCAAGGGTGTAGTCGGCCCCCAGAAGCCGGCTACTCCCTTCCTCGAAGCAGGAGCCACATTAAGGAGACAAGACGAGGTAAGGCTACAGTGAGAGCCCTCGAGGCGGCACACTATAGCCACGCTTACCTCAACGAAGCCCTCGTCATCAGAGGCGAGGCTACAGTAAGCAGCCGCCGACAAGACCCCAGGCGGTGGGGCTGGCCTATCGACCAAGAGACCGGCAGCCGGCGGGACCCACCAGTCGGCGGGCCCCAACGGCCGGCGGAGAAGCCGGCGAGCTTAGACACCGACGGCTGGGACCAGTGCCTAGCCGGATTACCATTGTACCCCCGGGGGGTAGGCCTATATAAACCCCCCGGGACACCCATGCAAGGGGTTGGCTTCTGAGCAGAGCACACACACCATAGAGAGAGAGAAGTGAGAGCTAGCCTTGTTCTTCTTCTCCCTTGAACCCAAACAGCTCTAGGAGCGATTGTAGCTACTTTTCCTGATCTAGTGATCATGCGGAGACCCCGCAGAGCAGGACTAGGGGTGTTATCTCCTCGGAGAGCCCCGAACCTGGGTAAGATCCGCCGGCGTGCATGTCTTCGCCTCATCCCGCTTCCAGGCACCGGCGACATCTTATTGGCACCCACAATGATAAGCCACCCGTTGGCATATGTCGCACCAACCACCCGACATTTGGCGCCCACCGTGGGGCCAGGTGCACCGTCGTCCGGAGACCTGTTCTGGACGGGAACCCTCTTCCTCCCCCGCGAGCGCAGCCAGCCTGCTGCGCCCGATGGAGTTTGCCTCGACGCGCTGCAGGGCGTCGACGACGCCTGCGCAGCGAGCTGCCTCGCCGATCTTCTCGGCGAGACTCGCATCTCCGACGAGCCTGCGTCCGACGCAGGCACGGACTACCCCGAGAGCCGCCTCGTCAGCCTCCTCGACCAGCTTCACGTCTCCAGCGAGCCTGCTATGGATGTGGAGTCGGTCGGCTCCACCGACCCGATGCTCGTCGACTCCGACACGGCATCGCTCGACGCCTACCCCACCGACGTGGTGGTCTTCGAGATCCTCTCCCTCGAGCTGACAGTGGCAGCAGCGCTGTCACTGAAGTGTTGGTCATCAGCCACGTCGCCAACTCGGGCGAGAACGCCCACGACGCCCTGCAAGCGGCAATGCACGACCTCTCCGTCCCCATCCCGGCCGACGCCGACGCCGAGACCCTGGAGGCACGCCGCCTCGCCCTCATCGCGGAATGCCAGAAGATAGCCTCCATGAGACGCCTCACCGAGGCCCACCAGCGCGAAGTCGACCGCGCCGCCTTCGGTACACCGCCGCCTAGCGGCCCGAGCCGAGCTGGCTTCGTCCAGAAGCGCGGCGCGGCCGTCGCCAGCATGCTGGGGGCAGATCGCCCCGTCTACGCCACCCCGCTCGAGAACCTGCGAGCCGCTCAGGCGGCCGCATAAGAGCTCAATGGGCTGGGAGCCGATGAGCTCCCCTACATGACGAGACGGATCCAGCAGCTGCTCGACGCGGCTGCAGAACGGCACGAAGCCGGCGCCCGAGCTGATAGTCAACCCCCGCGCCGGGAGCACGCCGCGACGTACCGCTCGCCGACTGCAAGCGGCGCGCGCCAGAAGAAAGACAAGGAGCCGGCTGCCAGCCGCAGCCGGACTCACATCACCATCGAGCGCGATGCGGAGGGCCTTCCTCGAGCGGTGGAGCACCAAGGAAATCTGCCTCCTCCCCCGCCTCGAAGAGAAAGACGTCTCACTCCGCCGCCTATCACGCACCCGACTCTTGGCGACCGACTCGGACGCCGAGAAGGAGTCGGCGAGAACGACGCCCGCCACCGGATCGACCGCCTCGCTCGATCCTTGTCGTTAGAAGAAGAAGACGATGTCAGCCCGCCATGTTTTGGCCCCCGCATCCGCGACGAGCCCTTCCCCAAAGGGTTCTCGCTCCCCAGAGACACGCCCAAGTACAACGGCTCAGTGAAGCCGGAAGATTGGCTCATTGACTTCTCCACGGCCGTCAGCATAGCCAACGGCAATCGGCGCGTCGCCGTGAAGTACGTCCCCCTCATGCTGCAAGGCACGGCGCGCACATGGCTCAACAGCCTCAAGCCCTATAGCATCAACAGCTGGCTGGACTTCACGGAAGTCTTTGTCCGCAACTTCACCAGCACCTACAAGCGGCCTCCCAAGCCTCGCCAGCTCTCCCTCTGCGTCCAAGGGCCCAACGAGTCGACCTGCGACTACCTCACGCGGTGGGCCGAGCTCCGCAACTCCTGCGAAGGGGTGCATGAGGTCCAGGCCATCGAGTACTTCACCGCCGGGTGCCGAGAGGGCACACTCCTCAAGCACCGACTCCTCTGCGATGAGCCGGCTACCCTCGACGAGTTGCTGGTCATGGCGGACAAGTACGCCACGGCCGACTCCTCGATGAAGACCGAGCTCCGAGTAGACGCCACGGGGAAGGTGATTGCTCCGGCTCCCAAGACGCCGGCTGGCGACCCCAATCGGCGCCCCTACCAGAACGATCACAAGCGCAAGGCCCCCATGCCAACTTCCACCAATCGGCAGGTGGCCACAGTTGAAGATGAACAGCCCGAAGAGCGGCCCGCTCCCAAGAAGAAGGGTGGCAGGCTGGCTTGGCAGCCGGCTTTCTCTTACGAGCAGGCTCTTGACGCCCCCTGCAAGTTCCACAGCGGCGCGAAGCCGTCTAACCACACGACCCGAAAATGCCACTGGCTCACTCGAATCACCAAGGGCGAGGGGATGTTGCCGCCTCCGCCTCCCGGCCCACCGCCTCCAGCCCCCCAGCAGCCGGCGGCTTGGCCGGCAGTCGGCACCATCCAAGACGAATTCCCTGAAGAGCACGCCGCCTACGTCGTCTTCACCAGTCAAGCCGACGACAAGCGCAGTCGGCGCCGATAGCATCAGGAAGTTAATGCAGTCACCTCCAGCGCCCCCGAGTTCATGCACTGGTCAGAAAAGCCAATCAGCTGGAGCCAGGCCGACCACCCAGAGGTGATGCCCTCTCCTGGATCCTATGCAATGGTCTTGGATGTCACCCTCGCGACGGAGAGGCGAGCTGCCCGATTTTCCCGCGTCCTGATAGACGGCGGAAGCAGTATCAACATACTGTACCGCGATACCATGGAGAAGCTGAACATCAAAGCGCAGCAGCTCATGCCGAGCCGCACCGTCTTCCATGGTATCGTCCCCGGCCTGTCTTGCTCCCCAATCGGCAAGATCAAAATGGATGTTCTCTTCGGGGAGAAAGATCATTTTAGCCGAGAGGCAATCTGGTTCGAGGTAGTGGATTTGGAGAGCCCCTATCACGCTCTGTTTGGCCGACCTGCTCTAGCCAAGTTCATGGCTGTGCCCCACTACGCCTACCTGAAGATGAAGATGCCGAGCTCGAAGGGGATCATCACGGTAGCCGGCGACTACAAGAAGTCCATCGAGTGCGCCATGGCCAGCAGCCGGCTGGCCGAGTCTCCGTGGTGGCAGAAGAGAAGAAGATGCTGGAACGGGTTGTGGCCATGGCCGGCAAGCAGCCGGCCCTGTCCCCTAACCCCAAAGATTGTGATGCGCAGGGCTCCTTCCAGCCTGCCAAAGAGACGAAGAAGATACCTCTGGACCCGGAGAACCCGGAGAGGTTCGCTGTCATTGGGGCGAACTTGGACAGTAAATAGGAAGGCGAGCTCGTCGACTTCCTCCGTGAGAATCGAGACATTTTTGCATGGTCCCCAAAGGACATGCCGCGTGTCCCGAAGGATTTCGCCGAGCACAAGCTACATGTCCGAGCTGATGCGAAGCCGGTCAAGCAACCCCTCCGCCGACTGTTAGAAGAGAAGCGAAGAATTGTGGGAGAAGAGATAGCCCGGCTCCTTGCCGCCGGCTTTATCATGGAAGTGTTCTTTCCATAATGGCTTGCCAACCCAGTTCTGGTTCTGAAGAAGAATAACAAGTGGTGTATGTGTATAGACTACACCAGCCTGAACAAGGCCTGCCCAAAGGATCCGTTCGCTCTGCCACGGATTGACCAAGTAATAGACTCCACAGCCGGATGCGAGCTGTTGAGTTTTTTGGATGCGTACTCAGGGTACCATCAGATCAAGTTGGACCCAGCTGACCGCCTGAAGACTGCCTTCATCACACCCTTTGGAGCTTTCTGCTACCTGACTATGACATTCGGCTTGAGGAATGCCGGTGCCACTTTTCAGCGTTGCATGCAGAAATGCCTCTTGAAACAACTCGGCAGAAATGCCCACGTCTATGTAGACGACATTGTAGTGAAGACAGAGAAGCGTGGCACCTTGCTGGAAGACCTGAAAGAAACATTCGCCAACTTGCGCCGATTCCAAATCAAGCTCAACCCCGAGAAGTGCGTGTTCGGAGTGCCAGCCGGCCAGCTGCTAGGCTTCCTGGTCTCCGAACGCGGCATCGAGTGCAACCCCGTCAAGATCAAGGCCATAGAGAGGATGGAGATTCCCACCAAACTGCGAGATGTGCAGAAGTTCACCGGCTGCTTGGTCTCCCTGAATCGTTTTGTCAGCCGACTAGGAGAGAAGGCTCTCCCCCTGTACCGACTCATGAAGAAGTCCACTCACTTCGAGTGGAACGACCAAGCCGACCAAGCCTTCCATGAGTTGAAGAAAATGCTGACCACTCCGCCTGTCCTGGCAGCGCCGACTGAAAAGGAGCCCATGCTCCTCTATATCGCCGCGACTAGCCGAGTCATCAGTACTGTTGTTGTGGTCCAGCGCCCGGAAGAAGGCCGAGCCCAGCTAGTCCAGAGGCCGGTGTACTATCTCAGCGAAGTGCTATCCAGCTCAAAGCAAAACTACCCGCACTACCAGAAGATGTGCTATGGGGTGTACTTCGCTACCAAGAAACTGAAGCCCTACTTCCAAGAGCACCCCATCACGGTCGTGTGCACCGCCCCGCTCGCCGAGATCATAGGCAGCCGGGATGCATCCGGCCGGGTGGCTAAATGGGCCATTGCATTGGTGCCCTACACGATCTTCTACCAACCCCGCACCGCCATCAAGTCCCAAGCATTGGCCGACTTCCTCGTCGACTGAGCCGAGACCCAGTACCTACCGCCGGCTCCCGACTCTACCCATTGGCGGATGCACTTTGACGGGTCCAAGATGCGCACCGGCTTGGGAGCCGGCATCGTCCTCACCTCTCCCAAAGGCGACAAGCTCAAGTACACACTGCAGATCCACTTCGCCGCCTCCAACAATGTGGCCGAGTACGAGGCGCTCGTACATGGGCTCCGGCTGGCCAAGGAACTCGGCATACACCGGATCCTGTGTTACGGCGACTCAGACTTGGTGGTCCAGTAGTCATCTGGCAACTGGGACGCCAAGGATGCGAACATGGCGAGCTATCGATTCCTCGTCCAGCAGATTAGCGGGTACTTCGAAGGGTGCGAGTTCCTTCACGTGCCAAGGGCCGACAACGACCAAGCCGATGCCCTAGCACGAATCGGCTCCACCCGACAAGCCATACCGACTGGCGTCTCCCCCCAGCGCCTCCTCAAGCCGTCCATCAAACCATCCCCAGAGTCGGACTATATCTTCGTACCGCCTGCGCCAGATACAGCCGGATCCGACTGGAGGAACCCCGCAGGCGGCACGGGGACTTCGACAACTGGCCCGGGGACTGCCGTAGTCGCACTCGGCCCGGGGACTTCAGAACCCAGCCCGGGGACCGCATCAGTCGGCCCGGGGAATGCAACGACGCAATAAGCGGTGGCCGACTCCAACTCCACGCCACCCAACCCACCCGCCCGAGTCATGGTGGCTACACTAACAGAAGAAGAAGTCACAGCTCCATCATGGGCCCAGCCCATCCTCAAGTTCCTAGTCAGCAGAGAGCTCCCGGCGGATGAGATCTCAGCGAGACTAGTGCAACGACGAGCCGCAGCATATACAATAATCAATAGAGAGCTTGTGAAGCGCAGCGTCACTGGGGTCTTCCAGCGCTATGTTGAGCCAGAAAAAGGAGTGGCAATCCTCAAAGACATCCACCAAGGCGAATGCGGCCACCACGCAGCCTCAAGATCACTTGTGGCCAAGGCTTTCCGCCATGGTTTCTTCTGGCCGACTGCCTTGGAGGACGCTAAAGAAATAGTCAAGAGTTGCAGAGGATGCCAAGTTTTTAGTTCCAAGCAACACCTGCCGGCTTCTGCACTCAAGACCATTCCCCTCACCTGGCCTTTTGCCGTTTGGGGACTGGACATGGTGGGCCCTTTCAAGACAGCCCGCGGCGGCCTGACGCATCTACTTGTTGCCGTGGACAAGTTCACAAAGTGGATCGAAGCAAAGCCGATCAAGAAGCTGAACGGGCCGACTGCCGTGACATTCATCACTGACATCACTACTCGGTACGGCGTGCCGCACAGCATCATCACCGACAACGGCACAAACTTCGCCAAAGGAGCACTGGCACGTTTCTGCGCGATGCAGGGCATCCGACTGGACTTAGCGTCCTTTGCCCACCCGCAGTCAAACGGCCAGGTCGAGCGAGCAAATGGACTCATCCTCTCCGGCATCAAGCCCCGACTGGTTGTACCACTGGAGCGATCGGCCGGCTGCTGGCTCGATGAGCTGCCGGCTGTCCTTTGGAGTCTGCGCACTACACCCAACAAGTCAACCGGCTTTACTCCATTCTTCCTTGTATATGGTGCCGAGGCTATCATCCCAACAGACATCGAGTTCGACTCGCCTCGGATCACCATGTACACGGAGGCGGAGGCCAAGGAAGCAAGAGAAGACGGCGTCGACCTATTGGAAGAAGGCCGGCTATTAGCACTCAGCCGGTCCGCCATCTACCAGCAAGGACTGCGCCGCTACCACAACCGCAAGGTCAAGCCAAGATCCTTCCAAGAGGGCCACCTTGTGCTCCGGCTGATCCAGCGAACAGCCGGCCAGCACAAGCTCTCGGCCCCTTGGGAAGGCCCCTTCGTCATCAGCAAGGCACTCGGCAACGACTCCTACTACTTGATCGACGCGCAAAAACCAAGAGCACGCAAGAGAGACGACTCCGGCAAGGAGTCGGAGCGACCATGGAACGCGAACCTCCTGAGAAGATTTTACAGTTGAAAGCAGTATGTATCATGCTACCCTTTTGTATTAAGTACGAACCAACAGGCTCCCCGAGGAGCACTCGGGGACTGCCTTTATTTATGAATGACAAGTGTCATATCCATGAATGTATTATTACATTTGATTTCTAGTCTGGCACCGGGTTCGACTAGTCGGCCCGGGGACTGGCCGCCTTAAGCTATATTAAAAGTTCTACCTGAAGTCAGACAAGTAGTGTGCCGGCTCCCGAGTCCTCTCTTGTTGAAAGTCGCAGCTCGAAGAACCGACTGTCCGACTAACAAGAGAGAAGGCAGAAAGGATGCCCACACGAAAAACGGCTAAGGACCAACGAACTTATATAGCAAAAAGACGGCCTCCAAGCACGCTTGCCGGCTGTCAGAGCAGCCGGCTGGCCCGCTTCCTAAACACTTAGCTCTAATCTAGCAAAGCTAGAGTACTTGCCCTCCCAATTGGCCAAGTACTCCTCCAGCTACAGATTGCAGAGCAACTGTCTGACTGGGGAGGTGGCAACCAAGGGAGGGCGGCAAAGGAAACAGCCGGAGGATAAAAAGCAAAGTACGAGGAAAAGCCAAATGCATGCATAAGTTATATATACATATAAAGCCCCAAACAGGCTGGCTACGGACATAAGTTCGAATACACCCCCAGTGGGTGGAATTGTGCAGATTAACAAAGTATTGTTCCAAAAGTGACAAAACAGGAAAACAAAAGATGGCAGACTAGACTAGGGCGCAGTGCGGGAGCCAGGCTGGTCGGTGGAGACGGCATCGCCGGCTGAAGGAGTGGCCGCCTAGCGGGTCTCGACCTGGTCACCACCAGTCGCGGGCGACGCACTCGCGCGTGACGTGGTGCTGGAGGCGCGGTCAGGCTGAGGCTGGTCGGCTGCTCCACCAGACGGCTCGGCATCTTCACCCTCCTCCTCCTCCTCTTCGCCCTCGTCGCTGGAGTCGATCTCCTCCGCCGAGTCTTCACCGTCCGCCGGGTTCAGCCCGAACCACTCCTCCGGCTGGGCGACACCATTGTCATCCACCTCGGGGGTGAAGACGCTGGTGTCGGTGTAGTCGGCGATCGCCGAAGCCCGCCGGATGATAGCCGGCCGCGCCGGCTCCAGCTCCGTGTCGGCTTGCTGCCGCCAGGTAGCCAGCTGATCCAGGCTCAGGCCGGGATACCAGGCCTTGACGAACTCCAGCGCCCGCCTGGCGCCGGACCGAGCCGCCGAGGCCTTCCAGGCTTCGAAGCGGCCGACTGCCACCTCCAGCCAGTCGGCAGTTCGATTGGGGGTGCGAGGAATCTCTTGGCCGGGCCAGAGGGCGGCCAGTACTTGCGCCCCGGCACGCTGAAGCCGGCGGAGCAGTCGGTGAGCCGGCTGGATGCGGGCCTGGATCGCCAAGAGCTGCTCCTCCAGCGAACGGCCGACAGTTGGCGAAATCTCGAAGCCAGCCTGCCTCCGCGCCTGGCGGCGGGCCTTGATGACCTGGTTGGCGGCGGTAGAATAGCCAGGGAAATACTCAGTACAAGAAAGAAGAGAAGAACACCAAGTCAGAAATCGAGCCAAAGCGGCAGACGGCAAGAAAGGACGAAGAAGTAGGCGGCTTACCGTCAACCAGATCTTCAATCTGACCATAGCCAGAGATCAGAGTTTGCCTCACTTCAGCCCAGCCAGCCGCCTCTGTCTCGTACTCGGCCTGGAGAGCGGCTTCGCGGTCCTGCACCACCTTCAGAGCCGCCTTATGACTCTCCTCCTGGTCGGCCAACCTCTTGGCCAGGCGGTCACGCTCCTGCACCAAGGCGGCGAGCTCGGCCTCCTTGGCACGAAGGGCAGTCTGAGACTCTCCCAGCTGTACCCTCAGACCGGCGTTGGCCGCTGAAGAGATAGCAGAAAAAGAAGAAACAATAAGAGGAAGTCGTCAAGGAAGATCCGATCCGACTGCTCAGCAGTCGGCCCGAATCTCGGGGACTACACCCAGTGGGTGCGCTGACGCGCCCCCACGTGAGATAAAGAACAAAGCACTTACCCCGGCTCTCAGTAAGGTCGGCGGTCTTCTGGGTCAGCTCCCGAGCCTGGGAGTTGAAGGCAGCCGCACGAAGATTGTGGTAGTCCTGCAAGATAGACAGAAGATCAAAGTAAGAACAAGAATAACAAAGCCAAATCCACTAAGAAGTTCCAAGCCGCCTGCTCAGCAGCCGACTCGGAACTCGGGGACTACACCCAGTGGGTGCGCTGACGCGCCCCCACGGAAGAAATCAAGATCAAGAAGAAGCAAGATAAGAAGACTAACCCGGATGGCCGCCCGCGTCGCAAGGAATTCGTCGGTGTACCGCCTCAGCGCCGTCGCCTGGGCCTGGAGCCGGGTCCGGATGTCCTGCGCGGCCACGTTCATCACGGCCGTCCCTCTGCCCGGCGTCCACCCCGAGGTAGCGCTAGCCACCTCCACATCCTGGGCCGACGAGCTGGAGCCCACGGCCGGCTGCGGCCCCAACGCGGCCTTTTGTGGCTCTGACACAGCCTTCCCCGCGCGCCGGCTCGGCGGCATCCGGACCGCCATCTCAGTCCTCGCGGCCGGCTCGCCCCCCGCCGACTGCGCAAGCGGCAGATCAGGCCGGCCGCCTTGAGCCGCCCCAGTTGGCGGGGTCGGCACCGGCGCCCTCTCTAGGACGACGACGTCGTCCCTCTCCAGCCCTGGCTGGTTGCCGCCGGCTCCTTCTGGCGAGGGCTCCATGGCCCCAGGCGCCGCGACGCGCAGCGGGGTGACCATCAAGACCTCCTCCTCCGCCGCCGCCGCTGCAGCCTCCGCCTGGGCCTTGGCTGCGGCGTCGGCGAGCGCCTTCGCCGCCTCCTCCTCCTGCGCCGCCTGGGCGGCGGCCGCCTTCCGTGCCTCCTCCTCCCGCGCCTCCTGCTCCTCCCGCGCCTCCCGCACGTTCCATTCCGTCGCCGCTTGAAGCTCGGCGCGGGGGTCCACACGGCGAGTGGAGCTCCCAGACCCCCTCGGCGACTCGACGACGGAGGCAGCAGCCGCCCGCTCAAGCGACAACGGAGCTCTGGTCGTTTGGAGAAAAAGACATGGATTCAGGAACCACCAGAGAAAAGAAAGAAAAAAGAGTACATGAAGGGGTTTGAACTTACGCCGACACCGTCTGCGGTTGCTTCACCGCCTTGCGGAAGCGAGCCACCTTCGCGGCCGCCTCCTCCCGCCTGGTCGCCGCCGCTCCACCCCTGGGTTTCTTCCTTCGACTGCCGAACAAACCCTGTGCGGCGCGACGCTTTTGACCACCGCCCCGAGCAGGCGGTGCGGCGGAGGAACCCGCGCCGCGGCCAGATGCCGATTGACGGCGCGGGACGACTTCGGCCTCGTCATCGTCCGGCCAGTCGTCGAAGGTGACTCCGTGCCCGGAGCCGCCTGCTTCGCCGCCGGCTTGGCCACCACCCGGCTCGATGTTGTCATCCATAGCGGCCGCCCCCAAGTCGGGGTCCTCCAGATCGTGCTCCGTCCGGTCGGGGATGAATCGACGCTCCGCGTCTGACCCGCCGGCCGGCCGAAGAAGAGGGCTCTGTCGAAAAAAAGCCGACTAAGTTAAAGTCGGCCAAGAGGAACTCGGCAACAGAACAGAGAAAAGAAAAAGAGACAAGGAGAACATACCATAGGCGGCGGATTGGCTCGACTATATGGCTCCTTACCGAACTGCCACTCTTCGGTGAGTTTGCAGTTCGCGAGGTAGTTCACCATATAGGCGACCTCCGCGTGCGGCATCTCCTTGGTGCACATCCGGCTCGGATCGAGCTGGCCGCTCATCTGACTGATCAGATGAGGGCGCTCTGGAGCGGGAGTACTCGGCGCGTGACGAAGGCGGCCAGCAGGTCGGGCCCCGTCAAGCCCTCCGACTGGGTCATCACTCGCACTCGGGCGACGGCTGCGGACCCAGCCGGCGTCAGAGTCACGGCCCGGAAGGACCACTGGGGCGCCTGCCCGCCGGTGGGCCGGCTACGTAAGCCGGCAGGTTGATGTAGTCGCCCCGTGGGGCGATGTTCCGCACGTAGAAGTATGACTTTTGCCACTTCTTCACCGACTGGATCAGCGTGATGACGGGGAAGGGGTTGTCGGGGACCGACCTCTGCGATGCGATGAAGGCGCCAGTCTGAGCCGGCACGCCCTGCATACGCGTGCCCAGCTTGGACTGGAAGAACTCCCCCCAGAGCTCGAGGGTAGGGAGGACGCCGAGGTAGCCTTCGCACAGGGTGACGAAGGCAGACAGCAGCACCACCGCGTTTGGGGTGAGGTGGTGCGGCTGGAGCTGGTAGAAATCGAGCCAGGAGCGGAAGAAGGCGCTCGCGGGCAGGCCGATGCCGCGCAAGAAATGCGAGCGGAAGACCACCCGCTCGCCCTCCCGCGGCTCCGGCGTAATTTCCTTCGCCGGTGCGAGACGGACCTCCACCTTGTCCGCGCCGGGCAGCCGCCGCGTCTGGCGGAGGAACTCGATGTGATCTTCGTGGACATTGGAGCCGTCCCAATCCCCGCCATATTGCTCCGTGGCGGGAGGCATGGTGAAAACAAGCGCGGCGGCGGAGGAACGAGTAGTGGAAGAGCGCGGCGGCGAGGCGCTATCGCAAGAAATGGCAAGAAGAAGAAGATGGTGGAAAGAGGAGGAGTGTGCGAGAGCCTGCCGCTCTCCCCCTCCCCCCTACTTATAGCTTCGCTAGGCGAAGCCGGGGAGGCGGGACGTGGGGTGAGACTGGGATTAACTGCACCCACTCCCCCCACGCCTCGCGGTTATTGCGCCCTAAAGACGTGCCGAAACTGCCGCAAGGAGACGTGCGGGCGGTTTCGGGTTGCAGAGAATCCGCGTCTGGGCCCGGGCGCGGACGTGGCGGGCCCCCGCCCTGCGGCCACGTCCCGTCGTGCGCGTGGGTTGGCAGGCTTTCTAGCCGAGAGAGGCCACGTGGTCTGCAGGCAGCAAGTGGCCGGCCCGCGGCCCGATGCACGCGTTGGCGAGCTCCCGCCCTCCGACTCCAGAATTTTTTGGCCAAGATGGCGCGCCTAACTAAAGCCGGTTCCCAGCTGCCGGCTTGTCAAGATAGGAAGCTGATCGAGCTTCTCGACTCCTACCCAACCTCGGAGCCCAATCAGCTTCGGGGACTACTGTCGGAGTAAATAGCCACGGGTAGCCTAACCGACTGCCCCTGGCTCTTCAGAAAATTATCAGACCATTTGGGCCTCCAAGCATTTCAAGCACTAGGCCGCCTTCCCTGGCCGGCTACCTCTGAAGCCGACTCTCGGAAGGCGACCCAGCCTCAGCAACCTCCCCCCAGGACAACCACGGGGTGGCCGACTCCAGGAAGCCGACCAAGAAGAGCGCCGACTCCAAGAAGCCGGCCAAGACCGCAACCACCAAAACTACGCCCACATAACGGTGACGAGATGGGGTGTGGCTACAGTGAGGCCCACTACCCCCGAAGCCCGAGGCAGGCATGGCCACAGGACGCCGTACGGGACGGCCATCTCCCGTACGGCTCGGCACTGTAGCCACGCCAGGCCTCAACGTCACCCACGACGGACGCCAGTACGGCCCGCGGGCGGCGGGCCCCTTTAGCCAGAGAGAGGCGCAAAGGCGGCCCGACCTTCCCCAGTCGGCCAAGGGTGTAGTCGGCCCCCAGAAGCCAGCTACTCCCTTCCTCGAAGCAGGAGCCACATTAAGGAGACAAGACGAGGTAAGGCTACAGTGAGAGCCCTCGAGGCGGCACATTGTAGCCACGCTTACCTCGACGAAGCCCTCGTCATCAGAGGCGAGGCTACAGTAAGCAGCCGCCGACAAGACCCCAGGCGGTGGGGCCGGCCTGTCGACCAAGAGACCGGCAGCCGGCGGGACCCACCAGTCGGCGGGCCCCAACGGCTGGCGGAGAAGCCGGCGAGCTTAGACACTAACGGCTGGGACCAGTGCCCAGCCGGATTACCATTGTACCCCCGGGGGGTAGGCCTATATAAACCCCCCGGGACACCCATGCAAGGGGTTGGCTTCTGAGCAGAGCACACACACCATAGAGAGAGAGAGAAGTGAGAGCTAGCCTTGTTCTTCTTCTCCCTTGAACCCAAACAGCTCTAGGAGCGATAGTAGCTACTTTTCCTGATCTAGTGATCATGCGGAGACCCCGCAGAGCAGGACTAGGGGTGTTATCTCCTCAGAGAGCCCCGAACCTGGGTAAGATCCGCCGGCGTGCATGTCTTCGCCTCATCCCGCTTCCAGGCACCGGCGACGTCTTATTGGCACCCACAATGATAAGCCACCCGTTGGCATATGTCGCACCAACCACCCGACAGACACACATATATTTGCATGTTCACTACAGATAAAAGGTCTAGCAATTCAAAGACCGTCCATTGTCGCTGTGGCCCCATTATGTAATTCAAATCAAGATGAAAATTCAAGTAGATCCCACACAGTTTATTATCACCAACTGTGTGAGATGCAGCACAAAATATCCTGGAGCACCGTCGGTGTATAGTACGCCTATGGCTTACGCGAGAAGGTGCGTCGCTATAGTCCACGGCCGGTGTCTCAAACACACTAGCTCACTCCCAAAATATCATTTCACTATTAAATCGTCGCCGGTGAAAGATGGGCACGTGGACCCGCGTCGTGAGGGCAACTTCGGTGGCCCACTCCGGCGAGAGCGCGGCCGTAGCCGCCATGCGCGTGCTAACAAGGGGCATGAGCGCGGCCCCAATCTGCGACCGGGCGGCCAAGGCAGCCCAAACGGCTGCTGTTGCTTCTCAGGTGGCGGCAGCAACACCTACCTCGGGGATAGCAACTGGGGAGAGCGGCACAACAGCTGTCCATTCTGCAGCGCCGGCCTTAGCCCTGATGGACGCCGCCCACAAGCATGTCAAGGCCGCCCACACCCAGCTCTTGGCGGTCACCGCCCAAATCAAACGAAGCTTCTCCGACAACGGTCGGCAGCCCACGGCCGAAGAGTTGGCAATCACCGAGAGCGTTCGAGTAGCCGTCCGTTCCTCCGCCGCATACCCTGCAACGACGGAGCCCGTCCAAGCCCAGATCGCGGCCGCCCACCCCCAGCTCGTGGAGGCCTTTTCCAAAGAGATGGCAAACACGGATGGCGAGATGCTTGCCGAGTATGGTGCGATGGATGCCATGGATCCCCTTCCCTAGGAGACCGTCGGGCGCGAGCTGGACATGGAGCCGGCGGCGGAGATCGACGAGCACCAGCCGTAGTAGTACTCTTTGTTTTGTTTAATTAAGAGCGTCGGTCTTTAATTTGTTAGAGTAATGTTTAGGTTAGCTAGCTCTGTTTAATTGTTGAACTTGCTCGATTAAGAAGTGCGGGTGTGCTGTAGTCTCCTTTGTGTACCCAAATTATGCAATGACGTGGATGACCACTGTAACCAGGGAAATTCGAACCAAATATTTTGACGTTCAAACTCATCACACACGGGTTAAGCTATCTCAATCGTTTGTGATGTTCACATATCGTACACAGTTCTAAATAAGGGACCGTGTCTGATGACTCTTTGCGCGCCAGTTTTTTCGCTGAAGCGATTCCAAATTTTCGGCTTCCGCACAAATATCAACTCTCCGCAACCCCCCTTACCAAAAGCCACATTTCCCCTGTTTCCGCCTTCCTTTCCAAGTTGAAACCTTCACTCCTTGCTTGCAGCGCCGCCTCCTCGCCGGCGACCCTCCTTCATGCTGCTCGGCCTCGTCTATCCCGACAGGTAATCCACACCCGACCCCCATCCTCCTCCTCCTTCCACATCCCACATGCCCCGACCGTCGGAACGACACCTTCCACCCAAATCACCGACCCCTCCACAAAACAAGCGCCGCCCTAAGCCATGGTGCACGCAGTATAGCCAGGATCTCAAGGAGCATTTGGTAGCGGAGAAGCAAATCGCGGCCGCACGTGCGGATGAGGTCGCGATGGCTGCCATTCGTGCCGACCCCCAGAGCTTGGAGGAGCACCTTGCCATTTGCTAGCTACGTCGGTTAAGCATGCTCGGTTTACCCGTTGCATGTGCTGCTCCTGCCTTTCCTTCACAAATTCTAGTGAGTTGTGCTATCTAATTTTACCATGCAATCTGTTGCTCTAGTGTATATGTTCTATATGTCATGCAGTGCGGTGCTCACTTATTAACCATTTTTTAATTAGTTGTCGTCTTCAGTTAACTGTTTGGTTCAATTCTGCAAATGTGATGTTCAATTCTTCAGGCTGCAATTTTGTATTGTCTTCCATGTGAGAAATAAATCGAATTTATCTTTACAAAATACATGACAAACGAATACAATTGCTATATTTCCAAGTTGTCAAGCATGCTTGCTCTGGTTATACATTGTGCAATGTGGTGCTCAGTTAACGTTTGGTTCATTTGTGTTGTGGTGTTTAGTTAACTCTTTGGTTCAATTCTGCATGCGATGTTCAATAGTTGTGGGTGCATTCTGTTATTGTATACCATGTGAGGAATACATTGAATTTGGCTGTAGTAAATACATGAGAAACAAAGACAATTGCTGTATTTCCAAGTTGTTAAGCATGCTTGGTTTGGTTAACTGTCTGATCTTCTATTAGGAGTATGTTATATTGTGCAATGTGGTGCTCAGTTAATATTTGGTTCATTTGTTGTGGTGTTTACTTAACTGCATGGTTCAATTCTGCAATGCGATGTCCAATTGTTGTGGCTGCATTCTGTTATTGTATACCATGTGAGAAATAAATCGAATTTGGCTGTACTAAATACATGAGAAACAAATACAACTGCTATATTTCCAAGTTGTTAAGCATGCTTGGTTTGGTTAACTGTCTGATCTTCTATTAGGAGTATGTTATATTGTGCAATGTGGTGCTCAGTTAATGTTTGGTTCATTTGTTGTGGTGTTTAGTTAACTGCTTGGTTCAATTCTGCAATGCGATGCCCAATTATCGTGGGTAGAATTTTGTATTGTTGTGCATGAGAGGAATAAATCGAATTTGGCTGCACTTAATACATGAGAAACATATACAAGTGCTATATTTCCTAGTTCTTAATCATGCTTGGTTTGGATAAATGGGTTTTCCATGTGTCTTGAATTAATCTGATGAATCTGCAATGTGCTTATTTTTCATCAACATATTTTACTGATAGCATGCGAACCCTTACTTAACCTGATGACTAACTACCTTATATGTGTTGCAGGGAAACAATGGGAAGCACTGAGGTTTACAATCGAGGTTAGCACGTGCATGGTCTATTGTCTAATAGCACATTATTGTGCAATTGCAGGAACCATTCTAATATTTAGGTTTTTAACAAATTGGTCTTGCACATGTAGGTCCTGCTATTAGAGGTTTTGACCCACTGTTTGACCCTTTTTGTAGATAGGGAAATGAGTTGTCCATGAATATCAATCAATTCAAGAAACTCAGAAATATTGTTAGCATAAAGAAATTAGCAACAAAAACAACAAGATCTTTGTCTGCACAATGAAGAAGACATCAGTTCACTACAGGATGGTACTAACTATTATACCTTGCCTTTTTTTATTCCTTTGCCCCATTTCCAATATAGAGAAGATATTTATGCACATCCTTGTTCTCAGGCCTTTCCAAAGCAGTTCACTGATGATACCTCTCAAACCACCACTATGGTCAGGAGGCGGGGAAGGTTTTCATACAACATCCACAGTTCAATATTGAAGTGTTCCTAAAGAGGACGAAGGACGGATGGTCAATCATCCACAGGCACTGGCCTAAAGTTGCAAAGACCTTAACATGAATGAAGGCTCAATATTCGCCTTCCGCTTCAGCAGTTTTCCAGATGAGATGCATCTGTCTATATACCATCTATCATGCTAATTTCGAAAGGTTCTACATGTTGCATGTGAAACTTGGTGCTGGTGCAGTTGTGTAATGGGGTAGCTGAGTGCTGAAGCTATATCATGTTGTACTCTGATGTATTTCAATTATGAAATCCTGCTTCCTTAATATGGAAATGAAATATATTATGTTCTTAATATGAAAGTCAATTAGATTAATAAATGGATTATTAATATGCTAATTGGGTTTTGCTATTGCAAACGATTATTCAGAAAATACCGTGGGCGATGACCTCAGGCAACGCACACAGTTTCTAGGAATAAACTGTGTTGGATCAATGAACAATCACACACGACCTTCTCTTGAAAATTGTTTGCGTTAGGCCACCTTGCGCAAATGTTTACCACATAAAAGCTGTGTGTGATGGACATCCTTTGCCACACGGTTTCTTCTACACACCGTGTGTGATGCATTCAATAACGCAAACGATAAAATTGTTAATATCGTGTGCAATGGCAACGCTATCACAAACGATTTAACATGGAAAATTGTGTGTGATGTATCTATGAACGGAAACGTTTTCCTTGGAGCGACTGTGTGGGATGTACATATGAATGGAAACGTTTAGCGGGGACTGACTGTGTGGGATGTACTTGCAACCGGAAACAATTTTGCCTGTATAATTGTATTTTTAGCTCTACTATACGTATTTCCGTATTTGAGTGCTCGCCGGTCGCACATGAACTCATTTTGCCGGGCGTGTGTGCCAAGAGGGCATATCCCCGACGGTTTCTGGGTCATGTGGGAAGGACCCCCCTGTCGTCGTCACTCACTAGGCGACGGTTCCAAATGTCGTCGCGGAAAGGGGTTAAAAACCGTTTGTATAACACCAACGCGTACCAGTGGGAACACTCAAGAACAAGTCCAATCACACATCCACTAGACAATCAAACACACAAGATCCACAAGGTACATCAACAACAAAAGGAAAGATACAAGGTAAATTTCATCCCAAATCCCAAAGGGAGATGAGGTCTTGATCAATCCCTTAGGACCTTCCCCAATGGAGGCCTTGAACTCCAATGGAGTCTTCTCTCTCAAGAGGAATCCCACAAGGGGAGGTACATGGAGCTAAGCTCTAATGTCTAGATCTATTCTTAGCTAAGTCTAAATGGAGGAGGAAGAGGAGTATATATAGGTCCAAGGGATGAAGGGGTAAGCAGGGGCGAAATGGGGATTACATGGGCAAAGCCCGCAGCAACACTCGGGGGGGCCCCATGTGCACGGGGTAAGTGGAGCCCGTGCACACGGGGTATTCAGAGACCTGACGCATGAGCCCATGCGCATAGGGTCTTCAGGACCGCCAGCCTGGGAGGGCCGTGGGCACGGGGTCAGAGGGGCCCATGCGCACGGGGGTCCCTGGGAGCTGCTGCCTTCTTGGCGCTTCCTTATCCGCCTCCAAGCTTCCCTCTTGGATGGTGTAGGTGTTCTCTTCTTCTTGGAATCCTCCTCGATGAATGTGTAGCTCCGCTCACACCTACGTATGCACACGAGAGATGGGTCAAGTAGTATACCATCCTTGAAGGGTACAAGTGGACACATGTAAAGGAGATGATTCACCTTTGTATGCATGAAGTAGATGTCGCACGTGTCACTTGCCAAATGGACTCTTGACATTGTGATGTCTATAGGATGCTCCGCATCACTTAGCATTTGATTGTGTCACTTAGTTTAGTTGCTACAACTTTCTCAATGTCAAGTGTCTCTTCCTTAGACCATGAGATCATGCCACTCCCTAATACCGGAAGAATGATTTGTGAGTATGAAATGTCACTTCATAACTAGGTGATCATAAAGGTGCTCTTCAGGTATCTCAGAGGGTACTAGTTTGGTCGCATCGATCAAGACTGAGATTTGTCACTCCATGTGACAGAGAGATATCTTTGGGCCCTCTCGGTAATATAACATCCTATGTAACTTGCAAGTGTCAAGCTTCATGCACTAGCACTGGTGCAGCACCCTACAATACAAACAATTTTTAACCCCTTTTCGCGATAGGATTTCAAACCGTCGCCTGTCAGTGGGGGTCCTTCCCACACGACACAAAAAATGTCGGGGATAAGCTCTCACTCACACCCGCGGGGGAAAAAGAGCTCGTCTGCGACCGGGCAAGCCATCACAGACAATTATACAGGCCCAGTCGTTTCCGTTCGTAAGTACATCTCACACGGTGAATCCAAGCCATACGTTTCCGTTCGTATGTACATCCCACACAGTCAATCCGAGGAATATGTTTCCGTATATGTACATCCCACACAGTCAATCCAAGAAATACGTTTCCATTCGTATGTACATCCCACAAGGTGAATCCCAGACAAACGTTTCCGCTCGCATGTACATCACACACAATTTTCCCCATCAAATCGTCTGTGATAGCATTGCCATTGCAGACGATATTAACAATTTTATCGTTTGCGTTATTGAATGCATCACGCATGGTGCTAGAAGAAACAGTGTGGCATAGAATGTCCATCACACACACCTTTTATGTGGAAGACATTTGGCACAGGTGGCCTAACACAAACAGTTTTCTAGAGGAAGTCGTGTGTGATTGTTCGTTGATCCAACATGTTTACTTCCTAGAAACTGTGTGGGTGGTCTGAGGTCAATGCCCATGGTGTTTTCTCAATAACTGTTTGCAATAGACAAACCCAATAAGCACGCTAATTGGCCAATTATTATTAATCCATTAATAATCAAATTGACATTTCATATTAAGCACACAATATATTTCATTTTCGTATTACGGAACCAAGATTTCATAACTGAAATACATCAGAGTACAACATCATATAACTTCAGCACTCAGTTACACCATATAGGCATATAGCTAGCTACCCCATTACACAACTGCACCAACACCAAGTTTCACATTCAACATCTATAACCTTTGGAAATTAGCATCATAGACGATAGACAGACAGATGAATCTCATCTAGAAAACTGCTGAAGCGGAAGGCGAATATTGAGCCTTCAATGACGTTGAAGATCCTTGGAACTTTAGGCCAGTGCCTGTGGATGATTGGCCGTCAATCCTTCGTCCTCTTGAGGAAGAATTCAATATAGTACCGTGGGTTTTGTATGAATACCTTCCTTGCCTCCTGACCATATAAGTGGTTTGAGAGGTAATCATCAGTGAACTGCTTGGGAAAGGCTTGAAGACAAAGATATGCATAAATATCTTCTCTAAATTTGGAAATGGCGCAAAGGAATAAAAAAGACAAGGTATAAGAGTTAGTACCATCATGTAGTTCACTAATGTCTTCTTCATTGTGCAGACAAAGATCTTGTTGTTTTTCGTCGCTAGTTTCTTTACCCTAACAATCTTTATGAGTTTCTTGACTTGACTGATATTCACGGACAACTCATTTCCTCATATGCAAAATGGGTCGAATAGTGGGTCAAAACCTCTAATAGCTGGACCTATATGTGCAAGATCAAATTGTTTAAAACCTAAATATTAGAATGGTTCCGGCAATTGCACAATAATGTGCTATTAGACAAAGGACCATGCATGTGCAAACCTCGATTGTGAACCTCGATGCTTCCCATTGTTTCCCTGCAACCAATATAAGGTAGTTATTGATAAGGTTAAGTGAGGGTTGGCATACTATCAGTAAAATATGTTGATGAAAAAACAAATACATTACAGATTCACCAGATTAATTCAGGCCACATGGAAAAGCCATTTATCCAAACCAAGCATGATTAAGAACTAGGAAATATAGCAATTGTATATGTTTCTCATGTATTTAGTACAACCAAATTCGATTTATTCTTCACATGCATCACAATACAAAATTGTACCCACAACAATTGAACATCGCATTGCAGAACTAAACCAAAAAGTTAACTAAACACCACAACAAATTAACCAAACATTAACTGAGTACCACATTGCACAATATATAACATACTAGAAGATCAGGCAGTTAACCAAACCAAGCATGCTTAATAACTTGGAAATATAGCAATTGTATTTGTTTCTCATGTATTTTGTACAGCCAAATTCAATTTATTTCTCACATGGAAGACAATACAAAAATTGCACCCACAACAATTGAACATCACATTGCAGAATTGAACAAAAAATTTAACTAAACACCACAACAAATTAACCAAACATTAAATGAGAACCACATTGCACAATATATAACATACTAGAAGATCACACGGATAATCAAACCAAGCAAGCTTAACAACTTGGAAATATAGAAATTGTATTTGTTTCACATGTATTTTGTACAGCCAAATTTGATTTATTTCTCACTTGCAAGGACAATATAAAATTGAACCCACAAGAACTGAACATCAGATTGCAGAATTGAACCAAAGAGTTATCTGAACACGACAACAAATTAACCAAACTCTTAATAAGTAAGCACCACATTCCACGACATATAGAACATATATACTAGAGGATCAGATTGCATGCTAACAATACATAGGACAATTCACTAGAATTTGCAAGGAAAGGCAGGAGCAACCCATGCAAACAGGTAAACTGAACATGCTTAACAGGCGTAGCTAGATAGTTGAATATAGGTACTTATAGTGAGCTAATAAGACAAGATACTCCTCATCGTCCGAGACATCAATGACGATTGGCTCCTTGGACTTGGAAGAGGGCGAGGCCTCCACATCGTGGGTGCCCTCCTCGTAGTGGTGAGTTTCCTGAGCCGCTCCAGGCACCAACCTGCTGGCTCTCGAGTTGAGGTAAGCACAGGCACGCTGAGAAAAAACCTCGTAGTCTTCGTTGAAGGCACCGACAGTGGCCTTGAGAAAACACCACGAACTGTCATTTAAAGTAGCCAACCGAGTGGAGACGTTGGTGCGCGAGGCATCAATGGTGGCCTCGACAACGAGGTGCTCCTCCAAGATCTGGGTGTCAGTACAAATGGCAGCCATCGCGATCTCATCCGCGTGTGCGGCCGCGATTTACTTCTCCCCGCCAAATGCTCCTTGAGCTCCTGGCTATACCGCATGCACCCTGGCTTAGGGTGGCACTAATTTCGAGGATGGGTCGGTGATTTGGGTGGAAGGTGTCGCGCCGACGGTCGGGGCATGTGGGATGTAGAAGGAGGAGGATGGAGGTCGGGTGTGGATTACTTGCCTATATCGACGAGGCCGAGCAGCGGGAAGGAGCGTCGTCGGCGAGGAGGCGGCACTGCAAGCAATCATTGAAGGTTTGAACTTGGAAAGGAAGGTGGAAATAGGGCAAATGTGGATTTTGGTCAGGAGGAGGGGGTGGGGGAGGTAGATATTTCCGCGGAATCCGAAATTTTTGGCTCGGTGCAGCTAAAAACTGCCGCGCAAAGTGTCATCAGACAAGGTCCCTTATTCTGCACTATGGACGATATGTGAACATGACAAATGATTCATATAGCTTACCCCGTGTGTGATGAGTTTGAACATGCAAATTTTGGTCGAAATTTCCCTGGTTAGAGTGGTCATCCACGTCGTTGCATAATTTGGGTACACAAAAGAGCCTACAACACACCCACACTTCTTAATCGATCAAGTTCAACAATTAAATAGAGCTAGCTGACCTAAACATTACTCTAACAAAAGACCGGCACTCTAAACAAAGAGTACTAGTCTGGCTGCGCTCGTCGATCTCCGCCGCCTCCTCCATGTCCAGCTCGCGCCCAATGATCTCCTGGGGAAGGGGCTCCACGGCATCCATCGCACCATACTCGGCAAGCATCTCACCATCCGCGTCCGCCATCTCTTTGGAAAAGACTGCCACGAGCTGGGCATGGGCGGTCGCGGTCTTGGCTTGGACGGGCTCCATCGTGGCAAGGTATGTCGCGAAGAAACGGACGACTGCTCGAACACTCTCGGTGATTGCCAACTCTTAGGCCGTGGGTTGTTGACCGTTGTTAGAGAAGCTTCCTGCGATTTGTGCGGTGACCGCCATGAGCTGGGCGTGGGCAGCCTCGACATGGTCGTGGGCAGCCTCTAGTCAGGGATAAGGCAGCCACTGCAAAATAGACAACTGTTGTGCTGCTCTCGCCAGTTGCTATCCCTGTCGCAGATGTTGCTGCCGCCATCTGAGCTGCAATAGTGGACGTTCGGGCTGCCACGGCTGCCCAGTCGCAGATTGCGGCTGTGCTCATGTAGGTTGTTAGCACACTCATGGCGGCTGCTGTTGCACTCTTGCCGGAGTGGCCGCCAAAGTTGCCCTCATGACGCGGGTCCATGTCCTCATCTTTGACCGGCGACGATTGAACATTGAAATGATATTTGGGGAGTGAGCTAGTGTGCTTGACGCGCCAGCTATGGACTATAGCCGGCAAACCTTCTGGCGTAAGCCTTATACTATGACGGTGCTCCAAGATATTTTGTACTGCATCTCACACGGTTGGTGAAAATAAACTGTGTGTGATTGACACAATTTTTCGTGTTGATCTGAAATAAATAATGGGGTCACAACGGGAAAGGAGGGTGTTTGAATTGCTAGAACTTTTATCTGCAGTGGACATGCAACTATAGGAGCGTCGTCAAAAAATTGGAATTATTCAGCGTTCATTTTGACATTTTTATACATTAACTAAGTTTCCTAGGCATCTAAGTTGCATAATTCAAAATTAAACTACATGCACATGCTCCGGTGCACCAAAATGGGTTGTAAAATCAGATATGTGTCCACGGGTGGATGCTTAGGTCCCACGCAAGAAATGAGAATGAATTTCAAACACGTCGGCACTGTGGCTCACCGGCAAATGTTGAGATGCTTCCTTTTTAAATTCTAGTAAATCCAAAACTCGTCTAAAATTCATGAAACTTGGCATGCTATCATGGAATGGCACCAACATGTTGTGATAAAAACTTGTCCCATTTGGGGCAGGTTTTGGTATATGCTCTCACAAACCAGAGCTTCTCATCAGAAGCCTCATGGTTCTAGTAGGGAACATGTCACCTTTGTGGATGAAACGATATTCGTTGCCTCTTCTTACTTTCAATTTTTTTCTAGTGGCAACACAGACCAACATGAGTGTCGTGTTAAAATTTGGATATTTTGGGGTTTGTTTGGACAATTTTATATATTAACTAAATTTTCTAGGCATTTTATGTGCATAATTCAAATTTGAACTATAGGCACATGCTCCAATGACCCAAATAGGTTAAAAAAATCAAATGTGTGCCCTTGGGTGCATGCTTAGGTCGCATGCAAGAAATGGGACTGAATTTCAAATACCTCGGCACCGTCGCTAGACTTCAAACATTGAGATACTCGATTTTTAAATTCTAGTAAATCCAAAACTCGTTTGAAATTCATGAAACTTGGCATGCTATCATGGAATGGCACCACCATGCTGTGGTAAAAAATTTGTCCCCTGCAGGGCATGTTTTGGTACAAGCTTCTCACAAACCAGAGCTTCTCACAAGAAGCCTCATGGTTCCGGTAGGGAACGTGTCACCTTTGTGGATGAAACGATATTCGTTGCCTCTTCTTGCTTTCAATATTTTTCTAGTGGCAACATAGATCAAGAGGAGTGTCGTGTTAAAATTGGATTTTTTCGGGGTTTGTTTGGACATTTTTATACACTAACTGAGTTTTCTAGGCATTATATGTGTATAATTCAAATTTGAACTACACGCACGTGCTCCATTGACCAAAATGGGTTGAAAAATCAAATGTGTGTCCTTGGGTGCATGCTTAGGTCCCATGCAACAAATGGGAATGAATTTCAAACACCTCTCCACCGTCGCTCGACCGCAAACATCGAGATACTTGGTTTTTAAATTCTTGTAAATCCAGAACTCGTCTGAAATTCATGAAACTTGGCATGCTATCATGGAATGGCACCAACATGTTGTGGTAAAAATTTGTCCTGTCCGGGGCAGGTTTTGGTATATGCTTCCCACAAACCAGAGCTTCTCACAAGAAGCCTCATGGTTCTGGTAGGGAACGTGCCACCTTTGTGGATGAAATGATATTCATTGCCTTTTCTTGCTTTCAAGTTTTTTCTAGTGGCAACATAGACCAACAAGAGTGTTATGTCAAAATTTAGAATTTTTGTCCGTTTGGACATTTTTATACATTAACGAGTTTTCTAGGCATTTTATGTGCATAATTCAAATTTGAACTACTGGCACATGCTCCAGTGCAGAAAAATGGGTTGAAAAATCAAATGTGTATCCTTGGGTGCATGCTTAGGTCCCATGCAAGAAATGGGAATGAATTTCAAACACCCCAGCACCGTCGCTCGGCCGCAAAAATTGATATACTTGGTTTTTAAATTATAGTAAATCCAAAACTCGTCTGAAATTCATGAAACTTGGCATGCTATCATGGAATGGCACCAACATGATGTGGTAAATTTTTTGTCCCATTTGGGGCATGTTTTGGTATACGCTCCTCACAAACTAGAGCTTCTCAAAAGAAGCCTCGTCGTTCTGCTAGGGAAGATGTGTCACCTTTTTGGACGAAACGACATTCGTTGCCTCTTCTCGCCTTTATTTTTTTCTAGATACAACATAGACCGACAGGAGTGTTGTGTTAAAATTTGAAATTATTCGGGGTTCGTTTGGACATTTTTATACACTAACTGAGTTTTCTTGGCATTTTATGTGCATAATTCAAATTTCAACTACATGCACGTGCTCCAGTTCAGCAAAATGGGTTAAAAAACTCATATGTGTGTCCTTGGGTGCATGCTTAGGACCCATGTAATAAATGGGAATGAACTTCAAACACCTCGGCATCGTGGCTCGGCCGCAAACATTGAGATACTTGGTTTTAAAATTCTAGTAAATCCAAGACTCGACTGAAATTCATGAAACTTGGCATGCTATCATGGAATGGCACCAACATGTTGTGGTATTTTTCGTGTCCAATTTGAGAGAAGGCGTACAAATTAACATCCAACAAAGGAATTTTGAAACAAATAGCTGCCACATTATCATCTCAAATGTCTGTATAATTTAAACCATGGGGGTTCTGCTAAACATTTACGTGATGCCACACATCACACTTTTACTGGCTAGGAGGTTTCGTGCAAACACATGCTTCAGTAGATGGGAGGCGTGCGAGCGCAGTCCACTGTGCAGGCTGACTAGGAGGCGTGCAAGCAGTCCTCCGGTGTGCAGGCTCACCAGGAAGCGTGCGAGCTGTACGCTGCACAGGCTCACAGGGAAGCAAGCCCTTTGATTTCCATTTCCGCCCGCCTCACTCCCAACATCTCCATTAATAGCGCTCGAGCCGCTATTTAATTCGGGCGGCCTTACTCTTCGCCTCCCATTCCCCTCTCACAGACCTCCACCAACGCCATGGCGCAGAAGGATCATGTGCCACTAGTCTTCCAGTTTGGTGAAGTCGACTCCGAGCCAGAGGAGATAGAAAATAAGGAGGAATGGGGCCTCATGGACATGGCTGATGATCCACAAGTATAGGGGATCTATCGTAGTCCTTTCGATAAGTAAGAGTGTCAAACCCAACGAGGAGCAGAAGGAAATGACAAGCGGTTTTCAGTAAGGTATTCTCTACAAGCACTGAAATTATCGGTAACAGATAGTTTTGCGATAAGGTAATTTGTAACGGGTAACAAGTAACAGAAGTAAACAAGGTGCAGCAAGGTGGCCCAATCCTTTTTGTAGCAAAGGACAAGCCTGGACAAACTCTTATATAAAGGAAAGCGCTCCCGAGGACACATGGGAATTATCGTCAAGCTAGTTTTCATCATGCTCATATAATTCGCGTTCGTTACTTTGATAATTTGATATGTGGGTGGACCGGTGCTTGGGTACTTCCCTTCCTTGGACAAGCATCCCACTTATGATTAACCCCTCTCGCAAGCATCCGCAACTACGAAAGAAGAATTAAGGTAAACCTAACCATACCATGAAACATGTGGAACCAAATCAGCCCCTTACGAAGCAACGCATAAACTAGGGTTTAAGCTTATGTCACTCTAGCAACCCATCATCTACTTATTACTTCCCAATGCCTTCCCCTAGGCCCAAATAATGGTGAAGTGTCATGTAGTTGACGTTCACATAACACCACTAGAGGAGAGACAACATACATCTCATCAAAATATCGAACGAATACCAAATTCACATGACTACTTATAGCAAGACTTCTCCCATGTCCTCAAGAACAAACGTAACTACTCACAAATCATATTCATAATCATAATCAGAGGAGTATTAATTCTCATTAAGGATATGAACATATGATCTTCCACCGAATAAACCAACTAGCATCAACTACAAGGAGTAATCAACACTACTAGCAACCCACAGGTACCAATATGAGGTTTTGAGACAAAGATTGGATACAAGAGATGAACTAGGGTTTGAGATGAGATGGTGCTGGTGGAGATGTTCATGGAGATTGACCCCCTCCCGATGAGAGGATCGATGCTGATGACGATGGTGATGATTTCCCCCTCCCGGAGGGATGTTTCCCCGGCAGAACAGCTCCGCCGGAGCCCTAGATTGGTTTCGCTAGGTTCCGCCTCGAGACGGCGGCGCTTCATTCCGAAAGCTTCCTTATGATTTTTTCCAGGGCGAAAGACTTCTTATACTAAAAGATGGGCACCGGAGGCCTGCCAGGGGGACCATGAGGCAGGGGGCGCGCCCAGGGGGGTAGGGCGCGCCCCCACCCTCGTGGACAGGGTGTGCCCCCCCTCTGGTGCTTTCTTCGCCCAATATTTTTAATATATTCAAAAACTGACTTTTGTGGAGTTTCAGGACTTTTGGAGTTGTGCAGAATAGGTCTCTAATATTTGCTCCTTTTTCCAGCCCAGAATTCTAGCCGCCGGCATTCTCCCTCTTCGTGTAAACCTTGTAAAATAAGAGAGAATAGGCATAAGTATTGTGACATAATGTGTAATAACAGCCCATAATGCAATAAATATCGGTATAAAAGCATGATGCAAAATGGACGTATCAATGGCCCTAAGCGAGTTGGTAAGATTGTTTTATGATGACTCGTGTGGAACCACGTACAGACAATTTGGTAAGATTTGCATCTGTCATATTGGGTATATTACCATTTGTCAAACTGGAAACATTGGCATTTGTCGATCTAGTAACATTACCATTTGTCAACCTTGTAACACAACCATTTGTCAAAATTTGCAGCTAATAATCACTAGCACTTTCTAGTTTTGCAACCGAAATTCAGTAAGCATAGATTCCACTCATAGATTAATTAAGCGGTCGTTCTTTATACAAATAGTTCAACTCGACAGTTGAACCGAACAAACTTTTCCCCAATTGTTGCCAACAACATACTGAAATAGCTAGTTCAACTATATATACTAGATAATTTTAAGTACGTAGTACAGTTCAACCATATCTATAGTCACATGAACTGAACAAAATAGCCCCCTAAATACTACTACTACGGAGGGGATTTGTACTACTTCAAGTAGCCTCTCATCTACCGAGCGCACTCACTAAGAGGCAGAGGAGGAGGAGCCTACCGCAGAGCTGGAGAACTAGAATCTAGTGCCTGCCGCTGTTGCAACTTTAGAGACGCTCACCTCGAATGCCCTCTGGCACTCCAGATGACCCCCTATCGAAGCACCGGGACTCCTTGTAGATCTTCTCATTCCACGCCTCTGCGGTGGCGTGAGCTGTGGCCACGACGGCGGTAAGACTCTTTGCATGCTCGACCAGGCGCTCCTCCTCCTCCCGTAGGAACTCAATGTAGCGAGCAAGGTCGCTGACGCACATGCGGGGCTCCACCTCCACCTCCCGCGTTCGGGCGGTGGTGGACGAGCGGGCGATGACCCCGACTGTCAACAGTGGGGCGGCAGCCGATGGGTGGCGTGGCGGCCACGACGTCCACCTCCTTCCTTCGGGCTGCGGTGGCGGAGCATGTGATGGCCACGGTGGCCGACAGTGGGGTGGCGGCCATGACAGCCACCTCCCGCCTTCGGGCCATGATGGCGGAGCAGGCGATGACCCTGGCTTTCGACGGTGGTGTGGCGGCCATGGCAGCAGACGGTCGGGTGGTGGCAACGCCAGCTGGCAACAGCTGCCGATGGGCAGTGTTGGTGGAGCGTGTGATGGGTGTTGTGTGCACACCCAACAAGGACGCCACGCGCAGTACACGATGCCGGGGACTGCGCCGCCGCTGCAGTGTAGCCTCCCAGCTGAAGCTGTCCTCTGATGACGGTGGAGTGGCTGAGCAACGACGATGGACCGGTGCCATTGGCGTTTGTGGGAGAAGCAAACGTGATAAGCTACAGGGAGGGAGGGGAAAATGCGAGGCAGGACTCGCCGGACGTGAGGGTTTATATAGCAGGCCAGTAAGCATTCGGGTTTTGAGGGGTTTTGCCGAGTCGGGCGGGAAGCTTGTGCGACCGTGTGAGGGAACCTGCGCGGTTGCGCGGGAACGGGCTCACCGATGATCCATTGGCGCCACTTTGAGCCACCGTTTGGCCAAAATAACGCCTGTGCTGTGCTCAAGCTTGCGCTCAAAGCGGTCTGCGGCAGCGGCGTGACAAGACATGCGAGAGGAGGACGAAATGATACATACATATACGATTAATAAAAAACGTTTGCGATTTAATTACCGACTACCTCCGTCCTGGTTTATAAGTCCTCTTTGTATTTTGTGCCAAATTTTGAGTAGAGATATAACTAATTAAATATGAATGCATGTCACCAAAAATTATATCATTGGATTCATATTTGAACATAGTTACCAATTATATTATTTTTTATAACATGCATTAACATTTTTAGTTAAATTTAAGGTCAAAATTTGGCACAGAATATAAAGGGGACTAATAAACCAGGACTGAGGTAGTAGCACGCGGCCGCTCTCTACACAGCGTCGTGAACGATTGTTCGACCACTGTGTGATGTGGAACATGACGTCGTTTCACATCATGCTGCTGGCTCGCAACTGCCAGCCTACTTGTAGACGACCATTCCCTACGTGTTCAACTGCTCTATGCGTGTGGTTGCTCGCGATTGAGGTGGCCGTGGCGCGCTCTACTCTCTCGTCCCTCCACACGCTCTACCCTCGTCCCTCCGTGTGTGCTGCCAGCGTTTGGGGCCGGTGCATGATCGTACGTTCGTGCTGCCATCATGCATGCGGTTGCGCCGGGTGCGACACCATGATGCAGTTACCCACTGCAAAAAACTGCCATGCGGACGTGCCGAGAATCCAGGCCGCCCGACCCCCATTTATTCCCGTGGCCATTTACCTTAACCTCTCGTGCCCCACGACACAATAAGCACACCCATGACGGCACATACATAGAGGATATCCAGTGGCTCCAATGGCGTTCCCAGTGAATGAAGACGACAATGGGCGGCAGTTCACCACACATCACGGAGTGGACACCCACATGAGGGGGAAGGACCTCTCGGTAGTGTACACGAATGAGCCGGTCTCGGTGGAGAGGTCCATCCAAACTATGGAGCAGTTTCTTGCTGAGGACAAGTACCAAGTGGTTGGCTTTGACCTCGAGTTCATCGATGGTCATTTCGGTGAAAGTGCTAGTTATCGACTAGAGGGGGTGAATAGGCAATTTTTATGGAAGTCTTCAAAACATGGGAGTTTCGAAGACAAACAATAGAAATGAACCTATTGACATGTAGCGGAAGGTAGACTACACTAGACAAGCCATAGTCAAGCAAGTAATGAAGCTAAAGCACAAAGACTATTAGCAGCTAGGTAGTATGGATCAGGATGGAAGATAGTATGAAGCCAAACAACAATAGTCGTCACATAGTGAAGTCAAACAGACAATTCAAGCAGGCCATGACTTCACGAAGACAAACTGAAAGTAAAGAGAGGGAGAAGATAGAACCAGTTGCTTGGTGAGGACAATGATTTGTTGGACCAGTTCCAGTTGCTGTGACAACTGTACGTCTGGTTAGGGAGGCTGAGATTCAACTCAGAAGACCGCGTCTTCACCTTATTCCCCTTGAGCTAAGGACACTTAGTCCTCGCCCAATCACTCTGGTAAGTCTTCAAGGTAGACTTCCAAACCTTCACAGACCTCGTTCATCGGCAATCCACAATGACCCTTGGATGCTCATAACGCGACGCCTAACCGGCTGGAGGATTCACAGTCCTCAAGTGTAACAAGTCTTCAGGTCACGCAGACAGAAAGACTTCAGTGATGCCAAACACTCTTTGGGATTTGGGTGTTTTGGGCTTTGTCCTCGCAAGGATCTCCCTCAAATGCTTCGGAGGTGGGTTGCTCTCAAACGACAAAAGCCGTGCACTAACTTCTGAGCAGCCACCAATTTATGGTGTAGGGGGTGGGCTATTTATAGCCACTAGGAAACCCGACCTGATTTGTCCGAAATGACCCTGGGTCACTAAGGAACTGACACGTGTCCAACGGTCAGATTTCAAACACACGCGGCAGCTTGACTTGGGCTACAAGTAAAGCTAACTTATCCGACTCTGGATAAGATTTGCTCTCATTGCCTTCGCTCGAAGACATAGGATTTGGTTGAGCATCACTTCAGTCACTCTGACTTTGTTCACTTGGACCCCACTTAACAGTACGGTGGTTCCTATGCTCAACAAAGAAGAAAAGGAAACTATGAAACAACTATGTCTTCGCACTCCATAGTCTTCACGTGAATGTCTTCTCGAGTCATAATCTTCGTTGTGAATATCTTCACATACCACCATTGACTTCAATGTCTTCACACATTTTTAGGGGTCCTCTCCGGTAGGTAAACCGAATTAATGAGGGACTACTACCTGTGTTATCCTGCAATTCTCACAAACACATTAGCCCCTCAACCAGGTTTGTCGTCAATACTCCAAAACCAACTAGGGGTGGCACTAGATGCACTTACAATCTCCCCCTTTTTGGTGATTGATGACAAACTGGTTGAAGTTTTCAACGGGGATAAAAGTATGTGAAAGTGTAAAGGATTGAGGTATTGTCTTCGTAAGTAGCAAAAGGCTCCCCCTGAAGATGTGCATATAAGAGTTTTGCTTTGGAATGGAAATGCACATGGCAGGTTGTACTTGTGGAGACCCTCTTCAACTTATGAAGACAATTCATCATGCATGATAAGGATATAACAAGGATAATTACATGCATAATGAAAAATGGACGTCTGCAAAATGACTTCGTGCGGAATTTATCATCGCGCAAGCGGAATTTATCATCGCATCACAGAATAGCAGAAAAAGTAGCAGATGACCATCAAGTTTAAGTGTTACAACTCAAAGAACCAAATGTATCAAAAGCGAGAGTTGTAAGCACTTGGCAAAGTATAGCAACCACCCATATGGACCCGCTTGAAGACTATCAACTCATATGCTTCTCCCCCTTTTGTCAGTAAGGACCAAAAAGGTTTGAAGACATAGAGCCTCTACTCGTTCCCGAGAGGAGTAGGTGAAGCAGCAAGGTCGTCGTTGAGGTTCGGTGGTGCAGAGGTACTTGGTGCAGTGTCGATATGCGGTGACGTTGTAGTTGGAGAAGTAGCATCATCTTCATCATCAATGACTCTTGCATTGGCAGTTGCCACAGAGGAGGAGTACTCAGAATCTTCGAGTGAGGGAGTTCGACGCAAGACAACATTCCTGGGAGGAGTGGAATCAAATTTTAATCATTCTGTGAAGCCATCTTGTTGAAGATCATCTTCAGAGCTCATCAATGTAAGACTCTTCCACGACCACCGACAGGTTTCATGAGAGACAAATGCATTCTTGGTGGCAAGGTTGCGAATGCGATTAACATCCACCAAGAGGCTGTGCATCTGACGCTTCAGCCAGTCATGATGCTTATCCTGTTTCTGATGCAGAGCAACGAGAAGCTCTCGGTCATTGAGAACATGAGATCGCTTTCGAGGCCTTTGAGCAATGGTACTCTCAGTGGCTTCAGTATGGGCACGATAAGGTGCATGTGTATTTCCAGCCAAAGGATAAACACGAGTTGCAACAAGAACTCCTTCAATGGGTTGAGTGAAACTTTGACGATCGACATTGTGAAGATAAATTGGCTCCTTGGCAGGCTCTGGGTATATGGCTTCGATAGACATATCAACCTCTGGTAAGAAGATAATGTGATTGCGCGCAGAGGGCTGATAATTGACAGCAGAGTGAAGCTTGATGAGGCGCATTACCCATGGAGCATAAAACTTCAGACCAAATAAATAAGAGCTAGATGCAGCCAATGGCCTGATGAAGAAGTCTTGAGCATTGAAGCTGATGCCATTAAACATATAGAAAACCAATGTCTTCATTGCTCCTTCAAGCTTCGCTGCTGGAGAATGTCCTTTGACAGGCCATAGAGTTTGCCTGATAATATCATAAATAGTGCGGGGCAGATACTCTAGGTCTTCAACAAAGAATTCCTTTGGATATTCAGCGTCGCGTGGCAGTGGTTCATCATGCTCAGCATTTGGCTCATGTTTGGCTCAGGCTTCTGGAAGATGCTCTCGAAAGCATTGCGGTGAAGGTGACAACCAGGTTCATATAGTTCACCTAGAGTGGGCAAGGCAGTGAGCTCAATAATATCAAGAGCTTTGGCTTCGTGGTGTACATTGCCTGTCATCCACTCAAGGATCCATGTCTTCGGATCCCTGCACTACAAAAAAATACACTTCCGTGATGATACGTGTTTGTCACAGTAGGTCACGTTTTCTGTCATGCATGTACATCCATGACAAATTTATGACAGAATCAAGATAGTCATACCTGTGCTGTCGTAGAAGTGTTCCATGACATTACCAAAATTATCATCACGGAAGTGTCCACTTCCATGACGATAAATCGCACATCACAGAAGTGCTTTCGTCAAGGGTGACCGACACGTGGCATCCACCGTAACGGAACGCCGTTAAGCTATCGGGTCCGGTTTTGGATCCGATAACCCGTTAACAGCCCCAACCAATGGGGATTTCCCACGTGTAAAATCATCATTGGCTGGAGGAAACACGTGTCGGCTCACCGTTGGGACAGATGTCATCCACTCATTGGACACAAAGCGCCTATGATACGTCGACACGTGGCACGGCCCAACAGAGGCCCATTCCTGTGAAAAGGCCGGCCCGTTTGACTTGGTCAAAAGGTGGCGGGCCGGCCCACGGCAAGCCTGTGAACGGCCTGTTCGCATATAGCCCATTTACAGCCCGCTAACCCAGGGCCCGTTGACGGCCTATCCGAATTAGGCCCAGTAGCGTCATCTGGGCCATCCAATATAATTCCAGCCTGTTTTAACTTCCGGCCCATGTATGGCCCATGACGTCTTTCGGCCCATATGAGGCCCTTATTACTCTCGGCCCATTAACGGCCCGTGGTAAAACTGGCTCGTAATGAACAGTGTATCACTTTATACCCATTAACGGCACGTGGTGAAACTGGGCCGTAATGAATAGTGTATCACTTTATACCCATTAACGACCCATTATTCCGTTGGGCCGTTTCCAGCCCATGTTATCTTTCGGCCTTCTCGGGGCCCATTTATTCTTGGGCTCATTTCCACATTCGTTTACTTACGGCCCGTTACTATCATTTTCTGCTTGTGGGCCAAATTCAGCCCATGGTTACAGTCGGCCCGTTTGTGGCCCGATACTACGTTGGGCCGTTTTCATGTCAAAAAAACCCGTTGGGCTGTTTTCATAGAGTTATCAAATACGGCCTATTAACGACCCGTTATTGTCCACGAATAGTACGACCCATGATTGGCGAAATGATGATACGCCCCGTAGAAGGCCCATGGATCCTACGGCCCGTAAAAGGCCCATGAATCGTACGGCCCGTAGAAGGCCCATGGATCCTACGGCCTGTAAAGAAGGCCAATGGATCCCACGGCCCGTAGAAGGCCCATGGATCATACGGCCCATAGGAGGCCCATGGTTACAACAGTCCATGTGTTGCCATGATTATTTTGGCCTTGTTTCCAAAGATAGGTAATTGTGGCAACTAGAAAAACACAGAAAAAGAACTACAGTGACTACAAGCAAACAACTAAACAAGACAATAAGGAAATAAATAAGCAAGCAATTAACGCTAGCCTATTACTGCTATTACACATATTACATCCACTGGGCATCAAAGTTCGCAACCAGTGCAAATATAGGGAACAAAGCAGCATATTACATACACTGGCTGACAAAATTGGCCACCAGTGCAAATAAACGCGGCAACAAAACAAGAGCATAACTGAAACAACTTCAGAAGAGCTCAAGAAACGTGGTATCCACCATGCTGGCAATAAGCTTAGCAAGCTTATTAGCTTTGTCCTATTTGGCGCTAAAATCCTCCAACGCTTGCTATTGCACCAGAAAGTATGCATCTGAATGCTCCAGGGACTTCGGCAGTCCTTCCGCTTCTTGTCGCAGCACGGCTGATCGATGTCTTTCAGCTTGTAGTTGAGACTCAAGAAACCGAACTGATTCAGACAGTGAGTTTGAATAGCTTGTGCAAGCGGTAGTGGCCAGTAACTCCAACACTAAACCAAGACAGGACTTTGGGGTTGTCTCACTGTCTTTGAGATAGTCTTCCTTAGCTGTTTTATCAGCTTTGTTGGAGACCAACAAGGATGTGTCACTATCCTGAACCTTATCTGCATTACTTCCTTTACCATTGCTTAATAAGGCACTCTTCCCCAATATTCTGTCAGCATTCTAAAAGAAGAAACAAGCAGACACATAACAGTTTAGCATGTACTAGTATATGAAACTCATTTCGGTGAACCAGTTCATTAGTAAGGTGGACATGATTAAGCTACCAAGTCTTCTATTGTCAAGTACTAGTACATAATAAAAGCATCAAACAAACATATATCTATGTCCTATGGTCACTGCATTGTCTTGCCAAATCAAAATAGAGACACAGTTCAAATCATATCAGTTCAAGACAAAGCAGCAGTGAAAGAATAGAAAGCATGGGAAACTACACGGCACAAGAAGATTTCAGATGGGTACCACGGGTCTACATGTACAACAACACTATTTGCTTTGTTGTGATGCTAGTAATGTGCATGATATGAGAAGTCAACTGTATACACAACTGAAATTGAAATCAACAGAGCTATTGATAAGAGCAAGCCTCTTAAAGAAACATGCATGAACATACCTGCTGTGCCATTGGAGTTTCGATTGGATCCTTCAATTTAAAAATAAGTTTGTATGAGTAAATACAGTGATACAAGAGCAAAGCAGTATGCCCGATAGCAATCATAGTTAAAAAAGGCGCGCCTAAGCGAGCGCTTAAGCGCGCCTAGGCTCTAGGCATTGGCGAAACGCATTGCGCATAACTATGCTTAATCTGTGCAGAACTGCGCATAAGCATGCGCTTTGGTCAGTAAAGCGCAAGGCGGTGGCAAAACACACAATTAACGCCTAGCGCTTTTTGGAACTATGATAGCAATGGATTCTTAAATTAGAACAGTTGTTCTTCAGGTTTAGGCACTTGTTCTACATGAACAGAGTACAGTAAGACGCAAGAATATAGTACTTAAAAATAGAAAATGAGCTCATAGACCTTACCACATTCTTGGTTCGGGACCAGTACAGAACAAGGCGTTCCCAGTCGTCATCCAGTAAATGTGTCTCAGGTAATTCCGATAAGTTCGGGACCAGTAAGGGAGTTTGATGTGTTTCTTTGCCGGCGAAGTACGTTTTCTTTAGGTAATTCCGATACTGCCACCAAGCATTCTTGAAGATAGCAGAGGTATTAGCACAGGTTACCTCATCCTGAGTTTCCAAATCGGTCCTTCTCTATAGAGAAAAATGGGAAAATTTGCTGTATTATAACCATCATGGAGGTAGGATGTATGGGACAAAGCAAAGTAATTGCCATTAATGACATTACTTACACATAACTCCTGGACAAACACTTGCAACTGGCATTTTCCTTCATCTTCAGTATAATATTTCCAAGATGGGAAGATACGCACATACGATTTAACAACATCAAATGCGATAGATGCTAAAGTACGACTAGCTGGTTGTGCTTCCTCCGCAGGAATAGGCGTACTAACTGGTGGAGTTGGGGTTCGCCGTGGTAGTACTGGCCCTATGGGCACTGGAGCTGCCTTACTAACTGCTCTAGTTTGGGAGCTCTGTGGTGGAGATGGTGCTGTGTCAACAGGAACTGGGTTACTATCTGCTAGGGTTGGGGTTAGATTGGGTGAAGCTGGTTCTCTGTCCATTGCAGTAAGGGTACAATCTGCGAGAGTTTGGGTTATGTGTGGTAGGGCTGGTTCTCGTGCATGTACAACCGGGGTGCTATCTCCACCAAGAGGTAGCACTGTTTTATTTGAAGACCGTGTTTTTAGTCCACTAGATGCTGGCATCACCCGCTCCAATTCAAATGGCTGATAAACAGGAAACATAGTTGAATGTACAGACATTGTATGAGAGACAAATGCAATAGATAGTGTGGAAAAGAGAGGACATGAAATAGTTGACATGTATATTGTTTAACTAAAACGGATAGCATGACATAATTTCACATATATGATGTCTATCTAAACTGGATAGCATAGCATAACATAATTCAAAGATATGATGAATAACTAAAACGCAGTGCCAAGTTAGAGCATACACCTCGGTGGGGGAATAGGACTGGTCATCTGTCTCTGAATCCATCTCTGAGGAGCTATCGGGACCCAACAAGAGATCTGCTTCGACAGGTAGCACTGTCTGCTCTGAAGGCCTTGTTTTCACTCCATATTTTTCAATCTCCCACCCAAATGGCTGATTCATAGGAAGAGTAGTTTAATGTACAAACATTGTCGACAAATGGAAATGTAATGAAGAAAAGGATGGGCAAGATATCATTCAAATATATGATGCCTGGTTAAACAGGATGGCATTGCACATTTCACATATATTATGGCTGGCTAAAAGACATGAGACTGCACAATTCCCATATATGATATAGAAACTAAACAGGTGGCGACAGAACATGTCTAAACTAAGCAGATGACATATATGATGTCAAAAGTAGGCACTCAAGGCAACATATGCATCATATGACTAACATCATCATGCCAAGGTAGAGCAAACACCTTGGGGGGTAACTAGGAGTGGTCAGCGGCGTTTGAACCCGCCTCAGAAAAGATATCTTCCTCTGGATTACAATCTGGAGATGGGTGGGGAGGGTATGCCATTGAACCCACCATGGAGCGATGTCTGCATGACATTGTATTGCCGCGCAAAACTCTTCTCTTTTCTCTACATGTTCAGCATGAGTGTGTACAATATCTGACATGCATACGAAAAAAATATGGTGAGATTATGTAAGGAGAGCATGCAGAAATTTAGAGTGATGGTAACAACCAGTGGATGGATCCAAAAATAATGATAGCGGGCCGATGATTGCTTTAATTTAATAAAAACACAGATGATCATTGCTTTACTATTTGTTTCCCACCCAAGATGAACAACATAGGCATACCCTAGGTGAACCAGATATTAGACAGAGATACTATTCATCGCTTCCTCGATATGTGCCCCACAACTAATTTAGAACTCAAGTTTGAAAATTAATTTGGACCTGACTTGGAGTCCAAGAGGTGAATAGGATGATAAAGTAGCAGGTAATTTTAAGCAATGCATAACATAAGCAGAATCAAAAGAGTGCAACCTCTCTTATGGACCCGTGTACTCCTCTGGTTCATCTGCTGAGTCGATGATGGTGATGCTGTTGCGGTGGGTGCCGACGGTAGGGAAGGAGATCTGAGGCGGCGAAAGACGGTCAGTAGTCGTGATGTCTGGTTTGGTGGATGTTTCTGTCGATGGAGCACCTCAGGCAAGGTGGACAACGTCGCGGAAGGAGCAGGACAAACCACACAAAGTTCCCTTCGACACCTACCTATAACTGAAGTAATTCTGTAAGGGCTCATTTGGCTTGCATGATTCTAAAAACGCAGGGATAGGAAAAACACCGGAATAGGATAGGAATGCACATGGTAAACAGAGCATTTGTAAACACAGGATTTCTGTCAACTTGGGGTTTGGTTTACAGGAATTGGAAGAGAAGAGGAATGCAAAGAAACAAGGACAAAATAAAGTGAAACCATATGAAAGCGTGTACAGTTAGAATGTTATTCTGCCACTAATTTACTTGGTCTTATTTTCATGCATAGGATTTTGAAAAGTAGGTCCAGGTGGATGTTTTACTTCATTCCTTTCAACAAAATGCATGAATAATTGAATAGTAGAGTGCCATTAGAAAATTCCCTATTGCTATGTTTTTCCGTCGAACCAAAATAGCCCTAATGGATCGACATGAATGTATAGTAATAAGTGATGCAACAAGTGTACAACCTCTTTGCCGTAGCCGTGTCGACCTCAGCATCATTGGGTTGGTCGCTGAAGCAGTTGAGGCAGAGGTGGCTGTCGGAGGTGTGGAGGAAGATCTGAGGAATCTGTAGACGGCGTCCATGGCACTGCTCTGTTGTGATGGATCATTCTGTCGTTGGAGCAGCCCCTGTGAGCCGTAAGACGTCAAGGCTGAAGCAGCACAAGACAGACATCGTCAATCTCAAGTGGGATTCTAATAGCATCTTCAATAGATGATGTAAAATAGATGTAAAATTTACATCACCAAATGTTGTGGATCGTTGCAGAATTTTAAAATTTTCTACGCATCACCAAGATCCATCTATGGAGTTTACTAGCAACGAGAGGGAAGGAGTGCATCTACATACCCTTGTAGATCGCGAGCGAAAGCGTTCAAGTGAACGAGGTTGATGGAGTCGTACTCGTCGTGATCCAAATCACCGATGACCGAGCGCCGAACAGACGGCACCTCCGCGTTCAACACACGTACGGAGCAGTGACGTCTCCTCCTTCTTGATCCAGCAAGGGGGAAGGAGAGGTTGATGGAGATCCAGCAGCACGACGGCGTGGTGGTGGAAGTAGCGGGGATCCCGGCAGGGCTTCGCCAAGCGCAAGCGGGAGGGAGAGGTGTCACGGGAGGGAGAGGGAGGCGCCAGGGGCTAGGGTGCTGCTGCCCTCCCTCCCCCCACTATATATAGGGGTCCTGGGGGGGGGGGGGGCGGTCCCCTGGAGATCCCATCTGAGGGGGGGGGGCGGCGGCCAAGGGGTGGCTTCCCCCCCAAGCCAAGTGGGGGGCGCCCCAACCCCTAGGGTTTCCAACCCTAGGCGCAGGGGGAGGCCCAAGGGGGGCGCACCAGCCCACCAGGGGCTGGTTCCCCTCCCACTTCAACCCATGGGGCCCTCCGGGATAGGTGGCCCCACCCGGTGGACCCCCGGGACCCTTCCGGTGGTCCCGGTACAATACCGATAACCCCCGAAACTTTCCCGGTGGCCGAAACTGGACTTCCTATATATAATTCTTCACCTCCGGACCATTCCGGAACTCCTCGTGACGTCCGGGATCTCATCCGGGACTCCGAACAACTTTCGGGTTTCCGCATACTAATATCTCTACAACCCTAGCGTCACCGAACCTTAAGTGTGTAGACCCTACGGGTTTGGGAGACATGCAGACATGACCGAGACACCTCTCCGGTCAATAACCAACAGCGGATCTGGATACCCATGTTGGCTCCCACATGTTCCACGATGATCTCATCAGATGAACCACGATGTCGAGGATTCAATCAACCCCGTATACAATTCCCTTTGTCAATCGGTATGTTACTAGCCCGAGATTCGATCGTCGGTATCCCAATACCTTGTTCAATCTCGTTACCGGCAAGTCTCTTTACTCGTACCGTAATGCATGATCCCGTGGCTAACTCATTAGTCACATTGAGCTCATTATGATGATGCATTACCGAGTGGGCCCAGAGATACCTCTCCGTCATACGGAGTGACAAATCCCAGTCTCGATCCGTGTCAACCCAACAGACACTTTCAGAGATACCTGTAGTGTACCTTTATAGTCACCCAGTTACGTTGTGACGTTTGGTACACCCAAAGCACTCCTATGGCATCCGGGAGTTACACGATCTCATGGTCTAAGGAAAACATACTTGACATTGGAAAAGCTCTAGCAAATGAACTACACGATCTTTGCACTATGCTTAGGATTGGGTCTTGTCCATCACATCATTCTCCTAATGATGTGATCCCGTTATCAATGACATCCAATGTCCATAGTCAGGAAACCATGACTATTAGTTGATCAACGAGCTAGTCAACTAGAGGCTCCCTAGGGACATGTTGTGGTCTATGTATTCACACATGTATTACGGTTTCCGGATAACACAATTATAGCATGAACAATAGACAATTATCATGAACAAGGAAATATAATAATAACCATTTTATTATTGCCTCTAGGGCATATTGCCAACAGTCTCCCACTTGCACTAGAGTCAATAATCTAGTTACATTGTGATGAATCGAACACCCATAGAGTTCTGGTGTTGATCATGTTTTGCTCTAGGGAGAGGTTTAGTCAACGGATCTGCTACATTCAGGTCCGTATGTACTTTACAAATATATATGTCTCCATTTTGAACACTTTGACGAATGGAGTTGAAGCGACGCTTGATATGCCTGGTCTTCCTGTGAAACCTGGGCTCCTTGGCAAGGGCAATAGCTCCAGTGTTGTCACAGAAGAGAGTCATCGGGCCCGACGCATTGGGAATCACCCCTAGGTCAGTAATGAACTCCTTCATCCAGATTGCTTCTTGCGCTGCCTCTGAGGCCGCCATGTACTCCGCTTCACCTGTAGATCCCGCCACGACGCTTTGCTTGCAACTGCACCAGCTTACTGCCCCTCCATTCAAAATATACACGTATCCGGTTTGTGACTTAGAGTCATCCAGATCTGTGTCGAAGCTAGCGTCGACGTAACCCTTTACGACGAGCTCTTCGTCACTTGCATCTACGAGAAACATATCCTTAGTCCTTTTCAGGTACTTCAGGATATTCTTGCCCGCTGTCCAGTGTTCCATGCCGGGATTACTTTGGTACCTTCCTACCAAACTTACGGCAAGGTTTACATCAGGTCTGGTACACAGCATGGCATACATAATAGACCCTATGGCCGAGGCATAGGGGATGACACTCATCTTTTCTCTATCTTCTGCCGTGGTCGGGCATTGAGCCGTGCTCAATTGCACACCTTGCAATACAGGCAAGAACCCCTTCTTGGACTGATCCATATTGAACTTCCTCAATATCTTGTCAAGGTACGTACTCTGTGAAAGACCAATGAGGCGTCTTGATCTATCTCTATAGATCTTGATGCCTAATATATAAGCACCTTCTCCAAGGTCCTTCATCGAAAAACACTTATTCAAATAGGCCTTTATACTTTCCAAGAATTCTATATCATTTCCCATCAATAGTATGTCATCCACATATAATATGAGAAATGCTATAGAGCTCCCACTCACTTTCTTGTAAACACATGCTTCTCCATAAGTCTGTGTAAACCCAAACGCTTTGATCATCTCATCAAAGCGAATGTTCCAACTCCGAGATGCTTGCACCAGCCCATAGATTGAGCGCTGGAGCTTGCATACTTTGTCAGCATTCTTAGGATCGACAAAACCTTCCGGCTGCATCATATACAATTCTTCCTTAAGGAAGCCGTTAAGGAATGCCGTTTTGACGTCCATTTGCCATATCTCATAATCATAGAATGCGGAAATTGCTAACATGATTCGGACGGACTTCAGCTTCGCTACGGGTGAGAAAGTCTCATCGTAGTCAACCCCTTGAACTTGTCGATAACCCTTAGCGACAAGTTGAGCCTTATAGATGGTCACATTACCATCCGCGTATGTCTTCTTCTTAAAGATCCATTTATTTTCTATGGCTCGCCGATCATCGGGCAAGTCAGTCAAAGTCCATACTTAGTTGTCATACATGGATCCTATCTCGGATTTCATGGCTTCTAGCCATTTGTCGGAATCCGGGCCCGCCATCGCTTCTTCATAGTTCGAAGGTTCACCGTTGTCTAACAACATGATTTCCATGACAGGGTTGCCGTACCACTCTGGTGCGGAACGTGTCCTTGTGGACCTACGAAGTTCAGCAGTAACTTGATCCGAAGCTTCATGATCATCATCATTAACTTCCTCCCCTGTCGGTGTAGGCACCACAGGAACATCTTCCCGCGCTGCGCTACTTTCCGATTCGGAAGGGGTGACTATCACCTCATCAAGTTCCACTTTCCTCCCACTTATTTCTTTCGAGAGAAACTCTTTCTCCAGAAAGGACCCGTTCTTGGCAACGAAGATCTTGCCTTCGGATCTGAGGTAGAAGGTAATAGTTTCCTTAGGGTATCCTATGAAGACGCATTTTTCCGATTTGGGTTCGAGCTTTTCAGGTTGAAGTTTCTTGACATAAGCATCGCATCCCCAAACATTTAGAAACGACAGCTTAGGTTTCTTCCCAAACCAAAATTCATACGGTGTCGTCTCAACGGATTTCGACGGAGTCCTATTTAAAGTGAATGCGGCAATCTCTAAAGCAGAGCCCCAAAATGAGAGCGGTAGATCGGTAAGAGACATCATAGATCGCACCATATCCAATAGAGTGCGATTACGACGTTCGGACACACCATTTCGCTAAGGTGTTCCAGGAGGCGTGATTTGTGAAACTATTCCACATTTCCTTAAGTGTGTGCCAAATTCGTGACTTAAATATTCCCCTCCACGATTTGATCGTAGGAACTTTATTTTCCTGTCACGTTGATTCTCAACCTCACTCTGAAATTCCTTGAACTTTTCAAAGGTCTCAGACTTGTGTTTCATTAGGTAGACATACCCATATCTACTCAAGTCATCAGTGAAAGTGAGAACATAACGATAGCCACCGCGAGCCTCAACACTCATTGGACCGCACACATCGGTATGTATGGTTTCCAATAAGTTGGTTGCTCGCTCCATTGTTCCGGAGAACGGAGTCTTGGTCATCTTACCCATGAGGCATGGTTCGCACGTGTCAAATGATTCATAATCAAGAGACTCCAAAAGTCCATCTGCATGGAGCTTCTTCATGCGCTTGACACCAATGTGACCAAGGCGGCAGTGCCACAAGTATGTGGGACTATCGTTATCAACTTTACATCTTTTGGTATTCACACTATGAATATGTGTAACATCACGTTCGAGATTCATTAAGAATAAACCATTGACCAGCGGGGCATGACCATAAAACATATCTCTCATATAAATAGAACAACCATTATTCTCGGATTTGAATGAGTAGCCATCTTGAATTAAACGAGATCCTGATACAATGTTCATGCTCAAAGCTGGCACTAAATAACAATTATTGAGGTTTAAAACTAATCCCGTAGGTAAATGTAGAGGTAGCGTGCCGACGGCGATCACATCGACCTTGGAACCATTCCCGACGCGCATCGTCACCTCGTCCTTCGCCAGTCTCCGCTTATTCCGCAGCTCCTGTTTTGAGTTACAAATATGAACAACCGCACCGGTATCAAATACCCAGGAGCTACTACGAGTACTGGTAAGGTACACATCAATTACATGTATATCACATATACCTTTGGTGTTGCCGGCCTTCTTGTCCGCTAAGTATTTGGGGCAGTTCCGCTTCCAGTGACCACTTCCCTTGCAATAAAAGCACTCAGTCTCAGGCTTGGGTCCATTCTTTGGCTTCTTCCCGGCAACTGACTTACCGGGCGCGGCAACTCCCTTGCCGTCCTTCTTGAAGTTCTTCTTACCCTTGCCTTTCTTGAACTTAGTGGTTTTATTCACCATCAACACTTGATGTTCCTTTTTGATCTCCACCTCCGCTGATTTCTGCATTGAATATACCTCGGGAATGGTCTTTTCCATCCCCTGCATATTGAAGTTCATCACAAAGCTCTTGTAGCTCGGTGGAAGCGACTGAAGGATTCTGTCAATGACCGCGTCATCCGGGAGATTAACTCCCAGCTGAGACAAGCGGTTGTGTAACCCAGACATTTTGAGTATGTGCTCACTGACAGAACTATTTTCCTCCATTTTACAACTGAAGAACTTGTCGGAGACTTCATATCTCTCGACTCGGGCATGAGCTTGGAAAACCATTTTCAGCTCTTCGAACATCTCATATGCTCCGTGTTTCTCAAAACGCTTTTGGAGCCCCGGTTCTAAGTTGTAAAGCATGCCGCATTGAACGAGGGAGTAATCATCGGCACGTGATTGCCAAGCGTTCATAACGTCTTGGTTCTCTGGGATGGGTGCTTCACCTAGCGGTGCTTCTAGGACATAATCTTTCTTGGCAGCTATGCGGATCATCCTCAGGTTCCGGACCCAGTCCGTATAGTTGCTGCCATCATCTTTCAGCTTGGTTTTCTCTAGGAACGTGTTGAAGTTGAGGGCAACGTGGGCCATTTTATCTACAAGACATATTGTAAAGATTTAAGACTAAGTTCATGATAATTAAGTTCATCTAATCAAATTATTCAATGAACTCCCACTCAGATAGACATCCCTCTAGTCATCTAAGTGAAACATGATCCGAGTCAACTAGGCCGTGTCCGATCATCACGTGAGACGGACTAGTCAAACATCGGTGAACATCTTCATGTTGATCGTATCTTCTATACGACTCATGCTCGACCTTTCGGTCTTCCGTGTTCCGAGGCCATGTCTGTACATGCTAGGCTCGTCAAGTCAACCTAAGTGTATTGCGTGTGTTCCGAGGCCATGTCTGTACATGCTAGGCTCGTCAACACCCATTGTATGCGAACGTTAGAATCTATCACACCCGATCATCACGTGGTGCTTCGAAACAACGATCCTTCGCAACGGTGCACAGTTAGGGGGAACACTTTCTTGAAATTATTATAAGGCATCTTACTTACTACCGTCGTTCTAAGCAAATAAGATGTAAAACATGATAAACATCACATGCAATCAAATAGTGACATGATATGGCCAATATCATTTTGCTCCTTTTGATCTCCATCTTCGGGGCGCCATGATCATCTTCGTCACCAGGATGACACCATGATCTCCATCATCATGATCTCCATCATCATGTCTCCATGAAGTTGTCACGCCAACGATTACTTCTACTTCTATGGCTAACGCGTTTAGCAATAAAGTAAAGTAATTTACATGGCGTTATTCAATGACACGCAGGTCATACAAAAAATAAAGACAACTCCTATGGCTCCTGCCGGTTGTCATACTCATCGACATGCAAGTCGTGATTCCTATTACAAGAACATGATCAATCTCATACATCACATATATTTCATTCATCACATCCTTTTTGGCCATATCACATCACAAGGCATATGCTGCAAAAACAAGTTAGACATCCTCTAATTGTTGTTGCATGTTTTTACGTGGCTTCTATAGGTTTCTAGCAAGAACATTTCTTACCTACGTAAAACCACAACGTGATATGCCAATTTCTATTTACCCTTCATAATGACCCTTTTCATCGAATCCGTTCCTACTAAAGTGGGAGAGACAGACACCCGCTAGCCACCTTATGCAACTAGTGCATGTCAGTCGCTGGAACCTGTCTCACGTAAGCGTACGTGTAAGGTCGGTCCGGGCCGCTTCATCCCACGATGCCGCCGAAACAAGATAAGACTAGTAGTGGCAAGAAAAATTGACAACATCTACGCCCACAACAATCTTGTGTTCTACTCGTGCATAGTAACTACGCATAGGCCTGGCTCATGATGCCACTGTTGTGGATCGTTGCAGAATTTTAAAATTTTCTACGCATCACCAAGATCCATCTATGGAGTTTAATAGAAACGAGAGGGAAGGAGTGCATCTACATACCCTTGTAGATCGCGAGCGGAAGCGTTCAAGTGAACGGGATTGATGGAGTCATACTCGTCGTGATCCAAATCACCGATGACCGAGCGCCGAACGGACGACACCTCCGCGTTCAACACACGTACGGAGCAGCGACGTCTCCTTCTTGATCCAGCAAGGGGGAAGGAGAGGTTGATGGAGATCCAGCAACACGACGGCGTGGTGGTGGAAGTAGCGGGGATCCCGGCAGGGCTTCGCCAAGCGCAAGCGGGAGGGAGAGGTGTCACGGGAGGGAGAGGGAGGCGCCAGGGGCTAGGGTGCTGCTGCCCTCCCTCCCCCACTATATATAGGGGTCCTGGGGGGGGCGCCGGCCCCCTGGAGATCCCATCTGAGGGGGGGGGCAAGGGGTGGCTTCCCCCCAAGCCAAGTGGGGGGCGCCCCCACCCCTAGGGTTTCCAACCCTAGGCGCAGGGGGAGGCCCAAGGGGGGTGCACCAGCCCACCAGGGGCTGGTTCCCCTCCCACTTCAGCCCATGGGGCCCTCCGGGATAGGTGGCCCCACCCGGTGGACCCCCGGGACCCTTCCGGTGGTCCCGATACAATACCGATAACCCCCGAAACTTTCCCGGTGGCCGAAACTGGACTTCCTATATATAATTCTTCACCTCCGGACCATTCCGGAACTCCTCGTGACGTTTGGGATCTCATCCGGGACTCCGAACAACTTTCGGGTTTCCGCATACTAATATCTCTACAACCCTAGCGTCACCGAACCTTAAGTGTGTAGACCCTACGGGTTCAGGAGACATGCAGACATGACCGAGACGCCTCTCTGGTCAATAACCAACAGCGGGATCTGGATACCCATGTTGGCTCCCACATGTTCCACGATGATCTCATCGGATGAACCACGATGTCGAGGATTCAATCAACCCCGTATACAATTCCCTTTGTCAATCGGTATGTTACTAGCCCGAGATTCGATCGTCGGTATCCCAATACCTTGTTCAATCTCGTTACCGGCAAGTCTCTTTACTCGTACCATAATGCATGATCCCGTGGCTAACTCCTTAGTCACATTGAGCTCATTATGATGATGCATTACCGAGTGGGCCCAGAGATAGCTCCCGTCATACGGAGTGACAAATCCCAGTCTCGATCCGTGTCAACCCAACAGACACTTTCAGAGATACCTGTAGTGTACCTTTATAGTCACCCAGTTACGTTGTGACGTTTGGTACACCCAAAGCACTCCTACGGCATCCGGGAGTTACACGATCTCATGGTCTAAGGAAAAGATACTTGACATTGGAAAAGCTCTAGCAAATGAACTACACGATCTTTGCGCTATGCTTAGGATTGGGTCTTGTCCATCACATCATTCTCCTAATGATGTGATCCCATTATCAATGACATCCAATGTCCATAGTCAGGAAACCATGACTATCAGTTGATCAACGAGCTAGTCAACTAGAGGCTCACTAGGGACATGTTGTGGTCTATGTATTCACACATGTATTACGGTTTCCGGATAACACAATTATAGCATGAACAATAGACAATTATCATGAACAAGGAAATATAATAATAACCATTTTATTATTGCCTCTAGGGCATATTTCCAACACCAAAAACCACCTGACTACAAGAGATGAGGTAAAACCTGTTGACTCTGAACTTAACTATCGAAACTGAAATTTACTGTGGAATCTGAATGTTACTATCGAAACTGAACGCAATGGTAGGAGAGAGGCACTTGACATGTAGTTTAGGGAGGGCCTGCAGTTCATCTTCAACCTGCACCCCCTGAGCCGCCAGCCACCACCGGCCGAACCGCCGGCCCCAGCGCCGCCTCGCCGCCCCGAAACAACTCCCCACCGCCGGTCCGGCGCCGCCCCGGCCAGCCCTATAGGCCCCTCGCCCCACCCTGAACCCTAAGATAGATAGTTGGGTACCTCTCCGACGAGCCCCCGTCCCCGCTGCGGGTGGTTCTTCCATAACTCCGGAGAGCCCCCCCACCCCCTGAAAATCGACTGACCCAAAAGTCAATTCAGTCAACTGAAGTGTAGCTAAATCAGAGCAGAGCAGCAGCACGAGCAAGGGGGAGAGCAGCAGCAGCGCGAGCGAGCGAGAGCCAGAGCAGCAGCAGCTGGGCGAGCGAGCAATCGAGCGAGAGCCGGAGCAGCAGCAGCAGCACGAGCGAGCGAGCGAGAGCCAGAGCAGTAGCAGCAGATCCGGCTAGTATGGACGCGCCGCCGAAGGGGCCTCACACTGGGGGAGAGCCGCCGTGGAGATTTCGCCCGTGGCGCCGGCTTCAAGGTAGCCGCTCCATGGGGGGTGTGGGATGGAGCACCGTCGGCGCCGGGAGGTCGAGCTAAGGAGAAGGTGCGATGCGATGAGTGTACAACCTCTTTGGTGGCGCCGAGTAGGCCTCGGCTTCGTCCGAGGAGTCGGTGAGGATGCTGCGGTTCCGGTGGAGCAGGTTAAGGCGGCGCTGTGGGGATGGAGCAGCCACGATAGACGAGGCGATCGTTGGAGCAGCTCCTTGGAGGTGGAGGACGGGGCGGCTGAACCGGCGGGACGACGAGATGGACGACGGATCCTCATCAGGGGAGGTGGACGAGGGACGTCGAGCTATTGCGATGGACGACGTCGTCGGTGAAGAGGCTCCGGCTGGGCAGCGATGAGGTGGCGGGCGGAGGAGGGTGGGGTTTCGCGGCTGGAGCGGAGAGGTTATGCCGGCATGGGATTTAGAATGGCAAAAAGGAGGCGATGGGAGGGGGTGAACCATGACTTAGGGACGCGCTTGTCCAAAATGTAGGGTGTGTTACAAAAGTACCCCCCACCGATTTGAACTAGCGGCCCTTTCGGCTCAGGATTAGAAGGGGGATTTCGCATGTCGGGATTTGGCAGCTGGAGGGAGCTTTCGCGCGCGTTGTAATTTCAGGATAGCAAGGCGCGGGTTGTGAAGGCGCCAGTTTTGGGAGCACGATATCTGAATTTTCGGGATATAACAAGGCGCGGGTTGAATTTTAGGGACAAGCCTAACGTGTAATATTGTACTTGTACGTACCAAATCAATTTGCACTTCCCTCAACCAAAAAGAAAACGAAAAAAATAAAACTATTCACACCACACAAAGAGAGAGTCTTGCCCCATTTTACTATAAAAATGCTATTTAAAGCTACTCATACCAACAATTTAGCGCAATTAAATGCTATTCGGTAGTATGAATCCATGTTATGTCCAATTAAATTTTTTCGCTTGCTGTATAATGCATGTAACCTACTCATACCAACATTTTAGTGCATTCCAAATGTCTATACTACCTCTGCAATTCGAACTGAATTTGAATTCGTTTCTCTATTTCAATAACAATCTACAATCATGATTGTTGCCAACTTCAACCATCATTCGTGTATTACCTTAATAACACACCACATGATTACTATAGAGATAGATATGAACTATGTGTACTACATGAACTCGAATTCTATTTTTGGAATACACTTGATGTTGATTCCAAATAATAGTACATTTGATGTACTAACTATATATTCATAAACGTGTACACCGTGTTTATCACACATAGTATAGTGCCCCGCCCCCTACATTATGACAAGTATTTAGACCTGAGCTGCAAAAGCCACACATTAGCCCAAATTATGATCAATGTTCTATATATTATACATAGTACTAGCAAGATGCCCATGCGTTCCATAGAACATCAACATGATCAAGGGGAGGCCTAATTTGCAAATATGGAGAGGGGCGTGGGTATCTTTTTTCAAAATTGCCATAGTTTCCTTCCTATCTGTCAGATATAAATCGGATGACCTATATTGCAGGATGGCAGGCACACCATCATCAACAACTCCATTTTTATAAGAGTAGAGATAAAATATATTATATGTAGTATAACATGTTCATAACCACACCATGTGTATCATCGTTATATATATTCACACATGCGTCGGTTTAAATCACTATGATAAATTCTTCAAATATCCGAATTCGCTTTTTATAATGAAGTATGATCTTTGTTCGTCTTTTACACCCACACAATCCTCTTATCTTTGTAGCTAGCTAGCGCTAACTTTCTCTCATGCATGCACACACCCGCATCCCTCTCACCCTCCCTCGGCATTCTCTAGCTCCATCACGCAAATTCGTCTTTTCACTTTAGGTCGTTCACCCACGGTGTGTGTAGGCCCCCCAGCTCCTTCTTTACGGCACACATCGATCGATATGCCTCTCTAGCCAGGTGTGCCTAGCACAAACACAAGCTTCCCCTCTTCTCTTATCACCGTCCATGCCTCACTCCCACCACTCTTTTCATCGATCTCGTACTCGCACACTCCTTCCCCCTTGATATAGTATGACTCTCGCACCACCTCCTAGATGCATCCCTCTCTCTCTATCCTTCTCCCCGCGCCTCATTTGCTTCTAACACACACATGCATGTATACCGATCGATCTCCCAACATATACCTAGGTCGACTTTAACTATTCCCCCCCATCGATCGACGTACCTCACAAGTTATGTCTCTCCTTTCTCTGACAAAGGACGATTGATCTTCCTATGTAGTTATGTCTGCTTACCACAACCATATCGTCCCCCCTCATCATTCGTGCATGCCTCCTGACCCGTCTCTCACACGCACGTGCACAGATAGGTAGCCATCCCCTCTCTTATTGATATTGCAGGCGTGCCCTCCGGTTGTCTAGCAAGCCTATCCCACCATTTGTTAGAAGCAACTCCACTACCACCCCCTCCAACACTCTAGCTCTGTCTCTCTCCCAACCTTATTCCTCTCCTACACATATGCATGGATGCCGATCGATCTCCCTTAATACATGAGGTAGATCGATCTCCCTTAATACACGAGGTAGGCCTCTCTCCTCCTCCACACATATACCAGCCATTGTACCTCTATAGTTAATTAGGCCTCCCTCCCCCCACCACACACCGATAGTCGAGCGCTGTAGGTAGGTATCCATGCCATAGAGACAAACTGCACCTGTCCCCTCTCTCGTTCTAGTAGGCCAGCCACTGTATATCTTTGACGTGGGCACACACAAATTTGATGGCACTCTTTATCGACCGCGCGCGCACACACACACATCATCCCTCTCTTCGATTCTATGGACACCTCAAGTCGATGATACCTCCACTCTCTTCTTGTGGATCGCCCCCTCTATATATATGATATATCCATGACTCTATTTCACACACATTGCATATGTTACATTTTTTGATTGACCCCCCCCAAAACTCTCACGAACCCACACACTATATCTCTCTATGTTTGTATCTCTCTTGCACAACCCCACGTAGGTGGTGTACGTATACAAGAAGAGAATAGGTGCACCGTGCACGTACTCACGCTTCGTGCCCAGCCACACCCGCGCGGGTACATGATGGAGCTCATTTCTGCACGAAATGGCAGCCCACGTGCTAATTTGAACGCGTGTAGCGGTTGTTTACCTACGGAGGTCGTGTACCACGCGTGCACGAAACAAAGTTCGACTTGATGCGTTGGCGCGTTATTTTTAAATAAAGTTATATCGCTCAATGGCACGTACCAAAATATAAAACAATTTTTATGGAGAAAAAGTTAGTCCGCTCCACTATATACAATGGAGCCTCCTTGCCTGGTTTGTCTCTCTTCAGAGTATCTCACACAAGGCTGCGGTGGCCTCTCTCTCTCTCTCTCTCTCTCTCTCTCTCTCTCTCTCTCTCTCACCGTTGGTCAGTGATCCAGCCACATCCCGTCGGCCGGTGGAAAGGGAGGACGTGCATCGTTTCTCCGTTCGACGGTGCCGAGGCGGCACGTCCCGATCTGCGATACACGCCGTTCTCTCTAACCAAGCTCCGGCGCGGTAGGGCCTACGCCACCTGCTCGCTGCCGCAGTATGGGCAGATTCCGCCCGCTGCCGCTCACCTAGTTACATCCCGACGACCTCCAGGTATCCCCTCCGGCCTTGCTCCACTGCCCATCTTCCCACGTTGCTGCATGTGGATCTTCCATAGTTCTTTGCACAAAACGTAGCTCGTCCGGCGTACTTTCCATATTGCAATCTCGTCCTCACACCGTTTTAGACAAACATAACCGTGTTGTTATCTTCCCTTAGGACAAGGAATATGCTTCTTTTTTGTCGTCGCAACTGTCATCAACAATATTTGTCTTTTTACAAATTTCAAATGGGCATATTCTAGAGTGTAGATTCACTCATTTTGCTTCGTATGTGTACTCCCTCCGTTCCTAAATATTTGTCTTTCTAGAGATTTCAACAAGTGACTACATACAGAGCAAAATGAGTGAATCTACACTCTAAAATATGTCTATATACATCCGTATGTAGTAGTCCATTTGAATCTCTAAAAAGACAAATATTTGAGTAGTCACTCATTGAAATCTCTAGAAAGACAAATACTCCGGAGTATATTTAAGAACCGAGGGGGTAGTGCACAGCCGCATGGGAGACTCAGACCGGTCGTTGCGCTGCATTAATAGTGAGTAATGAGCAGTCAAATCATAAGCCCCACCTTTCCCACTGTAAGTTGCTCAAAAGAAGCAACCATCAATACGCTCTTCTTTGAATCCGCTCATACTACTCCATCCGTCACTGTTTATAGAGCGCGCTTAAGAAAAAGAGAAAATCTCTGGGACCAAGGCGACTAGCGATCAGCCTGAAAAATAGCATTGGTAGTTATAGCACGACGTCTATTACTAGAGGAAATAATGCATACACACATGCATGCAGTGCTTCCACCCCGGGTACACACATGCATGCACTTACTCCACTCCGTAGTACTACATCGAGAGAAAATTGCGGTTACCATGCCCCAATTAATTGAGCATTAAACCAAATGCGTCTAAAGTCTCTCTGGTGGTGGAAATGCATTGAGAGAAATGCATCATAATGAAGCGCGTCCTGTAAACTGTGACGCAGGGAGGAGTAGTTATGAAGGTCCAAAACCAAGTACGCGTACGGCCAGTCGGTCAACGCACCTCCTCTTGGCATATCACTGACATGTGGGACCGGAGTGTGAGCAAACCGATCTCAATTGACGGCAAAATGGCCAACCCGCCGTTCCTTGAGAGAGACGAGGAGCGAGAACACACAGACGGGCTCGCACGGAGGCCAAGATATATTCGAGCATGGTTGATCGATATCATCATTACATGTTGGGCTGCCGTTTTCCGCCCTTCTCCGAAATAAATGTGTACTTTATCAGAGATTAAGAAAAATAAGAGTATAGAGGCTCCACCGTGTGGTTCTAGTAGTAGTACTACTCGTACTACTAAACCTTGCGCTTGGATCTTCGCCTCTTCGTGAAGTCGAACAATGATGGTACTCCGCATGTCGGTACTACAGTGTATGCCTCTGGCAATCTGACACCAAATGAACTGATGCATGTCCACCGCCTGGGCGAGGGTACGTTGCATTAGTCAAAAGGCATAAGTGAGCTTCACCTTTTCCTGCAAGCTTCTCCTCGTTTCGCGAGTTGATGGGACACACCAACAAGTAGTGCTAGTCCATACTCCCTCCTTTCCGGTTAATATGGCTTAATCTTTTTTTGCGGGTAAATGAGAGAGCTTTATTCATATAAAAGCATTCTTAGGACGATCAGCCAAGACACTGGTCACTAGGAAGCGAGGTACCCCGCAAAAAAATAAGTAGGAAGCGAGGTGTTTCATCAAGCCAGCTCTTGGGCACATTCAAAGTGCAGCAAGCACGGTTCGCACAAAGATGCGCCGCAAGGTTTGCTGACCTGTTTACACGCTGAATAACAAAAAAAGAGGAAATATTACCGAGCGCTCCTATTTGTAACAGTATATGAGCCAGAATTAAGCGAGAATTGTGGCGAGTGTTCCATGCAATCAACTTCCATTATCACATGCGAGAACCCTCGAAGAGAACCAAATGTGTTGAAGATTGCTTTATCACATTTAAAAAATATAATAAGAGTGTAGACGCTCCTCCATCCGGTTCCTAGTACTAGTATAGTAGTACATACCTCTATAGACTATGGGCTCCCCCAGCGGGCCGTTCGCCCACAGCTTGGCCACGTAGTGCGGCAGTGGGGACACCCCCGCTCTGATACAGACGACCGACACGGTGATAGGCGCGCCGAAGTCGAGCACGCCGCCGACCAAGAAAAACGCGCGACCGTCCTCCTCCGCGAACAGCAAGAGCCGTGGCTCCGACAGTGGCACTTGCAGCTGGAGCGCCTTGCCGTACTGGATCCTGTGCACGGGCATGGGATGCACGATGCTGATGTGGTGGGAGAGCACCGGCGGCGGGCCTTCGTAGCCGCAGATGGGCACGGGGCATTTGTAGGGCGCGAGCGGACACACGCTCTAGTGATCGACGAGCTTGTAGTAAGTGACGTAGAGCCCAACGCCTTCGTGCGGGCACTCCACCCTCACCGAGGAGAGGACGGCGTCCACCGCCATGTTCCACACGTCGAAGCCACCGCCGCGCTCGCACTTCTGGCACTGCCGCTGGTTCCCGGGGCGCTTGACGCGGCAGTCCGCGCAAGCCAGGTGCCCTCCCTTGCACTGCACAAATCAATCGAACGACACATCAATCAAGAAACCTGCTGTAACAGCCCCAAAATTGGGTTATCAATTTTTGTGCTGTTATTCCTTCCTGGCACTCATTTTCAAAATCTTTCTCCTGAGTTTGCTGGATGACTCTGAGAAATTTTGTCATTTCCAACCTTTGAAAACCTTGCTCATGTCTTTTTCAGCGGGCAAGACCTCATTTGCATCAGCTCAATTCCTCTCAAACCCTAAATTCCAAATTTTTGGAATTTGGATATGTCCTTTGTGCTTACAAAGGAGCCATCATTTTCTTTGATCTGTTGATCCTCTCAATTGATCCCAGAGACCATTCTACCTTTCTGAACCTTGGATATGCAAAAAAATTGCTAAGTCCCATGCAATATTTTTGAATTATGGTTTATTCCTTTTCTTGCCTTTCTGAGGAATAAAATCCAAAGGCATAGCTAGCCATCTCCTAAATTCATGAGAATTGGTGGAGTTGATACTTATGCCTAATCCAAGCTCTGGCAAGTATATTGGCCATAATTAAATAAGGAAAATTGCCTTTTCCTATTTAATGCCAATATTGCATTTCTGCCATTTTCCAAAGGAACTACAATTTTTATAGCAGAGAAAATTCCCACCTAAATTGTGGAGCTTGTCCTTGCTATATAATCACTAGTTCCATCCTCATCTCATGTTCGTCAGTTCAAAAATTTGGCACATGATCCAATGCAAGTTTCTGCCTTCTCTGAAATTTTGCAAAGGAAGTGCTTTATTCCTAAATCCAATTGAGCTGCAATTTGCCAGGGTGTTTAACATTGGTAAATCACCCATGGATACCAAAGATAAGCTCAATACATCTATCCTAGCTCCCTGTGCAATTTTTCAAAGTTTCTGACCAGAATACAACTTTGTGAAGGAAGTACCTTCATAGGGTTTCAAAATGGGATGAAGCTTTGCCATCCTCTCCTATATCTAAAATCATTAGCCTACACCCAAATTCAGGCCATTTCATTGAACTATGTGAGCAAAGGAGCAATTCTTGGTTTCTGTCCAATTTTTCAGTTTGTGAAGCAAGTGCATTTTATCTTGCTCCATTATGGCTGAAAATATTCCCAGGGCTTCTCATATCCATATAACCTATCTCCACAGGAATTTGGCTCATTTCATCTAGCCAATTGCCCTGAGGATTTTTCTGAAGTTTTTGGATAAGTGGATGCGCCCCAGGCGCGAAGTCGTTTTCCCCACGCGAAAGCGTATTGCTGGATAATGCGCTTTGAATCACCGAAAGCGTATTCTTCCTCTTCTTCGGGTTAGAATGCGCTTTCCTTTCTGGAAAGCGTATTTATGATAAAGACGCGATCTGTTTTTCTGCTAGGCCCCGTTTGTAATGATTTTCATTACAGATTGGTCCCTGATAATTAAACGGTCATATCTTTTTACCCACAACTCCAAATGAGGTGAATCCAAAGCCCACGTCTTCGTTTCGTCGAGCCCGTTCCGTTGATGTCATTGTCATAATATTTTCACACAGTGAAAATGACCATTTTTCCCTTGCACATAAACAGCCCCCTCCGAGAGAGAACTGTTTCCGGCAAATCTTTTCGCGATCGTTTCGCACTTCTTCCTGGAGTATTCCTCGACCCCCAAGTAAGCCAACCTCTTATCATGAGCCCCGAACTTGCATGTTGACTTTGCTTGCACCTTGTGTGTGTGTAGTTGCAGTTGTTCGTATCATTTTCATCTGCAGTTATTCTGTTATGCTTATCATGCACGCTTGTGTTTTCATGATATCTTTTGCCATGCTAATTAGAATGTTGCTGTTAATGTCATGTCACTACTCTACTTTATTTTCATGTCATCATTATAAAATGCTATGATGATTGCAGTGCCCTGTTAATATGCTAGCACTTGGTATTGTCATGTTCTTTATGTTATAGTTGTGCACTTGAGAAGTTCTATATTTTGTTCATGCATTTGTATGCTGCATGCTCATTGTTGCATTCATGTTCATGATGATGGAGAAGGAATTAAAATGACTTAATAATAATAAACCTCCTCCGTCATCGATGGGATCGAGTCATAGTGCCACCAAATCGAACTTTTTCAGTGCAGCCACATTTGCCTTATGGGGAGGCCTTAATGCGATCTATTGTCGTGCCTCTCGCCGGTGCCTCCCACTAGGGAAGGTTATGGGCGTGCTACCCTGATCAGGTAAGCGGACATAACCTTGTGTGCTCGTTTTTGAGATTTTTGGTACCAGTCCCCGAGTGGGAGCTGACCACGACGGTGGTCGGGGTGTCTTTGGTAGACACGGGGCCACCCAGGACCAGCCCGTTGGGGATTGGGTCGGAGTGGCCGGGAGAGCGTCATGGCAGTAGGTTGGTTTCGTCGGAATGCCGTTGGTCCACCCGAATGGGATGACGAGGCCATCGGTTCCGTGGTGTGGGTACAGTGTGCTACCCCTGCAGAGTGTATAAAGTCTATCGATAGCAACAGTTCGTTGTAGGTCCCACTATCAGGTCATGGTCGAAATGGAGGATAAACCTGAAATAATTAAGTTGGTAAATAAATATGTGATAACAAAAATATGGTGACTTGGACTATGAGATAGTCGTGAGAAGTCATGACGATGTTTTGATATAATCACGAGACGAGGTCTCAATAAGTGTTGGAGACCAAGTGTTGGTCATGGTTGTGATCGCCGGAAAGATCACCGCTCGGTTGTGAGGCAACACGTTGGTAAGAGAGTCCGAGGGACTCGGTGCACAAGTTTGGTTGCATTGCATGAGTAATATGTTGCATTTAAAAACCAAGGCAGAACATAAGATGGTTGTATATAGTTAACATGCTATGTCTGCATTGGATATATTCGGTAGTTTATTTTCAGCATAGTTTCATGATGCCATGCCATGCGTTGATTTATATGTTAAATTATGCCATGATTGAGATGATATGCTTTGCCATTGCCATGTTAGAAGCATGTTTTGATATGCCATGTCATTGCCATGTTAGTAGATGCTACGATTTGGTTCATGCTTAGGTAAATTTTTATCATGCCATGTTTAGTAATTGATATGCGATAGGTTGTTGCATGCGCTTGGTTCTTGCTTTGTCTTCTGCTTGTTTGGATGCTATGTATTTGGTTGTCTTGCAAGTACATTCAATGTACTGACCTGGCATGTCATGCCAGTTTTGTAGGTCGTACCCGAGTTGTTCGCTTGATCCGTCGTGCTAGGCCGTAACCTTGCCAGTCCTGTGAGTTGTGGAGCCCAGCCAGAGTTGTTATGCTTCCAAACCAAGACTTCCGCCACCATTTAAATAGACTTCCGCTGTCAGTTTATAGCCTTAGGGCTATGCCAGATGATTGTATTCATCAATGATGTACTCTTCTATACATGTATTTGATGAATATTCTTGTACCTAGAATGTTGTATCTTGGACCTGTCGTGCGTCAGGTGTTATCCTGGGCTGACGTGCGAAGGCCCCCTGCTCCATGCGGATCGGGGTGCCACAGGACTTGGTATCAGAGCAGCCAGGCTGGCATAGGTTATCCTAGTATTAGATCACCGCTCCCATTAACCCGTAATGGCCCTAAGGGATTTGACCCATCCCTGGCATCCAGCATGGTCACTGTTAATCAACAGGTGGCGCAGTCGGGACCGACACGTCCTCACCCCGCTGTCCACGCCTAGTTATCCGTGGAACGAATAGCAACCATATCCTTTCTGGTCAGCCACACCGCTTGCCCTTCGCCATTAAGGGAAAGGGGCCACACCATGCGGGCATGTCCCACATAGCCGCCTATAAAAGCCTCCTTTCCGCTCGCCATATCGCAAAACCCTTAGTCAGCCATGTCCCTGCAGAGAAGCCTAGCTAGTAGCACTCCAGCCATGACTGGCACCTTCAATGCTCCCAAGTTTTACACCCGCACTAGTGCCGTCAACCATACTGGCTTTCCACCCCTTCTTACTGAGATGCTCACCAAAGCCTTTGGCTGTAAGGCTAGCCCCGATTAGTTGGTGTTCCAATCGGCACCCGTCCCTCACCTTCATCGCTTTGATGCAAGAGTGCACATCAGCCTAGGTCCTGCAGCAGATGGCCAGCCGTTGGTTTTTCAGGGGAGGGCTATGTCTACCTCTGATTTAGCCATTCAGGCCGCTGCCGTGGAAGCTATGCTTCACCTCCGAACCAGGTACCCGCATATGGCTGCGAGGCGGGATTTCTGCTTTTACCCCATTGTGACAGAAGTAGGAATGCAGCCTTCTCCCGCTATCCAAGGAGATGACCCCGCAATCGCTCGCCTGGTGCGGTATATCACTGCCCAGGGGATGATGATTTCCCAGATGCTTGCCGAGTTTAGAACTCTGGACAATGATGCGGTACGAGTCGTCAAGGAAGCTTACCATGAGTCTCGTAAATTCGCATCTCAAGTCATTTGCCCAACGCCATCCGAACCAGTCCTATCCTCTCAGCCTGTGTTGTGGCCTAGACCCAACATCGTCACCCTCGACAAGGCTCTTTTACGGATCCACCAGCAGCATTTGCTTGGATCAATTTCAGCCACACCCCCAGCAGCCAAACCCCAACCCATAGTGCTGTCGGACGATGAAGATGGAGATTGGCTCAGTCTTCATCCTCCCGGAGAGCCCCAGCAAATCAAGTCCTTTGCATGAGCTCAGTCAAGCAGTAAGATGATCAGTCTGTCGGTTCATCCCCGATATGAGGATAGAACTATGTATCCCGGTATGAGTTGTTTCGTTTAGCGCGTAAAGCATTCATGCTTTGTTGTATGCTGGTACTGTTGTAACCCGTATGCTGTGTTCTATGTATGATTTTGTGCTTTTGTTTCTGTGCTTGTTTTTGCTTGTCTCTCTGTCAAGCAGAAATGTTTGACAGGGTTGACACTGTGTTGCTAACAAAATTTTAATTAGTAGATCACATACACTAAAATAACATTGACTCGTCTCGGGTCTATAATAAAATTCGCGCTAGTGTAGGTATATGTATGCCAAGAGTACATATACCCACTAGCATGAACACACTCTAGTATGATTTGTCTGGTGTGTTTTTCATTGCATGTTTATTGCCTCTGTCTGTTTGCTAGCTTAGATTTTACTGCATACTGCACGCATACCCGGTTCACCCACGAGTACATTCGGGCAGTACTCGGGGAGATGCAAAGTCACATACCCCTATTTATCTGTGCATACACCGTGTGCCGGATTTTCAAATCCAGAACCTCGCAGAGGTATTTCCGTCTGGAAATTCCTCGTCTCTAATTCTTTCTCCCGATTTCCATTCCGGAGGAACACTGCCAACTTTATTTCACTCGATCCAGTACATCTACCCCGCTACAGGTTTCACCCTCGATTCTACCTCGACACCTACATTTCGTGGAGCTATCCGTGAAATTTTTCCCGTACCCTAGTGTGCATCCTGAGCTGGCGCAGCCACCTCACCTGCTTCTAGACCCCATCACCACCATCGTCACTGCCTTGTGTGGCGCAGGTAGATCGCCACCACCGCTCCTCCGCAGCACGCGATTACTCCGCCGGCACAAAGCGACGGAGAATCAAGCGTGGCGGAGGACCACCCAGTGCGCCGTCTTCTCCCGCGTCTCGAGCCACCGCACCCAACCGTGCGTTGTTCCGAGCTCGATCATTCCTGATGAGAATCAGCAGGAGGAGTGATGAGCCGATCAGTGTGCCCAGCAGCGCTGCGAGGAACAGCCACAACGCCACCAAGAAAACCTCCTCGCCGAAGGAGCTCGGCTCGATCTCGCCCAAACCGAAGAGGTAGTAGAGCGGCATTGTGTTTGTGCATTGGGGGAGAGCCGCGCTGCCGTTTTGATAGCCCAACCCCGGTGTACGGGGAGCGAGGTCCAGGAGAACCGCTCGTCGCTCGATCACCGGTGTCCAGGAGGCGAATCCACGAGCAGTGCCGACAAGGTGCTGGCCCGCGACGTGAGTGCTCGCTGCACCGGTGCCGTGCATGCCGCGCACTATGGCTCTAGGGTCCTCATCGCCCTAGGAGCTAGATGCGTGCTGCACCAAGCCGCACGCGGAGCAGCAACGTAGGAGAAGCAGCGAGCCGGAGGTAGAAGAAGGAGGCTACCAGTGGGCCCTGGACCCACATGTCAGCAGGTGAAACCACTGTTCATTGGGTGCATCCAGTATTTTTTTCGGGAGTTTGATCTCGAATGCCCCTAGCCGTGGATATATCCAGGTTTTCCATATCCCTCCCCGGGTGTACCAATTATCGATGCCCCAACTCGTTGAATTTAACCAAAGGGGTTAAAAATTAACCCCGAGGTTTTTCCCCGGAGTGGTTATTCTTTCATTTGTGCTGTAACCCTAGGAATCTCGAGGACGAGATTCTTTTTAAGGGGGGAAGAGTTGTAACAGCCCCAAAATTGGGTTATCAATTTTTGTGCTGTTATTCCTTCCTGGCACTCATTTTCAAAATCTTTCACCTGACGTTGCTCGATGACTCTGAGAAATTTTGTCATTTCCAACCTTTCAAAACCTTGCTCATGTCTTTTTCAGTTCGTAAGACCTCATTTGCATCAGCTCAATTCCTCTCAAACCCTAAATTCCAAATTTTTGGAATTTGGATATGTCCTTTGTGCTTACCAAGGAGCCATCATTTTCTTTGATCTGTTGATCCTCTCAATTGATCCCAGAGACCATTCTACCTTTCTGAACCTTGGATATGCAAAAGAATTGCTAAGTCCCAACACATGCATGCATGCCGTGACTTCCCTTTTGATACTTGCACGTGTTGATTTGAGGCACCTTGCCAAATTTTGACTATAAATTTAACTAACCAAATTTTCATGCATGTCACAAAAAATTACGGGGCTGTTTGGATTGTGACTATGTTTGTCTTATGTTGCCACATTATTTTTCCCACACTTGCCACACTTGCCTAACTTGACTTGCTCAAATTGTAAGACACACTTTGGCTTGCCTAAGGGAATCTTGCCACGCTTTTTGTGTCTATGACATGTGGGGTTCACTGCTAATAAAAAAAATTCTTGTCTTAGGTGTGGCTAATAAAAAAGACTTATATTTAGGAAGGAAGGGAGTAGAAAATATAAATAATAATGCATGTTGGGGCAACCCACGTTTCCGATAATTTTAGCCGTGGGATTGTTCACAATTTTTACGAGGGGGTGGTTGTTCATTTAATGGAGGGACTTGTACCAGACTTGAACGATATAAAGTGCGACCTGGCACGACGTAACACCACCTGGAACAAGCGGGTAGCTATCTCAAAAAACAATCAACAACTAAAAAATGGCGACCTGGCACGTAGTACACAATTTTAAACGATTGTTTTGATGGAGTGAAAAAGGAAAACTACCCCACTACGTATATATAGGCCGGAGCCTCCGCGCTTGCTTGCTAGGGTTGCTCTAATCACACACTCTCATCCTCTCCAGATCTAAACAAGATAGGGGTGGTAACACTGTCTTTCTCCCTTCAAAAAACACTGTCTTTCTATCCTCACCGCTGGTTACAGATCCGGACATATGCCCCTCCGCCGGTGAAGGGGAGGACGGGCAGCGTTTAGGCCGTCGTCGACAGCGAGGGAGGAGACCCACTGCCGTCTGCACCGTTATCTCTGTCCGAGCGCCGGCGCGGGAGGTCCTCCGATCCCTTCGTCGTTGCCCTATTGTGGGCGGATCCGGCCTGCCGCCGCCCACCTATCCACATCCCGACGACCTTCAGGTATATCTTCCTTCGAAACCGCCTTAGCTCTACTTCCCCAGCTTGCTACGTCGTTGCATGTGCATCATTTTCTACCTCTCAGCCCCTCTCGATCGGATGGTCCAATGTCACCTATTTCTTTTCTTCTATTGTTAGAGGTAAAGCTACTTCATGGAGTCGAATCTTCTACTTGGTTCAAACAAGAAATAAAGTGGGGGTGGGGTGAAAGTATCGAGAAGAGGTGTCTAGAGGGGGGGTTGAATAGACTCTAAGAAGAAAAGTAGCACTTTTTAATTTCCTTAAGTTGATGTGGAGTTTTGGCACAAGTTTAACCATTCACAATACATATCAAGCAAGCATGACAAGAGTATATGAGTAGCGGAAAGTAAAGCATGCAAGTTGCAAGAATGTAAAGGGATGGGATTGGAGTGTGCAAACGCAATTTGGAGACACGGAGATTTTTTATCCGTGGTTCCGATAGGTGGTGCTATCGTACATCCACGTTGATGGAGACTTCAACCCATGAAGGGTAACGGTTGCGCGAGTCCACGGAGGGCTCCACCCACGAAGGGTCCACGAAGAAGCAACTTTGTCTATCCCACCATGGCCGTCGCCCACGAAGGACTTGCCTCACTCGGGTAGATCTTCACGAAGTAGGCAATCTCCTTGCCTTTACAAACTCCTTGGTTCAACTCCACAATCTTGACGGAGGCTCCCAAGTGACACCTAGCCAATCTAGGAGACACCACTCTCCAAGAGGTAACAAATGGTGTGTTGATGATGAACTCCTTGCTCTTGTGCTTCAAATGATAGTCTCCCCAATACTCAACTCTCTCTCATAGGATTGGATGTGGTGGAAAGATGATTTGAGTGGAAAGCAACTTGGGGAAGGCTAGAGATCAAGATTTATGTGGTTGGAATGGAATATCTTGACCTCAACACAAGTGTAGGTGGTTCTCTCTCAGAAAATGTATGTTGGAAGTGTAGGCATGTTTTGATGGCTCTCTTTTCGAATGAAGAGTGGGTGGAGGGGTATATATAGCCTCCACACAAAATCTAACCGTTACACACAATCTACCAAACTCGGTGGGACATTCATGAAACTCGGTCAGACCGATTTAGTTCATAATGTGACCATTAGGCATTTCGGTGGGACCGATACGATCAACTCGGTAGGACCGATGTGCTAGGGTTAGGGTAAAGCCTGAAGTCGGTTTGACCGATTACACATACTCGGTGGGACCGATTTGGGTAATAAGCGACACAGAGAGTTGGCCAAGCAAACTCGGCGGGACCGATTGCATATCTTGGTAGGACCGAAATTATTGCAATAGGCAACCGAGAGTTTGCAAGCCCATCTCGGTGAGACCGAGATCCCATCGGTGAGACCGAACAGATTAGGGTTTCTGGCAGTGGCTATGTCAACTGAACTCGGTGGCGCCGGATAGAAAGTTTTGGTGGGGCCGCGTTTGACTTTTGGTTTGGGACATATGTGGATGTGAGAAACTTGTTGAAGGGCTTTGGAGCATATCACTAAGCACTTTGAGCAAGCAAGCCATTAAGCAACACCTCATCCCCTCTTAATAGTATTGGCTTTCCTATGGACTCAATGTGATCTTGGACCACTAAAATAGAAAATGTAGAGTCCCGAGCTTTGAGCTTGAGCCAATCCTTTGTCCTCAGCATCTTGAAGGGGTTCCACATCCTCTAGTCCATGCCACTCCATTTTTTAACTTATCTGAAACATACTAGGTAGAAGCATTAGTCCAACAAGAGATATGTTGACATTAATTACCAAAATCACCCAGGGAGCACTTGTGCTTTCAATCTCCCCCTTTTTGGTAAATGATGACAACATACATCAAAGCTTTAGATAAAGATATAGAGAATAACAAGTAAAGCTTTGGAAAGACATGTAACATGCATAGGCTCCCCCTACATGTATGCAAACATGTAAATATGGAATATAGGAGCATGTGAATGCATAAGCATGACAGAGTAAGCAATGTGTTACATGTATCTTGGTTCAGAGCAAATGATGTGAATATGGGAAATGTACCTTCATGCTCATGAGTCCTTCTTGCAAACAGTATGTACAACATCAAGAAATCCTCATACACATGACTGTGATGCATATACTTACCTTGTGGTCTTGAGTTGGCTTAGGAAGGAATGAACCTGAGTAAACAAGGTTAGATAACACAGATGCACCTACTAGCCAGAGCAAACAAAAGAAACCACAAGAGTACCAAGACTGGGATGACATGTAGAGAGTGAGTACTGAGTACTCTATCGGATATAGACATGTCCCCAAAGGTAAAGATGTGCAATGAATTCAAGAATTTCCTTCCCTTAGATGTCTTGCTCCCCCTGAGTCTAGCATGGGATACTGGGAGAAGATAGGGAACAGAAAATCAGAGCAAAGACAAGAAATAGAGCTAATGCAAACAATCAAATATGAACATGTCTTTCCCCTCTTAAAGACATGTGACTTCTCTCCTCTTGAACACCAAGCATCTGGGGTTTCTACACTCTCCCCCTGAGCATTTTCTCCCTTTATAAAAATGATTGAGCTTTGATGTGATCTCTCTCTCCCCCTTTGACATCAATTTCCAAGAAGGGTTCTTCTGGATTTTTGTTTCAAATGGGTTTGGTCCTTGAGTCACAAAGCAAAGGAGCAAGTCGAATATGATGCTGGTAGAGGACAAGAATCATTGAGTGAAGCTGGAGTAAAAAGAATGTAGGAACAAGTGGCAAGCTGTCTTTTCTGCAGTGAAATCGGTAGCACCGAGTTGTGTGCTTCGGTGGCACCGAAAGAATTCGGTTGGACCGAAGAAAACAAACCGGTGTGACCGAGTTCATCACAGTGAAAACAATTTTCACCTCAGCTCACTATGCAATTAAGATCTCACAAGGATTTGCAAGGAATTAACTAAAAGATTTGCAATGAATTGGATGCAGGGAATGCGGAACAGAAAAGAAAAGAAATGAAAAGATCTAGATGAAGTTTTTTTTGTTTGAAAGGGGAAACAAATATGCATGAGACAAATGCAAGAGCACAGAGAAACACAAGAGAACTTCATCTAGAATTGGTTGGTGACGAAGTCACCTATGTTAGAGTATATTGACTTAGGCGTCAAGTGAGGTCACTTGATCATAGGTCATACTCATTGTTTAAGCTCAAAATGGGGTTACCATTTTTTGTTTAAGCATCTTGATGTATTCACATCTTGTTGAGTTGCTTTGACCCATGACTTGGAGTAAAGCTTCTCTAAGATGGAATAACATACCTTCGGTGGTGGTGTTGATCCTGATCATGTAGTTGAACTTGTGTGGGTTGCTCAAGGTTGATGTAGCTTATCAAGAATTGGGAGCACCACTTGAAATTTGAGTTCATCTTCCTACATGGGTTAGTTTTGCAAGGAAGAGCACTTGTGTATCCAAAATGACAATCATAAAATTTAATATAGAATTTGTCAAAGGATATGTTTGAAGGGTTTCGTGCTTCCTTGTCTTCAACCACCATTGTGTAGAGACTTGGTGATGTAGAAATTGCTCAAGATGTGAGTGAGTTGCAATCTCATAGATTTAGATTCATCCAAGTACCTACAAGGGTTAGATCGCATGCTAGGGTGCAAATATATCCAAGACATATAAATAGCATCATGAAAGAAATATCAAGGATTAGTCAAAGGCTCATGCCTTGCATGCATCCAAATGGAGTTCATACTCCAAGTTTGAAGCATCAATGATGTTCAATTCTCCTCTCAAACGGCAAAAGACTTTCTCATCAAGCGGTTTGGTGAATATATCCGCCAATTGCTTATCGGTGTGAACATGCTTAAGATCAATGTCCCCTTTGGCAACGTGATCTCGAATGAAGTGATGACGAACTTCAATATGCTTAGCTCGAGAATGTTGCACGGGATTGTGAGCAATCTTGATAGCACTTTCATTGTCACAAAGCAATGGCACATGTTTCACATATATCCCATAATCTTTAAGAGTTTGGGTCATCCAAAGTAATTGAGCACAACATGAACTAGCGGCAATGTATTCCGCTTTGGCGGTGGATAAGGATACCGAGTTTTGTTTCTTGGAGGACCAAGACACAAGAGATCTACCAAGAAATTGACACGTACCCGAAGTGGACTTTCTATCAGCCTTGTCTCTGGCATAGTCCGAATCGGAGTAACCAACAAGATCGAAAGAAGACCTCTTAGGATACCAAATGCCAAAGTTTGGTGTGTGTATTAAGTATCTCACTATCCTTTTCACAGCCTTAAGATGACATTCTTTAGGGGCCGCTTGATATCATGCACACATGCACACACTTAGCATAATATCGGGACGAGAGGCACATAGATATAACAATGAACCAATCATGGAGCGGTAAACCTTTTGATCTACCGGTTCACCATCTTTGGTCAAATCAAGATGTCCACTAGTAGGCATGGGTGTAGTCATACCTTTGCATTCTTGCATATTGAACTTCTTGAATAAGTCCTTGGTGTACTTTGTTTGAGAGACAAAGGTACCGTCCTTAGTTTGCTTGATTTGCAAACTGAGAGAGAATTTGAGTTCACTCATCATAGACATCTCAAACTTCTCCGACATTAGTTTTCCAAACTTCTCACTAAAGTGAGGGTTACTCGAACCAAATATAATATCATCAACATAGATTTGGCACACAAATAGTTCTCCATTAACCCTTTTAGTAAAAAGAGTAGCATCTATTTTTCCAATTTCAAAGCCTTTTTCAATAAGGAACTTGGTCAAGCATTTATACCACGCTCTAGGAGCTTGTTTAAGACCATAAAGAGCTTTGTGAAGTTTGTAAACATGATTAACTTTCTTAGGATTGACAAAGCCGGGAGGTTGCTTAACATAAACTTCGTCCTCAATTTCACCATTTAGGAAAGCACTTTTAATGTCCATTTGGTACAAGGTGATATCATGGTGATTAGCATAAGCAAGTAAGATGCGAATGGACTCAATTCTAGCAACGGGGGCATATGTCTCACCATAGTCCATACCTTCGACTTGAGTGTAGCCTTGGGCGACGAGACGTGCTTTGTTGCAAAGTACCTGTCCATCTTCATCTTGCTTGTTGCGGAACACCCATTTGGTACCGATGATGTTGTGGTTGTTGTCGGGCTTCTCAACCAATGTACACACTTGATTTCTCTCAAAGTTGTGTAGCTCTTCATGCATAGCGTTTATCCAATCCGGATCTTCCAATGCTTCTTCAACCTTCATAGGTTCAATGCTAGAGATGAATGAATAATGTTCACAAAAGTTAGCCAAATGAGTTTTAGAGCGAGTGATTCTCCCGGTTTGGATATCATTGTAGATTTGCTCGACGGGATGGTCTTTGGCGACTCTTGCTCGAACTCGTGGGAGCTTTTGCTTGGCTCGGGGTGGAACATGTTCTTCATCTTGTTCTTCTTCTTGGCCTTCTTCATTGTTGACGTTGTCATTCTCTTGTCGTGGTGGAGAAGGAAGTTGTTGATGTTCATCTTCGTGTACTTCCTCGTTTTCTTCGTCTTGGTGTGTCCCACTTGTGGATGCTTCTGTATCAACTCTTGGTTCACCTTGTCGTGAGGTGGAAGCTTCCACTTGGACGGACGAGGTACTCTCCTTCACCTCCGTTGGACGAATCTTGCCAATAGAGAAGTCTTGGATTGCTTCCGAAGGATCTTTATCTCCTACATCAATTGGCAATTGCTCTACTTGCGAGCCGTTAGATTCATCAAACTTCACATCTACCGTCTCTTCAACCTTTCGGGTGAAATTGTTGTAGACACTGTAAGTGTGAGAGTTTGAGCCATAACCAAGTAGGAAACCTTCATGAGATTTAGGAGCAAATTTAGAACGACGATGCTTATCAAGAATGTAACACTTTGAGCCAAATACTCGAAAGTATCCAACTTGGGTTTGTTACCGGTGAGGAGCTCGTATGCCGTCTTGCCGAGTAGCTTGTGAAGATACAAGCGATTTGTTGCATGAAAAGCTGTCTCAACCGCTTCCGCCCAAAAGTGTTTTGGAGTCTTGTACTCATCAAACATCGTTCTTGCCATCTCAATAAGAGTCCGGTTCTTCCTCTCAACAACTCCTTTTTGTTGAGGTGTGTACGTAGCCGAGAACTCGTGTGAAATCCCCTCTTCGTCAAGAAAGGCATCCACATTTGCGTTCTTGAACTCCGTTCCGTTGTCGCTCCGAACCTTCTTGATCTTCACTTCAAATTGATTTTGGGCCTTCCTAGCGAAGTGTTTGAATATCTTTTGGACCTGCGATTTGTCATCAAGAAAGAACACCCATGTAAATCTTGAAAAATCATCGACTATGACTAGACCAAATGAGTTACCACCGAGACTCTTGTAGGAATTGGGACCAAAGAGATCCATATGAAGTAGCTCGAGTGGTCTTCTCGTGGTCATGATGTTCTTCACGGGGTGACTCCCTCCAACTTGTTTTCCTGCTTGACAAGCACTACAAAGTCTATCCTTGTCAAATATAACATCTTTTACTCCAAGGATATGATCACCTTTAATAAGCTTATCAAGATGTCGCATGCCCACATGACCTAACCTTCTATGCCACAACCAGCCTTTAGAAGATTTAGCAATTAAGCAAGTTCTAGGTTGGGCCTTTTTAGTGAAATCAACAATGTAAATATCACCTCTACGTATACCGGCAAAAACCATTTTATGATTGTCTCTTCGAAACACTTGGCAATCTTCTTCAGTAAATAGGACATTGAAACCGAAATCAGCAAGTCTAGATACTGAAAGTAAATTGTACCCAAGAGATTCAATGAGCATGACGTTTTGTATGGAGCTATCATGTGAGATGGCCACCTTACCGAGGCGAACCACCTTACCCTTTGAGTTATCACCAAAAGTGACATACTTTCGAGGGCCGTCGTTTTCAGCAAGCTCACGAAACATATCTTTGTCTCCGGTCATATGATAAGTACATCCACTATCAAGGACTCATTCCTTTCCTCCAACCATGTAGCCGCGAAGATTAGCCATAAGACCAAAGTGTCTCATCGCATCGTCAAGATCATAGTCACTATCATCATCCTCATCATAGTATCCATGTTCAACATTGTCTTGTATTTGATCAATTCCTAGAGAGGGTAATTCATTAGATAAATGATCATCACAATGGTCACCTTTATGAATTCTAATAGCTTCGGAGATGATATTGCTAATGATTCCAACATTTCCTTTGGCACGCATGAGACTGGTAAGCTGAAATAGACAATCACCAAAGCTAGGATCACTAGAATTCATCTTACTCAAGGCAATAGACTTATGAAGAATTTCATCTAGGTTTTGCAAGGAATAGTTTGGAAATCTTTCCTCAAGAAATCTCCATATAGTGTAGGCACAATCAAGAGTAGGCAAACATCCAATCAAGTTTCTAGGCAAGCCTCTAGTGATAAGATTAACAGTTCTAAGGTTGCGGATCATGTCAATAGACTCATCAAGAGTAGGATGCAAAGGATCAACATGAGGTGCACAAGGGCTAGTAATGTACTTATTCAAATGATATTCATTGAAAATCTCAAGCATTTCATTTTTCCACTCATGAAAGAACTCTCCATCATTAATAGGCACTCTACGTCTAAGACTCCAAAGCAATGGTGATTAAACCAAAGCAATGGAGACCAAAGCAATGGTGACCAAAGCTCTGATACCAATTGAAAGGATCGAGAAGAGGTGTCTAGAGGGGGGTGAATAGACTCTAAGAAGAAAAGTAGAAGTTTTTAATTTCCTTAAGTTGATGTGGAGTTTTGGCACAAGTTTAACCATTCACAATACATATCAAGCAAGCATGACAAGAGTATATGAGCAGCGGAAAGTAAAGCGTGCGAGTTGCAAGAATGTAAAGGGATGGGATTGGAGCGTGCAAACGCAATTTGGAGACACGAAGATTTTTTATCCGTGGTTCTGATAGGTGGTGCTATCGTAAATCCACATTGATGGAGACTTCAACCCATGAAGGGTAACGGTTGCGCGACTCCATGGAGGGCTCCACCCACGAAGGGTCCACGAAGAAGCAACCTTGTCTATCCCACCATGGTCGTCGCCCATGAAGGACTTGCCTCACTCAGGTAGATCTTCATGAAGTAGGCGATCTCCTTGCCCTTACAAACTCCTTGGTTCAACTCCACAATCTTGACGAAGGCTCCCAAGTGACAGCTAGCAAATCTAGGAGACACCACTCTCCAAGAGGTAACAAATGGTGTGTTGATGATGAACTCCTTGCTCTTGTGCTTCAAATGATAGTCTCCCCAACACTCAACTATCTCTCATAGGATTGGATTTGGTGGAAAGATGATTTGAGTGGAAAGCAACTTGGGGAAGGCTAGAGATCAAGATTTATGTGGTTGGAATGGAATATCTTGACCTCAACACAAGTGTAGGTGGTTCTCTCTCAGAAAATGTATGTTGGAAGTGTAGTCATGTGCTGGTGGCTCTCTTTTCAAATAAAGAGTGGGCGGAGGGGTATATATAGCCTCCACACAAAATCTAACCGTTACACACAATTTACCAAACTCGGTGGGACCGAATCGTGAAACTCGGTCAGACCAATTTAGTTCATAATGTGACCGTTAGGCATTTCAGTGGGACCGATACGATCAACTCGGTAGGACCGATGTGCTAGGGTTAGGGTAAAGCCTGAACTCGGTTTGACCGATTACACAAACTCGGTGGGACCGATTTGGGTAATAAGAAAAACAAAGAGTTGGCCAAGCAAACTCGGCGGGACCGATTGCATATCTTGGTGGGACCGAAATTATTGCAATAGGCAACAGAGAGTTTGCAAGCCCATCTCGGTGAGACCGAGATCCCATCGGTGAGACCGAATCGATTAGGGTTTCTGGCAGTGGCTATGTCAACTGAACTCGGTGGCGCCGGATAGAAAGTTTCAGTGGGGCCGAGTTTGACTTTTGGTTTGGGACATATGTGGATGTGAGAAACTGGTTGAAGGGCTTTGGAGCGTATCACTAAGCACTTTGATAAAGCAAGCCATTAAGCAACACCTCATCCCCTCTTAATAGTATTGGCTTTCCTACAGACTCAATGTGATCTTGGAACACTAAAATAGAAAATGTAGAGTCCTGAGCTTTGAGCTTGAGCCAATCCTTTGTCCTCGGCATCTTGAAGGGGTTCCACATCCTCTAGTCCATGCCACTCCATTTTTGAACTTATCTGAAATATACTAGGTAGAAGCATTAGTTCAACAAGAGATATGTTGACATTAATTACCAAAATCACCCAGGGAGCACTTGTGCTTTCATGGGGGAATTTAGTATGTAGTACATCGGACTTGGTACAAACAGGAAGGAAAGGGGGTCAAAGTAGTACAGACTGGTCATCCAACTGGTCTCTTGGTCAAAAAGGGAAATATAGGGGTAACGCTGTACACAGTGGTATGACCAGGACTAGATTTGCTATCCACACATAGGAGTAGGTGGCTAGAGTGAACAAAAATGGGACCAACCCATATATGTTTCTTGGATGTTTGTTTCTCGGGGCAACAAACTATGAATCACCACTTTATGCCCCTGTTTAGGTACATGGTGCTGGACTGCTGGTGCAACCACTGTCCCATGCCTTGATACCAAATATTTAGCTGTTCTTAATCTAATGCCCCTGGTAAAAATGAAGCCATGCCACTGTTATAAGCCGTGACAAGTTTAGCCAAATGTTTTTGCCTGTAATTGTTTGAGACTCTGACTGTTTCCTCTGTAGCTTTTTGTGCAAACAGGGATATCCATTTCACCTGGTTGCCGTTGTGACCTTTTGGTGCACTGCACAAAACTCTTCTTAAAAGAAGTGACTTTTGTGCTGTTTAACTGGAATGTCAGAATGGAACAGTTGGTTCATTTTGGTGGAACTGCACAAAGGGAGATCTGTGTTCCAATCCTCATCATCCATATTGGCACCATAACCTTCCTTTAGGTAAGAATGATATTTAATGCATGTGTTCATCTCTATTTTGCGACTGACATGAGAAAATAATGCTATTTTTTACTAGTACACTTTTACTCCCTCACTGACAAAAGCAATTCTGAAATAGAAGGCCAACCATGTACTTGGTTTCACCAACTGGTGAGGAGAATGAGAAACAGAGCATGAAGAGGAAGAAGACGAAGAGTAAACAGTGCCAAGGCGATCTTGCTGAAGCCAGAGGCCTCAGTCGAGGCCATTCAAGGGCTCTGGCAATGACTACCTTACATGTGAGATGATCCTCCAGGGAGCCCTTCCACTTATGCTGTCTCACTTAATTAATTAGGAGTACTTAAGTACCACTAATTTATTGCCGCCTAATTTTCCTGTCGGAGTTAAACAAATCTTTAGTAGCACCCTATGCTGAATCATGTACGTGTGTATGTTCGTCTATGGAGGTGAATCATGTGGTGGAGCAGGGAGGGAATGCTAACTTTACTCATTAAGATAATGAGGGTGCTTCTATTTGTTAGTGTATGTTTCATCAACTAGTCCCACTATTACTGTAATCTCACTCTCTCAATATATGTGCCAACAGGGATGCTCGATTTTGGTGGAACTGCACAAAAACTTTGGGCGCTTCATTGCCTCGACAGCTTCCTTCCTTTCCTGTTAGTCGCTAATCTCGGCTTGCATTCTTCCTTTGCTGCCAGTCGCTTGGCTTATCTCGGCTTCCAGTCAAAAGAAATAGTAATTGATATGCTACCTCACACAGGTTGGTACTAGTCTTTATCCTGATTATTATGCTTGTCATATGTATTGGTAATTTGGTATTGTGCTACTGTTTGCCGATTTCATAAAGGAGTAACTTGGAGCCTGAACTCGCAGGCAAATCATTACATCGGGTGATTTCAGTAGAACTACACAAAAAGATCAGATGGACAGGTACTTATGCTGCTGCTATGTACTGCAAAGTTCACTTAGACAAGCATCGATGTTGACAAGAAGAAGTGCCTATATTCATTCGAGTATCAACCGGCGTCAACCAATTGTCAAACTCCAAGTATTAGGAGAGTGAACACCAAAAATGTTGCTTGGCGCATAGCCCAGAAAAACGCAGTCCAGTCTTTGGTCCCAACTTGTGCCTTTTGGTTATCGGCACATCTGCTAGCGAACTGTATGGCATGGAGTCTAAAGATTCCAGAAAAGTTGGTTGACGCATATATTCATCTGGCACTTAATCAGTCTGCACGCCAGGGATGCTCCATTTCAGTTGAACTGCACAAAAAATTTGGGTGGTTCATTTTCTCAACCGCCTCCTTTCTTGGACGGTTCGTGCGAAATATGTAATGAATTTCGTCCAGTTTGTAGGAAAAGTTTTCGAAATGTAATGAATTTCATCCGGTTAATTTGAAATTTGCTTTGTTTGCACGAATTTCGTCCGGTTAGTTCATATAGTTGTCGAAAGGTATGCGGGTAGCATCGGATGGCATCCATCAGTGTCCTCGGACAGATGCCGGTGTAAATTTGTGGGCCAGCGCTGGAGATGCCCTAACTATCATGCTATAATTACTAACAATCCTCCATTATTTGGCAGGGAACAGTTATCCCTCAATCAAAATCAGATCTGCGGTGTTTCGCACTCCTCCGCGTAAGAGTGTAAACTCTTGCTTACATAAAAATGGAGCAAGTGGACGGCACTGTAGCACGTCATATCACTCGAACTAGCCCGACTAACGAGCGGGAAAGCACCACCCTCGTCATTTTGTTCTGGATTTCTATCGATCGGTCGCGCGAAAATGTTACGCTTCGCAAGTTCTAAAGGAAAAGGTGGCACACTTACGACTTGTACGCGTCGCAACCCCGACAGTCCGGCTCGCACGCCGCTCACCAGAGGGGACACGCATTGTCTTGCAATGTCACTGACATGTGGGACCGTAATTGAATAAACCGTCGATAGCCGAAATTTAATCGCTCGGCGGGCGTCGGCTGAGAAGAGAGAAACGGGGGAGGGAGAAGAGATCGCCCGCCCGCCGCGCATGGACTCCAAGAAATATATGGTGATAATGTGAGGTGGGCCATGCTGGAGTCCGGACCGCTTCCGGAGCCCGCTCTCACCGCCCTGGCCCCTCAAGACGCCAGCTGCCCGCCGCATGCATGCATAGCAAGTATTACTCCTTATGTGGAGGAGAGAGAGGCATTGACAAAGTCAAGGAGTGGGCTCTGCAAGAGCCCGTCTCTACACGTGCTCCTAGGTATAAAAAAATAATTCTAAAAAAAGGCATAAAAAACAATTGTGTCTTAAAAAAAGAAAGGTAAAAAACATTTGAGAGGAAATAGATAGAGAGAAAGTGAGAAAAAGCTGTAACCTGGGCATTACATGAGGAAGGAGGGAGTGGGGCACATGCCAAGTTCACTGGGCTACCGTGTTTCACACTCGTCCATCGTAACAGTGGAGACAATAGCTTTCATCAAAAATAAACAATGAATACACGTTGCTCGTCCTCTATATCGGAAAGAATACTTTCATTCACCGACATGTGGGACGTGGACCATCCTGGTCCACCTGCCATGCGCAAAATTATCCTGGTCTACCCCGGTCGTATCGCAGGCCCAACCTTTCCCACTGTAAGTTGTTCGGACGAAGGAACCATCATGACTTCGTTGAATTCCGCTTCTTCAAGAAAACTTACTGTACCCGCAATACTGCTACCACACGCGAAGACTGGACGACACTGTACCACGTCATATCACTGAAACCCACTAGGCCAAACTAGCCCGCCTAGGTCATCTATTTTGGAACAGAGGGAGTACGTCTCTGCAGTGCTATGATTTTGTGTTGCACGTTCTCGGTACTTTTGCTACGATTTTCCTACCCTATGAACCAAATGAGGCCTGAATGTATGTCGACTATTGTCTGATCGATAGCTAAGCCTACAATTTTAGGAGCTAGGGCTATTGGTCGATCGACGAGGGATAAGTATAAGCATACCACGAGCTCATCAGCCCCAACATTTCTCTTCGGTGAGTGTTTTGCAAGTACTATAGCTCGCACAGTAGCTAGCCTACCAACACCAAGAATCATCAAACAAGCCCTACTGATATGATAAATAGTTCAAACTTACATCTAAGTATGCCATATATTACATCAAAAGCTGGTGAGGATACATCTGTTTCCATAACTCGGAGAGGGTTCACATGATTCATCGCATGATTCACTATCAAACAAAAGTAGCAAGATCCGCCCACACAAGACAGTGCACTAGCCCTAAGATGGTTTGATAACACGCATCGTTCTGGTAATTAAACACAGGGCAATGCAAACTACCCTGAAGGATTAGCGCGACCAACTATTTCTTGTCATCGATCTCTCGGGCAATGACCACAGCACAGACAACAGCATGGGAATCGATTTCTGGGGCGATGTCCACAGGACTGACCACGACATCGGAATCGATCTCTGGGGCGATGTCCACAGGATGGACAGCGGCATCGGAATCGATCTCCGGGGCAATGCCAACAGGACGGGCCACGAGATCGGAATCATCAAGGACGTCCACTGGCACCTGCACAACCCTAATATATTAGCAAGCACATTGCAAATAATCAAAAACCACAACTATGGTAATAAGCCATTATTTTTTACCTTGTGCAGCTCACCGGGGGATCTCATCCCTCCGGGGGCCATCTCCTCGTCCTCGATGGGGGCCATCACCTTGCCAGGGGAATACTGCTTCTCAACGGCGACTTTCTCCTCAAACTCGGTCTTGAGCCTCACATAGGTGGCAATCAGAGTTCCTGGGGTAGGCACGGTGGGGCCCTTTTTATTCTTCCAACTTTCTTTGAGGAGTTCGTCCGCCAACGTCCTCAACTCTTTGGCCATTGCTTGTTTCTTGGAGTTCTTCGTCTCCATGGGTTGGCCTGCCAACATGGTCAACTCGTTGGTCGGTGCTCGCTTCCTGGAGATCGCTGTCTCCAGTGGGTTGTCCGCCGGCAACTCTTTGCCTAGTGCTCCAGGATCCATCAATGAACTGACAAACAAAAAGCAATCGAAAGGAAACCACAATCGCAATGAAAACGGGAAAAGAATAGGATGTGAGAATCGGTCGGTGCTTCGCAAAAAGAAGATTCTTGGAATGAAAATATAGCAGCATAACTGATTCGCCCACCTTTCCTTCGTCAGTACAGAAGAAAAATGGCAGAAGTGAGTAGCCTGGAGTGAGGTTTTCTTCAAGAAAGGGAAGAAAGGGCTTGAATGAGCGTTCCAGTGAAATGTTGGTTGCTTCGTCCAGTCCAACTTGGAGGCCACCTTACCACTTCTGGTAAAGGTGTGGGTTTTGTGATATGACGAGTCATGACGGCCACACCGGGGTGACAGGTGAGTCTTGACTGTAGCACCTCGCTGTGATTTGGTGGATGGCACGCGGACCCGGATGCTTTGAAATGTCCCGCATGTAGATAGAGCGGCTAGTCATATAGGAGTGCTCAATATTGTGCACCGCGACCAAGGCGGAGAGGAAAATGAGAGAACTACGTAATTAATGCATGAGTTTAATTAGGGTAGTTTTGTAAAGTACGAGATACATTCCTCCAATCGCAAAATGCCTTGGTTCATGAGATTTGAGATTTGAGCCCTATAAACCGAAAGGGAGGGAGTACTGCACACGGTGTAGTCTAGTCACTTGTTGAAATCTCTAGAAAGGCAAATACTCCTTTCTGGTTTACAGGGCTATACTACTCCCTCCGTCTAGGTGTGTAAGTCATCTTACGAAAACCAAATAGTCCCAAAACACTTATGCGCGGTGCATTAACTTCTACCTTGTTTCTTGTTTCTTGACATATCAACCAATAAGAGATTTGAGGTGTGCATGCTTTTAATGACTTGCAATGGCTAGTTCATTGCATGCAATGCTATTAATTAGCAAATAAACATTGGTGACCCCAGGAGGAAACGGTGCTAAGCGCGTGGACCTATGCAGAATGAGTATCAACCAATGGATAATGGAGTTTAATTGTTAAACAATAGCAATTTTGTCTCATGCAAGAGCCTGGCTAGTACTCCAAGGAACCGCACCACGCGAGCGGTCGCAACTGCACCGTTCGGATTGCGCTTGGCTCTTCGCTTCTTCGAGAAGACGAACAATGATGTTACTCCTACTTCTACAGTATCGAATCTACTGCTGCATGTCCGTCCACCTCCTGTGGGAGGGATAGCGTGTAGCGAAAGCTTCTACTTACTGCTCCTCCTTTGCGTCTATGACAGGTGGGCCCAACAGGTGGTTGGCCCTCCTGTCAAGCAGCCAAAGGCAGGTGCAGTTAAGGCACCGGGGCTCAGTCCGCGAGGGAGAGGGCGTTGTAGTAATCAAATTTCTCGGTCTTGTACGAGTTGACGCGACACATCAAAGCAACGCACTCGATATAAGTCTTTTTACACATTTAAAATGGCTACTTCGTATGTAGGAGTAGACATATTCTGCTTCGTATGTAGTCACTTGTTGCAATCTCTAAAAAGACTTATATTTGGAAACGGAGGGATTACAACGCATGCATGCATGCCGTGACTTTCCTTTTGATACTTGCATGTGTTGATTTGATGCACCTTGCCAAATTTTGACTATAAATTTAACTAACCAAATTTTCATGCATGTCACAAAAAATTACGGGGCTGTTTGGATTGTGACTATGTTTGTCTTATGTTGCCACATTATTTTTCCCACACTTGCCACACTTGCCTAACCTGAGTTGCTCAAATTGTTAGACACACTTTGGCTTGCCTAAGGGAATCTTGCCACAATTTTTGTGTCTATGACATGTGGAGTTCACTGCTAATAAAAAAAATCTTGTCTTAGGTGTGGCTTATAAAAAAGACTTATATTTAGGAACGGAGGGAGTAGAAAATATAAATAATAATGCATGTTGGGGCAACCCACGTTTCCGCTAATTTTAGCCGTGGGCTTGTTCACAATTTTTACGAGGGGTTGGTTGTTCATTTAATGGAGGGACTTGTAGTACCAGACTTGAACGATACAAAGTGCAACCTGGCACACCGTAACACCACTTGGAACAAGCGGGTAGCTATCTCAAAAAACAATCAACAACTAAAAAAACCGCGACCTGGCATCTAGTAGTACACAATTTTAAACGATTGTTTTGATGGAGTGAAAAAGGAAAACTACCCCGCTATGTATATATAGGCCGGAGCCTCCGCGCTTGCTTGCTAGGGTTGCTGTATTCACACACTCTCATCCTCTCTAGATCTAAACAAGATAGGGGTAGTAACACTGTCTTTCTCCCTTAAAAAAACACTGGCTTTCTATCCTCACCGCTGGTTATAGATCTGGACGTATCCCCCTCCACCGGTGAAGGGGAGGAGGGGCAGCGTTTAGGCCATCGTCGACAGCGAGGGAGGAGACCCACTGCCGGCCGCACCATTATCTCTAGCCGAGCGCCGGCGCGGGAGGTCCTCCGATCCCTTCGTCGTTGCCTGTGAGCGGATCCGGCCTCCCGCCGCCCACCTATCCACATCCCGACGACCTTCAGGTATATCTTCGTTCGAAACCGCCTTAGCTCTACTTCCCCAGCTCACTACGTCGCTGCATGTGCATCATTTTCTACCTCTCAGCCCCGCTCGATCGGATGGTCCAATGTCACATATATTTTTTCTTCTATTTTTAGAGGTAAAGCTACTTCATGGAGTCGAATCTTGTACTCCCTCTGTCCGAAAATACTTGTCATTGAAATGGATGTATGTAGATGTATTTTAGTTCTAGACACATCCATTTTGATGACAAGTAATTCCGGATGGAGAGAATACTTGGTTCAAACAAGAAATAAAGTGGGGGTGGGGGAATTTAGTATGTACTCCCTCCGTTCAGAATTACTTGTCTCGGAAATGGATGTATCTAGAACTAAAATACATCTAGATACATCCATTTCTGCGACAAGAAATTCCGAACGGAGGGAGTACATCGGACTTGGTACAAACAGGAAGGAAAGGGAGTGAAAGTAGTACAGACTGGTCATCCAACCGGTCTCTTGGTCGAAAAGGGAAATATAGGGGTAACGCTGTACACAGTGGTATGACCAGGACTAGATTTGCTATCCACACATAGGAGTAGGTGGCTAGAGTGAACAAAAATGGGACCAACCCAGATATGTTTCTTGGATGTTTGTTTCTCGGAGCAACAAACTATGAATCACCACTTTATGCCCATGTTTACGTACATGGTGCTGGACTGCTGGTGCACCCACTGTCCCATGCCCTTATACCAAATATTTAGGCTCCGTTCGGAATAAAGGGGCAGAAAACATAGGTCTTGATGAAAATAGAGGAATAGGAAAGGTATGTAGGTATAAAACTATGGAACAGCGAACCGGAGGAAACTCTCAAGAGAATGTGTTCGGATGGACTATGAAATGTACATATTTGTTTTTTTAGAGTAGCATGCTTGGCAGTATAAGATGCTATTTGTTTATTCAGCTGCACAGTGACTACTCTTGTCCTCACCTCACGTACCACACATAGGTTGATTTTTTTATTCCGGCAACACAGCACAGCAACCTATCTAACGCATGGCAGCGAGTGCCTGCCTCGGGCTTCCGCCCAAACATAGGTCTTGCTCCAGCGCGTGGATGTTTCTAATCCTATGGAATCAGTACTACCAGACCAGCTTTCCTATGAAACACTATTCACCTTTCCCGTGTTCCGAACTGTTGGAAGGGAAAGAATACCGTAGGAATTGTGTTCCTACGAAAATCCTGCACCAAACCTGTGAACCGAACGCAGCCTTAGTTGTTCTTAATCTAATGTCCCTGGTAAAAATGAAGCCATGCCACTGTTATAAGCCATGACAAGTTTAGCCAAATTTTTTGCCTGTAATTGTTTGAGACTTTGACTGTTTCCTCTGTGCCTTTTTGTGCAAACAGGGATATCCAATTCACCTGGTTGCTGTTGTGACCTTTTGGTGCACTGCACAAAAGTCTTCTTAAAATAAGTGACTTTTGTGCTGTTTAACTGGAATGTCAGAATGGAACAGTTGGTTCATTTTGGTGGAACTGCACAAAGGGAGATCTGTGTTCCAATCCTCATCATCCATATTGGCGCCATAACCTTCCTTTAGGTAAGAGTGATATTTAATGCATGTGTTCATCTCTATTTTCCGACTGCCATGAGAAAATAATGCTGTTTTTTACTAGTACACTTGTACTCCCTCACTGACAAAACCAATTCTGAATTAGAAGGCCAATCATGTACTTGGTTTCACCAACTGGTGAGGAGAAAGAGAAACAGAGCATGAAGAGGAAGAAGAAGAAGAATAAACAGTGCCAAGGTGATCTTGCTGAAGCCAGAGGCCTCAGTCGAGGCCATTCAAGGGCTCCGGCAATGACTACCTTACATGTGAGACGATCCTCCAGGGAGCCCTTCCACTTCTGCTGTCTCACTTAATTAATTAGGAGTACTTAAGTACCACTAATTTATTACTGCCTAATTTTCCTGTTGGAGTTAAAGAAATCTTTAGTAGGACCCTATGCTGAATCATGTACGTGTGTATGTTTGTCTATGGAGGTGAATCATGTACGTGTGTATGTTTGTCTATGGAGGTGAATCATGTACGTGTGTATGTTTGTCTATGGAGGTGAATCATGTGGTGGAGCAGGCAGGGAATATTATTAGTGTCATGACATAATAGTGCTATTGTTTTGCATGTCAATTTATTGCCATTGGTTCAATGAGGCAATGTTTTGCGTATTGTCCATCATGAATTTGATGCTACTGTTTGACTAATATGCTAATGTCTTCCTATCCTTTCTCACTAAGCTAATGAAGGTTTCACCTTGTTCCTACTTGTGCAAACAGGGATCATGTTGTGCCAATCATACATTTTAGTGGAACTACACAAGACAATACAATGAACTGTATCCCAGCCAGTGCTTTAACTTTGCTGGAAGTTCTTGATAATCTTTCGATATAATCTCAGCACTGGTAAACAAGAGTGATTTCAACCATACATTTGAAGTGCACAAAAATATATACTATTGTGTGATTCCAGTGAGTGCTTTATCATCTCTTATGGGACTACATGAATAAGCTTTTTTCTCAGGTTGGTATGGGCCTAAGGCCTTCATCCATATTAGTTTGTTGTCATCTCTATTTGTATCGTGCTACTGTCATGAGAAAATCCTTTATCTTTGCACGTTAAAGTTTTGCAACCTATGATAAATGGCAATGCTTTGAGTGTTGAGTTGAGCTAATTGACACTGATTAAATAAACTAATACCTCTCTTTAAGCAAGACTACTATGTTGCTAACTTTACCCATTAAGATAATGAGGGTGCTTCTATTTGTTAGTGTATGTTTCATCAACTAGTCCCACTATTACAGTAATCTCACTCTCTCAATATATGTGCCAACAGGGATGCTCGATTTTGGTGGAACTGCACAAAAACTTTGGGTGCTTCATTGCCTCGACAGCTTCCGTCCTTTCCTGTCAGTCGCTAATCTCCGCTTGCTTTCTTGCTTTGCTGTCAGTCGCTTGGCTTGTCTCGGCTTCCAGTCAAAGGAAATAGTAATTGATACGCTACCTCACACAGGTTGGTACTGGTCTTTATCCTGGTTATTGTGCCTGTCATATGTATTGGTAATTTGGTATTGTGCTACTGTTTGCCGATTTCATAAAGGAGTAATTTGGAGCCTGAACTCGCAGGCAAATCATTACATCGGGTGATTTCAGTAGAACTGCACAAAATGATCAGATGGATAGGTACTTATGCTGCTGCTGTGTACTCCAAAGTTCACTCAGACAAGCATCGATGTTGAGAAGAAGTGCCTATATTCATTCGAGTATTAACCGGCGTCAACCAATTGTCAAACTCCAAGTATTAGGAGAGTGAACGCCAAAAATATTGCTTGGTGCATAGCCTAGAAAAACGCAGTCCAGTCTTTGGTCCCAACTTGTGCCTTTTGGTTATCGGCACATATGGTAGCGAACTATATGGCATGGAGTCTAAAGATTCCAGACAAGTTGGTTGACGCGTATATTCATCTGGCACTTAATCAGTGTGCACGCCAAGGATGCTCCATTTCAGTTGAACTGCACAAAAAATTTGGGTGGTTCATTTTCTCAACCGCCTCCTTTCTCGTCTGCAATGTAGAATTTTGGCGAGATACAGGACCAACATGAGCCAGTAAACTAGTTGGATGAAAGTAGTGGCCAAGTTGCTCAAACCTCCCTCGGCACGAGGCCACTATTTGAGGATAAACCTACAAGCAAAGTTCAGATTGTCTGTGCTGCCTCTTATGTACTTGAAAGTTTACTCGTACAAGCATTAATTTTAGCAAGAAGTACCTCCGACTGAACACCATTACCAGTCTGCAATGTAGAATTTTAGCGAGCTACAGTACCAAGATGAGCCAGTAAACTAGTTGGATGAAAGTAGTGGCCAAGTTGCTCAAACCTCCCTCGGCACGAGGCCACTATTTGAGGATAAACCTACAAGCAAAGTTCAGATTGTCTGTGCTGTCTCTTATGTACTCGAAAGTTTACTCGTAAAAGCATTAATTTTAGCAAGAAGTACCTCCGACTGAACACCATTTACCAGTCTGTACCGTAGGTAATTAAAGTTCGTCCATGGATCATATTGGCTGTGATCTCAATCATTTGGATGCATAAACATACTAAACATGTGTATATCTGGATCTTTTTGTGAATTATCTATGAATATTGTTGTGTGATCTATCAATCATTTGGATCCATAGACATGCTGAACTTGTGTATATATGAATCTTTTGAGTTGTTCATAGTGAATGTTGGCTATGAATATGAACATGTCCTGTGAACCTGAGTTTGATACGAATGTTTACCTTTTCGGTTGTACTTGTGTGTGAACTTGTTAGTATGCCTACTGTGGGGTATGTGACGTGTGGGTGTCAACGACACACCTTCTCCCCGAGAAGAATTGCACCTGCTTTGTTAGGGTAACAACGATGCATCAGCTCTTTTTAATGTTTTTGCTTTGTCTTGCCCCCTCCCCCGCTCAACCCATGCCGTAATGTTTTCGGCCTCAAAACAAACGTAGTACTGTGTTGTTTTTGGGGCTTGATGAAAAATCGAGTGTTGGTTTCTGTAGGTTGGCCCGCCCAGCAAATGGGTTGCTGGTCCACCACGGACTGGGAGGCTAAAAATACAAGTTGTATGGTGCAGAGGCAAGTAAAAAAACGCCATCGAGAGCCATCCACTGAAGAAAAAAAATCGCTCCTGATGTGCTTCTTTAGTCGTACCGCCGCCCCCCTCTATAATCCAGTTCGCTCGGGCATCTGGTATCATTTTTTTCCAGAGGGCGAACAAGTATCAGCTAGGCCTAGGTTTTGTATTTTAACATGCGTATCCCACGACATACGGTGAAAGTGGTTTCAACTTATTTTTTGAGGTCCATACCGGCCTATGGGCTTTTTCTTAAAGATCGGCAGCCCAATGTATTTTTTAACCACATTATATATATTTATATTGTTACTATTATCGTATATTTTATAGAGACTTATATATACATTATAAAAACATCCCACGTGTTATTAACTTATAAAAGTAAATTTTTAACAGAAGTTGGCAAGGAAAATCCTGGTTGTTTTTGACTCACAGGCAAGGAAAATCCTGGTGATTGCGTACAAAAGCTTGCGAACATTTTAAGGACCAATGTAATAATAATGCGCCCATTTTTATTTTGAGCAATAACTCGCTAATTTGTTAATTATGTATATAAAAAATGTTCCTCTCCAGTTTATTTTTGATATTAATTGCTCCTTCTAACGTAACATTATATATATAATGAGCCCAGCTAATTCGTGTATTTGAAGGAAGTGCAAATGGGCTGGGATTTCTTAGATAATATAAATGGGCCGCATTGACGCGAAATTATTTGTTCACCCAGCCCAGCAAATGGATTGTACATTCTAGAAAACATGGGTTAAATATATGCCACATTTTTGCAGGCTGACATGTGGGCCAATAGGTCGAAGCCTACGCAGGGCGTTGTCAACTTGGTCGGCATGCACCTTCAATCTCTCGTCTTCTTCCTCCAGCGTCGCCGGGACCACCTGGTCCGGCCTCTGGCGGCTAGCGGCTCTGCTTAGCACGCATCGCTGTGAAGCGCTACCCCACCGCCGGCCAGGCTATCCCTCCACCCCTCCACACCTCCTGTTATTCTCCACCGACTGCAGCCCCACGCCGCACCAGAACCAGTTATAACCCTTCTCGTCCACTCAATCTGTGACTCCATTGCCGCGTCTTCCCATCTCCGAGTCATTCCCGTCCGGGGCCTCGCCGTCGTCCACCACCTCGCTGCGCTCGGTGCGGCGTGGTCAACAAACGAGAGTCATCGGAAGAGGACTGTACGACCCACAAGGTCCATGGTCGCACGCAAGGAAAGATCCTCCTTATTAAGCTGAAAAAATGTTTCCTCCACCTGACAGCTGGGACCCACCGGCTGTATCTTCGCACGGAAGGAAATGCCTCCTTGTTATGCGAAAAAAATTATTCCTCCCGTTGACAGCTGGGACCCGTCAGATTTGGTGGCTGACTTGTGGGCCTACTAAGCGGACGTGTACGCAGGGCTTTGTCAACTTAATCAACAAATGATTCTAGCAGCTGGACCATTGGATGTTAATCCAACAGCCGTGCTCCTTCTTCAACCTCTGTTCTTGCTCCTGTCTCCCGTGGGCGGCACCGCGGCTCTGCTGCCGCGCACCCGAACCAGTCAAGTTTCCCACTCATCTCCATCTGCGACTCCACTGCCCCGTCTTCCCCATCTCCGGATCATTCCAGTCTGGGGCCTCGCCATCGTCCACCGGCCTTTGGTGCGCTCGGCATGGTGTGGTAAACAACCGAGAGACATCGGAAGATGATTGTACGTGAGAGGCTGACAGTGGGGACGCACCACTCCCATGGACGCATGCATGCAATGGAACGCGGCGTGATCAACGTGGTCAAGGAATGACATCCATCGGAAGTGTACTATACGTGGAGAGGCTGACAGCTGGGTCCACAGCCGCAGCAAGGAAGTGCCTCCTTATTACGTGGAAAATAATGATTCCTCCACCTTACAGCAGGGACCCACCGTACGGGCCACCGTATTTTGTGAAAAAAACGTTTTCCCCCCGACTACTGGGACCCATCGGACGGGTCACCGTATTTCGTGAAAAAAACGTTCGCCCCGCTGTCAGCTCGGACCCACCGGAAGTGCCTCCTTATTACGCACAAAAAAATGAATACTCCCCCTGCTAGTTGGGACCCACCTTGGTGGGTGGCTGACTTGTGGGCCTACTAAGTTGACGGGGACGGAGGGCTTTGTCAACTTAGTCAATATGAACGATTCTAGCTCCAGTGACCGTACGATGTCCATCCAACGGCCGTAGTGCTTCTTCAACCTCTGGTCTTCTTGCTCCAGCCGCCCAAATCAGCGCCGGTCGTGCCGCATGCTCCTGCCTCCCGTGGCCGGCTGTGTTGCCGCGGAAGCCTCATCGCCCCTACTATTCCCACTGCTGGCCAGGCCTTGCGGTGACGGCAGCCTCACACTGCAGACGAACCAGTGAACCCTCGTACTCCTCTCCGCGCGGGCTTCCACTGCCGTGTCTTCCCCGGTTCCGCGTCGTCCCCTTCCTAGGCCTCGCTGTCGTCCACCGCCCTGGTGCTCTCGGTGCGGCGTGGTCAACATGGTCAAGGAACGGCTTCCATCGGACGTGGACTGTACGTGGAGAGGCTGACAGCTGGGTCCACGACCACAGCAAGGAAGTGCCTCCTTATTACGCGCAAAATAATTATTCCTCCACCTGATAGCGGGGACCCACCGAACGGGCCACCGTATTTCGCGAAAAAATGTTTCCCCCTGACTGCTGGGACCACCAGCTACATTTTAGCACGCAAGGAAGTGCGTCCGGGCAAAAAGAAAAACGATTCGCCCCCTGACTACTGGGACCCACCAGCTACATCTTCGCATGCAAGGAAGTGCCTGACAGTCGGGACGCACCTGGTCGAAGCATACGTAGCATTGTCATTCTGGTCGCGAACGTGTACGTACATACTGGTCGATGTAGAGGCGCGCACGTGTCATAGTAGAGGCGCGCACGTAGCATGTACACGTACGTACAGCGGCCAGGGTGCAAGAAAGTAAATACGAACACGTATGTACATACGGGCGGGGTCTCGAACGCCTACTCGTGTGTACGTACGGCCAGGGCTCATGTACATGGCTGGGTCGGAACGGAGAAACTGCGTCGTCATCGTGTTCATGGGGAGGCAACGGAATGCGCCATGTTCATCGGGAGGCAACGGAACGCGTGGGAGCCAACCGGCTTGGACAGAACAGCCGATGGAAACGAGGCCTGGCGTACCGCAGAACGGAGGAAATGGCCTTGTGTTTGACCGGCCACGTTCGAAACAGGATCCTGTTGATCGGGAGGGGTCTGGCGTACCGCAAAACGGAGGAAACGGGCCTCCTATGGTCGAAATGGGGGTCCTGTTGATCGGGAGGGGTGTGGCGTACCGCAAAACGGAGGAAACAGACTTGTGTTGGAGCGCTACGGTCGAAATGGGGGTCCTGTTCATCGGGAGGGGTGTGGCGTACCGCAAAACGGGACTCCGCGGGATACTGTTCATCTCCACCGTCGACCCCCTCCAGCCTCCACGGGCTACTGTTCATCAACCGTCGACCTCCTCCAGCCTCCACCTGCGACTGTTCATCCATGGGCTCCTGTTCATCCAACCTCCACCGCACGCTACTCCACCGGCTACTGTTCAACCAGCCCTCTCCACGGGCTCCTGTTCAACCACCCCTCCACGGGCTACTGTTCATCTAGCCCTCCACCGTCTACTGTTCATCCAGCCCTCCACGGGGTGGTCCTGTTCATCCTGCCCTCCACGGGGTCCTGTTCATCCAGCCCCAACCGGCTCGATCGGTCGGGGTCCTTTTCATCCAGAGGCAACACCATGGGGTCCTGTTCATCCACCCCCACCAGGAACTGTTCATCCAAACCCCCCCAGCAACGCTGACTGTTCATCCAGAGGCAGCATCGATCGGCGTCAGTTAGCAGCAGTAGCGAAGGAATCGCTCGATCGGGTTCAGTTAACAGCCATCGATCGATCGCTTGGGTTCAGTAACGCGTAGCCTGCAGTGCAATCGCTCGGGTTCAGTTAGAGCCCAACGCCTCGCTCGGGATCAGTTAGAGCCGAACGCCTCGCACCCACGCGCGTGCGTGTACGAGAGAAATTGGCATCAAAGGACGACCAATGCTGATTAGTTCGCTGTTTGTGAGAACAGGCGATGATACCATTTGGTGCTCAATCTGAGGAAGGACATCATCATCATCTACATTGTCTTGAGGACCAATATCTTCACCTGCGATGTGGTCAACAGCTGGATCTTCTTCAGCTTCAGGAGCCTCTGTGGTAGCAGGCTCGTGAACTATAAACGACGCTCTTGGTGTGTAGATGCAGGACGAGCAACAGAGATGGGCTCGACAACAAGGGGCTCTGTGGGAGCAGCCCGATCTTTCTTTGAAGATTTCGTTTTCTGCTTCTTGGTCTGTGGAGCATCATCAGAGGCATTTTTGCTCTTCCGCTTTCTGGCTTCGGCTTCAGCTTCCCTTGTTTTCTTGAGTTCTGAAGCTAACGTGGGGACCTTAGGCTTCGAGCCAGTCATACTAGCAGGGAAGACAATGCGAGGTGCTTCCTGCCTTGATGCATCAGCGTGGGCCACAGCAGGCTTCTTCTTGGCAGCCATCTTGGGGTCGATGCCAGGACGCCCAAGTGCCTTGCGCTTCTCAGCCTCATTATGAGCTTGAACACATTTGGCAGTGGAGAGCTTCATACGTTCTCTTGATCCTTTTGCTGCTTCACGTTTCTGTTGAAACTGCTCTTTGAGGTCATGCAGCATCTGCTTGAAGTTTTGAACATCAGCCACGCTAAGCTTGGCCATGTGCTTCTTGAACTGAGCCTTCTCATAGTCAATTTTGTTCTTCAGTTCAACGATTTTCTAAGCCAGAGCCAGCTCATTTGCAATGGCTCCATGAAAGGAGACACTGATGCCAATTGGAAGCTGAAGATCATCGATGCCGAGGCTCGGATTTTCAAACCACTCATCAATGAAGTTATTCAAGATGTCCACATCAAAGAGGGGCAAATCGTTGAAGATTTCCGCCTCTTGCTTGCCCTTTATTAATTGCTCAAGAGCATCATCGCCAAGATCTTCGTCACTTGACAGATCAATGGTGTCATTCTCGTTTCTCAGAAGTGCGGCAGGGGTCAGTGCTTGACCAAAACTTTGGATGGGCTTCTTCATCTTCTTCTCGGTCTTCTTGGAGATGCGAGAGAGATCTTCAGACTGCACACTAGATGCAGGAGGTGCAGTAGCCAGTGGCTTCGCACACGAAGCTTTTGGTGTAGGGGAGGGCTTTATGGCCTTTGGTTTCTTCTGCTTCTGTGGCTTTGGTGGAGCAGGCGCTTCATCAAAATCAGCATCGTCTGCATATTGATCCACAGTGGCCCTCTGAGCGGCGATGTAGGAGAGGAAACCATCAGAGTTGTCGAAGGGGCCGATGACATTGGGACTAGCATCACGTGTGCCATCAGCCATAGGAGTAGAAGGACCTGGATTGAAGTTGCATCCGAGACTCTTCTTGTTCTTAACTGCAGAATCCTTGGCAAACTTGTAGTTGCGCTTGAACAAACTATCTTCACGACACCATAACAGAGATGATGGGTCGGCATCAGCAGGCTGTGGTCCACGAACCATGCAAGGGTAGAAACCCTGAGCAATAGCTTCAGATTTGGTTTTGGGTTGAAGATTTCTATAGAGAATATCCCCCCAAGGACGCTTGATGGCATTCTTTTCAGCATATTCCTTGGTGACGAATCTATACTTGAACCATTGCTCGGCCCAATATCTTCGAATCCATTGGATTCGAGTTTTGCGTTGGCCATATCTCTCTTCAGGATCAGTTTTGTATAACTCATAGAGATCTTCAGGCAAATCCATTGAAGTGCCCTCGCAGCGCTGCCTGCCCCCCTTTCTTGCTGACTTTTCAGTGGCCATGTAGTTCAAACTGAATGGCTTCAAAGCTTGCAAAGGCTTCCGTCTGCTGGTCAGACAAGAACTGGCTTCGGGAGGATTGATGTGACGTTGTAAGAATTCTGCAAATGAATGCAGAATATGAGAACCAAAGGATTCTCCCACGGACATGTACCTGTGACAGCATTAGAGATGCGAGGGAAGGGGAAGAGGTCATATGCATTCTCAGAAGATTTTGAAGATAAATCAGTTTGAAGACATTGACCTCATAGCGCGAAGACATTCACTTATATGTTGAGAGTTGGTTCCAGATTTGTACGAACCCAAGAATAGGTACAAGTGAGGAATCTAGCGACATGTGAAGCATAAGCTGTCGGATGTGGGGTTCCGGCAAACCCTTAAGGTTCGAACACTTGGGTGCGCGCGATGTCTTTCCCTCCTACCGATCTACGCCCTAGGTTGCTAAGATCTCGCGGACGAACTCGACGAGCTCGGGACACAGAAAGACATGAGGTTTATACTGGTTCGGGCCACCGTTGTGGTGTAATACCCTACTCCTGTGTGGTGGTGGTGGATTGCCTCTCGGGCTGATGATGAACAGTACAAGGGAAGAAAAGCCTCCTGAGGTTGAGGTGTTCTTGTGCGTACAAGCTTGTGCGCTTCTCTAGATCTCGTTTCTACTACTATGGTGGCTAGACCTATTTATAGAGGCCCTGGTCCTCTTCCCAAATATCGAGCGGGAAGGGAGCCAACAACGGCGGGCAAATTTGAAGGGGGGCAGCTAGTACAAGCTATCCTGACAAAAACGGTCTTCGCCTGCGAAAAGCTCTGGTGGTGAAGCCGTCTTGGGCTCCACGATGACCTCCGTCTTGCCGTCCTCCTGGTCTTGGTCTCGTTGCACCAATATAGCAACCTTTTCCTAATGCCTCGGTACTCTTCGCCTGCGCTGGCCTTCTTAGCACCAAAGAGGAAACAAGGACGCTGCGCGCGGGCGCCCGCCTGGCGCCCGCCTGGTGCCGTGCGTCATGGCTCACGTCACGAGGGCCTCGTGAGGTTTGCCCCGCCTTGATATCTCCGCTCCTTGTGAGCCTGCCTGGCTAGGCTACTCCAGAGGAGGCCTTGCGTCATCCGCCTCGTGAGTCTTGGACCCTCGCGAGGGTCTTGGATGCCTTGTTGATGAAGACGGGCCGAACGGCCTGCTTGCTCAGCCACGCCATGGGCCGCAGGCAGGCAAGTCTGGGGACCCCCGTTCCCAGAACGCCGACAGTAGCCCCCGGGCCCAAGGTGCGCTCGGGCTTGGCTTCGTGGCGAAGCCAAGGGTCAAGTTCGGAGCACCGCGGGCCCCAAAAGCCTGCGGCCTCGGTCGACGCGTGGCGATTGATTGGACGTAGGCGTCTCCACTTCCCCACGCTGCCTCGGCAACTGCTTGTCCTGACAAAATGCTGGCGCAGGCAGCACTTGCCTTCATTGCTTCTTCCTTGCTTCGCTCCATATCCCCTTTCTCGCTCTTCGCCACCGCTACCTCCAGATCTGCTCCAGCCTTGCTCTGCATCTGCCACCCATGGCACCGCGCCAGGTCAAGACCTCCTCATCACTGGCTTGGTATGAGCCGGCCCTCGAGGCACCCACTGTCACGGAGAAGAGCCTCGCCTCCGTGCGCCTGCTGACGGCGGGAGAGAGCAACGAGTGGGGGAAGACGGAGCTCCGGCCCGCGTCCGACGAGCCGGAGCCTGAGGGAAGCACCTTCTTCCCCTTCTTCTCGAGCAGCGTCGCCGTTGGGTTGGTTCCTCCCTTCTCTGATTTCTTTTACGAAGTCCTCGACCACTACGGTCTACAGGCGTTGCATCTCCATCCCAACTCTGTCCTCCTCCTGTCCATCTTCGCCTACTACTGTGAGGCGTACCTGGGCATGATGCCATCTGTGGCGTTGCTTCGCCATTTCTTCTTCCTTCGTGTCGGCGAGGGTCACATCTCCGAATGCGCTAACTTCGTTGCATGCGGCAAGGCTAACTCGATCTCGAGGAACGGGAAGAGGGCCGACAACATCCGATCCAAATGGGTCATGATGGATGCCCAGCGTGCCGATCCGCGCCTGGCGTTCCCGACGGAGGCGCCCCGGCAGGGCAAGGGGTGGCCCAAGGCGGAGCTTGTCGACGAGCGGGCATCATTAGTGCTGGGGTAGATGATGACCGACCTGAAGCCAGGCAACGCGAGGTCGGCCAAGATAACGGGGGTGATGCTCCTGGGGGAGTTCTTGATGCTGCGGGAGCTTGAAGAAGAGGAGAACAAGACCCGCCTGAGGCCAGGGGACCTGCCTGGCAATGAATTGGACGCCGTCCTGCGCCTCATAGTCGGGGACAACCTGGAGTACCCGCCTTGCGCCTTCGTTCCCCTGTTCCAACGCAGGGACCGGGAGGAATTCATCGCCTCCAGGCCGACTTTTGATGCGCGCAGGTTGGTGCCGCCGGCGCTTCCGGAAGCTCCTACAGCGTAGAAACCGGTGCAGGTGTCTTCTGGCGAGTCCCGCGAAGAGGGGGGAGAGGAGGTGGACTCGGAGAAGACCCTGGAAGAGGTGGGGGAGACTTCCCCTCTGAGCAAGGCCGAGATTCTCCACGCCCTTGCTGATGATGCCGAGGCCGGTGCCTACCAAGGGGAGAGGGAGCAACCCCTCATCCCGACGAAGGGTAGGTCGTCGCTGGTGGCCCGTGGTGCCGCCTCCACCCCGACACCTCCTGGGGCTGGATCCGGCTTTGCTTCTGCACCGCCTGCTGCTGCCAGGACCCGAACGCCTACCTCCAGGTCCCGATACTGTCAGGCTTCAAGCTTCCCAAGCAAAAGGTGGAGTACTTCGCGGTGGACCGGTAGGTGTCTCGAGCTTCGCTTTATCCCTGCTAGTACTTGTTATTTCCTGACGCTCGCCCTTGGTTTATCAGGCCGACATCTTCGGCGAAGAAGAGGAAGGAGGATACGGCGGCCGTGCCTCTCTCCGCAGAGAAAGGAGGCAACAGCACCCACATCTCCCCAGCCCGGTCGTCCTCGCGGGGCCAAGAGGGACATCGCTGCGTGGAATTAGCTCCCATGGCCCCACTGGCTCCGGAGGTGCCGGCGCTTGGCGCGTCTAACGAGGTCCCAGCTGCTCCGGGGCCCGCGGTCTCCCAAGCCCTAGTGACGATGTCGCTTCCTCCGACTGCTGCACCTCCACTCCCTGGTTCTTCTGCTCCTGCTGCTGTCTTGGAGCGCGCCCTTTCAGAGATGACCCAGCTGCAGGCGGATCTCCTGAGCACGGACCCGCGCCTGGTGGCCGGGCGTCTGGAGTTGGCCTCTGGCTAGCTTCACTCCGACCTGGGGTTCGCGCTGTGCTGGGCCAGGCTGCTGTGGCTTCCGAGAAGGAGAAGCAAGGAGCCGCCAGCGCTGCAGCTGATCGTGAGGCGGCGCTGAAAGACGCCAAGGCCGCCCGTGACCGCTGCCAAGTGCTGGAGGGCGAGTTGCAGAGCCTGCGCGACAAGCACGCCGAAGAGGTATGCTGCCGCCAAGCAAAGGAGGTGGAGATGAAGGCCCGGGAGGAAGCCGTCAAGAACCGTGATGCCGAGCTGGCGGAGCTGGGGAAGAAGCAGACCGCCGAGCGCAACCGGTTGGAAGAGTTGGAGCGGGTGATGGGGACGAGGGAGGCCGATCTTGATGCCAAGGCGCGAGTCCTGGCCGAAGACCGCGTGGCCTTCGCCGATCTCGAGAAGAGATCTTGCAAGCCGCTGAAGACGCTCTACGAGCACGGCCTGGAGAAGCCACTCGACACCGACGAGGACGGCCCTGCCCAGCTGCTTCCTCTCGTGGTGAAGGCACTTGAGGAGGTCGTTGATGGCCTCGGTCCCATGGCGGAGGCAGAAGCTCGCGTCCTGTCTTCAGCCGCACTGACTCGCGTCTTTAGCCTTCTGCACCTCCGCGACCTCAACGCTCGCCTTGACGAGCTGCTGGAACCTATGGCTGAAGATCACTGCGAAGCCGCCGCCGCAGCTGTACAAGGTCAAGTGGAGGCCTTGCTGGGGAGGTTCCGCAGCTTTGTCGCCGATCCTCTGTCTGGCGACGCCGCGGCTCCTGCGGCTGGTGGTGAAGGTGAGAACATCGTTGCCCACGGGGGAGCACCTTCCGCAGGCGATGGCGATATCCAGGGGTGACCTGCGGCTATTCTTCCCGTTTCGTTCCTGCAACATGTATCAGGCCTCGTGGAGGCGTTTAGACTTTTCATTTGGTATTGTGAGAACAATATGCTTGTAATATTTGCTTCGAGATTTTGCGATTTCCTTCCTATTTGCTTTGCGTTCTGCGTCGGCAGAGCCCGGCCCCGCGCATACCTCAACCGCCATTGGGCCGACCGGAGACCAGGACGGACCAAGGAGTGAGGGGCTACGCGACCAGTTAGGCTCCTGAGTCGCGATGCTCAGGAGTCCCCCTTGACGCGCAAACAGCATATAGGGAGAGTTTGTGAGGATAGATTAATGTTCTACGTTGGCAGAGCCCAGCCACGCGCATACCTCAACCGCCATTGGGCCGACCGGAGACCAGGACGGACCAAGGAGTGAGGTGCTACGTGACCAGTTAGGCTCCTGAGTCGCGATGCTCAGGAGTCCCCCTTGACGTGCAAACAATTTCCATACCTGCCCTCACCGAGGGCTCGGGAGGGCGCGCGACGCCCAGGTCCGGGGGACCTGGTTGGGTGGCGTGCGCTTGGGCGTGACCCGAGCGCAGCCCCGTGCCCAGCCACCTCATGCGGTTCTCCCGAGGGGAGGCGTTTTGGTGAGGCTGGGCGCTGAGCTCTAGGCTCCCTAAGGTTGGTATGACCGTGGGGCCGCCCTCAGTTGTTTATCACCAGCGCGGAGCATAGTGCTTCCGCTTGCTGTGACGCCCGGATAATTAAGCTACAGTAACCCCCTGATAATGATGCCACATCACCTCGGTTACTGTTGATAAACTCGCGTAGATTCGAAATCGATTTAATTCAAATTCAAAATCAAGCAAATAAAAAAAATCAAATATTAAAACTAAAATGTTCGGAGTGAACCAAATATTGCATAGGTAATTATGGTGGAGAAACCACACCTTTATAAAATGTTTAAATACTATAAGATGAATAAAATAGCAGTAAAAACAATTATTTAAATGCCTTTACTAATTATTAAAATATTAAACTAAATTATTTGGGGACTAAACCTTTTGTGGCAGTGCAGCCTATTTCATAGTATTTATATGTCAAGTTTCCACTTTTTACAAAATTTAGTTGGTTTAAGTTTTAAATGTAAAACAAAAGCTAATTAAAAGAAACAGAAAAGAAAAAAAAAACAGAAAAGAAAAGGAGAAGGAAACCTACGTACCGTGTGGTTGGGCTCTAATTCTACAGTACATGGCCCAACCCACCCCGTAGCCATCCACTACCTCCTATTCACGGGAGGGGATTGTGGAGCCATCCGCCGGCTATGCCGTGCGTGGCGGCCATCCGGCACCTCCCTGGACGCCTACAAAGACCCCGCGAACCCCCCGATGAAACCCTAGCTATCTCCCCCCATCTTCCCCCCTCGTGCTGCTTCTTTGTCTCCCGCAAGAAGTCGAGCCGCCGTCGCCATGAACTTCGCCGCCCTCGTGCACAATGAGCTCTCCGGCGCCTGAGAACGTGGTCAACTGCTTCATCGTCATCGACTACGTCGACTATGTGAACGGATTCGACCTCAGAGCCCCTACGCCACCGAATCGAGCTCGCGAGCACCGCATCGACGCCAACACCTTCGTCTTCCACCTCCGGCTCCGCGGATCACCATCGTCGATCCGCTGCCACTGCTGCTTCCCCTCCTCCGTCGAGCTCGTCCTCCGCATCAAAGTGAGCTTGCACATCTCCGTCTCCTTCCTGTTTGTCCACGCGTGCCCTCTGGGATTGATTCTGTTGGGCGTCGCCGCTGGCCGTCGTCGGTACTCGGTAGTCGTCGTTGTCGCTGTTTCTGACCTCACACGCGCCCTGCCTTCCCCGCGTTGCTGATGGCCCTCCGCGCGTGCCCTGTCTCCGCCTGGACCCGTTCCCGTTGTGCCTACCTTGGCCGGCCACCACATCGCCATGCCCGCACGCACGGACCGCTGCCCCCGCTCGCATCGTTGCCCCCTACCGTGTCGTCTCCTACCCCGTCCAGGGACGACCGCAGGCCCGTACCGGTCGCTGGGGCTGTTGCCACCATGGCCTCCGCCCCGTTCGCCGTGGCGGCTGTGCCTCACCGCTGCTCGCCGCCCCGGCGTGTGCCCCCGTTCCCCACTGCTCCGCCCGCACTGGCCGCGGCCGCCCTCACCCGCAGCCACGGCACCCAACCGCGCCCGCCCCCCCATCTCCGCCGCCTGCCGCTCGCTCGTCGGCGGCGACCCACGCCCCGCCTCTCCTCCACGGGGCCTGCCCGCGCCCACCGCCGGAGCTCCACCCCGGCGCCGCTCGCCGCACGCCCCCCACTGGCTGCTGCTGCTGCTGGCCATGGGTTTGGCCATGGCCGAGCGCCATGCGTGCGTGCGTGCATGCGTTCTTTGTGCGTGTGTGCTGTGTAGGTGTGCGTGTGTGTGCGGTTAGGATTAGTTTAGGGGATAACAAAATTTGATTAAAAAGTTAAACCCCCTGCTTATTACCCTGTTGTATCAATGACAGATGGGGTCCACTGCTTAGTATAAATGTTAAATTAGTGTTGGAATTACTAGAGAGAATGACAGGCGGGTCCCGTGTGCACTGTTCACACTGTTGACCAGTCAACAGTTGACTGGGTCAACAGGGTCCCCTGGCCCCACAGGTCATAGGCTATGGCTGACCTCTCCTGTGTACACATAGCCTTTTACTATTTAAATCATATTAAAATAATTTCAGAAAATGTTTAAAAACTTTGAAAATTCATATAAAATAAACCGTAGCTCAGATGAAAATACTTTCTACATGAAAGTTGCTCAGAACGACGAGACAAATCCGAAGACGCAGCCCGTTTGTCCGCCACACACCCCTAGCATATCGAACACACAACTTTCCCCCTTCGGTTCATTTGTCTGAAAACGTGAAACACCGGGGATACTTTCCCGGTTGTTTTCCCCCTTCGTCGGTATCACCTATCCCTGCGTTAGCTTACCCCTGGCACCGCGTATTTGCCTTGTTATATTTTGTGATGCTATTGTTTGCTCTGTTATTTATTTGTTTCCCCTTTGTTGCTTCTTTTCGGTAGACTCCGATACTGCGATAGACCCCGAGACCTTTCTTGCTTCGGTGTTCGACTACGGCTATGCTTCCGAAGATTCCTTTCGTCTGCGGAGCTTCCAGGCAAGCCCCCCCCCCTGATCACCAGATATCGCCTATTCTTCTCTATACTGCTTGCATTAGAAGAGTGTAGCATGTTACTGCTTTCGGTTAATCCTATTCTGCTGCACAGCCTGTCATTGTTGCTACAGTTGTTACCCTTACCTGCTATCCTACTGCTTAGTATAGGATGCTACTGTTCCATCAGTGGCCCTGCACTCTTGTCCGTCTGCCATGCTATACTATCGGGCCGTGATCACTAGGGAGGTGATCACGGGTATATACTATATACTTTATATACATGACACATGTGGTGACTAAAGTCGGGTCAGCTCGTTGAGTACCCACAAGTGATTCTGATGAGGGGGCTGAAAGGACAGGTGGCTCCATCCCGGTAGAGGTGGGCCTGGGTTCGTGATGGCCCCCGACTGTTACTTTGTGGCGGAGCGACAGGGCAGGTTGAGACCACCTAGGAGAGAGGTGGGCCTGGCCCTGGTCGGCGTTCATAGTTACTTCATAATAACATGCTTAACGAGATCTTCGTATTTGATCTGAGTCTGGCCCCTGGCCTATACGCACTAACTAACTACGCGGGAACAGTTATGGGCACTCGGCGTCGTGGTATCAGCCGAAGCCTTCGTGATGTCAGCGACTGAGCGGCGCGCGCCGGATTGGACTGGAACGCCTGCTAGGCTAGGTCTGCTTCCGGCCGCGCTCGCAACATGCAGGTGTGCAATGGGTGATGGGCCCAGACCCCTGCGGCATAGGATTTAGACCGGCGTGCTGACCTCTCTGTTGTGCCTAGGTGGGGCTGTGGCGTGTTGATCTTCCGAGGCCGGGCACGACCCAGGAAAGTGTGTCCGGCCAAATGGGATCGAGCGTGTTGGGTTATGTGGTGCACCCCTGCAGTAAAGTTTATCTATTCGAATAGCCGTGTCCCTCGGTAAAAGGACGACCCGGAGTTGTACCTTGACCTTATGACAACTAGAACCGGATACTTCATAAAACACACTCTTCCAAGTGCCAGATACAACCCGGTGATCGCTCACTAATAGGGCGATGAGGAGGGGATCGCCGGGTAGGATTATGCTATGCGATGTTACTTGGAGAACTTCAATCTACTCTCTTCTATGTGCTGCAAGATGGAGGTGGCCAGAAGCGTAGTCCTCGACAGGATTAGCTATCCCCCTCTTATTCTGGCATTCTGCAGTTCAGTCCACCGATATGGCCCTTTACACACATACCCATGCATATGTAGTGTAGCTCCTTGCTTGCGAGTACTTTGGATGAGTAATCACGGTTGCTTTTCTCCCTTTTCCCCCTTTCCTTGCTACCTGGTTGTTGCAACCACATGCTGGAGCCCAGGAGCCAGACGCCACCGTCGACGACGACTCCTACTACACCGGAGGTGCCTACTACTACGTGCAGCCCGCTGACGACGACCAGGAGTAGTTAGGAGGATCCCAGGCAGGAGGCCTGCGCCTCTTTCGATCGGTATCCCCGTTTGTGCTAGCCTTATTAAGGCAAACTTGTTTAACTTATGTCTGTACTCAGACATTGTTGCTTCCGCTGACTCGCCTATGATCGAGCACTTGTATTCGAGCCCTCGAGGCCCCTGGCTTGTATTATGATGCTTGTATGACTTATTTATGTTTTAGAGTTGTGTTGTGATATCTTCCCGTGAGTCCCTGATCTTGATCGTACACGTTTGCGTGCATGATTAGTGTACGGTTGAATCGGGGGCGTCACACTTGTGCATGGGCATAGCCGCTCCTCGGCAGTGTCGACAGCCAGCGCGGAGCATGGTGCTTCCACTTGGGCGTGGGATGGGGGCCCCCCTCCGGGAGGAGCCCCTGGGGCGTGTACAGCCCCGCCCTAACACGTGGCTTGCACGGCAGGGCTGTGAGGTGTACCTGGGCACTCGGGAGCCAGCGCGGGACTCACGAGGCCCTACCTCAAGGCGGATTGCGCCTGGTCTTGAGTCTTGGTGACTGTATGTTCCTGCAAGGCAGGGAGATGCAAGCACTCTACGTCCTCAGGTCCCGGCCCTCGAGCGAGCTCAGCCGCCGTTGGTATGCCAGGTCGCGATGCCGTGGTCAAGGCCAGGGGTGAGGGCTAGAGAGCCAGTAAGAGCTCCTGAGTCGCGATGCTCAGGAGCCCCCCTTTTAACGTGCAAGCGAATTGCATAGGATGCACAGACCCGTGGCGGGCGGCAATCGAGTAGGCGATAGCCATTGGCAGGTTAAGCATGGAGAGCAGATCAACATGGATAAATGCAGGAAGATACATGCCACCGGGTCCGGCCCGAGCGGTTTGGGGATGATGCAGCCCGAGGGGCGCCCCCAGCAAGGTAAGCTAAAGACATAAGCAAAAGGGATACATGCCGCAGGGACGGACCCATGTGGCCTGGGAATAATGCAGCCCGAGGGGTGCTCTCAGCTTAAACGAGCTGCGGGCGGTGCGCGGTCTTGACGAGGTGGCGCGGGGAGCGCAGGTGCAGCTTCTCACGGCCGCAGAATATCTTGGTAGCTTCTCTCTTCGCGCGCGGGCGCCGGGCGCCGCGGATCATGCCACGGAGCCGTGCGCCTTGGTGCCAAGGCGCCGTCTTGGGGCTGAGGTGGTGGAGGCACGCCATGAGCCCCGTAGCCCGCGGCTGGTTGAGGGGGAGGCAGAGAGTGGGACGGTGCCGGAGAGCCCCCTATGGCGCGGACGAGCTCGGCGACGCGGTCGAGCCACTCCTCGTAGAGGTCGTCGACGGGGCGGTAGCGCAGGGGCTCGTTCACCGCGAGGAGCGCGGCCCGTGCCTCCATGGGAGTGTAGTGCGCGTGAGACGAAGAACCGGCAGGGGTCAGTGATGGAGTAGCGGTGCGGCCGTCCTGCCGCACCGAAGGATGGAATGAGGACGCCTGCTGCTCATTCCCTGCCGGGCCGGTGGCAGCGTTGGCGGAGGGAGACGGATAACGACGAGGTGGCCCGCCAACGGGAGCCGTCTGAGCGACGCGGGCGGTGAGGGCAGCCCGACGCTCAGCTCGAGCATGGCGAGTGTCCGCCATGCAGACGATGGAGCGACGAACTGATGGAAGGGAAGCTACGGCGCACCCCTACCTGGCGCGCCAAATGTCGGATGTGGGGTTCTGGCAAACCCTTAAGGTTCGAACACTGGGGTGCGCGCGAAGTCTTTCCCTCCTACCGATCTACGCCCTAGCTCGCTAAGATCTCGCAGACGAACTCAACTAGCTCGGGACACAGAAAGACACGAGGTTTATACTGGTTCGGTCCACCGTTGTGGTGTAATACCCTACTCCAGTGTGGTGGTGGTGGATTGCCTCTCGGGCTGATGATGAATAGTACAAGGGAAGAACAGCCTCCTGAGGTTGAGGTGTTCTTGTGCGTACAAGCTTGTGCGCGTCTCTAGATCTCGTTTCTACTACTATGCTGGCTAGACCTATTTATAGAGGCCCTGGTCCTCTTCCCAAATATCGAGCGGGAAGGGAGCCAACAACGGCGGGAAAATTTGAAGGGGGACAGCTAGTACAAGCTATCCTGACAAAAGCAGTCTTCGCCTGCCAAAAGCTCTGGTGGTGACGCCATCTTGGGACTCCACGATGACCTCCGTCTTGCCGTCCTACTGGTCTTGGTCTCGTTGCACCAATATAGCAACCTTTGCCTAATGCCTCGGTACTCTTCGCCTGCGCTGGCCTTCTTAGCACCAAAGAGGAAACAAGGACTGTAACGCCCACGATGCGGCTATATCTCCCACATGTCGAGGCACGACTTAGAGGCATAACCGCATTGTGGTTTTGTCGCAAGAAGGGTCATCTTCACACAATCCCATGTAATGAACAAGAATGGGATAACAAGAGTTGGCTTACAATCGCCACTTCACACAATACATAAATTAATTCATACATCATCCAAAATCCACACATAGACCGACTACGGTCAAATCCAAATGAAAATAAGATAACCCCAAATGCTAGATCCCCGATCGTCCCAACTGGGCTCCACTACTGATCATCAGGAAACGAAACATAGTAACGACCACGTTCCTCGTCGAACTCTCACTTGAGCTCGGTTGCGTCATCTGCACTCGTATCGTCGGCACCTGCAATAGTTTTGGTAGAATCTGTGAGTCACGAGGACTCAGCAATCTCACACCCGCGAGATCAAGACTATTTAAGCTTATACGAAAGGATGGTGTAATGAGGTGGAGCTGCAGCAATCACTAAGCATATGGTGGCTAACATACGCAAATGAGAGCGAGAAGAGAAGCAACGCAACAGTCGCGAAGCTGGACATGATCAAGAAGTGATGCTGAAACTACTTACGTTCATGCATAACTCAAACCGTGTTCACTTCCCGGACTCCGCCGAGAAGAGACCATCACGGCTACACACACGGTTGATGTATTTTAATTAAGTCAAGTGACAAGTTCTCTAAAATCGGACATTAACAAATTCCCATCTACCTCATAACCGCGGGCACAGCTTTCGAAAGATAATACCCTGCAGGGGTGTCCCAACTTAGCCCATTATAAGCTCTCATGGTCAATGAAGGATAAACCTTCTCCCGAGAAGACCCGATCAGTCTTGGAATCCCGGTTTACAAGACATTTCGACAATGGTAAAACAAGGACCAGCAAAGCCGCCCGAATGTGCCGACAAATACCGACAGGAGCTGCACATATCTCGTTCTCAGGGCACACCGGATGACCAGTCCGTACAACTAAAACCAGGCCTCAAGTTTCCCCGGGGTGGCGCTGCAAAGGGCTCTAGTTTGGACCAGCACTCAGAGGAACACTGGCCCGGGGGTTTAAATAAAGATTACCCTCGGGCTCGCAAAAACCCAAGGGAAAAAGGCTTAGGTGGCAAATGGTAAAACCAAGGTTGGGCCTTGCTGGAGGAGTTTTATTCAAGGCGAACTGTCAAGGGGGTCCCATAAATCACCCAACCGCGTAAGGAACGCAAACTCAAGGAACATAATACCAGTATGACGGAAACTAGGGCGGCAAGAGTGGAACAAAACACCAGGCATAAGGCCGAGCCTTCCACCCTTTACCAAATATATAGATGCATTAATTAAATAAGAGATATTGTGATATTCCAAAAATATTCATGTTCCAGCATGGAACCAACTTCAACTTCACCTGCAACTAGCAACGCTATAAGAAGGGCTGAGCAAAAGCGGTAACTTAGCCAAACGATGGTTTTCTAGGAAAGGATGGTTAGAGGATTGACATGGCAATATGGGAGGCATGATATAGCAAGTGGTAGGTAGCGCAGCATAGCAATAGAACGACAACTAGCAAAGCAAAGATAGAAGTGATTTTGAGGGTATGGTCATCTTGCCTGCAAGGTTCTCAGAGTTGTCGAAAGCTTGATCCTCGTAAGCATACTCAATAGGTTCCTCATTCACGAACTCGTCTCCTAGCTCTACCCACAGCAAGAACACAAGCAATGGAACCACAAACATTCACAGGAAATGCACAAGCAACATGATGCAAAACATGCATGATATGCGAGATGTGGTATGCGATGCATATGCGTGCTCCGGAAGAAAAAGACTTAACGAGGCAGTAACTTGGCAAACCAAGTATTCCATTGGAAAGATGAGATGATTTCGGTCGAAATCGATATAAAGATCACCGGAAACGGAGGCACGGTTTGCAAATGGCAAGCAAAACAAGAATGACACGAATCTGCAATTAACAGCATGATAGCACATAGAATACATCAAGTAACTATGCTACAACACCCCAACATAGCAACAAAGCATATGGCAGTAATCTAAATGAGATGCTTGACAAACAATGAACACTGAGCTACGGCTAGATCACAACATAACAGGCTCAAACAAGCATGGAAAAAGTGCAAAAGATATCAGGTTCACAGACTTGGTGAAATTACTGGACATGGCTGAAACAGCATCAGGTAGCAATGTTCAGAGCAAGCAAAACACATTCTACAAGAACTTAACATAATGAAACAAGGCATGGCATGAATTTAGTAAATGCAAAGAACAAAAGTCCCTTACTGACCATGAGCCAAAAAGGATCATAAGATATGATGGCACTCATGTAAACATAGCAAGTTTAGTTAACAGGTTTCAGACTCAGCAGAAAACAGAGCATGGCAGTGAACAGAATTATGAAGGCATATTGGTGAGCTTGATTCACTCATCACAAGGCAATGCATGACAAAATAAGCATACCTACAGAAGGATGGCATGTTTACGAAGCTATCCATGGCAAGAGAACGTTCATAGTATGTATGAAACAACTACAACAACCTTGGCAAAATTGAATATCATGTTAACAATCTGCCAGAAATATTTTATAGCAAAAGTAGAGAAAGATTAAGACATGCTAGGGACTTCAGGATTGCAAACAAGGGCATGGATGGACATAGCACAACTATATCTACAAAACATCCTTACTGAACATGCCCAAAAGAAGCACGGATCTCTCTATAGCCACTTGGATACATGGCAACAAAATAACAGCAGTCACAGACTTGGCAAAATTTGAAGTCCCTGAAAATAGAAACGTCACGAAGCCTAGTTTGCATGCTTGTGCTAGTCACCACATAGATCAAAAAATACATGGCATACACCTCTGTAAAGATGGCATGGCATAGATCAAAACACCTGTAGAGCTCATGCCCATAAGATGCACATCAAATGCAACAAAAATAACAAATCACCAAGTTCTGATAAGTAACAGCAGTAAACATCATATAGCATTCTTGCACCAGAGATTTGGGCATCAAGATGAACTCAAACGAGCATGGCACGATGGAAAAAAATGAAGAGCATCTAGAGACGAACATTTCGATATATCATGCACGCAAAACGGAGCAGTATGTAATGAGATATGATGCGATGAACATGAGCACATAATGCAATATCTCCAGCACTTGGAGAAATTCGGGAGGGGGAAAGTCAACCTTCTCGTTTAGATCTGGAGGGTTCGGCGCGGATCGGCGCGGGAGAGGAGGTGGCCGGAGCTCGGCGCCGGAGAAGAAGAGGGCGAGGTGCGGCGGAGGAGCTCGGGAGGCGCCGGACGTCGGCGAGGGAGGCGGCGGCGCGGGCGGCGGGGCGCCGGGCGCGCTCGGGCGCGGGCGGCCGCAGCGACCTGCGGAGGACGGCAGGAGGCGGCGATGGCGGCGAACTCGGGCGGCGCCGGCGGAGGCGCGGGGTCCGCGGGAGGAGACGGAGGCACGCGCGGGGGTCGGCGTACGGGCTCGGGCGGGCCCTCCTCGGGCTCGCCGGGCCGCGGGCGGTGGGTGGCGGCGGTGCTAACGTGGCGGCGCGCGGTTGGCCGGGCGCGGCGACGGGGATTTGTCCGGCGCCGGGCGGACGTGTCCGGCGCGCGGAGGGACGGATCTAAGGTTTTTGGGACTGCGGGATTTCGGGGAGGCTCACCTATTTATAGGTAGAGGGAGCTAGGAGACTCTAAATGGAGTGCGGTTTTCGCCCACACGATCGTGACCGAACGACCGAGAGCATGAAGGTGACTTAGATGGGTTATTGGACTGTTTGGAGGGGTTTTTTGCTGCAACACACAAAAGGACTTTGCGGTTACCCGGTTAACCGTTGGAGCATCAAACGACCTCCAAATGGAACGAAACTTGACAGGTGGTCTACCGGTGGTATACCAAGGCCACTTGACAAACCTCGGTCCATTCCGAGAACGTTTAACACCCGCTCACGAAAATAAACAAGAGTGGTGCGCTGGTGCATGTGGGAGTGTCGGATTGCAAAACGGACAACGGGGAAAATGCTCAGATGCATAAGACGAACACGTATGCAAATGAGATGCACATGATGACATGATATGAGATGCATGACATGAACAAAATGCAAAACAAAAAACGAAACCCAAACACGGAGGGAATATCATAACACATAGCCGAAAATGGCAAGGGTTGGAGTTACAAATATGGAAAGTTACATCCGGGGTGTTACAACACTCCACCACTACGAGAGGATCTCGTCCCGAGATCTAGGACTGAAAGAACTCCGGATATTCGGAACGGAGGTGGTCCTCGCATTCCCAGGTGGCTTCTCGTTCGGAATGGTGCGACCACTTCACTTTCAGGAATTTGATTGACTTGTTGCGAGTCTTGCACTCAGTTTCTTCAAGAATAGCAACGGGGTGCTCATGATAAGACAGATCTTCTTGGAGATCAATCTCTTCGAAGTTCATGGTGCGCTCAGGAGTCTTGAAGCACTTGCGAAGCTGTGACACATGGAATACATCGTGCACGTTCGCGAAGTTGGAGGGAAGCTCAAGTTGATAGGCGAGGTCGCCTCGTTTGCCAATGATCTTGAAAGGACCCACGTATCTAGGGGCAAGCTTACCTTTGATACCGAAACGACGAGTGCCTTTCATTGGAGAGACGCGGAGGTAGACATGGTCTCCGATTTCGAAAGCCACATCACGGTGCTTGCTATCATAGTAACTCTTCTGGCGCGATTGCGCGGCTTTGAGATTTTCACGGATGACTTTACACATTTCTTCACCCTCTGTGATTAAGTCGTTGCCAAGAAGTTGGCGTTCACCAGTCTCTGACCAATTTAGAGGAGTACAGCACTTTCTGCCATATAGAATTTCGAATGGGGCCTTGCCCGAACTCGCTTGGAAGCTGTTGTTGTAGGAGAACTCGGCATATGGAAGACAATCTTCCCATTTCATGCCAAAGGAAATGACACAAGCCCTGAGCATATCTTCAAGTATTTGATTGTCTCGCTCGACATGGCCACTAGTTTGAGGATGGAAAGCTGTGCTGAAGCGAATGTTGGTGCCCATGGCCTTCTCGAAGGAGTCCCATAACTTAGACGTGAAGATGCTTCCACGATCTAAAGATATCAATTGAGGAATGCCGTGCAAGGAGACAAGCCTGGAGGTGTATAGCTCTGCCAACTGAGCTGCTGTGACAGATTCTTTGATTGGAAGGAAATGAGCCACTTTAGTAAGCTTGTCGATGACAACGAAGATAGCATCATTTCCGCGCTTGGACTTGGGAAAACCAGTCACGAAGTCCATTTCGATATGATCAAACTTCCATTCTGGGATAGCGAGAGGTTGGAGGAGACCAGCTAGTCGTTGGTGTTCTGCTTTCACCCTTCGACAGACATCACATTCGTTCACGAATTGAGCGATTTCTCGCTTCATTCGAGTCCACCAATACGACTGCTTGAGGTCATGGTACATCTTCGTACTTCCAGGATGAATGGAAAGAAGAGAATTGTGCGCCTCGTTCATTATGACTTTCCTTAGATCACCTTTAGGAACCACAATCCGGTCCTCAAAGAACAAAGTGTCTCTGTCATCAATGCGATAGCACTTGTATTTGGAAAGACCCTTGTCAATACCACGTTTCACCTTCTTCACCATGGTATCCAGGAGTTTTGCCTCACGAATTTGATCTTCCAAAGTAGGAGAGACTATGAGGTTGGCAAGAAAGCCTTGAGGAACAACTTGGAGATTCATCTTGCGGAAAGCTTCACAAAGATCCGGTTGGAATGGCTTGAGAATTAAGCTGTTGCAATAAGCCTTCCTGCTCAAAGCATCTACAATGACATTGGCCTTGCCTGGAGTATATTCAATACTCGGCTTGTACTCTTGAATCATTTCGACCCATCGAGTTTGCCTGAGGTTGAGGTTGGGCTGAGTGAAGATGTACTTGAGACTCTTGTGATCGGTGCATATGTCCACTTTTCTTCCCAACAAGAGATGTCTCCATGTTATTAATGGATGGACAACTACCGCCAACTAAAGATCGTGAGTGGGGTAGTTCTTTTCATTGGGCTTCAGTTGACGAGAGGTATAGGCCACAACTTTCTTCTCTTGCATTAACACAGCACTGAGACCTTGAAGAGAAGCATCACAAAAAACTTCGAATGGCTTGGATTCGTCAGGAGGAGCTAAGACAGGAGATGTGACGAGTATCTCTTTGAGAGTGTTGAAAGCAACGTCACACTCAGGAGACCAGACATACTTCACATGCTTCTGGAGGAGGTTGGAAAGAGGCTTTGCAATTTTAGAGAAATTCTCAACGAATCTTCGGCAATAGCTTCCAAGACCAGGAAACTGCGGAGCTGCTTGACATTCTGAGGAGGTTCCCAATTCACAATTGCAGACACCTTCTCGGGATTAACAGCGATGCCCTTGGCAGAGATGATATGACCAAGGTAAAGAACTTCATCGAGCCAAAACTCACATTTGGAAAACTTCGCATAGAATTGATACTCTCTGAGCTTGTCGAGCACCAATCGCAAATGTTTGGCATGATCCTTCTTATTCTTGGAGAAGACCAATATATCATCGAGATACACCAGGACGAATTCATTGGTATAGGGGTTAAAGATGAAATTCATCATCCGAGAGAATGTTGGAGGAGCATTGACAAGGCCGAAAGACATGACAGTATATTCATAAGAACCAAAGCTTGTTCTGAATGCTGTCTTGGGAATATCTTCTTCACGGATGCGAATTTGATGATAACCCATTCGAAGGTCAAGCTTGGAGAATACTTTAGCACCTTTAAGTTGCTTGAATAGCTCATTGATGTTGGGAAGTGGATACTTGTTCTTGATTTTCTTCTTGTTCAATGGACGGTAGTCGACACAAAGTCAGTCCGTGCCATCCTTCTTCTGGACAAAAAGAACACCACAACCCCATGGAGATGAACACGGTCTGATCAAACCCAGACGCTCTTGTTCATCGAGCTGTTTCTTCAATTCCTTCAGCTCCTTGGGTCCAAGCTTGTATGGACGCTTGCAAACGGGTTCCGTGCCAGGCTCTAGATCGATAACGAACTCAACTGGCCGGTGAGGAGGCATACCCGGAAGCTCTTCTGGAAAGACATCTTGGTACTCACAAACGACTGGAATTTGAGAAATAGCATCCAAATCGCCCTTCTCATTGAGAGAAAACAACCGAATGGTTTCATCACGAGCAGCATAGATGATAACATCCTCAGAAGAGTGTGTCAATTGAATTTCCCTGGCAGCACAATCAAGTTGAGCCTTGTGCTTAGAAAGCCAGTCCATCCCGAGAATTAGATCAATATCCGAGTCACCAAGAACAATTGGAGAAGACAGAAATTTATAGTTTCCCATCTTGATGGAAACATCCGGGACACAATTATTAGATGTCATTTGCTTACCCGGAGACACAATCTTCAACGGGATAGGAATCTTTTCCGTCACAAACTCATGCTTGGCAACAAAAGGTCTTGGAATGAAAGAAAGAGATGCACCAGTATCAAATAAGACTTTTGCAGGAATATCATTAACTGAGAGATTACCCATTATCACATCAGTAGATTCCTCCGCTTGAGCTGCATTCATCATGTTCACCTTTGCAGACTTGGGATTATGCTTGACCACTGCATTGCTGGAAGATCTCATAGGAGGAGGAGGCGGAAGGCGCCTTTGGTTGAAGAACTTGTTAGCATAGTGACCTTTCTACTGACACTTGTTGCAAGTCACCTCTGAGAGTGGACGATGATAAGGAGCATTCGACTTTGGAGTTTGATTCTGAGACTTGTTCTGATAGCCAGGGTTAGGTGGGTGGGAAGATCCATGGCCACCTTTGTTCTTCTGCTGGAAAGGCTGACGAAACGGAGGAGGAGGAGGCAACCAGAACTTCTGTTGCTTAGCAGCCACTAGTGAGGAAGAAGAAGACTGAACTGCGTCCCTGACTCTCTTCTTAGAAGCCTCACACTTGAGCTGAGCAGCCTCTTGTTTCAGTGCCATGTTGTAGAAATCATCATACTTTTCGGCTCAAAAAGCACGAGAGGTAATTGCATATCTTCTCTGAGGCCACCTCTGAATTGATAGATCATGCTCTTTTCATCAGGAACGTCTTGCTTAGCGAAGCGAGCGAGTTTCTGAAACTGAGTATTGTATTGATACACGGACATGCTCCCTTGCTTGAGATTGCGGAACTCCTCATGCTTGCTCTCAACAACACTTTGTGGAATGTGGTGAGCTTTGAAGTCTCGGCGGAAATCATCCCAGGTAATCGCACGACCTCCTCTGGAATCTTTGTATTGTTGATACCACTCGGCAGCTTGATCCTTGAGTTGAAAAGAAGCGAACTTGACAAAGTCCTCAGGCCTGACATTGCTACATTCAAAATGCTTGTTGATGTCCACGAGCCAATCATCGGCGTCTGTGGCCTCGGCACAGCAGCTGAAAGACTTCGGCTGATTTGCGAGAAACTGGTTGAGGGTAGCGAAGTGAGGCTGATTGTTGCCTTGGCCTTGATTTCCTTGATTGCCTTGCCCTTGGGTGCGTTCTTGCAAGAGTTGCAAAATCATTTGAGCATTGGCGTTGGTGGCTGCCATGATAGCTTGCCATGCCTCCGGAGGCGGAGGTGGTGGCGGAGGGTTCGGCTGACTCCCTTCATTGCGTTCCGGATTCTGACGCATTGGCGGAGCCATCCTGAAGAGGGTGACATCCGTTAGCATCTTGATAGACAAATAGACAAGTTGAATCAACGGATAGAAATTGCAACATATAGTCTTCACAATAAACATTCGAACGAGGATGAACGAATGAATTCCATAGTAAATCATCACACTTCCATTAAGGTGAGAAGCCACTTGATAAAGGATTGATGAATAAAATAAAAAGGTATGAGTGGAACAAATAAGTGGTAAGGATTACCCAATCACAAACCAAATATCTGCGGGAAGAAATGCTAAGAGCTACATGAATCCCACCTATAAACTCCCGAAACTTTCTGGTTATGCAATCTGGTGTTGGGGATATAGGGGACACAAAATATATCACTCAAACTAGCAATCCCTAGATCCAGTTGTATCCATCCGTCAACACATAACCAAGAAACCTTCGGAAATCGTGTACCTCAACCTTCGAAAAGCATCCGTTATACGAGTTATGGCAATACTCCCGAACTCCCGCCCCAGTACTGGGTGGCGTCGAGGTGATCTCACCAACAACTGCATAAAAGAGATTTTTTATGTCGGCGAAACTCGGGTATTCCAGAACTGCAACGATAAAATTGTGACGACAACACCTCGGAGCTCAACTCCCCGGGACACTGCCACAACCCCTAAATGTCTGGAGGCACCAAGAACAATGTTCTCATCACAAAACCATCGGAACGATTCCAAGATACCCGCGTGATCCTAAATTTTTTTTAGTGAAATTTGAGGAGAGAAGAGTCAAAACTTCTAGGTCAGGAGGCCTCACCAGAGCGACGAAGGGACTGAGGAGTAAAAAGAATCCTACTCTCCGATATATATAATCCTAAGACTCAAAACATTTTTGTTCTAGACTCAACAACGCCAGCGATTCGATCAAGCAGGGGGCTCCTAAGTCGGGGATGGCTCTGATTACCAACTTGTAACACCCACGATGCGGCTATATCTCCCACGTGTCGATGCACGACTTAGAGGCATAACCGCACTGTGGTTTTGCCGCAAGAAGGGTCATCTTCACACAATCCCATGTAATGAACAAGAATGGGATAACGAGAGTTGGCTTACAATCGCCACTTCACACAATACATAAATTAATTCATATATCATCCAAAATCCACACATAGACCGACTACGGTCAAATCCAAATGAAAATAAGATAACCCCAAATGCTAGATCCCCGATCGTCCCAACTGGGCTCCACTACTGATCATCAGGAAACGAAACATAGTAACGACCACGTTCCTCGTCGAACTCCCACTTGAGCTCGGTTGCGTCATCTGCACTGGTATCGTCGGCACCTGCAACAGTTTTGGTAGAATCTGTGAGTCACGAGGACTCAGCAATCTCACACCTGCGAGATCAAGACTATTTAAGCTTATAGGAAAGGATGGTGTAATGAGGTGGAGCTGCAGCAAGCACTAAGCATATGGTGGCTAACATACGCAAATGAGAGCGAGAAGAGAAGCAACGCAACAGTCGCAAAGCTAGACATGATCAAGAAGTGATCCTGAAACTACTTACGTTCATGCATAACTCAAACCGTGTTCACTTCCCGGACTCCGCCGAGAAGAGACCATCACGGCTACACACACGGTTGATGTATTTTAATTAAGTCAAGTGACAAGTTCTCAACAATCGGACATTAACAAATTCCCATCTGCCTCAAAACCGCGGGCACGGCTTTCGAAAGATAATACCATCCAGGTGTGTCCCAACTTAGCCCATTATAAGCTCTCACGGTCAACGAAGGATAAACCTTCTCCCGAGAAGACCCGATCAGTCTCGGAATCCCGGTTTACAAGACATTTCGACAATGGTAAAACAAGACCAGCAAAGCCGCCCGAATGTGCCGACAAATCCCGATAGGAGCTGCACATATCTCGTTCTCAGGGCACACCGGATGACCAGTCCGTACAACTAAAACCAGGCCTCAAGTTTCCCCGAGGTGGCGCTGCAAAGGGCTCTAGTTTGGACCAGCACTCAGAGGAACACTGGCCCGGGGGTTTAAATAAAGATGACCCTCGGGCTCGCGAAAACCCAAGGGAAAAAGGCTTAGGTGGCAAATGGTAAAACCAAGGTTGGGCCTTGCTGGAGGAGTTTTATTCAAGGCGAACTGTGAAGGGGTCCCATAAATCACCCAACCGCGTAAGGAGCGCAAACTCAAGGAACATAATACCGGTATGACGAAAACTAGGGCGGCAAGAGTGGAACAAAACACCAGGCATAAGGCCGAGCCTTCCACCCTTTACCAAATATATAGATGCATTAATTAAATAAGAGATATTGTGATATTCCAAAAATATCCATGTTCCAGCATGGAACCAACTTGAACGGACGCTGCGCGCGCTGGCGCCCGCCTGGTAGCATGCGTCATGGCTCACGTCATGAGGGCCTCGTGAGGTTTGCCCGCCTTGATATCTCCGCTCCTCGTGAGCCTGCCTGGCTAGGCTACTCCAGAGGAGGTCTTGCGTCGTCCGCCTCGCGAGGGTCTTGGATGCCTTGTTGATGAAGACGGGCCGTACGGCCTGCTTGCTCAGCCACGCCATGGGCCGCAGGCAGGCAACTCTGGGGACCCCCATTCCCAGAACGCCGTAAGCGAATATAGTAGGCATGTTATGAGATGCAGAACATGATAGATCCAAATTTGTAGGCACAGAAACCACTTTTGATGGGGAAGGATGAATCTATCGGATCAAAAAGGCAGTAAAAGTGAGATTTAATTACCACACGAAGAACTGCTAGACGGAGTAGAGAGGAGGCCGACCAGTTCGATCTTCCGTGCCCTAACTTGGCGACGGAAGACACCTACGGTGACGGCGGAGGAGACGAGGTCCGCGGCCAGCGTGAGGACGGCGTCGGTGAGGTCACGGCAGCTAAGCCCTTCGTCGCCGGCGTCGTCGAGAGCTAGCGGTGGCGCTAGGGTTTCTCGAGGTGGAGAGGTGGAAGAAGGATTTTGACTGCGATGAGATGTGTATTTATAAGGAAAGGGATGGCACAACGCAATTACACAGGTGCCCCTGGCGGTTCACATCTGAACGACACGTGGCGAACATGCAACACATTGGAAGTTGTTCCATGTTCCCACGCACGCCTGGACTGTTGGGTGGTCGTTCCGGCTTCTCCGGGTGTCAAGCAATATGGATAAAGCTTTTAAAACTGATTCAATCTTTGCCGCTGTATCTTCTGCTGACAAGAACGCAGAGAAGACATTCGACGGTTTCAATAGAATGCATATGATTTGGATAGATAGAGTTTAAGGTAGAAGCATAGAAGAGGTTAGGGTCCGATCACATTCACTTAGTCCAAAAGATTCAAACAAGAAGACATAGCTATAAGTGAATGCTGTAGAGGACAGAACACAATATATATATATATATATATATATATATATATATATATATATATATATATATATATATATATATATATATATATATGAGTAAGACCAAATCAACATTGTAAAGATAATCATGAATTCAAATCAATGTTGAAAACAAATCAAATGCGAAGACTTTGCAATTGTAATGCCAAGAGAAACACTTCAAACAAGTGTTTGGTGGTGGCGTTACCCACCGTATAGGAAGTATTAGACCCAGACATGGCGCACAATTATCGTGGCGCTCCGAAGTCAAATTCCGCATTAATGTATTCACACTCAGAGTGTAAGTCTTCATTGATTGAAGATATACGTTACTTGGTGTGTTGTACATCTAAGTCATCAATATGCATAAGTGTTAGGATGTGTGCCTAATCACAGGACATTTGAGGATTCCAAGATATTTAGCTCACACCGCAACTTGCAAAACCTTTTCTCATCCAAGGGCTTTGTGAAGATATCTGCCAATTGCTCTTCAGTGTTGACGTGAATGATATCAATATCTTCCTTCATAACGTAATCTCTGAGAAAGTGATGATGAATTTCAATGTGCTTTGTCCTCGAGTGCTGAACTGGGTTGTTGGCAATCTTGATGGAGCTTTCATTGTCGCAATAGAGTGGCACATGCTTCAAGTGGACACCATAGTCCTTGAGAGTTTGCTTCATCCATAGAAGCTGAGCATAGTAAGATCCAGCAGCAATGTATTCAGATTCAGTAGTGGAGAGAGACACACAGTTCTGCTTCTTTGAAGACCAACAGACAAGTGATCGTCCCAGAAAGTGACATGTGCCTGATGTAGACTTGCGATCCACCTTGTCACCAGCATAATCAGCATCCGAGAATCCAACTAGATCAAGCTCCGAGCCCTTTGGATACCATAATCCTAGTGTTGGGGTGTAAGCCAAATATCGAAGAATTCGCTTCACAGCTAAGTGATGTGATTCCTTTGGTGCCGCTTGGAATCGGGCACACATGCAAACACTAACCATGATATCTGGCCTAGATGCACATAAATAAAGTAAAGAACCAATCATGGAGTGGTATACCTTTTGATCAAACTCTTTACCATTGGCGTCGGGACTCAGATGACTTTTGGTTGGCATTGGCGTCGTGTATCCTTTGCAGTCTTGCATTCCAAACTTCTTCAGGCAGTCTTTGAGGTATTTCTCTTGAGATATGAAGATGTCGTTGCTTTGCTGACGAATTTGAAGACCTAGGAAGAATTGCATCTCACCCATCATGGACATCTGATATTGCTCTTGCATCATGTGTCCAAACTCATCACTGTATCTCTTGTCAGTGCAGCCGAAGATAATGTCATCCACATAGATTTGGCACACAAATAGTTCTCCATCATATGTCTTCGTGAAGAGTGTAGGATCTAGAGAACCAGGTTTGAAGCCTTTGCTCTTCAGGAAGTCTTTGAGTGTGTCATGCCAAGCACGAGGGGCTTTTTTGAGGCCATACAGTGCCTTGTTGAGCTTGTATACCATATCAGGATGTTTTGGATCTTCAAAGCCAGGTGGTTGTGCAACATACACTTCTTCTTCAATCTTGCCATTGAGAAAGGCACTCTTCACATCCATTTGATACAGAAGGATGTTGTGATGGTTGGCATAGGCTAGCAGTATGCGAATGGCTTGAAGCCTAGCCACCGGAGCAAATGTTTCATTGAAGTCAATTCCTTCAACTTGAGTGTATCCTTGAGCAACGAGATGAGCCTTGTTTCTGACAACTTGACCATGCTCATCTTGCTTGTTGCGATATATCCATTTGGTGCCTATTATGTTGTGCTTGCGAGGATCAGGACGCTTGACTAATTCCCACACATTGTTCAGCTTGAACTGTTGAAGCTCTTCTTGCATAGCTTGAATCCATTCAGGTTCCATGAAGGCTTCAGCAACTTTCTTGGGTTCTGATATTGAGACAAATGCAAAGTGCCCACAGAAATTTGCTAGCTGTGTTGCTCTTGAACGAGTGAGTGGACCTAGTGCATTGATGCTATCAATTATCTTCTCAATCTGTACTTCATTTGCAACACGAGGATGAACTGGACGAAGATTTTGCTCTTGCTGATCATTGTCTTCATTTGGAGGATTGGCTTCAGGCTGAGCATTGTCTTCAGTTTGATTAGGCGCAGAAATGATAAATTCCTCTTCAGCCTGTGCCTCAGAAGGTATGATCTCTCCAGTACCATAAGTTTAATTGATTCAACTTCATCTAGGACATTTGGCAGGTGCTCTCTTTGCGAGCCGTTAGTCTCATCGAACCGCACATCCATAGTTTCAACCACTTTATAGTAAAAGAGGTTGAAGACTCTGTAGGAGTGCGAATCCTTTCCGTAACCAAACATAAAGCCTTACAGTGCTTTCGGTGCAATTTTTGAAGTGCGATGTGGATCCTTGATCCAGCACCTGGCACCAAATACTCTGAAGTAGCTTACATTTGGCTTCTTACCAGTTAGGAGCTCATAGGAAGTCTTCTTCAGAAGCTTGTGGAGATAAACACGGTTGATGACATGGCATGCAGTATCAATGGCTTTGGGCCAGAACTTTCTTGGAGTCTTGTATTCATCATGCATCGTCCGAGCCATCTTGATGAGTGTCCGGTTCTTGCGCTCCACGATGCCATTTTGCTGAGGTGTGTATGGAGCAGAGAACTCATGAGTGATGCCTAATGTATCAAGGTAAAGATCAAGGTCAGTGTTCTTGAACTCTGTGCCGTTGTCACTTCTGATGTGCTTGATCTTGACGCCATAGTTCGTCATGGCACGATTGGCAAAGCGTCTGAAGACATGCTGCACTTCATTCTTGTAGAGGATTATATGCACCCATGTATATCTTGAATAATCATCAACAATGACGAAACCATAGAGGCAAGCAGTGGTAGTGAGAGTAGAGTAGTGAGTAGGTCCAAAGAGATCCATATGAAGCAGCTCGAAGGGTTGAGATGTAGTCATGATTGTCTTCGAGGGATGCTTGGCCCTCGTCATCTTTCCAGCTTCGCAGGCACCGCACAGATGATCCTTCTTGAACTTGACGCCCTCGATGCCTACGACGTGTTTCTTCTTCGCGAGAGTGTGCAAGTTCCTCATGCCAGCATGCCCTAGCCTTCGATGCCAAAGCCAGCACTCTGAAGCTTTTGCTAGAAGACATACGGCCAACTGTGGTCCTGCTGAGAAATCTACCATGTACAAATCATCTTTCCGGTACCCTTCAAAGACTAGAGACTTGTCAGATTCCATTAGAACAAGGCAACGATATTTTCCAAATATCACAATCATGTTCAAATCACAAAGCATTGAGACAGACATTAAGTTGAAACTCACGGATTCAACAAGCATCATTTTATCCATGTGTTGATCCTTTGAGATTGCAACTCTACCTAGACCCAATACCTTGCTTTTACCAGTGTCAGCAAATGTGATGTGGCTCTTGTCAGATGGACGTAGTGTTGAATCCATCAAAAGACTTCGATCACCAGTCATGTCGTTAGTGCATCCAGTGTCCATAATCCATTCTGAAGCATGTGGTGTCATACCCTACAGTACAGTTAGGGGGATAGGCTTCACCACGAGTATTGTGAAGGATAAACATTTGACGGACAAGAGGATTATCAAAGCTCAGATCAAGGTTAGGACTGATAGGATGATTGGCAAGCGATTCAGGAATGAAATACATAGTAAGACCATTTGGGCATTTTATCTTGCGCCCCACAAGATGTTTTAGGTCCCCAGCATAAGCATCGGACGCCTTTGATTTCAGGCTGGAGACCTTTCCCTACAAAAGAAAGTTAATTTTTCTTAACCACCCACATTTTCAGGGGTGGCTTAGAAGCAATGAGTCTAAGTGCAGCATATGAGAACATTGGCTTTGGAGACCTAGCAAATAGCCTTGCAGGAGGTGAATAATACTCATATGAATAGGAAGAAAAGTTCTTAGTTTTATGAACATAGCAGTTTGAATAAACACGCTCATATTCATGAGTCTGAGTATGATTTCCCTGCAAAACATTGGCGGTAGGGTGACTCAGTTGAGTCCTCTGTCTGTATGAAGCCTTTGGGCCATATGAAGCCTTTGGTCTAGGGTTTGTCTTCTTCGTTTGTGGTGTCATGATAACATTCACAGGAAGATTCTTAAGACACCTTTTGGGCAACCAGATCTTCTTTATAGGCGGTCCATTCCTGCAGTTGGTACCAATATACCTGGCAAACACTTCACCATTCTGATTCTTAAACAGTTTATAGTTTGCATCAAAGGATTCATCAATGACAATTGGGTTAGCACAAGTGAAGCCAGATAAGGTGGATGGGTCCACTGAAGGTTCCTTTGCCCAACACCCTCTTTCCCAGGGTTTCGGTTAAGAATCTACTTTTTGAGGACATCACATAGTGTCTGATGCCCTTTGAGACTTTTGTACATCCCTGTCTCAAGCAATGTCTTCAACCTAGCATTTTCATCAGCAATAGTGGTGGTATCCTCAGCAGAGGGGTTAGTTACCACATCAGCAGTTGAAGATATTACAACAGTAGAACATTCAGCAACAGAAGTAGCGTTATCACGCTCAAGGCATTTTAGACATGGTGGTTCAAATCCTTCCTGAGCGGGACTGATCTGTTGAGCGCGAAGTGACTCGTTTTCTTTTTGAAGATCTTCGTGAACTGCTCTCAATTTCTCAAGTTCTTGCTTCCTTTGAAGATAATCATAGGAAAGCTTTTCATGAGTTGTTGAGAGCGTTTCATGACGACTTTCAAGTTCCTCATACTTAATACGAAGATTTTTTATGTCTTCAATTAAGGACTGAGATCGGGTCATTTCCGCGTCCAACAGGTCATCGCTTTTGTCTTTGCAGTTTTTGAATATGTTCCATAGCTTTCTGTTGTTCAGTTGCAATTTTAGCAAGTGTTTTGTAGCTGGGTTTGGATTCACAGTCAGAGTCATCTTCACTTGATGTTTGAAAGTAAGCATCGCGTGAGTTGACCTTGGCACCATGTGCCATGAAGCAGTAGGTGGGAGCGGAGTCGTCCTTGTCATTAGCATCAGCGTTGTCGATGGAGCCATTGTCTTTAGTGTTGAAGATGGACTTGGCAACGTAGGCTGTAGCTAGAGCCAGACTTGCAACGCCAGAGTCGGACTCCTCCTCAGACTCCACCTCCGCCTCCTCAGAAGCAGACTCCTCCTCTGAATCCATCTCCTTGCCAACAAAAGCACGAGCCTTGCCAGATGAGCTCTTCTTATGTGATGAAGACTTGGAGGAAGACTTGGAACAAGACTTTGAGGATTTCTTCTTCTTCTTGTAATCAGAATCATATTCCTTTCTCTTCTTCTTCTTGTTCTTCTTCTTGTTCTCATTGTCCCATTGTGAACACTTAGAGATGTAGTGACCAGGTTTCTTGCACTTGTGGCATGTTCTCTTCTTGTGGTCATGAGTGGAAGCTTCATCATTTCTCGAGCTGGATCTTGAAGACTTTTTGAATCCTTTCTTCTTGGTGAATTTCTGGAACTTCTTCACAAGCATAACAAGCTCCTTTCCAACGTCTTCAGGATCCCCAAAACTGCAGTCAGATTCTTCTTCAGATGAGGAAACAACCTTTGCCTTCAAAGCGCGAGTTCGGCCATAGTTGGGACCATAGATGTCTCTTTTCTCACATAGCTGAAACTCATGTGTGTTGAGCCTCTCAAGTATGTCAGACGGATCGAGTGTCTTGAAGTTAGGGCGTTCTTGAATCATCAGGGCTAGGGTGTCAAACGAGCTGTCAATTGATCTTAGGAGTGTCTTGACGATTTCATGCTTGGTCATCTCAGTGGCGCCGAGAGCATGGAGCTCATTTGTGATATCAGTGAGGCGATCAAACGTGAGCTGGACATTCTCATTGTCATTTCTCTTGAAGCGGTTGAAGAGGTTGCAAAGGACACTGATCCTTTGATCTCTCTGGGTTGAGATGCCTTCGTTGACCTTGGAGAGCCAGTCCCAGACTAGCTTCGACGTTTCCAGAGCACTCACACGGCCATACTGTCCTTTGGTCAGATGACCACAGATGATGTTCTTGGCAGTAGAATCCAGTTGAACGAACTTCTTGACATCACCAGGGGTGACACCTTCACCAGTCTTGGGAACGCCGTTCTTGATGACATACCATAGATCGACATCAATGGCTTCAAGATGCATGCGCATCTTATTCTTCCAGTAGGGGTAATCAGTGCCATCGAAGACAGGGCACGCAGCAGAGACTTTGATTATCCCTGTAGTCGACATAGCTAAAACTCCAGGTGGTTAAACCGAATCACACAGAACAAGGGAGTACCTTGCTCTGATACCAATTGAAAGTGCTAGTTATCGACTAAAGGGGGGTGAATAGGCGATTTTTATGAAAGTCTTCAAAACATGGGAGTTTCGAAGACAAACAATATAAATGAACCTATTGACATGCAGCGGAAGGTAGACTACACTAGACAAGCCATAGTCAAGCAAGTAATGAAGCTAAAGCACGAAGACTATTAGCAGCTAGGTAGTATGGATCAGGATGGAAGATAGTATGAAGCCAAACAACAATAGTCGTCACACAGTGAAGTCAAAAGATAATTCAAGCAGGTAATGACTTCACGAAGACAAACTAAAAGTAAAGAGAGGGAGAAGATAGAACCAGTTGCTTGGTGAGGACAGTGATTTGTTGGACCAGTTCCAGTTGCGGTGACAACTGTACGTCTGGTTAGGGAGGCTGAGATTCAACTCAGAAGACCGCGTCTTCACCTTATTCCCCTTGAGCTAAGGACACTTAGTCCTCGCCCAATCACTCTGGTAAGTCTTCAAGGTAGACTTCCAAACTTTCACAGACTTCGTTCACCGGCAATCCACAATGACTCTCGGATGCTCAGAACGCGACGCCTAACCGGCTGGAGGATTCACAGTCCTCAAGTGTAACAACTCTTCAGGTCACGCAGACAGAAATACTTCGGTGATGCCAAACACTCTTTGGGCTTTGTTTGTTTTGGTCTTTGTCCTCGCAAGGATCTCTCTCAAATGCTTCGGTGGTGGGTTGCTCTCAAACGACAAAAGCCGTGCACTAACTCTGAGCAACCACCAATTTATGGTGTAGGGGGTGGGCTATTTATAGCCACTAGGCAACCCGACCTGATTTGTCCGAAATGACCCTGGGTCACGAAGGAACTGACACGTGTCCAACGGTCAGATTTCAAACACACGCGGCATCTTGACTTGGGCTACAAGTAAAGCTGACTTATCCGACTCTGGATAGATTTGCTCTCATTGTCTTTGCTCGAAGACATAGGATTTGGTTGAGCATCACTTCAGTCACTCTAACTTTGTTCACTTGGACCCCACTTAACAGTACGGTGGTTCCTATGACTCAACAAAGAAGAAAAGGAAACTATGAAACAACTATGTCTTCGCACTCCATAGTCTTCACGTGAATGTCTTCTCGAGTCATAATCTTCGTTGTGAATATCTTCGCATACCACCATTGACTTCAATGTCTTCACACATTTTTAGGGGCCATCTCCGGTAGGTAAACCGAATCAATGAGGGACTACTACCTGTGTTATCCTGCAATTCTCACAAACACATTAGTCCCTCAACCAGGTTTGTCGTCAATACTCCAAAACCAACTAGGGGTGGCACTATATGCACTTACAGTCTCCCCCTTTTTGGTGATTGATGACAAACTGGTTGAAGTTTTCAACGGGGATAAAAGTATGTGAAAGTGTAAAGGATTGAGGTATTGTCTTCGTAAGTAGAAAAAGGCTCCCCCTGAAGATGTGCATATAAGAGTTTTGCTTTGGAATGCAAATGCACATGGCAGGTTGTACTTGTGGAAATCCTCTTCAACTTATGAAGAAAATTCATCATGCATGATAAGGATATAACAAGGATAATGACATGCATAATGAAAAATGGACGTCTGCAAAATGACTTCGTGCGGAATTTATCATCGCATCACAGAATAGCAGAAAAAGTAGAAGACGACCATCAAGTTTAAGTGTTACAACTCAAAGAACCAAATGTATCAAAAGCGAGAGTTGTAAGCACTTGGCAAAAGTATAGCAACCACCCATATGGACCCGCTTGAAGACTATCAACTCATATGCTTCTCCCCCTTTTTCCAGTAAGGACCAAAAAGGTTTGAAGACATAGAGCCTCTACTCGTTCCCAAGAGGAGTAGGTGAAGCAGCAGGGTCGTCGTTGAGGTTCGGTGGTGCAGAGGTACTTGGTGCAGTGTCGATATGCGATGACGTTGTAGTCGGCGAAGTAGCATCATCTTCATCATCGATGACTCTTGCATTGACAGTTACCGTAGAGGAGGAGTACTCAGAATCTTCGAGTGAGGGAGTTCGATGCAATACAACATTCCTGGGAGGAGTGGAATCAAATTTGAATCGTTCTGTGAAGCAATTTTGTTGAAGATCATCTTCAGAGCTCATCAATGTCAGACTCTTCCATGACCGCCGACAGGTTTCATGAGAGACAAATGCATTCTTGGTGGCAAGGTTGCGAATGTGATTAACATCCACCAATGCGGAGGAAGTTTATTACATTTTTACAAATATCTGTCGATTAACTGCTATTAACTGATGGTCTTCTATGTATATCTAGACATCATCAGAACATTAAGGTAAAACTCTTCCTTGTTTTTATGTAGCCTAGGATTGCATATTTAGACATTCAGTACAATGCATGTTGCTATGTGATACGTCTCCAACGTATCTATAATTTTTTATTGTTCCATCCTATTATATTATCAATCTGGGATGTTTTATATACATTTACTAGAAACTTTATATCATTTTTTGACTAACCTATTAACTTAGTGCCCAGTGCCAGTTGCTGTTTTTGCTTTTTTTTTTACTTTATAGAATATCAATACCAAACAAAGTCCAAATGCCACGAAATTTTTTGGAGATTTTTTCCAGGCAAGAAGACACCCAAGAAGCTTCTGGAGGCCATGAGAGGATGCTCATGGGGCCCACTAGGCACCAGGGCGTGCCAGGGGCCTTAGGCACGCCTTGGTGGGTAGTGGGGCCTATGGGCACCATATTGACCTACCTCCGGCTCTACAAATACTCTAAAATACTAAAAAACCCTAGGGGAGTCGACAAAATACTTTTTCCACCGCCACAAGTTCTAGAACCACGAGATCCAATCTAGAGGCCTTTTCTGACACTCTGCCGGAGGGGGCAACGATCACGGAGGGGTTCTTCATCATCCTTGTTGCCCCTCCGAGGATGAGTGAGTAGTTTACCACAGACCTATAGGTCCGTAGTTAGTAGCTAGATGTCTTCTTCTCTCTTTTTTTATCTTCATTACAATGCTCTCCTCGATGTTCTTGGAGATCTATTTGTTGTAACTCTTTTTTGCGGTGTGTTTTGTTGGGATCCGGTGAATCATGAGTTTATGATCAGATCTATCCATGAATATTATTTGAGTCTTCTTTGAACTCTTTTATGCATGATTGTTATAGCCTCGTATTTCTTCTCCGATTTATTAGTTTGGTTTGACCAGCTAGATTGATTTATCTTGCCATGGGAAGAGGTGCTTTATGATGGGTTCGATCTGGCGGTGCACAATCTCAGTGACAGAATGAGACATGAGACGCACGTATTGTTGCTATTAAGGGTAACAAGATGGGGTTTATTCATACGTGAGTTTATATTGTCTACATCATGTCATCGTTCTTATTGCATTACTCCATTTTTCCATGAACTTAATACACTAGATGCATGCTGGATAGCCATTGATGTTTGGAGTAATAGTACTAAATGCAGGGAGGAGTAGGTCTACTAATCTTGGACGTGATGCCAATATACATGATCATTGCCTGGGATATCATCATAATTATTTGCTTTTCTGTCAATTGCCCAACAGTAATTTGTTTACCTATCGTATGCTATTTTTTCGAGAGAAGACTCTAGTGAAAACTATGGCCCCCGGGTCTATTTTCTATGATATTAAAACCAAAAATACCTTGCTGCAATTTTTCTTTATTTATTTTATTTTTTATTTTTGGTAGATCTATTTATCAAAACCTACACAATTTAATCTATCTCAATACCGTCGAGGGATTGACAACCCCTCTACGCGTTGGGTTGCGAGTATTTGTTGTTTGTGTGCAGGTCCTGTTTACATAGCGTTGCTTGGTTCTCCTATTAGATTGATAACCTTGGTTTCATAACTGAGGGAAATACTAACCTCAGCTGTGATGTATCATCCCCTCCTCTTCAGGGAAATACCAACGCGGATTACAAGTAGCAGGAAGAATTTCTAGCGCCATTGCAGGGGAGACATCATCAACATCTATCAAGTACCTATGCATAAACTCCCATCTCATTGCAGTTACTTTATTTTCCATTTGCCTCTCGTTTTCATTTCCCCCAGTTCTAAAACGTTTTATCAAAAAACACAAAAATGTTTTACTTTGTTGCTTTGCTTTATTGTTTGGCATAATTGTATGTTTATTGGAAATCAGAAACAAAAAGCTTATGGATCCTCACCCACTTGCTAATCATTTTAAAAGATCCAATTATGATGAACCAATTGCTAGTGAGTTGAGTGCACTATATTATATTTATGAATTTTTGCTTGAAATTCGTGAATCTAAAAATTGTGATGAAGTGTCAAAAGAAGAAATTCATAAAGCGGTTCACGATAGCTCCTTGAAAAGCATGATTACAATAATGTTATTATAAATTCTATTAATGTCAATTGTGTAAATAATATGCAAAACCCCAAGCTTGGGGAGCTAATTTTGCTATGTCCACTACTTATTGTAATGATCATGATTGGGGTGATTCTTCTTATGATCTTAAAAATTTATTTAAGCCACATGATGAATATGATATTGATAATAGTGTTTGCAATCATACTGAAACTGGGTTTGGAAGAGTGTCAACTCAAGGTAACAATGATCCCACTACTTTGGAGAATGATCAATCTTATGATTTTTTTGATAAAACTGGGCTTGTAGAGGTTATGACTTTATTTGATGATAATCCCACTATTTTGGAAGAGTGTCAACTTTGCATGCATGTGGATCATGAAGAGATTATTTTATGTGATACTTATATTGTTGAATTTGATTATGGTCTACATGTAATTATTATGAGAGAGGAAAATATGGTTGTAGAAATTTTCATGTTACTAAATCACCTCTCTTTGCATTGGAATTATAAATGTTTCCTTCTTCCTATTTGCATATGTTAGAAATTGCTTGTCTTGATAAACAAATTCCCTATAAAATGCCTATCCATAGGAAGTATTTTAGACTTAAACTTGTTTTTCACATGCTTTATGATGCTCTCTTTGTGCTTTAATTTTTTGTCTTTCATGTCAGCATCATTAAAATTATCAACACCTAGCTAAAAGGTTTTAAGTAAAAGCGCTTCTTGGGAGACAACCCATTATTTTTCTTTTCTGTTTTATGTGTGCACAAAATTATGCTTCTCTTAAGATTGTGTTTTTATGATTTAATTAGTGTTTGTGCCAAGTAAAGACTTTAGGGTGGTTTGGGCGAAAGTTGACTTGATCATGTTGGAAAATAGAAACTTTTACGCCCAGTAGCAGAATTATTAAAAATCACTGGAGTGACGGAAAATTCTGATTTTTTTACACATGATTGATATACAAATTGCCTATGTTCTCCTAATTTTTAAGGATTTTTGGATTTACATAAGTAGGGTTAAAGTTTAGATTACTACAATCTATTCTGTTTTTGACAGATTCTGTTTTCGTTGCATTGTGGGCTTATTTTGATGAATCGATGGATTGTATCGGGGGGGTATAAGCCAGGTAAAGTTAGAATATAGTAGGTATAATGCCATAATAAAATATGAATGGGTTTAAAACAGTACTTAAAGTGGTGATTTGCTTTTTTATACTAACGGATCTCATGAAGGTTTTATTAAGTTTTGTGTGATTGAAGTTTTCATGTTTTCGGTGAGATCACGATGGATGAAGGAATAAGGAGTGGCAAGAGCCTAAGCTTGGGGATTCCCATGGAACCCCAAGGAAATATTCAAGGACTCCCAAGCAACTAAGCTTGGGGATGCCTCGGAAGGCATCCCCTCTTTCTTCTAATGACCATCGGTAATTTTACTTGGAGCTATATTTTTATTTGTCACATATCGTGAGTTTTGCTTGGAGCATCTTGTATTATATGAGTCTTTGCTTTTTAGTATGTCGCAATCATCCTTGTTGGACACACCTATTTGAGAGAGCCATAATGATACTATGATTTTTTAGAATTGCTCTATGTGCTTCACTTAAATTTTTTGAGCTAGGCAATTGCTCTATGTGCTTCACTTAAATATTTTTGAGCACGGTGGTGGTTTAAATTTTGAAGAAACACTCTCATACTTCACTTAGATTATTTTGAGAGTTAGTAAATTTTGAAGAAATATGCCCTCATGCTTCACTTATATTATTTTGAGAGTTAAAAAAGGAAATTATTTTGAAGAAATTTATGCTCTCGTACTTCACTTAAATTTATTTGAGAGCTTGTTAGTAGCAATGGTAATATATGAATTTAGTCCCAAAGCGATAGATATTCAAGAGGGATATAATAAAAACTTTTATGGAGATCATTGGATATTATAAACTTGATTCCTTGCAATAGTTTTGCAATATGGTTATAGTAATATGTGAGTCGTGTTGGTGAGTAATTATGCTTTAGTAAGAATATTGATGTTAAGGTTTGTGCTCCCTATGCAAGCACGAAAGTCAATAGTTTTGCAATCACTGGTGCGCGTCGGTGCTATACAAACGCGGTTTTAACCCCTTTCCGCGACGGCATTTGGAACCGCCGCCTAGTGAGTGACGACGATAGGGGGGTCCTTCCCACATGACCTAGAAACCGTCGAGGATAGGGAGCCTTGATGCATACAGTTGTCCCTATATAACCGTTTCTGATATCTCGAATATCCCAAATGCTTCATCCTTGCAACTCGTTTGTGCTCGCATTGACATTGCAGTCGGAGTTTTGTGGTTTTACCTAAAACCAGGCAGATTCCAGGCACGGGAGTTTTCCACGCAGATTCCAGGCACGGGAGTTTTACGATGCCTGACACATCACAAATAGTTCATGATTATAAACCGTGTACGATAGGTAGACAATCACACACATTTAGCTTTCCCGCACCGTATGTGATAGTGTCTGACATCACACAAGCTTTGCAAACGGCAAATGTGTGCATTGTTACACACGTTTCCTCTCGGTGAACCATGTCAGATTATGATGTGTATCGCACACGCTGTGCTTTATTAACCGTGTGCGCCATAATGACCTGCACACCGTAATTTCGCCCTAATTTAATTATTGTTATTTAAAATCGTACCTAATTTAAACTTGAAAGCAGGCTATAGCTTTATTCATATCCATGCATTATTCGATCAATAGGTACATATGTTTAAACAACCAATGCATTAGTTCAAACAACCAATGCATTATTAAATCCATAGGTACATACGTTTAAGAATTACATAAGCACCAAATAAAGAATGATGAACCAGGGTTCTATACTTGTACTATTCAGATGGTAAAGAAAGAGGCGACAGACATTCCGGTTGCTGAACAAGGTGAAGCGGAATGGCCCTATTGTGCTCTCCTGGATGTAGAAGGCATGCAGAACTCTAGTCCAACCCCTTGTGATGGATGGCCGCCAATCATGTAGTTTGAGAGGTAATCTTGAGTAAACTGCTTCAGGATCAACTGCAAAAGAAAAAAGATTCAAAAATTGTCATCTAACACAACTCATTACGGGCAGTAAAAAGAAGGCTACAAGGTTCTTACTTACCATCCTGCAGTTCACTATTGTCTTGCATAAAGTGTAAACAAATAGTTCGATTGACGTGTTTGGACCCATCTTAATAACATTCTTTATCAGTTTCTGATAACCCACAAGTATAGGGGATCAATTGTAGCCTCTTTCGATAAGTAAGAGTGTCGAACCCAACGAGGAGCTAAAGGTAGAACAAATATTCCCTCAAGTTCTATCGACCACCGATACAACTCTACGCACGCTTAACGTTCGCTTTACCTAGAACAAGTATGAAACTAGAAGTACATTGTAGGTATTTTTGGATAAGTTTGCAAGATAATAAAGAGCACGTAAATAAAAAGTAGGGTCTGTTTAGATAAAGAAACAATAAAGTTAGTATAGAGAGTGTGGAAAAGTGGTGGTAGGAGATGCGAAATTGTCCCTAAGCAATTGACTACTTTACTAGACCGATAGCAAGTTTTATGTGGGAGAGGCCACTACTAGCATGTCATCCCTGACTTGGAATTCTATGCACTTATGATTGGAACTATAAGCAAGCATCCGCAACTACTAACGTTCATTAAGGTAAAACCCAACCATGGCATTAAGATATATTGGTCCCCCTTCAATCCTGTATGCACCAATTTCTATGCTAGGTTGAAGCTTCTGTCACTCTTGCCCTCCAATACATAGTCCTATCAACATACAACTAACCCTATGGTGCGATCCACACGCGCGCTCATATGATGGGCACCAAAGGACAACAACATAACCACAAGCAAATTAAACCAATCATAGCAATTCACCAATTACCGATAGGACAATGAAAATCTACTCAGACATCATAGGATGGAAACACATCATTGGATAGTAATATGAAGCATAAAGCACCATGTTCAAGTAGAGGGTACAGCGGGTTGCGGGAGAGTGAACCACTGTAGATAGATGGGGGAAGGTGATGAAGATGTTGGTGAAGATGACGGAGGTGTTGGTGTAGATTGCGGTGACGATGATGGCCCCGGTGGCGTTCCGGCGCTACCGGGAGAGAGGGGGAGAGAGCCCCCTTCTTCTTATTCTTCCTTGACCTTCTCCCTAGATGGGAGAAGGGTTTCCCCTCTGGTCCTTGGCTTCCATGGCATGGGAGGGGCGAGAGCCCCTCCGAGATTGGATTTGTCTCTCTATCTCTCTCTGTTTCTGCGTTCCCTGATTCTGCCCTTTCACCGTTACTTAAATTCCCGGAGATGCGTAACTGCGATTGGGTTGAAATTTGGACATGATTTTTATCCAGATATTGGCTTTCTTGCAGCGAAAGAAGGGCACCAACCGCCTTACGGGGTGTCCACGAGGGCCCAGGGCGCGCCCCTCACCCTCATGGGCCCCTCGGGCATCGTCTCGCGTTGATTCCACTTCCCAAAATTCACATATGTTCCAAAATAAATCTCCATCAGTTTTTATCCTGTTTGGACTCTGTTTGATATGGATTTTCTGCGAAACAAAAAACATGCAACAAATAGGAACTGGCACTGGGCACTTGATCAATATGTTAGTCCCAAAAATAGTATAAAAAGTTGCCAAAAGTATGTAAAAGTTGTAGAATATTGGCATGGAACAATAAAAAATTATAGATACGACGGAGACATATCAGCATCCCCAAGCTTAATTCCTGCTCGTCCTCAAGTAGGTAAATGATAAAAAAGATAATTTTTGATGTGGAATGCTACCTAGCATAATCTTGATCACATAATCTAATCATGGCATGAATATTAAGACACGAGTGATTCAAAGCAATAGCTTATCATTTGACATTAAGACAATAATACTTCAAGCATACTAATAAAGCAATCATGTCTTTTCAAAACAACATGGCCAAAGAAATTATCCCTACAAAATCATATGGTCTGGCTATGCTCCATCTTCACCACACAAAATATTCAAATCATGCACAACCCCGATGACAAGCCAAGCAATTGTTTCATACTTTTGACGTTCTCAAACCTTTTCAACTTTCACGCAATACATGAGCATGAGCCATGGACATAGCACTATAGGTGGAATAGAATATGATGATGGAGCTTGTGTGGAGAAGACAAAAAAGGGAGAAAGTCTCACATCGACGCGGCTAATCAACGGGCTATGGAGATGCCCATCAACTGATGTCAATGTGAGGAGTAGGGATTGCCATGCAACGGATGCACTAGAGCTATAAGTGTATGAAATCTCAAATTGAAACTAAGTGGATGTGCATCCAACTTGCTTGCTCATGAAGACCTAGGGCGTTTGAGGAAGCCCATCGTTGGAATATACAAGCCAAGTTCTATAATGAAAATTCCCACTAGTATATGAAAGTGATAACTCAAGAGACTCTCGGTATGAAGAACATGGTGCTACTCTGAAGCACAAGTGTGGTAAAAGGATAGTAACATTGTCCCTTCTCTCTTTTCTCTCATTTTTTTCTATTTTTTTGCCATCTTTTTTTTATTTGGCCTTTCTCTTTTTTGGGGGGCTTTCTTTTTTTGGCCTTTCTCTTTTTTTTATTTCCTCACACGGGACAATGCTCTAATAATGATGATCATCACACTTTTATTTACTTACAACTCAATATTACAACTCGATACTAGAACAAAGTATGACTCTATATGAATGCCTCCGGCGGTGTACCGGGATGTGCAATGATCTAGCGTAGCAATGACATCAAAAAACGGACAAGCCATGAAAACATCATGCTAGCTATCTTACGATCATGCAAAGCAATATGACAATAAATTCTCAAGTCATGTATATGATGATGATGGAAGTTGCATGGCAATATATCTCGGAATGGCTATGGAAATGCCATGATAGGTAGGTATGGTGGCTGTTTAAGGAAGATATAAGGAGGCTTATGTGTGATAGAGCGTATCGTATCACAGGGTTTGGATGCACTGGCGAAGTTTGCACCAACTCTCGAGGTGAGAAAGGGCAATGCACGGTACCGAAGAGGCTAGCAATGACGGAAGGGTGAGAGTGCGTATAATCCATGGACTCAACATTAGTCATAGAGAACTCACATACTTATTGCAAAAATCTATTAGTCATTGAAACAAAGTACTACACGCATGCTCCTAGGGGGATAGATTGGTAGGAAAAGACCATCGCTCGTCCCCGACCGCCACTCATAAGGAAGACAATCAATAAATACCTCATGCTCCAACTTCGTTACATAACGGTTCACCTTACGTGCATGCTACGGGAATCACAAACTTCAACACAAGTATTTCTACAATCCACAACTACCCACTAGCATGACTCTAATATCACCATCTTTATATCGCAAAACTATTGCAAGGAATCAAACATATCATATTCAGTGATCTACAAGTTTTATGTGGGATTTTATGATTAACCATGTGAATCACCAATTCCTGTCATCTCTTTAAATAGATATAAGTGAAGCAAGAGAGTTTAATTCTTCCTACAAAAGATATGCCCACGCTCTAACAAATATAAGTGAAGCAAAAGAGCATTCTACAAATGGCGGTTTTCTATGTGTAGGGAAACAGGCAATCCGAACTTCAAATGATATAAGTGAAGCACATGAAGCATTCTATAAAGCCATATTCAAAAGATATAAGTGAAGTGCAAAGAGCATTCTATAAATCAACCATGGACTATCTCATACCAGCATGGTGCATCAAAGAAAAGTGAAAACTAAATGCAAAAAGACGCTCCAAGATTTGCACATATCACATGAACGAAACGAAACCGAAAACATACTGATACTTGTTGAAGAAATATGGGATGCCTTCCGGGGCATCCCCAAGCTTAGACGCTTGAGTCTCCTTGAATATTTACATGGGGTGCCTTGGGCATCCCCAAGATTGAGCTCTTGCCTCTCCTCCTCCTCACATCGAGACCTCCTCGATCTTTGATCACTTCATCCACACAAAACTCAACAGAAAGTTCGGTAAGATCCGTTAGTATAATAAAGCAAATCACTACTCTAAGTACTGTTGCCAACCAATTCATATTTTGTTTTTGAATTGTAGCTACTGTAATATAACTTCTCCATGGCTTAATCCACTGATAGAAATCGATAGTTTCATCAAAACAAGCAAACTATGCATCAAAAAAGAATCTGCCTTAAACAGGACAGTCTGTAGTAATCTGAACATTCACCATACTTCTGGTACTCCAATTTTTTTGAAACAATTAGGAAAAATAAACGATTTGTATGTAAAGACAGGGCAAAAAGTTTCAGAACCGTTTGAAGTTCCAGTAAAAAATGTAAAATCGCGCACTACAGCCAAAGTTTCTGTTTTGCACCGCACAAACCAACAAGCAATGTAAACATCCTAAAGGCAAATCTTGGCACATTATTTTTATGATACAATGGATTTGTAGAAGGGGATAATTATTTTTGTTGAAAAGTTTATGTAATCAAGGGTCACAAAGTTTCCATGAGCATGAACAAAGTTCAAGGCTAGCTCTCATTTTAACAATGCTCGTCTTTCTCACTTTCGCTTTCCTTTTTGAAAATTTTTGGGTTCCCTCTATATTTTTTTGTTTTTAAACTTTATAAAAGCACTCAACAGAAATAAATGACTCTCTAAAACTTCCGGGTTGTCTCCCTGGCAGTGCTTTCTTTAAAGCCATTAAGCTAGGCATAAGGTGCTCAAGTAATGGATCCACCCGGATCCCAAGGTATATCAAAGCCAATTTTAATTAAAAATGATTTGTAATTTAGTAGTGAGCACAAAGTAACATATATCATGTAATGACGAAGGCTAACTCTCTTCCTATGCATGGGCATGTCATAAAAGAACAATTCATGCACACATAGTAAAGGCCAATGCATAGTATAAACAGTTTCTTGCAATTTTATCATATTGGAAACATGGAGAGGCGGAGATGTAGTTCCTCTCTCATAATAATTGCAAGCAGGAGCAGCAAGCACATGCATATAATATCTATCAAAATCATCATGTGTAGTAGTAAAAATGCAACCCATCAATATAATCCTTAATAAGGGCAAACTTCTCCGATATAGTGTAGTCGGGAGAATTCAAAAAGATAATAGGACTATCATGCGTGGGTGCAATAGCAACAATTTCATGTTTAACAGAAGGAACTATAGCAAGTTCATCTCCGTAAGCATAATTCATATTGGCATCTTGGCCACAAGCATAGCAATCATCATCAAAAAGGGGTATTTCAAAAGAATCAACGGGATCATAACAATCATCCTTCGGTAAGCACGAAGAGAAATTAAACAATGTATGAGTTGAAGAGTTACTCTCATTAGAAGGTGGGCACGGGTAGCTAATCCGCTCTTCCTCCTTTTGTTCTTCACTCTCCTCATCATCTTTTTCATCCAATGAGCTCACAGTTTCATCAATTCCTTCTTCCATAGACTCCTGCAAAATATTATTCTCTTCTTGGACAACGGAGGAGTTCTCAATATTTGGTTTAACATAGGCATTAGAAGCATAATTATCATAACAATATTTAAGTATGGCAAAATTTCCAGATTTGTAAAGAGTAGCATCATACGTTTCAATCAAAGAAGCAATTTCATAAGCACCCTTAAAAGCAACAAATTCTTCAATTTGTTGAACATCATAGTAATTATAAACACCCTTAGCATACAAAGATACGATTCCATTACCACTAAACTCACATTGGTAGGGAAGGTGTTTCTTAGGGTTTTCAGAACAACAAGTAAAATCATATATTTCACATAAATTCCAAGCATAACATTGCAAACGATGAATTTGATCCAGTAAAAGTTTCCCTTTTTCAGATATGCGGTGTCGCACATAACAAGCATGCTCATCTAAAGATTTGCCCTCTACTAAGCTAGTTGGGGTTTCAGCCCGTGCACATAGGGATCAAAGATGATCCAAGTAAAAAGCTTAAGGAGTGTGATAGATTTTGAGTGGTTCTTCAACCATTGGTGTAGTAGGTACAACTAATTTTTTTGGTATTTTGCGTTTGCTGCCCATAACTAATGGAAGAAAACAAGAGCACAAAATAAAAACTACTTAGTGATAAAGCAAACAAGCACACACGAGAATATTCACCCCACGCTATAACTCCCCGGCAACGGCGCCAGAAAAAGGTTTAGATAACCCACAAGTATAGAGTATCAAGTGTAGCCTCTTTCGATAAGTAAGAGTGTCGAACCCAACGAGGAGCTAAAGGTAGAACAAATATTCCCTCAAGTTCTATCGACCACCGATACAACTCTACGCACGCTTAATGTTTGCTTTACCTAGAAAAAGTATGAAACTAGAAGTACGTTGTAGGTGTTTTTGGATAAGTTTGCAAGATAATAAAGAGCGCATAAATAAAAAGTAGGGGCTGTTTAGATAAAGAAACAATAAAGTTAGTATAGCGAGTGTGGAAAAGTGGTGGTAGGAGATGCAAAATTTTCCTTAAGCAATTGACTACTTTACTAGACCGACCATAGCATTAAGATATATTGGTCCCCCTTCAATCTTGTATGCATCAATTTCTATGCTAGGTTGAAGCTTCTGTCACTCTTGCCCTCCAATACATAGTCCTATCAACATACAACTAACCCTATGGTGTGATCCACGCGCGCGCTCATATGATGGGCACCAAAGGACAGCAACATAACCACAAGCAAATTAAACCAATCATAGCAATTCACCAATTACCGATAGGACAATGAAAATCTACCCAGACATCATAGGATGGCAACACATCATTGGATAATAATATGAAGCATAAAGCACCATATTCAAGTAGAGGTTACAGCGGGTTGCGGGAGAGTGGACCGCTGTAGATAGATGGGGGAAGGTGATGAAGATGTTGGTGAAGATGACGGAGGTGTTGGTGTAGAATTGCGGTGACGATGATGGCCCCAGCGGTGTTCCAGCGCCACCGGGAGAGAGAGGGAGAGAGCCCCCCTTCTTCTTTTTCTTCCTTGACCTTCTCCCTAGATGGGAGAAGGGTTTCCCCTCTGGTCCTTGGCTTCCATGGCATGGGAGGGGCGAGAGCCCCTCCGAGATTGGATTTGTCTCTCTATCTCTCTCTGTTTCTGCGTTCCCTGATTCTGCCCTTTCACCATTTCTTAAATTCCCGGAGATCCGTAACTCCGATTGGGCTGAAATTTGGACACGATTTTTATCCGGATATTGGCTTTCTTGTGGCGAAAGAAGGGCACCAACCGCCTTACGGGTTAGCCACGAGGGCCCAGGGCGCGCCCCTCACCCTCGTGGGCCCCTCGGGCATTGTCTCGCGTTGATTCCACTTCCCAAAATTCACATATATTCCAAAAAAAATCCGCCTGTTTGTATCCCGTTTGGACTCCGTTTGATATGGATTTTCTGCGAAACAAAAAACATGCAACAAACAAGAACTGGCACTGGGCACTGGATCAATATGTTAGTCCCAAAAATAGTATAAAAAGTTGCCAAAAGTATTTAAAAGTTGTAGAATATTGGCATGGAACAATCAAAAATTATAGATACGACGGAGACGTATTTGTTTCCTCACTTGATTCTGGTTCATGAGTATCTCATTGCCCCGAAAAGGGTCGAAGTGTGGAATTTTGGCAATGATATATGTACCTAAAAGCACCAAGTTAATATTAGAAGCTAAACAATAATTGAAAAATGATGTAGTACAACACTCCCTCCATCCCATTATATAAGATTTAGTTACATGTATATCTAGACATCATCAAAACATTATGGTAACACTCTTCGTTATTGTTATGTAGCCTGGGATTGCATATTTAGTCATTCAGTACAATGCATGTTGCTATGTAGCCTCAGATATATTAAATATGACCCTAGTTAACCTACTGATAAATGGGTTACAGATATATTCAGTGAAATGTGCGATTCAACGATTAATCCCTTATCAACCCCATGCTATATGGTACCAGCTACCGATATCCTGAACAGTGAGTACATATAAGCAATGCGATGAAACTAACCTTGATGGAAAACAACACCCTTCTCAATATTGTCCTGCATGAGTACATATAAAGGCATGTTTAGCACAACAGGCTAAACATCAACCAAATATATCCATGGTAGACAACATAATCTACAAATGATAGCTTCAGTGTGCAGGCTTAAGCATGCTAGTTAAGCAAAACAAGAAGTGGAAAGGTGTGTTAACTGCATCAGGCATAACATTTAAAAACAAGCAAATAGTCATTCAAACTGGTATTGTGCAGGCCTAAAGTACACTAGTTATTATTGTTAAAAAACGAAAAGGCATGTTAACTACAATATCCTTAACAACAACCAAATATCGTAATTCATAGTGGTATTGTTGAAACTGTTATTGATGAATTGAACTGCACGAAAAATAGTTGCACATATAGAGTATCACATTGTGAAGAACTGAAATAAACAAGTCATAAGACCATCTCTAGCCGATCCTTTAAAAGTTAAAGGACTAAAACCCTTAGTGGATATATATATACTCCAGCAATTTTTGGCCTTTTCTAGTTGATCCCCTAAACTTAATGTTGTAAGCTTCACTTTGATCAAGTTCAAAGCGGGTTCAACAGAAAGTAGCAAGCATTCAAACACAAACATGGATATTTTGCATAACCGAAAATAAAACATAAATTTAAACTAAGCTAAACTACTTTCGGTCGAAGTAGAGGTCAAGCCAATCCTTATCATGTACGGTGTGCCGCAAGCCGGGTCCGGGCCGGTGCCGTCGTCGGGGTCATTGGGGAAGGCACTCCTCCACAAATCAACGTCGATCTCCTCGTCCTCGGGGCCCACCTCGATGCCCTCCGAGCCGCCGTCGTCGCCGCCTTCGAGCTCGTCATCGAAGGAGAGTGCGATAACCTCGCCGCCCTCCATGCCGCCGTCCTTGCCGCCTTCGACCTCGTCACAGGAGGAGAGCATGATAACCTCGTCGCCCTCCACGCCGGCAAAGATCACCCACTCCGCCTCCACGAGCTTCGGGTGCTGCCGGCGGACCTCTTGCATGTAGGCCTCGTCGGCGGCCTCGGCCTCGAGGCGCTCCCACGCCTCGCAGTCCTCCCGCACCATAGCTGAGCTCACCACCCCTGGCTCCGGCGGAACAAGGTAGACCAGACGTGTGCCAAGGGGGAAATTGAGCCTAGCCGCCGCGTCGTGGTAGCGGACCTGCCAGCGGTCGTACTCCATGCCATTTTATACATCAAACTAGTTTTCTAGCCGTTTCAGGCGCACAATTAAAAATTAAACTACATGCACATGCTGCAGTGCATATAAATTGGTTGAAAAACCAAATCTGTGTCCTTGGGTGCATGCTTAGGTCCCATGCAAGAAATGGGAATGAATTTCAAACACCAGGGCACTGTTGATTGCTGACAAAACGTTGAGATACCTGGTTTTTAAATTCTAGTAAATCCAGAACTTGTCTGGAATTCATGAAACTTGGCATGGTATCATGGAGCAGCATCAACATGCCGTGGTAAAAAAATTGTCCCATTTTGGGCAGGTTTGGGTATAAGTTCCTCACAAACCAGAGCTTCTCACAACAAGCCTGATGGTTTCCATACGGAACGTGCCACCTTTGGGGACGAAACGATACCCGTTGCCTCTTATTGCTTTCAAAAAAATTCTAGTGTCAACATAGAACAACAAGAGTGTTGTGTTAAGTTTTGGAATTTTTCGGGGTTCGTTTGGACATTTTTACACATTAACTGGGTTTTCTAGGTATTTTATTTGCATAATTCAAATTTCAAATACATGCACATGCTCCAGTGCATATAAATTGGTTGAAAAATCAAATATGTGTCCTTGGGTGCATGCTTAGGTCCCATGCAAGAAATGGGAATGAATTTAAAACACCAGGGCACTGTTGATTGCCGGCAAAACGTTGAGATACCTGGTTTTTAAATTCTAGTAAATCCAAAAATCGTTTGAAATTCATGAAACTTGGCATGCTATAATGGAGCGGCATCAACATGCCGTTGTAAAGTTTTTGTCCCATTTGGGGCAGGTTTGGGTATAAACTTCTCACAAACCAGAGCTTCTCACAACAAGCCTGATGGTTTCGGTAGGGAACGTGCCACCTTTGGGGATGAAACGATATCCGTTGCTTCTTATTTCTTTCAAAAAAATTCTAGTGTCAACATAGAACAACAGGAGTGTTGTGTTAGGTTTTGGAATTTTTCGGGGTTCGTTTGGACATTTTTATACATTAACTGGGTTTTCTAGGCATTTTATGTGCATAATTCAAATTTGAAATGAATGCACATGCTCCAGTGCATATAAATTGGTTGAAAATCAAATCTGTGTCTTTGGGAGCATGCTTAGGTCCCATGAAAGAAATGGGAATGAAATTAACATCTCGGCGTTGTGACACGGTCGGAAAGATTGAGAAACTTGGTTTTTTAATTCCTGTAAATCCAAAACACACATGAAAATCATGAAACTTGGCATGGTGTCATTACATGGCACCAACATGCTGTGGTAATATTTCTGTCTGATTTGCGAAGGCGCGCACATTAACAATCAACAAAGTCATTTTGGAACAAGTGCTGTCACGTTACAAATCGGAAACATAACTATTATTGAAACCATGGGTGTTCTACTTACAAATTACGTGCCGCCACGCGTCCCCTTTTTAATTGGCTAGGAGGTGTCGTGCGGGATAGCTATGGCATGCGATCAGACCCCTGCGCGTTCTCATCGGGAGGAGAGCCCTTTGATCTCTATCCACCGCGCACCTCCCTCCCAACGTCTCCATTAATGGCGCCTGAGCCCCTATTTCACGGCGTGGCTATGTCTCACAGGACTGAGATTTAAGAGAGAAAAATGAAAATCTAAAAGGAAAGTTTTGCACGGATCTTGATGTAAGATCCGACGGACCTATATAGCATCGACTGCGACTTATAGCAAGCATGATGAATATAAGGACGATGACAGTGGGTAATAATTGTCTTACATATTTAGGAACATAATTAAAAAAGCCACATGCGGCAACGCCCGAAATACACAAGGGAAAAAGAAGAAGGAAGACAACGATCTGGCTCACTGATCTCTACTTTCTTGATGCGTTGCTGCAGGCCGCGGGAACTAGTCTCCGCGGCAAGCGGCAATGAGCTCTTTCGTGTCCTCAAGATGCTGCTTGAGAGCATCCACGGATTCCTCCATCAGCCTTTGGCGCTTGGTGCGCGGCATGGCATTCTCGTCCATAAGTTTCTCGACGATGACGCCGGTCCTCTTCAACAAGGCAGTGGTCTCCTCCTGCTACTCCGCACTTCCGACGATCCTCGCCCTCAGCAGGTCGTGCTCGGCCCGGAGCTTTGCATTGCTCTCATTTAGTTGCCGGATGACGCCAGTAGCCTGTTCAAACGAGGCTTTCATGTCATCCTGCAACCTCGCCCAGCCGGAGATCTGATCCATCTGGAAAAGGACGATGGCATGCATGCGCCTGTAAGAGTCCTTGCCTGCCTGTGAGACATTTTCGCAGGCCGCTGTGACGCGGGAGGACATCTCTGCTGCATTCGCCGTGCGGCGGGTGTCGGTGTCAAAACCGGTGGATCTCGGGTAGGGGGTCCCGAACTGTGCGTCTAAGGCGGATGGTAACAGGAGGCGGGGGACACAATGTTTACCCAGGTTCGGGCCCTCTCGATGGAGGTAATACCCTACTTCCTGCTCGATTGATCTTCATGATATGAGTATTACAAGAGTTGATCTACCACGAGATCGTAGAGGCTAAACCCTAAAAGCTAGCCTATGATTATGATTGTTGTTGTCCTACGGACTAAACCCTCCGGTTTATATAGACACCGGAGGGGGCTAGGGTTACACAGAGTCGGTTACAAGGGAGGAGATCTACCTATCCGAATTGCCAAGCTTGCCTTCCACGCAAAGGAGAGTCCCATCCGGACACGGGACGAAGTCTTGAGTCTTGTATCTTCATAGTCCAACAGTCTGGCCAAAGTGTATAGTCCGGCTGTCCGAGGACCCCCTTATCCAGGACTCCCTCAGTAGCCCCTGAACCAGGCTTCAATGACGATGAGTCCGGCGCGCAGATTGTCTTCGGCATTGCAAGGAGGGTTCCTCCTCCGAATACTCCATAGAAGATTTTGAACACAAGGATCGTGTCCGGCTCTGCAAAACAAATTCCACATACCACCGTAGAGAGTATAATATCCCACAAATCTAATCTGCTTACAATTTCATAGCATGGCACCATGCCACAGCCCGGTCATTATTCGAACCGTTTTTCTCAACCAGCTACTGCACATATTGCGAGGCGGTTTTCTTGGCACGTCTTGTCGAAGCAAAGATCGTGTCCCCTTATCATGGGATTCTCATCAATATGGGTGTGGGTAACCCAACCGCGCCATCAATCACGGCGTTTGGGGAACAAGCGAGTTTACCGGGCAAGTGGGGAGGCGCAGAATCCCTGCTGCCTTTATAAGGGGATAATGACTCCCTTTCGCACCCACGCATTCTTCTACCCGATCCATTCCCCTTCGCCCGAGCTCCAGCGCCCGAGCGTTCGTCTTCTCCGCCCACAAAGGCCTTCCGAAAATGTCCGGATCCGGAGCAGGAGGCAAGTGGATGGCCTCTACCGTCCGGGAGAAGGATATCAAAAATCTTTGGGAGGCCGGGTATCTGGCCAAGAAAATCAGCCACCGTCTCCTGACGGCGGGACAGATCATCCCTACTCCAGAACCCCATGAGAGGGTTGTATTCCTCCCTCATTTTGTCCGCGGGCTAGGGTTTCCCCTCCACCCGTTCGTTCGTGGCATCATGTATTATTACGGGATCAATTTTCATGATCTGTCCCCCAATTCCTTCCTCAATATCTCGACATTCATCGTCGTGTGCGAGGCTTTTCTCCGCATCTCGCCACACTTCGGCTTATGGCTGAAGATCTTTAATGTGAAGCCCAAGGTAGTGACCGGCGAGCACGCCGAGTGCGGGGGCGCTATGGTGAGCAAGATGCCCAATGTCACATGGCCAATAGGTACTTTTAATGATTCCGTCATAGAGTGGCAACAGCAGTGGTTCTACATCATTGAGCCGCGCGGTACGGAATGGGTCGTTGCTCCCGAGTTTCGATACGGAGCCCCCCTGCGGCTTACATCCTGGCCCAAGAAGGGCCTGAACTGGTCCTCCTCCGATGAACTGTCGGTGCTCCAGACGCGCGTTAAAGATATGGAAGACAAGAACATCGAACCTGTCAATGTAGTCCAGGTGATGTTAGTTCGCTGGACCCGGCCTTGTCAACACCAGACTTGCAATCTATGGGAATTCAATCCGGCCAAGCACCAGACCCTGCGAGAGCTCTTTGGCTCCTCGCACAAAGACATCTGGAAGGTGCTTTTCAAGTCCGGCAAATCATGGCCGGACTCAGCCGAGGATCGCGAGTACCAACTGTCCCGCCCTGCAAGCTCGGTAAGTCATCATACATTTTGTCCGCATAACCCAGGGGAAATGCTTAATGTGTTTTCCACTACTCTCCTAGGGCTGGACGAAGAAGGCGGAGCTGGTCTACTGTCCGGCCCCGCTGCCCGAAGAACCGGCCGGCCCACTTCTGACGAAGATGCTGGTCCCGGCGCCTTACAAGGCGCCGAAGAAGAAGGCCGAGAAGGAGGCCAAAAAGACCCGGGGCGGCCTTCGTCGCCGCGGCACTTTGGACACAATATCCGAAGGCTCCAATGCCCGTTCTGCCTCCGAAGAGGACGAGGAGGAGGAGGAAGACGAATTCCCAGCGGGGGGAAGAACGAAGAGGATGGCCTCCGTATACTTGGAGGCCGAGTCGCCTAAAAGGGAAAGCTCCTCTTCCGGAAGAGTCCACTGCCGCCGCCGACAGCATCCCGGCGTGAGATCCCAGGGCCCAGCCCCTGGTAAACACGTGAGTATATGAAATCTGAACGCGTTTATGCGTCCAGACTCATCACGGCATAATGTTTTAACCTGAGCCATATTTTTTGTAGTCCGGCGAAGTCCCGCACCGAACAATCCTCATCAGAGGATTTGTTGAGCTCGGATGCTATGGAGAGCGGGACGCCCCCGAAGGCCCCTTCCCCCAAATACGTGAATAACGCCGAGGCTCCGTCCCAGAAGGACCCCGGCCAAGGAGGGGAGGAAAAGATCTTGAAGGCGGCGCCTGGAGGTCAAACTTCAGGGGCCGGAGACATGGGGAGAAGATTCCCATGGGAGTTGACGGCGGGGGCCATCTTGAATTCGGCCCTCAGCCGAATGCATTTCTGGAGACCAATTCGGCTCCAGAATCAAGCAGGCAACCTCCCTCGGCTGGAGAGGGCATGCCTGTTCCACCGACAACCTTTGTCCAACCAGAGGTGCCGGATGTTTTGTTGGCGGCGCTGAAGAGCGCCTCCATCGTCGATGAACACTGTGCCCTTACGGGTGCGGTGATTGAGAAGATTCAGTCTGCTGAGAGTGGACTGAATGAAGCCTGTATCAGCCTTATAAGAGGCTTTGAGGTATGTTTTATGAGGTTTCGAAGAGTGCCATGGTATGTATAGTAGCCCCTGATACACTGTTCGGTGAAAGAAAGAACCAGACAGAGGATAAAATTTATGTTCGCAGGAAGACTCACTTGATGACATCTATCTCTCTTCTTTTATAAGCAGGTGTCTGTATCGGCTGCTGCCTCTCATACTGTAGAGGTCTCCGGACTGAATCAAAGTCTGGAGCGGGCCAAAGAAGAACCTGGCCAGTTGAAAAGGCAGTTGGGAGATAAACAAGGTATGCGCAAGTCTTGTTCGCGTTTACTGCGAACGAATTTTCAGTATGATAAAATATTTTTCATGATTTGTGCTAGGGATGATGACCGAAGTCGAGGCTCTTAAGAAGGCTGTGGCCGAGGCCGAGAAAAAGGCAGCCTCAGAGCAGGCTCTTCGTGAGAAGAACGAGGCCAGGGTTATTGAAGCTGAGCAGGAGCTTCAAGAGGCCGTGAAGAAATGCGAGACCTTGGAGCAGAGTTTAACGGAGAAAGAATCCGAACTCACCAAGGCTCATCAGGCCACGAGCGATGCCCGGGGGGAACCTAAAGCACCCTGCAGGAGATCCAAGAGGCGAGGAAGATCGCGGCGGGTAAGGCTTTTTTTTCATGTAAAGCAAGTATTTGAGGAGAAAATTATGTTTCTAATTTTGAATTCGGATTTCTCTAGGGGTATTTGCGGAGCTGCCCCGCAGCATATCGGATGCCGCCCAATTCTACAGAGCCGAAGAAAGGAACACTGCAGATAAGCTTTTCTGGTCACAGTATCTGGCACCGAATTATCCGGTGCCTTTTGCCGATCAACTGAAACAGCTGATCGAACTGCATAAGGCGGCGGAACTAGCCATGAAGGATTTGATTATCCGGCTATGGCCCAGCGAGCCGATTCCAAGCAGCTACTTCGGGCTTGTGAAGCAGCTTGTAAGTGCCTGCCCTTGACTTGACGTCATCAAGCGGTCGGTCTGTATAGAGGGTGCGCGAATGGCCTTCGCCCGCGCGAAGGTGCACTGGGGGAAGATGGATGCTGAAAAGCTGATGACCGAGGGACCGCCAGAGGGGAAGGAGCACCGCAAGCCCGAATTATATTATGAAAGTGTCCTGAAAGGATCCTACCTTGCAGCGGAGCTATGCACCAAGGACGTTATATTTCCATGAATGCAAATCATGTTGTCCTTTGTAATGTCTGAACATGGTCATTTCTATTATTTATTGCCTGTTATATGAAAGTTTATCCTCCTGCGCGGCCGTTTTTATATATTAATCCTGAGAGTTGGCCAGTCGTCGGCTTCTGCCCCCACGTAGGAAGTACGGGGGTGTTCGGGATAAACCTGATCACTCTTTATCCCAGTTTTGGGTCCTTCCAAGGAGGTGTTCAGCACAACGAACCAGACAATCGGACTATAGGGCTTTATCACTCTCACTTAGCCATAGGAGCTTTAGGAAAGGAAGGTATGCGCAACCCCTGGTGTTCGGAAGACCGCACGAGGGGCTCTATAAGCACATGATCGGAGGAAAAACCGATCCATCGCACGCTGCATTGGTTATGGCATTATGCGGGAGAAATGCTTAAAGATTTTACAACCTCTCGAACAGCTGACCAGCTCTCGCTGTATCATGACAGTCAGTTTTTGGCTTTCTCTACTGAGGTGCTCGTCCGGAAGAACCGGGACACAATCGCAGTAGTTCTCCCTGTGCCGCCTTAGCTGATATAGCGGAACGTAAGGCAGCAAAACATGGGAGCCGGGCAAACCCATCATTTGACCCAAGACATGATTCGGAGCTGATGCAGATAATGCTATAAGTTCGGGGTGCCGAACTTCCATGAAGGTGTTCGGACTTTATTGCCGTATTATGGGTAAAACGAAGCCCCTGGCATATTTAAGGCATATCGCGATGTACGGATGCCACTTGACAAAAGAATTTCAATAACAAATAACAGCAGATAAGCGTCATATAAATCCACATGTTGTATTTGAATAGTACGTCAATGCGTATGAGTACAGGTAATGAGATAAAAAAGGGATATGACTGTGGAACCTGCTGAGACCAGGGGGAAAGAAGCTATGTGCGGATCCGGAGTATAGTCGGATGGTCATTGCAGGGAATATCTAAGGATTCCCTTGCGTGTTCGAGCTGCTTCCATATCGCCAGTCCTGGTCGGCGCAAAGGTGAACCTGCAAAGGAAATGTAAGAAATGTTTGTGTGCTGGAGAGCGGTTGAGCCGCTGTATGCGGCCTGTCCTGGCCTTTGCCGGAGTGTTTAATTGAGCTCTGGACGAGCCGGGCTATCCTACCGCGAAGTAGTTCGGAGTCCTTTGGCGGTGTCCGGGAGCCTGGCCGTCGACTCAAGGTTCGATTGGAAGGTGCCACGCGTTGCTTCTGCTGTTAAAGCAGCGGCATACTCCTTGGTGCCAAGGGAAAGTTCGGCCTTGCCCTTAACCATGATGACGCCCCACGGACCGGGCATCTTGAGCTTATGGTAGGCGTAATGTGGCACCGCGTTGAATCGAGCGAACGCGGTTCGTCCGAGCAGTGCCTGATAATCATTGCGGAAGGGGACGATTTTGAAGATTAACTCTTCGGTACGGTAATTGTCTGGTGATCCGAAGACTATCTCAAGGGCGATGGAGCCTGTACAGCTGGCCTCCACACCTGGTATAATACCTCTGAAGGTGGCTTTAGTGGGCTTGATCACCGAATGATCGATGCCCATCTTGCGCACTGTGTCCTGGTAAAGCAGGTTTAGACTGCTGCCTCCGTCCATAAGGACTCGTGTGAGGTGGAACCCGTCAATTATTGTGTCGAGGACTAGTGCGGCCGGATTTCCCTGATTGGCGTTAACCGGACGATCCGTGCAGTTGAAGGTGATCGGCCCTAGTTTATATTGTGGGACGACTGGTGCCGTTAAGTCGACATCCCTAAGGGTGCGCATCCGGTCCGGTTGGGAGTGTGCATGCTGTTTACCACGCTCACCGTTTGGATTTGCGGGGGAAATTTCTTTTGCCCTCCTGTATTAAGTGATCTGGGCTCCTCGTCGTCATCATCGCTTTGAGACCCCTTATCTTTGTTTTTGGCGCCTGACCTGCCGGCTTGTTTGAAGACCCAGCATTCTCTGTTGGTATGATTGGCTGGTGTTCCTGGGGTGCCATGAATTTGGCATGGGCGGTCGTGTATGCGGTCTAGACCGGACGGAACCGAATTGTCATTTTTGAGTGGCCCATTCTGCTGACCGGACTTAGAGCCACTAAATCTGGCATTGACTACCGTATCTTCGGTGTTTTCACCATGTTTGCGGCGCTTGTGTTTGTTGCGTCGGGATTTGCCGTTGCTATCTCTGGCCTCTGATGTGCCAGGGTTGCTTGCTGTGTTTTTGCTACGGGCCAACCAGCTATCTTCGCCCGCTCAAACCCGGGTCATAAGTGTCATGAGGGCTGCCATGGATTTTGGCTTATCTTGGCCGAGATGTCGGGCGAGCCACTCATCACGGATGTTATGTTTAAAGGCCGCTAGGGCTTCGGCATCTGGACAGTCGACAATTTGGTTCTTTTTAGTTAGGAACCGAGTCCAGAATTTCTTGGCTGACTCTCCGGGTTGTTGTATTATGTGACTTAAATCATCAGCATCCGGTGGTCGCACATAAGTGCGCTGGAAGTTGTCCAGGAATGCATCTGCCAGGTTCTCCCAACTTCCGATGGAGTTTGCCGGCAAGCTATTCAGCCAATGTCGAGCCGGTCCTTTGAGTTTTAGCAGGAGATACTTGATGGCGTGTAGATCATCCCCGCGGCCCATGTGAATGTGGAGGAAGAAATCCTCTATCCATACTATGGGGTCTGTGGTACCATCATATGATTCAATGTTCACGGGTTTAAACCCTTCTGGGAATTCATGATCTATTACTTCATCGATGAAGCATAGTGGGTGTGCGGCGCCTCTGTGCCGGGCTATATCATGACGCAGTTCATACGAGTCTTGTCTGCTGTATTCGGCCCGGCCGGATTTGCTTTTAGTATATCCGGCGTGACGGTCGTCGTCACGCGTTGGGGGCGCCCTCGTGATCCGTAGATCGATCTTTTATGTCCTGCTTTGTTTTTCAATACGTCTCGCAGGTCCTGCGTGTTGCCCCGGGCCTTGGTGTTTTTGTTTGACTAGCGACAGGGTGCGGGCTGGACTTTGGGCTGATAAGCCGCTCTGTCTCGGCCACGGGGTGGCCGATCAGCCGCATCATACGCTGGTAGTGTAGGTTTTAATGCTTCCTCCACGAGTGGGGGTAGCAACCTGCGCTTTGGGTAACTCTTGGTTGGGCACTCGAATTCGTATTCCTCGGCTGCCAGGACCTCGGTCCATCTATCCGCTAGCAGATCTTGGTCAGCTTGAAGCTGCTGCTGTTTTTTCTTCAGGCTTTTTGCTGTGGCTATAAGCCGGCGCTTGTAGCGCTCCTGCTCGACGGGATCCTCAGGCATGATAAATTCTTCGCCGCCGAGGCTCACCTCGTCTTCGGCGAGGGACATGTAAGTGTCATCCTCTGATTCTCTGTATGTCGCCTGTTCCTTAGGGCTGGCTAGCCCATCCTCTCGCTCGAAGACTGGCTGGAGGGGATTGTCTTTGTCTTCGGCACTGTCCGCGGTGTTGTCGTCTCTTGTGCCGGTATCGTTGCTTTTGCTATGGCGAGGCTTAGAGCGGCGCCGATGACGCCGGTGCTTAGATTGCTTCTCGGGGGGATTATCCTCCGTAGCCTTATTGCCATCGCTTTCTTTGGGTGTATCCACCATGTATACATCATATGATGAGGTGGCAGTCCAGTGCCCTGTGGGCGGTGGTTCCTGTTCGTCTCCTGCATCGTTGTCCATACCGTCGATGTCTGCGGAGCCAAAATCGAGCATGTCGGTTAAGTCGTCGACATTGGCTATTAAGTGGGTGGTGGGTGGGTAGCAAATTTCTTCGTCATCCGCTTCCCACTCAAGCCGGACATAGTTCGGCCAAGGGTCTCCTGACAAGGAGAGAGACCTTAATGAATTTAGCACATCGCCCAGGGGCGAGTGCTGAAAGATATCTGCGGAGGAAAACTCCATGATCGGTGCCCAATCAGATTCGATAGGCACGGACGCAGGCGGTTCGTAGCCCGTGGCCGGGGACGAATCCAAGTGTCCGGCAACACAGGTCTCATAGCAGGTGAAGTCAGCATTCGGCTCCATCGTCGCTGAGTGCGCGGCCTCCGTGGCAGGGTCCATCCACCCATCCTCGGACGGCGCGATCAGCTCCGGATTGAGGGCCGGAGTGGCCATAGGTGTGATCTCCTGAACACTGTCCGACGGCAGAGCTAAGTCATGCTCGTCGTGACTGTGCGGCGCACCTGACATGGGCTCGAATCCATCGAAGATCAAGTCTCCGCGGATGTCGTCAGTATAGTTCAAGTTTCCAAACCTGACCTGATGGCCAGGGGCGTAGCTCTCGATCTGCTCCTGATGGCCAAGCGAGTTGGCCCGCAGTACGAAGCCACCGAATATGAAGATCTGTCCGGGGAGGAAAACCTCACCCTGGATCGCATCGTTGCCGATGATCGAAGTGGCCATCAAGCCTTTATGGTGACGGCACAGTGGAACTCTCAATGAAAGCACCAATGTCGGTGTCAAAACCGGCGGATCTCGGGTAGGGGGTCCCGAACTGTGTGTCTAAGGCGGATGGTAACAGGAGGCGGGGGACACAATGTTTATCCAGGTTCGGGCCCTCTCGATGGAGGTAATACCCTACTTCCTACTCGATTGATATTGATGATATGAGTATTACAAGAGTTGATCTACCACGAGATCGTAGAGGCTAAACCCTAAAAGCTAGCCAATGATTATGATTGTTGTTTTCCTACGGACTAAACCCTCCGGTTTATATAGACACCAGAGGGGGCTAGGGTTACACAGAGTCAGTCACAAGGGAGGAGATCTACATATCCGAATTTCCAAGCTTGCCTTCCACGCAAAGGAGGGTCCCATCCGGACAAGGGACGAAATATTGAGTCTTGTATCTTCATAGTCCAACAGTCCGGCCAAAGTGTATAGTCCGGCTGTCCGAGGACCCCCTTATCTAGGACTCCCTCAGCGGGACATCTCTTCTTATTCCGCGGCACAGCCGGACCAGTCTGCTGCATTGACGATGCGGCGGGACCTTTGTGCTGCTTCGGTGGCGCGGCGGGACCTCTCTGCTGCTACGGTCGCGCAGCGGGACATGTCGGCTGCTTTCGCGGCGAGGCGGGACATCTCTCGTGCTTCCGCTTCCATGCTCACCTCTCCCTGGTGGCAATCTCTAGACCCAGAACTCACGCTGGCCATGGCAGACGCAAGGGAACGATGATGAATGACTTGTTTGTTTTTGTGGATGAGGAGTTGAGGAGGAATGTGCAGTCATCTTGGAGTAGTAGTATTTATAACCGAGTACTAATATGCTCCTAAGTGGGAAACCGTCTAGGTTTTGATCGGTGTGAACAGGTTTGCAATTTGGAATGTGCCGGGACGCAGGCTCAAAATTTATTGACAGTTCTATAATTTCTAAGTGCGGCACTAGTCCCGGACGGCGTAACGTGGGCACGCTTTCTCAACCGCGTACGTGGCGTTTCTGTTCTGTTGCCTAATTGCAAAAAATTAATCCTTCTGATGCGTATGCCCTCAATTGCACATTGTCAAAAAGTAATGCGGTAGACCTTCTCTAACATGTGTTAAAAAATAAAAAATAAATAAATAACAAGGACCTCGAGGTTAAATTAACTCATGGCATGGGTCATATCAGTCATTTAATTTGACAAATATGACCCATCCTATCAGTTAATTTAACATCAACACAACTTCCCATCCAGTCACCCATCCGATGGCTGCTCTAGCCTAAGCACACTTAACTTAAGAGTTCTCTTACATGAGCTACTGGTGGAACAGCTAGTCCTTGCTGATATAGGATGCCTCTTCGCATCCTTATGGCGTATCCGGATGACCGCCCGTCCCCCAATGGCCAATAGATGTTGTGTTGACAGAGCATATCACATACGTCTTATTAGAAGCAATCGTTTGTGTTATTTTCGGTCTTCGCACACATTTCTGATTACAGACCTGTATGCCGCGTATCACACACATCTTGATATATTGAACCATTTTTGTTCTCTTGTGTCAACGCAAACAGTTCATCCGAGTGAACCACATGTCGTATATCGCACACACCTTGATCTGGCTGACCGTTTCTTTTGTGTTGCCTAATCACAAATAGTTCATCCGAGTGAACAGTAAGCCGTATATCGCACACGCCTTCATCTGGCTGCCCGTTTCTTTTATTCTGCCACATCGCAAACAGTTAATCAAACTGAACCGTATGCCCAGCATCGCACAATCAACTAAAATCTAAACCGTGTTTGATGCATCCTCCATCGCAAATGTTTTGCACCTTTTTTGACGGGGTTTTACACCACCGTTTGCGATTAATGCATCGCACACAGTTTCGTCGAAAGGTCTCTGATCGTAGTGTCGCGTTAGCAGCAACTTGCAGTAGTGAGTGAAGTTACTTCCTACTTGTGGTGCATTATTCAGTGTTAGTTATGTGTAATGCTCGTTTATGATTGTTTTCCTTTCTTGGTTGGTTGCTTCTCAATCTATTTGCTAGCCTTCATTTGTACTAAGCGGGAATACTGCTTGTGCATCCAACTCCTTAAACCCAAAGTTCTGCCAAATGAGTCCACCATACCTACCTATATGCGGTATTTCCATGTCGCTGCAAGTAAATTTGTAGGTGCCAAATCTAATTTTCAAAATTAATTTCCTTTTTGTGCGCCCATACCGCTCATGAAGCGGCAGGGGGTGGCCAATATTTTCCATGCTAGGTATGTTATTCTCAAGATGAGTGTTTATTCACTTGTCATTGCACGAGAGTGTGGCAGTTAATAGGGATGCCCAGTCCCGAAATGAAAAAAATATATTTATATGTTGTCAATAATAAATTTCTTGGACAGTGTTGGTATGGAAGGCACTTGTGGATACAGCTAGCCATGGATTGTGAAAGAATGGTGGAAAATGAAATAACTTTATTTTATATTTGGGAACCGCCTATGATTTATCTAGCATGGAAGATATTGGGAATTCTCGGTCGTTTTCGTTGATAGGAAAAGCATGCATCTCAAAACAATTTTATCTCTCAATTTAAGCTATGAGCTGTGGCAGCTCTACAAATCTCTGCTTCCCTCTACGAAGGGCCTATCTATTTACTTTTATCCAATTTTTGTTTTTATTGAGTCTCCATCTTCTCTGATAAAGCACCAACTAGGGAACACTATTGTCATACTTGTGCATTTGATGTTGCTAATATTTGAGTGTGTTTCATGACTGTTTCAATGATTGAGCATAATGGGCTAGTGATAGCTTTCTTTAGCACTCATATTTTGAAAGACATGGTTGCTTGTTGATATGCTTGAGTATTGATGTCTTCTTTTCAATTATAGACTATTGCTTTGAATCATTTAAAGTCCAAATGTCCATGCTACAAAAGAAAATAATATGTGATGAACATGATAGGCAACATTCCACATCAAAAATTATGTTTTCATCATTTACGTGCTCGAGGACGAGCAGGAATTAAGCTTGGGAATGCATATACGTCTCCAACATACCTATAATTTTCGATTGTTCCATGTTGTTATATTATCAATCTTGGATGTTTTATATACATTTACTAGCAATTTTATTTCATTTTTTGGGACTAACCTATTAACTTAGTGCCCAGTGCTAGTTGATGTTTTTTGCTTTTTTTTTTACTTTGCTAGAATATCAATACCAAACGAAGTCCAAATGGCACGAAATTTTTTGGAGATTCTTTTCTGGCAAGAAGACACCCAGGAAGCTTCTTGAGGCCACGAGAAGACGCTCGTGGGGCCCACTAGGCACCAGGGCGCGCCAAGGGCCTCAAGCGCGTCCTGGTGGGTAATGGGGCCCACGGGAACCGTCTTAACTTACCTCCGACTCTATAAATACTCTAAAATCCCCAAAATCCTATGGGAGTCGAGTAAATACTTTTTCCACCGCCGAAAGTTCCAGAACCATGAGATCTGATCTAGAGGCCTTTTCTGACACTCTGCCGGAGGGGCAATGGTCACGGAGGGGTTCTTCATCATCCTTGTTGCCCCTCCGATGATGCGTGAGTAGTTTACCACAGACCTACGGGTCCGTAGTTAGTAGCTAGATGGCTTCTTCTCTCTTTTTGATCTGCATTACAATGTTCTTCTCGATGTTCTTGGAGATCTATTTGATGTAACTCTTTTTTGCGGTGTGCTTGTTGGGATCAGATGAATCGTGAGTTTATGATCAGATCTATCCATAAATATTATTTGAGTCTTCTTTGAACTCTTTTATGCATCATTTTGTAGCCTCGTATTTCCTCTCCGACTTATTCATTTGGTTTGGCCAACTAGATCGATTTATCTTGCCATGGGAAGAGATGCTTTGTGATGGGTTCGATCTTGCGATGCTCAATCTCAATGACAGAAAGAGACATGACATGCACGTATCGTTGCTATTAAGGTTAACAAGAGGGGGTTTATTCATACGTGAGTTTATCTTCTCTACATCATGCCATCGTTCTTATTGCATTACTCCGTTTTTCCGTTAACTTAATACACTAGATGCATGTTCGATAGCGGTCGATGTGTGGAGTAATAGTAGTAGATGCAGGTAGGAGTAGGTCTGCTAATCTTGGACGTGATGCCTATATACATGATCATTGCCTTGGATATCGTCATAATTATTTGCCTTTCTGTCAATTGCCCAACAGTAATTTGTTTACCCACATTAAATTATTTTCTTGAGAGAAGCCTGTAGTGAAAATTATGCCACACAGGTCCATTTCCTATCATATTAAAACCAAAAATACCTTGCTGCATTTTTTCTTTCTTTATTTTATTTTGTATTTTTGTTAGATCTATTTATCAAAACTTATACAATTTAATCTATCTCAATACCGTTTAGGGATTGACAACCCCTCTATGCGTTGGGTTGCAAGTATTTGTTGTTTGTGTGCAGGTGTTGTTTACATAGTGTTGCTTGATTATCCTACTGGATTGATAACCTTGGTTTCATTACTGAGGGAAATACTTACCTCTGCTGTGCTGCATCATCCCCTCCTCTTCGGGGAAATACCAACGCCGATTACAAGTAGCACTATGTTGCCTAAGATATATTAGATATGGCCCTAGTTAACCTACCGATAAATGGGTAACAGATATATCCAGTTAAATGTCCCATTCACCGATTAATCCCTTATCAGCCCCCGTCCTATATGGTACCAACTAACGATATCCTGAACAGTGAGTATATATAAGCCATGGGATGAAACTAACCTCGATGGAAAACAACAGTCGTTCCCATAATTTCCCTGTGTAAGTACATCGAAAGGCATGTTAAGCACAACACGCTAAACATATATCCAGAATAGATAACATAATCTCAAACTAGTATTGTGCCTGTCTAAGTACACTAGTTATTGTTAAATAAAAATGGAAAGGCGTGTTAACTACAACATGCTAACAGCAACCAAATGTAGTCATTCATAGTGGTATTATTGAAACTGGTATTGATGAAATTGAACTGCACAGTTCATACTTGCACATAGAGAACATCACATTGCGAATAACTGAATAAAAAATGCATACTATGAACAACCAAAGATAGCAATTGACCCTAGACATATGCTAACTACAAACAACCGAACAACCAAAAACCATTGAAAGAGGCATATGCTCGCTACAACATGCTTAGCGGCAACCAAATATAGTAATTCATATTGATATTGTTGAAACCGGTATTGATGAAATTGAACTGCACACTTCGTACTTGCACATATAGAACATCACTTTGTGAATAACTAAAATAAACAAGGCATACTACGAACAACCAAAGATAGCAACTGAAACTGGACATATGCTAACTACAAACAACCGAACAACAAAAAACTGTTAAAAGAGGCATATGCTAGCTATAACAGGCTTAAAAGCAAGCAAATATATTCATTCCTATTGGTATTGTTGAAAGTGTTATTGATGAAATTATACTGCACAGTAAATACTTGCACATATAGAACAACTGAAATAAACAAGGGATACTGTAAACAAGCAAATATAGCAATTAAAACTAGACATATTCTCACTACTCTACAAAAGGGGCTCGACAAAACAAATCATGGGTTCCCCCTGTGAAGAGGCACGACAAAACAAATCATGGGTTCCCTCACTGGTCACAGATTGGCTCGTTCCCATGGGAAGAGCACGGACTCTGGGTGTGCTCCATGTTGTCGCCGATGGGCTCCTTCCCCTTGAAAGAGCACGACTGTAGGGTGCCCTCCCTGATGTCGCAGATGGGCTCTTTACCCTTGGAAGAGCCGGAGAGGGTGCCCTCCTCGTGGTCGCCGTCCATGAGGTCTGACTTGGCAGCTATGGATCCCAAGCTAGTGTTGCAGAACGTGTCCTTCAGAAATGACAAAAGGGGCTCGATGGAGATGTAGGATGGCAAATTCTTGACAGCGAGCCAGAGGAGATCAGCGGCGGGGCCATAGATGAGATCGCTGGTGGTTGAACCCGAGGGGTTGGGGTGGGCCACTTAAACTCTGACATAGCCCACATCAGGTCGTCACTGCCGACGACCTCGATGTCATAGCCGACGTCCGTGACATACCAGCATACTCTAGCCCGCTGATTGAGATCCCGCGACCAGTAATGATCGCCAGCTTCCTCGTTGGCCACCTCGACGACGTCGGACGAAGAGGCCGCGATAAACCTCTTTTGGGCCATTCGCACCTCGAGCTCCACGGGAAGCGTAGTTGGGCTTAGGCTGCGACACTTTGGAGTGGGGGATGGGGATGGGGATCTATGGGGAATGGGGGCGTTTGGCAGGCGTCATTTAAGAAACTCAGGGCGGCTAGGGTATGGAGATCGGTGGGTAAGCTGCAAGGGCAAACCGGCAGATGTTGACAATGGAGGCCTTGCGACGACGGCGGCGACCTTTCTAGGGTTTCGAGCGAGGGAGGGGTTGTGGTGGTGTGTGTTTGTGCACGCGCACGCGCGCACGGAGTTTTTGGGGTATGTGTGGAGGGGGGTAAGGTGGTGTTTGAAGAAATGACGCGGCTACTAAAATTTTTACTACGCGGGAGTAAAATACCGGGGCTGTTGAAAATTTGGATGAAGGGATTGGGCAACAATGCATCGCACACGGTCCCAAAATAACAACCTTGTGCTATCAAAGAAAAACTCTCCAGCCGGGTAGATATTTTTGAGGGATGTAGGCGGGAGCGGGAACAACAAACATCACACATGGTTGAAACATAATAACCGTGTGTTATCAAACAGAAAAACCCTCTAGGCGGGTAGATAATGTTTAAAATTCCGAGGGAAGCCTCATGGAGCCCAATGTACTATGGTGATGTGAGTGACAGGGGCACGGGCGTGGCACACGGGTAGTCTGAGTGAACCGTGTCTGTTGCGTCATCCAACTTGTCTAATGTTTATAAATTTGGCAAAATATAACGCGGGAAATGGTCAGAACACGAACACACTTGCATGTGGACCAAAAATATGTATGAAAAGGGTGGTTTGATGTTCAAATACCCAATGCACAACTTTGATGTGGCACATGTCTCACAAAGCGCACGGTATTGCTAGCCCCCTCCCCCCACTTCGTGTCGGTGGGAGGGGAATCCTAGCTATGAACGCATGCCCCAAAATAGCTATGTCTAACATAGGACCCTACCGTATGTCCGCAACACTAAACCTATAGGAGTCCATCATGGTCAAACCTCGGCCCCCTTTCGCTTCCAATCAAAGGTGCATGGACCGTGTGCGGGCCCACAAATGTGTGCTTCTGGCACGAGATGGGCGTGAGACCACATACGAACCACCTGCAGGTAGCCCAACTATATGTATGAAAAGGGTGGTGTGATATTTAAATACCCAATTCACAACTTCGATGTGGCACATGTGCGTTGCAAATTAACCGGACATCCCTGACCCCACTGAGTTTTAGCAAAGTGCGAAGTAGTCCCCCTCACACAGACAAACACACTTTGAGTCGGCAGGAGGGGCATCTCACCAAGATGTAACATAAAACGGACCAAGAAGAATCCACCTTGGTCATACAACCTCTCTCTTGTTATTGGTCAAAGGTGATGGACGTCCACGCGACCCCAGAGATGGTCTAGCTCGCCAATAATCACGCAAGTAGTGGCCGAAGACAACCACTGCCTACATGTGGCGCAAACATATGTATGGAGTGGTGTGTGATGTTTGAATACGCAATGCACAACTTTGATGCGGCACCGTGCTTTGGAACCAGAAATCCCCACATGAAGCAAGGGTTGACGACGTGTTGTATATATGTATGTCACACCCCAACTTCGAGCCGGTAACGGGGATTCATGCGTATGTACGTATGCGCTCAAACTTAGGTCTGGAATCTCACCATGACCTACTACGGTAACACGAACCAAAGAAGAAGAATCCACCATGGTAACCTCTCTCGTTGTCGGTCAAAGTGATCATGGATGCCCACGCGGGACCATGAATATATAGGCTTGCCGCCAATAACCACGTGAGGGAGAGTACTGTCCGAAGACAACCACTCCATGCATGTGTCCCAAACATATATATATGTATGTATGGAGGTGACACGTGCATGTTCGAAAACCATGCACAACATTGATGTGGTGCCTATGTCAAAGAGCGTACAGTTCCCACATAGAGAGAGATCGGTTCATGACGCGTCGTGTGCCCCCCCCCCCCCCCCCCGCCGCCCACTTTGTCCCAGTGCGAGGGATTCATCTGTACACATGCATGTGCTCAAACTATATTATGTAATCCCAGAGCAATGACATATATACCGCAATACAAACCAAAAAATAATCCCCTCCTAAGTAAAATTAACCTCTCTCGTCATCGATCAAAGTGATGGACCAAGCGGACCCACCGATGGAAAGCATCGTTATCACCGATAACCGCGTGAGTGGGTGCCACAGGACAGCCGCCAGCATTTTGCATGTGGGCCAAACATATGTATGGAGGTGTGTTGTGGTTGTGATGTTTGAATACCCAAAATGCACAACTTTTATGTGGCACATGCCTTGAAAACCGTAAAGTCCCCACACGAAGTGAGGTTCATGAAGCATAGTATATGATGGTCCCCTTCCCCCTTGTTTGACGCGTACTATATGCTCCTACGGTAATACAAATAAAAAAGAATCCTCCTTGATGGTCAAAGTAATTAACCTCTCCCGATGTAGGTCAAAGTGATGCATGCGTGGACGACGACCTCACGGGCCCATAGATGGAAGCGTCACACATGTGAGTGTCCTAGGATAACCACCGCCTACATATAGGACACTCACATGTGGCAGCTGTTGGGTGTTACACAGGCGGCGTTCATGTGTCACACCCGTGGCCGTTAATTGTGGACCTGCCAACAATTGAATTCTTCCATGTGTGACAAGAACTGCTTCAGCAACAGCTGCTGGGGCCAACTTGGGGCGGCGGTTAACCATGTGTGACACGTCCATTAATTGCTTAGAGTGTCCTAGGGTAACCACCGCCTGCATAAGCATCACACATGTGGCAGCTGTTGCCACATGTGGCCCAAAGAGGTGTACTGTGATGTTTGAATAGCCCATGCACAACTTTGATGTGGCACCTGCCTCGGAAACCGGAAAGTCCCCACACGGAGTGAGGTGTGTTCATGGACGCGTATGTAGTATATACGCCATCTATCATGTCGGCATTCTGGGAACGGGAGTACCCAGACTTGCCTGCCTACGGCCCACGGCGTGGCTCCATCGATGGCCTGGTACGGCCCACCTTCAGCATCAACAACGCAAGACCCTCGCGAGGCGGACGACGCCAAGACCCCCAGAAGGAGCGGCAAACTCAGGTTGGCTCCTGAGGAGCGGAGATCTCTATGCAAGCCTCCACCTCGTGAGGTTTGGATGACGCAAGCCATGACGACCGAGGCCAGGCGGGCGCCAACGGGTGTAGTACAGCAGTTTCCTCTTTGGTGCTAAAGAGGCAAGCGCAGGCGCGGAGTCCCAAGGAATCGGCCAAAGGTTTCCATTTCCATGCAACAAGACCAGGACCACCAGGACGGCCGGACGAAGGTCATCGCCAAGCCCACCACGGCGTCATGACCAGAAGCTTTGCAGGCGAAGACCACCTTTCATCAGGATAAGATGTACTAGTTGTCTCCCTTTGAACTTGGCCGTTGTGGGATCCTTTCCCGCCTTCATTTTGGGGGAAGAGGACCAAGGCCTCTATAATTATAGCCTAGCCACCACCGTAGAAGGGGATCGTATCATTGAGACCATCCTCTCCCGCACTAGCTCAGGAACACACCTCCTGAGGTTGTTCTTCGACTGTACTAGTTCATCCTCAGCCCACCTCGAGGCCAATCCACCACAAAGCAGGAGTAGGGTTTTACACCGCAAGGTGGCCCGAACCTAGGTAAACTGATGTGTTCCATTTCCTTCTCGTTCATCAAGCTAGGCTGTGAGATCGGCGAGTAGGCAGACTGGGGAGGTTGAGTTCTTTGCACGCACCCTAGAGTTTGAATCTATCCAGGGTTTGCGGAGCCCGGAATCCGACATTTGGCACGCAAGGTAGGGATGCGTCGGAGCCTCTCTTCCTCCAGTCAATTCGCCACCGCTCCGCCGTTCTCATGGCTGACGCCCCGCGGGCTCACGCTGAGCACTGGGCCACTCGGCCCGCCCAGGCAGCACCATCTGCCAAAGAAGATCTCCACTCTGCACTCCTCATAGCCCGCACGCCGCCCGGCGTCATCGGCCGCGGTCGGCGGGGACCGCCACCGCCCGCTCTCGCGCTGCACCGCAACCGTGCCACCACGCGATCTTCAAGCTATGCCGCGACAACAGCGCTGCACATCCACCGGGAGTAGGCGAACACGCGAGCCGCGCTCATCGTCGCACGAGAGATGCTGCGATGCAGGCTGGTGGAAGGCGGCCACAATGCCCTACTGGAGCGAGTGGCCGAGCTGCTCGATGCCGCTTGCAGGGGCGCAACACCTTTTTGCACCCTGCCTACGTCGCAAGCGGTGTCGGGGGCGTGCGCCGGCCCCCGCCACGCATGCGTGCCTCTCCTCGGGGGACCCGGAGGACCCCACGGCACCAACCCGGCCCGCAATGCCCCTCATTCTACCCAGGGTACGCTACCTCCCGGTGTGGCAAACTCGGGCGGCCCTCCTGGGGCCGCGCCGAGATGCCACCCTACGGTCGTCGTGGCATGGCGCCGAACCTGGCGACTAACGACGCGGGACGGCCGGGCGATGACTCCGGCGTGGCAACTTCAGGCGCCTCTGTACCTCCCCTGACGGACCCGCCGTACGTACTAAGAGGAAGCCCCTGCTCGTTCCCCTCGCCAGCCTGGGCATCGAGGCCACGCGAAGCCGAGGCCCTTCGCGAGCCGCTCCGGAGCTTCACCGACACCTTCAAAGACAACAACCACTGGGTATAGTCGATATCTCGGGAGCACGATTACGCTAACCGTGGACCGCAGGTGAACCAAGCCGCGACAACAGCCATGGACCTCAGGATGATGGCCCCGTTGCGGGCGGACGAGATACGCTGGGGACTGCGTGGCGGGAGCCTGGTGCCAGGGCCTCCTCGGCACCGCATGGAGAGAGGCTCCGCACTAAGGTAGGTCCCCTGCCGGGGAAGGCGCCGACGAGCCCTTCCCCCCGGCAGAGGACCTGTGGTCGCCGGGGGCACCGCCAGCGTCCCCCTTGCCCCTTGGTCTCGTCCTGGTTTCCGGACGCCCCAACGGTGGTCGGGGGATGCACAGGGCGGGGCCCTCATTAGACGCCGCGGATGTACTTGAAGATCTCCGCTCGTGACACTGTCACGTAATAATGAGTTGGGGCTATACTCGCCCTGGAATCTCCTGAGCGCCGCCCTCGGGCCTCACGGGGGCTCCCACCCACGTCCAAGTGGAAGCACCATGCTTCGTGCTGGCTGTCGACACTATCCCCCAATGACTATGCCCACGCCCAGTGGAAGCACTTAGCTCTGCGCTAGTGAGAAGACTAGCTAGGTGCCGGACGCGGCTGTTGCTTTTGCCCTCTTTCTGTAGCCCAATTTGCCATCTTTTGGAATGACATTTGGAGTTTTGTGTGCTTATCAAAAGAAAAACGGGGGAAATTTTTCTTGACTCGTGGCGATTCCTTGCTTTCTAGCTTCGTGTTTAAGAGTAAGGCTCACTCCTGCTACACCCCCCTGTGAGCGCCCCGCGAGTGGCGGCTGGGCGTGGTATGCACGCGTCGAGCACGCTCGGGCTAGCCCAGGTGGCACCAGGGGCCCCCGGGGTCAGGAATACAACCACCGCAAGATCACCACGCGCACACCTTGCCATAATCTGGCAATCAGGATCCTCGCGAGGCTCTCTTGGGCGGGCCAGCAGGCTCCTCTGGAGGCTTAAAACCTCGCAAGCCCTCGCAGAGCACACCTCGGGAGGAGGGTGCTTCCGCAACATCAGGACCCGCTCAGACCTACGGAATCAAGCAAAAGTCGCAACAGCTACTCCACTCAAGAGCCTCCAGGTTCATGACGGCACGTTCCAAATTCTATCTCAAAGAATATCATCATTTCATACATTATAAGGGGCTCCTCTTTTTCAAAATGCTTTCACGCTCCACAGGGCTGTATCCGAAGTTTTTTGCATACAGGTCAGAGCAGGAAGAGAAATGCAGGCCTAGCCGGATGCGCTGCCATCGGCATCGTCCTCATCATCATCATCTGCACCGCTCGTGCTGCCGTTGACTTCATCCTCATCGTCATCGTCATCGTCCGCTCCGCCTCCTTCGGCCGCAATCACGACCGCGTCATCCTCGGGAGCAAACTCTGCAACAAGGGCGTCCACATGGTCGTCCACCTAGTTCGCCAGATTGTCCTGAATGACCCTGGGCTCGGGAGCTATCGCCGCGTTGAAGTCAACGTGGGGGTCAAGGTTGAGGAGGTGACTAAAGACGCGCGAGAACGCACGTCCGAGAAGGCCCCGACTTCTCTCCTCGACGAGCTGGCGAGCCCTTGCGGCCCGGTCCTCCAGACGGGTCACGATCTGGGTGAAGAAGCGGAGGTGGCTGGCGTCGTCATCTTCGTGCGGATGAGGGATGCTCTCCTCGCAGGTGATGTCCAAGGCCCGGTTGGCCCTGACCCTGAGATCCTGGAGCATCGAGGAACGCTTGCGCTGCACCGTCCGACGGCGGCATGCTTCGTTTGCGGTCTTCTCCGCAAGGGACGTCACGACCGCAACCTGCTGCTGAAGCAAAGACAGGTCGGCTCGAGCGGAGGCCAAGTCGGCTTGGGCGGAGGCCTGAGCCTCCTTGGTGGCCCTCTCGCGCTCCTCCGCCACGGCTAGCTTCGCCGTGAGGGCGGCAGTTCTACCCTCAAGCTCGGCCTGTTGTAGTTCGAAGCGGGTCTCCTGGAGCCCCGACTCCTGGCGGTGCTCACCAGCAAGAGCCGTCGAATCTTCGCCACCCTTTGATCAACCTCCTACTGGATCCTGGCCTCCGAGCGGCAACAACGTCCTCTGCTGCGGCTGCCTGGCGCTCCCTCACTTCTAGTCGCTCAAGCTACAGGCTGTGCTCCAGGACCTCAAGCGCCAGCTCCTCCTCACGTTCCTAGACCTCCTTCTCATCGGAGGGGGCCTCGCTTGGTGGCGCCTCCAGGGAAGCCATGCGCGCCTGGATCTACCGTTCGAGGACGGCGTTCGAAGCTTGAAGCTTGAAGCTCCCGCTCCTCGGCCGCCTCACGACTGCAGTCGGCGGCCATGGCTTCCTCCTGAGCATGGGCGCAAGCCTCACGAGAAGCTGCGAGGGACACCGCAGCGCTCGCGCGAGCGCGCTCGTGCCGAAGATGCCCAAAGTTGATGGCGACCTTCAGCTGGCGCCACTCGTGCGCCAAGCGAAGGCCCTCCGTCTAGAGGCGGGCGTCGACATCGGCAAGCTCTCCTCCAAGCCGACTCAGCGCGCCCATCGCTTCCTGGAAAAGGTCATGACGGACGGCGCTGTGCCCGCACGCGAGCTCCAGCGCGCAACCAAGCCCATCCTCCGTGCCGGGGGCGGCCAGAGAGGCGCGGAGTGGTTCGCCTGTCTCTGGCGGGGGACTGGGGTCCGGCGTTTTCCTGTCCGCTTTTCGAGTCTCGGCAAAGGCGCTGGGCAGCACGGCCCCGCTCGAAGATGATGCCAGCGCTGGGGTTGCCCAGCCACAGGCGATGATCAATGGAAGAGACCTCGGCACGCCTCCTACGCCCCATGACTGACCGCGAGGGAAGGATGCTAGGAGCATGATACGTCTCCAACATATCTACAATTTTTTATTGTTCCATGCTATATTATATTTTGTTTTGGACATTATTGGGCTTTATTATACACTTTTATATTATTTTTGGGACTAACCTATTAACCGGAGGCCCAGCCCAGAATTGCTGTTTTTTGCCTATTTCAGAGTTTCGCAGAAAAAGAATATCAAACGGAGTCCAAACGGAATGAAACCTTTGGGAACGTGATTTTTGGAATGAACGTGATCCAGAGGACTTGGACCCTATGTCAAGACATCAACCAGGAAGGCACGAGGTAGGGGGCGCGCCTACCCCCCTGGGCGCGCCCTCCACCCTCATGGGGCCCACGTTGCTCCACCGACGTACTTCTTCCTCCTATATATACCTACGTACCCCAAACTACCAGATAAGGAGCCAAAACCCTATTTCCACCGCCGCAACCTTCTATACCCGTGAGATCCCATCTTGGGGCCTTTTCTGGTGCTCCGCCGGAGGGGGCATTGATCATGGAGGGCTTCTACATCAACACCATAGCCTCTCCGATGATGTGTGAGTAGTTTACCTCAGACCTTCGGGTCCATAGTTATTAGCTAGATGGCTTCTTCTCTCTTTCTGGATCTCAATACCATGTTCTCCTCGATCTTCTTGGAGATCTATTCAACGTAATCTTCTTTTGCGGTGTGTTTGTCGAGATCCGATGAATTGTGGGTTTATGATCAAGTTTATCTATGAACAATATTTGAATCTCCTCTGAATTCTTTTATGTATGATTGGTTATCTTTGCAAGTCTATTCGAATTATCAGTTTGGTTTGGCCTACTAGATTGATCTTTCTTGCAATGGGAGAAGTGCTTAGCTTTGGGTTCAGTCTTGCGGTGTCCTTTCCCAGTGACAGCAAGGGCAGCAAGGCACGTATTGTATTGTTGCCATCGAGGATAAAAAGATGGGGATTATATCATATTGCATGAGTTTATCCCTCTACATCATGTCATCTTACTTAAAGCATTACTCTGTTCTTATGAACTTAATACTCTAGATGCATGCTGGATAGCGGTCGATGTGTGGAGTAATAGTAGTAGATGCAGAATCGTTTCGGTCTACTTGTCGCGGACGTGATGCCTATATACATGATCATACCTAGATATTCTCATAACTATTCTCAATTCTATCAATTGCTCGACAGTAATTCGTTTACCCACCGGAATATATATGCTCTTGAGAGAAGTCACTAGTGAAACCTATGGCCCCCGGGTCTATTTTCCATCATATTAATCTTCCAACACTTAGCCATTTTCATTGCCTTTTATTTTACTTTGCATCTTCATTATAAAAATACCAAAAATATTATCTTATCATATCTACCAGATCTCACTTTCGTAAGTGACCGTGAAGGGATTGACAACCCCTTTATTGCGTTGGTTGCGAGGATTTTATTTGTTTGTGTAGGTGCGAGGGACTCATGCGTGGCCTCCTACTGGATTGATACCTTGGTTCTCAAAAACTGAGGGAAATACTTACGCTGCTTTACTGTATCACCCTTTCCTCTTCAAGGGAAAACCAACGCAGTGCTCAAGAGGTAGCAGAGCATAGGCTCATGGCCTCCTAGCGGCACATTTGCCTCATGAACGGGCCATGTGCCTCGCGCAGGTGTCTGGCACGGGGGACTCGGAGTCATGAGCGGACCATGGACCTCCGGAGGTTGCTTCCCAAGAGGTTTCACTGTCGTAGCCGGAGGGATCCTGAAGAGCCAAGGTCAGGAGGGGATGCGACACGTGGAAAACCACAAAGATAAGGCACTTACTCGTCTATGGCTATGCACTTCCTCTGTTTCAGGGGTCGGTAGGCGTCACCACTGCAGCTCGGGAGCCCTTTCCTCTTGCGGAGTGCTGCAAGGCTCACACGAAGCGAGCCTAGGGTCAGGCCATGACCCTTGGCGACTGGGCAGCATACTCCCACCTCCGGAGTGCTGGCAGGGGCTTCGGGGGCGGCGGCCTCAGGAGCATCGGGCCACACCATCTCACCAGCATCGGCCTCAGGAGCATCGGGCCGCGCCAGCTCACCAGCATCGGGCCGCACCAGCTCACCAGCATCCGCCTCAGGAGCATCGGGCTACCCCAGCTCTCCAGCGGCCACCTCGGGAGCCCTCGACGAAACCTCAGGAGCGGCTCTCTCAGGAGCACCAGACGATATCCGCTCCCCAGGGGTCGCCCCAGGAGTACCCGGTGGTGTTCGCCCCCCTGCATCCACATCTGGGGCACGCGCCGCAGGGTCGACGAGCACAGGAGCCACGAAGATGGGATTCTCGTGAGGCCCTCCTAGGCCCCCAGGGCGTAGCCCCCACTCGTCAAAGAGTGGCATATGCTTCACGAAGTCCTCTTTGTTCGAGCAATGCCACAAGAGGCAGCCGTCCTCCTGAAGCACGGCAGGTGCTGGGTCGCCCGTCAGGAGCATGAGCATCACGCGCAGCGTCTTGGAAGGGAGCGAAGGCGCCTGGAGCCTTATGGGGTCCTTGGGGCCAGTGAAGGTCCACATTGGGCGAGAATGGCGCTGGAGCGGGGTGATGCACCGCCGGACGAACTGCCTCACCACCATCGGCGCCGTCACCCCGACCTTCTTCAACTTGGCCAGCCTGGACCAGACATGGGCGAGCTGACGGTCGACGAGCTTCACGTGCCCCCAGCCGGAGCTTGGTTCCGCCAGCGCTCGCGGGAGCAGGAGCAGGGGGTTGAGCGTGCCGGCGTCCACATACACCCACTGCTTCCGGAATCCTCTCACATCCGGGCAGAGCGTGACATCGATGCCTGAGCCAGCTATCGCCGCCACGGCCTGGAATGCCACGCATCCCGAGCGCTGGCGTTCGTCGACCAGGTGAAGCGAGAAGAAATGGCGGAACAAGGAAACAGATGAAGCAATCCCCACCATAGCCTCACACAGGAAGGCGAAGGCAGCAAGGTGGATGATGGACCGGGGGTCCAGATGCAGCGCCTGGATCTAGTAGTGCAAAATTATGGCATTAAAGAAATCAGAGAAAGGGGGGACCAGGCCAGCCAGGAGAGCATGAAGATGGATGGGGATCTCGGTGGCTTCCATGTCGATCATGGCCCGGGAGGCAGGCCAGACCGTCGTCTCCTTCCACTCGTTGGAATCGGCAGAGAGGGCCGGCCGGACCTTGTCCAACCCCTCCCGATTGATCACCGTCGACCGATCAAGAGCGAGCTCCAAGACCGGCCAGGATTCGGCAGGAGCGTGGGCCTTTCCCTTCTTCGACCTCGGGGCCATGGCGGCAAGGGAGGATTGGCGCCGGTGCCGAATCTGGGAGAAGAGCGGCGAGTTCGCGGGAAGAGGAGGAGCCAAGGGCAAGCGCGACGGGCAATGATGGCAAAGCTGCGCTAGCAACGGGCGGCCGCCAAGCCTGGTAGTTATCAAGGCGACGTGGGGAAGTGGGGGCGCCCACGTCCCGTCAAGCGCCACGCGTCGGCCAAGCCGCGGGCGGTTGGGGCCTGCGGCGCTTCGCCCTTGCCCTTTGGCTTTGCCTCGAAGCCAAGTCCGAGCACGTCTTGGGCCCCGAGGCTACTGTCGGCGTTCTGGGAACGGGGATACCCAGACTTGCCTGCCTGCGGCCCACGACGTGGCTCCATCGACGGCCTGGTACAGCCCATCTTCAGCATCAACAACAGAAGACCCTCGCGAGGCGGACGACGCCAGGACCCCCAGAAGGAGCGGCCTCCTCAGGCTGGCTCCTGAGGAGCGGAGATCTCTATGGAAGCCTCCACCTCGTGAGGTTTGGATGACGCAAGCCATGACGACCGAGGCCAGGCAGGCGCCAGCGGGCGTTGTACAACAGTTTCCTCTTTGGTGCTAAAGAGGCAAGCGTAGGTGCAGAGTCCCGAGGAATCAACCAAAGGTTTCCATTTCCATGCAACAAGACCAGGACCGCCAGGACGGCCGGACGGCGGTCATTGCCGAGCCCACCACGACATCACGACCAGAAGCTTTGCAGGCGAAGACCACCTCTCGTCAGGATAAGATGCACTAGTTATCTCCCTTTGAACTTGGCCGTTGTGGGACCCCTTCCCACCTTCATTTTGGGGGAAGAGGACCAATGCCTCTATAAATATAGCCTAGCCACCACCGTAGAAGGGGATCGGATCATTGAGACCATCCTCTCCCTCACCAGCTCAAGAACACACATCCTGAGGTTGTGCTTCCACTGTACTAGTTCATCCTCAGCCCACCTCGAGGCCAATCCACCACAAAGAAGGAGTAGGGTTTTACATTGCAAGGTGGCCCAGACCTGGGTAAACTGCCGTCTTCCATTTCCTTCCCGTTCATCGAGCTAGGCTATGAGATCGGCGAGTAGGCAGACTGGTGAGGTTGAGTTCTTCGCACGCACCCCAGAGTTCGAATCTATCCAGGGTTTGCGGAGCCCAGAATCCGACATACCGATACAAGATTTGATCCTTGCAAGTAACGAGTTCAAGGGGAATGACAACCCTCTTGCCCGCGTTGGGTGCAAGTATTTGCTTTTGTGTGTGTAGGTGTTGAAGACGAGAATTTGCGTGGTTCTCCTATTGGTTCGATAAACCTTGGTTCTCACCGAGGGAAATACTTATCTTTACTGTACTGCATCTCGCGTCCTCTTCGGGGGAAATCCCAACGCAGGTCACAAGTAGCAGCATATTTCAACAGGGAATTGAAGTGTGGAAGAGCACTTAGTGGTAACCAAGTCTTGCAAAAACTTTCATACAGAGAGTTTAGTTCGCAGGCGGCATGCAGGCACACGACGAATATAACCATAGACATGAGTTGACTAGCTCATTGATTAAAGATGGTTAAGGTTTCCTAACCGTAGACATGAGTTCTCATTTAATAACGAGATCACATCATTAGGAAATGATGTGATGGACATACTTAGTCATAAGCATAGTATATGATTGTGTCACTTAGTTTATTTGCTACAACTTTCTCAATGTCAAGTGTTTGTTACTTAGACCATGAGATCGTACCACTCTCTAATTCCAGAAGAATTCTTTGTGTCTATCAAACATCACTTCATAACTGGTGATCATAAAGGTGCTCTTTAGGTATCTCGAAAGGTACTAGTTGGATAGCATGGATCAAGACTGGGATTTGTCGGTCCATGTGAAGGAGGGATATCTCTGGGCCCTCTTGATGATACAACATCCTAATTAGCTTGCAAGCATGTGACTAATGTGTTTAGTAACGGCGGGGATATTGTATTACGAAAAGAGTAAAGAGAACTTGCTTGTAACCAGATTGAACTAGGTATGGTGATACCGACGGTCGAATCTCGGGCAAGTAACATATCAGCACACAAAGGAATTTTATACGGGATTATCTGAGTCCGTGACATCATGGTTCAAATCCATAAAGATCTTCGTTTAATATGTGGCATTCATTATAGGCATCCACGTCCCGCTATTGATTATCGATCAGAGAGTTGTCTCGATCATGTCCCATGTTCTCGAACCCATAGGGTCACACACTTAACGTTCAGTAACGCTAGGGTAGTAATGGGATATTCATAATGGTGAGTCTGAAGATAGTCCAGAGTCTCGGATGGGATCCGAGACATCATGAGGAGCTTCAGAATAGTCTGGGGATAAAGTTTCATATAAGGGAAGTGGTTTTCACGGTTCCGGAAAAAGATCATTTTTTTATATATGTACCGGAGGATTCTGGAAGGTTCCGAGGGCCTGACAGTGGGGCCCACCTGCCCAGTAGGGTCCACATGGACCTAGGGGGTGTCCCACTAGCCCTACTTGGGCCAGGAACCGCAACCACATAGGCCCATATGGCTAAACGGGGGAAACCCTAAGGGGGGAGGGCGCCATAAGCCCTAGGTGGCAAGATTCCTCCCCCCTTGGCCACCGGCACCTTGGCTTGGAGGGGGGCCCAAGCTGGGTGCACCCCCAGCCCCTATATAAGGAGAGGGGATGGGTTGGGCGCAGCCATCCCATGCCCTGGCTGCCGCCCTCCCTCTCTCCCTCCACCTCCTCCTCCGCAGACGCTTGGCGATAACGTGTAGAATTCTACCACCACCACCACCACCACGTCGTCGTGCTGCCATCCTAGATTCCATCTACTTCTCCATCTTGCTTGCCGGATCAAGGAGGAGACATCACCGAGCCGTATGTGTGCATATCTCGGAGGTGCCGTTCATACGGTGCTTGATCGGATTGGATCACTAAGAAAGTACGACTACATCAACCACGTTCGTTATAACATTTCCGATCTCAGTCTACAAGGGTATCTAGATTCACTCCCACTCGTTGCTAGCACCTAGTAGATTAGATCTTGGGTGAATTCTTTATCTCGTAGGATTTTTTTCATGCAACGAACCTACAATGGGTTGGCTTCGAAACTCCGTGTGGCGACGAAGACAAATATTTACTCTATGTGGCGACAACGATCACTATCGGTAATGGCAAGAAGGCCAGTTTCTGGCATGCTCCTTGGCTCTCTGGTCAAAAGCCGAGGGATATCTCTCCGGGCATCTTCGCCATCTCTAAACGCACAAATTGTTGTGTCGCTAAGGCAATGATTAATAATGACTGGATTCGTCACATCAACATGGAAGGGGGGCTCTCGGTTAAGCTTATTAGGCAATTCTTTGACCTTTGGTGCAAGACCCAAGAGATCCACCTTGGTCCGAGCATTGAGGATACCATTCAATGGAAATTCACCGAAGATGATTGCTACTCCACTGCCACTGCTTACACGATGTAGTTTACGGTTTGATTAACTCCGAGATGCCGAGAATGGTCTGGAAGATTTGGGCACCTCCCAAGATTAAATTCTTCTCTTGGCTTGTCCTTCAACATAGGATATGGACTTCTCACAGATTACAACGCGGAGGATGGCCAAATTGCGGCCTTTGTCAGCTATGCAAAAGGGGACCGGAATCTATGTCCCATCTGATGTTCAAATGCCATTATTCCAACAGTCTGGAACATGATTTATGATTGGCTGGGTATGCAGTCTACAATGCCCTCATGGACCGATCTACTGACAGTTAAACAATGGTGATCCGCCAGCGTGGGACGACCTTGCTACCCTCGAAAGGCGGCCAACTCCCTACAAATGCTCATCAATTGGGAGATTTGGAATGAGAGAAATGTTAGGGTCTTCTGTAACAAGGAATCTCTGCCCACGAGAGTGGTAGCGATAATAAAGGAGGAGGCCAAGGTGTGGGTGTTAGCGAGAGCTAGTTTTTTGGGCAATTTAATTCCGGGAGAGTGATCCCGTTTGTTTGGGACTTGTGTAGTCCTGTAACCTTGAAACCTTGTCTTACTTCTTATTATTTAATGAGATGAGGCAAAGCTTTTGCCTCCATTTCAAAAATAATAATTTGAGGAGGCGTTGTAGGTGTTGGAGAGGAGACACCAGGGACGCCGGAGCCGCGCCGTCGGTGGTGGTGCGGGTGCAACTGAAATAAGAGGGAGCCGCGCAAGGTAAGGTTGATTCGGCGGCGCGGGTGGTGGGCATGATGGTGCAGCCGCCAGAAGCGATATTGTGCCTACCCTTGTCCTCTGAGAACGACGACAAAACGGGAGGCGGCGGCGGCGTTGTCCAACACTAGGGAGGAAGAATGGGGAACGGGAAGGGAGATCGAGTTCACGCCTCTTTTTTTTAGTAACAGAGACAGTACCTTTTTTAGCGAAACAGAGAGAGAGCACATATTGTCTGTGCGTGTGTCGGTCAAGTCCTTTTGCTTGGGCCAAGCCCAAAAATAGTGCAGAAAACAAATACAAATGTAATTTAATTTTCAAAAAAAAATATCACCAAAAATTGATACTTCCTCCATTTACTTATATAAGGCCACTATAAAATATACATTTTGCATCTATACAAGGCCATCAACAGTAATTAAGGTAAAAATTAATGATATTTCTTGTACTAGTAACTTGTTTAATGCTTGCATGCATACAATCATAATGACACTTAGCTACTTCATCCACTCAGTTTTCTTGCATGCATGCAGCGTATTAATGATCCGAGTAGACAAGAAGAAAAGTTGACTTGCAAAACATGTATTAAATTTTTTCTTTTACTTGTAATCGGAGTTTGAGGCCTTGTATATAAAAATGGAGGGAGTACTACTTTAAAAAATGTTTTGAAAAAATACAAAAAAAATCAGTTTTTTTTTAAAAGTGTTTTTTGAACAAGAAAAAATATAATCGATTGAAAGGCTATTCCATTCACAACTACTTTTTCATTAGATGAAAGTACAGAGCTAAATTCAGTCCCGGCAAACGATGTTAGGGTAGCTTCTTCACGTCCAAATTTTATGGTCCAAAATGCTATGCTCCGTGTAACCTTATTTCTAACGTTAGCCAGAACTGAATATTCAAAATGTTATGCCTAGTATAACCTTATTTTTAACGTTAGCCAAAATTGGATATAAGAAGTGTTGTGTAACGCCACATAGAGTATGCTTAATTTTTTCGCCTGTTGCACCCCATGGACATTTGTACTAGTATTATATAAGGAGCGAAATAAAATGTAGTCAAGCCAATGAAAATGGGTTGTTTTAGGCACAATTCGTGGAAGGTGCGGATCCATGCCTCCATCTACCCATGCTCTTTCTGAACGAGTGTTGTGGGCAAGCAAAACTTGCACTTTAGAAGCAGCTAGTTTCTCCGAACGCTTATACTAGCTGCAACAACTTACAAGTATGTCTTCTAGTGTTTTGTTTTGTTTGAATATACAGGACCATATTATTATCTTGGTTATTTTCCTGTGGCATTTAATCAGGAACAGTTCCACAAAGCTCGCTTTCCGGCAAGAGGATAAGCCCCGAAATAATGTTATAAGATAGGGACTGCGTCGCTGGGGACACGCACAGAGTAGTGCCTGCTGCCATACGTGCATGTTTGCCTTGACGTTATTATTATTAGGTTTTGCGAGCTACACCTGTTCTTGTCGTTCATCGTTTTTAAAGACCAGCTCAGGAGTTGCACACTGACCGATAATCCTGCTCTCTCTCCACTTCAGCCATCCATTCGGCCAAGTAATTCACCTCGTTTGAATATACATAATCAGTCAGCTTAATTAAATTGAACACATGGATAGCCAGCCTTCTAGAGAGTTGCTGTCGCATATATGTACTACTAGCACGGACACTGACGCTGCTGCTTTTACCACAAATGAACAAGCACTACATTTCCCAGCAGAGGCAGCAGCGAGGTCGCTGCAGGCGGCCAGCGACCGATCGAGCGCCGTGAGACCCTACCGTCTAGGGTTGGTATGGTAGTAGAGCCGCTAGGTTTCGTGTTGGTGTCGCACGTACATGGCATGGCCAAACTCCGACGGTTGGAGCGTTGCGATCGGCGACAGCGACGGCAGCGAGGCGACCTGTGTGGCCGCAGTCGGAAATAATGGCCCCGCACACGCCCAAGTGCATTGCATTGCATGCACCCCCCCTTCCCCCATGATCCCCATCCTGACGCTTCCTTTAGAAATCGGCACCCATTGACGTGACGTCTCGACATTGACTCGCTTCTCCGTAATCACGGGTTTGATTTTGGAGGGTGAGAAAGAATCGCGCGCGCACAACTACTCATACAAGTCGACATCGTCCACGAGCCCTGGGGCCGGGGCCGCTCTTGTTTTCTTAACCACCAGCTAAGCTAGAAATGATGGATCCGTGTGATGGGGCGGTGTAACGTGTAGTGCTCCATTAGAGCACGAGCAGATCAGTGTTGTATTCGGACGGCATTATAAAGAGAGACCAAGAACAAACAAGACAGAGAGACCAAGGAAAATATTAAGGCACCAAATACAAATAAGGTACCGGGACAGCCTAACATCGGCGAGTGGCTACAATATGGAGATGGCGTTTTTACAGGTGTCTCTTTCCCTTGCCATTGATTCAATGTAATTAACCTTCGGCGGATTGGGAACACTCAAAGGAAAAAGATGACAAGTATGATTTTTGATGTAATTTTACTTTTTGTTGCCCTTTCTTGTGGTTTCAATTTGCCAAAAAAAAAAAATAGCAGTGGCCCAACATGTATTTATTTTATTTGCCTTGAGTGTCCCAAGATATCATATCAGTGCAATGAGAAGAAACATACTCACATAATGTGACAAAATAAGGACCATTTTATTTGGTGGAGCTTTAGTTTTATCCATAATATAAACTTCAAAACCAAGCAAATTTGATCATTAAGGCCTTGTTCGGTTGCGTGTGGATCCGAGTGGATTGAAGGGGTTTGAGGGAGATTTAAACCTTTTATTAGTCAAAATATGAACCAATCCTTGCCAATCCCCTCCAATCCTCTTGGGGAGAGGATTAACCGAACAAGGCCTAAGGGGGGAGGGAGGTTGGTGGGGTGGGTGGGCCGGGGTGAAATTAGAATAAAAGTGCGAAAACCAAGAAGGAAAGGAAATTTTGTTTGGAAAATGAATTCCTCGTTTGTAAAACATTCATGTTATTCTGGAAGTTAAATTACAAAGTTTAGAAGAAAAAAATCAATGATATGTGAGTTTTCAAAACCACTGTCACGTCGCCGGTCATACAATTTTGGCTTGAGAGGGGGGGGGGGGGGGGGTGGTCTACACGGTATAAAAAGTTAAATGTTAATTAGTTTGATTGAAAGTTTAAAGATGAAAAATGAACTTAGTTTTTTGAGAAACGTGGTACACACACACACATCCTATCCGTCTGAGCACCTCCGAGAGATTAACTCGTTAGATATGAAAAGTCTGAAATAAATCCAAACCCCTATGAGCACTTCTCAGATAGGACGTGCTACTCCCATAGGAGTTGATGAATTTTCCCAAAGAGGAAGAGTGATGTAGCATAGCAGTAGAAAATATTTCCCTCGGTTAAGAACCAAGATTTAATCGAACCAGTAAGAGTCTACAAGCTAACAAGATAAGCAGGACCTGCACACAAACAAAATAAATGCTTGCACCCAAATTGGCAAGGGGGTTGTCAATCCCTCGTCTTCCTAGTTGCAAGGTTGAAAGTAAATAGTGGTAGATAGTGTGGCAAAGCGGCAAAATAACAAAAGTAAATAAAAGAGCAAATTGAGTAACACAAGTATTGATAGAGAATGGACCCGGGGGCCATAGGTTCACTAGTGGCATCTCTCTTGAAAGCAGGTAATGGCATTGTAAACCAATTACTGTTGGGCAACTCGCAGAAAAACAACATTCATAACTATGATCATTCATGGTATAATCTTATATAGGCATCACGTCTGTGACAAGTAGACCGTAATGCAACTGCATTTACTACTATTACTCTACCCCGAAACCGCTATCCAGCATGCATCTAAAGGTATTAAGTTCAATGAAAAACAGAGGAACGCAATAAGCAAGATGAAATGATGTAGATAGAAAAAAACCTAGCAATAAGATCAATCACGTTGTTTTATCCTTAGTAGCAAAAAACACATAACGTGTCTTCTCCCCATTCTGTCACTAGAATATAGATCACCGTGAGGTTGGACCCACTACTATGCACCACTCCCTCTGAAGAATTGCCCATCTATCATGGCCAGAGAAGACAAATAACTAGAAAAGCATACACAGACACTTAAGTATACAACAACAAAAATTCAAAAAATCAATTATATTCAATGAACAATGTGATCACAGATCCACAAATCATTAGATCCCAACAAACACACCACAAGAATTACGTCGGAATGATCTCAGAGGAGATCATTGTATTGAATATCCAACATAGAGAGAAGAAGCCATCTAGCTACTATTACGGACCCGTAGGTCCTAAAGGAACTACACACATCATCATCATGGAGGCAACAATGATTGATGAAGAGGCCTCCTGTGGTGGCTTCCCCCTCCGGCAGAGCACCAGAACAGGGCTCCAGATGGGATCGCCTCGGAACAGAGGCTTGTGGCGGTGATAAAATTCATTCAGGTTTGCTTCTGAGGGTTATGGGAATTTTAGGATTTATAGGCGAAAGATTTAGGTCAAACGAAGGCTCTGGGGCCCCAAATGGGCAAGTGGCGCGTCCACCCCCACCCTAGTTGTGCCACTTGTCCATGTGGCTGCCTCGTGGGTCCCCTGTATCTCTCTCGAAGTTTCTAGGGTCCTTTGTTTTCCAGAAAAAAAAATCATCAAAAAATGGCATCATATGTGGACCTTTCCAGATATGGATATTCCACGAAACCAAAAAAACAAGCAAAAATAGGAACTGACACTAGACACTAAATAAATAGTTTAGTCCAAACAATAGTATAAAATGATATAAAAACATATAAAAGTGATAATATAATAGCATTACACAATCAAAAATTGTAGATACGTTGAAGACGTATCAGGAAGTCATCAAAGTCATGTCTTTAGTTTATCTTCAATATTTATCTTAGAACTGAAATAATAGTTATTTTGTTATGTTATGCATTATCCTATGGGTTATGCTCCAGACTTGTATCATGACTTTATTTCTTCTCTCCTTGTGAGCTCTCTGTAGTCCCTACATCGGTTTGCAAAGCGGGAGCTACCGATCATTATCAAATACTTATGACATACAGAAATTTACAAGTAGGATAACATTAATTTTTATAACGATTATACCTTTATCGGAAGAACCGTTCTTCTTATCCGCCAAATACTTCTTGCAATTATGTTTCCAGTGTCCCTTCTGCTTATAGTAGAAACATTCAGTCTCTTTAGAGGCTCTGCCTTGTTCTTCTTCTGAGGCTCGTTCTTACCGGCTTCAGTAGATTTCTTCTTCTTGGACTTACCCTTCTTCTTGAAACTGGTGGTCTTATTGACCATCAACATTATTTTGTTCTTCTGCATTCCAACTTCCATAGTTTTGAGCATAGAAAACAACTCGTTTGCACTTTTCTCCATCCCATTCATGTTGTAATTCATGATTAAGCCATCGTAAAATGGGGGAGTGAAGCAAGCACAATATCTATATCGAGTGTTGGAGGAATTCCAAATTCTAGAGAAGTCAGTCTATCAACATAGCCAGCAAGCTTTACTATATGCTCACTCATTGAGGAACCCTCTTTCATCATGCATTCAATCAAGGCCTTGGTTAATTTAAAATGCTCGGTCCTTGCCCGCTTCTTGTACAAAACTTCCAGTGACCCAATTATAGATTGAGTATTAGATCGTTCAAAACGTTGAGGACCATGCAAGTTAATAGGAGGCATTGGACTGAATGTCGGAATCATAGTCATCACTGCGAGCAGTGTAAGCAGCAACTTCTTCTGGTGTTGCATCCTTTCCAGGAGCATCACCCAGGGGCTGATCCAGCATGTCCTCCTTCATAGCACTCCTGAGAACCATTCTCAGGTTCCGGATCCAATCCGCATAGTTTCCACCATTAGCAGCCAAGTTTTCTTTCTCTAACATAGGGGCTAAGTTGAACATATTGCGAGCCATTGATCTACAACGACACAAAATTCATTTGGACATTTATTCATAATTAATGTTGCACTAGTGTTAAAAAAATATTAATATAAAGTGCACTCCCACTCAAATTAATATCTCTCATAACTATTAGTGAGTCATTCAAGATCTAAATATAGTTCTCAATCATTGATGTGGACATCACTAGTGACGAGAATTTTGACCGGTGGGCAAACTATTGCCGATCATATCACCATATTACTCTTGTTTGTCTTTCGATGTTGCGTGCTCTGAGCTCATAACGATTCTGCAAGAACTTCAAGATAACCGAGTGCTATCTGCATACATGGTCTGACCATCTCCGTCTTACACATCTCATCTTGTTTGTACTCATGTGGACATGATGTACTCCGTGGTGCCCAAATGTTGTAGACGGTTGCAACACTGGGAAGAGCACCTTTTAACTTGATATTTACTATGAGAGATCACCCTAATAATTGACTACTAGGCAATCAAAGGGTGCAAAAAACAAAGGGATAAATGATAACCCACAAGTACAGGGGGTCACGACAGTCTTCAAGGGTAGTATTTCACCCAAATTTGTTGATTCCACACAAGGGGAGCCAAAGAATATTTATGAGCCTTAGCGGTTGAGTTATCAATTCAACCACACCTGGGAAATAATATTTATGTAGCAAAGTGTTTAGTAGCACAGTAGTTTGATAATTTTGATAGTAGCAGTAATAGTAACATATCATATCCTGGGGGCTACGCACACAACCAGGAGAAAGAGTATTAAACCATTTCTTAACATCACCCTTTAATGAGAAAGGATATGACTTGAGAATATATGGTAGCGAACTTTTTCCTCATGAGAAAATATGGTAGCTATAAAGTTCAATTTGGTAAGGTGTGCAACAACAGTTTCATAACCATGAAATGATCAAATTCCACCAAAGTAATTAACTCGGGATTGACAGAAAATTCATAAACCTTATCGGTAACAAAGAGAGGAGAAGTATCAAACTTAGGATCATATTTCATTCTCTCTATCATAGCCTTTTCTTTTAGCTTACTCAATAGTTTCTTAACATCCTCTCTATCATTACAAGCAAGAAATTCTCTAGCTATCTCCCCATCCATAACGTAACCATCAAGTATCTTAGGCATCTCAACTCTAGTAGGGGAGCTAGGCATAATAGTTGGATCATAATTTTCATCAGTTTCAACAGTTTCAAGTTCTTTAGCTTTAGCAATTTGTTCATCAAGAAATTCACCTAGTGGCATAGTATCATCAAACAAAGTACTAGCATCATCACAAGTTTCATTTATAGCAGAGTAGTATCATCAATTACTTGTGACATATCAGATAGAATAGCAGGTGGTAGCGTCGCAAGCCTACTTAAAACAGAAGGTGAATCAATTGCAGAGCTAGATGGAAGTTCCTTACCCCCCCCCCCCCTCATCTTAGAGGGTATGGTCTTAGTCTCTGCGTCTTTCAGATTCTTCATAGTGTAAAATCCCAAGTGAACTCAATAAATAAAGGTATGCTCCCCGGCAACAGCGCCATAAAATGGTCTTGGTAATCCACGAGTATAGGGGACCGTGACAGTCTTCGAGGGTAGTATTTCATCCAAATTTGTTGGTTCGAGAAAAGGGGAGCCAAAGAATATTTATGAGCCTTAGAAGTTGAGTTGTTGAAAGGTAGTGGATGTCGCCTAGAGTGGGATGAATAGGCGCTTTAAAATAGTTATGGTTTAGGCTTGAACAAATGTGGAATAAAACTAGCATTTAATTTTTCAAGCACAAAACCTAAAACAACTAGGCTCACCTATGTGCACCAACAACTTATGCTAAGCAACATAAAAAATTTGGTGATAGAAAGATATATATCATGAAACACTATGGCTATCACAAAGTAAAGTGCATAAGTAAAGGGTTCGGGTAAGAGATAACCGAGGTACGCGGAGACGATGATGTATCCAGAAGTTCACACCCTTGCGGATGCTAATCTCTGTTTGGAGCGGTGTGGAGGCACAATGCTCCCCCCAAAAACCACTAGGGCCACCGTAATCTCCTCATGCCCTCGCACAATGCAAGCCGTGATTCCAGTAAGGGACCCTTCAGGGCGGTCACCGAACCCGTACAAATGGCAACCCTTGGGGGGTGGGTCACTAAACCCGTACAATTTGGCAACCCTTGGGGGCGGTCACGGGAACCCGTTAAATTGCTCGGGGCAATCTCCACAACTTAATTGGAGACCCGGCGCTTGCCCAGAGCTTTACACCACAATGACTGAGCTCCGAGACACCATAAACCATCTAGGGTTCCCAAGCATGCCAGAGGAACAAGCTCTAGGGTACCAAGCACCCAAGAGTAATAAGCTTCTCAACTTTTCACTTCCATGTATCACCGTGGAGAACTCAAACCGGTGCAACTAATGCAATGGCAAGAGCACACGAAGTGGTCAAGTCCCTCACTCCCAAATCCCACCCAAGAAACAAAAGCTATGGAGGAATATGAGATGAAGAACTAGGAGATCACCAAGAACTCCATGATCTAGATCCAAGGGTTTCCCCTCACATAGAGGAGAAAATGATTGGTGGAAATGTAGATCTAGATCTCCTCTCTCTTTTCCCTCAAGAACTAGCAAGAATCATTGGAGGGAAGAAGGTCAACAATGGGGGAAGAACACGAGCTAAAGAGATAAGAACCATTGGGGAAGAAGACCCTCTTAAATAGGCCCTCCCAAATCCAACTGTTACACCCACATCCCGCACATAAGCGGTACTACTGCTTCGGAGAGCGGTACTCCCGCTCAGATGGTAGTATCCACAGAGCAGTGCAATGGCGAGGAGCCACGAGCGGTAGTGCCGCCAGAGCGGTACTACCGCTCGCCCTAGCGGTACTACCGTTGGGGTTGCAGCTCAAGGGCCTATGGAGATATGGCAGGCCAGTAGAGTGCGGCAGTACCACAACAACGGTACTATCGCCCAGTGAGCGGTACTACCGCTTATAAGATGTAGTACCATGCACCCACTGCTGCCCTACTACCTCTGAGAGCGCAATAGATCCAGAAGAAATTGGATAACCCGAAGTGGAGCAGTAGTTGGCGGGCAGTACTATCGCTTATAAGCAGTACTACCGCTTATAAGCGGTACTACCGCTCGCACTACCGTTCTACTGCCGCGCGACCGGACACGACAATTCGAGTCCCCAAAAGCAGCGGTAGTAGCCGCGGAATTGGATAGGGGAGGTACTGCTTATAAGCGGCACTACCGCTTCCCAGAGCAGTACTAACGCAGGAGTGCTACAAAGAAGCCCAAGCAAAACAGATGGATACAATAAAACCTAAACTGCCATAACTTCTACCAATAAGCTCCGAAATGAGCAAACTCAAGCTTGTTGGATAGATGACGACAAATACTATCCAATAGTAAGAAGAGATAGTACAAAAATGCCAATGATATAGAGATGTGAAACATCATAAAAAATGCATATGAACTCCGTTTTCGTTGACCTCGAGCTTGTCATGAGATGACCATAAGCTCTAAAACTCACAAAGAAACACCAAACAAGAACCAAGAAAGATGATGCAAGGATGCAATGGTTTGAGCTCTCTACGAATGATATGATCAAGGTACTCACTTGAGAGCAGCCCTTGATAGTACGACAATCGATCGTATAACCCGGTCTCCCAACTACCACCATGAGATAGGTAAAATAGAAAACCTATCAAGGGCAAACCTTTGCCTTGCACATAGTCCACTTGAGCTAGATGATGACGATCTTGACTCCCTCAAGTTGGACCTCCTTTCTTGATTGTGTTGGCTTGATGAAGACTAGTTGATTACTCCCCGATACTCCACTATGGGTGACCCACTCTTTGACACATCTTCACAAGTCCATTGTTGCCATAATGGATGGCAAGCTTCAAGGACGTGATCTCTTCGTGATGCTCCACTTGAACTTGCACACCGCAACCTAACCCCGCATAGAACTCTCACGTAGACCATGGGTTAGTACACAAAGTGTAACGGACAATGCTTACCATACCATGGGATCACTTGTTCCCTTTCGGTACATCTTCTACGCTTTGCACGTTGATCAACTTGATTCACACTTTGACTTAGTCTTGATAACCCTTGTATCATGTCTTCTACATTGGATAATTCCTAGAATAACACCTTGGTCATCTCATAAACTCGTTGAAACCAACACATGGACTTCAAGAAATGCCTATCAACAAATCTTCAAATATAATTGAAGGCAACCATTAGTCCATAGAGAATGTCATCAATTACCAAAATCATACATGGGGGCACCATGCTCTTTCAGTTGTCAATTCAACCACACCTGGGAAATAATATTTTTTGCAGCAAAGTGTTTAGTAGCACAGTAGTTTGATAATTTTGATAGTAGCAGTAACAGTAACAATAGTAACAGGAACATTAACAAAAGCAATTTGTAGTGATTGTAATAGCAACAACAATAGTAAATTAGCAAAGACCAATATGCGAAAAGCGTGGGAATTGGATCAACGATGGATATTTGTGTTGGATGATATTCATCATATAATAGTCACAACCTAGAGTGATACACAATAGATCCAATTCATCAATTCAATGTAGGCATGTATTCCGTATATAGTCATACGTGCTTATAATAAGAACTTGCATGACATGTTTTGTCCTACCCTCCTGTGGCAGCGAGGTCCATAAGGAAACTAAGGGTTATTAAGGCCTTCTTTTAATAGAGAACCGGAACAAAGCATTAACACATGGTGAATGCATGAACTCCTGGAATTATAGTCATCCTCGGAGAGTATCCCAACTATTGTCACTTTGGGGTCTACGGATCCGAACAATAACAAGTGCATATAACTAGCACATAGGATCAAGAACTCAAATATATTCATGAAAACATAGAGGGTTCAGATCTGAAATCATGGCACTCGGGCCCTAGTGACAAGCATTAATCATAGCAAAGTCATAGCAACATCAATCTCAGAACATAGTGAATACTAGGGATCAAGCCCTAAGAAATTGACTCGGTTACATGACAAATATCATCCAACTCCATCACTGTCCAGCAAGCCTATGAAGGAATTACTCACTCCTAGTGGTGAGCATCATGGAATTTTTTATGGAGAAGGGTTGATGATGACGACGGCGACGAATCCCCCTCTCTGGAGCATCGAATGGACTCCAGATCAGCCCTCCCGATGAAGAACAGGAGGTGGGAGCGGCTCCGTATCGTAAAACATGATGCTTCCTTCTCTCTGATTTTTTTTCTCCGCTAGAGGGTACTTATGGAGTTGGAGTTAGGGCTAACGGAGGCCTGTGGGACCCACGAGCTCATAGGGCGTGCCCTAGGGGGCGCCTCCTGAGCTCGTGGCTCTCTAGTGTCCCCCTCCAGTAGTTCTCTTCACCAAATATTTTTTTATATATTCGAAAAATAATTTCTGTAAATATTCAGTCCGATCCAAGAACTTTTATTTCTGCACAAAAATAACACCATGGTAGTTCTGCTGAAAACAACATCAGTCCTGGTTAGCTTCATTCAAATCATGCAAATTAGAGTCCAAAAAACAAGAGCAGAAGTGTTCAGAAAAGTAGATACGCTTGGGACGTATCAATAAACATCTCATGCGATTCATAAAAGCATGATATGGTATAGCCCTGGGTGGCGGGTATCCACTATGATCATCTTCAGTTGAAGTGTCGTGACGGCCAATATTTCATTGTCATGGCAACTGTTTCAAAAACGTTTCCATGGCGACCATTTTAGAAAATGTTGCCGTGGCACCAAATTCAGAAATTCTGCCATGGCACAAAATTATAGCTACTTGTCCCGCGCCAAGTACACCTTCTCCACGTTAGGGTCCTCCTTGTACGCTTTGCCATCGTCACCTATAACATGTGTCAATCTCGTGGCTCGAGCCATCATGACGTGACACGCAGGCCACTTAACATTTGAACATATAACCATCTCATACATAAACTCATTATCATGACGATGGCTATACCACATCATATGCATACCCTGCAAAACCAAGTTAGACGTCCTCTAATCGGTTTTAGCAAAATTTTAGTACGTGGTTAACCAATTATACCAAATAATACTAACTAACTACGTCCACAATATAAACAATGGTTCTTGATGTTAAATTAAGTTTCGGGGTGTGTGAAACAAGAGACTTAATTAAAAATATCTAGCCCCACACTAAACTTTGTCAAATATGCGTGACCCCCTAGAAGATCATCCATCTTCAGCACCCTTTTGTGTATGCGATGGTTCACTATTCTCGACTATGATGAAGCCCAAGGAACTGTCCACAGATCATCGAACAGCCAGAGCCGATCGATTGTCAGAACCTTGTAACAAAGCTACATCATACTGTCGATGAACTGCACCGAAGCAACACTCGAGGGAAGCATAGCAAGAACATCAACCCTGACATCCACATGTGATCTAGATCAAAACCCGCACCTACTCATATAACCGCACATGATGCCATAGTTGGGAAACGTAGTAGAAAATACAAAAAAATTGCACCTACGCACACCCAAGATCAATATGAAGATGCATAATGAGTTGTGGTCACGATATTTACCGTCACTGAGTTGCAGCGGAAGAAGAACGTTTTGGTGTAGATCGTACTTGGAGTCCCTCGACCATCGATGAAAGATCCCGCGATTTGGCCACGAACGGTCCCTCGAACCGAAGACCGAAAGCACGGCCTCTCTACTTGGTTGCAAGCGTGCAGCCTTCACAATCTGGCAACGCTTCACCGTCAAGAGATAATCATCACTGGAGAATTAGAGGGAGGAGATTAGAACCACACCGGGATTCTAATTATGAGGATTAGAGGAACTAGACCAATCTCTAATTAGTCAACTAGGACCAACTAGAACTTGGGCTAGATGAACTAGAGTAGGCTCCAAAACTTGTATATTTAATAGAGCAAAAAACCCTAGTATATATAGGTTGGAGGGGAGGGAGAGGGCAGCCACCAAGGAGGGGAAGTCCCTCCTTGGTGAGCCGGCCAAGGGAGGGGAGGAGGAGTCCTCCCCCTCTCTGATTTGGCCTCCTTCCATGCCAAAGGGGGTGCCTCCCACACTTGGGCCTTGGTGGCCCAAGTTGCCTTCCACCACTTGGCCTTTTAAGGCCCATTGATATTTAAATTAATATAAAAGACTTTTAATTATTATTAGACCCTTTTATATACAATTTAACATCACTTGAAACATTTTCCACCTATATATTAATTTTTTGGAATACCCGGTATTGCTCGATAAACTTCGAAACCCTTCCGATGACCCCGAAATGCTTCCGGATCCTCTTGGAACTATTCTGAATATTAATGAAACAATTCCAAAAATATATTCTCATCACTTCTGTCCTACTAACACTCAGCAGATCGTGATGGTCTTAAGATTGTGAACGAAACCCTTCGTTCAATGACCGATAGCGGAACTGTGGATGTCCATATCGATCCCTATGAGCACATGAATGATATTCGAGTGTACTTTTGGTTATTATGTGATGTTCCCTTTGCTTCGTGATACTTTACAAAACCCAGGATGCATCGGTATCCTCCTGAGTTATCACATGCTCACTATACCGATATCCTCATTACCGATTTTCTTTTTCTTTCTCATTATCGTGTTTCGGCATCCCCGTGACATAGTCACTTGTGTCTGGCCAGACGATGATGGATGCCATCACACCGAGAGGGACCTAAGAATATCTCTCCATTGTCGGAGGAGCAAATCCCACTCTTGAGTTTTCTAGTCCATTGTCAAACTTTCCGATGAACCTATAAGTTGTCGTTATGATCACCGTATTACAAGTGACATTTGAGCAGCCCAAAAACCCCCGTACGGTAAGAAGTGACCACAATACTCTCATGGTCAAAGGAGCAAAATCACATGTTAACACCCTGTGTTATTACAATTGACGAGAGACAATATTAACTCAATTCATAACACACAAGATTGGGTTGATTCAATATGATCGTTCTTCCAACGTCATAATCTCAATGTTATTTTAGGACTATCGTTTAACACTTAACGATATTATAAGATCAGGAAAATGCGATCACCAACAACACTTGATCTAGTCCTGGAGGCAAGACTAGGAACCTTCTATTTATCCGTTTATCATTCCACCCATGCATATGAGTTTCCGACTGAATCACATATTCCAGGATCATAGCAGTTATAGCATAGTATATAAACTCTTTAATTATGAATATGGAAAAATAATAATACAAATATTATTGCCTCTAGGGAATATTTCCAACAAGGGGGGCCCAAGGCCGTCACAACGGCTGCCCAATAAAAATGCCCCGGGCCACATACGGGAATATCAAGTCCCAGCCAGGGGTAATGCCCCGTCTCGGGCACCTGCAGCTAGGCACGTGCCATTGGCCGGTTGCCGGCAAGAACCACCGAAGGGGGCATTGACCAATGCCCTTCTCGATCTGGAGAAGGGCCACCCAACTATCGGGCACCTCCAGCCGTCGTAGACGCGCCATTCATCGCCGCCGCCCGTGCTTCCCGCGTCGCGCCAGCCCCATAAACCTCCAAACGCAAGCTGATGACCCACAAGTATAGGGGATCTATCGTAGTCCTTTTGATAAGTAAGAGTGTCGAACCCAACGAGGAGCAGAAGGAAATGACAAGTGGTTTTCAACAAGGTATTCTCTGCAAGCACTGAAATTATCGGTAACAGATAGTTTTGTGATAAGATAATTCGTAACGGGTAACAAGTAATGAAAGTAAAGAAGGTGCAGCAAGGTGGCCCAATCCTTTTTGTAGCAAAGGACAAGCCTAGACAAACTCTTATATAAAGCAAAGCGCTCCCGAGGACACATGGGAATTGTCGTCAAGTTAGTTTTCATCCTGCTCATATGATTCGCGTTCATTACCTTGATAATTTGATATGTGGGTGGACCGGTGCTTGGGTGCTGCCCTTCCTTGGACAAGCCTCCCACTTATGATTATCCCCTCTCGCAAGCATCCGCAACTACGAAAGAAGAATTAAGGTAAACCTAACCATAGCATGAAACATATGGATCCAAATCAGCCCCTTACGAAGCAACGCATAAACTAGGGTTTAAGCTTCTGTCACTCTAGCAATCCATCATATACTTATTACTTCCCAATGCCTTCCCCTAGGCCCAAATAATGGTGAAGTGTCATGTAGTCGACGTTCACATTACACCACTAGAGGAAAGACAACATACATCTCATCAAAATATCGAACGAATACCAAATTCACATGATTACTTATAACAAGACTTATCCCATGTCCTCAGGAACAAACGTAACTACTCACAAAGCATATTCATAATCATAATCAGAGGAGTATTAATTATTATTAAGGATCTGAACATATGATGTTCCACCGAATAAACCAACTAGCATCAACTACAAGGAGTAATCAACACTACTAGCAACCCACAGTTACCAATTTGAGATTTTGAGATCAAGATCGAATACAAGAGATGAACTAGGGTTTGAGAGGAGATGGTGCTGGTGGAGATGTTCGTGGAGATTGACCCCCTCTCGATGATAGGATCGTTGGTGATGATGATGGCGATGATTTCCCCCTCCCGGAGGGATGTTTCCCCAACAGAACAGCTCCGTCGGAGCCCTAGATTGGTTCTGCCCATGTTCCGCCTCCAAACGGCGGCGCTTCGTCCCGAAAGCTTCCTTCTGATTTTTTTCTAGGTCAAAACACACCATATAGCCAAAGATGGGCACCGGAGGCCTGCCAGGGGCCCACAAGGACGGGGGGCGCGCCCAGGGGGTAGGGTTGCCCTCCAACTTTGTGGCTGGCTGGTGGCCCCCCTCTGGTTCTTTCTTCGCCCAATATTTTTTATATATTCCAAAAACATGCTCCGTGAAGTTTCAGGACTTTTGGAGTTGTGCAGAATAGGTCTCTAATATTTTCTCCTTTTCCAGTCCAGAATTCCAGCTGCCGGCATTCTCCCTCTTCATGTAAACCTTATAAAATAAGAGAGAAAAGGCATAAGTATTGTGATATAATGTGTAATAACAGCCCATAATGCAATAAATATTGATATAAAAGCATGATGCAAAATGTGCGTACCAGCTCCGCCAAGCTTAGACCTCGCTTGTCCTCAAGCGAAAGCCGATATCTATAAACATGTCCACATGTTTAGAGATAGAGGTGTCAATAAAATAAAATACAGACATGAGAGCATCATGATCATCTTTAGAACAACAACATATAATGCCATATGGTTTCTTATGATAAAGTAACAATTCATTCACAAGGCAAAGTATGAATCGAAAACTTCATTGAAAACTAACAAACTATGATCTCGGTCATTGAAACAATTGAATTTATCATAACATCGGGAAGAGTCAATAAAAGAGCCTTTTAGCAAGTCCACATACTCAACTATCATTTAATCTTTCACAATTGCTAACACTCACGCGATACTAATGGGTACAAAGTTTTAATCGGACATAGAGAAAGATAGGGGCTTATAGTTTTGCCTCCCAACCTTTTACCTCAAGGGTAATGTCAACAATAATACTTTATGGAAACCTACATCCGAGTGGATATATATATATATATATATATATATATATATATATATATATATATATATATATATATATATATATATATATCCGAATCTCTCCAACACATAGAGCTTGCCAAAGGAAAAAGTGTAAAAAAGAAAGGTGATGATCACCATGACTCTTGTATAAGGGTAGAAGACAAAAGTAAAAGATAGGCCCTTCGCAGAGGGAAGCAGAGGTTGTCATGCACTTTTGTGTTTGGATGCACAAAATCTTAATGCAAAAGAACGTCACTTTATATTGCCGCTTGTGATAAAGACCTTTATTATGCAGTCCGTCGCTTTTATTTATTCCATATCACAAGTTCGTATAAAGCTTATTTTCTTCACACTAATAGATCATGCATATTTAGAGATCAATTTTTATTGCTTGCACCGATGAAAACTTACTTGAAGGATCTTACTCAATCCATAGGTAGGTATGGTGGACTCTCATGGCAAAACTGGGTTTAGGGATGTTTGGAAGCACAAGTAGTATCTCTACTTGGTGCAAAGAATTTGGCTAGCAATGAGAGGGAAAGGCAAGCTCAACATGTTGGATGATCCATGAAAATATAACTTCTATTTGGATATAACAAAAACATAACCATTTATGTTGTGTTCCTTGTCCAACATCAACCTTTTAGCATGTCATATTTTAATGAGTGCTCACAATTACAAAAGATGACCAAGATAGTATATTTATATGTGAAGCCTCTCTTTCTTTATCAATTCCTATTAATTGCAACAATGACCAAAACTATGTTTGTCAACTCTCAACAACTTTTATTCATCATAGTCTTTATATGTGAAGTCATTACTCTCCATAAGATCAATATATGAACTTTTAATTTCTTTCTTTTATTTAATTCCCTCAAGATCATAGAAAGAAAGCAAAGCCCTCAACTCAAAACTATTCTTTATTATATATCTCACGGACTCGATTACATAGATAGAGATCGAAGCAAAACTCAACGCTAGATCATACTAAAAACTTTATTCTACTAGATCAAGATATAACCAAAAGGATCGAACTAAGAAAAATGATAAAGATAAAGATGTGGTGATGATACGATACCGGGACACCTCCCCTAAGCTTGGAAGTTGCCAAGAGGAGTGCCCATACCCATGTATTTATGTCTCTTTCTTCGGAGGTGGTGATGATGGAGTTAATGATAAAGCAGGTTCGTCGTCCATCTTCCAAGGCATAGGCTCACCATCATAGAATCTGCAGCCAAACTCATCCTCTTGAATCTATATTCATACTCACAGTTTTGGTTCTGCAGGTCATAGATCTGGGCTTGGAGGTGCTCGATTTTCTCATGAAGCCTGAAGATGGCCTCCTCAATTCTCTTGGGGTCCAGCTTGTGCTTGTTGGTGAACTCCGCAATCATCATGTGGTTGGCGTTGAGTCCACGTTCCACCATCCCTTCACACTTGAAAACTTGCTGCTCCATTGCTTCGACTCTTGTCTCCATGCTTCCGGTCTTCTTCGGCCCCTCAACATCACGGATATGCAGCACCCCCTCATGCATCTCAATGGCTCGAGGGTGTCGCAGCACCTCCACAAGGTAGGGGTTGATGACCTTCTCGAAAAACTTGTCCTTGGGGGCGCTTGGAGACGTCATGGTGATCTGGATCTGTCAGAAAAATAGCTTGAAACAAAAGCAGGAGATATTGTCGTGGTATGGTGGTCAAAACCTTCGGGAGATTATATAATTAATTTTTACCGACCATAAGAAGTATCGTGCAAGAAAACGGAGTTCGGAGGGCACACGAGGTGGCCACAAGGACAGGGGGCGCGCCCTCCACCCTTGTGGACGCCTCGTGTCTCTTTCGGACTACTTTTAATTTCCTAATTTTTTAAATATTCCAAAACGGAGAAAATTTATCATTGGAAACATTTTGGAGTCGGTTTACTTACCGTACCACATACCTATTCCTTTTCGGAGTCTGAAACATTCCGGAAAGTGTCCCTTATGTACTCCTCCGATGTTGCGGTATTAATTATATTGGTCTCAACATTTATGGGAGTACCTGAGATATAATGTTTGATTCTTTGACCATTTACCACATTCGGCATTGTTAATTCTTATGGCACAGGAACGATAGACCTCCTCGATAATGTATGGACCTTCCCATTTAGAGAGAAGGTTTCCTGCAAAAGATCTTAAACGAGAGTTGTATAGCAAAACATGATCACCTACATTAAACTCACGCTTTTGTATCCTTTTATCATGCCATCTTTTAACTCTTTCTTTAAACAACTTGGAGTTTTCATAGGCTTGGGCTCTCCATTCATCAAGTGGACTAATGTCAAATAACCTATTCTCACCGGCCAGTTTGAAATCATAGTTGAGCTCTTTAATAGCCCAATATGTCTTATGTTCTAGTTTGAGAGGTAAATGACATGGTTTTCCTTAAATCATTTTATATGGAGACATACCCATAGGATTCTTATAAGCGGTTCTATAAGCCCACAAACCATCATCTAGTTTCTTAGACCAATTCTTTCTAGATCTATTAACAGTCTTTTGCAAAATTAATTTAATCTCTCTATTGCTCAATTCTACTTGCCCACTAGACTGAGGATGATATGGAGATGGAATTCTATGATTGACATCATACTTAGCAAGCATTTTACGGAAAACGCCATGAATAAAATGTGAACCACCATCAGTCACTAAATATCTAGGGACTCCAAACCTCGGAAAAATAACTTCTTTAAGCATCTTAATAAAAGTGTTATGATCAGCACTACTAGTTGGGATAGCTTCTACCCACTTAGTAACGTAAGCAATAGCAACTAAAATATGTGTATACCCATTAGAGGAAGGAAAAGGTCCCATATAACCAAAGCCCCAGACATCAAATGGTTCAATAACAAGTGAATAGTTCACAGGCATTTCCTGACGTCTACTAATATTGCCAATTCTCTGGCACTCATCACAAGATAAGACAAACTTACGGGCATCCTTAAAGAGAGTGGGCCAATAGAACCCGGATTGCAATACCTTATGTGCAGTTCTATCTCCAGCGTGGTGCCCTCTGTAAGACTCGGAGTGGCACTTGCGTAGGATATGTTCCAGTTCATGCCCAGGTACACAATGTCTAATAACACCATCTACTACTTCTTTATAAAGATGTGAGTCATCCCAAAAGTAATGTCTTAAATCATAGAAAAACTTTTTCTTTTGCTGGTATGTAAAACTAGGTGGTATAAATTTAGCAACAATATAATTAGCATAATCAGCATACCATGGAGTACTACGAGAAGCATTTATGAAATTTAATTGCTCATCAGGAAAGCTATCATCAATAGGCAGTGGGTCATCAAGAACATTTTCTAACCTAGACAAGTTGTCTGCAACGGGGTTCTCAGCTCCCTTTCTATCAACAATATGCAAATCAAATTCTTGTAGCAAGAGAACCCATCTAATGAGTCTAGGTTTGGCATCTTTATTTTCCATCAGATATTTAATAGCAGCATGATCAGTGTGAATAGTTACTTTAGAATCAACAATATAAGGTCTCAACTTATCACATGCAAATACAACTGCTAAAAATTCTTTTTCAGTAGTATCATAATTTCTCTGGGCACTGTCTAGAGTTTTACTAGCTTACTGAATAACATTTAATTTCTTATCGACTTTTTGTCCTAGAACAGCATAATCACTAGCATCACACATATTTTCAAAGGTTAAGTTCAAATCAGGTGGCTGAACAATAGGTGCAGAGATCAAGGCTTTCTTAAGTATTTCAAATGCTTCTACACAATCATCATTAAAACAAAAGGAACACCTTTTTTAAGAGATTGGTGAGAGGCCTAGAAATTATAGAGAAGTCTTTAATAAACCTCCTATAGAAACCGGCATGACCAAGGAAACTTCTTATACCTTTGATATCTTTAGGACACGGCATCTTTTCAATAGCATCGACTTTAGCTTTATCAACAATACCTCTTTCAAAAAATTTATGCCCCAAGACAATACCTTCATTAGCCATAAAGTGGCATGATGTCTACTAGGACTACGTCGGTATTTCCCCAAAGAGGAAGGGATGATGCAGCACAGCGACGGTAGGTATTTCCCTTAGTGAAGAAACAAAGGTCATCAAACCAGTCGGAGAACCAAGCAACACAATGTAAACAGCCCCTGCACACAAATAACAACCACTCGCAACCCGACATGTTAAAGGGGTTGTCAATCCCTTTCGGGTAACGTCACCTCAAGATGGTGCGTGGACGGGAAATAAATTATAGTAGATTGAATAAATAGATCGCAAATAAAATAAAATGCAGCAAGGTATTTCTGTATTTTTGGTTTAATAGATCAGAAAATAAATGCAAAGGAAAAGTAGATCGCAAAGGCAAATATATGAGAAAGAGACCCGGGGGCTGTAGATTTCACTAGTGGCTTCTTTCGAGAAAATAGCAAACGGTGGGTGAACAAATTACTGTTGGGCAATTGATAGAACTTCAAATAATCATGACAATATCCAGGCAATGATCATTATATAGGCATCACGTCCAATATTAGTAGACCGACTCCTGCCTGCATCTACTACTATTACTCCACAGATCGACCGCTATACATCATGCATTTAGTGTATTAAGTTCATGGATAAACGGAGTAATGCAACAAGAACGATGACATGATGTAGACAAGATCTATCTATGTAGAGATAGACCCCATCGTTTTATCCTTAGTAGCAACGATACATACGTGTCGGTTCCCCTTCTGTCACTGGGATCAAGCACCGTAAGATCGAACCCACTACAAAGCACCTCTTCCCATTGCAAGATAAATAGATCAAGTTGGCCAAACAAAACCCAAATATCGGAGAAGAAATACGAGGCTATAAGAGATCATGCATAAAAAAGATCAAAGAAACTCAAATACTTTCATGGATATAAAAAGATATAACTGATCATAAACTCAAAGTTCATCAGCTCCCAACAAACACATCGCAAAAAGAGTTACACCATATGGATCTCCAAGAGACCATTGTATTGAGAATTCAGCGAGAGAGAAGAAGCCATCTAGCTACTAACTACGGACCCGAAGGTCTACAAAGAACTACTCACGCATCTTCGGAGAGGCACCAATGGAGGTGGTTCTGGACTTTGCGGCGGTCGGAATTGATTTTCGTCGACTCCCCCAGGGTTTTGGCAATATTGGGGTATTTATAGAGCAAAGAGGCGGTCCGGGGGGCAACCGAGGTGGGCACAACCCACCAGGGCGCGCCAAGAAGTGGGTTGTGCTCTCCTCGGGGCACCCCCCAGGCGCAGCCAGGGCCCATTAGGTGTCTTCTGGTCCAAAAAAATCTCCGTGAAGTTTCGTTGCATTTGGACTCTGTCTGATATTGATTTCCTGCGATGTAAAAAACATGCAGAAAACAGCAACTGGCACTTGGCACTATGTCAATAGGTTAGTACCAAAAAAATGATATAAAATTACTATAAAATGATTATAAAACATCCAATATTGATAATAACAATAAAAAATTATAGATAAAAATTATAGATACGTTGGAGACGTTGATACGTCTCCAACGTATCTATAATTTTTTATTGTTCCATGCTATTATATTATCTGTTTTGAATGTTTAATGGGCTTTAATATGCTCTTTTATATTATTTTTGGGACTAACCTATTAACCGAAGGCCCAGTGCCAGATACTGTTTTTTTTGCCTATTTCAGTGTTTTGCAGAAAAGGAATACCAAACGGAATCCAAACGGAATGAAACCTTCGCGATGATCTTTCTTGGAACAAACGCAATCCAGAAGACTTGGAGTTGAAGTCTGGAACTCCGCGAGGCGGCCACGAGGTAGGAGGGCGCGCCCAGGGGGTAGGCGCACCCCCCACCCTCATGGGCCCCACGGAGCTCCACCGACGTACTTCTTTCACCTATATATACTCTTATACCCTAAAAACATGAGGGGGAGCCACGAAACCACTTTTCCACCGCCGCAACCTTCTGTACCCGTGAGATCCCATCTTGGGGCATTTTCCGGCGATCTACCGCAGGGGGAATCGATCACGGTGGGCTTCTACATCAACACCATAGCCTCTCCGATGAAGCGTTTGTAGTTTACCACAGACCTTCGGTTCCACAGTTATTAGCTAGATGGCTTCTTCTCTCTCTTTGGTTCTCAATACAAAGTTCTCCTCGATGTTCTTGGAGATCTATTCGATGTAATGCTTTTTGCGCTGTGTTTGCCGAGATCCGATAAATTATGGATTTATGATCAAGATTATCTATGAATAATATTTGGTTCTTCTCTGAATTCTTATATGCATGATTTGATATCTTTGCAAGTCTCTTCGAATTATCGGTTTAGTTTGGCCTACTAAATTGATCTTTCTTGCAATGGGAGAAGTGCTTAGCCTTGGGTTCAATCTTGCGGTGAACTTTCCCAGTGACAGTAGGGGCAGCAAGGCACGTATTGTATTGTTGCCATCGAGGATAAAAATATGGGGTTTATATCATATTTCTTGAGTTTATCCCTATTCATCATGTCATCTTGCTTAATGAGTTACTCTGTTCTTATGAACTTAATACTCTAGATGCATGCTGGATAGCGGTCGATGTGTGGAGTAATAGTAGTAGATGCAGAATCGTTTCGGTCTACTTGACACGGACGTGATGCCTATATTCATGATGATTGCCTAGATATTCTCATAACTATGCGCCTTTCTATCAATTGCTCGGCAGTAATTTGTTCACCCTCCATAATATATGCTATCATGAGAGAAGCCACTACTGAAACCTATGGCCCCTGGGTCTATTTTACATTATATTAGTTTCCCGTCAACTTGCCAATTTCTGTCGCCATTTGCAATCTTTACTTTCCAATCTATACAACAAAAATACCAAAAATATTTATCTTACTATCTTTATTAGATCTCACTTTTACGAGTGACCGTGAAGGGATTGACAACCCCTTTATCGCGTTGGTTGCAAGCTTCTTGATTGTTTGTGCAGGTACTAGGTGACTTGCGTGTTATCTCCTACTAGATTGATACCTTGGTTCTCAAAAACTGAGGGAAATACTTGCGCTACTTTGCTGCATCATCCTTTCCTCTTCAAGGGAAAACCAACGCATGCTCAAGAGGTAGCAAGAAGGATTTCTGGCGCCGTTGCCGGGGAGATCTACTCTCAAGTCAAGACATACCAAGTACCCATCATAAACTCTTCTCCCTCGCATTACATTATTTGCCATTCGCCTCTCATTTCGCTCTCCCCCGCTTCTAAAACGATTTTCAAAAACCTTTGCCTTTTCTTCACCTTCTTCCCGTATGTCTTTTTCTTTGTGTTTCCATGTACCTTCTATTTGCTTGCATCTTTGCTTTCGAAAAATCTATTGATATGGATCCACTTAAAGTGTTCTACTTGGATCATCTTCGATCTATGTGTGCTCGTGCTGAAACCCCAACTAGTTTAGTTGAGGGAATATCTTTAGACGAGTATGCTCATTTTGTGCGTCATCGTTTGTCTGAAAAGGGGAAGCTCTTATGGTATCAAATAAATAGTTTGCAATGCTATGTTTGGAATCTTTGTGAAATTTATGATTTTACTTGTTGCTCTAAGAACCCTAGAAAACACCGTCCCTACCTATGTGAGTTTAATGATAAGGAAATCTTATCATCTTATGGAAAGGGTGTTTATAGTTACTATAATATCAAAAAAAATGAAGAATTTGTCATTTTTAAGGGTGCTCATGAAGTTGTTTATTTGATTGAAAAGTATGATATTACTCTCTACAAATCTCAAATTTCCGACATACTTAAATATTGCTATGAAAACTATGCTCATAATGCCTATGTTAAGGAATTTGTTGAGAGAATGACCGTTGCTTTGGAAGAAAATAATGATATGCACGATTCTCTAGATAATTATGATTCCGATGATTTGATTGAAATATCCCTTGATGAACATGATGCTTGCTATTCTTATGGCCATGATGACAATATTTATGGAGATGAATTTGTTATAGTTCTTTATGTTAAACATGAGATCATTGCTATTGCACCCATACTTGATAGTTCCTTGAATCAAAAGCATGATTGCAATATTTGACTATAAATTCTCTTGATGTCAATTGTGCTAATAATATGCAAAACCCTAAGCTTGGGGATGCTAGTTTTGCTATGTCTACTACTTGTTGCAATGATCATGATTGGGGTGATTCTTTATGATCTTGAAAAATTATTTAAGCCCCATGATGAATATGAGATTGATAATAGTGTTTGCAATAATTTTGATAAAAGTGGGTTTGGAGAGGTCATGACTTTAGTTAATGTTAATCCCACTATCTTGGAAGAGTGTCAACTTTGCATGCATCTGGATCATCTACAGAATATGTTATGTGATAGCTATATTGTTGAATTTGAGTATGATCCCACATGTAATTATTATGAGAGAGGAAAATATGGTTGTAGAAATTTTCATGTTACTAAATTACCTCTCGTTATGTTGAGATTGCTATCGTCTCTTTCTTCTTCCTTGCATATGCTAATTTTTGCTTGCTATGATAATTTGTTTGCTTATAAAATGCCTATGCATAGGAAGTATGTTAGACTTAGATGTGTTTATCACATGTTCTATGATGCTCTCTTTATGCTTTAATTCGTGTATTTGATGTGAGCATCATTGAAATCCCAATGCCTAGCTAAAAAGGCTTTAAACAATAGCGCTTGTTGGGAGGAAACCCAATTTTATTTGTGTTCTTTGCTTTTTGTTCCTGTTTAGTAATAAATAATTCATCTAGCCTCTGTTTAGATGTGGTTTTATGTTTTAATTAGTGTTTGTGCCAAGTAGAACCTTTGGGAAGACATGGGTGAAGTCTTTGCAATCTTGCTGTAAAAAGCAGAAACTTTTGCGCTCGCGAGATTAGATGCCATTTTTTACTGGAGAGTGATTTTAGGTTGATTCTTTTTGCAGATGATTAATATACAAATTCTTACGTACATCAATTTATTTCAGAATTTGTGGAGTTCCAGAAGTATTCGTCTGATACAGATTGCTACAGACTGTTCTGTTTTGACAGATTCTGTTTTTTGTGTGTTGTTTGCTTATTTTGATGAATCTATGAGTAGTATCGGGGGGTATGAACCATAGAGAAGTTGGAATAAAGTAGGTTTAAGACCAATATAAATTAAAGAATGAGTTCATTACAGTACATTAAAGTGGTGGTTTATTTTCTTATACTAACGGAGCTCATGAGATTTTCTGTTTAAGTTTTGTGTTGTGAAGTTTTCAAGTTTTGAGTAAAGATTTGATGGATTTTGGAACAAGGAGTGGAAAGAGCCTAAGATTGGGGATGCCCAAGGCACCCCAAGGTAAAATTCAAGGACAACCAAAAGCCTAAGCTTGGGGATGCCCCAGAAGGCATCCCCTCTTCCGTCTTTATCTATCGGTAACTTTACTTGAGGCTATATTTTTATTCACCACATGATATGTGTTTTGCTTTGAGTGTCTTTGTCGGGGAAACGACACCTATGCGATCACTGGAATCCCTTCTACGGTTGGTGTGACACCCAAGTTTTTATTTGGATTTTTCAAAAGATTTTATTTGACTTGAGGGAGGTGATTTAAATTTTTCTTCAAAAGAACTTTCCCTTCCAAATATTTTTTTTATGGCAAAGAGTTTTATTTGGATTCACGCAAGATCTGTTTTTGGTCTTGGAGGTTCTTACTATTCATTTGGACTCAAGACAAAATGCTTTTCACTTGGGAAAATACCTTTTGAAGATCTCTTTGAAATTTGCACTATGGCCTTTGGAATAACCCTTTACCACTTTCAACATTTCTCCCTTGCCATGGCCTTAGTGCAAATGCTCTCTCCTAACCCTTCCCTCACCTTTGGATCATGTTTTGCATCAAATCCAGCAAGCTGAACCTCCCCTATGTTTATTTTCCATTTAAATCTTATTCAAATAAATTTCTGTCTTCTATTCTATCCATTGGTGATTTACAAAGGAACTCTACTTTCTGTTTTGATTTTTGCCCCCAAACCAACTCTCCTCCCTAGTCCTTTGAACCCTCAACCAAGATCCATGAAGATCCACTGGTCTTCAGTTCAAAATTTTCAAACTACACTTGCTGCAAGTTTGGACCAGATTTGTCAAATTTGGTGAAATTCATTCAAATCCTTCTCCAAAAATTCCAAGTAAAATCAGGCAGCCTCTGGGTGCATTGAGTGGTCACCTCACCAAGTTACAGCCCCAGAAAAATTTATCTCATAGCCAAATCTTTCTGTTGAACACCTGCAGTGCATTGTCAGTGTCAAGTTTCAGTTAAGTTCAGAGAACATTGCAGTGCACTGTCGTTTTCTTCAGAACCCGACGTCGATCTCACCAGTGCCACTGTGTCGCCTTGCTCCTCATCCCCTCCCCCTTGTTCCTGCACCGCACGAACGCCTGGCACCTTGCGGACGTCGGCGACGAGCAGCAGAAGGTGCGCCGCCCCGTGACCGACGCCAGCGGCGGCTTTGCGGCCGCCAGCGGGAGGCACGGCGCTGACGGCGCCACCCAGCGCCGCCCAAGCCACCGGAGCTCGCCGCGTGGCCTTCCACTCCCCCGAACGCGCTGCCGCTCTCGTCGTGAACCGCAGGGCGCGGAGCGCGCTCTCTGCCGCCGTCGAGCCCGTGCGGCCATCTCACCGTGGACCGACACCATTACGCCAAGACCAACTCCGTTTAGCTGTGGAATGACACCAGTAACCTCCACTGATGCTGCCTGGCCACTCAAACCTCCTGCCAATCCACTGCATCGCCGTAATCGCTCGCCGGAGATTCTCCGTTCACGGCCACCCCGTCGATCCGCCTATAAATAGAGGCCCCGAGCTTCAACTCGAGCACCCACCATCCCTGCACTCCACCTAGAGCAAGCCTAGCCACTGGAAGAGCCCCGAGGAGGTCTCCTTCCTCGACTCCGGCCGCCGCGACCCGCCACAGGATCCAGCTCGATTCGCCCCCGTGTGTGCACCTCCGCCTCCCTTCTCTTGCCAGTAGCTTCACTATGCATCCCTCCCTCTGACCCGCGCTTCAATTCGAAGTTTGCAGCCCTCCACCGGAGTTCCCCACCATCACCCGAGCCGCCGTCCGCCGGAGATAGTGTCGTCGTCGACGTGGTGCTCCCCGTTGGTTGAGTCCACCACCCACCGACGTGGAAGAACATGCTGAAGCTCTTGGTACCCTCCGATCCTCCTAACTCACCGTGGTTCGACGCCGGCGTCCACCGCAGTCTTCGGGCGCCGGTGAGCTTTTCAAACCTGACATGTGGACCCCGCATGTCAGCCTCTGTTATATTGTCCCTCGAACCGTTTTCTGTTGGCGCCTTCGGGCAAATACGCTTTCCCTCTTGAGCTTGCGCATTTCCAATCGAACCGTTTTCTGTTTTCTCAGTTAAAACCCTGGAACTTTTCTGTTTCATTACAGATAAGTCCCTGGACAGAAACCTTTATAACTTTTTAATAAAAAGGGATTTTTGAGTGATTCTTTTTCTGACAACCTTCAAATTTTGTCTAGTTTTTTATGGGATTTATTTGAAAAATATTTGGAAAAGTTTCTGTGCACGCGTTGGTTTTCACGTTAGTGCCCGTTTTCGTGATTGCCGTAGGTTCCGGAAGAGGTGACGGAGCCGCGAACTTCGCCGAGCTAGATCCGACTTCTCCGAACCAGGCAAGCATGTTTTGAACATTTGATATGACAGGTGTTTGCATGTTTGCTTGAAAGTTTTGTGCGTGGCATATGAGTGTCGGTAAATACCTCGTTGCTTGTAAGGCAACTACCCGCATGTTCCAAAGTTGCGATGATCTCTGATGAGAGATGACCAAATCATGTGGTGACATGAAGGGCAGCAAGGTGGTACTGTTGTAGCATACCAGCCTTGCGTCATCCGACTTTCTCCGACGTTAACGTGGACGGAGTCACGTTATCGTTCTTTTCCCCCGCATGTTTCATAAGTTGCGATGATCTCTGATGAGAGATGGCCTAATCATGTGGTGACATGAAGGGCGGCAAGGTGGTACTGTTGTAGCATACCAGCCTTGCGTCATCCAATTATTTCTGACGCTGACGTGGACGGAGTCACGTTATCGTTCTTTCCCCCTTCCGTGCTACCACATGTTTCATTTGCCAGGATACGGTTTAGTAAGTTGGTAACCTCTTTCCGTGTACACACCAAACAGAGGGTCCGGGATGATGGTACCTTGGCCCAGGATTAAAGCCAGTCATCCGGTCAGGGGGCATGGGTGTTTCCGGTTGGGACCGAGAGGGGGGGCACCCCCTTAGAGCGCGCGTATAGAAATTTGATCCCATGCTACGCGAGGTTGTAGCCTCCCCGTCTCAAGGTTTTTCTTGAACGTTGCTGAGGGTGATCCCTGGCTTCGGAATGTTGAATTGGGTGTGTACTGGTTAGACGTGTTTCTTCCAAAACACCGTAAACGGAACTAGTCCCTGTGACTACTGAAATCCGTTGGCTGTGGTTAAGTACAAACTCTGCAGAGTCAATTCCTTCCAAGTCATCGTATCCATGATCAAGTAGTGTAATCAGTATATCCATATCTATCCGCGTGGAAAACTTGTCCCCGGTGAACAAGCTCAAGTGGTAAATCCAGTTTAATTATTATTCCTGTGGATGGACTAAATTTTTATTCGTCTCGTACTTGTGATAATTTATGTTCCCGAACTATTAAATTATTGAACTGCAATATAAGCCCTTTATGTGACGTCGCTCAGACGTCCGACTGTGGCGTGTTTTTGTTTCTTACATTAAATATAAGCCCTTTAGGTGATGTCGCTCAGACGTCCGACTGTGGCATGTTCGTCTTTTATTTTCTGTTATAAGCCCTTTATGTGGTGTCGCCCCGACGCCCGACTGTGGCATTATTATTCTCGCAGTTTCCTCTCGAGGAGTCATTCAGACCCTCGTTTGGCACCAGCATTATTATTCTCGCAATTTCCTCTCGAGGAGTCATTCAGACCCTCGTTTGGCACCAGCATTATCATTCTCGCAGTTTCCTCTCGAGGAGTCATTCAGACCCTCGTTTGGCACCAGTATTACTGTTCTGCAGTTTCCGCTCGAGGCGTCATTCAGACCCTCGCTTGGCACCCAGTATTTATTATCTCTATGTCTGAACGCACTGGATAAATTGTTCATATGCTTCATGTTTACACTTGTTATATCTTTTGTCCGAACTGTCTTGCGAGTACTTTCATAGTACTCACCTGGCTTGTTGATTTGGCCAGAGGTTGACGAAGGCGATCTCTTGGATGAATAGTTTGATAGCGCGACCGATGCCTAGAGGAGTCCCAGTCAGTCCTGTGCGATCCCGGATATTGGTCACTTGTATTATATACGCTTCCGCCACCCGCAATAAGTCTCCTCGAGCCTCACTCCGACGCTCGAAGAGCTGTAGTCTTCAGGAGTCATGTCACTCGCTTCGCGGTGATATTTCCACCACCGTTATTATCGTGAGTTAGTAGTATGCCACCCTATCTGTCGTCTTGTTTTATCGGCGTGCATGTAATAAATTGTTGGGCAGTCTCCGCTCAACCTTGTATTATATTTAGTACTCCTGGTATTTTTCTTCTGTGACCAAGATATTGTCTACCAGTGAGAAGTAATTCTTCCTTACTGGTCCGTAAAAGGGATTGGTCTCTCAATAATTATTTTATTGAAAAACCAGTCATGACAAGCTTGGTACCAGAGCCAGGCTGACTGTAGGAAGCCACTAGGTGCGATCGCTAATCGGTTATTAGCGTCTTTTGTGCTTTTTCAGCATTTTGCAATTGTAGCTATTTTCTGTTGGTCATCATAAATTTATGACATGACTACTCAGAATTTTTGCCTACTTTTGTAGATGGCTGGCAGCAGCTGTGAGAATCGAGTGTTCACGAACGTATCCGAGGGGTTTGTCAAGCTCCTCGTCTCCATCACCAAGCTCGCGATCGGGCCAGCAGCTCGCCCGGAGTTCACACTCTATCAGCACAAGCTCGGCGACGACGTGTCTATGCACCAAGCTGTGGTGCAATTCAAGGGAGGACGTTCTGCTGCTCGCCACTTCCGTTTTGTGGGAAGGGCCATGCCTACGGAGAGGCATGCCATGCAAATGGCTGCCCGTGAGGCGATAGCTCGTCTTCGGCACACAGGAGGTGGAAAGATGTACAGTGCGCGAGCTTATCGCCCAGCATTACGGGACAAAGCGCATTAAATTCGCTACTTAGGTGTCCATTAGCTTTATCGGGGACGGCAACAAGGCCCGTCCCGTCCATCGCTGCTCTGCCTCGCTTTGACACGCACCCAGGCCAGCGATGTGTGCAGCGCCATGTAGACAGGCAGGCTGCTGAGGCGGCGCGGTGGCAGGACCTTCACGAAGATCTGCATGCCACCACGCAGGTGCTTGCTGAGTTCGCCTGGAAGCCGCATGTTGCCACGCAGGTGCCTGCCCAGCTGGTTGGGCTGGCAGCTGCATGCGAACAGCTGCGGAGTCTTGGTTGATGCGGGCCTGGCTGTGGACCCGCAGGCGTCCTCGGCAAAGGTCTTGCCGGAGCCCCGGCAAGGGTCTTGCCGTGGTAGCATGGTTGTCCCCAGCAAGGATCTCGCCGGGGGTCTTGTGGATCTCCTCGGCAAGGATCTTGCCGAGGATCGTCGTCTTCTAGTCATCATCTGAACTTGTGTATCTGTGATCTTGACAAAGATCTGCATGCCCCCATGGAGGCACCTCCCGAGCCTACGTCCCATCGTGGTTGGTTATGTTGGAAGCTGTGGGCTCAAGGGTGGCGCTCCCCGCTGGTGTTGGGCGAGCTGGCCCGGCAAGGGTCTTGCCGGGGGAACCTGCTTCGTCCCTCTGCTCTTTGTGTTCTTGGTCTTGGCGTTGTTTTTGTTGGCCTTGTGCTTCGGTTTCCCTCCGGCTTCCCATGTTAGGTGTGGATGCAGGCACGGCTCTGACTGCCCATGCACAAGGGGTACAAAGGAGAGCCCCTATCTTTGTACACCGACAGGAGCCCCCGGGGCCGGGCAACACATAAGCGCGACATGTTGTTGGGCTGGGCCCAGAACGGTGCGCGGGTAGGCGGGGCCGAATCCTTCTTACTGCAGTAGCTTGTTCGCTCGTTGTTCTTGTTGGGGATCGTAGCAGAAATTTAAAATTTTCTACGCATCACCAAGATCCATCTATGGAGTTTACTAGCAACGAGAGGGAAGGAGTGCATCTACATACCCTTGTAGATCGCGAGCAGAAGCGTTCAAGTGAACGGGGTTGATGGAGTCGTACTCGTCGTGATCCAAATCACCGATGACCGAGCGCCGAACGGACAGCACCTCCGCGTTCAACACACGTACGGAGCAGCGACGTCTCCTCCTTCTTGATCCAGCAAGGGGGAAGGAGAGGTTGATGGAGATCCAGCAGCACGACAACGTGGTGGTGGAAGTAGCGGGGATCCCGGCAGGGCTTCGCCAAGCGCAAGCGGGAGGGAGAGGTGTCACGGGAGGGAGAGGGAGGCACCAGGGGCTAGCGTACTGCTGCCCTCCCTCCCCCCCCCCCCACTATATATAGGCCCCCTGGGGGGGCGCCGGCCCTGGGGATCCCATCTACATGGGGGGCGGCGGCCAAGGGGGGAAACTTGCCCCCCAAGCCAGGTGGGGCGCCCCCCACCCCCAGGGTTTCCAACCCTAGGCGCAGGGGGAGGCCCATGGGGGGCGCACCAGTCCACCAGAGGCTGGTTCCCCTCCCACTTCAGCCCATGGGGCCCTCCGGGATAGGTGGCCCCACCCGGTGGACCCCCGGGACCCTTCCGGTGGTCCCGGTACAATACCGATAACCCCCGAAACTTTCCCGGTGGCCGAAACTGGACTTCCTATATATAATTCTTCACCTCCGGACCATTCCGGAACTCCTCGTGATGTCCGGGATCTCATCCGGGACTCCGAACAACTTTCGGGTTTCCGCATACTAATATCTCTACAACCCTAGCGTCACCGAACCTTAAGTGTGTAGACCCTACGGGTTCGGGAGACATGCAGACATGACCGAGACGCCTCTCCGGTCAATAAACAACTGCGGGATCTGGATACCCATGTTGGCTCCCACATGTTCCACGATGATCTCATCGGATGAACCACGATGTTGAGGATTCAATCAATCCCGTATACAATTCTCTTTGTCAATCGGTATGTTACTTGCCCGAGATTCGACCGTCGGTATCCCAATACCTTGTTCAATCTCGTTACCGGCAAGTCTCTTTACTCGTACCGTAATGCATGATCCTGTGGCTAACTCCTTAGTCACATTGAGCTCATTATGATGATGCATTACCGAGTGGGCCCAGAGATACCTCTCCGTCATACGGAGTGACAAATCCCAGTCTCGATCCGTGTCAACCCAACAGACACTTTCAGAGATACCTGTAGTGTACCTTTATAGTCACCCAGTTACGTTGTGACGTTTGGTACACCCAAAGCACTCCTACGGCATCCGGGAGTTACACGATCTCATGGTCTAAGGAAAAGATACTTGACATTGGAAAAGCTCTAGAAACGAACTACACGATCTTTGCGCTATGCTTAGGATTGGGTCTTGTCCATCACATCATTCTCCTAATGATGTGATCCCGTTATCAATGACATCCAATGTCCATAGTCAGGAAACCATGACTATCTGTTGATCAATGAGCTAGTCAACTAGAATCTTACTAGGGACACGTTGTGGTCTATGTATTCACACATGTATTACGATTTCCGGATAACACAATTATAGCATGAACAATAGACAATTATCATGAACCAGGAAATATAATAATAACCATTTTATTATTGCCTCTAGGGCATATTTCCAACAGTCTCCCACTTGCACTAGAGTCAATAATCTAGTTACATTGTGATGAATCGAACACCCATAGAGTTCTGGTGTTGATCATGTTTTGCTCTAGGGAGAGGTTTAGTCAATGGATCTGCTACATTCAGGTCCGTATGTACTTTACAAATATCTATGTCTCCATTTTGAACACTTTCACGAATGGAGTTGAAGCGACGCTTGATATGCCTGGTCTTCCTGTGAAACCTGGGCTCCTTGGCAAGGGCAATAGCTCCAGTGTTGTCACAGAAGAGAGTCATCGGGCCCGACGCATTGGGAATCACCCCTAGGTCGGCAACGAACTCCTTTATCCAGATTGCTTCTTGTGCTGCCTCTGAGGCCGCCATGTATTCTGCTTCACATGTAGATCCCGCCACCACGCTTTGCTTGCAACTGCACCAGCTGACCGCCCCACCATTCAAAATATACATGTATCCGGTTTGTGACTTAGAGTCATCCAGATCTGTGTCGAAGCTAGCGTCGACGTAACCCTTTACGACGAGCTCTTCGTCACCTCCATATACGAGAAACATATCCTTAGTCCTTTTTAGGTACTTCAGGATATTCTTGACCGCTGTCCAGTGTTCCATGCCGGGATTACTTTGGTACCTTCCTACCAAACTTACGGCAAGATTTACATTAGGTCTGGTACACAGCATGGCATACATAATAGACCCTATGGCCGAGGCATAGGGGATGACACTCATCTTTTCTCTATCTTCTGCCATGGTCGGGCACTGAGACGTGCTCAATTGCACACCTTGCAATACAGGCAAGAACCCCTTCTTGGACTGATCCATATTGAACTTCTTCAATATCTTGTCAAGGTACGTATTCTGTGAAAGACCAATGAGGCGTCTTGATCTATCTCTATAGATCTTGATGCCTAATATATAAGCAGCTTCTCCAAGGTCCTTCATCAAAAAACACTTATTCAAATAGGCCTTTATACTCTCCAAGAATTCCATATCATTTCCCATCAATAGTATGTCATCCACATATAATATGAGAAATGCTACAGAGCTCCCACTCACTTTCTTGTAACACACAGGCTTCTCCATAAGTCTATGTAAACCCAAACGCTTTGATCATCTCATCAAAGCGAATGTTCCAACTCCGAGATGCTTGCACCAGCCCATAGATTGAGCGCTGGAGCTTGCATACTTTGTCAGCATTCTTAGGATCGACAAAACCTTCCGGCTGCATCATATACAATTCTTCCTTAAGGAAACCGTTAAGGAATGCCGTTTTGACGTCCATTTGCCATATCTCATAATCATAGAATGCGGCAATTGCTAACATGATTCGGACGGACTTCAGCTTCGCTACGGGTGAGAAAGTCTCATCGTAGTCAACCCCTTGAACTTGTCGATAACCCTTAGCGACAAGTCGAGCTTTATAGATGGTCACATTACCATCCGCGTCTGTCTTCTTCTTAAAGATCCATTTATTTTCTATGGCTCGCCGATCATCGGGCAAGTCAGTCAAAGTCCATACTTCGTTTTCATACATGGATCCTATCTCGGATTTCATGGCTTCTAGCCATTTGTCGGAATCTGGGCCCGCCATTGCTTCTTCATAGTTCGAAGGTTCACCGTTGTCTAACAACATGATTTCCAGGACAGGGTTGTCGTACCACTCTGGTGCGGAACGTGTCCTTGTGGACCTACGAAGTTCAGCAGTAACCTGATCCGAAGCTTCATGATCATCATCATTAACTTCCTCCCCAGTCGGTGTAGGCACCACAGGAACATCTTCCCGCGCTGTGCTACTTTCCTGTTCGGAAGGGGTGACTATCACCTCATCAAGTTCCACTTTCCTCCCACTTATTTCTTTCGAGAGAAACTCTTTCTCCAGAAAGGACCCGTTCTTGGCAACAAAGATCTTGCCTTCGGATCTGAGGTAGAAGGTATACCCAATGGTTTCCTTAGGGTATCCTATGAAGACGCATTTTTCTGACTTGGGTTCGAGCTTTTCAGGTTGAAGTTTCTTGACATAAGCATCGCATCCCCAAACTTTTAGAAACGACAGCTTAGGTTTCTTCCCAAACCATAATTCATACGGTGTCGTCTCAACGGATTTCGACGGAGCCCTATTTAAAGTGAATGCGGCAGTCTCTAAAGCATAGCCCCAAAATGAGAGCGGTAGATCGGTAAGAGACATCATAGATCGCACCATATCCAATAGAGTGCGATTACGACGTTCGGACACACCGTTTCGCTGAGGTGTTCCAGGCGGCGTGAGTTGTGAAACGATTCCACATTTCCTTAAGTGCGTGCTAAATTCGTGACTCAAATATTCTCCTCCACGATCTGATCATAAGAACTTTATTTTCCTGTCACGTTGATTCTCAACCTCACTCTGAAATTCCTTGAACTTTTCAAAGGTTTCAGACTTGTGTTTCATTAGGTAAACATACCCATATCTACTCAAGTCATCAGTGAGAGTGAGAACATAACGATAGCCACCGCGAGCCTCAACACTCATTGGACCGCACACATCGGTATGTATGATTTCCAATAAGTTGGTTGCTTGCTCCATTGTTCCGGAGAACGGAGTCTTGGTCATCTTACCCATGAGGCATGGTTCGCACGTGTCAAATGATTCGTAATCAAGAGACTCCAAAAGTCCATCTGCATGGAACTTCTTCATGCGCTTCACACCAATGTGACCAAGGCGGCAGTGCCACAAGTATGTGGGACTATCGTTATCGACTTTACATCTTTTGGTATTCACACTATGAATATGTGTAACATCACATTCGAGATTCATTAAGAATAAACCATTGACCATCGGGGCATGACCATAAAACATATCTCTCATATAAATAGAACAACCATTATTCTCGGATTTAAATGAGTAGCCATCTCGAATTAAACGAGATCCTGACACAATGTTCATGCTCAAAGCTGGCACTAAATAACAATTATTGAGGTTTAAAACTAATCCCGTAGGTAAATGCAGAGGTAGCGTGCCGACGGCGATCACATCGACCTTGGAACCATTCCCGACGCGCATCGTCACCTCGTCCTTCGCCAGTCTCCGTTTATTCCGCAGCTCCTGTTTTGAGTTACAAATATGAGCAACCGCACCGGTATCAAATACCCAGGAGCTACTACGAGTACTGGTAAGGTACACATCAATTACATGTATATCACATATACCTTTAGTGTTGATGGCCTTCTTGTCCGCTAAGTATTTGGGGCAGTTCCGCTTCCAGTGACCACTTCCCTTGCAATAAAAGCACTCAGTCTCAGGCTTGGGTCCATTCCTTGGCTTCTTCCCGGCAACTGGCTTACCGGGCGCGGCAACTCCCTTGCCGTCTTTCTTGAAGCTTTTCTTACCCTTGCCTTTCTTGAACTTAGTGGTTTTATTCACCATCAACACTTGATGTTCCTTTTTGATCTCCACCTCCGCTGATTTCAGCATTGAATATACCTCAGGAATGGTCTTTTCCATCCCCTGCATATTGAAGTTCATCACAAAGCTCTTGTAGCTCGGTGGAAGCGACTGAAGGATTCTGTCAATGCCCGCGTCATCCGGGAGATTAACTCCCAGCTGAGACAAGCGGTTGTGTAACCCAGACATTTTGAGTATGTGCTCACTGACAGAACTATTTTCCTCCATTTTACAACTGAAGAACTTGTCGAAGACTTCGTATCTCTCGACTCGGGCATGAGCTTGGAAAACCATTTTCAGCTCTTCGAACATCTCATATGCTCCGTGTTTCTCAAAACGCTTTTGGAGCCCCAGTTCTAAGCTGTAAAGCATGCCGCATTGAATGAGGGAGTAATCATCAGCACGTGATTGCCAAGCGTTCATAACGTCTTGGTTCTCTGGGATGGGTGCTTCACCTAGCGGTGCTTCTAGGACATAATCTTTCTTGGCAGCTATGAGGATGATCCTCAGGTTCCGGACCCAGTCCGTATAGTTGTTGCCATCATCTTTCAGCTTGGTTTTCTCTAGGAACGCGTTGAAGTTGAGGGCAACGTGGGCCATTTGATCTACAAGACATATTGTAAAGATTTTAGACTAAGTTCATGATAATTGAGTTCATCTAATCAAATTATTCAATGAACTCCCACTCAGATAGACATCCCTCCAGTCATCTAAGTGAAACATGATCCGAGTCAACTAGGCCGTGTCCGATCATCACGTGAGACGGACTAGTCAACATCGGTGAACATCTTCATGTTGATCGTATCTTCTATACGACTCATGCTCGACCTTTCGGTCTTCCGTGTTCCGAGGCCATGTCTGTACATGCTAGGCTCGTCAAGTCAACCTAAGTGTATTGCGTGTGTTCCGAGGCCATGTTTGTACATGCTAGGCTCGTCAACACCCGTTGTATGAGAACGTTAGAATCTATCACACCCGATCATCACGTGGTGCTTCGAAACAACGAACCTTCGCAATGGTGCACAGTTAGGGGGAACACTTTCTTGAAATTATTATAAGGGATCATCTTACTTACTACCGTCGATCTAAGCAAATAAGATGTAAAACATGATAAACATCACATGCAATCAAATAGTGACATGATATGGCCAATATCATTTTGCTCCTTTTGATCTCCATCTTTGGGGCGCCATGATCATCTTCGTCACCGGCATGACACCATGATCTCCATCATCGTGTCTCCATCAAGTTGTCACGCCAACGATTACTTCTACTTCTATGGCTAACGCGTTTAGCAATAAAGTAAAGTAATTTACATGGCGTTATTCAATGACACCCAGGTGATACAAAAATAAAGACAACTCCTATGGCTCCTGCCGGTTGTCATACTCATCGACATGCAAGTCGTGATTCCTATTACTAGAACATGATCAATCTCATACATCACATATATTTCATTCATCACATCCTTTTGGCCATATCACATCACAAGGCACATGCTGCAAAAACAAGTTAGACGTCCTCTAATTGTTGTTGCAAGTTTTTACGTGGCTTCTATAGGTTTCTAGCAAGAACGTTTCTTACCTACGTAAAACCACAACATGATATGCCAATTTCTATTTACCCTTCATAAGGACCCTTTTCATCGAATCCGTTCCGACTAAAGTGGGAGAGACAGACACCCGCTAGCCACCTTATGCAACTAGTTCATGTCAGTCGGTGGAACCTGTCTCATGTAAGCGTACGTGTAAGGTCGGTCCGGGCCGCTTCATCCCACGATGCCGCCAAAACAAGATAAGACTAGTAGTGGCAAGAAAAATTGACAACATCTACGCCCACAACAATCTTGTGTTCTACTAGTGCATAGTAACTACGCATAGGCCTGGCTCATGATGCCACTGTTGGGGATCGTAGCAGAAATTTAAAATTTTCTACGCATCACCAAGATCCATCTATGGAGTTTACTAGCAACGAGAGGGAAGGAGTGCATCTACATACCCTTGTAGATCGCGAGCGGAAGCGTTCAAGTGAACGGGGTTGATGGAGTCGTACTCGTCGTGATCCAAATCACCGATGACCGAGCGCCGAACGGACGGCACCTCCACGTTCAACACACGTACGGAGCAGCGACGTCTCCTCCTTCTTGATCCAGCAAGGGGGAAGGAGAGGTTGATGGAGATCCAGCAGCATGGCGGCGTGGTGGTGGAAGTAGCGGGGATCCCGGCAGGGCTTCGCCAAGCGCAAGCGGGAGGGAGAGGTGTCACGGGAGGGAGAGGGAGGCGCCAGGGGCTAGCGTACTGCTGCCCTCCCTCCCCCCCCCCCCACTATATATAGGCCCCCTGGGGGGCGCCGGCCCTGGGGATCCCATCTACATGGGGGGCGGCCAAGGGGGGAAACTTGCCCCCCAAGCCAGGTGGGGCGCCCCCCACCCCCAGGGTTTCCAACCCTAGGCGCAGGGGGAGGCCCATGGGGGGCACACCAGTCCACCAGGTGCTCGTTCCCCTCCCCACTTCAGCCCATGGGGCCCTCCGGGATAGGTGGCCCCACCCGGTGGACCCCCGGGACCCTTCCGGTGGTCCCGATACAATACCGATAACCCCCGAAACTTTCCCGGTGGCCAAAACTGGACTTCCTATATATAATTCTTCACCTCCGGACCATTCTGGAACTCCTCGTGACGTCCAGGATCTCATCCGGGACTTCGAACAACTTTCGGGTTTCCGCATACTAATATCTCTACAACCCTAGTGTCACCGAACCTTAAGTGTGTAGACCCTACGGGTTCGGGAGACATGCAGACATGACCGAGACGCCTCTCCGGTCAATGACCAACAGCGGGATCTGGATACCCATGTTGGCTCCCACATGTTCCACGATGATCTCATCGGATGAACCACGATGTCGAGGATTCAATCAATCCCGTATACAATTCCCTTTGTCAATCGGTATGTTACTTGCCCGAGATTCGATCGTCGGTATCCCAATACCTTGTTCAATCTCGTTACCGGCAAGTCTCTTTACTCGTACCGTAATGCATGATCCCATGGCTAACTCCTTAGTCACATTGATCTCATTATGATGATGCATTACCGAGTGGGCCCAGAGATACCTCTCCGTCATACGGAGTGACAAATCCCAGTCTCAATCCGTGTCAACCCAACAGACACTTTCAGAGATACCTGTAGTGTACCTTTATAGTCACCCAGTTACGTTGTGACGTTTGGTACACCCAAAGCACTCCTACGGCGTCCGGGAGTTACACGATCTCATGGTCTAAGGAAAAGGTACTTGACATTGGAAAAGCTCTAGAAACGAACTACACGATCTTTGCGCTATGCTTAGGATTGGGTCTTGTCCATCACATCATTCTCCTAATGATGTGATCCCGTTATCAATGATATCCAATGTCCATAGTCAGGAAACCATGACTATCTGTTCAATGAGCTAGTCAACTAGAGGCTTACTAGGGACACATTGTGGTCTATGTATTCACACATGTATTACGATTTCCGGATAACACAATTATAGCATGAACAATAGACAATTATCATGAACAAGGAAATATAATAATAACCATTTTATTATTGCCTCTAGGGCATATTTCCAACAGTTCTCCCCCACGACCCATGTTGAATGCGTGACGTGGGGGTCGTGCGTAGGGCGATCGTGGCCTACTCGCGTCATCCCACAGGCCAAACAGTAAAGAGGCGGTCCGCGTTTTCCTCCTAAAATAGAGGAAGCCGCAGAGGCGCGGCTCATTTACTAAGTGGACCTGGGGCGTGATCATTATGATTCCCACGCCCTCTTGATCACGGGGCGTGAAACGGCTGCTCCACTTGCCATTTGAGCCCTGACTCATTCGCCACGTGTCCCCCATGCATCGGAAGGGCAGGCGGCAGACGCAGGACGCGCGGGTTTCTACGCCAGGGCGGGGGGCCGGGCATCGCTGATTGTGGCCGCGGGTCGGTCCAGATTCCTTGCGCCCGCAGATGGCCGGACTGGTTGAGCGGGGTGGCTGAGTCCCGACCCCGCCCCTTTATAAGAAGGGGAGGGGCGGCATCCCTCAATCCTTCATCATCCATCTCTTCCCATCTTCGCTCCTTTCTTTCCTCTGCTATGGCGGGAGGGCGCGGTGGTGCTTCCATGGTAGCGTCGAGGGTTTCCGCTCGACAGCGCGCCCCTCCTTCGCAAGAGCTCGTGGTGGCAGAGCCGACCACGAGAGGAAGGGGGAGGGGGCGAGGGCGAGGTCGTCATGGTGCTCGGGGAAGAGGAGGACGGGGCGGCGCATCGGCCTCGCCTCCACCAGCAGCCCCTCCTCCGATGGAGGGGCACGTCGGGGATCAGCCTCGTGAGTTCTTCATCAGGTTGCATCGGCCGGTGCACCACCGTCTTCGTCTTCCCACTCCATTTGCTTGGGAGATGGAGCTCGACCCGCCGCAGACCCTGAGGTTGCATATGAGGGGTTGCCGAAACGGCGGCACGCGGGTCGACGTCGACTTTCCCGCCCCTCACGTCATGTATCTTCGTCGCGGATGGAAGACCTTCGCTTGCGTCCATAGCCTGACGGAGGGGCTCGTTCTCTACTTCAAATTAATGGAGAACGGCCTGCTCTCCGTCAAGGTTTTTGGGAACATGGGAACTCGCCTAAAGTGCTGTGTGGAGAGCTCCTCCGATGATGAAGATTCTTCCTCGAGCGAGAGTGACAAGGAGGACAGCGGCAGCGACGACGAGGGTAGCAGGCGGGAGGATGACGGGCTCGATTAGGTGTCGGGCGCGCCATCCAAGGCGACACCGGCAGCACCTCCATCTGCATCGCCAGCTCCTTGAACTTCTCGGGGTCGCCTCCTTGGGCGGCTGGTTTGGGAGGCCGGAGAAGACGAAGAAGGCTGGTGGCGGGCCGTCAAGTCGGAGTACGCGGGCACCGACGCCTTCATCGCGTATTGCCGGCCCGCTGCCTCGTCTTCCAGCTCTTCTCCCGTCATCATCATCACCAACCTCTCTTTGGGGCGGCCGCCGGGATGCTCTCCTGGCGCCTTCTGCTGCTCGTGCCTCGCCTAGGCGTTCTTTTTGCCCTCCCGTTATCTTGTTCCGTTTCCTGAGGAGAGGGACAAGAAAGGGATTACGGCACCTTATCTCTTTTTAGTCTTTAAGCCTATGGGCCTTTGTAAAATTTAAATCTTGTAATCCCCTGGCTCACGCCTGCGTTCTGTACGAACTGTACATGTTTGGAACGTATTAATGAAAAAGGGGGCTTGTCGGGTTCTTTGTGCGTGAGTGAGAGCCGCGCCAAGGAGAGAATCCTTGTTATTTTTAAGATAAACATCGACGCCCGGCAACAGGCCTTGTCATTTTCCTACTTCAATCATGACCACACTCACGCTTTCGGCGGAGGCAGGAGTGAAATAGGTCTAGGCCTCTCGTTTACTTCCTCGCTACCGTAATTCTTGGGTACAGGAAAAGGGGAGCACGGTGGTCTAGGAATAAATGAGGTTTCATACGTCCCAATTACGTACCAGAATGCATACTAGGGGATAAAAGACTTATCTGGTTCAGCAGCCCCCGGCGACCTTGGCTTGTTGCGATCGGACCTTTGGGTCTGCAGCCCCCGGCAACCTTGGCTTGCCGGGGTCGGGACGTCGGCCTGTCCTCTTTCCTCCAAACAGCCCAGCAGAGATGTTCATGCATCCTGTGAACCTAAAAAGGATGGGAAAGAACAGAAAGACGCATACTCGACCTCATATGCTAGGGGTTAGTCGCCGCTAAGCATTATCAACCCTAACCGAGGGAGGGACTCAACCTAGCATGCATGCTAAAACTTAGGGCGCCAGTGCTTCATTTATTCATGCTCAGGGTCTGCGCCTGGCTTTGTACAAAGGGTTACATGCCTTGTCGGCAAGGCTTGCACAAAAGGGTGGCTTGCCGGGAGGCCCGGCAACCGCGCCTTATGGGTAAAACTTGCGAAGATGTTCGATGTTCCAGGAGTTGCTCACTGGAATACCATCTTCGGTCTCCAGGCGGACTGCGCCAGGCCTGGTGACTCGTATTACCCGATAAGGGCCTTCCCACTTGGGCGTCAACTTGCTGGAATTCTTGTCCGACTGAACGCGCTAAAGAACAAGGTCGCCTTACTCAAAGCTTCGGGCATGAACCTTGCGGCTATGATAGCGGCGCAAGGCTTGCTGGTAGCGCGCTGCTCGCACAGCCGCCCGAAGACGATCTTCCTCGAGGAGCGTTGCATCATCTTGCCGCAGTTGCTCTTGCTCAAGCTCATCGTAAGCGAGCACTCGTGGTGACCCGTATGTGAGTTCTGTGGGGAGAACTGCTTCTGCCCCGTAAACGAGGGAGAAGGGTGTCTGGCCGGTGGCTCGATTTGGTGTCATTTTGATTGACCAAAGAACAGCCCGCAATTCATCGATCCAGCGCCTTCCACGCTTGTGCAGCCTATCAAAAGTCTTGGTCCTCAGGCCTCGCGGTACTTCAGCATTTGCCCTCTCCGCCTGGCCGTTGCTTCGTGGGTGTGCCACGGAAGCGAAACAGACCTTGCTGCCGAGGTCTTGGATGTATTGTATGAATGTGTGGCTTGTGAACTGCGTGCCGTTGTCGGTGATGACTCTGTTTGGCACACCAAAACGGCAGACTAGCCCCTTGAAAAACTTGACGGCTGACTGTGTGGTCACCTTCCTCACTGCTTCCACCTCCGGCCACTTTGTGAACTTGTCGATTGCAATGTAGAAGTACTCAAAGCCCCCGACAGCGCGGGGGAAAGGGCCCAGTATGTCGAGCCCCCAGACCGAAAATGGCCAGGAGAGAGGAATTGATTGAAGGGCTTGAGCTGGTTGATGAAGCTTCTTCGAATGGAACTGGCACGCTTCACACCTGGTTACTAGCGCCGTGCATCCTGGTGGGCAGTGGGCCAGAAGAAACCTTGCCGGAACGCCTTGACAGCAAGGGCCCTCGACCCTATGTGGGAGCCACATATGCCTCCGTGTATCTCTGCCAACAGCTCCAATCCTTCCTCCCGGGGAATGCACTTCAATTTCACACCGTTCGGCCTTTTTCTGTATAGAACGTCATCGACGAACTGATACATGGCAGACCGACGGGCTACTCTCTCTGCTTCTTCCTGCTCCTCAGGAAGCTCCCCTGTTTGGAGAAATCGGACGGTATGCTGCGCCCATGCCGGAGCCTGAGGCTCGACAGCAAGGACTAAAGGCATCTCTTCTGCTATGGGAGCGGTTGCCTCTACGGCAAGGACTTGACGCTCTGCCGGAGTCTGTCGTCCCACAGCAGGCTCAGTGTCCTCGGAAACATCTTTGCCGGCGGCTCCGGGGACTCGGTGGGAAAGTACTTGCCAGGTCCTGATTTCCTCCGCTTGTTCTGCTCTGTTGACGGTTCAACGGATGGCTGAGTTAATCGAAGCACAAAAGTACCTGGTTCCACAGGTAGTTTGAGGGCAGCGCGTTTCGACAAGTAATCGGCGATGATGTTCTCCACTCGGGGGACATGCTCCGCTTGTATACCGTCAAAACGCTCCTCCAGCTTCCTCACTTCATCTACGTGGGCCTCCATCAACGGACTTTGATAATCCTTATTAACTTGCTTGACGACAAGCTGTGAATCACCCCTGACGATGAGTTTCTTGATTCCGAGGTCTGCCGCGATCTTGAGACCGGCAAGCAGTCCCTCGTACTCGGTAGTGTTGTTCGTCGACATCTCCCTGGGGAAGTGCATCTGGACCACATACTTGAGGTTCTCTCCGGTGGGTGCGATGAGCTGCACACCAGCACCAGCGCCTTGCAGCAAGAAAGCCCCGTCAAAGTACATAATCCAGTCGCGAGCTGTTTCCTTGCCGGGGAGAGTGGTCTCCTGGATCTCTTCATCAGGCGTTGAGGTCCATTCTGCAATGAACTCCGCCACGACTCTACTCTGGATTGTTGAGGTGCTCTCAAACTTCAAACCAAAACTTGATAGCTCCAAGGCCCACTCCACAATCCTCCCGGTCACGTCTGGGTTATGCAATATCCGTTGCAACGGGAGGCGAGTGACGACGGTGATTTTGTGTGCTTGGAAGTAATGACGCAGCTTCCTTGAGGCCATAAGGAGGCCGAAGAGCAATTTCTGCACGCCGGAGTACCTTGATCTAGCCCCCTGCAGGAGGGAGCTAACAAAGTAGACCGGGTGCTGCATCATCTTCTTCTTCTGCACCACTCCGCTTGGTTGCGTCGCTTTTGCCCCAGTGGCGTCAGGCTCTGTTGTTGTTATCACTTCTGTGTCGACCTCTCTCTGTGCCACTAACGCAGCACTGACCACTTGATTCGTCGCTGCTAAGTACAGCAGCAACGGCTCTTGTGGTTTAGGCGCAACTAGTATTGGCGTAGAGGAGAGGTATTTCTTCAGATCTTGCAGCGCTGTTTTGGCCTCTGGGGTCCATTCCATTGGGCCTGCCTTTATCAAAATCTTGAAAAAGGGAAGGGCGCGCTCGGCAGACTTGGGGATGAATCTGCTCATGGCGGCAACGCAGCCAGCAAGCCGACGCACATCTTTGATCCGCCTGGGCGCCTCAATCTGCTCAATGGCCCTGATCTTGTCCGGATTCACCTCGATCCCACGCTGGGATAGAAAGAACCCGAGAAGCATGCCGGACGGGACGCCAAAGACACACTTCTCCGGGTTCAGCTTGAGGTTGATCTTGCGCAGGTTCGCAAACGTCTCTTCTAAATCCGGTATGAGTGTTGCCCTGTCCTTGGTTTTGACCACTATGTCATCCATATAAGCTTCCATATTTCTATGTAGCTGGGGCTCAAAACCAATTTGGACTGCCCTTGCAAACGTTGAGCCAGCACTCTTCAACCCGAAAGGCATCCGTAAAAAGCAATACATACCACATGGAGTGATGAATGTTGTCTTCTCTTCGTCTTCTCTTGTCATGAAGATCTGGTGGTAGCCCGAGTAGGCATCAAGGAATGACAACAGGTCACACCCGGCCGTGGAGTCAACAATCTGGTCGATAGGCGGCAGTGGGAAGGGGTCCTTAGGACAAGCCTTATTGATATCTGTGTAGTCAATACACAGTCTCCACTTCCCGTTTGCCTTGCGCACCACCACCGGATTGGCCAACCACGTCGGATGGAGCACTCCTCTCACCAACCCTGCCGCTTCCAATTTCCTGATCTCCTCTGTGATGAACTCCTGTCGTTCCAAAGCTTGCTTCCTGACCTTCTGCTTGACGGGTCGTGCATGGGGACAGACAGCAAGATGGTGCTCAATCACTTCCCTGGGAACGCCGGGGATGTCGGATGCTTTCCACGCAAACACATCGACATTCGCCCATAGGAAAGTGATGAGCGCGCTTTCCTATTTGCTGTCGAGGGTGGAGCTTATGGTGAAAGCCCCTCCCGTGCCATCCCCCTCGACGGACACTTTCTTGGTCTCTGGCGGTGCAGCTCTGGATTTCTTGCTCTTGCCGGTGGAGCTCTCTGGCACGTCCTCGACGGGAGCACTACACTCCGAAGAGGTGCGCTTGCCGGAGTGGGTGTGAGAGGTCTTGCCGGTCTTCTCCCCCCCCCCCTCCCGGGGGCTTCAGCGGCAGGAGCAAGTGCCTTGGAGGCAGTTGCTGCAACCGCCTCCCGGTAGAGTTGGTCAGCGCAGATCAGCGCATCCTTCTTGTCGGAGGGGACGGTGATGATGGTCATCGGCCCTGGCATTTTTAGCATGTTGTAGGCGTAGTGCGACACCGCCATGAACTTGGCCAGCGTTAGGCGGCCAAGGATCCCGTTGTAAGGCAAGGGGATCTTGGCAACATCAAAGACAATCCTCTCCGTCCTGTGGTTCAGTTCGCCTCCGAATGTAACGGGTAGCGTAACCTTTCCCTTCGGCTGACTCCTTCCTGGATTGACCCCTTGGAAAGTGCCTGTTTCTTCGAGGTCCTCGTCAGGGATCTGCAGCCTTTTGATCACGGTAGGCGAAATCAAATTCAGGTCGGCCCCGCCGTCAACTAGCATTTTTGTCACCTTGAGGTTGCGTATTTTTGGCCAAACCAACAACAGCAAACACTCGACTGCAGTTTTGTGATCAGGGTGGTCCTCGGTATCAAAAATGATAGGCGTGCTGGACCACTTCAGCGGCTTCTGGGTGTCAAACGATGGTTCTGCTGCTGTAATCTCACGCGCCCACTGCTTGAGCTGGCGGTGAGAGGTATGCAAGGAGGCACCACCGTCGACGCACATGGCCTCCGTAGCCTTCTGGAACTCTTGCTCGCCGGACTCGTCGTCCTCATCGTGATCATCATCTTCTTGCTTCTTGTTGCGGCCCCGAGCGGGCCTCTCTTGTTGGTTATCCTTGCCGCGGCGACCTCCTTGGCCGCCACGCTTCTTGCCGGATCCCTCGGCACCATCCTGACCCTTCTCCTTGTCCCGCCTCTCATACTCAGCCTTCTGCTTTTCGGCGAGTAGCTCAACTTGTCGGCAGTTCTGGAGGTCGTGGCCTTTGGTGCGATGGATCTTGCAATACTGCTTGCCGGAGCCTCCTGGCTTCTCGGCAGCTGCCAAGGCCCGGCAGGCGGCGCACCCGGCAATTTCCTTGCCGGGGTCGTCTGCCTTGGCTTTCTTGGCAGCACCGGTGTCGTCGGATCCCTCGACGGCAAGCACAGTCTTGCCCTTGCGCTTCCTGTTGTGGCGCCGCCCCTTCTTTGCTGGGGCGGCAACGTCTTCGTCTGAGGAGTCGGTTTCCACGCCGGCATCTTCGTCGGGTACTTCCTTCCCTCTTCAGCCCGAGCACACCTATCGGCCAGAACATAGAGCTCTGCCACATCCTTCACCTTGTTCATCGCCAGCTCTTCACGCATCTTGCGGTTTCGCACATTCTGATGGAATGCGCTGATGATGGTGGCAAGGTGAACGTCTGGGATGTTGTACTGCACTCAGCTGAACCTCTGTATGTACTTGCGCAGGCTTTTGCCTTCTTTCTGGGGAATGACATGCAAGTCGCTCGCCTGGCCATGAGCTTGGTGGCCTCCCGTAAAGGCGCCAACAAACTCATGGCACAAATCCGACCAGGAAGAAATAGAATCTACTAGCAAGTGCATCAACCATGACATAACGTTGGGCTTAAGCGCCAACGGGAAGTAATTGGCAAGCACCTTGTCGTCACGGGCTCCGGCAGCTTGCATCGCGATGGTGTATATGCTGAGGAACTCTGACGGGTGAGTCTTGCCGTTGTACTTTTCGCCAAAGTCAGGTTTGAACGTGCGGTGAGTGGGCCACTGGAACTGCCGCAGCTCACGGGTAAAGGCCAGACAACCTACCTCATAAGGTAAGCCCCCAGGGCCTCCCGGTGCTGGGTGGTCCGTAGTGGGTCCTGCACGCCTATCTGACTGGTGGCGCGCTTCGCGCCGGTGCTCGATGGTGGTTTGAGCGTCTTCATGGGCTCGCTCCCGAAGAACTTGGCGCTGGTCGCGGTGGGTCCGTGGGTCGGACGATGCTATGGAAATGTTATCACACGCGTCGTCACGACGGACCGACGCCCGAGGTAGCTGTCGAGGAGGAGGAGAATGCACTGTAGCCGCAGCGCCCCTGGTCCTCTCACCACTGGCGTGTGGTGCTTCAATGGAGCGCCGGCCCGAGGGCCCCGCTGGCCGCGTCTCGTCCTTGTTGGCGATGCCGACGAGGCTCCGGATGGTAGCTCTCCACTCCTCGAGCTTCTCCATAGCAGGGGGGAAGTCGAGGAGCAACTATGCGCACGCTAAGGCCTCTGTCGGCGTCAGCGTCGGCGAAACCTGTGTGGACCGTGACGCGCTCCGACTTCTAACCATGTTAGGAGGAGCTCTATCACGGCCCTGCGGCTGCGCGCCGTCTTCGCCAGCGCCTCGGCGAGCATGCTGGTCTTCTGCGTCCCGCGAATGATGCACGGGACTCTTCTCGCGGAGGTGCCCGGGGTAATCAGCGTGGCGACGCTGTTCGTCGCGCGCAACCTGGGAGGAGCGCGCTGTGGGCGCCGGCGTGGGTGTCTTTGAGGTTGCCGCGCCGGCCGTACGTGGCACGACGCCGCCCTTGGAGGGCCCCGCGCCGCCTGCGGGGGGCCCGGCTCTGTCTTTGGACTTGGTGGCACGCGGCTCGTTGTCTTGCGCACGAACGACGCCGCTCGCCAGGCTTCGACTGCTAGAGCGACGTGGGGGTTCATGGGCCGCGCCTCGGCTTCCATCCGCGACCACCCCGTCGCCCGCCCGCACTGGCACGGGCCGTTCGGCTCCAGATGAACCGATTGCGGTAATCGTCTTCTTCTTGGGAGCCATGGCAATGAAGAACCGCTAGCTAACTACTAAACCAGATTATCACAACTGCGCCCCCTACCTGGCGCGCCAAAGATGTCGGGGAAATGACACCTATGGGATCACTGGAATCCCTTCTACGGTTGGCGAGCGCGGGGTTGTGAGGAGATCAGGTTTAGGAGCTAGCACAAAGATCGTTTACCCAGGTTCGGGCCGCGAGGATGCGTAATACCCTAGTCCTGCTTTGGTGTGTATTTCAGAGTGTTCTTGAGCTCTCGAACTAGCTACGGTGGCTGCATAGTTCCAAACAGCCGAATCCCTCCCCAGTATGCCTCGGGCCTCCTTTTATACTCGAAAAGGGGTCGCCACAGTGGCACACAGGAGGTGGAAAGGTGTACAGTGCGCGAGCTTATCGCCCGGCATTACGGGACAAAGCGCAGTAAATGCGCTACTTAGGTGTCCATTAGCTTTATCAGGGACGGGAACGAGGCCCGCCCCGTCCGTCGCCGCTCTGCCTCGCTTCGACACGCGCCCAGGCCAGCGATGTGTGCAGCGCCATGTAGACAGGCAGGCTGCTGAGGCGGTGCGGTGGCAGGGCCTTCACAAAGATCTGCATGCCACCACGCGGGTGCTTGCTGAGTTGGCCTGGAAGCCGCATGTTGCCACGCAGGTGCCTGCCCAGCTGGTAGGGCTGGCAGCTACATGCGAACGGCGGCGGAGTCTTGGTTGATGCGGGCCTGGCTGTGGACCTGCAGGCGTCCTCGGCAAAGGTCTTGCCAGGGCCCCGGCAAGGGTCTTGCCGCGGTAGCATGGTTGTCCCCGGCAAGGATCTCGCCGGGGGTCTTGTGGATCTCCTCGGCAAGGATCTTGCCGAGGATCGTCGTCTTCTAGTCCTCATCTGAACTTGTGTATATGTGATCTTGACAAAGATCTGCATGCCACCATGGAGGCGCCTCCCGAGCCTTCGTCCCATCGTGGTTGGTTATGTTGGAAGTTGTGGGCTCAAGGGTGGCGCGCCCCGCTGGTGTTGGGCGAGCTGCCCCGGCAAGGCCCTTGCCGGGGGAACCTGCTTCGTCCCTCTGCTCTTTGTGTTCTTGGTCTTGGCATTGTTTTTGTTTTCCTTGTCCTTCGGTTTCCCTCCGGCTTCCCATGTTAGGTGTGGCCGCAGGCGCGGCTCTGACTGCCCGTGCATAAGTAAGGGGTACAAAGGAGAGCCCCTATCTTTGTACACCGACAGTCTTGTATGATTTGAGTCTTTGCTTTTTAGTTTACCACAATCATCCTTGCTGTATACACCTTTTGGAGAGACACGCATGAATCGGAATTTTTTAGAATACTCTATGTGCTTCACTTATATCTTTTGAGCTAGATAATTTTGCTCTAGTGCTTCACTTATATCCTTTTAGAGCGCGGTGGTGGTTTTATTTTATAGACATTATTGATCTCTCATGCTTCACTTATATTATTTTGAGAGTCTTTTAGAACAGCATGGTAATTTGCTTTGGCTGTAAAATTAGTCCTAATATGATGAGCATCCAAGATGGGTATAATAAAAACTATGATATAAAGTGCATTGAATACTATGAGAAGTTTGATTCCTTATGATTGTTTTGAGATATGAAGATGGTGATATTAGAGTCATTCTAGTTGAGTAGTTGTGAATTTGAGAGATACTTGTGTTAAAGTTTGTGATTCCCGTAGCATGCACGTATGGTGAACCGTTATGTGATGAAGTCGGAGCATGATTTATTTATTGATTGTCTTCCTTATGAGTGGCGGTCGGGGACGAGCGATGGTCTTTTCCTACCAATCTATCCCCCTAGGAGCATGCACGTAGTACTTCGTTTTTGATAACTAATAGATTTTTGCAATAAGTATATGAGTTCTTTATGACTAATGTTGAGTCCATGGATTATACGCACTCTCACCCTTCCACCATTGCTAGCCTCTCTAATACCGCGCAACTTTCGCCGGTACCATATACCTTCCTCAGAATAGCCACCATACCTACCTATTATGGCATTTCCATAGCCATTCTGAGATATATTGCCATGCAACTGTCCACCGTTCCGTTTATTATGACACGCTCCATCATTGTCATATTGCTTTGCATGATCATGTAGTTGACATCGTATTTGTGGCAAAGACACCGTTTTAATTTTTCATACATGTCACTCTTGAATCATTGCACATCCCGGTACATCGCCATAGGCATTCACATAGAGTCATATTTTGTTCTAAGTATTGAGTTGTAATTCATGAGTTGTAAGTAAATAAAAGTGTGATGATCATCATTATTAGAGCATTGTCCCAGTGAGGAAAGGATGATGGAGACTATGATTCCCCCACAAGTCGGGATGAGACTCCGGACGAAAAAAAGAGGCCATAAAAAAAAGAGAAAGGCCCAAATAAAAAAATGAGAGAAAAAGAGAGAAGGGACAATGCTACTATCCTTTTACCGCACTTGTGCTTCAAAGTAGCACCATGATCTTCATGATAGAGAGTCTCCAATGTTGTCACTTTCATATACTAGTGGGAATTTTACATTATAGAACTTGGCTTGTATATTCCAATGATGGGCTTCCTCAAATTGCCCTAGGTCTTCGTGAGCGAGCAAGTTGGATGCACACCCACTTAGTTTCTTTTGTTGAGCTTTCATACACTTATAGCTCTAGTGCATCCGTTTCATGGCAATCCCTACTCACTCAAATTGATATCTATTTGATGGGCATCTCCATAGGCCGTTGATACGCCTAGTTGATGTGAGACTATCTTCTCTTTTTGTCTTCTCCACAACCACCATTCTATTCCACCTATAGTGCTATGTCCATGGCTCACGCTCATGTATTGCGTGAAGATTGAAAAAGTTTGAGAACATCAAAAGTATGAAACAATTTCTTGGCTTGTCATCGGGGTTGTGCATGATTTAACTATTTTGTGTGATGAAGATAGAGCATAGCCAGACTATATTATTTTGTAGGGATAACTTTCTCTGGCCATGTTATTTAGAGAAGACATGATTGCTTTATTAGTATGCTTGAAGTATTATTATTTTTATGTCAATATTAAACTTTTGTTTTGAATCTAATGGATCTGAACATTCATGCCACAATAAAGAGAATTACATTGAAAATTATGTTAGGTAGCATTCCACATCAAAAATTCTGTTTTTATCATTTACCTACTCGAGGACGGGCAGGAATAAGCTTGGGGATGCTTGATAGGTCTCCAACGTATCTATAATTTTCTATTGTTCCATGCTATTATATTATTTGTTTCGAATGTTTAATGGGCTTTAATATGCTCTTTTATATTATTTTTGGGACTAACCTATTAACCGAAGGCCCAGTGCCAGTTTCTTTTTTTTTTGCCTATTTGAGTGTTTTGCAGAAAAGGAATACCAAACGGAATCCAAACGGAATGAAACCTTCGCGATGGTCTTTCTTGGAACAAACGCAATCCAGAAGACTTGGAGTTGAAGTCTGGAACTCCGCAAGGCGACCACGAGGCAGGAGGGCGCGCCCAGGGGGGTAGGCGCGCCCCCCACCCTCGTGGGCCCCACGGAGCTCCACCGACGTACTTCTTTCGCCTATATATACTCTTATACCATAAAAACATGAGGGGGAGCCACGAAAGCACTTTTCCACCACCGCAACCTTCTGTACCCGTGAGATCCCATCTTGGGGCATTTTCCGGCGATCTACCGGAGGGGGAATCGATCACGGAGGGCTTCTACATCAACACCATAGCCTCTCCGATGAAGCGTGAGTAGTTTACCACAGACCTTCGGTTCCACAGTTATTAGCTAGATGGCTTCTTCTCTCTCTTTGGTTCTCAATACAAAGTTCTCCTCGATGTTCTTGGAGATCTATTCGATGTAATGCTTTTTGCGGTGTGTTTGCCGAGATCCGATGAATTGTGGATTTATGATCAAGATTATCTATGAATAATATTTGGTTCTTCTCTGAATTCTTATATGCATGATTTGATATCTTTGCAAGTCTCTTCGAATTATCGGTTTAGTTTGGCCTACTAGATTCATCTTTCTTGCAATGGGAGAAGTGCTTAGCTTTGGGTTCAGTCTTGCAGTGTCCTTTCCCAGTGACAGTAGGGGCAGCAAGGCACGTATTGTATTGTTGCCATCGAGGATAAAAAGATGGGGTTTATATCATATTGCTTGAGTTTATCCTTCTACATCATGTCATCTTGCTTAATGCATTACTCTGTTCTTATGAACTTAATACTCTAGATCCATGCTGGATAGCGGACGATGTGTGGAGTAATAGTAGTAGATGCAGAATCGTTTTGGTCTACTTGACACAGACGTGATGCCTATATTCATGATCATTGCCTAGATATTCTCATAACTATGTGCTTTTCTATCAATTGCTCGGCGGTAATTTGTTCACCCACCGTAATATATGCTATCATGAGAGAAGCCACTAGTGAAACCTATGGGCCCCGGGTCTATTTTACATTATATTAGTTTCCCATCAACTTGCCAATTACTGTCGCCGTTTATTTTGCAATTTTTACTTTCCAATCTATACAACAAAAATACCAAAAATATTAATCTTACTATCTTTATTAGATCTCACTTTTGCGAGTGACCGTGAAGGGATTGACAACCCCTTTATCATGTTGGTTGCAAGGTTCTTGATTGTTTGTGCAGGTACTAGGTGACTTGCGTGTTATCTCCTACTGGATTGATACCTTGGTTCTCAAAAACTGAGGCAAATACTTACGCTACTTTGCTGCATCACCCTTTCCTCTTCAAGGGAAAACCAATGCATGCTCAAGAGGTGGCACTTCTCCCAATTCAAGACAAGATTAGTTCCTTCACATCTCTGCAAAACTCGATCAAGGTTGCTTAAGCAATCATCAAAAGAAGTTCTGTAAATGGAGAAATCATCCATGAAAACCTCAACAATCTTTTCACAAAAATCAGAGAATATAGCAGTCATACATCTTTGAAAGGTAGCAGGTGCATTGCACAAACCAAAAGGCATACGTCTATAAGCAAAGGTACCAAAAGGGCAAGTAAAAGTGGGTTTCTCTTGATCTTCTTTTGACACAGGTATTTGAGAGAAACCAGAATAACCATCTAGAAAGCAAAATTGAGTATGTTTGGATAGTCTTTCTAGCATTTGATCGATAAAAGGTAGGGGGTAATGATCTTTTCTAGTAGCTTTATTCAATTTGCAAAAATCAATTACCATTCTATAACCTGTAACAATTCTTTGTGGAATCAATTCATTCTTATCATTAGGAACAACAGTAATACCTCCCTTCTTAGGGACACAATGAACAGGGCTTACCCATTGACCATCAGCAATAGGATAAATTATACTTGCCTCCAGAAGCTTTAGTATTTCATTTCTTACCACTTCTTTCATCTTAGGATTTAACCATCGTTGATGATCAACAACTGGTTTAGCATCTTTCTCCAATTTTATTTTATGCTGACATAGAGTGGGACTAATGCCCTTAAGGTCATCAAGAGTATATCCAATAGCAGCACGGTGCTTCTTCAGAGTTTTCAATAATTTCTTTTCTTCATGCTCTGAAAGGTTAGCACTAATAATAACAGGATATATCTTCTTTTCATCAAGATAAGCATATTTCAAAGTATCAGGTAATTATTTAAGCTCAAACACAGGATCACCCTTGGGTGGAGGAGGATCCCCAAGGATTTCAACAAGAAAATTGTGTTTCAAATAGGCCCTTGATTAAAGAATACTTCATATATTTCTCTTCTTTCATTCATAAACATATCATTTTCATGGTCTAACAAATATTGTTCTAAAGGATCATTAGGAGGCACGACAATAGAAGCAAGACCAATAATTTCATCTTTACTAGGCAATTCTTTATCATGGGGTTGCCTACGAAATTTAGAGAAAGTAAAATCATCTAACATATCCCCCAAACCAACAGTAATAATATCTTTCTCACAGTGTACCTTAGCATTAACGGTATTCAAGAAAGGTCTACCAAATATAATGGGACAAAAATTATCTTGTGGGGAAGCGAGAACAAGAAAATCAGTAGGATATTTTATCTTCCCACACAAGACTTCAACATCTCTAACAATCCCAATTGGTGATATAGTATCTCTATTAGCAAGCTTAAAGGAAACATCAATATCTTCTATCTCAGTAAGTGCAATGTCATTCATAATTTCTTTATATAAGGTATAAGGAATTTCACTCAAACTAGCACCCACATCACATAAGCCATGATAACAATGATTTCCTATTTTAACAGAAACAATGGGCATGCCAACAACAGGTCTATGTTTATCTTTAGTACCAGGTTTAGCAATTCTAGCAGCCTCATCACAGAAATAAATAACATGCCAATCAATATTATCAACCAAGGGATCTTTAACCATAGCAATACTAGGTTCAACTTTAATTTGCTCAGAGGGTTTGGGTGTCCTAATATTACTTTTGTTGACCACAGTTGAAGCTTTAGAATGATCCTTTATTCTAACAGAGAATGGTGGCTTCTCAATGTAAGCAGTAGGAACAATAGGATCAACATTATAAGTAATGGTTTCTTCATCATCTTTAATGGGTTCAACTACTTTAACTTCAATGGAAGGATGATATTTAAACCACTTCTCCTTAGGGAGATCAACATGAGTAGCAAATGATTCACAGAAAGAAGCTACTATCTCTGAGTCAAGTCCATATTTGGTGCTAAAATCACGAAAAGCATCGGTATCCATAAAAGATTTAACACAATCAAACTTAAGGTTTATACCTGACTCCTTACGTTCGTCGACATCCCAATCTTCAGAGTTGCGTTTAATTCTTTCCAATAAATCCCATTTGAATTCGATATCCTTCTTCATATAGGAACCAGTGCAAGAAGTATCAAGCATGGATCGATCATTATGAGAAAGCCGAGCATAATTTTTTTTGAATAACAATTTCTCTTGAGAGCTCATGATTGGGGCATGAATATAACATTGACTTAAGCCTCCCCCAAGCTTGAGCGATACTTTCTCCTTCGCGAGGCCAAAAATTATATATATAATTCCGATCACGATGAACTAGATGCATAGGATAAAACTTCTGATGAAATTCCAATTTCAATTGGTTGTAGTTCCATGATCCAATATCATCCGATAGCCTATACCATGTCAATGCCTTTCCCTTCAAAGATAAAGGGAAGACCTTCTTCTTGACAACATCCTCGGGTATACCTGCAAGCTTAAATAATCCACAAACTTCATCCACATAAATTAGGTGCATATCGGGATGTAATGTTCCATCTCCTGCATAAGGATTAGCTAGCAGTTTCTCTATCATACCCGAAGGAATTTCATAATAAATATTTTCAGTAGGTGCAGTAGGTTGAGGAGCAACTCTTTGCTCTTCCGATCGAGGTGAAGATACCCCGAACAAGCCCCTCAAAGGATTATTTTCCATAGTAACAAGTGACAATAAATTTCAACACACTATATAAATGTTTCCTTACCAAATCCCACTTACCTTGCTTGGAGTTTTGAATACATACATATGTGCCACAAGTCCAAGAAAGAAATCATCATTTTTAAGATAGACTTTGTTAAGGCATTTGATAAGGTAAACTATAAGGCCATCCTATTCATGATGAAGCATCTGGGATTTAGCAGCAAATGGATTAGATGGGTCACATCTATCCTATCTACTGCCACAACCTCTGTCATCCTAAATGGTGTGCCTGGTAAGTGCATCCAATGCAAATGTGGTGTCAGGCAAGGAGATCCCTTTTCCCCCTTACTATATGTTATGGTTGGAGAACTGCTACAAATCATGGTTAATGAAGCATGGAGGAATGGACTACTTTCTTTGCCTATTGAGACCAACTATACTGAATGCTACCCCATCATACAGTATGCTGATGATACTCTAGTTATCCTGCCAGCTGATGTGGCACAAATCAGGAATTTTATTGAGATCCTTGACAATTTTTCCAAATTCACAGGGCTTGTAGTAAACTACAGTAAATCCTCTATGGTACCTATCAATATCTCTGATGATAAAGCTCAGGATCTGGCTAACACCTTTAACTACAAAAAAGAAGCCATGCCATTTACATATCTTGGTTTACCAATGGGATCTGCAAGGCCTAAAGTTTCTGATTTGATGCCCATGGTATCAAGACTTGATCATAGGCTATCTGGCATTGCTTCCATGATGTCATACTTTGGGAGACTTGTACATCTCAAGTCCATTGTTGCAGCTCTGCCAATTTTTGCCATGTGCTGCATCAGAGTTCCTCTCACCATTCTGGACCATTTTGAAAAGTCTGGTAGAAATTTCCTATGGTATGGCAAAGGCATCAATAAAAAAGGAAACTGCCTTGTCAAATGGGACAATGTTTGTTTGCCAAAAAAAGCAGGGGGTCTGGGAGTACTAGATCTAAGAATAAAAAACAAAACTCTGCTTACAAAATTCCTTTTCAAATTCTTTAACAAGCATGATATTCCCTGGGTTAACCTTATCTGGAACAATTACTATGACAATGGTGAGGTACCTAGTTTCCCTACCAGGGTGGGATCCTTCTGGTGGAGAGACTGTTGTTCTATCTTGAAAGATTTCAAGGATATGACTATTAGCTATGCTGGGAATGGTAATAGAATCAAGTTATGGTCACATAAATGGTGTTCACATATACTTTCACAGTCAATGCCCCAACTATATTATTATGCAAAAAAAATGATATCACTCTTGCATATGCCAGCAACTTGGAAGATAATGAATTTTATGACTTGTTTCACCTGCCTATGTCCACAATTGCAGTCCAACAAAGTAACAACCCCAGAGTGATGATCAATAGCAGAGATTACCAGCAAATACCAGATTCATGGAAATTTTATTGGGGTGGTACAAAGTACTCTAATAAGAGAATATACCTTGAACTCATGGGAAATCCTGTTGATGCTCCTAAACCATATCAGTGGATATGGAAATCTTGCTCTCTCCCCAGGCAGAAATTCTTCTTCTGGCTTCTGTTGCAAGATAGATTGAACACTAGAGATCTGCTAAACAGGAAGAATTTCTACATAGAGACAAGTAAGTGTGAGTTATGTGATGATGAACCTAATGAACATCTAATGCACCTCTTTTTTAGCTGTGATTTCAGCCAAAACTTCTGGATGAACATTGGCTACCAATGGGACACTGATTATAACCTGATGGAAATGCTCTTGGAGGGTAGGAAACAAGATACTTATGGATGTTTCAAAGAGTGCCTAATTGCTGGTTGCTGGAGTCTATGGAAGCATAGAAATAACATCATTTTCGATCACAAGGTCAAGAATATGGCATACTGTCTAGCCATGTTCAAGAAGCACTTCAGCATGATCATAAAGAAGGCAAAACCTGGTTTGAAGGAGGGCATGCAAAGCTAGCTAGAACATTTGTAGATTTTCTATTTTATTTCTTACATGATCCATCCTGTACATCCATTTGTAACTGTCCCATTTCATAAATGAAAATGAGAGTTACAGTGGGGGTCTTCCCCACTGTTTGTTGCTCAAAAAAATCCCACTTACCAAAGGCGCTTCACTCCCCGGCAACGATGCCAAAAAAGAGTCTTGATGACCCACAAGTATAGGGGATCTATCGTAGTCCTTTTGATAAGTAAGAGTGTCGAACCCAACGAGGAGCAGAAGGAAATGACAAGTGGTTTTCAGCAAGGTATTCTCTGCAAGCACTGGGATTATCGGTAACAGATAGTTTTGTAATAAGATAATTCGTAACGGGTAACAAGTAATGAAAGTAAACAAGGTGCAGCAAGGTGGCCCAATCCTTTTTGTAGCAAAGGACAAGCCTAGACAAACTCTTATATAAAGCAAAGCGCTCCCAAGGACACATGGGAATTGTCGTCAAGTTAGTTTTCATCATGCTCATATGATTCGCGTTCATTACTTTGATAATTTGATATGTGGGTGGACCGGTGCTTGGGTGTTGCCCTTCCTTGGACAAGCCTCCCACTTATGATTAACCCCTCTCGCAAGCATCCGCAACTACGAAAGAAGAATTAAGGTAAACCTAACCATAGCATGAAACATATGGATCCAAATCAGCCCCTTACGAAGCAACGCATAAACTAGGGTTTAAGCTTCTGTCACTCTAGCAATCCATCATCTACTTATTACTTCCCAATGCCTTCCCCTAGGCCCAAATAATGGTGAAGTGTCATGTAGTCGACGTTCACATAACACCACTAGAGGAAAGACAACATACATCTCATCAAAATATCGAACGAATACCAAATTCACATGATTACTTACAACAAGACTTCTCCCATGTCCCCAGGAACAAACGTAACTACTCACAAAGCATATTCATAATCATAATCAGAGGAGTAATAATTATCATTAAGGATCTGAACATATGATCTTCCACCGAATAAACCCACTAGCATCAACTGCAAGGAGTAATCAACACTACTAGCAACCCACAGGTACCAATCTGAGGATCTGAGACAAAGATCGAATACAAGAGATGAACTAGGGTTTGAGAGGAGATGGTGCTGGTGAAGATGTTGGTGGAGATTGACCCCCTCTCGATGAGAGGATCGTTGTGATGACGATGGCGATAATTTCCCCCTCCCGGAGGGATATTTTCCCGGTAGAACAGCTCCGCTGGAGTCCTAGATTGGTTCTGCCCCGGTTCCGCCTCGAGACGGCGGCGCTTCATCCCGAAAGCTTCCTTATGATTTTTTCCAGGTCAAAACACACCATATAGCCATAGATGGGCACCGGAGGCCTGCCGGGGGCCCACAAGGACGGGGGCGCGCCCTCCAACCTTGTGGCTGGCTGGTGGCCCCCCTCTGGTTCTTTCTTCGCCCTATATTTTTTTTTATTCCAAAAACATGATCCATGAAGTTTTAGGACTTTTGGAGTTGTGCAGAATAGGTCTCTAATATTTGCTCCTTTTCCAGTCCAGAATTCCAGTTGCCGGCATTCTCCCTCTCCATGTAAACTGTATAAACTAAGAGAGGAAAGGCATAAGTATTGTGATATAATGTGTAATAATATCTCATAATGCAATAAATATCGATATAAAAGCATGATGCAAAATGGACGTATCAGAAGCCACCATCTGTGTAACGATCCGAAGTCACTGTGCTCGCAACCAAATCTCGCACAACTAGCCTAATGACGCCACTGCCTGCAGGACCGAGCCCCCAGCACGCCGCCGCCGTCCGGGCTCCATCGCCACCACACCGCAATCTCCACCGCCGATAGCACCCTAAAAGAGGCCCCCGGCCCAGCCCTAGCCACTCACAGTCTGCGCCGCCGCTGTAACCAGCCACACCCACCGACGGGCGTCCACCACCCCACGAACCTGGCACGCCGTGGATGACCCGCGCAGTCGCACACCACGCTGGAACCTAGCAGCGCCATGCTTTGTCACAAAGACACCAACCCGCTCTGGATCTTCCACGCGACGGGATCAGGAAGCCACGACGCTGTCGGCGCCGACTAGGCTGCGCCCTTTGGCGGCGGTGAGGGAGAAGGGGAGAGGTGGAGGGTGGAGACCCGGTGGCAGCTAGGGTTCCCTCTTTTTTTCTCGATCTGTTCGGCGATATCACATTAGTTGAACTCAGTTAATATTTGATGTATAAAAACAAATTTCCCTTTACTTTCTAAATAAAGATTGTGATATATGCCAAGAGATACTATAGGTTGCTACTAATTAGCGTCTTAGAGCATCTACAGTCGGACTTGACAAATCCGGTCCCTCAAATGCCCGTCGACGCGTCGGGGCGCATCCGTGAACATTGACCGGTCATGCCTTAAATTTATCTTCTCACAATCGGGCACTTCAATTAGCACACCTCAAATCCATACAAACGCATGCAACTACGTACTACATAAGGACATGCCATCAGACTACCAAAAAATGGCATGTTTAACCTACATACTAGCAATGGAGAAGATCATCCACGACTGCCATTGCCCTTCCCGGCGCCCTTGTCGTCGTTCTCGCGGAAGTATCGGTCAAAGATGCAGTATGGATCGAACCGGCACTGCTCATCGACAGAGCTGTCCGACCCATCGTTGTCTTCCTTCTCCTCCTTGGGGGGCAGTCCAGCAATGGACGGACCGCACGATTCTGCTCTCGGGCGAGGGCGCGTGTGTTCCTCCGTTCCGCTTCTTTACAATGCGGGCGCTGATGGCTTCCTCCTCGACGGTAGCGCGTGCCGCCGCATCAGTCGCCTCCACCGCTGCCATGTCGGCAGCGAGTCGGGCCTCGGTGGCCCTCATCCTCTCCTTTCCACGGCGGGCACACCTGTCTCGGTAGGACTCATACTGCGGCGGAACGGTGATGGGGAAAGGGAGATTGGAAGACTCCTGGGAGGACCGCGATGATCCGGCCCCGAAGGATCTGAGCGCCCGATGCACCCACACAATGGACTCGCGCCTTACAGATCCGGCCGTCGGTCGGGCGCTGTCCTCCCGGGAGCGGCAGAGTGCAATGCAGGCGGCCATTGCCTCTTCCATACCGCAGTAGACGACACCCCAGTCGACGGATCTGTACTGATCACCGTCGGATCCGCTGCTCGCCATGCCGGAGATCGAAGTACGGGAGCTTGGGTGGCGGTGGGGAGTGAAGGGAGTGAAGTGAAGTGGCTAGGATTTTGTCCAACGAGAAGTTGGGGAGGAATACAAGTGGGGTCAGGTGGGCCAGCATGGGCCGGGTCTGACGTAACGGACGCGTCCAGGCGCCCCATATCCGCCCCAGATTTGGGCTGAATATAAGGGTGTCGGTCAGCCCGAACTTTTGAACCCCGTTTGAGGCGCATGTCTGTGTTGCTTTTTTGTGACCGGTCAGTGACCTGCCGGCCATCCGGACGTTTGAAGCGGGTTTGGAGTGCCCGGGTGTAGATGCTCTAATGAGGTTGATGCAACGCGTGCGCGGGGCATAAGAATTAGTGATCGTAGACTTGGTTCTTAACCATGGTGTCTGCTACTACATCCCTTGACTAACTACCCACGTGAATTGGAGCCGTGAGCGCCGGAGGGGGGAGCTCAAACATTCCCGAAAAAACGCACCGACATCCCCGCTGTCGCCGGGTTTGTCAAACCTGCATGCAAATCTACTACGCCGAAAGAGCGGTCTCTGGTTGCTTCCCTTGCAAATGAAGTAAACCTTTTCGGCCAGACCACGAGGCAGTTTGACGAACGCATTGCCGACGGAGCAATACAAAGAACCTTACGCGTGTGTGTTGCTCAGAGTCGGAGGCGCCCCGCCGCAAAGCACAGATAAATAGCTTTGAGCTGCCGGTTCGCCACGGCCCCCGGCCCGCCGTGCCTTAAGTTGTCTGCCGCCGTATGAATGTGTGTTGTGCAGCGCGAGACGTAGTATATGATTGCACCTCAAGTTACCCTACCGGCCCCAACGTGAACGCGACCACTGCAACCGGCCGGCAGACGCCCGCCCAACCTACTGCTCTATCCATCAAACCATGCAAGGAACTCAAGTCAGATCATCCAACCGCGCGTACGTAAAGATGAAATCAAGACCCAGTCTCTGTCTGTCTGCCTGCCTGTCCACATGCATTCGAGGCTGCACCGTATGGACCATTTCATCTCATGCATTAAACAAAATTTGACAAGATTTTCACACGGACGTGGAGTCTTTGACTTGGAGCGGCCATGCAGCGTGGTATCTGACCTCGCCCGATGAACGACAAACAGGCAGCCGCAATGGAAACTGGCACTCCTGTTGCAATCCTAGCTTCAGATACGTCTGATATCTGTAGCCGACGGCGCGGTTCAGAGACAAATATCCGGAGAAGCAAGAGCGGAGCACGGTCCGATCACGTCTCGGTTCTGAAGCGGGCGTTGAATTTGGAGCGTCTACCACAGCCCGACCGTGTATAAATAATGCATTATCACATGTACGTATATGCCTGGATATATACAGATTACTGGCGGCGCCGAAGAGCTTGTGGGCAGGATTGGCTCTGCCTTGGTATCCTTGGTTGACATCCTTTTAGAAACAGATATCAGCAGAGGGCAGATCAGCCATGTCAGCACCGCCAACGACAGGGAACTCGTGGGATAATGCGCTGAGCGAACGTGAGCCACGCAATGGAACGGAAATGGATCGATCGAAGTTGGTGTCTTTGACCTTCTTCTCCGCTGCTCCCCACTTGCAGTTGGATGGCTCCATCTCTATCTCCATGAAAGTGAAGGGGCTTGAAACGTTGAGGTGCGTTGTCGGGTTGTTCCTTCCTGCATCGCACCTGTCCATTGTTCTAGTCTGTGCGCTTTGAGCTCTTCCGTTTTCGTTTCGATTTCTCTCTATCAGGAACAACCACAAGTGGCTACTGGCTGTGGTCATATATCAAGCCACGGTAACACACGGTCAAAAGCTGGGACGGTTTTGCACACTGTCAAGAAAAGTTTTGAGCCGGATGGTTTGCTTTGCTAGAAAAAATGAAGGTGCCATCCGCGGCCTCTGCAAGGTCATTGTCAAACTGCTCCCTGAACAGACCGGCCATTCTTTTTTTCAGGCAAGACAGTAGGTCATCCTACTGCCTATTTTCTTCTTCATAAAGTGCTGTATATATAAAAGGCTAAAGGAAAAGACTAATGCAAGGTCATAAGCCCACGCACAACAAGGTAAATGAAAGTTTCTATCTATGATTCCAATGCAAGTCCCCATAAGTTTTCCTTTTGCTCTGTGCACAAGGAGACACATTTCTTCTTTGAATTTTTTCCTGAGCTTGTATATGTTTTTGCTGGTTTCCTTTGAAGATCTGATCGTTTCTGGTGCTCCAAATTGCCCAGGTGGCTAGTAGCATGACATTTTCCATATAGAAAGGAAGATACTCCCTCCGTTCTGCATATAAGATTTGGTCAAAGTCAAACTTTGTCAACTTTGACTAAATTTATAGATAAAACTATCAAGATTCACAATATGAAAACAATATTGTTAGATGCATCATGAAATTAATTTTTATACCATATAGCTTTAGTATTTTAGATGTTGATATTTTTCCAACAAAGTTGGTCAAACTTGACCAAATCTTATATGCAGACTAAAAAGAAACGGAGGGAGTACAAACATCATTTCAGGTCAGAAACTACGTCTTTGAATATTCATAGTTTCAGACTCTTAGGGCATTTCTAACCAATCCCTTATAACCGGTTAGAGGAGCAAAATACCGGCACCTAGCCAACCCCTTATCCGTCGTAAGGGAGTAAAACATTTACACCGTCCCCAAACTTCTCCCTAAATTTACTCCACCGCTCGGCGGCTGAGTAAAAGTCGCACCACTGCCTCGTGTCGCCCCCCACCCCTGCACTTTCGCCGGCGCTACTCCCGGCGACCCCCTGCCGGCCCCACCGCTACCTCGTTGCCTCCTCCGCCCTCCACCGCCCTTCTGCCCGGCGTCGAGCCCGTTCGGCCCCCTTCGCTATCGCCGGAATCAGGTGAACCGCCGCAGTAGTCGCCATTGTTGTTGATTCATCGGATTGCTTCTTTTCTTCTTCCTTTTCTGTCGGCCGCCACATCTCACGTTGATTGCACCCCGCGACAGGTCATTCCCTCTCGTCCCTGCCGGTCTGTTTGGTCAAAACGACACCAGCCGACCGGTGCACCACCACCGCTCCACAAGTGTTCGACGAATTGGCTAGGTGAGTTTTTTTATCGTTTCTTTGTGAACCGAGCCGTTTGGATCGAACCTAGCCGTTTAAATTGTAGATGAAGAGGTTGCGGGAGATGGCTTTGGAGGACTCGTCATCATCCGAAGTGGAAGAAGACGACGATGACTTTGACACCGTTTTAGACAAGATTTTCAATGATGATGTTCGGCAGCCGGGGAGAGGATCATAGTTTGGCCGCATACACATCAACCGTGATAGAGCGGAGGGTCATGCGAAGATCATGAGAGACTACTTTGACCCAAAGCCAACCTATCTGGAGAAGTACTTTTGTCGACGCTTTCGGATGCATACAAGTCTTTTTCTGACCATTGCAAAAGCCACTGAGAGATATGATGATTGGTTCAAGCTTCGGAGAAATGCACGTGGAGAGATAAGTGCAAGCACTCTGATGAAATGCATTGCGGCTGTTCGAGTCTTAGCATATGGGTGTTTGGCCGATGCAATCGATGACTATGTCTGATTTGGTGAAAACACAAACTTAGAGGTTGTTCGAAGATTCACTAAAGCAGTGATCACTGTCTTTGGCCGGGAGTACTTGAGAGCACCAACCGAGGAAGACACCTAGAGGCTGATGACTGAGAGTGAAGCAAGAGGATGGCCAGGGATGCTTGGACCACTTGACTGTATGCACTGGACATGGAAGAATTGTCCTGCGGGGTGGAAAGGTCAGTACAAAGGCCACTGCAATGATCCAACGATCAATGTTGAGGTAGTTACATCAAAGGATCTTTGGATATGGCATTCATTCTTTGGTCTGCTGGCTCTAGCAATTACTTGAATGTGCTATTGAGGTCACCGCTATTTTCTAGGCTTATTAAAGGTGAAGCTCCTACTTGCAACTGCTTGGTCAACGGGCACAACAAATCGATGGGTTACTACCTTGCAGATGGTATCTATCCCACCCCAACCCTAGCCGCCGTCGGGGCCTAGCCCATCCTCCTTCCTTCCTCCCGCCGCCGCCGGAGGATGCCGCCGGCTTGTGCTCGGAGGCCGACGGCGGTGGCGGGGGCTCTTCCTCCCTCCCGCGTCTCAGGGGTGGCGGGGCCCCAACATGCGTGGAGGTGCGGCCGATCTAGAAGCAGCGGCGATGGCTTCGACGGCGGCGGCGGTCGGCCCTGCCTCGGGCCACGGGCGGCTGATGCGGCGGCTGGCCTGGATCGGGCGGCGGCGCGATGCGGTCTTCGGCGGCATGTCATCTGGCTTTAGATCGGCGACGGCGTCGAGGGCCTGGTGGACTGCTTGGCGGCACCCATGGCAGATCTGTTCTGGCCCGTGTACCTAGTGGTGGTGGTCATGTTCTTCGTCGGAGGTGGCCGGCCAGAGGCTTGGTGATTCGATCTCGAGATCCATCATCTAGTCCCGGCTGCGAGTTGGGGAGACATGGTTGCCGGTGAAAACCGAGCGAACGGCAGGTGATGACGGCGTTCTACGCCGTTACCTTGATGAAGGCATCGTCATGTAACTACTGTCGACCCACTTGCGCTGCTCCGGGGGAAACCCTAGGATCTGTTTTCCAGATCGGATGATGGCGGCACTGCGCTGTCGTTTCTCTCTTGGGAGCATCGTTTGTGGAGCAGCGCTGGAAGTCAGAGGCAGGAGGTGGAGCGGCTTCGTCTTGCACGGAGCTTCGGTGGAGATGTCAAGTCATGCCTGACCGAGAGGTGCTACACTTTGTCATGCCTGGTCGGCAGGTGCTACGCACGACAGATCCTCCAAAGACTTCAAGCTGTGTCGGCTGATGGTACTTGGCAGCATGGTGCTGAGGTGTATCAGTGGCGACCGCGACGTGCTCAGCTGTTTGCGCGTAGGGAGAAGATGTCGTTGGGCGCCGTGGTGGCATCGACGATAGCTGGACCGAGCAAGGTTGATGCATCAGTACAGTTCTGAAGATGGAGCGGTGGCACTTGGCTGCGGCGGCCTCTGAGAGCACGCCAGACCGGTGAGACCCATGCCCGGCAGGCGTCCTGGATGGGACCTCAGGTCTTAGATGTTAGGTTTGGCTGCGATGTCTGTTTGGTATTAGGCCCAGGTTATCTGCGCCCCTTCATCAACTGGATAGGTGTAGCAACAGTTTGTTGCTTAGACGGCAGCTTTAGTCTTACTGTTGTATTACTTTGTAAGGTCTTGTGAGAATAAATAATAAAGTGGTCGTATGCATCGCCCGGATGCAGAGGCCGGGGTCATCCTCCTTTTCTAAAAAAAAAGATGGTATCTATCCACCATGGGACACCTTGATCAAAACAATTCCGCATCTAAAAGGTAACAAAAACATTCACTTTGCCCAATGTCAAGAAGCTGCTAGGAAAGATGTTGAGAGAGCCTTCGGTGTGCTTCAGAAGCGCTTTGCAATTATTTGTGGACCTGCCGAGTACTGGAACTCCAAGGTTCATTCGTGGATCATGACTTGTTGCATCATATTGCATAACATGATCATTGAAGACGGGAGAGATATGCAAGAGAACTTTCGGTACATTACCAACGGGACTTCGGTTGAGCCAGAGTATGATACGAGCAGGATCTTGTCATTCCTTGAGGAGCATCGCAGGATCAATAACCGTCAAGTTCATGCTCAGCTCCAAAAGATCTTGTTGAGCATCACTGACAACATCTTAGCGAGTCCTAGTTGTTCTATCACATGCTATTTGCTACATTTGAACCATTCAGCGTGTTTAAATTTGAATAATCCAGCTTGTAAACTTTGAATTTGGTTTGTAAACTATATTTCTGATTTGCTTGAACATTCAAATTTATGTTTAGTTTCTATACGTGTGCTAATACATAGTTGCAATTTATACTGAATTACAAAGTTAAAAAAGAAACAAAAATTTACTCTGTTAAATACAAGGGATCGGCCAGAAACGGCCAAAACTTAGTGAAGTAATTATACACCACTAAGGCCACGCTTGGATTGCCGTTTCAAAGGTGTTTTATTTTACATGCATAACAACTTACACCCGTATTAAACTGTGTGCGCGTAAAATCCGGCTGGAAAGGAAACGGATGGTGGAAAACGTGTATATTTTTTCTGGCGGAACTGTTTCCCATACGCACCCAATAATTTTCACGGTGTATATCTTACTGATGTAATCGCTGCAAAACGACAATCCAAGCACGGCCTAAGGATTTAGTCCGCCGGATACTTCACTAATTTTAGGGGATCGGTTAGAAATGCCCTTAGGTGACCAGGCTGGGATAGAGAAGACCAACAGGCAGCAGCACAAGGGCATATGTTCCATTTGCGGCAAGTCAGAGAAAGCTTCTGATGAGATCAGGGATATCAAAGGGCTCGGAGATATGATCTTGGCCTACAAATCTCCTCCTTGATGGTGCTTTTTTTTGCTTGCCAAGATGTATAAATATGACAACATATTTTTTAGAGTCATTCGGTGTCAATCATTGGTAGAGCTCTTTAGCTCATATATGGCCCAACCTCATGCTTAGGCCTTTGTATGTTGATGAATATCAGCCCACCTAAGCCATTCCTCGCCAGATTGATGTGCCGCAATTTTTCGTGAACGCTATGTCTTGCATTAAGCGAGACGGTAGCGGCTCTCGCGTCGAGCGCTACAGTATCGGGCCGGCCCACTAGAGCATATTTTTAGAAAAAACAGAGTGAAAAATATGTGCGCGTGAGGGATCGAACTTTGGATCCTCGCAACGCTGCTAGCCACTGCTCCAACGTCGAGTTGGTGTCTACTACGTAAGGCGCGACCTACTGGAAGTAAAAAAGAGCCCGTTTTTATACTGGTTCGTTTTCCTTTCCTGTTTTTTTCTTGTTCTTCATTTCTATTCGGTTTTCTCCGGGTTTTTTCTTTTCCCCTTTTCTTTTGTTTTTTGTTTGGTTTTCTTATTGTCTTCCCCATCTTTTTGTTTTTCTTTGTTTCTTTCATTGTTTTTACCGGTTTTCTTTTCTTACGCATTTTCCTTCTTTTACTCTTCGGTTTTTTGATTCTGTCTTGGTTTTCAATGTTTTTTATTTCTTTGATTTCTTTTCTTTTTTCTTGTCCGGTTTTTGTTTTGCTTTCATTCTTTCTGCATTTATTTTTTGGTTTTTATTTTGTTTATTTTACTTAAATTTAAGTTTCACTTTTTCATTTTCTTTGTTTCTTTTGGTTTTCAATCTACATTATTTGTACATGTCAACAACATTTTTCTAACACATGTTTAACATTTTTTTCAATACAAATTTAACATTTTATAATATCAACATTTTTTCCGTACATATTTTTATTTTTATTTTTCAAATATTTAATCAACATTTTCCAAATATAAGATTAAATTTTTTTGGTACATGGTGAACATTTTTCCTATACACACTTTTAAACTTTTTCATATGTTTGATTAACATTTTTTATGAACAAGACTAACATTTTCTAATACATGGTCAACATTTTAATATCAACATTCAAAGTTTTCTCAAATGATTGATTAACATTTTCTAAATGCAATATTAACATTTTTTAACATATGGTCAACAATTTTTATTAGACATTCAACATATACCATGCTTGATTAACATTTTTCAATACTTGTTCAACATTTTTTCAAATTCTTGATTAACAATTTATATATACATGATAAAAAAATCATCATTTTTTAATACATGATCAACATTTTTTTATATGCACATTCAACATTTTTCAAATGCTTGATCAAATATTTTTTCAAATGCTTGATTAGCATTTTTACCTACATGATCATGAAATTTCATCATTTTTATAATACATGGTCAACATTTTCCTACACACATTATAAACAATTCATCATTTTTTAATACCTGGCTAAGCTTTTTTGTAAGCACATTCAAAAAAATTCAAATGCATGATACATATTTTTCAAAACATTATGTAATTTATATTTTTGTAATCTATTTATTTAGACTATTTGAAAGTGCACTGGGAGGCCACCGCCTCTTTTTTTCTGTTTTTTCACGTTTTTCTTTTCTTTTTTACTTTTCTTTACACTTTCAAATATTCTAAATATATATATTACAGAAAAAACTCTACATAAAAATCTAAAAAATGTTAAATCTGTATAGAAAAATGTTTTATGTATACAAAAAATGTACAATGTGTATGAAAAATGTTGATCATGTATTTAAAAAAATGTTAATAAAGCATTTGAAAAAAGTGTTAATCATTCATTTAAAAACTGTTAAACATGTATAATTTTTTTTCTGATATATGCCAAAAATATACAGTATGTATTACAAAAGTAGTCAGCAAACACATTTTTTTAAATGCTGAATATCTCTTTAAAAAGTGTTTAAGGTGTAAAACAAAGTTCATGATGTATACACAAAATGTTAAGCGTGTATTAAAAATTTGAACCTAAAAAAATAAATTTTCAGAAAGGTTGATCATGTATGAAAAAATTATTCATATATTCCAAAGATGTTAAGCAGGTATGACATATATATATATATATATATATATATATATATATATATATATATATATATATATATATATATATATATATATAGGATAAATGTTTCCTACAAGCAGTGGTAGTTACCACCACTTGCGTTTTGTATGTTATATGTAGTATCTGTCGAAACCAAGAGTATGTACGTCTAGTATGTAGTATATATCAATGATCATGTAGTATATATACTAATTTTTAGGTAGTATGTACCATATTTTGAGTATGCTCTTTTTTACGTACAAATATATACGTATTTCATAAATATAACAAAAACTATGGGCTCATATGCAATTTTTTCATGCAACTTGCTTTGAAATATCCTAGATATAGTATATGAACATATTAAAAATAATAAAATATTATATATAGTACCACATGGTGGTATATGAGATATGTGGGGTAACTACCCCCAGGTGATAGGATGGATTTTCCATATATATATATATATATATTTGAAATGTGATCATGTTTAGAAAAAATATTAAACATGCATAAAAAATATTCTAGAGGCATACATAAACTGTACAAATGTGTGTGAAAAATTATATGCATGTGTTGAACAATAAATGATGAAAACCATAGAAACAGAAGAAAGAAACAAAAGAGACACCTAAAAAACAAATAAATAATGGAATACCCAAGGAAACCGTGAAAAACCATGAGAAAATGAAGAAAACAATGAAAAACAAAAGAAAGCCGAAGGAAAACGAAGAAAGGAAGAATAAAAAGTCCTATTGAAAACCAAGTAAAGAAACAAAAAAAAAAATTGTAAACGTGAAAGAAGAGAAAAGAAACGAAGAAAACCTATGAAAATAAGCAAAGAAAAACTGTGAAACTGGAGAAAACCAGTCAGAAAATGAAGAAACCCAAAAGAAAAAGGGGGCTGCTAGGCATCCGCCGGTGGATGAATTGGAAACATCCGTCGCCTGGCTGGCCGTTGGATGGACGCACTACTGGCCGTCTAATGTACAACCCACGTTCCCCACCTCCCTTCTGCAACAAGCGCGGTGTTGCAGAAACAAGCCCATCTCCACGCCGTTAGATCTCCCCACGTGAGCGTCATAAAATTGCAACAAGTTGGTTGTTGCTGAAACAGAGACTTTGTGCGGAGACGTGATGTAACTTTTGCAACAATGGTATTGTTGCAGAAAACTTTGCAACTGTGGTGATGTTGCAGAAAAAAATTGCAGAATTTTTTTCTGCAACAAAGCTAATGTTGCAGATTTTTTTTTCAACAGAAGAGAGATTTGAAACATACCTAATGTTGCATAAAATTTTCTTGCAACAAAGAGGATGTTGCAATACCAGGGACGCGATGGCTTTCCTGCATCAGCGAGCGCTTCCCTCGTAGCAGCGTCGGTAGCAAATGCAGTGCGGCAGTAGGAGTAAAAGCAACGGACGGGGCAACGAGGCTACAGAGTTGCAGAGCCATGACCAGGAGCTTGAGAAAGAAGTGGTGGAGAATTTTGGATGGATAACGGTGTGGTGGCGTTGACTCATGAAAGAAGAAGGATGATCTGGTTGGAGCTGGATATTTCTAGAGAAAGGTGGGACCAGAAGAGCACAAGACGACTGGGCAATCCGACGGCTGGGCAACAGGTGGATGCATCAGTTGGATCAACCGGTCGGACGGAAGCTTTTCCCAAAGAAAAAAGAAAACAAAGTAAAAAATAAAAAATAAAGGAAACCAACAGAAAAAAGATAAAACAAATATTTACAAAGCATGAGGGCTATATCTCGCTATACTCGCTATAAGTGAGATATAGTTCTCACGACTTCTGCACCGGGTCAGTTCTTCTGGGCTTATGAGTGGCTGCCAATATATCCCCTACTCAGCTTATTCTGACAGCCCAGCTTAATTTTTTATTTTAAGCCTAGTACTTAAAGGTTAACTAGTAGGCTTCTTACATAAATTTTAGGTTGTACGAAAAATCAGAAATGATTTCTTGTTATTAGGCTGCATGGAGCTCGTTTTATTGAAAAGTTCAGCAAAACGTTTGCATACTTCATTTTTTTTAGAAAAAACAACCCATATTGTCGAACAGATGTATACTGCACGTGTGCAGTTTTTTCATGGCAAAATACATTAACACGCGAGCTACACAAAAATGATAAAATTGGTGATTTTGAAAAAGTATATGGAGTATTCACTATATAAAACCAACGATTTTGTGTAGCTTGCCTATTAATATATTTTCTCATAAAATTTACACACATGTAGTATACATCCATATGCCAATGTGGAATTTCCTTTTGGAATTTTTGGTGACCTTGAAACGCAATTTTGAAATATTTTAAAGAACCCAAATGATAAGTGCCACACGTGTGGCACGAAGCAACTAAGTCCGAACAGTTTTTTAACCATTGGATGAGATGCAGCAATCTCAAAGCAGAGAAGAGAACACATCAGACCAGAGAATTGTTCGATACTTGATATTGTCATCCCGAACGACTTGCTCCCAGTCCCCAGTCCGTTTCTCTCTACTCACCCACGCATCGCCCACACACTGTGATGGCGCCGCTCGATCCCCTCGCGGTAGCGGTTCCCGTCGACGACGGATCCGCAACAGAGCGCCTGGATCTCGAGCGGTCGACCGCGAGTGAGGAAGCAGGGCCCATACGGGTTCGAGAACTATGTAGACATGGTCGAGACTCATCTCCGGTCAATAACCAATAGCGGAACCTGAATGCTCATATTAGCTCCCACATATTCTACGGAGATCTTTATCGGTCAAACCGCATATAAACATACGTTGTTCCCTTTGTCATCGGTACGTTACTTACCCGAGATTCGATCGTCGGTACCTCAATACCTAGTTCAATCTCGTTACCGGCAAGTCTCTTTACTCGTGCTATCATGCATCATCCCGCAACTAACTCATTAGTCACATTGCTTGCAAAGCTTATAGTGATGTGCTTTACCGAGAGGGCCTAGAGATACCTCTCAGACAATTGGAGTGACAGATCCTAATCTCGATCTATGCCAACTCAACAAACACCATCGAAGACACCTGTAGAGCATCTTTATAATCACCCAGTTACGTTGTGACGTTTGATAGCACACTAAGTGTTCCTGCGGTATTCGGGAGTTGCATAATCTCATAGTCATAGTAACATGATAAGTCATGAAGAAAGCAATAGCAACAAACTAAATGATCATCGTGCTAAGCTAACGGATGGGTCTTGTCAATCACATCATTCTCTAATGATGTGATCCCGTTAATTAAATGACAACTCATGTCTATGGCTAGCAAACTTAACCATCTTTGATTAACGAGCTAGTTTTTACATCCATTCAGGAATGCAGTTTTTACATCCATTTTGCCAAATTTCATAATCATAAAATGCGGCAATTGCTAAAATGATTCGAACGGACTTAAGCATCGCTACGGGTGAGAAGGTCTCATCGTAGTCAACTCCTTGAACTTGTCGAAAACCTTTTGCAACAAGTCGAGCTTTGTAGACAGTAACATTACCGTCAGCGTCAGTCTTCTTCTTGAAGATCCATTTATTCTCTATGGCTTGCCGATCATCGGGCAAGTCAACCAAAGTCCACACTTTGTTCTCATACATGGATCCCATCTCAGATTTCATGGCCTCAAGCCATTTTGTGGAATCTGGGCTCATCATCGCTTCCTCATAGTTTGTAGGTTTGTCATGGTCAAGTAACATGACCTCCAAAACAGGATTACCGTACCACTTTGGTGCGGATCTTACTCTGGTTGACCTACGAGGTTCGGTAGTAACTTGATCTGAAGTTACATGATCATCATCATTAGCTTCCTCACTAATTGGTGTAGGAGTCACAGGAACTGATTTCTGTGATGAACTACTTTCCAATAAGGGACCAGGTACAGTTACCTCATCAAGTTCCACTTTCCTCCCACTCACTTCTTTCGAGAGAAACTCCTCTAGAAAGGATCCATTCTTAGCAACGAATGTCTTGACTTTGGATCTGTGATAGAAGGTGTACCCAACCGTCTCTTTTGGGTATCCTATGAAGACACATTTCTCCGATTTGGGTTCGAGCTTATCAGGTTGAAGCTTTTTCACATAAGCATCGCAGCCCCAAACTTTAAAAAACGACAGCTTGGGTTTCTTGCCAAACCACAGTTCATAAGGTGTCGTCTCAACGGATTTAGATGGTGCCCTATTTAACGTGAATGTAGCCGTCTCTAAAGCATAACCTCAAAACGATAGTGGTAAATCAGTAAGAGACATCATAGATCGCACCATATCCAATAAAGTGCGGTTACAACGTTCGGACACATGTAACACCCCGCATGTAACTTGCCATATTTATAACTCCGACTCTTGCCATTTTCGGCGATGTGTTATGATTTTCCCTCCATTGTCGGGTTTTCTCTTTCGTTTTGTTTTTTGTCATGTCATGCATTTTCATACCATGTCATCATGTGCATTGCATTCGCATACGTGTTCGTCTCATGCATCCGAGCATTTTCCCCGTTGTCCGTTTTCCAATCCGGCGCTCCTATCTCCTCCGGTGCACCCCTTCCTTTTTCTTTCGTGTGCATGTGTCAAACTTTCTCGGAATGGACCGAGGCTTGTCAAGTGGCCTTAATATACCACCCGGAGTCTACCGGTCAAGTTTCGTTCCATTCGGAGGTCGTTTGGTACTCCAACGGTTAACCGGGCATCCGCAAAGTCCATTTGAGTGTCCAGCAAAAACCCCCTCCAAAACCAGCCCAAAACCCACCAAACTCTCTTCCATGCTTTAGGTCGTTCGATCACGATCGTGTGGGCGAAAACCGCACCTCATTTGGAGCCTCCTAGCTCCCTCTACCTATAAATATGTGGGCATCCCAAAATACAACCGCAGTCCAAACCCTAGAAAATCCCTCCGCGCCGCCGGACGCGTCTGTACCCCGCCGGACACGTCCGCCGCCGCCCCGTCCAATCCCGTGGCGACACGTGGCCCGCCTCCGGCCTCCCGCCGCCGCGGCCCGCAGGCCCGCCGGCCCGGCGCCTCCCCGCGCGCGCGCCTCCTCGGCCGCCTCCTCGCCGGCGCCGGCCCGCCGCCGCCTCGCCGCCGCACGCCGGCGTTGCCTCGCCGCCACCCGACGGCTCCTCCGCCGCCGCGCGCCCGCGCCTCGCCGGCGCCGCCCTCCTCCGCCTCCGGCCGGCGACCCTCCGGCCTCACCTCCTCCTTCCCCCGCCGTCCTCTCCTCTGGTCGCCGACGAGCTCCTCCACCGGCCGGACTCCTCCTCGATCCGATCTGGATCTCTCCCTCTGTGAGCCCGTTGACTTTTTCTCGCCCCTAATTTTCTCTAAGTGTTGAAATTCTACAGCATCTTGCTCTGTTTGTGATGCGATAACTCCGTGCATGTAGCTCCGATTTGCGCGTGTAATATGTCAAATTGTTCGTTTCATGATGATCTTCATTTTGTTCAATTGCACCATTTTCATTAGAGGTCATCTTGATGCCCAAATCTCTATTGGAAGAGGGCTAGTTGCTGTTATTCTCTGGTTCTTAGCAGAACTTGGAGATTTGTCATTTTTGTATCATTTAATCTGTGTATCTTTTGAGCATGAGCTCTACATGTGTTTTGAAGTATGCCATGCCATCTTTCCAGTAGTGTAGTCCTTGTATTTTTGTGATCTCTGTGGTGACTAGAACAAGCATGCAAAATAGGCCCCGTAATATTTCTGATTTCAGGGACTTGGTGATTTCTCTAAGTCTTTGTCTGCTGTTATTTTGTTGCCATATAAACTTGATGCTACAGAGAGATCCATGCATATTTTGGAGATGTTCAGTAAGGATGTTTTGTAGATATAGTTGTAATAGATCCATTCCTGCAATTGTTTGCAATTATGGAGTGCCATAGCATGACTCAATCTTGCTCTACTTTTGCTATAAAATATTTCTGGCAGATTCGTAACATGATATGCAATTTTGCCAAGCTTATTGTAGTTGATCCATACATGCTATGCAATTGTTCTTGCCTTGGTTAGCTTCATAAACATGTCATCTTGCTGTAGGTATGCTTGATTTGTAGTGCATTGCTCTGTAGTGAGTGCATCAAGCTCATAAAGAGGCCTACATATTAATATTTCTGCCATGCTCTGTTTTCTGCTAAGTCTGAAACCTGATAACGAAACTTGCTATGTTTACATGCTTGCCATCATATCTTCTGGTCCTTTTTGACTTATGGTCAGTAAGGGCTTTTTGTCATGTGCATTTATTAGAACACTAGCATGCCTTGTTTTTCTATGCTAAGTTCCTGTAGCTTGTTGATTTCGTGCTCTGAACATTGCTACCTGATGCTGATTTCTGCCATGTCCAGTTTTTCACCAAGTCCGTGAACCTGTAATCTTTTGCACTTTTGCCATGCTTCTTTGAGCTTGATATGTTGTGAACTAGCCGTAGCTCAGTGTTCATCTTTTGTCAAGCATCTCCTGTAGTTTACGGTCATATGCTTTGTTTCTATGTTGGGGTGCTGTAGCATTGTTGCTTGTTGCATTTTAAGTGCTATTTTGCTGTTAATCGCAGATTAGTGTCATTATTGTTTTGCTTGCCATTTGCAAACCGTGCATCCGATTCCGGTGATCTTTATATCGATTTCGACCGAAATCACCTCATCTTTCCAGTGGCATGCTTGGTTTGCCAAGTTACTGCCATGTTCATCATTTCCCCTCCGGAGCACGCATACGCATCGCATATCATATCTTGCATATCATACATGTTTTGCATCATGTTGCTTGCGCATTTCTCGTTGTTGATTGTGGTTCCGTTTGTTTGTGTTCTTGTCTTGGGTAGAGCCGGGAGACGAGTTCATGAACGAGGAACCTGTCGAGTACGCTTACGAGGATCAAGCTTTCGACAACTCTGAGAACCTTGCAGGCAAGATGACCACCCCTCGAAATCACTTCTATCTTTGCTTTGCTAGTTGTTCGCTCTATTGCCATGCTCCGCTACCTATCACTTGCTATATCATGTCTCCCATTTTAGCCATGTCAGCCCTAACCATCCTTCGTAGCAAACCGTTGTTTGGCTATGTTACCGCTTTTGCTCAGCCCCTCTTATAGCGTTGCTAGTTGCAGGTGAAGTTGAAGTTGTTCCATGTCGGAACATGGATATGTTGGGATATCACTATATCTCTTATTTAATTAATGCATCTATATATTTGGTAAAGGGTGGAAGGCTCGGCCTTATGCCTGGTGTTTTGTTCCACTCTTGCCGCCCTAGTTACTGTTATACCGGGATTATGTTCCTTGAGTTTGCGTTCCTTACACGGTCGGGTGATTTATGGGACCCCCTTGACAGTTCGCCTTGAATAAAACTCCTCCAGCAAGGCCCAACTTTGGTTTTACCATTTGCCGCCTAAGCCTTTTCCCCCGGGTTTTCGCGAGCCCGAGGGTCATCTTATTTTAACCCCCGGGCCAGTGTTCCTCTGAGTGCTGGTCCAAACTAGAGCACCGTGCAGGACCGTCCCTTGGCAACTTGGGTTATGTTGGTACCTGTACGCTTCGCTTATCCGGTGTGCCCTGAGAACGAGATACGTGCAGCTCCTATCGGGATTTGTCGGCACATTCGGGCGGCTTTGCTGGTCTTGTTTTACCATTGTCGAGATGTCTTGTAAACCGGGATTCCGAGACTGATCGGGTCTTTTCGGGAGAAGGTTTATCCTTCGTTGACCGTGAGAGCTTATGATGGGCTAAGTTGGGACACCCCTGCAGGGTATTATCTTTCGAAAGCCGTGCCCGCGGTTATGAGGCAGATGGGAATTTGTTAATGTCCGGTTGTAGATAACTTGTCACTTCACCCAATTAAAATACATCAACTGCGTGTGTAGCCGTGATGGTCTCTTCTCGGCGGAGTCCGGGAAGTGAACACGGTCTGTGTTATGAATGACGTAAGTAAGTGATCAGGATCACTTCTTGGTCAATGCTAGATGACGTCCGTTCCGTTGCTTCTCTTCTCGCTCTCATTTGCGCAAGTTAGCCACCATATATGCTTTTGCCGCTGCAGCTCCACCTTATTATACCTCCTTTTCCTGTAAGCTTAAATAGTCTTGATCTCGCGGGTGTGAGATTGCTGAGTCCCTGTGACTCACAGATTCTACCAAAACAGTTGCAGGTGCCGACGATGCCAGTGCAGATGATGGCGTCGATCTCAAGTGGGAGTTCGACGAGGAACGTGGTCGTTACTATGTGTCTTTTCCTGATGATCAGTAGTGGAGCCCAGTTGGGACGATCGGGGATCTAGCATTTGGGGTTATCTTTTTTTCATCTGGATTTTGACCGTAGTCGGTCTTTATGATTGTATTTTGGATGATGTATGATGATATTTATGTATTGTGTGAAGTGGCGATTGTAAGCCAACTCTTTATCCCATTCTTGTTCATTACATGGGATTGTGTGAAGATGACCCTTCTTGCGACAAAACCACTATGCGGTTATGCCTCTAAGTCGTGCCTCGACACGTGGGAGATATAGCCGCATCGTGGGCGTTACAACACACCATTACGCTGTGGTGTTCCGGGTGGCGTGAGTTGCGAAACTATTCCGCATTGTTTCAAATGAAGACGAAACTCGTAACTCAAATATTCTCCTCCACGATCAGATCGCAGAAACTTTATTTTCTTGTTATGATGATTTTCCACTTCACTCTGAAATTCTTTGAACTTTTCAAATGTTTCAGACTTATGTTTCATCAAGTAGATATACCCATATCTGCTTAAATCATCTGTGAAGGTCAGAAAATAACGATACCCGCCGCGAGCCTCAATATTCATCGGACCGCATACATCAGTATGTATTATTTCTAATAAATCTGTTGCTCGCTCCATTGTTCCGGAGAACGGAGTTTTAGTCATCTTGCTCATGAGGCATGGTTCACAATTACCAAGTGATTCATAATCAAGTGATTCCAAAAGTCCATCAGTATGGAGTTCCGTCATGCGCTTTACACCAATATGACCCAAACGGCAGTGCCACAAATAAGTTTCACTAGCATTATCAACTCTGCATCTTTTGGATTCAATATTATGAATATGTGTATCACTACTATCGAGATTCAACAAAAATAGACCACTCTTCAAGGGTGCATGACCATAAAAGATATTACTCATATAAATAGAACCACCATTATTCTCAGATTTAAATGATAATCGTCTCACATCAAACAAGATCCAGATATAATGTTCATGCTTAACGCTGGCACAAAATAACAATTATTCAGGTCTAAAACTAATCCCGAAGGTAGATGTAGAGGTAGCGTGTCGACGGCGATCACATCGACTTTGGAACCATTTCCCATGCGCATCGTCACCTTGTCCTTAGCCAATCTTTGCTTAATCCGTAGTCCCCGTTTCGAGTTGCAAATATTAGTAACAAAACCAGTATCAAATATCCAGGTACTACTGCGATCATTAGTAAGGTACACATTAATAACATGTATATCACATATACCTTTGTTCACTTTGCCATCCTTCTTATCCGCCAAATACTTGGGGCAGTTCCGCTTCCAGTGACCAGTCTGCTTGCAGTAGAAGCACTCAGTCTCAGGCTTAGGTCCAGACTTGGGTTTCTTCTCCTGAGCAGCAACTTGCTTGCTGTTCTTCTTGAAGTTCCCCTTCTTCTTCCCTTTGCCCTTTTTCTTGAAACTGGTGGTCTTGTTGACCATTAACACTTGATGCTCCTTCTTGATTTCTACCTCCGCAGCCTTTAGCATTGCGAAGAGCTCGGGAATCGTCTTATCCATCCCTTGCATGTTATAGTTCATCATGAAGCTCTTGTAGCTTGGTGGCAGTGATTGAAGAATTCTGTCAATGACGCTATCATCCGGAAGATTAACTCCCAGTTGAATCAAGTGATTGTTATACCCAGACATTTTGAGTATATGCTCACTGACAGAACTATTCTCCTCAATCTTGCAGCTGTAGAACTTATTGGAGACTTCATATCTCTCAATCCGGGCATTTGCTTGAAATATTAACTTCAACTCCTGGAACATCTCATATGCTCCATGACGTTCAAAACATCGTTGAAGTCCCGGTTCTAAGCCGTAAAGCATGGCACACTGAACTATCGAGTAGTCATCAGTTTTGCTCTGCCAGGCGTTCACAACGTCCGGCGTTGCTCCTGCAGCGGGTCTTGCACCTAGCCGTGCTTCCAAGACGTAATTCTTTTGTGCGGCAATGAGGATAATCCTCAAGTTAGGGACCCAGTCCGTGTAGTTGCTACCATCATCTTTCAACTTAGCTTTCTCTAGGAATGCATTAAAATTCAAAGGAACAGTAGCACGGGTCATTGATCTAAAACAACATAGACATGCAAAATACTATCAGGTACTAAGTTCATGATAAATTAAATTTCAATAAATCATATTACTTAAGAACTCCCACTTAGACAGACATCCCTCTAATCATCTAAGTGATCACGTGATCCAAATCAACTAAACCATGTCTGATCATCACGTGAGATGGAGTAGTTTTCAATGGTGAACATCACTATGTTGATCATATCTACTATATGATTCACGCTCGACATTTCGGTCTTAGTGTTCCGAGGCCATATCTGCATATGCTAGGCCAGTCAAGTTTAACCCGAGTATTCTGCTTGTGCAAAACTGGCTTGCACTCGTTGTATGTGAACATAGAGCTTATCACACCCGATCATCACGTGGTGTCTCGGCACGACGAACTGTCGCAACGGTGCATACTCAGGGAGAACACTTATACCTTAAAATTTAGTGAGAGATCGTCTTATAATGCTACCGCCGAACTAAGCAAAATAAGATGCATAAAGGATAAACATCACATGCAATCAATATAAGTGATATGATATGGCCATCATCATCTTGTGCCTTTGATCTCCATCTCCAAAGCACCATCATGATCACCATCGTCACTGGCCTGACACCTTGATCTCCATCGAAGCATCATTGTCGTCTCGCCAACTATTGCTATCACGACTATCGCTACCGCTTAGTGATAAAGTAAAGCAATTACATGGCGATTGCATTGCATACAATAAAGCGACAACCATATGGCTCCTGCCAGTTACCGATAACTCTGTTACAAAACATGATCATCTCATACAACAATTTATATCATCATGTCTTGACCATATCACATCACAACATGCCCTGCAAAAGCAAGTTAGATGTCCTATACTTTGTTGTTGCAAGTTTTACGTGGCTGCTACGGGCTTAGCAAGAACCTTTCTTACCTACGCATCAAAACCACGACAATTTTTCTTCAAGTGTGCTATTTTAACCTTCAACAAGGACCGGGCGTAGTCACACTCGATTCAACTAAAGTTGGAGAAACAAACACCCACTAGCCACCTGTGTGCGAAGCATGTCGGTAGAACCAGTCTCGCGTAAGCGTACGCGTAATGTCGGCCTGAGCCGCTTCATCCAACAATACCGCCGAATCAAAGTATGACATGCTGGTAAGCAGTATGACTATTATCTCCCACAACAATTTGTGTTCTACTCGTGCATATAACATCTACGCATAGACCTGGCTCGGATGCCACTGTTGGGGAACGCAGTATTTCAAAAATTTACCTACGATCATGCAAGATCTATCTATGTGATGCATAGCAACAAGCGGGGAAAGTGTGTCCACGTACCCTCGTAGACCGAGAGCGAAGCGTTAAGTAACGCGGTTGATGTAGTCGAACCTCTTCGCGATCCAACCGATCAAGTACCGAACGCAAGGCACCTCCGCGATCTGCACACGTTCATCTCGGTGACGTCCCTCGAACTCTTGATCCAGCTGAGGTCGAGGGAGAGTTTCATCAGCACGGCGGCGTGATGACAGTGATGATGAAGTTACCGATGTAGGGCTTCGCCTAAGCACTACAACGATATGACCGAGGTGGAAATCTTTGGAGGGGGGCACTGCACACGGCTAAAACAACAGTTAACTTGTGTGTCTATGGGGTGCCCCCTCCCCCGTATATAAAGGAGTGGAGGAGGGGGAGGCCGGCCTCCTATGGCGCGCTCCAAGGGGGGATTCCTACTCCTACTAGGAGTAGGTTCCCCCCCTTTCCTAGTCCAACTAGGAGGGGGGAGGAAGGGAAGAGGGAGAGAAGGAAAGGGGGGCCGGCCCCCTCCCCAATTCGGATTGGGCTTGGGGGGGGGCTCCTCTTGGCCGCCTCCTCTCTCTTCCACTAAAGCCCATGTAGGCCCATTAAGCCCCCGGGGGGTTCTCGTAACCTCCCGGTACTCCGGAAAATGCCCAAACTCATCCGAAACTTTCCGGTGTCCAAACATAGCCTTCCAATATATCAATCTTCATGTCTCGACCATTTCAAGACTCCTCGTCATGTCTGTGCTCACATCCGGGACTCCGAACAACCTTTGGTACATCAAAACACATAAACTCATAATACCGATCGTCATCGAATGTTAAGCGTGCCGACCCTACGGGTTCGGGAACTATGTAGACATGGCCGAGACTCATTTCCGGTCAATAACCAATAACGGAAACTGGATGCTCATATTGGCTCCCACATATTCTACGAAGATCTTTGTCGGTCAAACCGCATAACAACATACGTTGTTCCCTTTGTCATCAGTATGTTACTTACCCGAGATTCGATCGTCGGTATCTCAATACCTAGTTCAATCTCGTTACCGGCAAGTCTCTTTACTCGTTCTGTAATGCATCATCCCGCAACTAACTCATTAGTCACATTGCTTGCAAGGCTTATAGTGATGTGCATTACCGAGAGGGCCCAGAGATACCTCTTCGACAATCGGAGTGACAAATCCTAATCTCGATCTATGCCAACTCAACAAACACCATCGGAGACACCTGTAGAGCATCTTTATAATCACCCAGTTACGTTGTGACGTTTGATAGCACACTAAGTGTTCCTCCGGTATTCGGGAGTTGCATAATCTCATAGTCATAGGAACACGTATAAGTCATGAAGAAAGCAATAGCAACAAACTAAATGATCATCGTGCTAAGCTAACGGATGGGTCTTGTAAATCACATCATTCTCTAATGATGTGATCCTATTAATCAAATGACAACTCATGTCTATGGCTAGGAAACTTAACCATCTTTGATTAACGAGCTAGTCAGGTAGAGGCATACTAGTGACACTCTGTTTGTCTATGTATTCTCACATGTACTAAGTTTCCGGTTAATACAATTCTAGCATGAATAATAAACATTTATCATGATATAAGGAAATATAAATAACAACTTTATTATTGCCTCTAGGGCATATTTCCTTCACCCATGATCTCGGAGTGAGACCGCGAGAGTGGTTAATCTCTGGTAGAGCTCACGAGGTTCTTCATCTTCATTCATCGCAAACTCATCGGCTTCATCTTGCACCACTTCATAGTTGGAGCGTTGAATGCTTGCGCTTCCTTTGTAAATGGAAGCAACATGTTGCCATGCTTCCTTGGCCATGGTGAAAGGTCGGAGATGCGCAATATCTTCAGATGGAATTGCATCTTGGATAATGAAGAGGGCGGACTCGTTGAATTGATGATCCGCAGCTTCTCTGGGAGTGAGGTTGCTTGGGTCATGCGGGTAGAAACCTTGCTCAATAATTCTCCAAAGATTAGTAGAACTATGATTTAAATGACGTTTAAAACGGTAGACCCAAGAGGCAAAATCCTCATTTTTCACAAACTTAGGAGGAGGACCAACATGATTCAAATAAGTGGAGGGAACTGGTCCTCCATAAGTAAGGGGTGGTTAAACATGGGCAAAGATGCCATTTCCACTTCTACCACTAGATAAAGGAACTTTATCACTAGTAGCTTCCCCCTTGTCGGAGTTAGCATCCGTCACCTTGTTAGCGGGATCACCCACTTTCATTGGTGCGGTGGATAATTTAAGGCCTTCTAGAAACTTGTTGAACATGCCTTCAATCTCGGTCGTCATGGAGGTTTTCAATGTGTCCAAAGCCGCATTGAACTCCTCACGAGAGACCGAGGATCCCCCATCGGCCGTAGACGAGGACGGAATCACACCGGGGTGCTCCTCCCCACCGTCTACGGTGTCAACCATACTCTTCGGACGACAAAGTCCTTAATAAAGAGACGATGCTCTGATACCAATTGAAATGATAGATATAGTTGACTAGAGGGGGTGAATAGGCAACTAACAATTTTTAGCTTTTCTTTACCAATTTAAATTTTGCATCAAAATAGGTTGTCTAGATATGCAACTAGGTGAGCAACCTATATGATGCAACAACAACATGCACACAAGCAAGCAAGGGATACAACACAATAATCTTGCACAAGTAAAGGTAAGAGATAACTAAAAGTGGAGTCGGTGGAGACGAGGATGTGTTACCGAAGTTCCTTCCCTTTGAGAGGAAGTACGTCTCCGTTGGAGCGGTGTGGAGGCACAATGCTCCCCAAGAAGCCACTAGGGCCACCGTATTCTCCTCACGCCCTCACACAATGCGAGATGTCGTGATTCCACAATTGGTGCCCTTGGAGGCGGCGACCGAACCTTTACAAACAAGGTTGGGGCAATCTCCACAACTCAATTGGAGGCTCCCAACGATACCACGGAGCTTCACCACAATGGAATGTGGCTCTGAGGTGACCTCAACCGTCTAGGGTGCTCAAACACCCGAGAGTAACAAGATCCGTGAAGGATTAGTGGGGGGAATCAAATTTCTCTTGGTGGAAGTGTAGATCCGGGCCTTATCAACCAATCCCTGATACATCTCCAATGTATCTATAATTTTTGATTGTTCCATGCTGTTATATTATCAATCTTGGATGTTTTATAATCATTTTATAGTCATTTTATATTAAATTTTGGTACCAAACTATTGACGTAGTGCAAAGTGCCAGTTGTTGTTTTCTACATGTTTTTTACATCACAGGAAATCAATATCAGACGGAGTCCAAATGCAACGGAACTTTACAGAGATTTTTTGGGACCAGAAGGAACATAATGGGCCCTGGCTGTGCCTGGGGGGTGCCTCGAGGATGGCACAACCCACCAGGGCGCGCCAGGAGGCCTAGGCGCGCCCTGGCGGGTTGTTCCCACCTCGGGTGCCCCCCGGACTGCCTCTTTGCTTTATAAATACCCCAATATTCCCAAAACCCTAGGGGAGTCGACGAAATATTCATCCAGCCACCGCAGAGTCCAGAACCACCTGATCCAATCTAGACACCATCTCGGATGGGGTTCATAACCTCCATTGGTGCCTCTCCGATGATATGTGAGTAGTTCTTTGTAGACCTACGGGTCCGTAGTTAGTAGCTAGATCTGTGGAGTAATAGTAGTAGATGCAGGTAGGAGTCGATCTACTAATCTTGGACGTGATGCCTATATAATGATCATTGCCTGGATATCGTCATGATTATTTGAAGTTCTATCAATTGCCCAACAGTAATTTGTTTACCCACCGTTTCCTATTTTTCTCGAGAGAAGCCACTAGTGAAATCTACAGCCCCCGGGTCTCTTTCTCATATATTTGCCTTTTGCAATCTACTTTTCTTTTGCATTTATTTTCAGATCTAGTATACCAAAAATACAAAATAACCTTGCTGCGTTTTATTTTATTTGCGATCTATTTATTCAATCTACTACAATTTATTTCCCGTCCACGCATCGTTTGAGGCGATGTACCCGAAAGGGATTGACAACCCCTTTAACACGTCGGGTTGCGAGGTGTTGTTATTTGTGTGCAGGGCTTGTTTATGTTTTGTTGCTTGGTTCTCCTACTGGTTCGATGACCTTGGTTTCATATCTGAGGGAAATACCTACCGCCGCTGTGCTGCATCATCCCTTCCTCTTTGGGGAAATACCGACGTAGCTTCAAGCGACATCAATCCCCAAAGAATCAACAAGTTTGATTGGCTAGGGAGAGAGATCGGGCGAAAATGAGCTTTGGAGCAACAATGGAGCTTGGGGGAAAAGAGGTAGGTCAACTTGGAGAAGAAGACCTCCTTTTATAGAGGGGGAACCAGTCCAACCGTTACCCCCATCTTCAGCCCGCACAGAGCGGTACTACTGCTCAATAGAGCGGTACTACCGCTGGTCGCAACGGTATTACCGCGACCACCAGCCGTACTACCGCATAGACTTAGAGTAAGAGAAGCAGAGGGGGAACAGGAGAGAGAGGGGGGGTATGGGCGGCACTAGCAGCAGTGCTAGACGCGGTACTACGGCTCAAGGGCAGTACTCCCGCTGCTACTGCCGCTACTACTGCCGCACAACCCGACACGAGAAAATACGTCCCCGAATCAAGGTGGTAGCATTGCCAAACCAGGGACGGTACTGCCACCGATGCACCCCAGCGGTACTACTGCTGTAAAACAGCGGTACTGCCGCTTGAGGTACATGGGCGGTACTACCGCTCTGGCGGCGGTACTACCGCCATCACCTCACAGCCCCCACTTTCGATGAAACGACCAACTCCAGAGAAAGGAAAGGAGCTGGGGGTGCAAACATGAAGTGTGCGTGTTGATTCCACCCTAGCCTCTCCTATGCGGACCCCCTCTTGATAGTACAGTGTCTCCTATGACTCAAGTCCATCAAAACCGAAACGAAAGAGACTACACCGTCTTCACATAAAGCTCCGAGGGGAATGAATCGTCTCGTGCCAAAGAATGAATCTCTGAAATACTCAACGCACATGATTAGTCCGCAAAAGCATTGTCATCAATCACCAAAACTACTTACAGAGAGATATGCCCTAACACTCGGCCCACCTCCGGTGCCCATCTTCTGGTATATAGGTCATTTTGACCAAGAGAAAATCAGAGGGGGACTTTCGGGACGAAGCGCCGGCATCTTGAGGTGGAACTTGGGCAGGAGCACCTTTTCCCTCCGGCAGAGCGATTCCGCCAGGGGAACTTCCCTCCCGGAGGGGGAAATCATCGTCATCATCATCACCAACAACTCTCCCATCTTTGGGAGGGCAATCTCCATCAACATCTTCAACAACACCATCTCCTCTCAAACCCTAGTTCATCTCTTGTGTTCAATCTTTGTACCGGACCTCAGATTGGTACTTGTGGGTGACTAGTAGTGTTGATTACATCTTGTAGTTGATTACTATATGGTTTATTTGGTGGGAGATTATATGAAAGTGATATGGTGAAATTCCCGTGTACCCTCAAGAACGCTTTGCTTATCATAAGAGACCGTTTTGGCCTGTCCTTTGCCACCAAAGAATTGGGCTACCTTGCTGCACTTTATTTACCGTTACCGTTACCTGCTCGTTACAAATTATCTTGCTATCAAACTACATGTTACCGACTATTTCAGTGCTTGTAGTTAATACCTTGCTGAGAACCACTTGTCATTTCCTTCTGCTCCTCGTTGGGTTCGACACTCTTACTTATCGGAAGGACTACGATTGATCCCCTATACTTGTGGGTCATCAAGAATCACCTACACTTGTGTTGAGATCAAGGCATTCCAATCCAACCATTTGAACCTTGATTTCTAGCCTCCCCAAGTTGCTTTCCGCTCCAATCCTTCTCGTACCCCAAGCCAAATCTGTGAGAGAGTGATTGAGTGTTGAGGAGACTATCTTCTGAAGCACAAGATCAAGGAGTTCATCAACAACAACCAAGGAGAGTGGTGTCTCTTAGATTGGTTAGGTGTCACTTGGGAGCCTCCAAGAATTATGTGTTAAACCAAGGAGTTTGTAAGGGCAAGGAGATCGCCTACTTCATGAAGATCTACCCCGAGTAAGGCTAGTCCTTCGTGGGTGTAAGCCATGGTGAAATTGACAAGGTTGCTTCTTCGTGGACCCTTCGCGGGTGGAGCCCTTCGTGGACTCATGCAGTCGTTACCCTCCGTGGGTTGAAGTCTTCATCAACATGGATGTACGATAGCACCACCAGTTGGAACCACGCCAAAAATCGCCGTGTCTTCATTGTGTTTGATCTTCCTACCTCTACACCCTTTACTTTCTTGCACTTGCATGTTGTTATTACTCCACTGCCCAATCTCTAGATATGCATGTGTAGAAAGTATTGGTTGCAACTTAACTAGTGCCAAAATATGCCTAATTATCAAGAAAACTAAAAATTGCACATTTGCCTTGTTAAGTGCCTATTCACCACCCTCTAGACTCCACATTCTCGATATTTCACAACCTCATCCAGCCATCGTTGCCGAGGCCCCGCATCGCACGGTGTGTACCGCCCTAGGAGTTGGATAGGACCTTTTGTGGCTCGTGGCCAAGATGATGTTGCTGGGAATCAGGGCCATGAGGTACTCCCAGCTCATCCCTATGCATCGATGTAGCCTCGAATGTTGGGGAACGTAGTAATTTCAAAAATTTCCTAGGCACACGCAAGATCATGGTGATGCATAGCAACGAGAGGGGAGAGTGTTGTCCACGTACCCTCGTAGACCAAAAGCGGAAGCGTTAGCACAACGCGGTTGATGTAGTCGTACGTCTTCACGATCCGACCGATCAAGTACCGAACGCACGGCACCTCCGAGTTCAGCACACGTTCAGCCCGATGACGTCCCTCGAACTCCGATCCAGCCGAGTGTTGAGGGAGAGTTTCGTCAGCACGGCGGCGTGGTGACGATGATGATGTTCTACTGACGCAGGGCTTCGCCTAAGCACCGCTACAGTATTATCGAGGTGGACTATGGTGGAGGGGGGCACCGCACACGGCTAAAAGATCAAACGATCAATTGTTGTGTCTATGGGGTGTCCCCCTGCCCCCGTATATAAAGGAGCAAGGGGAGGCGGCCGGCCAAGGAGGAGGGCGCGCCAAGGGGGAGTCCTACTCCCACCGGGAGTAGGACTCCTCCTTTCCTTGTTGGAGTAGGAGAGAAGGAAAGAGGGGGAGAGGGAGAAGAAAAAGGGGGCTGCACCCCTTGTCCAATTCGGACCAGAGGGGGGGTGCGCGCCTCCTTCCTTTTGGCCTCTCTCCTCTATTCCCGTATGGCCCAATAAGGCCCAATACTTCTCCCCGGTGATTTCCCGTAACTCTCTGGTACTCCGATAAATACCCGAATCACTCGGAACCTTTCTGAAGTCTGAATATAGTCGTCCAATATATCGATCTTTACTCCTCGGCCATTTCGAGACTCCTTGTCATGTCCCCAATCTCATCCGGGACTCCGAACTACCTTCAGTACATCAAAACACATAAACTCATAATATAACCGTCATCGAACTTTAAGCGTGCGGACCCTACGGGTTCGAGAACTATGTAGACATGACCGAGACACGTCTCCGGTCAATAACCAATAGCGGAACCTGGATGCTCATATTGGCTCCCACATATTCTACGAAGATCTTTATCGGTCAGACCGCATAACAACATACGTTGTTCCCTTTGTCATCGGTATGTTACCTGCCTGAGATTCGATCGTCGGTATGTCAATACCTAGTTCAGTCTCGTTACCGACAAGTCTCTTTACTCGTTCTGTAATACATCATCCCGCAACTAACTCATTAGTTACAATGCTTGCAAGGATTATAGTGATGTGCATTACCGAGAGGGCCCAGAGATACCTCTCCGACAATCAGAGTGACAAATCCTAATCTCGAAATACGCCAACCCAACAAGTACCTTTGGAGACACCTGTAGAGCACCTTTATAATCACCTAGTTACGTTGTGACGTTTTGTAGCACACAAAGTGTTCCTCCGGTAAACGGGAGTTGCACAATCTCATAGTCATAGGAACATGTATAAGTCATGAAGAAAGCAATAGCAACATACTAAACGATCAAGTGCTAAGCTAACGGAATGGGTCAAGTCAATCACATCATTCTCCTAATGATGTGATCCCGTTAATCAAATGACAACTCATGTCTATGGTTAGTTAACATAACCATCTTTAGTTAACGAGCTAGTCAAGTAGAGGCATACTAGTGACACTCTGTTTGTCTATGTATTCACACATGTATTCTGTTTCCGGTTAATACAATTCTAGCATGAATAATAAACATTTATCATGATATAAGGAAATAAATAATAACTTTATTATTGCCTCTAGAGCATATTTCCTTCAGTCTCCCACTTGCACTAGAGTCAATAATCTAGTTCACATCACCATGTGATTTAATACCAATAGTTCACATCACCATGTGATTAACACCCATAGTTCACATCGTCATGTGACCAACACCCAAAGGGTTTACTAGAGTCAATAATCTAGTTCACATCACTATGTGATTAACACCCAAAGAATACTAAGGTGTGATCATGTTTTGCTTGTGAGAGAAGTTTTGTCAACGGGTCTGCCACATTCAGATCCGTATGTATTTTGAAAATTTCTATGTCAACAATGCTCTGCACGGAGCTACTCTAGCTAATTGCTCCCACTTTCAATATGTATCCAGATTGAGACTTAGAGTCATCTGGATCAGTGTCAAAATTTGCATCGACGTAACCCTTTATGATGAACCTTTTTGTCACCTCCATAATCGAGAAACATATCCTTATTCCACTAAGGATAATTTTGACCGCTGTCTAGTGATCTAGTCCTAGATCACTATTGTACTCCCTTGCCAAAATCAGTGTAGGGTATACAATAGATCTGGTATACAGCATAGCATACTTTATAGAACCTATGGCCAAGGCATAGGGAATGACTTTCATTCTCTTTCTATCTTCTGCCGTGGTCGGGCTTTGAGTCTTACTCAACTTCACACCTTGCAACACAGGCAAGAACTCTTTCTTTGACTGTTCCATTTTGAACTAATTCAAAATCTTGTCAAGGTACATACTCATTAAAAATCTTATCAAGCGTCTTGATCTATCTCTATAGATCTTGATGCTCAATATATAAGCAGCTTCACCGAGGTCTTTCTTTGAAGAACTCCTTTCAAATACTCCTTTATGCTTTCCAGAAAATTCTACATCATTTTTGATCAACAATATGTCATTTACATATACTTATCAGAAAGGCTGTGGTGCTCCCACTCACTTTCTTGTAAATACAGACTTCACCGCAAGTCTGTATAAAACTATATGCTTTAATCAATTCATCAAATCGTATATTCCAACTCCGAGATGCTTGCACCAGTCCACAGATGGATCGCTGGAGCTTGCACATTTTGTTAGCACCTTTAGGATTGACAAAACCTTCTGGTTGCATCATATACAACTCTTCTTTAATAAATCCATTAAGGATTGCAATTTTGTTATCCATTTGCCAGATTTCATAAAATGCGGCAATTGCTAACATGATTCGGACAAACTTTAAGCATCGATACGAGTGAGAAAATCTCATCGTAGTCAACACCTTGAACTTTGTCAAAAACCTTTTTCGACAAGTCTAGCTTTGTAGATAGCAACACTACTATCAGCGTCCGTCTTCCTCTTGAAGATCCATTTATTTTCTATGGCTTGTAGATCATCGGGCAAGTCAACCAAAGTCCATACTTTGTTCTCATACATGGATCATATCTCAGATTTCATGGCCTCAAACCATTTCGTGGAATCTGGGCTCATCATCTCTTCCTCATAGTTCGCAGGTTCGTCATGGTCTAGTAACATGACTTCCAGAACAGGATTACCATACCACTCTGGTGCGGATCTTACTCTGGTTGACCTACGAGGTTTGGTAGAAACTTGATCTGAAGTTTCATGATCATCATCATTAACTTCCTCACTAATGCGTGTAGGCATCACTGGAACTGATTTCAGTGATGAGTTACTTCTCAATTCGAGAGAAGGTACGATTACCTCATCAAGTTCTACTTTCCTCCCACTCACTTCTTTCGAGAGAAACTCCTTCTCTAGAAAGGATCCATTCTCAGCAACGAATATCTTGCCTTCGGATCTGTGATAGAAGGTGTACCCAATAGTAACTTTTGGGTATCCTATGAAGACGCACTTTTCCGATTTGGGTTTGAGCTTATCAGGATGAAACTTTTGAACATAAGCATCGCAACCCCAAACTTTAAGAAACGACAGCTTAGGTTTCTTGCCAAACCATAGTTCATATGGTGTCGTCTCAACGGATTAGATGGTGCCCTATTTAATGTGAATGCAGCTGTCTCTAATGCATAACCCCAGAACGATAGTGGTAAGTCGGTAAGAGACATCATAGATTGCACTATATCCAATAAAGTACGGTTATGACGTTCGAACACACCATTATTCTCTGGTGTTCCAGGTGGCACGAATTTGTGAAACTATTCCACATTGTTTTAACTGAAGACCAAACTCGTAACTCAAATATTTGTCTCCGCGATCAGATCGTAGAAACTTTATTTTCTTGTCACAATGATTTTCCACTTCACTCTGAAATTCTTTGAACTTTTCAAATGTTTCAGACTTATGTTTCATCAAGTAGATATACCCATATCTGCTCAAATCATCTGTGAAGGTCAGAAAATAACGATACCTGCCGCGAGCCTCAACACTGATCGGATCGCATACATCAGTATGTATTATTTCCAATAAGCCAGTTGCTTGCTCCATTGTTCCGGAGAACGGAGTTTTAGTCATGAAAGATCGTGGATGTCGCCTAGAGGGGGGTGAATAGGCGCTTTAAAATAATTACGGATTAGGCTTGAACAAATGCGGAATAAACCTAGCGGTTAATTTGACAAGCACAAAACCTACAACAACTAGGCTCACCTATGTGCACCAACAACTTATGCTAAGCAAGATAAACAACTAAGTGATAGCAAGATATATGACAAGAAACAATATGGCTATCACAAAGTAAAGTGCATAAGTAAAGGGTTCGGGTAAGAGATAACCGAGGCACGCGGAGACGACGATGTATCCCGAAGTTCACACCCTTGCGGATGCTAATCTCCATTTGGAGCGGTGTGGAGGCACAATGCTCCCCAAGAAGCCACTAGGGCCACCGTAATCTCGTCACGCCCTCGCACAATGCAAGATGACGTGATTCCACTAAGGGACCCTTGAGGGCGGTCACCGAACCCGTACAAATGGCAACCCTTGGGGGCGGTCACCGAACCCGTACACTTTGGCAACCCTTGGGGGCGGTCACCGGTACCCGTCAAATTGCTCGGGGCGATCTCCACAACCTAATTGGAGACCCCGACGCTTGCCCGGAGCTTTACACCACAATGATTGAGCTCCGAACACCACCAACCGTCTAGGGCGCCCAAGCACCCAAGAGGAACAAGCTCAAGGGCACCAAGCACCCAAGAGTAATAAGCTTCTCAACTTGTAACTTCCACGTATCACCATGGAGAACTCAAACCGATGCACCAAATGCAATGGCAAGGGCACACGGAGTGCCCAAGTCCTTCTCTCTCAAATCCCACCGAAGCAACTAATGCTAGGGAGGAAAATGAGAGGAAGAACAAGAAGGAGAACACCAAGAACTCCAAGATCTAGATCCAATGGGTTCCCCTCACATAGAGGAGAAAGTGATTGGTGGAAATGTGGATCTAGATCTCCTCTCTCTTTTCCCTCAAAAACTAGCAAGAATCCATGGAGGGATTGAGAGTTAGCAAGCTCGAAGAAGGTCAACAATGGGGGAAGAACACGAGCTCAAAAGATGATGTCCATTGGGGAAGAAGACCTCCTTATATAGTGGGGGGAACAATCCAACTGTTACCCCCACTTCAGCCCCGCAGAGAGCGGTACTACCGCTTGGCCAGCGGTACTACCGCTTGCCCCTATAAGCGGTACTACCGCTCCCCCTTGCGGTACTGCTGCTGGGCCCAGAGCGGTACTACCGCGGTGGCAGGGCGGTACTACCGCAAACGAGCGGTACTACGGCCCCCACTGCCGCGGCTAGTACCGTAGAACCCGACACGAAAAAGACCCCTCGAATCGAGGCGGTACTAGCACGAGACCGCAGCGGTACTACGGCTGGGGGCTACCAGCGGTACTACCGCTCTAGAGCGGTACTACCGCTTGTAGCACCCAAGCGGTACTACCGCTCCGGCCCGCGGTACTACCGCTGGGACCAAAACTGCCATAACTTCTGCATATGAGCTCCGAATTGAGCAAACTCAAGTTTGTTGGAAAGAGTAAGAAGAGGCAGGGGAGGTATGCCAACAAATAGAGGAGTGAAACCTCCAACCGAGAAGAACCGGCATAACCTCCAACATCGAAAACATCATAGAAGATGCGAGTGAACTCCGTTTTCGATGAACTCGAGCTTATCATCAAGATGACCATAAGCTCCAAAACTCACAAAGAAAAGAAACAAACAAGAACCAATAAAGATGATGCAAGGATGCAATGGTTTGAGCTCTCTATGAATGATACGATCAAGCTACTCATCGAGAGCCCCCTTGATAGTACGGCAATCGATCCTATAACCCGGTCTCCCAACTACCATCATGAGACCGGTAAAATAGAAAACCTATCAAGGACAAACCTTTGCCTTGCACATGGTCCACTTGAGCTAGATGATGACGATCTTGACTCCCTCAAGTTGGACCACCTTTCTTGGTTGTGTTGTCTCGATGAAGACAAGTTGATTGCTCCCCCATACTCCACTATGGGTGAGCCACTCTTCCGCACATCTTCACAAGTCCATTGTCACCACAATGGACGGCAAGCTTCAAGCATTTGATCTCTTCATGATGCTTCACTTGAACTTGCACACCGCAACATCTTCACAAGTCCATTGTCACCACAATGGACGGCAAGCTTCAAGCATTTGATCTCTTCATGATGCTTCACTTGAACTTGCACACCGCAACCTAACCCCACAAAGAACTCTCACGAAGATCATGGGTTAGTACACAAAGCGTAATTGACAATGCTTACCACACCATGGGATCGCTTGATCCCTCTCGGTACATCTTCTACGCTTTGTGAGTTGATCAAGTTGATTCACTCTTGACTTAGTCTTGATCAACCATGAATGTTTTCAACTCTCTTCATTTGGATGATGTCTTGAAGATATACATGAATGATCACACAATCTTCTTCTCCAAGACATGCTTGCAATAAGCTCAACTCTCACATGACCAATCTTTGGATAATTCCTTAATAACACCTTGGTCACCACATAAACTCCTTGAAACCAACACATGAACTTCAAGAAATGCCTATGGACAAATCCTTCAAATATAACTCAAGGCAACCATTAGTCCATAGAGATTGTCATCAATTACCAAAACCAAACATGGGGGCACCGCATGTTCTTTCAAGTCATCTTGCCCATAAGGCATGGTTCGCAAGCATCAAGTGATTCATAATCAAGTGATTCCAAAATCCCATCAGCATGGAGTTTCTTCATGCGCTTTACACCAATATGACCTAAACGACAGTGCCACAAATAAGTTGCACTATCATTATTAACTTTGCATCTTTTGGCTTCAATATTATGAATATGTGTATCACTATGATCGAGATCCAACAAACCATTTTCGTTGGTGTGTATGACCATAGAAGGTTTTTATTCATGTAAAAAGAACAACAATTGTTCTGTAACTTAAATGAATAACCGTATTGCAATAAACATGATCAAATCATATTCATGCTCAACGCAAACACCAAATAACACTTATTTAGGTTTAATACTGATCCCGAAAGTATAGGGAGTCTGCGATGATGATCATATCAATCTTGGAACCACTTCCAACACACATCGTCACTTCACCCTTAACTAGTCTCTGTTTATTCTGCAACTCCCGTTTCGAGTTACTAATCTTAGCAACTGAACTAGTATCAAATACTGAGGGGTTGCTATAAACACTAGTAAAGTACACATCAATAACATGTATATCAAATATACCTTTGTTCACTTTGCCACCTTCTTATCCGCCAAATACTTGGGGCAGTTCCGCTTCCAGCTGTGACCAGTTCCTTTGCAGTAGAAGCACTCAGTCTCAGGCTTAGGTCCAGACTTGGGCTTCTTCACTTGAGCAGCAACTCGTTTGTCGTTCTTCTTGAAGTTCCCCTTCTTCCCTTTGCCCTTTTCTTGAAACTAGTGGTCTTGTCAACCATCAACACTTGATGTTTTTCTTGATTTCCACCTTCGTCGATTTCAGCATCACGAAGAGCTTGGGAATCATTTCCGTTATCCCTTGCATATTATAGTTCATCATGAAGTTCTAGTAACTTGGTGATAGTGACTAGAGAACTCTGTCAATCACTATCTTATCTGGAAGATTAACTCCCACTTGATTCAAGTCATTGTAGTACTCAGACATTCTGAGCACATGCTCACTAGCTGAGCAATTCTCCTCCATCTTGTAGGCAAAGTACTGTCAGAGGTCTCATACCTCTCGACACGGGCATGAGTATGAAATACCAATTTCAACTCTTAGAACATCTTATATGCTTTGTGGCGTTCAAAACATTTTTGAAGTCCCGGTTCTAAGCCATAAAGCATGGTGCACTAAACTATCAAGTACTCATCATACCGAGCTTTTGTCAAACGTTCATAACGTCTGCATCTGCTCCTGCAATAGATCTGTCACCTAGCGGTGCATCACGGACATAATACTTCTGTGCAGCAATGAGGTTAATCCTCAGATCACGGATCAAAACCGCATCATTGCTACTAACATCTTTCAACTTAGTTTTCTCTAGGAACATATCAAAATAAAACAGGGGAGCAAAACGCGAGCTATTGATCTAAAACATAGATATGCTAATACTACCAGGACTAAGTTCATGATAAATTTAAGTTCAATTAATCATATTACTTAAGAACTCCCACTTAGATAGACATCTCTCTAATCCTCTAAGTGATCACGTGATCCAAATCAACTAAACCATGTCCGGTCATCACGCGAGATGGAGTAGTTTCAATGGTGAACATCACTATGTTGATCATATCTACTATATGATTCACGCTCGACCTTTCGGTCGCAGTGTTCCGAGGCCATATCTGTTATATGCTAGGCTCGTCAAGTTTAACATGAGTATTTTGCGTGTGCAACTGTTTTGCACCCGTTGTATTTGAACGTAGAGCCTATCACACCTGATCATCATGTGGTGTCTCAGCATGAAGGACTTTCGCAACGGTACATACTCAGGGAGAACACTTATACCTTGATAATTTAGTGAGAGATCATCTTATAATGCTACCGTCGATCTAAGCAGAATAAGATGCATAAAAGATAAACATCACATGCAATCAATATAAGTGATATGATATGGCCATCATCATCTTGTGCTTGTGATCTCCATCTCTGAAGCACCGTCATGATCACCATCGTCACCGGCGCGACACCTTGATCTCCATCGTAGCATCATTGTCGTCTCGCCAACTATTGCTTCTACGACTATCGCTATCGCTTAGTGATAAAGTAAAGCAATTACAGGGCGATTGCATTGCATACAATAAAGCGACAACCATATGGCTCCTGCCAGTTGCCGATAACTCGGTTACAAAACATGATCATCTCATACAATAAAATATAGCATCATGCCTTGACCATATCACATCACAACATGCCTTGTAGAAACAAGTTAGACGTCCTCTACTTTGTTGTTACAAGTTTTACGTGGCTGCTATGGGCTGAGCAAGAACCGTTCTTACCTACGCATCAAAACCACAACGATAGTTTGTCAAGTTGGTGATGTTTTAACCTTCGCAAGGATCGGGCGTAGCCACACTCGGTTTAACTAAAGTTGGAGAAACTGACACCCGCTAGTCACCTGTGTGCATAGCACGGCGGTAAAACCAGTCTCGCGTAAGCGTACGGGTAATGTCGGTCCGGGCCGCTTCATCCAACAATATCGCCGAACCAAAGTATAACATGCTGGTAAGCAGTATGACTTATATCGCCCACAACTCACTTGTGTTCTACTCGTGCATATAACATCTACGCATAAAACCTGGCTCGGATACCACTGTTGGGGAACATAGTAATTTCAAAAATTTCCTACGCACACGCAAGATCATGGTGATGCATAGCAACGAGAGGGGAGAGTGTTGTCCACGTACCCTCGTAGACGGAAAGCGGAAGCGTTAGCACAACGCGGTCGATGTAGTCGTACGTCTTCACGATCCGACCGATCAAGTACCGAACGCACGGCACCTCCGAGTTCAGCACACGTTCAGCCCGATGACGTCCCTCGAACTCCGATCCAGGCGAGTGTTGAGGGAGAGTTTTGTCAGCACGACGGTGTGGTGACGATGATGATGTTCTACTAACGCAGGGCTTCGCCTAAGCACCGCTACAGTATTATCTAGGTGGACTATGGTGGAGGGGAGCACCGCACACGGCTAAAAGATCAAACGATCAATTGTTGTGTCTATGGGGTGCCCCCCTGCCCCCGTATATAAAGGAGCAAGGGGGAGGCGGCCGGCCAAGGAGGAGGGCGCGCCAAGGGGGGAGTCCTACTCCCACCGGGAGTAGGACTCCTCCTTTCCTTGTTGGAGTAGGAGAGAAGGAAAGAGGGGGAGAGGGAGAAGGAAAAGGGGGCTGCACCCCTTGTCCAATTCGGACCAGAGGGGGGGAGGGTGCGCGCCTCCTTCCTTTTGGCCTGTCTCCTCTATTCACGTATGGCCCAATAAGGCCCAATACTTCTCCCCGGTGATTTCCCGTAACTCTCTGGTACTCCGATAAATACCCGAATCACTCGGAACCTTTCCGAAGTCCGAATATAGTCGTCCAATATATCGATCTTTACGTCTCGGCCATTTCGAGACTCCTCGTCATGTCCCCGATCTCATCCGGGACTCCGAACTACCTTCGGTACATCAAAACACATAAACTCATAATATAACCGTCATCGAACTTTAAGCGTGGGGACCCTATGGGTTCGAGAACTATGTAGACATGACCGAGACACGTCTCCGGTCAATAACCAATAGCGGAACCTGGATGCTCATATTGGCTCCCACATATTCTATGAATATCTTTATCGGTCAGACTGCATAACAACATACGTTGTTCCCTTTGTCATCGGTATGTTACTTGCCCGAGATTCGATCGTCGGTATCTCAATACCTAGTTCAATCTCGTTACCGGCAAGTCTCTTTACTCGTGCCGTAATACATCATCCCGCAACTAACTCATTAGTTACAATGCTTGCAAGGCTTATAGTGATGTGCATTACCGAGAGGGCCCAGAGATACCTCTCCGACAATCGGAGTGACAAATCCTAATCTCGAAATACGCCAACCCAAAAAGTACCTTTGGAGACACCTGTAGAGCACCTTTATAATCACCCAGTTACGTTGTGACGTTTGGTAGCACACAAAGTGTTCCTCCGGTAAACGGGAGTTGCATAATCTCATAGTCATAGGAACATGTATAAGTCATGAAGAAAGCAATAGCAACATACTAAACGATCAAGTGCTAAGCTAACGGAATGAGTCAAGTCAATCACATCATTCTCCTAATGATGTGATCCCGTTAATCAAATGACAACTCATGTCTATGGTTAGGAAACATAACCATCTTTAATTAACGAGCTAGGCAAGTAGAGGCATACTAGTGACACTCTGTTTGTCTATGTATTCACACATGTATTATGTTTCCGGTTAATACAATTCTAGCATGAATAATAAACATTTATCATGATATAAGGAAATAAATAATAACTTTATTGTTGCCTCTAGAGCATATTTCCTTCATCGATAGCAAGATGATTGTATTTAGATTCATGGAGAAACACGAGAAACTAGTGCAATGTGCTTCTGTTTTGCAAAATTTTGATTGATTTTTATATAGCTGACTATGGCCAGTGTGGCTAAATAGTTCAGTGTGCTAACTAGTGTTGTTGTCCTAGACTCCTAGTTAATGTTGAGTTGCCTCACGCAAAACACATCTCTTGCCATTCATTTAGGAAACTAACCAAACAGGGGGAAATGTGAATGAAATAATTAGTTCAAATTATTGTTTTTGCCTTGTTTTTTGTGATGGCAAAGTTCATATTGTCTCCATGGTAATTTTTCCATGTCGTTCTTAGGGAAACAAACAAATTTGCTAGAATTTGCCATGTGTCCTGTCTAGAGTTGCCATGGATCACAACAACCAATTTTCCAACATTTTTGCCATATCACCGTATGACCACTTCTTACAAATTCTTCTAGTTGAGTTATGTATGCACTATACCGAACTTGACCCCCTTTTTTGTGTGATTCTTCTGCCAATATTTTTCCATCAGTATCACCTGCCAAGAATTTTCATAATTACAATTATTGTATACATGTAGTTGCCATCAAGTTTTATCCAAAGTTCCAATCAAATTTCTTTGTCCTGGGAAATGAATTTGTGTGCTACTTTTAGGTTTAATACCATGGCAAATTTTGTCATGATTTGCATAGGATTTTAAATAGTCTTGAATTCTTTTTTTACACAATGTCAAAACTTGTTTTCTTCATGGAGCATGGCAGATTCACTTTATAGCCCATGGCAATTTAACTTTGTAGACCATGTTTGTTTTTATTTTCATTTAGCCATGATCTACATAGGGTTTTAATTTCATTTTTCATGCACCACCCTAATTTTGCCATTTTCCATGGCATTTTTTCTCATTATTTTTGTTTTCTCCACATACATGGCAAAACACCATGGAAATTGTAGCTAAAACACCATGGTAAATTTTGATTTGCCTATGGCATAGTTCTTATACAAAGCATGACATTTATAGCTAAAATGCCATGGCAATTTTCATTTGCATAAGACATGGCACTTTTGTTCATTTCTCCATTTTTTTTTTACCCACACAACAAATTTCTCAAATAAAACATGGCAGTTTTAATTAAATACCACGGAAAATTTTAATATGAATTTGCCATGGAAATTTTAGTTTATTTTTTTGTGTTATTTTACATACATGGCAAATCTCTCAAATAAAATATGTAGATGTTCAAAAATATGGCAAAGCTATAGATGTTCAAAAACATGTCAAAGCTAAAGATGTTCAAAAACACGACAAACTTGCCATGGCAACTTAATATGTTAAAAGAACATGGCGAACTTGCCATGGCAACTTAATATGTTCAAAAACATGGCATACTTCTTTAATTAAGTTGTTCAAAAATATGGCAAACTTCTTTAATTAAGATATTCAAAAAGATGCCAAACTTGCCATGACAGCTTAAGATGTTCAAAAACTTCAAAAACATGACAAACTTGCCATGGCAACTAAAATCAGTAATTTTGTAGATGTGTTTTTTTCCATGGAAACTAAAAGCACATGTTGCCATGATTCGCTGTGTCTTTTGCCATGTCCACCCGAAGAATGTTGCCATGGCAATTGCAAATTAGTTTGAGAACAAGACAAGTTTGATGTTTTAAAATTTGTTCTACCATGGCGATTACATGTACGATTTAAAATTTTCCATGTGTGTAGAGAAACATTTTTTGCCATACATTTTTTTTGCATATATTGCCATGATGGCAACTTTTGTAGTGTAAACTTCATTTTTTTTACCATTGTGTATCCATGTTGTATCCATATATATGTAAAGTTCATGGCAACTTTTGTAGTGTAAATTTCGTATTTGATGGCAACATAAGATGTTTACAAATGTTTTCCATGAACATGGCAACTTTATTAAAAAAATGCATTGTCGTTGTCATATCTTATTTTCGAAGAATGTTGCCATGCTTACTTAAGATGTTCATTTCCATGGCAAAGTTATTTGTTTTTGAACATGATAATTTTTAAGTTACACCACAGTAAATTTATATTTATTGTGATCATGGCATATTTATTGTCTGAAACATGGCAAATTTACTTTTTACAACCATGGCAAACTGAATGTTAATGCCTATTTTTTCCTTCTACCATGCCAAAGTTAATGTTTGGTCATGTCAATGTTGTAAGTTAGGCCATGGCAAAAAAAAATGTTGCCATGGCAATTTTTCTTCTTAACCATGACAAAGACATCTTCCTAACCATGGCAATTTTATTTTTTGAACCATGGCAAATTCATACGTTGGCATTTTTTATCTCAACACATGGCAAATTCCCCTTTTGTTTTGTACGCAATGGCTATTTTGTTCATTTTTTTAGAGGTGGCTATCTTGTTCATTTTTTGTTTGTTCAAATCTAGGGCACCCATTTATTTTGTTCCCGCAAGAGACGTGTCGTTAGTGAGGGTTCGGGAGAGAGGGGGGGGGGGGGGGGGGGGGGAATCGTACCGAACGAAAACGTTCAGTTCGATCGACCCATTCGGTCCCGGGGTCCTCCTGCCACATGTGTGGCCGTGTGGGCATTATCAGCTTCCGGCACCATGGAGCCCAAGCACCAAAACGCTGCACTCCAGAAAAATACACGTCCCTATTCTGCTCTCTTTCAACCTATATTCCATTTCGTTTCCAAAACAGCCATCTTCCCACATCAGTACCAGAGAACCAAGAAAGAGGCAACACAGCGCACGTGGGAGCCAGATCCTATACATTGCTACCGCCTGCACTCCTTCGTATGTATACGTGTCCGTGTGTCTGTCGCATAAGTCATATAGCCATCTGGACACACTGAAGACGATATTGCCCAGCACCAGCAGGGAAGTAGAGTGTACGTGACCAAGTACTGCTGGTTTGGGAACAAAAAGTTTCCGTGTCCCTCCGTGCTGGTTATTCACCTTTGCCATCCCCTTATTATCTCTCACTACCAATATCAACATCCTACTCTCCGCCCTGTAGGCCGTGGTGATGTAGTGGCGAGAAGAATACATAGAGTTACGGCGTGGTGAGCTCTCCTCGGCTGCAATACCGTATCCGCACCTCCAGCACCGTGCCCCACCTCGTCCTCGTTGTTTTGCAGCAATGCCGCCGTGGCGCCTGAAACACATTACAAAACGACCTGTAAACCAACACGGAGATGCGTATGTACCTACTAAAAGCCATCAAAACAATGAGCTAGATAGGATTTCTTACCCGTTTCCACTCGTTCTGGTTCATCTTGGGAGCGAACACCTTGACGGTGTGAACCGTGGACGCGGCGCGGAAGCTGGCCTGGTCGCACTCTTTCTCCGACTTGGCGGCGTGCCTCGAGTACTCGCTCACTGTGCCCCGGCTGGTCTCGTTCCGGACCCGGCTGAGGAAGAACATGGCCGGCCGGTAGCACGGGGTGTCGGTGCTCATCAGGGGCCGGGTGTTGAACACGAAGGGCCCGTTGGCCCAGCTCCGCCAGGTCTTGAACGTCTGCAGCGGCACCTCCAGCTCGTGCGGCGCCACGGCCCACGGGTAGAGCTGCACCGTGTAGCCCCACGCGATGGAGACGGACCAGGTGTAGCCCGGGCCGTGCTGGTAGCCGAAGGCCTGCTGCAGCAGGCGGGCCGAGTCGAACCGGGCCGCCCTCACCAGCGGCCGGACCGCGGCCAGCGGGGTGTGGCCGACGGGGCTGATGGGCTCGATGTGGTCCAGGTGGTGGAGCGAGACCAGCGGCGCCACCGGGTGGGCCGCCAGCATGCCGTACGCGTCGCCCCGGATGTCCACCTGCGTCCATCCACCACAAAAGCGTCGCGTTAAACAATCATATCTTGTTGAGTGCTCATACAGTATTTTCTTTAATCATGAGATGAGTATTGAAAATTTGAAACGGGCGCCGATAGATTCCCGTGGGCATGGCCAGGTGGTGCTCCACGGAGAGGCGGTGAAAAAGGTGGGAGACAAAAGGCGAGCCGGACTGCGACACGCGACAAAAGCAGGATCGACTGGTAGATCTGGGAGCGCACATGTGTCAGCGACCGCACAGGGTTCACCGGTTCAGAAAGTGAAAAACTGAAGGTACTCGCTCGCAGCGAGAGAAGTTTAATCGTCCGTGCCGACCCCATGTCACGTCAGAAACAGCCAGCTCCACCACAAGTTTGCTCAGCGGATCAGAGGCCGTTGTTGGCGCTGCGCAACTACTATCGACTACTCCCTCCGTTCGGAATTACTTTCTTAAAAATGAACGTATCTAAAACTAAAATACATATAGATACATCCATTTCTATAATAAGTAATTCCGAACGGAGGGCAGTACATTCGTGACACTGCCACCGAAACCAAGCAAGCGCCTGGCTGGGAGGGTCGTGCCGCATCGGCGGGGTGCGCGCCAGGGATTCGGAAGGCGACAGCCTTGGGCCACCACCCTGCCGCGAGCACGCGCGTCAACGACTTTGGGGCCAGAAACGGTGGTGGTGCGGCAAAGCTTTCGCTCGGCGCCGTTAACCGTGCGCTTGCCACCACCGCCGCTGTGGCGTGCCTGCAACCCAAAACCCGCGGCGGCCACGGCGAGAACGAGGGTCCCCTCCGCCTCCGGCCTCCGATAATTTCGGCAGCGGAGCCCAAAGCCATCCACGTACCCTGGGAGGACACCACCACATGCGCGGCAGCACGGGCGGCAAGACATGTTTGGCCCCAGCTCAACCAACAAACAGGTGGCGGCATCAACTTTTCGTCCCCCTCTACTCATCGTTTGCATCTTTCGGCCACATTTTTTACAGCGCCCGCCCGCCGTGTGGCACATGCAAGGGGGTATGAAAAGGGAGGCGGTGCAGTGTGGTGCCCGGCAAAGGAAAAGCGACGGGGGCTGTCGTTTTTGTTGGGGTGGTGGTTCGCTAGCTCAAGTCCTCCTCAAGTCGCCTGTGAACACTTGTCCTGCTAAGATGCCCACGCCACATGGGGTAGGCCTGAGCGCTGTCGCTCGAGGTCCAGGTCCATGGACCAGCTGCTGCTCGGCCCCCGCGCCTCCACGCTGGATTTGTACCTTCGAATTGTCCGTGGCTTCCGCGACGGCCACACAGTCGCCACTCGGGTTCCATTGATTTCTAGGTAGAAAAGGTCCGTCGGGCAAGTGTTCGTCTTTGCGGCAGCTGGTGGGTGCTTTTGTGCTTGCCCTTGATTAAACGGAAAGATTCTACCAAAAGATAGGAGATCTTCTGCTGCCATGTTTCGTTTTGGCATAGGCGAAGGGGCGGTGAAAAGTTGGTCAAAAAGGTTTGATCCCAGCGGCCTATGCAGAGAAACCTAGTGCAAAAGGCAACCTATACTGAGCTGAAATTTGGAATAGGCGGCCCAAGTTGCAGAATCGGCGGTTTTTGTTGCCAAGCTGTTTTGAGAAACATTTTTGGATTGCTTATATATATAGGAACAAAAGGAAATTCGGGTTTTGGAGACGTTTTTTTCTTCCCAAAACGTAATTTAAAAAGGGTTTTGATTCAAACATAGCAACGAGCATGACGATTATTTTATTTTAGTAGTAAAAAAGTAACGAGCTTTGGCAGCGTGCGTGGGGATGCTCACCTGGTGGAACCCGGGCTCGCGGGTGAGCGGGACGCCGAGCTCGCTGAGGCAGGCCTGCACGCGCTGATCGCTGCCGTAGAACTGCGAGTAGCGGTCCAGGCAGCCGTCGATGGCCTTGGCGAGCTCCGCGGCGGCCGGGTAGCTCACCGCGAACCCGCCCCCGCCGAACGCCATGCCGTACGAGTGCATCACGTTCTGCTCCACGCTCTCCGACGGCGCCCCCACGTAGTACATCTCCTCGTGGTCGTACTTGCGCAGCACGGCCACCAGGTTGTCCGGGAAGAACACCGTGTCGTCGTCGCCCATCACGAACCACCGCGGCGCCTCGTCCGCGCCGGTGCCGTTCGCCAGCTCCGTCGAGACGGCCAGGAACGAGTCCGCGACGATCCTCGCCATCCGCGAGGCCGACGCCCGGTTCCCGAACCGTGACGCGTCCGCCGAGACGCGGTACGGCGGGCACGTCGCCGCCGGCCACGCGCCCGCGGGCTGCTCGTCCAGCCAGACGTGGCCGCGCATCGCCTCGGGCCGCCACCAGAGCTCCGCGTAGCCGCGGCGCTGGTCCCACGTGCGCGCCGACGCGCCGATGCCGAACACGATGTGCGACAGCGTGGTGGGAGCGCGGCCGCCGGCGGCGGCGGCGGCGGGCCCGTCAGCCGCGGCGTCCTCGTCGGCCGGGAACTCGCCCAGGGAGCCCCCGCAACCCTGGCAGCTCCACCAGCGGTACACCCCGCCGGCGCCGTCGTCCGGGAAGAAGGCGACGTATGCGAGGAAGGCCAGCGTGGCCGCGATCAGCATGGACAGCGACGCCGCCACGCACCGGCGGCGCTGGTCGCCGCCGATCCCGCCGCCCTCCACGGCCTTCCATTTGGGGGGCTGCATCTGTCGATCTTGCCAAGATCACCACCTTTCCCGGACGACGGTTTCGCTGGGGGGATCTGGCGGCGCGGGGGAACGGCGAGGCTGGAGGCCGTATCCCAAAGGGAAATCAAACAATTATGGGAGAGATGGCTCGTGGGAGGGCGCCAGGGAGGCGCACCTTTTGCGAGCCCCTCTCCTCGCTCTCGGAGACGCAGGAATAATTTATCGGAGATGTGGTAGCAAGAGGAATTTGTGTGCGCCCGCGCTTGGTACGGGACAAGTATGCGCCTGGTGCCTACGCTATCTTCTTCGTATCATATCATGGGCGTATTTGCATTTGCTTCTTTCTATTCGATCGACCTTCTCCCGCCTTGAGAAGAGAAGAAGGGGATTCCGAAGTGTGTCGTAGGTACGAGTCGGCGTGGTGCGATTCCGACGCCTCCTTGGCGTCCTTTTTGTCCTTGGCGGATGTCGACGAGCTCTGCGGGTTTGGAAAGGGCCAAGGACACCGCGGGCTCGCACGTCGGTATTAGGCTGGTACGTGGCGTGAGACTGATATTGTTTTCCATATCTACCTTCTTTGCCATGTTACCAAATCATCCGATAAAACCTCGCCGCGTGAACCATCATCCGCTCAAAGCAGCGCGAGTCGACCACCATGGGCGGGTCGTGCGCGCTACGATTTGGGCTTGGGGCATCTGCTGTGTTCTCGGCAGCATCAAAATCGGTCGGTGTGACTCGTGAGTACCGTACGTCGTGGCAGAGCAGTTTGGTGGCGGCTTCCTTCGGCGCCGGGCAATGATAGCGGCGGGACGCCTGGAGCCATCGGCAAAGTTTTCGGGGTGCATGTGCTGGCCCGTTCAAACTTTCCACACCAGGGTGACCTCTGCATCCCTGCCATTGCCATCCCATGACAACAAGGATGACTTCAACCGCTGGAAGCGGGAGGCCGCTCCAAAGTTTAAAGCTCACAATATTTGCCTCGACAGCGGAGAAGAAACTGTGCGAATGTTCGGTTGAACAAACTCCGATTTTTATTTAGAGAGAGAGAGAGAGCAAAGTCCCATGTGTACAGGGCATATTGCAGTTGAACATCGTGGACGAGAGAGGTACACGCAACATGGACACGCGAGCACAGGCCGTTCAAAAAGATGGTACTACGATACCGATGGGGATATTGAGAAATAAAATATGTGATCAATTGTAGGAGGGATGCCTTCCAGAAGATGTCTGTTCAAATTGATGATTACTTCCTCTCTGCTACTGTTGACATCAAGAATTCCGGTGTTGATAAATCTTTCAAGTTGACCACGGTGTATGGTCCAACAAGAGGTATTCATAAAGATGCCTTTTTCCTGGAGCTCGCCTCTCAGAAACCGCCGTCCGGCATCAAATGGCTTGTAAATGGTGATTTTAACCAAATCTACCGCGCCAGAGATAAGAACCGAGTCAATGTCGATCATAGCCGACCTGTGCGCTTTCGCAATGCCTTGAACACCTGTGAGCTTAAGGAGATCCATATGCAAAATAGGAAGTTCACCTGGAGCAATGAACAACACAATCCGACAATGTGCAAGCTTGACAGTTTCTTCTGCAATGAAGATTGGGACTTGGCATTTGGCACACACATTCTACATGCCCTCTCCTCTTCACTCTCAGACCACTGTCCTCTCTTGCTGGCTAATGATGCTGGACCCAAAAAACACAAATCATTCCGCTTCGAAAATTACTGGATTAGGATGTCGGGATTCCAAAAAGTTGTTAGTGATGCTTGGACGGAGAATTCACCCCACGTTGAGCCGTTCCAGATGCTATTCCATAAGCTAAAAAGAGCAAGCCAAAGACTTCGCACTTGGAGCAAGACCCTGTTTGCAAATTCCAAGGTCCAACTTCACATGGCACTTGAGGTCATTCTCCACCTTGACATGGCTCAAGAGCAGAGAGAGCTAAGTCCGGAGGAGAGGGACCTCCGTAAAAGGCTGAAAAGGAAGATCATTGGGTTGGCGGTGCTTGAAAAGACTAGAAAGCGTCAAAACTTGAGAATTACAAACCTCAAGGAAGGAGATGCCAACACCCGCTATTTCCACCTCCGCGTCAATCATCGTAGGAGAAAGAACTTCATCCATCACCTCAAGCACAATCATGGATGGGTCACAGCGCACGATGATAAAGAAAATATTATCCATAATCACTTCAAGAATATCGCCAAAAAAGCCCCTCACGTTCGATCGATATCAACTGGGCAATCCTCCCCACACCCACATGTGATTTACATGATTTGGATGAACCCTTTACCGAGGAGGAGGCGAAGATGGCGGTTTACGCGATGCCGGGTGATAAGGCACCGGGGCCGAACGGATTCACGGGTGCTTTTTTCAAGGCATGTTGGGACACGGTCAAAGTGGATATCATGACTGCCATCAACCACTTTTCAGATTTGCACTCAATGCACTTTCATTGGTTGAACTCCGCTGATGTCGCCCTAATCCCGAAGAAAGATGGCGCCGAGGACATCTCCGACTTTCGCCCCATCAGTCTCATCCATGCCATTGCTAAGCTAATCGCAAAGATGATGTCCAACTGGCTTGCTCCCCACATGAATGATCTTGTTTCGCAAGCCCAAAGTGCATTCATCAAAAAGAGATGTATGCATGACAATTTCACATATGTGCGCAACCTTGCAAGACGCTTTCACCGCAACAAGACTCCGGCACTTCTCTTCAAACTCGACATCAAGAAAGCTTTTGACTCGGTGCGATGGGATTTCCTTCTGGACCTTCTAAATCATCTTGGATTCCCACCTCGGTTTCGCGGCTGGGTTTCAACCCTTCTGTCCACGGCTTCCTCCCGTGTCCTACTTAATGGTGTGCCTGGCAACCCCTTCAAGCTTGGTCGTGGCCTCCGGCAGGGAGACCCTCTCTCCTCACTTCTCTTCGTGCTGGCCATAGATCCGCTGCATCACATTCTCGAGAAGGCCACCATGCAAGGGACACCTCCACCCTATTGGGCATCAGACTTTGGCCATCCGGGCCTCCTTGTATGCGGATGACGTTGCTGTTTTTCTGGCACCAATCAAAACAAACGTCAAATTTTTCTCTGACACTCTTTCACGCTTTGGGGAGATCTTTGGGTTGATCATGAACTGCAGCAAAAGGTTGGTGGCCCCTATAAAGTGTAATAACTTGGACCTGACGGACATCCTTCACTCCTTCCCGGCGCAGCGTTCCACCTTCCCGATGAAGTACCTCGGATTACCTTTGTCGGTAAAGCATCTCAAGAGAATTCACTTCCAACCCCTTGAGGACAAGATTGCGGCTCAGCTAACACCATGGATGGGGAAGCACGTTGCTTCACCGGGCAGGACGGTCCTAGTCAAGTCGGTCATTACAGCAATCGCCATTTACTACATGACGGCTCTAAACCTTCCGGTTGAAGTTATAAAGAAGATTGATGCACTCCAGCGGGCTTTTCTTTGGGCTGGATGTGACAAGGTCACGGGTGGAAAATGTAAGATAAACTGGGAGCAGGTGTGTAGGCCCAAGCTGCTTGGTGGGATAGGTGTTCTAAATCTTGCAAAATTTGCTTCTGTGCTGCGCCTGCGATGGTTGTGGTTCGAATGGATAGACCGGGCCAAGCCTTGGGTAGGCTTGGGAACCCCATGTGACACGAACGACCGAAACATTTTGCTGCGGCAACCAAGGTAGTGGTGGATAATGGACTCCGGGCATCCTTCTGGGAGTCGGCTTGGCTTGATGGCTTGAGGCCGAAAGACGTGGGCCCCAAAATTTACGACATTGCCAAAAGGAAGAAGTGCTCTGTCCAAAAGGCTTTGCAGAATAGTTTCTGGATCTCACAACTCGACATTTCTTCGGGTATCTCACCTGTGCACATATCCCAGTTTGCTGCCCTATGGGAAAGGCTTTCCCACATTCATCTCAACCCTGATGTGAAGGATTCTATCTCATGGAAGTTTTCTAAAGATGGTCAATACTCTGTGGCCACGGCTTACAGTGCTCAATTCCTAGGCCTGATGGACACGGACATGAATCAAATTGTTTGGAAGAATTGTGCACCCCCCAAATGCAAATTCTTCGCTTGGTTGGTAATCAACAACAGGATTTGGACGGCTGATAGACTGCAACGTCGTGGATGGCCCAACTGCCACTTATGCCCTCTTTGCAAACAAGTGCAGGAATCGGCAGCCCCATCTACTTTTCCAATGCAGGTACACCGTCAGGATCTGGGGCATGCTCAAGAGTTGGCTTGGGCTACATGATGTCCAACCAACAGATTGGGTGGCAATGGAGTCAGTTGAGGTTTGGTGGAGGCATAATGCTACACACATGACCCAATCGCGTCGTCCACTTATCTCTTTGATGCTGTTGGTCTCTTGGGAAATTTAGAAGGAACGAAACGCCCGGGTTTTTCGTATCACCGCGGTTCCGTTGGGAGTGTTGGTCGCCAAGATAAAGGAGCAATGTTCACTTTGGAGCCTGGCGGGCGCAAATCATTTGTGTAGTATAATGCCACAAGAGTAGCGTCTTCTAATTTGGCCTTGGGCCACGAACTCTAAACTCTCATCTTAACCAATGAAAATGGCAAATCTTTTGCCTAGTTTCAAAAAAAATGTTATCAGCACTTGCTCTCCGTTGAGACCAAAAGGCCATCCGAGGCGGGAGACTATCGGCAGCGCTTGCCTACAGGATTCAGTCGCTATGGATGGATACAGACAGATCCATTGCTTCTTGCCGGTCTTGATGCTCCATCCCTTGACGCAGACGTACTTGCATCGGCGACGATGGCTGGCGCACGACATGGCTGCTTGGTGCGGCCCGCTACCGGCGCGAAGGGGCGCCAAGCCTGTGCGGCGGATCTCGACCTCAGCGCTGCTCCTTCCAGCGTGATTGCGTGAACCTTCGAAATCGATCGCTGATGCACTCCATTAGGACGTCCACGGCAAAGACGTCCATGCATCGGCATGCATGCATGCATGCATCGCTACAGGGAAATCGATCAGGGAGACGTTAATTTATTTGTCTTCTTGTGATTAAGATCAACAATCTAACGATTGTGTTCTCACTACGTGAATCTCTTCATTGAATCGGATAGACACAGGAAGAATAGATCAATCGTGTGAAGAGAAACAGGGCAGGCGCGCAGCGGCGTGGCCAAAGGCACAACATGGCTGAGGCCGACGACGTGCTCCATGGTTGCCTGCTCGAAGTGTACATTGGTGACGACTGGATCACAAGGCCTCACCGCCAGCGTCGAACTTGCCAGAGACCGCGAATCCCAGCATGAAGGCATCCATGGCCCAGGGCGTCATACCGACGGAGGCGGTGCCTAGTGCGGATGCAGCCCTCGGCTGTGGTGCGGCTTCGTCCGGCAGGGCCGAACCCATCCTGGACGACAACAGCGGTTATTTCTCTCAGAAGGGGAATTGGTAACCGCACAAGGTGAGAAAGAGAAATTCTACCTTTTTGGTGATTCTGCAAATCAGTCACTGATTCTTTGCAAATCATGGACAAGTCCGAGCATTTTTTTTTGGATCAGCCCTTAGGCTTATCTGAACTTACTACTAAGCCCTCTGAATTACAAATGAGCCATCAGGCTCATGGGACTTTGTAGTTTAGCCCTGAGGCTTGCTACTTTCAGCACTGTAACCATAAGGTTAGTGTTATTTGCATTTTATGCCATAGGCTTCAGAGCAAAGATACATGATAGACCATCAGGTCTTGCTGAAATTCATAATAATTCATTATGCATCATAAAATGATCGTTTGAGGCTTCCCACGTCCTCATATATGTTGCACAAGCACTTATGTATTTATTGTATTACATGAGTAATACTGTTGCAAAGCAATATGTTGATTCCATTATTCGCATAGACTATGGAATTTGCTTGCAAGTTTGGAAACATGAGGTAGTGAAGTGTATGACACTGCCCGACTATGTCAAATTTAAATTTGTCACAAGGAATTGACAAATGGTACCTACTGCTTAATTGCAGATTATCCAATGTTATTGTGTAGTCTATATTATGTCATTCCCCGAGCCACTACTGCGTATATATTTTCTCGGCATAGATTTTTTTTATTCGCGCAGCATCGTAACGGCAGACTCACAGCTACAACCGCTCGACCTCGAGCACTATTACAAATCCTTGAGCACATTTTGCTCCTAACTAACCACACCCGAGGACTCCACAGTCTCAGAAATAGAGATTTGGGAGTGATCAATCGGGCACGAGCTGCCCCAGCACACCGACAGCAGTTAGCCCTCGAGGCCGCACCTAATCCACGTGATCGCCGCCGCCGCGAAGAGCTAACACTCGAGCGGCAGCATCTCGACGATCATCCAGGATCATCGCGCACAGGAGCACGGAGAACCCCAGCAGCACCGCCAATCCTCCACACACCAGGACCACATACCAGTCCGGCATCGCCTCCGCCATTAGAACCTCAGCTCGAGCTCCTGCTAGCAGCAATGGAGGAGAAGGAAGGAGAAGTGGAAGCGAGGCCAGGTGTGAGGAAGAAGAGAGGAGCACCGCGATCGTTTTATAGCTCGATATCGGTGTACGGTGGGCGAGGTCCACCAACGCCACTCGTCGCTCGACCGCCGGTGTTCGGAGGCGAGTTCGCGAGCAGTGCCGACAGCGCACTGGCCCGCGAGGTGAGTGCACGCTGCACCGGCAGCTAGCACGCCGCGCACTACCACGGTACGCCCTCGATGCCCTACGAGCTAGGCATCACCGGTGGAGGAAGCGCGGGAGAGCGCGCGAGAGAGAAGAGAGAGCCAGAGGTAGGAGAAGAGGCCGACAGTGGGCCCCGGGTCCACCAGTCAGCCAGTGAGAGCACTGTGCTCTCGGGTACGACCAGCGTATTTTAGTAATTTAGAATTTATTCTAAATTACTGTATCTGCGTAGAAATATCTCGTTTTCCCTAACCGTGAATTTTTCCGCACCGCGCCAGTGTATTACACTGTGGTTTTACACCACTTATTGCCCTCTCACCGTAGCCGTTTTGTTTTTGTGCAATTGAAGGATTTCTTTGATAAAAACAGTTTTTGTTCAAAACAGCTTTTAACATATCTTGAGGACGAGATTTTTTCTTAAGGGGGGTAGTGTTGTGACACCCCAAAATTTTGACCTTGTTTTATTTATTAAAATGTTGCCAGGAAATAAACTTTTCCATCTTTGTCAAGATTTACCCTTGTGATTTTGGATTTTTGCCTCAAGTGGAAAACCTTCAAAGAGTATGGTTGGACTTGAATACTCTCTATAATAAAACAATTCTTTATCAATGAATTTAAATTTGCAAGATTTGTTTTCTCAGAGCTTTATTATTTTAAAATGATTTCTTTGAATTTGGAGCCTGTTTTGCACTACGGCCATTTGACAAATGCATTTAAAATTTCCACCAAAATTTGGGGATGTCATGTGATGTTTCCACATCACTTTTATACAAAAATGCCTTTTGGCCATTGGAGATTTTGGGCTCTACACCAACTTTTCCAATCTGGTCCAGTAGGCACTTTTGCACTACAAGCCATTTAAATATTTCTTCAAAAATTCTTCCAAGTGTTTGGAGATGTCAGTGGATGCATACAATTCAACTCTATGCAAAAACCCAGTGATGTTCTTTGAAAAATTTGAGTGAATCACCCTCTTTTGCATTCTGGTCCAATTTGGTGATTTGTACTGCAACCTTATTTTATTTTGCTCTAGTGACCCTGAGCTTTTTCATACTTGTATCCCTCCCTTCAAAACCCTTAAGTCCAGAAGAGTGGACTCATTGGAGGTTTTGAAGTGCATGCAATGAACCCTCTTTCTTTCTGTCCAAAACTGGAGTTTTGCAAAACTTGCACTAACAAGTTTCTGGTTTTGCCCATATGATCTTGCCTTCATCATCCACACCTAAAGAGACCCTGAGCTGGAGATTTTGGCCACTCCAAGAGTTGCCTAAGTGCATTTGGCATTCGGTCGAGCACTTGGTGTGCACAGTCAGCTTGGGGCATGTTTTCTAGTTTGCACTATGAACTTGCTCCAATGACCCAGCAACCTTGTCCGCTGAACTCCTAACTATCTCTATCCTAGTCCTGTTAATTGCCAGTCCCACCCTCGCGCTCTAGACCGCCCTGGCATTTCGTCGAGCAGGTTCCGTGCGTGCTCTGGGCGTGCCCAGAGCGCACGTTTTGCACGCGCGCACTGAACCGCCGCGCCGCACTGCCGCACTCGACGCGACCCGTCCCTGGCCCCTGCTCCACCGCTGAACCGCGCACTAGCTCGCCCCCTCTCCACGCCATCCCTGGCGCCCTGCAGCGCCGCTGGCAGAGCCCTTGGCGGCACGCCGGCGTCGGCAGCAAGCTCTGCCATGTTCGGCACCGCCCAAACCACACCAGCGCGCCAGCTGCTCCCGTGAACAGCCCGGTCTTATCCCGAAGCTCGTCGGCACGCGCTCGTCGCCGCCACGTCGCCCTGCGGCTACAGCACGGCTGTCGCCGGCGATCTTATCTTCAGTCGCCGCGGTCCAACCTCGAGCGCCTATTTAAGGGACCCCCGAGCTCGTTCAAGACCTCAGGCGACCTCCAACCTTCCCTCTTGAGCTCCCCAAGCAGTGGATCGACCCGTAGTGGCCATCTTCCTCAACTCCGGCCGGTTCGGCCGCCGCCAAGCTCCGGTGAAATACATCGCAGCCAGCCACTGTCTCACCCAACCGACTCCACCAGTAGCTTTCCCTTGTCCTTGCGGAGCTGCCCAACCATCCAACCTCGATCGGAGACCACCGGAGCCCATAAACCACTTCACCACCGTAGCCCCCTCAGCCGCGGAGCTCGCCGCCGGCGATTCCTTCCACGCCCGACGACCCAGCTACCACCAAGGGGACCGCCTCGGTCTGGCCAGTCCATCCTTGCCCTCAGATGCCCTCGAGGAGCCGCCGTTCATCGCCGGCGATCGCCGGAGTCCCGCTCCCGTCGGGCAGAGAGAAAGGAGGGAGGGAGGAACGGTCAAACCTGACCAGTGGGCCCCCTGGACCCACTGTCAGTGACCCGCGCGGCTGTTCTCTCTGTTTAAGTGAAAGCGCAGAGTCCCGAGTACGTCTTCTCTGCTTCGAAAGCGTATTCTCCTCGAAGCGTTTTCCTTTTTTCTGGTTTTATTAAAAACAGAGTTTGACCAGACTTTGACCAGCTATAACTTTTAAAATAAAACTCCAAATGAGTTGATTCTTTTTCCTACCTCTCCCAAATTTCATCTAGTTTATTTTAAGATTTATTTCAAAAATATTTGAGACAACTTTTTATACTGTGTTTGAAATATTTGTTATTTGGATATTTCTCAAAAATAGGATTTTGGAGAAAAGGGAGAGCTTTCAAAAAGTGCATCCTTTGCATACTCTTGAAGGCAAGCATTTCTGAACTCTGGCATAATATTTTGTTGTGGTGTTCTGATGCGATTACAACACCATTTGGCTTGGAGTATGCGTTATCTCTGTGTAACGATAAAGTCTCGTACATGAGTACACTTTGGAGTTGTTTTGTGGTCAGCAATGGATACGCTAGTGATGTGGATCATCCTCGTGAGCTCCTCATGCATACCGGAAGGAAGCCAGGAAAGTCGTGGTCTTGGGTAGACACGAGCTTGTCCCTAGTTCCTCGTTGAGACGAGTATGTCCGGTATGGCATGGTGAGGCTTGATGAATGGTGATTTATTCCATTAATGGTAATATTGTTGGAGGATACTTGTACTACCTGAGTCGGTCGTAAGTCGAGTCTTGGTCAGTAGTTTCCCTATTTGTTGGTACCACCACTTGTCCCTGTCGCAGACGGGGTACGGTTCAGTAAGTTGTCAACCCCTTACCAAAGCACACACCGTACAGAGAGGCCATAGTGGAAGATACCGGAGGCCTCCAGTAGGCATGCCACTTGGTCCGGGGGCATGGGTGTTTCCGGTTGGGACCGAGAGGGGGGCACCCCTTAGAGCGCGCGAATAGAAATTTGATCCCATGCTACGTCGAGGTTGTAGCCTCCCCACTTAGAGTTTTGCTTGGCAGGTGTCGTGGGTGATTCCAGACATCGGTGAGTTAAGCTGGTGTGTGCAGGTCAGGCGTGTTTTCAATTAAAAGGCCGTAGGCGGAATTAGTCCCGATGGACTAAATAAATCCGTTACTTGTGGGAAAGTAGTACTCCCTCTGCAGAGGATATATCCTGTTGGATAGCCATGTTCTTGAGTAAGGACCACAGTCTGAGTTGAATCTAGTAACGGTATTCGGATGGAGAGCGATTTAACTAGAGCTCAGTGACGGTTTTCGGATGGAGACACGGCTAACTGGATCATAGTAACGGTATTCGGATGGAGAACGAATTAGCTAGAACCCAGTGACGGTCTTCGGATGGAGAAACGGCTAGACTAGATTTGTGTTTATGTCCTGTGACATCTGAGGATCATGTTTTAAGTTTGTTATTATTATGGACTAACCTTTTACATTATGTATTTTATTGAGTATCCCTGGGATGGTTCTACCTCCTGGATATTCACTGTGATTATCCGTTTATAAGCCCTTTATGTGGTGTCGCTCAGACGCCCGACTGTGGCATGCTTGTTATTTCTTTTATCTATAAGCCCTTTATGTGGTGTCGCTCAGACGCCCGACTGCGGCATGCTTGTTATTTCTCTTATCTATAAGCCCTTTATGTGGTGTCGCTCAGACGCCCGACTGTGGCATGCTTGTTATTTCTTTTATCTATAAGCCCTTTATGTGGTGTCGCCCCGACGCCCGACTGCGGCATTATTATTCTTGCAGTTTCCACTCGAGGAGTCATTCAGACCCTCGTTTGGCACCCAGTATTTTATTTTTGGTTATTTTTAACCACATGTGTGCGTCATGGTTTTTCGTATTATTTCGTGATAGACGTTGTGATCATAAAATAATTCCGGAGCATGTTTGATATATTATACCCGTGTTCTTAATGTTTGCGAGTACATTCAAACGTACTCACTGGCTTGTCCCTGGCTATTGTCTTGGCCAGATTTTCGCGCATGGAGATAAGCATCGCGGTGACAGCCTCGGAACCTACGCTTTGACAATAGCAGCCTCGCGAAGATAGGAGTTATCCTGGTCAGCTGTTCTTGTGGGAAATGGAGTCCCATAGACGCAGATGTATCCAACCGCTTCCGCCCTCAACCATTAGAAACCAAGTGTTGTACTCCTAGGCCTCAATGGTCTTGTACTACATATTTTTGGTACCCTACTTGGAATTCTTGTATCAAGTTGGTGCCTCATCAGCTAACAATAATCCCGAGGCTGGTGAGCACAAAGGCCGATTTTTCTGGGAAATTATATCCCGAAAATCCGGTCGTGACAGCAGCATCATTCCAGATAAAGCCATCTGTTTTCTTCATCATCTGGTACAGTGGCACGGCCTTTTCACCCAAGCGGCTTATAAACCGGCTCAAAGCAGCGATGCGACCCGCCAGGCGCTGGACGTCGTTTATGCACGCCGGCTTAGCCAGAGAGGTGATTGCTTTGATCTTTTCCGGGTTAGCTTCAATGCCTCTGTGAGAAACCAGAAAACCCAAGAGCTTGCCTGCGGGAACACCAAAAACACATTTGGCCGGGTTAAGCATCATCTTGTAAACCCGGAGATTATCAAAGGTTTCTCTAAGATCATCTACCAAGGTCTCCTTCTCCCTGGAATTAACCACGATATCATCCACATAAGCATGAACGTTGCGCCCAATCTGGTTATGAAGACAATTCTGCACGCAACGCTGGTAAGTCGCCTGTGCACTCTTGAGCCCAAAAGGCATAGACACATAACAGAAGGCTCCAAAGGGAGTGATGAACGCCGTCTTCTCCAGGTCCTTAACTGCCATTTTAATCTGATGGTACCGAGAATAAGCATCCAAAAAACTTAAGCGCTCACAACCCGCTGTAGCATCAATAATTTGATCAATACGGGGGAGAGCAAAAGGATCAGCCCGACAAGCTTTGTTTAAATCCGTGTAGTCCACACACATCCGCCAGGTGCCGTTCTTCTTGAGTACGAGCACCGGGTTAGCTAACCATTCTGGATGAAAAACTTCAACAATAAACCCAGCCGCCAAGAGCCGGGCTACCTCCTCACCAATGGCTTTCCGCCTCTCCTCATTAAACCGCCGAAGAAATTGCCTGACCGGCCTAAATTTCAGATCAATATTTAGAGTGTGCTCAGCGATTTCTCTAGGTACACCTGGCATGTCAGAAGGTTTCCATGCAAAAATGTCCTTGTTCTCACGGATGAACTCGATGAGCGCGCCTTCCTATTTCGGATCCAGATTGGCACTGATGCTGAACTGCTGAGATGAGTCACCTGGAACAAAGTCAACAAGTTTGGTCTCATCAGCTGACTTAAATTTCATTGCCAGCTCATGCTCCATGGTTGGCTTTTTCAAAGACGTCATATCTGCCGGGTCAACATTGTCCTTGTAAAACTTCAACTCCTCTGTTGCACAAACAGATTCAGCGTAAGCCGCGTCACCATCCTCACACTCCAAGGCTATCTTTCGGCTGCCATGAACCGTAATGGTCCCATTGTGACCCGGCATCTTGAGCTGCAAATACACGTAACACGGCCGTGCCATGAACTTGGCGTAAGCCGGCCGCCCAAATAAAGCATGATACAGACTTCTTATCTTAACCACCTCAAAGGTTAATTTTTCCGCCCTGTAGTTGTACTCATCTCCAAAGGCCACTTCTAGCTCGATCTTACCGACTGGATACGCCGACTTGCCCGGCACCACGCCATGGAAAACAGTATTGGACTGGCTGAGGTTTTTATCAGTCAAACCCATACGATGGAAGGTCTCATAATAGAGGATGTTGATGCTGCTGCCTCCGTCCATGAGTACTTTAGTGAATTTATATCCCCCAACCCGAGGAGCCACCACCAAGGCCAGGTGACCCGGATTATCAACCCGGGGAGGATGATCTTCCCTACTCCACACAATAGGCTGCTCAGACCATCTTAAATAGCATGGAACCGCCGGCTCAACAGCATGCACAGCCCTTTTATGGAGCTTCTGCTCTCGCTTACACAGACTGGTAGTAAACACATGATACTGCCCGCCATTGAGCTGCTTTGGATTGGTTTGGTATCCCCCTGCTGCTGCTGCTGATGACCCTGGCCGGACTGCTGATTAAAGCCCCCTTGAACATTATGAGAATTGGAATTTGAACCGCCGCCCGGGCCATGAAAGCCGCTGGCGCCTGAGCCGCCGCCCGGGCCACTGTTGCCATGGAAAGCATTGGAATTTTTAAAGGCCTTCATGATTGCGCAGTCCTTCCATAGATGAGTGGCCGGCTTTTCCCTAGAGCCATGCCTTGGACAAGGCTCATTCAACAACTGCTCAAGCGTCGGGCCTGACCCGCCGGCACGGGGAGGTGGTCTCCCCTTACGCCGGTGGTTGTTACCCTGTGAACTGGCGTTGGCCACAAACTCCATACTGCCATCAGCCTTACGCTTGTTGCCTCCCTGGTTCGCTGGGTTATGCTGGGGGCCCTTGCCATTGCCATTCCGTTTTCCCTTCCCTGTCCTTTCATCATCCGACGCGGGATCCTTGGTACTATCAGAGTCGGCGTACTTGACCAGAGCCGCCATCAGCGTACCCATATCATTGCAATCGCGCTTGAGCCGCCCGAGCTTCATCTTCAGGGGCGTAAAACGATAATTCTGCTCTAACATTAAGACTGCAGAGCCGGCATCCATCTTATCAGATGAATGTATTATCTCTTTGACCCGGCGAACCCAATGGGTTGTAGACTCACCCTCTTGCTGCTTACATTTAGTCAAATCCACAGTTGACATAGACTGCCTACAGGTATCTTTGAAGTTTTGGATGAACCGGGCTTTTAGTTCAGCCCAAGACCCGATAGAGTTCGGTGGCAGTCCTTTCAACCAAGTGCGGGCAGTCCCATCTAACATCATGGTGAAGTACTTGGCCATTGCCGCTTCGCTGACCTCCAACAACTCCATAGCCATCTTGTAACTCTCGATCCATGCTCCGGGTTGTAAATCAGCCGTGTAATTAGGTACCTTCCTAGGCCCCTTGAAATCCTTGGGCAGACGTTCATTACGGAGAGCCGGCACCAGACAAGGAACACCTCCGGTCCTCGTAGGTATACCCGCGTCGATGGAAGCCGTCGGATAAGCCGGGAGTGGCTGGTAAGCCGTCAACTGAGCCGCCTGCTCCGCCTCTTGCCGTGCTCTGTCTTGGTCTACCGCGTTAAAGGCTCCATTATGAACTGGGCCGTGGCCAGGAGGCAAGTCACGGCATCGGACATTACTTGAGCCGGTCGCTGAGACCATGTGCCTGCTATAACTCGGGCTCCGGCCTGGACGAGGGGTTGAATGAATCCTGTCCCGGCTATAAGAATATGCCTCCTGTTGCGCCAGAGCCGTCTGAAGGAGCTCTCTGACCCGGCGGGTTTCGACCGCCGTTGGAGAGTCGCCATCGATTGGGAGAGCCGCCAGTCGTGCCGCCGCGGCAACCATGTTTTCCAACGGGTTGGCATAATGACCCGGTGGTATTGGCACGTACTGAGGCGGGGTAGTGTTCACCCGGGGAGGCCCCATCACTTGGGGCTGAATTGGCGTTCCAGCTCCGGGCGCCGTGATCTCTGGCGGGTTACTAGGCCCTGCACCAGGCGTGTTGAAGAGGTTCCGAGGATTGTAAACCGGAGGGAGTCGAGATTGAGCCTTTTGATGCCTCCTTCTCATGATCTCATTGGACGCGTTCTGATCCATCGTGAGCCGGAAAGACTGCGCTTGAATCAACTGAGTCTGGGCGTCAAGAGCCGCCCTCTCTGCAGCCATCCTGATCCCTTCCGCTGCCAGATCCTCCTTGGCTTTTGCTAGATCGAGCTATAACTGTGCCACCTCCGCGTCATGCTGAGCTTGATCCGCTGGGGCGACCGTAGCGGTTAACAGGATCGTCATCTTGTCTGTGAGATCCATCAGCACCTGAGCCGGCGAGGGCACAGGGCTTCCTGCCCCGGCGGTGGGGTTTTGAATAGGTTGTGCACCAGCCATGAAGATTCCAACCCGGCTCGGCGGCTCAAAGGGGTCCAGAATACTGTCGCCATCGGAACAACCCCTGAGCCTGCCATCTTGAAGTTGGTATAACGAATCGGTCTCCTCTGTGGATGACTCGCCGTCAGAGCAAGCGGCCGTCTCATCGCCAAATCCAGATCCTTCAGAGGGTCCTCCATGGACGCATCCCACAAAAGCATGCTTCAAGGCAGGCAGAGCCCGGGCGGGTCGTGCACGCTGAGCCGTCTCGATGAGATCGGCGCAGTGGTCCGGCTTAGGGCCCGGCTCACCAACCTTGCTAATGAAGACATGGATTCCGCCGAAGGGGACCCGGTACCCGTACTTGATTGAGTCGGCGTCGGGGCCCCAGTTCGCATCGTCGATGTAGAACTTGCCGCGACGACTCTTGGTCATCCGGCCCACAGCGTATCCCTTGAGCCCTTCGAAGCTGCCCTTCAAGAACTCAAATCCACCGTGCGCTAGCCCCACAGTGGGCGCCAACTGTCGTGGAATTGTCACGGATGATGTCCTCGTGCAAGGACTTAGTCGTGGAACCATCGCAGTTAGGAAGCTTAAAGGGGTTAAGCGGCACAAGGAACACGAGGATTATACTGGTTCGGCCCCTTGCGGTGAAGGTAAAAGCCTACGTCCAGTTGAGGTGGTATTACTTAGGGTTTCGATGACCAGGGAGCTTAATCGCTATGCCTGGCTATCGATCTGTTGTCTCTCCCCCTGAACCGCCGCCGGGTCGTCTCTTTATATAGAGAGGTTGACGCCCAGCGGCTCTCAGAGTCCCGGCCGACTTATAACAGCATCCGGCCCGGACTCTTAACTACTCTTGCCTTACATTACAAGTCTTGCCACAACGGCGGTTTATCACTACGGGCCTTAAGCCGCCTCCGGGTCTTTAGCCCATTATTGATCCGCCATCCTCAAGCTTGGTACTGGGCTTCACGTGATGATCTTTATGAGTAACCCGGCCCCTCCTGGGCGGGTGATTCTAATGGCTATATCCTCAACAAAGGGTCTTGATCAATTCCATCCGGAAAATCAAGATGGGACCATGGTTTGGTATATTGATAGTGGCTAATATTATCTGATCCCACAATGCCATATCAAAGACAGGGTTTGCTGGAAGAGTATTTTGAAGGAAGTTTTCAGAATAGACTCTAAACGAGTCCTTCCAGTGATCATTCTATTTTATTTGAGGCATCACAAAATGTGGATGACTTCATAGAATGATTGGCCACATGTGAAATCATGTGGAGATTATCATTATCTACCAAGATAATGTCACTTGTATTGCTTATGTGACACCCAACATTTTATTTTTGGTTTTATCAAAATCTTTGATTTGATTTGAGGAGGGTATTTAAATTTTCTTCTAAAGAACTCTCCCTCTCAAAAATTTCCTTTTTATGACAAGTGTTTGTTTGGTTTCACCCTAGACTTGATGGTTGGTCTTGGAGGTTTTTCATCCCATGTTGGCTCAAGGGTTTTTCATTTGGAAAAATATTTTTTGAAAATCTTTTAAATAATCCTATGGCATTTGGAGTGATCTTTGCCCCTTTCAAAAAAAAAATCTCTCTTGCCATGACCCAAGTGGAAATCCCCTCCCAAAAGCCTTTCCCCATCTTTGGATCATGATATACTTCAAATCCAGCAAGTGGAACCTCCCCATAATTTTTCTTCCATTTAATTCTTATCAAAAATATTTTCTGCCCTCTATTCTAGCTCTTGGGGATTTACAAAGGAGCTACCCTTTCTGCTTTGAGTTTTGCCTCCAAACCATTTTCCCTAGCTAGTCCTTTGAGCCCTCAACCAGGATCCATAAAGATCCACTGGTCTCCAGTTCAAATATTTCAAATTGTATTTGCTGCAAGTTTGGACCTTATTTGCCAAATTTGATGAAATTCATTTGATTTCTCCTCCTAAAAATCTGAGAAAATTCAGGCAGCCTCTGGGTGCATTGAGAGGTCACCTCACCAAGTCCCAGCTCCAGGAAAAAATTTCTTCATGCCAAATCATTTCGTCGAACACCTGCAGAGCATTGTCACTGTCATGTTCAGAATTCAGATAAACAGTTTCAGTAAACTGCTGTCGTTTTCTTCAGAGACCGATGTCGATCTCGCCAGTACCGCGGTGGCACCTTGCGCCCTGTTCTCTCCTTCTTATCCCTGCGCCGCACGATCTCCTGGAGGCTTGCGGACGTCGGCGACGAGCAGGAGGAGGTGCGCCACCCGTGAGCGACGGCAGCAGCGGCTTTGCGGCCGCCAGAGAGAGGCACAACATGGACGGCGCCGCCCAAGCCACCCGAGGCCGCCGCGTGGCCATCCACTCACCCGTGCGCGCTGCCATCCTTCGTCGTGAACTGCTAGGCGCGGAGCGCGCTCTCTGCCGCCGCCGTGCCCGTACGGCCGCCCCGTCGAGGATCGGCGCATTACGCCTAGCCCGACCAAGGTTTAGTGGTGGAACGGCACCAGTGATCTTCCCTGATGGTGCCTAGCCCCCTAAACCCCCTGCCCAACCTCTGCCTCGCCGTAATCGCTCGCCGGAGATACCCCGTTCACGGCCACCCCCTCGGATCGCCTATAAATAGAGGCCCCGAGCTCGAACTCGAACCCACACCACCTCTGCACTCCACCAATACCACGCCAAGCCACTGGAAGAGCCCCGAGAGAGCCTTCTTCCCCAACTCCGACCGCCTCGACCCGCCACGGGACCCAACTTGATTCGCTCCTGTGCGTGCACCCCTACCCCTCAGCTCTTGCCAGTAGCTTTCTAGTGCATCCACTCTGCTGACCCGCGCTTCAATTTGGAGTTTGCAGCACCCACCGGAGTTCTCCACCATCGCCCGAACCACCGTCCGCCGGAGAAAGTGTCGCCGTCGACGTGGTGCTCTCCGACGGCCAAGTCCACCACCCACCGACGCGGAAGAACACCCTGAAACTCTTGGTACCCTCCGATCTCCCTGCCTCGCCGTGGTTCAACGCCGGCGACCCCCGCAGCCTTCGGGCGCCGGCGAAGTTTTAAACCTGACGTGTGGACCCCCCCGTCAGCCTCTCTTCTTTCTCCCCCTCGAACCGTTTCCTGTTGGCGCCTTCGGGCAAATGCGCTTTCCCTTTGGGCTGGCGCCTTTTTCTCCGAACCGTTTTCTATTTTCTCAGTTAAGTCCCTGGTTCTTTTCTGTTTCATCACAGATTAGTCCCTGGACTAAAACCCTTATAACTTTTTAATAAAAGATGATTTTTGATTGATTCTTTTTCTGTCAGGCTTATATTTTTGTCTAGTTTTTTATAGTATTTATTTGGAATATTTTTGGAACAATTTTTATGCACGCAACGATTTTTCACGTTAGTATACGGTTTCGTTATACCGTAGGTTCCGGAGGAGGTGACGGAGCCGCGAACTTCGCCGAGCTAGACTCCGACTTCTCCGAACCAGGCAAGCATGTTTGAACCTTTGATATGATAGGTGTTTTGCATGTTTGCTTGAATGGTTTGTGCATGGCATATGAGCATCGGTGAGTATCTCGTTGCATGTAAGGAAACTATCCGTGTGTTCCGAAGTTACTGTGATCTCTGATGGGAGATGGCCTAGTCATGCGGTGACATGAAAGGCAGTAAGGCGGTATTGTTGTAGCATGCCAGCCTTACGACATCCGATAAACTCCGACGTTAACATGGACTGAGTCACATTATCGTTCTTCCCCTTCCGTGCTGCCACATGTTTTCTGCAAAGAATACGGTTTAGTAAGTTGTTAACCTCTTTCTGTGTACACACCAAATAGAGGGGCAGGGATGAGGGTTCCATGGCCCTGGATTAAAGCCAGTCATCCGGTCAGGGGGCATGGGTGTTTCCGGTTGGGACCGAGAGGGGGGCACCCCTTAGAGCGCGCGTATATAAATTTGATCGCATGCTACGCGAGGTTGTAGCCTCCCCGTCTCAAGGTTTTTCTTGAACGTTGCCGAGGGTGATTCCTGGCATCGGAATGTTGAATGGGTGTGTACTGGTTAGATGTGTTTCTCCTAAAACACCGTAAACGGAACTAGTCCTTGTGACTACTGAAATCCGTTGGCTGTGGTTAAAGTACAAACTCTGCAGAGTCAAATCCTTTCGAGTCATCGTGTCCGTGATCAAGGACCATGGCCAGTATATCCATATCTATGTCAATCCTCATGGTAAATCCCCGGTGAACAAGCTTGAGTGGTATACTCGTTTGAATTGTTATTCCTGTGGATAGACTAACATTTATTTTACCACGTATCTGAATATTTCCTTGTTGTGATATTAAATTCATGAGCTGCTAAATTATTAAGTTGTGAAATATAAGCCCTTTGTGTGATGTCGCTCAGACGTCCGAGTGTGGCACTCCTGTTATTTACTTTTGATATAAGCCCTTTATGTGATGTCGCTCAGATGTCCGACTGTGGCTCTCTTGTTGTTTACTTTTGATATAAGCCCTTTATGTGATGTCGCTCAGACGTCCGACTGTGGCTCTCTTGTTGTTTACTTTTGATATAAGCCCTTTATGTGATGTCGCTCAGACGTCCGACTGTGGCACTCTTGTTATTTACTTTTGATATAAGCCCTTTATGTGATGTCGCTCAGACGTCCGACTATGGCACTCTTGTTATTTACTTTTGATATAAGCCCTTTATGTGATGTCGCTCAGACGTCCGACTGTGGCACTCTTGTTATTTACTTTTGATATAAGCCCTTTATGTGATGTCGCTCAGACGTCCGACTGTGGCACTCTTGTTATTTACTTTTGATATAAGCCCTTTATGTGATATCGCTCAGACGTCCGACTGTGGCACGCACTGTCATTTATTCTCCATTATAAGCCCTTTATGTGGTGTCGCCTTGACGCCCGACTGCGGCATTGTTATTCTTTTTGTATCCTTTCGAGGAGTCATTCAGACAGTCGATTGGCCCTCAGTATTACTTTGGGATTTCGGGAGGACTACCGCCCGACTTCCCTTTTATTTCCCATGCATTATTATCTCATTGTCTGAGTGCGCCTGTTAATCTGTTCATATGCATCATGTTTACATTTATTATATCTTATGTCCGAACTGTCTTGCTAGTACTTTCATAGTACTCACCTAGTTTGTTGATTTGGCCAGATGTCGACGAAGACGATCTCATGGATGAAGAGTTTGATAGTGAGTCCGACGCCTAGAGGAATCCTAGTCAGTCCCGTGCGATCCTGGATGTTGGTCACTTGTATTATATACGCTTCTGCCACCCACAATAAGTATCCTCGAGCCTGACTCCGACGCTCGAAGAGTTGTTAGATTTAGGAGTCATGTCACCCACTTCTCTGTGACATATCCACCACCGTTGTTCCTTTGCGAGTCAGTAGCATGCCACCCTATCCGCCTTTATGTATTATTGGCGTGCTTGTAATAAATTGTTGAGCCGTCTCCGCTCAACCTTGTATTATATTTAGTACTCCTGGTTTTCTCTTCTGTGATCAAGATATTGTCTACCAGTGAGAAGGATTCTTCTCTGCTGGTCCGTAAAAGGGGATCATTTTTCTCAATAAATATTTTTATTGGAAAACCGGTCGTGACAAGCTTGGTATCAGAGCCAGGCTGACTGTAGGAAGCCACTAGGTGCGATCGCTAATCGGTTATTAGCGTCTTTGGTGCTTTTTCAGCATTTTGCAAATGTAGCTATTTTCTGTTGGTCATCATAAATTTATGACATGACTACTCAGAATTTTTGCCTACTTTTGTAGATGGCTGGCAACGACTGCGAGACTCGGGTGTTCGCTAATGTGCCCGAGGGGTTTGTCAAACTCCTCGTCTCCATCACCAAGCTCGCGATCGGGCCAGCGACGCGTCCGGAGTTCACGCTTTACCAGCACAAGCTCAGCGACGACGTGTCTATGCACCAAGCCGTGGTGCAATTCGAGGGAGGACGTTCTGCGTCACGCCACTTCCGTTTTGTGGGAAGGGCCATGCCTACGGAGATGCATGCCATTCAGATGGCCGCCCGTGAGGCAATAGCTCGCCTTCGGGATATCCTTCCTATGATGAAGACTCGTCGCTACCGCTACCTCCCATGCCATGTGCCATATACTTGTCACTATGCATTCGCCTGCCATAGGGGAGAGCGAGATGAAGCTATCGAGATGCTTGTCGAATACCTCAAAGCTCTGGAGGAATCTTTCGACAACCTCGTGGACGATCTTGTGGCTGCCCGCATGGACTTAGTTCGGGGCGGTCCTGCCAGCAGGAAGGAGCTGCTCCACATGGCACCGCCACTGACTTTCGTCTCGTCCTCGGCATCTTATTCACCGGCCATTTTGGCCACTGCTCGCCGTCTGCCTACCACTGAGGAGTTCGACCGAGTCATCGCTCCTACTCCAGTCAGAGCTGCACCGCCTGCCGCACCTGCACTGCCGCCTGTCGCACCCGCGCCATCACCTCAGCGCAGTGCTACGCGCCTGGAGCCTACTAGGGAGGAGGTGGAGGTTGAGTCTCCTGCACCGCTGGGTCTTACCCTCGGCAAGGGGAAGGACATCTTCACCATCTCTGACTGAGTGCGCTTAGTAGCCGCGCGTTGTGCCTGCATGTATGTTATGTTTTATGTGTACTTAAGTTTGTAGTAGTTGAGTGCGCTGCATTCCGGAGGAGTGTGCTAGTCTAAATAACATGTCAGGATTGTGTACGCACATCCTGAGTGATGTACCGTATGTTTGCGTATCGCGTGTAAGATATGTGCTAAGCAGTCCTTCTCCGTGCGAAATCGTTTATGTTCTTGAAAAATCTTGAGGTCGTTTAAATTTTTGTCTTTGCAAGATTTTCCTTGTGCCACACAGTTCTTCTCATGATTTTTGCAAAATAATACCCCAGAGTGGAAAATGTCTCGTCCTTGGACCCGTTCCATGCCAAATCCAACCGAAGAAGTTTATGGAACACAGACCAGCAACAACTTCACTCAGGGACAGTCTAGTCAACAGGACAGCGAGGCAGCCTTATCTCAAGTATGCCGCCTTTTCGAACAAAGCCAGCAACAACACCAAGAGATGATGAATCACGTCATCAATATGGGAAACCACCGTGAGCCATATCAACCGCACTCCAAGTTGTCTGAACTGCAGAAGACGCGCCTTCAACGTTTGCTCACACTGATAGGCCGCTTGAAGCCGATGATTGGCTTCGTGACATCGAAAGAAAGTTGATTATTGCTCAGTGTTCAGATCACGAGAAGGTGCTTTATGCACCTCACTACCTCACTGGAGCAGCTGCAGCATGGTGGGAAAACTTCCTACACATGCATCCCAGTGAACACAACATCACCTGGGAAGAATTTAAGGAAGGCTTTCGTGGGGCACACATCCCCAGGAGCATCATAAAAATCAAGAAAAGAGAATTTGATGACCTCAAGCAAAGAGGCATGTCCGTGACGGAATACAACGGTCAGTTTACCCAGCTATCTCGTTATGCCTACGATGAGCATATGACTGAGAACAAAAGGATGGAAAAATTTCTGGACGGCATGGCGCCAGCATTAAGATGCCAACTGGTCATACACACTTTCCCAGATTTCAAAACTCTGGTTGACAAGGCCATTACCTTGGAGAATGAGCGCCGCAGTCTGGAGGATATCCGTAAGCGGAAAAGGGACAAGACGACTCTTGCTCGCAACAATCGAAGCAAGACTGAAGTTCCGAGGAATGAAGCGAGAAAATCCACGACTACTGATCTAAGGCCAACCAGACAGTTTCATTCCAGGGACAAGGACTTCACGTACCGTCCAGGGGTCACTTGCTATGCTTGTGGTGAAGAAGGGCACTATGCCAAACAGTGCCCAAAACCAAGGAACTCGGCCCCCAAGCCGAACAATGGTGGGAACAATCCAGCCCCCAAGCGCAACAATTTCAATCCCAACAACAATCACAGGAAGGGTCACCTGAACCATGTGACCAAGGAAGAAGCCCAGAATGCCCCAGACATCGTACTCGGTACGTTCCCTATCAACACAGTACCTGCCGCGGTTTTGTTTGATTCTGGAGCTTCTCACTCGTTCATTTCGAAGAGTTTCGTTTTGCAACATGGTTTTCCGATACTTCCCTTGGATAAATCTATGATCATCAAGTCCCCCGGAAATAAGCAGATCACTCAGAGTTACTGCCAAGGAGTGATCATTGAGTTCGAAGGACTAAAGTTTCAGGCTAATCTCATCGTGTTGGAAAATAAAGGACTAGATGTCATCCTAGGGATGGACTGGTTGACCACCAACAAGGGATTTATTGATTGTTTCAATCGGACTGTGATTCTCACTCATCATCACGGCAAGACAATAAAGGTTACAGCTCAAGCGAGACCACGGTCACGACAACCAAAGCTGAACAAAGTGGACATTTCAGAATTGACAAAAGTTCCAGTGGTGTGCGAATTTCCCGACGTATTCCCTGAAGAACTACCAGGCATGCCACCAGACCGAGAGATAGAGTTCAGCATTGAACTAGCACCTGGCACCACTCCCATCTATAAGAAACCTTATAGAATGGCACCCTCAGAGTTGGTAGAATTGAAGAAGCAAATAAAGGAACTACTCGACAAAGGATTTATTCGAGCCAGCTCCTCACCATGGGGTTCGCCAGTATTATTCGCCAAGAAAAAGGATGGGACACTGAGACTGTGTATAGACTATCGAGCTCTCAATATGGTCACCATCAAAAACAAATATCCGATGCCACGGATAAATGATTTGTTTGACCAGCTCGCACAAGCCAAGGTGTTCTCAAAAATCGATTTAAGATCGGGATATCATCAATTGAAAGTACGGACAGAAGATATCCCTAAGACAGCATTCACCTCCAGATACGGATTATATGAGTTCACAGTGATGCCTTTTGGACTGACGAACGCCCCCGCATATTTTGTCCACCTCATGAACAAAGTGTTTATGAAATTCATGGACAAATTTGTAGTGGTGTTCATTGACGATATTCTGGTATACTCAAGGACACCAGAAGAACATGCCGAACATCTCAGAATTGTTTTGGGAGAATTAAGGAAACATCAATTGTACGCCAAATTTAGCAAGTGTGAATTTTGGCTGTGACAAGTTGGTTTTCTAGGCCATATATTAACCCAAGAAGGCGTGGCCGTAGACCTAGAAAAGGTCAAGGCCATACTTGACTGGAAACCACCAGCCAACGTGACCGATGTACGGAGTTTCCTTGGAATGGCTGGATATTACCGGAGGTTTATTGAAGGATTCTCCACTGTGGCAAAACCAATGACCCAGTTGCTCAAGAAAGACAAGAAATTTGTATGGACGGAAGCATGCGAGAAAAGCTTCCAAGAACTCAAGAAGAAACTAACAACAGCACCAGTTTTGACCGTGCCAGACATACACAAGAGTTTTGAAGTGTATTGTGACGCGTCCCGGAAGGGCCTCGGATGCGTACTGATGCAAGATGGCAAAGTTGTCGCGTATGCTTCCAGGCAACTACGGAAGCATGAGGAGAATTATCCTACTCATGACTTGGAGCTAGCAGCCGTCATCCATGCACTCAAAGAGTGGAGACACTTTCTGTTGGGAAATCGTTGTGAAATATATACGGACCATAAGAGCCTTAAATATATTTTCACACAACCAGAGCTAAATTTACGGCAGCGACGCTGGTTGGAATTGGTCAAGGACTATGATGTCGGTATTCACTACCATCCAGGGAAAGCAAATGTAGTGGCAGATGCTCTTAGTCGGAACCCCAGCCCGGGCAACGACAGTCCACAGAACTTGAGGCCTGAGTTTCAGCAGGAGTTCCCTAGACTCAACATGGTGTTAGTCTCTGAGGGCACCGTATCAAATCTGGAGATACATCCCACCCTAATGGAACAAATTAAGAAGACTCAGCAGGGACATCCCAGCATCGAAGGTATAAAGAGAAAAATGAGCCTAGGCAAGGCTTCAGAGTTCGTCACAGACAATGAAGGAATATTATGGTACGGGGACAGACTTTGCATACCAAACATTGAGGAACTCAAGCAACAAATCCTAACCGAAAGCCACACCGCTCCATACTCGATCCACCCTGGAGGAACCAAAATGTACAAAGACATTCAGGAAAGATTTTGGTGGCACGGTATGAAAAGGGATATAGCCGCATTCATTGCTTGTTGCGATTCATGTCAGCACATTAAAGCCGAGCATCAAAAGCCAGCAGGGCTGCTACAGCCAAACCGGATACCTGAGTGGAAATGGGATGAAATTGGAATGGACTTCATCGTCGGACTACCTCGATCTCAATGCGGAAATGACGCCATATGGGTCATCACAGATAGGCTAACCAAGGTTGCACATTTCATTCCCGTGAAGACGACCTACTCCACTCAAAGGCTATCCAAACTTTATCTCTCCCGTATAGTTTGTCTGCATGGAGTCCCAAAGACTATAATATCCGACCGAGGCACTCAATTTGTCTCTAAATTCTGGGATCACTTACAACAAGCTCTGGGCACGCAACTAGCATTCAGTACAGCGTACCACCCTCAGACGGATGGACAAACGGAACGCGTGAACCAAATCCTAGAGGACATGCTGAGAGCCTGTGTGCTCACCTATGGATCCAGTTGGGAAGAAAGTTTGCCGTATGCCGAGTTTGCTTACAACAACAGTTACCAAGCCAGCTTACAAATGGCACCCTTTGAAGCATTGTACGGACGAAGGTGTCGTACCCCACTGAATTGGTCAGAAACAGGTGACAGTCGTATCTTCGGCCCAGACATGCTCAAGGAGGCCGAGGAGAAGGTTAAACAGATCAGGGACAGACTCAAGACAGCTCAAAGCCGACAAAAGAGCTATTACGATCGAAAACATCGTGAGGTCAGCTTTGAACCCGGTGATTACGTATACCTCCGAGTGTCTCCTATGAGGGGTCTGCAACGGTTCAAAATTAAGGGGAAACTAGCCCCGAGATTTATTGGACCCTTCTGTATAATCGCACGAAGAGGCACAGTAGCCTACCAGCTAGACCTACCCAAAGAGCTGTCAGACGTCCACAACGTGTTCCACGTCTCACAGTTGAGGAAATATGTGAGTAACCCGGAAAAGCATGTATCTCATGAAAGCATTGATGTGCAACCAGACCTCACCTACAGAGAACGGCCAGTAAAGATATTGGAAGAGTCTGAAGGGAGGACCCGTCAGAAAACAACTAAAATTTTCAAGGTTCAGTGGAGCAACCACACCGAGGATGAAGCTACATGGGAAAGGGAAGATTTTTTCTAGGCAGAGTTATCCATATCTATTTGAGGATCAGCAGAAATCTCGGGGACGAGATTTTTCCTAAGGGGGTAGGTGTTGTGACACCCAAAATTTTATTTTTGGTTTTATCAAAATCTTTGATTTGATTTGAGGAGGGTATTTAAATTTTCTTCTAAAGAACTCTCCCTCTCAAAAATTTCCTTTTTATGACAAGTGTTTGTTTGGTTTCACCCTAGACTTGATTGTTGGTCTTGGAGGTTTTTCATCCCATGTTGGCTCAAGGGTTTTTCATTTGGAAAAATATTTTTTGAAAATCTTTTAAATAATCCTATGGCATTTGGAGTGATCTTTGCCCCTTTCAAAAAAAATCTCTCTTGCCATGACCCAAGTGGAAATCCCCTCCCAAAAGCCTTTCCCCATCTTTGGATCATGATATACTTCAAATCCAGCAAGTGGAACCTCCCCATAATTTTTCTTCCATTTAATTCTTATCAAAAATATTTTCTGCCCTCTATTCTAGCTCTTGGGGATTTACAGAGGAGCTACCCTTTCTGCTTTGAGTTTTGCCTCCAAACCATTTTCCCTAGCTAGTCCTTTGAGCCCTCAACCAGGATCCATAAAGATCCACTGGTCTCCAGTTCAAATATTTCAAATTGTATTTGCTGCAAGTTTGGACCTTATTTGCCAAATTTGATGAAATTCATTTGATTTCTCCTCCTAAAAATCTGAGAAAATTCAGGCAACCTCTGGGTGCATTGAGAGGTCACCTCACCAAGTCCCAGCTCCAGGAAATTTTTTCTTCATGCCAAATCATTTCGTCGAACACCTGCAGAGCATTGTCACTGTCATGTTCAGAATTCAGATAAACAGTTTTAGTAAACTGCTGTCGTTTTCTTCAGAGACCGATGTCGATCTCGCTAGTACCGCGGTGGCGCCTTGCGCCCTGTTCTCTCCTTCTTATCCCTGCGCCGCACGATCTCCTAGAGGCTTGCGGACGTCGGCGACGAGCAGGAGGAGGTGCACCACCCGTGAGCGACGGCAGCAGCGGCTCTGCGGCCGCCCAGCGCCGCCCAAGCCACCCGAGGCCGCCGCGTGGCCATCCACTCACCCGTGCGCGCTGCCATCCTTCGTCGTGAACTGCTAGGCGCGGAGCGCGCTCTCTGCCGCCGCCGTGCCCGTACGGCCGCCCCGTCGAGGATCGGCGCATTACGCCTAGCCCGACCAAGGCTTAGCGGTGGAACGGCACCAGTGATCTTCCCTGATGGTGCCTAGCCCCCTAAACCCCCTGCCCAACCTCTACCTCGCCGTAATCGCTCGCCGGAGATACCCCGTTCATGGTGACCCCCTCGGATCGCCTATAAATAGAGGCCCCGAGCTCGAACTCGAACCCACACCACCTCTGCACTCCACCAATACCACGCCAAGCCACTGGAAGAGCCCCGAGAGAGCCTTCTTCCCCAACTCCGGCCGCCTCGACCCGCCACGGGACCCAGCTCGATTCGCTCCCGTGCGTGCACCCCTACCCCTCAGCTCTTGCCAGTAGCTTTCTAGTGCATCCACTCTGCTGACCCGCACTTCAATTTGGAGTTTGCAGCACCCACCGGAGTTCTCCACCATCGCCCGAACCACCGTCCGCCGGAGAAAGTGTCGCCGTCGACGTGGTGCTCTCCGACGGCCAAGTCCACCACCCACCGACGCGGAAGAACACCCTGAAACTCTTGGTACCCTCCGATCTCCCTGCCTCGCCGTGGTTCAACGCCGGCGACCCCCGCAGCCTTCGGGCGCCGGTGAAGTTTTAAACCTGACGTGTGGACCCCTCGTCAGCCTCTCTTCTTTCTCCCCCTCGAACCGTTTCCTGTTGGCGCCTTCGGGAAAATGCGCTTTCCCTTTGGGCTGGCGCCTTTTTCTCCGAACCGTTTTCTGTTTTCTCAGTTAAGTCCCTGGTTCTTTTCTGTTTCATCACAGATTAGTCCCTGGACTAAAACCCTTATAACATTTTAATAAAAGATGATTTTTGATTGATCCTTTTTCTGTCAGGCTTATATTTTTGTCTAGTTTTTTATAGTATTTATTTGGAATATTTTTGGAACAATTTTTATGCACGCAACGATTTTTCACGTTAGTATACGGTTTCGTTATACCGTAGGTTCCGGAGGAGGTGACGGAGCCGCGAACTTCGCCGAGCTAGACTCCGACTTCTCCGAACCAGGCAAGCATGTTTGAACCTTTGATATGATAGGTGTTTTGCATGTTTGCTTGAATGGTTTGTGCATGGCATATGAGCATCGGTGAGTATCTCGTTGCATGTAAGGAAACTATCCGTGTGTTCCGAAGTTACTGTGATCTCTGATGGGAGATGGCCTAGTCATGCGGTGACATGAAAGGCAGTAAGGCGGTATTGTTGTAGCATGCCAGCCTTACGACATCCGATAAACTCCGACGTTAACATGGACTGAGTCACGTTATCGTTCTTCCCCTTCCGTGCTGCCACATGTTTTCTGCAAAGAATACGGTTTAGTAAGTTGTTAACCTCTTTCTGTGTACACACCAAATAGAGGGGCAGGGATGAGGGTTCCATGGCCCTGGATTAAAGCCAGTCATCCGGTCAGGGGGCATGGGTGTTTCCGGTTGGGACCGAGAGGGGGGCACCCCTTAGAGCGCGCGTATATAAATTTGATCAAGGGGGAGTGTTGAGAAATAAAACATGTGATCAATTGTGGGAGGGATGCCTCCCAGAAGGTGTCTGTTGGGGGAAGAGGTGTCTCCCCAACACATCCCTTCACCATGTATATAAGTGGGTCTCCCACATTGCAATGCAGCTAGAGGATCATTTGTGTCTCTTCTTTGTCTCCTTTACTTTGATACTACAATAGGGGAGATGCGACTGCTAGATTGGGAGGATGCAGTTCGATTATCCATGGACTCGTTTGGTCGACGCTTTGGCATGTGGGGATATGCACCTCGAGATATTTCTATTTTGAGCAAAGTGTTGCATCAAGGGCCGATACAATTTACTCTTGACAAACGTGTGGGAGAAATTTTTTTGATATTCATCATACCACAATCAGTATTTCCTCCGTTCCTAATTAAACTACCAAAACATAGTATATTTAGAAAAACGGAGGGAGTATTTCGTGTGGGTGAGAATATACACGAGATTGTATTTTTATTAGTTTATTACATGCATTGTTTTAGGGCTATGATAGCTAGCTAACGTTCGCTGGGAGGGCATAGCAAATCAGATTTTTAAACAACAATTTGTGTTGTTTGTGGTTGACAAATTTCTTTAAAAAGCATGGCAATCCGCTCAGTTCAGTTTTTTTTTTGCCGGGATTTCTCGTGCTTGTTGAAGTAATTTGCCATCCTCATGACAATATAAATGCCTTGAAAAACTTCCATTTTGTCATGCCTTCCAAAGAATGTCGGCACAAGAAATTTTCCCCCGTTTTTAATCTCAGTCATATTTCTACAAATATAGAATAGCATCCAATCACATCTCAATATGAAAGCAATTCTACTGATGGGTTAATTCCCCACCAGGCATGCCCACGACGACTTAAGACCAAGCCCGTCTAGAAGGCCGAGCAGGCCCAGGCTCATAAACGCTAAGGGCCTAGCCGATATTAGCAATAGGGGAGGCCATCAGTCGGAGTGTGAGTTCGGCGGGGGAAACACAATAGTCGGGATTTCCATTAGCCAGGATTCCCATCAGTCGACTAGTCAACCAGCCGGGTTCTACAACAGTTCAACAATAAGGAGCATTAAATGAGGCGCTATGAGGGGAACACCACTAAGCCATAAATCCCAAGTGTTATCGGTACCCTTCACTAGTCATTTAATGTTTTCTTTACTGTTGTGATAGACTAGAAACTGCCTATAATAAACGTGTCATTATACAGAGCACTAATGACCAGCCTTACATACCCTGGGACATAGCACACTCTATCTAAGCCACTCCTAGATGCCAGACTGTGGGTTTGGAACTTTTTTGCAAGAGAGCTATATGCAAGAACAAGCACACAGGACTAGGGTTGTTACCTCCACTGCCGAGGGACATGCATCTATATAAACACCCGTGTCACCCATATGTACCTTGATAGATCTACGCTTCATTCATATCCCTACACTATTGTCAGGTTTATCACCATGATACCTACACACTGTCTTGCAATGCTTTTCTTATAATATTTTATGCTTTATAACGACACATGTAGGTAGAAGCTAAACCTTAGATTGACTAGAGCTTTGAAGGTGTTTCATGGCTCGAGGGTTGCTTGTGACCAATATTGCAGGTTGCCAATTGTCCTTTTTCTTTCGTCCTAGCCCTTGGTCCTTGGCATATATACATCCTGTCTCGGCCTCCAAGCTAAGAACAATTATATTCGAGGTTGAACTTAGCTTGGGCCCAATCACCTGAGTGGATTGCCTCAAAGAAGTTGCAGGCCACATGTTGAAAATATGCCCTAGAGGCAATAATAAGTGTATTATTTATTTCCACGCTCATAATCAGATGGTTATACTCTATGCTATAACTGTTATGGTTCTTGAATATGTGATTCAGAGGAAAACCCGTAAGCACGTGTAGAGTTATAAACGATAAAACCTAATTTCTAATCTCGCCTCTTGGACTAGCTTAACACTAAAACCTGATTCCTAGGCCGGCCTCTTGGACTAACTCAAGTATTGCATGATGACTATGTGTTTCCTGATCAAAGGCCTAAGTCAAGTGTAACAAGGATGCCGAGAACTTTGAGAGTATGATGTTAGAAGAACGGTCATATTTAATTGACCTAACTTGTTTGTTACACTTTGAGTTGCTATCATCACAAGTCTATATTTATAACACAGAGAGCAATGTATGCCTAGTTCCTTAGTCCATGAGAGTATCAAGTCACTTCATACTCTACGATGCACGTCGGGGATTGTTCCAACATCATATGTTACACGGTGATTATAAGGACAACTTACAGGTTCATTGGAAAGTTTGACAAGGGGCAAGATAGCCCAAGGGTGGAATTTGCTCCTCCGATGATGGAGAGATATTCTTAGGGCCCTCTCGGGTGTGACGACATCCATCATCGTTCGTACATGCATGTACGATTAGATCATAGGTATGCCGGAACACGACAACAAGAAAGAAAAACAAAACTGGTAATGAGGAGATCACTAGTAGGAAAAGGGGCTTTTACCCCGGTTTGTAAGGGCTTTTTGTCCCGGTTCTCGAACCGGGACTAAAGGGTCGTTACTAATGCCTCCCCCTTTAGTCCCGGTTCTTACACGAACCGGGACAGAAGGTCCTCCACGTGGCCGCTGCTGCCAGCCCAGGCAGGGGGCCTTTGGTCCCGGTTGGTGCCACCAACCGGGACCAATAGGCAGGGCCTTTTGTCCCGGTCGGTGTCACCAACCGGGACCAATAGGCATCCACGCGTCAGCAGCTGGCAGGAGCTGAGGTTTTTGTTTTTTTTGAAAGGGGGTGGTTTAGGGGTTTTGGGGGGTTAATTTAGGTGTTTCATATATTGTGTTAGCTAGCTAATTAATAGAGAGAAGTGTCCTCTCTTATCTCCGTGCTTGGTCGACGCTACGTACTATATACGTATGGAGAGGAGTAGACACGCTAGCTAGTAATCAAATGAAGGAAACAGAAGATCGTCATGAACATATGCATACAGAGAGAAGTGATATCGGCCACCCTCCCTCGCTCCACTTATATATACTAGATCACTGATGGCGCGCGTTGCCGCACCCGGCCATTTTCTCAGTAATTTGGTAAAATTTTGCATAAATATTTGGGCACATGAAACATTAGACAAATTGAATACTGGAAAGATATGCTACTGGTTAGGGGTTCAGCAGTCATTGCTAAAACTAAACTGATGCATATATTGGGAAGAAACTGAAAAGGTTTTCAGTACAATGTTATTAACATATATTGGGATGGCTTGCAGAGAGAAAGTAGAAGTCTTAGCCATAAGCTGATATAAAACTGGAGTTAGGGGACTTCTAATATATCCATAGTGACATTAACTCAAACTCATCATATCTAGTCTGTTGATAGCTGAACAGTTTATAAGGCAGCGCTAACATGCCTCGGCGAGATAGTTTGAAATAAGAGCTGCATTTTTGTTTATGGCACCCAAATCTTGGTTATCATACCTCACTAACTGACACCAAACTGGAAGAAAGTTGACTGAATTACCAATGTCCAGTTCGTCCATGGCTGAAGCCTGAAGGAGCATGCACACGTGATACCACTATGCATCATTCCTTAGCTTGGACTGTGTGCCTCTGTTGCATCGAAATAGGATGTATGTATAGATAGAAATGGCAATACAACCAGGAGCCCAATTACATGAAATTAAAATTGAATATCCACATTAGAATCCCCATACGTGAAACTAAATCTGCACGTATATAAAGAAATAGTTACTTAAATAACCTGAAAATTAGTACTGTGAAGTAGGAGATCAGCCACAGTACCTTGTACCAAAATATTCTACTGTACATCTGAAATGAAAGATCAAGGGAAATGTCACCGGGCAACAAATGCAAAGCAAAGACTGCAAATATTGAAATAACCAGAGGGTTAATCCTACCGCTTGGTTGCTGTTAAATTCAGAATCATCGTTAGCAGCCTCAGGCAAGAACTGCAATCTGGTGGGCAGGGCAGACTTTCACGATATACCTTAGCCTTATTCTTCTCCCTGCGGGTGGCTGTCAAATGCATCGATGGCCGGGGCATCAAACTGGAATCTGTTGAGTCCTCTGGATCGGTTAGGGTTAAGGATTCACAGTAGTCTTTACCTTTTCCTTGGATTGATGAGCCCGATGGGTTGGCCATGGTGAATGGCGGCGGTGGTGATGGCAGATCGTGGGAGAAGTGGTGGCGGCGCTTCCCATCAGCACCGCACTAACCCTAGATCGGTAGGGGATGTAGGTGGGGTGTACGGCATCGCGACGAACCTCATAATGCGAGCCGCCGTCCCCCACCTCTTTATATAGTGCAGGTGACAGGGGCCCGTCACCCATAATGGGCTGAGCGCCCCCGATCAGGGCGCGGATCTAAGGGCCCGGTGGGCCGTTGGGCCCACACGGTGGAGATCATCCTAACATTCTCCCCCTTGATCTCAACTTTTACTTTTGACCTTTATACTTTGAAATAACTCTTTTCAAAGTACTTGTTCCATCACAGATTTGCATGTAGAGCATGTCTCATCATCACGGTTCATTCCCGATAGAATCAACACCTACAACACACTCCTCTGTTTTGAAATAGATTCTTTAACCTTGGGCCCTTTTATTGTCCGGAAATCTTAGACTATACCATAAAACCCATGTCGACTGTGTGTTCTCCGAACACACTGGGCGGCAAGCCTTTAATAAGCAGATCTGCAAACACTTGTCTGTTGCTTTTATGCTTCAAGCATTTCTACATGATTCCGGACTTTCTCCTTTACAACGCATAACTCTGTGTCAGTGTGTTTGGCATCAACACTTGACTCGTTGTCATAGGAGCGAAAAACTTAAAATGGTTATCGCTGTTGTCAACCATTATCAATTCCGGGTACTTGTTTCTTTAACCTTTTTGCCTGTCCCTCAGCCTCATATCATGTTGTACATTATCTTTACATCATATTAATGATAATTGATTCATTCTTTAGAGTTTTTCCACACAAAAACTCCAAGTGTGAAAGTCAGCGACAATTGTGGATTTCGCTGTATATTTCACGAGTCCTGTCTTTATACTCACAATCTTTTGAGAGCACTTATTTCTTTCAGCATGAGGCCGATATCCTTGACTCCATTCCAGTGATCTATATCTGGACTGGACATTACCAAAGCAACCCGGTTACGTGAACCCGGTTACTATAAGAACAGGCGTAGGTTTTCTCGCATGCATACTTTAGAAACTTTCCTTAGCATGCCCATGCGACACACCTAATACCCCTTTTATTCTTTTCTCGGTGAATCTCGATCCTTATAACGAGAGACATTCTTTTAAACTTTGAGGACAAGAACTTCTTTTCCTCCTGTAGTCGAATTAACATCACTACTAACAAGCAGAATGTTATCCGCATGTACAAGATATAGGAAATGAAATTCCCATTCTATAACTTTATACAAACACAATTGTCCTCTCATTTTCTTTAACCCAAAACAACATTTGATTGCTTTAGTCCATAAAAGACTACTTCAGGCAGTATCCCCTGTGTTCTTTACTTTCATCTGATGTAACTCAGATCATGATGTGCTACCAACACTCATTGTAATCTATTCAGTGTAAAATGCGCAAAAAACCTTTCGATTTTAGTTGTGTTTTACACCTTTACATATTTCCTTTGGAGTCACATTGTCCTTGTAGATTCTTTACAGCCTACTGTTTTGGCTCCATTGGAAATTACTCATGAGTCCCGAACATCGTCAGAATTCACCAATTGCATTTCATCTCACATAGTCTCTTATCATTTAGATAAGCAGACACTTCTCAAAACTCGATTGAGCGCTTTAAATGAGGTGGGATCAACCTCCATTTGAATTTCACTAACATAGACTTTATAGTAATCAGAAGTATCTGATTTTCTCATTCCTTGAGACCATCTGTGTCTCAGGTACTGGCACTTCTTTCATATGGGGCTGTTGTTGCTCTGTCATTGCCAAGAGGCAAATTAATTGTAGTCTTTCACTTCCAAGAGGCAATAAGTTTTACAGGGACCTCCTGTTTAATCATTCCTCCTTTATAGAGCTAACAACGGATGTTGTATAGGTCATACAACATGCTCCCCCAGATACAATCTATTTGAGTCTTAGGTATCTTCATACCATGCTCCCCCAGATTACTCCATCTTCACTAAGAATGGCGTATCTTTAAACTTTATTATTTGGGTTTACTCTGTTAAAATTTTCTTCTTTATGGCACTTTAAACACTGTCTTAGTATTCCTTAGTCTGCTTTCGGAACTGTAAAAGATCCAGGAATACATCTATTTCTTTTCTTTAGGGGTATTATTATGATCGTCGTACTCCCCCAGATGATCACATTCTTCATTAATGGATATCTCATATTTCTTTCTCCCCCTCGAAATGTGGCAAGAACTTTTCTGCCACAATTTCGAAAAACCATTCACAACTCTTGTGAATTGAGGAAACTTTGAGTATCTACTTCATGTATCTGATTACTTCATATGTAATGAAGTTATCTGTTAACGGTATGGGAGTACTTTTTCCTTATTCCTCATTCCATTTCAGAAACTCAAAATAGTTCTTTATCATTAGTACTTTTGCAAGTCACACTTGCATATCATTCTTATCTTTAGGTTCGTCTGTAACTTTTACTCTCTGTGGATTTATTGAGTGCTTAATGACCGTTGCACATAAGGTGTACGGTCGATACTAGGAAAGCATAATAGCTACTCCATACTTTTCTCCCAGAGTGGGACACATTAAACGCACATGAGTCATCATATCTTTCTCCTGTCACACAGGATAAGTCTTAGCCAAAATTTGTCCTGACGTATAGGATTTTTGACATAATACTATGTCAACTTTACCCAGTTACGCAGGTGTTTTCCCAGACCTTTCCCGCCATGCGGTTTCTTATCATAATCATCTTTTCCCGCTATGCGGGTAATTCCCTGTAAGGGACATAAATGTCAGAATTGGCTCTTTTGACTGCATATTCAATCATCAAATTCAGAAATAAATCCAAATGCTCTTTGACACACGTGCTTGATCCGACGTTGGTCAAATTAAACACACATGTTGCTTGTTTCATTTCAAATCATGTTGATTGAAAAATCTTCTTCATAGAGAGTACATGAAAGACATTCGTCAACCAAGACTCTCAATGATCTTTCTCTTTTCTTTTGAAGCCATCCTTTAGAGAGCACATACTCCCTCACGTTATGACCTTTCTTGGTCATCTTTCGGGTCACAAGTACCCAGCCATTCGCTTTCGTGAATGAAAGCATGGAAAACTTTTAGTCTGAGAAAACTTAGCCAATAATCAACAATAATGAGCACAAAAAAAACCCATGTTGGTCTGGTTAAAAAAAGATGCACATTAAACTTTGAAAAACTTTCTTTTATATTCTAAATCACCGTTGGGCAGAATTAGAATAAAACATCATCCTTCTACATTAATTCCATATCTCCGTTGGGCGGAAATGGAAATAATGCATATAACTCGTAAATAATGTGATAATAAAATTTCTATTAAGCGACTTTGCTAAGAAAATAATCATCATTATCAACTTTATTGCAGCGGAAAACTTTTAATATACATTTCTCAATCTTTATCAAATGCTCTGAAAATTGGTCACTTTGATACAAAAATTATCAGAGATTTGAACTTTTAACTATAAGACTCATTGAATTATAATATTGTCATCATCAACGTTGGTCAGAAAATAACAATACCATAATTAAACTTTAATCAAATATCTTTCTACTGTCATAGCAGAAGCTATCTTAATCTGATTTCACCCACAAGTGAAAAAAAACTTCTCTCAACTGCTCATCCAATTAAATTTTCCCGTTGGTTCCAATTTAATTGGAGGATAATACTTTTTCTTTCTTTGTAAAAGAGTACTGTTAATTATTTACGCAGCGGAAAAAACATGAATAAAAAATTCATGAACTTTTTACTGTTAAAAGAAACTTTTCTTTGACTAAATAAAAATTCATAAACTTTATTATTTTCTTTATAAATTCATGAACATATCGTTTTCTGAAAATTTTCTATTTCATTTTCAGAAACTTTTTCTGTTTACTCTTCTATTTTTCTAAACAAAATTTTGTTGGAAAAAATCGCATAGAAAAAACTATTTGAAATTTGCCCAAAACTTGGACAGAAAACAAAACTGCAGCGCAGCGCAGCCTCGGGCCAGCGCGCGCGGCTGCGGTCTCGGCCCAGCGCGCGGCGCACGCGCCTGCTGCGGCTGGCCATGGCCCAGCTTGCCACTGCCAGCCTCTCAGCTCTTTCGGCCCGAAAAGCCCGGCATAAGCTAGGGTTTCAATCTCGGCCATTCAAGTTGATCCGACGGCTACACGCGCATTTCGCTGGAAGAAAACAGGGGTCGATCCCCCCGACCGAACCAGTTCCTCCCCTCGCGCGCCGCTCGCCTTCGTCTCTCCCTCGTCGAGGGTTTCGGGCCTCGCCGGCCGCCGGCGACGGCGCCGCGCGAGCACCCTTTCTCTTCTTTTCCCCTTCCCTTTCTCCGTCTCGCTCGCGACCACGGCCTCTGTCCAGGTCGCCGGGCCACCGCGCCGCTCCCAGTCGTCGGCCACGGCCACCGCGCTGCGAGCCTTTCTTTCCCTCTTCTTTTCTATCTCTCCCTTCCGCCAATACTTAGCAGAGAGAGAGTGAGAAGCTCGACGGCCTTCTCTGCCCCGTTGTGCTCGACGACGGCAGAGCGGTCGACGGTGGCGTCGTTGCCATTCCTTTCGCCGGTCGCGCGTTCCCTTACGGTGAGCGCGCCGCCGTCGAAACGTTTGGCCGCGGTGCCCTTTGCCCCTCTCGGGGTGGTTTTTCGTCCGGCGCCTCGGCTTGCCGATGCGCGTCCGGATCAAGAGGAACAGGCGCGGCCATATGTGGCGGCGCTCTTTGCCGGCGAGCACTGGGCCCTCTCCGGTGATGTCTTTGCCCTGTCACTTTAGGGTTCTAAGGGAGGGGATGATTCTTTTGATTTGCACTGAAATCCTCAACCGAAACATGTCTGATACCATTGTTGAGTCCTCTGGATCGGTTAGGGTTAAGGATTCACAGTAGTCTTTACCTTTTCCTTGGATTGATGAGCCCGATGGGTTGGCCATGGTGAATGACGGCGGTGGTGATGGCAGATCGTGGGAGAAGTGGTGGCGGCGCTTCCCATCAGCACCGCACTAACCCTAGATCGGTAGGGGATGTAGGTGGGGTGTACGGCATCGCGACGAACCTCATAATGCGAGCCGCCGTCCCCCACCTCTTTATATAGTGCAGGTGACAGGGGCCCGTCACCCATAATGGGCTGAGCGCCCCCGATCAGGGCGCGGATCTAAGGGCCCGGTGGGCCGTTGGGCCCACACGGTGGAGATCATCCTAACAGAATCAAGATGTGAGAGTTCTTCGCCACGCCTTTGTCGTCGCATGGTCGTCCTTCAGTGATGTCTTTATAATGGGGCATCCGCCGCCGCCTCCGTTAGGGTTGCGAGTGTAGTACCGCCCTTTCACATCTTCCTTGCGCATCGGCGGCATCTCTCTCCAGGTGGCGGCACACCAAGGATTCACCCCCAGTCGCAAGAGGGAGGACCGGGAGGGTGGGCATGAGTGGAAACGACGGCTGCAAGAGTAGAAGCGGCCTAGACGGAATAGGAGATCGACAAAGGCGGCAGCGGCGTACTCCATTGCTTTTCCTCGAAGCGGTGTGTGCAGAGAGGTTGATAGAGGCCCATTAAGCCCAATTTAACCCGAGACACCCAAAAAGAGATGGGAGCAGCGGCCCGCGATGGTTAGGGATCCTTATTAGCGCACGGAGGCGGATTAGGAGCGATTCACAGCAAATTCGACGGCCGAAAATGCCTAAAATTGACGATCAGACGGTCATAGAAGCTGATGGCCTAAGAGGGCTCGAAAGATGCTCAGTTATAATGTATCTAAATGTGAGGGGGTGCATACTGTAGGAGACAGAAGTCCCTTTGATCCGAGCGGCCCCCTCTCTAGTTCTCTCTTCTAGTTCCAGTTCTTGATCTAGACTAGACCTAGTTCTAGTTGCTCTAGTCCTCATAATAGAGAAGCCCCACGAGGTTCTCTTATCCATCCTCTAGTTCTCCGGCGACGCAGAGCTCTGAACGACAAAGCATTTTGGATCGTGAACCAAGTACACGTGCAATCCGTAGAGAGGTCGTGCTTTTGGTTTTTCGTTAGAGTGATCACCGTGGACGATTTGTGAGACATAAAAAACGATCTACACCAACTCTCATTCCACTGGAACTCAAAATTGATAATGATGCGATCTAACCTTGTTGGTATGTACATTTTGAAGCAAATATGCCCTAGAGGCAATAATAAAGTTGTTATTTATATTTCCTTATATCATGATAAATATTTATTATTCATGCTAGAATTGTATTAACCGGAAACTTAGTACATGTGTGAATACATAGACAAACAGAGTGTCCCTAGTATGCCTCTACTTGACTAGCTCGTTAATCAAAGATGGTTAAGTTTCCTAACCATAGACATGTGTTGTCATTTGATGAACGGGATCACATCATTAGAGAATGATGTGATGGACAAGACCCATCCGTTAGCTTAGCATAATGATCGTTTAGTTTTATTGCTATTGGTTTCTTCATGACTTATACATATTCCTCTAACTATGAGATTATGCAACTCCCGAATACCGGAGGAACACTTTGTGTGCTATCAAACATCACAACGTAACTGGGTGATTATAAAGATGCTCTGCAGGTGTCTCCGATGGTGTTTGTTCAGTTGGCATAGATCGAGATTAGGATTTGTCACTCCGAGTATCGGAGAGGTATCTCTGGGCCCTCTCGGTAATGCACATCACTATGAGCCTTGCAAGCCATGTAACTAATGAGTTAGTTATGGGATGAAGCATTACGGAACAGGTAAAGAGACTTGCTGGTAACGAGAATGAACTAGGTATGGTGATACCGACGATCGAATCTCGGGCAAGTAACATACCGATGACAAAGGGAATAACATATGTTGTTATGCGGTTTGACCGATAAAGATCTTCGTAGAATATGTAGGAGCCAATATGAGCATCTAGGTTCCGCTATTGGTTATTGACCGGAGATGTGTCTCGGTCATGTCTACATAGTTCTCGAACACGTAGGGTCCGCACGCTTAACGTTCGATGACAATTTGTATTATGAGTTATGTGTTTTGGTGACTAAGTTTTGTTCGGAGTCCCGGATGAGATTAGGGACATGACGAGGAGTCTCGAAATGGTCGAGAAGTAAAGACTCATATATTGGAAGTGAAGGAAATATGCCCTAGAGGCAATAATAAAGTTGTTATTTATAGTTCCTTATATCATCATAAATATTTATTATTCATGCTAGAATTGTATTAACCGAAAACTTTGTACATGTGTGAATACATAGACAAACAGAGTGTCCCTAGTATGCCTCTACTTGATTAGCTCATTAATCAAAGATGGTTAAGTTTCCTAACCATAGACATGTGTTGTTATTTGATGAACGGGGTCACATAATTAGAGAATGATGTGATGGACAAGACCCATCCGTTAGCTTAGCATAATGATCGTTTAGTTTTATTGGTATTGCTTTCTTCATGACTTATACATATTCCTCTGACTATGAGATTATGCAACTCCCGAATACCGAAGGAACACTTTGTGTGCTATCAAACGTCACAGCGTAACAGGGTGATTATAAAGATGCTCTACAGGTGTCTCCGAAGGTGTTTGTTGAGTTGGCATAGATCAAGATTAGGATTTTTCACTCCGTGTATCGGAGAGGTATCTCTGGGCCCTCTCGGTAATGCACATCACTATGAGCCTTGCAAGCAATGTGACTAATGAGTTAGTTACTGAAGGAAATATGCCCTAGAGGCAATAATAAAGTTGTTATTTATATTTCCTTATATCATCATAAATATTTATTTTTCATGCTAGAATTGTATTAACCAGAAACTTAGTACATGTGTGAATACATAGACAAACAGAGTGTCCCTAGTATGCCTCTACTTGACTAGCTCGTTAATCAAAGATGGTTAAGTTTCCTAATCATAGACATGTGTTGTTATTTGATGAACGGGATCACATCATTAGAGAATGATGTGATGGACAATACCCATCCATTAGCTTAGCATAACGATCGTTTAGTTTTATTGCTATTGCTTTCTTCATGACTTATACATATTCCTCTAACTATGAGATTACGCAAATCCCGAATAGCGGAGTAACACTTTGTGTGCAATCAAACATCACAACGTAACTGGGTGATTATAAAGATGCTCTACAGGTGTCTCCGAAGGTGTTTGTTGAGTTGGCATAGATGAAGATTAGGATTTGTCACTCCGTGTATCGGAGAGGTATCTCTGCGCCCTCACGGTAATGCACATCACTATAAGCCTTGCAAGCAATGTGACTAATGAGTTAGTTACGGGATGATGCATTATGGAACGAGTAAAGAGACTTGCCGGTAACGAGATTGAACTAGGTATGAGGATACCGACGATCGAATCTCGGGCAAGTAACATACCGATGACAAAGGGAATGACGCATGTTGTTATTGTTGGGGAACGCAGTAATTTCAAAAAAATTCCTACGCACACGCAAGATCTATCATGGTGATGCATAGAAACGAGAGAGGAGAGTGTAGTCCACGTACCCTCGTAGACCGTAAGCGGAAGCGTTATGACAACGCTTTTGATGTATCGTACGTCTTCACGATCTGACCGATCCTAGTACCGAAAGTACGGCACCTCCGCGATCTGCACACGTTCATCTCGGTGATGTCCCACGAACTCTCGATCCAGCTGAGTGTCGAGGGAGAGCTTCGTCAGCACGATGGCGTGATGACGGTGATGATGAAGCTACCAGCGCAGGGCTTCGCCTAAGCACTACGACGATATGACCGAGGTGGATTATGGTGGAGGGGGCACCGCACACGGCTAAGACAATGATCAACTTGTGTGTCTATGGGGTGCCCCCTCCCCCGTATATAAAGGAGTGGAGGAGGGGGAGGGTCGGCCCTCTCTATGGCGCGCCCTAGGGGAGTCCTACTCCCACCGGTAGTAGGATTCCCCCTTCCAAGTAGGTAGGAGAGGAAGGAAGGAGGAGAGAGGGAGGAAGGAAAGGGGGCCGGCCCCCCTCCCAATTCGGATTGGGCTTGGGGGGGGGGGGTGCCCCCTCCTAGGCTGCCTCCTCCTCTCTCCCACTAAGGCCCAATAAGGCCCATACACTCCCCGGGGGGTTCCGGTAACCTCCCGGTACTCGGGTAAATGCCCGAACTCACCCGGAACTATTCCGATGTCCAAACGTAGCCATCCAATATATTGATCTTTATGTTTCGACCATTTCGAGACTCCTTGTCATGTTCGTGATCACATCCGGGACTCCGAACAACCTTCGGTACATCAAAACACATAAACTCATAATACCGATCGTCACAGAATGTTAAGCGTGCGGACCCTACGGGTTTGAGAACTATGTAGACATGACCGAGACTCATCTCTGGTCAATAACCAATAGCGGAAACTGGATGCTCATATTGGTTCCTACATATTCTACGGAGATCTTTGTCAGTCAAACCGCATAACAACATACGTTGTTCCCTTTGTCATCGGTATGTTACTTGCATGAGATTCGATTGTCGGTATCTCAATACCTAGTTCAATCTCGTTACCGGTAAGTCTCTTTACTCATTCCGTAATGCATCATCCCGCAACTAACTCATTAGTCACATTGCTTGCAAGGCTTATAGTGATGTGCATTACCGAGAGGGCCCAGAGATACCTCTCTGACAATCGGAGTGACAAATCCTAATCTCGATCTATCCCAACTCAACAAGTAGCATTGGAGACACCTGTAGAGCACCTTTATAATCACCCAGTTACGTTGTGACGTTTGGTAGCACACTAAGTGTTCCTCCGGTATTCGGGAGTTGCATAATCTCATAGTCATAGGAACATGTATAAGTCATGAAGAAAGCAATAGCAACATACTAAACGATCAAGTGCTAAGCTAATGGAATTGGTCAAGTCAATCACATCATTCTCTAATGATGTGATCCCGTTAATCAAATGACAACTCATGTCTATGGCTAGTAAACTTAACCATCTTTGATTCAACGAGCTAGTCAAGTAGAGGCCTACTAGTGACACTCTGTTTGTCTATGTATTCACACATGTACTAAGTTTCCGGTTAATACAATTCTAGCATGAATAATAAACATTTATCATGATATAAGGAAATATAAATAACAACTTTATTATTGCCTCTAGGCATATTTCCTTCAGTCTCCCACTTGCACTAGAGTCAATAATCTAGATTACACAGTAATGATTCTAACACCCATGGAGTCTTGGTGCTGATCATGTTTTGCTCGTGAGAGAGGCTTAGTCAACAGTTCTGCGACATTCAGATCTGTATGTATCTTGGCAATCTCTATGTCTCCCTCCTTGACTTGATCGCGGATGGAATTGAAGCGTCTCTTGATGTGCTTTGTTCTCTTGTGAAATCTGGATTCCTTTGCCAAGGCAATTGCACAAGTATTGTCACAAAAGATTTTCATTGGACCCGATGCATTAGGTATGTGCTTTGTGAAAGTCCAATTAAGCGTCTTGATCTATCTCTATAGATCTAGATGCCTAATATATAAGAAGCTTCACCGAGGTCTTTCATTGAAAAACTCTTATTCAAGTATCCTTTTATGCAATCCAGAAATTCTATATCATTTCCAATCAACAATATGTCATCCACATATAATATTAGAAATGCTACAGAGCTCCCACTCACTTTCTTGTAAATACAGACTTCTCCGAAAGTCTGTATAAAACCATATGCTTTGATCACACTATCAAAACGTTTATTCCAACTCCGAGATGCTTACACCAGTCCATAAATGGATCGCTGGAGCTTGCACACTTTGTTAGCATCCTTTGGATTGATAAAACCTTCAGGTTGCATCATATACAACTCTTCTTCCAGAAATCCATTCAGGAATGCAGTCTTTACATCCATTTGCCAAATTTCATAATCATAAAATGCAGCAATTGCTAACATGATTCGGACGGACTTAAGCATCTCTACGGGTGAGAATGTCTCATCGTAGTCAACTCCTTGAACTTGTCAAAAACCTTTCGCAACAAGTCGAAGCTTTGTAGATAGTAACATTACCGTCAGCATCAGTCTTCTTCTTGAAGATCCATTTATTCTCGATGGCTTGCGATCATCGGGCAAGTCAAGTAACATGACCTCCATTGAAGCAAGATGCTTGGAGCTGCTTGAAGATGCTAGTCTTCGATAGGCTAGGCTTTCCCCTTCTCTTCTGGCATTCTGCAGTTCAGTCCACATATACAGCCCATTTCATTGATACTGATGCATATGTAGTGTAGATCCTTGCTTGCGAGTACTTTGCATGAGTATTCACGGTTGCTTTGCTCCCCCTTTTCCCCCTTTCTTCTCCTTTCCGGTTGATGCAACCAGATGTCGGAGCCCAGGAGCCAGATGCCACCGCCGATGCCTGCTACTACGTGAAGAACGCTGACGACCATGAGTAGTTAGGAGGCTCCCAGGCAGGAGGCCTTGCGTCTTCGATCGTGTTGCTTTGTGCTAGCCTTCTTAAGGCAAACTTGTCTAACTTATGTCTGTACTTAGATATTGTTGCTTCCGCTGACTCTTGTGTATTCGAGCCCTCGAGGCCCCTGGCTTGTAATATAAAGCTTGTATTATTTTATTTGTGTCTAGAGTTGTGTTGTGATATCTTCCCGTGAGTCCTTGATCTTGATCGTACACATTTGCGTGTATGATTAGTGTACGATTGAGTCGGGAGCGTCACAATTGTGCTGAAAGATTTAATTTTTTCGCCGTCCTTGTGAACTTTGCAATGAACATGGTCATTTAAATCTCCAATGCAAATTCTTTCATGATCAAATCATGCCCAAAAATTGTGATAACTTGATTACCCTTGAGCATCATAAAGAGCTTAGTCTTCTTTTGGGGTATGAAGAAATGAAACGTATAACTAAGGGTATTCCAAAATTTAATCTCGAGATATTTCTTAATTTTGATCTAGAGGAAATTTATATGTTTTGTTCGGTAAATTGCATTGAGAATCCTTATATTGCCAACTATCTAAAGTCAAGAAAACAAATAGAATATGAAGAGAGTACTAACGAAAGGGAAAATATTTCCCAATGCCCTCCTAGTGTTTATTATGATGAATTAGGTAATGAGGAGGAGCTTCCTATCTAACCAATCACATCAATAAGAAGCATGAAAAGATTAATTAAACCCACACATAAGGTGGTGAAGAAGCAGAAAAGAAGAAAGAATAGAGGTAAAAAGGTATCTCTCCCAAATAATGTTGCTCCTATTATTGTTGTGCCTCATGAAAATGAATCCAAAATAATTTTGGAAGATGATGCACTTGATGATGATTTTGTTATACCTATTGCTTGTTGTGATGATTATGATTGGGAAGATAATGATATCCCTTATGATCTTGAAAATCTTTTTAGCACTTGCTTGGAACAATATGATAATAATGTTTGCTAAACTATTGGTGCCATTCATGCTATTGATAAGAATGATTGTGATGATATGCAAAACCACAAGCTTGGGGATGCTATGTTTAATGAGTATGACATGTTTGAAGATTTATTTGCTAGAAATAATGCTTGTCCTAAGCTTGGGGATGCTTTGCTTAATGAATATGATCCTTTGATTCGTTCTACTTTCGATAAGAAAATTTATTATGATGATAGCATGCCTCCTATTTATGATGATTACATTGATAAAAGTGGGTTTGGAAGAGTGCCAACTCTAGGTAGTAGTGATCCCACTATTTTGGAGGGTGTTGAATCTTATTACAATATTGATGAAAGTGGATTTGGAGAGGTCATGACTTTATTTAGTGATACATCCACTATTTTGGAAGAGGTTTCAATTGATTATGACAATGAAGTTGCTATCTATGATGATTATTATGATGACATGTATGCCATAAAGAGTGATAAATCTTCTATGGTTGTGCATCATGAAAAGAGTGTTGTATGTGATGGTTATATTGATGAATCTATTCATGATGCTACTGAAAATTATCATGAGAGAGGAACTTATGACTCATGATGCTCTCTTTATGTTTCAATTCTTATCTTTTATGCGAGCATCATTGAAATCATCATGCCTAGCTTAAAAGGTATTAAAGAAAAGTGCTTGTTGGGAGACAACCCAACACTTTTACATACTGTTTTTGTGTGTTCACATGATTATGCTATTGTATTGATCATGTTTTATTGCTTTTGTCTCAATAAAGTGCCAAGTAAAACCTTTGGGATCATCTTGGGTGATAGTTGATTTGACCTTGCTGAAAAACAGAAACTTTTGCGCTCACGAAAATAAGTCTAATTTTTAAGTGAAGAGTGCTTTTGAGTTGATTATTTTTGCAGATGTTTAATATACAAATTGCTCATGTGGTAGTAACTTTTTCATAATTTTTAGAGTAGCATAAGTATGGTAGTTATCCAGATCATTACAGACTTCTGTTTTTGACAGGTTCTGTTTTCAATGCATAGTTTGCTTGCTTTCTAGTTTCTATGGCTTATATCAATATAAATTGTAGAAATCATATGCTACAGTAGGCATTGTGTGGAAAAATTATGAATCTTGTCTTTGACAGTACCAAAGTGAAATGGTTTGCTCTTTATCATACTAACCTATCTCACAAAGTTCCGTTAAGTTTTGTGTGATTGAAGTTTTCAAGTTTTGGCTGAGATATCGATATGAGGAGAATAAGGAGTGACAAGACCCTAAGATTGGGGATGCCCAAGGTACCCCAAGGTTATATTCAAGGAAGATCCAAGCAACTAATCTTGGGGATGCTCCGGAAGGCATCCCCTCTTTCGTCTCCAACATTATTGGTAACCTCACTTGGAGCTATGTTTTCATTCGTCACATGATATGTGTTTTACTTGGAGCGTCAATTTATTTTGTTAGGATTTGCTTGCTGTTATTTATAATAATGTTTTGCATCTTTTATTTCAATAAAAGTGGCAATGATAGCCTTTACTATGCTTATTTTGCAAGCCTACATGTTGCTGTTTGAAAACAGGAAGTTTATCGATGTTGCAAAAATTCCCGAGGAAAGTCAGAATGTGATAAAATGTTGAAACTTTTTGCATAATAAGATAGGATAAATTTTCTACAGTGTGGTAGAATTTCATAATGTTTGGAGTTGAATAAGTATTGATACTCTTGCATTCTTTACAGACTGTACTGTTTTGGCAGATTGCTGTTATGTTTGCATTGTTTGCATATGCTTGCTTGTTTAATGAATCTATTTGAGGATAGGAGTATTAAATATGCAGAGGCATTTAGTATGAAATATTGAATAATAATTTTAGTGATTTGCTACAATAGAGAGTGATAAGGTTTTTGCATTGGTTTATACTAACTTATCTCACGAGTTCTTGTTGAGTTTTGTGTGGATGAAGCTTTTGAGATTTAGGAAATCCGTGATATGAGAGGAATTAAGGAGACACAAAATCTCAAGCTTGGGGATGCCAAAGGCACCCCAAGATAATACTTCAAGAAGTCTCAAGCATCTAAGCTTGGGGATGCCCCGGTAGGCATCCCACCTTTCTTCTTCAACAATTATCGGTTAGTATCGGTTGAACCTAAGTTTTTTCTTCTTCACATGAGTTATGTTGTTCTTAGAATGTCATTTTATTTTTGTTCTACTTGCTGTTTTCATAAAATACTTAGATCTAAAAGATTTTAAATAAAATAGAGTCCTCAAATAGTTGCCAAGGAGGCTAAGTAAGCAGCATTCACATCCCGTCAACAAAGCTCTTTTCTTTGGAATTGCTCATGTGCTTCACTTATATCCTATGAGTAAATTGTTGAATAAACTGAATGTCAGAAAGTTGAAATCATATCATGCCTAGTGGTAGCTTCACATTGGGTATAGAAAGTGAAATCTTTTGAGGCTTGACAATCACAAAATTGGGCATACAAGTAATTCATGAATGATTAGTATAAGGAAGAGAACTTTCACATGAAAATACACTATCCTGGAAATCTTTTGTGATTGTGAGCCCCCATCAAAATATTATATGCCAAAATTGTTGACGTTTGACAAGGAAGACAACGTAATGATTTATGTTTGTTCATATTCACATAGAAGTTATATTGTCATAGATCCTTCAACATGTGGTGCTTGCCCCCCATCTTTGCTATCCAAAAATTCCGCACCAAGTAGAGATACTACTTGTGCATCCTAAAACCCTTAAACCCAAATCTTATTTTCAAGAGTCCACCATACCTACCTAAGGATTGAATAAGATTCTTCAAGTAAGTTGTCATCGCTGCAATTAGGCAATAAAAATTGCTTCTAAAAGTGTGAGATCATTTAGTGTAAGAGAAAATTGAGCGTTGTACGAACTTGTGATGGAAAAGAATAAAAGCGACAGACTGCATAATAAAGGTTGCTATCATAAGGGGAATTATAACGTGACGTTCTTTTGCACTAAGTGGTTGAGCATACAAACAAATAAGCGCATGGCAACCTCTGCTTCCCTCTGCGAAGGGCCTATATTTTACTTTTATGTATTTACTTTTATGCAAAGAGTCAAAGTTTTTCTCTCTATTCCTTTTTATTTTTCTCTTTTGGCAAGCATCATGTGGTGAGGAAAGATCTAGGCACATATGTCCAGTTGAATATGGGTAGCATGAGTTATTATTGTTGACATCACCCTTGAGGTGAATACGTTGGGAGGCCAAACAATAAGCCCCTATCTTTCTGTGTGTCCGGTTGAAACGTTTTGCTCATGTGTATGCGGTGAGTGTTAGCAATCATAGAAGACTATATGATGGTTGAGTATGTGGAGCTCTTACTTAAACTCTGTTGAATAAGTTGAATTGCAATTGCTTGGTGACTAAGAACATAGGTTGTTGAGTTTCAAGAGAGTTCATTGTTTGAACCTTAACATGTGAATTTGTTGCTACTATAACATGAGAAGTTTTATAAGAAAGAATTTCTGTTATGATGCTAGGAAAAGTGATTGAAATTGTTATTAATCAAAGTTGTGCACTTTGCTAGCATTCACACTTCATAAATTATTTCTTTTACCATTTACCAACTCGAGGACGAGTAGGAATTAAGCTTGGGGATGCTGATATGTCTCCAACGTATCTATAATTTATGAAGTATTCATGTTGTTATTTTATCATTCTTGGATGTTTTACAATCATTTTATAGCAACTTTATATCATTTTTTAGGACTAACCTATTGACCCAGTGCCCAGTGCCAGTTGCTGTTTTTTTGCTTGTTTTTTACATCGCAGGAAATCAATATCAAACGGAGTCCAAAAACCGCGAAAGTTGCTGGAGATTTTTTATGAACCAGAACACCCAAGATGGGCCAGAGCAGCACCTGGGGGGTGCCCCGAGGGGGGCACAACCCACCAGGGCGCGCCTGGGGGCCCAGGCGCGCCCAGGTGGGTTGTGCCCACCTCGGTGGCCTCCCGCACCCCCTCTTTACCCTATAAATTCAAAAATATTCTGAAACCCTTCTGGTTAACCTAGATCAGAAGTTCCATCGCCGCAAGGCTCTATAGCCACCGAAAACCAATCTAGACCCGTTCCGGCACCCTGCCGGAAGGGGCAATCATCACCGGTGGCCATCTTCATCATCCCGGCGGCCACCACGATGAGGAGGGAGTAGTCCACCCTCGGGGCTGAGGGTTTGTACCAGTAGCTATGTGTTTAATCTCTCTCTCTCACTCTCGTGATCTATATCATGGGCTTTGTTAACATAGATGGATCATATGATGTTTCTCCCCTCTATACTCTTGTTGTGATGAACTGAATCTTTACCCTTTGAAGTTTTGTCTTGTCGGATTGAATATTCGGATATGAGAACACATGATGTATGTCTTGCGGTATGAATACTTGAGGTGACAATGGGGTATCATATTTATTCACTTGATGTATGTTATGGCACTCAACTTGCGGATTCCCGAGGTGAGATTGGGGTAATCTATGCATAGGGGTTGATGCACGTTTTTATTTTCTTTTCTTCGATAGAAACTTTGGGGTCTCTTTGTAGTTCCTTGTGTGGATTGAGTATTATGAATATGAATTTGCTATGGTGTTATATTAGTACGAACTCTTGATTAGATCGATCGGAAAGAATAGCTTGCGTTATTTTAGTACGAACTCTAGGATAGATTGATCGGAAAGAATAGCTTTGAGGTGGTTTCGTACACTACAAACAACTCTATCTTTTGTTCTCCGCTAATAGGAACTCAAGAGTGATTATTTATTGCACTTTGAGGGATAATCATATGATCCAACTATGTTAGCACTGTTGAGAGATTTCACTAGCGAAAGTACGGACCCTAGGCCTTGTTTTCAAGCATTGCAATACTGTTTTTGTGCCCGTTTACTATTTGCTACCTTGCTGTTTTTATTTATTCAGATTATAAAAATATATTTCTACCATCCATATTACACTTTTATCACCATCTCTTCGCTGAACTAGTGCACCTATACAAATTGCCATTGTATTGGGTGTGTTGGGGACACAAGAGATTTCTTGTATTTGGTTGCAGGGTCATTTGAGAGAGACCATCTTCATCCTACACCTCTCACGGATTGATAAACCTTAGGTCATCCACTTGAGGGAAAATTGCTACTGTCCTACAAAACTCTGCGCTTGGAGGTCCAACACATGTCTACAAGAATAAAGTTGCATAGTAGACATCAATGATGAGCCCAGATTCCGCGAAATGGCTTGAGGCCATGAAATCTGAGATGGGATGCATGTATGAGAACAAAGTATGGACTTTGGTTACTTGCCCGATGATCGGCAAGCCATAGAGAATAAATGGATCTTCAAGAAGAAAACTGACGCTGGCGGTAATGTTACTGTCTATAAAGCTCGACTTGTTGCGAAAGGTTTTCGACAAGTTCAAGGAGTTGACTACGATGAGACCTTCTCACCCATAGAGATGCTTAAAGTCTAACCGAATCATGTTAGCAATTGCCGCATTTTTTGAAATCTGGCAAATGGATGTCAAAACTGCATTCCTTAATGGATTTATTAAGAAGAGTTGTATATGATGCAACCAGAAGGTTTTCTCAATCCTAAAGGTGCTAACAAAGTGTGCAAGCTCCAGCGATCCATCTATGGACTGGTGCAAGCATCTCGGAGTTGGAATATACGCTTTGATGAGTTGGTCAAAGCATATAGTTTTATACATACTTGCAGTGAAGCCTGTATTTACAAGAAAGTGAGTGGGAGCACTACAGCCTTTCTGATAAGTATATGTGAATGACATATTGTTGATCGGAAATGATGTAGAATTTTCTGGAAAGCATAAAGGATACTTGAATAAGAATTTTTCAATGAAAGTCCTCGGTGAAGCTGCTTATATATTGGGCATCAAGATCTATTGAGATAGATCAAGATGCTTAATTAGACTTTCACAAAGCACATACCTTGATAAGGTTTTGAAGAAGTTAAAAATGGATCAGTCAAAGAAGGGGTTCTTGCCTGTGTTACAAGGTGTGAAGTTGAGTCAGACTCAATGCCCGACCACTGCAGACACTACAAAAGAATACACTTCCGTGATGATATGTGTTTGTCATAGTAGGTCATGCTTTTCTGTCATGCATGTACATCCATGACGATTTTATGACAGAATCAAGATAGTCATACCTGTGCTGTCGTAGAAGTGTTCCATGACGTTACCAAAATTATCATCACGGAAGTGTACACTTCCATGATGATAAATCGCGCGTCATAGAAGTGCTTTCATCAAGGGTGACCGACACATGGCATCCACCGTAACAGGTCGCTGTTAAGCTATCGGGTCCGGTTTTGAATCTGATAACCCGTTAACAGCCCGGACCAATGGGGATTTTCCACGTGTAAAATTCTCATTGGACGGAGGACACACGTGTTGGCTCACTGTTGGGACAAATGTCATCCACTCATTGGACAGGAGGCGCCTATGATACGTCGACACGTGGCACGCCCAACAGAGGCCCATTCCGGTGAAAAGGCCGGACCATTTGACTTGGTCAAAAAGAGCTGGCCCACGGAAACCCTGTTAATGGCCTGTTTGTATATCGCCCATTTACGACCCGCTAACTCCCGGCCCGTTGAGGCCTATCGGAATTAAGCCCAGTAGATTCATCTGGGCCGTCCAATATGATTCCAGCCCGTTGTAACTTCCGGCCCATGTATGGCCCATGATGTGTTTCGGCCTGTATGAGGTCCTTCATAACTCTGGGCCCAATAAAGGCCCGAGATGAAACTGGCCCATAATGAATAGTGTAAAGCTTTATACCCATTAACGACCCATTATTCCGTCGGTCGTTTCCAGCCCGTGTTAACTTTCGGCCTTCTAAGGGCCCATTTATTCTTGGGCTCATTTCTAGAATTCGGTTAGTTACGGTTCGTTACTGGCGTGTTCCGTTTGTGGGCCAAATTCATCCCGTGGTTACATTCGGCCTATTTGTGGCCCGTTAACCCGTTGGGCTATTTTCATAGTGTTATCAAATACGGCCTGTTAATGGACCGTTAAGGTCCACTAATAGTACGGCCCATGTTTGGCGAAATGATTATATGCCCCGTAGAAGGTCCATGGATCCTACGGCCCATAGAAGACCAATGGATCCTACGGCCCATAGAAGGCCCATGGATCATACGACCCGTAGAAAGTCCATGGATCCTAGGCCCGTAGAAGGCCCATGGATCCTATGGCCCGTAGAAGGCCCATGGATCCTACAACCAGTAGAAGGCCCATGGATCCTACGGCCCGCATGAGGCCCATGGTTACAACAGTCCGTGTGTTGCCATGATTATTGTGGCCTAGTTACCAAAAATAGGTTATTGTGGCCACTAGAAAAATGCGGAAAAAGAACTGTAGTGACTACAAGCAAACAACTAAACAAGACAATAAGGAAATAAATAAGTAAGCAACTAACGCTAGCCTATCACAACTATTACACATATTACATCCACTGGGCATCAAGGTTCGCCACCAGTGCAAATATAGGGAACAAAGCAGCATATTACATACACTAGCCGTCACATGAACAGAGTACAGTAAGACGCAAGAATATAGTACTTAAAAATAGAAAATGAGCTCATAGACCTTACCACATGCTTGGTTCGGGGCCAGTATAGAACAAGGCGTTCCCAGTCATCGTCCGGTAAATGTGTCTCAGGAGAACGTAAGGGAATTTGATGAGTTTCTCTGCCAGTGAAGTACGTTTTCTTCAGGTAATTCCGATACTGCCACCAAGCATTCTTGAAGATTGCAGAGGTATTACCACAGGTTACCTCATCCTGAGTTTCCAAATCGGTCCTTCTCTATAGAGAAAAATGGGAATCACATCGTTAATCTCAAGTGGGATTCTAATAGCATCTCCAATAGATGATGTAAAATAGATGTACAATTTACATCACCAAAAACCACCTGAATTCAACAGATGAGGTAAAAACTGTTGACTCTGAACTTAACTGTTGAAACTGAAATTTACTGTGGAATCTGAATGTTACTATCGAAACTGAACGCAATGGTAGCAGAGAGGCACTTGACATGTAGTTTATGGAGGGCCTGCAGTACATCTTCAACCTACACCCCCCTGAGCCGCCAGCCACCACCTGCTGAACCGCCAGCCCCTGCGCCACCTGGCCGCCCCGAAACAACTCCCCACCGCCGGTCCGAAATGACTCCCCACCGCCGGTCCGCCGCCGCCCCGGCCAGCCCTCAAGCCCCGCCCCCACGCGCCGAGCTTTTTCTCCGGCGATCCCCACGCCACCGCCCCACCACTACACCCCAACCACCCCCACCCTGAACCCTAAGATAGAAAGTGGGGTACCTCTCCGGCGAGCCCCCTCCCCGCTGCGGGTGGTTCTTCCTTAACTCCGGCGAGTCCCCCACCCCCTGAAAATTGACTGACCCAAAAGTTGATTCAGTTGACTGAAGTGTAGCTAAATCGGAGAAGAGTAGCAGCACGAGTGAGGGGGAGAGCAGCAGCGCGAGAGCCGGAGCAGCAGCAGTGGCAGCGCGAGCGAGAGCCGGAGCAGCAGCAGCTGCGTGAGCGAGCGAGCAAGAGCCGGAGCAGCAGCAGATCCGGCTGGTATGGCCGCCGCTGCCGAAGGGGCCTCGCACTGGGGGAGAGCCGCCGTGGAGATGTCGCCCGCGGTGCCGGCTTCGAGGTAGCTGCTCCATGGGGGTGCAGGATGGAGCACCGTCGGCGCTGGGATTTCGAGTTAAGGAGAAGGTGCGATGCGATGAGTGTACAACCTCTTTGGTGGCGCCGAGTAGGTCTCGGCTTCGTCCGAGGAGTCGGTGAGGATGCTGAGGTTCCGGTGGAGCAGGTTAAGGCGGCGCTGTGGGGATGGAGCAGCCGCGATAGACGAGGCGATCGTCGGAGCAGCTCCTTGTAGGTGGAGGACGGGGCGGCTGAACCGGCGGGACGACGAGATGGACGACAGATCCTCATCTAGGGAGGTGGACGAGGGACATCGAGCTGTTGCGGTGGACGACGTTGTCGGGGAAGAGGCTTCGGCTGGGCAGCGGTGAGGTGGCGGATGGAGGAGGGTGGGGTTTCGCGGCTGGAGAAGAGAGGTTATGGCGGCCTGGGATTTCGAATGGCGAAAAGGAGGCGATGGGAGGGGGGAACCATGACTTAGGGACGCGCTTGTCAAAAATGTAGGATGTGTTACAAAAGTACCCCCCACCGATTTGAACTAGCGGCCCTTTCGGCTTAGGGTTAGAAGGGGGATTTCGCGTGTCGGGATTTGGCAGCTGGAGGGAGTTTTCGCGCGTGTTGTAATTTCTGGATAGCAAGGCGCGGGTAGTGAAGGCGCTCGTTTTAGGAGCATGATATCTGAATTTTCGGGATATAACAAGGCGGGGTTGAATTTTAGGGACAAGCCTAACGTGTAATATTGTACTTGTACGTACTAAATCAATTCGCACTTCCCTCAACGAGAAAATAAAATAAAACTAGTCACACCACACAAAGAGAGAGTCTTGTCCCGTTTTACTATACAAATGCTATTCAAAGCTAGTATGAATCCATGTTATGTCCAATTAAATTTTTTCGCTGGCTGTATAATGCATGTATCCTACTCATACAAATATTTTAGTGCATTCCAAATGTCTATACTACCGATGCAATTCGAACTGAATTTGAATTTGTTTCTCTATTTCAATAAGAATCTACAATCATGATTGTTGCCAACTTCAACCATCATTCGTGTATTACCTTAATAACACACCACATGATTACTATAGAGATAGATATGAAGTATGTGTACTATATGAACTCGATTCTAGTTTTGGAATATACTTGATGTTGATTCCAAATAATAGTACATTTGATGTACTAACTATATATTCATAATCTAAACCATGTTCCATACATACACCGTATTTATCACACAAAGTATAGTGCCCCGCCCCCTACATTATGACAAGTATTTAGCCCTGAGCTGCAAAAGCCACACATTAGCCCAAATTATAAATGTTCTACATTATGATATCTTCTTCAAGTATCCGTATCCACTTTTTTATAATGAATTATGATCTTTGTTCGTCTTTTACACCTTCACGATCCTCTTCTCTTTGTAGCTAGCTAGTGCTAACTTTCTACCGTGCATGCACACGCCCGCCCCCCTCTCACCCTCCCTTAGCGTCCCCTCCATCGCGCACATTCATTATTTCTCTTTAGGTCGTTCACCGGCGGTGTGTGTAGGCCCCCCGGCTCCTTCTTTCTGGCACACACCGGTCGATATACCTCTCTAGCCAAGTGTGCCTACCACAAACACATACTTCCCCTCTTCTCTTCTCACCGTCCATGCCGCCCTATGTCCAATACGGTTCCACGCAGGTGCACACTCCCACCCCTCTTTTCATTGATCTCATACTCGCACACTCCCCCCCTCGACATGGTAGGCCTCTCGCACCACCTCCTAGCCACACCCCTCTCCCCCTGTCTGTCTCTCTGGACCTTATTTGCTTCTAACACATGCATGCATGTATACGTACCGATCTCCCTACATATAGCCATGTCGACTATAATTCGTTTTCCCCACGCACCGATAGACTTACCTCACTAGTTATGTCCCTCCCTTTCTCGGACACACGACGGTTGATCTTCCTATGTAGTTACGTATGCTTACCACAACCATATCGTCTCCCCTCATCATCCTTGCATACCTCCTGACCCGTCTCTCACACGCACGTGCATAGACAGACAGACATCCCCGCCCTCTCTTATTGATATTGCACTCATACCCTCTGTTTGCCTAGCAGGCCTCTCCCACCATTTCTGAGACGCCACTCCACCACCAACCCTCCGACACTCTACCTTTGTGTTTCTCCCAACCTTATTCCTCTGCTACACATATCCATGGACGTCGATCGATCTCCCTCAATACATAGCTAGGTCTCTCTCCTTCCCCACACATATACTAGTCGATCGGTCTCTGCCCCCTTCCCCCCCACATTGATAGTCGAACGTTGTAGGTAGGTACTCATGCCACAAAGAAAAACTGCACCTCTGCCCTCTCAAATTCCAGTAGGCCAGCCGCCCTGTATCTTTGACATGGGCAAACACAAATTCAATGGCACTCTTTCTCGATCGTGCAGCCACACACTTCATCCCTGTTTTCGATTCTATCGATATCACACATCCATGACTCCGTTTCACACACATTGCATATGTTATGTTTTTTTGTTTGAGATATCATCGACACATTGCCTCTGTTTCGCACAAACCATCTCTCTCTCACACCCACCCATGTACGTAACTGCTCCTAAAGAAGAGGTGCACGCAGGACGCACGTACTCACGTCTCGTTCCCGGCCACACCCGCGCGGGTACACGGTGGAGTTCGTTTCTGTACGAAAAGGCAACCCACATGATAATTTGATGCGTATAGCGGTTGTTTACTCGAAGGAGGGTTGGGTACCACGCCTAGACAGAACAAAGTTTGACTTGACGCGTTAGTATTAACTAAAGTTATATATTCCTCAATGGCACGTATAGAATATAAAACGATTGCCGTGGGGAAAATGGAAAAATCCGCTCCACTATATAGAACGGAGCCTGCCTGCCAGGGTTTGTCTCTCGTCACACCATCTCACACAAGGCGGCGGTGGCCTGTCTCTCTCAGCGTTGGTCAGTGATCTAGCCGCATCCCGCCCGCCGGCGGAAAGGGAGGATGTGCATCGTTTCTCCGTTCGACGGCGTTGAGGCAGCACGTCCCGATCTGCGGTACCCGCCGTTCTCTCTGACCAAACTCCGGCGCGGTAGGGCCTTCGCCACTTGCTCGCTGCCGCAGTATGGGCAGATCTCGGCCGCCGGCGCCCTCCTAGTAACATCCCGACGACCCTCAGGTACAGCTTCCTCCGGCCTTGCTCCCCTGCTCATCTTCCCACGTTGCTGCATGTGGATCTTCTTTAGTTGTTTGCTTAAAACGTATCTCGGTCGGTGTACTTTCCATCGTGCAATCTCGTCTCAAACCATTTTTGATAAACCACCATGCTGCTATCTTTCCCTTATTACGTGGAATATGCTTCTTTTTTGTCGGCTTATGTGTCTTCAACTCGTGTTATTGGGAAGTAATTGTTTCCTTTCTACCTCCTTTTGCAAACAGGGCTATCCATTTTCACCTCGTTGCTATTGTGACCTTTTAGTGAACTGCACAAATCACTTTTTTCTTAAGAGTGTTTTGTGCAGTTCCGCCAAAATGTCACACGGGCAACCTTTTTACATTTCTGTGGGACTGCAGAAAGGGAGATTGGTTTTGCTATCCTCCTCATCCAACTCCGTGCCTAATCTTCTCCAACAAGTAGTTAGTCCTAAAGAGAGATCGCAGAGGTGATCGGCTTCTATTTGTGTGTGTTATGTTTCATCATCTAGTTCCACTATTATTGTAATCACACTGAGTGGATATCTTTGCAAACAGGGATGGTCCGCTCGATTTTAGTGGAGCTGCACGAAATGATCGTATTGTGGTGTCCCCCATACAGCTCTTTTTTGGCTACAACGCTAGGTGAAACTAGCTCCCAAGCAATGAACATTGTGCCCAGGAAATGGAGCCATGCCTACGAACAACATCGATCAATTATATATTTTTCTTTATTTGTACACCTTCTCACAACTTTGTCTTCAGTTGTGATGTGAATATTGGCACTGATCTGCGAACCTTTGAGATGCATTAGCAGCCATGGTAGTTGCATTTGAATTTGATGGAATGTTGTAACAAGATAATCTTGAGGCAAGAGGACACATGAATCCTAAGTTGAAACCTTTTTTTCCTGCGGGAACCAAAGTTGAAAACTTCATAGCATCATAGTACAATTTCATTAAAATTATGCGTACATATATATATATATATAAACAAATCCTGAAGGATTGATAGCAATGCTAGAAACAATTCAACTTCGTTTCGCCGACATGTGGGACATCCTTCATCCGGCTCCACCTGCCATGCAGCAATATTGAGTGCACAACTGCCGGGAAAGATTCACCCGATCGTTGCGCCGCAGTAGTAATGACTAGTGAGCAGTCAAATCACAGAGCCCCACCTTCACCACGGTAAGTTGCTCGGACAAAGCAACCATCATTTCTCTGTCCCTTGAATCCGCTGGTACTCCCATATTCCCAGAGTAATAAGTTGCTCGGGCGAGGCAACTATCACTTCACCTTTACCATAGTAAGTACTAGTACCTCCTTTTTTTAACTCTAGAAACAACCACACATGAATATTGGCGGTAGCAGCACAGCAACTGAATAAAAATTTGAAACCAACCAATGAACTACTACTAATGGTGAGCGTTTGCTAGTATCATGTACTCCGTCTGTCCATGTATATAGGGCTTAATGTGTTTTCCGAGACTAACTTTGGCCCTTTTGGATCCATGGGTTAGAGTTAGTTTGAGCTAGTTGGGGCTCAAATAGCCCTAAAGTATCCAAGCATGAGGGTTAAATTGGAGCAAGTTGCACCGAACCCACCAAAAAAACTATCCCACCCAAGAGGTGCTAATTGGAGATAGTTCTCATTGGGCCCACTGGAAAACAGTTTTCTCTCTCTATCAAGTGCATTTATTGTCAGTCTAACCCTGTCACCCAAACACCTCTTTGGCTACAGTTAGTTCAGGGTTAGTCATGAGTTAGTCTAACCTCTAGCTAAGTGAGAGTATCCAAACAGGAGCAATATAGGACATGCAAGTTGCTGAAAGCATGCAGTCAGATTCGTACGTGAAAGGAACGTGAAAGGATCTTCGAATGATATAATTTTCAAATTATATAAAATCTTATCAATAGTCAAAGGCATCCTCGAAGAATACATTAGGCCCTATATAAAATATTATCAATAGTCAAAACCAAGTGTTCTAAACGAGTTCAAAACGAGAAACTGGACCCACTCACGGCACGGCACGCCTGTCTCGTTTGGTCCGTCGGTCAAAGTGCTACCTCTTCTTGGCATAACAATAGAGTACAGTATTGTTTTTAGAATGCTCTTGGCATGTCGCTAACATATAATGAGTTAACCGACCTCAATAGACGGCAAAAACGCCAGCCCGCCGCACTTTGAGATAGACGAGGAGCGAGAAGCGATACGAGCTGCTGGATTACTAGAGCTAGGTGTCGCACGGAGGCCAAGAAATATGGTGATAGCGTGGGTTAGCCATGTAGTATGATGTAACTACACTGGGCTGCCGTGTTTCATACTCTTCCAGTCCACTGTGGAGATGATTGGTTGATTTTATATCGCTGGATAATATAAAATATTATGAGTGCAGACGCTCCACCATGAGGTTCCTTGCTCCTTCTCGGTCGTCGGGAATATATGTTCTTCCACTCTTTTTTTGACGTGAGCTTTGTTCATCTTTTTGCCAACACGCGGCAACTCGCTGAACGATGAGAAGCTTGCTTACGACGCCTTCTCCCTCGCTAATGCATGCGTGGTGGCTCGCAGCACGAGGAGAAACTTTTGCTTACAAGCGGTGGACGTGCACCAGTTCATAGTGGGAGTAACATAGGTAGTAACATAGCGCAGTCCAAGACAAGTTTGCTTATGTGGCATGTATTTAATGAGGAGAAATGTGTTTAGAGTAACATAATATGTTACTGTAACATAGCGCTTTCCAAGAAAGGATGAGTCTACAAGGTAATAAATGAAGCCAACTAGTATGACACTACTACTATGTTACTTTGCATTATGGAGGTAGTAACTTAGACTAGTGTCATATGCATGACACTAGTCTAAGTTACTCTGCACTATGACCAGCCTAAGAGCATGGTTAATAGTATAGCCAGCTGATGGCTATAAGAAACTGCCATATCATGTATAGCCATCATTTATAGTCACTCATATAGTAGTGTGGGCTACAAGGTTGGCTATAACATTACTACGTAGTTCTTTTTTTCAACCTTCTCTCTTTCTCTTTCTTCACATTTATTCTATTTGTCTAGGAATCCGCATATAGCTAGGCTCTTGCATGAGAGCCCACTCCCCTTAGAGCAAGTATAATAAGCTTATGTAAGCAGGCTGTAAGGATTAAAATATAATTTTTTGCTGATGTGGAGGGAAGAGAAGAGGAGCCGGCTATAGAATAAGAGCCAGCCGCAACTCGTGCTCCTAGGCACTATGTGAGAGTGGGAGGTGGGCCATGTATTAACGAAGTAGCACATCTTTGTATCTTACTATTATACTTGAGAGAGAATTCCTTATTTCATACCGTCTTAATTTTTCTTGCCCTATTCGACACTCAAAAACTTTTTCTTCCTTCTATAACACAAAGTTTAAATTTTGTTCCTTTTATAACACTTTCATCCATTTTAACTACTAACGGTGTTACATGACACATGAAAATACGACTTTACCCCTTATGTAATTTGTGACAAGAATTATTGAAATGACCAAAGAAGCCGTTATCTACATGGTCGTGGAAGGTGGCGGACAAAAGTAGAACTGACTTTACCCGTGATGCACATGTACAAACACACGTACACATGAAACTGGCCTCACTACAAAAAAAGACACATCCTTGACATTTTGGGACGAACAAAATTTTTTTTGTCATACTTATGACACTTCTATGACGATAATTGTGACAAACCCGGTATCATCATAGATGTGGTGGGCTCCTACTTCTATGACAAAAAATCATGACAGAAAATGGGCTTTTTGTCCTGGGCAGGCCGGAGACGCAACTGCATGACATTCTTTGGGCCGTCCATGATGGAAAAAACCGTGGTAGAAGCGAGGGCGAGGAAAATATCGGGGTGTTCCCGGTTGCGGTGGGTGGTCGGGGCCGAGCGATGCACGGAGGTTTGCGCGTTTCTCTCGTACACGCACGAGCGTGGGTGCGAGGCGTTGGGCTCTAACTGAACACGATCGAGCGAGGCGTTCGCCTACTGAACCCAAGCGATTGCATTGCAGGCTACGCGTTACTGAACCCGAGCGATGGATCGATGGCTGACTGAACCCGATCGAGCGATTCCTTCGCTACTGCTGCTAACTCAAGTCAATCGATGCTCCCTCTGGATGAACAGTGAGCGTTGCAGGGGGGGTTGGATGAACAGTTCCCGGTGGGGGTGGATGAACAGGACCCCGTGGTGTTTCCTCTGGATGAACAGGAGCTCGATCGATCGAGCCGGTTGGGGCTGGATGAACAGGACCCCATGGAGGGCTAGATGAACAGGACGACTCTGTGGAGGGCTGGTTGAACAGTAGACGGTGGAGGGCTGGATGAACAGTAGCCCGTGGAGGGGTGGTTGAATAGGAGCCCGTGGAGAGGGCTGGTTGAATAGTAGCTGGTGGAGTAGCGCGCGGTGGAGGCTGGATGAATAGGAGCCCGTGGATGAACAGTCGCAGGTGGAGGCTGGAGGAGGTCGACGGTGGATGAAAAGTAGCCCGTGGAGGCTGAAGGAGGTCGACGGTGGAGATGAATAGTATCCCGTGGAGTCCCGTTTTGCGGTACGCCACAACCCTCCCGATGAACAGGACCCCCGTTTCGACCGTAGCGCTCCAACACAAGTCCGTTTCCTCCATTTTGCGGTATGCCACACCCCTCCCGATGAACAGGACCCCCGTTTCGACCGTAGCGCTCCAACACAAGTCCGTTGCCTTCGTTTTGCGGTACGCCACACCCCTCCTGATCAACAGGACCCCGTTTTGACCGTACGAGGTCCAACACAAGTCCGTTTCCTCCGTTTTGCGGTATGCCAGACCCCTCCCGATGAACAGGAACCCGTTTCGACCGTGGCCGGTCGAACACAAGGCCGTTTCCTCCATTCTGCGGTACGCCAGGCCTCATTTCCATCGGCTGTTCTGTCCAAGCCCTCCCGATGAACACGACGACGCATTCCGTTCCGACCCAGCCGGTTGGCTCCCCATGAACACGACGACGACGATGTTTCTCCGTTTCGACCCAGCCATGTACACGAGCCCTGGCCATATGTATGCGCGAGTAGGCGTTCGAGACCCCGCCCGTATGTACGTATGTGGTCGTATTTTCTTTCTTGCACCCTGGCCGCTGTACGTACGTGGACATGCTACGTGCGTGCCTCTACTACGACACGTGCGCGTCTACATCGACCAGTATGTACGTACACGTTCGCGACCAGAATGACAATGCTACATACGCTTCGACCAGGTGGGTCCCGACTGTCAGGCACTTCCTTGCGTGCGAAGATGTAGCTGGTGGGTCCCAGCAGTCAGGGGGGCGAATCGGCTTTTTTCCTGGACACACTTCCTTGCGTGCGAAGATGTAGCTGGTGGGCCCTAGCAGTCAAGGGGGAAATGTTTTTTTTCACGAAATACGGTGGCCCGTCCGGTGGGTCCCTGCTGTCAGGTGGAGGAATAATTATTTTGCGCGTAATAAGGAGGCACTTCCTTGCGGCCACCATGGACCCAGCTGTCAGCCTCTCCACGTACAATACTCTTCCAATGGAAGTCATTCCTTGACCACGTTGACCACGCTGCGCCGAGAGCACCAAGGCGGTGGACGACGGCGAGGCCTAGGAAGGGGACGACGCGGACCCGGGGAAGACGTGGCAGTGGAAGCCCGCGCGGAGAGGAGTACGAGGGTTCACTGGTTCGGCTGTGGTGTGAGGCTGTCGTCGCCGCAGAATAACAGGGGGTGTGGGTGAGTGGAGGGATGGCCTGGCCAGCAGTGGGAGTAGTAGGGGGCGGTGAGGCCTCCGCGGCAGCACAGCCGGCCATGGGAGGTAGGAGCAGGTGGCACGACTGGCGCTGCTTTGGGCGGCTGGAGCAAGAAGACCAGAGGTTGAAGAAGCACTACGGCCGTTGGATGGACATCGTACGGTCACTGTAGCTAGAATCGTTTATATTGACTAAGTTGACAAAGCCCTTGGTATGCGTCAACTTAGTAGGCCCACAGGTCAGCCTCCGAAACGGTGCGCCCCAGATGTCAGGGGGAGGAATCATTTTTTGGGCGGCCGAAGCTAGAATATCCGAGCTTGAAGAAGAAGCACGACATCCGTTGGATAGACATCCAACGGCCACTGCTGCTAGAACCATGTGTTGACTATAATAAGTTGACAAAGGCTTGCATACGCGTCAACTTTTTTTTAGGGGACGCATCAACTTAGTAGGCCCACAAGTGTGTGGCAGAGAACTTATAGCCCATTTGCGATTTGTAAGAATGTACAACCTATTTTTGAATTCTAATGGAATTTACTACAGCCCATTTACAATTTGTTAAAAGTACAGCCCATTTTCTAGCTAGGACAACGATTAATAATATCAACCAACCGTTCAAGACAGAATTCAATAAAATTTCCCACATTTTGATGGGATCCGAAATATTTTTATCCCAAAATTTCTAGTCAGATTAAATATAAATTTGTATTACGTAAAAATCCAACGAAACATTGCTCGCGCAACAATTAAAAATTAAGATTTTCAAAATCCATAAATAATATTTTATAAACTAATTTCGTGTTTGGTGCATTTTTTATAGTTAATGCCCATTTTTTATAATTACATCCCATTTATTATTTTTTGAAGCCCATTTTCCTGTTAAGCCTAATGCATCCCTCCTAGGAAAGATTTGCAGCTTAGCGGGGCGGAGAATAACAAGTTGACCTTGCCTGGTTATTCCTAAAAAAAACGTATAGCTGGGCTAGCCATTTTCATCTTGAAAAAAATTAACATCTGGGCTGGATATCTGTCCTGGGCTAGACGGGCCACAGCCCGCCCAGTTAATACCCTGCTCTCCTCTGAACAACAACGTAAACATTGCTAAGAAAAACTCTGCAGTGCTCACGCCTCAAAAACACAAATACTGCTCGAGCTGCTTGGTCCCAGCTGTCGGCCGCACCTTGTGCAATTCTCTCGTTTATATTGACTACATAGGTTGACAATGGTGTGGGACCGTGATGTCAGGAAACCAGGAGGAAGCAAACAAATATAGTAGTTCATAATAAGGAGGCACTTGCGTACGTACGGCTATGGCCCTAGTAGGTCCCTACTGTCATCCAGTCAAAATAAAGTCATCTCCTGAATCCTCATGTTCATTAACCATGTTAACAATGCTCGGCGCCACGGCGAGCGCAACAACTCGAAGGACGACGGAGAGGGCCTCACGGGCCCTACGGATGGTCTGATACAGCGTCCGCTGCTCATTCAGGAAGCCAGGATCATCGGACATGTATGAGCACCTTCGAGAGACTGAGACGGCATGAAACAGTAAGGCTGCGCTTGGGAGCTCTGGTTTATTTCACACCTGTATTAAGATACAAGTGTAATTTACTCGTCATCGGAAACAACGTGTAAAATACAGGCGTAATGAAACCGAGGGCCCGAGGTCTGTAAGTAAAACCGGCGGGTTACGCGTGTAATTTGAGAGACTAGTGTATATTTTACTAGTCGAAATCGACCAACCAAGCGCTTCGCCCGAGACCATCTGCTTTTATTTACAAGCGTCAGTTTTACAAGTGGTTTTGGTTGGAAAACGAAGATCCAATCACTGCCTAAGATGATGAGTTGGTCGGAAGATCATATGGTTTCACGTCTAACCTACCCGACTTGTCGTATAGGCTATGAATGAAACATATGACGATGAACTTCTTAAGCACGGAAACAACAGAAGAGGATGATCTTCTTAACAAGCAAATCACTGGCATTAGATCGACATGCAAAACAATATGAAGCATTATTCTCAGGAGGCACGGTGAACAGCTCGTGATGCCGCATGCCACAACATTCCAGGCTCAACTTTGCAATCAAACACAAGGCCTGGCTGTCAGTGCATCTAGTGCCCCTTAGTGATTTTGGTGTATTGAAGACTTATAGGTTAAGGGACTAATGTGTTTATTAGTGTACACAGGTCTATAAGTCTATGAGGAGTTTGATATTTACAGAGAAAGTCGACCCCTAAAAAATGAAGTTCTTCGACTGAAGACTTTGGATTTCTGAAGACTTTCTGAAGACTTTGAAAGTGAAGAAATTGGTGTGACCTTGAAGACTTGGTATTCATTTGAAGAACATGAAGCGTGAAGACTTTTGTGTTCGTAGTTTCATTTTCCCTTTCTTGAGTCATAGGAAACACCGTACTGTTAAAGGGGGTCGAGGAAATACTAAGGAAAAATTTCCATGTGATGCTCAACTCAAAATCCTACACCTACCAATCCCTTCGAGTGAAGCCATTGGAAATCTCATACAGTTCAGTCATATTCTTCAGTGACAGAGACGAAGTTCTTCTGGTCTCTGAGGAATTTGTTCTGACTGAGGAGTTAGGAATTCGCCAGTGCGGATTGCCTACACAGTGAGGAACATCATAGCCCTGAGGAATTTGATACTCAAATTTCCGACCGTTGCTGTGCTATGTGCCTGCTGTCCCAAAATATCTACCCACCTAACGGTCTTATCATTGAAGGGCATTTATGTCTTATCATGTCGGGCTGCTCCCTAGGCTATAAATAGCCGCCCCCTACAACCACTAGCTGGTTGGCTGCTCCGAGAGAAACTGACACTTGTCATTTGAGAGCATCCCATCCTCCGAGGACTTTGAGCGAAAATCATCAATTGAGGAAAACCCAAACCCAAACACCTACAAACCCAAAGTGATTGAGCATCACTGAAGAGATTGATCCTGCGTGGATCCGACGCTTGTTACCTTTGAAGACTGTGCTTCTTCCAGACGGTTAGGCGTCATGGTCTAGAGCATCCAAGAGGAAATTGTGGATCGCCGAGTGACCGAGTTTGTGAAGGTTCGGAAGTCACCTGAAGACTTACCACGAGTGGTTGGGCGAGGTCTGTGTGACCTTAGCTCAAGGAGAATTCGGTGAGGACTGTGTGTCCGGGACTGTGTGCCCTCAGGTTTAAATACCTAGCCGCTCCAACCAGATGTACAACTGAGACAGCAGTTGGAACTAGTCTACCAAATCATTGTCTTCACCAAGCCATCTGGTTCTATTTCCTCAACTCTTTCATTTTCTCATAACTGTGTTGTGCACTTGTTCATATCTGTGTTTGAAGACTTTGACTGAAGACTTTCTCAATTTCCTCAGTTCAATTTCTTCAGTCCGTTTGTCTTCATCCTGTGTTATCCTGTGTTTACGCTTTCTGTACTCTGTGCTTGTCTTCATTTCATCATGATGACCATGCTTGTGTTCTGCTATGCATAATTTTGAGTACTTATTCCGCTGCAAGTAGTTCTTCGCTAAGGAATTTCCTCATTGGCAAATTCCTCAGTGATGAATTCATAAAAATCGTCTATTCACCCCCCTCTAGTCGATATAACACACTTTCAATTGGTATCAGAGCAAGGTACTCCCTTGTTCTGTGTGATTTTGGTTTAACCGCCTGGAGTTTTAGTTATGTCGACCGCAGGTATGAAGAAAGTGACATGCCCCATCTTTGACGGTCACGAGCATCCCAAGTGGAAGGCCATGATGAAGAAGCGCCTCATGGCAATGAACAGCAAACTGTGGATCGTCACTGAGATTGGTCTTACCGATCTGTGCAAGACGGCGGAAGCTGATGACATTTGCAAGTACACTCTTCTCAACCTCACGGTGAAGGACGTCATCTGCTCCTGTCTGTCTCAAAATCAGTTCAGGAACATCATGCATCTTAATCATGCGAAGCTTATCTGGGACCGTCTCTCTGAGGTCTATGAAGGTCATCGAACCCGTCATGATCCTTGGTTTGAGGACTTCAAGGAATCTCTCAAAGCGATGACATTCGAACCAGAATCATCATCCTCTTCATCATGCCTTATGGCAAAAAGTGCTGAGGTAACTGAATGCTACCTATCCGAGTCAAGTGATGATGAATCTGGTGATGAATTTGGACCCAGCTATGTCAAACTTGCTTCCCTTGCCACTAAACAACAAAGAGCTTTGGAAAAAGTTCAATACATGCTAAATAAGAGCGATGATATGTTGGGTGAAGAAATGGATCTGTCAAAAGCTTTGGCTGAAAGTCTTCAGAGACTTCATACTAAGTATGACACCCTTAAAGATCAACATAACACTCTCTTATCTGATCATGAGAAGCTTTCTTATGAATTTCTTCAAAAAAAGCAAGATCTTGAGAAGCTAAGAGTGAGTTATGAAGATCTTCAGAAGGAGCGCGATTCATTACTTGCTCAACAAATCAGCGCTGCTGAGGAAGAATTTGTTCCTCCATGTTTGAAATGCATTGAACGTGAATCTGCTAATTCTTCACCTGAATGCTCAAATGCTTCAAAGGCTACAAATTCTTCAACTGTCTCTGCTGTCACTAATTCCTCATCCGAGGACATTGCTAGTATCACTGACGATGCAGGGATGAAGGAATTGTAGATGACAGGCATGTACAAAAGCCTCAAAGGGCATCAGACTCTCTGTGATGTGCTTAAAAAGCAGATCCTCAACAGGAACCCTAGGAAAGAGGGTATTGCCTTTGAGAGGAAACTCAATGCTGATGGTACATATTGGAAGCCTGAGCAGTACCCCAAAACCTCATGGGTTGCTGCAAAGGGACCTCCAGTTGATCCATCTAATTTATCTGGCTTTACATGTGAATCTTCTCATTCTTCTGATGAGTCATTTGACTCCAACTATAAACTGTTTAAAAATTAGAATGGTGAAGTATTTGCTAGATATGTTGGCACTAACTGTAGGAACGGTTCTCCTATGAAGAAAATTTGGGTTCCCAAAAGGTGCCTTGAAAGTCTTCAGGTGAATGTCGGCATGACACCACCTGTGAAGAATAGGAACCCCAGATCAAATTCTTCATATGGACCAAATTCTTCATATGGATCCAAGTCCTCATACAGATCGAATTTCTCACGTGGATCATATTCCTCAAAAGGATCAAAGTCCTCATATGAACATCATCGTGCTAACAACTCTGTTTCGCAGGGAAGAGCTAAGGGATATGAATATGGGCATTATTCTTCTAATCATTATGTTCATAAGTCCTCGAAGAATTTCTCTTCTTATTCATATGCTTACCCTAACTCCTCTTATGTGAAACGAAATGGATTGGCTTCTATGCCACCTTTCTCGTATGGAGCTCGCAGAGTGATGAACTCTTTGCCACCCCTTCAGATGTGGGTGGTGAAGAAAAAGAACTAATCTCTTATGCAGGTTCAAGTCTCCAGACGTGATCAAACGTGTGAAGAATTTGCTGGAGACCTGAAAAGTGCCTGAAAGGACGCAGGCTAATCATGAAGAAATGAACTTTCATTTCTCACGTCCTCATACTGTTTTAACTGTTGCATTGCTTGATGAAATTGGTCTGATGAATTGTGATGTCATATTCTTCACTGATGAAGCATATGAAGTTCGTAAGCTGCACTAATTCATCTGCAGGATGATCAACCCAAAGCCACTGAGTGGGTCCTCGATAGTGGATGTACAAATCACATGACTGCTGACAAGAATCTATTGATGGATGCTCCCTTATCACCATCGCATCTGAAGCATATCATCTTCGCTGACAAAGACAAAAGTTAGGTATTGGGTCTAGGTAAGGTTGCGATCACAAAGGATTGACACATGGACAAAGTCATGCTTGTCGAGTCCTTAGGATACAACCTCATGTCTGTCTCAATGCTTTGTGATCTTGATATGGTTGTTGTCTTTGGCAAGTATCGTTGTGTTGTGGTTATGGAAGTTGACAATTCCAAAGTCTTCGAAGGCTTTAGGAGAGGAGACTTGTATATTGTTGATTTCTCTACAGGACCGCAACCAGCCGTGTGCCTACTTGCAAAAGCTTCAGAAGGCTGGCTATGGCGTCGACGACTTGGTCATGCAGGCATGAGGAATTTGCACACGCTTGCGAAGAAGAAGCGCGTCATTGGCATTGAGAATGTCAAATTCCTCAAGGATCACTTATGCGGAGCCTGTGAAGCTGGAAAGATGACCAAGGCTAAGCATCCAGCAAAGACTATCATGACCACTACTCGACCATTTGAATTGCTTCATATGGATCTCTTCGGTCCTAACCATTACTCAGCAGTCACAAATGATGCATCTCTCTATGGCTTTGTTATTGTTGATGATTACTCTCGATACACATGGGTACACATTGTTACTTACAAACATGAAGTGCAGGAAGTCTTCAAATGATTTTCCTCGAGGGCTTCAACCAACTATGGTGTGAAGATCAAGCACATCAGAAGTGACAATGGAACTGAGTTCAAGAATTCTGGTCTTGATGACTATCTTGATGAACTTGGTATTACCCATGAGTTATCTGCTCCTTACACTCCTCAGCAGAATGGTGTCATGGAGCGCAAGAACAGAACTCTTGTTGAGATGGCTCGCACTATGCTTGATGAGTACAAGATGCCTCGTCACTTCTGGATCGAGGCAATTTATACTGCGTGCCACATCATCAACATGGTATATCTTCACAAATTCTTCAAGAAGACTGCCTATGAACTCCTCACTGACAAGAAACCCAATGCGAGTTATTTCAAAGTCTTCGGTGCTAAATGTTGGATTAGAGATCCTCATCACAATGCTAAATTTGCACCGAAAGCACATGAAGGTTTTATGCTTGGTTACGGAAAGGACTCGCACACCTACAGAGTCTTCAACAACGTTCTTCACAAGGTTGTTGAAACTGTAGATGTGCGGTTCGATGAAACTAATGGCTCGCAAAGAGAGCACCTACCTTCTGTCATAGATGAGACAACACCTGAGGAAACTATCAAGTTCAAGGCTACTGAGGATGTCATTCCTACCGAAGAATCTGCTGAAGAATTCATTCCAGAACGTGAAGAACGTCGAGCTAATGCACCTGAAGAAAATGCTGAAGAAAATGGTGCTGATGAAAATGCTGATCAAATTCCTCGACGACAACCTGCTCATCCTCGCGTTGCAAAAGAAGTGCAAGTTGAAAAGATCATCGATGACATTGAAGCACCAGGTCCTCTCACACGCTCAAAAGCTTCACATTTATCTAACTTTTGTGGGCACTATGCTTTTGTCTCTATCACAGAGCCCACTAAGGCTGTGTTTGGTTGAGCTGCTGATTCTGTAAAAGCTGCTGTGAGCTTTGAGCTGTGGAAAAGCTGCTGTGAACTTTTAGCTGTTGAAAAGATGGAAGCCGTTTGGCTGAAACAACTGTGAAACTGTAGATTTCACTGTGAATTGTCTGTAATGACCCTAGGCAATGAGGCAATATTTCTATGTGCAATTTGTTCTTAAATTAGTGATATATACATTGGTAGGCAATAGAACGACCATTTTGCAAACGAAAATCATGACAATATTAGATAATTCACAGGTAACACATACGAATTCAACCATTGTACTTTCATGTTGCATATTACATATAAATAGGTAACACATACGAATTCAACCATTGTACTTTCATGTTGCATATTACATATAAATAGATACTGGTCCCATAATAATATTACAAAAGGCATGCACCATAGAATATTACAAAAGGCATGCACCGTATAGTCACTTTTTATTGCGTCCCATTTGTTCTTGAATTTATCCTTGGGATACTTCTTTCCTGTTCTTGCTTCCCATTTCTCCAAAACTTTCTTCCAACCCTTCTTATTTAAGTAACTTATGGGCCTATTCCCATTTTCAACCTCTTATCTGAATATATCTATGAGTTTCTTCAGATTTGCATCATCCCACACCGCTTTTTCAGTCATTCTTCAATCAATCAAAGTAATGACATAGCAATAGATCAATATATACGTTCTAGGAAGGAATTACATAGCAATCTACAGCACGCAATATTTCTATGTGCAATTTGTTCTTAAATTAGTGATATATACAGTGGGAGAAAGAGGAGCAGCAACCTTGGGACTGGAGGGAGGAGGTCGCGGCGGGGCAGCGGGAGACGTCACCGGCGGCAGCTCGCGCGGCGGTGGAGGGCGGCGGCCCTTGCTGGTTCCCGCACGACCTGTTGAAGCGGGGAGGCGGATGGAGGAGGGCCGAAGAGCAGCGGGGGAGGAAGGAGGTCGCAGCGGGGGGGGGGGGGGACTCGGGAGGCGGCGCCGGCGGGCTGGCACGCGGCGGCGGCTGGGAACCCTAGCTGCCGCTGGGTCAATGGGGATCGAGCAGGGGATCGATGGGGATCGAGCAGGCCTCGTCTCGTGGGCTGCTACTCCGTGCCGAAGCGTTTTTCACTTCGGAGTGGCAAAGGTGGGTAATTACATGCCAACTATCAGGGGACAGCGAAAAATGCCATTCCGAAGTTGGGGTAACGTCAGCTGCGGATTTACACTGCAAAAATTTGGTAGCTTTTACAACTTCTACTTCTACTTTTCCCCTTTGGTTAGCTTCTAGCTTAGAAAAGCTAGAAGTTGGCTCAAAAAGCCCAACCAAACACAGCCTAAGGTAGATGAAGCATTTCTGGAGCCTGAGTGGATTCAGGCCATGCAAGAAGAATTACATCAATTCGAACTCAACAACGTCTGGAAACTGGTTAAATGTCCAGATCCTCGCAAGCACAATATCATTGGCACAAAGTGGATCTACCACAACAAGCAAGATAAAAATGGCCTTGTGGTGAGGAATAAGGCACGGATTGTAGCTCAAGGCTACACATAGGTTGAAGGAATTTATTTCGATGAAACTTTTGCACCTGTTGCTAGACTTGAAACTATTCGCATATTACTTGCTTATGCTAACCATCATGATATCACTTTATATCAAATGGATGTCAAAAGTGTATTCCTCAATGGCAAGCTTGAGGAAGAAGTATATGTTGCTCAAACCCCAGGTTTTGAAGATCCAAAGCAACCTGACAAAGTCTTCAGACTCAATAAGGCCCTCTATGGCCTCAAGCAGGCCCCTCGGGCGTGGTATGATACTTTGAAGGAATTCCTCGTGAAGAAAGGCTTCAAATCCGGTTCACTCGACCCTACTCTTTTCACTAAATCTTATGGTGGTGAATTGTTTGTGTGCCAAATATATGTTGATGATATTATCTTTGGCTGTATTGACCAACGTTATAGTGATGAATTTTCCTATATGATGAGTGAAGAATATCAAATGTCTATGATGAGAGAGTTGAAATTCTTCTTAGGTCTTCAAATTCTTCAACAGCGCAATGGCATATTCATATCTCAGGAGAAATACCTCAAGGATGTACTGAGCAAATTCGGCATGCAAGATTGCAAAGGCGTCAAAATTCCCATGCTCACGAATGGCCATCTGTGCACTGATGAAAATGGTATTGACTTCGATCAAAAGGTATACCGCTCCATGATTGGTTCTTTATTGTACTTATGTGCATCTAGGCCAGATATTATGCTTAGTGTTTGCATGTGTGCCCGATTTCAAGCTACACCGAAGGAATCACACCATAAGGCTGTGAAACATATTCTTCGATATCTAGCTCACACAGGAACACTTGGATTATGGTACCCCAAGGGCTCGGCTTTTGATCTCATTGGATATTCTGACTCTGACTATGCTGGTGAACGCGTGGACCGCAAGTCAACATCTGGTACATGTCATTTCCTCGGACGATCTTTGGTCTGTTGGTCCTCGAAGAAACAGAACTACCTATCGCTGTCTAGTGCTGAAGCTGAGTACATTGCTGCTGGTTCTTGCTGTGCTCAATTGCTGTGAATGAAGCAAACTCTCAAGGACTACGGCGTCAATGTGAAGAATGTGCCTCTCTTCTGTGACAATGAGATTGCCATCAAGATTGCTCACAACCCAGTTCAGCACTCGAAGACAAAGCAAATTCAGATTCATCATCATTTTCTTCGCGATCATGTGTTGAAGGGCGACATTTCTATTGAGCATGTGAAGACTGAAGAACAGCTAGCTGATATCTTCACAAAGCCCTTGGATGAGAAGAGATTTAGCAAGTTGCGGTGTGAGCTAAATATCCTAGAATCTTCGAATGTTCTTTGAAAAGGACACTCATCCTAACAGTTATGCAAAATTGATGACTTAGATGTGCAACACATGAAGAAACGTTTCTCTTCAATCAATGAAGAATAACACACTAAGTGTGAAGAAATTAACGAAGAATTTGATTCTCAGAACCCTACGACAATTGTACGCGGTGTCTGAAATCATCATTCTTATACGGTGGGTCACGCCACCACAAAAGTTGAAAATCTTCAATTTGAGTTTTTCCTCGGTTTTTGAAATTCCTCAGTTGTTCATGTTCTTCAACTTTGCATTGTCTTCACCTTCTCCGTCGTTTTTCTTCATTGGATATATATATATATATATATATATATATATATATATATATATATATATATATATATATATATATATATGAGTTTATGACCTCTACAGCCTTCACTTATGGCTAATTCTTCAAGTTGATTTTTCTACTAAGTGAATGTGATCGGACCCTTCCCCCTCTATGCTATACTCAACCCAATCTATTCACAAATTCTTCATGTGCGTTCTATTTGAAACTCATTCAAAATCTTCATTGTGTCCTTGTCAGCTGAAGAATTTGCGAACGAAACTTTTAGCTTATCTTATCCAAATTTTCGGCTTTGCCGCTCAAACCGTTCCGCATCCCACGAAATACTTATCTATTCACCCACGACCTAACACGATCTCCACTTCTCAGTACGTGGGTGACACATGTCAAGCGAATGAGAAGGGTCAGGGGCACGTTTGTCCAATTTCTTCGGGCGAACAGTTTTTCACCGTGGCTATAAATACCCCCTCCCCCTTCCTCGCTTCTTTTACTCCGCTCGACCTCTCTCCAGCTCGAGCTTCTCAAACCCTAGCGCCGCCGCTACTTCATCGTCGCCGGTGAGGAAGAGCTTCACTGCCTCGACCTCGTCGCCGCCATACTCGTGCCGGCCGCGGAAATATTCACTCCGCCGCCGCCGTAGCCATCTTCCTCCGCCGAGTTAGGGTGTGGAAGATCTGCACAGACGAAGTTCACATCTCCACATCCCAGTTCGTCGTGTTCTTCGTCCAGGGTAATTAAAAGTTACTTTTACTGCCCTCTTTGATTCAAATGATTTCTACAAAATCTTCAAAGGTGTTTATTCTTCAAATTCTTCACACACTAAACACCTCACATGTCATCTGTTCTTGATTCGTTTCTCTAAGCAATAATTTTTCTTCAAGATTCCTCAATTGTGTGGATTTTCGATCTATACAACTCTGGAACCTAAGACAAAGAACGCTTAGTGAAATTCTTCAAGACTCATCTGGTCAAATTCCTCAAACTTGTTCTTTTTGAAAAATCTTTTGAGAACGCATATGACCTCTTCAACTTCCTCGCAACTATACTCTGTTCACAGGTACTCATGTCCGCTGCTGAATCACTAGGTTCTTATCAACTTAACTCATTTGCAGCATTCCTCGAAGAAAGGTTGCATACTTCTTCAGAGAATTCAATTGTTCAAGTTCCTCATCTGAAGAAAATGGCTGATGGAAAGAAGCCATAGAAAGGAGGAAAGAGGCCTGAGATCAACACTACATTTGAAATCCCTGAGGACATCTATGCTGGGTACTGCACACCCCCTGAGGAAGATAAAAATCAGCGCAAGGTGCGCATTCAGAAGATAGAGAGGAGATGGGCAAGAGAGTGGAGGGAGTACAGATATGTGACTCCCAAGTACATGAAGAAATTCACACTCAATCCTCCATGCTCAAGACCTCTGTTGGCACCTGGCCAAGAAGCTGATCTCACCACTCTCAAGCGTGGTGAAGATTATCCTGATGAATGGGCCAAGCGCCAGGCCAAGCTGGCAAAACAATCTAGAGAAGCAGTGAGGAAATTCAATGAAGACTCTGCTGCTGCCGCTGCCGCTGAGGTCTCTGTCAAGCCGAAGAAATCCATGGCAAAGAAGCCTGCGCATAAGCCAAGATCTTCACCGTCAATGTCCTCACACTGCTCCTGCTCCTCCAAAGTCCTCAGCTGCTCCGACCAAATCCTCAGCACCTGTGCATCTTGCCACGTGCCAAAGGACTACATGCATCTCTATTGCCTCAGGAGCTTCAGCTAGTTCCTCAGCTGCACCAAATTCTTCAACAGGACCCTCTCTGCTGAAGACAAAGACCACTGCTGGACGAGGCTCTCGCCCAAGTCCTTACAAGAAGCAGGTCGCCTTCCAAGTGCCGTCTGAAGAAGACGAAGCTGATGATGAAGAACTTGCTGAAATCATCAAAGATAGGCAAGTCAGGGCCACTAGAGCCAAGGGCACAAATGTGCCTCTGCTTTTGGATCCAAAGTTGATCCTCGATTACATTGATCTCTGGCACAAGGACCCAAACACTCATATGCCTGACTTCAAGCTGACTCCTGGCCAAAGTCATATGCTGACTGCCTTCATCCAAGAAGACAAATGGAAATTTGAGAAGGCCAGGCAGCTCAAGAAAGCGCAGTACAGGAAGGAGAAATTCCTGAAGAACAACGTTGTCTCTATGACAACTGATGAACTTGTGAAGATCCAGTTTGAAATCAAAGTCCTCAGCGATGATTTCAATGCTTACTATGCTGATTGGAAAGGAGCCAATGTCAGGTTTGTTAAACTAACTGAGAAGTTCACCTCCAATGTTGCAGCCCCATTGCAACAAGAAATTCCTCAGGCTGAAGCATCTGCTCAGCCAACTGAAGAACATGCCAGCACCGCTAATGACATTCAGGCTGCTGAAGAAAATGTGAGTTCCAGGGCTGATGACTGCATTCCAGCCGCTGACGAAATTGCTAGGGCATCCACTAGTGGTGCGCCTGAAGAAAATGAAGAGGTCAGGGCAACTGCATCAGTTGTGCCTGAAGAAAATCAACCACATTCCTCTGCTCCTCCCGCGCCTACCCCAACTCCAATTCTTCCATCTGCATCAGATGTGAAGAAGACAAGGCTGCAGAGCATGCAGCAGTGAAGAAAAGGAAAGCATCAGCTCCTTCAGATTCTTCAGCATCGAAGAATATGAAGAAATTGACAAGCTCATTTGCTAATCCAATTGATGTTGTTCCTGTTTCCTCCATGCCATCAAAGGAAATCGTCCCTTTTGATGAAGAATATTTGATCCCTAGCGGATCTGATGAAGAAAATCCTTCTGCTGCTTCGTCAGAGCAGATGGATGAAGAAATTGAAGTGGATAAAATCCCTTCAACCCCCACAGTTTCATCGCCTATGCCTCAGTTTACTGCTGAAGAGGCCGGCGTTGAAGAAATAAAAGATGAAGACGTGGACATTGGCTGTACCACACCAGTGATGAATGATGACTTTTGGGAAAGTCAGCACCCCAACTCTCCACTCTTCACACCATTGCAACAAATTCCTCAGTCCCCAGCAACTACAGTTCAAATGGGATCTGATGAAGCTCATGAAGAAATTCCAGCCACTAGTGCTGAAGAAAATGAAAATGAAGACTTGAAGACCCAGGCTGCCACTGAAGAGGAACCAGAAATTCCTCAGCCTGAAGAACCTGAGATTGCGATTCCTGAGGTTGTAATGCAACTGACTGACACTTCTCTGCCCAAGCCAAAGGATCCATTCTCAAGGAAGCAAAAATTCAAGGCTAATGATTTCTTCGGCAAGCACGTATTCTTCACTAATTATAACCCCTATGACTCTGCTCGCATTAGGAAGAGGCGTTTCTGGACTGCCAGCCAGGCAAATTTTTATTCCTCAGTGCTGTTCAACAAAGACAAAGTCTTCGATCATGAGCACATTCCTCACGTGGATATGGAATCTCTGCCGTGCTTCGTGCCAGTCCTCAGTGTTCTTTACGACGCTGGACTGTTAAATTTCTGCACTGATATATGTGATTGGAATGAAGAGCTCATTCTTCAATTTTATGCAACTCTGCACATCACCGGAGACTCTGAAGATGTGAATTCATGGGTGCTGGACTGGATGTCTGAAAATACTCACTACAAGGCACCAACTACAGAATTGCTTCGTGCTTTGCCTCTCAGTCCTCCCCTTGAAGCTGCTCGTTGCATCTACAGTGAACCTGAGCTTACAGATCACTATATGCAAGTGCTGATGAAGCCATTGAAGCCAGGTCAGGCCCCAAGAACTAAATTCCTTGTGAAGGAATTGTTATATGTGCCTCGGACTGTCTATCGCATTCTGACGAAGACATTGAGTCCTATCAAGGGCCACGACTCGAATGAAGAAGAAGTCGTTGGCATCATGAAGAATCTGCTTTTCAATATCATTCATGGCGTTCTCATCAACTTCCATGATTTCTTCATGAGGACTCTCGCCAATGTCGCAATGTCACCGTTTGATTTGAAGCCTTATGCTTCGTGGATTATGAGATTCATCAGAACAAGGTCTTCACTCAACTACAAAGCTGATACACTGAACCATTGCAACTACTTGCCCCCGATTGAAGTCCTCAAACGGACATTCTCCTCAGCTGATGAAAAGGGCAAGGCTACTGCTGTAATTGATGAAGGCATTCATCCATTGGATGGTCAATTTTGCAAGGCTGCATCCTACTCCACCAATGATGACTCTGCCACCCATGACTCTGCCGCCAACGCAACCAAGCCAAATCCTCAAGGCACAGCTCCCAGGGTGATGACTGACCGTGAGCTTCTCCTCAGTCTTCACCAGAAGGTTGATCGCAATCACAAATGGGTCAAGTGTCAGTTTGGTTCAATTCTTCACAACATGACTGCTACCCACAATGTAGTGACGAAAAACCATTACTACCTTCATGAAACCCTCAACCGCACCTGGGCTGTTCTGTCGCACATTTATAGCGCAGAAGATCTGAAGCAAATGGGTCTCAAGGAGGACTTTGACTGGTCTGCACCTCCACCGAAGAAATACAAGAAGGTCAAGGTTCCGTCCCTGGTGGCCAGCTCCTATTCTTCATCGCGTGACACCGACGAGCATGAAGACTTGGACGACACTGCGGCAGGCCCTACATCAACAAACGACCCCAACAACGCTGGCGCTCCTTCATCAACTTGATATTCTTCAGGGGCGTTAGTGCTCATTTTTGAACCTTTTGGTCATTCGATGACAAAGGGGGAGAAATTTGAGTTAGTCTTCAAGCGGGTCTATCTATATGGGCGTTTTTTTTCTAAGTTACAACTCTCGTTCTTCGTTCTTCTGATGACTTTGTTGGATCGAGTTGTAAACTTAAACTCTATGGTGGCCTGATACTTTTGCTGTTTCTTCTGCATGCTTATTCCTCGTTAATGTTATTGCACGCATGCTGAATTACATCAGTCACCATATTTCATCATGCATTTCAAATTCTTCATATATTATGTCAAATGCGTGTATGAATTACAAGATATAGGGGGAGATCTCCATGATTCAACTCTTCAAGTGTGCATTGCTTCAAAAGCAAATTCCTCACTATGCACATCTTCAGGGGGAGTTCTTCTATATCTTGCAATCAAATTCCTCAATATCAGTATTTACACTTCATATGTTTATCCCCGTTGAAAACTTAACCTCTATTGTCATCAATCACCAAAAAGGGGGAGATTGTAAGTGCATCTAGTGCCCCTTAGTGATTTTGGTGTATTGAAGACTTATAGATTAAGGGACTAATGTGTTTATGAGTGTACATAGGTCTATAAGTCTATGAGGAGTTTGATATTTATAGAGAAAGTCGACCCCTAAAAATGAAGTTCTTCGACTGAAGACTTTGGATTTCTGAAGACTTTCCGAAGACTTTGAAAGTGAAGAAATTGGTGTGACCTTGAAGACTTGGTATTCATTTGAAGAACATGAAGCGTGAAGACTTTTGTGTTCGTAGTTTCATTTTCCCTTTCTTGAGTCATAGGAAACACCGTACTGTTAAAGGGGGTCTAGGAAATACTAAGGAAAAATTTCCATGTGATGCTCAACTCAAAATCCTACACCTACCAATCCCTTCGAGTGAAGCCATTGGAAATCTCATACAGTTCAGTCATATTCTTCAGTGACAGAGACGAAGTTCTTCTGGTCTCTAAGGAATTTGTTCCGACTAAGGAGTTAGGAATTCGCTAGTGCGGATTGCCTACACAGTGAGGAACATGATAGCCCTGAGGAATTTGATACTCAAATTTCCGACCGTTGCTGTGCTATGTGCCAGCTGTCCCAAAATATCTACCCACCTAACAGTCATATCACTGAAGGGCATTTATGTCTTATCATGCCGGGCTGCTCCCTAGGCTATAAATAGCCGCCCCTACAACCACTAGCTGGTTGGCTGCTCCGAGAGAAACTGACACTTGTCATTTGAGAGCATCCCATCCTCCGAGGACTTTGAGCGAAAATCATCAAGTGAGGAAAACCCAAACCCAAACACCTACAAACCCAAAGTGATTGAGCATCACTGAAGAGATTGATCCTGCGTGGATCCGACGCTTGTTACCTTTGAAGACTGTGCTTCTTCCAGACGGTTAGGCGTCATGGTCTAGAGCATCCAAGAGGAAATTGTGGATCGCCGAGTGACCGAGTTTGTGAAGGTTTGGAAGTCACCTGAAGACTTACCACGAGTGATTGGGCGAGGTCTGTGTGACCTTAGCTCAAGGAGAATACGGTGAGGACTGTGTGTCCGGGACTGTGTGTCCTCAGGTTTAAATACCTAGCCGCTCCAACCAGATGTACAACTGAGACAACAGTTGGAACTGGTCTACCAAATCATTGTCTTCACCAAGCCAACTGGTTCTATTTCCTCAACTCTTTCATTTCCTCATAACAGTGTTGTGCACTTGTTCATATATGTGTTTGAAGACTTTGACTGAAGACTTGCTCAATTTCCTCATTTCAATTTCTTCAGTCTGTTTGTCTTCATCCTGTGTTATCCTGTGTTACGCTTTCTGTACTCTGTGCTTGTCTTCATTTCATCATGATGACCATGCTTGTGTTCTGCTATGCATACTTTTTAGTACTTATTCCGCTGCAAGTAGTTCTACGCTAAGGAATTTCCTCACTGGCAAATTCCTCAGTGATGAATTCATAAAAATCGTCTATTCACCCCCCTCTAGTCGATATAATGCACTTTCACTGGCATTACATAGACAATATTCAGAACAAACTCTTAACACAGGAATATCTCAGCAGAGTAACTATTTACTTCTAAACTGAACACAGGAATAGGAAAAAACGATCGACGCTGCTCACAGCAAAGGGCGTCCCACTCAAAAATATCAAATGCATGTCTTCTGGCTAACATCAATGAGCAAATTTTGACAAGGTTTTCCAATTCCAATATATTAAACTAATGTCTTCTTGCTAACATCAATGATTAAACTTTGACAAGCTTTTCCGATTCAAAATATGTAAAGTCTATGATCGTGGAGTCCTGTCCTGGCTTCTTGTAGTTGTTTGGGCACTTTTTGCCCAGTGCACTCCATGTGCTGTAGATTTGCCTATGCTTTGTGCAGACTAGTCATGTCACCAGCGTCTAATAATACTCTGTAAAGCTTCTCGATCATTCCTTCTGTAATGTAGCGCAAACAGTGGCTACTTCTTTCTGCAAAGTGGAACGACCAACTGGACCCAGTAATGCAGTAGTTTACCTTAGACACATTGGCTCCTTTTGTGCAGTTCAACTAAAATCAAAGTCGGAATAAAACCGAGCTTTAATTTTGATATCCCTTTAAGCAACAATAGGTATAAGGGAAACAATTACTGAGAAATAACGGTTGATGACTTGTACTCCCAGAAGAAAAACATCTACTGATCTACCTTATCTTAATGGGAAACAAAGCAGGAGAGTAGCAATTCTCAATCAGTGTGATTCATTCATATTAACTAAGACATTATCTTAACAATGCCTTGTTTCAACATGTATAAAGAACGACAAAGCAGAAAAGTATCATTCCTAAAACAATGCGACTGATTCATTTTAACAGAGACATTATCTTAACAATACCTTGGTTAAAGATGTAGAAAGAACTACAAAGCAGGATAGTACCATTTGTAAAACGCTGTAACTGATATATAATAATAGAGACATTATCTGAACAATACATTTCTTAAACATGTACTCCGGCCGATCCCTAACAGAAATGGTACTCCCGCCGATCCCTAACAGAGTTTGTTGTAACAAAGCAATAAGCATCATGTCTAGGTTGGTACCATTTTTGTTCACTACTTAATGGGAAAAGAGAAAAATACAATAGCTTCAATTCAACATTTATTTAAAACAGTACCAATACAAGTAGCACAGCATCTCAAAACACACTGCACGATCATGTGGATGAAGGCAAGTACTAACCTGTCATGACGCACATAAGATCACCTAAGAATCTGCCAACACGAATAGGAATTCCAATCTTGTTTTGTGCAGTTGCACTGAAATCAAGCAAAGTCGCCGGTGTTACGTTTAAGTTTTCTTGGCAACAAATTGAATAGATATTCCTGTTTTAACCGAGGCAAAAAAGGAAACAATTACTGGCCAATAAAGGAGGATGAAACATGTGGCGACAAAAAGATGCATCTAACTTATCTTGATGGAAAACAAAGTAGGACATTAGCATTTCTAAAACGGTTGCATTGATTCATATTAACAGAGGCATTCTCTTAAAACAACATTCGTTAAGAATGTAATTTACTTTTAACAGTGGCATTGCTTCAATTTTCCAGCAACATTCTTAGATTAACAACAGCAAAATAGTTGTATGGGACATGACATGGGACATGGGACATGCCAGCACCATGTGCGTCCACACGTATAAATGGGTGATGCAGAGTATGTAGCCAAGCAGCATATCTGTGTTGGTCCCATATTTGTTCTCTTTGAAACTTTTTCCTATGTGGGCAGCAAATCTAGTCCTGCACAAACTACACGACCCCCAGTTTCTTTCCCTTTTCAACGAAGAGATCGGTTCCTTACAGATGTGTGTACTGGGTTACCCCCTTTTTCCCTTTTAGACCAACAAAGCGGCTGGATAGCTAGTCTATACTACTTTCCCTCCCTCCTTTCCTCATTGAACCACGTCCTAGATTCATGCTCCACCCCACCGCACCCTTCTTTCCTCTTTGAACCAAGACCTAGACTCGACTATAGAATCGAAAAAGATCTGCATGCAGCTAGAGCAATGACGGTTTCAAAGAAACTTATACCTTAGGGTCGTCGGGATGTGGCAAGGCGTGCGGCGGGAGGCCGGATCTGCCCACACTACGTAGGGTAGCGAGGAAGAAGGGGTCGGTGGCCCTCCCGCACAGGCGCTGGGTGAAAGAGAACAGTGCAGCCGGCAGTGGATTGCCTCCCTCGCCGAAGGCGATAGAGTGCACTACAAAAAAAAGACACATCCGTGACATTTTGGGCCGAACGAAATTTTTGTGTGTCATACTTATGACACTTCTATGACGATAATTGTGACAAAACCTGGTATCATCATAGATGTGGTGGGGTCCTACTTCTATGACAAAAAATCATGACAGAAAATGGGCTTTTCGTCCTGGGCGGGCCGGAGACGCAGCTGCATGACATTCTTTGGGCCATCCATGACGGAAAAAACCATGGTAGAAGCGAGGGCGAGGAAAATATCGGGGTGTTCCCGGTTATGGTGGGTGGTCGGGGCCGAGCGATGCGCGTTTCTCTCGTACTCGCACGCGCGTGGGTGCGAGGCGTTGGGCTCTAACTGAACCCGAGCGATTGCACTATAGGCTACACGTTACAGAACCCGAGCGATCGGTCGATGGCTGTTAACTGAACCCAATCGAGCGATTCATTCACTACTGCTGCTAACTGAAGCCGATCGATGCTGCCTCTAGATGAACAGTGAGCATTGCTGGGGGGGTTTGGATGAACAGTTCCCGGTGGGGGTGGATGAACAGGACCCCGTGGTGTTGCCTCTGGATGAACAGGACCCCGATCGATCGAGCCGGTTGGGGCTGGATGAACAGGACCCCGTGGAGGGCAGGATGAACAGGACCACCCCGTGGAGGGCAGGATGAACAGTGGACGGTGAAGGGCTGGATGAACAGTAGCCCGTGGAGGGGTGGTTGAACAGGAGCCCGTGGAGAGGGCTGGTTGAACATTAGCCGGTGGAGTAGCGCGCGGTGGAGGCTGGATGAACAGGAGCCCGTGGATGAACAGTCGCATGTGGAGGCTGGAGGAGGTCGACGGTGGATGAACAGTAGCCCGTGGAGGCTGGAGGGGGTCGACGGTGGAGATGAAGAGTATCCCGTGGAGTCCCGTTTTGCAGTACGCCACACCCCTCCCGACGAACAGGACCCCTGTTTCGACCGTAGCGCTCCAACACAAGTCTGTTTCCTCCATTTTGCGGTACGCCACATCCCTCCCGATCAACAGGACCCCCGTTTCGACCGTAGGAGGTCCGTTTCCTCCGTTTTGCGGTATGCCAGACCCCTCCCGAAGAACAGGATCCCGTTTCGAACGTGGCCGGTTGAACACAAGGCCGTTTCCTCCGTTCTATGGTACGCCAGGCCTCGTTTCCATCGGCTGTTCCATCCAAGCCCTCCCGATGAACACGACGACGCATTCCGTTCCAACCCAGCCGGTTGGCTCCCCATGAACACGACGACGACGTTGTTTCTCCGTTCCGACCCAGCCATGTACACGAACCCTGGCCGTACGTACGCGTGAGTAGGCGTTCGAGACCCCACCCGTATGTACGTACGTGGCCGTATTTGCTTTCTTGCACCCTGGCCGCTGTACGTACATGTACATGCTACGTGCTCGCCTCTGCTACGACACGTGCGCGCCTCTACATCGACCAGTATGTACGTACACGTTCGTGACCAGAATGACAACGCTATGTACACTTCGACCAGGTGGGTCCCGAATGTCAGGCACTTCCTTGCGTGCGAAGATGTAGCTGGTGGGTCCCAGCAGTTAGAGAGCGAATTGTTTTTTTTGCCCGGACGCACTTCCTTGCGTGCGAAGATGTAGCTGGTGGGTCCCAGCAGTCGGGGGAAATGTTTTTTTTGCGAAATACGGTGGCCCGTCCGGTGGGTCCCCGCTGTCAGGTGGAGGAATAATTATTTTGCGCGTAATAAGGAGGCACTTCCTTGCTGCAGCCATGGACCCAGTTGTCAGCCTCTCCACGTATAGTACTCTTCCGATGGAAGTCACTCCTTGACCACGTTGACCACGCTGCGCTGAGAGCACCAGGGCGATGGACGACGGCGAGGCCTAGGAAGGGGACGACGCGGAGCCGGGGAAGATGCGGCAGTGGAAGCCAGCGCGGAGAGGAGTACGAGGGTTCACTGGTTCGGCTGCGGTGTGAGGCTGCCGTCGCCACAGGGCCTGGCCAGCGGTGGGAATAGTAGGGGGTGGTGAGGCCTCCACGGCAGCACAGCCAGCCACGGGAGGCAGGAGCATGCGGCACGACCGGTGCTGCTATGGGCGGCTGGAGCAAGAAGACCAGAGGTTGAAGAAGCACTATGGCCGTTGGATGGACATCATACGGTCACTGGAGCTTGAATCGTTCATATTGACTAAGTTGACAAAGCACTCTGTCCCCGTCAAGTTAGTAGGCCCACAAGTCAGCCACCCACCAAGGTGGGTCCCAACTAGCAGGGGGAGTATTCATTTTTTTGTGCGTAATAAGGTGGCACTTCCGGTGGGTCCGATATGACAGCGGGGGGAACGTTTTTTCGCGAAATACAGTGGCCCGTCCGGTGGGTCCCAGCTGTCAGGGGGGAAACATTTTTTCGTCAAATACGATGGCCCGTCCGGTGGGTCCGTGCTGTCAGGTGGAGGAATAATTATTTTCCGCATAATAAGGAGGCACTTCCTTGCGGCTGCCGTGGACCCAGCTGTCAGCCTCTCCACATACAGTACTCTTCCGATGGAAGTCGTTCCTTGACCAGGTTGACCACGCTGCGTCGAGAGCACCAGGGCGGTGGACGACGACGAGGCCTAGGAAGGGGACGACGCGGAGCCGGGGAAGACGCGGCAGTGGATGCCCACGCGTAGAGGAGTACGAGGGTTCACTGGTTCGTTGTGGTGTGAGGCTGCCGTCGCCGTAGAATAACAGGGGGTGTGGGTGAGTAGAGGGATGGCCTGGCCAGCGGTGGGAGTAGTAGGGGGCGGTGAGGCCTGCGCCGCATCGCAGCCGGCCATGGGAGGCAGGAGCATGAGGCACGACCGGCGCTGGTTTGGGCGGCTGGAGCAAGAAGACCAGTGGTTGAAGAAGCACTACGGCCGTTGGATGGACATCGTACGGTCACTGGAGCTAGAATCGTGCATATTGACTAAGTTGACAAAGCCCTCCGTCCCTGTCAACTTAGTAGGCCCACAAGTCAGCCTGCCACTATACTGGGTCCCAGCTAGCAGGGGGAGTATTCATTTTTTTGTGCGTAATAAGGAGGCACTTCCTTGGGTGCGAAGATAAAGCTGGTGGGCCCAAGCTGTCAGCGGCAGTAACGTTTTTTCGCGAAATACAGAGGCCCTTTCGGTGGGTCCCAGATGTCAGGTGGAGGAATCATTATTTTGCGCGTAATAGGAGGCATTTCTTTGCGTGCGGCCGTGGACCCAGCTGTCAGCCTCTCCATGTATAGTCCACTTCAGATGCATGTCGGTCGTTGACCACGTTAACCAGGCCGCGCCGAGAGCACCAGGGCGGTGGACGACGGCGAGGCCTAGGAAGGGAACGACACAGAGGCAGGGAAGACTCGACAGTTGTTTCCCACGCGGAGGGGAGTACGACTGTACGAGGGTTTACTGGTTTGTCTGTCGTCGCCGGAGAATAAGAGCAGGTGTGGGTCAGTAGAGGGATGGCTAGGCCAGCGATGGGAGTACGGTGGGGCGGTGAGGCCTGCGCGGCAGCACAGCCGGCCGCGGGGAGGAGAGAGCAGGCAGTCCCGCCGGCGCTTGTTTGAGCGGCTGGAGCAGGAAGAGCAGAGATTGAAGAAGCACGACGGCCGTTGGATGGACATCCAACAGTCACTGCTTGTGCGTCAACCTTTTTTTAGGAAAGCCTCAAATCTGTGGAAAACATCATACAGCCCATCTGGCATTATTTCTAATAATTTACAGCCCATTTGCTAATTCTTAAGGTTTTTTTGGAGCCCATATTCTTTTTGTTAGCATTACAACCCATATTGTGGCCACGGTTAAAAAATTATACGAAATTTTGCATATTTCGGTGCGGTCCGAACTGTTTTTAATCCCGAAATTTCGAGTCACATTCAAACTGATTTTAAAAATAAATGTATATCAATATAAAATCCAACAAATTGTCCAGACATAAAATTCAATGCAATTTAAAATCTCAAAATGAAAAAAAGAAATTTGAAACTAATTGCCGGTTTGATGTGTTTTAAAAATGTACAACCCATTTCTCATTACTGATAGGCCATTTTCTTGGCTAGCCGAATGAAGCTCTCCTCATCTTGAAAGATTTGCAGCCCAACAGGCCTGACAAAGCGACTTCGTTGGCAAATCACAAAAATACTGGGCTGTGGCCGTGGACCCAGCTGTCAGCCTCTCCATGTACAGTACTCTTCCGATGGAAGTCGGTCGTTGACCACATTGACCACGCCGCGCCGAGAGCACCAAGGCGGTGGACGACGGCGAGGCCTAGGAAGGGGACAACGCAGAGCCGGGGAAGACGCGGTAGTGGATGCCCACGCGGAGAGGAGTACGAGGGTTCACTGGTTCGGCTGTGATGTGAGGCTGCCGTCGCTGCAGAATTATAGGGGGTGTGGGTGAGTAGAGGGATGCCCTGGCCAGCAGTGGGAGTAGTAGGGGCGGTGAGGCCTCCGCGGCATCACAGCCGGCCACGGGCGGCAGGAGCATGCGGCACGACCGGCGCTGGTTTGGGCGGCTGGAGCAAGAAGACCAGAGGTTGAAGAAGCACTACTGCCGTTGGATGAACATCGTACGGTAACTGGAGCTAGAATCGTTCATATTGACTAAGTTGACAAAGCCCTCCGTCCCCGTTGATACCTCTCCAACGTATCTATAATTTTTGATTGCTTCATGCTATATTATATTCTATTTTGGATGATTAATGGGCTTTGTTATACACTTTTATATTATTTTTGGGACTAACCTATTAACCGGAGGCCCAGCCCAAATTGCTGTTTTTTTGCCTATTTCAGAGTTTCGCAGAAAAAGAATATCAAACGGAGTCCAAACGGAATGAAACCTTCGGGAACGTGATTTTCAGAACAAACGTGATCCAGAGGACTTGTACCCTACGTCAAGAAAGCAACCAGGAGGGCACGGGGTAGGGGGCGCGCCTACCCCTCTGGGCGCGGCCTCCACCCTCGTGGGGCCCATGTTGCTCCACCGACGTACTTCTTCCTCCTATATATACCTACGTACCCCCAAACCAACAGAAGCATCCACGAAAACCTAATTCCACTGCCGCAACCTTCTGTACCCGTGAGATCCCATCTTGTGGCCTTTTCCGGCGTCCTGCCGGAGGTGGCATTGATCATGGAGGGCTTCTACATCAACACCATAGCCTCGCCGATGATGTGTGAGTAGTTTACCTCAGACCTTCGGGTCCATAGTTATTAGCTAGATGGCTTCTTCTCTCTCTTTGGATCTCAATACAAAGTTCTCCATGATTCTTGTGGAGATCTATTCGATGTAGTCTTCTTTTGCGGTGTGTTTGTTGAGACCAATGAATTGTGGGTTTATGATCAAGTTTATCTATGAACAATATTTGAATCTTCTCTGAATTCTGTTATGTATGATTGGTTATCTTTGCAAGTCTCTTCGAATTATCAGTTTGGTTTGGCCTACTAGATTGATCTTTCTTGCAATGGGAGAAGTGCTTAGCTTTGGGTTCAATCTTGCGGTGTCCTTTCCCAGTGACAGTAGGGGCAGCAAGGCACGTATTGTATTGTTGCCATCGAGGATAACAAGATGGGGTTTATATCATATTGCACGAGTTTATCTCTCTACATCATGTCATCTTACTTAAAGCGTTACTCTGTTCTTTTGAACTTAATACTCTAGATGCATGCTGGATAGAGGTCGATGTGTGGAGTAATAGTAGTAGATGCAGGCAGGAGTCGGTCTACTTGTCGCGGACATGTTGCCTATATACATGAGCATACCTAGATATTCTCATAACTATATTCAATTCTATCAATTGCTCAACAGTAATTTGTTCACCCACCGTAATACTTATGCTCTTGAGAGAAGCCACTAGTGAAACCTATGGCCCCCGGGTCTGTTTTCCATCATATTAATCTTCCAACACTTAGCTATTTTTATTGCCTTTTATTTTACTTTGCATATTTATTATAAAAATACCAAAAATATTATCTTATCATATCTATCAGATCTCACTTTCGTAAGTGACCGTGAAGGGATTGACAACCCCTTTATTGCATTGGTTGCGAGGTTTTTATTTATTTGTGTAGGTGCGAGGGACTTGAGCATGGCCTCCTACTGGATTGATACCTTGGTTCTGAAAAACCGAGGGAAATACTTACACTACTTTACTGCATCGCCCTTTCCTCTTCAAGGGAAAACCAACGCAGTGCTCAAGAGGTAGCAAGAAGGATTTCTGGCGCCGTTGCCCAGGAGGCTCACACCAAGTCAAGTCAAGATTTGATTTCCCGTCAACGAGCCATTTCTGGCGCCGTTGCCGGGGAGTCTACGCAAAAGTCAACATACCAAGTACCCATCACAACCTCTTATCTCTCGCATTACATTATTTGCCATTTGCCTCTCGTTTTCCTCTCCCCCACTTCACCCTTGCCATTTTATCCGCCCTCGCTTTTCCCGTTCGCCTCTTCTTCGCTTGCTTGTCGTTATGGCTAGTCCTCTATCTTCTCTGTTGTCTCCCAAGAATGAAGTTCTTAATTTTAAGCAAAGGGAGGGAGAAAATCTAAAAGACGCTTGGTATAGAATTTGCAATGCTCAAAATAGATCTACCAGGAAGCAATCTACTTCCGTTCTTCTCCGCAATTTTTATGTAGGCGCTACTCCTTGGTACAGATATATTCTTGACACCATTACCGGAGGGAATTTCTTGGGTAGCCATACTTTTGATTCTTATAATGCTATGATAGATTTGTTTGGCTCACCACCTCTTTTGGTTAATGGAACTATGTTAACTTTGGAGCATGTAATGCAAAGAGTTGAAATTATTGAAAATAAAGTTGCTACCGTAGAGTTAATTGAAAATTTGGATAAAAAGATCCACAACCAAATTACCCAATATGGATCTAAAGTATTAGTCACTTTGAAAAATATTAAGGAGAAGGAACCCATAGTTGATGAAAGAATAAATCAGGATTCCACTAGAATCGATAAACTTGAGGGTATCATTACCAACTTGGGGACCGCCTTTTCTTCCGTAAAGAATACTACAAGTCCTCGAACTAAAATTGCCAAGCTTTTTTATGTTCCTAAAAATAAGGGTGAATCCTCTAGTAAGGAAAATGCGGATCTGAAATCAATAAGTGTTCATCCCAATCTTTTTGCTATCATTAAGGAACCGTTTGTTGCAAATGATTTTCTTGATTTTGTGCCTAGAAGTTTGATAATTAATAGAAAGAAAGACACCCCTAAGGGTGATAGGTGTCTTATTGAAGAATTGCCTACCAAAGATGGCAATACCTAGATATATCCTTGCTTTTATGCCTAGCTAGGGGCGTTAAACGATAGCGCTTGTTGGGAGGCAACCCAACCTTTTTTTTGCTTTTTGCTTCTGTTTAGGAATAAATCTTTGATCTAGCCTCTGGTTAGATTTGTTTTTATGTTTTAATTAGTATTTGTGCCAAGTTAAACCTATAGGATCTTCTTGGATGATAGTTATTTGATCTTGCTGAAAATTCCAGAAACTTTCTGTTCACAAAAATAATTGTTAAAAATCACCAGAACGTGATAAAATATTGATTCCAATTGCTGCTGATCAATACAAATTGTCTAGGTCGTCCTATTTTGGCAGAAGTTTTTGGAGTTCCAGAAGTTTGCGTTAGTTACAGATTACTACAAACTGTTCTGTTTTTGACAGATTCTGTTTTTCGTGTGTTGTTTGCTTATTTTGATGAATCTATGGCTAGTAAAATAGTTTATAAACCATAGAGAAGTTGGAATACAGTAGGTTTAACACCAATATAAATAAAGAATGAGTTCATTACAGTACCTTGAAGTGGTGTTTTGTTTTCTTTCGCTAACGGAGCTCACGAGATTTTCTGTTAAGTCTTGTGTTGTGAAGTTTTCAAGTTTTGGGTAAAAGATTTGATAGATTATGGAACAAGGAGTGGCAAGAGCCTAAGCTTGGGGATGCCCATGGCACCCCAAGATAATCTAAGGACACCAAAAAGCAAAAGCTTAGGGATGCCCAGGAAGGCATCCTCTCTTTCGTCTACTTCCATCGGTAACTTTACTTGGAGCTATATTTTTATTCGCCACATGATAAGTGTTTTGCTTGGAGCGTCTTGTATGATTTGAGTCCTTGCTTTTTAGTTTACCACAATCATCTTTGCTGTACACACCTTTTGAGAGAAACACACATGATTCGGAATTTATTAGAATACTCTATGCGCTTCACTTATATCTTTTGAGCTATATAGTTTTTGCTCTAGTGCTTCACTTACATCTTTTAGAGCACGGCGGTGGATTTGTTTTATAGAAACGATTATTCTCTCATGCTTCACTTATATTATTTTGAGAGTCTTAAACAGCATGGTAATTTGCTTAAATAGGAAAATTAATCATAATATGCTAAGTATTCAAGACTAGTAAAAAAACTTTCTTATGAGTGTGCTGAATACTAAGAGAAGTTTGATGATTGATGATTGTTTTGAGATATGGAGGTAGTGATATTAAAGTTGTGCTAGTTGAGCAGTTGTGAAATTGAGAAATACTTGTGTTGAAGTTTGCAAGTCCCGTTGCATGCACGTATGGTAAACGTTATGTAACAAATTTGAAACATGAGGTGTTCTTTGATTGTCTTCCTTATGAGTGGCGGTCGGGGACGAGCGATGGTCTTTTCCTACCAATCTATCCCCCTAGGAGCATGTGTGTAGTGCTTGGTTTTTGATGACTTGTAGATTTTTGCAATAAGTATGTGAGTTCTTTATGACTAATGTTGAGTTCATGGATTATACGCACTCTTACCCTTCCATCATTGCTAGCCTCTTTGGTACCGTGCATTGGCCTTTCTCACATTGAGAGTTGGTGCAAACTTCGCCGGTGCATCCAAACCCCATGATATGATACGCTCTTTCACACATAAACCTCCTTATATCTTCCTCAAAACAGCCACCATACCTACCTATTATGGCCTTTCCATAGCCATTCCGAGATATATTGCCATGCAACTTTCCACCGTTCCGTTTATCATGACACGTTCATCATTGTCATATTGCTTTGCATGATCATGTAGTTGACATTGTATTTGTGGCAAAGCCACCGTTCATAATTTTTCATACATGTCACTCTTGATTCATTGTTATCCCGGTCTACCGCCGGAGGCATTCATATAGAGTCATACTTTGTTCTAGTATCGACTTGTAATCATTGAGTTGTAAATAAATAGAAGTGTGATGATCATCATTCATAGAGCATTGTCCCAAAAAAAGAAAAAAAAAAGAAAGGCAAAAAAAGAAGACCCAAAAAGGGGACAATGCTACTATCTTTTTTTTACACTTGTTCTTCAAAGTAGCACCATGATTTTCATGATAGATAGTCTCTTGTTTTCTCACTTTCATATACTAGTGGGAATTTTTCATTATAGAACTTGGCTTGTATATTCCAACAATGGGCTTCCTCAAATGCCCTAGGTCTTCGTAAGCAAGCAAGTTGGATGCACACCCACTTAGCTTCTTTGGTTGAGCTTTCATACATTTACAGCTCTAGTGCATCCGTTGCATGGCAATCCCTACTCCTTGCATTAACATCAATCGATGGACATCTCCATAGCCCGTTGATTAGCCGCGTTGATGTGAGACTTTCTCCTTTTTTGTCTTCTCAACATAACCCCCATCATTATATTCTATTCCACCCATAGTGCTATATCTATGGCTCACACTCATGTATTGCGTGAAGGTTGAAAAAGTTTGAGATTACAAAAGTATGAAACAATTGCTTGGCTTGTCATCGGGGTTGTGCATGACGAGAGCATTCTTGTGTGACCAAAATGGAGCATGACTGAACTATATAATTTTGTAGGGATGAACTTTCTTTGGCCATGTTATTTTGAGAAGACATAATTGCTTAGTTAGTATGCTTGAAGTATTATTGCTTTTATGCCAACATTAAACTTTTATCTTGAATCTTTCGGATCTGAATATTCATACCACAATTAAGAGGGTTACATTAAAAAATTATGCCAAGTAGCATTCCGCATCAAAAATTCTGTTTTTATCATTTACCTACTCGAGGACGAGCAGGAATTAAGCTTGGGGATGCTTGATACGTCTCCAACGTATCTATAATTTTTGATTGCTTCATGCTATATTATATTTTGTTTTGGATGATTAATGGGCTTTGTTATACACTTTTATATTATTTTTGGGACTAACCTATTAACCGGAGGCCCAGCCCAAATTGCTGTTTTTTGCCTATTTAAGAGTTTCGCAGAAAAAGAATATCTAACGGAGTCCAAACGGAACGAAACCTTCGGCAATGTGATTTTCGGAACAAACGTGATCCAGAGGACTTGGACCCTACGTCAAGAAAGCAACCAGGAGGGCACGAGGTAGGGGGGCACGCCTACCCCGCTGGGCGCGCCCTCCACCCTCGTGGGCTCCATGTTGCTCCACCGACGTACTTCTTCCTCCTATATATACCTACGTACCCCCAAACCAACAGAAGCATCCACGAAAACCTAATTCCACCGCCGCAACCTTCTGTACCCGTGAGATCCCATCTTGGGGCCTTTTCTGGCGTCCTGCCGGAGGGGGCATTGATCACGGAGGGCTTCTACATCAACACCATAGCCTCTCCGATGATGTGTGAGTAGTTTACCTCAGACCTTCGGGTCCATAGTTATTAGCTAGATGGCTTCTTCTCTCTCTTTGGATCTCAATACAAAGTTCTCCATGATTCTCGTGGAGATCTATTCGATGTAATCTTCTTTTGCGGTGTGTTTGTTGAGACCGATGAATTGTGGGTTTATGATCAAGTTTATCTATGAACAATATTTGGATCTTCTCTGAATTCTTTTATGTATGATTGGTTATCTTTGCAAGTCTCTTTGAATTATCAGTTTGGTTTGGCCTACTAGATTGATCTTTCTTGCAATTGGAGAAGTGCTTAGCTTTGGGTTCAATCTTGCGGTGTCCTTTCCCAGTGACAGTAGGGGCAGCTAGGCACGTATTATATTGTTGCTATCGAGGATAACAAGCTGGGGTTTATATCATATTGCATGAGTTTATCTCTCTACATCATGTCATCTTACTTAAAGCGTTACTCTGTTCTTTTGAACTTAATACTCTAGATGCATGCTGGATAGCGGTCGATGTGTGGAGTAATAGTAGTAGATGCAGGCAGGAGTCGGTATACTTGTCGCGGATGTGATGCCGATATACATGATCATACCTAGATATTCTCATAACTATGCTCAATTATATCAATTGCTCAACAGTAATTTGTTCACCCACCGTAATACTTATGCTCTTTAGAGAAGCCACTAGTGAAACCTATGGCCCCGGTTCTATTTTCTATCATATTAATCTTCCAACACTTAGCTATTTTTATTGCCTTTTATTTTACTTTGCATCTTTATTATAAAAATACCAAAAATATTAGCTTATCATATCGATCAGATCTCACTTTCGTAAGTGACCGTGAAGGGATTAACAACCCCTTTATTGCGTTGGTTGCGAGGTTTTTATTTGTTTGTGTAGGTGTGAGGGACTTGAGCATGGTCTCCTACTGGATTGATACCTTCGTTCTCAAAAACTAAGGGAAATACTTACGCTACTTTACTGCATCACCCTTTCCTCTTCAAGGGAAAACCAAGGCAGTGCTCAAGAGGTAGCACCCGTCAACTTGGTAGGCCCACAAGTCAGCCTCCCACGATGCTGGGTTCCAGCTGGCAGGAGGAGTATTCATTTTTTGTGCGTAATAAGGAGGCACTTCCTTGCGTGCGAAGATAGCTGGTGGGTCCGACCTGTTAGCGGGGGCACGTTTTTTTTCGCGAAATACAGAGGCCCTTCCGGTGGGTCCCAGATGTCAGGTGGAGGAATCAAAGACTTGAGAAGGCGTACAGAACAAGCTAGTGTACCTGTAAAGAGACGTTGCTGAGTTTTAGAAAAAAAGAGAGACGTGCTCCTGTAGCTAGTTCGAATCCAAACCTAGACTATGACTATATATGGTGCTATGCTACTCTGCAAGTAATGAAACTGACATATCCAACATTCGCTTCTCCTCTTCTCTACTTACTGTGCCTAGCATCAGAAGCTCTGGCCGCAGCAACCATGTCCGCTGGCTGCTCGTCCACCTGCTCTTCAGCAGGCAACAACCAAATATGCGCCAAGTCGCCACCTGTACCATCGCCTGTGGGTCTCATCACACCCCCGCCGGCATGCGCACCGTAGCCGGTTGCTCATTGCAACCCGCTGCTGTTGGTGTGGTGCCACTGCTGCAAATCACGCAGAGTCATCCGTCGCGTCTCAACCACAATCCTCAACCCTGCCGAGTCTTCTACAAATGCCCGAATCATGGGGTAATAATATGTTTAAGTGTTGTTCTGCTGCTTTCAGTTGCTGATTTTTTTAATAGTTTGGTTGATGATCTTCCAATTTGATTCATGTAGAAAAGGGAAGATTCGTGTGATTTGTCCTTCTGGGAAGTTGCTGATGTGGGGGAGTGCAACTACGCTGATTATTTGGTTAGCCGAGGAATCCACCAATACCAGCAGGTTGGGGTGTTGGACAAGTAACTGAAGGAACGACAGAAGAGGAAGATGCAGAGCAGAAGGTTAAAGATGCAGTTCCTCTGGTCATGGCCAAGCAACAACTGCTGAACGGCCTTGACAACAATGAGGAGATGAAAGAGCTTGTGAAGATAATGGGCAAAATCGATGTGCTCTGTAGGATGATTGTCTCTTTATTTACAGTGTATGTAGCACTCGTGATGTATTCAGTGGCTATGACATGAGCACTTTGCTGAAACTAGTAATGAATGAAACCTGTGTAGCAGGCTGGGCGTAGTTTTGTGAACATCTAATGATTTCTATTAACGGAAATCAGGGAGTATCCCCTTTTGCTCATAAATAATTAAATAGCAGAGGCCCTTTTGGTAATAAATAAATAAATTAGCAGAGGCCCTGTCGGGTCAGCTTTGTTCTCATTCGAAGATGTCGAGCAAATTGCAGTCCAACATCAAACTATGTCATCAAATTCAAGTTTCACAGCCAAATATGAGTACAACTAAGCAACAATGTCATCATGTTTTAGTCATCATACAATCACCAAACACAAATCAGCATACATAACAAGTGATGTTCTCACAGGAAAACACTAAACAACATGTTCATCAGGTTTCGGTTGTCATAGCAAACACAATTTCACATAGTAGATGAAAAACGTCTTCTGACAAGCAAATGCGACAAAAGCAATGTAATCATCATCCGCAGCAGCAGCATCAACATCTTCGCCATGTGTATCAGTCTGAATCGTAATTCCCCATGATGTCATCTTCTTCTTCGTCCTCAATGTCCTCGAACGTTGACTTCTTCTTGATCAACTCTTGTATGTCCACAGGACGACATGCAATCTTTTCGCCGGCGTCATTGATGTGATGGTTCTCAAAGATATTAGGAACATATGTGTTATCTTGTACATTAGGAGCAGTGTAAGCATCATCTTGTGGTGCAACTTCATTAAACGAATTCCTCTGCTCAAACCTTAGCAATACTCTCCAGTCATCGCTACGTGCAAATGTGTCTTCCAAGAAAAATATCTGTGTTGCTTGATTTTCCAAAATAAAAGGCTCGTTGGTTTGGTACGCTGCCTTGAGATTGATGGATTTGAAATAATCATCAGCTCTGGGTTTTGCGATCCTGGAAAACAGGTTATACCAACGACAGCACAACAGAACCACACACCGATGATCCTCGAACTGGAGATATACTGCAACTGAACAATGTCTGTTATGTTAGCATACATTTTAGTTGTCTCTTTGTCATATGTATCCGTGCTCATGATGTCACTATTTTGTGTCTTCCTGCCTTCGTCTCATGCAAGGGTGTTGTAGCGCACATCTCCAACAACGCAAGATTCATAATGTATTACCCGAGTATCAGGACCCATTGCTAGTGGGTAAAGGGCATCATCAACTACCTGCCCATCCTCCCGCATCTTCTTAACCTATGGTTAGAAAATAGACAAGCTGATCATCTTATGTACTCAATATATTAAAAAAAACTGATAGTGCAATTCAAAAGCTTACATGGCTCTTGAACCATTTCGCAAATCCTGCCATAACCAGTTTGTCAATGTTTCTTGGATTTTGCGGTAGTAACTCCTTTTTGTAGATGCTGCACAACATAGTGATCGCGTCAAACATCTAAATATATAAGAATGTGCTGCAAGTTTAGTAGATTATGATGTATAAGCTGCAGTACTTAGCACTTACTTGATATAAGGTAGTATCTCAGGACAGTTATTCAACACATACCAAACCATTTTGTCCAAATCTTTAGGTTTGTCCTCTTATCGACTCTTCCCTGTAACTCGAATAGAATAATCGAAAACATTGAGCCCGGGATTGTCTTCATCCACATCTTTGCTAAGCTGATCAGCTGTTTCAATGTATTTTGAGCAGAATGTCAACGCTTCTGTAGCAATGTAGGCCTCTGTAATGGAACCCTCAGGTCTAGCTCTGTTCCTAACATAGCCCTTGAAAGTGCCTAGCCGCCTTTCAATAGGGTACATCCAGCCATACTGTACTGGACCTCTAAGTAGTGCCTCATCAGGTAGATGAACAGCCAAATGCACCATCACATCAAAGAAGGCTGGAGGATATATCTTCTCAAGGTCGCATAGGATAGTTGGTATCTTGTCTCTAAGACGCTCGAAAGCATCTATCCTGATATTTCTACTACAGAGTTCCGTGAAGAATTGTCCCAATTCTGCAACTGCTCTGTATAAGTCAGGGCTGCCTAATCCTCTAAGGATGATAGGTAAAACCCTTTGAAGTAGGACGTGGCAGCCATGAGTTTTCGACCCTTGTACCTTGTTTCCATCTGCACTGACTCTCCTTTCAGGGTTGGAAGCAAATCCATGTGGGAATCTCACACGTGAGAGGACCTCGCAGAATTCTTTTCTTTTTACCTTGTCCAAGATGTACACAACTGGTGCCATATCCCGTGGTTTACCTTCATCTTGCACCTGCAAATCCTGTCTCATACCCAGGTGTGTCAAATCAATCCTAGATTTTAAGGTATCTTTCATCTTACCTTCAATATTAAGAAGTGTGCCGATAATGCTGTCACATATATTTTTCTTGATGTGCATCACATCAAGATTATGCCGCAGATCCAAATCTTTCCAATACTCCAAGTCCCACAAAGTGGACCTGCGGGTAAACAATAATCCCTCTTCTGCCCTGCTACGCTTCCTTTTCCCGCTACCATTATCAGGATGGTTTCCTGGTGTAATATGCCTGACCTTCTCTAATTCCACTTGCAACTCATCGGCGGTGAGCCTCTTTGGCGCATCACGGTTTTAATGCTTTGCATTGAACACATGTCTTCCCTATTTTCTAGGATGCGGCTTGTCCTTGGCAAGGAATCGGCGGTGTCCAATGTAACAGATCTTGCTAAGTATTGCGTATGACAGCGGATTCCTGTCACAGCGAACACATGCATTGTAACCATGTGTCGTTCACCCTGACATAGTTCCCAAAGCTGGATAATCATGGATGCACCAAATTATAACAGCACGCAGAAAGAAATCAGCTGGTGGGCTGCTATATAGATCTCGAGTGAGAACACCCCTCCATAGTTGTTGAAGTTCCTCCACAAGAGGCTCCATGAACAAATCAAAATCCTTTCCAGTACTTTTTGGACCTGGGATGAGCAAGGCCATCTTGTAGTTTGATTCCTTGGTGCAGACATTTGGAGGCATGTTGTAAGGGATAACAAGCACTGGCCACATGCTATATGTGGCGCTCTGGTGGCGAAATGGGTTAAATCCATCTGAAGCTAAGCCAAGTCTAATGTTTCTCGGGTTAGCAGCAAACTTTTCGTGCTTCTGATTGAAGCTTTTCCACTCACTACCATGCAATGGATGGGTCATTACATTCTGATCTCTGTACTCCTGGTTCCTAGAATGCCACAGTACATCCTCTCTTGTTTCAGCATCATAAAACAACCTCTGCAATCTTGGTGTAATTGGAAAATGTCTCAGAACATTATGAGGAATCCACTTCACAGCATCGCCATCTTTCCATCTTGATGATTTGCATTTCAGGCATTCACTTAAGTTGGCATAATCCTTCCAGAACAGAACACAATTATTCTTACAAATATGGATCATATCATGTCCAATTCCAACTGCACAAAGGAAATTCTTCATTTTACTGTAGGTGTGTGGCAGCTCAGACGCATCTGGGAAAGCTTTGCGGAAAGCAGCCAACATCGCATCGAATGATTTGTTGGTCATCCGCTCAGATGTCTTCACCTGAAGAAAGGTGACCATAGCTGAGAATACTGACAACTTATTTCCTGGGGTGACACCCACGTTGCATTGTTCCAACATGCGGGCCCACCGTTTTTCTTCTGCAGGTGAAAGTTCACGGAATGCACGAGCATTTCGTAGCATTGTTTCAATGTTGGTCAAACTCACTGGCTCCGCCACCACCTCCTCCTCCTCCTCTTCCACCTGAGCATCAGGAAGATCAAGATGGTGATCTGCTGCTTCCACGTAGCCAATAACATGGACGTTCACAGCTTCACCATGATGAACCCACCTAGTATATGTGACCGACATCCCATACAAGTGTAGATGATTTTGCACAATTGACTGGGGTCTTGTAACTGAATTCATACAACTGCTACACGGGCAGAGCACATCTGATTTCGGACCACCGTACTCAGCTCTAATAAAGTTCATGAAGTTTTCAACCCCCTCGACATATGCAGCGGAGAATCTTCGAGCAGAAGTTATCCAAGTCCTGTCCATCTGTTAGACATACAAATTAGTTCTTCTACTAGATATTACAGGAAAAACATATATGCTTTTTTATGAAGTCCAGAAGAAAATACCTAGGTCGATGTCTAAAGCTATGGAAAGATATTTGGACGAGCAGATCTAAGTAACAAAATATATGTAAAGCTAATTCAGCAAACAGATTTGAGTGCTAAATTATGGCAGGCTGTTTCAGCAGTCAATGAGGCCAAGCACACAGCCATCGAACTATCGAAGGCCATCGCAGCAACAAAGATCGAGTATAAAACGGTGTAGAGCTATTTCACCTAACAGATTGGCTACTAGACCATGGCAATCTACGTCACAATAAATATATGGCAGGATATTTTAGCAACTAATCGGCCTTGGCATGCCATCTCAGCTAAGCAGATTGAGTGCAGAACAGGGCAAGGAAGCTTCTTAAGCAGAGCATATTGACTGTAAAATACTTCGGCAAACAGTGAGATTAACAGCGTCTATAAGCTAACATTCAGCGCTACACTGACATGCACGGGGCCTCAGTCTAGAATGCGCGTACCGTGGGAGAAGCTGACCGCCGTGCGTCTCCACACAAACGTTGCCAGCGGCGGCGGCGCTGACCGCCGTGCGCCTCCACAAGAACATCGCCAGCGGTGGCGGCGCGGCTAGAGGATGGTAGTCTACGAGAGCGTACTGTGGGAGCGAGAGGATCGCCGTGCGTCCCCTTGACGAACCGCGGCGCCGGCATATCAGCGTGGCGGGGAGGGCGGCTTTGGCGGAGCGAATGGAGTGGAGGGGGACCGGGGGGGGGGGGGGAGGGGGTTTGGGGAATATTATTGGCTAGTTGGCCGAAGGGCGGTTGAATCTAGGATTTGGGGGGAATTTTTGGGTGGGGGGGCGGGGAGGATTTTCGCGCGGTGTGCGGGGGGAGTTTGGCGCATGGTCGGTTTCTCCAAGTGCAGTCCCACGTGTCAGTGAAGAGGCAATCCAAAGTGCGTTCCGTTTGCGTGAGCCGTGTGCAGGACCGAATGTGTGTGGGGTGCAATGAGACCGCGACAGGGGTGTTGCGAGTGTACCGCCTTTTTTTCCTTTTAAACTAGGTGCTTCGCCCCCTCAAAAAAAACTTGTTGCTTCGCGTGATCCATCGATACTACTACTATTAATCCGGTAATCCCGACTAAAACGGCGCGGCCGGGTCTTTTCCCGCGCGATATGCTGGGAGGTTGGCTTAGTTGGTTTTTTTAGGACAAGTAATGCTACACCTACGTAGTCCCAGTTACGTAATAAACATAATGTGAAACGTGCGAGCTTTTGATTGAAGATTGGGGGGAGGGAGGGGCCCACCACCATGAAAATTAGGGGAGGAGAGAGAGAGGCAATTTACGTTAACCCTTTCATAGGTTCCCGTAGATGTGAAATGCGTGAATGTGCATTTGCAGATAAGGCCTTCCCTCGTTCATCCTTTTCTCCCACAAGATCTTGATCTTCCGTGCAACGCATGGGCATCTTGCTAGTACTCCTACAATATACTATATTATTGTGAAAGTTCATATACACCGGCCGAGATTAATGCAAACACGGCAGAATATACGTCCTCCATCCGCGATCTCCATGTACGGGGGCGGGGTTCAAGACCCATGAAGTGAAGGTGCGGTCTCCGGCGAGGAAAAGTAGAACACATGAGACAGACTAGCCAGTTGGCACACCATGCCCTACTCATCCTCGGAGGAGTCCCCGACCTCGGCGGTGCCAGACGTTGGACGGCGGCAAGTAGGATGCGTGGCTGACGGTGCTCCCGTCGTCGGCCGCCAGCGTGGCCACCGCTTGTGCGGCGACTTGAGCGAGGGCGGCGACCTCGAGCTCCATCCCCGAAGACAAGCTCTCCCACAGAGCGTTTGCACTTGCGGTCATGGCGGACGTGGTGCCAGGTAGGAGGACGATGCGGTATGGTGTGGAGGTTAGCTGGGCGTTGCCGCTTTAAGTAGCGCATTCCGGTGAGGCCAAGCGTCCTGGTGCGTCATTAAGTCGCTGGAGTTGGTTCCTCGGGCACCGAGCCTCTTAACAACGGCATACGGATGGACGACATGAATGCGGGCAGCTGGCGCCGGCTGGGAACGCACCACGCGACGGCGCGAGGGACGAGGGTTTTCGTGTGCCCGGGTAGTCAGCTGTGGCCGTGGCAACGTTGGAGATGCCCTTTGCTCACATGCGTTCGACGCATGTCATTGAGAAAGCAAGACGACCCGGCATGGTCTCAGGTCCTGAGGATGCAGTTGGCCGCGCTACACCACTCCGCGGATGCGTCCCGGCGCCCCGTGCATCCTCGACGAGCCGGGTGTTGGGATGTGTTTGGATTGTGGCCAAAGTGCACCTTACCAAAATTTGGTCATGACCCAAAGATTGGTCTTTGTATGGATGGTTGCCATTTATTTTGGCATGCCAATGAACTCTAGCCAACTCTAGTTCATTTTTCTTGCCGATGTCGACCAAATCATGGGCAACCAAAACCTCAACCAAAATTTTGGCCACCCAATGCTTTGATGGGGCAACCTTGGGCACAAACCAAACATACTGTTGGTTGTGCCACAGCACTAACACCACCCTCGGCACACTGAAACCGACCGTGTCTAGCGACGATGAGCGTGTCGCTCACCGCGGTCGCCGTGTCCAGAGGCGGTGCTGGAGCTGCGCCACGTTGTTGGCCCCCACGACCCACATGCACGGTTGCCGGTGGCGAGGAGGTCGTGGGCTAGCTCCTCCATTGGACTAGTTTGCGCTACGTCGTCCCGACAGGTGTGCCCCACATGTTGGTTTCCCTGTTTTCCCAGCCATATTCAAGCGTCAGTGCTCCGCGTTGCGCATTAGTCCTTTCAGTATGTAGGCCAAGCGAGACAATTTATTGTTTATTTGAGCCGTTCAAGTATAATCATGTGGCATTTGCTTATTTCTCATTCCTCTCCAACGCTCTTCTCCATCGATCATGTCGCCCTCCAGTCGAGTCCATCCTCCCGCATGCCTCATTTGAACATTCCGCCGAGTATCATTCGCATGTGGGCCTAGACCATGCTTGTATTTCCAATGTTTATTTGTAATTTGTCCGACATGCATACAAACAAACGGTTCGTTTGAAGTTTCACTTTGCATCCACTACGTGTCACTTCGTGTCTTAGTTTTGACATCCCATTTGGTTCATGGTTCATGCCCCGACACATGTTGACGAGATCGATTGATGTTCAGAGATGAATTGCGTGTCGTGCAAGGAGATAAAGGTTTGGTCTGTTGCTATGATAGAAATGACCCGCGGGGGGGGGGGGGTCTCTGTGGGGATCAGAGGGAGTATATTGTACGTTCATAAGCGAAACGAACGTATTGTACCCACCCTAGTCCTCTTTCAATCGATCTCCGGACCCCGAGATGAAATCGAGAGAGAACGAGTGGGGGCATGTGTGATACCTAAGGCGGATTCAAAATTTTGAACCGGTGATCATAGCATCCGCAAATCATATATAAAGGGTATTCAATGTTTGTTTCATTTTTGAACGTACAATATACTACCTCCTATCCTTTCTAGTTTACATATAAGTTTTATGTGTAGTCAAAGTATCTCTACTTTGATAAAAAAAAGTATCAACATTCAACAAACGCCCAATCAATATTGTTAGATTCATACGTACTCCTAGATTTGTACTCGAGATGGTTTCCAATTTGTTTTCAACCACGTGAATGTGCTTGTTCTCGCGCACTCTTCCTACTAGGATTTCGCCACGTATAGCCAGTCCAATAGTAACTTCTTTTAAGCTCCCTGTCCAATAGTACTAGTGGAGTACTGATAACATCTATACTAGAGTATGCAGTGCTCATAGTTGTACTCCCTCCTTCCATTTATATAGGTCCTATGTGGAGGAGAGAGATGTGAAAAAGTAAGGGGAGTGAGCTCTCATGCAAGAGCCTAGCTATATACGCATTCCTAGTTAAATACATATAATAAATATGAAGAAAGAGATGGAGAGGAGATGGAAAAAAATACTAATACAATAGCCAACCTTATAATTTTTTTTGCGGGACATAGCCAACCTTATAGCCCACACTACTGTATGAGTGCATATAATAGATGATGGCTATAGATGACATGGCAGTTCCTTATAGCCATCGACTGGCTATATTGTTAACCATGCTCTAATGCGTTTTTCAAAACCGCATTTGACTATTGACAAGATTAATAGTACATGAGGTGTATAATGTGAAAATTATATCATTGGAAGCTCCTTTCACTTACGTATCCCTGCCTTACCCTCCCTTTCGGTCACTTACTGGCGGACCCCATGCTTGCTAGGCCCTGCATGTCAGTTACTCAATGGGTTCGGCCACGTCAGGGGATCCTCATCCGTAGTATACTCCCTCTGTTTTCATTTACTCCACATAAAATGACGCGGGCGGGGCAGGGGGAGGGACGTCGGTTTGCTCTCAACTGCGGTCCCACAAGCGAGCGAAAATGCAAGACGAAGCGCGTTCCATTTGGTGAGCGGCGTGGAGGGTCCAGCATGCCGGGCTGCAATGCGAACGTGACAAGAGCGATGTACAGTCAAAACCGATTGACCGGTCGTCACCGGAACCACTATTCACACCAGAACCTTCGCTGCTCGGCCTACGCCAGCCACTGCCCTAAAACCACACCTAATCTCCAGCCCCTTCCCCCACCTTTCGATCCCCTAGCCCGCATCAAGCGTCCCCTAGTTCTCCGGAAAGCCATGGTGCGCCGCAAGATCACGTACTACAAGATGCTGACGCCGGAGCGCCGCGCAGAAATCGCGGCGGCGGTCGGCGCCAGAGACCTCCGTTCCCAAGCTCGCTTTGCGGCGGGCCAATCCCCGAATTCTCTGGAGCCAAGCTACGAGGAGGAGGAAGCCGATCCAATGTTCATGGCGGAGGTCGCGGCGCAGAAGGCCCCCGATGGGTATGAGACGATGGACATCGACTTCGTGCCGGCGTCCGAGTCCCCCATGGTGCAGGTGGACCAGTGGTTCAACCTGGCGATACTAAAGGAGGACCGGGAGGCAGAGGCTCAACTCGACGTGGAGCGCGCGCATGCCGGTGCCATCGAGGCTCTCCTGCAGGCGGAACCGGATGTCGTGGATGTGAATCGGGCGGCGGAGGCTCAACTTGAGGCAGAGCACATGGATGCCGCTGCCATCGAGGCCCTCCTGCAGGCGGAACCGGATGTCGTGGATGTGAACCGGGCGGCGGAGGCTCAACTTGAGGCAGAGCACATGGATGCCGCTGCCATCGAGGCCCTCCTGCAGGCGAAACCGGACGTCCTGGACTTGAACCGGGCGGCAGAGGCTCAACTCGACGCGGAGCACGCGGATGCCGCTCTCATCGAGGCCCTCCTGTAGGCGAAACCGGACGTCCTGGACTTGAACCGGGCGGCGGAGGCTCAACTCGACGCGGAGCGCGCGGATGCCGCTGCCATCGAGGCCCTCCTGCAGGCGGAACCGGACGTCCTCGACTTGAACCGGGCGGTGCTCTCGTCTGTGCAGAGCGCCCGCACGCTCTTCTAGAACGAGTAGCTGGAGACCGAGGACAACCACGGTGCGGAGACACACGTCGGCAGCTACGGCTGGTTTGCGCCGGCAGGCAAAGACGACGAGGCCGTCTCGTTTCGTGAGCAATGATAGTTTTTCTTTATGTTGTTGTTTTTATGGATCTTTTGCTGTGTAAAAATATATATTGTTATGCAAGTCGCCTGACTTGGGTCAGTCTACCATTTCAGGCGGTTGGATGAATATCCTACGTCTCCTAACCCTTCTTCCTCACCTCTTCTTCTTCCCCAACAGACCACCGCACGGGCCGTATGGATACTCCCCAACAAGCGGTTGGATAAACATACTCTATGAACGAAAATTATGTGTCAGCGGTAGGATGGCTGAGTTTGGTTTGTTCACATGCGACAGCACGTGTCAGTGAAGGTGCGTTCCCTTGGTTGGGTTTGCGGCGTGCAGGAGCGACTGTGCATGTGAGGGTGCGGTGCGACCGCGGCGTGCAGGAGCGACCGTGTGAGGGTGCGGTGTGACCACGACAACCATGCGCAAGTGTACCTCCTTTTCATTTTGAAAACTTTAGGCAAGCTTGGCAAAAATGTGTGGCGAAGTATGGCAATGCAAGGCCTAGACCCAAATAGGATAAGTACGTAGTACTACGTACTAGTGTAAAAAAAGAAAGGCGGGGTTTTCCTTCACGAGATTAATTGATACAAATCCTCATTTCACATGTCAATTAATGTGTATTTTTTTCTCCAAAGCCCAAAGAGCTAACCATCTCACTCCTCATCGCTTGATTAATGCAGCGCCATGCAAACCAACCTTCTCACTTCCACATGCATGCAGGGGATATTAATGTCCTTGGTTGCTAGTACGAGGCAAACCCCATCAATTTTGCCTCGATTAGTGTTAGTGGCATTTTGCAAATTGTAATTTTGATATACTGGCCTTGTGTACAAAAAATGAAGGTAGTAACTACATTTGACTTCCTTCCCCATTGCGATGACGTCGACGATATCTCGAACGTTGTGGTTTGGCGAAGTGCGTTCGACGGAGAACACCATTGAGGGAGACCACGGTAAGTCGTTCGCAAGTGCCGCCTGCAAGGCGAGACAACTGCCTTATTTGCATCCAGGAAGTCCGTTGAACCAAAGGACGCGTAAATGTACTAGTACTACTCGTACACAATAGCGTCGTCCGTGCTTTGTGATTTGACGCCTCACTGCTTTGTGATTTGTGATAGAAGGGACAGGGGAGTAGACTCTGTCCTCTATACTGTACATGCGTCCAAGCACGGCAGAAAGAGGAGAGACGTTGCATTTTTCTATTCCTTCAATCAATCAATCAATCAGGGAGCTTCGGTTCCGTCCTTTTGGATTTGGCAACATCGTCCACAATGGTTCCCACGATGCCAAAAGCTATTTTCACATTTGGCTACACTTTGTGGATGCCCTTAACCGTACCACTTCATTTTGCTCCTGTGTGCTATCTATACAAATCTCAATTATATTGATCTAAAAAATTATAGAATCAGGATGAGTAAAAAGGAGGTGATTTTGCCGCGCGGATGGCGGGGGAGGTTTCTTATTTTTAGAGGACGTTGTCCTGGCGGTTTGCTAACATGCGGTCCCACGTGTCAGTGCTTCACCAAGACGATTCGCTTCCCACATGAGGCAGAACAACGACAGAAGCAACACGTGGTTAACTTGAAGAAGATGAGGGAGAAGTGGATTCAGCAATGAGTGAAATGATGGTTGCTTCGTCCCTCCAACTTCTTTTTTTAGCATTATTACTTCGTCCCTCCAACTTAACTGCGGGAAAGGTGCAGCTTTGTGATTTGACGCCTCATTGCTCATTACTACGCCGGCGCCATGACTGGGTGCTTCACCCCGGCTGCTCTACACTATATTCCGGTATGGCACATGGACCCGGTAGCTTGATGCCCCACATGTCGGCGAAAAGGACTAGAAGATTTATGAAAGCAAGCACTCCACTCTTACGACGGAGGAGTACACGACAAGATGACCCAGTGAACTGTCACTTGTACTGTATATAGTAATATAGTTTTGCTATTTCGCACGATCCATCGATACAAACCCGATTAAACAGGAAAGGGCGGGATTTTTCCCGCGCGGTATATGATACTGGCCATACATTTCAAAGGCAACTTTAATGTATGCAAACTGAATAATTAAGTAACAATATGATATCTAGTAAAACTAAAAACACATATGATTTATTGTGTTAGAGTGTAGTAGTAGTGATGTATTGCATAGTTGTTAGATGTAACATGTGAGAATGTGTAGAGATGTAGTTTTGGAGGGCCTACAAAGAGAAAAGTGTAATACGTTCACCGAACTTCAGAATAGGCTTATTACGGTCACTATATACGTTTTGCGGTGATTATACGGTCACTTGCTCACGGTTCAGCATCGGATTGCACTCTGTTGACCGGCCAAATAGTCTGCGTGGCACCATGTTGACTAGTTAAATTGACCACGTTCCTAGTGGGTCCCACCTATCAGTTTGCATAGGGAAAAGGTCAGATAAACACAAATTTACGCAGGCGCGACAAGACTCCACCCCTTGCGCGGGAATCACCTGGTTGTGTATGTGTCTGTCAGGGCCTAATGTGTGCGCATGCACGTGTAGGTTGAGCACTTGAGCGTGAGAGTGTGTGTTGGTCGTGTGGTGTACTGGTGTGTGCATGCATGCGTGCGTGTGCGCGTGTGAGTGTTGCGTGCATGCGTGGCTGCATGTGTACGTGTGAGTGTTGCTTGCGTGCGTGGGTGCATGTGTTCGTTTGAGTGTTGCGTGCATGCAGTTTGTGTGCATGCGTGCGTGTGTGTATAATCACCACACCAGCTCCTGTGTGTTAAAACAGACGGCTTGGCATACCAATAAAGGGCCACCTTGTCTGCTATGCCCGCGGTCATGACTTCGAACCACCTCCAATATTTCTTTGTCGTTTGTTTTCATTCTTAATAGCAAGATGCCCGTGCGTTGCAACATCGATGCATTTGTATGACTAGTTTATCTTGTGAGAGAAAAGGATGAACGAGGGAAGGCCTTATTTGCAAATGTGGAGAGGTGTGTGGGTACCTTTTTGCAAAATTGTCATAGTTTCTTTCCTATCCGTCAGATATAAATCGGACGGCCTATATTGCAGGACAGCAGGCACACCATCATCACCAACTCTATTTTTTATAAGAGTGTATTTTATCCCTACTCTTATAAAAAGCATAGTCGGTGATGATCGTGTGCTGCCATCCTGCAATATAGGCCGTCCGATCTATATCTGACGGATAGGAAGGAAACTATGGCAATTTTGCAAAAAGATACCCACACCCCTCTCCACACTTGCAAATAAGGCCTTCCCTTGTTCAGCCTTTTCTCCCACAAGATAAACTACTCATACAAATGCATCTTGATGTTCCGTGCAATGCATGGGCATCTTGCTAGTATTTTATATGAGTGTAGATGTAGAGTAGATACAAGCCGATAGGTGGGCCCGATGGTAGTGAGATAATGTGATGCAACACTAGAGGTGCCACGTGGAGCGTTTAACTGGTCAACTAGTCGTGTCTTGAGCAAATACAGAGTTGTACGGTGAGCCCGTGACTGTATAATAACCACAAAACGTAAATGGTGACCGTAATGTGTGGATTCTGAAGTCCAATGTATGTATCGTGCTTTAGCTTCAAATACAATGATCGTCACTGTATATATCGCGAGAGAAAGATGAAACATGTGGGAATGTGATGGGGGCTTACTTTTAGAGGTCCTGGAGATAGTTTGTGTGCGTACATGAAAGGGGCGTAGAGGGGGGTATGCGATGGAGAGAGAGATGCTCTTCGTTTCTCTTTATTATGACTAACTTTATATATAGTATAAAAACATACAAATTCACAGTGCGGAATAAATATCATTGTGGGCACCATGCAATGCAAGCGTTCATACTCCTCCATATAACTTTGTAATGTTGTATATATGTAGAAATTCTAAAATATTTTTTTGGCCACACTTTATTCAAATGGAATGTTCCATGCGAAATAAACGTGAAGAGAGGGCTTTTTAGATCAATGGGGTACGTGATGTAACATGTGTGAATGTGTAGTTGATGCATTTGGCAGGGCCTAGAGAGGTATGTGTGTGTATTACGTATTCGAGAGAGGCATGGATAGAGGGGTCGGCAGGGGGCATGGGAGAGATAGCACGAGAAATGAGAGTGGTCTAGAGAGAGAGAGACGAATATGACGTCACGGTGAGATATTCCCTTGAGTGTGTATATGCAAGGGGGAGTGGATAGAGGCACCACGAGAATATATTTTGTGTGTGTGGTGTCTATGTTGGTATGTGTGGGTGAGAGAAGATAACGAGATGTGGGGGCAGAGGGTGTGTCACCGTGTGAGGTCCGGTGGGTCGAGGTGAGGCCCTTCGTTCGGTTCCGTCCTGCGCCAGATTGGTCGGCCCGTGACGCATTTAGGGAGACCCATGGATGACTAGTCGTACAAGACAAAGATATCATAATTACGAAGGACTCCATGTCCACTGACAAAGCCGGCTAGGATTTGTAACCCTAGGTTCTCGGACTAAGGTAACCCCTTTATCTTTGATATTACTATTCATCCAACCTAACTTTAAGGGGCATCCTATAGAATGATCTGCTAGAATCATACTCGTCGATTAGGAAGAGAGGTGTGAGACAATGAGTGAGAGACAGGCCTAAAGATAATATGCATACAGGAGACACGTAGGCAGGTCTATGTATATAGAAAGGGTCGATGGGGATTGTGCGTGTGTATGCTTGCGAGAGGGCGAGTGCTTGTGATAAAGGTTAGTGAAAACAGTCGTAAATGGTTACGAGAGGGAGGGAGGGTTATATCGAGAGCATGTGTGCGAGAAAGACACCTCGGGAGAGAGTGTGTGAGCATGTGTGAGAGACCACCGATGGAGAGTGAAACTACATGTACAAGACTGCTGTACACATTGATTAAAGATATAAATTGTATCCAAATATTAGGATGGGATCATGATATTTGCAATTCGCGTAAGGAACGGTCATTGATCCATCAGACATCTAGATTCTATCAAATTTGATCATGTCTATGTTATTATTCGACACAATTGATCCACATAGTTAGTATTTTGAACTCCAGACAATGCATCGCTTTAGCAATCGAATATAAACGTGGGTATAGTTCATGTTGTGTGTGTAAAGCACATTATACATACGAAAGTTACACAATGAACATTATAAATAGCTACCTAAGAACTAGCATACATTTGAATTCAACTTAAGGTGGTTTAAAAAATCGAATTCAACATGAAGTCCATTCAATTATTTGAATTTGATATCATGGCATCTGTAAATCATACCTAAATTATGGGGGCACCAATCTTTGCTCTGATTTTGTACATAATAGCATATGTAGTCGTGTACAAAATAGATTCTAATTTAGCTCCTCCATTCCAAAATAATCGTAGTTATAGGATTTTCATGTGTCAAAATTTCAAAAAGAAGCGGATAATTTAATGAGGTTTTCAAACATACAAGGTCAAATTTAACGTTGTCTATTTAGGTCAATGCTCAAAGTTGAATAGTACTCTAAACGTGAATGCTTGTGTTTCAAAATTTCAAACGAAGCGCCAAAAGAGCCTCCACTCGCCCGAAACCGCGTGAGACCAATGTTTGGTAGTACAAGGAAATTACTTTTCTAATAACTCCGACCCGTGAAACCTACCGGCCCAACGTCCAAAGGTCTAAACCGGGGTAGGTTTGTAGCTTCATCTAGACGCCACGCAACCGCCTCCGAAAAACACTCATACACAATGGCCGCCTAAGCACACATGTGCGCGGCCGAAATCGCTCCCACCCACTATTTGGGACACCTAGGATTACCATCCCACCCCGACCCGCAGTAGGTCCGAAATTTAAGAGGGGCCCCAAATTTCAAACAAGCGTGGCCCATCTTCTGTTCAAAAAAGCCAAAAACAAGCGCGTCCCAGACCGAAACATGGTTCTCCCCCTCCCCCCGCCCACCCGTCCGATTCCCCATTCGTACTCCGTGGGTGCAAAAACTACCTCTCCACCAGCCGCGAAACCCCGGCGTCCTCCTTCCGCCACCCCATTCCACCGATCAACCGCCGCCCTCCTCCATCACGCCAGAGCCGATACCCCGACGTCGTCGTCCACCACAACCTCAACCGCAACGCCCTCCACGGCTAGTAGTTGAAGCAGAGGCCGAGCCGTCCGTACCCGAGCCAGTTCAACCACGCTGTCCTGCGCCTCATCACTGCCGCTCTAACTTCGCCACCCTCCACCACACCGGAGCTGTTCCTGCTACGTCGTCCTTCGCTGCCTCGGATCTGCTTCCCCTCCGCTGACATACGGCGATGGCAACACAGTCAACAATTTGGCCATGGGTTCGTCCAAGCCTGCACCCTCGTCCAGAACATCGGTTTCCCCAGCAAAAAGAAGAAGATTGGCATGACATGTGGAGGAGACCACACCGGCAACCGAAAATGGTACTCCTCTTCCCTTATTCATGCAAATCTTACGTGTCTGCTTGCACGGTATTCATCCCACAGAAGACACTTGTTGACCGCTTCTTCTTGATACTAGATGTTCCTAGTAACTTGCGATGCACAAGGTTTCTCCTCATATACTATTTCACCTTAGCTAGAGGTCCGTCGCCCCCCCTGAATTTCAATTCCTGGCCAGTTGATTCCCAATTAATGGAAGCATTCCCCGGCGTAACAGGCGCTAGTCCGCCTATTACGCCGGGGAAGCAGCGCCTCTGTGTTTATCTTAAGGGCGTGTGGGGCCTAGACCTATTGGCGCCCGATCTGGAGGTTGGCCGGGATTAAAGGGATGGCCTGGGGGCGCTGCCAAGCACGGCGGTGGTGTGAGGTCGAGGGGAAGGCGGGGCGGCGGAGGTAGGGGTCTGGGCCGGTGGTCGCTGGCGGTTCAAGAAAGATCGTCAACAAGGACTAGCGGCAGGTAGACAAAGGCCATCTGCCCGTTCCTTATAGATCGGACGGTTCATTAAAAAAATCGACTGACCTATTTATTTTCAGTCGACTGTTATCTTGATATGACCACATGTGGTAGTGTGCTGGAGGAGTACCTGCATTTCCTGTGCTCATATATTACAAAATCATAGGGAGTAGAATCTAATTTTGTTTGCCATGCAATGTTGTAGAGCTATCATATGTCTCCTGTCATTTATTTTTGAGTCACCTGCTATCTGCTACTTTTACAGTGCACTAGTTCTGCATACACTTCACCCATACTCTCACTATTGTGTTTTTATGCAAGGGTATTTCAGACTAGTTCTGCTATGAGAGAAGCAAAAAAGAAAAGAGAGAAGTTGCTCCAGCGTCGTACGCGGATAGGCCAGACACGTTTCAGCCTTATAATAGGTGCAGTGTCAGCAGATGGAGACGGTAAACGTAGCTCTGAAGTTGATGACCTCGCTCGCAATGAACCACCATCCCAGGTGCTTGCTTTAACTTCGCGGTGTCATATGTGGTTGCATGTTCCATATGTTGTCTAGCTTGTATTCGAAAGGCCGAAGTCGGTCTTTATTAAGATAAGGAAAGATATTTTTTACATGAACCACCATCCCGTGAGCACCAGAAGACAAATAGCTAGTCAGGTCACTGGCCGAGCCAGTGACAAGCCCAGCAAAGAGAGGCATCACCTGGAAGCCAACTAAAAAGCCGCGATGGTGGCGAAGCAGCCCGCCTCCCACCAGGCTCTCAGGTCCTAGATGATCATGCTCACCACTCCAGCCGGATGTCTAGCTTGTATTGCTTCCAATTTGGTTAAATTGCATCTGCTTAGCTTACACATTATACCTTTGAATATGACATGCCTTTCTGTTTTTGGTACATACTAGTACCTCTGTGTATTAACCATGTTCTTACATCAAACTAATGTTCTTGTGTATCCCTCATCAATCACTTATGATGAGGCAGTCAGGCAAGTGGATTACTCCTCATTTAAAGAATGTAGCGTCAGCCTCCCGACATGATTCTCAAGAAACAGCAAGGCTAGATGAAGATACTGAACGTAGCTCTGTAGTTGATTACCACATTTCCCCTACACTAGCATCGCAGGTGCTTGCTCTAACTTGGCAGCGTGATATGTGGTTGCATGTTGCATATGGTGTCTAGATTGTAATTTTTCCAATCTGGTTAAACTGCATGTGCTATTATGCTTAGCTTATACATTATACCTGTTAATGTGACATGTCTTCCTGTATTTAGTACATAGTACATCTGTCTATTAAGCATGTCCTCACATAAAACTATTTTTTTGTATCCTGTATAAATCAATATGACGAGACACCTTCAGTATATGCAGTGTGATATTAGTTGCATCTTTGATATGATTTATAGCATGCGCTGCTTCTAATTTGTTGAAATGCCATTTATGATGGGACACTTTTAACTTGGCAGAGTCATATTGGTTGCATCTTTCACGTGGTGTCTAGCTTGCATTACTTCTTATTTGGTGAAATGGTTTCTGCTTAGTTTACACAAACAGTTGTGAATATGCCATGCCGTCCTATTTTTCGTATTATTCCATCCTGGAATCATGTGTTTGCCTTACATCAAAGTAATGATTGTCAGTATCATGCACGAATGAGTTCTGAAGAGTGAATTTTGTTGCTTTTTCTTGTCGGTTTTACTTGACAATTCAAAATCAATAAAGCGGAAGGAAGTTAGCAAGGCAGCGGATGAAGGTGCTCCTTCCAAATGGAGGGCCTCTACAGATTCTACTCCTCCATCCCCCCAAGATGATTTCCAAGACAACACATGCACAGACACTCAACGTAGTTGTGTTGGTGATGAGCACGTCTCCCCTAGTGCACTATCACAGGTGCTCCCTCTAACTTGGCACTGTTATATGTGGTTGCATGTTATGTATGATTTCTAGCTTGTATTGCTTCTAATTTTGTTGAATTTCATCTGCTTACTTTACACATTATACTTGTGACTAAGACACGTGTTCCTGTTTCTAGAACATACAATATATGTCTATCACACCATGTTCTTACATCAAAGTACATTTGTTCTGAAGAACTAAATTTTTATTTGTTTTTCTTGTCGGCTTGACTCAACATGGCACAGAGAAAGAGGAAGCAAGACAGAACGACAGGGAAAGGGAGGCGGAACAATCCTGCAGATTCTGCTGGTACTGATGGTGCAATAGAAGGTCAAAGTCCAGCGGAAAATTGTACCGATAGGGTATCCCGTGCTACACGAGCTGCAGAACAAGCCAAACAGAAACAAATAGCTGCCACCAAACAAGCAGAGACAACCCTAGTTGTTGCAACACCTTCCACAGTACCACCAGCTGCACGATTTACTCATTGGTCAACTCAGCTAGTAGCACGTTCTCAAGCTCCCTTGCCACCTGACACTACTTTTGAAGCACTCTTGACACAAGATGAGTTCGCAAGATCAGATGAACTTTGTGAGCTTCAACAGCAAGAAGGTAGTTGCTGGAGTCAAGTTACAGTTGCATGCTTCTTTATATGTAGTCTCACAGTCTGATGTACACTAATACTTCCTATGTTTGTTGTTGGACTAGCACCTAGGCGCAAGAGGAAACAAACATTAGGGATAATGCTCGATAGGTTAACTAAATCTAGAGGAGGAAGAATGGAGATCCATTTTGAGGCAGGTTTAAAAAGGCCACGTGATGCTACAGAGTCAGCCAAGTTAGTATCAGAGGCAGCGATTGCTGTTAGGTGTCATGTACGTATCCTCCCAACATGGATTCAGTACAGGAATGACAAAGACGAAACCCAGTTCAACACCTTCCTCGACCATTTATCTGTAAGTATGGTTATGTATGGAAACTAGTAATATAGTCTTGCTCTGTCCAATACTTTCTAGGTTGCTGATAATGAGACTCCCATAATTTTCAACAGATGTGGTTCAAGTTGAATAGCCAAGATGATGCAACCAGACAAGCTTGCACCCATGTTTTCAAGTCTGCTCTGCGATAGTATCGGTATAACTTGCGGAAAACTCACTTTGAAGGCAAGGCTAACAGTGAACTTGCCCAAACATCTCCAGTGGAAAATATATCTGATGAAGACTCGAGAGGCCTCGTTAAACACTGGTCCGATCCGAAGTATCAGGTACATTATATATATGTGATCAGATCACATGTTGAAGTCCTATTTACGCATGTGCCACACAAATCTATCTCTTGTAGGTGAACTGTTCAAAGAACAAGGCCAACTGTACGAAAGTGAAATTCCAACAGACGACAGTATCTCGTAGCTATATCGCACACTGCGAGGCTCTTGTAATTAGCTGCCGTTTCACTCTTTTCGCTGTACCATATTATCAGATCTATATTGACTTGTTCCAAATGCAGAGGAAAGCCCGCAAGGACCAAAAAGTACCTGAACCAAATGCTGTGGAAATCTTCAAGGACTGTCACACCAGCAAGAAGAAGGGCATGACTAGACCAGTCAAAGCCGCTGTTGTAAGTCCTTATCCTCATGCCTTTTAACTACTACTTACTCTGACTTGTGCCTTGACCTGCATGGTTTGCAGCCAATGTCTATTACTCTTTTCAATTTTATACACAATTGTCTTAGCGTATCATTGCACCTTACAAGGTTTAAAAGAGAGGAGTGATGTTCCTTTGATCTTGACCTGTAATCTAGTTCCGTGCTGGACTTGCCCACACAACGTTACAATTGCCTGTTTGTCTGTTCTCAGTTGTTTTGTGATATGAATGATGTAATACTATGCTTACCGTATTATAAACTTCGTCTCTTTATCCTTAGCCCTCAATACAATGTGAACAAAATAGACAATACATTAGCGGTGGTACATGGTCATATGTTTGACCTGGTTTTATTGCGTACTTTGCAATAAAATACAACTATTATTTTACATGGGTTCACCAGAATAAGTTCTGTATATAGACCAAAGCTATTTTGTTTGGTTTTGCTGCCTCCTTAATATCTTCTGTTCTGGTACTACTAATGTAAAACCTCAACTTTTCAGCGAGCTATGGAAAAAATGGTGGAACCGCCACCTTCTGAAGGTGGCGAGGCAACTATAACCGCAATGTCAGCTCTTGCTGCAGTGGGTCAGTACCTGTCCACTAACAGTGCCAAAAGCACGTTCCTACGTAATACTGGCTTGGTTGTTAAGGCAATCTCGTCCAAACTGCCTCATGATCAAGATATGCAAGCTCAAAACAATGTTGTATCTGCGCTCCAGACACAAGTTCATTCCCTAACAGAGACCCTTTGTGAAACAAGGAGAGACATTGTTCGATGTTGTCAAGATATGCATGGTTTTTAAACCAGACTATCAGACATTTGCTATGTTGTTCAGGAGCCTAGGAGAACTGAAGGCGAAGGTTATGGTGCTCCATCGGACAATACAGCATGAAAACATAACAGTCAGGTCAAATGAACTGAGCTTCTGAACTTCTGGTGGTGCATTTATCTGCTAGACTGTTAACTTTTATGCCAACCTTCCTTTTGTTTTATAGTTGTAATTTGTTTTGGTGCGATACAAAAATTTGTTCTTAACGTGCAGCCACCGGCTGAAGAAAACAGTAAGCCATATTTGTATAGTGTAGGGTGTTCCCTATATTTGCACTGGTGGCGAACTTTGATGCCCACCGGCTGTAGTTAACATGGGCCTCCTACGGGCCGTAGAAACAATGGGCCTTCAAGGGCCGTAGAAACAATGGGCCTTCTACATGGCATAGAAATAATGGGCCTTATACGGGCCATAGAAACAATGGGCCTTCTATGGGCCGTATCATCAATGGGCCTTCTACGGGCCGTATGATCGGTTGGCCAAACATGGGCCAATAACAGACCACATTATGGCCGTAAATGGGCTAGACTTGAAATCGTTCGTTTATGGGCCGACCATAATGGGCCGTCGTTAATCGGCTGTATTTTGATGATGCTATGAAAACGGCCCAACGTACTAACGGGCCACAAACGGGCCGACTGTAACCACGGGCTGAATTTGGCCCACAAGCAGAAAATGACGTTAACAGGCCGTAAGTTAACGAATGTGGAAATGAGCCCAAGAATAAATGGGCCCCGAGAAGGCTGAAGGATAACATGGGCTGGAAACGGCCCAACGGAATAATGGGCCGTTAATGGGTATAAAGTGATACACTGTTCATTATGGACCAGTTTCACCACGTGCCGTTAATGGGTATAAAGTGATACACTGTTCATTATGGGCCAGTTTTACCACGGGCCGGCAATGGGCCAAGAGTAATAAGGGCCTCATATGGGCCGAAAGATGTCATGGGCCATAAATGGGCCGTAAGTTAAAATGGGGTGGAATTATATTGGACGGCCCAGATGACGCTACTGGGCCTAATTCGGATAGGCCGTAAACGGGCCCTGGGTTAGCGGGCTGTAAATGGGCTATATGCGAACATGCCGTTAACAGGCATGCCGTGGGCCGGCCCGCCACCTTTTGACCAAGTCAAACGGGCCGGCCTTTTCACAGGAATGGGCCTCTGTTGGGCCGTGCCACGTGTCGACGTATCATAGGCGCTTTGGGTCCAATGAGTGGATGACATCTGTCCCAACGGTGAGCCGACACGTGTTTCCTCCAGCTAATGATGATTTTACACGTGGAAAATCCCCATTGGTCGGGGCTGTTAACGGGTTGTCAGATCCAAAACCGGACCCGATAGCTTAACGGCTTTCCGTTATGGTGGATGCCACGTGTCGGTCACCCTTGACGAAAGCACTTCTGTGACGCGTGATTTATCATCATGGAAGTGGACACTTCCGTGATGATACTTTTGGAATGTCATGGAACACTTCTACGACAGCACAGGTATGACTATCTTGATTCTGTCATAAATTTGTCATGGATGTAAATGCATGACAGAAAACGTGACCTACTATGGCAAACATGTATCATCACGGAAGTGTATTTTTTTTGTAGTGGTGAACGCTGCACCTCCTCCCCTTCACGGTGCGACGGGATCCGGATGCCTCCTTCACCAGCTGTGAGGGGGGAGAGAGAGAGACAAGAGGCCAATGCAGTCTTGTTTAGATCTGGTGAAGAGAGGGTGAGATACTGTGAATATAGCAAAACCTAGCAAAGGAACGCTGAGCCTCTAGCGTGTATATATATATGTAGTGCGGCGAGAGTGTGGAGAGTGCAAACCCTAGCGAACAAGCGCTAAGGCTCCAGCTTATATATATACTGTAGTACGGAATGAGCTCCGGTGCCTTAACTGCACCTGCTTTTGGCTGTATGACAGGTGGGCCAGCCACATTTTGGGCCCACCGTCATAAACCCAAAGGCAGGTGCACTAAAGTCAATGAAGTTGCATCCATATAGTACTCGTGTATACGACTAATATATAGTGGAGTGGTTTTCTTATTCTCTCCATAATAATCGTTTTAAATTGTGTAAGTACGAAACAAAACTCTTTATTTAACGTACCAGTGAAGAAAACTACTACTCCATGTGTTCCTAAATATTTGTCTTTCTAGAGATTTCAACAAGTGACTACATACGGAGCAAAATGAGTGAATCTACACTGTAAAAAATGTCTATATACATCCGTATGTGGTAGTCCATTTCAGACCACTTGAAAGACAAATATTTAGGAACGGAGGGAGTACTTCCGATGAACTAACGATCCACGCGTCCTGGTCACACTTCCTGTCCCTCACGTGCGGTACACTACCCTCCCTTAAGTGAACAACCACACATGCGCCAAATTATCAGAAACGTGTGAGAGTGTGTACAAATAAAGAATTTTAATTTCAATTATCGGAAAGGTTTGAGAGTATGTATAGTTTGCCCTCTCTAATAATTATGGTTTGTTGTGTTCGGCCTAAACTTGGTAAAACTTTACAAAGTTTAACTTCAGTCAAATCTAATATGCGGAGTAAATAAAAATGGAGGGCTACTACGTCCATCCGGGTTTTTAGTCCACACCATTTTTTAATCAAAGTTAATAGCTGGACAAATAAAATTACAGGGGAGCTGGAGACAAAGTTGTGAGAAGGCTTAGAAATCAATACAAAACTTATGCTCTTAGTACCAACGTCGATCCTTTTTCGAGGAAACATTTGGTTCACAGCAAATTCTGCGATAAAATTGCACTAACGTGAAAGACGACTGCGTATCCAATGCAACCAAGGTGAACTGACGAAGGATATCATCTTTGTGGGTAACAAGCAAAGAGAATTGATGGAAGAAAGCTTGTTTTTCATTGAAAATCAATCAGCTTCACCAGCCGACGCAACCATGAGGCGCAACCATGAACATCGATAGGTCATTGTGGTGATGCATCATCCATTTGGCATCAAGCTTGGGTGAGGCACCTATGAAGTTCGACAAATCCTCACAGTGGTCTGTTTCTTCTCAGTAAGCAAGCTCGAGGAAGGAAGAACCACGTGGCAGACGACAATGAGGCGGAACAACAATGGCCATCCAATTTTGTGCAGTTCCACTAAAATTGAGGAAGACATCCCGGGTATGGAGATACGGATCGCTTTTTCCAAAAATATAAAAAGGGATATAGTCTTGTTACTTTGTTTTACAAGATTAACAACGACATCTCAATTGTCAATAAGACTTATGAAAAGTACATCAACAAACAGAAGCATCATGATTATCTTGATGGGAACTAAACCAGCATACCCGAGAAAAAAAGCATTTCTTCATTTAACCAGTGATAGTACTAGATTAGCATCAGCAATAGGAGCATATGGACAATGACCGCACAACCACCATGTACTTTTTGTCGAAACAACATGTATACCTCCATCGAGGCATAAATCAGGACAACTTTTCGAGTGGCATTTCCTCTATAATAGTGGGTGATGTTGGACCAGCCGACGAACCCTAGCTACTATACATGGGGAGCTGGGGAGTGGTCGCATAGAGGAAAACCCGCATGCAGCGACCTGGGGAGCTGGACCAGTACAAGAAGTTATACCTCAGGTGGGCGAGATGTCGCTTAGGCGGGCGGGCGGGATCTGCCCACACGACGGCAGTGAACAAGGGCGCGGAGGACCTTCGTCCGCGCCAGCGCCGGCTCCGAGAGGACAGTGCGCATCGGCTTCCTCCATCGCCGACGGCGACAACGTCAACGCTGCACCTCCTCACCTCCCGCAGCAGACGGGATTCAGCCGGATCTGTGATCACCGGTGAGGAGAGAGATAGTGTGGAAACTTTCATCTTGTTTTGATATGGAGAGGGTGAGAGAGCGAGACGCAAGAAACTCTATCAAACAAGAGGCTATAATGGAGTAAAAAAATCTCTGCATAGCAGTGGTTTTAAATAGAATACGCGCGTTCCCAAAAAAAGAAATGAAAACTGGCGGACAATTTTTTAACATGCCAAGAAAGAAAACTCGATCAAAAACACGCCCCTGCTTCCAGGTCGCGAGAGTCGTCGTGCACACACATAGACATAGACATGCATATCCGTGTTTACGTAAAATTCCATTTCCATCTCCATCTTCAATCATATTTGTCCAACTGGCACATTATTTATGTTGTTAATTATATACGCGGCAATATTAATGTACAACATCTCTTGTTTGCGGGCGTCCGGACCGCTGCCACGGCCGCTCCTGACCAACCCGTACCCTCTTCATCACCCGCGCGTGCTTCCCGCCCGAAACGGTTAGTGCCGCATTCATGCCCGGCCAGAGCGGACGTGACCTCTCACTGGCGCCGGCATTGAAGCGGCGTGCCGGCCGAGAGAGCGTCGCCCGTGGCGCTTCCTGGTGCACGCAACTGCTCCATGTTCAAAGGTCACAATAGCCAGCCACAACATGCATGTAAAAAGTTCTTGGGAGTCCGTGCTACAGCTAGCTGTCCTCCCCCAACTCGTCAATCTCTTCCAGTAGTGCTAGTACTCCATGGCGCGATCCATCGACAAGCAGGCGGGAAAGTTATCGTCTACTCGGTTTGCGGTGAGTGGCATGCTGAGCGACCGTGTGGGGTCGAGCCGTGGAGGAGGGTGAGGCACGAACGCGATAGACGTGATTTAAACGTTGGTTTTGCTCGATGGCGCGATCCAACGAAACGAAACGTTGGTTTCTCTCCGTTTCCATTTTTTCTCCGGAAAAACGGAAACTTTCCACTCCATTTTCATTCCTACTCCAAGGTTGCTCCGTTACAACATTCCATCAAATACAAAGAAAAACTAACACGCATGCTAATGCATCTCAATGATTCACGGATCATAGCCAATATTTACTTCACAACTAAAGACAAAAGTTGTGAGAGAGTGTACGGAAGAAAAACTACTGATGGGGTCACTACGACTTAAACCCTAAACCCTAAACATGATTTAATTTCCTGGCGAGGTAGAACCTGTCGAAGGAAAGACGGCTGGCACCCTCGGATAATACGATGCTTTTGTGCAGTTCCACTAAAATCGAGCTGGGCATCCCTGATGGCAAAGATATTGAAGAAGTGTGATTAGAATAATAGTACTGGCACTAGTTCATGAGACATAAACTCATCACAAGTAGAAGCCGGTAGAAGTCGAGAAAGATCGACTTGGAGATGGAGCTACGTGGGGAGCTGCGGCACTGGAGCAAGCCTGCTCCAAAAGGAAGATGGACTACCTGGGACGTCGGGCTGTAGCTAGAAGGGTGGTTGGGACGCGGCATCGGCCCATACCGCAGTGACCCCCGATTGGGACGCACCGGCTGTGGATTTTCTCCCTCGCCGATGTTGACCGCATCTACGTAGAACATTGTTCCCTTCCCCCAGCTACGGGATCAGGCCGGACATGTGACCAGCGGTGTGGCCACCGTCAGTCTATGCTTGTGAAGAGAGCAACCCAAGCAAGCAGGCTTGTAGCTAGGCTCCTGCTAGTGTATATATAGTGGTTTTCTTTTTCTCTCCATATCAACCATTTTATATTGCATACGTGTCATTGAAGAGTGAAATTATGGTTGCTTCTTCCGACTAACTTCATGTGTGATTTGACTGCTCCTTTAGTGGCCCCTACACGTACTCCCCTTACGTGTATGCAATAGTCACACGTACACATGGACGCAAAAACGCGCGCGACGCCCTAATGCATGCATGTCCGAGCACACGACGGAACACACACGGTCACACTCAAGTGCTCAACCTACACGTGCATGCACACACATACTCAGCCAGGGTGAGCTAGTGACCGTATAAACACCAGAAAATGTATATATTGAGCGCAATGAGCGTATTATGAAGTCCACTGACCGCATTTTTACAAATATACAGCGATAGACAGTGTATTTATCTCGTTTGAAATTAAGCCATATTAACCGGAGAGGAGGCAGTATGGACTAGCATTACTTTGCTGTGTCCCGTCAACTTGCCGAACGAGGAGAAGCTTGTAGGACGGGAGAAGCTTGCGCACGGTGGCTCGCAGGACAAGGAGAAACTTTTGACTAATGCAAGCTCTCCCTCGCTCAGGCGGTGGACATGCAACAGTTAATTTGGTGTCAGATTGCCAGAAGCATACACTATACTAGTACTATTATTGTTCGACTTCCCGAAGAGGCGAACAGCCAAGCGCAAAGTTTACTAGTACTAGTACTACTACTATAGTCTATAGAGGTATGTAATATACTAGTACTAGGAACCGGATGGAGGAGCGTCTGCACACTTATTATATTTTTAAAATGTGATAAAGCAATCTTCAACACATTTGGTTCTCTTCGAGGGTTCTCGCATGTGATAATGGAAGTTGATTGCATGGAATACTCGCCACAATTCTCGCTTAATTCGGGCTCATATCCTATTACAAATAGGAGCGCTCGGTAATATTTCCTCTTTTTTTGTTATTCAACACATAAACAGGTTAGCAAACCTTGCGGCGCATCTTTGTGCGAACCGTGCTTGCTACACTTTGAATGTGGCCGAGAGCTGGCTTGATGAAACACCTCGCTTCCTACTTCTTTTTTGCGGGGTACCTCTCTTCCTAGTGACCAGTGTCTTGGCTGAACGTCCTAAGAATGATTTTATATGAATAAAGCTCTCTCATTTACCCGCAAAAAAGATTAAGCCATATTAACCAGAAAGGAGGGAGTATGGACTAGCACTACTTTTTGGTGTGTCCCGTCAACTCGCAGAACGAGGACAAGCTTGCAGGACAAGGTGAAGCTCGCTTACGCCTTTTGACTAATGCAACCTACCCTCGCCCAGGCGGTGGACATGCATCAATTCATTCGGTGTCAGATTGCCAGAGGCATACACTGTAGTACCGAACATGCGGAGTACCATCATTGTTCGACTTCACGAAGAGGCAAAGAGCCAAGCGCAAGGTTTAGTAGTATGAGTAGTACTACTACTAGAACCGCATGGTGGAGCGTCTGTACTCTAATTTTTTTAATCTCTGATAAAGTACACATTTATTCCGGAGAAGGGCGGAAAACGGCAGCCCAACATGTAATGATGATATCGGTCAACCATGCTCGAATATATCTTGGCCTCCGTGCGAGCCCGTCTGTGAACTCTCGCTCCACGTCTCTCTCAAGGAACGACGGGTTGGCCACTTTGCCATCAATTGAGATCGGTTTGTTCACACTCCGGTCCCACATGTCAGTGATATGCCAAGAGGAGGTGCGTTGACCGACTGGCCATACGCGTACTTGGTTTTGCACCTTCATACTACTCCTCCCTCCGTCACAGTTTACAGGGCGCGCTTCATTATGATGCATTTCTCTCAATGCATTTCCACCAGCAGAGAGACTTTAACGCGTTTGGTTTAATGCTCAATTAATTAGGGCGTGGTAACCGCAATCAAGTCCACAATTTTCTCTCGATGTACAACGGAGTGGAGTAAGTGCATGCATGTGTGTACCCGGGGTGGAAGCACTGCATGCATGTGTGTACACATTATTTCCTCTAGTAATAGACGCCGTGCTATAACTAGCAATGCTATTTTTCGGGCCGATCGCTAGTCGCCTTGGTCCCAGAGATTTTTTCTTTTTCTGAAGCAAGCTCTATAAACAGTGACGGATGGAGTAGTATGAGCGGATTCAAATAAGAGTGTATTGATGGTTGCTTCTTCCGAGCAACTTACAGTGGGAAAGGTGGGGCTTATGATTTGACTGCTCATTACTCACTATTAATGCGGGGCAACGACCGGGCTGAGTCTCCCATGCGGCTGTGCACTACCTCCTCGGTTCTTAAATATACTCCGGAGTATTTGTCTTTCTAGAGATTTCAACGAGTGACTACTCAAATATTTGTCTTTTTAGAGATTCAAATGGACTACTACATACAGATGTATATAGACATATTTTTGAGTGTAGATTCACCCATTTTGCTCCGTATGTAGTCACTTGTTGAAATCTCTAGAAAGACAAATATTTAGGAACGGAGGGAGTACACATACGAAGCAAAATGAGTGAATCTACACTCTAAAATATGCCCATTTGAAATTTGTAAAAAGACAAATATTTAGGAACGAAGGAGTATAATTTTGTGCATGGCACATGGACCCGGATGCTGAAGAGGCTTCTGGCAATGCTATCAAGCTTCCAGCATTTGTTTACATAATTGACGTACTATACAAATAATTTTCCAGTGACATGAAATTGTACAATGGTGTAAGCTTTTAGCTTTTGTTTCGTGTGTCTTGCCATCGATGCTCTTTCGGAAAAATAAAATACTAACTTCCTTGCTAATGCATCTCAATTATTAGCAGATCAGAGCTAATATTTACATCACAACTGAAGACAAAGTTGTGAGAAGGTGTTAAATTAAAATTGATCCATGCTTTCATTGGCAGCAACGTCCCCCCAGCTCTGTCTAAATCAACAAGGCTTGTTGGTAAAAAAAGTAGCTGTCTGGAGCATGCAACATTCCGATCATTTTGTGCAGTTCCACTAAAATAGAGCTGAGCGTCCCTGTTCCAAAGATATTAAGTGTGATTACGATAATAGAGAACTGTTGATGAAACAATAAACACACAAATAGAAGCCGGTCACCTTTGCAGTCTCTCTTAAAACTAACTAGTTGGAGAAGATTAGGCTCGGAGTTGGATGAGGAGGATAGAGCAAAACCAATCTCCCTTTGTGCAGTTGCACTGAAATGTAGAGGCGTTGCCCGTGTGACATTTTAGTACAACTACACAAAACACTCTTAAGAACAAAGTGATTTGTGCAGTTCACCAAAAGGTCGCAATAGCAACGAGGTGAAATGGATAGCCCTGTTTGCAAAAAAGAGGTAGAAAGGAAACAATTACTGGCCAATAACAGTTGATGACACATGCGACGACAAAAAAGAAGCATATTCCTTGTCCTAGGGGAAGATAACAACACGGTTGTGTTTGTCTAAAACGGTGTGAGGACGAGATTGCAATATGGAAAGTACGCCGGACGAGCTACATTTTGGGCAAAGAACAATGGAAGATCCACATTCAGCGACGTGGGAAGACGGGCAGTGGAGCAAGGCCAAAGGGGATAACTGGAGGTCGTCGGGATGTAACTAGCTGAGCAGCGGCGGGCGGAATCTGCCCATACTGCGGCAGCGAGCATGTGGCATAGGCCCTACCGCGCCGGAGCTTGGTCAGAGAGAACGGCGTGTACCGCATATTGGGACGTGCTGCCTCGACACTGTCGAATGGAGAAACGATGCACATCCTCCCTTTCCGCCGGCGGACGGGATGCGGCTGGATCAATGACCAACGGTGAGAGAGAGAGAGAGAGAGGCCACCACAGCCTTGTGTGAGATACTCTGAAGAGAGACAAACCAGGCAGGTAGGCTCCATTGTATATAGTGGAGTGGACAACCTTTTTATCCATAAAAATCGTTTTATATTCTATGTACATGCCATTGAGCGATATAACTTTATTTAAAAATAACGCGCCAACGCATCAAGTCAAATTTTGTTTCGTGCATGCATGGTACACGACCTCCGTAGGTAAATGAAAGTGCAACTATCCCTGGGTGGTTTTGGTAATTCCTAACAACATATAGCTCATTGAGCTAATGCTATTTTAAGATAAATATTTCAGGAAAGCTCAATGATTGGCATGGCATGGATTAGAAAGTGGACCCTTCAAAATGCTAAGGACAAAAGATTGGCTCAAGCTCAAAGCACAAGACTCTACATTTTCTATTTTAGTGATCCAAGATCACATTGAGTCTATAGGAAAAGCCAATACTATTAAGAAGGGATGAGGTGCTGCTTAATGAGGTTCTTGCTCAAAATGCTTAGTGATATGCTCCAAAACCCTCCACTACTTTCTCATATCCACATATGTCCCAAACCAAAAAGTCCAACTCGGACCCACCGACTCTTCCTATCCGGCGCCACCGAGTTCACTTGACATAGCCACTGCCAGAAACCCTAGTCTTTTCGGTCTCACCGATAGGGATCTCGGTCTCACCGATAGGGATCTCGGTCTCACCGAGATGGGATTGTAATCTCTCTGTTTCCCTTCGTAACGTTTCGGTCAAACCGAGATGAGTGATCGGTCCCACCGAGATTGCAATGCGAACTCTCTGTTTCCCTTTCGTAACGTTTCGGTCTAACCGAGATGAGCGAATCGGTCCCACCGAGTTTGCCTGACCAACTCTCTGTTTATCTATTACCAAAATCGGTCCCAACGAGTTTGTGTAATCGGTCTCATCGAGATTACGTTATGCCCTAACCCTAATGATATCGGTCCCACCAAGTTGACATGTCGGTCCCACCGAAACACCTAACGGTCACATTATGAACTAAATCGGTCTGACCGAGTTTAACTATTCGGTCCCACCGAGTTTGGTGATTTGTGTGTAACGGTTAGATTTTGTGTGTAGGCTATATATACCCCTCCACCCACTCTTCATTCGTGGAGAGAGCCATCAGAACATGCCTATACTTCCAATACATATTTTCTAAGAGAGAACCACCTACACTTGTGTTGAGGTCAAGATATTCCATTCCAACCACATAAATCATGATCTCTAGCCTTCCCCAAGTTGCTTTCCACTCAAATCTTCTTTCCACCAAATCCAATCCTATGAGAGAGAGTTGAGTGTTGGGGAGACTATCATTTGAAGCACAAGAGCAAGGAGTTGATCATCAACACACCATTTGTTAAATATTCAAAAAAACACACCATTTGTTACTTCTTGGAGAGTGGTGCCTCCTAGATTGGCTAGGTGTCACTTGGGAGCCTCCGACAAGATTGTGGAGTTGAACCAAGGAGTTTGTAAGGGCAAGGAGATCACCTACTTCGTGAAGATCTACCCTAGTGAGGCAAGTCCTTCGTGGGCGACGGCCATGGTGGGATAGACAAGGTTGCTTCTTCGTGGACCCTTCGTGGGTGGAGCCCTCCGTGGACTCGCGCAACCGTTACCCTTCGTGGGTTGAAATCTCCATCAACGTGGATGTACGATAGCACCACCTATCGGAACCACGGATAAAAAATCTCCGTGTCAACATTGTGTTTGCTCCCTCAAACTCCTCCCTTTACCTTCATATGCAATTGTTTTACATTCCGCTGCTATCTCTTAGAATTGCATGTGTAGGTTGATTGCTTGACTTGTGCTAAGTTGTTAAAATCTGCCAAGAACTAAAATTGGGAAAAGGCTAGATTTTTATTTGGTCAAGTAGTCTAATCACCCCCCTCTAGACATACTTTCGATCCTACAAGTGGTATCAGAGCTTTGGTCTCCATTTGCTTTGATTTCCATAGCTTTTGGTGGTCATAGCCTTGGTTTCACAACCTAGGAGAGTATGGCGTCTAGCGAGGGAAATTACCACCGTAGAGGTCCTTACTTTGATGGTACAAATTTTGCTAGTTGGAAGCATAAGATGAAAATGCATATTCTTGGACATAACCCCGCCGTTTGGGCTATTATGTCTATTGGCTTGCAAGGTGAATTCTTTGATGGGAGAGAACCAAACCGTTAAGCTACTGCGGAAGAGTTGAAGATGCTACAATACAATGCTCAATCTTGTGATATTCTCTTCAATGGATTGTGCCTCGAAGAATTCAACAATATCAGCCGTCTTGAGAATGCAAAGGAAATTTGGGATACTTTGATCGATATGCACGAAGGTACCGACTCCGTCAAGGAATCCAAATTGGATGTGCTTCAAAGTCAACTTGACAAGTTAAAAATGAAGGATGGTGAAGGTGAAGCCCAAATGTACTCTAGGCTTGCTCTCATCACAAATGAGATTGCCGGCATAGGAAGTGAAGAGATGACCGACAAATTCATCATCAAGAAGATACTAAGAGCCTTGGATGGAAAATATGATACCGTGTGCAAATTGATCCAAATGATGCCCAATTACAAAGATCTCAAGCCAACGGAAGTCATTGGAAGAATTGTTGCTCATGAGATGTCACTCAACGATAAGGAAGAGCTTCACAACAAGTCTAGTGGTGCTTACAAAGCTTCGTGCGATGCTCCCACATCATCAAGTGAGAAACAAACCTTCAATGAAGAATTGAGCCTAATAGTGAAGAACTTCAACAAGTTCTACAAGAGTAGAAGCAAATAAAGAAGTTCCAAGTCAAGGTCCTACAATGACAAAAGATCTTCTAGTCGTGAGCGCAATTGCTACAATTGTGGAAGACCCGGACACTACTCCAATGAGTGTACGGCCCCCTACAAAAGAAGAGAAGATTCTCCCAAAAGAAGAAGTAGAAGAGAAGAATCACCACCAAGAGAAAGGAGGAGTACAGATGATCGTTATGAACGAAAACCCTCTCGGAGAAGCAAGGACTTGGAAAGGAAGGAAAAGTCATCAAGGAGCTACACAAAAAGAAGACATCAAGCTCATGTTGGTGAATGGGTATCCGGCTCCGAATCCGACAATCACTCCGAAAGAAGTTATCACTCCGACTCCGAATATACTCAAGATGAAGGTGTTGTCGGTCTAGCACTTGTGTCAACCAACTCCTACGACATATTTGACTCACCAAATGAAGGAATTGGAAGATGCTTCATGGCCAAAGGTCCAAAGGTAACACATCCCGAGTATGTTGATTTCAATAGTGATGAAGATGATTTGCTAGGTGATGATGATTTACTTGTTGACAACTCTAGTGATGAAGACTATGATGAAAAGTCAATAAATCATGCTAATCAAGATAAAACGAATGATGGTGATAAGAAGGAGATTGAGCGTCTAAATCAAGAACTAAACACTCTTAAGTTAGCTCATGAAACTACCTTGGAAAATCATCGAGAACTTTTAAAGACTCATGATAAGCTACGCTTTGGAAAGCTCAACCTTGAGCAAGAGCATGAGTTTTTAAAGGCAATCAATGATGATCTTCGCAAGAAAAGTTCTTCTTACATTGCCAAGCGTTTACTCTTGTCTACTTACATGCCACAAGTTAAATCTAGCAACAAGAACAAGAAAGATGCTTCTTCTAGTAGTAACAACAATGATGCTAAATCCAATATTGTTGCTTCTAGTAATTCTCTTGATTCCACTAATGATTCTCTTAGCCAAGTTACACTTGAGCAAGAAAATAGCTTATTGAAGGGAATTATAGAGAAAGGTGTTTACAAGAGCCTTGCCGGATGTAAGCAATTTGAGGAAATTGTGCGCAAGCAAGGAAGACACCGGAAGAATCAAGGTGTTGGTTTTGAACGAAAGTTCAATGCCAATGGAATTGAGTGGGAAGAAGATCAATACCCCAAGACGAAGTTTGTTCCTCAACAAGAGAAGTATGATCCTACTTGTTTCAAAGGGACACAAGCTCAAGATGATCTTCCACCACAAGACCACAAGCAAAATGGCAAGGACAAGCTTCAAGAGGAAATTGATGCATTTGAAGAAACACCTAAGGCCTTGGTCAAGTGGGTTCCCAAGACTACATCAAGTTCTACTTCATCAAGTACAACTACAACTCCAAGGATTCCCATCAAGATGGTGTGGATCCAGAAGAAGAAGAACTGGAGAGTTCTTGAGGGTGACTCCGCCAACATACTTAAATCTTATTATTTTGGCAAGAACAAGTGCAAACAACTTCCATATCTTGCACTAGTTCAAGGAGTCACAAACCCTCTTGTTGGTAAGAAAAGGGACAAGGTAACCCAATGCTTTCATGGACATCATCTTGTGTATGCATCACTCTATGTCTATGGATATCCTTGTTTGTTCCTTGTGGGACTAACCCGTGTAGGTATTGAAAGTGCAACTCACTCCAAAGGATTGCTCCAAATGATCTACATTAACATTGAGCATCTACATCTTCAACACCTACATGAAGTCATCATCAACAAAACCCAAGGTTAGTTCATCCCTCTAAGGGGGGATATCACATCTAGGGGGAGCTTTACTCTAATCAATTGAGTCAAAGCAACTCTAATGGTGTGAACACATCAATGCTTTATGTAAAAGTGGTAACCCCACTTGAGCTTAAACGATGAGTATGACCTATGATCAAATGTTCTCATTTGACTCCTAAGTCAATATACTCATATATAGATGACCCAGTCATCGCCAAATTGCTTGATAGATGCTAGAGTGTTTGTGCATGCTTCGTCACATATTTCATTTGCCATTTTACTGTGGGAGCATGTTGGTTGCATATTTCACTCATTCGAGGACATCCATTTGTTGTTTTGATTGTTTGGCTTTTTCTCTTTTACCAAATGGATGGGCAAGAATGCCTAAGAACTCCCTCTAGCTATCTATGCTTTTCTCGTCTCAAACTCTATTCATGCTACATCACAAAGTTTGATCAAGTCAGATTCGAACCACTCTGTGTGAGGAGCACTCGGAGTTCCCGATTCATCATAGACTTAAGCCTCCAAAACCTCTTTGTGCATCTCGGTCTGACCGATTCATTATTTTCAGTCCTACCGAGTCACTAAGTTGATCTAGGTTTTCAATCTCGGTGCAACCGATTAGAACTTTTTGGTCACACCGAGTTGCAGTAACCGCTTGCAGTTTTGCATCTCGGTGCCACCGAGTCGTTCCACTCGGTCACACCGACAGGGTCAGGTTATATATACCGACGGGCCAAATTTTGGAAAATTTTCCGAACCCTCTCGCCCGCGCATAACCTGCTCTGCCACTTCGGGTCTCCGGATCGTCCTCTCGTCGCCAGCGACCTCCCGCCGCTGGTATCTGCCGCCGTCAACGGAAATCCTCACCGCCGTTGCTGCCGTAGCAAGTTCGTCGCGGAACTAGGGTACGAACTTGACCTTTGTGCTAATCCCTAACTCCGATCCTTAGCACATTGCTTTGCCATGATCTTTGCCACGATTGAAATTATCCTGACCAGGGAAAACGTCCCATAGATTAGTTTTGATTTGAAAATTTAGGGTTAGGTCCCCACCGAATTCATCTCGGACCGACCGAGTTGTAGAAATCGGTCTCACCGATTTTGGCCTAGGCCAAAGCACACGTGTTTTCGGTCTGACCGAAAACTGCAAATCGGTGTGACCGAGTTCGATTCTTTGTGAAACCCTAGCAGTCTCGGTACCACCAAACTGTGACTCGGTCTGACCGAGTTCACTAGTTTAGGTTCCAAAAGCTGCTTCGGTATCACCGAGTTTACAAATCGGTAGATCCGAAATGCTTTCTGTGAAGAACTAAAACTAAGTTTTAAGTCATCCTTTTTGCAAAACTCCTGTACTTTGTGATGCTCATCCACTCTACCTCATCTATAACCTATTCACAGGGTCTGCTGTTAGAGTATTTGCAGAGATGTCAGACCAAAGTGACAGCCAGAACAAGTCAGAAGAGCAGGTTCAGTTGAGTGAGGGCACTAGTCCCTCTAGCAGCTATGATGAGGGCAGCAGGAGCATACCAAGCAATCTGCCAAAGGCTGCCACAAGGACAAGGAAGAAGAGAAACTCAGACTCTGAGGATGAAGATTATGTGGCTGTTGAGGATGAAGCCACTTCAAAGAAGAAAGTGCTGAAGAAGGAGTATGGCACAACTACTGCAACAAAGCCAGGTCTGAAAACAAAGGCTCCAGCAAGAAGAGTTCCAATGTCAAAAGCCAGAGCCTCCACAGAAGAAACAATAGAGTTCACTCTTGAACCCAAGGAAACTGGAGATGGCAAGAAGAGAAAAGAAAGGGTCAAGAAGACCAGTGCCAGAGTTATTGGGAAGCCATCAATGATGAGAGATTCTGAAGAAGAAGAGGAACAGGATGCTGCACCAGCACCCAAAGCACAAAAGCTTATGGGAGATGCAACTAAATCAGGGGCTGCTCCATCAAATCCCAAAGCTGCTCCCAAGGCTGCTGCTCCAGCTCCAAAGCCAAAACCCAAGAGAAGCACTAGGAACATACCTGCTGAAGAGAAGAACAAGGCCCCAGTGCCTCAAGCTGCTGAAGAAGAAGATGATGATTCTGTTGTGCTGAGGAAGCTAAAGCCCAAGATCCCTGACCACACTGATGCACACCCAGTTGCAGAGAATATGAAAATCAGGAAGGATGCAGGATTGAGACTATGGAGAGAGTCTGATCCCTATGCTATCAGAAGAAGGACTGCCGTGGACTACAGATTCCACACTAAGGAACAACAGGACTTCTATGAGTCTATTCTGCTTGGCAAGAAGCCCATTGTGTGTGACATGAGATGGGTTGACTGGGAGTTCATCAAGGAGAATGAAGATCACTTCCCAGGTGTGCTTGATAGCTTCAAGGCATGTGGAGTGGACACTTTTCTTGCCCAGAAGCTCACCAAGTGGAATGATGAGCTCATCATGCAGTTTTACTCCACTGCCCACTTCTATCCAGATGGAAGAATAGTGTGGTTGTCTGGGGGTACTAGGTACCAATCTACAGTTGATGAGTGGGCCAAGCTCATAAATGCTCCTGAAGAACATGAGGATGACTTAGACATTTATGCAGAGAAGAAGAAAGGCCACAACAGTATGGCCAATATGTACAAGGAAATCCCAGATGCTGCTTTGGATACACACAAGTTTCGATCTGTACACTATATGTTGTCTGGTCTGCCAACTATTAACTGGATCTTAAGGCACACATTGCTACCCAAGTCAGGTGATCACAAGATGATCAGAGGACATGCCATCAACTTGCTACACATATTTGATGTCCCACAGAAGTTCAAAGTCATGAGCCTGATTGTTGAAACAATCAAGAGGACTACAGTTGATTAGAAGAGAAGTTGTGGGTATGCCCCACACATTCAGGAACTTATCAACTCAAAGATGGGCAAAGGCAAGTACATCTTGGATAAGGAGCACCTGCCCATCTATCCTGAATTTGAAGATAACACAGTTATGATGAATGAAAATGAACCGTCTTCAGCTCAAGCACATGAAAAGAGAGAGAAGGCTAAGGTAGAGAAGGCTGCAAAGATGCCATCTGTAGAAGAGGCATCTCAGGTATTCTTGAAGAGCAAGCAAGACCAGCTTGGATATCTTATCCAATCCACCCTGAGGATTGAGAAGGGCTTGGCCACCCTGACCAAGAACCAGGAGAGCTTGGAAAGGATTATTGAGACAAAATTCTATGACCTTGATGTCAAGGTAACAGAAATCCAAACTGCAGTTGAGCAACTTCAGGAGGAAGCAGAGGAGAAGAAGGGCAAGTCTACCACAGATGCTTTTGCCAGAGTGCCCAGAGGACAGAGATTTGCTGCAGTGCCAGTGACAGACACTAGAGCCACAACATAAGCACCAGCAGCTACAGCTCCAGTTCCACCTCCAGCAGCTACTCCACCAGCTCCAGCTACTTCATCAGAAGCCTTCGTCCTTGGAGTTCTCTAAACACCTCCTACCGAAGATCAAGCCTGAGAGTCGTTTAGCACTATGCATTTTTGAACTTTTTGGTAACTTGTTGCCAAAGGGGGAGAAAAATGTATAGATCATAGGCTTCGAGAGAGAGAGAGAGTGTGTGTTGGTGTTTACTCTCTTTGCACTTATTTGGTTTGGTTTGAAACTTTACTGTGTACTTGTGATGCTACTTTATGTTCTTATGAGATACTTGTTGATCATGTGTTTGATCATATGCTACCCTTAATGCTTGTTGAATGATATTATCTTTATATCCTCCTATGATCATTCAGTTTGCTTGGTGATGACTGCATGTGTTTTAACTTCTATCATTTTGAGCGCTCCACCAAGATGTATGTGACATGGAAGAGTAACCCATGATCCTAATCGATTGTGCATTTGCATTCAAAAGCAAATTTTAAATAATGCACAAATTTAGGGGCAGCTCTTGCTTATCACATACTTCTCAAAGCGACGATGTTTTTAATACTTTTTATCATTTATGGAAGCTTTGATCTATATGTTGTCATCAATTACCAAAAAGGGGGAGATTGAAAGTGCAACTATCCCTGGGTGGTTTTGGTAATTCCTAACAACATATAGCTCATTGAGCTAATGCTATTTCAAGATAAATATTTCAGGAAAGCTCAATGATTGGCATGGCATGGATTAGAAAGTGGACCCTTCAAAATGCTAAGGACAAAAGATTGGCTCAAGCTCAAAGCACAAGACTCTACATTTTCTATTTTAGTGATCCAAGATCACATTGAGTCTATAGGAAAAGCCAATACTATTAAGAAGGGATGAGGTGCTGCTTAATGAGGTTCTTGCTCAAAATGCTTAGTGATATGCTCCAAAACCCTCCACTACTTTCTCATATCCACATATGTCCCAAACAAAAAAGTCTAACTCGGACCCACCGACTCTTTCTATCCGGTGCCACTGAGTTCACTTGACATAGCCACTGCCAGAAACCCTAGTCTTTTCGGTCTCACCGATAGGGATCTCGGTCTCACCGAGATGGGATTGTAATCTCTCTGTTTCCCTTCGTAACGTTTCGGTCAAACCAAGATGAGCGATCGGTCCCACCGAGATTGCAATGCAAACTCTCTGTTTCCCTTTCGTAACGTTTCGGTCTAACCGAGATGAGCGAATCGGTCCCACCGAGTTTGCCTGACCAACTCTCTGTTTGTCTATTACCAAAATCGGTCTCACCGAGTTTGTGTAATCGGTCTCGCCGAGATTACGTTATGCCCTAACCCTAAAGATATTGGTCCCACCGAGTTGACATGTCGGTCCCATCGAGTTAACATGTCGGTCCCACCGAAACACCTAACGGTCACATTATGAACTAAATCGGTCTGACCGAGTTTAACTATCTGGTCCCACTGAGTTTGGTGATTTGTGTGTAACGGTTAGATTTTGTGTGGAGGCTATATATACCCCTCCACCCACTCTTCATTCGTGGAGAGAGCCATCAGAACATGCCTACACTTCCAATACATATTTTCTGAGAGAGAACCACCTACACTTGTGTTGAGGTCAAGATATTCCATTCCAACCACATAAATCTTGTTCTCTAGCCTTCCCCAAGTTGCTTCCCACTCAAATCTTCTTTCCACCAAATCCAATCCTATGAGAGAGAGTTGAGTGTTGGGGAGACTATCATTTGAAGCACAAGAGCAAGGAGTTCATCATAAACACACCATTTGTTACTTCTTGGAGAGTGGTGTCTCCTAGAGGTGTCACTTGGGAGCCTCCGACAAGATTGTGGAGTTGAACCAAGGAGTTTGTAAGGGCAAGGAGATCGCCTACTTCATGAAGATCTACCCTAGTGAGGCAAGTCCTTCGTGGGCGACGGCCATGGTGGGATAGACAAGGTTGGTTCTTCTTGGACCCTTCGTGGGTGGAGCCCTCAGTGGACTCGCGCAACCGTTACCCTCCGTGGGTTGAAGTCGCCATCAACGTGGATGTACGATAGCACCACCTATCGGAACCACGGATAAAAAATCTCCGTGTGAACATTGCGTTTGCTCCCTCAAACTCCTCCCTTTACCTTCATATGCAATTGTTTTACATTCTGCTGCTATACTCTGAGAGTTGCATGTGTAGGTTGATTGGTTGACTTGTGCTAAGTTGTTAAAATCTGCCAAGAACTAAAATTGGGAAAAGGCTAGATTTTTATTTGGTCAAGTAGTCTAATCACCCCCCCCTCTAGACATACTTTCGATCCTACAGTAAACAACCGCTACACGCGTTCAAATTAGCACGTGGGCTGCCATTTCGTACAGAAATGAGCTCCACCGTGTACCCGCGTGGGTGTGGCTGGGCACGAAGCGTGAGTACGTGCACGGTGCACCTATTCTCTTCTTATATATGTACACCACCTACGTGGGGTTGTGTGAGAGAGATACAAACGTAGAGAGATATAGTGTGTGGGTTCGTGAGAGTTTTGGGGGGGGGGGGGGGGGTTAATCAAAAAATGTAACATATGCAATGTGTGTGAAATAGAGTCCTGGATATATCATATATATATAGAGGGGGCGATCCACGAGAAGAGAGTGGAGGTATCATCGGCTTGAGGTGTCCATAGAATCGAAGAGAGGGATGATGTGTGTGTGTGTGTGTGTGCGCGCGCGCGCGATCGATAAAGAGTGCCATCGAATTTGTGTGTGCCCACGTCAAAGATATAGAGTGGCTGGCCTACTGGAACGTGATAGGGGACAGGTGCAGTTTGTCTCTGTGGCATGGATACCTACCTACAACACTCGACTATCAGTGTGTGGTGGGGGGGGGAGGGAGGCCTAATTAACTGCAGAGGTACAATGGCTGGTATATGTGTGGAGGAGGAGAGAGGCCTACCTCATGTATTAAGGGAGATCGATCTACCTCATGTATTAAGGGAGATTGATCGGCATCCATGCATATGTGTAGGAGAGGAATAAGGTTGGGAGAGAGACAGAGCTAGAGTGTTGGAGGGGGTGGTAGTGGAGTTGCTTCTAACAAATGGTGGGATAGGCTTGCTAGACAAACGGAGGGCACGACTGCAATATCGATAAGAGAGGGGATGGCTACCTGTCTGTGCACGTGCGTGTGAGAGACGGGTCAGGAGGCATGCACGAATGATGAGGGGGGATGATATGGCTGTGGTAAGCAGACGTAACTACATAGGAAGATCAATCGTCCTTTGTCAGAGAAAGGAGAGACATAACTTGTGAGGTACGTAGATCGATGGGGGGGAATAGTTAAAGTTGACCTAGGTATATGTTGGGAGATCGATCGGTATACGTGCATGTGTGTGTTAGAAGAAAATGAGGCACGGGGAGAAGGATAGAGAGAGAGGGATGCATCTAGGGGGTGGTGCGAGAGTCATACTATATCGAGGGGGAAGGAGTGTGCGAGTACGAGATCGATGAAAAGAGTGGTGGGAGTGAGGCATGGACGGTGATAAGAGAAGAGGGGAAGCTTGTGTTTGTGCTAGGCACACCTGGCTAGAGAGGCATATCGATCGATGTGTGCTGTAAAGAAGGAGCTGGGGGGGCTACACACACCGTGGGTGAATGACCTAAAGTGAAAAGACGAATTTGCGCGATGCAGCTAGAGAATGCTGAGGGAGGGTGAGAGGGATGCGGGCATGTGCATGCACGAGAGAAAGTTAGCGCTAGCTACAAAGATAAGAGGATTGTGTGGGTGTAAAAGACGAATAGAGATCATACTTCATTATAAAAAGCGAATTTGGATATTTGAAGAATTTATCATAGTGTTTTAAACCGACGTATGTGTGAATATATATAACGGTGATACACATGGTGTGGTTATGAACATGTTATACTACATAAAATATATTTTATCTCTACTCTTATAAAAAACGGAGTTGTTGATGATGGTGTGCCTGCCATCCTGCAATATAGTCCGTCCGATTTATATCTGACGGATAGGAAGGAAACTATGGCAATTTTGCAAAAACATACCCACACCCCTCTCCATATTTGCAAATTAGGCCTCCCCTTGATCATGTTGATGTTCTGTGGAACGCATGGGCATCTTGCTAGTACTACATATAATATATAGAACATTGATTATAATTTGGGCTAATGTGTGGCTTTTGCAGCTCAGGTCTAAATACTTGTCATAATGTAGGGGGCAAGGCACGATAATATGTGTGATAAACACGGTGTACGTATGGAACATGGTTTAGATTATGAATATATAGTTAGTACATCAAATCTACTATTATTTGGAATCAACATCAAGTGTATTCAAAAAATAGAATTCAAATTCATGTAGTACACATAGTTCATATCTATCTCTATAGTAATCATGTGGTGTGTTATTAAGGTAATACATGAATGATGGTTGAAGTTGGCAACAATCATGATTGTAGATTCTTATTGAAATAGAGAAACGAATTCAAATTCAGTTCGAATTGCAGCGGTAGTATAGACATTTGGAATGCACTCAAATGTTGGTATGAGTAGGTTACATGCATTATACATCAAGCGAAAAAAATTAATTGGACATAACATGGATTCATACTCCCTCCTTCCATCTATATAGGGCGTAATGCGTTTTTTAAGACCGCCTTTGACTATTGACAAGACTAATAGTACATGACATGCACAATGTGAAAATTATATCATTGAAAGAACCTTTCACAAACGAATTTAATGGTGTGCTTTGTGTAAGTTGCATGTCATATATTATTGCTGTAATATTTGGTCAAAGTTAGCATCGAAAAACGCATTAGGCCCTATATAGATGGAAGGAGGGAGTAGCTTTGAATAGCATTTTTATAGTAAAACGGGTCAAGACTCTCTCTTTGTGTGGTGTGAATAGTTTTATTTTTTTCGTTTTATTTTTGATTGAGGGAAGTGCGAATTGATTTGGTACGTACAAGTACAATATTACATGTTAGGCTTGTCCCCAAAATTCAACCCGCGCCTTGTTATATCCTGAAAATTCAGATATCGTGCTCCCAAAACTGGCGCCTTCACAACCCGCGCCTTGCTATCCCAAAATTACAACGCGCGCGAAAACTTCCTCCAGCTACGAAAAACCCGACACACGAAATCCCCCTTCTAACCATGAGCCGAAAGGGCCGCTAGTTCAAATCGGTGGGGGGTACTTTTGTAGCACACCCTACATTTTGGACAAGCGCGTCCCTAAGTCATGGTTCACCCCCTCCCATCGCCTCCTTTTTGCCATTCGAAATCCCAGGCCGCCATAACCTCTCCGCTCCAGCTGCGAAACCCCACCCTCCTCCGTCCACCACCTCATCGCTGCCCAGCCGGAGCCTCTTCCCCGATGATGTCGTCCACCGCAACAGCTCGACGTCCCTCGTCCACCTCCCCGGATGAGGATCCGTTGTCCATCTCGTTGTCCCGCCGGTTCAGCCGCCCCGTCCTCCACCTCCAAGGATCTGCTATGATGATCGCCTCGTCTATCGCGGCTGCTCCATCCCCACAGCGCCGCCTTAACCTGCTCCACCGGAACCGAAGCATCCTCACAGACGCCTCGGAGAAAGCCGAGGCCTACTCGGCGCTACCACAGAGGTTGTACACTCATCGCATTGCACCTTCTCCTTAACTCGACCTCTCGGCGCCAACGGTGCTCCATTCCGCAGCCCCATGGAGCGGCTACCTTGAAGCCGGCGCCGCGGGCGACATCTCCACGGAGGCTCTCCCCCAGTGCTAGGCCCCTTTGGCGGCGGCGTCCATACCAGCCGGATCTGCTGCTGCTGCTCCGGCTCTCTCTCGCTCGCACTTCTGCTGCTGCTCTCCCCCTCGCTCGTGCCGCTGCTCTGCTCCGATTTAGCTACACTTCAGTCGACTGAATCGAATTTTGGATCAGTCGATTTTCAGGGGGTGGGGGCTCGCCGGAGTTAAGGAAGAACCACCCGCAGCAGGGACGGGGGCTCGCCGGAGAGGTACCCCACTATCTATTTTAGGGTTCAGAGTGGGGGCGGGGGGCCTAGAGGGCTGGCCGGGGCGGCGGCGGACCGATGGTGGGGAGTTGTTTCAGGGCGGCGAGGCGGCGCTGGGGCCGGCGGTTCGGCCGGTGGTGTCTGGCGGCTCAGGGGGTGCAGGTTGAAGATGAACTGCAGGCCCTCCCTAAAGTACATGTCAAGTGCCTCTCTGCTACCATTGCGTTTAGTTTCGACAGTAACATTCAGATTCCATAGTAAATTCAGTTTCGACATTTAAGTTCAGAGTCAACAGTTTTTACCTCATCTCTTGTAGTCAGGTGGTTTTTGGTGATGTAAATTTTACATCTATTTTACATCATCTATAGGAGATGCTATTAGAATCCCACTTGAGATTGACGATGTCTATCTTGTGCTGCTTCAGCCTTGACATCTTACGGCTCACCGGAGCTGCTCCAACGACAGAACGATCCATCACAATAGAGCAGTGCCCTGGACGCTATCTACGGATTCCTCAGATCTTCCTCCACACCTTCGACAGCCACCTCTGCCTCAACGGCTTCAGCGACCAACCCAATGATGCTGAGGTCGACACGGCTGCGGCAAAGAGGTTGTACACTTGTTGTATCACTTATTACTATACATTCATGTCGATCCATTAGGGCTATTTTGGTTCAACGAAAAAACATAGCAATAGGGAATTTTCCAATGGCACTCTACTATTCAATTACTCATGCATTTTTTTGAAAGGAATGAAGCAAAACATCCACCTGGACCTACTTTTCAAAATCCTATGCATGAAAACAAGACCAAGTGCATTAGTGGCAGAATAACATTCTAACTGTACACGCTTTCATATGGTTTCACTTTATTTTGGCCATGTTTCTTTGCATTCCTCTGCTCTTCCAATTCCTGTAAACCAAACACCCAAGTTGACAGAAATCCTGTGTTTACAAATGCTCTGTTTACCATGTGCATTCCTATCCTATTCCGGTGTTTTTCCTATCCCTGCGTTTTTATAATCATGCAAGTGAAATGAGGACTTATAGAATTACTTCAGTTACAGGTAGGTGTCAAAGGGAACTTTGTGTGTTTTGTCCTTCTCCTGCCGCGATGTCGTCCACCTCACCTGAGCTGCTCCATCGACAGAAACATCCACCAAACCAGACATCATGACTCCTGACCATCTTTCGCTGCCTCAGATCTCCTTCCCTGCCGCCGGCACCCACCACAATGGCATCACCATCATCGACTCAACAGATGAACCTGAGGAGTACACGGGTCCACAAGAGAGGTCGCACTCTTTTGTTTCTTCTTATGTTATTCATTGCTTAATATTACCTGCTACTTTATCGTCCTCTTCACCTCTTGGACTCCAAGTCAGGTCCAAATTAATGTTCAAAAATGAGTTCTAGATTAGTTGTGGTGCACATATCAAGGAAGCAATGAATAGTATCTCTGTCTAATATCTGGTTCACCTAGGGTATGCCTATGTTGTTCATCTTGGGTGGGAATCAAATAGTAAAGCAATCATCATCTGTCTTTTTATTAAATTAAAGCAATCATCAGCCTGCTATCATTATTTTTGGATCCATCCAATGGTTGTTACCATCACTCTAAATTTTTGCATGCTCTCCTTACATAATCTCACCATATTTTTTTCGTATGCATGTCAGATATTGTACACAGTCATGCTGAACATGTAGAGAAAAAGAGAAGAGTTTTGCGCGGCAATACAATGTCATGCAGACATCGCTCCATGGTGGGTTCAATGGCAAACCCTCCCCACCCCTCTCCAGATTGTAATCCAGAGGAAGATATCTGTTCTGAGGCGGATTCAGACGCCGCTGACCACTCCTATTTACCCCCCAAGGTGTTTGCTCTACCTTGGCATGATGATGTTAGTCATATCATGCATATGTTTCCTTACAGTGCCTACTTTTGACATCATATATGTCATCTGCTTAGTTTAGACATGTTCTGTAATGCCACATGTTTAGTTTCTATATCATATATGGGAATTATGCAGTCTCATGTCTTTTAGCCAGCCATAATATATGTGAAATGTGCAATGCCATCCTCTTTAACCAGGCATCATATGTTTGAATGATATCTTGCCCATCCTTTTCTTCATTACATTTCCATTTGTCGACAATGTTTGTACATTAAACTACTCTTCCTGTGAACCAGCCATTTGGGTGGGAGATGGAAAAATCTGGAGTGAAAACAAGGCCTTCAGAGCAGACAGTGCTACTTGTCGAAGCAGATCTCTTGTTGGGTCCCGATAGCTCCTCAGAGATGGATTCAGAGACAGATGACCAGTCCTATTCCCCCACCGAGGTGTATGCTCTAACTTGGCACGGTTATACTGCTCATATCATGCATATGGTGTCTTGCATCGCATAGTTTAGACATCATATACACAATATTCAACACGATGTTCTTAGTTCAGACATCATATCGAATGCCCTCTGTTTAGCATATAAATCACATATGTGAATTAAATGATGTGATCCTGATTACTTAGATAACATGTAGTTGAATTATGTCATGCGATCCTGTTTAGTTATTCATCATATCTTTGAATTATGTTATGCTATGCTATCCAGTTTAGATAGACATTATATATGTGAATTTATGTCATGCTATCCGTTTTAGTTAAACAATATACATGTCAACTATTTCATGCCCTCTTTTTTCCACACTATCTATTGCATCTGTCCCTCATACAATGTTTGTACATTCAACTATGTTTCCTGTTTATCAGCCATTTGAATTGGAGCGGGTGATGCCAGTATCTAGCGGACTAAAAACATGGTCTTCAAATAAAATAGTGCTACCTCTTGGTGGAGATAGCACCCCGGCTGTACATGCACGAGAACCAGCCCAACCACACATAACCCAAACTCTCGCAGATTGTACCCCTACTGCGATGGACAGAGAACCAGCTTCACCCAATCTAACCCCAACCCCAGCAGATAGTAACCCAGTTCCTGTTGACACAACACAATCTCCACCACAGAGCTCCCAAACAAGAGCAGTTAGTAAGGCAGCTCCAGTGCCTAAAGGGCTAGTACTACCACGGTGAACCCCAACTCCACCAGTTAGTACGCCTATTCCTGTGGAGGAAGCACAACCAGCTAGTCGTAGTTTAGCATCTATCGCATTTGATGTTGTTAAATCGTATGTGCGTATCTTCCCATCTTGGAAATATTATACCAAAGATGAAGGAAAATGCCAGTTGCAGATGTTTGTCCAGGAGTTTTGTGTAAGTAATGTTATTCATGGAAATTACTTTGCTTTGTCCCATACATCCTACCTCCATGATGGTTATAATACAACAAATTTTCCCATTTTTCTCTATAGAGAAGGACCGATTTGGAAACTCAGGATGAGGTAACCTGTGCTAATACCTCTGCTATCTTCAAGAATGCTTGGTGGCAATATCAGAATTACCTGAAGAAAACGTACTTCACCGGCAAAGAAACTCATCAAATTCCCTTACGTTCTCCTGAGACACATTTACTGGACGATGACTGGGAACGCCTTGTTCTGTACTGTTCCCGAACCAAGAATGTGGTAAGGTCTATGAGCTCATTTTCTATTTTTAAGTACTATATTCTTGCGTCTTAATGTACTCTGTTCATGGAGAACAAGTGCCTAAACCTGAAGAACAACTGTTCTAATTTAAGATTCCATTGCTATCATAGTTCAAAAAAGCGCTAGGCGTTAATTGTGCGTTTTGCCACCACCTTGCGCTTTACTGACCAAAGCGGATGCTTATGCGCAGTTATGCACAGATTAAGCGTAGTTATGCGCAATGCATTTTGCCAACGCCTAGAGCCTAGGCGCGCTTAAGCGCTCGCTTAGGCGCGCCTTTTTTGACTATGATTGCTATCGTGCATACTGCTTTGCTCTTGTATCACTGTATATACTCATACAAACTTATTTTTAAATTGAAGGATCCAATTGAAACTCCAATGGCACAGCAGGTATGTTCACGCATGTTTCTTTAACAGGTTTGGTCTTATCAATAGCTCTGTTGATTTCAATTTCAATTGTGTATACAGTTGACTTCTCCTATCATGCACATTACTAGCATCACAACAGAGCCAATAGTGTTGTTGTACATGTAGACCCATGGTACCCATCTGAAATCTTGTTGTGCCGTGTAGTTTCCCACGCTTTGTATTCTTTCACTGTTGCTTTGTCTTGAACTGATACGATTTGAACCATGTCTCTATTTTGATTTGGCAAGACAATGCAGTGACCATAGGACATAGATATATGTTTTTTGATGCTTTTATTATGTACTTGTACTTGGCAATAGAAGACTTGGTAGTTTAATCCTGTCCACCTTACTAATGAACTGGTTCACCGAAATGAGTTTCATATACTAGTACATGCTAAGCCTGTTATGTGTCTGCTTGTTTCTTCTTTTAGAATGCTGACAGAGTATTGGGGAAGAGTGCCTTATTAAGCAATGGTAAAGGAAGTAATGAAGATAAGGTTCAGGATAGTGACACATTCTTGTTGGTCTCCAACAAAGCTGATAAAACAGCTAAGGAAGACTATCTTGAAGACAGTGAGACAACCCCAAAGTCCTGTCTTGGTTTAGTGTTCGATTTACTGGCCACTACCGCTTGCACAAGCTATTCAAACTCACTGTCGGAAGCAGTTCAGTTTCTTGAGTCTCAACTACAAGCTGAAAGACATCGATCAACTATGCTGCGACAAGAAATGGAAGGACTGTGGAAGTCCCTGGAGCATTCAGATGCATACTGTCTGGTGCAACAACAAGCGTTGGAGGATTTTAGCGCCAAACAGGAGAAACCTAATAAGCTTGCTAAGCTTATTGCCAGCATGGTGGATACCCAGGATAACGTTTCTTGAGCTCTTCTGAAGTTGTTTCAGTTATGCTCTTGTTTTGCTGTCCCGTTTATTTGCACTGGTGGCCAATTTTGTCAGCCAGTGTATGTAATATGTTGCTTTGTTCCCTATATTTGCCCTGGTGGCGAACTTTGATGCCCAATGGATGTAATACGTGTAATAGCGGTAATAAGGTAGCGTTAATTGCTTGCTTATTTATTTCCTTATTGTCTTGTTTAGTTGTTTGCTTGTAGTCACTGCAGTTCTTTTTCTGTGTTTTTCTAGTGGCCACAATAACCTATTTTTGGAAACTAGGACAAAATAATCATGGCAACACATGGACTATTGTAACCATGGGCCTCCTGCGGGCCGTATGATCCATGGGCCTTCTATGGGCCATAGGATCCATTGGCCTTCTATACGGGGCGTAGGATCCATGGGCCTTCTACGGGCCGTACGATCCATGGGCCTTTTACGGGCCGTAGGATCCATGGGCCTTCTACGGGGCGTATCATCATTTCACCAATCATGGGCCGTACTATTCGTGGACCATAACGGGCCATTAATAGGGCGTATTTGATAACTCTATGAAAACAGCCCAACGGGTTTTTTTACATGAAAATGGCCCAACGTATTAACGGGCCACAAACGGGCCGACTGTAACCACGGGCTGAATTTGGCCCACAAGGAGAAAATGGCAGTAACGGGCCGTAAGTAACCGAATGCTGGAAATGAGCCGAGAATAAATGGGCCCTGCGAAGGCCGAAAGATAACATGGGCTGGAAACGGCCCAATGGAATAATGAGCCGTTAATGGGTATGAAGTGATACACTGTTCATTACGGGCCAGTTTCACCACGGGCCGTTAATGGGCCAAGAGTTACAAAGGGCCTCATATGGGTCGAAAGACGTCCTGGGCCATACATGGGCCGGAAGTTAAAACGGGCTGGAATCATATTGGACGGCCCAGATGACGGTACTGGGCCTAATTCGGAGAGGTCGTAACGGGCCCTGGGTTAGCGGGCTGTAAATGGGCTATATGCGAACAGGCCGTTAACAGGCTTTCCGTGGGCCGGCCCGCCACCTTTTGACCAAGTCAAACGGGCCGGCCTTTTCACAGGAATGGGCCTCTCTTGGGCCGTGACACGTGTCGGCGTATCATAGGCGCCTTGGGTCCAATGAGTGGATGACATCTGTCCCAACGGTGAGCCAACACGTTTTTCCTCCAGCCAATGATAATTTTACACGTGGAAAATCCCCATTGGTCGGGGCTGTTAACGGGTTATCGGATCCAAAACCGGACCCGATAGCTTAACGGCGTTCCGTTATGGTGGATGCCACGTGTCGGTCACCCTTGACGAAAGCACTTCTATGACGCACGATTTATCGTCATGGAAGTGGACACTTCTGTGATGATAATTTTGGTAATGTCATGGAACACTTCTACGACAGCACAGGTATGACTATCTTGATTCTGTCATAAAATTGTCATGGATGTACATGCATGACAAAAAACGTGACCTACTGTGACAAACACGTATCATCACGGAAGTGTATATTTTTGTAGTGCCTGTACTAGCGTGAACCGGATCCATTAAGTCAATAGTCTCGCTAGAGAGCAAGCTTAGCCAGCCCAGGAAACATGCACGTATGCAAAGTTTATGATGTTGCTTGTGTGCGCTATTGATACAGGAATCAATCAAGCTGCTTTCTAGTCTGCTTCTTTGAGCTAACTTTACATGCACACAATTTCCGGTGACTTGATTTAGAGTTTTACAAACCAACATGCCCGTCGTCCGGCCGGCCAGTTCCGGTCCTTCTGTACGTGGCAGCAGCAACTTTAAGGTTCCGACCACTATCGACATTGTACATGGGACCGGGCTAATTAGGCCAACCAAGCTTACTAATGGCTATCGAAATGTAACGCTGGGCAGCTTAGCGGTCGAGTAAACAAAACAAAGTTTCCAACATAATTTAAGTTGGATGTTAGTCATCGCGTGTGCAGCCAGGCCGTCAGTGCATTGCATTTCTTGTTGTTAGTTAGCCGTTCAAAAACAAGTCAACCAACCTACATACTACCAACATATTGGTGTCTTGCAAAGATGCAGAGGCGCCTGCACGCACCAAGTGACCAGCACATCAGTCCATAAGGGCAGGAGATGATCGAGCTCAAAAGGTATTCTCTACACTCGCAGAAAAAAGGGTTTGTCTATTGTCCTATAAGTACCTTAGCATCTGCACGTATACTGTTTCTCCATGGACCTAAAATACCCGACGGTGTCATGGCGTCCTGAAACTTCATTGTTCATGTAACCACCAAAAATATATATTGCCTTTTTATTCCTGTGAACAATGCACTAGGGGTAAAATCGTCTTTTCACATGTCAATTAACACCGTTAGTACTCAAAATGGATGAAAGTGTCACAAAGGGAACAAAATTTCGATTTGGTGTTATATAAGGAAGGAAAAGTTTTCCAGTGTCAAATAGGGAAACAACATTTAAAATAGTGTTAAATAAGGAATTCTTTCTATACTTGAAGGCTACAAGGTTGGCTATCGATGACATGACAATGTCATATAGCCATCAGTTGGCTGTACTATTAACCATGCTCTTAGACAACCCACAGTGGTAGTAATATAAAATCACACATCTCAAGGCAAAACAAATGATGTGGCGAGTAATTAATGAGAAAAGAGAAGCATGTGGTAACATAGCTAGTTACTGTAACATCACACATACCAAGACAAGATGAGTCTACAACCTTATAAATGAAGTGTTGCATGACACCACATATATGTTACTCCCCACTATAGAGGTAGTACTCTAAGAGCAAGTATAATAAGATGACGTATGCAGGCTCCAAGAAGATATGTGAGAGTGTATAGTGGGCCATATGATAGAAAAGTAGTACTTTCTTGTAGCCCACTACTATACGTGTTGGCTATTATATTGACTATAGATGACATGGCAAGATGTTATAGCCAACAACGGGCTATCTTATTAACCATGCTCCAAGTTAGTACTACACATTTTGACTAGTCTTACTTTTTCATCACTCTCTCCTCCACATAGGCAAAAAATGCCATGTAAATGGGCTATAAGCCCACTATTATACTTGCGGGAGAGAGAGATGTGAAAAAGTAAGGGGAGTGGGCTCTCATGCAAGAGCCTAGCTATATACGCATTCCTAGGTAAATGCAATAAATGTGAAGAAAGAGATAGAGAGAAGATGGAAAAAAGTACTAATGTACTAATAGCCAACCTTATAGCCCATACTATTGCATGAGTGCATATAGATGATGGTTGTAGATGACAAGGTGGTTCCTTGTAGCCATCAGTTGGCTATATTATTAACCATGCTAAGGCTAGTCATAGTGGGCAGTAATTTAGACTAGTAACATATGCATGTTAGTAGTTTATGTTACTATCATCATAGTGGGTAGTAACATAAATGTAGTGTGATGCAAGCCTTCATCTATTATCTTGTAGACTCATTTTGCAATTGTGTGCATTATGTTACGGTAACATATTATGTTACTACAAACACCTCGCTCGTCATTAACTCCATGCCACATAAGCATATATGTCTTGGGATGCGTTATGTTCAAAAAACCTTCGATTAACATGTGTTCAAAAGACAAAAAAAATGTCAAAAATTGCAAAACAAACACCTCGATATTAACTAGACGGATGGGTCATTGCAAAGGTTTATTATAAACCTTTGCAGTGACCCATCCCTCTAGTTAACATCGAGTCCACTTCCCATCCGGTCACCCATCTCATGACTACACCAGCCTCAGCACAGTTAACTTGGAAGTTCTGTTAGATGAGCTGTCGGTGGGGAAGTTGGTCCTTGCTGATATAGGATGCCTCTTCGTATCCTTTATGGCGTACCCGGATGACCGCATGTTGCCACCCAATAGCCAATGCCACGTCCCCTGCGAATGTAGAAGTTTCCCTCCCTCGTCTTAGCTGGTTCGCGTGTTTTCCTTGTTTTAAGCCGCCTGCCCACCTATAGAACCGCCTCGCGCTGGCCAATTCCTCTCCAAACACCTAGGGAGGCGGTTGAACCGAACAAGTCTAACTTGTTTCTAGTGGGTACATTGACGTGGCATCGAAAGGGTGTGATAGCTGACTCTGGCAAAATAATTGATGACTAGTACCACGTTGGCATACATGAGCATGGGGCCAGGACACATCAAAAGTAGTGCATTAATCTCCAAAAAGGGTTGACTATGTCCATGGCTACCATCCCGTGCTCGGTCATTTAGTGTGTGCTTCTCGTTGTTCTGCGAGTTGACGGGACACATCAAAGTTAATACGTAGTATTTAGTACTCTCTCCAAAAAGGGTCGACCATGTCCATGGCAACCATCCCGTGCTCGGTCATTGAGTACATGCACTATTCACGTGCCATCGAGGAGTAAAACTATTGCGTAGCACTAGGTGCCATCATAGTGCACGACTCACTTATGCACTGCTTATCTCCATTTTCTTGCATGACACGTGCACCCTGATGCTAGATGTCCCGCGTGTTGGCAAAAGGATGAACAAAGCTCACGTCAAAAAAAAAGAGTGGAAGACCATAGATTCCCGACAACCGAGAAGGAGCAAGGAACCTCGTGGTGGAGCGTCTTCACTCATAATATTTTATATTATGCAGCGATATAAAATCACCCAATCATCTCCACAGTAGATCGGAAGAGTACGAAACACAACAGCGCGGTGTAGTACTACATGGCTAACCTATGCTATCACCATATTTCTTGGCCTCTGTGCGACACATAGCTCTAGTAATCCAGCAGCCTGTATCGCTTCTCGCTCCTCGTCTCTCTCAAAGTGTGGCGGACTGGCGTTTTTGCTATCTATTGAGGTCGGTTAACTCATCACATGTTACCGACTCTTGGGTGGGATAGTTTTTTTGGTGGGTTTGGGGCAACTTGCTCCAATTTAACCCTCATGTTTGGATACTTCACGGCTATTTGAGCCCCAACTAGCTCAAACTAACTCTAACCCATGGATCCAAACAGGGCCAAAGTTAGTCTCAGAAAATGCATTAAGCCCTATATACCTGGACAGAGGAAGTACATGATACTAGCAAACGCTCACCAATAGTAGTAGTTCATTGGTTGGTTTCGATTTTTGATTCAGTTGTTGTGCTGCTACCGTCCAATATTAGCGTGTGGTTGTTTCTAGAATAAAAAAAGGAGGTACCCCTACATATGTTACTCCCACTATGCCTAGCCTAAGGTTAGTAGGTGACCTTGCGCTTGGCTCTTCACCTCTTCCGGAAGTCGAACAATAATGATGGTACTACAATAGTACTTCTGGCAATCTGACACCAAATGAACTACTGCACGTCCACCGCTTGTAAGCAAAAGTTTCTCCTCGTGCTGCGAGCCACCGCACACGCGTTGGCGAGGGAGAAGGCGTAGTAAGCAAGCTTCTCGTCGTTCTGCGAGTTGACGGGACACATCAAAGTTATTTAGTACTCTATCCAAAAAAGGGCTGACCATGTCATGGCTACCATCCTGTGCTCCGTCGTTGAGTATGTGCACTATTCATGTGCCATCGAGGAGAAAAAAGTATTACGTAGTAGGTGCCATTGAAGTGCACGACTCACATACGCACTGCTTATCTGATTATCTCCATTTTCTTGCATGACACGTGCACATTGATGCTAGATGTCTCGCGCGTTGGCAAAAGGATGAACAAAGCTCATGTAAAAAAGAGAGTTGAAGAACATAGATTCCCGACGACCGAGAAGAAGCAAGGAACCTCGCAGTGGAGTGTCTGCAAGGATTCCCCTGTTTTTTGCCGCCTGCCCACCTATAAACAAATAAAAGAACATGAACTCTTCGCTAACCACTAGAGACGATACATCAGGATACTAAGTTGAAGATGTTTTATAGTTTATATTGATAACCACGCAAGAAGCCACGCATGTAGAGGACGCATGCAGCCACGCATGTACACACGCCAACACACTAACTCATGCCGATCCAACTCATGCACATACGCGCACAGCATGGAGCACACAACACACGTACACAACACATGCATGCACACACACTCAGCCGCAGAATGCACGTGAATAACACATGCATGCGCACACACTCGGCTGCATGGAGGCGTGCGCCATCTGCGGCGACGTCCGGTTTGTCGTGCTACGGCGAAGCTCGCACACAACGACGCCTACACATCTCTTGCAGCACCTCTTTGCCGTCGTTGCTCAATGACTAGTCGGAGATGAAGACGACCGCAGCCTCGGCCTTAGAGCTATTACCGATGGAAAAGCACGCACGCTGCACACACATGAGCACGTACGGAGGGCCCACGACGTGGTGCGTCCCCAGTCGCCTCTACTCCTTCTACGCACGTTGTCTATCAAGGCAGCTGGATGCCTAATGATGATGTGGGTGAGATCTTCTAGGACTCAGATGATGACGAGGAAAATTATGAGACTACCCACAGTGGGAGTAACATAGGTAGTAACATCACACATGTCTAGATAAAGTAGATGATGGGGCAAGCAATAAATGAAGAAAGAGAGGAAAGTAGTAACATCACACATATCAAGGCAAGATGTTTCTATAGCCTAATAAATGAAGTGTTGCATGTTACCACCCATATGTTACTATAGAGGTAGTAACATAGACTAGTAACATGAGCATGTTACTAGTCTATGTTACTACCCATTGTGGCTAGTCTAAGGGGGGTGTCTCCAACAGTGTTCCTCGGCTCGCACCGCTCGCACCTCTTGCATCACGGTGGTCGAGCTTAGAGTCATTCATCTGGTACACGTGGCATCTCAGATCTAGACACAAGGTGACGTACACCGTCAAGGTCCACGGTCAAGGGGGTCAGGGTGGACGCGACCTCTCAGTGCGTCCGCCATTTGAAGCGGCGCGCCGGCCCAGGGCATCGCCCGCTACACTCCCAGCTGTACCCGCCTCCTCGCCGCATTCAAAAACCTACATTTAAAACCGCGTGGAATGTGAGAAACCAACTCCGGCCACACACGTCCGTTCAGGAGGAGGACGTTGTCCAAGCTCCTCCTTCCACCATTTTGTCCACTCTTTGGGCCGCATCCGACGAGCAAGAAGAGCAGTTCTCCAGCATAAAAGCCGTCTGGGTGGTCCGCCAAGCCCGCAGTTACGAGCGAGGCAGCTCGCTTCTCCACCTACCTCGCCTAGCAATCGGAGGCAGTTGCCGCACTAAGCCAGCGCGTGGTTCCGCAGCTGGCCTCTCCAATACAACTCGAGGAAGTGTGCCGACTTGCTCCACGCCGGCTTGTCAGGGAGCACGGCGGCACGGGCATCGTCGCTGCCTCGACGATGCCATGTCGTACATCGCCTGCAGTGTCTGCGACTGCACCATCCGCCGTCCACGCGCTCATAGCCGTGACATGCAGGCAGAGAAAGAAGCCGCCACGGATGTCGACGAGGTGATGCGGCTATGCGGATGTCGACGAGGTGACGGGTAGCACGTCCCCGCCCGCCGCCATTATCCAGGAGAAGTAGAACACGGGAGGCCGCCGCCGATTGTATCCCATGAAGGCCACCGCCGAGGCGACGCGGGCGAATACAGCCGGTGTCTTGCACGATTCTTCTTCTGCCGGATGCTGGAGGAGGACAAAGAGATCGGGCGGCGACCATTTAGATTAGGTATTTTAATTCTACCAGGCTGGTTGTAATGGGAGTATTATAAGTAGCATCATGCATGCCAACTACTCCCTCTGTTCCAAAATAGATGACTCAACTTTGTACAAACTTTGTATTAAAGTTAGTACAAAGTTGAGTCATCTATTTTGCGCGTCCGGTGGGTCCCCGTTGTCAGGTGGAGGAATAATTATTTTGCGCGTAATAAGGAGGCACTTCCTTGCTGCGGCTGTGGACCCAGCTGTCAGCCTCTCCATGTACAGTCCACGTCCGATGGAAGCCGTTCCTTGACCATGTTGACCATGCCGCGCTGCCGTCGCCGCAGATTAACAGGGCGTGTGGGTGAGTGGAGGGATGCCCTGGCCAGCGGTGGGAGTAGTAGGGGGCGGTGAGGCCTGCACGGCAGCACAGCCGGCCACGGGAGGCAGGAGCAGGCGGCACGACCGGCGCTGCTTTGGGCGGCTGGAGCAAGAAGACCAGAGGTTGAAAAAGCACGACGGCCGTTGGATGGACATCGTACTGTCACTGCAGCTAGAATCATTTATATTGACTAAGTTGACAAAGCCCTTGGTACGCGTCAACATAGTAGGCCCACAGGTCAGCTTCCGAAACGCTGCGCCCCAGAGGTCAGGGGGAGGAATCAATTTTTGGGCGGGTGAAGCTAGCATATGCAAGATTGAAGAAGAAGCACAGCATCCATTGGTTGGACATCCAACGGCCACTGATACTAGAACCGTGTGTTGACTATAAGTTGACAAAGCCTTGCATACGCGTCAACTCTCTTTTTTTTAGGGGACGCGTCAACTTAGTAAGGCCACAAGTGTGTGGCAGAGAACTTATAGCCCATTTGAGATTTGTAAGAAAGTGCAGCCAATTTTTGAATTCTAATGGAAATTACTACAGCCCATTTACAGTTTGTTAAAAGTACAGCCCATTTCAACCAACCGTTCAAAACAAAATTCAATAAAATTTCCCGCATTTTGATGGGATCCGAAATATTTTTATCCCGAAATTTCTAGTCAGATTAAATACAATTTCAATATAAATTTATATTACGTAAAAATCTAACGAAACATTTTGCTTGCAACAATTAATGAAATTAAAATTTTCAATATCCAAAAATAATATTTTATAAAGTAACTACGTGTTTGGTGCATTTTTTATAGTTACTGCCCAGTTTTTATAATTACATCCCATTTATTATTTCTTAAAGCCCATTTTCTTGTTAAGCCTAATGCATTCCTCCTAGGAAAGATTTGCAGCCCAGCGGAGCAGAGAATAACAACTTCACCTTGCCTGGGTATTCCTAAAAAAAGTATAGCTCGGCTAGCCATTTTCAGCTTGAAAAAAATTAATATCTGGGCTGGATATCTGGCCTGGGCTAGACGGGCCACAGCCCGCCGAGTTAATAGCTGCAGCGATGCTTGCGTTGCTGTTCAGAGGAGAAAAATTAATATCTGGGCTAAACATCGCTCAAGAAAAACTCTGCAGTGTGCACACCTGAAAAACACAAATACTGCTCGAGCTGCTTGGTCCCAGCTGTCGGCCGCTGCTTGTGCAATTCTCTCGTTTATTGACTACATAGGTTGACAATGGTGTGGGACCGTGATGTCAGGAAACCAGGAGGAAGCAAAAAAATTTATAGTTTTTTATACTAATAAGGAGGCACTTCCGTACGTGTGGCTATGGCCCTGGTGGGTCCCCACTGTCATCCTCTCCAAGTAAAGTCATCTCCTCATCCTCATGTCCGTTGACCATGTTGACAATGCGAGACGACAGTGCCACGGCAAGCGCAACAACTCGAAGGACGACGGAGAGGGCCTCGCGGGCCCTACGGATGGCCTGATACAGCGCCCGCTGCTCATTCGGGAAGCCAGGATCATAGGGCCACATGTCCGCGATGGCATTGTCGTTCGCTTGTTCACCGGTGCTCGTTGAGGAGACGGAGGTTGCAGCACAGGTCCTCCTGCGCTGGTAGCTCTTCCGCCATTAGGGCGTCGAAGTGCGGCCGCACCTGCTCTATGGTGAACACGGCATGAACCGGCTTGGACAATGGCGCCAGCTCCTGGTCGGAAGCTACGTCCATCGTCTGATTGTCGTCGCTCAGCTCGGCGAGGTAGCTGGCGAGCCAGCATGTCCAGCTGCTGGACCGATCCGCTGCCAAGCACGAGTCTGATTGCCCTGGCCCACCCAGACCACCTCCCTCGCTCGCGTGTGCTTTCCGCCCGAAACGGTCAGCGCCGTCCGCCCTGCTTCCCGGTGCATGCGATTGCTCCACCTTCAAACAACACGAGTGTCGTCCCTCCGTCCTTCTCCTGCCCACATTAATGATACGCGGTCGCCAAGGCGGCTACTCCGGCACCACAAGCCTGTCCATCCGCCGCCCACCATTGCTATATAAACTGCTGCACCGGCCATAGCCGCAGTCATCCGCATGCGTTCTTATTCTCCTGTCCACACCACTACTGCCCACCATGGCTTCCTCGCGCTCCAGCGTTCTTCGGGACGGGCGGATGATGGACCACAAGGAGATGGCAGCCATTGCTGCCGACTGGCTGGCCGGCAGGCAGCTGGAGGACGACAACGTGCCGATGGGGAACATGGTATTCGACGATCCGGTGCCAACCCCCTCGTCCGCGCCATCCTCGCCGGTGCATTGCACCATGACCATCGGCGAGGCCCGTGCCCAATATATGGACACGATGAGGCAAGAAGCCTGAGGAGCAGTTCCGGGAGGCGTAGGCCGACGCCGCCTACAACCACCATCTCCAGGAGCACCTGCAGGTGGAGGAGCAGATCGCCGTGGAGCGGGCGGAGCAGGAGGCGCTGCTCGACTCGTACCGCTCCGCCCGCGAGGGCCGCCTCGAGCGCTGACGGTACCGCATGCGGGCGGCGGAGGCTGTGGCCGCCTACAAGGAGGGCGATGAAGCGGGCGAGGCACTGTTTGGCGAGACTGAGGACGAGGCAGAGGACAATGCCGGCTCCGACGAGTCCCCGCTCTACTAGCGTCGACGAGGCCCTGCTCCGCCGAGGCCCCGCGGCACCAACAACGAGGCAGAGGACACCGCCGGCTCCGCCGAGGCTCCACCCTGCCGGCAATGAGTGGGAGGATTTCCCCCGCTCCGCCGAGGCGCCGCCCGCCGGCAACGAGACAGAGGACATCGCCGGCACCGCCGAGGTCCCGCTCCGCTGCCAACGAGGCCGCGCCACACAGAAAACAAGGAAGAGTAGAACACGGTAGGTCGCCGCTGCTCGGGTCCAAGTAAGGCCACCGCTGCTACCCTCCAGTTGCTGGCACTGAGCTGTACATCATGGAGCAATTCTATGATTACAGGATGATTGAAGAGCGCTCCGTGGTTGAGCAAGCTCATGAGATACAATCATTTGCTAGAGAACTTGAGCACTTCAGTTGTATGCTACCGGACAAGTTTGTTGCCGGAGGTATCATCACTAAGATTCCTCCTTCGTGGATCTCATTGGCACTATTGATGTGGAATAAAAGGCGAGAGTAAAGGACACACGTGCTCAAGGAATTGAGGGAGGATCTAGTGCCAATCTGGTACAGAAGAAGAACTTCCAGCCCCACAAGTTCAAGAACAAGGGCAAGTTTGATGGTAAAGCAAAGTTTGATGGGAAGAACAAGGCTGTGCAACACACGAACTTCAAGAAGAAGAATGACATGAAGAAAGGTGCTTGTCATGTGGGGATCCTGATCATTGGGCTCCTAGTTGCCCTAATCGCTATGACAAGCTAGGCGGGTTGACCACTGACGGCCGGTTAGCTTCTTGGCGGCGACGTGGCGTCGGAGAGCTATGTTGGAGAAGGACGCTGCTTCTACTTAACTGCTGGTGCAGTTGGCTGACTGACACGTGGGCCCAACATGCATCTGGGCCACATGTTAGTTACGCAACTGCACTTGCAGTTAAGTCACTGAAGCTTCTGTTCGGCTCAGCCGGACACAGGTGGGTAGCTTAGGTTAATTAATTATACCTCCAGCGCACCCCTTTTTAGTTGAAGAATGTATGAAATGTAATGAAATCCAGCATGTTTATATGAAATACGACCGTGTATGAATGAATTTATTTCGAGTAGTTCGAATTCTTGTATCACTGGCATTGGATGAACATGCAAAACAATACGTACTAGCATTTTTCCCAGGGTGATCACCTCGTTTGCAGCAGCTTCACATGACTCCCTCCGGTTCTTTCTAGTCTGCATACAAGTTTTGTCTGCAGTCAAAGTATCTCTACTTTGACCAATCTTATAGAAAAAAGTATGCACTTTCACAATGTGCGAAGTAAAAAGGAACGGAAGGAGTACAAAGAGTTTGAGCAGCTTTTTAGCGTTCCTGTACATTGCAATCAAACACACAGGCCTGACAATTCATGAGAACATTCAAAACAATAGATGATTATGCATCTCAGCGATTCACATGTCAGAGCCAATATTTACTTCACAACTAAAGAATAAAGAAAAAATGGATCGACGCTGCTGACAGCAAAGGGCATCCCATTCAAAAATATCAAACGCATGTCTTCTTGCTAAAATCAATGAGCAAAATTTGACAAGGTTTTCCCATTCCAAAATAGCAAATGCTAAATAAACCAGCTGTTCTTTTTGTGCAGTTCCACCAAAATCAACCAAATTCGCGCGTAGCTTGTATGACTTCGCCCTTATATGTTGCAACGCCTTGAACTTATCAGCACCTCCTTTCTTGTGGTGGAAATGAATGATTCGATGTATTCATGAACATTTTGTGCATTTCCCATTGAAATCAAGCTGAGCACCCCTGTTTGCACGAATACAAAAAAGTGATTAGTATAAAGCAGACCGTACTACGAATTGATAGTTTAAACAGGCACCTACATGGTCCATGTAGAGCACACTTTTAGAAAAATGGAACTCGCCGGAAAGAATCCTAGAACAACATTGTACTCGCGCATCACAGCAAGAAAATGGAGATTTGTCAGTCCTTCTGAGCTGAAGTTAGTTTGGTCTTGTGGGGGGTAATGTAACCATCCTTCAACTGCTCCTTCTTATGAGAAGATAGACAAGGCTTCTTCATCCTGGCACAATCGGAACTAGTCACTTCACATACTCCATATTCTTCTTCAAAGGAGGATGATCCTGTTGTGCAAAGACAAGAGGATAACTAAATGCTAGCATCCCTGTTTGCATGAAAAAAAGGAAAGGAAATATTTAAAACAGCACAGATGAAGCACTTCTCAAGGACAATACCACTTTTTGATGTCAGTATCTAAACAGTAGCACAACACCAATAGAGATGACAAAGCTCAATCATATGGATGAAATCAGTGGGCGAGTACCAACCTTTGTCAGGAGCCTTATTGTGTAGAGTATACAGATGAAGCACTTCTCCGGAACCATCTGTTGCTATCTACTGTGGTGGCCATGCTTACTATATACTCCTCGATTAGATTAATGTTTCCAACATCTTCTTGTGCAGTTCCACTAAAATATATGGTATCTTCAAAGAAGATCCCTGTATGCACAACTAGACATAATTACGTATTACATTAAGAGTGGCATCAAATCAGTGGCAAACCAATTGCTTGTTCCAGCCATAGCAATAAATTAAGATGCAAAACTATATCATTACTTGTGTCATCACAGTTCCAGTGCTTCATTACAGCACCAGGAGTTGATTTTTGTTTTTCTTCCGCTTGTTCTTCCCCTTCATCACTTGGTTTAATAACAGACAAGCTTCGCCTTCAATGTAAGATTTGGCATGTCAATTAGGTTGCACAAGTATAGCACTAAACAATGACATTAATTTTCTGATGAAAGTGGCAACATACAGGCCAACAGTTGTGAAATATCCTTATCTTACCTCAATGGGATATTGCGGTGCGCATACAGATTGGAAGTCTTGTCTCCATATGTGCAGTTCACTAAAATCAAGCAACATTATCGTACAAGTAGCACAACATATGAAAGCACACTGCTGAATCATGTGAAAGTAGGCTAGTACTGACCTCTCATGACGCGGAATTCAAACAACTCACAAGAAGAAGATCTGAACCAAATTTGCCAACACGGATAGGAAGTAAGATCTCCTCTTGTGCAGTTCCACTAAGATCAAGCAATCAAGCAACATTGCCGGTGTGACATTTTGGTTGAACTGCACAAAACACTCTTAAAACAAAAGTGTTTTGTGCAGTGCAACAAAAGGTCACAATGACAACGAGGTGAAGTAGATAACCCTGTTTACACAGAGGTGCAAAGGAAACAACTAGTGGTCAATAACGGTGGATGACACAGAAGCCAACAAAAAGAAGCATCTACCTTATCTAAATCGGAAAGAAAGCAAGACAGTAGCATTTGTCAAACGGTGGCATTGATTAATATTAATAGAGAGATTATATTAACAATAAAATTTGTTAAACATGTAATTTGCTTTTAACTGTGGCATTGCATCAATTTTCCAGCAGCATTATTATAGGGTGCTTATTTACAGGGACATTTTGGTGGAGGGACTAAATAAACTCCGTGTCAGTCCCATCTAAACCAAACAGGAGGGACTTTTAGGGACTAAAAGTGGGCATTTGGGACTAAAGAAAGAAGACCCCGAGGGAGAGTCTTTTTGGGACTTTTTCCAACAGTTGCCCCTGCCACGCATCGCACCTTGTCTCTATTAGTTCATTACTAGGGGTAACATGGTCTTTTAGCATGTCATTTAATAACCTCTAGTCCATGTTTAGTCCCTGGAACCAAGCAGGTAGGGACTAGGGAGTTTTTAACCAAACAGGGCCTTAGATTAACAACAGCTAAAGAGTTGCACGGGATAGTGGATGCACCAGCACCATGTGCATCTACCGATGTACTGGGGTGATGCATAGTCTGTTGCAACAAAGAACAAACAACCAAGGAGCATATTTGTGTTGGTCCCAGTTTTGTTATCTTTAGACACCTCTCCCTATGTGAGCGCAGCAAATCTAGTCCTGCTCAAACTCTATAGCCTTGTCCCCCAAAAGAAAAGATCAGTTCGGTACAGATGTGCATACTGCGTTTGTCATTGTTTTCCCTTTTCGACCAATGTAGGTGCTGGATAGCCAGTCTGTACTAGTACTTTTCCCACTTCCTTTCCTCTGTGAACCACGTCCTAGATTTATGCTATACAACTTTCCCCACTACTTTCCCCTATTCATGTCCTCTTTGAACCACGTCTTAGATTCATGTGATACAACTTTCCCCACAACTTTCCCCCTTCCTTTCCTTTTTGAACCACGTCCTAGATTCATGCTATACAACTTTTCCCACTACTTTCCCCCATTCCTTTCCTCTTTGAACCACATCCTAGATTCATGGTATACAAATTTCCCCACTACTTTCCTGTTTGATCCAACACCTAGATTCGAGTGCAGAAGCGGAAAAAGCCCACATGCAGCTAGAGCAATGCATGTGGAATAAGTAAATTCTACCTTAAGGTTCTTGGGGTGTGGTTCGGTGGGCGACCGAAGGCCGTTTGACCCACACTATGTACGGCGGTGAAGAAGAAGGGGTCGGAGGCCCTCCCGCGCCGCCGCTGGGTGAAAGTGAACAGCTGCGCCGGTAGTGGATAACCTCCCTCGCCGACGGCGACAACATTAAGCCTCCTTCCCTTCCCGGCGGACGAATCCTGCCGGCTCTTTGACCAGCAGTGAGGGGAGAGAGAGAGGCCAACAAAGTCTTGTTTAGATCTGGAGAGGGTGAGAGAGTGTGAAGAGAGAAACTACAAGCAGACCAGCAGTGAGGGGAGAGAGAGAGGCCAACGAAGTCTTGTTTAGATCTGGAGAGGGTGAGAGAGTGTGAAGAGAGCAACTACAAGCGCTGAGGCTCCAGCGTGTATATATATACTGGAGAGAGTGTGAAGAGTGCAAACCCTAGAAAACAAGCACCGAGGCTGCAGCTTATACGTGATGAGGTGATTATACGGTCACTAAGAGATCGTATAGCTCCGTATCCATCCATTTTGACGAGTCAAAGAATCCTCCTGGCACGATGCTCAAGTGTAGTTATCGAACCCGAGACGTCAAGTTTGATGAGCGTATAGGCTAACCAGCTACACAACCCTCCCGTTATGTTCAACGAGAGGAAAATAACATACATTCCTGCATTCGTGTGACAAGCATGCCGTGTTTTTTGTGTGTGTGGGAGTCATTGGGATTTAAATCATAATCATGTCATGTGGCTTTGGTGGTAAGACTATCCACAGTGGTGCAGAAATAATGCAGCCTTAGTCACCTTACCTCTCTCCACGTAGCACGTTGGGTCCCACCAGTCAGAGGGTGAAACAAACAAATTAATAAGAAAAATTAAAAGCGCCAGCGGTGTATCTTACCTCACACATCTCGCTACTACTCGGGAACACTGTCCAATTGATCCCTCTGTTCGCTCACGTACTATTTTAAGTGAATCCTTATTATAACATGGACACAATTTTTGGCACTTGTATTCGACCTAAGTCAGTGTGCCACCGTATCTCGTACGACTCCCTCCGTCTAGGTGTAATAAGTCACGTTAGAAGGTGCAGCGGGACCAAGGTGCAAGCAGATTGGAGGAGAAGGAGAAACTTGACCGGTCATTCCTCCAATCAAAGCCCTGATTTGTGTCTCTAAACGCAACAATTAATCCAAACAACTAAGAGATGCCGTTTTAGCTACCATGCAGGGCCACGTATTAACTCGCATGCAAGCCGACTTTGATTTCTTGACTGATCAACGCGTAGTTGCGCTCCATGCATTGGGTTTTCGGGGGAGATAACAAGGTAGAGTAAGGAGCAGACTAAGGCATAGCCTAGTGGTGGGAAGGGGCTGATGCCTTCCCACCCACCCAGGTTCAAGGCATGGTACTTGCAATTTGGGTTTGTTGCACCAATTATACTGTAAGGGGTTCCCTTACAGTCTTTCTGTCAAAAAAAGGTAGAGTAAGGAGTGTTTGGTAAGATTACTTAGGCTGGTCATAGTGGTGAGTAACTTGGACTAGTACAACATGCATATGTTACTAGTCTATGTTACTACTACGCGAAGTTTGTCGTCTGAAGCGAGCCGATCTGGCTCTCCTGGGCTAGCAAGGTTTTTCTAGCCCACCCAAGCTAGCTGGCCCACAAAAGCTAACATATTTTAACAGTTCCAAACGCCTAACCTTGCCGGCTATGCTATAAGCTATTCTTGCTAAGGATCCAAACGCTCCCTAAGTAACAACGCTCGCTAGCAATGAGGCCAGGAGGGGATTGAGATGCGAAGCTAATGGACGACGCCTAAACATTTTGGGAATATCTGATTTCCGTAGGATGACTTAACACCTAGACGGAGGGAGTACTACTCCTCAGTCCAAGTTTGATGGAATATTCGTCAGCTCTTCTCTTCTTGTACGTATTCCATTTGTATCTCACTTCCTGTGGCTTCGCACTTGCACGATTTTCCTATTCTATTAACCTGTGTGTGCATGTGCGTGTGTGTGTGTGTGTTTAACAGCATGTGTGTGTTAGAGAGAGCGACAGATCGACCTACTCCTACAGAGAGATGGTGTGTAGTGTATGATTTTAGCCGCGAGAGTCGGTGCATCCTCTCGTTTCCGGGCGTCCGGTAGGGACAGGCGGACAGCTACCACGCCCGCTCCTGACCAGCCTGGCCCACCCAAAGCCCCTCCATCGCCCGAGCGCGCTTCCTGCCCGAAACGGTGCCGCTTTCATGCCCGGGCAGAGCGGACGCGACCTCTCATTGGCGCCTGCGTTGAAGGGAGAAGCAGATTCAAGAGTGATGGTTGCTTCATCCGTCCAACTTACTGTTGGGTCTATGTGATTTGACGGCTCATTGGTCATTATTACTGAGGTGGTAGGCCTGCTGGATGTCCCACGCTTTCGGCGAAAGGAGGTACTACTAGATTACAATTTTCTCCATTCTTACAGCGGAGGAGTGCAAGAGCAGTGAAAACACGCAGGCTCAGTGATTACATGGCCCACCTCACACTATCACCATATTTTCTGGACACCGTAGACACCTACAGTAACTCTTTACATAGTACTCCCTCCGTTCCTAAATATAAGTCTTTGTAGAGATTCCACTAGGTGGACTACATACGGAACATGAATGAATCTACACTTAAAATGCATCTATATACATCCGTATGTGGTTCATGGTGAAATCTCTACAAAGACTTATATTTAGGAATGGAGGAAGTACTTGTATAGTACGTACTGTAATTTATCAGCGAGATAGTACAATGCTATGAAGCTTCCAGCTTCTGTTACATGTATCTTGTGTCCAAGGTTGCCCGTTGCAACATTTCATCAAATACAAAGGAGACTAACATGCATGCTATTGCATCTGAATGATTGACAGGTCATAGCAAATATGTACTCCCTCCGTTCCAAAATAAGTGTCTCATCTTTATGCTGCATACAGAGCAAAATGAGTGAATCTACACTCTAAAATACGTCTATATACATCAGTGTTTGGAGTATGTACTAGTAGTTCATATTGAAATCAACTAAAGGACATATATATTCCAAACAATATGATAATCTCTCTAACCAAGGTAGTAGGGACAAGGAGTAAACGGAGGGAGTAGTAAAATTTCTCCTCGTCCTGTGAGCCACCGCGCGCGTGGGCGTAAGGCGTACAATGCTACTACTACTCATGCAGTCCCTAGCCATTGAAATAGAGACAGCTAAAGAAAAAATGATCCATGCAGTCCCTAGCCCTTGAACAGTAAACCCTAACCAGGCTTTAATTTGCTGGCAACGTCGGCGCTTCCTAAGAAAAGAAGTTTGCAACCCTTTGACCATCGGATCATTTTGTGCAGTTTCACCAAAATCGAGATGAGCATCCCTGTGGCGGAGAAATTGAAGAAGCGTGATTAGAAAAAGATTATTGGGACTAGTTGATGAGACATAAACTCATCACAAATATAGTACGTAGAAGCCAGTAGAGGTATGTGCGGGGCAAAGAAGTAGAGAAATATCCACATGGAGTGATGTGGGCAGCTGGAGCAGTGGTGCAAGCCGGCTGTTAAGGGAGTTGTACCTGAGGGATGTCGGGACGTAGCTCAACCTAGAGGAGGGCGGCGGGAGGAGGCAACTACCCACGTCGCGGCAGTGAGCAATGGACGAAGGCAACCTCACCGGCTTTGTGAGAGGGAATGGCGGGGACCCCTGATCGGGACATGCCGACAGTGGGTTTTCGCCGTCGGCGATGGCGACCGCATCTACACTAAGCATCCACCCCGGGATGTTAGAGATGTGGCCACGGTGGTTTTGTGCGAGAGAGTGTGAAAATTGAAGAGAGCAACCCCAGCAAGCAACCGTGTAGGCTCGTCCTCCCTATGTATATAGTGGAGCGGTTTCCTTTCTCTCCATATGGACCTATTTATATTGCGTACGTGCCACTGAAGAAAAAAACTTTATTTATAAATGACACAGCACCTACTACTCGTTCTCCTATAAACCTTGCGCTTGGCATCTCCAAACTATTAACCTTGCGATTGGCTCTTCGCCTCTTCGGGAAGTCGAGCAATAATGGTACTGCAGTATATATCGTTCTGGCTATATGAGACCGAATGAATTTCTGCACGTCCACCACATGGCGAGGGTCGAGGGGCGAGGGAGAGTGCGTACTATTACGTCAGTTTCAATATGGACTACATACGGAGCAAAATGAGTGAATATACACTCTAAAATACGTCTATATATATATCAGTGTTTGGAGTATGTACTAGTAGTTCATATTGAAATCTACTAAAGGACATATATTCCAAACAATATGATAATCTCTCTAACCAACGTAGGGACGAGGAGTAAACGGAGGGAGTACTAGTAAAATTTTCTCCTCGTCCTGCGAGCCACCGTGCTTGTGGGCGAGGGAGCAGGCGTAAGGCGTAGTAAGCAAGTTTCACCTCATCCTGCGAGCCACCACGCCCGTGGGGGGGGGAGACGGTGTACTAAGCAAGCTTCTCCTCGTTCTACGAGTTGACGGGACACCTCAAAAGTACTCCAGTGTATAGAGCCTTGCCTCTAAGGTAGGCCCCACATGGTTTGCCTCTTTTTTAACATAACGCGTCAAGTCGCAATTTGTTTGTTCACCCGTGGTAGACGATCCTCCCTCCATCTAGTGGACAACCAGTACACATGTCAAATTACCACGTGGGCTGCCTTTTCGTACAGAAATGAGCTCCACCGTGTACCCGCGCGGGTGTGGTTGGGAAAGAGACGGGAGTACGTGCATCGTGCGTGCACCTCTTCTCTTCGTGCACGTCCCCCACCTACGTGGGTGTGTGTGAGAGATACAAACCTAGACAAATGGCTTGTGCGTTCGTGAGTGTTTCTTGTTTTGGGGGAGGTTGATTTCGTGAATGTATTTGTGGGAATATGTGTCGATGACATCTCAAAAAAATTTGCATGCAATGTGTGTGAAATGGAGGCCTATCCCTATCATATATAGAGGGTCGGGCGATCCACGAGAAGAGAGGGAGGGGTCATAGATATCGATAGAGTCAAAGAGAGGATCAAGTGGGTGGGTGCAAGATCGATGAAGAGAGCCATCAAAATTGTGTGTGTGTGCAAGTCAAAGATATAGGCGACTGACCTAGCTACCGGAACGTCAGAGGGCACAGGTCAAGTTTGTGTGTGGCAGGGAGACATGACTAGAGAGCTCGATGTATCGGTGTGTGTGTGGGAGGGGGTGGGGGAGGGGTAGGCAGAGACCTAACTATAGAGGTAGAACGACTCGTATATGTTTTTAGAAGGAGAGACCCAGCTATGTCTTGAGGGAGATCGGTCACCATCCATACATAACTGAAGGACGGGAAATAGGATGGGACAGAGAGGGAGAGAGGAGAGAGAAAGGGAGGGAGAGGGGTAGAGTGCTGGATGGGTGATGGAGTTGCTTCTCGAAGATGGTGGGAGAGGCCTACTAGACAAACTGAGGGTGGAACTGCAATATTATCAATAAGAGTGGGGATGTGTTTCTGTGTGTGCCTGTGCGTGATAGATCTGTCGGGACACATCCATGGATGATGAAGGGGACCATGTGTTTGGTAAGCAAACCTAACTAGATCGGTAGATCAATTGTTGTTTGTCGGAGGAAGGGAGAGACATAACTAATGAGGTAGATTGATCGACGCGTGGGGAAAAACGAGTTATAAGGACCTAGCTAGCTATATGTATAGCGGGAGATCGGTCGGTGTACGTCCATTTGTTAGAGGCAAATAAGGCCCGGCGAGACGGATAGACAGAGAGAATGGAGCTAGGAGGTGGTGCGAGAGGCCCAGCTACTTGCTAGATAGGGGGAGGAGTGTGCGGTTGTGAGATCAATGAAAAGAGGGGCGAGAGTTTACACGTGTGTGGGACCGTATGAGAGACACGAGGCAAGGACACATAAAGGAGGAGATTGAAGGTGCGTGTGTATGTTGTAGGCAGACATCGCTGGAGTGGTTTATCGATCGGTGTGTGTCGGAAAGGAGTTGTGGAGACTGTGGGAGAACGACCTAAAGAAAAGAAATGAATGTGCGCAATGGATAGAATGCTGAGGGAGGGGGAGGGCGAGGAGGGCGTGTGCATGCACGATAGAAAGTTAGTGGTAGCTACAAAGGTTAGAGGATTGTGTGGGTGTAAGAGACTAATAAAGATCATAATTTGATATGAAAGTGGATTCATATATTTGAATAGGAGATCATAGTGTTTTAAACATATGCATGCATGAATATAGCGGTGATACGCGTGTTGTGGTTTTGCACATGTTATACCATAATGTGATAATGCATGGCGTTTGCAACACACAGCTAAATGTCGAACAATCTAAACCATACTATACATCGAACAATCTCACATTTTATTTGAATTTGTGATAATGTGTGGCATTTGCATCTTACAACTAAATATCGAACAATCTAAACAATACCATATATCGAACATTCTCACATTTTATTTGAATTTGTGGTAATGTGTGGTGTTTGCAACTCACATCTAAATACTTGTAGGCGTAGGGGGCGGGGCACCATACATAGTGTGATAAACACATTATACATATGAGACATGGTTTAGTTTGTGAAGATCTAGCTAGAGCTTGAAATGTACTATGATTTGAAATCAACATAAAGTGGATTCAAAAAATCGAGTTCGAGTTCATACAGTACACATAGTTCATATGTAACTCGAGACTAATCATGTGGTGTGCTGTGAAGATAATACACAAACGATGGTTTAACTTGACAATAATGATGATTATAGATCTTATTAAAACAGAGAAACGAATTCAAATGCTTTGACTTCACAACAATCATTATTGTAGATCTTATTCAAATAGAGAAACGAATTAAAATTTAGTTCATATTAAAGCGGTAGTATATACGTTTGGAATGCTCTAAAACGTTCATTTGAGTACTTGGTTGCATGCATTATACACGTAGCGAAATATTTTAATTGAACATAACATGAATTCAAAGTTTTGAATGACATTAATAGTGCGAATTGATTTGGTACAGTACACGTTAGGCTTGTCCGAAAATTTCAACCCGCGCCTTGTTAGCCCGAAATATTTAAGATATATCTTTGTCACGTTGTGCTCCGACAACTCCCTCCATCTCAACCCGCGCCTTGCTATTCCAAAATTACAACGCGCGCGAAAACTCCCACCTCCTGTGAAATCCCGACACGCGAAATGCCCATGATACCCCTGAACCGAAAGAACCGCCTCAAATCGGTGGGGGGTACTTTTGTAACTTACCCCACATTTCGGACAAGCGCGTCCCTAAGCCATGGTTCCCCGCTCCCATCCCATCCGCCCACCCATTCATACACCGAGGCCGGCAAAACCCGCGAAGCCCCACACCCTCCTCCGTCCGCCACCCAGCCGGAGCCTCTTCCCCGACGACGTCGTCCATAGAAACACCTCGACATCCCTCATCCACCATACCGGATGAGGATCCGTCATCGATCTGGTCGTCCCACCGTTTCAACCACCCCGTCCTCCACCTCCAAGGAGCTGCCCCGACATTCCCCTTATCTTTCGCGCCACCTCCATTCCCACACCACTGTCTTCACCTGCACCACCGGAAGAGCATCATCATCACCGTTTCCTTGGATGAAGCTGCAGCCTAATCGGCGCCACCAAAGAGGTTGTACACTAATCGCCGCATTTTCTTCTTGATTCGATCTCATGGTGCTGCCGGCGCTCGGTCCCGAGCCGACACGGCGTGGCTCCATCCACGGCGGCGTCGCCGGCCACTTCCTCCACGGCGTCGCTCCCTCGACGGCGACGGCCACATCAGTAGGAGCTGCTGCTGCTCTGCTCTTGCTCTCGGTCCCCTGCCTGGTCTGCTCTTGCTCTTGTTCGCGCTGCTGTTCTCGCTCTTGCTCTTGCTTGCGATGCTGCTCCGATTTAGCTACACTTCAGTCGATTGAATCGAATTTGGGGTCAGTCGATTTTCAGGGGGTGGGGGGCTCGCCGGAGTTAAGGAAGAACCAGCTGCAGCGGGGAGGGGGGCTCGCCGGAGAGGTACCCCACTATCTATCTTAGGGTTCAGGGTGGGGCCGGTGGTCGCCGGCGGTGGTGGGGCGGTGGCGTGGGGATCGCCGGAGAAAAAGCTCGGAACGGGGGGCCTACAGGGATGGCTGGGGCGGCGGCGGACCGGCGGTGGGGAGTGTTTTCGGGGCGGGCGGGGCGGCGCACCGCCGGCCGCGGGCGGCGGGGGGCGGCTGTTTGGCCGGTGGTGGCTGGTGGCTCAGGGGGGTGGAGGTTGAAGATGAACTGCAGGCCCTTCATTTCGTATCCAACGGCTGCAAAATCGACTGACCAGAGATGAAAAAGTCAGTCGACTGACGTGTAGCCTCGCCTCTAGTGCGTTCAGTTTCGACAGTAAAATTCAGTTTCGACAGCAAAATTCAGTTTCGACAGTTAAGTTCAGTTTCGACAGTTAAATTTAGTTTCGACAGTTAAGTTCAGAGATGAGCGGCTGATGTATACATCTAGAACTTTGTGGTTATGTATTTTACGTCATCTATTGGAGATGCTATTAGAATTCCACTCAGGTTAACATTGTCTCTCTTGTCCTGCTTCAGCCTCGGCGTCGTACAACTCACCGGAGCTGCTCCAACAACGAAACCCTCCATCACAGCGGAGCAGTACCTCGGGCTCCATCTCCTGACACCTAAGATCTTCTTCCCCTCCTCCAACAGCCAAGTCAGCCGGAGCATCCTCACCGGCCAACCCAATCACGCTGAGACCGACATGGCTTCGCCAAAGAGGTTGTACACTTCTTGTGGTTTGACTTAATCTCACCATGCTTCTTTGCATCATGTGGTCTTCCAATTCTTGTGAACCAAACACCCAGATTGGCAGAAATCCTGTGTTTTTAAATTCTCTGTTTTGCACGTGCATTCCTATCCTATTCCTATCTATTTCCTATCCCTGCATTGTTAGAATCCTCAAATTCAAACAAGCCCTTACACAATTACTTCTGTTACAGATATGTGTCAAAGAAAACCTTGTGTGATTTGTCTTGCTCCTGCGGTGCTGTGTTCCACCCCAGCTCAGCTGCTCCAATGACGGAAGGGTTCACCACAGTAGGGATCCGCCCTCCAGACTGTCTTTCTCCGCCTCAGATCTTCTTCCCCGCCGCCGGCAACCACGACAACTGCATTACCATCATCAACTGAGCAGATGACCTTGAGGACTACATGGGTCCGCAAGAGAGGTCGCACTCTTCCGTGTCTGCTTACGTTATGCATTGCTTAATATGATGACATGCTACTTTATCGTCGTGTTCACCTATGAGACTCCGACTCAGGTCCAAACTTATGCTGAAACTTGAGTTTTTAAATGGTTGTGGGGTACATATTGGGACAGCAATCAGTACTATCTATCTACTATCTGGTTAATCTCGGGTGTCTACTATGAGTTTCATGTTGGGTGCAAACAAACATTAAAGGAGCCATTATCTTTATTTTTTAACTAAAGCTATTATCTGCCTGCTATCAGTTGTTTTGCGTCTATCCACAGTTTTCTACCATCACTCTGGATTTGTGCATGCACTCCTTACATAATCTCACTATGTTTTATTCCTATGCATGTCAGTTATTGTACACAATGGAACTGAACATGCAGAGCAAAAGAGACGAGCCTTACGTAGTAATAATATTTCGTGCAGACGTCGCTCCATGGTGGGCGCAAAGGCAACCCCACCTCCACCCATTTTGGATCGTAATCAAGAGGAAGATAACTGTTCTGAGGGGGATTCAGAAGCAGAAGACAACTCCTATTTACCCCATGAGGTCTTCGCTCTAACTTGGCATGCTGATGTTGGTAATATCATGCATATGGTGCCTTGCATTGCTTACTGTATACATCAAAGATGTCATCTGCTTAGTTTAGACATGCTTTGTGTCAATGCCATCTGTTTAGTTTCTTTATCGTATATGTGAATCATGCAATGCCATCTTGTTTAGCCAGGCATCATATATGTGAATTTTGCAATGCCACCCTGGTTAGCCAGTCATCTTATATGTGAATTATATCATGACATCATTTTTTTATTACGTGTTAAATTTGTCAACAATTTTAGTACATTCAATTACTCTTCCTGTGCATCAGCCATTCGACACGGTCATGGAAAAATCTGGAGTGGAAACAAGGTCTTTAGAGCAGACAATGCTATCTGACGAAGCGCATGTCTTGCTGGTTACAGATAGCTCCTCAGAGGAGGATTCAGAGACAGATGACCAGTCCTATTCCCCCCCCCCCCCCGAGGTGCATGCTCTAACTTGGCAGGGTTATGTTGCTCATATCGTGTGTATGGTATCTTGCATTGCTATGTCATTTGCTTAGTTTATACATGATTTGTGTGAATGCCACCTGTTTAGTGTCTAATTACCATATATGTGAATTATGCAATGTCATCTTTTTGCAAGACATTATATACGTGAATTATGCAATGCTATCTTGTTGCAAGGCATTATATATGTGAATTATGCAATGCCATGCTGTTTAGCCAAGCGTCATATATGTGAATTATATCATGCTGTCCTTTTTTGTATTTCTCATTGCTTTTGTCCACAATGTTTGTATATTCAACTGCTCTTCCTGTGCATCAGCCATTTGAATTGGTGATGGAGAAATCTGGAGTGAAAACAAGGTCTTCAGAGCAGACAATGCTACTTGGTGAAGCAGATATGTTGCTGGTTACAGATAGCTCTTCAGAGGAGGATTCAGAGACAGATGACCAGTCCTATTATCCCCCTGAGGTGTATGCTCAAACTTGGTAGGGTTATATTACTCATATCATGCACATGTTGTATTGCAATGCTTAGTTTTTACATAATATACACGATATTGAATGCCATCTCCTTAGTTGACACATGTAACATCCCAAATTTTCAATTTGGTATGTTATACATAGATCATCATTGCATATCATGTTTTATTGCATTTTGACAAATCCTTGAAAAATCCTAAGCAACTCAAGGACCCTCGGAGAGAGTTGGGGATTTTCTCTAATTTTCACATTTGATTTTCATCAAATAATAAGACGAGGATTTTGGTTTTAATTATTTTCTCTCCGGAAAAATATTTCATTTCAAAAATAAATGAGAGGAGAAAATATGACTTCTCCAAAACAATTGAAATACTGGAGGAAAAATGTTAAAATCAATTATTTGAATTCATTCGGATTTTATTTGCAATTTTTATTGCATTAAAAATATTGCATGTTTTCAAAGTATTTATTTTGGGTTAAAAAAATGTTCACCCTATTCTAGATTTACTAACTAGACGGGGAAAATTTATTTTATATTTTTCTGACTTTTATTTATTTTTCTACAAATTATTTTCCGCGGAACGTATTTAAAAAAAAACGCGCGCGCCCGCCGGGCCGAGCCCAGCCGCGCCAGGCCGCCGGCCCACCCCGCGCCCCTCTCCTTCCCCAGCACGGGAGCGCCGCCGCCGTGTCCATGGTGGACACGGGAGTCTGAGCCGCCGCTGCCGGAGCTTGCCCCTCCCCCAAGCCGAGCTCCCCCTTTATATATCCCCCCCTCTCCTCTCTCCCTCACCTCGCCCGCCGCCGCCGCCCGCACCCGCCGAGCCGCCGCCGCCGGAAGCCCGAGCCGCCGCCACCCCGGTCGCCGCCGAGCCCGCCGGAGTCGCCCCCTCGCCGCCCCTCGCGCCCCGCACCCCGCCGCCCCCGCCGCCCTTCGCCGGAGCCGGCCAAGCCCCGCCGGAGCCCCGCCCCCGACGAGGTACTGCCTCGCCTCGTTCGTTGCCGGTTTTCTTTAAAAAAAAACCTTTCATTTAAAAAAAACCTAGATCGGTTTTTTTTGGTTTTGTTATTTTGCGAGCGTTCACCGAACCGTTCGTTTTAACGAACGCGTTCGTCTGTTTTTCTCTGTTAACGAACGTCCGTTTTTTAACCGTTCGTCCATTTTTCTTTTTTGTCGGATTTTTCTACGATTATCTCAGATTCGATTTCTGATCGAATCTTCGTTTCTGTTTAACTTCTCGCTCGTTTATCGGAATCAGGCGATTCAAGCGCCTAGAGTTTCGTCTCGAAATTCTCTTTCCGTTTAGCCTACTCAAACAAGTTTTTGCTATAGTAAAATTTGACCTAGATCCAGATTAGTAAACGAAGCTTGTTTCTTTCGCCGTTTGACTTTCGTTGCTTCTTTCGAGTTGATTCTTTTTGCAAACCGGAGTTCTTAAGTTGAACTTTCTGGTTGGACCTTTCATTCGAGTTTTACCTGTGCATTAGATGAGTACTGATTGTATGCTTGTTTGTTTGCGATATAGTACCCGGAGTGTGCCGCTTGTTACTTCGACTCGCTAGGTTTTGCGGATCATCAGCAAGGCAAGTAACACTTTGATCATATACCTTCCATACCTAGTTTTTATTGCATTAGATCTATTTTCCTCAAACAGTTGCATGATTAGGATCTAATTAAATTGTGGGTATTGGGAAGTAGTTGAGGTAGTACCTATTACCTGTTTTCTATTCAAACCCTTGGGAGTTACTTCTGCGTTGCTATTGTTATTGCCATGCTATGCTCGTAGACGTGGATTGGGTTTGAGGGATATTCATGACAGATGTGAGATGTTTATTAATGGTTCAACTTAAGTTTGCAACTAAAACTCACATCTGGGTGGATTGAGGCACCTGGAGAACCCAGTGTTGTCTGATTTTATAAGGTCCGCCACCCAGGCTCAAAGGGATCATAAGATTATTCATGCTAGAAACTTCCGTGTGCAGCCACAAGCTATTATGGGCTCTAGCATAGTTGAGTAGGTTACATGATCTCTTGAAGAGGTGGGCTAGCAGATGTAGGGGAAAGTAGGTGTACCGGTCCATCCAGAGTAAAGAGTGATTGTTTCTGAAAGACTGTGTCTCGGTCATCCGTTTCTCAAACATCATGCAGTGCGAGAAATAAAACGGAGGCGATCGAGTCTTGTGGGGAAAAGTGCGCAAACGTCTGCAGAGTGTACAAACTAATCATGGTTAGCCGTGTCCCGGTTATGGACAACTTGAGTATCTAGTACCTGGATTATCATTTGAATCTCATCACCATGTTACTTTTAATTAATTTTTGTTGGGTTAATGATGACACTTAATCGGGATTGAGTTGGAGGTACCTTCTCAATGTTTAACAACCACCATGATAGTTAAATAAAATTTATTCCTTTGTAGTAGGGAAAAATTGGCTTTTCGCATAAACTTTAACCATAGAGCTTTCCACCAGCCATATATGCATGTAGTGTAGCATTATTATTGTTCATTACTCTCTATGTGTTACATTGCCAGCATATTCTATGTGCTGACCCGTTTTCGGGCTGCAACGTTTCATGTTGCAGACTTTTCAGACGACGAGTAAGGTGCCTTAGGTCGTGGTCTTATACTCAGTGATGCCGCTGGAGTTGATGGACTCACTTATCTTCCAAGTCTTCCGCTGTTATCGTTATTAGATGGCCTTAAGCCATGTTTATCATACTTAATCTCTTTGGAGATATTCGATGTAATAAGTGTGTGATTGCTACTCTATTATAAATCCTCCATTTGTACTGTGCGTGTCAGCATTACTGATCAAGGGATGACAATGGTGCACAGCAGCACAGACCATTTGAGGTCTGGTCGCTACAAAGTTGGTATTAGAGCACACGCTGACTGTAGGACACGACCACTAAGCTTAAGCCCTAGAAAGCTTCTCTCTTCTCATTTCTGACCCCTCTCCTTTTTCTACTCTTCTAGGAATGGCGGATGCAAGGAGCAAGTTCATGCAACCAGATGAAGACACGCCCTTTGGTCGACACTTGAAGGAAGTAACTAAGTACTTGAACATAGGAATACCAAGCATCACCGGAACCTACAACGCCACATTACCTGAAGAGGAGAGCTGGAAGATTCAAGTTCACATTCCAGGAAGGACGTTTGTGCCAGTTACTGAACCCATAAGATTGGTTTTCGAAGCACCAACCTGGAGTTTAGGGAAGAGCATGGCCGCACACATCGCCATGGGACGCATTGGAGAAGTCTACCACCAGCAGCTTAAGGATACAATTTACCAAATTTTTGGACGCCGAGACGCGCAATGGGAGATGATCAGAACCAAGAAGGATGGATCAATCGCAGCTTTCATCCAAGAGCAGAACCAACATATTCGTCGCCAGGAGAACCAGATGTGCACGGACAAGGAAGAACTGAAGAAGGCATTAACCAAGATCAAGGAGCTCCAAGAAGAACTCAAGGCTACACGCGAGGATTATATGGAGGAAATCATCGCACTAGTAGGGAAGAATGACGACCTGGAGAAGAAGATTGGAGTATTCATGGGAAATCCAGTGCCAAAAGCAAAGGATGACGAATGCACTTGTCCGGATAACTACATCATCATCGACGACACCGACTCGGAACCAAGTGAAGATGACTTTGTTGATGAAGCTGGAGCGGACATCATGGAGTCTTCAACGGATTAGAACTTTATTAGACCACCATATCAGTAGTAGTTTCCCCCCATTTAATAGTATAGTTCAAGCACTTTGTAACGCTAGTTAGATTGATTGTTTTGCCTTGTTTGAATTGATTGAGTGATATTGATTGTATTTGTCTCATGAGCATATGGGTAGTGTTTTCTTTCTAGACCTCATTCTATTCTTAACTCTCATCTTTTCTAAACCTATCAGATGCCTCCGAGACGCGACACCGGATTTGTTTTCCCGCCAGAGATCACCCAGTTGATTCAGCAACAGAATGCCCTGATGCAAGTGTTAGTGCAGAACCAAGGCAACAACAACAACAACAACAACAACAACAACCCACCGCCACCACCACCTGTTGATCACTTAGCCCGTTTCTTGAGGCTAAACCCGCCGGTGGTTTCCAGTAGCACCGAGCCGATTGTTGCGGATGATTGGCTCCGCAAAGTTGGAAGGGAGTTGACCACTATAGGATGCACAGATGCGGAAAGAGTGCGTTTTGCCGCACATCAGCTTGATGGACCTGCAGCATCATGGTGGGAGAATTATACAGCCACGCACCCTATTGACACTGTCACATGGGACCAGTTTCAGCAAGCTTTCCGTACAGCTCATGTTTCAGCAGGAGCTATGGCTATGAAGAAGCGTGAGTTTCGCAACCTACGCCAAGGAGGACGCACCGTAGGCCAGTATGTGGAGGATTTCAGTAAGTTAGCACGTTATGCACCAGATGACGTTGCTACAGATGCTGCCAAGCAGGAGAAATTTTTGGAAGGGCTGAATGATGAACTGAGTATGCAGTTGATGGTAGCAACCTTCAACAACTACCAGGAGCTGGTAGATAGAGCTCTCATGATTGAAGGGAAGCAACAGCAGATTGAAAACCGCAAGAGGAAGTATGGACAAGGGAAGTACAATTCTGGAGCTCAGCAGAAGCCATGATTTACCCCGAAGCCGGGAGGACAGTTTCAGCATACCCATGGAGGAGGTAGTTCGCACAACCATAATGGCTCCAAGAATGGTAATGGGAATGGAGGAGGCAACGGACAGAACCGCACCAACCCATCTACCCCAACCAAGAGGGATCTAAGTCACATTACTTGTTTCAAGTGCCAGAAGACTGGACATTATGCAACTGATTGTCCTGAAGCCCAAAATGGAAATGGCAATGGAAGCTCTGGGAAGAAGCCGAACCCGTTCAACAAAGGACATGTGAACCACGTGAGCGTGGAGGAGGTTGAAGCTCAGCCTGATGTAGTAATAGGTAAGTTTTTGGTTAAGTCATTTACAGCAACCGTTCTTTTCGATACTGGTGCATCGCATTCATACATATCAAGGGGATTTGTGAATAAGTTTAAGATGTCCACCCAAGTTCTCAAAACCCCTATGTTAGTAACCTCGCCAGGAGCAGAGTATATGGCAAGCCAAGGATGTTTTCAGATACCATTGGCCATTGGAAGGCATGTTTTCCCCTCAGACCTCATTGTTTTGGAATCGCAAGGTTTGGATGTGATTTTGGGAATGGATTGGCTATCGTTGTATGGAGGAAACATCGATTGCGCCAGCAAGACAATTTTGCTTACCACCCCGGAAGGAAAAAGGATCAAGTATGTATTTTGGCATATGCCGAAGAGAACTCAAGTAAATTCCTTATCAGGAGTTGTACAGGAGGAAGTACCAGTGGTGAAGGATTATCCGGATGTATTTCCAGAAGAGTTGCCAGGCATGCCACCAGATAGAGACATTGAGTTCTTGATTGAACTTTTGCCAGGCACAGGGCCAATATCTAAGAGACCGTACAGGATGCCAGCAAAGGATTTGGAGGAAATTAAGAAGCAGATCAAGGAGTTACTGGATAAAGGCTATATTCGCCCAAGTTCGTCGCCTTGGGGATCACCGGTACTTCTAGTGGAGAAGAAAGATGGATCGCTGAGGATGGTTGTTGATTGCCGAGGATTGAATGAAGTGACCATCAAAAACAAGTATCCACTGCCGATGATCAATGATTTGTTTGACCGCCTACAAGGAGCTAAAGTATTTTCCAAGATCAATCTACGATCAGGATACCATCAGTTAAAGATTCGAGAGCAGGATATACCCAAGACGGCTTTTACCACCAGATATGGATTGTATGAGTATACCGTTATGTCATTTGGACTGACTAACGTACCTGCCTATTTCATGAACCTGATGAACAAAGTGTTTATGGAGTTTTTGGATAAGTTCGTCGTGGTGTTCATTGATGATATTTTAATTTTTTCCAAGGACGAGGAAGAGCATGAGGAGCATTTACGATTGGTACTTGAGAAGCTCAGAGAACATCAGTTATATGCCAAGTTCAGCAAATGTGAATTTTGGCTGAAGGAAGTTGGATTCCTCGGACATGTTATTTCTGGAGAAGGAATAGAAGTGGACCCTGCCAAGGTTGACACAGTGACAAGTTGGGAATCACCCACGACAGTTGGAGAAATCCGGAGTTTTCTTGGACTTGTAGGATACTACCGGAGATTCTTCGAGAATTTATCGAAGATTGCTAAGCCCATGACTGAGCTATTGAAGAAGGACACCAAATTCAATTGGACTGAGGAATGTGAAGCTAGTTTCCAAGAGTTGAAGAAACGATTGGTTACATCACCAGTGTTGATTCTGCCAGATCAACGCAAGGACTATGAAGTTTATTGCGACGCTTCTCGTCGAGGACTTGGAGCAGTGCTTATGCAGGAAGGAAGAGTTGTGTCATATGCTTCACGACAACTTAAACCCCATGAGAAGAATTATGCTACGCATGATTTGGAATTAGCAGCCGTGGTGCATGCATTGAAGACATGGAGACATTTTCTCATCGGAAACCATTGTGAGGTGTACACAGATCACAAGAGTTTGAAGTATATTTTCACGTAGAAGGAGTTAAATCTCAGACAGAGGAGATGGTTGGAGCTCATTAAAGATTATGATATGAGATTGCATTATCACCCTGGAAAGGCTAACGTAGTAGCAGACGCGTTGAGCCGCAAGAGTCATGTCAACACCCTCATGACAGGAGAGTTACCTCAGGAGTTAGCCGAGGACCTTCGCGAGCTATGTTTGGAGATAGTCCCAAGAGGCTATTTAGCGACATTGGAGATTCAGTCTACCTTGATGGAAAGGATCAGAGAAGCCCAGAAGACAGACAAGGAGATTGAAGAGATAAAGGAGAAGATGAGCAAAGTAAAAGCCAAGGGATTTCGTGAGGATGAGCACGATACCTTATGGTTTGAGGACCGCGTATATGTGCCAAATGATCCGGAGATCAGGAAGTTGATTTTGCAAGAAGCCCATGATTCACCGTACTCGATTCACCCAGGGAATACCAAGATGTATTTGGATTTGAAGAATACTTTCTGGTGGACCGGAATGAAGAAGGATTTTGCGGAATACGTAGCAGTTTGTGATGTGTGTCAGAGAGTGAAGGTAGAGCATCAGAAGCCAGCAGGATTGCTACAACCATTGCTGATACCCGAATGGAAGTGGGATAAAATAGGCATGGATTTTATCACAGGATTACCCAAGACTCGTTTAGGCTATGACTCAATATGGGTTGTAGTCGACCGTTTGACGAAAGTGGCTCATTTCATTCCAGTGAAGACCACTTCCACCAGTGCTAAGTTGGCAAAGATATACATGACCATGATCGTATGTTTGCATGGAGTTCCGAGGACCATTGTATCAGACAGAGGAACCCAATTTACCTCGAAGTTTTGGAAGCAGTTACATGAAACATTGGGAACCAGGCTGGAATTTAGTACAGCTTTTCACCCACAGACAGATGGACAGACCGAGAGAGTCAACCAGAATTTGGAGGAATGTTGAGAGCATGTGCACTAGATTATGGATCTAGTTGGGACGATAATTTGCCATATGTAGAGTTTTCTTATAACAACAGTTATCAAACCAGTTTGAAGATGGCCCCTTTCGAAGCCTTGTACGGAAGGAGGTGTAGAACACCGTTGTTATGGGACGAAGTTGGAGACCGTCAGTTGTTTGGACCGGATTTGATTAAGGAGTCTGAACAGAAAGTGAGGTTGATTCGTGATAGGCTCAAGGTAGCCCAGTCCAGGCAGAAGAGTTATGCTGATTCTAAACGAAAAGAGACAGTTCACGAAGTTGAGACCGAGTCTATCTTCGAGTATCACCACTTCGAGGAGTAAAGCGCTTTGGAGTTAAGGGAAAGTTAGCACCCCGTTTTATCGGACCATACAGAGTTGTGGAACGTATGGGAGAGGTTGCCTACAAGCTGGAATTGCCCGAAGGATTGTCTGGAGTTCATGATGTATTTCACGTCTCCCAATTGAAGAACGCCACGCAGAGATGGCTGAGATACCACTGAGAGATATTGTACCACTGGAAGCGATTCAGCTGGAAAGTGATTTGACCTATGAGGAGAAACCAGTTAAGATTCTTGAGTATGCCAGCCGAGTTACCCGCAGCAAGGTTATCAAGTTTTGCAAAGTCCAGTGGAGTCACCACACGGAAGATGAAGCCACCTGGGAGCGAGAGGAAGATCTACGGAAGGACCACTCCCACCTGTTTTCTAGCCAACCCGAATCTCGAGGGCGAGATTCATCTTAAGGGGGGTAGGTTTGTAACATCCCAAATTTTCAATTTGGTATGTTATACATAGATCATCATTGCATATCATGTTTTATTGCAGTTTGACAAATCCTCGAAAAATCCTAAGCAACTCAAGGACCCTCGGAGAGAGTTGGGGATTTTCTCGAATTTTCACATTTGATTTTCATCAAATAATAAGACGAGGACTTTGGTTTTAATTATTTTCTCTCCGGAAAAATATTTCATTTCAAAAAAAAATGAGAGGAGAAAATATGACTTCTCCAAAACAATTGAAATACTGGAGGAAAAATGTTAAAATCAATTATTGGAATTTATTCGGATTTTATTTGCAATTTTTATTGCATTAAAAATATTGCATGTTTTCAAAGTATTTATTTTGGGTTAAAAAAATGTTCACCCTATTCTAGATTTTCTAACAAGACGGAGAAAATTTATTTTATATTTTTCTGACTTTTATTTATTTTTCTACGAATTATTTTCCGCGGAACGTATTTAAAAAAACGCGCGCGCCCACCGGGCCGAGCCCAGCCGCGCCAGGCCGCCGGCCCACCCCGCGCCCCTCTCCTTCCCCAGCACGGGAGCGCCGCCGCCGTGTCCATGGTGGACACGGGAGTCCGAGCCGCCGTCGCCGGAGCTTGCCCCTCCCCCAAGCCGAGCTCCCCCCTTTATATATCCCCTCCTCTCCTCTCTCCCTCACCTCGCCCGCCGCCGCCGCCGCCGGAAGCCCGAGCCGCCGTTGCCCCGGTCGCCGCCGAGCCCGCCGGAGTCGCCCCCTCGCCGCCCCTCGCGCCCCGCACCCCGCCGCCCCCGCCGCCCTTCGCCGGAGCCGGCCAAGCCCCGCCCCCGATGAGGTACTGCCTCGCCTCGTTCGTTGCCGGTTTTCTTTTAAAAAAAACCTTTCGTTTTAAAAAAAACCCTAGATCGGTTTTTTTTCGGTTTTGTTATTTTGCGAGCGTTCACCGAACCGTTCGTTTTAACGAACGCGTTCGTCGGTTTTTCTCTGTTAACGAACGTCCGTTCTTTAACCGTTCGTCCGTTTTTCTTTTTCGTCGGATTTTTCTGCGATTATCTCAGATTCGATTTCTGATCGAATCTTCGTTTCTGTTTAACTTCTCGCTCGTTTATCGGAATCAGGCGATTCAAGCGCCTAGAGTTTCGTCTCGAAATTCTCTTTCCGTTTAGCCTACTCAAACAAGTTTTTGCTACAGTAAAATTTGACCTAGATCCAGATTAGTAAATGAAGCTTGTTTCTTTCGCCGTTTGACTTTCGTTGCTTCTTTCGAGTTGATTCTTTTTGCAAACCGGAGTTCTTAAGTTGAACTTTCTGGTTGGACCTTTCATTCGAGTTTTACCTGTGCATTAGATGAGTACTGATTGTATGCTTGTTTGTTTGCGATAGAGTACCCGGAGTGTGCCGCTTGTTACTTCGACTCGCTAGGTTTTGCGGATCATCAGCAAGGCAAGTAACACTTTGATCATATACCTTCCATACCCAGTTTTTATTGCATTAGATCTATTTTCCTCAAACAGTTGCATGATTAGGATCTAATTAAATTGTGGGTATTGGGAAGTAGTTGAGGTAGTACCTATTACCTGTTTTCTATTCAAACCCTTGGGAGTTACTTCTGCGTTTCTATTGTTATTGCCATGCTATGCTCGTAGACGTGGATTGGGTTTGAGAGATATTCATGACAGATGTGAGATGTTTATTAATGGTTCAACTTAAGGTGGCAACTAAAACTCACATCTGGGTGGATTGAGGCACATGGAGAACCCAGTGTTGTCTGATTTTTATGGGTTATGGAAAACTTGAGTATCTAGTACCTGGATTATCATTTGAATCTCATCACCACGTTACTTTTAATTAATTTTTGTTGGGTTAATGATGACACTTAATTGGGATTGAGTTGGAGGTACCTTCTCAATGTTTAACAACCACCATGATAGTTAAATAAAATTTATTCCTTTGTAGTAGGGAAAAATTGGCTTTTCGCATAAACTTTAACCGTAGAGCTTTCCACCAGCCATATATGCATGTAGTGTAGCATTATTATTGTTCATTACTCTCTATGTGTTACATTGCCGGCATATTCTATGTGCTGACCCATTTTCGGGCTGCAACGTTTCATGTTGCAGACTTTTCAGACGACGAGTAAGGTGCCTTAGGTCGTGGTCTTATACTCAGTGATGCCGCTGGAGTTGATGGACTCACTTATCTTCCAAGTCTTCCGCTGTTATCGTTATTAGATGGCCTTAAGCCATGTTTATCATACTTAATCTCTTTGGAGATATTCGATGTAATAAGTGTGTGATTGCTACTCTGTTATAAATCCTCCATTTGTACTGTGCGTGTCAGCATTACTGATCCAAGGATGACACTGGTGCACAGCAGCACAGACCATTTGAGGTCTGGTCGCTACAACACATCATATATGCGATTGCCCTCTGCTCACTTCCTTAGTATATAAATCATATATTTGAATTATACCATGCCATGATGTTTACATAGACAGCATGTATCTGAATTATGGCATGCCAACCCATTTTCTAAAGACATAATATAGTTATATCATCTCATCCTGTTCACATAGTCATCATATTTTGAATTATGTCATTCTATCCGTGAATTATATCATGCCATCATGTTTCCATCGACGGCATGTTTGTGATTTATGGCATGCCAACCACTTTAATAGACACATCGTATAGTTATATCATGTCATCCTGGTTACATAGTCATCATATTTTGAAGTATGTCATTCTATCATGTTTAGTTAGCCATCATACATGTGAAACTGTGTCATGCTATCCTGTTTAATTAGCCATCATATATTTGAAATTATGTCCTGCTATTCTGTTTGGTTAGACAACATAAATGTGAATTATTTCATGCCCTGTTTTCTTCCCTACTATCCATTGCACCTGTCTATCTTACAATGTCTGTACATTCAATTACTTTTCTTGTTTTTCAGCCATTTCAATTGGAGGGGGTGATGGCAGTATCTGTGGGAGTAAAAACACGGTCTTCACAAAAGATCGTGCTACCTGTCGATGGAGATAGAACCATGGTTGTACTTGCCCAAGGACCAGCCCCACCACACATAACCCAGACTCACGCAGATTGTACCCCTACCCAGTTGGACAGAGAACCAGCTAAACCCCTTCTAACCCCAACCCCAGCAGATAGTAACCCAGTTCCCTTTGAGACAACACCGTTTCCACCACAGAGCACCCAAACACGAGCAGTTAGTAAGGTAACTGCAGTGCCCAAAGCACGAGGACCACCACTCCGAACCCCAAGTCAACACTTAAAGCAGAAGAAGAATTTTTCTCAGGTCAGGTTCCGTAGCTATGGTTCATACTACTTTGCTCTTGCATCACTGTATTTACTCATACCAACTAATTTCAAATTTGAAGGATGCAATTGAAACTCCAATGGCGCAACAGGTATGTTTTAAACATGTTTCTTTAACGTGTTTGCTGTTGTAACTTGCTCTATGTTGATTTCAGTTTCAATTGAATAAACAGTTATGTTCTCATGCCATGCACATTACAAGTGTTGTTATTGTTGTGTAGTTTCCCACACTTATATTATGTCTATGTTGCTTTGTCTTAAATAGATATGATTCGAACTGTATCTATCTTGATTTGGCAACATAAACTAGAATGATATAGACCACACAGTGACCATACTACATAGATATATGTTTGTTTCATGCTGTTATCCTGTCCACCTTACTACTGAACTGGTTTACCAAAATGACTTTCATATACTACATTGTAAACCTGTGATGTGTTTGTTTGTTTCTCCTTTAGAACGCGGATAAAATATTGGAGAAGAGTACCCCGTTATGCAATGGTAAAGGAAGTAATGTAGATCAGGTTCAAGATAGTGAGACATCCCTATTGTTCTCCAAGAAAGCTGATAAAAACTATATTGAAGACACTGAGACAACCCCAAAGTCATGTCTTGATGTAGTGTTCGAGTTACTGGCTACTACTGCTGGCACCAACTCTTCAACCTCGCGGCCTGAATCAGTTCGGCTTCTTGAGTCTCAACTTCATGTTGAAAGACATCGATCAGATGTTATGCGTTAGGAAGCCGAAGGACTGAGGAAGTCCCTGCAGAATTCAGATGCGTACTTTCTGGTGCAGCAGCAAGTGCTGGAGGATTTAAGCGCCAAACAAGAGAAAGTTAATAAGCTTTCTAAGCATCTTGCCAGCATTATGGGTACCCAGGATATTGTTTCTTGAGCTCTTCTGAAGTGGTTTCAGTTCTGGACTTGTTTTGCTGCGGCGTTTATATGCTGCTTTGTTCCCTATATTTGCACTTGTGGCGAACTTTGATGCCCAGTGGATGTAATATGTGTAATAGCCGTGATAGCCTAGCGTAAGTTGCTTGCTTATTTATTTCCGTTGTCTTGTTTATTTGTTTTCTTGTAGTCAGTGCAGTTCTTTTTCCGCGGTTTGCTAGTGGCCGCAATAACCTTTTTTTAAACTAGGCCATAGAAACAATGGGCCTTCTAAGGGCCGTAGAAACAATGGGCCTTCTACGGGGCGTAGACACAATGGGCCTTCTACGGGTCGTATCATCAATGGCCCTTCTACGGGTCGTATGATCGGTTGGCCAAACATGGGCCAATAACATACCACATTATGGCCGTAAATGGGCTAGAGTTGAAATCGTCCGTTCATGGGCCGACCATAACGGGCCGTCATTAATAGGCCGTATTTGATGACGCTATGAAAACGGCCCAATGTATTAATGGGCCACAAACGGGCCGAATGTAACCACGGGCTGTATTTGGCCCACAAGCAGAAAATGACAGTAACGGGCCGAAAGTAAACGAATGCTGGAAATGAGCCCAAGAATAAATGGGCCGTGAGAAGGCCGAAAGATAACATGGGCTGGAAACAGCCCAACGGAATAATGGGCCGTTAATGGGTATAAAGTGATACACTGTTCATTACGGGCCAGTTTTAGCACGGGCCGTTAATGGGCCGAGGGTTACTAAGGGCCTCATATGGGCCAAAAGACCTCATGGGCCGGAAGTTAAAACGGGCTGGAATTATATTGGACAGCCCAGATGATGCGACTGGGCCTAATTCGGATAGGCCGTAAACGGGCCCTGGGTTAGTGGGCTGTAAATGGGCTATATGCGAACAGGCCGTTAACAGGCTTGCTGTGGGCCGGCCCGCCACCTTTTGACCAAGTCAAACGGGCCGGCCTTTTCACAGGAATGGGCTTCTGTTGGGCCGTGCCACGTGTCGACGTATCACAGGCGCTTTGGGTCCAATGAGTGGATGACATCTGTCCCAAAGGTGAGCCGACACGTGTTTCCTCCAGCCAATGATGATTTTACACGTGGAAAATCCCCATTGGTCGGGGCTGTTAACGGGTTATCGGATCCAAAACCGGACCCGATAGCTTAACGGCGTTCTGTTACGGTGGATGCCACATGTCGGTCACCCTTGACGAAAGCACTTCTGTGACGCGCGATTTATCGTCATGGAAGTGGACACTTCCGTGATGATAATTTTGGTAATGTCATGGAACACTTCTACGACAGCACATGTATGACTATCCTGATTCTATCATAAATTTGTCATGGATGTACATGCATGACAGAAAACGTGACCTACTATGACAAACACGTACCATCACGGAAGTTTATTTTTTTGTAGTGACTCCCTCCGTCTAGGTGTGTAAGTCACCTTACGAAAACCAAATAATCCCAAAACACTTAGGCACGGACATTAACTCCCTCCTCGTTTCTTGTTTTGTGACATATCAACCAATAAGAGATGTGGGCCATGCATGCTTTCAATGACTTGAGACTGCCAAACATGAGATGCAGTGGTTAGTTCATTGCATGCAATGCTATTAATTAGCAAAAAGACATTAAGTTTTCTCATTTTCCTCTCCGCCTTGGCGCTGTGCACAACGTAAGATGACTTACACACCTAGACGGAGGGAGTAACATAGCGTTTCCCAAGACAAGATGAGTCTACAAGGTAATAAATGAAGCCATCATAACATTACTGTACTACTCCCTCCTTTCCAGTTTATAGGGCTCCCTCCTTTCCGGTTTATAGGGCTCAATTCGAAAATCTCACCAACCAAGGTAAATGATGAGTGGTGGAATACTTTTTGTAATTTGCAAAAGCACCCAATTAATGCTCTTCTTTTCCTCAAAAATTTATGTTTACCATTGTATTAATTGCAATGCATGCATGCATAAAGTACATGCATTGGTCAATTTTCTCTTAATACTTGCATGCAATTATTTAATGCACCTTGAAATCCAAACTTGTGATGGGGAACAACCAAATTGATCCTTATAAAATGGAAAAACTAAGATTTTGAGATAAGCCATATAAACCGGAAAGGAGGGAGTAGTAACATAGACTAGTGTCATATGCATGAAACTACTAGTGAGTATGGGAGCACATGATATTTCCCCGTCCGGACCGATCCCAAGTTGGCTTCTCACCTTCCTGGCCCAACAAAAACCCCTCCCCCCTCCCACGCGCGCTTCCCGCCCGGCACCAGCTGAGCCCGCCGCTCCACATTGATGGCAAGTCAGGGCGACGTGACCTCTCACTGCTTCTGCCCTTGAAGCGGTGCGCTGACCGAGGGCACCGCCCGCTGCACCCCGGCATTTCAAACTACACAGTGGAGAGTAACTTTAGAGCAAGTACTACAAATATATGACATAGGCAGGCTATAAGGATTTAAATATAGTATTTGTGCTTAGTTGAAGGAGAGAGAAGAGAAGCGGGTTGTAAACTTTTAACCGGTTGTAGCAGGAGCTCCAACATACTTTGTGAGACAAAAGGTGGGGCCATTATTAATGATATAGTATTATACTAAAGGGACTAACTATTGTACTAGCAGGCTATTAGGTTGGTTATAGATGATGAGTCAACTTCATATAGCCGGATGTTGGCTATACTATTAACCATGCTCTAAGTGTGGTGTGAGTGGGACTAAAGTTTAGTCCCATACTGCTAGGTGAGTGTGAGTTGCACCACTTTATAATGTGATCTATTCTAGCATTTGCATGAGCATGATAATAGGAAATCTACACGCGCGCTCTTCGGGAATGAGCCTGTCCAAGGAAAAAAGCTATCCACGTGGTCTATATTTTTGTTGGTCGGAAAATTTATTAAGTCATTAATTAATAATTAACGGATGCCTTAATTACTCATCCATTTCTGATTCTTTTGGATAGTGGGGCTATTATTGACTTGGACATGGGGTTTGGGCCAAAGGCCTACTATTATACTTGGTCTTACTCACACGACCGACCTGACAGGCTCTACCCTAGCTGCCGTTGTATCATATGGTTTCGCACCGTTCCAGATCTTAGCGCCGTCACGCAATTCTTCTCTAGCCCTCCTTCCGGCATGCACCGCGAGAAGGGACAGCAGTCCTCCGAACCACGCCTTTCGTGATCCTGTACGGGAGAGGGGCGATCAGGTTTTTGGGGAGCACACTCCTGTGACTGCTGCCAGTGACGACTTCCTCAACGACAGTCTTCTTCCCCGACCTCGGTAACCTCTTCATCAACGACATGAGTGACAACATCAACCACAGTGGTTCTACTCCCGCTGTACAGTATGTGATTATGTCCTCCTGGTTTAGTCCGAATCATTACTTTGATCTTTGCAATTGTCGTCATGATCTATTTACTGTTGATTCGGGTTAGATCTCATAGTAAATTGCTCATATATTCAACAATCCAATCCAAAAACCTGATTATAGGCAATTTACTCCGAGTGGTTTTGCTGCGCTTTTGAAGCCGCCTACTTTTAAGGGGGTGCAATATAAAATGTGGCGCACAAGAGCAGTATATTGGTTTCAGATCATGTACTGCTATGACGCCACTAAGGGTAAGCCTGAGGGCGATCTTAATCCTACACAGCAGGAAGCTTTTGAGAACATGGATACCCTCTTCAAAGCCGCCATGTTGAGTGTTCTTGACGATTCCATTATGGATTCATATATGCCGTTTGATAGCGGCAAAGACATGTGGGCTACGCTCGTGTCGGGACCCCGATCCTAAGTCACACCGATCTAGCATGTAACACATCATATCACTTTGCGGCCTCACGCACGGTATTCCCACGGGTGCCACCCTACCTGGCCCGAGACCGTTTGCGCCTTTTGGCTCACGTATATGATAGTGTCTCTAGCATCCATATGACAAAGAACCCGGGCCGACATGACTAGTCGTAAACCCAAAGTGGCACTAACTTACAGGGACAGGCATACATGACCCAGCAACGAACGTGTCGGTCATCAGCGAGTGAATCCGGGCTGTAACAGCTGGGCTAACAGGACTTCGGAGAATCCTGGCTGTAGCAGGCTAACAGGACTCCGGTAGACACCGCGTGACATTTCCCCGAAGGGACAGACACAGGAACAAAGAAGGACATATGCCGGCCAGCCTAAGTGTTCCGGAGCCGTAGCAAGCTACCATGGCTCAGTGGAAGCACTAGGAGACATTTCCCGGTAAGAGAGGCTACTAAGGATAAACAACAAGGTTGTCGGATCCCACACATGTACTCCTACATGGCCTCTCACCGCTACCTTTACCAAATCGTGTTCACACACTTAACTCTCAACATCAGAACATAGCACTGCACTCCAATTCATTCCCAATGAATCAGACCTGACACAACTCTAAGCAATACCAGGCATGGCATGGTAGGAACACAACATGGCTCAATCAACTCCTACACATGCTAGTGGGTTTTAACTATTTACTGTGGCAATGACAGGTCATGCAGAGGAATGGGTTCAACTACTGCAGCATAAAGTAGCAGTTGGATCATTGTTGTCCTAATGCAGTAAATGAGAGCAGGAGCGAGAGAGTGGGATTGTATCAGAATGAACAAGGGGGTTTGCTTGCCTGGTGGATCAACAGGGGGGCATTGCTCCTCTGACAGGTACTCTGGATCGGTCTCCGGAGCAGGACCTATCGAGAAGGAACGGTGTCGGCAATCAATACACAATCATATGCAACAATATGATGCAAGAACATGGCATGTAGATGTGATGTTGTTTGAGCTAATGCAGCTAGCATTCATTTGCATGAAGTCCATTTGAACCAAAGATTCAAATGCAACTCCAAAATAAGCCTTTATAAATGCCATTCATATGTTTTCACTTATACAGTAGGTATAAGTTGGTTTGTCATGCATGAAACCAGTATAGATGGATAGATTGAATTTTTCTGATAATTTTTCATATATAAATTATTTCAATCTGATCTACGGTTGAATTTCTATGAATTTTTCAAGTTTATAACAATTTCTGGAATTTCCTGATTTGTTTTAATACCAGAAAAGAATAATTGTGTCAGCATTGCGTCATGCCTGCTCAGCAGGTCAACGGCGCTGACTAGGTTAAACCTGACGCGTGGGGACCACACGTCAGTGACACAGGTTTTAAACATGGCTTAGTTTTATCTAATCTAATTAAAAGATTAGGGCGCTGGGGCCCACTGTCATAGTCACAGGGGGGTTAATTAGCACGAGTTGACCTGTTTGACCGGTGGTTAGTCACCGGCGTGGCTGAACGCGGCGGAGCGCATCGGGTTCGTCGCTCCGGCGACCATTTGGGCGGCGAAGGCCACGGGCGAGGAGCCAGGGCCCGTCCGCGTCGTCTGGAGCAAGCGGGAGAGGCGGGGGTGGCCTGGGCTCGCCGGAGCGGAGCTCGCGGCGGTGGCCGGAGCTCGGCTCGAGCGGCAGAGGGGCTAGAGGGCGCCGGAAGAGTAGGGAGAGCGGGTTCGACGGCGGGGCTCACAGCGGATCCGGCGGAGGCGTCAGCGAGCTCGGGGGAAGCCCGGAGCGTGCAGGGCGGCGAAGGCGATCTTCGGTGGCCGGAGATGAAGACGACGGCGACGGCGGCTCCACAGGGCATCTGGCGTCTTGTGGCTTGACGGAGAGGATGAGGGAGTCGTGGCGGAGCTCGTGGACTCGACGGAGGGGCGAAGGGACGGCGGGGAGCGCGTCGGTGGTGAGCTGCAGCGACGACAGCGCTTCGGCTATCACGCGGGAGAGCGAGGGAGAGGGAGCAGAGGAGGGGATCGACACGGGGGGGGGTGAGAGGGGCCCGGGGAGTGTGTGGCGCTTCCAGAGAGCCGCGGAAGGGAGCAGGGAGGAAGGAGGTGGCCGGACGCGTGGCCGCGTGCGGCGAGCACACGCCCCTGTCCTCTTGGCGAGAGGAGAGGGACGACAGGCGCTGGCCAGTCGGCTGGGCCGGCACAGAGCCAGGCCAGCAAGTGGACCAGGTAAGTCCAGGTAAGGGTTTTTCCCTTTTTGTTTCTATTTTGTTTCTGTTTTCTATTTCTGACATTTGTTTTAACTTGGTTTTTGAACCAAATCAATTTTGCTGCTTCTGAGAAAATATGCAGGGACTTATACAGTTATTCCAAAGTCCCTCACAAGTTTCTAGAATTATTGGAGCATATTTAAAATATATCAAATATGAATCCAATGCAAATAGTTATTGAATTAATTCCAAGTGTCCAAAATAAATATTTATGTGCTCCTAAAAATATTGGTTTGAATTTTACCTCTGACCAATATTTTCAGAGAGAAACATGAACATTTTCTTGGACCTATTTGGAGCAATTTTTATCTTGGTCATTTCCAGAAATGATTTCTGAGGCTTTCACATATCCCCAATTCAAATTTAAAGAGAATTTAGACATGATGCAAACATGAAGGCTAGCCTAGGTCCCGAGATTCAGGGGTCGGTCGAAAGAAGGTGGGGTACTCTAGTCGAATATGATCTTCTCGCTCCCAAGTAGCTTCTCTCTCGGAATGATGAGACCACTGAACCTTGAGAAACTTGATGTTCTGACGTCGGGTAACACGCTCTGCTTGATCAAGAATGCGAACAGGGTACTCTCGATATGTGAGGTTATCTTGGAGATCAAGTGTTTCGTGGTCCACTCCGCGGATGGGATCCGAGAAGCAATGCCTGAGTTGAGAGACGTGGAAGACATCATGAACTCGAGAAAGATGTGGGGGTAGTTCCAACTGGTAGGCAACCTCTTCTCGTTTAGCAAGAATGCGAAAAGGACCAATGTAACGAGGAGCTAACTTGCCCTTGATACCGAAATGATGGGTACCCTTCAAGGGAGTAACCCGAAGGTAAGCCTTGTCGCCAACTTCATAAGCCACTTCCTTATGACGACGGTCATACTGGCTCTTTTGACGAGATTGGGCTGTTTTCAAATTCTCACGAATGATGCGAACTTGCTCTTCTGCTTCCTGAATCATACCTGGTCCAAAGAATTGTCTTTCCCCGGTTTCTGTCCAGTTCAAAGGTGTTCGACATCTTCGTCCATACAGAATCTCAAAAGGAGCTTTCTTGAGACTGGATTGGTAGCTATTATTATAAGCAAACTCGGCGAAAGGAAGACACTTCTCCCAATCCATACCGAGTGAGATAACGCAAGCTCTAAGCATGTCTTCGAGAATTTGGTTTACCCATTCCACCTGACCACTTGACTGAGGGTGGAAAGCGGTACTGAAGGAAAGATGGGTGCCCATGGCAGTTTGGAAACTCTCCCAGAAATGAGCAGTGAAAAGACTACCACGGTCTGAATTGATCTCTAGTGGGACACCATGAAGTGACACTATTCGAGAAATGTATAAGTCAGCAAGCTGGCTAGGAGTGATACTCTCTCAAACAGGAAGGAAGTGAACCACTTTGGAAAGACGATCAACAACTATGAAGATAGCGTTATTCCCTTTCTTGGTCCTGGGAAAGCCGATGATGAAGTCCATACCAACTTTATCCCATTTTCACTCAGGAATGGCTAAAGGCTGAAGGGTGCCAGCAGGCCTTTGATGCTCTGCCTTAACGCGATGACAAACGTCACAATTAGCAACGAAGTCGGCGATTTCTCTCTTCATCCTAGTCCACCAGAACCTCTGGCGTAGGTCCTGATACATCTTAGTACTACCGGGATGAATCGTGAGGGGAGATTCATGAGCATCCTTAAGGATCAGTTGTCGCAGATGTTGATTCTTGGGAACTACCAAGCGATTCTCAAAGAAAACAACAACTCAATCATCTATAGAGAAACTTCCTCCAACTCCCTTCTTAATGTTTCTCTTAATGCGGATAACACCCCTATAAAACTTCTGGTCAGAGATGATCTGATCCTCAAGGGTAGGCTTCGCCACCAAGGTAGATAGGAATCCGTGAGGAGCAAGGTGAAGGTTAAGCTTACTTAATTCCTCATGGAGAAGTGGTTGGCCCTGCTGCAACATAAGATTGTTGCAATAGGACTTACGACTTAGCGCATCAGCCATGACATTGCCCTTGCCTGGGGTGTAGGTAATCCCTAAGTCGTAATCTGAGATCAACTCCAACCAATGTCTTTGCCTAAGGTTCAAATCTGGTTGGGTGAAAATATACTTGAGACTCTGGTGATCGGTGTAAATCTCGCAACATTTACCAAGAAGGTAATGTCGCCATGTCTTAAGTGCATAGACTATGGCTGCAAGCTCTAGATCATGTGTAGGATAATTCTCCTCATGTGGATGCAATTGTCGAGATGCATAGGCAATCAGATGACGATCCTGCATAAGAATGCAACCTAGTCCCTGTCGTGAGGCATCACAATAGATAACAAAGTCCTTAGTGGAATCCGGTGGCACAATTATGGGAGTAGAAGTCAGGCATCTTTTCAGTTCCTGAAAACTGTACTCACACTGTGGGGACCACTCAAACTTTTTATCTTTCTTGAGAAGTTCCGTGAGAGGTTTGGCCACTTTGGAGAAGTTTTCAACGAAGCGGCGACAATAACTGGCTAGACCAAGGAAACTCCTAACTTGTTTAACTGTTTCAGGTGGAGTCCAATCAAGAACGGCCTGAACTCTCTCGGGATTGATAGCAATGCCCTTACCAGGGATTACGTGGCCGAGATAGGTCACTTCTGGCAACCAAAATTTGCACTTGGAGAACTTGGCATAAAGGTGGTGCTCTCTGAGTTTTTCTAACACAAGTCTAAGATGTTCGGCATGCTCTTCCTCGTTCTTCGAGTAAATAAGAATATCATCGAGGTAAACCACGACGAACTTATCTAAGTACTCCATGAAGATCGAGTTCATCAAGCGGGAGAATGTGGCTGGAGCATTGGTTAGACCGAAAGACATGACGGTGTACTCGTACTGGCCATAACGAGTGACGAAAGCCGTCTTAGGAATGTCCTCGTTTCTGATCTTGATTTGGTGGTAGCCTATCCTCTAATCCATCTTGGAAAAGACTGAGGATCCAGCGAGTTGATCATACAGGTCGTTGATCCGGGGGAGCGGATACTTGTTCTTTATCGTGACCAAATTAACGGGACGATAATCTACAACCATCCGATCCGTACCATCCTTCTTCTTGACAAAGAGGACGGGACAAGCCCAAGGAGAAGAACTAGGACGGATGAAACCCTTTTGCAAGGACTCATCAAGTTGTTTCTTAAGCTCTGCTAGCTCTAAGGGTGACATCTGGTAAGGTCTCCTAGAAATTGGGGCGGTTCCTGGGATAAGATCTATGACAAACTCTACATCTCTATCAGGTGGAATGCCTGGCAGTTCCTCTGGAAAGACATCCGGAAAGTCACGAACTACCGGGATATCTTCAAGGTGTGGGAGAGGGCTGGCATTAAGAGAATAGAGTTGGCGCTTTGCAACTCTGGTGGAGACAGTGACTATCTTGCCAGATGGGTGTGTAAGCTGAACAGACCTAGTGTAACAGTCAATCTTGGCATGATGAGCTGTCATCCAGTCCATACCCAAGATGATGTTGATATCTGAAGACTTGAGGGCTACAAGTGATGCAAGGAATACAAGTCTGTCAACAAGGATTTCATTACCATGGCTTATTCTGGTAGTTTGCCATCTAGACCCCGGAGTTTGGATTTCAAGCAGAGTTGGCATATCACAAAATGACAAGTCGTGCAAAGAGCATAGCCTTCAGAGATGAAGGAGTGAGATGCTCCGGTATCGAATAGAACCGAAGCTGGATGGCAATTGACAAGGAGTGTACCAAGAACGACATCCGGATCATCATGAGCGTCTTTAGCTGAGACGTGATGCACACGTCCACGTTCAGTGGAAGCTGACTTCACACTGATCATCTTGCGTGATGGCTTACCACGGCCAACCGACTTCTCAGGCGGGGGTGGAGCATAGTTGGTTTGAGAGCAGTCACGTGCATAGTGTCCTGGCTCTCTGCATGTGAAGCAAGTCCCTGAAGTAGGACGTGGACCCGCATTGGAAGGTGGCCTACCAACAGGCCTGGGTGTAGCATATGACTGAACTGGGTGAGGCACCACATATGATGGCCTCGGTGCATATCCAGGTGGAAGAGCGGAGTTCGCAACCCAAATCCGGCGCTTCTGAGAACTAGAACCGGAGGAAGAAATCAAATCACGGGTGTGCTTATGAGACTCCTCATAAGTGAGCTGAGCTGTCTCTACATTAATGGCCTTGTTCACAAGATCCTAGAATGTATTGCAATGGTGCAAGTGGAGATCACGACGCAACTTGGGGTTGAGACCCTTCCGAAACCTAGCCTGCTTCTTGGCATCCGTCGACACTTCTTCTGTAGCATAACGGGCGAGGTTCTCAAACTCTCTACTATAAGCATCAACAACCAGCTTACCCTGGGTGAAACTACAAAAATCTTCTCTCTTGCGGTCAATGAGAGCCTGAGGAATGTGATGCTCGCGAAAAGCCTCAGTGAAATCTCTCCAGGTAGGTATCTGGCCAGCTGGAAGCATAGCCTCATAGTTCTGCCACCAAAGACTAGCAGGACCTTCCAGGTGATATGCAGCATAGGTGACCTTGTCACCTTCAGCTACGTTCGCAGAATGCAGCTTATGAGTGATACTACGGAGCCAGTCATCTGCATCGAGTGGCTCAATGGAATGATGGAAGGTGGGTGGGTTCAGACCAATGAAGTCGGTGATGGAAACAAACTCATTACGCTGATGGGCGGTGTTCTGCTCAATCCGTGCCAACAAGCGGTTAGTCTCGCGCTTGTTCATCTCAACCTCTAACATGAACTTTGCCAACGAAGACTGATCGGGAGGATCCTCATCCCTACCATCTCTGTGGTTCAGGCTATGAGCAACAGAACTTCGGGTAACTGACGACATCCTGGAGAACGATACCAAGGAAAACAAGGATGGAGTCAGCATCAACTATAGGATGCAGAAAGTAGCACAAGAAATTAGTATCTCTCGGACTCCTAGGACAATTCCGGCAGCATAACGGCAGTAAAATGCTCAAAATGGGACATCCTGCAAACGATGGGGTGGTACCATACTCAACATCATCACTCAAGGTTTTGTGAAAGTACTAAACAAACTACACCGGAAGTACTCGAAAACTGGGATATGACTCTGATCAACCAATCCTATGAGACTACAGAGTAGTAACACGTGATCCTGATAGACGGAAGAGACAGCCTAATTCCTTAACCCCGTAGGAAAGGTAGGATGACTCAGATCAGAAGGCATAAGGTATAAGGAGTAAAAGAGCCTTACGTTCCCTTCCACAATCAATTCCCTTATATAACTAAAGAATTTCTAGACTCAACTTCGACAAGTTTGGCTTGGTAATCCTACAGGTACTCAGGCTCTGATACCAAAGCTGTCGGGACCCCGATCCTAAGTCACACCGGTCTACCATGTAACACATCATATCACTTTGCGGCCTCACGCACGGTATTCCCATGGGTGCCACCTTACCTGGCCCGGGACCGTTTGCGCCTTTTGGCTCACGTATATGATAGTGTCACTAGCATCCATATGACAAAGAACTCGGGCCGACATGACTAGTCGTAAACCCAAAGTGGCACTAACTTACAGGGACAGGCATACATGACCCAACAACGAACGTGTCGGTCATCAGCGAGTGAATCCGGGTTGTAGCAGCTGGGCTAACAGGACTCCGGAGATTCCGGGCTGTAGCAGGCTTACAGGAGTCCGGAGATTCCGGGCTGTAGCAGGCTAACAGGACTCCGGTAGACACCGCGTGACTTTCCCCGGAGGGACAGACACAGGAACAAAGAAGGACACATGCCGGCCAGCCTAAGTGTTCCGGAGCAGTAGCAAGCTACCATGGCTCAGTGGAAGCACTAGGAGACATTTCCCAGTAAGAGAGGCTACCAAGAATAAACAACTAGGTTGTCGGATCCCACACATAGCAATACACATTACACGTATGCATAACATGCAAGTATGTGCTATACAACATGGCATCACAACATAACTCAACAACTCATATAGATAAAGGCCGAGAAGAGCCACATAGCATTTAATACAAACAGGGGTCTCATGACCCATCATTCAGAGCATACAAGCAACGGAAGCATTACATGTCTGAGTACAGACAACTACAAAAGAAAAAGGCTGAGAAGCCTGACTATCCACAAGACCCTCCCAAGGGTACATGATCGTAGCTGAGGTAACAAGCTACTCGTCGAAGTCCAAGCGGAACTACTAGTGAGACAGATGTCTCATCTGCAAAACATAAATTAAGGAAACGTGAGTACAAAGGTACTCAGCAAGACTTACATCAGATCCTATCATACATGCATTAGTATCAAGAAGGCAATGTGGGGTTTAGTTGCAGCAAGCCAGCTTTGACTCAGTGGCTATCCTGTTCTACGACTACGAGTAACTTCTTTGAGGTCGAAAAGCGCACACGAGTCCACTAATCACCACATCAATACACTACTGTGGATTCATTCCCGTCTCCCTACGAGAAGGCCATCCATAGCACTCACACTTGTCTTGAGCATTTTAGAGTATCCACTTTCAGTTTTCTATGTACCACGTAAGCATCCAAGAAGTCCATAACCGAGGACACGGCTATTCGAATAGATCATGATAACCCTGCAGGGGTGTACTTCTTCACACACGCTCTCACCACTTATCACCATGTACACGTCATGTATCTCGGCAACCTTCAAGCGGAAGCCTGGCGAGGGTGTCGGCCACGACCTGACTAATCACACAAGACTCTAGTCCAGGTTTATCGCCTATTCGGGATCCATCCGCAGGGAGTCCGGCCGAGGTTTCCACTACGGCCCCAAACGATGTGTGCAGGGTTCCCGAGCTCACCATCCGGGTGCCACTCGGTACACCGGGCCACGTGTGCCTAGTCTGTCCCAAGTCCACCCTGCCGGGTGCCACTCGGTAGAAAAATAGCACTACCTACAAACACCAGAAACTAGTTGCAACTCCTGGACAGAGATCGAGGTGATTAATAAGTCGAGAGGGGCACTTAAGCATTCCAATGCGTGGTAGTAGCTAGTCATTGGACAACATACACAGAACTTAGTGCTTATGGACGGTTCCAGTGAGACAACCCACCATGTACTCCTACATGGCCTCTCACCGCTACCTTTACCAAATCGTGTTCACACACTTAACTCTCCACATCATAACATAGCACTGCACTCCAATTCATTCCCAATGAATCAGACCTGACACAACTTTAAGCAACAGCAGGCATGGCATGGTAGGAACACAACATGGCTCAATCAACTCCTACACATGCTAGTGGGTTTTAACTATTTACTGTGGCAATGACAGGTCATGCAGAGGAATGGGTTCAACTACCGCAGCATAAAGTAGCAGTTGAATCGTTGTTCTCCTAATGCAGTAAATGAGAGCAGGAGCGAGAGAGTGGGATTGTATCAGAATGAACAAGGGGGTTTGCTTGCCTGGTGGGTCAACAGGGGGGCATTGCTCCTCTGACAGGTACTCTGGATCGGTCTCCGGAGCAGGACCTATCGAGAAGGAACGGTGTCGGCAATCAATACACAATCATATGCAACAATATGATGCATGAACATGGCATGTAGATGTGATGTTGTTTGAGCTAATTCAGCTAGCATTCATTTGCATGAAGTCCATTTGAACCAAAGATTCAAATGCAACTCCAAAATAAGCCTTTATAAATGCCATTCATATGTTTTCACTTATACATTAGGTATAAGCTGGTTTTTCATGCATGAAACTAGTACAGATGGATATATTGAATTTTTCTGATAATATTTCATATATAAATTATTTCAATCTGAGCTACGGTTGAATTTCTATGAATTTTTGAAGTTTATAACAATTTCTGGAATTTCCTGATTTGTTTTAATACCAGAAAAGAATAGCTGTGTCAGCATTGCATCATGCCTGCGTCAGCAGGTCGACGGCGCTGACCAGGTCAAACCTGACACGTGGGGACCACACGTCAGTGACACAGGTTTTAAACAGGGCTTAGTTTTATCTAATCTAATTAAAAGATTAGGGCGCCGGGGCCCACTGTCATAGTCCAAGGGGGGTTAATTAGCACGAGTTGACCGGTTTGACCGGTGGTTAGTCACCGGCGAGGTTGAACGCGGCGGAGCGCGTCGGGTTCATCGCTCCGGCGACCATTTGGGCGGCGGAGGCCACGGGCGAGGAGCCAGGGCCCGTCCGCGTCGTCTAGAGCAAGTGGGAGAGGCGGGGGTGGCCTGGGCTCGCCGGAGCGGAGCTCGCGGCGGCGGCCGGAGCTCGGCTCGAGCGGCAAAGGGGCTAGAGGGCGCCAGAAGAGCAGGGGAGAGGGGGGTTGTGGCACCTCGATCCGCATGGAGCAGGGGGCCTTCGCACGTCAGCCCAGGATAACACCTGACGCACGACAGGTCTATAATACAGCATTCCAGGTACAAAAATATTCATCAAATACATGTATATGAGATTACATCATTGATGAATACAATTATCTGGCATAGCCCTAAGGCTATTAAATGACAGTGGAAGTCTGATAAAAATGGCGGCGGAAGTCTTGGTTTGGCAGCATAACAACGCTGGCTGGGCTCCACAACTCACAGGACTGGCAAGATTACGGCCTAGCACGATGGATCAAGCGAGCAATATGGGTATGACCGACAAAACTGGCATGACACGCCAGGTCAGTACATTGAATGTACTTGCAAGACAACCAAATACATAGCATCCAAACAAGTTGCAGACAAAGCAAGAACCGAGCGCATGCAACACCCTATCTCATATCAATTACTAAACATGGCATGATAAAAATCAACTAAGCATGAACAAAATCATAACATCTACTAACATGGCAATGACATGGCATATCAGAACATGATTATAACATTATAATAGCAAAACATAGAATTTTATCTCAATCATGGCATAACTTAACATGTCAATCAAAGCATAGCATGGCATCAAGAAACTATGCTGAAAATAAACTACCAATAATATCCAATGCAGACATAGCATGTTAACATTATGCAATCATCTTCTGTTCTATCATGGTTCTTTAAATGCAAATAATGATATATTATTCCAGCAATGCAACCAAACTTGTGCACCGAGTCCCTCGGACTCTCTTATCAATGGTGATCATCTCTGGATCACAAACACACCACCAAAGTGGTCTTTCTCAAGAACAACTCGTGATCCTTACGGCGATCACAACCACGACCAACACTTGGTCTCCAACCGTGATCCTTACGGCGATCACAACCACGACCAATATTTGGCCCGTGATCCTTACGGCGATTACAACCACTTATCTCATCATCAAAATATCGTCGTGACTCCTCACGACTATCTCATAGTTCAAGTTACCATATTCTTGTTATCACATATTTATTTACCAACTTAATTATTTCGGTTTGTCCTCCATTTTGACCAAGACCTGATAGTGGGACCTACTATGAACTGTTGCTATCGATAGACTTTATACACTCTGCAGAGGTAGCACACTATACCCACACCACGGAACCCATGGCCTCGTCATCCCATTCGGGTGGACCAACGGCATTCCGATGAAACCAACCTACTGCCATGACGCTGTCCCGGCCACTCCGACCCAATCCCCAACGGGCTGGTCCTGGGTGGCCCCGTGTCTACCAAAGACACCCCGACCACCGTCGTGGTCAACTCCCACTCGGGGACACTCCCACTCGGGGACTGGTACCAAAAATCTCAAAAACGAGCACACAAGGTTATGTCCACTTACCTGATCAGGGTAAGCACGCCCATAACCTTCCCTAGTGGGAGGCACCAGCGAGAGGTCACGACAATAGCTCGCATTAAGGCCTCCCATAAGCCAAATGTGGCTGCACTGAAAAACTTCGGTTTGGCGCACTATGACTCGATCCCATCGATGACGGAGGAGGTTTGTTATTATTAAGTCATTTTATTTCCTTCTCCATCATCATGAACATATTTAACATGAGTGCAACATGCCGCATACAAATGCACGAACAAAATATTGAACTCCTCAAGTGCACAACTATAACATAAAGGACACGACAATAGTATATCAACGGTGCATTACAATCCTCATAACAGTTTATAACGATGACATGCAAATAAAGTAGAGTAGTGGCATGGCATTATTAATAATAACATTCTAATTAACATGGCAAAGGTATCATGAAACACAAGCATGCAAGATAGGCATAAAGAAATAACTGCCGATGAAAACGATATAAAACAACTGCAACTACACACACACACAAGGTGCAAGCAAAGTCAAGATGCAAGTTCGGGGCTCATGATAAGAGGTTGGCTTGCCTGGGGGTCGACAAATACTCCGGGAAGAAGTGCGAAATGATCGCGAAAAGATTTGCCGGAAACAGTTCCTTCTCAGAGGGGCTGTTAACGGGCAAGGGCAAAAAGGTCATTTTCACTATGTGAAAATATTATGAAAATGACATCAACGGAACGGGCTCGACAAAACGAAGACGTGGGCTTTGGATTCACCTCATTTGGAGTTGTGGGTAAAACGATATGACCGTTTAACTACCAGGGACCAATCTGTAAAGAAAATCATTACAAACGGGGCCCTAGCAGAAAAACAGATCGCGTCTTTCTCAGAAATACGCTTTCCAGAAAGGAAAGCGCATTCTAACCCGAAGAAGAGGAAGAATACGCTTTTGGTGATTGAAAGCGCATTATCCAGCAATACGCTTTCGCGTGGGGAAAACGACTTCGCGCCTGGGGCGCGTCCACTTATCCAACGTGGCGCTCCCCGTCTCGCCGACAGGTGGGGCCCAAAGGCAGGGTCAACGCGGGCGGGGCCCGCCTGGCCTTCTTCTTCCTCACGCTCGGGGTCGAGCGAGGCAGCGGGAGGGGATCGCCCCGACGGCGATCGCCGGCGCGTCCAGCCACCTCTCGCGACGGCCGACCTACCCACGAGCTCAGGAGAACGAGGCGCATCTCCTGGTGGGCTCGGTTGCCGGCGAGGAGCGCGGGAGAAGAAGCAGCAGGGCACGCGGCGGAGAGGGGCTTCAGGGTCTGGTGGGCATGGGGTTCTGGTGGGGGAAGTGGAGGGGCGGCGAGCCAGGGAGGATCGACGGGGAGTGGCGCGTCCATCCATGGGCTCAGACTGGGCAGGGGACGGCCGGAGAGAGAGAATGGCCGAGGGGGATCGGAGGCGGCCATTCGGCCATGGAGGGGGATGTGGAGCTCCGAGGCGAGTGGGGAGGCTTTGAGAGGCGTTGTGACTGCGGAAGAGCTCGAGGGCTCTACTTATAGCCGCGGGAGAGCTCGGGAAGGGGGGGTGAGGTGGCACGCTGCGTGCGACGTGTCCGTGCACCGGTGAGGGCGCAGGCCCGGCCAAGGCTCACGGGGAGGCACGGGAAGGCGACGAGGGGGATCAAGACGAATGCCAGAGGGTCACGGAGACGAGGAAGGCGTGCGGACGAACGTAGGAAGAAGACATCGGCGAGGAAGACGACGATGCACAGGAGCACACTATTCCGGTCGTTGGCACGGCTCTCCGGAGAAGAAAACAAAGGGGGCCAGAGGCCCAGAGGGAAGACGACGACGAGGGGGGCTACTGGACATTAATGGCGAGGCCAGAGGCGGTCGGGGCAGCGATGCCGACGACCACAGTGGCTAGACCACCGTTTTGGCTGGTTACACGCGTGGTCACCACTGGCATGGCATGCTCTGGGGTTTTAACTGATGTAAATTCATGTCTACCGCGTAGTCCTTCCAGGGTGGAGTGTTACCATGGTGAAAGATCGGGCAGAGACAAATGGAGATGAGAGAAACAAGCTCCACAAGTTTGCTGTTGCAAACTTGGCAACATCCTAGAGATTAAACCAGAGAGGTTAAATGGTAAACTTGATGTCCGGGAGGCTTGGGGTAGAAAGGACTACGGTCCTGGGAGTTTTGAGGTAAAATGGACAACTATTTACCATAGTTGCTGTACAACCACCAAAACTGACCCAGAAACTTAATCATGATGAAACACTCACTAGGAGTGATGGATTGGGCTATATCTTGGCAAAGCCTGATGATTTGAACATACCATGATGCTGTAAAAAGTTCATACCAAATGGACTCACCAAAATGGTACTTCCTTCATAGCTATCATTTCTGTCCAAAAACTTCATAAAAATCCTCAGGGCAATTGGTCAAGTGAAATGATCCACAATCTTGTGGAGATAGGTTATATGAGTAGGAGAAGGCCTGGAAATATTATCAGCCATAATGGAGCAAGATAAAATACACTTGCTTCACAAACTGAAAATTTGGACAAAAAACAAGAATTGCTCCTTTGCTCACATAGTTCAATTAAATGAACTGAATTTGGGTGGAGGATAATGATTTGAGATACTTGAGAGGATGGAAAAGTTTCATCTCATTTGGAAACACTATGAAGGTACTTCCTTCACAAACTTGTGTTCTGGTCAGAAACTTTGAAAAATTGCACAGGGAGCTAGGGTGAATGGATTGAGCACATCTTTGGTATCCATGGGTTATTTAACAATGTTAAACACCCTGCCAAATTTCAGCTGAATTGGACTTATCAATAAAGCACTTCCTTTGCAAAATTTCAGAAAATGCAGAAACTTGCATTGGATCATGTGCCAAATTTTGAACTTTGGAATCATGATATTAGGATGTAACAAGTGATTATATAGCAAGGACAAGCTCCACAATTTATGTGGGAATTTTCTCTGCTATAAAAATAGTAGTTCCTTTGGAAATTGGCAGAAATGCAATATTGGCATTAAATACGAAAAGGCAATTTTCCTTATTTAATTATGGCCAATATACTTGCCAGAGCTTGGATTAGGCATAAGCATCAACTCCACCAATTCTCATGAATTTAGGAGATGGCTATATATGCCTTTGGATTTTATTCCTCAGAAAGGCAAGAAAAGGAATAAATCATAATTCAAAAATATTGGATTGGACCTAGCAATATTTTTGCATATCCAAGGTTAAGAAAGATAGGATGATCTCTAGGATCAATTGGGAGGATCAACAGAACAAGGAAAATGGTGGCTCCTTTGTAATCACAAGGGCATATCCAAATTCCAAAAATTTGGAATTAGGGTTTAAGAGGAATTGAGCTGATGCAAATGAGGTCTTGCCCACTGAAAAAGACATGAGCAGGATTTTGAAAGGTTGGAAATGACAAAATTTTCTCAGGGTCATCCAGCAAACTCAGGAGAAAATTTTGAAAATGAGTGCCAGGAGAGAATAACAGCACAAAAATTGATAACCCAATTTTGGGGCTGTTACAGGGGTTCGACGGCGGGGCTCACAGCGGATCCGGCGGAGGTGTCAGCGAGCTCGGGGGAGGCCCGGAGCGTGCAGGGCGGCGAAGGCGATCTTCGGTGGCCGGAGATGAAGACGACGGCGACGGCGGCTCCATAGGGCGTCCGGCGTCTTGTGGCTTGACGGAGAGGACGAGGGAGTCGTGGCGGAGCTCGTGGACTCGACGGAGGGCCGAGGGGACGGCGGGGAGCGCGTCGGCGGTGAGCTGCGGCGACGGCAGCGCTTCGGCTATCGCGAGAGAGAGCGAGGGAGAGGGAGTAGAGGAGGGGATCAACATGGGGGGGAGTGAGAAGGGCCCGGGGAGTGCGTGGCGCTTCCAGAGAGCCGCGGAAGGGAGCAGGGAGGCAGGAGGTGGCCGGGCGCGTGGCCGCGTGCGGCGAGCACACGCCCCTGTCCTCCCGGCGAGAGGAGAGGGACGACTGGCGCTGGCCAGTCGGCTGGGCCAGCACATAGTCAGGCCAGCAAGTGGCCCAGGTAAGTCCAGGTAAGGGTTTTTCCCTTTTTGTTTCTATTTTGTTTCTGTTTTCTATTTCTGACATTTGTTTTAACTTGGTTTTTGAACCAAATCAATTTTTCTGCTTCTGAGAAAATTTGCAGGGACTTATACAGTTATTCCAAAGTCCCTCACAAGTTTCTAGAATTATTGGAGCATATTTGAAATATATCAAATATGAATCCAATGCAAATAGTTATTGAATTAATTCTAAATGCCCAAAATAAATATTTATGTGCTCCTAAAAATATTGGTTTGAATTTTACCTCTGACCAATATTTTCGGAGAGAAACATGAACATTTTCTTGGACCTATTTGGAGCAATTTTTATCTTGGTCATTTCCAGAAATGATTTCTGAGGCTTTCACATATCCCCAATTCAAATTTAAAGCGAATTTAGACATGATGCAAACATGAAGGCTAGTCTAGGTCATACCAGAACTAGGGATGTGACAGCTCGAGGCCACGTTTTGGGCCTCGGGCGCTGGCAATGAGTTGTACGTCATGGAGCAATTCTGTGACTACAAGATGACTGATGAGCGCTCTGTTGTTCAGCAGACTCATGAGATAGAGTCACTCGCTAAGGAACTTGAGTACTTTAAGTGTGTGTTGCCGGACAAATTTTTTGCTGGGACCATCATTGCCAAGCTTCCACCTTTGTGGAACGACTTTGCTACTTCTCTGAAAAACAAGAGACATGAGTTTTCCGTTTTAGATCTCATTAGCACTATTGATTTTGAAGAAAAGGCGAGAGCAAAAGACACCAGTGCTCGGGTCGCTGAGGGAGCTTCTAGTGCCCACATGGTACACGAGAAGAACTTCCAGCCCAACCAGCCCCAAAACAACAAGAACAAATCTCAGGGGAAAGGCAAGTTTGATGCAAAGAACAAGCCGTCACATTCTACCAACTTCAAGAAGAATTCTCATAACAGGAAGGGATACAAACCTCAATTTTGGTAGCACCGCACAAAATTTATATGGCTGCATCTACCTGCTGTCAGCTAACCTCATGGTGCTCCAGGTATTCCTACATTCGTAACTAGGTACAATGACCACCGCAAGATGAAATAAGCTTATTCATACGTTGACTTGCTGATTGCAGTGCGGAATGATCCTGTCATGTGTGGAGGAGCAAACAAGCAGTGCAGCCGAAGGTGGAAATCAACCAAGGACTTATGAAATTATATATAATCTTCCTCAGGCAGGTCAGTATCCCCTTCGTCCAGATGATCATGTTTTGTCACGCCGAGCTATTTATATGTGCTACTGTTTTGCAACACCGTTTAAGTATAGCTATTGTTTTCCTATCTTTTCAGATTCAGGACAATGAAGATGATTTAAGGGGAACTGCACTATATGGACTCATGTTGAGTCATCTCTATTGCCTCATGTGTTTGCTGCAAATGTGTCAACATCAATTGCAAGATGAGGCAGCTAGCTAGCTGTGGAGTTGCCAACATGCTCAAAGTGCTCGCAACATTGAGAAGAAACAAGCATGCCCAGGAAATTAATGCGTGCGCAGGGAGGCCCTTTGCTCTGAGAAGCATCGACCAATTTTCTTTATTTCCACACCTTCTAACAGCTTTTTATTGGTTATAGTATGGTGAATCATTGAGATGCGTGAACATGCTGAACTTTTGTTCTTCTGAATGTTAGTATGCATACCGTATCTTTTGAAGCTTAGTTTAATGTGAATGTTGACTAGCCTGTGAACCTTCACAATCTACTAAGTATATTGTAGGCCTGTTATTTGACACCTCACTTTGCCGCGCTTCGCGACCAGTGTGAGTGTCTGCATCCAGTACCGCATCCTCTAATTTGGTGGATGCCAAGTTGAAAAAGGTTACCGATGAGTAGCCATAAGCTGGAAACGTCTCTTTTTTCTTTCGAATGGGCAATAAGCTGGAGAGTGTCTCGGGCTGCCTCTAGCACAAGGCCCTCCAGTATGAAACACGGGCAGTCGACTGGGCCGATACAAAAGCCTATCCATCTTAAAGCCCATTTGTTTTTGTTTTCTGCGAGGAGAAGCCCATATTTCTTGAAGAGGGGGCGATCCCAGAAAAACCCTCCTTCCTCCTCGCTTCCACTTATACTGCAGCTTGCTCTCCCGCTTTCGTCTACCCCCAGTCCCCCCCCCCCGCTCCCCATCTTCCTCACTCGTCCAGAAAACCCCCGCTCACCTTTTTCCTCACTCATACAGAAAACGTCTGCTCCTCTTCTTCCACTCCTACAGAAAACCCCAGCCCTCCTTCCCCACTCGCACTGCCACTAGGCTCGTCTCTGGCTACTCTGCTCAAACCCACAAGGAAAATGGAGTCGGCTAGCCCCAGCGCCAAGAAGATGAGGCTCCCGCCAGCGGCGACGCCGGTTGTAGATCCCGCACCTGGCAGCGCGGGGAGAAGCGGCGAGCCCCCCCCCCCCACCCGGATCTGAGGAACCGGTAGAATCTCCGATGGACTGCACAAGCGATCTCCCGGACGTCATCCTTGAGGAGATCATCTCGCTTCTCCCCACCAAGGATTGCTGCCACACACAAGTCCTCTCAACTCGGTGGCGCCCTCTATGGCGCACCGCGCCCCTCAATCTCGACTGTTGTTAGATATTTGTCCTTCCTGAATTTGATCTCCTCAGAGCCATCGTCTCCTCTCACCAGCACCGCCCCGTTCAACGCCTCTGCATCTCGACACGCTACCTGCTGTCCATACCCAACACGATGGACGCTTGGCTGACATCCCCTGAATTCAAAAAACTCCAGTAGTTTGAGTTCTACCATTACCACGAAAGTTTCATACCACGAACACACCAAGAATTCGTGCCCACACCACCGTTGTCCATCTCGCAGTTTTCCTCCTCTCTCCACACCGCCACCTTCGCCCGATGCCATCTACTAGATGATCTGGTACAAATGCTTCGACTCCCACTGCTAAAAAAACTTTCGCTTGTGGTGGTTTATCTGTCGGAGGCCTCACTGCACAGCATCATCCACTCCAGTTGCCCTGCCCTGGAGCGCTTGCTGATTGTTTTGGGAATAGAAATCCCTATCAGTTGTCTCCAAATGAAGTCGCCTCACCTTAAAAGCATTGGAATTTGTTTTGAAGGACAACAGTTCATCATCGAAGATGCCCCTTCACTTCAAAGGTTGCTCCTTGATAATTGTTATAAACCTTCGCAAATAATTACCGTCTCTGCGCCCAAACTGGAGACCTTGGTGTAATTCGTGATCCGTTTAATGATCACAGGAAGTTGGTGTTTGGCTCCTCACTTTTTCAGGTACCGTATATTATCATCTACACATTTGTAATCATAAGCTGCATTCTTCATTTGTGCGCATAAGTTTTATATCATCTTGGAGTACGCTTTGGGTACTAATATTATGTTATATGCTCAATGAAGAATTCGTCCATGGATAGCCTATCAATGCTGCTGGATTCTGTCAAGATCTTATATATCGGAATGTCTAGGTTTGATCTGAACATAATTATTGGCTTGCTGCGATGCTTTCGATCTCTGGAGAATTTATATATAGAGGTGATGATTTCATGCACATTGAAAGCCCGTATTTATTGTACTAGAATTAACCGTTCAGTTGTCGCTCTTTCGCCATACTCTTTTTTCAGAACTTAACTATTTTCAATCTTCATGTCTACTTAGGTATTGCGACCACAAGGAGAAAAACGTATAACCAATCGGTGGCGTAATAAGCACCAGGATTTTCTCAGTTCTCATGACATTTGTTTGAGGAGAATAACAATGGAAAGATATGCATCCAACCAGGAAAACAGAAGCTTTGTCACATTCTTCATGTTGAATGCGAGGTTACTATTGTCCATGAGGCTTAAGTTTTACAGCAAGAGATTTCTCACGGACGGACACGTTGAACAGCAAAAAAAGAAGTTTCAGTGGACAAATGGGCTTCTAAACGTGCTCGGCTTCTATTTACAACAAGTTGTAGTCATCCTGAAATAATTTTTTTTGCACAGGATGTTGATTTTATGGATCAGACCGATCCATTTGTTTGTGACTGCGAAAAAGAGTGGTTGGGTTAGATGTTACTGCCATGTTCAATCTGGGTTTTGTCTAAAAATATGACAAACAATTAATCCTTGGGCTTTTTGTACCGTTTGTAAGCTTGAGTTGCATGTTGTTGCCCTCGTACTCCCCTCCACCTGCCACTACACTACCGCATCTTCCACGGTTGCTGTTTGTTCCCGTCCGAGGCCTCGCCGTCGTTCTACGCCTTGGTTCGCTCGCTGTGCCCGTCGCCTTCTGGCGTTGTCAACATGGTCAACAACCAAGAGGAATCAGGAGATGACTGTACGTGGAGAGGCTAACAGTAGGGACCCACCAGGGTCATTGCATTACGCAAGCAGGTGCCTCGTTATTACAAGCCCAAAAAATACTTCCTCCTAATTGTTTGACAACTAGGTCCCACGCCATTGTCAATGTAGTCAATAAACGAGAAAACAACGAGCGGATAACACCAGGGATCCAGCAGCTCGCCCAGTTGTTTTTTAGTTTCAGAGACGGAGCTCAACTGCGCGCTATGTGGGGGCTGTGGCCCGGCTAGCCCACGCTTACGCTTTTATTTAAGCACATGACGAGCCCAGTTGATATCTTTTTTCTTTCTGAAAATGCCTAGCCCAGTTCTTTTTTTGGAGAATACCAAAACCGAGGCCTACTTGCTTTTCTCAGCCCTGCTGGGCTGCAAATCTTTCAAGACGAGGAGGGATGTAAGTAGTAAGAAATGGGCTTCCCCAAAAAATGGGCTATAAGTTGTAAGAAATGGGCTTCCCCAGAAAATGGGCTATAAGTTGTAAGAAATGGGTTGTAAATTTTTAAACCAAAGCCAATCGGCAATTACATTACAATATCATTTTTTCTGGATTTTTCTACTCTCTACTCTTATAAAAAACAAAGCCAACTGGCAATGACATTAAAATATCGTCTTTTCTCCCACAAGATAAACTACTCATACAAATGCATCTTCATGTTCCGTGCAACGCACGGGCATCTTGCTAGTTAAGATTTTAAATTTCATTCATATTTTTTGCGGAGAATTGTTTTTTTATTTTATTTTGATATAATTTTTCAAAAATTATTTTTAACGTGACTCAAAATTTCGTGATTAAAAGAGTTCGGACCCCACCGAAATATGCAAAATTTTGTTGAATTTTTTAGCAGTGCCCAGAATATATGGTCTGTAATGCTAATAAAAGAATATGGGCTTCAAATATCCTTAAGAATTAGCAAATGGGCTGTAAATTATTGAAATAATGGCAAATGGGATGTATGCTGTTTTCCACAGATTTGGAGGCTGACTTCTGGGCCTACTAGGTTGATGATGACGTTGTCCTAAAAAAATTTTGACGCGTACGCAAGGCTTTGTCAACTTAGTCAACACGGAGCAGTGACTGTTGGATGTCCATCCAACGGCCGCCGTGCTTCTTCAATCTCTGATCTTCCTGCTCCAGCCGCTCAAACCAGCGTCGACGGGACTGCCTGCTCCCTCCTCCCATGGCTGGCTGTGCTGCCGCCAGGCCATCCCTCTACCCACCCGCACATACTGTTATTTTCCGGCGACGTTAGCCTCACCCCGCAGCCGACCAGTCAACGCTCGTACTCCCCTCAGCGTGGGCATCCGCTACGGTGGCTTCACCAGCTCCGGGTCATTCCCTTCCTGGGCCTCGCCCTCGTCCACCGCGTTTGTGCTCTCAGCGCGGCAAGGTCAACATGGTCAACATACAACAGCCATCGGAAGAGGCTGACGGTAGGGGCCCACACAAGGAAATGCCTCCCTATTACGCGCAAAATAATTATTCCTCCACCTGACAGCTGGGACCCACCGGAAGGGCCTCTGTATTTTGCGAAAGAAACGTTCCCCCCGCTGTCACCTCGGACCCACCAGCTATATCTTCGCACGCAAGGAAGTGCCTCCTTATTACACACAAAAAATGAATACCCCCATGATAGCTGGGACCCACCATATTGGGAGGCTGACTTGTGGGCCTACTAAGTTGACGGGGATGAAGCGCTTTGTGAAGTTAGTCAATATGAACGATTTTAGCTCTAGTGACCGTACGATGTCCATCCAACGGCCGTAGTGCTTCTTCAACCTCTGGTCTTCTTGCTTTAGCCGCCCAAAGCAGCGCCGGTCATGCCGCCTGCTCCTGCCTCCCGTGGCCAGCTGTGCTGCCGCGGAGGCCTCACCGCCCCATACTACTCCCACCGCTGGCCAAGCCCTGTGGCGACGGCAGCCTCACATCACAGCCGAACCAGTGATACCTCGTATTCCTCTTCGCGTGGGCATCCACTGCCGCGTCTTCCCCGGCTCCGCGTCGTCCCCTTCCTAGGCCTCGCCGTCGTCCACCGCCTTGGTGCTCTCGGTGCAGCGTGGTCAATGTGGTCAACGACCGACTTCCATCGGAAGAGTACTGTACGTGGAGAGGCTGACATCTGGGTCCACGGCCGCAACAAGGAAGTGCCTCCTTATTACGCGGAAAATAATGATTCCTCCACCTGACAGCAGGGACCCACCGGACGGGCCACCGTATTTCATGAAAAAAACGTTTCCCCCCTGACTGCCGGGACCCACCAGCTACATCTTCGCATGCAAGGAAGTGCCTGACGGTCGGGACCCACCTGGTCGAAGCGTACGTAGCGTTCTCATTCTGGTCGCGAACGTGTACGTGCATACGATCAGTCTATCTGCAGGCTGCAGCGATGAACCGTGGCCGTGTAAGGAAGGGCACGTGTCATAGTAGAGGTGCGCACGTGTCGTAGTAGAGGCATGCACGTAGCATGTACACGTACGTACAACGGCCAGGGTGCAAGAAAGTAAATACGGCCACGTACGTACATATGGTCTGGGTCTTGAACGCATACTCGTGCATACGTACGGCCAGGTCTCGTGTACATGGCTGGGTCGGAACGGAGAAACTGCATCGTCGTCGTGTTCATGGGGAGGCAACAGAACGCGTGCTGTTCAACGGGATCCAGCCGACTTGGACGGAACAGCCGATGGAAACAAGGCCTGGCATACCGCAGAACAGAGGAAACGGCCTTGTGTTCGACCGGCCACCGTCGAAATGGGATCCTGTTCATCGGGAGGGTTTGGTGTACCGCAAAACGAAGGAAACTGACTTCTCTTGGACCTCCTACGGTCGAAACAAGGTCCTGTTGATCGGGAGGGGTGTGGCGTACTGCAAAACGGAGGAAACGGACTTTTGGTGGAGCGCTACGGTCGAAACGGGGGTCCTGTTCATTGGGAGGGGTGTGGCGTACCGCAAAACGGGACTCCACGGGATACTGTTCATCTCCACCGTCGACCTCCTCCAGCCTCCATGGGCTACTGTTCATCCACCGTCGACCTCCTCCATCCTCCACCTGCGACTGTTCATCCACGGGCTCCTGTTCATCCAGCCTCCACCGCGCGCTCCTCCACCGACTACTATTCAACCAGCCCTCTCCACGGGGTCCTGTTCAACCACCCCTCCACGGGCTACTGTTCATCCAGCCCTCCACCGGCTACTGTTCAACCAGCCCTCCACGGGATCCTGTTCATTGATACGTCTCCAACGTATCTATAATTTTTGATTGTTCCATGCTATTATATTATCTGTTTTGGATGTTTAATGGGCTTTAATATGCTCTTTTATATTATTTTTTGGGACTAACCTATTAACCGAAGGCCCAGTGCAAATTGCTGTTTTTTTTGCCTATTTTAATGTTTCGCAGAAAGAATATCAAACGGAACGAAACCTTCGCGAGGATCTTTCTTGGAACAAACGCAATCCAGGAGTCTTGGAGTGGAATTCAGAGACGCAATGAGGCGACCACGAGGCAGGAGGGTGCGCCCAGGGGGTTAGGCGCGCCCCCCACCCTCGTGGGCCCCTCGTAGCTACACCGACCTACTTCTTTTGCCTATATATACTCTTATACCCTGAAAACATCCAGGGGAGCCACGAAACCACTTTTCCACCGCCGCAACCTTCTGTACCCATGAAATCCGATCTTGGGACTTTTTCCGGCAATCTGCCGGAGGAGGATTCGATCACGGAGGGCTTCTACATCAACACCATAGCCTCTCTGATGATGTGTGAGTAGTTTACCACAGACCTTCGAGTCCATAGTTATTAGCTAGATGGCTTCTTCTCTCTCTTTGGTTCTCAATACAAAGTTCTCCTCGATGTTCTTGGATATCTATTCGATGTAATACTCTCTTGCGGTGTGTTTGCCGAGATCCGATGAATTGTGGGTTTATGAACTTGATTATCTATGAGTATTATTTGGTTCTTCTCTAAATCCTTATATGCATGATTTGATATCTTTGCAAGTCTCTTCGAATTATCGGTTTAGTTTGGCCTACTAGATTGATCTTTCTTGCAATGGGAGAAGTGCTTAGCTTTGGGTTCAATCTTGCGGTGCTCGATCCCAGTGACAGAAGGGGAACCGACACATATTGTATTGTTGCCATCGAGGATAAAAAGATGGGGTTTATATCATATTGCTTGAGTTTATCCCTCTACATCATGTCATCTTGCTTAAAGCGTCACTCCGTTCTTATGAACTTAATACTCTAGATGCATGCTGGATAGCAGTCGATGTGTGGAGTAATAGTTGTAGATGCAGAATCGTTTCGGTCTACTTGACACGGACGTGATGCCTATATTCATGATCATTGCCTTAGATATCATCATAACTATGCGCTTTTCTATCAATTGCTCGGTAGTAATTTGTTCACCCACCGTAATACATGCTATCATGAGAGAAGCCACAAGTGAAACCTATGGCCCCCGGGTCTACTTTACATCATATAAGTTTCCGATCTACAATTCTAGTTTACTATTTACTTTGCAATCTTTATTTTCCAATCTATACAACAAAATAATAAAAATATTTATCTTATTATCTTTATCAGATCTCACTTTTGCAAGTGGCCGTGAAGGGATTGACAACCCCTTTATCGTGTTGGTTGCAAGGTTCTTGATTGTTTGTGCAGGTATTAGGTGACTCGCGTGTAGTCTCCTACTGGATTCATACCTTGGTTCTAAAAAACTGAGGGAAATATTTACGCTACTTTGCTGCATCACCCTTTCCTCTTCAAAGGAAAACCAACGCATGCTCAAGAGGTAGCAAGAAGGATTTCTGGCGCCGTTGCCGGGGAGGCTTACGCCAAGTCAAGTCAAGATTTGATCTCCCGTCAACTTGCCAATTTCTGGCGCCGTTGCCGGGGAGATCTATGCTCAAGTCAAGACATACCAAGTACCCATCACAAACTCTTATCCCTCGCATTACATTATTTGCCATTTGCCTCTCGTTTTCCTTTCCCCCACTTCACCTTTGCCGTTTATTTCGCCTTTTTGTTCGCCTCTTTTCGCTTGCTTCTTGTGTTCTTGGGTGTTAGTGTGCCTGTTGATAATCCCCAAGTGCAGGGAATCATCATAGCAATTCCCAAAGGTGGAAGTGATAAGTATGGAGTGTTGAACCCACATGGAGCTAAAGGTAAGATCAATATTCTCTCAAGTCCTATCTGCCACTGATACAACTCTATGTACACTGAACGTTTGCTTCCAACTAGAAACGAGAAATAAAACTATGTTGTGGGCATGAAGAGGATACCTTTGCATGGTATCGGAGAGCTAAAATATAAAAGTAGGTGATGTTATCATAAAGTTAGAATATATTACTAAATATTATAAATAGCGAGTGTGGAATAATGATGGGTCGGTGTGTGGAATTATCCTAGGAAATCGTTAACAAGACCGGTAGTCGTCATTGCAATTTCATATGAGGGAGAGGCATAAGCTAACATTCTTTCTCTTCTTGGATCATATGCACTTATGATTGGAACTCTAGCAAGCATCCGCAACTACTAAAGATCATTAAGGTAAAACCCAACCATAGCATTAACATATCAAGTCCCCATTATCCCATACGCACCAACCCCCTTACTCGGGTTTATGCTTCTGTCACTCAAGCAACCCACTATAAGCGAATCATGAACGTATTGCAACACCCTACAGCGGGAATCCCTCACGCTTGCGCGACACGGAGGGAACAATAGGACAGCACCAAAATAAAACATACAACTCATACCAATCTAGATCATCAATCAACCCAAAGACAAAGGATGTCTACTCAAAACATCATAGGATGTCAACACATCATTGGATCATAATATGTGGCATAAAGCACCATGTTCAAGTAGGGATTACAGCAGGGTGCGGGAGAGTGGACCACGTAAAAGAGATGAGGATGGTGATGTTCATGAAGACGATCACCGCGGCAATGATTCCCCTCCTGATGGCACTCCGGCGCCAACGAGAGAGAGGAGGAGAGGTTCTCCCCCTTGTGCTTCCTCCTCCATGGCCTCCCCCTGGATGGGGAGAGCTTCTCCCTCTGGATCTTGGCCTTCATGGGGATGATGGCCCCTCCGGGATCATCCTTCATGGCCTCCGGTGATGATGGCCCCCTCTGGTAGGGTGCCAGAGAGGGCCTAGATTGATTTCTCGTGGATACAGAGGCTTGTGGCAGGGGAACTTCCGATCTAGGTTATTTTCTGGAGGTTTGGGTATTTATAGGAGAGGTTGGCGCCGAGAACAAGTCAGGGGCCCCACGGGAAGTCCACGAGGCACAGGGGCGCGCCCCAGGGGGGTGGGCGCGCCCTCCACCCTCATGGGGCCCACGGTCCTCCCCTCCAGTAACTGTTCATTCCAGTATTTTTTGTATTTTCCAGAAAAATTCTCCGTTAATTCCGCACAAAAACAACACCACGGTAGTTCTGCTGAAAACAGCGTCAGTCCGGGTTAGTTGTAACCAAATCATACCAAAATCATATAAAACTATTGTAAACATGGCATGAATACTTCATAAATTATAGATACGTTGGAGACGTATCAGCATCCCCATGCTTAATTCCTGCTCGTCCTCGAGTAGGTAAATGATAAAAGAAATAATTTATGAAGTGTGAATGCTAGCAAGTGCATAAGTTTGATCAATGATAGTTCCAATCACTTTTTCTAGCATCATTATATATCATAACATTAGCTCAACTCATGAAACTTCTCATGATCAAGTAACATGCTATTCACATGTTAAAGTATAGATCATAAACTTTCTTGAAAACTAACAAACCGTGCTCTTAGTCATCAAACAATTGCAATTCATCTTATTTTCGGGAAGGGTCTATGTAAGTTCTTTGATTCAGCAAACTCCACATACTCAACTATCATTTAATCTTTCATAATTGCTAACACTCATGTGATATTTATGGGTTCAAAGTTTTAATCGGACACAGAGAAAGATAGGGGCTTGTTGTTTCGCCTCCCAACCTTTTACCTCAAGGGTAATGTCAACAATAATAATTTATGAAAACCTACATCCAAGTGGATATATATATATATATATATATATATATATATATATATATATATATATCCGGATCGCTCCAACACAAAGTGCTTGCCAAAGGAAAAAGTGTAAAAAGGAAAGGTGGTGATCACCTTGACTCTTGTATAAGGGTAGAAGATAAAAGTAAAAGATAGGCCCTTCATAGGGGGAGGCACAGGTTGTCATGCGCTTTTATGGTTGGATGCACAAAATCTTAATGCAAAAGAACGTCACTTTATATTGCTGCTTGTGATAAAGACCTTTATTATGCCGTCCGTCGCTTTTATTTCTTCCCTATCACAAGTTCGTATAAAGCTTATTTTATTCGCACTAATAGATCATACATATTTAAGGAGCAATTTTTTATTGCATGCACGGACGACAACTTACTTGAAGGATCTTACTCAATCCATAGGTAGGTATGGTGGACTCTCATGGCAAAACCGGGTTAAGGAATGTTTGGAAGCACAAGTAGTGTCTCTACTTGGTGCAAAGAATTTGGCTAGCATGAGGGGGAAAGGCAAGCTCAACATGTTGGATGATCCAAGACAATATAACGTTTCGGATATAGGAAAACATAACCCATTAAGTTGTCTTGCTTGTCCAACATCAAATTTTTAGCATTACATATTTTAAGAAGTGCTCACAATTACAAAAGATGTCCAAGATAGTATATTTATATGTGAAATATCTCTTCCTTCAATATTCTTTCATGAATTGTTCAAGTGACCAATTCTGCGTTTGCTAACTTTCAATAAGTTTACTACCTATACTTATTATGTGTGAAGTCATTACTCCCCATGTTATAAGCATGTGAAACGTATATAAATTAAGATTTATGATATTCAATTCATTCAACCATTTACTCATAGGATATACGTGAAGCGCGTGAGTAAATGACAAACTACTCCAAAAGATATAAGTGAAGAACACTGAGTAGTCAAATAATTAACTAGCCATGGGAGGATTCTTTTTCATTCAAGATTTCAGATCCAATGATTTTATTCAAACAGCAAGTAAAATTGAAAATAGGCTCCAAGCAAAACACATATCATGTGACAAATAAAAATATATCTCCGAGTAAGGTATACCGATAGTTTTGAAGACGAAAGAGGGGATGCCTTCCGGGGCATCCCCAAGCTTAGGAGCTTGAGTATTCCTTGAATATTACCTTGGGGGGCCTTGGGCATCCCCAAGCTTAGGGTCTTTCCACTCCTTATTCTCCACATATCGATATCTCACCCAAAGCTTGAAAACTTCAATCACACAAAACTTAACGGAACTTCGTGAGATAGGTTAGTATGATAAAGAGTAAACCATTCACTTTGGTACTATCAAAGACAAGGTTCATAATTGTTCTCACACAATGCCTACTGTACCATATCATTTCTACAATTTATATTGAGAAATATAAGCCATGGAAACTAGAAAACAAGCAAACTATGCAATGAAAACAGAATCTGCCAGAAACAGAACAGTCTGTAATGATCTGAACAGCAACCATACTTCTGCTACTCCAAAAATTATGAACTAAATTGGTGGACGTGAGGAATTTGTCTATTAATCTTCTGCAAAAAGAATCAACTCAAAATCACTCTTCTGTAAAAAAAATGGCAGCTAATCTCGTGAGCGCAAAGTTTCTGTTTTTTACAGCAAGATTGCATTAACTTTCACCCAAGTCTTCCCAAAGGTCTTACTTGGCACTTTATTGAAACAAAAGCTATAAAACATGATTACTACAGTAGCTTAATCATGTAAACACACAAAAATAGTAAGGGTAAATATTGGGTTGTCTCCCAACAAGCGCTTTTCTTTAATGCCCTTTAGCTAGGCATGATGATTTCAATGATGCTCACATAAAAGATAAGAATTGAAACATAAAGAGAGCATCATGAAGAATATGACTAGCACATTTAAATCTAACCCACTTCCTATGCCTAGGGATTTTGTGAGCACATAATTTATAGGAACAAGAATCAACTAGCATAGGAAGGAAAAACAAGTATAACTTCAAAACTTTAAGCACATAGAGAGGAAACTTGATATTATTGCAACTCCTACAAGCATGTATTCCTCCCTCATAATAATTTTCAGTAGCATCATGAATGAGTTCAACAATATAACTATCACATAAAGCATTCTTTTCATGATCTACAAGCATAGAAATTTTACTACTCTCCACATAAGCAAAATTCTTCTCATTCGGAATAGTGGGAGCAAACTCAACAAAATAACTGTCATGTGAGGCATAATCCAATTGAAAATTAAAATCATGATGACAAGTTTCATGGTTAACATTATTCTTTATAGCATACATGTCATCACAATAATCATCATAGATAGCAACTTTGTTCTCATAATCAATTGGAACCTCTTCCAAAATAGTGGAATCATTTCTAACTAAAGTCGACACTGTTCCAAATCCGCTTTATATGATAGTATTATTCATACTCCAAAAGATATAATTGAAGTTCATGGAGCATTCTACAATTAATATAGACTAACCAATATCCAAGCTCAAAATATATAAGTGAAGCACACGAAGCATTCTATAAAACCATACTCAAAAGATTTAAGTGAAGCGCAAAGAGCATTCTATAAGGTCATACTCAAAAGATATAAGTGAAGCACATGAATCATTCTATAAATCGATGAAGGGATATCTCACAATAGCAAGGTTCTTAAAGAAAAAGAAAAACACAAAGGACACAAATCATGTGAACAAAACAAAAACCGAGGTATACCGATAATTGTTGAAGAAAAAGATGGGATGCCAACCGGGGCATCCCCAAGCTTAGATGCTTGACTATCCTTGAAATATTTACTTGGGGTGCCTTGGGTATCCCCAAGCTTGAACTCTTGCCTCTCTTTATTCTTCTCATATTGATAGCTCCTCGATCTTCGAACACTTCATCCACACAAAACTTTAACAAAAACTTTGTGAGATTCGTTAGTATAATAAAGCAAATCTCTACCTTTAGGTACTGTTGCAAACTCATTCCAATTTCATATTAGAACTATATCTACTGTATTCCAACTTCAGCATGGTTCATACCCCCCGATACTACCCATAGATTCATCAAAAAAAGCGAACAACACATAGAAAACAGAATCTGTCAAAAACAGGACAGTCTGTAGTAATCTGGAAGTTTAGTATACTTCTGTAACTCCAAAAATTCTAAACAAAATATGAAAATTTAAAAATATTGTGCAGAACTAATGTGCAAAAAATTTCAGACCCATTTGACTTTCCAGTAAAAAATGTAAATTCACGCGCTACAGCCAAAGTTTGTGTTTTTGTACTGCACAAAGTAAACAAGCAATCTAATCATCCTAAAACCAAAGCTGGGCACATTATTTTTATGATACAATGGATATATACAAGGGGATAATTATTTTTAGAGAAACTTCCATGAAATTTTTTACATTGTTTCCATGAGCATGAACACAAGTGTTCAAGGTCGACCCTCACTTCTCCAATGCATAACCTTCCAATCACTTATTGAAAAACTTTTTAGGCATGAGAGGCAAGTAATTTTTTTGTATTTTCATTCTTTTCAAAAAAAATTGTATGGTTCACCCACAACTAAACAGAAACAAAAAGGGAAAAAAATCTACTTAGTGAAGAAAGCAAACAAGCATACACGAAAATATCAACCCCACGCTATTGCTCGCCGGCAACGGCGCCAGAAAAGAGCTTGATAATCCCCAAGTGCAGGGAATCATCGTAGCAATCCTCAAAGGTGGAAGTGATAAGTATGGAGTGTCGAAACCACAAGGAGGTAAAGGTAAGCTATTCTCTCAAGTCCTATCTGCCACTGATACGACTCTATGTACACCGAACGTTTGCTTCCAACTAGAAATGAGAAATAAAACTACGTTGTGGGCATGAAGAGGATAACTTTGCATGGTATCGGAGAGCTAAAATATAAAAGTAGGTGCTGTTATCATAAAGTTAGAATATATTACTAAATATTATAAATAGCGAGTGTGGAATAATGATGGGTTGGTGTGCGGAATTATCCTACGCAATCGTTAACAAGACCGGTAGCCGTCATTGCAATTTCATATGAGGGAGAGGCATAAGCTAACATACTTTCTCTTCTTGGATCATATGCACTTATGATTAGAACTCTAGCAAGCATCCGCAACTACTAAAGATCATTAAGGTAAAACCCAACCATAGCATTAACATATCAAGTCCCCTTTATCCAATATGCAACAACCCCCTTACTCGGGTTTATGCTTCTGTCACTCAAGCAACCCACTATAAGAGAATCATGAACGTATTGCAACACCCTACAGCGGGAATCCCTCAGGCTTGCGCGGCACGGAGGGCACAATAGGACAGCACCAAAATAAAACATACAACTCATACCAATCTAGATCATCAATTAACCCAAAGACAAAGGATATCTACTCAAAACATCATAGGATGGCAACACATCATTGGATCATAATATCTGGCATAAAGCACCATGTTCAAGTAGGGATTACAGCGGGGCGCGGGAGAGTGGACCGCGTAAAAGAGATGAGGATGGTGATGATGATGGTGATGTTGATGAAGACGATCACGCGGCAATGATTCCCCTCCCGATGGCACTCCGGCGCCACCGAGAGAGAGGAGGAGAGGTTCTCCCCCTTGTGCTTCCTCCTCCATGGCCTCCCCCCTGGATGGGGAGAGGTTCTCCCTCTGGATCTTGGCCTTCATCGCGATGATGGCCCCTCCGGGATCCACCTCCATGGCCTCCGGTGATGATGGCCCCCTCTGGTAGGGTGCCAGAGAGGGCCTAGATTGATTTCTTGTGGCTACAGAGGCTTGCGGCGGCGGAACTTCCGATCTAGGTTATTTTCTGGAGGTTTGTGTATTTATAGGAGAGGTTTGCGTCGAGAACAAGTCTGGGGGGCCCACGGGAAGTCCACGAGGCACAGGGGCGCGCCCTAGCGGGGTGGACGTGCCCTCCACCCTCGTGGGGCCCACGGGCCTCCCCTCCGGTAACTCTTCGTTCCAGTATTTTTTATATTTTCCGGAAAAATTCTCCGTTGATTTTCATCGCTTTCTGAGAACTTTTATTTCTGCACAAAAACAACACCATGGTAGTTCTGCTGAAAACAACGTCAGTCCGGGTTAGTTCTAATCAAATCATACCAAAATCATATAAAACTATTGTAAACATGGCATGAATACTTCATAAATTATAGATACATTGGAGACGTATCACCTGTTTGCTTTGATGGCTCTACCAAAAGGCGTTGATCCTCACCTTAGAAGGTTGGAATAAATTGAAAACAATGTTAGAAGCTTTATGTCTTTGCAATTTGAGCATAATAATTTCTTCAGAAACGAGCTTAAAGAACAAAAAAAGCTTTATGGAGTACATGAATAAAGAGCTCGATGATATGTCTAAGGAATTTTATGGTTTGAAATCTCAGTTTGCTCATCTTGAAAACTTAATAGCCCAAATTTCGGATAAACAATCCACCTTAGTTAATAAGATGGACGCTAAACCGGAAGATCTAGATAATAATAATGATGAAGATCTAAAAGTGATTGATGTGTCTTCTATTAATCTTTGTTTTCCAATATGAATCTTGATAAAGATGGGACTGGAGATGAGTCTACTTTAGTTAAAAGGTGTCCCAACGATTCGGAGTTTTTAGATCTTGATGCAAAAATTGGTAAAAGTGGGATTGAAGAGGTCAAAACTTTACAGCAATGAACCCACTATTTTGGATTTCAAGGAATTTAATTATGATAATTGTTCTTTGATAGATTGTATTTCCTTGTTGCAATCTGTGTTAAATTCTCCTCATGCTTATGATCAAAATAAAGCTTTTACCAAACACATCGTTGATGCTTTAATGCAATCCCATGAAGAAAAACTTGAACTAGAAGTTTCTATCCCTAGAAAACTTTCTGATGAGTGGGAACCTACTATTAAACTTAAGATTAAAGATTATGAATGCTATGCTTTATGTGCTTTGGGTGCTAGTGTTTCCACGATTCCAAAAACTTTGTGCGATGTGCTAGGTTTCCGTGAATTTGATGATTGTTCTTTAAATTTGCATCTTGCGGATTCCACCATTAAGAAACCTCTGGGAAGGATTAATGATGTTCTTATTGTTGCAAATAGGAATTATGTGCCCGTAGATTTCATTGTTCTTGATATAGATTGCAATCCTACATGTTCTATCATTCTTGGTAGACCTTTCCTTAGAACGATTGGTGCAATTATTGATATGAAAGAATGAAATATTAGATTCCAATTTCCATTAAGGAAAGCCATGGAAAACTTTCCTAGCAAGAAAATTAAATTGCCTTATGAATCTATTATGAGAGGCACTAATGGATTGCATACCAAAGATGACAATACCTAGATCTATTCTTGTTCTTATGCCTAGCTAGGGGCGTTAAACGATAGCGCTTGTTGGGAGGCGACCCAATTTTTTTTGTTACTTGATCTTTGTTCCTGTTTAGTAATAAATAATTCATCTAGCTTCTGTTTAGATGTGGTTTTATGTTTTACTTAGTGTTCGTGCCAAGTAGAACCTTTGGGAAGACTTGGGTGAAGTCTTTGCGATCTTGCTGTAAAAAACAGAAACTTTTGCGCTCATGAGATTAGATGCCATTTTTTTACTGGAGAGTGCTTTTAGGTTGATTATTTTTGCAGATGATTAATAGATAAATTCATCACTTCCACCAATTTATTTCAGAATTTTTCGAGTTACAGAAGTATACGTTTGCTACATATTTCTACAGACTATTCTGTTTTTGACAGATTCTGTTTTTCGTGTGTTGTTTGCTTATTTCTATGAATCTATGGCTAGTATTGGGGGGTATGAACCATAGAGAAGTTGGAATACAGTACGTTTAACACCAATATAAATAAATAATGAGTTCATTACAGTACCTTAAGGTGGTGCTTTGTTTTCTTATACTAACGGAGCTCATGAGATTTTCTGTTTGAGTTTTGTGTTGTGAAGTTTTCAAGTTTTTGGGTAAAGATTTGATGGATTTTGGAATAAGGAGTAGCAAGAGCCTAAACTTGGGGATGCCCAAGGCACCCGAAGGTAAAATTAAAGGACAACCAAAAGCCTAAGCTTGGGGATGCCCCGGAAGGCATCCCCTCTTTCGTCTTCGTCTATCGGTAACTTTACTTGAGGCTATATTTTTATTCACCACATGATATGTGTTTTGCTTGGAGCATCTTGTATGATTTGAGTCTTTGCTTTTTAGTTTACGACAATCATCCTTGCTGTACACACCTTTTGGGAGAGACACACATGAATCGGAATTTATTAGAATACTCTATGTGCTTCACTTCTATCTTTTGAGCTAGATAATTTTGCTCTAGTGCTTCACTTATACCTTTTTAGAGCACGGTGGTGGTTTTATTTTATAGAAATTATTGATCTCTCATGCTTCACTTATACTATTTTGAGAGTCTTTTATAACAGCATGGTAATTTGCTTTGGCTATAAAATTAGTCCTAATATGATAGGCATCCAAGATGGGTATAATAAAAACTTTCATATAGAGTGCATTAAATACTATGAGAAGTTTGATACTTGATAATTGTTTTGAGATATAAAGATGGCAATATTAGAGTCGTGCTAGTTGATTAATTGTGGAATTGAGAAATAATTGTGTTGAGGTTTGCAAGTCCCGTAGCATGCACGTATGGTAAACATTGTGTGACAAATTTGAAGCATGAGGTGTTCTTTGATTGCTTTACTTATGAGTGCCGGTCGGGGACGAGCGATGGTCTTTTCCTACCAATCTATCCCCCTAGGAGCATGCGCGTAGTGCTTGGTTTTGATGACTTGTAGATTTTTGCAATAAGTATGTGAGTTCTTTATGACTAATGTTGAGTCCATGGATTATATGCACTCTCACCCTTCCATCGTTGCTAGCCTCTTCGGTACCGTGCATTGCCCTTTCTCACCTCGAGAGTTGGTGCAAACTTCGCTGGTGCATCCAAACCCCGTGATATGATACACTCTATCACACATAAGCCTCCTTATATCTTCCTCAAAACAGCCACCATACCTACCTATTATGGCATTTCCATAGCCATTCCGAGATATATTGCCATGCAACTTTCCACCGTTCCGTTTATTATGACACACTCCATCATTGTCATATTGCTTTGCATGATCATGTAGTTGACATCATATTTGTGGCAAAGCCACCTTTATAATTATTTCATACATGTCACTCTTGATTCATTGCACATCCCGGTACACCGCCGGAGGCATTCACATAGAGTCATATTTTGTTCTAAGTATTGAGTTGTAATTCTTGAGTTGTAAGTAAATAAAACTGTGATGATTTTCATTATTAGAGCATTGTCGCATGTGAGGAAAGGATGATGGAGACTATGATTCCCCCACAAGTCGGGATGAGACTCTGGACGAAAAAAAAAGAGGCCATAAAAAAAGAGGAGAAGGCCCAAACAAAATAAATGAGAGAAAAAGAGAGAAGGGGCAATGTTACTATCCTTTTTCCACACTTGTGCTTCAAAATAGAACCATGATCTTCATGATAGAGAGTCTCTTATTTTGTCACTTTCATATACTAGTGGGAATTTTTCATTATAGAACTTGGCTTGTATATTCCAATGATGGGCTTCCTTAAAATGCCCTAGGTCTTCGTGAGCAAGCAAGTTGGATGCACACCCACTTAGTTTCTTTTGTTGAGCTTTCATATATTTATAGCTCTAGTGCATCTGTTGCATGGCAATCCCTACTCCTTGCATTGACATCAATTGATGGGCATCTCCATAGCCAGTTGATTAGCCGCGTCAATGTGAGACTTTCTCCTTTTTGTCTTCTCACACAACCTCCATCATCATATTCTATTACACCCATAGTGTTATGTCCATGGCTCGCGCTCATATATTGCGCGAAAGTTGAAAAAGTTTGAAAAGGCTAACTATGAAACAATTGCTTGGCTTGTCATCGGGGTTGTGCATGATGGGAGCATTTTGTGTGACGAAAATGAAGCATGGACAAACTATATGATTTTGTAGGGATAAGCTTTCTTTGGCTATGTTATTTTGATCAGACATAATTCCTTGGTTAGCATGCTTGAAGTATTATTATTTTTATGTCAATATTAAACTTTTGTCTTGAATCTTTTGGATCTAAACATTCATGCCACAATAAAGAGAATTACATTGAAAATTATGCTAGGTAGCATTCCACATCAAAAATTCTGTTTTTATCATTTACCTACTCGAGGACGAGCAGGAATTAAGCTTGGGGATGCTTGATACGTCTCCAACGTATCTATAATTTTTGATTGTTCCATGCTATTATATTATCTGTTTTGGATGTTTAATGGCTTTAATATGCTCTTTTACATTATTTTTTGGGACTAACCTATTAAACGAAGGCCCAGTGCAAATTGCTGTATTTTTGCCTATTTCAGTGTTTCGCAGAAAAGGAATATCAAACGGAATCCAAATGGAACGAAACCTTCGCGAGGATATTTCTTGGAACAAACGCAATCCAGGAGACTTGGAGTGGAAGTCAGAGATGCAACGAGGCGTCCACGAGGCAGGAGGGCGCATCCAGGGGGTAGGCGCGCCCCCCACCCTCGTGGGCCCCTCGTAGCTCCACCGACCTACTTCTTTCGCGTATATATACTCTTATACCCTGAAAACATCCAGGGGAGCCACGAAACCACTTTTCCACCGTCGTAACCTTCTGTACCCGTGAGATCCCATCTTGGGGCCTTTTCCAGCAATCCGCCGGAGGGGGATTCGATCACGGAGGGCTTCTACATCAACACCATAGCCTCTCTGATGATGTGTGAGTTGTTTACCACAGACCTTCGGGTCCATAGTTATTAGCTAGATGGCTTCTTCTCTCTCTTTGGTTCTCAATACAAAGTTCTCGATGTTCTTGGAGATCTATTCGATGTAATACTCTTTTGCGGTGTGTTTGCCGAGATCCGATGAATTGTGGGTTTATGAACTTGATTATCTATGAATATTATTTGGTTCTTCTCTGAATTCTTATATGCATGATTTGATATCTTTGCAGGTCTCTTTGAATTATCGGTTTAGTTTGGCCTACTAGATTGATCTTTCTTGCAATGGGAGAAGTGCTTAGCTTTGGGTTCAATCTTGCGGTGCTCGATCCCAGTGACAGAAGGGGAACCGACACGTATTGTATTGTTGCCATCGAGGATAAAAAGATGGGGTTTATATCATATTGCTTGAGTTTATCCCTCTACATCATGTCATCTTGCTTAAAGCGTTACTCCGTTCTTATGAACTTAATACTCTAGATGCATGCTAGATAGCGGTCAATGTGTGGAGTAATAGTAGTAGATGAAGAATCGTTTCGGTCTACTTCACACAGACGTGATGCCTATATTCACGATCATTACCTTAGATATCATCATAACTATGTGCTTTTCTATCAATTGCTCGACAATAATTTGTTCACCCACCGTAATACATGCTATCAAGAGAGAAGCCACTAGTGAAACCTATGGCCCCGAGTCTACTTTACATCATATAAACTTCTGATCTACAATTCTAGTTTACTATTTACTTTGCAATCTTTATTTTCCAATCTATACAACAAAATACCAAAAATATTTATCTTAATATCTTTATCAGATCTCACTTTAGCAAGTGGCCGTGAAGGGATTGACAACCCCTTTATCGCGTTGGTTGCAAGGTTCTTGATTGTTTGTGCAGGTACTAGGTGACTCGCGTGTAGTCTCCTACTGGATTGATACCTTGGTTCTCAAAAACTGAGGGAAATACTTACGCTACTTTGCTGCATCACCCTTTCCTCTTCAAGGGAAAACCAACGCATGCACAAGAGGTACCATTCATCCAGCCCTCCATGGGGTCCTGTTCATCCAGCCCTCCATGGGGTCCTGTTCATCCACCCCCCAACCGGCTCGATCGATCGGGGTCCTGTTCATCCAGCGGCAACACCACGGGGTCCTGTTCATCCAACCCCCCACCGGGAACTGTTCATCCAAACCCCCAACAACGCTCACTGTTCATCAAGAGGCAGCATCGATCGGCTTCAGTTAGCAGCCGTAGCGAAGGAATCACTCGGGTTTAGTTAACAGCCATCGATCGATCGCTCGGGCTCAGTAACGCGTAGCCTGCAGTGCAATCTCTCGGGTTCAGTTAGAACCCAACGCCTCGCTCGGGTTTTGTTAGAGCCCAACGCCTCGCACACACACGCGTACGTATGAGAGAAACGCGCATCGCTCGGCCCCTGACCACCCACCGTAACCGGGAACTCCCCCGATATTTTCCTCGCCCTCGCTTCTACCACTGTTTTTTCCGTCATGGACGGCCCAAAGAATGTCATGCAACTGCGTCTCCGGCCCGCCCAGGACGAAAAGCCCATTTTCTGTCATGTTTTTTTTGTCACAGAAGAAGGAGCCCACCACATCTATGATGATACCGGGTTTTGTCACAATTATCGTCATAGAAGTGTCATAAGCATGACAGAAAAAAAATCATTCGGCCCAAAATGTCATGGATGTGTCTTTTTTTTTGTAGTGAGAAGATAGAGAGAAAATGAAAGTCATTCCCTATGCGTAAGCCATAGGTTCTATCATGTATGCAATGTTGTGTACAGGACCTGATGCGTGCCTTGCTATAAATTTAGCAGGGAAGTACCAAAGTAATCCAGGAGTGGATCACTGGACATCGGTCAAGAACATCCTAAAATACCTGAAAAGGACTAAGGATATGTTTCTCATTTATGGAGGTGACAAAGAGCTTGTCGTAAATGGTTATGTCGATGTAAGCTTTGACACTGATCCGGATGACTCTAAGTCACAAACCGGATACGTATTTATAATGAATGGTGGAGCTGTCAGTTGGTGCAGTTCCAAGCAGAGCGTCGTGGCGGGATCTACGTGTGAAGCGGAGTACATAGCTGCTTCGGAAGCAGCAAATGAATGAGTCTAGATGAAGGAGTTCATATCCGATCTAGGTGTAATACCTAGTGCATCGGGTCAAATGAAATCTTTTGTGACTGATACGTCTCCAACGTATCTATAATTTTTGATTGTTCCATGCTATATTATATTCTGTTTTGGACATTATTGGGCTTTATTATACACTTTTATATTATTTTTGGGACTAACCTATTAACCAGAGGCCCAGCCCAGAATTGTTGTTTTTTGCCTATTTCAGAGTTTCGCAGAAAAAGAATATCAAACGGAGTCCAAACGAAATGAAACCTTCGGGAACGTGATTTTCGGAACGAACATGATCCAGAGGACTTGGACCCTACGTCAAGACATCAACCAGGAAGGCACGAGGTAGGGGGCGCGCCTACCCCCCTAGGCGCGCCCTCCACCCTCGTGGGCCCCATGTTGCTCCACCGACGTACTTCTTCCTCCTATATATACCTGCGTACCCCCAAACTACCAGACACGGAGCCAAAAACCTAATTCCACTGCCGCAACCTTCTGTACCCGTGAGATCCCATCTTGGGGCCTTTTCCGGAGCTCCGCCGGAGGGGGCATCGATCACGGAGGGCTTCTACCATAACCTCTCCGATGATGTGTGAGTAGTTTACCTCAGACCTTCGGGTCCATAGTTATTAGCTATATGGCTTCTTATCTCTTTTTTGATCTCAATACAATGTTCTCCCCCTCTCTTGTGGAGATCTATTCGATGTAATCTTCTTTTACGGTGTGTTTGTTGAGACCGATGAATTGTGGGTTTATGATCAAGTTTATCTATGAACAATATTTGAATCTTCTCTGAATTCTTTTATGTATGATTGGTTATCTCTGCAAGTCTCTTCGAATTATCAGTTTGGTTTGGCCTACTAGATTGATCTTTCTTGCAATAGGAGAAGTGCTTAGCTTTGGGTTCAATCTTGCGGTGTCCTTTCCTAGTGACAGTAGGGGCAGCAAGGCACGTATTGTATTGTTGCCATCGAGGATAACAAGATGGGGTTTATATCATATTGCATGAGTTTATCCCTCTACATCATGTCATCTTGCTTAAAGCGTTACTCTGTTCTTGTGTTGAAGTTTGCAAGTCCCGTAGCATGCACGTATGGTAAACGTTATGTAACAAATTTCAAACATGAGGTGTTCTTTGATTGTCCTCCTTATGAGTGGCGGTGGGGGACGAGCGTTGTCTTTTCCTACCAATCTATCCCCCTAGGAGCATGCGTGTAGTGCTTGGTTTTTGATGACTTGTAGATTTTTGCAATAAGTATGTGAGTTCTTTATGACTAATGTTGAGTCCATGGATTATACGCACTCTCACCTTTCCATCATTGCTAGCCTCTTCGGTACCGTGCATTGTCCTTTCTCACATTGAGAGTTGGTGCAAACTTCGCCGGTGCATCCAAACCCGGTGATATGATACGCTCTTTCACACATAAACCTCCTTATATCTTCCTCAAAACAGCCACCATACCTATCTATTATGGCATTTCCATAGCCATTCCAAGATATATTGCCATGCAACTTTCCACCGTTCCCTTTATCATGACACGTTCATCATTGTCATATTGCTCTGCATGATCATGTAGTTGACATAGTATTTGTGGCAAAGCCACCATTCATAATTCTTTCATACATGTCACTCTTGATTCATTGCATATCCCGGTACACCGCCGGAGGCATTCATATAGAGTCATACATTGTTCTAGTATCGAGTTGTAATCGTTGAGTTGTAAATAAATAGAAGTGTGATGGTCATCATTTTCTAGAGCATTGTCCCAAGTGAGAAAAAAAAGAGAAAGGCCATAAAAAAGAAGAAGGCCCAAAAAAATGAGAGAAAAATAGAGAAGGGACAATGTTACTATCCTTTTTACCAAACTTGTGCTTCAAAGTAGCACCATAATCTTCATGATAGAGAGTCTATTGTTTTGTCACTTTCATATACTAGTGGGAATTTTTCATTATAGAACTTGGCTTGTATATTCCAACAATGGGCTCCCTCAAATGCCCTGGGTCTTCGTGAGCAAGCAAGTTGGATGCACACCCACTTAGTTTCTTTTGTTGAGCTTTCATGCATTTATAGCTCTAGTGCATCTGTTGCATGGCAATCCCTACTCCTTGCATTAACATCAATCGATGGGCATCTCCATAGCTCATTGATTAGCCTCGTTGATGTGAGACGTTCTCCTTTTTTTGCCTTCTCCACATAACCCCCATCATTATATTCTATTCCACCCATAGTGCTATATCCATGGCTCACGCTCATGTATTGCGTGAAGGTTGAAAAAAGTTTGAGATTACTAAGGTATGAAACAATTGCTTGGCTTGTCATCAGGGTTGTGCATGATGAGAGCATTCTTGTGTGACGGAAATGGAGGATGACTAAACTATATGATTTTGTAGGGATTAACTTTCTTTGGCCATGTTATTTTGAGAGGACATAATTGCTTAGTTAGTATGCTGGAAGTATTATTATTTTTATGTCAACATTAAACTTTTATCTTGAATCTTTCGGATCTGAATATTCATACCACAATTAAGAAGAATTACATTGAAATTATGCCAAGTAGCATTCCACATCAAAAATTCTGTTTTTATCATTTACCTACTCGAGGACGAGCAGGAATTAAGCTTGGGGATGCTTGATACGTCTCCAACGTATCTATAATTTTTTATTGTTCCATGCTATATTATATTCTATTTTGGACATTATTGGGCTTTATTATACACTTTTATATTATTTTTCGGACTAACCTATTAACCGGAGGCCCAGCCCAGAATTGCTGTTTTTTGCCTATTTCAGAGTTTCGCAGAAAAAGAATATCAAACGGAGTCCAAACGGAATGAAACCTTCGGGAACGTGATTTTCAGAACGAACGTGATCCAGAGGACTTGGACCCTACGTCAAGACATCAACCAGGAAGGCACGAGGTAGGGGGGCGCGCCTACCCCCCTGGGCGCGCCCTCCACCCTCGTGGGCCCCACGTTGCTCCACCGACGTACTTCTTCCTCCTATATATACCAACGTACCCCCAAACTACCAGACACGGAGCCAAAAACCTAATTCCACCGCCTCAACCTCCTGTACCCGTGAGATCCCATCTTGGCGCCTTTTCCGGAGCTCCGCCGGAGGGGGTATCGATCACGGAGGGTTTCTACATCAACACCATAGCCTCTCCGATGATGTGTGAGTAGTTTACCTCAGACCTTCGGGTCCATAGTTATTAGCTAGATGGCTTCTTCTCTCTTTTTGGATCTCAATACAATGTTCTCCCCCTCTCTTGTGGAGATCTATTCGATGTAATCTTCTTTTGCGGTGTGTTTGTTGAGACCGATGAATTGTGGGTTTATGATCAAGTTTATCTATGAACAATATTTGAATCTTCTCTGAATTCTTTTATGTATGATTGGTTATCTTTGCAAGTCTCTTCGAATTATCAGTTTGGTTTGGCCTACTAGATTGATCTTTCTTGCAATAGGAGAAGTGCTTAGCTTTGGGTTCAATCTTGCGGTGTCCTTTCCCAGTGACAGTAGGGGCAGCAAGGCACGTATTGTATTGTTGCCATCGAGGATAACAAGATGGGGTTTATATCATATTGCATGAGTTTATCCCTCTACATCATGTCATCTTGCTTAAAGCGTTACTCTGTTCTTATGAACTTAATACTCAAGATGCATGCTGGATAGCGGTCGATGTGTGGAGTAATAGTAGTAGATGCAGGCAGGAGTCGGTCTACTTGTCTCGGACGTGATGCCTATATACATGATCATACCTAGATATTCTCATAATTATGCTCAATTCTGTCAATTGCTCAACAGTAATTTGTTCACCCACCGTAATACTTATGCTCATGAGAGAAGCCACTAGTGAAACCTATGGCCCCCGGGTCTATTTTCCATCATATTAATTTCCCGTCAACAAGTTATTTCTAGCGTTGTCTTCATTTTGCTTTCTTTACTTTGCATCTTTATCATAAAAATACCAAAAATATTAGCTTATCATATCTATCAGATCTCACTCTCGTAAGTGACCGTGAAGGGATTGAAAACCCCTTTATTGCGTTGGTTGCAAGGATTTATTTATTTGTGTAGGTGCGAGGGACTCGTGCGTGGCCTCCTACTGGATTGATACCTTGGTTCTCAAAAACTGAGGGAAATACTTACGCTACTTTGCTACATCAACCTTTCCTCTTCAAGGGAAACCAACGCAGTGCTCAAGAGGTAGCAGTGACATACTGGAGCAATTGCCTTGGCGAAGGAATCCAGATTTCACAAGAGAACCAAACACATCAAGAGACGCTTCAATTCCATCCGCGATCAAGTCAAGGAGGGAGACATAGAGATTTGCAAAATACATACGGATCTGAATATTGCAGACCCATTGACTAAGCCTCTTCCACGAGCAAAACATGATCAGAAACAATACTCCATGGGTGTTGGAATCATTACTATATAATCTAGATTATTGACTCTAGTGCATGCGGGAGACTGAAGGAAATATGCCCTAGAGGCAATAATAAATTGTTATTTATATTTCCTTATATCATGATAAATGTTTGTTATTAAAGCTAGAATTGTATTAACTGGAAACTTAGTACATGCGTGAATACATAGACAAACAGAGTGTCACTAGTATGCCTCTACTTGACTAGCTCGTTAATCAAAGGTGGTTAAGTTTCCTAGCCATAGACATGAGTTGTCATTTGATGAACGGGATCACGTCATTACAGAATGATGTGATTGACTTGACCCATTCCATTAGCTTAGCACTTGATTGTTTAGTATGTTGCTATTGCTTTCTTCATGACTTATACATGTTCCTATGACTATGAGATTATGCAACTCCCGAATACCGGAGGAACACTTTGTGTGCTATCAAACGTCACAACGTAACTGGGTGATTATAAAGATGCTCTACAGGTGTCTCCGATGGTGTTTGTTGAGTTGGCATAGATCGAGATTAGGATTTGTCACTCCGATTGTCGGAGAGGTATCTCTGGGCCCTCTCGGTAATGCACATCACTATAAGCCTTGCAAGCAATGTGACTAGTTATTGGTTTGACCGATAAAGATCTTCATAGAATATGTGGGAGCCAATATGAGCATCCAGGTTCTGCTATTGGTTATTGACTGGAGACGTGTCTCGGTCATGTCTACATAGTTCTTGAACCCGTAGGGTCCGCACGCTTAACGTTCGATGATGATCGGTATTATGAGTTTATGTGTTTTGATGTACCAAGGTAGTTCGGAGTCACGGATGTGATCACAGACATGACGAGGAATCTCGAAATGGTCGAGACATAAAGATTGATATATTGGATGGTTATATTCGGACACCGGAAGTGTTCTGGGTGGTTTACCGGACCCCCCCCCCGGGGGGGACTAATGGGCCTAGATGGGCCTGAGTGGAGAGAGAGAGGGGCGGCCAGGGCAGGCCGCGCGGCCCCTCCCCCTTGAGTCCGAATTGGACTAGGAGGGGGCGGCGCCCCCCTTTTCCTTCCCCTCTCCCACTCCTTCCTTCCCCCTCCTAGTAGGACTTGGAAAGGAGGAATCCTACTCCTACTAGGAGGAGGATTCCTCCCCTCCTTGGCGCGCCATAGGGCCGGCCGGCCTCCCCCCTTGATCCTTTATATACGGGGGCAGGGGGCACCCTAGGACACAGAAGTTGACATTGTTTAGCCGTGTGCGGTGTCCGCCTCCACAGATTTCCACCTCGGTCATATCGTTGTAGTGGTTAGGCGAAGCCCTGCGTCGGTAACTTCATCAACACCGTCATCACGCCGTCGTGCTGACGAAACTCTCCCTCGGCCTCAGCTGGATCTAGAGTTCGTGGGACGTCACCGAGCTGAACGTGTGTAGATCGCGGAGGTGCCGTACTTTCGGTACTAGGATCGGTTGGATCGCTAAGACATTCGACTACGTCAACCGCGTCACTTGACGCTTCCGCTTACGGTCTACAAGGGTACATGGACTACACTCTCCCGCTCGTTGCTATGCATCACATAGATCTTGCGTGATCGTAGGAATTTTTTTGAAATTACTGCGTTCCCCAACAGTGGCATCCGAGCCAGGTTTATGCGTAGATGTTATATGCACGAGTAGAACACAAATGAGTTGTGGGCGATAATAGTCATACTGCTTACCAGCATGCCATACTTTGATTCGGCGGTATTGTTGGATGAAGCGGCCCAGACCGACATTACGCGTACGCTTAAGCGAGACTGGTTCTACCGACGTGCTTTGCACACAGGTGGCTGGCGGGTGACAGTTTCTCCAACTTTAGTTGAATCGAGTGTGGCTACGCCCGGTCCTTGTTGAAGGTTAAAACAACACACTTGACGAAAAATCGTTGTGGTTTTGATGCGTAGGTAAGAACGGTTCTTGCTCAGCCCATAGCAGCCACGTAAAACTTGCAACAACAAAGTAGAGGATGTCTAACTTGTTTTTGCAGGGCATGTTGTGATGTGATATGGTCAAGACATGATGCTAAATTTTATTGTATGAGCTGATCATTTTTTGTAACGGAGTTATCGGCAACTGGCATGAGCCATATGGTTGTCGCTTTATTGTATGCAATGCAATCGCCCTGTAATTGTTTTTACTTTATCACTAAGCGGTAGCGATAGTCGTAGAAACAATAGTTGGCGAGATGACAACGATGCTACGATGGAGATCAAGGTGTCGCGCCGGTGACGATGGTGATCATGACGGTGCTTTGGAGATGGAGATCAAAGGCACAAGATGATGATGGCCATATCTTATAACTTATATTGATTGCATGTGATGTTTATCCTTTATGCATCTTATTTTGCTTTGATTGACGGTAGCATTATAAGATGGTCTCTCACTAAATTTCAAGGTACAAGTGTTCTCCCTGAGTATGCACCGTTGTGAAAGTTCGTCATGCCGAGACACCACGTGATGATCGGACATGGTTTAGTTGATTTGGATCACGTGATCACTTAGATGATTAGAGGGGTGTCTATCTAAGTGGGAGTTCTTAAGTAATATGATTAATTGAACTTCAATTTGTCATGAACTTAGTACCTGATGGTATTTTGCATGTCTATGTTGTTGTAGATCAATGGCCCGTGCTACTGTTCCTTTGAATTTTAATGCGTTCCTAGAGAATGCTAAGTTGAAAGATGATGGTAGCAACTACACGGACTGGGTCCATAACTTGAGGATTATCCTTATTGCTGCACAGAAGAATTACGTCCTGGAAGCACCGCTAGGTGCCAGGCCTGCTGCAGATGCTGCTGATGACGTAAAGAACGTCTGGCAGAGTAAAGCTGATGACTACTCGATAGTTCAGTGTGCCATGCTTTACGGCTTAGAACCGGAACTTCAACGACGTTTTGAACGTCATGGAGCATATGAGATGTTCCAGGAGTTTAAGTTAATATTTCCAGCAAATGCCCGGATTGAGAGATATGAAGTCTCCAATAAGTTCTACAGCTGCGAAACAGAGGAGAATAGTTCTGTCAGTGAACATATACTCAGAATGTCTGGGTACCACAACCACTTGACTCAGCTGGGAGTTAATCTTCCTGATGATAGTGTCATTGACAGAGTTCTTCAATCACTGCCACCAAGCTACAAGAGCTTCGTGATGAACTATAATTTGCAAGGGATGGATAAGACGATTCCTGAGCTCTTTGCAATGCTAAAGGCTGTGGAGGTAGAAATCAAGAAGGAGCATCAAGTGTTGATGGTCAACAAGACCACCAGTTTCAAGAAAAAGGGTAAAGGGAAGAAGGGGAACTTCAAGAAGAATGGCAAACAAGTTGCTGCTCAGGTGAAGAAACCCAAGTCTGAACCTAAGCCTGAGACTGAGTGCTTCTACTGCAAAGGGACTGGTCACTGGAAGCGGAACTGCCCCAAGTATTTGGCGGATAAGAAGGATGGCAAGGTGAACAAAGGTATATGTGCTATACATGTTATTGATGTGTACCTTACTAATGCTCGCAGTAGTGCCTGGGTATTTGATACTGGTTATGTTGCTAATATTTGCAACTCGAAACAGGGACTACGGATTAAGCGAAGATTGGCTAAGGACGAGGTGACGATGCGCGTGGGAAATGGTTCCAAAGTCTTTGTGATCGCGGTCGGCACGCTACCTCTACATCTACCTTTGGGATTAGTTTTAGACCTGAATAATTGTTATTTGGTGCCAGCGTTAAGCATGAACATTATATCTGGATCTTGTTTGATGCGAGACGGTTATTCATTTAAATCCGAGAATAATGGTTGTTCTATTTATATGAGTAATATCTTTTATGGTCATGCACCCTTGAAGACTGTTCTATTTTTGTTGAATCTCGATAGTAGTGATACACATATTCATAATATTGAAGCCAAAAGATGCAGAGTTGATAATGATAGTGCAGCTTATTTGTGGCACTGCCGTTTGGGTCATATTGGTGTAATGCGCATGAAGAAACTCCATTCTGATGGACTTTTGGAATCATTTGATTATGAATCACTTGGTACTTGCGAATCATGCCTCATGGGCAAGATGACTAAAACTCCGTTCCCCGGAACAATGGAGCGAGCAACAGATTTGTTGGAAATCATACATAGTGATGTATGTGGTCCGATGAATATTGAGGCTCGCGGCGGGTATCGTTATTTGCTCACCTTCACAGATGATTTGAGCAGATATGGGTATATCTACTTGATGAAACATAAGTCTGAAACATTTGAAAAGTTCCAAGAATTTCAGAGTGAAGTGGAAAATCATCGTAACAAGAAAATAAAGTTTCTACGATCTGATCGTGGAGGAGAATATTTGAGTTACGAGTTTGGTCTTCATTTGAAGTAATGCGGAATAGTTTCGCAACTCACGCCACCCGGAACACCACAACATAATGGTGTGTCCGAACATCATAACCGCACTTTATTAGATATGGTGCGATCTATGATGTCTCTTACTGATTTACCGCTATCGTTTTGGGGTTACGCTTTAGAGACGGCTACATTCACATTAAACAGGGCACCATCTAAATCCGTTGAGATGACACCTTATGAACTGTGGTTTGGCAAGAAACCCAAGTTGTCATTTCTTAAAGTTTGGGGCTGCGATGCTTATGTGAAAAAGCTTCAACCTGATATGCTCGAACCCAAATCGGAGAAATGTGTCTTCATAGGATACCCAATGGAGACCGTTGGGTACACCTTCTATCACAGATCTGAAGGCAAAACATTCATTGCTAAGAATGGATCCTTTCTAGAGAAGGAGTTTCTCTCAAAAGAAGTGAGTGAGAGGAAAGTAGAACTTGATGAGGTAACTGCACCTGCTCCCTTATTGGAAAGTAGTTCATCACATAAATCAGTTCCTGTGATCCCTACACCAATTAGTGAGGAAGCTAATGATGATGATCATGGAACTTCAGATCAAGTTACTACTGAACCTCGTAGGTTAACCAGAGTAAGATCCGAACCAGAGTGGTACGGTAATCCTATTCTGGAGGTCATGTTACTTGAACATGACGAACCTACGAACTATGAGGAAGCGATGATGATCCCAGATTCCGCGAAATGGCTTGAGGCCATGTGAGATGGGATCCATGTATGAGAACAAAGTGTGGACTTTGGTTCCATAGAGAATAAATGGATCTTCAAGAAGAAGATTGACGATGACGGTAATGTTACTGTCTATAAAGCTCGACTTGTTGCGAAAGGTTTTCGACAAGTTCAAGGAGTTGACTACGATGAGACCTTCTCACCCATAGCGATGCTTAAGTCTGTCTGAATCTTATTAGCAATTGCTATGTTTTATGATTATGAAATTTGGCAAATGGATGTAAAGACTGCATTCCTGAATGGATTTCTGGAAGAAGAGTTGTATATGATGCAACCTGAAGGTTTTATTGATCCAAAGGATGCTAACAAAGTGTGCAAGCTCCAGCGATCCATCTATGGACTGGTGCAAGCATCTCAGAGTTGGAATAAACACTTTGATAGTGTGATCAAAGCATACGGTTTTATACAGACTTTTGGAGAAGCCTGTATTTGCAAGAAAGTGAGTGGGAGCTCTGTAGCATTTCTAATATTATATGTGGATGACATATTGTTGATTGGAAATGATATAGAATTTCTGGATAGCATAAAAGGATACTTGAACAAGAGTTTTTCGATGAAAGACCTCGGTGAAGCTGCTTATATATTGGGCATCAAGATCTATAGATATAGATCAAGACGCCTAATTGGACTTTCACAAAGCACAAACCTTGATAAAGTTTTGAAGAAGTTCAAAATGGATCAAGCAAAGAAAGGGTTCTTGCCTGTGTTACAAAGTGTGAAGTTGAGTAAGACTCAATGCCCGACCACTGCAGAAGATAGAGAGAAAATAAAAGTTGTTCCCTATGCTTCAGTCATAGACTCTATCATGTATGCAATGTTGTGTACCAGACCTGATGTGTGCCTTGCTATTAGTTTTGTAAGGAAGTACCAAAGTAATCCAGGTGTGGATCACTGGACAGCAGTCAGGAACATCCTGAAATACCTGAAAAGGTCTAAGGATATGTTTCTCGTTTATGGAGGTGACAAAGAGCTCGTCGTAAATGGTTACGTCGATGCAAGCTTTGACACGTGCACTGATCCGGATGACTCTAAGTCACAAACCTGATACGTATTTATATTGAATGGTGGAGCTATCAGTTGGTGCAGTTCTAAGCAAAGATTCATGGCGGGATCTACGTGTGAAGCGGAGTACATAGCTGCTTTGGAAGCAGCAAATGAAGGAGTCTGGATGAAGGAGTTCATATCCGATCTAGGTGTCATACCTAGTGCATCGGGTCCAATGAAAATCTTTTGTGACAATACTGGTGCAATTGCCTTGGCAAAGGAATTCAGATTTCACAAGAGAACCAGGCATATCAAGAGACGCTTCAATTCCATCCACGATCAAGTCAAGGAGGGAGACATAGAGATTTGCAAGATACAAACGGATCTGAATGTTGCAGACCCGTTGACTAAGCCTCTCTCACGAGCAAAACATGATCAGGACCAAGACTCCATGGGTGTTAGAATCATTACTATGTAATTCGGATTATTGACTCTAGTGCAAGTGGGAGACTGAAGGAAATATGCCCTAGAGGCAATAATAAAGTTGTTATTTATATTTCCTTATATCATGATAAATGTTTATTATTCATGCTAGAATTGTATTAACCGGAAACTTAGTACATGTGTGAATACATAGACAAACAGAGTGTCACTAGTATGCCTCAACAAAACATGGTTAAGTTTCCTAGCCATAGACATGAGTTGTCTTTTGATGAACGGGGTCACATCATTAAAGAATGATGTGATTGGCTTCACCCATTCTGTTAGCTTAGCACTTGATCATTTAGTATGTTGCTATTGCTTTCTTCATGACTTATACATATTCCTATGACTATGAGATTATGCAACTCCCGAATACCGGAGGAACACTTTGTGTGCTATCAAATGTCACAACGTAACTGGGTGATTATAAAGATGCTCCACAGGTGTCTCCGATGGTGTTTGTTGAGTTGGCATAGATCGAGATTAGGATTTGTCACTCTGATTGTCGAAGAGGTATCTCTGGGCCCTCTCGGAAATGCACATCACTATAAGCCTTGCAAGCAATGTGACTAATGAGCTAGTTATGGGATGATGCATTACGGAACGAGTAAAGAGACTTGCCGGTAACGAGATTGAACTAGGTATTGAGATACCGACGATCGAATCTCGGGCAAGTAACATACTGATGACAAAGGGAACAATGTATGTTGTTATGCGGTTTGACCGATAAAGATCTTCGTAGAATATGTGGGAGCCAATATGAGCATCCAGGTTCCGCTATTGGTTATTGACCGGAGACGTGTCTCGGTCATGTCTACATAGTTCTCGAACCCGTAGGGTCCGCACGCTTAACGTTCGATGACGATTGGTATTATGAGTTTATGTGTTTTGATGTACCGAAGGTAGTTCGGAGTCCCGCATGTGATCACGGACATGACGAGGAGTCTCGAAGACATAAAGATTGATATATTGGACGGCTATATTCCGACACCGGAAGTGTTCCGGGTGGTTTCGGATAAAACCGGAGTGTAGGAGGGTTACCGGAACCCCCCCTCCCCCCCCCCCCCCGGGGAACTAATGGGCCTAGATAGGCCTGAGTGGAGAGAGAGAGGGGCAGCCAGGGCAGGCCGCGCGCCCCCTCCCCCTTGAGTCTGAATTGGACTAGGAGGGGGCGGCGCCCCCCTTTTCCTTCCCCTCTCCCACTCCTTCCTTCCCCCTCCTAGTAGGACTAGGAAAGGAGGAATCCTACTCCTACTAGGAGGAGGATTCCTCCCCTCCTTGGCGCGCCATAGGGCCGGCCGGCCTCCCCCCTTGCTCCTTTATATACTGGGACAAGGGGCACCCTAGGACACACAAGTTGACATTGTTTAGCCGTGCGCGATGCCCCCCTCCACAGATTTCCACCTCGGTCATATCGTTGTAGTGCTTAGGTGAAGCCCTGCGTCGGTAACTTCATCAACACTGTCATCATGCCGTCGTGCTGACGAAACTCTCCCTCGGCCTCAGCTGGATCTAGAGTTCGTGGGACGTCACCGAGCTGAACATTTGCAGATCGCGGAGGTGCCGTACTTTCGGTACTAGGATAGGTTGGATCGCGAAGACATTCGAATACATCAACCGCGTCACTTGACGCTTCCGCTTACGGTCTACAAGGGTACGTGGACTACACTCTCCCGCTCGTTGCTATGCATCACATAGATCTTGCGTGATCGTAGGATTTTTTTTAAATTACTGCGTTCCTCAACATTCCATATATCATGATAAATGTTTATTATTCATGCTAGAATTGTATTAACCGAAAACTTAGTACATGTGTGAATACATAGACAAACAGAGTGTCCCTAGTATGCCTCTACTTGACTAGGTCGTTAATCAAAGATGGTTAAGTTTCCTAACCATAGACATGTGTTGTCATTTGATGAACGGGATCACATCATTAGAGAATGATGTGATGGACAAGACCCATCCGTTAGCTTAGCATAATGATCGTTTAGTTTTATCTCTATTGCTTTCTTCATGACTTATACATATTCCTCTGACTATGAGATATGCAACTCCCGAATACCGGAGGAACACTGTGTGTGCTATCAAACGTCAATTTGTACTGGATGATTATAAAGATGCTCTACAGGTGTCTCCGATGGTGTTTGTTGAGTTGGCATGGATCGAGATTAGGATTTGTCACTCCGAGTATCGGAGAGGTATCTCTAGGCCCTCTCGGTAATGCACATCACTATAAGCCTTGCAAGCAATGTGACTAATGAGTTAGTTACGGGATGATGCATTACGGAACGAGTAAAGAGACTTGCCAGTAACGAGATTGGACTAGGTATGGTGATACCGACGATCGAATCTCGGGCAAGTAACATACCGATGACAAAGGGAATAACGTATGTTATTATGTGGTTTGACCGATAAAGATCTTCGTAGAATATGTAGGAGACAATATGAGCATCCAGGTTCCGCTATTGGTTATGGTCATGTCTACATAGTTCTCGAACCTGTAGGGTCCGCACGCTTAACGTTCAATGATGATTTGTATTATGAGTTATGTGTTTTGGTGACCTAAGTTTGTTCGGAGTCCCGGATGAGATCACAAACATGACGAGGAGTCTCGAAATGGTTGAGAGGTAAAGATTCATATATTGGAAGGTTATATTCGGACATCGGAATGGTTCCGAGTGATTCGGGTATTTTTCCGGAGTACCGAGGGGTTACTGGAACCCCCCGGAGAAGTGTTGGGCCAACATGGGCCTAAGGGAGAGAGAGGGAACCCCGCGGGGGGTGGCCGCGCGCCCCCCTCCTTGGGAGTCCGAATAGGACAAGGAGGAGGGGGCGGTGCCCCCTTCCCTTTTCCTCTCCCTCTCCTTCCTATTCCCTCCGGTGGAAGAAAGGAAAAGGGGGGGCGAATCCTACTTGGACTAGGAGTCCAAGTAGGACTCCCCCCATGGCGCGCCCCTCCTGGCCGCCGGCCTCTCTCCCCTCCTCCTTTATGTACGTGGCCAGGGGGCACCCCAAAGGCACAACAGTTGTTTCTTAGCCGTGTGCGGTGCCCCCCTCCATAGTTTACCACCTCGGTCATATTGTCGTAGTGCTTAGGCGAAGCCCTGCGCAGATGATGTCTACTACGCAACTTTATTCTTGTAGACTCGTGTTGGGCCTCCAAGCACAGAGTTTTGTAGGATAGTAGCAATTTTCCCTCAAGTGGATGACCTAAGGTTTATCAATCCGTGGGAGGTGTAGGATGAAGATGGTCTCTCTCGAACGACCCTGCAACCAAATACAAGAAATCTCGTGTGTCCCCAACACACCCAATACAATGGCAAATTGTATACGTGCACTAGTTCGGCGAAGAGATGGTGATAAAAGTGTAATATGGATGGTACAAATATATTTTTATAATCTGAATAAATAAAAACAGCAAGGTAGCAAATAGTAAACAGGCACAAAAAGGGTATTGCAATGCTTGAAAATGAGGCATAGGGTCCGTACTTTCGCTAGTGCAACCTCTCAACAATGCTAACATAGTTGGATCATATGATTATCCCTCAAAGTGCAATAAAGAATCACTCCCGAGTTCCTATTAGCGGAGAACAAAAGATAGAAATTGTTTGTAGGGTACGAAACCATCTCAAAGCCATTCTTTCCGATCAATCTATCCTAGAGTTCGTACTAAAATAATGCAAGCTATTCTTTCCGATCGATCTAATCAAAAGTTCGTACTAAAATAACACCATAGCAAATTCATATTCATAATACTCAATCCACACAAGGAACTACAAAGAGACCCCAAAGTTTCTATCGGAGAAAAGATAATAAAAATGTGCATCAACCCCTATGCATAGATTACCCCAATGTCACCTCGGGAATCTGCGAGTTGAGTGCCAAAACATATATCAAGTGAATCAATACGATACCCCATTGTCACCTCAAGTATTCATACCGCAAGACATACATCATGTGTTCTCGTATCTGAATATTCAATCCGACAAGATAAAACTTCAAAGGGTAAAGATTCAATTCATCACAACAAGAGTATAGAGGGGAGAAACATCATATGATCCATCTATGTTAACAAAGCCCATGATATAGATCGCGAGAGAGAGAGAGAGAGATTAAACACATAGCTACTGCTACAAACCCTCAGCCCCGAGGGTGGACTACTCCCTCCTCATCGTGGTGGCCGCCGGGATGATGAAGATTGCCACCGGTGATGATTCCCCCCTCCGGCAGGGTGCCGGAACGGGTCTAGATTGGTTTTCGGTGGCTACAGAGCCTTGCGGCGGCGGAACTTCTGATCTAGGTTAACCCCGAAGGGTTTTGGAATATTTGTGAATTTATAGGGTAAAGAGGGGGTGCGGGAGGCCACCGAGGTGGGCACAACCCACCTGGGCGCGCCTGGGCCCCCAGGCGCGCCCTGGTGGGTTGTGCCCCCCTTGGGGCACCCCCCCCAGGTGCTTCTTTGGCCCACTGTTGGTCTTCTAGTCCATAAAAAAGCTCTGCGAAGTTTCGTTGCATTTGGACTCCGCTTGGTATTGATTTCCTGCGATGTAAAAAACAAGCAAAAAACAGCAACTGGCACTGGGCACTGGGTCAATCGGTTAGTCCCAAAAAATGATATAAAGTTGCTATAAAATGATTGTAAAACATCCAAGAATGATAAAATAACAACATGAATACTTCATAAATTATAGATACATTGGAGACGTATCAGCGGATCACATCCCCAACACCGTCGCCACGCCGTCGTGCTGAGGGAACTCTCCCTCGATCCTCTACTGGATCAAGAGCTCGAGGGACGTCATCGAGCTGAATGTGTGCTGAACACGGAGGTGCCGTACGTTCGGTACTTGGATAGGTTGGATCGTGAAGACGTTCGACTACATCAACCGCGTTAACTAAATGCTTCCGCTTTCGGTCTACGAGGGTACGTGGACACACTCTCCCCTCGCATTTTTATGCATCTCCTAGATAGATCTTGCGTGATCGTAGGATTTTTTTGAATTACTACGTTACCCAACACATTTTGCATCATAATTATCTATTATTATGTAGGTTATTTTAATGTTATATTCCACAATATGATGTAATTCTAATGCCTTTTCTCTCTTAAAATGCAACATATATGAAAGGAGAGAGATTATCGGCAACTGAAATTTGACCTGAAAAAGTGACAGCCGAGATAGCAATTCTCCGGAGCTCAAATTGACGTAAAATTTTATGGATAATTATTTTGAAATATATTAAAAATACTGGAGGAAAAATATACCACACGGGACCCACCAGCCATCCACCTGAACAGGTGGCGCGGACACCCTTCTGGCCGCGCCACTTCGCCATGTGGGGCCCTGGTGGCTCCCTTCCTGACGTCCTTCTCCTATGAAGCCATTACACTAGAAAAAATAGAGAGAAGACTTTCGGGACCAGCCACCGCTGTCTTGAGGTGAAAGCAGAGGCGGGGAACTTTTTCTCTTTGCGAAGCGATTCTGGTGGGGAACTTCACTTTGGGGGGGGGGGGTCAAAGTCATCGTCATCACCAATGTTCCTCTCATCGTGAGATGCTTCATATTCATCAACATCTTCTCTAGCACCATCTCATCTCAAAACCCAATTCATCTCTTATGTTCAATCTTTGTATCCGAACTCAGATTGGTAGCTGGGGTGCTAGTAGTGTTGATTACATCTGGTAGTTGATGCTAGTTGGTTTACTTGGTGAAAACGTTGTGTGCTTGTATATTTTTTTAGTTAAGAAAAATGGACATTAAGGAATATGGTTGTATGGTCGGCTCCCGCATCAGTGTCCACACACCGGTTCAGACCGGTCTGCGGATGAATGCGGTGTCTGATTTGAGGGTCAGCGTTTGATTATCCCTAATCTCATAATTTCTAAGCAAGTGATAAGATGAATCAAATTTACCCCATTCTAACTCTCCAACCGAACACATAAACGAAATCGTTCTATTCCATTTTTCTTTTCTACCAAACTCAGAAACAGACCAACTCATTTCTTTTTCTTTTTGAGAGAGACCAACTCACAAAATTGTGTTATTCCTATTAGGATTTAAACTAATTATATTAATTAGGGATAATCGCCCCTTGTAACTAGCATGCGATTTGCCTCTGACAACCGTTCGAAACACGCCCACACCCCCATGCTCGGATGCGTCCCTTTGTGGCGTTGGCGTCGGTTCCCTCTGTATATAATCCTCCTACATCATCAATGAAAGATTTAATGGTTCTATCAATTCGTTCTTTCGCACATTATGAACATATATCTCTACCAAGAGCAAATCATGCCCGCCGCAATCGCCAGAAAAGTGTAGTGGATTGGGGATGATTTAGTCGATGTGAACGAGATGTCCGTCGCCTCCCTTATCCATCTACTCTTGTGTACAGGCTGTTGATTGGCAATCACTAGGCCTGGTTGAGTAGTCGGGCTCTAGCCCATGCTGTACAAGCAGCGAAAAAAATGGATCAAAAACGAAAAAAAAGAAGGTGGCTTAGCCACGGTAGTAGGCTGTAATGTTCTAGCCCATTGACATTATTTTTTGTTTTCTTTTCTGATTAGCTTCTGCCATTTTCAGTTTTTATACATATGTGTTTGTTAGTATTTCCTAACATAATACTATGTAATGTCTGCTTATGTAATGTCAACATGTTTATGGGTGCAATTTTTAATTGCTACATGTTGATTATGCTTGAAAATTATATGACTACTTTTAGTTTTTGCACATATCTTATGGATTGCAATTATGGCTATAGCTTTGTTCATAATTGTGAGGTCTACACCACCTAGTGATTACCTTCAAAGTGTTTAATTAACACAAGGTTGTGCAAAGTATCATAAGAATATAGGTCTACACTACATGGTAGTGATTGCCTCAAAGCAAAAAATGAAAGCACACATATTATGGTATGAAAATAGCCATACGAGTGTCTACATCACTTCGTGGAGGCTACCTCTATGTGTTCTACAAAATATAGATCTACGCCATTTTATGGTGATTATTTGTAAAAAGCCATATTTTTGGTCTTTTAGGTTTTTCCTAGACCTTTATATTCGAATCAAGCATTTTATTTTACACACAATTAATTTACATGATATTAAATTAATGCGCACGATAATTTCATGCAGAGTATGGGTTGCCATTGAAGGAATTTGCTGAGCTTGCCACTGATGGCAGAAATTATCTGAACTGGGCCATGGATGTCAAGATTAACTTGGCGGCCAGAAATCTGATCAGCACTATAACCACACCTGCTTAAGGACCTCCTGCTATCGCAAATACGACAAAGTATGCTTCTTTCCACTTCATTGGACACCATTTTTGTTTTGAGCATAACGATTTGCATGGATAGCGCTTCTATGTACCGAGCACTACCGAGGCTGCTCTTTTTAGGCAACATCGCCGAGACTGCTGGACGTCCTGACTTAGGCCATGGGATAGTGCGTATCTGGGTGGGGCCCCCTGAATTTCGGGGGCCGTATATAATCCTCCAACATCATCAATGAAAGAAGCTTCAAAAAAACATCATCAATGAAACATTTACTGATTCGATCAATTCGCGAAAATTCGCTTCTGATCATGAGCACAGCTGAGCCTGTTATCTCGTCTGCCCGCTGTCCTCGGGATCCACGTGTTTAATGTATTTTGGTATGTACACGGCAGCCGTATTGTAGATGTATTCCAGGCTGGAACCCGCTCATTAATATGCGACCCAACAACTCTGCCGTTCCGGTACAGGATGCAGTCGGATGGATCAGCCCCTTTTCTGTGCCTGAGCCATTCCAGCTTGACGTTCACCTAACGACCATCTACCAGCCCAGCCGGTAGATAAGTAATCGGAGCACCCGCCCAGGGACAGTTTCAAAACATAGTAAGACCCTGCTTCCCTGTAACAGTATACTGCCGGATTTAGTTTACAAGCGTGTAATACCGGCCACAGAAGATTTCCGCCCGGAAAAGAAACGATGTGTAGAAGCGTGTATCTTAAACCTGCCGCATACGAACGTAACAGGGAATACCAGCGTAAATAATACAGACCCAATACGATGACGAACCAAGCACTTGGAACCAACTCACCTGACTTTTTCTTATGGAGGTATTTTGGTGGAAAACTCAATCCAATCGGTGCCTTAGTGCAATTTTTTTTGAAATCATATTTGTCTCAAGCAACATCAATGGTGCCGAAACAAAATTTTACCACTCCACATAGTTCAGCATCGTTTGACATACATAGCTTATACTCAGGGAGGAACAGGCGTCATGTCCATGCAGAAATCACACACTAGAAAATCCTTCAAATTTGAAATTCAGAGTTATCGTACATGACCGTCGGAACTCTTAAGATGCAGTAGCACCCAGCAGCATGGCGCACGTAGTGCGACCGTGTCCAGCGATGCCACAATTCTTGCAGCTTGCAGGTTTGCGAGGCCGTTTAGCATGTCACCTCCCTCAGGGCAGGTAGTCTTCTTATGACCTAGCAGTTTGCAGATGCTGCAGAACCTTGTCCTTTTACTCAGTCCTTCATATGATGCCTTCTCCCTACTTGAGCATGGGAACCAGGTTTGTTGCTCGGAGCCGATAGTCAGCAAGTGCATCCCAGTTACCAGAAAGGGTCACACTGTTCTCGTTGTCAACCATCTCTCCCTCAAATGTTGACGTTTGTGCCCGCCAATGCAATGTGGTTGCGATTCGCCTCAACAGCTTGTCTCTCCTCATAGCCAAGCACATCTCTTGTTTCGGGCTTTTCAGCTAGCGGTGATGCCTCCACAATTATATCCTTTATCTGACCCAACACGAGCGCATACGTTACGACGGATTAATCCCCAAACCTAACCAGCTCCATGCATGGCATCTAGGTAAAGGATCGAGCTCCGACAGATGAAAGATCGGTTCACGGCTTGGTCTCTTTGGAAGTGAGCAAGGTGCTGGGCTAGGATGTCCCTAGCATTTTTCGTCCATCTCTTGAGGATGTGCCGCTTCGGTATCTGCGTCACGCCAACATAATCTATCACCTGAAACAAGCAAAATGAAACATTATTTTTCACGGACAGATGAGCAACGACCAACATTGTGATCCCAAAATACCTTGAAAGCATGGCAGCACAGCATTCCCATGTGAGCGAAATGCCCGCATTCACACTCGAACCACTCCCCATCGTCCAACATGGTCACCTCATAAACAACCTTGCTCCACTTCCCACGGTTGTCGGCATTGTTGTGTCTTGCAATGTACTTCTTCTTCCTTTCAATTTCCTCGACCTAGTAAGCCCCATCCTCGAAAACATTGCAGGGCATTCGCACCGGCAAGACCGGCTGTTTTGCTGCTCAGGCCTCCCCTGCAAAAGGAAGTTATCAGCTGCAGTTAAGATAGCCGCATAGCCAATGAACAAGAAAATTACAAGAAAACAAGTGTTGTCTTATGTGTACTCACCGAGCATCCACACACAATTTCCTGCATACCTTTCGTCAGCTCGACATTCAGATCGCTCTTGCCATATCTTATACCAAATCCGAGCTCCCATGAATAAAGATTGTAGAAATCATACGTTCCCTGAGAGTCAAAACTCATTCCAGTTTCTGGCTTGACCACATTGTCTGATGGCTTATCAGCGTACCTCCTGATTGTTTCTTCGAATGGAGTAACTTTGCCAACGCACGGTGTCTATCAGGGGGTGCACGGCCAACTCTCAACCTGCAAAAAAGAAATCCAAGTTTTTTTTACTCTTCTCACTTGGTAGGAACATCTGTTTGTTTAGCATGGTTTCATTCCATTTTTCTGATCGGTGACAAAATCCACCTAAGAACAGACAATGCTATCTGCGAAAAATGGATCAGCATTGCATTTTACAACTACATCATCAAACAGTGACCAGCAGCAGAAATTTATTCATTTGCCACAGCCTGAGACTTTGAGAGGTCAGCCAATTAACACTACTAAGCACAACTTCAGATATGTGCAACAACATAGACAAATAAATTTGTCAGTCAATTTTCATCTCGTTTTTCTAGCAAGGTATCACATTTCTTGATTTGTGTCATGATTTTATGTACAAACAGACCATATTATCAGTGACACATGGATCAGCATTTACAGCCTCACCACGAATTAGCGATCAAACACCACAAATTAATTTGTTGCCATCGCATCAGGTTCTAAGAGGCCAGCCAATCGATAATAGTAAGCACAATTTCAGACATCTCCATCGACATAGGCATGTAAATTGCAGAGTCAATCTCACCTTTTAGTCCATCCTGGTGCCTCTGGGTTCACTTTCCCGAATGATTCCACGGACTGAGTCGGGGGACTCCTTTCTCTTGCCTCCTGTGTCATCGCAGGGCACTCACAGCGGCAAGACCGGCTATTCTGTTGCTCTGGTTTCCCCTGCAATTTTTTTCCACTATATCAGCTATTTAAATATGAATTCCAGTGCAATAATTATGAAAGATAATGTCAAAGATAATTTCAAAAGGTTTTAAGTGCCGACCGAGCATCCACAGACGATCTCTTGCAAACACTTTGTCCGCTCGACGTTCAAACGGCTCTTGCCATATCTATTACCAAATTCAACCTCCCAAGAATACAAGTTATAGAAATCGTACGCTTCTCCAAGGGAATCAAAACTCATACAAATCTCTGGCTTTATTACATTGTCTGAACGGTTTATCAGCGCATCTCCTTATTGTTTCCTCTAAAGGAGTGACTCTACTAGCACAGGGTGCTCTATCCGGAGGGGCACGCCCAATTCGTAACCTAAAATTAAATGCACTGTTTTTTCAGATGCCTTGAACTTATGTACAATGCCAACAGGGGATGGGCAAGACTTCGTTTTTGTTCTTAGCTCATCGAATCACATGATAGGCTATACAGGTTAATTAAGCACAATGGGCAACAATTTTTAGGTGCCTTCAGTACGAATGGCACTCAAACATATCTAATAATGGGCACAAAAAAATCCTACTAATTTGCAATTAATAACAGTAGTGATTGCACGTATACCTTCTTGTCCATCCCGGTGCCTCCGGGTTCACCTTACCGGTGGACTCGGCCGACTAGGTCGGCGACTGCTTCCTCTTTCCAGTGTATTTGTTTTGCTCAGAAGAATCACCGAGGTAGAGTTCTATTGTGTTACCGGGCTCGGGATGGCCAACAAATCAAAATATAGAGTTCTGCTAGTCATTCACTTGCATTAACTTTTGGATTAACAATGTAGAGTTCTGTTGTGTTACCGGGCTCGGGATGGCCAACAAATCAAAATGACCAGCTGCCCGCTAAGGTATTGTTTCACTTACAAGTCGTACTCTCAAATTCAAGTTTATTTCTCATACAAAATCGTTCCTTTCTATTTTCAAGACTTGGGTAGCCAATCAAGTCATGCACAAGAGAGACACTTTTGAATAGCTCTCTATAAACTTTGCTTCTGAGGATTATTGCTCTACAAAACAATTACCTTCAGATGTAATACTTCCCCTTGAGATGTAGTAATTCACCTTACTATTCCTTTTGATGTTAGATGTGTAACTGTTCTACCGTCAAGAAAGATATTGATTACTTGCTGGTAATTTTTTTCACGGTTTAGCTTTCCAGTTAAATGTGGTCTTGGGTACTGAATTTGAAAGGATTTTTCGCCAATTTGTGATTTCACCTACACTTGTGTGATTAAAAAGCAGAGAAGATGTATAGATGAAGCTGGATAGCTCGTATACTTCCAATTTTCAGTACGTGCATATGTCAATACGTGGATAAGTGAGAGCTGGTTAGCTAGTACATAGATGGAAGCAAGCAACTAGAATCACCTTTGCCTGTTGAGATGCATCGAGCTCACGCCTTCTTCAAATGTGACCCAACGACCTCCCGCGGCATCTCGCCACCGGCCACGGCCGCGCCCGCCGACTGGGTGCACACGCTGTGGTTCCACCTTCTACGAGGGAGCGGGTCGGCCACAGCCTTGGACTCGCCGGAGGCGGGCGGAGCTAGCCGCGACGGCCCCCGTCTTCCCACCGGCCAAGGATACAGCCCCGTGCGGTGCAGCGCCGCTGAAGCGAGCGGAGTTAGCTTAGCTTGCACGGACCCATCTTGCCTCCAGTCAAGGCCACTGCCCCAGCGGCGCAGCAGGCCGGAGGCGGGCGGCGCTAGCCGCGACAGCTCCCGTCTGGCCGCCAGCTACGGCGCCGAGCGGCGGACCTCACCTCGTCGGAATCCTCTTTCACGGAGCTGTACAAGGAGTGGCTATGGAGTGTGGAACAGGATAAGGCAAGGCAAAAAGATACAGTATTCTGTAAATTAGGAAAAAAGAATTGTGGCTGTTTGAGTGGTGGGTTCCGTCAGGACACGGTTGGCCGCTGGCTGGGCCTGCAGCAGACGGCGCGTGTCTACGCAGCAGACGGCGATTACGTTTCTGATCTTTGGGTCAGGTTCTCGTGACGGACCCGATCCACGGCTCGGCTCGTCAGGGTAACGTGCATTTCAAAAGGACGAGCCCGGGCGCTGGCGTACATCACTGTTCATCCCCGTATATCGCCAGTCGACGTTAATTTCTTCCACCAATATTTCCTGCCATGGACCCACTAGGGCGAATCCCTAAAACTGAACGTACGATCGAGATAACATATTCAGATGCAGCCCATCTCAGTAACGCCGCTGTTCTTTCACAATTCATTCCACTTGGTTTACAAACCAAACACGCCGACCTGCGTCGGGTAGAGCCCACAGAGGCGCAAAAAGGGACCGCTCTAGTCATTGTGGGGCCATGCCAAGAGCCGCGACGTGGCACATAGCGCAACCCAATAATGCTACACCACGGTTAAACTGTGCATCCCGGTGTCATGCTCGCAGAGATCAGTCCTGCGGTACGAACGACGCTGTTTCAGCTCGGCTCTACGAGGAGGAGATGGCCGCGGCAGACGACATCGGCGCCAGTGCGGGGAGGTGGTCCCTCCACGGCAGGAGGGCGCTCGTCACCGGCGGCACCCGCGGCATCGGGTACGTACGCACCCTTCACGCCCCCTTCTTTTCCGATCTCGTCCCGGCTTCAGATGGTTTTCTGCGCTTGATGTACAGGCGCGCGGTGGTGGAGGAGCTGGCGGCGCTCGGGGCCGCCGTGCACACGTGCTCCCGGAAGGAAGCCGAGCTCGGCGAGCGCTTGAAGGAGTGGGAGGCCAAGGGATTCCGCGTCACGGGCTCCGTCTGCGACGTCTCCGTGCGCGACCAGCGCGAGCTCCTGCTCCAAGACGTCGCCGGCCGCTTCGCCGGCAAGCTGGACATCCTCGTACGTGAAGCACCCCATATCTTCTCCCCAGTCCCCACACCTTTCTCGATCTGTTGCTAACCCCTGGAGTATGTACTCCCTACGTAAAGAAATATGAGAGCGTTTAGATCACTACCTTTAGTGATCTAAATGCTAAATATAAGAACGTTTAGATCACTGCCTTTCTTATATTATTTCTTTATGGAGGGAGTAGTTATCTTCCTTAGTTTCGTCACAAATTTTGCATGTTTTGATTCCTGTATGTCGGCATAGTATATCTCTTTGGATACCTCTTGTAGTGTGATGTGGATTGAGTTCATGTGAAAAGATAAGTGCTGCATACTGTCTCTGTAGCCGTGTGCCTGTGACTCGTGGGGTGTCATCATGTTATTATTTTGGCTTCAGAAAAAAATGTTCTTGGTTTGTGGTCATGAGTGACCAGTAATTTGAAATTAAACTGCAACTGTTTGATCGTTTTCAAGCACAACTTCAGATGGTTTTGCTTCAGTAATGTGTTTTCCTTTGAACATTTGTACTACTACATGTTGTAGCAGAACCGAATTGCAGTTCCTTTTTAATGGTTTCTGCCTCGCCTTGGCGAGTACACTTGGACAAACATACCACAGTTTGCAAGTTTCATTCCATACCGTTTATTAGTACTCCCTTTGTCCTAAACACACCACAATTCGTGCCTAGATACGTCTGTATCTAGGTAAATCTAAGACTTATAATTTGGGACGGAGGTAATATTTCAAATACATCTTACTCTCCCAATTTGGTTATGCAGATAAACAACGTGGGCACAAACCATAGAAAACCAACCACTGAATACTCGGCAGATGAATATTCGTTCATAATGGCCACCAATCTTGAATCTGCATATCATCTATGCCAACTTGCACACCCTCTTCTCAAAGCATCCGGGGTGGCCAGCATTGTCTTCATATCATCAGTCTCTGGAGTGGTAGCCATATCTAGTGGCTCCATTTATGGCATGACAAAAGGTAACTGTTGGTCTGCTATGCAGCATATGTGAACAAGATAACATGTAGATCATCGATCCATGATCGTCTTGTGGCGGCCGCTTTTCAGGTGCGATGAATCAGTTGGCCAAGAACCTAGCGTGTGAGTGGGCGAAAGACAACATAAGAATCAATTCTGTTGCTCCATGGTACATCAAGACTTCACTTGTGGAAGAGGTAAGGCCTATACTTTGAGTTTTTATCAGAAGTATCTTTTTTTTAGTTGTTCTCAGAAGTAACTTTCGTTTACTTCTCTTGCTCGGAAGTTATCTGAGTTGGCCACCTTGTTAGTATGTCGGAACTGATTGTTCCATCCATTGTTCTCGTTCCTGATTCTTAATATCGTATAAACACAGAGACATGTCTAATTAAGAGCTATATATATATATCTAAATATCACTTTTCATGGCTTGCAGCCTTGCACCTTACTACAACCTTTGTACACTAATATAAGACGTTTTTACATTAGTTTACAGAGGGAGTACATTAGAACCTATGTGCCCTATCTCGACGCACCAAGGAAATAAAAAATTTAATGCTTCACCTGTCCCGTTTGATCCTCCAGGATTTGGCGAAAGAGGATTTCGTGGATAGCATCGCCCGTCGAACTCCCATGAGGCGTGTGGGAGAACCTGAAGAAGTATCATCGCTGGTGGCGTTTCTCTGTATGCCCGGTTCATCTTATATCACTGGCCAGACGATCTCGGTTGATGGCGGCATGACTATAAATGGCATGTACCCGACTGAGAACTAGCAGAAGGGGTGAAACTGCATGTTGGTTCAGAGCAAATCGTGATACAGAGCAAATCGTGATACGTGGATCATCCGTGTCCGCGTGTATAACCTGTATGGGAAGGTTATCTTGATGTACAATCTGTATGTGTATGTTTTTCCACTTTAGCTAAATGTAAGTCTACTGGAGATGTGATAAAAAATGATCCCTTGTTAAGATTTGAAAACGACTGGTTCCTCAGGGAAGGTTTAGATGACCTGGTTATTAAAACTTGGAAAACAACAACAACGAAGCCTTTAGTCCCAAACAAGTTGGGATAGGCTAGAGGTGAAACCCATAAGATCTTGCAACCAACTCATGGCTCTAGCACATAGATAGCAAGCTTCCACGCATCCCTATCCATAGCTAGCTCTTTGGTGATACTCCAATCCTTCAGGTCTCTCTTAACGGACTCTTCCCATGTCAAATTCGGTCTACCCCGCCCTCTCTTGACATTCTCCGCATGCTTTAGCCGTCCGCTATTCACTGAAGCTTCTGGAGGCCTGCGCTGAATATGCTCAAACCATCTCAGACAATGTTGGACAAGCTTCTCCTCAATTGGTGCTACCCCAACTCTATCTCGTATATCATCATTCCGGACTCGATCCTTCCTCATGTGGCCACACATCCATCTCAACATACGCATCTCCGCCACACCTAACTGTTGAACATGTCGCCTTTTAGTCGGCCAACACTCCGCGCCATACAACATTGCGGGTCGAACCGCCGTCCTGTAGAACTTGCCTTTTAGCTTTTGTGGCACTCTCTTGTCACAGAGAATGCTAGAAGCTTGGCGCCACTTCATCCATCCGGCTTTGATTCGATGGTTCACATCTTCATCAATACCCCAATCCTCCTGCAACATTGACCCCAAATACCGAAAGGTGTCCTTCCGAGGTACCACCCGGCCATCAAGGCTAACCTCCTCCTCCTCACACCTAGTAGTACTGAAACCGCACATCATGTACTTGGTTTTAGTTCTACTAAGCCTAAACCCTTTCGATTCCAAGGTTTGTCTCCATAACTCTAACTTCCTATTTACCCCCGTCCGACTATCGTCAACTAGCACCACATCATCTGCAAAGAGCATACACCATGGGATATCTCCTTGTATATCCCTTGTGACCTCATCCATCACCAATGCAAAAGGATAAGGGCTCAAAGCTGACCCCTGATGTAGTCCTATCTTAATCGGGAAGTCATCGGTGTCGACATCACTTGTTCGAACACTTGTCACAACATTATCGTACATGTCCTTGATGAGGGTAATGTACTTTGCTGGGACTTTGTGTTTCTCCAAGGCCCACCACATGACATTCCGTGGTATCTTATCATAGGCCTTCTCCAAGTCAATGAACACCATATGCAAGTCCTTCTTTTGCTCCCTATATCTCTCCATAAGTTGTCGTACCAAGAAAACGGCTTCCATGGTCGACCTCCCAGGCATGAAACCAAACTGATTTTTGGTCACGCTTGTCATTCTTCTTAAGCGGTGCTCAATGACTCTCTCCCATAGCTTCATTGTATGGCTCATCAGCTTAATTCCACGGTAATTAGTACAACTCTGAACATCCCCCTTGTTCTTGAAGATTGGTACTAATATACTCCGTCTTCATTCTTCTGGCATCTTGTTTGCCCGAAAAATGAGGTTGAAAAGCTTGGTTAGCCATACTATCGCTATGTCCCCGAGACCTTTCCACACCTCAATGGGGATACAATCAGGGCCCATCGCCTTGCCTCCTTTCATCCTTTTTAAAGCCTCCTTCACCTCAGACTCCTAGATTCGCCGCACAAAACGCATGCTGGTCTCATCAAAGGAGTCGTCCAGTTCAATGGTAGAACTCTCATTCTCCCCATTGAACAGCTTGTCGAAGTACTCCCGCCATCTATGCTTAATCTCCTCGTCCTTCACCAAGAGTTGGCCTACTCCGTCCTTGATGCATTTGACTTGGCCAATATCCCTCGTCTTCCTCTCTCGGATCTTGGCCATCTTATAGATGTCCCTTTCACCTTCCTTCATGCCTAACCGTTGGTAGAGGTCCTCATAACAAAACTTGGAAAACAAATGGATCTAAAATCTCTAGTCTGGATAATTGGCAAAATAAGCTGAGAAATTTAAGACCAGTTTTAAAAGGTTGGAATAGGAACATGAATGCATGGTATAGAGAGCTCAAAAAAAATATTGATTAAATTGGATAATATTGATAAAAAATGTGAGAATTATGGACTAAATGTAGATGATAGGAGAGAACAAATGGAGCTTAGAGCTCAGCTATATAGGAATATTTTCATGTAAAAGCGAATGGGAGACGTAGGAGAAATAAGATTACAGTGCTTGATCAGGAAGAGGGAAGAGTGGAAGGGAGAAGAATTTAATTGATTATATTACAAAATTTTATAAAAATCTATTTGGATCAGCTGAAGTATCAAATATTTCCATGTGCATTGATAATCCTGACAAAATACTTCCAACTCAAAAAGAGATGCTGATTGGGGAGTTTTCTTTGGAGGAAATTAAGACAGCTGCTTTCCAGATGGCTCATAACAAATCTCCTGGTCCAGATGGCTTTACTGCTGAATTTTATCAACATTTGGGAACTGATTAAAGAAGATCTCAAACAAATGTTTGATGATTTATATAATGGGGACCTGGATATTAAAAGTTTGAACTATGGAATCATTACTCTGGTGCCAAAAACTAAAGAAGCTAATCAGATACAAATATTTAGACCCATATGTCTGTTGAATGTAAGTTTTAAAATCTTTACAAAGGTCTTAATGAACAGACTTAATTTAGTGGTTGATTCTATAATCTCCCCAGTGCAAACTGTTTTTATTAAAGGGAGGTACATAATGGATGGGGTTCTGGTGCTACGCAAAGCACTTAATAGTGTTCATGTTAAAAAACAGAGTGCTCCGTTTTTGAAAATAGATTTTGAAAAAGCCTATGATAAAATCAAATGGCCTTTTGTTCTCCAAATGCTGAAAGGAAAGGGTTTCCCTGATAAATGGATAGATTGGGTTATGGGTACTATGAAAGAGGGAAAAGTCTGTATTAAAGTCAATGAAAATTATGGCCCTTACTTCCCTACTTATAAAGGGTTGCGACAGGGAGATTCTTTGTCCTCTTTAATGTTTAATTGAGCAACAGATGCCTTGGCCATTCTAATGGATAGCATCACCCGAACTCCCACGAGGCGTGTGGGAGAACCTGAAGAAGTATCATCGCTGGTGGTGTTTCTCTGTATGCCCGGCTCATCTTATATCACTGGCCAGACGATCTCGGTTGATGGCGGCATGATTATAAATGGCATGTATGTGACTGAGAACTAGCAGAAGGGGTGAAGCTGCACGGTGGTTCAGAGCAAATAATCGTGATACGTGGATCATCCGTGTCCGTGTGTATGACCTGTATGGGAAGGTTATCTTGATGTATAATCTGTATGTGTATGTTTTTTCACTTAGCTAAATGTAAGTCGTCTCAATTTTTATTTTGGAGCGGTAGACTTTGAAAGAACACGACGCGCAGACCCGAGGCCATTAGATAGTGGCGCCAAGGTGACTATGATGGCCAAGAACGGCTGCAAGGCCTCGGCCGGGAACGAGTCGTAGCTGGAGATGGCGCAGTGTAGGATCGGAAGTATGTCTAGAGGGGGGGTGATTAGACTACACTACAGGAATCAGCTACTTTGCCGTCTGCCATGGCAGACGGCAAAGGCAAGGATGGCGGACGGCAAAGGCCTTTGCCGACTGCCGCGGACGGCAAAAGGCTCCGGCAAAGTAGGCTGCGGTAAAGAGCTTCTTTGCCGTCTGCTTTCTGAAGCGGACGGCAAAGGGGCCTTTACCATCAGCGGCTGACGGCAAAGAAAGCCGACGGCAATAAATGTGCTGTTAGTCCGTTAGGCGGCTAACGGCAGCCTTTGCCGTCCGCCGCTGACGGCAAAGAGCATCCGGCCTTTGCCGTCCGCCGAATGACGTCAGCTGGACGTCACTGCGGGACAAGCCTTTGCCGTCTGCCACTATAGGCAAAGTGCTCAAACATGCCAGTCCCAGGAAGCACAGGTAGCTGCCACGTGGCATGTTTGCCGTCAGCTAGCTGACGGCAAAGAGCCTGTACAGCCCTGTTTTTAATTTAATTCATTCAATTTGACAGCAATTCATAGATATACAGAGATATACACAACAATTCACATATATACACAACAAGCATATCCAACACACAAGTTTCATCATATATACATACATAACCAACACATATATAGTTCCATCCTTACATATTACAAAAGTTTCACATTGTTCATCCTACACCGTTATCCATCCATATAACAAGTTCCAACCATGCAAGTTCATTGATACAAAATAAAAGCACAAATGGAAAAGAAGCACTCCATCCATGCAAGCTTCCGTGAATTAAATCAAATCTGCAAAATGATAAACAAGATGTTAGAAAAAGAAGAAGAAAATGAAGAAGAAGAAGAAGAAGAAGACTATAAGAAATAAGCATACTTAAGTAAAATGGAGCTAACCTAGAAGAAAATGAAGAAGAAGAAGAAGAAGAAGACTAGAAGAATACTAGAAGAAGACTAGAATAATAATAATAATAATAATAATAATAATAATAATAATAATAATAATAAGACTATAATTAAGCTTATTATGTAAACTTGGTCATTTTGTGCTAACATAAGTAATTTTGGAGTTAACCTATAGGAAACTAAGCATATTAGAGCCAACTTAGGTAAAATGGAGCCAACCTAGCTAATTATGCCATCTTTGAGTGAACTAAGCATATTATAGCTAACTTATAGCTAACTTATGACCTAGAAGAAGAAGAAGACTATAAGCTTATTATGTAAACTTGGTCATTTTGTGCTAACATAAGTAATTTTGGAGCTAACCTATAGGAAAATAAGCATAGTGGAGATAACTTAGCATATTAGAGCTAACATATGTAACTAAGCATATTAGAGCTAACATAGGTAACTAAGCATATTAGAGCTAACTATATATAGATCATTTTGGAGATCTGACATACCTGACATAGTTCAGTTCTCATTGTTCTTCTCCTTCTCCTTCCTCAGCCTGATGTGCCAAGAGCGGCGAGGCGGTGGAGGCAGTGGGATGTAGTCTTCTACCACAATTGGCGTGGTCATGTCGCCCAGCTGTGGGATCGCCGGCGCCACCACCGGCGCGAGGTCATTGTCAGGCACCACCACCATCGCGAGGCCATCTTCAGGCAGGAAAGGCATGACCATCGTTAGGTCATCCTCAGCCACCACCATCTCTTGCCCATGGTGCGCCACCACCATCTCCTGCCCTTGGTCGGCCACCACCATCGCTAGGTCATCCTCAGCCTGATGCCCACTCTGCTCCTCTTCTTCCCCACTCCAGTCCGGATCATCCTCCTTGCTGTCTTTGCTGCAGCCCGAATCGCTCCTGCTTTTGCTACAGCCAAAATCGATGTTGCTTTTGCTACAGCCAGAATCGCTGCTGCTTTGGCTGTAGCCAGTGTCACTGCTGCTGCTCCCATTGCTTGTCCAAATGCAACAATTAATGACCGTTAACAATCGATGCGAGACAAAGCCAAATGTAGAGGAATAAGAAGAGGCAGAACATACCGGCATCATCGTCGTCAGCGTAGCGCATGCGACACATAGTCGCGTTGAACACCTTCATGATCAGCATGGTGGCGTCGTCGTCGTACCTGAAGAGAAGGAAGTACCCCAGCCGCAGGTCGTAGGCACGGTAGAACTTCTCCCAGCCATGACACAGGTACATGTGGCCCTCCTTGATCACCAACTCCACGTCCCACAGCCTGCTAAACCCGCTGCCGGCCTGTCGCAGCTTCACATTATTTGGCGGATCTTCACCCAGCATGTTCATAAAAGTGTCAGGCAGCCTCTGCAGTTTGGGACAAGGAGTGATGTAGCAAACAACAGAGTTATCATAATGAGATGGGTGAAGGGGAGATCTCTCCTTTTATATACCTGCCTCTTGGAGGAAGTCCCAAGTATGATACTGAAGAACTCGAAAGCATCCAACTCGTACTTCGGTGTGGCAGAGCGGAGCCTACGGTGACGGCCTCCCCCCATCTCTAATAAGAAGCAGAAGAGACCAATTAGTATCTAGCTAGAAGCATATCTATAAACATAGAGCCAAGTTTCTAGACATGAAAGAAAACTGAGAAAAAAAAAGCAATGCACTTGTGCTCAACAACACTTAGTTAATTTGGTAGGTTAGTTGGCAATGGCAATTGGCACCCTTCAAAACTAGGGATTTCTTTAGACGTGAAAGAAAACTGAAAATGTTGAAAAAAAGAGCATAGTAATCTAAAAATTGGGGGAAAATACACTTCTTCTTTCTCCTCTTTATCTTCTTCTTCTTTTTCATCTTTCTTCTTTCTTCTTAACCAAAACTAAACCTAAAGTTCCTTCTGGTGTGATCACATTCGAATACTTGTGGCAAAAAATCATAATTGCACCATATTTTAGGTGGCTCTAGGTGCCACACACCAAGCAAACAAACAAACCTCAAATCAGAAACTAAGGGTGTAGTGTCATAAAATCAATTTACTTTGTATGCAAATCAGAATGTATAGTTTGCCTTTCCGCAAAAAAGAAAAGGAAAAGACGGGTATAGTTTTCCTCTTATGACAGATTCCATAAGCAATATGCATGCCTTGTTGTTTTCTCAAATTAAACTAATTCGAGTGTTGCTGATTGATGAATTTGAATATATGCAAAGGAATTTGAGGAAAGCTTTTGCTCTTCTCACTATTAGTTTCATAATCTTTTATACAACCCCTTCAAGGAGTCTGTGGATAACTTTCGTTTACAGTTCACTAGATATGTGTATTACATTTTCTATTGGAAATGCATTTGAATTCATTTATCACAAATACTAATTCTAAAGTTTAACTCTGATGATACGGTTGCTACGTACCTACCAAGACATGCCAATTTTTTTCTTGTACATAAAAGAACTCGTGCACTAATATTTACTTCACCGAAAGATTTTTCACTTTGAAGGGAAATAGTTTTTGTTCCATCATCTATTAATAATATAACAATAATAATTCATTATATGCCAATGAGTTGAGAAATCTGGCACTACATTATTTAAATGACACATAAAAAGCATAATGTACAAAAAATTGATCATGCATAACTAAACACTGTGGATCAATAATAGTATAGAAGATGATCTAACTAATAAGACTACTAGTGAGAATTGAGATTATACACAATTATAGTAGAGAAGATGCTATCTATGCTCTAAACCTAAACTAAAGTAAACCTAAACTAAAGTAAACCTAAACTAAACCAAACCTAAACTAAACTTAAAATACAGAAGAAAAAAACAGAAAAAAACAAGAGGTCTCACCGGGTGGAGGAGGGGGCACTGGAGGGGTGGGGCGGCCGCGGTGGTGGAGGAGAGGGGCGCCGGAGTGGCGGGAAGGCCGCGGTGGTGGAGCAGAGGGGCGCCGGGGCCGCCGGGTGGAGGAGGGAGCACCGGAGCGACGGGGCGGCCGCTGTGGTGGAGCAGAGGGGCGCCGGGGCCGCCGGGGTGGAGGAAGGGGTGCCGCGGCGATGTGGGTGGCGTGGGGCGGCGGCGGCTCCGGCACGAGCGGCGTGGCGCGACGACGGGGATGGCGCGGGGCGGGGAAAGGGGTCACCGGGGCTGCTGGGGCGGCGCGGCGACGGGGGTGGCGTGGGGCGGCGGCGGCACGGGGCGGGATGGTGCGGGGCGGCGGCGGCTCGGGCACGGGCGGAGAGAGAGAGGGGACAGATGTGGGGCGCGGGCGGGCGTCGATATGGATTTTAGTCAGGGCACGGTTCTTTGCCGTCCGCCAGCAGACGGCAAAGATCCTAGCTAACGGGCGTTAGCTTGGCCACTTTCTTTGTCGTCTGCTAGCGGACGGCAAAGACAGTGTCCGTTAGGTGGTTCTCGGTAGTGGGCCACCCTCATTCTTTGCCGTCGGCTAGCGGACGGCAAAGACCATATGCCGTCTGATGGCGGACGACAAAGACTTGGCTGACGGCAAATATAGTCTTTGTCGTCAGCCAAATCTTTGCCGTCAGCTTCTATTGAGCTGACGGCAAAGAAGGTATTTGCCGTCAGCTAGCGGACGGCAAAGACATGGCTGACGGCAAAGATCCTGATTCCAGTAGTGCTACTTGATCAAATAAAAATCTAGCATTTTCCCAATTTTAGTTCTTGGCAGATTTTAGCAACTTAGCACAAATCAAGCAATCAACCTACACATGCAATTCTAAGAGTATAGCAGCGGAATGTAAAACAATTGCATATGAAGGTAAAGGGATGAGTTTGAGGGAGCAAACGCAATGTTGACACGAAGATTTTTTATCCATGGTTCCGATAGGTGGTGCTATCGTACATCCACGTTGATGGAGACTTCAACCCACGAAGGGTAACGGTTGCGCGAGTCCATGGAGGGCTCCACCCACGAAGGGTCCACGAAGAAGCAACCTTGTCTATCCCACCATGTCCATCGCCCACGAAGGACTTGCCTCACTAGGGTAGATCTTCATGAAGTAGGCGATCTCCTTGCCCTTACAAACTCCTTGGTTCAACTCCACAATCTTGTCGGAGGCTCCCAAGTGACACCTAGCCAATCTAGGAGACACCACTCTCCAAGAAGTAACAAATGGTGTGTTGATGATGAACTCCTTGCTCTTGTGCTTCAAATGATAGTCTCCCCAACACTCAACTCTCTCTCATAGGATTGAATTTGGTAGAAAGAAGATTTGAGTGGAAAGCAACTTGGGGAAGGCTAGAGATCAAGATTTATGTGGTTGGAACGGAATACCTTGACCTCAACACAAGTGTAGGTGGTTTTCTCTCAGAAAATATGTATTGGAAGTGTAGGCATGTTCTAATGGCTCTCTCCAGGAATGAAGAGTGGGTGGAGGGGTATATATAGCCTCCACACAAAATCTAACCGTTACACACAAATCACCAAACTCGGTGGGACCGAATCATTAAACTCGGTCGGACCGATTTAACTCAAAATGTGAACGTTAGGATTCTCGGTGGGACCGACATGTCAACTCGGTGGGACCGATGTCATTAGGGTTAGGGCATGACGTAATCTTGGTGAGACCGATTACACAAACTCGGTGAGACGATTTTGGTATAGCCAAACAGAGAGTTAGTCAGGCAAACTCGGTGGGACCGATTCGCTCATCTCGGTTGGATCGAAACGTTACGAAAAGGAAACAGAGAGTTTGCATTGCAATCTCGGTGGGACCGATCGCTCATCTCGGTTTGACCGAAACGTTACGAAGGGAAACAGAGAGTTTGCAACCACATCTCGGTGAGACCGAGATCCCTATCGGTGAGACCGAATTGATTAGGGTTTCTGGCAGTGGCTATGTCAACTGAACTCGGTGGCTCCGGATGTGAAACTTCGGTGGGGCCGAGTTGGACTTTTTGGTTTAGGACATATGTGGATATGAGAAAGTAGTGGAGGGTTTTGGAGCATATCACTAAGCATTTTGAGCAAGAATCTCATTAAGCAACACCTCATCCCTTCTTAATAGTATTGGCTCTTCCTATAGACTCAGTGTGATGTTGGATCACTAAAATAAAAAATGTAGAGTCTTGTGCTTTGAGCTTGAGCCAATCTTTTGTCCTTAGCATTTTGAAGGGTCCAGTTTCTAATCCATGCCATGCCAATCATTGAGCTTTCCTGAAATATTTATCTTGGAATAGCATTAGCTCAATGAGCTATATGTTGTTAGGAATTACCAAAACCACCCAGGGATAGTTGCACTTTCACACAGAGATTGACGGTTCGGATTGAAAGTGCTAGTTATCGACTAGAGGGGGGGTGAATAGGCAATTTTTATGAAAGTATTCAAAACACAAGGTCTTTGAAGATAAACTGTTGGAAGGAACCTATATGATATGCAGCGGAAGATGAACTACACTAGACAAGCCATAGTCAAGTGAGCAATATAGTGAAAGCACGAAGACTAACAGCAGCTAGGTCGTATGGATCAGAATGGAAAACAGTATGAAGCCAAACAGGTAATAGTCTTCGCACAGTGAAGTCAAACAGATCGGGCAGGCAGGCAATGACTTCAAGAAGACACACTGAAATGTAAAGGAAGTTGGGGATAGAACCAGTAGCTTGGTGAAGACAATGATTTGGTAGACCAGTTCCAGTTGCTGTGACAACTATATGTCTGGTTAGGGAGGTTGAGATTAAACTCAGAAGATCGTGTCTTCACCTTATTCCCCTTGAGCTAAGGACACCCAGTCCTCGCCCAATCACTCTGGTAAATCTTCAAGGTAGACTTCCAAACCTTCACAAACTCCGTTCACTGGCGATCCACAATGACTCTTGGATCCTCATAACGTGACGCCTAACCGGCTGGAGCATGCACAGTCCCCAAGTGTAACAAGTCTTCAGATCACGTAGACAGAAAAACTTCAGTGATGCCTAACACTCTTTGGCTTTGGGTGTTTTGAGCTTTGTCCTCGCAAGGCTCTCTCTCTCTCAAAGGCTTTGGAGATGGGTTGCTCTCAAACGACAAAAGTCGTGCACTAACTCTGAACAGCCACCAATTTATGGTGTAGGGGTGGGCTACTTATAGACAGGAGGCAACCCAACATGATATGTTCGAAATGACCCTGGGTCACTAAGGAAACAACACGTGTCCAACGGTCGGATTTCAAACACACGTGGCAGCTTGGCTTGGACTACAAGCAAAGCTGACTCATCCAGCTCTGGATAAGATTTGCTCTCATTGTCTTCGCTCGAAGACATAGGATTTTGGTTGAGCATCACTTCAGTCATCTGACTTTGTTCACTTGGACCCCACTTAACAGTACGGTGGTTCCTATGACTCAATAAAGAAGAAAAAACTATGTCTTCGCACTCCATAGTCTTAAAGTGAATGTCTTCACATGTCATTATCTTCAACGTGAATGTCTTCACGAACCACCATTGTCTTCAATGTCTTCATACATTTTTAGGGGTCATCTCTGGTAGGTAAACCGAATCAATGAGGGACTACTACCTATGTTATCCTGCAATTCTCACAAACACATTAGTCCCTCAACCATGTTTGTCGTCAATACTCCAAAAACAACTAGGGGTGGCTCTAGATGCACTTACACGGATGCGCGGGGGAGGGGGAGGGGGGTTGCGGGCTTGTCGGATAAATCTTGTGCTCGGGAGGTTTAGAGGGATGGACGTGGCGGCGGTGTAGAAAGGCAGCGAGGCTGGCACAGGGGCCACTAGTTGCAGGCGGATTGGCCATGTCGCATATCAACCAATGGGAGAGAACGGCACTGCCAGAATCCCCCATTGGGAATGCTTCGGTGATCCCAAACTCTCCATCTCAAGTGTACATGGTGGTACATCTGGGCATGTCCGCCTAACCAAGACAGTACACCACGAGCTGTGACTACACAACCTTGGCCATGATATGTTGCCTCGAGGTTCTGTCCCCATGGTACCATCGGCTAGCATCACACACAAATTCGTCCTGCACCAGCCTCGCATCGCCGCATTGCCGCGATGAATTGCCACTACTCGTAGCCAAGCACTGCCCGGATGCCTCAACCACCCAAACCAGGGCATCGGGGAGATGGGAAGCCGCACATGTATGCACCACCCCAACCACACCACAGCAGATTCTCCATAGTTAAATCCCCACAAGGTGATCCAACTGTCAAGTCTCCGAAATGATGCTTTCATGAAAATGACGACATCCTCATCGAGGGCGTCGACATTGCCGTTTTGACAAGCCGGATCTTGGTTTTCAGATATCACGTGATTGGAAGAGGTGATAGAGCTCCTCCATGACATCTCCATGGAGGAATACCTACACCTGAAAGCGACATCATCACCGACACTGACAAAGTCGGGCAAGGTTTTCAAAGTGCTACACACCTATGTTGGGGACAGCATCCCCAACCCATCCACTTTTACTATAGCTTCCTAATAATATTGGAAGGCTGAAACCAATTTTGAAGATATTTTTTTACTGAGCCCCTCTTTTTAATAGATCCTTGATCTAGCAACTATTTAAGCTTTAGGATTAATCAAGGTTTCAAAAGTTAAAACCATTCCTAAGCCTTAGGGTTTTCTGTGCAGCGAATTGTGGGTACATTCAGTATTTTTTATTTGGCACTTAAAAATAATTACTATACAATGCAATGCTCATGCTCACAAACCTAATTACTTTAATACATTACCACTAAGTAGGGCTATTACACAGAGGTTGTAATCAATGTGCCAGTGTGTGTGTGGAGGGGGTAGGGGTGGGTGGGGGTGCTTCCAATGCAATATTCAAGAATTGAGAATCTTCTATATCCAAATAGCTAGCCCTTACTATTTTTTCTCTCGACATGTAATCATGTCACCTCAACATGCAATTGTGCATAGGAAAAAATCAACCTCAACATGCAAAGATGCATGATAATTTTTATTATATTATGCTATTTATATTCAATAGATATACAATAATCGGATACTATTAATCATGTGCAATTTTATTTTTAGCTTGCTTTATTACTCATGTTCCATATAATCAAATCTCATTGAAATATATTATAAAACATTCCCGCAATAATGTGCAGGGTACCATCGAGTGAGAACAGGCGCCCTTGGCTCGCTCTTGTGCTTGTAGTCGTCGCTAGAAGGTATATAGACCTAGATGCAACTTTTGTTATTTCTGGTGCTCTTTGTACTGCCATGATAATTGATGAATAGATTGAAAGTTTTCCCGCGAGAAAAACCCAATCAGTTTTGACATACTAATAATGTGGCCATCCAAGATAATTGGATGCAAAAAAATCATTAATTATAATCCTTGCCTAACCCACAGGGGATGTCTTGATGAAAGGATCACAGGACGCTCTGTTCTCCTCCAAGTGGTACGTGTGTGCGTACGTGAGCAGCTCTGCTAGGGTTTCTCTTGCCTCTCGCTGGTGCCGCCGCTGGCCCGCCTCATCTTCTATTGTCCTAGGATAATGGAGGTGGGGTGAATCATGGCCCTTGCCAACGGAGGGCTTCATTTTTAGGTGTTTGTTTGAGTTTTGTTAGAGTTTGTGCCATGCTTAGGAAAACAAGGCGGCAACGGATTCCTAAAGATGGAATAAGGTTCTCCCCGCTTAGCCCCCACCCCAACGGTGCTTCTAGCGTCGAAGGAGGGCGTGTGGAGGTGTGTCTCCGACAGATCTTGTGGGATTCGGTTGGTGTTTGTCTTTGGTGGATTATTTTGGATCCGGTCTTCGTTCGTCCGTGTGTCTGTAGGTAGCACTACTAGGAAATACCTTATAGGTAGATGGCTAGCAGTAGCGATGGGTAAGTGCCCCACGCTGCCGTTAAGTAGCAGTAGCATGGGCAAGTACCCCGCACTACAGGTACAGGGTAGTAGTAGCGCGGGTTGGCACACCCCACGTTGCTGCTAAGTGGGCCCCAAGGTACCCCCGGGTCGAGCCGTAGTAGCAGTGCTATATGCCCTGCACTACAACTAATCTGATAGTTGTAGCGTGGGGCCTATAGCCCACGGTGCCACTACCCTTACACGGGCCAACTGGTGGGCCCCATTTAGCAGTAGTGCGTGTCTCAGGTTGGCGCTACAGGTATTGGACTTAGCAGTCCTGTGGGCCCTATGCCCCACGCTACTACTAAGCTCACCTTATCCCCTACCTGGTCGTATGTTTCCTCATCTCTCATCACTCTCAGTCTCCTCACTCTCTCGCACTCTCCTCTCTCCTGGTCGCCGCCGCCATCGCCGATGCTCCCGCTCCTCCTCCACCGAGGTAGCTTCTTCCTCCTCCCTCCACCTCCCTCACTCCCCCTTGCTCCTCCCTCCCTCCCTCCTCCCTCTATTCTTGTAGAATGTAGGTTTTTTGAATGTTCTAGTAATCATGTCCACTGAATTGGTAGAATTTGCTTGTGGAATGTAGGTTTTTTTAACAGAATAGAAAATTTTAGGCATCAAATCGGTTTTTTGAATGCAATAGAATGTAGATTTTTTTAATGGAATAGAAAATTTCCACTAAATATAGGTATTTTGAATAGAATAGTAAATGTAGAATATAATAGAAAATTAGAAAAATTTCTGTAAATATAGGTCTTTCAAATAGAATAGAAAATTTTCAGTAAATGTAGGTCTCCTGAACCAAATACCTTTAAATATTTTAGGTATCAAATAAAATATAAAAAATGTTGTTGCCAATTATATTGCGAATTATTTATATGTCATTCTCAATTTGTCATGGAAGTTATGCTTGCCAAATTGAGAGAGAGAGAGAGAGAGAGAGAGAGAGAGAGAGAGAGAGAGAAAGACCTACTTTCTTGAAGAACTAGGGTATTTAGTTATGCTTGTTGTATAAATGAAATGTTAGGGTTAGAAGATATATTGCAATGTTCTTTGTCAAAATTCTACCACTGAAATGCAATGAGCATACCAAGTTTGGAATTTTCTATATAAATGCTCATGTGGCGCAGGGTAGATCATCGACGAGCCAGTCGACGATGTCCAAAAGATCACTGACAACACCCGCATCCTTGACAGCCATCATCTATAGTGATCAAACATGGTCTATGTGGTTGCTCATGTATATCTAGTGTTGTGTACTAGTGTTGCTCAAATATGATGGAGATTTGGACATGTGATATGTGTACTACTAGTGTTGTCACACATGAATATTTTGAAAAATGAAGGATATGTGGTTGCCCAAGTGGCCTATGTTTGCACGAAAACTAACCTGAGTGGCCTATGTTTTGCCGGAAAGGTTATTCATTTCTGTTCCGGCAAATTTCGGGCGCTCGATATGTCATGTTTATAGCAAAGGTCATGCCGAAATTTGCCGTGAATTTTGGCATGACTTGTGCTAGAAAGTAGGACATATTGAGTGCCCGTGATTTGCCAGAACAGGAATTAAACGACATTCCGGCAGAACATAGGCCATTTTTATGTACTCGATATATGTAACAAGTTGACTTTCAGTCTGTTGGGGCTCATTCTGTGACTTTCAGAGAGGAAGAATCCCGACTGTTGTCGTGGGGGTCGCTTCCTCCCCTTCTCCTCGTGATAGACCTTGGTAATGCACGAGGGAAGGGGGGATACGATCATCACCGATGGTCAATATATCAGAGAGGAAGAATCCCGACTGTTGTCGTGGGGGTCGCTTCTCCTTCTTTCCCGTGTGCGAGACATTTTGGTGTGATGCACTCGGGAAAGAAGGGAAGAGCGACCATCATCGACAGTCGCAATATCAGAGAGGGAGCTCCCAACATATACACCACGTGAGATGAAAGTTTTCAAAGTAAGACTTGATAGACCGAAAGTCAACCTGTGCTAAATAATGATCTTTGTATTGAATTCCTGGTAATTGTCGTCGATTTTTAATCTTTGAATTAGGAACACAGGAAATTTCTGACGATGATAGGATCCCTGAGTGCGATTACTGCACCGACGACGGGGGTATATCAGACATGCATCACCTGGATAACGATAGGTGCTTCACCCTCATGCTAAAGTAGACCCTCGAACATTTTACGGTATGTAACGATGGGAAGTATTTTTTCGTAATTAAGCATGCCTTGTGCTTTTTTGCTTTAACGTGTAATTTCTGTTTTTTTACAATTCGATTAGTACATCCCCTGCTATGCAATACCGTTTGTCTTAGAGAAGCTCGGTTTCGAAGATAGGGAGAGTATGGAGACGAAGAAATCTCACCTAAAGACGAAATATGGTTTCGTCTTTGTTGTTAAACTCTAAAATGCAGTAAATCACTCATATTTTGGTTGTTCAAATTAGAGAGGACTATGCAAGACCTATAGATTTCAGGAGGATATGAAAATGACCTTTGATATTGGTCCTGAAGATAATATCGATATTTGGGTGGATGTGGACATGATTCCAGTTCTCTATGTGATATTATCAAACAAATTTGTTAAGTAATTTATATTATTTATTTTAAAATAGTGGGTACTCATCCCTACTACACTTGTTTATTTATAATTCATAGCTTATTTCTTTTCTCCAGGAAGTACACGGAAGGCTGTAGAGAAGACCTACTATAGTTATGTCTCAAAGCTAAATTGGGAGGACAAATTTTCTCTTGTCTTATTTATTAAAGATGTTGGGACTTTTAAAATCAAATATGAAATTAGCCAAAATTATAGTGGATACGTGTCACTAGTCCACGAGTTGAGTGATGGTAACATTAGTGCAAATAGCATGGTAAGATTTTGTTAACTATGGTTGCAAACATCCATTTTAAGTAAACTGCATTGCTAACTAGGCTACTATTATGTTCTTCAACAGAAGCTCCAGAAGGATCTTGTGCTTGTCCTGATGTATACCAAAGGTCAAATGAGTATGGTTAGCTTATGGCAAAATCCACCGGTGGCTTTCCACAATGCATGCTCGATTTCTCTAAAAGATGAAAGCCTCAAAATCAAAGGATGGAGCAAAGTAATGAATGCGCACGGTCAACCAATTGGATACAACATGATGTGTGCAGGTCACAATTGCAGACCGGTGGATCTCTATTCTCCGTTTACCTGTTTTATGATATGTTACCTAAGAGAGAGGAGTAGGTCCTAGGTAGTACTTGTCACGTGTTAGAATGATGATGAGTTATTTACCTAGGATGACTACCCTTAGCTAGTGTTGGTTAACTTGTCATGTGCTATATTGATGGTGAGTTATTATATGACCACGGATGATGATCGAGTTGTTATATGACTATGATCATGATGATGACGACAAGGTGTACTACTTGTCATGTGTTAGAAGATGATGAGTTATTATATATATGACTACGAATGAGTTGTTATAATATTGGGGTGAAAGAAATACGGATTAGATTAAAGTGGATGGATCCAAATGAGCAAGTTGAACTAGTAGGACGATATGATGTTGGGACGGCACACAAGTGTCGAATGAAGCCACTTGCATCCATCCACTTTAATCTAATCTGTGTTTCTTTCACAACCTCTTCATTGATACTGTATAAAAATTATATAATGATGTATAAATATAGTATAAATTTAAAAAATGAAATACGCACTAATAGTAGTGGCGAGGGGCAAAAACAGGTGCTACTGCTATTTAGCAGTAGTGTGTGTCCAATCTCACGCTACCGCACACCAGTAGCACTAGCGTGAGGTCAGACCCGCGCTACTGCTAACAATTAGGTGTAGCGCCCTAGCAGTAGCGTGGCCACCCGCGCTACTGTTAGCGAATTACCACGCGCTAACAGCTGATAAATAGAACAGAGATTTTGCCGCAGAAAAACATGTCTTGATGAATATCACTAATGATTGATGTGCGGACATGGGCATACCTAACGGCAAGTGGTTAGGGCAGTGGCGGATGTAACTTTTTTTAGAAAAGGAGAATGACCCCCGGTCTCTGCATCTGGGCAATGCATACAGCCATTTATTAATTATTCACAAAGACCTTACAAAGTAATACATTAGATAGTCTGAAGCCACCATCTTAGCAACATATGTCGCTACTCCTATCCACTTAATGAAGAGGTACCGATAATCTGAGCATAATACCAAACAGACATCACACTAAAGCCTAACATCTAAACCCAGAGGTCCTACCAAGCCACGTTGCAGTGGCGGATGTAACATGGGAACGGAGATAGTAATCGAAAAAGTGACAAAAAATGAACCATATGATTTAGATCCATGATTAAAAGAAAATTTGACCACAGTTTAAGAGAAAAAAAGTATGGCATGTTGTGCCAAAAGGATCCTTTTAAAAAAATGAGGCAAAAGATTTGCATCATCTTGTTAATTAAAAGGGGTATTAATAAAAAAATTAAGAGATTTTGACAAACAAAGATCAATACAACGAGAGCAAGGGCGGAGCCAGGCTAGCGCTCGCCTGGGTCCATCTTCTGCGCTACAGTGATCTAGAGTGACAAACAGTACCAAAACGGTCAACGAATACTTTGGGCGCCACGCCCTAGACCCGGTTTGTAGTTGAGACTACTCTTCTGGAATTAGGGACCTAAGGCCAACTCCACCGCGCGACCCCAAACGGACGTCCGTTTTGTCCGGATTCTGTCCGTTTGGGTAGGGCAATGGGGTCGTGTCCGGGCGTGTCCTGGGATGCGGTGACCGTGCGCCCAGCGCGTGGCCGCATCCGTTTGCCCCATCCTGTCCGCGTCTATTTTAAAAAAAGAGCAATGTTTGAAATGCCAAGCCCTAGTTCATCAGGCCAGCGGCCCCAGTTCATCACGCCGGCAACAGAGCCAGCGGCCTACACGTCCATCACCGGCAACTCAGCCAGTGGCCAGCAACACAGCCAGCCTCCAAAATGAATAGTTGTCCTCGCCGGCAACACAACCAGCAGCCGGCAACACAGCCGGCCTCCAAAATGAATGTTTTTCTCGCCGGCACACAGCCAGCAGCCCAGCGGGCGGGCGGCACCCATGCCAGCCTCCAAATAGAACGGCCACGGCCGATCGGACGACCTAGTTCAGGCCGTCGGCGTCGAGCATCTCCTTCTGCCTGGCCTCGAACCAGGCCCTCGTCTTCTCGCTCATCTTCGACAAGTCCACGCTCATGATCGCAAGGGCCACCTCCTTCGCTTTGGTGGCGGCATTGGTGGCCTCGATGTCGAGCTGCCTCTGCCTGGCCTTGACGTTGTCGGCCTCGATGTCGAGCTGCCTTTGCCGGGCCGCCTCCTCCATGTCGAGCTGCCTTTGCCGGGCCGCCTCCTCCATGTCGATCTTCCTCCTCTTGGCCGCCTCCTCCATCTCAAGCTTCTTCCTTTGAAGGTCTAGGTATTGCTTCATTTGCTCGTCCTTGCTTTGCCGCTTCTTCTCGTCCCTCACATCCTTTTGAGACATCATGCCATGCAAAGTGTCATGCAATGCCATGGATGAGGCATCACGTATGTCGTCAACCTTGGAGTTGGTCTTGCCCCTCAGCCTCTTCAACGCCTCGCCATCTCCACCTCCGGCGGACTTGGCCGTCTTCAATCCTCTCTTCCTTTGAAGTTCACGGTATTGGTCCTTGAACTTAGGGCAATTGTTTATGATCGTCCAACAATGCGTAAGAGTGAATGGCTTGTCATTGTGTCGGGCCTTGAATGCCTCCAAAGATTAAAATGCCTACACCACATGATCAACAACAAGTGAACATGCAAACATATACAAGGCTGAAGTCTCATGGCCGTAGCAAGGAAAGGACTAGGAAGAGGAGAGCATACCATGTCCCCAACGCCGAGACCACTCACGGGCCGTGCTTCAACGCTCTCAAATGCGGCGCAATACTTGTTGCACTCTTGTTGGATGAACAACCACCTCTTTTGAATCGAGTCGATGCCACGGTTGCTTGTAATTTGGTAGGGCTCAAACATCTTCCTTTCATGGAATGTTTTGTGGACTCTCGTCCAAAAAACAATGCCCTTTTGTTGCGCGCCAGTCCTCAGATCTTGGCTAATCTCCATCCAAGCTTGGCAAATCAACTTGTCCTCATCTTGTGTATATGAACCCGTGCGAATGCTCTTCCTCTTCTTTTGTGCTTCCACTCTTTGGGTGAGCTCGTCGATGAACAATGGCTCACCACTAATATCAACGTCATTGCATTCTTCTTCATCACCATCACCTTCGACATAGATGTCCGCGTCTTCATGCCACGAGTCACCATGGTCGTCGGCCTCTTCATCGGGGACGTACTGGGCGCGGCCATCCTGACTTTGGGTCTCGTCGGGGTCGTAGGCACGGCCCTGCCCACCCTCGAAGATCACGTCCTCCATGTACTGGTTGTAGAAGGGGTCGTCGACCGGTGGCGTTGGTGTTGGTATTCCGTCAAACAAGACGCGGGGGGCGGCATGGTGCCCGTGAATGGTGCCCGTGCTTGCTTTCTTTGCATCTCGACGGACGGCCGGCCGCTGCTGCTGGACCCAGGTGTGACGTTGAGGTCGATGACGGCCGCGGGGCGCGGTGTGGACGGCGCGAACAAGCCAATGTCCGGCGACCCCGAGAAATGGGTCTGGCCGTCGTGCCTTGGCGGAGGAAAGCCGGGCGACATGGGCGTGGTCCGCGATGTCGGCGACTGGCAGTGCGGAGGCCGGGCGACCGACGAGCCTATGCTCGCCGGGCTGACGGCCGCTGCAGGGAAACCAGCCGGACGGCCCATGCCAAGCATGAGGAGGGCGTGCGCTTTGTTGACGAGGTCCTCCTTCTCGTCGACCGCGGCCTTGCGCTGCGGGGCCTCCATCGCATCGCGCTGGGCGGCGAACTTGGCCGCGGCGGCATTGACCTTGACGACCGCTCTCCGTTCCCTCCTCTTCACCGATTCCGCGTCTAACTTGGCGATCTCCTCCGGTGTGCACTCCGACCGCGGCTTCCTTGGCGCCTTGTCCGCCTTCTTCTTCACCTTTCTAGGTGGGTCGACGGCCAGGCCGCCGGAATTCGGCGGGGCGTCGGCCATGGACGGGGGAGAGAGGGGGCGGCGGGAGGGACGTGGGAGGGTTTGGGGAAATGGCGCCAAATGGGGCGTGGGGGGTGGTTTCTCCCAACGACAGGCAGGCCAGGGGAGGACTGATACGTCCATTTTGCATCATGCTTTTATATCGATATTTACTGCATTATGGGCTGTTATTACACATTATGTCACAATACTTATGCCTATTCTCTCTTATTTTACAAGGTTTACATAAGGAGGGAGAATGCCGGCAGCTGGAATTCTGGGCTGGAAAAGGAGCAAATATTAGAGACCTATTCTGCACAACTCCAAAAGTCCTGAAACTCCACGAAAGTTATTTTTGGAAATAATAAAAAATACTGAGCGGAAGAAATACCAGAGGGGGCCCACACCCTGGCCACAAGGGTGGGGGCGCGCCCTACCCCCTGGGCGCGCCCCCTACCTCGTGGGCCCCTGTTGGCCCTCCGGTGCCCATCTTCTGCTATATGAAGTCTTTCGTCCGAAGAAAAATCATAAGCAAGCTTTCGGGACGAGACTCCGCCGCCACGAGGCGGAACCTTGGCGGAACCAATCTAGGGCTCCGGCAGAGCTGTTCTGCTGGGGACACTTCCCTCCGGGAGGGGGAAATCATCGCCATCGTCATCACCAACGCTCCTCTCATCGGGAGAGGGCAATATCCATGAACATCTTCACCAGCACCATCTCCTCTCAAACCCTAGTTCATCTCTTGTATCCAATTCTTGTCTCTAAGTCTGGGATTGGTACCTGTAGGGTGCTAGTAGTGTTGATTACTCCTTGTAGTTGATGCTAGTTGGTTTATTTGGTGGAAGATCATATGTTCAGATCCTATATGCATATTAATACTCCTCTGATTATGAACATGAATATGCTTTGTGAGTAGTTACGTTTGTTCCTGAGGACATGGGAGAAGTCTTGCTATTAGTAGTCATGTGAATTTGGTATTCGTTCGATATTTTGATGAGATGTATGTTGTCTATCCTCTAGTGGTGTTATGTGAACGTCGACTACATGACACTTCACCATTATATGGGCCTATAGGAAGGCATTGGGAAGTAATAAGTAGATGATGGGTTGCTAGAGTGACAGAAGCTTAAACCCTAGTTTATGCGTTGCTTCGTAAGGGGCTGATTTGGATCCACATGTTTCATGCTATGGTTAGGTTTACCTTAATACTTCTTTTGTAGTTGCGGATGCTTGCAATAGGGGTTAATCATAAGTGGGATGCTTGTCCAAGTAAGGACAGCACCCAAGCACCGGTCCACCCACATATCAAATTATCAAAGTACCGAACGCGAATCATATGAACATGATGAAAACTAGCTTGACGATAATTCCCATGTGTCCTCGGGAGCGCTTTTCTTTATATAAGAGTTTGTCCAGGCTTGTCCTTTGCTACAAAAAGGATTGGGCCACCTTGCTGCACTTTATTTACTTTTGTTACTTGTTGCTTGTTACCTATTATCTTATCACAAAACTATCTGTTACCTATAATTTCAGTGCTTGCAGAGAATACCTTGCTGAAAACCGCTTATCATTTCCGTCTGCTCCTCGTTGGGTTCGACACTCTTACTTATCGAAAGGACTACGATAGATCCCCTATACTTGCGGGTCATCAAGACTCTTTTCTGGCGCCGTTGCCAGGGAGTGAAGCGCCTTTGGTAAGTGGAATTTGGTAAGGAAAAATTTATATAGTGTGCTGAAATTTACTGTCACTTGTTACTATGGAAAGTAAACCTCTGAGGGGCTTGTTCAGGGTATCTTCACCCCGACAAGTAGAGCAAAGAGTTGCTCCTCAACCTACTGAACCTACTGAAAATGAAAATGTCTACTTTGAAATTCCTTCGAGTATGTTAGAAAAACTGCTAGCTGATCCTTTTGCAGGAGACGGAACAATGCATCCTGATGAGCACCTAATATATGTGGATGAAGTTTGTGGATTATTTAGGCTTGCAGGTGTGCCCGATGATGTTATTAAGAAGAAGGTCTTCCCTTTATCTTTGAAGGGAGATGCATTGACATGGTATAGGCTATGTGATGATATGGGATCATGGAACTACAAACGATTGAAATTGGAATTTCATCAGAAGTTTTATCATATGCATCTTGTTCATCATGATCGCAATTATATATATAATTTTTGGCCTCGCGAAGGAGAAAGCATCGCTCAAGCTTGGGGGAGGCTTAAATCAATGTTATATTCATGCCCCAATCATGAGCTCCCAAGAGAAATAATTATTCAAAGTTTTTATGCTCGGCTTTCTGATAACAATCGCACCATGCTCGATACTTCTTGTGCTGGCTCTTTTATGATGAAGACTATTGAATTCAAATGGGATTTATTGGAAAGAATTAAACGCAACTCTGAAGATTGGGATCTCGACGAAGGTAAGGAGTCAGGTATGACACCTAAGTTTGATTGTGTTAGATCTTTTATGGATACTGATGTTTTCCGTAAATTTAGCACTAAATATGGACTTGACTCTGAGATAGTAGCTTCTTTCTGTGAATCTTTTGCTGCTCATGTTGATCTCCCTAAGGAGAAGTGGTTTAAATATCATCCTCCAATAGAAGTAAAAGTAGCTGCACCTATTAAAGTTGAAGAAAAGATTATCACTCATAATGATCCTATTGTTCCTACTGCTTATGTTGAGAAACCACCTTTCCCTGTTAGGATAAAAGATCACGCTAAAGCTTCAACTGTGGTTCGCAAAAGCAATATTAGAACCTATACACCTCCTGAGCAAGTTAAAGTTGAACCTAACATTGCTATTGTTAAAGATCTCTTGTCTGATAATATTGATGGGCATGTTATTCATTTTCGTGATGAAACTGCTAGAATTGCCAAACCTTGTGCTAAAGATAAACATAGACCTGTGGTAGGCATGCCTGTTATTTCTGTTAAAATAGGATATCATTGTCATCATGGCTTATGTGATATGGGTGCTAGTGCTAGTGCTATACCTCATGACTTATACAAAGAAATTATGATGATATTGCACCTGCTGAGATAGAAGATATTGATGTTACCATTAAGCTTGCCAATAGAGATACCATGTCACCCATTGGAATTGTTAGAGATGTTGAAGTCTTGTGTGGGAAAACTAAATATCCCGCTGATTTTCTTGTTCTCGGTTCCCCACAAGATAGCTTTTGCCCCATTATATTTGGTAGACCCTTCTTGAACACTGTTAATGCTAAGATAGACTACGAAAAGGATGTTGTTACTATAGGTTTGGGTGATATGTCTCATGAGTTTAATTTCTCTAAATTTCGTAGACAACACCGTGAAGAGGAATTGCCTAGTAAGGATGAAATTATTGGTCTTGCTTCTATTGCCGTACCTCCTAATGATCCTTTGGAACAATATTTGCTAGACCATGAAAATGATATGTTTATGAATGAAAGAAGGGAAATAGATGAAGTATTCTTTAAACAGGAAACCCATCCTGAAACACAATTTGCCTGTTGAAATCCTAGGGGATCCTCCTCCACCCAAGGGTGATCCCGTGTTTGAGCTTAAACCGTTACCTGATACTCTTAAATATGCTTATCTTGATCAGAAAAAGATATATCCTGTTATTATTAGTGCTAACCTTTCAGAGCATGAAGAAGAGAGATTATTGAAAACTCTGAAGAAGCACCGCGCTACTATTGGATATACTCTTGATGATCTTAAGGGCATTAGTCCCACTCTATGTCAACATAAAATAAATTTGGAGAAAGATGCCAAACCAGTTCGTGATCATCAACGACGGCTGAATTCTAAGATGAAAGATGTGGTAAGAAAGGAAATACTAAAGCTCCTTGAGGCAGGTATAATTTATCCCGTTGCTGATAGTCAGTGGGTAAGTCATGTCCATTGTGTCCCTAAGAAGGGAGGTATTACAGTCGTTCCTAATGATAAAGATGAATTGATTCCGCAAAGAATTATTACAGGTTATAGGATGGTAATTGATTTCCGCAAATTAAATAAGGCTACTAAAAAAGATCATTACCCCTTACCTTTTATTGATCAAATGCTAGAAATATTATCCAAACATACACATTTTTGCTTTCTAGATGGTTATTCTGGTTTCTCTCAAATACATGTGTCAGCCAATGATCAATCAAAGACCACGTTTACTTGCCCTTTCGGTACTTTTGCTTATAGACATATGCCTTTTGGTTTATGTAATGCACCTGCTACCTTTCAAAGATGCATGATGGCTATATTCTCTGACTTTTGTGAGAATAATTGTGAGGTTTTCATGGACGATTTCTCCGTCTATGGATCCTCTTTTGATGATTGCTTGAGCAACCTTGATCGAGTTTTGCAGAGATGTGAAGAAACTAATCTTTTCTTGAATTGGGAAAAGTGCCACTTTATGGTTAATGAAGGTATTGTCTTGGGGCATAAAATTTCTGAAAGAGGTATTGAGGTTGATAAAGCCAAGGTTGATGCTATTGAAAACATGCCATGTCCCAAGGACATCAAAGGTATAAGAAGTTTCCTTGGTCATGCCGGTTTTTATAGGAGGTTAATTAAAGACTTCTCAAAAATTTCTCGGCCTCTGACTAATTTATTACAAAAGGATATACCATTTTTCTTTGATGATGATTGTGTAGAAGCATTTGAAATACTTAAGAAAGCATTGATCTCTACACCTATTGTTCAGCCACCTGATTGGAATTTACCCTTTGAAATTATGTGTGATGCTAGTGATTATGCTGTAGGTGTTGTTCTAGGGCAAAGAGTTGATAAGAAATTAAATGTTATTCAATATGCTAGTAAAACTCTAGACAATGCTCAGAGAAATTTTGCTACTACTGAAAAAGAATTCTTAGTAGTTGTATTTGCTAGTGATAAGTTCAGACCTTATATTGTTGATTCTAAAGTAACTATTCACACTGATCATGCTGCTATTAAATATCTTATGGAAAAGAAAGATGCTAAACCTAGACTTGTTAGATGGGTTCTCTTGTTACAAGAATTTGATTTGCACATTATTGATAGAAAGGGAGCTGAGAACCCCATTGCAGACAACTTGTCTAGGTTAGAAAATGTTCTTGATGACCCACTACCTATTGATGATAGCTTCCTTGATGAGCAATTAAATGTCATAAATGCTTCTCGTACTACTCCATGGTATGCTGATTATGCTAATTACATCGTTGCTAAATTTATACCACCTAGTTTCACATACCAGCAAAAGAAAAAGTTTTTCTATGATTTGAGACATTACTTTTGGGATGACCCACATCTTTATAAAGAAGGAGTAGATGGTGTTATTAGACGTTGTGTACCTGAGGATGAACAGGAACAGATCCTACGCAAGTGTCACTCCAAGGCTTATGGAGGACACCACGCTGGAGATAGAACTGCACATAAGGTATTGCAATCCGGTTTTTATTGGCCTACTCTCTTCAAGGATGCCCGTAAGTTTGTTTTATCTTGTGATGAATGTCAAAGAATTGGTAATATTAGTAGACGTCAAGAAATGCCTATGAATTATTCACTTGGTATTGAACCATTTGATGTCTGGGGCTTTGATTATATGGGACCTTTTCCTGCCTCTAATGGATACACACATATTTTAGTTGATGTTGATTACGTTACTAAGTGGGTAGAAGCTATTCCAACTAGTAGTGTTGATCATAATACTTCTATTAAAATGCTTAAAGAAGTTATTTTTCCGAGGTTTGGAGTCCCTAGATATTTAATGACGGATGGTGGTTCACATTTTATTCATGGTGCTTTCCGTAAAATGCTTGCTAAGTATGATGTTAATCATAGAATTGCATCTCCTTATCACCCGCAGTCTAGTGGTCAAGTAGAATTGAGCAACAGAGAGCTCAAATTAATTTTGTAAAAGACTGTTAATAGATCTAGAAAGAATTGGTCCAAGAAACTTGATGATGCATTATGGTCCTATAGAACTGCATATAAAAATCCTATGGGTATGTCTCCGTATAAAATGGTTTATGGAAAAGCATGTCACTTACCTCTCGAACTAGAACATAAGGCTTATTGGGCTATTAAAGAGCTCAATTATGATTTCAAACTTGCCGGTGAGAAGAGGTTATTTGACATTAGCTCACTTGATGAATGGAGAACCCAGGCTTATGAGAATGCCAAATTGTTTAAAGAAAAGGTTAAAAGATGGCATGACAAAAGAATACAAAAGCATGAGTTTAATGTAGGTGGTTATGTATTGCTATACAACTCTCGTTTAAGATTTTTTGCAGGAAAACTTCTCTCTAAATGGGAAGGCCCTTACGTTATCGAGGAGGTCTATCGTTCCGATGCCATAAAAATCAAGAACTTCGAAGACACAAATCCAAAGGTGGTGAACGGTCAAAGAATCAAACATTACATCTCAGGTAATCCTATAAATGTCGAAACCAATGTTATGGAAACCGTAACCCCAGAGGAATACATAAGGGACACTTTCCGGAACGTTTCAGACTCCGCAAAGGAATAGGTATGTGGTACGGAAGTAAACTGACTCCAAAACAGTTCTAATGGCAATTTTTCTTCGTTTTGGAATATTTAGAAAAATAGAAAAATAAGAAGCAATCCGGGAAGGACACGAGGGTGGAGGGCGCGCCCTACCCCCTGGGCGCGCCCCCTGCCTCGTGGGCACCTCGTGCGCTCTCCGGACTCCGTTTTCTTGCACGATGCGTATTTTGGTCGGTAAAAATTCATTATATAATCTCCCGAAGGTTTTGACTCCTGTATCACGCAATTGTCCTCTGTTCTTGTTTCGAGCTGTTTTCTGTCAGGGTTGTCAAGGCCAGGCATCATGTCGTCCCCCTCCTCCAACAATGGTGATAACGATGCTTGGCTAATGAAGATAGAGCTGAAGAGGGAAGAACCCATGGAGATCAACAAGGATGAAGGGATCAAGAAGGCCACGGAGGACCAAGCTCCTGAAGACAACCTTCAACTTGATCACAATCTTCTTACCCCAACTGAGATCGAAGCTTTCAACATGATTGAGTTAGCTCATATACAAAACAAGTATCTCACACGTGAAAATATTTTGTTGAAGGAGCATATCGTTGCACTCAAGGGCATTATCCGCAAGTTGGAGGACCTCTTACGCTCGATGTGCGACTATCCATCATCACCTCCACCTTCTTCACCAGCAAAGGAGACATAATCATATGGGTATGGGCACTCCCCTTGGCAACTGCCAAGCTTGGGGGAGGTGCCCCGGTATCGTATCACCACCACATCTTCTATCTTTACTATTTTTCTTAGTTCGTTCCTATTAGTAGTATCTTGATCTAGTAGAATAAAGTTTTAGTATGATTTAGTTCTGAGTTTTTCTTTATGATCCCTCTATGTAATCGAGTCCGTGAGCTATATATAATAAAGATTAGTGTTGATTCAAGGGCTTGATTATCTTGCTATGATCTTGAGTGAATAAAAGAAAAGAGAAAAGAATAAAAAGAAACAAAGAGATCATATTGATCTTATTGAGAGTAATGACTTCACATAGAAATAGTATAATGATTAAAAATTGTTGAGAGTTGACAAACATAGCTTTGGTCATCGTTGCAATTAATAGGAAGTAACAAAGAAAGAGAGGTTTCACATATAAATATACTATCTTGGACATCTTTTATGATTGGGAGCACTCATTAAAATATGACATGCTAAAGAGTTGATGTTGGACAACGAAGACAACATAATGGGTTATGTTTTCTTATATCTGAGATAAAGTATATTGTCATGGATCATCCAACATGTTGAGCTTGCCTTTCCCCCTCATGCTAGCCAAATTCTTTGCACCAACTAGAGATACTACTTGTGCTTCCAAAAACTCTTAAACCAGTTTTGCCATGAGAGTCCACCATATCTACCTATGGATTGAGTAAGATCCTTCAAGTAAGTTGTCATCGGTGCAAGCAATAAAAATTGCTCTCTAAATATGTATGATTGATTGCTGTGGAGGAAATAAGCTTTATACGATCTTGTGATGTGGAAGAAATAAAAGCGACGGACTGCATAATAAAGGTTCACATCACAAGTGGCAATATAAAGTGACGTTCTTTCGCATTAAGATTTTGTGCATCCAACCCAGAAAGCGCATGGCAACCTCTGCTTCCCTCTGTGAAGGGCCTATCTTTTACTTTTATATTCTACCTTATGCAAAAGTCATGGTGATCTTCACCTTTCCTTTTTACATTTTATCCTTTGGCAAGCACAGGATGTTGGAAAAATCCTGATATATATATCTAATTGGATATAGGGTAGCATAAGTTATTATTTTTGACATTACCCTTGAGGTAAAAGGTTCAGAGGTGAAACTATAAGCCCCTATCTTTCTCTGTGTCCGATTAAAACTCCGTAACCACAAGTATTGCGTGAGTGTTAGCAATTATGAAAGACTAAATGATAGTTGAGTATGTGGACTTGCCAGAAAGCTCTGACATAGAGTCTTTCTGATATTATGATAAATTGCAATTGCCTCAATGACTAAGATTATAGTTTGTTAGTTCTCAATAAAGTTTCTGATTCATACTTTGCATTGTGAATAGATTATTACTTGAGCATAAGAAATCATATGACATTATCCATATATGTTGCTGTTATGAGAATAATCATGATGCCCTCATGTCCGTATTTTATTTTATCGACACCTCTACCTCTAAACATGTGGACATATTTATCGTTATCGGCTTCTGCTTGAGGACAAGCGAGGTCTAAGCTTGGGGGAGTTGATACGTCCATTTTGCATCATGCTTTTATATCGATATTTATTGCATTATGGGATGTTATTACACATTATGTCACAATACTTATGCCTATTCTCTCTTATTTTACAAGGTTTACATAAGGAGGGAGAATGCCGGTAGCTGGAATTCTGGGCTGGAAAAGGAGCAAATATTAGAGACCTATTCTGCACAACTCCAAAAGTCCTGAAACTCCACGAAAGTTATTTTTGGAAATATAAAAAATACTGAGTGGAAGAAATACCAGAGGGGGCCCACACCCTGGCCACGAGGGTGGGGGGCGCGCCCTACCCCCCTGGGCGCGCCCCACTGCCTCATGGGGCCCCTGTTGGCCCTCTGGTGCCCATCTTCTGCTATATGAAGTCTTTCGTCCGAAGAAAAATCATAAGCAAGCTTTCGGGACGAGACTCCACCGCCACGAGGCGGAACCTTGGCGGAACCAATCTAGGGCTCCGGCAGCGCTGTTCTGCTAGGGACACTTCCCTCCGGGAGGGGGAAATCATCGCCATCGTCATCACCAACGCTCCTCTCATCGGGAGAGGGCAATCTCCATGAACATCTTCACCAGCACCATCTCCTCTCAAACCCTAGTTCATCTCTTGTATCCAATTCTTGTCTCTAAGTCTGGGATTGATACCTGTAGGGTGCTAGTAGTGTTGATTACTCCTTGTAGTTGATGCTAGTTGGTTTATTTGGTGGAAGATCATATGTTCAGATCCTATATGCATATTAATACTCCTCTGATTATGAACATGAATATGCTTTGTGAGTAGTTACGTTTGTTCCTGAGGACATGGGAGAAGTCTTGCTATTAGTAGTCATGTGAATTTGGTATTCGTTCGATATTTTGATGAGATGTATGTTGTCTATCCTCTAGTGGTGTTATGTGAACGTCGACTACATGACACTTCACCATTATATGGGCCTAGAGGAAGGCATTTGGAAGTAATAAGTAGATGATGGGTTGCTAGAGTGACAGAAGCTTAAACCCTGGTTTATGCGTTGCTTCGTAAGGGGCTGATTTGGATCCACATGTTTCATGCTATGGTTAGGTTTACCTTAATACTTCTTTTGTAGTTGCGGATGCTTGCAATAGGGGTTAATCATAAGTGGGATGCTTGTCCAAGTAAGGACAGCACCCAAGCACCGGTCCACCAACATATCAAATTATCAAAGTACCGAACGCGAACCATATGAACATGATGAAAACTAGCTTGACGATAATTCCCATGTGTCCTCGGGAGCGCTTTTCTTTATATAAGAGTTTGTCCAGGCTTGTCCTTTGCTACAAAAAGGATTGGTCCACCTTGCTGCACTTTATTTACTTTTGTTACTTGCTGCTCATTACCAATTATCTTATCACAAAACTATCTGTTACCTATAATTTCAGTGCTTGCAGAGAATACCTTGCTGAAAACCGCTTATCATTTCCTTCTGCTCCTCGTTGGGTTCGACACTCTTACTTATGAAAGGACTATGATAGATCCCCTATACTTGTGAGTCATCAAGACTGGCACCGTTTCCGGGGAGCATAGCTCTATTCTTTGAGTCACTTGGGATTTATATCTGCTGGTCACTATGAAGAACTTGAAAGACGCAAAAACAAAAATTTATCCCTCAACTACGAGGGGAGGTAAGGAACTGCCATCTAGCTCTGCACTTGATTCACCTTCTGTTTTGAGTAAGCTTGCGACACCTAAACCTGCTTCTGCTATTCATTCTGATATGTCGCATGTTATTGATGATGCCACTTCTGCTATGCATGATACTTATGATGAAACTACTTCTATGCTTGATACTACTGTGCCACTTGGTGAATTTCTTGATGAACAACTTGCTAGGGCTAGAGAGAATGAAATTATTGAAACTGATAATATTGATGATAGTGATGATGAAGACTCTCCCCCTAATAAATATGAATTGCCTGTTGTGCCTGAGGGCTATATTATGGATGAAGAATCTGCTAGAGCCATTTTAGCTTGCAATGATAGAAGTGATCTTAAGAAGTTATTAGCTAAATGGAAGCAGCAATCTCTTAATGCTAGAACGAAACCTGACCCTGCTTTTGCTACTTCACCTATCTGTGTTACTGATAAGGATTATGAATTCTCTGTTGATCTTGATATAATTACTTTGGTTGAATCTGATCCTTTTTATGGCTATGAATCTGAAACCGTGGTGGCACATCTTACTACATTAAATGATATAGCCACCCTGTTCACTAATGATGAAAGAACTCGCTACTTTTATATCCTTAAAATATTTCCGTTCTCATTAAAGGGTGATGCTAAGATATGGTTTAATTCTCTTGATCCTGGTTGTGTGCGTAGTCCCCAGGATATTATTTACTACTTCTCTGCTAAATATTTCCCTGCTCATAAGAAACAAGCTGCTTTAAGGGACATATATAATTTTGTGCAAATTGAAGAAGAGAGTCTCCCACAAGCTTGGGGGAGGCTTCTCCAATTACTTAATGCTTTGCCTGATCATCCTGTTAAGAAAAATGAAATACTTGATATCTTTTATAATGGACTAACCGATGCTTCCAGAGATTACCTGGATAGTTGTGCTGGTTCTGTTTTCAGGGAAAGAACACCGGATGAAACTGAAATTCTATTGAATAATATGTTGACTAATGAAAATAATTGGACACTTCCTGAGCCAACTCCTGAGCCTATTCCTAAGCCAACTCCAAAGAAGAGGGGTGTTTTATTTCTCAGTCCTGAAGATATGCAAGAGGCAAAGAAATCTATGAAAGAAAAGGGTATTAAAGCTGAAGATGTTAAGAATTTACCTCCTATTGAAGAAATACGTGGTCTTAATTTAACGCTTGTTGAAGAAATACACGGTTTTAATCCATTACCTATTGAAGAAACACACGGTCTTGATAACCCGACACAGGTAGTAAAGGTAAATTCTCTCTATAGATTTGGTGAAGGTGATATTCCTCGTTATAAGTCTCCTAGACAATGCTTAGATGAGTTTGACAATTTTATTGCTAAACAAGAGAACTTCAATGCTTATATTGGTAGATAATTGAAATATAATTCCGATACGCTTGAATACTTGGGTGATTATATGTCCAGAGTTAAAGGTGCACTTAAACTCATTAGTAAACATGATTCTATGGTTACCACTCAAGTAGAACAAGTACTTAAAGCTCAAAATGATTTGCTCAATGAAATGAATAGTAAGAAAAATGATTATGCTGTTAGAGTGGTTACTAGAACTGGTAAAATGACTCAGGAACCTTTGTATCCTGAAGGCCACCCTAAGAGAATTGAACAAGACTCTTAGAGAAATAATATTGATGCACCTAGTCCTTCTAAAAAGAAGAAAAAGAAAAATTATAGGACTTTGCATGCTTCTAGTGAACCTACTGCTGAACCACCTGAGAATCCAAATGATATTTCTATTTATGATGCTGAAACACAATCTGGTAATGAACATGAACCTAATGAAAATGTTAATGATAATGTTCATGGTGATGCGCAAGCTAGCAATGATAATGATATAGAAATTGAACCTGCTGTTGATCTTGATAACCCACAATCAAAGAATCAACGTTATGATAAGAGAGACTTTGTTGCTAGGAAGCACGGTAAAGAAAGAGAACCATGGGTTCAGAAACCCATGCCTTTTCCTCCCAAACCATCCAAGAAAAAGGATGATGAGGATTTTGAGCGCTTTGCTGAAATGATTAGACCTATCTTTTTGCGTATGCGATTAACTGATATGCTCAAAATGAATCCTTATGCTAAGTATATGAAAGACATTGTCACTAATAAAAGAAAGATACCGGAAGCTGAAATTTCCACCATGCTTGCTAATTACACTTTTAAGGGTGGAATACCTAAGAAACTTGGAGATCCAGGAGTACCAACTATACCATGCTCCATTAAAAGAAACTATGTTAAAACTGCTTTATGTGATCTTGGAGCCGGTGTTAGTGTTATGCCTCTCTCTTTATATCGTAGACTTGATTTGAATAAGTTGACACCTACTGAAATATCTTTGCAAATGGCTGATAAATCAACTGCTATACTTGTCGGTATTTGTGAGGATGTGCCTGTTGTGGTTGCAAACGTTACTATTTTAACGGACTTTGTTATTCTTGATATTCCCGAGGACGATAGTATGTCTATTATTCTTGGAAGACCTTTTTTGAATTCTGCAGGGGCTGTTATTGATTGCAACAAATGCAATCTCACTTTTCATGTTAATGGCAATGAACATACGGTACACTTTCCGAGGAAACAACCTCAAGTTCATAGTATCAATTCTATTGGAAAAATTCCATCGATTATTTTTGGAGGTTTTGAATTTCCTCTTCCTACTGTCAAGAAGAAATATGATATTCTTATTATTGGGGATGTGCATATCCCCGTTGAGGTAACATAGTGTCACTCGAAATTTCTCCAGTTCCATGTTAGTCGGAATGAGTTTGTTAACAAGACCTGATCAACCTTGTTAGCGGATTCCTTTTGAGGAGCATGAGATGGATGAAATTAGAAAGCACAACCTTCTGTACCCTCCTTTTACTTTCTGTTATTTAGTTGAAATAAAGTAAAAATAGCATTTTCCTGTCTGTTTCCTGAATTATTCATGCAATATAAAAATACCCCAAAAATAAAAGTTCTCCAAATGCCCTGAAAATGGAATATGATTTTTTCTGGAATATTTGAGAATATCTGGCACTGAGAACACAGCTGGGGGAGCAAGCACTTGGCCACGAGGGTCCAGGGCGCGCCCCCTGCCTCGTGGGCCCATGGTGGCTCCCCTCCACTTATTCCTGCACCCACACACTTCTTCTTCCTCCCAAAAAAATCACCATCCAGCTCAGGCACGAGTTCTAGCTCATTTTGCTGCGATTTTCGATGTCCTTGCTCAAAGCACCTCTCACAAAACTGCTTGAGGAGATTGTTCCTTGGTATGTGACTCCTCCATTGGTCCAATTAGTTTTTGTTCTAGTGCTTTATTCATTGCAAATTTGTGCTGCCTAGGTGACCATGTTCTTGAGCTTGCATGTCAAATTTATATGGTTCCAAGGAGTTCTAATGCATGATATAGGCTTTAGGCACTTGTAGGAGTAGTTGCTATCAATTTTGTTGAACTTGGTTCACTTTTGTTTGAAGTTACTAAAAATTTCAGAAATTTTTCAGAGGAAGAAATATGCTTAGGAAAATGTACCAAGGTGGTCCTTCAAGGAAGCAAGGACCCAGGCTCGCAATGCGCGATGCCGATGATGAGCCACCAAGGAACGCTCCAGTGCGGCCTTGTGAATGGCCTTCAGAAGACTTTATGGATCGAGCGGGAATCAAGGAAGAATTTAACGCATATTAGCGTAACGCTGATCTTGTGAGCTTCGAGCAGGAAAAGTGCCGCCAGTACCACTATCTCACTAGTTCCTTTGTGAGGAGGTTTGAATATTCATCTTCACGTAATTCTCAAACTGTCCTATTTGATCTCTATGAGAAATCTTACACTATGGACTTAGAGGATTTTACCACTGCTTGCAAACTTCCACAGTGGGGTAGTACTAGTGAACCTCGCAAATCTGAATTTAGAGAATTTCTTGCTAGTATAACTGGGGGGGAATCTAGAGATATAGCACAAGCTACCATAGGGAGTATTCATTTTCCTGCTATACATTATTTTGTTCTCTTCATAGGTAGGTGCATAAATGGTAAAGATGAAGCATGTCACATGTGTGTCCCTGACCTCAGTATTCTTAGGAGTGCTGTGTTAGGAGATAAATCTTATAATTTGGGAGCCATTGTTGCACGTAGGTTGCATCATAATAGATTTAATGGAGATTTCTTTGGTGGAATTTATGCAACCCGCTTAGCTGATTTTCTTGGTGTAACCATACGTGATGATGATATTGAACTGCCTCCTACTTATCTAGACTTTAATGCTATGGTTCACCATCAAGTTGTCGAGAGGAATGAACCACCTCTCCAGTACAGACTAACCTTTGACAGGCGTCACGCCGTCAATATTGTTCTTCCTGCCCCTACTCTCTTTGACTTTCAAGAAAAAGGGAGACATTACATAACCAGAGAGGAGGCGGAGGAGTATAGGAGGAGGGTTGAGATAGCTCGCCTCCAAGCTGTAGCACACGATGCAATGACCGCTGCATCTCAGTATGACCCCAACTACAACTTTGGATATCCGCCAGGCCACCCGTGGCAATAAACCAACTTAGGCCAAAAGCCTAAGCTTGGGGGAGTACGTATTTCTCGCCGACATTACATTCATGTTCACACACTCATTGCTAGATGTCGGTGCTCATACTTTTTCACTGTAATATCCATGCTTGTTTATTTTCCTTTTTTCTTGCTTTCTTCTTGTGTGTTTAATAAACCTTAAGAAAAACCAAAAAAAATTAGTGTAGCTTTTAGTTAGTTAACTTTTCTTGCTATAGTAGTAATAATTAAAAAGAAAACTCAAAAAGATTTCCCGTTCTTCTTTTTCTTGTTGGGAGCTTTCCCATGTAAATAGTTTTATTTCTTTTCTTTTCTTTGGGGGTCAATAGGAGAAGACCATGATTAAATTGTTGAAGTGGCTCTTATATGCATTATTGTTGATTTAACCAAGAGCCCATATTGCCTTGTCTTCTCCTGTTTCTTGGGAACCGCCTATAATGTGTATAGCATGGAAGATATCACCATCTCTTGGTTGTTATGTTGACAATGAAAGTATGCTGCTCAAAATATTATTTATCTCTATTTCAAAACCGAGCTCTAGCACCTCTACAAATCCCTGCTTCCCTCTGCGAAGGGCCTATCTATTTACTTTTATGTTGAATCATCACCCTCTTATTAAAAAGCACCAGCTGGAGAGCACCGCTGTCATTTGCATTCATTACTATTAATTTATATTGGGTATGACTATGACTGGATCTCTTTTACCATGAATTACAATGTTTAGTCAGTCCTTGATCTTTAAAGGTGCTCTGCATTTATGTTTTGCGGTCTCAGAAAGGGCTAGCGAGATACCATCTTGTTATATCATATCATGATTGTTTTGAGAAAGTGTTGTCATCCGAGATTTATTATTATTGTTCGCTAGTTGATTATGCCATTGATATGAGTAAACATGAGACCTAAGAGTTATTGTGAATGTGGTTAGTCATAATCTTTGCTGAAAACTTGAATGCTAGCTTTACATATTTGCAACAACAAGAGCAAACAGAGTTTGTAAAAGTTTTTCTTTATCACTTTCAGTTTGTCAACTGAATTGCTTGAGGACAAGCAAAGGTTTAAGCTTGGGGGAGTTGATACGTCTCCGTCGTATCTACTTTTCCAAACACTTTTGCCCTTGTTTTGGACTCTAACTTGCATGATTTGAATGGAACTAACCCGGACTGACGCTGTTTTCAGCAGACTTTCCATGGTGTTATTTATGTGCAGAAACAAAAGTTCTCGGAATGACCTGAAACTCCACGGAACATATTTTTGGAAAATATTAAAAATATTGGAAGAAGAATCCACGTCAGGGGGGCCTCCACCTGTCCACGAGGGTGGGGGCGCGCCTGCCCCCCTGGGCGCGCCCCCTACCTCGTGGGCCCCCTGACGCTCCACCGACCTCAACTCCAACTCCATATATTCGTGTTCGGGGAGAAAAAATCAGAGAGAAGGATTCATCACGTTTTACGATACGGAGCCGCCGCCAAGCCCTAAAACCTCTCGGGAGGGCTGATCTGGAGTCCATTCGGGGCTCCGGAGAGGGCAATTCGTCGCCATCGTCATCATCAACCATCCTCCATCACCAATTTCATGATGATCACCGCCGTGCGTGAGTAATTCCATCGTAGGCTTGCTGGACGGTGATGGGTTGGATGAGATTTATCATGTAATCGAGTTAGATTTGTTAGGGTTTGATCCCTAGTATCCACTATGTTCTGAGATTGATGTTGCTATGACTTTGCTATGCTTAATGCTTGTCACTAGGGCCCGAGTGCCATGATTTCAGATCTGAACCTATTATGTTTTCATGAATATATGTGAGTTCTTGATCCTATCTTGCAGGTCTATAGTCACCTACTATGTGTTATGATCCGGCAACCCCGAAGTGACAATAATCGGGACCACTCCCGGTGATGACCATAGTTTGAGGAGTTCATGTATTCACTATGTGTTAATGCTTTGGTCCGGTACTCTATTAAAAGGAGGCCTTAATATCCCTTAGTTTCCAATAGGACCCTGCTGCCACGGGAGGGTAGGACAAAAGATGTCATGCAAGTTCTTTTCCATAAGCACGTATGACTATATTCGGAATACATGCCTACATTACATTGATGAATTGGAGCTAGTTCTGTGTCACCCTATGTTATGACTGTTACATGATGAACCGCATCCGGCATAATTCTCCATCACCGATCCAATGCCTACGATCTTTTCACATATTGCTCTTCGCTTATTTATTTTTCCGTTGCTACTGTTACAATCATTACAAAAACCAAAAATATTACTTTTGCTACCATTACCGTTACTTCCATATTACTTTGCTACTTAATACTTTGCTGCAGATACTAAGTTATCCAGGTGTGGTTGAATTGACAACTCAACTGCTAATACTTGAGAATATTCTTTGGCTCCCCTTGTGTCGAATCAATAAATTTGGGTTGAATACTCTACCCTCGAACACTGTTGCGATCCCCTATACTTGTGGGTTATCAAGACTATTTTCTGGCGCCGTTGCCGGGGAGTCTATGCAAAAGTCAACATACCAAGTACCCATCACAAACCCTTATCTCCCGCATTACATTATTTGCCATTTGCCTCTCGGTTTCCTCTCCCCCACTTCACCATTGCCATTTTATTCGCTCTCTCTCTTTTCCCTTTTGCCTACCTCTTTCTTTTTGCTCCACGCACTTTCTGCCGTTATGTCTGAAACTGGGGAAATTATTGTTGATAAGGATAATAATAATATCATGGAAAATTCTGATGCTCCTGCTAAAGAATCCCCTACCTTACATACAAAAAAATTCCGAATTGGTAGTGGTAACATTATTGGAAAAGGAGTTATCCAAGATTTCTTTACTTGTGCCGGTGCTTGCCTTCTATGGGTAGTTCTATTCTTCATAGAACTAGTAGTCTTGCGGACGCTATCGCCATGCTTGTAGTTGAACTTGAAAGACAATTTATGCACATGCATCCCTGCATACAGAGGATTTTCCTAGAATTTTCTAACATTGAGCATTCTTCTGTTAAGCGCGCCGCTACTATCTTTTTGGCTCATGAGTTCAGATTTATTATAAAAGAGGCGAAAGAAATCTTTGCGCATTATAGGGTGGACGCTGGACGTCCTCCCATAGAAACTATCTTATTTGATCAAGAGGAAATAATGCGTTTTCAATCTCTAGATTATGTTGCTTTTAATGAAAACCTTAGAAAAAAGGTTCCTACCAATATTCTAGTTGATAGAATTTCTGAACTTAATGATGATTTTTCTATTCGAAATAATGAGCTAGGATATTCTCTTGAATATAGGCTCACCAAGTTCTGTCAAAAGAATGCCTATAATGATGAATTGGTTGTGCAATATGAAGGGCCGAAGGACGAACCTATACCTCCTAAGGTTGATCGTGGGGATTTTTTGTCCCATTAAATTTAGCCCTTTTGATTACTTTTGCTTGCCACAAAGAAAGCTTGCTGCCGAACGTAGAGAGTATGAAATGAGTTTTAATGATCTATCTTATTATTATGGCAGTACCTAGATCTATCCTTGCTTTTATGCCTAGCTAGGGGCGTTAAACGATAGCGCTTGTTGGGAGGCAACCCAATTTTATTTTTAGTTTTTTGCTTCTGTTTAGGAATAAATCTTTGATCTAGCCTCTGGTTAGATGTCTTTTTATGTTTTAATTAGTGTTTGTGCCAAGTTAAACCTATAGGATCTTCTTGGATGATAGTTATTTGATCTTGCAGAAAATTCCAGAAACTTTCTGTTCACGAAAATAATTGTTAAAAATCACCAGAACGTGATAAAATATTGATTCCAATTGCTTCTGATCAATAAAAAAAATTGTCTAGGTCTTCCTATTTTGGCTGAATTTTTGGAGTTCCATAAGTTTGCGTTAGTTACAGATTACTACAGACTGTTCTGTTTTTGACAGATTCTGTTTTTCGTGTGTTGTTTGCTTATTTTGATGAATCTATGGCTAGTAAAATAGTTTATAAACCATAGAGAAGTTGGAATACAGTAGGTTTAACACAAATATAAATAAAGAATGAGTTCATTACAGTACCTTGAAGTGTTCTTTTGTTTTCTTTCGCTAACGGAGCTCACGAGATTTTCTGCTGAGTTTTGTGTTGTGAAGTTTTCAAGTTTTGGGTGAAAGATTTGATGGATTATGGAACAAGGAGTGGCAAGAGCCTAAGCTTGGGCATGCCCATGGCACCCCAAGATAATCTAATGACACCCAAAAGCCAAAGCTCGGGGATGCCCCGGAAGGCATCCCCTCTTTTGTCTACTTCCATCGGTAACTTTACTTGGAGCTATATTTTTATTCACCACATGATATGTGTTTTGCTTGGAGCGTCTTGTATGATTTGAGTCTTTGCTTTTTAGTTTACCACAATCATCTTTGCTGTACACACCTTTTGAGAGAGACATACTTGATTCGGAAATTATTAGAATACTCTATGTGCTTCACTTATATCTTTTGAGTTATATAATTTTTGCTCTAGTGCTTCACTTATATCTTTTAGAGCACGGTGGTGGATTTGTTTCATAGAAAATATTGTTCTATCATGCTTCACTTATATTATTTTGAGAGTCCTACAAAACAGCATGGTAGTTTGCTTTAACAATAATAGGCATTCAAGATTAGTAAAGAAAAAAGAAAAATTCTTATGAGTGTGTTGAATACTATGAGAAGTTTGATGCTTGATAATTGTTTTGAGATATGAAGATGGTGATATTAGAGTCATGCTAGTTGAGTAGTTTTGAATTTGAGAAATACTTGTGTTAAAGTTTGTGATTCCCGTATCATGCACGTATGGTGAACCGTTATGTGATGAAGTCGGAGCATGATTTATTTATTGATTGTCTTCCTTATGAGTGGCGGTCGGGGACGAGCGATGGTCTTTTCCTACCTATCTATCCCCCTAGGAGCATGCGCGTAATACTTTGCTTTGATAACTTGTAGATTTTTGCAATAAGTATATGAATTCTTTATGACTAATGTTGAGTCCATGGATTATACGCACTTTTCTTCCTTCCACCATTGCTAGCCTCTCTAATACCGCGCAGTTTTCGCCGGTATCATACACCCACCATATACCTTCCTCAAAACAGCCACCATACCTACCTATTATGGCATTTCCATAGCCATTCCGAGATATATTTCAATGCAACTTACCACCGCTTTGTTTACTATGACACGCTCCATCATTGTCATATTGCTTTGTATGATCATGTAGTTGACATTGTATTTGTGGCAAAGCCACCGTTCATAATTCTTTCATACATGTCACTCTTGATTCATTGCATATCCCGGTACACCGCCGGAGGCATTCACATAGAGTCATATTTTGTTCTAAGTATTGAGTTGTAAGTAAATAAAAGTGTGATGATCATCATTTTTAGAGCATTGTCCCAAGTGAGGAAAGGATGATGGAGACTATGATTCCCCCACAAGTCGGGATGAGACTCCGGACGAAAAAAAAGAGGCCATAAAAAAAGGCCCAAATAAAAAAATGAATGAGAGAAAAAGAGAGAAGGGACAATGTTACTATCCTTTTACCACACTTGTGCTTCAAAGTAGCACCATTATCTTCACGATAGAGAGTCTCCTATGATATCACTTTCATATACTAGTGGGAATTTTTCATTATAGAACTTGGCTTGTATATTCCAATGATGGGCTTCCTCAAAATGCCCTAGGTCTTCGTGAGCAAGCGAGTTGGATGCACACCCACTTAGTTTCTTTTGTTGAGCTTTCATATACTTATAGCTCTAGTGCATCTGTTGCATGGCAATCCCTACTCACTCACATTGATATCTATTGATGGGCATCTCCATAGCCCGTTGATAAGCCTAGTTGATGTGAGACTATCTTCTCCTTTTTGTCTTCTCCACAACCACCATTCTATTCCACATATAGTGCTATGTCCATGGCTCACACTCATGTATTCCGTGAAGATTGAAAAAGTTTGAGAACGTCAAAAGTATGAAACAATTGCTTGGCTTGTCATCGGGGTTGTGCATGATTCAAATATTTTGTGTGGTGAATATAGAGCATAGCCAGACTATATGATTTTGTAGGGATAACTTTCTTATAGAAGGTTAAATCAACAAGATGGGTTCTTGGTTTAACCAAGATCCAAATTTATTTCATAATTTGGGCTCTTGATTTAACCAATAATCTTGTGCTCTTGATTTAACCAAGATCCCCTATACTTGAACGCAATCAATTATAGAAGCATTCAAGAAGGATCATGGCTCCAGTTTGCTAATACTTATTTCTGCAGATAAATTTCAAATTGCTACGTTCTTTCGCATTAAGATTTTGTGCATCCAACCCTGAAAGCGCATGGCAACCTCTGCTTCCCTCTGCGAAGGGCCTATCTTTTACTTTTATCTCTTACCCTTATGCAAGAGTCATGGTGATTTTTCACCTTTTCTTTTTACATTTTATCCTTTGGCAAGCACATTGTGTTGGAAAGATTCTGATATATATATATATATATATATATATATATATATATATATATATCCAATTGGATGTAAGGCATCATGAACTATTATTGTTGACATTACCCTTGAGGTAAAAGGTTGGGAGGCGAATCTATAAGCCCCTATCTTTCTCTGTGTCTGATTAAAACTTTGAACCTATAAATATCGTGTGAGTGTTAGCAATTGTGAAAGACTAAATGATAGTTGAGTATGTGGAGTTTGCTAAATCAAAGCTTTGACATAGACTCTTCCTGAAAATAAGATGAATTGTAACTGTTTGATGACTGATAACACGGTTTGTTAGTTTTCAAGAAAGTTTATGATCTATACTTTAACATGTGAATAGCTTGTTACTTGATCATGAAAAGTTTTATGAGATGAGCTACTGTTATGACATATAATGATGCTAGAAAAAGTGATTGGAACTATCATTGATCAAACTTAAGCACTTGCTAGCATTCACACTTCATAAATTATTTCTTTTATCATTTACCTACTCGAGGACGAGCAGGAATTAAGCTTGGGGATGCTGATACGTCTCCAACGTATCTATAATTTATGAAGTATTCATGCTGTTATATTATCTATCTTGGATGTTTAATGGGCTTTTATATGTTGTTTTATATGATTTTTGGGACTAACCTATTAACCTAGAGCCCAGTGCCAGTTTCTGTTTTCTCCTTGTTTTTGAGTTCTGCAGAAAAGGAATACCAAACGGAGTCCAATTGATGTGCCAATTTTTGATGATTTTTTATGGACCAAAAGAAGACCACGGAGCATCGGAGTTGAGCCAGAAGAGTCCCGGGCTGCCCACGAGGGTGGGGGGCGCGCCAACCCCCCCCCCCCTAGGGCGCGTGGGCCTGCCTCGTGGACAGCTCAGGCACCTCCTTGACGTGATACCGACGCCAAAAATTCCTATAAATACAGAAACCTCAGAAAATTAACCTAGATCAGAAGTTCCGTCGCCGCAAGCCTCTGTAGCCACGAGAAATCAATCTAGGCCCTCTCCGGCACCCTGCCGGAAGGGGGCCATCATCACCGGTGGCCATGGAGGAGTATCCCGGAGAGGCCATCACCGCCATGAAGGCCAAGGATCAGAGGGAGAACCTTTCCCCATCTAGGGGGGAGGCCATGGTGGAGGAATCACAAGGGGGAGAACCTCTCCTCCTCTCTCTTGGTGGCACCGGAGTGCCATTGAGAGGGGAATCATCGCCGCGGTGATCGTCTTCATCAACATCACCATCATCATCACCATCCTCATCTATTTTACGCGGTCCACTCTCCCGCACCCCGCGGTAATCCCTACTTGAACATGGTGCTTTATGCCACATATTATGATCCAATGATGTGTTGCCATCCTATGATGTTTTGAGTAGATATCTTTTGTCCTTGGGTTGATTGATGATCTAGATTGGTACGAGTTGTATGTTTTATTTTGGTGTTGTCCTATTGTGCCCTCCATGTCGCGCAAGCGTGAGGGATTCCCACTGTAGGGTGTTGCAATACGTTCATGATTCGCTTATAGTGGGTTGCTTGAGTGACTGAAGCATAAACCCGAGTAAGGGGGTTGTTGCGTATGGGATAAAGGGGACTTTATATGTTAATGCTATGGCTGGGTTTTACCTTAATGATCCTTAGTAGTTGCGGATGCTTGCTAGAGTTCCAATCATAAGTGCATATGATCCAAGTAGAGAAAGTATGTTAGCTTATGCCTCGCCATCATATGAAATTGCAATGACGACTACCGGTCTTGTTAACAATTGCCTAGGACAATTCCGCACACCGATCCACCATTATTCCACACTCGCTATTTATATTATTTAGTAATATATTCTAACTTTATGATAACAGCACCTACTTTTATATTTTAGATCTCCGATATCATACAAAGTTATCCTCTTCATACCCACAACGTAGTTTTATTTCTCGTTTCTAGTTGGAAGCAAACGTTCGGTGTACGTAGAGTCGTATCAGTGGCAGATAGGGCTTGAGAGAATATTGATCTTACCTTTAGCTCCTTGTGGGTTCGACACTCCATACTTATCACTTCCACCTTTGGAAATTGCTACAATGATTCCTTGCACTTGGGGATTATCAAGCTCTTTTCTGGCGCCGTTGCCGGAGAAATTCCCCGGCAACGGCGCAAGAAAAGAGTCTTGATGACCCACAAGTATAGGGGATCTATCGTAGTCCTTTCGATAAGTAAGAGTATCGAACCCAACGAGGAGCAGAAGGAAATGATAAGCGGTTTTCAACAAGGTATTCTCTGCAAGCACTGAAATTATAGGTAACAGATAGTTTTGGATAAGATAATTGGTAACGAGCAACAAGTAACAAAAGTAAATAAAGTGCAGCAAGGTGGCCCAATCCTTTTTGTAGCAAAGGGCAAGCCTGGACAAACTCTTATATAGAGAAAAGCGCTCCCGAGGACACATGGGAATTATCGTCAAGCTAGTTTTCATCACGTTCATATGATTCGCGTTCGGTACTTTGATAATTTGATATGTGGGTGGATCGGTGCTTGGGTGCTGCCCTTACTTGTACAAGCATCCCACTTATGATTAACCCCTATTGCAAGCATCTGCAACTACAAAATAAGTATTAAGGTAAACCTAACCATAGCATGAAACATGTGGATCCAAATCAGCCCCTTATGAAGCAACGCATAAACTAGGGTTTAAGCTTCTGTCACTCTAGCAACCCATCATCTACTTATTACTTCCCAATGCCTTCCTCTAGGCCCAAATAATGGTGAAGTATCATGTAGTCGACGTTCACATAACACCACTAGAGGAGAGACAACATACATCTCATCAAAATATCGAACGAATACCAAACTCACATGACTACTAATAGCAAGGCTTCTCCCATGTCCTCAGGAACAAACGTAACTACTCACAAAGCATATTCATGTTCATAATCAGAGGGGTATTAATATGCATATAGGATCTGAACATATGATCTTCCACCAAATGAACCAACTAGCATCAACTACAAGGAGTAATCAACACTACTAGCAACCTACAGGTACCAATCCCAGACTTAGAGACAAGAATTGGATACAAGAGATGAACTAGGGTTTGAGAGGAGATGGTGCTAGTGAAGATGTTGATGGAGATTGCCCTCTCCCGATGAGAGGAGCGTTGGTGATGACGATGGCGATGATTTCCCCCTCCCGGAGGGAAGTGTCCCCAGCAGAAAAGCTCTGCCGGAGCCCTAGATTGGTTCCGCCAAGGTTCCGCCTCGTGGCGGCGGAGTCTCGTCCCGAAAGCTTGCTTATGATTTTTTCTTCGGACGAAAGACTTCATATAGCAGAAGATGGGCACCGGAGGGCCAACAGGGGGCCCACGAGGCAGGGGGGCGCGCCCCCCACCCTCGTGGCCAGGGTGTGGGCCCCCTCTGGTATTTCTTCCTCTTAGTATTTTTTATTATTTCCAAAAATAACTTTCATGGAGTTTCAGGACTTTTGGAGTTGTGCAGAATAGGTCTCTAATATTTGCTCCTTTTCCAGCCCAGAATTCCAGGTGTCGGCATTCTCCCTCCTTATGTAAACCTTGTAAAATAAGAGAGAATAGGCATAAGTATTGTGACATAATGTGTAATAACAGCCCATAATGCAATAAATATCGATATAAAAGCATCATGCAAAATGGACGTATCAACTCCCCCAAGCTTAGACCTCGCTTGTCCTCAAGCGGAAGCCGATAACGGTTAATATGTCCACATGTTTAGAGGTAGAGGTGTCGATAAAATAAAATACGGACATGAGGGCATCATGATCATTCTAATAACAGCAACATATATGGATATTGTCATATGATTTCTTATGCTCAAGTAATAATCTATTCACAATGCAAAGTATGAACCAGAAACTTTATTGAGAACCAACAAACTATAATCTCAGTCATTGAAGCAATTGCAATTTATCATAACATCAGAAAGAGTCTATGTCAGAGCTTTTCAGCAAGTCCACATACTCAACTATCATTTAGTCTTTCACAATTGCTAGCACTCACGCAATACCTGTGGTTACAGAGTTTTAATCGGACACAGTGAAAGATAGGGGCTTATAGTTTCGCCTCCCAACCTCTTACCTCAAGGGTAATGTCAACAATAATAGTTCATGCTAACCTACATCTAATTAGATATATATGTCTAGATCTTTCCAACACACTGTGCTTGCAAAAGGATAAAATATAAAAAGGAAAGGTGAAGATCACCATGACTCTTGCATAAGGTAGAAGAAAATACTAAAAGATAGGCCCTTCGCAGAGGGAAGCAGAGGTTGCCATGCGCTTTCAGAGTTGGATGCACAAAATCTTAATGCGAAAGAACGTCACTTTATATTGCCACTTGTGATATGGACCTTTATCATGCAGTCCGTCACTTTTATTTCTTCCACATCACAAGATCGTATAAAGCTTATTTCCCCCACACTAATCAATCATACATATTTAGAGAGCAATTTTTATTGCTTGCACCGATGACAACTTACTTGAAGGATCTTACTCAATCCATAGGTAGATATGGTGGACTCTCATGGCAAAACTGGGTTTAAGGGTTTTTGGAAGCACAAGTAGTATCTCTACTTGGTGCAAAGAATTTGGCTAGCATGAGGGGGAAAGGCAAGCTCAACATGTTGGATGATCCATGACAATATACTTTATTTCAGATATAAGAAAACATAACCCATTACGTTGTCTTCCTTGTCCAACATCAACTCTTTAGCATGTCATATTTTAATGAGTGCTCACAATCATAAAAGATGTCCAAGATAGTATATTTATATGTGAAACCCCTCTTTCTTTATTACTTCCTATTGATTGCAACGATGACCAAAGCTATGTTTGTCAACTCTCAACAACTTTTAATCATCATACTCTTTCTATGTGAAGTCATTACTCTCCATAAGATCAATATGATCTCTTTTTATTTCTTTTTATTCTTTCTCTTTTCTTTTATTCCCTCAAGATCATAGCAAAATAATCAAGCCCTTAACTCAACACTAATCTTTATTATATAGCTCACGGACTCGATTACATAGAGGGATCATAAAGCAAAACTCAAAACTAGACCATACCAAAACTTTTATTCTACTAGATCAAGATAATACTAAAAAGGATAGAACTAAGAAAAACGGTAAAGATAGGAGATGTGGTGGTGATACGATACCGGGGCACCTCCCCCAAGCTTGGCAGTTGCCAAGGGGAGTGCCCATACCCATGTGATTATATCTCCTTCTTCGGAGGTGTTGGTGTGATATTCTTGGCGATGATACTCCTCAGGATACGATTCTCTTCTTCGAGCTTATTGAGTTGCTGCTAGAGATCCATTATCTCCTTACCAAGCTTTCCTGTAACGGCCAAAGCTCCTTGCACCCAAGGGTGTTGCATAGCTGCGGGAGAACAAGTGACACTCTTCTTCATATTTTCATAAGAAAGAAATCTAACATTGGAAGGGATAACCGAGTTTGGAATAGCCGAGCTCTGTAGTTCTCCCATTGTGAATCCAGCTCGGAATCGAGAAGTGACTTCTTGATCCTCCTCCATGGCGTCTATCCTTTACAAATCAGCCTCCATTTCTTCCTCCATTGCTGGCACGAAGTGGTCAACATCGCTATTTGTCCTTGATCTCGGTGCAGGATGAGACACCCGGCTCTCCCCGACTGACTCTTGAGAAGACATCTTGCCCTAATCTGCAGAAGCAACAGCTCGAAACGAAAACAGAGGATATTTGCGTGATACAGGAGTCAAAACCTTCGGGAGATTATATAATGAATTTTTACCGACCAAAATACGTATCGTGCAAGAAAATGGAGTCCGGAGAGCGCACGAGGTGCCCACGAGGCAGGGGGCGCGCCCAGTAGGGTAGGGTGCACCCTCCACCCTCGTGGAGGCCTCGTGTCCTTCCCGGACCGCTTCTTATTTTTCTATTTTTCTAAATATTCCAAAATGAAGAAAAATTGCCATTAGAACTGTTTTGGAGTCGGTTTACTTACTGTACCACATACCTATTCCTTTTCGGAGTCTGAAACGTTCCGGAAAGTGTCCCTTATGTATTCCTCCGGGGTTACGGTTTCAATAACATTGGTTTCGACATTTATAGGATTACCTGAGATGTAATGTTTGATTCTTTTACCGTTTACCACCTTCGGATTTTTGCCTTCGAAGTTGTTGATTTTTATGGCACCGGAATGATAGACCTCCTCGATAACGTAAGGGACTTCCCATTTAGAGAGAAGTTTTCCTGCAAAAACTCTTAAACGAGAGTTGTATAGCAATACATAATCACCTACATTAAACTCACGCTTTTGTATTCTTTTGTCATGCCATCTTTTAACCTTTTCTTTAAACAATTTGGCATTCTCATAAGCCTGGGTTCTCCATTCATCAAGTGAGTTAATGTCAAATAACCTCTTCTCACCGGCAAGTTTGAAATCATAATTGAGCTCTTTAATAGCCCAATAAGCCTTATGTTCTAGTTCGAGAGGTAAGTGACATGCTTTTCCATAAACCATTTTATACGGAGACATACCCATAGGATTTTTATATGCAGTTCTATAGGCCCATAATGCGTCATCATGTTTCTTGGACCAATTCTTTCTAGATCTATTAACAGTCTTTTGCGAAAATTAATTTGAGCTCTCTGTTGCTCAATTCTACTTGACCACTGGACTGCGGGTGATAAGGAGATGCAATTCTATGATTAACATCATACTTAGCAAGCATTTTACGGAAAGCACCATGAATAAAATGTGAACCACCATCAGTCATTAAATATCTAGGGACTCCAATCCTCGGAAAAATAACTTCTTTAAGCATTTTAATAGAAGTGTTATGATCAGCACTACTAGTTGGAATAGCTTCTACCCACTTAGTAACGTAATCAACAGCAACTAAAATATGTGTGTATCCATTAGAGGCAGGAAAAGGTCCCATATAATTAAAGCCCCAAACATCAAATGGTTCAATAACAAGTGAATAATTCATAGGCATTTCTTGACGTCTACTAATATTACCAATTCTTTGACATTCATCACAAGATAAAACAAACTTACGGGCATCCTTGAAGAGAGTAGGCCAATAAAAACCAGATTGCAATACCTTATGTGTTGTTCTATCTCCAGCGTGGTGTCCTCCATAAGCCTCGGAGTGACACTTGCGTAGGATCTGTTCATGTTCATGCTCAGGTACACAACGTCTAATAACACCATCTACTCCTTCTTTATAAAGATGTGGGTCATCCCAAAAGTAATGTCTCAAATCATAGAAAAACTTTTTCTTTTGCTGGTATGTGAAACTAGGTGGTATAAATTTAGCAACAATGTAATTAGCATAATCAGCATACCATGGAGTAGTACGAGAAGCATTTATGACATTTAATTGCTCATCAGGGAAGCTATCATCAATAGGTAGTGGGTCATCAAGAACATTTTCTAACCTAGACAAGTTGTCTGCAACGGGGTTCTCAGCTCCCTTTCTATCAATAATGTGCAAATCAAATTCTTGTAACAAGAGAACCCATCTAATTAGTCTAGGTTTAGCATCTTTCTTTTCCATAAGATATTTAATAGCAGCATGATCAGTGTGAATAGTTACTTTAGAATCAACAATATAAGGTCTGAACTTATCACAAGCAAATACAACTGCTAAGAATTCTTTTTCAGTAGTAGCATAATTTCTCTGAGCATTGTCTAGAGTTTTACTAGCATATTGAATAACATTTAATTTCTTATCAACTCTTTGCCCTAGAATAGCACCTACAGCATAATCACTAGCATCACACATAATTTCAAAGGGTAAATTCCAATCAGGTGGCTGAACAATAGGTGTAGAGATCAATGCTTTCTTAAGTATTTCAAATGCTTCTACACAATCAGGACGGCCCATGCCAAGCATGAGGAGGGCGTGCGCTTTGTTGACGAGGTCCTCCTTCTCGTCGACCGCGGCCTTGCGCCGCGGGGCCTCCATCGCATCGCGCTGGGCGGCGAACTTGGCCGCGGCGGCATTGACCTTGACGACCGCTCTCCGTTCCCTCCTCTTCACCGATTCCACGTCTAACTTGGCGATCTCCTCCGGCGCGCACTCCGACCGCGGCTTCCTTGGCGCCTTGTCCGCCTTCTTCTTCACCTTTCTAGGCGGGTCGACGGCCAGGCCGCCGGAATTCAGCGGGGCGTTGGCCATGGACGAGGGAGGGAGGGGGCGGCGGGAGGGACGTGGGAGGGTTTGGGTAAATGGCGCCAAATGGGGCGTGGGGGGGTTGGTTTCTCCCACCGACAGGCAGGCAAGGGGAGGACAAGCGCGCGCGTCTCGCCCATCCGCGCGCTGTCCGTTTCACCCCAAAACCGGCACAAACTTGGGCCGGGGATGGGTCGAAAGCGGACACAAAACGGACAAAAGTCCGTTTGCGCCCGCGCGCTGGGCCATCTGGTTTGTCCGTTTTACCCCAAACGGACGGGGGCAGACAGGATGGGGTCGCGCGGTGGAGTTGGCCTAAGGGTGCGTTTGGATCCCTTGCTGGTTTACCTCGCTAGGCAAAGCTACCCTTGCCGATGGAGGCTAGCCGATTTGGCTCGCTCACTCAATACAACAAAAAGCTTGCAACCGCTGGCAACAAGGCAAGCTAGCTCAGGAACCAAATCCATCGCTCCCTTGCTTGGCCAGGCTAAGCAAGCGCTTGCCGGATAACCAAACGTTCCCTAAATCTTTAGCCCCGGCAAAGATCTAGTTTCAGATTTCTCTTTTAACTAGGTAATTGCCCGTGCATTCCAACAGGATGCATAACATTCTAGATGACATATCAGGCGACCTTTTTTCTTCTGTTTTTCTCTCCGTTGGTTTAAATGATATAACCATGATAAGACAATACTGGGTTGGAGGTGAAAAATACCAAGGACACATGATAATAAGAAATTTGGTATTTGTTAGGCTCATTGTCTTGGAAATATGCAAAATATAGCTACGACCATTCAAAATTAATCAAATTTTGATTCTCAATGTAGAATCGACATAGCATTAATATGTTGTCTAGAATTTAATTATGTCCAAGATGAGTGCAATAAACCGAACTAAGGAGATGATGTAAACCAAAAGCTAGTTATTTGAAATATAGTTTATTTTTATCGGATATTGACAACCCGCTGCTCACCCTTACAACTGTTGCACTTCCTGGTGCCATGCCCATTTCACTATTCTCATATAGCAGAAGATTTGTATCAATATTGTTCCATCAAATATCATATTCGTGAAGGAAATATGCCCTAGAGGCAATAATAAAGTTATTATTTATTTCCTTATTTCATGATAAATGTTTATTATTCATGCTAGAATTGTATTAACCGGAAACATAATACATGTGTGAATACATAGACAAACAGAGTGTCACCAGTATGCCTCTACTTGACTAGCTCGTTGATCAAAGATGGTTAAGTTTCATAACCATATACATGAGTTGTCATTTGATAAACGGGATCACATCATTAGGAGAATGATGTGATTGACTTGACCCATTCCGTTAGCTTAGCACTTGATCGTTTAGTATGTTGCTATTGCTTTCTTCATGACTTATACATGTTCATATGACTATGAGATTATGCAACTCCCATTTACTGGAGGAACACTTTGTGTGCTACCAAACGTCACAACGTAACTGGGTGATTATAAAGGTGCTCTACAGGTGTCTCCGAAGGTACTTGTTGAGTTGGCGTATTTCGAGATTAGGATTTGTCACTCCGATTGTCGGAGAGGTATCTCTGGGCCCACTCGGTAATACACATCACTATAAGCCTTGAAAGCATTGTAACTAATGAGTTAGTTACGGGATGATGTATTACGGAACGATTAAAGAGACTTGCCGGTAACGAGATTGAACTAGGTATTGAGATACCGACGATCGAACCTCGGGCAAGTAACATATCGATGACAAAGGGAACAACGTATGTTGTTATGTGGTTTGACCGATAAAGATCTTCGTAGAATATGTGGGAGCCAATATGAGCATCCAGGTTCCGCTATTGGTTATTGACCGGAGACGTGTCTCGGTCAGATCTACATAGTTCTCGAACCCGTAGGGTCCGCACGCTTAACGTTCGGTGACGATTTGTATTATGAGTTTATGTGTTTTGATGTACCGAAGGTAGTTCGGAGTCCCGTATGAGATCGGGGACATGACGAGGAGTCTCGAAATGGTCGAGACGTAAAGATCGATATATTGGACGACTATATTCGGATATCGGAAAGGTTCCGAGTGATTTGGGTATTTTTCGGAGTACCGGAGAGTTACGGGAATTCGTATTGGGCCTTAATGGGCCATACGGGAAAGGAGAGAAAGGCCTCAAAAGGTGGCCGCACCCCTCCCCATGGTCTGGTCCGAATTGGACTAGGGAGGGGGGCGCCCCCTTCCTTCCTTCTCCTTTTCCCTTCCCTTTTTCCTATTCCATGTGGGAGGAGGAATCCTACTAGGACTAGGGAGTCCTAGTAGAACTCCACACTTCTGGCGCGCCCTAGGGGCTGGCCGGCCTCCCCTCCTCCATCCTTTATATACGGGGGCAGGGGGCACCTCTAGACACACAAGTTGATTGTTCCAATCCGTGTGCGGTGCCCCCCTCCACTATATTCCACCTCGGTCATATCGTAGTGGTGCTTAGGCGAAGTCCTGCGTCGGTAGACTCATCATCACCGTCATCACGCCGTCGTGCTGACGAAACTCTCCGGCGAAGCTCTGCTGGATCGGAGCTCGCGGGACGTCATCGAGCTAAACGTGTGCTGAACTCGGAGGTGTCATGCGTTCGGTACTTGGATCGGTCGGATCGTGAAGACGTACGACTACATCAACTGCGTTGTGCTAACGCTTCCGCTTTCGGTCTACGAGGGTACGTGGGCAACACTCTCCCCTCTCGTTGCTATGCATCACCATGATCTTGCGTGTGCGTAGGATTTTTTTTGAAATTACTACATTCCCCAACAGTGGTATCAGAGCCAGGTATATGCGTAGATGTTATATGCACGACTAGAACACAAGTGAGTTGTGGGCGATACAAGTCATACTGCTTACCAGCATGTCATTCTTTGATTCGGCGGTATTGTTGGATGAAGCGGCCCGGACCGACATTACGCGTATGCTTACGCGAGACTGGTTCTACCGAAGTGCTTCGGACACAGGTGGCTGGCGGGTGTCAGTTCTCCAACTTTAGTTGAACCGAGTGTGGCTACGCCCAGTCCTTGAGAAGGTTAAAACAACACTAACTTGACGAACTATCGTTGTGGTTTTGATGCGTAGGTAAGAACGGTTCTTGCTCAGCCCGTAGCAGCCACGTAAAACTTGCAACAACAATGTAGAGGACATCTAACTTGTTTTCGCAGGGCATGTTGTGATGTGATATGGTCAAGACGTGATGAGATATAAGTTGTTGTATGAGATGATCATGTTTTGTTGAAGTTATCGGCAACTGGTAGAAGCCTTATGGTTGTCTCTTTATTGCATAAGATGCAAGCGCCAAATAATTGATTTACTTTATCGCTATGCGATAGCAATAGTTGCAAGAGCAATGGTTGGCGGACGACCATGTGCCGACACATTGATATAGATCAAGATGATGGAGATCATGGTGTCATGCCAGTGACGATGGAGATCATGATGATGCTTTGGAGATGGAGATTAAAGGCACAAGATGATGATGGCCATATCATGTCACATATTATGATTGCATGTGATGTTTATCTTTTATGCATCCTATTTTGCTTAGTTCGGCGGTAGCTTTATAAGATGATCCCTTACTAAAATTTCAAGGTATAAGTGTTCTCCCTGAGTATGCACCGTTGCGACAGTTCTTCGTGCTGAGACACCACATGATGATCGGGTGTGATAAGCTCTACGTTCAAATACAATGGGTGCAAGACAGTTTTGCACACGCGGAATACTCAGGTTAAACTTGACGAGCCTAGCATATGCAGATATGGCCTCGGAACACTGAGACCGAAAGGTCGAGCTGAATCATATAGAAGATATGATCAACATAGTGATGTTCACCATTGAAAACTACTCCATCTCACGTGATGATCGGACATGGTTTAGTTTATTTGGATCACGTGATCACTTAGATGATTATAGGGATGTCTATCTAAGTGGGAGTTCTTAAGTAATATGATTAAATTGAACTTTAATTTATCATGAACTTAGTCCTGATAGTATTTGCATAACTATGTTGTAGATCAGTAGCTCGTGATGTTGCTCCCCGTTTATTTTGATATGTTCCTAGAGAAAACTAAGTTGAAAAATGTTAGTAGCAATGATGCGGATTGGATCCATGATCTGAGGATTATCCTCATTGCTGCACAGAAGAATTAAGTCCTTGATGCACCGCTAGGTGACGGACCTATTGCAGGAGCATATGCAGACGTTATGAACGTTTGGCAAAGCTCGGTATGATGACTACTTGATAGTTTAGTGCACCATGCTTTACGGCTTAGAACCGGGACTTCAAAAATGTTTTGAACGCCATGGAGCATATAAGATGTTCCAAGAGTTGAAATTGGTATTTCATACTCATGCCCGTGTCGAGAGGTATGAGACCTCTGACAGTACTTTGCCACAAGATGGAGGAGACTAGCTCAACCAGTGAGCATGTGTTCAGAATGTCTGAGTACTACAATCGCTTGAATCAAGTGGGAGTTAATCTTCCAGATAAGATAGTGATTGACAAAGTTCTCTAGTCACTATCACCAAGTTACTAGAACTTCGTGATGAACTATAATATGCAAGGGATAATGGAAACGATTCCCAAGCTCTTCGTGATGCTGAAATCGACGAAGGTAGAAATCAAGAAAGAGCATGAAGTGTTGATGGTTAACAAGACCACTAGTTTCAAGAAAAGGGCAAAGGGATAGAAGGGGAACTTCAAGAAGAACGGCAAGCAAGTTGCTCGAGTGAAGAAGCCCATGTCTGGACCTAAGCCTGAACCTGAGTGCTTCTACTGCAAAGAGACTGGTCACTGGAAGCGGAACTGCCCCAAGTATTTGGCGGATAAGAAGGATGGCAAAGTGAACAAAGGTATATTTGATATACATATTATTGATGTGTACTTTACTAGTGTTTATAGCAACCCCTCAGTATTTGATACTAGTTCAGTTGCTAAAGATTAGTAACTTGAAACAGGAGTTGCAGAATGAACAGCGACTAGTTAAGGGTGAAGTGGTGATGTGTGTTGGAAGTGGTTCCAAGATTGATATGATCATCATCGCACACTCCCTATACTTTCGGGATTAGTGTTGAGCCTAAATAAATGTTATTTGGTGTTTGCGTTAAGCATTAATATGATTTGATCATGTTTATTGCAATACGGTTATTCATTTAAAGTCAGAGAATAATTGTTGTTCTGTTTACATGAATAAAACCTTCAATGGTCATACACCCAAGGTGAATGGTTTATTAAATCTCGATCGTAGTGATACACATATTCATAATATTGAAGCCAAAAGATGCAAAGTTAATAATGATAGTCCAACTTATTTGTGGCACTGCCGTTTAGGTCATATTGGTGTAAAGCGCATGAAGAAAATCCATGTTGATGGGCTTTTGGAATCACTTGATTATGAATCAGTCGATGCTTGCGAACCATGCCTCATGGGCAAGATGACTAAGACTCCGTTCTCCGGAACAATGGAGCGAGCTACTGACTTATTGGAAATAATACATACCGATGTATGCGGTCCGATGAGTGTTAAGGCTCGCGGCGGGTATCATTCTTTTTTGACCTTCACAGATGATTTGAGCATATATAGGTATATCTGCTTAATGAAACACAAATCTGAAACAGTTGAAAAAGTTCAAAGAATTTCAGAGTGAAGTGGAGAATCATTGTAACAAGAAAATAAAGTTTTTCTGCGATTTGATCGCGGAGACGAATATTTGAGTTACGAGTTTGGTCTTAAATTTAAACAATGTGGAATAGTTTCACAAACTCATGCCACCTGGAACACCACAGCGTAATGGTGTGTCCGAACGTCATAACCGTACTTTATTGGATATAGTGCAATCTATGATGTCTCTTACCGATTTACCACTATCGTTTTGGGGTTATGCATTAGAGACAGCTACATTCACGTTAAATAGGGCACCGTCTAAATCCATTGAGACGACACCGTATGAACTATGGTTTGGCAAGAAACCTAAGCTGTTGTTTCTTAAAGTTTGGGGTTGCGATGCTTATGTGAAAAAGTTTCATCCTGATAAGCTCAAACCCAAATCGGAGAAGTGCGTCTTCATAGGATACCCAAAAGTTACTGTTGGGTACACCTTCTATCACATATCCAAAGGCAAGATGTTCGTTGCTAAGAATGGATCCTTTCTAGAGAAGGAGTTTCTCTCGAAAGAAGTGAGTGGGAGGAAAGTAGAACTTGATAAGGTAATTGTACCTTCTCTCGAATTGGAAAGTAGTTCATCACTGAAATCAGTTCGAGTGATGCTTACACCAATTAGTGAGGAAGTTAATGATGATGATCATGAAGCTTCGGATCAAGTTACTACCGAACCTCGTAGATCAACCAGAGTATGTTCCGCACCAGAGTGGTACGGTAATACTATTCTGGAGTTCATGTTACTTGACCATGACGAACCTACGAACTATGAGGAAGCAATGATGAGCCCAGATTCCGCAAAATGGCTTGAGGCCATGAAATCTGAGATGGGATCCATCTATGAGAACAAAGTGTGGACTTTGATTGACTTGCCCGATGATCGGCAAGCCATAGAAAATAAATGGATCTTCAAGAGGAAGACAGACGCTGATAGTAGTGTTACTATCTACAAAGCTAAACTTGTCGAAAAAAGGTTTTGACAAAGTTCAAGATGTTGACTACGATGAGATTTTCTCACTCGTAGCGATGCTTAAGTCTGTCCGAATCATGTTAGCAAAATGCAACATTTTATGAAATCTGGCAAATGGATGTCAAAAACTACATTCCTTAATGGATTTCTTAAAGAAGAGTTGTATATGATGCAACCAGAAGGTTTTGTCGATCCTAAAGGTGCTAACAAAATGTGCAAGCTCCAGCGATCCATCTATGGACTGGTGCAAGCATCCCGGAGTTGGAATATACGCTTTGATGAATTGATCAAAGTATATAGTTTTATACAGACTTGCGGTGAAGCCTGTATTTACAAGAAAGTGAGTGGGAGCACTGCGGCATTTCTGATAAATATATGTGAATGACATATTGTTGATCGGAAATAATGTAGAACTCTCTGGAAAGCATAAAGGAGTATTTGAAAGGAGTTTTTCAAAGAAATACCTCGGTGAAGCTGCTTACATATTGAGCATCAAGATCTATGGAGATAGATCAAGACGCTTGATAAGTTTTTTTTAATAAGTACATACCTTGACAAGATTTTGAAGTAGTTCAAAATGGGACAGTCAAAGAAAGAGTTCTTGCATGTGTTACATGGTGTGAAATTGAGTAAGACTCAAAGCCCGACCACGACAGAAGATAGAAAGAGAATGAAAGTCATTCCCTATGCCTCAGCCATAGGTTCTATAAAGTATGCCATGCTGTGTACCAGACCTATTGTATACCCTACACCGAATTTGGCAAGGGAGTACAATAGTGATCTAGGAGTAGATCACTGGACAGCGGTCGAAATTATCCTTAGTGGAATAAGGATATGTTTCTCGATTATGGAGGTGACAAAAGATTCGTCGTAAAGGCTGACGTTGATGCAAGTTTTGACACTGGTCCAGATGACTCTAAGTCTCAATCTGGATACATATTGAAAGTGGGAGCAATTAGCTAGAGTAGCTCTGTGCAGAGCATTGTTGACATAGAAATTTGCAAAATACATACGGATCCGAATGTGGCAGACCCGTTGACTAAACTTCTCTCACAAGCAAAACATGATCACACCTTAGTACTCTTTGGGTGTTAATCACTGATACATCTCTGTCGTATCTACTTTTCCAAACACTTTTGCCCTTGTTTTGGACTCTAACTTGCATGATTTGAATGGAACTAACCCAGACTGACACTGTTTTCAGCAGAATTGCCATGGTGTTATTTATGTGCAGAAACAAAAGTTCTCGGAATGACCTGAAACTCCACGGAACTTATTTTTGGAAAATATTAAAAATATTGGCGAAAGAATCAAGGCCAGGGGGCCCACCACCTGTCCACGAGGGTAGGGGCGCGCCTGCCCCCACTGGGCGCGCCCCCCTGCCTCATGGGCCCCCTGGAGGTCCACCGACCTCAACTTCAACTCCATATATTCGTGTTCGGGGAGAAAAATATGAGAGAGAAGGATTCATCGCGTTTTATGATACGGAGCCTCCGCCAAGCCCTAAAACCTCTCGGGAGGGCTGATCTGGAGTCCGTTCGGGGCTCCGGAGAGGGGAATCCGTCGCCATCGTCATCATCAACCATCCTCCATCACCAATTTCATGATGCTCACCGCCGTGCGTGAGTAATTCCATCGTAGGCTTGCTGGACGGTGATGGGTTGGATGAGATTTATCATGTAATCGAGTTAGTTTTGTTAGGGTTTGATCCCTAGTATCCACTATGTTCTGAGATTGATGTTGCTATGACTTTGCTATGCTTAATGCTTGTCACTAGGGCCCGAGTGCCATGATTTCAGATCTGAACCTATTATGTTTTCATGAATATATGTGAGTTCTTGATCCTATCTTGCAAGTCTATAGTCACCTACTATGTGTTATGATCCGGCAACCCCGAAGTGACAATAATCAGGACCACTCCCGGTGATGACCATAATTTGGGGAGTTCATGTATTCACTATGTGTTAATGCTTTGGTCCGGTACTCTATTAAAAGGAGGCCTTAATATCCCTTAGTTTCCGCTAGGACCCCGCTGCCATGGGAGGGTAGGACAAAAGATGTCATGCAACTTCTTTTCCATAAGCACGTATGACTATATTCGGAATACATGCCTACATTACATTGATGAATTGGAGCTAGTTCTGTGTCACCCTATGTTATGATTGTTACATGATGAACCACATCCGGCATAATTCTCCATCACCGATCCAATGCCTACGAGTTTTTCACATATTGTTCTTCGCTTATTTACTTTTTCGTTGCTACTGTTACAATCACTACAAAACCCAAAAATATTACTTTTGCTACTGTTACCGTTACTTCCATATTACTTTGCTACTAAATACTTTGCTGCAGATATTAAGTTATCCAGGTGTGGTTGAATTGACAACTCAACTGCTAATACTTGAGAATATTCTTTGGCTCCCCTTGTGTCGAATCAATAAATTTGGGTTGAATACTCTACCCTCGAAAACTGTTGCGATCCCTTATACTTGTGGGTTAGCAAGACTATTTTCTGGCGCCGTTGCCGGGGAGCATAGCTCTATTCTTTGAGTCACTTGGGATTTATATCTGCTGGACACTATGAGGAACTTGAAAGACGAGAAAACAAAAATTTATCCCTCAACTACGAGGGGAGGTAAGGAACTGCCATCTAGCTCTACACTTGATTCACCTTCTGTTTTGAGTAAGCTTGCGACACCTAAACCTGCTTCTGCTATTAATTCTGATATGTCGCATGTTATTGATGATGCCACTTCTGCTATGCATGATACTTATGATGAAACTACTTCTATGCTTGATACTACTGTGCCACTTGGTGAATTTCTTGATGAACAACTTGCTAGGGCTAGAGAGAATGAAATTAATGAAACTGATAATATTGATGATAGTGATGATGAAGACTCTCCCCCTAATAAATATGAATTGCCTGTTGTGCCTGAGGGCTATATTATGGATGAAGAAACTAAAAGAGACTTTCTTGCTTGCAATGATAGAAGTGATCTTAAGAAACTATTAGCTAAGCTTAAACAAAAAACTCTGAATGCTAGAATGAAATATGATCCTGCTTATGCTACTTCACCTATCTTTGTTACTGATAAGGATTATGAATTCTCTATTGATCCTAATATAATTACTTTGGTTGAGTCTGATCCTTTTTATGGCTATGAATCTGAAACTGTTGTGGCACATCTTACTAAATTAAATGATATAGCCACCCTGTTCACTAATGATTAGAGAACTCGCTACTTTTATATCCTTAAAATATTTCCGTTCTCATTAAAGGGTGATGCTAAGATATGGTTTAATTCTCTTGATCCTGGTTGTGTGCGTAGTCCCCAGGATATGATTTATTACTTCTCTGCTAAATATTTCCCTGCTCATAAGAAACAAGCTGCTTTAAGGGAATATATAATTTTGTGCAAATTGAAGAAGAGAGTCTCCCACAAGCTTGGGGGAGGCTTCTCCAATTACTTAATGCCTTGCCTGATCATCCTCTTAAGAAAAATGAAATACTTGTAATGGACTAACCGATGCTTCCAGAGATTACCTAGAGAGTTGTGTTGGTTCTGTTTTCAGGGAAAGAACACCGGACGAAGCTGAAATTCTATTGAATAATATGTTGACAAATGAAAATAATTGGACACTTCCTGAGCCAACTCCTGAACCTATTCCTAAACCAACTCCGAAGAAGAGGGGTGTTCTATTTCTCAGTCCCAAAGATAAGCAAGAGGCAAAGAAATCTGTGAAAGAAAAGGGTATTAAAGTTGAAGATGTTAAGAATTTACCTCCTATTGAAGAAATACATGGTCTTAATTTACCGCCTGTTGAAGAAATATATGATCTTAATCCATTACCTATTGAAGAAACTCATGGTCTTGATAACCCGACACAGGTAGTAAAGGTAAATTCTCTCTATAGATTTGATAAAGCTGAAATCCCTCCTATTAAGTTTGCTAGCCAATGTTTGGATGAGTTTGATAACTTTATTGTTAAGCAAGAAGATTTTATGCTTATTTTGGTAGGCAATTAAAAGAAAATGCTTATATGATTGAACACTTGGGTGATTATATGTCTAGAGTTAAAGGTGAACCTAAACTCATTAGTAAACATGCTTTTATGGTTACCACTCAAGTAAAACAAGTACTTAAAGCTTAGAATGATTTGCTCAATGAATTAAATAGTAAGAATAATGATTATGTTGTTAGAGTGGCTACTAGAACTGGTAAAATGACTCATGAACCTTTGTATCCTGAAGGCCATCCTAAGAGAATTGAGCAAGATTCTCAGAGAAATAATATTGATGCACCTAGTCCTTCTAAAAAGAAGAAAAAGAAAAGTGATAGGACTTTGCATGCCTCTAGTGAACCTATTTCTGAACCACCTGAGAATCCCAATGATATTTCTATTTCTGATGCTGAAACACAATCCGGTAATGACCATGAACCTAGTGATAATGTTAATGATGATGTTCATGTCGATGCTCAACCTAGTAATGAGAATGATGTAGAAATTGAACCTGCTAATGATCTTGATAACCCACAATCAAAGAATCCACGTTATGATAAGAGAGATTTTGTTGCTAGGAAACACGGTAAAGAAAGGGAACCATGGGTTCAGAAACCCATGCCTTTTCCTCCCAAACCATCCAAGGAAAAGGATGATGAGGATTTTGAGCGCTTTGCTGAAATGATTAGACCTATCTTCTTGCGTATGCATTTGACTGATATGCTCAAAATGAATCCTCATGCTAAGTATATGAAAGATATTGTTACAAATAAAAGAAAGATACTGGAAGCTGAAATTTCCACCATGCTTGCTAATTATACTTTTAAGGGTGGAATACCAAAGAAACTAGGAGATCCAGGAGTACCCACTATACCATGCTCCATTAAAAGAAATTATGTTAAAACTGCTTTGTGTGACCTTGGAGCCGGTGTTAGTGTTATGCCTCTCTCTTTATATCGTAGACTTGATTTGAATAAGTTGACACCTACTGAAATATCTTTGCAAATGGCTGATAAATCAACTGCTATACCTGTCGGTATTTGTGAGGATGTGCCTGTTGTGGTTGCAAACGTTACTATTTTAATAGACTTTGTTATTCTTGATATTCCGAGGACGATAGTATGTCTATTATTCTTGGAAGACCCTTTTTGAATACTGCAGGGGCTGTTATTGATTGCAACAAAGGCAATGTCACTTTTCATGTTAATGGTAATGAGCATACGGTGCACTTTCCGAGGAAACAACCTCAAGTTCATAGTATCAATTCTATTGGAAAAATTCCATCGATTATTTTTGGAGGTTTTGAATTTCCTCTACCTACTGTCAAGAAGAGATATGATATTCTTATTATTGGGGATGTGCATATCCCCGTTGAGGTAACATAGTGTTATTCGAAATTTCTCCGGTTCCATGTTATTCGGAATGAGTTTGTTAACAAGACTTGATCAACCTTGTTAGTGGATTCCTTTTGATGAGCATGGGATGGATGAAATTAGAAGCACAACCTTCTGTACCCTCTCTCTACTTTCTGTTATTTAGTTGGAATAAAGTAAAAATTGTATTTTCTGTCAGTTTTCTGAATTATTCATGCAATATAGAAATACCCCGAAAATAAAAGTTCTCCAAATGCCCCGAAACTGAAATATGATTTTTCTGGAATATTTGAGAATATCTGGCACTGAGAACACAGCAGGGGGAGCAAGCACCTGGCCACGAGGGTCCAGGGCGCGCCCACCCCTACAGGGCGCGCCCCCTGCCTCGTGGGCCCACGGTGGCTCCCCTCCACTTATTCCTGCACCCACACACTTCTTCCTCCCAAAAAAATCACCATCCAGCTCAAGCACGAGTTATAGCTCATTTTGCTACGATTTTCGATCTCCTTGCTCAAAGCACCTCTCACAAAACTGCTTTGGGGGATTGTTCTTTGGTATGTGACTCCTCCATTGGTCCAATTAGTTTTTGTTCTAGTGCTTTATTCATTGCAAATTTGTGCTGCCTAGGTGACCATGTTCTTGAGCTTGCATGTCAAATTTATATGGTTCCAAGTAGTTTGAATGCATGATATAGTCTCTAGGCACTTGTGGGAGTAGTTGCTATCAATTTTGTTGAGCTTGGTTCAATTTTATTTGAAGTTACTAAAAATTTCAGAATTTTTCAGAAAATAATGAAGAGATTTTTGAGGGGCTCATCGAGCCGAAGGTCGAAGGAAAAAGCAAAGTGAAGAAGCAGAGAGGCCCAAATATAATCTGCCTCACACCGCGGAGGCCTCACCGACTTCCTCCGCGACCAACGCGAACAACCAGTATCTCGTTCCGCTGGCGGCCATTCACGCCTACCGGAACCCTACGTCAGCCACATAGCCAGAGCCGGAACCACAATTTGATCCTCCACGGTAGTCTAATTACCAGTGGGATCCGGAGATGATTGCCAACCAGTGGCAATCAGGGGCTTCTTCATCGCAGTATGACCCCAGCTATAACTATGGATATCCGCCAGGACATCCGTGGCAATAAACCAGCTTAGGCCAAAAGCCAAAGCTTGGTGGAGTATGTATTTCTCACCGACATTACATTCATGTTCACACACTCATTGCTAGATGCCGGTGCTCATACTCTTTCATTGTATTATCCATGCTAGTTTATTTTCCTTTTTATGCCTTCTTCTTGTGTGTTTGATAAACCTTAAGAAAACCAAAAAAAATAGTTGTAGCTTTTAGCTAGTTTACCTTCTTGCTGTAGTAGTAATAATTAAAAAGAAAACCCAAAAAGATTTCATGTTCTTCTTTTGCTTGTTGGGAGCTTTCCCGTGTAAATAGTTTTATTTCCTTTCTTTTCTTTGGGGGTCGATAGGAGAAGACCATGATAAAATTGTTGAAGTGGCTCTTATATGCATTATTGTTGATTTAACCAAGAGCCCGTATTGCCTTATCTTCTCCCGTTTATTGAATGCTCGCAGATTCCAGCTTAGTCCAATGCACGTGCACTATTATTATTATTCACATCGTTCGGTCGTGCAAGTGAAAGGCAATTATGACGATATATGATGGACTGACTGAGATGAGAGAAGCTGGTATGAACTCGACCTCTCTTGTTTTTGTAAATATGATTAGTTCATCGTTCCTGGTTCAGCCTATTACGAATAAACATGTTTGCAATGATAATTAGAGATTATAGTTGCTTATGCCATGCTTAATTAGCTAGGAGCTTATAATGGTTTACCTTGCATGCCAACATGCTATTAAAATGGTTGTGATGTGGTATGATGGGGTGGTATCCTCCTTTGAATGATTCAAGTGGCTTGACTTGGCACATGTTCACACATGTAGTTGAAACAAATCAACATAGCCTTCACGATATTTATGTTCATGGTGGATTATATCCTACTCATGCTTGCACTCAATGTTTATTAATTTTAATGCATGTTCATGACTGTTGTCGCTCTCTAGTTGGTCGCTTCCCCGTCTTTTGCTAGCCTTCACTTGTACTAAGCGGGAATACTGCTTGTGCATCCAATCCCTTAAACCCCAAAGTTATTCCATATGAGTCCACTATACCTTCCTATATGCGGTATCTACCTGCCGTTCCAAGTAAATTTGTATGTGCCAAACTCTAAACCTTCAAATGAAATTCTGTTTTGTATGCTCGAATAGCTCATGTATCAACTAGGGCTGTCTGTATCTTCCATGCTAGGCGGGTTATTCTCAAGAGGAGTGGACTCCGCTCCTCACTCACGAGAAAATGGCTCATCACCAGGATGCCCAGTCCCATGCTTTATGCAAATCAAATCAAAATAATTGCAAACAAAACTCCCCCGGGACTGTTGTTAGTTGGAGGCACTCGTTGTTTCGAGCAAGCCATGGATTGATGCTTGTTGGTGGAGGGGGAGTATAAACTTTACCATTCTGTTTGGGAACCGCCTATAATGTGTGTAGCATGGAAGATATCGCCATCTCTTGGTTGTTATGTTGACAATGAAAGTATGCCGCTCAAAATATTATTTATCTCTATTTCAAAATCGAGCTCTGGCACCTCTACAAATCCATGCTTCCCTCTGCGAAGGGCCTATCTATTTACTTTCATGTTGAGTCATCACCCTCTTATTAAAAAGCACCAGCTGGAGAGCACCGCTGTCATTTGCATCCATTACTATTAATTTATATTGGATATGACTATGATTGGATCTCTTTTACCATGAATTACAATGTTTAGTCAGTCCTTGATCTTTAAAGGTGCTCTGCATTTATGTTTTGCGGTCTCAGAAAGGGCTAGCGAGATACCATCTTGTTATATCATATCATGATTGTTTTGAGAAAGTGTTGTCATCCGAGATTTATTATTATTGCTCGCTAGTTGATTATGCCATTGATATGAGTAAACATGAGACCTAAGTGTTATTGTGAATATGGTTAGTCATAATCTTTGCTGAAAACTTGAATGCTGGCTTTACATATTTACAACAACAAGAGCAAACAGAGTTTGTAAAAGTTTTTCTTTATCACTTTCAGTTTATCAACTGAATTGCTTGAGGACAAGCAAAGGTTTAAGCTTGGGTGAGTTGACACGTCTCCGTCGTATCTACTTTTCCAAACACTTTTGCCCTTGTTTTGGACTCTAACTTGCAAGATTTGAATGGAACTAACCCGGACTGACGCTGTTTTCAGCAGAATTGCCATGGTGTTATTTATGTGCAGAAACAAAAGTTCTCAGAATGACCTGAAACTCCACGGAACTTATTTTTGGAAAATATTAAAAATATTGGCGAAAGAATCAAGGCCAGGGGGGCCACCACCTGTCCACGAGGGTGGGGGCACGCCCCCTGCCTCGTGGGCCCCCTGGAGCTCCACCAACCTCAACTCCAACTCCATATATTCGTGTTCGGGGAGAAAAGAATCAGAGAGAAGGATTCATCACGTTTTACGATACGGAGCCGCCGCCAAGCCCTAATACCTCCCGGGAGGGCTGATCTGGAGTCCATTCGGGGCTCCGGAGAGGGGAATCCGTCGCCATCGTCATCATCAACCATCCTCCATCACCAATTTCATGATGCTCACCGCCGTGCGTGAGTAATTCCGTCGTAGGCTTGCTGGACGGTGATGGGTTGGATGAGATTTATCATGTAATCGAGTTAGTTTTATTAGGGTTTGATCCCTAGTATCCACTATGTTCTGAGATTGATGTTGTTATGACTTTGCTATGCTTAATGCTTGTCACTAGGGCCCGAGTGCCATGATTTTAGATCTGAACCTATTATGTTTTCATGAATATATGTGAGTTCTTGATCCTATCTTGCAAGTCTATAGTCACCTACTATGTGTTATGATCCGGCAACCCCGAAGTGAAAATAATCGGGACCACTCCCGGTGATGACCATAGTTTGGGGAGTTCATGTTTTCACTATGTGTTAACGCTTTGGTCTGGTACTCTATTAAAAGGAGGCCTTAATATCCCTTAGTTTCCGCTAGGACCCCGCTGCCACGGGAGGGTAGGACAATAGATGTCATGCAAGTTCTTTTCCATAAGCACGTATGACTATATTCGGAATACATGCCTACATTACATTGATGAATTGGAGCTAGTTCTGTGTCACCCTATGTTATGATTGTTACATGATGAACCGCATCCGGCATAATTCTCCATCACCGATCCAATGCCTACGAGCTTTTCACATATTGTTCTTCGCTTATTTACTTTTCCGTTGCTACTGTTACAATCACTACAAAACTCAAAAATATTACTTTTGCTACCGTTACCGTTACTTCCATATTACTTTGCTACTAAATACTTTGCTACAGATATTAAGTTATCCAGGTGTGGTTGAATTGACAACTCAACTGCTAATACTTGAGAATATTCTTTGGCTCCCCTTGTGTCGAATCAATAAATTTGGGTTGAATACTCTACCCTCGAAAACTGTTGCGATCCCCTATACTTGTGGGTTATCAATCACATAGCGATGTGAACTAGATTATTGACTCTAGTAAACCCTTTGGGTGTTGGTCACATGACGATGTGAACTATGGGTGTTAATCACATGGTGATGTGAACTATTGATGTTAAATCACATGGCAATGTGATCTAGATTATTAACTCTAGTGCAAGTGGGAGACTGAAGGAAATATGCCCTAGAGGCAATAATAAAGTTATTATTTATTTCCTTATTTCATGATAAATGTTTATTATTCATGCTAGAATTGTATTAACCGGAAACATAATACATGTGTGAATACATAGACAAACAGAGTGTCACTAGTATGCCTCTACTTGACTAGCTCGTTGATCAATGATGGTTAAGTTTCATAACCATAGACATGAGTTGTCATTTGATAAATGGGATCACATCATTAGGAGAATGATGTGATTGACTTGACCTATTCCGTTAGCTTAGAACTTGATCGTTCAGTATGTTGCTATTGCTTTCTTCATGACTTATACATGTTCCTATGACTATGAGATTATGCAACTCCCGTTTACCGGAGGAACACTTTGTGTGCTACTGCTAACTCTTGAGCACTGCGTTGGTTTTCCCTTGAAGAGGAAAGGGTGATGCAGCAAAGTAGCGTAAGTATTTCCCTTAGTTTTTGAGAACCAAGGTATCAATCCAGTAGGAGGCCACGCACGAGTCCCTCGCACCTACACAAACAAATAAATCCTCGCAACCAACGCAATAAAGGGGTTGTCAATCCCTTCACGGTCACTTACGAGAGTGAGATCTGATAGATATGATAAGATAATATTTTTGGTAATTTTATGATAAAGATGCAAAGTAAACAAAGCAAAATAAAGACAACGCTAGAAATAACTTGTTGACGGGATGATGGAAAATAGACCCGGGGGCCATAGGTTTCACTAGTGGCTTCTCTCATGAGCATAAGTATTACGGTGGGTGAACAAATTACTATTGAGCAATTGAAAGAATTGAGCATAATTATGAGAATATCTAGGTATGATCATGTATATAGGCATCACGTCCGAGACAAGTAGACCGACTCCTGCCTGCATCTACTACTATTACTCCACACATCGACCGCTATCCAGCATGCATCTAGAGTATTAAGTTCATAAGAACAGAGTAACGCTTTAAGCAAGATGGCATGATGTAGAGGGATAAACTCATGCAATATGATATAAACCCCATCTTGTTATCCTCGATGGCAACAATACAATACGTGCCTTGCTGCCCCTACTGTCACTGGGAAAGGACACCGCAAGATTGAACCCAAAGCTAAGCACTTCTCCTATTGCAAGAAAGATCAATCTAGTAGGCCAAACCAAACTGATAATTCGAAGAGACTTGCAAAGATAACCAATCATACATAAAAGAATTCAGAGAAGATTCAAATATTGTTCATAGATAAACTTGATCATAAACCCACAATTCATCGGTCTCAACAAACACACCGCAAAAGAAGATTACATCGAATAGATCTCCACAAGAGAGGGGGAGAACATTGTATTGAGATCCAAAAAGAGAGAAGAAGCCATCTAGCTAGGACCCGAAGGTCTGAGGTAAACTACTCACACATCATCGGAGAGGCTATGATGTTGATGTAGAAGCCCTCCGTGATCGATGCCCCCTCCGGCGGAGCTCCAAAAAAGGCCCCAAGATGGGATCTCACAGGTACAGAAGGTTGCGGCGGTGGAATTAGGTTTTTGGCTCCGTATCTGGTAGTTTGGGGGTACGTAGGTATATATCGGAGGAAGAAGTACGTCGGTGGAGCAACGTGGGGCCCACGAGGGTGGAGGGCGCGCCCCCCTACCTCGTGCCTTCCTGGTTGATGTCTTGACGTAGGGTCCAAGTCCTCTGGATCACGTTCGTTCCGAAAATCACGTTCCCGAAGGTTTCATTCCGTTTGGACTCCGTTTGATATTCTTTTTCTGCCAAACTCTGAAATAGGCAAAAAACAGCAATTCTGGGCTGGGCCTCCGGTTAATAGGTTAGTCCCAAAAATAATATAAAAGTATATAATAAAGCCCAATAATGTCCAAAACAGAATATAATATAGCATGGAACAATAAAAAATTATAGATACGTTGGAGACGTATCAGCTACCAAACGTCACAACGTAATTGGGTGATTATAAAGGTGCTCTACAGGTGTCTCCGAAGGTACTTGTTGAGTTGGCGTATTTCGAGATCAGGATTTGTCACTCCGATTGTCGGAGAGGTATCTCTAGGCCCACTCGGTAATACACATCACTATAAGCCTTGCAAGCATTGTAACTAATGAGTTAGTTACGGGATGATGTATTACGGAACGAGTAAATAGACTTGTCGGTAACGAGATTGAACTAGGTATTGAGATACCGACGATCGAACCTCGGGCAAGTAACATACCGATGACAAAGGGAACAACGTATGTTGTTATGCGGTTTGACCGATAAAAATCTTCGTAGATTATGTGGGAGCCAATATGAGCATCCAGGTTCCACTATTGGTTATTGATCGGAGACGTGTCTCGGTCATATCTGTTGGGGATCGTTGCAGAAATTAAAAAATTTCTACGCATCACCAAGATCAATCTATGGAGCTTACTAGCAACGAGAGAGGAGTGCATCTTCATACCTTTGAAGATCGCGATGCGGAAGCGTTGCAAGAACGCGGTCGGTGGAGTCGTACACGAAGCGATTCAGATCGTGACCGAATCCGATCTAAGCACCGAAAAACGGTGCCTCCGCGTTCAACACACGTGCAGCCCGGTGACATCTCCCGCGCCTTGATCCAGCAAGGAGAGAGGAAGAGGTTGGGGAAGACTCTGTCCAGCAGCAGCACGACGGCGTGGTGGTGGTGGAGGAGCGTGGCACTCCAGCAGGGCTTCGCCAAGCACTGCGAGAGACGAGGAGGGAGAGGGGTAGGGCTGCGCCAAGAGAGAGGGAGACTCGTATCTCTGGCAGCCCCAAAACCCCCACTATATATAGGGGAAGGGGAGGGGGGCCCTAGATCCATCTAGAGGGGGGGGGCGGTCCCTTGGGGGGCAGCGGCCCCCTTAGGGTTTCCAACTAGGGTGGGGGGCGCCCGCCCCCCGGAGGGACAGCGGCCCCCTAGGGTTTCCAACCCTAGGCGCCTTGGGCCCTTGGGGGCGCACCAGCCCACTAAGGGGCTGGTTCCCACCCAACTACAGCCCATTAGGTCCTTCAGGGCAGGTGGACCCTCCCGGTGGACCCCCGGAACCCCTTCGGTGGTCCCGATACAATACCGATAAACCCCGAAACCTTTCCGGTGACTGAAACTGGACTTCCCATATATAAACACCTCTGGACCATTCCGGAACTCCTCGTGACATCCGGGATCTCATCCAGGACTCCGAACAACATTCGGTAACCACGTACATCTATTCCCTATAACCCTAGCGTCATCGAACCTTAAGTGTGTAGACCCTACGGGTTCGGGAACTATGCAGACATGACCAAGACATCTCTCCGGCCAATAACCAACAGCGGGATCTGGATACCCATGTTGGCTCCCACATGTTCCACGATGATCTCATCGGATGAACCATGATGTCAAGGATTCAATCAATCCCGTATATGATTCCCTTTGTCTACCGATATAGCACTTGCCCGAGATTCGATCGTCGGTATACCGATACCTTGTTCAATCTCGTTACGGCAAGTCTCTTTACTCGTTCCGTAACACATCATCCCGTGACCAACCCCTTAGTCACATTGAGCTCATTACGATGATGTCTTACCGAGTGGGCCCAGAGATACCTCTCCGTCATACGGAGTGACAAATCCCAGTCTCGATTCGTGCCAACCCAACAGATACTTTCGGGGATACCCGTAGTGTACCTTTATAGCCACCCAGTTACGTTGTGATGTTTGGCACACCCAAAGTACCCTTACGGTATCCGGGAGTTGCACAATCTCATGGTCTAAGGAAAAGATACTTGACATTAGAAAAGCTTTAGCAGACGAACTACACGATCTTGTGCTATGCTTAGGATTGGGTCTTGTCCATCACATCATTATCCTAATGATGTGATCCCGTTATCAATGACATCCTATGTCCATGGTTAGGAAACCGTAACCATCTATTGATCAACGAGCTAGTCACCTAGAGGCTCACTAGGAACATGTTCTTGTCTATGTATTCACACATGTATTACGATTTCCGGATAACACAATTATAGCATGAACAATAGACAATTATCATGAACAAGGAAATATAATAATAACCATTTTATTATTGCCTCTAGGGCATATTTCCAACAATATCTACATAGTTCTCGAACCCGTAGGGTCCGCACGCTTAAGTTCGGTGACGATTTGTATTATGAGTTTATGTGTTTTGATGTACCGAAGGTAGTTCAGAGTCCCGGATGAGATCGAGGACATGACGAGGAGTCTCGAAATGGTCGAGACGTAAAGATCGATATATTGGACGACTATATTCGGACATCGGAAAGGTTCCGAGTGATTCGAGTATTTTTCGGAGTACCGGAGAGTTACGGGAATTCGTATTGGGCCTTAATGGGCCATACGGGAAAGGAGAGAAAGGCCTCAAAAGGTGGCCGCACCCCTCCCCATGGTCTGGTCCGAATTGGACTAGGGAGGGGGGCGCCCCCTTCCTTCCTTCTCCTTTTCCCTTCCCTTTTTCCTACTCCATGTGGGAGGAGGAATCCTACTAGGACTAGGGAGTCCTACTAGGACTCCACACTTCTGGTGCGCCCTAGGGGCTGGCCGGCCTCCCCTCCTCCATCCTTTATATACGGGGGCAGGGGGCACCTCTAGACACACAAGTTAATTGTTCCAAGCCGTGTGCGGTGCCCCCCTCCACCATATTCCACCTCGGTCATATCGTAGTGGTGCTTAGGCGAAGCCCTGCGTCGGTAGCATCATCATCACCGTCATCACGCCGTCGTGCTGACGAAACACTCCGGTGAAGCTCTGCTGGATCGGAGCTCGCGGGACGTCATCGAGCTGAACGTGTGCTGAACTCGGAGGTGCCGTGCGTTCGGTACTCTATTAAACGTATGACTACATCAACTGCGTTGTGCTAACGCTTCCGCTTTCGGTCTACGAGGGTACGTGGACAACACTCTCCCCTCTCATTGCTATGCATCACCATGATCTTGTGTGTGCGTAAGAATTTTTTTGAAATTACTACGTTCCCCAACAATTCGTACAACCCTCTTGTATAGTAGCACCCTTTTTAATTATCTCAAGTTGCCTCGTCTCGTCAGAAAATGCATGTGACCGAGCAAAACAACATATATATATATATATATATATATATATATATATATATATATATATATATATATATATATGTACAATTCATATATGCTACTGTTCAAGGAAGATTCGTTGGTGCTCAAGACGGACTAGAACGCGGCCATTGGGAAGGTGTCGCCAAGCCCGCGAGTGTAATGTCCTTGCCTTCGGGGATGAACCCTAGGGATTTTGGACGAGGGTAGGTGGCGACCAAGGGGAGGAAACTTGGGGAAGGAGCAGAAAGGGGAAAACAGAGGAAGGAGACTACTGTTTCATTTCTTAATTTTTCGATGCCTCTCGGCTACACGGCTCGGGCTTATATATGCCGCAGCTCACCCACACACGCTATTACACCCACAAGGCCCACGGCCCACACGCACACCTAGGCCCAACTGCGAAGAGTCATCAGCCACTGGTGCGTTCCTTACCCTGTTCTGCTCCTCTGGTCTCTGCTGTCTCGCCTGATGGAATAGGGGCGATGACAGTGCTCCCCTCTTGAGAAGCTGCTTGTCCCCAAGTAGCTGCCTGTGGAAACCTTTTCTGCAGCGCTTCAGAATCTTCCCAAGTAGCGAATTCTCCTGGCAAATCTGACACTGAATCAGTACCTGAAGCAGAGCTGTATTACCTCGCTTGACTAACCCGCGATCCAGAATTTCTGAGGGAGTGAGCTCTTCAGTGTCTAGTCTTGGCAGCTTCGGCAAGGTTTTGAACACAGGAGTATGATCAGGCACTTGTTGTTTCAGCTGGGAAACGTGAAACACAGGATGGATTTGTGTATCTGAAGGCAGGTCCAACTTATATGATGCTGGTCCAAACTTCTCAAAAATTTGGAAAGGCCCAAAGTATTTAAAAGCCAATTTGGGGCAGGGTCTGTTCACCAGAGAAAGTTGTCCATAGGGTTGTAGTTTGAGGAAAACAAACTCCCCAACTGCAAACTCTCTCATGGATCTGTGCTTATCAGCATGTGCTTTGCATTTTTGCTGAGCTCTCTGAAGATGCAGTTGCAAGTGTTCTGCGTAAGCTTGCCTGTCTTGTAGCCACCGTTGGATGTCAGGAGAAGCATCCTCTGGGGGTCTAAGGAATTGTCCCATATGTGGCTCTTGCCCATATAAAGCTTTGAAAGGAGTGCACCCCAAGGATGAATGATAGGAGGTGTTATACCAGAGCTCTGCCAAAGCCAACCAGTTGTGCCATTTTGTAGGTGAATCATGAACAACATACCTCAAATACATTTCCAAGCACTGGTTCACTCGTTCTGTTTGCCCATCTGTTTGTGGGTGTCTGGCTGTGGACATTTGTAACTTAGGGCCCCAAATAGATAACAGCTCCTTCCAGAAGTGGCTAGTGAATATTGTATCTCTATCTGATGTGATAGTTAATGGCATGCTGTGAAGTTTCACCACCTGCTGCATGAATGCTTGGGCTACAGTAGCAGCTGAATAAGGATGCTTCAAGGGAATGAAGTGGTTGTATTTAGAGTATCTGTCTACTACCACTAGGATGACATTATATCCATTGGATTTAGGCAAACCTTCAATGAAATCCATACTTACATCCTCCCAAGCTCTTGTTGGTATTGGTAAAGGGTTTAGGAGACCTGGGTACTTGCAATTTTCATGTTTTGCTTGTTGACAAATATGGCACTGTTGGACAAAGTTCTGAACATCTTGCTTGATTCCCGTCCAGTGAAACAACTTCTTTACTCTCTGGTATGTGGCCTGAATACCACTGTGCTCTCCAATAGGAGAAGCATGAAATGCTTCAATTAGTTTGGTATGTAAACCTGAGTTAGAGCCCACCCAGACTTTGCCCTTGAATCTGATCAGTCCTTGAGAAAGGGAAAACCCAGGCTCATCTTCCGCAGTGATTGCTAATTTAGTAAGTAGTTCCTGGGCTCTTGTATCTACTGCATAGGAGTTAACCACTTCTTGCAGCCAAACTGGTTGAGCAGTGGATACAGCCTGTACTGCAAATACATGTCCCATTCTCGACAGGGCATCAGGTGCTTTGTTCTCGGTGCCCTTTTTGTATTGAAATTTAAATTGGAGGCCAGGCAATTTAGCCATTGCTTTCTTCTGCAATTCGGTATGGAGCACTTGATCTTCTAAGTTGCACAGACTTTTATGATCAGTTTTGATGACAAATGGCCCTCTGGTTAGGTAGGATCTCCATTTATCTACTACCATCATGATTGCCATGAATTCTTTCTCATATGTTGGTAGCTTCTGATTTTGCACTCCTAGAGCTTTGCTGTAATAGGCCACTGGGTGTCCTTGCCGACTCAACACAGCCCCAATCCCAGTATCGCATGCATCAGTCTCTACTATGAAGGATTTGGAGAAATCTGGTAAGGACAGCACTGGAGTGGACACCATTGCTGTTTTCAACTTGCCAAAAGCATCCTGGGCTTCCTCTGTCCATTGGAATGTCTTAAGCTGCAATAGAGAGTTCAGGGGTTTGGCAAGAATTCCATAATGAGCCACAAATTTTCTATAATAGCCTGTAAGCCCGAGAAATCCCCTCAATTCAGTGAAGTTGGTGGGTTGGGGCCACTGTTCCATGGCCTTGGTTTTCTCAAGATCTGTGGCCACTCCCTTGTCAGAGATTATATGTCCCAGGTAGCTCAATTGTTATGTAGCAAAGCAGCATTTGCTCATTTTTGCATATAGTTGATTTTCTCTCAAACTCTAGAGCACTTGTCTTAAGTGTTCTTCATGCTCCTCTAGTGTTTCACTGAACACCAATATATCATCCATAAAAATGAGTACAAACTTTTGAGCATATTTTTTGAAAATTATATTCATCAGACACTGGAAAGTAGCAGGCGCATTTGTCAGCCCAAAGGGCATTACTCTGAACTGATATTTCCCATGATGAGTTTTGAAGGCAGTCTTTTCTTCATCAGTTTCCACCATTCGGATTTAATGATAACCAGACCTTAAATCCAATTTAGAGAACCACTTGGCCCCAGCAATTTCATCTAACAGCTCATCCACCACAGGCATTGGAAATGTGTTCTTCACTGTTAGTGTGTTCAGCCTTCTGTAATCCACACAGAACCTCCAAGTCCCATCCTTCTTCCTTACTAACAAGACTGGGGAAGCAAAAGGAGACATACTAGGTGTGATGAGACCAGCAGCTAGCATCTCATTTACTTGCTTTTCTATTTCATCCTTCTGCTGTGGGTTATACCTGTAAGGTCTGACATTAACTGGTGCACTGCCAGGTAAAAGAGATATGGCATGGTCAAATTCCCTATGTGGTGGTAACTGCTTTGGGTCCTCAAACACATCAGCAAAATCTTTCAAAGTTGTTGAAATGCAGGCTGGCACTTCATGATTCTCGGTGTGCAAAGTTGGAGAGACAACTGCAGTCAAATAGCATTCCCTTTTTGCCATTTGAGCATTTGTTCCACAGTGATAGCTTGAACCTCGGTTTGTTGTTTCTCCACAATGCCCTGCAACCTGATCTGTTGTCCATTTCTGTCAAACTGTAGCCACTTCTCTTCCCAATGACAGACCATAGCTCCCCACTGGGCCAAACAATCCATTCCTAGAATAGCATCATACCCTCCCAAGTCCACCACCTTCATATCAGGAGTGAAGGTGTGTCCATTAATCCACCAGGGTAAGCCCACCATCTCAGTTTCACACTGAAGCTGCTCCCCATTTGCTACATTGACTTGTAGGGCCTTATCAAGCATAGTGGCTTTGTGTTTCAGTTTGTCCGCTAATTGCCTGTCAATGAATGTGTGAGAGCTCCCGGAGTCCACTAGTAACAACATGACTTTGTTCTCTACAAGTGCTCTCAGCCTGATAGTTTTAGTGTTTGCAGACCCTGATATGGCATTAACTGACAGATAAGCAGCCACTTCCTCTACTGCTTCTTCAGCCGCAATGGCATTTAGAATGTCATCTGTAAGCTGCCCTTCAATTTCCTGAGCCTCCAAAGCCTTGAGCTGTAAAGGTGGTTTGTTTGCACATACATGACCTTGACTGTATTTTTCACCACAGCTATAGCAAAGCCCATTTGCCCTACGGAACTCCTTGAGTTGCTTTGCTCTCCACAAGTCTCCTGCTGCAAATTGAGGCCGAGAGGAATTTTCCTGACGAGGTGCAGTGAATTTGCTTTGTCCAAACTGCTTCTGAACTTTGTGGTGCTGCATTTTCTGTCGTTCTAGGACGGCCTCCTGTACCAGTGCATACTCAGCCGCTAGGACTACCGACTGGGGTAACTGAATTTCCACTACTGCTCTTATTTCCTCCTTCAATCCCAACACAAATTGAGTCACCAGCATTGTTTCACTGATGCTCGCATCATATAACCGGACCTGATACACAAGCTGATTGAACATGGTGCGGTATTGGTGCACAGACTCTTCCTGTTTCAGCAACAGTAGTTCCTTCAAACAGTTGCGGTGCACATTGAGGTCGAACTCCTGCAGTATTGCTTTTCTGAACCATGGCCAATCTGCACAGCCATCTGTGTGTTTGGACGCCTGGTACCAGTGTGTCGCGTTACCTTGCAGGTGCAGAGAGGCCGACATAAGTTTAAAGCCATCAGGGATCTGGTACAATTGGAAGTACACTTCACAATTGTCCAGCCACATACGAACTCCCTCTCCATCGAAGCGTGGAAACTCCATCTTCGGCATCCATGGTCGCTTAGAGTTCTGTTCGTCAGGAAGGCGCGGTGATGGCGGTGCTCTGCTCGGGTCGCATGGTCGACGAAGTGGCGGTGGCACCTGGGCGGCTGAAGAAGCTGCTGCCGCAGCTTGAGCTGCTGTCGGAGACGCTGCAAAACAGCCTGGTTACGCCAATCGATCCAGATCCGTATCCTGAGTGTTGTGCGATTCCTTAATTGCGCGCGCTACATGGACTTGCTCCTGATGGATCTCCCCAATTGATGTGACCGAGAGATCTACCTTGGTTTGAACCTGATCCAGGCGCTGGACTTGCTCTGCAAACTTCGCGTCCAGATTGTCGAGCCGCGCACTGATCTCGTCGATGCGCGCCACGCGCTCGCCAATTCCCTTCGGAGCAGACAGCTCCTTCAGCACCCGCTCTTCGAAGGCCGACATTGTTGCGATCAGATGCTTCGTCTGCGCGCTTGGCTTGAATGGAGCCGTCGTCACCCTCTCTGAACCAGACCAACGCCGATCTCGGATTTACAGGCGACCGCCGAAGCAGCTGCACAACCGATCGGTCGATGTTACAGTCTGATCTTGAGGAAGCGGGGTCAGCGGATCGAACAAGGCAAATCTGATACCAATTGTAATGTCCTTGCCTTCGGGGATGAACCCTAGGGATTTTGGACGAGAGTAGGTGGCGACCAAGGGGAGGAAACTTGGGGAAGGAGCAAAAAGGGGAAAACAGAGGAAGGATACTACTGTTTCATTTCTTAATTTTTCGATGCCTCTCGGCTACACGGCTCGGACTTATATATGCCGCAGCTCACCCACACACGCTATTACACCCACAAGGCCCACGACCCACACGCACACCTAGGCCCAACTGGGAAGAGTCATCAGCCACTGGTGCGTTCCTTGCCCTGTTCTGCTCCTCTGGTCTCTGCTGTCTCGCCTGATGGAATAGGGGCGATGACAGCGAGGGAAAATTGCACTGGATCGGATTGATGCGTAGAGAGGAAAGAAGAGAGATCTTCCTGATGATCCTATAGATAGGAGCAGTAGCGGAACCAGCATCACACAACGTCCCAGGCAAGCCTTCTATCTACAGTGTGCTATAGTGATCTACAGTGCAATTTGTGCTACAGTCAACGAAGGATCTCTCCAGCACACCCCAGGCGAAGGCCCTGCCTGCCTGGGGCCTGAAACCGCCTCTGAATAGGAGAGTATTATGGACCGTGATTGACAAAGAAGAGATTACCAAAGAAGAGATTTATGATGGGGTGAAGAAAGGAATGTAAATTATGGTGGTTGAATGATAGTGTGAAAAAATGAATGAAAATTAAGGTGATTAAGGTCCTGTTCGGAACTTGCCCGCTCCGCGGAGTTGGGGAGCTGGGTTTTGGCAGCTCCATAAAATTAAGCTAAAGTTTGGTCCACTCCCGGAGCAGAGTTAAACGAGCCGAGAGAAACCAAACACAGCCTAAATCACTACTTGCCTAGTGGGATAACTTACCTTACGGATAAAGCGTGGACCAATAAAAATCGATGGAGTGTGTCCTTCAAAAACCGATGAAGTGAAGGGCTGGACGAATGATTGAAGTGCAACGGTTTTTTACGGGAGAGGAAATCTTTTTTTAGGCAGTAGAGATAGAGATTAGGTAGTAGAGATAATCTTGGCCATCACGATTGACGGTGTAGTCCTCCCGTTACAGCAAACACGTTGCATTCCCTTTTTTCATGCCAAAAGATAAAGAAATGATGAAAACGTAGCTGTTATAGGCAAAAACTATAAATTTGACCTGTAGACGAAAGGAATTCACAAAATGAACTGTTCTTGAAAAAATTTAACTCCGCTGACCCTTTTATGTAGCGCCCGATAGCAAGGCGTCACACTACACTGTGCAGCGCTTGACTGACAGACGCTACATACCTAACCAGCATCGAACCTCGAATTGTCTAAAAATTCTAAGTTAATGTGCAACGCCTAAGCGCCTAGGCGCTACACTGATATATCCAGTTAATTAAAAGGATTCGCATTTAGCAGCACGAACGATTCAAACAAGCACACGACACTCATGCATGCAGTATGTTGCTGTAGGCCCTACGAGGCTGTGGCCACGCATGCACGCACACGGCATGCATGCACGTGATTTGGTGATCCGTACGTTGCGTGTAGTGCGTCCATACACAATCTATATCGTATAGTGTAGCGCCTAGCTTTTAGGCGTTGCACATTGACTTAGGAATTTTCAGCCAGTCCGAGGTGTGACATAGGGTAGGCGTGTAGCGCCTGTTAGTCAGGCGCTGCACAGTATAGTGTGACGCCTAGCTGTCGGGCGTTACACGAAAGAGTCAGCGAAGTGAAATTTTTTCAAGAACAGTTCACTTTGTGAATTCATTTCGTCTATAGGTCAAATTTATAGTTTTTGCCGCTGCTACATCATATACTTTTTCCTTTTCTTTTTCGATTACAGTTTTCGTAACTTGTTCCAAATTCTTTAATTGTACTGTATGTGATAGGGTGCATCAGCCATTATGGCATTTCCCTCGAAAAAAAACACTTAATACTACAAGTACGCCAGGAGAAGCGACCGCACACTACATCACTGTCTAGTGTCTACCAGTACATCTCCGCTCGTCTGTTCGTCGAACAGATAAGCACAGAATCCGAAGAGAGCGGCGGGTGGTTGGCAGATGGCTGCGGCGGAGCCGTCGGGGTCGAGCCAGCCGGGTGCTCCAGGAAGGTGGTCTCTTCACGGGAAGACGGCTCTCGTCACCGGCGGCACCCGCGGGATCGGGTACCCCTCGGACACCTCTCTCTCTTCCCCAGCAGCGCCCCAAACCCCGAGAGATCCCCTCGATGGCCGGCCTGAGGAGCTCGTGTGATGCGCAGGCGTGCGGTGGTGGAGGAACTTGCGGCGCTGGGGGTGGCCGTGCACACCTGCTCCCGGAAGGAGGCGGAGCTGGGCGAGCGCCTCAAGGAGTGGGAGGCCAGGGGCTTCCGCGTCACAACCTCCGTCTGCGACCTCTCCGTCCGGGAGCAGCGGGAGCGCCTGATTGCCGACGTCGCCGAACGCTTCGGCGGCAAGCTCAACATCCTCGTGAGTTGGAACCAATCGCATCTTCATTTCTCTTCTTTCTCGTTCCTAGTATGATCCTACCCGTCAGAAATGCAGTACTGTATTATTGATTTTTTCTCTGGGAAATACCAGCCTGCTGTAAGTTGCAGTTAAGCACACACACACGTACTAGTTGAAATTCACCCCCTAAAATGCCCATGAACTATTCCCCATCCTACAACTGAAACAGTATTAGTGGAGATAAATGAAGCACGGAACATGGCAAACCAAACACGGAGCCCTTCGGAAAGTCAAGTACTAAACCCACTGGTCCGTGCAATTGCCCGATGTAGCTTGCGAGCTACTCCCTCCGTTCCAAAATAGATGACTCAACTTTGTACTAACTTTGTACTAACTTTGTACTAACTTTAGTACAAAGTTGGGTCATCTATTTTGGAACGGAGGGAGTACATTGACTCTCACCTGGCCACCTCTCACTATCAATCATGTCTGTGTGTTTATTTATGGAGCTTTCTTCACTTTCAGCATCATGTGTTTGAGTTGATGTGTCTTTTCTCTCATTGAAGTGAATATGTTGATTTCACAAAAACGTGCTGCAGACAGACATTCCCAATGAAATGATGTTTCTTATCTTAATAATTCTGCATAAAACAGTCGAATTCAAGATCTGAAAATTTGTAAACACGAGGTTGAATGAAATGTGTTGATGGCTGTACAACTATTACCACAGGTGCGAAAGCTGATGTTTAACTTTTGGTTCGTTGGAGAAGTTTGCTAAATCTCATAGGTCAATATTTTCCTTTGATGGTCTGAATAGATGGATCTTGATAAACCTTGGGCGGGCAACACGGTGCCGTTCAATCGGGCCCTCTTCAGTGCCACGACTTTGGTAACCCTGGGAGACGACCAGACAGCCAAGTTCTTGGAATCTAGATCGCTTCCTGGGAAGGTGGTGGTGGAGATTGTGCCATTGCTATAGTAGTAGGGTGAGATTCAAGAATAGCAAGGTTCACTGTGCTCTTGACAGAAACAAGTGGATTGAACCAATGCAGGGTGGAAAATAAATCAGCTGAGTATGTCGCGATGGATTGTAGCTTCTCCAAGCAGGTGTGGAAGTAGGTGGCGGCCTGGTCCAATCTTGAGCAGCTGACTCAGACAGGTACCATCCAGGGCAGGTTAGCTGACTGGTGGAGCAGCGGCCCAAAGTTTATCCGGATAGACATCATTTCTTAGATGGAGTGGTCTCATATTCGGTGTTGAGCAGTGAATGCGTGAGCACTTACCTTCTAGCGCGTTGTTTCCGATGATAATAACTAGCGTTTAGGTTCTTTGCTTCTCTAGTCGACCAAAATGGTTTTGTCGCTTGTTACATATGTGCGTTGTAAAACTGAACTGTTTTCTAATTGAGTGGGCAGTGGCCCTGTTGTCCTTTACGGGGAAATAACATTTTCCTTGGAGATCTGCATTTTATTCAAATATAGCGCATTCTACCAAAATCCGGGTTTTGTCAGAGTACAGGACTGCAGGGTGCCCCTGCAAGATGAACTGTTTGTTGGATCTCCGTTTTAATTTCCCATGTGTTTTGCAGTGTTGATTCCATAACTTGAGTGCTTGTGTAGATTTGTGCTGTCTTCTTTCACTTGGTCTTTAAGGTAAACATTGGAGCAACAAACATAAGGAAACCAACTACTGAATGTCCTGTAGAAGTTTAGTCACTCTTTTTATGCGAGAAATGTTTACTCTCTTTGAGGGCCACTTACCTTGGATCTGCATATTGTTTGTGCCAATTTGCTCTGACTTTCTTCATTTCCTCTTTAAGGTAAACAATGTGGGGACAAACATAAGGAAGCCAACTACTGAATTTTCCGCTGAAGATTACTCTTTTTTGATGGCCACTAATCTTGAATCTGCATATCATCTTTGCCAACTTGCACATCCTCTTCTAAAAGCATCTGGTTTGGGCAGCATTGTTTTCATATCATCTGTCTGTGGATTAGTAGCCGTATTTAGCGGTACTCTATATGCCATGACTAAAGGTAACTACTGTAGCTCACTACCCGCCCGTGACTTTGACTTCCTGAGCATCTACTATGATTTTTCAGACATCTACTATGCGTAACTAGCTACTGGTTTTGTTCAGGTGCCATCAACCAGTTAACCAAGAACCTAGCATGTGAATGGGCAAAAGATGGCATAAGAACAAACTCTGTTGCTCCATGGTACATAACGACTTCGCTTACAGAAGGAGTAAGGGTCTCAATTTGATTATTCCTCTCAAGTCTATACAGTAATTTGGAACATATTATGAATCATGATTGTGACGTAGTATGCAGACTATAGCAACTCTAACTGCGTCGTGGTTATCCTTCTTACCTGTTTGACTTGAGGACTAATTATGCATTATTCTATTGCTTTCTTCCATATATGTGTTTTAACTGCATTATTTTTCTTGAGAGCATTGCTGCGCAACCTGTGCTTAGTTATAGTGATATGATTATGTCGTTGCGTATCTGAACAGAGCAAGTTGACTCATTTATGATACTAAACATGTTTTAGTATCAGTTCTTGATGAAATTAGCGCAAAAAGTATGCTTCTACTTATATTCAAATTACATGTAGGGTAGCAAAATCATGTTGATATCAGCCTATACATTCCATCTACTATCAGAGAATGAACAAAGTGCATGTTTTAGGACCAGTCGATAGAAATTATCGCAAAAAGTATGCTTATACTTATATTCAAATTACATTTAGGGTAGCAAAAGTCATGTTGGTTTCAGCCTGTACCGTCATTACTATCAGAGAACAAACACAGTGCAGCTGTTTGGTTATTAGTATTATCTTATTTCACAATGATTATAATTAGTATACCTTAGCTCTTGACGTATTAGGTTCCCACATCACAAGATGGTAGCGGGGAGCAGGTGTATCATGTATCTACTTCCGCTAATCCATAATAAGTATACCCAGGAAGGATTGCTGAAAGGGAGGGTCAATCATGCACGGTTAGGATTAAAACTGTTAAGTAGGGTAAAATAACCCAAATGATCAGTGCCACATGTCAGGTGTGTGGCACTCCGGCCCTGAAGTTTTTCAATGGCAATTCCTGTCACGCAAGGATGGCAATTTCTAGTGACACACGGCAAGTTTCTTGCCATGCTTGGCAACTAAAGTTGCCATTCTCGCGTCACTAAACCTGCCGTAGAAAACGTTCGAAGTTGCCATGTGCTCGTACCTGACGTTCGCTACTTATCAGGGTCCTAAAATTATGATGCCGACCAATATACAGCCATGCCTGCAGCAATTCAGAAAATGAGAGTTTAATGTTAGGATCCTGAATTCCTTCTCTTGATTTGGGCGTGCTGTCCTTGTGTGGTGGCCATGCTAAAGTTGGGATCCTGAATTCCTGCTGAAGATTGCCTGGTACACTGAATATATAAGCCACCTAACTGTGTGTTGATAATTGCTATAGCTAACCGTGGTACACATAACATAAATGTCCACAAATTTGAGAGCTAGCAGTAGTGTCCAACTGAAACTAGCTAAGCCACACTCTGTTTTCTCTCCTTCCCTATTTTTCTGTGGGCAGCTCCAGTTCCTCACACCTTAAATATGCTCTTAATTTTATTAGAACTGATGCCATTCATGGTCATTTGTACATGTGTATAGAAGCACTTCAAAACTACATTGTATTATTCTCAAAATTTCTTCTTAGTCCTATAGTAGTAAACATAGAAAAAATATATTATATTGCAGCCACATGTTGAAGCTTCTTTTGTGCAAGAACAATTGCTTATGAACTCTTGTAGTTAGCGCATCTGCCCGTACTCGGTGCATGGGGCGGGGCCCTATCATGTAACCTCTTGGAAAATGGTAACTCTGATCCCTGAAGCTCTGCTATTGTTTGTGGTGCAGCTTTTGGCTAACAAGGAATTTGAGGCCTCCGTTGTGAGTCGAACTCCACTGGGGCGTGTCGGAGAACCAGGAGAGGTATCATCGCTGGTTGCTTTTCTTTGCATGCCTGGTTCCACTTACATAACAGGCCAGACGATCTCAGTGGACGGAGGTATGACTGTCAATGGGCTCTATCCAGCTTGAAGACTACCAAGGAAGAGGCCATATTTCGCTTTGTTGCCCAGGAGCCCAGTCATATCTTGTGTTCTTGGCAACCAAAATAAATATTCCTGTAAAACCGAGGTCATCTTGAATCTAGACTCCACGAGTATTCGCCATTGTTCAGATCAGCCATGTGAAGAAAGTTGTGGTCAGAATTGTGCGTATCATTTCTCAGTGTGGTGAACTCTTTTTCGGTTTATTAAGCAATTGCCTTGCTGTTGGATTGATTTTTCTGTAGCAGGGCATGTTGAAATTCATACCCTCTTCCATCTAGTACAACAGCCATCATGCCTGCTCACAATGCTGGAAGGCAAAGTCAGATGAGAATCAGATGCAGCAGAAGTTGGGAAATGCTCCCACTGTGCGGCATCAAAAGCATCAAAACGTTATCATTTGCATGCAAAGTTGGTGTGACAAGGTCAGATTGCTGCTATTGTTTTGCACCCACCATTAGCACAGCCAAATATAGTGTTCTTCCATGTTCTACTAGTGGATGGGGCGCGCCTCTTGTGCGGTCCTTTGCGCACTTGTCTTGGCGGTGTAGTTGTGAATGTGCATATGCGTGCTAGAGTAGCTAAGTTGTTAATATATGAATAGAGTTAAACAAGCTTAGCAGGATAATGTTCAATCATCAGGCATAGCAAGGTAATAGGGCCATATTATGAGATAGGTGATAGTCTTACAAGGTGGATGATAGAGCACATTATTGAATTGAAATCAAAGCCTAACATGCTCCAAAAGACACGTGGTCTCCAAAAGAGAAGCAGAGTCTTTGCAGAACTTGCCTCAGGTCGCACATCATATCGAACCCCAGCGTGAGACACCACACCGCCTTCTCCGCCGCCGACATGGCTATCGCCCATCGTGCCTGTGAAATCCAAGAGCTGAGATTGGGCTGCAAGCTGTCTTCACATTTTTCTGCATGGGCAAGAAAGGAATAAAATGCCAAATTCACAAATCTGATATAGGTAATCAAGACAAAATAACCATATTAAATATAGTGATAGTTTATAGAAGCGACAAGCTACTACGATGCAGATTTATGGGCAATGCTCTCCATATCTAGACTGCCACTCCAGATTTATGGGCAATGCTCTCCATATCTAGACTGCCACTCCAGGCTACAGAGTATGTTGCGATATGTTTCACATGTTACTGTTTTTATCTTAGCTAAAAAGAGAGATAAATATACCATTTGACGCGGAGCATACTACTGTGTAGTTTCACATGGTATGTGACCTTAAATTGCTCCTGAAAATGACATAAAAAGCATCAAGAAAAATTTGAATGATTGAAGTGTAAAGAAATCGAAAGCAGCATGGGTGTTCAAGTTATGTAGTTTACCAAATGGTATCGTCGCTCAACAAAAGTCTAAAGAGCAAGAATGCATAAACAACCAACCATACTGCACATGCACAACTCATGAATATGAATCGGCCATACATAAATTTTTTCAGAGTTCCCATGTCATTAATGTAAGCTAACCTAATACTGGAATTGGATCAAAACAACTATTTCACCAGGGCACAATTACTACATAAAATGATGTCTCGCCACTTGACTATGCAAACCTCATATTCCATAATACCACTCAGAATTGATGCAAACAGATAAAGTAGCCAAGTACATTAGGACTTAGTCTCGCTATGTTTTGAAACCAATATATAGGTCATTTTACTAAAATCTATCAGGTCTTCTAGACACCCAATGAACCATAATGCCTGAAATTAAATACGGCAGCAAAGGCGAGCACAACAAGCAGTGCAGGAGCATCAAGCAAAGTTAGAAAATATATTTCTGTAAGTAGTTGAAGATACAACACCATATGAGAGTGGAAAATGCAATCAATATGCTAACTGTATATGAGTACAGAACAGTTTATAGACATTGTATTTTGTGACCACATATGAATCTGTTAGGTGGCAAGATGCTACGTATTATTAGTTAAATTTCAGTGGTACCTGAAATAGTCATACGTGGAGCTGTAGCAGGATTCAGTATGTTTAGCAACGACGAGACCATTAAGTAGCCAACTTATAGATAATCCCCTCTTGTAAGATGTATAGATAAGCACCAGCAAATGATGTTGGTACAACTGCATAACTGTAGTTACCCTAGGACAAAAGGACGCATCATGAAAGGAATAACATATACACAATTGGTCTGCTGCCGTGTTATGTGCTAAACAATACCTGCTCGTCGATGATGACCATGTGTATGAGCTTGATAGGATCGCTCTCTAAACCGTTGTGAAAATGCCTAAGCCGAGACACCCGGACACATACCATTTGAATTTGGTCTTCCACAACATAGATCAGTAAGGGTGATAGAAGCCATCTGACAAAAGATACAGTGAATAGCAGCTATCCGCTTAGGTAAACATTCAGGGTAATAAAACAATAAATGAAAAATGTACCGACTTCAAAAGATAAAACCATGACTGTATGAAAATTGTACTTATCCTAAAAGATATAAATCATGTCTCCTATGAAATGTGTTGGTCCCTGGCACAAACATACCTTTGTTCTGGAAGGAAAAAAATAATTATCTTATTAAGTTCTTGAATTTGCATATATCTTTTCTATAAATATAGTGTTAGCTGAGGCAATCTTTTTCCTTACATGAACTTTGGTAAGGCAAGGCAGGTATTCCCTTCTAATTCATAGGTTCCCATTCAAACATTTATGTAACTGAACCACATCTGATATCTTCAAACCACACACTTCCTGAAGTTGCAATTATAGAAGCACTTGCATCATAAGTGGATACTGGCAAGCATGGCAAAGCAGACATATAATTTAAATCAAACATTTCCATATCTATTAAAATGGTGCTTCTCATCACATAGCAGAAATAAATTGTCCATTGTCTTTGGGGTTTGTCTAGGGCACATCTAGATGTGCCCTAGTTATTGCACATCTAAGTCACTCAATCAAGCATAAGAAGGAAAAGAAAAAGGGAAAAGAAAATATTCACACGAATCTCCACGTAAGATCAATGACTTAAGACTTAGATGTGCAATACTTATGGCACATCTAGATGTGCTTTAGCAAAACTGGTTTGGGGTATATTTCTGTTAGAAGTATATATAGTATGCTTCATCAATTCTTAGAACCTAAGCTAGGCTTGTTATTTATTCCCTCCGTAAACTAATATAAGAGTGTTTAGATCACTATTTTAGTAATTATTCCAACTCAAGACATCTATACCAATATAAAAAGACCCAAAGGGGCAGATCCAATTAATCTCGGTCATCAAATCATGTCAATCCAACGACCTAGACTGCTTCAATGTCGAGTGCTCAACACGTTTAGCATGCAGTTAATTTCATGCCAAATATAGTGCTAATCGCATAATAACATGCAAATAATATCCTACTTAATATCCGCATGCCCTTAATAAACTTCCAAATTAACATGCATTGCACGTACACATTGACTAGTAAAATAAACAAGCTTTCCTATATGGGGACTGTTATTTCCTAACTGCAAGTATTTAGCGTCATTGACAGAACTGACAGTCTCCTTAGTCACAGAAATCAGCACATATGTAAATAATGGATCTAGATTAATAAACACTGCAAAATAGGATGAAGCATAGGCAGGTAAACAAAATTAAGCAAGGCAACAAATCTCTCACCTGGAAAGAGGACAGCAGGCCTAGCCTCTCTCAGGTACAATACAAGAGAAATGAGGGTTAACTAGAAAGGGGATTAAAGAAAGGAGGGCTAAACCTGCACAGCCTGGACAAAAACGCAACTAAGAGAACAAATCAGACGTGGGCACGTACGTGACATCAAGGAATTGGAGACAGTAACAATCCTTGGATAGAATTGGACAAAAAATCAATGGAAAAACGAAAACCTAGCACAAAGGAGAACCCAAACACCTCTGGGCGTCGTCAGAGTGGCTATGTTGGGGAGCATCGCCGCCGCCGGCGGTGTCACCCTGGGCCTCCTCGCTGCCAAAGGGCGCTCCGGCAGCAGTGGCCGTTTCGCCGCGTGCACGAAGCAGGGGGTGGATGCGCGGGATTGGAGGCCAGCGGCGGCGCGAGGAGAGGGAGAGGAGGCGCACGCGGGGGGGGGGGGGGGGGGGGGGGGTGAGGGACTTCTTGCTCCAAGGAAGAGGCCAAGGAGGCCGGCTGCTATTCCTATCCGAGCAGAGCTCCAGAAGCAGCAGCTGCGCCGCAGGAGGGGGGGAGCGCAGGTGGTGTGGGCGCGACCATGAGAGGCCCCAAAATCGAGCCTAGGTTGACCCGCCCCCGCACACCTTCCCAAGTTCTCCCTCTCCCGCATCCATCATCGAGAGGATCGTCCGCCACACAACTTGTGAAGGAGGGGATGGCAGGGGGCGCAAGAAGAAGAGGAGGAGCGGCGACAGCGACGGCGTGGAAGGCGAGGAGCGAGAGGAGGCGGCAATGTGAGAGACGGTGGCGTGTGATGGGGAGTTGCCTTCTTAACGAAGGAAACAGTCACTGCGTTTTTTATCCCTCGCTTTATTTACCTTGATACATTGTTTCTACGCTGAGTCACAGTAAACCGCTCGTCCCGTGTGATGACGTGGACAGGTCGAGCGGGCGCTCCTTGCGCGATGGTTAATAGGTTTAATATTGCACTCTCTTTGGTTCTTTTTATTCCGCATATAAGATTTGTGTGAAGTCAAGGTTAGTAAAGTTTGATCAACTTTATATATAAAAAACATCAACACTGAACAATACGAAATCAATATAATTAGATGTGTTATGAATTTAATTTTCATATTGTGTAACTTCAGTGTTGTAGATATTAATATTTATTAATACAAATATGATCAAACTTTATCAAGTTTGACTTGACAAATCTTATATGTAGCGTAAAAAAGACCGGAGGTCTTTTAAGCTCTGAGGTTTGGATTGCGGACCAAGCGGTGCTGCGATGATGTTGCTCCCTTGACTGGTGTTCTTGGAGGCTAGAAGAATAAAAATGTGATTGTTGCCCACCGTATGACAAATCTTGCAGAATAACGTGGAGAAGGGCGTGATCAGATCTGCACGACATTGTTCCGTAGCTGTTTTTTCCTTTCCGGATGCTCGTTTCGTTTGGACTCCTTGAACTTGGTACTACTCCCGTTCATGTTGTTGAGCTGTCTCCAGCGGCCGAGCATGTGAGATGAACGCAGAGGCGAACACTTGGCACCCGACGCTGCGGAGCACCGTCGGTACAACAGCAAGACGTCTGTCTCTGTCCTGTCCACCCCGGGGTGCTGCCGTCGCGCCATTGGCCGGGTTCGATCTTGGCATCCCTGAAAGCGCGACGCGACGCGAGGGACCATTGAATTCATTTGAACGGAGAAACGGCTTCTCCTGTTTACGCGAGCGTGAGGAGGCCAACGGAAAAAAAATCTCGTGCTCGAATCCGAGGGCTGGCACCGAGATCTCCGTGACAGCGAGACCCCGGCCCCGGACGCCCAACACGTCGCCGACCGCGACACCCACCTCCCTCACGCCAATCCTCCGGACGAGCGCCCGGGGCGTCGTGGTCCGGCAGGGGGGCCCGCGACGGCTCCGTCTCTTCTCGCACGGCCGCACCGTCGCCGCGCCGGCTCTGACCTCGCTGTCGCCGGCCGGCTTTACGTGGCGACGGTAGGCGCCATCAGCGGCACATGACATGATGTCGTAGTCCCAAAGCAACGCGCGGCTCCAGTTCCGAGCGGACACCGACGGATGTCGCGTGTCGTGCCATAAAATATTTCGCTCTATCGGCTTCTCCGTCACACGCTCGGGCGACCACCAAAGATCTCAAAAATATCGTCTCTGTGATTGATCGTCATGATTTGCGCCTTCTGTGGGAAGGAACAAAAAGATCTGATCATCAATGCGTCGGAAAAGACCAGTACTGGATCTTAGCCGATCTACTACTGTGTAGATTTTTTCTCTAGGGCACGTCGGGTCTTATCGTGGCCGTGTGGCGTTCACGCCGTGAACAGTCCATGTTACGCAACCAGCTTTTGCGATGGCGCGTGTGATTTGAAATCTTCGGTCGTCCTTGTCTGCTGTTCTACTTTCGTTGCATGATGTGAACGATTGGTGTGCCATTTTTGACATCCACGTGGGTGATTAGCAGCCGTCCTCGTGTTTAGCATGTCGCCGGATCAGACAGTGGCCAGCTCCTCGCGCGCCGTAGATTTCCGGTTAATGTTGCGTTCAGCTGAAAAACTAGCTATGAAACAAAGTCCATTTGCACTCTACTGCTGGGATCATCTTACTCCTGGTAAGCACAGAGGTATTTCAGCATATGATGAGATTCTCCTTACATTGACTCAGCTCCCCAAGGGTATAGCTGTGGACATTGTCATATTGGGATGCTGGAGCTTATGGTTAGTTAGGAATGACAAAAAATTTCGAGCAGCAACACCACACTTGGACACATGAAAATACTATATGAAAGAGAGACTATGGGCAGCACAACTCAGGGTAGAGTAAAGCAAGGCAGAGAAAATTAGAATCCGGGTAGAACAGAATTTGTAATTTAATTGTGGCTTTGTTTCCTATAGCTAGTATTGGCTGATCTTTGTTTTTTAGACCTTTGTGCATATTTTATTATTAATGAAAATACAAAGTCCAGGACATAGCGCACCCTACGAGCTATGCCCTTTCCGCTCCTCCAGCTCTACCACGAGCAGTTAACACATATGCATCCTACTTTGGGATGACCAATCAATATTCTTAAGCATTATTGCGCATCATCCTATACGCCTCTTCTCTTGTTTGATCAAGTACTTGTGTCTTGAACTATTGCCCGTGATGGTGGGCATCATGCACAATATTTCTATAAAGTTGCACGAGTTGATGTACAAGATGTTTGATGGTGGACAACATGCGCTACCTTCCATCGATGCACCAATTTTTTGACTCGGGAGCTTCTAGGCAATGGGAGATTTATTGCCACATTGCAAAAATGTTATTTCCGACCTTATCACGAAGCATAATCTCTGCAGTTATGCTTTCTACTCATGCTAATACCTCCGCAGGTTGTTTCACCCATCTAATTGCCGGATTCGCAACATTCAAGATAACTAACTTTACCAATACCTTCTTTCACTGGTACATATATGTAATTCCAAGACCACTCATTTTCATCTCCACCACTGTCTGGGTGATGCATACCGGCATATATTTCTTGAAAACTGGATGAGAGATCATGCCTTTTATTTTAGTATCTGAATTCCATTATTTTACTAAATCATATCACACGTGGATCACACAGGTATTGCCCAGGCTGTGTAGGGAGCTCTTGGAGGAAACCAAAGGGGTAACTGATAATTCTCAAGTGCAAGGAGTTAATGTACCACTTTTCAATGTGGATGTGGAAGTATACAAGGATTAGACAGTGGCCCGCTCCCTCACGCACGCCATATATTTTAATGTTGCCTTCAGCTAAAAACAAGGTTTCAAACAAAGACCAGGACATAGTGCACCTTACGACCTATGCCTTTTTCGCCCCTCCGGCTCACACATGTGCAAACCTACTTTGGGATGATCATATTCTTAGCATTATTGTGCATTGTCTCGTACTCCTCTTCACTTCCTTGATCATATATTCGTGTCTTGTTCTGTTGTCCGTGGCGGGGTACATCGTGTGCTGCGGTCCTATAGAGTTGCACAATCAGAACTGCAAAATGTTTGGCATATTCAGCCATTGCAATGCTAAGGCAATACCTCCCAGCTATGCACCATTTTTAATAGGGAGCTTCTAGCCAATTGGAGAGTTATTTCCATGTTGCAAAAATGCTATTTCGGACATTATCATGAAGCACAAACTCGGTGCCAATTGATCCATGGGCGTCACAAATTGTGTATGATTAGGATGATCGCATGGTTTGAAGAAGTAACCAATGTGTGAAGTTCTTTTGGAATAAGGCTCGTGTGCGATAAAAGTAGGTCGCATCCAGTTGCAAAGAGCGGCTCGTGTGTGATAAGTTGCACACAAGCTATTATAGATATCCGTGTGTGGTAGAAAGACATCAGGAGGCGGTTCATCTCTTCTACCCATGTGCAATTCACCTCGTCTAAATTAAATCTGGTCGAGACCCACCCATGAAAAACCCTGACTAACACCTCCCCTTTAGCTACTTGAGCCTCCTCTCTTGACCTCTCCCGCATCCCTTGATATACCTCTCCTCTCGCGACTAAAAATTGTAAGAGATCAAATTATCTCCCTCACCTTGATCTCTCTCTTGCCTTCCTCCCAACATACCGCTCTAAGTGTCTCACTCTTACTCCGCCCTCAAGGTCATTGCCAACCACACGCATCGATGTGCAGTTCATATCCTCTATCAAGGATGACGCTCTCATCACCGTCACTGGGAAGGGCAAGGAAGAACTGACCAACGCTTGGGGTGGGGAAGGAGGAATAGTTAGGAGGTAACGTGGAGGATAAGGACGAATAGCAGCGATATGACAATTTTGAGGGGCAAGAGGAGAAGAAGGATTGTGCCTACAAGGAAGAGGGGTAGGGGAAGCGGTTCAACGCCTACTACTCCAAGGAACTATAATAGGCAATAGTTTTTTTAGAAAGAAAACATGTTACAATTTGATCAAAATTCCCCAAAAGGTACACTCGTTCCTAACACATGAACAATACAAATTGGTGAGAACCTAAGCGAGGTGGTACACTGGTTATTCACGCAACCATACATTGCTAACTTATGAGCTACCTTGTTTGCCGATCTTCTAGCAAGTTCCACAATGATCTCCTGGAAGCTATGCAACAAACCTTTAACCTCTTCCACCAGTTGACCAAGCAGGGACCTATTTGTCTCTCTCGAAACCAACTATATTGTGAAATTTGTTTGAGTCTACTCAGATATTAGTACCCAGAAAGTCACAACAGATATTTAAAATTATACGAAACATGTAGCCAAACTCGGTATGTCATCTTATTATGATATCGAAAATGTATTGCTCAAAAGTCACTTCAATTTTTGGACACTTGAATTGTGCACCATTGGCAGCAAATCTCTAGTTTAGATATTCAATGAAAGTGTTCTACAAGTGTCTAATAGTGGTGACCCGCGTGTTAGAAGAATCATATGGAAGTCCACCTACTTAGGGCCTCTTTGGATCTGCCTAAATCCAAGAGGTTGGAGGACACGAAGACGAAGATGCTCGCATATGATGCGTCCATGGAGGCGGTACAACTCCAGTAGCACGAGCTTGGCGAGATGAAATTTGAGAACAAGGAGGCTGAGATCGCCTCCCACGACACTCACTTCAATGACTAGGAACATCAGAGGGTGCAGGCGATGTGACTCGCGAGGGAGGAGCTGTGGGATGTTGAGACTTCACAGAAGGAGTATTATTGCCAACTTAGTAGCCGTGATCACGTCACCACATGGAGCGGCTCGCGGATGAGCGAAGGCCCATCCAAGAGTCGCAGGCATAGTACCTTCGTATGCACTAGTATAGCGAGCACCTCACATCCCTGACATTTGACAAAGTTACAACCCACCCACAACTAGTCTTGGTACGAGTTCTAGAAGGACCTCACCATGGAGGAGGAGGCAATAGCTGGAGGGGACGATACAGTGCTGACGCCAACGACGCGATCATCCTCTTCTCAGACTCACGACAAGGACTAGGGCATCGGTTAAGAAGTTAATTTGCTCTATTTATAGCTTTTGTTTTAGTATTGTTTAGGATATTTTTTGCTTGAGCTAGTCGAGATCGACTCAAATTAGGTAGAAAACTTTTGATGAAGACATGTGATTTAATGTGTATCTCAAATTAAGAAGTGAGAGCTTGTATCAACGACAACCTATAGTTTAATTAAGGATTTTCTGTTAATCATCTAAATTTTGATACTATTTATGAAGGGAGTGGTCATATGGAGCATCCCGCGGCTGTGGAAGCATTACAACCCGTCCACGACCAGCCATGGGACTAAGGATGGCAATGGGTAGGGTATGTGGCGGGTAGAGCAATACCATACCCATACCGGTGTAGTCAATGGGTACAAAATTATACCCATACCTATACCCATGGGCATGAAACTTTATCCGTACCCACACCCAACTGGTACCCATAACCATTGGGTACCCAATGGGTAGATCAAACAGTACACAATTTATTCGCAGTTTCACATTCATCTATAGCACATTTGACAAACAAACATTAATCTCAACTCAATAATAGATAGATGAGTACATGAAAATTATCTCAATACAATTGGTGACACCTTTAACATAGGTTCACAAGCTCACGACACAACTTCAACATAGGTACACTTGTGAATTGTGGGTAAGATTCACATGTCAGCATAAATGGGTAGGGTATGGGTATATCCATGGGTAAAAGGCTATACCCGCCCCCTACCCATGACTTAACAGGTAGCGTATGGGTACTACCCGTGGGTATAAAATTGTGCCCATACCCTACCCGTGCGGGTATGGTATCCGTGGGTACCCGTACCCATGGGTAAAATTGCCATCCTTACATGGGACAAGCTGTAGGAGAATGCCATGGAGGACGACTACATGTAGGACGAGGCAATGGTTGGGGGGATGATGCAACATCGAGAGCCAACAACGTGATGGTCCTCCCCACGGACTCCGGCAATGAGGCCTAGGGCGATGTCCAAGAAGCTAAGTATCTTTTTTTACGAATAAGAAACTAAGCATCTATGCTTATAGCTATCTTTAATTTCAGTATTGTTTAGGAGATCATTTGCTTGAGCTACTTGATATTAACTCAAATTTGATAGGGAAAAACTTTTGATTAAGCTGTGCGGTTTAATGTGTAGCTCAAATTAATAAGATGGAAGCTTATGTAAATGATAACTTGCAGTTTAATTAAGGGATTTATGTTAATTATCTCAATTTTGGTACAGTTTATGAAGGGATTGCTTATATGGATGCAATATGCGGAAGGGATTGGATTTGATAATACGAATTTTGTGGTTTAGATTTTGGGATCTATTAGATACGAGGCTCCCAATACACTGATTTTTTTGAAGTTCAGTTTTAGTAGTAGTAGTTTTTTGGGATTCAAGTTTGGTGATTGGTTAGAGGGATTCCTGGTTAGAGTTGCCCTTTGGCTGGAGCCTATCTGGGACGTTGTTGACACGAACTGCGGCCTAATCTTAGCTTCTTGATCATAGCGTGTGTAATAACAATGTGTACGTTGTTGGATCAGTCTTCAGCATCAACATATCAGAACTATAGATTGATGAATCCACATCTTCTTTTTTGTCTTTTTGATAACATATAGCAGCTTTAAAAAAAGATAAATAAGTTACGTACTACTGAGCCAAATATATAGCGCTGGTTCACAGGACTGTCAAGGTCTGCACATTACGAAAAAGAAAGACAAAAGGGTCTGCACATTGGAGATGCACCCAACATGCATGATCAGTCGATGATCTGATCAAGTCAGTGCAAGCATAACACCGCGTCTCGTTTTCCTTACCTAACCTTAGGCGGCTAGGGAAAATTATTCTCTCCAAACTTCACTGGCAAACCTGTGGATTCGCCTCCCCTTTGCCTACCGCTCCGACGGCTGGTGGCGGGGAGGGAAGCCTGGTGCCTCCGCTCTGTTAGTAGTTTAAGGTTAGAGTTTTTTAGTTCTCGCTGGTGCGATGCTCGGATGGATGGAGGTGCAACTTTTTCGAGTTTGACTTCCGGGCTCCGATCCTCCTCGAGTTCGTCCGTCTGGACGTAGTTGACGAAACTCCGACGTAGATTCCTATCGTCTCTTTGGGGTGGTGAGGTTAGGGTTTCTCGTCTTGTGACGAGATTTGGTGTCAGGTGCTTCAGATCTATGCGAGGTTTCAAAGACGACGATTGCGGCTTCAGGGCGCTGGTCCTTAGAGGCACTTACACGAAGACTTATTGCTGTCATTGACAAGGTCAAACCGGCTCCGGTAGGGGAGCGGCGACAGCGGCATGTCGACGGGTCATTCTGACGACAGTAGTGGTTGTTTGAGGGTCTTGGAATATCAATGTAATTTTAATTATGTTCAATATTCTTTGTACTTTATCTGAACTTTAATAATAGATCTGGATTATTCTTGCAAAAAAGTGAGTGCAAGCATTTGTGTCACCGTGTGTGAAAGGAAAACTGGGGAAAGTTTCATAGTTTTTGGGGGAGAGATTTTGAAGAGCTTTTTCTAGGGCTTTGTGTCAGGACCCTGGGACTGGGGGTACCCAGGCCCGTCTGACTGCGGCCCAGGGCACAACGCGTGATATGGGCCCAGTACGGCCCATCTTCAAGGCATCTCAAGGAGGACCCTCGCGGGATCTTCGCTTCGCGCGGGGCTTCCTGAGGCCCTCTCGTGGAGCTGCCCCTTGAGGTCACCTCCCGAGGCCCCTCGCGGGCGGATCCAATGAGGTCACCACCCCGCCTCACATTGCACGTGGGTGACACGGGCCACGACAACCATTGCCAGGACCGGTGCCAGCAAGCGCGGATGGTGAGGCTTTCCCCTTCGGTGCTAAGGAAGCAAGGCCAGCGCGCGGGTTCCCAAGGTAGCCCCGAAGGCTTCCTCTTTGCTGCAAGAAGACCAGGACGACAGGCTCGCCAGGACGGAGGTCATCGCCGAGCCCACCCGCGCGTCATGGCCAGAAGCTTTAGCAGGCGAAGACCACCTTTTGTTAGGATAAGATGTACTCCTGTTCCCCTTCAAAATTGGTCGTTGTGGACTCCCTTCCCGCCTAGAGTTTTGGGGGAAGAGGACCGGGCCAGTATAAGTATAGCTAGGCCACCACATAGGTGAGGGATCCGATCCAGAGCGAGTTCATCCACCTCCCAAGCCCGGAGTTGCTCCTCAAGCCTCCCGAGGCAACTTTTACCCACATATTCATCCTCCCTCATGAGGCAATCCAACCAAAAAGTAGGAGTAGAGTTTTACACTGCAAGGTGGCCCGAACCTGGGTAAACTACTGTGTTCTTCCTTCTTCTTCCTCGGTGAGGTCACGTAGGAGCTTGGTCGTGGGGTTGAGTGCAGCTGATAGGGCGAGGCGAGGAGAAGTGAGCACGCCCCTGAGTACGAACCTCCCTAGGGTCCGCAGAGCCCCGATTCCTACATTTGGCGCGCCAGGTAGGGGGCGTGCCTTTCTTCTTCCGCTCCACTCCAGATTCAGCCACATCGACTCCATGGCCGACGCCTGCCATGTTTGTGCCGAGCGCGGGGTGGCGCATGTCACCCAAACGGCGCCCGTGGGGCGCGACGGCCGCCACCACTTCGTCGCGCCACGACCGCTGCCACCGACCCACCTGTGCACGAGCAATAGGACTGGTCTCTGCACCCCTCCATGTCACGGGACGGCCGCACCACCACTCCTTCGCTCACCCCGGCCACGGCTTCGTCCTATCATGCTCGTCACAGGCTAGTGGACGCGCAGTCTGCCCTGCTCATGGCGCGGGAACTGCTACGCTACTGTTCGGCCAACGAGGGCTACGACGCCTGGCTTGGACGCATCACCAAGCTCGTCAACGCCGCGGGCGAGGCCCCAGCGCCCTCCCACTCGCTCCGCCCTCCTCTGTCTCGTGCGAGCGATGTCGCGCACAGCGCACCTCCACTGCCTCCCATGCACCGTGAAATCATCAAGCCCCAGCGCGAAGCAAGACCCCGCGACCCGCCGCGCGAAGCACCCGCGCCGGCCCGGGATGCGGCCAGCTGCTAGATCATCCGTCGCGTGCCGCCGAACGCGCGTGCTCCTCGAGCAGCGGCAGCAATGCCAAGACCGAGCCGTCCGAGAGGTCGCAGCGGCGGGGCACCGAAACCGCCCGCCCTGGCGTACGGGGTCCCTGCATGCGACGTGGGCTGTTGGGCCTTCACTCGCGAGCTGCGCGAGGTGGTTTGGCCTAGCAAGTTCAAGCCAAACCTTCCCCCGCGCTACGACGGCACCCCCGACCCTACGGAGTTTCACCAGCTCTACGCGCTGAGCATCGAGGCGGCGAATGGTGACGACAACGTCATGTCCAACTGGTTCCTGATGGCCCTCAAGGACGGCACACGCTCCTAATTCATGAACCTACCTGAGGAGTCCATCTCTTCATGGGGCGAGCTGTGTGAGCTATTCGTCACCAACTTCAAGGGCACCTACGACCCCGCCCTCACCATGAATGACCTGCGGCGGGTGAAGCACCTGTTGGGGAACGTAGTAATTCAAAAAAATTCCTATGATCACGCAAGATCTATCTAGGAGATGCATATCAACGAGAGGGGAGAGTGTGTCCACGTACCCTCGTAGACTAAAAGCGGAAGCGTTTAGTAACGCGGTTGATGTAGTCGAACGTCTTCACGATCCAACCGATCCAAGTACCGAACGTACGGCACCTCTGTGTTCAGCACACGTTCAGCACGATGACGTCCCTCGAGCTCTTGATCCAGTAGAGGGTGGAGGGAGAGTTCCGTCAGCACGACGGCGTGGTGACGGTGATGATGAAGTTACCGGCGCAGGGCTTCACATAAGCACTACGTCGATATGACCGAGGTGTTAAACTGTGGAGGGGGGCACCGCACACGGCTAAGGAACAACTGTTGTGCTTTGGGGTGCCCCTGGCCACGTATATAAAGGAGGAGAGGGAGGAGGCCGGCGGCCAAGGAGGGCGCGCCAAGGGGGGAGTCCAACTAGGATTCCCAATCCTAGTTGGATTCCCTTTCCTATTCCAGGAGGGGGAAGGAGGGGAGGAGAGGGAGAGGGAAAGGAAAGAGGGGGCCACGCCCCCTCCCCCTAGTCCAATTCGAACTGCCTTGCGGGGGGGGGGGGGGGCGCTACCTTGTGGCCTGCTCTCTCCTACTCCCTTATGGCCCATTAAGGCCCATAACTTCCCCGGGGGTTCCGGTAACCCCTCGGTACCCCGAAAAATATCCAAACCTTTCCGAATCCATTCCGGTGTCCGAATACCTTCGTCCAATATATCAATCTTTACCTCTCGACCATTTCGAGACTCCTCGTCATGTCCGTGATCTCATCTGGGACTCCGAACAATCTTCGGTCATCAAATCACATAACTCATAATACAAATCGTCATCGAACGTTAAGCGTGCCGACCCTACGGGTTCAAGAACTATGTAGACATGACCGAGACACATCTCCGGTCAATAACCCGTAGCAAAACCTGGATGCTCATATTGGCTCCTACATATTCTATGAAGATCTTTATCGGTCAAACCGCATAACAACATACGTTGTTCCCTTTGTTATCGGTATGTTACTTGCCCGAGATTCGATCGTCGATATCCTCATACCTAGTTCAATCTCATTACCGGCAAGTCTCTTTACTCATTCCGTAATGCATCATACCGTAACTAACTCATTAGTCACATTGCTTGCAAGGCTTATAGTGATGTGCATTACCGAGAGGGCCCAGAGATACCTCTCCGATACACGGAGTGACAAATCCTAATCTTGATCTATGCCAACCCAACAAACACCTTCGGAGACACCTGTAGAGCATCTTTATAATCACCCAGTTACGTTGTGATGTTTGATAGCACACAAGGTGTTCCTCCAGTATTCGGGAGTTGCATAATCTCATAGTCAGAGGAACATGTATAAGTCATGAAGAAAGCAATAGCAATAAAACTAAATGATCATTATGCCAAGCTAACGGATGGGTCTTGTCCATCACATCATTCTCTAATGATGTGATCCCGTTCATCAAATGACAACACATGTCTATGGCTAGGAAACTTAACCATCTTTGATTAACGAGCTAGTCAAGTAGAAGCATACTAGGGACACTCTGTTTGTCTATGTATTCACACATGTACTAAGTTTCCGGTTAATACAATTCTAGCATGAATAATAAACATTTATCATGATATAAAGAAATATAAATAACAACTTTATTATTGCCTCTAGGGAATATTTCCTTCAGTCTCCCACTTGCACTAGAGTTAATAATCTAGATTACATAGTAATGATTCTAACACCCATGGAGTCTTGGTGCTGATCATGTTTTGCTCGTGGAAGAGGCTTAGTCAACAAATCTACAACATCAAAATCCATATGTATTTTGCAAACTTCTATGTCTCCTTCCTTGACTAGATCGCGGATGGAATTGAAGCATCTCTTGATCTGCTTAGTTCTCTTGTGAAATCTGGATTCCTTCGCCAAGGCAATTGCTCCAGTATTGTCACGAAAGATTTTCATTGGACCCGATGCACTAGGTATTACACCTAGATCGGATATGAACTCCTTCATCCAGACTCCTTCATTTGCTGCTTCCGAAGCAGCTATGTACTCCGCTTCACACGTAGATCCCGCCACGACGCTCTGCTTGGAACTGCACCAACTGACAGTTCCACCATTCAATATAAATACGTATCCGGTTTCTGACTTAGAGTCATCCGGATCAGAGTTAAAGCTTGCATCGACGTAACCATTTACGACGAGCTCTTTGTCACCTCCATAAACGAGAAACATATCCTTAGTCCTTTTCAGGTATTTCAGGGTGTTTTTGACCGTTGTCTAGTGATCCACTCCTGGATTAATTGGTACCTCCCTACTATACTTATAGCAAGCCACACATCAGGTCTGGTACACCACATTGCATACATAATAGAACCTATGGTTGAGGCATAGGGAATGACTTTCATTTTCTCTCTATCTTCTGTAGTGGTCGGGCATTGAGTCTCACTCAATTTCACACCTTGTAACACATGCAAGAACCCTTTCTTTGACCGATCCATTTTGAACTTCTTCAAAATTTTATCAAGGTATGTGCTTTGTGAAAGTCCAATTAAGCGTCTTGATCTATCTCTATAGATCTTGATGCCCAATATATAAGCAGCTTCACCGAGGTCTTTCATTGAGAAATTCTTATTCAATGCTATCCAGAAATTCTGTATCATTTCCAATCAACAATATGTCATCCACATATAATATTAGAAATGCTACAGAGCTCCCACTCACTTTCTTGTAAATGCAGGCTTCTCCAAAAGTCTGTATAAAACCATATGCTTTTATCACACTATCAAAACGTATATCCCAACTCCGAGAGGCTTGCACCAGTCCATAAATGGATCGCTGGAGCTTGCACACTTTGTTAGCACCTTTAGGATCAACAAAACCTTTTGGTTGCATCATATACAACTCTTCTTTAAGATATCCATTAAGGAATGCAGTTTTTACATCCATTTGCCAGATTTCATAATCATAAAATGCGACAATTGCTAACATGATTCGGACAGACTTAAGCATCGCTACGGGTGAGAAGGTCTCATCGTAGTCAACTCCTTGAACTTGTCGAAAACCTTTCGCAACAAGTCGAGCTTTGTAGACAGTAACATTACCGTCAGCGTCAGTCTTCTTCTTGAAGATCCATTTATTCTCTATGGCTTCCTGATCATCGGGCAAGTCAACCAAAGTCCACACTTTGTTCTCATACATGGATCCCATCTCAGATTTCATGGCCTCAAGCCATTTTGTGGAATCTAGGCTCATCATCGCTTCCTCATAGTTCATAGGTTCGTCATGGTCAAGTAACATGACTTCCAGAACAGGATTACCGTACCACTCTGGTGCGGATCTTACTCTGGTTGACCTACGAGGTTTGGTAGTAACTTGATCAGAAGTTTCATGATCATCATCATTAGCTTCCTCACTTACTGGTGTAGGAATCACTGGAACTGATTTCTGTGATGAACTACTTTCCAATAAGGGAGAAGGTACAATTACCTCGTCAAGTTCTACTTTCCTCCCACTCATTTCCTTCGAGAGAAACTCCTTCTCTAGAAAGGATCCATTCTTAGCAACGAATATCTTGCCTTCGGATCTATGATAGAAGGTGTACCCAACAGTCTCCTTTGGGTATCCTATGAAGACACATTTCTCCGATTTGGGTTTGAGCTTATCAGGTTGAAGCTTTTTCACATAAGCATCGCAGCCCCAAACTTTAAGAAACGACAACTTGGGTTTCCTGCCAAACCACAGTTCATAAGGTGTCGTCTCAACGGATTTAGATGGTGCCCTATTTAACGTGAATGCAGCCGTCTCTAAAGCATAACCCCAAAACGATAGCGGTAAATCAGTGAGAGACATCATAGATCGCACCATATCTAGTAAAGTACGATTACGACGTTCGGACACACCATTACGTTGTGGTGTTCCAGGTGGCATGAGTTGCGAAACTATTCCGCATTGTTTCAAATGAAGACCAAACCCGTAACTCAAATATTCTCCTCCACGATCAGATCGTAGCAACTTTATTTTCTTGTTACGATGATTTTCCACTTCACTCTGAAATTCTTTGAACTTTTCAAATGTTTCAGACTTATGTTTCATCAAGTAGATATACCCATATCTGCTCAAATCATCTGTGAAGGTAAGAAAATAACGATACCCGGTACGAGCATCAACACTCATCGGACCGCATACATCAGTATGTATTATTTCCAACAAGTCTGTTGCTCTCTCCATTGTTCTGGAGAACAGAGTTTTAGTCATCTTGCCCATGAGGCATGGTTCGCAAGCATCAAGTGATTCATAATCAAGTGATTCCAAAAGTCCATCTGCATGGAGTTTCTTCATGCGCTTTACACCAATATGACCTAAACGGCAGTGCCACAAATAAGTTGTACTATCATTATTAAACTTATACCTTTTGGCTTCAATACTATGAACATGTGTATCACTACTATCAAGATTTAGTAAAAACAGACCATTCATCAAGGGTGCATGACCATAAAATATATTACTCATATAAATAGAACCACCATTATTCTCTGATTTAAATGAATAACCGTCTCGCATCAAACAAGATCCAGATATAATGTTCATGCTCAACGCTGGCACCAAATAACAATTATTTAGGTCTAAAACTAATCCCGAAGGTAGATGTAGAGGTAGCGTGCCGACGGGGATAACATCGACTTTGGAACCATTTCCCATGCGCATCGTCACCTCGTCCTTAGCCAATCTTGGCTTAATCCGTAGCCCCTGTTTCGAGTTGCAAATATTAGCAATAGAACCAGTATCAAATACCCAGGCGCTACTGCGAGCATTAGTAAGGTACACATCAATAACATGTATATCAAATATACCTTTCACTTTGCCATCCTTCTTCTCCGCCAAATACTTGGGGCAGTTCCCCTTCCAGTGACCTGTCCCTTTGCAGTAGAAGCACTCAGTCTCAGGCTTAGGTCCAGACTTGGGCTTCTTCACTTGAGCAGCAACTTGCTTGCCGTTCTTCTTGAAGTTCCCCTTCTTCCCTTTACCCTTTTTCTTGAAACTGGTGGTCTTGTTGACCATCAACACTTGATGCTCCTTCTTGATTTCTACCTCCGCAGCCTTTAGCATTGCAAAGAGCTCAGGAATCGTCTTATCCATCCCTTGCATATTATAGTTCATCACGAAGCTCTTGTAGCTTGGTGGCAGTGATTGAAGAACTCTGTCAATGATACTATCATCAGGAAGATTAACTCCCAGTTGAGTCAAGTGGTTGTGGTACCCAGACATTCTGAGTATATGTTCACTGACAGAACTATTCTCCTCCATCTTGCAGTTGTAGAACTTATTGGAGACTTCATATCTCTCAATTCGGCCATTTGCTTGAAATATTAGCTTCAACTCCTGGAACATCTCATATGCTCCATGACGTTCAAAACGTCGTTGAAGTCCCGGTTCTAAGCCGTAAAGCATGGCACACTGAACTATCGAGTAGTCATCAGCTTTGCTTTGCCAGACATTCATAACATCTGGTGTTGCTCCTGCAGTGGGTTTGTCACCTAGCGGTGCTTCCAGGATGTAATTCTTCTGTGCAACAATGAGGATAATCCTCAAGTTACGAACCCAGTCCGTGTAATTGCTACCATCATCTTTAACCTTAGCTTTCTCTAGGAACGCATTAAAATTCAACGAAACAACGGGACGGACCATCTATCTACAACAACATAGACATGCAAAATACTATCAGGTACTAAGTTCATGATAAGTTAAAGTTCAATTAATCATATTACTTAAGAACTCCCACTTAGATAGATATCCGTCTAATCATCTAAGTGATCACGTGATCCAAATCAACTAAACCATGTCCGATCATCACGTGAGATGGAGTAGTTTTCAATGGTGAACATCACTATGTTGATCATATCTGCTATATGATTCACGCTCGACCTTTCGGTCTCAGTGTTCCGAGGCCATATCTGCATATGCTAGGCTCGTCAAGTTTAACCCGAGTATTCTGCATGTGCAAAACTGGCTTGCACCCGTTGTATGTGAACGTAGAGCTTATCACACCCGATCATCACGTGGTGTCTCGACACGACGAACTGTAGCAATGGTCCATACTCAGGGAAAACACTTATACCTTGAAATTTAGTGAGAGATCATCTTATAATGCTACCGTCGAACTAAGAAAAATAAGATGCATAAAGGATAAACATCACATGCAATCAATATAAGTGATATGATATGGCCATCATCATCTTGTGCCTTTGATCTCCATCTCCAAAGCACCGTCATGATCACCATCGTCACCGGCTTGACACCTTGATCTCCATCGAAGCATCGTTGTCGTCTCGCCAACTATTGCTACTACGACTATCGCTGCCGCTTAGTGATAAAGTAAAGCAATTACATGGCGATTGCATTTCATACAATAAAGCGACAACCATATGGCTCCTGCCAGTTGCCGATAACCGTGTTACAAAACATGATCATCTCATACAACAATTTATATAATCACGTCTTGACCATATCACATCACAACATGCCCTGCAAAAAGAAGTTAGACGTCCTCTACTTTGTTGTTGCAAGTTTTACGTGGCTGCTATGGGCTGAGCAAGAACCTTTCTTACCTACGCATCAAAACCACAACGATTTTTCGTCAAGTGTGCTGTTTTAACCTTCAACAAGGACCGGGCGTAGTCACACTCGATTCAACTAAAGTTGGAGAAACTGACACCCACTAGCCACCTGTGTGCGAAGCACGTCGGTAGAACCAGTCTTGCGTAAGCGTACGCGTAATGTCGGTCTGAGCCGTTTCATCCAACAATATCGCCGAATCAAAGTATGACATGCTGGTAAGTAGTATAACTATTATCGCACACAAATCTTTGTGTTCTACTCGTGCATATAACATCTACGCATAGACCTGAATCTGATATCACTGTTGGGGAACGTAGTAATTTCAAAATATTCCTACGCACACGCAAGATCTATCATGGTGATGCATAGCAACAAGAGGGGAGAGTGTAGTCCATGTACCCTCATAGACCGTAAGCGGAAGCGTTATGACAACGCAGTTGATGTAGTCGTACGTCTTCACGATCCAACCGATCCTAGTATCGAAAGTACGGCACCTCCGCGATCTGCACACGTTCAGCTCGGTGACGTCCCATGAACTCTCGATCTAGCTGAGTGTCGAGGGAGAGCTTCGTCAGCACGACGGTGTGAGGACGGTGATGATGAAGTTACCGACGCAGGGCTTCGCCGAAGCACTACAAAGATATGACCGAGGTGGAATCTATGGAGAGGGGCACCGCACACGACTAAGACAAATGTCAACTTGTGTGTCTATGGGGTGCCCCCCCGTATTTAAAGGAGTGGAGGAGGGGGAGGGCCGGCCCTCTATGGCGCGCCCAAGTGGAGTCCTACTCCCACCGGGAGTAGGATTCCCTCCTTCCCTAGTTGGATTAGGAGAGGAAGGAAGGGGGAGAGAGGGGGAAGGAAAGGAGGGGCTGACCCCCTACCCAATTCGGATTGGGCTTGAGGGGGGTGCACCCCCTCCTAGGCTCCCTTCTCCTCTCTCCACTATGGCCCAATAAGGCCCATATACTTCCCGGGGGGTTCCAGTAACCTCCCGGTACTCCGGTAAATGCCCGAACTCACCCGGAACCATTCCGATGTCCAAACATAGTCATCCAATATATCGATCTTTACGTATCGACCATTTTGAGACTCCTCGTCATGTCTAGGATCATATCCAGGACTCTGAACAACCTTCGGTACATCGAAACACATAAACTCATAATATCGATCGTCATCGAACATTAAGCGTGCGGACCCTATGGGTTCGAGAACTATGTAGACATGACCGAGACTCATCTCTGGTCAATAACCAATAGCGGAACCTGGATGCTCATATTGGTTCCTACATATTCTACGAAGATCTTTATCGGTCAAACCGCACAAAAACATATGTAGTTCCCTTTGTCATCGGTATGTTACTTGCTTGAGATTCGATTGTCGGTATCTCAATACCTAGTTCAATCTCGTTACCGACAAGTCTCTTTACTCATTCCGTAATGAATCATCCCGCAACTAACTCATTAGTCACAATGCTTGCAAGGCTTATAGTGATGTGCATTACCGAGAGGGCCCAGAGATACCTCTCCGATACTCGGAGTGACAAATCCTAATCTCGATCTATGCCAACTCAACAAACACCATCGGAGACACCTGTAGAGCATCTTTATAATCACCCAGTTACGTTGTGACGTTTGATAGCACACTAAGTGTTCCTCCGGTATTCAGGAGTTGCATAATCTCATAGTCATAGCAACATGTATAAGTTATGAAGAGAGCAATAGCAACAAACTAAACGATCATCGTGCTAAGATAACGGATTGGTCAAGTCAATCACATCATTCTCTAATGATGTGATCCCGTTTATCAAATGACAACTCTTTGTCCATGGCTAGGAAACTTAACCATCTTTGATTAACGAGATAGTCAAGTAGAGGCATACTAGTGACACTCTGTTTGTCTATGTATTCACACATGTACTAAGTTTCCGGTTAATACAATTCTAGCATGAATAATAAACATTTATCATGATATAAGGAAATATAAATAACAACTTTATTATTGCCTCTAGGGCATATTTCCTTCACTAATATGATGGGCATCCAAGATGGGTATAACAAAAACTATCGTATAAAGTGCATTGAATACTATGAGAAGTTTGATTCTTTATGATTGTTTTGAGATATGAAGATGGTGATATTAGAGTCATGCTAGTTGAGTAGTTGTGAATTTGAGCGATACTTGTGTTAAAGTTTGTGATTCCCGTAGCATGCACGTATGGTGAACCGTTATGTGATGAAGTCGGAGCATGATGTATTTATTGATTGTCTTCCTTATGAGTGGCGGTCGGGGACGAGCAATGGTCTTTTCCTACCAATCTATCCCCCTAGGAGCATGCGCGTAGTACTTCGTTTCAATAGCTAATAGATTTTTGCAATAAGTATGTGAGTTCTTTATGACTAATGTTGAGTCCATGGATTATACGCACTCTCACCCTTCCACCATTGCTAGCCTCTGTAATACCGCGCACCTTTTGCTGCTATCACACACCCACCATATACCTTCCTCAAAACAGCCACCATACCCACCTATTATAGCATTTCCATAGCCATTCCGAGATATATTTCCATGCAACTTTCCACCATTCCGTTTATTATGACACGCTCCATCATTGTCATATTGCTTTGCATGATCATGTAGTTGACATCGTATTTGTGGCAAAGCCACCTTCATAATTGTTTCATACATGTCACTCCTGATTCATTGCACATCCCGGCACACCGCCGGAGGCATTCACATAGAGTCATATTTTGTTCTAAGTATTGAGTTGTAAGTAAATAAAAGTGTGATGATCATCATTATTAGAGCATTGTCCCAGTGAGGAAAGGATGATGGAGACTATGATTCCCCCACAAGTCGGGATGAGACTCCGGACGAAAAAAAGAGGCCATGAAAAAAGAGAAAGGCCCAAATAAAAAAAATAAAAAAAGATGAGAGAAAAAGAGAGAAGGGACAATGCTACTATCCTTTTACCACACTTGTGCTTCAAAGTAGCACCATGATCTTCATGATAGAGAGTCTCCTATGTTGTCACTTTCATATACTAGTGGAATTTTTCATTATAGAACTTGGCTTGTATATTCCAATGATGGGCTTCCTCCAATTGCCTTAGGTCTTCGTGAGCAAGCGAGTTGGATGCACACCCACTTAGTTTCATTTGTTGAGCTTGCATACACTTATAGCTCTAGTGCATCCATTGCATGGCAATCCCTACTCACTCACATTGATATCTATTGATGGGCATCTCCATAGCCCGTTGATACGCCTGGTTGATGTGAGACTATCTTCTCCTTTTTTGTCTTCTCCACAACCACCATTCTATTCCACCTATAGTGTTATGTCCATGGCTCACGCTCATGTATTGCGTGAAAATTGAAAAAGTTTTGAGAACATAAAAAGTACGAAACAATTGCTTGGCTTGTCATCGTGGTTGTGCATGATTTAAATATTTTGTGTGATGAAGATAGAGCATAGCCAGACTATATGATTTTGTAGGGATAACTTTCTTTGGCCATGCTATTTTGAGAAGACATGATTGCTTTATTAGTATGCTTGAAGTATTATTGTTTTTATGTCAATATTAAACTTTTGTTTTGAATCTTATGGATCTGAACATTCATGCCACAATAAAGAGAATTACATTAATAAATATGCTAGGTAGCATTCCACATCAAAAATTCCGTTTTTATCATTTACCTACTCGAGGACGAGCAGGAATTAAGCTTGGGGATGCTTGATACGTCTCCAACGTATCTATAAGTTTTGATTGTTCCATGCCATTATATTATCTGTTTTGGATGTTTAATGGGCTTTAATATGCTCTTTTATATTATTTTTTGGGACTAACCTTTTAACCGAAGGCCCAGTGCCAATTTCTGTTTTTTTTTGCCTATTTTAGTGTTTTGCAGAAAAGGAATATCAAACGGAATCCAAACGGAATGAAACCTTTGCGATGATCTTTCTTGGAACAAAGGCAATCCAGAAGACTTGGAGTTGAAGTCTGGAACTCCGCGCGGCGGCCACGAGGCAGGAGGGCGCGCCCAGGGGGGTAGGCGCGCCCCCACCCTCGTGGGCCCCACGGAGCTCCATCGACCTATTTCTTTCACCTATAAGTACTCTTATACCCTGAAACCATCCGGGAGAGCCACGAAACCACTTTTCCACCGCCGCAACTTTCTGTACCCGTGAGATCCCATCTTGGGGCCTTTTCCGGCGCTCTGCCGGAGGGGGAATCGATCACTGAGGGCTTCTACATCAACACCATAGCCTCTCCGATGAAGCATGAGTAGTTTACCACAGACCTTCAGGTCCATAGTTATTAGCTAGATGGCTTCTTCTCTCTCTTTGGTTCTTAATACAAAGTTCTCCTCGATGTTCTTGGAGATCTATTCGATGTAATACTCTTTTGCGGTGTGTTTGCGGAGATCCGATGAATTGTGGATTTATGAACTTGATTATCTATGAATATTATTTGGTTCTTCTCTGAATTCTTATATGCATGATTTGATATATTTGCAAGTCTCTTTGAATTATCGGTTTAGTTTGGCCTACCAGATTGATCTTTCTTGCAATGGGAGAAGTGCTTAGCTTTGGGTTCAATCTTGCGGTGTCCTTTCCCAGTGACAGCAGGGGCAGCAAGGCACGTATTGTATTGTTGCCATCGAGGATAAAAAGATGGGGTTTATATCATATTGCTTGAGTTTATCCCTCTACATCATGTCATCTTGCTTAAAGTGTTACTCCGTTCTTATGAACTTAATACTCTAGATGCATGCTGGATAGCGATCGATGTGTGGAATAATAGTAGTAGATGCAGAACCATTTCGGTCTACTTGACATGGACGTGATGCCTATATTCATGATCATTGCCTTAGGTATCATCATAACTATGCGCTTTTCTATCAATTGCTCGGCAGTAATTTGTTCACCCACCGTAATACATGCTATCTTGAGAGAAGCCACTAGTGAAACCTATGGCCCCCGAGTCTCTTTCTTATTATATTGCATCTCCTTTATTTACATCGCATCTCGTTTACTATTTTGCAATCTTTACTTTCCAATCTATACAACAAAAATACCAAAACTATTTATCTTATTATCTTTATCAGATCTCACTTTTGCGAGTGGCCGTGAAGGGATTGACAACCCCTTTATCGCGTTGGTTGCAAGGTTCTTGATTGTTTGTGCAGGTACTAGGTGACTTGTGTGTTATCTCCTACTGGATTGATACCTTGGTTCTCAAAAACTGAGGGAAATACTTATGCTACTTTGCTGCATCACCCTTTCCTCTTCAAGGGAAAACCAACGCATGCTCAAGAGGTAGCAACGTTAGTGGTAAGCAGTATGACTATTACCGCCCACAACTCATTGTGTTCTACTTGTGCATATAACATCTAAGCATAGACCTGGCTCGGATGCCACTGTTGGGGAACGTAGTAATTCAAAAAATTCCTACGATCACGCATGATCTATCTAGGAGATGCATAGCAACAAGAGGGGAGAGTGTGTCCACGTACCCACGTAGACCGAAAGCGGAAGCGTTTAGTAACGCGGTTGATGTAGTCGAACGTCTTCACGATCCAACCGATCCAAGTACCGAACGTACGGCACCTCCGTGTTCAGCACACGTTCAGCATGATGACGTACCTCGAGCTCTTGATCCAGTAGAGGGTCTAGGGAGAGTTCCATCAGCACGACAGCATGGCAATGGTGATATTGAAGTTACCGGCGCAGGGCTTCGCCTAAGCACTACGTCGATGACCGAGGTGTTAAACTGTGGAGGGGGGCACCACACACGGCTAAGGAACAACTGTTGTGCTTTGGGGTGCCCCTGGCCACGTATATAAAGGAGGAAAGGGAGGAGGCCGACGGCCAAGGAGGGCGCGCCAAGGGGGGAGTCCAACTAGGATTCCCAATCCTAGTTGGATTCCCTTTCCTATTCCAAGAGGGGGAAGGAGGGAAGGAGAGGGAGAGGGAAAGGAAAGAGGAGGCCACGCCCCCTCCCCCTAGTCCAATTCGGACTGCCTGGGTGGGGGGGGGGGCACCACCTTGTGGCCTGCCCTCTCCTTCTCCCTTCTGGCCCATTAAGGCTCATAACTTCCCCGGGGGGTTCCGGTATGTAACGCCCCGAGACCGACGCTCCTGACGCCTCCCATGTTTTTCGTTGTCGCCGTGTGTTTTATTTGTTTGTTACATTCATCATGTCATCACTTGCATTGCATCGGCACTCGTTGCCGTCATTGTTTTTAAAAAAACTTGCACCCGTAGTCGTTTGTAGTTGCCGCTTCTCGCTTCCTTTCCGTTCACCTTTGTCAGGCCCCTTTGTCTTTGTCGACCTCTCCCAGACCCCCTTTGCGTGCGTGTCCGAAACTTACCCGAACCCGACCCGGGCAGTCGTCACCTTTGGATTCGAATCATTCTCAAACATCTCTAAAACATCTCCGTTTCTTATTTAGACTTTCCTAGCCTATCTTTTCTCGACCGTCGGATTTTGATCGAATGATCCAACTCTTCTCTTTTCCCACATATATATATAGTCTACACCTAGTCCATTTTGGACCAAACCCTATTTTCTAGGGATCCTCCTCCCCGCCGCCACTCTCTCTGGTTCCCCTCGGGATCACCAGCGAACCAACCAGCGCCTCCCCTGGTCTCCTCCTTGTTTTCCCCATCGACCCAATCCCCTAGCACCGCTGCCATCTTCCCCTTGTTTTCAGCGCCACCCAATCAGCACTGCAGCCCGCTCTTGTCCGATCCATCCTATTGATCCAGCCGCCGCCGACCTCCTTCGTCTCGTCCCAGCGCCGGACGGGGAGCCGCGACTCCCGTCGGACCTCCTCACTGCCCGAGGCTGCTGCCTCCCCGTCGTCTTCCTCGAGCAGGAGCTCACGCCCGAGCTCCATCGCCACCCATTGCCACTCGACGGAGCAATACCAGCAGGACTAGCCCCGTTGCCCCTCTCCTTCCTTCCTCCACTTCTTCTCTCTCGCTGCCTTTGATGGTGTCGCGACGCCGCCGTTTTGCAGGAGCCTGCCGCCCATGGATCTCCTGGAGGTTCCCGTCGCCTCCGCCTCGTTCCAGGGAGGGAAGCCGTCACGCCCGCTCCTCCCGTCTACCCGAGCGCCGCCGCCTCGCGACCCTGCATCCCTCGCTGCCGGCCTCTGCTTCCCCTGCATCCTCTGCTTCGAGCAGGAGGACGAGACGCGCCCCGACCCCTACCTCGCCTTAGTTCTCGCTGGGTTGCCGTCTCACCGCCGGATCCCGTCGTCCCCGCCACCCACTTGTCGCCAGAGGTCGCCTCCTCGCCAAGTCCCTCGCCGCGCCACCTCCCTGCTTCGCTCCTGCACGAGCAGGACGACGAGCGCACGTTGCCGCCGCGCGTTGACCCGCGCCTGGGTCGCGTCCAGCACGCCAAGACCCAGCGCCTCTACAGCCGGCCCAATGTGAGCAGCCGCCCAGCCCCTCCTCTCTGTTGGCCCAACATGCACCAGATTCGGCTTGCCATGTTTTTTTACTGCTCTGGACGAATTTCTCTATTATTCCAGAGACTGCAGTTTTACAGATTTTCCCTAGTCTTCATGCATATATTAACTCATCAACCGTGCATCATATCAAAATGTTTTATATATGTAACTTGCTTAGAATTTTGCCTAGTTTCATAATATGCTACTTTCATCCATGTTAAAAATGTTTAAACTTGCTGTTTGTTTAATTTTGTATAACTGTCATGCTAAATGGTTTATTTCATAACTAAATAACCGTAGCTCCAAATTTAATAAACTTATATGTAAATGGGGTAGAAAAATGCCTAGTTTAACTTGGTACACTTTATTTTGCTGTTTAACAACATTAAAATTGTGTTTATGGCTGAACAGTACCAAATCTAAAATATGCACATGAGGATTTTCCGGAATTGTTGTTTGTTGTTTCCGGCCTCATTTAAACTTGCCTAGATATGTAGTTTTCATATGCTTCACCCCTTGCCATGTTTAATAACATTTAATATTGTTGGATACATAAACGAGAGCGAACTAAATAACTTGAATGTGGGTTTTCGTCGATATGCATCTCGTTGCATATTGAGCTCCACTTAACTTGTAGTTTTTTTGTGCACTTTGCCATGTCATGAATCATTAAACCGGACATGCATCATACTTGATTGTGCATCATGCCATGTTCATGTGATGGTTGTTTACCATGTTGTTTGCTTCTTTCCGGTGTTGCTTCTTCTTGATAGTTCCGGTAACGTTGTGATTGTAAGGATTCGTTCGACTACGTCCGTTTGTCTTCTTCATGGACTCGTTCTTCCTCCTTGCGGGATTTCAGGCAAGATGACCATACCCTCGAAATCACTTCTATCTTTGCTTGCTAGTTGTTCGCTCTATTGCTATGCCGCGCTACCTACCACTTGCTATATCATGCCTCCCATATTGCCATGTCAAGCCTCTAACCTACCTTTCCTAGCAAACCGTTGTTTGGCTATGTTACTGCTTTTGCTCAGCCCCTCTTATAGCGTTGCTAGTTGCAGGCGAAGATGAAGTTTGTTCCATGTTGGAACATGGATATGTTGGGATATCACAATATCTCTTATTTAATTAATGCATCTATATACTTGGTAAAGGGTGGAAGGCTCGGCCTTATGCCTGGTGTTCTGTTCCACTCTTGCCGCCCTAGTTTCCGTCATACCGGTGTTATGTTCCTTGATTTTGCGTTCCTTACGCGGTTGGGTGTGATGGGAACCCCTTGACAGTTTGCTTTGAATAAAACTCCTCCAGCAAGGCCCAACCTTGGTTTTTAGATTTGCCACCTAAGACTTTTTCCCTTGGGTTCTGTAGACTCAAGGGTCATCTTTATTTTAACCCCCCCGGGCCAGTGTTCCTCTGAGTGCTGGTCCAAACCGGGCGATGTCCGGCGCCCCCTAGGCTACCAGGGTCTATGCCAACCCGACGTCTTGCCCATCCGGTGTGCCCTGAGAACGAGATACGTGCGACTCCTATCGAGATTTGTCGGCACATCGGGTGGCTTTGCTGGTCTTGTTTTACCATTGTCGAAATGTCTTGTAACCGGGATTCCGAGACTGATCGGGTCTTCCCGGGAGAAGGAATATCCTTCGTTGACCGTGAGAGCTTGTGATGGGCTAAGTTGGGACACCCCTGCAGGGTATAAACTTTCGACAGCCGTGCCCGCGGTAATGTGGCAGATGGGAATTTGTTAATGTCCGGTTGTAGAGAACTTGACAGTTGACTTAATTAAAATACATCAACCGCGTGTGTAGCCGTGATGGTCTCTTCTCGGCGGAGTCCGGGAAGTGAACACGGTTCTTGTGTTATGGTTGTGCGTAAGTAGTTTCAGGATCACTTCTAGCTTCACGACCGTTGCGTTGCTCCTCTTCTCACTCTTACTTGCGTATGTTAGCCACCATATTTGCTTAGTGCTCGCTGCAGCTCCACCTCATTACCCCATCCTACCCATAAGCTTAAATAGTCTTGATCTCGCGGGTGTGAGATTGCTGAGTCCTCGTGACTCACCAGATTCTACCAAAAAGTTGCAGGTGCCGACGATACCAGTGCGGGTGACGCAACCGAGCTCAAGTGGGAGTTCGACGAGGAACTTGGTCGTTACTATGTTTCATTTCCTGATGATCAGTAGTGGAGCCCAGTTGGGACGATCGGGGACCTAGCATTTGGGGTTATCTTCTTTTTATTTGGATTTCACCGTAGTCGGTCTATGTGTGTATCTTGAATGATGTATGAATTTATTTATGTATTGTGTGAAGTGGCGATTGTAAGCCAACTCTTTATCCCATTCTTGTTCATTACATGGGATTGTTGAAGATGACGCTTCTTGCGACAAAACCTACAATGCGGTTATGCCTCTAAGTCGTGCCTCGACACGTGAGAGATATAGCCGCATCGTGGGTGTTACACGGTAACCCCTTGGTACCCCGAAAAATATCCGAACCTTTCCGAAACCATTCCGGTGTCCGGATACCTTCATCCAATATATCAATCTTTACCTCTCGACCATTTCAAGACTCCTCGTCATGTCCGTGATCTCATCCGGGACTCCGAACAATCTTCGGTCATCAAATCACATAACTCATAATACAAATCGTCATCGAACGTTAAGCGCGTGGACCCTACGGGTTCGAGAACTATGTAGACATGACCGAGACACATCTCCGGTCAATAACCAATAGCAGAACCTGGATGCTCATATTGGCTCCTACATATTCTACTAAGATATTTATCGGTCAAACCGCATAACAACATACGTTGTTCCCTTTGTTATCGGTATGTTACTTGCCCGAGATTCGATCATCGGTATCCTCATACCTAGTTCAATCTCGTTACCGACAAGTCTCTTTACTCGTTCCGTAATGCATAATCCCGTAACTAACTCATTAGTCACATTGCTTGCAAGGCTCATAGTGATGTGCATTACCGAGAGGGCACAGAGATACCACTCCGATACACGGAGTGACAAATCCTAATCTTGATCTATGCCAACCCAACAAACACCTTCGGAGACACCTGTAGAGCATCTTTATAATCACCTAGTTACGCTCTGACGTTTGATAGCACACAAGGTGTTCCTCCGGCATTCGGGAGTTGCATAATCTCATAGTCAGAGGAACATGTATAAGTCATGAAGAAAGCAATAGCAATAAAACTAAACGATCATTATGCCAAGCTAACGGATGGGTCTTGTCCATCACATCATTCTATAATGATGTGATCCCGTTCATCAAATGACAACACATGTCTATGGCTAAGATGTTGGAAATATGCCCTAGAGGCAATAATAAAATGGTTATTATTATATTTCCTTGTTCATGATAATTGTCTATTGTTCATGCTATAATTGTGTTATCCGGAAATCGTAATACATGTGTGAATGCAAAGACTATAACATGTCCCTAGTGAGCCTCTAGTTGACTAACTCGTTGATCAATAGATGGTTACGGTTTCCTGACCATGGACATTGGATGTCACTGATAACGGGATCACATCATTAGGAGAATGATGTGATGGACAAGACCCAATCCTAAGCATAGCACTAGATCGTGTAGTTCGTTTGCTAAAGCTTTTCTAATGTCAAGTATCATTTCCTTAGACCATGAGATCGTGCAACTCCCGGATACCGTAGGAGTGCTTTGGGTGTACCAAACGTCACAACGTAACTGGGTGGCCATAAAGGTACACTACAGGTATCTTCGAAAGTGTCTGTTGGGTTGACACAGATCGAGACTGGGATATGTCACTCCGTATGACGGAGAGGTATCTCTGGGCCCACTCGGTAATGCATCATCATAATGAGCTCAATGTGACCAAGTGGTTGGTCACGGGATCATGCATTACGGAACGAGTAAAGTGACTTGCCGGTAACGAGATTGAACGAGGTATTGGGATACCGACGATCGAATCTCGGGCAAGTAACGTACCGATTGACAAAGGGAATTGTATACGGGATTACTTGAATCCTCGACATCGTGGTTCATCTGATGAGATCATCGAGGAGCATGTGGGAGCCAACATGGGTATCCAGATCCCGCTGTTGGTTATTGACCGGAGAGTCGTCTCGGTCATGTCTGCGTGTCTCCCGAACCCGTAGGGTCTACACACTTAAGGTTCGGTGACGCTAGGGTTGTAGAGATATTAGTATGCGGTAACCCGAAAGTTGTTCGGAGTCCCGGATGAGATCCCGGACATCACGAGGAGTTCCGGAATGGTCCGGAGGTAAGGATTTGTATATAGGAAGTCCAGTTTCGGCCACCGGGAAAGTTTCGGGGGTCACCGGTATTGTACCGGGACCACCGGAAGGGTCCCGGGGGTCCACCGGGTGGGGCCACCTATCCCGGAGGGCCCCATGGGCTGAAGTGGGAAGGGAACCAGCCCCTGGTGGGCTGGTGCGCCCCCCATGGGCCTCCCCCTGCGCCTAGGGTTGGAAACCCTGGGGGTGGGGGGCGCCCCACCTGACTTGGGGGGCAAGTTTCCCCCTTGGCCGCCGCCCCCCCTTGAGATTGGATCTCTAGGGGGCCGGCGCCCCCCCAGGGCCCCTATATAAAGAGGGGGGAGGGAGGGCTGCGTACCCAAGCCCCTGGCGCCTCCCTCTCCCCCCGTAACACCTCTCCCTCTCGCTGAGCTTGGCGAAGCCCTGCCGAGATCCCCGCTGCTTCCACCACCACGCCGTCGTGCTGCTGGATCTTCATCAAGCTCTCCTTCCCCCTTGCTGGATCAAGAAGGAGGAGACGTCTCTCCCAACCGTACGTGTGTTGAACGCGGAGGTGCCGTCCGTTCGGCGCTAGGATCATCGGTGATTTGGATCACGACGAGTACAACTCCATCAACCCCGTTCTCTTGAACGCTTCCGCTCGCGATCTACAAGGGTATGTAGATGCACTCCTCTCTCTCGTTGCTAGATGACTCCATAGATTGATCTTGGTGAAGCGTAGAAAATTTTAAATTTCTGCTACGATCCCCATCAGTGGCATCATGAGCCAGGTTTATGCGTAGTTTCTATGCACGAGTAGAACACAAATTGTTGTGGGCGTCGATTTTGTCAATTTACTTGCCGTTACTAGTCTTATCTTGATTCGGCGGCATCGTGGGATGAAGCGGCCCGGACCGACCTTACACGTACGCTTACGTGAGACAGGTTCCACCGACTGACATGCAATAGTTGCATAAGGTGGCTAGTGGGTGTCTGTCTCTCCCACTTTAGTCGGATCGGATTCGATGAAAAGTGTCCTTATGAAGGGTAAATAGGAATTGGCATATCACGTTGTGGTTTTGGCGTAGGTAAGAATCGTTCTTGCTAGAAACCTATAGCAGCCACGTAAAAGTTTGCAACAACAATTAGAGGACGTCTAACTTGTTTTTGCAGCAAGTGTCATGTGATATGATATGGCCAGAAGGATGTGATGAATGATATATGTGATGTATGAGATTGATCATGTTCTTGTAATAGGAATCACGACTTGCATGTCGATGAGTATGACAACCGGCAGGAGCCATAGGAGTTGTCTTAATTTATTTATGACCTGCATGTCAACTGGAACGTCATGTAATTACTTTACTTTATTGCTAACCGTTAGCCGTAGTAGTAGAAGTAATAGTTGGCGAGACAACTTCATGAAGACACGATGATGGAGATCATGGTGTCATGCCGGTGACGATGATGAACATGGCGCCTCGAAGATGCAGATCAAAAGGAGCAAAATGATATTGGCCATATCATGTCACTATTTGTTTACATGTGATGTTTATCATGTTTTGCATATTATTTGCTTAGAACGACGGTAGCATAAATAAGATGATCCCTCGCTAAAATTTCAAGAAAGTGTTCCCCCTAACTGTGCACCGTTGCGAAGGTTCGTTGTTCCGAAGCACCGTGATGATCGTGTGTGATAGGTTCTAACGTTCGCATACAACGGGTGTAAGCCAGATTTACACACGCAATACACTTAGGTTGACTTGACGAGCCTAGCATGTACAGACATGGCCTCGGATCACAAGAGACCGAAAGGTCGAACATGAGTCGTATAGCAGATACGATCAACATGAAGATGTTCACCGATGATGACTAGTTCGTCTCACGTGATGATCGGACACGGCCTAGTTGACTCGGATCATGTATCACTTAGATGACTAGAGGGATGTCTGTCTGAGTGGGAGTTCGTTAATGATTTGATTAGATGAACTTAATTATCATGAACTTAGTCTAAAAACCTTTACAATATGTCTTGTAGATCAAATGGCCCACGCTAATGTTGCCCTCAACTTCAACGCGTTCCTAGAGAAAACCAAGCTGAAAGACGATGGTAGCAACTACACGGACTGGGTCCGTAACCCGAGGATTATCCTCATAGCTGCCAAGAAAGCATATGTCCTTGAAGCACCGCTAGGTGATGCACCTGTTTTCCCAGCAACTCAAGACGTTCTGAACGCCTGGCTGTCACGTAGTGATGATTACTCCCTGGTTCAGTGCGGCATGCTTTACAGCTTAGAACCGGGGCTCCAAAAGCGTTTTGAGCAGCACGGAGCATATGAGATGTTCCAAGAGCTGAAAATGGTTTTCCAAGCTCATGCCCGGGTCGAGAGATATGAAGTCTCCGACAAGTTCTACAGTTGTAAGATGGAGGAGAATAGTTCCGTCAGCGAACACATGCTCAAAATGTCTGGGTTGCACAATTGCTTGTCTCAGCTGGGAGTTAATCTCCCGGATGACGCGGTCGTTGACAGAATCCTTCAGTCGCTCCCACCTAGCTACAAGAGCTTTGTGATGAACTTCAATATGCAGGGAATGGAAAAGACCATTCCTGAGGTATATTCAATGCTGAAATCAGCGGAGGTGGAGATAAAAAAGGAACATCAAGTGTTGATGGTGAATAAAACCACTAAGTTCAAGAAAGGCAAGGGTAAGAAGAATTCAAGAAAGACGGCAAGGGAGTTGCCGCGCCCGGTAAGCAAGCTGCCGGGAAGAAGACAAAGAATGGACCCAAGCCTGAGACTGAGTGCTTTTATTGCAAGGGAAACGGTCACTGGAAGTGGAACTGCCCCAAGTACTTAGCGGACAAGAAGGCCGGCAATACCAAAGGTATATGTGATATACATGTTATTGATGTGTACCTAACCAGTGCTCGTAGTAGCTCTTGGGTATTTCATACCGGTGCGGTTGCTCATATTTGTAACTCAAAGCAGGAGCTGCAGAATAAGCGGAGACTGGCGAAGGACGAGGTGACGATGCGCGTCGGGAATGGTTCCAAGGTCGATGTGATCGCCGTCGGCACGCTACCTCTACATTTACCTACGGGACTAGTTTTAAACCTCAATAATTGTTATTTAGTGCCAGCTTTGAGCATGAACATTGTATCTGGATCTCGTTTAATGCGAGATGGCTACTCATTTAAATCCGAGAATAATGGTTGTTCTATTTATATGAGAGATATGTTTTATGGTCATGCCCCGCTGGTCAATGGTTTATTCTTAATGAATCTCGAACGTGATGTTACACATATTCATAGTGTGAATGCCAAGAAATGTAAGGTTGATAATGATAGTCCCACATACTTGTGGCACTGCCGCCTTGGTCACATTGGTGTCAAACGCATGAAGAAACTCCATGCAGATGGAATTTTGGAGTCTCTTGATTATGAATCATTTGACACGTGCGAACCATGCCTCATGGGCAAAATGACCAAGACTCCGTTCTCCGGAACAATGGATCGAGCAACCAACTTATTGGAAATCATACATACTGATGTGTGCGGTCCAATGAGCGTTGAGGCTTGCGGTGGCTATCGTTATGTTCTCACCCTCACTGATGACTTGAGTAGATATGGATATGTCTACTTAATGAAACACAAGTCTGAGACCTTTGAAAAGTTCAAGGAATTTTAGAGTGAGGTTGAGAATCAACGTGACAGGAAAATAAAGTTCTTACGATCAGATCGTGGAGGGGAATATTTGAGTCATGAATTTGGCACACACTTAAGGAAATGTGGAATTGTTTCACAAATCACGCCGCCTGGAACACCTCAGCGTAATGGTGTGTCCGAACGTCGTAATCGCACTCTATTGGATATGGTGCGATCTATGATGTCTCTTACCGATCTACCACTATCATTCTGGGGTTATGCTTTAGAGATTGCCGCATTCACTTTAAATAGGGCTCCGTCAAAATCTGTTGAGACGACACCGTATGAATTATGATTTGGAAAGAAACCTAAGTTGTCGTTTCTTAAAGTTTGGGGATGCGATGCTTATGTCAAGAAACTTCAACCTGAAAAGCTCGAACCCAAGTCGGAAAAATGCGTCTTCATAGGATACCCTAAGGAAACCATTGGGTATACCTTCTACCTCAGATCCGAAGGCAAGATCTTCGTTGCCAAGAACGGGTCCTTTCTGGAGAAAGAGTTTCTCTCGAAAGAAGTAAGTGGGAGGAAAGTGGAACTTGATGAGATGACCCCTCTCGAACCAGAAAGTAGCGCAGCACAAGAAAATGTTTCTATGGTGCCTACACCGACTAGAGAGGAAGTTAATGATGACGATCATGATCAAGTTACCACTGAACTTCGTAGGTCCACAAGGACGCGTTCCGCACCAGAGTGGTACGGCAACCCTGTCCTGGAAATCATGTTGTTGGACAACGGTGAACCTTTGAACTATGAAGAATCAATGGCGGGTCCAGATTCCAACAAATGGCTTGAAGCCATGCAATCCGAGATAGGATCCATGTATGAAAACAAAGTATGGACTTTGACAGACTTGTCCGACGATCGGCGAGCGATAGAAAATAAATGGATCTTTAAGAAGAAGACGGACGCGGATGGAAATGTCACCATCTATAAAGCTCGACTTGTCGCTAAGGGTTATCGACAAGTTCAAGGAGTTGACTACGATGAGACCTTCTCACCCGTAGCGAAGCTGAAGTCCATCCGAATCATGTTAGCAATTGCCGCATTCTACGATTATGAGATATGGCAAATGGACGTCAAAACGGCATTCCTTAACGGCTTTCTTAAGGAAGAATTGTATATGATGCAGCCGGAAGGTTCTGTCGATCCTAAGAATGCTAACAAAGTATGCAAGATCCAACGCTCAATCTATGGGCTGGTGCAGGCATCTCGGAGTTGGAACATTCACTTTGATGAGATGATCAAAGCGTTTGGGTTTACGCAGACTTATGGAGAAGCCTGTGTTTACAAGAAAGTGAGTGGGAGCTCTGTAGCATTTCTCTTATTATATGTGGATGACATACTATTGATGGGAAATGATATAGAATTCTTGGAAAGTATAAAGGCCTACTTGAATAAGTGTTTTTCAATTAAGGACCTTGGAGAAGCTGCTTACATATTAGGCATCAAGATCTATAGAGATAGATCGAGACGCCTCATAGGTCTTTCACAAAGCACATACCTTGACAAGATATTGAAGAAGTTCAATATGGATCAGTCCAAGAAGGGGTTCTTGCCTGTATTGCAAGGTGTGAGATTGAGCACGGCTCAATGCCCGACCACGGCAGAAGATAGAGAAAAGACGAGTGTCGTCCCCTATGCCTCGGCCATAGGGTCTATTATGTATGCCATGCTGTGTACCAGACCTGATGTAAACCTTGCCGTAAGTTTGGTAGGAAGGTACCAAAGTAATCCCGGCATGGAACACTGGACAACGGTCAAGAATATCCTGAAGTACCTGAAATGGACTAAGGATATGTTTCTCGTTTATGGAGGTGACGAAGAGCTCGTCGTAAAGGGTTACGTCGATGCTAGCTTCGACACAGATCTGGATGACTCTAAGTCACAAACCGGATATGTGTATATTTTGAATGGTGGGGCAGTCAGCTGGTGCAGTTGCAAGCAAAGCGTCGTGGCGGGATCTACATGTGAAGCGGAGTACATGGCAGCCTCGGAGGCAGCACATGAAGCAATCTGGATGAAGGAGTTCATTGCCGACCTAGGAGTTATTCCCAATGCATCAGGGCCGATGACTCTCTTCTGTGACAACACTGGAGCTATTGCCCTTGCCAAGGAGCCCAGGTTTCACAAGAAGACCAGGCACATCAAGCGTCGCTTCAACTCCATTTGTGAAAATGTTCAAAATGGAGACATAGATATTTGTAAAGTGCATACGGATTTGAATGTCACAGATCCGTTGACTAAACCTCTTCCACGAGCGAAACATGATCAACACCAGAACTCTATGGGTGTACGATTCATCACAATGTAACTAGATTATTGACTCTAGTGCAAGTGGGAGACTGTTGGAAATATGCCCTAGAGGCAATAATAAAATGGTTATTATTATATTTCCTTGTTCATGATAATTGTCTATTGTTCATGCTATAATTGTGTTATCCGGAAATCGTAATACATGTGTGAATGCAAAGACTATAACATGTCCCTAGTGAGCCTCTAGTTGACTAGCTCATTGATCAATAGATGGTTACGGTTTCCTGACCATGGACATTGGATGTCACTGATAACGGGATCACATCATTAGGAGAATGATGTGATGGACAAGACCCAATCCTAAGCATAGCACTAGATCGTGTAGTTCGTTTGCTAAAGCTTTTCTAATGTCAAGTATCATTTCCTTAGACCATGAGATCGTGCAACTCCCGGATACCGTAGGAGTGCTTTGGGTGTACCAAACGTCACAACGTAACTGGGTGGCCATAAAGGTACACTACAGGTATCTCCGAAAGTGTCTGTTGGGTTGGCACAGATCGAGACTGGGATTTGTCACTCCGTATGACGGAGAGGTATCTCTGGGCCCACTCGGTAATGCATCATCATAATGAGCTCAATGTGACCAAGTGGTTGGTCACGGGATCATGCATTACGGAACTGAAGCTCATGGGGGACTTCAACCTGCACGGCCTCACCTCGCCAGGTAAAATTCCTCTATATTATAAGATGTTTTGCATATTTCAATATGGACTACATACGGACTGAAATGAGTGAGCAAACGCAAGTAAAGTGACTTGCCGGTAACGAGATTGAACGAGGTATTGGGATACCGACGATCGAATCTCGGGCAAGTAACGTACCGATTGACAAAGGGAATTGTATACGGGATTACTTGAATCCTCGACATCGTGGTTCATCCGACGAGATCATCGAGGAGCATGTGGGAGCCAACATGGGTATCCAGATCCCACTGTTGGTTATTGACCGGAGAGTCGTCTCGGTCATGTCTGCGTGTCTCCCGAACCCGTAGGGTCTACACACTTAAGGTTCGGTGACGCTAGGGTTGTAGAGATATTAGTATGCGGTAACCCGAAAGTTGTTCGGAATCCCGGATGAGATCCCGGACATCACGAGGAGTTCCAGAATGGTCCGGAGGTAAGGATTTGTATATAGGAAGTCCAGTTTCGACCACCGGGACAGTTTCGGGGGTCACCGGTATTGTACCGGGACCACCGGAAGGGTCCCGGGGGTCCACCGGGTGGGGCCACCTATCCCGGAGGACCCCATGGGCTGAAGTGGGAAGGGAACCAGCCCCTGGTGGGATGGTGCACCCCCCATGGGCCTCCCCCCCCTGCGCCTAGGGTTGGAAACCCTGGGGGTGGGGGGCGCCCCACCTGACTTGGGGGGCAAGTTTCCCCCTTGGCCGCCGCCCCCCTTGAGATTGGATCTCTAGGGGGCCGGCGCCCCCCAGGGCCCCTATATAAAGAGGGGGGGAGGGAGGGCTGCGTACCCAAGCCCCTGGCGCCTCCCTCTCCCCCCGTAACACCTCTCCCTCTCGCTGAGCTTGGCGAAGCCCTGCCGAGATCCCCGCTGCTTCCACCACCACGCCGTCGTGCTGCTGGATCTTCATCAATCTCTCCTTCCCCCTTGCTGGATCAAGAAGGAGGAGACGTCTCTCCCAACCGTACGTGTGTTGAACGCGGAGGTGCCGTCCGTTCGGCGCTAGGATCATCGGTGATTTGGATCACGACGAGTACAACTCCATCAACCCCGTTCTCTTGAACGCTTCCGCTCGCGATCTACAAGGGTATGTAGATGCACTCCTCTCTCTCATTGCTAGATGACTCCATAGATTGATCTTGGTGAAGCGTAGAAAATTTTAAATTTCTGCTACGATCCCCAACATAGGAAACTTAACCATCTTGGATTAACGAGCTAGTCAAGTAGAGGCATACTAGGGACACTCTGTTTGTCTATGTATTCACACATGTACTAAGTTTCCGGTTAATACAATCCTAGCATGAATAATAAACATTTATAATTATATAAGGAAATATAAATAACAACTTCATTATTGCCTCTAGGGCATATTTCCTTCAGCAGCGCCCCAACGAAACACTCCGGTAGTACATTTAGCGTTTCAGCCAAGTGCGCCACAAGATTCCACGCGCTTCGGATGAGGCCATCATCATGGCATTCACCAATGGAGTCAAAGACATCTGCATGTGCGAGAAGCTCACCATCGACAATGACTTGAGCATGGCATTGGATCTGTTCACCCTTGCTGACAGGTGCGCCAAGGCCGAAGAGGGCGCCTCTTCCTCCAGAAGAGGGCGCCTCTTCCTCCACAACGACCCCGATGCGGTGCCCGACGACGGCAAGGCCAAGGGCAAGGAGGTCAAGCGTAAGGGCCCTGCTGTGCTGGCAGCAGAGCCCGAGCAAAAGCGCGGCCGAGACCGTGATGAGCGAGAAGGGAACAGCCATCTGTTCTGCGTCTACCACAATGTGTGCAACCACAACACCAACGACTGCTAGGAGCTCAAGGCACTTCGCGACGAGCGCTTGGGTCGCCGCCCCGACCGTGGCGCCAGTCGTGGAGGCGGCCGTGGCGGCGGCAAATGGGACAACCGCAACGGCAATCAGCGACAGGCCTGGTGTGACCAGCCTCGCGACGGTGCCTTTCGTGACCAGCCTCACGAGGCCCATCCTCAGGACAACGCGACCCTTCCACCACTGCCATCGCCCCCAGGAGGAACGACAAGAACCAGCAAGACGAGGGGGTTGGGGGCTACCAGGAGCCTCGCACGATAGCCTGCATCCTCAGTGGAGCCCATGCTCCCGCGTCCAACCGAATCTTCAAGCAGTTCTCTGCGAGGTGAGTGCTGCCCTCCCAAGGCTTGAAGCGATGAGACCTCTCAAGTGGTCGCAGTATGCCATCACTTTTGACTCCAAGGATCACCTTAGGTGCTCGGCCACCGCTAGCGCACTCCCCATGCTGTGCACCCCCACCATCAGCAATGTCTCGGTCACCAAGACTCTCATCGTTGGCGGGGCTGGCCTCAACATGATCTCCATCGAGACCTTTGAGACGCCCTATGTCCAGCTGATGCCCACCAGGCCCTTCTCCGAAGTGACGGATGGATCAACCGCTCCCTTGGGGCAGGTGCGCCTACCAGTTACCTTCGGCACCCGCAACAACTACCACATCGAGCTGATCGACTTCGACGTGGCCCACATCGGCCTCCCTTACAACGCCATCCTGGGGTACCCCGCACACACCAAGTTCATGGCAGTGACCCATGATGGCTACAACATCCTCAAGATGCCTGGCTGTAGCGGCATCATTGATACGTCTCCAACGTATCAATAATTTTTTATTGTTCCATGCTATTATATTATCATTCTTGGATGTTTTACAATCATTTTATAGCAACTTTATATCATTTTTTGGGACTAACCTTTTGACATAGTGCCCAGTGCCAGTTGCTATTTTGCTTGTTTTTCATATCACAGAAAATCAATACCAAACAGAGTCCAAACGCAACGAAACTTTTTGGAGATTTTTTCTGGACCAGAAGACAACCGATGGACCAAAGAAGTACCAGAGGGGTGCCCCGAGGGGGGCACAACCCACCTGGGCGCGCCTGGGGGCCCAGGCACTCCCTGGTGGGTTGTGCCCACCTCGGTGCTGATAACCCACAAGTATAGGGGATCGCAACAGTTTTCGAGGGTAGAGTATTCAACCCAAATTTATTGATTCGACACAAGGGGAGCCAAAGAATATTCTCAAGTATTAGCAGTTGAGTTGTCAATTCAACCACACCTGGATAACTTAGTATCTGCAGCAAAGTATTTAGTAGCTAAGTAATATGGGAGTAACGGTAACGGTATCAAAACTAATATTTTTGGGTTTTGTAGTGATTGTAACAGTAGCAACGGAAAAGTAAATAAGCGAAGAACAATATGTGAAAAGCTCATAGGCATTGGATCGGTGATGGAGAATTATGCCGGATGTGGTTCATCATGTGACAATCATAACATAGGGTGACACAGAACTAGCTCCAATTCATCAATGTAATGTAGGCATGTATTCCGAATATAGTCATACGTGCTTATGGAAAAGAACTTGCATGACATCTTTTGTCCTACCCTCCCGTGGCAGCGGGGTCCTAATGGAAACTAAGGGATATTAAGGCCTCCTTTTAATAGAGTACCGGACCAAAGCATTAACACATAGTGAATACATGAACTCCTCAAACTACGGTCATCACCGTGAGTGGTCCCGATTATTGTCACTTCGGGGTTGCCGGATCATAACACATAGTAGGTGACTATAGACTTGCAAGATAGGATCAAGAACTCACATATATTCATGAAAACATAATAGGTTCAGATCTGAAATCATGGCACTCGGGCCCTAGTGACAAGCATTAAGCATAGCAAAGTCATAGCAACATCAATCTCAGAACATAGTGGATACTAGGGATCAAACCCTAACAAATCTAACTCGATTACATGATAAATCTCATCCAACCCATCACCGTCCAGCAAGCCTACGATGGAATTACTCACGCACGGCAGTGAGCATCATGAAATTGGTGATGGAGGATGGTTGATGATGACGACGGCGACGGATTCCCCTCTCCGGAGCCCCGAACGGACTCCAGATCAGCCCTCCCGAGAGAGTTTAGGGCTTGGCGGCGGCTCCGTATCGTAAAATGCGATTAATCTTTCTCCCTGATTTTTTCTCCCCGAACACGAATATATGGAGTTGGAGTTGAGGTCGGTGGAGCTCCAGGGGGCCCACGAGGCAGGGGGCGCGCCCCCACCCTCGTGGACAGGTGGTGGCCCCCCTAGCCTTGATTCTTTCGTCAATATTTTTAACATTTTCCAAAAATAAGCTCCGTGGAGTTTCAGGTCATTCCGAGAACTTTTGTTTCTGCACATAAATAACACCATGGCAATTCTACTGAAAACAGCGTCAGTCCGGGTTAGTTCCATTCAAATCATGCAAGTTAGGGTCCAAAACAAGGGCAAAAGTGTTTGGAAAAGTAGATACGACGGAACGTATCAACTCCCCCAAGCTTAAACCTTTGCTTGTCCTCAAGCAATTCAGTTGACAAACTGAAAGTGATAAAGAAAAACTTCTACAAACTCTGTTTGCTCTTGTTGTTGTAAATATGTAAAGCCAGCATTCAAGTTTTCAGCAAAGATTATGAACTAACCGTATTCAAAATAACACTTAGGTCTCATGTTTACACATATCAATGGCATAATCAACTAGCGAGCAATAATAATAAATCTCGGATGACAACACTTTCTCAAAACAATCATAATATGATATAACAAGATGGTATCTCGCTAGCCCTTTCTAAGACCGCAAAACATAAATGCAGAGCACCTTTAAAGATCAAGGACTGACTAAACATTGTAATTCATGGTAAAAGAGATCCAATCATAGTCATACCCAATATAAATTAATAGTAATGGATGCAAATGACAGCGGTGCTCTCCAGCTGGTGCTTTTTAATAAGAGGGTGATGACTCAGCATAAAAGTAAATAGATAGGCCCTTCGCAGAGGGAAGCAGGGATTTGTAGAGGTGCCAGAGCTCGATTTTGAAATAGAGATAAATAATATTTTGAGCGGCATAGTTTCATTGTCAACATAACAACCAAGAGATGGCGATATCTTCCATGCTACACACATTATAGGCGGTTCCCAAACAGAATGGTAAAGTTTTTACTCCCCCTCCACCAACAAGCATCAATCTATGGCTTGCTCGAAACAACGAGTGCCTCCAACTAACAACAGTCCCGGGGGAGTTTTGTTTGCAATTATTTTGATTTGATTTGCGTAAAGCATGGGACTGGGCATCCCGGTGACCAGCCATTTTCTCATGAGTGAGGAGCGGAGTCCACTCCTCTTGAGAATAACCCGCCTAACATGGAAGATACGGACATCCCTAGTTGATACATGAGCTATTCGAGCATACAAAACAGAATTTCATTTGAAGGTTTAGAGTTTGGCACATACAAATTTACTTAGAACGGCAGGTAGATACCGCATATAGGAAGGTATAGTGGACTCATATGGAATAACTTTGGGGTTTAAGGGATTGATTGCACAAGCAGTATTCCCGCTTAGTACAAGTGAAGGCTAGCAAAAGACGGGGAAGCGGCCAACTAGAGAGCGACAACAGTCATGAACATGCATTAAAATTAATAAACATTGAGTGCAAGCATGAGTAGGATATAATCCACCATGAACATAAATATCGTGAAGGCTATGTTGATTTGTTTCAACTACATGTGTGAACATGTGCCAAGTCAAGTCACTTAAATCATTCAAAGGAGGATACCACCCCATCATACCACATCACAACCATTTTAATAGCATGTTGGCACGCAAGGTAAACCATTATAAGCTCCTAGCTAATTAAGCATGGCATAAGCAACTATAATCTCTAATTGTCATTGCAAACATGTTTATTCATAATAGGCTGAATCAGGAACGATGAACTAATCATATTTACAAAAACAAGAGAGGTCGAGTTCATACTAGCTTCTCTCATCTCAATCAGTCCATCATATATCGTCATAATTGCCTTTCACTTGCACGACCGAATGATGTGAATAATAATAATAGTGCACGTGCATTGGACTAAGCTGGAATCTGCAAGCATTTGATAAACAGGAGAAGACAAGGCAATATGGGCTCTTGGTTAAATCAACAATAATGCATAAAAGAGCCACTTCAACATTTTCATTATGGCCTTCTCTTATCGACCCCCAAAGAAAAGAAAAGAAAAGAAATAAAACTATTTGCACGGGAAAGCTCCCAACAAGCAAAACAACAACATGAAATATTTTTGGGTTTTCTTTTAATTATTACTACTACAGCAAGAAAGTTAAACTAGCTAAAAGCTACAACTAATTTTTTTGGGTTTTAAAGGTTTTTCAAACACACAAGAAGAAAGCAAGAAAAAGAAAATAAACTAGCATGGATATTACAGTGAAAAAGTATGAGCACCGACAACTAGCAATGAGTGTGTGAACATAAATGTAATGTTGGTGAGAGATACGTACTCCCCCAAGCTTAGGCTTTTGGCCTAAGTTGGTCTATGGCCACGGCTGGCCTGGCGGATATCCAAAGTTATAGCTGGGGTCGTACTGAGATGCAGCAGTCATTGCATCGTGGGCTGCAGCTTGGAGGCGAGCTATCTCAGCCCTCCTCTTATACTCTTTCGCCTCCTCTCTGGTTATAAAAATATCTCCCTTTTGCCTGAAAGTCAAAGAAAGTAGAAGCAGGGGGAGCGACGTGATAGTTGCGTCGTCTGTCAAAGATTAGTCGGTACTGGAGGAACTGATTGTTTCTCTCAACAAAATGATGACGAACCATAGCCTCATAATCCAAATAAGCAGGAGGTAACTCAATATCATCCTCACGTATGGTTACACCAAGGAAATTAGCTATATGGGTTGCATAAATTCCACCAAAGAAATCTCCATTAAATCTATTATGATGCAACCTACGTGCAAAAATGGCTCCCGAATTATAATGTTTATCTCCCAACACAGCACTCCTAAGAATACTGAGGTCAGGGACACACATGTGACATGCTTCATTCTTACCATTTATGCACCTACCTATGAAAAGAGCAAAATAATGTATAGCAGGAAAGTGAATGCTCCCTATGGTAGCTTGTGCTATGTCTCTAGATTCACCCACAGTTATACTAGCAAGAAAATCTCTAAATTCAGATTTGCGAGGTTCACTAGGACTACCCCATTGTGGAAGTTTGCAAGCAGTGGTAAAATCCTCTAAGTCCATAGTATAAGAATTTTCATAAAGATCAAACAGGACAGTTTGAGAATTGCGTGAAGATGAAAATTCAAACCTCCTCACAAAGGAACTAGTGAGATAGTGGTACTGACGGCACTTTTCTGCCTCGAAGCTCACAAGATCAGCGTTACACAAATATGCGTTAAATTCTTCCTTAATTCCTGCTTGATCCATGAAGTCCTCTGAAGGCCATTCACAAGGCCGCACTGGGGCGTCCCTTGGTGGTTCATCATCAGCATCGCGCATTGCAAGCCTGGGTCCTTGCTTCCTTGAAGAACCACCTTGGTACATTTTCCTAAACATATTTCTTCCTCTGGAAAATTTCTAAAATTTTTAGTAACTTCAAATAAAAGTGAACCAAGCTCAACAAAATTGATAGCAACTACTCCTACAAATGCCTAGAGCCTATATCATGCATTAGAACTACTTGGAACCATATAAATTTGACATGCAAGCTCAAGAACATGGTCACCTAGGCAACACAAATTTGCAATGTATAAAGCACTAGAACAAAAACTAATTGGACCAATGGAGGAGTCACATACCAAGGAACAATCCCCCAAAGCAGTTTTGTGAGAGGTGCTTTGAGCAAGGAGATCGAAAATCGCAGGAAATGAGCTAGAACTCGTGCTTGAGCTAGATAGTGATTTTTTTGGGAGGAAGAAGAAGTGTGTGGGTGCAGGAATAAGTGGAGGGGAGCCACGATGGGCCCACGAGGCAGGGGGCGCGCCCAGGGGGTGGGCGCGCCCTGGACCCTCGTGGCCAGGGGCTTGCTCCCCCTGCTGTGTTCTTAGTGCCAGATATTCTCAAATATTATAGAAAAAATCATATTAAATTGGCAGGGCATTTGGAGAACTTTTATTTCGGGGTATTTTTATATTGCACGGATAATTCAGAAAACAGACAGAAAATACTAATTTTACTTTATTTCAACTAAATAACAGAAAGTAAAAGGAGGGTACAGAAGGTTGTGCTTTCTAACTTCATCCCTCTCATGCTCATCAAAAGGAATCTACTAACAAGGTTGATCAAGTCTTGTTAACAAACTCATTTCGAGTAACATGAAACCGGGGAAATTTCGAATAACACTATGTTACCTCAACGGGGATATGAACATCCCCAATAATAAGAATATCATATTTCTTCTTGACAGTAGGTAGAGGAAATTCAAATCCTCCAAAAATAATCGATGGAATTTTTCCAATAGAGTTGATGTTGTGGACTTGAGGTTGTTTCCTCGGAAAGTGTACCGTATGCTCATTACCATTAACATGAAAAGTGACATTGCCTTTGTTGCAATCAATAATAGCCCCTGCAGTATTAAAAAAGGGTCTTCCAAGAATAATAGACATACTATCGTCCTCAGGAATATCAAGAATAACAAAGTCCGTTAAAATAGTAACGTTTGCAACTACAACAGGCACATCCTCACAAATACCGACAGGTATAGCAGTTGATTTATCAGCTATTTGCAAAGATATTTCAGTAGGTGTCAACTTATTCAAATCAAGTCTACGATATAAAGAGAGAGGCATAACACTAACACCGGCTCCAAGATCACATAAAGCAGTTTTAACATAGTTTCGTTTAATGGAGCATGGTATAGTTGGTACTCCTGGATCTCCTAGTTTCTTAGGTATTCCACCCTTAAAAGTATAATTAGCAAGCATGGTGGAAATTTCAGCTTCCGGTATCTTTCTTTTATTAGTGACAATTTCTTTCATATACTTAGCATAAGGATTCATTTTGAGCATATCAGTTAATCGCATACGCAAGAAGATAGGTCTAATCATTTCAGCAAAGCGCTCAAAAATCCTCATCATCCTTTTTCTTGGATGGTTTGGGAGGAAAAGGCATGGGTTTCTGAACCCATGGCTCCCTTTCTTTACCGTGCTTCCTAGCAACAAAGTCTCTCTTATCATAACGTTGATTCTTTGATTGTGGGTTATCAAGATCAACAGCAGGTTCAATTTCTACATCATTATCATTACTAGGTTGAGCCTCAACATGAACATCTTCATTAATATTATCACTAGGTTCATGTTCATTACCAGATTGTGTTTCAGCATCAAAAATAGAAATATCATTGGGGTTCTCAGGTGTGTCTACAACAAGTTCACCAGAAGCATGCAAAGTCCTATCATTTTTCTTTTTCTTCTTTTTAGAAGGACTAGGTGCATCAATATTATTTCTATGAGAATCCTGCTCAACTCTCTTAGGATGGCCTTCAGGATACAAAGGTTCCTGAGTCATGTTACCAGTTCTAGTAGCCACTCTAACAGCATAGTCATTATTCTTACTATTCAATTCATTGAGCAAATCATTCTGAGCTTTAAGTACTTGTTCTACTTGAGTGGTGACCATAGAAGCATGTTTACTAATGAGTTTAAGTTCACCTTTAACTCTAGACATATAATCACCCAAGTTATCAATCACATAAGCATTTTGTTTCAATTGTCTACCAAAATAAGCATTGAAGTCTTCTTGCTTAACCATAAAGTTATCAAACTCATCCAAGCATTGGCTAGCAAACTTAGTAGGAGGGATTTCAGCTTTATCATATCTATAGAGAGAATTTACCTTTACTACCCGTGTCGGGTTATCAAGACCATGTGTTTCTTCAATAGGTGATGGATTAAAATCATGTATTTATTTTTCTTTCATAGATTTCTTTGCCTCTTGCATATCTTCAGGACTGAGAAATAGAACACCCCTTTTCTTCGGAGTTGGTTTAAGAGTTGGTTCAGGAATTGGCTCAGGAAGTGTCCAATTATTTTCATTAGTCAACATATTATTCAATAGAATTTCAGCTTCATCTGGTGTTCTTTCCCTGAAAACAGAACCGGCACAACTATCCAGGTGGTCTCTGGAAGCATCGGTTAGTCCATTATAAAAGATATCAAGTATTTCATTTTTCTTAAGAGGATGATCAGGCAAAGCACTAAGTAATTGAAGAAGCCTCCCCCAAGCTTGTGGGAGACTCTCTTCTTCAATTTGCACAAAATTATATATATCCCTTAAAGCAGCTTGTTTCTTATGAGCGGGGAAATATTTAGCAGAGAAGTAATAAATCATATCCTGGGGACTACGCACACAACCAGGATCAAGAGAATTAAACCATATCTTAGCATCAACCTTTAATGAGAACAGAAATATTTTAAGGATATAAAAGTAGCGAGTTCTCTCATCATTAGTGAACAGGGTGGCTATATCATTTAATTTAGTAAGATGTGCCACAACTGTTTCAGATTCATAGCCATAGAAAGGATCAGATTCAACCAAAGTAATTATATCAGGATAAATAGAGAATTCATAATCCTTATCAGTAACGAAGATAGGTGAAGTAGCATAAGCAGGATCATATTTCATTCTAGCATTCAGAGTTTTTTGTTTCAGCTTAGCTAATAATTTCTTAAGATCATTCCTATCATTGCAAGCAAGAAAGTCTTTAGCAGTTTCTTCATCCAGAACATAGCCCTCAGGCACAACAGGCAATTCATATTTATTGGGAGAGCCTTCATCATCACTTTCATCAATATTATCAGTTTCAATAATTTCATTCTCTCTAGCCCTAGCAAGTTGTTCATCAAGAAATTCACCAAGTGGCACAGTAGTATGAAGCATAGAAGTAGTTTCATCATAAGTATCATGCATAACAGAAGTGGCATCTTCAATAACATGCGACATATCAAAATTAATAGCAGAAGCAGGTTTAGGTGTCGCAAGCTTACTCAAAACAGAAGGTGAATCAAGTGTAGAGCTAGATGGCAGTTCCTTACCTCCCCTCGTAGTTGAGGGATAAATTTTTGTTTTCTCGTCTTTCAAGTTCCTCATAGTGACCAGCAGATATAAATCCCAAGTGACTCAAAGAATAGAGCTATGCTCCCCGGCAACGGCGCCAGAAAATAGTCTTGATAACCCACAAGTATAGGGGATCGCAACAGTTTTTGAGGGTAGAGTATTCAACCCAAATTTATTGATTCGACACAAGGGGAGCCAAAGAATATTCTCAAGTATTAGCAGTTGAGTTGTCAATTCAACCACACCTGGATAACTTAGTATCTGCAGCAAAGTATTCAGTAGCAATGTAATATGGGAGTAACGGTAACGGTAACAAAAGTAATATTTTTGGGTTTTGTAGTGATTGTAACAGTAGCAACGGAAAAGTAAATAAGCGAAGAACAATATGTGAAAATCTCATAGGCATTGGATCGGTGATGGAGAATTATGCTGGATGCGGTTCATCATGTAACAATCATAACATAGGGTGACACAGAACTAGCTCCAATTCATCAATGTAATGTAGGCATGTATCCCGAATATAGTCATACGTGCTTATGGAAAAGAACTTACATGACATCTTTTGTCCTACCCTCCCGTGGCAGCGGGGTCCTAATGGAAACTAAGGGATATTAAGGCCTCCTTTTAATAGAGTACCGGACCAAAGCATTAACACATAGTGAATACATGAACTCCTCAAACTACGGTCATCACCGGGAGTGGTCCCGATTATTGTCACTTCGGGGTTGCCGGATCATAACACATAGTAGGTGACTATAGACTTGCAAGATAGGATCAAGAACTCACATATATTCATGAAAACATAATAGGTTCTGAAATCATGGCACTCGGGCCCTAGTGACAAGCATTAAGCATAGCAAAGTCATAGCAACATCAATCTCAGAACATAGTGGATACTAGGGATCAAACCCTAACAAATCTAACTCGATTACATGATAAATCTCATCCAACCCATCACCGTCCAGCAAGCCTATGATGGAATTACTCACGCACGGCAGTGAGCATCATGAAATTGGTGATGGAGGATGGTTGATGATGACGACGGCGACGGATTCCCCTCTCCGGAGCCCCGAACGGACTCCAGATCAGCCCTCCCGAGAGAGTTTAGGGCTTGGCGGCGGCTCCGTATCGTAAAACGTGATGAATCTTTCTCCTTGATTTTTTTCTCCCCGAACACGAATATATGGAGTTGGAGTTGAGGTCGGTGGAGCTCCAGGGGGCCCACGAGGCAGGGGGCGCGCCCAGGGGGACAGGCGTGCCCCCACCCTCGTGGACAGGTGGTGGGCCCCCTGGCCTTGATTCTTTCGCCAATATTTTTAACATTTTCCAAAAATAAGCTCCGTGGAGTTTCAGGTCATTCCGAGAACTTTTGTTTCTGCACATAAATAACACCATGACAATTCTGCTGAAAACAGCGTCAGTCCGGGTTAGTTCCATTCAAATCATGCAAGTTAGAGTCCAAAACAAGGGCAAAAGTGTTTGGAAAAGTAGATACGACGGAGACGTATCAGGTGGCCTCCCGCACCGCCTCTTCGCCCTATAAATCGTCAAATATTCCAAAACCCCGAAATATAAGCCTAGATCGGAAGTTTCGCCGCCGCAAGCCTCTGTATCCATGAAAACCAATGTAAACCCTGTTCCGGCACCCTGCCGAAGGGGGAGATCATCACCGGAGGCCATCTTCATCATCCCTATGGTCTCCATGATGAGGAGGGAGTAGTCCACCCTCAGGGCTGGGGGTTTGTACCAGTAGCTATGTGGTCTCTTTCTCTCTCTTGTGTTCTTGAGTTGACACAATCTTGATGTATCGCGGGCTTTGTTAATATAGTTGGATCATATGGTGTTTTTCCCTCTCTATCTTGTTGTGATGAATTGATTTTTCCCTTTGAGATTTTGTTTTGTCGGATTGAATACTTTTATGGATTTGAGAGCACTTGATATATGTCTTGCATATGAATACCTGTGGTGACAATGGGGTATTATATTGATTCACTTGATATATGTTTTGGCACTCAACTCGCGGATTCCCGAGGTGACATTGGGGTAATCTATGCATAGGGGTTGATGGACGTTTTCATCCTTGTTCTCTGGTAGAAATCTTGGGGCACTCTTTGACGTTATTTGTGTTGGATCGAGTATTATGAATCTGAAATTGTTTGATGCGTATCGTATAATTAACTCATGGATACTTGTGGTGACATTGGAGTATCTAGGTCAAATTAGAGTTGGTTGATGCGTATCATATGGTGTTATTTTAGTACGAACTCTTGGATAGATCGAACGGAAAGAATAACTTTATGTTATTTTAGTACGAACTCTTGAATAGATCAAACGGAAAGAATAACTTTAAGGTGGTTTCGTACCCTACAAACAATTTCTTCTTATGTTCTCCGCTAGATAAGAACTTTGGAGTGATTCTTCATCGCACATTGAGGGATGGTTATATGATGCAATTAGATTAGCATTATTGAGAGATTGCACTAGCGAAAGTACGGACCCTAGGCCTTGTTTTCAAGCATTGCAATACCATTTGTGCTCACTTTTATCGTTCGCTACCTTGCTGTTTTTATTTATTTAGATTATAAAAATATACCATCCATATTACACTTTTATCACCATCTCTTAGCCGAACTAGTGCACCTATACAATTTGCCGTTGTATTGGGTGTGCTGGGGACACAAGAGACTCTTTGTTATTGGTTGCAGGGTTGTTTGAGAGGGACCATCTTCATCCTATGCCTCCCACGGATTGATAAACCTTAGGTCATCCACTTGAGGGAAAATTGCTACTGTCCTACAAAACTCTGCACTTGGAGGCCCAACACGAGTCTACATGAACAAGTTGTGTAGTAGACATCAAGCTCTTTTCCGGCTCCGTTGTTGGGGAGGTGAGTGCATGAAGGTATATCTTTAGATCTTGCAATCGAATCTTTTAGTTTCTTGTTTTATCACTAGTTTGGTTTATAAAAGAAAACTACAAAAAAATTGGAATTGAGGTGGTCTCATATTGTTCGTCTTTATAATGTCTTTCTTGAAAATGATGGAAAAGAAAATTGTGCTCAATTGATAGCAGAAGAATTCAATAAAATGTTTGGCATAAATTATGAGCATGATTGCAATGTTGTTAGTATGAATTCTATAAATATCCAAAATGCTAATGATGATTGCACTAGTCATGAGAAAAATGTTTCTTATAAGCATGTCAATTTTTGTGGAGTGGAAAGACTTTGTGAAGACATGCCTTATAGGGAAGATAGATTTTGTAAGAAGCATAATCATGATACAACCAATTTTTTGCTCAAGGTGATAGATGAATTCGCTACAAAATTATGTTCTCTTTGTCCTATTACTTGTGAACTTTGCAATAAAGTTGGTCACCTTAATTTAAAATGCATGCTTTTTGATGATCGAATCGTGTCCAAACATTGCAATAACTTGATCGCCCTTGAACTCTATGATGAGCTTTGTGTATTTTTGGGGAGTGAAGAATTGACACATAAAAATAGTTGGTTTGAAGTATTCATTCTCACGAACGACATTGAAACTAATCTAAAAAATATCTATATGTTTTGCATGGTAAATTGCAATGAGAATGCTTATATTTCCAACTATAGAAGGATGGGAAAACCAATAGAATATAAAAGGAATACTAATGAAAGGGTAAAGATTTCCACTTTCCCTCCTATTGTCTGTCATGATGAAATAGGTGATGAGGAGGAGATCCCAATTCAACCAATCTCATCAATAAGAAGCTCGAAAAACTTAATTAAACCCACACATGATGTGGTGAAGAAGAAGAAAAGAAGAAAGAATAGAGGTAGAAAGGTATCTCCCTGAATAATGTTGCTCGTATTATTGTTGTGCGTCATGAAAATGAATCAAAAATAATTGTGGAAGATGATGCACTTGATGATGATATTGCTTCTTTGTCTTATGGCACAATGTCAGAAAGAACTATTGATGATGATTTTGTTATGCCTATTACTTGTTGTGATGACTATGATTGGGAAGATAATGATACCTCTTATAATCTTGAAAATCTTTTTGGCACCAACTTGGGAAATTATTATGATAATAATTGTTATACTATTGGTGCTATTCATACTATTAATGATGAGAGTGATTATGCTTATGATATGCCAAGCCACAAGCTTGGGGATGCTATGCTTAATGAAGATGATCTTTTTAGTCCCCCTACTTTGAATGATCAAATTTGTTATGATGATTGCATGCCACCTATTTGTGATCATTGGAATATTTATGAAAGTGGGTTTGGAAGAGTGTCAACTTTAGATAATATTTATCCCACTATTTTGGAAGGTGTTGAATCTTATTATAATGATAAAACTGGATTTGGAGAGGCCATGACTTTATTTAGTAATGATTCCAGTATTCCGGAAGAGGTCTCAATTGACTATGATGAGAACAAAGTTGCTATCTATGATGATTATTGTGATGACATGTATGCTATAAATAATAATGATAACCATGAAACTTTTCGTCATGATTTTTATTTTCAATTGGATTATGCCAATCAAATATCTCATGATAGTTATTTTGTTGAGTTTGCTCCCACTACTATGAATGAGAATAAATTTGCTTATGTGGAGAGTAATAAAATTTCTATGCTTGTGGATCATGGAAAGAATGCTTTATGTGATAGTTATATTGTTGAATTCATTCACGGTGCTACTGAAAATTATTATCAGAGAGGAACTTGTGCTTCATGATGCTCTTTTTATGTTTCAATTCTGTACTTTTATGTGAGCAACATTGAAGTCATCATGCCTAGCTAAAAAGGCATCAAAGAAAAGTGCTTGTTGGGAAACAACCCAACATTTACCCCTACTGTTGTTGTGTTCTCACATGATTAGGCTACTATAGTAATCATGTTCTATTGATTTTGTTTCAATGAAGTGCCAAGTAAAGCCTTATGGATAGTGTGGATGATAGTTGACTTGATTCTGTGCAAAAATAGAAACTTTTGCGGTCAGTCCAGGAATTTTCAAAATTCACTGGAACATGATTTTGATCTGAACTTTTTCCAGATGACAGATACACAAATTCCCTACGTTTTCCTAATTTTTCAGAATTTTTGGAGTAGCAGAAGTATGGTAGTTGTCCACAACTGTTTTGTTTTTGACAGATTATGTTTTTAATGCATAGTTTGCTTGTTTTCTAGTTTCTATGGCTTATATTGCTCAATATAAATAGTGTAAATGACAAGTTACGGTAGACATTGTGTGAGAACAACTATGAATCATGTCTTGAAAGTACCAAAGTGGATGATTTGTCTTTATCATACTAACCTATCTCACAAAGTTCCGTTAAGTTTTGTGTGATTGGAGTTTTCAAGTTTTGGGTGAGAAATCGACATGAGGAGAATAAGGAGTGACAAGACCCTAAGCTTGGGGATACTAAGGCACCCCAAGGTAATATTAAAGGAAGATCCAAGCAACTAAGCTTGGGGATGCGCCGGAAGGCATCCCCTCCTTCGTCTCCAACATTATCGATAACCTCACTTGGAGCTATATTTTCATTCGTCACATGATATGTGTTTCGCTTGGAGAGTCATTTTATTTTGTTAGGATTTGCTTGCTATTATTTAGAATAATGTCTTGCATAAAAATGTCAAGTATAGCCTTCATCATGCTTATTTTGCAAGTATATGAGTTGCTGTTTCAAAACAGAAAGTTTATCACTGTTGCAAAAATTCTCTAGAAAAGTCAGAATGTGATAAAATGTTGAAACGTTTTTCACAGTAAGTTATGATAAATTTTCTACAATGTGGTAATTTTTCAATTTTTTTGGAGTCAGAGAAGTATGGATCTTCTTGCATTCTTTACAGACCGTCTTGTTTAGACAGATTGATGTTATGTTTGCATTGTTTGCATATGTTTGCTTGTTTAGTGATTCTATATGAGGATAGGAGTGTTAAATATGCAGAGGCATTTAGTATGCAATGTTAAATAATAATTTTAGTGATTTGTTATAGTAGAGAATGATAAGGTGTTGCATTTATTTATACTAACTTATCTCACGAGTTCTTGTTGAGTTTTGTGTGATGAAGTTTTTGAGATTCAGGGAAACCGTGATATGAGAGGAATTAAGGAGACACAAGAGCTCAAGCTTGGGGATGTCGAAGGCATCCCAAATTAATATTTCAACAAGTCTCAAGAATGTAATCTTGGGGATGCCCCGGTAGGCATCCCACCTTTATTCTTCAACAATTATCGGTTAGTCTCGGTTGAGCCTAAGTTTTTGCTTCTTCACATGATGTGTGCTATTCTTGGAATGTCATTTAGTTTTTGTTTTTCTTGCTGTTTTCACAAAATAGTCAGATCTAAAACTATTAAATAAAAGAGAGTCCTCACATAGCTACCTATTTACTTAACTACTCATTTGATCTTCACTTATATCTTTTTGGAGTAGTTTGTAATTTGCTCTCGTGCTTCACTTAAATTTATTTTAGAGCTTGTTAGTAGCAATGGTAATATATAAATTTAGTCCCAAAGTGATAGATATTCAAGAGGGATATAACAAAAACTTTCATGGAGATCATTGGACAAAATAAACCTGATTCTTTGTAATAGTTTTGAGATATGATGATAATAATATGTGAGTCATGTCGATGAGTAATTGTGCTTTAGTAAGAATATTGGTGTTAAGGTTTGTGATTCCCTATGAAAGCATGAAAGTCAATAGTTATGCAATGAAATTACATCCTACTTGTGGTGCATTATTCGGTGTTAGTTATGCTTAATGCTCGCTTATGTGATTTTTCGTTTCTTGGTTGGTTGCTTCTCAATCTTTTTGCTAGCCTCCACTTGTACTAAGTAGAAATACTACTTGTGCATCCAAAATCCTCAAACCCAGTTTTGCCATATGAGTCCACCATACCTACCTATATGCGGTATTTCCGTGCCGTTCTAAGCAAATTTGTATGTGCCATCTCCAATTTTCAAAATAATTTCCTTTTTGTGTGCTCGTACCGCTCATGAAGCGGCAGGGGGTGGCCAATATTTTCCATGGTAGATGTGTTATTCTCAAGATGAGTGTTTATTCACTTGTCATTGCACGAGAGTACGACAAAGGTATTAGGGATGCCCAGACCCGAAATGAAAAATGAATTTACTTCATGTTGTCAAATGATAAATTCCTTGGGAAGTGTTGGTATGGAGGGCACCCGTGGATACGGCTAGCCATGGATTGTGAAAGAATGGTGGAAAAAGGAATAAACTTTATTTTCTATTTAGAAACCGCCTATGATATATCTAGCATGGAAAGTGTTGGGAATTACTCGGTCGTTTTTGTTGAGGGGAAAAGTATGCCTCTCAATTTTTTTATCTCTCAATTTAAGATTTGAGCTCTAGCACCTCTGCAAATCCCTACTTCCCTCTACGAAGGGCCCTTCTATTTACTTTATGCAATTTTTAATTTTGAGTCTCCATCTTCTCTTATAAAGCACCAACTAAGGGGCGCTATGATCGTACTTGAGCATTGGGTGTAGCTAATATGCGAGCGTGTTCCATGAATGGAGTAATGATTGAGTATGATGGGCTAGGGATAACTTGCTTTAGTGTTGATATTTTGAAAGACATGGTTGCTTGTTGATATGCTTGAGTATTGAAATCTTCATGTCAAAACTAGACTATTGCTTTGAATCATATAGAGTCCATATGTCCATGCTACAAAAGAAAAGAATATGTGATGAACTCGTTAGGCAGCATTCCACATCAAAATTTCTGTTTTTATCATTTACCTACTCGAGGACGAGCAGGAATTAAGCTTGGGGATGCTGATACGTATCCAACGTATCTATAATTTTTTATTGTTCCATGCTGTTATATTATCATTCTTGGATGTTTTACAATCATTTTATAGCAATATCATTTTTCCGGACTAACCTATTGACATAGCGCTCAGTGCCAGTTGCTGTTTTTTGCTTGTTTTTTACATCACAGAAAATCAATTCCAAACGGAGTCCGAACGAAGCGAAACTTTTTGGAGATTTTTTCTGGACCAGAAGACACCCGATGGGCAAAAGAAGTACCAGAGGGGTGCCCCGAGGGGGGCACAACCCACCTGGGCGTGCCTGGGCCCAGGGGCCCAAGCGCGCCCTGGTGGGTTGTGCCCACCTCGGTGGCCTCCCGCACCGCCTCTTTGCCCTATAAATCGTCAAATGTTCCAAAACCCCCACATATAACCCTAGAGCGACAGTTCCGCCGCCACAAGCCTCTGTATCCATGAAAACCAATCTGGACCCTGTTCCGGCACCCTGCCGGAGGGGGATATCATCGCCGGAGGCCATCTTCATCATCCCTATGGTCTCCATGATGAGGAGGGAGTAGTCCACCCTCAGGGCTGAGTGTTTGTACCAGTAGCTATGTGTTTAATCTCTCTCTCTCTCCCTCTCTGTCTCTCGTGTTCTTGAGTTGACACGATCTTGATGTATCGCAGGCTTTGTTAAATAGTTCGATCATATGGTGTTTTCCCCTCTCTATCTTGTTGTGATGAATTGAGTTTTCCTTTTGAGCTTTTGTTTTATCGGATTGAATACTTTTATGGATTTGAGAGTACTTGATATATGTCTTGCACATGAATACCCGTGGTGATAATGGGGTATTATATTGATTCACTTGATATATGTTTTGGCACTCAACTCGCGGATTCCCGATGTGACATTGGGGTAATCTATGCATAGGGGTTGATGCACGTTTTCATCCTTGTTTCTCTGGTAGAAATCTTGGGGCATTCTTTGAGGTTCTTTGTGTTGGATCGAGTATTATGAATCCGAAATTGTTTGATGTGTATCGTATAGTTAACTCATGGATACTTGTGGTGACATTGGAGTATCTAGGTCACATTAGAGTTGGTTGATGCGTATCATATGGTGTTATTTTAGTACAAACTCTTGGATAGATCGAATGGAAAGAATAACTTTGTGTTATTTTAGTACGAACTCTTGAATAGATCGAACGGAAAGAATAACTTTAAGGTGGCTTCGTACCCTACAAACAATTTCTTCTTATGTTCTCCGCTAGATAAGAACTTTGGAGTGATTCTTCATCGCACGTTGAGGGATGGTTATATGATCCAATTAGATTAGCATTGTTGAGAGATGCACTAGCAAAATTACGGACCCTAGGCCTTGTTTTCAAGCATTGCAATACTGTTTGTGCTCACTTTTATCATTCACTACCTTGCTATTTTTATTTATTCAGATTATAAAAATATATTTCTACCATCCATATTACACTTTTATCACCATCTCTTCGCCGAACTAGTGCACCTATACAATTTGCCATGTATTGGGTGTGTTGGGGACACAAGAGACTCTTTGTTATTTGGTTGTACGGTTGTTTAGAGAGACCATCTTCATCCTACGCCTCCCATGGATTGATAAACCTTAGGTCATCCACTTGAGGGAAAATTACTACTGTCCTACAAAACTCTGTACTTGGAGGCCAACACGAGTCTACAAGAACCATTTGTGTAGTAGACATCAATCGTCACCGTCGCTTCTGACGAGAAGGTTGCGGTCTGCTCCCTCGAGCATGCTTTCCGCGCCGCTGCGGCAGACAACCCTGATGGCGAGGATGTAGTCGGACCCACTGGAGCCACCCCCGCAAAGAAGAAGCAGCTCCTCCCCAAGAGTCGTCGTGAGGCGAGCAGATTGCCGGCTGGCAAGGGCGCCCAAGGCTCCGCCCCTGTCGCCGGCTCTTGCCTCCCTCCCGCATAGGACGGCGTGCCCGGTGCCTCCCTCAGGTCGGGCTCGAGGGCTTCCGTTTGGAGAGCATCAGACCTGACTAGTATGACGAGGGAGGTGCTCGAGCACCACTTGGTGCCTCAACGCGCGCCCCCGCGAGCAAGGAGCACAACACCGGCTACGAGGAGCGCGAGAGTTCATCATCAGGAGGTTCGCAAGCTGCAAGAAGTGTGGGTCATGCAAGGCAAGCGTCGCCCCACACACCCCACCAGCTCGGCTGCCGCCCCCGAAGAAGGCAGTGATCTGCGGGTGTGCATCGACATCGCGGGCCTCAACAGGGCCGGATCCCAAGAAATCTTCCGGCCGGCTCGCATCGACCGGAGCGGCGGCGTCCCCGCCAATTACATCCGCATGCCTGTCATCTTGCTGAACGCCGGTGCCACCTACCAGCGCTTCGCCCCCCTCGCGTTGGCGGCTCGTGAGGCCTCGGCACCTCGGGAACTTCTAGGGCCTCAGGAGCCTGCCAGCCCCTGAAGGACGATCCTCGCATCTCCTCTCGCGACACGCTTCACCGACAACCCCGACGCCCCCGCAGCAGCATAATTGCGAGGTGACTTTTTGGTTTGTTCAATTGAGGGCGCCCCTTGGGCTGCATTATCCTCAGGCCGGTCAGGGCCCGCCCCTAAAGCCGTGTCCTTTTGGTCATGTACTAGACCTAGTTATGCTTTGATGGAGTTGTCTTGCTGGCTTAAGATGCGTGTTTGGTGCCTCGCCACCGTTTGGATTGCCGTACCTTTGTGACCCTCGCTCTTGATCGCCCCATGACCGGAACTCAACACGGCGTCTTTGCTCGGGTCCGCCCCTGCAGCGTCGATAAACCCAAGCGAACGAGCACTGTCTCACAAGCCAGCTCCCGTGCACGTCACCTCCTAGGGCCTTGGTGATCAGTCCCCTCATGGGACTATCAGGGGCAGTAGATTAAGGGCACGACTCGAGTCATGCAATTGTGATTTTGGTGCTTAGTCACCACGGGCCTCGCGTGCCACAACCCTACTCGCGACAGCCCCATGAGCGGGGGCTACAATTGGCACGGCGCCTGTGCTCGGGTACGTCCCTGTTGCGCTGAGAAACCCAAGGGACCGATCTCTGGCTCTCGGGCCCGCCCCACGCACGTCACCTCACGAGGTCCTCGGTGCCTTATTCCCTCATGAAGCAGTCATGCGTAAGTTGGTAGGCGCTCGTCACCCTATGTGCCCCATAATCTATCAGCATGCAGCTCGAGAAGTCAGACGCCCGGACGCCACGCGAGCAGCGCCTCGCCCCGCTCCAGGAGACCCGGGCTCGGACGGCACATTTCAGGCAAGCCTCGCGTGCAGCGGCTCAAAAAGCGACGGTTCGCCAGAAAGCTAAGTACAACCGCCTCGCGATACGTCGCGCCACCCGAACTCCTTCCCTATGCAACCTTGGCGTGGCGCGCCGCCTCTTTTTTGCGTGAGTCACTTGCATGTAGGATGGGGGCCCCAGAGCATCGCGCCTCGGGGGCTTCTACTGGCTCTCGTGCTCCTCACCCCCTGGACTTATTCCGGGCATCGTGACCCAACATACCAGCGGCGGCTGAGGCCTGCACGAGGGCTAGGCCCTAAGAACATAGAGCACTTTGGCAAGCAAGAAAAGAGGGTCGGGCCCGGCGAGGTAGCACAGGGGGGAAAACGTACAACTAAACTACAAGGCGTCGATTGAAATGCGGAGCATATCAATCTTTTCCCATGGCTGATACGTTATAATTTATGAAGTATTCATGCCATGTTTACAACAATTTTATATGGTTTTGGTATGATTTTATTAGAACTAACCCAGAGTAATGCTATTTTCAGTAGAACTACCGTGGTGTCGTTTTTTGTGCAGAAATAAAAGTTCCCGGAATGGGCTGAGAATTTACCGTGATTTTTTATGGACCAAAAGAGCCCCTGAAGCACCGGAGTTGGTCAACGAAGTGACCGAGGAGGCCACAAGCCTAGGGGGCGCGCCCCCCGGCTCGTGCGCCCCTCGGGCACCCCCTTGACGTGAGACCGACGCCAAAAATTCCTATAAATACCAAAACCCCCGAAAAGAACCCAGATGAGAAGTTCTGCCGCCGCAAGCCTCTGTAGCCACGAAAAAACAATCGGAACCCCGTTCCGGCACCCTGCCGGAGGGGGAAATCATCACCGGAGGCCATCTTCATCATCCCGGCGGTCTCCATGACGAGGAGGGAGTAGTTCACCCTCGGGGTTGAGGGTATGTACCAGTAGCTATGTGTTTTATCTTTCTCTCTCGTGTTCTTGATTTGGCATGATCTTGATGTACCGCGAGCTTTGTTAATGTATTTGGATCTTATGGTGTTCTTCCCTCTCTATCTCTTGTTGCGATGAATTGAGTCTTACTCTTGGAGGTTTCATTATGTTGGATTGAATATTGGATTTGAGAACACTTGATGTATGTCTTGCATATGGATAGTCATGGTGACAATGGGGTATTATATTGATTAACTTGATGTATATTTTGGCACTCAACTCGCGGATTCCCGAGGTGACATTGGGGTAATCTATACATAGGGGTTGATGCACGTTTTTGTCCTACGTTCTCCGATAGAAACTTTGGAGTCATTCTTTGTTGCATGTTGAGGGATTGTTATGTCATGCAATTATGTTATCATTGTTCACAACTGCAGGATGGTGCTAACGCGACATTACAATCAGAGACCCTTCAACGAAACTGTGTGCGATGCATTAATCGCAAATGGTGATGTAAAAAAATGTCAAAAAAATGCAAAACGTTTGCAATGGCGGATACATCAAACACGGTTCAGATTTTAGTTGCATGTGCGACGCGGGACATATGGTTCATTTCAATGAAGTGTTTGCGATGAGGCAGAACAACAGAAATGGGCAGCCAGATGAAGGTGTGTGCGATATGCAGCATACAGTTCACTCGGATAAACTGTTTGTGATGAGGCAGAACAAGAGAAACGGGCAGCCAGATGAAGGTGTGTGCCATATACGGCATACAGTTCACTCAGATGAACTGTTTGTGATGAGGCGGAACAAGAGAAACGGTCAGCTAGATCAAGGCATGGGCCATAGAGGGCAAACAGTTCACTCGGATGAACTGTTTGCGTTGAGGCAAGAGAACAGAAACTGTTCAACTTAACAAGATGTGTGTGATACGCGGCAAATAGGTCTGTAATCAGAAATGTGTGCGAAGACCGATAATAATACAGACGATTGTTGCTAATAAGACGTGTGTGTCGTGCAATGTGATTGCATACAGAACAACTACATATATATACACACACACTTATAAGGACATGGTTGCATAACCAAATTAAACATCCAATTACATAGGTGGCTACTACACATGACATTTGCACACACCAAAGTAAACTATTACATGCATAATTACATAGGTGGCTACTACACACATGACATTTCCACACACCAAAGTAAACTATATATTACATGGATAATTAATTAGGATAAATGATCATCTGGTCATGATCTACTTCTGGTGACTCTTGCCGCTACTGCTCTGCTTGTGGCTCGATCCGGCCTCATCGATTTCGGAAACGAGGCACTTCCTCATGTCAACGATCCACCTGTGCATCTCGTAGCATGTGTACACGCTCTTGGCCGCGAACCTGAGGTGAGGTTCATCCAATTGCCAGATCTAGGTCCCATGCCAGGATACGGGACGCGTTCTGTTGGCATCCTACTTCATCTTTTCATAGTAGGGGTCAATGATGGCCGAGGTGAGTTCAACCAGGGAGTCCTTCGTGCTGCCCCAGACCCTGTAGTGGTCACGGATTTCAACAAGGTTCTTGCAAGCCAAGCCCGTAACCATGAGCGCTTTTACATCGTTGGAGGTTTCCACCGTAGCGAACTTGTAGTCGGTGCTGTTGACAAACCTGGCGAAATGGTCTCAAGGCTCTGTGGCCATGCGGTAGTGCTAGATGAGGACATGATGGTGCACGCACAACTGGGCTGACAACCTTCTGATCTTTTCTAGGATGACCGCCAGTGTACTGAAGGTTATGCCGACCACCATGTACTTGTCTCGAGCAAGCAACTGCTCCACGGTGTTGATGTAGTCCTCCATCGCGGCCGGGTTGATGGTGAACACCACCGAGAGATCCGTCTCCCTTGTGTGGGTCTCCACTTTATGCTCGCCGAACTCCATTGGAGCGCCGCTAGATATCTTCTTTGTATGTGTCGTCGTGGGTGTGCTTGTTCTGTTGTGGGGCGAGATCGAAAGGTTGAAGAGACTAAGGTTATAATGTCTGCGGGAATTAATGGGGAAGCCGGACGGCCTGGAATATCCGCACGCCCGGATGGCAGTTCTAATTTGTAGTGCGTAACTCCATCGTGTCGCACGTAACTGCATCGTGGCGACGCGCGTGGCGCAACCGCATGCATATGGCGCCCCCAACGTGATCATGCGCAGGCCCCAACCGCTGGCAGAGCACGCGCGTAGGGACGCGAGGAGAGCGCTGCGTGGTCGCCTCAACGGCGAGCAACCATAGATATATATAGAAATTGAACACGCAAGGAAATGTTGTCCACGAACCGAGTGCGTGGAGGTACGCGAGCTGAGTGCGCCGCGGCCCCTATCGGTGAGGACAGCGTGCTGCGGTGTCTAACAGGGAGCAGAGCGCGCCGCGGGACGCGAGCAGAGGCCAACATAGTGATATGTGGCAAATAAGAAGAACTGTGCAAGCAATGGCGGAGACACAAGCACGAATCAGATTAGAGTTGCGTGTGCGATACGTGGCAGACAATTGATCCATCCGAGCTGTTTGTGATGGAAAAAGCCGTGTGTGTTGTGGGCAAATGCTTTCTTGTATACAACCGTCTATGATTGATGAATTCATCACCGATGGGTTCCCTAGTGTGGTCTGTGTGCGATGTGATATGCTACTTCTGCACAACATCTATGCTCTGTGTACAGAAGAACAACATATATACTTATAACATGACATGATTGCAAAACCAAATTAAACATCCAATTACGTTATATAATAAGTACCATAAATATTGCAAGGTTAAAATTCCAGCATTACAAGGCCCAAATTCAAATATTACAAGGTTCAAACTATTCTGACACATAAAATTCATCTTCTTTGGAATCTTTTCCATGCATTATTTTTGCGGAAGGACCAGCCACCAAGAAGTCATATAGCGGCTCGACACAATGACTTCCGAATAATCTGTCATATGAAGTTACAAACTAAAATTCCACTTCCGCAGAGCCTTTTCCATTCAGCTGTAGACGCCTGCGCTCTTTAGCAATACATTCACTTCTGTGCAGTAAATATAGGGCAAACCGCATTACCATGAGCAACCTTGCTTTCTCAACAAAGAACCTGGCGAATTTAATTTCTAGTGTGGTGCCTCGGTACTCGTTAAAAGTAATTTTGTGAGATGAAGATCAAGGCATTCAATGGGACTGTTATATTCCCCAACATTTTCTACTTTCGGGCCTGCTAGTATCTGCAAAAGAAGACAACATATCAGTGCCTAGCTGCAGATTTGAACACTTCGGGCCTCTTTGATTTGCAGGATTTCTAAAATACACGAAAAGAGTGAAATGCCACCTTCAATCTTTCATGATTAACTTTTATCACAAAATCATGTTGGGCGAAGGAATAAAACGCGTACAACACTAGCATCTCAAAAAATATATGTATTGAAATCCTCCAAATTTCCTTTAGAAATCATTCTACATTTGTCATTGTAATCATGGGTAATAGTAACTAAAAATCGAGCTCCATTATGGTTAACAATTAATAGGAAAGGAGCATCACCTCGATGTACAGCTTCTCCGTGCAAGGAAAGCATCTAAGCAATATAACAACTTCATCTAGATCGGGGCCGACAGATTGTAGTGCCAAGATCTTCACTGTGCACAGAGGCCGGTTCAAGCTTGTGGGAATCATTTTCTGGATGACATGCGAACATATAGATCAACAAAAAATAGATAAAATGTGTTGTCCAATAATATATAAGGAGAAGAAGAAGATTGTTGTACCTGAATGGATAATGATCTAGTAACAAGTTCGTTGAATTCAGCAGACGAATAGCCCAACACTGTCAATTTTGGTGCGTGAATGACCCTGATTCTTGCTGGACCTAATTTATCAAGTACATACAATTTCTCGAGGAAAGGCACATTCTCAATGACTATATCGTGAAACACCTCAACTGACAGCCTTGGGCGACAACAACAATGCACATAAATCGCACAGACATTCGTCGAGATGATGTGGAGGCTACCGAACTCATCCATCGCATGAAGATGAATGTACTCGAGCGTTGTACAACCGACGAGCAGGCGCTCCAAATCCTCCTTCGAGATGCGGACGGAATTGAGCTCGAGGTGCTTAAGTTTAGGGAGATGAAGAGCGTGCGCGGCATCTAGCACGGCGCAGCGTAGGCACGAGGCGGAGCGCGGACGGCGGCAGCGAGCACGGACGCCCAGCTACAAAGCTGAGCTCCTCGAGCTGATCCAGGGCTAGGGATAGGAACCAGTAGTGAAACCTGGGTTCGGCCTTGCATTGGGGACTAAACCTACCAAGAGAAAGGCGTTAGACCGACCCAGGGTGCGCGGCGAGGACGTGGGACATTGCGTCAAGGCGTTGCCGCTCTGCGCTGCAGAACTCATCGTGGACGATGAGGTCCAGGGGCCTGGAGTGCCAGAGGGGGTGCCACCGTCGCGAGAGGACAGTGGTCCGCACACCAGATTTGATGGGGAGGTGGGATATGATGGTTACCAACATCTCGTCGGGGAGGCTGCTGATGAAGTCCACATTCACCAGAGGCTCTTGCGGTTCTGGCTCGACCCGCCCTCGCTTGTTCGCCGGCTCGTCCTCCATCTCGCAGCAGGCGGTGATCCTCGGCGGCGGTGCTTGTAGATGAGAACGGAGGACTATTCTACGTACCTTCCCGAGGCGGCCTAAACAAAAGTCCAAAACCAACAATAAATGGCAGCGCCCGCGGCTCACTTCCCGGTACGGTGAGCCTGCACGGCGGACTGCTCGCAGTCGTCCCGTCTAATCAAATAGCTACCCGCGGTAGTAAATGGTTGGTTGAACGCCCACGGTTGGACTAATATGACCGTTTGCGATAATAACATGGTGGCTATTTGTTAAAAATGCCAAGGCAAAGCAATGTATAAAAAGGCGAAACGAACCCTGAATAATTTCATATTTTTAGCACAGTTGCATGTTGCCTCTGTAAAATAAATCAAGGCGGGAAGAGACAACGTATGTCATTTCGCACAGAGATCAGGTGACCAAGTTCCCTCTCGGAACCATGAGGCTTCATGATAGAAGCTTTGGTTTGTATGAAAGAAAATATGGGTCAAAGCCGAGCTAAAAAGGGCAGCAATATCTAACTCCAGCTTACAAAAGGTACAAAACTCATGTCTACTATGCAACTTTATTCTTGTAGACTTGTGTTGGGCCTCCAAGCGCAGAGTTTTGTAGGACAGTAGCAATTTTCTCTCAAGTGGATGACCTAAGGTTTATCAATTCGTGGCATGCGTAGGATGAAGATGGTCTCTCTCAAACAACCTAGCAACCAAATAATAAAAAGTCTCTTGTGTCCCCAACACACCAAATACAATGGTAAATTGTATAGGTGCACTAGTTCGGCGAAGAGATGGTGATACAAGTGTAGTAATGATAGTAGAAATATATTTTTATAATCTGAATAAATAAAAACAGCAAGGTAGCGAACGATAAAAGTGAGCACAAACGGTATTGCAATGCTTGAAAATGGGGCCTAGGGTCCGTACTTTCGCTGGTGCAATCTCTCAACAATGCTAATCTAATTGGATCATATAACCATCCCTCAACGTGCGATGAAGAATCGCTCCAAAGTTCTTATCTAGCGGAGAACATAAGAAGAAATTGTTTGTAGGGTACGAAACCACCTTAAAGTTATTCTTTCCGTTCGATCGATTCAAGAGTTAATACTAAAATAACACAAAGTTATTCTTTCCGTTCGATCTATCCAAGAGTTCGTACTTAAAATAACACCATATGATACGCATCAACCAACTCTAATGTCACCTAGATACTCCAATGTCATCACAAGTATCCATGAGTTAATTATACGATACGCACCAAACAATTTCAGATTCATAATACCCAATGCAACAGAAAGAACCTCAAAGAGTGCCCCAAGATTTCTACCAGAGAAACAAGGACGAAAACATGCATCAAGCCCTATGCATAGATTACCCCAATGTCACCTCGGGAATCCGCGACTTGAGTGCCAAAACATATATCAAGTGAACCAATATAATACCCCATTGTCACCACGGGTATTCATATGCAAGACATATGTCAAGTGCTCTCAAATCCATAAAAGTATTCAATCCGATAAAACGAAATCTCAAAGGGAAAACTCAATTCATCACAACAAGATAGAGAGGGGAAAACACCATATGATTCAACTATATTAACAAAGCCCGTGATACATCAAGATCGTGTCAACTCAAGAACATGAGAGAGAGAGAGAAAGAGATTAAACACATAGCTACTGGTACAAACCCTCAGCCCTGAGGGTGGACTACCCCCCCTCATCATGGTGGCCATAGGGATGATGAAGATAGGGATGATGAAGATGGCCTCCGGTGATGATCTCCCCTCTGACAGGGTGCCGGAACAGGGTCCAGATTGTTTTTCATGGTTACAGAGGCTTGCTGTGGCGGAACTTCCGATCCAGGGTTATCTTCGGGGGTTTTGGAATATTTGGCAATTTATGGGGCGAAGAGGCGGTGCGGGAGGCCACCAAGGTGGGCACAACCCACCTGGGCGCGCTTGGGCCCCTGGGCCCAGGCACGCCCAGGTGGGTTGTGCCCCCCTCGGGGCACCCCTCTGGTACTTCTTTTGCCCATCGGGTGTCTTCTGGTCCAGAAAAAAATCTCCAAAAAGTTTCGCTTCGTTCGGACTCCGTTTGGAATTGATTTTCTGTGATGTAAAAAACAAGCAAAAAACAGAAACTGGCACTGGGCACTATGTCAATGGGTTAGTCCCAAAAAATGATATAAAGTTGCTATAAAATGATTGTAAAACATCCAAGAATGATAATATAACAGCATGGAACAATAAAAAATTATAGACATGTTGAAGACGTATCAGCCTCCCCAAGCTTAATTCCTGCTCGTCCTCGAGTAGGTAAATGATAAAAAACATAATTTTTGATGTTGAATGCTTCCTAAGATGTTAATCACATATTCTTTTCTTTTGTAGAAAGGACATTTGGAATTTTATATGGTTCAAAGCAATAGTCTAGTTTTGACATGAAGATTTCAATACTCAAGCATATCAACAAGCAACCATGTCTTTCAAAATATCGACACTAAAGAAAGTTATCCCTAGCCCATCATGCTCAATCATTGATCCATTCATGAAACACACTCGCATATTAGCTACATCCAATGCTCAAGTACGATCATAGTGCCCCTTAGTTGGTGCTTTATAAGAGAAGATGGAGACTCAAATAAAAATAAAAATTGCATAAAGTAAATAGATAAGCCCTTCATAGAGGGAAGTAGGGATTTTTAGAGGTGCCAGAGCTCAAAGCTTAAATTGAGAGATAAAATTTTTTGGGAGGCATACTTTTCCCGTCAACGAAAACGACCAAGTAATTCCCAAAACTTTCCATGCTAGATATATCATAGGCGGTTCCCAAATAGAAACTAAAGTTTATTCCTCTTTCCACCATTCTTTCACAATCCATGGCTAGCCGTATCCAGGGGTGCCTTCCATACCAACACTTTCCAAGGAATTTATTATTTGACAACATAAAGTAAATTTATTTTTCATTTCGGGACTGGGCATCCCTATTACCGCCACACTCTCGTGCAATGACAAGTGAATAAACACTCATCTTGAGAATAGCATATCTAGCATGAAAAATACTGGCCACCCCCTACCGCTTCATGAGAAGTACGAGCACACAAAAAGGAAATTTATTTTGAAAATTAGAGATGGCACATACAAATTTGCTTACAACGGCACGGAAATACCGCATATAGGTAGGTATGGTGGACTCATATGGCAAAATTTGGTTTAAGGATTTTGGATGCACAAGTAGTATTTCTACTCAGTACAAGTGGAGGCTAGCAAATAGATTGAGAAGCGACCAACCAAGAAACGAAAACGATCACATAAAGAGCATTGAGCATAACTAACACCGAATAATGCACCACAAGTAGGATGTAATTTCATTGCAAAATTATTGACTTTCGTGCTTGCATAGGGAATCACAAACCTTAACACCAATATTCCTACTAAAGCATAATTACTCACCCACATGACTCACATATTATTATCTCCATATCGCAAAACTATTGCAAGGAATAAAACTTATCATATCCAATGATCTACATGAAAGTTTTTATTATATCCTTCTTGAACATCTATCACTTTGGGACTAAATTTATATATTACCATTGCTATTAACAAGCTCTCAAATAAATTTAAGTGAAGCACAGAGCATAAGTATTTGTTCAAAATTTTCAACTCCCAAAATAATCTAAGTGAAGCATGAGAGTAAATGACAAACTACTCAAAAAATGTATAAGTGAAGTTCAAGCAAGTAGTTATGTAAAAAGGTAGCTATGTGAGGACTCCCTCTTATTTAAAAACTTTCAGATCTAAGTATTTTATTAAAACATAAAGCAAAACAAAATAAAATGGCATTTCAAGAATAGCACAACTCATGTGAAGAAGCAAAAACTTAGGCTCAACTGAGCTAACCGATAATTGTAGATGAAGAAAGGTGGGATGCCTACCGGGGCATCCCCAAGCTTAGATGATTGAGACTTCTTGAAATATTATCTTGGGATGCCTTGGGCATCCCCAAGCTTGAGCTCTTGTGTCTTCTTCATTCCTCTCATATCATGGTTTCACTAAATCTTAAAAACTTCATCCACACAAAACTCAACAAGAACTCGTGAGATAAGTTAGTATAAATCAATGCAAAACCTTATCATTATCTACTATAGAAAATCACTAAAATTATTATTTAACATTGAATACTAAATTCCTCTGCATATTTAATAGTCTTATCCTCAAATAGAATCATTAAACAAGCAAACATATGCAAACAAGGCAAACATAACAGCAATCTGTATAAACAGGACAGTCTGTAAAGAATGCAAGAAGATCCATACTTCTCTGCCTCCAAAAATTCTGAAAAATTACCACACTGTAAAAAATTTCTTATAGCTTATTGTGCAATAAATTTCAACATTTTATCACATACTGACTTTTCTCGGGAATTTTTGCAACATTGATAAACTTTCTGTTTTTAAACAGCAACATGTAGACTTGCAAAATAAGCATGACAAAGGCTATGCTTGACATTTTTACTGAAATAAAAGATGCAAAACATTATTCTGAATAATAGCTAGCAAATCCTAATAAAATAAAATGATGCTCCAAGCAAAACACATATCATGTGACGAAAGAAAATATAGCTCCCAGTGAGGTTACCGATAATGTTGGAGACGAAAGAGGGGATGCCTTCCGGGGCATCCCCAAGCTTAGTTGCTTGGATCTTCCTTGAATATTACCTTGGGGGTGCCTTGGGCATCCCCAAGCTTAGGGTCTTGTCACTCCTTATTCTCCTCATATCGATATCGCACCCAAAACTTGAAAACTTCAATCACACAAAACTTAACGAAACTTCGTGAGATCGGTTAGTATGATAAAGAGCAAATCATTCACTTTGGTACTGTCAATAAAAGATTAATAATTGTTATCACCCAATCCTTTATGTACTCTATCATTTCTACAATTTATATTGACCAATATAAGCCATAGAAACTAGAAAAGAAGCAAACTATGCATTGAAAACAGAATCTATAAAAAACAGAACAGTCTGTAGTAATCTGAACTAGGACCATACTTCTGCTACTCCAAAAATTCTGAAAAATTAGGAGAACATAGGGAATTTGTATATAAATAATATGTAAAAATTTCAGAGCAAAAGCACGTTCCAATGAATTTGGAAAATTCCTTGACTGAGCGCAAAAGTTTCTGTTTTTGCACAGAATCAAGTCAACTATCATCCACACTATCCCAAAGGCTTTACTTGGCATTTTATTGAAACAAAAGCTATAAAAATGATTACTATAGTAGATTAATCATGTGAACACATAAAAACAGTAGGTAAAAGTGTTGGGTTGTCTCCCAACAAGCGCTTTTCTTTAATGCCTTTTTAGCTAGGCAAGATGATTTCAATAATGCTCACGTAGAAGATAAGAATTGAAACATGAAGAGAGCATCATGAAGCATATGACTAGCACATTTAAGTCTAACCCACTTTCTATGCATAGGGATTTTGTGAGCAAACAACCTATGGGAACAAGAATCAACAGCATAGGAAGGCAAAACAAGTGCAACTTCAAAACTTTCAACATAAAGAGAGGAAACTTGATATTATTGAAATAGGTAAAAGCATATGTTCCTCTCTCATAATAATTTTCAGTAGCATCATGAATGAATTCAACAATATAACTATCACCTAAAGCATTCTTTTCATGATACATAAGCATAGGAATTTTATTACTCTCCACATAAGCAAATTTATTCTCATCAATAGTAGTGGGAGCAAACTCAACAAAATAACTATCACGTGGTTGAAAATTGAAACCATGAAGACAAGTTTCATGGTTATCATTATTCTTTATAGCATACATGTCATCACCATAATCATCATAGATAGGAACTTTGTTGTCATAATCAATTGGAAGCTCTTCCAAAATAGTGGATTCGTCACTAAATAAAGTCATGACCTCTCCAAATCCACTTGCATAATTATTATTATAAGATTCACACTAGTGCGCGTCGGTCCTAAACAAACTATTTTTAACCCCTTTCTGCGACGGCATTTGGAACCGTCTCCAAGTGAGTCTGTGCGATAGGGTGTCCTTCCCACACGACCCAGAAATCGTCGGGGATAGGCCCTCCTGGGACCTAGGCTGGGGCCGTGTGCGATTGGGCGAGGCATCGAAACCCAATCATTTCCATAGGTATGTACATTCCACACGGTAATCCAAGAAAATCATTTCCGTAGGTATGTACATCCCACATGGTAATCCGAGAAAATCATTTCCGTAGGTATGTACATCCCACACGGTGAATCCCAGAAAAACATTTCCGTTCGTATGTATATCACACACAGTCAATCCAAGGAATACGTTTCCATTCTTATGTACATCCCACACAGTCAATCCTAGGAAAACGTTTCCGTTCGGACGTATATCCCACACAGTTTTATGTGTAGGCTCATGTGTGAAAGGTGTAACTATCACACACGGTCTTCCTTGGTTAACCATTTGCTTTTATCAACTATATCACACACGATTTGATGAAGAAAACTGTGTGGCATTGGGCTATCCATCGCAAGCGCTTTTACTGCTAGAACCGTTTGCAAAGGTCCATGACACATTTAGCAGGTCTATTGGTTGACAATTAATAATTCTAGTATTACGCAAATTCACATTTCATATTGAACAACTATTTGCCAATTTCATATGAGGTACATAAATATATTATAACATCACAGTACGGTAGCTACATGAAAACAGCACAGTACAACATATAGCTAGTTCAACTTCATAAGAACAATATATTCAATTCCCTAATCGAGATCATCCAGGCTCGTCTTATCCACCTCTACTTTCAGTTCAGTAAGAACCCGTTTTGCACGGGCCAACTGGGAAAGTGCCTCCTCCTTCGCCAACACCATCTTAGCAAAGTCTTATTTAAAAAATCTGAGCTCATTCTCCACCTTCAACTTTTTATCCCGCATCTTGAAATATGCTTCAGCGTTGACAAGACTTTCTCTAAGCCTACATGCGTTCTCTTCCTCATACATGCTCCAGAGCTTTGTTAGGCACATCTTCAAAGACCGTGGCCACTCTTGATCAACCCACTCCAAGTAAGAACACTTCCGTTCATCCTATAATATTTAAAACTAGATCAGTAACAATTGTAGGGGAAATGGGTTTATAGCAACATAGAAAATCACCAATGCTTACTTTGAAAAACTGAAGAAACATGTTAATTATGACATATGTTCTAAAAAATATCAATGTGCAAATGAAATAATTGGTACTGAGACAACAACCAAATTCTGGAACATCAGAAGCTATAATTAACTACAATGACGCTACAAGTTCTTACTCATGTACAATAAATAACAACTTGAACATTTTATGAGGAAGGTAAATATAACTGCAACAGCTGTCACATCCCTAGTTCTGGTTTGCCTAGTGCTAGCATCTGGTGTTGCATCATGTTTAATTCTCCCAGAAATATGAAATGGGGATGATAGAAACCCCCAGCACCACTTAAACCAACTAGGGTTTACTAAAATTCTTTTCAATGAACCTGAAATGCCCTTCTAAAATGTTCATCATCTTTGCCTTGGTCTAGACCTCTGACAAAAATGGTGCACAATTTTCTAGGACATCATAAGGTCACAGGTTTAAATCATATGCTATTTGCATTTGGACATTTAAATGCTATAAAATATTTTAAATGTCCAAATAATCATAAACCAAAATGTTTCCTATTGGATATATTCCATACAGTGGGCATGAGAAGTTTCATGTTTTTTGAGTTAGTTTTAGTATTTTGATTAAATCCCTGAAGTTACAGAAAAATAGAAAACAGAAACAAATAAAAGAGAGAGAGTTACCTGGCCTTAGCTGGCTGGCCCAGGTCCTGTGCAGCCCAGCTGGCGGCCCAGCCCGCCTGGGCACCTCCTCCTGTCGTCTTCCTCCTTGCCAGGAGGACGGGCGCGTGCCCGACGCGCGCGCACGGCCGTGCGGCCACCTCCTGCTTGCCTGCTCGCCGTTGGAAGCACCCGAGGGCGCCACGCACTCCCCTCGACCCTCTGCACCTTCCCGCTCCTTGCAGCTCTCTCCCCTCCCCTCTCTGCTCTCTTCCCGAGCGGAGCCCGTCGCCGTCGTTCGCCATAGCTGCAGCCACCGCCTTCCCCTCGCCCCCTCGACATGTTCAAGAGCTCCGCGACGTCTTCCTCGTCATCTTCACCGAGCCACGCGAGCCAGGACACGCTGCAACGCCGTCTCTGTGTTGTCTTCAACCTCTCGGTCGCCGAGATCGCTCTCGTCGCCCCGCTCGCTCCGACACCTCCCCCGAGCTGCTGACCTGCTCCTCGACCCCGCTGTGAGATTCTGCTCCGGACCCCTCTTCTCCCTCTCTCTCGTTTGCGCCCGCTAGCCTCATCCGCAAACATGACCGAAGCTCGCCTCCGCCTGAGCTCGTCGCCGGCGCTATTCCGGCGACCTTTTAGTCACACCACCGTGTCCAATGGATTCGTGAGCACACATACGTCATGCGTATGCCGTTAGCTAGTCGATCTGCACGCTGTAGCAACGAAACCACCGCCAACCGAACCACGGCAGCCGCAAACCTCGTCACCGGCGTCGATTCCGGTGACCCCCGCGTCCAACTCCACTTCTCCTTGATGCGGCGGAGTAAGGGCTATGCACTAGTGCCCTCAGAGCTTGAACCTGCCGCCTGTAGCGCGTTCCCGAGGGACGCCGCCGCGTTTGTGTGCTTGCCGGCATTCAACTCCGGCGTGCTGGCGTGGGAACGTCATTAGCCGCTAAGAGCCCCGCTAATTAACACTAGTGACACTGACAGCTGGGCCCCACTGCCTAACTAACCATAGTTTATTTCCTGTTTAGTTTTAATTAACCACAGTGGCCCCACGCGTCAGCTTTGACCATGCTGACGTGTCCGTTGACCCGACCCCACCTGTCCGTGGCACTAACTAACGCTGGGTCACTGACCAATGGGTCCCACTGGTCAGGTTTGACCTGGATCACCCCTGTTGACTCGCTGACATCACAGTGACGTCATGCTGACGCGGTAATTCTTTTCTGGAATTTAAATAAATCTTAAATAGTTTATTAATTTCAGAAAATGTTATAAACTTCTAAAAATCATATAAAATCAATCGTAACTTCAAATGAAATAATTTATATATGAAAAATGATCACAAAAATCCAATCTATCCATCTATACAGGTTTCATTCATGTTTAAGTAACTTAACCTTGTTGTTTAGGGCAAAACATGATAAGGCACTATTTAAATTCATAAGTTGAGTTTGGGATTGAACCTTTGTTTCAAAATGACTCAAACCCAGCTGGTTGTAGTTGCATTAGCCCAACACACTCATTTTGACATGTCATGATCATGCATCATATTATGCATTGCATTGATTGTGTTCCTTCTCTGTTGCCGGTGGTTGTTCCCTCTCGATAGACGTGTTCCGACGATGAGTTCGATGACACCGATGAAGAGCTATACTATCTTCAGAAGTTCCAGGCAAGCAAAACCCCCTTGTTCATTCCGATACAATCCCACTCTCTCGCTTCTGCTCTCTTTACTGCATTAAGACAACAACGCTTCAACTGTTACATGCTGCGGTAGTTGAACCCCTTTCCTCTGCATGACCTGTCTTTGCCACAGTAAATAGATGAAACCCATTAGCATGAGTAGGAGTTGTTTGAGCCCTGATGTGCCTACTCATTCATGCTTGTTGTCATGCCTGCTACTGCTTAGAGTTGAGTCAGGTCTAATTCATCGGGGATGAATTGGAATGTGGTGAACATGTCTTACTGTTGAGAGCTAAGTGTGTGAACACGATTTGGTAAAGGTAGCGGTGAGAGGCCATGTAGGAGTACATGGTGGGTTGTCTCATTGAAACCGTCCTCAGGAACTGAGTTTTGTGTTTGTGATCCATGAACAGCTACTACCACACATTGGGATCCTTAATTGACTCTGTCGACTTATTAATCGCCTTGATCTCTGTCCAGGAGTTGCAACTAGTTTCTAGTGTTTGTAGGATATGTGTTGGAGGCCGTGCGTAGCGCTGACCCTAGGGGTGGGCTATGATGCAGTAGATACACCGTGGCACAGTGTACCAGGCGCCCGTTTGGTGTCTCGGGAACCCTACACATATCGTTTGGGGCTGTGAGCGAAACCCCGGCCGGATCTCCTCGCGGATGGAACCCGAATAGGCGATAAACCTCGACTAGAGACTTGTGTGGTTAGTCAGGTCATTGTAGCGACCAGACCTCAAATGGTCTGTGCTGCTGTGCACCAGTGTCATCCCTGGATCAGTAATGCTGACACGCACAGTACAAATGGAGGATTTATTATAGAGTAGCAATCACACACTTATTACATCGAATATCTCCGAAGAGATCAAGTATAATAAACATGGCTTAAGGCCATCTAAAACGATAACAGCGGAAGACTTGGAAGATAAGTGAGTCCATCAACTCCAGCGGCATCACTGAGTATAAGACCACGAACTAAGGCACCTTACTCGTCGTCTGAAAAGTCTGCAGCATGAAACGTTGCAGCCCGAAACGGGTCAGCACATAGAATATGCTGGCAAAGCAACACATAGAGAGCAATGAACAATGATAAGGCTATACTATATGCATATATGGCTGGTGGAAAGCTCTATGGTTACATTTTTGCGAAAAGCCAATTTTATCCTACTACAAAGGAATACATTTTATTTAACTATCATGGTGGTTGAAACATTGAGAAGGTACCTCCAACTCAAACCCAATTAAGTAACATCATTAACCCAACAAATTAATTATAAGTATCACGGTGATGAGATTCAAATGATAATCCAGGTACTAGATACTCAAGTTGTCCATAACCGGGGACACGGCTAATCATGATCAGTTTGTACAATCTGCAGAGGTTTGTGCACTTTTCCCCACAAGACTCGATCACCTCCGCTTGATTCTCGCACTGCATGTTGTTTGAGAAACGGATGACCGAGACACAGTCTTTCAGAAACAGTCACTCTCTACTCTGGATGGACCGGTGCACCTACTTTCCCCTACATCTGCTAGTCCACCTCTTCAAGAGATCCTGTAACCTACTCAGCTATGCTAGAGCCCATAATAGCTTGCGGCTGCACACGGAAGTTTCTAGCATGAAAAATCTTATGATCCCTTTGAGCCTGGGTGGCGGACCTTATACATACAGACAACACTGGGTTCTCCAGGTGTCTCAATCCACCCAGATGTGAGTTTTAGTTGCCACCTTAAGTTGAACCATTATTAAACACTCACATCTGTCATGAATATCTCTCAAACCCAATCCACGTCTACGAGCATAGCATGGCAATAATATAAGCAACGTAGAAGTAACTCCCAAGGGTTTGATAAAGAACAGGTAATAGGTACTACCTCAACTACTTCCCAATACCCACAGTTTAATTAGATCCTAATCATGCAATGTGCTTGAGGAAATAGATCTAATGCAATAAAACTGGGTATGAACGCGGTATGATCAAAGTGTTACTTGCCTTGCTGATGATCCGCAAAGCCTAGCGAGTCGAAGTAACAAGCGGCACACTCCGGGTACTCTATCGCAAACAAACAAGCATACAATCAGTACTCATCTAATGCACAGGTAAAACTCGAAAGAAAGACCCAACCAGAAAGTTCAACTTAAGAACTCCGGTTTGCAAAAAGAATCAACTCGAAAGAAACAACGAAAGTCAAACGGCGAAAGAAAGAAACTTCGTTTGCTAATCTGGATCTAGGTTAAATTTTACTGTAGCAAAAACTTGTTTGAGTAGGTTAAACGGAAAGAGAATTTCGAGACGAAACTCTAGGCGCTTGAATCACCTGATTCCGATAAACGAGCGAAAAGTTAAACAGGTTCGAAGTTTCGATCAGAAATCGAATCTGAGAAAATAACGAGAAAATCCGATGAAAAAGAAAATCGGACGAACGGTTAAATAACGGACGTTCGTTAACAGAGAAAAACCGACGAACGCGTTCGTTAAAACGAACGGTTCGGTGAACGCTCGTAAAATAAGAAAACCGAAAAAACCGATCTAGGGTTTTTTTTAAAACAAAAGGGTTTTTTTCCAGAAAAACCGGTCAACTCGAGCGGCAGTACCTCGGCGGGGCTCGCTCCGGCGGGCGGGGTCGGCGGCGGGGGGGGGGGGGGTGCGGGGCTCGGGCGGCGGTTCCGGCGGGCGAGGGGCGGGCTCCGGCGCTCCCGGCGGCGAGGGGCGAGGCGAACGGCGGGCGGCGGCGGGCGACTAGATGCGGGGCGGCGGCGGCGGCTTCTCCGGCGATGGTGGCGGCGAAAACGGAGGGGGGGGGGTGCTATATATAGGTAGGGGGGCTAGAGGGCTTGGGGGAGGGGCAAAGCCCGAGGCGGCGGCGGCTTCGTGCTCCCGGCGGACTCCGGCGGCGTGGGGAAGAAGGAGAGCGCGGGCGGGCCGGCCTGGCTTCGGCTGGGCCTCGGCCCAGTCGGGCAAGCGCGTATTTTTTTTAAATTGTTCCGCGGAAAATATTACATAGGAAAATAAATAAAAATCGGAAAAATACGAAATAAATTTTCCCTGTCTAGTTAGAAAATCTAGAATAGGGTGAACAGTTTTAAAATCAAAAATAAATATTTTGAAAACATGCATATTTTTAAATGCTATAAAAATTGCAAATAAAATCCAATAAATTCCAAATAATGTTTTTAACATTTTTCCTCCAGTGTTTCAATATTTTTGGAGAAGTCATATTTTCTCCTCTCGTTTATTTTTAAATGAAATATTTTTCCGGAGAGAAAAATAATTAAAATAAAATCCTCGTCTGAAAAATCAAATAAGAAAATTCGAGAAAATCCCCAACTCTCTCCGAGGGTCCTTGAGTTGCTTAGGATTTATCGAGGATTTGTCAAAATGAAATAAATCATGATATGCAAATGATGATCTATGTATAACATTCCAAATTGAAAATTTGGGATGTTACAAACCTACCCCCCTTAAGATGAATCTCGCCCTCGAGATTCGGGTTGGCTAGAAAACAGGTGGGAGTGGTTTTTCCGTAGATCTTCCTCTCGCTCCCAGGTGGCCTCATCTTCTGTGTGGTGACTCCACTGAACTTTGCAAAATTTGATAACCTTGCTGCGGGTAACTCGGCTGGCATACTCGAGAATCTTAACTGGCTTCTCCTCATAAGTCAAATCGCTTTCCAAATGAATCGCTTCTAGTGGCACAATATCTCTCAGTGGTATCTCAGCCATCTCTGCGTGGCACTTCTTCAACTGCGAAACGTGGAATACATCATGTACTTCAGACAATCCTTCGGGCAATTCCAGCTTGTAGGCAACTTCTCCCATACGTTCCAACACTCTGTATGGTCCGATAAAACGAGGCGCTAACTTTTCCTTAACTCCAAAGCGCTTCACTCCTCGAGGTGGTGATACTCGAAGATACACTCTGTCTCCGATTTCGTGAACTGTTTCCTTGCGCTTAGAATCAGCATAACTCTTCTGCCTGGATTGGGCTACCTTGAGCCTATCGCGAATCAACTTCACTTTCTGTTCAGACTCCTTAATCAAATCTGGTCCAAACAACTGACGGTCTCCAACTTCGTCCCATAACAACGGTGTTCTACACCTCCTTCCGTACAAAGCTTCGAAAGGGGCCATCTTCAAACTGGTTTGATAACTGTTGTTATAAGAAAACTCCGCATATGGCAAATTGTCGTCCCAACTTGATCCATAATCTAGCGCACATGCTCTCAACATGTCCTCCAAAATCTGGTTGACTCTCTCGGTCTGCCCATCTGTCTGTGGGTGAAATGCTGTACTAAATTCCAGTCTGGTTCCCAATGTTTCATGTAACTGCTTCCAAAACTTCGAGGTAAATTGGGTTCCTCTGTCTGATACAATGGTCCTCGGAACTCCATGCAAACATACTATCCTGGTCATGTATATCTTTGCCAACTTAGCGCTGGTGTAAGTGGTCTTCACTGGAATGAAATGAGCCACTTTCGTCAAACGGTCGACTACAACCCATATCGAGTGATAGCCTGAACGAGTCCTGGGTAATCCTGTGATAAAATCCATGCCTATTTTATCCCACTTCCATTCGGGTATCGGCAATGGCTGTAGCAATCCTGCTGGCTTCTGATGCTCTGCCTTCACTCTCTGACATACATCACAAACTGCTACAAACTCCGCAATATCCTTCTTCATTCTGGTCCACCAGAAAGTATTCTTCAAATCCAAATTCATCTTGGTATTCCCTGGGTGAATCGAGTACGGTGAATCATGGGCTTCTTGCAAAATCAACTTCCTGATCTCCGGATCATTTGGCACATATACACGGTCCTCGAACCATAAGGTATCGTGCTCATCCTCACGAAATCCCTTGGCTTTTCCTTTGCTCATCTTCTCCTTTATCTCTTCAATCTCCTTGTCTGTCTTCTGAGCTTCTCTGATCCTTTCCATCAAGGTAGACTGAATCTCCAATGTCGCTAAATAGCCTCTAGGGACTATCTCCAAACATAGCTCACGTATGTCCTCGGCTAACTCCTGAGGTAACTCTCCTGTCATGAGGGTGTTGACATGACTCTTGCGGCTCAACGCGTCTGCTACTACGTTAGCCTTTCCGGGGTGATAATGCCATCTCATATCATAGTCTTTGATGAGCTCCAACCATCTTCTCTGTCTGAGATTTAACTCCTTCTGCGTGAAAATGTACTTCAAACTCTTGTGATCCGTGTACACCTCACAATGGTTTCTGATGAGAAAATGTCTCCATGTATTCAATGCATGCACCACGGCTGCTAATTCCAAATCATGCGTAGCATAATTCTTCTCATGGGGTTTAAGTTGTCGTGAAGCATACGAAACAACTCTTCCTTCCTGCATAAGCACTGCTCCAAGTCCTCGACGAGAAGCGTCGCAATAAACTTCATAGTCCTTGCGTTGATCTGGCAGTATCAACACAGGTGATGTAACCAATCGTTTCTTTAACTCCTGGAAACTAGCTTCACATTCCTCAGTCCAATTAAATTTGGTGTCCTTCTTCAATAGCTCAGTCATGGGCTTAGCAATCCTTGAGAAATTCTCGATAAATCTCTGGTAGTATCCTGCGAGTCCAAGAAAACTCCGGATTTCTCCAACTGTAGTGGGTGATTCCCAACTGGTCACTGTGTCAACCTTGGCAGGGTCTACTGCTATTCCTTCTCCAGAAATAACATGTCCAAGGAATCCAACTTCCTTCAACCAAAACTCACATTTGCTGAACTTAGCATATAACTGATGTTCCCTGAGCTTCTCAAGTACCAATCGTAAATGCTCCTCATGCTCTTCTTCATCCTATTACTGCATCAGGCTGAGCTTCAATCTCCTCCACGCTCACGTGGTTCACATGTCCTTTGCTGAACGGGTTCGGCTTCTTCCCAGAGCTTCCATTGCCATTTCCATTTTGGGCTTCGGGACAATCAGTTGCATAATGTCCCGTCTTCTGGCACTTGAAACAAGTAATGTGACTTAGATCTCTCTTGGTTGGGGTAGATGGGTTGGTGCGGTTTTGTCCGTTTCCTCCTCCATTCCCATTACCATTCTTGGAGCCATTATGGTTGTGCGAACTACCTCCTCCATGGGTATGCTGAAACTGTCCTCCCGGCTTCGGGGTAAATCGTGGCTTCTGCTGGGCTCCAGAATTATACTTCCCTTGTCCATACTTCCTCTTGCGGTTTTCAATCTGCTGCTACTTCCCTTCAATCATGAGAGCTCTATCTACCAACTCCTGGTAGTTGTTAAAAGTTGCTACCATCAACTGCATACTCAGCTCATCATTCAATCCTTCCAGAAACGTTTCCTGCTTGGCTGCATCCGTAGCAACGTCATCTGGTGCATAACGTGCTAACTTACTGAAATCTTCCACATACTGGCCTACGGTGCGTCCTCCTTGGCGTAGGTTGCGAAACTCACGCTTCTTCATAGCCATAGCTCCTGCTGAAACATGAGCTGTACGGAAAGCTTGCTGAAACTGGTCCCATGTGACAGTGTCAATAGGGTGCGTGGTTGTATAATTCTCCCACCATGATGCTGCGGGTCCATCAAGCTGATGTGCGGCAAAACGCACTCTTTCCGCGTCTGTGCATCCTGCAGTGGTCAACTCCCTTCCAACTTTGCGGAGCCAATCATCTGCTACAATCGGCTCGGTGCTACTGGAAAACACCGGCGGGTTTAGCCTTAAGAAACGGGCTAAGTGATCAACAGGTGGTGGTGGCGGTGGGTTGTTGTTGTTGCCTTGGTTCTGAACTAACACTTGCATCAAGGCATTCTGTTGCTGAATCAACTGGGTGATCTCTGGCGGGAAAACAAATCCGGTGTCGCGTCTCGGAGGCATCTGATAGGTTTAGAAAAGATGAGAATTAAGAATAGAATGAGGTCTAGAGAGAAAACACTACCCATATGCTCATGAGACAAATTCAAACAATATCACTCAATCAATCCAAACAAGGCAAAACAATCGATCTAACTAGCGTTACAAAGTGCTTGAGCTATACTACTAAATGGGGGAAAGCTACTACTGATATGGTAGTCTACTAAAAATTCTGATCCATTGAAGACTACATGATGTCTGCTCCAGCTTCATCAATCCATTCGCATTCACTTGGTTCCGAGTCGGTGTCGTCGATGATGATGTAGTTATCCGGACAAGTGCATTCGTCGACTTCTGCTTTTGGCACTGGATTTCCCACGAATGATCCAATCTTATTCTCCAGGTCGTCAATCTTCCCGACTAGTGCGTTGATTTCCTCCAGATAATCTTCGCGTATAGTCTTGAGTTCTTCTTGGAGCTCCTTGATCTTCGTGAATGCCTTCTTCAGTTCTTCCTTGTCCGTGCATATCTGATTCTCCTGGCGTCGAATATGTTGGTTCTGCTCCTGGATGAAAGCTGCAATTGATCCATCCTTCTTGGTCTTGATCATCTCCCATTGCGCGTCTTGACGTCCACAAATTTGATAAATTGTATCCTTAAGCTCCTGGTGATAGACTTCTCCAATGCGTCCCATGGCGATATGTGCGGCCATGCTCTTTCCTAAGCTCCAAGTTGGTGCTTCGAAAACCAATCTCATGGCACTAAACATCCTTCCTGGAATGATAACTTGAATCTTCCAGCTCTCCTCTTCAGGTAATGTGGCGTTGTAGGTTCTGGTGACGCTTGGTATTCCTATGTTCAAGTACTTGGTGACTTCCTTCAAATGTCGTCCAAACGGCGTGTCTTCATCCGGTTGCATGAACTTGCTCCTTGCATTCGCCATTCCTAAAAGAGTAGAAAGTGGAGAGGAGTCAGAAATGAGAAGAGGGAAGTTTTCTAGGGCTTAGGCTTAGTGGTCGTGTCCTATAGTCAGCGTGTGCTCTGATACCAACTTTGTAGCGACCAGACCTCAAATGGTCTGTGCTGCTGTGCACCAGTGTCATCCCTGGATCAGTAATGCTGACACGCACAGTACAAATGGAGGATTTATAACAGAGTAGCAATCACACACTTATTACATCGAATATCTCCGAAGAGATCAAGTATAATAAACATGGCTTAAGGCCATCTAAAACGATAACAGCGGAAGACTTGGAAGATAAGTGAGTCCATCAACTCCAGCGGCATCACTGAGTATAAGACCACGAACTAAGGCACCTTACTCGTCGTCTGAAAAGTCTGCAACATGAAACGTTGCAGCCCGAAACGGGTCAGCACATAGAATATGCTGGCAAAGCAACACATAGAGAGCAATGAACAATGATAAGGCTATACTATATGCATATATGGCTGGTGGAAAGCTCTATGGTTACAATTTTTGCGAAAAGCCAATTTTATCCTACTACAAAGGAATAAATTTTATTTAACTATCATGGTGGTTGAAACATTGAGAAGGTACCTCCAACTCAAACCCAATTAAGTAACATCATTAACCCAACAAATTAATTATAAGTATCACGGTGATGAGATTCAAATGATAATCCAGGTACTAGATACTCAAGTTGTCCATAACCGGGGACACGGCTAATCATGATCAGTTTGTACACTCTGCAGAGGTTTGTGCACTTTTCCCCACAAGACTCGATCGCCTCCACTTGATTCTCGCACTGCATGTTGTTTGAGAAACGGATGACCGAGACACAGTCTTTCAGAAACAGTCACTCTCTACTCTGGATGGACCGGTACACCTACTTTCCCCTACATCTGCTAGTCCACCTCTTCAAGAGATCCTGTAACCTACTCAGCTATGCTAGAGCCCATAATAGCTTGCGGCTGCACACGGAAGTTTCTAGCATGAAAAATCTTATGATCCCTTTGAGCCTGGGTGGCGGACCTTATACATACAAACAACAGTGGGTTCTCCAGGTGTCTCAATCCACCCAGATGTGAGTTTTAGTTGCCACCTTAAGTTGAACCATTATTAAACACTCACATCTGTCATGAATATCTCTCAAACCCAATCCACGTCTACGAGCATAGCATGGCAATAATATAAGCAACGTAGAAGTAACTCCCAAGGGTTTGATAAAGAACATGTAATAGGTACTACCTCAACTACTTCCCAATACCCACAGTTTAATTAGATCCTAATCATGCAATGTGCTTGAGGAAATAGATCTAATGCAATAAAACTGGGTATGAACGCGGTATGATCAAAGTGTTACTTGCCTTGCTGATGATCCGCAAAGCCTAGCGAGTCGAAGTAACAAGCGGCACACTCCGGGTACTCTATCGCAAACAAACAAGCATACAATCAGTACTCATCTAATGCACAGGTAAAACTCGAAAGAAAGACCCAACCAGAAAGTTCAACTTAAGAACTCCGGTTTGCAAAAAGAATCAACTCGAAAGAAACAACGAAAGTCAAACGGCGAAAGAAAGAAACTTCGTTTGCTAATCTGGATCTAGGTCAAATTTTACTGTAGCAAAAACTTGTTTGAGTAGGTTAAACGGAAAGAGAATTTCGAGACGAAACTCTAGGCGCTTGAATCACCTGATTCCGATAAACGAGCGAAAAGTTAAACAGGTTCGAAGTTTCGATCAGAAATCGAATCTGAGAAAATAACGAGAAAATCCGACGAAAAAGAAAATCGGACGAACGGTTAAATAACGGACGTTCGTTAACAGAGAAAAACCGACGAACGCGTTCGTTAAAACGAACGGTTCGGTGAACGCTCGTAAAATAAGAAAACCGAAAAAAACCGATCTAGGGTTTTTTTAAAACAAAAGGGTTTTTTTTTCAGAAAAACCGGTCAACTCGAACGGCAGTACCTCGGCGGGGCTCGCTCCGGCGAGGGCTCCGGCGGGAGGGGTCGGCGGCGGGGGAGGGGGGTGCGGGGCTCGGGCGGCGGTTCCGGCGGGCGAGGGGCGGGCTCCGGCGCTCCCGGCGGCGAGGGACGAGGCGAACGGCGGGCGGCGGCGGGCGACTAGATGCGGGGCGGCGGCGGCAGCTTCTCCGGCGATGGTGGCGGCGAAAACGGAGGGGGGGTGCTATATATAGGTAGGGGGGCTAGAGGGCTTGGGGGAGGGGCAAAGCCCGAGGCGGCGGCGGCTTCGTGCTCCCGGCGGACTCCGGCGGCGTGGGGAAGGAGAGCGCGGGCGGGCCGGCCTGGCTTCGGCTGGGCCTCGGCCCAGTCGGGCAAGCGCGTATTTTTTTTAAATTGTTCCGCGGAAAATATTGCATAGAAAAATAAATAAAAATCGGAAAAATACGAAATAAATTTTCCCCGTCTAGCTAGAAAATCTAGAATAGGGTGAACATTTTTAAAATCAAAAATAAATAATTTGAAAACATGCATATTTTTAAATGCAATAAAAATTGCAAATAAAATCCAATAAATTCCAAATAATGTTTTTAACATTTTTCCTCCAGTGTTTCAATATTTTTGGAGAAGTCATATTTTCTCCTCTCGTTTATTAAATGAAATATTTTTCCGGAGAGAAAAATAATTAAAATAAAATCCTCGTCTGAAAAATCAAATAAGAAAATTCGAGAAAATCCCCAACTCTCTCCGAGGGTCCTTGAGTTGCTTAGGATTTATCGAGGATTTGTCAAAATGCAATAAATCATGATATGCAAATGATGATCTATGTATAACATTCCAAATTGAAAATTTGGGATGTTACAGTCGTGGACGACTCCCTCGCCAGGCTTCCGCTTGAAGGTTGCCGAGATACACGACGTGTACATGGTGGTAAGTGGCGAGAGCGTGTGTGAAGAAGTACACCCCTGCAGGGTTATAAATGATCTATTCAAATAGCCGTGTCCGCGGTAAAGGACTTCTGGGTTGCCTGTACAGTTCATAGACAAGTGAAAGTGGATACTCTAAAATGCGCAAGATAAGCGTGAGTGCTATGGATGGCCTTCTCGTAGGGAGACGGGAGCGGATCCATAGTGGTGTATTGATATGGTGAATATGTGGACTCGTGTGCGCCAACTCAAAAGAGTTACTTGCAGTCGTAGTTCAGGATATCCAGCGAGTCAAAGCTGGCTTGCTGCAGTTAAACTCCACCACCCCCTTTGTTGATACTGATGCATACATAGCTAGTTCTGATGTAAGTCTTGCTGGGTACATTTGTACTCACGTTTGCTTAATTTATGTTTTTGCAGAGAGACTTAGTCTCACTAGTAGTTCTACGTGGACTTCGACGTTTAGCTTGTTACCTCAGCTATGATCTTGTGCCCTCGACAGGATTTGGTAGATAGTCAGGCTTCTCAGCCTTTTTCATTTGTAGATGTCTGTACTCAGACATGTTAAGCTTCTGCATGTGTTTTTGACTTGTATGCTATGAATGTTGGGTCTCAAGACCCATGTTTGTAATATCTGGCTCCTCGGAGCCTAATGAATAAATACTTTGAGTCATAGAGTTTTGTTGTGATGCCATGTTGTATTTGCACATATTGAGCATATTGTGTGTATGTTATTGAAATGCTTGGTATGTGTGGGATCTGAAAACCTAGTTGTTTATCCTTGGTAGCCTCTCTTATGGGGAAATGTAGTCTAGTGCTTCCACTGAGCCATGGTAGTCTGCTACAGCCTGGTTTACCGGGGTCCTGCTAGCCCAGTTACTACTGCTCCCGAACACTTAGACTGGCCGGCATGTGATCCAGTTCGTTCCTGTGTCTGTCCCTTCGGGGAAATGTCACGCGGTGACTTCCGGAGTCCTGCTAGCCTGCTACAGCCCGGGTTCCCGGAGTCCTGTTAGCCCAGTTGCTACAGCCCGGATTCACACGCTGATGACCGACACGTTCGATGCTGGTTCATGTATGCCTGTCCTCGTAAGTTAGCGCCACTTTGGGTTCATGACTAGTCATGTCGGCCCGGGTTCTCTGTCATATGGATGCTAGCGACACTATCATATACGTGAGCCAAAAGGCGCAAACGGTCCCAGGCCAGGTAAGGCGGCACCCGTGGAGTACCGTCGCAAAGTGATATGATGTGTTACATGCTAGATCGGTGTGACTTAGGATCGGGGTCCTGACAGCTTTGGTATCAGAGCCTCACTGCCTGTAGGATTACCAAGCCAAACTGGTCGAAGTCGAGTCTAGAAATGCATTAGTTATATAAGGGAATTGATTGTGGAAGGGAACGTAAGGCTCTTTTTACTCCTTTACCTTATGCCCTTCTGATCTGAGTCAACTCTTCTTTTCTACGGGGATTAAGAAATAGGCTTTCTCTTCTTTCTATCAGGATCACGTGTTACTAATCCGTAGACTTATAGGATTGATAGTTTCAAGCCCCAGTTCAGTTCCTACTACTTCTGTGTGTTGACAATTGATTTCAGAACCTTGATATTGTGATGTTGAGTGGTTATGCTACCATTTTGCAGGATGTCTCAAATATTTTTGAGCATTTATAGCCGTTATGCTATCCGAGTCATCCCAGGTTTCTAAATAGTCTGATGCATTTGCAAATCCCTTCTTTCCATTCCTGATGTTGCTTTGGGCCAGTTCAACTACACTAATCGATGAGTTGAGGTACTCTATTGCCTCGACATATATGTTGGAGCTATTATTATGACCCTAGGTGTTTTAGGGAGTCACCTAGTAATCTAGCCATGCTTTATATCCCCAGTGTGATAATTCTGGCCACCATTCTCGAAAGCATCCCGTGATGCTATTTAGTTAGTAGGCATTCCATTTATGGGTTCTTAAACTCAATATTCACTCTACTTAATTCGTGTAGATAGTGTTTGCTCGTTCCTTTAGGATGTTAGTAACCTTTGTGATAGTCTTCGAGGTCCGTGGTATTTCCTTCTTCCAATACCATGAACTACTGATGGCAGAAGTTCCTTGTTTAACCAAAACATCACAATAAGAGTGCTCTTGATGAGTTCTCCATTCTGCATTGTGAATCTGCCAGTCCTACCTTTCTGCATGGATTATCCAGAAGAAATATGTTGAACTTGTTTGACATACTAAATCTATGCATCTGCAACTCAGAAAACGATATGTTCCTTCGAGTTGTCTCTCTTTAGTTGTATTCTGACCTCTGTCTATCAATTGATAGTCAGGACTAGTTGTGCATTCGTGTTATCGATGCCTATTATTCTTGTGGTCCGTCAAGCCATTCTATTCCGGAATGACTAGGAAAAACAAACTCCAGCACCTCATTCATTTCTTGGACTGGTCAAAGTAGTTGTATTTCGCAGATCAAAATTCCAATCCAGCTTTTGTTCTGTTCTACCTCGGAGTATTACCCCCTTTATATCACGATTGTCATGGGAATTGCACCACCTCCTATGAACTCTTGATACAGTGATACTTCTCGCCATCATTATTCATCTCTCGGTCTCCGTGTTGGTTGTAACCGGAATGCTGACAAGTGAACTATGATGTGTGAAATCAATACTCCTAGCAACTCCGTTGCTTGGTAGTTAATGGACAATAATCTTATTCTTAGTGTGTTGTTTATTGAATCATCATCCTAAGAATTATCATGCGACCTAGTCCATTTTCCCTGGTGCACTCCTCGATCAATGAGATAGGATTGTGTCAATCCATCACTCTCTTGGTTACATCGTCTTGCGCTGAAAAGCAAGATTGTTCTCGAGCTTAGTAACATATCGGTGGTTTGTGATTTTCCGAATATCTTCTCGGAAGTGTTACCAGGTTGTCACCTGACCGCTATGTTGAGTTCATGATCAAGTTGGTTTCTTATAAACCACCCCTTCTCCAAGAATCCATGTTGGATACCCCTGAGCTAGTTGGTTAAGCTAAACAACAACTTGGAGGGTTGGAAGATAAAAGCTTTATCCGACTTAGTTCATTCCAAAGGGATATCCTTGTGTGTGTGTGTGTTGAAGAAAGATGATATCTTCATTGATTGATCCTCGTGATCAGTTGTTGGTGTTATTATCTTATCCAATCTTTAATTTGAGTGTGGGCTATCCTCAAATCAAATCATAACCAACGATGTTCGTAATGTTGTCTTACCCGTGGTTTTTCCTCGAGCATACACCATTATATCTTTTGGGTCTGACCAATACTATCGCCATGTTCACATAGTTGTGGAATTCCATCTACATGGGAACCTAGATGAATTGTTGTTGAGCCCATCGACAACATTCCTACCTTCTCCATGATTTGGTTGGACATTAAGCTAGTGTTGGAAACTTTTATAAGCATTATCTTCATGTCCCGTGCATGAAGTATATGTTTGGTGTACGAAGTGACTTCCTCTAATTCATGTGCATTCGATGCAAGTTGCCGCCGTGAATACGAGAAGGATTGTTTTTGCTTCCTATGGAATCATCCCAAGTTAGTCACGCATATGTGCAAAGTACTCTATGGTTTGATAGGTTGGCCGCCTCCACTCCATATGTGTTTCCTAGCACACCAAGCCACTGATTGATTTGCTCAAGAAAAAGGAGTCTGTTGTGCTAATCCTAGGTCATGCACATGACTTCGTTATCGCTAATGATGGTTCCCAACCTGAACTCGGTAGCGTTTAGTTGTAAGACTGCTACGTGGTCATGCTTATCTCGGACATCGTGTTCACATGTATGTAGCAGAACCAGCTCATGTTTTGGAGCTTGCTATCAAAGTTCATCTCCCGAGAATCTCGCAACGTCATCTCGTCGACTTGTGTTGCAAACTTTCCTTTTCAGGCATGTGGATGTCTGGAATATCCTGTCACCAATTGGATCTGAATCTCAGGCAGATATGATGGTTGGAACATTCCCAACCTATGCATTTAGTCCCCAGCTTGCACCGCCATTGTGCCAATTTCCATGGGCCGCCCTTCACAGCAATTGTTATCCAGGATCATCTTAAAAAGTGGTCCTACCATGGGTCCCATCCATTTCCGATGATAAGCAAAAATCATCCATTGCGTTGTCTTCAACAAGGTAGTCCACATCATCCATTCTAGTAGGAGTATGCCACTCTTTCGAACTCCGTCAAATGATCGATTGTGATCTGCCTTAGGCTGGTATAGAGAGTTTCAATGATCATGACATCAAAAGTAGTTCTTTTTGCCACTTAAGGTAATATTTCTGTGAGTCATCTTCCTTAAGATGTCTCGTTATGGTATCATGGCAACTCAACTCCTCGCTACGTTGACAACCGTTCACCACCTTCTTAAGCGAGAAATTGTTGTCTACCTAGTGAACCTTCGTCATCTGTTACACTCCATCCCTCTGGATGTATGTGTCGTGTCTCAGCTCGAGAGATGTTTCAATGTCTCCCTCCATGAGTTGATCCTGAGTTGTTCGATCTTCGAGAAGATCGATCCTTCTAGAGTTTTCCCTTTCCTCTCATTGTCATGTTAGTTGGAGTTCTGAGGGCAAGATATCGAGACAATGATGGTGATCGAAACAACGTTCTTATGAAGTGCCACCTGGATCACGAAGATTTTGTTAGTTTGCGTTTCCCCTTCATCTTTCCCTACACTTGAATCTCGGGACGAGATTCTTGTTTAGTTGGGGTGAGTTGTCACATCCCTAGTTCTGGTCTGCCTAGTGCTAGCATCTAGTGTTGCATCATGTTTAATTCTCCCAGAAAGTTGAAATGGGGATGACGGAAACCCCCAGCACCACTTAAACCAACTAGGGTTTACTAAAATTCTTTTCAATGAACCTGAAATGCCCTTCTAAAATGTTCATCATCTTTGCCTTGGTCTAGAACCTCTGACAAAAATGGTGCACGATTTTCTAGGACAGCATAAGGTCACTGGTTTAAATCATATGTTATTTGCATTTGGACATTTAAATGCTATAAAATATTTTAAATGTCCAAATAATCATAAACCAAAATGTTTCCTATTGGATATATTCCATACACTGGGCATGAGAAGTTTCATGATTTTTGAGTTAGTTTTAGTATTTTGATTAAAGCCCTGAAGTTACAGAAAAATAGAAAACAGAAACAAATAAAAGAGAGAGAGAGAGTTACCTGGCCTTACCTGGCTGGCCCAGGTCCTGTGCAGCCCAGCTGGCGGCCCAGCCCACCTGGGCACCTCCTCCTGTTGTCTTCCTCCTTGCCAGGAGGATGGGCGCGTGCCCGACGTGCGCGCACCGCTGTGCGGCCACCTCCTGCTTGCCTGCTCACCGTTGGAAGCACCCGAGGGCGCCACGCACTCCCCTCGACCCTCTGCACCTTCCCCCTCCTCGCAGCTCTCTCCCCTCCCCTCTCTGCTCTCTTCCCGGCCGAAGCCCGTCGTCGCCGTTCGCCATAGCCGCAGCCACCGCCTTCCCCTCGCCCCCTCGACATGTTCAAGAGCTCCGCGACGTCTTCCTCGTCATCTTCACTGAGCCACGTGAGCCGGGACGCGCTGCAATGCCATCTCTGCGTCGTCTTCAACTTGTCGATCGCCGAGATCGCTCTCGTCGCCCCGCTCGCTCCGACGCCTCCCCCGAGCTGCTTACCTGCTCCTTGACCCCGCTATGAGATTCTGCTCCAGACCCCTCTTCTCCCTCTCTCGTTTGCGCCCGCTAGCCTCATCCTCAACCATGGCCGAAGCTCGCCTACGCCCGAGCTCGTCGCCGGCGCTATTCCGGCGACCTTTTGGTCACACCACCGTGTCCAACGGGTTCATGAGCACGCATACGTCATGCGTATGCCGTTAGCTAGTCAATCTGCACGCTGTAGCAATGAAACCGCCGCCAACCGAACCACGGCAGCCGCAAACCTCGTCACCGGCGTCGATTCTGGCGACCCCCGCGTCCAACTCCACTGCTCCTTGATGCAGCGGAGCAAAGGCTATGCCCTGGTGCCCTCAGCGCTTGAACCTGCCGCCTCTAGCGCGTTCCCGAGGGACGCCGCCGCGTTTGTGTGCTCGCCGGCGTTCAACTCCAGCGTGCTGACGTGGGAATGTCATTAGCCACTAAGAGCCCCGCTAATTAACACTAGTGACACTGACAGCTGGGCCCCACTGCCTAACTAACCACAATTTATTTCGTGTTTAGTTTTAATTAACCACAGTGGCCCCACGCGCCAGCTTTGACCGTGCCGGCGTGTCCGTTGACCTGACCCCACCTGTGTGTGGCACTAACTGACGCTGGGTCACTGACCAATGGGTCCCACTGGTCAGGTTTGACTTGGACCGCTAATGTTGACTCGCTGACATCACAGTGACATCATGCTGACACGGTAATTCTTTTCTGGAATTTAAATAAATCTTAAATGGTTTATTAATTTCAGAAAATGTGATTGTAACATCCCAAATTTTCAATTTGGTATGTTATACATAGATCATCATTGCATATCATGTTTTATTGCATTTTGACAAATCCTCGAAAAATCCTAAGCAACTCAAGGACCCTCGGAGAGAGTTGGGGATTTTCTCAAATTTTCACATTTGATTTTCATCAAATAATAAGACGAGGATTTTGGTTTTAATTATTTTCTCTCCGGAAAAATATTTCATTTCAAAAATAAATGAGAGGAGAAAATATGACTTCTCCAAAACAATTGAAATACTGGAGGAAAATTTTTAAAATCAATTATTGGAATTTATTCGGATTTTATTTGAAATTTTATTGCATTAAAAATATTGCATGTTTTCAAGATATTTATTTTGTGTTAAAAAAATGTTCACCCTATTCTAGATTTTCTAACTAGACGGGGAAAATTTATTTTATATTTTTCTGACCTTTATTTATTTTTCTACGAATTAGTTTCCGCGGAACGTATTAAAAAAAACGCGCGCGCCCGCCGGGCCGAGCCCAGCCGCGCCAGGCCGCCGGCCCACCCCGCGCCCCTCTCCTTCCCCAGCACGGGAGCACCGCCGCTGTGTCCATGGTGAACACGAGAGTCCGAGCCACCGCCGCCGGAGCTTGCCCCTCCCCCAAGCCGAGCTCCCCCTCCCTTTATATACCCCCCTCTCCTCTCTCCCTCACCTCGCCCGCCGCCGCCGCCCGCACCCGCCGAGCCGCCGCCGCCGGAAGCCCGAGCCGCCGCCGAGCCCGCCGGAGTCGCCCCCTCGCCGCCCCGCGCACCCCGCACCCCGCCGGAGCCCCGCCCCCGACGAGGTACTGCCTCGCCTCGTTCGTTGCCGGTTTTCTTAAAAAAAAACCTTTCGTTTAAAAAAACCCTAGATCGGTTTTTTTGGTTTTGTTATTTTGCGTGCGTTCACCGAACCGTTCGTTTTAACGAACGCGTTCGTTGGTTTTTCTCTGTTAACGAACGTCCGTTCTTTAACCGTTCGTCCGTTTTTCTTTTTCGTCGGATTTTTCTGCGATTATCTCAGATTCGATTTCTGATCGAATCTTCGTTTCTGTTTAACTTCTCGCTCGTTTATCGGAATCAGGCTATTCAAGCCCCTAGAGTTTCGTCTCGAAATTCTCTTTCCGTTTAACCTACTCAAACAAGTTTTTGCTACAGTAAAATTTGACCTAGATCCAGATTAGTAAACAAAGCTTGTTTCTTTCGCCGTTTGACTTTCGTTGCTTCTTTCGAGTTGATTCTTTTTGCAAACCGGAGTTCTTAAGTTGAACTTTCTGGTTGGATCTTTCATTCGAGTTTTACCTGTGCATTAGATGAGTACTGATTGTATGCTTGTTTGTTTGCGATAGAGTACCCGGAGTGTGCCGCTTGTTACTTCGACTCGCTAGGTTTTGCGGATCATCAGCAAGGCAAGTAACACTTTGATCATATACCTTCCATACCCAGTTTTTATTGCATTAGATCTATTTTCCTCAAACCGTTGCATGATTAGGATCTAATTAAATTGTGGGTATTGGGAAGTAGTTGAGGTAGTACCTATTACCTGTTTTCTATTCAAACCCTTGGGAGTTACTTCTGCGTTGCTATTGTTATTGCCATGCTATGCTCGTAGACGTGGATTGGGTTTGAGAGATATTCATGACAGATGTGAGATGTTTATTAATGGTTCTACTTAAGGTGGCAACTAAAACTCACATCTGGGTGGATTGAGGCACCTGGAGAACCCAGTGTTGTCTGATTTTATAAGGTCCGCCACCCAGGCTCAAAGGGATCATAAGATTATTCATGCTAGAAACTTCTGTGTGCAGCCACAAGCTATTATGGGCTCTAGCATAGTTGAGTAGGTTACATGATCTCTTGAAGAGGTGGGCTAGCAGATGTAGGGGAAAGTAGGTGTACCGGTCCATCCAGAGTAAAGAGTGATTGTTTCTGAAAGACTGTGTCTCGGTCATCCGTTTCTCAAACATCATGCAGTACGAGAAATAAAACGGAGGCGATCGAGTCTTGTGGGGAAAAGTGCGCAAACCTCTGCAGAGTGTACAAACTAATCATGGTTAGCCGTGTCCCCGGTTATGGACAACTTGAGTATCTAGTACCTGGATTATCATTTGAATCTCATCACCATGTTACTTTTAATTAATTTTTGTTGGGTTAATGATGACACTTAATTGGGATTGAGTTGGAGGTACCTTCTCAGTGTTTAACAACCACCATGATAGTTAAATAAAATTTATTCCTTTGTAGTAGGGAAAAATTGGCTTTTCGCATAAACTTTAACCGTAGAGCTTTCCACCAGCCATATATGCATGTAGTGTAGCATTATTATTGTTCATTACTCTCTATGTGTTACATTGCCAGCATATTCTATGTGTTGACCCGTTTTCGGGCTGCAACGTTTCATGTTGCAGACTTTTCAGACGACGAGTAAGGTGCCTTAGGTCGTGGTCTTATACTCAGTGATGCCGCTGGAGTTGATGGACTCACTTATCTTCCAAGTCTTCCGCTGTTATCGTTATTAGATGGCCTTAAGCCATGTTTATCATACTTAATCTCTTTGGAGATATTCGATGTAATAAGTGTGTGATTGCTACTCTGTTATAAATCCTCCATTTGTACTGTGCGTGTCAGCATTACTGATCCAGGGATGACACTGGTGCACAGCAGCACAGACCATTTGAGGTCTGGTCGCTACAGTTATAAACTTCTAAAAATCATATAAAATCAACCGTAACTCCAAATGAAATAACTTATATATGAAAAATGATCAGAAAAATCCAATCTATCCGTCTGTACTAGTTTCATGCATGTTTAAGTAACTTAACCTTGCTGTTTAGTGCAAAACATGATAAGGCACTATTTAAGTTCATAAATTGAGTTTGGGATTGAACCTTTGGTTCAAAATGACTCAAACCCAGCTGGTTGTAGTTGCATTAGCCCAACACACTCATTTTGACATGTCATGATCATGCATCATATTGTGCATTGCACTGATTATGTTCCTTCTCTGTTGCCGGTGGTTGTTCCCTCTCGATAGAGGTGTTCCGACGATGAGTTCGATGACACCGATGAAGAGCTATACTATCTTCAGAAGTGCCAGGCAAGCAAAACCCCCTTGTTCATTCCGATACAATCCCACTCTCTCGCTTCTGCTCTCTTTTACTGCATTAAGACAACAACGCTTCAACTGTTACATGCTGCGGTAGTTGAACCCCTTTCCTCTGCATGACCTGTCTTTGCCACAGTAAATAGATGAAACCCACTAGCATGAGTAGGAGTTGTTTCAGCCCTGATGTGCCTACTCATTCATGCTTGTTGTCATGCCTGCTACTGCTTAGAGTTGAGTCAGGTCTGATTCATCGGGGATGAATTGGAATGTGGTGAACATGTCTTACTGTTGAGAGCTAAGTGTGTGAACACGATTTGGTAAAGGTAGCAGTGAGAGGCCATGTAGGAGTACATGGTGCGTTGTCTCATTGAAACCGTCCTCAGGAACTGAGTTCTGTGTTTGTGATCCATGAACAGCTACTACCACACATTGGGATCCTTAATTGACTCTCTCGACTTATTAATCGCCTTGATCTCTGTCCACTAGTTGCAATTAGTTTCTGGTGTTTGTAGGATATGTGTTGGAGGCCGTGCGTAGCGCTGACCCTAGGGGTGGGCTATGATGCGGTAGATACATCGTGGCACGGTGTACCGGGCGCCCGTTTGGTGTCTCGGGAACCCTGCACACACCGTTTGGGGTTGTGAGCGAAACCCCGGCCGGATCACCTCGTGGATAGAACCCGAATAGGCGATAAACATGGATTACAGACTTGTGTGGTTAGTCAGGTCGTGGCCGACTCCCTCGCCAGGCTTCCACCTGAAGGTTGCCGAGATACACGGCGTGTACATGGTGGTAAGTGGCGAGAGCGTGTGTGAAGAAGTACACCCCTGCAGGGTTATAAATGATCTATTCGAATAGCCGTGTCCGCGGTAAAGGACTTCTGGGTTGCCTGTACAGTTCATAGACAAGTGAAAGTGGATACTCTAAAATGCGCAAGATAAGCGTGAGTGCTATGGATGGCCTTCTCGTAGGGAGACGGGAGCGGATCCATAGTGGTGTATTGATATGGTGAATATGTGGACTCGTGTGCGCCACCTCAAAAGAGTTACTTGCAGTCGTAGTTCAGGATAGCCACCGTGTCAAAGCTGGCTTGCTGCAGTTAAACTCCACCACCCCCTTTGTTGATACTGATGCATATATAGCTAGTTCTGATGTAAGTCTTGCTGGGTACATTTGTACTCACGTTTGCTTAATTTATGTTTTTGCAGAGAGACTTCAGTCTCACTAGTAGTTCCGCGTGGACTTCGACGTTTAGCTTGTTACCTCAGCTACGATCTTGTGCCCTCGGCAGGATTTGGTAGATAGTCAGGCTTCTCAGCCTTTTTCATTTGTAGATGTCTATACTCAGACATGTTAAGCTTCCGCATGTGTTTTTGACTTGTATGCTCTGAATGTTGGGTCTCAAGACCCATGTTTGTAATATCTGGCTCCTCGGAGCCTAATGAATAAATACTTTGAGTCATAGAGTTTTGTTGTGATGCCATGTTGTATTTGCACATATTGAGCATATTGTGTGTATGTTATTGAAATGCTTGGTATGTGTGGGATCCGACAACCTAGTTGTTTATCCTTGGTAGCCTCTCTTATGGGGAAATGTAGTCTAGTGCTTCCACTGAGCCATGGTAGTCTGCTACAGCCCGGTTTACCGGAGTCCTGCTAGCCCAGTTACTACTGCTCCGAAACACTTAGACTGGCCGGCATGTGATCCACTTCGTTCCTGTGTCTGTCCCTTCGGGGAAACGTCACGCGGTGACTTTCGTAGTCCTGCTAGCCTACTACAGCCCGGGTTCCCAGAGTCCTGTTAGCCCAGTTGCTACAGCCCGGATTCACACGCTGATGACCGACACGTTCGATGCTGGTTCATGTATGCCTGTCCCCGTAAGTTAGCGCCACTTTGTGTTCACGACTAGTCATGTTGGCCCAGGTTCTCTGTCATATGGATGCTAGCGACAGTATCATATACGTGAGCCAAAAGGCGCAACGGTCCCGGGCTAGGTAAGGTGGCACCCGTGGAGTACCATGCGTGAGGCCGCAAAGTGATATGATGTGTTACATGCTAGATCAGTGTGAGATGAGACGTCGATGACTTGTCCTGGCGACATGCTGCCATTGGTGGACTCCGCGTCTCCCCTGCTGAAGTCGACCGCGTCCTCGTCCTCGTCCTCGGCGCCACACTCAAGGTTGTAGTACTTGTAGTAGTGGCTGCGCCAGAGCTCGCGTTGGTACTCCACCGCCGATTCCTCGACGTACAGACTCTTCTCTACCTCGACCTCGGCCACGCGCAACTCCTCCTCCGGGCGCTCCTCGATCTCCGCCGCCTCCTGCATCTCCAGCTCCTGCTCGGCGACCTCATGAGGAAGCAGGTGCTCCATGGCCACCGCCGCCTTGTCAGACGTGGGTTGCATGCTGGAGTCCGAGGTGGCCTGGAATATCTTGGCGTGTGCATCCTCGATCTTGCCGTGGATGGCCTCGACCCGGGCCAGGGCGACATCAGCGACACGGACGGCAGCTCGAGCACTCTCGGCGTAGGCAGCCGTCGCAGCAGCAGCTGCAGCCGTCTCGACTACTGCAGCTACCCTGTCGGCTGTCGCAGACGACCTCTCGGCAGAAGTGGCCGCGCTCAATGCGGATGCGGCGGCACTCTCGGCGTAGGCGGCCGCGCTCGGGGGGGGGGGGGTGGGGGGGGTGGGGCGGACGCGGCCATCGTACGGGCCTTCATGAAGAATTTCCATGGCGTCATCTTTGCAAGAAGGAGGTGCGGGAATGGGGATCGGGATTCGTGGATTCGGGGGTTGCCGGCACTAGAGCAGACGAGCCGGCGAAGCTTAAGGAGGGAGACTTAAATAGACCCAAATATTTTCATCGCAAACGGTTCCTAGAAAACAACTATGTGTGATGTTGTAGATATTTTTTATTAGCTGTGAAAGACGAATTTGGAATAAAGTGCCAACGGATGGTGTTTTAAATGAACGAGAAATTTTGTAGTACTAATACAACTGTCATGTCAAATTTTGGAAAATTTCAGGGGTCATTTGACCTTCTAAGACATTTAAGGGATTTTCTAGCCATTTAATGACCGTAATTGAAATTTGAACTACATGTACATGCAACATCTAACCATAACGGTTTGAAAACTCATATTTTGTGTACTTGTGTGCGATTAAATTCCATGTGCAGTAAATTGGAAGGAATTTTCAAACATATTGGTCTAACGGCTATGACACAATTAAGCATGGAGTGACATGGCATTTTAATTCCAAAAAAATTCAGAAACACATGAAACCTTGGTTGTTGTAATGTCATGCCACCAAGATGATGTGGTAAAAAAATTGGCATGTTTGACCAAAGTTTGGACACACACCCCTCACAAACCGGAGCAACTCACTAGAAGGCTCGTGGTTCCGAGAGGGAACAATGCATGTTTGATGACGAACGGGAGATAGCTTCCTCTTACGGCCTTGAAATTTTTGTCTACGTCCAACGTGCACTACTACAACTGTAATGTGAATTTTTGTAAAATTCTAGGGGTCATTTGACCTTTTAAAGACATTTAAGTGATTTTCTATCCATTTAATGACCGTAATTAAAATTTGAACTACATCTACATGCAACGCCTAACCAAAATAGTTAAAAAAAATCATATTTGTGTACTTGTGTGCGAGTTAATTCCATGTGTAGTAAACTAGAAGGAATTTTCAAACATATTTGGATCACGACATGGACACATATGCATGGAGTGGCATGGAATTTTAATTCCAAAAAAAAATCAGAAACACATGAAACCTTGGTTGATGTAATGTCATGCCACCAAGATGATGTGGTAAAGAAATTGTCATGTTTGACGAAAGTTTGGACACACCCCCCTCACAAACCGGAGCAACTCGCTAGAAGGTTTGTGGGTCCGAGAGGGAACAATGCATGTTTGATGACGAACGGGAGATAACTTCCTCTTACGGCCTTGAAATTTTTCTACGTCTAACGTGCACTACTACAATTGTAATGTGAATTTTGGAAAATTCTAGGATTCATTTGACCGTAATTCAAATTTGAACTACAACTACATGCAACGCCTAACCAAAACGGTTTGAAAAATCATATCCGTGTACTTGTGTGCGAGTTAATTCCATGTGTAGTAAATTAGAAGGAATTTTTAAACATATTGGTCTCACAACATGGACACATGCATATATATGCATGGAGTGACATGGCATTTTAATTCGAAAAAATAGAAAAATAATCAGAAACACATGAAACCTTGGTTGATGTAATGTCATGCCACCAAGATGATGTGGTAAAGAAATTGGCATGTTTGACGAACGTTTGGACACACACCCCTCACAAACCGGAGAAACTCGCTAGAAGGTTCGTGGTTCCGAGAGGGAACAATGCATGTTTGATGACGAACGGGGGATAGCTTCCCCTTACGGCCTTCAAATTTTTTCCTACGTTTAACATGCACTAATACAACTGTCATGTGAAAATTTGGTAAATTTTACGGGTCATTTGACCTTTTAAAGACATTTAAGTGATTTTCTAACCATTCAATGAACGTAATTCAAATTTGAACTAAATCTATATGCAACGTCTAACCATAACGGTTTGAAAAATCATATTTTTATGTACTTGTGTGTGAGTTAATTCCATGTGCAGTAAATTAGAAGGAATTTTCAAATATATTGGTGTCAAGGCATGGGCACATGCATGAAGTGCATGCCATGGCATTTTAATTCCAAAAAATCAAAAAATGATGAGAAAAACATGAAACCTTAATTGATTTAATGTGATCCACCAAGATGATGTGGTAAAGAAATTGGCATGTTGACAAAAGTTTGGACACACACCCCTCACAAACCGGAGCAACTCGCTAGAAGGTTCATGGTTCCAAGAGGGAACAATGCATGTTTGATGACGAACAGGAGATAGCTTCCTCTTATGGCCTTGAAATTTTTTCCACGTCTAACATGCACTACTACAACTGTAATGTGAAATTTTGGAAAATTCTAGGGGTCATTTGACCTTTTAAAGACATTTAAGTGATTTTCTAACCATTTAATGACCGTAATTCAAATTTGAACTACATCTACATGCAACGCCTAACCAAAACGGTTTGAAAAATCATACCTGTGTACTTGTGTGCGAGTTAATTCCATGTGCAGTAAATTAGAAGTAATTTTGAAACATATTGGTCTCACGACATGGACACATGCATACGTATGCATGGAGTGACATGGCATTTTAATTCAATAAAAATAGAAAAATGATCAGAAACACATGAAACCTTGGTTGATGTAATGTCATTCCACCAAGATGATGTGGTAAAGAAATTGGCATGTTTGACGAACATTTGGACACACGCCCCTCACAAAGCGGAGCAACTCGGTAGAAGGTTCGTGTTTCCGAGAGGGAACAATGCATGTTTGATGACGAATGGGAGATAGCTTCCTCTTACGGCCTTCAAATTTTTTCCTACGTTTAACGTGCAACTGTCATGTGAAAATTTTGGTAAATTTCAGGGGTCATTTGACCTTCTAAAGACATTTAAGTGATTTTCCAACCATTTAATGACCGTAATTCATATTTGAACTACATGTACATGCAACGCCTAACCAAAACAGTTTAAAAATCATATTTTTGTGTACTTGTGTGCGAGTTAATTCCATGTGCAGTAAATTAGAAGGAAATTTCAAACATATTGGTGTCAAGGCATGGGCACATGCATGGAGTGCATGCCATGTCATTTTAATTCCAAAAAATTAAAAAATGATCAGAAAAACATGAAACCTTGCTTGATTTAATGTCATGCCACCAAGATGATGTGGTAAAAAAATTGGCCTATTTGACGTAAGTTTGGACACATACCCCTCACAAACCGGAGCAACTCACTAGAAGGTTCGTGGTTCCAAGAGGGAACAATGCATGTTTGCTGACGGACGGGAGATAGCTTCCTCTTACAGCCTTCAAATTTTTCCCTACGTTTAATGTGCACTAATACAACTGTCATGTGAAAATTTGGAAATTTTGAGGGGTCATTTGACCTTTTAAAGACATTTAAGTGATTTTCTAACCATTTAATGACCGTAATTCAAATTTAAACTACATCTACATGCAACACCTAACCAAAACGGTTTGAAAAATCATATTTTTTGTGTACTTGTGTGTGAGTTAAAAAAATCATCAAACGATGTAAATATCTGGTGTTCAAAAAAGAAAATGTAAAGATCTGGCAAGACAACCGGCCCCCACACGATTGGCACTCTATCTCGCGGCTCGAGGTTTGGTAGGTGAGTGGCGGGGATCATTAATCAGACACGGTTCTGTATTGGAAACCGTCAGCTATTATGTTCACACACGGATTTGCTGCGGGAATTGTGTGTAATTCAAACTACAGTACTCGTAAATTCCGGCGACCGGCGTGTGTACTGTCCCCATCGATCTAGATTCAGGCCGCCAATAAATACTACCTTGCTCACGTCGTCCCGCCTGCATTCTCATCTTCATCCTCCCCTCGCTCGCCCTCTCTATCCACTACAAAAAAAGACACATCCGTGACATTTTGGGCCGAACGAATTTTTTTCTGTCATACTTATGACACTTGTATGACGATAATTGTGACAAAACCCGGTATCATCATAGATGTGGTGGGGTCCTACTTGTATGACAAAAAATCATGATAGAAAATGGGCTTTTCGTTCTGGGGGGGGGGCGGAGACGTAGCTGCATGACATTCTTTGGGCCGTCCATGACGAAAAAAACCGTGGTAGAAGCGAGGGCGAGGAAAATATCGGGGAGTTCTCGGTTACGGTGGCTGGTCGGGGGCCGAGCGATGCGCGTTTCTCTCATACATACACGCGTATGTGCGAGGCGTTGGGCTCTAACTAAACCCGAGCAATTGCACTGCAGGCTACGTGTTACTGAACCCGAGTGATCGATTGATCCCTTGCTGTTAACTGAACCCGAGTGATTCCTTTGCTACTGCTGCTAACTGAAGCCGATCGATGTTGCCTCTAAATGAATAGTGAGCGTTGTTGGGGGGTTTGGATGAACAGTTCCCGGTGGGGGGTTGGATGAACAGTTCCCGGTGGGGGGTTGGATGAACAAGACCCCGTGGTAGTAGAGGCCGTTCCCGCTGGGTGAACAGTACCTCGATCGATCGAGCCGGTGGAGGGGTGGATGAACAGGACCCCGTGGAGGGCTGGATGAATAGGACGACCCCGTGGAGGGCTGGTTGAACAGTAGCCGAAGGAGGGCTGGATGAACAGTAGCCCGTGGAGGGGTGGTTGAACAGGACCCCGTGGAGAGGGCTGGTTGAACAGTAGCCAGTGGAGCGCGCGGTGGAGGCTGGATGAACAGGAGCCCGTGGATGAACAGGAGCAGGTGGAGGCTGGAGGAGGTCGACGGTGGATGAACAGGAGCCCGTGGAGGCTGGAGGAGGTCGACGGTGGAGATTAACAGTATCCCGTGGAGTCCCGTTTTGCGGTACGCCACACCCCTCCCGATGAACAGGACCCCCGTTTCGACCGTAGTGCTCCAACACAAGTCCGTTTGCTCCATTTTGCGGTACGCCACACCCCTCCTGATCAACAGGACCCCGTTTCGACTGTAGGACGTCTGTTTCCTCCGTTTTGCGGTACGCCAGACCCCTCCCAATGAACAGGATCCCATTTTGACCGTGGCCGGTCAAACACAAGGCCGTTTCCTCCGTTCTGCGGTACACCAGGCCTCGTTTCCATCGGCTGTTCCATCCAACCCGGTTGGCTCCCGATGAACAACACGCGTTCCATTGCCTCCCGATGAACACGACGCATTCCGTTGCCTCCCCATGAACACGACGACGACGCAGTTTCTCCGTTCCGACCCAGCCATGTACACGAGCCCTGGCCATACGTATGCGCGAGTAGGCGTTCGAGACCCCGCCCGTATGTACGTACGTGGCCATATTTTCTTTCTTGCACCCTGGCCGCTGTACGTAAGTGTACATGCTACGTGCGCGCCTCTACTACGACATGTGCCCTTCCTTACACGGCCACGGTTCATCGCCGCCGCTTGTAGACAGACCGATCGAAAAGTATGTACGTACACGTTCACGACCAGAATGACAACGCTACGTACGCTTCGACCGGGTGGGTCCCGACTGTCAGGCACTTCCTTGCGTGCGAAGATGTAGCTGGTGGGTCCCAGCAGTCAGGGGGGCGAATCATTTTTTTGCCCGTAATATGGACACACTTCCTTGCGTGCGAAGATGTAGCTGGTGGGTCCTAGCAGTCGGGGGGAGAAAACATTATTTTTCAGGGTAAAAAGGATGCAGTTGCATGCATGCGTCCATGGGCGTGGTGCGTCCCCACTGTCAGCCTCTCACGTACAGTCATCTTCCCATGACTCTTGGTTGTTGACCATGTTGACCACACCGTTCCGGGCGCACCAAGGCCGGTGGACGATGGCGAGGCCCCAGACTGGAATGACCCGGATATGGGGAAGACGCGGCAGTTGAGTTGCAGATGGAGAGGAGTGGGAAACTTGACTGGTTCGGGTGCACGGCAGCACTGCCGCCCACGGGAGACAGGAGCAAGAACAGAGGTTGAAGAAGGAGCACGGCTGTTGGATTAACATCCAATGGTCCAGCTGCTAGAATCATTTGTTGATTAAGTTGACAAAGCCCTATGTACACGTCTGCTTAGTAGGCCCATAAGTCAGCCACCAAATCTGCCGGGTCCCAGCTGTCATCGGGAGGAATGTTTTTTTTTCTCATAACAAGGAGGGACTTCCTTCCGTGCGAAGATACAGCCGGTGGGTCCCAGCTGTCCGGGGGAGGAAACAACTTAATAAGGAGGAACTTTCCTTGCGTGCGACCATGGACCTCGTGGGTCCCAGCCGTCAGGCTCTCCACATACAGTCCTCTTCCGATGGCTCTTGTATGTTGACCACGCTGCGCCGAGCGCACCGAGGCGGTGGACGACGGCGAGGCCCTAGACTGGAACGACCCAGAGATGGGGAAGTCGCGGCAGTGGAGTCACAGACGGAGAGGAGTGGGAAACTTGACTGGTTCGGGTGCGGGGTGGGCCTACACTTGGCAGAGAATAACAGGAGGTGCGGAGTGGAGGGATGGCCTGGCCGTCGGCGGGGTAGCGTTTCGCTGAGGCGGCAAAACAACACCGCTGGACGCCGGAGGTTGGAGCAGGCGGTCCCGGCAGCGCTGGGGGAAGAAGACGAGAGATTGAAGAAGAATGCCGGGCGTTGGATGTAAATCCAACGCCTTCTTAGGCTTCGACCTACTGGCCCACATGTCAGCCAGTCCATTTGGTGGGCTGGGTGAAACAATGATGTAGCATCTATGCAGCCCGTTTATATATATGGTAGAATTTAAAGCCCATTTGCATTTTTCTCAAAATCCGCGGACTTGCTGGGCTGGGTGAAAATATCATGTTGGGCTAGACGGAGAAATGTTATAAAAACATAAACACATGATTGCACGTCTATTACTGCATTGGTCAGTAAAATCTTTGCAAGCTTATGTACGCAATCACTAGGAGTTAACTTGCCAAGTTATATATAAACAATTATTATTATTATTTTGTAAGAACTTTCAACTTACGAAATAAAATATCATTTTAATTTGATGAGTTAATAGTACGTGGTGTATTATTATTTTTTAGGCTAGACGTGGGACAGTTAAGTTAGTTCCAGGGAAAAGTACTGGGAGAAAACTCAGTTTACATCGAAAAAGAAAGTGGGAGAGAATTCAGATATAGGATTAATGAAAACGAAAAATAAAGGAAGTGGGAAGGTCTATAAAATGGTTGGGAGGAAGGAGATTCAAAGCACGGCAGCCGAGTGAACTAGTTTTTTTAATGGACAAGTGAACTAGTTACATACATAAGGAAATAGCCACTAAAAAAAGCAAACTGGTTAATGGGTTCTTAAAAGAAATATTTCAGACAAAACAGATAATTACGACACATAGGCTAATGCATGAAACACTCAGATGATAAAGGTGCTTATAAACAGATAAAGTACAACATCTAGACCTTCCTGGCACGCTTGATCATGACGCTGCGGCTGTCCGTGTACTCGTCGGTTACGGGAAGCAGACACGCCCTCATGTCCAAGATCCGCCTGTACATGTCGTAGCATGCGTATGCGTCCTTGGCCGCGTAGGTTATGTAGGCTAGATTCAGAGGTACCTCCCACGTGTTCAGGTCCTAGGTATCATTGTCTTCTTTCATGTTGGCGTATCAGGGGTCGATGATGGTCTCGGCAAGGTCAACCACGGAGTCCTTCTCCTGCCCGTTGCCGATGATCTTGTATTGCTTCTAGATGTCGACAAGCTTGTTGCACCAGATGGCCGAAACGTCGCGTTCTTCCTTCTCTCCACCATAGCGAAGGTGAAGTCGGCGCTGCCGATGAAACGAGCGAATGCTCCAGAACCTCTGATGGCCCTACAACAGTGGTAGATGAGAACCTCGTCCCGCACAGATACCTGGGCGACGGCGATCCGCTGGTCCCTGTCAGGAGATGAATGGATGGGAACAAGGTCTAGTCCTGCGACCTTGTGCTTTATCGTCCTGTAGGTACTGCTTGAACTCAGCGAGGCAGAGCTTCACCAAGTCCGGATCATTGGTGTACATCACATTCAACTTGGTGCAGCCATAGGACTGCACGGTGAACTCAAAGGGGAACTCCTTGCTGAAGTCCATATCCAGCAGGCTCACCCCTCGGATCGCCATTGGAGTCTCTTCAAGTGAACGAGTGGGTAGGCGGCGGTAGCAGTTCGTTTTTCATCTCTTGGGGAACTGGATTCAAAAGTAAAGAAACCTACTCCGGCCACACGTCGGTTCACGAGCGAGTCTGTATTGGTACCGTAATAACAAGAGTTAGTGGTCACTTTACTTAAATTTAATTAGCTTTAATAGAAATTTATACTTAAAACAAGCATTGGCTCGTTCTATCAGTGCCACAGGATCAACATGCACAACAATTAGAATTATTATTCTCAGGACGCACACGATCAACACATTTGTCGCACTTTCACACAGATAATACTACCAAGTTTGAACTATTTGTTATGGTTGTTGTCCTCTGCATCATCATGCCGTGTTTCCCAGCTTGCAAGATTCAGAACCAACAAATAAGATCCAAATAATAAGTACAACAAAGATGCCTACACATCTCATTGATTCCCACCTTGCAAGATTCATAACCAACAAATAAGATTCAAATAATAAGTACGAAAAATATGCCTACACATCTCATTGATTCCCAGCTTGCAAGATTCAGAACCAAACCATTAGAGCCTTTTGATACAGTGAATATCGGGATTAAATCCATCTTGGCTAGCCGTGTCATACAACCGAAGAACTTGGCGAATGCTCTTGACCGTCACAACATCTGTAGTTGAGTATTCCTATTTGCACAGCACAAACAAGAAGAGCATGATTACTATAATAGTGGCACTCCTTGAACTCAACCTGCAGCTCCACTCGGATGAAGCCTGCCTGGAGTTCCATGATTCAATTCATGCGCCTTTTTCTGCAGTTCACCTGAAATGAAGCAAAGATTACATCATTCACCTAGCAAGAAGTACTTGCTCTCGTGAGCTGGTAGGTTCTTCTTTAGTAGTTGCACTAAAATTGAGGTACATTAAGGTTGGCTTTCCGGCTCATGTAAGGTGCAACTATAATTTGCTTATCCTTTTGTGCAGTTCCACTAAAATAAAGTGCCATTGTGGTGACAGTGACGGCTCATCTTGCAAAGGCTAATAAAATGTTGCATGAGATTACCAGCAGAACTTGACGGAGATTTTGGAAACTCCAATCACCATTTTTGTGCAGTTCCACCAAAATTGAGAGATGTTGCCCACGTGACATTTTAGTTGAACTGCACAAGACACTACTAGGAAAAGGCCTACTAGTGGCGCACCAGTTTTGCCTACTAATGGCACACTACTGGTGCGCCACTAGTACCACGCCACTAGTATTTTTTACTAATGGTGCACCACTGGTGCGCCATTAGTATCTGGCTTAGTAATGGCCGCACCACATAGAAGTGCGCCATTAGTAACAATTTTTTTCAAAAAAAAAAATTCAATTTTTTTTTCAATTTTTTCTTCATCTCGGGTCACTATGGCTTAATCTCGGGTCAATATGCTTAATCTCAAGTCAAATCGCACTAAGTGGTCAAACTTCCCAGAAGGTCACCCATCCTCACACTACTCTAGCCCGAGCACGCTTAACTTCACAGTTCTATCCAACCCCAGCACCACCTCACTAAACAACCACTTGTTGATATATTTATCATATCAATCCTATTAACCCTTGTTGATGTCTACGACTTTGTTCATATTCATGAGTATGATGAAATTTTGAAAAATATTTCAAACTTCCCTGTCATATTACGAATCATTTTTTGAAAAAAAATCCAAAAAAATAATTCAAAACCAATATTTTTTTCTGTTACTAGTGGCGCACCTAGCAAACGGTGCGCCACTAGTAAGTTTGAATTTTTTTGCCTCTAGATCTTGAAAGCCCCGTATCTTTTTTTCTGTTAGGTTTTTGAGGATTTTGAAAAAGTTTAACGGGGTTCCCCTTTTAAATTCGGATGTAACTTTTCGAGTAGATGATTTTTCATATATAAAACTTTTTAATCCGAGTTCGTATGCAAAAGTTATGCCCATTTTACAAATTCCAAAGAGATTTTGCAAATAAAGTCGAAATTCATATTTGTAAATTTTCCCAACAACTAGACCACATATCACACGGGAAACTTATTTTCTTTTATTTTTTTGACATTTCCATCATTTTCTTTTATTTTTTTAAAACTGAAAAGGCGGTCCACGGGGGTGGGGGGGGTTGCATTCGGTGGAATGGGCCAAGTTACTAATGGCGCACCGTGGGGGTGGTGCGCCATTAGTAGTTCAACTAGTAATGGCGCACCACCCCCACGGTGCGCCATTAGTAGTTTTTCAAAAAAAAAATTGAAACAAAATTTGTAACAAAATTACTAATGGCGCACCGTGGGAGTGGTGCGCCATTACTAGTTCAACTAGTAATGGCGCACCACCCCCGGTGCGCCATTAGTAGTTTAAAAAATAGTTTGAAAAAAAATTTGTAACAAAATTACTAATGGCGCACCGTGGGAGTGGTGCGCCATTACTAGTTGAACTAGTAATGGCGCACTGTCCTCTGGTGCGCCATTAGTAATTTAAAAAAAATAATTTTTTTTTACTAGTGGCGCACCGTGGATGTGGTGCGCCATTAGTATTTGGACATTAATGGCGCACCAACACGTGGTGCGCCATTAGTATATAGTAGTGGCGCACCACATGTGTGGTGCGCCATTAGTGTCCATATTATCTTTAGCCCTTTTCCTAGTAGTGAGACACTCATTCCAAAAAAATGTTTTGTGCAGTTGACCAAAAGGTCACAATAGCAACAAGGTGAAATGGATATCCCTATCTGCACAAAATGGTAGAAAGTAAACAGTTGCTGGTCAATAAGAATATACGAAACATACACGAAATGAAAAGAAGCATTTTAATTATGTTCATGGCAATCACGCAAGGACAGTAGAAATTTTAAAATGTTAGCAATGCTTCATGTTACCGGAAGCATTACGATCAACAATGACATTCGTCAAATATGGGATTACTTTAATGGTGGCATTGCTTGTTTACCAGATACAGTAAATCAATAGCAGCTAAAGAGTTTGTTTAAGGGCATGGGACCGTGGGGACACCAGGACACTCAGCAGCGTAAAGGAGCAACTTTTATCATACTGGGGAAAACAGCAGAAGTACCATTTGTAACACAGTTTAATTGCATCTTATCACTGGAGGCATTAGATTAACAATAACACTGGTTAGACATGTCCCTAAGGTAACAGTGTGATCGCTTCATTTTACATGCGCCCTTACATTAACAACAGCAAAAGGTTGGTATAAGGACATGCGACAGTGGACACATCAGCACAATGTACCTACAAGGAGGCATAAAGTGGTGATGCCAAGTTTGTTCATGCTATGTGAGGGCGGCAAATCTAATCCTAGAGACCTTTTACTATGTGAGGGTAGTAAACCTAGTCCTGGAGACCTTTTACTATGTGAGGGCAGCAAATCTAATCCTGGAGACCTTTTACTATGTGAGGGCAGCAAATCTAATCCTGGAGACCTTTTACTATGTGAGGGCAGCAAATCTAATCCTGAGACCTTTTACTATTTGAGGGCAGCAATTCTAATCCTGGAGACCTTTTACTATGTGAGGGCAACAAATCTAATCCCGGACATACTCTATTGACTTGTCCACCAGCCGCCACTTTCTATCCTTTTTTCAACCAATAATAGATCTGTTCCTTATCCAAATTGTACTGCGTTTTCCCATTATTTCCCTTTTCAACCAAGAGACCGGTTGGGTATCCGGTCTCTACTACTTTCACCATATTATTTCCTCTTTGAATCAAGTCCTAGATTCATGCTACAACTTTCCCCCCTTTCTTCGTTGTTTGAACAAAGTCCTAGATTCGAATGCATGAAGTAGCTTTACCTCTAATAATACTAAAAATTTAGGTGGCTTTGGAAGAGCTGATGGGAGTAGAAAAAGATGCGAATGCAGACACGTGGGGAGCTGGGGCAGTAGAACAAGGCCGCTTTTGAAGAACTTATACCCGAGGGTCGTCGGGATGTCGTCGGCGGCAGGTCGGATCTGCGCACAATATGGCAGGGAGGAAGAACGGTCGGAGGACCTCCCGAGCCGGCGTTGTGTCGGAGAGAACGACACGGGCAGAGGATCGGGCCCCTCCGGTAGCTGTTGGTTTCCTCCCTCGCCGGCGATGACCGCGTGAACGATGCACCTAGTCCTCTACACACACTAGCCGAAGGGATCCGGCCGGATCTGTGACCAGCATTGAGCAGAGAGAAAATGTCACTACCGTTGTCTTGTTTATATCTGGAGAGGACGAGAGAATGAAGAGAGCAACCCTAGTAAAGGAAGCGCTCAGGCCCCTGCGTACATATATAGTGGAGTGATTATATTTTTCTCTCCACAACAAGCATTTCAATTTGTGTACGTTGCATTAAAGAAAAGAAACTCTCTATTTAAGATGACTAACTGTACAACTCCTACTTACTACTACTAGTAGTAGTATTGTTCACTTGTGCTCCCCGGCCCTCCATTCATTGAACAACCCCACGGGTGAATAAACATACAGTACTAGTATTTATATAGAACGAACAAGCTCGAACTATTTTCGCGTAGTTAAAAGTTGAGGGCGGGGCTTTTCCCGGGCAGTACGCGCGGCAGTTTTCGCGTAGGCGGTTTGACAGAGAGGCGAGGAGGGTGAGGGAGTAGCAGATTCAACTTACTTACTGTTGGAAAGGTCGGGCTGTGCTATTTGACGGCGCGTTACTGCTGGAAAGACTTGTGATATGACTACTCACTATAGTCATGAATTACTGGCGGTACGACCGGAGTGATGCCCCCCTACCGTTCCGCACTCTAATCTGGTGCATGACACGTATTACGTCGACCCGGATGCTGCTGGCTCTCCCACATGTCGGCAAAGTAGTACGTACTAAGAAGGAGCAAAGAATCATGTAGTATAAGTCTTTCTAGAGATTCCAACAAGTGACTACATACGGAGCAAAATGAGTGACTCTACACTCTAAAATATGTCTACATACATCCGTATGTTGTAGTCAATTTGAAATGTCTAAAAAGACTTATATTTAGGAACAGAGGGAGTAGTTACTACTACTCACGTCGGAGGAGTGAGAACCATGGCAACCCAGTGAATCAGCAGTAGAAAACAATGTGCTGATATGGCCATAAAAAACAATGTGCCACAGTCCAGACTGTAGCATGTACAGTATGACTCCTCTTTGTTTGGATCCCTGAGTTAGAGCTAGTTTGGGTTGAAATAGCCTCAAATTCTCCAAACAGGAGGGGTTAATTTGAGCTAGTTTGCTCTAACCCAGCTAAAAAACCTAGCCCGGTGGAGAGGTTCTAACTGGGTTGGTTCTCCTCGGGCCCACTAAAAGAGAACTAAGAAAATCTCCCCTGCCCACACCAAATCGCTCCCTCCGCCCCCCCTCGCACGACTCCTCTCTGTTCCCCATCGGGCCGCCCGCCCAAGTGCCGCTCCACCGCTCGCCCTCTCTCTCCTCCGTCCGCCCTCTCCCTCCAGCCTCCGCCGCCCTCCTCCGACCGCGCTCTCCCTCCGGCCTTCGAAGCTCGCCCCGCTGCCCCTTCATCGGTCGTTTTTCTCCCTCTGTCTTGCGCGGCGGCAGCGCATCTACTAGGGAGGTCGCGAGAGGGGTGAGTTTGCTCGTTCCTTCTCTGTCTCATAGCCATATCATTGATCTTTCTCACTCTAGCGCTAATTCTGATTTGGAAAAGTAGATCCTGATTAAACTTGGTATAGATTTGTGGTGCACGCATGGAATTGTTTGATGCTGCTTGAGGAGGTAATAAATCTTTCTAGAGGCCCAAAGATTCAGTTCACCTTTCTAGGTATTTAAATTTCAGGCTTGCATTATTTCTAGAGGCCCAAAGAATCAGTTCACCTTTCTAGGTATTTAAGTTCCAAGCTTGCATTGTTTCTAGAGGCCTAAAGATTCAGTTCACCTTTCTAGGTATTTCAGTTTCAGGCTTGCATTATTTCTAGAGGCCCAAAGATTCAGTTCACCTTTCTAGGTATTTCAGTTTCAGGCTTGCATTATTTCTAGAGGCCCAAAGATTCGGTTCGCAGTCGTCGGCAAGTGGCCCTGCTACCCATGCCGGGGTCGACCTCAACTCGCAAGCGCCGGCGTCAGAGCGGTTCCCGGGGCTTGGGCTTTATAGAGCCTTCCTCCAGAGCGACGATGACGAGCTCCTCCCAGGGTGCGTGAGGGGCTCCGGGATCCCTCCCTATCGTGAATGACTTCCGTGATGAGTTAGCTCATGCTTTGTTTCATGGAGTGTATTTTTTTGTGAAGAGGAGTTGTATGTTTAAGTGGGATATCTCAATTGTATGGACAAAGTAAAATTTATCATGTTTTGCATGCTTGATTTGTAAAAACGGTTCGTTTATGTCAATTGTGAGCAGGAGGAGGCCACACAAGAGCCGGCCACACCAAATCCAGCAGGAAATAGGGTCCAAAGTAGTCAAATGATTGAGAAAGAACATTTATTGTCAATCTAACCCTGCCATCCATACACCTCTTTGGTTTAGAGTTAGTTCAGGGTTAGAATCTAACTCTAACCTCTAACTGAGTTAGAGTTCTCCTCGTCTCGGTTCATCGCCATCATACTTTCCCCATTTCTGTGTTTTCAGTATCCTACGAATCAAAGAGGCCCTTAGACTGGTTTACGTCTGGTAGTTTTTTATAAACGTGTTATGTCCAAAATTTAATGAACGTGCTCCGGTTTCTACGAAAATAATCCGGTTTCATGTAGTAATTTATTTTTTTATTTATTCTTCTGCGAGGGGTTTTCATGTAATACGTGAGGTCTGAAATATAAAGTACCCCGGCATATGCTCCGAGTCGTGCATGCACTATGACGCAGATGCTCTATGTGCCACATGTCGGCGAAAGGGAGCACGTGGAAATAGCCTAGGAGTACATATAGGAGGATAAATGCGTGAAAAAATATGTACGGTGAAGCGTAGCTGCGGTTCGAAAAGGAGACATATAGTGATGACAGGTATAGGTCGCACGCACCCAACTAGTGGTAGTACTAGATATACGACAGCTTTTTCCCTAAAAATAAGAGGTACGAGTGCTCAGTACTCCTATTCTATCAATGCGAGTCCCATCTGACAACAGCGTCTGTGCTACAGCTAGCTCTTCTCCCTCATTTCTCTCTTATAATTCTAAACTCAGCCGACGCCCGGTGGGCGGGGTGGGGATTTGCCGATGGTCGGTTTGCTCAACTGCGGGCCCACCTCACAGTGAAAACGTTACTACTGGAATAAAATGCCATATACTCCTATACTAATAAAACATTAAGGCCACGAGCTGATGCGGTGCTGGTTACAGGAGGCAAGAAGAAGAGATGCATCCATCGACGACGTCCACCTCCTCGACTCAGGGCGCCGGCCCACCGAACGGCGGCTAAGTAGCAGCGGCTTTCGTGGCCAGGTCGACGTGCTTCTGAACAATGGCGTCCAAAGATTCCAGCTGCTAGAAGAAGGCCAACATCTTTCTGTCCTCACTGGCCTTGTAGTGGCCTATGTAGACGATTTCCTCGTAGACGTGGATGTGCAGGTCGACGGTTTCTTGCATGGCGAGGCGCTGCGCGACGAGCGTGGCCTTGAGGTGCACATTCTTCGTTGCGACCTCCGGCACCTGCAGGGCCACAAGGGCTTGAAAGAGTTCGTCACCATGGAGGCCGATGAGGGTGGCAGGCAATAAGGAGCCTGGGCGCGCGGGCTGGAGCAGTACGGCAAGGTCGTCCGCGCGCTTCTTGACGGCGGTGAACTTGCGGATGGAGTTGACCATCATGTCGTCCATGCGAGAGGCGAAGCCGGCGTCGGCGAGGGCTACGACGCCTGCGGTCACTAGCACCGTCTGGAAACGTTGCGCGGTGCGGGGCCGCAGGCCGGCGCCTTGGATGATTTGGCACAGCCGTCTGCTGCTCGCGTCCATCGCCTCCATAGGTGCTTACGGCTTCTGGTCACTTGGTCTTGGATTGGAGTGAGTAGTGTTGCGCAGAGACTAGTAGATGGATTGGAGTGGTGGGGCACCTTTATATGAGAATCCAAACTCTGTTGCATTCACATTGTGCTGGCTCTATTCTGCTTCCCCAATTAATTCCCTCTGCATGTAATGTGAGGATGCATCATTGACCATTCAACGTCTCGGGAACCGCTACCCTCTCCCTCCTTGGCATTCAAGCACCTATGGAGGCGACTGCCGCTCGCGTCTATCGCGTGTCAGGAGACGTTCCCGTCGACGACGAGGTGCCTATGGTGACTTCATAAATTTCAAGATAATAGTACTAGTATACTCAATATTGTGCACCGTGACCAAGGTGGAGAGGACAACGAGAGAACTACGTATTTATTTACGGTGTAGATTCACTCATTGTGCTCCATATGTACTCCACCTCGGTGTAGTCTAGTCACTTGTTGAAATCTCTAGAGGGCTCACATAGCAATTTTGTCTCATGCAAGAGCCTGCCTATATGCGTGCTCCTGAGAACTGAGCATAGCTCAGTTGGCAAGGTGCGGGAGTTCGCAGCCAGCCCACCAGGGTTCAAGTCTCGGCTTAAGCGTTTGGTGCTCACGGAGTTTTCTTCTATAAAAAATGCCAACAGGCTAGTCTAGCCCGGGTTGGTCTCGTTTTTTTATATGTGTGCTCCAAGGTTCGCAACTACCACGTTCGCGTTGCGCTTGGCTCTTCTCCTCTTCGAGAAGACGAACAATGATGTTACTACTACTGCTTCTACAGTATCGAATCCACTGCTGCATGTCCGTCCACCGCGAGCGGGAGGGATAGCTCGTTGTAGTACTATAAGAAAAGCCTGTCCTCATCTGCGAGCCACCGCGCACATGGGCGAGGGAGAAGGCGTGTAGTTGTAAAATCAAGCTTCTCCTCGTTGTACGAGTTGACGCGACACATCATAGCACTGACCCCACATGGTTGCCTCTAAACTTGGCTGAAAGACCCGCAGTGTACAATACTCCATTTGCTGCAACCTCTAACATTTACCCCACCACAAATTAAAATATATATTCCTGTCTTGACCAGATGAGCGTGCAAACTAGAATCACCAGGATGACAGGTAGGGCCAGAAGATTATTTTAATAAAAAAAGAAAGCATGGAGTCGACCCCAACGATTTTAAGCTTACAGGCATGGTACACGCTATCCTAGACTACTCTACACATGAAACTACCACACGAGCGTCCGGGCTGCGCTTGGCTCTTCGCCTCTTCGGGAAGTCGAACAATGATGGAGTACTACTGCAGTGGAGGAGTACTATAGTATGCTTCTGGCCATCTGACACCGATTGAACTACTGCATGTCCACCGTGTGCGGGAGGGAGAGCGTGTAGCGAACGAAAGCTTCTCCTAGTCCTGCCAGCCACCACGCTCATGGGTGAGGGAGGGACACAACTTCATTGACTTACTGCTCCTGCCTTTGTGTCTATGACAGGTGGGCCCAACAGGTGGGTGGCCCACCTGTCATGCAGCCAAAGGCAGGTGCGGTTAAGGCGAGAGGGCGTAGTAGTAATCAAACTTCTCGGTCTTGTACGAGTTGACGCGACACATCAAAGCACTACACTCGATATATTTCAATAATTTGCGTTTACCGATGCATTAATTACAACGCATGCATGCATGCCGTGACTCTCCTTTTGATACTTGCATGTGTTGATTTAATGCACCTTGAAGTAGTATGAATATGTGATGGTAAAGCTTTCTAATGCCCCGGCCCTAATAAAGCGAGAGATGGTTGTGCACGAGGAGGGCGAGATCATGCAGACGGAACATGACCCGATGATGGAGCTCTCTATGGTCTCGATGTACCTCACCTTGCTCCACTGCCCCTTGTGCCTCCGTCTCTTGAAGCCTCCAGTGTATGAGGTTTGAATACACCTCCTCCGTTTGGCTGATCGAGCAAGGTGCAGGTTTCTTGATTGATGTGCTGTTCGATTGATTTGTGCAGTGCAAGGGAGGGCACCTGGCCTGCGCGGACTGCCGCGTCGAGCGCCCCGGGAACCAGCGGCAGTGCCAGAAGTGCGAGCGCGGCGGTGGCTTCGACGTGCGGAACACGGCGGTGGACACCGTCCTCTCCTCAATGAGGGTGGAGTGCCCGCACGAAGGCTGTGGGCTCTCCGTCACTTACCACAAGCTCACCCATCACTAGAGCATGTGCCCGCTCGCGCTCTGCAAATGCCCCGTGCCTGTCTACGGCTACGAAGGCCCGCCACCGGTGCTCTCCCACCACATTAGCACCGTGCATCCCATGCACGTGCATAGGATCCAGTACAGCAAGGTGCTCCAGCTGCAAGTGCCACTATCGGAGCCACGACTCTTGCTGTTCGCGGAGGAGGACGGCCGCACATTTTTCTTGGTCGGCGGCATGCTCGACATCGGCGTGCCTATCGCCGTGTCGGTCGTCTACATCAGAGCGGGGTCATCCCCACTACCGCACTACGTGGCCAAGCTTTGGGCGAATGGCCCGCCGGGGGAGCTCAAAGGCAGGACTGACGCCGTCAGGGTGGAAATGGAGGTGAAACCAGCAAGGATCCCGGCGACGTCGCCGTGCACGAGCTGACCTTCTTCACACTTCCACCCAAGCTGCTGGCCGGGGCTAAACTGGTGTCCCTCCACATTCAGATTGACAAGCTCACTTCCTAAATGATTCTACAGCGCCTTCTGTTTATCTTAGTAATATGCTAATATAGGGGTTAGCTCGGTCTACTTTAGCTTAAGAGATGGTGGGCTTTGGTGGCGATGCAACAATTACTTCGACATCAGATAAGCAGTTAAAGTAATTTCCAATAGTCGAACGGATATTTTGTGTCTGTTGGATATAAAGATCCTTTGGGTAAGAAGTATAACAGCTTATAAGAAGTAAGTATAACAGCTTATAGGCTTGTTTGTTCAGGAAGTGTTGCATACTTGTGCGAGTTGACGCGACACATCAAAGTAGTACTACTACTAGTAGTACTCCCTCCGATCCTAATTTCTCTGCACATAAGGCTAGTCATAGTGGGAGTAACATAGGTAGTAGTAACATAGATGCCACATAAGCAAAAATGATGAGGTGGCAAGTAATTAATGAGGAGAGAGGCAAATAGAGTAACATAATATGTTACCATCACATAGCGCTTTCCAATGCAAAATGAGTCTACAAAGTAATAAATGAAGACATCTAGTACTATCTCAAGGCCAAGGAGCAACGTGAAACCTATGATAGAGCCAATCGGATGGTTGAGAACACTACAATTCGTAGCTACAGATGCGTGTGTGAGAGAGGACGAGTGCGTGCGTACACCTCTTCTCTTCCTGTATAACGTACTAAACTCAGAGTACAAGTGTATGTGGGTGGCATCGACCTAGGGAGCTAGAGATGGTGCATGCGAGAAGTCCCGAGAGATAGGTGTAATGCGTCTGAAAAAAAGACTAGTCTATAGCTCGCCACGAGGCTATTCTTGTCGAACGCCCCAATAAGCATAAGATATGTATCCGACGGTGCCAGTTATTGCACGTACACAGTAGTAGAAAAAGAACTAGTACCATGGCATATGCTACACCACGGCCGAGAACACGTGCCCACGTTACGCCATCTGGGAATAGTGCCGCACTTCAAAACTAAACCGTCAATAAATTTTGAGCGGGTTTCGTCAGATTCCAAATTACTACTACTACCACGCTATATTTAATTGCAAACCTGTTCACACCGATCACAACCTACTCCCTCCGTCGTCACTGTGACCAAGGAGGAGGGGAAAATGAGAGAACTTAATGTTTATTTGCTAATTAATAGCATTGCATGCAATGAACTAACCACTGCATGTTGTGTTTGGTAGTCTCAAGTCATTCAAAGCATGCACACCCACATCTCTTATTGGTTGATATGTCAAGAAACAAGAAATGTGGTAGAAGTTATTACACCGCACCTAAGCGTATTAGTACTCGGTTATAAACACTACTATGCCAAGATGACTGCACATTCCTCATGAACCACTCATCCACAAAAACAAACAAGTCATTCAGCATCCTCCCCTTGCGTCTGCCAAGGCCAACGTGAGTTCTGGGTCGAGAGATTACCACCAGGGAGAGGCGAGCATGGAAGCGGAAGCACGAGAGATGTCCCGCCTTGCCTCGAAAGCAGCCGACATGTCTCGCCGCGCAGAAGTAGCAGCACAGAGGTCCTGCCACGCCGCCGAAGCAGCACTGAGGTCCCGCCGCACCGTCGATGCAGCAGACTGCTCCGGCCGCGCCGCGGAAGCGGTAGAGATGTCTCGCCGCGCCGCGAATGCAGCAGAGATGTCCCGACGCGTCGCGGCGGCCTGGGAAAATGTCTCGCGGGCAGGCGCCGACTCTTACAGGCGCATGCATGCGATCGTCCATAGCCAGATGGATCAGATCTCTGGCTAGGCGAGGTTGCAGGACGACATGAAAGCCTCGTTTGCACAGGCTACCGGCGTCATCTGGTAACTAAGGGAGGGCAATGAGAGGCTCCGAGCCGAGCGCGACCTACTGAGGGCGAAGATCCTCCGAAGTGCAGAGCAGCAGGAGGAGACCAGTGCGTTGTTGAAGAGGACCGGCGTCATCGTCAAGAAACTTATGGACGAGAATGGCATGCTCCGCATCGAGCGCCAAAGGCTGGTGGAGGAATCCGTGGATGCTCTCAAGCAGCATCTTGAGGACACGACAGAGCTCATCGCCGCTCGCCGCGGAGACTAGTTCACGCGGCCTGCAGCAACGCATCAAGAAAGTAGAGATCAGCGAGCCATATCATTGTCTTCCTTCTTCTTTTGCCCTTCGGGCGTAGCCGCATGTGGCTTTTTTAATTATCTTCCTAATTATGTACGATAATTATTATCCACTGTCGTCGTCCTTATATATTCATCAGTCTTGCTATAAGTCGCAGTAGATGCTACATAGGTCCGTCGGATCTTACATCAAGATCCGTGCAAAAAATTCTTTTCAGATTTTCTTTTTTCTCTCTTAAATCTCAGTCGAGGGAGACATAGGCACGCCATTAAACATAGGCTCGGGCGCCATTAATGGAGACCTTGGGAGAGAGGTGGACGGCAGATGGAGGTCAAAGGGCTCTCCTCCCGATAAGCATGCGCAGGGGTCTGATCGCACGCCTCCCGTACTCAAATAGCTACCCTGCATGGCGCCTCCTAGCTAATAAAAAAAGGGGACGCGTGGATGCACGTAAATGGTAAATAGAACGCCCATGGTTTCAATAATACTTGTGTTTCCGATTGTAACGTGACAACACTTGTTCCAAAATGACTTTGTTGATTGTTAATGTGTGCGCCTTCGCAAATCGGACAGCAAAATTACCGCAGCATGTTGGTGCCATGTCATGACACCAAGCCAAGTTTCATGATTTTCATGCGTGTTTTGGATTTACAGGAATTAAAAAACCAAGTTTCTCAATGTTTCCAGCCGAGCCACGACACCCAGATGTTTGAATTTCATTCCCATTTCTTACATGCATGGGACCTAGAAATTTACCCGAGGACACACATGTGATTTTTCAACCAACTTTGGTGCACGGGAGCATGTGCTTGTAGTTCAAATTTGAATTATGCACATTAAATGACCAGAAACTCAATTAATGTATAAAAAAGTCCAAACGAACCCAGAATAATTCCAAATTTTAACAGGGCACTTATGTAGTTCTATGTTGCCTCTATAAAGAAACTCAAGGGGGGGGCAGCGTATATAGTTCCGCACTCAAAGGTGACACGTTCCCTCTCAGAACCACGAGCCTTCTTTAGAGAAGCTCTGGTTTGCAATAGGCTTATACCAAAACTTGTTCCTATTCGGCCAATTTTTTTACCACAACATGGTAGTACCATGACATGACACCATGCCAAGTTTCATGATTTTCAGGCATGTTTTGGATTTACAAGAATTTTAAAACCATGTTTCTCAATGTTCTCGGCCGAGCCACGATGAACAGATGTTTGAATTTCATTACCATTTCTTGCATGGGACCGAGAAATTCACCCGAGGACACACATGTGATTTTTCAACCAACTTTGGTGCATGGGAGCATGTGCTTGTAGTTCAAATTTGGATTATGCACATTAAATATCCAGAAACTCAATTAATGTATAAAAAGGCCAAACGAACCCGGAATAATTCCTAAATTTAACAGGGCACTCTTGTAGTTCTATGTTGCCTCTGTAAAGAAACTCAAGGGGGGCAGGGTATATCGTTTCACACTCAAAGGTGACACGTTCCCTCTCAGAACCACGAGCCTTCTTGAGAGAAGCTCCGGTTTGCAAGAAGCTTATACCAAAACTTGTTCCAAATCGTACAATTTTTTACCACAACGTGTTAGTGCCATGACATGACACCATGCCAAGTTTCATGATTTCCAGGCGAGTTTTGGATTTACATGAATTTTAAAACCAGGTTTCTCGATGTTCTTGGCCGAGTCACGATGCCAAGATGTTTGAATTTGATTCCCATTTCTTGCATGGGACCTAGAAATTCACCCAAGGACACACATGTGATTTTTCAACAAACTTTGGTGCACCGGAGCATGTGCTTGCAGTTCAAATTTGGATTATGCACATTAAATGTCCAAAAACTCAATTAATGTATAAAAAAGGCCAAATGAACCCGGAATAATTCCAAAATTTAACAGGGCACTCATATAGTTCTATGTTGCCCCTGTAAAGAAAATCCCGGGGGAGGCAGCGTATATCGTTTCGCACACAAAGGTGACACGTTCCCTCTCGGAACCACGAGGCTTGTTGAGAGAATCTCCAGTTTTGCAAGAAGCTTATACCAAAACTTGTCCCAATTCAGCCAAAAAATATACATATGAAAATAGGGTTTAGATTATCCCGAACATCTTGCTACCTAGACCAATGTACTCTTATTTGAATTCAACATAAAATGGATACAAATATTTGAATTGGAGATCGTATGGTACATGTAGTTCATAGTGAAATATGATTACTGCTATATGCATGTTTTTTGTTATCAAGATAATATTTAAATGATTGTATAACTTGACAACAATCATATTCAAATAAGGAAAATTGATTCAAATTTAGTCCACATGGTAGACGACAATATATATGTTCATAGGGTGGAGTAAAATGTTCATATATGATGGAAGATCAAAATGTGGGACTACATCCATTATAAACCGCAAGGTCACCTAACAATATATTCGAATTCAACATAACATGGATTCAAAAATTGAAATTCGAGATCCTGGCATTTGTAATCATATAAAAAGGGACATGACTCTTTCTTTTGGTGGGAATTGATTTGTTTTTTGTTGTTGTTGAGGGAAGTGCGAATCGATTTGGTACTGTACAGGGTAATCTTGTTCTCCCGATTTGTTTTACATTTTTCTTGTAGTTTTTTCAATGACATCTATAGCAATATAGTAAAAGGGGACATGACTCTCTTGTGTCTTGTATGAATTGTTTTTTTCTACACGTTAAGTTTGTTCTGCCGAACAAGGAATCCGCGCCTTGTCATCCCGAAATTTTCAAGCTCGAGTATCTTTTGTCTCATGTGCTTTGAAACTCCCGCCTCTTCAACCCGCTCTGCGCCTTGTTATCCCAAAATTTCGACACGCGCGAAAACTCCCTCCTCATCCGAAATCGGTCCCGCAGCCCAGACACATGAAATCCCCCTTCTACCCCTCAGCTGGAAATGCCGGCTCGATGTCGTGGTGTCAAAACCGGTGGGGGTAGGCTGGTAAGTTACCCTACATTTCGGACAAGCACGTCCCTAAGCCATGGCTCCCCCTACCTTCCCCTTCGTCCCCCCATTCGTACACCGAGGCCGCCAAAACCCGTGAAACCCCACGCTCCTCCGTCGGCCTCCCGACCGCCGCCCAGCCAGAGACTCTTCCCCGACGATGTCGTCTACCGCAACAGTTCGCCGTCCCTCATCCACCGCACCGGATGAAGATCCGTCGTTGATCTTGTCGTCCTGCCAGATCAGCAGCCCCGTCCTCCACCTCCAAGGAGCTGCCCCAACATTCGCCTCGTCTATCGTGCCACCTCCATCCCCACAACACCGTCTTGACCTGCCCTACCAAAACTGCAGCACCCTCACCAATTCCTCCGATGAAGCCGAGGCCCACTCGGCGCCACCAAGGAGGTTCTGCACTCACCGCTGCATTTTATCTTTTATTCGATCTCACGGGGCTGCCGGTGCTCGATACCGAGCAGCCATGGCGGGTCTCCATCGACGGCGCCGTCGCCGGCCACTTCATCCACGGTGTCTCTCCCCCATGTCGTTGCTTCCTCAGCGGCGACTTCCACACCGACACTAGCTGCAGCTGCTCCAGCTCTCGCTCCCGCCGCTGCTGCTGCTCCGGCTCTCGCTCATGCTGCGGCTCTTTTGTTGCTGTTGGTCACGCTGCTGCGCTGCTCTTGCTTTCATTCATGCTGCTGCTCTTCTCTGCTATTGCTGTCGGTCGCGCTGCTGCTCCGCTCTTGCTCTTGTTCGTGCTGCTGCTCTGCTCTTGCTCTCGCTCACGCTGCTGCTACTGCTGCACGACCTCCGGCAGCTATAGGAGTTGGGTGGGCAACAAACAGTAGATGATCCATTCTCTATCTTTTTAAAACTGAAGCTATAATCTACCTGCTATCATTAGTTTTGGATCTATCCACTAGTTTGCTACCATCAGTCTTGATTTCTGCATGCACCCCTTAGGCCTTACCAAATCTAACTATTTTTTATTATGCATGTCAGTTATTGTACACAATCGTACTAACCTGTAGAGAAAAACAGAAGACCGTTGCGTGGGAATATAATGTCATGCAGACGCCGCTCCATGGTGGGCGAAGTGCCCCCCTCCCGCCATTCCAGATTGTATTCTAGAGGAAGATAACTGTTCAGATGGGGATTCAGAGGGAGCCGACCACTCCTATTTACCACGTGAGGTGTTTGCTCTAACCTGGCATGCTGATGTTGATCATATCATGCATATGGCGTCTCGCATTGCTTACATTATACATCTTATATGTCATCAGCTTAGTTTAGATTTGCTTTGTGTGAATGCCACCTGTTTGGTTTCTATATCATACTCCCATCGTTTCTAAATATTTGTCTTTTTAGGGATTTCAACAAGTGACTACATACGGAGCAAAATGAGTGAATCTACACTCTAAAATATGTCTATGTACATCCGTATGTGATAGTCCATTTGAAATATCTAAAAAGACAAATATTTAGGAACGGAGGGAGTGTATGGGAATTACGCAATGCCATCTTCTTTGGCCAGGCATCATATACGTGAATCATGCAATGCCATCTGTATAGCCAGTCATCGTATATGTGAATTGTATCGTGCCATATTTTTTTACATAATGTATTCCATTTGTCAACAATGTTTATACATTCATCTACTCTTCCTATGCATCAGCCATTTGAGTCGGTCATTGGAAAATCTGGAGTGAAAACAAGGTCTTCTGAGCAGTCAGTGCTACCTGTCGATGCAGATTTCTTGCTGGTTACAGATAGCTCCTCAGAGAAGGATTCAGAGACAGATGACCAGTCGTATCCCCCCCCCCCGAGGTCCATGCTCTAACTTGGCAGGGTTATATTGCTCATATCATGCATATGGTGTCTTGCACCATGCCATCTTCTTAGATTAGACATGCTTTGTGTGAATGCCTCCTGTTTGCTTTCTATATCAGATATGTGAATTATGCAATGCCATGTTTTTCAGCCAGTTATCATATATGTGAATTATGCACTGCCATGTAGCCAGGAATCATATATGTGAATTATCTCATGCCATCATTTTTTTCATTAAGTATTCCATTTGTCGACAATCTGTGTATATTGAACTACTCTTCATGTATATCAGCCATTTGAGCCAGTTATGGAAAAATCAGGAGTTAAAACAAGGTCTTCAGAGCAGGCAATGGTACCTGTTGAAGCATATATCTCGATGGTTACAGGGATCTCCTCAGAGGAGGATTCAGAGACAGATGAACATTCCTATATCCCACCTGAGGTGTATGCTCTAAGTTGCAATGTTTATATTTCTCATATCATGCATATGGTGTCTTGCATTGCTTAGTTTAGACATCATATGCACAATATTGAATTCCATCTGCTTAGTTTAGAGATCATACATGCGAGTGCCAGCTGTTTAGTATATGAATCAATTATGTCAATTGTATCATGCCATCCTATATACATAGACAACATGTATGTGAATTATTTCATCCCAACCTTTTTGAGAAAGACATCATATAGTTTTGTCATGTCATCCTGTTTAGATACTCATCATATGTTGAATTGTGCCATTATATCCTGTTAAGTTATCCATCATATATCTGAAACTGTGTCATGCTATCCTGTTTAGTTAGGCATCATATATGTGAAATTGTGTCATGCTGTCATGTTTGGTTAGACAATATATATGTGAATTACCACATCTGTCTATCATACAATGTCTGTACGTTCAATTTCTTTTCTTGTTTATCAGCCATTTGAATTGGAGGGGGTGATGACAGTATCTAAGGGAGCAAACACCCGTTCTTCACAAAAGACAGTGATACCCGTCGATGCAGATAGAACCATGGTTGTACTGGCCCACAAAGTAGCCCCACCACACATAATCGAGAATCTTCCAGATTGCACACTTACACCGTTGGCAGAGAACTAGCTACAACCCATCTAACCCCAACCCCAGCGGATAGTAACCCACTTCTAGTTAACAAAGCACCATGTCCACCACAGAGTACCCCCACACAAGCAGTTTGTAAAGCAACTGCAGTGCCCAAAGCACGAAGACCACCACAGCGAACCCAAACTCCACGTTTAAAGTAGAAGAGCAACTATTCTCAGGTCAGATTCCGTAGCTATGGTCCATACTCCTTTGCTGTTGCATCACTGTTTTTACTCATACCAACTACTTTCGAATTTGAAGGATCCAATTGAAACTCCAATGGCGCAACAGGCATGTTTTAAACCTATTTCTTTATCTGGACTGCTTTTCTAATTTCTTGCTCTATGTTGATTTCAGTTTCAGTTGTATAAACATCCTATTTCTTTAACTGTATTGTTGTTCTAACTTCTTGCTCTATGTTGATTTCAGTTTCAGTTGTATAAACAACCTATTTCTTTAACTGGATTGCTGTCCTAACTTCTTGCTCTATGTTGATTTCAGTTTCAGTTGTATAAACAGTTATGTTCTCATGTGATGCACATTACAAGTGTTGCCAATGTTGTGTAGTTTCTCACACTTATATTCTGTCTATGCTGCTGTGTCTTAAAAATATATGAGTTGAACTGTGTCTCTATCTTGATTAGGCAACATAAACTAGAATGATATAGACAATACAGTGACCATAGTACATAGATATATGTTTGTTTCATGTTGTTATCCTGTCCACCTTACTACTGAACCAGTTTATCAAAATGAGTTTCGTATACTACATGCTAAACCTGTGATGTGTCTGCTTGTTTCTCTTGTAGTATGCAAACAGAATATTGGAGAAGAGCGCCCCACTATGCAATGGTAGAGAAAGTAATGCAGATAAGGTTCAAGATAGTGAGACAGCCCTGTTGGTCTCTAAGAAAGGTAATAAAAATGATCTTGTAGACAGTGAGAAAACCCCACAGTCCTGCGTTGATGTAGTGTTCGAGTTACTGGCCAGTACTGCTGGCACAAGCTCTTCGAACTCGCTGCCCGAATCACTTCGGCTTCTTCAGTCTCAGCTACAAGCTGAAAGGCATCAGTTAGCTGTCCTGCGGCAAGAAGCCAAAGGACTGAGGAAGTCCCTGCAGAATTCAGATGCATACTTTCTGGTGCAACAGCAAGTGCTGGAGGATTTAAGCGCCAAACAAGAGAAAGTTAATAAGCTTGCTAAGCATCTTGCCAGCATTATGGGTACACAGGATATTGTTTCTTGAGTTCTTCTGAAGTGGTTTCAGTTCTGGACTTGTTTTGCTGCGGCGTTTATTTGCACTGGTCGCCAACTTTGACAACCGGTGTATATGATATGCTGCTTTGTTCCCTATATTTGCACTGGTGGCGAACTTTGATGCCCAGTGGATGTAATATGTGTAATAGCCTAGCGTAAGTTGCTTGCTTATTTATTTCCTTGTTGTCTTGTTTATTTGTTTGCTTGTAGTCAGTGCAGTTCTTTTTCCGCGGTTTGCTAGTGGCCGCAATAACCTATTTTTTAAAACTAGGCCACAACAACCATGTGCTACATATTTACTGTAGTTACCATGGGCCTCCTACGGGCCGTAGAAACAATGGGCCTTCTTAGGGCCGTAGAAAGAATGGGCCTGCTACGAGCTGTAGCATCAATGGGCCTTCTACGGGCCGTAGCATCAATGGGCCTCCTACGTGCCGTATGATCGATAGGCCAAACATGGGCCAATAATAGACCGCATTATGGGCCGTAAACGGGCTAGATTTGGAATCGTCCGTTCATGGGCCGACAATAACAGGCCGTCGTTAATCAGCCATATTTGATGACGTTATGAAAACGGCCCAACGGAGTAACGGGCCGCAAACGGGCCAATTGTAACCGCGGGCTGAATTTGGCCCACATGCAAAAAAGGCCAATGACGGGCCGTAAGTAACCGAATGCTGGAAATGAGCCCAAGAATAAATGGGCCCTGAGAAGGCCGAAAGATAACATGGGTTGGAAACGGCCCAATGGAATAATGGGCCGTTAATGGGTATAAAGGGGTACACTGTTCATTGCGGGCCAGATTCACCATGGGCCGTTAATGGGCCAAGAGTTACAAATGGTCTTGTATGGGCCGAAATACATCATGGGCCATACATGGCCCGGAAGTAACAATGGGCTGGAATCATATTGGAAGGCCCAGATGAAGCTACTGGGCTTAATACAGATAGGCCGTAACGGGCTGTGAGTTAGCGGGCCATAATTGGGCTATATATGAACAGGCCGTTAACATGCTTTCTGTGGGCCGGCCCGTTACCTTTTGACCAAGTCAAATGGGTCGGCCTTTTCACCGGAATGGGCCTCTATTGGGCCGTGCCACGTGTCGACGTATCATAGGCGCCTCCTGTCCAATGAATGGATGACATCTGTCCCGACGGTGAGCCAACACGTGTTTCCTCCGGCCAATGAGAATTTTACACGTGGAAAATCCTCATTGGTCAGGGCTGTTAGCGGGTTATCGGATCCAAAACCGGACCCGATAGCTTAACGGCGTTCTGTTATGGTGGATGCCACGTGTCGGTCACCCTTGACGAAAGCACTTCCATGACGGGTGATTTATCGTCATGGAAGTGGACACTTCCGTGATTATAATTTTGGTAATCTCATGGAAGTGGACACCCCCAACTTTGGATTGGTTTTGGGGCTAGTACAATCTTTGTCTGTGCAAGCCGCTGCCGCCGGCTGAGAAAGCCAGGCATGTGGCGTTCAAGAAGGCGATGGCGGAGGAGGAAGCCAGGTACCAGGCGGCCTGTGAAGCCCGTGATGCCGCTTAGAAAAAGGAGGTGGCGGAGCTTTGGGGGCGGGCGCGTCGTCGTGCCGAGGAGGTGTACGAAGACGGGTACTTCGCGATGAAGGTCATAGGCGCTGGTAGCCTCGTTGCTGCATGGAGGTGGGCCGATAAGCTCCAGCATGCCACCGACGAGGAGCTCCAACGGGCGCCCAACGAAATGGCAAGATCGGCCGCGCGCGTGCGCCAGCAAGAGGCAGATCGGTACGTCAAGCACTGCGAGGCGGAGGAGTCGGAGTACTGCCTCCGCACTGGGAAGACGCCGCGCACCAGGGAGCTGCTGGCGAGGGGCTGCCAGAATACTGGCCCCAGGAGGGATTATTAGTTTTTGTATTGTTCGTTTTCAATTTTATGCATTGTACCTAGTAGTTAAGTATCTTCACGTATATGTGATGATATATTATATATATATATATTCTGTGATGATCTAATGAACAATTAATATATGTATATTATGAATTCCATTTTCTATTTGTTTTTGTATACTAATTTGAATCTAGCTGTTATCATCCACATATACAGAATGGAAAGCGTATACACACACATTGAAACGGGACATATAAGAATGGAAAACAGAGTACACACATTGAAATAGAGCAATAAACAGAGCAATACTATGATTGCTGTGAATACATAGCTATCCATGTCGAAACGACTTTTCAAAATAAAACGCGTCCATGAGACCATGACCAGCAGCCCTTGCCTAGGGTAGCTCTTGGCTCTGCCTGAACTCGTGCAGGCGTTCATCCAAGCGGTCGACATGCTCGCAGTACATCTGGAGCGCGATCTCGAGCTCCAAGTTGGCTATTTCATTGGAGATCACCAGCTCGAGGATGCGATGGCCATGTTCCTCTACTGCGCCCAGGTGGACATCTGGGCCAAGGAGGTGGTCGAGCCTACGGACCAGCGCGTTGGCATCCAGCGGGCCGCGGACAAGGCGAACGGCGGCACCCATGCGAATGGCACGGCGGGCGTCCGGTGCAAGTACGGCGCGGCCGGCCTTTGGTGCAAGTACGGCGCTGAGGGCCTCTGCCCACTCCTGGCGAGGAATGGGGGTACTGACGGGACGTGTACCCAGCTGCGACACCATGTCGACAGCAGGAAAGCGTCGACGGATCCGCTCTTGCTGTGCGGCGCGCCGCGCCTCTCGCTCTGGGGTGCTCCAACGGTTTCGCCGTGCGGCGAGCCGCAGCCTATCGACGCGGACATGCCTAGCTTGCTCTGCGGCACGCCATCGATCATGTTGTGTGGCGAGCTGTAGCCTGTCGGCGCTGACATGCCTATCTTGATCCGCGGCGCTCAAGTGCCATGCGCCAAAGGTCTGCTCAACCCTGGCGATGACGCGCATCACGGCGTCGTCCATCGTGTTGCTGGGGAGCGCCTCGGCCTTGACGGGCCGTGGCGCCTGCTTGTTTTCCTCGTCGACGAGGTTGATGGCGGAGGCGGCGCTTTGGTGGGTTGGCATGCTTGGAAAAGGTGGATGTGCTACAGGCTGCGCATGTCACCTCTGTGCTATAGGTGGCGGGAAACAGGTGAGGAAATGGCGGGAAACGGTGGGGTGTTCATAAAACGCCATCAATTAATGGAAACTTAGCATCGAGCTAGCACAAGAAGTAGATGATGATCAGATGAACACGGACCACACTAGGGAACCCGTTGGTGATGAATTCATCAATCCCAAATGGTTGAATACTAGCAAGCATTTGCCCACAACACACACGGCCTATTCCATCACAAATAGGTTGGATGGATCAACTGTATTTCACGTATCGCACATTGTCAAAAAGTAATGTGGTAGATCTTCTTTAACATGTGTTAAAAAATAAAATAAAATAAAAAACAAGGACCTCGAGGTTAAATTAGCTGAGGGAATGGGGCATTTCGGTCATTTGACCAAAATGACCCATCCCATCACCTAATTTAACATCGACACAACTTCCCATCCAGTCACCCATCCGATGGCTGCACCAGCCTGAGCACACTTAACTTGATAGTTTTCTTACATGAGCTACTGGTGGAACAACTAGTCCTTGCTGATAGGAATGCCTCTTCACATCCTTATGGCGTATCCGGATGACCGCCCGTCCCACAATGGCCAATAGATGTTGTGTAGACAGAGCATATCACATACGTCTTATTAGAAGCAATCGTTTGTGTTATTATCGGTCTTCGCACACATTTCTGATTACAGACCTGTTTGCCGCGTATCACACACATCTTGGTATATTGAACCGTTTCTGTTCTCTTGCCTAATCACAAACAGTTCATCCGAGTGAACCGTATGTTGTACATCGCACACACCTTGATCGTGCTGACCGTTTCTTTTGTGTTGCCTAATCACAAACAGTTCATCCAAGTGAACCATATGCTGTACATTGCACACACCTTCATCTGGCTACCCGTTTCTTTTGTTCCTTCTCATCGCAAACAGTTAATTGAGCTGAACCGTATGGCCTGCATCGCACACGCAACTAAAATCTGAACCATGTTTGATGCATCCTCCATCGCAAACGTTTTGCACCTTTTTTACGGTTATTTTACACCACTGTTTGCGATTATGGCATCGCACACAGTTTTGTCGAAGGGTCTCTAATCGTAGTGTCGTGTTAGCAACATCCTGCAGTAGTGTCAACACCCTCCAAAATATTGGGATAATTACCTAAATTGACACTCTTCCAAACGCACTTTCATCAATACAATCATCATAAATAGGAGGCATGCTTTTATCATAATAAAATTTCTCATCAAAACTTGCGGGACTAAAAATATCATCTTCATCAAACATAGCATCCCCAAGCTTATGGCTTTGCATATCATTAGCATCATGGATATTCAAAGAGTTCATACCAACAACATTGCAATCATGCTCATCATTCAAAGATTTTTTGTCAAACATTTTATAGAATTCTTCTTCTATCAATTGAGCACAATTTTCTTTCCATCATTTTCACGAAAGACATTATAAAGGTGAATAATATGATGCAACCTCAATTCCATTTTTTGTAGTTTTCTTTTTATAAACCAAACTAGTGACAAAACAAGAAACTAAAATATTCAATTGCAAGATCTAAAGATATACCTTGAAGCACTCACCTCCCCGGCAACGGCGCCAGAAAAGAGCTTGATGTCTACTACGCAACTTTATTCTGGTAGACTTGTGGTGGGCCTCCAAGCGCGGAGTTTTGTAGGATAGTAGCAATTTTCCCTCAAGTGGATGACATAAGGTTTATCAATCCGTGGGAGGTGTAGGATGAAGATGGTCTCTCTCAAACAACCCTGCAACCAAATAATAAAAAGTCTCTTGTGTCCCCAACACATCAAATACAAGGGTAAATTGTATAGGTGCACTACTTCGGTGAAGAGATTGTGATACAAGTGTAGTAATGATAGTAAAATATATTTTTATAATCTGAATAAATAAAAATAGCAAGGTAGCGAACGATAAAAGTGAGCACAATCGTATTGCAATGCTTGAAAATGAGGCCTAGGGTCCGTACTTTCGCTAGTGCAATCTCTCAACAATGCTAATCTAATTGGATCATATAACCATCCTGATGTCTACTACACAACTTTATTCTTGTAGACTCGTGTCGGGCCTCCAAGCGCAGAGTTTTGTAGGACAGTAGCAATTTTTCCTCAAGTGGATGACCTAAGGTTTATCAATCCGTGGGAGGCGTAGGATGAAGATGGTCTCTCTCAAACAACCCTGCAACCAAATAACTGAAGGAAATATGCCCTAGAGGCAATAATAAAGTTGTTATTTTATATTTCCTTATATCATGATAAATGTTTATTATTCATGCTAGAATTGTATTAACAGGAAACTTGATACATGTGTGGATACATAGACAAAACAACGTGTCCCTAGTAAGCCTCTACTAGACTAGCTCGTTAATCAAAGATGGTTAAATTTCCTAACCATAGACATGTGTTGTCATCTGATGAACGGGATCACATCATTAGGAGAATGATGTGATGGATAAGACCCATCCGTTAGCTTAGCATATTGATCGTTCAGTTTTATTGCTACTGCATTCTTCATGTCAAATACATATTCCTTCGACTATGAGATTATGCAACTCCCGGATACTGGAGGAATGCCTTGTGTGCTATCAAATGTCACAACGTAACTGGGTGATTATAAAGATGCTCTACATGTATCTCCGAAGGTGTTTGTTGGGTTGGCATAGATCGAGATTAGGATTTCACTCCGAGTATCGGAGATGTATCTCTGGGCCCTCTCGGTAAAGCACATCATAAGAAGCCTTGCATGCAAAGTGACTAATGATTTAGTTGCAGGATGATGCATTACGGAACAAGTAAAAGGGACTTGCTGGTAACGAGATTGAACTAGGTATGAAGATACCGACGATTGAATCTTGGGCAAGTAACATACTGATTTTCAAAGGGAATTACGTATGTTGTCATTGTGGTACGACTGATAAAGATCTTCGTAGAATATGTAGGAACCAATATGAGCATCTAGGTTCTGCTGTTGGTTATTGACCGGAGAGGTGTCTCGGTCATGTCTACATAGCTCTCGAACCCGTAGGGTCCGCACGCTTAACGTTCGATGACGATTTTGTATTATATGAGTTATGTGATTTGGTGACTGAATGCAGTTTGGAGTCCCGGAAGAGATCACGTACATGACGAGGAGTCTCGAAATGGTTGAGAGGTAAAGATTGATATATAGAACGATGGTATTCGAACACCGGAAGTGTTTCGGAATGCACCGGGTACTTATCATGTCACCGAAAGTGGTTCCGGGCACCCCCGGCAAAAGATATGGGCCTTATGGGCCAAGAGGGGAAACACACCAGCCACAAACGGGCTGGTGCGCCCCCCCCCATATGGGCTTGCCAAATTGGAGAAGGAAAAGGGAAGGAGGAAAGGAAAAAGGGAATAGGATTCCCCCTTCCCCTCTTCCCTTCCTACTCCGAATAGGAATAGGAAAGGGGGGAGGCCGAATTGGGAGGTGCCCAAGTAGGATTCGTCCTACTTGGGGCGCCCCCTTGGCTGCCTCTCCTCCCCTCCAACATATGTATATATGAGGGGGGGGGGCACCGCTAGAACACACACCAAACATTGTTAGCCATGTGCGGCGCCCCCCGTCCATAGTTTACGCATCCTATCATATTCACGTAGTGCTTAGACGAAGCCCTGCGCGGATCACTTCACCATCACCGTCACCACGCCGTCATGCTTACGGAACTCTCCCTCGACACTTTGCTGGATCAAGAGTTCGAGGGACGTTATCAAGCTGAACGTGTGCAGAACTCAGAGGTGTCGTACGTTCGGTGCTTGATCGGTCGGAACGAGAAGAAGTTCGACTATATCAACCGCGTTGTCAAACGCTTCCGCTTTCGGTCTACGAGGGTACGTGTACACACTCTCCCCCTCTCGTTGCTATGCATCTCCTAGATAGATCTTGCATGAGCTTAGGAATTTTTTGAAATTGCATGCTACGTTTCCCAACAGTGGCATCCGAGCCAGGTCTATGCGTAGATGATATGCGCGAGTAGAACACAAATAGTTGTGGGCGGTGATAGTCATACTACTTACCACCAACGCTTTATTTTGATTCGGCGGTATTGTTGGATGAAGCGGCCCGGACCAACCTTACATGTCCACGTTCATGAGACCGGTTCCACCGACAGACATGCAACTAGTTTTGCATAAAGGTGGCTGGTGGGTGTTTGTTTCTCCTACTTTAGTTGAATCGAATTTGACTACGGCCGATCCTTGTTGAAGGTTAAAACAGCAAACTTGACGAAACACCGTTGTGGTTTTGATGCGTAGGTAAGAACGGTTCTTGCTACAAGCCCGTAGCATCCACGTAAAACTTGCAACAACAAATTAGAGGACGTCTAACTTGTTTTTGCAGGGCATGTTGTGATGTGATATGGTCAAGACATGATGTGATATACGTCATTGTATGAGATGATCATGTTTTGTAAAAGTTATCGGCAACTGGTAGGAGCCTTATGGTTGTCGCTATGAAATGCAAACGCCATGTAATTGCTTTACTTTATCACTATGCGTTAGCGGTAGTTGTAGAAGCAATAGTTGGCGAGACGACCACGACGCTACGATCGAGATGAAGGTGTCAAGCCGGTGACGATGGAGATCATGACGGTGCTTTGGAGATGGAGATCAAAAGCACAAGATGATGATGGCCATATCATGTCACATATTTTGATTGCATGTGATGTTTATCTTTAATATGCATCTTATTTTGCTTAGTACGGCGGTAGCATTATAAGATGATCCCTTAACTAAATTTCAAGGTATAAGTGTTCTCCCTGAGTATGCACCATTGCGAAAGTTCTTCATGCTGAGACACCACATGAAGATCGGGTGTGATAGGCTCTATGTTCATATACAACGGGTGCAAGACAGTTTTGCACATGCGGAATACTCAGGTTAAATTTGACAAGCCTAGCATGTACAGACATGGCCTCGGAACACTTGAGACTGAAAGGTCGAACGTGAATCACATAGTAGATATGATCAACATGGAGATGTTCACCATTGAAGACTACTCCATCTCACGTGATGATCGGACATGGTTTAGTTGATTTGGACCACGTGATCATTTAGATGACTCGAGGGATGTCTATATAAGTGGGAGTTCTTAAGTAATTTGATTAATAAAACTTTAATTTATCATGAACTTAGTCCTAATAGTATTTGCAAATTATGTTGTAGATCAATAGCTCGCGTTGTAGCTCCCCTATGTTTTTTGATATGTTCCTAGAGAAAACTAAGTTGAAAGATGATAGTAGCAATGACGCGGACCGCGTCCGTGATATGAGGATTATCCTCATTGTTGCACAGAAAAATTATGTCTTTAATGCACCGCTAGGTGACAGACCTATTGCAGGAGCAGATACAGACGCTATGAACGTTTGGCAAGCTCGATATGATGACTACTTGATAGTTTAGTGCACCATGCTTTACGGCTTAGAACCGGGACTTCAAAAACGTTTTGAACGCCACGGAGCATATGAGATGTTCCAAGAGCTGAAATTGGTATTTCAGACTCATGCCCGTATCGGGAGGTATGAGACCTCTGATAAATACTTTGCCTACAGGATGGAGGAGAATAGCTCAGCTACTGAGCATGTGGTCAGAATGTCTGGGCACTACAAACGCTTGAATCAAGTGGGAGTTAATCTTCCAGATAAGATAGTGATTGACAGATTCTCTAGTCACTATCACCAAGCTACTAGAACTTCAAGATGAACTATAATGTGAAAGGGATAACGGAAAAGATTCCCGAGCTCTTCACGATGCTGAAATCTACGAAGGTAGAAATCAAGAAAGAGCATCAAGTGTTGATGGTTACACAAGACCACTAGTTTCAAGAAAAATGGCAAAGCAAAAGAAAGGGAACTTCAAGAAGAATGGCAAGCAAGTTGCCACTCCCATGAACAAACCCAAAGCTAGACCCAAGCCTGAAACTGAGTGCTTCTACTGCAAAGGAAATGGTCACTGGAAGCGGAATTTCCCTGAATACATGGTAGATAAGAAGGATGGCAAAGTGAACAAAGGTATATTTGATATATAGATTATTGATGTGTACCTTACTAGTGTTCGTAGCAACCCTTGGGTATTTGATACCGGTTCAGTTCTAAGATTAGTAACTCGAAACAGGAGTTGCAGAATGAACAGAGACTAGTTAAGGATGAAGTGACGATGTGTGTTGGAAGTGGTTCCAACATTGATATGATCATCATCGCACACTCCCTATACTTTCCGTATTAGTGTTGAACCTAAATAAATGTTATTTGGTGTTTGCGTTGAGCATGAATATGATTTGATCATGTTTATTGCAATACGGTTATTCATTTAAGTCAGAGAATAATTGTTGTTCCGTTTACATGAATAAAACCTTCTATGGTCATACACCCAATGTAAATGGTTTATTGAATCTCGATCGTAGTGATGCACATATTCATAATATTGATGCCAAAAGATGCAAAGTTGATAATGCTAGTGCAACATACTTGTGGCACTGTCGTTTAAGTCATATTGGTGTAAAACGCATGAAGAAACTCCATGCGGATGGACTTTTGGAATCACTTGATTATGAATCATTTGACACTTGCGAACCATGCCTCATCGGCAAGATGACTAAAACACCGTTCTCCGAAACAATGGAGCGAACCAATGACTTATTGGAAATAAGACATACCGATGTATGCGGTCGGATGAGTGTTGAGGCTCGCGGCAGGTATCGTTATTTTCTAACCTTCACAGATGATTTGAGCAGATATGGCTATATCTATTTGATGAAACACAAGTCTGAAACATTTGAAAAGTTCAAAGAATTTCAGAGTGAAGTGGAGAATCATCGTAACAAGAAAATAAAGTTTCTACGATCTGATCGCGGAGGTGAATATTTGAGTTACAAGTTTGGCCTTCATTTAAAACAATGTGGAATAGTTTCACAACTCACGCCACCTGGAACACCATGGCGTAATGGTGTGTCTGAACGTCGTGACCGTACTTTATTAGATATAGTGCGATCTATGATGTCTCTTACCGATTTACCACTATCGTTTTGGGGTTATGCATTAGAGACAGTTGTATTCACGTTAAATAAGGCACCGTCTAAATCCGTTCAGACGACACCATATGAACTGTGGTTTGGCAAGAAACCTAAGCTGTCATTTCTTAAAGTTTGGGGTTGTGATGCTTATGTGAAAAATCTTCAGCCTGATAAGCTCAAACCCAAATCGGAGAAGTGCGTCTTCATAGGATACCCAAAAGAAACTGTTGGGTACAGCTTCTATCACAGATCCGAAGGCAATATCTTTGTTGCTAAGAATGGATCCTTTCTAGAGAAGGAGTTTATCTTGAAAGAAGTGAGTGGGAGGAAAGTAGAACTTGATGAGGTAATTGTACCTTCTCTCGAATTGGAAAGTATTTCATCACAGTAAACCGTTCCAGTGATGACTACACCAACTAGTGAGGAAGCTAATGATAATGATCATGAAACTTTGGATCAAGTTACTACCAAACCTCGTAGGTCAACCAGAGCATGTTCCGCACCAGAGTGGTACGGTAATCTTGTTCTGGAAGTCATGTTACTAAACCATGACGAACCTACGAACTATGAAGAAGCTATGATGAGCCCAGATTCCGATAGATGGCTTGAGGCCATGAAATCTGAGATAGGATCCATATATATATAAGAACAAAGTGTGGACTTTGGTGGACTTGCCCAATGATCGACAAGCCATTGAGAATAAATGGATCTTCAAGAGGAAGATAGACGCTGATGGTAGTGTTACTATCTACAAAGCTCGAATTGTCGCAAAAGGTTTTCGACAAGTTCAAGGTGTTGACTATGATGAGTTTTTCTCACTCGTATCGATGCTTAAGTCTGTCCGAATCATGTTAGCAATTAATGCATTTTATGAAATCTGGCAAATGGATATCAAAACTACATTCCTTAATGGATTTATTAAAGAAGAGTTGTATATGATGCAACCAGAAGGTTTTGTCAATCCTAAAGTTGCTAACAAAATATGCAAACTCCAGCGATCCATCTATGGATTGGTGCAAGCATATCGGAGTTGGAATATACACTTTGATGAGTTGATCAAAGCATATAGTTTTATACAGACTTGCGGTGAAGCCAGTATTTACAAGAAAGTGAGTGGGAGCACTACATCCTTTCTGATAAGTATATGTGAATGACATATTGTTGATCGGACGTGATGTAGAATTTTCTGGAAAACATAAAGGAGTGTTTGAAAGGAGTTTTTCAACGAAAGACCTCGGTGAAGCTGCTTACATATTGGGCATCAAGATCTATAGAGATAGATCAAGACGCTTGATAAGATTTTCGATGAGTATATACCTTGATAAGATTTTGAAGGAGTTCAAAATGAATCAGTCAAAGGAGTTCTTGCCTGAGTTGTAAGGTATGAAGTGGAGTAAGACTCAAAACCCGACCATGGCAGAAGATAGAGAGAGAATGAAAGTCATTCCCTATGCCTCAGCCATAGGTTCTATAAAGTATGACATGATGTGTACCAGACCTATTGTGTACCTTTCCATGAGTTTGGCAAGGGGGTACGATAGTGATCCAGGAGTGGATCATTGGACAGTGGTCAAAATTATCCTTAGTTACCTAAGAGGACTAAGGAAATGTTTCTCGGTTATGGAGGTGATAAAGATTTCATCGTAAAGAGTTACATCGATGCAGGCTTTTACACCGATCCAGATGACTCTAAGTCTCAATATGGATATGTATTGAATGTGGGAGCAATTAGCTAGAGTAGCTCCATGTAGAGTATTGTAGACATAGAAATTTGCAAAATACATATGGATCTGTATGTGGTAGACCCGTTGACTAAACTTTTCTCACAAGCAAAACATGATCACACCTTAGTACTCTTTGTGTGTTAATCACATGGCGATGTGAACTAGACTATTGACTCTACTAAACCCTTTGGGTGTTGGTCACATGGTGATGTGAACTATGGGTGTTAATCACATAAATATGTCAACTATTGGTGTTAACTCACATGGCGATGTGAACTAGATTAGTGACTCTAGTGCAAGTGGGAGACTGAAGGAAATATGCCCTAGAGGAAATAATAAAGTTGTTATTTTATATTTCCTTGTATCATGATAAATGTTTATTATTCATGCAAGAATTCTATTAACAGGAAACTTGATACATGTGTGGATACATAGACAAAACACCGTGTCCCTAGTAAGCCTCTACTAGACTAGCTCATTAATCAAAGATGGTTAAGTTTCCTAACCATAGACATGTGTTGTCATTTGATGAACGGGATCACATCATTAGGAGAATGATGTGATGGACAAGACCCATCCGTTAGCTTAGCATATTGATCGTTCAGTTTTATTGCTATTGCTTTCTTCATGTCAAATACATATTCCTTCGACTATGAGATTATGCAACTTCCGGATACCGGAGGAATGCCTTCTGTGCTATCAAATCTCACGACGTAACTGGGTGATTATAAAGATGCTCTATAGGTATCTCTGAAGGTGTTTTTTGGGTTGGCATAGATCGAGATTAGGATTTGTCACTCCGAGTATCGGAGAGGTATCTCTGGGCCCTCTCGGTAATGCACATCATGAGAAGCCTTGCAAGCAAAGTGACTAATGAGTTAGTTGCAGGATGATGCATTACGGAACGAGTAAAAGAGACTTGCTGGTGACGAGATTGAACTAGGTACGAAGATACCGACGATCGAATCTCGGGCAAGTAACATACCGATAACAAAGGGAATTACATATGTTGTCATTGCGGTACGACCGATAAAGATCCTCGTAGAATATGTACGAACCAATATGAGCATCCAGGTTCCGCTATTGGTTATTGACCGGAGAGGTGTCTCGGTCATGTCTACATAGTTCTCGAACCCGTAGGGTCCGCACGCTTAACGTTCTATGACGATTTTGCATTATGTGAGTTATGTGATTTGGTGACTGAATGTAGTCGGAGTCCCGAATGAGATCACAGACATAACGAGGAGTTTCAAAATGGTCGACAGGTAAAGATTAATATATAGGACGAGGGTATTCGGACACCGGAAGTGTTTTGGAGTGCACCAGGTACTTATCGGGTCACCGGAAGGGGTTCCGGGCACCCGGCAAAAGATATGGGCCTTATGGGCCAAGAGGGGAAACACACCAGACACAAAGGGGTTGGTGCGCCCCCCATATGGGCTGGCCTAATTGGAGAAGGAAAAGGGAAGGAGGAAAGAAAAAAGGGAATAGGATTCCCCCTTCCCCCTCTTCCCTTCCTACTCCGAATAGGAATAGGAAAGGGGGGAGGCTGAATTGGGAGGTGCCGGGCGCCCCCTTGGCTGCCTCCCCTCCCCTCCAGCCTATATATATGAGGGGGCACAGCTAGAAAACACACCAACCATTGTTAGCCGCGTGCGGCGTTGATATGTCTCCAACGTATCTATAATTTATGAAGTATTCATTCTGTTATTTTATCATTCTTGGGTGTTTTACAATCATTTTATGGCAACTTTATATCATTTTTTGGGACTAACCTATTGACCCAGTGCCCAGTTCCAGTTGCTATTTTTTCTTGTTTTTTACATCGCAGGAAATCAATATCAAACGGAGTCCAAACACAACGAAACTTTACGGAGATTTTTTCTCGACCAGAAGGAACCCAACGGCGCGCCCAGGTAGGTTGTGCCCACCTCGGTGGCCTCCCGCACCCCCTCTTTGCACTATAAATTCTCAAATATTCTGAAACCCATCGGGGTTAACCTAGATCAGAAGTTCTGCCGCCGCAAGGCTTTGTAGCTACCGAAAACCAATCTAGACCCCGTTCCGGCACCCTGTCAGAGGGGGGAATCATCTCCGATGGCCATCTTCATCATCCCGGCAGCCACCACGATGAGGAGGGAGTAGTCCACCCTCGGGGCTGATGGTATGTACCAGTAGCTATGTGTTGTATCTCTCTCTCGTGTTCTTGAGACGCAACGGTCTTGATGTAACGCGGGCTTTGTTGACATAGATGAATCATATGGAGTTTTCCCCTCTCTATCTTCTTGATGAATTGAGTTTTCCCTTTGAGATTTCGTTGTTATCGGATTGAATACTTATATGGATTAGAGAGAACTTAACATGTGTTTTGCATAAGGATATCTGTAGTGACATTGGGCTATCCAATTGAGTTACTTGATGTATATATTGTGATGAACTTGCGGGTTCAGTGACTTTAGGGCCTATGCATAGGGGTTCGCACACGTTCTCATCTTGACTTTCTGATAGATATTTCGGGGCACTCCTTGGGAATCAAATAGATGAATCTGAATTCGTTTTGGTGTTATGATTAGTACGAACTCTCGATGGATCGATCGGAAAGGATGAATTTATGTTGTTTTAGTATGAACTCTTGATAGATAGATCGGAAAGAATTGCTTTGTGGTTGCTTCGTGCCCGACAACAAATTCTATACAACAAGTAATTTTAGAGTGAACTCTAAGCCATACTTGACGGATTTGTATATGATTCAACTATGTCAACATTGTTGGGAGATCACACTAGTGAAAGTACAGACCCTAGGCCTTGTTTCTAAGCATTGCCACACCGTTTTTGTGCCCGTTTACTATTGGTTACTGTCGTGGTTTTGTCACGGCAGATGTCCTAAGGAAAGGACTTAGTCGTGGAGCCATCGCGCGGGTTAGCTTAAAGGGTTAAAGCGGACAAGGGACACAGAGAGTTTATACTGGTTCGGCCCCTTGCGGTGAAGGTAAAAGCCTAATCTAGTTGTTGTGGAATTGCTAGGGTTTCGATGACCAGGGAGCGAATACACTTTGCCTGAGTCTCGAGTTGTTGTGTGTTGTCCTCAAACCGCCGTCGGGTCGTCCCCTTATATACATGGGTTGACGCCCGTCGGTTTACAGAATCCCGAGGCCGGCTCATAGACTTGTCCGGCTCGGTCTCTGCTCTTCCTATCTTACAACACAAGTTTACATACTAATGCCAGTTTATGTCTACAGGCCTTAAACTAGCTTTTCGGCCCTGGGCCTTCATAAAGCGTCACCGTCTTTGTCTTCATGGGCTTCAGATACAGTGAACCATTATGGGGCTAACCCGGCCTTTCCTGGTCGGTTTACGCCCAGTAGTAATATCCCCAACATTAGGCCCCAGATTGATTTGAACTGGTTCATGTCAATCCTTAATACTTAAAAAGAATCTTCTTCAGCACCTTCACATAGTCTTGTAAACCGCCGTGACGTCACCTTCTAGGACCATGATAAATCGCCATGACGTCATCTGTTATTAAAAACTGTGTATAACCCGCCTTCATTGATGGGCCTCCGACAATCGAGGCAACAGAGCTGTCATATATCCCATTTTTTCGGGCTCCTCGATTCTCGCGCCTACCTTTTATCCATTCACCTTATAAATAAGGCCGAGGGGTCCCTTTCACTTTCCCCCTCATGCCCCTTTGCGTCATCTTCTTCCTCGCGCCGTCCGACCCTCAAGCTCTGCCGCCGCCGTCGTCCTTCGCATCTGCCTCAACGATGGCCGCTGCATCAACCTGACCGTACCAGAGTAACCCGGCGATCCTCCGCTGCTTCCTTAGCACCAGTAAGTTCCTTCTTTCCTCACTCCAGATCCACCATTAGGGCTCGGTGTTCTTCATAGTTCTTCAAAGTTCTTGAATCTGTTCTTCCTTGTTTCTCTTCAGTAGTATCAATGGCTAGTTAGATCTGCTTTTTCCAATGCCCTTGTACTTTAAACTCCTGCTTCCTTGTTAGAACATCTGCCTTATATAAAACTCATCTGAACTTGGTGAACTCTTAACACGCTGGAAACTAGGTCAGAATACATTTTGTTTTTTCCAACGCGCGGTAGATCTGAAATTACCAAGCCAAGATGTGAAACTTGTTTTTCCTTGACTTACGCACCTTTTAGACATATACCTTTAATACCAGAATAGGCGGTTTAACTTCATAGAAAAATGATGACCCAGTAGATACCATTAGTCCCCTGTTGAACCGCTAATGCATTCATCATTGTACTGTCTCCATTGTCAGACTCCGGTTTACAAATAACCAACTCCGGTTTAACAATATGCTTACATCCTTATACCGCTTTATAGTTGTCCACTGTAAATCTTAAATCGGCAATAATCATGTTTCAGATCTTCATTGTCATGGCCAAGCAAGTCTATGAATGCAATTGGGTTCCTTCTCGGGTCACGGAAGAACAGTTAAACCGATGTGTTATAACATGCGCTTTGGCCAAGAAAGATGTCATCCACTGGAGGGCCCCTGGCCCGGAAAATCCTCCTACCCCCAAGGACGGAGAGGTAGTCGTTTTTGTTGATCATCTGGGCCGAGGTTTTAGCCCTCCCGGTTCAAAAATTTTCCGAGATGTACTGGCCAGTTTTCAACTTCGCCCTCAAGACATCGGTCCAAACTCTGTGACCAACATCTGCCACTTCCAAGTCTTCTGTGAAGCTTATCTACAAGAGGAACCTACAGTTGAACTGTTTAGGGATTTCTTTCACTTAAACCGTCGCACAGAGTTCACAGATGGACCCAATACTGAATTGGGCGGAATGGCGGTTCAGAAAAGGAAGGAAGTCACTTTCCCTCATCCCAAGCTCCACAGTCACCCCAAAGAATGGAACCATACCTGGTTTTATTGCAAGGATACATCTCCAACTGATGAAAACCCCCTCCGGGTTACCGCCCTGAACGCCTTAGCAATACACATCCTTTTCCTCAGAGGTTAACAACAAAGGAAAGGGCCAACTATGCCCCACAACTGTCGAAGCTTAGAGCCTTTATGGCTAACGGTTTAACAGGTGTTGATTTTGCTCGTTGCTGGATCGGCTGGAGCATCCTACCCTTAAGCCGGCGCCCCGTCTTGATGTGTGAATATACAGGGAGTTTGACCGACCCTCAACGGCACATTAATATTCAACTGACAGAAGCTGAAATTACTTAGGCTGTCAAGAAAATGTTGAATGAACCGGAGGCCGTTTGCAGCCAAACCGGACTAAGTCCTTTCTGTACCTTTAACAAACCACCATCTGTAAGAATTATCTAACTTCCTTACTGTAAGTTACCTTATTTCAACATATTTCCAGAGAGTTTGTCTGATTTTGACAGGGTGATGATCCGTTCTGGAATAAAAAGCCACAAGATAAACCAGCAAAACCGCAAGACAAACCGGCCAAGCCAGTTCGCCCAAAGACCAAGGTTGTTAAAAAACCTGCCAAGAAAAGGACCACCGCATCCTCCGAGCCAAATGCTGATGACGATGTGGGTAACCCGGAATCAAAGGTAGAACTTGACTCTCTTGGTTCATTTTTCGTACACCTCATTGACAATGATTATTATCAGGACAACGCTGAAGGCAGTCACGCTCATGATGTAGAGGTAATCATTCTTTCGTCCGATTCAGATCCTCTGCCAACATCAAAAATCCGTCGAGCAAACCGGAAAGTAAAATTTTCTCACCCCCTTGCTTACTTGGACCCAAACATTCTTTTGAAGAAACAGCAACACGAGGCTCGCCGCACAACCCGGCACAGCGGCCAGGTAGTTACCTCCGCCGGTTTACCGAATACTCCAGTTCGGAAACGCCGATCAGAGGTCTCTTATACCCTTGACACTTCATGCCCGAAAGCGGGTTGTTTCCGCCAGCCTCTTAACCCGTCTGATTCAAATTATCAGGGTACATCTCACTCATCTTCTGGCGAGTCATCGGCCACACAGCTTCCACCCCTCAAAATAGTTCCTGGGTGAGCTATGCATGTGTCTTTATTCTTGATGTGTTATCTTTACATACTGTACTGATCCTCATGTATATCTTTTCTCAGCGCCAAGCCGAGACCCAGTAAGAAGGCTCGGTTAAGCAAACCGGCTAATGATAATGTATCTGTTGAACCAGAAAAAACTCTAGATCCGGAAGAAACCGACGCTGACACCATGCTTAATGATCCGCCGCCTCAAGACCATGACTTCCTTGCCGAACAAGTGCAAGTTGACACTACAAGCCATGCAGACCAGCCAACCAGCCCTGTCCGAACTGATGACAAACCGGTCAGTCCAGTTAAGGATACTGACAAACCGCCAACTCCAGTAAAGGCTGCTGATGACAAAGATGATGACATTATGATTACTGGCACTGGCCACACCACTCCTGGCAATCTTGTCGCTTTGTCAAAGCATACTGCCAAGGACGAGCTCTCTGCTATCGGCAAAGGCAAATGGAATGCTGATTTACCAAGCTACGCCCATCTCAATGCTCAAGACATTCACTCTGGCTTCTTGAATCGTCTGTATACCAGCCGTGACTATGAAGCTAGTTTGGTAAACTTGATGAAGGAGCGATATGAGGTAACTACTATTTATCTCTTTTCTCCAATTGCAGCTTATCAACTCCTAGTAGCCCCCAAGTGACGGTTTATGATACCAATCTAAACCGGGACTTTTGTCATAACTTAACTTTGCATATTTAGCCTCCAGGGACCGGATTACCTCTTTAAGATGAACCGGTTCTTTAAAATTTGCCATACTGCTCTTTCACCGGTATAACCCCCAAGGGCCGGTTTAACTTTATAAAGATGAACCGGGACTGTAGAAGAATTCCCATACCAACAGTTTTTGAGCAAACACACATTAGCCCCCAAGTGCCAAGATTAATACTTGTATTGTGCTTGGGACTTGTAGAAATTTCTGATAAGGAGCAAATATGCATTAGCCCCCAAGTATCAAGGGCATAACTTGTTATGTGCTTGGTACTTCAAATATGTAATGTCAACTCATTATACATCTGTCCCTTTATAGGCTGAGCTGAGCAAGAAAGAAAGCCAAACCGCTGATCTGCAAGAGAACATCAAGTCCCAGCAAGCCGAAACCTCCAGGGCCAAGGAAGAGTTGACCAGCGCTCTAGATGCTATGGAGAAATTGAAAGAGAGCTTCAACAAGGAGCGGGCGAATTTCGAGACAGAAAAATCTGCTTTGCGAAAAAGGGCCGAAGATGCAGAAGCAGCTCTTAAACCGGTGGTAGATGGACTGACTGGCATAAAGCGGCAGATACATGCCATGACCGCGGCTATGTTCGTTAAGCATCCTTGTTGTATCCTTTCAACATACCTTCCCATGTGTTGCCGGTTTACTGACATTTGTAATGATGCAGGAACTCGCATTAGTGACCTGGGCTCTGATGTACAGAAGAAACTAAAGGCCGCCTACACGCTGATAGAGCAGTTATATACCGGTGCACAACGGATCATCTGTGACGCTTCACACAACAAGCCTCCCCCCACTTTAATTAAGGAAACCTTATCAAGGTTGTCGATGCTGCCTGCCCGGGTAGAAGAGCTAAAGAGATCTGCTGCAAGGGCGGGTGCTTTGACCGCACTAACCCAGGCAAAAGCATGGGTACCTAACCTTGATCCGTTGGAAGTGGCTAAAGGCTATCTCAGCTTAAAAGAAGACGGATCAGAATTTGATCAGGAGGATCTCCGCGCCATAAACCGGGAAGTACGTCCACTGGCTTGTCAACTGGCTGAAGAAGCTGATCTTTCTTTTTACCAGGCGAGCTATGACACCAATAACAAACGGGTTGCTGCACCGACTCCTGAAGCGCAAAATCTGATCCCTCCAATCCGTAAGCACACTTATGCCCCTGATATTGAACCGTCAACCCTTATAAGCGACGAAGCTGTGTTCCAAGCTTTAACTGGGATCGCCTGGACAACTGTTGACTTCCAGCCGCTGGGTAGAGACGAAGAAGATGAACCGGTGCAAGATGATCCGCAGCCGTCAGGTGAAGCTGATAAGCAATCATAATCCGGGGCCGGTTTAATCTTCCACGTGCTGCAATGCTTATTGAGAAACAATTATCCCTTTGGGCACTGAAACGCCTTGTAATGGGCTAGTTAAAACACTTGGTCTGTTATGCCTTCGTGCATATTTATCTGCAACTGATGCATGCTAATCCGCCATGCTTAAGATATGATGTTCATAATCCATAGCTATTTATTCAAGTTGTTCCTGCAGATAAGAAGCTTAAAGCGCCCTGGCGGTTTACCACCGGGCGGGTCATGATACCCAAATATATATATGACCAAGGTTTATAACCAAGGTTGTAAAAGATAACCAAATATGGAAATATATGATACCTGTGACCTTTAGGCATAGTGTTGGCTGACCAACTTTGTAATGAGGGTAATAACCCTAATCCGGAGTAGAAGTAACTCCTGTTATATGATGCCGGTTTATCAGAAAACCGTTCCGAGCTGTGATAAACACCGGTTTATTCCATACTGGTGACTTTGAGTCAAAACCAGACCGGGCTGATAGTCTCCGGATTATAGTTTGATCATGTACTGACAACTTGGAGTTGACAGCCTAACCGGGTTGATGAACACCGGTTTAAAAACATCACAAATCTTGTTAAAAAGAGTAAAAACTTAGCAAAAAGCGAATAAAAACCCTTGTAGTCCAGGCTTTTCACGGGCTGACAGGCCCCAAATTCGAGGCTTTTCATGGGCTGCCAGGCCACTGAGTTAAACCATTTCACAAAGCCTTTTAAGATGGTCCTCAATCCTTAACCAATCATCGTTTTAACTTGACAAGTTCAGGGTCTGTATTTTAGAACAACTTGTCAAAGTTCGAAGGGTCATACCAGGTTTACCTGGGCGGAGTAACTTACTTAAATAGGTAGGTTAACCCGGGGTTTTAGGTGTATACACCAGGCTTCCAAGTCATGGCTTGATAGCATATTACAAGTGTAGATTCTTTGTTCATTTCGATAGCAAAGAATCCTGAAGTAACATTTGAGCTGTGCTCACTGGGTGCCTATGTTTGAGTTGTTGCTTTACAACACTCTCTTTGGCCCCGGATTGATTTGGCTTTGAACCGATCAAGAGGTGTGACTATGGTTCGGATACGACCAAGCCCCCAAGTGATGTTGTGGCATTGCGCCGATCAAGAGGTGTAGCTATGGTTCGGATACGACCAAGCCCCCAAATGATGTAACATAAAGCTTTGAGAAGCTGAATCAAGGGGTAAACCGGACGCCGCTTTATAAACAGAAGCTCCATGTAACCACACATGATGTAAGAAAAATAACGGATACCCCGCTTTAGCTGAGGTTCCGGTTTATTATATTGATCATAATATATACATTGTCATAATATGTACATAAGCAGATCCTATGGCTCAAGTATAGAAAGGCCGAAGATGAGCAATATTCCACGGTCGGTTGGTCTCCTCCTCCGACTTACGTGAGTCTTTGCGCTCTCGAACATCGATTAGGTAGTACGACCCATTGTGTAGATTCTTGCTGACCACAAAGGGTCCTTCCCAAGGGGTGGACAACTTGTGCATATCCATCTGATCCTGAATGAGTCGAAGCAGCAAATCGCCTTCTTGAAAAGTTCTAGTTCTAACCCGGCGGCTGTGATAACGACGCAGATCTTGCTGATAAATCACCGAACGGGCTGCTGCCATGTCACGCTCCTCATCTAACAGGTCAAGAGCTTTCTGCCGTGCCTTCTTGTTGTCAGCTTCAACATATGCTGCTACACGAGGTGAGTCATAACGGATGTCACTAGGAAGAACCGCTTCCGCTCCATAAACCATGAAGAACGGTGTGTACCCTGTCGATCTATTGGGTGTGGTATTGATGCTCCATAATACAGAAGGTAACTCCTCAACCCAACAACCCGGCGTCCATTGCAAAGGAACCATAAGCCGGGCTTTGATGCCTCTCAAGATCTCTTGATTGGCCTCTCCGCTTGACCATTGGACTGGGGGTGAGCCACTGATGATACGTCAAGCCGGATGTGCTCACGTTGACAGAACTCCTTCATGGCACCTTTTGACAGATTGGTACCATTGTCTGTTATAATGTTGTGTGGAAAGCCAAACCGTAAGATCACCTTTTTGATGAATTGAACCGCGTAGCTGCATCACACTTACTGACTGGCTCTGCCTCTACCCACTTCGTGAACTTATCAACCGCCACCAAAAGGTGGGTCTTCTTGTCCTTGGATCTCTTGAAGGGCCCAAGCATATCCAGCCCCCAAGTTGCAAACGGCCAAGTGATTGGAATCATCCTCAATTCTTGAGCCGGTACATGAGCACGTCGTGAAATTTTTTAACATCCATCGCACCTTTTGACCAAGTCCTCGGCATCAGCATGAGCTGTTAACCAATAAAAACCATGACGAAACGCCTTGGCCACCAAAGACTTTGAACCGGCGTGGTGACCGCAATCTCCTTCGTGGATCTCACGCAAAATCTCACGGCCTTCTTCAGGAGACACACAACGTTGAAACGCCCCTGTCACACTGCAATGATGTAACTCTCCATTGATAATCGTCATGGACTTGGACCGCCGGATTATCTGCCTGGCCAAAGTTTCATCCTCTGGTAACTCGCCCCGGTTCATATACGCCAAATATGGAACCGTCCAATCTGGAATAACATGAAGAGCCGCCACCAACTGAGCTTCCGGATCAGGAATAGCCAAATCCTCTTCACCAGGGAGCTTGACGGACGGATTATGCAACACATCCAGGAAGACATTAGGTCGAACCGGTTTACGTTGAGAACCCAAACGGCTTAAAGCGTCCGCCGCTTCGTTCTTCTGCCGGTCCACATGATCCACCTGATAACCTTTGAAGTGACCTGCAACAATATCCACCTCATGACGATATGCCGCCATGAGTGGGTCCTTAGAATCCCAAGTGTCGGACACTTGTTGAGCCACCAGGTCCGAGTCACCGAAGCACTTAACTCGGCTTAGGTTCATCTCCTTAGCCATTCGAAGACCATGGAGTAAGGCCTCATATTCAGCTGCATTGTTAGTGCAAGGGAACATTAAACGGAGAACATAACAAAACTTATCACCTAGTGGGGAAGTTAATACGGCTCCAGCCCCCGAACCCTCCAATTGCCTGGATCCATCAAAATGAATAGTCCAATAGGTATGATCCGGCTTCTCTTCTGGCGCCTGTAGTTCTGTCCAATCATCGATAAAATCCACAAGTGCCTGAGATTTGATCGCCGTTCCGGGTATGTATTTCAACCCGTGAGGCCCGAGCTCGATGGCCCACCTAGCAATCCGGCCAGTTGCTTCCCTGTTCTGGATTATATCCCCCAAAGGAGCAGAGCTGACCACCGTGATGGGATGACCTTGGAAATATTGCTTAAGCTTCCGGCTTGCCATGAAAACTCCATACACCAACTTCTGCCAATGCGGGTACCTTTGCTTGGACTCAATAAGTACCTCACTGATATAGTAAACCGGCCGCTGAACCGGATATTCCTTTCCTGCCTCCTTGCGCTCCACCACAATAGCCACACTAACAGCCCGGGCGTTAGCTGCCACATATAGCAACAATGGTTCTTTGTCAACCGGAGCAGCAAGAATCGGCAGATTAGCCAGCTGCCGCTTTAAGTCCTCAAATTCTTCATTAGCGGCGTCACTCCAGACGAAGTTATCCGTTTTCTTCAGCATCTAATACAAAGGGATGGCCTTCTCACCAAGGCGGCTGATAAACCGGCTCAATGCGGCAATCCAGCGTGCCAGGCATTGCACGTCATTGATACACTTCGGTTTGGCCAAAGAAGTAATGGCTTTGATCTTTTTCAGATTAGCTTCAATGCCCCTGTTAGACACCAAAGAACCCAAGAGCTTGCCTGCCGGTACACCAAAGACACACTTGGCCGGATTAAGCATCATTTTATAAACCCGCAGGTTATCAAAGGTCTCTTTCAAGTCATCAATTAATGTCTCCTTCTTCCTTGATTTCACCACAATATCATCTACATATGCATGAACATTGCGGCCAATTTGATCATGAAGACAATTCCGCACACACCGCTGATAGGTCGCTTGGGCACTCTTTAGCCCAAAGGGCATAGACACATAATAGAAGGCTCCAAAAGGAGTTATGAAGGCTGTCTTCTCCTGGTCCTTAACTGCCATTTTGATTTGATGATAACCAGAATATGCATCCAGAAAGCTCAAACGCTCGCAACCCGCCGTAGCATCAATGATTTGATCAATACGAGGGAGGGCAAAAGGATCTGCTGGACATGCTTTGTTGAGATCTGTGTAGTCCACACACATACGCCAAGTGCTGTTCTTCTTGAGTACCATCACCGGATTAGCCAGCCACTCAGGATGAAATACTTCAACGATAAATCCAGCCGCCAAGAGCCTGGATACTTCTTCACCAATAGCCTTGCGCCTTTCTTCATTGAACCGACGAAGAAATTGCTTGACCGGTTTATACTTTGGATCAGCATTGAGAGTGTGCTCAGCGAGTTCTCTCGGTACACCTGGCATGTCAGAAGGCTTCCACGCAAAGATGTCCTGATTCTCACGGATGAACTCGATGAGCGCGGTTTCCTATTTCGGATCCAAGTTAGCGCTGATGCTAAACTGCTTGGACGAATCGCCGGGCACGAAGTCAACAAGATTAGTCTCATCAGCTGATTTAAACTTCAGGGCCGGATCATGCTCTGTAGTTGGTTTGTTCAATGAAGTCATATCTGCCGGATCAACATTGTCCTTATAGAACTTCAATTCCTCCGTTGCACAAACCGACTCAGCGTAAGCCGCATCACCTTCTTCACACTCCAAAGCGATCTTGCGGCTCCCGTGCACTGTGATAGTCCCCTTATGACCCAGCATCTTGAGCTGCAGATAAACATAACAGGGCCTTGCCATAAACTTAGCATAAGCCGGTCGTCCAAACAGGGCATGATATGGGCTCTTGATTTTCACCACCTCAAAGGTCAACTTCTCTGATCTTGAATCATGCCCGTCGCCAAAAGCAACCTCCAGAGCTATCTTACCAACGGGATATGCCTATTTACCAGGTACCACACCATGAAAGACCATGTTGGACGGTTTAAGATTTTTATCTATTAATCCCATGCGACGGAAGGTTTCATAATAAAGGATATTGATACTCCCCCCATCCATGAGTACTTTGGTGAACTTATAACCTCCCACCTGAGGTGCCACCACCAACGCCAGATGACCCGGATTATCAACCATGGGTGGATGATCCTCTCGACTCCACACAATAGGCTGTTCAGACCAGCGCAAGTATCGGTGAACCGCCGGTTCAATGGAATTCACTGCCCTTTTATGAAGCTTCTGATCGTGCTTGTCCAGGCTAGTGGTGAAGACATGATACTACCCGCTATTCAACTACTTCGGGTTGCTCTGGTAACCCGATTGCTGTTGCTGATTCCCATGATTATTATAACCACCTTGGTTGCCCTGATTGCCTTGATTACCCTATCCACTCTGGTTGCCGTGAAAGCCTGAACCGGAATTACCTCCACCGTAACCCGGCCCATGAGATCCGGGGCCTGAACCGCCACCCGGTCCATGATCATACCGGGAAACATCAGAGTTTTTGAACTCTTGCATGATGTAACAATCTTTCTGGAGGTGCATGGACGGGTTCTCCTTCGTCTCGTGCTTTGGGCAAGGCTGGTTCAACAGATAAGACAGGCGGTCCAGATTAGGACTTGGTCCTCCACCGCGGTGGGGCGGTTTACCTTTACGCCGTTGGCCTTTATCCTGCGCATTGGTATTAGCCACAAAGTCCAAGCTATTATCCACTTTACGCTTACCGTTGTTTCCATGGCCCGCCGGGTTGTGCTGCTGCCCCTTGGTATGTCCGCTCTTCTTTCCCTTCCCTCTCTTGTCATCGTCAGACTCGGGGTCCTTGGTACCATCAGAGTCGGCATATTTCACCAGAGCAGCCATGAGAGTCCCCATATCGTTGCAGTGGCATTTGAGTCGTCCCAACTTCAGCTTCAGAGGTGCAAACCGGCAATTGCCTTCCAACGTTAAAACCGCTCTGTCAGCGTTAATGCAGTCCGATGAATGCAAAATCTACGAAACCCGGCCCACCCAATGGGTTGTTGATTCTCCTTCCTCCTGAACACAGGCAACTAGGTCAACAATTGACATGGGCTGCTTGCACGTATCCTTGAAATTCTGGATAAACCGGGCCCTCAGCTCGGCCCATGACCCATTGGAGTTTGCTGGTAACTTTTTCAACCAAGTTCGAGCTGTTCCTTCCAACATCATGGTAAAGTATTTAGCGCACGCCGCATCATCCACATCCAGCATCTCCATTGCCATCTCATAGCTTTCCACCCATGACTCGGGGGATAAATCGGCGGTGTAATTCGGCACTTTTCGTGGGCCTTTGAAATCCTTAGGCAGGCGCACGTTGCGCAACGATGGGACGAGACACGGTACCCCCAAAGAGCTAGAGGTAACCCCTGGCTCCACCGATGTGGTTGGTCGAACCGGAGTAACTTGGCGGGCCTCATGCTGTGCTGCTAACTCGGCTTCCCGACGAGCTCTAGCGCGATCCACCACATCCTGAGCATCACCACCACCACCCGCCGGGTTATGGCCACGGAGCGGATCACGGTTACGCGCATTGCTTGATACAGCCGGTTCATCCATACGCCTGCTGTAGCTCCCGCTTGGGCGGGAAGTAGAATGGATCCTCTCGCGACTATATGAATAGGCCTGCTGCTGAACCAAAGCTGTCTGAAGAAGCTCCCTAGCCCATCGCGTCTCGACTGCCACCGGAGACTCGCCTTCGATCGGAAGGGTCGCCAGCCGTGAAGCGGCAGCCACAATGTTGTCCATCGGGTTAGAGTAATGACCTGGTGGTGTTGGGACATGCCGTGGCGAAACGTGATTCTGGCGAGGCGGATCCACCAAACGTGGCTGAACCGGCGCCCTCATTCCAGGTGCCTCCGCCCGGTTTACCATCGACAGATTACTGGACCCCGCTCCTGGGGTGTCAAAGAGGTTCCTGGCCTCATAAACCGGTGGCAAGCGAGATTGGTACCTCCTCTTCAGGACATCATTTGACGCGCTCTGATCCAGCATAACCAGTAAGCCTGTACATCCAATGCGACCCATTCTGCAGCCATCCTGGTATCCTCAGCTGCCAAGTCGGCTTTGGCCTAGGCGATCTGATCCTTCACCTTCGTGATTTCCGCATTATGTGCATCTTCATCCGCCGGGTTAACTTCGCCATCAGCGTTGCCAAAGCGTCAAATAAAATAGATAGAACCTGAGCCGGCGGTCGCACAGGGCCTCCTGCCCCGGCCGCTGTCGCTGCTGCCGATCAGGAAATCATCGCTGCTGCGGTCGAAGAGTGGAGTGCTGGTTGTGTACCGGCCATGAAGATTGCAGCTCGGTTTGGCAGATCAAAGGGGTCCGGAAAACTGTCGCCATCGGAATAGCCCCCAATCCGGCCATCTTGCAACTGATATAATGACTCGGTCTCTCCGGTTGATGACTCGTCGCCGGAATAAACGACGGTTTCACCACCAGATTCCGATCTGTCCTCAGATTCCCCTCCGTGGATGACTCCCACGAAGGCACGCTTCATGACAGGCTTAACCCGGGCAGATCTCGCACGCTGAGCCGTTTCGATGAGGTCGGTGCAGATATCCGGCTCAGGGCCCGGTTCGCCGATCTTGCCAATGAAGACGTGTATGCCACCAAAGGGGACCCGATAACCGTACTCGATTGAGCCAGCCTCGGGGCCCCAGCCTGCATCGTCGATGTAGAGCTTGCCACGACGACTCTTGGTCATCTGGCCCACAGCGTAGCCCTTGAGTCCTTCGAAGCTGCCCTCTAAGAACTTGAAACCATCGTGCGATAGCCCCACGGTGTGCGCCAACTGTCGTGGTTTTGTCACGGCAGATGTCCCAAGGAAAGGACTTAATCGCGCGGGTTAGCTTAAAGGGGTTAAAGCAGACAAGGGACACAGAGAGTTTATACTGGTTCGGCCCCTTGCGGTGAAGGTAAAAGCCTAATCCAGTTGTTGTCGAATTGCTAGGGTTTCGATGACCAGGGAGCGAATACGCTTTGCCTGAGTCTCGAGTTGTTGTCTGTTGTCCTCAAACCGCCGTCGGGTCGTCCCCTTATATACACGGGTTGACGCCCGTCGGTTTACAGAATCCCGAGGCCGGCTCATAGACGTGTCCGGCTCGGTCTCTGCTCTTCCTCTCTTACAACAAATGTTTACATACTAATGCCGGTTTATGTCTACAGGCCTTAAACTGGCTTTTGGGCCCTGGGCCTTCATAAAGCGTCACCATCTTTGTCTTCATGGGCTTCAGATACAGTGAACCATTATGGGGCTAACCCGGTCTTTCCTGGCCGGTTTACGCCCAGTAGTAATATCCCCAACAGTTACCTTGCCGTTTTTATAATTTCAGATTACAAAACCCATATCTACTATCCATATTACACTTGTATCACCATCTCTTCGCCAAACTAGTGCACCTATACAATTTGCCATTGTATTGGGTGTGTTGGGGACACAAGAGATTTCTTGTATTTGGTTGCAGGGTCGTTTGAGAGAGACCATCTTCATCCTACACCTCCTACAGATTGATAAACCTTAGGTCATCCACTTGAGGGAAAATTGCTACTGTCCTACAAAACTCTGCGCTTGGAGGCCCAACATGTGTCTACAAGAATAAAGTTGCATAGTAGACATCAAGCTCCTTTCTCGTGTCATTGCCGGGGAGGTGAGTGCTTGAAAGTATATCTTTAGATCTTGCAATTGAATCTTTTAGTTTCTTGTTTTATCACTAGTTTGGTTCATAATAGAAAACTACATAAAAAATGGAATTGAGGTTGCATCATATTATTGATCATCTTTATGATATCTTTCTTGAAAATGATGGATCGGAAAGTTGTGCTCAATTGTTAGAAGAAGAAGTTAATAAAATGTTTGGCACAAAATATTTGAATGATGAGCATGATTGCAATGTTGTTAGTATGTGTCGGATTTCGGGTTCCGGCAAAACCCTTGAGGTTCGAACACTAGGGTGCGCACGAAGATCTCTCTCTCCCTCGATGGCTCGCTCGCTCAAGGATCTCACGGCCTAGCTCGACGAACTCAAAGAACAGAGGGACACAAGATTTATACAGGTTCGGGCCACCGTTGTGGTGTAATACCCTACTCCAGTGTGGTGTGGTGGATTGCCTCTCGGGCTGAGGATGAACAGTTACAAGGGAAGAACAGCCTCCTGAGGAGAGGTGTTCTTGTGCTTGGTGGGTATGAGGATGGAGTGGAGCCAGTCCCAGATGAGTTGCCCCCTAGTGTGGTGGCTAGTCGTATTTATAGAGGCCCCGGTCCTCTTCCCAAATATTGAGCGGGAAGGGATCCCGCAATGGCCAAGTTTGACGGGGGACAGCTAGTACAGCTTATCCTGACAAAAGTAGTCTTCGCCTGCCAAAAGGCTCTGGTGGTGACGCCGTCTTGGGCTCCACGGTGACCTATGTCCTGCCGTCCTGCTGGTCTTGGTCTCATTGCATCGATATAGAAACCTTTGCCTGATGCCTCGGGACTCCTCGCCTGCGCTTGCCTCCTTAGCACCAAAGAGGAAATGAGTACACTGTGCGTGCTGGCGCCCGCCTGGTCTTGGTCGTCATGGCTTACGTCATTGGAACCTCGCGAGGTTCCCTAGCCTTGATCTCTCCGCCCCTCGCGAGCCAGCCTGATGAGGCCGCCCCTGAGGAGGTCTTGTGTCGTCTGCCTCACGAGGCTTGGCCCCTCACGAGGGTCTTGGGTGCTTGCTGGTGAGATGGACCGTACGGGCCCGCTGGTGGAGCCACGCCGTGGGCCGCAGGCAGGCAAGTCTGGGGACCCCTGTTCCCAGAACGCTGACAGTAGCCCCCGGGCCCAAGGCGCGCTCGGACTTGGCTTCGAGGCGAAGCCAAGGGGCAAGTGCGAAGCGTCGCAGGCCCCAACAGCCTGCGGGCCTGCTTGACGCGTGGCAATGGACTGGACGTGGGCGTCTCCACTTCCCCACGCTGCCTCGGCAACTGCTTGACTGACAAAAGACTGTCATGGGCAACACTCGCGTTCATTGCTTTCCTTCGTCTTGCTCCAGATCCCCTTTCTCGCTCCTCACTTCTGAAACCTCCAGATCTGTTCTAATTCACCTCCGCGCTAGCGACCAATGGTGCCCTGAAAGACCAAGGCCGCATCACCGCCCGCCTGGTACGAGCCGGCTCTGGAAGCCCCCAACGTCTCGGAGAGGAACCTCGACGCCACGCGCCTGTTGACAGCGAGGGAGAACAACGAGAGGGGGAGGACCGAGCTCCGGGCCAGCTCCGCCGAACCTGAGCCCGAGGGTAGCACCTTCTACCCCTTCTTCATGAGCAGCGTCGCCGCGGGGCTGGTTCCCCCCTTCTCCGACTTCTTCTACGCCGTCCTCAGCTATTACAGGCTGTAGGCCCTTCATCTTCACCCCGACTCTGTTCTTCTCCTGTCGATCTTTGCCTTCTACTGTGAGGCATACGTTGGGGTGATGTCGTCCGTGGCTCTGTTGCGCCACTTCTTCTTCCTCCAGATCAAGGACGGCCATACCTCAGGATGTGCCAACTTCGTCGCAGCCGGCAAGGCCAACGCGATCTCGAAGGCCGGGAAGAAGGCCGAGGGCTTCAGGAGCAAGTGGGTCATGGTGGTCATGCGCGAAGCTCACTGATGACCGGGCAAAACTGGTGCTAGAGAAGATGACTGCCGACCTGAAGCCGGGCAACGCGAAGGCGGCGAAGCTGACGGGGGCCATGCTTTTGAGGGAGTTCCTGATGTTGCGTGTGGCTCTACTCCAGGCGCGCTCACTCCCCTTGTGGATGCTTGGGGGCGAAGAAGATAAGCTCCGACTGAGCTCAGAGGCCTTGTCCGATGAAGAGCTAGCTGTGGTTCTTCGTCTCCTGGTTGGGGACGACCAGGAGTACCCGTCGAGTGCCTTCGTTCCCTTGTTCCTTCGCAAGGACAGGGCGCAGGTCGCGGCCGCCATGCCCACATTTGATGGGCGCGGGCTGGTGCCGCCGGCGCCCCCTGGGCCCCGGTGGCGACGGCGCCGGTGGTCGTGTCTTCTAGCGTGTCCCACAATAGGGGAGAGGAGGAGGAGGATGAGGAGCGCGACTCGGAGGCGACCCGCGAGGAGACTGGGGACACCTCTCCCCCACGCAAGGCCGACATCCTCCGCTCCTTTCCCGATGATGACGATGAAGCTGACACCCGGCTGGAGAGAGGAGAACCACCCGCGGCTGGGGTTCTCACGAGGTCCAGTGCCAGCCCCCAGAAGGGGTCGCCGACTGCGGTCCCCACGAGGGGCAGGTCGGCGCTGATCTCCCGAGACAGCGCTCCAGCTTCGGCGCTACCTGGAACTGCTTCCGGCCCATCTGCCGCTCGTGCCTCCGCCTTGGAGCTCGCGCGCTCGTGCCTCCGAGGTTCTCAGGCTTCAAGCTTAAGACTCAGAGGGACTACGCCGCGTTGGATCAGTAAGTGTTCTTGTCTTGACTAGTTCCTGCTTCCACAACTGATTCTTGACGCTTAATCGTTGCGCACTTAGGCTGGCACCCGCGGCGTGCGCATTTAGGCCGGCACCCGCGGCGAAGAAGAGGAAGGAGGAAGCGGTGGTGCTGGTCGGGACCAACTCGCCTGTTGCAGCTGCATCTCCTTCCGTGGGGAGGGACGGTGATGGTGCTCGCGCTTCTCCAAGTCATTCGCCCTCGCGAGGCTTGGAAGAACGCCCTCAGGAGGAGGGCACCCCTGCGGCCCTGCTAGCTCCGGAGGTGCCAACATCCGGCTCGGCTGCTGGGGTCTCCAAAGCTCCGGAGCTCCCTGCCTCCCAGGCCATGCTGACGATGTTGCCTCTCCCTTCTTCTGCCGCTCTGCCGGCCCCAGATCCTTCCGCCTTTGCCGACATCCCGAAACACGCCCTCTCTGTGCTGACCCTGCTGCAGGAGGATCTTCAAGGTGCCGACTGTCGCCTGGTGGTCGGGCGTCTGGAGCTGGTCTCTGGCTGGCTTCACTCCGACGCAGCCGTCCAGCTGGCACTGAGCCAGGTCGCGGTGGACTCTTAGAAGGACAAGAAGGCCACCGCCCAAGCTGCGACGGCCCGCGAGGCGGCACTGAAGGATGCTGAAGCCGCCCAATACCGCTGCCAGTCGCTGGAGACCGAGCTAGAGACCATGCAGAGGGAGCATGCAGACGAAGCCCGAGGCCGCATGGCGGAGGAGGAGAAGATGAAGGCCCGAGAAGATGCCGTCAGGAATCGCGACGCCAAACTGGAGCAGCAGGCGAAGGCGCAGGCTATGGAGCGCAGCAAGCTGGAGGAGTCCAAGCAAGCGCTAAAGGCGGAGAAGGCCGAGCTTGAAGCCGAGGCGAAGGTCCTGGCTGAGGACCACGTGGCCTTCAAGCTCCCTGACGAGAGGGCTCGCGCGGCGCTGCGGTCGCTCTACGAGAAGGGTTTGAAGGATCTGCTAGCCGCCGACGACGAGGGCCCTACCCAGCTGCTTCCTTATGTGGTCGATGCGCTTGAGGAAGTCGTGAGCGGTATTGGCCCCATGGCAGAAGAAGAAGCCCGCGTTCTTTCCTCTACCGCGTTGACACGCGTCTTCAGCCACCTCCAACCTTGACGAGCTGCTAGAGCCTGTGGACGACGGGCGCTGCGCAGCTGCTGCCGAAGCCATGAAGGGCCAGGTGGAGGCCCTGCTGAAGAAGTTCCGCGCCTTCAGTCTCGCGCTTCCGCCTGGCGGTGCCATCGAACTTGCAACTCCAACGGGTGGTGCAGGCGAGGGCAACGCGACTGTGGAAGTAGCATCCCCTGCAGGTGACGGTGGCGCCCGCGAATGACGAGGTGACTTGCTGGCGGCTCCTTTCCTGTTTAGTTCCTGCAATATGCACCATGCCTCGTGGAGGCGTTTAAACTTGCGTTTAGTACTGGGAGAATAATATGTCTTGTAGTATTTGCTTGAGATTTTGCGATTTCCTTCCTATTTGCTTTAAGTTCTACGTTGGCAGAGCCCGACCCCGCGCATACCTCAGCCGCCGCTGACTCGACCGGAAACCAGGACGAGGCCAGGGGGTGAGGGGCTACGTGGCCAGTTAGGCTCCTGAGTCGCGATTCTCAGGAGACCCCCTTGACGTGCAAACAGCTTATAGAAAGGAGATGCAGGAATAGGCCTTAGTGTTCTACGTCGGTAGGGCCCGACCCCGCGCATACCTCAGCCGCCGCTGACTCGACCGGAAACCAGGACGAGACTAGGGAGTGAGGGGCTACGTGGCCAGTTAGGCTCCTGAGTCGCGATGCTCAGGAGTCCCCTTGACGTTCAAACGACCTTTAAGAAGGAAATGCAAGAGCAGGCCTTAGCGTTCTGCATCGGCAGGGCCCGACCCTGCGCGTACCTCGGCCGCCGCTGACTCGACCGGAAACCAGGACGAGACCAGGGAGTGAGGGGCTACGTGACCAGTTAGGCCCTTGGGTCGCGATGCCGAAGGTTCCCCCTTGACGTACGAACAAACCTCATACCTCTCCTCGTTGGGCTTTTGTTCGGGAGGGTCATGCGACGACCAGGTCCAAGGGACCTGGCGGGGAGTACGCCAGGCGTGACCTGAGCGCAGCCCCCGTGCCCAGCCCCCTCGCGCTACCCTCCCGATGGGAAAGCAGCGCGGTGAGGCTAGACACTGAGCTCAAGGGCTCCCTGAGGTTGATACGGCCATGGGGCCACCCTCAGTTGTTTATCACCAGCGCGAAGCATAGCGCTTCCGCACTTGCACGGGCATAGCCGCTCCTCGGCAGTGTCGACTGCCAGCGCGGAGCATGGTGCTTCCACTGGCACATGGGAGGGGACTCCCTACTGCGGAGAGCCCCCGGGGCGTGTGCAACCCCGCCCTGACACGTGGCTTGCACGGCAGGGCTAGACGAGGTGTGTCTGGGCACTCGTGAGCCAGCGCGGGACTCACGAGGCCCTACCTCAAGGCGGGTTGCGCCTGGTCTTGGTTCTTGTTAACTGCGGTGGTCCTGCGAGATGGTTAGGCAACCTGCGCCGAATGAATCTCCTGAGGTTATCGCATGAGAAGGCCAAGCACCAGCGACCCCAGAAGGTGACGTGAACGGGGCCGGCCCGCCAGACAGAGCTCAGCCACTGCATTTATCGACGCTGCAGGGACAATGTCACGCCCAATATGCGATGCTATCCTAAAGAGACTAGAAGGTCCCACCAAGGATAGAACCGCATATTGATACGCTTTTGCAAGGTGGATACCATTATATCAACATTACATAATAGATGGGGATACATACAAGGCATACAAATGCCAGAAGAATACATCAATACATCATACATAAGATCAACATCCGACTACGGATGAAACACAAACAGAAGCTCAAACGACATCCACCCTGCTAGCCCAGGCTGCCGACCAGGAACCTATCCCTCGAACAAGAAGAAGCGGAACAAGAACTCCAAAACAATAAACATCGCTCTCGCGTCATGATCGTCGCATAACCTGTACCTGCAACTGGTGTTGTAGTAATCTGTGAGCCACGAGGACTCAGCAATCCCATTACCATGGGTATCAAGACTAGCAAAGCTTAAAGGGTAGGGAAGGGGTAAAGTGGTGAGGTTGCAGCAGCGACTAAGCAAGTATGACGGCTAACTTACGAATACCAGAGTAAGATGAGAAGCTACTCAAACGGTCGCAAACTAGAAATGATCAAGAAGTGATCCTGTACTACTTACATTCACACATAACCCAAACGGTGTTCACTTCCTGGACTCCTCCGAAAAGAGACCATCACGGTTACACAACGCGGTTGGTGTATTTTAATTGAGTGAACTTCAAGTCTTCTACAACCGGATATTAACAAATTCCCATCTGCCACATAACCGCGGGCACGGCTTTCAAAAGATAATACCCTGCAGGGGTGTCCCAACTTAGCCCATTATAAGCTCACGATCCGCGGAGACAATCCTCCATCACGGGACACCCGATCAGACTCGGAATCCCGGTGCACAAGACATTTCGACAATGGTAAAACAAAACCAGTAAGACCGCCCGAATGTGCTAACAAATCCCGATAGGAGCTGCACATATCTCGTTCTCAGGGCACACCGGATGAGCGAGACGTCGTGTTCGCATAGACCCTGGTTGCCCAGGGGGCGCCGGACATCGCTCGGTTTGGACCAGCATTCAGAGGAGCACTGGCCCGGGGGGGCTAAAATAAAGATGACCCTCGGGAGCGCGACTCCCTAGGGAAAGAATATAGGTAGTGGGTAGGCAAATGTAAGACCAATGTTGGGCCTTGCTGGAGGAGTTTTATTCAATGCGAAACGTCAAGAGGGTCCCATACCCCTCATCTTGTTAGGTACGCAAAATCAAGGAACATAACACCGGTATGACGGAAACTAGAGCGGCACGAGTGGAACAAAACACCAGGCATAAGGCCGAGCCTTCCACCCTTTACCAAGTATATAGATACATTAATTAAATTAAGAGATATTGTGATATCCCAAGATATCCATGAAATCCATGTCCCAACATGGAACAACCTGCAACTGCACCTGCAACTAGCAACGCTCTAAGAGGGGGGCTGAGCAAAGCGGTAACATAGCCAAACAATGGTTTGCTAGGAAGGGTGACAAAAGTTAGAGGCTTTCATGGCAATTTGGGAGGCTTGATAAACTAGTGGTAGGTAGCGCGATATAGCGATAACATCGAGACAACTAGCATAGCAATGATAGTAATGAGATCCAAGGTGACGGTCATCTTGCCTGAAATCCCGCTAGGAAGAAGAACGAGTCCATGAAGAAGATGAAGCCACGAAGACGAACCAAGCGTAGACGAACGAATCCTCACGATCGCAACGAAACGGGAACTATCAAGAAGAAGCACAACCGGAAAGAAGAAAACAACATGGTAAACACACAACACATAACAAGACATGATGCTCAACCAAGTATGATGCATGACAAGGCTATATGAGGCTACTCATGGCAAGAGATGATGCATACAAGAACAACACATCAAAGCCAGTTTAAATGAGGCCGGAAACAACATAGAACAATTCTGGTAAGTCCCCATATGCAAATTTCAAAATTGGTCCAGATCTCATTCGAACACAATGTTGAAGTTGTTAAACATTAATTTAAGATGCATCAAGATGATTTACACGGTTTTCTAGTCAAGTTACATATAAAGTTCGTTTAATTCGGAGCTACGGCCTAGAAGATATGAGCAAAACAAGTTGAACATGGCATTGATGCAAAATGGATACAAACATCAAGCAAACACACTCAAAACATGAATGCAGCAAGGTAACATGAAACAAGTTTACAGGACAAGCTGTCCAAAACAGCAACTAGGCATCTAGCAAGCATCTAAACAATATGCTACAACACCTCAACATGAAAAGTAAAGGCGTGGACATGATGTACAGGTAAAGCATGACAAAACATGAACACTGAGGTATCTCCAGAAATCACTAGAACATGCTCAAAAGGACATGACAAGATTGCAAATAAATACAGTTCACAGACTTAGCAGAAATCACTGGACATGGCAGAGATAACATCAGGTTGCAATGTTTAGAGCTATCAAACAACATGTTACGGAAATCATGGCAAACTTGAGCATGTCATGCTAGTACTAAATGCACTAAACAAAACTCCCTTACTTAACTTATTCCAAAGATCAACGGAAAAGATGGTAGCATCCATGCAAACATGGCAAATGATATGACAGATTCAGACTGAAAATAACAGTACATGGCAGGAACAATGATAAGTAGGCATTTGGTGAGCTTGTAGCACTCACCACAAGGCAATTCATGGCATGTGAAGTCAACCAACAGTAATATGACATATTTATGAAGCTAAGCATGGCAATAAAAAGTTCATAGGGTGCATGGATCACTAGCAAAACACATAGCAAAACTGAACTTAATGGTAACAGGCTGACAGCAATATTATTTAACAAGTTTGGAGCATGATAAAAACAAGCTACAACAATCCATAATTGCAACAAAGTGCATGGATGGATAGAGAATAACATGTATACCAAAACATCCTTAGTGAACATCTCCAGATTATCCATGGATTCACTTGTAGCAGCAGGTTTACATAGCATCACAATGTAACAGGAAAAATGACTGCAAAGTCTGAAAACAGCAACATCATGGATCCTATTTTGCATGCTTGTGCTAGTCACCACAGAGCTCCTAAAAATACAAGACTTGCACCACTGTAAATATGGCATGATGGAGCTCAAAACACATGAAGATATCAAGCACATATGATGCACACACAAAATGCAACAAAAATGACAAATTGGCAAGTTCTGTTAAACTACAGCAGACAACATCATATAGCACTTTTGCAACGATGATTAGGGCATCAAGATGAACACAAACAAGCATGTCACAGTACAACAATATGAATAGCATCACATAATAAACATTTCGATATATCATGCACGCAAAACGGAGCAATATGCATGAAATTATGATGGGTCAAACATGCACACATGAATTTTGAAACTCAGGGAATTGGCAGTTTTTTTCACCTCGCGAAAGAAAAACTGGCAGGTCGGGGTTGGCTCATTCTCTCGTAGAGAACTGCGGGCATGGAAGTCAACGCCGGCGGGGTGGAGGCGTGTGACTCCGGCGAGGGTCGGGAGGCTGGGAATGGGTGGATCCGGGCATGGGGACCTCGGATCCGGCCGCGGTGGTCGACGGCGGCACCCGGGCGCGGAGATCCATGACGGACATGGAGGGGGCGGTTCCCTGTAGACAACAAGAGAGAGAGATCGTGAGGGAGAGCGAGAGCAGAGGAGGGAAAGGGAAGGGAGAGGGACGGGGCCCGGCCTGCTGGAGGTCTCCGGCGAGATCCCGGCGGAGCTCCCGCGAGCGGCAGCGGGGCTGGATCGGGAGGCGAAGCAGGCGCGCTCGGGCGCGCAGTCGGCGGTGGAGCACGGCGAAGGGCAGCGGTGCGGGGCCTGGCGGCGGAGCCAGATGGTCTCGCGCGGGCCCGATCCGGGCCCGGCGGGCCACGGCGGCGCGGGACACGTGGCACGACGCGACTGGACGGGGCGGCGGCGCGGACATGTCCGGCGGTGGGAGGATGTGTCCGGCGACGCGGGGAGAGACTAGGCTAGGGTTCATCCGCGAATTTCGGGGGGAGGGACTCATTTATAGGTAGAGGGAGCTAGGAGAGTCCAAATGAGGAGCGGTTTTCGCCCACACGATCACGATCCAACGACCGAGAGCATGGAGGGGGTTTGGATGGGCTAATGGGCTGTGAAGAAGGGGGGCTGGGCTTCAAAGAGAGAGAGGTTTCGGGGTTACACGGTTAACCGTTGGGGCGCCAAACGACCTCCAAATGGAACGAAAATTGACAGACGGTCTACCTACTCTAGAACAACACCGCGCGCTAAGTTTCATCCCATTCCGAGAACATCTTTATGCCACTCACGAAACGAGGTCTGAGAGGTGCAACGGGTGCGTGTGGGAGCGTCGGATCGCCAAACGGATAAACGGGGAAAAGACCGGATGCAAGTTTTGAAAATATGCATAAGCAATGCGCATGATGACATGGCAAAATGCAACACGCAAGCAAAAGACATGGCAAAGATGGCGAATAACTGGAAGACACCTGGCGCATCGAATTCAGGGCGTTACAGACGGGCCCGAGCACAGACGCCGTGCCTAGCCTTCTTTTGCGAAAGATCATGAAGAAAGACGGTCGGCGCGTAGCTTCCGTGGTGGGTGATAATCAAGCAGGTGATAATCATAGATAGATCATGCATGAAAAGCGAACTAGCTTAGGTAAATGCAAGAACAATACATGCCACTGGGTCGGACCCGAGCAGCCTAGGAATGATGCAGCCCGAGGGGCGCTCCCAGCAGAGTATGCTAAAGACGCGAAATGATACATGCCGCAGGGACTGGCCCATGCGGCCTGGGAATGATGCAACCCGAGGGGCGCTCCCAGCTAAATGAACTTGGAAAATGTCACCTTGTTTAGTTGTCGAATAGATGTCAGGGCAGCTGAAGATCTGTGGTGAAGGGGTCGCTCCTCATGAGCCTCCGGGACCCTGAGCCTCGGGAGGCCCTGGAGGTCCAGGCGGTTCCTTGAGGACCGTCTCCATCTCTGCCAGGACTGCGTGGTGCCTGGCCTCCTGAGCCGCCAGGGGCCACGCTCGGTAGGCCTAACGGCATGCGAACATAGCTATGAGGTGGGCCCTCGCAGCGTCCCACGCGCGAAGGCCAGAAACGCTCCTGAGACGCAGCCCGGTTGAGCCCTGGGATGTCGATGCAGACGCACAGCCTGCCATCCTCTCCTGGATGGGGGGCCGTGCCAGGTGGGTGGCGATCGCCGCGCATGGCCCTCGCATCCTGCAGCTCTTGAGTGGTCTTGTTGATGAACTCCTAAGCACCGAGCACTCCTTGCTTGGTGCCCTCCTGGAAACGTGCCGCAAAGCACGCCTCCACGTGGTGCCCAAGCGCTGCCCTCGTGACGTTGGCGAGGTCTGAGGCCCTCCAGAAGAGAGCCCCCGAGCCTTGCCCGAGGAGGGCATTGGGCGCGCCTTCCTATGCGCGAGAGGGAGGCACCCCATCCATGGGCGCTGGTCCTGAGGTGGTGCCGCTGGAGACGCCGCTCTCCTGAGGCCCTGCATGGAGCAGGGGCTTCTTCTTCCTGGGGACGGCCTCAGGAGGGTACAGGATTCCTTCGTTGTCTGGGTCCTCGACCGCCGCGGCTTGGTAAGCGCGCTCGAGTGAGCACACCGCATCCTTCTCTTCGCAGAGGACTGTGATGATTTCGCCGCTTCCTAGCATCTTGAGGACGTTGTATCCGTGATGGGTTGCCGCCATGAACTTGGCCAGGGCCGGTTACCCAAGGATGGCGTTGTATAGAAGACGAATGTGGGCGACGTCGAAGTCGATGAGCTCGGTGCGGTAGTTGTTGCGTTGGACGAAGGTGACCTGAAGGCGGATCTTGCCGGTTGGGGTGGTGGAGCCATCAGTCACTCCTGAGAAAGGCTTGGTAGGCTGTAGCTGATCATATGGCACTTGGAGGTTGTCAAATGTCTTGACGGAGAGGACATTGAGTCCCGCGCCGCCGTCGACGAGGGTCTTGGTGACTTGAACGTTACTGATGACGGGCGAACAGAGCATCGGGAGGGCGCCGGCAGTTGCCGCGTACTTGAGCTGGTCAGCTGAGCTGAAGGTGATGGCGCATTTGGACCACCTGAGCCGGCGCGTGGTTTTGAGCCTGGGAAGGGCCGCGTTCACCTCACGAGCAAACTGCTTGAAGAGACGCTGAGAGGCTGGGGCTTGCGCACCGCCCGAGATGCAGGCAATGGCGCGAGGCTCCTGGAAGCCCCCAGCCCCCTTGTCCTGGTCGTCATTCCTTCTTGGTGGTGGCGGTAGAGGAGGAACCTGAGGGTGGTCCTCACGATGCTGATCCCTCCAAATGCCCTCGCGAGGTTGGTCGTGCCAGCGGTCCTCGCGAGGCTGGTCGTGCCACTCCTGGTGCGGGGCGCGATCGTCCAGCGTCGTCCGCCTTGTCCTCCCCCTCGGCCGTAGCCCCGGTCATTGCGCTCGGGGCGTCGACCGAAGTGTCCATCTCGAATGGCCCTGAGCTCTTGACAGTCGCTGGTGTTGTGGCTGTGCACGTTGTGGAAGGCGCAGAACGGACGGCTGCTCCTGGACGACTCTGGGTGGTCGTGGCCACGCTTCATGTCCGGCTCGGCCGCGAGCACGGCCGCGCCCTTGAGTTTCACGTCCTTGACCTTGGCCTTCTTGTCTTCTGGTTCCGCCGCTGGGAGCTCGACGAGGGAGAGACGCCCTTCCTCGGCCCTCGCGCACTTGGTCGCCAGGTTGAACAGCTCTAGAGAGTGCACAGGTCTTCATGGATGGTGAGCTCCTCCTTCATCTTGACATCGCGGGCGCGGTCAAAAAACGCGGAGATGATGGCCTCGTCCGTCACCTTGGGGATCTTGAGGCGGGCGCAGTTGAAGCGCTGGATGTATTTCTGCACGGTTTTTCCAGGCTGCTGCTTGATGCGACGCAGGTCACCCGCGGCCGAAGGGCGGTCGCGAGTGCCCTGAAAGTTGGCGACGAAGCGGTAGCGCATCTCGCCCCAGGAATAGAATCTTTTAGTTTCTTGTTTTATCACTAGTTCGGTTCATAAAAGAAAACTACATAAAAAATGGAATTGAGGTTGCATCATATAATTGATCATCTTTATGATATCTTTCTTGAAAATGATGGATCGGAAAGTTGTGCTCAATTGTTAGAAGAAGAAGTTAATAAAATGTTTGGCACAAAATATTTGAATGATGAGCATGATTGCAATGTTGTTTGTATGTGTCGGATTTCGGGTTCCGGCAAAACCCTTGAGGTTCGAACACTGGGGTGCGCACGAAGATCTCTCTCTCCCTCGTTGGCTCGCTCGCTCAAGGATCTCACGGCGTTGCTCGACGAACTCAAAGAACAGAGGGATACAAGATTTATACTGGTTCGGCCCACCGTTGTGGTGTAATACCCTACTCCAGTGTGGTGTGGTGGATTGCCTCTCGGGCTGAGGATGAACAGTTACAAGGGAAGAATAGCCTCCTGAGGAGTGGTGTTCTTGTGCTTGGTGGGTGTGAGGATGGAGTGGATACAGTCCCAGATGCATTGCCTCCTACTATGGTGGCTAGTCCTATTTATAGAGGCCCTGGTCCTCTTCCCAAATATTGAGCGGGAAGGGATCCCACAACGGCCAAGTTTGAAGGGGGCAGCTAGTACAGCTTATCCTGACAAAAGTAGTGTTCGCCTGCCAAAGGCTCTGGTGGTGATGCCGTCTTGGGCTCCACTGTGACCTCCGTCCTGCCGTCCTGCTGGTCTTGGTCTCGTTGCACCGATATGGAAACCTTTGCCTGATGCCTCGGGACTCCTCGCCTGCGCTTGCCTCCTTAGCACCAAAGAGGAAACGAGGACACTGTGCGCGCTGGCGCCCGCCTGGCGCCCACCTGGTCTTGGTCGTCATGGCTTACGAGATTGAAACCTCGCGAGGTTCCCTAGCCTTGATCTCTCCTCCCCTCGCGAGCCAGCCTGATGAGGCCGCCCTTGAGGAGGTCTTGTGTCATCCGCCTTGCGAGGCTTGGCCCCTCGCGAGGGTCTTGGGTGCTTGCTAGTGAAGATGGGCCGTACGGGCCCGCTGGTGGAGCCACGCCGCAGGCCGCAGGCAGGCAAGTCTAGGGACCCCCGTTCCTAGAACACCGACAGTATGAATTCTTTGAATATCCAAAATGCTAATGATGATTGCACAAGTCATGATCAAAATGTTTCTTATAAGCATGCCACTTTTTGTGGAGTGAATTGGGAGTGCCTTTGCACACCAAAAAGGGAAGATAGATTTTGTAAGAAGCATAAATATTGAGAAACGAAATATTTGCAAGAGAGGCTAGATGATTGTGCTGAAAGACTTAATTTTTTTTCCATCCTTGTGAACTTTGCAATGAACGTGGTTATTTAAATCTTCAATGCAGATTCTTTCATGAACAAATAGTGTCCAAAAATTGTGATAACTTGATTACCCTTGAGCATCATAAAGAGCTTAGTCTTCTTTTGGGTTACGAAGAAATGAAACGTATAACTAAGGGTATTCCAAAATTTAATGTTGAGAGGTTTTTGATTTTGATCTAGAAGAAATTTATATGTTTTGAGCGGTAAATTGCATTGAGAATCCTTATATTGCCAACTATCTAAAGAAAAGAAAACAAATAGATATGAAGAGAGTACTAATGAAAGGGAAAATATTTCCCAATACCCTCCTAGTGTTTATTATGATGAATCAGGTAACGAGAGGGAGGTTCCTATCCAATCAATCTCTTCAAAAAGAAGCTTGAAAAAATTAATTGAACCCAAACATGATGTGGTGAAGAAGAAGAAAAGAAGAAAGAGTAGAGTTAAAAAGGTATCTCTTCCAAATAATGTTGCTCCTATCACTATTGTGCCTCATAAAAGTGAATCAAATATGTTGATGGAGGATGATGATATTGAGTATGATTTTGTTATACCTATTGCTTGTTGTGATGAATATGATTGGGAAGATAATGATACTTCTTATAATCCTGGAAATCTTTTTTGTTCTTGCTTGCAAGAATATGATAATAATGTTTGCTATACTATTGGTGCCATTCATGCTATTGATAAGAATAATTGTGATGATATGCAAAACCACAAGCTTGGGGATGCTATTTTTGATGAGTATGACATGTTTGAAGATTTATTTGCTGGAAATAATGCTTACCCTAAGCTTGGGGATGCTTTGCATATTGAATATGATCCTTTGATTCCTTCTACTTTTGATAAGAAAATTTATTACGATGATAGCATGCCTCATATTTATGATAATTACAATGATGAAAGTGGGTTTGGAAGAGTGTCAACTCTAGGTAGTAGTGATCCCACTATTTCGGAGGGTGTTGAATCTTATTACAATATTGATGAAAGTGGATTTGGAGAGGTCATGACTTTATTTAGTGATACATCCACTATTTTATAAGAGGTTTCAATTGACTATGACAATAAAGTTGCTATCTATGATGATTATTATGATGACATGTATGCCATAAAGAGTAATAAATCTTCTATGCTTGTGCATCATGAAAAGAATGTTGTATGTGATAGTTATATTGTTGAATCCATTCATGATGCCTCTAAAAATTATTATGAGAGAGGAACTTATGCTCTTACATATCTCAAAAATATCAAGTTTCTTCTCTATGAGTTGATTGTTTTCAAGTTGCACTTGTTTTGCCTTCCTATGCTAGTTGATTCTTGCCCCCGTAAGTTGTTTGCTCACAAAATCCCTATGCATAGGAAGTGGGTTATACCTAAATGTGCTAGTCATATGCTTCATGATGCTCTTGTTATGTTTCAATTCATATCTTTTATGCGAGCATTATTGAAATCATCATGCCTAGCTTAAAAGGCATTAAAGAAAAGCGCTTGTTGGGAGACAACCCACAACCTTTTACTTACTGTTTTTGTGTGTTCACATGATTGAGCTACTGTAGTAATCATTTTTATTGCTTTTGTTTCAATAAAGTGCCAAGTAAAGCCTGTAGGATCTCCTTGGGTGATAGTAGTTTGATCTTGCTGAAAAACAGAAACTTTTGCACTCACGAAAATAATTTTCATAAATCACAGAAATGTTCTTTTGCTCTGTTTCTTTTTGCATAAGATTAATATACAATTTTTTCAGGTTTTCCTAATTTTTCAGAATTTTTGGAGTAGCAGAAGTATGGTTGGAGTACAGATTACTACAGACTGTTCTGTTTTTGATAGATTCTGTTTTCAACGCATAGTTTGCTTGCTTTCTAGTTTCCATGGCTTATATTGCTCAATATAAATTATGGAAATGATATGCTACAGTAGGCATTGTGTCGAAACAATTATGAATCTTGTCTTTGACAGTACCAAAGTGAAATAGTTTGCTCTTTATCATACTAACCTATCTCACGAAGTTTCGTTAAGTTTTGTGTGATTGAAGTTTTCAAGTTTTGGGTGAGATATCGATATGAGGAGAATAAGGAGTGACAACACCCTAAGATTGGGGATGCCCAAGGGACCCCAAGGTAATATTCAAGGAAGATCCAAGCAACTAAGCTTGGGGATGCCCCAGAAGGCATCCCCTCTTTCGTCTCCAATTTTATCGGTAACCTCACTTGGAACTGTGTTTTCATTCGTCACATACTATAAGTTTTACTTGGAGCGTCAATTTATTTTGTTAGGATTTGCTTGCTGTTATTTAGAATAATGTTTTGCATCTTTCTTTTCAATAAAAATGTTAAGGATAGCCTTTACCATGCTTATTTTGCAAGTATATGAGTTGCTGTTTTAAAATAGAAAGTTTATCACTGTTGCAAAAATTTCCTAGAAAAGTCAAAATATGATAAAATGTTGAAACTTTTTGCACGGTGAGCTATGATAAATTTTCTACAGTGTGGTAAATTTTTAGAATTTTTGGAGTTAGGGAAGTATGATGACTCTTGCATTCTTTACAGACTGTAATGTTTTGGCAGATTGCTGTTATGTTTGCATATGTTTGCTTGTTTAATGATTCTATTTGAGCATAGGAGTATTGATTATGCAGAGACATTTAGTATGCAATGCTGAATAATAATTTTTGTGATTTGCTACAGTAGAGAATGATAAGGTTTTTGCATTGGTTTATACTAACTTATCTCACGAGTTCTTGTTGAGTTTTGTGTGGATGAAGCTTTTGAGATTTAGGAAAACCATGATATGAGAGGAATTAAGGAGACACAAAAGCTCAAGCTTGGGGATGCCCAAGGCATCCCAAGCCAATATTCCACAAAGTCCCAAGCATCTAAGCTTGGGGATGCCCCGGTAGGCATCCCACCTTTCTTCTTCAATGATTATCAGTTAGTATCGGTTGAACCTAAGTTTTTGCTTCTTCACATGATGCGTGTTATTCTTGGAATGTCATTTTATTTATTTTTGCTTGCTGTTTTAATAAAATACTTCGATCTGAAAGTTTTTGAATAAGAGAGAGAGTCCTCAAATAGCTACCTATTTACTTAACTACTCGCATGATCTTCACTTATATCTTTTTGGAGTAGTTTGTCATTTACTCTTGTGCTTCACTTATATCCTATGATTTAGTTGAATAAATTGAATATAATGAAGTTGAAATCATATCATGCCTAGTGGTAGCTTCACATTGGGTTTAGAAAGTGAAATATTTTGAGGCTTGACAATCACAATATTGGTCATACAAGCAATTCACAAATAATTAGTATAAGGAAGAGAACTTTCACATGCAAATACACTATCATAGAAATCTTTTGTGATTGTGAGCCCCCATCAAAATATTATATGCCAAAATTGTGTACGTTGGACAAGGAAGACAATGTAATGATTTATGTTTGCTCATATTCACATAGAAGTTATATTGTCATAGATCCTTTAACATGTGGTGCTTGCCGCCCATCTTTGCTAGCCAAAAATTCCGCACCAAGTAGAGATACTACTTGTGCATCCAAAAACCCTTAAACCCAAATCTTATTTTCAAGAGTCCACCATACCTACCTAAGGATTGAGCAAGATCCTTCAAGTAAGTTGTCATCGGTGCAATAAGGCAATAAAAATTGCTTCTAAAAGTGTTAGATCATTTAGTGTAAGAGAAAATTGAACGTTGTACGAACTTATGATGGCAAGGCAATAAACGCGACGGACTGCATAATAAAGGTTGCTATCATAAGGGGCAATATAACGTGACATTCTTTTGCACTATGGGATTGAGCATACAAACAAATAAGCGCATGGCAACCTCTGCTTCCCTCTGCGAAGGGCCTATCTTTTACTTTTCAATATTTAATTTTATGCAAAGAGTCAAAGTTTTTCTCTCTATTCCTTTATATTTTTCACTTTTGGCAAGCACCATGTGGTGAGGAAAGATCTAGGCACATATGTCCAGTTGAATATGGGTAGCATGAGTTATTATTTTTGACATCACCCTTGAGGTGAATACGTTGGGACGCAAAACAATAAGCCCCTATCTTTCTATGTGTCCGGTTGAAACGTTTTTCTCATGTGTATGTGGTGAGTGTTAGCAATCATAGAAGACTACACTACAAAAAAATACACTTCCGTGATGATACGTGTTTGTCACAGTAGGTCGCGTTTTTTGTCATGCATGTACATCCATGACAAATTTATGACAGAATCAAGATAGTCATACATGTGCTGTCATAGAAGTGTTCCATGAAATTACCAAAATTATCATCACGAAAGTGTCCACTTCCATGACGATAAATCGCGCGTCACAGAAGTGCTTTCATCAAGGGTGACCGACACGTGGCATCCACCGTAACGGAACGCCGTTAAGCTATCGGGTCGGGTTTTGGATCCGATAACCCGTTAACAGCCACGACCAATGGGGATTTTCCACGTGTAAAATCATCATTGGCTGGAGGAAACACATGTCGGCTCATCGTTGGGACAGATGTCATCCACTCATTGGATAGAAGGCGCCTATGATACGTCGACACATGGCATGGCCCATCAAGTTTAAATGGGCCAGCCCAACTAAAGGCCCACAAGATTTTGCGGACCATAATGGGCCGGCCTAGCTAAAGGCCCACGAGATTTTGCGGACCATAATGGGCTGGCCCAGCTAAAGGCCCACAAGATTTCACGGGCCATAATGGGCCGGCCCAGGCAAAGGCCAACAAGATTTTTGTGTGCCATAATGGGCCGGCCCAGGTAAAGGCCCACAAAATTCTTGCGGATCATAATGGGCCGGCCTAGCTAAAGGCCCATGAGATTTCGCCGACACTAATGGGCCGGCCTAGCTGTAGGCCCACAAGATTTTGAGGACCCTAGTAGGCCGGCCCATTAACTGGCTGCCATGTTTTGGGCCAAATGCCGGCCCATATTTGATCCGGTCCATTAATGGCCTGCCACGTTCCGGGCCTAATAATGGCCCATATGAGATCTGGCCCGTTAAAAGCCTCCCACGTTCTGGACCAAATCACGGCCCAGATCAGGTCCGACCCTTTAAGAGGCTTTGGCCTCAATTATGGCCCATATCAGATTGGGCCCGTTAACTAGACGCTATGCTTTTGGGCCCACTTGCTAAAGGCCCATTTAGTAATTCAGCCTGATATTAGTTTCGGCCTGTTAATGGCCCGTTTAACATTTCGGCCCTATATTAATTTCGTCCTGTTAAAAGCCCGTCATATAGTTGGGCCTAACTACGGCCCGGTTTGCATCCGGCCTGCTCGCAGCCGATATCTGATTGGGCCAAACAAGGACCGAGACAATTTTGGCCTGTTAAAAGCCCGTGATTTGATTCGCACAATCATGGGCCAGGGTCCATTTTGGGCTGCTGCCGGCCCATGAGCTGTTCGGCACGTTTCAGGCCCAACCTACTTCTCAGCCTCCTAAAAGCCCACTGAGTTATCTTGCGAAAAGAGGGCCGGGGGTTACTCGGCCTATTAAAGGCCCGAATCTACTAGTGGGCCAGTTTGACGAGGCCCATGATGCGGATCATACATCGTGATTGCATGACGGCCCGATTATGTACCGTAATTTTACGGTTTGGCCGGTTTACTGCGAAGACAGGATATATATACAGTAAAATAACTGCAGCATCGTGAATAAGAAAAAACCTAGACTATACAATAAAGAAATTATGGCATATTACATCCACTGGGCATCAAAGTTCGCCACTATGATAATAAAGCACAAGCAGACAGCAGATTACATACACTGGGCATCAAAGATCGCCACCAGTGCAAATAAACACGCCAACAAAATAATATACAAAACCGACAGCACTTCAATAGAGTTCAAGAAAGGTTAGCCCTGCTGGCGAGCTGCAGCGCAACCACCTGAGCAAGATGATGAGACTGCGCTTGTTCAACACTTATATCTTCCTCACTCTGAAAGATAAACAAGCAGACAGATGACAGGTTTTGCACATAAAAGTATCAGTGCTGACAATTCATCACATTTCTTACTGACGAATAAAGTGACATAGTTTAAAATTGCATTAACACAATATGGTATTGTTCAGGTCAAGACATGGAAGCAAATGACATTGTGAAGGAGTTGGCAGCTTCACGACACCACTGGATTACAGATCAAGAACTCATAAGTATCAATGGTTAGTGTCCTATCAATTTATCCCATTTCAGATTGGCAAATAAAGAGACGGTTTAAGTAATAGTAGAATGATATGACATTGTTCATAGTTAAGACATTGCAGAATATGACATTGTGTTGTAGTGGGTAGGTTCACCACACCACTGGATTACGGATGAAGAACAGAAGCATACATGCAGTGCAAAAGAAGATCACTTGCTTTGTATAGTTTAATTTACATGGTATGAAGAAGGAACTTGGTTGTACAACTGAAAACTTAAATTGAGAAGGAAAAACTTTTGTTTATGAACTACATAATAAACTTTAAACATGCAATTTGATGCAAACACCAAAAATAAACAGCTGTTGCAGTCATGCCTAACCAAATATACACAACAAAGTTTGAAGGCTTGAGAAGGACAAACTTACATTACTGGTGAAGACAGGCTCTATAAAGCCCTTGTCCATGCTGATGGGGGGGCAATTCAAGAAGTTTACCACATAATCTTCTTCATAAGCATTGCCTTTATTCTACATTTTGTTAAGAGTAAATATAGATGTGATAATATACGAAAAAATGGAGAATATTTAAGATAAGATGAAGAGTGATGCTACATAACCAAGTAGCTATAAATGTATGTGCAGCGATACAGGCAAAAGGCACAGCCAAGAGCAATGCACAGCTAAACTTCTTCAGTACCAACCTTATGGTAAGAGTAAATATAGATCTGATGTGTAGAAAATGGAGGGCAAAGGAAAATAAGCTGCAGAGTGATGGTACATGAACAACTACCTGTCAATATATGTACACTAATAAAGGACAGCATGTACTTACAAGAACAATGCAGAGCTAAAAAAATCATTAGCATTGGATATATTCTACACTAATGTAACCATTCATACAGATCAGATAATTTGGAGCGAACAATTGATAAGCAAGCTATCATGCATACTGCTGTCACATAATGAACAAGGTATGTATGCAAGTACGGTGATACAGGACAACATGTACTAACAAGAGCAAAGCAGCGGGCAGCATATTTGCGATATCCTGTCGTTCTTTTCAAACCGGAATTCTTCTTCGAGCAGATTTCCTGCAAAAAAGATCCGTAAGGCACATGCGGAAAAGTAGAAGTTCAAATTTTCATTTGATTTCATAGACAGTACCTCATCCTGGGAACGAGACCAGTGCATAACAAGGTTTTTCCATTTAATGTCTTCTAAATTTAGCACAGGAGACTTCACCGGAAATTCGTTTATAGACTTGCCATCAAAGTGTGATTTCCTCAGGTAACACCGATACTGCTGCAATGCTTCCTTAAAAAGCACAAGCAAGCTTTGCTCGTCATGACTATCCAGATTGACCCTCGCCTAGTTACAACAATGTAATGTAAATCATTGATGTGTTCGATCTGCAGAAAACAGGAAAATAATAACCATGAATAGTAGCACTTACACGTAAGTTGGACAGGAAGATGTGAAAATGGTGTTTGTCTGCACTATAATCTTCCCATGATGGGAATATATGCACGTAGTCCCTAACAACATTGAAAGCATTGTCTTTTAAACTGGGAATAAATGAAATGGGGTTCCAATCTGCAAGAATTGGCCGTCTCTGCAGTTGGGATAGGTCCTCGGCCGGTGGACTTGTTGTACTTTTTGCTGGAGTGGGATTTTTCTGTGGTACAGCTGGTGCTATGGCAAATGAAATCGGTATACCTTTTGCTGGAGTGCAGGTCCTGTGTGGTGGGGCTAGTGGTGTGGCCAGTGAAGTATGGGTACAGTCTGCTGGAGTCGGTCCTATGTTTAGTGTCACTGGTTGTACAACCAATATAAGTGGGGCGCTGTCTGATTTCTCCGGCACCACCACGTTTTTCAAGGACTTTGCTGGTGCTCCTTCAGGTTCGGCAATCACCCTCTTCCTTTTTTATGTCTGATGCACAAGAACAGCATTTGAGTGGAAAAACATGGTATGATCACAGATGGAATATGTATTGATAATTGATGGGCATGGCATCTCGAGTTATATGATGAGTAAACTAAGCAGATGGCGGTGCAACAAAGCAGAAGAAATGCAAGACAACATATGCAAGATACGCGCAATCAATAAAACCTTGCCAAATTAGAACAGGCACCTTGATGGGTGAACAGGACAGGCCATCTGCCTTTGACTCCTCGAGGTTAGAATAGTCATTAGGATGATATTCTGAACAAGAATCAACAGGTGGGGAGCGTATGAGTTTCATTGCTTCCAGAATGGCACTCAATGCCTTGGTGCTAATTTTGTAAGTCATTGCAGTGTTCCACAATATTCTTCTGTTGCGCGGATTCTGATATTCACTGTAATTGCGTATAATATCTGAGAACCATGAAAACATAAATAGTTGTGAGATTATCTTTGTAATGCAGATGATATTCTAATATAGGGGCGCCCCTGTAAACACTTGTGTGCTATCACTGGATTCTGATGAGAGAGCTCATGTGTGCTGTAATATGGTGCGTGCATTTATATAATCTGTCACAAGTACACAAAAAAATAGGCTCCAGAAGTATGGATAGCTGGCAGATGGTAGGTTCATAATATACTATATAGTGAGTTTATTGCCAAACCATGATAACAAGAGCACACAACAACTAGGCAGATCATAGTGTACATAACAGGGGTACACCATAACCACGATATATAAATCGGGAAAGTGGAACTGGCTTGAAAATATGGTGTTGTATTGCCGCTAGTAATTGAAAGCTATCGATCACGTACAGGCCAGCTCTATCAGCTGTTGACTGCAGATGTCCCTGCGCCCCTTCCTGACAAGGAACATACTGTACGGACTAAATACAGAATAAACAAAGAGGAACATGTTAAAGAACAGAAGAGGAAGCATATTCTTGAGGTTCCGCTTCATTGCATACAATGTTGGTTGCCCACTCATGATGAATCACAACGCCCAAAGAAATGCAATTCCATGATGTCTCTCTATATGTGGCAATTTTGAACAAGAGTCATTAGGATCATATTCTGAACAAGAATCAACAGGTGGGGAGCGTATGAGTTTCATTGCATCCAGAATGGCACTCAATGCCTTGGTGCCAATTTTGTAAGTCATTGCAGTGTTTAGCTTCAAGAGTGGACTGCTGCTAGTGCGACACAAAGCAGCTACACAGATCATAGTGTAGATATAACGGGGAAAACCGTAAGCATCAGAGTATCAGCAAAGTGGAACTTGCTGGAATATATGTGCTAGTATTGCCGGTACGGCTAGAAAGGCTTCGGATACCGGCTCTCTTCAAGTGAAGGTGCGGTACTGTTAATATTAGTGTTACTCTCAAAGGCGACACAGCTCCCCGCATTTCCTTGCTATTCTTATAGGATTCAAGTGGGCAGGTGACTACAAATCCTATTCCTATGTTTACAAGATCCTACGAATCAAAGAGGCTCAAAGTGTCCATCACAACCGACCGTATAGACCTCTACACTGCAAAAGTCCCTGCTCATCTTCAGTACAAGGAACATACGGTACCACTATCATACTCCCTCCATTCCAAACTATAAGTCTTGGTAGAGATTTCCACTATGGATCACATACAGATGTATCCAGATACATTTTAGAGTGTAGATTCACTCATTTTGCTCCATATGTAGTCCATGGTGGAATCTATACAAAGACTTGTATTTAGGAACGGAGAGAGTACATATTAAAGAAGAATGGAAGAGGAACATGGTAAACAAGAGCAAGCAGATTTTGGATAATAAAATGTTGTTTGCGCAGTGCCCACACATGATGAACCAGAGCGCATTAAGAATGCAACTCCCAGTTATCTCTCGACCATTTCAGGCGGTTGGATGAAGATCTTACGTCTCCTAACCCATCTTCTTCCTCGTCTCTGATTCTTCCCATACAGAACACCGCACAGGCTGCCGGCCGAACCACCGGCCCCCGCCGCCTGTGTTCCTCCGCCACCCCCACCCCCCACCCCCGCCCCAACCCCCACCCACGTCAAGTTTTCTTCGTTCGGCGAGGCCCCACAACCACCCGAGCCCCTTCGTTCGCACCGGCGAACTCCGGCGAGCTCTGAAAAATTGACTGACCCAATTTTGAAATTTAGTCTACTGTGATTTAACTAGTGTGGAATATAAAAGGGGAAAACCATAAGCATTGGGAGTATAGTGTTGAGCGTGCCATGGCGGATATGAAGGTGCAAACCGGACAAAGGCAACTTCGCAACCAAGACAAGAAATCAGAGTAAAGCAGTGGCGATCTATTTTCTTGCTGCGATTAATAAGTTGAGAAGATACGAAAGAGTACCGCCTCTGGTGCGGCGCCGTGTACGCATCTGCTAAGAATTTGACGGTGCTGTGGTAGCGATGGCTGTCGGCGGCGTGGAAGCAGATCTAGGAGGGTGGACGGTGGCGGCGGGGCGCGGTGGACGAGACGGTCGTAGGAGCGGCGCCGGCAAGGTGGACGACGGCGGGGATGAAGCGAGAGGACGGGATGCAAGGATCCCGGTCCGATGCCGTGGATGAGAGAGGTCAATCTCTTTTAATGGACGGCGGTGTCGGGGTATCACCTCCGGCATGGTGGAGGAGGACGGCGGTGGATGGGGTGGCGGATGGCGGCGGACGGAGGAGGGTGGGGTGGAGAGGGTGTTTTGGCGCCCACGGAGTACGAATGGGGAAAAGGGAGGGAGAGAGGAAGGGGGGAACCATGTATTCAGGGCGCGCTTGTCTCAAATGTGAGGAAATTTACAAACTTAGACCCCATTTCAAATTTCTACTACATCACAACAACATTAGTCGGTTGGGGATAGGACGGTAATCTCGCATACACCGAATATTTGCCGACGAGAGTTTGTTTTTGGCGCCCACCATGTATGAATATGAATCGAGGAGGGAGTCGATTTCGGCCGAGGACACACTGTGTTTTGGCGCCCACCGTGTATGAATCCGGGTGAGAGGCGGTTACGTCACGTTTGGGTGAAATTACAAACCTACCCCTATCGAAACCTATAGAAATCCAGCAGATAGGCTTTACGTGGCAGGGATAGGCAGTAGTGATTTCCATCTCGCAGATTTTGGTTTCGGGCGGTTACTGCGACTTTCCCCGCTTCGTTCAAATTTTGCAGAGTGCACGTGTACCGTGCCAACTCAATTCGAATCCCGTTTGTATTCTATTTTTTTTCTGGCAGGATCCATTTTCAATTGGAATTACATTCTATATACATCATTTTTTATATATACTTTCAAAAGCACAACACCATTTATACATAAATATGGTTTACAAATGGCATGATCTCAGATTCATAAGGTTGTATCCATCAATTTGGATTTTCAAATATTTGAAACCACTTTATGTAGAAATCCAATGTATGCATTCCTCGCTAACTGTCTCCAATTAATGTGTGTTTCATGCGGGTTTTTTTACTTCTCAAACATGTATAATGTGTTTCACACACGCAACATATAGTGTAATCTCGTTTAGACATTAATTGCATATAAACCATGCATTGTTTGTAATTGAAGAATCTATGGATCACCAATATTGATAAACTATATAACATTACACGTGTGCCCAAATTCAAATGAATATGCATGTTTGATACACCAATTTGCGTTATGATATTATCGATGTCGTGATCTCCAGTTTAAATATTTGAATCCCCTTTAATCTAGATATTCGTCTCATATAGCTATCACTCATGCTTATATAGGACTATCTCTCTGGACCTATACGCGTTCATCGTCTCTCAGGTATCTCTCGTGCTACCTATATGTCGACAATGATCTTTTATCTTCGTAACACACTGACGGTACTCTCTCCCTCGACCTTCATCACTCTATCTCTCTCTAAGTATATCTCGCTCCCTGCTATGTGTCTCTAACTATGATTCTTCATGTGGAATCTCTTTCTCTCACACAAACACAAAACTTTGTCTCCCGGGGTCTCATTTCTCTCTACTATTCCCATGTGTGCCACTCGCACACCCCTCATACAGAGATGTCTTTCGCTCCTTAGATATGAGAACCTACGACTCTTCCTCTTCAATGTCTCTTTCTCACACACAAACACAAACTCTATCTCCCAGGGTCTCATCTTTCTCCATTGTTCTCTTGTATGTCGCTCACACACACCCTCTCTCCCTAGAGATATCTTGCGTTCCCTCGTATGTCTCTCTAGCTATCACTCTCGTTGTGAAATATCTTTCTCTCTCGCAGACACAAAACTCCGTCTCTCTGGATCTCATTTCTCTCTGATATGTGTTTGTATGTGACTCACATGCACCCTCTCTCTATCTCTCTCACACCCACACACATAACCCAGCCTTCTGATCCACTCGACTCCTATCTCTAACGCACACTAGCTAGCATCTTTATCTTTCTATTTATCTGTTTCTCCATCAACCTTCTTTCTCGCCCTCACTCTTGATTCCTATCACGCACACTACATATGTTTCTCTCTACATGCAGTCAAGTGCCCTCTCACACACATATATAACTTCACCCTTTGAACCACCCGACGGTCATCTCCAATACCCAAACTAGCGGATGTCCCTCTAGCTAGCATCTCCATCTCTGTATCTATCTGTAGTTTCTCCGTCAACATTTCTTTCTCGCACAGAGTCTTGCTTCCTATCACCCACACTATATATGTCTCTCCATACATATACATTTATAGGTTGGTCTCTTTTGCACAATCGTTGCGCCTCACTCCCTCTGCTCGCCATAGATGCATGCCCCAGCCCACGCCACTATCTCTTAAAGACAAAAACACATGCTCAATTGTCGGGCCTTCTTCCCTCCATTCTCACATGCATGCATATTGTCATACCGATCCGTCTCTCCCATGTCGTTGATCTTATGACTTATGTCTTCTTTCTTTTATCTCGATCATGCGCGCGCGCACACACACACATCCCACGTATAAATGTATACCTCTCACACATGCACGTTCAAGGTCTCTATGTCTCCATACGTAGTTAATTACCCTCAATCCTAATGCCACATCGAATCGTTCTCCTCTTTTGTGCACATAACTTCCGCCTGGATGGGTAAAACACACACTCACACTTAACAATCTCCTTCTAGCTACCCCCCCCCCCGCCTCTCACTCTTCCCCTATATCCCCAAAACCAATAAGACCATCCCTTTGTTTAATTCCCACCTACATGCACCATCGATATATAGTAGTCTTCCTCGGTGTCTCTCGAACAAACACGTTCTCTCGATGTCGACTCCTCTCACGCGCACACACCTTCTCTTCCCTCTCTACGGGCATTTTCTCTCTCGCACCCCATCGTTGGTGGCCTCTGCCATACACATCACCTCTCTATGATGAAGCCATGCACACTTAAATTACATCCGCCACAAAGGACCCCGCGACACACACACACACACGCACGCACGCACCCCCACACACACACTAAGACTCCATCTCTCTCTCTCACACACACACACACACAAACACACACACACGCACGCACGCACACCCCCCACACACACACTAATACTCCATCTCTCTCTCTCTCACACACACACACACACACAAACTAAGACTCCATCTCTCTCTCTCCTCTCTCTCTCTCTCACACACACACACCCCACACACACACTAAGACTCCATCTCACACACAGATGCTCTAGGCGGAGCATTTGTTCCTACCACCCTTCATCCAACCTTACCCGTATGATAAACAATCACCTTTATTTACTAGCATAACATGGACAAATTCCACTTTACTTTAGTAGTCAGCAAACTTATCATCTGTACCCTTATAAAAAAACGAGTTGGCAGTGATGGTGTGCCTGTCATCTTGTAATACAGACCGTATAATCTATATCTGAGGATAGAAAGCAAACTATGACAATTTTACAAAAGATACCTGCACCTCTCTCCACATCATTATCTCCCGCAACCTCATTGCTCAGCAACTAAAAAAGGAATAAGTCTCTGGAACAATCTAGCATGCATGGTGGCCGCTGCCGCCTGCCGGCGCCGTCCATCCCCATGCCTCCGCCCATTCCGACCACCAGTCACTACCACGCTCCACTCCTCCTCGCCTTATCTCTCATCTTTCATTTTTTTCGCTGATATTCTCGAGATACCAGTTTTCCGATAAAATTCTCGAGATATCATTAGTTTTTACACATAGGATTACTCCTGCATGGGTCAATCACAACAGGTGTTCTGTAAAAAAATGCATATTGATGTTTAGTGCAATGCACGAGAATCTTGCTTGTAATTATATAACGCAAATCACGAGCAGGAAGTGACATTTTTTTGACACAACCACGTTAACATGGCCACGTAAATCACTAGCTAAAGTAAATACCATTATACTTATATCCCGATGCAAAAGGTTGAGTACATGTCCGAAGAGTAGAGTTGCACACACGCACTCTGTCTCTTAGAATCTCTCTCACACACACACCAGTTACGTGACGCCCACTTAAGCAGACACGTATGTTACAATTTGTGCACCCGCGGGTACACGTGATGTTGCGTATTTATTTAAGCCGAAAGGCAAACCCAAACAGTAGCTGCATTCATTCACCTCCTGCCGCCTCTTCTCTGGTCGCCGTCGCCCGGTAGCCATGGGTCGGCCGAAGGTAACAACATACGCCATACTCCCGCCGGAGCGGCGCTTTAATATGGAAATTTTAGTGGTCATGCATGCATCTTTTTGTGCTAGCACTCCGATATAAGGGTTGACCGATCGCTTCCCGCGGACGTGTGCGGGCGGTGGAAGAGGAAGGAGAAGGGAAGCAGGCTGTGGAGTAACATTTTTTTACCATAATTTCTTAGGAAACTGAGTGCAATAATTGAGTAGTTTTGCAAACTACCAGTACTACACCTGAAACGGTTCAAAACCTATACTCCCTTGCCAGCGCGCGCTTCCCGCGTGAAACGGTCAGCGTCGCCCTGGAGCGTTCGTGCCGCATTAATGCCCGGCCAGAGCGGAGGCGACCTCTCACTGGCGCCGGCTTTGAAGTGGCGCGATGGTCGAGAGAGCGCCGCTTCCCGGTGCACGCGTCTGCTCCGCGTCGAGACTGGCCATAGGCCCTGTTTGGATCCATGGGTTAGAGTTAGTTTGAGCTAGTTGGGGCTCAAATAGCCCTAAAGTATCCAAGCATGAGGGTTTAAATTGGAGCAAGTTGCACCGAACCCACCAAAAAAAACTATCCCACCCAAGAGGTGCTAACTGGAGGTAGTTCTCATTGGGACCACTGAAAAATCACTTTTCTCTCTCCATGAAGTGCATTTATTGTCAATCTAACCCTGTCACCCAAACACCTCTTTGGCTACAGTTAGTTCAGGGTTAGTCATGAGTTAGTCTAACCTCCAGCTAAGTTAGAGTATCAAACAGGAGCAGTATAGGACATGCAAGGTGCTCAAAGCATACAGGCAAATTCGTACGTGAAAGGATTTTTTTATTTTTGAAAACGGAACGTGAAAGGAATTTTTTAGAATGCTCTTGGCATGTCGCTAACATGTGATAGTTAACCGACCTCAATAGACGGCAGAAACGCCAGCCCGCCGCACTTTGATAGAGACGAGGAGGGAGAAGCGATACAGGCTGCTGGATTACTAGAGATAGGTGTTGCACGGAAGCCAAGAAATATGGTGATAGCGTGGGTTAGCCATGTACTAGTATGGTGTAACTACACTGGGCTGGCGTGTTTCGTACTCTTCCAGTCCACTGTGGAGATGATTGGTTAATTTTATATCGCTGAATAATATTAAATATTATGAGTGCAGACGCTCCACCACGAGGTTCCTTGCTCCTTCTCGGTCGTCCAGAATCTATGTTCTTCCACTCTATTTTTTACGTGAGCTTTGTTCATCCTTTTGCCAACACGCGGGATATCTAGCATCAAGTTGCACGCGTTATGCAAGGATCGTTCCATCTATATGAAGAACACGTGGGACTGGAACTACGAGACGAACATGTACCCAGGAGTGGACGTACGAACCTGAGTAATGTAGCGCAGTAAGTGAAGTAGAAAGGCACAAATGGTATGGACATGCGTGGCATATAGGGTGTGTTTGGTTGCGTTCTCGTCTCAGCATAGTTGTTCCCTCTTCATGCATGCTCAACTCAACACCCCTCTTCATGCATGCTCTCTTCATGCATGCTTCTAGTGTATTTGTGCTAAACTAGTGTGGACTCATGCACCCTCCATACACTCTACCAAACACCCAAAAGTACGTTGAGAAGGGAACTCTTGGGCGGCATTTGTCTCTTACTACGTACTACCACTAAATGTTGTACGTGCAATGCACGGTGATGTTATGGAGTACGTGCCTAATTACTCTACTACTACTATATTAGTTGGAGGCACATATTAACTTTTATATTTGTTTACGTGTATGCCCTGAAACCTTCCAACTAGACGTGTCTTTCTCTCCAGGTTGCACTTTGTATCGTTCATACCACTAAGTACTACTACGTGTGGTCTCCGACCCAGAAGTGGAAGAAGTGGAGATGCTCTACCACGCTGTTTTTTTTACGCTGGGCTCTACCACGCTATTCATGTCCCACTCCTTTCGCTGACGTGTGGGACATCCAGCATGTGTCGTGTTTGGCACCCTTCGTCGTAAGAGTTGAAACGCTAGCATTCATCAGAAATAAAAAATAATTATAAATCGGTAGTGATACTATTTTTTTGCGAACCAATCAGCAGTGATACTATACCACGCGGTTTCCTTGCTCCTCGATATCGGAAAGAATACTTCCGTTCACCAACATGTGGGACATCGACCATCCTGGTCCACTTGCCATGCACGCAGAACTCCAAGGGAGAGTCACCCAGGTCGTTGCGCCGCAGTAACAATGACTAATGAGCCGTCAAATCACAGGCCCACTTCCCACTTTGAAGTTGCTCGCACGAAGGAACCATCATGACTTCATTGAATTCCGCTTCTTGAACAAAACTACAGTACCAGCAGTACTACTAGCTACAGTAGTTACTCCAACAGAGGCCTCCTTTAGTTCATAGGATAGGAATATGAAAATCATAGGAAGTGAGATGACATGCATCTCAATTCCTATAGAGAAAGAGATGCCATTTGATGCTTAGGATAGGAATTTTTCCATTTAGTCTAGGCTAATGTACTGGTAATTTGCTCTAAAAACTACAGTAGTAACTAGTAGTATTGGTACATGCTCGTACTCAGACACAGACACACACACACACTAACTACTTGTACTACTACTTCTCACATGCTGGCCAGACGCTGTCGTTCTCCTTCCCGGCGTTGTCGGCGACACCCCACCGTGCTTGGATCTCCGCCGACCTCTCCGCAGCAGCGCGTGCGTCCTTTTCTTTCTTGTGGCGGTGGGCCTCTCTTTTCTTGAGTGCTTTCTGACTTTTCCGCTCCCTCTGTGCGGCTTTGGCCACCTCTTGCTCTACCGCCCATTCGGCCTTGGCATCTTCAAATTCCTCCCACATAGTTGTGAGGTCGCGAGCGGCGATGAACTCGGCACGGCGGGATGCCATCGCTTCCCTACCATTTTGTGTGCGGTCGTGGGCGGCGAGGAACTCGGCGCGGCGGGATGCCATCGCTGCCTTACCGGTTAGTGTGCGGCGCGGTGGCATGAACGGCGCTTGGTGAGAGCTCTGGGTGGAGTGGCCGGACAACCGTATAGTGCATTGGTTTGTCAAGAGCTCAAGGACAGAAGACGAAGCAAATTTGGATTCCCCTTCAATCCTGGTCATTTATTACCGAGTAAAATGCATTGGCGGTCATCGAACTTGTCTTGATAGCTCACATTGATCATTGTATACGAGATATGGTGATTATACGGTCACTGGCTCAGCGTATAGCTCCGTATTTGTCTGGTTGACCAGTCAAACAGTCTGCATGCGCCTCGTCAGCTCGTGTTCTTTATCTATCTACGTGGGCCTACCTGTCAATGGAGAAAGAAATACTGTAAAAACCAAAATTATGCGTATGTGGGGAATCAAACCACGGACTCGTCGCTGCAACGCACCCTCGTCAGCCAAATGAAAATGAAATACTTCGCGTCAGACACTCACGCTCACGCTATCAAAGCATGCTAATGCATGCACGTCACCCTCTAAATCAAAGTCCTGCTCATGGCGCAACGCAAACGGCGAGCCCATCACCTGCGCGCCCCGGCGGTGCCTGACATCACTGTTTAGACGTTTGATGGAGGCCTACGCAAACGCCGAGCATGTATTCACCTGGCTCAACACCAACAGTGATACTCGGACCGCCTTGCTCATGTATATCGTCCATCACAACGACAATCTATAAAACAGCCTAAGCTAGAGAGGGTACTATGGTAGTATGGTACGGAGTATGTACTATCGTGAGCGACCGATTTAGTGCCACTGCACACTGAAACCCCTTCCATCGCTAGCGCGCGCTTCCCGCCTGAAACGGTCACCGTTTCTCCAGAATGTCAATGCCGCATTCACCGGACTTAACTGCAGGTGCAATTGGTGTGTCACTGACATGCGGGCCAGATGCCCGTTGGGCCCACATGTCAGTAACCCAAACGCATCTGCAGTTAAGTCACTGAAGCAGCGTCCGCATTCACGCCCGACGAACCTACTCCGGCGCCAGTTGTCCATCCATCTGCCGCGATTCATTGCCATTCGCCCGCTATATTAACTTGAGCCCCAGCTCCCAGCCATAGCCAAAGACCCACACTTATTCTCCTCCGGTCCCTTCCTTCTGTCGGCACCACTTCAACCATGGCCTCCTGGCGCTCCGAAGCTCTCTTGGACGTACTGTCGCAGGAGCAGACGAGGGACATCGGAGGCTCCACTCCGGGCGCGCTCCAAAGCTCTCTTCGACGTACTGTCGCAGGAGCAAACGAAGGAGATCGCCGGCACCCCCCCGGCCGCCCTCCGACGCCACAACCACGAAGCCGGCGCGCGTGCGCGGGCGCAGCCGGCAGCGAGGAAGAGTAGTACACGGTAGGTCGCCATCGCTCTAGAGGAGGAGCTTATCGAGGCGGATGAGGAGGAGGCAAAGGCAATGGCCGGCTTTCTCGGGTTCATGGCCGGACATGGTGGTCGGGCGCCGGCGATCGTTTAGATTAGGTTTATAGTAGGTTTTAGCATGGTTCGTGCGAAATATGTAATGAATTTCGTCCAGTTTGTAGGAAAAGTTTTCGAAATGTAATGAATTTCATCCGGTTAATTTGAAATTTGCTTTGTTTGCACGAATTTCGTCCGGTTAGTTCATATAGTTGTCGAAAGGTATGCGGGTAGCATCGGATGGCATCCATCAGTGTCCTCGGACAGATGCCAGTGTAAATTTGTGGGCCAGCGCTGGAGATGCCCTAACTATCATGCTATAATCACTAACAATCCTCCATTATTTGGCAGGGAACAGTTATCCCTCAATCAAAATCAGATCTCCGGTGTTTCGCACTCCTCCGCGTAAGAGTGTAAACTCTTGCTTACATAAAAATGGAGCAAGTGGACGGCACTGTAGCACGTCATATCACTCGAACTAGCCCGCCTAACGAGCGGGAAAGCACCACCCTCGTCATTTTGTTCTGGATTTCTATCGATCGATCGCGCGAAAATGTTACGCTTCGCAAGTTCTAAAGGAAAAGGTGGCACACTTACGACTTGTACGCGTCGCAACCCCGACAGTCCGGCTCGCACGCCGCTCACCAGAGGGGACACGCATTGTCTTGCAATGTCACTGACATGTGGGACCGTAATTGAATAAACCATCAATAGCCGAAATCTAATCGCTCGGCGGGCGTCGGCTGAGAAGAGAGAAACGGGGGAGGGAGAAGAGATCGCCCGCCCGCCGCGCATGGACTCCAAGAAATATATGGTGATAATGTGAGGTGGGCCATGCTGGAGTCCGGACCGCTTCCGGAGCCCGCTCTCACCGCCCTGGCCCCTCAAGACGCCAGCTGCCCGCCGCATGCATGCATAGCAAGTATTACTCCTTATGTGGAGGAGAGAGAGGCATTGACAAAGTCAAGGAGTGAGCTCTGCAAGAGCCCGTCTCTACATGTGCTCCTAGGTATAAAAAAATAATTCTAAAAAAAGGCATAAAAAACAATTGTGTCTTAAAAAAAGAAAGGTGAAAAACATTTGAGAGGAAATAGATAGAGAGAAAGTGAGAAAAAGCTGTAACCTGGGCATTACATGAGGAAGGAGGGAGTGGGGGCACATGCCAAGTTCACTGGGCTACCGTGTTTCACACTCCTCCATCGTAACAGTGGAGACAATAGCTTTCATCAAAAATAAACAATGAATACACGTTGCTCGTCCTCTATATCGGAAAGAATACTTTCATTCGCCGACATGTGGGACGTGGACCATCCTGGTCCACCTGCCATGCGCAAAATTATCCTGGTCTACCCCGGTCGTATCGCAGGCCCAACCTTTCCCACTGTAAGTTGTTCGGACGAAGGAACCATCATGACTTCGTTGAATTCCGCTTCTTCAAGAAAACTTACTGTACCCGCAATACTGCTACCACACGCGAAGACTGGACGACACTGTACCACGTCATATCACTGAAACCCACTAGGCCAAACTAGCCCGCCTAGGTCATCTATTTTGGAACGGAGGGAGTACGTCTCTGCAGTGCTATGATTTTGTGTTGCACGTTCTCGGTACTTTTGCTACGATTTTCCTACCCTATGAACCAAATGAGGCCTGAATGTATGTCGACTATTGTCTGATCGATAGCTAAGCCTACAATTTTAGGAGCTAGGGCTATTGGTCGATCGACGAGGGATAAGTATAAGCATACCACGAGCTCATCAGCCCCAACGTTTCTCTTCGGTGAGTGTTTTGCAAGTACTATAGCTCGCACAGTAGCTAGCCTACCAACACCAAGAATCATCAAACAAGCCCTACTGATATGATAAATAGTTCAAACTTACATCTAAGTATGCCATATATTACATCAAAAGCTGGTGAGGATACATCTGTTTCCATAACTCGGAGAGGGTTCGCATGATTCATCGCATGATTCACTATCAAACAAAAGTAGCAAGATCCGCCCACACAAGACAGTGCACTAGCCCTAAGATGGTTTGATAACACGCATCGTTCTGGTAATTAAACACAGGGCAATGCAAACTACCCTGAAGGATTAGCGCGACCAACTATTTCTTGTCATCGATCTCTCGGGCAATGACCACAGCACGGACAACAGCATGGGAATCGATTTCTGGGGCGATGTCCACAGGACTGACCACGACATCGGAATCGATCTCTGGGGCGATGTCCACAGGATGGACAGCGGCATCGGAATCGATCTCCGGGGCAATGCCAACAGGACGGGCCACGAGATCGGAATCATCAAGGACGTCCACTGGCACCTGCACAACCCTAACATATTAGCAAGCACATTGCAAATAATCAAAAACCACAACTATGGTAATAAGCCATTATTTTTTACCTTGTGCAGCTCACCGGGGGATCTCATCCCTCCGGGGGCCATCTCCTCGTCCTCGATGGGGGCCATCACCTTGCCAGGGGAATACTGCTTCTCAACGGCGACTATCTCCTCAAACTCGGTCTTGAGCCTCACATAGGTGGCAATCAGAGTTCCTGGGGTAGGCACGGTGGGGCCCTTTTTATTCTTCCAACTTTCTTTGAGGAGTTCGTCCGCCAACGTCCTCAACTCTTTGGCCATTGCTTGTTTCTTGGAGTTCTTCGTCTCCATGGGTTGGCCTGCCAACATGGTCAACTCGTTGGTCGGTGCTCGCTTCCTGGAGATCGCTGTCTCCAGTGGGTTGTCCGCCGGCAACTCTTTGCCTAGTGCTCCAGGATCCATCAATGAACTGACAAACAAAAAGCAATCGAAAGGAAACCACAATCGCAATGAAAACGGGAAAAGAATAGGATGTGAGAATCGGTCGGTGCTTCGCAAAAAGAAGATTCTTGGAATGAAAATATAGCAGCATAACTGATTCGCCCACCTTTCCTTCGTCAGTACAGAAGAAAAATGGCAGAAGTGAGTAGCCTGGAGTGAGGTTTTCTTCAAGAAAGGGAAGAAAGGGCTTGAATGAGCGTTCCAGTGAAATGTTGGTTGCTTCGTCCAGTCCAACTTGGAGGCCACCTTACCACTGCTGGTAAAGGTGTGGGTTTTGTGATATGACGGGTCATGACGGCCACACCGGGGTGACAGGTGAGTCTCGACTGTAGCACCTCGCTGTGATTTGGTGGATGGCACGCGGACCCGGATGCTTTGAAATGTCCCGCATGTAGATAGAGCGGCTAGTCATATAGGAGTGCTCAATATTGTGCACCGCGACCAAGGCGGAGAGGAAAATGAGAGAACTACGTAATTAATGCATGAGTTTAATTAGGGTAGTTTTGTAAACTACGAGATACATTCCTCCAATCGCAAAATGCCTTGGTTCATGAGATTTGATATTTGAGCCCTATAAACCGGAAGGGAGGGAGTACTGCACACGGTGTAGTCTAGTCACTTGTTGAAATCTCTAGAAAGGCAAATACTCCTTTCTGGTTTACAGGGCTATACTACTCCCTCCGTCTAGGTGTGTAAGTCATCTTACGAAAACCAAATAGTCCCAAAACACTTATGCGCGGTGCATTAACTTCTACCTTGTTTCTTGTTTCTTGACATATCAACCAATAAGAGATTTGAGGTGTGCATGCTTTTAATGACTTGCAATGGCTAGTTCATTGCATGCAATGCTATTAATTAGCAAATAAACATTGGTGACCCCAGGAGGAAACGGTGCTAAGCGCGTGGACCTATGCAGAATGAGTATCAACCAATGGATAATGGAGTTTAATTGTTAAACAATAGCAATTTTGTCTCATGCAAGAGCCTGGCTAGTACTCCAAGGAACCGCACCACGCGAGCGTTCGCAACTGCCACGTTCGGATTGCGCTTGGCTCTTCGCTTCTTCGAGAAGACGAACAATGATGTTACTCCTACTTCTACAGTATCGAATCTACTGCTGCATGTCCGTCCACCTCCTGTGGAAGGGATAGCGTGTAGCGAAAGCTTCTACTTACTGCTCCTCCTTTGCGTCTATGACAGGTGGGCCCAACAGGTGGTTGGCCCTCCTGTCAAGCAGCCAAAGGCAGGTGCAGTTAAGGCACCGGGGCTCAGTCCGCGAGGGAGAGGGCGTTGTAGTAATCAAATTTCTCGGTCTTGTACGAGTTGACGCGACACATCAAAGCAACGCACTCGATATAAGTCTTTTTACACATTTAAAATGGCTACTTCGTATGTAGGAGTAGACATATTCTGCTTCGTATGTAGTCACTTGTTGCAATCTCTAAAAAGACTTATATTTGGAAACGGAGGGAGTACAACGCATGCATGCATGCCGTGACTTTCCTTTTGATACTTGCATGTGTTGATTTGATGCACCTTGCCAAATTTTGACTATAAATTTAACTAACCAAATTTTCATGCATGTCACAAAAAATTACGGGGCTGTTTGGATTGTGACTATGTTTGTCTTATGTTGCCACATTATTTTTCCCACACTTGCCACACTTGCCTAACCTGAGTTGCTCAAATAGTTAGACACACTTTGGCTTGCCTAAGGGAATCTTGCCACAATTTTTGTGTCTATGACATGTGGGGTTCACTGCTAATAAAAAAAATCTTGTCTTAGGTGTGGCTTATAAAAAAGACTTATATTTAGGAACGGAGGGAGTAGAAAATATAAATAATAATGCATGTTGGGGCAACCCACGTTTCCGCTAATTTTAGCCGTGGGCTTGTTCACAATTTTTATGAGGGGTTGGTTGTTCATTTAATGGAGGGACTTGTAGTACCAGACTTGAACGATACAAAGTGCGACCTGGCACACCGTAACACCACTTGGAACAAGCGGGTAGCTATCTCAAAAAACAATCAACAACTAAAAAAACCGCGACCTGGCATCTAGTAGTACACAATTTTAAACGATTGTTTTGATGGAGTGAAAAAGGAAAACTACCCCGCTATGTATATATAGGCCGGAGCCTCCGCGCTTGCTTGCTAGGGTTGCTGTATTCACACACTCTCATCCTCTCTAGATCTAAACAAGATAGGGGTAGTAACACTGTCTTTCTCCCTTAAAAAAACACTGGCTTTCTATCCTCACCGCTGGTTATAGATCCGGACGTATCCCCCTCCACCGGTGAAGGGGAGGAGGGGCAGCGTTTAGGCCATCGTCGACAGCGAGGGAGGAGACCCACTGCCGGCCGCACCATTATCTCTAGTCGAGCGCCGGCGCGGGAGGTCCTCCGATCCCTTCGTCGTTGCCTGTGAGCGGATCCGGCCTCCCGCTGCCCACCTATCCACATCCCGACGACCTTCAGGTATATCTTCGTTCGAAACCGCCTTAGCTCTACTTCCCCAGCTCACTACGTCGCTGCATGTGCATCATTTTCTACCTCTCAGCCCCGCTCGATCGGATGGTCCAATGTCACATATATTTTTTCTTCTATTTTTAGAGGTAAAGCTACTTCATGGAGTCGAATCTTGTACTCCCTCTGTCCGAAAATACTTGTCATTGAAATGGATGTATCTAGATGTATTTTAGTTCTAGACACATCCATTTTCATGACAAGTAATTCCGGATGGAGAGAATACTTGGTTCAAACAAGAAATAAAGCGGGGTGGGGGAATTTAGTATGTACTCCCTCCGTTCAGAATTACTTGTCTCGGAAATGGATGTATCTAGAACTAAAATACATCTAGATACATCCATTTCTGCGACAAGAAATTCCGAACGGAGGGAGTACATCGGACTGGTACAAACAGGAAGGAAAGGGAGTGAAAGTAGTACAGACTGGTCATCCAACCGGTCTCTTGGTCGAAAAGGGAAATATAGGGGTAACGCTGTACACAGTGGTATGACCAGGACTAGATTTGCTATCCACACATAGGAGTAGGTGGCTAGAGTGAACAAAAATGGGACCAACCCAGATATGTTTCTTGGATGTTTGTTTCTCGGAGCAACAAACTATGAATCACCACTTTATGCCCATGTTTACGTACATGGTGCTGGACTGCTGGTGCACCCACTGTCCCATGCCCTTATACCAAATATTTAGGCTCCGTTCGGAATAAAGGGGCAGAAAACATAGGTCTTGATGAAAATAGAGGAATAGGAAAGGTATGTAGGTATAAAACTATGGAACAGCGAACCGGAGGAAACTCTCAAGAGAATGTGTTCGGATGGACTATGAAATGTACATATTTGTTTTTTTAGAGTAGCATGCTTGGCAGTATGAGATGCTATTTGTTTATTCAGCTGCACAGTGACTACTCTTGTCCTCACCTCACGTACCACACATAGGTTGATTTTTTTATTCCGGCAACACAGCACAGCAACCTATCTAACGCATGGCAGCGAGTGCCTGCCTCGGGCTTCCGCCCAAACATAGGTCTTGCTCCAGCGCGTGGATGTTTCTAATCCTATGGAATCAGTACTACCAGACCAGCTTTCCTATGAAACACTATTCACCTTTCCCGTGTTCCGAACTGTTGGAAGGGAGGAATTGTGTTCCTACTAAAATCCTGCACCAAACCTGTGAACCGAATGCAGCCTTAGTTGTTCTTAATCTAATGTCCCTGGTAAAAATGAAGCCATGCCACTGTTATAAGCCATGACAAGTTTAGCCAAATTTTTTTGCCTGTAATTGTTTGAGACTTTGACTGTTTCCTCTATGCCTTTTTGTGCAAACAGGGATATCCAATTCACCTGGTTGCTGTTGTGACCTTTTGGTGCACTGCACAAAACTCTTCTTAAAATAAGTGACTTTTGTGATGTTTAACTGGAATGTCAGAATGGAACAGTTGGTTCATTTTGGTGGAACTGCACAAAGGGAGATCTGTGTTCCAATCCTCATCATCCATATTGGCGCCATAACCTTCCTTTAGGTAAGAGTGATATTTAATGCATGTGTTCATCTCTATTTTCCGACTGCCATGAGAAAATAATGCTGTTTTTTACTAGTACACTTGTACTCCCTCACTGACAAAACCAATTCTGAATTAGAAGGCCAATCATGTACTTGGTTTCACCAACTGGTGAGGAGAAAGAGAAACAGAGCATGAAGAGGAAGAAGAAGAAGAATAAACAATGCCAAGGTGATCTTGCTGAAGCCAGAGGCCTCAGTCGAGGCCATTCAAGGGCTCCGGCAATGACTACCTTACATGTGAGACGATCCTCCAGGGAGCCCTTCCACTTCTGCTGTCTCACTTAATTAATTAGGAGTACTTAAGTACCACTAATTTATTACTGCCTAATTTTCCTGTTGGAGTTAAAGAAATCTTTAGTAGGACCCTATGCTGAATCATGTACGTGTGTATGTTTGTCTATGGAGGTGAATCATGTACGTGTGTATGTTTGTCTATGGAGGTGAATCATGTACGTGTGTATGTTTGTCTATGGAGGTGAATCATGTGGTGGAGCAGGGAGGGAATATTATTAGTGTCATGACATAATAGTGCTATTGTTTTGCATGTCAATTTATTGCCATTGGTTCAATGAGGCAATGTTTTGCGTATTGTCCATCATGAATTTGATGCTACTGTTTGACTAATATGCTAATGTCTTCCTATCCTTTCTCACTAAGCTAATGAAGGTTTCACCTTGTTCCTACTTGTGCAAACAGGGATCATGTTGTGCCAATCATACATTTTAGTGGAACTACACAAGACAATACAATGAACTGTATCCCAGCCAGTGCTTTAACTCTGCTGGAAGTTCTTGATAATCTTTCGATATAATCTCAGCACTGGTAAACAAGAGTGATTTCAACCATACATTTGAAGTGCACAAAAATATATACTATTGTGTGATTCCAGTGAGTGCTTTATCATCTCTTATGGGACTACATGAATAAGCTTTTTTTCTCAGGTTGGTATGGGCCTAAGGCCTTCATCCATATTAGTTTGTTGTCATCTCTATTTGTATCGTGCTACTGTCATGAGAAACTCCTTTATCTTTGCACGTTAAAGTTTTGCAACCTATGATAAATGGCAATGCTTTGAGTGTTGAGTTGAGCTAATTGGCACTGATTAAATAAACTAATACCTCTCTTTAAGCAAGACTACTATGTTGCTAACTTTACCCATTAAGATAATGAGGGTGCTTCTATTTGTTAGTGTATGTTTCATCAACTAGTCCCACTATTACAGTAATCTCACTCTCTCAATATATGTGCCAACAGGGATGCTCGATTTTGGTGGAACTGCACAAAAACTTTGGGTGCTTCATTGCCTCGACAGCTTCCGTCCTTTCCTGTCAGTCGCTAATCTCCGCTTGCTTTCTTGCTTTGCTGTCAGTCGCTTGGCTTATCTCGGCTTCCAGTCAAAGGAAATAGTAATTGATACGCTACCTCACACAGGTTGGTACTGGTCTTTATCCTGGTTATTGTGCCTGTCATATGTATTGGTAATTTGGTATTGTGCTACTGTTTGCCGATTTTATAAAGGAGTAATTTGGAGCCTGAACTCGCAGGCAAATCATTACATCGGGTGATTTCAGTAGAACTGCACAAAATGATCAGATGGATAGGTACTTATGCTGCTGCTGTGTACTCCAAAGTTCACTCAGACAAGCATCGATGTTGACAAGAAGTGCCTATATTCATTCGAGTATTAACCGGCGTCAACCAATTGTCAAACTCCAAGTATTAGGAGAGTGAACGCCAAAAATATTGCTTGGTGCATAGCCTAGAAAAACGCAGTCCAGTCTTTGGTCCCAACTTGTGCCTTTTGGTTATCGGCACATATGGTAGCGAACTATATGGCATGGAGTCTAAAGATTCCAGACAAGTTGGTTGACGCGTATATTCATCTGGCACTTAATCAGTGTGCACGCCAAGGATGCTCCATTTCAGTTGAACTGCACAAAAAATTTGGGTGGTTCATTTTCTCAACCGCCTCCTTTCTCGTCTGCAATGTAGAATTTTGGCGAGATACAGGACCAAGATGAGCCAGTAAACTAGTTGGATGAAAGTAGTGGCCAAGTTGCTCAAACCTCCCTCGGCACGAGGCCACTATTTGAGGATAAACCTACAAGCAAAGTTCAGATTGTCTGTGCTGCCTCTTATGTACTCGAAAGTTTACTCGTACAAGAACTAATTTTAGCAATAAGTACCTCCGATTGAACATCATTTACCAGTATGTACCCTAGGTAATTAAAGTTCGTCCATGGATCATATTGGCTGTGATCTCAATCATTTGGATGCATAAACATACTGAACATGTGTATATCTGAATCTTTTTGTGAATTATGTATGAATATTGTCGTGTGATCTATCAATCATTTGGATGCATAGATATGCTGAGCTTGTGTATATATGAATCTTTTGAGTTGTTGATAGTGAATGTTGGCTATGAATATGAATGTGTCCTGTGGACCTGAGTTTGATATGAATGTTTACCTTTTCTGTTGTATTTGTGTGTGAACTTGTTAGTATGCCTACTGTGGGGTATAAAACGCAGGTCTCTTATAAAAGTAATGTTGTGTCCAATTTATGTTTTCCCTTCTAACCACATTATATATATTTATATTATTACTATTATCGTATATTTTATAGAGACTTATATATACATTATAAAAACATCCCACATGTTATTAACTTATAAAAGTAAATGTTTAACGGAAGTTGGCAAGGAAAATCCCGGTTGTTTTTGACTCACAGGCAAGGAAAATCCTGGTGATTGCGTACAAAAGCTTGCGAAGATTTTAAGGACCAATTTAATAATAACGCGCTCATTTTTATTGTGAGCAATAACTCGCTAATTTCTTAATTATATATATATATATATAATGTGCCTCTCCGGTTTATTCTTTGATATTAATTGCTCCTTCTAACATAACATTATATATATAACGAGCCCACCTAATACGTGTATTTCAAGGAAGTGTAAATGGGCTAGGTTTTCTTAGAAAATATAAATGGGCCTGATTGACGCGAAATTATTTGTTCACCCAGCCCAACAAATGGACTGTACATTCTAGAAAACATGGGTTAAATATATGCCACATTTTTGCAGGCTGACATGTGGGCCAATAGGTCGAAGCCTACGCAGGGCGTTGTCAACTTGGTCAACAAATGATTGTCTCATCCACAGCCATTGGATTTATATCCAACGACCGGCATGCACCTTCAATCTCTCGTCTTCATCCTCCAGCGTCGCCGGGACCGCCTGGTCCGGCCTCCGGCGGCTAGCGGCTCTGCTTAGCACGCATCGCAGCGAAGCGCTACCCCACCGCCGGCCAGGCTATCCCTCCACCCCTCGACACCTCCTGTTATTCTCCACAGACTACAGCCCCACGCCGCAACAGAACTAGTTATAACCCTTCTCCTCCTCTCAATCAGCGACTCCAGTGCCGCGTTTTCCCATCTCCGAGTCGTTCCCGTCCGGGGCCTCGCCGTCGTCCACCGCCTCGCGGCGTTCGGCGCGGCGTGGTCAACAAACGAGAGTCGTCAGAAGAGGACTGTACGTGGAGAGCCTGACGGCTGGGACCCACGAGGTCCATGGTCGCACGCAAGGAAAGTTCCTCCTTATTAAGCTGAAAAAAATGTTTCCTCCACCTGACAGCTGCGACCCACTGGCTGTATCTTCGCACGGAAGGAAGTGCCTCCTTGTTGTGCAAAAAAAATTATTCATCCCGTTGACAGCTGGGACCCGTCAGATTTGGTGACTGACTTGTGGGCCTACTAAGCGGACGTGTACGCACGGCTTTGTCAACTAAATCAACAAATGATTCTAGCAGTTGGACCGTTGGATGTTAATCCAACCGCCGTGCTCCTTCTTACACCTCTGTTCTTGCTCCTGTCTCCCGTGGGTGGCACCGCGGCTGTGTTGCCGCGCACCCGAACCAGTGAAGTTTCCCACTCCTCTCCATCTGCGACTCCACTGCCCCGTCTTCCCCATCTCCGGGTCGTTCCAGTCTAGGTGCGCTCGGCACGGTGTGGTCAATGTGGTCAACAACCGAGAGTCATCGGAAGATGACTGTACGTGAGAGGCTGACAGTGGGGACGCACCACGCCCATGGACGCATGCATGCAACGGAACGCGGCGAGGTCAACGTGGTCAAGGAACGACTTCCATCGGAAGTATACTGTACGTGGAGAGTCTCTGCTGGGTCCACGGCCGCAGCAAGTAAGTGCCTCCTTATTACGCGAAAAATAATGATTCCTCCAACTGACCGCAGGGACCCACTGGACGGGCCACCGTATTTTGCGAAAAAAACGTTTGCCCACTGACTGCTGGGACCCACCTGACGGGCCACCGTATTTCGCGAAAAAAATGTTCCCCCCGCTGTCAGCTCGGACCCACCGGAAGTGCCTCCTTATTACGCACAAAAAAATGAATACTCCCCTGGCTAGCTGGGACCCACCTTGGAGGGAGGCTGACTTGTGGGCCTACTAAGTTGACGGGGACGAAGGGCTTTGTCAACTTTGTCAATATGAACGATTCTAGCTCCAGTGACCGTACGATGTCCATCCAACGACCGTAGTGCTTCTTCAACCTCTGGTCTTCTTGCTCCAGCCGCCCAAAGATGCGCCGATCGTGCCGCATGCTCCTGCCTCCCGTGGCCGGCTGTGCTGCCACGGAGGCCTCACCGCCCCCTACTGTTCCCACCGCTGGCCAGGCCCTGCGGTGACGGCAGCCTCACACCGCAGCCGAACCAGTGAACCCTCGTACTCCTCTCCGCGCGGGCTTCCATCGGAAGAGTACTGTACGTGGAGAGGCTGACAGCTGGGTCCACGGCCACAGCCCGTTTTTTTTGTGATTTGCCAAGTCGCTTTGTCAGGCCTGATGGGCTGCAAATCTTTCAAGACGAGGAGAGGTTTCATTCGGCTGGCCGAGAAAATGGCCCATCAGTAATGAGAAATGGCCTGTACATTTTTAAAACACATCAAACCGACAATTAGTTTCAAATATCTTTTTTTTCATTTCGAGATTTTAAATTACATTAATTTTTATGCGTGGAGAATTTGTTGGATTTTATATTGATATACATTTATTTTTTAAATCAGTTTGAATGTGAGTCGAAATTTCGGGATTAAAAACAGTTCGGACCGCACCGAAATATGCAAAATTTCGTATAATTTTTTAACCGTGGCCACAATATGGGCTGTAATGCTAACAAAAAGAATATGGGCTCCAAAAAAACCTTAATAATTAGCAAATGGGCTGTAAATTATTAGAAATAATGGCAGATGGGCTATATGCTGTTTTCCACAGATTGGAGGCTTTCCTGAAAAAAAAGGTTGACGCACAAGCAGTGACTGTTGGATGGCCATCCAACGGCCGTCGTGCTTCTTCAATCTCTGCTCTTCCTGCTCCAGCCGCTCAAACAAGCGCCGACGGGACTGCCTGCTCCCTCCTCCCCGCGGCCGGCTCTGCTGCCGCGCAGGCCTCACCGCCCCACCGTACTTCCATCGCTGGCCTAGCCATCCCTCTACTGACCCACACCTGCTGTTATTCTCCGGCGACGGCAGACGAACCAGTAAACCCTCGTACAGTTGTACTCCCCTCCGCCTGGGAAACAACTGCCGAGTCTTCCCTACCTCCGTGTCCTTCCCTTCCTAGGCCTCGCCGTCGTCCACCGCCCTGGTGCTCTTGGCGCGGCCTGGTCAACGTGGTCAACGACCGACATGCATCTGAGGTGGACTGTACGTGGAGAGGCCGACAGCTGGGTCCACGGCCGCACGCAAGGAAATGCCTCCTTATTACGCGCAAAATAATTATTCCTCCACCTGACATCAGGGACCCACCGAAAGGGCCTCTGTATTTCGTGAAAAAAACGTTACGCCGCTGACAGCTCGGACCCACCAACTATATCTTCGCACGCAAGGAAGTGCCTCCTTATTACACAAAAAAATGAATACTCCCCCTGCTAGCTGGGACCCACCATGGTGGGAGGCTGACTTGTGGGCCTACTAAGTTGACTGGGACGGGGGCCTTTGTCAACTTTAGTCAATATAAACGATTCTAGCTATAGTGACCGTACGATGTCCATCCAACGGCCGTAGTGCTTCTTCAACCTCTGGTCTTCTTGCTCCAGCCGCCAAAAGCAGCGCCGGTCGTGCCGCATGCTCCTGCCTCCCGTGGCCGGCTGTGCTGCCGCAAAGGCCTCACCGCCCCCTACTATTCCCACCGCTGGCCAGGCCCTGCGGCGACGGCAGCCTCACACCGCAGCCGAACCAGTGAACCCTCGTACTCCTCTCCGCGTGGGCTTCAACTGCCGCGTCTTCCCCGGCTCCCCGTCGTCCCCTTCCTAGGCCTCGCCATCGTCCACCGACCTGGTGCTCTCGGCACGGCCGGGTCAACGTGGTCAAGGAACGACTTCCATCGGACGTGGACTGTACGTGGAGAGGCTGACAGCTGGGTCCATGGCCGCAGCAAGGAAGTGCCTCCTTATTACGCGGAAAATAATGATTCCTCCACCTGACAGCTGGGACCCACCGGACGGACCACTGTATTTCGTGAAAAAAATGTTTCCCCCTGACTGCTAGGACCCACCAGCTACATCTTCGCACGCAAGGAAGTGCGTCCGGGCAAAAAAAAACGATTCGCCCCCTGACTGCTGGGACCCACCAGCTACATCTTCGCAGGCAAGGAAGTGCCTGACAGTCGGGACCCACCTGGTCGAAGCGTACTTAGCATTGTCATTCTGGTCGCGAACGTGTACGTACATACTGGTCGATGTAGAGGCGCGCACGTGTCATAGTAGAGGCGCGCACGTAGCATGTACACGTACGTACAACAGCCAGTGTGCAAGAAAGAAAATACGACCACGTACGTACATACGGGCAGGGTCTCGAACGCCTACTCACGCATACGTACGGCGAGGGCTCGTGTACATGGCCGGGTCGGAATGGAGAAACAGCGTCATCGTCGTGTTCATGGGGAGCCAACCGGCTGGGTCGGAACGGAATGCGTCATCGTGTTCATCGGGAGGGCTTGGACGGAACACCCGATGGAAACGAGGCCTGGTGTACCGCAGAACGGAGGAAACGGCCTTGTGTTCGACCGGCCACGTTTGAAACGGGATCCCGTTCATCGGGAGGGGTCTGGCGTACCACAAAACGGAGGAAACGGACCTCGTACGGTCGAAGCGGTGGTCCTGTTGATCAGGAGGGGTGTGGCGTACCGCAAAACGGAGGAAACGGACTGGTGTTGGAGCGCTACGGTCGAAACGGGGGTCCTGTTCATCGGGAGGGGTGTGGCGTACCGCAAAACGGGACTCCACGGGACACTGTTCATCTCCACCGTCGACCCCTCCCGCCTCCACGGGCTACTGTTCATCCACCGTCGACCTCCTCCAGCCTCCACCTGCGACTGTTCATCCACGGGCTCCTGTTCATCCAGCCTCCACCACGCGCTACTCCACCGGCTACTGTTCAACCAGCCCTCTCCACGGGCTCCTGTTCAACCACCCCTCCACGGGCTACTGTTCATCCAGCCCTCCACCGTCTACTGTTCATTCTGCCCTCCACGGGGTGGTCCTGTTCATCCTGCCCTCCACGGGGTCCTGTTCATCCAGCCCAAACCGGCTCGATCGATCGGGGTCCTGTTCATCCAGAGGCAACACCACGGGGTCCTGTTCATCCACCCCCACCGGAAACTGTTCATCCAAACCCCCCCAGCAACGCTCACTGTTCATCCAGAGACAGCATCGATCAGCTTCAGTTAGCAGTAGTAGCGAAGGAATCGCTCGATCGGGTTCAGTTAACAGCCATCGATCGATCGCTCGGGTTCAGTAACGCGTAGCCTGCAGTGCAATCGCTCCGGTTCGGTTAGAGCCCAACGCCTCGCTCGGGTTCAGTTAGAGCCAACGCCTCGCACACACGCGCGTACGTGTATGAGAGAAACGCGCACCGCTCGGCCCCCGACCTCCCACCGTAACCGGGAACTCCCCGAAATTTTCCTCGCCCTCGCTTCTACCACGGTTTTTTCCGTCATGGATGGCCCAAAGAATGTCATGCAGCTGCGTCTCCGGCCCGCCCAGGACGAAAAGCCCATTTTCTGTCATGATTTTTTGTCATAGAAGTAGGAGCCCACCACATCTATGATGATACCGGGTTTTGTCACAATTATCGTCATAGAAGTGTCATATGTATGATAGAAAAAATTTCCATTCGGCCCAAAATGTCACGGATGTGTCTTTTTTTTGTAGTGCTATATGATGATTGAGTATGTGGAGCTCTTACTTAAACTCTATTGAATAAGTTGAATTGCAATTGCTTGGTGACTGAGAACATAGGTTGTTGAGTTTCAAGAGAGTTCATTGTTTGAACCTTAACATGTGAATTGGTTGCTGTCCGATTTCGGGTTCCGGCAAAACCCTTGAGGTTTGAACACTGGGGTGCGCACGCAGATCTCTCCCTCCCCCTAGCTCACACTCGCAACCATCGTCAGGCCTAGCGTGTCGAACCCAAAGAGCAAGGAGACACAAGAGTTATACTGGTCCGGGCCACCGATGTGGTGTAATACCCTACTCCAGTGTGGTGTGGTGGATTGCCTCTTGGGCTGAGGGTGAACGGTTACAGGGGAAGAACAACCTCCTGAGGAGAGGTGTTCTTGTGCTTGGCGAACTTGTGTGGTTGAGGATGATCTGAGTGATCCGTCCCCTGTCTATGGTGGTGGCTAGTCCTATTTATAGAGGCCCTGGTCCTCTTCCCAAATATTGAGCGGGAAGGGATCCCACAATGGCCAAATTCAAAGGGAGACAACTAGTACAAGTTATCCTGACTAAAGGTGTTCTTCGCCTACCAAAGGCTCTGGTGGTGACGCCGTCTTGGGCTCCACGGTGACCTCCGTCCTGCTGGTCTCGGTCTCGTTGCACCGATATGGAAACCTTTGCCTGATGCCTCGGGACTCCTCGCCTACGCTTGCCTCTTTAGCACCAAAGAGGAAATGAGGACACTGCGTGCGCTGGCGCCCACCTGGCCTTGGTCGTCATGGCTTACGTCACGGGAACCTCTTGAGGTACCCCTTGCCTTGATCTCTCCGCCCCTCGCGAGCTAGTCTGGTGAGGCCGCCCCCGAGGAGGTCTTGCGTCGTTTGCCTCACGAGGCTTGACCCCTCGCGAGGGTCTTGAGTGTTTGCCGGTGAAGGTGGGCCGTACGGGGCCACTAGTGGTGCCACGCCGTGAGCCGCAGGCAGGCAAGTCTGGGGACCCCCGTTCCCAGAACGCCGACAGTAGCCCCCGGGCCCAAGGCGCGCTCGGACTTGGCTTCGAGGCGAAGCCAAAGGGCAAGTGCGGAGCGCCGCGGGCCCCAACAGCCTACAGCCTTGGTCGACGCATGGCGATTGATTGGACGTGGGCGTCTCCGCTTCCCCACGCTGCCTCGGCAACTGCCCGTCTGACAAAAGGCTGGCGCGGGCAACGCTTGCCTTCATTGCTTTCCTTCGTTTTGCTCCAGATCCCTTTCTTTTGTTCCCTGCGAGGAATCGAAATGGACCCCGTGGGGGTGTGTAAGGGGTCTGTAATGTCTTCTATTCATATCATCCTTATTATGAAAACTTGCGAACACATGTCTTGTTTCGGCTCAGTCTCCCCTTTCCAACCCCACGACAGCCTGGTGCTCTACGCTGATAGGTCTCGGTCCCCGGGCAGGCTGCAACCGTCGCTGGTATGCCAGGTCGCGATGCCGTGGTCAAGGCCAGGAGGTGAGCGGCCCAAGGTCCAGTAAGAGCTCCTGAGGCGTGATGCTCAGGAGGTCCCCTTTAGCGCGCAAGCGGCAACCGAGAGGTAGGAAAGGGCGGCGACGTTGCCGTAACAAGGCTGCCACAGGTGAGGATCCAGTGCCGTAGTGCTTGGTCGATCCAGGCGCGAGACTTATCTTGGCATTCCGGAGCTGGTTCCTTGTGTTGCGCCGGACTTGTGAGTCGGTTGCTGTAGTGTAGCTAGGTTGGGCCCATGCGAGTCTCGTCCTCTCCTCCATGCTCTTTTGTGTGCTCTACGTCCTCAGGTCCCGGCCCTCAAGCGAGCTCAGCCTCCGCTGGTATGCCAGGTCGCGATGCTGTGGTCAAGACCAGGGGGTGAGGGCAGGAGAGCCAGTAAGAGCTCCCGAGTCACGATGCTCAGGAGCCCTCCTTTTAACATGCAAGCGAATCGCGTGGGAGAAGAGGGAGCCCGTGGTACCGCCTGCTGTCGTCCTCAGGAGGTCCCTGCAGGTTAGCGCGAAGAGGGACATAGATTGCCACTATGATTACCAGTCTGCCACTGGTCGTCCCGCAAGAGGATGAAGGCACTAAGGGCCTGGTGAGGTGACGTGCGCAGGGCGTGCCGCGAGCCAGAGCTCGACCGCTCAGATTTGTCGATGTTGGAGGGATGAACACGAGCACAAGCGCCGTGCCAGAGTGCATAGCTCCCGTGGTGGGTGACAATCAAGCAGGTGATAACCATAGATAGATCATGCATGGAAAACAAACTATCCTAGGTAAACGCAAGAACAATTCATGCCACCGGGACGGACCCGAGCGGCCTGGGGGTAATGCAGCCCGAGGGGCGCCCCCAACAAAGTAAGCTAAAGACGCAAAAGGATACATGCCGCAAGGACAGGCCCATGCGGCCTGGAAATGATGCAGCCTGAGGGGCGCTCCCAACTAAATAAACTTGGAAAATGTCACCTGGTTCCGTTGTCGAAGGGATGTTGGGGTAACTGAAGACGCGTGGCGAAGGAGCTGCTCCTCATGAGCCACCGGGACCCTGAGCCTCGGGAGGCGCTGAGGGTCTAGGCAGTTCCTCGAGGACTGTCTCCATCTCTGTCGGGACTGCGTGATGCCTGGCCTCCTGAGCCGCCAGGACGCTCCGCAGGTTGCGCTGATAGGCGGCCACCACGCTCGGCAGGCCGAATGGCATGCGAACATAGCTGTGAGGTGGGCCCTCGCAACGTCCCACGCGCGAAGGCTAGAAGAGCTCCTGAGATGCGGCCATGTTGAGCCCTGGGAGTCAATGCAGAGGCGCAGCCCACCATCCTCGCCTGGATGGGGAGCTGCGCCAGGAACTCCTGAGCACCAGACGCTCCTCGCCCGGTGCCCTCCTGAGGGAAACGTGCCGCAAAGCACGCCTCCACGTGGTGCCCGAGCGCCTCCCTTGTGATGTTGTCCAGGTCCGAGGCCCTCCAGAAGAGAGCCCCCAAGCCTCGCCCGAGGATGGCGCCGGGCGCGCCTTCCTATGCGAGGGAGGGAGGCGCTCCAGGCGCGGGCGCTGATCCGGATGTGGCACCGCTAGAGGCGCCTCTCCCCTGAGGCCCTGTACGGAGTAGCTGCTTCTTCTTCTTGGGGATGGCCTCAGGAGGGTACCGCACGCTCTCGTTGTCTGGGTCTTCGATTGTTGCGGCCTGGAAGGCATGCTCGAGGGAGCACACCGCTTCTTTTTCTTCCCAGGGGACTGTGATGATCCTGCCGCTCCCTGGCATCTTGAGGACGTTGTAGCCGTGGTGGGTCACTGCCATGAACTTTGCCAGTGCTGGGTACCCGAGGATGGCATTGTACGGCAGACGGATGTGGGCGACATCGAAGTCGATGAGCTTGGTGCGGCAGTTGTCGCACTGTCCGAAGGTGACAAGGAGGCGGACTTGCCCTATCGGTGTGGTGGAGCCTTCGGTCACTCCTGAGAAGGGCTTGGTGGGCTGAAGCTGATCGTATGGCACTCGGAGGCTGTCGAATGTCTCGACGGACAGGATGTTAAGCCCTGCACCGCCGTTAACGAGGGTCTTGGTGACTTGTACGTTGCTGATGATTGGTGAATAGAGCATCGGGAGGGCACCAGCGGTGGCCGTGCACTTGAGCTGGTCTGCCGAGCTGGAAGTGATAGCGCACTTGGACCACCTGAGCGGGCGTGTGGCCTCAAGCCTGGGAAGGGTTGCGTTCACCTCGCGAGCAAACTGCTTGAAGATACGCTGAGAGGCTGGGGCCTGAGCTTTGACCAAGATGCAGGCGATGGCACGCGGTTCTTGAAAGCCCCCAGCCCCCTCATCCTGAAGGTGGTCGTCCTTCCTTCTTGGTGGTGGCGGCAGCGGAGGAAGACCGGCGTTGCCCTGAGGGCGATCCTCGCGAGGTTGGTCCCTCCAGGCTTCCTCACGGGGATGGTCCTGCCAACGGTCCTCGCAAGGACGGTCGCACCACTCCTGACGAGGGCCACGATCGTACCAGCGTCCTCCGCCTCCTTCTCCTCCTCGGCCATAGCCCCGGTCGTTGCGCTTGGGGCGTCGACCGAAGCGTCCATCTCGAATGGCTCTGAGCTCTTGACAGTCGTTGCTGTTGTGGCTGTGTACGTTGTGGAAGGGGCAGAACGGTCGGCTGCTCTTGGACGACTCGGGATGGTCCCGTCCGCGCTTCGTATCCGTCTCCGCCACGAGCACGGCCACTCCCTTGCGCTTCACGTCCTTGTCCTTGGCTTTCTTCTCCTCTGGGTCGGCAGCCGGGAGCTCGAGGAGGGAAAGGCGCCCCTGCTCAGCTCTTGCGCACTTGTAACATCCCAAATTTTTAATTTGGAATGTTATGCATTAGATCATCATTGCATATCATATTTTATTTGCATTTTGGTTTGATCCTAGAAATTCTACGCAACTCAAGGACCCACGGAGAGAGTTGGGATTTTCGTTATTTTCATATTTGAGTTTTTCTCGAATTTTGAAAAGAGGATCGTTTGATTTTAATTATGTTTCTTCGAATATTTATTTTATAAAAATAAAAGAGAGAGGATAAAATGACTTCCTCAAAATAAAGAAATATTGGAGATTTAATATTAAAATCAAATAAGATTTTTTATTCAGAGTTTTATCGCTATTTTATTTGAATTAGGAAAATATGCGTTTTTCAAAATTGCAATTTAGGCCCAAATAAATGTTCACCTTGTCCGGCCTATTTTTAGAGGACGGGAAAAATTTATTTCGGGATTTTTGGAGTCCGTTTAGTATTTCTTTTATTTCTTTTTCTGCATGTCAGGATTTATTTAAAAAAAAGTCAAACCGACTCCGGGCCGTACCCGAGCGGGACTCCGCCCGGGGGCCTTTATAAGCCGCCACCCTCGAGCCGCCGAAGCCCACCAGCCGCCACAGCCCACCCGCGCCCCGCCCCAAACCCTAACCCTAACCGCGCCCCGCCGCCACCACCGACGCCGCTGCCGCCGACGCCAGCGCCGTCGCGCCTCGCCACCGCCCCGCCCGGAGCCGCCGCCCCGCGCCGCCTCTACGGAGCCGCCCACCGCCGCCGCCGTCTCGCCGGACTTTCGCCGGAGGTAGCCACCGCCGCCTCGGTTTTCGGGAGAAAACCGATTGGTTTTTTAAACCCTAGATGCGTTTTTTTATTTTTATTTTTAGATCGGTTTTTTTCGGTTTAGTTATTTTAGCGAACGCCGGACTTTCACCGTTTAGCCGCAGACAGCGAACGCTCGTTCGTTAGCCTGTTCATCAATTTTTTCTTTTTCTTGGATTTTCGTTCTAGTATAACTTTTCGCTCGTTTATCGGAATCAGGCGATTCAAGCACCTAGAGTTTCGTCTCGAAACCCTCTTTCTGTTTAGCCAACTTAAACAAGATTTTGCTACTGTAAAATTTGACTTTAGTTCAGATTAGTAAATGAAGCTCGTTTCTTTCGCCGTTTGAGTTTTGTTGCTTCGTTTGATTTGATTCTTTTTGCAAACCGGAGTTCTTAAGTTGAACTTCCTGGTTAGATCTCTTATTTGAGTTTTACCCGTGCCCTTGCTTGATTGCTTATTGTATGCTTGTTTGTTTGCGATAGAGTACCCGGAGTGCGAAGCGTGCTACTACGAGTCTCTAGGTTTCACGGATCATCAGCAAGGCAAGTAACACTTTGATCATACCTCTTTCATACCCAGTTTTATTGCATTAGATCAATCCTCAAACAATTGCATTGTTAGGATCTGATTAAATTGTGGGTATGGGAAGTAGTTGAGGTAGTACCTATTCACCTGCTTATTATCAAACCTTTGGGAGTTACTTCTACGTTGCTTATATTGCTATGCTATGCTCGTAGACGTGGATTGGGTTTGAGAGTATACATGACAGATGTGAGTATTGTTAATTAATGGTTAACTTAAGGTGGCAACTTGAATACACATCTGGGTGGATTGAGGCACCTGGGAATCCAGTGGTTGCCTGTATTTTTTGGAAATCCCGGGGGTACCGTGTGATTCTCCTATGGACTGCCACCCATGCTCAAAGGGATCATGAGATTATTCATGCTAGAAACTTCCGTGTGCGGCCACAAGCTATTATGGGCTCTAGCATAGTTTATTAAGCCGTGTGAACTCTTACAGTGGTAGACTAGCAGATGTAGGGGATGTAGGTGGTACTGTCTACCCATCATAAGGTGCTAACGCTTCTGAAAGACTGTGTCTCAGTCATCCGTTTCTCAAACATCATGTAGTTTCAACGGAGGAGATCGAGTCTTTTAGGGAAAAGTGCGCAAATCTCTGCAAAGTGTACAAACTAATCATGGTTAGCCGTGTCCCCGGTTATGGACATCTTGAGTATCTGGTTCTTGGATTATCATGTTGATCTCATCACTCTTAATTATAAAATTTGATTGGGTTCTTAATTACTTTTAATTGGGATTGAGATGGGGTTTACCATTCTCAATGTTTTCAACCAACTTTGTAGTTAAATAAAATATATTCCTTTGTTGTAGGGAAAAATTGGCTTTTCACAAAACATATTAACCATACAGCCTCCACCAGCCAAATATGCATGTAGTGATAGCTTTATTCTGTTTACTACTCTCTTGTGTTACATTGCCAGCATATTCCATGTGCTGACCCGTTTTCGGGCTGCAACGTATCATGTTACAGAATTTTCAGACGACGAGTAAGGAGCCTTAGGTCGTGGTCCTTCACTCAGTGATGCCGTTGGAGTTGATGGACTCGTTTTATCTTCCAAGCCTTCCGCTGTTATCGTATTAGATGGCCTTAAGCCATATTTATTGTAATAAGTTCTCTTTTGAGACATTCGATGTAATAAGTGTGTGATTGCTACTCTGTTATAAATCCTTCAATTACTGTGCGTGTCAGCATTACCGATCCAGGGATGACACTGATGCATAGAGATCAGACTGTTTGAGGTCTGGTTGCTACAGCACTTGGTCGCCAGGTTGAACAGCTCCAGAGCCATGCATAGCTCCTTGTGGATGGCGAGCTCCTCCTTCATCTTGACGTCATGGACGACATCAGAAAACGCCAAAATGATGGCCTCGTCTGTGACCTCGGGGATCTTGAGGCAAACGTTGTTGAAGTGCTGGATGTACTTTTGCAGGGTCTCTCCTGGCTGCTGCCTGACGCGGCGTAGGTCGCCACGGCTGGGGGGCGGTCGTGAGTGCCCTGGAAGTTGGCGATGAAGTGGTCACGCATCTCGTCCCAGGAGGAGATCGAGCCCGGGGGCAGGTTCAGGAGCCACGAGCGAGCGCCATCCTTGAGAGCCATGGGGAACCAGTTCGTCATGACTTTTTCGTCGCCGTTGGCCGCCTCGATACTCACCTCGTAGAGCTGCAGGAACTCCGCAGGGTCGGGGGTGCCGTCATAGCGAGGAGGCAGGTCTGGCTTGAACTTGCCCGGCCAGGCGACGCTACGCAGCTCCGGGGTGACGGCGCGGCAACCTGCCATGGCCACCGGGGCCCTTTGCAGAGGTGGGGCCTGCCCTTGGTGCCTGCGCACCGCCACAGCAGGCGGCATGCGGTCTTGTCGTGGTGGCGCTGGGAGCGCGGGAGCGTTCTCTTGCGGCCGGGGAACTTCTTGGCAGCTTCCTTCTTCTCGCGCGGGTGCCCGACGCGGTGGGTCACGCCGGGGGGCCGCGCACCTTGTCTCCAGGGCGCCGCCTTGGTGCAGAGGTGGTGGAGGCGTTCCATGAGCCACGTCGCCCGCAACTGGCGGAGGGCGAGGCAGCGAGAGGGATGGCGCGGGGGAGCCCCCTGCGGCGCTGACGTGCTTGGCCATGCTGTCCAGCCAGTCCTCGTAGAGGTCGTCGACTGGGCGGTAGCACAGGAGCTCGCGCGCCATGAGCAGCGCGGCCTGCGCGTCTGTGGGAGCGTGATGAGCGTGAGACGACGAGCCAGCCAGGGTCAACGACGGAGTGGCGGTGGGGCCATCCCGCCGCACCGAGGGGTGCAGCGAGGATGCTTGCTGCTCGCTTCCCGCCGGGCCGGTGGCGGCGTTGGCGGCGGGTGTCAGAGAACGACGGGGAGGCCTGCCGACGGGGGCAGTCTGAGCGACACGAGCGGCGAGGGCGGCCTTGCGCTCAGCACGGACTCGGCGCGCATCTAACATGGTCGCGGTGGAACGGTGAAACACGGATTGGCGGAAGGAAAGCTTCGGCGCACCCCTACCTGGCGCGCCAAATGTCGGATTCCAGGTTCCGGCAACACCCATGAGGTTTGAACACTGGGGTGCGCACGAAGATCTCTCCCTCCCCCTAGCTCGCACTCGCAACGATCGTCAGTCCTAGCGCGTCGAACCCAAAGAGCAAGGAGACACAAGAGTTATACTGGTTCGGGCCACCGATGTGGTGTAATACCCTACTCCAGTGTGGTGTGGTGGATTGCCTCTTGGGCTGAGGGTGAACGGTTACAGGGGAAGAACAGCCTCCTGAGGAGAGGTGTTCTTGTGCTTGGCGAACGTGTGTGGTTGAGGATGATCTGAGTGATCCGTCCCCTGTCTATGGTGGTGGCTAGTCCTATTTATAGAGGCCCTGGTCCTCTTCCCAAATATTGAGCGGGAAGGGATCCCACAACGGCCAAATTCGAAGGGAGACAACTAGTACGAATTATCCTGACTAAAGGTGGTCTTCGCCTGCCAAAGGCTGCGGTGGTGACGCCGTCTTGGGCTCCATGATGACCTCCGTCCTGCCGTCCTGTTGGTCTCGGTCTCGTTGCACCGATATGGAAACCTTTGCCTGATGCCTCGGGACTCCTCGCTTGCGCTTTCCTCTTTAGCACGAAAGAGGAAACGAGGACACTGCGCGCGCTGGCGCCCGCCTGGCCTTGGTCGTCATGGCTTACATCACGGGAACCTCGCGAGGTACCCCTTGCCTTTATCTCTCCGCCCCTGGCGAGTCAGCCTGGTGAGGCCGCCCCCGAGGAGGTCTTGCGTTGTCCGCCTCGCGAGGCTTGGCCCCTCGCGAGGGTCTTGAGTGTTTGCCGGTGAAGATGGGCCATACGGGGCCACTGGTGGAGCCACGCCCTGGGCCGCAGGCAGGCAAGTCTGGGGACCCCCGTTCCCAGAACGCCGACAATTGCTACTATAACATGAGAAGTTTTATAAGAAACAATTGCTGTTATGATACTAGGAAAAGTGATTGAAATTATCATTGATCAAACTTGTGCACTTTGCTAGCATTCACACTTCATAAATTATTTCTTTTATCATTTACCTACTCGAGGACGAGTAGGAATTAAGCTTGGGGATGCTGATACGTCTCCAACATATCTATAATTTATGAAGTATTCATGCTGTTATTTTATCATTCTTGGGTGTTTTACAATCATTTTCTGGCTACTTTATATATATTTTGGGGACTAACCTATTGACCCAGTGCCCAGTGCCAGTTGCTGTTTTTTGCTTGTTATTTACATCGCAGGAAATCAATATCAAACGGAGTCCAAACGTAACGAAACTTTACGGAGATTTTTTCTGGACCAGAAGGAACCCAATGGGCCTGAGCTGCACCTGGGTGGTGCCCCGAGGGGGCACAACCTACCAGGGCGCGCACCCCCTCTTTGCACTATAAATTCCCAAATATTCCGAAACCCATTGGGGTTAACCTAGATCAGAAGTTCCACCGCCGCTAGGCTCTGTAGGCATCGAAAACCAATCTAGACCCCGTTTCGGCACCCTGCCGGAGGGGGGAATCATCTTTGGTGACCATCTTCATCATCCCGGCGGCCACCATGATGAGGAGGGAGTAGTCCACCCTCGGGGCTGAGGGTATGTACCAGTAGCTATGTGTTGTATCTCTCTCTCGTGTTCTTGAGATGGAACGATCTTGATGTAAAGCGGGCTTTGTTGACATAGATGAATCATATGGAGTTTTCCCCACTCTATCTTCTTGATGAATTGAGTTTCCCTTTGAGATTTCGTAGTTATCGGATTGAATACTTTTATGGATTTGAGAGCACTTAATATGTGTTTTGCATGAGGATATTTGTAGTGACATTGGGCTATCCAATTGAGTTACTTGATGTATATTATTGTGATCAACTTGCGGGTTCCTTGACTTTAGGGCCTATGCATAGGGGTTGGCACACGTTCTCATCTTGACTTTCCGATAGATATTTCGGGTGAGTCCTTGGGAATCGAATAGATGAATCTGAATTTGTTTTGGTGTTATGGTTAGTACGAACTCTTGATGGATCGATTGGAAAGGATGACTTTATGTTGTTTTAGTACAAAATCTTGATAGATAGATCGGAAATAATAGCTTCGTGGTTGCTTCGTGCCCGACAACAAATTCTATACAACAAGTAATTTTGGAGTGAACTCTACGCCGTACTTGAGGGATTTGCATATGATTCAACTATGTCAACATTGTTGGGAGATCATACTAGCAAAAGTACGGACCCTAGGCCTTGTTTCTAAGCATCGCAACGCCATTTTTGTGCCTGTTTATTGTTGGTTACCTTACTGTTTTTATAATTTCAGATTACAAAAACCCATATCTACTATCCATATTACACTTGTATCACCATCTCTTCGCCGAACTAGTGCACCTATACAATTTGCCATTGTATTGGGTGTGTTGGGGACACAAGATATTTCTTGTATTTGGTTGAAGGGTCGTTTGAGAGAGACAATGCATCTTCATCTACACCTCCTACTGGTTGATAAACCTTAGGTCATCCACTTGAGGGAAAATTGTTACTGTCCTACAAAACTCTGCGCTTGGAGGCCCAACACGTGTCTACAAGAATAAAGTTGCATAGTAGACATCAGGCGCCCCCGTCCACAGTTTACGCCTCCGGTCATATTCACGTACTGCTTAGGCGAAGCCCTGCATGGATCAGTTCACCATCACCGTCACCACGCCATCGTGCTGACGGAACTCTCCCTCGACACTTTGCTGGATCAAGAGTTCGAGGGACGTTATCGAGCTGAACGTGTGCAGAACTCGGAGGTGCCGTACGTTCGGTGCTTGATCGGTTGGAACGAGAAGAAGTTCGACTACATCAACCGCGTTGTCAAACGCTTCCGCTTTCGGTCTACGAGGGTACGTGGACACTCTCTCCCCCTCTCATTGCTATGCATCTCCTAGATAGATCTTGCGTGAGCGTAGGAATTTTTTGAAATTGCATGCTATGTTTCCCAACAATAACAAAGTGTCTGTTGTGTCTCCAACACACCAAATACAATGGTAAATTATATAGGTGCACTAGTTTGGCGAAGAGATGGTGATAAAAGTGTAATATGGATAGTAGATATTGATTTTTGTAATCGGAACAATAAAAAACAGCAAGGTAGCAATTGATAAAACAGAGCACAAATAGTATTGCAATGCTTGAAAATGAGGCCTAGAGTCCGTACTTCCGCTAGTGCAATCTCTCAACAATGCTAATCTAATTGGATCATATAACCATCCCTCAACGTGCGATGAAGAATCACTCCAAAGTTCCTATCTAGCGGAGAACATAAGAAGAAATTGTTTGTAGCTATTCTTTCCGATTGATCTATCCAAGAGTTCGTACTAAAATAACACCAAGTTATTATTTCTGATCGATCTATCAAGAGTTCGTACTAAAATAACACTCAGTTATTCTTTCCAATCAATCTATCAAGAGTTCGTACTAAAATAACACCAAAGCAAATTCAGATTCATAATACTCTATCCAACACAAAGAGTCTCAAAGAGTGCCCCAAGATTTCTATCGGAGAAACAAAAGACGAGAACGTGCATCAACCCCTATGCATTGATTACCCCAATGTCACCTCGGGAATCTGTGAGTTGAGTGCCAAAACATATCTCAAGTGAATCAATATAATACCCCATTGTCACCACGGGTATTCATATGCAAGACATATATCAAGTGCTCTCAAATCCATAAAAGAATTCAATACGATAAAGCGAAAACTCAAAGGGAAAACTCAATTCATCACAACAAGATAGAGAGGGAGAAACACCATATGATCCGACTATATTAACAAAGCCCGTGCCATCTCAAGAACACGAGAGAGAGATTAAAAACATAGCTACTGGTACAAACCCTCAGCCCCGAGGGTGGACTACTCCCTCCTCATCATGGTGGCCGCCGGGATGATGAAGATGGCCACCGGTGATGGTTACCCCCGCCGGCGGAGTGCTAGAGCGGGGTCTAGATTGGTTTTTCGTGGCTATAGAGGCTTGCGGTGACGAAACTTCTGATCTAGGGTTATCTTGAGGGTTTATGGAATAATTGACGATTTATAGGGCGAAGAGGCGGTGTGGGAGGCCAGCGAGGTGGGCACAACCCACCAGGGCGCTCCTGGGCCCCCAGGCGCGCCCAGGTGGGTTGTGCCCCCCTCGGGGCACCCCTCTGGCACTTCTCTGGCCCATCCTGGGTGTTCTGGTCCATAAAAATTCTCCAAAAAGTTTCGCTGTGTTTGGACTCCATTTGATGTTGATTTCCCGTGAAGTAAAAGACAAGGAAAAAACAGCTGGCACTGGGCACTGTGTCAATAGGTTAGTCCCAAAAAATGATATAAAGTTGCTATAAAATGATTGTAAAACATCCAAGAATGATAATATAACAGCATGGAACAATCAAAAAATTTAGACATGTTGGAGACATGTCACATCCCTCAACGTGCCATGAAGAATCACTCCAAAGTTCTTATCTAGCGGAGAACATAAGAAGAAATTGTTTGTAGGGTACGAAACCACCTTAAAGTTATTATTTCTGTTCGATCTATTCAAGAGTTTGTACTAAAATAACACAAAGTTATTATTTTCGTTCGATCTATCCAAGAGTTCGTACTTAAAATAACACCATATGATACGCATCAACCAACTCTAATGTCACCTAGATACTCCAATGTCACCACAAGTATCCATGAGTTAATTATACGATACGCATCAAACAATTTCAGATTCATAATACTCGATCCAACACAAAGAACCTCAAAGAGTGCCCCAAGATTTCTACTAGAGAAACAAGGACAAAAACGTGCATCAACCCCTATGCATAGATTACCCCAATGTCACCTCGGGAATCCGCGAGGTGAGTGCCAAAACATATATCAAGTGAATCAATATAATACCCCATTGTCACCACAGGTATTCATATGCAAGTCATATATCAAGTGCTCTCAAATCCATAAAAGTATTCAATCCGATAAAACGAAATCTCAAAGGGAAAACTCAATTCATCACAACAAGATAGAGAGGGGGAAACACCATATGATCCAACTATATTAACAAAGCCCACGATATATCAAGATCGTGTCAACTCAAGAACACAAGAGAGAGAGAGAGAGAGAGAGAGATTAAACACATAGCTACTGGTACAAACCCTCAGCCCCGAGGGTGGACTACTCCCTCCTCATCATGGTGCCCATAGGGATGATGAAGATGGCCTCCGGTGATGATCTCCACCTCCGGCAAGGTGCCGGGACATGGTCTAGATTGGGTTTTCATGGATACAGAGGCTTGCGGAGGCGGAACTTCCGATCTAGGGTTATCTTCGGGGGTTTTGGAATATTTGGCAATTTATAGTGTGAAGAAGCGGTGCGGGAGGCCTCCGAGGTGGGCACAACCCACCTGCGCGCGCCTGGGACCCCAGGCGCTCCCTGGTGGGCTGTGCTCCCCTCTGGTACTTCTTTGGCCCACCGTGTGTCTTCTGGTCCAAAAAAATCTCCAAAAAGTTTCGCTACGTTTGGACTCCGTTTGGTATTGATTTTCTATGATGTAAAAAACAAGCAAAAAATAGCAACTGGCACTGGGCAATATGCCAATAGGTTAGTCCCAAAAAATGATATAAAGTTGCTTTTAAATGATTGTAAAACATCCAAGATTGGTAATATAAAAGCATGGAACAATCAAAAATTATAGATACGTTGGAGACGTATCAAAAAGCACGATGATTAATTGTTCACCAGGTTTACACAAAATCCAGATTCAACGGGACAATAAAATCTAACTCAACCAAAGTTTTCGGCAGTCACAATCAAATGGATCGGTCTGATCCATAAAATCAAGATCCTGGGCCAGAAAATCTACTGGTACATGAATACAAGTTGTTGTAAATAGAAGCCGAGCACATTCAGAAGCCCTTTTGTCCACCTGAAACTTCTTTTTATGTTGTTCAACGTGTCCATCCATGAGAAAGTTTTTGTTAAAAACCTTAATCCTCATGGACAATAGTACCCTCGCATTTAACAGGAAGAATGTGACAAAGCTAGTGTTTGCATGGTTGGATGCATATCCTTCCAGCGTAATTGTCCTCAAGTGAATGTCATGAGAACTGAGAAAATCCCGGTGCTTCTTATGCCATCGATTGGTTATACCTTTTTTTCCATGGGCTTTTGCCTAAATAGACATGAAGACTGAAAACAGTTAATGTCTAAAAAAGAGTATGTCGAAAGAGCAACAGCTGAATGGTTAATTCTAGTAAATTATATATGGGCTTTCAATGTGCTTGAAATCATCACCTGTATATACAAATTCTCCAGACATGGAAAGCATCACAGCAAGCCGATAACGTGTTCAGATCAAAACACCACATACTGATATGTAAGGTCTTTACAGAATCCAGCACCATTGATAGGGTATCCATGGACAAACTCTTCATTGAGCATAGAACATAATATTAGTACCAAAAGTCTACTCCAAGATGATATAAAACTTATGCGCATAAATGAAAAATGTAGCTTATGATTACAAAAGTATAGATGATATAAAACTTATGCGCATAAATGAAAAATGCAGCTTATGATCACAAAAGTGTTGATGATATAAAACTTATGCACACAAATGAAAAATGCAGCTTATGATTACAAAAGTGTTGATGGTATAAAACTATGCGCACAAATGAAAAATGTAGCTTATGATTTACAAAAGTGTTGATGATATAAAACTTATGTGCACAAATGAAAAAACAGCTTATGATTACAAAAGTGTTGATGATATAAAACTTATGCCCACAAATGAAAAATGTAGCTTATGATTACAAAAGTCGTGATGATAATATACAGTACCTGAATAAGTGTGGAGCCAACCACCATCTTGTAACCTTGAAGCGGATCAGGAAATACACCTAAGGTGTCCAGTTTAGGCGCAGAGACCACAATTATTTGCGAAGGTGCATACCAATAATGAAGGAGAAACCTTTGGAGTGAAGGGGCATCTTTGATGATGACCTCCTCTCCTTTAAAGCAAATTCCAATGCTTACAAGGTGAGGCGACTTTATTTGGACAACGAATACGGATTTCTTTTCTAAAAACAAGCAGCAAGCCCTCCAAGGCAGGGCAGCAGGAGTGGATGATGTTGTGAAGTGAGGCCTCCGACAAATCGACCACCACAAGCGCGAATTTTTTTAGTAGTGGGAGTCGAAGCATTTGTACCAGATTCTCTGTAGAAGGCACTGGGCCAAGGTGGCGGTGTGGAGAGAGGAGGAAAACAATGACATGGACATTGGTGGTGAGGGCATAGTTACAATGCTTGGTGGGAAGCTATTTGCATAGTAATGGTAGAACTCAAGATGCTGGAGTTTTTTGAATTGACGGGATGTCAGCCATGCGTCCACCGTGCAGGGTATGTGCAACAGGCAGCATGCCGGGATGCATAGGCGTTGAACGGAGCCCTAGTGGGAGGAGATGATGGCTCCGTGGAGTTCAAAATCATGAACGACAGATAGCCGGTGACAGTCAGGATTAAGAGGCGCGACGCGCCACAGAGTGCGCCACCGAGATGCGAGGACCTGTGTGGGGCAACCATCTTTGGTGGGGAGAAGGAAGATGATCTCCCCAAGGATGGCGTCCGGGAGATCACTGATGCGGTCCCCCCGATATTCTACGGGTTCCTCGGATCCAGGGGTATGGCCGCTTCTGCCCGCGCTGCCGAGTGCAGGATCTACAGCCGGCGACGCCGCTGGCCGGAGCCTCATGTGTTTACACACCAATCTGAAAAAGGCAGAAACATACATATAGGACATTCAAAATCAATTCTCAAGATCTGGAAGAAAAAAATGCACAAACATATACATAGAACATTTAAATTCAATTCTCAAGATCTGGCTACGAATTATTAGCACGCAGGCTAACCCTCATTGGATTATTAGCAAAAAAATCATTTGTACAGGACAAACAATTAATCACTAACCATAGATACCATTCAAACAATCAATACACTACACGGATCTAACGAATCTTACTTTGATTTCATGGACAGGGTGAACATAACCAAGGATTTCTATTCCCAACAAAAGAAGGGGGGGACTAACCGGTTTTCCGTCGGAGTCGGAGCAGTTGCAGGAGTAGCTGTGGACCTTTGGCTCCGGCTGGGGAGGCACGAGGACGACGACGAAGTCAAGTTCGCGCTGCTGCCCGCGTGAGACCTCGTCGGCGGCGACAACAACCTCTGTGCCCAGCTTCATGCGATGCGCGGGTGCTTCACCGGCCCCGGCGTCGCCACTCCCTCCGATGGTGCGCTTCGGCAAAAACCTAATACACTCCATGTGGCGGTGACAACTGTGCATGGAGGGTGCGGCCGCCTATTATGACCAGCGGATCGGGCGCACCATTAATATGGAGCAGTGGGAGCAAGGTGGGCGGCGGTCAAAGGGCTGGCTCACCTCCCGATGAGCCTGTGTAGTGGACTGCTGGCATTCCTACCATCATTTCACACATGTACTACCACGCCCCCCGGTGACACTGCGTAGCGTACACACGCATTCCTCGGCCTCCCGGTCTGCCTGCGCGGCGGACTGCTAGCGTGCGTCTCGTCAACTCACGCATGCTCGTACGGCACACGGGATGCTGGCTGCACGTATTATATTGATTTTTTCCTTTTTGATAATTAATTCTGCCGATTTATTGCTTAACCGAAGCATGACACGAACATTGTTGGTCTAACGAACACGGTTCGAATAAAGAGCCCGTTTGCGATATAGGTTGATAATTATTTATAATTTCCTGTCTGTAAGAAGATTATATCAAAACTTGTCTCAAATTTGGAAAAAAACATATAATATCACAGTCTATTGGTGTCCATATGACACCACGATAAGTTTCATGAATTTCAACTTAGTTTTGGATTTACTGGATTTTAAAATCAAGATTCTCGATGCTAGAAATTTCATGCATCGGGACTAAACATGCACCCAGGGACATATTCACATATGATTTTCCAATCCATTTTGGTGCACTATCACGGGTCTCATGTACATCAAATTTGATTTTTGCACATTAAATCCCTGGGAAATCAATCAATGTATAAAAACGAACAAATGTTATCTATTTTTTCAATTTTTAACACTAAACTCCTTTGGTCACATGTTCGCTGCAGAAAAAGTTTGACATGCATCTTTGGGCCACATACACGCGGTGGTCCTAGGACACTCACTCGCGTGTGACTCTCTCTGTGGGCCCATGAGGTCGTCGTCCAGCACTATGATCTGCGGTGAGAGAGGTTAATTTGACCAACAAGGGTGGTCATTTTTTGGTTTTTGTTACATACGGGAGGAGTATATATAGTACGCGTCGAAGAGGGTGGCCGGGGGCAACATATACTATGCGCCATATAGGACAGTCACTCGCGTGCGATGCTTCTATCCGTGGGCCCGCGAGGTTGTCCTCCATCACTTTGACCCAACGAGAGAGGTTAATTTGACCGACAAGGAGGTTTCTTTTTGGATTGTGTTGCCGTAGGAGTATATAGTACGCGTCGAAGAGAGGAGGAGGGGCAGCATTTACTACACACACGTCATGAAAGATCTCGCTTTGTGTGGGGACTTTTCAGTTTCCGAGGCAGGTGCCACAAAGATGTTGTGCATATTGGGTATTAAAAACATCACCAACACCTTGGGCCACGTGCAGATGAGGTTGTCACTCACTCGCCTGCGATGCTTCCCTCCATGGGCCCGTGAGTCATCGTCCATCTAATATATGACACAACGAGAAAGGTAATTTGACGAACAAGGAGGATTATTTTCGGGTTGTGTTACAGTACGTAGAAGTATATATTACGCGTCGAAGAGGGGAGGGGGCTAGGATATACTGCGCGTCTTGAACCTCGCTTCATGTGGGGGACTTAAAGGTTTCTTAGGCAGGTGCCACATCAAAGTTCTCCATATATATTAGGTATTCAAACAACACAACCACATGTCCCCATACATGTGTTTGGCCCACACGCAAGTGATGGCGGTTGTCCTCTAGCACTCACTCACGGGGTTATCGGCGAGATGCTTCGTCCATCTGTGTGTCCTCGCTGCTTGGTCAATCACTTTAACCGACATCGATAGAGGTTAATTTGACTTATTTAGGAGGGGACTAAATTTTGGTTCGTCTTATACGGTACGGTACATGCATGCCATGACGTGAGAGATAACATATTATACTTTGAGCACATGTGTACGCATGAATTCCTCCCACCGGATCAAAGTGGGGGGGGCGAGCACGCGAAGCGCCATGAACCAGATATGTGTGGGTTGTGCGATTTTCGACGCATGCATCCGCCACATCAATATGTTGTGATTTTGGTATTCAAACATATATGCATGCATCATGCATATCAATACATACGTTTGGGTGTGCAGTGGTAGTCTTTGGACACTCTCCCTCATTGGTTATCATCGACAGCCTATATATTCGTGGGCCCGCGTGGACGTCCATCACTTCGACCAACAACGCCAGAGAGGTTACCAGGGTGAATTCTTCTTCTCTTGGTTCGCGTTACCATATAGTCGTGCGTCGATCTGGTGAGATTGGAGACCTAAGTTTGAGGGCATGCATGCATACACATGAATCCCTATATGTATAGTACACGTGTCGTGAACCCTCGCCCCGTGTGGGGACTTTCCTGTTCCAAAAGCACGGTGCCACATCAAAGTTGTGCATTGGGTATATTCAAACACCACATGACACTTCATACATATGTTTGGGCCACATGCACGTAGTGGTTGTCTTCAGGCACTCCCTCGCGTGGTTATCGGCGACAAGCTAGCCTATTTGTGGGGCCGCGTGTGGACATCCATCCATGACTTTGACCCAACAACGAGAGAGGTTATACGACCAAGGTGGTGATTCTTCTTGGTCGGTGTTACAACTAATATGCCTTGGTGAGATGCCCCCTCCCACGGACTCAATGTGTGTGTGGGGGGCATAGTACTACTTCGCACTAGAGATGAACCTCCGTGGGGTCGGGGATGTCTGGTTAATTTGCGATGCACATGTGCCACATCAAATTAGTGATTTGGTTATTTCAATATCACACCACACCGTTCACACACACACACACACACACACACATACACACACACCGGGCAACCCGCAGGTGTAGTTCGTATGTGGTCTCACCCATCTCACGCCACAAGAACACATCCGTGGGCCCGCACACGGTCCACATTTGATTGGAAGCAAAGGGGGGTAACCATGATGTACTCCTTTTGGTTTTGTGTTACAGTTGGGTGATATGTCAGACCTAGCTATTTGGGGGCATGCGTTCATAGCTAGGATTCCCCTCGCGCCAACATGAAGTGTGTGTGTGTGGGGGGGGGTGGTCTAGCTAATAATAACATGCGCTTTGTGCGACAGGTGCCACATCAAAGTTGTTCATTGGGTATTTGAACATCAAACCATCCTTTTCATACATATATTTGGTCCACATGCAAGTGTGTTCGTGTTCTGACCCTTTCCCACGTTTTTCGCCAAATTTATAAACAACACACGAGTTGGACGCAGTAACCGCCTGCGATCGGGTACACAACAGGCACGGTTCCCTAGGACTACCCGTGTGTCGCGCCCCTACCCCTGTCACCAACACCATCACAATAGATTGGGCTCCACGAGGCTTCCTCCCGCTCTTGAAAATATCTACTCCCTGCATCCTCGAAAATATCTACCCCCTAGAGGGTTTTTCTTTTTGATAGCACATATTACTATGTGTGGACCATGTGCGACATCTGTTACTCCCGCTCTGCATCAAGCAGTTGATCCAAATTTTCAGTAGCCCCGACATTTTTTTGAACTGGAGCCACGGCATTTTACTCCTGCCTGGATCCTTCGCAATCTCAAAAATATCTGCTCGGTTAAAGTGTTTTTCTGTTGGATAGCACACGATTATTATGTTTTAACCGTGTGTGATATTTGTTACTCCCGCCCTGCTCTGCTTAAATCCCTTGATCCAAATTTTCGGTAGCCCCACCATTTTACTCCCGCCTAGTAAATTTTTCAGTACCCGCGACATTTCCTCAAACACCACCTTGGACCCCATCCACACACACACCCCAAATCCCCCGCTCACACACATACAAACCATCCCTCGCTCGCTCGAAACCTAGCTAGGACGCCGCTGCCACCGCCGCGCCGCCTCCATCCTCAACCGCTGTCGGTCTGCCCGTGCATGCTACCCACCGATATACATACCCTCGCCGCCCTGAGTTTCTTAGATGACGCCTACGAAACGCCCCCTTTCCCACAGATCCCCATCCCCACCCCGCTCCGCCACTCGAGAGCGTCGCAGCCTAAGCCCGGCAACGTTTCCTAGGGAGCTAGAGGAGTGAATGGCCCAAAAAAGCTTTACCGCAGCCTCTTCGCCCAACATCGGTGAGGGGGCCACCGAGGAAGCTGACGACGATGACTGGACGCAGCCTTTCAATCAGTGGTCTAGATTATTCTGGGATGTCGCGGGCTATGTTGCCCACCCCCAACCCCTCTGGTTTGACAGACGCCGATCTCATTGATGGCCCTGCCGCTGATCTCATGCGGCTCGTTATGAACAATTTACCATCCTTCATCGCCATGGAGCCCCTTTTGTCATTTCTGAAGGACACGTTCTACGATGCTGGCTTGGGATCCTCCGCTGCCAAGTCAGACCTCATCAACGGCAACCATGAGGAGGAGCCAATCTGTGACAAGTGAGGAAACCCATGATTTGTTTTGTCGTGCCTCTTCACCGTGGGAATCCCATGATTTGTTTTCTCGTACCCCTTTTATAGTGAGAACATGTCGAGTATTTATTGCTATATTTGGTTGTTTGCATTATGCCTTGTTTATTTATATGGTTTTTGGCTGTTCGATTGTTTGTAGTTAGCATATGTCCAGTTTCAATTGCCATCTTTGGTTGTTCGTAGTATGCCTTGTTTATTTCAGCTATTCACAATGTGATGTTCTATATGTGCTAGTATGAACTGTGCAGTTCAATTTCATCAATACTAATATTAACAATAGCTCTATGAGTGACTATATTTGGTTGCTGTTAAGCCTGTTGTACTCCCTTCGGTCCTTTTTAGTTCGCATATAAGATTTGTCTAAAGTCAAGCCTCGTAAAGTTTGACCAACTTTATAGAAAAATATACCAACATTCACAATATGAAATCAATACCAGTAGATGTGTCATGACTTAAATTTTCATATTGTATAACTTTAGCATGGTAGATGTTGATATTTTTTCATATAAATAAGGTCAAACTTTATGAAGTTTCACATCAGACAAATCTTGTATGTAGAGTAAAAAGGACCGGAGGGAGTATTTAACACGCCATTCCATTTGATTTAACAATAACTAGTGTACTTAGACCTGCACAATACAAGTTTGAATGACTGTTTGCTTGTTTTTAAATATTAGGCCTATTATAGTTAATAACACACCTTTCCACTTCTTGTTTTTCTTAACTAGCGTCCTTAAACCTTCGCCATGAAGCTATAATTTGGAGATTATGTTCTCTATCATGGATATGTCACTACACAAAAAAGACACATCCATGACATTTTGGGCCGAACGAAATTTTTTTATGTCATGCTTATGACACTTCTATGACGATAATTGTGACAAAACCCGGTATCATCATAGATGTGGTGGGCTCCTAATTCTATGACAAAAAATCATGACAGAAAATGGGCTTTTCGTCCTGGGCGGGCCGGAGACGCAGCTGGATGACATTCTTTGGTCCGTCCATGACGAAAAGCCGTGGTAGAAGCGAGGGCGAGGAAAATTTCGGGGAGTTCCCGATTACGGTGGGTGGTCGGGGCCGAGCGATGCATGGAGGTTTACGCGTTTCTCTCGTACACGTACGGGCGTGTGTGTGAGGCGTTGCGCTCTAACTGAACCCGAGCGATTGCACTAGCTATGTTACTAAACCCCGATCGATCCCTTGTTGTTAACTGAACCCGAGTGATTCCTTCGCTACTGCTGCTAACTGAAGCCGATCGAACCTCCTGCCTCCTTCCCTTGATGAACAGTGAGCGTTGTTGGGGGGTTGATGAACAGTTCCCGATGGGAGGGTTGGATGAACAGGACCCCATGGTAGTAGAGGCTGTTGCCGCTGGATGAACAGGACCCCGATCGATCGAGCCGGTTGGGGTGGATGAATAGGACACTTTGGAGGGGTGAATGAACAGGACGACCCCATGGAGGGCTGGTTGAATAGTAGCTGGTGGAGGGCTGGATGAACAGTAGCCCGTGGAGGGGTGGTCAAACAGGACCACGTGGAGAGGGCTGGTTGAACAGTAGACGGTTTAGGAGCGCGCGGTGGAGGCTGGATGAACAGAAGCCCATGGATGAACAGTCGCAATTGGAGGCTGGAGGCGGTCGACGGTGGATGAGCAGTAGCCCATAGAGGCTGGAGGAGGTCGACGATGGAGATGAACAATAGCCTGTGGAGTCCCGTTTTGCGGTACGCCACACCCCTCCCGATGAACAGGACCCCCGTTTCGACCGTAGCGCTCCAACACAAGTCTGTTTCCTCCATTTTGCGGTATGCCACACCCCTCTTGATCAACAGGACCCCGTTTCGACCGTAGGAGGTCCAAGAGAAGTCCGTTTCCTCCGTTTTGCGGTACGCCACACCCATCCCGGTGAACAGGATCCCGTTTCGACCGTAGGCGGTCGAACACAAGGCCGTTTCCTCTGTTCTATGGTACGCTAGGCCTTGTTTCGATCGGCTGTTCCGTCCAAGCCGGTTGGCTCCCGATGAACACAACGACGCATTCCATTCCGACCCAGCCGGTTGGCTCTTGATGAACACGACGCCGTCGCTGCCTCTCCATGTACACGAGCCCTGGCCGTACGTATGCCCGAGTAGGCTTTCGAGACCCCGCCCGTTTGTACGTACGCGCCTCTACTACGACACGTGCGTGCCTCTACTACGACACGTGCGAGCCTATACTACGACACGTGCCCTTCCTTACTCGGCCACGGTTCATCGCTGCAGCCTGCAGACAGACCGATCGACCAGTATGTACGTACATGTTCGTGACCAGAATGACAACGCTACGTGCGCTTCGACCAGGTGGGTCCCAACTGTCAGGGAGGATAAGAACGCACTTCCTTGCGTGCGAAGATATAGCTGCTGGGTCCCAGCTGTCTGGGGGGAATCTTTTTTTTGCCCATAATAAGGACGCACTTCCTTGCATGCGAAGATGTAGCTGGTGGGTCCTAGCAGTCAAGGGGAGAAAACATTATTTTTCAGGTTAAAAAGGATGCAGTTGCATGCATGCATCCATGGGCATGGTGCGTCCCCACTGTCAGACTCTTAGGTACAGTCATCTTCCGATGACTCTCGTTTGTTGACCATGTTGACCACACCATGCCGAGCGCACCAAGGCCGGTGGACAACAGGGAGGCCCCAGACTGGAACGACCCGGAGATGGGGAAGACGCGGCAGTGGAGTCGCAGATGGAGAGGAGTGGGAAACTTGACTGGTTCAGGTGCGCGGCAGCACTGCCGCCCACGGGAGACAGGAGCAAGAACAGAGGTTGAAGAAGGAGCGCGGATGTTGGATTAACATCCAACGGTCCAGCTGCTAGAATCATTTGTTGATTAAGTTGACAAAGCCCTGCGTACACATCCGCTTAGTAAGCCCACAAGTCAGCCACCAAATATGCCGGGTCCTAGCTATCATCGGGAGGAATAGTTTTTTCGCATAACAAGGAGGCACTTCCTTCCGTGCGAAGATATAGCCGGTGGGTCCCAGCTGTCAGGGGGAGGAAACATTTTTTCAGCTTAATAAGGAGGAACTTTCCTTGCGTGCAACCATGGACCTCGTGGGTCCCAGCCGTCAGGCTCTCTACGTACAGTCCTCTTCTGATGACTCCCGTTTGTTGACCACGCCGTGCCGAGCGCAGCGAGGCGGCGGACGACGGCGAGGCCCCAGACTGGAATGACCCGGAGATGGGGAAGACGCGGCAGTGGAGTCGCAGACTGAGAGGAGTGTGAAACTTGACTGGTTCGGGTGCGCGGTGGGACTACACTCGGCAGAGAATATTAGGAGGTGCGGAGGAGTGGAGGGATGGCCTGGCCGTCGGCGGGGTAGCGTTTCGCAGCGAGGCACACAAAACAGCGTCGTTGGACGCCGGAGGCTGGAGCAGGCGGTCCCGGCAGTGGTGGGGGAAGAAGACGAGAGATTGAAGAAGAATGCCGGCCGTTGGATGTAAATCCAACGCCTTGCTTAGGCTTCGACCTTTGTATTTTTATTTTTTGCGAAAGTGCTTAGGCTTCGACCTACTGGCCGACATGTCAGCCAGTCCATTTGGTTTTTTTAGTGCATTTGGTGGGTGGGTGAAACAATGATGCAACATCTATGCAACCCGTTTATATATTATGGTAGAATTTAAAGCCCATTTGCATTTTTCTCGAAATCCGCGGACTTGCTGGGCTGGATGAAAATATCATGTTGGGTTGGACGGAGAAATGTTAGAAAAACATAAACACATGATTGCACGTCTATGACTGCATTGATCAGTAAAATCTTTGCAAGCTTATGTACGCAATCACTAGGAGTTAACTCGCCAAGTTATATATAAACAATTATTATTATTATTTTGTAAGAACTTTCGATTTATGAAATAAAATATCATTTTAATTTGGTGAGTTAATAGGACGTGGGGTATTATTATTTTTAGGCTAGACGTGGGACAGTTGAGTTGGTTCTAGGGAAAAGTACTGGGAGAAAACTCAGTTTACATCGAAAAAGAAAGTGGGAGAAAATTCAGATATAGGATTAATGAAAACAAAAAATAAAGGAAGTGGGAAGGTCTATAAAATGGTTGGACGAACGACAGGTTTCACGGATCCTTATGTTGTTTCTATTATATATATATATGTAATAAAATAATATATAATATATATATATACACACTATTATAGAAGGGAAAACAAAGGTTTAGTTTTGCATTCTTATAGAAAAATATAACTGAGCTGTGCGTCGTCTTGAAAAAATAAACATAACATGGGCTGCTGATGTTATAGACAAGCTAGGCTGGGAGGCCCAGAGGCCGCTTGATACCTGCTGGATCCAAAAAAATTGAAACATGTCGTGGGCTGCCCATGTTAAACAACAAAACCTAGGCCATGGACCTGGTGGGCCCGGGACAGTCAGCCTCTCGACGAACAGTTGTCTCCCGATTCCTCTTGTTTTCTGATCATGTTGGGAATGACAGACGGTGGCGCCGCGGCGAGAGCACCAAGGCGGAGGATGACGTCGAGACCTCGGACCGATCGAACCGGAGCGGGGGAAGACGCAGGCGGAGGGGAGTACGAGGGTTGACTTGTTCAGGTGCAGGGTGGGCCGGTGGAGCTGCCACCGTCGGACAATGTGTGGGATTAGAGGGATGGCCTGGCCAACGCCATAGGCTATGATGGCCAGCCGCTGTATAGGAAGAGGACGAAAGATTGAACAAAATAAAGAAATACAAATGGATAGGTGGTTGGTCCCATATGTCAGTGTACGAGACCTGCTGGGTGATACGTCTCCAACGTATCTATAATTTTTTATTATTCCATGCTATTATATTATCTGTTTTGGATGTTTAATGGGCTTTATCATACACTTCTATATTATTTTTGGGACTAACCTACTAACCAAAGGCCCAGTGCAAATTGCTGTTTTTCTGCCTATTTCAGTGTTTCGCAGAAAAGGAATATCAAACAGAATCCAAACGGAATGAAACCTTCGGGAGAGTGATTTTTGGAACAAACGCAATCCAGGAGACTTGGAGTGGACATCAAGAAATAAACGAGGAGGCCACGAGGAAGGAGGGCGCGCCCAGGGGGGGTAGGCGTGCCCCCCACCCTCATGGGCCCCTCGTGGCTCCCCTGGCCGACTTCTTTCGCCTATATATACTCATATACCCCAAAAACATCCAAGAGCACCACGAAACCCTATTTCCACCGCACAACCTTCTGTACCCATGAGATCCCATCTTGGGGCCTTTTCCGGCGCTCCGCCAGAGTGGGAATCGATCACGGAGGGCTTCTACATCAACACCATAGCCTCTCCGATGATGTGTGAGTAGTTTACCACAGACCTTCAGGTCCATAGTGATTAGCTAGATGGCTTCTTCTCTCTCTTTGGATCTCAATACAAAGTTCTCCTCGATCTTCTTGGAGATCTATTTGATGTAATTCTTTTTGCGGTGTGTTTGTCGAGATCCGATGAATTGTGGGTTTATGATCAAGATTATCTATGAACAATATTTGAATCTCCTCTGAATTATTTTATGTACGATTTGTTATCTTTACAAGTCTCTTCGAATTACCAGTTTGGTTTGGCCTACTAGATTGATCTTTCTTGCAATGGGAGAAGTGCTTAGCTTTGGGTTCAATCTTGCGGTGTCCTTTCCCAGTGACAGCAGGGGTAGCAAGGTACGCATTGTATTGTTGCCATCGAGGATAAAAAGATGGGGTTTATATCATATTGCTTGAGTTTATCCCTCTACATCATGTCATCTTGCCTAATGCGTTACTCTGTTCTTATGAACTTAATACTCTAGATGCATGCTGGATAGCGGTCGATGTGTGGAGTAATAGTAGTAGATGCAGAATCGTTTCGCTCTACTTGTCGCGGACGTGATGCCTATGTACATGATCATGCCTAGATATTCTCATAACTATGCACTTGTCTATCAATTGCTCGACAGCAATTTGTTCACCCACCGTAATACTTATGCTATCTTTAGAGAAGCCACTAGTGAAACCTATGGCCCCCGGGTCTATTTTCCATCATATAAGTTTCCAATCTATTTTACTTTGCAATCTTTACTTTCAATCTATATCATAAAAATACCAAAAATATTTATCTTATTATCTCTATCAGATCTCACTTTTGCAAGTGGCCGTGAAGGCATTGACAACCCCTTTTCGTGTTGGTTGCAAGGTTCTTATTTGTTTGTGTAGGTACAAGGGGACTTGCGTGTAGTCTCCTACTGGATTGATACCTTGGTTCTAAAAAACTGAGGGAAATACTTACGCTACTTTGCTGCATCATCCTTTCCACTTCAAGAGAAAACCAACGCAGTGCTTAAGAGGTAGCAAGAAGGATTTCTTGCACTGTTGCCGGGGAGATCTACGCTGAAGTCAAGACATACCAAGTACCCAGCACAAACTCTTATCCCTCGCATTACATTATTTGCCATTTTCCTCTTGTTTTCCTCTCCCCCACTTCACCTTTGCCATTTTATTCGCCTTCTTTTTCGTTTGCATTTTTCTTGCCAGATCTATTGTTTGCTTGTGTTACCATGTGCCTTCTATTTGCTTGCATCTTTGCTTGCCAAAAATCTATATATATGGATCCACTTAAAGTGTTCTACTTGGATCATCTTCGATCCTTATGCGCTCGTGCTGAAACACCAAGTAGCCTAGTTGACGGGAAATCTTTAGATGAGCATGCTCATTTCGTGCGTCACTGTTTGTCTGAAAAGGTAGACTCTTATGGGATCAAATAAATAGATTGCTGTGTTATGCTTGGAATCTTTGTGAGATTTATGATTTTACTTGTTGCTCTAAGAACCCTAAAAAACACCTTCCCTACCTATGTGAGTATAATGATAATGAAATCTTATCTTATTATGCAAAGGGTGTTTATAGTTACTACGATATCGAACAAATTGAAGAATTTGTTGCTTTTAAGGGTGCTTATGAAGTTGCTTCTTTGATTGAAAAGTATGATATTACTCTCTATGAATCGGAAATTTTTGACATACTTAAATATTGCTATGAAAACTATGCTCATAATGTCTATGTCAAAGAATTTATTGAAAGAATGACCGTTGCTTTGGAAGAAAATAATGATATGCATGAATCTATAGATAATTATGATTCCGATGATTTGATTGAAATATCCATTGATGAACATGATGCTTGCTATTCTTGTGGCCATGATGCCAATATTTATGAAGATGAATTTGCTATAGTTCCTTATGTTAAACATGAGATCGTTGCTATTGCACCCATACTTGATAGTTCCTTCGATGAAAAGCATGATTGCAATGATGTTATTATAAATTCTATTAATGTCAATCGTGCTAATAATATGCAAAACCCTAAGCTTGGGATGCTAATTTTGCTATGTCTACTACTTGTTGCAATGATCATGATTGGGGTGATTCTTCTTACAATCTTGAAAATTTATTTAAGCCCCATGATGAATATGAGATTGATAATAATGTTTGCAATAATACTGAAAGTGGGTTTGGAAGAGTGTAAACTTTAGATCCCACATATTTGGAGAATGTTCAATCTTATGAAGTTTTTGATAAAAGTGGGTTTGGAGAGGTCATGACTTTAGTTAATGTTAATCCCACTATTTCGGAAGAGTGTCAACTTTGCATGCATGTGGATTGTGTTGAGAATATGTTATGTGATAGATATAATGTTGAATTTGAGTATGCTCCCATGTGTAATTATTATGAGAGAGGAAAATATGGTTGTAGAAATTTTCATGTTACTAAATTACCTCTTGTTATGTTGAGATTGCTATTGTTTCTTTCTTATTCCTTGAATATGCTAGATCTTGCTTGCCTTGCTAAATTTTTTTCCTATAAAATTCCTATGCATAGGAAGTATGTTAGACTTAGAGGTGATTTTCACATGTTTTATGATGCTTTCTTTGTGTTTCAATTATTATCTTTCGTGTGAGCATCGTTGAAATCTTATGCCTAGCTAGGGGCGTTAAACGATAGCGCTTGTTGGGAGGCAACCCAATTTTATTTTTGTTTCTTGCTTTTTGGTTATTTTTAGTAATAAATAATTCATCTAGCTTCTGGTTAGATGTGGTTTTATGTTTAAATTAGTGTTTGTGCCAAGTAGAACCTTTGGGAAGACTTGGGTGAAGTCTTTATGATCTTGCTGTAAAAAACAGAAACTTTAGCGCTCACGAGATTAGCTGCCATTTTTTACTGGAGAGTGGTTTTAGGTTGATTCTTTTTGAAGATGATTAATAGATAAAGTACTCACGTCCACCAATTTATTTCAGAATTTTTGGAGTTCCAGAAGTATACGTTTGATACAGATTACTACAGACTGTTCTGTTTTTGACAGATTCTGTTTTTCGTGTGTTGTTTGCTTATTTTGATGAATGTATGGCTAGTATCAGGGGGTATGAACCATAGAGAAGTTTGAATACATTAGGTTTAACACCAATATAAATAAATAATGAGTTCATTACAGTAGATTGAAGTGGTGGTTTGTTTTCTTTCGCTAACGGAGCTCATGAGATTTTCTGTTGAGTTTTGTGTTGTGAAGTTTTCAAGTTTTGGGTAAAGATTTGATGGATTATGGAATAAGGAGTGGCAAGAGCCTAAGCTTGGGGATGCCCATGGAACCCCAAGTTAAATTCAGGGACAACTAAAAGCCTAAGCTTGGGGATGCCCGGGAAGGCATTCCCTCTTTCGTCTTCATCCATCGGTAACTTTACTTGATGCTATATTTTTATTCACCACATGATATGTGTTTTGCTTGGAGCGTCTTGTATGATTTGAGTCATTGCTTTTCAGTTTAACACAATCATCCTTGCTGTACACACCTTTTGGGAGAGACACACATGAATCGGAATTTATTAGAATACTCTATGTGCTTCACTTATATCTTTTGAGATAGATAATTTTGCTCTAAAACTTCACTTATATCTTTTAGAGCACGGTGGTGGTTTTATTTTATAGGAATTGTTGATCTCTCATACTGCACTTATATTATTTTGAGAGTCCTTTAGAACAGCATGGTAATTTGCTTTGGCTATAAAATTAGTCCTAATATAATAGGCATCCAGGATTGGTATAATAAAAACTTTCATAAAAAGTTGATTGAATACTATGAGAAGTTTGATACTTGATGATTGTTTTGAGATATGAAGATGGTAATATTAGAGTCGTGCTAGTTGAGTAGTTGTGAATTTGATAACTACTTGTGTTGAAGTTTGCAAGTCCCGTAGCATGCACGTATGGTAACCGTTGTGTAACAAATTTGAAGCATCACTACAAAAAAATACACTTCCGTGATGATACGTGTTTGTCACAGTAGGTCGCGTTTTTTGTCATGCATGTACATCCATGACGATTTTATGACAGAATCAAGATAGTCATACCTGTGCTGTCGTAGAAGTGTTCCATGACATTACCAAAATTATCATCATGGAAGTGTCCACTTCCATGACGATAAATCGCGCGTCACAGAAGTGCTTTCGGCAAAGGTGACCGACACGTGGCATCCACCGTAACGGAACGCCGTTAAGCTATCGGGTCGGGTTTTGGATCCGATAACCCGTTAACAGCCCCGACCAATGGGAAATTTCCACGTGTAAAATTCTTATTGGCCGGACGAAACACGTGTCAGCTCGTCAGTCGGTCAGATAGGCGCCTATGATATGTCGACACGTGCCACGGCCCACCACTGGCCCATTTAGCTTACAAAGCCGGCCCGTTTGACTTGGTCAAAAGTTAACGGGCTGGCCCATGAAAAGCCTGTTAACGGTCTCTTCGCAAATAGCCCATTTTACGGCCCGTTACCTCACGACCCGTTAGGCCCTAAAGGAAATCGGCCCAACAACGTCATGTGGGCCGTCGAATATAACACCAGCCCATGTATGGCCCATGACGTCTTTCGGCCCATATGAGGCCTTCGTATCTTTTGGCCCTTTACAGGCCCATGGTGACTCTAGCCCATAATGAACAGTAATTTTCTTTATACCCGTTAACGGCCCGTGATTTACATGGGCCGTTTCCAGCCCGTGTTAGCTTTCGGACTATTGACGGCCCATACGTACTTGGGCTCCTTTACAGCCCTCGATTACTTCCGGCCTGTTACTGGCCTGTTCCCCTAATGGGCCAAATTCGGCCCATGGCAAGAGTCGGCCCGTTACTGGCCTGTTACCCTAATGGGCCAAATTCGGCCCATGGCAAGAGTCGGCCCGTTTCTGGCCTGTTAACCCGTTGTGCCGTTTCCAGCCCGTCCTATATTCTGGCCCATTAACGACCCGTTATGCCTGTGACAGAATTAAGCCTTTGCTGTCCTACGGCCTGTTAACGTGTCGGGCCGATACCAATTACGCCCGATTACGGCCCATGTAGACCCATTTATCCGACGGCCCGAGGCCCACCGATTACAGGCCCATTTATCGATGGCCCGTAGGAGACCCATGGATCCTACGGCCCGTATATGGCCCATGGTAGTTGCGGCCACTAGCAAACCAGGGAAAAAGAAGACTAGGAATTAAATAAGGCCGAAACTAACGCTAGGCTATTAAGGCGATTGCACAGATTACATCCACTCGGCATCAAAGATCGCCACCAGTGCAAATATGGGGAACACCCTAAACTATACAAAAATGGCTTGCTGTTTTCTTCAGCAGGTGGCTGCACGTTAAGAATAAATTTTGTATCCACCAAAACAAATTACAACTATATAACAAAAGGAAGGTTGGCATAAAACTTAACAGTCTAGCAGATAAATGCACCACCAGAAGTTCAGAAGCTCAGTTCATTTGACCTGACTATTACGTTTTCATGATGTATTGTCCGATGGAGCACCATAACCCTCGCCTTCATTTCCCCTAGGCTCCTGAACAACATAGCAAATGTCTGATAGTCTGGTTTCAAAACCATGCATATCTTGACGACATTGAGCAATGTTTCTCCTTGTTTCACAAAGGGTCTCTGTTTGGGAATGGACTTGTGTCTGGAGCGCAGATACAACATTGCTTTGAGCTTGCATATCTTGATCATGAGGCAGTTTGGACGATATTGCCTTAACAACCAACCCATTATTACGCAGGAACGTGCTTTTGGCACTGTTAGTGGACATGTACTGACCCACTGCAGCAAGAGCTGACATTGCGGTTATAGTTGCCTCGCCACCTTCAGAAGGTGGCGGTTCCACCATTTTTTCCATAGCTTGCTGAAAGGTTGAGGTTTTACATTAGTAGTACCAGAACAGAAGATATTAAGGAGGCAGCAAAACCAAACAAAATAGCTTTGGTCTATATACAGAACTTATTCTGGTGAACCCATGTAAAATATTAGTTGTATTTTATTGCAAAGTACATAATAAAACCAGGTTCCAAACATATGACCATGTACCATCGCTAATGAATTGTCTATTTCTTCACATTGTATTGAGGACTAAGGTTAAAGAGACGAAGTTTATAATACGGTAAGCATAGTATGACATCATTCATATCACAAAACAACTAAGAACAGACAAACAGGCAATTGTAACGTTGTGTGGGCAAGTCCAGCACGGAACTAGATTACGGGTCAAGATCAAAGGAACATCACTCCTCTCTTTTAAACCTTGTAAGGTGCAATGATACGCTAAGACAATTGTGTATAAAATTGAAAACAGTAATAGACATTGGCTGCAAACCATGCAGTTCAAGGCACAAGTCAGAGTAAGTAGTAGTTAAAAGGCATGAGGATTAAGGACTTACAACAGCGGCTTTGACTGGTGTAGTCATGCCCTTCTTCTTGCTGGTGTGACAGTCCTTGAAGATTTCCACAGCATTTGGTTCAGGTACTTTTTGGTCCTTGCGGGCTTTCCACTGCATTTCGAACAAGTCAACATAGATCTGATAATATGGTACAGCGAAAAGAGTGAAACAGCAGCGAATTACAAGAGCCTCGCAGTGTGCAATATAGCTACGAGATCCTGTCGTCTGTTGGAATTTCACTTTCGTACGGTTGGCCTTGTTCTTTGAACAGTTCACCTACAAGAAGATAGATTTGTGTGGCACATGCGTAAATAGGACTTCAACATGTGATCTGATCACATATATATAATGTACCTGATACTTCGGATCAGACCAGTGTTTAACAAGGGCCCTCCAGTCTTCATCCGATATATTTTCCATTGGAGATGTTTGGGGAAGTTCACTGTTAGCCTTGCCTTCAAAGTGAGTTTTCCTCAGGTTATACCGATACTGTCGCAGAGTAGACTTGAAAACATGGTGCAAGCTTGTCTGGTTGCATTATCTTGGCTATCCAACTTGAACCTCATCTGTTGAAAATTATGGGAGTCTCATTATCAGCAACCTAGAAAGTATGGGACACAGCAAGATGATATTACTAGTTTCCATACATAACCATACTTACAGATAAATGATCGAGGAAGGTGTTGAACTGGGTTTCGTCTTTGTCATTCCTATACTGAATCCATGTTGGGAGGATACGTACATGACACCTAACGGAAACCGCTGCCTCTGATACTAACTTGGCTGACTCTGTAGCATCACGTGGCCTTTTTAAACCTGCCTCAAAACGGATCTCCATTCTTCCTCCTCTAGATTTAGTTAACCTATCGAGCATTATCCCTGATGTTTGTTTCCTCTTGCGCCTAGGTGCTAGTCCAACAACGAACATAGGAAGTGTTAGTGTACATCAAACTGTGAGACTACATATAAAGAAGCATGCAACTGTAACTTGACTCCAGCAACTACCTTCTTGCTGTTGAAGCTCACAAGGTTCATCTGATATTGCCAACTCGTCTTGTGTCAAGAGTTCTTGGGAAGTAGTGTCAGGTGGCAAGGGAGCTTGGGAACGTGCTGCTAGCTCAGTTGACGCACGAGTAAGTCATGCAGCTGTAGTACTGTGGTAGGTGTTGCAAGAACTAGGGCTGTCTCTGCTTGTTTGGTGGCAGCTATTTGTTTCTGTTTGGCTTTTTTTGCAACTCGTGTAGCATGGGATGCCGTGTTTGTAGAATTTTCTGCTGGACTTTGACCTTCTATTGTACCATCAGTACCAGCAGAATCTGCAGGAGTCATCCACTTCTCATTCCCTCCCATTCTGTGTTTCTTCCTCTTTCTCTGTGCCATGTTAAGTCAAGCCGACAAGAAAAACGAATAACAATTTAGTTCTTCAGAACAAATTGATGCGTGATGCAGACGAACTGAACTTTGATGTTAGACAACCACATGATAGGAGGATGTAATATGTATGAAAAACAGGACGGAAGAGATAACCAGAACTATGATGTGTAAACTAAGAAGAAGACATTTCACCAAATTAGAAGCAATGCAATGGAAGGTAGACACCATATGAAAGATGCTACAAATATCGCTCTGCCAAGTTAACAGTGTCTCATCATAAATGGTGTTTAAACAAATGTGAAGCAGTACAAGAAATAAATCATATGCAAGATGCAAACAACATCACACTACCATGTTAGAGGTCTCTCATCATTAGTGCCATTGCATATTCACAGCATTGCATATTCACAGCTTATGATGTGTAAACTAAGGAGAAGGCATTTCAACAAATTAGAAGCAATGAAAGCTAGACACCATATGAAAGATGCAACGAATATCACTCTACCAAGTTAAAATTGTCTCGTCATAAGTGCCATTTCAACAAATTAGTAGTACAAGCTAGAAAAGAATGTGAGATGTAACCTATATCACACTCCGAAGTCAAACATGTCTTATGATAAGTGATTGTTGCAGGTTACACAACAGTAGTAATTTGATGCAAGAATATGGTGTGATAGACAGATATTGTATGTTCTAGAAACAGGAACACGTGTCTTATTCAAGTATAATGTGTAAAGTAAGCAGATGGAATTCAACAAAATTAGAAGCAATACAAGCTAGACATCACACATAACATGCAACCACATATAACATTGCCAAGTTAAAGGGAGAACCGGTGATGCTGCACTAGGGGAGACGTGCTCATCATAAACACAGCTTTGTTGAGTGTCTATGCATGTGTTGTCTTGGAAATCATCTTGGGGGTGTGGAGGAGTAGAGCACCTTTATCCGCTGCCTTGCTAACTTCCTTCCGCTTTATTGATTTTGAATTGTCAAGTAAAACCGACAAGAAAAAGCAATAAAATTCTCTCTTCAGAACTCATTCATGCATGATACTGACAATCACTACTTTTATGTAAGGCAAACACATGATACTAGGATGGAATATGTACGAAAAACAGGACGACATGGCATGTTCACAACTGTTTGTGTAAACTAAGCAGAAAACATTCCAGCAAATAAGAAGCAATGCAAGCTAGACACCACATGAAAGATGCAACCAATATGACTCTGCCAAGTTAAAAGTGTCCCATCATAAATGGAATTTCAACAAATTAGAAGCAGCGCATACTATAAATTATATGAAAGATGCAACTAATATCGCACTGCATATACTAAAGGTGTCTCGTCATGTTGATTGATGCGGGATACAAAAAAATAATAGTTTTATGTAAGGACATGCTTAATAGACAGATGTACTATGTACTAAATACAGGAAGGCATGTCACATTAACAGGTATAATGTATAAGCTAATCAGACTAGCACATGCAGTTTAACCAGATTGGAAGAATTACAATCTAGACACCATATGCAACATGCAACCACATATCACGCTGCCAAGTTAGAGCAAGCACCTGCGATGCTAGTGTAGGGGAAATGTTGTAATCAACTACAGAGCTACGTTCACTATCTTCATCTAGCATTTCTGTTTCTTGAGAATCATGTCGGGAGGCTGACGCTGCATTCTTTAAATGAGGAGTAGTCCCCTTGCCTGCCTGCCTCGTCATAAGTGATTGATGAGGGATACACAAGAACATTAGTTTGATGTAAGAACATGGTTAATACATAGATGTACTAGTATGTACCAAAAACAGAAAGGCATGTCATATTCAAAGGTATAATGTGTAAGCTAAGCAGATGCAATTTAACCAAATTGGAAGCAATACAAGCTAGACATCCGGCTGGAGTGGTGAGCATGATCATCTAGGACCTGAGAGCCTGGTGGGAGGCGGGCAGCTTCGCCACCATCGCAGCTTTTTAGTTGGCTTCCAGGTGATGCCTATCTTTGCTGGGCTTGTCACTGGCTCGGCCAGTGCCCTGACTAGCTATTTATCTTCTGGTGCTCACGGGATGGTGGTTCATGTAAAAAAATATCTTTCCTTATCTTACCGACTTCGGCCTTTCGAATACAAGCTAGACACCATATGGAACATGCAACCACATATGACACCGCGAAGTTAAAGCAAGCACCTGGGATGGTGGTTCATTGCGAGCGAGGTCATCAACTCCAGAGCTACGTTTATCGTCTCCATCTGCTGACACAACACCCTTTATAGCGCTGTAACGTGTCTTGCCTAACCGCACACAAAGATGGAGCGACTTCTCTCTTTTCTTTTTGGCTTCTCTCATGGCAGCAGAGTCTGAAATACCATTGCATAAAAACACAATAGTGAGAGTAAGGGTGAAGTGTGTGCAGAACTAGTGCACTGTAAAAGTAGCAGATAACAGGTGGCTGAAAAATAAATGACAGGAGACATATGATAGCTCTACAACATTGCATGGCAAACAAAATTAGATTCTACTCCGTATGATTTTGTAATATATGAGCACAGGAAATGCAGGCACTCCTCCAGCACACCACCACATGTGGTCATATCTAAGATAACAGTCGACTGAAAATAAATAGGTCAGTCGATTTTTTATGAACCGTCCGATCTATAAGGAATGGGCAGATGGCCTTCGTCTACCTCCCGCCAGTCACTCTTGACGATCTTTCTCGAACCGCCAGCGACCATCAGCCCAGACCCCTGCATCCGCCGCCCCGCCCTCCCATCGACCTCACACCACCGCCGTGCTTGGCAGCGCCCCCAGGCCATCCCTTTAATCCCGTCGACCTCCAGATCGGGCGCCCGTTGCTCTAGGCCGCACACGCCCCTAAGATAAACACCAAGGCGCTGCTTCCCCGGCGTAATAGGCGTACTAGCGCCTGTTACGCCGGGGAATGCTTCCGTTAATTGGGAATCAACTGGCCAGAAATTGAAATTCAGGGGGGCGACGGACCTCTAGCTAAGGTGAAATAGTATATGAGGAGAAACCTTGTGCATTGCGAGTTACTAGGAACATCTAGTATCAAGAAGAAGCGGTCAACTAGTGTCTTCTGTGGGATGAATACCGTGCAAGCAGAGACGTAAGATTTGCACGAATAAGGGAAGAGGAGTACCTTTTTCGGTTGCCGGTGTGGTCATCTCCACATGTCGCGCCGATCTTCTTCTTTTTACCAGGGAAATTGATGTTCTGGAGGGTGCAGGCTTGGACGAACCCATGGCCAAATTATTGACTGTGTTGCCGTGGCCGTATGTCAGCGGAGGGGAAGCAGATCCGAGGCGGCGAAGGACGGCATAGCAGGAACAGCTCCCGTGCGGTGGAGGGTGGTGAAGTTGGAGCGGCAGCGGTGAGGCACAGGACGGCGTGGTTGAACTGGCTCGGGTACGGACGGCTCGGCCTCGGCTTCAACTACTAGCCGTGGAGGGCGTTGCGGTGGAGGTTGCGGTGGACGACGACGTCGGGGTATCGACTGCGGCGTGATGGAGGAGGGCGGCAGTTGATGGGTGGGATGGGGTGGCGGACGGAGGACGCCGGGGTTTCGCGGCTGGTGGAGAGGTAGTTTTGGCGCTCACGGAGTACGAATGGGGAATCAGACGGGTGGGGGGAACCATGTTTCGGTCTGGGACGCGCTTGTTTTTGGCTTTTTTGAACAGAAGATGGGACGCGCTTGTTTGAAATTTGCGGAAAGTACAAACTTTGCCCCCCTCTTAAATTTCAGACCTACTGCGGGTCAGGGGTAGGATGGTAATCCCAGGTGTCCCAAATAGTGGGTGGGAGCGATTTCGACCGCGCGCATGTGTGCTTAGGCGGCCATTGTGTATGAATGTTTTTCGGATGCGGTTGTGTGGCGTCTAGATGAAACTACAAACCTACCCCGGTTTAGACCTTTGGATGTCGGGCCGGTAGGTTTCACGGGTCGGAGTTATTAGAAAAGTAATTTCCTTGTACTACCAAACATTGGTCTCACGCGGTTTCAGGCGAGTAGAGGCTCTTTTGGCGCTTCGTTCGAAATTTTGAAACACAAGCATTCACTTTTAGAGTACTCTTGAACTATGAGGATTGACCTAAATAGACAAGTTATATTTGACCTTGTATGTTTGAAAACCTCATTAAATTATCCGCTTCTTTTTGAAATTTTGACACTTGAAAATCCTATAACTACGATTATTTTGGAATGGAGGAGCTAGATTTGAATCTCTTTTGTACACGACTACATATGCTATTATGTACAAAATCAGAGCAAAGATTGGTGCCCCCATAATTTAGGTATGGTTTACAAATGCCATGATATCAAATTCAAATAATTGAATGGACTTCATGTTGAATTCGATTTTTTTAAACCACCTTAAGTTGAATTCAAATGTATGCTAGTTCATAGGTAGCTATTTATAATGTCCATTGTGTAACTTTCGTATGTATAATGTGCTTTACACACACAACATGAACTATACTCATGTTTATATTCGATTGCTAAAGCGATTCATTGTCTGGAGTTCAAAATACTAACTATGTGGATCAATTGTGTCGAATAATAACATAGACATGCTCAAATTCGATAGAATCTAGATGTCTGATGGATCAATGACCGCTCCTTCCGCGAATTGCAAATATCATGATCCCATCCTAATATTTGGATACAATTTATATCTTTAATCAATGTGTAGAGCAGTCTTTTACGTGTAGTTTCACTCTCCATCGGTGGTCTCTCACACATGCTCACACACTCTCTCTCCGAGGTGTCTTTCTCGCACACATGCTCTAGATATAACCCTCCCTCCCTCTCGTAACCATTTACAACTGTTTTCACTAACCTTTATCACAAGAACTCTTCCTCTCGCAAACATACACACGCACAATCCTCATCGACCCTTTCTATATACATGGACCTGCCTACGTGTCTCATGTATGCACATTATCTTTACGCCTGTCTCTCACGCATTGTCTCACACCTCTCTTCCTAATCGACGAGTATGATTCTAGCAGAGCATTCTGTAGGATGCCCCTTAAAGTTAGGTTGGATGAATAGTAATATCAGAGATAAAGGGGTTACCTTAGTCCGAGAACCTAGGGTTACAAATCCTAGCCGGCTTTGTCAGTGGACATAGAGTCCTTCACAATTCTGCTATCTTTGTCTTGTACGACTAGTCATCCATGGGTCTTCCTAAATGCATCATGGGCCGACCAATGTGGCGCAAGTCGGAACCGAACGAAGGGCCTCACCTCGACCCACCGGACCTCACGCGGTGACACACCCTCTGCCCCCACGTCTCATTATCTTCTCACACCCACACATACCAACACAAACACCACACACACAGAAAATTTCTCCTGGTGCCTCTATTCCCTCCCCCCTTGCATATACACACTCAAGGGAATGGAATCTCTTGTCGTGACGTCATATTCGTCTCTCTCTCTAGACCACTCTCATTTCTCGTGCTATCTCTCCCATGCCCCCCGTCGGCCCCTCTATCCATGTCTCTCTCAAATACGTAATACACAGACATACCTCTCTAGGCCCCGCCAAATACATCAACTACAAATTCACACATGTTACATCACGTACCCCACTGATCTAAAAAGCCCTCTCTTCACGTTTATTTCGCATACAACATTCCTTTTGAATAAAGTGTGTCCAAAAAATTATTTTAGAGTTTCTACATATATACAACATTAGAAAGTTATATGGAGGAGTACGAACGCTAATTTGCATTGCATGGTGCCCACAATGATATTTATTCCGCACTGTGAATTTGTATATTTTTGTACTATATACAAATTTAGTGATAATAAAGAGAAACGAAGAGCATCTCTCTCTCCATCGCATACCCCCCATGTACGCCCCTTTCACGTATGCACACAAAACTATCTCCAGGTCCTCTAAAAGTAAGCCCCTAGAAAATTCACGCATGTTTCATCTTTCTCTCGCGATATATGCAATGACGATCATTGTATTTGAAGCGAAAGCACGATACATACATTGGACTTCAGAATCCACTCATTACGGTCACCATTTACGTTTAGTGGTTATTATACAGTCACGGGCTCACCGTACAACTCTGTATTTGCTCATGACATGACTAGTTGACCAGTTAAACGCTCCACGTGGCACCTCTAGTGTTGCATCACATTATCTCACTACCATCGTGCCCACCTGTCGACTTGTATCTACTCTACATCTACACTCATATAAAATACACTCTTATAAAAACAGAGTTGGTGATGATGGTGTGCCTGCCATCCTGCAATATAGGCCGTCCGATTTATATCTGACGGATAGGAAAGAAACTATGGCAATTTTGCAAAAAGGTACCCACACACCTCTCCACATTTGCAAATAAGGCCTTCCCTCGTTCATCCTTTTCTCTCACAAGATAAACAAGTCATACAAATGCATCTTGATGTTACGTGCAACGCAAGGGCATCTTGCTAGTAAGAATGAAAACAAACGACAAAAAAATATTTGGACGTTGGTTCGAAGTCATGACCGCGGGCACAGCGGACAAGGTGGCCTTGTATTGGTATGCTGAGCCGTCTGTTTTAACCCACAGGAGCTGGTGTGGTGATTATACACACACGCACGCATGCACACGAACTGCATCCACGCAACACTCACACAAACACATGCACCCACGCACGCACGCAACACTCACACGTACACACAGCCACGCACGCACGCAACACTCACACGCACGCACGCAACACTCACACGCACACACGCACGCATGCATGCACACACTAGTACACCACACGACCAACACACACTCTCACGCTCAAGTTCTCAACCTACACGTGCATGCGCACACATCAGGCCCTGACAGACACATACACAACCAGGTGATTCCCGCACACGGGTTGGAGCCTTGTCGCGCATGCGTAAATTTGTGTTTATCTAACCTTTTGCCTATGCGAACTGATAGGTGGGACCCACAAGGAACGTGGTCAATTTAACTAGTCAACATGGCGCCACGCAGACTATTTGGTCGGTCAATAGAGTGCAATCCGATGCTGAACTGTGAGCAAGTGGCCGTATAATCACCGCAAAACGTATATAGTGACCGTAATCAGCTTATTCTGAAGTTCGGTGACCGTATTACGCTTTTCTCTCTGTAGGCCCTCCAAAACTACATCTCTACACGTTCTTGCATGTTACATCTAACAACTATGCAATACAACACTACTACTACACTCTAACACAATAAATCATATGTGTTTTTAGTTTTACTAGATATCATATTGTTACTTATAATTATTCAGTTTGCATACATTAAAATTGCCTTTGAAATGTATGGCCAGTATCATCTACCGCGCGGGAAAAATCCCGCCCTTTCCTGTTTAATCGGGTTTGTATCGATGGATCGTGCGAAACAGCAAAACTATAGTACTATACAGTACTACAAGTGACAGTTCACTGGGACATCGTGTCGTCTACTCCTCCGTCGTAAGAGTGGAGCGCTCGCTTTCATAAATCTTCTAGTCCCTTTCGCCGACATGTGGGACATCTAGCTACCGGGTCCACGTGCCATACCGGAATACAGTGCAGAGCAGCCGGGGTGAAGCACCCCAGTCATGGCGCCGGCATAGTAATGAGCAATGAGGTGTCAAATCACAAGCTGCACCTTTCCCGCAGTTAAGTTGGAGGGACGAAGCAACCATCATTTCACTCGTTGCTGAATCCGCTTCTCCCTCATCTTCTTCAACTTAACCACGTGTTGCTTCTGCCGTTGTTCTGCCTCATGTGGGACGCGGATCGGCTTGGTAAAGCACTGACACGTGGGACCGCATGTTAGCAAACCACCAGGACAACGTCCTCCGAAAATAAGAAGCCTAATCCTAGACTTACAAAGGGCTACGTAGCTGCTACGTATACTTTCCATCTAATCTATATATGCCCCCCCTGATTTTCAGGTGGGGTGGGCCTAATCCTCTCCTTTAATCCAATCAAATAGTCCCACATCACATCAGTTCGTACCTTTACGTAAACCATTACGTGGATGTATCATTGCTCAAATAAGAAACCTCCCTCGCCATCCGCGCGGCAAAATCACCTCCTTTTTACTAATCTTGATTCTATAATTTTTTAGATCAATATAATTGAGATTTGTATAGATAGCACACAGGAGCAAAACCAAGTGGTACGGTTAAGGGCATCCACAATGTGTAGCCAAATGTGAAAATAGCTTTCGGCATCGTGGGAACCATTGTGGACGGTGTTGCCAAAGCCAAAAAGATGGAACCGAAGCTCCCTGATTGATTGATTGAAGGAATAGAAAAATGCAACGTCTCTCCTCTTTCTCCCATGCTTGGACGCATGTAGTACAGTATAGAGCACAGAGTCTACTCCCCTGTCCCTTCTATCACAAATCACAAAGCAGTGAGGCGTCAAATCACAAAAGCACGGACGAAGCAACCATCATTTCACTCTTCGCTGACTCCGCTTCTCTATCGTCTTCTTCGAGAAACCATCTCACCGCACTAGTACTCCTAGTAGTACTAGTAAAGGACTTCCTGGATGCAAATAAGGCGGTTTTCTCGGCTTGCAGGCGGCACTTGCGAACGACTTACCGTGGTCTCCCTCAATGGTGTTCTCCGTCGAACACACTTCGCCAAACCACCCAAAAAAAAGATATCATCGACGTCACCGCAATGGGGAAGGAAGTCAAATATAGTTACTACCTCCATTTTTTGTACACAAGGCCAGTATATCAAAATTACAATTTGCAAAGGGCCACTAACACTAATCGAGGCAAAATTGATGCGGTTAGCAACCAAGGACATTAATATCCCCTGCATGCATGCGGAAGTGAGAAGGTTGGTTTGCGTGGCGCTGCATTAATCAAGCGATGAGGAGTGAGATGGTTAGCTCTTTGGTCTTTGGAGAAAAAAATACGCATTAATTGACACGTGAAACGAGGATTTGTATCGATTAAATCCCGCGAAGGAAAACCCCGCCTTTCTTTTTTAACACTAGTACTCCTAGTACGTACGTACTTATCCTGTTTGGGTCTAGGCCTTGCATTGCCAAACTTCGGCACACACTTTTTCCAAGCTTGCCTAAAGTTTTCAAAATGAGGAGGTACACTTGCGCACGGCTGTCGCGGTCGCACCGCACCCTCACACGGTCGCTCCTGCACGCCGCGGTCGCACCGCACCCTCACACAGTCGCTCCTGCACGCCGCAAACCCAACCAAGGGAACGCACCCTCACTGACACGTGTTGTCGCATGTGAACAAACCAAACTCAGCCATCCTATCGCTGACACATAATTTTCGTTCATAAAGTATGTTTATCCAACCGCATGTTGGGGAGTATCCGTACGGCCCGTGCGGTGGTCTGTTGGGTAAGAAGAAGAGGTGAGGAAGAAGGAAAGAAGGGTTAGGAGACGTAGGATATTCATCCAACCGCCTGAAATGGTAGACTGGCCCAAGTCAGGCGACTTGCATAACAAATATATGTTTTTACACAGCAAAAGATCCATAAAAACAACAACATAAAGAAAAACTATCACTGCTCGCGGAAAGAGACGGCCTCGTCGTCTTTGGCTGCTGGCGCGAACCAGCCGTCGCTGCCGACGTGTGTCTCCGCACCGTGGTTGTCCTCGGCCTCCAGCTACTCGTTCAAGCAGAGCGTGCGGGTGCTCTGTACGGACGAGAGCACAGCCCGGTTCAAGTCGAGGACATCCGGTTCCGCCTGCAGGAGGGCCTCGATGGCAGCGGCATCCGCGCGCTCCGCGCCGAGTCGAGCCTCCGCCGCCCGGTTCAAGTCCAGGACGTCCGGTTCCGCCTGCAGGAGGGCATCGATGAGAGCGGCACCCGCGCGCTCTGCGTCGAGTCGAGCCTCTGCCGCCCGGTTCAAGTCCAGGACGTCCGGTTCCGCCTGCAGGAGGGCCTCGATGGCAGCGGCATCCGCGCGCTCCGCCTCAAGTTGAGCCTCCACCGCCCGGTTCACATCCACGGCATCCGGTTCCGCCTGCAGGAGAGCCTCGATGGCAGCGGCATGCGCGCGCTCCGCGTCGAGTTGAGCCTCTGCCTCCCGGTCCTCCTTTAGTATCGCCATGTTGAACCGCTGGTCCGCCTGCACCATGGGGGACTCGGACGCCGGCACGAAGTCGACGTCCATCATCTCATACCCATCGGGGGCCTTCTGCGCCACGACCTCCGCCATGAACATTGGATCAGCTTCCTCCTCCTCGTAGCTTGGCTCCAGCGAACTCGGGGATTGGACAGCCGCAAAGCGAGCTTGGGAACAGAGGTCTATGGCGCCGACCGCCGCCGCGATTTCTGCGCGGCGCTCCGGCGTCAGCATCTTGTAGTAAGTGATCTTGCGGCGCACCATGGCTTTCCGGCGAACTAGGGGATGCTTGATGCGGGCTAGGGGATCGAAAGGTGGGGGGATGGGCTGGAGATTTGGTGTGGTTTTAGGGCAGTGGCTGGCGTAGGCCGAGCAGCGAAGGTTCTGGTGTGAATAGTGGTTCCGGTGACGACCGGTCAATCGGTTTTGACTGTACATCGCTCTTGTCGCGTTCGGTTGCATCCCGGCACGCTGGACCCTCCACGTCGCTCACCGAATGGAACGCGCTTCGTCTTGCGTTTTCGCTCGCTTGTGGGACCGCAGTTGAGAGCAAACCGACGTCCCTCCCCCTCCCCCGCCCGCGTCATTCGTTATACCACCACTCCCTCCGTTTTATGCGGAGTAAATAAAAACAGAGGGAGTATACTACGGATGAGGATCCCCTGACGTGGCTGAACCCATTGAGTAACTGACATGCGGGGCCTAGCAAGCATGGGGTCCGCCAGTAAGTGACCGAAAGGGAGGGTAAGGCAGGGATACCTACGTCAGAGGATCCACTTCCACTATACTACTTTGACCAAATGTTAGAGTAATAATATATGACATGCAACTTACACAAATGTTAGAGTAATAATATATGACATGCAACTTACACAAAGCATACATGGTCTAATGCGTTTTTCGAGGCTAACTTTGACCAAATGTTAGAGTAATAATATATGACATGCAACTTACACAAAGCATACGGTCAAATTCGTATGTGAAAGGAGTTTCCAATGATATAATTTTCACATTATACATCTCATGTACTATTAATCTTGTCAATAGTCAAATTGGAAACCATCTTGAGTACAAATCTAGGAATACATACGAATCTAACAATATTGATTGGGCGTTGTTGGATGTTGATACCTTTTTGATCAAAGTAGAGATACTTTGACTACACATAAAACTTATATGTAAACTAGAAAGGATAGGGGGAGTATATTGTACGTTCAAAAATGAAACTAACATTGAATACCCTTTATATATGATTTGCGGATGCTATGATCACCGGTTCAAAATTTTGAATCCGCCTTAGGTATCACGTGCCCCCACTCGTTCCCTCTCGATTTCATCTCGGGGTCCGGAGATCTATTGAAAGAGGACTAGGGTGGGTACATGCGAATGATACTCGGCGGAATGTTCAAATGAGGCATGTGGGAGGATGGACTCGACTGGAGGGCGAGATGATCGATGGAGAAGAGGGTTGGAGAGGCATGAGAAATAAGCAAACGCCACATGATTATACTTGAACGGCTCAAATAAACAATAAGTTGTCTCGCTTGGCCTACATAGTGAAAGGCCTAATGCGCAACGCGGAGCACTGACGCTCGAATATGGTCGGGAAAACAGGGAAACCGACATGTGGGGCACACCCGTCGGGACGACGTAGCGCAGACTAGTCCAATGGAGGAGCTGGCCCACGACCTCCTCGCCACCGACAACCGTTCATGTGGGTCGTTGGGGCCAACAACAGGGCGCAGCTCCAGCACCGCCTCTGGACACGGCGACCGCGGTGAGCAACACGCTCATATCGTCGCTAGACACGGTCGGTTTCAGTGTGCCGAGGGTGGCGTTAGTGCTGTGGCACGACCAACGGTATGTTTGGTTTGTGCCCAAGGTTGCCCCATCAAAGCATTGGGTAGCCAAAATTTTGGTTGAGGTATTGGTTGCCCATGATTTGGCCGACATTGGCAAGAAAAATGAACTAGAGTTGGCTAGAGTTCATTGGCATGCCAAAGAAATGGCAACCATCCAAACAAAGACCAATCTTTGGGTCATGACCAAAATTTTGGTTGAGGTATTGGTTGCCCATGATTTGGCCGACATTGGCAAGAAAAATGAACTAGAGTTGGCTAGAGTTCATTGGCATGCCAAAAAAATGGCAACCATCCAAACAAAGACCAATCTTTGGGTCATGACCAAAATTTTGGTAAGGTGCACTTTGGCCACAATCCAAACACACCCCAACACCCGGCTCGTCGAGGATGCACGGGGCGCCACGACGCATCCGCGGAGTGGTGTAGCGCGGCCAACTGCATCCTCTGGACCTGAGACCATGCCGGGTCGTCTTGCTTTTTCAATGACATGCGGGGATCGCATGTGAGCAAAGGGCATCTCCAACGTTGCCACGACCGCAGCTGACTACCCTGTCACACCAAAACCCTCGTCCCTCGCGCCGTCGCACGGTGCGTTCCCAGCCGGCGCCAGCTGCCCGCATTCATGTTGTCCATTCGTATGTCGTCGTTAAGAGGCTCGGTGCCCGAGGAACCAACTCCGGCGACTTAATGACGCACCCAGACGCTTGGCCTCACCGGAATGCGCTACTTAAAGCGGCAATGCCCAGCTAACCTCCACACCATAGCGCATCGTCCTCCTACCTGGCACCACATCCGCCATGACCGCAAGTGCGAACGCTCTGCGGGAGAGCTTGTCTTCGAGGATGAAGCTCGAGGTTGCCGCCCTCGCTCAAGTCGCCTCTCGCGACGCAATAGCGGCGTAGCCGGACGCGGACGCGACCGCACAAGCGGTGGCCACGCTGGCGGCCGACGACGGGAACACCGTCAGCCATGCGTCCTACTTGCCGCCGTCCAACGTCCGGCACCGCCGAGGTCGGGGACTCCTCCGAGGACGAGTAGGGCATGGGAGGCGGCAGGGCATGGTGTGCCAACTGGCCGGTCCGTATCCCATGTTCTACTCTTCCTCGCCGGAGACCGCACCTTCACTTCACGGGTCTTGAACGCCGCCCCCGTACATAGAGATCGCAGCTGGAGGACGCTGGTCGCCACCGTAGAATAGGTTTAGGGTCGGTTTTCTTTTATTTTTCTGTCCTATAAGAGTTCGAAATGTAATGAAAATCTGTCGTGTTTGCATTAATCTCGGCCGGTGTATATGAACTTTCACAATAATATACATATTGTAGGAGTACTAGCAAGATGCCCGTGTGTTGCACGGAAGATCAAGATCTTGTGGGAGAAAAGGATGAACGAGGGAAAGCCTTATCTGCAAATGTGGAGAGGAGTGCGGGTAAATTGTCATAGTTTCCTTCCTATCCGTTAGATATAGATCGGACGGCCTATATTGCAGGATGACAGGCACACCATCATCACCAACTCTGCTTTTAATTGAACCGAGACAAATCTAACATGCGAAGTAAAATAAACACATAGGGTCTATCCATACACAAATTATCTTAGGCACTCCAATAGTACGTCCACTACACATTCACGCATTTCACATCTTTCTACATCTACGGGAACCTACGAAAGGGTTAACGTAAATTGCCTCTCTCTCTCCTCCCCTGATTTTCATGGTGGTGGGCCCCTCCCTCCCCCCAATCTATAATCAACAGCTCACACGTTTCACATTACGTTAATTACATAACTGGGATTACGTAGGTGTAGCATTACTCGTCCTAAAAAAACCAACTAAGCCAACCTCCCAGCATATCGCGCGGGAAAAGACCCGGCCGCGCCGTTTTAGTCGGGATTACCGGATTACTACTAGTAGTTCGTTGGATCGCGCGAAGCAACAATTTTTTTTTTTGAGGGGGCGAAGCACCTAGTTTAAAAGGAAAAAAGGCGGTGCACTCACAGCAACTCCTGTCGCGGTCGCATTGCACCCCACACACGTTCGGTCCTGCACACGGCTCATGCAAACGGAACGCGCTTCGGCTTGCCTCTTCACTGACACGTGGGACTGCACTTGGAGAAACCAACCATGCGCCAAACTCCCCCCGCCCACCGCGCGAAAATCCTCCCCCCCCCCCACACCCAAAAATTCCCCCCAAATCCGATTCAGCCGCCCTTCGGCCAACTAGCCAATAATATTCCCCAAACCCCCCTCCCCCTGTCCCCCTCCACTCCATTCGCTCCGCCAAAGCCGCCCTCCCCGCCGCGCTGATACGTCGGCGCCGCGGTTCGACGATCGTCTCGTTCCCACAATACGCTCTCGTAGACTGACGTCCTCTAGCCGCGCCGCCACCTCTAGCTACGTTCTTGTGGAGGCGCATGGCGGTCAGCGCCGCCACCGCTGGCGATGTTCGTGTGGAGACGCACGGCGGTCAGCTTCTCCCACGGTACGCGCATTCTAGACTGAGGCCCCGTTCATGTCGTTGTAGCGCTGAATGTTAGTTGATAGACGCTGTTAATCTCACTATTTGCCGAAGTAGTTTACTGTCAATATGCTCTGCTTAAGAAGCTTCCTTGCCCTATTCTGCACTCAATCTGCTTAGCTGAGATGGCATGCCAAGGCCGATTAGTTGCTAAAATATCCTGCCATATATTTATTGTGACGTAGATTGCCATGGTCTAGTAGCCAATCTGTTAGGTGAAATAGCTCTACACCGTTTTATACTCGATCTTTGTTGCTGCGATGGCCTTCGATAGTTCGATGGCTGTGTGCTCGGCCTCATTGACTGCTGAAACAACCTGCCATAATTTGGCACTCAAATCTGTTTGCTGAATTAGCTTTACATATATTTCGTTACTTAGATCTGCTCGTCCAAATATCTTGCCATAGCTTTAGACATCGGCCTAGGTATTTTTTTCTGGACTTCATAAAAAAGCATATATGTTTTTCCTGTAATATCTAGTAGAAGAACTAATTTGTATGTCTAACAAATGGACAGGACTTGGATAACTTCTGCTCGAAGATTCTCCGCTGCATATGTCAAGGGGGTTGAAAACTTCATGAACTTTATCAGAGCTGAGTACGGTGGTCCGAAATCAGATGTGCTCTGCCCGTGTAGCAGTTGTATGAATTCAGTTACGAGACCCCAGTCAACTGTGCAAAATCATCTACACTTGTATGGGATGTCGGTCACATATACTAGGTGGGTTCATCATGGTGAAGCTGTGAACGTCAATGTTATTGACTACGTGGAAGCAGCAGATCACCATCTTGATCTGCCTGATGCTCAGGTGGAAGAGGAGGAGGAGGTGGTGGTGGTGGCGGAGCCAGTGAGTTTGACCAACATTGAAACAATGCTACGAAATGCTCGTGCATTCCGTGAACTTTCACCTGCAGAAGAAAAACGGTGGGCCCGCATGTTGGAACAATGCAACGTTGCTGTCACCCCAGGAAATAAGCTGTCAGTATTCTCAGCTATGGTCACCTTTCTTCAGGTGAAGACATCTGAGCGGATGACCAACAAATCATTCGATGCGATGTTGGCTGCTTTCCGCGAATCTTTCCCAGATGCGTCTGAGCTGCCACACACCTACAGTAAAATGAAGAATTTCCGTCGTGCAGTTGGAATTGGATATTATATGATCCATGTTTGTAAGAATAATTGTGTCCTGTTCCGGAAGGATTATGCCAACTTAAGTGAATGCCCGAAATGCAAATCATCAAGATGGAAAGACGGCGATGCTATGAAGAGGATTCCTCATAATGTTCTGAGACATTTTCCAATTATACCAAGATTGCAGAGGTTGTTTCATGATGCTGAAACAAGAGAGGATGTACTGTGGCATTCTAGGAACCAGGAGTATAGAGATCAGAATGTAATAAGCCATCCGTCTCATGGTAGTGAGTGGAAAAGCTTCAGTGATAAACACAAAGAGTTTGCTGCTGACCCGAGACACATTAGACTTGCCTTAGCTTCAGATGGATTTAACCCATTTGGCCACCAGAGCGCCACATATAGCATGTGGCCAGTGCTTGTTATCCCTTACAACATGCCTCCAAATGTCTGCACCAAAGAATCAAACTACATGATGGCCTTGCTCATCCCAGGTCCAAAAAGTCCTGGAAAGGATTTTGATTTGTTCATGGAGCCTCTTGTGGAGGAACTTCAACAGCTATGGAAGGGTGTTCTCACTCGAGACCTATATAGCAGCCCACCAGCTGATTTATTTCTGCGTGCTGTTATAATTTGGTGCATCCATGATTATCCGGCTTTGGGCACTATGTCAGGGCAAACGACACATGGTTACAATGCATGTGTTCGCTGTGATAGGAATCCGCTATCATACGCAATACTTAGCAAGATCTGTTACATTGGACACTGCCGTTTCCTTGCCAAGGACAAGCCGCATCCTAGAAAATACCGAAGACATGTGTTCAATGCAAAGCATGAAAACCGTGATGCGCCAAAGAGGCTCACCGCCGATGAGTTGCAAGTGGAATTAGAGAAGGTCAGGCATATTACACCAGGAAACCATCCTGGTATTCGTAGCGGGAAAAGGAAGCGTGGCAGGGTAGAAGAGAGATTATTGTTTACCCGCGGGTCCACTTTGTGGGACATGGAGTATTGGAAAGATTTGGATCTGCGGCATAATCTTGATGTCATGCACATCGAGGAAAATATATGTGACAGCATTATCGGCACACTTCTTAATATTGAAGGCAAGACGAAAGATACCTTAAAATCTAGGATTGATTTGACACACCTGGGTATCAGAAAGGATTTGCAGGTGCAAGATGAAGGTAAACCACGGGATATGGCACCAGCTGTGTACATCTTGGACAAGGTAAAAAGAAAAGAATTCTGCGAGGTCGTGTCACGTGTGAGATTCCCACATGGATTTGCTCCAACCCTGAAAGGAGAGTCAGTGCAGATGGAAACAAGGTACAAGGGTTGAAAACTCATGACTGCCACGTCCTACTTCAAAGGGTTTTACCAGTTATCCTAAGAGGATTGGGCCGCCCTGACTTATACAGAGCAGTTGCAGAGTTGGGACAATTCTTCAGGGAACTCTGCAGTAGGAATATCAGGATAGATGCTTTGGAGCGTCTTAGAGACAAGATACCAACTATCCTATGCGACCTTGAGAAGATATATCCTCCAGCCTTCTTTGATGTGATGGTGCATTTGGCTGTTAATCTACCTGATGAGGCACTACTTAGAGGTCCAGTACAGTATGGCTGGATGTACCCTATTGAAAGGCGGCTAGGCACTTTCAAGGGCTATGTTAGGAACAGAGCTAGACCCGAGGGTTCCATTGCAGAGGCCTACATTTCTACAGAAGCGTTGACATTCTGCTCAAAATACATTGAAATAGCTGATCAGCTTAGCAAAGAGGTGGGTGAAGACAATCCCGGGCTCAATGTTTTCGATTATTCTGTTTGAGTTACAGGGAAGAGTCGACAAGAGGACAAACCTAAAGATTTGGACAAAATGGTTTGGTATGTGTTGAATAACTATCCTGAGATACTACCTTATATCAAGTAAGTGCATTACTGCGGCTTATACATCGTAATCTACTAAACTTGCAGCACATTCTTATATATTTAGATGTTTGACGTGATCACTATGTTGTGCAGCATCTACAAAGAGGAGTTACTGCCGCAAAATCCAAGAAACATTGACAAACTGGTTATGGCAGGATTTGCGAAATGGTTCAAGAACCATGTAAGCTTTTGAAGTGCACTGTCAGTTTTTTTAATATATTGAGTACATAAGATGATCATCTTGTCTATTTTCTAACCATAGGTTAAGAAGATGCGGGAGGATGGGCAGGCAGTTGATGATGCCCTTTACTCACTAGCAATGGGTCCTGATACTTGGGTAAGACATTATGAATCTTGCGTTGTTGGAGATGTGCGCTACAACACCCTTGCACGAGACGAAGGCAGGAAGACACAAAACAGTGCCATCATGAGCACGGATACGTATGACAAAGAGACAACTAAATGTATGCTAACATAACAGACATTGTTCAGTTGCAGTATATCTCTAGTTTCGAGGATCATCGGTGTGTGGTTCTGTTGTGCTGTCGTTGGTATAACCTGTTTTCCAGGATCGCAAAACCCAGAGCTGATGATTATTTCAAATCCATCAATGTCAATGCGGCGTACCAGACCAATGAGCCTTTTATTTTGGCAAATCAAGCAACACAGATATTTTTCTTGGAAGACACATTTGCACGTAGCGATGACTGGAGAGTATTGCAAAGGTTTGAGCAGAGGAATTCGTTTAATGAAGTTGCACAACAAGATGATGCTTACACTGCTCCTGCTGTACAAGATAACACAGATGTTCCTAATATCTTTGAGAACCATCACGTCAATGATGCCGGCGAAAAGATTGACTGTCGTGCTGTGGACATACAAGAGTTGATCAAGAAGAAGCCAACGTTCGAGGACTTTGAGGACGAAGAAGAAGATGACACCGTGGGGAATTACGATTCAGATTGATACACATGGCGAAGATGTTGACGCTGCTGCTGGGGATGCTGATTACATTGCTTTTGTCGTATTTGCTTGTCAGAAGACATTTTTTATCTACTATGTGAAATTGTGTTTGCTATGACAACTGAAACCTGATGAACATGTTGTTTAGTATTTTGTTGTGAGAACATCACTTGTTATGTATGCTGATTTGTGTTTGGTGATTGTATGACAACTAAAACATGATGACATTGTTGTTTAGTTGTACTCATATTTGGCTGTGAAACTTGAATTTGATGACATAGTTTGCTGTTGGACTGCAATTTGCTCGACGTCTTCGAATGAGAACAAAGCTGACCCGATAGGGCCTCTGCTATTTATTTATTTCTATGAGCAAAAGGGGATACCCCTGATTTCCGTTAATAGACATCATTAGATGTTCACAACACTACGCCCAGCCTGCTACACAGGTTTCATTCATTACTAGTTTCAGCAAAGTGCTCATGTCGTAGCCACTGAATACATCACGAGTGCTACATACACTGCAAATAAAGAGACAATCATCCTACACAGCACATCGATTTTGCTCATTATCTTCACAAGCTCTTTCATCTCCTCATTGCTGTCAAGGTCGTTCAGCAGCTGTTGCTTGGCCATGATCAGAGGAACTGCATCTTTAACCTTCTGCTCTGCATCTTCCTCTTCTGCCGTTCCTTCAGTTACTTGTCCAACACCCCAACCATCTCGTATTGGGATTCCTCGGATAACCAAATAATCAGCGTAGTTGCATTCCCCCACATCAGCAACTTCCCAGAAATACAAATCACACGAATCTTCCCTTTTCAGCACGAATCAAATTGGAAGATCATCAACCAAACTATTAAAAAAATCAGCAACTGAAAGCAGCAAAACAACACTTAAACATATTATTACCCCATGATTCGGGCATTTGTAGAAGACTCGACCAGGGTTGCAGATTGTGGTTGAGACGCGACGGATGACTCTGCGTGATTTGCAGCAGTGGCACCACACCAACGGCAGCGGGTTGCGATGAGCAATCGGCTGCGGTGCGCGTGCCGGCGGGGGTGTGATGAGATCCACAGTTGATGGTACGGGTGGCGACTTGGCGCATATCTAGTTGTTGCCTGCTGAAGAGCAGGTGGACGAGCAGGCAGCGGACATGGTTGCTGCGGCCAGAGCTTCTGATGCTAGGCATAGTAAGTAGAGAAGAGGAAAAGCGAACGTTGGATATGCCAGTTTCATTACTTGCAGAGTAGCATAGCACCATATATAGTCATAGTCTAGGTTTGGATTCGAACCAGCTATAGGAGGGACCTCCTTGTTTTGCGAAAAAAATTATTTCTCCACCTGACAGCTGGGACCCACCGGCTGTATCTTCGCACGGAAGGAAGTGCCTCCTTGTTTTGTGAAAAAAATTATTCATCCCGTTGACAGCTGGGACCCGTCAGATTTGGTGACTGACTTGTGGGCCTATTAGCGGACGTGTACGCACGGCTTTGTCAACTTAATCAACAAATGATTCTAGCAGCTGGACCGTTGGATGTTAATCCAACAGCCGTGCTCCTTCTTCATCCTCTGTTCTTGCTCCTGTCTCCCGTGGGCGGCACCGCGGCTGTGCTGCCGCGCACCCGAACCAGTGAAGTTTCCCACTCCTCTCCATCTGCGACTCCACTGCCCCGTCTTCCCCATCTCCGGGTCGTTCCAGTCTGGGTGCGCTCGGCACGGTGTGGTCAACGTGGTCAACAACCGAGAGTCATCGAAAGATGACTGTACGTGAGAGGCTGACAGTTGGGACGCACCATGCGCATGGACGCATGCATGCAACGGAACGCGGCGAGGTCAACGTGGTCAAGGAACGACTTGCATCGGAAGTATACTGTACGTGGAGAGTCTCAGCTGGGTCCACAGCCGCAGCAAGTAAGTGCCTCCTTATTACGCGGAAAATAATGATTCCTCCAACTGACAGCAGGGACCCACTGGACGGGCCACCGTATTTTGCGAAAAAACTTTTGCCCCCTGACTGCTCTGACCCACCTGACGGGCCTCCGTATTTCGTGAAAAAAATGTTCCCCCCGCTGTCAGCTCGGACCCACCGGAAGTGCCTCCTTATTACGCACAAAAAAATGAATACTCCCCCGGCTAGCTGGGACCCACCTTGGTGGGATGCTGACTTGTGGGCCTACTAAGTTGACGGGGACGAAGGGCTTTGTCAACTTAGTCAATATGAACGATTCTAGCTCCAGTGACCGTACGATGTCCATCCAACGGCCGTAGTGCTTCTTCAACCTCTGGTCTTCTTGCTCCAGCCGCCCAAAGCAGTGCCGGTCGTGCCGCATGCTCCTACCTCCCGTGGCCTGCTGTGCTGCCGCAGAGGCCTCACCGCCCCCTACTATTCCCATCGCTGCCCAGGCCCTGCGGCGACGGCAGCCTCACACCGCAGCCGAACCAGTGAACCCTCGTACTCCTCTTCGCGCGGGCTTCCACTGCCGCGTCTTCCCCGGCTCCGCGTCGTCCCCTTCCTAGGCCTCGCCGTCGTCCACCGCCGTGGTGCTCTCCGTGCGGCGTGGTCAACGTGGTCAAGGAACGACTTCCATCGGAAGAGTACTGTACGTGGAGAGGCTGACAGCTGGGTCCACGGCCACAGTCCAGTTTTTTTTTTTGATTTGCCAAGTAAGTCGCTTTGTCAGGCCTGTTGGGCTGCAAATCTTTCAAGACGAGGAGAGCTTTCATTCGGCTGGCCGAGAAAATGGCCCATCAGTAATGAGAAATGGGCTGTACATTTTTAAAACACATCAAACCGGCAATTAGTTTCAAATATCTTTTTTTTCATTTCAAGATTTTAAATTACATTAATTTTTATGCGTGGAGAATTTGTTGGATTTTATATTGATATACATTTATTTTTAAAATCAGTTTGAATGTGAGTCGAAATTTTAGGATTAAAAACAGTTCGGGCCGCACCGAAATATGCAAATTTTCGTATAATTTTTTAACCGTGGCCACAATATGGTCTGTAATGCTAACAAAAAGAATATGGGCTCCAAACAAAACCATAATAATTAGCAAATGGGCTGTAAATTATTAGAAATAATGGCAGATGGGTTGTATGCTGTTTTCCACAGTTTTGAGGCTTTCCTAAAAAAAGGTTGACGCACTAGCAGCGACTGTTGGATGGCCATCCAACGGCGGTCGTGCTTCTTCAATCTCTGCTCTTCCTGCTCCAGCCGCTCAAACAAGCGCCGGCGGGACTGCGTGCTCCCTCCTCCCCGCAGCCGGCTCTGCTGCCGCGCAGGCCTCACCGCCCCACTGTACTCCCATCGCTGGCCTAGCCATCCCTCTACTCACCCACACCTGCTGTTATTCTCCGGCGACGGCAGACGAACCAGTAAACCCTCGTACAGTCGTACTCCCCTCCGCGTGGGAAAACAACTGCCGAGTCTTCCGTGCCTCCGTGTCGTTCCCTTCCTAGGCCTCGCCGTCTTCCACCGCCCTGGTGCTCTCGGCGCGGCCTGGTCAACGTGGTCAATGACCGACATGCATCTGAAGTGGACTGTACGTGGAGAGGCCGACAGCTGGGTCCACGGCCGCACGCAAGGAAATGCCTCCTTATTACGCGCAAAATAATGATTCCTCCACCTGACATCAGGGACCCACCGAAAGGGCCTCTGTATTTCGCGAAAAAAAACATTACCGCCGCTGGCAGCTCGGACCCACCAGCTATATCTTCGCACGCAAGGAAGTGCCTCCTTATTACGCACAAAAAAATGAATACTCCCCCTATTAGCTGGGACCCAGTATAGTGGCAGGCTGACTTGTGGGCCTACTAAGTTGACGGGGACGGAGGGCTTTGTCAACTTAGTCAATATGCACGATTCTAGCTCCAGTGACCGTACGATGTCCATCCAACGGCCGTAGTGCTTCTTCAACCTCTGGTCTTCTTGCTCCAGCTGCCCAAACCAGCGCCGGTCGTGCCTCGTGCTCCTGCCTCCCGTGGCCGGCTGCGATGCGGCGGAGGCCTCACCGCCCCCTACTACTCCCACCGCTAGCCAGGCCATCCCTCTACTCACCCACACCCCATGTTATTCTGCGGCGACGGCAGCCTCACACCGCAGCAAACCAGTGAACCCTCATACTCCTCTACGCATGGGCATCCACTGCCGCGTCTTCCCCGGCTCCGCGTCGTCCCCTTCCTAGGCCTCGCAGTCGTCCACCGCCCTGGTGCTCTCGGTGCGATGTGGTCAACGTGGTCAAGGAACGGCTTCCATCGGACGTGGAGTGTACGTGGAGAGGCTGACAGCTGGGTCCACGGCCGCAGCAAGGAAGTGCCTCCTTATTACGTGCAAAATAATTATTCCTCCACCTGACAGCGGGGACCCACCGGACGGGCCACCGTATTTTGCAAAAAAAGCGTTTGCCCCTGACTGCTGGGACCCACCAGCTACATCTTCGCACGCAAGGAAGTGCGTCCGGGCAAAAAAACGATTCGCCCCCCCCCCTGACTGCTGGGACCCACCAGCTACATCTTTAAAGGCAAGGAAGTGCCTGACAGTCGGGACCCACCTGGTCATAGTGTATGTAGCGTTGTCATTCTGGTCGCGAACATGTACGTACATATATACTGGTGGATGTAGAGGCGCGCACGTGTCGTAGTAGAGGCGCGTACGTGTCGTAGTAGAGGCGCGCACGTAGCATGTACATGTACGTACAGCGGCCAGGGTGCAAGAAAGAAAATACGGCCATGTATGTGTACATACGAGCGGGGTCTCGAACGCCTACTCGCGCATACGTACGGCCAGGGCTCGTGTACATGGCTGGGTCAGAACGGAGAAACAGCGTCGTCGTTGTGTTCATGGGGAGGCAACGGAATGCGTTGTGTTCATGGGGAGGCAACAGAATGCGTCGTGTTCATGGGGAGGGGTGTGGCGTACCACAAAACGGAGGAAACGGACCTCCTACGGTCGAAATGGGGGTCCTGTTGATCGGGAGGAGTGTGGCGTACCGCAAAACGGAGGAAACGGACCTCCTACGGTCGAAACGGGGGTCCTGTTGATCGGGAGGGGTGTGGTGTACCGCAAAACGGAGGAAACGGACCTCCTACGGTCGAAACGGGGGTCCTGTTGATCGGGAGGTGTGTGGCGTACCACAAAACGGACCAAACGGACCTCCTACGGTCGAAACGGGGGTCCTGTTCATCGGGAGGGGTGTGGCGTACCGCAAAACGGGACTCCACGGGATACTGTTCATCTCCACCGTCGACCTCCTCCAGCCTCCACGGGCTACCGTCGACCTCCTCCGGCCTCCACGGGCTCCTGTTCATCCAGCCTCCACCGCGCGCTACTCCACCGGCTACTGTTCAACCACCCCTCCACGGGCACCCCTCCACCGTCTACTGTTCATCCAGCCCTCCACACCATGGGGTCCTGTTCAACCACCCCTCCACGCGCACCCCTCCACCGTCTACTGTTCATCCAGCCTCCACACCACGGGGTCCTGTTCAACCACCCCTCCACGGGCACCCCTCCACCGTCTACTGTTCATCCAGCCCTCCATGACACCACGGGATCTTGTTCATCCAGAGGCAACGCCACCGCTCACAGTTCATCCAAACCCCCTCGCAACGCTCACTGTTCATCCCAGAGGCAGCATCGATCGGCTTCAGTTAGCAGCAGTAGCGAAGGAATCGCTCGATCGGGTTCAGTTAACAGCCATCGATCGATCGCTCGGGTTCAGTAACGTGTAGCCTGCAGTGCAATCGCTCGGGTTCAGTTAGAGCCCAACGCCTCGCTCGGGTTCCGTTAGAGCCAACGCCTCGCACACACGCGCGTATGTGTACGAGAGAAACGCGCATCGCTTGGCCCCCAGCCTCCCACCGTAACCGGGAACTCCCTGAAATTTTCCTCGCCCTCGCTTCTACCATGGTTTTTTCCGTCATGGACGGCCCAAAGAATGTCATGCAGTTGCGTCTCCGGCCCGCCCAGGACGAAAAGCCCATTTTCTCTCATGATTTTTTGTCATAGAAGTAGGAGCCCACCACATCTATGATGATACCGGGTTTTGTCACAATTATCGTCATAGAAGTGTCATATGTATGACAGAAAAAAAATTCGTTCGGCCCAAAATGTCACGGATGTGTCTTTTTTTTGTAGTGCATGAGGTGTTCTTTGATTGTCATCCTTATGAGTGGCGGTCGGGGACGAGCGATGGTCTTTTCCTACCTATCTATCCCCCTAGGAGCATGCGCGTAATGCTTGGTTTTTGATGACTTGTAGATTTTTGCAATAAGTATGTGAGTTCTTTATGACTAATGTTGAGTCCATGGATTATACGCACTCTCACCTTTCCATCATTGCTAGCCTCTTCGGTACCGTGCATTGCCCTTTCTCACCCTGAGAGTTGGTGCAAACTTCGCCGGTGCATCCAAACTCTGTGATATGATACGCTCTATCACACATAAACCTCCTTATATCTTCCTCAAAACAGCCACCATACCTACCTATTATGGCATTTCCATAGCCATTCCGAGATATATTGCCATGCAACTTTCCACCGTTTAATTCATTATGACACGCTTCATCATTGTCATATTGCCTTGCATGATCATATAGTTGACATCGCATTTGTGGCAAAGCCACCATGCATAATTTATCATACATGTCACTCTTGATTCATTGCCCATCCCGGTACACCGCCGGAGGCATTCATATAGAGTCATATTTTGTTCTAGTATCGAGTTGTAATCATTGAGTTGTAAATAAATAGAAGTGTGATGATCATCATTAATAGAGAATTGTCCCAAATAAAAAAAGAGAAAAAAAAGAAAAAAGAAAAGAAAGACCAAATAAAAAAAGAAAGGCCCAAAAAAAGAGAAAAGAAATAAAAAGGGACAATGCTACTATCCATTTTTTCACACTTGTGCTTCAAAGTAGCACCATGATCTTTATGATAGTGTAACACCCCGGATGTAACTTTCCATATTTGTAACTCCAACTCTTGCCATTTTCGGCTATGTGTTATGATATTCCCTTCGTGGTCAGGTTTTGTTTTTCGTTTTGCATTTTGTTCATGTCATGCATCTCATATCATGTCATCATGTGCATCTCTTTTTGCTTACGTGTTCGTCTTATGCATCCGAGCATTTTCCCCGTTGTCCGTTTTGCAATCCGGCACTCCCACCTCCTCCGGCGCACCCCTCTTGTTTTCTTTTCGTGAGCGGGTGTTGAACGTTCTCGGAATGGACCGAGTCTTGCCAAGTGGCCTTGGTATACCACCGGTAGACCACCGGTCAAGTTTTGTTCCATTTGGAGGTCGTTTGGTACTCCAACGGTTAACCGGGTAACCGCGAAGTCCGGTAGTGTGTTGCAGAAAAACCCCTCTCCAAACAGCCGAAAACCCATCTAAGTCACTTCCATGCTCTAGGTCGTTCGATCACGATCGTGTGGGCGAAAACCGTGCTCTATTTGGAGTCTCCTAGCTCCCTCTACCTATAAAAATACCCCCCTCCAAATCTCGGGCAAAACCCACCCTAACCCTAGCCCCGCTCCCACCGCGCCGCCGGACGTGTCCGCCCGGCGCCGGACGAACCGCCCGCAGCCAGTCAGAGCACACCACGTGTCACTTCGCCGCCGCACGTACGCCCGCAGCCCGCGGAGCCCATCCGGGGCCCGTGCGAGCCCGCCGCGCCGCCGCCTGGCCCGTCCGCCGCCCGGGCGCCTCGCCTTCCTCCGCCGCGGACCCGCCGCCCCGCCGCCGCGTCGCCTCGCCGCGCCGGCGTCCGGCCGCCGCCGACCGCCTCCGCCCGTCGCCGCCGTGCCCCACACCTCTCCGGTGAGCCCGGCCCCTAGCGCCGCCTCCCCGTCCCTCCTCACCGGCGCCCCGTCCTCTCCCCGTCAGCGCCTCCTCTCCCCCAGCTCCGGCGAGCTCGAGCTCGGCCCGATCTGGATCCAGCGCCTACGGTTGACTTTCCTCTCCTTACCCCGAAATTTTCTCAGTCCCATGCATTTTTACAGTATATGCTCATGTTCATCGCATCATAACTCTCTGCATATAGCTCCGTTTCGCGCGTGTAATATATCGAAATGTTCGTCTCGAGATGCTCTTCACTTTGTTCCATTACACTATGTTCATTTGAGTCCATCTTGATGCCCAAATATCTGGTGCAAGAGTGCTAGTTGCTGTTAACTGCTGTTACTTATCAGAACATGAGGATTTGTTATTTTTGTTGCATTTAATCTGTGCATCTTATGAGTAGGAGATCTACATGTGTTTTGATGTATGCCATGCCATCTTTACAGAGGAGTATACCATGTATTTTTGTGATCTCTGTGATGACTAGCACAAGCATGCAAACTAGGCTTCGTGATGTTTCTGATTTCAGGGACAGTGATTTTACTAAGTCTGTGACTACTGTTATTTTGTTGCTATGTATCCATGTGGCTACAGAGAGATCCATGCTTATTTTGGTGATATTAAGTAAGGATGATTTGTAGATATTGTTGTAGTTGATCCATTAATGCCTTTGTTTGCAGTTATGGAGTGCCATAGCATGACTCAATCTTGCTCTACTTTTGCTATAAAATATTTCTGGCAGATTCTTAACATGATTTTCAATTTTGCCAAGCTTGTTGTAGTTGTTTCATACATGATATGTATTTTATCTTGCTATGGATAGCTTCATAAACATTCCATCTTGCTGTAGGTATGCTTGTTTTGTCATGCATTGCTTTGTGGTGAGTGTATCAAGCTCACAAAAATGCCCTCATAATGTCTCTTAACGAAACTTGCTATGTTTACACGATTGCCATCATATCTTCTGGTCCTTTTTGGCTTATGGTCAGTAAGGAACTTTTGTCATATGCATTTAGTAGAATACTTCCATGCCTTGTTTTTCCATGTTAAGTTCCTGTAGCATGTTGATTTCGTGCTCTGAAGATTGCTACCTGATCCTGTTTCAGGCATGTCCAGTAATTTCACTAAGTCTGTGAACCTGATATCTTTTGCACTTTTGCCATGCTTGTTTGAACCTGCTGTGGTGTGAACTAGCCGTAGCTCACTATTCATCTTTTGTCAAGCATCTCCTGTAGATTACTACCATATGCTTTGTTGCTATGTGGGAGTGCTGTAGCATTGTTACTTGTTGCATTCTAAGTGCTATCATGCTGTTAATCGCAGATTCGTGTCATTCTTGTTTTGCTTGCCATTCGCAAACCGTGCATCCGTTTCCGGTGATATTTATATCGATTTCAACCGAAATCATCTCATCTTTCCAGTGGCATACTTCGTTTGCCAAGTTAGTGCCTTGTTCATCATTTTTCTTCCGGAGCACGCATATGCATCGCATATCATATCCCGCATATCATGCATATTTTGCATCATGTTGCTTGTGCATTCCCGTGATTGATTGTGGTTTCGTTGCTTGTGTTATTGTTGTGGGAAGAGCCGGGAGACGAGTTCGTGAACGAGGAATCTGTTGAGTACGCTTACGAGGATCAAGCTTTCGACAACTCTGAGAACCTTGCAGGCAAGATGACCGTACCCTCGATATCACTTTTATCTTTGCTTTGCTAGTTGTTCGTTCTATTGCCATGCTGCGCTACCTATCGCTTGCTATATCATGCCTCCCATATTGCCATGTCAGCCTCTAACCATCCTTTCCTAGCAAACCGTTGTTTGGCTAAGTTACCGCTTTTGCTCAACCCTTCTTATAGCATTGCTAGTTGCAGGTGAAGACGAAGTTGGTTCCATGTTGGAACATGGATATTTTGGAATATCACCATATCTCTTATTTAATTAATGCATCTATATTTTGGTAAAGGGTGGAAGGCTCGGCCTTATGCCTGTGTTTTGTTCCACTCTTGCCGCCCTAGTTTCCGTCATACCGGTATTATGTTCCTTGAGTTTGCGTTCCTTACGCGGTTGGGTGATTTATGGGACCCCCTTGACAGTTCGCCTTGAATAAAACTCCTCCAGCAAGGCCCAACTTTGGTTTTACCATTTTCCACCTAAGCCTTTTCCCCCAGGTTTTCGCGAGCCCGAGGGTCATCTTTATTTTAAACCCCCGGACCAGTGCTCCTTCGAGTGCTGGCCTAAACCGAGCGATGTCCGGCGCCCCCTGGGCAACCAGGGTCTATGCCAACCCGACGTCTGGCTCATCCGGTGTGCCCTGAGAACGAGATATGTGCAGCTCCTATCGGGATTTGTCGGCACATTCGAGCGGCTTTGCTGGTCTTGTTTTACCGTTGTCGAAATGTCTTGTAAATCGGGATTCCGAGACTGATCGGGTCTTCCTGGGAGAAGGTTTATCCTTCATTGACCGTGAGAGCTTATAATGGGCTAAGTTGGGACACCCCTGCAGGGTATTATCTTTCGAAAGCCGTGCCCGCGGTTATGAGGTAGATGGGAATTTGTTAATGTCCGGTTATAGAGAACTTGTCACTTGACTTAATTAAAATACATCAACCGTGTATGTAGCCGTGATGGTCTCTTCTCGGCGGAGTCCGGGAAGTGAACACGGTTTGAGTTATGCATGAACGTAAGTAGTTTCAGGATCACTTCTTGATCATTTTTAGCTTCGCGACCGTTGCGTTCTTCTCTTCTCGCTCTCACTTGCGTATGTTAGCCACCATATATGCTTAGTGCCTGCTGCAGCTCCACCTCATTACACCATCCTTTCCTATAAGCTTAAATAGTCTTGATCTCGCGGGTGTGAGATTGCTGAGTCCTCGTGACTCACAGATTCTACCAAAACAGTTGCAGGTGCCGACGATGCCAGTGTAGATGATGCAACCGAGCTCAAGTGGGAGTTCGACGAGGAACGTCGTCGTTACTATGTTTCTTTTCCTGATGATCAGTAGTGGAGCCCAGTTGGGACGATCGGGGATCTAGCATTTGGGGTTATCTTATTTTCATTTGGATTTGACCGTAGCCGGTCTATGTGTGGTTTTTGTACGATGTATGAATTATATTTATGTATTGTGTGAAGTGGCGATTGTAAGCCAACTCTCGTTATCCCATTCTTGTTCATTACATGGGATTGTGTGAAGATGACCCTTCTTGCGACAAAACCACTATGCGGTTATGCCTCTAAGTCGTGCCTCGACACGTGGGAGATATAGCCGCATCGTGGGCGTTACAGATAGAGAGTCTCTTGTTTTGTCACTTTCATATACTAGTCGGAATTTTTCATTATAGAACTTGGCTTGTATATTCCAACAATGGGCTCCCTCAAATGCCCCAGGTCTTCATGAGCAAGCAAGTTGGATGCACTCCACTTAGTTTCTTTTGTTGAGATTTCATACATTTATAGCTCTAGTGCATCCGTTGCATGGCAATCCCTACTCCTTGCATTGACATCAATTGATGGGCATCTCCCTAGGCCGTTGATTAGCCGCGTCAATGTTAGACTTTCTCCTTTTTTGTCTTCTCCACATAACCCCCATCATTGTACTCTATTCCACCCATAGTGCTATGTCCATGGCTCACGCTCATGTATTGCATGAAGGTTGAAAAGGTTTGAGATTACTAAAGTATGAAACAATTGCTTGGCTTGTCATCGGGGTTGTGTATGATGAGAGCATTCTTGTGTGACGAAAATGGAGCATGACCAAACTATATGATTTTGTAGGGATGAACTTTCTTTGGCCATGTTATTTTGAGAAGACATAATTGCTTAGTTAGTATGCTTGAAGTATTATTATTTTTATGTTTTTTTTAGAGTACGCCAAAGGCGTATCGTATTTTTATAGAAGGAAGAAAGAGAGTTTTACAAGAACCCATGCTAAGACGGGGGTACACCAGACTCCAAGTCCGAAAAAAGACATAAAGATTTCTCTCTCACAAATCTATCTAAACCCTCAACTCCTATACCTGCCATCTTCCAAAGCTTGATCTCCTCGTGGATGAGCTGGACAAGGTTAGTGTCCGTGCGCACTTGATCAATCCGGTTGAACACTCTTGCGTTTCTTTGTTTCCATAGATGCCACGCGGTCAAGATGACAAAGGAGTCGAAACCTCTCTTGAGCTTACCATGGAAGGACTTCCTAGCGTTGGCCCACCATCCCATGAAGGTGTCATCTGGGCATGGGATTTGTATGTTGATTTGTAACCATTGGAAGCAACCACTCAAACTTTCCTCGCATAAACGCATCTAGTGAGGATATGATCCGCTGTGTCCTCATCTTGGCAGCACGTAAAGCATGTCGAGGACGTTTCTTGAAGTCCGTGTCTCGCACGCCGATCCGAGGTCCAGAGCCAGTACTGAGAGGCAAGCCACGCGAAGACTTTACACTTAAGGGGCGCCCAACTTCTCCAAATGCATTGAGCGGCATCAAACCGAGTCATGCCCTGGCAAAGCATCTTGTAAGTGGATTTAGCACTGTACGATCCCGTAGCACTCCAGGGCCAAAGAAAGGCATCCTCCTCCTCAACGTTCCTATGGATCGTCGCCACAGCTTGTTGCAAGTGTATTAATTGCATGTGAGCAGTGAAAGAGAGCTGTCCCATGATGTCATGGACCCAAGCTCCCTCGAGCAGCGCCTCCCTAACCATTCTCTTCCCTTTCACTCGCTTGTCCACCATCCCAGCGATCAGCGTGGCGATATCTTTGGCCACGAATCCGTGTATCCATCTGTCCGTCCAGAAGAGCACTTTGCTGCCTACTCCCACCTTGATGTGTACCAAGCTGTCAAACACAGCCTTGGCCTCTTTGTCCACCATGAGGTGCAACCCTTGCCAGGGCCGAGAAGGCTTAGTCCTTCTAAGTCATTCCCAATGAACGCGCATGGCAAGACCTTGTGTCTTCAGGTTCTTGACCCCCAGCCCTCCAAAGCTCGTTGGACGGCAGATCGTCTGCCAGGCCACAAGGCACTGCCCGCCGTTGATAGCCTCTTTCCCGGCCCACAAGAATGCTCGCATCCATTTTTCAACCTCATCCAACACCCATTGTGGTGCTTTCATTACGAGTAGGTGATGTATGGGGCGAGCCACGATAACGTTGTTAACAAGCACCAGCCTCCCTGGTCTATGTATCAAGCCACGCTGCCAGGCGAGAATGAAGCTTTTATCCTGATCCAGCATGGGTTGCCATTGCACTTTTGTAAGCTTGTGGATACTAAGTTGCATCCCTAGATATTTACAGGGGAATTCTCCGATGTGGCAGTTGAATAACTGCTGAACTCTTTCCGAATCTCCATGCTGACCTTGAATCAGAGTTGCTGAAGTTTTGCAAAAGTTTACTCGAAGGCCAGAAGCATGTCCAAAGACATGTAGAATCTCCTTGATGCAAATGAGATCCGGCTCCGTAGGGAAAACGAAAAGCGCAACGTCGTCCGCATATAGAGAGAGCCTTTGGTTTGCCATGACGCCGTTGAAGGAGGACAGGACTCTGGCTGCAGCGGCCTGACAGATCAGGGTCAAAAGTGCATCCATCGCCATGACAAACAGAAGTGGAGAACTCGGGTCTCCCTGGCGAAGGCCGCGAGCATGATCAAATCTCCTTCCTGGGTTCCCATTGACAATGACTCTAGAGGACACGGACTGCAGCAGGATCGCAACCCATTTTCTGAAATTACTTCTGAAACCCTTAGTTCTCAGTATCTCAAACAAGAAAGGCTGGGATATGGTGTCGAACGCACGTGAAATATCGAGCTTCAGAAACACATATGGTGTCCTACGAGCGTGCAACTTCCTTGCCACTTGCTTGACCAATAGGTAGTTGTCATGTAAGCTTCTCCCTCGGATAAAAGTGGACTGATTCGCATTGACGAGCTCGGGCAGTCTCCTTCTGATTCTGTTAGCCATCAACTTGGAAAAGAGTTTGCCGAAGCTATGGGGGAGACTGATCGGGCGGTAGTCACCTACTTCCTCCGCATCGCTACACTTGGGGATGAGAACCATCAGAGCTCTGTTAAGTTTAGCGAAGCCACGGCTGTCTCCCACGTAGAGCTTTAGAATGCCAGCCATGATGTCTCCCTTGATGATAGGCCAAGCTCTTTGATAAAAAGCTCCAGTGAAACCATCTGGCCCCGGCGCTCGGTCCGGAGGTAACTCCTTAATCACTTTCCACACCTCATCTTCGGTGAATATTTCCTCCAGCTCGTGAAGATCCGTGTTATGCATCCCAAGGCCATCCAGATCAAGAGTAAAATCACGCGCCTGATCTCTGCCCCAGAAGCTCTTCGAAGGAGGAAGTGAAAACTGCCCCAATGTGGGCTTGATCTGTGTGTATCTCGTCTCCTACCTTGATCCGCGGGATGAAGTTTCTAGCCCTCCTTCCATTGGCGAAAGCTTGGAACAACTTCGTGTTAGCATCTCCTTCCTTGACCCATCTCATGCGGGATCGCTGACGCTCAATGGTCCGCTGAAGCAAGGCCATCCCCAGCAAAGCCAGTTTGAGGGTACGGCACAACCATAGCACCTGATCAGTGAGAATCCGATCCTCCTGCGCCCTATCGAATCTGCAGATCACGTAGGTCGCCACTGCCATAAGAAGTTTGATGTTACCAGTCGTTCTCTGCCCCCAAGCTTGTAATGCCTCCACGGAGTTCCTGAAAAGCGTGTCAAGTCTCTTGAAAGGATCCACAATTAAGTTGCTGCAGACCCAGGCCTCTCTGATCGCATCGTCAAAACCCTCAGGCTTAGGCCAGTATGTCTCAAAGTGAAATCTTTTCTTGGGGTAGCAAAGCGTCACCGTGCTCAGGTGTAGCGGTGAATGGTCGGAAACACCTGAGGATAGCGCTTGCAAGAGACAGTCCGGGTACTTCAAGTCCCAGTCAACAGAGACCAAGACCCGATCAATCTTAGCCAGGGTGGGGGCGTCTCTCTCATTTGACCAAGTGAACCTCCTTCTGTGAATGTAGACCTCCTTTAGTTCATTATTGTCGATAAAGCTGCGAAACTTGTTCATCATGCCTTTGTTCAAATTCAAGTTGCTCTTTTCTGATGCGAGAAGGATCATGTTGAAATTGCCCAGAATCATCCATGGCCCTGGCCGCAACAAACGAACGGTGTGGAGCTCGTCTAGGAACGCAGTTTTGAGAGTGTTACCTTGCGGTCCATAGACCACAGAGATCCACCAGGACGCCCCGTTTCTCGTGTGAACTTTCCCTGAGATGAAATTCGTATTCAGCTGTAAGTGATCGATGTCAATGCTGGACGAGTCCCAGGCAATGAGAACTCCTCCTCTCGTCTCTATGGTAGGCAAGAAAGCGAAGCCATCAAACGACGGCCCAAGGCATTGCAGCACGGTGTAGCGATCAATGACTTCCATCTTAGTTTCTTGGAGACAAGCAACATTAACTCTTAAGGTGTCAACAAACTCCCTCACAGCGTCTCTCTTGGCTGGGTTGTTTAGACCTCTCACATTCCAACACAAAATCGATGGGCTAGGATCCATAAATGATCTATCCACACCTCACTCTCGCCACCTCACGGCTCTATTGAACTCCCATGATCCTCGAGCTAGCCCCTCCGAGGTCTCCTCCTATCGGCATTGTCTTCCCAAAGAGCAAAGTGATGACTCGAATATGCTGCTCTCTGAGAGGGGAGTCGAACAAACCCTTGAGATCTTCCACCATGTGCTCATCCACCAGGAGGTCATGTGGTGCCAACCCTAGCGCACGAAGCGGAACATTCTTTGCTGGGGTTGCCTTAGACGATCCAGCGCTGCCCGCCCTCTTCATAGCTCTGGTGGTATGCCTCGGTGTGAATGGCTCGGCGTCAGGTCTAAGCGTGGAAGCCTGCACCTCCTTGAGGAGAGGGGGAGCCAATTTCTTGACGATGTTGACACAAAACGCCTTGAGCTTGGAGTAGGCGAACACTTCCGGGGGCGTCATCCCCACCAGAGCAACAGAGTCCTCATTTGGCGGCTCCTCGCAAGCCGCAGGGTCCAACCCTCCTTGCATGGCGCCATTAATCGCGATTAGCTCGGTGCATGGCCTGGACGTAGCCACGTCCACGTGAACAGGAGTTGCCTGAGTCCTGTCCACGTGAACAGGAGTTGCATGGAACCTGTCCGCAAGTATTGGCTCGGCATCTTCTCTCTCAGCCTCGTGCTCCCCGTCTGTCGTGCAGTGGTTAGCAATCATTAACTGGCTGGGTGGGGTGGGCAACGGATCCGAGACAGGCGGGGCACCGCCCAAAAGAGGTGGCCCCCCACCCGCCCGAGTCCCCGCGTCTGCTAATTCGTCACCCGCCACGACATGGTCTGTTGGTGCGGGCCCAGTGTGCGGCCGAGCCGAGGAGTGGCCCGATCCGCAAGGTGGGACCCTTGGTGCCTCATGCTCTGTAGCTGTCTCCATCCTGCTCGGGGGGGAAGGGAGGGGAAACCCGAGGGAAGCGCACGCCCTCCAGTCGACGCAGTATGGTGGGGCTGCGTGGTGGGGTCCCTCCAGCCTGCCCTACCCGCTGCCTCTCCTTGGGGAACCCATCCGATGCCTCAATCATTGCCTGCTCGGGCTGCGCGGCCTCGCGATTTGAAATATCCGTTCTCAATCCTTCCGTTCGTCCAACTGGCATGGTCAAGCGGTCAAAAGCAGAATGCCTGACAGCGATCCTCTCCTTTACAGGTGGTGGTGGCCCCGTTGATGCCACCCACGATTTGGGCTCCATGGGCGGCAACTCCCAATCCGCTGCCGCCGGCGCCGCTGCCAGAGGCTCCCCGGCACCACCGCGCCTCCGAGAAGAACTAGCAGCAGCACCACCGCGCGAGTTCCTTGCATCGAACTGCCAGCGGGGACGGATAGGCGCGGCGCCCGCGCCACTAGCGCTGCTGCCGCCCTCGGAGGGAGGGAGGCCACTCTGCCCGCTGTTCGAAGACACCGCAGCGGTCCACGGCGGCTCCATGAACTCTCCGAAGTCTCTGACCTCCTCAATGTGAATCAGCACCTTGTATTGAAGCATCGTGGGCTCGAACAGGGGTGCCACCAGACCCGGCTCAGGAATCGCCAGCCACCGGAGCATCGGGATGTTCTCGTAGCACGCCGTCCATGCCGTGAGCCTGGATGCAGATAGATCTCTCCTCGAACTCGTGTCTGGTGCGATTGTATCAACCGGGCAGGATGAACCCAGCAATTCCTCGGCGGTCTCCCTCTCCCAAGCATGAGGTGGAATGCCTTCAAGCACCAGTGACACTCTCTGACTCAGAATGGAGTGCACAGCCTGCGCCTGCCGCATCCATTGCCGGAAGAACAGCTTCACCCCACGGTGCTCGAGGGGTGGCCTCGAGCTTACTCTGTTTCTGATCTCCGCACTGGCGAAGACAACGAGAAAGTCCTCCTGCCTGAAACGATGGATAGAGACCCACTTTGGCTATATGTCCAACTTTTATCTTGAATCATTCGGATCTGAACATTAAACTTTTATCTTGAATCTTTCGGATCTGAACATTCATGCCACAATAAAGAAAATTACATTGAAAATTATGTTAGGTAGCATTCCACATGAAAAATTATGTTTTAATCATTTACCTACTCGAGGACGAGCAGGAATTATGCTTGGGGATGCTTGATACGTCTCCAACGTATCTATAATTTTTGATTGTTCCATGCTATTATATTATCTATTTTGGATGTTTAATGGGCTTTATCATACACTTTTATATTATTTTTGGGACTAACCTACTAACCAAAGGCCCAGTGCAAATTGCTGTTTTTTTGCCTATTTCAGTGTTTCGCGGAAAAGGAATATCAAACGGAATCCAAACGCAATGAAACCTTCGGGAGAGTGATTTTTGGAACAAACACACTCCAGGAGACTTGGAGTGGACGTCAAGAAAGAAACGAGGAGGCCATGAGGCAGGAGGGTGCGCCCAGGGGGGTAGGCGCGCCCCCACCCTCGTGGGCCCCTCGTGGCTCCCCTGACCGACTTCTTTCGCCTATATATACTCATATACCCCGAAAACATCCGAGAGCACCACGAAACCCTATTTCCACCGCCGCAACCTTCTGTACCCGTGAGATCCCATCTTGGGGCCTTTTCCGGTGCTCTGCCGGAGGGGGAATCGATCATGGAGGGCTTCTACGTCAACACCATAGCCTCTCTGATGTTGTGTGAGTAGTTTACCACAGACCTTCAGGTCCATAGTTATTAGCTAGATGGCTTCTTCTCTCTCTTTGGATCTCAATACAAAGTTCTCCTCGATCTTCTTGGAGATCTACTCGATGTAATTCTTTTTGCGGTGTGTTTGTCGAGATCCGATGAATTGTGGGTTTATGATCAAGATTATCTATGAACAATATTTGAATCTCCTATGAATCATTTTAAGTCTCTTCGAATTATCAGTTTGGTTTGGCCTACTAGATTGATCTTTCTTACAATCGGAGAAGTGCTTAGCTTTGGGTTCAATCTTGCGGTGTCCTTTCCCAGTGACAGCAGGGGAAGCAAGGCACGCATTGTATTGTTGCCATCGAGGATAAAAAGATGGGGTTTATATCATATTGCTTGAGTTTATCCCTCTACATCATGTCATCTTGCCTAATGCGTTACTCTGTTCTTATGAACTTAATACTCTAGATGCATGCTGGATAGCGGTCGATGTGTGGAGTGAAAGGATCGATATAGTTGACTAGACGGGGGGTGAATAGGCAACTAACAATTTTTAGCCTTTTCTTTATCAATTTAAACTTTGCATCAAAGTAGGTTGTCTAGATATGCAACTAGGTGAGCAACCTATATGATGCAACAACAACAAGCACACAAGCAAGCAAGAGATGCAACACAATGTAAGCTTGCACAAGTAAAGGTATGAAATAACCAAGAGTGGAGCCGGTGAAGACGAGGATGACCGAAGTTCCTTCCCTTTTGAGGGGAAGTACGTCTCCGTTGGAGCGGTGTGGAGGCACAATGCTCCCCAAGAAGCCACTAGGGCCACTGTATTCTCCTCACGCCCTCACACAATGCGAGATGCTGTGATTCCACTATTGGTGCCCTTGGAGGTGGCGACCGAACCTTTACAAACAAGGTTGGGGCAATGTCCACAACTTAATTGGAGGCTCCCAACGACACCACGGAGCTGCACCACAATGGACTATGGCTCCGAGGTGACCTCAACCGTCTAGGGTTCTCAAACACCCAAGAGTAACAAGATCCGCAAGGGATTAGTGGGGGGAATCAAATTTCTCTTGGTGGAAGTGTAGATCCGGGCCTTCTCAACCAATCCCTAGAAAATCAACAAGTTTGATTGGCTAGGGAGAGAGATCGGGCGAAAATGGAGCTTGGAGCAACAATGGAGTTTGGGGATGGAAGAGGTGAGTCTTCTTGGAGAAGAAGACCCCTTTATATAGTGGGGGGACACATCCAACTGTTATGCAGCCCGCAGCCCGCATCTGGGCGGTACTACCGTTGCTGGACGGTAGTACCGCTGTGGAAGGCAGGCATAGGGCACCCATGGCTGAGGGAAGAGGAGTACACGCACTAGGGCGGTACTACCGCCTTGAGAGTGGTACTACCGCTTCCTACAGCCACTGGAAAAACAGGGGAGAGCAGCGAGCTGAGTGGCAGTGGAGCGGAAGTAGGAGCGGTACTACCGCCGAAAGGCGGTACTACCGCGCCCTACTACCGTCCCTACTACCGCCCCTATGTGGTCTTTTACGAAAACCCGACACGAAAAAGTCGAGACCACAGCAGGGGCGGTAGTACCAGCGGCACTAACAAGCGGTACTACCGCCGATAGGCGGTACTACCGCTTAGCACAAGCCACCCCTTGTTTTGGACAACACCGAAACTTCAACAGGCGGGAAGACAACGTGGGTGCAAGGAAAATGTGTACATGATGATTCCACCCATACTCTTCCGAAACGAATCCCCACTTGATAGTACGGTTATCCCTACGACTCAATTCCACCGAAAAGAAATGAAGCAAAATAATCCGTCTAAAGTGAAGTCCTCGAGGGGTAACAATCGCAAAGTGCCCTTATATTAGATCACCTGAAACACTTAGTGCACATGATTAGTCCGCAAACGTATTGTCATCAATCACCAAAACTACTTAAGGGATAAATATGCCCTTACAATCTCCCCCTTTTTGGTGGATTGATGACAACACGGGATTTGCACAAAATAGTAACTGAAAATAAGAAAACCCCCTTCTAACAAAATATAGACGGGCTCCCCCTAGAGGTGTGCACCAAGGAATTAGCATGAAAGGCTATGTGCACATCTTTAGAATCAAACTCCCCCTATATTTTTTAGGCAGGCAACATCCTTGCATATAAGAATAACAACAAGTACAACTAAGCAAGGACGAGCATGAGAGCAATAATATAAATGCTGAAAAAGAAGCATCTCACAATATAATAGGGTACTTGATACTAAAGGGGAAAGGGTAGAGTAGTTCAAGCGAACGAAAAGAAACGAACACAACGAACACAAGACACGAACACGAACACACCAACACACACACCAACACAAGACCTCACGAACGAACACAATGAACACGAGACACGAACACGAACACGCCAACACACACGCCAACACAAGAACTAAGGCAAAATCCCTAACTCTTCCCCTTTCGCAGCAAGTCACCAAAAGGGACGACACAACACATAATGGTAGTAGGTCTCCATGGCATCACCAGTCATGCTCCTCCTCCTCCTCTTCCTCAGAAACCTCTGCAGCACGGGGAGAAGTATGAACTCCGGTGTCCTCCTCAGTGTCAGACCACGGGCAATGCACTCTGATCTAGGACTCCTCATCAGTGATCCTCTCCTCAGACCCATCTAGAGCCTGGAGGCCAACCTGTCGCATAATAGCCTTGTCACGGCGACGAGCCATCTTGGCCTCCTTGTGAGCCTTGTACTGGCCCTTGGCCTGAAGGTAGAACAGACGCTTCATCTTCTCCTTGAGTTTCTTTGCCCAAGAGGGCTCCTTAGATGGGGGCACATACTCCGACCCATCATCATCCTCCTCATCATCATCAGATAGGACAGTCTCCTGCACTGGAGGTGCCGGAGTATACGAACTCCACTTCTCCTTCTGACGCAGCTCGATAGTGTCATGAAACACCATGTTGTCTGTGACAAGCTCCTCATCTGGAAACTTGGCTGCCCAAGTGTCCTCGATAAGCTGCATAAGATAGGGCCCATAGATGATGCACTTGCGCTCCATGACAGCAGAGTGAAGCTCAGACCACATCACATGTGACACATCCAGCACCTGCTGAGAGCCCTGATGTTCTTGACAGAACAGAAGCATGTCAACAAGGTAAGAGTGCACCTGATCCAAGTTGCCAATCCGAGGGAACAGGGAGTTCCGGAAGATCTGATGCATGATGCCTAGAAAGGGCCAGAGCTCATAAGTAACCTTTCTAGTCTCAAACACCTTCATGGTAGAATAGGGCCAAAGCTTTTCCTTGTGAGTAGGGGCAATCTCCTTATGAGGGCGAAACCCAAGTGGGGTCTGGGCACCCTCATCATCGTACGATAAGCCGACCATGAAGTCCTTCCATGGGGCGGACAGAAGACGGCCATTGGTCATCCAAGTCAAAGTGCGGGCCGGATCATGCCCAAAGTGATCGGTGGCAAAGAACTGGGCCACGAGCTCGGCATCAAAGTCCTTGTTGAAGGAAATGATCCTCTTGATATCCAACTCCTCACACCTCTACAAAGCATGCCCAAAGTATTGCAAGTCCTTCTCCATGTGCGAGAGATCGACAGACTTGACCTTCACAAACAAGTTCTTCTTTTGCTTCAAGACATCATGATAGATAGACTGCTGAAACCTGTTCTAGTATGGACGGCGCAGAAGTGCAGGCTCCTGGTCCGCATGGTAGGTATTGAGCTTTCTCTTGGTACAGAACTCCATTCCAGACATCTGATTGGCAGGCTCGCGCAAAGCGGAGGTCTTCGACGTTGGAACCTTGGCCTTGCGTTCTGGTGGCTCCGTTGAGCCACCCTCAGCAACACTAGCAGCAGCCTCTGGTTCACCTGAAGAGCGATAACGCTTGGAACCTGTTGCATGTTCTGGATTCTTGCGGCGAGCCTGATGCCCGGAGCTACTACAACCTGAAAGCACATGCACACAAAGACCACAAAAGCAAGAGAGCATAAGCCAGGGAAAGACGAAGACCAAAAAGAGAATTAGGTATAGAAACAGGAGCAATGGCATCTCAGGGCAGTAGTACCGTGCACCAGAGCGGTAGTACCACTGATAAGCGGTAGTACCGCTAGGGTAAATCAGTAGTACCGCTGGAGCGGTTGTCAGCGGGCTGACACCTACCGCGGCAAGATCCGGTACTACCGGAGATGCAAAAGTTCATATTTCTACACCTAATCGACAAACACCCTAGTCTAGTAGTCTCCCAAGTCCTTCCTAAGCCTCGATTCAACAACTAAATCGAGGGATGCAACGAGTATAGCCCCAAAACCTAGATTCAAGAAGGAGAACCAAGGGAGAGAAGAACGGGGGCAATACCGGCATCCATGGCACGAGGAGAGGGTGGGGAATGATCCCACCGGACGGAATCGAGGGAGCCGGCTTGAATCCGGCGGCCCGGCGGCGAGCCTCCGGTGCTTGGGGAGTCGCCTGAGAGAGGAGAGGACGAGGGATGGGGCAAACTGAATGGGTATGGGGGAGTAGAAACTCCCCCTGCCTGATACATACCCCACACGCCTAGCGCAAGGCACGGTAGTACCACCCTGGTGCAGATCTGGAGCACGAAGCGCCCAGTGAACCACTCCACGGTAGTACCGTGCCGGCCGGGCGGTAGTACCGCTTATAAGCGGTAGTACCGCTCTGCCGACGCGGTAGTACCGCTCAGGCGCCCCAAAGCAGAAACAAGGAGGGAAAAGATGACTTATGCTCGACTAGAGAAAAACAGAAGGACCACACAAGACACGACAAGCCAAACCGAACACGACCACACCAAAACTCAACCACTCAAAAGAGAGAAGCACAAGCAACAAGAAACAACACACAGACAGACTCTCGAGAAGAGAGGGCGGTGGCCGAGGCCACCTATATTTCAGCAAATGGTACGGCGCCGCGAAGAATTATCCTTGGGCCCATGACCAAAACTCGTCTTTGAAGCACAAGTACCATCAAAAATGGCTAATGTGAAAACTCGATCAATTTATGCATAATGGGGGGAGGAAGAGTTCATTGAGAGAACAACACTCCCCCTATGTCCATGCCTACACCTAGACAAGATAGCAAGTTGAGTGTGGTGGGTTGTGCAAGGGTTGAAGAAACATTGCTCGAATCAATGATATTTAGCTCATGCCTTAACTCGCGAAATCTTGCTTTATCCAAGGGCTTCGTGAATATATCTGCAAGGTTATCATGAGTGTTGACATAGTTGACCTCGATCTCCCCTCGCCTAATATGATCCCGGATGAAGTGAAACCGAATCTCAATATGCTTCATCTTGAAGTGTTGCACCGGGTTGAGAGAAATCTTGATGGCACTTTCATTGTCACACCAAAGAGGCACTTTGTCACAGGTGACACCGTAATCCTTTAAAGTTTGCCTCATCCATAAGAGTTGTGCACAACAACTACCGGCCGCCACATACTCCGCTTCGGTGCACGAGAGAGACACACAACTTTGCTTCTTGGAAAACCAACTCACCAAAGAGCAACCAAGAAATTGGCATCCTCTAGAAGTGGACTTCCTATCCACTTTGTCTCCCGCCCAATCGGAGTCCGAATATCCTAAAAGCTTGAAGTTTTCTCCTCTTGGGTACCATAAGCCAAAGTTTGGGGTATGAGCCAAATATTGAGAGATTCGCTTGACCGCCACAAAGTGGCTTTCCTTAGGTGTGGCTTGAAACCGTGCACAAATTCCCACACTCAACATGATATCTGGTCTAGATGCACAAAGGTAAAGAAAGGAGCTAATCATGGAGCGATATACCTTTTGATCCACCACTTTACCATGGGGATCAATGTCAAGTTGGCACTTGGTGGGCATTGGAGTGGAAGCCGGCTTGACATCACTTCGCTTGAATCTCTTTAGCATGTCTTGAGTGTATTTGGCTTGGTTGATGAAAGTTCCTTCTCTTCTTTGTTTGAATTCGAATCCAAGGAAAAACTTCAACTCTCACATCGAAGACATCTTGAACTTAGAGGTCATGAGAGCGGCAAATTCCACATTGAAAGCTTTGTTAGGGGAACCAAATATAATATCATCAACATATAGTTGGCACACAAACAACTCCCCTTTGACCTTCTTAGTAAAAAGAGTGGGATCGATTTGCCCAACTTCAAATCCACGGTCTTGCAACAACTCGGTAAGGTGGTCATACCACGCATGTGGGGCTTGCTTAAGGCCATAGAGTGCCTTATCGAGTTGATACACATGATCCGGGAAGTAGGGATCCTCGAACCCGGGGGGTTGCTTGACATATACCAACTCATTAATAGGACCATTAAGAAAAGCACTCTCCACATCCATTTGTTGTAACTTAAAGTTATGATGGGAGGCATAAGTAATCAACAAACGAATGGATTCAAGGCGAGAAATGGGAGCAAAGGTTTCACCGTAGTCAATACCCTCGACTTGGGAGTAGCCTTGTGCCACCAATCTTGCCTTGTTGCGAACGATGGTCCCATGAGCATCTTGCTTGTTCTTGAATATCCACTTGGTTCCAATGACATTGTGGTTCCCCGTTGGCCTTGGCACCAATCTCCACACCTTGTTGTACTCGAAGTTGTTGAGTTCTTCATGCATGGCATTGTGCCAATCCGGATCTTCGAGCGCCTCATAGACCTTTTGGGGTTCAACACAAGAGACAAACGCGTGATGTTCACAATAGTTTGCCAATTGTCTACGAGTGCTTACCCCCTTTTGAATGCATCCAAGCACATTCTTCATTAGATGACCCTTAGTGGAGAGCTTGGATGCAATCTTGGCGGCACGACGCTACAATTCCTCCTCGTGGGTGAGTTGAGGAGCGGCCACTTGATCATCTTGAGCGCCGTCTTCAGCTTGTCCTTAATCTTGAGCTTGCTCTTTATCTTGAACTTGCTCGGAGGAGAGAACTTGACCTTGGGCATCACTTGGTGATTCAACACCGTCTTGAGGTTGATCTTGCCCTTGGTCTTGTTCATGATGATGAGGGCCTTCACTTTGTTCTTCGGAAGCGTGTGGGTCTTGGGTTGGTGATGGTTCCACTTGAGTGGAACATTGTCCTTCTCCTTCGGCCACAAGGGGTTCCTCAATGGGTAGGATATGACCAACACCCATTCTTCTTATGGCTTGGGGAGGAATTTCATCACCCACATCACAAGTTCCACTTCGCTCCACTTGGGAGCCGTTATTCTCATCAAACTCCACGTTACACGTCTCCTCAATAAGTCTCGTGGACTTATTGAGAATATGGTAAGCATGGGAGTTTGCAGCATAACCAACAAATATGCCCTCATGTGCTCTAGCTTCAAATTTAGACAAACGAACACCTTTCTTGAGAATGAAAGACTTACACCCGAACACCCGAAAATACTTGAGGTTGGGCTTGTTACCGGTGAGTATCTCATATGGAGTCTTGTTCAAGCCTTTGCGGAGATAGAGCCGATTTGATGCATGACATGCGGTGTTGATGGATTCGGCCCAAAAGTTGTATGGAGACTTGAACTCCGCCATCATGGTCCTTGCCGCATCCATCAATGTCCAGTTCTTCCTCTCTGCTACACCATTTTGTTGAGGGGTGTATGGTGCGGAATATTGCTGCTTGATCCCCTCATCACTAAGAAACTCATCCAAGGTGTAGTTCTTGAACTCGGTGCCGTTGTCACTTCTTATAGTCAAGATCTTTGCATTGTGTTGACGTTGAGCTTCATTTGCAAAGTCAATGACGGTTTGTTGGGTCTCGCTCTTCCTCTTGAAGAAGTATACCCAAGAATATCTTGAATAATCATCCACAATCACCAAGCAATACTTTCTAACCCCAAGACTATCAAAGGATGGAGGCCCAAAGAGATCCATGTGAAGGAGCTCCAAGGGCCTCTTTGAGTAAATGATAGTCGTGGGAGGGTGAGCCTTCTCATGTAGTTTTCCTTCGATACAAGCACTGCAAGCACGATCTTTGGCAAAGCTAACATTTGTTAGTCCATGGACATGGTACCCCTTGAGAAGACTTTGCAAAGATCTCATATTGACATGGGCTAGACGGCGATGACAAAGCCATCCCACGTCAACTTTAGCCATTAGGCATGTCGCGGTCTTAGTGGGTTGCTCCGAAAAGTTAATCACATAGAGACCGCTCTCGACATGCCCAACAAAGGCTACTTTAAGAGTCTTGCTCCACAAGAGGGCCACGGTATCAATATCAAAGAAGGTGGCAAAGCCCATGAGTGCAAGTTGACGAACGGAAAGTAAATTGTATGCAAGGGACTCAACACGCATGACCTTCTCGATCATGAGATCATGAGAAATGACAACCTTGTCGAGTCCCAATACCTTGGAAGACGAGGCATCACCCCACTCGACATTGGTGGGCATAGATGGAATCTTGTGCACGTCCACCACCAAGTCCTTGCTTTCAGTCATATGATTTGTAGCTCCACTATCGAGCAACCATGATCCCCCACCGGAAGCAAACACCTACAAGAGATCAATGCTTGGATTTAGGTACCCATTTTGTAATGGGTCCTTTGATGTTAGTGACAAGGGTCTTAGGAACCCAAATAGACCATTCAATGTACTCATAAGGAGAACCAACAAATTTGGCATAAACATGCCCATCACTAGCATGGCACAACACGTAAGAAGGGTTAAAGTCGTCGGCGTTGTTGGAAGGGGTGGTATTGCCCTTCTTGACACCACCACCCTTCACATTGTTCTTCTTCTCCTTGGAAGCACCCTCTCCCTCCTTCACAAAGGTTTGCTTAAGAGGAGGAGGTCGTTTGTTCTTGTCATTCTTCTTCTTGTTCTTGGGCACGGGTGCGAACACAATCCCCTCCTTGGCCACGACTTCCTTTTGATTGCTCAAAAGGTCGTTGAGGTTCTTCTCACCTTGTATGCATGATACAAGGCCTTTCTCAGGTTGCATCTTCAACTTGGCATTCTCCTCAACAAGATGCACATGCTCACAACATGGGTTAGTAGCAGTTGCATTATCAATCAAAACCATATGAGGAAAAGTGGCTTTCTCCTTGGTTAGCTTCACTTGGAGTTGATCGTGAGACTCTTTAAGACTAGCATGAATACCTTTCAAGGCTTTATGGGCCTTGTCAAGTATATCAAACTCTTCCTTGAGTCTAGCAAGATCAACTCCAAGTTTGGCCTTCTCAAAATTTAGCACACGAGATAAGACACAAGCATGATCAAGATCTTTCTTTAATTTAGCATGATCATCGTTGTGTGACTCCTCAAGAGCCAAACGAAGACCACGCTCTTCCTCAGGAGCATTAGAGAGATCCGATATCTCATCGGCTTTATCACGACTATGCCCCTCCATCTTAGAGATGGTTTCTTCGTGAGCCTCGATGGTGTCATTGGCTTCACCAAGTTGTTCCAAGAGAGAAACAAAGTGCTTCTTGGACTTACCCTTGAGCTTACTCATAAAGGAATCAAACTCATTTTCTTCCTCATTAGGCCCCACATTTTCATCAATGCAATCCATCAAGGAAGGATTAGTAATGATGGTAGTTTTGATGTTGGGGGTTACCTTGTTGGTCACTTTAGCCATGAGGCACTTGGCGATGATGTTCTTATTGGGTGAGTCGAAGAGGGATACCCGAGGAGTTGTTGCAATGGCCACGGAGGCCATAGCAATCAAGTCACCGCCTTCATCGTCATCATCATCCTCATTGTACTCTTCTTGTGCAACCAACCCCTTGGGAGGAGTCCTCTTGGTGAAGTTGCTCTTGTTAGGGAAAGACTTGGCTTTTTCCTTTTGAATGAGCTTGCCACCATTGTCTTCTCTCTTCTCATAAGGACATTCCGCAACAAAATGGCTCACATTGCCACAATTATAGCAAGTACTCACACGTTGCTTGACCTTGTTACCACTTGAGTTGTTCTTGTTGAAGTTGGGCCTTGAGTTCTTCTTACTCCAAAATTGCCGTGAAGCGAGAGCCATGTGCTCATGATAATCATACTTTGTATCTTCAGGATTTCCCTCCTCTTCTTCCTCTTCTTCTTCTTCTTCCACACTAACCTTGGCCTTCAATGCAAGGTTGGGCTTCTTTGCTCTTTGAGAACATAGCACCGCATTATCGGCGGTCTTGTCCAGGATGCTCATAGCCACAAACTCATCCAACACTTCACTTGAGGACAAAGTGTGGAAGTCCGGCCTTTGACAAATGACGGAGGACATGGCCTTGTGGTAAGACATCATTGCCTTGAGGAATTTGTGCTTGATCCAATTGTCATCCGTGTCCTTGCTCCCATGATCTCGGAGTGAGACCGCGAGTTTGGTTACTCTCCGATAAAGCTCACGAGGTTCTTCATCTTCTTTAATTGCAAACTCATCGGCTTCATCTTGCACCACTTCATAGTTGGAGCGTTGAATGCTTGCGCTACCCCGATAGAGGGAGACAACACAATGCCATGCATCTTTGGCCAAGGCAAAGGGCCAAAGATGAGGGAGATCTTTGGGTGGAATTGCATCTTGGATGATGAAGAGAGCATTCTCATTGAATTGATTATCCGCGGCTTCTCTAGGGGTGAAGTTGCTTGGGTCATGCGGATAGAAACCTTCTTCAATGATTCTCCAAAGATTAGTATTCACATGATTTAAATGACGCTTAAAGCGATAAACCAAAGAATCAAAGTCCTCATTTTTCACAATCTTAGGGGGAGGACCGGCATGATTCAAATGAGTAGAAGGAATCGGTCCACCATGAACAAGTGGAGGTTCCACATGGGCAAAGATGCCGGTGCTATTCTTACCACTAGAAGAAGGAGCTTTTTCACTAGTAGCTTCCCCCTTGTCGGAGTTAGCATCCGTCACCTTGTTAGTGGGATCACCCAATTTCAACGGTACGGTGGATAGTTTAAGCCCTTCAATGAATTTATTAAACATGCTTTCAACCTCGGTCGTCATGGAGGTTTTCAATGTGTCCAAAGCCACATTGAATTCCTCACGAGAGACCGTGGTACCCCCATCACCCGTAGACGACACCGGATTCGCACCGGAGTGCTCCTCCACACCGTCTACGGTGTCAACCATACTCTTCGGATGGCAAAGTCCTTAATAAAGAGACGAGGCTCTGATACCAATTGAAAGGATTTATATAGTTGACTAGAGGGGGGTGAATAGGCAACTAACAATTTTTAGCCTTTTCTTTATCAATTTAAACTTTGCATCAAAGTAGGTTGTCTAGATATGCAACTAGGTGAGCAACCTATATGATGCAGCAACAACAACAAGCACACAAGCAAGCAAGAGATGCAACACAATGTAAGCTTGCACCAGTAAAGGTATGACATAACCAAGAGTGGAGCCGGTCAAGACGAGGATGTGTTACCGAAGTTCCTTCCCTTTGAGGGGAAGTGCGTCTCCGTTGGAGCGGTGTGGAGGCACAATGCTCCCCAAGAAGCCAGTAGGGCCACCGTATTCTCCTCACGCCCTCACACAATGCGAGATGCCATGACTCCACTATTTGTGCCCTTGGAGGCGGCGACCGGACCTTTACAAACAAGGTTGGGGCAATGTCCACAACTTAATTGGAGGCTCCCAACGACACCACAGAGCTTCACCACAATGGACTATGGCTCCGAGCTGACCTCAATCGTCTAGGGTGCTCAAAAACCCAAGAGTAACAAGATCCGCAAAGGATTAGTGGGGGGAATCAAATTTCTCTTGGTGGAAGTGTAGATCCGGGCCTTCTCAACCAATCCCTAGAAAATCAACAAGTTTGATTGGCTAGGGAGAGAGATCGGGCGAAAATGGAGCTTGGAGCAACAATGGAGTTTGGGGATGGAAGAGGTGAGTCTTCTTGGAGAAGAAGACCCCTTTATATAATGGGGGGACACATCCAACCGTTATGCAGCCCGCAGCCCGCATCTGGGCGGTACTACCATTGCTGGAGCGGTAGTACCGCTGCCACGGCGGTACTACCGCTGTGGAAGGCAGGCATAGGGCACCCATGGCTGAGGGAAGAGGAGTACACGCACTAGGGCGGTACTACCGCCTTGAGAGCGGTACTACCGCTTCCTACAGCCACTGGAAAAACAAGGGAGGGCAGCGAGCTGAGCGGCACTGGAGCGGAAGTAGGAGCGGTACTACCGTTGAAAGGCGGTACTACCGCGCCCTACTACCGCTCCCTGCGTGGTCTTTTACGAAAACCCGACACGAAAAATTCGAGACCACAGCAGGGGCGGTAGTACCAGCGGCAATAACAAGCGGTACTACCGTCGATAGGCTGTACTACCGCCCTGGCCGCGGTACTACCGCTTAGCACAAGACACCCCTTGTTTTGCACAACACGGAAACTCCAACAGGCAGGAAGACAGCGTTGGTGCAAGGAAAATGTGTACGTGATGATTCCACCCATACTCTTCCGAAACGGATCCCCTCTTAATAGTACGATTATCCCTACGACTCAATTCCACCGAAAAGAAACGAAGGAAAATAATCCGTCTAAAGTGAAGTCCTCGAGGGGTAACAATCGCAAAGTGCCCTTATATTAGATCACCTGAAACACTTAGTGCACACGATTAGTCCGCAAACATATTGTCATCAATCACCAAAACTACTTAAGGGATAAATATGCCTTTACATGGAGTAATAGTAGTAGATGCAAAATCGTTTCGGTATACTTGTCGCGGACGTGATGCCTATATACATGATCATGCCTAGATATTCTCATAACTATGCACTTTTCTATCAATTTCTCGACAGTAATTTGTTCACCCACCGTAATACTTATGCTATCTTGAGAGAAGCCACAAGTGAAACCTATGGCCCCCGGGTCTATTTTCCATCATATAAGTTTGCAATCTATTTTACTTTGCTATCTTTACTTTCAATCTATATCATAAAAATACCAAAATATTTATCTTATTATCTCTATCAGATCTCACTTTTGCAAGTGGTCGTGAAGGGATTGACAACCCCTTTATCGCGTTAGTTGCAAGGTTCTTATTTGTTTGTGTAGGTACGAGGCGACTTGCGTGTAGTCTCCTATTGGATTGATACCTTGGTTCTCAAAAACTGAGGGAAATACTTACGCTACTTTGTTGCATCACCCTTTCCTCTTCAAGGGAAAACCAACGCAGTGCTCAAGAGGTAGCACTGGGTCCACCTGAGAAGGGGAATATGTTGGGAGGAAGGAGATTCAAAGCACGGCAACCGAGTGAACTGGTTACATACATAAGCAAATAGCCACTAAAAAAGCAAACATGTTAATGGGTTCTTAAAAGAAATATTTTGGACAAAACAGATAATTACGACACATAGGCTAATGCATGAAACACTCAGATGGTAAAGGTGCTTAAACAGATAAAGTACATCTAGAACTTCCTGGCACGCTTGATCATGACGATGCGGCTGTCCGTGTACTCGTCGGTTACGGGAAGCAGACACGCCCTCATATCCAAGATCCGCCTGTACATGTGGTAGCATGCATATGCGTCCTTGGCCGTGTAGGTTATGTAGGCTAGATTCAGAGGTACCTCCCACGTGTTCAGGTCATTGGTATCGTTGTCTTCTTTCATGTTGGTGTAGCAGGGGTCGATGATGGTCTCGACGAGGTCAACACCACGGAGTCCTTCTTCTGCCCGTTGCCGATCATCTTGTATTGCTTCTGTATGTCGACAAGCGAAGGTGCAGTCAGCGCTGCCGATGAAACGGGTGAATGCTCCAGAACCTCTGATGGGCCTACATCAGTGGTAGACAAGAACCTCGTCCCACACGAATACCTAGGCGACGGCGATCCACTGGTCCCTGTCAGGAGACGAATGGATGGGCACAAGGTCTAGTCCTACAACCTTGTGCTTTCTCTCCTGTAGGTACTACTTGCACTCGGCGAGGCAAAGCTTCACCAAGTCCGGATCGTTGGTGTACATCACATTCAACTTGGTGCAGCCATGGGACTGAACAGCGAACCCAAAGGTGAACTCCTTGCTGAAGTCCATATCCAGCAGGCTCACCCCTCGGATCGCCATTGGAGTCTCTTCAAGTGAACAAGTGGATATGCGGCGGTAGTATTTCGTTTTTCAGCTCTGGGGAACTGGATTCAACAAGAACCTGAGTGTGTACAGGCGACAACAGTTACTACCCCTCCCTCTCCCGTTGCACGCCCGGCAGAACATGCACCCTCGGTGCATTTAAACGCCTCCATTAAGAAACCTATTCCGGCCACACGTCGGTTCATGAGCAGTCACTTTACTTAAATTTAATTAGCTTTAATAGAAATTTATTCTTAAAACAAGCAATGCATTGGCTCGTTCTATCAGTGCTACAGGATCAACATGCACAACAATTAGAATTATTATTCTCAGGACGCACACGATCAGCACATTTGCCGCACTTTCACACAGATAATACTACCAAGTTTGAACGGTTTGTCATGGTTGCTGTCCTCTGCATCATCATGCCGTGTTTCCCAGTTTGCAAGATTCAGAACCAACAAATAAGATTCAAATAACAAGTACAACAAAGATGCCTACAAATCTCATTGAGTCCCAGCTTGCAAGATTCAGAACCAACAAATAAGATTCAAATAATAAGTACAACAAAGATGCCTACACATCTCATTGATTCCCAGCTTGCAAGATTCAGAACCAACCCATTAGAGCCTTTTGATAAGTGAATATCGGGATTAAATCCATCTTGGCTAGCCGTGTCATACAACCCAAGAACTTGGCGAATGCTCTTGATCATCACAACATCTGTAGTTGAGTATTCCTGTTTGCACAACACAGATAATAAAGAGCATGATTACTATAATAGTGGCACTAGTGGAAGTCAACCTGCAGCTCCACTCGATGATTCAATTCATGCCACTTTTTCTACAGTTCACCTAAAATGAAGCAAAGATTGCATCATTCAGCTAGCAAGAAGTACTTGCTCTCGTGAGCTGGCAGGTTCTTCTTTATTAGTTGCACAAAAATTGAGCAACATTAAGGTTGGTTGTCCTGCTCATGTAAGGTGCAACTATAATTTGCTTATCCTTTTGGGCAGTTCCACTAAAATAAGGTGCCATTGTGGTGATAGTGACGGCTCATCTTGCAAAAGCAAATAAAATGTTGCATGAGATTACCAGCAGAATTTGATTGAGATTTTGGAAACTCCAATCACCATTTTGTGCAGTTCCACCAAAATTGAGAGATGTTGCCCACGTGACATTTTAGTTGAACTGCACAAGACACTCATTCCAAAAAAAGAGTTTTGTGCAGTTCACCCAAAGGTCACAATAGCAACAAGGTGAAATGGATATCCCTATCTGCATAAAAAGATAGAAAGTAAAAAGTTGTTGGTCAATAAGAATATACGAAACATACACGAAATTGAAAGAAGCATCTTAATTCTTTTCATGGTAATGACGCAAGGACAATAGAAATTTTAAAACGTCAGCAATGCTTCATGTTATCGGAAGCATTACGATCAACATTGAAATTAGTCAAATATGTGATTACTTTAATGGTGGCATTGCTTGTTTACCAGATGCAGTAAATCAACAGCAGTTAAAGAGTTGGTTTAAGGGCATAGGACCGTGGGGACACCAGGACACTCAGTAGTGTAAAAAAGCAACTTACTTATCATACTGGGGGAAACAACAAGAGTACCATTTGTAACACAGTTTAAGTGCATCATATCACTGGAGGCATTAGATTAACAATAACTCTGGTTAGACATGTCCTTAAGGTAACAGTGTGATCGCTTCATTTTACATGTGCCCTTACATTAACAATAGCAAAAATTTGGTATAAAGACATGCGACAGTGGACGCATCAGCACAATGTACCTACAAGGAGGCATTAAGAGCTGATGCCGAGTTTGTTCATGCTCTGTGAGGGCAGCAAATCTAATCCTGGAGACCTTTTACTATGTGAGGGCAGCAAATCTAATCCTGGAGACCTTTTACTATGTGAGGGCAGCAAATCTAATCCTGGACATACTCTGTTGACTTGTCCACCAGCCGCCACTTTCTATCCCTATTTCAACCAATAATAGATCTGTTCCTTATCCAGTTTGTACTACGTTTTCCCATTATTTCCTTTTTCAACCAAGAGACCAGTTGGGTATCCGGTCTCTACTACTTTCCCCCTGTTATTTCCTCTTTGAATCAAGTCCTAGATTCATGCTACGACTTTCCCCCCTTTCTTCGTTGTTTAAACCAAGTCCTAGATTCGAATGCATGAAGTAGCTTTACCTCTAATGATACTAAAAATTTAGGTGGCTTTGAAAGAGCTGATGGAAGTAGAAAAAGATGCACATGCAGACACGTGGGGAGATGGGGCAGTAGAGCAAGGCCGCTTTCGAAGAAGTTACACCTGAGGGTCATCGGGATGTCGGCGGCGGCATGTCGGATCTGCGCACAATACGGCAGGGGGGAAGAAGGGTCGGAGGACCTCCCGAGCCGGCGCTGTGTCGGAGAGAACGACACGGGTAGAGGATCGGGCCCCGCCGGCAGCTGTGGGTTTCCTCCCTCACCGGCGATGACCGCGTAAACGATGCACCTAGTCCTCTACACACACCAGCTGAAGGGATCCGGCCGGATCTGTGACCAGCGGTGAGCAGAGAGAAAATGTTGCTACCGCTGTTTTGTTTAGATCTGGAGAGGATGAGAGAATGAAGAGAGCAACCCTAGTAAAGCAAGCGCTCAGGCCCCTGCCTACATATATAGTGGAGTGATTATAATTTTCTCTCCACAACAAGCGTTTCAATTGGTGTACGTGGCATTAAAGAAAAGAAACTCTTTATTTTTTTGACGTGACTAGTTGTACGACTCCTACTTACTAGTAGTAGTATTGTTCACTTGTGCACCCCGGCCCTTGATTCATTCAACAACCCTACGGGTGAATAAACATACAGTACTAGTATTTATATAGAACGAACAAGCTCGAACTATTTCCGCGTAGTTAAATGTTGAGGGCGGGGCTTTTCCCGGGCAGTACGCGCGGCAATTTTTGCGTAGGCAGTTTGACAGAGAGGCGAGGAGGGTGAGGGAGTAGCGGATTCAACTTACTTACTGCTGGAAAGGTCGGGCTGTGCGATTTGATGGCGCGTTACTGCTGGAAAGACTTGTGATATGACTACTCACTATAGTCATGAATTACTGGCGCTACAACTAGGATGATGCCCCCCTTCCGTTCCCCACTCTAATCTGGTGCATGACACGTCGACCCGGATGCTGGCTCTCCCACATATATACTAGTACTACTACTCACGTCGGAGGAGTGCGAACCACGGCAGCCCAGTGAACCAGCAGTGCGAACCACGGTAGCCCAGTGAACCAGTAGTAGAAAACAATGTGGTGATATGTCCATAAAAAATAATATGCTACGGTCCAGACTGTAGCATGTACAGTAGTACTCCTCTTTGTTTGGATCCCTGAGTTAGAGCTAGTTTGGGTTGAAATAGCCTCAAAATATCCAAACAGGAGGGGTTAGTTTGAGCTAGTTTGCTCTAACCCAGCTAAAAAACTAGCCCGGTGGAGAGGTTCTAACTGGGTTAGTTCTCCTCGGGCCCGCTAAAAGACAACTAAAAAAATCTCCCCTGCCTGTACCAGATCGCTCCCTCCGACCCCCCCCCCCCTCGCACGACTCCTCTCTGTTGATGTGACGGCGGCCTGATCTTTCGATGAGAGTGAGATAATTATCGATTTGGTGGATTTTGACTTTGACGATCTGGCTATACCGTACCCGAAGATACGCCTCGACAATCACTAAACCAATCTCCAATGGTAATTGACCTTGCCGTAGGCACGATCAACCTGAACAACGAGGTTCGAGTTCCTGCAAGCAACCGAAGAACCGGCAAGAACAAAGATGAATTGCAACTGAAATTGCCGATAATAACCTGAGCACACGAACTAGATGAAAAGTTGGGGTTCCACTATGGATCTAACAAGGCGGTAGTCCTACACGTCTCATAGATGCGAATTGTAGCGATGGCTAGACAATACAATAAAACCCGAGTCTAAACCCTAATATAATGTAGCTACTTATTGAAGATCATCGCGCACGGCTGAGTCTGTTGTCGTGTTCCATCCAGACTACTTAAGGAACCGTCCTCCACGGGTCAGACTGCATAGACTGAACGCTGTACGCAGGCTGCGAGTCGACGTGTCTTCAGGAGCACCTGGCGCAGCCCAAAAGGCCCATGTTCGTGGCTGATTTTGGTCCATGAAGCCAAGTGCTTCGGCCGTTGTGCATTTGGCGCATGCGCACATCACATGATGGCTGGACTAGATGGGTCGATGGGTGCATGCATGCAAGGCATGTACATGCATGTATGTGTTCTATGCACATGAATGAACATACTTGTGGCTGCTCCTCATCTTCACCCGGGGCTTGTAAAAATATTCTATTATTCTACATATAATAAAAGAAAGTGTTGTATTTCTATTCCGAGTAACAAAATAATAATCTATATAATTATTAATAGAAATCACCTGATTATTGTATATGTGAATAATATTTTTGGTCGTATCTGTACAGGTCATGTCCACGTCATCCTCCCTTTCTTGAAAACAAAGCCGTCCTCGGCTTTGAATAATCTGAAAGTATACGAACCCAAGAGACAATGTGTATACTTGGTATATGTATTCATGCGCTTTAATTTCTCGCCATTGTTTCTCTATTAATATCTTGAGACGAAAAATACACCGACGTGAAGTATTACAACTTAGTTTGCACATATAAGTGAAGCACATATTCATATCATCTGATTCGTAATGCTCATGATTAAACCATCCCAATAGTGAATAACGTGGAATCATCTCAAAATTACATGCCATGGTATGTTTAGATAAGCAATCATGCAAAAAATCATTCGAGACATAAGCATCATAAAAATTGGAGGTCATATAAAAATGAGTCAACATTGGCTTAATAAGATTCTCTATCAAGCTAGCAAGATCATCGTATGTGATGCAAATCCTATGCACCAAAAAATTATTGGCTACACAGTCGTCTCCGATCAAGTTAAAAGTAAAGTTAGATGCATAAGCACTTTTCGCGGAACTCAAACATGTGATTTCAGCTATTTTATTTTTCGCATGTGACAAAGGCATGGGTTGATCCATCAAAATAGAATACAAAGAATTGGCATGAGAAATTTTAGCTAACACTTCATCATGTTTAACCAATTTTATGTGATCCAAACCAGATTGAACAATCAAGTCACATGGGCCAATTTTAGTTGCCTTTAATTCAGTCGATGCACCCAAATCAATGAGGGAATCAAGTTTAGTAGAAGGTGCATGCAAAACAATAGGTGTTTCGATTGTTTGATCACACAATTTATCGAAGGTAGCAACAGAATTATCCATAACAACTGGTGTGATCAAAACAGATGGCATTTCATTCAACTCAACACATGACACATTAAATTCAGCATGACATGGAACGATCTCATGTGGAAGGGTAGATTCAATACCTTTCTTATTACCTTGCATGGCTGAATCAAAAGATGTAGGTATTGTCAGTGGCATGTCGCATGCCGGGAGTGGTGTGGCTCTCAAAGCAGTGAGTCCAACAACCATAGTAGTTTGTGCATGAGGAGAATTAATCGAAACAAAACTTCATGTAGGGGCTTGCACTATTTGAATTTTCTATTCAACTTTACAAGCAAGATGAAACAAACCTGGGGCTTGTAAAAATATTCTATTATTCTGCATATAATAAAAGAAAGTGTTGTATTTCTATTCCGAGTAACAAAATAATAATCTATATAATTATTAATAGAAATCACCTGATTACTGTATATGAGAATAATATTTTTGGTCATATCTGTAGAGGTCATGTCCACATAATCTGTTCCCCATCGTGCCGCCCGCCCAAGAGCCGCTCCGCCGCTCGCCCTCTCCCTCCTCCGGTCGCCCTCTCCCTCCGGCCTCCGCCGCCCTCCTCCAGCCGCCCTCTCCCTCCGGCCTCCGAAGCTCGCCCCGCTCCCCCTTCACCGGTCGTTTTTCACCCTCTGTCGTGCGCGGCGGCGGCGCATCTACCAGGGAGGTCGCGAGAGGGGTGAGTTTGTTCGTTCCTTCTCTGTCTCACAGCCATATCATTGATCTTGCTCGCTCTAGCGCTAATTCTGATTTGGAAAAGTAGATCCTGATTAAACTTGGTATAGATTTGTGGTGCACGCATGGAATTGTTTGATGCTGCTTGAGGAGGTAATAAATCTTTCTAGAGGCCCAAAGATTCAGTTCACCTTTCTAGGTATTTCGGTTTCAGGCTTGCATTATCTCTAGAGGCCCAAAGATTTAGTTCACCTTTCTAGGTATTTCAGTTTCAGGCTTGCATTATATCTAGAGGCCCAAAGATTTGGTTCGCAGTCGTCGGCAAGCGGTGATGAAGCCATGTACCTAGGGTAGGGTCATAGGCCAGACCTAGACACCCTCCCCTAGGACTTCACCCTAAAACTAGAAGCAATTGAAGAGGAGTCATCATCCACTCGACCATAAGGCATTCCACTCGGAACACTCGAAGTCACTCGGCCATGGAGACTGTCACTCGACCGCCAGAAGATCTAAAGCCACTCCACATTGCAACGGTCGGACATTACATCATAGCTTTAATGGTCATTATGTCTCTTTATTACTAGCGTTACCAGTAACGCCGCCCTCTTGATGTACCTTAAATCCCTTCTAACGTGGGCTGGCTGGGGTCCTGGAGCACTCTATATAAGCCACCCTCCTCCACATGCACAAGGGTTCGCACCCCTGTAAACACACATACGCATAATCCAGTCGTCCGCCTCCGGGCTCCGAGACGTAGGGTTGTTACTTCTTCTGAGAAGGGCCTGAACTCGTAATACTTGTGTGTACAACTTCGCCATAGCTAGGATCTTGCCTCTCCATACTACCCCCCTATTCTACTGTCAGCCTTAGTACCACGGCAGTTGGCGCCCACCGTGGGGCAGCTGTCTTAGCGACTTGTTGGAGAAGTTGCAATTTTTTCGATCCCCATCATCATGGTTTCTGGCGGAGGATTGGCCGAGGGCCGTGAGATCCGCCTCGGCGCGCTCGTGTTCGTCGCCGACGACTCCGCTTGGCTCCAAGAGGCTCCACTCGATGTCGAGGCACTGCCCGTCCGCGGGGCAACGCACTTTCGCGTGTGCGTCCGCGACGTCCTTCTGCGGCACCGTCGACTCAGTATCGGTCGGCTCCTGTGGCGTCCTCGCTCCCTGCTGCTCGCCGGCGCAAGCGTTCCGGTCGGTCGCGGCTCCAGCGGTGGGTGAGGCACGCGGTGGCTCGCCAGTCGGCTACCCCACAAGTTGCGACAATCGAGCCCGACGAAACTCTCTACGGCCTGTTCGACTGGCTCCATCGAGACTGCATCCGAGTGCGGCAGCAGCGATCCCGCGGCGGAAGTCCTGATGGTCAATGGACCGCGCAGTCCTCCTGGCTTCCCCCGCGAGAACGGTGGCGATGGCGGAGGCGATCCATCGCACGTCCACGAGGAGTACCGCCCCGAGCCCCTCTCTTCGCAGCAGAGGGAGGAACTTCGTCGCCGTAACATGGATGCGCTTCACACTCCCATCGTTGGAGAAACCCCCGAGGCCCGGGCGTTGGAGGAGGCGCGCCTGGCCAACTTGGCTGAGCGCACTCGACTGGAGAATCTCCAGCACGCTCTCGACGAGCGTGCTCGGCAGCGGATTCCTGAGTCCAGTCGACGACAACTTTTTCCGCCTCCAACTCAGGTATACCGAACTCCGATTCAGAATCTCATTGCTGCAGCCCGAATAGCAGAGTCGATTCAGCCCTCCCAGTCAGAAGCTGGCAGAGGTTTGATGCAGATCCGGGCTTTACCCCGGGCAGCGGGAGAACAAAACGCAACAGTATCTCAGTCGCGGAATAGGATCCATAGCAGATCCGTGGTAGCAGACACAGTCCAGTCGGCTCACAGCCCAAGATCGCCCCCGAGGCGTGAGGGATGTGGAGACCGACGAGATCAGTACAGAAACCGTGAGCAGTATGATCACCGACTCGACCACGATGATCGTCGTCGAGTGCCCACGCCTCCCCCGAGGAGTGGGTCATACGTGCCTCGGCAGCACGATGACAGACGCCCTCATAGTGGTGGGCGAAGGATTCTAGTCGACCCCCGAGAGCCGAGCTTTGATGCGAGATCTATTCTCGTTCAGGGTCTGGTTGACAGGAACAGAGCTCACAGAGAAGGCCATGACAGAGATTATCCGACCGGCAGCAGAGTGCATGTCTCAGGTCCAGAGTGTTTCAGCAGAGCCATCAGGCCTGCAGTGATTCCTCCCAACTTCAGGTTGGCAACTGGAGTCAGCAAGTTCACTGGTGAGTCCAAGCCTGACACTTGGCTTGAGGACTACCGAGTGGCTGTTCAGATTGGTGGCGGCAATGACGAAGTGGCCATGAAGCACCTTCCTCTGATGTTGGAGGGCTCGGCCAGAGCGTGGTTGAATCAGTTAGCACCTAGCAGCATATATAGTTGGGAGGAACTCGCCCGAGTGTTTGTTAGAACCTTTGAAGCTACATGCAAACGACCAGCAGGGTTAACAGAGCTGCAATCCTGCGTGCAGAAGCCGAATGAAACCTTGAGGGATTATATCCAGCGATGGATCACGTTGCACCACACGGTGGAGAATGTGTCAGATCACCAAGTAGTTTGTGCCTTCAAGGAAGGTGTCAAGTATCGAGAATTGAACTTGAAGTTCGGTCGGACCGGGGATATGTCTCTAAGTCGGATGATGGAAATTGCCACCAAGTATGCTAATGGTGAAGAGGAGGATCGGCTCCGGAGTGGCAAGCACAAAACAGTCGCCCAAGAAACCGGAGGAGGGAACTCCAGTCGGAAGCAGAAGCGCAAAGCCGAGCCAGCTGCTCCTGGTGAAGCCTTAGCCATGACTCAAGGAAAGTTCAAGGGGAAGCCCAAGGACCGTGGAAACCCAAGAAAGTGAAAGATCAAGATGGAAATGATGTGTTGGATTTACCATGCTACATTCACACCAAAAAAGATGAAGAGGGTAATCTCATTTACCCTAAACATACCACTCGACAATGTTGGCTCCTGATCCAGCAGTTCCGAGAGAAACAACACAAGGAAAAGGAAAAGGAGTCGGACAAGGGTGAGGATAAGGAAGAAGATGATGATGGTTTCCCCAACGTCAATTCCACTCTGATGATTTTTGCTGATATTGAGAGCAAAAGTCGACTGAAAGTCATTAACAGAGAAGTAAACATGGTCGCTCCGGCGACACCCAGTTATTTGAAGTGGTCTCAGACTGCTATTACATTCGACCAGTCTGATCACCCAGCGCGTATAGCCACCCCTGGGAGGCAAGCGTTGGTGGTTGACCCAGTTGTTGAAGGCACTCGGCTGACTAAGGTGTTGATGGATGGTGGCAGTGGCCTGAATATACTTTATGCTGAAACCTTGAAAGGGATGGGCATTCCGATGTCCAAACTCAGTGAAAGCAATATGAGTTTCCATGGGGTTATACCTGGCAAGAAGGCTGAATCACTCGGCCAGATCGCCCTTGATGTGGTTTTCGGTGAATCCAAGAATTACCGCAAGGAAAAGTTGACGCTTGAAGTCGTGGATTTCCAGAGTGCTTATCATGCTATTCTGGGTAGGCCTGCTTATGCACGTTTTATGGCTCGACCATGTTACATGTACCTCAAATTGAAGATGCCTGGTCCCAGAGGAGTGATCACTATCACTGGCAATCGGCAGAAGGCAGAAGAGTGCTTCTAGAAGGGCTCAAAGATCGCCGATGCACAAATGGCAGTAGTAGAATTGCAAGAGTATCAAAAAAATGCAGATCCGAGTGATTTGTTACGAGCCAAGAAACCTGCCACAGACTCTGCATTTCAGTCGTCTGGTGAAACGAAGCCGATTCATATTCACCCGACCTATCCCAATGCTGCTCTGACTCACATTCCGACAACACTTGACTCCAAATAGGAAGAAGCGCTCACCCAGTTCCTCCGTGAGAACTGGGACATCTTTGCATGGAAACCTTCTGACATGCAGGGTGTTCCCAGGGGGCTGGCTGAGCACCGTTTGCGAGTCGACCCAAAAGTGAAACCAGTCAAGGAACATCTTCGACGGTCCGCCGTACAGAAGAGAAAAGCAATTGGTGAAGAAGTGGCTCGGCTCCTGGCAGCTGAGTTTATCCGAGAGATTCACCACTCCGAGTGGCTCGCCAATGTTGTAATGGTCCCCAAGAAGGACGAATCACTTCTCATGTGCATTGACTTCAAGCATATCAATCGGGCCTGCCCGAAAGATCATTTTCCTCTCCCCCGCATTGACCAAATAGTTGACTCGACTGCGGGGTGTGAGCGCTTGTCCTTTTTGGACGCCTATTCCGGGTATCATCAGATCCGACTGTATGGACCCGATGAGATAAAAACAGCTTTCATCACTCCATTCGGGTGCTTCTGTTATGTCACCATGCCATTCGGACTGAAGAACGCTGGAGCCACATTCATGAGGATGATTCAGAAGTGTTTGCTCACTCAAATCAGTCAGAATGTGGAAGTATACATGGATGACATTGTGGTCAAGTCACGTAAGGGTTCTGACCTGCTGCCTGACCTTATTGAAACTTTTGCCAACCTCAGAAGGTATGCTATCAAGCTTAATCCATCAAAGTGCACATTCGGAGTTCCTTGCGGAAAATTACTCGGTTTCCTCGTTTCCGAACGAGGGATCGACGCTAACCCAAAGAAAGTTGGTGCTATACTCCGGATGAAACACCCTGTGCGTGTGCACGATGTCCAGAAGCTTACTGGTTGTTTGGCAGCCTTAAGTCGATTCATTTCTCGCCTCGGTGAAAAGGCATTGCCTCTTTACCGACTGATGAAGAAGTCTGATAAGTTCGAGTGGACTCCTGAAGCTGATGCGGCGTTGGTAGAGCTCAAAGCCCTGCTTTCCACCCAGCCGGTGCTTGCTGCCCCAATCAGCAAAGAGCCTTTACTGCTTTACATTGCAGCCACTGGACAAGTTGTCAGTACAGTACTTACGGTCGAGCGGGAAGAAGAAGGAAAAGCTTGTAAAGTTCAGCGCCCAGTATATTATGTTTCTGAAGTTCTGACTCCATCAAAGCAAAGATATCCACATTATCAGAAGCTTGTTTATGGGATTTACATGACCACGAAGAAGGTTGCACACTATTTCTCTGACCACTCCATTACAGTCGTCAGCGATGCTCCATTATCAGAGATTCTGAACAACAGAGATGCAACCGGTTGAGTGGCAAAGTGGGCGATTGAACTCCTTCCCTTGGATATCAAGTTTGAGGCAAAGAAAGCTATCAAGTCCCAAGCAATAGCAGTTTTCCTCGCCGAATGGATCGAACAGCAACTGCCGACTCAAGTCCACTCGGAGCACTGGACCATGTTATTTGATGGCTCCAAGATGCTGAATGGTTCCGGTGCTGGGGTAGTACTGATATCCCCTAGAGGAGACAAGCTCATATATGTTATCCAGATTCACTTTGATTCCTCCAATAACGAAGCTGAATATGAAGCACTCTTATATGCGTTACGTATGGCCATTTCACTCGGCGTCCGTCGCCTCATGGTCTACGGCGACTCAGATTTGGTAGTCAATCATGTGATGAAAGAGTGGGACGTCAGAAGCCCAGCTATGACTGGTTACTGTAATGCAGTGAGGAAGTTGGAAAAGAAGTTTGAGGGGTTAGAACTCCATCATATACCCCGACTGAAAAATCAAGCAGCTGATGATTTGGCAAAGATAGGTTCCAAGAGGGAAGCCATTCCCAGCAATGTGTTTTTGGAACACATTCATACACCTTCAGTTCAAGAAGATCCTTTCACTAAAGAGCCCCCGCAGCCTAAGAGTGCCACAGATCCGACTGAAGTCGATGTCCCAGCCGTGGTCGACTTTATCATGGAGGTTTTGGTCATCACTCCCGACTGGACAGTGCCATACATTGCGTATATCCTTAGGAGAGAACTCCCAGAGGATGAAGAGGAGGCTCGACAGATCGTCCGTCGATCCAAAGCCTTTACTGTGATAAGAGGATAGCTGTTCAGAGAAAGTGTAACTCGAGTCAGCCAGAAATGCATAACACCAGAAGAAGGTCGAGTGATCCTCAACGACATCCACTCGGGGACCTGTGGTAACCATGTGTCCTCTCGGACCATTGTGGCCAAAGCATACCGAGCTGGATTTTATTGGCCACGAGCAAATGAAATGGCGAAAGATATAGTCGACAAATGTGAAGGATGCCAGTTCAACTCCAACATGTCCCACAAGCCTGCATCAGCCCTGAAGACCATTCCACTCGTCTGGCCCTTTGCTGTTTGGGGGTTAGATATGGTTGGACCCCTGAGGACTGGTAGGAGCGGCTTCACTCATGTGCTTGTAGCAGTCGACAAGTTTACCAAATGGATTGAAGCCAAGCCTATCAAGAATCTTGAAGCCAGTACTGCCGTCAGCTTCATCAGAGAGTTGACATTCAGATATGGGGTTCCACATAGCATCATCACCGACAACAGGTCGAACTTCGACTCTGATGAGTTCAGAGCCTTCTGTGCTTCCCAAGGCACTCGAGTCGCCTATGCTTCAGTCGCCAACCCCCAGTCGAATGGACAAGCGGAAAGAGCAAATGGCTTGATTCTCAATGGACTGAAACCCCGATTGATGTGTGATCTCAAGCATGCAGCAGGCGCCTGGGTCAATGAACTTCCATCAGTTCTTTGGGGATTGAGGACAACTCCCAATCGGTCGACTGACCGAACTCCATTCTTCTTGGTCTATGGAGCTGAAGCTGTTCTACCGAGTGACTTGCTTCACAATGCACCCCGAGTCGAGCTTTTCTCTGAAGATGAAGCAGAACAGGCCCGACAATACGCAGTTGATCTTCAAAAAGAGGAAAGAGAGATGGTGTTAATCCGGTCGACCATTTATCAGCAAGACTTGCATCGATTCCACGCCAGAAACGTGAGAGGTCGAGCATTTCAAGAGGGAGACCTGGTTCTCCGAGTGGATCAGCAGAAACCACACAAGCTCGCTCCTCCCTGGGAAGGTCCCTTCATTGTCACCAGAGTGCTCCACAACGGAGCGTACCACCTCTACAATGTCGAGCACAAGAAAGACGAGCCGCGCACTTGGAATGCGGAGCTGCTCCGCCCATTTTATACTTAAGTACTCATTCCGTCGAGATGTAATAAGAAATACCTTTGTAGTCTGTTTATCAAAGATAAGAGCTTTACAGTCTTCTAAAATGATTGTAGTTGCTTATATTTATGTCTGAAATCCCCCGGTGGGTGGCTTAGCCGCGAATCTGTTTCGCCTAAGTTTAAAAAATCCTACCGAGTGGTGAGCAAGCCTCTCACTCGGGGGCTTAGCTGCAGTCCAGTACTCGCCTAAGTTTAAAAAATCCTACCGACTGGTGAGCAAGCCTCTCACTCGGGGGCTTAGCTGCCGTCCAGTACTCGCCTAAGTTTAAAAAATCCTACCAAGTGGTGAGCAACCCTCCCACTCGGGGGCTTAGCTGCAATCCACTATCCGCCTAAGTTATAAAATCCTACCGAGTGGTGAGCAAGCCTCCCACTCGGGGGCTTAGCTGCAGTCCAGTACTCGCCTAAGTTTAAAAAATCCTACCGAGTGGTGAGCAAGCCTCTCACTCGGGGGCTTAGCTGCAGTCCAGGACTCGCCTAAGTTTAAAAAATCCTACCGAGTGGTGAGCAACCCTCCCACTCGGGGGCTTAGTTGCAGTCCAGTACTCGCCTAAGTTATAAAATCCTACCGAGTGGTGAGCAAGCCTCCCACTCGGGGGCTTAGCTGCAGTCCAATACTCGCCTAAGTTTAAAAAATCCTACCGAGTGGTGAGCAACCCTCCCACTCTGGGGCTTAGCTGCAGTCCAATACTCGCCTAAGGTTAAAAAATCCTACCGAGTGGTGAGCAAACCTCTCACTCGGGGACTTAGCTACAGTCCAGTACTCGCCTAAGTTATAAAATCCTACCGAGTGGTGAGCAACCCTCCCACTCGGGGGCTTAGCTGCAGTCCAGTACTCGCCTAAGTTTAAAAAATCCTACCGAGTGGTGAGCAACCCTCCCACTCGGGGGCTTAGCTGCAGTCCAGTAGTCGCCTAAGTTTAAAAAAATCCTACCGAGTGGAGAGCAACCCTCCCACTCGGGGGCTTAGCTGCAGTCCAGTACTCGCCTAAGTTTGTAACACGCCCATATCCGCAAGGACGACAAGGTGCAGGTCGACTGCAACCTTCTCCTTCAGAGCTGCGCCACAAGTACAACGTGCGCTCCATCTCGATCCGCAAGGACGACGAGGTGCAGGTCGACTGCAACCTTCTCCTTCGGAGCTGCGCCACAAGTACAACGTGCGCTCCATCCCGATCTGCAAGGACGACGAGGTGCAGATCTACTGGAACCTCCTCCTCAGAGCTGCATCTCAAGTACAAAAATGTTCCGGGTGAAGAATAAATTCCACTCGAAGGCAAGCACAAGCATATTCAGAGAGAAACCAAATCCAGATGAATCCTAAGGTTCCGACCGCGGATTAAAGTACTCGGGCATCAAGCCCGAAGGAGTTTAACGGTTACAGAAATCACTCGGCATCCCGAGGCAAATTTAAGGTGGAGCATAAAAGTTTCTTCACTCCGCAGGAGGAGGGCTGGCAGGCTCGTCCAGGTCAATTCCATCGGCAATCCGAGTGGCGGCAGCAATGAAGGTCTCCATGAAGGATTGGAAGTCATGCTTCTTGGTGTTGGCAACCTTGATCGCTGCCAGCTTCTCTTCTCGCGCTTCCTTGCAGTGGACATGAACCAAAGACAGGGCCACATCAGCTCCGCACCGGGCAGAAGACTTCTTCCATTCTTGCACTCTACCGGGAATCTCATTAAGTTGAGTCATCAGAGACTCGAGGTCATTCTGGAGTGTTGCCCCTGGCCAGAGTGCTGTGTCGATCCGCGACATCGCGACCTTCAGTCGAGCAAGATAATCAACAACACCAGCAACACGAGATTCTAATCGGAGTACATTCATGGCAGCCTCGTCCCTCACCAGAGAATGGATGGGGTCCAAGCTTGTCTCAACTAGCCCAGGCTCTTCCTCGAAGTTCCGGCAAAATTCTACACGTACAATTCAAAGATGAGTCAGCGGTTGTATATCGAGTTGACAATGACAAGTCATTCAGTTCAAAGAAAATACCTTCAAGCATGACGAACAGCTTCTTGGCAAGACCTCCCAGATAATTCTCCAGATCGTCCCTCTTGCGAGCAATTACTTCCATTTTATCATTCAGATTGTTCTTGTCCTTCTTCAGACGGGTCGCATCCTTATTGGCTTCTTCAAGGGCAGTTTTCAGCTTGGCGTTTTCTTCCTCCAGTTTGCCGATTGAAGCTAGCTTCTGTTCGGCGAGTGCAGTTTTCTCATCAGCTGCTTTCTGGGCGGCCGCAAGATCTTGGTCCTTTTTCGCCAAAGCTTGATTCATTTTCTCTGAAGGAAACAACACTCGGTTCAGAAAAAGTAAAATAGAACCTGGTACAAAGACAAACCAGTCGGCAAGCTTTCTCTTACCAGCAGCTTCATCCTTGGCCTTCTGCAGATTTGTCTTGGCCAGTTCCAGATCGAGGTTGAGCTGAATCTGTTTTTTCTCCAACTCAGCATAACGAACTCCGAGTTCACAAGATTTATGTAATCAAGGGACAGTCAATCGACAGATGGAAAGATCAGTTACTTCAGAACAATAGTTCGATAAATTCAAGTTGTTTTCAGATCGTAGTCGACTGCCCACAGTCAACCACGGTCTCGGGGACTGCACCCAGTGGGTGCACTTAGCGTGCCCCCATTGATCCGGTTTCCACTCGACGTGGAATGTCCAGGCCGAATGCAAAAAAAAAGAGAGAAAAAGATCTAAGACCATAGTCGATTGCCCGTAGTCGACCTTGGTCTCGGGGACTACACCTAGTGGGTGCACTTAGCGTGCCCCCACTGATCCAGTTTCCACTTGACGTGGTCCGTCCAGACCGAGTGGAAAATTCTGATTCTCAGACCACAGTCGACTGCCCGCAGTCAACTATGGTCTCGGGGACTACACCCAGTGGGTGCACTCAGCGTGCCCCCACTGGTTCAAAGATTCAATCGACAACAACATAGTCAGCACAAAGTGCGAGTTTGCTCAGTAGCAAATCAAAACACCCAGTGGGTGTACAAATGGGAAGCGCAGACAGATGAAAGGATTCTTTGAAAGAAAGTTTTCAGGTACCATATCCTAACAGAACAAGCCAAAAGAATCAGTCGACAATCTGCTAACCTGGACGTTGCTCTGGAGAGCGGAGCTGGCATCATAAGCAGCTTGGTTGGCCTCCCGCACCATGTTCATCTTCTCCATCATAATGCCCGCCTGGCGTATAGCCTCTTTTGCAGCACCCACCTGGTCCTCTGGGACGTGATGTGCAGCAAAAAGTGAGGGTGGATCGGCGGGAGTCTGTGCGGCTGACGCCGAAGGCTGAGCACTCAACAGCGGTATGGCGAAGGAGACGGAAGTCCGATTGGCATCGCCGGCGTCCTGAATTACCGGTTCCGCCACCGACGTCGACTGAGGCATCTTGCCAGCGGACATTTTCATGTTTCTTCTCCCCAAGGGCCTCTGTGGCTCATCCTCGTCGTCGTCGGGGGGTCAATGACGTTGAGAGGAGCTGTAAAAAGATCAGTCGCCAAAAGATCATCTTCGATTGGTTATATCGTAGTTCAATCGACAAAGCAAAGACAAGATCGCAAAGATTATACCTGGGTTGGAGGTGACCGCATCTTCCATGTCCTCATCCTCGTTCTTGTAAGCAGAGGTCCCAGAGGTAGTGGCACTGCTAGTTTCAAGATTCGATCGGTCAAACCAAGGAAAAATAGACAGCACAGAATTCCGGGTAAAACTGAAGACAAGACACTTACGCAGAGGCGATAGGGATGTCGATTTTGATTCTGGGCAGCGCCTTTCGGGTCTTCTGCGGTACGACCTTGGATTGTTTCGGAGCCTTTTCAGTCGGCGCCGGAGAAGACGTCCGACGACGCTTTGACGACTGCCCAGTCGGAGCGGTTGCCTTGTCGCGGGCGCTTGCGGGATCGTGGGTGAGCTTGGATCGCCTTTCCCTGCGGGGAGGTGAGTCGACCTCTTCTTCATCACTCGGGTCATCGCTCTCCTCGTCCCCTTCACTGTCAGAATGCCACTCACCGCTTTTTACCTCTGCTTGCCTCCCCTTCTGGGTCCTGCTCCTGCTCTCTGTTGGGCATCAAATACATCTCAGTAAGGGCCTAGAAGAAAACAAGCAAGACAAAGTCAGTCGGTGGACCATAAACAGTTGCATGATAAATCAAGATAACACTCGGTAATTCAGAGTTGGACCTTGTCTGGTTCATAGGATTGGTCGAGTGGAGGGATTCTCCTGGCCCCCCTGGGGTTATCTTTGTTGCCAGTGATACCCCTCAACCACTTCTCCACCGTATCCTCGTCGACTTCTTCTGGATGCACCCGAGTGGAATCTTCAATGCCCGAATACATCCACATCGGATGGTCACGGGTCTGAAGTGGCTGAATACGTCGTCTGAGGAAGACTTCCAGCAGATCCATACCGGTCACGCCCTCATGAATGAGGTAGACCACTCACTCAACCAGCACCTTCACCTCCGCTTTCTCCCCCGGGGTCACTTTCAAGGCGGAGGGCTTCTCCACGCGAGCCATAGAAAAGGGAGGAAGTCCGGTCGACTGTCCTGGAGTCGGCTGGTCTTTGCAGTAAAACCAGGTCGACTGCCACCCTCGGACTGACTCGGGAAGGATATGGCTGGGAAAGAGCTCTTACCCCTCATTTGAATTCCAAGACCCCCACACATCTGGATCACTTTTGTCTTCTCGTCACTCGAATTGGCCTTTTTGACCGACTGGGAGCGACACGTGAAAATGTGCTTGAAGAGGCCCCAGTGTGGTCGACAACCTAAGAAATTTTCGCACAGAGACACGAAAGCAGCAAGATACATGATGGTGTTGGGGGAAAAGTGGTGAAGTTGTGCTCCAAAGAAGTTCAAGAAAGCTCGGAAAAAAGGATGGGGAGGCAAAGAAAACCCGCGGTCGACGTGGGTGGCGAGGAGGACACACTCACCCTCCTGCGGTCGGGGCTCAGTCTCGTCCGCCGGGAGCCGCGCGAATCCCTGGGGAATCAATCCCTCCTCGGCCAGATCGTCGATGTCGTCCTGGCGAATCGTCGACCGGATCCAATCTCCCTAGATCCAGCCACGCGGCAGATCGGACCTCGAGGTAGATCCGCCCCGGCTGGACTTCTTCCCCTTCGCCTTCGCCGTCGCCTTCTTCGCGCGCTCCAATGCCACCGTCTTCTCCTTCCCCATCGCAGAAGGCAGAGCTCGAACGGAGCAGCGGCGCCGGGGCAGGAGCGGATGCAGTGGAGAGAACAGAGAAGGAAGAGGAAGAATGGGTGTGCACTGTTCAAAAACCCCGGACCGACGCCTTATATGAGGTCACTTCCGAGTGACTGACTTGTGGACCCGGGCGATCTTATCAAATCCCGCAACAGTCGCGCGAGCGATAAGTGGCGAAAAAGGCGGCGCGGAAATCGAGGCGGCCCTTCCTTATCCAGCCCGATTGCTACGGCCTCCTCCGCCCCACGCGCTTCCCAAAAGTTTGAATCCCGTGAGATCCGCAGGCAGCAGAACAACCTGTCAAACGGAAGATTTTCTCCATATCAACACTCGAAGCTTAACAATGAAAGTTCACTCGACAAAACCAAGAATGGATCAAGGCGACTGAATAGGAAGTTGAAGTCATCATGATTGTTCATTTAATCCCATGACAAGGCGTTTCCGAATTGCAAAAGTTGAGTCGTAAAGATTATCAACTCCTTCTCCACTCGAACCCTGAACCATTCGGGGGCTAATGATGAAGCCATGTACCTAGGGTAGGGTCATAGGCCTGACCTAGACACCCTCCCCTAGGACTTCACCCTAAAACCAGAAGAAATCAAAGAGGAGTCATCATCCACTCGACCATAAGGCATTCCACTCGGAAGACTTGAAGTCACTCGGCCATGGAGACTGTCACTCGACCGCCAGAAGATCTAAACCCACTCCGCATTGCAACGGTCGGACATAACATCATAGCTTTAATGGTCATTATTTCTCTTTATTACTAGCGTTACCAGTAACGCCCCCTCTTGATGTACCTTAAATCCCTTGTAACGTGGGCTGGCTGGGGTCCTGGCACACTCTATATAAGCCACCCCCTCTACATGCACAAGGGTTCGCACCCCTGTAAACACACATACGCATAATCCAGTCGACCGCCTTCGGGCTCCGAGACGTAGGGCTGTTACTTCTTCTGAGAAGGGCCTAAACTCGTAAAACTCGTGTGTACAACTTCGCCATAGCTAGCATCTTGCCTCTCCATACTACCCCCTTTATTCTACTGTCAGCCTTAGTACCACGACAAGCGGTCCTGCTACCCATGCCGGTGTCGACCTCAACTCGCAAGCGCCGGCGTCGGAGGGGTTCCCGGCGCTGGGGCTCTACAGAGCCTTCCTCCCTAGGCGCGCGAGGGGCTCCGGGCTCCCTCCCTATCGTGAATGACTTCCGTGATGAGTTAGCTCATGCTTTGTTTCATGGAGTGTTTTTTTTTGTGAAGCTTGATTGACGACTTGTATGTTTAAGTGGGATATCTCATTTGTATGGACAAAGTAAAATTTATCATGTTTTGCATGCTTGATTTGTAAAGATGGTTCGTTTATGTCAATTGTGAGCGGGAGGAGGCCACACAAGAGCCGGCCACACCAAATCCGGCAGGAAATAGGGTCCAAAGTAGTCAAATAATTGAGAAAGAGCATTTATTGTCAATCTAACCCTACCATCCATACACCTCTTTGGTTAGAGTTAGTTCAGGGTTAGAATCTAACTCTAACCTCTAACTAAGTTAGAGTTCTCCTCATCTCGGTTCATCGGCATCATACTTTCCCCATTCCTGTGTTTTCAGTATCCTACGAATCAAAGAGGCCCTTAGACTGGTTTTGGTCCGGTCATTTTTTATAAACGTGTTATGTCCAAAATTTAATGAACGTGCTCCGGTTTCTACAAAAATAATCATGTTTCATGTAGTAATTCATTTATTTATTTATTCTTCTGCGGGGGGTTTGCATGTAATTCGTGAGGTCTGAAATGTAAAGTACCCCGGCATATGCTCCGAGTCATGCATGCACTATGACCCAGATGCTCTATGTCCCACATGTCGGCGAAAGGGAGCACGTGGAAATAGCCTAGGAGTACATATAAGAGGATAACTACGTGAAAAAATATGTACTATGAAGCGTAGCTGCGGTTCGAGAAGGAGACCTAAAGTGATGACAGATATAGGTCACACGCACCCACCTAGTGGTACTAGACGTACGACTACTTTTTCCCTGAAAAAAAGAGGTACGAGTGCTCAGTACTCCTATTCTATCAACACGAGTCCCATCTGACAACAGTGCTGAGCTACAGCTAGCACTTCTCCCTTGTTTCTCTCTTCTAATTCTAAACTCGGCCGACGCACGGTGGGCGGGGTGGGGATTTGCCGATGGTCGGTTTGCTCAACTGCGGCCCCACCTCACAGTGAAAACATTACAACTGGAATAAAAATGCCATTTACTACTAATAAAACATTAAGGCCACGAGGCGATGCAGTGCTGGTTATAGGAGGCAAGAAGAAAATGCATCCATCGACGACGGCCACCTCCTCGACTCAGGGTCCGGCACACCGAACGGCGGCTAAGTAGCAGCGGCTTTCGTGGCCAAGTCGACGTGGTTATGAACAATGGCGTCCAAAGTTTCCAGCCACTGGAAGAAGGCCAACGCCTTTCTTTCGCTGGCCTTGTAGTGGCTTATGTACATGATTTCCTCGTAGACGTGGATGTGTAGGTCGATGGTTTCTAGCATGGCGAGGCGCTGCGTGGCGAGTGTGGCCTCGAGGTGCACATTCTTCGTCGTGACCTCCGGCACCTGCAGGGCCACAAGGGCTTGAAAGATTTCGTCACCATGGAGGCTGATGAGGGTGGCAGGAAATGAGGAGCCTGGGTGCGCGGGCTGGAGCAGTACGGCAAGGTCATCCGCGCGCTTCTTGACGGCGGTGAACTTGGGGATGGAGTGGACCATCATGTCGTCCATGCGAGAGGCGAAGCTGGCGTCGGCAAGGGCTATGATGCCGGCGGTCGCCATCACCATCTGGAAACGCTGCGCGGTGCGGGGCCACAGGCCAGATCTTGGATGATCTGGCACAGCCGACTGCCGCTCGCCTCCATCGCCTCCATAGGTGCTTGTGGCTTCTGGTCACTTGGTCTTAGATTGGAGTGAGCAGTGTTGCGCAGAGACTAGGAGTAGATGGATTGGAGTGGTGGGGACTAGGGCGTCTTTATATGTGAGTCCAAACTCTGTTGCATTCACATCGTCCTGGCTCTATTCTGCTTCTCCAATTAATTCCCTCTGCATGGTAATTGAGGATGCATCATTGACCGTTCAACATCTCGGGAACCGCTACCCTCTCCCTCCTTGGCATTCAAGCCGTATCAATGTAAATGCGGGTCAAGAAGAGACTAGTTACCATTGTGCACCGCGACCGTGTGGGGGTGCAACGCGAACGGCACAGGCATGTTGTACCCACTTTCTCGTTTTGAACTCGTGACTTGTAGTAACGCTCAGTTTTGAATATACTTTATAAGTTTGGTTGTCGCGCCAATATATACAACACTCCCTCCATGTAGGTTGGTTCGCTGTGGTCAAAATTAGACACAAAACACGATGGTGACGGACCAGTCTACCTTCGTCCTGGTTTATTGCTCCCCATCGTAATCTGTGCCAAATTTTGACCATAAATTTGACTAACAAAAGGTTCATCCATGTCACCAAAATTATATAATTGAAAACTATGTTCAAATACAAATCAAATGATATAATTTTTGTTGACATGCACTAATATTTTGTCAGTTAAATCTTTGGTCAAAATTTAGCACAAATTACAAAAGGGACTAATAAACCAGGTCCTAGGTAGTACACCAGGTCAAAGTAAGTGATACTACATATAATTAACGCCAAATAAGAGCAAGGGATCACACATGTCATTTCCGACTGGAATAATAATGCCATACACTAATAAAACATTAAGGCCACAAGGCGATGCAGTGCTGGTTACAGGAGGCAAGAAGAAAGATGCATCCATCGACGACGTCCACCTCCTCGACTCAGGGAGCTGGCCCACCGAATGGTGGCTAAGTAGCGGCGGCTTTCGTGGCCAGGTCGATGTGCTTCTGAACAATTAATGGCGTCCAAAGATTCCAACCGCTGGAAGAAGGCCAACGTCTTTCTGTCCTCGCTGGCCTTGTAGTGGCCTATGTAGACGATTTCCTCGTAGACGTGGACGTGCAGATCGACGGTTTCTTGCCTAGCGAGGCGCTAAGCAGCGAGCGCGGCCTCGTGGTGCACATTCTTCATCGCGACCTCCGGCGGCTGCAGGGCCACCAGTGCTTCAAAGAGTTCGTCACCTTGGAGGCCGATGAGGGTGGCAGGCAACAATGAGCCTGGGCGCGCGGGCTAGAGCAGTACGACAAGGTTGTCCACGTGCTTCTTGACGATGGTGAACCTGCGGATGGAGTCCACCATCATCTCGCACATGCGAGAGGCGAAGCCGGCATCGACGAGGGCTATGACGCCGGCGGTCGCCAGCACCGTCTGGAAACATTGCACGGTGCGGGGCTGCAAGTCGGCATCTTGGACGACCTAGCACAGCCGACTGGCGCACGCGTCCATTGAAGCCATGGGTGCTTGTGGCTTCTGGTCACTTTTTCTTGGTCTTGGATTGGAGTGGGGAGTGTTGCGCAGAGACTAGGAGTAGATGGATTGGAGTGGTGGGTCGCCTTTGTATGAGAGTCCAAATTGCGTTGCATTCACATCGTGCTGGCTCCATTCTGCTTCTCCAATTACTTACTCCTACCTCTGCGTGCTAATTGAGTGCGGAGGCATCATTGACCGTTCAACGTTTCGGGAACCGCTACCCTCTGCGTCGTTGGCATTCAAGCCGTATCAACGTAAATGCGTGTCAAAAAGAGACTAGCCAGTAGTAGTATACTCAATATTGTGCACCACGACCAAGGCGGAGAGGAAAACAAGAGAACTACGTATTTATTTACTGTGTAGATTCACTCATTTTGCTCCATATGTACTCATTTAGGGTGTAGTCACTTGTTGAAATCTCTAGAAAGCCAAATACTCCTTTTTCGGTTTATAGGGCTTATCTCAAAATTATAGATTTCTCATTTTATAAGTCTCAATTTGATGGTTCCCTACCACATGTTCAGATTTCAAGGTGCATTGAATCATTGCATGCAAGTATTAAGAGAAAATTAACCAATGCATGGACTTCATGCATGCATGCATTACAATTAATGCATTGGTAAACATAACTTTTTGAGGAAACGAGTGCATTAATTGAGTGTTTTTGCAAACTACAAAAATTATTCCACCACGCACCATCTACCTTAGTTGATGAGATTTTTGAATTGAGCCCTATAAACCGGAAAGGAGGTACTAGTATACTACAATAGTGGGCTTATAGCCTGCTTACATAGCAATTTTGTCTCATGCAAGAGCCTAGCTATATGCGTGCTCCAAGGCTCCGCACCACGCCCCACCCCTACATAAAGACTGCCACGCGAGCGTTCGCAACCGCCACGGTCGGGTTGTGCTTGGCTCTTCACCTCTTCGAGAAGACGAACAATGATGTTACTACTTCTACAGTATCGAATCAACTGCTGCATGTCCGTCCACCGCGTGCGGGAGTAGTAAGCAAAAGCCTGTCCTCGTCTGCGAGCCACCGCGCGCATGGGCGAGGGAGAAGGCGTGTAGTAGTAAAATCAAGCTTGTCCTTGTTGTAAGAGTTGACGCGACACATCGTAGCACTGGCCACACATGCTTGCCTCTAAACTTGGCTAAAAGACCCACAATGTACAATATATTTGCTGCAACCTCTAACATTTACCCCACCACAAAATAAAATATATATTCCTGTCTTGACCAGATGAGCATGCAAACTACAATCACCAGGATGACGGGTAGGGCCAGAAGATTATTTTAATAAAAAATGCTTCAAGACGGCCTCATAGCATGGAGCCGACCCCAACGATTTTAAGCTTAGAGGCACGGTACACGCTATCCTAGACTACTCTACACATGAAACTCCCACACGAGCGTCCGGGTTGCGCTTGGCTCTTCGCCTCTTCGGGAAGTCGAACAATGATGGTACTACATCAGTGGAGTACTACAGTATGCTTCTGGCCATCTGACACCGAATGAACTGCTGCACGCCCACCACGTGCGGGAGGGAGAGCATGTAGCGAAAGCTTCTCCTAGTCCTGCGAGCCACCACGCTCTTGGGCGAGGGAGAGGGTGTTGTAATCAAACTTCTCATTGTTGTACGAGTTGGCGCGACACATCATAGCGCTAGCCCCACATGTTTGCCTCTAAACTTGGCTAAAAGACCCGCAGTGTACAATATAATGCCCCGGCCCTAAAGCGATAGATGGTTGTGCACGGGGAGGCGAGATCATGTCGACGGAACAGGACCCGGCGATGGAGCTCTCTATGGTCTCTATGGACCTCACCTTGCTCCACTACCCCTTGTGCCTCCGCCCCTTGAAGCCTCCAGTGTATGAGGTTCAAATACACCTCATCTATTCGGCTGATCGAGCAAGGTGCAGGTTTCTTGATTGATGTGTTGTCTGATTGATTTGTGCAGTGCAAGGGAGGGCACCTGGCCTGTGCGGACTGCCACAGCGAGCGCCCCGGGAACCAATGGCAGTGCCAGACGTGCGAGCGCGGCGGTGGCTTCGACGTGCGGAACACTGCGGTGGACGCCGTACTCTCCTCGGTGAGGGCGGTGTGCCCGCACGAAGGTTGTGGGCTCTACGTCACTTACCACAAGCTCGCCATCACCAGAGCGTGTGTCTGCTCGCGCCCTGCAAATGCCCTGTGCCCGTCTACGGCTATGAAGGTCCACCGCTGGCGCTCTCCCACCGCATCAGCACCGTGCATCCCATGCCCGTGCATAGGATCCAGTACGGCAAGGTGCTCCAGCTGCAAGTGCCACTATCGGAGCCACGGCTCCTGCTGTTCGCGGAGGAGGACGGCCGCGCGGTTTTCTTGGTCGGCGGCGTCCTCGACATCGGCGCGCCTATCGCCATGTCGGTCGTCTGCATCGGAGCGGGGGCGTCCCCACTGCCGCACTACATGGACGAGCTGTGGGCGAACGGCCCGCCGAGGGAGCCCAAAGGCAGGACCGACGCCGTCAAGGTGGAAATGGAGGTGACAAGCAGCAAGGATCCCGGCAACGTCGTCGTGCAGGAGCTGACCTTCTTCACAGTTCCGCCCAAGCTGCTGGCCGAGGCTGGGTTGTCGAGGACGGTGTCCCTCCACATTCAGATTGACAAGCTCACCTCCTAAATGATTCTACAATGCCTTCTGTTTATCTTAGTAATATGCTAATATAGGGGTTAGCTCGGTCTACTTTAGCTTAAGAGATGGTGGGTTTTGGTGGCGATGCAGCAATTACTTCAACATTAGATCAGCAGTTAAAGTAATTTCCAACAGTCGAACGGATATTTTGTACCTGTTGGATATAAAGATCCTTTGGGTAAGAAGTAGTATAACAGCTTATATGCTTGTTTGTTCAGGAAGTGTTGCATACTTGTGCGAGTTGACGCGACACATCAAAGTACCTCCGATCCTAATTTCACTACGCATAAGTCGAGGCGCAGATACCAAGGATGGCCTGGTTGTGCCTATACTTGGACAACTCACCCAACTGCGCACCAGTCAGACGAAGCTCGTGTTGTGTTGGTGTCATGTGCAGCCCGCACATTAACCAAAACCTCGCGCCTCCAGCTTAGCCTCCGCGTTTTAAACTTCTCAATCTCAAGGCCAAGGAGCAACGGGAAACCTATGATAGAGCCAATCGGATGGTTGAGAACACTACAATTCGTAGCTACAGATGCGTGTGTGAGAGTGGACTAGTGTGTGCGTGCACCTCCTCTCTTCCTATATAACGTACTAAACTCATAGTACAAGTGTATGTGGGTGGCATCGACCTAGGGAGCTAGATATGGTGCGTGCGAGAAATCCCGAGAGATAGGTGTGTGCGTAGGAAAGAGGGAGAGAGATGATATGTGTCGATATAATGCGTGTGAAAAAAAGACTAGTCTATAGCTCGCCACAAGGCTATTCCTGTTGAACGCCCCAATAACCATAAGTTATGTATCCGACGGTGCCAGTTATTGCACATACACAGTAGTAGAAAAATAAGTACCATGGCATATGCTACACCACGGCTGAGAACACGTGCCCATGTTATGCCATCCGGGAATCACTACAAAAAAAGACACATCCATGACATTTTGTGACGAACGAAATATTTTTCTGTCATACTTATGACACTTCTATGACGATAATTGTGACAAAACCCGGTATCATCATAGATGTGATGGGCTCTTACTTCTATGACAAAAAATCATGACAGAAAATGGGCTTTTCGTCCTGGGCGGGCCGGAGACGCAGCTGCATGACATTCTTTGGGCCGTCCATGACGGAAAAAACCGTGGTAGAAGCGAGGGCAAGGAAAATATCGGGGTGTTCCCGGTTACGGCGGGTGGTCGAGGACGAGCGATGCGCGTTTCTCTCTTACACGCACGCATGTGGGTGCGAGGCGTTGGGCTCTAACTGAACCCGAGCGAGGCGTTGGGCTCTAACTGAACCCAAGCGATTGCACTGCAGGCTACGCGTTACTGAACCCGAGCGATCGATCAATGGCTGTTAACTGAACCCGATTGAGCGATTCCTTCGCTACTGCTGCTAATTGAAGCCGATCGATGCTGCCTCTGGATGAACAGTGAGCATTTCTGGGGGGGGGGGGGTTTATGAACAGTTCCCGGTGGGGGTGGATGAACAGGACCCCGTGGTGTTGCCTCTGGATGAACAGGACCCCGATCGATCAAGCCGGTTGGGGCTGGATGAACAGGACCCCGTGGAGGGCTGGATGAGCAGGACCACCCCGTGGAGGGCTGGATGAACAGTAGACGGGTGGTGGGCTGGATGATTAGTAGCCCTTGGAGGGGTGGTTGAACAGGAGCCCGTGGAGAGGGCTGGTTGAACAATAGCCGATGGAGTAGCGCGCGGTGGAGGCTGGATGAACAGGAGCCCGTGGATGAACAGTCGCATGTGGAGGCTGGAGGAGGTCGACGGTGGATGAACAGTAGCCCGTGGAGGCTGGAGGGGGTCGACGGTGGAGATGAACAGTAAACCGTGGAGTCCCGTTTTGCGGTATGCCACACCCCTCCTGATGAACAGGACCCCCGTTTCGACCGTAGCGCTCCAACACTAGTCCGTTTCCTCCATTTTGCGGTACGCCACACCCCTCCCGATCAACAGGACCCCGTTTCAACTGTAGGAGGTCCGATTCCTCCGTTTTACGGTACGCCAGACCCCTCCCGATGAACAAGATCCTGTTTCGACCGTGGCTGGTCGAACACAAGGCCGTTTCCTCCGTTCTGCGGTACACGAGGCCTCGTTTCCATCGGCTGTTCCGTCCAAGCCCTCCCGATGAACACGACGACGCATTCCGTTCCGACCCAGCCAGTTGGCTCCCCATGAACACGACGACGACGCTGTTTCTCCATTCCGACCCAGCCATGTACACGAGCCCTGGCCGTACGTACACGCGAGTTGGCGTTCGAGACCCAGGCCGTATGTACGTACGTGGCCGTATTTACTTTCTTGCACCCTGGCCGCTGTACGTACCTCTACATGCTACGTGCGCGCCTCTACTACGACACGTGCGTGCCTCTACATCGACGAGTATGTACGTACACGTTCGCGACCAGAATGACAACGCTACGTACGCTTCGACCAGGTGAGCCCCGACTGTCAGGCACTTCCTTGCGTGCGAATATGTAGCTGGTGGGTCCCAGCAGTCAGGGGGCGAATCAATTTTTTTTGCCCGGACGCACTTCCTTGCGTGCGAAGATGTAGCTGGTGGGTCCCAGCAGTCAGGGGGAAACTTTTTTTTCATGAAATACGGTGGCCCATCCGGTGGGTCCCTGGTGTCAGGTGGAGGAATAATTATTTTGCGCGTAATAAGGAGGCACTTCCTTGCTGCGGCCGTGGACCCAGCTGTCAGCCTCTCCACCTATAGTACTCTTCCGATGGAAGTCGGTCGTTGAACACATTGACCACGCCGCGCCGAGAGCACCACGGCGGTGGACGACGGCGAGGCCTAGGAAGGGGACGACGCGGAGCCGGGGAAGACGCGGCAGTGGATACCCACGCGGAGAGGAGTACGAGGGTTCACTGGTTCGGCTGTGGTGTGAGGCTGCCGTTGCCGCAGAATAACAGGGGGTGTGGGTGATTGGAGGGATGGCCTGGCCAGCGGTGGGAGTAATAGGGGGCGGTCAGGCCTCCGCGGCAGCACAGCCGGCCACGGGAGGCAGGAGCAGGCGGCACGACCGGCGCTGCTTTGGGCGGCTGGAGCAAGAAGACCAGAGGTTGAAGAAGCACGATGGCCGTTGGATGGACATCGTACGGTCACTGCTGCTAGAATCGTTTATATTGACTAAGTTGACAAAGCCCTTGGTACGCGTCAACTTAGTAGGCCCACAGGTCAGCTTCTGAAATGGTGCGCCCCAGATGTCAGGGAAGGAATCATTTTTGGGCGGGTGAAGCTAGAATATCCGAGATTGAAGAAGAAGCACGGCATCCGTTGGATGGACATCCAACGGCCACTGCTGCTAGAACCGTGTGTTGACTATAAGTTGACAATGCCTTGCATACGCGTGAACTCTCTTTTTTAGGGGACGCGTCGACTTAGTAAGGCCACAAGTGTGTGGCAGAGAACGTATAGCCCATTTGAGATTTGTAAGAATGTGCAGCCAATTTTTGAATTCTAATGGAATTTACTACAGCCCATTTACAGTTCGTTAAAATACAACCCATTTCAACCAACCGTTCAAAACAGAATTCAATAAAATTTCCCACATTTTGATGGTATCCGAAATATTTTTATCCCGAAATTTCTAGTCAGATTAAATACAATTTCAATATAAATTTATATTACGTAAAAATCCAATGAAACATTGCGCTCGCAAGAATTAATGAAATTAAAATTTTCAATATCCAAAAATAATATTTCATAAAGTAATTACGTGTTTGGTGCATTTTTTTATAGTTAATGCCCAGTTTTTATAATTACATCCCATTTATTATTTCTTAAAGCCCATTTTCTTGTTAAGCCTAATGCATCCCTCCTAGGAAAGATCTGCAGCCCAGCGGGGCGGAGAATAACAACTTGACCTTGCCTGGCTATTCCTAAAAAAATATAGCTGGGCTAGCCATTTTCAGCTTGAAAAAAATTAATATCTGGGCAGGATATCTGGCCTGGGCTAGACAGGCCACAGCCCGCCCAATTAATAGCTCCAGCGATGTTTTCGTTGTTGTTTAGAGGAGAAAAATTAATATCTGGGCTAAACATCGCTGAAGAAAAACTCTACAGTGCTCACACCTCAAAAACACAAATACTGCTCGAGCTGCTTGGTCCCAGCTGTCGGCCGCTTCTTGTGCAATTCTCTCGTTTATTGACTACATAGGTTGACAATGGTGTGGGACCATGATGTCAGGAAACCAGGAGGAAGCAATTTTTTAATAGTTTTATATACTAATAAGGAGGCACTTGCGTACGTGCGACTATGGCCCTGGTGGGTCCCCACTGTCATCTTCTCCAAGTAAAGTCATCTCCTCATCCTCATGTCCATTGACCATGTTGACAATGCGAGACGGTGGCGCCACGCCGAGCGCAACAACTCGAAGGACGACGGAGAGGGCCTCGCGGGCCCTACGGATGGTCTGATACAGCGCCCACTGCTCATTCAGGAAGCCAGGATCATAGGGCCACATGTCCGCGACGGCATTGTCGTTCACTTGTTCACCGGTGCTCGTTGAGGACACAGAGGTTGCAGCACAGGTCCTCCTGTGCTTGTAGCTCTTCCGCCATTAGGGCGTCGAAGTGCGGCCGCACCTGCTCTATGGTGAACACGGCATGAACTGGCTTGGACAGTGGCGCAGGCTGCTGGTCAGAAGCTACGTCCATCATCTGATTGTCGTGGCTCAGCTCGGCGAGGTAGCTGGTGAGCCAGCATGTCCAGCTGCTGGACTGACCCGCTGCCAAGCACGAGTCTGACTGCCCTAGCCCACCCAGATCGCCTCCCTCGCCCGTGCGCGCTGAGGGAGTCCTGGATTAGGGGGTCCTCGGACAGCCGGACTATATCCTTTGGCCGGACTATTGGACTATGAAGATACAAGATTGAAGACCTTGTCCCGTGTCCGGATGGGACTCTCCTTGGCATGGAAGGCAAGCTTGGCAATACGGATATGTAGATGTCCTCCCTTGTAACCGACTCTGTGTAACCCTAGCCCCCTCCGGTGTCTATATAAACCGGAGGGTTTAGTCCGTAGGACAGGAACAACAATCATACCATAGGCTAGCTTCTAGGGTTTAGCCTCTACGATCTCGTGGTAGATCAACTCTTGTAATACTCATATCATCAATATCAATCAAGCGGGAAGTAGGGTATTACCTCCATCGAGAGGGCCCGAACCTGGGTAAACATCGTGTCCCCCGCCTCCTGTTACCATCCGCCTTAGACGCACAGTTCGGGACCCCCTACCCGAGATCCGCCGGTTTTGACACCGACATTGGTGCTTTCATTGAGAGTTCCACTGTGCCGTCACCGTAAGGCTTGATGGCTCCTTCGATCATCGGCAACGATGCGATCCAGGATGAGGTTTTCCTCCCTGGACAGATCTTCGTGTTCGGCGGCTTCGTACTGCGGGCTAACTCGCTTGGCCATCTGGAGCAGATCGATAGCTACACCCCTAGCCATCAGGTCAGGTTTGGAAACTTGAACTATACTGCCGACATCCGCGGAGACTTGATCTTCGACGGATTCGAGCCCATGTCAGGTGTGCCGCACAATCACGACGAGCATGATTTAGCTCTGCCGTCGGACTGTGTTTGGGAGATCACACCTGCAACTACTCCGTCCCACAATCCGAAACAAATTGCGCCATCTGTGGACGGGTGGATGGACCCCGCCACGGAGGCCACACACTCAGTGGCGATAGCGCCGAATACTGACCTTACCTCCTACGAGACCCATGTTGCCGAACCATTGGATTCGTCCCCGACCACGGACTCCGAGCCGCTTGTGTCTGTGCCCATCAAATCCGATTGGGCACCGATCATGGAGTTTACCTCCGCGGATATCTTTCAGCACTCGTCTTTTGGCGACGTACTAAACTCGTTGAATTCTCTCCCTGCCGGGATGCGGACGACGAAGAAATTCGTGCCCCACCCACCACCCACTTAGTAGCCACTGTCGACGATTTAACCGACATGCTCGACTTCGGCTCCGAAGACATCGACGGTATGGACGACGATGCAGGAGACGAACAAGAACCACCGCCCATAGGGTGCTGGACGGCCACCTCATCGTATGACATATGCATGGCAGACACCTCCAAAGAAGGGGATGGCGACAAGACAACGGAGGATAATCCCTCCAAGAAGCAACCCAAGCACCGACGTCAGCGGCGCCGCTCTAAGTCTCGCCATAGCAAAAGCAGCGATACTGGCACAAGAGACATTAATGCTCCGGATAGTGCCGAAGACGATGATAATCCCCTCCAGCCAGACCTCGAGCGGGAGGATGAACAAGCTAGCCCTCCGGAACAGGCAGCAAACGGAGAATCAGAGGATGACAATTACATGCCTCTCTCCGAAGACGAACTGAGCCTCCGCGACGAAGAATTTGTCGTGCCTGAGGATCCTGTTGAGCAGGAACGCTTCAAGCGCCGGCTTATAGCCACGGCAAACAGCCTGAAGAAAAAGCAACAACAGCTTCGAGCTGATCAAGATCTGCTAGCGGATAGATGGACCGAAGTCCTAGCAGCCGAGGAATACGAACTCGAGCGCCCAACCAAGAGTTACCCAAAGCGCAGGTTGCTACCCCAACTCGAGGAGGAAGCATTGAAACCTGCATCACCAGCGTATGATGCGGCTGATCGGCCACCTCGCGGCCGAGACAGAGAGGCATTTCAGCCTGAAAACCAGCCCGCACCCCGCCGCCACCCAAACAAAAATACCAAGGCCCGAGGCAACACGCGGGACCTGCGAGATGTATTGGAAAACAAGGCAAAACATGCAAGATCGATCTACAGATCACGGGGGCGCGCACCAACACGTGACGATGATCGTCACGCCGGATACACTAAAAGCAAATCCGGCCGAGCCGAACACGGCAGACAAGACTCGTATGAACTGTGTCGTGATATAGCCCGGCACAGAGGCGCTGCACACCCCCTATGCTTCACTGATGAAGTAATAGATCACGAATTCCTAGAAGGGTTTAAACCCGTAAACATTGAATCATATGATGGTACTACAGACCCCGCGGTATGGATAGAAGACTCCTTCCTACACATTCACATGGCCCGCGGGGATGACCTACATGCCATCAAGTATCTCCCGCTAAAACTCAAAGGGTCGGCTCGGCATTGGCTCAATAGCTTGCCGGCAAACTCCATAGGAAGTTGGGAGAGCCTGGCGGAGGCATTCCTGGAAAATTTCCAGGGCACTTATGTGCGACCGTCGGACGCTGACGATTTAAGTCATATAACTCAGCAGCCAGGGGAATCGGCCAGGAAATTCTGGACACGGTTCCTAACCAAGAAGAACCAAATAGTCGACTGTCCGGATGCAGAGGCCTTAGCGGCATTTAAGCATAATATCCGTGATGAATGGCTCGCCCGGCACCTCGGCCAAGAAAAGCCAAAATCCATGGCAGCCCTCATGACACTTATGACCCACTTTTGCGCGGGCGAAGATAGCTGGTTGGCTCATAGTACCAATACAGCAAGCAAACCTGGCATATCAGAAGCCAGGGATAGCAACGGCAAACCACAACGCAACAAACACAAGCGCCGCAAATATGGTGAAAACGCCGAAAATACGGCAGTTAATGCCGGGTTCAGGGGCTCAAAGTCCGGTCAGCGGAAAGGGCCACCCAAAAATAAAAATCCGGGTCCATCCAGTCTGGACCGCATACTCGATCGCCAATGCCAAATTCATGGCACCCCACAAACGCCAGCCACCCATACCAACAGAGAATGCTGGGTCTTCAAACAAGCCGGCAGGGCAGGCGCCAAAGACGAAGGGGGGTCTCAAAGAGACGATAGCGACGCAGAGCCCAGATCACCGAACACAGGAGGGCAAAAGAAATTTCCCCCGCATATTCAATCGGTGAATGTGGTAAATACCACCCAAATTACCAACTCGGACCGGATATGCACCCTTAGGGATGGCGACTCAACGGAACTAGTCGTCCCACAATATAAACTAGGGCCGGTCACCTTCAACCGCACGGGTCGTCCGGTTAACGCCAATCAGGGCAATGCAGCCGCACTAGTCCTCGACCCAATAATAGAGGGGTTCCACCTCACTCGAGTCCTTATGGACGAAGGTAGCAGTCTAAATCTGCTTTACCAGGACACGGTGTGCAAGATGGGCATCGATCATTCGGCGATCAAACCCACTAAAGCCACTTTCAGAGGCAATATACCAGGTGTGGAGGTTAGCTGTACAGGCTCCATTGCCCTTGAGGTAGTCTTCGGGTCACCATAAAATTACCGTATCGAAGAGTTAATCTTCGAAATCATCCCTTTCCGCAGTGATTATCAAGCACTGCTCAGACGAACCGCGTTCGCTGGATTCAACGCGGTGCCACATTATGCCTACCGTAAGCTCAAGATGCCCGGTCCACGCGGCGTAATCATGGTTAATGGCAAGGCCGAACCTTCCCTCGGCACCAACAAATACACCACTGCCTTAGCAGCAGAAACAACGAGCAGCACCTCGCAGCCGAACCTCGAGTCCACGTCCAGGCTCCCGGACACCGTCAAGGGACTCCGAACTACTTCGCGGAAGGATAGCCTGGCTCGTCCAGAGCTCAACTAAACACTCCGGCGAAGGCCAGGACAGGCCGAACTCGGCGGCTCAACCACCCTCCGGCACGTAAATATTTCTTACATTTCCTTCGCAGGTTCACCTTTGCGCCGACCAGGACGGGCTACACGGAGGCAGCTTGAACGCGTAAGGGAATCCTTAGACATTCCCCGCAGTGACCATCCGGCTATATTACGGATCCGCATTCAGCCTCTTCCCTCTGGTCTCAGCAGGTTCCGCAATCATATTCCTTTTTCTATCACATTACTTGTACCCATACGCATAGACGTACTATTCAAATACAACATGTGGATTTATATGACGTTTGCCTGCTGTTATTTCTTATTGAAATCATTTTGTCAAGTGGCATCCGTACACAGCGATATGCCTTAAAATATGCCAGGGGCTTCACTCTACCCATAACACGGCAATAAAGTCCGAACACCTTCATGGAAGTTAGGCACCCCAAACCTATAGCATTATATGCATCAGCTCCGAATCATGTCTTGGGTCAATAGTTGGGTTTGCCCGGCTCCCATGTTTTGGTACCTTATGTTCCGCTATATCGGCTAAGGTAGCACTGGGAGAACTACTGCGATTGTGTCCCGGTTCTTCCGAACGAGCACCTCAGTAGAGAAAGCCGAAAACTGACTGTCATGATACGGCGAGAGCTGGTCAGCTGTTCGAGAGGTCACGAAATCTTTAAGGATTTCTCCCGCATAATGCCATAACCAATGCAGCGTGCGATGGATCGGTTTTTTCTTTGATCAGGTGCTTATAGAGCCCCTAGTGTCTTCTGAACACCAGGGGCTGGGCCTACCATACTAAAGCTCCTATGGCTAAGTGAGAGTGATAAAGCCCTATAGTCCGATTGCCTGGTTCGTTGTGCTGAGCACCTCCTTCGAAGGACCCAAAACTAGGATAAAGAGTGCTCAGGTTTATCCCGAACACCCCCGTACTACTTACGTGGGGGCAGAAGTCGACGACTGGCCAACTCTCAGATTTAACATATAAAACGGCCGCATAGGAGGGTAAACTTTTATATAACAGGTGACAAATAAATGACCTTGTTCAAACATTACAAAGGACAACATGATTGGCATTCATGGAAATATAATGTCCTTGGTGCATAGCTCCGCTGCAAGGTAGGATCCTTTCAGGACACTCTCATAATATAATTCGGGCTTGCGGTGCTCCTTCCCCTCTGGCGGTCCTTCGATCATCAGCTTTTCGGCATCCATCTTCCCCCAGTGCACCTTTGCGCGGGCGAAGGCCATTCGCGCACCTTCTATACATACCGACTGCTTGATGACGTCAAGTCGAGGGCAAGCGCTTACAAGCCGCTTCACGAGCCCGAAGTAGCTGCTTGGAATCGGCTCGGCAGGCCATAGAGGATAACCAGATCTTTCATGGCTAGTTCCGCCGCCTTATGCAGTTTGATCAGCTGTTTCAGTTGACCGGCAAAAGGCACCGGATAATTCGGCGCCAAATACTGCGACCAGAAGAGCTTATCTGCGGTGTTCCTTTCTTCGGCTCGGTAGAATTGCGCGGCATCTGATATGCTGCGAGGTAGCTCGGCAAATACCCCTGAGAAATCCGGATTCAAAATCAGAAACATAGTTTTCCCCTCAAATACTTGCTTTACATGGAAAAGGCCTTACCCGCCGCGATCTTTCTCACCTCTTGGATCCCCTGCAGGGCGCTTTGGGTTTCCCCCCGGGCATTGCTCGTGGCCTGACGCGCCTTGGTGAGTTCGGATTCTTTCTCCATTAAACTCTGCTCCAAGGTCTCGCATTTCCTTACGGCCTCTTGCAGCTCCTGCTCAGCTTTAATAACTCTGGCCTCGTGTTTCTCACGAAGAGTCCGCTCCGTGCCTGCCTTTTTCTCCGCCTCCGCAACGGCCCTTTTAAGGGCCTCGACTTCGGTCATAATCCCTAGCACAAATTATGCAGCTTATTTCATACTGAAAATTTATTTTGCAATAAACACGAGCAAAGCTTGTGCATACCTTGTTTATCTCTCAACTGCATTCTCAATTGGCCAAGTTCTTCTATGGCCCGCTCCAGACTTTGATTCACTCCGGAGATCTCCGCAGTACGAGAGGCAGCAGCTGCTACAGAAGCCTGCTTGTAACAGAAGAGAAATCAATATCATTCAATGAGTCTTCCTATGATCATCAATTTGATCCCCTGTCCGGTTCTTTCTTTCACCGAACAGTGTATCAGGGGCTACTATCTATACTATGACACTCTTCGACAACTCATAAAACATACCTCAAAGCCTCTTATAAGGCTGATACAAGCTTCGTTCAGTCCACTCTCAGTTGACTGAATCTTCTCAATCACCGCACCCATAAGGGCACGGTGTTCATCAATGATGGAGGCGTTTTTCAACGCCACCAACAAAGCATCCGACACTTCTGGATGGACAAAGGTCGCCAATGGAACAGGCACGCCCCCTCTAGCCGAGGGAGGCTGCCTGCTTGATTCTGGAGCCGTATAGGTCTCTGGAATCGCATCCAGTTGGGAGCCGAAATCAGGATCGCCCCCGCCGTCATCCCCCATGGGAATCTTTTCCCCCATGTGTCCGGCCCCTGAGGTTTGACCTCCAGGCGCCGCCTTCACGGTTTTTTCCTTTCCTCCTTGGCTGTTGTCCTTCTGGGACAAAGCCTCGGTGTTATGCACCTATTTGGAGGAAGGGGCCTTTGGGGGCGTCCCGCTCTCCATAGCATTTGAGCTCAGCAAGTCCTCTGATGAGGATTGTTTGGTACGGGACCTCGCCGGACTACAAAAAATATGGCTTAGGTTAAAATACTAAGCCACGATGACTCCGGACGCCTAAAACGTACTCGGATTTTGTATACTTACAAGTTCACCAGGGGCTGGGCCCTGGGATCCCATGCCGGGCCCCTGTCGGTGGCGGCAGTGGACTCCTCCGGAAGAGGAACCTTTCCCCTTTTGGGCAGCTCGGCCTCCAAGTGTGCGGAGGCCGTCCTCTTCTTTCTTCCCCCCACAGGGGATTCATCTTCCTCCTCCTCCTCCTCGTCCTCTTCGGAGGCGGAATGGGCATTGGAGCCTTCGGACATTGTGTCTGAAGTGCCGCGGCGACGAAGGCCACCCCGAGTCTTTTTGGCCTCCTTCTCGGCCGTCTTCTTCGGCACCTTGTAAGGCGCCGGGACCAGCATCCTCGTCAGAAGTGGGATGGCCGATTCTTTGGGCAGCGGGGCCAGACAATGGATCCGCTCCGCCTTCTTCGTCCAGCCCTAGGAGAGTTGTATAAAACATGTTAAGCGCTTCCTTTGGGTTACGCGGATAGAAAAGTTTGGTAACTTACCGAATTTGCCGGGCGGGACAGTTGGTACCCACGGTCCTCGGCGTAGTCTGGCCACGATTTGCGGGACTTGAAAAGCACCTTCCAAATGTCCTTGTGCGAGGAGCCAAAAAGCTCTCGCAAGGTCTGGTGCCTGGCCAGATCAAATTCCCATAAATTGCAAGTACGGTGCTGACAAGGCAAGATCTGGCGAACTAACATCACCTGGACCACATTGACAAGTTCAATGTTCTTGTCTCCCATGTCCTCAACGCGCGTCTGGAGCACCGACAGTTCGTTGGACGAGGACCAGTCCAGGCCTTTCTTGACCCAGGATGTAAGCCGCAGGGGGGCGCCGGATCGGAACTCGGGAGAGGCGGCCCATTCCGTGCCGCGCGGCTCAGTGATATAAAACCACTTCTGTTGCCACTCCTTGACAGAATCATTAAAGGTTCCCGTTGGCCATATGACGTTGGTCATCTTGCTCACCATGACACCCCACACTCTGCATGCTCGCCGCCCACCACCTTGGGCTTCACATTAAAAATCTTCAGCCATAAACCGAAGTGCGGCGAAATGCAGAGAAAAGCCTCGCACACGACAATTAATGTCGAGATGTTGAGGATGGAATTAGGGGACAAATCGTGAAGATCGATCCCATAATAATACATGATGCCATGAACGAACGAGTGGAGGGGAAACCCTAGCCCACGGACAAAGTGAGGGAGGAATACAACCCTCTCGTGGGGTTCCGGAGTAGGGACGATCTGTCCCGCCATCGGGAGACGGTGGTTGATTTTCTTGGCCAGGTACCTGGCCTCCCGAGGCTTTTTGATATCCTTCTCTCGGACGGTAGAGGCCATCCATTTGCCTCCTGCTCCAGATCCGGACATCTTCGGAAGACCTTTTGTGGGCAGAGAAGATGAACGCCGGACTGTTGGACTATGAAGATACAAGATTAGGGGGTCCTCGGACAGCCGGACTATATCCTTTGGCCGGACTGTTGGACTATGAAGATACAAGATTGAAGACCTCGTCCCGTGTCCGGATGGGACTCTCCTTGGCGTGGAAGGCAAGCTTGGCAATACGGATGTAGATCTCCTCCCTTGTAACCGACTCTGTGTAACCCTAGCCCCCTCAAGTGTCTACATAAACCGGAGGGTTTAGTCCGTAGGACAGGAACAACAATCATACCATAGGTTAGCTTCTAGGGTTTAGCCTCTACGATCTCGTGGTAGATCAACTCTTGTAATACTCATATCATCAAGATCAATCAAGCAGGAAGTAGGGTATTACCTCCATCGAGAGGGCCCGAACCTGGGTAAACATCGTGTCCCCCGCCTCCTGTTACCATCCGCCTTAGGCGCACAGTTCGGGACCCCCTACCCGACATCCGCCGGTTTTGACACCGACACGCGCTTTCCGCCCGAAACGGTCAGTGCCGCCCGCCCCGCTTCCCGGTGCATGCGATTGCTCCGCCTTCAAACGACACAAGTGCCATCCATCCGTCCTTCTGCTTCCCACATTAATGATACGTGGTTGCCGAGGCGGCTACTCCGGCGCCACACGTTCGTCCCTCCGCCGCCCACCATTGTTATATAAACTGCTGCGTCAGCCATAGCCGCAGTCATCCGCATCCGCTCCAATTCTCCGGTCCACACCACTACCGCCCACCATGGCTTCCTCGTGCTCTAGCGCTCTCTGGGACGGGCGGACGACGGACCACAAGGAGATGGCAGCCATTGCTGCCGACTGGCTGGCCGGCAGGCAGCCGGAGGACGACGACGTCCCAATGGAGAACATGGTAGTCGATGATCCGGCGCCAACCCCCTCCTCCAGGACATCCTCGCCGGTGCATTGCACCATGACCATCGGCGAGGCCCGTGCCCAATATATGGACACAGTGAGGCAGAAGCGTGAGGAGCAGTTCCGGGAGGCGCAGGCCGACGCCGCCTACAACCACCATCTCCTCCAGGAGCACCTACAGGCGGAGGAGCAGATCGCCGTGGAGCGGGCGAAGCAGGAGGTGCTGCTCGACTCGTACCGCTCCGCCCGCGAGGGCCGCCTCGAGCGCTGGCGGTACCGCATGCGGGTGGGGAGGCTGCGGCCGCCTACAAAGAGGGCGACGAAGTGGGCGAGGCGCTGTTTGGCGAGACCGAGGACGAGGCAGAGGACAATGCTGGCTCTGACGTGTCCCCGCTCCTCTAGCGTCGACAAGGCCCCGTGGCGCCAACAACGAGGCAGAGGACACCGCCGGCTCCGCTGAGGCCCCACCCTGCCGGCAACGAGGGGGAGGATTTCACCCACTCCGCCGAGGCGCCGCCCGCCGGCAACGAGACAGAGGACATCGCCGGCTCCGCCGAGGCCCCGCCCCGCTGCCAACGAGGCAGCGCCACACAGAAAACGAGGAAGAGTAGAACATGGTAGGTCGCCGCCGCTCGGGTCCAAGTAAGGCCACCGCTGCTACCCTCCAGTTGCTGGCACTAAGCTGTACATCATGGAGCAATTCTATGATTACAGGATGATTGAAGAGTGCTCCGTGGTTGAGCAAGCTCCTGAGATACAGTCATTTGCTAGAGAACTTGAGCACTTCAGTTGTATGCTACCGGACAAGTTTGTTGCCAGAGGTATCATCACTAAGCTTCCTCCTTCGTGGATCTCATTGGCACTCTTGATGTGGAAGAAAAGGTGAGAGCAAAGGACACACGCTCGAGGAATTGAGGGAGGATCTAGAGCCAATCTGGTACAGAAGAAGAACTTCCAGCCCCACAAGTTCAAGAACAAGGGCAAGTTTGATGGTAAAGCAAAGTTTGATGGGAAGAACAAGGTTGTGCAACACACGAACTTCAAGAAGAAGAATGACAATAAGAAAGGTGTTTGTCATTTGGGGATCCTGATCATTGGGCTCCTAGTTGCCCTAATCTCTATGACAAGCTAGGCGGGTTGACCACTGATGGCCGGTTAACTTCTTGGCGGCGACGTGGAGTCGGAGAGCTATGTTGGAGAAGGACGCTGCTTCTACTTAACTGCTGGTGCAGTTGGCTGACAGACACGTGGGCCCAACAGGCATCTGGGCCACATGTCAGTTACGCAACTGCACCTGCAGTTAAGTCACTGAAGCTTCTGTTCGGCTCAGCCGGACATAGGTGGGTAGCTTCGGTTAATTAATTATACCTCCAGCGCACCCCTTTTTAGTTAAAGAATGTATGAAATGTAATGAAATCCGGCATGTTTATATGAAATCCGACCGTGTATGAATGAACTTATTTCGATTAGTTCGAATTCTTGTATCACTGGCATTGGATGAACATGCAAAACAATACGTACTAGCATTATTCCCAGGGTGATCACCTCGTTTGCAGCAGTTTCACATGTACTCCGTCCGGTCCGTTCTAGTCTGCATACAAGTTTTGTCTGCAGTCAAAGTTATCTCTACTTTGACCAATCTTATAAAAAAAGTATGCACTTTCACAATGTGCGAAGTAAAAAGAAACAGAAGGAGTACAAAGAGTTTGAGCAGCTTTTTAGCGTTCCTGTACATTGCAATCAAACACACAGGCCTGGCAATTCATAGAGAACATTCAAAACAATCGATGATTATGCATCTCAGCGATTCACATGTGAGAGCCAATATTTACTTCACAACTAAAGAATAAAAAAATGGATCGACGCTGCTGACAGCAAAGGGCGTCCCATTCGAAAATATCAAATGCATGTCTTCTTGCTAAAATCAATGAGCATTTTGGAAATGAATGATTCGATGTATTCATGAACATTTTGTGCAGTTCCCATTGAAATCAAGCTGAGCACCCCTGTTTGCACAAATACAAAAAAAGTGATTAGTATAAAGCAAACTGTACTATGAATTGACAGTTTAAACAGGCACCTACATGGTCCATGTAGAGCACACTTTTAGAAAAATGGAACTCACCGGAAAGAATCCTAGAACAACATTGTACTCGCGCATCACAGCAAGAAAATGGAGATTTGTCAGTCCTTCTGAGCTGAAGTTAGTTTGGTCTTGTGGGGGGTAATGTAACCATCCTTCAACTGCTCCTTCTGATGAGAAGATAGACAGGGCTTCTTCATCCTGGCATAATCGGAACTAGTCACTTCACGTACTCCATATTCTTCTTCAGAGGAGTATGATCCTGTTGTGCAAAGACAAGAGGATAACTAAATGCTAGCATCCCTGTTTGCTCGAAAAAAAAGGAAAGGAAATATTTAAAACAGTACAGATGAAGCACTTCTCAAGGACAATACAACTTTTTGATGACAGTATCTAAACAATAGCACAACACCAATAGAGATGACAAAGCTCAATCATATGGATGAAATCAGTGGGCGAGTACCAACCTTTGTCAGGAGGCTTATTGTGTAGAGCATACAGATGAAGCACTTCTCCGGAACCATCTGTTGCTATCTACTGTGGTGGCCATGCTTACTATATACTCCTCGATTAGATTAATGTTTCCAACATCTTCTTGTGCAGTTCCATTAAAATATGTGGTATCTTCAAAGAACATCCCTGTTTGCACAAGTAGAGATAATTACGTATTACATTAAGAGTGGCATCAAATCAGTGGCAAAAGAATTGCTCGTTCCAGCCATAGCAATAAATTAAGATGCAAAACTATATCATTACTTGTGTCATCATAGTTCCAGTGCCTCATTACAGCACCAGGAGTTGATTTTTGTTTTTCTTCCGCTTGTTCTTCCCCTTCATCACTTGGTTCAATAACAGACAAGCTTCGCCTTCAATGTAAGATTTGGCATGTCAATTAGGTTGCACAAGTATAGCACTAAACAATGACATTAATTTTCTGATGAAAGTGGCAAAATACAGGCCAACAGTTGTGAAATATCCTTATCTTACCTCAATGGGATATTGCAGTGCACATACAGATTGGAAGTCTTGTCTCCATTTGTGCAGTTCACTTAAATCAAGCAACATTACCGTACAAGTAGCACAACATATGAAAGCACACTGCAGAATCATGTGAAAGAAGGCTAGTACTAACCTCTCATGACGCGGAATTCAAACAACTCACAAGAAGAAGATCTGAACCAAATTTGCCAACACGGATAGGAAGTAAGATCTCCTCTTGTGCAGTTCCACTAAGATCAAGCAATCACGCAACGTTGTCGGTGTGACATTTTGGTTGAACTACACAAAACAGTCTTAAAACAAAAGTGTTTTGTGCAGTGCAACAAAAGGTCACAATGGCAACGAGGTGAAGTAGATAACCCTGTTTACACAGAGGTGCAAAAGGAAACAACTAGTGGTCAATAACAGTGGATGACACAGAAGCCAACAAAAAGAAGCATCTACCTTATCTAAATGGGAAAGAAAGCAAGATAGTAGCATTTCTCAAACGGTGGCATTGATTAATATTAACAGAGAGATTATAATAACTATAAAATTCGTTAAACAAGTAATTTGCTTTTAACTGTGGCATTGCATCAATTTCCAGCGGCATTGTTAGAGGGTGTTTGTTTAGAGGGACATTTTGGTGGAGGGACTAAAAAAACTCCGTGTCAATCCCATCTAAACCAAACAGGAGGGACTTTTAGGGACTAAAAGTTGGCATTTGGGACTAAAGAAAGAAGACCCTGAGGGAGAGTCTTTTTGGGACTTTTTCCAACAGTTGCCCCTGCCACACATCGCACCTTGTCTCTATTAGTTCATTACTAGGGGTAACATGGACTTTTAGCATGTCATTTAATAACCTCTAGTCCATGTTTAGTCCCTGGAACCAAGCACGTAGGGACTAGGGAGTTTTTAACCAAACAGGGCCTTAGATTAACAACACCTAAAGAGTTGCACGGGACAGTGGACGCACCAGCACCATGTGCATCTACTGATGTACTGGGGTGATTCACAGTCTGTTGCAACAAAGAACAAACAACCAAGGAGCATATTTGTGTTGGTCCCGGTTTTGTTATCTTTAGACACCTTTCCCTATGTGAGCGCAACAAATCTAGTCCTGCTCAAACTCTACAGCCTTGTCCCCCAAAACAAACGATCAGTTCGTTACAGATGTGCGTACTGTGTTTGTCATTGTTTTCCCTTTTCGACCAACGTAGGTGCTGCATAGCTAGTCTGTACTAGTACTTTCCCCACTTCCTTTCCTCTGTGAACCACGTCCTAGATTTATGCTATACAACTTTCCCCACTACTTTCCCCCATTCATGTCCTCTTTGAACCACGTCTTAGATTCATGCGATACAACTTTCCCCACAACTTTCCCCCTTCCTTTCCTTTTTGAAACACGTCCTAGATTCATGCTATACAACTTTTCCCACTACTTTCCCCCATTCCTTTCCTCTTTGACCCACGTCCTAGATTCATGGTATACAACTTTCCCCACTACTTTCCTGTTTGATCCAACACCTAGATTCGAGTGCAGAAGCGGAAAAAGCCCACATGCAGCTAGAGCAATGCATGTGGAATAAGTAAATTATACCTTAAGGTTCTTCAGGTGTGGTTCGGTGGGCGACCGGAGGCCATTTGACCCACACTATGTACGGCAGCGAAGAAGGAGGGGTCGGAGGCCCTCCCGCGCCGCCACTGGGTGAAAGTGAACAGCTGCGCCGGTAGTGGATTCCCTCCCTGACCGATGGCGACATCGTTAAGCCTCCTTTCCTTCCTGGCGGACGGATCCTGCCGGCTCTTTGACCAGCAGTGAGGGGAGAGAGAGAGAGGCCAACGAAGTCTTGTTTAGATCTGGAGAGGGTGAGAGAGTGTTAAGAGAGCAACTACAAGCAGACTAGCAGTGAGGGGAGAGAGAGGCCAACGAAGTCTTGTTCAGATCTGGAGAGGGTGAGAGAGTATGAAGAGAGCAACTACAAGCGCTGAGGCTCCAACGTGTATATATATATACTGGAGAGAGTGTGAAGAGTGCAAACCCTAGAAAACAAGTGCCGAGGCTGCAGCTTATACGTGATGAGGTGATTATATGGTCACTACGAGATCGTATAGCTCCGCATCCACACATTTTGACCAGTCAAAGAATCCTCCTGGCACAAATTATGCTCAAGTGTAGTTATCGAACCCGAGACCTCAGGTTTGATGAGGGAAAAGGCTAACCAGCTACACAACCCTCCCGTTATGTTCAACGAGAGAAAAATAACCTTTTATACATTCCTGCATTCATGTGACAAGCATGCCGTGTTTTTTTTATGTGGGAGTCATTGGGATTTAAATCATAATCGTGTCATGTGGCTTTGGTGGTAAGACTATCCACAGTGGTGCAGAAATAATGCAGCCTTAGTCACCTTACCTCTCTCCATGTAGTACGTTGGGTCCCACCAGTCAGAGGGTGAAACAAACAAATTAATAAGAAAAATTAAAAGCGCCAGCGGTGTATCTTACCTCACACATCTCGCTAATGCTCGGGACACTGTCCAATTGATCCCTCTGTTCGCTCACGTACTATTTTAAGTGAATCCTTATTATAACATGCACACAATTTTGGGCACTTGTATTCGACCTAAGTCAGTGTGCCACCGTATCTCGTACGACTCCCTCCGTCTAGGTGTAATAAGTCACGTTAGAAGGTGCAGTGGGACCAAGGTGCAAGCAGATTGGAGAAGGAGAAACTTGACCGGTCATTCCTCCAATCAAAGCCCTGATTTATGTCTCTAAACACAACAATTAATCCAAACAACTAAGAGATGCCGTTTTAGCTACCATGCAGGGCCACGTATTAACTCACATGCAAGCCGACTTTCATTTCTTGACTGATCAATGCGTAGTTGCGCTCCATGCATTGGGGTTCCAGGGGAGATAACAAGGCAGAGTAAGGAGCATTTGGTTACATTGCTTAGGCTGGTCATAGTAGTGAGTAACTTGGACTAGTAACATGCATATGTTACTAGTCTATGTTACTACTACGCGAAGTTTGCCGTCAGAAGCCAGCCGATCTGGCTCTCCTGAGCTAGCAAGGTTTTTCTAGCCCACCCAAGCTAGCTGGCCCACAAAAGCTAACATATTTTGACAGTTCCAAACGCCTAACCTTGCCCGGCTATGCCATAAGTTGTTCTTGCTAAGGATCCAAACGCTCCCTGAGGAACAACGCTCGCTAGCAACGAGGCCGGGAGGGGATTGAGATACGAAGTTAATGGACGACGCCTAAACATTTTGGGAATATCTGATTTCCGTAGGATGACTTAACACCTAGACGGTGGGAGTACTACTTCTCAGTCCAGGTTTGATGGAATATTCGTCACCTCTTCTCTTCTTGTACATACTCCATTTGTATCTCACTTCATGTGGCTTCGCACTCGCACGATTTTCCTATTCTATGAACCTGTGTGTGCGTGTGCGTGTGCGTGTGTGTGTTTAACAGCATGTGTCTGTTAGAGAGCGACAGATCGACCTACTCTTACAGAGAGATGGTGTGTAGTGCATGATTTTAGCCGTGACAGTCGGTGCATCCTCTCGTTTCCGGGCATCCGGTAGGGACAGGCGGACAGCTGCCACGCCCGCTCCTGACCAGCTTGGCCCACCCAAAGCCCCTCCATCGCCCGCGCACGCTTCCCACCCGAAACGGTTAGCGCCGCTCCAAAGAATCGGTGCCGCATTCATTCCCGGGCAGAGCAGACGCGACCTCTCACTGGCGCCTGCGTTGAAGGGAGAAGCGGATTCAAGAGTGATGGTTGCTTCGTCCGTCCAACTTACTGCTGGGTCTATGTGATTTGACGGCTCATTGGTCATTATTACTGAGGTGGTAGGACTGCTAGATGTCCCACGCTTTCGGCGAAAGGAGGTACTACTAGATTACAATTTTCTCCATTCTTACGGCGGAGGAGTGCAAGAGCAGTTAAAACACGCAGGCTCAGTGATTACATGGCCCACCTCACACTATCACCATATTTTCTGGACACCGTGCGACACCTAACTCTTTACATAGTACTCCCTCCGTTCCTAAATATAAGTCTTTGTAGAGATTCCACTAGGTGGACTACATATGGAACAAAATGAATGAATCTACACTTAAAATGCATCTATATACACCATATGTGGTTCATGGTGAAATCTCTACAAAGACTTATATTTAGGAACGGAGCAAGTACTTGTATAGTACGTACTGTAATTTATCAGCGAGATAGTACAATGCTATGAAGCTTCCAGCTTCTGTTACATGTAACTTGCGTCCAAGGTTGCCCGTTGCAACATTTCATCAAATACAAAAGAGAATAACATGCATGCTATTGCATCTCAATGATTGACAGATCATAGCAAATATGTACTCCCTTCGTTCCAAAATAAGTGTCTCAACTTTATGCTACATACGGAGCAAAATGAGTGAATCTACACTGTAAAATACGTCTATATACATCAGTGTTTGGAGTATGTACTAGTAGTTCATATTGAAATCTACTAAAGGACATATATATTCCAAACAATATGATAATCTCTCTAACCAAGGTAGTAGGGACGAGGAGTAAACGGAGGGAGTAGTAAAATTTTCTCCTCGTCCTGCGAGCCACCGCGCGTGTGGGCGAGGGAGCGGGCGTAAGGCGTACAGTACTACTACTAGTAAGCAAGCTTCACCTCATCCTGCGAGCCACCGCGCCCGTGGGCAGGGGAGACGGTGTACTAAGCAAGCTTCTCCTCGTTCTGCGAGTTGACGGGACACATCAAAAGTACTCCAATGTATAGAGCCTTGCCTCTAAGGTAGGCCCCACATGGTTTGCCTCTTTTTTAACATAACGCGTCAAGTCACAATTTGTTTGTTCACCCGTGGTAGACGATCCTCCCTCCATGTAGTGGACAACTAGTACACGTGTCAAATTACCACGTGGGCTGCCTTTTTGAGCAGAAATGAGCTCCACCGTGTACCCGCGCGGGTGTGGTTGGGAAAGAGACGTGAGTACATGCGCTGTGCATGCACCTCTTCTCTTCGTGCACGTCCCCCACCTACGTGGGTGTGTGTGAGAGATACAAACCTAGACAAATGGCTTGTGGGTTCGTGAGTGTTTTTTGTTTGGGGGGGGGTTGATTTCGTGAATGTATTTGTGGGAATATGTGTCGATGACATCTCAAACAAATTTTTGCATGCAATGTGTGTGAAATGGAGGCCTATCCATATCATATATAGAGGGTCGGGCGATCCACGAGAAGAGAGGGAGGGGTCATAGATATTGATAGAGTCGAAGAGAGGATCAAGTAGGTCGGTGCGAGATCGATGAAGAGAGCCATCGAAATTGTGTGTGTGTGTGCAAGTCAAAGATATAGGTCGACTGTCCTAGCTACCGGAACGACAGAGGGCACAGGTCAAGTTTGTGTGTGGCAGGGAGACATGACTAGAGCGCTCGATGTATTGGTGTGTGTGTGGGGGAGGGGGTGGGGGAGGGGTAGGCAGAGGCCTAACTATAGAGGTAGAACGACTCGTATATGTGTTGAGAAGGACAGACCCAGCTATATCTTGAGGGAGATCGGTCGACATCCATACATAACTGAAGGACGGTAAATAGCATGGGACACAGAGAGAGAGGAGAGAGAGAAGGAGGGAGAGGGGTAGAGTGCTGGATGGGTGATGGAGTTGCTTTTCGAAGATGGTGGGAGAGGCCTACTAGACAAACTGAGGGTGGAACTGCAATATTATCAATAAGAGTGGGGATGTGTTTCTGTGTGTGCCTGTGCGTGATAGATCTGTCGGGACACATCCATGGGTGATGAAGGGGAACCATGTGTTTGGTAAGCAAACCTAACTAGATTGGTAGATCAATTGTTGTTTGTCGGAGGAAGGGAGAGACATAACTAATGAGGTAGATCGATCGACGCGTGGGAAAAAACGAGTTATAAGGACCTAGCTAGCTATATGTATAGCGGGAGATCGGTCGGTGTACATCCATTTGTTAGAGGCAAATAAGGCCCGGCGAGACGGATAGACGGAGAGAATGGAGCTAGGAGGTGGTGCGAGAGGCCCAACTACTAGCTAGATAGGGGGAGGAGTGTGCGGTTGTGAGATCGATGAATAGAGGGGCAAGAGTTTACACGTGTGTGGGACACTATGAGAGACACGAGGCAAGGACACATAAAGGAGGAGATTGAAGGTGCGTGTGTATGTTGTAGGCAGACATCGCTGGAGAGGTTTATCGATCGGTGTGTGTCGGAAAGGAGTTGTGGAGACTGTGGGAGAACGACCGAAAGAAAAAAAATGAATGTGCGCGATGGATAGAATGCTGAGGGAGGGGGAGGGCGAGGAGGGCGTGTGCATGCACGAGAGAAAGTTAGTGGTAGCTACAAAGGTTAGAGGATTGTGTGGGTGTAAGAGACTAACAAAGATCATAATTTGATACGAAAGTGGATTCATATATTTGAATAGGAGGGCACAGGTCAAGTTTGTGTGGGTGTAAGAGACTAACGAAGATCATAATTTGATACGCGTGTTGTGGTTTTGCACATGTTATACCATAATGTGATAATGCATGGCGTTTGCAACTCACAACTAAATGTCGAACAATCTAAACCATACTATACATCGAACAATCTCACATTTTATTTGGATTTGTGATAATGTGTGGCGTTTGCAGCTTACAACTAAACATCGAACAATCTAAACAATACTATATATCGAACATTCTCACATTTTATTTGAATTTGTGGTAATGTGTGGTGTTTGCAACTCACATCTAAATACTTGTAGGCGTAGGGGGCGGGGCACCATACATAATGTGATAAACACATTATACATATGAGACATGGTTTAGTTTGTGAAGATCTAGCTAGAGCTTGAAATGTACTATGATTTGAAATCAACATAAAGTGGATTCAAAAAATCGAGTTCGAGTTCATATAGTACACATAGTTCATATGTAACTCGAGACTAATCATGTGGTGTGCTGTGAAGATAATACACAAACGATGGTTTAACTTGACAATAATAACGATTGTAGATCTTATTAAAACAGAGAAACGAATTCGAATGCTTTGACTTCACAACAATCATTATTTTAGATCTTATTCAAATATAGAAACGAATTCAAATTTAGTTCATATTGAAGCGGTAGTATATACGTTTGGAATGCACTAAAACGTTCATTTGAGTACTAGGTTGCATGCATTATACACGTAGCGAAATATTTTAATTGAACATAACATGAATTCAAAGTTTTGAATGACATTTGTAGTGCGAATTGATTTGGTACAGTACACGTTAGGCTTGTCCGGAAATTTCAACCCGCGCCTTGTTAGCCCGAAATATTTAAGATATATCTTTGTCTCATTGTGCTCTGACAACTCCCTCCATCTCAACCCGCGCCTTGCTATTCCAAAACTACAACGCGCGCGAAAACTCCCACCTCCTGTGAAATCCCGATACGCGAAATGCCCTTGATACCCCTGAACCGAAAGAACCGCCTCAAATAGGTGGGGGTACTTTCGTAAATTACCCCACATTTCGGACAAGCGCGTCCCTAAGCCATGGTTCCCCACTCCCATCCCATCCTCCCACCCATTCGTACACCGAGGCCGGGAAAACCCGCGAAGCCCCACACCCTCCTCCCTCCGCCACCCATCTGGAGCCTCTTCCCCGACGACGTCGTCCACAGAAACACCTCGACGTCCCTCATCCACCGTACCGGATGAGGATCCGTCGTCGGTCTGGTCGTCCCGCCGGTTCAGCCACCCCGTCCTCCACCTCCAAGGAGCTGCCCCGACGTTCCCCTCGTCTTTTGCGCCACCTCCATTCCCACACCGCCGTCTTCATCTGCACCACCGAAAGAACATCATCATCACCGTTTCCTCAGATGAAGCTGCGGCCTAATCGGCGCCACCAAATAGGTTGTACATTAATCGCCGCATTTTCTTCTTGATTCGATCTCACGGTGCTGCCGGCGCTCGGTCCCGAGCCGACACGGCGCGGCTCCGTCCATGGCGGCGTCGCCGGCCACTTCCTCCACGGCGTCGCTCCCTCGGCGGCGACGTCCACATCAGTAGGAGCTGCTGCTGCTTTAGCTCTCGCTCGCGCTGCTGCTCTGCTCTTGCTCTCGGTCCCCTGCCTGGTCTACTCTTGCTCGCGCTGCTGCTCTCGCTCTTTCTCTTGCTTGAGACGCTTCTCCCATTTAGCTACACTTCAGTTGACTGAATCGACTTTTGGGTCAGTCGATTTTCAGGGGGTGGGGGGCTCACCGGAGTAAAGGAAGAACCAGCCGCAGCGGGGAGGGGGCTCGCCGGAGAGGTACCCCACTATCTATCTTATGGCTCAGGGTGGGGGCGGTGGTCGCCGGCAGTGGTGGGGCGGTGGCGTGGGGATTGCCGGAGAAAAATCTCGGCACGGGGGGGGGCCTAGAGGGATGGCCGGGGCGGCGGCGGACCGGCGGTGGGGAGTGTTTTCGAGGCGGGCGGGGCGGCGCACCGCCGGCCGCGGGCGGCGGGGGGCGACTGTTTGGCCGGTGGTGGCTGGCGGCTCAGGGGGGTGGAGGTTCAAGATGAACTGCAGGCCCTTGATTTCGTATCCAACGGCTGCAAAATCGACTGACTAGAGATGAAAAAGTCAGTCGACTGACGTGTAGCCTCACCTCTAGTGCGTTCAGTTTTGACAGTAAGATTCAGTTTCGACAGCAAAATTCAGTTTCGACAGTTAAGTTCAGTTTCGACAGTTAAATTCAGTTTCGACAGTTAAGTTGAGAGATGAGCGGCTGATGTATACATCTAGCACTTTGTGGTTATGTATTTTACGTCATCTATTGGAGATGCTATTAGAATTCCACTCAGGTTAACGTTGTCTCTCTTGTCCTGCTTCAGCCTCGGCGTCGTACAACTCACCGGAGCTGCTCCAATGATGAAACCCTCCATCACAGCGGAGCAGTACCTCAGGCTCCATCTCCAGACGCCTAAGATCTTCTTCCCCTCCTCCGACAGCCAAGTCAGCCGGAGCATCCTCATCGGCCAACCCAATCACGCTGAGATCGACATGGCTTCGCCAAAGAGGTTGTACACTTCTTGTGGTTTGACTTAATCTCACCATGCTTCTTTGCATCCTGTGATCTTCCAATTCTTGTGAACCAAACACCCAGATTGGCAGAAATCATGTGTTTTTAAATCTCTGTTTTGCACGTGCATTCCTATCCTATTCCTGTCTATTTCCTATCCCTGCATTGTTAGAATCCTCAAATTCAAACAAGCCCTTACACAATTACTTCTGTTACAGATATGTGTCAAAGAAAACCTTGTGTGGTTTGTCCTGCTCCTGCGGTGCTGTGTTCCACCCCAGCTCAGCTGCTCCATCGACGGAAGGGTTCACCACAGCAGGGATCCGCTCTCCAGACTGTCTTTCGCCGCCTCAGATATTCTTCCCCGACGCCGGCAGCCACGACAACTACATTACCAACATCAACTGAGCAGATGACCTTGAGGACTACACGGGTCCACAAGAGAGGTCGCACTCTTCCGTGTCTGTTACGTTATGCATCGCTTAATATGATGACATGCTACTTTATCGTCGTGTTCACCTATTAGACTCCAACTCAGGTCCAAACTTATGCTGAAACTTGAGTTTTTAAATTGTTGTGGGGTACATATTGGGGCAGCAATCAGTACTATCTGTCTACTATCTGGTTAATCTCGGGTGTCTACTATGAGTTTCATGTTGGGTGCAAACAAACATTAAAGCAGCCATTATCTGTATTTTTTAACTAAAGCTATTATCTTCCTGCTATCATTGGTTTTGGGTCTATCCACAGTTTGCTACCTTCACTCTGGATTTGTGCATGCACTCCTTACAAAATCTCACTATGTTTTATTCCTATGCATGTCAGTTATTGTACACAATGGAACTGAACATGTAGAGCAAAAGAGACGAGCCTTGCGTGGAAATAAAATTTCATGCAGACGTCGCTCCATGGTGGGCGCAAAGGCAGCCCCCTCCACCCATTTCGGATCGTAATCAAGAGGAAGATAACTGTTCTGAGGGGGATTCAGAAGCAGAAGACCACTCCTATTTACCCCATGAGGTTTTCGCTCTAACTTGGCATGTTGATGTTGGTAATATCATGCATATGGTACCTTGCATTGCTGTCACGACCGGTTTTTCAATAAAATAATTATTGAGAGACCAATCCCTTTTACGGACCAGTAAGGAAGAATTCCTTCTCACTGGTAGACAATATCTTGGTCACAGAAGAAAAATACCAGGAGTACTAAATATAATACAAGGTTGAGCGGAGACTGCCCAACAATTTATTACATGCACGCCGATAAAACAAGACAGCGGATAGGGTGGCATACTACTAACTCACGATAATAACGGTGGTGGAAATATCACCGCGAAGCGAGTGACATGACTCCTGAAGACTACAGCTCTTCGAGCGTCGGAGTGAGGCTCGAGGAGACTTATTGCGGGTGGCGGAAGCGTATATAATACAAGTGACCAATATCCGGGATCGCACAGGACTGACTGGGACTCCTCTAGGCGTCGGACGCGCTATCAAACTCTTCATCCAAGAGATCGCCTTCGTCAACATCTGGCCAAATCAACAAGCCAGGTGAGTACTATGAAAGTACTCGCAAGACAGTTCGGACAAAAGATATAACAAGTGTAAACATGAAGCATATGAACAATTTATCCAGCGCGTTCAGACATAGAGATAATAAATGCTGGGTGCCAAGCGAGGGTCTGAATGACGCCTCGAGCAGAAACTGCAGAATAGTAATACTGGTGCCAAACGAGGGTCTGAATGACTCCTCGAGAGGAAACTGCGAGAATGATAATGCTGGTGCCAAACGAGGGTCTGAATGACTCCTCGAGAGGAAACTGCGAGAATAATAATGCTGGTGCCAAAAGAGGGTCTGAATGACTCCTTGAGAGGAAACTGCGAGAATAATAATAATGCCACAGTCGGACGTCTGAGCGACATCACATAAAGGGCTTATAACAGAAAATAAAAGACGAACATGCCACAGTCGGACGTCTGAGCGACATCACCTAAAGGGCTTATATTTAATGTAAGAAACAAAAACACGCCACAGTCGGACGTCTAAGCGACGTCACATAAAGGGCTTATATTGCAGTTCAATAATTTAATAGTTCGGGAACATAAATTATCACAAGTACGAGACGAATAAAAATTTAGTCCATCCACAGGAATAATAATTAAACTAGATTTACCACTTGAGCTTGTTCACCGGGGACAAGTTTTCCACGCGGATAGATATGGATATACTGATTACACTACTTGATCATGGATACGATGACTTGGAAGGAATTGACTCTGCAGAGTTTGTACTTAACCACAGCCAACGGATTTCAGTAGTCACAGGGACTAGTTCCGTTTACGGTGTTTTGGAAGAAACACGTCTAACCAGTACACACCCAATTCAACAATCCGAAGCCAGGGATCACCCTCAGCAACGTTCAAGAAAAACCTTGAGACGGGGAGGCTACAACCTCGCGTAGCATGGGATCAAATTTCTATACGCGCGCTCTAAGGGGGTGACCCCCCTCTCGGTCCCAACCGGAAACACCCATGCCCCCTGACCGGATGACTGGCTTTAATCCTGGGCCAAGGTACCATCATCCCGGCCCCTCTGTTTGGTGTGTACACGGAAAGGGGTTACCAACTTACTAAACCGTATCCTGGCAAATGAAACATGTGGTAGCACGGAAGGGGGAAAGAACGATAACGTGACTCCGTCCACGTTAGTGTCAGAAATAGTCGGATGACGAAAGGCTGGTATGCTACAACAGTACCACCTTGCTGCCCTTCATGTCACCACATGATTAGGCCATCTCTCATCAGAGATCATCGCAACTTATGAAACATGCGGGGGAAAAGAACGATAACGTGACTCCGTCCATGTTGACGTCGGAGAAAGTCGGACGACGCAAGGCTGGTATGCTACAACAGTACCACCTTGCTGCCCTTCATGTCACCACATGATTTGGCCATCTCTCATCAGAGATCATCGCAACTTTGGAACATGCGGGTAGTTGCCTTACAAGCAACGAGGTATTTACCGACACTCATATGCCACGCACAAAACTTTCAAGCAAACATGCAAACACCTGTCATATCAAATGTTCAAAACATGCTTGCCTGGTTCTGAGAAGTCGGAGTCTAGCTCGGCGAAGTTCGCGGCTCTGTCACCTCTTCCGGAACCTACGGCAATCACGAAAACGGGCACTAACGTGAAAACCAACGCGTGCACAGAAACTTTTCCAAATAATTTTCAAATAAATCCCATAAAAAACTAGACAAAATTTGAAGGTTGTCAGAAAAAGAATCACTCAAAAATCCCTTTTTATTAAAAAGTTATAAAGGTTTCTGTCCAGGGACTTATCTGTAATGAAACAGAAAAGTTCCAGGGTTTTAACTGAGAAAACAGAAAACGGTTCGATTGGAAATGCGCAAGCTCAAGAGGGAAAGCGTATTTGCCCGAAGGCGCCAACAGAAAACGGTTCGAGGGAGAATATAACAGAGGCTGACATGCGGGGTCCACATGTCAGGTTTGAAAAGCTCGCCGGCGCCCGAAGACTGCGGTGGACGCCGGCATCGAACCACGGCGAGTTAGGAGGATCGGAGGGTACCAAGAGCTTCAGCGTGTTCTTCCGCATCGGTGGGTGGTGGACTCGACCAACGGGGAGCACCACGTCGATGGCGACACTATCTCCGGCGGACGGCGGCTCGGGTGATGGTGGGGAACTCCGGTGGAGGGCTGCAAACTTCGAATTGAAGCGCGGGTCAGAGGGAGGGATGCATAGTGAAGCTACTGGCAAGAGAAGGGAGGCGGAGGTGCACACACGGGGGCGAATCGAGCTGGATCCCGTGGCGGGTCGCGGCGGCCGGAGTCGAGGAAGGAGACCTCCTCGGGGCTCTTCCAGTGGCTAGGCGTGCTCTAGGTGGAGTGCAGGGATGGTGGGTGCTCGAGTTGAAGCTCGGGGCCTCTATTTATAGGCGGATCGACGGGATGGCCGTGAACGCAGAATCTCCGGCGAGCGATTACGGCGATGCAGTGGATTGGCAGGAGGTTTGAGTGGCCAGGCAGCATCAGTGGAGGTTACTGGTGTCATTCCACAGCTAAACGGAGTTGGTCTTGGCGTAATGGTGTCGGTCCACGGTGAGATGGCCGCACGGGCTCGACGGCGGCAGAGAGCGCGCTCCGCGCCCTGCGGTTCATGACGAGAGCGGCAGCGCGTTCGGGGGAGTGGAAGGCCACGCGGCGAGCTCCGGTGGCTTGGGCGGCGCTGGGTGGCGCCGTCAGCGCCGTGCCTCCCGCTGGCGGCCGCAAAGCCGCTGCTGGCATCGGTCACGGGGCGGCGCACCTTCTGCTGCTCGTCGCCGATGTCCGCAAGGTGCCAGGCGTTCGTGCGGTGGAGGAACAAGGGGGAGGGGACGAGGAGCAAGGCGACACAGTGGCACTGGTGAGATCGACGTCGGTTTCTGAAGAAAACGACAGTGCACTTCAATGTTCTCTGAACTTAACTGAAACTTGACACTGACAATGCACTGTAGGTGTTCGACAGAAAGATTTGGCTATGAGATAAATTTTTCTGGGGCTGTAACTTGGTGAGGTGACCACTCAATGCACCCAGAGGCTGCCTAATTTTACTTGGAATTTTTGGAGAAGGATTTGAATGAATTTCACCAAATTTGACAAATCTGGTCCAAACTTGCAGCAAGTGTAGTTTGAAAATTTTGAACTGAAGACCAGTGGATCTTCATGGATCTTGGTTGAGGGTTCAAAGGACTAGGGAGGAGAATTGGTTTGGGGGCGAAAATCAAAACAGAAAGTAGAGTTCCTTTGTAAATCACCAATGGATAGAATAGAAGACAGAAATTTATTTGAATAAGATTTAAATGGAAAATAAACATAGGGGAGGTTCAACTTGCTGGATTTGGTGCAAAACATGATCCAAAGGAGAGCATTTGCACTAAGGCCATGGCAAGGGAGAAATGTTGAAAGTGGTAAAGGGTTATTCCAAAGGCCATAGTGCAAATTTCAAAGAGATCTTCAAAAGGTATTTTTCCCAAGTGAAAAGCATTTTGTCTTGAGTCCAAATGAATAGTAAGAACCTCCAAGACCAAAAACAGATCTTGGGTGAATCCAAATAAAACTCTTTGCCATAAAAAAATATTTGGAAGGGAGAGTACTTTTGAAGAAAAATTTAAATCACCTCCCTCAAGTCAAATAAAATCTTTTGAAAAATCCAAATAAAAACTTGGGTGTCACAACACCTACCCCCTTAGGAAAAATCTCGTCCTCGAGATTTCTGCTGATCCTCAAATAGATATGGGTACTCTGCCCGGAGAAAATCTTCCCTTTACCATGTAGCTTCATCCTCAGTGTGGTTGCTCCACTGAACTCTGAAAAACTTTGTCGTTTTCTGACGGGTCCTCCGTTCAGACTCTTCCAATACTGGCCTCTCTCTGTAGGTGAGGTCTGGTTGCATATCTATGTTCTCATGAGGTACATGCTTCTCCGGGTTACTCACACATTTCCTCAACTGTGAGACGTGGAATACGTCATGGACGTCTGACAGCTCCTTGGGTAGGTCTAGTTGGTAGGCTACCGTGCCTCTTCGTGCCTTTACACAAAATGGTCCAATAAATCTTGGGGCTAGCTTCCCCTTAATTTTGAACCGTTGCAGACCCCTCATGGGAGATACTCGGAGGTATACGGAATCACCGGGTTCAAAGCTGACCTCACGATGCTTCTGATCATAGTAGCTCTTTTGTCGGCTCTGTGCTGTCTTGAGTCTGTCCCTGATTTGTTTAACTTTCTCCTCGGCCTCTTTAAGCATGTTCGGGCCGAAGATACGGCTGTCACCTGTTTCTGACCAATTCAGTGGGGTACGACACCTCCGTCCGTACAATGCTTCAAAAGGTGCCATTTGCAAGCTGGCTTGGTAACTGTTGTTGTAAGCGAATTCGGCATACGGCAAACTCTCTTCCCAACTGGATCCATAGGTGAGCACACAGCTCTTAGCATATCCTCTAGGATTTGATTTACACGTTCCGTTTGTCCATCAGTCTGAGGGTGGTACGCTGTACTGAAAGCTAGTTGCGTGCCCAGAGCTTGTTGTAGGTGATCCCAAAATTTGGAGACGAATTGGGTGCCTCGGTCTGATATTATAGTCCTTGGGACTCCATGCAAGCAAACTATATAGGAGAGATAAAGTTTGGCCAGTCTTTGTGTGGAGTAGGTAGTCTTTACGAGAATGAAATGAGCAACCTTGGTTAGTCGGTCTGTGATGACCGATATGGCGTCATTCCCGCGTTGTGATCGGGGTAATCCGACAATGAAGTCCATTCCTATTTCATCCCATTTCCACTCCGGTATCCTGTTTGGCTGGAGTAGCCCTGCTGGCTTTTGATGCTCGGCCTTGATGCGCTGACATGAATCGCAACAAGCAATGAATGTGGCTATATCTCTTTTCATACTGTGCCACCAAAATCTTTCCTGAATGTCCTTGTACATTTTGGTTCCTCCAGGATGGATCGAGTATGGAGCGGTGTGGCTTTCGGTTAAGATTTGTTGCTTGAGTTCCTCAATGTTTGGTACGCAAAGTCTGTCTCCGTACCATAGTGTCCCTTCACTGTCTGTGCTGAACTCTGAAGCCTTACCAAGGTTCATTTTCTTCTTTATGCCTTCGATGCTGGGATGTCCCTGTTGAGCCTTCTTAATTTGTTCCACCAGGGTGGGTTGTATCTCTAGATTTGACACGGTGCCCTCAGAAACTAACATCATGTTGAGCCTAGTGAACTCTTGCTGAAACTCAGGCCTCAAGTTTTGCGGACCGTCATTGTCCGGGCTGGGGTTTCGACTAAGGGCATCTGCCACTACATTTGCTTTCCCTGGGTGGTAGTGAATGCCGACATCATAGTCCTTGACCAATTCTAACCAGCGTCGTTGGCGTAAATTTAGCTCTGGCTGTATGAAGATATATTTTAGGCTCTTATGGTCCGTGTATATTTCACAGCGATTCCCCAACAGAAAGTGCCTCCATTCCTTGAGTGCATGTATGACTGCTGCTAGCTCCAAGTCATGTGTTGGGTAATTTTCCTCATGTTTTCGCAGCTGCCGTGAGGCATATGCGACTACCTTGCCATCCTGCATTAGTACACATCCGAGACCTTTTCGGGATGTGTCACAATACACGTCAAAACTCTTGTGAATGTCTGGCACAGTTAATACCGGTGCGGTTGTCAGCTTCTTCTTTAGTTCTTGGAAGCTCTGCTCGCATGCTTCCGTCCATACAAATTTCTTGTCCTTCTTGAGCAACTGTGTTATTGGTTTTGCCACAGTGGAGAATCCTTCAATAAATCTTCTGTAATATCCAGCCATTCCTAGGAAACTCCACACATCTGTAACGTTGGCGGGTGGCTTCCAGTCCAGTATGGCCTTGACTTTTTCTGGGTCTACGGCCACGCCTTCTTGGTTCAGTATATGGCCTAAGAAACCAACTTGTCTTAACCAAAATTCGCACTTGCTAAATTTGGCGTACAACTGATGTTTCCTCAATTCTCCCAAAACAATTCGGAGATGTTCAGCATGCTCTTCTGGTGTCCTTGAGTATACCAGAATATCGTCGATGAACACCACAACAAACTTGTCCATGAATTTCATGAACACCTTGTTCATGAGGTGGACGAAATATGCGGGGGCGTTTGTTAGACCAAAAGGCATCACTGTAAACTCGTATAACCCATATCTGGAAGTGAATGCTGTCTTGGGGATATCTTCCGTCCGTACCTTCAATTGGTGATATCCCGATCTCAAATCAATCTTTGAGAATACCTTGGCTTGTGCGAGCTGGTCAAACAAATCATTTATCCGTGGCATCGGATATTTGTTTTTGATAGTGACCATATTGAGGGCTCGATAGTCTATACACAGTCTCAGTGTCCCATCCTTTTTCTTGGCGAACAACACAGGCGAACCCCATGGTGAGGAGCTGGCTCGAATAAATCCTTTGTCCAATAATTCCTTTATCTGCTTCTTCAACTCCACCAATTCTGAGGGTGCCATTCTATAAGGCTTCTTATAGATGGGGGCGGTGCCAGGTGCTAGTTCGATGCTGAACTCTATCTCTCGGTCTGGTGGTATGCCTGGTAGTTCTTCGGGAAATACGTCAGGAAACTCGCATACCACTGGAACTTTTCTCAGTTCTGCAATGTCCACTTTGTTCAGTTTTGGTTGCTGTGATCATGGCCTTTCTTGAGCGGAAACTCTTATTGTCTTGCCGTGATGGTGAGTGAGAATCACTGTCTGATTGAAACAGTCAATGAATCCTTTGTTGGTGGTCAACCAGTCCATCCCTAAAATGACATCCAGTCCTTTACTCTCCAACACGATGAGATTTGCTTGGAATTGTAGTCCTTTGAACTCAATGACCACTCCTTGGCAGTAACCCTGAGCGATTTTCTTATTTCCGGGGGACTTGATGATCATAGATTTTTCCAAGGGAAGTATCGGAAAACCATGTTGCAAAACAAAACTCTTCGAAACGAACGAATGGGAAGCTCCAGAATCAAACAAAACCGTGGCAGGTACTGTGTTGACAGGGAACGTACCGAGCATGATGTCTGGGGCATTCTGTGCCTCTTCCCTGGTCACATGGTTCAGGTGACCCTTCCTGTGGTTGTTGTTGGGGTTGAAATTGTTGCGCTTGGGGGCTGGATTGTTTCCACCATTGTTTGGCTTGGGTGCCGAGTTCTTTGGCTTTGGGCACTGTTTAGCATAGTGCCCTTCTTGACCACAAGCATAGCAGGTGACCCCTGGACGGTATGTGTACTCCTTATCCCTGGCATGGAACTGTCCGACGGGCCTTGGATCAGTAGTCGTGGATCTCCTTGCTTCTGTCCGTGGAACCTCAGCCTTGCTTCGGTTGTTGCGAGCAAGAGTCGTCTTGTCCCTCTTTCGCTTACGGATATCTTCCAGACTACGGCGCTCATTCTCCAAGGTAATGGCCTTGTCCACCAGAGTTTTAAAGTCCGGAAAGGTGTGTACAATCAGTTGGCATCTTAGTGCTGGTGCTAGGCCGTCCAGGAATTTCTCCATCTTTTTGTTTTCTGTCATGTGCTCGTCGTAGGCATAACGAGACAGCTGGGTAAACTGACCATTGTATTCTGTTACTGACATGCCTCTCTGCTTCAGGTCATCGAACTCTCTCTTCTTGATCTTTAGGATGCTCCTGGGGATGTGTGCCCCACGGAAGCCTTCCTTGAACTCTTCCCAGGTGATGTTGTGTTCACTGGGGTGCATGTGTAGGAAATTTTCCCACCATGCTGCAGCTGCTCCAGTAAGGTAGTGTGGTGCATAAAGCACCTTCTCATGATCTGAACACTGAGCAATGATCAGCTTCCTTTCAATGTCACGAAGCCAATCATCGGCTTCCAGCGGCCTATCGGTGTGAGCAAAAGTTGAGGGGCGAGTCTTCTGTAACTCAGATAACTTGGAATGCTGTTGATAGGGCTCACGGTGGTTTCCCATATTGATGACATGGTTCATCATCTCTTGGTGCTGTTGCTGGCTTTGCTCGAAGAGACGACATACTTGAGACAGGGTTGCTTCGCTGTCTTGTTGACTGGACTGACCCTGAGTGAAATTGTTGCTAGTCTGTGTCCCGTAAACCTCTTCTGGATGATTGGGCATGGAGCGAGTCCACGGGCGAGACATTTTTCCAGTCTGGGGTATTATTTTGCGAAACCCATGACAAAAAAACTGTGTAGCACAAGGAAAACTTTGCAAAGGCAACAATTTAAAAGATCTCAAGGTTTTCAAGGAAAATATAAGCGGTTTCGCATGGAGAAAAGACTGCTTAACACAAATCTTACACGCGAAATACAAACACATGATACAGCACTCAGGATGTGCGTACACATTCCTGACATGTTATTTAGGCTAGCGGACTACTCCGGAAGGCAGCAAACACACCAATACAAACTAGCGTACAGATTAAAACAACACATCAAACAAGCAGGCATAACGCGCGGCTACTCGGTGCTCTCAGTCGGAGATGGTGAAGATTTCCTTTCCCTTGCCGATGGCAAGACTCAGCGGTCCAGGAGAATCCACCTCCACCTCCTCTCTAGCTGGCTCCTGGCGCGTAACGCTGTGCTGCGGTGACGGTGCGGGAGCGACGGGCGGCAGAGCGGGTGCGGCAGGCGGTGCGGCTCTGACTGGAGTAGGAGCGATGACTCGGTCGAACTCTTCAGTGGTAGGCAGACGGCGAGCAGTGGCCAAAACGGCCGGTGCATACGAGGCTGAAGACGAGACGAATGTCAGAGGCGGTGCCGTGTGGAGAAGCTCCTTCCTATTGGCAGGCCCGCTCCGGACTAAGTCCATGCGGGCAGCCACAAGATCGTCTACGAGGTTGTCGAAAGACTCCTCCAGAGCCTTGAGATAACCACAACCATCTCGATGGCTTCATCTCGCTCTCCCCGATGGCAGGCGAATGCATAGTGACTGGTGTAAGGCACATGGCATGGGAGGTAGCGGTAGCGACGAGTCTTCATCGTAGGAAGGATGTCCCGAAGACGAGCTATCGCCTCACGGGCAGCCATCTGCATGGCATGCCTCTCCGTAGGCATGGCCCTTCCCACAAAACGGAAGTGGCGAGCAGCAGAACGTCCTCCCTTGAATTGCACCACAGCTTGGTGCATAGACACGTCGTCGCTGAGCTTGTGCTGATAGAGTGTGAACTCCGGGCGAGCTGCTGGCCCGATCGCGAGCTTGGTGATGGAGACGAGGAGCTTGACAAACCCCTCGGGTACGTTCGTGAACACTCGATTCTCACAGCTGCTGCCAGCCATCTACAAAAGTAGGCAAAAATTCTGAGTAGTCATGTCATAAATTTATGATGACCAACAGAAAATAGCTACAATTGCAAAATGCTGAAAAAGCACAAAAGACGCTAATAACCGATTAGCGATCGCACCTAGTGGCTTCCTACAGTCAGCCTGGCTCTAATACCAAGCTTGTCACGACCGGTTTTTCAATAAAATAATTATTGAGAGACCAATCCCTTTTACGGACCAGTAAGGAAGAATTCCTTCTCACTGGTAGACAATATCTTGGTCACAGAAGAAAAATACCAGGAGTACTAAATATAATACAAGGTTGAGCGGAGACTGCCCAACAATTTATTACATGCACGCCGATAAAACAAGACGGCGGATAGGGTGGCATACTACTAACTCACGATAATAACGGTGGTGGAAATACCACCGCGGAGCGAGTGACATGACTCCTGAAGACTACAGCTCTTCGAGCGTCGGAGTGAGGCTCGAGGAGACTTATTGTGCGTGGCAGAAGCGTATATAATACAAGTGACCAATATCCGGGATCGCACAGGACTGACTGGGACTCCTCTAGGCGTCGGACGCGCTATCAAACTCTTCATCCAAGAGATCGCCTTCGTCAACATCTGGCCAAATCAACAAGCCAGGTGAGTACTATGAAAGTACTCGCAAGACAGTTCGGACAAAAGATATAACAAGTGTAAACATGAAGCATATGAACAATTTATCCAGCGCGTTCAGACATAGAGATAATAAATACTGGGTGCCAAGCGAGGGTCTGAATGACGCCTCGAGCGGAAACTGCAGAATAGTAATACTGTTGCCAAACGAGGGTCTGAATGACTCCTCGAGAGGAAACTGCGAGAATGATAATGCTGGTGCCAAACGAGGGTCTGAATGACTCCTCGAGAGGAAACTGCGAGAATAATAATGCTGGTGCCAAACGAGGGTCTGAAGGACTCCTCGAGAGGAAACTGCGAGAATAATAATAATGCCACAGTCGGACGTCTGAGCGACATCACATAAAGGGCTTATAACAGAAAATAAAAGACGAACATGCCACAGTCGGACGTCTGAGCGACATCACCTAAAGGGCTTATATTTAATGTAAGCAACAAAAACACGCCACATTCGGACGTCTGAGCGACGTCACATAAAGGGCTTATATTGCAGTTCAATAATTTAATAGTTCGGGAACATAAATTATCACAAGTACGAGACGAATAAAAATTTAGTCCATCCACAGGAATAAAAATTAAACTGGATTTACCACTTGAGCTTGTTCACCGGGGACAAGTTTTCCACGCGGATAGATATGGATATACTGATTACACTACTTGATCATGGATACGATGACTTGGAAGGAATTGACTCTGCAGAGTTTGTACTTAACCACAGCCAACGGATTTCAGTAGTCACAGGGACTAGTTCCGTTTACGGTGTTTTGGAAGAAACACGTCTAACCAGTACACACCCAATTCAACATTCCGAAGCCAGGGATCACCCTCAGCAGCGTTCAAGAAAAACCTTGAGACGTGGAGGCTACAACCTCGCGTAGCATGGGATCAAATTTCTATACGCGCGATCTAAGGGGGTGCCCCCCCTCTCGGTCCCAACCGGAAACACCCATGCCCCCTGACCGGATTACTGGCTTTAATCTTGGGCCAAGGTACCATCATCCCAGCCCCTCTGTTTGGTGTGTACACGGAAAGAGGTTACCAACTTACTAAACCGTATCCTGGCAAATGAAACATGTGGTAGCACGGAAGGGGGAAAGAACGATAACGTGACTCCGTCCACGTTAGCGTCAGAAATAGTCGGATGACGCAAGGCTGGTATGCTACAACAGTACCACCTTGCTGCCCTTCATGTCACCACATGATTAGGCCATCTCTCATCAGAGATCATCGCAACTTATGAAACATGCGGGGGAAAAGAACGATAACGTGACTCCGTCCACGTTGACGTCGGAGAAAGTTGGATGACGCAAGGCTGGTATGCTAACACAGTACCACCTTGCTGCCCTTCATGTCACCACATGATTTGGCCATCTCTCATCAGAGATCATCGCAACTTTGGAACATGCGGGTAGTTGCCTTACAAGCAACGAGGTATTTACCGACACTCATATGCCACGCACAAAACTTTCAAGCAAACATGCAAACACCTGTCATATCAAATGTTCAAAACATGCTTGCCTGGTTCGGAGAAGTCGGAGTCTAGCTCGGCGAAGTTCGCGGCTCCGTCACCTCTTCCGGAACCTACGGCAATCACGAAAACGGGCACTAACGTGAAAACCAACGCGTGCACAAAAACTTTTCCAAATAATTTTCAAATAAATCCCATAAAAAACTAGACAAAATTTGAAGGTTGTCAGAAAAAGAATCACTCAAAAATCCCTTTTTATTAAAAAGTTATAAAGGTTTCTGTCCAGGGACTTATCTGTAATGAAACAGAAAAGTTCCAGGGTTTTAACTGAGAAAACAGAAAACGGTTCGATTGGAAATGCACAAGCTCAAGAGGGAAAGCGTATTTGCCCGAAGGCGCCAACAGAAAACGGTTCGAGGGAGAATATAACAGAGGCTGACATGCGGGGTCCACATGTCAGGTTTGAAAAGCTCGCCGGCGCCCAAGACTGCGGTGGACGCCGGCGTCGAACCACGGCGAGTTAGGAGGATCGGAGGGTACCAAGAGCTTCAGCGTGTTCTTCCGCGTCGGTGGGTGGTGGACTCGACCAACGGGGAGCACCACGTCGATGGCGACACTATCTCCGGCGGACGGCGGCTCGGGTGATGGTGGGGAACTCCGGTGGAGGGCTGCAAACTTCGAATTGAAGCGCGGGTCAGAGGGAGGGATGCATAGTGAAGCTACTGGCAAGAGAAGGGAGGCGGAGGTGCACACACGCGGGCGAATCGAGCTGGATCCCGTGGCGGGTCGCGGTGGCCGGAGTCGAGGAAGGAGACCTCCTCGGGGCTCTTCCTGTGGCTAGGCGTGCTCTAGGTGGAGTGCAGGGATGGTGGGTGCTCGAGTTGAAGCTCGGGGCCTCTATTTATAGGCGGATCGACGGGGTGGCCGTGAACGGAGAATCTCCGGCGAGCGATTACGGCGATGCAGTGGATTGGCAGGAGGTTTGAGTGGCCAGGCAGCATCAGTGGAGGTTACTGGTGTCATTCCACAGCTAAACGGAGTTGGTCTTGGCGTAATGGTGTCGGTCCACGGTGAGATGGCCGCACGGGCTCGACGGCGGTAGAGAGCGCGCTCCGCGCCCTGCGGTTCACGACGAGAGCGGCAGCGCGTTCGGGGGAGTGGAAGGCCACGCGGCGAGCTCCGGTGGCTTGGGCGGCGCTGGGTGGCGCCGTCAGCGCCGTGCCTCCCGCTGGAGGCCGCAAAGCCGCCGCTGGCGTCGGTCACGGGGCGACGCACCTTCTCCTGCTCGTCGCCGACGTCTGCAAGGTGCCAGGCGTTCGTGCGATGCAGGAACAAGGGGGAGGGGACGAGGAGCAAGGCGACACAGTGGCACTGGTGAGATCGACGTCGGATTCTGAAGAAAACGACAGTGCACTGCAATGTTCTCTGAACTTAACTGAAACTTGACACTGACAATGCACTGCAGGTGTTCGACAGAAAGATTTGGCTATGAGATAAATTTTTCTGGGGCTGTAACTTGGTGAGGTGACCACTCAATGCACCCAGAGGCTGCCTGATTTTACTTGGAATTTTTGGAGAAGGATTTGAATGAATTTCACCAAATTTGACAAATCTGGTCCAAACTTGCAGCAAGTGTAGTTTGAAAAATTTGAACTGAAGACCAGTGGATCTTCATGGATCTTGGTTGAGGGTTCAAAGGACTAGGGAGGAGAGTTGGTTTGGGGGCAAAAATCAAAACAGAAAGTAGAGTTCCTTTGTAAATCACCAATGGATAGAATAGAAGACAGAAATTTATTTGAATAAGATTTAAATGGAAAATAAACATAGGGGAGGTTCAACTTGCTGGATTTGGTGCAAAACATGATCCAAAGGAGAGCATTTGCACTAAGGCCATGGCAAGGGAGAAATGTTGAAAGTGGTAAAGGGTTATTCCAAAGGCCATAGTGCAAATTTCAAAGAGATCTTCAAAAGGTATTTTTCCCAAGTGAAAAGCATTTTGTCTTGAGTCCAAATGAATAGTAAGAACCTCCAAGACCAAAAACAGATCTTGGGTGAATCCAAATAAAACTCTTTGCCATAAAAAAATATTTGGAAGGGAGAGTTCTTTTGAAGAAAAATTTAAATCACCTCCCTCAAGTCAAATAAAATCTTTTGAAAAATCCAAATAAAAACTTGGGTGTCACAATTGCTTACTGTATACATCAAAGATGTCATCTGCTTAGTTTCGACATGCTTTGTGCCAATGCCATATGTTTAGTTTCTTTATCGTATATGTGAATCATGCAATGCCATCTTGTTTAGCCAGGTATCATATATGTGAATTTTGCAATGCCACCCTAGTTATCCAGTCATCTTATATGTGAATTATATCATGACATCATTTTTTTATTACGTGTTAAATTTGTCAACAATTTTAGTACATTCAATTACTCTTCCTGTGCATCAGCCATTCGGCACGGTCATGGAAAAATCTGGAGTGGAAACAAGGTCTTCAGAGCAGACAATGCTATCTGACGAAGCGCATGTCTTGCTGGTTACAGATAGCTCCTCAGAGGAGGATTCAGAGACAGATGACCAGTCCTATTCCCCCCGAGGTGCATGCTCTAACTTGGCAGGGTTATGTTGCTCATATCGTGCGTATGGTATCTTGCATTGCTATGTCATTTGCTTAGTTTAGACATGATTTGTGTCAATGCCACCTGTTTAGTGTCTAATTACCATATATGTGAATTATGCAATGCCATCTTGTTGCAAGACATTATATATGTGAATTATGCAATGCTATCTTGTTGCAAGGCATTATATATGTGAATTATGCAATGCCATGCTGTTTAGCCAAGCGTCATGTATGTGAATTATATCATGTTGTCCTTTTTTTGTATTTCTCATTGCTTTTGTCGACAATGTTTGTATATTCAACTGCACTTCCTGTGCATCAGCCATTTGAATTGGTGATGGAGAAATCTGGAGTGAAAACAAGGTATTCAGAGCAGACAATGCTACCTGCTGAAGCAGATATCTTGCTGGTTACAGATAGCTCTTAAGACGAGGATTCAGACGCAGATGACCAGTCCTATTATCCCCCTGAGGTGTATGCTCAAACTTGGCAGGGTTATATTACTCATATCATGCATATGTTGTATTGCAATGCTTAGTTTTTACATCATATACACGATATTGAATGCCATCTCCTTAGTTGATACATCATATATGGGACTGCCCTCTGCTCACTTCTTTAGTATATAAATCATATATTTGAATTATATCATGCCATGATGTTTACATAGACAGCATGTATCTGAATTATGGCATGCCAACCCATTTTCTAAAGACATAATATAGTTATACCATGTCATCCTATTTACATAGTCATCATATTTTGAATTATGTCATTCTATCCGTGAATTATATCATGCCATCATGTTTCCATCGACGGCATGTTTGTGATTTATGGCATGCCAACCACTTTAATAGACACATCGTATAGTTATATCATGTCATCTTGTTTACATAGTCATCATATTTTGAAGTATGTCATTCTATCCTGTTTAGTTAGCCATCATACATGTGAAATTGTGTCATGCTATCCTGTTTAATTAGCCATCATACATTTGAAATTATGTCCTGCTATTCTGTTTGGTTAGACAACATAAATGTGAATTATTTCATGCCCTGTTTTCTTCCCTACTATCCATTGCACCTGTCTATCTTACAATGTCTGTACATTCAATTACTTTTCTTGTTTATCAGCCATTTCAATTGGAGGGGGTGATGGCAGTATCTGTGGGAGTAAAAACACGGTCTTCAGAAAAGATCGTGCTACCTGTCGATGGAGATAGAACCACGGTTGTACTTGCCCAAGAACCAGCCCCACCACACATAACCCAGACTCACGCAGATTGTACCCCTACCCAGTTGGACAGAGAACCAGCTACACCCCTTCTAACCCCAACCCCAGCAGATAGTAACCCAGTTCCCGTTGACACAGCACCATCTCCACCACAGAGCACCCAAACACGATCAGTTAGTAAGGCAACTGTAGTGCCCAAAGCACGAGGACCACCACTCCGAACCCCAAGTCAACGCTTAAAGCAGAAGAAGAATTGTTCTCAGGTCAGGTTCCGTAGCTATGGTTCATACTACTTTGCTCTTGCATCACTGTATTTACTCATACCAACTAATTTCAAATTTGAAGGATGCAATTGAAACTCCAATGGCGCAACAGGTATGTTTTAAACCTGTTTCTTTAACGTGTTTGCTGTTGTAACTTGCTCTATGTTGATTTCAGTTTTGATTGAACAAACAGTTATGTTCTCATGCCATGCACATTACAAGTGTTGTTATTGCTGTGTAGTTTCCCACACTTATATTCTGTCTATGCTGCTTTGTCTTAAATAGATATGATTCGAACTGTATCTATCTTGATTTGGCAACATAAACTAGAATGATATAGACCATACAGTGACCATACTACATAGATATATGTTTGTTTCATGCTGTTATCCTGTCGACCTTACTACTGAACTGGTTCACCAAAATGAGTTTCATATACTACAATGTAAACCTGTGATGTGTTTGTTTGTTTCTCTTTTAGAACGCGGATAAAATATTGGAGAAGAGTACCCCGTTATGCAATGGTAAAGGAAGTAATGCAGATAAGGTTCAAGATAGTGAGACACCCCGTTGTTCTCCAAGAAAGCTGAAAAAAAACTATATGGAAGACACTGAGACAACCCCAAAGTCATGTCTTGATGTAGTGTTCGAGTTACTGGCTACTACTGCTGGCCCCAGCTCTTCGAACTCGCTGCCTGAATCAGTTCGGCTTCTTGAGTCTCAACTTCAAGTTGAAAGACATCGATCAGATGTTATGCGACAGGAAGCCGAAGGACTGAGGAAGTCCCTGCAGAATTCAGATGCATACTTTCTGGTGCAACAGCAAGTGCTGGAGGATTTAAGCGCCAAACAAGAGAAAGTTAATAAGCTTGTTAATCATCTTGCCAGCATTATGGGTACCCTGGATATTGTTTCTTGAGCTCTTCTGAATTGGTTTCAGTTCTGGACTTGTTTTGCTGTGGCGTTTATATGCTGCTTTGTTCCCTATATTTGCACTTGTGGCGAACTTTGATGCCCAGTGGATGTAATATGTGTAATAGCCGTGATAGCCTAGCGTAAGTTGCTTGCTTATTTATTTCCTTATTTTCTTGTTTATTTGTTTTCTTGTAATCGGTGCAGTTCTTTTTCCGCGGTTTGCTAGTGGCCGCAATAACCTATCTTTTAAAATAGGCCACATTAACAATGGGCTACATATTTACTGTAGTTAACATGGGCCTCCTACAGGCCGTAGAAACAATGGGCCTTCTAAGGGCCGTAGAAACAATGGGCCTTCTATGGGGCGTAGACACAATGGGCCTTCTACGGGCCGTATCATCAATGGGCCTTCTACGGGCTGTGTGATCGGTTGGCCAAACATGGGCCAATAACAGACCACATTATGGTCGTAAATAGGCCGACCATAACGGGCCGTTGTTAATGCCGTATTTGATGACGCTATGAAAATGGCCCAACGTATTAACGGGCCACAAACGGGCTGAGTGTAACCACGGGCTGTATTTGGCCCACAAGCAGAAAATGACAGTAACGGGCCGAAAGTAAACGAATGCTGAAAATGAGCCCAATAATAAATGGGCCCTGAGAAGGCCGAAAGATAACATGGGCTGGAAACGGCCCAATGGAATAATGGGCCGTTAATGGGTATAAAGTGATACACTGTTCATTACAGCCAGTTTTACCACGGGCCGTTAATGGACCGAGGGTTACTAAGGGCCTCATATGGGCCAAAAGACGTCATGGGCCATACATGGGCCGGAAGTTAAAACGGGCAGGAATTATATTGGACGGCCCAGATGACACTACTGGGCCTAATTCGAATAGGCCGTAAACGGGCCCTGGGTTAGCGGGCTGTAAATGGGCTATATGCGAACAGGCCGTTAACAGGCTTGCCGTGGGTCGGCCCGCCACCTTTTGACCAAGTCAAACGGGCCGGCCTTTTCACAGGAATGGGCCTCTGTTGGGCCGTGCCACGTGTCGACGTATCATAGGCGCTTTAGGTCCAATGAGTGGATGACATCTGTCCCAACGGTGAGCCGACACGTGTTTCCTCCAGCCAATGATGGATTTACACATGGAAAATCCCCATTGGTCGGGGCTGTTAACGGGTTATCGGATCCAAAACCGGACCCGATAGCTTAACAGCATTCCGTTACGGTGGATGCCACGTGTCGGTCACCCTTGATGAAAGCACTTCTGTGACGCGCGATTTATCGTCATGGAACTGGACACTTCCGTGATGATAATTTTGGTAATGTCATGGATCACTTCTACGACAGCACAGGTATGACTATCTTGATTCTGTCATAAATTTGTCATGGATGTACATGCATGAAAGAAAACGTGACCTACTGTGACAAACACGTATCATCACGGAAGTGTATTTTTTTATAGTGAATACTGCCGCACTTCAAAACTAGAACCGTCAATAAATTTTGAGCTTGCATCTCGTCACATTCCAAATTACTACCATGCTATATTTAATTGCAAACATGTTCACTCCGATCACAACCTAAATGGTTTCACACTTAGGAGGGTATTAGTACTCGGTTATAAATACTACTATGCCAAGATGACTGCATATTCCTCCTCAACTCCTGATCCACAAAAAACAATCAACTCATTCAGCATCGTTCCCTTGCGTCTGCGATGGCCAGCGTGAGTTCTGGGTCGAGAGATTTCCACCAGGGAGAAGCGAGCATGGAAGCGGAAGCACGAGAGATGTCCCGCCTCGCCGCAAAAGCAGCGAGAATGTCCAGCCGCGCGGCAGTAGCAGCACAGAGGTCCCGCCGTGCCGCCGAAGCAACACAGAGGTCCCGCCATGCTGTCGATGTAGCAGACTGGTCCAGCCGCACCGTGGAAGCAGCAGAGATGTCCCACCGCGACGTGACGACCTGGGAAAATTTCTTCCGGGCACGCGAGGACTCTTACAGGCGCATGCATGCGATCGTCCATAGCCAGATGGATCAGATCTACGGCTGGGCGAGGTTGCAGGACGAGGCTACCGGCGTCATCTGACAACTAGGGGAGGGCAATGCGAAGCTCCGGGCCGAGCGCGACCTGCTGCGGCAAATATCGCCGGAAGGGCGAAGCAGGCAGAGGAGACCGCTACCTTGTTGCAGAGGACATGCGTCATCGTCAAGAAACTTATGGACGAGAATGCCATGCTCCGCATCGAGCGCAAAAGGCTGATGGAGGAATCCGTGGATGCTGCCAAGCATCGTATTAAGGACATGAAACTGATGAAAGAGATCATCGCCGCTTGCCACGAGAACTAGTCTCCGCGACCTGCAGCGCATAAAGAAAGTAGATATCAGCGAGCCAGATCGTTGTATGTGTCTTCCTTCTTCTTTTGCCCTTGTGTATTTCGGTCGTAGCCGCATGTGGCTTTTTTAATTATCTTCCTAATTATGTAAGACAATTATTATCCACTGTCCTCGTCCTATATATTCATCAGTCTTGCTATAAGTCGCAGTAGATGCTATATAGGTCCGTCGGATCTTACATCAAGATCCGTGCAAAATTATCTTTTCAGATTTTCTTTTTTCTCTCTTAAATCTTAGTCGAGTGAGACATAGCCAAGCCATTAAACAGGGGCTCGGGCACCATTAATGGAGACCTTGGGAGAGAGGTGGGCGGCAGATGGAGGTCAAAGGGCTCTCCTCCTGATAAGCACGCGCAGGGGTCTGATCGCACGCCTCCCGTACTCAAATAGCTACCCTGCACGGCGCCTCCTAGCTAATAAAAAAAGAGGACGCGTGGCGGCACGTAAATGGTAAGTAGAACGCCCACGGTTTCAATAATACTTGTGTTTCCGATTGTAACGTGACAGCACTTGTTCCAAAATGACTTTGCTGATTGTTAATGTGTGCGCCTTAACAAATCGGACATCAAAATTACCACAACATGTTGGTGCCATGTCATGACACCAAGCCAAGTTTCATGATTTTCATGCGTATTTTGGATTTACAGGAATTAAAAAACCAAGTTTCTCAATGTTTCCGGCCAAGCCACGACGCCCAGATGTTTGAATTTCACTCCCATTTCTTTCATGGGACCTAGAAATTTACCCGAGGACACACATGTGATTTTTCAACCAACTTTGGTGCACTGGAGCATGCGCTTGTAGTTCAAATTTGAATTATGCACATTAAATGACCAGAAACTCAATTAATGTATAAAAAGTCCAAACGAACCCAGAATAATTCCAATATTTAACACGGCACTCATATAGTTCTATGTTGCCTCTATAAAGAAAATCAAGGGGGGCTGCGTATATCGTTTCGCACACAAAGGTGACATGTTCCCTCTTAGAACCACGAGCCTTCTTGAGAGAAGCTCCGGTTTTCAAGAAGCTTATACCAAAACTTGTTCCAACTCGGCCAATTTTTTTACCACAGCATGTTAGTACCATGACATGACACCATGCCAAGTTTCATGATTTTCAGGCGTGTTTCGGATTTACAAGAATTTTAAAACCAAGTTTCTCAATGTTCTCGGCCGAGCCACGACGCCCAGATGTTTGAATTTTATTCTCATTTCTTGCATGGGACCTAGAAATTCACTCGAGGACACACACATGTGATTTTTCAACCAACTTTGGTGCACTGGAGCATGTGCTTGTAGTTTAAATTTGAATTATGCACATTAAATGACCAGAAACTCAATTAATGTATAAAAAAGGCCAAACGAACCCGGAATAATTCCAAAATTCAACAGGACACTGATATAGTTATATGTTGCCTCTGTAAAGAAAATCAAGGGGCCAGCGTATATCGTTTCGCACACAAAGGTGACACGTTCCCTCTCCGAACCACAAGCCTTCTTGAGAGAAGCTCCGGTTTGCAAGAAGCTTATATCAAAACTTGTTCCTATTCGGCCAAAAAAATTACCACAGCGTGGTAGTACCGTGACATGACACCATGCCAAGTTTCATGATTTTCAGGCGTGTTTTGGATTTACAAGAATTTTAAAACCAAGTTTCTCAATGTTCTCGGCAGAGCCACGATGCCTAGATGTTTGAATTTCATTCCCATTTCTTGCATGGGACCTAGAAATTCACCTGAGGACACACATGTGATTTTTCAACCAACTTTGGTGCACGGAAGCATGTGCTTGTAGGTCAAATTTGAATTATGCACATTAAATGACCAAAAACTCAATTAATGTATAAAACAGGCCAAACAAACCAGGAATAATTCCAAAATTTAACAGGGCACTCTTGTAGTTCTATGTTGCCTCTGTAAAGAAACTCAAGGGGGCAACGCATATCGTTTCACACTCAAAGGTGACATGTTCCCTCTCAGAACCACGATCCTTCTTGAGAGAAGCTCCGGTTTGCAAGAATCTTATACCAAAACTTGTTCCAATTCGGCCCAATTTTTTACCACAACATGTTAGTGCCATGACATGACACCATGCCAAGTTTCATGATTTCCAGGCGAGTTTTGGATTAACAGGAATTTAAAAACCATGTTTCTCGATGTTCTCGGCCGAGTCACGACACCCAGATGTTTGAATTTCATTCCCATTTCTTGCATGGGACCTAGAAATTCACCCAAGGATACACATGTGATTTTTCAACACACTTTGGTGCACCGGAGCATGTGCTTGTAGTTCAAATTTGAATTATGCACACTAAATGTCCAGAAACTCAATTAATGTATAAAAAGGCCAAACGAACCCGGAATAATTCCAAAATTTAACAGGGCACTCATATAGTTCTATGTTGCCTCTGTAAAGAATATCAGGGGGAGGCAGCGTATATCGTTTCGCACACAAAGGTGACACGTTCCCTCTCGGAACCACGAGGCTTGTTAAGAGAACCTCTGGTTTTGCAAGAAGCTTATACCAAAACTTGTCCCAATTTAGCTAAAAATTATACATATGAAAACAGGGTTTAGATTATCCCGAACATCTCGCCACCTAGACCAATGTACTCTGATTTGAATTCAACATAAAATGGATACCAATATTTGAATTGGAGATTGTATGGTACATGTAGTTCATAGTGTAATTTGATTACTGCTATATGCATGTTTTTTGTTATCAAGATAATATTAAAATGATGGTATAACTTGACAACAATCGTATTCAAATAAGGAAAATTGATTCAAATTTAGTCCATATGGTAGACGACAATATATATGTTCATAGGGTGGAGTAAAATTTTCATATATGATGGAAGATCAAAATGTAGGACTACATCCATTATAAACCGCAAGGTCACCTAACGATATATTCGAATTCAACATAACGTGGATCCAAAAATTGAAATTCGAGATCCTGGCATTTGTAATCATATAAAAAGGGACATGACTCTTTCTTGTTGTGGGAATTGATTTGTTTTTTGTTGTTGTTGAGGGAAGTGCGAATTGATTTGGTACTGTACAGGGTAATCTTGTTCTCCCGATTTTTTTACATTTTTCTTGTAGTTTTTTCAACGGCATTTATAGCAATATAGTAAAAGGGGACATGACTCTATTGTGTCTTGTATGAATTGTTTTTTTGTACACGTTAAGTTTGTTCTGCCGAACATGGAATCCGCGCCTTGTTATCCCAAAAATTTCAAGCTCGAGTATCTTTTGTCTCATCTACTGTGAAACTCCCGCCTCTTCAACCCGCGCTGCACCTTGTTATCTCGAAATTTCAGCGCGCGGGAAAACTCCCTCCGCATCCGAAATCGGTCCCGCAGCCCAGACACGCGAAATCCCCCTTCTACCCCTCAGTCGGAAATGCCGGCTCGGCGTCGTGTGGTCAAAACCGGTGGGGGTACGCTGGTAACTTACCCTACATTTCGGACAAGCGCGTCCCTAAGCCATGGCTCCCCCTACCTTCCCCTTCGTCCCCCCATTCGTACACCGAGGCCGCCAGAACCTGTGAAACCCCACGCTCCTCCATCGGCCTCCCGACCGCCGCCTAGCCGGAGACTCTTCCCCGACGATGTCGTCCACCGCGACAGCTCGCCGTCCCTCATCCACCGCATCGGATGAGGATCCGTCGTCGATCTCGTCGTCCCGCTGGATCAGCCGCCCCGTCCTCCACCTCCAAGGAGCTGCCCCGATGTTCACCTTGTCTATCGCGCCACCTCCATCCCCACAGCGCCGTCTTGACCTGCCCCACCGAAACCGCAGCACCCTCACCAATTCCTCCGATGATGCCGAGGCCTACTCGGCGCCACCAAGGAGGTTCTGCACTCATCGCTGCATTTTATCTTTTATTCGATCTCACGGGGCTGCCGGTGCTCGATACCGAGCAGCCATGGCGGGTCTCCATCGACGGCGCCGTCGTCGGCCACTTCATCCATGGTGTCTCTCCCCCATGTCATTGCTTCCTCGGCGGCGACTTCCACACCGGCACTAGCTGTAGCTGCTCCGGCTCTCGCTTGCGCGGCTGCTGCTACTGCTGCTCCGGCTCTCGCTCGTGTTGTGGCTCTGTTCTTGCTATCGGTCGCGCTGCTGCACTGCTCTTGCTTTCACTCGTGCTGCTGCTCTGCTATAGTTGTCGGTCGCGCTGCTGCTCCGCTCTTGCTCTCGTTCATGCTACTGCTCTGCTCTTGCTCTCGCTCGCGCTGCTGCTGCTGCACGACCTCCGGCAGCTACAGGAGTTGCTGCTTTAGCACTCGCTCGTGGTGCTGCTGCACGACTTGCTCTCTACTAGTGCGTTCCCTGCTCGAGCCTGCTGATTTAGATCACCGCTTCTCTGCTACTAGTGCTCGAACGCCCTAAACATCTATTGCAATGCTCTGCTACTAGTTCAATTAGTTTCGACAGTAAAATTCAGTTTTGACTGTAAAGTTTAGTTTCTTAAGTTAAGTTCAGAGTGAACAGTATTTACAGCATTTGTCGGAGCGGCCGTGGCACGGCTGATGCGTTTTACATCTAGCACTTTTTGGTGATGTATTTTACATCATCTATTGAAGATGATATTAGAGTCCCACTTCATATTAACGTTGTATGTCTTGTCCCGTTTCAGCCTCGCCGCCGTACACCTCACCAGAGCTGCTCCAACAACAGAACCGTCCATCACAGCGGAGCAGTACCCTCGGTGCCATTTCCAGAGGCCTCAGATCTTCTTCCCCGCCTCCGACAGTCACACCAGCATCACTATCCTCCACGTCCAACCCAATGATGCTGAGGTTGACAAGGCTATGCCAAAGAGGTTGTACACTCGTCGCATCACTTTGTTACTCTGCATTCATGTCGATCCCTTAGGGATCCTTTGCGATGGAACTACTATGGTACAACTATTCGTGCATTTGGTTAGAAGGAGTGGAGAAAAGCAAAACTTCAGGATTTTTTTTCCTTTGGTGTCGCTTTCAAAGAAAAAACGTAGGAATTTTAATATCCACTTGGACGTCCTTTTCAAATTAATATGCATGAAGAACAGGACTAATTACATTACTGGCATAATAAGATTCATCTTTTTTTTCATTTTCACATGGTTTGACTTTAATTTGACCATGTTTCTCCATTCCTATGTTCTTCCAATTCATGTGAACCAAACACCCAGGTTGACGAAAATCCTATGTTTCCAAATGCTTTGTTTTGTACGTGCATTCCTATCATATTACTGTGTTTTTCATGTCCCTGCGTTTATAGAATCCTCCAATTCTAAGGAGCCCTTATAGATTTACTTCATTTTCAGATAGGCGTCAAAGAAAACTATGCGTGTTATGTCCTGCTCCTGTCGTGTCGTCATCCACCCCACCTGAGGTGCACCAACGACAGAAGCGTTCACTGCAGTAGAGATCCCCCCTGTAGACTTTCTTTCGCCGCCTCAGATCATCTTCCCCGTTGCCGGCAGCCACGCCAACTGCATCACCATCATCAACTGAGCAGATGAACATGAGGACTACACAGTTCTGGAAGAGAGGTCGCACTCTTTCGTGTTTGCTTACGTTATACATCGGTTATTATTACCTGCTACTTTATCATTCAAACTTGAGTTTTAAAATGCCTGTGGGGCACATATTGACGCACCTACGAATAGTATCTGTCTACTATCTGGTTCATCTGGGGTCTTCTATGTGGTTCATGTTGGGTGGGCAACAAACAGTAGATGATCCATTGTCTATCTTTTTAAACTGAAGCTATAATCTGCCTGCTATCATTAGTTTTGGATCTATCCAGTCGGTTGCTACCATCAATCTTGATTTCTGCATGCACCCCTTAGGCCTTACATAATCTAACTATGTTTTTTTATTATGCATGTCAGTTATTGTACACAATCGTACTAAACATGTAGAGAAAAAAGAGAAGACCGTTGCATGGGAATATAATGTCATGCAGACGCCGCTCCATGGTGGGCGAAGTGCCCCCCCTCCCGCCATTCCAGATTGTATACCAGAGGAAGATAACTGTTCAGATGGGGATTCAGAGGGAGTCGACCACTCCTATTTACCACCTGAGGTGTTTGCTCTAACCTGGCATGCTGATGTTGGTCATATCATGCATATGGCGCCTTGCATTGCTTACATTATACATCTTATATGTCATCAGCTTAGTTTATATTTGCTTTGTTTGAATGCCACCTGTTTGGATTCTATATCATACTCCCACCGTTCCAAAATATTTGTCTTTTTAGAGATTCCAACAAGTGACTACATACGGAGCAAAATGAGTGAATCTACACTCTAAAATATGTCTATATACATCCGCATGTGGTAGTCCATTTGAAATCTCTAAAAAGACAAATATTTAGGAACGGAGGGAGTATATGGGAATTATGCAATGCCATCTTCTTTAGCCACGCATCATATATGTGAATCATGCAATGCCATCCTATTTAGCCAGTCATCGTATATGTGAATTGTATCGTGCCATATTTTTTTCATAATGTATTCCATTTGTCAACAATGTTTATAAATTCATCTACTATTCATGTGCATCAGCCATTTGAGTCGGTCATGGGAAAATCTGGAGTGAAAACAAGGTCTTCTGAGCAGCCAGTGCTACCTGTCGATGCAGATTTCTTGCTGGTTACAAATAGCTCCTCGGAGGAGGATTCAAAGACAGATGACCAGTCGTATCCCCCCCAAGGTGCATGCTCTAACTTGGCAGGGTTATATTGCTCATATCATGCATATGGTGTCTTTCACTGCCATGCCATCCGCTTAGATTAGCCATGCTTTGTGTGAATGCCTCCTGTTTGATTTCTATATCAGATATGTGAATTATGCAATGCCATGTTTTTCAGCCAGTTTTCATATATGTGAATTATGCACTGCCATGTAGCCAGGCATCATATATGTGAATTATCTCATACCATCCTTTTTTTCACAAGGTATTCCATTTGTCGACAATCTGTGTATATTGAACTACTCTTCATGTGTATCAGTCATTTGAGCCGGTTATGGAAAAAATCAGGAGTGAAAACAAGGTCTTCAGAGGAGGCAATGGTTCCTGTTGAAGCATATATCTTGATGGTTACAGGTAGCTCCTCAGAGGAGGATTTAGAGACAGATGACCAGTCCTATACCCCACCTGGGGTGTATGCTCTAAGTTGCAACGTTTATATTTCACATATCATGTATATGGTGTCTTGCATTGCTTAGTTTAGACAACATATGCACAATATTGAATTCCATCTACTTAGTTTAGAGATCATACATGCGAGTGCCAGCTGCTTAGTATATGAATCAATTAGGTCAATTATACCATGCCATCCTGTATACTTAGACAACATGTATGTGAATAATTTCATCCCAGCCTATTTTAGAAAGACATCATATAGTTTTGTCATGTCATCCTGTTTAGATACTCATCATATGTTGAATTGTGCCATGATATCCTGTTAAGTTATCCATCATATTTCTAAAACTGTGTCATGCTATCCTGTTTAGTTAGGCATCATATATGTGAAATTGTGTCATGCTGTCATGTTTGGTTAGACAACATATATGTGAATTGCAACATCTTTCTATCATACAATGTCTGTACGTTCAATTTCTTTTCTTGTTTATCAGCCATTTGAATTGGAGGGGGTGATGGCAGTATCTAAGGAAGCAAAAACCCGTTCTTCACAAAAGACAGTGCTACCGTCGATGCAGATAGAACCATGGTTGTACTGGCCCACGAACTAGCCCCACCACAAATAAGCCAGACTCTTCCAGATTGCACACTTACACCGTTGGACAGAGAACCAGCTACAACCCATCTAACCCCAACCCCAGCGGATAGTAACCCACTTCTAGTTGACAAAGCACCATGTCCACCACAGAGTACCCCCACACGAGCAGTTTGTAAAGCATCTGCAGCGCCCAAAGCATGAAGACCACCACAGCGAACCCAAACTCCACGTTTAAAGCAGAAGAGCAACTGTTCTCAGGCCAGATTCCGTAGCTACGGTCCATACTCCTTTTCTGTTGCATCACTGTATTTACACATACCAACTACTTTCGAATTTGAAGGATCCAATTGAAACTCCAATGGCGCAACATGTATGTTTTAAACCTATTTCTTTAACTGGATTGCTGTTCTAACTTCTTGCTCTATGTTGATTTCAGTTTCAGTTGTATAAACAGTTATGTTCTCATGTGATGCACATTACAAGTGTTGCCAATGTTGTGTAGTTTCTCACACTTATATTCTATCTATGCTGCTGTGTCTTAAAAATATATGAGTTGAACTGTGTCTCTATCTTGATTTGGCAACATAAACTAGAATGATATGGACAATACAGTGACCATAGTACATAGGTATATGTTTGTTTCATGCTGTTATCCTGTCCACCTTACTACTGAACTGGTTTACCAAAATGAGTTTCGTATACTACATGCTAAACCTGTGATGTGTCTGCTTGTTCCAATTGTAGTATGCGAACAGAATATTGGAGAAGAGCACCCCACTATGCAATGGTAGAGAAAGTAATGCAGATAAGGTTCAAGATAGTGAGACAACCCTGTTGGTCTCCAAGAAAGGTGATAAAAACGATCTTGTAGACAGTGAGAAAACCCCACGGTCCTGCGTTGATGTAGTGTTCGAGTTACTGGCCAGTACCGCTGGCACAAGATCTTCGAACTTGCTGCCTGAATCACTTCGGCCTCTTCAGTCTAAGCTACAAGCTGAAAGGCATCAGTCAGTTGTGCTGCGGCAAGAAGCCGAAGGACTGAGGAAGTCCCTGCAGAATTCAGATGCATACTTTCTTGTGCAACAGCAAGCGCAGGAGGATTTAAGCGCCAAACAAGAGAAAGTTAATAAGCTTGCTAAGCATCTTGCCAGCATTATGGGTACTGATAATCCCCAAGTGCAGGGAATCATCGTAGAAATTCCCAATGGTGGAAATGATAAGTATGGAGTGTCGAACCCACAAGCAGCTAAATGTAAGATCAATAATCTCTCAAGTACTATCTGCCACTGATACGACTCTACGTACACCGAACGTTTGCTTCCAACTAGAAACGAGAAATAAAACTATGTTGTGGGTATGAACAGGATAACTTTTCATGATATCGGAGAGGTAGAACATAAAAGTAGGTGTTGTTATCATAAAGTTAGAATATATTTCTAAATATTATAAATCGCGAGTGTGGAATAATGATGGGTCGGTGTGTGGAATTATCTTAGGCAATCGTTAACAAGACCGGTAATCACTATTGCAATTTCATATGAGGGAGAGGCATAAGCTAACATACTTTCTCTTCTTGGATCATATGCACTTATGATAGGAACTCTAGCAAGCATCCGCAACAACTAAAGATCATTAAGGTAAAACCCAACTATAGCATTAAAGCATCAAGTCCCCTTTATCCCATACGCAACAACCCCCTTACTCGGGTTTATGCTTCTGTCACTCAAGAAACCCACTATAAGCGAATCATAAATGTATTGCAACACCCTACAGCGGGAATCCCTCATGCTTGCGCGACACGGAGGGCACAATAGGACAGCACCAAAATAAAACATACAACTCATACCAATCTTTATCATCAATCAACCCAAAGACAAAGGATATCTACTCAAAACATCATAGGATGGCAACACATCATTGGATCATAATATGTGGCATAAAGCACCATGTTCAAGTAGGGAATACAGTGGGGTGCCGGAGACTGGACCGCGTACAAGAGATGAGGATGGTGATGATGGTGGTGATGTTGATGAAGACGATCACCGCGGCGATGATTCCCCTCCCGATGGCACTCCGGCGCCACCAAGAGAGAGGAGGAGAGGTTCTCCCCCTTGTGCTTCCTCCTCCATGGCCTCCCCCCTAGATGGGGAGAGGTTCTCCCTCTGGTCCTTGGCGTTCATGGCGATGATGGCCCCTCCGGGATCCTCCTCCATGGCCTCCAGTGATGATGGCCCCCTCCGGCAGGGTGCCAGAGAGGGCCTATATTGATTTCTCATGGCTACACACGCTTGCGGCGGCGGAACTTCCGATCTAGGTTATTTTCTGGGGGTTTCTGTATTTATAGGAATTTTTGGCGTCGGTTTCACGTCAGGGGGGTCTCCGAGTCGTCCACGAGATAGGGGCCCACGCCCAGGGGGGTGGGTGCGCCCCCCACCCTCGTGGACAACCCGGGACTCTTCTGGCCCAACTCTTTTACTCCGGGGGCTTCTTTTGGTCCATAAAAAATCATCAAAAATTGGCACGTCAATTGGACTCCATTTGGTATTCCTTTTCTGTGATACTCAAAAACAAGGAAAAAACATAAACTGGCACTGGGCTCTAGGTTAATAGGTTAGTCCCAAAAATCATATAAAATATCACATAAGTGCATATAAAACATCTAAGATGGATAATATAATAGCATGAATACTTCATAAATTATAGATACATTGGAGACGTATCAGGTACCCAGGATATTGTTTATTGAGCTCTTTTGAAGTGGTTTCAGTTCTGGACTTGTTTTGTTGCGGCATTTATTTGCACTGGTCGCCAACTTTGACAACCAGTGTATGTGATATGCTGCTTTGTTCCCTATATTTGCACTGGTGGTGAACTTTGATGCCCAGTGGATGTAATATGTGTAATAGCCGCGATAGCCTAGCGTAAGTTGCTTGCTTATTTTTTTCCTTGTTGTCTTGTTTATTTGTTTGCTTGTAGTCAGTGCAGTTCTTTTCCCGCGGTTTGCTGGTGGCCGCAATAACCTATTCTTTAAAACTAGGGCACAATAACCATGGGCTACATATTTACTGTAGTTACCATGGGCCTCCTACGGGCTGTAGAAACAATGGGCCTTCTAAGGGCCATAGAAACAATGGGCCTTCCACGAGCCGTAGCATCAATGGGCCTTATACGGGCCGTATGATCGATCGACCAAACATGGGCTAATAACAGACCGCATTATGGGCCGTAAACGGGCTAGAGTTGGAATAATGGGCCGTTAATGGGTATAAAGCGGTACACTGTTCATTACGGGCCAGATTCACCACGGGTCGTTAATGGGCCAAGAGTTACAAAGGGCCTCATATGGGCCGAAAGACATCATGGGCCGTACAAGGGCCGGCAGTTACAAAGGGCTGGAATCGTATTGGATGGCCCAGATGAAGCTACTGGGCTTAATTCCGATAGGCTGTAACGGGCCGTGAGTTAGCGGGCCGTAAATGGGCTATATACGAATAGCCCATTAACACGCTTTCCGTGGGACAGCCCGTTACTTTTTGACCAAGTCAAACGGGCCGGCCTTTTTCACCGGAATGGGCCTCTATTGGGTCGTGCCACGTGTCGACATATCATAGGCGCCTCCTGTCCAATGAGTGGATGACATCTGTCCCAACGGTGAGCCAACACGTGTTTCCTCCGGCCAATGAGAATTTTACACGTGGAAAATCCCCATTGGTTCAGGCTGTTAACGGGTTATCGGATCCAAAACGGGACTCGATAGCTTAATGGCGACCCGTTACGATCGATGCCACGTGTTGGTCACCCTTGATGAAAGCACTTCTATGACGCGTGATTTATCATCATGGAAGTGGACACTTCCGTGATGATAATTTTGGTAATGTCATGGAACACTTCTACGACAGCATAGGTATGACTATCTTGATTCTGTCATAAAATCGTCATGGATGTACATGCATGACAGAAAACGTGACCTACTGTGACAAACACGTATCATCACGGAAGTGTATTTTTTGTAGTGTATTTGGTTGATGTTTAGCCTGTTGTGCTTAACATGCCTTTAGATGTACTTACACAGGACAATATTGGGAACATCTGTTGTTTACCATCGAGGTTAGTTTCATCCCATGGCTTATATATACTCACTATTCAGGATATCGGTAGCTGGTACCATATAGGGCGGGGGTTGATAAGGGATTAATCATTGAATCGGCCATTGAACTGAATATATCTATAACCCATTTATCGGTAGGTTACCTAGGGTCGTATCTAACATATCTAAGGCTACATAGCAAGATCCATTGTACTGAATGACTAAATATGCAGTCCTAGGCAACATAGCAACAAGGAAGGGTTGTTTGTTTATAGGACTAGGAGTGCCACACTTTGCCATACAATGTTGCCAAACTTGCCAAAGAGTTAGTTCTTCAAAACAAGAGCCACAAGTTGGCACGCCTAAGAGAATCTTGCCACACTTTTTGAGTGTATGTGATGTGGGAACATAGTGTGGCTTGCCTAAGATGTGGCTTGACCCAAACACACACCTAAGTTGGTCAAACTTGCCAAATCTTAGGTGTGGCAACCTTTGGCAAACATAGTCTCAAACCAAGAGTGTTACCTTAATGTTCTAATGATGTCTATATATACATAGAAGAGCAGCAAGAACACCAACAACACATCAGCAGTTAATTGGCTGATATTTGTAGAAATGTAATAGACTCCCTCCGCCCCATAATATAAGATGTTTATTCATCCACGCCGTGAATATATTGGATGCTTTAAGATCTTATATTATGGGACGGATGGAGTGTTGTACTACATCATATTGCAATTGATGTTTAGCTTCTAATGTTAACTTGGTGCTTTTAGGTACACGTCATTGGTAAAGATCCGTGTTTCGACCCTTTCTGCGTATGGGGCAACGAGATATTCATGAACCAGCTTCAAGAGAGGAAACTGGTAAAGATTCTTATTAAAATGGGTCAAAAGATGTCAATCGAACTATTTGTTTACACTTTATGCAAGACAACGGTGAACTGCAGCATGGTAAGTAAGAACTCTCTAGCTTCTTTTTACTGCCCATAAATGAGTTGCGTTAGATGAAAATGTCTGAATCTTTTTCCTTTGCAGTGGTTCCCCAAGCAGTTTACTCAAGATTACCTCTCAAACTACATGATTGGTGGGCATGCAAAGGTTAAAGTATTTCTACCATAACGCAATGACTATCTAGATGCCCTCATGAGTCATGAAGACAGTGAAGGATGGGCGATCGGCCATCACAAGGGGTTGGACTGAGTCATGTGTGCCTTCAGCATGGAGGAGAGCACAATACAGACATTCTTCTTGACCTTGTTCAACAACCAGAATGTCTTTTGCATCTTTCTTTACCGTGTTTAATAGTACAAGTATACAACCTTGGTTCATCATTCTTTATTTGGTGCTTATGTAATTCTTGAACATGTGTATCTGTGAATCGAATAATTCATTGGTTGTTTAACCTGATGGATATGAATAAAGTTATAGCCAACTTTCAAATTCAAATTCGGTACAATTTTAAATAGCAGCGATTTAATTAGGGTCAAAATATGCTCTGGAGGTCGTTACGATGCACACGGTCTGTAAAGCACAAACGTGTGTGATATACATGTACCTCTGACACGGTTTGCAGAGAGGAAACATGTGCGACCATGCACACAGTTGATGTTCACGCAGCGTGTGTGATGTCAGACAATATCGCAAATTGTGCGAGCAAACTAAATGTTTGTGATAGTTGCCTTATCGTACATGGTTTACAATCATGAACAGTTTTGGATGTCGTAGACATCGTAAACGTTGCACCACATAATAGCGTGTGCGATAGTTATCCTGTACGACACTGGTATGACGGCCCGACATTTCATAATCCTATCCGACACTCATACGATGATTAGGTAATCTTCTTAATTACAGATCGCATATGGTTCGGGGGAAGGGAATGTGTGTGACAGTCTCCTGATCGCACACGCTTGGCAATCATGAACTGTTTGTGATGGAGTGTGCATCGTAAACGTTGCACCACATAATAGCGTGTGCAATGGTAATGCCAGCACACATGAGTAGCAAAGATGGAGCATTTGGGATATTCGATGTATCAAAAACAATTGTGTGAAGGATCGCGTTTGGGATAGATGCCTGCAGCGCATACACTTAGTTATGCAAAACATATGCATCATGGCTCCCTATCCCTGCCGGTTTCCGGGTCGTGTGGGAAGGACCCCCCCTATAGCCCACTCTCACTTGGCGACGGTTTAAAATGTCATCGTGGAAAGGGGTTAAAAACCATTTGTATAGCACCTCGTTGTACCAGTGGTTGAGAGACTTTGCACTAGTGAAAGTATGAACCCTAGGCCTTGTTTCCAAGCATTGCAATACTGTTTTTTGATCACTTTTGTTACTAGTTACCTTGCTCTTTTTTATATTTTCAGATTACAAAAACCAATATCTACTATCCATACTACACTTGTAGCACCATCTCTTCGCCGAACTAGTGCACCTATACAATTTGCCAATGTATTGTGTGTGTTGGGGACACAAGAGATTTCTTGTATTTGGTTGCAAGGTTGTTTGAGAGAGACCATCTTCATCCTACGCCTCCCACGGATTGATAAACCTTAGGTCATCCAGTTGAGGGAAAATTGCTACTATCCTACAAAACTCTACGCTTGGAGGCCCAACAAGAGTCTATAAGAAGAAGGTTGCGTAGTAGACATCAAGCTCTTTTCTGGCGCCATTGTTGGGGAGGTGAGTGCTTGAAGGTATATCTTTAGATCTTGCAATTGAATCTTTTAGTTTCTTGTTTTATCACTAGTTTGGTTTATAAAAGAAAACTACAAAAAAGGAATTGAGGTTGCCTCATATTATTCATCTTTATCATGTCTTTCCTGAAACTGATGGATCGGAAAATTGTGCTCAATTGATAGAAGAAGTCAATAAAATGTTTGGCCCTAAATCTTTGAATGATGAGCATGATTTCAATGTTGCTAGTATGAATTCTTTGAATATCCATGATGCTAGTGATATGCAAAGCCATAAGATTGGGGATGCTATTTTTGATGAAGATGAATTTTTTAGTCCCCCATGTTTTGATGAGCAAATTTATTATTATGAAAGCATGCCTCCTATTTATGTTGATTATATTTATGGAAGTGGGTTTGGAAGAGTGTCAACTTTAGATAATAATTATCCCACTATGTTGGAGGGTGTTGAATCTTATTATAATGATAAAAGTGCATTTGGAGAGGTCATGACTTTATTTACTGATGAATCCACTATTTTGGAAGAGGGTTCAATTGATGATGAGAACAAGGTTGCCACTTATGATGATTATTGTGATGATACTTATGTTATAAAAAGTAGTGATGATCATTCTTATAAAACTTGTCTTAGTTATGAATACCATTTTCTGAACATTACTCCTTTAATGTGGAGAAAAATTATAGTATTCAAGTTTCATATGATACTCCCATTATTACGTATGAGAAGAAAATTGCTTATGTAGAGAGTAATAAAAATTCTATGCTTTTGGATCATCAAAAATAATGCTCTATGTGATAGATATATGGTTGAATTCATTCATGAGGCCACTGAAAATTATTATGAGAGAGGAAATATGCTTCTACATATTGCAATAATATCAAGTTTCCTCTACATGTGTTGAAAGTTTTGAAGTCATGCTTGGTTTTCCTTCCTATGCTAGTTGTTTCTTGTTCCTATAAATTGTTTTCTCACAAAATATCTATGCATAGGAAGTGGGTTAGGCTTAAATATGCTATTCATATGCTTCATGATGCCCTATTTGTGTTTCAATCCTTTACTTCTATGAGAGCATCGTTGAAATAATCATGCCTAGCTAGAAAGGCGTTAAAGAAAAACACTTGTTTGGAGACAACTCAATATTTACCCCTACTGTTTTTGTGTGTTCAAAGGATTAAGCTACTATAGTAATCATGTTTTATAGCTTTTGGTTCAATAAAGTGCCAAGTAAATCCTTTGGGATAGTATGGATGATAGTTGACTTGATTCTGTGCAAAAATAGAAACTTTTGCGCTCAGTTCTGGAATTTCAAACATTCACAGAAACAAGCTTTTGATTTGATTTTTTCTACACAAGATTTACATACAGTTTGTCTAAGTTGTCCTAATTTTTCAGAATTTTTGGAGTTACAGAAGTATACGAAATTTCCAGATTACTACAGACTGTTCTGTTTTCGACAGATTCTGTTTCATTGTGTTGTTTGTTTATTTTGATGAATCTATGCATAGTGTCGGAGGATATGAACCATGGAGAAGTTGGAATACAGTAGATATAACACCAATATAAGATTGGAATGAGTTTTCAAAAGTACCAAAGTGGTGAATTGCTTTTATTATACTAACGGATCTTACGAGTTTTCTGTTGAGTTTTGTGTTGTGAAGTTTTCAAGTTTGGGTAAAGTTTTTTTTGCGGGAAGTTTGGGTAAAGTTTTCATGGACCACGGAATAAGGAATGGCAAGAGCCTAAGCTTGGGGATTCCGAAGGCACCCCAAGGTAATATTCAAGGACAACCAAACATCTAAGCTTGGGGATGCCCCGTATGGCATCCCCTCTTTTGTCTTCAATCAATCGGTAAATTTACTTAAGGCTATATTTTTATTCACCACATGATGTGTGTTTTGATTGGAGCGTCTTGTATTATATGAGTCTTTGATTTTTAGTTTGCCACAATCATCCTTGCTGTACACACCTTTTGAGAGGGACACACATTAACCGTGAATTTATTAGAATACTCTATGTGCTTCACTTATATCTTTTTAGCTAGGTAGTTCCTCTAGTGCTTCACTTATATCTTTTTAGAGCACGGCGGTGGTTTTATTTTGTCAAAATTGATGATCTCTCATGCTTCACTTATATCATTTTGAGAGTCTTAAAAATAGCATGGCAATTTGCTTGGGTTATGAACTTAGTCCTAATATGATGGGTTTTCAAGAGGGATATAATAAAAACTTGCATGAAGATCATTGAATATATGAGAAGTTTGATTCCTTGCATTTGTTTTGAGATATAAAGATGGTGATATTAGAGTCATGCTAGTGAGTAATTGTGGATTCATAGAAATACTTGTGTTAAGGTTTGTGATTCCCGTGGCATGCACGTATGGTTTATCGTTATGTGATGAAGTTGGAGCACAATTTATCCTTGATTGTCTTCCTTTGTGTGGAGGTCGGGAGCGCGCGATGGTTAACTCCTACCAACCTCTCCCCTAGGAGCATGCGTATTAGTACGTTGTTTCGAGGGATAATAAATTTTTCCAATAAGTATGTGAGTTATTTATGTCTAATGTTGAGTACATGGATTATACGCACTCTCACCCTTCCACCTTTGCTAGCTTCTCTAGTACCGCGCAACTTTCGCTAGTGCATTAAACCCACCATATACCCTTCCTCAAAACAGTCACCATACCTACCTATTATGGCATTACCATCGCCATTCCGAGATATATTGCCATGCAACTTCCACCGTTCTGTTTTGTTATGACACACACCATCATTGTCATATTGTTCTCATATGCATGAGGCATTCATATAGAGTCATATCTCTGTTCTAGTATCAAGTTGTAATTCTTGACTTGTAAGCAAATAAAAGTGTGATGATCATCATTATTAGAGCATTGTTCCATGTGAGGAAAGGATGATGGAGACTATGATTCCTTCACGAGTTGGGATGAGACACCGGACTTGAAAATAAAATAAAAAGAGCCCAAAATAAAAATAAAAGAAAGAGGCCAAAGAGTCCAAAAGAAAAAAAGAAGAAAAGAGAGAAAAGGGAGAAGGGACAATGTTACTATTCTTTTCCACACTTGTGCTTCAAATTAGCACCATGTTCTTCATGATAGAGAGTCTCCTATTTTATCACTTTCATATACTAGTGGGAATTTTTTATTATAGAACTTGGCTTGTATATTCTAATGATGGGCTTCCTCAAATGGCCTTAGGTCTTCATGAGCAAGCAAGTTGGATGCACACGCACTTAGTTTTCTTTTGAGCTTTCATACACTTATAGCTCTAGTGCATCCGTTGCATGGCAATCCCTACTCACTTGCATCGATATCAATTGATGGGAATCTCCATAGCCTATTAATTTTCCTAGTTGATGTGAGACTTTCTCCTTTTTTTCTTCTCCCCACAACCTCCACCACCTTCTATTCCACCTATAGTGCTATATCCATGGCTCACGCTCATGTATTGCGTGAAGGTTGAAAAAGCTTAAGAACATCAAAAGTATGAAACAATTGCTTGACCAATACCGGGGTAGTACATGATTTATACTTTGTGTGATGAAGATAGAGCATGACAAGATTATATGGTTTTGTAGGGATAACTTTCTTTAGCCATGATATTTTGAGAAGACATGATTGCTTTATTAGTATGCTTGAAGTATTATTGTTTTTATGTCAATATTAAAATTTTGTTTTGAATCTTATGGATCTGAATATTCATGCCAAACAAAGAAAGATTACATTGATAAACATGTTAGGTAGCATTCACACTTCATAAATTATTTCTTTTATCATTTACCTACTCGAGGACGAGCATGAATTGAGCTTGTGGATGTTGATACGTCTCCAATGTATCTATAATTTATGAAGTATTCATGCCATGTTTACAACAACTTTATATGGTTTTGGTATGATTTGGTTAGAACAAACCCGGACTAACGTTGTTTTCAGCAGAACTACAGTGGTGTCGTTTTTTGTGCAGAAATAAAAGTTCTCGGAACGGGCTGAAAATTTACGATGATTTTTTATGGACCAAAAGCGACCCCCGAAGCACCGGAGCTGGGCCAGGAAGTGACCGAGGGGGCCACAAGCCTAGGGGTGGGCGCGCCGCGCGGCTTGTGGGTCCCTCGGGCACCCCCTTGACGTCAGACCGATACCAAAAATTCTATAATTACCAAAACCCCCGAAAAGAACCCTAGATGAGAAGTTCTGCCGTCACAAGCCTCTGTAGCCACGAAAAACCAATAGGGACCCTATTCCGGCACCCTGCCAGAGGGGGAAATCATCACCGGAGGCCATCTTCATCATCCCGGTGGTCTCCATGATGAGGATGGAGTAGTTCACCCTCGGGGCTGAGGGTATGTACTGATGTCTACTACGCAACTTGTTCTTGTAGACTTGTGTTGGGCCTCCAAGCGTGGAGTTTTGTAGGACAGTAGCAATTTTCCCTCAAGTGGATGACCTAAGATTTATCAATCCGTGGGAGGCGTATGATGAAGATGGTCTCTCTCTCAAACAACCCTGCAACCAAATAATAAAAAGTCTCTTGTGTCCCCAGCACACCAAATACAATGGTAAATTGTATAGGTGCAATAGTTCGGCGAAGAGATGGTGATACAAGTGTAATATGGATAGTAGATATTGATTTTTGTAATAGTAACAATAAAAAACAGCAATGCGGGAAGTAACAAAAGTGAGCACAAACGGTATTGCAATGCTTGAAAATGAGGCCTAGGGTCCAGACTATCGCTAGTGCAATCTCTCAACAATGCTAATCTAATTGGATCATATAACCATCCCTCAATGTGCGATGAAGAATCACTCCAAAGTTCCTATCTAGCGGAGAACATAAGAAGAAATTGTTTGTAGTTATTCTTTTCGGTCGATCTATCCAAGAGTTCGTACTAAAATAACACCAAGTTATTCTTTCTGATCGATCTATCAAGAGTTCGTACTAAATCTATGAAGAGTTCGTACTAAAATAACACCAAAACAAATTCAGATTTATAATACCCCATCCAACACAAAGAACCTCAAAGAGTGCCCCAAGATTTCTACCGGAAACAAAAGACGAGAACGTGCATCAACCCCTATGCATAGATTACCCTAATGTCACCTCGGGAATCCGTGAGTTGAGTGCCAAAACATATATCAACTGAATCAATATAATACCCCATTGTCACCGCGGGTATTCATATGTAAGACATATATCAAGTGCTCTCAAATCCATAAAAGTATTCAATCCGATAAGAACGAAATCTCAAAGGGAAAACTCAATTCATCACTGTCGGCGTTCTGGGAACGGGGGTCCCCAGACTTGCCTGCTTGCGGCCCACGGCGTGGCTCTGCGAGCGGGCCCGTACGGCCCATCTTCACCAACAAGCACTCGCGAGGCGGACGGCACAAGACCCCTTCGAGAGTGGCCTCACCAGGTTGGCTCGCAAGGGGCAGATAGATCAAGGTAAGGCAAACCTCGCGAGGTTCTCGTGATGTGAGCCATGACGATCGAGACCAGGCGGGCGCCAGCGCACACAGTGTACTTGTTTCCTCTTTGGTGCTAAGGAGGCAAGCGCAGGCGCGGAGTACCGAGGCATCAAGCAAAGGTTTCCATATCAGTGTAACGAGACCAAGACCAGCAGGACGGCAAGACGGAGGTCACCATGGAGCCCAAGGCGGCGTCACCACCAGAGCCTTTTGCAGGCGAAGACTGCTTTTGTCGGGATAAGCTGTACTAGTTGTCCCCTTTCAAATTGGCCATTGTTGGCTCCCTTCCCGCTCAATATTTGGGGAGAGGACCAGGGTCTCTATAAATATGACGAGCCACCACCATAGACGGGGACGGATCACTCAGATCATCCTCAACCACACATGTTCACCAGGCACAAGAACACCCCGCCTCAGGAGGCTGTTCTTCCCCTTGTACTGATCATCGTCAGCCCAAGAGGCAATCCACCACCACACTGGAGTAGGGTATTACACCACAGCGGTGGCCCGAACCAGTATAAATCTTGTGTCCCTTGTGTTGCGAGTTCGTCGAGTTAGCCCTTGAGATCTTAGCGAAGCTAGGACGTGGATCGGTTGGGGGAGATCTTCGTGCGCAACCCAGTGTTCGAACCTTTAGGGTTTTGCCGGAACCGGTGATCCGACAATCACAACAAGATAGAGAGGGGAAAACACCATATGATCCTACTATATTAACAAAGCCCGCGATACATCAAGATCGTGCCATCTCAGAACACGAGAGAGAGAGACATTAAACACATAGCTACTGGTACAATCCCTCAGCCCCGAGGGTGGACTACTCCCTCCTCATCATGGTGGCTATATGGATCATGAAGATGGCCTCCGGTGATGATCTCCCCCTCTGGCAGGGTGCATAACAGGGTCTAGATTGGTTTTTTTGGATACAGAGGCTTGCGGCGGCGGAACTTCCGATTAGGGTAATTATTGGGGGTTTTGGAATATTTGGCAATTTATAGGGCTAAGAGGTGGTGCGGGAGGCCACCGAGGTGGGGACAACCCACCTCGGTGCGCCTGGGCCCCCAGGCGCGCCCTCGTGGGTTGTGCTCCCCTCGGAGCTCCCCTCTAGTACCTTTTTGTCCCACCGGGTGTCTTCTGGTCCAGTAAAAATCTCTAAAAAAATTCGCTGCATTTGGACTCTGTTTGGTATTGATTTTTTGCGATGTAAAAAACAGGCAAAAAACACCAACTGGCACTGGGCACTATGTCAATAGGTTAGTCACAAAAAATGATATAAAGTTGCTATAAAATGATTGTAAAACATCAAAGAATGATAATATAACAGCATGGAACAATCAAAATTTATAGATACGTTGGAGACGTATCAGCATCCCCAAGCTTAATTCCTGCTCATCCTTGAGTAGGTAAATGATAAAAACAGAATTTTTGATGTGGAATGCTGCCTAACATGTTCATCACATATTCTTTTCTTTTGTAGCATGGACATTTGGGCTTTTATATGGTTCAAAGGAATAGTCTAGTTTTGACATGAAGATTTCAATACTCAAGCATATCAACAAGCAACCATGTCTTTCAAAATATCGACACTAAAGAAAGTTATCCCTAGCCCATCATGCTCAATCATTGATCCATTCATGAAACACGCTCACATATTAGATACATCCAATGCTCAAGTACAATCATAGTGCCCCTTAGTTGGTGCTTTATAAGAGAAGATGAAGACTTAAATAAAAATAAAAAATTGCATAAAGTAAATAGATAGGCCCTACGCAAAGGGAAGTAGGGATTTGTAGAGGTGCCAGAGCTCAAAGCATAAACTGAGAGATAAATTTTTTTGAGAGGCATACTTTTCCAGTCAACGGAAATGACCGAGTAATTCCCTACACTTTTCATGCTAGATATATCATAGGCGGTTCCCAAACATAAAATAAAGTTTATTCCTTTTTCCACCATTATTTCACAATCCATGGATAGCCATATCCACAGGTGCCTTCCATACCAACACTTTACAAGGAATTTATTATTTGATAACATAAAGTAAATTTCTTTTTCATTTCGAGACTAGGCATCCCTATTACCGCTGTACTCTCGTGCAATGACATGTGAATAAACACTCATCTTGAGAATAACACATCTAGCATGGAAAATATTGGCCACCCCCTGCAGCTTCATGAGCGGTACGAGCACACAAAAAGGAAATTTATTTTGAAAATTAGAGATGGCACATACAAATTTGCTTAGAACGGCACGGAAATACCGCATATAGGTAGGTATGGTGGACTCATATGGCAAAACTGGGTTTAAGGATTTTGGATGCACAAGTAGTATTTCTACTTAGTACAAATGGAGGCTAGCAAAAAGATTGAGAAGCAACCAACCAAGAAATGAAAATTCAAATAAACGAGCATTGAGCATAACTAACACCGAATAATGCACCACAAGTAGGATGTAATTTCATTGCATAACTATTGACTTTCGTGCTTGCATAGGGGATCACAAACCTTAACACCAATGTTCTTACTAAAGCATAATTACTCAACAACATGACTCACATATCTCATCATATCTCAAAACTATTACAAAGAATCAACTTTACTTTGTCCAATGATCTTCATGAAAGTTTTTATTATATCCCTCTTGAATATCTATCACTTTGGGACTAGTTTCCTATGTTGCTTTTGATAAGCTCAAAACAAATTTAAGTGAACAACATGAGCATAAAAAAGTTTCTTCTCTCAAAATAATATAAGTGAAGCATGAGAGAATTTCTTCAAAAATATACTACTAACTCCCAAATAAATCTAAGTGAAGCATGAGAGTTTTTCTTCAAAAAAAATTAAAGCACTCCGTGCTCAAAAAGATATAAGTGAAGCACTAGAGCAAATGACAAACTACTCCAAGAAGATATAGGTGAAGTTCGAGCGAGTAGTTATGTAAAGGGGTAGCTAATTGAGGACTCTCTCTTATTTAAAAATGTTCAGATCTAAGTATTTTATTAAAACAACAAGCAAAACAAAACAAAATGACATTCCAAGAATAGCACAACTCATGTGAAGAAGCAAAAACTTAGGCTCAACCGATACTAACCGATAATTGTTGATGAAGAAAGGTGGGATGCCTACCGGGGCATCCCCAAGCTTAGATGCTTGATACTTCTTGAAATGTTAATTTGGGATGCCTTGGGAATCCCCAATCTTGAGCTTTTGTGTCTCCTTAATTCCTTTTATATCCCGGTTTCCCTAATTCTTAAAAACTTCATCCACACAAAACTCAACAAGAACTCGTGAGATAAGTTAGTATAAATCTATGCAAAACCTTATCATTCTCTACTGTAGCAAATTACTAAAATTATTATTTAACAGTGCATACTAAATGCCTCTGCATATTTAATAGTCCTATCCTCCAATAGAATCATTAAACAAGCAAACATATGCAAACAATGCAAGCATAACAGCAATCTGTCTAAACAGAACAGGCTGTAAAGAATGCAAGAAGATCCATACTTCTCTAACTCCAAAAATTTAGAAAAATTACCACACTGTATAAGATTTATCATAGCTTATTGTGCAAAAAAGTTTCAGCATTTTATCACATTCTGACTTTTCTAGAGAATTCACGAAGAACAGAAAACTTTCTGTTTTCAAACAACATCATATAGACTTGCAAAATAAGCATGGCAAAGGCTATACTTGACATTTTTATTGAAATAAAAGATGAAAAACATTATTATAAATAACATCAAGCAAATCCTAATAAATGAAAATGACACTCCAAGAAAAACACATATCATGTGACGAATGAAAATATAGCTCCAAGTAAGGTTACCGATAATGTTGGAGACGAAAGAGGGGATGCCTTCTGGGGCATCCCCAAGCTTAGTTGCTTGGATCTTCCTTGGATATTACCTTGGGGTGCCTTGGGAATACCCAAGCTTAGGGTCTTGTCACTCTTATTCTACTAATATTTATATCTCACCAAAACTTGAAAACTTCAATCACACAAAACTTAACGGAACTTCGTGAGATAGGTTAGTATGATAAAGACAAATCATCCACTTTGGTACTGTCAAAGACAAGATCCATAATTGTTCTCACACAATTCCTATTGTACCTTATCATTTACACAATTTATATTGAGCAATATAAGCCATAAAAATTAGGAAACAAGCAAACTATGCATCAAAAACAGAATCCGTCAAAAGCAGAACAGTCTGTAATGATCTGGACAACTACCATACTTATGCTACTCCAAAAATTCTGAAAAATTAGGACAACGTAGGGAATTTGTATATCTATCACCTGTAAAAAAATCATATCAAAAGCACGTTCCAGTGAATTTTGGAAATTCCTGGACTGAGCGCAAAAGTTTCTATTTTTGGACAGAATGAAGTCAACTATCATCCACACTATCCCAAAGGCTTTACCCGGTACTTTATTGAAAAAAAAGCTATAAAACATGATTAATACAGTATCTAAATCATCTGTATGCACAAAACAGTAAGTGTAAGTGTTGGGTTGTCTCCCAACAAGCGCTTTTCTTTAATGCCTTTTTAGCTAGGCATGATGATTCCAATGATGCTCATATAAAAGATAAGAATTGAAACATAAAGAGAGCATCATGAATCACAAGTTCCTCTCTCATAATAATTTTCATTAGCATCCACTACAAAAAAAGACACATCCGTGACATTTTGGGCCGAACGAAAAAAATCCTGTCATACTTATGACACTTCTATGACGATAATTGTGACACAACCCTGTATCATCATAGATGTGGTGGGCTCCTACTTCTATGACAGAAAATGGGCTTTTCGTCCTGGGCGGGCCGGAGACGCAGCTGCGTGACATTCTTTGGGCCATCCATGACGGAAAAAACCGTGGTAGAAGCGAGGGTGAGGAAAATTTCAGGGAGTTCCCGGTTACGGTGGGTGGTCGGGGGCTGAGTGATGCGCGTTTCTCTCGTACACGTACGCGCGTGTGTGCGAGGCGTTGGGCTCTAACTGAACCCGAGCGAGGCATTGGGCTCTAACTGAACCCGAGCGATTGCACTGTAGGCTACACATTACTGAACCCGAGTGATCGATCGATGGCTGTTAACTGAACCCGATCGAGCGATTCCTTCGCTACTGCTGCTAACTGAAGCCGATCAATGCTGCCTCTGGATGAACAGTGAGCGTTGCTGGGGGGTTTGGATGAACAGTTCCCGGTGGGGGCGGATGAACAGGACCCCGTGGTGTTGCCTCTGGATGAACAGGACCCCGATCATTCGAGCCGGTTGGGGCTGGATGAACAGGACCCCGTGGAGGGCTGGCTGAACAGGACCACCCCGTGGAGGACTGGATGAACTGTAGATGGTGCAGAGCTGGATGAACAGTAGCTCGTGGAGGGGTGGTTGAACAGGAGCCCGTGGAGAGGGCTGGTTGAACAGTAGCCGGTGGAGTAGCGCGCGGTGGAGGCTAGATGAACAGGAGCCCGTGGATGAACAGTCACAGGTGGAGGCTGGAGTAGGTCGACGGTGGATGAACAGTAGCCCGGGGAGGCTGGAGGGGGTCGACGGTGGAGATGAACAGTATCTCGTAGAGTCCCATTTTGCGGTACGCCACACCCCTTCCGATGAACAGGACCCCCGTTTCGACCGTAGCGCTCCAACACAAGTCCGTTTCCTCCGTTTTGCGGTACGCCACACCCCTCCCGATGAACAGGACCCCTGTTTCGACCGTAGCACTCCAACACAAGTCTGTTTCCTCCGTTTTGCGGTACGCCACACCCCTCCCGATCAACAGGACCCCGTTTCGACCGTTGGAGGTCCAATAAAAGTCTGTTTCCTCCATTTTGCGGTACGCCAGACCCCTCCCGATGAACAGGATCCCGTTTTGAACATGGCTGGTCGAACACAAGAACATTTCCTCCGTTCTACGGTAAGCCAGGCCTCGTTTCCATCGGCTGTTCCGTCCAAGCCCTCCTGATGAACACGACGACGCATTCCATTCCGACCCAGCCGGTTGGCTCCCCATGAACACGACGACGACGCTGTTTCTCCGTTCCGACCCAGCCATGTACACGTGCCCTTGCCATACGTATGCGCGAGTAGGCGTTCGAGACCCTGCCCGTATGTACGTACATGACCGTATTTTTTTCTTGCACACTGGCCGTTGTACGTACGTGTACGTGCTACGTGCGCGCCTCTACTACGACACGTGCGCGCCTCTACATGGACCAGTATGTACATACACGTTCGCGACCAGAATGCAACGCTACGTACGCTTCGACCAGGTGGGTCCCGACTGTCAGGCAGTTCCTTGCGTGCGAAGATGTAGCTGGTGGGTCACAGCAGTCAGGGGGGCGAATCATTTTTTTTTTGCCCGGACACACTTCCTTGCGTGCGAAGATGTAGCTGGTGGGTCCCAGCAGTCAGGGGGGAAACGTTTTTTCACGAAATACGGTGGCCCATCCGGTGGGTCCCCATTGTCAGGTGGAGGAATAATTATTTTGCACATAATAAGGAGGCACTTCCTTGCGGCTGCCGTGGACCCAGCTGTCAGCCTCTTCACGTACAGTACTCTTCTGATGGAAGTCGGTCGTTGACCACATTGACCACGCCATGCCGAGAGCACCACGGCGGTGGACGACGGCGAGGCCTAGGAAGGGGACGATGCGGAGCCGGGGAAGACACGGCAGTGGATACCCACGTGGAGAGGAGTACGAGGGTTCACTGGTTCGGCTGCGGTGTGAGGCTGCCGTCGCCGCAGAATAATAGGGGGTGTGGGTGAGTAGAGGGATGGCCTGGCCAGCGGTGGGAGTAGTAGGGGGCGGTGAGGCCTCCGCGGTAGCACAGCCGGCCACGAGAGGCAGCAGCAGGCGGCACGACCGGCGCTGCTTTGGGCGGCTGGAGCAAGAAGACCAGAGGTTGAAGAAGCACGACGGCCGTTGGATGGACATCGTACGGTCACTGCAGCTAGAATCGTTTATATTGACTAAGTTGACAAAGCCCTTGGTACGCTTCAACTTAGTAGGCCCACAGGTCAGCTTCCGAAACGGTGCGCCCTAGATGTCAGGGGGAGGAATCATTTTTTGGGCGGGTGAAGCTAGAATATCTGAGATTGAAGAAGAAGCACGGCATCCGTTGGATTGACATCCAACGGCCACTGCTGCTAGAACCGTGCGTTGACAATAAGTTGACAAATCCTTGCATACGCGTCAACTCTCTTTTTTTAGAGGACGCGTCAACTTAGTAAGGCCACAAGTGTGTGGCAGAGAACTTATAGCCCACTTGAGATTTGTAAGAATGTGCAGCCAATTTTTGAATTCTAATGGAATTTACTGCAACCCATTTACAGTTTGTTAAAAGTACATCCCATTTCAACCAACCGTTCAAAACAGAATTCAAAAAAATTTCCCACATTTTGATGGGATCCGAAATATTTTTATCCCGAAATTTCTAGTCAGATTAAATACAATTTCAATATAAATTTATATTACTTCAAAATCCAATGAAACATTGCGCTCGCAACAATTAATGAAATTAAAGTTTTCAATATCCAAAAATAATATTTTATAAAGTAATTACGTGTTTGGTACATTTTTTATAGTTACTGCCCAGTTTTTATAATTACATCCCATTTTCTTGTTAAGCCTAATGCATCCCTCTTAGGAAAGATTGTGTAGCCCAGTGGGGCGGAGAATAACAACTTGACCTTGCCTGGGTATTCCTAAAAGAAAGTATAGCTGGGCTAGCCATTTTCAGCTTGAAAAAAATTAATATTTGGGCTGGATATCTGGCCTGGGCTAGATGGGCCACAGCCCGCCCAGTTAATAGTTGCAGCGATGTTTTCGTTGTTGTTCAGAGGAGGAAAATTAATATCTGGGCTAAACATCGCTCAAGAAAAACTCTGCAGTGCTCACACCTCAAAAACACAAATACTACTCGAGCTGCTTGGTCCCAGTTGTCGGCCGCTTCTTGTGCAATTCTCTCGTTTATTGACTACATAGGTTGACAATGGTGTGGGACCGTGATGTCAGGAAACCAGGAGGAAGCAAAAAAATAGTTTTATATACTAATAAGGAGGCACTTGCGTACGTGCGGCTATGGCCCTGGTGGGTCCCCGCTGTCATCCTCTCCAAGTAAAGTCATCTCCTCATCCTCATGTCCATTGACCATGTTGACAACGCGAGACGGCGGTGCTACGGCGAGCGCAACAACTCAAAGGACGACGGAGAGGGCCTCGCGGGCCATACGGATGGTCTGATACAGCGCCCGCTGCTCATTCGGGAAGCCAGGATCATAGGGCCACATGTCCGCGACGGCATTGTCGTTCGCTTTTTCACCGGTGCTTGTTGAGGAGACGGAGGTTGCAGCACAGGTCCTCCTGCGCTGGTAGCTCTTCCACCATTAGGGCGTCGAAGTGCGGCCGCACCTGCTCTATGGTGAACACGGCATGAACCGGCTTGGACAGTGGCACCGACTCCTGGTCGGAAGCTACGTCCATCGTCTGATTGTCGTCGCTCAGCTCGGCGAGCTAGCTGGCGAGCCAGCATGTCCGGCTTCTGGACCGACCCGCTGCCAAGCACGAGTCTGACTGCCCTGGCCCACCCAGACCGCCTCCCTTGCCCGCGCGCGCTTTCCGCCCGAAACGGTCAGCACCGCCCGCCCCGCTTCCCGGTGCAGGCGATTGCTCCGCCTTCAAACGACACAAGTGCCGTCCGTCCGTCCTTCTGCCGCCCACATTAATGATACGCGGTTGCCGAGGCGGCTACTCCGGCGCCACACGTCCGTCCCTCTGCCACCCACCATTTCTATATAAACTGCTGCGCCGGCCATAGCCGCAGTCATCCGCATTTGTTCCCATTATCTTGTCCACACCGGTACTACCCACCATGGCTTCCTCGCGCTCCAGCACTCTTCGGGACGGGCGGACGACGGACCACAAGGAGATGGCAGCCATTGCTGCCGACTGGCTGGCCGGCAGGCAGCCGGAGGACGACGACGTCCCAATGGAGAACATGGTAGTCGACGATCCGGCGCCAACCCCCTCCTCCGCGCCATCCTCGCCGGTGCATTGCACCATGACCATCGGCGAGGCCCATGCCCAATATATGGACACGGTGAGGCAGAAGCGTGAGGAGCAGTTTCGGGAGGCGCAGGCCGACGCCGCCTACAACCACCATCTCCTCCAGGAGCACCTGCAGGCCGAGGAGCAGATCACCGCGGAGCGGGCGGAGCAGGAGCCGTTGCTCGACTCGTACTGCTCCGCCCGCGAGGGCCGCCTCGAGCGCTGGCGGTACCGCATGCGGGTGGCGGAGCCTGTGGCCGCCTACAAAGAGGGCGGTGAAGCGGGCGAGGCGCTGTTTGGCGATACCGAGGATGAGGCAGAGGACAATGCCGGCTCCGACGAGTCCCCGCTTCGCTGGCGTCGACGAGGCCCTGCTCTGCCAAGGCCCCGCGGCACCAACAACGAGGGAGAGGACACCGCCGGCTCCGCCGAGGCCCCACCCTGCCGGCAACGAGGGGGAGGATTTCCCCTGCTCCACCGAGGCGCCGCCTGCCGGCAACGAGACAGAGGACATCGCCGGCTTCGCCGAGGCCCCGCCCCGCTGCCAACGAGGCCGCGCCACACAGAAAATGAGGAAGAGTAGAACACGGTAGGTCGCCGCCGCTCGGGTCCAAGTAAGGCCACCGCTGCTACCCTCCGGTTGCTGGCACTGAGTTGTACATCATGGAGCAATTCTATGATTACAGGATGATTGAAGAGCACTTCGTGGTTGAGCAAGCTCATGAGATATAGTCATTTGCTAGAGAACTTGAACACTTCAGTTGTATGCTACCGGACAAGTTTGTTGCCGGAGGTATCATCACTAAGCTTCCTCCTTCGTGGATCTCATTGGCACTCTTGATGTGGAAGAAAAGGCGAGAGCAAAGGACACACGTGCTCGAGGAATTGAGGGAGGATCTAGTGCCAATCTAGTACAGAAGAAGAACTTCCATCCCCACAAAAGTTCAAGAACAAGGGCAAGTTTGATGGTAAAGCAAAGTTTGATGGGAAGAACAAGGTTGTGCAACACGAACTTCAAGAAGAAGAATGACAAGAAGAAAGGTCTTTGTCATGTGGGGATCCTGATCATTGGGCTCCTTGTTTCCCTAATCGCTATGACAAGCTAGGTGGGTCGACCACTGACGGCCGGTTAGCTTCTGGGCAGCGACGTGGAGTTGGAGAGCTATGTTGGAGAAGGACACTGCTTCTACTTAACTGCTGGTGCAGTTGGCTGACTCACACGTGGGCCCAACAGGCATCTGGGCCACATGTCAGTTACGCAACTGCACCTGCAGTTAAGTCACTGAAGCTTCTGTTCGGCTCAGCCGGACACAGGTGGGTAGCTTCGGTTAATTAATTATACCTCCAGCGCACCCCTTTTTAGTTGAAGAATGTATGAAATGTAATGAAATCTGGCATGTTTATATGAAATCCGACCATGTATGAATGAATTTATTTCGATTAGTTCAAATTCTTGTATCACTGGCATTGGATGAACATGCAAAACAATACGTACTAGCATTATTCCCAGGGTGATCACCTTGTCTGCAGCAGTTTCACATGTACTCCCTCCGGTCCCTTCTAGTCTGCATACAAGTTTTGTCTGCAGTCAAAGTATCTCTACTTTGACCAATCTTATAGAAAAAAGTATGCACTTTGACAATGTGCAAAGTAAAAAGGAACAGAAGGAGTACAAAGAGTTTGAGCAGCTTTTTAGCGTTCCTGTACATTGCAATCAAACACACAAGCCTGGCAATTCATAGAGAACATTCAAAACAATCGATGATTATGCATCTCAGCGATTCACAAGTCAGAGCCAATATTTACTTCACAACTAAGAAAAAATGGATCGACGCTGTTGACAGCAAAGGGCGTCCCATTCGACAATATCAAACGCATGTCTTCTTGCTAAAATCAATGAGCAAAATTTGACAAGGTTGTCCCATTCCAAAATATCAAATCCCTACGATTGTGGAATGGGCAGGGTTTTGCCATCAGTTCGGACATTGACATGGCACCTCGTGCTAAATAAACCAGCTGTTCTTCTTGTGCAGTTCCACCAGAATCAACCAAATTCACTCGGCACCTCCTTTCTTGTGGTGGAAATGAATGATTCAATGTATTCATGAACATTTTGTGCAGTTCCCATTGAAATCAAGTTGAGCACCCCTGTTTGCACAAAAACAAAAAAGTGATTAGTATAAAGCAAATTGTACTATGAATTGACAGTTTAAATAGGCACCTACATGGTCCATGTAGAGCACACTTTTAGATAAATGGAACTCACCGGAAAGAATCCTAGAACAGCATTGTACTCGCGCATCAAAGCAAGAAAATGGAGATTTGTCAGTCCTTCTGAGCTGAAGTTTGTTTGGTCTTGTGGGGGTAATGTAACCATCCTTCAACTGCTCCTTCTGATGAGAAGATAGACAGGGCTTCTTCATCCTGGCATAATCGGAACTAGTCACTTCACGTACTCCATATTCTTCTTCAGAGGAGGATGATCCTGTTGTGCAAAGACAAGAGGACAACTAAATGCTAGCATCCCTGTTTGCTCGAAAAAAAGGAAAGGAAATATTTAAAACAGCACAGATGAAGCACTTCTCAAGGACAATACCAGTTTTTGATGACAATATCTAAACAGTAGCACAACACCAATAGAGATGACAAAGCTCAATCATATGGATGAAATCAGTGAGCGAGTACCAACCTTTGTCAGGAGGCTTATTGTGTAGAGCATACAGATGAAGCACTTCTCTGGAACCATCTGTTGCTATCTACTATGGTGGACATGTTTACTATATACTCCTCTATTAGTTTAATGTTTCCAACATCTTCTTGTGGAGTTCCACTAAAATATATGGTATCTCCAAAGAAGATCCCTGTTTGCACAAGTAGAGATAATTATGTATTACATTAAGAGTGCCATCAAATCAGTGGCAAAACAATTTCTTGTTCCAACCATAGAAATAAATTAAGATGCAAAACTATATCATTACTTGTGTCATCACAGTTCCAGTGCTTCATTACAGCACCGGGAGTTGATTTTTGTTTTTCTTCCGCTTGTTCTTCCCCTTCATCACTTGGTTCAATAACAGACAAGCTTTGCCTTCAATGTAAGATTTGGCATGTCAATTAGGTTGCACAAGTATAGCACTAAACAATGACATTAATTTTCTGATGAAAGTGGCAAAATACAGGCCACCAGTTGTGAGATATCCTTATCTTACCTCAATGGGATATTACGGTGCACATACAGATTGGAAGTCTTGTCTCCATTTGTGTAGCTCACTAAAATCAAGCAACATTACCGTACAAGTAGCACAACATATGAAAGCACACTGCAGAATCATGTGAAAGAAGGCTAGTACTGACCTCTCATGACGCGGAATTCAAACAACTCACAAGAAGAAGATCTGAACCAAATTTGCCAACACGGATAGGAAGTAAGATCTCCTCTTGTGCAGTTCCACTAAGATCAAGCAATCAAGCAACATTGTCGGTGACATTTTGGTTGAACTGCACAAAACACTCTTAAAACAAAAGTGTTTTGTGCAGTGCAACAAAAGGTCACAGTGGCAACGAGGTGAAGTAGATAACCCTGTTTACACAGAGGTGCAAAGGAAACAACTAGTGGTCAATAACGGTGAATGACACAGAAGCCAACAAAAAAAAGCATCTACCTTATCTAAAGGGGAAAGAAAGCAAGACAGTAGCATTTCTCAAACGGTGGCATTGATTAATATTAACACAGAGATTATACTAACAATAAGATTCGTTAAACATGTAATTTGCTTTTAACTGTGGCATTGCATCAATTTTCCAGCAGCATTATTAGAGGGTGTTTGTTTACAGGGACATTTTGGTGGAGGGACTAAAAAAACTCCATGTCAGTCCCATCTAAACCAAACAGGAGGGACTTTTAGGGACTAAAAGTGGGCATTTGGGACTAAAGAAAGAAGACCCCGAGGGAGAGTCTTTTTGGGACTTTTTCCAACAGTTGCCCTGCCACGCATCGCACCTTGTCTCTATTAGTTCATTACTAGGGGTAACATGGTCTTTTAGCATGTCATTTAATAACCTCTAGTCCAGGTTTAGTCCCTGGAACCAAGCAGGTAGGGACTAGGGAGTTTTTAACCAAACAGGGCCTTAGATTAACAACAGCTAAAGAGTTGCACGGGACAGTGGACGTACCAGCACCATGTGCATATACCGATGTACTGGGGTGATGCACAGTCTGTTGCAACAAAGAACAAACAACCAAGGAGCGTATTTGTGTTGGTCCCGGTTTTGTTATCTTTAGACACCTTTCCCTATGTGAGCGCAGCAAATCTAGTCCTGCTCAAACTCTACAGCCTTGTCCCCCAAAACAAAAGATTAGTTCGTTACAGATGTGCGTACTGCGTTTGTCATTGTTTTCCCTTTTTTACCAACGTAGGTGCTGGATAGCCAGTCTGTACTAGTACTTTCCCCCTTCCTTTCCTCTTTGAACCACGTCCTAGATTTATGTTATACAACTTTCCCCACTACTTTCCCCCCTACCTTTCCTCTTTGAACCACGTCTTAGATTCATGCGATACAACTTTCCCCACTACTTTCCCCTTCCTTTCCTTTTTGAACCACATCCTGGATTCATGCTATACAACTTTTCCCACTACTTTCCCCCATTCCTTTCCTCTTTGAAACACGTCCTAGATTCATGGTATACAACTTTCCCCACTACTTTCCTATTTGATCCAACACCTAGATTCGAGTGCAGAAGCGGAAAAGCCCACATGCAGCTAGAGCAATGCATGTGGAATAAGTAAATTATACCTTAAGGTTCTTGGGGTGTGGTTCGGTGGGCGACCGTAGGCCGTTCGGCCCACACTATTTACGGCAGCGAAGAAGAAGGGGTTGGAGGCCCTCCGGCGCCGCCGCTGGGTGAAAGTCAACAGTTGCGCCGGTAGTGGATTCCCTCCCTCGCCGACGGCGATAGCGTTAAGCCTCCTTCCCTTCCCGGCGGACGGATCCTGCCGGCTCTTTGACCAGCAGTGAGGGGAGAGAGAGAGAGGCCAACAAAGTCTTGTTTAGATCTGAAGAGGGTGAGAGAGTGTGAAGAGAGAAACTACAAGCAGACCAGCAGTGAGGGGAGAGAGAGAGGCCAACGAAGTCTTGTTTAGATCTGGAGGTGAGAGAGTGTGAAGAGAGCAACTACAAGCGCTGGAACCAAGCATGTAGGGACTAGGGAGTTTTTAACCAAACAGGGCCTTAGATTAACAACACCTAAAGAGTTGCACGGGACAGTGGACGCACCAGCACCATGTGCATCTACTGATGTACTGGGGTGATTCACAGTCTGTTGCAACAAAGAACAAACAACCAAGGAGCATATTTGTGTTGGTCCCGGTTTTGTTATCTTTAGACACCTTTCCCTATGTGAGCGCAGCAAATCTAGTCCTGCTCAAACTCTACAGCCTTGTCCCCCAAAACAAACGATCAGTTCGTTACAGATGTGCGTACTGCGTTTGTCATTGTTTTCCCTTTTCGACCAACGTAGGTGCTTCATAGCTAGTCTGTACTAGTACTTTCCCCACTTCCTTTCCTCTGTGAACCACGTCCTAGATTTATGCTATACAACTTTCCCCACTACTTTCCCCCATTCATGTCCTCTTTCAACCACGTCTTAGATTCATGCGATACAACTTTCCCCACAACTTTCCCGCTTCCTTTCCTTTTTGAAACACGTCCTTGATTCATGCTATACAACTTTTCCCACTACTTTCCCCCATTCCTTTCCTCTTTGAACCACGTCCTAGATTCATGGTATACAACTTTCCCCACTGCTTTCCTGTTTGACCCAACACCTAGATTCGAGTGCAGAAGCGGAAAAAGCCCACATGCAGCTAGAGCAATGCATGTGGAATAAGTAAATTATACCTTAAGGTTCTTCAGGTGTGGTTCGGTGGGCGACCGGAGGCCGTTCGACCCACACTATGTACGGCGGCGAAGAAGGTGGGGTCGGAGGCCCTCCCGCGCAGCCGCTGGGTGAAAGTGAACAGCTGCGCCGGTAGTGGATTCCCTCCCTCACCGATGGCGCCATCATTAAGCCTCCTTCCCTTCCTGGCAGACGGATCCTGCCGGCTCTTTGACCAGCAGTGAGGGGAGAGAGAGGCCAACGAAGTCTTGTTTAGATCTGGAGAGGGTGAGAGAGTGTGAAGAGAGCAACTACAAGCAGACCAGCAGTGAGGGGAGAGAGAGAGGCCAACGAAGTCTTATTTAGATCTGGAGAGGGTGAGAGAGTATGAAGAGAGCAACTACAAGCGCTGAGGCTCCAACGTGTGTATATATATACTGGAGAGAGTGTGAAGAGTGCAAACCCTAGAAAACAAGCGCCGAGGCTGCAGCTGATCGTATATCTCTGTATCCATCCATTTTGAGCAGTCAAAGAATCCTCCTGGCACGAATTATGCTCAAGTGTAGTTATCGAACCCGAGACCTCAAGTTTGATGAGCGAACAGCCTAACCAGCTACACAACCCTCCCGTTATGTTCAACGAAAGGAAAATAACCTTTTATACATTCCTGCATTCGTGTGACAAGCATGCCGTGTTTTTTTTTGTGTGTGTGGGAGTCATTGGGACTTAAATCATAATCGTGTCATGTGGCTTTGGTGGTAAGACTATCCAAAGTGGTGCAGAAATAATGCAGCCTTAGTCACCATACCTCTCTCCATGTAGTACGTTGGGTCCCACCAGTCAGAGGGTGAAACAAACAAATTAATAAGAAAAATTAAAAGCGCCAGCGGTGTATCTTTCCTCACACATCCGCTAATGCTCGGGAACACTGTCCAATTGATCCCTCTGTTCGCTCACGTACTATTTTAAGTGAATCCTTATTATAACATGCACACAATTTTGGGCACTTGTATTCGACCTAAGTCAGTGTGCCACTGTATCTCATACGACTCCCTCCGTCTAGGTGTAATAAGTCATGTTAGAAGGTGCAGCGGGACCAAGGTGCAAGCAGATTGGAGGAGAAGGAGAAACTTGACCGGTCATTCCTCCAATCAAAGCCCTGATTTCTGTCTCTAAACGCAACAATTAATCCAAACAACTAAGAGATGTTGTTTTAGCTACCATGCAGGGCCACGTATTAACTCGCATGCAAGCCGACTTTGATTTCTTGACTGATCAACGCGTAGTTGCGCTCCATGCATTGGGTTTCCGGGGGAGATATCAAGGCAGAGCAAGGAGCGTTTGGTTACATTTCTTAGGTTGGTCATAGTGGTGAGTAACTTGGACAAGTAACATGCATATGTTACTAGTCTATGTTACTACTACGTGAAGTTTGCCGTCGGAAGCGAGCCGATCTGGCTCTCCTGAGCTAGCAAGGTTTTTCTAGCCCACCCAAGCTAGCTGGCCCACAAAAGCTAACATATTTTAACAGTTCCAAACGCCTAACCTTGGCCAGCTATGCTATAAGCTGTTCTTGCTAAGGATCCAAACGCTCCCTAAGTAACAACGCTCGCTAGCAACGAGGCCAGGAGGGGATTGAGATGCGAAGTTAATGGACGACGCCTAAACATTTTGGGAATATCTGATTTCCGTAAGATGACTTAACACCTAGACGGAGGGAGTACTACTCCTCAGTCCAGGTTTGATGGAATATTCGTCACCTCTTCTCTTCTTGTACGTACTCCATTTGTATCTCACTTCCTGTGGCTTCGCACTCCCATGATTTTCCTATTCTATGAACCTGTGCGTGTGTGTGTGTGTGTGTGTTTAACAGCATGTGTGCGTTAGAGAGAGCGACAGATCGACCTACTCCTACAAAGAGATGTTGTGTAGTGTACGATTTTAGCCGCGAGAGTCGGTGCATCCTCTCATTTCCGGGCGTCCGGTAGGGACAGGTGGACAGCTAACACGCCCGCTCCTAACCAGCCTGGCCCACCCAAAGCCCCTTCATCGCCCGCGCGCGCTTCCCGCCCGAAACGGTCAGCGCCGCTCCACAGAGTCGGTGCCGCATTCATGCCCGGGCAGAGCGGACGCGACCTCTCACTGGCGCCTGCGTTGAAGGGAGAAGCAGATTCAAGAGTGACGGTTGCTTCATCCGTCCAACTTACTGCTGGGTCTATGTGATTTGACGGCTCATTGGTCATTATTACTGAGGTGGTAGGACTGCTGGATGTCCCACGCTTTCGGCGAAAGGAGGTACTACTAGATTACAATTTTCTCCATTCTTACGGCGGAGGAGTGCAAGAGCAGTGAAAACACGCAGGCTCAGTGATTACATGGCCCACCTCACACTATCACCATATTTTCTGGACACCGTGCGACACCTAACTCTTTACATAGTACTCCCTCCGTTCCTAAATATAAGTCTTAGTAGAGATTCCACTAGGTGGACTACATATGGAACAAAATGAATGAATCTACACTTAAAATGCATCTATATACATCCGTATGTGGTTCATGGTGAAATCTCTACAAATACTTATATTTAGGAATGGAGGAAGTACTAGTATAGTACGTACTGTAATTTATCAGCGAGATAGTACAATGCTATGAAGCTTCCAGCTTCTGTTACATGTATCTTGCGTCCAAGGTTGCCTGTTGCAACATTTCATCAAATACAAAGGAGACTAACATGCATGCTATTGCATCTCAATGATTGACAGATCATAGCAAATATGTACTCCCTCCGTTCCAAAATAAGTGTCTCAACTTTATGCAGGGGGTGTTTGTTTCCACGGACTTTTTAGTGTAGGGACTAGAAAAAGTCCCTCTTAGAGACTTTTTAACCAAACAGGAGGACTACTAGGGACTAAAACTTGATTTTTGAGACTTAATGAAGAAGACTCTCCAGGAGAGTCTTTTCGGGACTTTTCCAACAATGCCCCTCCCTGCACCCATTGCCCCGCCGCCCCATGGTGTTGTTTGGTTGTTATTTTTCTGTATACTGGGGGTAACATGGTCATTCAATAACCTCTAGGGAGGGACTAGGGACTTTTTAGTCCCTAAAAACAAACAGGGGGGACTTTTTAAGGAGTAGGGACTTTTTAGTTGGGACTAGAAAAAGTCCTAGGACTTATGAACCAAACAGGGCCTCAATATGGACTACATACGGAGCAAAATGAGTGAATCCACACTCTAAAATACGTCTATATACATCAGCATTTGGAGTATGTACTAGTAGTACATATTGAAATCTACTAAAGGACATATATATTCCAAACAATATGATAATCTCTCTAACCAAGGTAGTAGGGACGAGGAGTAAACGGAGGGAGTAGTCAAATTTTCTCCTTGTCCTGCGAGCCACCGCGGCGTGGGCGAGGGAGCGGGCGTAAGGCGTACAGTACTACTACTAGTAAGCAAGCTTCACCTCATCCTGCGAGCCACCGCGCCCGTGGGCGGGGGAGACGGCGTACTAATCAATCTTCTCCTCGTTCTGCAAGTTGGCGGGACACATCAAAAGTACTCCAGTGTATAGAGCCTTACCTCTAAGGTAGGCCCCACATGGTTTGCCTCTTTTTTAACATAACGCATCAAGTCGCAATTTGTTTGTTCACCCGTGGTAGACGATCCTCCCTCCATCTGGTGGACAACCAGTACACATGTCAAATTACCATGTGGGCTGCCTTTTCATACAGAAATGAGCTCCACCGTGTACCCGCGCGGGTGTGGTTGGGAAAGAGACGGGAGTACGTGCGCCGTGCGTGCACCTCTTCTCTTCGTGCACGTCCCCCACCTACGTGGGTGTGTGTGAGAGATACAAACCTAGACAAATGGCTTGTGCGTTCGTGAGTGTTTTTTGTTTTGCGGGGAGGTTGATTTCGTGAATGTATTTGTGGGAATATGTGTCGATGACATCTCAAACAAAATTTTGCATGCAATGTGTGTGAAATGGAGGCCTATCCATATCATATATAGAGGGCCGGGCGATCCACGAGAAGAAAGGGAGGGGTCATAGATATCGATAGAGTCAAAGAGAGGATCAAGTGGGTGGGTGCGAGATCGATGAAGAGAGCCATCGAAATTGTGTGTGCAAGTCAAAGATATAGGGCGACTGACCAACCAGAACGTCAGAGGGCACAGGTCAAGTTTGTGTGTGGCAGGGAGACATGACTAGAGCGCTCGATGTATCGGTGTGTGTGGGGGGGGGAGGGGGTGGGGGGAGGGGTAGGCAGAGGCCTAACTAAAGAGGTAGAACGACTCGTATATGTGTTGAGAAGGAGAGACCCAGCTATGTCTTGAGGGAGATCGGTCAACATCCATACATAACTGAAGGACGGGAAATAGGATGGGACAGAGAGAGAGAGAGGGAGGGAGAGGGGTAGAGTGCTGGATGGTTGATGGAGTTGCTTCTCGAAGATGGTGGGAGAGGCCTACTAGACAAATTGATGGTGGAACTGCAATATTATCAATAAAAGTGGGGATGTGTTTCTGTGTGTGCCTGTGCATGATAGATCTATCGGGACGCATCCATGGATGATGAAGGGGAACCATGTGTTTGGTAAGCAAACCTAACTAGATCGGTAGATCAATTGTTGTTTTTCGGAGGAAGGGAGAGACATAACTAATGAGGTAGATCGATCGACGCGTGGGAAAAATAAGTTATAAGGACCTAGCTAGCTATATGTATAGCGGGAGATCGGTCGGTGTACGTCCCTTTGTTAGAGGAAAATAAGTCCCGGCGAGACGGATAGACAGAGAGAATGGAGTTAGGAGGTGGTGCGAGAGGCCCAGCTACTAGCTAGATTGGGGGAGGAGTATGCGGTTGTGAGATCGATGAAAAGAGGGGCGAGAGTTTACACATGTGTGGGACCGTATGAGAGACACGAGGCAAGGACACATAAAGGAGGAGATTGAAGGTGCGTGTGTATGTTGTAGGCACACATCGCTGGAGAGGTTTATCGATCGATGTGTGTCCGAAAGGAGTTGTGGAGACTGTGGGAGAACTTCCTAAAGAAAAAAATGAATGTGCGCGATGGATAGAATGCTGAGGGAGGGGGAGGGCGAGGAGGGCGTGTGCATGCACGAGAGAAAGTTAGTGGTAGCTACAAAGCTTAGAGGATTGTGTGGGTGTAAGAGAATAACAAAGATCATAATTTGATATGAAAGTGGATTCATATATTTGAATAGGAGATCATAGTGTTTTAAACGTATGCATGCATGAATATAGCGGTGATACGCGTGTTGTGGTTTTGCACATGTTATACCATAATGTGATAATGCATGGCGTTTGCAACTCACAGCTAAATGTCGAAGAATCTAAACCATACTATACATCGAACAATCTCACATTTTATTTGAATTTGTGATAATGTGTGGCGTTTGCAACTTACAACTAAATATCGAACAATCTAAACAATACTATATACTGAACATTCTCACATTTATTTGAATTTGTGGTAATGTGTGGTGTTTGCAACTCACATCTAAATACTTGTAGGCGTAGGGGGCGGGGCACCATACATAATGTGATAAACACATTATACATATGAGACATGGTTTAGATTATGAAGATCTAGCTAGAGCTTGAAATGTACTATGATTTGAAATCAACATAAAGTGGATTCAAAAAATCGAGTTCGAGTTCATATAGTACACATAGTTCATATGTAACTCGAGACTAATCATGTGGTGTGTTGTGAAGATAATACACAAATGATGGTTTAACTTGACAATAATGATGATTGTAGATCTTATTAAAACAGAGAAATGAATTCAAATGCTTTGACTTCAAAACAATCATTATTGTAGATCTTATTCAAATAGAGAAACGAATTCAAATTTAGTTCATATTGAAGTGGTAGTATATACGTTTGGAATGCACTAAAACGTTCATTTGAGTAGTAGGTTGCATGCATTATACACGTAGCGAAAAAATTTAATTGAACATAACATGAATTCAAAGTTTTGAATGACATTCCTAGTGCGAATTGATTTGGCACAGTACACGTTAGGCTTGTCCGGAAATTTCAACCCGCGCCTTGTTAGCCCAAAATATTGAAGATATATCTTTGTCTCATTGTGCTCTGACAACACCCTCCATCTCAACCCATGCCTTGCTATTCCAAAATTACAACGCGCGCGAAAACTCCCACCTCCTGTGAAATCCCGACACGTGAAATGCCCGTGATACCCCTGAACCGAAAGAACCGCCTCAAATCGGTGGGGGTACATTCGTAACATACCCCACATTTCGGACAAGCGCGTCCCTAAGACATTGTTCCCCACTCCCATCCCATCCGTCCACCCATTCGTACACTGAGGCCGGGAAAACCCGCGAAGCCCCACATCCTCCTCCATCCGCCACCGAGCCGGAGCCTCTTCCCCGACGACGTCGTCCACAGCAACACCTCAGCGTCCCTCATCCACCATATCGGATGAGGATCCGTCATCGATCTGGTCGTCCCGCCGGTTCAGCCACCCCGTCCTCCACCTCCAAGGAGCTTCCCCGACATTCCCCTCGTCTTTCGCGCCACCTGCATTCCCACACCACCGTCTTCACCTGCACCACCGAAAGAGCATCATCATCACCGTTTCCTCGGATGAAGCTGTGGCCTAATCGGCGCCACCAAAGAGGTTGTACACTAATCGCCTCATTTTCTTCTTGATTCGATATCACGGTGCTGCCGGCGCTCGGTCCCGAGCCGACACGGCGCGGCTCCATCCACGGCGGCGTCGCCGGCCACTTCCTCCACGGCGTCGCTCCCTCGGCGGCGACGTCCACATCAGTAGGAGCTGCTGCTGCTTTAGCTCTCGCTCGTGGTGCTGCTCTGCTCTTGCTCTCGGTCCCCTGCCTTGTCTGCTCTCGCTCTTGCTCTTGCTTGCGATGCTGCTCCGATTTAGCTACACTTCAGTCGACTGAATCGACTTTTGGGTCAGTCGATTTTCAGGAGGGGCTCGCCGGAGTTAAGGAAGAACCAGCCGCAGCGGGGAGGGGGGCTCGCCGGAGAGGTACCCCACTATCTATCTTAGGGTTCAGGGTGGGGACGGTGGTCGCCGGCGGTGGTGGGGCGGTGGCGTGGGGATCGCCGAAGAAAAAGCTCGACATGGGGGGCCTAGAGGGATGGCCGGGGCGGCGGCGGACTGGTGGTGGGGACTGTTTTCGGGGCGGGCGGAGCGGCGCACCGCTGGCCGCGGGCGGCGGGGGCGGCTGTTTGGCCGGTGGTGGCTGGCGGCTCAGGGGGTGGAGGTTGAAGATGAACTGCAGGCCCTTGATTTCGTATCCAACGGCTGCAAAATCAACTGACCAGAGATGAAAAAGTCAGTCGACTGACGTGTAGCCTCACCTCTAGTGCGTTCAGTTTCAATTGTAAAATTCAGTTTCGACAGCAAAATTCAGTTTCGACAGTTAAGTTCAGTTCGACAGTTAAATTCAGTTTCAATAGTTAAGTTCAGAGATAAGCGGCTGATGTATTTTATGTCATCATTGGAGATGCTATTAGAATTCCACTCAGGTTAACGTTGTCTCTCTTGTCCTGCTTCAGCCTCGGCGTCGTACAACTCACCGGAGCTGCTCCAACGACGAAACCCTCCATCACAGCGGAGCAATACCTCGGGCTCCATCTCCAGACGCCTAAGATCTTCTTCCCCTCCTCCGATAGCCAAGTCAGCCGGAGCATCCTCACCGGCCAACCCAATCACGCTGAGATCGACATGGCTTCGCCAAAGAGGTTGTACACTTGTTGCATCTCTTTTTTACTCTACATGTTATATATATTGTCCACTGAGCACACGGAGTAACGGAATATTATTTTATCCTAGTATATGACAAGCATTGAGGTACCAGGCAACTTTGCTATCCGTGATGGACTCTCTTGAACACCATCATTATTTATCTCGGCGCGTTTGAGCTGTGCATTTGTCGATGGCCCTGGGAGCTGAGCTAGTAGGGTAGTGGCCTAGGTCCAAAGTAATAGAAGTAGCACAAAAACATTTTTTTATTGTAGGCTTTTCCTTGCTCAGGCCTGCCTACTAGAATCGCCAGTGCTTGAAAGGAAAAGTGAATGAAAAACATAGGAATTGGAAAGTTTCCTATGGTACTACTTTTCATGAATTTGGTGCAAAGGAATGGAGCAAAGCAAAACTGTAGGATTTGTTCCTTTAGTGTCTCCTTGAAAGAAAAACCGTAGGAATTTTAATTTCCACTTGTCCTCCTTTCCAAATTCCTATTCATGAAGCACAAGACTAAGAGATAGTAGCATAATAGCATTATAACCGTACATTTTCTTGTGGTTTGACTTAATCTCACCATGCTTCTTTGCATCATGTGTTCTTCCAATGCTTGTGAACCAAACACCTAGATTGGCAGAAATCCTGTGTTTTTAAATTCTCTGTTTTGCATGTGCATTCCTATCCTATTCCTGTCTATTTCCTATCCCTGCATTGTTAGAATCCTCAAATTCAAACAAGCCCTTACACAATTACTTCTGTTACAGATATGTGTCAAAGAAAACCTTGTGTGGTTTGTCCTACTCCTGCAGTGCTGTGTTCCACCCCAGCTCAGCTGCTCCAACGACGGAAGGGTTCACCACAGCAGGGATCCGCTCTCCAGACTGTCTTTCGCCGCCTCAGATCTTCTTCCCCACCGCCGGCAGCCACGACAACTACATTACCATCATCAACTGAGCAGATGACCTTGAGGACTACACGGGTCCGCAAGAGAGGTCGCACACTTCCGTGTCTGCTTACGTTATGCATCGCTTAATATGATGACATGCTACTTTATCGTCGTGTTCACCTATTAGACTCCGAGTCAGGTCCAAACTTATGCTGAAACTTGAGTTTTTAAATGGTTGTGGGGTACATATTGGGGCAGCAATCAGTACTATCTGTCTACTATCTGGTTAATCTCAGGTGTCTACTATGAGTTTCATGTTGGGTGCAAACAAACATTAAAGGAGCCATTATCTGTATTTTTTAACTAAAGCTATTATCTGCCTGCTATCATTGGTTTTGGGTCTATCCATAGTTTGCTACCATCACTCTGGATTTGTGCATGCACTCCTAACATAATCTCACTATGTTTTATTCCTATGCATGTTTAGTTATTGTACACAATGGAACTGAACATGTAGAGCAAAAGAGACGAGCCTTGCGTGGCAATAGAATTTCATGCAGACGTCGCTCCATGGTGGGCGCAAAGGCAGCCCCCCTCCACCCATTTCGGATCATAATCAAGAGGAAGATAATTGTTCTGAGGGGGATTCAGAAGCAGAAGACCACTCCTATTTACCCCATGAGGTCTTCGCTCTAACTTGGCATGCTGATGTTGGTAATATCATGCATATGGTGCCTTGCATTGCTTACTGTATACATCAAAGATGTCATCTGCTTAGTTTAGACATGCTTTGTGTCAATGCCATCTATTTAGTTTCTTTATCATATATGTGAATCATGCAATGTCATCTTGTTTAGCCAGGCATCATATATGTGAATTTTGCAATGCCACCTTGGTTAGCCAGTCATCTTATATGTGAATTATATCATGACATCATTTTTTTATTACGTGTTAAATTTGTCAACAATTTTAGTACATTCAATTACTCTTCCTGTGCATCAGCCATTCGGCACGGTCATGGAAAAATCTGGAGTGGAAACAAGGTCAGAGCAGACAATGCTATCTGACGAAGCGCATGTCTTGCTGGTTACAGATAGCTCCTCAGAGGAGGATTCAGAGACATATGACCAGTCCTATTCCCCCCCCCCCCCGAGGTGCATGCTCTAACTTGGCAGGGTTATGTTGCTCATATCGTGTGTATGGTATCTTGCATTGCTATGTCATTTGCTTAGTTTAGACATGCTTTGTGTGAATGCCACATGTTTAGTGTCTAATTACCATATATGTGAATTATGCAATGCCATCTTGTTGCAAGACATTATATATGTGAATTATGCAATGCTATCTTGTTGCAAGGCATTATATATGTGAATTATGCAATGCCATGCTGTTTAGCCAAGCGTCATATATGTGAATTATATCATGTCGTCCTTTTTTTTGTATTTCTCATTGCTTTTGTCGACAATGTTTGTATATTCAACTGCTCTTCCTGTGCATCAGCCATTTGAATTGGTGATGGAGAAATCTGGAGTGAAAACAAGGTCTTCAGAGCAGACAATGCTACCTGCTGAAGCAGAGATCTTGCTAGTTACAGATAGCTCTTCAGAGGAGGATTCAGAGGCAGATGACCAGTCCTATTATCCCCCTGAGGTGTATGCCCAAACTTGGCAGGGTTATATTACTCATATCATGCATATGTTGTATTGCAATGCTTAGTTTTTACATCATATACACGATATTGAATGCCATCTCCTTAGTTGACACATCATATATGCGGTTGCCCTCTGCTCACTTCCTTAGTATATAAATCATATATTTCAATTATATCATGCCATGATGTTTACATAGACAGCATCTATCTGAATTATGGCATGCCAACCCATTTTCTAAAGACATAATATAGTTATATCATCTCATCATGTTTACATAGTCATCATATTTTGAATTATGTCATTCTATCCGTGAATTATATCATGCCATCATGTTTCCATCGACGGCATGTTTGTAATTTATGGCATGCCAACCACTTTAATAGACACATCATATAGTTATATCATGTCATCCTGTTTACATAGTCATCATATTTTGAAGTATGTCATTCTATCCTGTTTAGTTAGCCATCATACATGTGAAATTGTGTCATGCTATCTTGTTTAATTAGCCATCATATATGTGAAATTATGTCCTGCTATTCTGTTTGGTTAGACCACATAAATGTGAATTATTTCAAGCCATGTTTTCTTCCCTACTATCCATTGCACCTGTTATCTTACAATGTCTGTACCTTCAATTAATTTTCTTGTTTATCAGCCATTTCAATTGGAGGGGGTGTTGGCAGTATCTGTGGGAGTAAAAACACGGTCTTCAGAAAAGATCGTGCTACCTGTCGATGGAGATAGAACCACGGTTGTACTTGCCCAAGAACCAGCCCCACCACACATAACCCAGAGTCACACAGATTGTACCCTACCCAGTTGGACAGAGAACCAGCTACACCCCTTCTAACCCCAACCCCAGCAGATAGTAACCCAGTTCCCGTTGACACAACACCGTCTCCACCACAGAGCACCCAAACACGAGCAGTTAGTAAGGCAACTGCAGTGCCCAAAGCACGAGGACCACCACTCCGAACCCCAAGTCAACGCTTAAAGCAGAAGAAGAATTGTTCTCAGGTCAGGTTCCATAGCTATGGTTCATACTACTTTGCTCTTGCATCACTATATTTACTCATACCAACTAATTTCAAATTTGAAGGATGCAATTGAAACTCCAATGGTGCAACAGGTATGTTTTAAACCTGTTTCTTTAACGTGTTTGCTGTTGTAACTTGATCTATGTTGATTTCAGTTTCAATTGAATAAACAGTTATGTTCCCATGCCATGCACATTACAAGTGTTGTTATTGCTGTGTAGTTTCCCACACTTATATTCTGTCTATGCTGCTTTATCTTAAATAGATATGATTCGAACTGTATCTATCTTGATTTGGCAACATAAACTAGAATGATATAGACCATACACTGACCATACTACATAGATATATGTTTGTTTCATGTTGTTATCATGTCCACCTTACTACTGAACTGGTTTACCAAAATGAGTTTCATATACTACATTGTAAACCTGTGATGTGTTGGTTTGTTTCTCTTTTAGAACGCGGATAAAATATTGGAGAAGAGTACCCCATTATGCAATGGTAAATGAAGTAATGCAGATAAGGTTCAAGATAGTGAGACATCCCTCTTGGTCTCCAAGAAAGCTGATAAAAACTATGTTGAAGACACTGAGACAACCCCAAAGTCCTGTCATGATGTAGTGTTCGAGTTACTGGCTACTACTGCTGGCACCAGCTCTTCGAACTTGCTGCCTGAATCAGTTCGGCTTCTTGAGTCTCAACTTCAAATTGAAAGACGTTGATCAGATGTTATGCGACAGGAAGCCGAAGGACTGAGGAAGTCCCTGTAGAATTCAGATGCTACTTTCTAGTGCAACAGCAAGTGCTGGAGGATTTAAGCGCCAAACAAGAGAAAGTTAATAAGCTTGCTAAGCATCTTAACAGCATTATGGGTACCCAGGATATTGTTTCTTGAGCTCTTCTGAAGTGGTTTCAGTTCTGGACTTGTTTTGCTACGGCGTTTATATGCTGCTTTGTTCCCTATATTTGCACTGGTGGCGAACTTTGATGCCCAGTGGATGTAATATGTGTAATAGCCGTGATAGCCTAGCGTAAGTTGCTTGCTAATTTATTTCCTTATTGTCTTGTCTATTTGTTTTCTTGTAGTCAGTGCAGTTCTTTTTCCGCGGTTTGCTAGTGGCCGCAATAACCTATTTTTTTAAAACTAGGCAACAATAACCATGGGCTACATATTTACTGTAGTTAACATGAGCCTGCTGTAGAAACAATGGGCCTTCTAAGGGCCATAGAAAGAATGGGCCTTCTAAGGGTCGTAGCATCAATGGGCCTTCTATAGGCCGTAGCATCAATGGGCCTTCTACGTGCCGTATGATCGGTTGGCCAAACATTGGCCAATAACAGACCACATTATGGCCGTAAATGAACTAGAGTTGAAATCGTCCGTTCATGGGCCGACAATAACAGGCCGTCGTTAATCGGCCGTATTTGATGACGTTATGAAAACGACCGAACGTATTAACGGGCCACAAATGGGCCGACTGTAACCACGGGCTGAATTTGGCCCACAAGAATAAAATGACAGTAACGGGCCATAAGTAAACGAATGTTGGAAATGAGCCCAAGAATAAATGGGCCCTGAGAAGGCCGAAAGATAACATGGGCTGGAAACGGCCCAACGGAATAATGGGCCATTAATGGGTATAAAGTGATACACTGTTCATTACGGGCCAGTTTCACCACGTGTCGTTAATGGGTATAAAGTGATACACCGTTCATTACGGGCCGTTAATGGGCCGAGAGTTACTAAGGGTCTCATATGGGCTGAAAGACGTCATGGGCCATACATGGGCCGGAAGTTAAAATGGGCTGGAATTATATTGGACGGCCCAGATGACGATACTGGGCCTAATTCGGATAGGCCGTAAATGGGCCCTGGGTTAGCGGGTTGTAAATGGGCTATATGCGAACAGGCCATTAACAGGCTTGCTGTGGGCCGGCCCGCCACCTTTTGACCAAGTCAAATGGGCCGGCCTTTTCACAGGAATGGGCCTCTGTTGGGCCGTGCCACGTGTCGACGTACATAGGCGCTTTGGGTCCAATGAGTGGATGACATCTGTCCCAACGGTGAGCCAACACATGTTTCCTCCAGCCAATGATGATTTTACATGTGGAAAATCCCCATTGGTCAGGGCTGTTAACGGGTTATCGGATCCAAAACCGGAACCGATAGCTTAACGGCGTTCCGTTACGGTGGATGCCACGTGTCGGTCACCCTTGACGAAAGCACTTCTGTGACGCACGATTTATCGTCATGGAAGTGGACACTTCTGTGATGATAATTTTGGTAATGTCATGGAACACTTCTACGACAGCACAGGTATGACTATCTTGATTCTGTCATAAATTTGTCATGGATGAACATGCATGACAGAAAACGTGACCTACTGTGACAAACACGTATTAAGTGTATTTTTTTGTAGTGATCATGAATGGATTCATCAATATAACTATCACACAAAGCATTCCTTTCATGATCCACAAGCATAGTGTTTTTATTACTCTCCACATAAGCAATTTTATTCTCATTCATAATAGTGGGAGTATCATAGGAAACTCGAATACTATAAATTGTTTCCACATTAAAAGAGTAATGTTCACTAAAAGGATATTCAAAATTATGACAATAATTATGACTACTTTTTATAACGTAAGTATCATCATAATATCATCATAAGCAGCAACTTTTTTCTCATCCTAGTCAATTGAAACCTCTTCCGAAATAGTGGAATCATTACTAAATAAAGTCATGACCTCTCCAAATCCACTTTTATCATCATAATAAGATTCAACACCCTCCAAAATAGTGGGATAAATGTTATCTAAAGTTGACACTCTTCCAAACCCATTTTCATAAATATTGCAATCATCATAAATAGGAGGCATGCAATCATCATAACAAATTTGATCATTCAAAGTAGGGGGGCTAAAAAGATCATCTTCATTAAGCATAGCATCCCCAAGCTTGTGGCTTGGCATATCATAAGCATAATCACTCTCATCATCAATAGTGTGAATAGCACCAACGGTATAACAATTATTATCATCATACTTTCCCAAGTTGGTGCCAAAACGATTTTCAAGATTATAAGAAGTATAATTATCTTCCCAATCAGAATCATCACAACGAGCAATAGGCATAACAAAATCATCATCAATAGTGCTCTCGGACATTGTGACATAAGACAAAGAAGTAATACCATCATCAAGTGCATCATCTTCTACAATTATTTTTAATTTATTTTCATGAGGCACAACAATAATAGGAGCAACATTATTTGGGAGAGATGCCTTTTTACCTCTATTCTTTCTTCTTTTCTTCTTCTTCACCACATCATGTGTGGGTTTAATTAGTTTTTTTGAGCTTCTTATTGATGCATGAGATTGGTTGAATAGGGAGCTCCTCCTTGTCACCAATTTCATCATGAGAGACAATAGGAGGTAAAGTGGACATCTTTACCCTTTCATTAGTATTCCTTTTATATTCCATTGGTTTTCCCATCTTTCTATAGTTGGCAATATAAGCATTCTCATTGCAATTTACCACGCAAAACATATAGATATTTTTTAGATTAGTTTCAATGTCGTCCATGAGTACGAATACTTCAAACCAACTATTTTTATGTGTCAATTCTTCACTCCCCAAAAATAGACAAAGCTCATTATAAAGTTCAAGGTGATCAAGTTATTGCAATATTTGGACACGATTCGATCATGAAAAAGAATGCATTGGAAATTAAGGTGACCAACTTTATTGCAAAGTTCACAAGTAATAGGACAAAGATAGCATAATTTTGTAGCAAATTCATCTATCACTTTGAGAAAAAAATTGGTTCTATCATGCTTATGATTCTTACAAAATCTATCTTCCCTATAAGGCACGTCTTCACAAAGTCTTTCCACTCCACAAAAATGAAATGCTTATAAGAAACATTTTTCTCATGACTAGTGCAATCGTCATTAGCATTTTGGATATTTATAGAATTCATACTAACAACATCGCAATCATGCTCATCATTTATGCCAAACATTTTATTGAATTCTTCTTCTATCGATTGAGAACAATTTATGATCCATCATTTTCAAGAAAGACATTATAAAGATGAACAATATAAGACCACCTTAATTCCATATTTTTGTAGTTTTATTTTATAAACTAAACTAGTGATAAAACAAGAAACTAAAAGATTTTATTGCAAGATATAAAGATATACCTTCAAGCACTCACCTCCCCAGCAACGGCGCCAGAAAAGAGCTTGATGTCTACTACGCAACTTGTTCTTGTAGACTTGTGTTGGGCCTCCAAGCGCAGAGTTTTGTATGACAGTAGCAATTTTCCCTCAAGTGGATGACATAAGGTTTATCAATCCGTGGGAGGCGTAGGATGAAGATGGTATCTCTCAAACAACCCTGCAACCAAATAATAAAAAGTATCTTGTGTCCCCAACACACCAAATATAATGGTAAATTGTATAAGTGCACTAGTTCGGCGAAGAGATGGTGATACAAGTGTAATATGGATAGTAGATATTGATTTTTATAATAGTAACAATAAAAAACAGCAAGGTAGCAAGTAACAAAAGTGAGCACAATGAAGGAAATATGCCCTAGAGACAATAATAAAGTTGTTATTTTATATTTCCTTATTCATGATAAAGGTTTATTATTGAAAGGATCGAGAAGAGGTGTCTAGAGGGGGGGTGATTAGACCCTCAACAAATAAAAGTAGCAGTTTTTAGGTTCTTCAAGTTAAAGTGGAGTTTTAGCACAAGTTTAAACATTCACAATACATTTCAAGCAAGCATGGCAAGAGTATATGAGCAGCGGAAAGTAAAGCATGCAATTTGCAAGAAAGTAAGGGATGGGATTGGAGTATGCGAACGCAATTGGAGACACGGAGATTTTTGGCGTGGTCCCGATAGGTGGTGCTATCGTACATCCACGTTGATGGAGACTTCAACCCACGAAGGGTAATGGCTGCGCGAGTCCACGGAGGGCTCCACCCCCAAAGGGTCCACGAAGAAGCAACCTTGTCTATCCCACCATGGCCATCGCCCACGAAGGACTTGCCTCACTAGGGTAGATCTTCACCAAGTGGGCGATCTCCTTGCCCGTACAAACTCCTTGGTTAAACTCCACAATCTTGACGGAGGCACCCAAGTGACACCTAACCAATCTTGGAGACATCACTCTCCAAAAGGTAATAGATGGTGTGTTGATGATGAACTCCTTGCTCTTGTGCTTCAAATGATAGTCTCCCCAACACTCAACTCTCTCTCACAGATTTGTATTAGAGTATATTCGGTTTATACATATTTGGTAGTTCAAGTTGTAATCTATCTCTACTATTCTTGGCCTCCAAGATTTGTATCTTATATAAACAGCCCTTCGAGGCCCTAATACATATTCAGAATATCATAATCTTCATGGTATCCGTCGCGTAGGTTATCTCCATGATATGTCTCCTCCGCCGGCCCCTCCACCTCTCCCGGCGCAACCCCTCTTCACCACGGTTGAGTTCGATGCTGCCCGATCGCCATCCTTCTCTTCTTCCTCCTCCAACCCTAGTTCTCTCACCCGCCACCAATACAACCTTCCGCCCCCACAAATCTCTCTAGCAGATACAATTGCTGATGTCTCGCCGTTCATCCCAATCTCCCTTGATCTCGCTGCCCAGAACTACTACCATTGGCGCCATCTCTTCCACATCCACCTTGGTCGCTGCGGTCTGCGCCACCACATCCATCCATCCTCTGTCCCGCAGCCTGCCAATCCTCGCTGGGTGAAGGATGATCTTACAATCATCCAATGGATTTACACTCGGATCTCAACCGAGCTCTTCAATCTTGTCTCCAACGACAACGCCACCGCAGCCGAGCTTAGGGCATCTCTTCAATAGTTGTTTCAAGACAACTCTGACACCCGCATCAACGCCCTTCACACCGAGCTCCGCACCATCACCCAAGGATACTCCCCGGTCACCGTCTTCTGTCAGCGCATCAAGTCAATCGGTGATGAACTCCGCCAGCTTGGTGATCACGTCGACGACCGCGCCCTCATCAACACCCTCCTCCTCGGCCTCGGTGAGCAGTTTGAGAAACAGGTGGCCTTCATCCCCATGTGGCTGCCCTATCCTTCCTTCGGCGAGGTCCGCTCTCTCCTACAGCTCGAGGCACAGAACCAAGCTTGCAAGGCCACTCGACCGCAGGTGTTTCACGCCACCACCAAGCCTCCCGCGTCGGCTCCATCTACTCCATCGCCGGCACCTGCACAACCTCCTCGAGGCTGGCGCCCGAGCCCTAACTACCGCGGGAAGAATCCAGTATATTGGCCGCCCAGACTCGCTCCACCGGCTCATCATCATCATCATCATCATCATCATCATCTACACCGGCATCTGCTCCGCCGGCATGGCACCGGCAGCAAGATCCCTGGACCGGGCTGGTTCAGGCATGGCCCATGCCTTAGTCCGCTCGTCCCCTTACGGCGCCCCTCCAGCATACACGGGCTCCTGGAGCCCGGGTCTTCGTCCTGCCACTGGATCTCCTGGTCTCCTCAGACCCCGGCCGCCAGCTCACGTCTACACCGCCACCACTACATCGACCCCGCCCGGCACCCCAGTACCTCCGCTCGGCTACGCCCTAGTTCCCTATGTTCCCGGTGCTCTTTCGGCCCTGTCACCGTACGCATACGGTCAGCATGCACCAATCAACGTGCCCGCCTCCTCCAGTTCCACAACATCGCCAAGCTGGGATCAGGCTGCCTTCATCGCGGCCATGAACAATTTCACCCTAAACAACGAAGGTACGGATTGGATTTTCGATTCTGGTGCATCCTCACATATGTCTTCAAATATGATTTTTCTGTCAGCTTGTTTTCCTTCTTCTTTTTCTTCCATTACCATCAGTGATGGCTCCACTATTCCTGTTTCTTGCACCGGTGACTCTTACATCCCCTATTCTTCTGCCAATTTTCTCTTAAGTAATATTCTTGTCGTCCCGTCTTTAATTGCTAATCTTATCTCTGTTCGTCAGTTTACCATCGATAATCAAGTTATTCTTGCCTTTGACCCCTTTGGTTTATCTGTCAAGGATCTGAAAACGGGGGAGGTTCTCGCTCGGTACAATAGCACGGGCAATCTTTATCCTCTTCATGGCGCACCCACTTCCACTCCTCGCGCCATGCTTGCATCAGTTGACCTATGGCATCGTTGGCTTAGTCATCCCAATAAAGCTACACTATCATCATTACTACAAGAATTTTGTATCCCTAGTTCTAGTGTCTCTCATGATTCCTCTCTTTGTAATGCCTGTCAATGCGGCAAACATGTTAGACTACCTTTTGGTACCTCCTCTACTATTAGTACTTTTCCATTTGAATTACTACATTATGATTTATGGACCTCTCCAATTCCTAGTGTTTCTGGTTATAAATACTACCTTGTAATTCTTGATGATTATTCCCATTATGTTTGGACATTTCCTCTACGAGCCAAGTCCAATGTACACCCAATTTTCCTCAATTTTCGTCAATATGTTCTAACCCATTTTGGTCTTCCAATCCGCTTTATTCAATGTGACAATGGACGTGAATTTGATAATACTCGCAACCGCACTTTCTTTCTCTCTCACGGCATACTCCTCCGCTTTTCTTGCCCCTATACATCCCCCAAAACGGTAAAGCAGAATGCTCTCTTCGCTCCATAAATGATATTCTTCGCACCTTGCTTATTCAAGCTTCTCTCCCTCCCTGTTTTTGGGTTGAAGCCCTACGTACTGCCACACTTCTTCTAAATATTCGACCAACCAAAACATGTCCTCTCTACACTCCCTTTCAATCCCTTTTTCTTTCCCATCCCGATTATCTTTCTCTCCGTTTCTTCGGTTGTCTCTGTTTTCCCAACATCACTGCTACCACCTCTCATAAACAAGAGCCTAGGTCTTTACCTTGCATCTATCTCGGTCTCTCCGATGATCATAAGGGCTCTCGCTTCTTCGATCCTTCATCCGGCCGTGTCATTCTTTCCCGTCACGTTGTCTTTGACGAACACACTTTTCCCTATGCTGCCACAAAATCATCACCTATACACCACCCTTCCCATGTCAATCCTCCATCTTCTCTACTCCCTCTTCTAAATCCCACCTCTAGCTCTATTGCGGCGGAGCAACAGCCACCATAACAGCCTGTCACAACCCCACTGCAGCCTCCCGGCAACCCACCACAGCCTTCCGTGCCCCCAACTCCTCCCTCGACGGCAGCCAATTCTTCTGCCACGGCAGCTACCTCTTCCCCCACGCCTACCTCCCCTGTCCTCGCCTCTCCTTCTCCTTCCTCCGCACCGCCTCTTCCGTCCAATGCTGTTCCTATCATACCTCCGACCAACGACCATGTCATGTGCACTCGTGGTAACCGTGGCTTTCACCTCCCTACACGGCGTCTTAATCTCACGGCTCTTCCCACTGTCTCCCCTATTCCTACATCTTATAGATGTGCTCTTCTCGATCCTCTCTGGCATTCTTCTATGCGTGATGAGTTTGATGCCCTTCAGCAAAATAACACCTGGACTCTCGTTTCCAAACCACCCGGTGTCAATGTCGTTTCCGGCAAATGGGTTTTTCGCCACAAATTTCATATTGATGGTACACTTGCTCGTTATAAAGCTCGTTGGGTGTGTCGAGGTTTTTCTCAACAACACGGTATTGATTTTGATGATACTTTTTCTCTGGTTGTAAACCCTAGTACAATTCGTGTTGTTCTCAGTCTTGTTGTCTCCGCCTCTTGGCCGATTCATCAACTAGATGTTAAAAATGCTTTTCTTCATGGCACTCTCAATGAAACTGTCTATTGTCAACAACCTTCGGGTTTTGAGAATCCCTCTTCTCCTGATTTTGTTTGTCTTCTTCACAAATCTCTGTACGGTCTTAAACAAGCTCCTCGTGCTTGGTTTCATCGTTTCACCACCTTCATTCAAACAATAGGTTTTACCTCATCTAAATCCGATTCTTCTCTATTTATTTTTTGTTCCTCCTCTCATACTGTATATATTCTCTTATATGTTGACAATATCATTCTCACTGCCTCTTCTGATTCCTTTTTACAACATATTATCTCTTCTCTTAATCGTGAATTTTCCATGACATATCTTGGTCCTCTTCATCACTTTCTTGGGATCACTGTCTCCCGCACTTCATCTACACACTTTCTCTCTCAACGCCAGTATCTTCTTGAATTGCTCTCTCGTGCGGGGCTGACTGACTGTCAACCCTGTCATACGCCGGTCGACGTTGGCACCAAGTTGTCGGCCGATGGTGAACCCTTTTCTGACCCCACTCTATATCGCAGTATCACTGGTGCTCTCCAATATGCTACTCTCACTCGTCCTGATATATCTTATTCTGTTCAACAAGCGTGCTTATATATGCATGATCCCCGTGTTCCTCGTTGTTCTCATGTCAAGAGAATATTTCGGTATCTCAAAGGTACTATTGATCATGGTCTTCTTCTTAATTCTTCCTCTCCAACAAGCTTGACAGTTTATTCTGATGCAGACTGGGCAGGTTGTCCAGATACTCGACGATCTACATCCGTCTATTGTGTTTATTTGGGTGATAATCTTGTTTCTTGGTCTTCTAAAAGGCAGGTTACAGTTTCGAGATCTTCTGCAGAAGCTGAATATAGGTATGTTGCTCATTCTGTGGCCGAGGCGGTGTGGCTCCGTCAGCTTCTGGTTGAGCTTCATCGACCAATCGAGCGTGCAACTATTGTTTATTGTGACAATATTTCTGCAGTCTACATGGCGTCCAATCCTGTTCAACATCGCTGCACCAAACACATCGAGATTGATATTCATTTTGTTCGTGAAAAAGTGGCTCTTGGCGAGGTTCGTGTGCTTCATGTTCCTACCAGTGCGCAATTTGCTGATATTTTCACCAAGGGGCTCCCGACTGCATCATTCACCGACATCCGCTCCAGTCTCAACATCGTTACACCTGAAGTTGACACTGCGGGGGGGGGGGGGGGGGGTATTAGAGTATATTCGATTTATACATATTTGGTAGTTTAAGTTGTAATCTATCTCTACTATTCTTGGCCTCCAAGATTTGTATCTTATATAAACAGCCCTTCGAGGCCCTAATACATATTCAGAATCTCATAATCTTCAATTTGGATTTGGTTGAAAGAAGATTTGAGTGGAAAGCAACTTTGGGAAGGCTAGAGATCAAGATTCTTGTGGTTGGATTGGAATATCTTGGTCTCAACACATGAGTAGGTGGTTCTTTCTCAGAAAATGAATGCTGGAAGTGTAGGCACGTTCCGATGGCTTTCTCCACGAATGAAGAGAGGGTGGAGGGGTATATATATAGCCTCCACACAAAAATTTAGCCATTACACACAAATCACCAAACTCGGTGGGACCGAATACTGAAACTCGATCAGACCGATTTAGTTCAAAATGTGAACGTAGAGTTTTCGGTGGGACCGATATGATCAACTCGGTGTGACCGATGTGCTAGGGTTAGGGTAAAACCTCAACTCGGTTCGACCGATTACACAAACTCGGTGAGACCGATTTTGGTAATAAGCAAAACAGAGAGTTGGTCAAGCAAACTCGGTGGGACCGATTGCACATCTCGGTGGAACCGAAATAATTGCAACAAGCAACAGAGAGTTTGCAAGTCCATCTCGGTAAAACCGAGATCCCATCGGTGAGACCGAACAGATTAGGGTTTCTGGCAGTGGCTATGTCAAGTGAACTCGGTGGCGCCGGATAGATCAAATTGGTGGGGCCGAGTTTGACTTTAGGTTTAGGACATATGTGGAATGAGAAAGTGGTTGAGGGCTTTGGAGCATATCACTAAGCACTTTGAGCAAGCAAGCCATTAAGCAACACCTCATCCCCTTTTAATAGTATTGGCTTTTCCTATGGACTCAATGTGATCTTTGATCACTGAAATAGAAAATGCAGAGTCTTGAGCTTTTGAGCTTTTGCCAATCTTCTGTCCTTAGCATCTTGAAGGGGTTCCACATCCTCTTGTCCAAGCCACTCCAGTGTTGAACTCATCTAAAATATACTAGATAAAAGTATTAGTCCAACAAGAGATATATTGACATTAATTACCAAAATCACCCAGGGAGCACTTGTGCTTTCAATTATTCATGCTATAATTGTATTGATCGGAAACCTTAATACATGTGTGAATACATAAACAAACAACGTGTCCCTAGTGAGCCTCTACTAGACTAGCTCGTTGATCAAAGATGGTTAAGGTTGACATGAGTTGTCATTTGATAACGGGGTCACATCATTAGAAGAATGATGTGATGGACAAGACCCATCTGTTAGCTTAGCATATTGATCATTCAGTTTTATTGCTATTGCTTTCTTCATGTCAAATACATATTCCTTCGACTATGAGATTATGCAACTCCCGGATACCGGAGGAATGCCTTGTGTGCTACCAAACGTCACAACATAACTGGGTGATTATAAATATGCTCTACAGGTATCTCCAAAGGTGTGTGTTGAGTTGGCATAGATTGAGATTAGGATTTGTCACTTTGAGTATTCACTACTGGAATAAGGGATTTTGCCGTCTGCCAGTTCTTTGCCGTCTGCTTGCAGACGGCAAAGAAGGTCTTTGCCATCAGCTACCAAACAACAGACGGCAAAGAGTTAGCAGACGGCAAAGAAGGTCTTTGTCATCTGTTATTTCTTTGCCGTCTGCTGGCAGATGGCAAAGAATCTTTGCCGTCTGCTGGCAGATGGCAAAGAATCTTTGCCGTCTGCTGGCAGATGGCAAAGAATCTTTGCCATCTGCCAGCGGACGGCAAAGAAGTGCCAGCGGACGGCAAAGACGGGGGCTATCTTCGGATCTGACCAGTGGATCTCATTTTCCCCCGATGGGCTGAAAGAAGCGCATCCCCCCACCAAACCCTACTCCGCCCCCACATCCGCCCGCCGGCGCCCTCCTCCGCCTCGCCGATGCGCTGGGGTCGCCGCTCCTCCTCCGCGCCCACGGCACCATCCACTCCCGCGCCGCCGCCGTCCTCACCGACCCCGACCAGCTCCGGGCCGAGCTTCGCAACCGCGCCTCTGCTCTCCTCCGGCCGGCGCGCCACCGCGCCTCGTCTCCTCCAGCCGGAAGGGTACCCAACGCCGCCACCCCCCCCCCCCCCCCCCCCGCCCTCCACCCATCCACACACCCGGCTCTCCCGGCTCGGCGCGCGCCATCGTGACCTGCGGGAGGCCCGAGCTCGAGCTCGCCGGCGACAACGACGCACTGCACAGGGTCCCTCCCTACTTCTCCCCATCGATTCCTCTCTCCTTCGCTCCTTCCTTCTGTCCCCCATTCCAATAGACTTATTTTTGCTTTGATTTAGATCAGCAGGAGCTCTCCCCCTCTCCAGATCCATGCACAGCGACGACCAGGACCCCACGCTCAAGCCCCACGAGCTGGACGAGGTCGACAGCGAGGTCATCTGCCCTGCCCACCATGATTTCCCATAGAACAAGAAGGTCGACCCTCTCGCTCTATTTTCTTTTCTTTCCAAATGATTGCTGCCGTGCTCTTGGATAATTCTCTAGGGGCTCTCAAATTTTCTTGGACTGAACCTGATGCAAAAAACGTGGCCACTTTGTTTCCTGATACTCGCAGGTTACAGCCATCGATAGACTAGCATCACTGGCTATTTTGTTTCTCTTCTCTCACCGTGTGAGCACTAGCAGTGTAGAATTTGTGAGAGCTGCTACTTAGTTAAGCAACTACTAGTTTAATAAGTAAATGTCCATGAGATGCTCCTGTTGGTTCCTTTGATTTTTGTTGTTTATGGATGGAAAGTAATTCATTCATCTCACTAAATCGATTGGGCAAGAGTTGATTGTTTGTTAACTAGGCCTGATATTACACTGCTTCTCTGTTATATAATATGTGCAAACTTTCTATTTGTTATGTGGTGAAAATAGCCATCATATTTATTTCCACACAATCAAGTTGATGAAAATTATGCCACGTGAATTTTCATGCTATTGTACCAAGATGAGCGTGCTGCTTGTTGCCATGGAATGCTTAGTTTGATCCCACTTGTTATCAGCAAATAAATATACGTGTCTTATTTTTGTACGTTTTGTTATGAAAGACAAGTCCCTTTGGAAGAAAAAGACTACTTGGAAGGAAAATGGGAAGCCGACTATGTATTCTCGGTTATTGGTAAAATCAAAATCTGGTACAACTCATGCTTGATTGTTACTGGGTTAATGCCAAGCTGCTTATACAATCGATGATACTATTTTTTATATGCGTAACTAGAAATAGCTGACATCCTTGTACTTCATCCGCTTATATAATTGATGCACATACAAGTAGGCTCCTGATCTTTTCTCAATTTAATATATATCACAATTTGATGATGAATTCCTTGTTTCCAGTACATGTCACCAAGTTCAGGATATTACGTAGTAAATGCCTCCGTCTGACAAGATGTAAAAATAAACCTTTTCCCGCCCTTTACTCTGTTTTATTTGTTTATAATGGAAACTAGTGCAGAGTTAGATACGTATAGTGCTTGAAGATTTGCCCTCTTAAGTCCTCTTAAAATAGTTTGGCCATAGTTTGTATCTACACGTGCCTTGAGCATCCATATTTTGCCCAGCTGATATATTTTTGTTATTATCAGATTCAGACTCAGCTATTTTTTTTCTTTTTTGTTCCTACAAGATGTTCAGCTTAGCTTTAAATACAGTAAAGTTGGATACTGGAAATGTTATATGACTCTGTTCTCCATGTATCCAGCATTATCCATGTTGCTCTTGACATTCATGCTTTATGAACAAGTAGAACACACCTGACAAGACAGCTGTCAATGAATGCTATGAGGTTTAGGAGAGACTTTGTGGATGTTTTTGCCTGTTACCACGTGTTGGCCACTAGAACAAGTAGACATTTTAGATGGCCCTTTTTTGTCTGTACGTTGTGTATGTCATCTGTTAGAACTGGGATTGTTTTTGGTTTTGGCCTTGATAATACTAACTCTACCCTTTAGTTCAATCAGTTTCAAGGCCGCCCTTTTGCTCTCCACAATTCAGCCCTCTATTTTCCTGTTTGAAAAAGATGTGCTTATGTCATTGTGTTTGTTGAACTGTACAGCATAACAACAGTGGAGTGACTTGCAGGTGCCTCATGTGGATTTTATGGCTTAAGCCAAGAGGAGAAAGAAAGTGCTCTGCATATGAAAAGATACCAACATTATTGTTTCCATGAAATTGATAATATATGTGGCATGTGTTTGTTTATCTTTTCTGCAAGAGCAACTTGTGTCCTGAGACCTTCTAGTGGTACTGAGACCCATAAAAAGAAATTGTCTTCTTGCATGATCACTTACTGAAAATAGGGACAATTAGCTTTACTTCTGAGTACTTAGAAGTAGTTAAGTTATCTAAGTTATTATGGGTACTGTTACAATGTGCTTGTATTGAACCATCTATCCAAGTTTATTACTAACTCTGTATGTGCTTCTCTGCACCTATGCTTGCCTGTATATCTATTTGCTTTATGGACATGACTCTTGTGTTTGTTTGCTTGTTGTACTGTGATAATTGCAATGCTTATTTAGCGACAAAATTTGCTCTTAATGTACTGTTGCAGGATCTGGATATCTCTCAAAATTTAGTACTTTCTCGTGTTGACTCTTAGTGTTTTTGTTATGCAGGTTGGAAGAAAAGAAGAAGATCCAGAGAAGATCTTACTAATAAGATAGTTTTTAGGAAAATACATTTTTAGTTTTAGGTCATTTCTTCTAATTTCATATATGGAGTGCTTGTCTTTAGTTTTTGTTTTGACTTTGTGAAACTTGCTAACTATGGATGAAACTGTGTAATATTGATGAAACTATGTATATGTATGGATGAAACTTGCTACTATTGGTAACATGTGTTGGATATGCTATATTGGTACTATGTATGGATGAAACTTGCTACTATGTATATATATGTGTGTTTGATTTTCTGTGAAAATGAATGGGTATAAGAAGAAACAGAATTAATGCCTATTTGGTCTCTTTGCCATATGCCAGCAGATGGCAAAGAGCCTGCAGTCTTTGTCGTCTGCTGGCAGACGGCAAAGACTGCAGGCTCTTTGTCGTCCGCTGCAGACGGCAAAGGCCCTTTGCCGTCAGCCGCCCGGAAGCAGACGGCAAAGTAGCTCTTTGCCGGACCTTACTTTGCCGGAGCCTTTTGCCGTCCGCCGTTCATGCCTTTGCCGTCCGCCGTGGCAGACGGCAAAATAGCTGATTCCTGTAGTGATTGGAGAGGTATCTCTGGGCCCTCTCAGTAGTACACATCATAAGCTTGCAAGAAAATGACAAAGGAGTTAGTCACGAGGTGATGTATTACGGAACGAGTAAAAAGACTTGCCGGTAACGAGATTGAACTAGGTATGAAGATACCGACGATCGAATCTCGGGCAAGTAACACACCGATTGACAAAGGGAATTACGTATGTTGTCATAAGGGTTCGACCGATAAAGATCTTCGTAGAATACATAGGAGCCAATATGAGCATCTAGGTTCTGCTATTGGTTATTGACTGGAGAGGTGTCTCGGTCATGTCTACATAGTTCTCGAACCCGTAGGGTCCGCACGCTTAACGTTTGATGACGATATTGTATTATATGAGTTATGTGATTTGGTGACCGAATGTTGTTTGGAGGCCCGGATGAGATCACGGACATGAAGAGGAGTCTCTAAATGGTCGAGAGGTAAATGTTGATATATAGGATGATGGTATTCGGACATCAGAAGTGTTCCGGAGTGTACCGGGTACTTATCGGGTCACCGGAACGGGTTTCGTGCACCCCCGGCAAAAGATATGGGCCTTATGGGCCAAGAGGGGAACGCACCAGCCACAAGGGGATGGTGCGCCCCACATATGGGCCAGCCAAGGATGGATAAGGAAAGCGGAATGGAGAAAGGAAAGTGTGGATTAGGATTCCCACTTTCTTCTCTCACCCCCCCCCTCTTTCCTTCCCCCTCCATTAAATATGGCAGGGGGCGCAGGGCAAGGAAGCCCCAAGGGGGCCGGCGGCCAGCCCTTGGGCGCCTCGTGGCCTCTCCCCTCCCCCTCCCACCTTTATATATGTTGGGAGGGGGCGCCTAGAACACACAACATCAATTGTTAGCCGTGTGCGGTGCCCCCTCCATAGTTTACACCCCCGGTCATATCATCGTAGTGCTTAGGTGAAGCCCTGCGAGGATCACTTCACCATCACCGTCACCCCGTCGTCGTGCTGGCGGAACTCATCTACTACCTCCACATCTTGCTGGATCAAGAAGGCGAGGGACGTCACCGAGCTGAACGTGTGCAGAACTTGGAGGTGTCGTACGTTCGGTACTTGATCGGTCGAAGCTAGAAGAAGTTCGACTACATCAACCGCGTTGTCAAACGCTTCCGCTTTCGGTCTACGAGGGCACGTAGACATACTCTTCCCCTCGTTGCTATGCATCTCCATGGATAGATCATTGCGTGTGCGTAGCAATTTTTTGTTTTCCATGCAATGTTTCCCAACAGTGGCATCCGAGCTAGGTCTATGCGTAGGTGATATGCACGAGTAGAACACAAAGAGTTGTGGGGCGGTGATAGTCATACTTCTTACCACCAATGTCTTATTTTGATTCGGCGGTATTGTGGGATGAAGCGGCCCAAACCAACCTTACATGTCCACGCACATGAGACCGGTTCCACCGACAGACATGCAACTAGTTTTGCATAAAGGTGGCTGGCGGGTGTCTGTTTCTCCTACTTTAGTTGAATCGAATTTGACTGCGGCCGGTCCTTGAAGAAGGTTAAAACAGCAAACTTGACGAAACACCGTTGTGGTTTTGATGCGTAGGTAAGAACGATTCTTGTTAGAAGCTAGTAGCAGCCTCGTAAAACTTGCAACAACAAAGTAAAGGACGTCTAACTTGTTTTTGCAGGGCATGTTGTGATGTCATATGGTCAAGACATGATGTGATATACGTTATTGTATGAGGTTGTTGGGGAACGTAGTAATTTCAAAAAAAATCCTATGCACACGCAAGATCATGGTGATGCATAGCAATGAGAGGGGAGAGTGTTGTCTACGTACCCTCGTAGACCATAAGCGGAAGCGTTATGACAACGTGGTTGATGTAGTTGTACGTCTTCACGATCGACCGATCCTAGCACCGAAGGTACGGCACCTCCGCGATCTGCACACGTTCGGCTCGATGATGTCCCACGAACTCACGGTCCAGTAGAGTGTCGGGGAAGAGCTTCATCAGCACGACGGCGTGATGACGGTGATGATGAAGCTACCGGCTCAGGGCTTCGCCTAAGCACTACGACGATACGACCGAGGTGGATTATGGTGGAGGGGGGCACCGCACATGGCTAAAAGATCAATGATCAACTTGTGTGTTCTAGGGTGCACCCCTGCCCCCGTACATAAAGGAGCAAGGGGGAGGCCGGCCGGCCCTTGGTGCGCCCAAGGAGAGGAGGAATCCTCCTCCTAGTAGGAGTAGGATTCATCCTTTCCTAGTCCTACTAGGAAGGGGGAAGGGGGAAGGAAGGAGATGGAAAGGAGAAGGAAAGGGGGGCGCGTGATAACCCACAAGTATAGGGGATCAATTATAGCCTCTTTCGATAAGTAAGAGTGTCGAACCCAACGAGGAGCTAAAGGTAAAACAAATATTCCCTCAAGTTCTATCAACCACCGATATAACTCTACGCACGCTTAACGTTCGCTTTACCTAGAACAAGTATGAAACTAGAAGTACTTTGTAGGTGTTTTTGGATAGGTTTGCAAGAAAATAAAGAGAGCGTAAATAAAAAGTAGGGGCTGTTTAGATAAAGACACAACTAAATTAGTTTCAGTAGAGAGCTTTTTGTTACGAGAAAGTTATTTGTCCCTAGGCAATCGATAACTAGACCGGTAATCATTATAGCTATTTTATTTGAGGGAGAGGCATAAGCTAACATACTTTCTCTACTTGGATCATATGCACTTATGATTGGAACTCTAGCAAGCATCCGCAACTACTAAAGATCATTAAGGTAAAACCCAACCATAGCATTAAAGCATCAAGTCCTCTTTATCCCATACGCAAACAACCTACTTACTCGGGTCTGTGCTTCTGTCACTCACGCCACCCACCATAAGCAAATCATGAACATATTGCAAACCCTACAGCGGGGATCCCTCACGCTTGCGCAACACGGAGAGCACCATAGGACAGCACCAATAATAAAGCATGCAACTCAAACCAATCACGATCATCAATTAACCCATAGGACAAAACGGATCTACTCAAACATCATAGGATAGCCATACATCATTGGGAAATAATATATAGCGTTGAGCACCATGTTTAAGTAGAGATTACAGCAGGTAAGAGAGAGGTTACACCGCTGCATAGAGGGGGGAAGAGTTGGTGATGATGGCGGTGAAGTTGTTGGTGAAGATTGCAGTGATGATGATGGCTCCGGCGGCGTTCCGGCGCCACCGGAAGAGAAGGGGGGAGGGGGTCCCTTCGTCTTCTTCTTCCTTGACCTCGTCCCTAGATGGGAGAAGGGTTTCCCCTCTAGTCCTTGGCCTCCATGGCGTGGGAGGGGCGAGATCCCCTCCGAGATTGGATCTATCTCTCTGTCTCTCTCTGTTTCTGCGTTCCCGTCTGGTGCCCTTTCACCGTTTCGTATATATATGGAGATCCGTAACTCCGATTGGACTGAAACCTTCGCCATGATTTTTTTACCAAAATTTAGCTTTCTTGTGGCCGAAGAAGGGCATCAACTGCCTTACGGGTGGCCCACGAGGGTCAGGGGCGCCCCCTACCTCGTGGCCACCTCGGGCACCGTCTCGCGTGGATTTTTCTTCCGAAATTTTCCAAATATTCCAAAAATAAGCTCCGTATGTTTTTATCCCGTTTGATCTGGATATTCTGCGGAACATAAAACATCAGGAACTGGCACTGGGCACTGGATCAATATGTTAGTCCCAAAAATAGTATAAAAAGTTGCCAAAAAGTATATGAAAGTTGAATAATATTGGCATGGAACAATAAAAAATTATAGATACGACGGAGACGTATCAACATCCCCAAGCTTAATTCCTGCTCATCCTCGAGTAGGTAAATGATAAAAAAGATAATTTTTTATGTGGAATGCTACCTAGCATAATCTTGATCATATGTCTAATCATGGCATGAATATTAAGACACGAGTGATTCAAAGCAATAGTCTATCCTTTGACATAAAAACAATAATACTTCAAGCATACCAACCAAGCAATTATGTCTTATTGAAATAACATAGCCAAAGAAAGCTCATCCCTACAAAATCATATAGTCTGGCTATGCTCCATCTTCACCACACAAAATACTCACATCATGCACAACCCCGATGACAAGCCAAGCAATTGTTTCATACTTTTGACGTTTCTGAAACCTTTTCAACTTTCACGCAATACATGAGCATGAGCCATGGACATAGCACTATAGGTGGAATAGAATATGATGATGGGGGTTATGTGGAGAAGACAAAAAAGGAGAAACTCTCACATCGACGCGGTTAATCAACGGGCTATGGAGATGCCCATCAATTGATGTCAATGAGAGGAGTAGGGATTTCCATGCAACGGATGCACTAGAGCTATAAGTGTATGAAAGCTCAAACTGAAACTAAGTGGGTGTGCATCCAACTTGCTTGCTCATGAAGACCTAGGGCATTTGAGGAAGCCCATCGTTGGAATATACAAGCCAAGTTCTATAATGAAAATTCCCACTAGTATATGAAAGTGATAACTCAAGAGACTCTCTATATGAAGAAGATGGTGCTACTTTGAAGCACAAGTGTGGTAAAAGGATAGTAACATTGCCCCTTCTCTCTTTTTCTCTCATTTTTTTGTTTTCCCTTTTTTCTCTCTTTTTGGTCCTTCTCTTTTTTTTGCCTTTCTCTCTTTTTTATTTTTTTATTTTTTCGTCCGGAGTCTCATCCCGACTTGTGGGGGAATCATAGTCTCCATCATCCTTTCCTCACTGGGGCAATGCTCTAATAATGATGATCGTCACACTTTTATTTACTTACAACTCAATATTACAACTCGATATCTAGAACAAAGATATGACTCTATATGAATGCCTCCGGCGGTGTACCGGGATATGCAATGATCTAGCGTAGCAATGACATCAAAAAAATGGACAAGCCATGAAAACATCATGCTAGCTATCTTACGATCATGCAAAGAAATATGACAATAAATGCTCAAGTCATGTATATGATGATGATGGAAGTTGCATGGCAATATATCTCGGAATGGCTATGAAAATGCCATAATAGGTAGGTATGGTGGCTGTTTTGAGGAAGATATAAGGAGGTTTATGTGTGATAGAGCGTATCGTATCACGGGGTTTCGATGCACCGGCGAAGTTTGCACCAACTCTCGAGGTGAGAAAGGGCAATGCACGGTACCGAAGAGGCTAGCAATGATGGGAGGGTGAGAGTGCGTATAATCCATGGACTCAACATTAGTCATAAAGAACTCACATACTTATTGCAAAAGTCTATTAGATACCGAAACAAAGTACTACGTGCCTGCTCCTAGGGGGGTAGATTGGTAGGAAAAGACCATCGCTCGTCCCCGACCGCCACTCATAAGGAAGACAATCAATAAACACCTCATGCTCCAACTTCGTTACATAACGGTTCACCATACGTGCATGCTACGGGACTTGCAAACCTCAACACAAGTATTTCTATATTTCACAATTACTCAACTAGCACGACTCTAATATCACCACCTTTATATCGCAAAACTATTGCAAGGAATCAAACATATCATATTCAGTGATCTACAAGTTTTATGTAGGGTTTTATGACTAACCATGTGAATGACCAGTTCCTGTCATCTCTCTAAATAGATATAAGTGAAGCACGAGAGTTTAATTCTTTCTACAAAAGATATTCCCACGCTCTAACAAGTATAAGTGAGAGCATTCTACAAATGGCGGTTTTCTATGTGAAGAGAAATAGGCAATCCAAACTTCAAATGATATAAGTGAAGCACAGGAAGCATTCTATAAAGCCATACTCAAAAGATATAAGTGAAGTGCAAAGCACCAAGGACCATCTCATACCAGCATGGTGCATAAAAGAAAAGTGAAAACTAAATGCAAAAGACGCTCCAAGATTTGCACATATCACATGAATGAAACGAATCCGAAAACATACCGATATTTGTTGAAGAAAGAGGGGATGCCTTCCGGGGCATTCCCAAGCTTAGACGCTTGAGTCTCCTTGAATATTTACTTGGGGTGCCTCGGGCATCCCCAAGCTTGAGCTCTTGCCTCTCTTCCTTCTTCTCACCTCGAAACCTTCTCGATCATCGAACACTTCATCCACACAAAACTTCAACAGAAAACTCGGTAAGATCCGTTAGTATAATAAAGTAAATCACTACTCTAAGTACTGTTGCAAGCCAATTCATATTTTGTTTTTCCATTGTGTCTACTGCAATATAACTTTTTCATGGCTTAATCCACTGATATAAATTGATAGTTTCTTCAAAACAAGCAAACCATGCATCAAAAACAGAATCTGTCTAAAACAGAACAGTCTGTAATAATCTGAACATTCACCATACTTATGATACTTGAAAAATTCTGCCAAAATTAGGAAAAATAAACAATTTGTATATAAATACATTGCAAAAATAATCAGAACCATTTGACGCTCCGGTAAAAAATTAAAAATCGCACACTACAGCCAAAGTTTCTGTCCTGCATCGTACAAACCAACAAGTATTGTAAACATCCTAAAGGCAAACCTTGGCACATTATTTTTATAATACAATGGAATTGTACAAGGGGATAATTATTTTTGTTGAAAATTTTCTGTAATCAAGATTCACAAAGTTGCTGTGAGCATGAACAAAGTTCAAGGAGCTCTCCCACTTCAACAATGCTTGTCTTTCTCACTTTCACTTTCCTTTTTGAAAAGTTTTGGGTTCCCCTCTTTATTTTTGTTGTTTTTAAACTATATGAAAGCACTCAACAGAAATAAATGACTCTCTAAAACTTCCGGGTTGTCTCCCTGGCAGCGCTTTCTTTAAAGCCATTAAGCTAGGCATATAGTGCTCAAGTAGTGAATCCACCCGGATCCCAAGGTATATCAAAGCCAATTTTAATTAGCAATGATTTGTAATTTAGTAGTGAGCACAAAGTAACATATATCATGTAATGATGAAGTCTAACTCTCTTCCTATGCATCGGCATGTCATAAAAGAATAATTCATGCACACATAGTAAAGGCCAATGCATAGTATAAACAGTTTCTTGCAATTTTATCGTGTGGGAAACATAGAGAGGTGGAGATATAGTTCCTCTCTCATAATAATTGCAAGTAGGAGCAGCAAGCACATGCATATTATATCTATCAAAATCATCATGTGCAACGGTAAAAGGCAACCCATCAATGTAATCCTTAATAAGTGCAAACTTCTCCAATATAGTGTAGTTTGGAGAATTCAAAAAGATAATAGGACTATCATGTGTGGGTGCAATAGCAACAATTTAATGTTAACATAAGGAAATATAGCAAGTTCATCTCCATAAGCATAATTCATATTGGCATATTGGCCACAAGCATAGCAAGCATCATCAAAAAGGGATATTTCAAAAGAGTCAACGGGATCATAGCAATCATCCTTCGGTAAGCACGAAGGGAAATTAAACAATGTATGAGTTGAAGAGTTACTCTCATTAGAAGGTGGGCACGAGTAGCTAATCCGCTCTTCCTCCTTTTGTTCTTCGCTCTCCTCCTCATCTTTTTCATCCGATGAGCTCACAGTTTCATCAATTTCTTCTTCCATATATTCCTGCAAAATATTAGTCTCTTCTTGGACAGCGGAGACTTTCTCAATGAGTGCATTAATATCGGAATTGTATTCATAATTCTCATAGCAATATTTGATGATAGCTAAATTTTCAGGTCTATAAGCAGCAGCATCAAAATCTTCAAACTCTTTAAACATAGATTCAATTTCATAAGCACCCATAAAAGCAACAAATTCTTCTATTTGCTCCACATCATAGCAATCATATATACCATTAGCATAAGAAGCTAAGGTTTTATTATCATTAAATTTGCATGAAAAGGGAAGGTGTGGAGCCTTCATCCTAGAGCAACAAGTATAATCATAACTCAAGCATAGTTGCCTAGCATACCACTTCAATATATGAATTTGATCCCATAATAGTTTCCCTTTTTGTCAAGCGGTAATCCCTAAAGTATTCACGTTGATCCAACGTTACTCCCATTAAATAATTGAATGGGGTTTTCTCAGGATTATTAAAGTAGTACGTAATATCTTTCACATAACCAGCATCGAGGGTTTTAGGAGGTTCCCCATCTCCATGAGCAGAAAGTACACCTAATTTTTTGGGTATTTCGTGTTCCATATCCATAACTAAAGATAAAGAACAACTAAGAACAACAAATAAAAATTACTTAGTGATAAAGTAAACAAGCACACACGAGAATATTCACCCCACGCTATTGCTCCCCGGCAACGGCGCCAGAAAAAGGTCTTGATAACCCACAAGTATAGGGGATCAATTGTAGCCTCTTTCGATAAGTAAGAGTGTCGAACCCAACGAGGAGCTAAAGGCAAAACAAATATTCCCTCAAGTTCTATCGACCACCGATATAACTCTACGCACGCTTAACGTTCGCTTTACCTAGAACAAGTATGAAACTAGAAGTACTTTATAGGTGTTTTTGGATAGGTTTGCAAGAAAATAAAGAGAGCGTAAATAAAAAGTAGGGGCTGTTTAGATAAAGACACAACTAAATTAGTTTTAGTAGAGAGCTTTTTTTTACGAGAAAGTTATTTGTCCCTAGGCAATCGATAACTCGACCGGTAATCATTATTGCAATTTTATTTGAGGGAGAGGCATAAGCTAACATACTTTCTCTACTTGGATCATATGCACTTATGATTGGAACTCTAGCAAGCATCCGCAACTACTAAAGATCATTAAGGTAAAACCCAACCATAGCATTAAAGCATCAAGTCCTCTTTATCCCATACGCAAACAACCTACTTACTCGGGTCTGTGCTTCTGTCACTCACGCCACCCACCATAAGCAAATCATGAACATATTGCAAACCCTACAGCAGGGATCCCTCACGCTTGCGCAACACGGAGAGCACCATAGGACATCACCAATAATAAAACATGCAACTCAAACCAATCACGATCATCAATTAACCCATAGGACAAAACGGATCTACTCAAACATCATAGGATAGCCATACATCATTGGGAAATAATATATAGCGTTGAGCACCATGTTTAAGTAGAGATTACAGCGGGTAAGAGAGAGGTTACACCTCTGCATAGAGGGGGGAAGAGTTGGTGATGATGGCGGTGAAGTTGTTGGTGAAGATTGCGGTGATGATGATGGCTCCGGCGGCGTTCCGGCGCCACCGGAAGAGAAGGGGAGAGGGGGCCCCTTCGTCTTCTTCTTCCTTGACCTCCTCCCTAGATGGGAGAAGGGTTTCCCCTCTGGTCCTTGGCCTCCATGGCGTGGGAGGGGCGAGAGCCCCTCCGAGATTGGATCTATCTCTCTGTCTCTCTCTGTTTCTGCGTTCCCGTCTGGTGCCCTTTCACCGTTTCGTATATATATGGAGATCCGTAACTCCGATTGGACTGAAACCTTCGCCGTGCTTTTTTTACCAAAAATTAGCTTTCTTGCGGCCGAAGAAGGGCATCAACCACCTTACAGGTGGCCCACGAGGGTCAGGGGCGCGCCCAGGGGGGTAGGGGCGCCCCTGCCTCGTGGCCACCTCGGGCACCGTCTCGCGTGGATTTTTCTTCCGGAATTTTCCAAATATTCCAAAAATAAGCTCCGTCCGTTTTTATCCCGTTTGGATTCCGTTTGATATGGATATTCTGCGAAACATAAAACATGCAACAAACAGGAACTGGCACTGGGCACTGGATCAATATGTTAGTCCCAAAAATAGTATAAAAAGTTGCCAAAAAGTATATTCAAGTTGAATAATAATGGCATGGAACAATCAAAAATTATAGATACGACGGAGACGTATCAACGCGCCCCCCTCCCTAGTCCAATTCGGACTCCCTATAGGGACGTAGCGCGGCTGCCCCTTGTGGGATGCCTCCCCTCTTCCCTATGGCCCATGTAGGCCCAATAGTCCCCGGGGGTTTCCGATAAACCCCCGGAACTCATCCGGTGTCCGAATATAGTCGTCCAATATATCAATCTTTATGTCTCGACCATTTTAAGACTCCTCGTCATGTCCGTGATCATATCCGGGACTCCGAACTATCTTCGGTACATCAAAACACATAAACTCTTAATACCGATCGTCACCGAATGTTATGCGTGCGGACCCTACGGGTTCGAGAACTATGTAGACATGACTGAGACACGTCTCCAGTCAATAACCAATAGCGGAACCTGCATGCTCATATTGGCTCCTACATATTCTATGAAGATCTTTATCGGTCAAACCGCATAACAACATACGTTGTTCCCTTTGTCATCGGTATGTTACTTGCCCGAGATTCGATCGTCGGTATCTCAATACCTAGTTCAATCTCATTACCGGCAAGTCTCTCTACTCGTTCCGTAATGCATCATCCCACAACTAACTCATTAGTCACATTGCTTGCAAGGCTTATAGTTATGTGCATTACCGAAAGGGCCCAGAGATACCTCTCCGACAATTGGAGTGACAAATCCTAATCTCGATCTATGCCAACTCAACAAGTACCATCGGAGACACCTGTAGAGCACCTTTATAATCACCCAGTTACGTTGTGACGTTTGGTAGCACACAAAGTGTTCCTCCGGTATTCGGGAGTTGCATAATCTCAGTGTCATAGGAACATGTATAAGTCATGAAGAAAGCAATAGCAACATACTAAACGATCAAGTGCTAAGCTAACGGAATGGGTCAAGTCAATCACATCATTCTCTAATGATGTGATCCCGTTAATCAAATGACAACTCATGTCTATGACTAGGAAACTTAACCGTCTTTGATTCAATGAGCTAGTCAAGTAGAGGCATACTAGTGACACTCTGTTTGTCTATGTATCCACACATGTACTAAGTTTCCGGTTAATACAATTCTAGCATGAATATAAACATTTATCATGAAATAAGGAAATAAATAATAACTTTATTATTGCATCTAGGGCATATTTCCTTCAGTTCCCACTTGCACTAGAGTCAATAATCTAGTTCACATCGCCATGTGATTTAACACCAATAGTTCACATCACCATGTGATTAACACCCATAGTTCACATCTCCATGTGACCAACACTCAAAGGGTTTACTAGAGTCAGTAATCTTAGTTCACATCGCCATGTGATTAACACCCAAAGAGTACTAAGGTGTGATCATGTTTTGCTTGTGAGAGAAGTTTAGTCAACGGGTCTGTCATATTCAGATCCGTATGTATTTTGCAAATTTGTATGTCAACAATGCTCTGCATGGAGCTACTCTAGCTAATTGCAACCACTTTCAATATGTATCCAGATTGAGACTTAGAGTCATCTAGATAAGTGTCAAAACTTGCATCGACGTAACCCTTTACGACAAACCTTTTGTCACCTTCATAATCGAGAAACATATCCTTATTCCACTAAGGATAATTTTGACCGCTGTCAAGTGATCTACTCCTAGATCACTATTGTACTCCCTTGCCAAACTCAGTGTAGGGTATACAATAGATCTGGTACACAGCATGGCACACTTTATAGAACCTATGGCTGAGGCATAGGGAATGCCTTTCATTCTCTTTCTATCTTCTGCCGTGGTCGGGCTTTCAGTCTTACTCCATTTCACACCTTGCAACATAGGCAAGAACTCTTTCTTTGACTGTTCCATTTTGAACTACTTCAAAATCTTGTCAAGGTATGTACTCATTGAAAAAACTTACCAAGTGTCTTGATCTATCTCTATAGATCTTGATGCTCAATATGTAAGCAGCTTCACCGAGGTCTTTTTTTTGAAAAACTCTTTCAAATACTTCTTTATGCTTTCCAGAAAATTCTACATTATTTCTGATCAACAATATGTCATTCACATATACTTATCAGAAATGTTGTAGTGCTCCCACTCACTTTCTTGTAAATACAGGCTTCATCGCAAGTCTGTATAAAACTATATGCTTTGATCAACTCACGAAAGCGTATATTCCAACTCCGAGATGCTTGCACCAGTCCATAGATGGATCGCTGGAGCTTGCACATTTTGTTAGCACATTTAGGATCGACAAAACCTTCTTGTTGCATCAAATACAACTCTTCTTTAAGAAATCCATTAAGGAATGTAGTTTTGACATCCATTTGCCAGATTTCATAAAATGTGGCAATTTGCTAACATGATTCGGACAGACTTAAGCATCGCTACGAGTGGGAAAATCTCATCGTAGTCAACACCTTGAACTTTGTCAAAAACCTTTTCAACAAGTCTAGCTTTGTAGATAGCAACACTACTATCAGCGTCTGTCTTCCTCTTGAAGATCCATTTATTTTCTATGGCTTGCCGATCATCGGGCAAGTCAACCAAAGTCCACACTTTGTTCTCATACATGGATCCCATCTCAGATTTCATGGCCCCAAGCCATTTCGCAGAATATGGGCTCATCATCGCTTCCTCATAGTTCGTAGGTTCGTCATGTTCAAGTAACATGACCTCCAGAATAGGATTACCGTACCACTCTGGTGCGGATCTCACTCTAGTTAACCTACGAGGTTCGGTAGTAACTTGATCTGAAGTTACATGATCATCATCATTAGCTTCCTCACTAATTGGTGTAGGAGTCACAGAAAAAGATTTCTGTGATGAACTACTTTCTAATAAGGGAGCAGGTACATTTACCTCATCAAGTTCTACTTTCCTCCCACTCACTTCTTTCAAGAGAAACTCCTTCTCTAGAAAGGATCCATTCTTAGCAACGAATGTCTTGCCTTCGGATCTGTGATAGAAGGTGTACCCAACTGTCTCCTTTGGGTATCCTATGAAGACACATTTCTCCAATTTGGGCTTGAGCTTATCAGGATGAAACTTTTTCACATAAGCATCGCAACCCCAAACTTTAAGAAACGACAACTTTGGTTTCTTGCCAAACCACAGTTCATATGGTGTCGTCTCAACGGATTTAGATGGTGCCCTATTTAACATGAATGCAGTTGTCTCTGATGCATAACCCCAAAATGATAGTGGTAAATCGGTAAGAGACATCATAGATTGCACCATATCTAATAAGTACGGTTACGATGTTCGGACACACCATTACGCTGTGGTGTTCCGGGTGGCGTGAGTTGGGAAACTATTCCGCATTGTTTCAAATGAAGACCAAACTCGTAACTCAAATATTCTCCTCCACGATCAGATCATAGAAACTTTATTTTCTTATTACGATGATTTTCCACTTCACTCTGAAATTATTTGAACTTTTCAAATGCTTTAGATTTATGTTTCATCAAGTAGATATACCCATATCTACTCAAATCGTCTGTGAAGGTCAGAAAATAACGATACCTGCCGCGAGCCTCAACACTTATCGGACTGCATACATCAGTATGTATTATTTCCAACAAGTCTGTTGGTCGCTCCATTGTTCCGAAAAATGGAGTCTTAGTCATCTTGCCCATGAGGCATGGTTCACTAGCATCAACTAATTCATAATCAAGTGATTCCAAAAGCCCATCAGCATGGATTTTCTACATGCGCTTTACACCAATATGACCTAAATGGCAGTGCCACAAATAAGTTGCACTATCATTATTAACTTTGCATCTTTTGACTTTGATATTATGAATATGTGTATCACTACGATCGAGATTCAATAAACCATTCACCTTGGGTGTATGACCATTGAAGGTTTTATTCATGTAAACAGAACAACAATTATTCCCTGACTTTAAATGAATAACTGTATTGCAATAAACATGATCAAATCATATTCATGCTTAACGCAAACACCAAATAACATTTATTTAGGTTCAACACTAATCCCGAAAGTATAGGGAGTGTGGGATGATGATCATATCAATCTTGGAACCACTTCCAACACACATCGTCACTTCACCCTTAACTAGTCTCTGTTCATTCTGCAACTCTCGTTTCGAGTTACTAATCTTAGCAACTGAACTAGTATCAAATACTGAGGGGTTGCTATAAACACTAGTAAAGTACACATCAATAACATATATATCAAATATACCTTTGTTCACTTTGCCATCCTTCTTATCCGCCAAATACTTGGGGTAGTTCTGCTTCCAGTGACCAGTCCCTTTGCAGTAGAAGCACTTAGTCTCAGGCTTAGGTCCAGACTTGGGCTTCTTCACTTGAGCAGCAACTTGCTTGCTGTTCTTCTTGAAGTTCCCCTTCTTCCCTTTGCCCTTTTCTTGAAACTAGTGGTCTTGTCAACCATCAACACTTGATGCTTTTCTTGATTTCTACCTTCGTCGATTTCACCATCACGAAGAGCTTCGGAATCGTTTTCGTTATCCCTTGCATATTATAGTTCATCACGAAGTTCTAGTAACTTGGTGATAGTGACTAGAGAACTCTGCCAATCACTATCTTATCTGGAAGATTAACTCCCGCTTGATTCAAGTGATTGTAGTACTCTGACATTCTGAGCACATGCTCACTAGCTGAGCAATTCTCCTCCATCTTGTAGGGAAAGTGCTTGTCAAAGGTCTCATACCTTTCGACATGGGCATGAGTCTGAAATACTAATTTCAACTCTTGGAACATATCATATGCTTCGTGGCGTTCAAAACGTCTTTGAAGCCCCGATTCTAAGCAGTAAAGCATGGTGCACTAAACTATCAAGTAGTCATCATATCGAGCTTGCCAAACATTCATAACGTCTGCATCTGCTCCTGCAATCGGTCTGTCACCTAGCGGTGCATCAAGGACATAATTCTTCTGTGCAGCAATGAGGACAATCCTCAGATCACGGATCCAATCCGCATCATTGCTACTGACATCTTTCAACTTAGTTTTCTCTAGGAACATATCAAAAATAAAACAAGGGAGCTAAACGCGAGCTATTGATCTACAACATAGATATGCTAATACTACCAGGACTAAGTTCATGATAAATTTAAAGTTCAATTAATCATAATACTTAAGAACTCCCACTTAGATAGACATCCCTCTAGTCATCTAAATGATCACGTGATCCAAATCAACTAAACCATGTCCGATCATCACGTGAGACGGAGTAGTTTTCAATGGTGAACATCACTATGTTGATCATATCTACTATATGATTCACGCTCAACCTTTCGATCTCTAGTGTTTCGAGGCCATATCTGCATATGCTAGGCTCGTCATGTTTAACCCGAGTATTCTGCGTGTGCAAAACTGGCTTGCACCCGTTGTATTTGAACGTAGAGCTTATCACACCCGATCATCACGTGGTGTCTCGGCACGACGAACTTTTGCAACGGTGCATACTCAGGGATAACACTTATACCTTAAAATTTAGTCAGAGATCATCTTATAATGCAACCATCGAACTAAGCAAAATAAGATGCATAAAGGATAAACATCACATGCAATCAATATAACTGATATGATATGGCCATCATCATCTTGTGCCTTTGATCTCCATCTCCAAAGCACCGTCATGATCACCATCGTCACCGGCCCGACACCTTGATCTCCATCGTAGCATCGTTGTCGTCTCGCCAACTATTGCTTCTACGACTATCGCTACCGCTTAGTGATAAAGTAAAGCAATTACATGGTGATTGCATTTCATACAATAAAGCGACAACCATATGGCTCCTGCCAATTGCCGATAAGTTTGTTACAAAACATGATCATCTCATACAATAAAATTCAGCATCATGTCTTGACCATATCACATCACAACATGCCCTACAAAACAAGTTAGACGTCCTCTACTTTGTTGTTGCAAGTTTTACGTGGCTGTTACAGGCTGAGCAAGAACCGTTCTTACCTACGCATAAAAACCACAACGATATTTCGTCAAGTATGTGCTATTTTAACCTTCAACAAGGAGCAGGTGTAGCCACATTCGATTCAACTAAAGTTGGAGAAACTGACACCCACCAGCCACTTGTGTGCGAAGCACGTCGGTAGAACCAGTCTCGCGTAAGCGTACGCGTAATGTCGGTCCGGGCCGCTACATCCAACAATACCGCCGAATCAAAGTATGACATGCTGGTAAGCAGTATGACTAGTATCGCCCACAACTCACTTGTGTTCTACTCGTGCATATAACATCTACGCATAAACCTGGCTCGGATGCCACTGTTGGGGAACGTAGTAATTTCAAAAAAAATCCTACGCACACGCAAGATCATGTTGATGCATAGCAACGAGATGGGAGAGTGTTGTCTACGTACCCTCATAGACCGTAAGCGGAAGCGTTATGACAACGCGGTTGATGTAGTCGTACGTCTTCACGGTCGACCGATCCTAGCACCGAAGGTACGACACCTCCGCGATCTGCACACGTTCGGCTCGGTGACGTCCCACAAACTCACGATCCAGTACAGTGTCGGGGAAGAGCTTCGTCAGCACGACGACATGATGATGATGATGATGAAGCTACCGGTGCAGGGCTTCGCCTAAGCACTACGACGATATGACCGAGGTGGATTATGGTGGAGGGGGCACCGCACACGGCTAAAAGATCAATGATCAACTTGTGTGTTCTAGGGTGCGCCCTGCCCCCATATATAAAGGAGCAAGGGGGAGGCCGGCCGGCCCTTGGTGCGCCCGAGGAGAGGAGGAATCCTCCTCCTAGTAGGAGTAGGATTCATCCTTTCCTAGTCCTACTAGGAAGGGGGGAGGGGGAAGGAAGGAGAGGGAAAGGAGAACGAAAGGGGGGGGGCGCGGGGAGGGGGCGCGGCTGCCCCTTGTGGGCTGCCTCCCCTCTTCCCTATGGCCCATGTAGGCCCAATAGTCCCCCCGGGATTTCCGATAAACCCCCGGCACTCTGATAAATATCCGGTGACCCCCGGAACTCATCCGGTGTCGGAATATAGTCGTCCAATATATCAATCTTTATGTCTCGACCATTTCGAGACTCCTCGTCATGTCCGTGATCATATCCGAGACGCCGAACTATCTTCGGTACATCAAAACACATAAACTCTTCATACCGATCGTCAGCGAATGTTACGCGTGCGGACCCTACGGGTTCGAGAACTATGTAGACATGACCGAGACACGTCTCCAGTCAATAACCAATAGCGAAACCTGCATGCTCATATTGGCTCCTACATATTCTACGAAGATCTTTATCGGTTAAACTGCATAACAACATACGTTGTTCCCTTTGTCATCGGTATGTTACTTGCCCGAGATTCGATCGTTGGTACCTCAATACCTAGTTCAATCTCGTTACCGGCAAGTCTCTCTACACGTTTCGTAATGCATCATCTCACAACTAACTCATTAGTCACATTGCTTGCAAGGCTTATAGTTATGTGCATTACCGAGAGGGCCCAGAGATACCTCTCCGACAATCGGAGTGACAAATCCTAATCTCGATCTATGCCAACTCAACAAGTACCATCGGAGACACCTGTAGAGCACCTTTATAATCACCCAGTTACGTTGTGACGTTTGGTAGCACACAAAGTGTTCCTCCGGTATTCGAGAGTTGCATAATCTCATAGTCATAGGGAACATGTATAAGTCATGAAGAAAGCAATAGCAACATACTAAACGATCAAGTGCTAAGCTAACGGAATGGGTCAAGTCAATCACATCATTCTCTAATGATGTGATCCCGTTAATCAAATGACAACTCATGTCTATGGCTAGGAAACTTAACCATCTTTGGTTCAACGAGCTAGTCAAGTAGAGGCACACTAGTGACACTCTGTTTGTCTATGTATCCACACATGTACTAAGTTTCCGGTTAATAAAATTCTAGCATGAATAATAAACATTTATCATGAAATAAGGAAATAAATAATAACTTTATTATTGCATCTAGGGCATATTTCCTTCAGAGATGATCATGTTTTGTAAAATTTATCGGCAACCAGCAGGATCCTTATGGTTGTCTCTTTATTGTATGAAATGCATACGCCATGTAATTGCTTTACTTTATCACTATGCGTTAGCGATAGTTGTAGAAGCAATTGTTGGTGAGACGACCACGACACAATGATGGAGATCAAGGTGTCGAGCTGGTGACAATGCAGATCATGACGATGCTTTGGAGATGGAGATCAAAAGCACAAGATGATGGCCATATCATGTCACACATTTTGATTGCATGTGATGTTTATCTTTTATGCATCTTATTTTTCTTAGTACGGCGGTAGCATTATAAGATGATCCCTTCACTAAATTTCAAGGTATAAGTGTTCTTCTTGAGTATGCACCATTGTGACAGTCTGTCGTGTTGAGACACCACGTGATGATCGGGTGTGATAGACTCTACGTTCACATACAACGGGTGCAAGACAGTTTTGCACATGCGGAATACTCGGGTTAAACTTGATGAGCCTAGCATATACAGACATGGCCTCGAAACACTGGAGACTGAAAGGTCGAACGTGAATCATATAGTAGATATGATCAAGATAGATATGTTCACCATTGATGACTACCCCATCTCACGTGATGATCGGACGTGGGTTAGTTGATTTGGATCACGTATCACTTGGATGACTTGAGGGATGTCTATTTAAGTGGGAGTTCATTAGTAATTTGATTAATTGAACTTAAATTTATCATGAACTTAGTCCTATTAGTATTTGCAAATTATGTTGTAGATCAATAGCTCGCGTTGTAGCTCCCCTATTTTTTGATATGTTCCTAGAGAAAAAATAAGTTGAAAGATGATACTAGCAATTACGCGGACTGGTTCCGTGATCTGAGGATTATCCTCATTGCTGCACAGAAGAATTATGTCCTTGATACACCGCTAGGTGACAGACCAATTGCAGGAGCAGATGCAGACGTTATGAACGTTGGCAAGCTCGATATGATGACTAGTTTAGCGCGCCATGCTTTACGGCTTAGAACTAGGACTTCAAAAATGTTTTGAACGCCATGGAGCATGTGAGATGTTCCAAGAGCTGAAATTGGTATTTCAGACTCATGCCCATGTCGAGAGGTATGAGACCTTTGACAAGTACTTTGCCTACAAGATGGAGGAGAATAGCTCAACTAGTGAGCATGTGCTCAGAATGTGTGGGTACTACAATCGCTTGAATCAAGTGGGAGTTAATCTTCCAGATAAGACAGTGATTGACAGAGTTCTCTAGTCACTATCACCAAGCTACTAGAACTTCATGATGAACTATAATGTGCAAGGGATAACGAAAAAGATTCCCGAGCTCTTCGTGATGCTGGAATCGGCGAAGGTAGAAATAAAAAAGGAGCATCAAGTGTTGATGGTTAACAAGACTACTAGTTTCAAGAAAAAGGGCAAAGGAAAAGAAAGGGAAATTCAAGAAGAATGGCAAGCAAGTTGCCACTCCCGTTAAGAAGCCCAAAGCTGGACCTAAGCCTGAAACTGAGTGCTTCCATTGCAAAGGGAATGGTCACTAGAAGCAGAACTACCCCAAATGCTTGGCGGATAAGAAGGATGGCAAAGTGAACAAAGGTATATTTGATATACATGTTATTGATGTATACTTTACTAGTGTTCATAGTAACCCCTGGGTATTTGATACCGGTTCAGTTGCTAAGATAGTAACTCGAAACAGGAGTTGCAGAATAAACAAAGACTACTTAAGGGCGAGGTGACGATGTGTGTTGGAAGTGATTCCATGGTTGATAAGATCACCGTCGCATACTCCCTCTACCTTCGGGATTAGTGTTGAATCTAAATAAATGTTATTTGGTGTTTGCGTTGAGCATGGATATGATTAGATCATGTTTATTGCAATACGGTTATTCATTTAAGTCAGAGAATAATTGTTGTTCTGTTTAAATGATTAAAACCTTCTATGGTCATACACCCAATGTGAATGGTTTATTGAATCTCGATCGTAGTGATACACATATTCATAATATTGATGCCAAAAGATGCAAAGTTAATAATGATAGTGCAACATACTTGTGGCACTGTCGTTTAGGTCATATTGGTGTAAAGCGCATGAAGAAACTCCATGCAGATGGACTTTTGGAATCACTTGATTATGAATCATTTGATACTTCCGAACCATGCCTCATGGGCAAGATGACTAAAACTCCTTTCTCCGGAACAATGGAGCGAGCAAATGATTTATTGGAAATAATACATACCGATGTATGTGGTCCGATGAGTGTTGAGGCACGTGGCGGGTTTCATTATTTTCTGATCTTCACACATGATTTGAGCAAATATGGGTATATCTACTTAATGAAACACAAGTCTGAAACATTTGAAAAGTTCAAAGAATTTCATAGTGAAGTGGAGAATCATCGTAACAAGAAAATAAAGTTTCAACAATCTGATCGTAGAGGCGAATATTTGAGTTACGAGTTTGGCCTTCATTTAAAACAATGTGGAATAGTTTCACAACTCACGCCACCTGGAACACCACAGCGTAATGGTGTGTCCGAACGTCGTAACCATACTTTATTAGATATGGTGCGATCTATGATGTCTCTTACCGATTTACCATTCTCATTTTGGGGTTATGCATTAGAGACAGCTGCATTCACGTTAAATAGGGCACCATCTAAATCCGTTGAGATGACACCGTATGAACTGTGGTTTGTCAAGAAACCTAAGCTGTCGTTTCTTAAAGTTTGGGGTTGCGGCACTTATGTCAAAAGGCTTCAGCCTGATAAGCTCGAACCCAAATCAGAGAAGTGTGTCTTCATAGGATACCCTAAGGAAACAATTGGGTACACCTTCTACCACATATCCGAAGGCAAAATCTTTGTTGCCAAGAATGGAACCTTTCTAGAGAAGGTGTTTCTCTCGAAAGAAGTGAGTGAGAGGAAAGTAGAACTTGATGAGGTAATCGTACCTTCTCTCGAATTGGAAAGTAGCACGTCAGAGATATCCGTTCCCGTGATGCCTACACCAACTAGAGAGGAAGCTAATGATGATGATCATGAAACTTCAGAACAAGTTACTACTGGACTTCGTAGGTCAACCAGAACACGTTCCGCACCAGAGTGGTATGGTAATCCTGTCCCAGAAGTCATGTATTAGACCATGGAGAACCTACGAACTATGAGGAAGCTGTGATGAACCCAGACTCCGACAGATGGCTTGAGGCCATGAAATCTGAGATAGGATCCATGTATAAGAACAAAGTTTGGACTTTCGTGGACTTGCCCGATGATCAGCAAGCCCTAGAGAATAAATGGATCTTCAAGAAGAAGGCTGACGCTGATGGTAATGTTACTGTCTACAAAGCTTGACTTGTCGCAAAAGGTTTTCGACAAGTGCAAGGAGTTGACTACGATGAGACTTTCTCACCGTAGCGATGCTTAAGTCTGTCTGAATCATGTTAGCAATTGGCACATTTTATGATTATGAAATCTGGCAAATGGATGTCAAAACTACATTCCTTAATGGATATCTCAAAGTAGAGTTGTATATGATGCAACCAGAAGGTTTTGTCAATCCTAAAGGTGCTAACAAAGTATGCAAGCTCCAGCAATCCGTCTATGGACTGGTGCAAGCATCTCAGAGTTGGAATATACGCTTTGATGAGGTGATCAAAGCATATGGTTTTATACTGACTTACGGCGAAGCCTGTATTTACAAGAAAGTGAGTGGGAACTTTGTAGCATTTCTGATGTTATATGTGGTTGACATATTGTTGATTGGAAATGATATAGAATTTCTGGATAGCATAAAAGGATAGTTCAAAAAGAGTTTTTTCAATAAAAGACCTCGGTGAAGCTAGTTATATATTGAGCATCAAGATCTATAAGGATAAATCAGAACTCTTAATAGGACTTTCACAAAGCACATACCTTGACAAAGTTTTGAAAAGTTTCAAAAATGGGTCAGTCAAAGAAAGGGTTCTTGTCCATGTTGCAAGGTGTGAAGTTGAGTAAGACTCAAAGCCCGACCACAGCAGAAGATAGAGAGAGAATGAAAGTCATTCCCTATGCCTCAGCCATAGGTTCTATAAAGTATGCCATGCTGTGTACCAGACCTATTGTGTACCTTGCCATGAGTTGGCAAGGGGGTACAATAGTGATCCAGGAGTAGATCACTAGACAGCGGTCAAAATTATCCTTAGAGGACTAAGGAAATATTTCTCGATTATGGAGGTGATAAAGAGTTTGTCATAAAGAGTTACGTCGATGTAAGCTTTTACACCGATCTAGATGACTCTGAGTCTCAATCTGGATACGTATTAAAAGTGGGACCAATTAGCTAGAGTAGCTCCATGCAGAGCATTGTAGACATAGAAATTTGCAAAATACATACGGATCTGAATGTGGCAGACCCGTTGACTAAACCTCTCTCACCAGCAAAACATGATCACACCTTAGTGCTCTTTTGAGTGTTAATCACATGGCGTTGTGAACTAGATTATTGACTCTAGTGAACTCTTCGGGTGTTAGTCACATCGCGATGTGAACTATGGGTGTTAATCACATGGCGATGTGAACTAGATTATTGACTCTAGTGCAAGTGGGAGACTGGAGGAAATATGCCCTAGAGGCAATAATAAAGTTGTTACTTTATATTTCCTTATTCATGATAAAGGTTTATTATTCATGCTAGAATTGTATTTATCGGAAACCTTAATACATGTGTGAATACATAAACAAAAAATGTGTCCCTATTGAGCCTCTACTAGACTAGCTCGTTGATCAAAGATGGTTAAGGTTTCCTAACCATAGACATGAGTTGTCATTTGATAACGGGATCACATCATTAGGAGAATGATGTGATGGACAATACCTATCTGTTAGCTTAGCATATTGATCATTCAGTTTTATTGCTATTGCTTTCTTCATGTCAAATACATATTCCTTCGACTATGAGATTATGCAACTCCCGGATACCGAAGGAATGCCTTGTGTGGTATCAAACGTCACAACGTAACTGGGTGGTTATAAATAAGCTCTACAGGTATCTCCGAAGGTGTCTGTTGAGTTCGCATGGATCGAGATTAGGATTTGTCACTCCGAGTATCGGAGAGGTATCTCTGGGCCCTCTCGGTAATACACATCATAAGCTTGCAAGCAAACGACTAAGGAGTTAGTCACGAGGTGATGTATTACAGAACGAGTAAAAAGACTTGCCGATAACGAGATTGAACTAGGTATGAAGATCCCGATGATCAAACCTCGGGCAAGTAACATACCGATGGACAAAGGGAATTACGTATGTTGTCATAACGGTTCGACCGATAAAGATCTTCGTAGAATATGTAGGAGCCAGTATGAGAATCCAAGTTCCACTATTTGTTATTGACTGGAGAGGTGTCTCGGTCATGTCTACATAGTTCTCGAACCCGTAGGGTCCGCACGCTTAACGTTCGATGATGATATTATATTATATGAGTTATGTGATTTGGTGACCGAATGTTGTTCGGAGTCCCGAATGAGATCACAGACATGACGAGGAGTCTCAAAAATGGTCGAGAGGTAAAGATTGATATATAGGACAATAGCATTCGGACATCGGAAGTGTTCCGAAGTGTACCGGGTACTTATTGGGTCACCGGAAGGGGTTTCGGGCACCCCGGGCAAAAGATATGGGCCTTATGGGCCAAGAGGGGAACGCACCAGCCACAAGGGCTGGTGCGCCCCACATATGGGCCGGCCAGGGATGGAGAAGGAAAGGGGAAGGGAGAAAGGCAGGTGTGGATTAGTATTCCCACTTCCTTCTCTCACCCCCCTCTTTCCTTCCCCCTCCGTCAAATATGGCAAGGGGGGCGCAGGGCAAGGAAGCCCCAAGGGGGCCGACGAACAGCCCTTGGGCACCTCCTGGCCTCTCCCCTCCCCCTCCCACCTATATATATGTGGGGAGGGGGGCGCCTAGAACACACAACATCAATTGTTAGCCGTGTGTGGCGCCCCCTCCAGAGTTTACACCCCAGTCATATCATTGTAGTGCTTAGGCGAAGCCCTGCGAGGATCACTTCACCATCACTGTCACCACACCGTCGTGCTGGCAGAACTCATCTACTACCTCGACATCTTGCTGGATCAAGAAGGCGAGGGATGTCACCGAGCTGAATGTGTGCAGAACTCGGAGGTGCCCTACGTTCGGTACTTGATCGGTCGGAGCTAGAAGAAGTTCGACTACATCAACTCGTTGTCAAACGCTTCCGCTTTCGGTCTACGAGGGTACGTAGACGTACTCTTCCCCCTCGTTGCTATGCTTCTCCATGGATATATCATTGCGTGTGCGTAGAATTTTTTTTGTTTTCCATGCAATGTTTCCCAACACACAAACGGTATTGCAATGCTTGAAAATGAGGCCTAGGGTCCATACTTTCGCTAGTGCAATCTCTAAACAATGCTAATCTAATTGGATCATATAACCATCCCTCAACCTGTGATGAAGAATCACTCCAAAGTTCCTATCTAGCGGAGAATATACGAAGAAATTGTTTGTTGCTATTCTTTCCGATCGATCTATCCAAGAGTTCGTACTAAAATAACACAAAGTTATTCTTTCCGACCGATCTATCAAGAGTTCTTACTAAAATAACACCAAGTTATTCTTTCCGATCGATCTATCAAGAGTTCGTACTAAAATAACACCAAAACAAATTCAAACTTATAATACTCAATCCAACACAAAGAACCTCAAAGAGTGCCCCAAGATTTCTACCGGAGAAACAAAAGATGAGAACGTGCATCAACCCCTATGCATAGATTACCCCAATGTCACCTCGGGAATCCGCGAGTTGAGTGCCAAAACATATCTCAAGTGAATCAATATAATACCCCATTGTCATCGTGGGTATTCATATGCAAGACATATATCAAGTGCTCTCAAATCCATAAAATTATTCAATCCAATAAGAACGAAATCTCAAAGGGAAAACTCAATTTATCACAACAAAGATAGAGAGGGAAAACACCATATGATCCTACTATATTAACAAAGCCCGCGATACATCAAGATCGTGCCATCTCAAGAACACGAGAGAGAGAGAGAGAGATTAAACACATAGCTACTGGTACAAACCCTCAGCCCCGAGGGTGGACTACTCCCTCCTCATCATGGTGGCCATAGGGATGATGAAGATGGCCTCCGGTGATGATCTTCCCCTCCGGCAGGGTGCCAGAACAGGGTCCAGATTGGTTTTCATGGACACAGAGGCTTGCGGCGGTGGAACTTCCGATCTAGGGTTATTCTTGGGGGGTTTGGAATATTTGGAAATTTATAGGGCGAAGAGGCGGTGCGGGAGGCCATCGAGGTTGGCACAACCCACCTGGGCGCGCCTGGGCCCCCAAGCGCGTCCTGGTGGGTTGTGCTCCCCTCGGAGCTCCCCTCTGGTACTTCTTTGGCCCACCGGGTGTCTTCTGGTCCAGAAAAAATCTCCAAAAAATTCTACTGTGCTTGGACTCCGTTTGAAATTGATTTTCTGCTATGTAAAAAACAAGCAAAAAACAACAACTGGCACTCGGCACTAGTAGCTATGTGTCTGATCTCTCTCTCTCTCTCTCTCTCTCTCTCTCTCGTGTTCTCTATTTGGCACGATCTTGATGTACCGTGAGCTTTGTTAATATATTTGGATCTTATGGTGTTCTTCCCTCTCTATCTCTTGTTGTGATGAATTGAGTCTTACTCTTTGAGGTTTCCTTATGTTGGATTGAATATTGGATTTGAGAACACTTGATGTATGTCTTTCATATGGATACCCGTGGTGACAATGGGGTATTATATTGATTAACTTGATGCATGTTTTGGCACTCAACTCGCGGATTCCTAAGGTGACATTGGGGTAATCTATGCATAGGGGTTGATGCACGTTTTCGTCCTACGTTCTCCGATAGAAACTTTGGAGTGATTCTTTGTTGCACGTTGAGGGATTGTTACGTGATCCAATTATGTTATCATTGTTGAGACACTTTGCAGTAGTGAAAGTATGAACCCCTAGGCCTTGTTTCCAAGCATTGCAATACCGTTTTTTCTCACTTTTGTTACTAGTTACCTTGATGTTCTTATATTTTCAGACTACAAAAACCTATATCTACTATCCATACTACACTTGTATCACCATCTCTTCACCGAACTAGTGCACCTATACAATTTGCCATTGTATTGGGTGTGTTGGGGACACAAGAGATTTCTTGTATTTAGTTGCAGGGTTGTTTGAGAGAGACCATCTTCATCCTATGCCTCCCACGGATTGATAAACCTTAGGTCATCCAGTTGAGGGAAAATTGCTACTGTCTTATAAAACTCTAAGCTTGGAGGCCTAACAAGAGTCTACAAGAGGAAGGTTGCATAGTAGACATCAATGGCTCCTAGGTGCCTGCATTGCGTATGTCACAGATAGAGGGCGGGTAGAGAATCGACCTTAGAGGAACGTGTCCCGACGTCGCACGAACCCGAAAGCGATGGCCCCTTCGCGTCAATCCTAAAGCTAAGTTAACTGCTCCCCGCGGCCCGGAGGCCTTTGCGTGACGTTCCTTCTCTTCGCGACCTCGTTCAGGGCACGACCCTCTTCTCTCGTGAGGGCTGCTTGCGTGTCAAAGGAGACCTCCTGAGCATCGCGCCTCAGGAGCTCTTACCGGGCCTGGGCCCCTCACATCCTGGCCTTGTCCCAGGCATCGCGACCTGACAAACCATCGGCGACTGAGGCTTGCCTGGAGCTGGGTCCTAGCGACGCAGAGCACCAAGGCAATCGCGAGGAAAGGGACGAACCTAACGTAGACCGTGGAGATCGAACATAAGAACTCTGCTCATGAAAGCATTAAGATAAAGGCACAAGCGCCGTAGTTTCTTACATACCCCCGCGGGGCCCATGTCGTCCAAGTGCAGGGAAAGGAAAAAAGCAAAAGAAATCCCCTCCGGAGGCCGCCGCTCCCGAGGCCTGGGCTCTGGCATCGTCAGCGCCTAGTCACGGTCCTCCTCCGTCTTGACGCAACGGCGTGGGGGCTCGTCGGAGTCGGCGTCGCTTCCGCTTCTCCCGTGGGAGTCACTACCGTCGTCGCCACTGTCGTCGCCGGAGGAGTGACCGCTGCTGCTGCTGTCGCTCTCCATGCAGCACTCCAGGCGGCCGCCGGCCTCCCCGAAGATCTTCACGAAAAGCGTCGCAGCCCCGTCGAACTTGAAGAGGAGGGTGTACCCCTCCTTCAGGCCGCGGGCGCGGGCGAACGACTTCCACCCCCGCGTCAGGTACACGTAGCCGGAAGGAGTGAACTCAGCTGCCACCAACGAGGACTTGTTGCAGTAGCCGTCCGGCTGCAGCCATAGCCCCAGGGGTGTGTCGGCCGCCAGCTCCTCCGCGAAGGAGTCTGGGAGCTGGAGCCAGGTGTGGGGCGGATTGTCCATCCAAACGACGAACTCGCGGGCCCAGTCGGCAGAGTGAGCCCACGCTCGTGGCGGCCGGGTGGCTGCGCCATTTCTCCCTCCTCGGCAGCGGCCGCCTCGACCCCCGCGGCGACGCCTGCGGGTGGGGTTCTTTCCGCGGCTGCCCGAGCCGGTGCGGACCGCCAATGGAGGCGCCCGCGCCCCCGGGGAGGTGCCCCGGGCGTAGCGGCGGACTTGCGAGGGCGGCCTCGCCCCCTCATCGGTTGCGGTGGCTCCGCCCCATCCTGCACCGCCTTCCCCTTCTCGGCGGCGGAGAACCTCCTCAAGGGTGCCATGGCGACAGCAACGACGAGCAGAAGTGGAGAGGCGCGTTTGGAGAAGATGAGCTGAGGGGTCCGCCCCTGGCCCTTATATAGCGTCGACGGGGTCGACTCATGCCCCTTCGCCTTCGGAAGGAAGATACAGGACAAGGAAGAGCAATAAGGGCCTGTGCAGTGCCCGCCAGGCTTTATGTCAGCCCAGGTAGTTGTCGAGGCATCGTGGGGAAGTGGGGCGTCCCGCGCCCCGTCGAGCTCCACGCGTCGCGCCTAACCCGCAGGCTGTTGGGGCCCACGCCATTTCGCCCCTCCAACTGGCGAACCGTGCACGCCACGGGCCCGGGGGCTACTGTCGGGACCCTGGGACTGGGGGTACTCAGGCCCGTCTACCTGTGGCCCAGGGCGCAGCGCGTGGTATGGGCCTAGTACGACCCATCTTCAAGGCATCTCAAGGAGGACCCTCGCGGGGATCTTCGCCCCGCGAGGCGCGCTTCGCGCGCGGCCTCCTGAGGCCCTCTCGTGGAGCGCCCCCCTAAGGTCGTCTCCCGAGGCCCCTCGCGGGTGGATCCAACGAGGTCGCCACCCCGCCTCGCACTGCACGTGGGTGATTTGGGCCACGACGAGCGTCGCCAGGACCGGTGCCAGCGGGCGTGGATGGTGAGGCTTTCCCCTTCGGTGCTAAGGAAGCAAGGCCATCGCGCGGGTTCCCACGGCAGCCCCAAAGGCTTCCTCTTTGGTGCAAGAAGACTAGGACGGCGGGCTCACCAGGACGGAGGTCATCGCCAAGCCCACCGCGCGTCATGGCCAGAAGCTTTAGCATGCGAAGACCACCTTTTGTCAGGATAAGATGTACTCCTGTTCCCTTCAAAATTAGTCGTTGTCTTCCCGCCTAGAGTTTTGGGGGAAGAGGACAGGGCCAGTATAAGTATAGTTAGGCCACCACCTAGGTGAGGGATCCGATCCGAAGCGAGTTCATCCACCTCCCAAGCCCGGAGTTGCTCCTGAAGCCTCCCGAGGCAACTTGTACCCACATATTCATCCTCCCTCGCGAGGCAATCCAATCACAAAGTAGGAGTAGGATTTTACAGCGTAAGGTGGCCCGAACCTGAGTAAACTGCTGTGTTTTTCCTTCTACTTCCTCGATGAGATCACGTAGGAGCTTGGTCGTGGGTTTGAGTGCAGCTGATAGGGCCAGGCGAGGAGAAGTGAGCATGCCCCTGAGTTCGAACCTCCGTAGGGTCCACGGAACCCCGATTCCGACACTTTGCACTGCGGCCACTCACGCGCAAGGAAAAATATGGCGCTGGAGAATAATGGTCCAGATGGCCGGCTGGCTGTTATTGTGAAGGCCCGTCGGACGCCACTGAACCCTAGCGCGATACGTGCCAATGTGCCTGGCCACAAACTCCATCCAAACAAAGTGCCGGAATCATGGAGCGTGACGTGTCCCGTGTGTGCCGTGTCTGCATGCATTGCCGCGGGCGAAAAGATCTAACGCACACGGCACACCTGTCTGGCTCTCAGGGTTGCGGTCGTACTTGCCTGCCACCGGTATGGCGATGACGCGGATGGCTGGCTGTGCAGTGCAGGATTCCGTTCATCTCCCAGGAGACGAAAGCTCGCCACTTTCTGCTATCTGTTTCTCGCGCCAGCAGATCGTGTCCTCATGCATGCACCAAGTTTACCAAGAATGCATTTTGCAGTATTATTATGCTGATCAATTAAGCTTCAAATGCAGGAGCTCGCGAGGCTCTCCGGATAACTCCCCGCAGCATCAACAGCCGTGAAGTGACGCGCAGAAAATTTAGGCCGGGGTGGGTCTAGCCAGCTAGCTGTGTGATTAATCTATGCACATGCCCATACCCGACGCGTGGCTTGAGTATGTGATTAAGACGTCGGTCATGATCCAGACGGGCACGTCCTCCCTTTCTGTCGATGTCGATGGCTCCTCTCCTTTGTGCTGTGCACGTACGTGTCTGGTGTTGAGTTGAGTTACATGGCGTTGTCACCAGAAAATGGACGCCAGCAGCTAGCGTGGTTTCCATGCGATTTCACGTGATTCGCATGGCACTTGCAGATTTCTTCGAGCATCGAGGCATGGGTTAAGATATGTTTGCCGCCCGATTTCCCGTAGGAACGCGCTCGAACCGTAGGGTTCCTTTATGGTGCAGAGAAGGAGAATATGAAAGAGACGACAGTGCATTCCAAAACCATCTAATAACCTAACCTATGGAATCTGGCCAAGGTAAAACAGCAAGAGGGAACTAGAGATTCATCGTGATTCTGAGGAACACAACTCGGAAATCATCATCAAAGCCCCGAAAAAAAAAATCATCATCAAAGCTTGCGGAAGAACAGAAGTCGGATTGGCATCAACGGATCCACGTAGTACTACGTGCATGGTGTGGCCCAGTGCCATAAAGGCGCTAGCTAGCTAGGTAGGGCCATGGCATACTGGCATGGCGGACGACGGCGACCGGACACGAGCCGGAGCCGGAAGAGCGTGGCCCGTACACCAGGCAAAATTGACAAATTTGACCTATGAACAAAATCAAATCACAGAATGAACTGCCCGTGAAACTATTTCATGCGGCTGACCTTTTTGTGTGACGCCCGACACGAAGGCGCCACACTACACTGTGCAACGCCTCACAGATAGGCGCTACACGCCTGGCCAGCGTCGCATCCGTGTGATCCGAAAATTACTAAGTCAGTGTACAGCGCCTGAGAGTTAGGCGCCACATTAGGCGCCACACTATACAGTGTAGCGCCTAGCTTCTAGGCGTTGCACTAGTGGTTGCTTCATTTTGTAGTGCAACCATTAGTGCAGCGCCTAACTCTTAGGCTCTGCACAATGACTTAACAATTTTTAGGCAGTCTGGGGTGCAACGCTGGCCAGGCGTGTAGCGCCTATCTGTGAGGCGTTGCACAGTGTAATGTGACGCCTTCGTATCGGGCGTCACACAAAAAGGTAAACCGCGTGAAATAGTTTCACGGACAGTTCATTCTGTGATTTGATTTCGTCCACAGGTCAATTTTGTCAAATTTGCCCGTACACCACCCCTTGCCTCCTCCCCGCGTGCCTCCTGCCGGCTTTCCCTCTTATCCCTCCACGGATGCGCCGCATCGTCCACGTAGGCCTGGTCCGTCCGTCCCCAGCGAGCCACCACGGAGGCACGCACACGTGTCTCCGCCAGCCCACGGCCCGCGCCGAACACCAAACGCGGAAGCAATTCCGGCCCGCCCAACTCGTGTCGCGCGGCCGCGTGCCCCAGCTCGCTGCCGCCCAGTGGACGCGCCCGCGCCTCGACACGCGTCCCCGCGGCACGTACCGGCCACGCGCGAGCGTCACGTGGAGCCGCACCCGACGGCCTCCGCGCCATCGCACAACTGTACGGGGCGGCCGGCGCGTGGCACCCCCCTCCCCCCTCACATTTATATGGAGGCGCCACTTGCTCGCTGCCCCTTCAAAATCGCCATTTGCCAAACGTCGGAGGAACGGAGAAATATTTAGCTCTTTGTTGTTGCCTGCTCTAGCTTGTTTTTGTTTTCAAGAGTTGGTTGGTTGGGCTCGTGAATCATGTCGGAGATCCGCCGCGACGTGCCGGAGGGGGCGGGGGCGGGGGCGGAGGGGAAGGGCGCCGAGTCCCACGTCGGCAGCCGAGCGGCGCGGCGCCGGAGGATGGAGATACGGCGGCATAGACTGGTGGCCGAGCGTGGCGCGGAGGAGGTGTCCAGGAAGAGGCGGAAGCTGGACGAGGAATCCTCCTCGACGGACGAGGAGGAGATTGAGCCCGCCAAGTACGGCGTCACGTCGGTGTGCGGACGCCGGAGGGACATGGAAGACGCGGTTTCTATCCGGCCCGAGTTCCTCCCCGGCCACCACTTCTTCGGGGTCTTCGACGGCCATGGCTGCTCGCATGTGAGTGCCTACTCATATATCCCCTGTTCAAATAATCTATCCTTTTGATCTAGTAGCATATGTCTACGCCGAAAGGAGAGCGCGCATGTGCAGGTCGAACTGTGTTTTGACTCGGGAGTATTTATCGATTGAATTGCATGTGCGTGTAGGTTGCAACGTCGTGCGGGGAGCGGATGCACGAGATCGTGGTCGAGGAGGCCGGCGGCGCCCGCTCGTCGGGGTCGGACGACGCGGACCGGTGGATGGGTGTCATGGAGAGGAGCTTCGCGCGGATGGACGCCGAGGCCGTGAGCTCAAGGTCAAGGGCCAGCGGAGCGCCCACCTGCCGGTGCGAGTTGCAGCTGCCCAAGTGCGACCACGTCGGCTCCACGGCCGTCGTCGCCGTGGTCGGCCCTCGCCACCTCGTCGTCGCCAACTGCGGTGACAGCCGTGCCGTCATCGGCCGCGGGGGCGCCGCCATCCCACTCTCATCCGACCACAAGGTATGCGCCCACAACCAACTTCTTGTAAGCTCTGCCAAAGATTTACATATTCCGGCTTGTTCTAACCGTACGTGTCTGCTTGATTCCTTTTCAGCCGGATCGGCCCGACGAGCTGGAGCGGATCCAAGCGGCCGGAGGGCGCGTCATCTTCTGGGACGGCGCCCGCGTCTTCGGCGTGCTAGCCATGTCACGGGCCATTGGAGACAGCTACCTGAAGCCATTCGTGATACCCGACCCGGAGGTGAGGGTCCTGGAGAGGAAGGACGGCGATGACGAGTTCCTCATCCTCGCCAGCGACGGCCTGTGGGACGTGGTGAGCAACGAGGTCGCGTGCCACGTGGTGCGGTCGTGCGTGCGGAGCAAGGCGAAGCGCCGCGGGGGGCGGTCGAGCCCGACCTCCAACCTGAGCCCCAGACAGAGCAGTGGAAGCGGCAGCAGCAGCGGCGACGAAGCCCAGAACGACGGTGGCGGTTGTGCGGACGCACGCTCCGATAGCGACGACGAGGAGAGCGGCGAGGAGGTGGACGAAGCATGCGCCGAGGCGGCCATCCTGCTGACCAAGCTGGCGATAGCGCGGCAGAGCTCGGACAACGTCAGCGTCGTCGTCGTCAACCTCAGGAGGCGCCGCCCGAGATTCTGACCGCCGCTGGATCCATGGATCCACCAAACTATCGTCTGTGATCCTTGACTCAGCGGCGAACATGGTATCCATAGCGGAATTCATGAAATACACAACGAAATTGTTTCGTTTATTTCTCGGGGGTGGCAAAGGTGGTCAGGCCAGACAGACCCACGCCGCCCCCGCCATTTTCCTTTCGAAAGCCGGTGATGATTTCCGGCGTGTCAAGAAACTTTCTCGAGCGTCAAGAGAAACTGTAATATAATCCGGTGGAAACGATCAAGGCTTCCATTCCATGCATGATCCATCATCATCCTCTGACTAGATCGCGATCTTCTTTCTTTGTTTATCATAAGCTTCCTCCGGTCGGCTTTGATTGCGCAATTGTGAGGTTCGTTTCGACGCGTCCGGCAAAGAGAATCGGTTGCGCGACCTCGACTACAATAATGTTTCGGCGGGATGTTCCTCCCTCCGTGCCGGGTCCAAGAAGCTCGAGCTCGCATTGTTAATTCAGCATCCGTTGGAACCTTCGCACGCAAATGCGTCGAGCGTCGCAGGTGTCGCGCTGCCATGCTCTCCGTCTTGCCGCCGCTTGCCTGCTCTCGCGGTCGCTGAAAAGTCCTCGCGGCCGGTGGGTGAGCCGAGCCGTGCAGTGGTGAGTCAACAAATCCGCGGGCGTGAGCCTGATCATAGTGGACACGAGGCAGCGCGTAGTATGCTGCGACTTGACGACGGGGTTGGGTGGCGTGGCCGACGGGCGATTAGATCGAGGGGAGAGAAAAGAAAGGAGGGAGGAAGAGACCGCTGAAATCACGTTTTCTGGAGGTGAATGACACCTGTTGCGCTGTCCCAAGTTTGGTCGATCATCTTTGGCCGCGTCGAAAAGAAGATTCTTTCTTTCTTTCTGGGCTGCATGATAATAGTTTCGCTTGATCGGGACGGCGTTTAGCGCCACCACGCCACGTCAGGGACGTCCCCGGCCGGGGCTTTTTCTGGTCCACTTTTACTTGTGAGGACGGTGATGGGAGGGCGATGCTGATACTTTTCTTCTCTAGTGGACGGTAGCTGTGTTATCCAGCGGCAACGAACACCTGGCTGCTCTCTGCTGGATCAGCGTGTGCACTTATAGCTCCGGTTGGTGTTGACGGATATCGTGATTATGCCTTGCCTTGAGTATTGTTTAGCTGAGCCGATGCAGCCCATGCAGATGAACCAAAGAGGGTCAGAGCGTACCGGTTTTAGTTAGTTCCTCGTGGCCTCGTGGAATCGTAGTACGCATTCGTGCATAAATAAGATCAGCGCGGCAGAATTGTTAGCTTGTTGCATGATGATTAATTATAGAGACAAAGAGAAGGCAGAGACTCCACATGTCACTGAAATGCGCAGGCAATTAGCAGCTTTAGAACGGCACAGAAAGCAATTAGTAGCAAAAATGCATCCTTTAATCCCTTTTCTCGAACCTTTTGCGGCACTTTCCTTGGCAGTTTGGACTTGCGCAATTAGTTCCCCGTGAAACACGCACGAGTTCTCCTGTAAACGCTCCCACCGTGAGCATTCTGCAACCGGCTGAGCCGCGATGCGTTTGCCCTGCTCGCCTGTCCCGCCCGCAACGCGCAATGAAAGGCGATCCAGCGTGCGTTGCTCTTGCTCGGGCTCGGCCTGCACTATGACATCTGTTTCACTCGTCGTCTGACAGCGGTGAAGATGAGCAGAGCAAAAGCGACAAGGACTGGCTAGAGCTGGAGGAGCAGAGCAACGGAACACTACCGAACGAGAGAGGAAATGGACATCTGATGCCTTGCGTGATACTAGCATCAAGGAAGACTTGGTTGACACGGCCGGTGCATGTCGCCGGAGCAGCCACGCCTGCAGTTGGGAATAACTACAGCTCGAAAGTTGCCTATCTCTAGGGAAAGAGCAAAGCGTGTCAGTGCGCACCATCGCAGTCGATACAAGTGTACAGACAAGAAATTGTGGACGCTGTCACTCATGTCCTAGTTATTCCCATGGACTGCATCGACAGAGGTGTTACGAGCGGTTTGCATACGGAGTGGATTTGCAGGCGTAGATGTCCAACTCCATGCTAATTCCCCTGATTTTTCACTATGAGTCCCTCTACTCATCTGCACTCTCTCGAAAGGCTATCGTCTCGCTTTATATATAAACAAACACCAAACAGAGTACATGGCTAAACGATACAAAGTGATAGGTAGCTCTCATACAATTTCGATCATAGACTACTCGTATCACGCGGACACGACTAGGTCACTGAAAGAGAGCATAGAAGGATCCGAGTACAAAGCCACACCATGCCCTAATGGTCAGGCATATGACTACTTCAATAGCAGTATAGGTATCAGGCAAGGCTGTCCTCTCTCTCCTTATCTATTCGTCCTTGCTATCAATGAATTGTCCATATCCCTTCAAGAAGCCATGACCAACAACTATCTTTTTGGTATCTCTTTTGGCCCTAATTGTCCTTCCATACACTCTTTTATATTTGCTTGCGATCCTCTAATCTATGGGAAGGCTTCAATCAATGAGGCAAATCACATGCCCCAAATTCTACAACATTTCTTGATGCTTTTGGCCAAATCCCCGATTGGAAAAATTCCGGTATCATTTTCAATAGAGGTGTGTCTAATCACATTAAGAATGGAATTAAGCACATTTTTCATGCTCATGACATCAATGAACATTACATTCATTTTGGACACCCCTTAATCCTTCCGGCTAAGGGCAGAGCTGCAACATATAATTTTGTTGAAGACAAATTTAGATCCAAATTAAAAAGCTACAAGGCTAATAAGATGTCCCATGCTGCTAGACTAACTCTTTTTAATTTTTGGGTTGTTTGGTTTGAGACTAAATTTGCCAAAGGTTGCCACACCTATGGTTAGGTAAGTTTGACCAACTTAGGTCTGTGTTTGGTTCAAGCCACACTATGGTCCCACATCATATACACTCAAAAAGTGTGGCAAGATTCCCTTAGGCTTGCCAACTTGTGGCTCTTATTTTGAAGAACTAAGAGCAACTCCAACGCATCGACCCATTTCGTCCGCGCGCCACGGATAGAAAAGTCGGCCCAACGCGTCGATCCAAACGGACGCGCGTCCCCTTTTCGTCCGCCCGCCGACCCATTCCATGCTCAAATTTGAGCCACATTTACGTCGGCGCGGACAGAAAACAGACGAACGCGACGGGCACCTACTCCTCCCCCTGGCCCGCCAGTCGGTGGCACATCGACCACCATTTCCCTCCACTTTCCCAAAACCCTCCCGCCCGCTTGCGCTCCCAGGCATGGTCGACGACGCGCCGACCCTCGATGCCGCCGCCGGCCTTCGCATCCCTCGCCTCGTCCGGACTCGCCTCCATCGCCTCCGCGAAAGGCAATCCCTGCGCGCCCCGCAAGACCGCGGTGCCACCCAAGAAAAAGAAGCAGCTGATGTTGGAAATATGCCCTAGAGGCAATAATAAAATGGTTATTATTGTATTTCCTTGTTCATGATAATTGTCTGTTTTTCATGCTATAATTGTATTAACTGGAAACCGTAATACATGTGTGAATACATAGACCACAACATGTCCCTAGTAAGCCTCTAGTTGACTAGCTCGTTGATCAATAGATGGTTATGGTTTCCTGACCATGGACATTGGATGCCATTGATAACGGGATCACATCATTAGGAGAATGATGTGATGGACAAGACCCAATCCTAAGCATAGCACAAGATCGTGTAGTTCGTTTGCTAGAGCTTTTCTAATGTCAAGTATCATTTCCTTAGACCATGAGATTGTGCAACTCCCGGATACCGTAGGAATGCTTTGGGTGTACCAAACGTCACAACGTAACTGGGTGGCTATAAAGGTGCACTACAGGTATCTCCGAAAGTGTCTGTTGGGTTGGCACGAATCGAGACTGGGATTTGTCACTCCGTATGACGGAGAGGTATCTCTGGGCCCACTCGGTAATGCATCATCATAATGAGCTCAATGTGACCAAGTGTTTGGTCACGGGATCATGCATTACGGTACGAGTAAAGTGACTTGCCGGTAACGAGATTGAACAAGGTATTGGGATACCGACGATCGAATCTCGGGCAAGTAACGTACCAATTGACAAAGGGAATTGTATACGGGATTGATTGAATCCTCGACATCGTGGTTCATCCGATGAGATCATCGTGGAACATGTGGGAGCCAACATGGGTATCCAGATCCCGCTGTTGGTTATTGACCGGAGAGTCGTCTCGGTCATGTCTGCGTGTCTCCCGAACCCGTAGGGTCTACACACTTAAGGTTCGGTGACGCTAGAGTTGTAGAGATATTAGTATGCGGTTAACCGAAAGTTGTTCGGAGTCCCGGATGAGATCCCGGACGTCACAAGGAGTTCCGGAATGGTCCGGAGGTAAAGATTTATATATGGGAAGTCCTATTTTGGCCACCGGAAAATGTTCGGGATTTTTCGGTATTGTACCGGGAAGGTTCTAGAAGGTTCCGAAGTGCGGCCCACCTGCATGGGGGGACCCACATGAACGTGGGTAGTGGGGGCAAGGCCCCACACCCCTGGTCAAGGCGCACCAAGATCCCACCTTAGAAGGAATAAGATCATATCCCGAAGGGATAAGATCAAGATCCCTAAAAAAGGGGGATAACAATCGGTGGGGAAGAGAAATGATGGGATTTCTTCCCCCCAACTTTGCCAACGCCCCAATGGACTTGGAGGGCAAGAAACCAGCCCCCTCCACCCCTATATATAGTGGGGAGGCGCATGGGAGCAGCACCCCAAGCCCTGGCGCCTCCCTCCCTCCCGTGACACCTCTTCCTCCCCGCTTGCGCTTGGCGAAGCCCTGCCGGGATCCCGCTACTTCCACCACCACGCCGTCGTGCTGCTGGATCTCCATCAACTTCTCCTCCCCCCTTGCTGGATCAAGAAGGAGGAGACGTCCCCGCTCCGTACGTGTGTTGAACGCGGAGGTGCCGTCCGTTCGGCGCTAGGATCATCGGTGATTTGGATCATGACGAGTACGACTCCATCAACCCCGTTCTCTTGAACGCTTCCGCTCGCGATCTACAAGGGTATGTAGATGCACTCCTCCCCTCTCGTTGCTAGCATCTCCTAGATTGATCTTGGTGACACGTAGGAAAATTTTGAATTTCTGCTACGTTCCCCAACAGCTGACGCCCGAGGAGCGGGCCGTGCAGTCGGTGAAGCGGAAGGACCGGAGGCACGCGACGGACGCAGGGACGAAGCGGAGGCCGTCGCTACCCTCTTCGCCGTCGGACAGCAGGAGGAAACCAACACCCGAGTCGCCGCCGCAATGAGGGAGGCCTGATGTACCTAGGGTTGAACCATGGCCAGCACGGGCACATCAGCGCCGCTGTGCCCGCGACCAGCATGGGCTCGACGGCGTTTCCTCGCATGGTGCTGCTAGAGTCGCCGCACGCATCTGCCCGTTGCCGATTCCGGCTTCCACGTCTATCCGCAAGCTTCCCGCTTCTTCAGGGAATGCTCGCCGGAGGTGAGCGTGGTGGCGCTGTTCACGCCCGTGCCCACGCATGTGGCCATCGACTTCAAAGCCACGCCGTTGGCCGGTTCATCATCTGGAGGAGCGAGGAAACGCCCGTGGGAGATGCCAGCCGACATGCTCCCCGGCGCATGCAACCTATTCTACAAAATGCCGGCGACCGGAGACGACGAAACGACCAGCCGTTTCAATGGAGAACATCATCTTTGAAGGTGGTGCGGCGGCTGCTGCCTCCATTGGTGGTGCTGCCGCGGCTGGCTACAATTCCGAGGAGACCCAAAGCCTAGACGACCGAGCGCCATTCGCACAGTCCACCTATGATCAATCTGCCATGGAGGACGTGTTCATGCAAGATCATGTCGGCATGGCCATCTTCCTGCTCGACCACGAGTCCCCGGAGGGCTATGGCCTCGAGGAAGAGGATGATATGGACATTGACGGGGAGTGTCGTGGTAATCTCACGGCAGATGCCAGGGGGTGGCTTATCATGGGTGGAGCCATGAGGACGTTGTTGAGTTCCGGAAGCGAGAGTGAGCACGAGCTCGAGAGCACACGAGACGTACCCAGGTTCGGGGCTCTCCGTAGAGATAACACCCTAGTCCTGCTGAGATGACTATGATCAAGAGTATACAGAGTTGCTCCTAGAGTTGTGCTGCTAGAGGAGGAACAAGGGTAGAACTCTCCCTCTTCTCCTAGCTATGGTGTGTGTGGAATGAGAGATTAACCCTCTGCATGGGTGAACCCTGGGGGTCTTATAGGCCGACCCCCCAGGGGTGGTAATACGGCCGGGTGTAGGACCCGGGCGTCAGTGTCTAAGGTCGCCGGGTTCTCCGCCGGTTGCTGGGGCCCGCCTCTAGAGGGCCTCGCCGTCCGCCGAGAATCCGGCCAACAGGTAGGGTCCGCTGCCTGCCGGCCATGCTGATTGCCTTTTGCTGTAGCGTGACCCTTGCTGACGAGGGCCGCGTCGTGCGTCGTATGGCTATAGTCCCACGCCGTGCGGGGTAGATGGCCGCTTGGTCAGCGTGCACTGTAGCCACACCCCTCCGGGATTCGGGGGAGCAGGCGGCACTATAGCCACGCCCCGTCTCGTCATGGTGGGTGAGTGCAGACTCCGAGGAGGAGGAGGGGCCGGCTCCTGGGAGCCGACCCGCCCCCACAGCCGCCTTCTAAGAGGGCGCCGTCTTCTGGAAGCCGGCCGTGTGGTTAGTCGGCATGAGGGGCTTTGCTAGCCCCGATGTCTTCAAATGTTATTGGGTGCAGATGAGGCTACCCGGGGTACATCCCCCAACAGTAGTCCCTGAAGCTGGTGAGGCACCATGGTTCAAAGCTGGAGTGCCTCAGCAGTTTCCTCCTCCGGGAGATCCTGTGCCTTCGTTCCGTCCGGATTGAAGAAGCCACGTGCCAGGAGCCAGCCAGGGAGAAGCCGGCCGATTGGCGAATTTGAATCGTCGTGGCGGGCGTCGAGGGTATGCCACCGGGTAGCGGACTGGCCGCCCGTTGCTCGCATGCCACGTGTTGCCAGCAGGCCGGCCCGACCTGCCAGCCCACATGCGCGATGGGACGCCGCCACAGACCCGGGCCCGCCATTACACGGCCTCGGCGTGCGCACGGATCCGCTGCGACCGAAGCAATCCGTTGCCCTTCTGGGGCACATTGATTGCATGCCATAAATGCGCGAATATTGCGGGGGCGCGTGGGACGTCGGAGCAGTTAATCCCACCCCCCCAAAGAGTCGCCTCGACCCCACCATCGTCGTATAAATAGAGGGAAGGGGGCGGCCAAATGCACGCGCCCCCTCCCACTCTCTCGTTCTCCTCTTCCTCTTCGCCTCGGTGCCTCCTCGCCGCCGCCGCGCTGCTGCGCCACACGCCGCCAGGGCGCCGCCGCGACCTCGTCACCGCCCAGCCTCGCCGAGCCGCCGCCGTACTACCACGAGCTATGGCGCTAGGCGACTGGGATGGATCCAACGTCCACGACGGCCACATCGAGTTCCTTCACATGACGCGGAGGATTCCAGTCGAGGCAGTCTTGGGGACGCGCATCCCCGATGCGAGGGAGATCTCGCTGGCGCCGAGGCCGGTGAGTTCGTAGTTTTCCGAAGCCACTTCCTCAGCGGGTTTGGCCTACCCGCAAGCAGTTTCCTCCGCAGCTTCCTCGACTTCTATCGCCTCCAGTCGCATCATCTCACCCCCAACACCGTCGTTCTCCTCTCCGCCTTCGTAACCTTTTGCGAAGGCTACCTGGGCATCCTGCCCAACCTCGAGCTGTGGGGCAGGTTCTTCTACTTGAAGCTGGGGACCCGGGCTAAGGGCGAACCAGCCCAGTGCGGGTCCTGCGTCACCGCGCAGCGCAGTGGTCCCAGGACTCGGTTCCCGTTCATTGCCTTGCTGGAGTCGGCGAAGCTGTGGCAGAAGTCATACTTTTTCGTCAGCAATCTCCATCCGACTCGGGACTGAAAGTGCATTATATCGACTAGGGGGGGGGGGGTGAATTGGCGATTTTTATGAATTCTTCACTGAGGAATTTGCAGGTGAGGAAATTCCTTAGCTAAGAACTACTTGCAGTGGAATAAGTACTCAAAAGTAAACAGAACAGAACACAAGCATGGTCATCATGATGAAATGAAGACTAGCACAGAGTACAGAAAGCGTAAACACAGGATAACACAGGATGAAGACAAACAGACTGAAGAAATTGAACTGAGGAAATTGAGAAAGTCTTCAATCAAAGTCTTGAAACAGATATGAACAAGCACACAACAACTGTAATGAGGAAATGAAAGAGTTGAGGAAATAGAACCAGTAAGCTTGGTGAAGACAATGATTTGGTAGACCAGTTCCAACTGCTGTCTCAGTTGTACATCTGGTTGGAGCGGCTAGGTATTTAAACCTGAGGACACACAGCCCGGACACACAGTCCTCACCGTATTCTCCTTGAGCTAAGGTCACACAGACCTCGCCCAATCACTCGTGGTAAGTCTTCAGGTGACTTCCGAACCTTCACAAACTCGGTCACTCGGCGATCCACAATTCCTCTTGGATGCTCTAGACCATGACGCCTAACCGCCTGGAAGAAGCACAGTCTTCAAAGGTAACAAGCATCAAATCCACGCAGGATCAATCTCTTCAGTGATGCTCAATCACTTTGGGTTTGTAGGTGTTTGGGTTTGGGTTTTCTCACTCGATGATTTTCACTCAAAGTCCTCGGAGGATGGGATGCTCTCAAATGACAAGTGTCAGTTTCTCTCGGAGCAGCCAACCAGCTAGTGGTTGTAGGGGGCGGCTATTTATAGCCTAGGGAGCAGCGCGACATGATAAGACATAAATGCCCTTCAATGATATGACCGTTAGGTGGGTAGATATTCTAGGACAGCTGGCGCTTAGCACAGCAACGGTCGGAAATTTGAGGCTCAAATTCCTCAGGGCTATCATGTTCCTCACTGTGTAGGCAATCCGCACTGGTGAATTCCTCAATCCTCAGTCAGAACAAATTCCTCAGCGACCAGAAGAGCTTTGCCTCTGTCACTGAAGAAATTGACTGAACTGTATGAGATTTCCAATGGCTTCACTCGAAGGGATTGGTAGGTGTAGGATTTTGAGTTGAGCATCACTTGGAAATTTTTCCTTAGTATTTCCTCGACCCCCTTTAACAGTACATTGTTTCCTATGTCTCAAGAAAGAGAAAATGAAACTACGAAAACAAAAGTCTTCACGCTTCATGTTCCTCAAATGAATACCAAGTCTTCAAGGTCACACCAATTTCTTCACTTTCAAAGTCTTCAGAAAGTGTTCAGAAATCCAAAGTCTTCAGTCGAAAAACTTCATTTTAAGGGGTTGACTTTCTCTGTAAATATCAAACTCCTCATAGACTTATAGACCTGTGTACACTCATAAACACATTAGTCCCTTAACCTATAAGTCTTCAATACACCAAAATAACTAAGGGGCACTAGATGCACTTACAATCTCCCCCTTTTTGGTGATTGATGACAATATAGGTTAAGTTTTCAACGGGGATAAACATATGAAGTGTAAATACTGATATTGAGGAATTTGATTGCAAGATATAGAAGAACTCCCCCTGAAGATGTGCATAGTGAGGAATTTGCTTTTGAAGCAATGCACACTTGAAGAGTTGAATCATGGAGATCTCCCTGTCAGTGTCAAAACCGGCGGATCTCAGGTAGGGGGTCCCGAACTGTGCGTCTAAGGCGGATGGTAACAGGAGGCGGGGGACACGATGTTTACCCAGGTTCGGGCCCTCTCGATGGAGGTAATACCCTACTTCCTGCTTGATTGATCTTGATGATATGAGTATTACAAGAGTTGATCTACCACGAGATCGTAGAGGCTAAACCCTAGAAGCTAGCCTATGGTATGATTGTTGTTGTCCTACGGACTAAACCCTCCGGTTTATATAGACACCGGAGGGGGCTAGGGTTACACAGAGTCGGTTACAAGGGAGGAGATCTACACATCTGTATTGCCAAGCTTGCCTTCCACGCCAAGGAGAGTCCCACCCGGACACGGGACAAAGTCTTCAATCTTGTATCTTCATAGTCCAACAGTCCGGCCAAAGGATATAGTCCGGCTGTCCGAGGACCCCCTAATCCAGGACTCCCTCAGTAGCCCCTGAACCAGGCTTCAATGACGATGAGTCCGACGCGCAGATTGTCTTCGGCATTGCAAGGCGGGTTCCTCCTCCGAATATTCCATAGAAGATTTTGAACACAAGGATAGTGTCCGGCTCTGCAAAACAAATTCCACATACCACCGTAGAGAGAACAATATTTCCACAAATCTAATCTGCTGACAGCTTTTCTAAACGTGACGTTCTGCCGTGATCTGGTCATGACGAACTGTTTTTCCGAGCCTGCCACTGCACATGTTGCGAGGCGGTTTTGTTGGCACGTGGATGGCCTCTACCGTCCGGGAGAAGTATATCAAAAAGCTTCGGGAGGCCGGGTATCTGGCCAAGAAAATCAGCCACCGTCTCCTGACAGTGGGACAGATCGTCCCTACTCCGGAACCCCACGAGAGGGTTGTATTCCTCCCTCACTTTGTCTGCGGGCTAGGGTTTCCCCTCCACCCGTTCGTTCGCGGCATCATGTATTACTATGGGATCGATCTTCATGATCTGTCCCCTAATTCCTTCCTCAACATCTCGACATTCATTGTCGTGTGCGAGGCTTTTCTCCGCATCTCGCCACACTTCGGCTTATGGCTAAAGATTTTTAATGTGAAGCCCAAGGTAGTGGGCGGCGAGCACGCCGAGTGCGGGGGTGCTATGGTGAGCAAGATGCCTAATGTCATATGGCCAACATGCACCTTTAACGATTCTGTCAGGGAGTGGCAACAGCAGTGGTTTTATATCACTGAGCCGCACGGCACGGAATGGGCCGCTACTCCCGAGTTTCGATCCGGTGCCCCCCTGCGGCTTACATCCTGGGTCAAGAAGGGCCTGAACTGGTCCTCGTCCGACGAACTGTCGTTTCTCAAGACGCGCGTTAAAGATATGGGAGACAAGAACATTGAACTTGTCAATGTAGTCCAGGTGATGTTAGTTCGCCGGATCCTGCCTTGTCAATACCGGACATGCAATCTATGGGAATTCGATCCGGCCAAGCACCAAACCCTGCGAGAGCTTTTCGGCTCCTCGCACAAGGACATCTGGAAGGTGCTTTTCAAGCCCAGCAAATCATGTCCGGACTCCGCCGAGGACCGCGGGTACCAACTGTCCCGCCCTGCAAGTTCGGTAAGTCATCATACTTTTTATCCGCATAACCCCAAGGAAGCACTTAATGTGTTTTCTACAACTCTCCTAGGGCTGGACGAAGAAGGCGGAGCGGATCCATTGTCCAGCCCCGCTGCCCGAAGAACCGGCCATCCCACTTCTGACGAAGATGCTGGTCCCGACACCTTACAAGGTGCCGAAGAGGACGGCCGAGAAGGAGGCCAAAAAGACCCGGGCCGGCCTTCGTCGCCGCGGCACTTCGGACACAATATCCGAAGGCTCTGATGCCCGTTCCACCTCCGAAGAGGACGAGGAGGAGGAAGATGAATCCCCTGCGGGAGGAAGAAAGAAGAGGATGGCTTCCGTACATTTGGAGGCCGAGCCGCCCAAAAGGGGTAAAGCTCCTCTTCCGGAGGAGTCCACTGCCGCCGCCGACAGCGGCCCGGCGTGGGATCCCAGGGCCCAGCCCCTGGTGAACTCGTGAGTATATAAAATCCGAGTACGTTTATGTATCCAGACTCATCATGGCATAGTATTTTAACCTGAGCCATATTTTTGTAGTCCGGCGAGGTCCCGTACCAAACAATCCTCATCAGAGGATTCGCTGAGCTCGGATGCTATGGAGAGCGGGACGCCCCCGAAGGCCCCTTCCTCCAAACATATGAATAACACCGAGGCTTTGTCCCAGAAGGACCCCGGCCAAGGAGGAGAGGAAAAGACCGTGAAGGCGGTGCCTGGAGGTCAAACTTCAGGGGCCGGACACATGGGGGAGAAAATTCCCATGGGAGCTGACGGCGGGGCCATCTGGAATTCGGCTCCCAGCCGGATACAGTTCCGGAGACCAATACGGCTCCAGAATCAGGCAGGCAGCCTCTCTCAGCTGGAGGGGACATGCCTGTTCCACCGGCAACCTCTGTCCCACCAGAGGTGTCGGATGCTTTGTTGGTGGCGCTGAAGAGCGCCTCCATCGTCGATGAACACCGTGCCCTTATGGGTGCGGTGATTGAGAAGATTCAGTCTGTTGAGAGTGGACTGAATGGAGCCTGTATCAGCCTTATAAAAGGTTTTGAGGTATGTTTTATGAGGTTTCGAAGAGTGTCATGGTATGGATAGTAGCCCCAGATACACTGTTCGGTGAAAGAAAGAACCGGACAGAGGATCAAATTTATGTTCGCAGGAAGACTCATTGAATGACATCTATTTCTGTTCTATTATAAGCAGGCATCTATAGTGGTTGCTGCCTCTCATACTGCGGAGATCTCCGGACTGAATCAAAGTCTGGAGCGGGCCAAAGAAGAACTTGGCCAGTTGAAAATGCAGTTGGGAGATAAACAAGGTATGCGCAAGTCTTGTTCGCGTTTATTGCGAATGAATGTTCAGTATGATGAAATATGTTTCATGATTTGCGCTAGGGATGATGACCGAAGTCGAGGCTCTTAAGAAGGCTATGGCCGAGGCCGAGAAAAAGGCAACCACAGAGCAGGCTCTTCGTGAGAAGCACGAGGTCAGGGTTATTAAAGCTGAGCAGTAGCTGCAAGAGGCCGTGAAGAAATGCGAGACCTTGGAGCAGAGTTTAACGGAGAAAGAATCCGAACTCACGAAGGCGCATCAGGCCACGAGCGAAGCCCGGAGGGAACCTAAAGCGCCCTGCAGGGGATCCAAGAGGCGAGGAAGATCGCGGTGGGTAAGGCTTTTTCCATGTAAAGCAAGTATTTGAGGAGAAAATTATGTTTCTAATTTTGAATTCGGATTTGTCAGGGGTATTTACCGAGCTGCCCCGTAGCATATCGGATGCCGCCCAATTCTACCGAGCCGAAGAAAGGAACACTGCGGATAAGCTCTTCTGGACGCAGTATTTTGCACCGAATTATCCGGTGCCCTTTGTCGATCAACTGAAACAGCTGATCGAACTGCATAAGGCGGCGGAACTGGCCATGAAGGATATGATTATCCGGCTATGGCCCACCGAGCTGATTCCAAGCAACTACTTCGGGCTCGTGAAGCAGCTTGTGTGTGCCTGCCCTCGACTTGATGTCATCAAGCGGTCGGTCTGTATAGAAGGTGCGCGAATGGCCTTCGCCCGCGCAAAGGTGCACTGGGGGAAGATGGATGCTGAAAAGCTGATGACCGAAGGACCGCCAGAGGGGAAGGAGCACCGCAAGCCCGAATTATATTATGAGAGTGTCCTGAAAGGATCCTACCTTGCAGCGGAGCTATGTACCAAGGACATTATATTTCCATGAATGCAAATCATGTTGTCCTTTGTAATGTTTGAACAAGGTCATTTATATTATTTATTGCTTGGTATATAAAAGTTTATCCTCCTTCGCGGCCGTTTTATATATTAATCTTGAGAGTTGGCCAGTCGTTGGCTTCTGCCCCCACGTAAGAAGTCGGGGGTGTTCGGGATAAACCTGATCACTCTTTATCCCAATTTTGGGTCCTTCGAAGGAGGTGTTCAGCACAACGAACCAGGCAATCGGACTATAGAGCTTTATCGCTCTCACTTAGCCATAGGAGCTTTAGGAAGGTAGGCGCAGCCCCTGGTGTTCGGAAGACCGCACGAGGGGCTCTATAAGCACCTGATCGGAAGAAAAACCCGATCCATCGCACGCTGCATTGGTTATGGCATTATGCGGGAGAAATCCTTAAAGATTTTACAACCTCTCGAACAGCTGACCAGCTCTCGCCGTATCATGACAGTCAGTTTTCGGCTTTCTCTACTGAGGTGCTCATCCGGAAGAACCGGGACACAATCGCAGTAGTTCTCCCAGTGCTACCTTAGCCGATATAGCGGAACGTAAGGTACCAAAACGTGGGAGCCGGGCAAACCCAACTATTGACCCAAGACATGACTCGGAGCCGATGCATATAATGCTATAGGTTCGGGGTGCCGAACTTCCGTGAAGGTGTTCGGACTTTATTGCCGTATTATGGGTAAAACGAAGCCCCTGGCATATTTGAAGGTATATCGCGGCGTACGGATGCCACTTGACAAAAGAATTTTATAAGAAATAATAGCAGATAAGCGTCATATGAATCCACATATTGTATTTAAATAGTACGGCGATGCGTATGAGTACAGGTAATGTGATAAAAAAGAGATATGACTGTAGAACCTGCTGAGACCAGGGGGGAAGAAGCTGTGTGCGGATCTGGCGTATAGTTGGATGGTCATCGCGGGGAATATCTAAGGATTCCCTTGTGCGTTTGAGCTGCCTCCATATTATCCGTCCTGGTCGGCGCAAAGGTGAACCTGCAAAGGAAATGTAAGAAATATTTGTGTGCCGGAGAGCGGTTGAGCCGCTGAGTGCGGCCTGTCCTGGCCTTCGCCGGAGTGTCTAATTGAGCTCTGGACGAGCCGGGCTATCCTTCCGCGAAGCAGTTCGGAGTCCTTTAACGGTGTCCGGGAGCCTGGCTGTTGACTCGAGGTTCGGCTGCAAGGTGCTGCGCGTTGCTTCTGCCGTTAAGACAACGGTGTACCCATTGATGCCGAAGTAAAGTTCGTCCTTGCCATTAACCGTGATGACGCTGTGTGGACCGGGCATTTTGATCTTACGGTAGGCATAATGTGGCACCGCATTGAATCGAGCGAACGCAATTCGTCCGAGCAGTGCCTGATAATCACTGCGGAAGGGGACGATTTGGAAGATTAACTCTTCGATACGGCAATTGTCGGGTGATCCGAAGACTACCTCAAGGGCGATGGAGCCTGTACAGCTGGCCTCCACACCTGGTATAATGCCTCTGAAAGTGGCTTTAGTGGGTTTGATCACCGAATGATCGATGCCCATCTTGCGCACTGTGTCCTGGTAAAGCAGATTTAGACTGCTGCCTCCGTCCATAAGGACTCGTGTGAGGTGGAACCCGTCAATTATTGGGTCGAGGACTTGTGCGGCTGGATTGCCCTGATTGGCGTTAACCGGACGATCCGTGCGGTTGAAGGTGACCGGCCCTAGTTTATATTGTGGGACGACTAGTTCCGTTAAGTCGGCATCCCTAAGGGTGCATATCCGGTCCGGGTTGGGAATTTGGGTGGTGTTTACCACATTCACCGTTTGGATTTGCGGGGGAAATATATTTTTCCCTCCTGTGTTCGGTGATCTAGGCTCTTCGTCGCCATCATCGCTTTGAGACCCCCCTTCTCCGTTTTTGGCGCCTGCCCTGCCGGCTTGTTTGAAGACCCAGCATTCTCTGTTGGTATGGGTGGCTGGCGCTCCTGGGGTGCCATGAATTTGGCATTGGCGATCGAGTATGCGGTCCAGACTGGATGGACCCGAATTGTTATTTTTGAGTGGCCCTTTCCGCTGACCGGACTTTGAGCCACTAAACCCGGCATTAACTGCCATATCTTCGGCATTTTCACCATATTTGTGGCGCTTGTGTTTGTTGCGTCGTGGTTTGCCGTTGCTATCCCTGGCCTCTGATGTGCCAGGTTTGCTTGCTGTATTGTTACTACGAGCCAACCAGCTATCTTCGCCCGCGCAAAAGCGGGTCATAAGTGTCATGAGGGTTGCCATGGATTTTGGCTTCTCTTGGCCGAGGTGCCGGGCGAGCCATTCGTCACGGATGTTATGCTTAAATGCCGCTAAGGCCTCTGCATCCGGATAGTCGACAATTTGGTTCTTCTTAGTTAGGAACCGGGTCCAGAATTTCCTGGCCGATTCCCCTGGCTGCTGAGTTATATGACTTAAATCGTCAGCATCCGGCGGTCACACATAAGTGCCCTGGAAATTGTCCAGGAATGCATCTGCCAGGCTCTCCCAACTTTCGATGGAGTTTGCCGGCAAGCTATTGAGCCAATGCCGAGCCGGCCCTTTGAGTTTTAGCGGGAGATACTTGATGGCGTGTAGGTCATCCCGGCGGGCCATGTGAATGTGGAGGAAGAAGTCTTCTATCCATACCGCGGGGTCTGTAGAACCATCATATGATTCAATGTTTATGGGTTTAAACCCTTCTGGGAATTCGTGATCCATTACTTCATCGGTGAAGCATAGGGGGTGTGCGGTGCCTCTGTGCCGGGCTATGTCACGACACAGTTCATACGAGTCTTGTCTGCTGTATTCGGCCCGACCGGATTTGCTTTTAGTGTATCCGGCGTGACGATCATCGTCACGCGTTGGGGCGCGACCCCGTGATCCATAGATCGATCTTGTATGTCCTGCTTTGTTTTCCAATACGTCTCGCAGGTCCCGCGTGTTGCCCCGGGCCTTGGTATTTTTGTTTGAATGGCGGCGGGGTGCGGGCTGGACTTCGGGCTAATATGCCCCTCTGTCTCGGCCACGAGGTGGCCGATCAGCCGCATCATACGCGGGTGATGTAGGTTTTAATGCTTCCTCCTCGAGTTGGGGTAGCAACCTGCGCTTTTGGTAACTCTTGGTTGGGCGCTCGAGTTCGTATTCCTCGGCCGCCAGGACTTCAGTCCATCTATCCGCTAGCAGATCTTGATCAGCTCGAAGCTGTTGGTGCTTTTTCTTCAGGCTGTTTGCTGTGGCTATAAGCCGGCACTTGAAGCGCTCCTGCCCGACGGGATCCTCAGGCACGATGAATTCTTCATCGCCGAGTCTCACCTCGTCTTCGGAGAGAGGCATGTAATTGGGATCCTCTGATTCTCCGTCTGCTGCCTGTTCCGGAGGGCTAGCTTGTTCATCCTCCCGCTCGAGGTCTGGCTGGGGGGATTGTCATCGTCTTCGGCACTATCCAGAGCGTTATTGTCTCTTGTGCCGGTATCGTTGCTTTTGCTATGGCGGGACTTAGAGTGGCGCTGCTGACGTCGGTGCTTGGATTGCTTCTTGGAGGGATTATCCTCCGTTGTCTTATCGCCATCGCCTTCTTTGGGGGTGTCCACCATGTATATATCATATGATGAGGTGGCAGTCCAGCGCCCTGTGAGCGGTGGTTCCTGTTCGTCTCCTACATCGTCGTCCATACCGTCGATGTCTTCGGAGCCGAAATCGAGCATGTCGGTTAAATCGTCGACAGTGGCTACTAAGTGGGTGGTGGGTGTGGAGCGAATTTCTTCGTCGTCCGCATCCCATTCTAGCCGGACATAGTTCGGCCAAGGGTCTCCTGACAAGGAGAGAGACCTCAAAGAGTTTAGCACGTCGCCCAGTGGTGAGTGCTAAAAGATATTAGCGGAGGAAAACTCCATGATCGGTGCCCAATCAGATTCGATAGGCACAGACGCAGGCGGCTCAGAGCCCGTGGCTGGGGACGAATCCAGGTGCCCGGCAACACGGGTCTCATAGGAAGTGAAGTCAGCATTCGGCTCTAACGCCGCTGAGTGCACGGCTTTCGTGGCGGGGTCCATCCACCCGTCCTCGGATGGCGCTATCCGCTCCGGATTGAGGGCCGGAGTAGTTGCAGGTGTGATATCCCGAACACTGTCCGACGGCAGAGCTAAGTCATGCCCATCGTGACTGTGCGGCGCACCTAACGTGTGCTCGAATCCGTCGAAGATCAAGTCTCCGCGGATGTCGGCAGTATAGTTCAAGTTTCCAAACCTGACCTGATGGCCAAGGGCGTAGCTCTCGATCTGCTCCAGATGGCCAAGTGAGTTGGCCCGCAGTGCGAAGCCACCGAACAGGAAGATCTGTCCGGGGAGGAAAACCTCACCCTGGATCGCATCGTTGCCGATGATCGAAGGGGCCATCAAACCTTGTGGTGAGGGCACAGTGGAACTCTCCATGAAAGCACCAATGTCGGTGTCAAAACCGGCGGATGTCGGGTAGGGGGCCCCGAACTCTGCGTCTAAGGCGGATGGTAACAGGAGGCGGGGGACACGATGTTTACCCAGGTTCGGGCCCTCTCGATGGAGGTAATACCCTACTTCCTGCTTGATTGATCTTGATGATATGATTATTACAAGAGTTGATCTACCACGAGATCGTAGAGGCTAAACCCTAGAAGCTAGCCTATGGTATGATTGTTGTTGTCCTACGGACTAAACCCTCTGGTTTATATAGACACCGGAGGGGGCTAGGGTTACACAGAGTCGGTTACAAGGGAGGAGATCTACACATCCGTATTGCCAAGCTTGCCTTCCACGCCAAGGAGAGTCCCACCCGGACACGGGACAAATTCTTCAATCTTGTATCTTCATAGTCCAACAGTCCGGCCAAAGGATATAGTCTGGCTGTCCGAGGACCCCCTAATCCAGGACTCCCTCACTCCCCCTATATCTTGTAATTCATACACTCATTTGACATATAATATGAAGAATTTGAAATGCATGATGAAATATGGTGACTGATGTAATTCAGCATGCGTGCATTAACATATATGAGAAATAAGCATGCAGAAGAGCTTCAACAAAAGTATCAGGTCACCATAGAGTTTAAGTTTACAACTCGATCCAGCAAAGTTTCAGAAGAACGAGAGTTGTAACTTAGCAAAAAAATGCCCATATAAGATAGACCCGCTTGAAGACTAACTCACATTTCTCCCCCTTTGTCATCGAATGACCAAAAGGATCGAAAATGAGGACTAACTACCTTGAAGAATATCAAATTGATGAAGGACGCCAGCGTTGTTGGGGTCGTTTATTGATGTAGGGCCTGCCGCAGTGTCATCCAAGTCTTCATGCTCATCGATGTCGCGCGATGAAGAATAGGAGCTGGCCACCAAGGAAGGAACCTTGACTTTTTGTATTTCTTCGGTGGAGGTGCAGACCAGTCAAAATCTTCCTTGAGACCCATGTTCTTCAGATCTTCTTCACCATATACATGTGACAGAATAGCCTAGGTGCGATCGAAGACTTCATGGAGGTAGTAATGGTTTTTCTTCACTGCATTATGTGTAGCAGTCATGTTGTGAAGAATCGAACCAAACTGACGCTTAACCCATTTATGGTTTCGATCCACCTTCTGGTGAAGACTTAGCAGAAGCTCACGGCCAGTCATCACACGAGGAGCAGTGGCTTGAGAATTTGGCTCGGATGCATGGGCAGCAGAATCATGAGTGGCAGAGTCATCATTGGTGGAATAAGATGCAGCTTTGTGAAACTGACCATCCAATGGACGAATGCCTTCATTAATAATAGCAGCGGCCTTGCCCTTTTCATCAGCTGAGGAAAACGTTCGCTTGAGGACTTCAATTGGGGGCAAGTAGCTGAGGTGATTCTGAAAGTCAGCCTTGTAGTTGAGTGAAGACCTTATTCTAAGGAATCTCATAATCCAAGGTGCGTAAGGCTTCAACTCAAACGGAGAGAGTGCAACATTTTCCAGAGTCCTCATGAAGAAATTGTGATAATTGACAGGAATGCCATGAATGATGTTGAAAACCAGATTTTTCATGATGCCGACAATTTCCTCATCAGATGATTCATGGCCTTTGATTGGAATCATAGTCTTCGTCAGAATGCGATAGACTGTCCTTGGTACATACTGCAATTCCTTCACGAGGAATTTTGTCCTTGAGGCTTGACCAGGTTTCAATGGCTTCATCAGCACTTGCATATAGTGATCAGTAAGCTCAGGCTCTTGGTACATGCAACGAGCTCCTTCAGGTGGAGGACTGATGGGCAGGGCGTGAAGTAATTCAGAGGCCGGTGCTTTGTAGTGAGTGTTTTCGGTCATCCAGTCCAAAACCCAGGAGTTCACATCATCAGCATCTCCTGTGATGTACAGTGTTGCGTAGAATTGAAGAATGAGTTCTTCATTCCAATCAACTATGTCTGTGCAAAAGTTGAGGAGGCCTGTGTCATGAAGCACACTGAGGACAGGTGTGAAGCATGGCAGTGATTCCATGTCCACATGAGGAATATGCTCGTGGTCGAAGACTTTGTCCTTGTTGAAGAGCACTGAGGAATAGAAGTTGGCCTAGCTGGCGGTCCAGAAGCGCTTCCTTCTAAGACGAGTAGAATCATAGGGATTGTAGTCAGTGAAGAACACGTGCTCGCCGAAGAAATCATCAGCCTTGAATTTCTGCTTCTTTGAGAATGGATCCTTTGGTTTGGGCTGAGGAGTGTCAGTCAATTGCATTATAAACTTCAGGAATCGCAATCTCAGGCTCCACAGGCTGAGGAATTTCAGCTTATTCTTCAGTGACAGCCTGGGTCTTCAATTCTTCATTTACATTTTCTTCAGCACTAGTGGCTGGAATTTCCTCATGGACAGACGGTGTGGCATGTGGTTCATCAGATCCCATTTGTACTATAGTTACTAGGGACTGGGGAATTTGTTGCAATGGTGTGAAGAGTGGAGAGTTGGGGTGTTGACTTTCCCAAAAGTCATCATTTAGCACGGGTGTGGTACATCCAATGTCCACATCTTCATCTTCCATTTCTTCAATGCCGGCCTCTTCAGCAGTAAACTGAGGCATAGGCGAGGAACAACTAGTGTTGAAGGGATTTCATCCACTTCAATTTCTTCATCCATCTGCTCCGACAAAGCAGCAGAAGGATTTTCTTCATCGAATTCACTAGGAATCACATATTCTTCATCATAAGGAACAATGTCCTTTGATGGCAAGGTTGAGATAGGAACAACATCAATGGGGTTTGCAAATGAGCTGGTCAGAGACTTCATCTTCTTCGGAGCTGAAGAATCTGATGAAGCTGATGCCTTCCTTTTCTTCACTGTTGCACGCTCTACAGCCTTAGTCTTCTTCACATCTGAAGCAGATGGAAGGATCAGAGTTGGGGTAGGCGCAGGAGGAGTAGAGGAATGTGGTTGATTTTCTTCAGGCACAACTGATGCAGTTGCCCTGACCTCTTCATTTTCTTCAGGCGCACCACTAGTGGATGCCCTGGCAATTTCATCAGCGGCTGGAATGCAGTCATCAGCCCTGGAACTCACATTTTCTTCAGCAGCCTGAATGTCATCAGCGGTGCTGGCATGTTCTTCAGTCGACTGAGCAGATGCTTCAGCCTGAGGAATTTCTTGTTGCGATGGAGCTGCAACATTTGGAGTGAACTTTTCTGTTAGCTTCACAAAACGGACTTTGGCACCAAGCCAGTCAGCGTGGTATACATCAAATTCATCACTGAGTTTCTTGATCTCAGATTGAATGTTGACAAGTTCTTCAGTTGTCATAGAGACAACGTGTTTCTTCAGAAAACGCTCCTTCTTGTACTGCGCTTTCTTGATCTGCCTGGCCTTTTCAAATTTCCATTTTTCTTCTTGTATGAAGGCAATCAGCATATGACTTTGGCCAGGAGTCAACTTGAAATCAGGCAAAGGAGGGTTTGGGTCCTTGTGCCAGAGGTCAATGTAGTCGAGGATCAACTTTGGATCCACAAGCAGTGGCACATTTTTGCCCTTGGCTCTAGCGGCCCTGACTTGCCTATCCCTGATGATTTCGGCAAGTTCCTCATCATCAGCTTCGTCTTCATCTGACGGCACTTGGAAGGCGACCTGCTTTTTGTGAGGACTTGGGCGCGAACCTCGTCCAGCAGTGGCCTTCGTCTTCAGCAGAGAGGGTCCCGTTGAAGAATTTGGTGCAGCTGAGGAACTAGCAGAAGCTCCTGAGGCAATAGAGATGCCTATCGTCCTTTGGCACGTGGCAAGATGCACAGGTGCAGAGGATTTGGTCGGAGAAGCTGAGGATTTTGGAGGAGCAGGAGCAGCGTGAGGAATTGGCTGTGAGGGCATTGCTGAGGTACTTGGCCGTGAGGGCATTGAAGAAGAAGCACTTGGCTTGTGAGCAGGCTTCTTTGACATGGCCTTCTTCGGTTTTACAGAGGCCTCAGCAGCAGCAGTAGCAGAGTCTTCGTTGAATTTTCTCACTGCTTCTTTGGCTTGTCTAGCCAGCTTGGCCTGGCGCTTGGCCCATTCATCAGGATAATCCTCACCGCGCTTGAGGCTGGTGGGATCTGCTTCTTGGCCAGGTGCCAATGGAGGTCTTGGGCATGGAGGATTTAGCGCGAATTTCTTCATGTATTTGGGAGTCACATATCTGTACTCCCTCCACTCTCTTGCCCATCTCCTCTCAATCTTTTGAATGCGCACCTTGCGCTGATTTTTATCTTCCTCAGGGGGTGTGCAGTACCGAGCATAGATGTCCTCAGGGATTTCAAAAGCAGTGTTGACCTCACGCCTCTTTCCTCCTTTCTGTGGCTTCTTACCGTCAGCCATTTTCTTCAGATGAGGAATTTGAACAATTGAATTCTCTAAAGAAATATGCAACTTTTCTTCGAGGAACGCTGCAAATGAGTTAAGTTGATGAGAATCTAGCGATTCAGCAGCGGACATGAGTACCTGTGAACAGAGTATAGTTGCGAGGAATTTGGAGAGGTCATATGCATTCTCAGAAGGTTTTGTAAAAAGAACAAGTTTGAGGAATTTGACCAGATGAGTCTTGAAGAATTTCACTAAGCGTTCTTTGTCTTAGGTTCCAGAGTTGTACAGATCAAAAATCCACACAATTGAGGAATCTTGAAGAAAAATATAGCTTAGAGAAATGAATCAAGAACAGATGACATGTGAGGTGTTTAGTGTGTGAAGAATTTGAAGAATAAACACCTTTGAAGATTTTGTAGAAATCATTTGAATCAAAGAGGGCAGTAAAAGTAACTTCTAATTACCCTAGACGAAGAACACGACGAACTAGGATGTGGAGATGTGAAGTTCATCAGTGCAGATCTTCCACGCCCTAACTTGGCTGAGGAAGACAGCTACGGCGGCTACGGAGTGAAGAAATCCGCGGCCGGCGCGAGTACGACGGCGACGAGGTCGAGGAAGTGAAGCTCTTCCTCACCGGCGACGATGAAGTAGCGGCGGCGCTAGGGTTTGAGAAGCTCGAGCTGGAGAGAGGTCGAGCGGAGTAAAGGAAGTGAGGAAGGGGAGGCGGTATTTATAGCCACGGTGAAAAACTGTTCGCCCGAAGAATTTGGACGAACGTGCCCCTGACCCTTCTCATTCGCTTGACATGTGTCACCCACATACTGAGAAGTGGAGATCGTGTGAGATCGTGGGTGAATAGATAAGTATTTCGAGGGATGCGGAACGGTTTGAGCGGCAAAGCCGAAAATTTGGATAAGATAAGTTTTAACGTTCCGTTCGCAAATTCTTCAGCTGACAAGGACATAGTGAAGATTTTGAACGAGTGTCAAATAGAACGCACATGAAGAATTTGTGAATAGATTGGGTTGAGTTTAACATAGAGGGGGTAGGGTCCGATCACATTCACTTAGCAGAGAAAACAACTTGAAGAAATAACAATAAGTGAATGCTGTAGAGGACATATACTCTTATATATATATATATATATATATATATAGCCAATGAAGAAAAACGATGGGAACAGTGAAGACAATGCAAAGTTGAAGAAAATGAATAACTGAGGAATTTCAAAAACTGAGTAAAAACTCGAATTGAAGATTTTCAACTTTTGGTAATGGCGTGTCCCACCGTATAAGAATGATGATTTCAGACACCGCGTACAATTGTCGTAGGGTTCTGAGAATCAAATTCTCCGTTAATTTCTTCACACTAAGAGTGTTATTCTTCATTGATTGAAGAAAAACTTTTCTTCATGTGTTGCACATTTAAGTCATCAATTTTGCATAAGTGTTAGGATTAGTGTCCTATTCAAAGAACATTCGAAGATTCTAAGATATTTAGCTCACACCGCAACTTGCTAAATCTCTTCTCATCCAAGAGCTTTGTGAAGATATCGGCCAGCTATTCTTCAGTCTTCACATGCTCAATAGAAATGTCGCCCTTCAACACATGATCACGAAGAAAATGATGACGAATCTGAATGTGCTTTGTCTTCGAGTGCTGAACTGGGTTGTGAGCAATCTTGATGGCACTCTCATTGTCACAGAAGAGAGGTACATTCTTCACGTTGACGCCGTAGTCCTTGAGAGTTTGCTTCATCCACAGCAATTGAGCACAGCATGAACCAGCAGCAATGTACTCAGCTTCAGCAGTAGACAGTGATACGCAGTTCTGTTTCTTCGAGGACCAACGGACCAAAGATCTTCCGAGGAAATGACATGTACCAGATGTTGACTTGCGGTCCACACGATCACCAGCATAGTCAGAGTCAGAATATCCAATGAGATCAAAAGCCGAGCCCTTGGGGTACCATAATCCAAGTGTTGGTGTGTGAGCTAGATATCGAAGAATATGCTTCACAGCCTTATGGTGTGATTCCTTTGGTGTAGCTTGAAATCGGGCACACATGCAAACACTAAGCATTATATCTGGCCTAGATGCACATAAGTACAATAAAGAACCAATCATGGAGCGGTATACCTTATGATCGAAGTCAATACCATTTTCGTCTGTGCACAGATGGCCATTTGTGGGCATAGGAATTTTGACGCCTTTGCAATCTTGCATGCCGAATTTCCTCAGTACATCCTTGAGGTATTTCTCCTGAGATATGAATATGCCATTGCGTTGTTGACGAATTTGTAGACCTAAGAAGAATTTCAATTCTCCCATCATAGACATTTGATATTCTTCACTCATCATATAGGCAAATTCATCACTATAACGTTGGTCAGTACAACCAAAGATAATATCCTCAACATATATTTGGCACACAAACAGTTCACCATCATAAGATTTAGTGAAAAGAGTAGGGTCGAGTGAACCGGGTTTGAAGCCTTTCTTCATGAGGAATTCTTTCAAAGTATCATACCACGCCCGAGGGGCCTGCTTGAGGCCATAGAGGGCCTTATTGAGTCTGAAGACTTTGTCAGGATGCTTTGGATCTTCAAAACCTGGAGGTTGAGCAACATATACTTCTTCCTCAAGCTTACCATTGAGGAATGCACTTTTCACATCCATTTGATATAAAGTGATATCATGATGGTTAGCATAAGCAAGTAATATGCGAATAGCCTCAAGTCTAGCTACAGGTGCAAATGTTTCATCGAAATCAATTCCTTCAACCTGTGTGTAGCCTTGAGCTACAAGCCGTGCCTTATTCCTCACCACAAGGCCATTTTCATCTTGCTTGTTGCGGTAGATCCACTTTGTGCCAATGATATTGTGCTTCTGAGGATCTGGACGTTTGACCAGTTCCCAGATGTTGTTGAGCTCGAATTGATGTAATTCTTCTTGCATGGCCTGAATACACTGAGGCTCCAGAAATGCTTCATCTACCTTAGTGGGCTCTGTGATAGAGACGAAAGCATAGTGCCCACAAAAGTTAGATAAATGTGAAGCTTTTGAGCGTGTGAGAGGACCTGGTGCTTCAATGTCATCGATGATCTTTTCAACTTGCACTTCTCTTGCAACGCGAGGATGAGCTGGTTGTCGTCGAGGAATTTGATCAGCATTTCTTCAGCACCATTTTCTTCAGCATTTTCTTCAGGTGCATTAGCTCGACGTTCTGGAATGAATTCTTCAGCAGATTCTTTGGTAGGAATGACATCCTCAGTAGCCTTGAACTTGATAGTTTCCTCAGGTGCTGGTTCATCTATCACAGAAGGTAGGTGCTCTCTTTGCGAGCCATTAGTTTCATCGAACCGCACATCTACAGTTTCAACAACCTTGCGAAGAACATTGTTGAAGACTCTGTAGGTGTGCGAGTCCTTTTCGTAACCAAGCATAAAACCTTCATGTGCTTTTGGTGCAAATTTAGAGTTGTGATGAGGATCTCTAATCCAGCATTTAGCACCATAGACTTTGAAATAACTCACATTGGGTTTCTTGTCAGTGAGGAGTTCATAGGCAGTCTTCTTGAAGAATTTGTGAAGATATACTCTGTTGATGATGTGGCAAGCAATATCAATTGCATCAATCCAGAAATGACGAAGCGTTTTGTATTCATCAAGCATAGTGCGAGCCATCTCAGCAAGAGTCCTGTTCTTGCGCTCCACGGCGCCATTCTGCTGAGGAGTATAAGGAGCAAATAACTCATGAGTAATACCAAGTTCATCAAGATAGTCATCAAGACCAGAATTCTTGAACTCAGTTCCATTGTCACTTCTGATGTGCTTGATATTCACACCAAAGTTGGTTGAAGCCCTCGAGGAAAATCGTTTGAAGACTTCCTGCACTTCATGTTTGTAAGTAACAATGTGTACCCATGTGTATCGAGAGTAATCATCAACAATAACAAAGCCATATTGAGATGCATCATTTGAAACTGCAGAATAATGGTTAGGACCGAAGAGATCCATGTGAAGCAATTCAAATGGTCGAGTAGTAGTCATGATAGTCTTCGCTGGATGCTTGGCCTTGGTCATTTTTCCAGCTTCACAGGCTCCGCATAAGTGATCCTTGAGGAATTTTACATTCTCAATGCCAATGACGTGCTTCTTCTTCGCAAGCGTGTGCAAATTCCTCATGCCTGCATGACCAAGTCGTCAATGCCATAGCCAGCCTTCTGAAGCTTTTGCAAGTAGGCACACAGCTGGTTGTGGTCCTGTAGAGAAATCAACAATATACAAGTCTCCTCTCCTAAAGCCTTCGAAGACTTTGGAATTGTCAGCTTCCATAACCACAACACAATGATACTTGCCAAAGACAACAACCATATCAAGATCACAAAGCATTGAGACAGACATGAGGTTGTATCCTAAGGACTCGACAAGCATGACTTTGTCAATGTGTCGATCCTTTGTGATCGCAACCTTACCTAGACCCAATACCTGACTTTTTCCTTTGTCAGCGAAGATGATATGCTTCAGATGCGATGGTGATAAGGGAGCATCCATCAATAGATTCTTGTCACCAGTCATGTGATTTGTACATCCACTATCGAGGACCCACTCAGTGGCTTTGGGTTGATCATCCTGCAGATGAATTAGTGCAGCTTACGAACTTCATATACTTCATCAGTGAAGAATATGACATCACAATTCATTAGATCAATTTCATCAAGCAATGCAACAGATAAAGCAGTATGAGGACGTGAGAAATGAAAGTTCATTTCTTCATGATTAGCATGCGTCCTTTCAGGCACTTTTCAGGTCTCCAGCAGATTCTTCAGATGTTTACGCACATCTGGAGACCTGACCCTGCATAAGAGATTAGTTCTTTTTCTTCACCACCCACATCTGAAGGGGTGGCAAAGAGTTCATCACTCTGCAAGCTCCATATGAGAAAGGTGGCATAGAAGCCAATCCATTTCGTTTCACATAAGAGGAGTTAGGGTAAGCATATGAATAAGTAGAGAAATTCTTCGAGGACTTATGAACATAATGATTAGAAGAATAATGCTCATATTCATAGCCCTTAGCTCTTCCCTGCGAGACAGAGTTGTTAGCACGATGATATTCATATGAGGACTTTGATCCTGTTGAGGAATTTGATCCACGTGAGGAATTCGGTCCGTATGAGGACTTGGATCCATATGAAGAATTTGATCTGGGGTTCCTATTCTTCACAGGTGGTGTCATGAGGACATTCACCTGAAGACTTTGAAGGCACCTTTTGGGAACCCAGATTTTCTTCATAGGGGAACCGTTCCGGCAGTTAGTGCCAACATATCTAGCAAATACTTCACCATTCTGATTTTTGAACAGTTTATAGTTGGAGTCAAATGACTCATCAGAAGAATGAGGAGATTCACATGTAAACCCAGATAGATTAGATGGATCAACTGAAGGTCCCTTTGCAGCAACCCATGAGGTTTTGGGGTACTGCTCAGGCTTCCAATATGTACCATCAGCATTGAGTTTCCTCTCAAAGGCAATACCCTCTTTCCTAGGGTTCCTGTTGAGGATTTGCTTTTTAAGCACATCACAAAGAGTCTGATGCCCTTGGAGGCTTTTGTACATGCCTGTCATGTACAATTCCTTCAGCCCTGCATCGTCAGTGATACTAGCAATGTCCTCAGATGAGGAATTAGTGATAGCAGAGGCAGGTGAAGAATTTGTAACATTAGAAGCATTTGAACATTCAGGTGAAGAATTAGCAGATTCACGTTCAATGCATTTCAAACATGGAGGAACAAATTCTTCCTAAGCAGCGCTGATTTGTTGAGCAAGTAATGAATCGCGCTCCTTCTGAAGATCTTCATAACTCACTTTTAGCTTTTCAAGATCTTGCTTTCTTTGAAGAAATTCATAAGAAAGCTTCTCATGATCAGATAGGAGAGTGTTATGATGACCTTGAAGGTTGTCAAACCTAGTCTGAAGTCTCTGAAGATTTTCAGTCAAGGTTTTAGTGCGATCCATTTCTTCACCCAACATATCATCACTTTTGTCTAGCATGTTTTGAACCTTTTCAAAAGCCCTTTGTTGTTTCACAGCAATCTTAGCAAGTTTAGAATAGCTAGGCTTGAGGTTTTCATCAGATTCATTCTCACTTGATTCAGAGGAGGTATATTTGAGTACCTTGGCACCCTTTGCCATGAAGCAATAGGTGGGAGCGTAGTCATCATTGCCTTCATCAGCCTTGTTGGTGAGGTCATTTTCTTCAGAGTTGAAGATAGACTTGCTGACGAATGCAGTAGCGAGAGCTAGGCTCGCCACACCGGATTCGGACTCCTCAGACGCCTCCTCTTCCTCATTTTCTTCAGATTCAGCCTCAGAGTCCATTTCCTTGCCAATGAATGCCCGAGCCTTCTTGGAGCTGCTCTTCTTGTGAGATGAAGACTTTGAGGATTTTGATGATGAAGACTTTGAGGATTTCTTCTTTTTCTTCACATCATCGGAACTGTAATCCTTGTATTTCTTCTTCTTTGATTCCATTTCCCACCGAGGACAATCTTAATGTAGTGTCCAGGTTTCTTGCATTTGTGACAAAGCCTTTTCTTGTAGTCACTGGACGAGGAATCATTGGTCCTTGAGGGTCTTCCAAAGCGACCACATCTTGAGAACTTCTGGAATTTCTTCACGAGCAGTGCTAGTTCATGGCTCAGTTCTTCAGGATCACCAAGGCTGCTGCCAGAGTCTTCATCTTCACTAGAAACTGCCTTGGCCTTCAGTGCACGTGATCTGCCATAGCTCGAACCATAGAGTTCTCTCTTTTCAGCAAGCTGGAACTCATGAGTATTTAGCCTCTCGAGGATATCAGCGGGATCAAGTGACTTGTAATCAGCACGTTCTTGTATCATCAATGCCAGAGTATCAAATGAGGAATCAAGCGATCTCAACAATTTCTTCACCACCTCATGGTTGGTGATGTCAGTGGCACCAAGCACTTGAAGCTCATTTGAGATGTCAGTGAGGCGATCGAAGGTTTGTTGAACATTTTCATTGTTGAGTCTTTTGAAGCGGTTGAAGAGATTGCGAAGAACATCAACTCGAGAGTCACGCTGAGTTGAGACTCCCTCATTCACTTTGGACAGCCTATCCCAGATAAGCTTAGCAGTTTCCAAAGCACTCACTCTTCCATACTGTCCTTTGCTCAGACGGCCACATATGATATTCTTCGCTTGAGAATCAAGTTGCTTGAATCTCTTCACATCAGCAGCATTCAGAGAAGGTGTGACTGAGGGAACACCATTTTCCAGAACATACCAGAGATCGTTATCAATTGCCTCAAGATGCATTCACATCTTATTCTTCCAGTAGGGGTAGTCCGTCCCATCGAAGGTAGGACACCCAGCAGAGACCTTGATCATACCTGTGGTCGACGTAACTAAAACTCCAGGCGGTTAAACCAAAATCACACAGAACAAGGGAGTACCTTGCTCTGATACCAATTGAAAGTGTGTTATATCGACTAGAGGGGGGTGAATAGGCGATTTTTATGAATTCTTCACTAACGAATTTGCAGGTGAGGAAATTCCTTAGCGAAGAACTACTTGCAGCAGAATAAGTACTCAAAAGTAAACATAACAGAACACAAGCATGACCATCATGATGAAATGAAGACTAGCACAGAGTACAGAAAGCGTAAACACAGGATAACACAGGATGAAGACAAACAGACTGAAGAAATTGAACTGAGGAAATTGAGAAAGTCTTCAATCAAAGTCTTCAAACAGATATGAACAAGCACACAACAACTGTAATGAGGAAATGAAAGAGTTGAGGAAATAGAACCAGTAAGCTTGGTGAAGACAATGATTTGGTAGACCAGTTCCAACTGCTGTCTCAGTTGTACATCTCGAGCGGCTAGGTATTTAAACCTGAGGACACACAGTCCTGGACACATAGTCCTCACCGTATTCTCCTTGAGCTAAGGTCACACAGACCTCGCCCAATCACTCATGGTAAGTCTTCAGGTGACTTCCGAACCTTCACAAACTCGGTAACTCGGTGATCCACAATTCCTCTTGGATGCTCTAGACCATGACGCCTAACCGTCTGGAAGAAGCACAGTCTTCAAAGGTAACAAGCATCGGATCCACGCAGGATCAATCTCTTCAGTGATGCTCAATCACTTTGGGTTTGTAGGTGTTTGGGTTTGGGTTTTCCTCACTCGATGATTTTCACTCAAAGTCCTCGGAGGATGGGATGCTCTCAAATGACAAGTGTCAGTTTCTCTCGGAGCAGCCAACCAGCTAGTGGTTGTAGGGGGCGGCTATTTATAGCCTAGGGAGCAGCCCGACATGATAAGACATAAATGCCCTAAAATGATATGACCGTTAGGTGGGTAGATATTTTAGGACAGCTGGCGCTTAGCACAACAACGGTCGGAAATTTGAGGCTCAAATTCCTCAGGGCTATCATGTTCCTCACTGTGTAGGCAATCCGCACGGGCGAATTCCTAACTCCTTAGTCAGAACAAATTCCTCAGCGACTAGAAGAGCTTTATTTCTGTCACTGAAGAAATTGACTGAACTGTATGAGATTTCCAATGGCTTCACTCGAAGGGATTGGTAGGTGTAGGCTTTTGAGTTGAGCATCTCTTGGAAATTTTTCCTTAGTATTTCCTTGACCCCCTTTAAGAGTACGGTGTTTCCTATGACTCAAGAAAGAGAAAATGAAACTACGAAAACAAAAGTCTTCACGCTTCATGTTCCTCAAATGAATACCAAGTCTTCAAGGTCACACCAATTTCTTCACTTTCAAAGTCTTCAGAAAGTGTTCAGAAATCCGAAGTCTTCAGTCGAAGAACTTCATTTTTAGGGGTCGACTTTGTCTGTAAATATCAAACTCCTCATAGACTTATAGACCTGTGTACACTCATAAACACATTAGTCCCTTAACCTATAAGTCTTCAATACACCAAAATCACTAAGGGGCACTAGATGCACTTACAGGGACTACATCAACATGCCGGACTTCGCAATCGGCCCACCGGGCAAGCCGTGTGATAACTGGGGGCAGCAACCGAAGTCGGTGCCTGCCTCCATCAGGAACATCCTGAACCGGCTCTAGGAGATGACGGATGCGGAGGGCCTCAAGCTGGCATACCTGCTGGCCGCCTTCGTCTACCGCCGGGTTTCCCCACTCCAGGCCCGGCCGCACCGGATCTGCGATATGAGCAGCCGCCGGGATCCATGCCGGATCTTGACCAAGGAGCTGCCGGTGATTGAGGTGATCCGCCACGTCAATTTCTTCTCCGACAGCAAACTCAGCGAGACCGACTGGCAATTCAGCAAGCTGCCGTACAATCGCGCCAACCCGCCACCGCCAGTCAGTATCTCGTCTCCATTCTTCACTCACGTAGTACTTTTTATCTGACCTGAACACCCGAACGCGGGGCAGCACTTTCCTGGCCAAGTGGTATCCAACGCGCCTGCTCCAGGCCATCAATGGGTGCCAGACCGCGAGGAGAGCGACGTGGGCGACCCAGAGCTGGGGGCGGCCGCGTTGGAAGCACTACAAAAAAATACACTTCCGTGATGTTACGTGTTTGTCACAGTAGGTCACGTTCTCTATCATGCATGTACATCCATGACGATTTTATGAAAGAATCAAGATAGTCATACCTGTGTTGTCGTAGAAGTGTTCCATGACATTACCAAAATTATCATCACGGAAGTGTCCACTTCCATGACGATAAATGGTGCGTCATGGAAGTGCTTTTGTCAAGGGTGACCAACACGTGGCATCCACTGTAACGGGTCGCCGTTAAGCTATCGGGTCCGGTTTTGGATCCGATAACCCGCTAACAGCCCGGACCAATGAGGATTTTCCTTGTGTAAAATTCTCATTGGCCGAGGGAAACACGTGTTGGCTCACCATTTGAACAGATGTCATCCATTCATTGGACATGAGGCGCCTATGATACGTCAACACGTGGCACGGCCCAACAGAGGCCCATTCCGGTGAAAAGGCCGGCCCGTTTGACTTAGTCAAAAGGTAACGGCCCGGCCCACGGAAAGCCTGTTAACGGCCTATTCGTATATAGCCCATTTATGGCCCGCAAACTCTTGGCCCATTACGGCCTATCGGAATTAAGCCCAGTAGCTTCATCTGGGCCGTCCAACATGATTCCAGCCTGTTGTAACTTCCGGCCCATGTATGGCCCATGATGTCTTTCGGCCCATACGAGGCCATTTGTAACTCTTGGCCCATTAACGACCTGTGGTGAATCTGGCCCGCAATGAACAGTGTACCGCTTTATACCCATTAACGGCCCATTATTCCGTTGGGCCGTTTCCAACCCGTGTTATCTTTCGACCTTCTCAGGGCCCATTTATTCTTGGGCTCATTTCCAGCATTCGGTTACTTACGACCCGTTACTGACCTTTTCTGCTTGTGGGCCAAATTCAGCACGTGGTTACAATCGGCCCATTTGCGGCCCGTTAATCCGTTGGGCCGTTTTCATAGCGTCATCAAACACGGCCGATTAATGATGGCCCGTTATTGTCGGCCCATGAACGGGCGATTCCAAATCTAGCCCGTTTACGCCCCATAATGCGGTCTATTATTGGCCCATGTTTGGCCGATCGATCATACGGCCCGTAGAAGGCCCATTGATGCTACAGCCCATAGAAGGCCCATTGTTTCTACGGCCCTTAGAAGAACCATTGTTTCTACGGCCCGTAGGAGGCCCATGGTAACTATAGTAAATATGTAGCCCATGGTTATTGTGGCCTAGTTTTAAAAAATAGGTTATTGCCGCCACTAGCAAACCACGGAAAAAGAACTGCACTGACTACAAGCAAACCAATAAACAAGACAACAAGGAAATAAATAAGCAAGCAACTTACGCTAGGCTATCACGGCTATTACACATATTACATCCACTGGGCATCTAAGTTCGCCACCAGTGCAAATATAGGGAACAAAGTAGGATATCATATACACTGGTTGTCAAAGTTGGCAACCAGTGCAAATAAACGCCGCAACAAAACAAGTCCAGAACTAAAACCACTTCAAAAGAGCTCAAGAAACAATATCCTGGGTACCCATAATGCTGGCAAGATGCTTAGCAAGCTTTTAACTTTCTCTTGTTTGGCGCTTAAATCCTCCAGCACTTGATGTTGCACTAGATAGTATGCATCTGAATTCTGCAGGGACTTCCTCAGTCCTTCAGCTTCCTGTCGCATAACATCTGATCGATGTCTTTCAACTTGAAGTTGAGACTCAAGAAGCCGAACTGATTCAGGCAGTGAGTTCGAAGAGCTGGTGCCAACAGTAGTAGCCAGTAACTCGAACACTACATCAAGACAGGACTTTGGGGTTGTCTCAGTGTCTTCAATATAGTTTTTATCAGCTTTCTTAGAGACCAACAGGGATGTCTCACTATCTTGAACCTTATCTGCATTACTTCCTTTACCATTGCATAACGGGGTACTCTTCTCCAATATTTTATCCGCGTCCTAAAAGAGAAACAAACAAACACATCACAGGTTTACCATGTTGTATATGAAACTCATTTGGGTAAACCAGTTCAGTAGTAAGGTGGACAGGATAACAACATGAAACAAACATATATCTATGTAGTATGGTCACTGTATGGTCTATATCATGCTAGTTTATGTTGCCAAATCAAGATAGAGACAATTCAAATCATATATATTTAAGACAAAGCAGCATAGACAGAATATAAGTGTGGGAAACTACACAGCAATAACAACACTTGTAATGTGCATGGCATGAGAACATAACTGTTTATTCAATTGAAACTGAAATGAACATAGAGCAAGTTACAACAGCAAACATGTTAAATAAACAGATTTAAAACATACCTGTTGCGCCATTGGAGTTTCAGTTGCATCCTTCAAATTTGAAATTAGTTGGTATGAGTAAATACAGTGATGCAAGAGCAAAGTAGTATGAACCATAGCTACGGAACTTGACCTGAGAACAATGCTTCTTCTGCTTTAAGCGTTGACTTGGGGTTCGGAGTGGTGGTCCTCGTGCTTTGGGCACTACAGTTGCCTTACTAACTGCTCGTGTTTGGGTGCTCTGTGGTGGAGACGGTGCTGTGTCAACTAGAACTGGGTTACTATCTGCTGGGGTTGGGGTTAGAAGGGGTGTAGCTGGTTCTCTGTCCAACTGGGTAGGGGTACAATCTGTGTGAGTCTGGGTTATGTGTGGTGGGGCTGGTTCTTGGGCAAGTACAACCGTGGTTCTATCTGCATCGACATGTAGCACGATCTTTTCTGAAGACCATGTTTTTACTCCCACAGATACTGCCATCACCCCCTCCAATTGAAATGGATGATAAACAAGAAAAGTAATTGAATGTATAGACATTGTAAGATAGACAGGTGCAATGGATAGTAGGGAAGAAAACAGGGCATGAAATAATTCACATTTATGTTGTCTAACCAAATAGAATAGCATGATATAATTTCACATATATGATGGCTAATTAAACAGGATAGCATGATACAATTTCACATGTATGATGGCTAACTAAACAGGATAGAATGACATACTTCAAAATATGATGACTATGTAAACAGGATGACATGATATAACTATACGATGTGTCTATTAAAGTGGTTGGCATGCCATACATCACAAACATGCCGCCGATGGAAACATGATGGCATGATATAATTCACGGATAGAATGACATAATTCAAAATATGATGACTATGTAAACAGGATGAGATGATATAACTATATTATGTCTTTAGAAAATGGGTTGGCATGCCATAATTCAGATACATGCTGTCTATGTAAACATCATGGCATGATATAATTCAAATATATGATTTATATACTAAGAAAGTGAGCCGAGGGCAATCACATATATGATGTGTCAACTAAGGAGATGGCATTCAATATTGTGTATATGATGTAAAAACTAAGCATTGCAATACAACATATGCATGATATGAGTAATATAACCCTGCCAAGTTTGAGCATACACCTCAGGGGATAATAGGACTGGTCATCTACCTCTGAATCCTCCTCTGAAGAGCTATCTGTAACCAGCAAGATATCTGCTTCAGCAGGTAGCATTGTCTGCTCTGAAGACCTTGTTTTCACTCTAGATTTCTCCATCACCAATTCAAATGGCTGATGCACAGGAAGAGCAGATGAATATACAAACATTGTCGACAAATGCAATGAGAAATACAAAAAAAGGATGACATGATATAATTCACATATATGACGCTTGGCTAAACAACATGGCATTGCATAATTCACATATATAATGTCTTGCAACAAGATGGCATTGCATAATTCACATATATGGTAATTAGACACTAAACAGGTGGCATTCACCCAAAGCATGTCTAAACTAAGCAAATTACATAGCAATTCAAGATACCATACGCACGATATGAGCAACATAACCCTGCCAAGTTAGAGCATGCACCTCACGGGGAAATAGGACTGGTCATCTGTCTCTGAATCCTCCTCTGAGGAGCTATCTGTAACCAGCAAGACATGCGCTTCGTCAGATAGTATTTTGTGCTCTGTAGACCTTGTTTCCACTCCAGATTTTTCCATGACCGTGCCGAATGGCTGATGCATAGGAAGAGTATTGAATGTACTAAAATTGTTAACAAATCTAACATGTAATAAAAAATGATGGCATGATATAATTCACATATAAGATGACTGGCTAACCAGGGTGGCCTTGCAAAATTCACATATATGATGCCTGGCTAAACAAGATGGCATTGCATGATTCACATATACGATAAAGAAACTAAACAGATGGCATTCACACAAAGCATGTCTAAAATAAGCAGATGGCATATTTGATGTCTAAAGTAAGCAATGCAAGGCACCATATGCATGATATTACCAACATCAGCATGCCAAGTTAGAGCGAAGACCTCAAGGGGTAAATAGGAGTGGTCTTCTCCTTCTGAATCCCCCTCAGGATAGTTATCTTCCTCTTGATTACAATCTGAAATGGATGGAGGGGGGGGGGGCTGCCTTTGCGCCCACCGTGGAGCGACGTCTGCATGAAATTTTATTGGCACGCAAGGCTCGTCTCTTTTGCTCTACATGTCCAGTTCCATTGTGTACAATAACTGATATGCATAGGAATAAAACGTAGTGAGATTATGTAAGGAGTGCATGCACAAATCCAGAGTGATGGTAGCAAACTGTGGATAGACCCAAAACCAATGATAGCAGGCAGATAATAGCTTTAGTTCAAAAATACAGATAATGGCTCCTTTAATGTTTGTTTGCACCCAACATGAAACTCATAGTAGACACCCAAGATTAACCAGATAGTAGACATATAGTACTGATTGCTGCCCCAATATGTACCCTACAACCATTTAAAAACTCAAGTTTCAGCATTAGTTTGGACCTGACTCGGAGTCTAATAGGTGAACACGATGATAAAGTAGCATGTCATCATATTAAGGGATGCATAACGTAAGCAGACACGGAAGAGTGCGACCTCTCTTGGGGACCCGTGTAGTCCTCAAGGTCATCTGCTCAGTTGATGATGGTAATGCGGTTGTCGTGGCTGCCGGCGGCAGGGAAGAGGATCTGAGGCGGCGAAAGACAGTCTGGAGAGCGGATCCCTGCTGTGGTGAACCCTTCCGTGGTTGGAGCAGCTGAGCTGGGGTGGAACACAACGCAGCAGGAGCAGGACAAACCACACAAGGTTTTCTTTGACACATATATGTAACATAAGTAATTGTGTAAGGGCTTGTTTGAATTTGAGGATTCTAACAATGCAGGGATAGGAAATAGACAGGAATAGGATAGGAATGCACGTGCAAAACAGAGAATTTAAAAACACAGGATTTCTGCCAATCTGGGTGTTTGGTTCACAAGAATTGGAAGATCACAGGATGCAAAGAAGCATGGTGAGATTAAGTCAAACCACAAGAAAATGTATGGTTATAATGCTATTATGCTATTATGCTACTATCTCTTAGTCTTATGCTTCATAGGAATTTGAAAAGGAGGACAAGTGGAAATTAAAATTCCTATGGTTTTTCTTTCAAGGAGACACTAAAGGAACAAATCCTATAGTTTTCCTTTGCTCCATTCCTTTGAACCAAATGCATGAATAGTAGTACCATAGGAAACTTTCCAATGTGTTTTTCCTTCACTTTTCCTTTCAAGCACTGGCGATTCTAGTAGGCAGGCTTGAGCAAGGAAAAGCCTACACTCAAAAAATGTTTTTGTGCTACTTCTACTACTTTGGACCCAGGCCACTGCCCTACTAGCTCAACTCCGAGGCCCATCGACAAATGCACAGCTCAAACGCGCAGAGATAAATAATGATGGCGTTCAAGAGAGTCCATCACGGGTAGCTAAGTTTCCTGGTACCTCACTGTTTGTCATATAGTGGGATAAAATAATTGTATTTCACGTTACTACGTGTGCTCAGTGGACAATATATATAACATGTAGAGTAAAAAATAGATGCAAGAAGTGTACAACCTCTTTGGCGAAGCCATGTCGATCTCAGTGTGATTGGGTTGGTCGGTGAGGATGGTCCGGCTGACTTGGCTGTCAGAGGAGGGGAAGAAGATCTTAGGCGTCTGGAGATGGAGCCCGGGGTACTGCTCCGCTGTGATGGAGGGTTTCATGTTGGAGCAGCTCCGGTGAGTTGTACGATGCCGAGGCTGAAGCAGGACAAGAGAGACAACGTTAACCTTAGTGAAATTCTAATAGCATCTCCAATAGATGACGTAAAATACATAACCACAAAGTGCTAGATGTAAAATACATTAGCCGCTCATCTCTGAAGTTAACTGTCGAAACTGAATTTAACTGTCAAAACTGAACTTAACTGTCGAAACTGAATTTTGCTGTCGAAACTGAATTTTACTGTCGAAACTGAACGCACTAGTAGCAGAAAAAAAGTAGCAGCAGCGCGTGCAAGAGCTGGGGCAGCTGGTCATGTAGTAGCATTAGGTGAGGCTACACGTCAGTCGACTGACTTTTTCATCTCTGGTCAGTCGATTTTCCAGCCGTTGGATACGAAATCAAGGGCCTGCAGTTCATCTTCAACCTCCACTCCCCTAAGCCGCCAGCCACCACCGGCCAAACCGCCTCCCCCCGCTGCCTAAGGCCGGTGGTGCGCCGCCCCGCCCGCCTCGAATCCTCTCCCCACCGCCGGTCCGCCGCCGCCCCGGCCATCACTCTAGGCCCCCCGTGCCGAGCTTTTTCTTCGGTGATCCCCACGCCACCGCCCCACCACCGCCGGCGACCACCGCCCCCAACCTGAACCCTAATATAGATAGTGGGGTACCTCCCCGGCAAGCCCCCTCCCCGCTGCGGCTGGTTCTTCCTTAACTCCGGCGAGCCCCCCACCCCTTGAAAATCGACTGACCCAAAAGTCGATTCAGTCGACTGAAGTGTAGCCAAATCGGAGCAGCATCGCAAGCAAGAGCAAGAGCAGCAGCGCGAGAAAGAGCAGACCTGGCAGGGGGCCAAGAGCAAGAGCAGAGCAGTAGCGTGAACGAGAGCTAAAGCAGCAGCAGCTCCTACTGATGTGGATGTCGCCGCCGAGGGAGCGACACCATGGAGGAAGTGGCCGGCGACGCCGCCGTGGATGGAGCCACGCCATGTCGGCTCGGGACCGAGCGCCGGCAGCACCGTGAGATCGAATCAAGAAGACAATGCGGCGATTAGTGTACAACCTCTTTGGTGGCGCTGATTAGGCCTCAGCTTCATCCGAGGAAATGGTGATGATGCTGCTCTTCCGGTGGTGCAGGTGAAGACAGCGGTGTGGGAATGGAGGTGGAGCGAAAGACGAGGGGAACGTCGAGGCAGCTCATTGGAGGTGGAGGACGGGGTGGCTGAACCGGCAGGACGACGAGATCCACGACGGATGCTCATTTGGTACGGTGGATGAGGCACGTCGAGGTGTTGCTGTGGACGACATCGTCGGGGAAGAGGCTCCGGCTGGGTGGCGGACGGAGGAGGGTGTGGGGCTTCGCGGGTTTTCGCGGCCTCGGTGTACGAATGGGTGGGCTGATGGGATGGGAGTGGGAAACCATGGCTTAGGGACGCGCTTGTCCGAAATGTGGGGTAAGTTACGAAAGTACCCCCACCGATTTGAGCTAGGCGGTTCTTTCAGTTCAGGGGTATCACGGGCATTTCACGTGTCGGGATTTCGCAGGAGGTGGGAGTTTTCGCACGCGTTGTAATTTTGGGATAGCAAGGCGCGCGTTGAGATGGAAGGAATTTTCGGAGCACAACGAGACAAAGATATATCTTATATATTTTGGGGTAACAAGGCGCGGGTTGAAGAGGAGGGAGTTTCGCAGCACGATAGGTAGAGATGCTAGCTTGAAATTTTGGCATAACAAGGCGCGGCTTGAAATTTCGGGAGAACAAGCTTAACGTGTACCCAAAAAAAGACAATTCGCACCTCATCACTAGAGAGAGCCATGTCGCGTTTTACTATATTACTAGAAATGCATTCAAATACAAAAAAATTGGGACAAAAAAGATAACGTGTACTGTACCAAAACAATTTGCACTTCCCTCAACAATAAAAAAACAATGTGTGTTGTCTAGCATATGGACTAAATTTGAGTACATTTTCCCTGTTTGACTGGGATTGTACTCGGGTTAGTTATACAACCATCTAAATATTATCTTCCCAACACATGACATGAATATAGGAGAAGTAAACTCCTATATAAATACGAACTACATGTACATACGATCTCAAATTCAAATATATGTATCCATTTTATGTTGAATTCAAATCATAGTACATGTATGCTCTAGCTAGATGTTCGGAATCTAAACCATGTATGATACTACGTACAATGTGTTTAACACGCACACCACACACACAAACACCATTTAGACTTGTAAGGTACACGTGCGTTGCACGCATGAGATTTGGCAACCAAATTATGAATAAATACCACATTACAGCATGTAAGCTTTGAGTCATATATGCATGATGTAGATGTTCGTTTAATTCTTATAGTTCATTTCATTCAAAATCATCTAGTTTTTATAAGAAAGCTAATCTATTTTAAGATTCATGGAATTGTGTGTTGTAAAGCATAACATAAAAACAAATAATGGCAAATCATGTAGAAAAACATTTGGGCAATTCTAATACGGAAGATTCTAGAACAAAGAAGTAGTGCTTGTGTTTTGAGGTTTGTTCATTATGCTTAAGTTCAACCATGGAGTCTTCTAGATTGTACATGTGGCAAAATCTGGTGGAATCTAGATGATATCCAACGGCCAGTAGTGCTCAAATTTGCCATCTCTGCACCATCGGATTGGCTTCATCCAACGACCATCTTTCAAAGTTAAAGTTATCCGCACACTATATAAAGAATATAAAATATAATATATAGGGGTATAGATATAGATATGTGATGCGAAAGCCACCCATCATCTCCAATTAGAATAGTGTGTCCATGCACAGATGCAATGTGGCCAAATGATGTCTGCCATCGGTATCTCAAATTCAAATAAGTCTGACCTTGTTCAATGTGTATATAGTACAACATGCTCGTTTCCAAACCACACCGTGCGTATCTCCGTTATATTCATGCATGCATGGGTTTCAAACATCATGATCTCTTATTCAAATATTTGAATTCAACTTTACATTGATTATGACCTCACCTAGTCTTTTACACCCACACAGTCATCTTCTCTTTATAATTGTACCACTAACTTTCTCTCGTGCGTGCATGCACACACACTACCAGTCGGCATTATCCATCGCACACACGCAATCTTTTTCTTCAGGTCGGTCTCCCATGCATGCAGACACACACCTCCCCCTCTCCATCATATCGGGCATTCTTTATCTCTCACGGGCATGCGCAACGATCGATGTTCCTCTATGTGTGTGTATATATAGCTAGGTCTTTCACAGTTTTCCACACAAACCGATCAATCTATATATCTAGTGAGGTCTCACCCTTTTTCCCACGTCCACATCGATCAATCCATACCTCTCTATATAGGATTACATAGCTAATACACCCACATTAATTATATATCCAACGCCCCCCTATCATCATCCATGCCTTCCGCTTCATCTCTCAGACGCGCGCACAGTGGCGAAGACAGGGGCAGCAAGGACCCTGCTGTTGGAGATATGCCCTAGAGGCAATCATGTATGATGATATATCCTATGTGTTTATGAAGAAAGATAGTCCTCAGACATTACCAATGATGTGTATCGGCAAGTACGTGACTTGTTTGTGGGACTATGCATTGTATGATTACTGTCCTAAAAGGTCCCTAGTCGAAAGGGCCGTGTGGACGCGCAGCCGACTAGACTAGCATATGACACGGTCGATGGCTTGGTCTCACTAGCCATGGAGCATTGGATGCTAACCGGATAATATGGACTCGGAAGGATCTGGTTAGATTCGACGTAGTTGGATCCGAGTTGTGATAAGGTCCGAGTCGGACAGACCCAACTATGAGACACAGCGATATGTCATATGTGAGTCTCTAGTGCAACATACGTTCTATGTCCTAAGACCTGAGCTAACGCATGTACTCGGGATGGTGACAGACTTGCTTTGGGCCAACCAAACACTACTCCGTAACTGGGTAGTTACAAAGGTAGGTTTTAGGTTTGTCTAGACCCATGCTGTGAGACGTGGTCGAGCAAGGTGGGATTTGCCCCTCCGATCAGGAGAGATATACTCTGGGCCCCTTGTGTGATCCAACCAGGATAAGCATGGCCATGCGACAAGGATTATGAGATAATCTGGATAGTGGTCGGCATCACTAGAACGAGAAAGAGGTCGGGATAGCACAAGGATGACAGACTCGCCTTGATCCCGACAACATATATCGTGGCAAAAGGAATGGAAGTATGATGTACAGGTTCGCGTAACCAGCTTCATAGTCTGCTTGGTGTTCGGCATGCCTTGCTAGAGGCCGCTACCAACTGTGCAGTTCAGAGGTGATCCGAACTGCGACCAAGCCAGCTTGAACCTAAGGGGTCGCGCGCTTAAGGGAAGGAACCTACGAGGTCGGATCCGAGGACACTGGTCGGATATGATCCAAGTTGTATTCAGATTGTGGCCGAGTAGACTTATGGGCTTTAGGGTCCGTGCGAGGCCCAAGTGTTGAGCCCGCGACGGACGCCTATATAAAGTGGAGGTGCGGCACACTCAGGGGTTGATCGCTTCGGCGCTGTCACTAGGGTTTGCATGTGTTGCGAATAGACATCTCCACTCGCTGCCGACTGTGTGATCGGACCTAGCAGTCCGCCGCACGGTGTTCCTCCTGCACGCGCGGATACCGTTAAAGGCGGTGCACCTGTGCCGCTCCCGCGAACTTGTACGAGGGATCCGACGACCGGCTGTTCGAGGGAGATTGGACGAGGAGGAGATGAACCACGTGGATGCGCTCCCCCAACTCTTCTTCCGCTGCACGGCACCGCGCGTCTAGTGGTAACGAACTGTGATCCATCTCCCGTAGAATGTTCCTAGTTGTTCTGGGCGTAGGAAAATTTGAATTTGCAGTCGACGCACCCTACCATAGAACCCAACACCTGCCCCCCTAACATCACTATATATCGAGGCTAATATGAATGTGATCATTAGACAATTGCTAGTAAAATGGTTTAAGTTGATGAATTGGCCCTTCTTGTAAAGGATTAGCAATGCTTGGCCCCTAGCTCAATTCTTTTCATGGCTCCGCCACTGCGCGCAACAGTGCACGTTCTCGCCCCCTCTCTTTAAATATCGATCTCGCACTTGTGCACTCCTTCATTGTCTCCCTCCACTTGGCCCCTCGCACCATCTTCCAGCCCCCCACTGGATTTTGCCACATGTACAATCTAGCAGACTCCATGGTTGAACTTAAGCATAATGCACAAACCTCAAAACACAAGTGCTTCTCCTTTGTTCTAGAATCTTCCGTATCATAGCTGCCCAAACTTTTTTTAGTTGAATTGCCATTATTTGTTTTTACTTTATGCTTTACAATGCAAAATTCCATGAATCATAAAATAGATTAAGGGCTTCTTTGATTCAAAGGATTCTCAAAGGAATTTTGGAGGATTCTAATCCTTAGGAATTTTTCCTATCTTGATTGTTTGATTCGTAGGATTGTAAACCATAGGAATTTTTTCATAGGATTCGTTTGCACTAGATTTCATAGGAAACATACCATCCACTCAAACCTCTTCGAAAGAATCCTGCGTTTTTTCTATGCACAATCAAACACTCGTATAATCCTGTAGGATTCAAGAAACATTCCACTCTAATCCCATGTTTTTCTTATTCCGGCGTTTTGGAAATCCTATGAATCAAAGAGGCCCTTGCTTTCTTATAAATTGATTTTGAATGAGATGAACTATAAGAATTAAATGAATGTCTACATCAGGCATATTTGACTCTAAGCTTACATGCTATAGTGTGGTATTTATTCATAATTTGGTTGCCAAATCTGATGCGTGCAATGCACGTGTACCTTACTAGTACTTCGAGTATGTGCAAAACACGTAAATTAGAATTCCAATGGCACGCCACACAGTGTCTCTCTTATTGTTCATGAAGCCACATGGCACATGTGGAGGTGTTGTCGCGACCTCCTTGTGTGGATTTATCACAGTGACGTGCTGCCGGTTCCAGAACAATGTACTCGTCCTCTCTGAGGCACACTGGCGATACATGCACGAAGCAAAGATGTGCACGCACGCCACGCACACACTCATTCCCTCGCACACACATGCGGGTACACGAGGGGGGGACGCATTTTTGTATGAAGATCCACCCCATGTGATAATTTGACGCGTGTAAAGTCCTTCACTTCATTGATGGTTAATTAATACTGCGCATGCAAATTGAGTGGATGTGAGGCTGGTCATAGTGGGGAGTAACTTAGACTAGTAACATGCATATGTTACTAGTCTATGTTACTACCCTATAGTGGATAGTAACATATATGTAGTGTCATGCATCACTTCATTTATTACTTCATAGACTCATTTAGTATTGGAAACCGCTAGGTGATGGTAACATATTATGTTACTCTATTTGTCTCTCTCCTCATTAACTACTTGACACATCATCATTTTTGCTTATGTGGCATCTATGTTACTACTTATGTTACTCCCACTATGACCAGCCTGAGGGAGGAAGAAAGATATTACTACTCCACTGCGTGCATGCGAGTAGTTAAATCATGGGTTGCTACTTCCATTGGTCTCCTTCGTATTTTGTGCCAATTTTTGACCATATTTTTAAGTAACATAATATTTATGCATGTCATAAAAAGTGGCAAAAAAAGGGGCCAATAAACCAGGACGCAGGCAGCATGATCAATTTTTGCCAGGGCTACTGTTGGTGGCCTTTGTATTTAAATATGGACGGAGTGGAGTAGTACTATCTTTATCTTAGCCTCGTATGGCTCTCCCTGCGCCTAGGCTCGCCTCCCCGCCTCGCCCACCGGATCCCACCATGGAGGATCCCGCCTTGGATAATCCCTTAGATCCCAGGATCCCGCGGGCTGCCCTCTCGCTGCGGCCCGCAGCACTGCCGCTTTTGAGCGAAACCCACATGTGTTTTAGAGGGGATCCATTGCTCTGGAATCACAGATCGGTGGCGCCGGAGGACATGCCAGGGCTGTGTTTCAGGTGGTGGGCAGCAAGGGAAAATCAGATCGAGGAAGCGTCGCATCGATTGGAGAGAAGTTCAAGGAGTTGCACCTGGCGCCGCACAAGGCGGAGGCGCAAGTCGATCTCAGGGGAGAGATGCAGAGGGATGTCAGCATCTAGCAGCGTCGCGTTGATTTCGAGCTAGGGCTAATGGCAGAGATCATATTCACAGAGTCGACTGTGGAGGAAAGAAGGCGCATGCCTGGCCAATGGCATGAGCAGTCGGTGCAACTGTTTAATTGGGCAGTAGGAGAAGCTAAATCCCGAGACCAGTTGCGGCGGCGCCACTGGGCATGCATCGTAGGCGAGGTGAGCTGCCCTCCTTCCCCGCCAGCGATGCAGTGACCTAATTGGTTGCTGCTGCAGTGAAGTTGCAACGCCATGTTGGGTTGCAACCTTGACAATCACTCCATCTATATGTATTGTATTCCTATGAAAATACTTGGTCGTCTGGAAAAAGATGGTAATTGATTTATCACTAGTTTTAGAATGCTTGGTCGGGACAATCAACTGAAGCCACAACCAGAAGTCTCCATCGCGTAATACTTTACGGTCGGTTGTCGGTGTCAAAACCGGCGGATCTCGGGTAGGGGGTCCCGAACTGTGCGTCTAAGGCGGATGGTAACAGGAGGCGGGGGACACGATGTTTACCCAGGTTCGGGCCCTCTCGATGGAGGTAATACCCTACTTCCTGCTTGATTGATCTTGATGATATGAGTATTACAAGAGTTGATCTACCACGAGATCGTAGAGGCTAAACCCTAGAAGCTAGCCTATGGTATAATTGTTGTTATCCTACGGACTAAACCCCCCGGTTTATATAAACACCGGAGGGGGCTAGGGTTACACAGAGTCGGTTACAAGGGAGGAGATCTACATATCCGTACTGCCAAGCTTGCCTTCCATGCCAAGGAGAGTCCTATCCGGACACGGGACGGAGTCTTCAATCTTGTATCTTCATAGTCCAAAAGTCCGGCCAATGGATATAGTCCGGCTGTCCGAGGACCCCCTAATCCAGGACTCCCTCAGTAGCCCCCGAACCAGGCTTCAATGACGATGAGTCCGGCACGCAGATTGCCTTCAGCATTGCAAGGCGGGTTCTTCTCCAAATTCTGAGTACCTGTCGAGTAGTGTCCAGCTTCCCATGAATGTTGCACTCCTCGGCTTCTGCGTCTAATAATGGCTATCCTCCACGTGTCAAGCGAATGCGAGAAGTCGGGGCATTTTTGCACTTGCCACCCTAACCATGTGAGTAAATCGTCTATTTAAGGGACCGGGGATCCTTAGATCCAGATGACAGCATCCTCCCTCAGCGAGTATCCATCGGAGCGCGCCCGGAAAAACCCATCCTATCATGGCCGGTCGTCGCAGCTCCTCCTCTCGCTCCCGTAGCCCTAAGCCAGGCAACTGGAAGAAGTGTTCCGTTTCCCACAGACAGTTAGTAGAGTTACAGACCTAGGGGTTTCTTCCTCCTGCGTATATGGTCCCCGTCCGAGATGGACTAGCCACTTACAATGGAGGGGAACAAGCAGAGAGCTTTCCCAAACCGTCGATGTGGGAGCGGGTATGCCTTGTCCCGTACTTCTTAAGGGGACTCGGATTTCCTCCATCCGTTCCTCCCCGGGATCCTGGAGTTCTACGGCCTCCAGCTGCATAATTTTACTCCTGCCTCCATATTACACATCGCAGGCTATGTCGCCCTTTGCGAGCTGTTTTTGCGCTGTGAAGCTCATTTCGAGCTATGGAAGAGGCTATTTTGCCTCGTATCCCGTACACAGGAGGGGTCGTATATCAAGTGGGCGGAGCCGAGATATGGCGCATCGCCGGGACCGGGTACCTGTCCGGTACTCCGAAGAAGACATCCGAAGACTGGCCTTCGGAGTGGTTTTATATGGAGGACGTCCCCCTTTCGGACCCTGTTCGGATGGGCCTTCCTGAGTTTAATAGCACCCCTATGAAGAAACACCGCAGCTGGCGCCCTTGGAGCCCCCAGGAGGAAGATAACAGAGAGGTCCTTTACCTGATGGGCCGGATACAAACGCTGGCCAAATCAGGATTGACGATAATCGAGGTTATGTCAATATGTATAATGCGGGGGGTGCAGCCACTTCAATATCGGGGACAACCCATGTGGCACTTCAATGGAGAAGACGATGCCACCCGCTGCGGTCGTAAAGGTCCGGACTCCGTCGATGCTCTAGCGAAAATAATGTCTGATTTATAAAGGAGAGGAAGAGGAGTTCATCCGTATCAAGCCACGGGATGGATTCTCCATGTACAACCCCCCAAACTGTGTGAGCTGCTACCTTTTACTCCGGACCTTCCCGCATTCTTTGTCATAAATATTTACCTTGCTATTTCATAGCAGGAACTCCGAAAAGCTGTGAGGGAGGTCCACAGCCCGCCTCCACAACCAGAGGACCCTGACCGGGCCCTCGACCCCGGACTTGAAGAGGATCTGGACACATTTGTGGAGCTTATTGACAGGACGTTCTATCAACTGAGCTGCGACGATGCCATGGTGGCCATCATAGCCGATTATCCTGGACTACTCCCTGCATCGCATGTAAGTAAAACCGGAGTCCCAACTTCCGAGAAGGATCCCTTTTTCTGCACTTCACCTACCGCACACATATGGTGTCTTACAGGGAAGGCCCTCGGGACGCCATGACGAACCCGCAGTGACTCACCAACAAGGGGCACCGAAGTCAGGTAGCTTAAAAGGAAGGCGGTCAGGACTGAGACGCCATCACAGAGGTATGAAAAAGAACCCTGCTCCGTGGTTGTTGTCTTTTAAAATATAATAACATCCATGTTTCCTAGTAGGAAAAACGCCCGCCGGACTATATCTGGAGAGGTTGTTGGCCACGCCTCCACCAGCCGGACTTAGAGGCGGATGCTAACATGGGGCCAACACCGGATGTCCCTCCTACAAAGGATGCAGATAGGCTGTCCGCTACGAATTCCGAAGTGGAGAGTGCCATGAATCACAGGCGTCGCCGGGCCGTACTCCGCGATGCTTGTTTCTCCCAAGAGGCGTTCGATGCCTTTAACTCAGGAGACGCGTACATCCGAGCTGCTCAAAATGGTCTTGCCAAAGCCACGGACCAGTATGTGAAGGATATACGGGTAAGAAAATCTAATAATTATGTATATCAGTAACCCCTGAGACTTGAAACAGTTGGCACAACTGATTTAAGGATCATTGTTTGCATAGGTTCTTACGGAGAAGAATACCCAGTTGTCTCAAGAGCTGGAGGAGTGCAAAGCCTAGCTTCAGGCCGCAGTTGCCGCAGTGAAGGAGTCTGAGAAGGCCCCATCTGGTAACACTTATTTCTATTGCAAAGAAAGACATGTACCAGGTAGTATGCGGCATACATGCAAGTCTAACAATAGATTCTGCAGATGACTCCGGAGTGAATCCGGAGGTCGTGCGAGGGGATGAGCAACATGCTCAACGACAGCTAAAGGCTGGCGAGTGCGTGCTTACACGGGTTAGGCGGGAGAAAAACGATCTCCAAGACGCCAATACCCGGCTGGGCGTTGAACTGAAAGATGTTCGAGCCCAGCTTGCTGACTCCGTAAAGGAGAATAAGAGGCTTCGGCGCGGCATTTTCAGTAAGTGCTTGAACGAACTTTTAAAGAGTTCGGCGAAGAAATCGGCTAACAGAGTTATGTCTGCAGGTATGCTGACGGGTCGTCCCGCGGAGGAGATGCCTGGGTCTGCGGGTGATCTTCTGCCAGAGCTCTCACAACTGCACGAACAAGTTCGGCAGGTGATGCAGGCCATTGCCCAAGCCTTGTGGCCATCCGCCTCCCTGCCAGGAGGCATGGGGGAGCTTGTAGAGAAGCTCAAGGGAGCGCGGCGGCGCTTCCGATTATGGAAGATATCAGCCTGCCGACAAGGTGCGAGGGAAGCCTGGGCCATAGTGAAGACGCGATATACCAAGGCTGACCCGAACCACATGCCCGAGGTCGGACCTGTGGGGTCCGATGGGAAAGAGATCCCCGTCAGTTTGGTATATGACCAAGTAGAATTAGCCGCAAAGTATTCCCAACAGGATTGTAGGCTAGACAGCCTGTTGGATGGTATAGAATAAGAATTTAGTCAGTCTAAGTGACTGTGTACTTCAAGTGACATGTATTGTCCCTAGCCGGATTGTAAATCATTTGTCATGGCGGACCTTTTCGCTTCGACTTCTGGACCCGACAGTCCGGAGTGTATCCGAATACCCGCTCAATTATGTAAAAACCGGGGACGCGTGGAAACCAGGCGTAGGGGTCATAAGTGCTTGAACAGACAAGTACCCAACTAGCTATGTTATATTACATGGATAGTAAGAAACATCTTCCAGGGAGAATAGTTCCGTTAGGGGTTCCTTTCCCTGGGTACACATGCATTAATGTGCATGTCCGAACTACAAAAAGAGACGCAGGATATAAACATCTGGGGGCATGTATTACAATAAATAAAGGTCATCTTTTGTTCACCGATCGAATATTCCCTTAAGAACGCTAGCTTTCGGCTTCACCCAGTCTAAGGTACACATCCGGCTCACCCGGCTGTAACAATCGTAGAGGTGCTCCCCTTATGCCCTAGCCGAATTAACGGGAATGTAGGGCATAAACACAAGAGCCAGGCAACCCAGCTTGGCCAAAACTTAAGTCATATCGATGCATATAATGGCGAAAATAGGTACATGTGGAAGAATAACACATGTGTGGGGCATAGAGCCCGGAAAATAGTTATATTAAGCTTCTGTATAAGAAGCCCCCAGGTATAATGAGCGCGGCTAGCGCGTCAAGATTGTGTAGTCAAGACACATTTTAGCCTTTTAAGGCCTTGAAGGAAAAGGGAAGAAAGAAAGAAATAAAAGACAGATAACGGATATATAAAAAATTGACGGAGGTAAGGAGACGAACATAGAGTCCGACACTAGGCGTAGAACCTTCGGAGTCTGGCTGCGTTCCATGGGTTTGGCTCGAGTCGATTGTCCGATGCATCCCACAGACGATACGCTCCACCTGTCAGAACTTGGTCGATAACGAAGGGACCTTCCCATTTGGGCTTGAGCTTGTTCTTTTTATTCTCCGGTAGGCGTAGAATGAGTTCGCCGACGTTATAAGTTTTGGCCCGTACTTCTCTGCTTTGATACCTTCGAGCCTGTTGCTGATAAAATGCGGAACGTGCTTTTGCCATGTCACGCTCCTCCTCCAGGGCGTCCAAACTGTCCTGCCGATCAAGCTTGGCTTCTTTCTCTTCGTACATGCGCACTCGAGGTGAGTCATGAATTATGTCGCAGGGCAGTGCCGCCTCTGCGCCGTACACCATAAAAAACGGTGTGTAACCGGTAATGCGATTCGGCATGGTCCGCAACCCCCATAGTACGGAGTCGAGCTCCTCTACCCGGTGCGTATCTGATTCCTTTAAGGATCGCACTAATCTGGGTTTAATGCCGCTCATGATAAGACCATTTGCTCGCTCGACTTGACCGTTAGTTTGCGGGTGATAGACAGAAGCATAATCGAGCTTAATGCCCATGTTGCTGTACCAAATTTTTACCTCGTCGGGTGTAAAGTTCGAGCCGTTATCGGTGATGATGCTATGGGGGACGCCGTAACGGTGTACAACCCCGGATATAAAGTCTATCACTGGTCCGGACTCGGCCGTTTTAACTAGTTTGGCTTCTATCCATTTGGTGAATTTATCCACCATGACCAATAAGTATTTTTTTCTTATAGCTTCCCCCTTTGAGGGGTCCGACCATATCAAGCCCCCAGACTGCAAAGGGCCAAGTGATGGGGATTGTTTGGAGAGCGGTAGGCGGCATATGGCTTTGATTTGCAAAAAGCTGGCAACCGACACATCGTTGAACGAGATCCTGTGCGTCTGCTCGGGTCGTCGGCCAGTAAAAACCTGTACGGAAGGCCTTGCTTACAAGGGCCCGGGCTGCGGCGTGGTGGCCGCCAAGTCCAGCATGAATTTCTGCCAAAAGTTGCCGTCCTTCCTCTTCGGAGATGCACCTTTGAAGGACTCGGGTAGCGCTTTTCTTATAAAGCTCTCCCTCGTGGACCTTGTAGGCTTTAGACCGCCGCACAATGCAACGTGCCTCGTTTGGGTCCTCAAGTAGTTCCTGCCTAGTTAGGTAAGCCAAGAAGGGTTCTGTCCACGGGGCGATGACGGCCATAATCACATGGGCCGAAGGTGTTATTTCGGTGCCAGAGCCTCCGATTACATCAGAGTGTTCGGTGTCTGGTGTTGTGGCCGGGTCCGGACTATTGTTACCGGTCAATCCTTCCCATACCACGGATGGCTTAAACAGCCTTTCCAAGAAGATATTAGGTGGGACAGGGTCGCGCTTAGCGCCGATGCGGGCAAGGATATCTGCCGCTTGATTGTTTTCCCGGACCACATGGTGGAATTCAAGCCCCTCGAACCGAGCTGACATTTTGAGGACGGCGTTGCAATAAGCCGCCATTTTTGGATCCTTGGCGTCGAAGTCTCCATTTATTTGAGATATTGCGAGGTTCGAATCCCCACACACCTCAAGGCATTGAATGCCCGTGGAGACTGCCATCCGGAGACCATGTAACAGGGCCTCGTATTCTGCTGCATTGTTGGAGTCTGTGTATAGTATTTGGAGTACGTATTGGACTGTATCTCCGGTGAGGGTTGTCAGGACGACACCAGCCCCCAGACCAGCCAACATTTTAGAGCCGTCAAAGTTCATGATCTAATTGGAATACGCGCCATACTCTTTAGGGAGTTCGGCTTCTGTCCATTTGGCGACGAAATCAGCCAGTACTTGTGACTTAATGGCTCACCGTGGTTTATATATTATGTCGAACGGGAGGAGCTCAATAGCCGATTTAGCAATCCGACCCGTGGCCTCGCGGTTGTTTATTATGTCATTGAGTGGTACTTCAGAGGCCACCGTAATTGAACACTCTTGAAAGTAGGGTCGTAGTTTCCGGGATGCCATGAAGACCGCGTATGCTATCTTTTGATAATGTGGGTACCATGATTTGCATGGAGTGAGGACAGTGGATACATAGTATACCGGTTTTGAAGTGGGAACTTATGTCCGTCCGTCTCTCGTTCGACAACGAGCACTGCGCTTACAACTTGGTGTGTTGCCGCTATATATAACAGCATTGGTTCGCCGACATTTGGCGCAGCCAAGATTGGGTTTGTGGCCAAAACGGCTTTTATTTCCTCTAGTCCGGCCGTGGCCGCATCCATCCACTCGAGGTGTTCGGTGCGTCGAAGAAGGCGATAAAGAGGCAGTGCCTTTTCTCCTAATCGGGAGATGAAGCGGCTTAAGGCAGCCACACATCCAGTTAGTTTCTAGATTTGCTTGAGGTCTGTTGGGATGGCCAACTGTGACAGAGCTCTGATTTTAGCCGGATTTGCTTCGATTCCTCTGTTGGAGACGATGAAGCCTAAGAGCTTTCTGGCGGGCACGCCGAAGATGCATTTTTCCGGATTGAGCTTAATGTCGTATGTTCGGAGATTGTCGAACGTGAGCCCATTTCGTCTACTAAGGATTCGATGTGTCTGGTTTTAATGACCACATCGTCTACGTATGCCTCTGTTTTGCCGATCTGTGTCTCCAAGCACGTCTGAATCATGCGTTGATAGGTTGCACCGGCGTTTTTGAGCCCGAAAGGCATGGTGTTAAAACAGAAGGGGCCGTATGGAGTGATAAATGCCGTTGCGGCTTGATCGGACTCCGCCATCTTAATTTGATGGTATCCGGAGTATGCGTCGAGGAAACACAATGAGTCATGTCCTGCGGTAGCGTCGATAATTTGATCGATGCGAGGGAGGGGGAAGGGATCCTTGGGGCAAGCCTTGTTAAGGTCCTTGAAGTCGACACATAGGCGCCAGGATTTGTCCTTCTTTGGTACCATCACCAGGTTTGCTAGCCAGTCCGGATGTTTTATTTCTCGAATGAATCCGGCTTCCAGTAACTTGGCTAGCTCCTCTCCCATGGCTTGTCGCTTAGGCTCAGAGAAGCGCCAAAGAGTTTGCTTGACCGGCTTGAATCTCTTTATAATGTTAAGGCTATGCTCGGCCAGCCTGCGTGGGATTCCTGGCATGTCTGAAGGATGCCAGGCGAAGATGTCCCAATTCGCGCGCAAGAACTCCCGTAGCGCGGTGTCTACTGTGGGGTTTAACTGTACCCCGATGGATGCTGTTTTTGTAGGGTCCGTTGGATGGACTTGGAATTTGACTATTTCATCCGCTGGTTTAAAAGAGGTGGACTTGGATCTTTTGTCGAGTATCACGTCGTCCCTGTCCACTGTGGAGCGTAGCGCCGTTAATTCTTCGGCCGCGAGGGCTTCGGATAACGCCTCGAGGGCCAGTGCGGCTGTTTTATTTTCGGCGTGGAGTGCTATGTCCGGATCACTAGCTAGAGTGATGATTCCATTGGGCCCGGGCATTTTGAGCTTCATGTACCCATAATGGGGTATAGCTTGGAAGATCATGAATGCCTCCCGCCCTAGAAGGGCGTGGTATCCGCTATTGAACGGGGCCACTTGGAATGTGACTTCTTCGGACCTATAATTCTCCGGCGTGCCGAATACCACATCTAGTGTGATTTTCCCAGCGCATCGCGCCTCCCGACTAGGGATGATTCCTGTGAAGGTCGTGCTGCTTTGCTCAATGCGGCTTTTGTCTATTTCCATTTTTCGAAGAGTCTCCTCATAGATGAGGTTTAATCTGCTGCCACCGTCCATGAGCACTTTAGTAAGCCGGTAGCCGTCCATAATTGGAATAAGGACCAAGGCGGCTGGTGCTCGGGCTGTTCGGAATTTAGGTTCGTCACTGGTATTGAAGGTGATAGCCCTATCGCTCCATGGATTTATTGCTGCCACGTGGCAGACTTCGGCAAGGCTGCGGAGTGCTCGCTTACGTCTATTATTTGAGGCGAAGGTCTCGAAGACTGTCAATACTGTGTGTTGATGAGGAGATCCTCACCGCTCTTGGCCACCTGCCAGAGTACCCAACATGCTCTAAGGTTGTGTGTTGGCATGGTATCCGCTGTACTGTGAATTTTGCATGGCCCATTAAGCCATCCCTCCAATACGGTTCCGCGCCCTATAGTGGGCCTTTGTTTTTTTGTAATTGAATCGGGTGACTTACGAGAGTACACCCTTTTAGTTCGGACGGGGGGTTTTGTGAGAGCCGGAGGATCCCAAAATTTTGTTTGGGTTTTCCAGGCGCTTTCCATCGCACAGTACTTCCGTACTATGGCCACCAAGTCAGCGAAGTGTGCTATGTCATGACGACTTATGGCGTTGAGGATTCCCCTGTCCGTGCAATTTTTGCAAAAGAATGAAATTGCGTCTTCCTCGCGATAGTCCTTAACCTTGCTCATTACAAGGAGGAATCTGGCCCAATAGTGGTGTACTGTCTCTTGAGGTCCGGCATGGCGCAGCTGCTTCTTCTTGGGGATGGCCTCTGGAGGGCCCTCACTTTTGCTGTCGGGGTCGTCGATTGCTACAGCTTGGAAGGCGCGCTCGAGGGAGCACACCGCATCTCTCTCTTCGCATGGGACCGTGATGACTCCGCCACTTCCCGGCATCTTGAGGATGTTGTAGCCGTGGTGGGTGACGGCCATGAACTTGGCCAGGCCTGGATACTCGAGGATGGCGTTGCACGGCAGACGGATATGCGCGACGTCGAAGTCGGTGAGCTCGGTGCGGTAGTTCTTGCGTTCTTCGAAGGTGACAGGGAGGCGGACCTGCCCTATCGGCGTGGTGGAACCGTCGGTCACTCCTGAGAAAGGCTTGGTAGGCTGAAGCTGGTCATATGGGACTTGGAGGTTGTCGAACGTATCGACGGACAGGACGTTGAGCCCTGCGCCGCCATCGATGAGGGTCTTGGTAACTTGCACATTGCTGATGACTCGGGAGCACAACATTAGGAGGGCGCCAGCGGTAGCCGCGCACTTGAGCTGATCGGCCGAGCTGAACGTGATGGGGCACTGGGACCATCTGAGCGGGCGTGTGGCTTCAAGCTTGGGGAGGACTGCATTCACTTCACGAGCAAACTGCTTGAAGATGCGCCGAGAGGCTGGGGCCTGGGCTCCGCCCAAGATACAGGCGATAGCACGCGGTTCCTGGAAGCCCCCAGCCCCCTCGTCTTGATGGTGTTCGTCGTTCCTTCTTGGCGGTGGCGGCAACGGGGGAAGACCAGCGTTGCCCTGAGGACGGTCCTCGCGAGGCTGGTCTCTCCAGGCGCCCTCGCGAGGATGATCCTGCCAGCGCTCCTCACAAGGACAGTCGCGCCACTCCTGGCGCAGGCCACGATCGTCCCAGCGTCCGCCACCACGTCCTCCTCCTCGGCCGTAGCCTCGGTCGGTACGTTCGGGGCATCGACCGTAGCGTCCTTCGCGAATGGCTCTGAGCTCTTGGTAGTCACTGGTGTTGTGGGTGTTCAGGTTGTGGAAGGTGCAGAACGGCCGGCTGTTCTTGGATGACTCGGGCTGATCTCTGCCCCGCTTGGTGTCGGGCTCCGCTGCGAGCACTGCTGCTTCCTTGCGCTTCACGTCCTTGGCCTTGGCCTTCTTCTCCTCTGCGCCCGTAGCTGGCAGCTCAAGGAGGGAGATGCGGCCCTCCTCAGCTCTTGCGCACTTGGTTGCCAGGTTTAATAGCTCATGAGATGTGCATAGCTCCTCGTGGATAGCGAGCTCTTCCTTCATCTTGACGTCACGGACATCGTCGGAGAACGCGGAGATGATGGCCTCGTCCGTGACCTTGGGGATCTTGAGGCGGGTGTTGTTGAAGCGCTGGATATACTTCTGGAGGGTCTCTCTGGTTGTTGCTTGATGCGGCGCAGGTCGCCCGTGGCCGGCGGGCGGTCGTGGGTGCCCTGGAAGTTGGCGACAAAGCGGTCGTGCATCTCGTCCCAGGAGGAGACCGAGCCCTGCGGCAGGTTCAGGAGCCAAGAGCGGGCACCATCCTTGAGAGCCATGGGAAACCAGTTCGCCATGACTTTCTCGTCGCCGTTGGCCGCTGCGATGCTCAGCTCATAGAGCTGCAGGAACTCCGCGGGGTCGGCGGTGCCGTCGTAGCGAGGAGGAAGATCCGGCTTGAACTTGCCCAACCAGGCGACGCTACACAGCTCAGGGGTAAGGCGCGGCAGCCGGCCGTGGTCGCCGGGGCCCGCCTCGGAGGTGGAGCTTGGTCTTGATGAGGTCCGCGCGCCGCCACCGCAGGTAGCGCGCGTTCTTGGCGAGGCGGCGCGGGGAGCGCATGTGTAGCTTCTCGCGGCCGAGGAATCTCTTGGCAGCTTCTCTCTTCGCGCGCGGGCGCCGGGCATGGTGGATCGTGCCGCGGGGCCGCGCGCCTTGGCGCCAAGGCACAATCTTGGGGCAGAGGTGTGGAGGCGCTCCATGAGCCACGTCACCCGTGGCGGGCGGAGGACGAGGCAGAGAGTGAGACGGCGCCGGGGAGCCTCCTGCGGCACGGACGAGCTTGGCGACGCGGTCGAGCCAATCCTCGTAGAGGTAGTTGACCGGGCGGTAGCGCAGGAGCTCGTTCGCCATGAGGAGCGCGACCTGCGTGTCCATGGGAGCGCATCGTGCGTGTGACGAAGAACCGGCCGGGGTCAATGATGGAGTGGCGGTGCGGCCGTCCTGCCGCACCGATGGGTGCAGCGAGGACGCTTGCTGCTCATTCCCTACTAGGCCGGTGGCGGCGTTAGCGGCAGGAAACGGAGAACGACGAGGTGGCCCGCCGACGGGAGCCGTCTGAGCAACGCGGGCGGTGAGGGCAGCCCGGCGCTCAGCTCGAGCACGGCGAGCGTCCGCCATGGAGACGACGGAGTGACGGAGCAACGGATCAACAAAAGGGAAGCTACAGTGCACCCCTACCTGGTGCGCCATATGTCGGATGTGGGATTCCGGCAAAACCCTTAAGGTTCGAACTCTGGGGTGCGCGCGAAGTTCTTTCCCTCCTATTGATCCACGCCCTAGCTCGCTAAGATCTCGCGAACGAACTCGACGAACTCACGACACAGAAAGACACGAGATTTATACTGGTTCGGGCCACCGTTGTGGTGTAATACCCTACTCCAGTGTGGTGGTGGTGGATTGCCTCTTGGGCTGATGATGAACAGTACAAGGGGAAGAACAGCCACCTCAGGTTGAGGTGTTCTTGTGCTCGTCTAACTTGCGTGTAGAGGACTCGATCAGTTCTTGATCAGTCCAGATCAGATCACCCCTACGGTGGTGGCTAGCTCTACTTATATAGGCCCTGGTCCTCTCCCCAAATATTGAGCGGGAAGGGAGCCAACAATGGCGGGCAAATTTGAAAGGGGACAGCTAGTACAAGCTATCCTGACAAAAGTGGTCTTCGCCTGCAAAAGGCTCTGGTGGTGACGCCGTCTTGGGCTCCATGGTGACCTCCGTCTTGCCGTCCTGCTGCTCTTGGTCTCATTGCACCGATATGGAAACCTTTGCCTGATGACTCGGTACTCCGCGCCTGCGCCTGCCTCCTTAGCACCAAAGAGGAAACAAGGACGCTACGCGCGCTGGCGCCCGCCTGGTGTTGATCGTCACGGCTCATGTCACGCGAGCCTCGCGAGGTTTGCCCCGCCTTGATATCTCCGCTCCTCATGAGCCTGCCGAGCGCGGCCGCTCCGGAGGAAGCCTTGCGTCGTCCACCTCGCGAGGCTTGGCCCCTCGCGAGGGTCTTGAACGCCTTGTCGATGAAGATCGGCCATAGGGCCTGCTAGCATAGCCACGCCATGGGCCGCAGGCAGGCAAGTCTGGGGAACCCCGTTCCCAGAACGCCAACAAGTGCTATTCGAAAATTCTCCGGTTTCATGCGATTCGGAATGAGTTTGTTAACAAGACTTGATCAACCTTGTTAGTGGATTCCTTTTGATGAGCATGAGATGGATGAAGTTAGAAAGCACAACTCTCTGTACCCTCCTTTTACTTTCTGTTATGTAGTTTAAATAAAGCAAAATAGTATTTTCTGTCTGTTTTCTGAATTATCCTTGCAATAAAAAAATATACCCCAAAAATAAAAGTTCTCCAAATGCCCTGGAATTGAAATATGATTTTTTGTAGAATATTTAAGAATATCTGGCACTGAGAACACAAGGCACCACCTGGCCACGAGGGTCCAGCGCGCGCCCACCCCCTGGGCGCGCCCTCCTGCCTCGTGGGCCCCACGTGGCCCCCTCCACTTATTCCTGCACCCACACACTTCGTCTTCCTCTAGAAAAAATCCCCACACAGCTCAAACTCGTGTTCTAGCTTGTTTTGTTGTGATTTTCGATCTCCTTGCTCAAAGCCCCACTCACAAAACTGCTTTGGGGGATTGTTCTTCGGTATGTGACTCCTCCAATGGTCCAATTAGTTTTTGTTCTAGTGCTTTATTCATTGCAAATTTTTGCTGCTTAGGTGACCCTGTTCTTGAGCTTGCATGTCAAATTTATATGGTCCCAAGTAGTTCTAATGCATGATATAGTCTCTAGGCACTTGTGGGAGTAGTTGCTATCAATCTTGTCGAGTTTAGTTCACTTTTATTTTAAAGCTACTAAAAATTTCAAAAAAATTTAGAAAAAGAAAATGATGAAGAGATTGTTGAGAGGCTCTTCGAGCCGAAGCTCGAAGGATAAGCAAAGTGAGGAGGATAAGAAGCCCAAATATAATCTCCCTCGCACTGCGGAGGTTCGGCCGTGTGAATGGCCTTGTGATGAGTTCTTGAAGGCAGCTGGGATTCATGATGATTTTTATTATTTGGCTGAGAATGCAGGCCTCACCGACTTCCTTCGCGACCAGCGTGAACAATATCTCCTACTCACTAATATTTTTGTGCAAAATTTTCATTTCCATGCTAGGAGATCACCACCTTCAGTGGAGTTTCATTTATATGATGAAGTTAAGGAGATGTCCCTATATGATTTTTGTCGGGTATGCAAGATACCCTTTGAGGGCAGCATAGAGGAACCACACCGTAATGATGTGGAGGGATTTATTAATGAAATTGCTGTGGGGGAAACGAGGAAAGTTTCAGGTGCAAGAATTACTAGCATACATTTTCCTGTTCTATGTTACTTTGCAATATTTACTAGTAGATGCTTGATTGGTCGCGGGAACAGTGGAAATCTTAGTGCTCCTGATATTGTTATTTTGCGCCATGCTTTGTTTCGTGATACAACTTTCAGTTTAGGCGCTACTATTGCTAAACGATTAAGTCTGAACCGTACAAAGGGCCCCAGCTTCGGTGGCATCTTTGCTTCGTGCCTTGCTGCACACTTTAATATACCTATTAGGCATTATGAGAAAGAAGAAAAGTTGCTGCCCCTTGTCTTTCTAGATTATAAGAGTATGGTAGCACATGACTTTATTGCTAAAAATAAGAAGAAACTGCTTAAGTATAATTTCACGTTTGATAAAAATTATTGTGAGACTATTACCTTGCCGGCGCCCTCTTTATTTAACATATTTTCAGGCACGTACCTCATTTTGCCAGAGGCCATTCATGCATACTTGAGCGCGAGACCTGCTCCAGAGGCTGAGCCGGAGCCACTGACAGTGTCCTGGACTAGGGGGTACTCACCATGTCATCTCCCGATCTGTTAGATTGGGCCGAGGACCCCCATGGCCATATACTCATGGGCCAGTTCGGACAGCTGCCGCATACAAGGAAGATTCCACAAGACTTGGTGATCAAGACAAGGACTCCTCCCCACCGGCGTATTCGGCTAGGACTCTTGTTATCCTAGGCCTGTGGTGCATTATATAAACCGAGGCTAGACTAGTCGATAGACAATATACAACAATCATAATCATAGGCTAGCTTCTAGGGTTTAGCCTCTACGATCTCCTGGTAGATCAACTCTTGTAATACTCATATCATCAAGATCAATCAAGCAGGAAGTAAGGTATTACCTCCATAGAGAGGGCCCGAACCTGGGTAACCATCGTGTCCCCCGCCTCCTATTACCACCGATCCTAGATGCACAGTTCGGGACCCCCTACCCGAGATCTGCCGATTTTGACACCGACATTGGTGCTTTCATTGAGAGTCCCGCTGTGTGATCGGCAAAAGGATGAATGGCTCGACTGCAGATCAACTTCGACATCGGCTTCTTCGTCACCGGCTCGGCTGGTCACCTTGGCTGGACCGAGGATTGCGCCCTACCTCCGATCCTCATGTTCGGATGAGGGCCTTCATCAACATCAACTCCGATCTCTATCAAGATCATGGAGGAATCATCTAGGGAGCCCGGGGGCTCAACGTCAACATTGCCATCGGCCGACCGTGCTATTTTTTTGGACAGCGAACTTGTATCCGCCGCCACTGCCTCCTCAAGTGTCGTTTCAATGATTGCTTCAGTGGAATTGTGCGGAATTGAGTCTATAACAACCCTGGAAAATTTTGTCGAGTTCCGATGGAGGAATCTCTGGCAATCCGCGATATACGGCAGCCCTGTCAAATCTGGACGGGAATCTGGACGAGTTTAGGGCGTGGTGTCCAGCTTCTAGCTCGGACGTCCTTTGGAAGATCCAACCGTTGATCGGCTGCGGAATTCCTATATCTACCACCCCTCAAAATTTCAGCTCGATCCGACCGTCCAAACTTCGGGAACCTTCCGATTAGTGCATCACTTTTCGGATCTGTTTTCTGCGCGAAAACGAATCCGACCCGAGTTCGTCTTTTTTATGAACGGGATTTCGGACATCCTTTTTGAAGAAAGTTTTGTATGGGGTATTGTGTTTTGTTCCCGAACACATCCCACTAACTTTAAAATCTTTTGAACATGATCTTCACCATCATGCTGGTGTCAAACTAGTCCGGCAATATTGCTCCACGGCTGCCGACCTGCTCTAGACACGTCGTCACTTTGTTGAGCCGAGCTCAACTTCTTCGGATCATCATCTCGGCGAGCCGAACAGGAGTTCGGCATCGCAAAGGATAAATCATCACCAACATCGCCGCCCCACGGATTACACGGAGCGGGCACACCGGCATCGCCGCACGGTCACTTCATCAAGCCGGCATTGACCACATCACGACCTGCATTGGCAGGGCCACACTGTTGCTCCTTCAAGCCGGTGTCCATCACGCCGACCTACTTCGACTCATCGGCTGGCATTGATGCTTCGACATCTCGGCTGGACCGGGGGCTTCACCATCTCTTCATGAACCTACTCAGGAGACTTCGGCGTCACTAGCTGACCAGCTCCGTCACGTTAGCTGGACCGAGGGCTTCGCCTCGGCGAGCCAACTTTTGCCAGCATCGCCATGCCGTCGCTTTATCGCCCATCAGGCAATGGCTGTGCGGATCGAGTCCCAATTTTGGGAATCACCTTTCTTCGGATTGCTACAACAAATAAACCAGGTGCTATTAATCCTAGTATTTTTTGCTTGTTTGGGTTCATTTTTCCCAAGAATTACTGGTTTGTCCATCATATGTACGCAAGTCTATCAAATGGTGGCCGCATTAACGACGGTCGCATGGTGGTTCGGTCAGTTTCCGTACATAGTCCGGCGAACGCCGCATCTGGAACTCGGACCAGCCTGTGAATTCAGGCTTTGCCACGCCTTTACCGCATCACGCCGATGCCCTGCATCGACATTGACTTCGGCGCCAGGCCATATTTCTTTTATTACTCACTTTGCATAAATTATTTATTATGCAATGATTTTTTTATTATTATTACTATTATCTCCGGTTTGCACTATTTTTTGTGCACAGGAAAATGATCCGGGTTGGGCAGTATCGTCAACTCGGCGTACTGACATACCACGTCACCTCGGCTGGACGGGGGGCTTCGTCAACACTTCATTACCCCATGCCGGGGACTTCGGCTTCACTCTGCCGGCCTGCATCGACCGTGCTGTGTCACCACTTCGGAGTACCGAGCTCTTTGCTCCGCCACCTCGGGACCGGCTTGGGGGATGGAACCTTGTCCCGCATCAAGCTCGGACCGCGTCATCAATACCGAACACATTAACCAGCTAAGTTGCCTTCATGCTCAAAGTTTTAAATTTTTAACTTGTGTTCGGTTCGACCAAGCATTATACTTTTTTGGCAAAAAGTTCCTTGTGAAAAATTCCTTGTCATAACCTTGTTTGTGACACACAAATTCAAATACCCCGTTTACTTGGGGGCTTCCTTTATGAAGCCTTTCCTCTTGCAAATGATTACACTTGTACGGCTTCGTTCCTTGTTCGTGTATTACGCCACAATATGCACCATGTTGACTTAAGCGATTTGCAAGCTGGGTTGCCTCGCTCCTGTGTTTACCCCTACGTTCCCGATTGTTCGGCTAGGGAGTAAAGGGAGCACCTCTGCGATTGTCACGATCGGGTCATCCGAGCCGGACCTCAGACTGGGTGAAGCCGAAAACTAGCGCTCTTATTGTTTTCAATTATGGTCGGCACACAACGGAACTCATGAGTACAAAAATCTATTGCACAAGTCTCATAGTAGCAATGAGCAACCGAAGAAAGGTATCGGTGGGGGTACTATTTTCTTCGAAGATGCTTCTTACATTTTGTAAGTAATATAGCATAAGTTCCCTGAGCGCGCTTTCTCTGTTACAGCCTTATGGCATGATTGCCTGGTTATCAGAAACACCGTCGATATTCTCGACAGGTGGAGTACATAACACTTTTCGGCTCTTGACCGAAGAGGGAGAAGCCGACGGTCGGTTAAGACGCATTTAAAGTTCGGGTGAACACATATATGATATAAGTACTTCGGTACATAGAATCATTATACATAAAATTCTTTTATCCAAGTCACTTGGGGGCTCTTAAATTTATATGATCCGTTTCATAATAAGTGTTCTTCTTCTTAGTCGTTGCAAAGTTTTTATTATTATTATTATTATTTATCACTCCTTTTCGACACGAGTGTGTGGTCACTAGCCGGGGAGCCTAATTTCCCTCTTAAAGCCGCTAGAGTTTAGTTTGCTAAACTGGCCTAATGAGAAGTACTCCGCCTTCAGGATAGGAGGTTGAAGCCGTAGGCTGACCCGCTTGAAGTCTTTAGATAGGATGTGTCATGTTAAAGCACGACAGAAGCACTTTTTTTTTCTAAAGTCCAATTTTCAGATTGGCACCGAACACTTGATCTTGTTCGGACGTCAGGTTTTCACTGACGTTTTTTGGTTTTCCAAGCTTATGGCACTTTTAAACTATTTGTGTGTTTCCAGCATTAGTCTCGTAGTGCAACGCCAGACACCTTTAGAGATTCGGCAAAAACATGCTCGGATATTGCCATATATGCATCAGTTTCGAATTGTGTCTTCGGTCAATAGTTGGGTTGCCCGGCTCCTGTGCTTGCCTCCTAAGTTCTGCTTTGTTCAGCTAGGTGTGCAAAGGGAGAACCACTGTGATTGTGCTTCCAGCTCGCATGCTTAAGCACCTCAGTGGAGAAAGCCGAAAATTGACTATCACAATAGGCGTAAACTGGTCAGCGATCCGATGACTATGTTAAATGACGGGCCATTCATAACATTGGCTGAAGTGTTTACGGCTTGACCTCGGCTGTCGCCGAACACTAACCGGGGGCTCATAGCTAGCTTCCCCAGTATAAAGCTCCTATGACTAAGAAAAAGTTATAAAGCCCGTATATCTGATTGCCTCGTTTCCGCTAACACAACCGCCTTCGGGCACCAAGACGTCGGCTAAGGGTTGTTTTGTTACTGCGGAAACACCCTGCGTAGTATCTACGAAGGGGTAGAAGCCGACGATGGGCCACTTTCAACTGACAAAACGGTCGCAATGGAGTGAAAATAATGATGTAAAGTACTTGGATACATAGAATTATTACACATAATATGTGATTTTACTCTGGATATCGATCCTTAATTCGGCCACTCGTGCCCACATTAAGGCTCGGGGGCTACTGGGCTTTGCGCTCCTTATTTACAAATATTAAAGGGGCACATCGATCCCCTGATCTGGTGTTGCCACCCGACCAGTGTCTCGGGGGCTACTGCATTGCCTATTTTAGTGCAGAAAATTCCAACAGCCAAGTGTTCGGCTTGACCGAACTATGGGCAAACGTGTCTTCGGATAACAATAGGTACCATTTGGACCTATCCGGCGTCAAGCTAAATATATTACGACAACTTTTCAATACCCTCTCTCAAGGGCCCGTTCGCCGATCACTATTATCTCTAATATATTACACTGCGTTTTTATTCCTATGTATGCTGCCGAGCTAGGAGTTGATCCTTAGGCCGATTTCGCGCATCGGCCTGAGTCTCAGGGGCTACTGGGAGCAGCGGTTTCATGTTTTCCTTCAAGTGCATCTCGGGTTTTAGACTGATACACACCTTGAGGGCTACTGGATATACATATACTGGCTATATACCTCGGCAGAGAATAAACTGCACCAGTCAAAAATATTCACAAAAAATCAGCCCGCTGTTGGGTGGTGCACCACCTCGGAAGCAGTCCGGCATAAAGCTTGGGCGCCAACGGCTAGCTCCATAGAGGGCATTTCCGGCATTAAGATCGGCTAAACTCCTTTGACTTTTTTGAACCAAGGTGATCTATGACACCTCGGATATAGTCTGGCGTTGGAGCTCGGATACAGTCAGGCGTTGGAGCTTGGACACAGTCCGGCGTTGGTGCTTGGCTGCAAAGGATACCTCGAATGCAGTCCGGTGTTGGGGCTCAGATGCAAGAGGACACCGCCGCACGGGAACAACTTCAAACCCGAGGCGTGGCATAAAAATAACAAGGCATTGATAAAGGCCAAATACTTAAAGGGCTCCTCGGATACCCGACGTATAAACTCGTCAGATTTAGCTCGGCAATCCTCAAGACAGATGATGGGAAAATTTGTTGAACTAGTTTTCAAGACCGACGACCGAAGATGAAGAACACTTCGGAAGAATCGAGGAGCGTCCCTAACTTGAACATCGGTTCAGGGGCTACTGACGGTATCCTGGACTAGGGGGTACTCACCACGTCATATCCCGATCTGTTAGATTGGGCCGAGGACCCCCATGGCCGTATACTCATGGGCCAGTTCGGACAGCTGCCGCATACAAGGAAGATTCCACAAGACTTGGTGATCAAGACAAAGACTCCTCCCCACCGGCGTATTCGGCTAGGACTCTTGTTATCCTAGGCCTCTGGTGCATTATATAAACCGAGGCCAGGCTACTCGATAGACAATATACAACAATCATAATCATAGGCTAGCTTCTAGGGTTTAGCCTCTATGATCTCGTGGTAGATCAACTCTTGTAATACTCATATCATCAAGATCAATCAAGCAGGAAGTAGGGTATTACCTCCATAGAGAGGGCCCGAACCTGAGTAAACATCATGTCCCCCGCCTCCTGTTACCATCGATCCTAGACGCACAGTTCGGGACCCCCTACCCGAGATCCGCCGGTTTTGACACCGACAGCCACCACTTGACCCTTATCGGCAGTATGTTTATCAGTGGGATCCGGAGGAGATCGCCAACCAGTGGCACCCCGAGGATCCTCCTCAGTATACTGGAGAGGACCACTTTGATCCGTGGGCATAGACCAACTTAGGACAAAAGCCTAAGCTTGGGGGAGTACGTATTTCTCACCGACATTACATTCATGTTCACACACTCATTCTAGTTGTCAGTGCTCATTCTTTTTCATTGTACTATCCATGCTAGTTTATTTTACTTTTTCTCGCTTTCTTCTTGTGTGCTTGAATAACCTTAAGAAAAACCAAAAAAATTTAGTTGTAGTTTTTAGTTAGTTTACTCTCCATGCCTGTAGTAGTAATTAAAATGAAAACCCAAAAAGATTTCTCGTTCTTCTTTTGCTTGTTGGGAGCTTTCCCGTGTAAATAGTTTTATTTCTTTTCTTTGGGGGTCGAGAGGAGAAGACCATAATGAAAATGCTTAAGTGGCTCTTATATGCATTATTGTTGATTTAATCAAGAGCCCATATTACCTTGTCTTCTCCCTTGTATTAAATGCTTGCATATTCCAGCTTAGTCCAATGCACGTGCACTATTATTATTATTCGCACCGTTTGGTCGTGTGAGTGAAAGGAAATAATGACGATATATGATGGACTGATTGAGATGAGAGAAGATGGTATGAACTCGACCTCTCTTGTTTTTGTAAATATGATTAGTTCATCGTTCCTGATTCAGCCTATTATGAATGAAACATGTTTGCAATGACAATTAGAGATTATAGTTGCTTGTGCCATGCTTAATTAGCTAGGAGTTTATAATGGTTTACCTTGCATGCCAACATGCTATTAAAATGGTTGTGATGTGGTATGATAGGGTGGTATCCTCCTTTGAACGATTCGAGGGGCTTGACTTGGCACATGTTCACACATGTAGTTGAAACAAAATCAACATAGCCTCCATGATATTTATGTTCATGGTGAATTATATCCTCCTCATGCTTGCACTCATTGTTGATTAATTTTAATGCATGTTCATCACTGTTGTCGCTCTCTAGTTGGCCGCTTCCCAGTCTCTTTCTAGCCTTCACTTGTACTAAGCGGGAATACTGCTTGTGCATCCACTTCCATAAACCCCAAAGTTATTCCATATGAGTCCACCATACCTTCCTATATGCGGTATCTACCTGCCGTTCCAAGTAAATTTGTATGTGCCAAACTCTAAACCTTCAAATGAAATTCTGTTTTGTATGCTCGAATAGCTCATGTATCAACTAGGGTTGTCTGCATCTTCCATGCTAGGCGGGTTATTCTCAAGAGGAGTGGACTCCGCTCCTCACTCACGAGAAAATGGATGGTCATCGGGATGCCCAGTCCCATGCTCAAACTAAATCAAAATAATTGCAAACAAAACTCCCCCAGGATTGTTGTTAGTTGGAGGCACCCGTTGTTTCGGGCAAGCCATGGATTGATGCTTGTTGGTGGTGGGGGAGTATAAACTTTACCATTCTGCTTGGGAACCGCCTATAATGTGTGTAGCATGGAAGATATCGAGATCTCTCGGTTGTTATGTTGACAATGAAAGTATGGCATGATACGTCTCCAATGTATCTAAATTTTTTGATTGTTCCATGCTATTATATTATCTGTTTTGGATGTTTTATGGGCTTTATTATACACTTTTATATGATTTTTGGGACTAACCTATTAACCTAGAGCCCAGTGCTAGTTTCTATTTTTTTCCTTGTTTTTGAGTTTTACAGAAAAGGAATACCAAACGGAGTCCAATTGACGTGCCAATTTTTGACAATTTTTTATGGACCAAAAGAAGCCCACGGAGCATCGGAGATGGGCCAGAAGAGTCCCGAGGCACCCACGAGGGTGGGGGGCGTGCCCCCTACCTCGTGGCCGCCTCGGAGACCCTTCTGACTTGTTCCCGATGCCAAAACCTCTTATATATACAGAAACCCCCAGAACATAACCTAGATCGGGAGTTCTGCCGACGCAAGCCTCTGTAGCCACCGAAAACCAATCTAGACCCATTCCGGCACCCTGCCGGAGGGGGAATCCCTCACCGGTGGCCATCTTCATCACCCCGGCACTCTCCATGACGAGGAGGGAGTAGTTCACCCTCAGGGCTGAGGGTATGTACCAGTAGCTATGTGTTTGATCTCTCTATATCTTGTTGTTGATATGGCACGATCTTGATGTATCGCGAGCTTTGCTATTATAGTTGGATCTTATGATGTTTCTCCCCCTCTACTCTCTTGTAATGGATTGAGTTTTCCCTTTGAAGTTATCTTATCGGATTGAGTCTTTAAGGATTTGAGAACACTTGATGTATGTCTTGCAGGTGCTTATCTGTGGTGACATTGGGATATTCATGTGATCCACTTGATGTATGTTTTGGTGATCAACTTACGGGTTCCGTAACATTGTGAACTTATGCATAGGGGTTGGCACACGTTTTCGTCTTGACTCTCCGGTAGAAACTTTGGGGCACTCTTGAAGTTCTTTGTGTTGGTTGAATAGATGAATCTGAGATTGTGTGATGCATATCGTATAATCATACCCGCGGATACTTGTGGTGACATTGGAGTATTTAGGTGACATTAGGGTTTTGGTTGATTTGTATCTTAAGGTGTTATCATAGAACGAACTCTATGATAGATTGAACAGAAAGAATAGCTTCGTGTTATTTTACTACGGACTCTTGAATAGATCGATCCGAAAGAATAACTTTGAGGTGGTTTCGTACCCTAAAATAATCTCTTTGTTTGTTCTCCGCTATTAGTGACTTTGGAGTGACTCTTTGTTGCATGTTGAGGGATAGTTATATGATCCAATTATGTTATTATTGTTGAGAGAACTTGCACTAGTGAAAGTATGAACCCTAGGCCTTGTTTCCTAGCATCGCAATACCGTTTACGCTCACTTTTATCATTAGTTACCTTGCTGTTTTTATATTTTCAGATTACAAAAACCTATATCTGTCATCCATATTGCACTTGTATCACCATCTCTTCGCCGAACTAGTGCACCTATACAATTTACCATTGTATTGGGTGTGTTGGGGACACAAGAGACTCTTTGTTATTTGGTTGCACGGTTGTTTGAGAGAGACCATCTTCATCCTACGCCTCCCACGGATTGATAAACCTTAAGTCATTCACTTGAGGGAAATTTTCTACTGTCCTACAAACCTCTGCACTTGGAGGCCCAACAACGTCTACAAGAAGAAGGTTGTGTAGTAGACATCAAGCAATTTCTGGCGCCGTTGCCGGGGAGGTGAGTGCTTGAAGGTATATCTTTAGATCTTGCAATCAAATCTTTTAGTTTCTTGTTTTATCACTAGTTTAGTCTGTAAAAGAAAACTACACAAAAAATGGAATTAAGGTTGCCTCATATGTTTCATCTTTTTAATGTCTTTCGTGAAAATGATGGGAAGGTAAATTGTTCTCAAGTACTAGAAGAAGAATTACATAGAATGATCAGCATAAAATATGTGAATGATGAGTATGATTGCAATGTTGTTAGTATGAATTCTTTGAATACCCATGATGCTAATGATATGCAAAGCCAAAAGCTTGGGGATGCTATGTTTGATGAAGATGATATGCTTAGTCCCCCAAGTTTTGAAGAGCAAATTTATTATGATGAAAGCATGCCTCCTATTTATGATGACACGCATGCTATAAAGTATAAAGATAACCATGAAACTTGTCATCATGATTTTAATTTTCAATTGGATTATGCTTCACATGATAGTTATTTGTTGACTTTGCTCCCACTACTATTGATGAGAATAAATTTGCTTATGTGGAGAGTAGCAAAATTTCTATGCAAGTAGATCATGAAAAGAATACTTTATGTGGTAGTTATATTGTTGAATTCATTCATGATGCTGATACGTCTCCAATGTATCTATAATTTTTGATTGCTCCATGCTATATTATCTTCTGTTTTGGACATTATTGGGCTTTATTATACACTTTTATATTATTTTTGGGACTAACCTATTAACTGGAGGCCCAGCCAAGAATTGCTGTTTTTTTTGCCTATTTCAGAGTTTCGCAGAAAAAGAATATCAAACGGAGTCCAAACGGAATGAAACCTTCGGGAACGTGATTTTCGGAACGAACGTGATCCAGAGGACTTGGACCCTACGTCAAGAAAGCTACCAGGAAGCCACGAGGTAGGGGGCGCGCCTACCCCCCTGGGCGCGCCCTCCACCCTCGTGGGCCCCACGTTGCTCCACCGACGTACTCCTTCCTCCTATATATACCTACGTACCCCCAAACTACCAGATACGGAGCCAAAAACCTAATTCCATCGCCGCAACCTTCTGTACCCGTGAGATCCCATCTTGGGGCCTGTTCTGGAGCTCCGCCGGAGGGGGCATCGATCACGGAGGGCTTCTACATCAACACCATAGCCTCTCCGATGAAGTGTGAGTAGTTTACCTCAGACCTTCGGGTCCATAGTTATTAGCTAGATGGCTTCCTCTCTCTTTTTGGATCTCAATACAATGTTCTCCCCCTCTCTTGTGGAGATATATTCGATGTAATCTTCTTTTGCGGTGTGTTTGTTGAGACCGATGAATTGTGGGTTTATCAAGTATATCTATGAAAAATATTTGAATCTTCTGAATTCTTTTATGTATGATTGGTTATCTTTGCAAGTCTCTTCGAATTATCAGTTTGGTTCGGCCTACTAGATTGATCTTTCTTGCAATGGGAGAAGTGCTTAGCTTTGGGTTCAATCTTGCGGTGTCCTTTCCCAGTGACAGTAGGGGCCGCAAGGCACGTATTGTATTGTTGCCATCGAGGATAACAAGATGGGGTTTATATCATATTGCATGAGTTCATCCCTCTACATCATGTCATCTTGCTTAAAGCGTTACTCTGTTCTTATGAACTTAATACTCTAGATGCATGCTGGATAGCAGTCGATGTGCGGAGTAATAGTAGTAGATGCAGGCAGGAGTCGGTCTACTTGTCTCGAACGTGATGCCTATATACATGATCATGCCTAGATATTCTCATAACTATGCTCAATTCTGTCAATTGCTCAACAGTAATTTGTTCACCCACCGTAAATACTTATGCTCTCGAGAGAAGCCACTAGTGAAACCTATGGCCCCAGGTCTATTTTCCATCATATTAATCTTCCAACACTTACCTATTTCCGTTGCCTTTTATTTTGCTTTTATTTTACTTTGCATCTTTATCACAAAAATACCAAAAATATTATCTTATCATATCTATCAGATCTCACTCTCGTAAGTGACCGTGTAGGGATTGACAACCCCTTATCGCGTTGGTTGCGAGGATTTATTTGTTTGTGTAGGTGCGAGGGACTTGTGTGTAGCCTCCTACTGGATTGATACCTTGGTTCTCAAAAACTGAGGGAAATACTTACGCTACTTTGCTACATCACCCTTTCCTCTTCAAGGGAAAACCAACGCAGTGCTCAAGAGGTAGCAGATGCTACTGAAAATTATTATGAGGGAGGAACATATGCTTGTAGGAATTGCAATAATATCAAGTTTCCTCTCTATGTGTTGAAAATCTTGAAGATTTGCTTGTTTTACCTTCCTATGCTAGTTGTTTCATGTTCCCATAAGTTGGTTTCTCACAAAATCCCAATGCATAGGAAGTGGGTTAGACTTAAATGTGTTATTAATGTGCTTCATGATGCTCTCTTTATGTTTCAATTCTTATCTTTTATGCGAGCATCATTGAAATCATCATGCCTAGCCAAAAGGCAATAAAGAAAAACGCTTGTTGGGAGACAATCTGATATTTACCCCTACTGTTTTTGTGTGTTCACATGATTATGCTACTTTATTAATCATGCTTTGTAGCTTTTGTTTCAATAAAGTGCCAAGTAGAACCTTTGGGAAGACTTGGGTGAAAGTTAATGTGATCTTGCTGTAAAAAACAGAAACTTTGCGCTCACGAGTTTAGCTGTAATTTTTTACATAAAAGTGCTTTTAAGTTGATTCTTATTGCAGAATATTAATAGACAAATTCCTCAGGTCCACCAATTTATTTCAGAATTGTTGGAGTTCCAGAAGTATACGTTTGATACAGATTACTACAGACTGTTCTGTTTTTGACAGATTCTGGTTTCTATGTGTTGTTTGCTTATTTTGATGAATCTATGAGTAGTATCGGAGGGTATGAACCATAGAGGAGTTGGAATACAGTAGATATTACACCAATATGAATTTATATTGAGTTCACAATAGTACCTGAGTGGTGATTTATTTTCTTATACTAACGGAGCTCATAAGATTTTCTGTTGAGTTTTGTGTTGTGAAGTTTACAAGTTTTGGGTAAAGACTCGATGGACTATGGAATAAGGAGTGGAAAGAGCCTAAGCTTGGGGATGCCCAAGGCACCCCAAGGTAATATTCAAGGACAACCAAGATCCTAAGCTTGGGGATGCCCCGGATGGCATCCCCTCTTTCGTCTTCGTTCATCGGTAACTTTACTTGGAGCTATATTTTTATTCACCACATGATATGTGTTTTGCTTGGAGCGTCATTTTATTTTGTTAGTATTTTCTTGCTGTTATTTAGAATAATGTTTTGCATCTCTATTTTCAATAAAAATGTCAAGGATAGCCTTTACCATGCTTATTTTGCAAGTATACATGTTGCTGTTTCAAAACAGAAAGTTAACCGCTGTTTTAAAAATTCCCTAGAAAAGTCAGAATATGATAAAATGTCGAAACTTTTTGCATATTGAGGTCTGATAAATTTTCTAAAGTGTGGTAGAATTTCATAATGTTTGGATTTAGGGAAGTATGATGAATCTTGCATTCTTTACAGACTGTACTGTTTTGGCAGATTGCTGTTATATTTGCATTGTTTGCATATGTTTGCTTGTTTAATGATTCTATTTGAGGATAGGAGTATTAAATATGCAGAGGCATTTAGTAGGCAATGTTGAATAATAATTTTAGTGATTTGTTACAGTAGAAAATGATAAGGTTTTTGCATTGGTTTATACTAACTTATCTCACGAGTTCTTGTTGAGTTTGGTGTGGATGAAGCTTTCGAGATTTAGAAAACCGTGATATGAGAGGAATTAAGGAGACACAAATTCTCAAGATTGGGGATGCCCAAGGAACTCCAAGATAATATTTCAAGAAGTCTCAAGCATCTAAGCTTGGGGATGCCCCAATAGGCATCCCACCTTTCTTCTTCAACAATTATCGGTTAGTATCGGTTGAGCCTAGGATTTTTCTTCTTCACATGATGAGTGCTATCCTTGAAATGTTGTTTTATTTTGTTTTGCTTGGTGTTTGAATAATATCCCAAGATCTGAAATTCTTAAATGAGAGAGAGTCTTCACATAGTTGCATAATTATTCGACTACTCATTGATCTTCACTTATATCTTTCGGAGTAGTTTGTCATTTGCTCTAGTGCTTCACTTATATATTTTTAGAGCATGGCGGTGGTTTTATTTTGAAGAAATAGATGAACTCTCATGCTTCACTTATATTATTTTGAGAGTCTTTAGAACAGCATGGTAATTTGCTTTGGTTATGAATTTAGTCCTAATATGATAGGCATCCAAGAGGGATATAATAAAAACTTTCATATAAAGTGCATTGAATACTATGAGAAGTTTGATTCCTTATGATTGTTTTGAGATATGAAGATGGTGATATTAGAGTCATGCTAGTTGAGGAGTTGTGAATTTGAGAGATACTTGTGTTAAAGTCTGTGATTCCCGTAGCACGCACGTATGGTGAACCATTATGTGATGAAGTCGGAGCATGATTTATTTATTGATTGTCTTCCTTATGAGTGGCGGTCGGGGACGAGCGATGGTCTTTTCCTACCAATCTATCCCCCTAGGAGCATGCGCATAGTACTTCTTTTCGATAACTAATAGATTTTTGCAATAAGTATGTGAGTTCTTTATGACTAATGTTGAGTCCATGGATTATACGCACTCTCACCCTTCCACCATTGCTAGCCTCTCTAGTATCACGCAACTTTCGCCGGTACAATACACCCACCATTACCTTCCTCAAAACAGCCACCATACCTACCTATTATGGCATTTCCATAGCCATTCCGAGATATATTGCCATGCAACTTTCCACCGTTCCGTTTATTATGACACGCTCCATCATTGTCATATTGCTTTGCATGATCATGTAGTTGACATCGTATATGGTTAGTTCATAATATTTGCTGAAAACTTGAATGTTGGCTTTACATATTTACAACAACACGAGCAAACAGAGTTTGTAAAAGTTTTTCTTTATCACTTTCAGTTTATCAACTGAATTGCTTGAGGACAAGCAAAGGTTTAAGCTTGGGGGAGTTGATACGTCTCCAACGTATCTACTTTTCCAAACACTTTTGCCCTTGGTTTGGACTCTAATTTGCGTGATTTGAATGGAACTAACCCGGACTGACATTGTTTTCAGTAGAATTGCCATGGTGTTATTTTTGTGCAGAAATAGAAGTTCTCGGAATGACCTGAAACTTCACGGAGAATATTTTTGGAATGTATAAAAATACTGGCGAAAGAATCAACACCAGGGGGCCCACACCCTGTCCACCACGGTGGGGGGGCGCCCCCTGTCTCATGGGCCCCCTGAGGCTCCACTGACCTCAACTCTAACTCTATATATTCACATACGGGGAGAAAAAAATCAGAGAGAAGGATTCATCGCGTTTTACGATACGGGGCCGCCGCCAAGCCCTAAACTCTCTCGGGAGGGCTGATCTGGAGTCCATTCGGGGCTCCGGAGAGGGGAATCCGTCACCGTCGTCATCATCAACCTTCCTCCATCACCAATTTCATGATGCTCACCGTCGTGCGTGAGTAATTCCATCGTAGGCTAGCTGGACGGTGATGGGTTGGATGAGATTTATCATGTAATCGAGTTAGTTTTGGTAGGGTTTGATCCCTAGTATCCAATATGTTCTGAGATTGATGTTGCTATGACTTTGCTATGCTTAATGCTTGTCACTAGGGCCCGAGTGCCATTAATTCAGATCTGAACCTATTATGTTTTCATGAATATATGTGAGTACTTGATCCTATCTTGCAAGTCATTAGTCACCTACTATGTGTTATGATCCGGTAACCCCGAAGTGACAATAATCGGGACCACTCCCGGTGATGACCGTAGTTTGAGGAGTTCATGTATTCACTAAGTATTAATGCTTTGGTCCGGTACTCTATTAAAAGGAGGCCTTAATATCCCTTAGTTTCCGATAGGACCCCGCTGCCACGGGAGGGTACGACAAAAGATGTCATGCAAGTTCTTTTCCATAAGCACTATGACTATATTCGGAATACATGCCTACATTACATTGATGAACTGGAGCTAGTTCTGTGTCACCCTATGTTATAACTGTTGCATGAGGAATCGCATCCGACATAATTATCCATCACTGATCCATTGCCTACGAGCTTTTCACATATTTATCTTTGCTTAGTTGCTTTTCCGTTGCCACTGTTACAATTACTACAAAACTGCTATTGTTACTTTTGCCACCGTTACCGTTACTTCCATACTACTTTGCTACTAAAGACTTTGCTGCAGATATTAAGTTATGCAGGTGTGGTTGAATTGACAACTCAGCTGCTAATACTTGAGAATATTCTTTGGCTCCCCTTGTGTCGAATCAATAAATTTGGGTTGAATACTCTACCCTCGAAAACTGTTGTGATCCCCTATACTTGTGGGTTATCAAGGCCGAGGGAGAGTTTCGTCAGCATGACGGCGTGGTGACGGTGATGATGAAGTTACCGGCGCAGGGCTTTGCCTAAGCACTATGACGATATGACGGAGGTGTAAAATAGTGGAGGGGGCACCGCACACGGCTAAGAGATTGTCTGTTGTCCCTTTGCGAGCCCCCTCCCCACGTATATAAAGGAGGGAGGGAGGAGGAGACCGGCCAAGAGGAGGTGTGCCCAAGGGGGGGGGGATCCTACTCCAAGTAGGATTCGCCCCCCCTTTCCTACTTCCACAAGGAGAAGGGGGGAAGGAGAGGGAGAAGAGAAGGAAGGGGGGGCCCTAGCCCTAGTCAAATTTGTTTTGGGCTAGGGGGCACGCGCCACAACTTGGCCCGCTTCCTCTCTTCCACCACTAGGCACATGAGGCCCAATAACTTCCCAAGGGGGGGGGGTTCCGGTAACCCCGGTACTCTGAAACTTATCCGAAACGACCCGAACCATTCCGGTGTCCGAATGTAACCTTCCAATATATGAATCTTTATTTCTCGACCATTCTGAGACTCCTCGTCATGTCCGTGATCTCATCCGAGACTCCGAACAACCTTCGGTACATCAAATCACATAAACTCATAATGCGAATCGTCATCGAACGTTAAGCGTGCGGACCCTACAGGTTCGATAACTATGTACACATGACCGAGACACATCTCCGGTCAATAACCAATAGCGGAACCTGGATGCTCATATTGGCTCCTACATATTCTACGAAGATCTTTATTGGTCAAACCGCATAAGAACATACGTGGTTCCCTTTGTCATCGGTATGTTACTTGCCCGAGATTCGATCGTCGATATCACCATACCTAGTTCAATCTCGTTACCGGCAAGTCTCTTTACTCCTTCCGTAATGCATCATCCCGCAACTAACCCATTAGTCACATTGCTTGCAAGGCTTATAGTGATGTGCATTACCGAGAGGGCCCAGAGATACCTCTCCGACAATCGGAGTGACAAATCGTAATCTCGATCTATGACAACTCAACAAACACAATCGGAGACACCTGTAGAGCATCTTTATAATCACCCAGTTACGTTGTGACGTTTGATAGCACACAAAGTGTTCCTCCGGTATTCGGGAGTTGCATAATCTCATAGTCATAGGAACATGTATAAGTCATGAAGAAAGCAATAGCAATAAACTAACGATCATAGTGCTAAGCTAATGGATGGGTCTTGTCCATCACATCATTCTCTAATGATGTGATCCCGTTCATCAAATGACAACACATGTCTATGGTTAGGAAACTTAACCATCTTTGATTAACGAGCTAGTCAAGTAGAGACATACTAGGGACACTCTGTTTGTCTATGTATTCACACATGTACTAAGTTTCCGGTTAATACAATTCTAGCATGAATAATAAACATTTATCATGATATAAGGAAATATAAATAACAACTTTATTATTGCCTCTAGTGCATATTTCCTTCAACTTTTGCCTCGGGCGAATCTATCTGCTCCATCGCCCAGAGGAGATACTCGATGAACTCGAAGGACTGCGGCCTGACTGCCGTCGAGGAGTACATCGCCGCCCTCATCGCCGTCGTCTCGCTCTTTCGCATACATTGCCACATGGCCCTCACCGTCCTCGAAATCTCCCACTCATTGTCAAACCAAGTAAGGATCTCCTTCAACCCGGCTAACTTTACCTGGCCGCCGCCGGCGATCTACCTGATTCGCTGCTGCATCCTCTCCATAGATGTCCTTCTGAGTGGTCCGGTGCTAGGTTTGGAAGATGGGAGGAGAGACGGTGGTCTTGCAATAGAGAAGAGGGAGAGGCGAGACGGTGATTTTGGAATGGAGATGATGGAGAGGAGAGGGGTGGTTTTGCAATGGAGAAGAGGGAGAGGCGAGACGGTGGTTAAGGAATGGAGATGATGGAGAGGAGAGGAGGTGGTTTTGCAATGGAGAAGAGGGAGAGGCGAGACGGTGGTTTTGGAATGGAGATGATGGAGAGGAGACGAGGTGGTTTTAAAATGGAGAAGAGGGAGAAGAGCGTGCGGCAGCGATTTAGGACTAGACGAGAGGGCCGACGTGCTGTGACTGGATCAAAATCAAAATTAATTTACCCTTCAATTAAGAAAGTGACCCCACATTAACTAGTCTCCCTTTTATTCTGGGTCATAATTGACCATGATTTTCACAAAAAAAATATATGTTATACATTGCAGAAATAATATTATTTGAAAGTACATTCAGATATGCACCAAACGATATAATTTTTGGTGACATGCATTCATATTTTGCTTGTCAAATACAGTACGTGGTCAAAATTTGACCCAAAATACGCAAAACAAAAAATACTTCCAAGACCAGCGCCGCTCCTCTCCTATTCCAATCTAAATCCAGCGCCGCTCCTCTCCTCTTCCATTTCAAAACCACCTCCCCTCCTCTCCTGTTCCAATCCAAAACCAGCGTCGCTCCTCTCCCGTTTTAATCCAAAACTAGCGCTGCTCCTCTCCTCTTCCATTCAAAAACCATCGCCGGCGAGTGAAGGTGCTATGGAGAAGTAGATCGATGGAGGAGTACAACCGATACGTGAGGATCGCAAACGGCGACCCTGTGAAGCTAGCTAGGATGTTGGAGATACAGTCTTGGTTTGACAATAAGGACCAACTAGCGGCGACGACGACATCCATGGCCAAATATCTGCAACAGAGCGAAAAGGCGGCGATACTCCCGAAGGGAGTCATGCGGGAGTACATAGAGCTGCTCCTCTGGGCCACGGAGCAAACAGATTCACCGAATCCGATCGTGAGGGAGCGGTGGTGGGAGTATCGATCCCAGATGGAGCATCCACCAGAGATTGAAGGATCGAGCATCTACAGGGTGCCGTTTGTGAGGGTGTCGTGCCAGAGCGAGCCGGTGGAGTCTTCGTCGACCGAACCGAACTGCAAGAGGAGAAAACAAGTTGGCCCGACGACGCTTCCAATAGTCGGGCAGGTTGTGAATTGTGTCACGCGGTGGCTGTGTGCGGTGGCTGTGTGCCGCCGAGGAATAGGAGGGGACTGCCCCCCAGCCCAATAGTCGGGCAGGTTGTGAATTGTCAGGAGGAGCTTAGGGTTGTCAGTATGTGCAGGTTGTGAATTGTGTTTTGTGTTGTGTATTCTGAGAGTACTTTCAGATATGAATGTCTTTTGAATTTCAGATTTGCAGCATTGAGCATATGAAGTATTTTATGAATTCTAGAGATCTATTTTTAGCACTTAAAAATGTAGTTTCATAGGAGTATAAAAGTGCAGACAATGTGATTCTCAGAGAAGAAACTGCAAGTTCAGTTTCAGATAAGAAACTACAACTTTCAGAGGCAGAACATTTATATTAACACGGCCTTTTCAAACAGGGATAACATCATGTTGGAAGTTTTATTCATGGTCGAAAATGGAACTACCAGCCAGTTAACATCATGTTGATCAACAATCATGCATAGCACATCTTCATATGATGCACAGTCAAAAAGATATGCTATTTTCAAAATGCCCACACAATGTCGAGTGTGTGAAAAACAGAGAAAACGAGGGACGAAGTTTTGGCAAGTGTTGGACGTGGTGTGCATAGATGACAATGGGGACCGACATGTCAATAATGGCAGAGGCAAAAAATTTGGAGATATTTTCCCTGCATCAGGTGGAATCGAACCCGGGCGGAATAGCTGTCGGGTAGTGTCACTTGGCCACTGGGCTAGTTCAGTACTTTTGTTACAAATAAGGCACTACCTCAGGTGGTACGATCTCCTCCTGCACCTTTGTGCGCTCACCGCGGCGCCGCTGTCTGCCGTTGTGAACATGCTGAACAAATGAGAGGAATCTAGAGAGGACTATACGTGGAGAGGCGGTCAGTCGGGACCCACCAGGTCTATGGCCGTACGCAAGCAAGTGCCTCATTGAAAAAATACTTCCTCCTAATGCTATACTGACATTGGGGCCCACGGGTGTGTCAACATAGTTACATTTTTTTAGGTGCTTCAACGTAGTTACTAAATGAGATAAATTCACAACGAAGCCGGGGAGCTGGGAGGTATCATTTATTATCACCGGGGCAGCAAGTATCAACTGGGTTGTGGGCTGCCCCGTCTAGGTTTTCTTTTTTAACATGCGCAACCCACGACATGCCGGTTTGTATTTTCTTGAGGGCCGTCATGTATCGACCGGCCTATGGACCTCCCATCCGAGGTTTTATTTTTCCTGAAACATCGGCAGCCCAATTTATGTATCTTCTTTGAAGAAAACACAGATGTCTATTCTATTTTTTATATAAGAATAGGAACGCCTGGTCCAACTTATGTTTCCCTTCTAACTATATTATATATATTTAAATTATTTTATATGTTATTATATATTATTGTTATTGTCATCATATATTTGACAGATACTTACATATGTAAGAAAACAATGTAAACGTATAAAAATAATTTCTTAACAGAATGTAATAATAAATCACTTATTATTTAAATGTATTTATAACAAAATGCTCAGACACTGTTTATTTTTTGATAACATTGCTGCGCCCAACCCAACATTATAATTAGAATCAGCCCAGCAAAATCGTGTATTTCGAGAATGTGCAAATGGACTATAATTTTTTAGGAAAAAATAAATGGGCTGCATGGACGCTACATTATTTGTTCACCCAACCCAGCAAATGGACTGTAATTCTAAAAAAAGATCAAATTGACTGTAAATTCTGAAAAATGGGTTGAATACGTGCCACATTTTTGGAGGCTGAAATGTGGGCCAATAGGTCAAAGCCAACACAAGTCGTTGTCAACTTAGTCAACAAATGATTCTGAAATCGTTAGTCATTGGATTTACATCCAACGACCGGCATCCATCTTCAATCTCTCGTCTTCTTCCTCCAGCGTCGCCGGGACCACCTGCTCCCGCCTCCTGCTGGTAGCAGCTCTACTTAGCACGCTTCGCTGTGAAGCGCTACCCCACTGCCAGCCAGGCCATCCCTCCATCCCTCCACACCTCCTGTTCTTCTCCACCGACTGCCGAACCACGCCGCACCAGAACCAGTTAACCCTCGTACACCTCTCCGTCTGCGACTCCACTCCTGCGTCTTCCCATCTCCGGCTCGTTGCTGTCCGGGGCCTTGCCGTCGTCCACCACCTTGGATGCTCTCGGCGTGGAATGGTCAACGTGGTCAACGAACGACATCCATCGGAAGTGGACTGTATGTGGAGAGGCTGACAGCTGGGTCCACGGCAGCGCGTAAGGAAATGCCTCCTTATTACACGCAAAATAATGATTCTTCCACGTGATAGCTGGGACCCACCAGAAGGGCCTCTGTATTTCACGAAAAAATGTTCCCCCCGCTGACAGGTCGGACCCACCAGCTATATCTTCGCACGCAAGGAAGTGCGTCCTTATTACGCACAAAAAATGAATACTCCCCCTGCTAGCTGGGACCCACCATAGTGCGAGGCAGACTTGTGGGCCCACTAAAATGACGCGGACGAAGGGCTTTGTCAACTTAGTCAATATGAACGAATCTAGCTCCAGTGACCGTACGATGTCCATCCAACGGCCGTAGTGCTTCTTCAACCTCTTGTCTTCTTGCTCCAGCCGCCCAAAGCAGTGCCGGTCGTGCCGCCTGCTCCTGCCTCCCGTGGCCGATTGTGCTGCCGCGGAGGCCTCATCGCCCCCTACTACTCCCACCGTTGGCCAGGCCCTGCGGTGACGGCAGCCTCACACTGCAGCCGAACCAGTGAACCCTCGTACTCCTCTCTGCGTGGGCATCCACTACCACGTCTTCCCCGGCTCCGCGTCGTCCCCTTCCTAGGCCTCGCCGTCATCCACCGCCTTGGTGCTCTCGGCGCGGCGTGGTCAATGTGGTCAACGAACGACTTCCATCGGAAGAGTACTAACGTGGAGAGGCTGACAGCTGGGTCCACGGTCGCAACAAGGAAGTGCCTCCTTATTACGCGGAAAATAACGATTCCTCCACCTGACAGCAGGGACCCACCAGACGGGCCACCGTATTTCGTGAAAAAAACATTTCCCCCTGACTGCTGGGACCCACCAGCTACATCTTCGCATGCAAGGAAGTGCGTCCACATTACGGGCAAAAAAATGATTCATCCCCTGACTGCTGGGACCCACCAGCTACATCTTCGCACGCAAGGAAGTGCCTGACAGTCAGGACCCACCTGGTCGAAGCGTATGTAGCGTTGTCATTCTGGTCGCGAGCGTGTACGTACATACGATCGGTCTATCTGCAGGCTGCAGCGATGAACCGTGGCCGTGTAAGGAACGGGCTGTGTCATAGTAGAGGTGCACATGTAGCGTGTACACGTACGTAGAATGGCCAAGGTGCAAGAAAGTAAATATGGCCACGTACGTACATACGGGCGGGGTCTCGAATGCCTACTCACGAATACGTACGGCCAGGGCTCCTGTACATGGCTGGGTCGGAACGAAGAAACGGAGTCATCGTCGTGTTCATGGGGAGGCAACGGAATGCGTCGTGTTCATCAGGAGGCAATGGAATATGTCGTGTTCATCAGGAGCCAACCGGCTTGGATGGAACAGCCGATTGAAACACGGCCTGGCGTACCGCAGAACGGAGGAAACGGCCTTGTGTTCGACCGGCCACGGTCAAAACGGGATCCTGTTCATCAGGAGGGGTCTGGCGTACCGCAAAACGGAGGAAACAGACTTCTCTTGGACCTCCTACAGTCAAAACTGGGTCCTGTTGATCGGGAGGGGTGTGGCGTACCGCAAAATGGAGGAAACGGACTTGTGTTGGAGTGCTAAGGTTTAAACGGGATTCCTGTTCATCGGGAGGGGTGTGGCGTACCGCAAAACGGGACTCCATGGGATACTGTTCATCTCCACCGTTGACCTCCTCCAGCCTCCACGGGCTACAGTTCATCCACCGCCGACCTCCTCCAGCCTCCACCTGCGACTGTTCATCCACGGGCTCCTGTTCATCTAGCCTCCACCGCTCCTCCACCGGCTACTGTTCAACCAGCCCATTCATGGGGTCCTGTTCAACCACCCCTCCATGGGCTACTATTCATCCAGCCCTCCACTGGCTACCGTTCAACCAGCCCTCCACGGGGTCCTGTTCATCCGGCCCTCCATGTGGTCCTGTTCATCCACCCCCAACCGACTTGATAGGGGTCCTGTTCATCCAGCGGCAACGGCCTCTACTACCACGGGGTCCTGTTCATCCAACGCCCCCGGGAACTGTTCATCCAAACCCCCAAAACCGCTCACTGTTCATCAAGAGGCAACATCGATCGGCTTCAGTTAGCAGCAGTAGCGAAGGAATCACTCGGGTTCAGTTAACAGCAAGGGATTGATTGCTCGGGTTCAGTAACGTAGCTAGTGCAATCGCTTGGGTTCAGTTAGAGCCCAACGCCTTGCTCGGGTTAGTTAGAGCCCAACGCCTTGCACACACGCGCGTACATGTACGAGAGAAACGTGCATCGCTCGGCCCCCGACCACCCACCGTAACCGGGAACTCCCTGATATTTTCCTCGCCCTCGCTTCTACCACGGTTTTTTTCGTCATGGACGCCCAAAGAATGTCATGCAGCCGCGTCTCCGGCCCGCCCAGGACGAAAAGCCCATTTTCTGTCATGATTTTTTGTCATAGAAGTAGGAGCCCACCACATCTATGATGATACCGGGTTTTGTCACAATTATCGTCATAGAAGTGTCATAAGCATGACAGAAAAAAATTGTTCGGCCCAAGATGTCACGGATGTGTCTTTTTTTTGTAGTGAAGACGGAGTCGAGGACGACGCCGCCTGGGGAGGCGGCGCTGGAGGAGGCGGAGCCATGGGAGACGGCGACGTCCAGTCCTGGCCGGATGATGATGAAGATGGCGAGGGGCAACGCCACCCCGAAGGCGCCGAGAGGGCGGGTGTTGGCTCTTCAACGGCGCAGCCGTCTAGCGGAGCGCCGGCTGACACACCCGACACGACTAAATATCGCGCCGAGGGGTTGTTCGGCAACATGCCTCCCAAGAAGGCCAAGCAGGCGGTCGTGACCAGGCGGCCGCCAACAAGGGGCCAACACGGAGGGCCCTGGAGGAGCGCCCAATGGTGTCCGGGTAATTGCATTCGTTGCACTGTCTTAATCGTTTTTCCCCTTTGCAAATTTCTCATCTTTGTTTGTTTTGCTGTGCAGGGCCGCCATCCCCACATCTCGGGCTCCATCTACTTCGCTGATCGCATCAGCAGGTGGCTCCGAGGAGGCCCGGTGTGTGGACCTGGCCGCCGCCCTCCGGGAGGCGACAATGAGGAATGCGCGGGATGCGCGGGAGCACGCCGTGGTACGGGCGGAGGCTGATGCCCAAGCCGCCGCATCAGCGCAGGCGGAGGCCCAAGCCGCGGCGTCGGTGCAGGCGGAGGCGGCCACCAAGGAGCAGGCGGAGGCCGAAGCCAAGGCCGCGGAGGACCCGGCTAGTGGCGGGATTGTAACGCCCCGGATCCGATGTGCCAGGTGTCTTCCAGTTATTCGCCATCGTTGCCATGTCATTTGCTTGCGTGTTGTACTTTGCCATGTCATCATCTGAATTTCATCTGCATGTCTTTCAAAACTTGCATCCGGTCCTTTTCCCCGTTGTCCGTTTCGTGATCCGACACTCTTCCTCGCGCCTGTCGCCCCTCTCAGACCATGTTTCGTGAGCGGGAGAAAAACGTTCTCAGAATGGGCCGAGATTTGCCGAGTGGCCATGGTATATCATCGGTAGACCGCCCATCAAATTTCGTTCCATTTGGAGGTCGTTTGATGCCCCAACGGTTAACCGCGTAGCCCGAAAACCCCCTTCTCTTTGTAGCCCAGCACCTCTTCACACAGCCCACCTAGCCAATTCAAACCCTATCCATGCTATTGGTCGTTCGATCACGATCGTGTGGGCGAAAACCGCACCTCATTTGGAATCTCCTAGCTCCCTCTACCTACATAGATGTGCCCCTCCCCGAAATTTCGCGCAGATGAAACCCTAGCCCCGCTCCTCCCCGCCGCCGGACATGTCCGCCTCCGCGTCGAACGCGTCCACCGCCGCCGCCACGTCGCTCCGGCCAATGAGAGGCCGCCATGTCGCCTTCCCCACCGCCTCAGCCAACCACCGCACGCCACCTCACCCGCGCCCCGCGCCCACTTCGCCCGCGGCCCGCCAGGCCCGCCGCCGGCCCCCGCGACCCGGTTCGAGTGAGCCGCGCCCGCGCCCGTCCCCTCCGCCTGCCGCCCGGGCGCCGCCGCCTGACTGGCCCTCCACCGCCGCGCTCCTCGCCGGAACCCCGTCGGCGCCTCCTCCGCCGCCCGGCCGCGCCTCGCTGCACCTCTCCCTCGCCGGCGCCCCGCTCCGCGCGCCCGACCCCGACGCCGCCCTGCGCGCCGCCTGGCTCCCGCGGCCGACCCCGCGGCCCGTCCGCCATCCCGCGCCCTGCGCCCTGTCTCCCGCCCGCAAGCTCCCTGCGGAGTCGCCCATGCCTCGTCGCCGCGCGCCGTCCCTCGCCGGGATCCGGCCGGATCCGGCGAGATCCGGTCCGGATCCGCCCTCCCCGGCCTCCTCCGGCGCCTTCCCCGAGCTCCGGCCGTCTTCCCCCTCAACTCCGGCGAGCTCTCCGACGAACCTCGGGATCCGCGCCCGGCTACCCTAGATCTGCGAGGTTGAATTTTCTCCAAGTCCCTGAGATTTTATCATTCTGGTGCCATGTTCATCATGCCATAACTTCATGTGTGCTGCTCCGATTTGTGCATATAATATATCAAAATGTTCATTGTGAGATGTTAGCCACTTTGTTCCATTGTTCCATGCTTGTTTGTGTTCATCTTGATGCCCTAATCATCGTTGCAAAAGTGCTAAATGATGTTATCTGCTGTCTGTTTACAAAACTTGCTGATTTGTTATTTTCGTTGCATTTTGTGTGTGCATCCTATGAGCATGAGCTTTACATGAGTCTTGTACTACATCATGACATCTTTATAGAGGTGCTTGTCTTATATTTTTGTGATCTATGTGGTGACTATCATAAGCATGCAAAGTAGCCTCCGTGATGTTGCTGATTTCTGTGACTTGGTCATTTCTGCCAAGTCTGTAGCTGTAGCATTGTGATGCCATGTAAACTTGCTGCTACCATGCGTTCTATGCATAATCTGGAGATGTTCACTAAGGGTGTTTTGTTATACATGTTATTCTCTATCCATCTATACCCTTGGTTGCATTTATAGCCTGCTGTAGCTTGTTGTTATCTTGCTCTCCAGTTGCTAAATAATGTTGCTGTCAGCCTGTTAACTTTAAGTTCAATATTGCCATGCGTTTTGCTAGTGATCCATGCAACCTATCACTATGCTCTTACCATTCTTAGCTTCATATTTATTCCATCTTATTGTTGGATGCCTTCACATGCCATGTAATGCTCTGTGGTGAGTTATTCAAGCTCACCAACATGCCTACTTATCGTTATTTCTGCCATGCTCTGTTTTTCTTCTATGTTTGAATCTGTTTATGAAACTTGCTATGTTCTATGCAATTAGTAGACTCATGCCATGCCTTTTTTTCTATGATATGTTCCTGTAGCACGTTGTTTGATAGCTCCAAACATTGCAACCTGATGTTATTTCTGTCTTGTCCAGTAATTTCTGCTAAGTCTGTGACTCTGTTATTATTTGCAATCTTGCCATGTCCTTTTGAGCATGTTCTAGTGGTTTCTGGAGATAGCTCAGTGTTCATGTTTTGTCATGCTTTACCTGTACATCTCGTTCATGCCTTTTGTTTTCATGTTGGGGGTGCTGTAGCTTATTATTTTGGTGCTTGCAAGATGGCACTTGACTTAACTAAAACGCATCAACCGCGTGTGTAACCGTGATGGTCTCTTTTCGGCGGAGTCCGGGAAGTGAACACGGTTTATGGGCTATGTTTGACGTAAGTAGGAGATTAGGATCACTTCTTGATCATTGCTAGTTTCACGACCGTTCCTTTGCTTCTCTTCTCGCTCTTATTTGCGTAAGTTAGCCACCATACTTGCTTAGTCGCTGCTGCAACCTCACCACTTATCCTTTCCATACCCATTAAGCTTTGCTAGTCTTGATACCCTTGATAATGGGATTGCTGAGTCCTCGTGGCTCACAGATCACTACAACAACAGTTGCAGGTACAGGTTATGCGATGATCATGACGCGAGAGCGATGTTTATTCGTGTTGGAGTTCTTCGTCTTCTTCGTCGATCAGGGGATAGGTTCCAGGTCGGCAGCCTGGGCTAGCAGGGTGGATGCCGTTTGAGCTTCTGTTTGTGTTTCATCCGTAGTCGGATGTTGATCTTATGTATGATGTATTGATGTATTCTTGCGGCATTTGTATGCCTTGTATGTATCCCCAACTATTATGTAATGTTGATGTAATGATATCCACCTTGCAAAAGCGTTTCAATATGCCGGTCTATCCTTGGTGGGACCTTCGAGTTCCTCGCGGATAGGGTCGCATATTGGGCGTGACAAGTTGGTATCAGAGCCTCGACCGACCATAGGAGCCCCCCCTTGATTGATCGTGTAGTTTGGCCGTTGTTGAGTCTAGAAGAAAACTATTTCTGAGTCTGGTTATATCGGAGAGTAGGAATTCTTTTTTCTCCTCAGCCCCTTCGTCGCTTTGGTGAGGAATCTTGACGTAGGTGTTTCGACTTACTTCTCTTCCCCTTCAAATTTTTCTTTAGGATCACGTGGTTAGCTTTTGTTTGTTGTCGATCCTCTTTTCAATCCGGCGCATTTCTCTTCGAGTGGTTTCGATCCTCGTCATCTTTGGCAAGACCAGTCCTCAGTGCTTTCTCAACCGACGTTGTTTCCCATCCGAAGTTGTCCTTGTTTTTCCCACCCGCCCACCCCTTTTTCTTCTCAGAGCTGGAGTCCGTGATCGAGTATCCATCCTACTCGTGCGAAGTCTTCGCATTTTTTCCTCAATGATTTCAACCGGCGTTTTCTCTTCAAAGCTATTCGTTGATTTTCCCTTCCAAGTTGCCGTTGTTTTCCCGCCCTCCCATCCCCTTTTATTCCCGGAGCCTGAGTCTCTTTAGAGCATCAATTTCATTCGTGCGGAGCCTCTCCAGTCTTTCCTCAGTTGTCTCAATCGGTGAATTCTCGCCTAATTAATCATTGTTCGTCTCATTTCTTTTTCCGATGGATCCAATTCAAGTTTTCGGTGTTGATCGTATTCTTTTCCTTGACCGAAGTGTTTTTCCCCTTGCTCGTTCCCCCTTTCGCCATTCTATTATCCCCGAGTGCTGAAGACATCTCAGAAGATTCGTGTTTGCATCCATTTAATTCGAGGTTATCACCTCATTCAAATATTTCAATCGTTCCGGTGCATCATTTCTCATTCAACAATCCTTTCCAACAGTGTTTCTTTTCAGTGGTCCCTAACCCACAGGTCTTTCCCCAGGATCTTACCTGACTCTTCTAATTTCTTGGAGCTATTCTCAAATCCTTTTCGAAGTTTGATATAAGTATGAATTTCATCAGTCAGACGCTTTTCCAAGATCAATTTCAAATTATTTTCATTGTTGGCTCAACCTCTTTGTTGAGGATATAACTATTAGAGTCACCCGCCCAGGAGGGGCCGGGTTACTCATAATGGTCATCACGCGAAGCCCGGCGCCAAGCTTGAAGACGGCGGGCCAAAGATGGGCTTAAGACCCGGAGATGGCTTAAGGCCCGTAGTTACAAACCACCGTTATGGTAAGACTTGTAGTGTAAGGCAAGAATAGTTAGGAGTCCGAGCCGGACACTGTTATGAGCCGGCCGGGACTCTGAGAGCCGCTGGGCGTCAACCTCTCTATATAAAGGGACGACCCGGCGGCGGTCTAGGGACAAGTAAGGTCAGATTGATAACCAGGCAGGGCGGTTTAGCTCCTGGTCGTCGAAACCTCAAGTAATACAACTTCAACTGGACGTAGGCTTTTACCTTCACCGTAAGGGGCCGAACCAGTATAACCCTCGTGTTCCTTGTCCCGTTTAACCCCATTAAGCTTCCTAGCTGCGATGGCTCCACGACTAAGTCCTAACTCAAGGACATCTGCCGTGACAATTCCACGACAGTTGGCGCCCACCGTGGGGCCAGCGCACGGTGGATTTGAGTTCTTGAAGGGCAGCTTCGAAGGGCTCAAGGGATACGCTGTGGGCCGGATGACCAAGAGTCATCGCGGCAAGCTCTACATTGACGATACGACCTGGGGCCCCGACGCCGGTTCAATCGAGTACGGGTACCGGGTCCCCTTCGGTGGAATCCACGTCTTCATTGGCAAGATTGGTGAGTCAGGCCCTGAGCCGGAGCTCTGCACCGATCTCATCGAGACGGCTCAGCGTGCACGGCCCGCCCGGGCTCTACCTACCTTGAAGCATGCTTTCATGGGGTGTGTCCATGGAGGGCTCTCTGAAGGATCTGGATCTGGTGATGAGACGGCCGGCGGCTCTGACGGCGAATCGGCTACGGATGAGTCAAACTCGTTATATCAACTCCAGGATGGCAGACACGGGGGCTGTTCCGACGGCGACAGTATTCCGGACCCTTTTGAACCGCCGAGCCGGGTTGGAATCTTCATGGCCGGTGCACAGCCTGTTCAAAACCCTGCCGCCGGGTCAGGAAACCCGGTGCCCTCGCCAGCTCAGGTGCTGATGGATCTCACGGACAAGATGACGGCCCTGTTGACCGCTACGGTTGACCTGGCGGATCAGGCTCAGCATGACGCGGAGGTGGCACAGTTAAAGTTAGATCTAGTAAAAGCCAAGGAGGATCTGGCGGCGGAAGGGATCAGGATGGCTGCAGAGAGGGCGGCTCTCGACGCCCAGACTGAGCTGATTCAGGCACAATCTTTCCATCTCACGATGGATCAAAACGCGTCCAATGAGGTCATGAGAAGGAGGCACCACAAGACCCAATCTCGACTCCCTCCGGTTTACGATCCTCGGAACCTCTTCAACACGCCTGGTGCAGGGCCTAGTAACCCGCCAGAGATCATAGCACCCGGGACTGGAACACCAATTCAACCCCAAGTGATGGGGCCTCCCCGGGTGAACCCTGCCCTGCCTCAGTACGTGCCAATACCACCGGGTCATTATGCCAACCCACTGGAAAACATGGTCGCCGCGGCGGCACGGCTGGCGGCTCTCCCAATTGATGGCGATTCTCCAACGGCGGTTGAAACCCGCCGGGTTTGGGAGCTCCTTCAGACAGCCCTGGCGCAGCAAGAGGCGTACCCTTACAGCCGGGACATGATTCATTCAACCCCTCGTCCAGGCCGGAGTCCGAGTTATAGCAGACACATAGCCTCAGCGACCCGCTCAAGTAATGTCCGACGCCATAACCTGCCTCCTGGCCACGGCCCGGCTCATAATGGAGCTCTTCATGCGGTAGACCACGACCGAGCACGGCAAGAGGCGGTGCAGATGCCTCAGTTGACGTCTTACCAACCACCCCTGGCTTACCCAATGGCTTCCATCGACGTGGGTATACCTACGAGGACCGGAGGTGTCCCTTGTCTGGTTCCGGCTCTTCGCAATGAACGCCTACCCAAGGACTTCAAAGGGCCTAGGAAGGTGCCTAACTACACAGCTGATCTACAACCCGGAGCCTAGATCGAGAGTTATAAGATGGCCATGGAGTTGCTGGAGGTTAGCGAAGCGGCGATGGCCAAGTACTTCACCATGATGTTAGATGGGACCGCTCGCACTTGGCTGAAAGGGCTGCCACCCAATTCTATCGGGTCTTGGGCGGAGCTGAAAGCCCGGTTCATCCAAAACTTCAAAGATACCTGTAGGCAGTCTATGTCAATTGTGGATTTGACTAACTGTAAATAGCAGGAGGGTGAGTCTACGACGCGTTGGGTTCGCCGGGTCAAAGAGATAATACATTCATCTGATAAGATGGAAGCCGGTTCCGCAGTCTTAATGTTGGACCAGAATTGTCGTTTCTTGCCCCTGAAGATGAAACTCGGGAAGCTCAAGCGTGATTGCAATGATATGGGTACGCTGATGGCGGCTCTCGTCAAGTATGCCGACTCTGATAGTACCAAGGACCCCGCGTCGGATGATGTAAGGACAGGGAAGGGAAGGAAGAACGGCAATGGCAAGGGTCCTCAGCATAACCCGGCGAACCAAGGAGGTGGCAAGCGTAAGGCCGACGACAGCCTAGAGTTTGTGGCCAACGCCAGCTCACAGGGTAACAACCAGCGACGCAAGGGGAGGCCACCTCCCCGAGCCGGCGGGTCAGGCCCGACCCTTGAGCAGTTGTTGAATGAGCCTTATCCAAGGCATGGCTCTAGGGAAAAGCCAGCTACTCATCTATGGAAAGATTGCACAATCATGAAGGCCTTTAAGAATTTCAATGCCTTTAATGGCAACAATGGCTCGGGCGGCGGCTCAGGCGCTGGCGGTTTTCATGGCCCGGGCGGCGGTTCGAATTCTAATCCTCAGAATGGTCAGGGGGGCTTTAATCAGCAGTTCGGCCAGGGTCATCAACAGCAGCAGGGGGGTTACCAGACCAATCCAAAGCAGCTCAATGGTGGACAGTATCATGTGTTTACCACCAGTCTGTGTAAGCGAGATCAGAAGCTTCATAAGAGGGCTGTGAATGCTGTTGAGCCGGCGGTTCCACGCTATTTAAGATGGTCTGAGCAGCCTATTGTGTGGAGTAGGGAGGATCACCCTCCCCGGGTTGATAATCTGGGTCACCTGGCCCTGGTGGTGGCCCCTCAGGTGGGAGGATATAAATTCACTAAGGTGCTCATGGATGGGGGCAGCAGCATCAACATCCTCTATTATGAGACTTTCCGTCGTATGGGATTGATTGATAAGAATCTCAGCCAGTCCAATACTGTTTTCCATGGCGTGGTGCCTGGTAAGTCGGCATATCCAGTGGGCAAGATTGAGCTGGAAGTGGCTTTTGGAGATGAGTACAACTACAGGGTGGAAAAATTAACCTTTGAGGTGGTTAAGATAAGAAGTCCGTATCATGCTATATTTGGGCGGCCGGCTTACGCTAAGTTCATGGCGCAGCCGTGTTACGTGTATTTGCAGCTCAAGATGCCGGGTCACAATGGGACCATTACGGTTCATGGCAGCCGGAAGGTGGCCTTGGAGTGTGAGGAAGGCGATGCGGCCTATGCAGAATCTGTTTGTGCAACAGAGGAGTTGAAGTTTTACAAGGACAATGTTGACCCAACAGATATGACCTCTCTGAAAAAGCCGACTACGGAAAATGAGCCGGCAATGAAATTTAAGTCAGCTGATGAGACTAAACTTGTTGATTTCGTTCCAGGTGATTCATCTCAGCAGTTTAGCATTAGTGCCAATCTGGATCCAAAATAGGAAAGCGCGCTCATCGAGTTCATCCGTGAGAATAGGGACATTTTTGCATGGAAACCTTCTGACATGCCAGGTGTACCTAGAGAACTCGCTGAGCACACACTCAATGTTGATCCGAAATTCAAGCCGGTCAGGCAATTCCTTCGGCGGTTTAATGAGGAAAGGCGGAAAGCCATTGGAGAAGAGGTGGCCCGGCTCTTGGCGGCCGGTTTTATTGTTGAAGTCTTTCACCCAGAGTGGTTAGCTAACCCGGTGCTCGTGCTCAAGAAGAACGGCACCTGGCGGATGTGTGTGGACTACACGGACTTAAACAAGGCATGTCCGGCTGATCCTTTTGCCCTCCCCCGTATTGATCAAATCATTGATGCTACGGCGGGTTGTGAGCGCTTAAGTTTCTTGGATGCTTATTCTGGATACCATCAGATTAAAATGGCAGTTAAAGACCAGGAGAAAACAGCATTCATCACTCCCTTCGGAGCCTTCTGTTATGTGTCTATGCCTTTTGGGCTCAAGAGTGCACAGGCGACTTACCAGCGTTGCGTACATAACTGTCTTCATAACCAGATTGGGCGCAATGTTCATGCCTATGTGGATGATATTGTGGTTAAGTCCAGAGAGAAGGAAACCTTGATAGACGATCTGAGAGAAACCTTTGATAATCTCCGGTTCTACAAGATGATGCTTAACCCGGCCAAGTGTGTTTTTGGTGTTCCTGCAGGCAAGCTCTTGGGTTTCTTGTTTCTCATAGAGGCATTGAAGCTAACCCGGAGAAGATCAAGGCGATCACCTCTCTGGCTAAGCCGGCATGTATAAATGACGTCCAGCGCCTGGCGGGTCGTATCGCTGCTTTGAGCCGGTTTATAAGCCGTTTGGGTGAAAAGGCCATGCCACTGTACCAGTTGATGAAGAAAACTGATGACTTTATTTGGAATGATGCTGCTAATGCTGCTTTTGAGGATTTGAAGAGACAGCTGGCCGAGCCCCCAGTCCTTGCTGCTCCGGTTGATAAGGAGCCCTTATTACTGTATGTAGCTGCTAACACACGAGCCGTCAGCGTGGCTGTGGTGGTGGAACGCAAGGAAGAGGGTAAAGAGTATCCGGTTCAGCGGCCGGTTTACTACGTTAGCGAAGTGCTCATAGAGTCCAAACAGCGGTATCCACATTGGCAGAAGCTTGTTTATGGTATATTCATGGCAAGCCGGAAGCTTAAGCACTATTTTCAGAGTCACCCTATCACTGTGGTTAGTTCTGCCCCCCTTGGAGATATCATCCAAAACAGAGAGGCCACAGGGAGAGTGGCTAAGTGGGCTATAGAACTTGGGCCTCATGGTCTAAAATACGTGCCACGCACTGCTGTTAAATCTCAAGCTTTGGTAGATTTTATCAACGATTGGACAGAGCTACAGGTGCCTGAAGAAAAGCCGGATAATACATATTGGACTATTCACTTTGATGGGTCTAGGCAATTGGAGGGCTCGGGGGCTGGAGTTGTATTGGCTTCCCCTAAATGTGACAAGTTTCATTATGTGCTACGGTTGATATTTCCTTGTACTAACAATGCGGCTGAGTACGAGGCCTTGCTCCATGGTCTTCGGATGGCTAAGGAGATGAGCTTGAGCCGGGTAAGATGCTTCGGTGACTCAGACTTAGTGGCTCAACAAGTATCAGGCAAGTGGGACTCCAAGGACCCTCTCATGGCGGCTTATCGCCGTGAAGTTGATGCCATTGCTGGACACTTTCAAGGTTACCAAGTAGAGCACATTGATCGCAGGAGGAACGAGGCGGCTTATGCATTAAGCCGGCTGGGCTCTCAACGAAAACCGGTGCCGCGTAATACTTTCTTGGACATCCTGCATAACCCTTCTGTTAAGGTACCTACAGAAGAAGACTTGGCTATCCCTGACCCGGAGGCACAGTTGGTGGCGGCTCTCCACATCACCCCGGACTGGACAGTGCCCTACTTGGCTTACATGACCCGGGGAGATTTGCCTGAGGACGAAACTTTGGCCAGACAAATAACCCGGCGATCTAAGTCAATGGTCATTATTAATGGGGAGCTGCATCGTCGCAATGTTACTGGAACGTTCCAGTGTTGTGTTTCCCCTGAGGAGGGTCAAGAAATCTTACGTGAGATTCACGAAGGGGATTGTGACCATCATGCCGGCTCAAAATCCCTTGTGGCCAAGGCTTTTCGTCATGGTTTCTACTGGCTGACAGCTCATGCTGATGCGGAGGACTGGGTCAGTAAATGTGATGGTTGTCAAAGGTTCTCATGATGGGCTCATGTGCCGGCTCAAGAGCTCAGGATGATTCCAATTACTTGGCCATTTGCGGTCTGGGGGCTTGATATGGTTGGACCTTTTAAAAGATCCAAAGATAAGAAGACCCACCTCTTGGTGGCAGTTGACAAATTCACAAAGTGGGTTGAGGCAGAGCCCGTTAGCAAGTGTGATGCAGCCATGGCGGTTCAGTTCATGAAAAGGGTGATATTTCGTTTTGGTTTTCCACACAGCATTATCACTGACAATGGGACCAATCTGTCTAAAGGCGCCATGGAGGAGTTTTGTCAACGAGAGCATATTCGACTTGATGTTTCATCAGTGGCTCACCCTCAATCCAATGGTCAAGCTGAGAGAGCTAATCAGGAGATTTTGAAGGGTATCAAGCCCCGGCTTTTGGTCCCTTTGCAACGGACGCCGGGTTGTTGGGTGGAGGAGTTACCCTCCGTGTTATGGAGCATCAACACTACTCCTAACAGATCTACGGGTTACACGCCTTTCTTCCTGGTTTACGGAGCGGAAGTAGTCCTCCCTAGCGACATCCGTCATGACTCACCTCGAGTGGCGGCTTATGTTGAGACGGATAATGAGCAGGCGCGCCAAGATGCTCTTGACTTGTTGGACGAGCAGCGTGATGTGGCAGCGGCTCGTTCGGCGATTTACCAACAAGACCTACGCCCTTATCACAACCGCCGGGTTAAGTCCCGGGTCTTCCAGGAAGGTGATCTGGTGCTCCGGCTCATCCAAGATCAAACAGATGCGCACAAGTTATCCCCGCCTTGGGAAGGGCCCTTTGTGGTCAGCAAGAATTTGCACAACGGGTCATACTACCTCATCGACATTCGGGAGCACAAAGATTCACACAAGTCGGAGGAAGAGACCCGTCAGCCGTGGAATATAGCTCAGCTTCGGCCTTATTACACTTGAGCCACCTGCTCTCATAATGTACATATTTCTATAGCCATGTATATATTATGATAAGCAATAAAGCAGGACCCCTGTCCTTTTCTCCTCCAAAGGTAAATGTGTTATTTCCATTACAAGATCACATGGTAACTTGTAGGTGGATCCGGCTTATGATCGTATTCGAATCTTGCCGTTAAACAATATAATCACCTGGGGGCTTCCTGTTCAAACATAGGTCGTATTCGAACCAAAGAGAACTAGCTGGCGATACCCACTTGATTGGCACCCTGCCGAGCTCATCGGGGAGTTTCCTTGATCATATTTGAATCATAACTTAACCCCCTTTGGGAACCGACGTGGATCGTATTCGAATCAGCGTCGTTAAACAACTTTTAAGGTCATTTGGGGGCTTCCTGTTCAAACATGGGTCGTATTCGAACCAAAGAGAACATAGCTGTCAGTACCCTCTTGATCGGCATCGCCAAACCCACTGGGGGCTATATGATCGCATTCGAATCTTAGCTTAACCCCTTTGGGACGGGTCTCTGGTCGTATTCGAACCGGAAGCCCCTAAGTTTTGATTTTCTGATCTGCAACAAGTTCTTCTGGTTGTATCAATAGTGTGCACGGTGATTCTTACTCCGCCGACTTAACTTTGATTCACAGTGTTAGTCACACACAATAAGCATTATCAAAACTGGTAAACCGGAATTGAGGTACCAACCTTATTATCCGGGTTACATAAACCGGAGGTATACTTGAAGGCCTGTAAGTATGCTATTATGGTTACATCAAGGATATAATTGAGGACCAGTCTTTGGTGGCCTGGATTCATATTCCGGGTCATATGTATAAGATTTATGATTCTCAGTGCGGTAAGCCGCCTAGAGACTTGTGACTTGTTTTCTATGCAGGATGGTTCAAGACAGCTATTCGAGCTTAAGGAAATAAGTGATCAGTTATGACCCGGAGGAATATAAGGAAGCAGCTTCAATGGAGTTAAGCATTCAACATGTGCATGATGGCACGACAAAGTTAAAATGTTGGTCCTACTCTATTACAAGACTCCCCGAGTCCAAAAGGTGAGGCATTTTTTAACAAGCATAACCATGGGCCGCCTAAAGAGTCAAGATGCTTGCTGGGTCGAAGCTTCCGGCTCATCCCTCTCCACTCCTCCGGCTGTTCCTATGAACTGGAAAGTTGACGATTTCCAGTCAATGCCGCTCAAAGCTTCAAATTGAGCCTCCTCGTCAATTAACCCGGCCGGGTCAACTTCCGGGGCGAAGGTATGCTTACGAGTCGGAGGGATCAAGCTGATTGCTTCGTAGCATGGAGTGGGGATCCTCTGATTCTCCGAGTCATAACCCGGCTGATACTTGGTGAGGTCGGTGTCATTCCCAATTAAGTAGCCACCGGGCGCACACTCTTCACACAATCAGCAAAATCTTTTTGGTCAAAGGGAGTGCCGTCTTCCTTCAGACTGGGATATCCAAGCGCGATCTCTGCCGGGTCTAGCTCCGGGAGGAAAGCCTTGGCCCGGCTCAGAGCAGCTATGGCTCCGGCTCTTGCAGAGGCCCGTCGCAGCTCTTGGAAACGCTGAGGAAGAACGGCCAGCCGGCGAAGTACGTCCGCCAGGTGAGTCGGAACCTCATTGGACAGGGCCACAACGGCCAAGGCGCGCTGTGAACCGGTGTAGAGTTGTTCCACCAAAGTGTACACGGCCTTCAGCTTGGTCAACACATTTTGGTTGAGGTTGGCGCTTCTGGGACCTGTTTTACAACGTCAGGTAAGCGCTAGCAATGATGGGAATTATGAGACATAGAGAATGTAAACTTGTTGAAAGTCTGCAGAATGACTTGCCGAAGATTGCGGCGACCATCTGTGACACATGGCGCTTTAAGTCGGAGAGTTCGGGGGTTCTCTCCGTCAGAGCCGCTTCCGCCTGTTCGGCCCGGCTGACCAGAGCAGCCTTCTCTTCGGCCCATGTCTTCCTTTTAGCTTCAAACTTCTTCTTCAGCTTCTCTTGTGCAGCAACACTGAATTCGAATTTGGCGTTGGCCTTCCGGGTCTCAGTTTTCTGAGTCTTCAGGTGGTTCTTCAGCTCAGAGAGTTAAGCTTCAAATTTTTTGCCAGCAGCCTATACAAATTCCGGGTTATAGTATGAGTGGTTGTTATGCAATCTTAAAGTCCCAAGCACTTTCCAAGCAAAGACACTTGGCACTTGGGGGCTAATGTATGCTGAAAAGTTCTATCTACAAATTGCCAGTTCATGAAAGTAAGCCGGAAGTTAAGTCTACAACATATTCTATCATAAGTAGTAGACTTGGGGGCTAAGTATGGTAAAGATGACTATGCAGTAAGCAAGAGAGTGGTACCTCAGACTTCCGCTGTATCTGCTTCACCATGTCAATCTCCAGGTCCCGGCTGTTGTGCACCTGATTGACATAGCCGGAGATGATCTCTCCAATGCTCAAGTTAGCATAGTTGGTGATATCCAGCTTGGCCCTGCGGCGCTCTAGCAACTCTTCCTTGGCAGAGCACTTAGCCAGCGCAGTGGGTCTCCCCGGCTCGACAAACTCCGTCCGGGTGATTACCACGTCCGGGTCATCGGCCGGCTGAGCCGGGCTGGAGGTCTCCGGGTTAGCAGAAGTCTCTGTGATTGGCTCGTCAGTTAGAGCGGTGGCTTCAGGAGCAGAGGCAGCGGGCGGCTCTTGAGCTGAAGCCTCCGGTTCAGTCAGGACCGGCTCTTCGACCGGCTTATTCTTCTTCGCTCTCTTACTGAGCTTTGCTTGAGCACTGAAAGGACAAAAGGTTAGTACAAAAGCATGAGTAAGATAAGTACAACATAAGATGATCATCATTACCCGGGCGCGGTCTTGAAAGCTGGCAGGGTAGATTGCATAGAATCACCAGAGGAAGGTGAAGTTTCCTGATAATTGGAATCAGACGAATTGAGCGGTTGACGAGTGACACCCGCTAAAGGATGACAAGGGTATAAGTTGGAGATAACCTCAGTCCGGCGCTTTCTTGATGCCTCGGGTAAGCCGGGGGAGAGGTCTGCATCCTTGCTGGCCCGGGTTTGCCTCCGGCTCTCATGAATCTGTTGCTTCAAAAGAAATTGAGGATCTTGATAAGCTAAAGGATGCGAAAAGCTTACTTTCCGGGTTACTCTTCGGACTTTCAGCCTTGGCAAGGGGTCTGAGTCGGAGGAAAGTATAGTTACCTCTTCAGTTACCGGGTTACTCGCTCCGGTGTCATCCTGTGGATAATCAAGTTAATAAGGTGGTCAAAAACAGATGAAAAGCGGAAACAAAAGAAGAGTCTAAGGAATTAAGGATTACCTCTGACTCGGAGCTATCATCCAGCTGAAGCAGCTCTGAGGCGGTAGGCTTGCTTCCCTTTTTCCAGGGAGCGGCACTCCTGGCGGCTTTCTTAGCCTTTTTGGCTTTTTAGCCGCCTCATGGTCATACTTGACCTTCCAGAACTTATCATCAGCCTGAAAAATACAATGAAGACTTCTTAAGGTTCAGATGAAAACTATCTAAGGAGAAAATAAGGTGTTCAGATCAGTGGCATACCGCTGGGGCCGGGTTAGTCTTGCAGAAGGGGCTTAAGCCGGTCCTCCCGCAGTCTGTCAAGCTCTCATTCAAGAGGGACTTGGTCATGTCATCAACAACGTCTTCAGGTAGATCGTTGCGGCTGTGTCGCAAAGGGTCATCTTTCCGGCCCGTGTAGTCACACATTAAGCCGGGGCGGTGGCTTAAGGGGATCACCCGCCAAGAGATCCAGACCCGGACCAGATCAATGCCGTTGAGGCCATTTCCCAGGAGAGCCTTAATTTTGTTGATGGTGGGGATCAGAGGTTGACGCTCGGCTTGAGTTAGCTTATCCGGCAGGGAGTGACTTGGCTCCAGACGGGGGGCACGAAAGCCGGGCAGAGGGCTCTCGTCAGCCGGTGAAGTATCCTGGCAGTAGAACCATGTCTGGTTCCAGTCCTTTGGATGGCTGGGCGGCTCAGTGTAAGGAAAGAGGCAGTCCCTACGACGTTGAATGGAGATTCCACCAAGTTCCAGGCTCGGCCCGTTGGCGCACTCGTTCTGGCGGTTCAGATAAAATAGCTCTCTAAAGAGTAGCAGGCTGGGCTCTTCTCCAAGATAGACTTCGCAGAATACTTGAAAGTTGCAAATATTTGACACGGAATTGGGTCCTATGTCTTGCGGCCGCAGATCAAAGAAATTCAGCACATCTCTAAAGAATTTTGAGCCGAGCGGTGCGAAGCCCCGACTCATGTGATCAGCAAATATCACCACCTCACCATCCCTTGGTTGCGGTCTCTCCTCCGACGGGTCAGGAGCACGATAAGACATGATTTCCTTCTTGGGCAAGTAACCCGTCTTTACGAAATCAGCTAGAGTGTCGTCGGTGACATTGGATCTCATCCAGTTGCACGTGATGGGTGCCTTGGGAGCTTTGGGAGGCATTGTGAAAGATGAAGCCTATGACAAAAGGAAAATGTCCGGTTCAATTATAAGCCGACAGATGTCTACAGTTCAATACTCAAATGGCGGCTTATGAAGGGGCCTAATGACATATGGCTAAGTGCATCGGGTTATATAAGCCGCTGAGGGCATCGTGAGTAATTCAAATTTTCTACAACTTTATCATAAATGAGCCGGAAATTTTACAGCGCGTGGTTTCTTTTAAGCTGGAAACGTGAGCCGCCATAACTAAACAGATGCCATTTTTGAATAAGTGTGGCGCAAACAAGTTTCACAGATCGCAGTAATTGTTTTGGATCAAAACGGTCGGCTAAAAAGAAAATTTTCTAGACCTAGAACTGACGCAGAAGAAGTTCATGGATTCAGAACGAGATCTTATTGCAGACAAAGGGGATCTATTATCATAAAAACGGATGCGCAACAACTACCGCAGGAGCTCTGTACTATTCTTGGATCAAACATGGCTATAGTGGAGGAACTACAGAGAGTTCGAGGAGAACAGTGAAGAACAGAGGAAGAACAGTGGAACCCTAATGCGGATCTACGGTGGAGAGGTGCAGGGACTTACAGGTACGGAGTTACGGCGGGGGTTCGTCGTGTTTCTCTGGTCACGTCAGGTTGATGCAGCGGCCTGAGTTGGTGAAGATGAGGAAACCCGCGGCGGCGGCGGCGGAGCTCGGGCGGCAGCACAGTGGCGAGAGGAGGAAGAAGATGGAGGCGACGAGTGACTGGAGGCTCATGGGCCGGGCTATTTATAAGGTGAAGCTCGTAAGTGGGCGCGAGAAATGAGGAGGTCACGGCGTGATTATCTCGCCCCAGAGGCGCCTCGATTTTCGGGATGACCATTAAAGATAAGATCCGTTGGGATTTAATGGAATAAAGAAATTAACTTAATGGAAGATGACGTCATGGCGGGTTATCAGGAATCCACAAGATGACGTCACGGCGGGTTAAAACCTTCGCACAGATGTAAGCCGGAAAATTTTCTTTCAAGGGGATTGAAGATTGACATGAACCGGTTCAAATCAATCTGGGGCCTAATGTTGAGGATATAACTATTAGAGTCACCCGCCCAGGAGGGGCCGGGTTACTCATAATGGTCATCACGCGAAGCCCGGCGCCAAGCTTGAAGACGGCGGGCCAAAGATGGGCTTAAGACCCGGAGATGGCTTAAGGCCCGTAGTTACAAACCACCGTTATGGTAAGACTTGTAGTGTACGGCAAGAATAGTTAGGAGTCCGAGCCGGACACTGTTATGAGCCGGCCGGGACTCTGAGAGCCGCTGGGCGTCAACCTCTCTATATAAAGGGACGACCCGGCGGCGGTCTAGGGACAAGTAAGGTCAGATTGATAACCAGGCAGGGCGGTTTAGCTCCTGGTCGTCGAAACCTCAAGTAATACAACCTCAACTGGACGTAGGCTTTTACCTTCACCGTAAGGGGCCGAACCAGTATAACCCTCGTGTTCCTTGTCCCGTTTAACCCCTTTAAGCTTCCTAGCTGCGATGGCTCCACGACTAAGTCCTAGCTCAAGGACATCTGCCGTGACAATTCCACGACACTCTTCGCTTTTCATTCTCCCGGAGTATCTCAACAATTTTGGTGTTCTTTCTCGTCGTCATTCTCAACATTTGAAGACTGAAGTAGAATTTTCCCTGCATCTTGTCCGTTCTCCCGGAAAATCGCGGTGCTAGCTCGATGGTTATCCTATCAAATTGTTTCTAGTCGTGCAATTCTTTTCATCCATCCGGAGTATTTCAGGAGCTGTTTTCTCTCTCGATCATCTGAAGGCCATCTTTTCAGATGATTTCTTCGTCCTAAGTTTTCAAATCCGTACTCCGATTATTCTATATTCTTGCCTTTTCGTTCGTCTCCATATTCTTCCGGTGCTTTGCTCTTTAATCAATTTGCGATCTCTTCGTTCTCTTGTCTCTAGATTCCCTCAAGCATCTTCGTTCGTTTTCTAATTCTTTCCGGTGATTCATTCTCTTTTCGTCATTCGTTTCAATTCCTGCGGTGGCTCGTTCAAGATTCTTTCTGTTCTTATCATATCAATTCATTCGTTCTTTCCAGCCCTACCGGTTGTTCACGAAGACTTTCTCAAGTTTTGTGCTATATCCCCCCTTAATATTTTCCAACGCGAATAAGTGGTATGCAAATCCATGGTATATCATCAATTTAATTGGTGGAGGATAAGCATAACGTAATCCTTATTCTTCTTTCTTCAAGTGGTTTTATCTCTTCTTTTCGGAGATTGTTCATCTTATCACATTCTCGGTTCAAAGTGTTTTCATCTTTTCTTTTCCGGAGTTCCAAGCCTTCTCGCTTGTCTCGTCGCGAAGCTCCGTCCAAATCACCACAAGTTTTTAACCTTATCCCTTTCATCCTTCAATTTTATCTCGTCATCCTTCTGTTACCGGAGTTCTTCCTGGTGGTTCGTAAGGATTTAATTCATTCTTCAAGTGTTCATCAAGATTCTTTTGGAGGAGCTCAAGTATCTTTTCTTCTTGCATCTCGAAGTGCAATTAATTCTCTGTATTCTTTTGAAGTGGAGTTTTGCATTTCTTCGTTCTCCTCAGCTATTCAATCTTTTTCGATTGTGGTCGGTTATCACCTCATAATTTTGAGATGTTATCCATAAGACCACAACAAGCTTATTCTTTTGTTGTTGAACTTCCAACAACTCCGTTCAATGTTTCCTTCTAAGCATGCTCTCTATTTCATTCATGGTAGAAGTTGTCATGTTCTTCCCCGTTCTTCTCATTCCACTCTTTCAAGTCTTTCGGAGGTTTTGTGTTGTTCCTCAAGTCAAGTATCGTTCCATTTCTCAAGTTCATGTTCTATTCTTTCCTTGTTCAGCCGGAGTGCTGCATAAATTCTTTCGTTATTATTCCTTTTCTATCTTGTCCTAACCGGAGTGGTTTCAAATTCAGACTTATTCCTTGAGCTTTTGCTTCTTGTCTCATTCAACATCCCTCTTTCCTACTCGAGTGTTCTTAACTTTGTTCATCCTCACTGTTTTGTTCTTATTTCACCTCATCCCTTTCCCCTTCCGTCTTGTTCCTAAGATCTCGGGACGAGATCTTTTGTTAGTGGAGGAGTGTTGTAACGCCCCGGATCCGATGCGCCAGGAATCTTCCAGTTATTCGCCATCGTTGCCATGTCATTTGCTTGCGTGTTGCACTTTGCCATGTCATCATCTGCATTTCATCTGCATGTCTTTCAAAACTTGCATCCGGTCCTTTTCCCCATTTTCCGTTTCGTGATCCGACACTCTTCCTCACGCCCGTCGCCCCTCTCAGACCTTGTTTCATGAGCGGGAGAAAAGCGTTCTCGGAATGGGCCGAGATTTTCCGAGTGGCCTTGGTATATCATCGGTAGACCGCCCGTCAAATTTCGTTCCATTTGGAGGTCGTTTGATGCCCCAACGGTTAACCGCGTAGCCCGAAAACCCCCTTCTCTTTGCAGCCCAGCACCTCTTCACACAGCCCACCTACCCCATTCAAACCCCATCCATGCTCTCGGTCGTTCGATCACGATCGTGTGGGCGAAAACCGCACCTCATTTGGACTCTCCTAGCTCCCTCTACCTACATATATGTGCCCCTCCCCGAAATTTCGCGCAGATGAAACCCTAGCCCCGCTCCTCCCCGCCGCTGGACATGTCCGCCTCCGCGTCAGACGCGTCCACCGCCGCCGCCACATCGCTCCGGCCAATGAGAGGCCGCCACGTCGCCTTCCCCGCCGCCTCAGCCAACCACCGCACGCCACCTCACCCGCGCCCCGCGCCCACTTCGCCCGCGGCCCGGTTCCCATGAGCCGCGCCCGCGCCCATCCCCGCCGCCTGCCGCCGGGGTGCCGCCGCCTGCCGCCGGGGTGCCGCCACCCAACTGGCCCTCCGCCGCCGCGCTCCTCGCCGGAACCCCGTCGGCGCCTCCTCCGCCGCCCGGCCGCGCCTCGCCGCACCTCTCCCTCGCCGGCGCTCCGCTCCGCGCGCCCGACCCCACCGCCCACCTGGGTGCCGCCCAGCTCCCGCCGCCGGCCCCGCGGCCCGTCCACCGTCCCGCGCCCTGCGCCTTGTCTCCCGCCGGCAAGCTCCCCGTCGGAGTCGCCCGCGCCTCGCCGCCGCGCGCCGTCCCTCGCCGGGATCCGGCGAGATCCGGTCCGTATCCGCCCTCCCCGGCCTCCTCCGGCGCCTTCCCCGAGCTCTGGCCGTCTTCCCCCTCAACTCCGGCGATCTCTCCGACGAACCTCGGAATCCGCGCCGGCAACCCTAAATCTGCGAGGTTGAATTTTCTCCAAGTCCCTGAGATTTTATCATTCAGGTGCCATGTTCATTATACCATAACTTCATGTTTACTGCTCCGATTTGTGCATATAATATATCAAAATGTTCATTGTGAGATGTTATTCACTTTGTTCCATTGTTCCATGCTTGTTTGAGTTTATCTTGATGCCCTAATCATCGTTGCAAGAGTGCTATATGATGTTATCTGCTGTCTGTTTACAGAACTTGCTGATTTGTTATTTTCGTTGCATTTTCTTTGTGCATCCTATGAGCATGAGCTCTACATGAGTCTTATACTAAATCATGCCATCCTTACACAGGTGCTTGTCTTATATTTTTGTGATCTATGTGGTGACTAGCACAAGCATGCAAATTAGCCTCCGTGATGTTGCTGATTTCTGTGACTTAGTCATTTCTGTTAAGTCTGTAGCTGTAGCATTGTGATGCCATGTAAACTTGCTGCTATCATGAGTTCTATGCATAATCTGGAGATGTTCACTATGGGTGTTTTGTTATACATGTTATGCTCTATCCATCCATACCCTTGGTTGCATTTATAGCCTGTTGTATCTCGTTGTTATCTTGCTCTCAATTTGCTAAATAATTTTGCTCTCAGCCTGTTAACTTTAAGTTTAATATTGCCATGTGTTTTGCTACTGATCCATGCACCCTATGACTATGCTCTTGCCATTCTTAGCTTCATATTTATGCCATCTTACTGTTGCATTCCTTCACATGCCATATAATTCTCTGTGGTGAGTGATTCAAGCTCAACAACATGCCTACTTATCGTTATTTCTGCCATGCTCTGTTTTTCTTCCAAGTCTGAATCTGTTTATGAAACTTGCTATGTTTACATGGGTACCATCATATCTTCTGTGCCTTTTTGGCTCGTGATCAGTAAGGGACTTTTGTTTTATGTAATTATTAGACTCAAGCCATGCCTTTGTTTTCTAGGATATGTTCCTGTAGCATGTTGTTTGGTAGCTCCAAACATTGCAACCTGATGTTATTTCTGTCTTGTCCAGTAATTTTTGCTAAGTCTGTGACTGTTATTATTTGCAATCTTTCCATGTCCTTTTGAGCATGTTCTAGTGGTTTCTGGAGATAGCTCAGTGTTCATGTTTTATAATGCTTTACCAGTACATCTCGTCCATGCCTTTTGTTTTCATGCTGGGGTGCCGTAGCATATTGTTTTGGTGCTTGCAAGATGCCTAGTTGCTGTTTTAGACAGATTGTTGTTATATCTTGTTTGGAGTGTATGTGTTGCACCGTTGCTCCGTTTGGGGTGTGCTTTATATGTAACTTGCTTAGAACTGCATGTAGTTCCATATTATCTTGTTGCATCCTTGTTTTGAGGTGTTTTCTTGATGTTTGAATGCATTTTGCATCAATGCCATGTTTAACTTGTTTTTGCTCATATCTTGTAGGCCGTAGCTCCGAATCTAATGAACTTTATATGTAACTTGACTAGAATTTCGTGTAGATCATCTTGGTGTATCTTAACTTGCTGTTTAACAAATTTAACATAAGGTTTATTCAGTTCTGAACTAATTTCGAAATTTGCATATGAGGACTTACCGGAATTGTTATATGTTGTTTCCGGCCTCATTTAAACTTGCTTTGATGTGTTGTTCTTGTATGCATCATCTCTTGCCATGAGTAGCTTTATGTACCCTTGTCATGCATCATACTTGGTTGAGCATCATGCCTTGTTCATGTGTGGTGTGTTTACCATGTTGTGTGCTTCTTCTCGATAGTTCCCGTTTCGTTGCGATCGTGAGGATTCGTTCGTCTACGCTTGGTTCTTCTTCGTGGCTTCATCTTCTTCACGGACTCGTTCTTCTTCCTAGCGGGATTTTAGGCAAGATGACCGTCACCTTGGATCTCATTACTAACATTGCTATGCTAGTTGCTTCATTCTATCACTATGATGCGCTACCTACCACTTGCTTATCAAGCCTCCCAAATTGTCATGTCAGCCTCTAACCTTTGTCACCCTTCCTAGCAAACAATTGTTTAGCTATGTTACCACTTTTCTCAGCCCCTCTTATAGCATTGATAGTTGCAGGTGAAGATGAAGATTGCTCCTTGTTGGTTTATGTTTATGTTGGGATATCACAATATTCCATTATTTAATTAATGCATCTATATACTTGGTAAAGGGTGGAAGGCTCGGCCTTATGCCTGGTGTTTTGTTCCACTCTTGCCGCCCTAGTTTCCGTCATACCGGTGTTACGTTCCTTGATTTTGCGTCCCTTACACGGTTGGTTGATTTATGGGACCCCCTTGACAGTTTGCTTTGAATAAAACTCTTCCAGCAAGGCCCAACCTTGGTTTTACATTTGCCTCACCTAGCCTTTTCCCTTGGGAGTCGCGCATCCCGAGGGTCATCTTTATTTTACCCCCCCCCCCGGGCCAGTGCTTGTCTAAGTGCTGGTCCAAACCGAGCGATGTCCGGCGCCCCCTGGGCAACCAGGGTCTATGCCAATCCGACATCTTGCTCATCCGGTGTGTCCTGAGAACGAGATACGTGCGACTCCTATCGGGATTGTCGACACATCGGGCGGCTTTGCTGGTCTTGTTTTACCATTGTCGAAATGTCTTGTAAACCGGGATTCCGAGACTGATCGGGTCTTCCCGGGAGAAGGAATATCCTTCGTTGACCGTGAGAGCTTATAATGGGCTAAGTTGGGACACCCCTGCAGGGTATAAACTTCCGAGAGCCATGCCCGCGGTTATGTGGCAGATGGGAATTTGTTAATATCCGGTTGTAGAGAACTTGGCACTTGACTTAACTAAAATGCATCAACCGCGTGTGTAACCGTGATGGTCTCTTTTCGGCGGAGTCCGGGAAGTGAACACGGTTTATGGGTTATGTTTGACGTAAGTAGGAGATTAGGATCACTTCTTGATCATTGCTAGTTTCATGACCGTTCCTTTGCTTCTCTTCTCGCTCTTATTTGCGTAAGTTAGCCACCATACTTGCTTAGTCGCTGCTGCAACCTCACCACTTATCCTTTCCATACCCATTAAGCTTTGCTAATCTTGATACCCTTGGTAATGGGATTGCTGAGTCCTCGTGGCTCACAGATTACTACAACAATAGTAGGAGGTACAGGTTATGCGATAATCATGACGCGAGAGCGATGTTTATTCGTGTTGGAGTTCTTCGTCTTCTTTGTCGATCAGGGGATAGGTTCCAGGTCGGCAGCCTGGGCTAGCAGGGTGGATGTCGTTTGAGCTTCTGTTTGTGTTTCATCCGTAGTCGGATGTTGATCTTATGTATGATGTATTGATGTATTCTTGCGGCATTTTTATGCCTTGTATGTATCCCCAACTATTATGTAATGTTGATGTAATGATATCCACCTTGCAAAAGCGTTTCAATATGCGCGTCTATCCTTGGTGGGCCCTTCGAGTTCCTCGCGGATAGGGTCGCATATTGGGCGTGACAGGGATCCCGGATGCCGCCAATCTTGGGCAGCCGGAGCCGCCGGTAGTGGAGGCCCAGGCGCCGACTGGAGCAGCCGGAGCCGACCAGGCAGCGCCGAAGCACATGGTTGCCGACTCATCAGCCGCGGAGGCGGAGGCAGACCGGCGCGCGCCGGGTGCCGGCGAGCGGGGTGACAGCCATCCCGGAGGGCCGGAGATGCCGGTCGCCAGCACCGGGATGGATATGAGCCAGACCATGACCGCGCGCATCCCCTTGCGCCCGCGCCAGGCGCGGGCATCCTCCGAGCCGAGGCCGGCGGAAACAGGAGCCGCGAGCTCGCAGGGGCCGACGTCGGGGCCACGAGTTCCGCCCCGCCGGGCTGGACGTCAGCAGCCGTCACGGCCGCCCTGAACTTCATGGTGCTGGACGTCCTGGACAAGTTCGCCGCCCATGGCGCCACCCTCAGGAAAGCGTGGAGCGAGATGGTGGAGATGCAGACGTCCGTCTGGGTACGTTCTTGATTTGCTTCTTTGTCTTTTGCGATCTTCAGTGGGGGCGCGCCAGCGCACCCACTAGGTGTAGCCCCCGAGTTCCAAGCCGGCTGATGGGTAGGCGGGTTGGAACTTTAAGGCATGTTTCTGAATGTTGGGATGTCGTTCTTGGTGCAGGACTACCACAACCTGCGTGCGGTCGCCTACAACTCCTAGAACTAGGCACTCGCCACCCGGACCGCCAAGTTGCGAAGGAGCCGAGGTACGCAGGCCGGCTTTTAGTGGGGGCCCGCAAGCGCACCCACTGGGTGTAGCCCCCATGACTCGGGTCGACTGCTGAGCAGTCGGGATGGATCTTCCCCGCTGCTTCTTTTCTTTGTTGACATTGTTGCTGACGATTCTTCTTTGTTTTCTCAGAGGTCGCTTCCCAGTTGCAGGGCCGCGTGCAGGAGCTCGAGGGCCAGCTCCAGGCCAAGGAGCTAGAAGCGGAACCAGGCGGCGCGGAGCGCGATCAGCTTGAGAAGGAGATGGCCAACCAGGCGACCCAGCATGCAGAGGAGGTCCTGCAGCTGAAGGACGAGGAGGAGCGTGATGTGTACTACACAACTTGTTCTCATAGACTCGTGTTGGGCCTCCAAGCGCAGAGTTTGGTAGGATAGTAGCAAATTTCCCTCAAGTGGATGACCTAAGGTTTATCAATCCGTGGGAGGCGTAGGATGAAGATGGTCTCTCTCAAACAACCCTGCAACCAAATAATAAAAAGTCTCTTGTGTCCCCAACACACCAAATACAAATGGTAAATGTGTAGGTGCACTAGTTCGGCGAAGAGATGGTGATACAAGTGTAATATGGATAGTAGAGATTGATTTTTGTAATAGGAACAATAAAAAACAGCAAGGCAGCGAACGATAAAAGTGAGCACAAACGGTATTGCAATGCTTGAAAACAAGGCCTAGGGTTCATACTTTCGCTAGTGCAATCTCTCAACAATGGTAATCTATTTGATCATATAACCATCCCTCAATGTGCGATGAAGAAAAGTTCTTATCACTACAAAAAAAGACACATCCGTGACATTTTGGGCCAAACTAATTTTTTTCTGTCATGCTTATGACACTTCTATGACGATAATGGTGACAAAACCCGGTATCATCATAGATGTGGTGGGCTCCTACTTCTATGACAAAAAATCATGACAGAAAATGGGCTTTTCATCCTGGGCGGGCCGGAGATGCAGCTGCATGACATTCTTTGGGTCGTCCATGATGGAAAACACCGTGGTAGAAGCGAGGGCGCGGAAAATATCGGGGAGTTCCCGGTACGGTGGCGGTGTGGGGCCGAGCGATGCACGTTTCTCTCGTACACGTTCGCGCGTGGGTGCGAGGCGTTGGGCTCTAACTGAACCCGAGCGAGGCGTTCGCCTGCTGAACCCGAGCGATTGCACTGCAGGCTACGCGTTACTGAACCCGAGCGATCGATCGATGGCTGTTAACTGAACCCGATCGAGCGATTCCTTCGCTACTGCTGCTAATTGAAGCGGATCGAACCTGCTGCCTCTTGATGAACAGTGAGCATTGCTGGGGGTTTGGATGAACAGTTGCCGGTGGGGGTTGGATGAACAGGAACCCATGGTGTTGCCGCTGGATGAACAGAATCCTGATCGATCGAGCCGGTTGGGGGGTGGATGAACAGGACCCCGTGGAGGGATGGATGAACATGACCCCGTGGAGGGAAGGTTGAACAGTAGCCGGTGGAAGGCTGGTTGAACAGTAGCCGGTGGAGGGATGGATGAACAGTAGCCCGTGGAGGGGTGGTTGAACAGGACCCCATGGAGAGGGCTGGTTGAACAATAGCCGGTGGAGGAGCGCGCGGTGGAGGCTTGATGAACAGGAGCCCGTGGATGAACAGTAGCCCGTGGAGGCTGGAGGAGGTCGACGGTGGAGATGAACAGTATCCCGTGGAGTCCCGTTTTGCGGTACGCCACACCCCTCCCGATGAACAAAACCCCCGTTTAGACCGTAGCGCTCCAACACAAGTCTGTTTCCTCCATTTTGCGGTACGCCACACCCCTCCCGATCAACAGGACCCGTTTTGACTGTAGGAGGTCCGTTTCCTCCATTTTGCGGTACGCCAGACCCCTCCCGATGAAGAGGATCCCGTTTCGACCGTGGCCGGTCGAACACAAGGCCGTTTCCTTCGTTCTGCAGTACGCCAGGCCTCGTTTCCATCGGCTGTTCTGTCCAAGCTGGTTGGCTCCCGATGAACACGACGATGCATTCCGTTCCGACCCAGCCGGTTGGCTCCCCATGAACACGACGACGACGCAGTTTCTCCATTCCGACCCAGCCATGTACACGAGACATGGCCGTACGTATGCGCGAGTAGGCGTTCGAGACCCCGCCCGTATGTACGTACGTGGCCGTATTTACTTTCTTGCAACCTGGCCACTGTACGTACGTGTACATGCTACGTGCGCGCCTCTACTACGACATGTTCCCGTCCTTAGACGGCCACGGTTAATCGTTGCAGCCTGTAGACAGACCAATCGTATGTACGTACACGTTCACGACCAAAATGACAACACTACGTACACTTCGACCAGGTGGGTCACGACTGTCAGGCACTTCCTTGCGTGCGAAGATGTAGCTGGTGGGTCCCAACAGTCAGGGGGGCGAATCATTTTTTTTTGCTCGTAATATGGACGCACCTCCTTGCGTGCGAAGATGTAGCTGGTGGGTCCCAGTAGTCAGGGGGAAACGTTTTTTTTTCGCGAAATACAGTGGCCCCTCCGGTGGGTCCCTGCTATCAGGTGGAGGAATAATTATTTTGCGCGTAATAAGGAGGCACTTCCTTGCTACGGTCGTGGACCCAGCTGTCAGCCTCTCCACGTACAGTACTCTTCCGATGGAAGTCGTTCATTGACCATATTTACCACACCGCGCCGAGAGCACCAGGGCGGTGGACGACAGCGAGGCCTAGGAAGGGGATGGCGCGGAGCTGGGGAAGACGCGGCAGTGGATGCCCAGGTGGAGGGGAGTACGTTGGTTGACTGCTTCGGCTGCGGTGTGAGGCTGCCGTCGCTAGAGAATAACAGGAGGTGTGGGTGAGTATAGAGGGATGGCATGGCCAGCAGTGGCAGCACAGCCGGACACGGGAGGCACGAACAGGCGGCACGGCCGAGCTTGTTTGGGCGGCTGGAGCAAGAAGACCAGAGGTTGAAGAAGCACAATGGTCGTTGGATGGACATCGTACGGTCACTGGAGCTAGAATCGTTCATATTGACTAAGTTGACAAAGCCCTCCGTCTGCGTCAACTTAGTAGGCCCACAAGTCAGCCTCCGACTATGGTGGGTCCCAGCTAGCAGGGGGAGTATTCATTTTTTTGTGCGTAATAAAGAGGCACTTCCTTGCGTGCGAAGATATAGCTGGTGGGTCCGAGCTGTCAGCGGTAGTATTCATTCTTTTTGGCGTAATAAGGAGGTACTTGCTTGCGTGCGGCCATGGACCATGTGGGTCCCAACTATCAGCCTCTCCATGTACATCCCTCTTCCGATGTTGTCGTTTGTTGACAACGTTGACCACGCAGTGCCGAGAACACCAGTGCGATGGATGACGGTGAGACCCAGGAAGGGAATGACCCAGTGACGGCGAAGCCATAGCAGTGGAGGGATGTGGGTGAGTAGAGGGATGACCTGGCCAGCGGTGGGAGTAGTAGGGGTGGTGAGGCCTGCGCGGCAGCACAGCCTACCACGGGAGGCGGGAGCAGGCGGTCCCGCCGGTGCTGGATTTGGCGGCTGGAGCAAGAAGATCAGAGATTGAAGAAACACGACGGCCGTTGGAATGACATCCAACGTTACGTCTGCTAGAATCGTTTGTTGTCGTATATAATAAGTAAAAAAATCTTCCATACGCGTCAACTTAATAGGTACACAAGTCAGACCATTCTCTATTTTTTTTAATAATTTATATATAGCTCATTGCAACTTCTTATGCAATTTATTGCAGTCCTTTTTTTGTTGGCCAGGGCAGGGTTAAAAATTTAAACAAAATTTTGCATATTTCTGCGTGTTCCAAACTATTTTTAATACCGAAATGTCGAGCCGGATTTAAAGTAGTTTCAAGATATATTTAAATTAGGTTAAAGCCCAGTGAAATTGGAATCTGAAAATGTGAAAAAATTCGGAAATTATAAAGTAATTGCCAATTTGTCAGCTGTTTTTATATTTACAGCCCATTTCATATTACTTTCAAGATTTGCAGGCATCTTGAAAGAGTTGCAGCCCATCAGGGCGTTGAAAAATAAGTAGGCCTGGATTGGGTATTCTTCAGAAAAATAAACTGGGCTCATTTTCACAAAAAAAAGCTGGGCTGGTCATGTGGTGAACATAAAATATAAGCCTGGGCTAGACGGGCCACAGCCCAGTTGAAACCCTGCTCCGTCTCAACAATAACAAAAAAAATTACTGCTGAAGCAGCTACGTCCCAGGTGTCAGCCGATCTTGTGATGTTCTCTTGTCTATTGGCTATATACGCTGACAATGTCGTGGGTCCCAAATGTCAGGAAAACACTAGCAGGAAGCATTTTCTTTTTCCATACATTGACAATGGAGTGTATATAACAAAAAATGAGGAACTTCCTTGCGTCCGGCCATGGACATGGTGGGCCTCTACTGTCATCCTCTCCACGTATAGTTCTCTACCGATCCTCTTGTTTGTTGACCATGTTGACAATGCGAGAGGGCGGCGAGCGCAGCAAATCGCGCGGAGGACGATGGCGAGGCCTCGGTGGTCGGCGTTAACGATTTAGGAGACGGTGGGGCAGCGATGCGTGCACTGAGGCGCAGACAGCCGTGGGAGGCGGAAGCAGGCGGCCCCGCCAGCACCGGTTTGGTTTTGGCGGCTGGAGGAAGACAGGAATGAAGAAACACGACAGACTATAAAAGCAACAGGAGTACTTAACAACCTTAACTGAAACCAGCAGGGGCACTTAACAACCATAGTTGAAAGCAGTGTGAGTACTTATACAGGTTCAACCGTACAAAGCACGCCTCGAACAGTGCTACTTTGTCTACAGTTAACCAAAGGGTGAGGCCGCCAAGCCCCAGGACAAGGCCCAGGCGCCAGCCCGCGCATCCACAACCTTATGAAAGCGGCTTCATCTCGCAATGTGGTCAATAAACAAGATATTCGCTTTAGAGCCATGGAAAAGCAGGAACATAATCTTCTGTCCTATTCTCCAAGATGGACGGGCCTTCATTATTTGAGACAACCCATGAATAAGTATCTTTTCACTTCCAAGGGGAATGGAGTAGGTCGACATAAACATCATGTTGTGACCAAGCGCAAGTCTGACCCGACCATGGTCAGGCATCTGTATAGGAACAATCGAACTAGGAAATTCCTGTTTCAAGAAGATCATAGCTGTAAAACTGTGCATAAGCAAGAGTTTATGAACAACATATATAACAGAAAACAGCTCGTACCATAAGTTTCTCAACACAGTTGGACCTGTTCAACGAGTGCAGCAGTGGCACACATATCCCACGTGGCCTTCCACCATTGAAACACCCCACAAGGACCTCAAGACGATCAATAAAGTGTAGGAACTTGTGGATGTCGTCCAAGTCAACTTCAGTGCCATGAGTAACAGCCGAGTTCTTATAGAATAACAAACGAGCAGCCTGCTTAACTCCGAAAAAACCTACACGAGCCACCAATTATAAGAAAATATTAGTTAGAAGTAGAATCTTCGTGAGAGATTCGTTGCTACTTCTAAGTTAAATTGTGATTAGTTAGACAGAATAGGTGTATTAAGAAGTAATCGAGGCAACAAGCAAGAACCAGATACAAAACTAACATGGATGAACAATTGGAACGACGTCGGGGCGAAAGATCGCAGTGTAGATGAGACCAGGTTCTTCTATTTCCATCAACATTCGTGCGCCAACTTTCAGTCCGTAACACTTGAGAAAGTTTATCCAAGTTCGGCCATAAAAAAGCAGCGATCTTCTTGGTTCATGAACCCAACTCAGAACTTATATCCATGGCTTGTCTTCACTGTGACCATTAAACTGGTGTATTCAGTTATGGTAATTCCGAGTAACTTGAGTACATGTGTTCTGGCAGAGCAAGGAATGCATTGCAGGAAAAAAATATGAGAACACAATGTATTCCTTATATCCAAATCTAGAAATAATTTCCTCCTTCACATTAGTGTTGACCATGGTACTAGTATCTTTTATCCAAATATAGCAATCCAAATTTCCAAATTAGTCGACAGCATGTTCAAAAAACCCCACCCTCCCGGATAGAAAAGAGGATTCTTGGAACATACTGTGCGCGTTTAAAATCTTGTGTTCGGATGAGAAGGAACAAGTGTGGCGTCTCACCGAGGGTGTAGAAACCTATAGGGTCCTTGCACTTTGGGCACTGCAAATGAAACACACTAGATTCAGTAGGAAGAAAAATGCATCAACGGCGGCGGCTGCCATCCTAGGATTACCCGCGACCAAGGGACTTGGATTTATCGGGGATGGATGAAGAATTCGTACCAGGTTCTCCATGAGAAAACCATATGCAATCGCCGAGCGGGGGTTTTCTCTGAACAAGCAGACGAGGGAGAAGGAGATTCAGGCCCAGTGAAATATTGCCGCTTCCTCCGTCCAGCTTACTGCTAAAGCTGGAAAGGTGGGGTTTTTTTGTGATTTGACGGCTCATTGGGCATTACTGCGGCGCTACGACCGGGGTGTGTCTACCGTGCAGTTGTGCACTCTAATTTGGTGCATATGGCATGTGGACCCCGTTGCCGGATGCCCCACATATCAGCGAAAGGGAGTAGAAAGACAGGAGTAACTAGTTACTGATAAATATATTTTTGACAGAGATACTCCCTCTGTAAAGAAATATAAAGATCTTTTATATCACAACTTTATACATAAGAAAAATCAAGGGGAATATATATAACATATATAATTATAAAAAATAGAGTTTTTTAACACAGTATAGACGAGTTGGTGATGATGGTGTGCCTGCCATCCTGCAATATAGGCCGTCCGATTTATATCTGACGGATAGGAAGGAAACTATGACAATTTTTGCAAAAAGATACCCACACACCTCTCCACATTTGCAAATAATGCATTACCTCATTCATCCTTTTCTCTCACAAGATAAAATACTCATACAAATGCATCTTGATGTTACGTGCAACGCACGGGCATTATGGGGGTTCAGCTGAGAAATACTCAGACAGGCTCACGGTTCTTGACTTTGGGCCACATGCCGGTGGGCCTGCATGTTTGGGGGCCCATGTGTTCTACCTCAACGCTTTTCATATTGCAAGCGATCAGTACGGTGCTGGTTTTAGATGCTGTCGCAAGGCGAATACACAAAATTGAATAATGCACGGCAGCTGTTGGAATGAAATCGAACGACATTTCCTAACCAGTAATCAGAGTTGCAATTCTGTCAACGGTACTGTCGTACAACTTATACACACAGGACACTTGTTTCACCATGCCAGAGTATTACATCAAAATCTCTCGGAGGATAGATCAGTTTGGCAGTTGCGTGCTGCTACTGAAGAATTTCAAAGTTGATTTGGACCAGCTCTCCTTGCCGAGAAAGTTCGATTTTGACATCATCCCCTACCACAAGATATGATTTAGATTTGAACCTTGACCATCCTTTAGCATCAATCATCATGCGACCATCCTTTGTACTTACGGTATATTGAGCAGGTTCATTCACACCAAGGCTGCGCATGGTAAGAGAAACTTGGCAACGGTCCCCCGGATTGTTGAACGACTCCCTCGTTGCTCTAGGAATTTTCTGTTTGCAAACAAGAAGACATACACAAACAGTTAGATCAACACAGTGAATCATGTGAAACATGGAAAGAAAAAAGAACGAAGCACTTGGGGGGCCAATGCTTACTAAGAAGGTGGACATGTCGGTTTTTGTAAGGACTTTGGTATATGAAGTGCGAACTACAGCCTAGTCTATTGCCGGTGCAACTGCTGGTTTCGTTGCCACTGCATGGCTGGAGCAGATGCAAGTGCAAGTGTTGGTGTAGGTGCCGAAGCGGTTGCTGGTGCCCGTGCCGGTGCGACTGGTAGTGCCGCCGCTGCTGCCGAAGATGGTGCTCCTTGTAGAGAAGGTGCTGGTGTCGAAGCAGGTGCCGGTGTCGATGCCCGATCCTCCGGTAGATCAGCCTGATCCGCTGACGCGGTCGGTGCCCAATCCTCAGCTGGATCAGACTGAGCTGCTGCCGCTGTCAGTGCTAGAGCAACTGTCAGTGGTCGATCCGTTGCTGAAGGTGGTACCGATGTGCGAGACAGCGGCGATCGTGTCTGGTCTGCTATGATCAGCTTTCTAACTTGACTAGGCTCCGTGAACGTGATCCAGTCTTTTTCTTCATTTCTTTTAAACGCGAGAAAGACTAATTGTGGCGTGTTTGTTAAACCAAACCGTAGTTCATCATAGGGATTCAGCTTGTACTCAGACAACAGACGAATCCAATTTTTTCCAGTAATATAAGTGATGGACAGTGCCTTCGTTACTGACACGACATAAGAAGTGAAACCTGCAAAAATATCCATCGTAGAGCAAACCAAATGGTTTATTCTGTGATGAATGTCACATGGCAGAACCTGCATCATAAAATTGCAGCAAAAGAAAGAAAACATGACATTAAATCAATAAGATTTAGACAGTAAATCAATAAGATTTACTTGATGTGACACGAGTGAATCCTTACCAGGAAATCACTATGTTGAAGTACTAAAGAGAAGATTGATCGTCGAACTACACGTGGCATGCAGGGCCCCCGCCTACTCCCACAAGCAAGATAGTCCAAAGGTCCTGGCAAATCGTATGGACAGAACATCCAAGGGACTGGAAATCCTGGTGGGTGCGATAAACCCTGCAGTGCATACAGATATTGGAGTGTAACCATAATTGATAAACCGTCCTCACAAAAAAGATGATCTGGATACTTCAAAATATACAGACTAAAGTGAGTGGACAGACATTAACATAGACTGTTCTCAGGACTCACCACACACCAAAAGCGACAGTACTGAACAATACAGGGTTCACAAACACAAATAAAGTACTGAACTATAGTACTTACTACAGACAAGCAAAGTTGCACTAATTAAACTCTGCAGACTATTTCTTGTCACCGACCCACGGGATGAACCCCGCATAACTGACTAGGCCATGGACTTCGTGAGAGATGTCTACCGGCACCATCACCATCTCGTCAACTTTGGAGAAGCTAACAGAGTGGTCTTTCCACTCATAAACATGACGATGAAGACAGGCCGCATCAGATTTGTCGGGAAGCTTTACAAGAACCACACCCTTCGTAATCGAAGGCACAACTAGGAAATTGTTGTGGTCAAGTACAGCCTCGAGAACACGCCTGACAACAATGCTACAGGAAAACACTAGTTTAGTACACGTGGCGACAAGGACACATCAGCTGGATAGTTTAGAAGTAGAACTCATCGTCAGGTCTTCCAGTTCACACGGCATGACTTTGAGAACTTCATCTCCATCGTGGACCTGGTTCTAATTCAAACAGAAACCAAATATTTTATTACTACCTCCGTTCAGAAATATAAGATGATTTTCGATATTTTACTCCATATAAGACTACATATACGCACATAAATGAGTGAACAAAGACACTAGAACACGTCTTCAAAGGCATGAGAGCAGAGGGATTACTTGCAATATCCATAACACAAGTTAATGAGGCAAATATTCTCTCTTTAAAGGTAGCATTGATGTTCATAAAGTAGTTGAAAGTAATCTATAAGAAATCAGTGTCAACCTCTCGCATGTTTTGGTCAAAAGAGGAATTTAGAACCGTCATTTGGCACACAAAAATCACATGCAACATCACCCAGAAAGTTGTACTACTAGTACTAGTACTGCGTGTTAGATAAAAAACACGATCAAGATCGAGAAAAAGATCGTCAAGAAGAGATATTACCTAGACTTGCTTAATGAGGGATCCCGGAGTGGGGGGCTTGGATAGGGCGATGGCTTTGAGCTTGTCTGCGGTAGTCTCGGCGGGGTGCTTGTGCTTCTTCGTACCTTGAGCCTCGACGGTTTTGGCCAGAGCCATAGACATCACTTCGGCCGGTGCTCCAGCGTCCATCAAGAAACTCTCAAATAGAAATAAAAGTAAAGAAACCATAATCACAAACCCAAAAGAAGGATAGAGAGGGAGTTATAGCATCAGTCTCGGGGTTGCAAGACCGGGCCTTGGACAGAATCAACACCATTGATGCGCTCACCTTTCCTTCTTTGGGAGAGAAGAACAATGGCAGAAGCAGGTCGGGGTTTTCTTGAATAAATGAGGAACAAGATGAGGGAGAAGCGAGTTGGGGTAGAGAGAAAGCTGAGAGAGAAGAGTGAAATGATTGTTTGTTCGTCCGTCCAACTTACTGCTAGAAAGGAGGGGGTTTTGTGATTTGATGGCTCATTGGGCATTACTGCGTCGCTTTGATCTGGGTAGTCTACCGTGTAGTTGGGCACTACTACGGAGTAATTTAGTGCATGGCTGGTGGACCCCGATGCTGGCTATCCCACACGTCAGCGAAAGTGAGTAGCAAGGTTCCCAACAACCGTCGAGGAGGATCCGCATGGTAGAGCGAGTCCACTGTTTTTCTGAAGAAAAAAATGACCACAGCAAGCGTTTCCACTCTTACGACGGAGGAGTGCGAAACACGGTAGCCACTTGAACATACACAGTGCTCCTACTACTAGGCATGTGCAGTGGTTCATACACCAGTACTACATAATTTTGTTGCTAGTGTAGTAAGATATGACGATAACAAATGATGTTGTGCGTATGTCAACTATATGAACAGTAATGTAACATAGTACCGCTTTTTCGACTGTCCGGTCGAGAATGAACGGTGAGATCAATGTTAACAGAACTAGGTCTGTAGCGCACGGAGAGTATGGTGCTACAGTACTCCACGAAACATGAACCATATGAAGCACGACTCAGTGTTAGGCAGGGTGTATGAAGGGTGCACGGGATGGGAGCAAAAGTTCCCTTGTCAACCCAATTTTGGGTGTTTGGTAGAGTGCATGAAGGGTGCATGAGTCCACACTAGTAGGTTAACACAAATACACGAAGAGGGAACAACTATATTGAGATGAGAATGCAACCAAACACACCCACTGTTGGAGTAAATGACCACGGGTAGCCTCATCAGCCCCCCATGGTATTTCAAGACATCAGGGCCGGCTGCGCCCCTCAAGCACCGAAGTCAAAGGGCCGCCTTCTTGGGGCCGGCCGGACCAAGCGGCCGGCTGCTAGAAGGCGGCGGAATCCGGCAGGCGGCCAGGAAGTGGGCCGACTCCTAGCAGGCGGCCTCCAGGGAGGCCGGCTCCTAGCAGACGGCCCCTCGTGCCCTCAAAGTTTGAACCTACATAAACATGACAAGACGGGGCGTGGCTACAGTGCGGCCTGCCACCCCCGAATCCAGGGTGGAACGTGGCCACAGTGCGGCGTACCAGGCGGACATCCCACGTCCGGCGCAACACTTTTGCCATGCTATCCATGACATCATCCATGGTAGAGGAAGGCATGCCCCCACGATGGGCTGTCGGTACGGCCCGCAGGCGGCGGGCCCTACCTGTCCATGAGAAGCCTGAGGGCGGCTGGCCGTAACCAGTCGGCACGGGGGAGGCCGACTCCTGGGCAGGCGGCCCTCCCCCATCCTTGGAGTCTGTGCTCCATTAACGAGATAAGACATGATGTTGCTACAGTGAACGCCCGCCAGGCGGTGGAACTGCAGCCACGCTTCCCCCGACAAGGCCTCCTTCATCAAGGGCGAGGCTATAGTAGCGAGCAGCCGACAGGACCCGCAGGCGACGGGCCCTACCTGTCAGCTAAGAGGCCGGCAGCCGGCGAGACCCACCAGGCGACGGGCCCCAGCAGCCGGCGGAGAAGCCAGCCGCTAGAGATGCTGACGGCTGGGTCCTACACCCAGTCAGATTACCATTGTACCCCTGGGAGGTAGGCCTGTATAAACCCCCTAGGGCACCCATGCAAAGGGTTCAGCATCATAGACAACATACACATAGAGAGACAAGTAGAGGTAGCCTTGCCCTTCTTCCTCCTCTAGCCAAACATCTCTAGGAGCAACCTTGTAGCCACTCTATTGACATAGTGATCATGCGGAGACCCCGCAGAGTAGGACTAGGGGCGTTATCTCCTAGGAGAGCTCCGAACCTGGGTAAGATGTGTCGGCGTACGTGTTTACGCCTTATCCCGTTTCCAGGCACCGGCGACGCACTACTCTCCCCCACCATGATAAGCCATCCTTTGGCATATGCCGCATGAAACCCCCGACATTTGGCGCCCACCGTGGGGCTAGGTGCACCATCGTCCGGAGACCTGTTCTGGACTGGAACCCTTGTTCTTCCTGGCGAGGCGCAACCAGCCCGGTATGCCTGATGGCGTTTGCACCTACGCGCTGCATGGTGCAGAAGCCGCCTGTGTAGCGAGCGGCCTCACCGATCTCATCGTCGGGATCCACCTCTCCGACGAGCCCGCACCCGACGCGGGAGCAGCCAGCTGTGAGAGATGCCTCGTCAACTTCCTTGGCAAGCTCCACATCGCAAATGAGCCCTCCTCCGACCTAGAGACGATCGGTTCCACCGACCCAATGCTTGTCGACTTCGACACGGCATCCCTCGACGCTTTCCCCACCAACGTGGTGGTCATCGACGACCCGCTCCCTCGAGAGGATAGCGGCGGCAGCACCATCACGGAGGTGCTCGTCATCAGCCACAACGAAGCTTCTGGCTGAGCCGGCCAGGATCCGCTGCAAGCGGCACTGCGGGACCTATCCGCACCCATCGCGGCCGACGCCAACGCGAGACACTAGAGGCCTGCCGCATCGCGCTCGTCGAGAGAACCAAGAAGTTGGCCACCATGAGGCGCCTCTCTTAAGCCTACTAGCGTGAGATTGACCGCGCTGTGGGTGGCACGCTGGCTGCTGGCGAGCCCAGCCGTGTGGGCACGGTTCAACAACGCGGCGCGGCAATCGCTAGCATGCTGGGGGCCGACCGCCCAGTCTACGCCACGCCCCTGGAGAACCTACGCGCTGCCCAGGCAACAACAGACGAGCTGGATCACCTGGAGGGTGACAAGCAGTGTTGCATGATGGCATGAATCCAGCAGCTCCTCGACGCGGCTACAACACAGCAAGAAGTTGGCTACCGTGGGATGGAACCCGGCGCGCATGCTGAGAATCCCCCCCCCCCTGCCGAGACCAAGGCGCGACCTCCTAGATGCCGACAGGCGACGCCCGCGACCGAAGAGATTGAGAGCCGGCTGCAAGCCGCAGTCGGACACATCTCACCATTGAGGGTGACCAAGACGGTCTCCCACGAGCAGTGGAACGACGGGACGATCGCCCGCCTCCCCTGCGCAGGGAGAGGCGCGCTTCCCCGCCGCCTGTTGAGCACCCGACTCTCGGAGGCTAGCTGGGCCCCCGCGAAGGAGTCGGAGAAAAAGACGCCCGCCACCGGATCGACTTACTGGCTCGGTCCCTGGCGGTAGAAGAAGAAGATGCAATCGGTCCGCCTTGTTTTGGCCCCCGCATTCGCGACGAGCCCTTCCCCAAAGGGTTCTCGCTCCCTCGAGACACGCCCCAGTACAACGGCTCTGTGAAGCTGAAGGATTGGCTGGTGGATTATTCCAACGTAGTCAACATAGCAAACGACAACAAGCGCGTTGCCGTGAAGTACGTCCCCCTCATGCTTCAGGGCACGGCCCGGACATGGCTGAACAGCCTCAAGCCCTACAGCGTCAACAGCTGGCTGGACTTCACCGAAGTCTTCGTCCGCAACTTCACCAGCACCTACAAGCGGCCGCCCAAGCCCCGCCGGCTTTCTCTGTGCGTCCAAGGCCCCACCGAGTCCACCCGCGACTACCTGACATGGTGGGCCGAACTGCGCAACTCCCGTGAAGGGGTGCACGAGGTGCAAGCCATAGAGTACTTCACCGCCGGGTGCAGAGAGGGCACCTACTCAAGCAACGACTCCTATGCAACGAGCCGGCCACACTCGACGAACTACTGATCATAGCAGACAAATACGCCACTGCCGACTCCTCCATGAAGTTGGAGCTCCACGTGGACGCGTCCGGGAAGGTGCTCCCTCCAGCTCCTCGGACACCGGCTGGTGACAACAGGCGGCGCCAGCAGCAGAACGACAACAAGTGCAAGGCCCCGCAGCCGGCTTCCACCAGCTGGCAGGTGGCGACAGTTGAGGATCAGAAGCCGGAGGGGCAACCCGGCCCCAAGCGTCAGAAGGGCGGCAAGCCTGCCTGGTTGCCCGCCTTCTCCTATGAGCAAACCCTCGATGCTCCCTGCAAGTTCCACAGCGGCGCGAAGCCGTCCAACCACACCACCCGGAAGTGCCACTGGCTCACCCGAATCTCCATGGGCGAAGGTCTGCTGCCTCGCCCGCCTGTTGGCCAGCGGGCTCCGCCTCCTCAGCAGCCGGTGGCCCGTCTAGCAGTCGGCGCTATCCAGGACGAATTCCCTGAAGAACATGGGGCCTATGTCGTCTTCACCAGCGTGGCCGACGACAAGCATAGCCGACGTCAGCAGCACCGAGAGGTGAATGCTGTCGCTTTAGAAGCCCCAGAGTTCATGCACTGGTCCGAGAAGCCCATCAGCTGGAGCCGAGCTGACCACCCGGAAGTAATGCCTTCTCTGGGATCCTATGCCTTGGTGTTGGATGCCACCTTTGGAACAGAGAGGCGAGCTGCTCGTTTCTCCCGGATTCTGATAGACGGCGGCAGCAGCATCAACATCCTTTACCGCGACACTATGGAGAAGTTGTGCATCAAACAGAAGCAGCTCCAGCCCAGTCGGACCGTCTTCCATGTCATTGTGCCCGGCCTTTCCTGCTCACCAATCGGCAAGATCAAGATCGATGTTCTCTTCGGAGACAAAGATCATTTCCGCCGAGAAGCGATTTGGTTTGAGGTGGTTGACCTGGAGAGCCCCTACCACGCACTGATTGGCCGGCCTGCTCTGGCCAAGTTCATGGCGGTACCACATTATGCTTACCTCAAGATGAATATGCCCGGAACCAAGGGCATCATCACCGTAGCTGGAGATTACAGAAGTCGGCCGCCTGTGCTGCAGCTAGCAGTCGGCTGGTCGAGCCCCTTGTGATTGCTACCGAGAAGAGGCTCCTTGACCGGGTTGTGGCCATGGCCAGCAAGCAGCCGGACCTGTCACCATATGCCAAGGAGTCGGAGACCCAGGGCTCCTTCCAGCCGGCCAAAGAAACCAAGAAGACTCCCTTGGACCCGAACCACCCGGAAAGGCACGCTATCATGGGGACCAACCTCGACAACAAATAGGAAAGCCAGCTCGTCGATTTCCTCCATGAGAATCGAGACATCTTCGCATGGTCCCAAAGACATGCCAGGTGTTCCGACGGATTTCGCTGAGCACAAGCTACACGTCAGAGCAGATGTAAAACTAGTCACGCAACCCCTGCGCCGCCTGTCAGTGGAGAAGAGAAGAATTGTTTATGAAGAGATAGCCCGGTTTCTAGCAGCCGGCTTCATTATGGAAGTGTTCTTTCCAGAGTGGCTAGCCAACCCAGTCCTTGTACTAAAGAAGAACAACAAATGGCGCATGTGTATTGACTATACCAGCCTCAACAAAGCTTGCCCCAAAGATCCGTTTGCCTTGCCTCGGATTGACCAAGTGATAGACTCCACAGCCGGATGCAAGCTGCTGCGTTTTTTGGATGCCTACTCAGGATACCACCAGATCAAATTGAATCCGGCCGACCGCCTGAAGACCGCCTTCATCACGCCATTCAGAGCCTTCTGCGACCTACCAATGACATTCGGCTTGAGAAATGCTGGTGCCACTTTTTAGTGTTGCATGCAGAAGTGCCTCCTCAAGCAACTCGGCAGAAACGCCCACGTCTATGTACACGATATTGTGGTGAAGACGGAGAAGCGCGGTACCCTCTGGGAAGATCTCAAGGAAACTTTTCATAATCTGCGCCATTTTCAAATCATGCTCAACCCAGAGAGGTGTATCTTTGGAGTACCAGCCGACCAGCTCCTTGGCTTCCTGGTCTCAGAGCGCCATTGAGTGCAACCCTGTGAAGATCAAAGCCATTGAGAGGATGGAGAGACCCACCCGACTGTGACATGTCAAGAATTTTACCGGCTGCTTGGCATCCATCAGCCGATTCATCAGTCGGCTGGGACCAGCTCATGAAGAAAACCACTCACTTTGAGTGGAACGACAAGGTGGACGAGGCCTTCCTCCAGCTCAAGAAGATGCTGAATACACCGCCTGTCCTGGCGGCTCCGGCTACTAAGGAGCCCATGTTCCTCTACATCGCCGCCACCAGCCGGGTGGTCAGCACTGTCATTGTGGTAGAGCGCCCAGAAGACAGCAGAGCACAGCCGGTCCAGAGGCCTGTGTACTACTTGAGCGAGGTTCTGTCAACCTCAAAGCAGAACTACCCCCACTACCAGAAGATGTGCTACGACGTGCACTTTGCTGCCAAGAAACTCAAGCCATACTTTCAAGAGCACCCAATCACGGTTGTCTGCACTGCCCCACTTGCCGAAATCATAGGAAACAAAGATGCATCAGGCCGAGTGGCCAAATGGACCATCGAGTTGGCCCCCTACACCATATTCTACCAGCCACATACCGCCATCAAGTCCCAAGCACTGGCCGACTTCCTCGTTGACTAGGCCGAGACCCAGTACCTGCCGCCAGCTCCGGACTCCACTCATTGGCGGATGCAATTCGATGGCTCAAAGATGAGAACCAGTTTGGGAGCCGGCATCGTCCTGACCTCTCCCAAAGGCGACAAGCTCAGATACACATTGCAAATTCATTTTGCCGCCTCCAACAATGTGGCCGAGTATGAGGCGCTAGTACACGGACTCCGGCTGGCCAAAGAGATCGGCATCCGCCGGATCCTGTGCTACGGCGACTTGGACTTGGTAGTCCAGCAGTAGTCTGGCGACTGGGACGCCAAAGATGCAAACATGGCAAGCTACCGCTTCCTCGTTCAGCAGATGAGTGGATACTTTGACGAGTGTGAGTTCCTTCACGTGCCACGGAACGACAACGAGCAAGCTGATGCCCTGGCACCGATCGGCTCCACCCGCCAAGCAATACCAGCCGGCGTCTCCCTTCAGCGCCTCCTCAAGCCGTCTATCAAGCCTTCACCGGAATCAGAGTCTATCTTCGTGCTGGCCGCCCCCGGAGTAGTCGGATATGACTCGGGGGCTGCAGCAGTCGGCCCGGGGACTTCGGCAGGCGGCTCGGGGACTATAGCAGTCGCACTTGGCTCGTAGACTTCAGAACCCGGCCCGGGGGCTGCAGCAGTCGGCTAGGGGACTTCGGTAGGCGGCTTGGGGCCTTCAGAACCCGGCCCGGGGGCTGCAGCAGTCGGCCCGGGGACTTCAACGACGCAGCAAGCGGCACCCGACTCCAACCCGCCGCCTCCCAACCCAACCGCCCTAGTACCAGTGGCCATGATGACAGTGGAGGAAGTTGCAAAACCATCATGGGCGCCGCCCATCCTCAATTTCCTAGTGAGCGGCGAGCTACCAGTCGACGAGATTTTGGCCCGACAGGTGCAACGACGGGCAACAGCATACACCATCGTAAATAGAGAACTTGTTAGGCGCAGCATCACTGGTGTGTTCCAGCGCTGCGTAGAGCCAGAGAAGGGCAAAGCAATCCTCAAAGACATCCACCAGGGTGAGTGTGGCCACCACGCGGCCTCCATTTCCCTTGTCGCCAAAGCCTTCCGCCACGGTTTCTTCTGGCCGACTGCTTTGGAGGATGCAAAGGATTTGGTCAAGAAATGCAAGGGGTGCCAGAAATTCAGCTCCAAACAACATCTGCCGGCTTCCGCACTCAAGACCATCCCCCTCACTTGGCCTTTTTCCATCTGGGGGCTGGACATGGTGGGCCCATTCAAGACAGCACGACGCGGCATGACTCATTTGCTTGTCGTCGTGGACAAATTCACCAAGTGGATTGTAGCAAAGCCAATCAAGAAACTGAATGGTCCGACTGCTGTGACCTTCATCACAGATATCACCATCCGGTACGGTGTACCACACAGCGTCATCACCGACAATGACACCAACTTTGCCAAAGGCGCCTTGGCTCATTTCTGCGCGACGCAGGGCATCCGATTGGACTTAGCGTCTGTTGCCCATCCGCAGTCAAATGGCCAAGTCGAGCGAGCAAACGGCCTCATCCTCTCAGGCATCAAGCCCCGACTGGTTGAGCCACTGGAGTGCTCGGCTGGTTGCTGGATCGACGAGCCGCCGGCCATCCTCTGGAGTCTCTGGACCACGCCGAACAAATCAACCGGCTTCATTCCATTCTTCCTCATGTACGGGGCCAAGGCCGTCATCCCAATGGACATCGAGTTCGATTCGCCTCGCGTCACAATGTACACGGAGGCAGAGGCGAAGGAGGCGCGAGAAGACAACGTCGATCTGCTGGAAGAGGGCCAGCTGTTGGCACTCAGCCGGTCCGCCATCTACCAGCAGAGCATGCGCCGCTACCACAGTTGGAAGGTCAAGCCAAGGTCCTTCCAAGAGGGAGACCTTGTGCTCCGGCTGATCTAGCGAACAGCCGGCCAGCACAAGCTCTCGGCCCCTTGGGAAGGGCCCTTCATCATCAGCAAAGCCTTGGGCAACGACTCCTACTACCTGATCGACGCACAGACACCCAGGGCACGCAAGAGGGACGATTCCGGCAAGGAAACAGAGCGCCCATGGAACACAAAACTCCTCCGAAGATTTTACAGTTGAGAGCAGTATGTACCACGCTACCTTTCGTATTAACTACAAAGACATCAGGACCCTCGAGGAGCACTCTAGGGCTACCCTTTTTATCTATATGATAAGTTTTACGTGTGTGAATGTGTTATTTCATTCCTTCTCCTGGCATCGGGTTCGACCAGTCGGCCCGGGGGCTTGCCGCCTTGTATTATGTTGATGCTACCTGCAGTCGGACAAGTAGTGTGCCGACATCTAAGCCCTCTCTTGCCATAAGTCGTAGCTCATAGAGCGATTGTCTGGCTGGCAAGAGTTGAAGGCAGGAAATAGTGCCCACATGAAAAATGGCTAAGGAAAAAAGCATCTACGTAGACCAAGCTGGCTCCTCGCCTCACCAACCGGCTGTTGAGCAGCCGGCCGCCCGGCTTCTCACTTACTTGCTATGTTCTAAGCGGCCGCAGTACTTGCCTTCCCAAACAGCAAAGCACCTGACCCAGCCACAGACCGCAGAATGGCTGCCTGGCTGGTAGGGCGGCAACCAAGGGAAGGCGGCAAAGGAAAAAGCCAAAAGAGCAGAAAAGCAAGACAAGTTAGAACCCGGCAAAGCACAACTTGTGCGAATAAAGTTAATTTACATAGCAAGGCTCTTAAGCCAAAATTCAACAAGTTTGAATATGCCCCCAGTGGGTGGAACTACGCAAATTTAACAAGTTTGTTCGAGAGATTACAAAAGAAGGAAAAGATAAGATAAACCGGCCGCCTTGGCCAGAGGAGCAGCAGGCGGGTCCGGCAGGTTGGTGGAGTCGAGGCGCCGGCTGGTGGAGTGGCCGTCTGACGAGTCTCGGCCTGGTCATCTTCAGTAGCAGTCGGCGCACTTGCACGCGGCTCATTGCTTGAGGCACGATCGAGCTGAGGCTGGCCATCTGCTCCGCTCTCCGGTGCGTCGTCTTCGCCATCCTCGCCCACTTTGTTCTCACCCTCATCGCTAGAAGCGATCTCCTCCGCCGAGTCCTCGCCGCCTTCCGGGTTCAGCCCAAACCAGTTGGGCGGCACCTCGGCGCCCTCCTCATCCAGCTCGGGGATGAAAACACCGGTGTTGGTGTACTCGGTGATCGCCGCCGCCCGTTGAGTGAGCGCAAGCCCCACCGCCGCCAACTCTTCGTTGGCCTCCTGACGGAAGGTGGCCAACTGGGCTAGGTTCAGCCCAGGATACCATGCCTTGACAAACTCCAAAGGCCCTCCAGGCGACGGCACGAGCCGCGGAGCCTTTCCAGGCCTCGAAGCGGCCGACTGCCACTTCCAGCCACTCGGTAGTCCGGCTGGGAGTGCGTGGAGCCTAAACGTCCGACCAGAGGGCGGTCAGCACGTGGGCCCCGACACGCTGAAGGCGGCGGAGCATCCGATGAGCCAGCTGGAGGCGAGCGTGGATAGCGATGAGCTGCTCGTTGAGGGTTCGGGGCGCATTGGGCGCAATTTCTACACCAGCCTGCCTTCGCTCGGCACAGTGAGCCTCGTTGGCCTGGCTGGCGGCAACGGCGTAACCAGGAAAGAAGTCTGCGCAAAAGGAAAAAGAAGTCTGAAGCCAGAAGCCGGCTCTTATAACGGTCGGCAGATGAAAGAAAGAAAAGATAAGTCACCATCGATCATATCTTCGATCGCGCTATAGTCGTCGGTCAGCCCCTTCTCCTTCTCGGCCCAGGCCGAGCACTCGGTCTCAAACTCGGCTTGGAGGTTGGCCTGGCCGTCCTTCACCCTCTGGAGCTCTGCCTTGTGCCGATCCACCTGGTCCACCAGTTCCTTGACCAGGCGGTCGCACTCCTGGGCCGCCTTGCTGCGCTCTTCCTCCTTAGCACGCAGCGCGGTTTGAGCCTCGCCCAGGTGCTACTGCAGGTCGGCGGCCGCACCTGCAAAAGATAAGAAAGAAAGAGCATCAACATCAACATCAACAAAGAAGACAAAGTGATTGCCGAGAGGTCCGGCCCGACTGCTCAGCAGTCGGCCCGAATCTCGGGGGCTACACCCAGCGGGTGCGCTGACGCGCCCCCGCGAGAAAGAGGATAGAGTAATTACTCCGACTTTCGGCCAAATCAGTAGTCCGCTTGGCCAGCTCCCGTACATGGGAGTTGAAGGCGGCCGCACGGATGTTGTGGTAACCCTGCAACGAAGACAACAGAAGAAAAGAAACAAGTCAGCACTCGGGACTTACTTTTAAGTTCCGAGCCGCCTGCTCAGCAGCCGGCCCGGAACTCGGGGACTACACCCAGTGGGTGCGCTGGCGCGCCCCACGGAAGATTACAAGAATAGAAAACAACAAGCAAAGAAGCGTAACCGGACGACTGCTCGCGTCGCCAGAAACGTTTGCGTGTACTGCTGAAGGGCGGTGCCTTGAGTTTGGAGCCGGGCCTGAACGTCCTGCGCGGCTATGTTCAGCACCGCTGTCCCACCCCCAGGCGTCCACTCCGGCGGGGCGGCGCTGGTGGCCTCAGCTATGGGGGCCGAGCTGGCGGCCCTGACCTCCAGCGGCCACGGCGCTGAAGCTGACTTCGCCGTGCGACGGCGCACCGGAGTGCGGACTGCGGGAGTCGGGCCCACCACCAGCTCGCTATCGACTGGCGACATTTGCGGCACCTCAGGCCGACTGGTCTAGGTGTCGGCAGTCGATGCAGGCAGGGGCACTTCCGCCCCCACGATGACAGGGTCGCCCCCTCCCCTCTCCATGACCGATTGGTCATCGCCGGCTCCTCCAGTCAGCACTTGGCTTTCCGACACCGGTAGTACGGCACGCAGCAGGACGACGAACAATAGAGCCCGGATGCGGGCCGCCTTCGCCTCCTGTGCCTTGGCGGCTGCGTCCGCCCGCTCCTTGGCCGTGGCGTCGGCCTGAGCCTTGGTGGCCGCATCGGCTTCAGCCTGCGCCGCCTTGGTTGCATCCGCCTCCTGTGCCTTGGCGGCTGCGTCCGCCCGCTCCTTGGCCGTGGCATCGGCCTGAACCTTGGTGGCCGCATCGGCTTCAGCCTGCGCCGCCTTGGTTGCATCCGCCTTCTCCTGCTCCGCCTTCTCCCGCTCCTCGCGCGCCTCCTGCGCGTTCCGCTCCGTCACCGCCTGGAGCTCGGTGCGCGGGTCCACACGGCAAGGTTCTACAGAGTGGTCCGCCGCCCCAATCACTGAGGCGGCTGGGTCCCGCGAAAGAGAGAGCGGGGTCCTACAAAGGCACGGTGACATGAAACCAGTAAGAAGAATAGAAGACTAGAAGAAAAGTAAACACGAAAGCAGCAATGGAGAAGTCGAAGTACTCACCCGGACACCATAAGGGGCTGCTTCGGGGCTTTCTGGAACTGGGCCGCCTTTGCGGCGGCCGTGTTCTTGGCCTTCTTCGGCCGGCTGCCGAACAACAACGAGTTGGCTCGGCGCTTCGGTGCGCCGCCTGGTGCAGTTGGCGCTGTTGAGGAGCTCACGCCCGCCTTGTCGGCACCGTGCGTATGGCACGGCTCGTTCTCCTCTTCATTGTCGTCCGGCCAGTCCTCGATGCCGCCTCCTCCGGAGCCGCCTGCTCCACCACCGCCACCTGTGGCGTCGTCCTCCTCCATGGTGGCCGCCCCCAAGTCGGGGTCGTCCATGTCGCTTCTCGTCCGGTTCGGCATGAACACGTCGCCCGGCCCCAGAGCGTCGGCGGCCGACTGGGTCGAGAAGACCTGCATCATTGCCGATTGATCAAACGGCAAAGCAAGAACTCCGACAAGTAAAGAAGAAAAAAATTACAAGACTTACCGCAGGCGGTGGGTGCGCGCGGTCGTACGGCGGCTTGCCAAACTGCCAATCCTTCTCCGACAGCTTGCAGTTGGAGTAGTTGACCAGTCGGGCCACGTCCACGTCCGGCAGCTCCCACGTGCACATCCGGCACGGGTCCCGGTGCCCACTCATGCTACTGATGATGTGGGGTCGGGCTTGGAGGGGGAGCACTCGGCGTGCCACATAGGCGGCCAGTAGGTCCGAGCCCTTAAGGCCCTCCGACTCTGTCATCACTTGAAGTCGGGCAAGGGCGGCGGAGGAGGCGGCGGATAGGGAGCTTGGCTTGTAGTGCTAGTTGGCGCGCGGCTCTGCAGGTGGGCCGGCTACATAAGATGGCAGGTTGATGTAGTCCCTCGTCGGATAAATATTCTTGATGTAGAAGTAGGACTTCTGCCACAGCTTGGCCGACTGCAGCAAGGAGATGGGCGGGAAGCGGTTCCCTGCACCCGGACGCCGCACGGCCACGCAGGCTCCGCACTGGGCCGCCGTGCCCTTGGCAGCGGTGCCAAGCTTGATGTAGAAGCACTCTCCCCAGAGCTCGAGAGTGGGGAGAGTACCAAGGTAGACTTCGCACATAGAGACGAAGGCGGCCAGCAGCACCACCGTGTTTGGCGTAATGTGGTGCGTCTGGACTCGGTAGAAGTTGAGGAAGGAGCGCAAGAAGCCGCTCGCCGGAAGGCCGAAGCAGCGAAGAAAATGGGACCGGAAGATGACGCATTCGTCGTCCTCCGGCACCAGCGAGATTTCTGCCTCGGGGGGTGGGGGAGGACACGCAGCTTCACGTTCGTCTCCCGGGGCAGCCGTCACATCTGATGAAGAAAGGAGAGGTGGTCGTCGTGGACGTTGGAGCCGTCCTAGTCGCCGGCCCGTAAGCGCGCCATGGACGAAGGAGCTCGCCGGAGGCGAGGCGCAGTAGCGGACGGGCGAAACCGCGGCAGAGCTAGAGACCCGCGGCGAGGAGAGGCCCGGCGATGGAGAGCTGCGACAGCACTTCGGCAAGACGAAGAGGCGCTGCGGCAGCGGAGAGAAAGAAGAGAAAAATGGCGGAGGCGAAGGGAGAGGAGGGCGCGCGTGCGTCTGCCGCCCCCTCCTCCCCATACTTATAGCCTCAGGCGGCGAAGCCGAGGGGGTGAGATGTGGGGGGTCATGGGATTAATTGCGTCCGCTCCCCCCATGATCCCACGATTACTGCGCCAGTTAAGGTGCGTATTAATGGAAGTGGAAGCCCAACCGCCCACTGCGGCCGCAGCGGATCCGCGCACGTGCCGAGGCCCTGTAGTGGCAGGCCCGGGCCTGCGGCGACGTCCCATCGCATGCGTGGGCTGGCAGGTTGGCCTAGCCTACTGGCGCCGCGTGGCGGGCGAGCAACGGCCGGCAGGCCAACCATCCGGCCGTTATGCCACCCGGCCCCGCGCGACGTTTCAAATTCGTCAGGCGGCCGGCCTGGCCATGGTCGACTCCTACAAGTCGGCACTTCAGAAGACGGACGAAGGAAAGCAACCAGACCACTCAGAGTAGGAAGCTGCCGAGGCTTCTCGCCTTTTCAGCCGCGGCGCCCCACCAGCTTCGGGGACTACTGTCGGAGTAAATGACCACGGGTAGCCTCATCAGCCCCCATGGTATTTCAAACATCGGGGCCGGCTGCGCCCCTCAAGCACCGAAGACAAAGGGACGCCTTCTTGGGGGCGGCCGGACCAAGCGGCCGGCTGCTAGAAGGCGGCGAAATCCGGCAGGCGGCCAGGAAGTGGACCGACTCCTAGCAGGCGGCCTCCAAGGAGGCCGGCTCCTAGCAGACGGCCCCTCGTGCCCTCAAAGTTTGCATCCACATAAACATGACAAGACGGGGCGTGGCTACAGTGCGGCCTGGCACCCCCGAATCCAGGGTGGAATGTGGCCACAGTGCGGCGCACCAAGCGGACATCCCACGTCCGACGCAGCACTGTTGCCACGCTATCCGTGACATCATCCATGGCAAAGGAAGCGATGCCCCCTCGACAGGCTGTCGGTACGGCCCGCAGGCGGCGGGCCCTACCTGTCCGTGAGAAGCCAGAGGGCGGCTGGCCGTAACCAGTCGGCACGGGGGAGGCCGACTCCTGGGCAGGCGGCCCTCCCCCATCCTTGGAGTCTGTGCGCCATTAACGAGATAAGACAAGATGTGGCTACAGTGAACGCCCGCTAGGCAGCGAAACTATAGCCATGCTTCCCCCGACAAGGCCTCCGTCATCAAGGGCGAGGCTACAGTGGCGAGTAGCCGACAGGACCCGCAGGCGGTGGGCCCTACCTGTCGGCTGAGAGGCCGGCAGCCGGCGGGTCCCACCAGGTGGCGGGCCCCAGCAGCCGACGGAGAAGCCGGCTGCCAGAGACGCTGATGGCTAGGTCCTACACCCAGTCGGATTACCGTTGTTCCCCTGGGAGGTAGGCCTATATAAACCCCCAGGGCACGTATGCAAAGGGTTCAACATCATAGACAACTTACACATAGAGAGAGAAGTAGAGCTAGCCTTGCCCTTCTTCCTCCTCTAGCCAAATAGCTCTAGGAGCAACCTTGTAGCCACTCTATTGTCATAGTGATCATGCGGAGACCCCGCAGAGCAGGACTAGGGGCGTTACCTCCTAGGAGAGCCCCGAACCTGGGTAAGATGCGTCGGCGTACGTGTTTACGCCTTATCCCGTTTCCAGGCACCGGCGACGTACTACTCTCCCCCACCATGATAAGCCATCCTTTGGCATATGTCGCACGAAACCCCCGACACCCACACGCTTTGTGCTACAGTGACTGATCTGCATCGTCTGAGTTTGATCCAATAGTCATGTTGTGCCGAGACATGGACATGCCCATGCAGAGGACGCCTAAACACCACCGAAGTCCCTCTGCTTCTTGAGGCGCACGACGTTGGTGATGCAGGGTGCAACGTCCCGTAGAGGCCGCTCCCGGTCGATGGGAGCCAGCTCATCAAAGACGGCGTCCAATGGCACGAATGTATTCCGGTGACGGAGCCCTGAGAGGATTCAGCCGGCAACGGCGACGGCAGCCCGCAACCCCTCCTTGTCCAACTCCGCCCCCACCATCGTGCAGAGACGGCTCAGCTCCTTGGAGATATAGGTGAAGAAGGAGACCAGTTCAGGAAGTCACAGCTCGTTGAAGTCGACGGGGTGGTCGAACGGGTTTAGCCCGACGGCCGGCATGGTCGCGCTGGCATGACGGTAGGCATCGCGCAGCCGCAACACGTGTGTGGCAACTTGATCCACCAAGTGGCTGAGGCGATCCTGGACCTCGTCACGATCGGCCAGCTCGCGCTCCAGCCGGCTCCCCTGATGGCCTATCGTATCTCCCGCTTTCTTCAGCAACGCCGCCGACACCTCGAGAATCTTTCTGGTGGACGCCTGCCGCTTTTGAAGCTCCATGAACTCCTGCACATAACGGAGGAGCATGGCACTCCTCTCCTCCTTGAGCTCACGGAGCTCCACGTCCTTGGCCCTGAGCTCCGCATCCTTGGCCTGGAGCACCTGTGTCAGGCGCCTCACCTCAGACTCCGTTATCTGTTGCACCGCCATGGCACCAGGTAGAGGCAATGGGGAGAGGAAGCAAAGGGGGCGAAACGGCTTAAAGGCAATGCAATCTACGGGAAGGCGGAGGGAGCCAGCCGAGTAGCGGGGAATCTTTTGGTTTTCACCATGGGAAAACACCAGTCGACGACTTCTCACATCAGGGAGCAGTGGGTTTTACATGCGGAGTCATCGTGACTAATTACTGATGCGCCTGCTCCCGTCAATCAAAAATTAAAAATCCTGCCACGCCTGCCGCACCCAAAGACTAGAGCAACGCCGCGGTGGATATTTAAATTTACCTGCCGGCAAGGAGATAAAAAAAGGGGTGAAAAAACAAATGTGGCAGCGGCCTGGCTAATTAGTCGCACTAGCCCAACTAGCTAGCCATCATGCTTCACTGATGTACTCGACGGGAAAGGTGGTCTTTTGTGATTTGATGACTCATTTACTTACTTCGGCGCTACGACCGAGGAGGACCCAGAAAACGCGCGGTAGGGTGTCCCACGTCTTGGCAAGGAAGAATATATGCGTGCACCACCCGGGAGGACCCCGAAACCGCGCGGTAGGGTGTGCCACGTCTCGGCACGGAGGAAAAATGTGCGCGTAAAAATATCTTTATCAGACATAGTAGTACCTATGGTTCGACCTCGGGACCCAGCCAGTCGAAAACACCCCACTAGCCACACAGCTTCATCATGCTAACGTGGCACGGAGGATAGGTGTGGTTAGCTCCGTCTCGACCAGCCACAATGTCTCTTGTTCTAGGCGATTCTTCTATTATCCAAGCTTTTTTAGTTATAAGAACATCACGGCAACACTACAAAAAAAAGACACATCCGTGACATTTTGGGCCGAACGAAAAAAAATTCTGTCATACATATGCCACTTCTATGACGATAATTGTGACAAAACCCGGTATCATCATAGATGTGGTGGGCTCCTACTTCCATGACAAAAAATCATGACAGAAAATGGGCTTTTCGTCCTGGGCGGGCCGGAGACGCAGCTGCACGACATTCTTTGGGCCGTCAATGACGGAAAAAACCGTGGTAGAAGCGAGGGCGAGGAAAATTTCGGCGAGTCCCGGTTACGGTGGGAGGTCGGGGGCCGAGCGATGCGTGTTTCTGTCGTACACGTACGCGCGTGTGTGCGAGGCGTTGGCTCTAACTGAACCCGAGCGAGGCGTTGGGCTCTAACTGAACCCAAGCGATTGCACTGCAGGGTACGCGTTACTGAACCCGAGTGATCGATCAATGACTGTTAACTGAACCCGATCGAGCGATTCCTTCGCTACTGCTGCTAACTGAAGCCGATCGATGCTGCCTCTGGGGTGAACAGTGAGCGTTGTGGGGGTGGATGAACAGTGAGCGGTGGCGTTGCCTCTGGATGAACAGGACCCTGTGGTGTGGAGGGCTGGATGAACAGTATACGGTGGAGGGGTGCCCGTGGAGGGGTGGTTGAACAGGACCCCGTGATGTGGAGGGCTGGATGAACAGTAGACGGTGGAGGGGTGCCCGTGGAGGGGTGGTTGAACAGTAGCCGGTGGAGTAGCGCGCGGTGGAGGCTAGATGAACAGGAGCCCATGGAGGCTGGAGGAGGTCGACGGTAGCCCGTGGAGGCTGGAGGAGGTCGACGGTGGAGATGAACAGTATCCCATGGAGTCCTGTTTTGCGGTACGCCACACCCCTCCCGATGAACAGGACCCCCGTTTCGACCGTAGGAGGTCCGTTTCGTCCGTTTTGCGGTACGCCACACCCCTCCCGATCAACAGGACCCCCGTTTCGACCGTAGGAGGTCCGTTTCGTCCGTTTTGCGGTACGCCACACCCCTCCCGATCAACAGGACCCCCGTTTCGACCATAGGAGGTCTGTTTCCTCCGTTTTGTGGTACGCCACACCCCTCCCGATCAACAGGACCCCCGTTTCGACCGTAGGAGGTCCGTTTCCTCCGTTTTGCGGTATGCCACACTCCTCCCGATCAACAGGACCCCCGTTTCGACCATAGGAGGTCTGTTTCCCCCGTTTTGCGGTACGCCACACCCCTCCCCAGGAACACGACGCATTTCGTTGCCTCCCCATGAACACAACGCATTCCGTTGCCTCCCCATGAACACGACGACGATGTTGTTTCTCCGTTCCGACCCAGCCATGTACACGAGCCCTGGCCGTACGTATGCGCGAGTAGGCGTTCGAGACCCCGCCCGTATGTACACATACGTGGCCGTATTTTCTTTCTTGCACCCTGGCCGCTGTACGTACGTGTACATGCTACGTGTGCGCCTCTACTACGACACGTACGCGCCTCTACTACGACACGTGCGCGCCTCTACATCCACCAGTATATATGTACGTACACGTTCGCGACCAGAATGACAATGCTACGTACGCTTCGACCAGGTGGGTGCCGACTGTCAGGCACTTCCTTGCCTGCGAAGATGTAGCTGGTGGGTCCCAGCAGTCAGGGGGGCGAATCATTTTTTTTTGCCCGGACGCACTTCCTTGCGTGTGAAGATGCAGCTGGTGGGTCCCAGCAGTCAGGGGCAAACGTTTTTTTTCGCGAAATACGGTGGCCCGTCCGGTGGGTCCCCGCTGTCAGGTGGAGGAATAATTATTTTGCACGTAATAAGGAGGCACTTCCTTGGTGCGGCCGTGGACCCAGCTGTCTGCTCTCCACGTACAGTCCACGTCCGATGGAAGCTGTTCCTTGACCACGTTGACCACGTCGCGCGGAGAGCACCAGGGCGGTGGACGTCGGCGAGGCCTAGGAAGGGGACGACGCAGAGCCGGGGAAGACGCGGGAGTGGATGCCCACGCGTAGAGGAGTACGAGGGTTCACTGGTTCGCTGCGGCGTGAGGCTGCCGTCGCCGCAGAATAACAGGGGTGTGGGTAAGTAGAGGGATGGCCTGGCCAGCGGTGGGAGTAGTAGGGGGTGGTGAGGCCTCCGCCGCATCGCTGCCGGCCACGGGAGGTAGGAGCACGAGGCACGACCGACGCTGGTTTGGGCGGCTGGAGCAAGAAGACCAGAGGTTGAAGAAGCACTACGGCCGTTGGATGGACATCGTACGGTCACTGGAGCTAGAATCGTGCATATTGACTAAGTTGACAAAGCCCTCCGTCCCCGTCAACTTAGTAGGCCCACAAGTCAGCCTGCCACTATAATGGGTCCCAGCTAACAGGGGGAGTATTCATTTTTTTGTGCGTAATAAGGAGGCACTTCCTTGCGTGCGAAGATATAGCTGGTGGGTCCGAGCTGTCAGCGGCGGTAACATTTTTTTCGCGAAATACAGAGGCCCTTTCGGTGGGTCCCTGATGTCAGGTGGAGGAATCATTATTTTGCGCGTAATAAGGAGGCATTTCCTTGCGTGCGGCCGTGGACCCAGCTGTCGGCCTCTCCACGTACAGTCCACTTCAGATGCATGTCGGTCGTTGACCACGTTGACCAGGCCGCGCCGAGAGCACCAGGGCCGTGGATGACGACGAGGCCTAGGAAGGGAACGACATGGAGGCAGGGAGGACTCGGCAGTTGTTTCCCACGCGGAGGGGAGTACGACTGTACGAGGGTTTACTGGTTCGTCTGCCATCGCCGGAGAATAACAGCAGGTGTGGGTGAGTAGAGGGATGGCTAGGCCAGCGATGGGAGTACGGTGGGGCGGTGAGGCCTGCGCGGCAGCACAGCCGCCGCGGGGAGGAGGGAGCAGGCAGTCTTGCCGGCGATTGTTTGAGCGGCTGGAGCAGGAAGAGCAGAGATTGAAGAAGCACGACGGCCGTTCGATGGACATCCAACAGTCACTGCTTATGCGTCAACCTTTTTTTAGGAAAGCCTCAAATCTGTGGAAAACAACATACAGCCCATCTGCCATTATTTCTAATAATTTACAGCCCATTTGCTAATTCTTAAGGTTTTTTTTGGAGCCCATATTCTTTTTGTTAGCATTACAGCCCATATTGTGGCCACGGTTAAAAAATTATACGAAATTTTGCATATTTCGGTGCGGTCCAAACTGTTTTTAATCCCGAAATTTTGACTCACATTCAAACTGATTTTAAAAATAAATGTATATCAATATAAAATCCAACAAATTCTCCACGCATAAAAATTAATGTAATTTAAAATCTCGAAATGAAAAAAAGATATTTGAAACTAATTGCCGGTTCGATGTGTTTTAAAAATGTACAGCCCATTTCTCATTACTGATAGGCCATTTTCTCGGCCAGCCGAATGAAGCTCTCCTCGTCATGAAAGATTTGCAGCCCAACAGGCCTGACAAAACGACTTACTTGGCAAATCACAAAAAAACTGGGCTGTGGCCGTGGACCCAGCTGTCAGCCTCTCCACGTACAGTACTCCTCCGATGAAAGTCGGTCGTTGACCACATTGACCACGCCGCGCCGAGAGCACACGGGCGGTGGACGACGGCGAGGCCTAGGAAGGGGACGACGTGGAGCCGGGGAAGACGCGGCAGTGGATGCCCACGCGGAGAGGAGTACGAGGGTTCACTGGTTCGGCTGCGGCGTGAGGCTGCCGTCGCCGCAGAATAACAGGGGGTGTGGGTGAGTAGAGGGATACCCTGGGCCAGCGGTGGGAGTAGTAGGGGGCGATGAGGCCTCCGCGGCATCACAGCGGGCCACGAGAGGCAGGAGCACGCGACACGACCGGCGCTGCTTTGGGCGGCTGGAGCAAGAAGACCAGAGGTTGAAGAAGCACTATGGCCGTTGGATGGACATCGTACGGTCACTGGAGCTAGAATCGTTCATATTGATTAAGTTGACAAAGCCATCCATCCTCGTCAACTTAGTAGGCCCACAAGTCAGCCACCCACTATGGTGGGTCCCAGCTAGCAGGGGGTATTCATTTTTTGGTGCGTAATAAGGAGGCACTTCCTTGCGTGCGAAGATATAGCTGGTGGGTCTGACCTGTCAGCGGGGGGAACGTTTTTTCGCGAAATACAGTGCGTAATAAGGAGGAACTTTCCTTGCGTGCGACCATGGACCTCGTGGGTCCCAGCCGTTAGGCTCTCCACGTACAGTCCTCTTCCGATGACTCTCGTATGTTGACCACGCCGCGCCAAGGGCACCGAGGCGATGGACGACGGCGAGGCCCCAGACCGGAACGACCCGGAGATGGGGAAGACGCGGCAGTGGAGTCGCAGACGGAGAGGAGTGGGAAACTTGACTGGTTCGGGTGCGGGGTGGGCCTACACTCGGCAGAGAATAACAGGAGGTGCGGAGTGGAGGGATGGCCTGGCCGTCGGCGGGGTAGCCTTTCGCTGAGGAGCGCAAAACAACGCCGCTGGACGCCGAAGGCTGGAGCAGGCGGTTCCGGCAGCGCTGGGAGAAGAAGACGAGAGATTGAAGAAGAATGTCGGCCGTTAGATGTAAATCCAACACCTTCTTAGGCTTTGACCTACTGGCCCACATGTCAGCCAGTCCATTTGTTTTTTAGTCCATTTGGTGGGCTGGGTGAAACAATGATGTAGCATCTATGCAGCCCGTTTAAATCCCATTTGCATTTTTCTTGAAATCCGCGGACTTGCTGGGCTGGGTGAAAACATCATGTTGGGCTAGACGGAGAAATGTTATAAAAACATAAACACATGATTGCACGTCAGTAAAATCTTCGCAAGCTTATGTACGCAATCACTAGGAGTTAACTTGCCAAGTTATATGTAAACAATTATTATTATTATTTTGTAAGAACTTTCAACTTACAAAATAAAATATCATTTTAATTTGATGAGTTAATAGTACATGGGGTATTATTATTTTTTAGGCTAGACGTGGGATAGTTGAGTTGGTTCTAGGGGAAAGTACTGGGAGAAAACTCAGTTTACATCGAAAAAGAAAGTGGGAGAAAATTCAGAGACCTGCTGGGTCCACCTGAGGAGGGGAATATGTTGGGAGGAAGGAGATTCAAAGCACGGCAGCCGAGTGAACTAGTTTTTTTTACGGACAAGTGAACTAGTTTACATACATAAGCAAATAGCCACTAAAAAAGCAATCAGGTTAATGGGTTCTTAAAAGAAATATTTCGGACAAAATAGATAATTACGACACATAGGCTAATGCATGAAACACTCAGATGATAAAGGTGCTTATAAACAGGTAAAGTACAACATCTAGACCTTCCTGGCACGCTTGATCATGACGCTGTGGCTGTCCGTGTACTCGTCGGTTACGGGAAGCAGACACACGCTCATGTCCAAGATCTGCCTGTACATGTCGTAGCATGCGTATGCGTCCTTGGTCGCGTAGGTTATGTAGGCTAGATTCAGAGGTACCTCCCACGTGTTCAGGTCGTCTTCTTTCATGTTGGCGTATCAGGGGTCGATGATGGTCTCAGGGAGGTCAACCACGGAGTCCCTCTCCTGCCCGTTGCTGATGATCTTGTATTGCTTCTGGATGTCGACAAGCTTGTTGCACCAGATGGCCGAATCGTTGCGTTCTTCCTTCTCTCCACCGTAGCGAAGGTGCAATCGGCGCTGCCGATGAAACGGGCGAATGCTCCAGAACCTGGTGCAGCCATAGGACTGAGGCGAGGCAGAGCTTCACCGAGTCCGTATCGTTGGTGTACATCACATTCAACTTGGTGCAGCCATAGGACTGAACGGCGAACTCAAAGGGGAACTCCTTGCTGAAGTCCATATCCAGCAGGCTCACCCCTCAGATCGCCATTGGAGTCTCTTTGAGTGAACAAGTGTGTAGGCGGCGGCAGCAGTTCGTTTTTCAGCTCTTGGGAAACTGGACTCAACAGTAAGCTGAGTGTGTACAGGCGACAACAGTTACTACCCCTCCCTCGTCCGCTGCACGCCCGGCAGAAGATGCACCCTCGGCCACACGTCGGTTCACGAGCGGGTCTGTATTGGTACTATAATAACAGGAGTTAGCGGTCACTTTACTTAAATTTAATTAGCTTTAATAGAAATTTATACTTAAAACAAGCAATGCATTCGCTCGTTCTATCAGTGCCACAGGATCAACATGCACAACAATTAGAATTATTATTCTCAGGACTTACACGATCAGCACATTTGTCGCACTTTCACAAAGATAATACTACCAAGTTTGAACTGTTTGTTATGGTTGTTGTCCTCTGCATCATCATGCCGTGTTTCCCAGCTTGCAAGATTCAGAACCAACAAATAAGATCCAACTAATAAGTACAACAAAGATGCCTACACATCTCATTGATTCCCAGCTTGCAAGATTCAGAACCAACAAATAAGATCCAAATAATAAGTACAACAAAGATGCCTACACATCTCATTGATTCCCAGCTTGCAAGATTCAGAACCAACAAATAAGATTCAAATAATAATTACAACAAAGATGCCTACACATCTCACTGATTCCCAGCTTGCAAGATTCAGAACCAACCCATTAGAGCCTTTTGATAAAGTGAATATCGGGATTAAATCCATCTTGGCTAGCCATGTCATACAATCGAAGAACTTGGCGAATGCTCTTGACCGTCACAACATCTGTAGTTGAGTACTCCTGTTTGCACAACACAGATAATAAAGAGCATGATTACTATAATACTGGCACTATTGGAAGTCAACCTGCAGCTCCACTCGATGATTCAATTCATGCCACTTTTTCTGCAGTTCACCTGAAATGAAGTAAAAATTGTATCATTCAGCTAGCAAGAAGTACTTGCTCTTGTGAGTTGGCAGGTTCTTCTTTAGTAGTTGCACAAAAATTGAGCAACCTTAAGGTTGGCTGTCCGGCTCATGTAAGGTGCAACTATAATTTTCTTATCCTTTTGTGCAGTTCCACTAAAATAAAGTGCCATTGTGGTGACAGTGACGACTCCATCTTGCAAAGGTTAATAAAATGTTTCACGAGATTACCAGCAGAACTTGACGGAGATTTTGGAAACTCCAATCACCATTTTGTGCAGTTCCACCAAAATTGAGAGATGTTGCCCACGTGACATTTTAGTTGAACTGCACAAGATACTCATTCCAAAAAAAGTGTTTTGTGCACTTCACCAAAAGGTCACAATAGCAACAAGGTGAAATGGATATCCCTATCTGCACAAAAAGATAGAAAGTAAACAGTTGTTGGTCAATAAGAATATACGAAACATATACAAAATGAAAAGAAGCATCTTAATTATGTTCATGGCAATCACGCAAGGACAGTAGAAATTTTGAAATGTCAGCAATGCTTCATGTTACCAGAAGCATTACGATCAACAATGAGATTCCTCAAATATGGGATTACTTTAATGGTGGCATTGCTTGTTTACCAGACACAGTAAATCAACAACAGCTAAAGAGTTGGTTTAAGGGCATGGGACCATGGGGACACCAGGACACTTAGCAGCGTAAAGGAGCAACTTACTTATCATACTGGGGAAAACAGCAGGAGTGCCATTTGTAACACAGTTTAATTGCATCTTATCACTGGAGGCATCAGATTAACAATAACACTGGTTAGACATGTCCCTAAGGTAACAGTGTGATCGCTTCATTTTACATGCGCCCTTACATTAACAATAGCAAAAGGTTGGTATAAGGACATGCGACAGTGGACGCATCAACACAATGTACCTACAAGGAGGCATAAAGTGGTGATGCCGAGTTTGTTCATGCTATGTGAGGGCAGCAAACCTAATCCTGGAGACATTGTACTATGTGAGGGCAGCAAATCTAATCCTGGAGACCTTTTACTATGTGAGGACAGCAAATCTAATCCTGGAGACCTTTTACTATGTGAGGGCAGCAAATCTAATCCTGGAGACCTTTTACTATGTGAGGGCAGCAAATCTAATCCTGAGACCTTTTACTATGTGAGGGCAGAAAATCTAATCTTGAGACCTTTTACTATGTGAGGGCAGCAAATCTAATCCTGGAGACCTTTTACTATGTGATGGCAGCAAATCTAATCCTGGACATACTCTGTTGACTTGTCCACCAGCCGCCACTTTCTATCCTTTTTTCAACCAATAATAGATCTGTTCCTTATCCAGTTTGTACTGCGTTTTCCCATTATTTCCCTTTTCAACCAAGAGACCGGTTGGGTATCCGGTCTCTACTACTTTCACCATATTATTTCCTCTTTGAAACAAGTCCTAGATTCATGCTACAACTTTCCCCCCTTTCTTCGTTGTTTGAACAAAGCCCTAGATTCGAATGCATGAAGTAGCTTTACCTCTAATAATACTAAAAATTTAGGTGGCTTTGGAAGATCTGATGGGAGTAGAAAAATATGCACATGCAGACACGTGGGGAGCTGGGGCAGTAGAGCAAGGCCGCTTTCGAAGAACTTATACCTGAGGGTCGCCGGGATGTCGGCGGCGGCAGGTCAGATCTGCGGACAATACGGCAGGGAGGAAGAAGGGTCGGAGGACCTCCCGAGCCGGTGCTGTGTCGGAGAGAATGGCACGGGCAGAGGATCGGGCCCCTCCGGCAGCTGTGGGTTTCCTCCCTCGGCGGCGATGACCGCGTGAACGATGCACCTTTTAGTCCTCTACACACACCGGCCGAAGGGATTCGGCCGGATCTGTGACCAGCGGTGAGCAGAGAGAAAATGTTGCTACCGCTGTCTTGTTTATATCTGGAGAGGATGAGAGAATGAAGAGAGCAACCCTAGTAAAGCAAGCGCTCAGGCCCCTGCGTCCATATATAGTGGAGTGATTATATTTTTTCTCTCCACAACAAGCGTTTCAAGTTGTGTAGGTAAGAAAGGAAACTCTCTATTTAAGGTGACTACTGTACGACTCCTACTTACTACTAGTAGTACTACAGTATTGTTCACTTGTGCTCCCCGCCCCTCCATTCATTGAACAACCCCAAGGGTGAATAAACATACAGTAAGTACTGTATTTATATAGAACGAACAAGCTCGAACTATTTTCGCGTAGTTAAAAGTTGAGGGCGGGGCTTTTCCCGGGCAGTACGCGCGGCAGTTTTCGGGTAGGCGGTTTGACAGAGAGGCAAGGAGGGTGAGCGAGTGGGGCTGTGCGATTTGACGGTGCGTTACTGCTGGAAAGACTTGTGATATGACCACTCACTATAGTCATGAATTACTGGCGCTCCGACCGGGGTGATGCCCCCCTTCCGTTCTGCGCTCTAATCTGGTGCATGACACGTCGGCCCGGATGCTGGCTCTCCCACACGTCGAAGTAGTAAGAAGGAGCAAAGAATGATGCGGTATATACTAGTACTATACTACAGTACTACTCAGGTCGGAGGAGTGCGAACCACGGCAGCCCAGTGAACCAGCAGTGCGAACCACGGTAGCCCAGTGAACTAGCAGTAGAAAACAATGTGGTGATATAGCCATAAAAAACAATGTGCTACGGTCCACACTGTAGCATGTACCGTAACACTCCTCTTTGTTTGGATCCCTAAGTTAGAGCTAGTTTGGGTTAAAATAGCCTCAAATCATCGAAACAAGAGGGGTTAGTTTGAGCTAGTTTGCTCTAACCCAGCTAAAAAACTAGCCCGGTGGAGAGGTTCTAATTGGGTTAGTTAACCTCGGGCCCACTAAAAGAGAACTAAAAAAATCTCCCCTGCCCGCACCAGATCGCTCCCCCTCTCTCGCACAACTCCTCTCTGTTCCCCATAGGGCCGCTCGCCCTCTCTCTCCTCCGGCCGCCCTCTCCTTTCGGCCTCCACCGCCCTACTCCGGCCGCCCTCTCCCTCCGGCCTTCGAAGGTCGCCCCGCTCCCCCTTCACAAGTCGTTTTTCTCCCTCTGTCGTGCGCGGCGGCAGCGCATCTACCAGGGAGGTCGCGAGAGGGGTGAGTTTGTTCGTTCCTTCTCTGTCTCACGGCCATATCATTGATCTTGCTTGCTCTAGCGCTAATTCTGATTTGGAAAAGTAGATCCTGATCAAACTTGGTATAGATTTGTGGTGCACGCATGGAATTGTTTGATGTTGCTTGAGGAGGTAATAAATCTTTCTAGAGGCCCAAAGATTCAGGTCACCTTTCTAGGTATTTCAATTTCAGGCTTGCATTATTTCTAGAGGCCCAAAGATGCAGTTCACCTTTCTAGGTATTTCAATTTCAGGCTTGCATTATTTCTAGAGGCCCAAAGATTCAGTTCACCTTTCTAGGTATTTCAGTTTCAGGCTTGCATTATTTCTAGAGGCCCAAAGATTCAGTTCACCTTTCTAGGTATTTCACTTTCAGGCTTGCATTATTTCTAGAGGCCCAAAGATTCAGTTCACCTTTCTAGGCATTTCAGTTTCAGGCTTGCATGATTTCTAGAGGCCCAAAGATTCAGTTCACCTTTCTAGGTATTTTAGTTACAGGCTTGCATTATTTCTAGAGGCCCAAAGATTAAGTTCCTAGTCAGCGGAAGGTGGCCCTGCTACCCATGCCGGTGTCGACCTCAACTCGCAAGGGCCGGCGTCGGAGGGGTTCCCGGGGCTTGGGCTCTACAGAGCCTTCCTCCAGAGCGACGATGGCGAGCTCCTCCCTCGGTGCGTGAGGGGCTCCGGGCTCCGGGCTTTCTATCGTGAATGACTTCCGTGATGAGTTAGCTCATTCTTTTTTCATGAAGTGTTTTTTTTATTTTGTGAAGCTTGATTGACGACTTGTATGTTTAAGTGGGATATCTCATTTGTATGGACAAAGTAAAAATTATCATGTTTTGCATACTTGATTTGTATAGATGGTTCGTTTATGTCAATTGTGAGCGGGAGGAGGCCACAGAAGAGCCGGCCACACCAAGAGGGTGCTTGGATCCAAGGGACTTATTTTAGTCTGACTAAAAATAGTCTCTTTAAGAGGCTAAAGTTCCAAGCACCCCTGACTAAAGAGGGGCTAAAACTAGTCTTGAGACTATAAAATTTTAGTCATGGGTACCCCTACTAAAATGTGGATTAGTCATCTCTCTCCTCATTTAACTCCTCTCCTTTAACATAGGCGAGTTCTGGATTGGAGGGTTTGGAGGATAATAAATGCTCATTAACTATTTTAGTCTCTTTAGTATTTGGATCCAAGCATGGGTGAGGCTAGCAAGTTTTAGTCCCACTACTTTTAGTCATGGAACTAAAACGTATCCAAGCACCCTCCAAATCTGGCAGGAAATAGGGTCCAAAGTAGTCAAATGATTGAGATAGAGCATTTATTGTCAATCTAACCCTGCCATCCATACACCTTTTTGGTTTAGAGTTAGTTCAGGGTTAGAATCTAACTCTAACCTCTAACTGAGTTAGAGTTCTCCTCGTCTCGGTTCATCGCCATCATACTTTCCCCATTCCTGTGTTTTCAGTATCCTGCGAATCAAAGGGGCCCTTTTTTTGCGGGAAAAATCAAAGAGGCCCTTAGACTGGTTTTGGTCCGGTCATTTTTTATAAACGTGTATGTCCAAAATTTAATGAACGTGCTCCGGTTTCCACGAAAATAATCCGGTTTCATGTAGTAATTCATTCATTTATTTATTCTTCTGCGGGGGGTTTGCATGTAATTCATGAGGTCTGAAATGTAAAGTACACCGGCATATGCTCCGAGTCGTGCATGCACTACGACCCAGATGCTCTATGTCCCACATGTCGGCGAATGGGAGCACGTGGAAATAGCCTAGGAGTACATATAGGAGGATAAATGCGTGAAATAATATGTACTGTGAAGCGTAGCCGCGGTTCGAAAAGGAGACCTGAAGTGATGACAGCTATAGGTCGCACGCACCCAACTAGTGGTACTAGACATACGACTAATTTTTCCCTAAAAAAAGAGGCACGAGTGCTCAGTACTCCTATTCTATAAACACGAGTCCCATCTGACAACAGTGTCCGTGCTACAGCTAGCTCTCCTCCCTCGTTTCTCTCTTCTAGTAATTCTAAACTCGGCAGACGCCCGGTGGGCGGGGTGGGTTTGCTCAACTGCGGCCCCACCTCACAGTGAAAACGTTACGACTGGAATAAAAATGCCATATACTCCCTCCGTTCATAAATATAAGCCTTTTTAGATACTATTTCAAATGGAATACATCATAGATGTATGTAGACATATTTTAGAGTGTAGATTCACTCATTTTTCTCCGTATGTAGTAGTCACTTGCTAGAATCTTTAGAAAGACTTATATTTGGGAACGGAGGGAGTACTATACTAATAAAACATTAACGCCATCAGGCGATGCAGTGCTGGTTACAGGAGGCAAGAAGAGATGCATCCATCGACGACGTCCACCTCCTCGACTCAGGGCGCCGGCCCACCGAACGACGCCTAAGTAGCAGCGGCTTTCGTGGCCAGGTCGACGTGCTTCTGAACAATGGCGTCCAAAGATTCCAACCGCTGGAAGAAGGCCAACGTCTTTCTTTCCTCGCTTGCCTTGTAGTGGCCTATGTAGACGATTTCCTCGTAGATGTGGATGTGCAGGTCGATGGTTTCTTGCATGGCGAGGCGCTGCGCGGCGAGCGCGGCCTCGAGGTGCACATTCTTCGTCGCGACCTCCGGCACCTGCAGGGCCACCAGGGCTTGAAATAGTTCGTCACCATGGAGGCCGATGAGGGTGGCAGGCAATGAAGAGCCTGGCCGCGCGGGCTGGAGCAGTACGCCAAGGTCGTCCGTGTGCTTCTTGACGGTGGTGAACTTGCGGATGGAGTTGACCATCATGTCGTCCATGCGAGAGGCGAAGCCGGCGTCGGCGAGGGCTACGATGCCTGCGGTCGCCAGCACCATCTGGAAACGCTGCGCGGTGCGGGGCCATAGGCCAATGCCTTGGATGATTTGGCACAGCCGACTGCCGCTCGCGTCCATCGCCTCCGTAGGTGCTTGTGGCTTCTGGTCACTTGGTCTTGGATTGGAGTGAACAGTGTTGCGCAGAGACTTGGGAGTAGATGGATTGGAGTGGTGGGGCGCCTTTATTATATGAGAGTCCAAACTCTGTTGCATTCACATCGTGCTGGCTCTATTCTACTTCTCCAATTAATTCCCTCTGCATGTAATTGAGGATGCATCATTGACGTTCAACGTCTCGGGAACCGCTACCCTCTCCCTCCTTGGCATTCAAGCACCTATGGACCCGTCGACGACGAGGTGCCTATGGTGACTTCGTAAATTTCAAGATGATAGTGCCGTGCGTGTGTGCGTTCATAGGGGTGAGTGTATGCGCGTGTATATGAGCGCTTGCGTCTATACTGTGTAAAAAAACGTAAATGCGTGTCAAAAAGAGACTAGTCGGTATACTCAATATTGTACACCTCGGAGAGGAAAATGATAGAACTAGTACGTATTTATTTACGGTGCAGATTCACTCATTTTGCTCCATATGTACTCCGTCTCGGTGTAGTCTAGTCACTTGTTGAAATCTCTAGAAGGGCAAATACTCCTTTCTGGTTTACAGGGCTATACTAGCAAGTAGTTGTACGTACTAGTACAATAGTGGGCTCACATAGCAATTTTGTCTCATGCAAGAGCCTGGCTATATGCGTGCTCCAATGTTCGCAACTGCAACGTTCGGTTTGCGCTTGGCTCTTCGCCTCTTCGAGAAGACGAACAATGATGTTACTACTACTGCTTCTACAGTGTCGAATCCACTGCTGCATGTCCGTCCACCGCGAGCGGGACGGATAGCTTGTTGTAGAAGTACTACTAAGCAAAAGCATGTCCTCGTTTGCGAGCAACCGCGCGCATGGGTGAGGGAGAAGGCGTGTAGTAAAATCAAGCTTCTCCTCGTTGTACGAGTTGACGCGACACATCATAGCACTAGCCCCACATGCTTGCCTCTAAACTTGGCTGAAAGCCCCGCAGTGTACAGTATATTTGCTGCAACCTCTAACATTTACCCACCACAAATTAAAATATATGTGGCCGTATGCATCGTTCTGATGTAGAGGCCCGGGAGTCCCCCTTTTTTGAAAAAAACAAATTAAAATATATTTTCCTGTCTTGACCAGATGAGCGTGCAAACTACAATCATCAGGGTGTCAGGTAGGGCCAGAAGACTATTTTAATTTTTTTTCAACTTTGAGACGGCCACATAGCATGGAGCCGATCCCAACGATTTTAAGCTTACAGGCACGGTACACGCTATCCTAGACTACTCTACACATGAAACTGCCACACGAGCGTCCGGGCTGCGCTTGGCTCTTCGCCTCTTTGGGAAGTCAAACAATGATGGAGTACTACTGCACTGGAGGAGTACTACAGTATGCTTCTGGCCATCTGACACCGATTGAACTGCTGCATGTCCACAGCGTGCGGGAGGGAGAGCGTGTAGCGAAAGCTTCTCCTAGTCTTGCCAGCCACCATGCTCATGGGCGAGGGAGGGACGCTCCTGCCTTTGTGTGCATGACAGGTGGGCCCGACAGGTGTGTGGCCAACCTGTCATACAGGCAAAGGCAGGTGCAGTTAAGTCCGCGAGGGAGAGGATAATCAAACTTCTCGCGACACATCAAAGCACTGCACTCGATATATTTCAATAAATTGCGTTTACCGATGCATTAATTACAATGCAGGCATGCATGCCGTGACTCTCCTTTTGATACTTGCATGTGTTGATTTATTGCACCTTGAAGTAGTATAAAATATGTGACGGTAAAGCTTTGTAATACCCCGGCCCAAGTCGAGAGATGGTTGTGCACAAGGAGGGCGAGATCATGCAGACCGAACAGGACCCGATGATGGAGCTCTCTAAGGTCTCGATGGACCTCACCGTGCTCCACTGCCCCTTGTGCCTCTGTCCCTTGACGCCTCGAGTGTATGAGGTTTGAATACACCTCGTCCGTTCGGCTGATTGAGCAAGGTGCAGGTTTCTTGATTGATACGCTGTTCGATTGATTTCTGCAGTGCAAGGGAGGGCACCTGGCCTGCGTGGACTGCCGCGTGGAGCGCACCGGGAACCAGCGGCAGTGCCAGAAGTGCGAGCGTGGCGGTGGCTTCGACGTGCGGAACATGGCGGTGGACTCCGTCCTTTCGTCGGTGAGGGTGGAGTGCCCGCACGAAGGCTGTGGGCTCTACGTCACTTACCACAAGCTCGCCGATCACCAGAGTGTGTGTCCGCTCGCGCCCTGCAAATGCCCCGTGCCCGTCTGCGGCTACTAAGGCCCGCCGCCGGTGCTCTACCACCACATCAGCACCGTGCATCCCATGCCCGTGCACAAGATCCAGTACGACAAGGTGCTCCAGCTGCAAGTGCCACTGCCGGAGCCACGGCTCTTGCTGTTCGCGGAGGAGGACGGCCGCGCGTTTTTCTTGGTCGGCGGCGTGCTCGACATCGGCGCGCCTATCGCCGTGTCGGTCGTCTGCATCAGAGCGGGGGCGTCCCCACTACCGCACTACGTGGCCAAGCTGTGGGCGAACGGCCCGCCGGGGGAGCCCAAAGGCACGACCGACGCCGTCAAGGTGGAAATGGAGGTGACAAGCAGCAAGGATCCCGGCGACATCGACGTGCAGGAGCTGACCTTCTTGACAGTTCCGCCCAAGCTGCTGGCCGGGGCTAAGCTTGTGTCCCTCCACATTCAGATTGACAAGCTCACGTCCTAAATGTTTCTATAGTGCCTTCTGTTTATCTTAGTAATACGCTAATATAGGGGTTACCTTGGTCTACTTTAGCTTAAGAAATGGTGGGTTTTGGTGGCGATGCAGCAATTACTTCGACATCATATCAGTAATTTCCAACAGTCGAACGGATATTTTGTGTCTGTTCGATATAAAGTTCCTTTGGGTAAGAAGTACTACTTGTCATCAAAATGGATAAAAGGAGATGTATGTAGACGTATTTTAGTTCTAGATACGTCCCTTTTTATCCATTTTGATGACAAGCACTCCATCCGTTCCACAATACAGGCCTTCCATTTGTCAAAATATAGATGTATCTAGACATGTTTTAGTATATAGGTACATCCATGATAGAGCCAATCAGATGGTTGAGAACACTACCATTCGTAGCTACAGATGCGTGTGTGACTCCCAGATGCAGAGGCCGAGGGTCATCATCCTCCTTTTCGAGAAAAAACAGACGTGTGTGTGAGAGGACGAGTGCGTGCGTGCACCTCTTCTCTTCCTCTATAACATACTACTAAACTCAGAGTACAAGTTTTTGTGGGTGGCACGATGGTGCGTGCGAGAAGTCCCGAGAGATAGGTTTAATGCGTCTGAAAAAAAGACTAGCCTAGAGCTCGCCACGCGGCTATTCCTGTCGAACGCCCCATTAACCGTAAGATATGTATACGACGGTGCCAGTTATTGCACGTACATAGCAGTACTCCCTCCTTTCCGGTTTATAGGGCTTAATTCAAAAATCTCACCAACCAAGATGGTGAGTGGTGGAATATTTTTTGTAGTTTGCAAAAGCACCTAATTAATGCTCTTGTTTTTCTCAAAAAATTATGTTTATCAATGCATTAATTGCAATGCATGCATGCATAAAGTACATGCATTGGTCAATTTTCTCTTAGTACTAGCATGCAATGATTTAATGCACCTTGGAATCTGAACATGTGTTGGGGAACAACCAAATTGAGCCTTATAAAATGGAAAAACTAAAATTTTGAGATAAGCCCTATAAAACCGGAAAGGAGGGAGTAGAAAAAGAAGTACTCCATCCGGGAATAGTGTCGCACTTCGAAACTAGAACCATCAATAAATTTTGAGCTTGCGTCTCGTCACATTCCAAATTACTCCACGCTATATTGAATTGCAAACCTGTTCACACCAATCACAACCTAAACGGCTTCCCATTTAGGAGCGTATTAGTACCACGCTATATTGAATTGCAAACCTGTTCACACCGATCACAACCTAAACGGTTTCCCACTTAGGAGCGTATTAGTACTCGGTTATAAATACTAGTATGCCAAGATGACTGCACATTCCTCCTCAACTCCTCATCCACAAAAACAAACAAGTCATTCAACATCCTTCCCTTGCGTCTGCCATGGCCAGCGTGAGTTCTGGGTCGAGAGATTGCCACCAGGGAGAGGCGAGCATGGAAGCGGAAGCACGAGAGATGTCCCGCCTCGCTGCGAGAGCAGCCGACATGTCCCGCCGCGCGGAAGTAGCAGCACAGAGGTCCCGCCCCGCCGTCGATGCAGCTGACTAGTCCGGCCGCGCCGCGAAAGCAGCAGAGATGTCCTGCCGCGCCATGAATGCAGCAGAGATGTCCCGCCATGCCGCGGCGGCCTGGGAAAATTTCTCGCGGGCAGGCGACGACTGCTACAGGCGCATGCATGCGATCGTCCATAGCCAGATGGATCAGATCTCCGGCTGGGCGAGGTTGCAGGACGACATGAAAGCCTCATTTGAACAGGCTACTGGCGTCATCCGGCAACTAAGGGAGGGCAATGAGAGGCTCCGGGCCGAGCGCGACCTGCTGAGGGAGAAAATCGTCCGAAGTGCAGACCAGCAGGAGGAGACCAGTGCCTTGTTGAAGAGGACCGGCGTCATCGTCAAGAAACTTATGGACGAGAATGACATGCTCCGTAACGAGCGCCAAAGGCTGGTGGAGGAATCCGTGGATGTTCTCAAGCAGCGTCTTGAGGACACGAAAGAGCTCATCGCCGCTCGCCGCGGAGACTAGTTCCCGCGGCCTGCAGCAACACATCAAGAAAGTAGAGATCAGCGAGCCAGATCCTTGTCTTCCTTCTTCTTTTTCCCTTGTGTATTTTGGGCGTAGCCGCATGTGGCTTTTTTAATTATCTTTCTAATTATGTAAGACAATTAATTGTCCTTATCTTTGTATGGAAGATCAATGTTGCGAGGCTGGAATGAAGAAAACTCTTGTTGTGGCGACCCTGGCGTTGCTGTTCTTCTAGTTGCTGCTGGGCTTCCTTCAGTTTCCTGGTTTCTTTTGATGTAATAATCGGTTTAGGATGTGGATTGTGTCGTCGGTTGTGAAATGTTGGGTTCTAGCGCGGATGTTTGGCCTTTGTTGGCCTCTTGGGATGTTGCGATTTCAATCTGGTAGCTTTTAGTCCCTCGTGTTAGGTTGTAGTTGTTCTGAACTTCTTGAGAATTGTGGTGGTTTTCAGTAATGAAAATCGGAAGGGGCAAGCCCTTCTTTGATCAAAAAAAATTAATCGTCCTTATATATTCATCAGTCTTGCTATAAGTCGCAGTAGATGCTATATAGGTCCGTCGGATCTTACATCAAGATCCGTGCTTTCAGATTTCCTTTTTTCTCTCTTAAATCTCAGTCGAGTGAGACATAGCCACGCCATTAAATAAAGGCTCGGGCACCATTAATGGAGACCTTGGGAGAGAGGTGGACGGCAGATGGAGGTCAAAGGGCTCTCCTCCCGATAAGCATGCGCAGGGGTCTGATCGCACGCCTCTCGTACTCAAATAGCTACCCTGCACGGCGCCTCCTAGCTAATAAAAAATGGGGACGCGTGGCGGCACGTAAATGGTGCTAGTAAGTAGAACGCCCGCGGTTTCAATAATACTTGTGTTTCCGATTGTAACGTGACAGCACTTGTTCCAAAATGACTTTGTTGATTGTTAATGTGTGCGCCTTCGCAAATCGGACTGCAAATTTACCACAGCATGTTGGTGCCATGTCATGGCACCAAGCCAAGTTTCATTATTTTCATGCGTGTTTTGGATTTACAGGAATTAAAAAACTAAGTTTCTCAATGTTTCCAACCCAGCCACGACGCCCAAAATTTTGAATTTCATTCCCATTTCTTGCATGGAACCTAGAAATTTACCCGAGCACACACATGTGATTTTTCAACCAACTTTGGTGCACTGGAACATGTGCTTGTTTTTCAAATTTTAATTATGCACACAAAGGTGACACGTTCCCTCCCAGAACCACGAGCATTCTTGAGAGAAGCTCCGATTTGCAAGAAGCTTATACCAAAATTTGTTCCTATTCGGCCAATTTTTTTTACCACGGCATGGTACTACCATGACATGACACCATGCCAAGTTTCATGATTTTAAAACCAAGTTTCTCAATGTTCTCGACCGAGCCACGATGCCTAGATGTTTGAATTTTATTCTCATTTTTTGCATGGGACCTACTCCCTCCTTCCATATATAGGGCCTAATGTGTTTTTCAAGACAGCCTTTGACTATTGACAAGATTAATAGCACATGAGATGTATACTATGAAAATTATATTATTGGAAGCTCCTTTGACATACAAATTTGAAGGTATGCTTTGTGTAAGTTGCATGTCATATATTATTGCTCTAACGTTTGGTCAAAGTTAGCCTCGAACAACGCATTAGGACCTATATAGATGGAAGGAGGGAGTAGAAATTCACCCGAGGACACAAATGTGATTTTTCAACCAACTTTGGTGCACGGGAGCATGTGCTTGTAGTTCAAATTTGTATTATGCACATTAAATGACCAAAAACTCAATTAATGTGTAAATAAGGCCAAACGAAGCCGGAATAATTCCAAAATTTAACAGGGCACTCATGTAGTTCTATGTTGCCTTTGTAAATAAACTCAAGGGGGACAACGTATATCGTTTCACACCCAAAGGTGGCACGTTCCCTCTCAGAACCACGAGCCTTCTTGAGAGAAGCTTCGGTTTGCAAGAAGCTTATACCAAAATCTGTTCCTATTCGGCCAATTTTTTTACCACAACATGGTAGTACCATGACATGACATCCATGCCAAGTTTCATGATTTTCAGACGTGTTTTGGATTTGCAAGAATTTTAAAACCAAGTTTCTCAATGTTCTCGGCCGAGCCACGATGCCCAGATGTTTTAATTTTATTCTCATTTCTTGCATGGGACCTAGAAATTCACCCAAGGACACAAATGTGATTTTTCAACCAACTTTGGTGCACGAGAGCATGTGCTTGTAGTTCAAATTTGACTTATGCACATTAAATGACCAGAAACTCAATTAATGTATAAAAAAGACAAATGAACCCGGAATAATTCCAAAATTTAATAGGGCACTAATGTAGTTCTATGTTGCCTTTGTTAAGAAACTCAAGAGGGGGGCAACGTATATTATTTCACACTCAAAGGTGGCACGTTCCCTCTTAGAACCACGAGCTTCCAAATCTGCCCAATTTTTTACCACAACATGTTAGTGCCATGACATGACACCATGCCAAGTTTCATGATTTCCAGGCGAGTTTTGGATTTACATGAATTTATAATCAAAGTTTCTCGATGTTCTCGGCCGAGTCATGACGCCCAGATGTTTGAATTTCATTCTCATTTCTTCCATGGGACCTAGAAATTCAACCAAGGACACACATGTGATTTTTCAACCCACTTTGGTGCACCGGAGCATGTGCATGCAATTCATATTTAGATTATGCACATTAAAAGTCCAGAAACTCAATTAATGTATAAAAAGGCCAAATGAACCCAAAATAATTCCAAAATTTAACAGGGCACTCATATAGTTCTATGTTGCCTCTGTAAAAAAAATCAGGGGGGAGGCAGCGTATATTGTTTCGCACACAAAGGTGACACGTTCCCTCTCGGAACCACAAGGCTTGTTGAGAGAATCTCCGGTTTTGCAAGAGGCTTATACCAAAACTTGTCCCAATTCAGCCAAAAATTATACGTATGAAAACAGGGTTTAGATTATCCCAAACATCTCGCTACCTAGACCAATAATGTACTATGATTTGAATTCAACATAAAATGGATACAAATATTTGAATTGGAGAGCGTATGGTACATGTAGTTCATAGTGAAATATGATTACTGTTATATGTATGTTTTTTGTTATCAAGATAATATTTAAATTATTGTATAACTTGACAACAATCGTATTCAAATAAGGAAAATTGATTCAAATTTAGTCCATATGGTAGACGACAATATATATGTTCACATGGTGGAGTAAAATGTTCATATATGATGGAAGATCAAAATGTACGACTACATCAATTATAAACCGCAAGGTCACCTAACGATATATTCGAATTCAACATAACGTGGATTCAAAAATTGAAATTCGAGATCATGGCATATGTAATCATATAAAAAGGGACATTACTCTTTCTTTGGTGGGAATTGATTTGTTTTTTGTTGTTATTGAGGGAAGTGCGAATCGATTTGGTACTGTGCAGGGTAATCTTGTTTTCCCGATTTTTTTTACATTTTTCTTGTAGATTTTTCAATGGCATCTATAGCAATATAGTAAAAGGGGACATGACTCTCATGTGTCTTGTATGAATTGTTTTTTTACACGTTAAGTTTGTACTGCCGAACAAGGAATCCGCACCTTGTTATCCCGAAATTTTGAAGCTCGAGTATCTTTTGTCCCACCTGCTTTGAAACTCCCGCTTCTTCAACCCGCGCCGCGCCTTCTTATCCCGAAATTTGGACGTGCGCGAGAACTCCCTCCTCATTTGCAATCGCTCCCGCAGCCCAGACACGCGAAATCCCCCTTCTACCCCTCAGCCGGAAATGAAGCTCCACGTCGCGGTGTCAAAACCGGTGGGGGTACGCTGGTAACTTACCCTACATTTCGGACAAGCGCGTCCCTAAGCTTGGCTCCCCCCCTCCCCCTTCGCCCCCCCATTCGTACACCGAGGCCGCCAAAACCCGCGAAACCCCACTCTCCTCCGTCGGCCTCCCGACCGCCGCCCAGCCGGAGACTCTTCCCCGACTACGTCGTCCACCGCAACAGCTCGCCGTCCCTCATCCACCGCACCGGATGAGGATCCGTTGTCGATCTCGTCATCCCGCCGGATCAGCCGCCCCATCCTCCACCTCCAAGGAGCTGCCCCGACGTTCGCCTCGTCTATCGCGCCACCTCAATCCCCACAACACTGTCTTGACCTGCCCCACCGGAACCGTAGCACCCTCACCAATTCCTCCGATGAAGCCGAGGCCAACTTGGCACCACCAAGGAAGTTCTGCACTCACCGCTGCATTTTATCTTTTATTCAATCTCACGGGGCTGCCGGTGCTCGATACCGAGCAGACATGGCGTGTCTCCATCGACGGCGCCGTCGCCGGCCACATCATCCACGACGTCTCTCCCCCATGTCGTTGCTTCCTCGGCGGCGACCTCCACAACGGCACTAGCTGCAGCTGCTCCGGCTCTCGCTCGCGCTGCAACTCTGTTCTTGCTGTCGGTCGCGCTGCTGCACTGCTCCTGCTTTCTTTCGTGCTGCTGCTCTGCTCTTGTTCTCACTTGCGCTGCTGCTGCTGCTGCACGACCTCCGGCAGCTACATGAGTTGCTGCTTTAGCACTCGCTCGCGGTGCTACTGCACGACTTGCTCTTTGCTAGTGCGTTCCCTGCTTGAGCGTCTGCTGATTTAGATCACTGCTTCTCTGCTACTAGTGCTCGAACGCCCTAAACATCTATTGCAATGCTCTGTTACTAGTTCAATCAGTTTCGACAGTAAAATTCAGTTTCGACTGTGAAGTTCATTTTCTTCAGTTAAGTTCAGAGTGAACAGTACTTACAGCATCTGTCGGAGCGGCCGTGGCGCGGCTGATGCGTTTTACATCTATTCCCTCCGTTCCGAAATATTTGTCTTTCTAACATTTCAAATGGACTACAACATACGGATGCATGTAGACATATTTTAGAGTGTAGATTCACTCACTTTGCTTCGTATGTAGTCACTTGTTGAAATATCTAGAAAGACAAATATTTAGGAACGGAGGGAGTAGCACTTTTTGGTGATGTATTTTACATCATCTATTGCAGATGATATTAGGGTCCCACTTCAGATTAACGTTGTCTGTCTTGTCATGCTTCAGCCTCGTCGCCGTACACCTTAGCGGAGCTGCTCCAACGATGGAACCGTCCATCACAGCGGAGCAGTACCCTCGGCGCCGTTTCCAGAGGCCTCGGATCTTCTTCCCCGCCTCCGACAGTCACACCAGCATCATCACCATCATCCACGTCCAACCCAATGATGCTGAGGTCCACAAGGCTATGCCAAAGAGGTTGTACACTCGTCGCATCACTTTGTTTCTCCATTCCTCTGTTCTTCCAATTTATGTGAGCCAAACACCCAGGTTGACTGAAATCCTATGTTTCCAAATGCTCTGTTTTGCACGTGCATTCCTATCCTATTCCTGTGTTTTTCCTGTCCCTGCATTTATAGAATCCTCCAATTCTAAGGAGCCCTTACATATTTACTTCATTTTCAGATAGGCGTCAAAGAAAACTCTATGTGTTATGTCCTGCTCCTACCGTGCCGTCATCCACCCCACCTGAGGTGCACCATCGACAGAAGCGTTCACTGCAGCAGAGATCCCCCCCTGCAGACTTCCTTTCGCCGCCTCAGATCATCTTCCCCGTTGCCGGCAGCCACGCCAACTGCATTACCATCATCGACTGAGCAGATGAACCTGAGGACTACACAGTTCCGGAAGAGAGATCGCATTCTTTCGTGTTTGCTTACGTTATACATCGGTTATTATTACCTGCTACTTTATCGTTCAATCTTGAGTTTTGAATTGCCCATGTGTCTCATATCGAGCCAGCAACGAATAGTATCTGTCTACTATCTGGTTCATCTGGGGTCTTCTATGTGGTTCATGTTGGGTGGGCAACAAACAATAGATGATCCATTGTCTATCTTTTTAAACTGAAGCTATAATCTACCTGCTATCATTAGTTTTGGATCCATCCACTCGTTTGCTACCATCAGTCTTGATTTTTGCATGCACCCCTTAGGCCTTACAAAATCTAACTATTTTTTTATTATGCATGTCAAATATTGTACACAATCGTACTGAACATGTAGAGAAAAAGAGAAGACCGTTTCATGCGAATATAATGTCATGCAGATGCCGCTCCATGGTGGGCGAAGTGCCCCCCCCCCCTCCTGCATTTCCAGATTATATTCCAAAGGAAGATAACTGTTCAGATGGAGATTCAGAAGGAGCCGACCACGCCTGTTTACCGCCTGAGGTGTTTGCTCTAACCTGGCATGCTGATGTTGGTCATATCATGCATATGGCGCCTTGCATTGCTTACATTATACATCTTATATGTCATCAGCTTAGTTTAGATTTGCTTTGTGTGAATGCCACCTGTTTGGTTTCTATATCATACTCCCACCATTCCTAAATATTTGTCTTTTTAGATATTTCAACAAGTGACTACATACGGAACAAAATGAGTGAATCTACACTCTAAAATATGTCTATATACATCCGTATGTGGTAGTCCATTTGAAATCTCTAAAAAGAAAAATATTTAGGAACAGAGGGAGTATATGGGAATTATGCAATGTCATCTTCTTTAGCCAGGCATCATATACGTGAATCATGCAATGCCATCCTGTTTAGCCAGTCATCGTATATGTGAATTGTATTGTGCCATATTTTTTCCCTAATGTATTCCATTTGTCAACAATGTTTATACATTCATCTACTCTTCCTGTGCATCAGCCATTTGAGTCGGTCATGGGAAAATCTGGAGTGAAAACAAGGTCTTCTGAGCAGTCAGTGCTACCTGTCGATGCAGATTTCTTGCTGGTTACAGATAGCTCCTCAGAGGAGGATTCAGAGAGAGATGACCAGTCGTATTCCCCCCCCCCCCCCGAGGTGCATGCTCTAACTTGGTTGGGTTATATTGCTCATATCATGCATATGGTGTCTTGCATTGCCATGCCATCTGCTTAGATTAGACATGCTTTGTGTGAATGCCTGATGTTTGCTTTCTATATCAGATATGTGAATTATGCAATGCCATGTTTTTCGGCCAGTTATCATATATGTGAATTATGCACCGCCATGGAGCCAGGCATCATATATGTGAATTATCCCATGCCATCTTTTTTTATTACGTATTCCACTTGTCGACAATCTGTGTATATTGAACTACTCTTCATGTGTATCAGCCATTTGAGCCGGTTATGGGAAAATCTAGAGTGAAAACAAGGTCTTCAGAGCAGGCAATGGTACCTGTTGAAGCATATATCTCGATGGTTACAGGGAGCTCCTCATAGGAGGATTCAGAGACAGATGACCAGTCCTATATCCCACCTGAGGTGTATGCTCTAAGTTGCAATGTTTATATTTCTCATATGATGCATATGATGTCTTGCATTGCTTAGTTTAGACATCATATGCACAATATTGAATTCTATCTGCTTAGTTTAGAGATCATACATGCGAGTGCCAGCTGCTTAGTATATGAATCAATTATGTCAATTATATCATGCCATCCTGTATACTTAGACAACATGTATGTGAATTATTTCATTCCAACCTATTTTAGAAAGACATCATATAGTTTTGTCATGTCATCCTGTTTAGGTACTCATCATATGTTGAATTATGCCATTATATCCTGTTAAGTTATCCATCATATATCTGAAACTGTGTCATGCTATCCTGTTTAGTTAGGCATCATATATGTGAAATTGTGTCATGCTATCCTATTTGGTTAGACAACATATATGTGAATTACCACATCTGTCTATCATACAATGTCTGTACGTTCAATTTCTTTTCTTGTTTATCAGCCATTTGAATTGGAGGGGGTGATGGCAGTATCTAAGGGAGCAAAAACCCGTTCTTCACAAAAGACAGTGCTACCCGTCGATGCAGATAGAACCATGGTTGTACTGGCCCACAAACTAGCCCCACCACACATAATCGAGACTCTTCCAGATTGCACACTTACACCGTTGGGCAGAGAACCAGCTACAACCCATTTAACCGCAACCCCAGCGGATAGTAACCCACTTATAGTTGACAAAGCACCATGTCCACCACAGAGTACCCCCACACGAGCAGTTTGTAAAGCTACTGCAGTGCCCAAAGCACGAAGACCACCACAGCTAACCCAAACTCCACGTTTAAAGCAGAAGAGCAACTGTTCTCAGGTCAGATTCCGTAGCTATGGTCCATACTCCTTTGCTGTTGCATCACTGTATTTAGTCATACCAACTACTTTCGAATTTGAAGGATCCAATTGAAACTCCAATGGCGCAACAGGTATGTTTTAAACCTATTTCTTTAACTGGATTGTTGTTCTAACTTCTTGCTCTATGTTGATTTCAGTTTAAGTTGTATAAACAGTTATGTTCTCATGTGATGCACATTACAAGTGCTGCCAATGTTGTGTAGTTTCTCACACTTATATTCTGTCTATGCTGCTGTGTCTTAAAAATATATGAGTTGAACTGAGTCTCTATCTTGATTAGGGAACATAAACTAGAATGATATGTACAATACAGTGACCATAGTACATAGATATATGTTTGTTTCATGTTGTTATCCTGTCCACCTTACTACTGAACCGGTTTACCAAAATGAGTTTTGTATACTACAAGCTAAACCTGTGATGTGTCTGCATGTTTCTCTTGTAGTATGCAAACAGAATATTGGAGAAGAGCACCCCACTATGCAATGGTAGAGAAAGTAATGCAGATAACGTTCAAGATAGTGAGACAACCCTGTTGGTCTCCAAGAAAGGTGATAAAAACGATCTTGTAGACAGTGAGAAAACCCCACAGTCCTGCATTGATGTAGTGTTCGAGTTACTGGCCAGTACCGCTGGCACAAGCTCTTCAAACTCGCTGCCTGAATCACTTCGGCTTCTTCAGTCTCAGCTACAAGCTGAAAGGCACCAGTCAGCTGTGCCGCGGCAAGAAGCCGAAGGACTGAGGAAGTCCCTGCAGAATTCAGATGCGTACTTTCTTGTGCAATAGCAAGCGCTGGAGGATTTAAGAGCCAAACAAGAGAAAGTTAATAAGCTTGCTAAGCATCTTGCCAGCATTATGGGTACCCAGGATATTGTTTCTTGAACTCTTCTGAAGTGGTTTCAGTTCTGGACTTGTTTTGCTGCGGCGTTTATATGCTGCTTTGTTCCCTATATTTGCACTAGTGGCGAACTTTGATGCCTAGTGGATGTAATATGTGTAATAGCTGTGATAGCCTAGCATAAGTTGCTTGCTTATTTATTTCCTTGTTGTCTTGTTTATTTGTTTGCTTGTAGTCAGTGCAGTTCTTTTTCCGCGGTTTGCTAGTGGCTGCAATAACCCATTTTCTAAAACTAGGCCACAATAACCATGGGCTAATATTTACTGTAGTGACACTGGGCCTCCCACGGGCCGTAGAAACAGTGGGCCTTCTACGGGCCGTAGAAACAGTAGGCCTTCTACGGGCCGTAGAAACAATGGGCCTTCTACAGGCCGTAGAAACAATGGGCCTTCTACGGGACGTATCATCAATGGGCCTTATACGGGCCGTATGATCGATTGGGCAAACATGGGCCAATAACAGGCCGCATTATGGCCGTAAACGGGCTAGAGTTGGAATCGTCCGTTCATGGGCCGACCATAATGGGCCATCGTTAATAGGTCGTATTTGATGACGCTATGAAAACGGACCACAAACGGGCTGACTGTAACCACGGGCTGAATTTGGCCCACAAGCAGAAAATGACAGTAACGGGCCGTAAGTAAACGAATGCTGGAAATGAGCCCAAGAATAAATGGGCTTTGAGAAGGCCGAAAGATAACATGGGCTGGAAACGGCCCAACGGAATAACGGGCCGTTAATGGGTATAAAGTGATACACTGTTCATTACGGGCCAGTTTCACCACGGGCCGTTAATGGGTGTAAAGTGATACACTGTTCATTACTGGCCAGTATCACCACGGGCCATTAATAGGCCAAGAGTTACATAGGGCCTCATAAGGTCCGAAAGACGTCATGGGCCATACATGGGCCAGAAGTGAAAACGGGCTGGAATCATATTGGATGGCCCAGATGACGCTACTGGGCCTAATTCGGATAGGGCATAACGGGCCTTGGGTTAGCGGGCGGTAAATGGGCCATATGCGAATAGGCCGTTAACAGGCTTTCCATGGGCCAGCCCGCCACCTTTTGACCAAGTCAAACGGGCCGGCCTTTTCACAGGAATGGGCCTCTGTTGGGCCATGCCACGTGTCGACGTATCATAGGCGCCTTCTGTCCAATGAGTGGATGACATCTGTCCCAACGATGAGCTGACACGTGTTTCCTCCAGCCAATGATGATTTTACACGTGGAAAATCCCCATTGGTCGGGGCTGTTAACGGGTTATCGGATCCAAAACCCGACCCGATAGCTTAACGGCGTTCCGGTATGGTGGATGCCACGTGTCGGTCACCCTTGACGAAAGCACTTCTGTGATGCGCGATTTATCGTCATGGAAGTGCACACTTCCGTGATGATAATTTTGGTAATGTCATGGAACACTTCTACGACAGCACAAGTATGACTATCTTGATTCTGTCATAAAATCGTCATGGATGTACATGCATGACAAAAAACGCGACCTACTGTGACAAACACGTATCATCACGGAAGTGTATTTTTTTTGTAGTGCAAGCTAGCGCCGCTCTTCGTGTGTCCCCGTGCGTCTAAAGGTTAGACGATGGAGAGGAGAGAGAGATCGCAGACCTGGGACCCACCAGTAAGTGAGTCAACAGTCATGCACGTGTTGACGAGGCACTCCCTCTACTCTACTCAACGTAATACTGTATAAAATCAAGTTATGGGACAAAGCCAACAACCGTTGTTGTTTCAGGCTATCGACTTACGCTTTGTAGTCCCGGGGAGGAGGGGGTGCACAACCAATTGGTGTTTGGGAGGTTTGGCACAAATATAATCTAAACAATCCTAAACAAAGCTTCACAATTTTATCTAGGGTCGAGGGGTTAACCCCCGACAATCTACATAGCTCCGCCTAAACACAACATTTGCATGTACTGTTGTACTAGACTTAATATCCATGTTTCAGATTCCTGTTCATTTTAAATATTGAATTGAGGACCATGCGTGTCTTACATTTTACTCCCTTCGTTCCAAAATATTAGTCTTTTTAGAGATTTCAAATGTACTGCCACATACGGATGTATATAGACATATTTTAGAGTGTAGATTCACTCATTTTGCTTCGTATGTAGTCACTTGTTGAAATCTGTAAAAGACTAATATTTAGGAACAAAAGGAGTATTTTTGAATTCGTGTCATACATGCATGGTTTGGAAAAATAGATGCACTATACTTATTGGATCGCTGTTGTGTTCATGTGTTTGTGTGTGTGTGTGTGTGGTCGTATGCTTGACACATACAAAGTTTTCTCACCACCATATGGTTCATCTTTTAAATTTGAATTTGCAATGAAAAACTTACTAGGGATACCATGAAATGTGAAATCCACGCTGAGATCACTATATCACAAACTCACTCTAATTCAAGAACTTGCCATAAATCAATTACCACGTTGAGATTACTATTTGCATGGAAAATACGGGCATTGTAATACACATAGATTCGTTCGGCGATTTAAATGATTCCTTTCGTATTCTTTTATTGAGGGGTCCTTTCGTATTCTCGAATGGTAGGACCCAACGGCGTACTAGCCAGACCTTGGTTCGTGTTGATCCTCAAAAAAAAGGGCTCGTGTCTGGCGTGCGTGGTACGCACATTAAGCCAACCCCAACCAGTTGAGCCTCCGTGTTTCGAGTAGAAATATCTGGCGGCCAGAATTCCAGCCCTAGAAAATCCCCCTCATGTCCCCGGTCCATAAGGACTTCCGATGAACAATGGAGGGATGCTTTAGAAACTAGACAACGTTACCTACCGTTCCGAGCACGGTTCAATTCCCTCGGTCGCCGCTACCAACAACTGCATTGCCTAGTACTACTACTACACCAGGATGAGCACAGAATTGAGCCCGTTTGTTCGTGCCTACTAGTACTTGAGTTAATATATCAGGCAATGCACTCGTACAGAGGGATTATCCTTTTACTATGCATATATAACTTGTCTGAAGTGTAACTAAGCAAAATGTTTGACCAAATCTTTTCTTAAGAAATACAATAGGAAAGATGTATCGCTTGAAAATTTATTGCATGATGCAGGTTATGATATTGTTTCAAATCCTGGATTTTAAATTTCAGAAAATCCAAAAGTGACCAGAAATTCATGAAACTAAGCATGGTCACGTCATATGGCACAAATATTCCTACGTAATTTTTTCTTCAATTTGAGACAAGCTGCTTATGAGAAGTTGCACAAATGAAGAGCCAAGGTATTTTGGAAAAACACCTGTCCCGCTTATTCAAACCATGGGCGTTTACGTGCCGCCACAAGTCCCGCTTCTCATCGGCAGGTGCCGTCCGAGCAAGCGTGTGAGTCGACGGGAGGCGTGCGAGCAGACCGCTGCGCCGACTGACAGCGAGGCATGCGAGCAGACCGCTGCGCAAGCTCACTGGGAGGCGAGCCCTTTGACCAGGCTCCGCCGCCCACCTTCATCCCAACTGCTCCCACTTTTAATGTCGCCGGCGCCGCAGTTTAAAATCAACCCCGCACTACCCGATATCGCTACAATCTTCTCTCTTCCCCTCCAATTCTCCTATCGTCTACCTCCAACCAGCCTGACCTAACCGTACGCCATGCCGCATCACAATGGTCTGCCCTTAGTCTTCCAGTTTCCTGAGGAAGACACCCAGCCGGAGTCTCAAGAACATAAGGCACTTTGGGACGAGCTTGAACCGGCCTTGCGGGAAGACGCGGCGCCTGTCCCCGCTCCCGTTCTGGCTCCCGTCGCCCCAACTGCGCCAGCGCCCATCTCCGTGGCATTGATGGGTTGGGAGCCGCAGATTGTGGCCGAGCTTGATCCCACGGGGTTCCACGAGGTCCCCGCCGACTTTCACGCGCCCGTGCACCTGCCAGCGCATGTGCATGCGCATGCCCTGACGCGCACGCCTGTGCCGGTGCCCGTGCACCTACCAGTGCATGCACCTGCGCATGCACTAACGTGCACGCCCGTGCCGGTGCCCGTGCACACGAATGTCTCTCCTGCGCGGTTGCCAGCACCTGTCCCCGCACGGCTGCCAGTGCCCCCCTCAGCGGCATTGATGGCCGCCGTCGACCACTTCCTTGCACCAAGGCCAGTCGCCTCCTCCCGCCAGTTGACTCGCTCCTGGAGACCGAAGTCTAGAACATTGTGGCCTTCCTTGAAGCTAGGGTAAACGTCGAGGAGTACGCCAACAACGGCGCAAGATGCCGCCGTCGCCGTCGTCATCGGTCAGTGGCTCGATGACACACAGAGCATGGCAGAGGAGCCGCTTCCCACCGCAAGACGCCCCTGCCGCCGCCGCGTAATCTAAATTTGCCATGAAAAACGTTCGGATTGCCATGCTTAAAATCCGAACGTTTATCATTTCCAATTATTTTAGATCGATCGTCGTATGAATGTAAAGTTGGAGTCAGACTGAATGAAATCTATGGTTTGATCGATTAAATGTTCTGCTAGAGCCGTATCAAATTAAATATAAAATGTCATCAAGCCACATGTATTCCTTCTCATCCAACAACCTAGACTGCTTCAATGTCGAACGCTCAACACGTTTAGCGTGCAGTTAATTTGATGCCAAAAATAGTGCTAATCACATAATAACATGCAAATAATATCCTACCTAATATCCGCATGCACTTAATATACTTCCAAATTAACGTGCATTGCACGTACACATTGAGTAGTACTACTAGTACATGAAACTGGTGCCGTAACTTGTGAACGCGTCCAGATATAGTCAACAGCAACATCGCCCGCGAGTTCTTCGCGTTTGCCTGTGCGTCTAAACGCAGAAGGGGAGGAGAGAGAGCACACATGGAACCCACTAGTAAGTGAAGGCGAATAGTTCGTGCTAACGAGCCGGTCCCACTAATGTACTAAAAATAATATTACATGTTATCCATTAAATAGGCCGTCGTGATATAAAAACATTATATGAACAAAGGGGGGTACAACAAACATTGCTGTTCTACGTATGTTGCCTATTGACGTGCGGCATGAAGGCCCTGGTCGCATGTTCGATCCTCGTCCTTAATTTTTTAATTTGTATATGGGTCCAAATTTGTTTCATGACAGGTGGGACCCTCGGTGTGTAGTTTGTAGCACTTTAATTCGTGGGTCAAAATTTGTTCCATTCCAGGTGAACTATCGGTGTGTAGTTTTGTTGCTTATTTGCAATAATTAAAGAGAACAACAGAGTTTTTTGCAATAATACCATGGTGCGACGTTGAAGGCGAGAAAGGATGTGTGAGAGAGCGATGACCGAGCCAGAGGGAAATCAATTGGGGGAGGTGCGGGGGTTGCAACGGCGTTTGGAGTAGTTGTGGGCCGAATGCTAAGAAAATATAATCTAAACCCACTGGAATAAATGCCTACACAAATTAATCCAAGGTTGGAGTCCCCCTCGCAATGTAAATAGCTCCGGCTTTGCGAGGGATGGAGAGGTAGCTTCAATGTGTGGAAGATACGGCGTGAGAAAGCAAGGTCAATCGAGAGACATATAGATAGAGAGATAAAGTGAGTGTGGTTCGTGTGGCACCCCGGCTCAGAACGACCGGTTTACCCTGCATTGCCAGCCCAGAGATCATGTCTTCTGGCAACACACAACATATTGGTACATAAAACAACCGCTTTATTGATGCTAGCGGAACAGAGTTCATATTACAACAGTGGTCGAGGCCAAGCGGCACACTCGGTGCGGCGGAACAATATGTACATTATTTAGTGAACATAAAGGGGCCTCGACTCGAACAACTATCTGGCAGCGGAATAACGTCGTAGCGGAAGCTCCATATCACAGGGACACTGATGTGGACACGATCTAGACTCGGACAGCGCTCTTTTCCAACGAGACTTTCCTGAAATCTGGCATGACACGCCAGGTTAGTACATTGAATGTACTTGCAAGCTCACAACAAGCATAATCATAATGACAAATAATATCATGATATTTAACCAATTATTAATAATGCAACATTATATGTCAACATGCTGTGATCAAGCCCGAACGTCCCTCAGGACAGCTTACCAACTGTGATCATCTCTGGACCACAAACACACCACCATAGTGGTCTTTCTCAAGAACAACTCGTGATCCTTACGGCGATCACAACCACGACCATCATTTGGTCCCAAATACCTCGATGGCCTTTCTGCCATCCATTGACAATGCAAAGTTCATAGCTTAGTGTGCAATTTTTATTAAACGTTGACTCATGGTGGGACCTAGTCCGAGGTGTCCGTGACCGTGGACTCGGCTATCGATAGATTATACACTCTGCAGAGGTAGCACACTGTACCCACACCATGGAACCCATGGCCTCGCATTCCCATTCGGGTGGACCAACGGCATTCCGACAAAACCCCTCCATTGCCACAGCACTCTCCCGGCCACTCTGACCCAAATCCCCAACGGGCTGGTCCTGGGTGGCCCCGTGTCTACCAAAAACACCCCGACCACCGTCGTGGTCAAAACACTCCCACTCGGGGACTCGGTACCATAATCTCATCAACGAGCACACAAGATTATGTGTGCTTACCGGGCCAGGGAAAACACGACATAATCTTCCCTAGATAGAGGCACCGACAAGAGGCCGTGTCAATGGACCGAATCAAGGCCTTCCCACAAGGCAAATGTGGTTGCACTGGAAAGAAACTCGATCAGCGGCACCATGACCCAGTCAACGGTATATTCAAGTTGAGTTATATTCAGGATTAACTTTAAACTAAAAATGACCGGTGTCATAGCATGCCATGAAATGCAAAACAACACATGCATCACATACTGATAAAAATGACCGCCGTCATCCATATGCACACCAAGCATAAACGTCAACAACTCATATTATTCTACTTGCTCAAAATGACTCACAACTTAACCAAAATATTTTGCAACAAGTTTTATTAATTTCCTACGCAAGAAAGTAACTCCGATAAATTTTTCATATGCTTCACCAAAAGATATCATTATCAACAACTCTCAATTTCTTTATCACTAAGTTGGGTTCAAACATTCTGTAAGACAAGTAATATGATTAAGCAAGCATTTAACAGAATATTTTCTAACAAACTTTTATCAATTTAAGAATGCAAACACAAAGATTTAAATAATTACTAACATGCATAACAAAATTATTTCTAACATCACCTCAAATAAATTTTAACTTGCTTTACCCACTTAAACTAGTTTCAACTATTCTGTAAATCAAGCACAACAACTGACCAATACTTAACAGAATACAAATAATTCAATAATTATTTAAATGCATGGGTTAATCATTTCATTTAATTGAGAAAATCACAAATATTGAAATGGCATCATAAAAATGTTTTTGTGGCTTGCTTTAGTGCAGATGAGGTTCACAAGCCTCCTGGTGATCCTCAAGACAAGCCTCATCTTCTGAAAATAATTTTAAACACAAAAAGAAAATATCAAGAACACTTCTGAAATTCACCAGAAATTCTAAACAGCTGAGAAAAATCTCATCTTTGGTGAGCTGTTAGATTTCCTTTCAAAGAACACAATGCAAAAAGAATCATCTCATTTGGACTTATGGTTGAAAAGTTAAAATTGTTTGAAGCTCTCTGGAATATAAATGAATTTGAATAAAAAGAAATGGCTGGGGGGCCCCGCTAGTCAGGTGGGGGAAGAGGGAGAGAGAAACAGAGAGGGCCGCGGCTTCGCTGGAGCTCTCGCCGGCGACGAGGGCTCCTTGGCCCAAACGAGAGGGATGGATTGAGAGAGGGGACGATGGCGCACCTGCCCGTACCCGTAGCGTGGCTAGGGGTGGTCGGGCGACGTCAGAAACTAGCTCGCAAGCGGAGGCAGAACATGGAGGTCGCCGGAGTTGAGGAAGACGGCGAGCAGAGGTCACTCCAGAGGCTCCAAGCGGGCGAGATGGCCTCACCGGAGAGAGGCGGAGGCCTTGGAGGGGTCGCCCAGGCCTGGGAGGGGCTGGAGCTACCGCGACGACCAGAGGGGATCGCCGGCGAGCTCGAGCTCGGGGACGGCGGCCCGTGGCCTGCCCGGCCGGGCTACGGCTTCCTACTCGATCATGGGGTGTGTGTGAGTGCTGGATGGTGCTCGAGGAGGCTGGGGGTGGCTCTATTTATAGGCGAGCGGCGAGGGTGCTTCGGGCTCCGCCGGTGGACACCTGTCCATGGCGCCCGGCGACGAGCGGCCTCAGTGAGAGGGGGAAAAGGTGACGGAGGTTACGCGGCCACTGTGGGCGAGCGGAGACGAGCACAGGATCAAGGGGATGGCGACGAGCATAGTGCGCTCCGCACTGTTGGGCTGGCCGGACCTTGCCCGTGCTCGCTGCGGCGAGCTCCGGCGTCGGTGATTGCCAGGGAGGAGTTAAGGACGTCGAGACGATGATGGTGGCGGGGTTTGGCATGGTTGGGCAGGCGGGGGAAGCAAGCACACTCGAACAGAGCGCTCGGCGTCACCCAGAGCGCGTCGACACGCATGCCTGGCATCGTGGACACGCGTGGTCACCGCGCGAACTCTCTCCTGAGGCCAGCCTTCGTCCAAAAATCATGTCTGGCATGTTGTTCGTGGTAGTTTTGAAGTTTCCCACGGTTTGGTTTGGATCCAGGTGCAGTAGAGAAGATTTTACAAGCCAGGTAAGTTTATGGTCAGTAACTTTGTGATGTTACTATAGTCAAATGGCTGGGAGTTTGGGGCTGTGCTTTGGAGGCTAGTTATAAGTTACTAAGGTAAAGATGCGCAAGAAAGTTCAGGTCAAATGGAGCAAGTAAAATGGTAGTTGCGGTAGAAACCACCATTTCTGTCCAGAACAGAAAAGATTTTCTGTAGCAAAAACATTCCAAAAAGTGATGAAATATCTTTGCTCAGGGAGGTGCCCTAGGGTCCCTAGAATATTTGTGAATTATCTTAGAATTTTCTGAGCCATAAAAATTAGGGTTTCCTTGAAGAAAACAGATCTGGCTTAGGGTTTTTGAGAGAAAATGAATATTTTTCATTTAAGAAAAATATTCCAAAGGTTATTTTGTGGTGTATCAGAAGTGAAGTGATGGTTTGGGAGAGAAGTGAACACTTGGGTGAAAGCCAAGGATGCCCAAGTGTTTAAGTCCAAATGAAAAGATTCAGAAACTCCAAGTTTCAAAAACTTTCAAATGAAATTTCAAGCAAATAAGAAAGGGCAAAAACCAGGCTGTCACAAACCTCCCCCACTTAGAATGAATCTCGTCCTCGAGATTCGGTTGCTTGGGAAAACCACTCTGGATACTGACTCTTAAGGAACTCTTCCTGCTCCCAAGTTGCTTCTGACTCGGTGTGATGCTCCCACTGAACTTTGAAAAAAATTCTGACTTTGCTGCGAGTGACCCTTTCCACTTGATCCAAAATTTTGGACGGTCTTTCTTCATAAGTTAAATCATTTGCCAATTCTATCTCAGCCATTGCAGTCCTTTTCTCAGGCGGGGATATGCATCGTCTCAATTGCAAAACATGGAACACATTGTGTATTTCTGACAACTCCGGGGGTAGTTCCAGTTGGTATGCAACCATACCCACTCGAGACATAATTTAGAATGGACCAATGAATCTGGGTGCCAGCTTTCCACGAGTCTGAAATTGCTTAACTCCTTTCATAGGAGTGACTCGGAGGTACACCTGTTCTCCGGGTTCAAAACTGACCTGCCGGTGCTTTGCATCATAATAACTCTTCTGATGGGATTTGGCCAATTACAGTCGGTCTCTGATTTCCCTGACTTGTTTCTCGGCTTCCATCATGAGATCGGTTCCGAAGATATGGCTATCTCCAGCTTGAGACCAATTTAGAGGAGTGCGGCACTTACGACCATATAGAGCTTCATAGGGTGACTTCTTTAGACTGGTCTGGAAACTGTTGTTATACGAGAACTCGGCGTATGGCAAGCAATCTTCCCAGTTCGCCCCGTTGGCTAGCACACAGGCTCGCAACATATCTTCGAGTATTTGATTTACTCGCTCTGTCTGACCGTCCGTCTGGGGGTGATAAGCAGTACTATATTTTAGTGCTGTCCCCAAGGCTTGATGGAGGCGGGACCAGAAAGCGGAGGTAAACAAAGAACCTCGGTCGGAAGTGATAGTCCGGGGTACCCCATGCAGACTGACGATTCTGGATACATACAGTTTTGCCAGTTCATTTGCTCTGTATCTGGTGCTGACCGGGATGAAATGAGCAACCTTGGTTAGGGTGTCCACTATAAGCCAGATTGCGTCTTTGCCTCGCTGAGTCCTAGGCAATCTGGTGATGAAGTCCATGCAAACATCATCCCATTTCCATTGTGAAACTGGCAGTGGTTGGAGAAGTCCGGCTGGCTTCTGATGCTCTGCTTTCACCTTGTTGCATTCGCAACAGGCTACAAAATAGGCAATGTCTTTCTTCATCCTGTTCCACCAGAATATTTGTTTAAGGTCTTCATACATTTTCGTACTTCCCGGATGAATGGAATACGAGGATTCGTGTGCTTCTGACAAGATTTTCCTCTTCAAGTCCGTTGATTTGGTACACAAATTCGTCCACGGAATCGGAGGGTACCGAAGTTGTCCTTGAAGAAATCTGGGGGCTGCCTTGCATGTTTTTGTAGCTTGGCGTCATCTGGCTGGGCCTTGCGGATTTCCATGTCAAGTGTGGGTGAACTTCCAAAATATTAGTGAGGCCAGCATCCACGATGACCAAGTTGAGCTGAGCGATCTCCTCCTGAAGTTCGGTAGGCAATGATTTTAACATGACATTTAAGCTGACGGGCTTTCGACTGAGCCCATCGGCAACGACGTTGGCCTTGCCTGGATGGTAATTTATTCCAAGGTCATAATCCTTGACCAACTCTAACCATCTTCGCTGACGGAGATTTAAATCTGGCTGAGTGAAGATGTACTTGAGGCTTTTGTGGTCGGTAAAAATTTGGCACCTTTTTCCAATGAGATAGTGTCTCCAAATTTTTAATGCATGAACCACTGCAGCCAATTCCAAATCATGAGTAGGATAATTTCCCTCATGTGGTCGTAGTTGTCGTGATGCATAGGCTACTACCTTGCCGTCTTGTATCAATACACAACCAATACCTTGTCTGGAGGCATCGCATTACACGTCGAAGCTGCGATAAATGTCTGGAAGAGTCAATACGGGTGCGGTTGTCAGACGCGTCTTTAGCTCATAAAAACTCTTCTCATAGTCCTTGGTCCACTCAAACTTTGTATCCTTTTTGAGCAGTTCCGTCATAGGTTTAGCAATTTTGGAAAACCCTTCAATGAAATGACGATAGTATCCAGCTAATCCAAGGAAACTCTGGATCTGTGTTATAGTCGTGGGCGGTACCCAATCGAGCACATCCTTTACTTTGCTCGGGTCCAGGGCTATGCCTTCGGCGGATAGTACATGCCCGAGAAACCCAACTTGCTTGAGCCAAAATTCGCACTTACTGAACTTGGCGTATAACTGATGGTTGCGGAGCCGTTGTAGCACTGCCCGGAGGTGATCCTTATGCTCTTCTTCACTCTTGGAGTAAATGAGGATGTCATCGATAAAGACTACCACAAATTTGTCTAGGAAGTCCATGAACACCTTGTTCATTATATGCATGAAGAAGGCAGGGGCATTGGTGAGACCAAAGGACATCACAGTATATTCGTAAGGACCGTATCGTGTAGTGAATGCGGTCTTAGGAATATCTTCCCTTTTAATCTTGAGCTGATGAAACCCGGTCGGTAAATCGATTTTTGAGAATACTTTAGCCCCACTGAGCTGATCGAACAGATCATCAATCCTTGGCAGTGGGTATTTATTTTTGATGGTGACCTCATTCAGCTGGCGATAATCTATGCACATACGGAGACTGCCATCCTTTTTACCCACGAAGATTGCAGGTGACCCCCACGGTCAAGAGCTGGGACGAATATAACCTTTCCGGAGTAATTCGTCAAGTTGTTTCTTTAGTTCCACTAATTCCGATGAGGGCATCCGGTAATACTTCTTGTATGACGGTGCGGTTCCGGGCACAAGATCTATGGCAAATTCCAGTTCCCGATCTGGTGGCATGCCTGGCAGTTCTTCTAGAAACACATCAGAGTACTAACTGGCCACAGGAATAAATTCCAATTCGACCACAGCAATGCACACTAGTTCTGGCTTGGGTATATGCTTGCGAGCATAGAATTTGGTGAGCTGCCCATTCAGACTGGTTAAATTGACTTCTCGGGTTGCGCAGTTTATACAAACTTGATATTTGGTCGGCCAATTCATTCCCAATATAATATCCAACTGTTCAGACTCAATGATTATCAGAGATGTTGGAAAGTGGACCCCGTTGATATTGATCTCCAGATCACGGCAGACTAGATTGCTCTTGATTATAGATCCCGGGGTTTGTACCAGCATATTTTTGCCCAAAATTGTGCAAGGAAAATTGTTTTGGGCGGCAAAACTCCGAGAAATAAAAGAATGGGAAGCCCCAGAGTCAAATAAAATTACTGCAGGTATGTCATTAACAGAAAACATACCAATGACGACTGCTGGCTTCTCTTGGGATTCATCGGCGGAGATATGATTCACGTGCCCAGTGAAGTTTTGCTGGGTTGGCCCTGACTCCATAAAGTTGACTTGTGGCCTGCTCAGCGCATTCACCTTGTGGTTCTTGGGGCACTGTTTGGCATAATGTCCGGGCTGCCCGCAAGTGAAACAAGAATTATTGCACTGCCGCTCCTCATGCATTGGATTGGCCACAACATTCTTGACTTGAGTGGTGGTCTTGTTAACATTCTACTGCCAATTTGGCCGGTATTCCACCTGAGTCTGCTGCCAGGTATGAGCCTTTTGCATAGGTTGCCCATCCTTCTTTGGCTCAAACTTGCGCTTGTTGTCGTTAACAGGCCTATTATCTGATATAAGCTTGTGTTCCCGTTCAGCAATGAATGCCTTGTCTACCAGAGTTTGGAAATCCGTGAAATCAAACATACTGAGAGCACACCGAAGTTGCAGATTTAAACCTCCAAGAAATCTGTCCATCTTCCTTTCTTCGGTGGCTACGTCATAGAGAGAGTAACGGGCCAAATGATTGAATTTTTGCAGATACTCAGCCACAGATTGATTTCCTTGGACAAGCGCGAGAAATTCACGCTGCTTGGCCTTCATAACTCCAGTAGGGATATGATATTTGCGGAACTTATCCTTGAATTTTTCCCAGGTGACTTCCTCATCAATCGGCCACATGGCTTTTGTATTTTCCCACCATATGGCAGCTGCGCCTTCAAGGTAATGGGTTGCAAATGGGACTTTATCATTTCCTTCAGTACGGGCGATCTCAAGCTTTTTCTCCATGGTGCGCAACCGACCGTCTGCATCCAATGGGTCAACAACCTGACTGAAATTGGGTGGATTGGTCCTCTGAAAATCTGACAGCTTTGAGTGATGACCATTCTGATTTCCATTTTGTCCAACTATAGCTTGCACACTTCTCAATATTTCAATCAGATCGTTGTTCCTTTTTTCTTCAAACATACGCAGAACTTGCTCGGTGGAGGGAGGATCAGGCGGAGCAGGTGGTGGCTGAACGTACGGCTCGGGAGAATATCCTGCCTGTCGTGCGGAACGACGAACAGGAGTTCCCTCACGAACGTTGCTACTGCCGCCTCCCCGCGTCATCCTATTGAGTATTTTTCCAAAGGCAACGAAATCGAGATGAGAGACATCCAAGAATAAAATTGGGGAAAAGCCAGCAACAATTCTCGAAAAAGACAAAAGAGCGAAGAGAATACGGCGATTAAAGTCCCATCATAATTATACATAGACTCATACATGAAAATTTAACAACCTGACTGGTTCCACTACTCTCATACATGAAGCATCATGACTCGTACAACTACATCCGTACACCCTCTAGACGACTGCGAATACTCAAAGACACTACTGCTCTGCTGGTGCTGCAGTGTCCTCCCCTGAAGCGGTCTCAGATCCCGAACTTACGTGGTTAACGGAAACCTCCGGGTAAAAGGTAACACGATGACGCTGCCTCGAGGGCTCTCCCTCAGGGGCAGGGGTAGGATGAAGCATCGGGGGCTGCAGGAGTAGCAAGAAGTGAGACCCACTCGGCAGGAGTACTGAGAGGGTTCACGGCCGGAACGCCTGTGCTACTCGGGGGAGTAACCGGCGAAATAGGGGAGCTAGAGCTAACTGGGACATAAGGGGTAAATCCCAGTGAGGATGGAGTAGTGGTGGCTCTAGTAGTGACCAAGGTAGCGGCTAAAGCAGTACGGGCACGAGTCAGCTCTCAAGCCAGCTCATGGATCATCAGATAGCTAGCAGTGATATAGCGAGCAAGATGGCTAGCAACACTATCAGACTCCGGGTTAACGAGAGGAAAACGGACACGACCGTTGTCGTGCAGAGATGGGTAGTAATAGAATCCTGGGTGATGCTGCATTTGAACCTTGGTATAACGAAGCTCGACAAGGACCTCAAATGCGGCAAACTGGACAGCCTGAGAAGCGGTGGAGGCGTAACCGCTCCGAGAAGCATGAGTGTAAGAGCCGGAATCGGAACTGGTGCGCAGAGTAACCACTGCGTGATACTCATACACTGAGCCTGCTAGACGCTCCCGGTACACACGGTAGACTGGTTCGTCTCCGTGAGGGTACAGCCGATGCCACACGTTGCGGAGAAGGTGCGGTGACGTGTACGGCATCAACTGCAACTGGCATGGATACGGCACCAGAGCCATCTACACTCACAACCATTAACAGGTTAGCATAAAAATAATAATCAAATGACTACAATGCAACAACCAGCTATAATTGCTACCGACACTCACATTTACTCGTGTCTAGCGTCCAGTTAACACGTCGTAGTCCAGCGTGGCCTACAGTCAGCGCGGCTCTGATACCAACCGTTGTGGCACCCCGGCTCAGAGCGACCGGTTTACCCTGCATTGCCAGCCCAGAGATCATGTCTTCTGGCAACACACAACATATTGGTACAGAAAACAACCGCTTTATTGATGCTAGCGGAACAGAGTTCATATTACAACAGTGGTCGAGGCCAAGCGGCACACTCGGTGCGGCGGAACAATATGTACATTATTTAGTGAACATAAAGGGGCCTCGACTCGAACAACAACGTGGCAGCGGAATAACGTCGTAGCGGAAGCTCGATATCACAGGGACACTGATGTGGACACGATCTAGACTCGGACAGCGCTCTTTTCCAACGAGACTTTCCTGAAATCTGGCATGGCATGCCAGGTCAGTACATTGAATGTACTTGCAAGCTCACAACAAGCATAATCATAATGACAAATAATATCATGATATTTAACCAATTATTAATAATGCAACATTATATGTCAACATGCTGTGATCAAGCCCGAACGTCCCTCAGGACAGCTTACCAACTGTGATCTTCTCTGGACCACAAACACACCACCATAGTGGTCTTTCTCAAGAACAACTCGTGATCCTTACGGCGATCACAACCACGACCATCATTTGGTCCCAAATACCTCGATGGCCTTTCTGCCATCCATTGACAATGCAAAGTTCATAGCTTAGTGTGCAATTTTTATTAAACGTTGACTCATGGTGGGACCTAGTACGAGGTGTCCGTGACCGTGGACTCGGCTATCGATAGATTATACACTCTGCAGAGGTAGCACACTGTACCCACACCACGGAACCCATGGCCTCGCATTCCCATTCGGGTGGACCAACGGCATTCCGACAAAACCCCTCCATTGCCACAGCACTCTCCCGGCCACTCCGACCCAAATCCCCAACGGGCTGGTCCTGGGTGGCCCCGTGTCTACCAAAGACACCCCGACCACCGTCGTGGTCAAAACACTCCCACTCGAGGACTCGGTACCATAATCTCATCAACGAGCACACAAGATTATGTGTGCTTACCGGGCCAGGGCAAACACAACATAATCTTCCCTAGATGGAGGCACCGACAAGAGGTCGTGTCAATGGACCGAATCAAGGCCTTCCCACAAGGCAAATGTGGTTGCACTGGAAAGAAACTCGATTCAGCGGCACCATGACCCAGTCAACGGTATATTCAAGTTGAGTTATATTCAGGATTAACTTTAAACTAAAAATGACCGGTGTCATAGCATGCCATGAAATGCAAAACAACACATGCATCACATATTGATAAAAATGACCGACGTCATCCATATGCACACCAAGCATAAACGTCAATAACTCATATTATTCTACTTGCTCAAAATGACTCACAACTTAACCAAAATATTTTGCAACAAGTTTTATTAATTTCCTACGCAAGAAAGTAACTCCAATAAATTTTTCATATGCTTGACCAAAAGATATCATTATCAACAACTCTTAATTTCTTTATCACTAAGTTGGGTTCAAACATTCTGTAAGACAAGTAAGATGATTAAACAAGTATTTAACAGAATATTTTCTAACAAATTTTTATCAATTTAAGAATGCAAGCACAAAGCTTTAAATAATTACTAACATGCATAACAAAATTATTTCTAACATCACCTCAAATAAATTTTAACTTGCTTTACCCACTTAAACTAGTTTCAACTATTATGTAAATCAAGCATAACAACTGACCAATACTTAACAGAATACAAATAATTCAATAATTATTTAAATGCATGGGTTAATCATTTCATTTAAGTGAGAAAATCACAAATATTGAAATGGCATCATAAAAATGTTTTTGTGGCTTGCCTTAGTGCAGATGAGGTTCACAAGCCTCCTGGTGATCCTCAAGACAAGCCTCACCTTCTGAAAATAATTTTAAACACAAAAAGAAAATATCAAGAACACTTCTAAAATTCACCAGAAATTCTAAACAGCTCAGAAAAATCTCATCTTTGGTGACCTGTTAGATTTCGTTTCAAAGAACACAATGCAAAAAGAATCATCTCATTTGGACTTATGGTTAAAAAGTTAAAATTGTTTGAAGCTCTTTGGAATATGAATGAATTTGAATAAAAAGAAACAGCTAGGGGGTGACGTCGAAGGCGTAAAGCCCAGGGGCGCCACCACTCATACCGCTTCGCGCGTGTACTGAGTGGCTGACTAGCGGGCCCCGCTAGTAAGGTGGGGGAAGAGGGAGAGAAACAGAGAGGGCCGCGGCTTCGCCGGAGCTCTCGCCGGCGAGGAGGGCTCCTTAGCCCAAACAAGAGGGAGGGATTGAGAGAGGGGACGATGGCGCACCTGCCCGTACCCGTAGCGTGGCTAGGGGTGGTCGGACGGCGTCGGAAACTAGCTCTCAAGCGGAGGCAGAACATGGAGGTCGCCGGAGTTGAGGAAGACGGCGAGCAGAGGTCACTCCAGAGGCTCCAAGCGGGCGAGATGGCCTCACCGGAGAGAGGCGGAGGCCTTGGAGGGGTCGCCCAGGCCTGGGAGGGGCTGGAGCTACCGCGGCGACCAGAGGGGATTGCCGGTGAGCTCGAGCTCGGGGACGGCGGCCCGAGGCCTGCCCGGCCGGGCTACGCCTTCCTACTCGATCGTGGGGTGTGTGTGAGTGCTGGATGTTGCTCGAGGAGGTTGGGGGTGGCTCTATTTATAGGCGAGCGGCGAGGGTGCTTCGGGCTCCGCCGGTGGACACCTGTCCACGGCGCCCAGCGACGAGCGGCGTCAGTGAGAGGGGGAGAAGGCGACGGAGGTCACGCGGCCACTGTCGGTGAGTGGAGACGAGCACAGGATCAAGGGGATGGCGACGAGCACAGTGCGCTCTGCACTGTTGGGCGAGCACCGGCGTCGGTGAGTGCCAGGGAGGAGTTAAGGACGTCGAGACGATGATGGTGGCGGGGTTTGGCATGGTTGGGCAGGCGGGGGAAGCGAGCATGCTCGAACAGAGCGCTTGGCGTCACCCAGAGCGCATCGACACGCATGCCTGGCATCATGGACACGTGTGGTCACCGCACGAACTCTCTCCTCAGGCCAGCCTTCGTCCAAAAATCATGTCTGCCATGTTGTTCGTGGTAGTTTTGAAGTTTACCACGGTTTGGTTTGGATCCAGGTGCAGTAGAGAAGATTTTACAAGCCAGGTAAGTTTCTGGTCAGTAACTTTGTGATGTTACTGTGGTCAAATGGCTGGGAGTTTGGGGCTGTGCTTTGGAGGCTAGTTATAAGTTACTAAGGTAAAGATGCACAAGAAAGGTCAGGTCAAATGGAGCAAGTAAAATGGTAGTTGCTGTAGAAACCACCATTTCTGTCCAGAACAGAAAAGATTTTCTGTAGCAAAAATATTCCAAAAAGTGATGAAATATTTTTGCTCAGGGAGGTGCCCTAGGGTCCCTAGAATATTTGTGAATTATCTTAGAATTTTCTGAGCCATAAAAATTAGGGTTGCCTTGAAGCAAACAGATCTAGCTTAGGGTTTTTGAGAGAAAATGAATATTTTTCATTTAAGAAAAATATTCCAAAGGTTATTTTGTGGTGGATCAGAAGTGAAGTGATGGTTTGGGAGAGAAGTGAACACTTGGGTGAAAGCCAAGGATGCCCAAGTGTTTAAGTCCAAATGAAAAGATTCAGAAACTCCAAGTTTCAAAAACTTTCAAATGAAATTTCAAGCAAATAAGAAAGGGCAAAAACCAGGCTGTCACAGTTGGACATTCATTGAAAAGATATATATGCTCTGGAGATATATTGTCCGATTGGGCTTTTGGGAAGGGTGAGGGATGGATAGAGCTTGAGAGATGATCCAGTCATAGACATGTAGATATATTTTGTGCGTGGGAGGAAGCATGGTCAATCGATTACATATATAAAGGGAGAGAGATTGAGCGAGTGTGGGTCGTGCTGCGATCGAAAGAGTGAGACGGGTTGGAGAGAGTGACCTAGATAGACAATGTGAGTGAGTGAGTATACAATATGAATCTGTAGAATTGGGCTCAAACATGGAGATATATCATTTGTGTTCGAGAAAGAGCGAGGTCAATTGAGACATACAAAGAGAGAGAGAGAGAGAGAGAGAGAGAGAGAGAGAGAGAGATTGAGAGAGCGTGGCCTGCCATGAGGTCGAAAGAGCGGAGGCGGCTTGGATGGACTGACCTAGATAGACAATCTGTGTGAGAGAGTATAGAGTGTGTCGATCAAGGCCCGAACAGGGAGATACATCATTTGTGTGTGAAAGAAAACGAGGTTAATCGAGACTCAGATAAAGAGAGCGAGATTGAGTGAGTGTGGCCCGCCGTGGGGAAGAAAGAGTGAGACAGCCTCGAGGGAGTGACCTAGATAGACAACGTGCGTGTGTGCACACGAGAGGTTGGGGGGATAGATAGGCAATGCATGTATCTAGCAAGAGAGGGTGGGAGGGAGGGAGAGAGAGAGAGAGATTGGCATGGGGTGCAATGGCGGGTGTGTGAGGTAAATACATTTGGTAATAGTGTAAAAAGGGGGTTGTGTAGTTGAGAGAGTTAGAGATTGAAACATGGAGAGAAAGAATGAACGTGTGTCGGAAACCGATAGCTTCCTAATGTGGTTAGGAGAGGAAGATGGACCGATACAGGAAGTATGCAGCATGTGTGCCGGGGGGCTAAAAACAACATTTGAATGTAGATAGTACGAGACTTAATATCGATGTTTCAATTCGGTGTACATTGGAAGATTTGAACTGATGACCATGCATATGGGTAATTATTTCGAATTCATGCCGTACTAGGTTTGGAAAAGTTGACATTGACTCGATTGTTGTGCTATTTATTAGGTCATATGTTTGAATCCACCCAAAGTTTTCTCACTACCATGGTGTTCAACATATACATATAAATTTGTATTAAAAAAGTAGCATGGATACCGTGAAATGCGAAATCCACGTTAGAATTGGAGATCGCTATGTGACACACACTCTAATTTAAATAACTAATTATGTGACACACACTATAATCCACGTTAGCGTGGATATCGTGGATACCGTTTCAATTTTTTTCAAATAACTCCTCATTAATTAATTTATAGTATCTCGTTTCAGATGACTAATTATTTGCAAGGAAAACACGGGCATGGTAATACGTACAGATTCGTTTGCAAATGAAAGAAGATTCGTTTGCATTCTCAAATGTAGGCGCACCAGGCAGACCAGGGCCGTGTCGTGGTGGTCGCGTGTGTCGTACGGACGCTTAGTACCCAACCACCCACCCCCTCCCTCCCCCCCTCCCCCCCCCCCAAAAAAACGACGACAATATAAGTTCGCGCTTCCACATTTCGGATTGAAATATCTGGCGGCCCCAAGCAAAATCTCCCTTCTCCACCGTCCCCTTCCGTGCCCAGATTGCTCAAATCCCTAATTCGCCACCAACCCAAGCAAAGTTCGAATCGCCCCTCTGATACATCTGCAACGTATCTATAATTTTTGATTGTTCCATGCTATATTATATTCTGTTTTGGACATTAATGGGCTTTATTATACACTTTTATATTATTTTTGGGACTAACCTATTAGCCAGAGGCCCAGCCCAGAATTGCTATTTTTTGCCTATTTCAGAGTTTCGCAGAAAAAGAATATCAAACGGAGTCCAAACGGAATGAAACCTTCGGGAACGTGATTTTTGGAACGAACGTGATCCAGGGGACTTGGACCCTACGTCAAGACTTCAACCAGGAGGGCACGAGGTAGGGGGGCACGCCTACCCCCTGGGTGCCCCTCCACCCTCGTGGGCCCCATGTTACTCCACCGACGTACTTCTTCCTCCTATATATATATACCTACGTACCCCCAAACTACCAGATACAGAGCCAAAAACCTAATTCCACCGCCGCAACCTTCTGTACCCGTGAGATCCCATCTTGGGGCCTTTTCCGGAGCTCCACAGGAGAGGGCATCGATCGCGGAGGGCTTCTACATCAACACCATAGCCTCTCCGATGATGTGTGAGTAGTTTACCTCAGACCTTCGGGTCCATTGTTATTAGCTAGATGGCTTCTTCTCTCTTTTTGGATCTCAATACAATGTTCTCCCCCTCTCTTGTGGAGATCTATTCGATGTAATCTTCTTTTGCGGTGTGTTTGTTGAGACCGATGAATTGTGGGTTTATGATCAAGTTTATCTATGATCAATATTTGAATCTCCTCTGAATTCTTTTATCTGTGATTGGTTATCTTTGCAAGTCTCTTCGAATTATCAGTCTGGTTTGGCCTACTAGATTGATCTTTCTTGCAATGGGAGAAGTGCTTAGCTTTGGGTTCAATCTTGCGGTGTCCTTTCCCAGTGACAGTAGGGGCAGCAAGGCACGTATTGTATTGTTGCCATCGAGGATAACAAGATGGGGTTTATATCATATTGCATGAGTTTATCCCTCTACATCATGTCATCTTTCTTAAAGCATTACTCTGTTCTTATGAAATTAATACTCTAGATGCATGCTGGATAGCGGTCGATGTGTGGCGCAATAGTAGTAGATGCAGGCAGGAGTCGGTCTACTTGTCTCGGACGTGATGCCTATATACATGATCATACCTAGATATTCTCATAACTATGCTCAATTCTGTCAATTGCTCAACAGTAATTTGTTCACCCACCGTAATACTTATTATGCTCTTGAGAGAATCCACTAGTGAAACCTATGGCCCCCAGGTCTATTTTCCATCATATTAATCTCCCGACAACAAGCTATTTCTGCGCCATTTTTTTTGCTTTCTTTACTTTGCATCTTTATCATAAAAATACCAAAAATATTATCTTATCACATCTATCAGATCTCACTCTCGTAAGTGACCGTGAAGGGATTGACAACCCCTTTCTTGCGTTGGTTGCGAGGATTTATTTGTTTGTGTAGGTGCGAGGGACTCGTGCGTGGCCTCCTACTGGATTGATACCTTGGTTCTCAAAAACTAAGGGAAATACTTTTGCTACTTTGTTGCATCACCCTTTCCTCTTCAAGGGAAAACCAACATAGTGCTCTAGAGGTAGCAAGAAGGATTTCTGGCGCCGTTGCTGGGGAGTCTACGCAAAAGTCAACATACGAGGTACCCATCACAAACCCTTATCTCCCGCATTACATTATTTGCCATTTGCCTCTCGTTTTCCTCTCCCCCACTTCAGCCTTGCCGTTTTATTCGCCCTCTCTTTTCCGTTCGCCTCTTTTTCGCTTGCTTCTTGTTTGCTCGTGTGTTGGATTGCTTGCTTGTCACGATGGCTCAAGATAATACCAAATTGTGTGACTTTACCAATACCAACAACAATGATTTTCTTAGCACTCCGATTGCTCCTCTTACCGATACTGAATCTTGTGAAATCAATGCTGCTTTGTTGAATCTTGTCATGAAAGATCAATTCGCCGGCCTACCTAGTGAAGATGCCGCTACCCATCTAAATAGCTTCGTTGATTTGTGTGATATGCAAAAGAAGAAAGACGTGGATAATGATATTGTTAAACTGAAGCTATTTCCTTTTTCTCTTAGAGATCGTGCTAAAGCTTGGTTTTCATCTTTGCCTAAAAATAGTATTGATTCTTGGAATAAGTGCAAAGATGCTTTTATCTCTAAGTATTTTCCTCCCGCTAAGATCATCTCTCTTACAAACGATATCATGAATTTTAAGCAACTTGATGATGAACATGTTGCACAAGCTTGGGAGAGGATGAAATTAATGATACGTAATTGCCCTACACATGGTTTGAATTTGTGGATGATTATACAAAAAAATTATGCCGGATTGAATTTTGCTTCTAGAAATCTTTTAGATTCGGCCGCGGGAGGCACTTTTATGAAAATCACTTTAGGAGAAGCTACTAAACTCCTAGATAATATTATGGTTAATTATTCTCAATGGCACACTGAAAGATCTACTAATAAAAAAGTGCATGCGATAGAAGAAATTAATGTTTTGAGTGGAAAGATGGATGAACTTATGAAATTATTTACTACTAAGAGTGTTTCTTCTGATCCTAATGATATGCCTTTGTCTACTTTGATTGAGAATAATAATGAATCTATGGATGTGAATTTTGTTGGTAGGAATAATTTTGGTAACAACGCGTATAGAGGAAACTTTAATCCTAGGCCTTACCCTAGTAATTCCTCTAATAATTATGGTAATTCCTACAACAATTCTTATGGGAACTTTAATAAGATGCCTTCTGAATTTGAGACTAGTGTTAAGGAATTTATGAATTCGCAAAAGAATTTCAATGCTTTGCTTGAAGAAAAATTGCTTAAAGTTGATGAATTGGGTAGGAACGTTGATCGAATTTCTCTTGATGTTGATTCTTTAAAACTTAGATCTATTCCACCTAAGCATGATATCAATGAGTCTCTCAAAGCCATGAGAATTTCCATTGATGAGTGCAAAGAAAGAAGCGTTAGGATGCGTGCTAAGAAAGATTGCTTTATGAAAGCGTGTTCTTCTAATTCCTATGAAAATAAAGATGAAGATCTAAAAGTTATTGATGTGTCCCCAATTAAATCTTTGTTTTTCAATATGAATCTTGATAATGATGGGACTGAATATGATCCACCTTTACCTAGAAGGGGTTCCAAAAATTCAGAGTTTTTAGATCTTGATGCAAAAATTGGTAAAAGTGGGATTGAAGAGATCAAAACTTTAGATATTAATGAACCCGCTATTTTGGATTTCAAGGAACTTAATTATTTTAATTTCTCTTTGATAGATTGTATTTCCTTGTTGCAATCCGTGCTAAATTCTCCACATGCTTATAGTCAACATAAAGCTTTTACTAAACATATCGTTGATGCTTCGATGCAATCTTATGAAGAAAAACTTGAGTTGGAAGTTTCTATCCCTAGAAAACTTTATGATGAGTGGGAACCTACTATTAAAATTAAAATTAAAGATCATGAATGCTATGCTTTGTGTGATTTGGGCGCTAGTGTTTCCACGACTCCAAAGACTTTGTGCGATTTGCTAAGTTTCCGTGATTTTGATGATTGCTCTTTAAACTTGCACCTTGCGGATTCCACCATTAAGAAACCTATGGGAAGAATTAATGATGTTCTTATTATTGCAAATAGGAATTATGTGCCCGTAGATTTTATTGTTCTTGATATAGATTGCAATCCTTCATGTCCTATTATCCTTGGTAGACCTTTCCTTAGAACGATTGGTGCAATTATTGATATGAAGGAAGGGAAGATTAGATTCCAATTTCCGTTAAGGAAAGGCATGCAACACTTCCCTAGAAATAAAATAAAATTACCTTATGAATCTATTATGAGAGCCACTTATGGATTGCCTACCAAAGATGGCAATACCTAGATCTATCCTTGCTTTTATGTCCAGCTAGGGGCGTTAAACGATAGCGCTTGTTGGGAGGCAACCCAATTTTATTTTTAGTTTTTTTTCTTTTTGCTTATGTTTAGGAATAAATCTTTGATATAGCCTCTGGTTAGATGTGTTTTTATGTTTTAATTAGCGTTTGTGCCAAGTTAAACCTATAGGATCTTCTTGGATGATAGTTATTTGATCTTGTTGAAAATTGCAGAAACTTTCTGTTCACGAAAATAATTGTTAAAAATCACCAGAACGTGATAAAATATTTATTCCAATTGCTTCTGATCAATAAATAAATTTTCTAGGTCGTCCTATTTTTTCTGAATTTTTGGAGTTCCAGAAGTTTGCGTTAGTTACAGATTACTACAAACTGTTCTGTTTTTGACAGATTCTGTTTTTCGTGTGTTGTTTGCTTATTTTGATGAATCTATGGCTAGTAAAATAGTTTATAAACCATAGAGAAGTTGGAATACAGTAGGTTTAACACCAATATAAATAAAGAATGAGTTCATTACAGTACCTTGAAGTGGTGTTTTGTTTTCTTTCGCTAACGGAGCTCATGAGATTTTCTGTTAAGTTTTGTGTTGTGAAGTTTTCAAGTTTTGGGTGAAAGATTTGATGGATTATGGAACAAGGAGTGGCAAGAGCCTAAGCTTGGGATGCCCATGGCACCCCAAGATAATCTAAGGACACCAAAAAGCCAAGGCTTGGGGATGCCCCGGAAGGCATCCCCTCTTTCGTCTACTTCCATCGGTAACTTTACTTGGAGCTATATTTTTATTCACCACATGATATGTGTTTTGCTTGGAGCGTCTTGTATTATTTGAGTCTTTTCTTTTTAGTTTACCACAATAATCTTTGCTGTACACACCTTTTGAGAGAGATACACTTGATTCAGAAATTATTAGAATACTCTATGTGCTTCACTTATATCTTTTGAGTTATATAGTTTTTGCTCTAGTGCTTCACTTATAACTTTTAGAGCTTGGTGGTGATTTTGTTTTAAAGAAACTATTGTTCTCTCATGCTTCACTTAGATTATTTTGAGAGTCCTACAAAACAGCATGGTAGTTTGCTTTGATAATGATAGGCATTCAAGATTAGTAATATATATATATATATATATATATATATATATATATATATATATATTCTTATGAGTGTGTTGAATAATATGAGAAGTTTGATACTAGATAATTGTTTTGAGATATGAAGATGGTGATATTAGAGTCATGCTAGTTGAGTAGTTGTGAATTTGAGAAATACTTGTGTTAAAGTTTGTGATTCCCGTAGCATGCACGTATGGTGAACCGTTATGTGATGAAGTCGGAGCATGATTTATTTATTGATTGTCTTCCTTATGAGTGGCGGTCGGGGACGAGCGATGGTCTTTTCCTACCAATATATCCCCCTAGGAGCATGCGCGTAATACTTTGCTTTGATAACTTGTAGATTTTTGCAATAAGTATATGAGTTCTTTATGACTAATGTTGAGTCCATGGATTATACGCACTTTTCCTCCTTCCACCATTGCTAGCCTCTCTAATACCGCGCACGTTTCGCCGGTATCATACACCCACCATATACCTTACTCAAAACAGCCACCATACCTACCTATCATGGCATTTCCATAGCCATTCCGAGATATATTGCCATGCAACTTACCACCGTTCCGTTTATTATGACACGCTCCATCATTGTCATATTGCTTCGCATGATCATGTAGTTGACATCGTATTTGTGGCAAAGCCACCGTTCATAATTCTTTCATACATGCCACTCTTGATTCATTGCATATCCCGGTACACCGCCGGAGGCATTCACATAGAGTCATATTTTGTTCTAAGTATTGAGTTGTAATTGTTGAGTTGTAAGTAAATAAAAGTGTGATGAGCATCATTTTTTAGAGCATTGTCCCAAGTGAGGAAAGGATGATGGAGACTATGATTCCCCCACAAGTCGGGACGAGACTCCGGACGAAGAAAAGAGGCCATAAAAAAGAGAGAAGAAAAGGCCCAAATAAAAAATGAGAGAAAAAGAGAGAAGGGACAATGTTACTATCCTTTTACCACACTTGTGCTTCAACGTAGCACCATGATCTTCATGATAGAGAGTCTCCTATGATATCACTTTCATATACTAGTGGGAAATTTTCATTATAGAACTTGGCTTGTATATTCCAATGATGGGCTTCCTCAAAATGCCCTAGGTCTTCGTGAGCAAGCGAGTTGGATGCACACCCACTTAGTTCCTTTTGTTGAACTTTCATGTACTTATAGCTCTAGTGCATCCGTTGCATGGCAATCCCTACTCACTCACATTGATATCTATAAATGGGCATCTCCATAGCCCATTGATACGCCTAGTTGATGTGAGACTATCTTCTCCCTTTTTTGTCTTCTCCACAACCACCATTCTATTCCACATATAGTGCTATGTCCATGGCTCACGCTCATGTATTGCGTGAAGATTGAAAAAGTTTGAGAACACTAAAAGTATGAAACAATTGCTTGGCTTGTCATCGGGGTTGTGCATAATTTAAATATTTTGTGTGGTGAAGATAGAGCATAGCCAGACTATATGATTTTGTAGGGATAACTTTCTTTGGCCATGTTATTTTGAGAAGACATAATTGCTTAGTTAGTATGCTTGAAGTATTATTATTTTTATGTCAATATTAAACTTTTGTCTTGAATCTTTCAGATCTGAATATTCATACCACAATTAAGAGAATTACATTGAAATTATGCCAAGTAGCATTCCACATCAAAAATTCTGTTTTTATCATTACCTACTCGAGGACGAGCAGGAATTAAGTTTGGGGATGCTTGATATGTCTCCAATGTATCTATAATTTTTTATTGTTCCATGCTATATTATATTCTGTTTTGGACATTAATGGGCTTTATTATACATTTTATATTATTTTTGGGACTAACCTATTAACCGGAGGCCCAGCCCAGAATTGCAGTTTTTTGCCTATTTCAGAGTTACGCAGAAAAAGAATATCAAACGGAGTCCAAACGGAATGAAACCTTCGGGAACGTGATTTTCAGAACGAACGTGATCCAGAGGACTTGGACCCGACGTCAAGACGTCAACCAGGAGGGCACGAGGTAGGGGGGCGCGCCTACCCCCCTGGGCGCACCCTCCACCCTCGTGGGCCCCATGTTGCTCCACCGATGTAGTTCTTCCTCCTATATATACCTACGTACCCCCAAACTACAAAATACGGAGCCAAAAACCTAATTCCACCGCCGCAACCTTCTGTACCCGTGAGATCCCATCTTGGGGCCTTTTCCGGAGATCCGCCGGAGGGGGCATCGATCACGGAGGGCTTCTACATCAACACCATAGCCTCTCCGATGACGTGTGAGTAGTTTACCTCAGACCTTCGGGTCCATAGTTATTAGCTAGATGGCTATTTCTCTCTTTTTGGATCTCAATACAATGTTCTCCCCCTCTCTTGTGGAGATCTATTCGATGTAATCTTCTTTTGCGGTGTGTTTGTTGAGACCGATGAATTGTGGGTTTATGATCAAGTTTATCTATGAACAATATTTGAATCTCCTCTGAATTGTTTTATGTATGATTGGTTATCTTTGCAAGTCTCTTCGAATTATCAGTTTGGTTTGGCCTACTAGATTGATCTTTCTTGCAATGGGAGAAGTGCTTAGCTTTGGGTTCAATCTTGCGGTGTCCTTTCCCAGTGACAGTAGGGGCAGCAAGGCACGTATTGTATTGTTGCCATCGAGGATAACAAGATGGGGTTTATATCATATTGCATGAGTTTATCCCTCTACATCATGTCATCTTGCTTAAAGCGTTACTCTGTTCTTATGAACTTAATACTCTAGATGGATGCTGGATAGCGGTCGATGTGTGGAGTAATAGTAGTAGATGCAGGCAGGAGTCGGTCTACTTGTCTCGGACGTGATGCCTATATACATGATCATACCTAGATATTCTCATAACTATGCTCAATTCTGTCAATTGCTCAACAGTAATTTGTTCACCCACTGTAATACTTATGCTCTTGAGAGAAGCCACTAGTGAAACCTATGGCCCCGGGTCTATTTTCCATCATATTAATCTCCGGACAACAAGCTATTTCTGACGCCATTTTTATTTTGCTTTCTTTACTTTGCATCTTTATCATAAAAATACCAAAAATATTATCTTATCATATCTATCAGATCTCACTCTCGTAAGTGACCGTGAAGGGATTGACAACCCCTTTATTGCGTTGGTTGCGAGGATTTATTTGTTTGTGTAGGTGCGAGGGACTCGTGCGTGGCCTCCTACTGGATTGATACCTTGGTTCTCAAAAACTGAGGGAAATACTTACGCTACTTTGCTGCATCACCCTTTCCTCTTCAAGGGAAAACCAACGCAGTGCTCAAGAGGTAGCACCCTCGTCTCGTCTATTTCCCCACCTCTGTGCCGGACGACGACGACGGTCGCGCTTCATCACCGCACCGGAGCTACCTCATCTACGCCCTCGTCCACCGCACCGGGTGGTCCACCGACAACGTCGGCCGCCGCAACCGACGTGCCTCACAGACACCGACTTCCACCGCATCAGTTGCGCTTCACCAACGCCGTCTCCCACCTCACCGGGGCCACTTCACCGAGCACATCGTCGCACCTCCTCCTCCCGAGGCCGTTGGGGCTTCACCAACGGTTTTTTCCACCGCATCATAGCGCTCCACTGCCACTCAAGATCTACATCCGTGCGCAGCCAGCCAACACCAGCGCACCACCCTCAACGGCTCTGAAGTGACCCGCACTCTAGCTAGGCGAGCATGCCCAAACGCCGGCCCGAACTAGGTGTCCACACATCACTTCCTTATGCACTGTTCCGACGATGTTTGGATATCCTTTCACTGCTCTCTTAGCTTACACAACTATGCAACTCTGACTTTAACTCTTAACTCTTCTGGAGATATCATCTGAAACAAGCAAAACCATTTTTTAGCGAAGCATGATAGCGCTACGGGATCTGGTACACATCCTGCACACCCGTATAACCTTGTAAGTACCTGTCCTCCGGTACAACAGCAAGGTCGATTCCTCTTATTTGATCAACCATTCGCCGTGTCAAAAATGCAGAGGGGGATGCAAGGAGCACAAGGCCTGCACATCCAAGCAATTGGTAGCATGGACTTGTACATGGAACATCCCAAGCGCAAGTAGAGCTGCAGTGAGCCTGTACAACGAGGAAGCGTAAGTCCCTGTATTTCATTTAATTCATACTGGCCTGTGTGTATGATTTGTGTGCAGTGGCAGATCCACAAATTCAAGTTACCAGGGGCGAACATTTAACTTAAAAAATACGAAGGCACTTGCACTCCGGAAATCAACATAACTTGAGAAATGTGAAGCTACATGCACTTTGAAAACCAGCTAATGATCCAAAGTAGTTAAGATTATATAACACTAAATGATGTAAGCACCAAAAAACGCAAAATGCAACATGTTTTACAAGGACTACTAACATGGTATGTACCTGCTTGAATTATTCGTTCTCTGGCTGAAAATATCAAAGTGTAATTGCACCTATAACCAGTGCGCAAACTACATATCAATATATCTATACTGCACAAGTATGCCAATAGTTTCAAACAGCAGATTAGAAAAGTATTTATGCTACGTTGTCATGATACGGGGACTTTCTGGTAGATGGCCTCGACGTTTCCTCAAGCCATCAAAATGTACTATAATTTGCTTGTCATCAATGCCTGCAAATTTCTATGTCTCTCTCAACATAGCAGATCATCATTAGACACTAAATCCTTCAATGGGATCTTGCAAAATGCTTGCATTAGATCCCTCATTAGACACTATATGTTCATCACTAGGAGCATGTAAAATGTTTGCATCAAATCCTTCATTAGCAGTCTGTTCATTAGACACTTCAAGCTCAAGAACAACATGAGCTTGTATGTTTGCACCGGAAACTTGATTAGATACATCAGATTCAGTCAGTTCAGTATTGATTGGGGGAGTTATAAAATAAGCAGAAATTGGTTTCACTTTCTCATAGATTCCCTACATACAAGCAGTTTTACAACACCGTCAGCTTTAACTATTGGCCAGAAATTGAACAGTTGAATTAGATATAATCAGGGATGTGATGTACCTGCTCGTTGTGCATGCTGCTCTTGCAAGCTGCGATTGTCCTTTTGTGCAAGCTCGATGTCATGCCCATGCTGCCGCCGCTGCCTCCCACGCAGGCTACACCCAGGGTTGGATCTTCATCTTCTTGTCCTTCCATTCGCTTGACGCCCAGCGACCGCCCTCCAACGAGGGCGCGAGGAAGTGTTGTGTCGGTCTCTCCAGCGGCGGCTAGGTTAGGAGCAAACGAGACTAGAGGCTGGAGCGAATGAATTGGGATTTTTCCTGCTGTCGATCGATATGGGAGGCGCTCGTTTGGGCCGCGAGCCTGCTATAGGGCCTGCCTTGCACTTACGTTATTGGCCCATCCAAATTGAAACGTTTTTCTTCATTTTTTACATTGCCTGCTCGTGTGTTGGGACAAACTAAACTAGCTTGGGCCAACCTGGACGACTCAAACTAGGTGCACACTTTCCAGCCACCCGAGGCAGCCGCCCATACCAGCACCTATGGTGGCGTCGCCCCTTTTTGCGTGTATGATTGGGGTAGTGAAAAATATTCCAGTGGCGCTTTTGATTTACCCACATCATGGTTGAATTGCTTGTTTCTATGAACTAACTTCGCCAATAATGTGAAGGATGCCAGTCTTTTCATCCTATTGTAGATTGCTTAGATCTCGATATGTCAAATGTAATCGCATGAAATATATAGTAAAAGCCAGTGTGATGTGTGTGGCTACAACTAGTCTGACTACACGTCCTCATATAACATATCAAGGACGCACCATCTTACCAGATTAACCATTCGACTTACCAATGCAGTGTGGGAAGAAAGAAGTATTGGGACTGCGTATCCAAGCAATTGATGCCATGGACTCCTTCGTAGAACCTTGTAAGCGAAAAAGAAGTAGTAGTGTGCCTGTACAAAGAGCTAGCGTAAGTTCAGTTACCTACTTCTCGGAATTTTAGTTAGCCATTTATTGCAAAATTGTTCAATTACGTTGCTTGGCTTAATTTAGTTTGCTACTTATTATATAATGCCATAGCCTGTTAATCCTATTATAGACTGCGCCTATCTATGTGTTTGATACTTACTGTTTAGAATTACCTGCTTGCCCGAACTTAACTAGCTACTTAAGCACGTAGATAGCTGGTCATATGTACTTCTAGGGTGCAACAGAATTCACGCGTAATTTACGTTCTGATACCCTGTTTGTTTAAATGGTTTGCTGTTATCACTTGTTGCACTAGTAATGTTTGCATGTTCATAGATAGACAACTGTCAGGTTTATATGAGGGGCATCATCTTTTTAACTTATATATGTGTTGGAATCATTTTGCTTACATCAAAGAAATTTACAGATGTCTGTGTTGCTGGTAAACGGTACCGACTTGTTACTTTAATACGTTGCCAAGAACTTGTTAGTTTTACTAGTTCACGTGTAATTAAATACATTGCCAAAACTGGTTAGTTTTACTAGTTTGATGTTAGTTTCTTATGGCTCTTCCAAAACTTTATTTATTGATTGCTAACTTTCAAGTTTGCAGGATCCAACTGAAACTCCGTTGGCACAACATGTATGTTTTCAGAAACTTCCTTATTTACCTGGTTTGCTGCTATAACTTGTTGATGTAATCATCTTACCAACTTCAAGTTTTCAGGATCCAATTGGAAGTCCAATTGCATAGCAGGTACATTTTCAAAAATATATTTGTGTAACAGGTTTGCTGTTGTAACTTGTTGTTCTAATCAAGTTACTGACTACTCAACTTTTTAGGATCCAAGAGAAACTCCAATGCCACAACAGGTTCCTTTTGCAAAACTTGTTTATTTAACTGCTTTGCTACTGCAACTGGTTGCTCCAATCATGTTACTGGCTACTCAACTTTTCAGGATCCAAGAGAAACTCCAATGCCACAACAGGTACCTTTTGCAAAACTTGTTTGTTTAACTGCTTTGGTGCTTCAACAACTGGTTACAATGATGTTAATAACTAATTTTCAGCATCCAATTGAAACTGTTTAATTCCTTGTTTGTTTAACTGGTTTGCTGTTATAACTCCCAGTTGAGATGTTTTGCTAACTTCAACTTTTCAGAATCCAATCGGAACTTTAATGGCAAAACAGGTTACCCCAAGATCAAAGAGCGAGGTCCCCATGGACGTTGTATCATCCCATAGCAGTGGCACCGAACCAATCGTGCATCATGAATTGCCAACTGCTGATGCTCTAGAGGCTAAACTAGTGGTAGAAAGAGATTCTACTTCTGCACTTAGAGATGAAGTTGACATGTTGAGCAAGCAAACAGCACAATCACAAGAAGTACTCAAGACAACCATTAAATATTTGGTGGATTTCAAAATGAAGCAAGCTGAGACTGACCGCATTGTTAAGGTCCTGAAGGGAAAAAGGAACTTAAATTCCCACTTGGTAAATCATAGGTGAAATGTTCTTTCCATCGTTGGATAACCTTTGTGTTGTTTGTTCATGTAATCAATCAAACCATTTGTTTTAGAGATCATGTAATAATTGTTTTTTGTTTTTTTGTTTGTAATTTTATTTGAGCACAAGTCTGTATTAATTGATAAGACTCGGAGACATTTCATTTTGATTGCTGTGCCAGACCTACAAATATGCCAATCGGGCTCAATGTGCATTCAGCAATAATATTAGTATAGATGGACCATAAGTGGCACGCATCGGAAAGGGCCAAGATGTTGTACTAGCTTCGCTAAAAAAAGGATGCTCTTCTAGCAAAAAAATACAGCGGCATGGCTTATGTATGTTAGTTGATATTATTGATCCATATCTATAAGTGTTTATATGTTTGTTAGTTTTGTACATTCTTGGTTGATTGACTCGTATTTGAATCTTGATACATCGCTTGTGTGCATATCTAAATGGGAGTACACATTATGCTGCGTGTGACATTTGAGTTGGACATAAAGTGTTCCAAATATTCGAATTCACGTTAAACTGGATTCTAGCTTCTGAATTCGAGTATCGGAAATTGTAAATCATATTCATATATGACAGTGGAATACATATTTGTCGTGCTTTTGAAGATATATAAAAACACATAGAATGATTTATTAAGATTCGTATAGGAATACAAAATGGATTCGAATTTAGTTGCCAAGGTAAACGTGGATGCTTATTGTCCCAAAATTCGAAGGAAGCAGCAAAATGTCCACTCCCACGTCGGCTACTCGAAGACAAGTGTTTGGGAGATGGAAATTACTGTCTACCCCTTACACGGACCATCCATCGGCTTGATTTCCGCTGCTCTCAATACGGGTAGGTTAGTAACTTCAATTAGACGTGACACAACCGCCTCTGAGACCATTCCGACACGGTGGGCGCCAAACATGGGAGGCAAAACACATTTGATTCAAGCTTGTTCGAAAGACCTCTGTTTCTCCCTCCATTTCCCCATTCATACACGGTGGGCGGCACAACAAACTCGACTCGGCCGAAATCGATGTAGGCAAATATTTTCAATAGGGGCAGGTTTGTAACTTCACTCAGACGTGACAGAACCACCCTACCTGTCAGCCTCGTTCATACACCGTGGGCACCAACCATGTGTGCCAAAACACCCTCTCCTCACCAGAAATCGCTCTGGGCAAATATTGGCGAGATGCGAGATTATCGTCCTATCCCCAACCAACGGGACGTCCAAATTTTAAACGGGGCCTAAGTTCCTAAGTTTCCCGTATTTCAGACAGGCGCATCCCGAAAACATGGTTCCCCGTACCTCTCCCTCCATTTTCCCATTCATACACCATGCACGCTAGAACACCATCCCCACACCAGCCTCCTCCGTCCGGCACCCCATCCATCGCCGCCGTCCTCCACCCCATCCATCGCCACCGTCCTCCACCATGCCAGAGCGCCTACCAAGACCGCGTCGTCCACTGCTAGAGATGGACATTTCTCATCCACGGCGACGGACCAAGAGCCTTGCATAGCGTCCCCTCGCTTCATCGGCACCGTCGTCCTCTTTGCCGCGGGCGCTCACACGACCTTCTCTTCCACCGCAACGGGACTTATCCCCCGATGCACCCGTCTACCGCCGTAGATCTGCTTCAACGCCACCGACAGCCATCACACCCCCGATGCCTACACGGCGCCGCAAGAGAGGTGGTACTTCATATCTCCTCAACTTTTTGATCTCAACCAGAAAATAGATCGTAACTTGGTTACTGTACTTTCTTTTCAGCTCTTAGAATTTAGTTCCTAGTTCGAAGCAAACAATGGATGCTAGATAGCATTTCTCTGGTTTGCAGCTTTAAATCTACCATGGCACAGTCATAATAGGGTTTAATTGATCATGCTTAGGGTTTAATTGATCATGTTGGTTCCGTGGTGGTTTCTTTAATAGAAATCAGAGGGGAAACCGTCTTTTGCTCAAAAAAAGCTAGCAGAAGAACACTCGGGTGTGTGTATCTCTACAGGGTGCCCACGGTGGGCCGCGGCCCACCCTGGGATTTTGGGTCGGCCCAGGCCCCGATTCCCCTCTGTTCTGCTGCGCGCTTCCGATCTCTACTCGCCCCAGCCGCCTGCCTCGCCGGCGACTTACCGTCCCCGGACGGCATGACTCTAGGAGGAGACGCCGGACTAACAGGAGTTCAGGAGCCACTTGCCCAACAGCGTCACCGCTTCCCGGGCGCGCCACCGTGCCTACCTTCCCAGTCCGTTCAGGGCTCAGGCATGCAGCACCCACTAAGGCAACCCGATTTATCATGAGATACATTCTCAACACTCAGCAGCCACTCCTCATCACCCATTTTCTAATTGATTCATTACTCATTAGGCAGGACTGACATTAGGGTTTGTTGTGTGCTGAGTGCTACCTACACTTAATGGTTCAGATGTATTTCAGTAATCTGTAGTACCTGTAAAGTTCACGGGGTTTCAAAATTCCAGCCCTAGGAACAGACACTAGTCATTTTGGATTGTTGGTCGTAGTGACATTGACCCAGATTACTACTGCAGGCCAGGTTTGTTGACAATTTTACTTGTATTTCTTACTCATTCAATATGATATCCAATTATTCACGTCGATTAGTTGCAAACAATATGTGCTAGACAAACTTCTTGATTCAGATTTTGGACGATCTCTTACTGCAGTTACAATTCTGCATACTTGTCCTAGCAAGCTCACAAGTAAATGATTGATTCACTAAATGTATGCTTGCCTTGTTGTCAATATTCTTTTAGGGTGGACCACCCTGTTCATAGAAACAAAGTGCCATTTCCAGCTTTTCTCAATATTCTTTTAGGGTGGACCACCCTGTTTCAAAATACTGGAACCGTAGACATGAGTGAATAGTATTTCTCTGTGTGATCTCTTCCATCATGTGTGGGCAACGAACACTGCATTGTATAGCAAGAAAGTGTCATTTCCAGCTTTTACATAGACTACAATCTTTTACATGGAACACAATCTTCCTACTTGCTATGTGTCACACTACCAGCACTCCACTCTTGAAGCTAAACAATATGCCACACATAATTCCTTAGTTTATTTGTTCAAATACGAATTTGATATGATTCTAATGTTCCTACTTTAGTTTTGAAATGTGTGTCTGCCTGTTATAGAGACATAAGAGGTATGTATTTCTGTGTGGTCTGGTCAGCACGGTTGGGGGGTGAACTTTGCATATGCAGGGGTTTATAGGGAGACACTCTTCGAGTTGAATCCGCAATGCATTCCATAGATAATCTGACTACTTTTTATGTTTTCATGAATCTCAAATTCTGAATAGCATCATAATGATTATGAGCTTGCGCGCATGAAAAGAATAAAGCAGAACAATGCCATGGCTGTCAAACTTGGCATTAAGGGACTGAACTCAAGTCTGGATGCAATGCAATGCAAACTCTCTCCACCTACAGATTCATGCTCAGAATATGATCCTAACAGTGATTCTGAGCTAGAGGGAGACCTAAGTCAATGTAGCTCCCTAGTGGAGGAGTCAGAGGCAGATGCCTTATCTTATTCACCCATCAAGGTGCTTGCTCTAACTTTCCAAGGTTATATTGGTCGCACATATCTTGCAACTGATGCTTTGCATTGTTTCTACTTTGTTGCACTGCCATTAGCTTAGTTTACACATCGTGTATGTGAATACGCCCTGCCTATCCATTTTCAGTACATATTCCATCTGTCATCATACCATATTTATCCATTGAAATGTTGTTCTTGTGTATCACACGTTCAAAAGGAAGAGGGCGATTGCTGATCGCGGAGGAGCGGGAGCAAAGTATTTGGAAAAGGTAGTGACACCTGATAAATCAAATAGCCCATTAGGTGTAGTTGCAATATCACTTGTCCCACAAAACACCCCAACTCTAGCAGACTCTAGCCCTACTACACTGGTCATTTCTGATGCCCCAACTCAGCAGACCCCAACTGCAGCAAACAGTATGATGATGCCAGTTGACATAGCACCAACTCTACGACGCAAAACCCCCATTCCAGCAAAGAGTACACCAAATCCAGTTGCCAAATCCCTTTTCAAACCAGAGAGAGCCCCAATTGCAGCAAATAGGACCCATGTTCCATTTCTTCCCAGTTTTGAAGATGAAGCTTATATTGTTGTCAGGAACTTTGTGCGCATCTTTCCTTCATGGAAAGATTATACCGCAGGCACAGAAAAATTTCCAGTCTTCCTCCGCAACTTATGCGTAAGTAATGTACTAATGTTATTCATGGTAATTACTGCATATGTTTCTACAGACAGAAGACACAAGATTTCATTCTTTTAAATAGGCGAGGACCAAACTGGATTGTCAGGACGTGCAAGGGTTGGTTGCGCTTTTCAAGCACTCGTTGATGAAGTATCATTCCTACCTGAGGCAAGCGCACTTTGATGGCAAGCCTCTAAACGAAATTTCTGTAAAGTCTCCGGTGCTACATTTATCAGACAGTGACTGGAATAATCTTGTTACACATTGGTCTCGTCTGCAGCGTAAGGTACTGTCTATGATATCACATCACAATTTGAACTACATTTCTGCATTTGCCTTAACGTCTCACTTGTACGAAAACTGTTAGCAGAAGAACACTCATTCTCAAGGGACCACAAAATCTCGCAACTATAATGCACACTACATTGCTCTTTGTGAGTACCTCTTGCCATGTATGACCATACTTACTTTCCTAGCTGTTTGATTATGTAGCATCACTGCACATGTTAGCCTCGTTATCGTCCATTTGGTGGACATTATAAGATCCGTATGGACTCTTACATAAATTTAGAATCAACCCAATGCTTTTGAAGAGGTTTAGCTCTGCAGTCCTCTTGTAAGGACTGAACTTCGTCTATCACTGTACTTACATTAACAGCTACTCCCTCTGTCCCATAATATAAGAACGTTTTGTACAGTACACCAGTGTTCAAAACACTCTTGTATTATGGGAAGAGGGATTGGTTCATTGTGTAACATTCTGCATCTTATCTTCCTCGCCCACCATTTACTAAAAAATATCAGGTCTATATTTAATCTTACCAAAAAGTTGAATACATAGACAATGCCAGTGCAGAAGTGTAGCCCATTGCTCTTGTCAGCACATTTTGTCCTGTAACGCTTGTACTTCCAGGGATTGGTAGTTGATTATGTAGCATCAATCTGCATCTTATCTTCATTATCCTCTATCCCTTCCAGTATTATCATATCTATAATTACTCTCTACAAAATGTAGAGTATAGGCAATGCTTATGAAGAAGATTCTGTGATGAAGTTCTTGAGTTATCCTTCCCTTGACATGGAGAAGGGCATTATAAAGCTAGTGTTAACTGTTAATGTAAGTCATTCCTTCTAAAGCCTTTATCCTCAACTGCTGTTTAATTTGCTCATACTCCCTATCGTTTACTGCTGTTTAGTTTGTTGTTTCTATCAAAATGCATGTTCGCAAGAACCGTAAGTTCCAAGTTTTACTTGTAAAACCAAATTCCTTATTCAAACCATGCACATTACTCAATACTCCCTATATGTATTCTTGTTTTTGTGGATCTATAATCCAGTGTGTGGTGAAGCAGCCCACATTTGCACCTTGTCATCTCCTGTTTTATCTTACTGATGTGGCTGATGATATGAACAACATGCCATGCACATTAACCAAAATAGATACAATGATTGTGTTTGCCCTTCATCTATGCTTGTTATGTTGACATGGTAATCCAGTAGTGTGGTGAAGCTCCCCGCATTATGAACAATGCCAAATTATGCTATTGATATTTTGAACTTACTCTTTATTTTCTAATTTGCAATTGGATGGAATTGACAGCATAGTTATCATCTTTGTTTATACACGTGCAAAACATGACATCTCTCAGCTTGTTTCAGGGTGATATGCCTGATGGCATCCACAAGTCTGCTGAAGGCTGTGAGACAAACCCAACATATATTGCAGCAAAGAAGGCAAAACATCTTGAAGATAGCGAGACAACCCCAAAGTCTTGTCTCGATGCAGTGTTCAAGTTACTTGAGACTAGCAGTCAGACAAGCTCACAAAATTCGTTGTTTGAATCAGTTCAACTTCTCCAGTCCCAAGTTCTAGCAGAAAGGCATTCTGCAACTCAACTTCGACTTGAAGTGCTATCTCTAAGAAAGATTGCGGAGAACACCAATGAGAACCTCATTGCTAAACAGCTACACCTGGAAGTTATGACCGACATGCTAGGCCGGTCTCACAGCCTTGCTTAGCAGCTTGCGCAACAGTTATCGCGCAAGCCTAACCTTTCTTGAACTGTCTTGGAAGTGGTCTTGGTTTAGTATTATTTTGTTACGCTGCAATGGTGCCCAGTTTCTGTAATCTGCTTCTTCGTTGCACTTTCACTGGTGGCGAACTTCGATGCCCTGTGGATGTAATATAAGATAAATCCTTTATTGTATAGTGTAGGTTTATTCTAAGTTACTACGCCGTAATTTCCTTATTGTATAGAGTAGGTTTGTTCTTAATTCCTACTAATTACTGCCATCACTCGCTATCTGAAAAAAAATCTGATGTAGTCGACCGGGCCGAAACATTCGCCTCTAACGGGCCTGGTTTTTAGCGGGCCACAATTGGGCCGGCCTGCATCTTTCTTGGGCCCGAATGGCCATTGGGGCCTTCACACTTTGCGCTAGGCCCACAGCTTACTCCGGCCTATATTCGGCCCAAATTTTAGTTGGGCCTTTTGTGGACCCAACGCTTAGTTTGGCCCATGTAACATTGGGCCATTAACAGGCTGAATATTCTGCTGGCCTGTTACGGCCCCGAAGAAACCATGGACCTTTAGCAGGCCGAAATGCATGTGGAGCCTCAATTTTCACTAGTCGTCAACGGGCCTTCAGCAGGCTGAAATGTAGACCGGGCTTTTTTTGGCCTAGTTATATGACAGGCCGTTACCGGGCCGAAACATATCTCGGGCCTTAGTTGGCCCATTGATATCATGGGCCTTTAATAGGCCGAAAGCTTAGTACAGGCATCAACGGGCCGAATTATAAGATAGGCCTTTAACAGGCCCAAAGTCACGTTGGGCTGAACTGTTGCCACCTTTATCACAGGCCGTTAGTGGGCCGGATGTTGCATTGGACCATATATGGCCCATGGGCAGCAGAGGCCATTCCCAGGCCGAAAGACACACCGGGCTGAAATGGGCCCATGTCTACATCGGGCCTCTAATAGGCCGAAAGTCACTGGGCCGTAATTGGGCCCAAATATTCGACGAACAATTAATGGGCCAGATCTGGCTTCGGGCCGTAAATGGGCCTCTATTAACCAGGCCGTTAATGGGCTGGCCCACTAGTACTGATTAAGTACTACGGGCCTTTGACTGGGCCAGCCTTTTTAACTTATATGGGCTTCTGTTGGGCCCTGCCACGTGTCGACGTATCATAGCCGCGCCTTGTCCAATGAATGGATGACATCTGTCCCAACGGTGAGCCAACACGTGTTTCCTTCGGCCAATGAGAATTTTACACGTGGAAAATCCTCATTGATCCGGGCTGTTAGCGGGTTATCGATCCAAAACTGGACCCGATAGCTTAACGGCGACCCGTTACGGTCGATGCCACATGTCGGTCACCCTTGACGAAAGCACTTCTATGACGCGTGATTTATCGTCATGGAAGTGGACACTTCCGTGATGATAATTTTGGTAATGTCATGGAACACTTCTACGACAGCACAGGTATAACTATCTAGATTCTGTCATAAAATCGTCATGGATGTACATGCATGACAGAAAACGTGACCTACTGTGACAAACACGTATCATCACGGAAGTGTATTTTTTTGTAGTGTATCTAATGGAGAACATAAGAAGAAATTGTTTGTAGGGTACGAAACAACCTCAAAGCTATTCTTTCCGATCAATCTATCCTAGATTTCGTACTAAAATAACACCAATCTATTATTTCCGATCAATCTAACAAAGAGTTCGTACAAAAATAACACCATATGATACACATCAACCAACTCTAATGTTTTCTAGATACTCCAATGTCACCGCGAGTATCCATGAGTTGACTATACGATATGCATCAAACAATTTTAGATTCATAATACTCAATCCAACACAAAGAACCTGAAAGAGTGCCCCAAGATTTCTACTGGAGAAACAAAGATGAGAACGTGCATCAACCCCTATGCATAGATTACCCCAATGTCACCTCGGGAATCCGCGAGTTGAGTGCCAAAACACATATCAAGTGAATCAATATGATACCCCATTGTCACCATGGGTATTCATAGCAGGACATATATCAAGTGCTCTCAAATCCATAAAAGTATACAATCCGATAAAATGAAATCTCAAAGGGAAAACTCAATTCATCACAACAAGATAGAGAGGGGAAAACACCATAGGATCCAACTATATTAACAAAGCCCCTGATACATCAAGATCGTGCCATCAAGAACACGAGAGAGAGAGATTAAACACATAGCTACTAGTACAAACCCTCGGCCCCGAGGGAGGACTACTCCCTCCTCATCATGGTGGCCGCCGGGATGATGAAGATCGCCATCGGTGATGATTCCCCCTCCGGCGGAGTGCTGGAGAAGGGCTCTAGATTGGATCTCGCGGTGGCTGGAACAAAATTTCATCGACTCCCCTAGGGTTTTTGGAATATTTGGGCATTTATAGAGCGAAGAGGCGGTGCGGGAGGCCACCGAGGTGGGCACAACCCACCTGGGCGCGCTTGGGCCCCCAGGCGTGCCCTGGTGGGGTTGCGCCCCCCTCGGGGCACCCCCAGGTGCTTCTCTGGCCCACTGGATGTCTTCTGGTCCAAAAAAATCTCCAAAAAGTTTTGCTGCATTTGGACTCCGTTTGATATTGATTTTCTGTTATGTAAAAAACAAGCAAAAAAACAGCAACTGGCACTGGGAACTATGTCAATAGGTTAGTCCCAAAAAATGATATAAAGTTGCTATAAAATGATTGTAAAACATCCAAGAATGATAATATAACAGCATGGAACAATCAAAAATTATAGATACGTTGGAGACGTATCAGCATCCCCAAGCTTAATTCCTGCTCATCCTCGAGTAGGTAAATGATAAAAACAGAATTTTTGATGTGGAATGTTGCCTATCATATTCATCACATATTCTTTTCTTTTTTAGCATGGACATATGGACTTTTATGTGATTCAAAGCAATAGTCTAGTTTTGACATGACGATTTCAATACTCAAGCATATCAACAAGCAACCATGACTTTCAAATATCAATACTAAAGCAAGTTATCCTAGCCCCTCATGCTCAATCATTGATCCATTCATGAAACACACTCGCATATTAGCTACAACCAATGCTCAAGTACGATCATAGTGCCCCTTAGTTGGTGCTTTATAAGAGAAGATGGAGACACAAATAAAAAATAAAAATTGCATAAAGTAAATAGATAGGCCCCTCGCAGAGGGAAGTAGGGATTTGTAGAGGTGCCAGAGCTCAAAGCTTAAATTGAGAGATAAATTTTTTTGGGAGGCATACTTTTCCCGTCAACGAAAACGACCGAGTAATTCCCAACACTTTGCATGCTAGATATATCATAGGCGGTTCCCAAACAGAAAATAAAGTTTATTCCTTTTTCCACCGTACTTTCACACTCCACGGCTAGCCATATCCACGGTTACCGTCCATACCAACACTTTCCAAGGAATTTATTATTTGACAGCATAAAGTAATTTTCTCTTTCATTTCGGGACTGGGCATTCATTATACCTTTGCCGTACTCTCGTGCAATGACAAGTGAATTAACACTCATCTTGAGAACAACACATCTAGCATGGAAAGTATTGGCCACCCCCTGCCGCTTCATGAGCGGTACGAGCACACAAAAAGGAAATTATTTTGAAATTTAGAGATGGCACATACACATTTTCTTAGAACGACAAAAGAATACCGCATATAGGTAGGTATAATGGAATCATATGGCAAAACTTGATTTAAGGATTTCGGATGCACAAGTAGTGATCATACTTAGTGCAAGTGAAGGCTAGCTAAAGATTCAGAAGCATCCAACCAAGAAACGAAAAATATCATAAGCGAGCATTAAGCATAACTGACACCGAATAATCCACCACAAGTAAGATGTAATTCCATTGCATAACTATTGACTTTTGTGCTTGCATAGGGAATCACAAACCTTAACACCAATATTCTTACTAAAGCATCATTAATCATCAACATGACCCACATATCACTATCATCATATCTCAAAACTATTACAAAGAATCAAGTTTATTTTGTCCAATGATCTTCATGAAAGTTTTTATTATATCCCTCTTGAGTATCTATCACTTTGGGACTAGTTTCATATGTTGCAATTGCTTTTTGACAAGCTCAAAAACATTTAAGTGAAGAACATGAGCAAAAAAAATCATCTCTCAAAATAATATAAGTGAAGCATGATAGAATTGACAAACTACTCCAAAAAGATACAAGTGAGGATGAAATGAGTAGTTAAGTAAATGGGTAGCTATTTGGGGACTCTCTCTTATTTATAAGTTTCAGATCTAAGTATTTTATTACAATAACAAGAAAAATAAAATAAAATGACATTCCAAGGATAGCACGCATCATGTGAAGAAGCAAAAACTTAGACTCAACTGATACTAATCGATAATTGTTAAAGAAGAACGGTGGGATACCTACCGGGGCATCCCCAAGCTTAGATGCTTGAGACTTCTTGAAATATTATCTTGGGATGCCTTGGGAATCCCCAAGCTTGAGCTTTTGTGTCTCCTTAAATCCTTTTATATCACGGTTTCCCTAAATCTTAAAAACTTCATCCACACATAACTCAACAAGAACTCGTGAGATAAGTTAGTATAAATCAATGCAGAACCTTATCATTCTCTACTGTAGCAAATCACTAAAATTATTATTCAACATTGCATACTAAATGCCTCTTCATATTTAAAACTACTATCCTAAAATAGAATCATTAAACAAGACAACATTTGCAAACAATGCAAACATAACCGCAATCCGTCTAAACAGAATAGTCTGTAAAGAGTGCAAAAGGATCCATACTTATTCAACTTAAAAAAATTCTGAAAAATTACCACATTGTAGAAAATTTATCATAGCTTATTTTTCAAAAAGTTTCAACATTTAATCACATTCTGCCTTTTCTAGAGAATTTTTTCAACAACGATAAACTTTGTGTTTTGAAATAGCAACTCATATACTTGCAAAATAAGCATGGTAAAGGCTATCCATGACATTTTTATTCAAAAGAAAGATCCAAAACATTATTATAAATAACAGCAAGCAAATCCTAACAAAAGAAAATGACGCTCCAAGCAAAACACATATCATGTGACGAATAAAAATGTAGCTCCAAGTGAGGTTACCGATAATGTTGGAGACGAAAGAGGGGATGCCTTCCAAGGCATCCCCAAGCTTAGTTGCTTGGATATTCCTTGAATATTACCTTGGGGTGCCTTGGGCATCCCCAAGCTTATGGTCTTGTCACTCCTTATTCTCCTCATATCGACATCTCACCCAAAACTTGAAAACTTCAATCACACAAAACTTAACGGGACTTCGTGAGATAGGTTAGTATGATAAAGAGCAAACCATTTCACTTTGGTACTGTCAAAGATAAGATTCATAATTGTTTCCACACAATACCTACTGTAGCATATCTTTTCCACAATTTATATTGAACAATATAAGCCATAGAAACTAGGAAACAAGCAAACTATGCATTGAAAACAGAATCTGTCAAAAACAGAACAGTCTGAAGTAATTTGTACTCCAACCATACTTCTGCTACTCCAAAAATTCTGAAACATTAGGACAACTTAGATAATTTGTATATCTATCACCTGTAAAAAATTCAGATCAAAAGCACGTTCCAGTGAATTTTGAAAATTCCTGGACTGAGCGCAAAAGTTTATGTTTTTGCACAGATTCAAGTCAACTATCATCCACACTATCCCAAAGGCTTTACCTGGCACTTTATTGAAACAAAGGCTATAAAACATGACTACTACAGTAGCTTAGTCATGTGAACACACAAAAACAGTAGGGGTAAATGTTGGGTTGTCTCCCAACAAGCGCTTTTCTTTAAAGCCTTTTAGCTATGCATGATGATTTCAATGATGCTCGCATAAAAGTAAAGAATTGAAATATGAAAAAGAGCATCATGAAGCATATGACTAGCACATTTAATCCTAACCCAATTCCTATGCATAGGGATTTTGTGAGCAAATAACTTTTGGGAGCAAGAATCAACTAGCATAGGAAGGCAAAACAAACATAACTTCAAGATTTTCAACACATAGAGAGGAAACTTGATATTATTGCAATTCCTACAAGCATATGTTCCTCCCTCATAATAATTTTCAGTGGCATCATGAATGAATTCAACAATATAACTATCACATAAAGCATTCCTTTCATGATCCACGAGCATAGAAATTTTATTACTCCCCACATAAGCAAATTTCTTCTCATTAATAGTGGTGGGAGCAAACTCAACAAAATAACTATCATGGATTTGAAAATTAAAATCATGATGACAAGTTTCATGGTTATAATTATTCTTTATAGCATACAAGTCATCACCATAATCATCATAGATAGCAACTTTGTTATTAGAGTCAATTAAAGCCTCATCCAAAATGGTGGATTCATCACTAAATAAAGTCATGACCTCTCCAAATCCACTTTCAAGATCATAATCATCATAAATAGGAGGCATGCAATCATTGTAACAAATTTGCACATCAAATCTTGGGGGACTAAAAATATCATTTTCATCAAACATAGCATCCCCAAGCTTATGGCTTTGCATATCATTAGCATCATGGATATTCAAAGAATTCATACTAACAACATTGCAATCATGCTCATCATTTACACCAACCATTTTATAGAATTCTTCTTCTATCAATTGAGCACAATTTTCCTTTCCGTCATTTTCACGAAAGACATTATAAAGATGAATAATATGATGCAACCTCAATTCCATTTTTTTAGTTTTCTTTTTATAAACCAAACTAGTGATAAAACAAAAAACTAAAAGATTCAATTGCAAGATCTAAAGATATACCTTCATGTACTCACCTCCCCGGCCACGGCGCCAGAAAAGAGCTTGATGTCTACTACACAACTTGTCCTCGTAGACTCGTGTTGGGCCTCCAAGCGCAGAGTTTTGTAGCACAGTAGCAAATTTCCCTCAAGTTGATGACCTAAGGTTTATCAATCCGTGGGAGGCGTAGGATGAAGATGGTCTCTCTCAAACAACCCTGCAACCAAATAATAAAAAGTCTCTTGTGTCCCAAACACACCAAATACAAATGGTAAATTGTATAGGTGCACTAGTTCGGCGAAGAGATGGTGATACAAGTGTAATATGGATAGTAGATATTGATTTTTGTAATAGGAACAATTAAAACCAGCAAGGTGGTGAACGATAATGTTGAGCACAAACGGTATTGCAATGCTTGAAAACAAGGCCTAGGGTCCGTACTTTCGCTACTGCAATCTCTCAACAATGCTAATCTAATTGGATCATATAACCATCCCTCAACGGCGATGAAGAATCACCCCAAAGTTCTTATCTAACAGAGAACATAAGAAGAAATTGTTTGTAGGGTACGAAACCACCTCAAAGCTATTCTTCCGATCAATCTATCCTGGAGTTCGTACTAAAATAACACCAAGCTATTCTTTCCGATCGATCTAACCAAGAGTTCGTACTAAAATAACACCATATGATACACATCAACCAACTCTAATGTCACCTAGATACTCCAATGTCATCGCGATTATCCGTGAGTTGATTATATGATATGCATCAAACAATTTCAGATTCATGATACTCAATCCAACACAAAGAACCTCAAAGAGTGCCCCAAGATTTCTACCGAAGAAACAAAGTTAAGAACCTGCATCAACCCCTATGCATAGATTACCCCTATGTCACCTCGGGAATCCGTGACTTGAGTGCCAAAACACATATCAAGTGAATCAATATGATACCCCATTGTCACCACGGGTATTCATAGCAAGACATATATCAAGTGCTCTCCAATCCATATAAGTGTTCAATCCGATAAAACGAAATCTCAAAGGGAAAACTCAATTCATCACAACAAGATAGAGAGGGGAAAACACCATATGATCCAACTATATTAACAAAGCCCCAGATACATCAAGATTGTGCCATCAAGAACACGAGAGAGAGAGAGAGAGATTAAACACATTGCTACTGGTACAAACCCTCAGCCCCGCGGGAGGACTACTCCCTCCTTGTCATGGTGGCCGCCGGGATGATGAAGATGGCCACCGGTGATGATTCCCCCCTCCGGCAGAGTGCCGGAGAAGGGCTCTATATTGGATCTCGCGGTTCTGGAACTGGCGGCGGCTGGAACAAAATTTCATCGACTCCCCTAGGGTTTTGGAATATTTGGGCATTTATAGAGCGAAGAGGCGGTGCGGGAGGCCACCGAGGTAGGCACAACCCACCTGGGCGCGCCTGGGCCCCCAGGCGCGCCCTCGTCGGTTGTGCCCCCCTCGGGGCACCCCCCCAGGTGCTTCTCTGGCCTACTGGATGTCTTCTGGTCCAAAAAAATCTCCAAAAAGTTTTACTGCATTTGGACTCCGTTTGATATTGATTTTCTACGATATAAAAAAGAAGCAAAAAACAACAACTGGCACTAGGCACTATGTCAATAGGTTAGTCCCAAAAAGTGATATAATGTTGCTATAAAATGATTGTAAAACATCCAAGAATGATAATATAACAGCATGGAACAATCAAAAATTATAGATACGTTGGAGACGTATCAGAGCGACTCAAGGCCAAGTTCGAGTCTAGCGCTCGGGCTGGTCCGACAAGGAGAAGTACCTGACGGAGGGCTATGAGGTGATTGAGGACCGGCTCGAAGGTAAAGCTTCTTCCTTTCTTGATTGGTTGGTTGCTGGCTATTGCGGGAAGTCGGCTTCTTATTCTCTTGTTTCTTTTAAGCAAAGTACTTCCCGGACCACACCAGCGCCATCAGCCAGGCGATCGAGGCGCAGCGCGAGCGGCGGAGTGATACGTCTCCAACGTATCTATAATTTATGAAGTATTCATGCTATTATATTATCCATCTCGGATGTTTAATGAGCTTTACTATGCACTTTTATATTATTTTTGGGACTAACCTATTGACCCAGAGCCCAGTGCCAGTTTCTGGTTTTTCCCTTGTTTCAGTGTTTCGCAGAAAAGGAATATCAAATGGAGTCCAAATGGAATGAAACCTTCGGAAAAGTTATTTTTGGAAAGAAAGCAATACGGGAGACTTGGAGTGCACGTCAGGGGATCAATGATTTATTCTTGGGTATATTTGTATAGAAGTTATATTGTTATGGATCCTCTAACATGTGGTGCTTGCTATTTAGAATCCTTTGCTAGCCAAAATATCTGTACTAAGCGGGAATACTGCTTGTGCATCCAAATTCCTTAAACCAAGTTTCTTCCATGAGTGTCCACCATATCTACCTATATGCGGTATTTACCTGCCGTTCCAAGTAAATTTGCATGTGCCAAACTCTAAACCTTCAAATAATAATCTGTTTTGTATGCCCGAATCGCTCATGTAGCGACTAGGGGCTAGCAGTATCTTCCATGCTAGGTGGGTTATTCTCACGATGAGTGGACTCCGCTCATCATTCACGAGAAAATGGCTGGTGACTGGGATGCCCAGTCCTATGATCAAAAGATCAAAAACATATTCGCAAATAATTTAAACAAAACTCCCCCAGGATTGTTGAAAGTTGGACGGCACCCGTTATTTCGGACAAGCCGTGGAGTGTGATTGTTGGTGGAGGGGGGGTAAAATCTTTACCTTTTTGCGTGGGAACCGCCTATGATGTATCTAGTATGGAAGATATTGGGAACTCTTGGTCGTTATGTTGACAATGAAAGCATACCTCTCAAAATTATTTTCATCTCTGTTTTTGCTTCGATCTCTGGCACCTCTGCAAATCCCTGCTTCCCTCTGCGAAGGGCCTATCTTTTACTTTTATGCAAGAGTCAGTAGTATTCCTTCTCATTCCAACCCACTCTTTAGTTGGCAAGCATCATGTGATGGAAAGATCTAAGCATATATGGCCATTCAAATATATTTGAGCATGAATTATTATTGTTGACATTACCCTTGAGGTAAAAGATTGGGAGGCGAAACACTAAGCCCCTATCTTTCTCTGTGTTCGATGAATACTATTTGTTCTAAAAATATGCTTTGAGTGGTAGCAATCATGGAAGATTAGATGATAGTTGAGTATGTGAAGTTTGCTAAATCAAAGCTCTGACATAGACTCTTCCTAAAAATAAGATGAATTGTAATTGTTTGATGACTAATAACACGGTTTGTTAGTTTTCAGGAGAGTTTACGATCTATACTTTAACATGTGAATAGTTTGTTACTTGATCATGCAAAGCTTTATGATGTGAGCTACTGTTATGACATATAATGATGCTAGAAAAGGTGATTGAAATTATCATTGATCAAACTTGTGCACCTGCTAGCATTCACACTTCATAAATTCTTTCTTTTATCATTTACCTACTCGAGGACGAGCAGGAATTAAGCTTGGGGATGCTGATACGTCTCCAACGTATCTATAATTTATGAAGTATTCATGCAATTATATTATCCATCTCGGATGTTTAATGGGCTTTACTATGCACTTTTATATTATTTTTGGGACTAACCTATTGACCCAGTGTTTTGCAGAAAAGGAATATCAAACGGAGTCCAAACGGAATGAAACCTTCGGAAAAGTTATTTTTGGAAAGAAAGCAATACGGGAGACTTGGAGTGCACGTCAGGGGATCAACGAGGAGAGCACGAGGCAGGGGGCGCGCCCACCCCCTGGGCGCGCCCTCCACCCTCATGGGCCCCTCGTGGCTCCCCTTACCGACTTCTTTCGCCTATATATTCCCATATACCCTAAAACCTTCGGGGAGCAGAATAGATCGGGAGTTCCGCCGCCGCAAGCCTCTATAGCCACCAAAAACCAATTGGGACCCTGTTCCGGCACCCTGCCGGAGGGGGGATCAATCACCAGTGGCCATCTTCATCATCCCGGCGCTCTCCATGACGAGGAGGGAGTGGTTCACCCTCGGGGCTGAGGGTATGTACCAGTAGCTATGTGTTTGATCCCTCTCTCTCGTGTTCTTGAGGTGATACGATCTTGATGTATCGCGAGCTTTGCTATTATAGTTGGATCTTATGGTGTTTCTCCCCCTCTACTCTCTTGTAATGGATTGAGTTTTCCCTTTGAAGTTATCTTATCGGATTGAGTCTTTAAGGATTTGAGAACACTTGATGTATGTCTTGCCGTGCTTATCTGTGGTGACAATGGGATATCACGTGATCCACATGATGTATGTTTTGGTGATCAACTTGCGGGTTCCACCCATGAACCTATGCATAGGGGTTGGCACACGTTTTCGTCTTGACTCTCCGGTAGAAACTTTGGGGCACTCTTTGAAGTACTTTGTGCTAGTTGAATAGATGAATATGAGATTGTGTGATGCATATCGTATAATCATGCCCACGGATACTTGAGGTGACATTGGAGTATCTAGGTGACATTAGGGTTTTGGTTGATATGTGTCTTAAGGTGTTATTCTAGTACGAACTCTTGAATAGATCGATCCGAAAGAATAACTTTGAGGTGGTTTCGTACCCTACCATAATCTCTTTGTTTGTTCTCCGCTATTAGTGGCTTTGGAGTGACTCTTTGTTGCATGTTGAGGGATAGTTATGTGATCCAATTATGTTATTATTGTTGAGAGAACTTGCACTAGTGAAAGTATGAACCCTAGGCCTTGTCAACGCATTGCAATACCGTTTACGCTCACTTTTACCACTTGTTACCTTGCTGTTTTTATATTTTCAGACTACAAAAACCTATATCTACCATCCATATTGCACTTGTATCACCATCTCTTCGCCGAACTAGTGCACCTATACAATTTACCATTGTATTGGGTGTGTTGGGGACACAAGAGACTCTTTGTTATTTGGTTGCAGGGTTGTTTGAGAGAGAACATCTTCATCCTACGCCTCCCACGGATTGATAAACCTTAGGCCATCCACTTGAGGGAAATTTGCTACTTTCCTACAAACCTCTGCACTTGGAGGCCCAACAACGTCTACAAGGAGAAGGTTGCGTAGTAGACATCACAGAGGCAGGTGGGCGCGGAGATTGCACCAGACCGGCCCCGGAACTTGGGAAAACAGTTCCAGGTTGTTCAGCTCCGCCTTGCGCCGGTGCGCCAGCTGCTCCGCCGGTTTCAGCGTGCCGGCGCACAAGTCTTGGAAGGGCTCTGGCCGGGCGTACAGATCCCCCGGACTCCCAGCCGGACTACCGACTGGCTGGAGGTGGTGTGGGAGCGGCTCGACGCTTGGTAGGGCTCCGCGGCACGGGCCGGTGCCAAGGTGGCGCTGGAGTTTGTGAAGGCGTGGTATCCGGACGTGAGCATGGCGCAGTAGGCCACCTTCCGCCAGGAGGCGACGCTGGAGTTGGAGCTGAAGCGTGAAGGGATCGCCATTCGTGCATCGGCCCTCGCCGAGTACACCAACGGTGACGTCTTCATCCCGGAGCGGGTAGAAGATGGCACCGAGGTGCCACCGTCCTAGTTCGGGCTGAACTCGGACGAGGCGGAGAACCCGGCGGAGGAGATCGCCTCCAGCGACGAGGCCGCGGAGGAGGACGAGGAAGGTGACGGTGTCGCGCCGGTTGACGGAGCGACCAATCGGAACTGGCCCGATCCGGCCCCAGCCGGCGAGCAACGGGAGACCACGTCGGCCACCGCCGCCGATCAGACCGTGACCGACCAGCCGGAGGCCCCGCCAGCCAGCGCTATAGCCACCGCTGACTCGTCTGAGCAGCCCGCGGTACCTCCGGCCTGGGCGGCCCTTATTTGTTTAAATTTTTTGTCTTGTGCTCAAGAACAAAGTTAGTTATGCGCGGTTCCACCCACTGGGGGTGTACTTTAAACTTCGATGAAAGCCGGCCGCGGGCCTTTTGGAATGTAAATGGATTTACTTTCCCCACATGCTTGTGTGCTTTGCCGAGTTCTAACTTGATTTTGCCTTTGCTTTCTTTGGTTTTTTCCTTTGTCGTGTTCCTTTGGCTACCGCCCTGCCAGCCGGACAGCCGCGCTGCGGTCTGTGGCCGGGTCAGGGACTTGGCCGTTTAGAAAAGGCAAATTACTTCAGCCGCTTAAAGCGTATGCTAGTCAAGCAAGAAGCCGGCCAGCCGACTGCTGAGCAGCCGGACGGGGGAGGTGAGAGAATGGCCTGAACTGAATCGGCATTCTTCCTTAGTCATTTTTCATGTGGACAACGTTTCCGGCCTTGAGCTCTTGCCAGCCGGACAGTCGCACTGCAAGTTGTGGCTGGGGCGAAGAGAGGGCTTTGGCGTCGGCACATTACTTGAGCTGACTTTGGATGGTGCCGACTTGGGCCAAGTCGGTGAGCCCCCGGGCCGGTTGACCGGACCTGGGCAGGGCGAAAGAGTAAAAACTCATGCATAGGAGAAGTTTATCATAGAGATAAAAAGGTAGCCCCCGAGTGCGCCTCGGGGAACCTGTTGTCTTTACTTAATACAAAAGATAGCGTGATACATACACTGCATCAACTGTAAAACGGAGAGAGAAGGTTCGCATTTCATGGGCGCTCTGAGCCTTCGCCGGCTGCGTCTCTCTTGCATGCCCTGGGCTTCTGTGCGTCGATTAGGTAGTAGGAGTCATTGCCCAGGGCCTTGCTGACGATGAAAGGCCCCTCCCAAGAGAGCTTGTGCTAGCCAGCTAATCGCTGGATCAGTCGAAGCACGAGGTCGCCCTCGCGGAAAGCAAGCGGCTTGACCTTCTTGCTATGGTAGCGGCGCAGACTCTGCTGGTAGATGGCAGACCGGCTGAGTGCTAGCGGCCGGGCCTCTTCGAGCAGATCGACGCCGTCTTCGCACGCCTCCCTTGATTCCGCCTTCGTGTATAGGGTGATGCGATGCGAGTCGAACTCGATATCCGTTGGGATGATGGCCTCGGCCCCATACACGAGGAAGAAAGGTGTGAAGCCGGTTGATCGGTTTGGTGTGGTCCAGAGACTTCAAAGGACGGTCGGCAGCTCCTTGATCTAGCAACCGGCCGAGCACTCCAGTGGCTCGACTAGCCGTGGCTTGATGCCGGATAGAATGAGGCCGTTTGCCCACTCCACCTGGCCGTTTAACTGCGGGTGAGCAACCGACGGGAGGTCCAGTCGGATGCCCTGTGCCACGCAGAAACGAGCCAAGGCGCCTTTGGCGAAGTTCGTGCCGTTGTCGATGATGATGCTGTTGAAGGTAATATGCCCTAGAGGCAATAATAAATTTGTTATTTTATATTTCCTTATATCATGATAAATGTTTATTATTCATGCTAGAATTGTATTAACCAGAAACTTGATACATGTGCGGATACATATACAAAACATCGTGTCCCTAGTAAGCCTCTACTAGACTAGCTCACTAATCAAAGATGGTTAAGTTTCATAACCATAGACATGTGTTGTCATTTGATGAACAGGATCACATCATTAGGAGAATGATGTGATGGACAAAACCCACCGTTAGCTTAGCATAATGATCATTCAGTTTATTGCTATTGCTTTCTTCATGTCAAATACTTATTCCTTTGACTATGAGATTATGAAACTCCCGGATATCGGAGGAATGCCTTGTGCGCTATAATGTCACAACGTAACTGGGTGATCATAAAGATGCTCTACAGGTATCTCCGAAGGTGTTTGTTGAGTTGGCATAGATCGAGATTAGGATTTGTCACTCCGAGTATCTGAGAGGTATCTCTGGGCCCTCTTAGTAATACACATCATAAGCTTGCAAGCAAATGACTAAGGAGTTAGTCATGAGGTGATGTATTACGGAACGAGTAAAGAGACTTGCCGGTAACGAGATTGAACTAGGTATGAAGATACCGACGATCGATTCTCAGGCAAGTAACATACCGATGGACAAAGGGAATTACGTATGTTGTCATAAGGTTCGACCGATAAAGATCTTCAAAGAATATGTAGGAGCCAATATGGGCATCCAAGTTCCTCTATTGGTTATTGACCAGAGAGGTGTCTCGGTCATGTCTACATAGTTCTCGAACCCGTAGGGTCCGCACGCTTAATGTTAGTTGACGATATAGTATTATATGAGTTATGTATGTTGGTGACTGAATATTGTTCGGAGTCCCGGATGTGATCACGGACATGACGAGGAGCTCCGGAGTGGTCCGGAGGTAAAGATTGATATATGGGATAATAGTGTTCAGTCTTCGGAAAGGTTCCGGAATTCACCAGAAGGGGTTCCAGATGTGTCCCAAAATGTTTGGGTACGAGAACACTTTATTTGTGCCAAGGGGGAAAGCCCACGAGGTTTTTGGAAAGTGCAAAAGGAAGTTTTGCGGAGTCCAGGGGCTATACGCCAGGGTCCCTGGTGCCTAGGTCTAGATGCCGGGAACCCAGGCATCTGGTCCTGGAGTCCGAGAAGGACTCTTGCCTTTCGGGTAAAACCGACTTTGAGGAGGCTTTTACTCCAAGTTTCGACCCCAAGGCTCAACATATAAATAGAGGGGCAGGGCTAGCACCCAAGACACATCAAGATTCACCAAGCCGTGTGCCGGCAACCCCATCCCCTCTAGTTTATCCTCCGTCTAGTTTCTGTAGTGCTTGGCAAAGCCCTGCGGAGATTGTTCTTCACCAACACCGTCACCACGTCGTCGTGCTGCCGGAACTCATCTACCGCTTCACCCGTCTTGCTGGATCAAGAAGGCGAGGATGTCATCGAGCTGAATGTGTGCTGAACATGGAGGTGCCGTACGTTCTGTACTTGATCGGGACGGATCGTTGATGTCTACTATGCAACTTTATTCTTGTAGACATGTGTTGGGCCTCCAAGCGCAGAGATTTGTAGGACAGTAGCAATTTCCCTTGCTACCTCTTGAGCACTGCGTTGGTTCTCCCTTGAAGAGGAAAGGGTGATGCAACAAAGTAGCGTAAGTATTTCCCTCAGTTTTTGAGAACCAAGGTATCAATCCAGTAGGAGGCCACGCACAAGTCCCTCGCACCTACACAAACAAATAACTCCTTGCAACCAACGCAATAAAGGGGTTGTCAATCCCTTCACGGTCACTTACGAGAGTGAGATATGATAGATATGATAAGATAATATTTTTGGTATTTTTATCATAAGATGCAAAGTAAAATAAAAGCAAAATAAAAGGTAACGGAAATAGCTTGTTGTTGGAAGATTAATATGATGGAAAGTGGACCCGGGGGCCATAGGTTTCACTAGTGGATTCTCTCATGAGCATAAGTATTACGGTGGGTGAACAAATTACTGTTGAGCAATTGACATAATTGAGCATACTTATGAGAATATCTGGGTATGATCATGTATATAGGCATCATGTCCGAGACAAGTAGACCGACTCCTGCCTGCATCTACTACTATTACTCCACACATCGACCGCTATCCAGCATGCATCTAGAGTATTAAGTTCATAAGAACAGAGTAACGCTTTAAGCAAGATGACATGATGTAGAGGGATAAACTCATGCAATATGATATAAACCCCATCTTGTTATCCTCGATGGCAACAATACAATACGTGCCTTGCTGCCCCTACTGTCACTGGGAAAGGACACCGCAAGATTGAACCCAAAGCTAAGCACTTCTCCTATTGCAAGAAAGATCAATCTAGTAGGCCAAACCAAACTGATAATTCGAAGAGACTTGCAAAGATAACCAATCATACATAAAAGAATTCAGAAGATTCAAATATTGTTCATAGATAAACTTGATCATAAACCCACAATTCATCGGTCTCAACAAACACACCGCAAAAGAAGATTACATCGAATAGATCTCCACGAGAGCGGGGGAGAACATTGCATTGAGATCCAAAAAGAGAGAAGAAGCCATCTAGCTAATAACTATGGACCCAAAGGTCTGAGGTAAACTACTCACACATCATCAGAGAGGCTATGGTGTTGATGTAGAAGCCCTCCGTGATCGATGCCGCCTCCGGCGAAGCTCCGAAAAAGGCCCCAAGATGGGATCTCACGGGTACAGAAGGTTGCGGCGGTGGAATTAGGTTTTTGGCTCCGTATCTGGTAGTTTGGGGGTACGTAGGTATATATAGGAGGAAGAAGTACGTTGGTGGAGCAACGTGGGGCCCACGAGGGTGGAGGGCGCGCCCGAGGGGGTAGGTGCGCCCCCCTACCTCATGCCCTCCTGGTTGATGTCTTGACGTAGGGTCCAAGTCCTCTGGATCACGTTCATTCCGAAAATCACGTTCCCGAAAGTTTCATTCCGTTTGGACTCCGTTTGATATTCTTTTTCTGCGAAACTCTGAAATAGGCAAAAAAACAGCAATTCTGGGCTGGGCCTCCGGTTAATAGGTTAGTCCCAAAAATAATATAAAAGTGTATAATAAAGCCCATTAATGTCCAAAACAGAATATAATATAGCATGGAACAATCAAAAATTATAGATACGTTGTAGACGTATCAAGCATCCCCAAGCTTAATTCCTGCTCGTCCTCGAGTAGGTAAATGATAAAAACAGAATTTTTGATGTGGAATGCTACTTGGCATAATTTCAATGTAATTCTCTTAATTGTGGTATGAATATTCAGATCCGAAAGATTCAAGAAAAAAGTTTAATATTGACATTAAAATAATAATACTTCAAGCATACTAACTAAGCAATTATGTCTTCTCAAAATAACATGGCCAAAGAAAGTTATCCCTACAAAATCATATAGTCTTGCTATGCTCTATCTTCACCACACAAAATATTTAAATCATGCACAACCCCGATGACAAGCCAAGCAATTGTTTCATACTTTTAGTGTTCTCAAACTTTTTCAATCTTCACGCAATACATGAGCGTGAGCCATGGACATAGCACTATATGTGGAATAGAATGGTGGTTGTGGAGAAGACAAAAAAGGGAGAAGATAGTCTCACATCAACTAGGCGTATCAACGAGCTATGGAGATGCCCATTAATAGATATCGATGTGAGTGAGTAGGGATTGCCATGCAACGGATGCACTAGAGCTATAAGTATATGAAAGCTCAACAAAAGGAACTAAGTGGGTGTGCATCCAACTCGCTTGCTCACGAAGACCTAGGGAATTTTGAGGAAGCCCATCATTGGAATATACAAGCCAAGTTCAATAATGAAAATTTCCCACTAGTATATGAAATTGATATCATAGGAGACTCTCTATCATGAAGATCATGGTGTTACTTTGAAGCACAAGTGTGGTAAAAGGATAGTAACATTGTCCCTTCTCTCTTTTTCTCTCATTTTTTTATTTGGGCCTTTTCTTCTCTCTTTTTATGGCCTCTTTTTTTTCGTCCGGAGTCTCATCCCGACTTCTGGGGGAATCATAGTCTCCATCATCCTTTCCTCACTTGGGACAATGCTCTAAAAAATGATGCTCATCACACTTTTATTTACTTACAACTCAACAATTACAACTCAATACTTAGAACAAAATATGACTCTATGTGAATGCCTCCGGCGGTGTACCGGGATATGCAATGAATCAAGAGTGACATGTATGAAATAATTATGAACGGTGGCTTTGCCACAAATATGATGTCAACTACATGATCATGCGAAGCAATATGACAATGATGGAGCGTGTCATAATAAACGGAACGGTGGTAAGTTGCATGGAAATATATCTCGGAATGGCTATGGAAATGCCATGATAGGTAGGTATGGTGGCTGTTTTGAGGAAGGTATATGGTGGGTGTATGATACCGGCGAAACGTGCGCGGTATTAGAGAGGCTAGCAATGGTGGAAGGAGGAAAAGTGCGTATAATTCATGGACTCAACATTAGTCATAAAGAACTCATATATTTATTGCAAAAATCTACAAGTTATCAAAGTAACGTATTACGCGCATGCTCCTAGGGGGATAGATTGGTAGGAAAAGACCATCGCTCGTCCCCGACCGCCACTCATAAGGAAGACAATCAATAAATAAATCATGCTCCGACTTCATCACATAACGGTTCACCATACATGCATGCTACAGGAATCACAATTTTAACACAAGTATTTCTCAAATTCAAAACTACTCAACTAGCATGACCCTAATATCATCATCTCCATATCTCAAAACAATTATCAAGCATCTAACTTCTCATAGTATTCAACACATTCATAAGATTTTTTTTACTAATCTTGAATGCCTATCATTGTCAAACCAAACAACCATGCTGTTTTGTAGGACTCTCAAAATAATCTAAGTGAAGCAAGAGAGAACAATAGTTTCTATAAAACAAAATCACCACCGTGCTCTAAAAGATATAAGTGAAGCACTAGAGCAAAAACTATATAACTCAAAAGATATAAGTGAAGCACATAGAGTATTCTAATAATTTTTGAATCAAGTGTGTGTCTCTCTCAAAAGGTGTGTACAGCAAAGATGATTGTGGTAAACTAAAAAGCAAAGACTCAAATAATACAAGACGCTCCAAGCAAAACACATATCATGTGGTGAATAAAAATATAGTTCCAAGTAAAGTTACCGATGGAAGTAGACGAAAGAGGGGATGCCTTCCGGGGCATCCCCAAGCTTTGGCTTTTTGGTGTCCTTAGATTATCTTGGGGTTCCATGGGCATCCCCAAGCTTAGGCTCTTGCCACTCCCTGTTCCATAATCCATCAAATCTTTCACCCAAAACTTGAAAACTTCACAACACAAAACTTAACAGAAAATCTCGTGAGCTCCGTTAGCGAAAGAAAACAAAACACCACTTCAAGGTACTGTAATGAACTCATTCTTTATTTATATTGGTGATAAACCTACTGTATTTCAACTTCTCTATGGTTTATAAACTATTTTACTAGCCATAGATTCATCAAAATAAGCAAACAACACACGAAAAACAGAATCTGTCAAAAACAGAACAGTCTGTAGTAATCTGTAACTAACGCAAACTTCTGGAACTCCAAAAATTCAGCAAAAATAGGAAGGCCTAGAAAATTTGTATATTGATAAGTATCAATTGGAATCAATATTTTATCACGTTCTGGTGATTTTTAACAATTATTTTCGTGAACAGAAAGTTTCTGCAATTTTCAGCAAGATCAAATAACTATCATCCAAGAAGATCCTATAGGTTAAACTTGGCACAAACACTAAAAAACACATCTAACCAGAGGCTAGATCAAAGATTTATTCCTAAACATAATCAAAAAGCAAAAATCTAAAAATAAAATTTGGTTGCCTCCCAACAAGCGCTATCGTTTAACGCCCCTAGCTAGGCAATGATAATTTTAATGATGCTCACATGAAAGACAAGAATTGAAGCGCAAAGAGAGCATCATAAAACACATGACAAACACATCTAAGTCTAACATACTTCCTATGCATAGGCATAGTATAAGAAAACAAATTTGCAAGGCAAGCAAAAACTAGCATATGCAAGGAAGAAGAAAGTGACGATAGCAATCTCAACATGAAGAGAGGTAATTTAGTAACATGAAAACTTCTACAACCATATTTTCCTCTCTCATAATAATTACATGTGGGATCACAAGCAAATTCAACAAAATAGCTATAAAATAAAATATTTTCAACATGATCCACATGCATGCGAAGTTGACACTCTTCCAAAATAGTGGGATTATCATTAACTAAAGTCATGACCTCTCCAAACCCACTTCTATCAAAAATACCATAAGATTGAACATTCTCCAAATATGTGGGATCTAAAGTTGACACTCTTCCAAACACACTTTCAATATTATTGCAAACACTATTATCAATCTCAAATTCATCATGGGGCTTAAATAAATTTTCAAGATCATAAGAAGAATCATCCCAATCATGGTCATTGCAACAAGTAGTAGACATAGAAAAACTAGCATCCCCAAGCTTAGGGTTTTGCATATCATTAACACAATTGACATTAATAGATTTTATAATAATATCATTGCAATCATGCTTTTCATTCAAGGAGCTATTGTGAATCACTTCATAAGTTTCTTCTTTCAACACTTCATCACAATTTTCAAATTCACGAATTTCAAGCAAAATCTCATAAAGATAATCTAGTGCACAAAACTCACTAGCAATTGGTTCATCATAATTGGATCTCTTAAAGAGATTAGCAAGTGGATGAGGATCCATAAACTTTTAGCAAGCGAAGATGCAAGCAAAAGGAAGGTACATGGTAACACAAGATCGAACGAAAGAGGGGCGAATAAAACGGCAAAGGTGAAGTGGGGGAGAGGAAAACGAGAGGCAAATGGCAAATAATGTAATGCAGGAGATAAGGGTTTGTGATGGGTACTTGGTATGTTGACTTTTGCGTAGACTCCCCGGCAACTGCGCCAGAAATCCTTCTTGCTACCTCTTGAGCAATGCGTTGGTTTTCCCTTGAAGAGGAAAGGGTGATGCAGCAAAGTAGCGTAAGTATTTCCCTCAGTTTTTGAGAACCAAGGTATCAATCCAGTAGGAGGCCACGCACAAGTCCCTCGCACCTACACAAACAAATAAATCCTCGCAACCAACGCAATAAAGGGGTTGTCAATCCCTTCACGGTCACTTACGAGAGTGAGAAATGATAGATATGAAAAGATAATATTTTTGGTATTTTTATGATAAAGATGCAAAGTAAAATAAAAGCAAAATAAAAGGTAATGGAAATAGCTTGTTGTTGGAAGATTAATATGATGGAAAATAGACCCGGGGGCCATAGGTTTCACTAGTGGCTTCTCTCATGAGCATAAGTATTACGGTGGGTGAACAAATTACTGTTGAGCAATTGACAGAATTGAGCATAGTTATGAGAATATCTAGGTATGATCATGTATATAGGCATCACGTCCGAGACAAGTAGACCGACTCCTGCCTGCATCTACTACTATTCCTCCACACATCGACCGCTATCCAGCATGCATCTAGAGTATTAAGTTCATAAGAACAGAGTAACACTTTAAGCAAGATGACATGATGTAGAGGGATAAACTCATGCAATATGATATAAACCCCATCTTGTTATCCTCGATGGCAACAATACAATACGTGCCTTGCTGCCCCTACTGTCACTGGGAAAGGACACCGAAGATTGAACCCAAAGCTAAGCACTTCTCCTATTGCAAGAAAGATCAACCTAGTAGGCCAAACCAAACTGATAATTCGAAGAGACTTGCAAAGATAACCAATCATACATAAAAGAATTCAGAGAAGATTCAAATATTGTTCATAGATAAACTTGATCATAAACCCACAATTCATCGGTCTCAACAAACACACCGCAAAAGAAGATTACATCGAATAGATCTCCACAACAAAGGGGGAGAACATTGTATTGAGATCCAAAAAGAGAGAAGAAGCCATCTAGCTAATAACTATGGGCCCGAAGGTCTGAGGTAAACTACTCACACATCATCGGAGAGGCTATGGTGTTGATGTAGAAGCCCTCCATGATAGATGCCCCCTTCGGCAGAGCTCCGGAAAAGGCCCCAAGATGGGATCTCATGGGTACAGACGGTTGCAGCGGTGGAATTAGGTTTTTGGCTCCGTATCTGGTAGTTTGGAGGTACATAGGTATATATATGAGGAAGAAGTATGTCGGTGGAGCAACATGGGGCCCACGAGGGTGGAGAGCATGCCCAGGGGGGTAGGCGCGCCCCGCTACCTCGTGCCCTCCTGGTTGATGTCTTGACGTAGGGTCCAAGTCCTCTGGATCACGTTCGTTCCGAAAATCACGTTCCCGAAGGTTTCATTCCGTTTGGACTCCGTTTGATATTCTTTTTCTGCGAAACTCTGAAATAGGCAAAAAGCATCAATTCTGGGCTGGTCCTCCGGTTAATAGGTTAGTCCCAAAAATAATATAAAAGTGTATAATAAAGCCCATTAATGTCCAAAACAGAATATAATATAGCATGGAACAATCAAAAATTATAGATACGTTGGAGACATATCATCCCTCAAGTGGATGACCTAAGGTTTATCAATCCGTGGGAGGTGTAGGATGAAGATGGTCTCTCTCAAACAACCCTGCAACCAAATAATAAAAAGTCTCTTGTGTCCCCAACACACCCAATACAATGGCAAATTGTATAGGTGCATTAGTTCGGCGAAGAGATGGTGATAAAAGTGTAATATTGATGGTAGAACTATATTTTTATAATCTGAATAAATAAAAACATCAAGGTAGCAAATAGTAAATGGGCACAAAAACGGTCTTCCAATGCTTGAAAATGAGGCCTAGGGTCCGTACTTTTGCTAGTGCAATCTCTCAACAATGCTAATATAATTTGATCATATAAACATCCCTCAAAGTGCGGTAAAGAATCACTCCAAAGTTCCTATCTAGCGGAGAACATAAGAAGAAATTGTTTGTAGGGTACGAAACCAGCTCGAAGCTATTCTTTCCGATTGATCTATCCAAGAGTTCGTACTAAAATAACACCAAATAATTTCAGATTCATAATACTCAATCCAACACAAAGAACCTCAAAGAGTGCCCCAAGATTTCTACCGGAGAAACAAAGACAAGAACGTGCATCAACCCCTATGCATAGATTACACCAATGTCACCTCGGGAATCCACGAGTTGAGTGCTAAAACATATATCAAGTGAATCAATATGATACCCCATTGTCACCACGAGTATTCATATGCAAGAGATATATCAAGTGCTCTCAAATCCATAAAAGTATTCAATCCGATAAAACAGAATCTCAAAGGGAAAACTCAATTCATCACAACAAGATAGAGAGTGGAAAACACCATATGATCCGACTATATTAACAAATCCCGTGATACATCAAGATCATGACATCTCAAGAACACGAGAGAGAGAGAGAGTTTAAATACATAGCTACTGGTACAAACCCTCAGCCGCGAGGGTGGACTACTCCCTCCTCATCATGGTGGCCGTCGGGATGATGAAGATGGCCATCGGTGATGATTCCCCCTTCGGCAGGGTGCCGGAAAGGGGTCTAGATTGGATCTCGTGGATACAGAGGCCTTGCGGCAGTGGAACTTCTGATCTAGGGCTACCCCGACGTTTTTGAAATATTTGGTGATTTATACGGTGAAGGGGGGGTGCGGGAGGCCACCGAGGTGGGCACAACCCACCTGGGCACGCCTGGGCACCCAGGCGCACCCTGGTGGGTTGTGCCCCCCTCGGGGCACCCCCCAGGTGCTTCTCTGGCCCACTGGATGTCTTTTGGTCCATCAAAAATCCACAAAAAGTTTCGCGGTGTTTGGACTCCGTTTGATATTGATTTCCTTCAATGTAAAAAACAAGCAAAAAACAGCAACTGGCACTGGGCACTGGGTCAATAGGTTAGTCCCAAAAAATGATATAAAGATGCTATAAAATGATTATAAAACATCCAAGAAGGATAATATAACAGCATGAATACTTCAGAAATTATAGATACGTTGGAGACGTATCAGCATCCCCAAGCTTAATTCCTACTCGTCCTCGAGTAGGTAAATGATAAAATAAATAATTTATGAAGTGCGAATGCTAGCAAAGTGCATAAGTTTGATCAGTGATAATTTGAATCACTTTTCCTAGCATCATAATAGCAATTCTTTCTTATATAACTCGTCATGGCAAAGTAGCGACCAATTCACATGTTAAGGTTCAAACAATGAATTCTCTTGAAACTAAACATCCTATATTCTTAGTCACCAAACAATTGCAATTCAACTTATTTAACAGAGTCTAAGTAAGAGCTCCACATACTCAACCATCATATAGTCTTCTATGATTGCTAACACTCACCGCATACACATCAGCAAAACTTTGACTCTTGCATAAAAGTAGATACATAAAGTAAAAGATAGGCCCTTCGCAGAGGGAAGCAGAGGTTGCCATGCGCTTATTTGTTTGTATGCTCAACCCCGTAGTGCAAAAGAACGTCAGGTTATATTGCCCCTTGTGATGGCAACCATTATTATGCAGTATGTCGCTTTTATTCCTTACCATCACAAGTTCGTACAACGCTCAATTTTCTCTTACACTAAATGATCTCACACTTTTAGAAGCAATTTTTATTGCCTTATTGCACCGATGACAACTTACTTGAAGGATCTTACTCAATCCTTAGGTGGGTATGGTGGACTCTTGAAAATAAGATTTGAGTTTAAGGGTTTTTGGATGCACAAGTAGTATCTCTACTTGGTGCGGAATATTTGGCTAGCAAAGATGGGGGGCAAGCACCACATATTGAAGGATCTATGACAATATAACTTCTATGTGAATATGAACAAACATAACTCATTACGTTGTCTTCCTTGTACAACGTCAACAATTTTGGCATATAATATTTTGATGGGGGCTCACAATCACAAAATATTTCCAAGATAGTGTATTTGCATGTGAAAGTTCTCTTCCTTATAGTAATCATTCAGGAATTTCTTGTATGACCAATATTGTGATTGTCAAGCTTCAAAAGATTTCACTTTCTAAACCCAATGTGAAGCTACCACTAGGCATGATATGAAAATATAATTTCAACTTCATTATATTCAATTCATTCAACAATTTACTCATAGGATATAAGTGAAGCACAAGAGTAAATGACAAACTACTCCAAAAAAGATATAAGTGAAGATCAAGCAAGTAGTTAAGTAAATAAGTAGCTAATTGTGGACTCTCTTTTATTTAAAACTTTAAGATCTAAGTAGTTTATTAAAACAGCAAGCAAAACAAAACAAAATGACATTCCAAGAATAGCACAACTCATGTGAAGAAGCAAAAACTTAGGCTCAACCGATACTAACCGATAATTGTTGATGAAGAAAGGTGGGATGCCTACCGGGGCATCCCCAAGCTTAGATGCTTGAGACTTCTTGAAATATTATCTTGGGATGCCTTGGGCATCCCCAAGCTTGGGCTTTTGTGTCTCCTTAATTCCTTTTATACCACAGTTTCCCTAAATCTTAAAAACTTCATCCACACAAAACTCAACAAGAACTCATGAGATAAGTTAGTATAAACTAATGCAAAAACCTTATCATTCTATACTTTAGCAAATCACAAAAATTATTATTCAACATTGCGTACTAAATGCCTCTGCATATTTAATACTCCTATCCTCAAATAGAATCATTAAACAAGAAAAAAATATGCAAACAATGCAACCATAACAACAATCTGCCAAAATAGTACAGTCTGAAAGAATGCAAGATTCATCATACTTCCCTAACTCCAAAAATTATGAAAATTTACCACACTGTAGAAAATTTATCTGAGATTATTGTGCAAAAAAATTAAACATTTTATCACATTCTGACTTTTCTCGGGAATTTTTGCAACATCAATAAACTTTCTGTTTTGAAACAGCAACTCATATACTTGCAAAATAAGCATGGTAAAGGCTATCCTTGACATTTTTATTGAAAAGAATGATGCAAAACATTATTCTAAATAATATCAAGCAAATACTAACAAAATAAAATGACGCTCCAAGCAAAACACATATCAGGTGACGAATAAAAATGTAGCTCTAAGTGAGGTTACCGATAATGTTGGGGACGAAAGAGGGGATGCCTTCCGGGGCATCCCCAAGATTAGTTGCTTGGATCTTCCTTAAATATTACCTTGGGGTGCCTTGGGCATCCCCAAGATTAGGGTCTTGGCACTCCTTATTCTCCTCATATCAACATCTCACCCAAAACTTGAAAACTTCAATCACACAAAACTTAACGGAACTTCATGAGATAGGTTAGTATGATAAAGAGCAAACCATTTCACTTTGGTACTGTCAAATACAAGATTCATAATTATTTGCACACAATGCCTACTGTAGCATATCATTTCCAAAATTTATATTGAGCAATATAAGCCATAGAAACTAGGAAACAAGCAAACTATGCATTGAAAACAGAATCTGTCAAAAACAGAACAGTCTGTAGTAATCTGTACTCCAATCATACTTCTGTAACTCCAAAAATTATGAAAAATTAGGACAACATAGAGAATTTGTATATATATCACCTTTAAAAATTTCAGATCAAAAGCACGTTCTAGTGAATTTTCAAAATTCCTGGTCTGAGCGCAAAAGTTTTTGTTTTTGCACAGATTCAAGTCAACTATCATCCACACTATCCCAAAGGCTTTACTTGGCACTTTATTGAAACAAAAGCAATAAAACATGATTAATACAGTAGCATAATCATGTGAACACATAAAAACAGTAGGGGTAAATGTTGGGTTGTCTCCCAACAAGCGCTTTTCTTTAATGCATTTTAGCTAGGCATGATGATTTCAATGATGCTCGCATAAAACATAAGAATTGGAACATAATAAGAGCATCATGAATCACATGGCAAGCAACCCACTTCCTATGCATAGGGCTTTTTTGAGAAAACAACTTATGGGAACAAGAATCAACTAGCATAGGAAGGCAAAACAAGCACAACTTCAAGATTTTCAACACATAGAGAGGAAACTTGATATTATTGCAATTCCTACAAGCATAAGTTCCTCCCTCATAATAATTTTCAGTAATATCATGAAGAAATTAAACAATATAACCATCACATAAAGCATTATTTTCATGACACAAAAGCATAGAAAACTTATTTCTCTCCACATAAGAAATTTTCTTCCCATCAATAGTAGTGGGAGCAAACTCAACAAAATAACTATCATGAGAGTGAAAATTAAAACCATGGTGACAAGTTTCATGGTTATCGTTATTCTTTATAGCATACATGTCATCACCATAATTATCATGGATAGCAACTTTGTTATCATAGTCAACTAAAGGCTCATCCAAAATGGTGGATTCATCACTAAATAAAGTCATGACCTCTCCAAATTCACTTTCATCATTATAATCATCATAAATAGGAGGCATGCAATCATTATAACAACTTGCACATCAAATCTTGGCGGACTAAAAATATCATCTTCATCAAACATAGCATCCCCAAGCTTATGGTTTTGCATATCATTAGCATCATGGATATTCAAAGAATTCATACTAACAACATTGCAACTATGCTCATCATTCAAATATTTTCATGAAAGACATTATAGAGATGAATAATATGATGCAACCTCAATTCCATTTTTGTAGTTTTCTTTTTATAAACCAAACTAGTGATAAAACAAGAAACTAAAAGATTCAATTACAAGATCTAAAGATATACCTTCAAGCACTCACCTCCCCTGCAACGGCGCCAGAAAAGATCTTGATGTCTACTATGCAACTTTATTCTTGTAGACACGTGTTGGGCCTCCAAGCACAGAGTTTTGTAGGAAAGTAGCAATTTTCCCTCAAGTGGATGACCGAAGGTTTATCAATTCGTGGGAGGTGTAGGATGAAGATGGTCTCTCTCTCTCAAACAACCTAGTAACCAAATAATAAAAAGTCTCTCGTGTCCCCAACCTAGTTCGGTGAAGAGATGGTGATAAAAGTGTAATATTGATGGTAGAAATATATTTTTATATTCTGAATAAATAAAACCAATAAGGTAGCAAATAGTAAACGGGCACAAATCAGTATTGCAATGCTTGAAAATGAGGCCTAGGGTCCGTACTTTCGCTAGTGCAATCTCTCAACAATGCTAATATAATTGGATCATATAACCATCCCTCAAAGTGCGATAAAGAATCACTCCAAAGTTCCTATCTAGCGGAGAACATAAGAAGAGATTTTTTGTAGTGTACGAAACCACGTCGAGGCTATTCTTTCCGATCGATCTATCCAAGAGTTTGTACTAAAATAACACCAAATAATTTCAAATTCATAATACTCAATCCAACACAAAGAACCTCAAAGAGTGCCCCAAGATTTCTACCGGAGAAACAAAGACAAGAACGTGCATCAACCCCTATGCATAGATTACCCCAATGTCACCTCGGGAATCCGCTAGTTGAGTGACAAAACATATATCAAGTGAATTAATATGATACCCCATTGTCACCACGATTATTCATATGCAAGACATATATCAAGTGCTCTCAAATCCATAAAAGTATTAAATCCGATAAAATGAAATCTCAAAGGGAAAACTCAATTCATCACAACAAGATAGAGAGGGGAAAACACCATATGATCCGACTATATTAACAAATCCCGCGATACATCAAGATCATGACATCTCAAGACCATGAGAGAGAGAGAGTTTAAATACATAGCTACTGGTACAAACCTTCAGCCGCAAGGGTGGACTACTCCCTCCTCATCATGGTGGCCGTCGGGATGATGAAGATGGCCACCGGTGATGATTCCCCCTCCGGCAGGGTGCCGAAATGGGGTCTAGATTGGATCTCGTGCATACAGAGGCCTTGCGGCGGCGGAACTTCTGATCTAGGGCTACCCCGAGGATTTTGGAACATTTGGTGATTTATAGGGCAAAGGGGGTGCGGGAGGCCACCGAGGTGGGCAGAACACACCTGGGCGCACCTGGGCCTACAGGCGCGCCCTGGTGGGTTGTGCCCCCCTCAGGGCACCCCCCAGGTGCTTCTCTGGCCCACTGGATGTCTTATGGTCCATAAAAAATCCACAAAAAGTTTCACGGTGTTTGGACTCCATTTGATATTGATTTCGTGAGATGTAAAATACAAGCAATAAATAGCAACTGGCACTGGGCACTGGGTCAATACGTTAGTCCCAAAAATGATATAAAGTTGCTATAAAATGATTGTAAAACATCCAAGAATGATAATATAATAGCATGAATACTTCATAAATTATAGATACGTTGGAGACGTATCAATCGTGAAGGTGTATGACTACATCAACCGCGTTGTCAAACGCTTCCGCTTACGGTCTACGAGGGTACGTAGACACACTCTCCCCCTCGTTGCTATGCATCTCCTAGATAGATCTTGCGTGAGCGTAGGAATTTTTTTGAAATTGCATGCTACATTTCCTAACAGTGGTATTAGAGTCAGGTCTATGCGTAGATGATATGCACGAGTAGAACACAAAGAGTTTTGGGCGGTGATCGTCATACTGCTTACCACCAATGTCCTATTTTAATTCAGCGGTATTGTTGGGTGAAGCGCCCGGACCATTCATGAGACCGGTTCCACCGACAGACATGCAACTACTTTTGCATAAAGGTGGCTGGCGGGTGTCTGTTTGTCCTACTTTAGTTGAATCGAATTTGACTGTGGCCAATCCTTGTTGAAGGATAAAATAGCAAACTTGATAAATCACCGTTGTGGTTTCGATGCGTAGGTAAGAACGGTTCTTGCTAGAAGCCCGTAGCAGCCACGTAAAACTTGCAACAACAAAGTAGAGGACGTCTAACTTGTTTTTGCTGGGCATGTTGTGATGTGATATGGTCAAGACATGATGTGATATAAGTTATTGCATGAGATGATCATGTTTTGTAAAAGTTATCGGCAACCGGCAGGAGCCTTATGGTTGTCTCTTTATTGTATGAAATGCAAACGCCATGTAATTGCTTTACTTTGTCACTATGCATTAGCGATAGTTGTAGAAGCAATAGTTGGCGAGACGACCACGACGCAATGATGGTGATCAAGGTGTCAAGCCGGTGACGATGGAGATCATGACAATGTTTTGGAGATGGAGATCAAAAGCACGAGATGATGATGGCCATATCATGTCACATATTCTGATTGCATGTGATATTTATCTTATATGCATCTTATTTTTCTTAGAACGACGGTAGCATTATAAGATGATGCCTTCACTAAATTTCAAGGTAAAAGTGTTCTACCTGAGTATGCACCGTTGCTACAATTCTTCGTTTCGAGACACCACGTGATGGTCTGGTGTGATAGACTCTACGTTCACATACAACGGGTATAAGACAGTTTTACACATGCAGAATACTTGGGTTAAACTTGACGAGCCTAGCATGTACAGACATGGCCTCGGAACACTGGAGACCGAAAGGTTGAACGTGAATCATATAGTAGATATGATCAACATAGAGATGTTCACCATTGATGACTACCCATCTCACGTGATGATCAGACATGGGTTAGTTTATTTGGATCAGGTATCACTTAGATGACTTGAGGGATGTCTATTTAAGTGGGAGTTCATTAGTAATTTGATTAATTGAACTTAATTTATCATGAACTTAGTCCTGATAGTATTTGCATATCTATGTTGTAGATAAATAGCTCGCGTTGTAGCTTCCCTATGTTTTTGATATGTTCCTAGAGAAAACTAAGTTGAAAGATGATAGTGGCAATGATGCGGACTGGGTCCGTGATCTGAGGATTATCCTCATTGTTGCATAGAAGAATTATGTCCTTGATGCACCGCTAGGTGACAGACCTATTGCAGGAGCAGATGCAGACGTTATGAACGTTTGGCAAGCTCGATATGATGACTACTTAATAGTTTAGTGCGCCATGCTTTAAGGCTTAGAACCGGGACTTCAAAAATGTTTTGGACGCCATGGAGTATATGAGATGTTCCAAGAGCTAAAAATTGGTATTTCAGATTCATGCCCGTGTCGAGAGGTATGAGACCTCTGACAAGTACTTTGCCTACAAGATGGAGGAGAATGGCTCAGCCAGTGAGCATGTGCTCAGAATGTCTGAGTACTACAATCGCTTGAATCAAGTGGGAGTTAATCTTCCAAATAAGATAGTGATTGACAGAGTTCTCTAGTCACTATCGCCAAGCTACTAGACTTTATTGATCCAGAGTGGTCCGGAGGTAAGGATTGATATATGGGATAATAGTGTTCAGTCTCCGGAAGGGTTCCGGAATTCACCGGAAGGGGTTTCGGATGTTTCCGAAATGTTTGGGCACGAGAACACTTTATTTGGGCCAAAGGGGAAAGCCCACGAGGTTTTTGGAAAGCGCAAAAGGAAGTTTTGCGGAGTCTAGGGGCCAGACTCTAGGGTCCCTGGCGTCTGGGTCCAGACCTCGGGAACCCTGGCGTCTGCTCCTGGAGTCTGAGAAGGACTCTTGCCTTTCGGGTAAAACCGACTTTGAGGAGGCTTTTACTCCATGTTTCGACCCCAAGGCTCAACATATAAATAGAGGGGCAGGGCTAGCACCCAAGACTCATCAAGATTCACCAAGCCGTGTGCCAACAACCCCGTCCCCTCTAGTTTATACCCCGTCCAGTTTCTATAGTGCTTGGCGAAGCCCTGCGAAGATTGTTCTTCACCAACACCGGCACCACGCCGTCATGCTGCCGGAACTCATCTACTGCTTCGCCCATCTTGTTGGATCAAGAAGGCGAGGACGTCATCGAGCTGCACGTGTGCTGAACATGGAGGTGCCGTGCGTTCGGTACTTGATCGGGACGGATCGTGAAGGGGTATGACTACATCAACCGCATTGTCAAACGCTTCCGCTTACAGTCTATGAGGGCACGTAGACACACTCTCCCCCTCGTTGCTATGCATCTCCTATATAGATCTTGCGTGAGCATAGGAATTTTTTTGAAATTGCATGCTACATTTCCCAAGAGCTGTGCGGGATACCGTATCGAACGGTGATATGTGTGATGTGACAGTTGTGGGTCCATTCAGCTTCTTGATTGGCCTTGCCTTGATCCACTTCGTGAACTTGTCCACGGCAACCAGCAGATGGGTCATGCCGCCGCGTGCTGTCTTCAATGGTCCCACCTGTCAGCTGTCGGCTGTTAGAAGCCGGCTGCTGGGCCTTGTGCTTATTGTCGTTTGGCTACTGACGCTGGTTGGAATCACTAGCCGGCGCCGGAGAAGCCGGCGGGATCACCTTCCCGGATGCGTCGATCCGGATCTCCGTCTTCATGGAAGAGTCAGCCGTGGCGTACTTGTCCGCCACAACCAGGAGCTCGTCCAGGGTAGCCGGCTCATCGCACAGAGGCTTGTGTTTGAGCAGGGTGCCCTCCCTGCACCCGGAGGTGAAGTACTCGATGACATTTTGTGGCACCCCGGCTCAGAGCGACCGGTTTACCCTGCATTGCCAGCCCAGAGATCATGTCTTCTGGCAACACACAACATATTGGTACAGAAAACAACCGCTTTATTGATGCTAGTGGAACAGAGTTCATATTACAACATTGGTCGAGGCCAAGCGGCACACTCAGTGCGGCGGAACAATATGTACATTATTTAGTGAACATAAAAGGGCCTCGACTCGAACAACTACGTGGCAGCGGAATAATGTCGTAGCGGAAGCTCCATATCACAGGGACACTGATGTGGACACGACCTAGACTCGAACAACGCTCCTTTCCAATGAGACTTTCCTGAAATCTGGCATGACACGCCAGGTCAGTACATTGAATGTACTTGCAAGCTCACAACAAGCATAATCATAATGACAAACAATATCATGATATTTAACCAATTATTAATAATGCAACATTATATGTCAACATGCTGTGATCAAGCCCGAACGTCCCTCAGGACAGCTTACCAACTGTGATCATCTCTGGACCACAAACACACCACCATAGTGGTCTTTCTCAAGAACAACTCGTGATCCTTACGGCGATCACAACCACGACCATCATTTGGTCCCAAATACCTCGATGGCCTTTCTGCCATCCATTGACAATGCAAAGTTCATAGCTTAGTGTGCAATTTTTATTAAACGTTGACTCATGGTGGGACCTAGTACGGGGTGTCCGTGACCGTGGACTCGGCTATCGATAGATTATACACTCTGTAGAGGTAGCACACTGTACCCACACCACGGAACCCATGGCCTCGCATTCCCATTCGGGTGGACCAACGGCATTCCGACAAAACCCCTCCATTGCCACAGCACTCTCCCGGCCACTCCGACCCAAATCCCCAACGGGCTGGTCCTGGGTGGCCCCGTGTCTACCAAAGACACCCCGACCACCCTCGTGGTCAAAACACTCCCACTCGGGGACTCGGTACCATAATCTCATCAACGAGCACACAAGATTATGTGTGCTTACCGGGCCAGGGCAAACATGACATAATCTTCCCTAGATGGAGGCACCGAACAGAGGCCGTGTCAATGGACCGAATCGAGGCCTTCCCACAAGGCAAATGTGGTTGCACTGGAAAGAAACTTGATTCAGCGGCACCATGACCCAGTCAACGGTATATTCAAGTTGAGTTATATTCAGGATTAACTTTAAACTAAAAATGACCGGTGTCATAGCATGCCATGAAATGCAAAACAACACATGCATCACATATTGATAAAAATGACCGACGTCATCCATATGCACACCAAGCATAAACGTCAACAACTCATATTACTCTACTTGCTCAAAATGACTCACAACTTAACCAAAATATTTTGCAACAAGTTTTATTAATTTCCTACGCAAGAAAGTAACTCCGATAAATTTTTCATATGCTTGACCAAAAGATATCATTATCAACAACTCTTAATTTCTTTCTCACTAAGTTGGGTTCAAACATTCTGTAAGACAAGTAATATGATTAAACAAGTATTTAATAGAGTAGTTTTTATCAATTTAAGAATGCAAACACAAAGCTTTAAATAATTACTAACATGCATAACAAAATTATTTCTAACATCACCTCAAATAAATTTTAACTTGCTTTACCCACTTAAACTAGTTTCAACTATTCTGTAAATCAAGCACAACAACTGACCAATACTTAACAGAATACAAATAATTCAATAATTATTTAAATGCATGGGTTAATCATTTCATTTAATTGAGAAAATCACAAATATTGAAATGGCATCATAAAAATGTTTTTGTGGCTTGCTTTAGTGCAGATGAGGTTCACAAGCCTCCTGGTGATCCTCAAGACAAGCCTCACCTTCTGAAAATAATTTTAAACACAAAAAGAAAATATCAAGAACACTTCTGAAATTCACCTGAAATTCTAAACAGCTGAGAAAAATCTCATCTTTGGTGAGCTATTAGATTTCCTTTCAAAGAACACAATGCAAAAAGAATCATCTCATTTGGACTTATGGTTGAAAAGTTAAAATTGTTTGAAGCTCTCTGGAATATAAATGAATTTGAATAAAAAGAAACAGCTGGGGGGTGACGTCGAAGGCGTAAAGCCCAGGGGCGCCACCACTCGTACCGCTTCGCGCGAGTACTGAGTGGCTGAATAGCGGGCCCCGCTAGTCAGGTGGGGGAAGAGGGAGAGAGAAACAGAGAGGGCCGCGGCTTCGCCGGTGCTCTCGCCGGCGACGAGGGCTCCTTGGCCCAAACGAGAGGGAGGGATTGAGAGAGGGGACGATGGCGCACCTGCCCGTACCTGTAGCGTGGCTAGGGGTGGTCGGACGACGTCGGAAACTAGCTCGCAAGCGGAGGCAGAACATGGAGGTCGCCGGAGTTGAGGAAGACGGCGAGCAGAGGTCACTCCAGAGGCTCCAAGCGGGCGAGATGGCCTCACCGGAGAGAGGCGGAGGCCTTGGAGGGGTCGCCCAGGCCTGGGAGGGGCTGGAGCTACCGCGGCGACCAGAGGGGATCGCCGGCGAGCTCGAGCTCGGGGACGGCGGCCCGAGGCCTGCCCGGCCGGGCTACGGCTTCCTACTCGATCGTGGGGTGTGTGTGAGTGCTGGATGGTGCTCGAGGAGGCTGGGGTGGCTCTATTTATAGGCGAGCGGGGAGGGTGCTTCGGGCTCCGCCGGTGGACACCTGTCCACGGCGCCCGGCGACGAGCAGCGTCAGTGAGAAGGGGAGAAGGCGACGGAGGTCACGCGGCCACTGTGGGCGAGCGGAGACGAGCACAGGATCAAGGGGATGGCGACGAGCACAGTGCGCTCCGCACTGTTCGACTGGCCGGACCTTGCCCGTGCTCGCTGCGGCGAGCTCCGGCATCGGCGAGTGCCAGGGAGGAGTTAAGGACGTCGAGACGATGATGGTGGCGGGGTTTGGCATGGTTGGGCAGGCGGGGGAAGCGAGCATGCTCGAACAGAGCGCTCGGCGTCACCCAGAGCGCGTCGACACGCATGCCTGGCATCGTGGACACGCGTGGTCACCGCACGAACTCTCTCCTCAGGCCAGCCTTCGTCCAAAAATCAAGTCTGGCATGTTGGTCGTGGTAGTTTTTAAGTTTACCACGGTTTGGTTTGGATCCAGGTGCAGTAGAGAAGATTTTACAAGCCAGGTAAGTTTCTGGTCAGTAACTTTGTGATGTTACTGTTGTCAAATGGCTGGGAGTTTGGGGCTGTGCTTTGGAGGCTAGTTATAAGTTACTAAGGTAAAGATGCACAAGAAATTTCAGGTCAAATGGAGCAAGTAAAATGGTAGTTGTAGTAGAAACCACCATTTCTGTCCAGAACAGAAAAGATTTTCTGTAGCAAAAATATTCCCAAAAGTGATGAAATATTTTTGCTCAGGGAGGTGCCCTAGGGTCCCTAGAATATTTGTGAATTATCTTAGAATTTTCTGAGCCATAAAAATTAGGGTTGCCTTGAAGCAAACAGATCTGGCTTAGGGTTTTTGAGAGAAAATGAATATTTTTCATTTCAGAAAAATATTCCAAAGGTTATTTTGTGGTGGATCAGAAGTGAAGTGATGGTTTGGGAGAGAAGTGAACACTTGGGTGAAAGCCAAGGATGCCCAAGTGTTTAAGTCCAAATGAAAAGATTCAGAAACTCCAAGTTTCAAAAACTTTCAAATGAAATTTCAAGCAAATAAGAAAGGGCAAAAACCAGGCTGTCACAAACCTCCCCCACTTAGAATGAATCTCGTCCCGAGATTCGGTTGCTTGGGAAAGCCACTCTGGATACTGACTCTTAAGGAACTCTTCCTGCTCCCAAGTTGCTTCTGACTAGATTTTCCTCTTCAAGTCCGGTTGATTTGGTAAACAAATTCGTCCACGGAATCGGAGGGTACCGAAGTTGTCCTTGAAGAAATCTGGGGGCTGCCTTGCATGTTTTTGTAGCTTGGCGTCATCTGGCTGGGCCTTGCGGATTTCCATCTCAAGTGTGGGGGTAACTTCCAAAATATTAGTGAGGCCAGCATCCATGATGACCAAGTTGAGCTGAGCGATCTCCTTCTGAAGTTCGGTAGGCAATGATTTTAACATGACATTTAAGCTGATGGGCTTTCGACTGAGCGCATCGGCAATGACGTTGGCCTTGCCTAGATGGTAATTTATTCCAAGGTCATAATCCTCGACCAACTCTAACCATCTTCGCTGACGGAGATTTAAATCTGGCTGAGTGAAGATGTACTTGAGGCTTTTGTGGTCGGTAAAAATTTGGCACCTTTTTCCAATGAGATAGTGTCTCCAAATTTTTAATGCATGAACCACTGCAGCCAATTCCAAATCATGAGTAGGATAACTTCCCTCATGTGGTCGTAGTTGTCGTGATGCATAGGCTACTACCTTGCCGTCTTGCATCAATACACAACCAATACCTTGTCTGGAGGCATCGCAGTACACGTCGAAGCTGCGATAAATGTCTGGAAGAGTCAATACGGGTGCGGTTGTCAGACGCGTCTTTAGCTCATAAAAAATCTTCTCACAGTCCTTGGTCCACTCAAACTTTGTATCCTTTTTGAGCAGTTCCGTCATAGGTTTAGCAATTTTGGAAAACCCTTCAATGAAACGACAATAGTATCCAGCTAATCCAAGGAAATTCCGGATCTGTGTTACAGTCGTGGGCGGTACCCAATCGAGCACATCCTTTACTTTGCTCGGGTCCACGGCTATGCCTTCGGCGGATAGTACATGCCCGAGAAACCCAACTTGCTTGAGCCAAAATTCGCACTTACTGAACTTGGCGTATAGCTGATGGTTGCGGAGCCGTTGTAGCACTGCCCGGAGGTGATCCTTATGCTCTTCTTCACTCTTGGAGTAAATGAGGATGTCGTCGATAAAGACTACCACAAATTTGTCGAGGAAGTCCATGAACACCTTGTTCATCATATGCATGAAGAAGGCAGGGGCATTGGTGAGACCAAAGGACATCACAGTATATTCGTAAAGACCATATCGTGTAGTGAATGCGGTCTTAGGAATATCTTCCCTTTTAATCTTGAGCTGATGATACCCGGTCCATAAATCAATTTTTGAGAATACTTTAGCCCCACTGAGCTGATCGAACAGATCATCAATCCTTGGCAGTGGGTATTTATTTTTGATGGTGACCTCATTCAGCTGGCGATAATCTATGCACATACGGAGACTGCCATCCTTTTTACCCACGAAGATTGCAGGTGACCCCCATGGTGAAGAGCTGGGACGAATATAACCTTTCCGGAGTAATTCATCAAGCTGTTTCTTTAGTTCCACTAATTCTGATGAGGGCATCCGGTAATACTTCTTGTATAATGGTGCGGTTCCGGGCACAAGATCTATGGCAAATTCCAGTTCCCGATCTGGTGGCATGCCTGGCAGTTCTTCTGGAAACACATCAGGGTACTCACTGACCACAGGAATAAACTCCAATTCGACCACAGCAGTGCACACTAGTTCTGGCTTGGGTATATGCTTGCGAGCATAGAATTTGGTGAGTTGCCCATTCAGACTGGTTAAATTGACTTCTCGGGTTGCGCAGTTTATACAAACTTGATATTTGGTCAGCCAATTCATTCCCAATATAATATCCAACTGTTCAGACTTAATGATTATCAGAGATGTTGGAAAGTGGACCCCGTTGATATTGATCTCCAGATCACGGCAGACTAGATTGCTCTTGATTATAGATCCCGGGGTTTGTACCAGCATATTTTTGCCCAAAATTGTGCAAGGAAAATTGTTTTGGGCGGCAAAACTCCTAGAAATAAAAGAATGGGAAGCCCCAGAGTCAAATAAAATTACTGTAGGTATGTCATTAACAGAAAACAAACCAATGACGACTTCTGGCTTCTCTTGGGATTCATCGGCGGAGATATGATTCATGTGCCCAGTGAAGTTTTGCTGGGTTGGCCCTGACTCCATAAAGTTGACTTGTGGCCTGCTCAGCGCATTCACCTTGTGGTTCTTGGGGCACTGTTTGGCATAATGTCCGGGCTGCCCGCAAGTGAGACAAGAATTATTGCGCTGCCGCTCCTCATGCATTGGATTGGCCACAACATTCTTGACTTGAGTGGTGGTCTTGTTAACATTCTGCTGCCAATTTGCCCGGTATTCCACCTGAGTATGCTGCCAGGTACGAGCCTTTTGCATAGGTTGCCCATCCTTCTTTGGCTCAAACTTGCGCTTGTTGTCGTTAACATGCCTATTATCTGATATAAGCTTGTGTTCCCATTCAGCAATGAATGCCTTGTCTACCAGAGTTTGGAAATCCGTGAAATCAAACATACTGAGAGCACACCGAAGTTGCGGATTTAAACCTCCAAGAAATCTGTCCATCTTCCTTTCTTCGGTGGCTACGTCATACAGAAAGTAACGGGCCAAATGATTGAATTTTTGCAGATACTCAGCCACAGATTGATTTCCTTGGACAAGCGCGAGAAATTCACGCTGCTTGGCCTTCATAACTCCAGTAGGGATGTGATATTTGCGGAACTTATCCTTGAAGGTGATTTCCTCATCAATCGGCCACATGGCTTTTGTATTTTCCCACCATATGGCAGCTGCGCCTTCAAGGTAATGGGTTGCAAATTGGACTTTATCATTTCCTTCAGTACGGGCGATCTCAAGCTTTTTCTCCATGGTGCGCAACCAATCGTCTGCATCCAATGGGTCGACAACCTGACTGAAATTGGGTGGATTGGTCCTCTGAAAATCTGACAGCTTTGAGTGATGACCATTCTGATTTCCATTTTGTCCAACTATAGCTTGCACACTTCTCAATATTTCAATCAGATCATTGTTCCTTTTTTTCAAACATACGCAGAACTTGCTCGGTGGAGGGAGGATCAGGCGGAGGAGGTGGTGGCTGAACGTACGGCTCGGGAGAATATCCTGCCTGTCGTGCGGAACGACGAATAGGAGTTCCCTCACGAACGTTGCTACTGCCGCCTCCCCGCGTCATCCTATTGAGTATTTTTTTCCAAGGCAACAAAATCGAGATGAGAGACATCCAAGAATAAAATTGGGGAAAAGCCAGCAACAATTCTTGAAAAAGACAAAAGAGTGAAGAGAATACGGCGATTAAAGTCCCATCATAATTATACATAGACTCATACATGAAAATTTAACAACCTGAATGGTTCCACTACTCTCATACATGAAGCATCATGACTCGAACAACTACATCCGTACACCATCTAGACGACTGCGAATACTCAAAGACACTACTGCTCTCTGGTGCTGCGGTGTCCTCCCCTGAAGCGGTCTCAGATCCCGAACTGAAGTGGTTAACGGAAACCTCCGGGTTAAAGGTAACACGACGACGCTGCCTCGAGGGCTCTCCCTCAGGGGCAGGGGTAGGATGAAGCATCGGGGCTGCAGGAGTAGCAAGAAGTGAGACCCACTCGGCAGGAGTACTGAGAGGGTTCACGGCCGGAACGCCTGTGCTACTCGGGGGAGTAACCGGCGAAATAGGGGAGCTAGAGCTAACTGGGACATAAGGGGTAAATCCCAGTGAGGATGGAGTGGTGGTGGATCTAGTAGTGACCAAGGTAGCAGCTAAAGCAGTACGGGCACGAGTCAGCTCCCGAGCCAGCTCGTGGATCATCAGATAGCTAGCAGTGATATAGCGAGCAAGATGGCTAGCAAGACTATCAGACTCCGGGTTAACGAGAGGAAAACGGACACGACCGTTGTCGTGCAGAGATGGGTAGTAATAGAATCCTGGGTGATGCTGCATTTGAACCTCGGTATAACGAAGCTCGACAAGGACCTCAAATGCGGCAAACTGGACAGCCTGAGAAGTGGTGCAGGCGTAACCGCTCCGAGAAGCGCGAGTGTAAGAGCCGGAATCGGAACTGGTGCGCAGAGTAACCACTGCGTGATACTCATACACTGAGTCTGCTAGACGCTCCCGGTACACACGGTAGACTGGTTCGTCTCCGTGAGGGTACAGCTGACGCCACACGTTGCGGAGAAGGTGCGGTGACGTGTACGGCATCAACTGCAACTGGCACGGATACGGCACCGGAGCCATCTACACTCACAACCATTAATAGGTTTGCATAAAAATAATAATCAAATGACTACAATGCAACAACCAGCTATAACTGCTACCGACACTCACATTTACTTGTGTCTAGCGTCCAGTTAACACGTCGTAGTCTAGCGTGGCCTACAGTCAGCGCGGCTCTGATACCAACCGTTGTGGCACCCCAGCTCAGAGCGACCGGTTTACCCTGCATTGCCAGCCCAGAGATCATGTCTCCTGGCAACACACAACATATTGGTACAGAAAACAACCGCTTTATTGATGCTAGCGGAACAGAGTTCATATTACAACAGTGGTCGAGGACAAGCTGCACACTCGGTGCGGCGGAACAATATGTACATTATTTAGTGAACATAAAGGGGCCTCGACTCGAACAACTACGTGGTAGCGGAATAACGTCGTAGCGGAAGCTCCATATCACAGGGACACTGATGTGGACACGATCTAGACTCGAACAGCGCTCCTTTCCAATGAGACTTTCCTGAAATCTGGCATGACACGCCAGGTTAGTACATTGAATGTACTTGCAAGCTCACAACAAGCATAATCATAATGACAAACAATATCATGATATTTAACCAATTATTAATAATGCAACATTATATGTCAACATGCTGTGATCAAGCCCGAACGTCCCTCAGGACAGCTTACCAACTGTGATCATCTCTGGACCACAAACACACCACCATAGTGGTCTTTCTCAAGAACAACTCGTGATCCTTACGGCGATCACAACCACGACCATCATTTGGTCCCAAATACCTCGATGGCCTTTCTGCCATCCATTGACAATGCAAAGTTCATAGCTTAGTGTGCAATTTTTATTAAACGTTGACTCATGGTGGGACCTAGTACGAGGTGTCCGTGACCGTGGACCCGGCTATCGATAGGTTATACACTCTGCAGAGGTAGCACACTGTACCCACACCACGGAACCCATGGCCTCGCATTCCCATTCGGGTGGACCAACGGCATTCCGACAAAACCCCTCCATTGCCACAGCACTCTCCCGGCCACTCTGACCCAAATCCCTAACGGGCTGGTCCTGGGTGGCCCCGTGTCTACCAAAGACACCCCGACCACCGTCGTGGTCAAAACACTCCCAGTCGGCGACTCGGTACCATAATCTCATCAACGAGCACACAAGATTATGTGTGCTTACCGGGCCAGGGCAAACACGACATAATCTTCCCTAGATGGAGGCACCGACCAGAGGCCGTGTCAATGGACCGAATCAAGGCCTTCCCACAAGGCAAATGTGGTTGCACTGGAAAGAAACTCGATTCAGCGGCACCATGACCCAGTCAATGGTATATTCAAGTTGAGTTATATTCAGGATTAACTTTAAACTAAAAATGACCGGTGTCATAGCATGCCATGAAATGCAAAACAACACATGCATCACATATTGATAAAAATGACCGACGTCATCCATATGCACACCAAGCATAAACGTCAACAACTCATATTACTCTACTTGCTCAAAATGACTCACAACTTAACCAAAATATTTTGCAACAAGTTTTATTAATTTCCTACGCAAGAAAGTAACTCGATAAATTTTTCATATGCTTGACCAAAAGATATCATTATCAACAACTCTTAATTTCTTTATCACCAAGTTGGGTTCAAACATTCTGTAAGACAAGTAATATGATTAAACAAGTATTTAACAGAGTATTTTTTATCAATTTAAGAATGCAAACACAAAGCTTTAAATAATTACTAACATGCATAACAAAATTATTTCTAACATCACCTCAAATAAATTTTAACTTGCTTTACCCACTTAAACTAGTTTCAACTATTCTGTAAATCAAGCATAACAACTGACCAATACTTGACAGAATACAAATAATTCAATAATTATTTAAATGCATGGGTTAATCATTTCATTTAAGTGAGAAAATCACAAATATTGAAATGGCATCATCAAAATGTTGTTGTGGCTTGCCTTAGTGCAGATGAGGTTCACAAGCCTCCTGGTGATCCTCAAGACAAGCCTCACCTTCTGAAAATAATTTTAAACACAAAAAGAAAATATCAAGAACACTTCTGAAATTCACCAGAAATTCTGAACAGCTGAGAAAAATCTCATCTTTGGTGAGCTGTTAGATTTCCTTTCAAAGAACACAATGCAAAAAGAATCATCTCATTTGGACTTATGGTTGAAAAGTTAAAATTGTTTGAAGCTCTCTGGAATATAAATGAATTTGAATAAAAAGAAACAGCTGGGGGGTGACGTCGAAGGCGTAAAGCCCAGGGGCGCCACCACTCGTACCGCTTCGGGCGAGTACTGAGTGGCTGAATAGCGGGCCCCGCTAGTCAGGTGGGGGAAGAGGGAGAGAGAAACAGAGAGGGCCGCGGCTTCGCCGGAGCTCTCGCCGGCGACGAGGGCTCCTTGGCCCAAACGAGAGGGAGGGATTGAGAGAGGGGACGATGGCGCACCTGCCCGTACCTGTAGCATGGCTAGGGGTGGTCGGACGACGTCGGAAACTAGCTCGCAAGCGGAGGCAGAACATGGAGGTCGCCGGAGTTGAGGAAGACGGCGAGCAGAGGTCACTCCAGAGGCTCCAAGCGGGCGAGATGGCCTCACCGGAGAGAGGCGGAGGCCTTGGAGGGGTCGCCCAGGCTTGGGAGGGGCTGGAGCTACCGCGGCGACCAGAGGGGATCGCCGGCGAGCTCGAGCTCGGGGACGGCGGCCCGAGGCCTGCTCGGCCGGGCTACGGCTTCCTACTCGATCGTGGGGTGTGTGTGAGTGCTGGATGGTGCTCGAGGAGGCTGGGCGTGGCTCTATTTATAGGCGAGCGGTGAGGGTGCTTCGGGCTCCGCCGGTGGACACCTGTCCACGGCGCACGGCGACGAGCGGCGTTAGTGAGAGGGGGAGAAGGCGACGGAGGTCACACGGCCACTGTGGGCGAGCGGAGACGAGCACAGGATCAAGGGGATGGCGACGAGCACAGTGCGCTCCGCACTGTTCGGCTGGCCGGACCTTGCCCGTGCTCGCTGCGGCGAGCTCCGGCGTCGGCGAGTGCCAGTGAGGAGTTAAGGACGTCGAGACGATGATGGTGGCGAGGTTTGGCATGGTTGGGCAGGCGGGGGAAGCAAGCACGCTCGAACAGAGCACTCGGCGTCACCCAGAGCGCGTCGACACGCATGCCTGGCATCGTGGACACGCGTGGTCACCGCGCGAACTCTCTCCTCAGGCCAGGTTTGGTTTGTGGCATGTGGTAGTGGTAGTTTTGAAGTTTACCACGGTTTGGTTTGGATCCAGGTGTAGTAGAGAAGATTTTACAAGCCAGGTAAGATTCTGGTCAGTAACTTTGTGATATTACTGTGGTCAAATGGCTGGGAGTTTGGGGCTGTGCTTTGGAGGCTAGTTATAAGTTACTAAGGTAAAGATGCACAAGAAAGTTCAGGTCAAATGGAGCAAGTAAAATGGTAGTTGTTGTAGAAACCACCATTTCTGTCCAGAACAGAAAAGATTTTCCGTAGCAAAAATATTCCAAAAAGTGATGAAATATTTTTACTCAGGGAGGTGCCCTAGGGTCCCTAGAATATTTGTGAATTATCTTAGAATTTTCTGAGCCATAAAAATTAGGGTTGCCTTGAAGCAAACAGATCTGGCTTAGGGTTTTTGAGAGAAAATGAATATTTTCCATTTAAGAAAAAATTCCAAAGGTTATTTTGTGCTGGATCAGAAGTGAAGTGATGGTTTGGGAGAGAAGTGAACACTTGGGTGAAAGCCAAGGATGCCCAAGTGTTTAAGTCCAAATGAAAAGATTCAGAAACTCCAAGTTTCAAAAACTTTCAAATGAAATTTCAAGCAAATAAGAAAGGGCAAAAACCAGGCTGTCACAAACGTACCTCGTGCACCCCCTCGCAGGAGTTGCGCAACTCAGCCCAGTGTGTCAGGTAGTCGCGAGTGGACTCGTTCGGGCGCTGAACGCACATGGAGAGTTGTCGAGGCTTGGGGGCGCTTGTAGGTGTTGTTGAAGTTGCGCACGAACACCTCGCTGAAGTCCAGCCAACTGTTGATGTTGTTGGCCTTAAGGCTGTTTAGCCATGTCCGGGCCATGCCCAGCAACATGAGCAGAACATACCTCACGACAACGCGCTTGTTGCCATTCTCTATGCTGACTGCGGTGGCATAGTCGGTCAACCAATCTTCCGGCCTCACGGCGCCGTTCTACTTGGGAGTGTCGCGAGGGAGTGAGAACCCTTTGGGGAAGGGCTCATCGCGGATGCGGGGGCTGAAGTAGGCCGGGCCGACTATATCCTCATCATCCATTGCTAGGGACAAGCCAGCTGATCGATCCGGCGACGAGCGTCATTCTCGTCGACTGCTTCACGGGGGCCTAGCTGGCCACCCAAAATCGGGTGGTCAACCGGCGCCGGAGAAGCCAGCCTCTCCCTGCAGGGGGGGACGTTCGTCCAGCTGGCGCCGGCCCTCCGCTCTCGGAGGAATTTACCGGTTGTTTACAACCGTCTCGCGAGAGTGCCGGCTGCGGCTAGCTGCCGGCTCCAGGTTCCGCGGGTGCACTAAGTCAATGAAGCTGCGTCCATATAGTACTCGTGTATACTACTAATATATAATGGAGTGGTTTTCTTTTTCTCTCCATAACAATTGTTTTAAATTGTGTAAGTATGAAATGAAACTCTTTATTTAACGTACCAGTGAAGAAAACTACTTACGATCAACTAACGATCCACGCGTCCTGGTCGCACTTCCTGTCCTTCACATGCGGTACACTACCCTCCCTTAAGTGAACAACCACACATGCGCCAAATTATCGGAAACGTGTGAGAGTGTGTACAAATAAAGAATTTTAATTTCAATTAGCGGAAAGGTTTGAGAGTATGTAATGTTTGCCCTCTCTCAATAATTAAGGTTTGTTGTGTTCGGCCTAAACTTTGTCAAACTTTACACAAGTTTGACTTCAGTCAAACCTAATATGCAGAGTAAATAAAAATGGAGGGCTACTACGTCCATCCGGGTTTTTAGTCCACACCATTTTTTAAATCAAAGTTAATAGCTGGACAAATAAAATTACAGGGGAGCTGAAGACAAAGTTGTGAGAAGGCTTAGAAATCAATACAAAACTTACGCTCTTAGTACCAACGTCGATCCTTCTTCAAGGAAACATTTGGTTCATAGCCAATTGTGTGATAAAATTGCACCAACGTGAAAGACGACTGCGTCTCCAACGCAACCAAGGTGAACTGATGAAGGATATCATCTTTGTGGGTAACAAGCAAAGAGCACTGATGGAAGACAGCTTGTTTATCGTGGAAAATTGATCAGCTTCACCATCCGATGCAACCTTGAGGCGCAACCATGAGCATCGATAGGTCATCGTGGTGATGCACCATACATTTGGCATCAAGTTTGGGTGAGGCACCTATGAAGTTCGACAAATCCTCACTATGGTCTGTTTCTTCTCAGTAATCAAGCTCGAGGAAGGAAGAACCACGTGGCAGAGGACAGTGAGGCGGAACAATAGTGGCCATCCAATTTTGTGCAGTTCCACTAAAATTGAGGAAGACATGCCCGGGTATGGAGATACGCATCGCTGTTTGCAACAATATAAAAACGGGATATAGTGTTGTTACTTTGTTTTGGCAGTGGTACAAGATTAACAGCAACATCTCAATTGTCAATAAGAATTAATGGAAAGTACACCAACAAACAGAAGCATCATGATTATCTTGATGGGAACTAAACTAGGATACCTGAGAAAAAAAGCATTTCTTCATTTAACCATTGATAGTATTAGATTAGCCGCAGCAATAGGAGCATATGGACAATGACCGCACAACCACCATGTACTTTTTGTCGAAACAACATGTATACCTCCACCGAGGCATAAACCAGGACAACTTTTTGAGTGGCATTTCCTCTATAGTAGTAGGTGATGTTGGACCAGCCGACAAACCCTAGCTACTGTACATGGGGAGCTGGGGAGTAGTCGCATAGAAGAAAACCCGCATGCAGCGACCTGGGGAGCAGGACCAGTACAAGAAGTTATACCTCAGGTGGGCGAGATGTCGCTTAGGCGGGCGGGCGGGATCTGCCCACACGACGACAGCGAACAAGGGCGCGGAGGACCTTCGTCCGCGCCAGCGCCGGCTCCGAGAGGATGGTGCGCGTCGGCTTCCTCCATCGCCGACGGTGATAACGTCAATGTTGCACCTCCTCACCTCCCGCAGCGGACGGGATTCGGCCAGATCTATGACCACCGGTGAGGAGAGAGATAGAGTGGACATTGTCATCTTGTTTTGATATGGAGTGGGTGAGAGAGCAAGAGGCGAGAAACCCTATCAAACAAGAGGCTATATATACAATGGATTAAAAAAATCTCTCCATAGCAGTGGTTTTAAATAGAATACGCGCGTTCCTGAAAAAAAGAAACGAAAACTGGCGAACAATTTTTTTAACGTACCAAGAAAGAAAACTCGATCAAAAACACGCCCCCGCTTCCAGGTCGCGAGAGTCATCGCACACACACACATAGACATAGACATGCATATCCATGTTTAGTAAAATTCCATCTCCATCTCCAATCATATTTGTCCAACTGGCACATGTTGGAAATATGCCCTGGAGGCAATAATAAAATGGTTATTATTATATTTCTTTGTTCATGATAATTGTCTATTGTTCATGCTATAATTGTGTTATCCGGAAATCGTAATACATGTGTGAATACATAGACCACAACGTGTCCCTAGTAAGCCTCTAGTTGACTAGCTCGTTGATCAACAGATAGTCATGCTTTCCTGACTATGGACATTGGATGTCATTGATAACGGGACCACATCATTAGGAGAATGATGTGATGGACAAGACCCAATCCTAAGCATAGCGCAAAGATCGTGTAGTTCATTTGCTAGAGCTTTTCCAATGTCAAGTATCTTTTCCTTAGACCATGAGATCGTGTAACTCCCGAATGCCGTAGGAGTGCTTTGGGTGTACCAAACGTCACAACGTAACTGGGTGACTATAAAGGTACACTACAGGTATCTCTGAAAGTGTCTGTTGGGTTGACACGGATCGAGACTGGGATTTGTCACTCCATATGACGGAGAGGTATCTCTGGGCCCACTCGGTAATGCATCATCATAATGAGCTCAATGTGACTAAGGAGTTAGCCACGGGATCATGCATTACGGTACGAGTAAAGAGACTTGCCGGTAACCAGATTGAACAAGGTATTGGGATACCGACGATCGAATCTCGGGCAAGTAACATACCGATTGACAAAGGGAATTGCATACGGGATTGATTGAATCCTCGACATCGTGGTTCATCCGATGAGATCATCGTGGAACATGTGGGAGCCAACATGGGTATCCAGATCCCGCTGTTGGTTATTGACCGGAGAGTCGTCTCGGTCATGTCTGCATGTCTCCCGAACCCGTAGGGTCTACACACTTAAGGTTCGGTGACGTTAGGGTTGTAGAGATATTAGTATGCGGAAACCCGAAAGTTGTTCGGAGTCCCGAATGAGATCCCGGACGTCACGAGAGGTTCCGGAATGGTCCGGAGGTGAAGAATTATATATAGGAAGTCCAGTTTCGGCCACCGGGAAAGTTTCGGGGGTTATCGGTATTGTACCGGGACCACCGGAAGGGTCCCGGGGGTCCACCGGGTGGGGCCACCTATCCCGGAGGGCCCCCGGGCTGAAGTGGGAAGGGAACCAGCCCTTAGTAGGCTGGGGCGCCCCCCTTGGGCGTCCCTTGCGCCTAGGGTTGGAAACCCTAGGGATGGGGGCGCCCCACTTGGCTTTGGGGGGAAGCCACCCCCTTGGCCGCCGCCCCCCCCTCAGATGGGATCTCCAGGGGGCCGGCGCCCCCCCCAGGACCCCTATAAATAGTGGGGTGAGGGAGGGCAGCAGTACCCTAGCCCCTGGCGCCTCCCTCTCCCTCCCGTGACACCTCTCCCTCCCGCTTGTGCTTGGCGAAGCCCTGCCGGGATCCCGCTACTTCCACCACCACGCCGTCGTGCTGCTGGATCTCCATCAACCTCTCCTTCCCCCTTGCTAGATCAAGAAGGAGGAGACGTCGCTGCTCCGTACGTGTGTTGAACGCGGATGTGCCATCCGTTTGGCACTCGGTCATCGGTGATTTGGATCACGGCGAGTACGACTCCATCAACCCCGTTCACGTGAACGCTTCCGCTCGCGATCTACAAGGGTATGTAGATGCACTCCTCTCTCTCGTTGCTAGATGACTCCATAGATAGATCTTGGTGATGCGTAGAAAATTTTAAAATTCTGCTACGATCCCCAACAGCACATTATTTACGTTGTTAATTATATACGCAACAATATTAACATACAACATCTCTTGTTTGCGGGCGTCCGGACTGCTGCCACGCCCGCTCCTGACCAACCCGAACCCTCTTCATCACCCGCGCATGCTTCCTGCCCAAAACGGCCAGTGCCGCATTCATGCCCGGCCAGAGCGGACGCGACCTCTCACTCGCGTCGGCATTGAAGCGGTGCGTCGGTCGAGAGAGCGTCGCCCGCGCCGCTTCCCGGTGCACGCGACTGCTCCGCGTTCAAAGGTCGCAATAGCCGGCCACAACATGCATGTAAAAATTTCTTGGGAGTCCGTGCTACAGCTAGCTGTCCTCCCCTAACTCGTCAATCTCTTCCAGTAGTGCTAGTACTTCATGGCGCGATCCATCGACAAGCAGGCGAGAAAGTTATCGTATACTCGGTTTGCAGTGAGTGGCATGCCGAGCGACCGTGTGGGGTGGAGCCGTGGTGGAGGGTGAGACACGAACGTGACAGACGTGATTTAAACGTTGGTTTTGCTCGATGGCGCGATCCAACGAAACGGAACGTTGGTTTCTCTCCGTTTCCATTTTTCTCCGGAAAAACAGAAACTTTCCACTCCATTTTCATTCCTACTCCAAGGTTGCCCCATTACAACATTCCATCAAATACAAACAAAAACTAACATGCATGCTGATGCATCTCAATGATTCACAGATCATAGCCAATATTTACTTCACAACTAAAGACAAAAGTTGTCAGAGCGTGTACAAAAGAAAAACTACTCATGGGGTCACTACGACTTAAACCCTAAACATGATTTAATTTCCTGGCTAGGTAGAACCTGTCGAAGGAAAGACGGCTAGCACCCTCGGATCATACGATGCTTTTGTGCAGTTCCACTAAAATCAAGCTGAGCATCCCTGATGGCAAAGATATTGAAGAAGTGTGATTAGAATAATAGTACTGGCACTAGTTCATGAGACATAAACTCATCACAAATAGAAGCTAGTAGAAGTAGAGAAAGATCGACATGGAGATGGAGCTACGTGGGGAGCTGTGGCAGTGGAGCAAGCCGGCTCCAAAAGGAAGATGTACTACCTGGGACGTGGGCTATAGCTAGAAGGGCGGTTGGGACGCGGCATCAGCCCATACCACGGGGACCCCCGATTGGGACGCACCGACCATGGGTTTTCTCCCTCGCCGATGTCGACAGCGTCTACGCAGAACATTGTTCCCTTCCCCCAGCGGCGGGATCAGGCCGGATATGTGACCAGTGGTGTGGCCATCGTCGTCCTATGCTTGTGAAGAGAGCAACCCAAGCAAGCAGGCTTGTAGCTTAGGCTCCTGCTATATATAGTGGTTTTCTTTTTCTCTCCATATCAACCATTTTATATTGCGTACGTGTCATTGAAGAGTGAAATGATGGTTGCTTCTTCTGACTAAATTACTGTGTGATTTGACTGCTCCTTAGTGGCCCCTACACCTACTCCCCCTACGTGTATGACCGTTCCTGAGTCTCACTTGTACTTATCTCTATTTTCTTGCATGACACGTAGACAGGATGCGCATAGAGGAGTTTTGTTACTGCACGTTCTTACGTAGTACCACTAGTACCTACTCCCTCCTTCCGGTTCACTACTGGTACTCCCTCCGTCATGGCTTATTGGTCCCCTTTGTACTCAATTCATGGGCCGTTTTCCTCAAGAAATTGTCTTTACCAACGTATCAATATCGGGAATGCATGCGTGAACAACGAATGATTAAACCTTGCATGCAACATTTTGACAAAGCATTGACTTATGAACATGTGAATGTGAGGGACTACAACCTCGTGCATGCATGCAACAGTCACACGTACACATGGACGCAAAAACATGCGCGACGCCCTAATGCATGCATGTCCGAGCACACGACGGAACACACACGGTCACGCTCAAGTGCTCAACCTACACGTGCATGCACACACATACTCAGCCAGGGTGAGCCAGTGACCATATAAACACCGGAAAATGTATATATTGAGCGCAATGAGCATATTATGAAGTCCACTGACCATATTTTTACAAATATACAGTGACAGACAGTGTATTTATCTCGTTTGAAATTAAGCCATATTAACCGGAAAGGAGGCAGTATGGACTAGCATTACTTTGATGTGTCCCGTCAACTTGTCGAACGAGGAGAAGCTTGCAGGATGGGAGAAGCTTGCGCGCAGTGGCTCGAAGGACAAGGAGAAACTTTTGACTAATGCAAACTCTCCCTCGCTCAGGCTAGTCATAGTGGGAGTAACATAACATATCCCAAGAAAAAATTGCTTATGTGGCATGTATTTAATGAGAGAGGTGTTTGGAGTAACATAATATGTTACTGTAACATAGCACATCCCAAGGAAAAATGAGTCTAGATCTTAATAAATGATGGTTTGCATGATACCACACATATGTTACTCCCCACTATGAAGATGGTAGCATAGACTAGTAACATATGCATGTTACTAGTCTAAGTTATTTCCCACTATGACTAGCCTCAGACGGTGGACGTGCAACAGTTAATTCGGTGTCAGATTGCCAGAAGCTATACTAGTACAATTATCGTTCGACTTCTCGAAGAGCCGAACAGCCAAGCGCAAAGTTTACTCGTACTAGTACTACTATAGAGGTATGTACTATACTACTAGGAACTGGATGGAGGAGCATCTCCACTCTTATTATATTTTAAAAATATGATAAACCGAATGTGGCCGAGAGCTGGCTTGATGAAACACCTCGCTTCCTTCTTCTTTTTTTGCGGGGTACCTCGCTTCCTAGTGACCAGTCTCTTGGCTGATCGTCCTAAGAATGCTTATATATGAATAAAGCTCTCTCATTTACCCGCAAAAAAGACTAAGCCATATTAACCGGAAAGGAGGGAGTATGGACTAGCACTACTTTTTGGTGTGTCCCATCAACTCGCAGAACAAGGAGAAGCTTGCAGGACAAGGTGAAGCTCGCTTACGCCTTTTGACTAATGCAACCTACCCTCGCCCAGGCGGTGGACATGCATTAGTTCATTCGGTGTCAGATTGCCAGAGGCATACACTTTAGTACCCAACATGCGGAGTACCATCATTTTTCGACTTCATGAAGAGGTGAAGAGCCAAGCGCAAGGTTTAGTAGTACGAGTAGTACTACTACTAGAACCGCATGGTGGAGCGTCTGTACTCTTATTTTATTTTAATCTCTGATAAAGTACACATTTTTTCGGGAGAAGGGCGGAAAACGGCAGCCCAATAGTAGTATTAAAAAACATCAAACATTTAATGATGATATCGATCAACCATGCTCGAATATATCTTGGCCTCCGTGCGAGCCCATCTGTGTGTTCTCGCTCCTCGTCTCTCTCAAGGAACGGCGGCCATTTTGCCGTCAATTGAGATCGGTTTGCTCACACTCCAGTCCCACATGTCAGTGATATGCCAAGAGGAAGTGCGTTGACCGACTGGCCATACGCGTACTTGGTTTTGCACCTTCATACTACTCCTCCCTCCGTCACAGTTTACAAGGCATGCTTCATTCTGATGCATTTCTCTCCATGCATTTCCACCACCAGAGAGACTTTAGACGCATTTGGTTTAATGCTCAATTAATTAGGGCATGGTAACCGCAATCAAGTCCACAATTTTCTCTCGATGTACTGCGGAGTGGAGTAAGTGCATGCATGTGTGTACCCGGGGTGGAAGCACTACATGCATGTGTGTACGCATTATTTTCTCTAGTAATAGATGCCGTGCTATAACTACCAATGCTATTTTTCAGGCCGATCGCTAGTCGCCTTGGTCCCAGAGATTTTTTTTGAAGCGCGCTCTATAAACCGTGACGGATGGAGTAGTATGAGCGGATTCAAAGAAGAGCGTATTGATGGTTGCTTATTCTGAGCAACTTACAGTGGGAAAGGTGGGGCTTATGATTTGACTTCTCATTACTCACTATTAATGCGGCGCAACGACCGGGCTGAGTCTCCCATGCGGTTGTGCACTACTCCCTCGGTTCTTAAATATACTCTGGAGTATTTGTCTTTCTAGAGATTTCAACGAGTGACTACATACGAAGCAAAATGAGTGAATCTACACTCTAAAATATGCCCATTTGAAATTTGTAAAAAGACAAATATTTTGGAACAGAGGAGTATAATTTTGTGCATGGCGCATGGACCCGGATGCTGAAGAGGCTTCTGGCAATGCTATCAAGCTTCCAGCATTTGTTTACATAATTGACGTACTATACAAATAAATTTCTAGCGACATGAAATTGTACAATGCTCTGAGCTTTTAGCTTTTGTTTCGTGTGTCTTTCCATCGATGCTCTTTTGGAAACAAAAAAAACTAACTTCCTTTCTAATGCATCTCAATGATTAGCAGATCAGAGCTAATATTTACATCACAACTGAAGACAAAGTTGTGAGAAGGTGTTAAATTAAAATTGATCGATGCTTTCATTGGCAGCAACGTCCCCCCAGCTCTGTCTAAATCAACAAGGCATGTTGGGGGAAAAGTAGATGTCTGGAGCATGCAACATTCCGATCATTTTGTGCAGTTCCACTAAAATAGAGCTGAGCATCCCTGTTCCAAAGATATTAAGTATGATTACGATAATAGAGGACTACTGATGAAACAATAAACACACAAATAGAAGTCGGTCACCTTTGCAGTGTCTCTTAAGACTAACAAGTTGGAGAAGATTAAGCAAATAGTTGGAGAAGATTAGGCTCGGAGTTGGATGAGGAGGATAGAGCAAAACCAATCTCCCTTTGTGCAGTCGCACTGAAATGTAGAGACGTTGCCCGTGTGATATTTTAGTACAACTGCACAAAACACGCTTAAGAAAAAAGTGATTTGTGCAGTTCACCAAAAGGTCGCAATAGCAACGAGGTGAAATGGATAGCCCTATTTGCAAAAAAGAGGTAGAAAGGAAACAATTACTGGCCAATAACAATTGATGACACATACGACGAAAAAAAGAAGCATATTCCTTGTCCTAAGGGAAGATAACAACACGGTTGTGTTTGTCTAAAACGGTGTGAGGACGAGATTGCAATATGGAAAGTACGCCGGACGAGCTACGTTTTGGGCAAAGAACTATGGAAGATCCACATGCAAGATTTTCCACATGCAGCGACGTGGGAAGACGGGCAGTGGAGCAAGGCCGGAGGGGATACCTGGGGGTCGTCGGGATGTAACTAGGTGAGCGGCGGCGGGCGGGATCTGCCCATACTGCGACAGCGAGTAGGTGGCGTAGGCCCTACCGCGCCGGAGCTTGGTCAGAGAGAACGGCGGGTACCGCAGATCGGGACGTGCTGCCTCGGCGCCGTTGAATGGAGAAACGATGCACATCCTCCCTTTCTGCTGGCGGACGGGATGCGGTCCGATCAGTGACCAACGGTGAGAGAGAGAGAGGCCACCTCCGCCTTGTGTGAGATACACTGAAGAGAGACAAACCCAGGCAGGCAGGCTCCATTGTATATAGTGGAGCGGACTACCCTTTTCTCCATAAAAATCATTTTATATTCTGTGTACGTGCCATTGAGCGATATAACTTTATTTAAAAATAACGCGCCAACGCATCAAGTCGAGCTTTGTTTCGTGCACGCGTTGTACACGGCCTCCGTAGGTAAACAACTGATACACGCGTTCAAATTAGCACGTGGGCTGCCATTTCGTACAGAAATGAACTCCACCGTGTACCCGCGCGGGTGTGGCTGGGCACGAAGCGTGAGTACGTCCACCTATTCTCTTCGTGTATGTACACCACCTACGTGGGGTTGTGGGAGAGAGATACGAACGTAGAGAGATATAGTGTGTGGGTTCGTGAGTGTTTTGGGGGGGTCAATCAAAAAATGTAACATATGCAATGTGTGTGAAATAGAGTCCTGAGGGGGCGATCCACGAGAAGAGAGTGGAGGTATCATCAGCTTGAGGTATCCATAGAATCAAAGAGAGGGATGATGTGTGTGTGTGCGCACGCGCGTGATCGATAAAGAGTGCCATCGAATTTGTGTGTGCCCACATCAAAGATATAGAGTGGCTGAACTTGAGAGGGGACAGGTGCAGTTTGTCTTTGTGGCATGGATACCTACCTACAGCGCTCGACTATCGGTGTGTGGTGGTGGGGGGGAGAGAGACCTAATTAACTATAGAGGTACAATGGCTAGTATATGTGTGGAGGAGGAGAGAGGCCTACCTTATGTATTAAGGGAGATCGATCGGCATCCATTCATATGTGTAGAAGAGGAATAAGGTTGGGAGAGAGACAGAGCTAGAGTGTTGGAGGGGGTGGTAGTGGAGTTGCTTCTAACAAATGGTGGGAAAGGCTTGCTAGACAAACGGAGGGCACGCCTGCAATATCAATAAGAGAGGGGATGGCTGCCTGTCCGTGCACGTGCGGGTGAGAGACGGGTCAGGAGGCATGCACGAATGATGAGGGGGTCGATATGGCTGTGGTAAGCAGACGTAACTACATAGGAAGATCAATCGTCCTTTGTCAAAGAAAGGAGAGACATGACTTGTGAGGTACATCGATCGATGGGTGGGGGGAAATAGTTAAAGTCGACCTAGGTATATGTACGGAGATCGATCGGTATACATGCAAGTATGTGTTAGAAGCAAATAAGGCCCGGGGAGAAGGATAGAGAGAGAGGGATGCATGTGCGATAGGCATACTATATCGAGGGGGAAGGAGTGTGCGAGTACGAGATCGATGAAAAGAGTGGTGGGAGTGAGGCATGGACGGTGAGAAGAGAAGAGGGGAAGCTTGTGTTTGTGGTAGGCACACCTGGCTAGACAGGCATATCGATCGATGTGTGCCGTAAAGAAGGAGCCGGGGGGCCTACACACACCATGGGTGAATGACCTAAAGTGAAAAGACAAATTTGCGCGATGGAGCTAGAGAATACTGAGGGAGGGTAAGAGGGATGCGGGCGTGTGCATGCACGAGAGAAAGTTAGCGCTAGGTACAAAGATAAGAGGATTGTGTGGGTGTAAAAGACGAATAGAGATCATAATTCATTATAAAAAGTGAATTCGGATATTTGAAGAATTTATCATAGTGTTTTAAACCGACGGCTGCGTGAATATATATAACGGTGATATACATGGTGTGGTTATGAACATGTTATACTACATATAATATATTTTATCTCTACTCTTATAAAAACAGAGTTGTTGATGATGGTGAGCCTGCCATCCTACAATATAGGTCGTCTGATTTATATCTGACGGATAGGAAGGAAACTATGGCAATGTTGAAAAAAGATACCCACACCCCTCTCCATATTTGCAAATAAGGCCTCCCCTCGATCATCTTGATGATCCGTGGAACGCATGGGCATCTTGCTAGTACTACATATAATATATAGAACATTGATTATAATTTGGGCTAATGTGTGGCTTTTGCAGCTCAGGACTAAATACTTGTCATAATGTAGGGGGCAGGGCACTATACTTTGTGTGATAAACACGTTGTACGTATGGAACATGGTTTAGATTATGAATATATAGTTAGTACATCAAATGTACTATTATTTGGAATCAACATCAAGTGTATTCGAAAAATTGAATTCTTGTTCATATAGTACACATAGTTCATATCTATCTCTATAATAATCATGTGGTGTGTTGTTAAGGTAATACACGAATGATGGTTGAAGTTGGCAACAATCATGATTGTAGATTCTTATTGAAATAGAGAAACAAATTCAAATTCAGTTCGAATTGCAGCGGTAGTATAGACATTTGGAATGCACTAAAATGTTGGTATGAGTAGGTTACATTCATTATACAGCCAGCGAAAAAATTTAATTGGACATAACATGGATTCATACTCCCTCCTTCCATCTATATAGGGCCTAATGCATTTTTTAAGACCACCTTTGACTATTGACAAGATTAATAGTACTTGACATGCACAATGTGAAAATTATATCATTCAAAGCCCCTTTCACACACGAATTAACGATGTGCTTTGTGTAAGTTGCATGTCATATATTATTGCACTAATATTTGGTCAAAGTTAGCCTCGAAAAACGCATTAGGCCCTATATAGATGGAAGGAGGGAGTAGCTTTGAATAGCATTTGTATAGTAAAACGGGACAAGACTCTCTCTTTGTGTGGTGTGAATAGTTTTATTTTTTTTCATTTTTTTTGTTGTGGGAAGTGCGAATTGATTTGGTACGTACAAGTACAATATTACACGTTAGGCTTGTCCCTAAAATTCAACCCGCGCCTTGTTATATGCCAAAAATTCAGATATCGTGCTCCCAAAACTGGCGCCTTCACAACCCGCGCCTTGCTATCCCAAAATTACAATGCGCGCGAAAACTCCCTCCAGCTACCAAATCCCGACACGCGAAATCCCCCTTCTAACCCTGAGCTGAAAGGGCTGCTAGTTCAAATCGGTGGGGGTACTTTTGTAACACACCCTGCATTTTGGACAAGCGCGTCCCTAAGTCATGGTTCCCCCCTCCCATCGCCTCCTTTTCGCCATTCGAAATCCCAGGCCGCCATAACCTCTCTGCTCCAGCCGTGAAACCCCACCCTCCTCCGTCCGCCACCTCACCGCTGCCCAGCCGGAGCCTCTTCCCCGACGACGTCGTCCACCGCAACAGCTCGACGTCCCTTGTCCACCTCCCCGGATGAGGATCCGTCGTCCATCTCATCGTCCCGCCGGTTCAGCTGCCCCGTCCTCCACCTCCAAGGAGCTGCTCCGACGATCACCTCATCTATTGCAGTGGCTCCATCCCCACAGCGTCGTCTTAACTTGCTCCACCGGAACCGCAGCATCCTCACCGACTCCTCGGACAAAGCCGAGGCCTACTCGGCGCCACCAAATAGGTTGTACACTCATCGCATCGCACCTTCTCCTTAACTCGACCTCCCGGCGCCGACGGTGCTCCATCCCGCACCCCCATGGAGCGGCTACCTCGAAGCCGGCGCCTCGGGCGACATCTCCATGGCGGCTCTCCCCCCAGTGCGAGGCCCCTTCGGCGGCGGCGTCCATACCAGCCGCATCTGCTGCTGCTCCGGCTCTCGCTCACTTGCTCGCTTGCGCTGCTGATGCTGCTCTCCCCCTCGCTCGTGCTGCTGCTCTGCTCTGATTTAGCTACACTTCAGTCGACTGAATCAACTTTTGGGTCAGTCGATTTTCAGGGGGGCTCGCCGGAGTTAAGGAAGAACCACCCGCAGTGGGAGGGGGGCTCGCCGGACAGGTACCCCACTATCTATCTTAGGATTCTGGGTGGGGGCGGTGCTCGCCGGCGATGGGGGCGCGGTGGTGGGGCGGTGGCGTGGGGATCGCCGGAGAAAAAGCTTGGCGCGAGGGGGGGCTAGTGGGCTGGCCGGGGCAGCAGCGGAACGGCGGTGGTGAGTTGTTTCGGGGCGGCGAGGCGGCGGTGGACCGGCGGTGGGGAGTTGTTTCGGGGCGGCGAGGCAGCGAGGCGGCGCGCGGTTCAGCTGGTGGTGGCTGGCGGCTCAGGGGGTGCAGGTTGAAGATGAACTGCAGGCCCTCCCTAAACTATCCCATGTGAAGTGCCTCTCTGCTACCATTGCATTCAGTTTCGACAGTAACATTCAGATTCCACAATAAATTTCAGTTTCGACAGTTAAGTTCAGAGTCAACAGTTTTTACCTCATCTGTTGTAGTCAGGTGGTTTTTGGTGATGTAAATTTTTACATCTATCACTTTTTGGTAATGCATTTTACATCATCTATTGGAGATGCTATTAGAATCCCACTTGAGATTAACGATGTCTATCTTGTGCTGCCTCAGCCTTGACGTCTTACGGCTCACCGGAGCTGCTCCAACGACGGAACGATCCATCACAACAGAGCAGTGCCCTGGATGCCGTCTACAGATTCCTCAGATCTTCCTCCACACCTCCGACAGCCACCTCTGCCTCAACTTCTTCAGCGACCAACCCAATGATGCTGAGGTCGACACGGCCACTTGTCGTTGTACAAAATTAGGGGTCCTATTTTGTACCCCTTTACTTGTGCACGGGCAGTTAGAGTCGCGCCTACGGCCATACTTAGCGGGGCAGAGGAAGGAAGCAAAGTCACAAGACTACCAGAGCTGCGCTCAAAAGCAGAAACATGAAGAGCAGAAGGGCGAGGTGAACCCCCCCCCCTTGGCAAAGCCCTTGCCGGGGCTGCCTTCACGGCCCCGGCAAGAGGCTTGCCGGGGCAACTTGCCCAACACCAAACAAGACCACCACCCTTGAGCCTGAGAATTCTGACGCCATCAACCACATTGGAACCAAGGCTCGGGAGGCGCCTCCATGGTGGCATGCAGATCTTTTTGAAGATAAAGGGCCTACAAGGCCTAGATGAGAACCAGAAGACAAGACGACAGTGAGACTCCTTGCCGAGGATGCCCACGAGGCCCCGATAAGGCTCCTTGCCGAGGACGCCCACGAGGCCCCGGTAAGACTCCTGCCGAAGATACCCACGAGGCCCCGGCAAGACTCCTTGCCGAGGGCACCCACGAGGCCCCGGCAAGCCTCCTTGCCGAGGGCGCCTGCGCGGCCCCGGCAAGACTCTTGCCGAGGGCGCCCGCGCGGCCCCGGCAAGACTCTTGCCGAGGGCACCCGCAAGGCCCCGGCAAGACCCTTGCCGGGAATATCAGCACGACCGCGGCAAGGCCTTGCCGCCCCGTCGCCGTCCCAGCTCAGCAACCGTCCCACCAACTAAGCAAGTACCTACATGGCAATACGTGCCTCCTAATCCAACTAGTCAAGCACCTGCGTGGTGGATGCAGATCTTCATGAAGACCCTGCCACCGCACCAGCTCAGCAGCCTGCCAGCCTACAGGGCGCTGCATGCCTCGTTGGCCTGGACGCGTGTTGGAGCAAGGCAAAGCGGCGACAGACGGGACGGGCTTCACTGCCATCCCCGATAAAGCAAGAGGACACCTAAGTACCGCATTTAATGCGTTTTGTCCTGTGATGTCAGGCGATAAGCTCGACTACTGTACAACTTTACACCTCATGTGTGCCACTGTGGCAGCCCCTTTGTAACGCCCCGGATTCGATGCGCCATGTGTCTCCCGTTTATTCGCCGTCGTTGCAATGTCATTGTCTTGCGTGTTGCATTTTGCCATGTCATCATCTGCATTGCATCATCATGTTTTTCAAAACTTGCATCCGGTCTTTTTCCCCGTTGTCCGTTTCGCGATCCGACACTCTCGCCGCACCCGTCGCCCCTCTCAAACCTTGTTTCGTAGTGGGAGAAAAATGTTCTTGGAATGGGGTGAAAGTTGGCGTGCGGTCTTATTATAGTGTAGGTAGATCGCCTCTCAAGTTTCATCGCATTCGGAGTCCGTTTGATGCCCCAACGGATAACTATAGCGGCAGTATAGCCGGTCTATCGTCGGACGTTTTCGGTCTCCGAAAACAGTTGACAGGCTGCACTTCTCTTCTCTCCCCTCAGCCCAAGCCCTCTCTTCACAGCCCACTAATCCCTCCTAGGCCCAGCCTAACCCCCCTCGTGTCCGGAACCGTCCGATCGAGATTGGAGGGCTCCAAAACCCCTCCTAACCCCCTAACCCTAGCCCCTTCTATATATATACACCTCCCCTGCCATTTTTGGCCTCCTCCAACCCCCCTACCTTGTTTTCCGCGCCCCCAACACTCAGCCGCCGCCGCCCTCATCGTGTTCCGCGCCGGCCACCTCCTCAGCGCCACATGGCGAGTCGCCAGTGGGCGCGCCGCCTCCAGCCGACGCCCTCTAGCCTCTCAGCGAAGGCCACGCGTCCCCCCTGTGCCCCGTGCCGCCGCGGCCCGCCCGGGGCCGGCCCGCCAGGCCCATTGGACCTCGCCCCTGAGCCGCCAGCGCCCCACGCCAGGAGCTCCCGACCCGCCGCCGCCGATCTGGATCGGGGGGCCCCGACCTCGCCCGATCCGCGCCGTCCGTTGGCCCCGTCATCGGCAAGCCTCGCCGCCGCCCCGCTAGGTCGCCACCCTCCCCTCCTCCTGTTTCCCTCTCTCTCTCCGTGACCCTCACCCTCTCCTCTCTCTGCCATGGCCAGCAGCGTCGCCCCGCGCCGTCTCCTCGCCAGCGCCCGATACGGCCACTCCGGCCCCGGATCCGGCCGAATCCGCCGCCGTCGCCCCCGTTTGGCCTCCTCTGACTTCCTCGGCCATCTCCTCGCCCTCGCCGCCGGCGAGCTCGCAGCCATCTCGGTTCGTGCGCCGAATCCCTAGATCCAGATCCGAGAGGGGTATATTTTCGAAGTCCTGAAAACTTTACATTTTGTGCACTGGTTCATCATGCCATAACTTCATGTGCGCTACTCCGTTTTGTGCGTGTAATATATCAAAATGTTCATCATGAGATGCTATTCATTTTGTTTCATTGTTCTATACTTGTTTGAGATCATCTTGATGCCCAAATCATCGTTGCAAGAGTGTTATATGATATTAACCTACTGAAACTGTTATAACTTGGTGATTTGTCTTTTTCATTGCATTTTGTGTGTGCATCCTATGAGCATGAACTCTACATGTGTTTTGAACTACATCATGCCATCTTTACAGGGGTGCTTGTCCCGTCTTTTTGTGAGCTATGTGGTGACTATTCCAAGCATGCAAAGTAGCCTCCATGATGTTGCTGATTTCTGTGGCTTAGTCTTTTCTGCTAAGTCAGAGTCTGTTATATTTTGTTGCTATGTTGCCATGCTGCCACCATGAGTTCTATACATAATCTGGAGATGTTCACTAAGGATGTTTTGTTATATATGTTATGCTCTATCCATCCATGCCCTTGTTTGCATTTATAGCCTGCTTTACCTTGTTGCTATATTGCTCTCAACTTGTTAAATAATGTTGTTGTCAGCCTGTTAACATTAAGTTCAGTTTTGACATGTGTTTTGCTAGTGATCCATGCACCCTATGAACTTGCTCTTGCCATTCTTAGATTCATAATTATGCCATATTACTTTTGGATGCCTTCACATGCCATGAAATGTTCTGTGCGGAGTGGTTCAAGCTCACCAACATGCCTACTTATCGTTGTTTCTGCCATGAACTGTTATTTTCAGTCTGAATCTGTTTATGAAACTTGCTATGTTTACATGGGTGCCATCATATCTTCTGTGCCTTTTTGGCTCATGTTCAGTAAGGGAATTTTGTTCCATGCAATTAGTAGATTCATGCCATTCCTTTTTTTCTATGATATATTCCTGTGGTATGTTGTTTTCTTGCTCTAAACATTGCAACCTGATGTTATTTCTGCCATGTCCAGTAATTTCTGCCAAGTCTGTGAACTGTTATTATTTGCAATCTTGCCATGTCCTTTGGAGCTTGTTCTAGTGATTTCTGAAGATATCTCAGTGTTCATGTTTTGTCATGCTTTACCTGTACATCACTTCCATGCCTTTTGTTTTCATGTTATGGTACTGTAGCATATTGTTTTGGTGCTTGCAAGATGCCTAGTTGCTGTTTTGGACAGATTGTTATTATATCTTGTTTGGAGTGTATGTGTTGCACCGTTGCTCCGTTTTGAGCATGCTCTATATGAAACTTGCTTAATTTTGCATGTAGTTTCATGTTACCTTATTGGATCCATGTTTTGAATGTGTTTTCTTGATGTTTGAATGCATTTTGCATCAATGCCATGTTTAACTTGTTTTGCTCATATCTTCTAGGTCGTAGCTCGAAATTAAATGAACTTTATATGTAACTTGACTAGAATTTCGTGTAGATCATCTTGGTGCATCTTAACTTGCTGTTTAACAACTTGAACATAAGGTTTATTCAGATCTGGACCAATTTCGAAATTTCCATATGAGGACTTACCGGAATTGTTATATGTTGTTTCCGGCCTCATTTAAACTTGCTTTGATGTGTTGTTCTTATATGCATCATCTCTTGCCATGAGTAGCTTCATGTAGCCTTGTCATGCATCATACTTGGTTGAGCTTCATGCCTTGTTCATGTGTGGTGTATTTACCATGTTGTGTGCTTCTTCTCGATACTTCCCGTTTCGTTGCGATCGTGAGGATTCGTTCGTCTACGCTTGGTTCGTCTTCGTGGCTTCATCTTCTTCATGGACTCGTTCTTCTTCATAGCGGGATTTCAGGAAAGATGACCGTCACCTTGGATCTCATTACTATCATTGCTATGCTAGTTGCTTCGTTCTATCGATATGTTGCTCTACCTATCACCTGTTTATCAAGCCTCCCAAATTGCCATGAACCCCTAACCTTTTCACCCTTCCTAGCAAACCGTTGTTTGGCTATGTTACTGCTTTGCTCAGCCCCTCTTATAGCGTTGCTAGTTGCAGGTGAAGATGAAGGTTGTTCCACGTTGGAACATGGATATCATGAACTTTGTTGGGATATCACAATATCTCCTATATTATTAATGCATCTATATACTTGGTAAAGGGTGGAAGGCTCGGCCTTATGCCTGGTGTTTTGTTCCACTCTTGCCGCCCTAGTTTCCGTTATACCGGTGTTATGTTCCTTGATTTTGCGTCCCTTACGCGGTTGGGTGATTTATGGGACCCCCTTGACAGTTCGCTTTGAATAAAACTCTTCCAGCAAGGCCCAACCTTGGTTTTACATTTGCCTCACCTAGCCTTTTTCCCTTGGGAGTCACGCATCCCGAGGGTCATCTTTATTTTACCCCCCCCCCCCCGGGCCAGTGCTTCTCCAAGTGCTGGTCCAAACCGAGCGATGTTCGGCGCCCCCTGGGCAACCAGGGTCTATGCCAACCCGACGTCTGGCTCATCCGGTGTGCCCTGAGAACGAGATATGTGCAGCTCCTATCGGGATTTGTCGGCACATCGGGCGGCTTTGCTGGTCTTGTTTTAACATTGTGGAAATGTCTTGTAACCGGGATTCCGAGACTGGTCGGGTCTTCCCGGGAGAAGGAATATCCTTCGTTGACCGTGAGAGCTTATAATGGGCTAAGTTGGGACACCCCTGCAGGGATAAACTCCGTACCCGCGGTTATCTGGCAGATGGGAATTTGTTAATGTCCGGTTGTAGAGAACTTGACACTTGACCTAAATAAAACGCATCAACCGCGTGTGTAACCGTGATGGTCTCTTCTCGGCGGAGTCCGGGAAGTGAACACGGGTTTCTGGGTTATGTTTGACGTAAGTAGGAGTTCAGGATCACTTCTTGATCATTGCTAGTTTCACGATCGTTCCATTGCTTCTCTTCTCGCTCTTATTTGCGTATGTTAGCCACCATACATGCTTAGTCGCTGCTGCAACCTCACCACTTTACCCCTTCCTTACCCATTAAGCTTTGCTAGTCTTGATACCCATGCTAATGGGATTGCTGAGTCCTCGTGGCTCACAGATTACTACAACACCAGTTGCAGGTACAGGTTTTGCAATGATCATGACGCGAGAGCGATGTTACTTGTTTTGGAGTTCTTCTTCTGCTTCTTCTTCGATCAGGGGATAGGTTCCAGGTCGGCAGCCCGGGCTAGCAGGGTGGATGTCATTTGAGTTTCTGTTTGTGTTTCATCCGTAGTCGGATGTTGCTCTCTTGTATGATGTATTGATGTATTCTTGCGGCATTTGTATGCCTTGTATGTATCCCCAACTATTATGTAATGTTGATGTAATGATATCCACCTTGCAAAAGCGTTTCAATATGCGGGTCTATCCTCGATGGGACCTTCGAGTTCCTCGCGGATAGGGTCGCATATTGGGCGTGACACCCTTCGACTATAAGAGGAGGCCCGCGGTGTACTGGGGGAGGATTCGGACTTTTTGGACCCTGCACGCTTTGTAGCTAGTCCAACAACACCAGATGAACACAAACCAGCAGCTGTACGGCATTACGCATCACTTGCGGCCCGAACCTGGATAAATTCACCGTGTTGGTCTCCTAAAACCGCTCTTGGCACAGCCCCGCGCCCGCCGACCGTAGGAGGGATTTCCCGTGATCCCATAGGTGTCGTTTCCACCGACATCTTTGGCGCGCCAGGTAGGGGTAGCAAGCTGTGAAAATCCGGTTTGGGAGGGCGTTGGAGGCGCCGCCCGCGAGCGTCCACGACACTCTGGCGATAGGAGCCAGGGAAGTGGCGTTGTTCGGGTCCAAGACGACGAGCCACACACCGCTGGGCCCGGGGACGAGGCTGTGCTGCCCACGGGCGGCGCAGCAACCACCCAGATGCCCCAGCTGGCACCCGCGCCACGGCATACCCAGCCCGCGCGCGATGAGCAAAACCGCGACGTTGGTGCCCCCGGGCGCCGCCGCGGGAAGAGCCCTTTGCGTCACTCTCAGGACGCATCAGGCCAGCATGCACACCGGGATGCTGATGGAAGCGGCGCGCGACCGCGAGACCGTGATAGGGCCCCTTCTAGCGTGGTTAGAAGTCGGAGCGCGTCATGGTCCACGCAGCTTTCGCCGTCACCCACGCCAGCAGAAGCATTGGCGCGTGTACAATTGCTCCTCGACTTCCCGCCCGCCGCGGAGAAGCTCGACGAGTGGAGAGCCACCATCCGAAGCCTCGTCAACTTCGCCAACAAAGATGAGCCACTCCCAGCGGGACCCTCGTGCCGGCGTTCTGTCGAGCCGACGCGTGCCGGTGGTGGACGGGTCAGGAATGCTGCGACCACAGTGCACTCTCCTCCCCCGCGGCCGCGGCAGGAGCCGCTGGCTCACCAGGCCGACGCCCACAACAACGTTTCTACGGCGTCGTCCGACCCCCGAGCCCGCCACGACCAATGCCAAGTCCTTTGGGAGCGAGCTCAGGAAGACGCTAGAACCACCATCGAGCGACGGCGGGAAACGCGCCATCAGTCAGATCGGCATGCGGGGCCAACTATGGACCACCCGGTGCCGGGGGGCTCCGGCGACCTGCCTTATGAGGTGGGTTGTTCGGCCTTTACCCGAGAGCTGCGGCAGTTCCAGTGGCCCTCCCACCACACATTCAAGCCTGATGTTGGGGGAAAGTACAACGGCAAGACTCACCCGTCGGAGTTCCTCAGCATCTATGACATCGCGATGCAAGCTGCCGAGGCGCGCGACGATAAGGTGCTCGCCAACTACTTTCCGTTGGCGCTTAAGCCCAACGTCATGTCGTGGTTGATGCACCTGCCAGCGGATTCCATCTCTTCTTGGTCGGATCTGTGCCACGAGTTTGTTGGCGCCGTCACCGGAGGCCACCAAGCTCCTGGCCAGGCAAGTGACTTGCATGTCATCCCCCAGAAGGATGGCTTGTCCCTGCGTAAGTACATACAAAGATTCAGCCGTGTGCAATACACCATCCCAGACATTCATCCCGCCGCTATCATCAGTGCGTTCCATCAGAATGTACGCAACCGCAAGATGCGTGAAGAGCTGGCGATGAAAAAGGTCAAGGACGTAGCCGAACTTTATGTTCTGGCGGATAGGTGTGCTCGAGCTGAGGAAGGAAGGAAGTACCCCGGCGAGGACACTGGCGTGGAAACCGACTCCACAGATGAAGATGCCGCCTCCCCGGTGAAGAAGGGTCGGCGCCGTAACAGGAAACGTAAGGGCAAGACTGTGCTTGTTCTTGAGGGATCCGGCGACCCCGGCGCCGCCAAGAAGGCCAAGGCTGACGACCTCGGCAAGGAGGTTGCCGGGTGCGCCGCCTGCCGGGCCCTGGCGGCTGCTGACAAGCCAAGAGGCTCCGACAAGCAGTACTGCAAAATCCACCGCACCAAGGTCCATGACCTCTAGAACTGCCGACAGGGTGAGCTCCTTGCTGAAAAGCAGAAAGCTGAATATGAAAGGCGGGACAAGGAGAAGGGTCAGAATGGTGCTGAGGGGTCCGGCAAGAAGCGTGGCAGCCAAGGGGGTCACCGTGGCAAGGATAATCAGCAAGAGAGGCCCGCTCGGGGCCGTGACAAGAAGGAGGAAGATGATGATCATGACGAGGACGACGAGTCCGGCGAGCATGAATTCTAGAAAGCTACAGAGGCCATGTGCGTCGACGGTGGCGCCTCGCTGCACACCTTCCACCGCCAACTGAAGTAGTGGGCGCGTGAGGTCACTGCGGCAGAGCCATCGTTCGACGCCCAGAAACCACTGAAGTAGTCCCGCACGCCCATCATTTTTGACACCGAGGATCACCCCGATCGCACAACTGCGGTCGGGTGTTTGCTGTTGTTGGTTTCACCAACCATACGCAACCTCAAGGTGACAAAAGTGCTGGTTGATGGTGGGGCCGGTCTGAATTTGATCTCGCCCTATGTGATCAGGAGGCTGCAGATTCCTGATGGAGATCTCGAAGAGACGGGCACGTTTCAAGGGGTCAACCCCGGAAGGAGCCAGCCAAAAGGTAAAATCACGCTGCCCGTTACATTTGGGGGCGAGCTGAACTATTGGACGGAGAAGATCGTTTTCGATGTTGCCAAGATCCCCTTGCCATACAATGGGATCCTTGGCCGCCTAGCGCTGGCCAAGTTCGTGGCGGCGTCACCTTACGCCTAAAATACATTGAAGATGCCGGGGCCGCTGACCATCATCACCGTCCCCTCTGACAAGAAAGACGCGCTCATCTGCGCCGACCAACTTTACTGAGAGGCAGTTGCAGCAGCTGCCGCCAGGGCACTTGCTCCTATCGCTGGAGCCCCGGGAAGGAAGAAGGCCGGCAAGACCCCTTCCGGCAAGACCTCTTCCAGCCAGACCTCTGGCACCCACTCCGGCAAGCGCGCCTCTTCGAAGTGCAGCGCTCCCATCGAGGACGTGCCAGAGAGCTCCACCGGCAAGAGCAAGAAGTCCAAGGCTGCACCACCAGAAACTAAGAAGGTGTCCATCAAGGAGGACAGCACGAACGGGGCTTTCACTATAAGCTCCACCCTCGACAGCAAATAGGAAAGCGCGCTCATCGCCTTCCTGTGGGCAAATGTCAATGTAGTTGCATGGCAACCATCTGACATCCCCAGCATTCCCAGGGAGGTGATTGAGCACCATCTTGCTGTCTGTCCTCACGCGCGGCCCGTCAAGCAGAAGGTCAGGAAGCAAGCTTTGGAGCAACAAGAGTTCATCATCGAAGAGATCAGGAAGTTGGAGGCGGCAGGCCTGGTTAGAGGAGTACTCCACCCCACGTGGTTGGCCAATCCGGTGGTTGTGCGTAAGGCGAATGGGAAGTGGAGGCTGTGTATTGACTACACAAATATCAATAAAGCTTGTCCAAAGGATCCTTTCCCTTTGCCACGCATCGACCAGATTGTAGACTCCACTGCCGGGTGTGACATGCTGTCATTCCTCGATGCCTATTCGGGATACCACCAGATCTTCATGGTGAAGGAAGACGAAGAGAAGACCGCGTTCATCACCCCATGTGGTACGTACTGCTTTGTATGAATGCCTTTCGGGTTGAAGAGCGCTAGTTCGACGTTTTCCCGAGCAGTCCAAATTTGTTTTGAGCCCTAGTTGCATAGAAATATGGAAGCTTATATGGACGACATGGTGGTCAAAACCAAGGACAGGACCACGCTCGTGCAAGATCTAGAAGAGACATTTGCAAATTTGCGCAAGATCAACCTCAAGCTCAACCCAGAGAAGTGCGTGTTCAGTGTCCTCTCCGGCAAGCTTCTCGGGTTCTTTGTGTCATAGCGTGGGATTGAGGCAAACCCCGACAAGATCAAGGCAATTGAGCAGATTGAGGCACCAAAACGGGTCAAGGACGTCCGTAGGCTCGCCGGCTGCGTTGCTGCCCTGAGTAGGTTCATCTCCAAATCTGCTGAGCGTGCCCTCCCCTTTTTCAAAGTCTTGAAAAAGGCGGGTCTAGTAAAATGGACTCCGGAGGCAGAGGCAGCGCTGCAAGATTTGAAAAGATACCTGTCCTCCACGCCGATACTAGTCGCTCCTAAGCCACAAGAGCCGTTGCTGCTATACTTAGCGGCAACGAATCAAGTGGTCAGTGCTGCGCTAGTGGCGCAGAGGGAATTCGAGGAAGAAGCGGCAGTAGCGGCGGAGCCATCAGATGTTGGGCCGGGGTTCTCCCCGGCGGGGCTTGACACCGGTAAGGTGGGACCCCCGGCAAGGACCAGTCCCGGCGAGGCGAAGTCTGCGCATATGGGCGAAGTTGAACAGAAGAAGAAGATGGTGCAGCACCCAGTTTATTTTGTTAGTTCCCTCCTGCAGGGGGCTAGGACAAGGTACTCGGGTATGCAGAAGCTACTTTTCGGCCTCCTCATGGCCTCAAGGACGCTGCGCTACTACTTCCAAGCACATGAGATCACCGTCGTCACCCGCCTCCTGTTGCAAAGAATCCTGCACAACCCGGATGCAACCGGGAGGATTGTGGAGTGGGTTTTGGAATTGTCAAGCTTTGGCCTCAAGTTTGAAAGTACTTCGACAATTAAGAGCCGAGCCTTGGCAGAGTTCATAGCAGAGTGGACCGCAACGTCCGACGAGGAGATTCAAGAGACCACCCTTCCCGGCAGGGAGACGAGCAGTGAGTGGGTTATGTACTTTGACAGAGCTTTCTCACTCCAAGGTGCCGGTGCTGGCGTACTACTCGTCGCACCCACCGGAGAGCACCTCAAGTACGTAATCCAGATGCACTTTCCCCGGGAAAAATCAACGAACAACACGGCAGAGTACGAGGGATTGTTGGCTGGTCTCAGGATCGCGGCAGACCTCGGAATCAGGAAGCTCATCATCAGAGGTGATTCGCAGCTCGTCGTCAAGAAAGTGAACAAGGATTACCAGAGCCCGTTGATGGAGGCCTATGTGGATGAAGTGAGGAAGTTGGAAGAGCGCTTTGACGGATTGCAAGCAGAGCATGTTCCCCGAGCGGGAGAACGGCATTGCTGACGACCTGTCAAAGCGCGCTGCCCTCAAGTTGCCCGTGGAACCAGGTACCTTTGTGCTCCAATTAACTTAGCCACCCGTTGAACCATCAGCAGGACAGAGCAAGTGAAGGAAGGCAGGCCCCGGCAAGTACTTTCCCGCCGAGCTCCCAGGAGCCGCCGGCAAGGATGTCGCCGGGTGTCCCAAGCCAGCTGGAGAGCAGCAGCCCCCTGCAGGGCCACAAGCCCTGGGCGTAGAGGCAGCTGCCCTTACGACCGAAGATGTGCCTTTAGTCTTTGCCGATGAGCCCCAGGCTCCGGCATGGGCGCAGCCCACCGTCCGTTTCCTCCAAACAGGGGAGCTTCCTAAGGAACAAGAAGAAGCAGAGAAGGTAGCCCGCCGGTCCAGCATGTACCAGTTCATGGATGATGCCCTATACAGAAGGAGACCGAACGGTGTGAAGTTGAAGTGCATTCCTCGGGAAACGGACTGAGGTTGTTGGCAGAGATACATGGAGGCATGTGTGGCTCCCATGTAGGGTCGAGAGCCCTTGCCAGCAAGGCATTCCGACAAGGTTTCTTCTGGCCCATCGCTCTCCAGGATGCAACAGTACTAGTAGCAAAGTGTGAAGCGTGCCAGTTCCATTCAAAGAAGCTTCATCAACCAGCCCAAGCCCTTCAAACAAACCCTCTTTCCTGGCCATTTTCGGTCTGGGGGCTTGACATACTGGGCCCTTTTTCCCACGCTGTCGGGGGCTTTGAGTACTTGTACGTTGCGATCGACAAGTTCACAAAGTGGCCGGAAGTGGAACCAGTGAGAAAGGCGACAGCACAGTCAGCCGTCAAGTTCTTCAAGGGGCTAGTCTGCCATTTTGGTGTGCCCAACAGGGTCATCACCGACAACGGCACACAGTTCACAAGCCGCACCTTCATGCAGTACACTTAGGATCTCGGCAGCAAGGTTTGTTTTGCTTCTGCTGCTCATCCCAGAAGTAACGGCCAGGCTGAGAGGGCGAATGCGGAAGTGTTGCGGGGCCTCAAGACCAGAACTTTTGACAAGCTGCACAAGTGCGGAAGGCGCTGGGTTGATGAATTGCCAATGGTTCTTTGGTCGATCAGAACGACGCCAAATCGAGCTACTGGCCAGACACCATTTGCTCTAGTTTACGGGGCAGAGGCAGTTCTCCCCACGGAACTCATATACGGATCGCCTCGAGTGCTCGCTTATGATGAGCTTGAGCAAGAGCAGTTGCGCCAAGAGGATGCGACGCTCCTTGAGGAAGATCGTCTTCGGGCTGCTATGCGAGCCGCTCGCTACCAGCAGGCCTTGCACCGCTATCATAGCCGCAAGGTTCACGCCTGAAGCCTTGAGGAAGGCGACCTTGTTCTTCGGCAGATTCAATCCGCCAAGAATTCAAACAAGTTGACGCCGAGGTGGGAAGGCCCTTATCGGGTAATGCGAGTCACCAGGCCCGGCGCAGTCCGCCTGGAGACCGAAGATGGCATTCCAGTGAGCAACTCCTGGAATATTGAACATCTTCGCAAGTTTTACCCCTAAGGCGCGGTTGCCGGGAGCCCCGGCAACCCCCATTTTGTACTAGCCTTGCCGGCGAGGCATGTAACCCTATGTACAAAGCCAAGCGCAGACCCTGAGCATAAATAAATGAAGCGCTGGCGCCCTAAGTTTTAGCATGCATGCTAGGTTGAGTCTCTCTCTCTGTGTTAGGGTCGATAGAGCTTAGCAGCGACTAACCCCTAGCATAGAGGGTGAGTGTGCATCTCTCTGCTCCTTCCTGTCCTTTCTTTTGGATCGCAGGATGCGCGGGCGTTCCTGCTGAGCTGTTTGATGGAAAGAAAACAGACGGACGCCCAAACCCCGGCAAGCCAAGGTTGCCGGGGGGCTACAAATCCAGAGATCCGACCACGACAAGCCCTGGTTGCCAGGGGCTGCAGAATCAGATAAGTCTTTCATCCGCCACTCTACAGTTCCGTACGAAACTTGAACGTACAAAGCTTCGCTCACTCTTATACCGCCGTGCTCCCTCAGTCCCATGCCCAAGAACCTTTCTTTGGGCCGGAACTTGGTTGTAGGGCGATGGAAAGGGAATGAACGAAGAGCCTAATCCTACTTTGCCCCTACCTCCGCCAAAGGGCGTGAGTATAGCCGAGCTATAGAGCGGTAGGACAGCAAGGTCTGTTGCCGGGTGACGATGTTTATTTTTAGGATAACAAGGATTCGCTCCTTGGTGTGGGCCTCGCTCGTGCACAAAAGAACCCGGCAAACACCCCTTTTCTTCATTAATACGTTGTTAACAAGTACAATTCATACAGAATGAGAAGTTGAGCAAGGGGATTACAAGGTTTAAATCTGACAAATGCCCGCAGGCTTAAAAACTAAAAAAGGATAAGATGCCCATAATCCCTTTTTTGTCCCTCTCCTCAGGAAACGGATCAGGATAAGCGGGAGGGAAAAAGGGGCGCCTAGGCGAGGTACGAGCAGCAGAAGACACCAAGAGAATGCTGGTGATGATGGTGCCGGGGAAGAAGCCAAAAGATGAGGCAGCGGGCCGGCAATACGCGACGAAGGCGTCGGTGCCATCGTACTACGAGTTGACGGCCTGCCACTCGCCTTCTTCGCCTTCTCCGGCCCTCCAGCGCCAGCCACCAGAAGCAGCGGCCCTGAGAAGTTCAAGGAGCTGGCGATGCAAATGGTGGTGATGCCGGCGTCGCCCAGGGACGGTGTGTCCGACACGTAGTCGGACCCGTCATCCTCCCGCCCGCTACCCTCGTCGTCGCTGTCGCTGTCCTCCTCGTCGTTGTCGCCCGAGGAGGAGCTTTCGTCATCGGTCGAGCTCTCTGCACAGCACCCTAGCCTATGTCCCGAGCGCCCGAAGACCTTGATGGAGAGCAGGTCGCTCTCCGCTAGCTTGAAGCAGAGGACGTGCCCATCCATCAAGCAATGGGCACTTGCGAAGGTTTTCCAGCCCTGACAAAGGAGCATCACATGAGGGGCGAGAAACCTTGTGTTCACCCACATGTCCCCGTGGCAACACCCCTTCATGTGAAGTCTCATCCGCGGTGGCCGGTCGATCTCCAGCACCCTCGCGAACGCCCCGGGAAGGCGAAGGCGGCTGCGCGGTGGCCCATGCAGCTGCAGAATAAACTCGAGCGTCGTGTCCCCAACATGACCACTCGACGAAGCAGGACGAGATGGTGGAGGAGATGGCGACGGAGATGGAGACGATGCAGGCGTCCCCTTCCACGCCCACCTCTACCTCGGCCACCTCGCCGACCGCGTCCCCGTCTGGCGCCCCCGCCTCGAGCATGGCCTTTCCCTTGGGCATCTGGCTCTTCCTTGACCGCCGCAGCCCTCTAGCGAGAGGAGGACCTGGTCGCCTCCGCGGAAGAACGGCCGCGACCATGCCCTCTCGCCATGACGGTGGATGGAGAATGCAGACGAAGGGGAGACGCAGGGAGATGCTCTTCCTCCTACCCCTGAGTTCCCTTCTTATAGCTGAGCGGGGAAGGCTAAAAGACTAACTCTATGCCTCTAAAGAGCCCGTTCAGGTCCGGCTCATTAAGTGGCAACGAGCAAGGCCATCGACCGCCCTCCCTGCCCAATCAAAGGCACGTGAGTATCGGCCCCCGCGTGCCTTCCCATATTCCATGCGTCTGCAACCTACCCCACGCCATGCATGCGGCGTACGTGGCGCAAGGGGCAGGCGTAGTGGGAAATGTGGAACGACGGTTCCAAGGCAGAGAGAGTAAATGAGCAGTGGCCCTGCAGTTTTAAAGGGACACGCAAGCCACCTCTTTACTATTCACCACGGGATGACTCGAGCATGCTGCGGTCATTCCATGCATGACCCCCATGTCACGCATTCAACGTGGGTCGTGGGGAAGCGCAACTGGCAAGGGGAGTTACTGCAGTAAAACTCGGCCCCGCATGCCCGCGCACCATTGTTGGGCCTGGGCTCCTATCGGTGTACAAAAGTAAGGGTCCTATTTTGTACCCCTTTACTTGTGCACAGGCAGTTGGCGCCGCGCCTATGGCCACACTTAGCGGGGCAGAGGAAGGAAGCAAAGTCGCAAGACTACCAGAGCTGCGCTCAAAACCAGAAACATGAAGAGCAGAAGGGTGAGGTGAACCCCCCCCCCCCCCCCGGCAAGGCCCTTGCCGGGGCTACCTTCACGGCCCCGGCAAGAGGCTTGCCGGGGCAACTTGCCCAACACAAAACAAGACCACCACCCTTGAGCCTGAGAATTCCGACGCCATCAACCACATTGGAACCAAGGCTCGGGAGGCGCCTCCATGGTGGCATGCAGATCTTTGTGAAGACAAAGGGCCTACAAGGCCTAGATGAGAACCAAAAGACAAGACGACAGTGAGACTCCTTGCCGAGGATGCCCACGAGGCCCCGGCAAGGCTCCTTGTCGAGGACGCCCATGAGGCCCCGGCAAGGCTCCTACCGAAGATACCCACGAGGCCCCGGCAAGACTCCTTGCCGAGGGCGCCCACGAGGCCCTGGCAAGACTCCTTGCCGAGGGCGCCCGCGCGGCCCTGGCAAGACTCTTGCCGAGGGCACCCGCAAGGCCCCAGCAAGGCCCTTGCCGGGAATATCAGCAGGACTGCGGCAAGGCCTTGCCGCCCCAACTCAGCAACTGACCCACCAACTAAGCAAGTACCTACGTGGCAATACGTGGCTCCTAATCCAACTAGTCAAGCACTTGTGTGGTGGATGCAGATCTTCGCGAAGACCCTGCCACCGCACCAGCTCAGCAGCCTGCCAGCCTACATGGCGTTGCATGCCTCGTTGGCCTGGACGCGTGTCGGAGCAAGGCAAAGCGGCGACGGACGGGACGGGCTTCACTGCCATCCCCAATAAAGCAAGAGGACACCTAAGTAGCGCATTTAATGCGTTTTGTCTTGTGATGTCGGGCGATAAGCTCGACTACTGTACAACTTTACACCTCCTGTGTGCCACTATGGCAGCCCCTTCGACTATAAAAGGAGGCCCGCAGCGTACTGGGGGAGGATTCGGACTTTTTGGACCCTGCACGCTTTGTAGCTAGTCCAAGAACACCAGATGAACACAAACCAGCAAGAGTAGGGTATTACGCATCACTTGCGGCCCGAACCTGGATAAATTCCCTGTGTTGGTCTCCTAAACCCGCTCTTGGCACAGCCCCGCGCCCGCCGACCGTAGGAGAGATTCCCCGTGATCCCATAGGTGTCGTTTCCATCGACACCACGACAAAGAGGTTGTACACTTGTCGCATCACTTATTACTCTACATTCATGTCGATCCATGAGGGCTATTTTGGTTCAACGGAAAAACATAGCAATAGGAAATTTTCCTATGGCACTCTACTATTCAATTATTCATGCATTTTGTTGAAAGGAATGGAGCAAAACATCCATCTGGACCTACTTTTCAAAATCCTATGCATGAAAACAAGACCAAGTGCATTAGTGGCAGAATAACATTCTAACTGTACACGCTTTCATATGGTTTCACTTTATTTTAGCCATGTTTCTTTGCATTCCTCTGCTCCTCCAATTCCTGTGAACCAAACACCCAAGTTGACATAAATCCCGTGTTCACAAATGCTCTGTTTCCCATGTGCATCCCTATCCTATTCCGGTGTTTTTCCTCCTATCCCTGTGTTTTTAGAATAATGCAAGCCAAATGAGCCCTTACAGAATTACTTCAGTTACAGGTAGGTGTCGAAGAAAACTTTGTGTGGTTTGTCCTGCTCCTGCCATGACGTCGTCCACCTCACCTCAGCTGCTCCAGCGACAGAAGCATCCACCAAACCAGACATCACGACTCCTGACCGTCTTTCGCCGCCTCAGATCTCCTTCCCTGCCGCCGGCACCCATCGCAACGGCATCACCATCATCGACTCAGCAGATGAAGCTGAGGAGTACACGGGTCCACAAGAGAGGTCGCACTCTTTCGTTTCTGCTTATGTTATGCATTGCTTAATATTACCTGCTACTTTATTGTGTTGTTCACCTCTTAGACTCCAAGTTAGGTCCAAATTGATGTTCAAACTTGAGTTCTAAATTAGTTGTGGGGCACATATCGAGGCAGCAATGAATAGTATCTCTGTCTAATATCTGGTTCACCTAGGGTATTCCTATGTTGTTCATCTTGGGTGGGAAACAAATAGTAAAGCAATCATCATCTGTTTTTTATTAAATTAAAGCAATCATCAGCCTGCTATCATTATTTTTTGATCCATCCACTGGTTGTTACCATTACTCTAGATTTCGGCATGCTCTCCTTACATAATCTCACTATATTTTTTTGTATGCATGTCAGATATTGTACACAGTCATGTTGAACATGTAGAGAAAAATAGAAGAGTTTTGCGCAGCAATACAATGTCATGCAGACATCGCTCCATGGTGGGTTCAATAGCAAACCCTCCCCCTCCCCCTCTCTCCAGATTGTAATCCAGAGGAAGATATCTGTTCTGAGGTGGATTCAGACGCAGTTGACCACTCCTATTTACCCCCCAAGGTGTTTGCTCTAACTTGGCATGATGATGTTAGTCATATCATGCATATGTTGCCTTGTAGTGCCTACTTTCGACATCATATATGTCATCTGCTTAGTTTAGACATGTTCTGTAACGCCACCTGTTTAGTTTCAATATCATATATGGGAATTATGCAGTCTCATGTCTTTTAGCCAGCCATAATATATGTGAAATGTGCAATGCCATCCAGTTTAACCAGGCATCATATATTTGAATGATATCTTGCCCATCATTTTCTTCATTAAATTTCCATTTGTCGACAATGTTTGTACATTAAACTACTCTTCCTGTGAATCAGCCATTTGAGTGGGTGATGGAAAAATCTGGAGTGAAAACAAGGCCTTCAGAGCAGACAGTGCTACCTGTCGAAGCAGATCTCTTGCTGGGTCCTGCTAGCTCCTGAGAGATGGATTCAGAGACAGATGACCAGTCCTATTCCCCCACCGAGGTGTATGCTCTAACTTGGCACGGTTCTACTGCTCATATCATGCATATGGTGTCTTGCATTGCATAGTTTAGCATCATATACACAATATTCAACACCGTGTTCTTAGTTCAGACATCATATATGTGAATGCCCTCTGCTTATCATATAAATCACATATGTGAATTAAATCATGCGATCATGATTACTTAGATAACATGTATGTGAATTATTCATGTGATCCTGTTTAGTTAGTCATCATATCTTTGAATTATGCTATGCTATGCTATCCAGTTTAGATAGACATCATATATGTGAAATTATGTCATGCTATCCGTTTTAGTTAAACAATATACATGTGAACTATTTAATGCCCTCTTTATTCCACACTATCTATTGCATCTGTCTCTCATACAATGTCTGTACATTCAACTACGTTTCCTGTTTATCAGCCATTTGAATTGGAGCGGGTGGTGGTAGTATCTAGCGGGGTAAAAAACACGGTCTTCCAAAAAAACAGTGCTACCTCTTGGTGGAGATATGATACGTCTCCAACGTATCTATAATTAATAAAGTATTCATGCATTTATTTTATCATTCTTGGATATTTTACAATCATTTTATAGCAACTTTATATCATTTTTTGGGACTAACCTATTGACCCAGTGCCCAGTGCCAGTTGTTGTTTTTTGCTTGTTTTTTACATCGCAGGAAATCAATACCAAACGGAGTCCAAATGCAACAAAACTTCACGGAGATTTTTTATGGACCAGAAGACCAACAGTGGGCCAAAGAAGCACATGGGGGGTGCCCCGAGGGGGGCACAACCCACCAGGGCGCGCCAGGGGCCCCTGGCGCGCCCGGGTGGGTTGTGCCCACCTCGGTGGCCTCCCGCACCCCTTCTTTGCACTATAAATTCCCAAATATTCCGAAACCCTTTGGGGTTAACCTAGATCAGAAGTTCCGCCGCCGCAAGGCTCTGTAGCCACCGAAAACCAATCTAGACCCTGTTCCGGCACACTGCCGGAGGGGGCAATCATCACCGGTGGCCATCCTCATCATCCCGGCGGCCACCACGATGAGGAGGGAGTAGTCCACCCTCGGGCCTGAAGGTTTGTACCAGTAGCTATGTGTTTAATCTCTATCTCTCTCTCATGTTCTTGAGATGGCACGATCTTGATGTATCACGGAATTTGTTAATGTAGTTGGATCATATGGTGTTTTCCCCTCTCTATCTTGTTGTGATGAATTGATTTTTTCCCTTTGAGATTTAGTTGTTATCGGATTTAATACTTTTATGGATTTGAGAGCACTTGATATATGTCTTGCATATGAATACTCGTGGTGACAATGGGGTATCGTATTGATTCACTTGATATATGTTTTGGCACTCAACTCGCGGATTCCCGAGGTGACATTCGGGTAATCTATGCATAGGGGTTGATGCACGTTCTTGTCTTTAGTTTCTCCGGTAGAAATCTCGGGGCACTCTTTGAGGTTCTTTGTGTTGGATTGAGTATTATGAATATGAATTTGCTTTGGTGTTATTTTAGTACGAACTCTAGGATAGATCGAACGGAAAGAATAGTTTTGTGTTATTTTAGTACAAACTCTTGAATAGATCGAACGGAAAGAATAGATTTGAGGTGGTTTCGTACCCTACAAACAATTTATTCTTATGTTCTCCGCTAGATAGGAACTTTGGAGTGACTCTTCATCGCACTTTGAGGGATGGTTATATGATCCAATTATATTAGCATTGTTGAGACATTGCATTGGCGAAAGTACGGACCCTAGGCCTCATTTTCAAGCATTGCAATACCGTTTTCTTGCCCGTTTACTATTTGCTACCTTGCTGTTTTTATTTATTCAGATTATAAAAATATATTTCTACCATCCATATTACACTTTTATCACCATCTCTTCGCCGAACTAGTGCACCTATACAATTTGCCATTGTATTGGGTGTGTTGGGGACACAAGAGATTTCTTGTATTTTGTTGCAGGGTTGTTCGAGAGAGACCATCTTCATCCTACACCTCCCACGGATTGATAAACCTTAGGTCATCCACTTGAGGGAAAATTGTCGATGTCCTACAAAACTCTGCGCTTGGAGGACCAACACGAGTCTACAAGAATAAAGTTGCGTAGTAGACATCAAGCTCTTTTCTAGCGACGTTGCCGGGGAGGTGAGTGCATGAAGGTATATCTTTAGATCTTGCAATTGAATCTTTTAGTTTCTTGTTTTATCACAAGTTTGGTTTATAAAAGAAAACTACATAAAAATGGAATTGAGGTCGCATCATATTATTGATCATCTTTATAATATCTTTCTTGAAAACGATGGATCGGAAAATCATGCTCAATTGTTAGAAGAAGAAGTCAATAAAATGTTTGGCACAAAATATTTGAATGATGAGCATGCATGATTGCAATGTTTTTAGTATGAATTCTTTGAATATCCATGATGCTAATGATGATTGCACAAGTCATGAAAAAAAATGTTTCTTATAAGCATGTCACCTTTTGTGGAGTGAATTGGGAGTGCCTTTGCACACCAAAAAGGGAAGATAGATTTTGCAAGAAGCATAAATATTTAGAAACAAAAAAGTTGCTAGAGAGGCTAGATGATTGTGCTGAAAGATGTAATTTTTTCGCCATCCTTGTGAACTTTGCAATGAACTTGGTCATTTAAATCTCCAATGCAAATTATTTCATGATCAAATCGTGTCCTAAAATTGTGATAACTTGATTACCCTTGAGCATCATAAAGAGCTTAGTCTTCTTTTGGGGTATGAAGAAATGAAATGTATAACTAAGGATTTTCCAAATCCCGAGAGATTTCTTGATTTTGATCTAGAAGAAATTTATATGTTTTGTGCGGTAAATTGCATTGAGAATCCTTATATTGCCAACTATCTAAAGTCAAGAAAGAAAATAGAATATGAAGAGAGTACTAATGAAAGGGAAAATATTTCCCAAAACCCTCCTAGTGTTTATTATGATGAATCAGGTAACGAGGAGGAGCTTCCTATCCAACCAATCTCATCAATAAGAAGCTTGAAAAGATTAATTAAACCCACACATGATGTGCTGAAGAAGAAGAAAAGAAGAAATAATAGAGGTAAAAAGGTATCTCTCCCAAATAATGTTGCTCCTATTATTGTTGTGCCTCATGAAAATGAATCAAAAATAATTGTGGAAGATGATGCACTTGATGATGAATTTGTTATGCCTATTGCTTGTTCTGATGATTATGATTGGGAAGATAATGATACTTCTTATAATCTTGGAAATCTTTTTGGCACCAACTTGGGAAATTATGATGATAGTAATTGTTATACCGTTGGTGCTATTCATACTATTAATGATGAGAGTGATTATGCTTATGATATGCCAAGCCACAAGCTTGGGGATGCTATGTTTGATGAGAATGACATGTTTGTGAATTTATTTGCTGCAATTAATGCTTGTCCCAAGCTTGGGGATGCTATGTTTTATGAAGATGATCTTTTTAGCCCCCCTACTTTGAATGATCAAACTTATTATGATGAAAGCATGCCTCCTATTTATGATGATTACATTGATAAAAGTGGGTTTGGAAGAGTGTCAACTCTAGGTAGTAGTGATCCCACTATTTTGGAGGGTGTTGAATCTTATTACAATATTGATGAGAGTGGATTTGGAGAGTTCATGACTTTATTTAGTGATACATCCACTAATTTGGAAGAGGTTTCAATTGATTATGACAATAAAGTTGCTACCTATGATGATTATTATGATGACATGTATGCCATAGAGAGTAATAAATTTTCTTTGCTTGTGGATCATGAAAAGAATGCTTTATGTAATGGTTATGTTTATAAATCTATTAATGATGCTACTGAAAATTATCATGAGAGAGGAACTTATGATGCATGATGTTCTCTTATGTTTCAAATCTTATCTTTTATGCGAGCATCATTGAAATCATCATGCCTAGCTAAAAGGCATTAAACAAAAGCGCTTTTTGGGAGACAACCCAACACTTTTACCTACTTTTTTGTGTGTTCACATAATTAAGCTACTGTATTAATCATGTGTTATTGCTTTTGTTTCAATAAAGTGCCAAGTAAAGCCTTTGAGATCATGTTGGGTGATAGTTGATTTGACCCTGCTGAAAAACAGAAACTTTTGCGCTCAAGAAAATAAGTCTCATTTTTAGCAGAAGAGTGATTTTGAGTTGATTATTTTTGCAGGAGTTTAATATACAAATTTATCACGTGGTCCTAATTTTTTCATAATTTTTGGAATATTAGAAGTATGGTTTGAGTACAGATTACTACAGACATTTCTGTTTTTGACAGATTCTGTTCTCAATGCATAGTTTGCTTGTTGTCTAGTTTCTATGGCTTATATTGCTCAATATAAATTGTGGGAATGATAGGATACAGTAGGAATTGTGTGTAAAAACTTATGAATCTTGTCTTTGAAAATACCGAAGTGAAATGGTTTGCTCTTTATCATACTAACCTATCTCACGAAGTTCCGTTAAGTTTGTGTGATTGAAGTTTCAAGTTTTGGATGAGATATCAATATGAGGAGAATAAGGAGTGACAATACCCTAAGCTTGGGGATGCCCAAGGCACCCCAAGTTAATATCCAAGGAAGATCCAATCAACTAAGCTTGGGGATGCCCCGGAAGGCATCCCCTCTTTCGTCTCCAACATTATTGGTAACCTCACTTGGAGCTATGTTTTCATCCGTCACATGATATGTGTTTTGCTTGGAGCGTCAATTTATTTTGTTAGGATTTGCTTTATGTTATTTAGAATAAATTTTTGCATCTTTTATTTCAATAAAAGTGGCAATGATAGCCTTTACTATGCTTATTTTACAAGTCTACATGTTGTTGTTTGAAAACAGAAAGTTTATCGATGTTGCAAAAATTCCCGAGGAAAATCAGAATGTGATAAAATGTTGAATTTTTTTGCATAATAAGCTCGATAAATTTTATACAGTGTGGTACAATTTCATAATGTTTGGAGTTGAATAAGTATTGATACTCTTGCATTCTTTACAGACTATACTGTTTTGGCAGATTGCTGTTATGTTTCCATCGTTTGCATATGCTTGCTTGTTTAATGAAACTATTTGATGATAGGAGTATTAAATATGCAGAGGCATTTAGTATGCAATGTTGAATAATAATTTTAGTGATTTTCTATAGTAGAGAATGATAAGGTTTTTGCATTAGTTCATACTGACTTATCTCGCGAGTCCTTTTTGAGTTTTGTGTGGATGAAGCTTTCGAGATTTAGGAAAACCGTGATATGAGAAGAATTAAGGGGACACAAAAGCTCAAGCTTGGGGATGCCCAAGGCACCCCAAGATAATATTTCAAGAAGTCTCAAGCATCTAAGATTGGGGATGCCCCGGTAGGCATCCCACCTTTTTCCTTCAACAATTATCGGTTAGTATCGGTTGAGCCTAAGTTTTTTGCTTCTTCACATGAGTTGTGCTATTCTTAGAATGTCATTTTATTTTTTGTGTTACTTGATGTTTTAATAAAATACTTAGATCTGAAAGTTTTTAAATAAAATAGAGTCCTCAAATAGTTGCCAAGGAGGCTAAGTAAGCGGCATTCACATCCCGTCAACGAAGCTCTTTTCTTTGGAATTGCTCTTGTGCTTCACTTATATCCTATGAGTAAATTGTTGAATGAATTGAATATCATGAAGTTGAAATCATATCATGCCTAGTGGTAGCTTCACATTGGGTTTAGAAAGTGAAATCTTTTGAGGCTTGACAATCACAATTTTGGTCATACAAGCAATTCACGAATAATTAGTATAAGGAAGAGAACTTTCACATGCAAATACACTATCATGGAAATCTTTTATGATTGTGAGCCCCCATCAAAATATTATATGCCAAAATTGTTGATGTTGGACAAGGAAGACAGCGTAATGATTTATGTTTGCTCATATTCACATAGAAGTCATATTGTCATAGATCCTTCAACATGTGGTGCTTGCCCCCCATCTTTGCTAGCCAAAAATTCCGCACCAAGTAGAGATACTACTTGTGCATCCAAAAACTCTTAAACCCAAATCATATTTTTCAAGAGTCCACCATACTTACCTAAGGATTGAGCAAGATCCTTCAAGTAAGTTTTCGTCGGTGCAATAAGGCAATAAAATTGCTTCTAAAAGTGTTAGATCATTTAGTGTAAGAGAAAATTGAGCGTTGTACGAACTTATGATGGCAAAGCAATAAAAGCGAAGGATTGCATAATAAAGGTTGCTATCATAAGGGGCAATATAACTTGACATTCTTTTGCACTAAGGGGTTGAGCATACAAACAAATAAGCGCATGGCAACCTCTGCTTCCCACTGCGAAGGGCCTATCTTTTAATTTTCAGTATTTACTTTTTTGCAAGGAGTCAAAGTTTTTCTCTCTATTCCTTTTTATTTTTCTCCTTTGGCAAGCATCATGTGGTGAGGAAAGATCTAGGAACATATGTCGAGTTGAATATGGGTAGCATAAGTTATTATTGTTGACATCACCCTTGAGGTGAACACGTTGGGAGGCAAAACAATAAGCCCCTATCTTTCTAGTGCTCGGTTGAAATGTTTTGCTCATGTGTATGCGGTGAGTGTTAGTGATGTCTACTACACAACCTTCTTCTTGTAGACGTTGTTGGGCCTCCAAGTGTAGAGGTTTGTAGGACAGTAGCAAATTTCCCTCAAGTGGATGACATAAGGTTTATCAATCTGTGGGAGGCGTAGGATGAAGATGGTCTCTCTCAAGCAACCCTGCAACCAAATAACAAAGAGTCTCTTGTGTCCCCAACACACCCAATACAATGGTAAATTGTATAGGTGCACTAGTTCGGCGGAGAGATGGTGATACAAGTGCAATATGGATGGTAGATATAGGTTTTTGTAATCTGAAAATATAAAAACAGCAAGGTAACTAATGATAAAAGTGAGCACAAACGGTATTGCAATGCGTTGAAACAAGGCCTAGGGTTCATACTTTCACTAGTGCAAGTTCTCTCAACAATAATAACATAGTTGGATCATATAACTATCCCTCAACATGCAACAAAGAGTCACTCCAAAGTCACTAATAGCGGAGAACAAACGAAGAGATTATTGTAGGGTACGAAACCACCTCAAAGTTATTCTTTCGGATCGATCTATTCAAGAGTTCGTACTAGAATAACACCTTAAGACACATATCAACCAAAACCCTAATGTCACCTAGATACTCCAATATCACCTCAAGTATCCGTGGGTATGATTATACGATATGCATCACACAATCTCAGATTCATCTATTCAACCAACACAAAGAACTTCAAAGAGTGCCCCAAAGTTTCTACCGGAGAGTCAAGACGAAAACGTGTGCCAACCCCTATGCATAGGTTCATGGGAGGAACCCGCAAGTTGATCACCAAAACATACATCAAGTGGATCAATAGAATACCCCATTGTCACCACGGGTATCCCACGCAAGACATACATCAAGTGTTCTCAAAGGGAAAACTCAATCCATTACAAGAGAGTAAAGGGGGAAACATAATAAGATCCAACTATAATAGCAAAGCTCGCGATACATCAAGATTGTGTCACCTCAAGAACACGAGAGAGAGAGAGAGAGAGAGAGAGAGAGATCAAACACATAGCTACTGGTACATACCCTCAGCCCTGAGGGTGAACTACTCCCTCCTCGTCATGCAGCCGGGATGATGAAGATGGCCACCGGTGAGGGTTCCCCCCTCCGGTAGGGTGCCGGAACAGGGTCCCGATTGGTTTTTGGTGGCTACAGAGGCTTGCGGCGGCGGAACTCCCGATCTATTGTGTTTCCCGAAGGTTTTAGGGTATATGGATATATATAGGCGAAAGAAGTCGGTAAGGGGAGCCACGAGGGGCCCACGAGGGTGGAGAGCGCGCCCCCTGCCTCATGCTCTCCTCGTTGATCCCCTGACGTGCACTCCAAGTCTCCTGGATTGCTTTCTTTCCAAAAATAACTTCTCCCGAAGGTTTCATTCCGTTTGGACTCCGTTTGATATTCCTTTTCTTCGAAACACTGAAACAAGGGAAAAAACAGGAACTGGCACTGGGCTCTGGGTTAATAGGTTAGTCCCAAAAATAATATAAAAGTGTTTAATAAAGCCCATAAACATCCAAAATAGATAATATAATAGCATGAATACTTCATAAATTATAGATACGTTGGAGACGTATCAGCATCCCCAAGCTTAATTCCTGCTTGTCCTCGAGTAGGTAAATGATAAAAGAAATAATTTATGAAGTGCGAATGCTAGCAGGTGCATAAGTTTGATCAATGATAATTTCAATCACCTTTTCTAGCATCATTATATATCATAACAGTAGCTCATCTCATAAAACTTCTCATGATCAAGTAACAAGATATTCACATGTTAAAGTATAGATCATAAACTATCTTGAAAACTAACAAACCTTTGTCGGATGTGGGGTTCCGGCAAACCCTTAAGGTTCAAACACTGGCGTGCGCGCGAAGTCTTTCCCTTCTACCGATCTACGCCCTAGCTCGCTAAGATCTCGCGGACGAACTCGATGAACTCACAACACAAAGAGACACGGGGTTTATACTGGCTCGGGCCACCGTTGTGGTGTAATACCCTACTCCAGTGTGGTGGTGGTTGGATTGCCTCTTGGGCTGATGATGAACAATACAGAGAGAAGAACAGCCTCCTGAGGTTGAGGTGTTCTTGTGCTTGGTGTCTTGGCGGGTGAGAGCTAGGTGAACTGCTCGATCTCAGTTGCCCCTACTGTGGTGGCTAGCTCTACTTATATAGGCCCTGGTCGTCTTCCCAAATATTGAGTGGGGAGGGAGCCAACAACGGCGGGCAAATTTGAAGGGGGACAGCTAGTACAAGCTATCCTGACAAAAGTGGTCTTCGCCTGCGAAAAGCTCTGGCGGTGACACCGTCTTGGGCTCCACGATGACCTCCGTCTTGCCGTCCTCCTGGTCTTGGTCTCATTGCACCGATATAGCAACCTTTGCCTGATGCCTCGGTACTCCTCGCCTGCACTGGCCTCCTTAGCACCAAAGAGGAAACAAGGACGCTGCGCGCGCTGGCGCCCGCCTGGTGTCGATCGTCATGGCTCACGTCACGAGAGCCTTGTGAGGTTTGCCCCGCCTTGATATCTCTGCTCCTCGTGAGCCTGCCTGACTAGGCCACTCCTGAGGAGGTCTTGCGTCGTCCGCCTCGCGGGGCTTGGCCCCTCGTGAGGGTCTTGGATGCCTTGTTGATGAAGATGGGTCGTACGGCCTACTGACTTAGCCACGCCGTGGGCCGCAGGCAGGCAAGTCTGGGGACCCTCGTTCCTAGAACGCCGACAGTAGCCCCCGGGCCCAAGGTGCGCTCGGGCTTGGCTTCGCGGCAAAGCCAAGGGTCAAGTACGGAGCACCGCGGGCCCCAAAAGCCTGCGGCCTCGGTTGACGCGTGGCGGTTGATTGGACGTGGGCGTCTCCACTTCCCCACGCTGCCTCGGCAACTGCTTGACCTGGCAAAAGACTGGCGCAGGCAGCACTTGCCTTCATTGCTTCTTCCTCGCTTCAAATCCCCTTTCTTGCTCCTCGCCACCGCTACCTCCAGACCCGCTCCAATCTCATCCTGCACCCGCAATCCATGGCGCCACGCAAGGTCAAGGCTTCCTCATCACCGGCTTGGTATGAGCCGGCCCTCAAGGCGCCCACCGTCACAGAGAAGAGCCTTGCCTCCGTGCGCCTGCTGACGGCGGGCGAGAGCAATGAGTGGGGGAGACCGAGCTCCGGCTTGCCTCCGACGTGCCGGAGCCCGAGGACAGCACCTTCTTCCCCTTCTTCTCGAGCAGCGTCGCCGTCGGGTTGGTTCCTCCCTTCTCGGATTTCTTTTATGAAGTCCTCGACCACTACGGGCTGCAGGCGTTGCATCTTCATCCCAACTCTGTCCTCCTCCTATCCATCTTCGCCTACTACTGTGAGGCATACCTGGGCGTGATGCCGTCCGTGGCGCTCCTGCGCCATTTCTTCTTTCTCCGTGTCAGCGAGGGTCACATCTCCGGATGCGCTAACTTTTCATCGCATCCGGCAAGGCCAACTCGATCTCGAGCACCGGGAAGAGGGCCGACAACATTCGATCCAAATGGGTCATGATGGACACCAAGCGCGCCGATCCGCGTCTGGTGTTGCCGACGGTGGCGCCCTCTTCCAACAGGGAGTGGCCCAAGGTGGAGCTTGCCGATGAGCGGGCATCGTTAGTGTTGGGGCAGATGGTGACCGACCTGAAGCCGGGCAATGCGAGGGCGGCCAAGGTGACGCGGGTCATGCTCCTGAGGGAGTTCTTGATGCTGCGAGTAGCCCCGCTCCAGGCGCATGCGCGCCCCCTGTGGGAGCTTCAAGAAGAGGGAAACAAGGCCCACCTAAGGCTGGGGGCCCTGCCTGACGATGAACTGGCCGCTGTTCTGCGCCTCATAGTTGGGGACAACCAGGAGTACCCGCCAAGCGCCTTCGTTCCCCTGTTCCAGCGTAGGGATCGGGAGGAATTTGTCGCCTCCAGGCCGACCTTTGACGCGCGTGGGTTGGTGCCGCCGGCGCTCCCAGGAGCCCCTGCGGCACCGAAACCGGTGGAGGTGTCTTCTGACGAGTCCCACGGGGAGGGGGAAGAGGAGGTGGACTCGGAGAAGACTCTGGAAGAGGTGGGGGAGACTTCCCCTCTGAACAAGGCCGAGATCCTCCGCGCCTTGCCTGATGACGCCGAGGTCGACGCCCGCCAAGAGGAGAGGGAACTGCCCGTCGTCCCGACGAGGAGTAGGTCGTCACTGATCCCTCGGGACGCTGCCCCCGTCTTGACGCCGCCTGAAGCTACCTCCAGCCCTCCTGCTGCGCCGTCTTCTGCCCCCGGGATCCGTGCGCCTACTTCCCGGGCTCCGCAACTTTCGGGCTTCAAGCTCCCCAAGCGGAAGGTGGAATATGTCGCGATGGATCGGTAAGTGCCTTGAGCTTCGTCTTGTCCCCGCTTGTTCTTGTTATTTCCTGACATTCACCCTTGGTTGACCAGGCCGACGCCCTTGGCGTAGAAAAGGAAAGAGGACACGGCGGCCCCGCCTCCTTCCGTGGAGAAGGGAGGCAGCAGCACTCGCACTTCCCCAACCCGGTCGCCCTCGCGAGGCCAAGAAGAGCATCGCCGTGGGGAGTCAGCCACCATGGCCCCTCTGGCTCCTGAGGTGCCGTCGCCTGGCTCGGCTGAAGAGGTCCCAGCTGCTCCGAAACCCGCGATCTCCTAAGCCCTGGTGATGATGTCGCTTCCTCCCACTGCTGCACCTCCGCTCCTTGGTTCTTCTGCTCCTGCTGCTGCTCTAGAACGTGCTCTTTCAGAGATGACCCAGCTGCACGCGGATCTCCTGAGCACAGACCCACGCCTTGTGGCCGGGCGCCTGGAGCTGGCCTCAGGCTGGCTCCACTCCGACTTGGTTGTTCGCGTGGCGCTGGGCCAGGCCGCTGCGGCTTCTGAGAACGAGAAGCAGAGTGCCGCAAACATCGCGGCCGATCGTGAGGCGGCGTTGAAAGACGCCAAGGCCGCCCATGACCACTGCCAGGTGCTGGAGGACGAGTTGCAGAGCCTGCGCGACAAGCACGCCGGAGAAACGCGCTGCCATCAAGCGAAGGAGGAGGAGATGAAGGCCCGGGAGGACGCCATCAAGAACCGTGATGCTGAGTTGGCGGAGTTGGGGAGGCCGCAGGCCGCCGAGCGCAATCGGTTGGAAGAGCTGGAGCGGAAGGCGACGGCGAGGGAGGCCGATCTCGACGCCAAGGCGCGAGTCCTGACCGAAGACCGCGCGGCTTTTGCCGACCTCGAGAAGAGATCTCGCGAGGCACTGAAGACGTTGTACGAGCACGGCCTGGAGAAGTCGCTGGCCACTGATGAGGACGGCCCCGCCCGGTTGCTTCCTCTCTTGGTGGAGGCGCTCGAGGAAGTCGTTGATGGCGTTGGTCCCATGGCGGAGGCGGAAGCTCGTGTCCTGTCTTCAGCTGCATTGACCCGTGTCTTCAGCCACCTGCACCTTCGTGACCCCAACGCTTGTCTTGACGAGCTGCTGGAGCCTGTGGCCGAAGATCAATACGAGGCCGCCGCCGCAGCCGTGCAAGGTCAAGTGGAGGCCTTGCTAAAGAAGTTCCGCGGCTTTGTCTCTGCTCCTCTGTCCGGCGATGTCGCCGATCCTGCGGCTGGAGGTGAAGGTGAAGACAACGTCGCTCATGAAGTAGCACCTTCCGCAGGTGATGGCGGTGCCCGGGAGTGACCTGCGGCTATTCTCCTGTTTCGTTCCTGCAACATGCGTTAGGCCTCGTGGAGGCGTTTAGACTCTTCATTTGGTATCGTGAGAACAATGTGTTTGTAATATTTGCTTCGAGATTTTGCGATTTCCTTCCTATTTGCTTTGCGTTCTGCGTCGGCAGAGCCCTGCCCCGCGCATACCTCAACCACCGTTGGGCCGACCGGAGACCAGGACGGACCAAGGAGTGAGGGGCTACGTGACCAGTTAGGCTCCTGAGTCGCGATGCTCAGGAGTCCCCCTTGACGCGCAAACAGCTTATAGGGAGAGTTCGCGAGGATAGATGAATGTTCTACGTCGGCAAAGCCCGGCCCCGTGCATACCTCAACCGCCATTGGGCCAACCGGAGACCAGGACGGACCAAGGAGTGAGGGGCTACGTGACCAGTTAGGCTTCTGAGTCGCGATGCTCAGGAGTCCCCCTTGACGTGCAAACTGTTGGGAATCGTAGCATAATTTAAAATTTTCCTACGCTCACCAAGATGCATCTATGGAGTCTACTAGCAACGAGAGGAAAGGAGTGCATCTACATACCCTTGTAGATCGCGAGCGGAAGCGTTCCAATGAACGTGGATGACGGAGTCGTACTCGCCGTGATCCAAATCATCGATGACCGAGTGCCGAACGGACGGCACCTCCGCGTTCAACACATGTACGGTGCAGCGACGTCTCCTCCTTCTTGATCCAGCAAGGGGGAAGGAGAGGTTGATGGAGATCCAGCAACACGATGGCGTGGTGGTGGATGTAGCGGGTCTCCGGCAGGGCTTCGCCAAGCTTCTGCGAGAGAGAGAGAGAGAGAGGTGTTGCAGGGGAGGAGGGAGGCGCCCAAGGCTGTAGATTGCTGCCCTCCCTCCCCCCCTTTATATAGGCCCCCTGGGGGGGCGCCGGCCCAGGGAGATGGGATCTCCAAGGGGGGGCGGCGGCCAAAGGGGGGAAGGGGTGCCTTGCCCCCCAAGGCAAGGGGGAAGCCCCCCCCCCTCCCAGGGTTCCCAACCCTAGGCGCATGGGGGGAGGCCCAAGGGGGGCGCCTCAGCCCACTAAGGGCTGGTTCCCTTCCACTTTTGGCCCACGGGGCCCTCCGGGATAGGTGGCCCCACCCGGTGGACCCCCGGGACCCTTCCGGTGGTCCCGGTACAATACCGGTAACCCCCGAAACTTTCCCGGTGGCCGAAACTGGACTTCCTATATATATATAATTCTTCACCTCCGGACCATTCCGGAACCTCTCGTGACGTCCGGGATCTCATCCGGGACTCTGAACAACTTTCGGGTTTCCGCATACATATATCTCTACAACCCTAGCGTCACCGAACCTTAAGTGTGTAGACCCTACGGGTTCGGGAGACATGCAGACATGACCGAGACGCCTCTCTGTTCAATAACCAACAGCGGGATCTGGATACCCATGTTGGCTCCCACATGTTCCACGATGATCTCATCGGATGAACCACGATGTCGAGGATTCAATCAATCCCGTATACAATTCCCTTTGTCAATCGGTATGTTACTTGCCCGAGCTTCGATCGTCGGTATCCCAATACCTTGTTCAATCTCGTTACCGGCAAGTCTCTTTACTCGTACCGCAATGCATGATCCCGTGACTAACGCCTTAGTCACATTGAGCTCATTATGATGATGCATTACCGAGTGGGCCCAGAGATACCTCTCCGTCACACGGAGTGACAAATCCCAGTCTCGATCCGTGCCAACCCAACAGACACTTTCGGAGATACCCGTAGTGCACCTTTATAGTCACCCAGTTACGTTGTGACGTTTGGCACACCCAAAGCACTCCTACGGTATCCGGGAGTTGCACGATCTCATGGTCTAAGGAAAAGATACTTGACATTGGAAAAGCTCTAGCAAACGAAACTACACGATCTTTTATGCTATGCTTAGGATTGGGTCTTGTCCATCACATCATTCTCCTAATGATGTGATCCCGTTATCAATGACATCCAATGTCCATAGTCAGGAAACCATGACTATCTGTTGATCAACGAGCTAGTCAACTAGAGGCTTACTAGGGACACGTTGTGGTCTATGTATTCACACATGTATTACGATTTCCGGACAATACAATTATAGCATGAACAATAGACGATTATCATGAACAAAGAAATATAATAATAACTATTTATTATTGCCTCTAGGGCATATTTCGAACACAAACAATTTCCATACCTGCCCTCGTCGAGGCCTCGGGAGGGGCGCGCGACGCCCAGGTCCGAGAGACCTGGTTGGGTGGCGTGCGCTTGGGTGCGACCCGAGCGCGGCCCCCGTGCCCAGCCCCCTCGCGTGGCTCTCCCGAGGGGAGGCGTTGCGGTGAGGCTGGACGCTGAGCTCTGGGCTCCCTGAGGTTGGTACGACCGTGGGGCCGCCCTCAGTTGTTTATCACCAGCGCGGAGCATAGTGCTTCCGCTTGTGCACGGGCATAGCCGCTCCTCGGTAGTGTCGACGGCCAGCGCGGAGCATGGTGCTCCCACTTGTGCGTGGGATGAGGGCCCCCCTTCGGGAGGAGCCCCCGGGGCGTGTACAGCCCCGCCCTAACATGTGGCTTGCACGGCAGGGCTGCGAGGTGTATCTGGGCACTCATGAGCCAGCGCAGGACTCACGAGACCCTACCTCAAGGCGGGTTGCGCCTGGTCTTGAGTCTTGGTGACTGTGTGTTCCTGCAAGGTGGTTAGGTGCAAGCGCTCTACGTCCTCAGGTCCCGGCCCTCGAGGGAGCTCAGCCGCCGCTGGTATGCCAGGTCGCGATGCCGTGGTCAAGGCCAGGGGGTGAGGGCTGGAGAGCCAGTAAGAGCTCCTGAGTCGCGATGCTCAGGAGCCCCCCTTTTAACGCGCAAGCGAATTGCACAGGGTGAACGGACCCATGGCAGGTGGCGATCGATCAGGCGATAACCGTAAGCTGGTTAATCATGGAAAGCAACTCAACTTAGGTAAATGCAGGAACATACATGCCACTGGGTCCGGCCCGAGCGGCTTGGGGATGATGCAGCCCGAGGGGCGCCCCCAGCAAGGTAAGCTAAAGACATAAGCAAAAGGGATACATGCCGCAGGGACGGACCCACGCGGCCTGGGAATAATGCAGCCCGAGGGGCGCTCCCAGCTAAACGAGCTTGGAAGATGTCACCTGGTTCTGTAGACGAAATAGAGTTGGTGCAGCTGAAGGCGTGCGTCGAAGAAATGACTCATGAGCCACCGGAGCCCTGAGCCTCGGGAGGCTCTGGGGGCTCGGGAGGTTCCCTGAAGACCGTCTCCATCTCCTCCAGGACGGCGTGGTACCTGGCCTCCTCAGCCGCCAGGACACGCCGCATGTTGCGGTGATAGGCTGACGCCATGCTCGGCAAGCCGAAGGGCATGCAAACATAGCTATGTGGCGGGCCCTCACAGCAGCCCACACGCGATGGCCAGAAGCGCTCCTGAGATGCGGCCCTGTTGAGCCCGGGGACGTCGATGCAGACACGCAGCCCAGCATCCTCGCTAGGATGGGGAGCTGCGCCTCGTGAGCGGCTGTCGCCGCGCATGGCTCTTGCGTCTTGCAGTTCCTGAGTGGTCTTGGTGATGAACTCCTGAGTGGTGGGCACTCCTTGCCCTGTGCTCTCCTGAGGGACACGTGCCGCGAAGCACGCCTCCAAGTGGTGCCCAAACGCCTGCCTCGTGAGGTTGGCAAGGTCTGAGGCCCTCCAGAAGAGAGCCCCCGAGCCCTGTCCGAGGAGGGCGTCGGGCGCGCCTTCCTATGCGATGGAGGGAGGCGCCCCTGGGACGGACGCTGATCCTGATGAGGCTCCTGCCGCGACGCCATCCTCCTGAGGTCCTGCGCGGCGCAGCTGCTTCTTCTTGGGGATGGCCTCCGGAGGGCCCTCACTTCTGCTGTCGGGGTCGTCGATTGCTGCAGCTTGGAAGGCGCGCTCAAGGGAGCACACCGCATCTCTCTCTTCACATGGGACCGTGATGATTCCTCCGCTTCCTGGCATCTTGAGGACGTTGTAGCCGTGGTGGGTGACTCCCATGAACTTGGCCAGGGCCGGATACCCGAGGATGGCATTGTACGGCAGGCGGATGTGCGCGACATCAAAATCGATGAGCTCGATGCAGTAATTCTTGCACTCTTCAAAGGTGACAGGCAGGCGGACCTGCCCTATCGGTGTGGTGGAACCGTCGGTCACTCCTGAGAAAGGTTTGGTAGGCTGGAGCTGCTCGTATGGCACTTGGAGGTTGTCGAACGTGTCGACGGACAGGACGTTGAGCCCTGCGCCGCCGTCGATCGGGGTCTTGGTAACCTGCAAATTGCTGATGACTGGGGAACACAACATCGGGAGGGCGCCGGCGGTCGCCGCGCACTTGAGCTGATCTGCCGAGTTGAAAGTGATGGCGCATTGGGACCACCTGAGCGGGCGCGTGGCTTCGAGCTTGGGGAGCACCGCGTTCACCTCGCGAGCAAACTGTTTGAAGATGCGCTGAGAGGCTGGGGCCTGGGCGCCGCCCAAGATGCAGGCGATTGCGCGCAGCCCCTGGAAGCCCCCAGCCCCCTTGTCCTGATGGTGGTCGTCGTTCCTCCTTGGTGGCGGCAGCGGGGGAAGACCGGCGTTGCCTTGGGGGCGATCCTCACGAGGCTGGTCCCTCCAGGCCCCCTCGCGAGGATGGTCCTGCCAGCGGTCTTCACAAGGCCTGTCACGCCACTCCTGGCGCGGGCCACGGTCGTCCCATCGTCCGCCTCCACGTCCTCCTCCACGGTCGTAGCCCCGGTTGCTGCGCTCGGGGCGTCGACCGAAGCGTCCTTCTCGTATGGCTCTGAGCTCTTGACAGTCGCTAGTGTTGTGGGTGTTCAGGTTGTAGAGGGCGCAGAACGGTTGGCTGTTCTTGCATGACTCGGGCTGATCTCTGCCCCGCTTGGTGTCGGGCTCCGCTGCCAGTACTGCTGCTTCCTTGCGCTTCATGTCCTTGGCCTTGGCTTTCTTCTCCTCTGCTCCTGCAGCTGGCAACTCGAGAAGGGAGAGGGGCCCCTCCTCAGCTCTTGCGCACTTGGTCGCCAGGTTGAACAGCTCCTGAGATGTGCACAGCTCCTCGTGGATAGCGAGCTCTTCCTTCATCTTGACGTCGCGGACGCCGTCAGAGAACACGGAGATGATGGCCTCATCCGTGACCTTGGGGATCTTGAGGCGGGTGTTGTTGAAGCGCTGGATGTACTTCTGGAGGGTCTCTCCTGGTTGTTGCTTGATGCGGCGCAGGTCACCCGCGGCCGCAGGGCGGTCGCGAGTGCCCTGGAAGTTGGCGACGAAGCGGTCGCACATCTCGTCCCAGGAGGAGATCGAGCCGTGCTGCAGGTTCAGGAGCCAGGAGCGGGCTCCATCCTTGAGAACCATGGGAAACCAGTTCGCCATGACTTTCTCATCGCCGTTGGCTGCTTCGATGCTCAGCTCATAGAGTTGCAGGAACTCTGCGGGGTCGGCGGTGCCGTCGTAGCGAGGAGGCAGATCTGGCTTGAACTTGCCTGGCCAGGCGACGCTACGCAGCTCAGGGGTAAAGGCGTGGCAGCCAGCCGTGGTTGCTGGGGCCCGCTTTGGAGGAGGAGCTTGGTCTTGACGAGGTCCGCGCGGCGCCGCCGCTGGCGGTGCACGGTCTTGACGAGGTGGCGTGGGAAGCGCGGGCGCAGCTTCTCGCGGCCGAGGGATTTCCTGGCAGCTTCTTTCTTCACGCGCGGGCACCGGGCGTGGCGGATCACGCCGTGGGGCCGCGCGCCTTGGTGCCAAGGCACTGTCTTGGGGCAGAGGTGGCGGAGGCGCGCCATGAGCATCATCGCCCGTGGCTGGCTGAGGGTGAGGTAGAGAGAGGGACGGCGCCGGAGAGCCCCCTGCAGCGCGGTCGAGCTCGGCGACGCGGTCGAGCCACTCCTCGTAGAGGTCGTCGACCGGGCGGTAGCGCAGGAGCTCGTTTGCGGCGAGGAGTGCGGCCCGTGCCTCCATGGGAGCGCGACGAGCGTGAGACGAAGAACCGGCCGGGGTCAGCGATGGAGTGGCGGTGCGGCCGTCCTGCCGCACTGAAGGATGCAGCGAGGACGCCTGCTGCTCGTTTCCCGTCGGGCCAGTGGCAGCGTTGGCGGCGGGAGACGGAGAATGACGAGGTGGCGCGCCGACGAGAGCCGTCTGAGCAACGCGGGCGGTGAGGGCAGCCCGACGCTCAGCTCGAGCATGGCGAGCGTCTGCCATGGAGACGACGGAGCGACGGAGCGACGAACTGATGGAAGGGAAGCTACGGCGCACCCCTACTTGGCGCGCCAAATGTCGGATGTGGGGTTCCGGCAAACCCTTAAGGTTCGAACACTGGGGTGCACACGAAGTCTTTCCCTTCTACCGATCTACGCCCTAGCTCGCTAAGATCTCACGGACAAACTCGACGAACTCACAACACAAAGAGACACGGGGTTTATACTGGTTCGGGCCACTGTTGTGGTGTAATACCCTACTCGAGTGTGGTGGTGGATGGATTGCCTCTTGGGCTGATGATGAACAGTACAGAGAGAAGAACAACCTCCTGAGGTTGAGGTGTTCTTGTGCTTGGTGTCTTGGCGGGTGAGAGCTAGGTGAACTGCTCGATCTCAGTTGCCCCTACTGTGGTGGCTAGCTCTACTTATATAGGCCCTGGTCCTCTTCCCAAATATTGAGCGGGAAGGGAGCCAACAATGGCGGGCAAATTTGAAGGGGGACAGCTAGTACAAGCTATCCTGACAAAAGTGGTCTTTGCCTGTGAAAAGCTCTGGCGGTGACGCCGTCTTGGGCTCCACGATGACCTCCGTCTTGCCGTCCTCCTGGTCTTGGTCTCGTTGCACCGATATAGCAACCTTTGCCTGATGCCTCGGTACTCCTCGCCTGCGCTGGCCTCCTTAGAACCAAAGAGGAAACAAGGACGATGCGCGCGCTGGCGCCCGCCTGGTGTCGATCGTCATGGCTCACGTCACGAGAGCCTCGTGAGGTTTGCCCCACCTTGATATCTCCGCTCCTCGTGAGCCTGCCTGACTAGGCCACTCCTGAGGAGGTCTTGCGTCGTCCGCCTCGTGGGGCTTAGCCCCTCGCGAGGGTCTTGGATGCCTTGTTGATGAAGATGGGCCGTACGGCCTACTGACTTAGCCACGCCGTGGGCCGCAGGCAGGCAAGTCTGGGGACCCCCGTTCCTAGAACGCCGACAACCGTGTTATCAGTCATCAAACAATTACAATTCATCTTATTTTCAGGAAGAGTCTATGTCAGAGCTTTAATTTAGCAAACCCCACATACTCAACTATCATATAGTCTTTCATATTTGCTAACACTCACGCGATATTTATGGGTCCAAAGTTTTAATCAGACACAGAGAAAGATAGGGGCTCATAGATTCGCCTCCCAACCTTTTACCTCAAGGGTAATGTCAACAATAATAGTTCATGATGCCTTACATCCAATTGGATATATATATCAGAATCTTTCCAACACAAGGTGCTTGCCAAAGGATCAAATGTAAAAAGGAAAGGTGAAGATCACCATGACTCTTGCATAAGGTAAAAGACAATAATAAAAGATAGGCCCTTCGCAGAGGTATGCAGAGGTTGCCATGCGCTTTTATAATTGGATGCACAAAATCTTAATGCGAGGGAACGTCACTTTATATTGCCACTTGTGATAGGGACCTTTATTATGCAGTTCGTCGCTTTTATTTCTTCCATATCACAATGATCGTATAAAGCTTATTTTCTCCACACTAGAAGATCATACATATTTAGAGAGCAATTTTTATTGCATGCACCGATGACAACTTACTTGAAGGATCTTACTCAATCCATAGGTAGGTATGGTGGACTCTCATGGCAATACTGGTTTAATGGATGTTTGGAAGCACAAGTAGTATCTCTACTTGGTGCAAAGAATTTGGCTAGCATGAGGGGGAAAGGCAAGCTCAACGTGTTGGGCGATCCATGACAATATACTTTATTTCGGATATAAGAAAACATAACTCATTATGTTGTCTTCCTTGTCCAACATCAACCTTTTAGCATGTCATATTTTAATGAGTGCTCACAATTGCAAAATATGTCCAAGATAGTATATTTATATGTGAAATCTCTCTTCCTTCAATATTCTTTCATGAATTGTTCAAGTGACCAATACAATGTTTGCTAACCTTCAATAAATTTACCACCTCTACTTCTTATATGTAAAGTCATTACTCCCCATGGGATAAGCATATGAAACATGTATAATTTCAGATTTATGATATTCCAATCATTCAACCATTTACTCATAGGATATAAGTGAAGCACACGAGTAAATGTCAAACTACTCCAAAAAGATATAAGTGAAGATCAATGAGTAGTTAAATAATTATGTAGCTATGTGAAGACTCTCTCCCATTTAAGAATTTAAGATCTTGGTATTTTATTCAAACAGAAAGCAAAACAAAATAAAATGACATGACGCTCCAAGCAAAACACATATCATGTGGTGAATAAAAATATAGCTCCAAGTAAAGTTACCGATGAACGAAGACGAAAGAGGGGATGCCTTCCGGGGCATCCCCAAGCTTAGGCTCTTGGTTATCCTTGAATATTACCTTGGGGTGCCTTGGGCATCCCCAAGCTTAGGCTCTTGCCACTCCTTATTCCATAGTCCATCGAATCTTTACCCAAAACTTGAAAACTTCACAACACAAAACTCAACAGAAAACTCGTAAGCTCCGTTAGTACAAGAAAATAAATCACCACTTTTGGTAATGTAATGAACTCATTATAAATTCATATTGGTTCATACCCTCCGATACTCAATAATCTACTGTATTCCAACTTATCTATGGTTCATACCCTCCGATACTACTCATAGATTCATCAAAATAAGCAAACAACACATAGAAAACAGAATCTGTCAAAAACAGAACAGTCTGTAGTAATCTGTATCAAACGTATACTTCTGTAACTCCAAAAATTCTGAAATAAATTGGTGGACCTGAGGAATTTTTCTAGTAATCATCTGCAAAAAGAATCAACTAAATAGCACTCTCCAGTAAAAAGTTGAAGCTAATCTCGTGAGCGCTAAAGTTTCTGTTTTTTACAGCATGATCATAAAGACTTCACCCGAGTCTTCCCAAAGGTTCTACTTGGCACAAACACTAATTAAAACATAAAACCACATCTAAAAAGAAGCTAGATGGATTATTTATTACTAAACATAATCAAAAAGCAAAAAACTAAAATAAAATTGGGTTGCCTCCCAACAAGCGCTATCGTTTAACGCCCCTAGCTAGCATGATGATTTCAATGATGCTCACATAAAAGATAAGAATTGAAACATAAAGGGAGCATCATGAAGAATATGACTAGCATATTTAAGTCTAATCCACTTCCTATGCATTGGGATTTTGTGAGCAAACAACTTATGGGAACAATAATCAACTAGCATAGGAAGGCAAAACAAGCATAACTTTAAAACTCTAAGCACATAGAGAGGAAACTTGATATTATTGCAATTCCTACAAGCATATATTCCTCCCTCATAATAATTTTCAGTAGCATCATGAATGAATTCAACAATATAACCAGCACCTAAAGCATTCTTTTCATGATCTACTTGCATAGAAAATTTACTACTCTCCACATAAGCAAAATTCTTCTCATTCGGAACAGTGAGAGTATCATAAGAGACTCGAATACTATAAATTGTTTCCACATTAAATGAGTAATGTTCAGAAAAAGGGTAATCATAATCATGACCAGTTTTATAAATATAATCATCACTACTTTTTATAGCATAAGTTTCATCACAATAATCATCATAAGTAGCAACTTTGTTCTCATCATAATCGATTGAAACCTCTTCCGAAATAGTGGATTCATCACTAAATAAAGTCATGACCTCTCCAAATCCACTTTCATAAATATTATAAGATTCAACATCCTCCAAAATAGTGGGATCATTACTTCCTAAAGTTGACACTCTTCCAAACCCACTTTCATCAACATAATCATCATAAGTAGGAGGCATGCTATCATCATTATAAATTTGCATATCAAAACTTGGGAGACTAAAGATATCATCTTCATTAAACGTAGCATCTCCAAGCTTGGGACTTTTCATATCATAAGCATAATCACTCTCATCATTAATAGTATGGATAGCACCAATAGTATAGCAATTATCATCACGATGAGTAGTAGGAGCAACATCATTTGGGAGGGATACCTTTTTACCTTTGCTTCTCCGTATTTTCTTTTTCTTCTTCACATAATGTGTGGTTTTAATCCTCTTTTTGGAGCTCCTTATTAATGAGATTAGTTGAATAGAAGGCTCCTCCTCGTTACCTGATTCATCATAAGAAATAATAGGAGGACATTGGAAGTCTCTTCCCTTTCATTAGTGTTCTCTTCATCTTCTATTTGCTTTCTTTTCTTTATGTAATTGGCAATATAAGGATTTTCAATGCAATTCACTGCACAATACATATAAATTTCCTCTAGATCAATATCGAAGAATTTCTCGAGGTTATATTCTGGAATAATCTTAGTTCGACATTTCATTTCTTCATAACCCAAAAGTAAACTAAGTTCATTATAATGTGCAAGGGAAATCAAGTCATCACAATTTTTGGACACGATTCGATCATGAAACAATTTGCATTTGATATTTAAATGACCATGTTCATTGCAAAGTTCACAAGTATGGCTAAGAAATTTTAAATTTTCAGCACTAACATTTAGCCTTTCTTGCAACCATTTAGTTACTAAATTCTTATGCCTCTTGCAATATCTATCTTCCCTATTTGGTGTGTACTTGCAAACCCAATGCACTCCACAAAAATTGACATGTTTATAGGAGACATTTTCATCATAACTAGTGCAATCATTATTAGTACTATGGATATTCAAGGAGTTCATACTAACAACATTGCAATCATGCTCATCATTCAAAGATTTAGTGCCAAACATTTTAATGCATTCTTCTTCTAACACTTTGGCACAATTTTCCTTCCCATCATACTCACGAAAGATATTAAAAATATGAAGCGTATGAGGTAAACTCAATTCCATTTTTTTGTAGTTTTCTTTTATAAACTAAACTAGTGCTAAAACAAGAAACTAAAAGATTCGATTGCAAGATCTAAAGATATACCTTCAAGCACTCACCTCCCCGGCAACGGCGCCAGAAAAGAGCTTAGTTGATAGGGTGTGAGTGCCGCTTACCTAGCCTCCCCGGCAACGGCGCCAGAAAAGAGCTTAGTTAACGGGGTGTGACTGCCGCTTACCTAGCCTCCCCGGCAATGGTGCCAGAAAAGAGCTTGATGTCTACTACGCAACCTTCTTCTTGTAGACGTTGTTGGGCCTCCAAGTGTAGAGGTTTGTAGGACAGTAGCAAATTTCCGTCAAGTGGATGACCAAAGGTTTATCAATCCGTGGGAGGCGTAGGATGAAGATGGTCTCTCTCAAGCAACCCTGCAACCAAATAACAAAGAGTCTCTTGTGTCCCCAACACACCCAATACAATGGTAAATTGTATAGGTGCACTAGTTCGACGAAGAGATGGTGATACAAGTGCAATATGGATGGTGGATATAGGTTTTTGCAATCTGAAAATATAAAAACAGCAAGGTAACTAATGATAAAAGTGAGCACAAACGGTATTGCAATGCGTTGAAACAAGGCCTAGGGTTCATACTTTCACTAGTGCAAGTTCTCTCAACAATAATAACATAGTTGGATCATATAACTATCCCTCAGCATGCAACAAAGAGTCACTCCAAAGTCACTAATAAGGGAGAACAAACGAAGAGATTATTGTAGGGTACGAAACCACCTCAAAGTTATTCTTTCGGATTGATCTATTCAAGAGTTCGTACTAGAATAACACCTTAAGACACATATCAACCAAAACCCTAATGTCACCTAGATACTCCAATGTCACCTCAAGTATCCGTGGGTATGATTATATGATATGCATCAGACAATCTCAGATTCATCTATTCAACCAACACAAAGAACTTCAAAGAGTGCCCCAAAGTTTCTACCGGAGAGTCAAGACAAAAACGTGTGCCAACCCCTATGCATAGGTTCATGGGCGGAACCCGCAAGTTGATCACCAAAACATACATCAAGTGGATCAGTAGAATACCCCATTATCACCACGGGTGTCCCACGCAAGACATACATCAAGTGTTCTCAAATCCTTAAAGACTCAATCCGATAAGATAACTTCAAAGGGAAAACTCAATCCATTACAAGAGAGTAGAGGGGGAAACATCATAAGATCCAACTATAATAGCAAAGCTCGCGATACATCAAGATCGTATCACCTCAAGAACACGAGAGAGAGAGAGAGAGAGATCAAACACGTAGCTACTGGTACATACCCTCAGCCCCGAGGATGAACTACTCCCTCCTCGTCATGGAGAGCGCCGGGATGATGAAGATGGCCACCGGTGAGGGTTCCCCCCTCCGGCAGGGTGTCGGAACAGGGTCCCGATTGGTTTTTGGTGGCTACAGAGGCTTGCGGCGGTGGAACTCCCGATCTATTCTATTTCCCGAAGGTTTTAGGGTATATGGATATATATAGGTGAAAGAAGTCGCTAAGGGGAGCCGCGAGGGGCCCACGAGGGTGGAGGGCGCACCCAGGAGGGTGGGCGCGCCCCCCTGCCTCGTGCTCTCCTCGTTGATCCCCTGACGTGCACTCCAAGTCTCCTGCATTGCTTTCTTTCCAAAAATAACTTCTCCTGAAGGTTTCATTCCGTTTGGACTCCGTTTGATATTCCTTTACTTCGAAACACTAAAACAAGGGAAAAAACAGGAACTGGCACTGGGCTCTAGGTTAATAGGTTAGTCCCAAAAATAATATAAAAGTGTTTAATAAAGCCCATAAACATCCAAAACAGATAATATAATAGCATGAATACTTCATAAATTATAGATACGTTGGAGACGTATCAGTTAGCAATCATAGAAGACTATATGATGGTTGAGTATTTGGAGCTCTTACTTAGACTCCGTTGAATAAGTTGAATTGCAATTGCTTAGTGACTAATAACATAGGTTGTTGGGTTTCAAAAGAGTTCATTGTTTGAACCTTAACATGTGAATTGGTTGCCACTATAACATGAGAAGTTTTATAAGAAATAATCGCTATTATGATGCTAGAAAAAGTGATTGAAATTATCATTGATCAAACTTATGCACTTTGCTAGCATTCACACTTCATAAATTATTTGTTTTATCATTTACCTACTCGAGGACGAGTAGGAATTAAGATTGGGGATGCTGATACGTCTCCAACGTATCTATAATTTATGAAGTATTCATGCTGTTATTTTATCGTTCTTGGATGTTTTACAATCATTTTATAGCAACTTTATATCGTTTTTTGGGACTAACCTATTGACCCAGTGCCCAGTGCCAGTTGCTATTTTTTGCTTGTTTTTTACATCGCAGGAAATCAATACCAAACGGAGTCCAAATGCAACAAAACTTCAAGGAGATTTTTTATGGACCAGAAGACCAACAGTGGGCCAAGGAAGCACCTGGGGGTGCCCCGAGGGGGGCACAACCCACCAGGGTGCGCCAGGGCCCCCTGGCGCGCCCAGGTGGGTTGTGCCCACCTCGATGGCCTCCCACACCCCTTCTTTGCACTATAAATTCCCAAATATTCCGAAACCCTTCGGGGTTAACTTAGATCGGAAGTTCCGCCGCCGCAAGGCTCTGTAGCCACTGAAAACCAATCTAGACCCGTTCCAGCACCCTGCCGGAGGGGGGAATCATCATCGGTGGCCATCTTCATCATCCCGGCGGCCACCACGATGAGGAGGGAGTAGTCCACCCTTGGGGCTGAGGGTTTGTACCAGTAGCTATGTGTTTAATCTATCTCTCTCGTGTTCTTGAGATGGCACGATCTTGATGTATCACGGGCTTTGTTAATGTAGTTGGATCATATGGTGTTTTCCCTTCTCTATCTTATTGTGATGAATTGAGTTTTTCCCTTTGAGATTTCGTTGTTATCGGATTGAATACTTTTATGGATTTGAGAGCACTTGATATATGTCTTGCATATGAATACTCATGATGACAATGGGGTATCGTATTGATTCACTTGATATATGTTTTGGCACTCAACTCGCGGATTCCCGAGGTGACATTGGGGTAATCTATGCATAGGGGTTGATGCACGCTCTTGTCTTTAGTTTCTCCGATAGAAATCTCGGGGCACTCTTTGAGGTTCTTTGTGTTGGATTGAGTATTATGAATATGAATTTGCTTTGGTGTTATTTTAGTACGAACTCTAGGATAGATTGAACGGAAAGAATAGCTTTGTGTTATTTTAGTACGGACTCTTGAATAGATCGAACGGAAAGAATAGCTTTGAGGTGGTTTCGTACCCTACAAACAATTTATTCTTATGTTCTCCGCTAGATAGGAACTTTGGAGTGATTCTTAATCGCACTTTGAGGGATGGTTATATGATCCAATTATATTAGCATTGTTGAGAGATTGCATTAGCGGAAGTACGGACCCTAGGCCTCATTTTCAAGCATTGCAATACCATTTTCGTGCCCCGTTAAGTATTTGCTACCTTGTTGTTTTTATTTATTCATATTATAAAAATATATTTCTACCATCCATATTACACTTTTATCACTATCTCTTCGCTGAACTAGTGCGCCTATACAATTTGCCATTGTATTGGGTGTGTTGGGGACACAAGAGATTTCTTGTATTTGGTTGCAGGGTTGTTCGAGAGAGACCATCTTCATCCTACACCTCCCACGGATTGATAAACCTTATGTCATCCACTTGAGGGAAAATTGCCGCTGTCCTACAAACTCTGTGCTTGCAGGCCCAACAGGAGTCTACAAGAATAAAGTTGCGTAGTAGACATCAAGATAGCACCCCGGTTGTACATGCACGAGAACCAACCCTACCACATATAACCCAGACTCTCACAGATTTTACCCCTACTGCGATGGACAGAGAACCAGCTTCACCCAATCTAACCCCAACCCCAGCAGATAGTAACCCAGTTCCTGTTGACACAGCACCAACTCCACCACAGAGCTCCCAAACAAGAGCAGTTAGTAAGGCAGCTCCAGTGCCCAAAGCGCCAGTACTACCACGGCGAACCCCAACTCCACTAGTTAGTACACCTATTCCTGTGGAGGAAGCACAACCAGCCATTCATAGTTTAGCATCTATCGCATTTGATGTTGTTAAATCCTATGTGTGTATCTTCCCATCATGGAAATATTATACTGAAGATGAAGGAAAATGCCAGTTGCAGGTGTTTGTCTAGGAGTTATGTGTAAGTAATGTTATTCATGGCAATTACTTTGCTTTGTCCCATACGTTCTACCTCCATGATGGTTATAATACATCAAATTTCCCCCTTTTTCTTATAGAGAAGGACCGATTTGGAAACTCGGGATGAGGTAACCTGTGCTAATACCTCTGCTATCTTCAAGAATGCTTGGTGGAAGTATCGGAATTACCTGAAGAAAACATACTTCACTACCAAAGAAACTCATCAAATTCCCTTACGTTCTCCTGAGACACATTTACTGGACGATGACTGGGAACGCCTTGTTCTTTACTGGTCCCGAACCAAGAATGTGGTAAGGTCTATGAGCTCATTTTATTTTAAGTACTATATGCTTGCGTCTTACTGTACTCTGTTCATGTAGAACAAGTGCTTAAACCTGAAGAACAACTATTCTCATTTAAGATTCCATTGCTATCATGCATACTGCTTTGCTCTTGTATCACTGTATTTACTCATACAAACTTATTTTTAAATTGAACGATCCAATGGAAACTCCAATGGTAGAACAGGTATGTTTACGCATGTTTCTTTAACAGGTTTGCTCTTATAAATAGCTTTGTTGATTTCAATTTCAATTGTGTATACATTTGACTTCTCATATCATGCACATTACTAGCATCATAACAGGGCCAATAGTGTTGTTGTACATGTAGACCCGTGGTACCCATCTGAAATCTTGTTGTGTCGTGTAGTTTCCCATGCTTTGTATTCTTTCAGTGATGCTTTCTCTTGAACTAATATGATTTGAACCGTGTCTCTATTTTGATTTGGCAAGACAATGCAGTGACCATAGGACATAGATATATGTTTGTTTGATGCTTTTATAATGTACTACTTGGCAATAGAAGACTTGGTAGTTTAATCTTGTCCACCTTACTAATGAACTGGTTCACCGAAATGAGTTTCATATACTAGTACATGATAAACCTGTTATGTGTTTGCTTGTTTCTTCTTTTAGAATGCTGACAGAATATTGGGGAAGAGTGCCTTATTAAGCAATGATAAAGGAAGTAATGCAGATAAGGTTCAGGATCATGAGACATCCTTGTTGGTCTCCAACAAAGCTGATAAACAGCTAAGGAAAACTATCTTGAAGATAGTGAGGCAACCCCAAAACTACCGCTTGCACAAGCTATTCAAACTCACTGTCTGAATCAGTTTGGTTTCTTGAGTCTCAACTACAAGCTAAAAGACATCGCGCAGTTGTGCTGCGACAAGAAGAGGAAGGACTGCGGAAGTCCCTGGAGCATTCAGATGCATACTTTCTGGTGCAACAGCAAGCGTTGGAGGATTTTAGCGCCAAACATGACAAAGCTAATAAGCTTGCTAAGCTTATTGCCAGCATGGTGGATACCCAGGATAATGTTTCTTGAGCTCTTCTGAAGTTGTTTCAGTTATGGACTTGTTTTGCTGCCACGTTTATTTGCACTGGTGGCCAATTTTGACGGCCAGTGTATGTATATGTTGCTTTGTTCCCTATATTTGCACTGGTGGCGAACTTTGATGCCCAGTGGATGTAATATGTGTAATAGATGTAATAGGCTAGCGTTAGTTGCTTGCTTATTTATTTCCTTATTGTCTTGTTTAGTTGTTTGCTTGTAGTCACTGCAGTTCTTTTTCCGCGTTTTTCTAGTGGCCACAATAACCTATTTTTGGTAACTAGGCCACAATAATCATGGCAACACATGGACTGTTGTAACCATGGGCCTCATGCGGGCCGTATGATCAATGGGCCTTCTACGGGCCGTAGGATCCATGGACTTTCTATGGGCCGTATGATCCATGGGCCTTCTATGGGCCGTAGGATCCATTGGTTTTCTACGGGCGTATTTTTGCCAAACATGGGCCGTACTATTCATGGACCATAACGGGCTGTTAATAGGCCGTATTTTATAATGCTATGAAAAAAGCCCAATGGGTTAACGGGCCACAAACGGGCCAAATGTAACCACGGGCTGAATTTGGCCTACAAACGGAACAGGCCAGTAACGATCGTAACTAACCGAATTCTAGAAATGAACCCAAGAATAAATGGGCCCTTAGAAGGCCGAAAGTTAACACGGGCTGGAAAACGGCCGACGGAATAATGGTCCGTTAATGCGTATAAAGCGATACACTGTTCATTATGGGCCAGTTTCATCTCGGGCCTTTAATGGGCCAAGAGTTACAAAGGGCCTCATATGGGTCGAAAGACATCATGGGCCATACATGGGTCAGAAGTTACAACGGGCTGGAATCATATTGGGCGGCCCAGATGAAGCTACTGGGCTTAATTCCGATAGGCCGTAATGGGCAAGGGAGTTTGCGGGCCGTAAATGGGCTATATACGAACATGCCATTAACAGGCTTTCCGTGGGCCGGCCCGTTACCTTTTGACCAAGTCAAACGGGCCGGCCTTTTCACCGGAATGGGCCTCTGTTGGGCCGTGCCACATGTCGACGTATCATAGGCGCCTCCTGTCCAATGAGTGGATGACATCTGTCCCAGCGGTGAGCCAACACGTGTTTCCTCTAGCCAATGAGAATTTTACACGTGGAAAATCCCCATTGGTCCGGGCTGTTAACGGGTTATCGGATCCAAAACCGGACCCGATAGCTTAACGGCGACCTGTTACGATGGATGCCACGTGTCGGTCACCCTTGACGAAAGCACTTCTATGACGCACGATTTATCGTCATGGAAGTGGACACTTCCGTGATGATAATTTTGGTAATGTCATGGAACACTTCTACGACAGCACAAGTATGACTATCTTGATTCTGTCATAAAATCGTCATGGATGTAGATGCATGACAGAAAACGTGACCTACTGTGACAAACACGTATCATCACGGAAGTGCATTTTTTTGTAGTGAATGTCTTGAATGTTACTGGGTGCGGATGAGGCTACCCGGGGTACACCCCCCGACAGGGAGCCTTTGTTCGAGGACGAGCTCCTCAACCAAGCCAGCGCGAAGTCGAAGCGCAAAAGCAAGTGGACGAAGGCATACACGCCGTCCAAGGACAAGCTCCTTTGTGAGTGTTGGAGGGACATTGGGCAAGACCCCAATGTCGTCGCCGAACGAAAGGCATCAACCTTTTGGATTCGTGTGCATCGCGAGTATCATGAATGCAAAGTTTGCGCCGTACCAAATGCAAAAGGCGTGGGTGGGTGTCCCTCTCGAAGTGATGAAGGGTGATACAACAAGAGTGTAACAAGTTTGTGCCACCCTTGAGACCATCAAGGCACGCCCCGTGAGCGGCATCGGCATGCAAGATATGGTATACATGTGCCCCTCTTTGTATCCGTTTCCGTTTTCGTTTATGCTTGCATGTCCATTTGCATGTCCAGTTGCCCATATGCTTGCATGCTACTCATTTGTAGGCATTCCAAGCTTTTGAGGCATTCAAGGCCCAACATGACGGCAAGTTCTTCCACCTCTCCCATTGTTGGATGGTCATCATGGGGGAGGAGAAGTTCAAGGCGCAATATGCCGCCCTCATGTCGCGTGGGGGGAAGGAAGCCATGGAGGAGGTTGGGGAGGGCGAAAAGTCATGGCCGCGGGGGAAGACCAACTCCAAGAAGGAGGACAAGCGCGATGCGGCATCGATTGCTTTGCTTGCAACCGTGGAGGGCATGATGAACAAGAAGGACACAAGGGAGGAGAAGCGCCGACAAGACAAGGAAGAGCAAATGAACGCCTTCATGGAGATCCAAAGGAGGAGGCTTGACCTCGAGGCGGAAAAGTAAGCCAAGATGCTCGAGATGGAAGCGGAGAAGCAAGCCAAGATTCTCGAGATCGAGGCCACCAATACAAAAAGCAAGGCAAAAGAAGTGGCGCTCGCTAGCATGACGACGGGGGTCGAGATCATGAAGGTGGACCTGAACACCGTGTCGCTGAGGAAGAGGCCATGGTTCGAGAAGATGCAGGCCGACATGCTCAAGTTCGACGACGAGTGATCCATGGCGGAGAGCACCATCCTTTTTTGTATGCCGGCAAGTGTGCTGGCATGACCACGGCCTGAGATGGCGTGGTCGAATTCCCGCCCCTTTTTCTGTGCTGGCATGTGTGCCGGCCGCTGGCAAGTGCGCCAACATGAACTATGTGGTGGGTTTTTTGTAGGCTGGCATGGCGCCGGCATGAACTTTGGGCGATGGCATGGCCACTGGCATGATCTATGGCCGCAGGCCTTTTAAAATTTATGCATGGACATGAAATGGGCCGCACGCGTTGGGCGCACGGTCGACCCAAATCAAAAAGAGGGCGGACGCCGAGTGGGCGACCGACCCAAACAGACAAAAAGCGGACAAAGCATGCGTTCGTTTGGATCGACGCGTTGGAGTTGCTCTAACCTTAGGCAAGTTCGGCAACATTGTATGTCAAAGTGTGGCACTCTTAGGCCTAGAACCAAACAACCCCAATTTGTCTTCGCCTCCATCCCTGCATTTTTTTGGAAAAGGAGGATGTACCCCCGGCCTCTGCATCTGGGTGATGCATGCAGCCATCTTATTAATTATTCACAAAGCCATCACAAGGTAATACATCAGTAAGCCTGAAACCACCATCTTGGCAACACATGTCGCTACTCCTATCCCCGTGATGAAGGGGTGTCGAATGTCCGAGCCTAATACCAAACAGACATCGCGTCAACACCTAACATCTAATGCCGAATGCCCCATCCAAGCCACATACCTGGTCTGGGTAACACACTGGTTCGGTGCACTTTCAGTGGGCACCACATGCGCATACTGCAAGGGCCGTCACCGCCGTCTTCCACCGATCCATCTTCAGAGCAAGTACAGATGCATCGACCTTGCTAGGCCAGCCGTCAACGCCGCCACGGCACCAAACAGGCCCACCGCCCTGCGCTTGTTCAACCATCCGCATCCGTCGTCGAGATCCAACTGCACCATGCCGCCAATACTCATCGTCATAGACGCGGTAGATACAACGCCGCTCCTCCTGCCAACTTTCACACCGTCGCCGCTGTTGGAGCTACGCGCAGCCCACCACCCATAGCATCTCTCGCCCGACCATCCGAGCCTCCCGACGCGCATGACGCCGACGCCGCCCAATCCAGACTGAATTTTGGACTTTCGTCCGGGAGGGGTTCAGATGTGGATAGGAGGGACCTCGGCTTTGCCTCCAGGGAGGGTAACAGCGTCGAGGGACGCCGCCGATGCTGGGCCGGACCAGCCGACCAAAGTTTCCTCCGGTCCCCAACCTATACCACCAAACCTCCTTCTGTTCCGGGTCCGACAGCGAGCCACGAACTGAGACCAGCAGAGATGCAAGTGCCATGGGGCTCAACCCACCAAGAAGGAGGATCAAGAAGAACAGCCGCCGTAGATCTCCAGGCGCCGGATCCAAAGATCCGACGAGGCCAGCGGCGTAGACCACCACCCTGCGCCGGCCGACATCATCCAAGCGCCAGATCCGGATGGATCTGGCCTAAACATGGCGGCGCCCGCGACCACCCGATCTGAAGACCACGCAGCCACCACCTCACCATGAACTCGCATCTAAGCCGCAGCCGTAGCACCGCGCCGCCGCCCAGATGCTCACCCGCCGCGCCGCCGGACCCCGGGCTAGCCCGACGCCTCTTCGTGATCTGGCCGTCCCGCGCCGCCCGAGACGCTCGAAGGGGGAGAAGCCCCGCCACTGCCCTACTAGCCAGGCTTTGCCTCGCGTCGCTGCGGACGGCGGCGAGGAGCGGAGGGGGGGCGGCCGGGGTCAAGAAACGGCGGCTAGCGTTTCTCCCCGGGTCGCCCACGGGGGCGACACGAGTAGGTCGAGGGGTTCCTCTCTTGAAAAGCTCGGGCGAATGCCTCACATGCCAGACAACAGTCCTTTTTTTGGAGGAGAATTTCACTTCCCTGGCCTCTCCACCAACTAGGGATGCATACGGCCATTTTAGTATGAGTACCAGATAAACATGGTCCTCAGAATTTTTTAAATGAGTATCAAGATATTTTTTGATGAGTGGTTCCACCACACACCAAACTTGATCCTCAATAAATGCGGGGAAACCCTTGTGCATCACCTGTCAATTTTAGGAATTAAACTCGGGTCGTTAGATTGCACAACCGCATGCCCAACCACTGAGCCAAGGCTCTCCATCCCTGCATGTCTACTATTCTCTTCTCCAAAAAGCTCATCGCTAAGTTGAATGCCATCAGTAGGAACTTTTGGTGGTGTGGTGTTAGAGATGAACCTACCTCTAAATCTTTATGTCTTAGAGCTTGGAGATACATCTCTGTTCCCAAAATGGAGGGAGGTCTGGGCATTCGTAATATCCAAGCTATCAACAGAAGCTTAATTCTCTTTGTTGTTTGGAGGCTCGCTGAAAATCCTGATTGTCATCTTGCCAAAGTTCTTAAATCTCTACTTACTAATAAACCACCGATTGCTTCTGGTCGTACGTGGCGGCAGTCTCGCAGAAAAGTCCCTAAGTTTTTTAGTATTCAACCCGCAGTCCTTTCTTAAGTGAGAAAACGTTTCGTTCAGCCATTTTGCAAATAAATCCTTACAGTTTACGGTATTCAACCCGCGGTCAGAAACCCACGCGAGAACGGGCTCTCCTATCTCTCCCTCGCCTCCCGATCCCAGCCGCCAGGAGGCGCCCCACCCCACGCGGCGGTCGATCCGGTGCCGCGCCGGCGAACCGGCCGGCGATCCGGAGGAGCTCGCGGCCAGGTTGGCAGCCGGGGGCCCCGGCGGACCAGGAGGAGGAGGAGGACGCGGGCCTGAGCGGACCGGGAGGAGGAGGAGGAGGAGGACGCGGGCCTGGGCGGACCGGGAGGAGGAGGAGGACGCGGGCCTGGGCGCCGTGCCAGTGGTCGTCGCGGTGCTGGCCGAGCCCGGCGCGTCACCGGCCGCGCTCGTCCATGCGGCGGCCGCGGCGGGGAGCTTTGCTTGCGGCATAGACGATGGCGCGTGGGCCGTGCTTGCTGCTGGCGCCGTGGGGCACCTTACGCGGCTCCCCGCCCACCCGCACGGCAAGGTCTGCTTCCTTCACTTGCTTGTTTCCTTCATTTCGTGTATGCCTGCTCGGTTTGGGGGCTCCAAAACTCTATCGGGTTGAAAATTGAACTATAGATGTAAAAGAGACAATGCTAACTTAATTTTTGTTTGGGAATTAGTCTGTACATTGGCCACAACCGGATCCACAGGGAAGAGGTGCTCGAGATGGAGGAGGACATCCAGATTGAGGTGGGAGGTCGATACCGATGCGGTCCTGGGAGGCGTGCACGAGATCGAAGGCGGGCAGCTCCGGAAGGCAGACGGTGGCATCGCCTCACTCTCTAAATTTACACTTATCTAGAATCCAATGCTTCATGACCATGGCAATATTGGCTTGACAAAAACGATATATAAAGTAGTATCTATCTTCTTTTCAGTTGTATGAATTTGGAACTGAATTCTAATGGCATACAGTTGTATGACGTGCTTTGATTATGCTCAAAACTGTTCATTCCAATACTTGATCAGAGTGCAGATTATATAGCAACAACCATGAACTACCATACAATCATCATATCACACATTCCACCTATGAGTATGAAGATCCGTGACAAGGTACATACTCAGCTGTTGCTTTCTATGATCTTACTTGATCAAGTACTTTATAAATCTCTGATGCCAAATGAGGTGTTATATTTTTAGGCAAGAGCAATCAGGAGGCCTTATATGCTTAGCTATCTCATCCATTGATGATCTCTTTCAAGGAATAGAAGGACTTCTTGTTCATTTAGAGAGGTAACAATAACATTCAGCACACTTTCCTGACTGAGTGAAACTGATGTTAGAGGTAGGATCTACATTTATACTTGGATGGTTGGATGCACAAACCTCTAACCGCATCAGTGAACTACAGTGTCATTTTTCTGGCCCTGTAAAATTCTAATTATGCATATCAATGCGGCATGTGCATGCTGTAATTTTATATTCAGTTCTAATTTGCTCGCTACCATGTTGGTCTTCTGAAGCCTTCATCTGTGCAGGATCAATCTTTTGATTTTGGTACTTAATAAACTAAATCTTGAGCATTGGAGGAGGTAGCCCCTGGACTGGTGAAGACGAAAATGGGGACACGAGGAGGTTCATGGTGGTTCCAGGCTCATCTCTTCGGTGAGCAGCAGTGTGCTACGTTGGACAGTTACCAAGGCTGGACGGAGGTGTGCCCGTGCAGCCGGACGGTGTCGTCCTGGTCGAGCAGATCGCCGTACCAAGGTTGCCTGCCGGACTCCAATTCCCTACCGCTGTCAAGCTCTAGATCAAGCTCCACATGGACCTGTCTATCCGTGCGATACTGCATTTCCCTGGTGGCCGTCTGTTCCGCTTGGCGTTTCCTCTGGATCTGAGAGGAGAAGGCCTCAAGGAGGGAGATGGGGAGGTTTATGGAACCATGGAAGTTTTCAGATGAGATTAGTTGAAAGAAAAGGGAAAGTTCCCATGCTGCCATGCGAGAGTCAGAGGTGGGTGAGTTCCCTGATCCCCGGCTGTAGCAACATTGGCCACCACTCTATTCGCATCTGTGCAGCCAAAATCAGATTTCATGTAGGTAACAAGCATACTTTCCTCTTTTCATCTGGTCTAGAAATATGGTGCGAATGCATGGCTATGCTTTTGATTTTTCCTCCTGTGCATTGACTTGATAAGTATAGAGCCTAATGAGCACTGATGACCAGCGATGCCATAACATCAGAATTTATATGCCATCTCGATGCTCATGGTTTCTTCAGCATATATAGTCTACTATGTAATTATCTGTGCAACCAAGTTAACTGTGTAAGAGCCATTAAATATATCTTTAGACTTGCACAGAAGTAATTCTTGTTAAACTGTTGTTTGGTGATTGTGTCTCTTGCAGCCAATTTCTAGAAGACCAAGTTAACTGTGTAAGAGCCATTAAATATATCTTTAGACTTGCACAGAAATAATTCTTGTTAAACTGTTGTTTGGTGATTGTGTCTCTTGCAGCCAATTTCTAGAAGATTCATTACATGAATAATCCAAGTTCCTTTTACTATTCTGGCTGCAGCAGACTATCCTGCCTTTTTGTAATTGTAGAATTACTAAGTTCATGTTGACTAAGGACCTATTCCGGATGCTTGCAAATTGTTAGAATTTCATCGCTCTTCATTTTCTCCAGCATTTGCTGTGTCCTGTAGGGTATAAACTACATGCACCTAGCAGTAGATTATTTCTTAAGATTAATCTATCCGTGTTGTGTGTGTGTGTGTGTGTGTGTGTATATATATATACATTGTTGGCATAAATTGGTGCACAATATTGTGGCTGACTTCTGGCAGAAAGTTTGGTCCTAAATCCGAAATTCGTTGGTGGACTTATAGCGATCAAATTATGTTTTTTGACTATAGTATATATAAATTATAAATAGCTAATCTGAGCTATTCATGGTTGGATAGGTTTCTATCAATCATTATTTTCTTCTCCGTCATAAAAATATTTCTCTTCTCAGTTATGTTGAGGTGAATGTAGCTGATGGTCACACTTTATCAATATAGGCGTATCAAGCAGATTGTGAAGAAAATGTACCTGAAGATGGTTCCTCAGTATGAGAATCCGATTAACATTGTCTTCAAGAATTAAGGCAAATTGTTTGTATGTCATTAACCCTCTCCTGTGAAGATTCAGAATCATAAAAGATAGTATTCAGGTACATGTGCGTCCGCTCGAACGCAATCACATTCCGGAACAGTGACTTTACCGACACGTGCAGTTATTGGCTGCATTCTATTAGACATACAGAGAGCCACACTGACAAATTTCTATTTAGAGGAAGAAGTAGGCACAAGTAGACTGGAAAAACACAAAACAGCGGGAGATGTCATGTTCAGCAGCGACAACACCATTGCTCTTCATGTTTTAAGTTAAACCTGTATTACTTCAGAATGATTAGTCAAAGATCGGTGATTGTTAGAGGCCTGAAGTTAATGTGAGAGGAAAGAGCATGAGTGGTCTTTTCAGTACAGTAAATTTTCCTTACTGGCATAGGTTGTCAAGGATTGTTCTATCCGTCTCAGAGAAATGTGTTCAAAGTGAATTCTTCTCAGGACTGAGACTTATTTTACAGTAATAACTTACATAAGCCCTTTGATTGATCGGTTCAATGGCTGCAATCTAGAAGCTTTATGAGATTTCCCAAGTATCATTATCTAAAAAAAGGTCATCATCTACTGAAGCCGTAAAAAATGTTCATGTTGTATAAGGTAAGAACATAGAGAATTGATAGTAACCAAACTAATTGCCTTGCTATTGATTACCACATACTCCCTCCGTCCAGTATTATATTATGGTTATGGGATGTGTTTCTATGCTACTTGGAGAAAAACACAAACTGATGATACCGAGTGCCTTGCTACTAATTAGATTATACTTTCGTCATTGAATGTGTTCCTGCCCCATACTGAATAAATAGAAACTTCAGATACAATGACCTCGGTACGTGAGCCAAATCGTTCTCTTTTGAATCTCCCCTTTAGATATAGTCCGCATTCCGCAAGATAAAGACTTCAGACACTTTCTTTTCTATAGCAACGCACACGCAATGATGGTGTTGGCCGGCCGCTGGCCTCGACTAACACAGCAAGGGAGGATGCCCTAGATCAGATGCTCATGCAGCTGGGCCTTGGCAAGGATGTTGGGCAGATGTGTAGTAGGAGGACATGGTCGCATTAGGTCTATCCGATTCCGAGGACCTTCTCGAGACAGACTGTCATGCCCTATCATCGTGGTGACAGTTAGGCTTCATTGCGGGGCTAGGATGGATCCCTGGTAAGGCAAAAAAAAAAGGTATCAATCAGGGGATGATTGTATTCCCGTTGCAACGCGCGGGCCATTTTTCTAGTCCAAATAATTTCCGGACACTTTCATTTGGAGAGCCAAACCAAATGTCCCCAAATCGGCCTTTTGACCGTTGTAATCAAAGTTTGCCCTATGCTCTACTCGAACTCCTCCGGTCGACCTGTTAAGCGCAACATTTCAATTCCGGGGTGTCCCATATGGAGCACTATCTATGACCACCTTGTTATTCAGCCTGCCATATACTTACCCGGCCTATGTTAAAAGATCTCTAGTTACCTAATAAAAGAGCTTGGAATGAAAATTTAGTTTCTACTCTTTTTGATCAGCAAGCTACCTCTATTATTATTCAATTGCCGATTATTCAAACTCAAGGAAAGGGTGTGTTTGGAAGCATTCCCAACCTAGCATTGGTTGTTCTTCTCTCATACATGCTCAGTGTAGACATGCTGAGTACATGCATTTGTTGTTGTTTCGTAGCGGTGTATGTGCTGAGACATGCTAAGTTGAGACTCTGTTTCGCAGCTTGCATCTGTTTAGACATGTCGGTCGGCACTGAAGCAATCGGTATTTTCAAATAAGTGAACAAAACATTTCAAAAATGTGATCAATTTTTTGAAACATGAAAAAAAAAATTTAAAAGCTAAACAAATTTGAAATTTTGATATCTTAAAAAATTTAAACAAAATTTGAAATCTTTAATTATTTTGAAAAATCAATTAAAAACGGATTTTTCGAAAATTGTAACAAAATTTAAAATTCTGAACCTTTTTTGAAAATCTTAACAAATTTTGAAAATTTGGACATTTTTCGAAAAAATAACAAAATTTTCAAATCTGGTCATTTTTTAAAATTTGAACAATTTTTGGTATTCTCAATATTTTTTGAAAATTAATTTATTTTTTACACTGAACATTTTTCAAACACTTTGTCGCTCGCTTTGCTCATGCATGCTGATCAGTGAACGGTTGTCGGGGTGTTCTCTCTTCGTGCATGCTAAGTGGCTATTTGTGCTGAGCTCGTGCATTCTGAGGAGGCCCCGTGCACGCTACCGAACACCCAAAAGTGGGTCGGGGAGGGAACTCTTGAGCTCATGCACCCTCCATGCACTCTACCAAACACACCCTAATAGACTCCTTAAAGACGCGTAAACTGTAAAATCCGACGACTATACGGGTTTGACCCATTTTTTGGGCCAGACCAGAGCCCGTATAGTCGCCCGGCCCGTAAATGTTTTTACAGTGGCCCGGAAACCCCCCTCGCGCAGTATAACTATGGTTTTGCGGTGAGTATACGGGGCCAAACCCTATCTCCGTGCCGCCGCAATCCCCCCTCCCCCTCGATTTATTGCCACCAGGGATTCCAATCCGCCGCCGCAGTCCGCCATGTGGCGCGGGAGGTGGAGCTCGGGCCGCCGCACTGGTGGTCGCAACAACCCTGAGCGGCAACGGTGCGTCCAAGCCGACGGTCGAGGAAGCAAGCCGCCTAGAAGTATAAGAACCGCGACCTAGAGCCGCCGCCGTCGCTCCTCCGCCGCGAGACGGAGGAGTACAACCGCAGGCAGGCACGACTGTCCTTCGGCGCGGGCAGCTCCTTCGCCGCGAGCAGCTCCTCCGGGGGTTCCAGCTCCCGTACGCCTCGCACGCAGGTGTAAAGGGAGCCGGCGGAGCTCCCGCCACTCCGCGCGGTGAAGAGGGAGCTCTAGGCAGAGCCAGAGCGGCGAGGTGGTGGCGTCGTCGAGCCATAGGATTTCCTGCCCCCGGTGGAGGCGGGTGCCATGGAGGCCGCCATCCTCGCGTTGTGCGCGGGAGGAGGAGGAGGAGGTGTGGCGCTGCGAAGCTGAAGCGCAGGACGCCATGTACGTTGACCTCACCTCCGACACTGACGACGAGTGATCACTGCCGCCGCCGCACCCGCAGGGCTCACCGGTGAGCCCCATTTCGGCAAGTTTAGGGTTAGGGTAGGCCGACGCACTTTCTGCCGCCGATGAACTATATGTATGTATGAATGATCATCTCCATTATTAAACCCATTAAGCGCCGCGTGAAGGGCGGCCAACCAGCTATGCCGCGCAAGCTGGTTAGCTGCGGTGAAAAAGTTTTTGTGATATTATTTTTAGATGGATGTGAGGAATTTTTAAAATTAATTTTCCTTTTTAGATGGAGGCGATGGCCCCACACATTTTTTAAAAATGGAGTGGCTACGCAAAGTGGCGCCCGCTGGTAGGCTGCGTTGATGATTTATTTTTTCTTTTAAATGGAGGGCTACGCAAAGTGGCGCTCGCTCGTAGGCTGCGCTGATGATTTTTTTCTTTTCTTTTTTACTTCTTTTTCTAGATGGAGGTGAGGATTTTTTTAAACGTTTTTCTACATGGAGGCGAGGACTTCGTTTATCTTTTAAGTAAAAACGTGCGCACAACTTCCTCTGAAGCGGCGGCACAGGGTGGCGCCCCAACCACTAGTATATATGTATGAATGATCATCTCTATTGTTTCTCATTCATTTCTTGTGCGAAACATTCTTTTAATATTTTACAGTTTCATATAAGGTTTCTGCTCGGCTGCAGTCAAATTCGCCCCTTATAAGAGAGCAAACACGAATTGTAAACGCACTATAAGGGTCTGCGATATAAAGGGTCTGCTAGAGATGCTCTTATAAACTTTGTAATCAAAATCTGATTGACGAAGGAGCACCGCAGCCAAGACACGCTTCTCCCCTAGTTACTTCTCTGCTTACTCAGGTTTGGAATGATAAAGATATTGCACCTAGGATAAAAACTTTCGCTTGGAGGCTGCTACGGAGAGTTCTCCCCAAAGGTAGTAGAGCAGGTAGGTATAACACTCCTATAAGCAATTCTTCTCAACTTATGGTGCTGAGGAAGATGATATTCATTTGTTTTTCTCTTGTCCCTTTGCTAAAATTATATGGTTCTCTAGTCCTTGGTTTTCAGGTCAGAATTATTGTTCAACATTACAGGATGGTATCAGAAATTATCTAGACAATACTGACTTCAGGTCATCCCAAGGTTTCCACATGCTTCTTAATGACCTTTCTTTGGTGTCTTTGGAAAATCAAGAATGATATGCATTTTGAGAGGAAACATGGGCACCCCTCGTAGGTTCTCTTTGCTACTAATGCTCTTATACAGGGACAAAAGCTAGAAGAATAGGTCAACGAAGACATTAATCGTCAAGAAAATAATGAACAACAGATTAACTCATCGCCACTCAGGGTGCCTCTCACTGGAAGCACCATCAAAACTGGTTTGAATATTGCAGGTTTCAAGATCTTCACGGATGGAAGAACAAATCTCTTCAGCCTTCTACAGGGATTGGTATATACATATGAAATGAACAGGAGGGGCACAAATTAAATTTCATGATCATGGCTTGCCGTGATGCGGTCAACTCCCGTCTTCATGCTGAAACCAAAGGCCTCCTACTTGCTTCCCGTGTAGCTTCAGTTCTCCATCTTCAACAGGCAACACTTCTATCGGATAATCAAATTCTTGCCAAAGCTCCCACTTTAGGGGATATTTTTTCAAATCTAGGCCATGGGAAATCACGTCGGATGTTGCCGATCTCTTAAATATATACAAAGCACTCTCTCTAAAGATCTATCATATCAAGAGAGATTTTAATGGGATTGCTCACATCTGTGCAAAAGATGCTCTTAAGAATCTTTCCACGGTCTTCCCCTCATCTTATTGTACGAATTCCTCTCATGGGGGTATGCAATACCCAATGTTGCTCGCCCTAAGCAACTTTCTAGCTGATGGATTCAGAATCCTTGATGTAAGATGTGTTTAAAGTTTAATATATGGCGCCCCGAGGCGCCTTTCAAGTTAAAAAAAACTGTAGTTTGTGGTAGTTTTGTGCAATTTACCTGTAACCTCGGTTGTTGTTATTGTGTGCAATTTATTCGTAGAGATATTAAGAGATAATACTTACCTATCCACGGTACTATATAACTTTTTCTAGTAGAGAAGTTTTGTTTAAATAAAATAAAAAATTGAGGATAAATGAAACAACAGTCGAAAGCGAAGGGAAGGAAGTCGTGGGCTGAGCCGGAGGTCACTTTTCCCGATCCATCCCGAAGGGTTTTTTCCCTCTCTCGCCCCATCATCGAACCCACAGCCTTTCCTTCATGTTCGTGCTTTAAGTCAGTTCGTACTTTTCAGTATATAAGAGAATGACTGAACTCGCGTTGAAAGCTACTAAACAACAGTTGACAGAGACTCATAAGAGGGAGAGCGGTAGCAAAAATGAGATCTTTCATCTAGACAGAAGAGAGATCCTTTCCTTCCTTTCTATAGGAAATGACCGATGTTGCTAAGTCACCTTCCGCTGCTCTTGCGCTGAAGCCAGGATGTATTCGATTTATCGGATTTCGAGCTAGCTGCCCTTTTCTTGCTCCTTGCCACTAGCGCAACCCTTTTCTTTTTCTTAGCTAGCGTAGCGGTACCAATAGGTATAATCCCCCCAGAACTACGTTTTCTTTCAAGCCTTTCAACCAATCAATGCGACCTCGTAGGGCAGCTTTTGCTAAAACTTGCCCCTGCAAAATAAGTTTGAACCCGAGTGAGTACGGACCATACGCTCATCTTTCTTCTCAATCTACACCTCGTTCCGCGAGAGACCTATCCTCGTTTCGAAATAAAGGACCGTAGTGAGGATCGGTCCCGGATAAGCGAGTCGGAAATGAATAAGTATGTCTCTTTTGTTAGCAAAATATGAAACAAGTTAATGAGATATAGGCAGTGGCGGATCTAGGCCCCAGGCCCGGGGCGTGAGGCCCATTTCCTTTGTAGATTGTAGACAAATACTGTAGCAATTGCTACAGTATACAAAGGGGGCCTGGGGCGCTGGGCTAGGCTATATCCGCCCCTGGATATAGGAAGAATGTTTAAATGCATGAACATATATCACAATAAGTATACCAAACTCTTTTTCACATGTAACATGTTTATCCAAAAAAACTAATAAGAATAATTTATTTTACATGCCTGGACATTTTTCGTAAACCGTGGAACCTATTAAAATAAAGATTTTATCTAAGAATTATGTCTAAGATGGTTTGGGCATATTCAGCGCAAGCCTCCAAAAGCTACAGTGCATAGCAGACTACTAAACCGTGCTGGTAATGTCAAGAGAGATTGGGGTGGACCGAACTTGACATGGAACGAGTCCGTAAAGAGACACTAGAAGGACTGGAGTATCACCAAAGAACTAGCCATGGACTGGGGTGCGTGGAAGGTTACTATCCATTTGTCAGAACCATGAGTTGGTTGTGTGATCTTATGGGTTTCAGGTTTTCAGCTCTAGTCTACCCTAATTTATTTGGGACTAACGGTTTTGTAGCTGTTGGCAAGAAAAACTTAGAAGATGTTTCCACATTTTATTTGACTTCATATCTTGAAAACTGACAATTATGTTTGAGAAGGCTATTGTACATTTTAGGAGGAGTATTCTTCCCATGTCATTTTTATATCGAGGGCTAGTCCATGGTGATTTCTTTAACACAATACAATCGAAGTCGCTCACATACACGAGCATACACTCACCCTATGAATACACGCACGCACACCCTATCCCTATAAGCACCTCTTAAAGACTGAGCCGGCATAGCATCTTGAGATTTTACAGGGTCACCAAAGACGCCTCGCAATCGACGGGAACTTCTCCTCCCACTGAATGAATATCGATACCTCTATCCTCCTAACCATCCAACCATAGGTTGGCTCACGCTAGTTCACGGTGATTGGTTGTGCTAGATGTCAGAGAAGACAGCTATCAAGGACAGTCTTGAACTGGCCTCTTTTTTTCTTCTTTTTTACGCACACCGATTTTGCCTACTATTAATTTTTGGCTTTACTTAATAATTATTAATATATTATTGCCGGCATAAGTGAATAGACAGGTCTGCAACTTTCCTACTTTTGTAAAAATATAAACTATCTAATTTTGTCATTAAACTACATTAAAAAAATCATATTTATTACTTATTTTACGAAAGTATTGAATGCACAACAGTTTCTACTTTTGGGCTTATTTACGTCCGTTTGGATGGGCCTAGGGGGGGGCGCCCTATATATCGCGTTGAGGCACATGGTACGAACCATCGCTGAAGGGCTGCGTGTTGGCCCGGCACATGCGCGCGGGAACAAATGCGCCAAAAGTGTTTTCACTTTTTTTTTTTGCTTTCTATTTTTACTTTTGTTTATACTTGCACATATTCTAAATAAATATATTAAAAAATAACTCTACATAAAACATTTGAACAATGTTGACCAACCATTTGAAAAATGTTAAATATGTATAGAGAAAATATTTATCACGTATACAAAAAAGTATATAAATGAAAATTTTGATCATGCACTCCAAAAATATTATTACATGTTGAACAAGTTTTTGAAAAATGATAATCAAGCATTTGAGAAATGTTAAATGTGTATATAGAAAATGTTGGTCATGTATTAAAAAATCATAAAGAAAGTTTAATCATGTATATAAATATGTTAATCCAGCATAAAAAATGTTGAACAAGTATTTGAAAAATGTTAATCAAGCATTTTTTTTAAGTGTTTGTAGAAAAAATGTTGAGCATGTATTAAAAAAATGTTAATCTTGTATTTGGGGTTTTTTTTAGTCAAGCATTTGAAAATGTTAAAATCTGTCCAGAAAAATGATGACTGTGTATTAAAAATTTTATTTTTTTATTTAAACAAAATTTAGTCATATTCGTACGCGAGAGCGAAGTTCCTTCAGCGAGAGCAGGCTATCATCTCGCTTAAAGCGAAAAATAGCTCTCGTGTGGGCTAGGCGCATGGTGGTAGAGAGAAAGGTAATGTGCCCAACACCTAAATTTTGGCCCATTAATATATTTTTAATATATGCTCTTGTTGTTCACGTTTGTCAGCTGGCGAACATAATGTCATCTCCGTCCAATAAAATCTTGGACCGCAACATGGCAGGCAGAAGTGATACTTTATTTACCTGAACAACCAAACTATTGGTAGCGATCCGTCACTCAAGAAACCGGGGGGCTGTTTGGTTCGTTCCGTCGCTTGCCTTGCTAAATCGTGGGCACAGTTGGTGTGCCAAAAAATAGGCGGACTATTCCGGCGCCCGCGTTTTCGCTAACGATTTGGCGCAAAACAAGCTGGAGGGAGGTGAGGCGGACTGGTGTACCAATATTTTGGAGCCGATCCAAACGCCCCTCGAAGTCTGGTCAACGACCCATATTTTGGCAGGGCAGCTCAAGGCTCCAAACCAAATAGCCTCTGGATGTTCTTAGAAACATTTACTTCCAAATAATTTCCCAACCCCCCAACCCAACATAGCACTACTATATTACCCCTCGTCATCTTTCCGATCCTCTAAAAATAAGAATAGTTGTTTAGCGCAGCGCAGGGAACTAAGATAATAGCATATAACACAACTGTTACTTCTGGATGCTTTTGTATGACATTAGGAAGATATGTTTTCCACACGAAAGGGAAATGTTTTGAACTTTTGACACACAAGCAAGTCTATTTTTCTTTACACAGTGTATTCCTCCACATTCTAAATTTTAGCAAAAAATATCCCAGAACTCCTGGGGAATCATCTAGTCAAGAGTAAGACACAAATCGTGCGATGGAGGGGCTTCTGCCGTGGAGAAAGAGAAGAAAGAAGGGCCCCGCCGTTGCGAACAGTCACGAAAGGTTCGGTGGCGGTCGCTTGCCGGCCTGCTACCGCTGACGCGCCGGTGGTGACCACTGCGGCCCGGCGCGTTGCTCCCTTGCGGCACCCCGGATGTGAAAGCAGCGACATCCTTAATTTGCAGCCGGATGCTGTTCAAAAAGTTTTTGGTAGCCGGACAAGAATCATCAGTGGCTCAGTGCGTCTTGTTTTCTGTTCAGTTTCAGTCCTTTGTTTTTTGTTCCGAATAGAAGAAAAACTCTGGGATACCCCGCAAAAAAAAAAACTCTGGGATGTTATCTCTCAACTTAAGAGATGATTAGGCTTGGCTTCGAGAAAACAAGCTACATTGTTGTTTGCTTACTGCAATGCATGTAAAGACTAGATGTTCAACAATCATAAGCGAACGATGCGCACCACGGACAATCGATAGGTTCAATTTCACGACCATAAACTAAGCAATCACGGGAGACTTGATAACTTGACACCGACACTACAACGTGAATGCCCGGGCGGGCAGATCTCCTAGCTGTTCTTCATCTCCTCCAGCGGCGGGGGCGTTGATTGGCCCTGTCGACGGTGATGGTGCGGCCGCCGAGCTCCTGGCCGTTCATGCCGTGGATGGCGTTGCTCAACGACTCCTCGTCGTCGAACCAGACGAAGCCGAAGCCGCGGGATCTGCCCGTCTCCCGGTCGGTGACGATCTGATAAATTATCTTAACACGTTCAGTACGATCGTGTTAGGCAGATGCAAATTTCACCAAATAATTACAACAAACAACTAACAAGCAAAATCAATGCGGCCAGGCTGAATCTAATCTGAACCCTAGGAAACAACGAGGAAAACTGTACAGATCCATCCAGCAGGCAACAAAAGCATCACAGTCTAGCACCCTCGAGCATATACATCAACCAAAAGTCTGAAACCCACTCACGTCGGCGTTGAGCGGGCGGTAGTCGAAGAAGTCCTTGAGCGAGCGCTCATCGGTGCCCCAGGGGAGGTTGCCAACATAGGCGCGGTACTCAACCGCAGAGCGGTTTTCGTCGGAGTCCCACCACGGCGCCGACATCGCACTATCGATAAACCCTAGCCGTGATACGACAGAGTAACGGAGGGTTTCCTTTTGCAAGAGGACGAATAATAGCGTGATGCGTTTGATTGTTGTACTACTGAACCTCCAGGACGAATATATATAGAGAGCCTTCTAGATCAGGATACGGTGGGCAGCGGACAGCCCGCACTTGATTATGCGGGTGTTCGTGCGGCGGTTTAACGCCCGCGTAGTTAATCGCGGTTTAATGCGGCAGCCCGTACGTATATGCCGGGTTCGGCTTCTCTCTTTTCTTTACCGGTAATATGTCTCTCATTTATATCTCAGCCACATAATAAGGACGAACATGATAAAACTGAAAAGAACAAAACATCTCCAAACTTGACACAAACGCATGTTATCTGTCTTCGGCACCACCGCAACAGCCATCTAAGAAAAAAAGGAAGGATCACCTCCTCACCGAGCTCGACGCGGCTACATCGCTGAACGCTAATATGCAGCTTTGTGGACCTCTAAGATGACTCACTAAAGGTGAAGCCATTGTCGTTGAACGAATCAGACTGGAGCAACACCCCGCACAGGTCTCTACGTTTATTTTTAGTTTGCAGGAGAAAGTGCGTCCGAACCATTTTGCGGACCGATACAAGACCGTGATGGATGGCACAAAACATCTGGACACCGCGGTTCAAACATATGCGAACGGTTTTACGTCCATGTTAAAGATGCCCCACTCCCAACAAGTCGTCCGGAAAGCCTTTCACAACCGGCGCCACACTAGAACTAGTAGAAGGCTCTTGTTCACCTTCATCGATTGTTTCAGTATCACTGCTCAAACTCATTATCATCGCATCAACTCCCACCGTCTGGCTTTATTAGGCCCCTTTATATTTTGTGCCTGATTTTTTTAATTGTGTACAACTCTTTTTCACAGCAATGGCGGCCGCAGTTCCTATGCGCTGCTCTTCGTGGCAGGTTGCCGCTGAAACACACGCGCAGCGAGTTAGCGACCCATAATGGGCTGAACCCTTTTGGTTTCGCTTTCCTGAATTGGGTTTTTCTTGTTGTTTCTTTACTGATTTCCGTTCTACGCAAGAAAAAAACTGGCATCTGGGATAAGACCCACCTTAACATGCAACCATGCATCATAAAGACCCACCACCACATGCGATCATGCATGGAAAAATAATTATCATTCTTTTGTTCAACTTATATTCAATAAATATTTTATCAAATATAATAAGTCATATGTATTTTTAATTTTGGTTCATGTGCTGTTAATCTAAAATTTTATACTCCAAAGAATCAAATCTCATTGCAATATATTGCAACCAATTCCCGCAGCAACGCGCGGGGCATCATCTAGTATCTAAAAGTGTTCGTGATATTATAAAAGACATTCTAAATTTTAAATAATGTTCTTGTGTTCCAATTTTGGTTGAGAATTTAACAAATGTCCTCATTTAAAAAAACACAAATGTTCATGTTTAAAAAATCATTTCAAAATTTACAAAAAATATTCCTATTTTGAAAAAGTGTTCACAAATTCAAAAATGTTCTTGTTTAAAAACCTGGTTTCCTTTTTTGGGAATTAATAGAAACTTTTTCAAAATTTGGTCACGAGTTCAAAATATGTTTGTGTTTTAAAAAAAATCTGGTTTTCATTTTTTGAGAAAATTTCAGAAAATATTCCAGTTTTCAAATTTTGTTCACAAGTTCAAAAAATGTTCACATTTTCAAAAATCTTTGAGAGTTTCAAGAAAACTAAAATTTATAATTTACAAAAAAAAATCTCAATTCAAAAAATGCCTGCGTCTTCAAAAATATGTTCACGTTTCACATAATGCTCACAATTTCGACAAATGTTCTGTATTTCAAAATTTATTCGCGATTCAAGAACCATTCGTTTCTAAATGGTAGAAATAAAACAAGCGACCAAAAATTAGGTGCTATAATAATTGGGTTGCTACAGTGCTTTTCCCGATCGCTACAGCGTCTGAACCGAGCCGCTACAGTATGCTGGAACCTGGGACCAAATCTCGTTGTAATGCTGGCCCTCTTCGAAGGATTAGGATCGCAATAGCTTCCAGGCCTCATAGGGGGGCGCAACCTGTGAGTTTTCCTTTGTTTTGTTGTTTATTCAAAACATTTTATCTCTTGAACCGTGTGTCCAAATCCCGAATCCTTTTCACCACTGGATTTCTCGCATCGAGATCTTTGAAACTAGATCCCAATTTAATAGTTTTCGAAGAACCTTTTTCATGGAAAAAACGGAATAATTAACAAATGATTAAAAAGGCAATCAAAATCTGGATAACAAAAAAAGAAGAAGAAAAAACTAGGAGTTGAAAGCACGAGTTCTTTTTCTTTTCAAATTTCCCTGTTTTGAGAACCATTGTTGTGCTTCTCACAAAAGTAAATATGTGCCTACACGAGAAGCAAATATATGCTTCTTGTTGAAGCATGGTTTTTTTTCGAGTAGCATAGTTGTGCCTCTCACGAAAGCAAATTTGTGGCCTTCACGAGAATCAAATATGTGCTTTTCGTGGAAGTATATTTTTCCCTTTCCAAGTGATGCTTCTCGCGGAAGCAAATCTGTGCTTCTCATGAAAGTATAAAATTTATTTCTCTTTTCAAGAAGCACAACTGTGCTTCTCGCGAAAGCAAATATTTGTCTTCATGAGAAGCAAATATGTGCTTCTAATAGAAGCACAATTTTTTTTCCCATTTTCAAGAACCACGGTTGTGCTTCCCGCGGAAGCAAATCTGTGCCTCCATGAGAAGCAGCAAAAAAATATTCATAATTTTTTTTCTCCAAACCTAAGAAAAAAGGGCGAAACCAAAAAACCAAAAAAAAAACTAAAAATATATAAACCCCAAAAACGCATAATTGTTTTTGAAAAAAAAAATCCAAAGAGAACGTCACAGCTAAAAGCACCACCTGGCGTGCTCTCAATACATCAAAAGTGACCTCTGAAGGTCCCATGCAAGGGGTAATCTCCAGTTAGTTGCTCCCCCTATATGGCGCCTTTAGCGTTGGATCTCCTATATGGTGCTCACGCGAAGACTCCATGGGCCTGGCCCAACAAAGGTTGGTGGCTCGGGACGCAGTACTCCTACGTTCGCTCGGGATCATGTCACTCGAGACGCAGTACTCGTGTGTTCGCTCATCCGTTGACTGTTTTGACTATTGAAAAAAATGAAACTGAAAAAATCATAAAAAGTAAATAAATATATAAAATTTAAAAGAATGTGGATTCACAAAAAGGTCATAGACTTGCCAAAAAGTCCATGAATATGAAAAAGCTTAAAATTTCTAAAAGGTTCATGAATATGGAAAAGTTCATGGATTTTGAAAACTAATGACGGATTTGCAAATTTTTCATCAATTTTGAAAAAACAAATCATGGATTTTGGAGAGAAAAATGCGAATTTGGTAAAAGTTCACCAATTTTGTAAAAAGTTCATGAATTTGAAAAGAGTTCATGACTTTAAAAAAATCATGAAACTTGAAAAGGTTCACAGAGTTTGGAAAAAAGTTCGCAAATTTTAAAACAAGACGAGCTAAAATTTCATGCATTTTAAGAGTTCATGAATTTGAAAAATATAAAAGTTCATGAAAATTAAAACTAAAAAGAAAAATAAATAGAAAAAATGAACAAAACCCAGCGCAAAAAACGTAAAGAAGAATAACACAAAAATCAGTTACAAAAAACACCAGAAGAAAACTTACTACAGCTACAGTCCTAAATGAGCCGTCCTGCTCATTCGGAGTATGCATGCCGGTTAGTGAATTACACTATCATCAGTTGTTTCCTAAGGCGCGGAACATGAAAATTGCCCTGAAAATTAAAGTTTTTTTATGGCTAATGATCAAAGAAAGGATCCTTACCAAAGACAATCTAAGCAAAAAAGGTTGGATAGGCACAAAAAATTATGAGTTTCTGGGTGCCGATGAAAGCGTTGGCCATTTACCTTTGTGCGTGTTCGTTTGCTTGTTTCCATTCTAAAGTCCCCTTCTACTCCCGAGCTCATTTGAGCTCGGGATGAACAACAAATTAAAAAAAACATTTGAAAAATTCTGAAATTTTTTGGTTGGAAACTTTGACAAATGTTCTCAGGGCTTATAAATTTTCATCCCAAAATAACATCCGTGAATGTCATCGCAAAAACAAAAACACTCCAAAATGCTTTCGAAAATAGCATTCTTGGAGTATTAATTTTTTACCATAACTTCCATGAATGTTATTTTGGGATGAAACATTCCAAGAGCTGGGAACATTTGTCAATGTTTACACCCAAAAAAATTCAGAATTTTTTATTTTTCTACTTTTTTTTTATTTTACTGTTCATTAGGTAGCATATGAGCTCGAGTTGAGAATAGATGTGTTCCTTTCCTTTGGACTAAAGCGGGGAGTGCTTTGGGTAATTCCAAAACACCTTTGACTTTTGTCGACCTTTGCCGGAATTGAATTCCAACCTATACCGGTAAAGATCGTACAGTTATTTCAGCTGGAGTTTGTGCTTTACTTTGGACTATCTGGAAGACAAGGAAGAAATTTTATTATCAAAGTATTCTACCCCAAGGATCCTACTGATGTCATTTTTAATTTATGCTCTTTGCTGGATTACCGCAGAAAAAGGAGTACACGCATTCTTAGGAAGGTGACTTTGAGGTTGGCCCGCGTGGCGCGTGGTGTTTTTTGTTGTTGTTGATGATGGCTTACCAAGCTGACCACTTGGACGCGTGATGTTATAGGCGTGTTCATGGTTAGGGACCAAATTGTGAGGACTCTGCTGATCAGTCCTGCTGCTGACGCATCTTCTGCTACATAACATTAAAGCTCATCAAAATTATCAAAAAGAATTGATGTGCCTGTGATATTCAGAGTTATGGTTAGCTTTTGGTGTTCCTTCTTTCAGTCTATCGCTCTAGCATCCAGTAGGTATAATTTAGATATCTAAGGATGTATGTTTGTTTTTTCTGAGGGGTAAGGATGTAGGTTTTTTGTCTAACAGAAAGTCAGGTGAGCTTTTGATTTCTAGGACGTGTTTGGTTGCCTGCATTAGGCCCAGCCTCGTTTGCGCGGGAAAGATTGAGCCTGTTTGGTTGATTGCATTTACTGTTGGGTCTGCACAGCACGAAATTTAATACACACTTGGGTCTGGCTCGCTGGAAACGCTCAGATCAACAATTTCTAGCGAGCCAGGCTGAAGCGAGCGCACACGGTGGGCTACTTGCACGATGGGAGATGGGAGGGATACGAGCTGGTATGCAGCTTGTGCGTGCTTATCTTCTCCTACCTCCAGTAACCTTCTCTTTAATTCAGTTCTTCCTAGCCCCTTCCGATCTACACAACGGTGTTTCGATTCGAGGTAAGCTCTACACGAAAAAGATGCACCTCGATGTTGCGGTTCCATTTAGGCGATCGGTTCGTAGTTTCGTCGGCGTAAGTTCTTAATTTTGTCTTCCCGTTTGAAGCTATTCTGGATGAATTTTGTCAGATTCGTCGTGCATGATCAATCGTTTGAAATTTCCTTTGACCAGCAGCCTAATCTCGCAGTTCCGCACAACATTCTGTTGTAAATTTTTGGTTTTGACGATCGTGGCTTCATCTCTCATTGAACAGCAGTCTACCGCACTGCCGCCGCCATGCCGAGCTCCTCTGTCCTCCGCTCGGAGCCCTCCTATTCGTCCCTCTCGACGACGACGCCCTTCCCCTTGATCTCCTTGCCCACGTCCTACTACACTAGAGTCGTTTCCGGTGTCACTCATCTCGGCCTACTCTCTGTCGTCCTCCTACTGCACTAACACTGCACTGTCGTCCCACTGCATTCTCCTCCTCTGCGACTGTCTTTGCGCGAGCACCGCAACTAGTTCGCCGACGGTGTCGCTCGCCGTGCCGCCGACGGGGTCGCTCGTCCACGACTCCATGCTCGTCATGTCGGACACGGCGCCACGGCCACTATCCAACGCAGTCGCCATTGTCCGGCGCACACTGCATTTTTTCTCCCCCTCTCTCTGCTAGCTCTTAACCCTGTGTGCTAAGTGCAAGTGCTAGCTCTTAATCATACCTCATGCGTGCAACTAAACACCGTGTTCATGTGCCGCTTGGGCCAATCCAAGCAACCAAACAAAGTGCATTTCCGTATACCTAATGCAGGGACCCTATATGCAGGCAACCAAACAACTTGCAGATGACGTATTTGGGGCTATTTTTGCTCAACTAGACTGGGTTGAGATGTGTATGCAATGCAGCTACTGTTCACTACGGCAACCAAACACGCCCCTAGCGAATCTCACCGTTTGGCTTTGGCGGCGGTGTTCATCGTGGAGCAGCGGATGATGTCTGGCTTGGGAACATGCAACTCTATCACGTCAACATAGGCTTTCACTTTTTCTACCACTTCTCCAGGATGTAAAGAATAGTTAGTATGATGTTACTACATGTTGGATATTTCAGTATTCTCTTCAACACGCGGCTATTTGATGCTGATGGTCAACTACTTTGCCTCCAATGCTTCATTCGTTGACAAATTTCGTCGGCGCTTTCCAATACGAAAAATGTCTTTAATCGTCTCTGTCATGGCGTCCGGTCCTTTAATGACTACTTCTTCTTGAAAAAGGTTACTGTAGAAAGGATTGGATTCTTTGGTTACCAGAAGTGCACGGCCGCATTGCGGATGCTTGCATACGACAAGGCCACTCATCTGAGCCACTTGGTCAGAAAAGCTCTCACTTTGTCCAAAGACAAGAAGAAGTTACGAAGGATGTTGACAGGGCATTTGGAATTCTCCAGGTCATTTTGCAGTTGTTCATGGACCTGCTAAACAATAGGTCAGGAGACCTTGTGGGAGGTGATGATATGTTGTGTCATCATGCACAACATGATCGTGGATGATAAAGTGTGAGGATGCTGCCACAACACTTCAATTTGAGAACATGGATGATCCTATCGAACTTTCAGAGCAGAATCCGACCACGTTTGATGAGTTTGCTCAAATGCATCAACAAATTCGGCATTGAGCAACTCATGAGCAATTGAGGAAAGATTTGTGTGGTTGAAGGAGACAACTAATACATATGTGCTAGTTGAATTCAAGTTCGAACTACTTTAATTTGAAAACTTTGTTGGATTATAATATTTAAATTAGAACTATTACCGCATTTGAACATTTTTGATAAACTACGGTTCGATATGCGGTTATTTGAGATTGCGGGCTTTAAAAACAGAGAAAGATGTTTGCGGCTAGCTTTGGATGACCGACTCACTTCCGCACCAGTGTTTGTGAACTGATTTCATTGGTCCGCCAACAGATGCGATATCCGATTTAAGAGTCAGCGTTGGAAACGCTTTAACTTATATGGTTGCTAGCCGCAACTAACTCTGCCCATGTTGTATGATTACCACACTTCCTGGCATGGCAATTAGTAAACCATTACGTGGTCATGAAAGAAATACTAAAAAGGCAAAATCTATCAAATTTTATTAATCATGTAAAATCAGACAAAATATTGTAAATTTCTTGTAGTTTTTTTCAGAGCTACGGCATGGATCCGTATGTGGTTGTTACTCACTTCTATGGACTCCAGGAAGCATTTGGTTACTGAGTGTAACCAATGGAAGATGGTAGCATGTGTTATCTTCAACCGATTTAGATGTCGGTCTCATAATAGAATAGGTGCTTAGTCACTTTATCCTATTTTCCAGCCGGTTGTGGCTATGATTTTACTTTATTTTCATTTTTCTCTTTGCTCCGTTGCGAGCTGTACTTGGATATCAGACCTTGTTATTTGCTGCCACTTTTTTAATAGTACGGCCGCATGCATCTTTCGGATGCAGAGGACGGGGGTAATCCTTCTTTTAAAAAAAATCAACATGCAGGGGAATTTTCGACTTTCACTTTTCACTATAAGCTAGCTCACCGTCGCCAGCCATCCTAAAAGAAATTGCCAAACACTTTTTTTTACCTTCACTCCTTCTACAAGCTCCAGTTGCTTTCCATTCCGCAACCCAGAAAAACAGGGGCACGGTAGTTTTTGCATATGATTGAGGTTTACATGACATCAGCATAAATTTTATCAAAAGATATGTACCAAGAGATGGGCATTTCTATCAACGGATGTGTACCGATTTCATAGTACTCTACCAAGATCCAACTAGAACCCGTCCCGCGGATGATAATAAACGAACACGATACAAGTACTGAAACGCCTTTATATTTCTTTACAGAGGGAGTAGAAAACAGGGAAACCATAACGTTCGCTAACCATCCAAGGTGGTACTAATCTATCTATATATCCCCCACTGCGTTGTTGTTTTCGTCCGCCCCGTCTCCTCGCTCGTGTTTGTTTCCTACACGAGACACCAATCTCCACAACCCTGGCTGCCGCATCTAACCCTCCAATAAATACTGGCTCATGAAAGAGAAGGCAAAAGATTGGTCCGGCGGTAGAGGCGGACTAGCATATGGAGCCATCGGACGAGAGGAGGCATACGATGAGGCAAATTCCACAGGGTGCTTCGTCCCTCCTGCCGACCATGAGCGAAAAGGATGGAAGAGGAGGCCTAGGCGGCAAACATTCGGAACCAGTTGAGAAGCGAGTCCCAGAGCCCCGTGGCGCTTTCTGGCAACGCTCGAGACCGTCCGTCGCCTACGCGCCCGCCTAATCTATCGAGTGAATTAGCAGTTTCCGATTGGAGAGGAGGAAGAAGGGAACACGAGGACGAGACAGACCGAGACGTCCGTTGTCTAGCAGCAGACGGTGGGTTTGACGAGGACAGTGGGTGTGCCGCGTGCGTCCGGTAACTGTGTCCCGCAAGCGTGACGTGCGATGCGCGCTCATGTGCACCACTCGGGCGGCAAAGCATACTGGCCGGCTGCATGCGTCTCCGTCGTCATGTGCGTGGCATTTGTCCAGCGTGTTGGGCTTGGTGTGCGTAATTATCCGATGGTATGCTCTCTACACAAGCCACGGTCCTTCGGCATCAAGAACAACATGCATCAGGAAGGAAGCATCCCTGGGTTTTTTTTGTTCGCTTCAGTGCTCTGGTACACATCTCTAATTGTGTGGTTGCATAGTAGGAGACGAGGGGTGGGCTGTGACTTGAACATGTGGTCTAGTCTATGTTGAAATATATTGCCTACCTCCCTTCATCATTCGGACTTTTGGATGAGTTGGCTGGAGCATGAATTCAATATGGTCATCTTGGTGTCATTTGTGACTAAATTGGCTATATTTCTTTGAGTTAAAAGAAGCACGGAGTAGATATAGATAATAAACATAGGAAGTAACATTTCCCTCAAAATAAAAACATAGGAAGTAACATGAGGGAGAATTCAGAGTCATAGCTTCAGTTCAGGGTATCAAGCATATATTTTACAAATTCTTTTTTTTCATGAAATATATTTGCAGATTCAATTCAAACCCAGGAAGCATCAAACATGTTAATATCAATTCCTCCAAGAAAAGATAAGTGTCTATAATTTTTTTTATGATAAAATACGTTTTGATGCGAGTTTCACAAAAAAATTATTTCTTAACTTAAAAATATGAGCAGATTGTGCTTGCTGCATTATTATTTTTGAATAGTCGCTTACTGCAACTATCACACTCGATTGTTTAGCTTGCTGTTGCTATTACTTCAGATTTGTTGATATTGCTATTTATTTCATGTTCTACATTTAAATTTTAGAATGTACCAATAGTCATCTAAAGAATGAATTAATAATAAAGTTACGCTCTTCAGTCCCCCGCAAAAAAAAGTTACGCTCTTCAGTCAAATCAATTTACTGGGAATCATACTCATGCATGTCCTGATCAACGATCCATCCATTGTCCTATGGCATAGTTGCTCGACCTGACCCATTCATAGGAACCATTGTTTTTTCCCCGTTGCAACGTACGAGCATTTGTGTTAGTATTTCTTTACAGAGGAAGTAGAAAACAGCCAAACCGTAACGTTCCATACACACATGCTGTATTGACGGTTGTACTACACATAGCCAAGTGTTGCCCCTTGTAGCAGCCGACAGTCTCACCGACAAATCGATAAGCTTCACCTACCAGCCAAGATGGCTGAGACCAGTTCACGAGATGCCTAGGAAAGGCAGTACGCACAATGCTCGTAGGAACACGTGTTCTTCCATTGTAAATAACACTTGTAAACTGAAGGTGCTACAGTTTTACGAGTACCACCACCACGCATGAAATCGAACAAGATAATGTGGGGCAGTGAATTCTCCTTTCCGTCCCGGTCCCAAAATGCATGTATGTAGGGCCTGCGAGCCGTGCCGCCCACTAAATGCTGCAGGGGCAGGAGGACGCAAGGCCTCGTCGGATCTAACATCATTGATTTACTCCGTACTAATTGAATAGCCACTGATTGGCACTGCATCTCATCACATCAGCCATCAAGTCAATGTGATCTAATCTGATTCCCCCGCAAAAGAAATGTGATCTAATCTCATCATGTGAGTCTGACGTACGGGGAAATTGCATACACCAATCTTGTGACTAATATAAGCTCCCTGTAGGGATCGTAGTAGTACTATATAGCAGTCAGGTCGACTGGATTTCGTTTTAAAGTCATTGTTTAGTCGATGGTTTGCACCAGTTGTAGCATGCAAACCCTGAGATCTGAGTCCGAACCAGAGCTTAGGGTTCGGCTTTCAGTTCCAGTCAGATCCATGACAGCTAACATGAATGGCCCATGCAAGGCTTCAGTCTGGATCCTAGAGCAAGCAGTAGATCTGGTGTAGCATGCTTCTTGCATAAACATCCTCCGTGCCAATTTGATTTCATGTTCTGCATCTTATTGCACTCCTGTGCTGCAAGCAAGATGCCTCTGAGCTCTGAATCTTTTGATATCTCTTGTGTGAAGCACTTAAAGGGCACCTTTCTGTTGTGTGATTTGGAGCCAAATCCTCCCGTCCTCCCACTCAAAGGCGCACGCTATGCACAAGCACGACAAGGTCCTTTTTGGCTCATGTGCAAGATCGCTTCCAACGCACATGTCGAAGAAGGCATGCATCGAATGCGCCGTCAAACGTGAAAAAGTAGAAAAGAGAGCGGTCTTGGTCATGGAGCCAGCGAGCTTACCTAAAACACGCTAAACCATAAGCGCCATGGAGAAAGAGATACTAGCAGTTTGGGCCATACCATGCCCCAGGTTTGTCTCATTCGATCTCTGGCTTAACTAGGGGTGGTCGCCGCCTCGTCGTGTAAGGATTCTTCCAATACGATGTGCCCATCGGCCACAACGCGCCTAACTTTAATCGTCACCCTCCGCGGCTTCCCTGTGTTACATTTACAGAAACTCTTTTTGAGCAAGCAATGCTACTGATGGAGTTCTTCTAGAAAAAACCGTTCATTTCCTCCGCTAGATTCAACGTGTCCATCTTTTTATACCATCCCTCTAGTCTTATGATGAAAAAGGGTTTTCCTCGCTTTATATTATAAAGCAATCACCAAGCACAGTAAGAAGTCTAGGTCCAAACAACAGTAAGTATGGAGACAAGAGGCACAGTGCAAGAGAATAAAGTCTAGCCCGGAGCACAACACATAACACCCCTACAAGATAAATCAAAAAGCAAACTAATTCAGCTCCGGAGGCGGCGGCGGGGTCAGTGGAGCGAGGCACAAGGCGATGGACCGGAGCTCGGCGATGATTCTGTTGATGTTGTCTCGAGCAAGCCGCTTACTGAGTGGTCTCCATGGCTGTAAGAAGCCACACATTTTATAAATTGCGCCAGTTGCACAGAAAGGGATCACATATTCAATCACAAACTTATTGCGGATGTTCCATAACGTCCGGACAAGAGCACCCACAACTACCCAAAGGGCGGGCAGCTAGGGGGTGGAGACTTAGGACCTCCCAAACATATCCGGTAGGTTGTCGTGGCACCAACTGCCACCCACCGCCTCCCTAAGGCGGCTCCATAGAAAAATTGCCGAAGGACAAGTGAAGAAAATATGGTTAGAGTCTTCGAGAATCTCGCATAGGGGACAGGTCCCGTCACTAGGTCCGTTCCGCTTCAACACCTCAACTCCCGAGGGGAAACAGCCACAGACCAATTGCCAAAGGAAGACCCTAATTTTCATAGGCAATTTCTTCTCCCAAAGGAGGTTTAGTTCCTCCGGACGTGGAGTGGCCGCGATGGCCTTATACAAGGATCAAGCTGAAAACAACCCATTCGGCTCAAGGTGCCATGCGATGGAATCATGTTCATCCCTCTAGTCTTATTCCCATTGCATGTTTATACATTTGGTCCTAATGCTCAATGAGAGACTGAGGGTGAAGGTAAGTTGGTCCAACCTACCGCTTTCAACTCTCTAAGAAACTTGTAGGATGACGGTAGCACTAAAAAGGTCTATAATTTGGGGAAATACATAGGAACTCCCAGATACCACACAACCCTATATGAATATAGCATTAAAAAATACCAGGAAATTTTAAAAATTCTGAAATTTTGGGATATCAAATATGGGTGCCCATTGTACACCTGTGTTCAGTTTTGTAGGGAATAGGTGTCCATGGTATCCGTGGTAAGGAAATACGGTCCGACATGCGATCCATCCAAATATTTTTTTTCTATACATAGGAATTTTTTGACTTTTTACTGAGATTACCACGAGCACCCATTCCCCACGAAACTAAACAAGGGTGTACAATGGGCACCCAGGTTTGATATCCCAAAATTACAGATTTTTTTAAAATTTCCTGGTATTTTTTAATGCTATATTCATATATGAGTGTGTGGCACGTCGGAGCCACAAATCCTATATTGTGTCTCTTCAATGATGGGAAGTGGCTCACATCAGCTGAATTCAGGTCTTCCTTATTTGGGTGGGAGACTCTCGGACTCGTTGTTTTTATGTGTTTGTTGACATGCTTGTTGGTTCTGCATGGATCCCCAATACGACTGCGTAGATCCCCAATACCACTTTTTTCTTAAGTGTTGGCGCTTGGCCATGGTGGGAGTGAGCTTGGGATGCTCCTCGTGGCTACATCTGGTGGCTATACTTGCAGTGGAGATCATGGACTTCAAGAATTTGTTTGTACATTTAAACATCATATGTGCAATTTTTTAGTGCTTATTTTACTTGAATAATCGAAGTATATATGAATCAATCTCTTAAAAAGCCTGTCAAGAGCTAGGGACGATCATGAAATTATATTAATAAGAAAAGGTGTGTTGATCAGGATATAATGAATATTCAAGCCAACATTACATATAGCTCGGCTTATTAAAGGAAAATTTGGGAAAATCCACGACCAAACAACCTAGCTAGCGAGCCGACAAACGAAGTGAGCACTAGCAAAGTGAAAAGCCATCATTGAAGGGAAGTCAATGAAAGGCCTCTCCAGAACTATAGAAGATGACAAGTTACCATACTCTCACTAGTGTTGTCAGATCCTGAGCTAAACCTTCTGCCGCAATCCCCTAATGATAACGCCTCCAAAGACAATGCCTTTGAGGAGGGATGAGGTTGAAGGCACTGCCATGGTCCAACTCGATAAGTTGGGTCTAGTTTTCAGCCAGGGAATGGACCAATACATATGGGAAGGTGTTGGAGCTCCGCGATAATGCCGCAAAAGATGAAACAACACCCAAGAGTTATCACTAGCACCAACAAACTGAGGCAAGACTTTTTCCAAAAGCCACAAATATTTTCATACCAAATTGCCACAAGGATAGCCTTCCATGGCAATCTAGACATGAAATGGCCATTGAGGAATGCAGCTCCTCCCTGAATTTCCTTCGCCATGCATAGAGTTTGGACTGGACACCCTTAAAAACAAAATGATTTATGGTGACCTCAATCATCCACATAGAGAGTAAAAATCACTAAAGGGAACGACACTTGCATCATCTCCTTTAAATGATTAAACTTTCCCTGGATGAATGGACTCTGGGAACTCCATCTCGTATATATATATTTCCAGCAAGCAAATGGAAATGGGAAATTGATAAAAAGTGATCTCTTACCTTTAGTATCCGGGTGTCATACATCACACATGTGTAGTCCATGATGAAGTTCTTGCACTGAAGGAGTTCTCTGGTGTTCAGACAGCCATGGAGAAACAACCAAAAAACATGAGTGTGTTTGTTTTCTTGAAAAAAAACACATATTGATTAACAAATGGTCATACATTCACAACAAACAACCCTTCCTCTCTAGAATTTAAGCTATACTAGCAATCTTATGGGCCACTCTATTGTTGACACGATTCACCTTAGCGATGGTGCATTTGGGAATAAGATGCAAGACCCCCAAAGACCGACCAGTCGAATCGCACACCAACCTTTCTTCTGGAACTTTGGTATGCGCCTAATTATATGGAAGTGATTCTCGCGTCCAGGATATTTCATAAATGACATGATTTTCCATCTGAAAATGTCCATTTCTACAAGGAACAAAAAACAGTAGATTTGCATTTATTATTCAACAGGCCATTTGCATTTATTATTCAACAGCTTCGGTGGAGTTCTGCAGCAATGTCAACAGTCGGCTTCGGTGGAGCACATAGGCGGAGTCGTTGTCGTCGTCAGTGGCGCTCCCTCGATGATGGGCAGTAACCAACAAGTGCGGGAGGCCTAGTGAAGGAAACATGCCCTAGAGGCAATAATAAAGTTGTTATTTTATATTTCCTTATTCATGATAAAGGTTTACTATTCATGCTAGAATTGTATTAATCGGAAACCTTAATACGTGTGTGAATACATAGACAAACACTGTGTCCCTAGTGAGCCTCTACTTGACTAGCTCGTTGATCAAAGATGGTTAAGGTTTCCTAACCATGGACATGAGTTGTCATTTGATAACGGGATCATATCATTATGATAATGATGTGATGGACAAGACCCATCCGTTAGCTTAGCACATTGATCATTCGGTTTTATTGCTATTGCTTTCTTCATGTCAAATACATATTCCTTCAACTATGAGATTATGAAACTCCCGGATACCGGAGGAATACCTTGTGTGCTATCAAACGTCACAACGTAACTGGGTGATTATAAAGATTCTCTACAGGTATCTCCGAAGGTATTTGTTGGGTTGGCATAGATCGAGATTAGGATTTGTCACTTCGAGTATCGGAGAGGTATCTCTGGGCCCTCTCGGTAATGCACATCATAAGAAGCCTTGCAAGCAAAGTGACCAATGAGTTAGTTGCAGGATGATGTATTACGGAATGAGTAAGGAGACTTGCCGGTAACGAGATTGAACTAGGTATGTAGATACCGAAGATCGAATCTCGGGCAAGTAACATACCGATGGACAAAGGGAATTACGTATGTTGTCAGAACGGTTCGACCGATAAAGATCTTCGTAGAATATGCAGGAGCCAATATGAGCATTCAGGTTCTGCTATTGGTTATTGACTGGAGAGTTGTCTCGGTCATGTCTATGAAGGAAATATGCCCTAGAGGCAATAATAAAGTTGTTATTTATATTTCCTTATATCATGATAAATGTTTATTATTCATGCTAGAATTGTATTAATCGGAAACTTGATACATTTGTGGATACATGGACAAAACACAGTGTCCCTAGTATGCCTCTACTAGACTAGCTCGTTAATCAAAGATGGTTAAGTTTCATAACCATAGACATGTGTTTTAATTTGATGAACGGGATCACATCATTAGGAGAATGATGTGATGGACAAGACCCATCCGTTAGCTTAGCATAATGATCGTTAAGTTTTATTGCTATTGCTTTCTTCATGGCTTATACATATTCCTTTGACTATGAGATTATGCAACTCCCGAATACCAGAGGAAAACCTTGTGTGCTATCAAACGTCACAACGTAACTGGGTGATTATAAAGAAGCTCTACAGGTGTCTCCGAAGGTGTTTGTTGGGTTGGCATAGATCGAGATTAGGATTTGTCACTCCGAGTATCGGAGAGGTATCTCTAGGCCCTCTCGGTAATGCACATCATGATAAGCCTTGCAAGCAATGTGACTAATGAGTTAGTTGCGGGATGATGTATTACGAAACGAGTAAAGAGACTTGCCGGTAACGAGATTGAACTAGGTATGAAGATACCGACGATCGAATCTCGGGCAAGTAACATACCAATGACAAAGGGAATGACGTATGTTGTCATTGTGGTTTGACCAATAAAGATCTTCGTAGAATATGTAGGAACCAATATGAGCATCCAGGTTCCGCTGTTGGTTATTGACCGGAGATGTGTCTCGGTCATGTATACATAGTTCTCGAACCCGTAGGGTCCGCACGCTTAACGTTGATGACGATTTGTATTATGAGTTATGTGTTTTGGTGACCTAAGATTGTTCAGAGTCCCGGATGAGATCACAGATATGACAAGGAGTCTCGAAATGGTCCAGAGGTAGATTGATATATTGGACGATAGTATTCGAGTACATATCGGAGTACCGGGGGGGGGGGGGGGTTATCGGAAACCCCCAGGGGAAGATATGGGCCATATGGGCCATAGGAGGGAGGCAGGCCAGCCCACAAGGGGTGGCGCGTGCACCCCCAAGGGAGGAGTCGAATTGGACTAGGGGAGGGGTGCGGCCCCCCTTTCCTTCTCCACCTCCGTCTCCTTTCCCCTTTCCGCTTCCGATAAAAGGAAGGGGGGGGGGAATTGGACTAGGAGTCCAAGTGGGACTCCTCCCACTTGGCGCGCCCTAGGCCGTCCTCCTCCCCTCTCCCTCCTTTATATGGGGGCAGGGGGCACCTCTAAGGCACATCAATTGTTCTTAGCCGTGTGCCGTCCCCCCTCCACCCTTTACTCCTCCGGTCATATTGTCATAGTGCTTAGGTGAAGCCCTGCGCGCATCACTTCACCATCACCATCACCACGCCGTCGTGCTGACGAAACTCTCCCTCGACACTTTGCTGGATCAAGAGTTCGAGGGACGTCATCGAGCTGAACGTGTGCTGAACTCGGAGGTGCCATTCGTTCGGTACTTGATTGGTTGAATTAAGAAGACGTTCGACTACATCAACCACGTTAAACTAATGCTTCCGCTTTCGGTCTACGAGGGTACATGGACACACTCTTCCCCTCTCGTTGCTATGAATCTCCTAGATAGATCTTGCGTGAGCGTAGGATTTTTTTTTGAAATTGCATGCTACGTTCCCCAACAGTGGCATCCGAGCTAGGTCTATGCGTAGATGATATGCACGAGTAGAACACAAAGAGTTGTGGGCGATCATAGTCATACTGCTTACCACCAACGTCTTATTTTGATTCGGCGGTATTGTTGGATGAAGCGGCCCGGACCGACCTTACATGACCACGTTCATGAGACCGTTTCCACCGACAGACATGCAACATGTTTTGCATAAAGGTGGCTGGTGGGTGTTTGTTTCTCCACCTTTAGTTGAATCAAATTTGACTACGGCCGGTCCTTGTTGAAGTTTAAAACAACAAACTTGACGAAACATCATTGTGGTTTTGATGCGTAGGTAAGAACAGTTCTTACTAGAAGCCCGCAACAGCCACGTAGAACTTGCAACAACAAAGTAGAGGACGTCTAACTTGTTTTTGCAGGGCATGTTGTGATGTGATATGGTCAAGACATGATGTGATATACGTTATTCTATGAGATGATCATGTTTTGTAAAAGTTATCGGCAACTGGTAGGAGCCTTATGGTTGTCGCTTTATTATATGAAATGCAATCGTCATGTAATTGCTTTACTTTATCACTATGCGTTAGCGATAGTTGTAGAAGCAATAGTTGGTGAGATGACAACGATGCTACGATGGAGATCAAGGTGTCAAGTCGGTGACGATGGAGATCATGATGGTGCTTTGGAGATGGAGATCAAAGGCACAAGATGATGATGGCCATCTCATGTCACATATTTTGATTGCATGTGATGTTTATCTTTTATGCATCTTATTTTGCTTAGTACAGCGGTAGCATTATAAGATGATCCCTCACTAAAAATTTCAAGGTATAAGTGTTCTCCCTGATTATGCACCGTTGCGGCAGTTTTTCGTGCTAAGACACCACGTGATGATTGATGTCTACTACTAAACCTTCTTCTTGTAGACGTTGTTGGGCCTCCAAGTGCAGAGGTTTCTAGGACAATAGCAAATTTCCCTCAAGTGGATGACCTAAGGTTTATCAATCCGTGGGAGGCGTAGGATGAAGATGGTCTCTCTCAAACAACCCTGCAACCAAATAACAAAGAGTCTCTTGTGTCCCCAACACACCCAATACAATGGTAAATTGTATAGGTGCACTAGTTCGGCGAAGAGATGGTGATACAAGTGCAATATGGATGGTAGGTATAGGATTTTGTAATCTGAAATTATAAAACAGCAAGGTAGCAAGTGGTAAAAGTGAGTGTAAACGGTATTGCAATGCTAGGAAACAAGGCCTAGGGTTCATACTTTCACTAGTGCAAGTTCTCTCAACAATAATAACATAATTGGATCATATAACTATCCCTCAACATGCAACAAAGAGTCACTCCAAAGTCACCAATAGCGGAGAACAAACGAAGAGATTATTGTAGGGTACGAAACCACCTCAAAGTTATCCTTTCTGATCGATCCATTCAAGAGTCTGTAGTAAAATAACATAAAGTTATTCTTTCCGTTCGATCTATCATAGAGTTCGTACTAGAATAACACCTTAAGACACAAATCAACTAAAACCCTAATGTCACCTAGATACTCCAATGTCACCTCAAGTATCCGTGGGTATGATTATACGATATGCATCACACAATTCAGATTCATCTATTCAAACCAACACAAAGTACTTCAAAGAGAGCCCCAAAGTTTGTACCGGAGAGTCAAGACGAAAACGTGTGCCAACCCCTATGCATAGATTCCCAAGGTTACGGAACCCGCAAGTTGATCACCAAAACATACATCAAGTGAATCAATAGAATACCCCATTGTCACCAAGGGTATCCCACGCAAGACATACATCAAGTGTTCTCAAATCCTTAAAGACTCAATCCGATAAGATAACTTCAAAGGGAAAACTCAATCCATTACAAGAGAGTAGAGGGGGAGAAACATCATAAGATCCAACTATAATAGCAAAGCTCGCGATACATCAAGATCGTGCCGAATCAAGAACACGAGACAGAGATCAAACACATAGCTACTGGTACATACCCTCTGCCCCGAGGGTGAACTACTCCCTCCTTGTCAGGGAGAGCGCCGGGATGATGAAGATGGCCACCGGTGAGGGATCCCCCCTCCGGTAGGGTGCCGGAACAGGGTCCCGATTGATTTTTTGTGGCTATAGAGGCTTGCGGCAGCGGAACTCCCGATCTAGGTTATGTTCTGGGGGTTTCTGTATATATAAGAGGTTTTGGCGTCGGGAACAAGTCAGGGGGGGTCTCTGAGGCGGCCACGAGGTAGGGGGCGCGCCCAGGGGGGTAGGGTGCCCCCCCCACACTCGTGGGTGCCTCGGGACTCTTCTGGCCCATCTCCGATGCTCCGTGGGCTTCTTCTGGTCCAAAAATAATCTCTGTCAAATTTCAGGTCAATTGGACTCCGTTTGGTTTTCCTTTTCTGCAAAACTCAAAAACAAGGAAAAAATAGAAACTGGCACTGGGCTCTAGGTTAATAGGTTAGTCCCAAAAATCATATAAAATAGCATATAAATGCATATAAAACATCCTAGATAGATAATATAATATCATGGAACAATAAAAAATTATAGATACGTTGGAGACGTATCAATGATTGGGTGTGATAAGCTCTACGTTCACATACAACGGGTGCAAGACAGTTTTGCACATACGGAATGCTCGTGTTAAACTTGACGAGCCTAGCATGTACAGACATGGCCTCATAACACTGGAGACCGAAAGGTCGAACATGAATCATATAGTAGATATGATCAACATAGAGATGTTTACCATTAAAGACTACTCCATCTCACGTGATGATCAGACATGGTTTAGTTGATTTGGATCATGTAATCATTTAGATGACACGAGGGATGTCTATCTAAGTGGGAGTTCTGAAGTAATATGATTAATTGAACTTAGTATTTGCGTATCTATGTTGTAGAACAATAGCTCGCGTATCGCTCCCCTGTTTTATTTTTGATATGTTCCTAGAGAAAATTAAGTTGAAAGATGATAGTATCAATGATGCGGACTGGGTCCGTGATCTGAGGATTATCCTCATTGCTGCATAGAAGAATTATGTCCTTGATGCACCACTAGGTGACGAACCTGTTGCAGGAGCAGATGCAGACGTTATGAATGTTTTAGAAGATCGGTATGATGACTACTTGATAATTTAGTGCACCATGCTTTACGGCTTAGAACCGGGACTTCAAAAATGTTTTGAATGCCATGGAGCATATGAGATGTTCCAAGAAGCTAAAAATGATATTTCAGACTCATGCCCGTGTTAAGACGTATGAGACCTCTGACAAGTACTTTGCCTACAAGATGGAGGAGAATAGCTCAGAAAGTGAGCATGTGCTCAGAATGTCTGGGTACTACAATCGCTTGAATCAAGTGGGAGTTAATCTTCTAGATGAGATAGTGATTGCATAGTTCTCTAGTCACTATCACCAAGTTACTAGAACTTCATGATGAACTATAATATGCAAGGGATGACGAAAATGATTCCCAAGCTCTTCGCGATGCTGAAATCAGTGAAGGTAGAAATCAAGAAATAGCATCAAGTGTTGATGGTTAACAAGACCACTAGTTTCAAGAAAAAGGGCAAGGGAAAGAAAGGGAAACTTAAAAAAGAATGGCAAGAAAGTTGCCACTCCCATGAAGAAGCCCAAAGCTAGACCCAAGCCTGAAACCAAGTGCTTCTACTACAAAGGAAATGGTCACTGGAAGTGGAATTTCCCTAGATACTTGGCGGATAAGAAGGATGGAAAAGTGAACAAAGCTATATTTGATATATATATGTTATTGATGTGTACTTTACTAGTGTTTATAGCAACCCCTCGGTATTTGATATTGGTTCAGTTGCTAAGAGTAGTAACTCGAAACAGGAGTTGCAAAATAAAAAGAGACTAGTTAAGGACGAGGTGACGATGTGTGTTGGAAATAATTCCAAGGTTGATACGATCACCATCGCACACTCCCTCTACCTTCGGGATTAGTATTGAACCTAAATAAATGTTATTTGGTGTTTGTGTTGAGCATTAATATGATTAGATCATGATTATTGCAATACGGTTATTCATTTAAGTCAGAGAATAATTGTTGTTCTGTTTATATGAATATAAAACCTTCTATGGTCATACACCCAATGTGAATGGTTTGTTGAATCTCGATCATGGTGATACACATATTCATAATATTGATGCCAAATGATGCAAAGTTGATAATGCTAGTGCAACATATTTGTGGCACTGTCGTTTAGGTCATACTGGTGTAAAGCGCATGAAGAAACTCCATGTGGATGGACTTTTGGAATCACTTGGTTATGAATCATTTGATGCTTGCGAACCATGCCTCATGGGCAAGATGACTAAAACTCCGTTCTCCGGAACAATGGAGCGAGCCACTGACTTATTGGAAATAATACATACCGGCGTATGCGGTCCGATGAGTGTTGAGGCTCGCGGCGGGTATCGTTATTTTCTGACCTTCATATATTATTTGAGCAGATATGGGTATATCTACTTAATGAAACACAAGTCTGAAACATTTGAAAAATTCAAAGAATTTCAGAGTGAAGTGGAGAATCATCGTAACAGGAAAATAAAGTTTCTACGATCTGATCGTGGATGCGAATATTTGAGTTACGAGTTTGGCCTTCATTTAAAACAATGTGGAATAGTTTCACAACTCACGCCACCTGGAACACTACATCGTAATGGTGTGTCCGAACGTCGTAACCGTACTTTATTAGATATGGTGCTATCTATGATGTCTCTTACCTATTTACCACTATCGTTTTAGAGTTATGCATTAGAGACAGCTGCATTCACGTTAAATAGGGCACCATCTAAATCCGTTGAGACGACACCGTATGAACTATGGTTTGGCAAGAAACCTAAGCTGTCGTTTCTTAAAGTTTGGGGTTGCGATGCTTCTGTGAAAAAGCTTCAGCCTGATAAGCTCGAACCCAGATCGAAGAAGTGCCACTTCATAGGATACCCAAGAAACTGTTGGGTACACCTTCTATCATAGATCCGAAGGCAAGATCTTTGTTGCTAAGAATGGATCCTTTCTAGAGAAGGAGTTTCTCTCGAAAGAAGTGAGTCGGAGGAAAGTAGAACTTGATGAGGTAATTGTACCTTCTCTCGAATTGGAAATTAGCTCATCAGAGAAAACTTTTCCCGTGATGCCTACACCAACAAGAGAGGAAGCTAATGATAATGATCATGAAACTTCAGATCAAGTTACTACCGAACCTCGTAGGTCAAACAGAGCACGTTCCGCACCAGAGTGGTACGGTAATCCTGTTCTGGAAGTCATGTTACTAGACCATGATGAACCTACAAACTATGAGGAAGCGATGATGAGCCCAGATTCCGCAAAATGGCTTGAGGCCATAGAATAAATGGATCTTCAAGAAGAAGACGGACGCTGATAGTAGTGTTACTATCTACAAAGCTAGACTTGTTGAAAAAGGTTTTTGACAAGTTCAAGGTGTTGACTACAATGAGATTTTCTCACTCATAGCGATGCTTAAGTCTGTCTGAATCATGTTAGCAATTGCCACATTTTATGAAATCTGGCAAATGGATGTCAAAACTACATTCCTTAATGGATTTCTTAAAGAAGAGCTGTATATGATGCAACCAGAAGGTTTTGTCGATACTAAAGGTGCTAACAAAGTGTGCAAACTCCAGCGATCCATCTATGGACTGGTGCAAGCATCTTGGAGTTGGAATATACACTTTGATAAGGTGATCAAAGCATATGGTTTTATACAGACTTGGTGGTGAAGCATGTATTTACAAGAAAGTGAGTAGGAGCACTACATCCTTTCTGATAAGTATATGTGAATGACATATTGTTAATCAGAAATGATGTAGAATTTTCTGGAAAGCATAAAGGAGTGTTTGAAAGGAGTTTTTCAAAGAAAGACCTCGGTGAAGCTGCTTACGTATTGGGCATCAAGATCTATATGAAGGAAATATGCCCTAGAGGCAATAATAAAGTTGTTATTAATATTTCCTTATATCATGATAAATGTTTATTATTCATGCTAGAATTGTATTAACCCGAAACTTAGTACATGTGTGAATACATAGACAAAACAGAGTGTCCCTAGTATGCCTCTACTTGACTAGCTCGTTAATCAAAGATGGTTAAGTTTCCTGACCATAGGCATGTGTTGTCATTTGATGAACGGGATCACATCATTAGAGAATGATGTGATGGACTAGACCCATGCGTTAGCTTAGCATAATGATCGCTAAGTTTTATTGCTATTGCTTTCTTCATGACTTATACATATTCCTCTGACTATGAGATTATGTAACTCCCGAATACCGGAGGAACACCTTGTGTGCTATCAAACGTCACAACATAACTGGGTGATTATGAAGATGCTCTACAGGTGTCTCCGAAGGTGTTTGTTGGGTTGGCATAGATCGAGATTAGGATTTGTCACTCCGAGTATCAAAGAGGTATCTCTGGGCCCTCTCGATAATGCACATCACTTTAAGCCTTGCAAGCAATGTGACTAATGAGTTAGTTATGGGATGATGCATTACGGAACGAGTAAAGACACTTGTTGGTAACGAGATTGAACTAGGTATGATGGTACCGACGATCGAATCTCGGGCAAGTAACATATCGATGACAAAGGGAATAACGTATGTTGTTATTGCGGTTTGACCGATAAAGATCTTCGTAAAATATGTAGGAACCAATATGAGCATCCAGGTTCCGCTGTTGGTTATTGACCGGAGATGTATCTCGGTCATGTTTACATAGTTCTCGAACCCATAGGGTCCGCAAGCTTAACGTTAGATGACGATTTTTATTATGAGTTATGTGTTTTGTTGACCGAAGTTTGTTCGGAGTCCCGGATGAGATCACGGACATGACGAGGAGTCTCAAAATAGTAGATAGGTAAAGATTCATATATTGGAAGGTAGTATTCAAACATCGGAATGGTTTCGAGTGGTTCGGGTATTTTACCGGAGTACCGAGGGGTTACCGGAACCGCCCCGGGGAAGTATTGAGCCTACATGGGCCTTAGTGGAGAGAGAGGAGGGCCGCAAGGGGTGGCCGCCCCTCCCCCATGGCAGTCCGAATTGGACTAGGGGGAGGGGAGGCGCCCCCCCTTTCCCTCTCCCTCTCCCTCTCCTTCCTTTTCCCTTCCGGTAAGAAAGGGAAAAGGGGGGGGGGCGAATCCTACTAGGAGTTAAGTCCTAGTAATACTCCCCCCATGGCGTGCCCCCTTGTGGCAGGCCTCCTCCTCCCCTCCTTTATATACGGGGGCAGGGGGCACCCCATAGCACATCATTTGTTCTCTTAGCCGTGTGCGGTGCCCCCCTCCATAGTTTAATCCTCCGGTCATAGCGTCGTAGTGCTTAGGCGAAGCCCTGCGCGGATCACATCACCATTACCGTCACCATGCCGTCGTGCTGAAGGAACTCTCCCTCGACCCTCTGCTGGATCAAGAGTTCGAGGGACGTCATCGAGCTGAACGTGTGCTGAACTCGGAGGTGACGTACGTTCGGTACTAGATCGGTTGGATCGTGAAGACGTTCGACTACATCAACCACGTTAACCTAACGCTTTCGGTCTACGAGGGTACGTAGACACACTCTCCCCCTCTCGTTGCTATGCATCTCCTAGATAGATCTTGCGTGAGCATTGGAATTTTTTTGAAATTGAATGCTACATTCCCCAACAGTAGTATCAGAGCCAGGTCTATGCGTAGATGATATGCACGAGCAGAACACAAAGAGTTGTGGGCGATAATAGTCATACTGCTTACCACCAACGTCTTACTTTGATTCTGCGGTATTGTTGGATGAAGCGGCCCGTACCAACATTACATGACCATGTTCATGAGACTGGTTCTACCGACGTGCTTTGCACACAGGTGGCTGGCGGGTGTCTATTTCTCCAACTTTAGTTGAATCGAGTTTGACTACGGCCGGTCCTTGTCGAAGGTTAAAAAAACACACTTGACGAAAAAACGGTGTGGTTTTGATGCGTAGGCAAGGACGCGAGAAGCCCGTAGCAGCCGCGTAAAACTTGCAACAACAAAGTAGAGGACGTCTAACTTGTTTTTGCAGGGCATGTTGTGATGTGATATGGTCAAGACATGATGTGATATACATTATTGTATGAGATGAACATGTTTTGTAAAAGTTATCGGCAACTGGCAGGAGCCATATGGTTGTCGCTTTATTGTATGAAATGCAATCGCCATGTAATTGCTTTACTTTATCACTATGCGGTAGCGATAGTTGCAGAAGCAATAGTTGGCGAGACGACAACGACGCTAAGATGGAGATCAATGTGTCAAGCCGGTGACAATGGAAATCATGACGGTGCTTTGGAGATGGAGATCAAAGGCACAAGATGATGATGGCCATATCATGTCACATATTTTGATTGCATGTGATGTTTATCTTTTATGCATCTTATTTTGCTTAGTACGGCGGTAGCATTATAAGATGATCTCTCACTAAATTTCAAGGTATAAGTGTTCTCCCTAAGTATGCACCGTTGCTACAGTTCGTCGTGCCGAGACACCACGTGATGATCGGGTGTGATATGCTCTACGTTCACATACAACGGGTGCAAGCCAGTTTTGCACGTGCAGAATACTCGGGTTAAACTTGACGAGCCTAGCATATGCAGATATGGCCTCGGAACACTGAGACCGAAAGGTCGAACATGAATCATATCACTACAAAAAAAGACACATCCGTGACATTTTGGGCCGAACGAATTTTGTGTGTGTCATACTTATGACACTTCTATGACGATAATTGTGACAAAACCCGGTATCATCATAGATGTGGTGGGGTCCTACTTCTATGACAAAAAATCATGACAGAAAATGGGCTTTTCGTCCTGGGCGGGCCGGAGACGCAGCTGCATGACATTCTTTGGGCCGTCCATGACGGAAAAAACCGTGGTAGAAGCGAGGGTGAGGAAAATATTGGGGTGTTCCCGGTTACGGTAGGTGGTCGGGGTCGAGCGATGCGCGTTTCTCTCGTACATGCACGCGCGTGGGTGCGAGGCGTTGGGCTCTAACTGAACCCGAGAGAGGCGTTGGGCTCTAGCTGAACCCGAGCGATTGCACTGCAGGCTACGCGTTACTGAACCCGAGCGATCGATCGATGGCTGTTAACTGAACCCGATCGAGCGATTTTCCTTCGCTACTACTGCTAACTGAAGCCGATCGCTGCTGCCTCTGGATGAACAGTGAGCGTTGCTGGGGGGTTTGGATGAACAGTTCCCGATGGGGGTGGATGAACAGGACCCCGTGGTGTTGCCTCTGGATGAACAGTGAGCGTTGCTGGGGGGGTTGGATGAACAGTTCACGAAGGGGGTGGATGAACAGGACCCCGTGGTGTTGCCTCTGGATGAACAGGACCTCGATCGATCGAGCCGGTTGGGGCTGGATGAACAGTAGACGGTGGAGGGCTGGATGAACAGTAGCCCGTGGAGGGGTGGTTGAACAGGAGCCCGTGGAGAGGGCTGTTTGAACAGTAGCTGGTGGAGTAGCGCGCAGTGGAGGCTGGATGAACAGGAGCCCGTGGAGGACAGTCGCAGGTGGAGGCTGGAGGAGGTCAACGGTGGATGAACAGTAGCCCGTGGAGGCTGGAAGGGGTCGATGGTGGAGATGAACAGTATCCCGTGGAGTCCCATTTTGTGGTACGCCACACCCCTCCCGATGAACAGGACCCCCGTTTCAACCGCAGCGCTCCAACACAAGTCCGTTTCCTCCGTTTTGAGGTACGCCACACCCCTCCCGATCAACAGGACCCCCGTTTCGACCGTAGGAGGTCCATTTCCTCCGTTTTGTGGTACGCCAGACCCCTCCCGATGAACAGGATCCCGTTTCAAACGTGGCCGGTCGAACACAAGGCCGTTTCCTCTGTTCTGCGATACGCCAGGCCTTATTTCCATCGGCTGTTCCGTCCAAGCCAGTTGGCTCCCACGCATTCTGTTGCCTCCCGATGAACACGACGCATTCCGTTGCCTCCCCATGAACACGACGACAACGCAGTTTCTCCGTTCCGACCCAGACATGTACACGAGCCCTGGCCGTATGTACGCGCGAGTAGGCGTTCGAGACCCCGACCGTATATACGTACGTGGACGTATTTACTTTCTTGCACCCTGGCTGCTGTACGTACGTGTACATGCTACGTGCGCGCCTCTACTACGACACGTGTGCGCCTCTACATCGACCAGTATGTACGTACATGTTCGCGACCAGAATGACAACGCTACGTACGCTTCGACCAGGTGGGTCCCGACTGTCAGGCACTTCCTTGCGTGCGAAGATGTAGCTGGTGGGTCCCAGCAGTCAGGGGGCGAATCATTTTTTTTTGCCCGGACGCACTTCCTTGCGTGCGAAGATGTCGCTGGTAGGTCCCAGCAGTCAGGGGGGAAACGTTTTTTTCACAAAATACGGTTGCCCGTCCGGTGGGTCCCTGCTGTCAGGTGGAGGAATCATTATTTTCTGCGTAATAAGGAGGCACTTCCTTGCTGCGGCCGTGGACCCAGCTGTCAGCCTCTCCACGTACAATCCACGTCCGATGGAAGCCGTTCCTTGACCATGTTGACCACGCCGCGCCGAGAGCACCAGGGCGGTGGACGACGGTGAGGCCTAGGAAGGGGACGACGCGGAGCCGGGGAAGACGCGACAGTGGATGCCCACGTGTAGAGGAGTATGAGGGTTCACTGGTTCGCTGCGGTGTGAGGCTGCCGTCGCAGCAGAATAACTGGGGGTGTGGGTGAGTAGAGGGATGGCCTGGCCAGCGGTGGGAGTAGTAGGGGGCGGTGAGGCCTCCACCGCATCGCAGCCGGCCATGGGAGGCAGGAGCATGAGGCACGACCGGCGCTGCTTTGGGCGACTGGAGTAAGAAGACCAGAGGTTGAAGAAGCACTACGACCGTTGGATGGACATCGTACGGTCACTGGAGCTAGAATCGTTCATATTGACTAAGTTGACAAAGCCCTCCGTCCTCGTCAACTTAGTTGGCCCACAAGTCAGCCTCCCACTATTGTGGGTCCCAGCTAGCAGGGGGTATACATTTTTTGTGCGTAATAAGGAGACACTTCCTTGCGTGCGAAGATATAGCTGGTGGGTCCGACCTGTCAGCGGTGGGAACGTTTTTCATGAAATACAGAGGCCCTTCCGGTGGGTCCCAGCTGTCAGGTGGAGGAATCATTATTTTGCACGTAATAAGGAGGCATTTCCTTGCGTGCGGCCGTGGACCCAGCTGTCAGCCTCTCCACACACAGTCTACTTCTGATGGTGTCGCTCATTGACCACTCCGCGCTGAGCGCATCCAAGGTGGTAGACGACGGCGAGGCCCCGGACAGCAACGAGCCGGAGATGGGAAGACGCGGGAGTAGAGTCGCAGACGGAGAGGTGTACGAGGGTTAACTGGTTCTGGTGCGGTGTGGTTCGGCAGTCGGTGGAGAAGAACAGGAGGTGTGGAGGGGTGGAGGGATGGCCTGGCCAACGGTGGAGGAGCGCTTCACAGCGAAGCGTGCTAAGCAGAGCTGCTAGCAGCAGGAGGCGGGAGCAGGTGGTCCTGGCGACGCTGGAGGAAGAAGACGAGAGATTGAAGATGGATGCCGGTCATTGGATGTAAATCCAACGGCTAACGATGTCAGAATCATTTGTTGACTAAGTTGACAACGACTTGCATCAGCTTCGACCTATTGACCCACATTTCAGCCTCCAAAAATGTGGCACGTATTCAACCCATTTTTTTCAGAATTTATAGTCCATTTGATCTCTTTTTTTTGAATTACAGTCCATTAGCTGGGCTGGATGAACAAATAATGTAGCGTCCATGCGTCCCATTTATGTTTTTCCTAAAAATTTACAGGCCATTTGCACTTTCTCGGAATACATGATTTTGCTGGGCTTATTCTAATTATAATGTTGGGGTGGGCGCAACAATGTTATCAAAAAATAAACAGGGGCTGAGCATTTTGTTATATATATATATATATATTTATTTAAATAATGAGTGATTTATTATTACATTGGTCCTTAAATCTTACCAAGCTTTTGTACACAATCACCAGGATTTTCGTTGCCAAAAAAATCCAGGATTTTATTGTTAAGAAATTATTTTTATAAGTTAATAAGATGTGGGATATTGTTGTCTTACATGTGTAAGTATCTGTTAAATATATGATGACAATAACAATAATATATAATAACATATAAAATAATTTAAATATATATAATATAGTTAGAAGGGAAACATAAGTTGGACCAGGCGTTCCTATTCTTATATAGAAAAATAGAGCAGACCTCTGCGTTTTCTTCAAAAAAAATACATAAATTGGGATGCTGATGTTTCAGGAAAAATAAAACCTCGGATGGGAGGTCCATAGGCCGGTCGGTACATGACGGCCCTCAAGAAAATACAAACAGGCCTATGGACCTCCCATCCGAGGTCGTGGGCTGCGCATGTTAAAAAAGAAAGCCTAGACGGGGCAGCACAAAACCCAGCTGATACTTGCTGCCCCAGTGATAATAAATGATACCTTCCAGCTCCCCGGCTTCGTTGTGAATTTATCTCCTATAGTAACTACGTTGAAGCACCTAAAAAAAGTAACTATGTTGACAAACCCGTGGGCCCCAACGTCAGTATAGCATTAGGAGGAAGTATTTTTTTCGATGAGGCACTTGCTTGCGTATAGCCATAGACCTGGTGGGTCCCGACTGTCCGCCTCTCCATGAATGTTATGCATGAATGTTGATCAGCTTGATGTTAACTGGCTGGTAGTTCCAGTTTCGACCATGAATAAAACTTCCAGCATGATGTTAACACTGTTTGAAAAGGCCGTGTTAATATAAATGCTCTGCCTCTGAAAGTTGCAGTTTCTTATCTGAACTGAACTTGGAGTTTCTTCTCTAAAACTGAAACTTGCAGTTTCTTCTCTGAGAATCACATTGTCTGCACTTTTATACTCCTATGAAACTACATTTTTTAAGTGCTAAAAATAGATCTCTAGAATTCATAAAATACTTCATATGCTTAATACTGCAAATCTGAAATTCAAAAGACATTCATATATGAAAGTACTCTCAAAATACACAACACAAGACACAATTCACAACCTGCAAATACTAACAACCCTAAGCTCCTCCTGACAATTCACAACCTGCCCGACTATTGGTCTGGGGGGGGGGGGCAATCCCTCCTATTGCTCGGCGGCAGACAGCCGCCCCGTGAGACGATGTGAATGGCGAGGGAGAGGATGGCGGGGAAGCGTCGTCGGGCCAACTGTTTTTCTCCTCTTGCAGTTGGGTTCGGTCGACGAAGACTCCACCGGCTCACTTTGGCACGACACCCTCACAAACGGCACCCTGTAGATGCTCAATCCTTCAATCTCTGGTGGATGCTCCATCTGGGATCGATACTCCCACCACCGCTCCCTCACGATCGGATTCGGTGAATCTGTTTGCTCCATGGCCCAAAGGAGCAGCTCTATGTACTCCCGCGCGACTCCCTCCGGGAGTATCGCCGCCTTTTTGCTCTGTTGCAGATATTTGGCCATGGATGTCGCCGTCGCCGCTAGTTGGTCCTTGTTGTCAAACCAAGACTGTATCTCCAACATCCTAGCTAGCTTCACAGAGTCTCCGTCTGCGATCCTCACGTATCGGTTGTACTCCTCCATCGATCTACTTCTCCACAGCTCCTTCACTCGCCGGCGGTGGTTTTTGAATGGAAGAGGAGAGGAGCAACCCTGGTTTTGGTTTAGAACGGGAGAGGAGCGACGCTGGTTTTGGATTGGAACAGGAGAGGAGGGGCGGTGGTTTTGAAATGGAAGAGGAGAGGAGCGGCGCTGGATTTAGATTGGAACAGGAGAGGAGCGGCGGTGGTTTAAGAGGAGAAGAGCGGAAGAGCGGCGCTGGTCTTGGAAGTATTTTTTTGTTTTGCGTATTTTGGGTCAAAGTTTGACCACGTACTGTATTTGACAAGCAAAATGTGAATGCATGTCACCAAAAATTGTATCGTTTGGTTCGTATCTGAATGTACTTTCAAATTATATTATTTTTGCAACATATAACATATATTTTATTTGCGAAAATCATGGTCAATTATGACCCAGAATAAAAGGGAGACTAGTAAATGTGGGGTCGCTTTCTTAATTGACGGGTAAATTGATTTTGATTTTGATCGAGTCACAGCGCGCCGGCCCTCTCGTCCAATCCTAAATCGCTGTCGCACGCTCCTCTCCCTCTTCTCCATTGCAAAACCACCTCCTCTCCTCTCCATCATCTCCATTCCAAAACCACCGTCTCGCCTCTCCCTCTTCTCCATTGCAAAACCACCTCCTCTCTCCTCGGACGAGGATCCCCTGACGTAGCCCATCCTGCCATTGAGACACTGACACATGGGTCCCACCAAGCGTGGGGCCCACCTGTCAGCGACCGAAAGGCAGGGGAACCTCTCCTCTCCATCATCTCCATTCCAAATCCACCGTCTCGCCTCTCCCTCTTCTCCATTTCAAAACCACGCCCTCCTCTCCATCATCTCAATCCCAAAACCAATGTCTCGCCTCTCCCTCTTCTCTATTGCAAGACCACCGTCTCTCCTCCCATCTTCCAAAGCTAGCACCGGACCACTCAGAAGCACATCTATGGAGGGGATGCAGTAGCGAATCAGGCAGATCGCCGACGGCGACCAAGCAAAGTTAGCCAGGTTGAAGGAGATCCTTACTTGGTTTGACAGTGAGTGGGAGATTTCGAGGACGGTGAGGGCCATGTGGCAATGTATGCGAAAGAGCGAGACGACGGTGATGAGGGCGGCGATGTACTCCTCGGGGGCAGTCATGCCGCAGTCCTTCGAGTTCATTGATTATCTCCTCTGGGCGATGGAGCGGATAGATTCGCCCGAGGCGAAAGTCAGGCGGAGGTGGTGGGCGTATAGGTCGAAGGTCGAGCACCCAGAGGATAACGAATCGATCGAGTACGGTGTGCCATTTGTGAGGGTGCAGAGCCAGCCGGAGCCACAGGAGTATTCGTTCTCCCACCGCAAGAGGAGGCCGTATGACACGACGTCGCTTCCCCGCCGTTCTCCACGGTTCCCTCGATGCTCGCCTCATTTCAACGGCGTCGGTAGGGTTTAAGGTAAGCTTCGCACTAACCTAATCTTCCATCTGCTCATGCTTACAATCAGTGTGACAACTAATAAAAATCATGCTTACAATCAGTCTCCGAGTACTACGCCAATCACCCTAAAATAGCTCTGGACCTTTGGGTCAAAGTTGTGACACTGTGTACAAATAAAGAAAAATAGATTGGTGCTTCTTTCAGAAAAGAGTACACCCCTAGAAAACTGCCAATATAAGCTACTAGTATTTTTTTAAGTCTAAGCTACTAGTATTTGGTTAGAGGATTTGCTGCCGAGAAAGATCTGTCCACAGTGAGCGCCACACATCCTACTGATGGTGGTGGATGCCAATGCTTAGATGGAGCAGGGTTGGTGTCGGTAATTTTTACTTGGCACCTCGCACTCTGCATATATGCCGGTTCCATTCGTATATTTGTGCAGTTCCACCAAAATGCAGCTGAATAACCCTGTTTGCACAGATAATGAAAAGGCGTGATTACATTATAGTGGCACTAGTTGATGAAACATACACTAATAAATAGAAGAAAATATTACATCATACTGGAAATCGACCCAAGTCTCCCCGATACACCTTCTGCCAGTGATGAACATCGGTGTACAACGGTAGTACAAGGAGAGGCCTTGAGACATTCAAATCTCTATTTTTGTGCAGATCAACTAAAATTAAGCACCCCAGTTTGCAGAAACGCTTAAACATTAACAATGGGACTAGTTGATGAACCATACATTAACAAAGAGAAGCACTTTCTTTATCTACATTGGTAATGAAATGATAGAGAGGACACTCGCTCTATTTTAACTGTATTATTACTTCATTTTATCAGTGACACTAGGGTCGAGCAGGTGGCAAACGAGGTGTACCGTGCGTCGCAAGGATGAAGGCCGGGGGTGCTTAGACTGGGATGCTGAAGCTGGCTCTTTCAGTCCCTATCTTCCCCTGATGTTTATGTGGCAGCATTTGGGTTGTAATCCAAACTTGGTCGAGCTGGTGCTGCGTCCCCCTACCTGCCTAGCTTATGTGGCGAACTTGTCTCCTGCTAGTACTCAGTCCATTCTAGTAGTAGTTGCATAACTGCCCGTTTACACTGAGATGTTGTCGGATAATGGTTCTCTATGGTTGGGTTTCTTTAATGAAATCGGAGGGAACCCCCTCTTTCGATATATAAAAAAATAGTGGCACTAGCGGTGCCAAAACATTGCCTCAAATTAATAGTGCCACTAGATTGAGGTGCAAAATAATAACATTACTGCTTTATCATGGCAGTGCCAAAACAGTAGCACAAGAGCGGGATCAACATGCAGGATCTTTGGCAAACGGTCAGACCAAAAAGGAACATACCTTATGATGGGAACCATATCTGCAGTCAACGCCATCGTAGAAGGGATGAAGCCAGTCACCAACATGGATGATTCAATTCATGGGACCTTTTGGTGCAGTTCACCTAAAATGAAGCAATGTCACATGAGCTAGCAACCTCTTCTTCTTCTTCTTTTAAGAAAAGGGCTCCAGCCCCGGTTCCATTTCCATCAGAAAACGAAACCCACAGAGCTTCTTCTTCATTAGTTGCAATAAAATTGAGCAACATCAAGGTTGGTCGTGAAGCTCCTGGAGAGTAGGCGGACCAGGACAGTTGCATCTCTAGCGAAAAGGAGCAACTTATCTTAATGAGAAATTTAGCAAGACATGAAAAAAAGTGCCATTGATTCATATTACTGGAGGCATTACATTGAAAACAACATTGGTTTAACGTGTCCTTACTTTTAATAGTGCGACTGCTACATTTTACCAGTGGCATTACATAAGAGCGGCTCGGGGCAACAAACCTCAGAAGAGGATATCTGGGTTGGTCCCATTTTTGTTCGGTATATAGCCACCTTATACTGTGTGAGGCTAGCAAATATAGTGCTGGACTTACTCTGTTGACTTGTCCCCCAGTCCCCACTTTATTTCCTTTTTCAACCAATAGATCGGGTTTATATCGAGTTTGTACTGTGTTCCCTTTATTTCCCTATTAGACCTATAGACCAGTTGGATAGCCAGTCTCTGCTACTTTTCGCCCCCATTATTTCCTCTTTCGACCAAGTCCTAGATTCAGGTAACAAATCTTCCCCCACCCCCACCCCCTTTCTTCCTTGTTTGAACCAAGTACTACTAGATTCGAGTGCACGAACTAGTTTTACCTCTTAACAGTAAAAAATTAGGTGGTTTTCAAACAGCCGATTGATCCTATCTACACGAGGGGGCCTGAGAAATAGTAAAAGATACAAATGCAGCGATGTCAGAAGCTCGAGAAGTAGAGCAAGGCCAGTTTCGAATGAAGTTATATCTGAGGGTCGCCGGGATGTCGCTAGGTGGGCCGCGGGAGGCCGGATCTGGCCACACTACGGCAGCGAGGAAGAAGGGGTGGGAGGCCCTCCCTCGCCAGTGATGCTTGGGAGAGAACGGCAAGCCACGCTGATCGGGACGCGCCGGCAGTGGGTAAGAGCCGTCGCCGAGGACGACCGCGTGAACGCTGCACCTTCTCACCTTCCCCGGCGGAGAGGATCCGGCTGCATCTGTTATCAGCGGTGAGTAGAGAGAGAGAGTGTGTGTGTGTGTGGCCACCGCTGTCGTGTTTAGATCTGGAGAGGACGAGACAGTGTGAAGAGAGCAACACTAGCAAGCAAGCGCGGAGGCTCCTGCCTATATAGTGGAGTACTAGTTTTCTTTTGTCTACCGGCCGGAGCCGGCTTGACCTCGGCAATGACTGTCGAGAAGTCTTCATGCACGTGCCCCGGAGGCGTGATACGTCTCCAACGTATCTATAATTTTTGATTGCTTCATGCTATATTATATTCTGTTTTGGATGATTAATGGGCTTTGTTATACACTTTTATATTATTTTTGGGACTAACCTATTAACCGGAGGCCCAGCCCAAACTGCAGTTTTTTTGCCTATTTCAGTGTTCCGCAGAAAAAGAATATCAAACGGAGTCCAAACGGAATGAAACCTTCGGGAACATGATTTTCGGAACAAACGTGATCCAGAGGACTTGGACCCTACGTCAAGAAAGCAACCAAGAGGGCACGAGGTAGGGGGGCGTGCCTACCCCCCCGGGCGCGCCCTCCACCCTCATGGGGCCCACGTTGATCCACCGACGTACTTCTTCCTCCTATATGTACCTACGTACCCCCAAATCAACAGAAGCATCCATGAAAACCTAATTCCACCGCCGCAACCTTCTGTACCCGTGAGATTCCATCTTGGGGCCTTTTCCGGCGTCCTGCCGGAGGGGGCATTGATCATGGAGGGCTTCTACATCAACACCATAGCCTCTCCGATGATGTGTGAGTAGTTTACCTCAGACCTTCGGGTCCATAGTTATTAGCTAGATGGCTTCTTCTCTCTCTTTGGATCTCAATACAAAGTTCTCCACCATTCTCGTGGAGATCTATTCGATGTAATCTTCTTTTGTGGTGTGTTTGTTGAGACCGATGAATTGTGGGTTTATGATCAAGTTTATCTATGAACAATATTTGAATCTTCTCTGAATTCTTTTATGTATGATTCGTTATCTTTGCAAGTCTCTTCGAATTATCAGTTTGGTTTGGCCTACTAGATTGATCTTTCTTGCAATGGGAGAAGTGCTTAGTTTTGGGTTCAATCTTGCGGTGTCCTTTCCCAGTGACAGTAGGGGCAGCAAGGCACGTATTGTATTGTTGCCATCGAGGATAACAAGATGGGGTTTATTTCATATTGCATGAGTTTATCCCTCTACATCATGTCATCATACTTAAAGCATTACTCTGTTCTTATGAACTTAATACTCTAGATGCATGCTGGATAGCGGTCGATGTGTGGAGTAATAGTAGTAGATGCAGGCAGGAGTCGGTCTACTTGTCTCGGACGTGATGCCTATATACATGATCATACCTAGATATTCTTATAACTATGCTCAATTCTATCAATTGCTCAACAGTAATTTGTTCACCCACCGTAATACTTATGCTCTCGAGAGAAGCCACTAGTGAAACCTATGGCCCCCGAGTCTATTTTCCATCATATTAATCTTCCAACACTTAGCTATTTTTATTGCCTTTTATTTTACTTTGCATCTTTATTATAAAAATACCAAAAATATTATCTTATCATATCTATCAGATCTCACTTTCGTAAGTGACCGTGAAGGGATTGACAACCCCTTTATTGCGTTGGTTGCGAGGTTTTTATTTTTTTTTGTAGGTGCGAGGGACTCGTGCGTGGCCTCCTATTGGATTGATACCTTGGTTCTCAAAAACTGAGGGAAATACTTACGCTGCTTTACTGCATCACCCTTTCCTCTTCAAGGGAAAACCAACGCAGTGCTCAAGAGGTAGCAAGAAGGATTTCTGGCGCCGTTGTCGGGGAGTCTACGCAAAAGTCAACATACCAAGTACCCATCACAAACTCTTATCTCCCGCATTACATTATTTGCCATTTGCCTCTCGTTTTCCTCTCCCCCACTTCACCCTTGCCGTTTTATTCGCCCTCTCTTTCCGTTCACTTCTTTTTCGCTTGCTTCTTGTTTGCTCGTGTGTTGGATTGCTTGCTTGTCACTATGGCTCAAGACAATACTAAATTGTGTGACTTTACCAATACCAACAACAATGATTTTCTTAGCACTCCTATTGCTCCTCTTACCGATACTGAATCTTGTGAAATTAATGCTGCTTTGTTGAATCTTATCATGAAAGTTCAATTCGCCGGCCTTCCTAGTGAAGATGCCGCTACCCATCTAAATAGCTTCGTTGATTTGTGTGATATGCAAAAGAAGAAAGATGTGGACAATGATATTGTTAAATTGAAGCTATTTCCTTTTTCGCTTAGAGATCGTGCTAAAGCTTGGTTTTCGTCTTTGCCTAAAAATAGTATTGATTCTTGGAATAAGTGCAAAGATGCTTTTATCTCTAAGTATTTTCCTCCCGCTAAGATCATCTCTCTTAGAAACGATATTATGAATTTTAAGCAACTTGATCATGAACATGTTGCACAAGCTTGGGAGAGGATGAAATTAATGATACGTAATTGCCCTACACATGGTTTGAATCTTTGGATGATTATACAAAAAAATTATGCCGGATTGAATTTTGCTTCTAGAAATCTTTTAGATTCGGCCGCGGGAGGCACTTTTATGGAAATCACTTTAGGAGAAGCTACTAAACTCCTAGATAATATTATGTTTAATTATTCTCAGTGGCACACCGAAAGATCTACTAATAAAAAAGTGCATGTGATAGAAGAAATTAATGTGTTGAGTGGAAAGATGGATGAACTTATGAAATTATTTGCTAATAAAAGTGTTTCTTCTGATCCTAATGATATGCCTTTGTCCACTTTGATTGAGAATAATAATGAATCTATGGATGTGAATTTTGTTGGTAGGAATAATTTTGGTAACAACGCGTATAGAGGAAACTTTAATCCTAGGCCGTATCCTAGTAATTCCTCTAATAATTATGGTAATTCCTGCAACAACTCTTATGGAAATTTCAATAAGATGCCCTCTGAATTTGAGACTAGTGTTAAAAAATTTATAAATTCGCAAAAGAATTTCAATGCTTTGCTTGAAGAAAAGTTGCCTAAGATTGATGAATTGGCTAGGAACATTGATAGAATTTCTCTTGATGTTGATTCTTTGAAACTTAGATCTATTCCACCTAAGCATGATATCAATGAGTCTCTCAAAGCCATGAGAATTTCCATTGATGAGTGCAAAGAAAGAATCGCTAGGATGCGCGCTAAGAAAGATTGCTTTGTGAAAGCGTGTTCTTCTAGTTTCTATGAAAATAAAGATGAAGATCTAAAAGTTATTGATGTGTCTCCTATTAAATCTTTGTTTTGCAATATGAATCTTGATAACGATGGGACTGAATATGATCCACCTTTACCTAGAAGGCGTTCCAAAAATTCGGAGTTTTTAGATCTTGATGCTAAAATTGGTAAAAGTGGGATTGAAGAGATCAAAACCCTAGATATTAATGAACCCACTATTTTGTATTTCAAGGAATTTAATTATGATAATTGCTCTTTGATATATTGTATTTCCTTGTTGCAATCCGTGTTAAATTCTCCACATGCTTATAGTCAACATAAAGCTTTTACTAAACATATTGTTGATGCTTTGATGCAATCTTATGAAGAAAAACTCGAGTTGGAAGTTTCTATCCCTAGAAAACTTTATGATGAGTGGGAACCTACTACTAAAATTAAAATTAAAGATCATGAATGCTATGCTTTGTGTGATTTGGGTGCTAGCATTTCCACGATTCCAAAAACTTTGTGTGATTTGCTAGGTTTCCGTGAATTTGATGATTGCTCTTTAAACTTGCACCTTGCGGATTCCACCATTAAGAAACCTATGGGAAGAATTAATGATGTTCTTATTGTTGCAAATAGGAACTGTGTGCCTGTAGATTTCATCGTCCTTGATATAGATTGTAATCCTTCATGTCCTATTATTCTTGGTAGACATTTCCTTAGAACGATTGGTGCAATTATTGATATGAAGGAAGGGATTCCAATTTCCGTTGAGGAAAGGCATGGAACACTTCCCTAGAAAGAAAATTAAACTACCATATGAATCTATTATGAGAGCCACTTATGGATTGCCTACCAAAGATGGCAATACCTAGATCTATCCTTGATTTTATGCCTAGCTAGGGGCGTTAAACGATAGCGCTTGTTGGGAGGCAACCCAATTTTATTTTTAGTTTTTTGCTTTTTGCTTCTGTTTAGGAATAAATATTTGATCTAGCCTCTGGTTAGGTTTGTTTTTATGTTTTAATTAGTGTTTGTGCCAAGTTAAACCTATAGGATCTTCTTGGATGATAGTTATTTGATCTTGCTGAAAATTCCAGAAACTTTCTGTTCACGAAAACAATTGTTACAAATCATCAGAACGTGATAAAATATTGATTCCAATTTCTGCTGATCAATAAACAAATTTTCTAGGTCTTCCAATTTTTTCTGAATTTTTGGAGTTCCAGAAGTTTGCGTTAGTTGCAGATTACAACAGACTGTTCTGTTTTTGACAGATTCTGTTTTTCGTGTGTTGTTTGCTTATTTTGATGAATCTATGGCTAGTAAAATAGTTTATAAACCATAGAGAAGTTGGCATACAGTAGGTTTAACATCCATATAAATAAAGAATGAGTTCATTACATTACCTTGAAGTGGTGTTTTGTTTTCTTTCGCTAACGGAGCTCACGAGATTTTCTGTTAAGTTTTGTGTTGTGAAGTTTTCAAGTTTTGGGTAAAAGATTTGATGGATTATGGAACAAGGAGTGGCAAGAGCCTAAGCTTGGGGATTCCCATGGCACCCCAAGATAATCTAAGGAAACCAAAAAGCCAAAGCTTTGGGATGCCCCGGAAGGCATCCCCTCTTTCGTCTACTTCCATCGGTAACTTTACTTGGAGCTATATTTTTATTCACCACATGATATGTGTTTTGCTTGGAGCGTCTTGTATGATTTGAGTCTTTGCTTTTTAGTTTACCACAATCATCTTTTCTGTACACACCTTTTGAGAGATACACACATGATTCGGAATTTATTAGAATACTCTATGCGCTTCGCTTATATCTTTTGAGCTATATAGTTTTTGCTCTAGTGCTTCACTTATATCTTTTAGAGCACGGCGGTGGTTTTGTTTTATAGAAACTATTATTCTCTCATGCTTCACTTATAGTATTTAGATAGTCTTAAACAGCATGGTAATTTGCTTAAATTAGGAAAATTAATCCTAATATGTTAGGTATGCAAAACTAGTAAAAAAACTTTCTTATGAGTGTGTTGAATACTAAGAGAAGTTTGATGCTTGATGATTGTTTTGAGATATGGAGGTAGTAATATTAAAGTTGTGCTAGTTGAGTAGTTGTGGAATTGAGAAATACTTGTGTTGAAGTTTGCAAGTCCCGTAACATGCACGTATGGTAAACGTTTGTAACAAATTTGAAACATGAGGTGTTCTTTGATTGTCTTCCTTATGAGTGGAGGTCGGGGACAAGCGATGGTCTTTTCCTACCAATCTATCCCCCTAGGAGCATGCGCGTAATGCTTGGTTTTTTATGACTTGTAGATTTTTGCAATAATTATGTGAGTTCTTTCTGACTAATGTTGAGTCCATGGATTATACGCACTCTTACCCTTCCATCATTGCTAGCCTCTTCGGTACCGTGCATTGCCCTTTCTCACATTGAGAGTTGGTCTAAACTTCGTCAGTGCATCCAAACCCCGTGATATGATACACTCTATCACACATAAACCTCCTTATATCTTCCTCAAAACAGCCACCATACCTACCTATTATGGCATTTCCATAGCCATTCCGAGATATATTGCCATGCAACTTTCCACCATTCCGTTCATCATGACACGTTCATCATTGTCATATTGCTTTGCATGATCATGTAGTTGACATCGTATTTGTGGCAAAGCCACCATTCATAATTTTTCATACATGTCACTCTTGATTCATTGCCCATCCCGGTATACCGTCGGAGGCATTCATATAGAGGCATACTTTGTTCTAGTATCGAGTTGTAATCATTGAGTTGTAAATAAATAGAAGTGTGATGATCATCATTCATAGAGCATTGTCCCAATAAAGAAAGAAAGGCCCAAAAAAAGGCCCAAAAAAATATAAAAACAAAAAGGGACAATGCTACTATCCTTTTTCCACACTTGTGCTTCAAAGTAGCACCATGATCTTCATGATAGAGAGTCTCTTGTTTTGTCACTTTCATATACTAGTGGGAATTTTTCATTATAGAACTTGTCTTGTATATTCCAACAATGGGCTTCCTCAAATGCCCTAGGTCTTCGTGAGCAAGCAAGTTGGATGCACAACCACTCAGTTTCTTTTGTTGAGCTTTCATGCATTTATAGCTCTAGTGCATCCGTTGCATGGCAATCCCTACTCCTCGCATTATTATCAATCGATGGGCATCTCCATAGCCCGTTGATTAGCCGCGTTGATGTGAGACTTTCTCCTTTTTTCTCTCCACATAACCCCCATCATTATATTCTATTCCACCCATAGTGCTATATCCATGGCTCACGCTCATGTATTGCGTGAAGGTTGAAAAAGTTTGAGATTACTAAAGTATGAAACAATTGCTTGGCTTGTCATCGGGGTTGTGCATGATGAGAGCATTCTTGTGTGACAAAAATGGAGCATGACTAAACTATATGATTTTGTAGGGATGAACTTTCTTTGGCCATGTTATTTTGAGAAGACATAATTGCTTAGTTAGTATGCTTGAAGTATTATTTCTTTTATTTCAATATTAAACTTTTATCTTGAATCCTTCGGATCTGAATATTCATACCACAATTAAGAGGGTTACATTAAAAAATTATGCCAAGTAGCATTCCGCATCAAAAATTCTGTTTTTATCATTTACCTACTCGAGGACAAGCAGGAATTAAGCTTGGGGATGCTTGATACGTCTCCAACGTATCTATAATTTTTGATTGCTTCATGCTATATTATATTCTGTTTTGGATGATTAATGGGCTTTGTTATACACTTTTATGTATTATTTTTGGGACTAACCTATTAACCGGAGGCCCAGCTCAAACTGCTGTTTTTTTGCCTATTTCAGTGTTTCGCAGAAAAAGAATATCAAACGGAGTCCAAACGGAATGAAACCTTCGGGAACGTGATTTTCGGAACAAACGTGATCCAGAGGACTTGGACCCTACGTGAAGAAAGCAACCAGGAGGGCACGAGGTAGGGGGCGCGCCCTCCACCCTCGTGGGGCCCACGTTGCTCCACCGACGTACTTCTTCCTCCTATATATACCTACGTACCCCCAAACCAACAGAAGCATCCACGAAAACCTAATTCCACCGCCGCAACCTTCTGTACCCGTGAGATCCCATCTTGGGGCCTTTTCCGGCGTCCTGCCGGAGGGGGCATTGATCATGGAGGGCTTCTACATCAACACCATAGCCTCTCCGATGATGTGTGAGTAGTTTACCTCAGACCTTCGGGTCCATAGTTATTAGCTAGATGGCTTCTTCTCTCTCTTTGGATCTCAATACAAAGTTCTCCATGATTCTCATGGAGATCTATTCGATGTTATCTTCTTTTGCCGTGTGTTTGTTGAGACCGATGAATTGTGGGTTTATGATCAAGTTTATCTATGAACAATATTTGAATCTTCTCTGAATTCTTTTATGTATGATTGGTTATCTTTGCAAGTCTCTTCGAATTATCAGTTTGATTTGGCCTACTAGATTGATCTTTCTTGCAATGGGAGAAGTACTTAGCTTTGGGTTCAATCTTGCAGTGTCCTTTCCCAGTGACAGTAGGGGCAGCAAGGCATGTATTGTATTGTTGCCATCGAGGATAACGAGATGGGGTTTATTTCATATTGCATGAGTTTATCCCTCTACATCATGTCATCATACTTAAAGCATTACTCTGTTCTTATGAACTTAATACTCTAGATGCATGCTGGATAGCGGTCGATGTGTGGAGTAATAGTAGTAGATGCAGGCAGGAGTCGATCTACTTGTCTCGGACGTGATGCCTATATACATGATCATACCTAGATATTCTCATAATTATGCTCAATTCTATCAATTGCTCAACAGTAATTTGTTCACCCACCGTAATACTTATGCTGTCGAGAGAAGCCACTAGTGAAACCTATGGCCCCCGGGTCTATTTTCCATCATATTAATCTTCCAACACTTAGCTATTTTTATTGCCTTTTATTTTACTTTGCATCTTTATTATAAAAATACCAAAAATATTATCTTATCATATCTATCAGATCTCACTTTCGTAAGTGACCGTGAAGGGATTGACAACCCCTTTATTGCGTTGGTTGCGAGGTTTTTATTTGTTTGTGTAGGTGCGAGGGACTCGTGTGTGGCCTCCTACTGGATTGATACCTTGGTTCTCAAAAACTGAGGGAAATACTTACGCTGCTTTACTGCATCACCCTTTCCTCTTCAAGGGAAAACTAACGCAGTGCTCAAGAGGTAGCAAGGCGCAGTTGTCGTCATTTTGATCTGAAGCACCGGATTATAACATATAACACGAAAAAATGCCACATGACAAGAAATCATAACCTCACTGCCCAAAGGAGACAAGATGAATCCCGACGGACAAACTAGACGAGGATCAAAGCTCAAATTAAAGATAAACTCGTAGAAAAGGGGTCCGTCGATAGATGTCCTAATTAACATAGCCGGCTTGACCTAGATGGCAGCCGAGTAGTCTTCGTGCATGTGCCCCCAATGACTAGCCCAACTCAGTTGTCGCTGTTTAACCCTCGCAGTGATCCGAAGCACATGACACCTAAATTTGCGAGATGACAAGAAACCTTTTTTTAGATTTCTCACCAGAACTACAACCCTGTACAACACAGCCTGCACGATATGTAGACGATAGCCAATCCAGGCGTGTCTGCTGGAGTCTGGTCACATGCATGGACGAACTGATCTTCCATGTCTTGCAGGGATCGTCCAGGTACCAACGTATGTACTTCTATGAACTCACCCGACTTGCGGGGCCGGGGAGTGTGCCTATGGTCGGTTCTCAATTGCGGTCCCACATGTGTGTGCAAATGCAATATGACGCGCGTTCCATCGGCGTGCCAGACCGACCGACCGTCTGGGGTGCGACGCGAACGCGACGGGCGTGTTGTATACTCCGTACATGTGTACCGCCGTTTTCTTGAGGCTTTGCTCCATGGTGCAATCCATGGATACAAAATTAGTATACTGTACTATTTAAAAGTCGAGGGCGGGGCTTTTCCCGCGCGGTAGGCGGGGCAGTTCCGCCTAGTCGGTTCGGCAGAGACGCGAGAAGATGAGGGAGTAGGCTGCTGCAAACGTAGGGCTGTGTGATTTGACAGTGAGTTACTGCTGGACAGGTGGGCCCCGGTGATTTGACTTGCCATTATCATTTTAACTGCGGCGCTATGACCAGCTTGAGTCTCCCGATTGCTGACCACCTCCATACATGTGCCTCTCCCGATGCTCCACCATGTAGAGGCTGGCTCTTGCTTGAGAGCCCACTCCTCCACTTTTTCCTTGCCTCTTTCCCCCACATATGCAAAAATGCCATGTAAAGCGGGCTTATAGCCCACTATTGTACTTGATCCTATAGGTGCTAAGCCTGCCACATAGGCATAAAGTATGATGTGGCAAGTTAATTAAGAAGAGAGAGACTAGTTTGGTGACCCCAGGAAGAAACGGTGATAAGCGCGTGTACCTAGATGAAGCAAACTTAGCAACAAAAAACTAAGCACCTATGCATTGGGGACTTGAGTTGCTAAGCCATTTAATGCCCATAGCACCTCATCTAAGCACCATTTCATTGGAAGAGGTCACTCCTTGGCAAATGAAATAAATATTACGAAGAAAGAGATAGAGAGAAGTAAACAAAAAAAATACTCTTATAGCCAACCTTATAGCTAACCTTGTTGTATGAGTGACTAAGTGATGACTATGTATAACATGCCAACATCCGATAGCCTAACGCACCGTGTTAAATCTCCAAGGGCGCAACCGCGCAAGCGAGGCTACGGTCGTGGTAGGCGCGACCATAATACGGGCTGCTGGCAGCCCTTGGATCTGAGATCAAACGGTCGCATGCTAAGTTGCTGAAAATTTGTAGAATAACCCTCCAGGATAGGATATTCACCCATAGGTCTAGAATCACGCCATGCAACCGTTCGATCTCAGATCCAAGGGCTCTCGGAAGCCCGTATCATGGGAGAATGGAAAACTTCGTATCACCTGTAATTTTCCTGACGCTTGACATGACATCGAAAGCCATTTAATTGGGCGTCGAGTAGACATGACATCTAATTGGGCCCCCATAGTACTGTGCATGAATCCATTTATCCACCAGGCAAGCCACTACCCTGCCATTCGCACGCCCCCCCTCGACATTTTTACAATCGATAAACCGCTCCTAGTCGTCCTGTCCTTTCACATTACGACAGTTCCACTAATCCTAACCCTCCTCCCAAATCCATGGCGTCCCAAATCTCCATGATTGGCGGTGAGTACAAGGTTAGAACCATCACCGGCGATGAGTTAGACGTCATCTACACCCGTTCTTCCGCAACGGTGAAAGAATGCCTTGCTCGCTTCAAACGCATGTTCGAAAACTCAAATGATGAGTGGGTCGCTGGGCTAGATGTTGAGTACACCACAGTCCTGGGAAGCGAGAAGAAACTAAAGGAGGCAGAGAAGAAGAAGCCCGCCGTGATCCAGGTTTGCGTGCATGACTTATGCTTGGTCTACCACATGTGCCATGCCGACGTTGAGTGCGAGGAATTTAAGAAGTTCCTCAAGGGCGGCCGAGTCAAATTCGTTACTGTAGACTTTAGGAACGACAAGGAAATCCTGGGTCGGATAGGCCTCGTTGTAGGCGACCCCTTCGACCTCCAGAAGGAAAGGCTGGTGCCCTCCCTTGATCAGCCTTCAATGCTGACCCTGGCAGGAGCCATGGTTCATCCTTCGTACGGTGAACTGAAGAAACCTCCGCACACGTTTCATCGTGCATGGCAGTGGACTGTACTAGATATAGACCACATCGACTACACTGCAATGGATGGCTACCTTTGTTTCAATATCTACAAGGGTTGGATGAAGAGCAAGAGCCAAGTGTGCGGTTCAAGCAAAGAAGTATCGCCCAAGAGGAAGAGGGACAAGGACGAAGTCGAGGACGTGGACGAGGACTCCGAGTAAGGTGGCAGTGTCGTTGCTCATGGTGGTTCTAATGCAGTGTCTACCGGATTAGTTGCTTAGTTTAATTTCTGGTGTGCTTAGTTTTATTTGAGGGGTGTGTTGTGCTGAGCCCCCAGCAGAACTATGTTATGTTTCGTCTCATTATATTTCGTACATTTCATCTTTTAGTTGATATAGTACTACCACTCGTTTCTTGACATTATATACGTACAATATATATGGCCAACATCATATAGCCAGCAGTTTAGTTGTCAAAGAATTTCAGGGTGCTTAGTTTTGTCAAAGAATTCTAGGGTGCTTAGTTTTATTTGAGGGGTGTGTTGTGCTGGACACCATTAACTTTTGGAATTATTCCGGGTTTGTTTGGCCTTTTTTATACATTAATTGAGTTTCTGGTCATTTAATGTGCATAATTCAAATTTGAACTACATGCACATGCTCCCGTGCACCAAAGTTGACTGAAAAATCACATGTGTGTCCTCGGGTGAATTTCTAGGTCCCATGCAAGAAATGGGAATGAAATTCAAACACTTGGGCATCGTGGTTCGGCCGAGAACATTGAGAAGCTTGGTTTTAAAATTCTTGTAAATCCAAAACACGCCTGAAAATCATGAAACTTGGCATGGTGTCATGTCATGGTACTACGATGCTGTGGTAAAAAAAATTGCAGAATAGGAACAAGTTTTGGTATAAGTTTCTTGCAAACGGGAGCTTCTCTCAAGAAGGCTCGTGGTTCTGAGAGGGAACGTGTCCTTTGTGTGCATAATTCAAATTTTAAATACAAGCACATGCTCCAGTGCACCAAAGCTGGTTGAAAAATCACATGTGTGTCCTCGGGTAAATTTCTAGGTCTCATGCCAGAAATGGGAATGAAATTCAAACGTCTGGGCGTCATGGCTCGGCTGGAAACATTGAGAAACTTGGTTTTTTAATTCCTGTAAATCCGAAACACCCATGAAAATCATGAAACTTGGCTTGGTGTCATGACATGGCACCAACATGTCGTGGTAATTTTGCTGTCCGATTTGCGAAGGCGCACACATTAACAATCAACAAAGTCATTTTGGAACAAGTGCTGTCACGTTACAATCGGAAACACAAGTATTATTGAAACCATGGGCGTTCTATTTACCATTTACGTGCCGCCACGCGTCCCCTTATTTATTAGCTAGGAGGCGCCGTGCAGGGTAGCTATTTGAGTACGGGAGGCGCGCGATCAGACCCCTGCGCGTGCTTATCGGGAGGAGAGCCCTTTGACCTCCATATGCCGTCCACCTCTCTCCCAAGGTCTCCATTAATGGCACCCGAGCCTTTGTTTAATGGCGTGGCAATGTCTCACTCGACTGAGATTTAAGAGAGAAAAAAGAAAATCTGAAAAAGAAAATTTTGCACGGATCTTGATGTAAGATCCGACGGACCTATATAGCATCTACTGCGACTTATAGCAAGACTGAGGAATATATATAAGGACGACGAGAGTGGATATAATTTTCTTACATAATTAGGAAGATAATTAAAAAAGCCACATGCGGCTACGCCCGAAATACACAAGGGCAAAAGAAGAAGGAAGACGCATACAACGATCTGGCTCGCTGATCTCTACTTTCTTTATGCGATGCAGGTCGCGGAGACTAGTTCTTGCGGCGGGCGATGATCTCTTTCATCAGTTTCATGTCCTGAATACGCTGCTTGGCAGCATCCATGGATTCCTCCACCAGCCTGTTGCGCTCGATGCGGAGCATGGCATTCTCGTCCATAAGTTTCTTGATGATGACGCCCGTCCTCTGCAACAAGGCAGCGGTCTCCTCCTCCTGCTTCGCCCTTCCCGCGATCTTCGCCCTCAACAGGTCGCGCTCGCCCCGGAGCTTCGCATTGCCCTCCCCTAGTTGTCGGATGACGCCGGTAGCCTCGTCCTGCATCCTCGCCCAGCCGGAGATCTGATCCATCTGGCTATGGACTATCGCATGCGTGCGCCTGTAAGAGTCCTCGCCTGCCCGCCAGAAATTTTCCCAGGCCGCCGTGGCACGGCGGGACCTCCCTGCTGCTTCGGCGGTGCGGCGGGACATCTCTGCTGCTTCCGTGGCGTGGTCGGACCAGTCTGCTACATCGACGGTGCGGCGGGACCTCCGTGCTACTTCGGCGGCGCGGCGGGACCTCTGTGCTGCTACTGCTGTGCGGCTGGACATGTCGGCTGCGTTCGCGGCGAGGCGGGCCATCTCTCGTGCTTCCTCTTCCGTGCCCACCTCTCCGTGGTGGAAATCTCTCGACCCAGAACTCACGCTGGCTATGGCTAGATTGACTTGATTGTTTTTTTGTGGATGAGGAGTTGAGGAGGAATGTGCAGTCTTCTTAGCATAGTAGTATTTATAACCGAGTACTACTAATACGCTCCTAAGTGGGAAACCGTTTAGGTCGTGATCGGTGTGAGCAGGTTTGCAATTAAATATAGCGTGGTAGTAGTAGTAATTTGGAATGTGACGAGACACGCTCAAAATTTATTGACGGTTCTAGTTTCGAAGTGCGGCACTATTCCTGGATGGCGTAACGTCGGCACGTTTTCTCGGCCGTGGTGTAGCATATGCCATGGTACTAGTTCTTTTTCTACTGCTGTGTACGTGCAAAAACTGGCACCGTCGGATACATATCTTATGCTTGGCGTTCGACAGGAATAGCCTCGTGGCGAGCTATAGACTAGTCTTTTTTTCAGACGCATTACACCTATCTCTCGGGACTTCTCGCACGCCACTGCTCCCTAGGTCGATGCCACCCACATACAGTTGTACTCTGAGAAGAGGTGCACGCACGCACTCGTCCTGTCTCACACACGCATCTGTAGCTACGAATTGTAGTGTTCTCAACCATCCGATTGGCTCTATCATAGGTTTCACGTTGCTCCTTGGCCTTGAGATTGAGAAGTTTAAAACGCGGAGGCTAAGATGGAGGCGCGAGGTTTTGGTTAATGTGCGGGCCGCACACGGCACCAACACGACATGAGCTTCGTCTGCCTGGTGCGCATGCAGTCTGGTGAGTTGTCCAAGTATAGACACAACCAGGCCCTCGTTGGTATCCGCACCTCGACTTTGGCTGGTCATAGTGGAGAGTAGCATAGACTAGTTACTAGTCTATGTTACTAGTACCTTCATAGTGGGTACTGTCATATAGTATATGCATAATTTGGCGACGAGCGCTCTCTATATGTACCACCTTTTTTCTTTAATTACATCTTGTTAGTTTTGCTCCATGGTGCAATCCATCGATACTACTACTGTACAAATGTATACATTTTTTAAAAGGCTAGAGGGCGGGGCAGTCTAGCTTGGTCCTTTTCACGAGAGGCGAGGGCCTTTGTGATTTGACGGCTCATTACTGCTGGAAGGCGGGGCCTTGTGATTTGACTGCTCGTATAAATGTGCCGACGACCTGAGGAGGAGCAAAGAACCGTGCGGTATACTCAAGTTTTCCACTGGAGTGCGAGGGAGGAGCACGAAACACGTCAGCCCAGTGCCATATCCTCTACTCTCTACTCTTATTACTCCCTCCTTTCCGGTTTATAGGGCTCAATTCAAAAATCTCACCAACCAAGGTAGATGGTGAGTGGTGGAATACTTTTTGTAGTTTGCAAAAGCACCTAATTAATGCTTTTGTTTTCCTCAAAAAATTATGTTTATAAATGCACTAATTGCAATGCATGCATGCATAAAGTACATGCATTGGTCAATTTTCTCTTAATACTTGCATGCAATGATTTAATGCACCTTAAAATCTGAACATGTGATGGAAGACAACCAAATTGAGCCTTATAAAATGGAAAAACTAAAATTTTGAGATAAGCCCTATAAACCGAAAAGGAGGGAGTATATATTACTAGCAAGAGGCATTGTTCTATTGGCGATAAAGAATGGTCTAATTTGCTAGTCATCTCATTTTTAGCATTGTTCTATTCATGCCTCGCAGAGAAGGTGACACGTGCGGCGAAACACCCGAAGCAAAATAAGAAACACAGGAGCAAAAGAAGAAGGAGGATTATCACCCCCAAAAAAGAAGGAAGACGCATACACAAGTTTGGGGCGCTGCTCTCACTACATGAAGGGTTGCTAGTCGTGGAGTCGTAACTGCTTCTTCATCGCCTCCACGACCTCCATCTCCTTGCGCGTCTCCTCCGCCATCTTCATCATTGTGTCCATGACGCGGGATTTCTCGACGCGAGCCTTCATCATCTGTTCCACGGCCGCATTACATACCTTGTCAGCAGCCGGGTGCTCGATGTGGAGCTTCGCCAACTCCTCCTTCTGTTCCATGACGAGGGCCTGCAACATCTTCATCGAGGAACTACTATTCTCATGCAGCTTCTTCTAGCCGGCGTTCTCCTCCTTCAGCAGGTCGAGCTCGTGGCAGAGCTTCACCTTGTCCTCCTGAAGTTGCAGGATTTCGTCGGTCGCCTTCTTCTCCGAGGCAATGCTCTTCTTCAGCAGCATCACCAAGCCGGCGGTCAACTCCCCTGCTCATTGAGCTCAGCGGGCATGTCATCGAGGCTCTCCTTCAGCAGCTCCACCAAGCCGTGGATGAACTCCTTCTGCTTATTGAGCTGATCGGGCATGCCGTCGAGGCATAACGACTCCTGCGCCGCCAGCTCGGCATGTTCGCCTCCGCGTCTAGGGCGCTCCTGGGAGCCATCGCCTGCCCGTGAGAGATCTTTCGAGGTCTCTGCGTAGCGGCGAGCCCTCTTTTTTTCCGCAGCCTTGGTTGCCGCTCCCTTGTTACGAGTAGTTCTTGACCTAGAGCTCTGCACACCGGCCATGGCAAGGACGGACGAAGAAGGAGGACTTATGAGGAGGAAGGTAGACTAATTTTTGGTTAGGTAGTTCCCCTTTTTATAACCTACTAAGTACTAGCACTAGTACTAAAACCTGCATAGTGGGAACACGTTCAGGTTTGGTACGTACTGGTAGGTGTGAGCAGGCTTGCACTTAATTGTAGCACTAGTACTTTCGAATGTGATGGGAACAAGGTAAAGATTAATTGATGGTTTTTGGTTTCAAGGCCCGAAACGGCTCCCGATGAGTTTAGTGGAACATAAATTTCAAGTAGACTACACTGCTCAGATGCGTAAATATTATGTTACTGTCAAAAATTGGCACAAAATATGAAGGAGACCAATGGAAGTACTACTAGCAACCCATGATTTAACTACTCGCATGCACGCAGTGGAGTAGTAATGTCTTTCTTCCGCCCTCACGTCCACTCAATTTGCATGCGCTATATTAATTGACCATCAATGAAGTGAAGGACTTTACACGCGTCAAATTATCACATGGGGTGGATCTTGGTACAAAATTGTGTCCGCCCGTGTACCCGCGTGTGCGTGTGAGGGAATGAGTGCGTGTGTGGCGTGCGTGCACATCTTCGCTTCGTGCATGTACCGCCAGTGCGGCTCAGGGAGGACGAGTACATTCTTCTTGAACCAGCAGCACGTCACTTTGATCAATCCACACAAGGATGTCGCGATAACGCCTCCACATGTGCCATGTGGCTTCATGAACTATAAGAGAGACACTGTGTAGCGTGGCACTGTGTTTTGCACATACTCGAAGTACTAGTAAGGTACACGTGCATTGCACGCGTCAGATTTTGCAACCAAATTATGAATAAATACCACACTGTAGCATGTAAGTTCTGAGTCATATATGCCTGATGTAGACCTTTGTTTAATTCTTATAGTTCATCTATTCAAAATCAATTAGTTTTTATAAAAAACCTAGGGCCTCTTTGATTCGTAGGATTTCCAAAACGCGGGAATATGAAGAACATGGGATTAGAGTGGAATGTCGTCTTGAATCCTACAGGATGGTACGAGTGTTTGATTGTGCATATAAAAAACGCAGAATTCTTTCAAAGAGGTTTGAGTGGATGGGATGTTTCCTATGAAATCTAGTGCAAATGAATCATATGGAAAAATTCCTATGGTTTACAATCCTACGAATCAAACAACCAAGATAGGAAAAATTCCTAAGGATTAGAATCCTCCAAAATTCCTTTGAATCAAAGAAGCCCTTAATCTATTTTATGATTCATGGAATTGTGCGTTGTAAAGCATAAAGTAAAAACAAATAATGGCAATTCAACTAGAAAAAAAGTTTGGGCAGTTATGATACGGAAGATTCTAGAACAAAGGAGGACCACTATTGTTTTGAGATTTGTGCATTATGCTTAAGTTCAATCATGGAGTCTGCTAGATTGTACATGTGGCAAAATCCGGTGGGGGCTAGAAGATGGTGCGAGGGGCCGAGTGGAGGGAGACTATGAAGGAGTGCACAACTGCGAGATCGATATTTAGAGATAGGGGGCGAGAACGTGCGCTGTTGCGTGCAGTGGCGGAGCCATGAAAAATGTCCCATGAGCTAGGGGGCCAAGCATTGCTAATCCTTTACGAGGAGGGCCAATTCATCAACTTAAACCATTTTACCAGCAATTGTCTAATGATCACATTCATATTAGCCTCGATATATAGTGATGTTAGAGGGGCAGGGCCCTTGCTGCCCCCTGTCTTCGCCATTGTGCGCGCGTCTGAGAGATGAAGCGGAAGGCATGGATGATGAGAGGGGGGCGTTGGATATATAATTAATGTGGGTGTATTATCTATATATGTAATCCTATATAGAGAGGTATAGATTGATCGATGTGGACGTGGGAAAGAGGGTGAGACCTCACTAGATATATAGATTGATCGGTTTATGTGGAAAACTATGAAAGACCTAGCTATATACACACACACATAGAGGAACATCGATCGTTGCGCATGCACGTGAGAGATAAAGAATGCCCGATATGATGGAGAGGGGGATGTGTGTGTGTGTGCCTTCATGGGAGACCGACCTGCAGAAAAAGATTGCATGTGTGCGATGGATAATGTCGACTGGTAGTGTGTGTGCATGCATGCACGAGAGAAAGTTAGTGGTACAATTATAAAGAGAAGACCAATGTGTGGGTGTAAAAGACTAGGTGAGGTCATAATCAATGTAAAGTTGAATTCAAATATTTGAATAAGAGATCATGATGTTTGAAACCCATGCATGCATGAATATAACGGAGATCTGCGCGGTGTGTTTTGAAACGAGCATGTTGTAATGTATACACATTGAACAAGGTCAGACTGGTTTGAATTTGAGATACCGATGGCAGACATCGTTTGGCCACATTGCATCCGTGCATGGACACACTATTCTAATTGGAGATGATGGGTGGCTTTCGCATCACATATCTATATCTATACCCATATATTTATATTTTATATTTTATATTTTTATATAGTGTGCGGATAACTTTAACTTTGAAAGATGGTCGTTGGATGAGGCCAATCCGATGGTGCAGAGCTGGCAAATTTGAGCACTACTGGCCGTTGGATATCATCTAGATTCCACCAGATTTTGCCACATGTACAATCTAGAAGACTCTATGGTTGAACTTAAGCATAATGCACAAACCTCAAAACACAAGCACTTCTTCTTTGTTCTAGAATCTTCTGTATCAGAATTGCCCAAATGTTTTTCTACATGATTTGTTTTTACTTTATGCCTTACAACGCACAATTCCATGAATCTTAAAATAGATTAGCTTTCTTATAAAAACTAGATGATTTTGAATGAAATGAACTATAAGAATTAAACGAACATCTACATCATGCATATATGACTCAAAGCTTACATGCTATAATGTGGTAATTATTCATAATTTGGTTGCCAAATCTCATGCGTGCAATGCACGTGTACCTTACTAGTCTAAATGGTGTCTGTGTGTGTATTGTGTGTGTTAAACACATTGTACGTAGTATATCATACTAGTCTAAATTGTCTTTTTTGTACACGTTAAGCTTGTTCTCCCGAAATTTCAAGCCGTGCCTTGTTATGCCGAAATTTCAAGCTAGCGTCTCTGTCTATCGTGTTGCGAAACTCCCGCCTCTTCAAACCGCGCCTTGTTAGCCCGAAATATTTAAGATAAATCTTTGTCTCGTTGTGCTCCGACAACTCCCTCCATCTCAACCCGCGCCTTGCTATTCCAAAATTACAACGCGCGCGAAAACTCCTACCTCCTGTGAAATCCCGACACGCGAAATGCCTGTGATACCCCTGAACCGAAAGAACCACCTCAAATCGGTGGAGGTACTTTCGTAACTTACCCCACATTTCGGACAAGCGCGTCCCTAAGCCATGGTTCCCCACTCCCATCCCATCCGCCCACCCATTCGCACACCAAGGCCGGGAAAACCCGCGAAACCCCACACCCTCCTCCGTCCGCCACCCAGCCGGAGCCTCTTCCCCGACGACGTCGTCCACAGCAACACCTCGGAGTCCCTCATCCACCGTACCGGATGAGGATCCATCGTCGATCTGGTCGTCCCGCCGATTCAGCCACCCCATCCTCCACCTCCAAGGAGCAGCCCCGACGTTCCCCTCGTCTTTCGCGCCACCTCCATTCCCACACCGCTGTCTTCATTTGCACCACCGAAAGAGCATCATCATCGCCGTTTCCTCGGATGAAGCTGCGGCCTAATCGGCGCCACCAAAGAGGTTGTACACTAATCGCCGCATTTTCTTCTTGATTCGATCTCACGGTGCTGTCGGCGCTCGGTCCCGAGCCGACACGGCGCGGCTCCATCCACAGCGGCGTCGCCGGCCACTTCCTCCACGGTGTCGCTCCCTCGGCGGTGGCGTCCACATCAGTAGGAGCTGCAGCTACTTTAGCTCTCGCTCGCGCTGCTGCTCTGCTCTTGCTCTCGGTCCCCTGCCTGGTCTGCTCTTGCTCGCGCTGCTGCTCTCGCTCTCGCTCTTGCTTGCAATGCTGCTCCGATTTAGCTACACTTCAGTCGACTGAATCGACTTTTGGGTCAGTCGATTTTCAGGGGGTGGTGGGTTGCCAGAGTTAAGGAAGAACCAGCCGCAGCGGGGAGGGGGGCTTGCCGGAGAGGTACCCCACTATCTATCTTAGGGTTCAGGGTGGGGGCGGTGGTCGCCGGCGGTGGTGGGGCGGTGGCGTGGGGATCGCCGGAGAAAAAGCTCGGCACGGGGGGGCCTAGAGGGATGGCTGGGGCGGCGGCGGACCGGCGGTGGGGAGTGTTCTCGGGGCGGGCGGGGCGGCGCACCGCCGGCCGCGGGCGGCGGGGGCGGCTGTTTGGCCGGTGGTGGCTGGCGGCTCAGGGGGGTGGAGGTTGAAGATGAACTGCAGGCCCTTGATTTCGTATCCAACGGCTGCAAAATCGACTAACCAGAGATGAAAAAGTCAGTCGACTAACGTGTAGCCTCACCTCTAGTGCGTTCAGTTTCGACAGTAAAATTCAGTTTCGATAGCAAAATTCAGTTTCGACAGTGAAGTTCAGTTTCGACAGCTAAATTCAGTTTCGACAGTTAAGTTCAGAGACGAGCGGCTGATGTATACATCTAGCACTTTGTGGTTATGTATTTTACGTCATCTATTGGAGATGCTATTAGAATTCCACTCAGGTTAACGTTGTCTCTCTTGTCCTGCTTCAGCCTCGGCGTCGTACAACTCACCGGAGCTGCTCCAACGACGAAACCCTCGATCACAGCGGAGCAGTACCTCGGGCTCCATCTCTAGACGCCTAAGATCTTCTTCCCCTCCTCCGACAGCCAAGTCAGCCGGAGCATCCTCACCGGCCAACCCAATCACGCTGAGATCGACATGGCTTCACCAAAGAGGTTGTACACTTCTTGTGGTTTGACTTAATCTCACCATGCTTCTTTGCATCCTGTGATCTTCCAATTCTTGTGAACCAAACACCCAGATTGGCAGAAATCCTGTGTTTTTAAATTCTTTGTTTTGCACGTGCATTCCTATCCTATTCCTGTCTATTTCCTATCCCTGCATTGTTAGAATCCTCAAATTCAAACAAGCCCTTACACAATTACTTCTGTTACAGATATGTGTCAAAGAAAACCTTGTGTGGTTTGTCCTGCTCCTGCGGTGTTGTGTTCCACCCCAGCTCAGCTGCTCCAACGACGGAGGGTTCACCACAGCAGGGATCCGCTCTCCAGAATGTCTTTCGCCGCCTCAGATCTTCTTCCCCGCCGCCGGCAGCCACGACAACTGCATTACCATCATCAACTGAGCAGATGACCTTGAGGACTACACGGGTTCGCAAGAGAGGTCGCACTCTTCCGTGTCTGCTTACGTTATGCATCGCTTAATATGATGGCATGCTACTTTATCGTCATGTTCACCTATTAGACTCCGACTTAGGTCCAAACTTATGCTGAAAATTGAGTTTTAAATGGTTGTGGGGTACATATTCGGGCAGCAATCAGTACTATCTGTCTACTATCTGGTTAATCTCGGGTGTCTACTATGAGTTTCATGTTGGGTGCAAACAAACATTAAAGGAGCCATTATCTGTATTTTTTAACTAAAGCTATTATCTGCCTGCTATCATTTGTTTTGGGTCTATCCACAGTTTGCTACCATCACTCTGGATTTGTGCATGCACTCCTTACATAATCTCACTATGTTTTATTCCTATGCATGTCAGTTATTGTACACAATGGAACTGAACATGTAGAGCAAAAGAGACGAGCCTTGCGTGGCAATAAAATTTCATGCAGACGTCGCTCCATGGTGGGCGCAAAGGCAGCCCCCCTCCACCCATTTCGGATCGTAATCAAGAGGAAGATAACTGTTCTGAGGGGGATTCAGAAGCAGAAGACCACTCCTATTTACCCCATGAGGTCTTCGCTCTAACTTGGCATGCTGATGTTGGTAATATCATGCACATGGTGCCTTGCATTGCTTACTGCATACATCAAAGATGTCATCTGCTTAGTTTAGACATGCTTTGTGTCAATGCCATCTGTTTAGTTTCTTTATCGTATATGTGAATCATGCAATGCCATCTTGTTTAGCCAGGCATCATATATGTGAATTTTGCAATGCCACCCTGGTTAGCCAGTCATCTTATATGTGAATTATATCATGACATCATTTTTTATTACGTGTTAAATTTGTCAACAATTTTAGTACATTCAATTACTCTTCCTGTGCATCGGCCATTCGGCATGGTCATGGAAAAAATCTGGAGTGGAAACAAGGTCTTCAGAGCAGACAATGCTATATGACGAAGCGCATCTCTTGCTGGTTACAGATAGCTCCTTAGAGGAGGATTCAGAGACAGATGACCAGTCCTATCCCCCCCCCCCGAGGTGCATGCTCTAACTTGGCAGGGTTATGTTGCTCATATCGTGCGTATGGTATCTTGCATTGCTATGTCATTTGCTTAGTTTAGACATGCTTTGTGTGAATGCCACCTGTTTAGTGTCTAATTACCATATATGTGAATTATGCAATGCCATCTCGTTGCAAGACATTATATATGTGAATTATGCAATGCTATCTTGTTGCAAGGCATTATATATGTGAATTATGCAATGCCATGCTGTTTAGCCAAGCGTCATATGTGTGAATTATATCATGCCGTCCTTTTTTTGTATTTCTCATTGCTTTTGTCGACAATGTTTGTATATTCAACTGCTCTTCATGTGCATCAGCCATTTGAATTGGTGATGGAGAAATCTGGAGTGAAAACAAGGTCTTCAGAGCAGACAATGCTACCTGGTGAAGCAGATATCTTGCTGGTTACAGATAGCTCTTCAGAGGAGGTTTTAGAGGCAGATGACCAGTCCTATTATCCCCCTGAAGTGTATGCTCAAACTTGGCAGGGTTATATTACTCATATCATGCATATGTTGTATTGCAATGCTTAGTTTTTACATCATATACACGATATTGAATGCCATCTCCTTAGTTGACACATCATATATGCGATTGCCCTCTGCTCACTTCCTTAGTATATGAATCATATATTTGAATTATATCATGCCATGATGTTTACATAGACAGCATGTATCTGAATTATGGCATGCCAACCCATTTTCTAAAGAAATAATATAGTTATATCATCTCATCCTGTTCACATAGTCATCATATTTTGAATTATGTCATTCGATCCATGAATTATATCATGCCATCATGTTTCCATCGAGAGCATGTTTGTGATTTATGGCATGCCAACCACTTTAATAGACACATCGTATAGTTATATCATGTCATCCTGTTTACATAGTCATCATATTTTGAAGTATGTCATTCTATCCTGTTTAGTTAGCCATCATACATGTGAAATTGTGTCATGCTATCCTGTTTAATTAGCCATCATATATGTGAAATTATGTCCTGCTATTCTGTTTGGTTAGACAACATAAATGTGAATTATTTCATGCCTTGTTTTCTTCCCTACTATCCATTGCACCTGTCTATCTTACAATGTCTGTACATTCAATTACTTTTCTTGTTTATCAGCCATTTCAATTGGAGGGGGTGATGGCAGTATCTGTGGGAGTAAAAACACGGTCTTCAGAAAAGATCGTGCTACCTGTCGATGGAGATAGAACCACGGTTGTACTTGACCAAGAACCACCCCCACCACACATAACCTAGACTCACGCAGATTGTACCCCTACCCAGTTGGACAGAGAACCAGCTACACCCCTTCTAACCCCAACCCCAGCAAATAGTAACCTAGTTCCCGTTGACACAGCACCGTCTCCACCACAGAGCACCCAAACACGAGCAGTTAGTAAGGCAACTGCAGTGCCCAAAGCACGAGGACCACCACTCCAAACCCCAAGTCAACGCTTAAAGCAGAAGAAGAACTGTTCTCAGGTCAGGTTCCGTAGCTATGGTTCATACTACTTTGCTCTTGCATCACTGTATTTACTCATACCAACTAATTTCAAATTTGAAGGATGCAATTGAAACTCCAATGGCGCAACAGGTATGTTTTAAACCTGTTTCTTTAACGTGTTTGCTGTTGTAACTTGCTCTATGTTGATGTCAGTTCCAATTGAATAAACAGTTATATTCTCATGTCATGCACCTTACAAGTGTTGTTATTGCTGTGTAGTTTCCCACACTTATATTCTGTCTAAGTTGCTTTGTCTTAAATAGATATGATTTGAACTGTATCTATCTTGATTTGGAAACATAAACTAGAATGATATAGACCATACAGTGACCATACTACATAGATATATGTTTGTTTCATGCTGTTATCCTGTCCACCTTACTACTGAAATGGTTTACCAAAATGAGTTTCATATACTACATTGTAAACCTGTGATGTGTTAGTTTGTTTCTCTTTTAGAATGCGGATAAAATATTGGAGAAGAGTATCCCGTTATGCAATGGTACAGGAAGTAATGCAGATAAGGTTCAAGATAGTGAGACATCCCTGTTGGTCTCCAAGAAAGCTGATAAAAACTATATTGAAGACACTGAGACAACCCCAAAGTCTTGTCTTGATGTAGTGTTCGAGTTACTGGCTACTACTGCTGGCACCAGCTCTTCGAACTCGCTGCCTGAATCAGTTCGGCTTCTTGAGTCTCAAGTTCAAGTTGAAAGACATCGATCAGATGTTATGCGACAGGAAGTCGAAGGACTGAGGAAGTCCCTGCAGAATTCAGATGCATACTTTCTGGTGCAACAGCAAGTGCTGGAGGATTTAAGCGCCAAACAAGAGAAAGTTAATAAGCTTGCTAAGCATCTTGTCAGCATTATGGGTACCCAGGATATTGTTTCTTGAGCTCTTCTGAAGTGGTTTCAGTTCTGGACTTGTTTTGCTGCGGCGTTTATATGCTGCTTTGTTCCCTATATTTGCACTGGTGGCGAACTTTGATGCCCAGTGGATGTAATATGTGTAATAGCCGTGATAGCCTAGCGTAAGTTGCTTGCCTATTTATTTCCTTATTGTCTTGTTTATTTGTTTTCTTGTAGTCAGTGCAGTTCTTTTTCCACGGTTTGCTAGTGGCCGCAATAACCTATTTTTTAAAACTAGGCCATATTAACCATGGGCTACATATTTACTGTAGTTAACATGGGCCTCCTACGGGCCGTATAAACAATGGGCCTTCTAAGGGCCGTAGAAACAATGGGCCTTCTATGGGGCGTAGAAACAATGGACCTTATACCGGTCGTATACACAATGGGCCTTCTACGGGCCATATCATTAATGGGCCTTCTACGGGCCGTATGATCGGTTGGCCAAACATGGGCCAATAACAGACCACATTATGGCCGTAAATGGGCTAGAGTTGAAATCGTCCATTCATGGGACAACCATAACGGGTCGTCGTTAATCGGCCGTATTTGATGACGCTATGAAAACGGCCCAACATATTAATGGGCCACAAACGGGCCGACTATAACCACGGGCTGAATTTGGCCCACAAGTAGAAAATGACAGTAATGGGCCGAAAGTAAACGAATGCTGGAAATGAGCCCAAGAATAAATGGGCCCTGAGAAGGCCGAAAGATAACATGGGCTGGAAACGGCCCAATGGAATAATGGGCCGTTAATGGGTATAAAGTGATACACTGTTCATTACGGGCCAGTTTTACCACGGGCCGTTAATGAGCCGAGGGTTACTAAGGGCCTCATATGGGTCGAAAGACGTCATGGCCCATACATGGGCCGGAAGTTAAAATGGGCTGGAATTATATTGGACGGCCCAGATGACGCTACTGGGCCTAATTCGGATAGGCCGTAAACGGGCCCTGGGTTAGCAGGCTATAAATGGGCTATATGCGAACAGGCCGTTAACAGGCTTGCCTTGGGCCGGCCCGCCACCTTTTGACCAAGTCAAACGGGCCGACCTTTTCACAGGAATGGGCCTCTGTTGGGCCGTGCCATGTGTCGACGTATCATAGGCGCTTTGGGTCCAATGAGTGGATGACATCTGTCCCAACGGCGAGCCGACACATGTTCCCTCCAGCCAATGATGATTTTACACATGGAAAATCCCCATTGGTCGGGGCTGTTAACGGGTTATCAGATCCAAAACCGGACCCGATAGCTTAACGGCGTTCCGTTACGGTGGATGCCACGTGTCGGTCATCCTTGACGAAAGCACTTCTGTGACGCGCGATTTATCGTCATGGAAGTGGACACTTCCGTGATGATAATTTTGGTAATGTCATGGAACACTTCTACGACAGCACAGCTATGACTATCTTGATTCTGTCAGAAAATTGTCATGGATGTACATGCATGACAGAAAACGTGACCTACTGTGACAAACACGTATCATCACGGAAGTGTATTTTTTGTAGTGTATGGTAGATATGATCAACATAGAGATGTTCACCATTGAAAACTACTCCATCTCACGTGATGATCGGACATGGTTTAGTTGATATGGATCACATGATCATTTTGATGACTAGAGGGATGTCTATATAAGTGGGAGTTCTTAAGTAATATGATTAATTGAACTTTAATTTATCATGAACTTAGTCCTGATAGTTTTTGCATATCTACGTTGTTGTAGATCAATGGCCCGTGCTACCATTCCCTTGAAGTTTAATGCGTTCCTAGGGAAAGCTAAGTTGAAAGATGATGGTAGCAACTACATGGACTGGGTCCGTAACTTGAGGATTATCCTCATTGCTGCACAAAAGAATTACGTCCTGGAAGCACCGCTAGGTGCAAGGCCCGCTGCAGGAGCAACTCCGGATGTTATGAACGTCTGGCAGACTAAAGCTGATGACTACTCGATAGTTCGGTGTGCCATGCTTTACGACTTAGAATCGGGACTTCAAAGACGTTTTAAACGTCATGGAGCATATGAGATGTTCCAGGAGTTGAAGTTAATATTTCAAGCAAATACCCGAGTTAAGAGATATGAAGTCTCCAACAAGTTCTATAGCTGCAAGATGGAGGAGAACAGTTCTGTCAGTGAACACATACTCAGAATGTCTGGGTACCATAACCACTTGACTCAGCTGGGAGTTAATCTTCCTGATGATAGTGTCATTGACAGAGTTCTTCAATCACTGCCACCAAGCTATAAAGGTTTCGTGATGAACTATAATATGCAAGGGATGGAAAAGACAATTCCCGAGCTCTTCGCGATGCTAAAGGCTGCGGAGGTAGAAATCAAGAAGGAGCATCAAGTGTTGATGGTTAACAAGACCACTAGTTTCAAGAAAAAAGGCAAAGGGAAGAAGGGGAACTTCAAGAAGAATAGCAAGCAAGTTGCTACTCCCGGGAAGAAGCCTAAGTCTGGACCTAAGCCTGAAACTGAGGGCTTCTACTGCAAAGGGATGGTCACTGGAAGCGGAACTGCCCCAAGTATTTGGCTGATAAGAAGGATGGCAAAGTGAAAGGTATATTTGATATACATGTTATTGATGTGTACCTTACTAATGCTCGTAGTAGCGCATGTGTATTTGATACTGGTTCTATCATTTCTTAAAGTTTGGGGCTGCGATGCTTACGTGAAAAAGCTTCAACCTGATAAGCTCGAACCCAAATCGGAGTAGTGTGTCTTCATAGGATACCCAAAAGAAACTGTTGGGTACACCTTCTATCACAGATCCGAAGGCAAGACTTTTGTTGCTAAGAATGGATCTTTTCTAGAGAAGGAGTTTCTCTCGAAAGAAGTGAGTGGGAGGAAAGTAGAACTTGATGAGGTAATTGTACCTTCTCCCGAATTGGAAAGTAGTTCATCACAGAAATCAATTCCAGTGATGCCTACACCAATTAGTGAGGAAGTTAATGATGATGATCATGAAACTTCAGATCAAGTTACTACCGAACCTCGTAGGTCAACCACGGTACGTTCCGCACCAGAGTGGTACGGTAATCCTGTTGTGGAAGTCATGTTACTAGACCATGACGCACCTATGAACTATGAGGAAGCGATGATGAGCCCAGATTCCGTGAAATGGCTTGAGGCCATGAAATCTGAGATGGGATCCATGTATGAGAACAAAGTGTGGACTTTGGTTAACTTGCCCGATGATCGGCAAGCCATAGAGAATAAATGGATCTTCAAGAAGAAGACTGACGCTGACGGTAATGTTACTGTCTACAAAGCTCGACTTGTTGCAAAAGGTTTTCGACAAGTTCAAGGAGTTGACTATGATGAGACCTTCTCACCTGTAGCGATGCTTAAGTCTGTCCGAATCATGTTAGCAATTGCCGCATTTTATGATTATGAAATATGGAAAATGGACGTCAAAACTACATTCGTTAATGGATTTCTCAAAGAAGTGTTGTATATGATGCAACCAGAAGGTTTTGTCGATCCTAAAGGTGCTAACAAAGTGTGCAAGCTCCAGCGATCCATTTATGGACTGGTGCAAGCATCTCGGAGTTGGAATGTACGCTTTGATGAGGTGATCAAAGCATATGGTTTTATACAGACTTTTGAAGAAGCCTGTATTTACAAGAAAGTGAGTGGAAGCTCTGTAGCATTTCTAATATTATATGTGGATGACATATTGTTGATTGGAAATGATATAGAATTTCTGGATAGCATAAAAGGATACTTGAATAAAAAAAATCAATGAAAGACCTCGGTGAAGCTGCTTATATATTGGGCATCAAGATCTATAGAGATAGATCAAGACTCTTAATTGGACTTTCACAAAGCACATACCTTGATAAAGTTGTGAAGAAGTTCAAAATGGATCAGTCAAAGAAAGGGTTCTTGCCTATGTTACAAGGTGTGAAGTTGAGTCACACTCAATGCACGACCACTGCAGAAGATAGAGAGAAAATGAAAGACATTCCCTATGCCTCAGACATAGGTTCTATCATGTATGCAATGCTGTGTACCATACCTGATGTGTGCCTTGCTATAAGTCTAGCAGGGAGGTACCAAAGTAATCCAGGAGTGGATCACTGGACATCGGTGAAGAACATCCAAAAGTACCTGAAAAGGACTAAGGATATGTTTCTCATTTATGGAGGTGACAAAGAACTCATCGTAAATGGTTACGTTGATGCTAGCTTTGGCACTGATGCGGATGACTCTAAGTCACAAACCGGATACGTATTTGTATTGAATGGTGGAGCTGTCAGTTGGTGCAGTTCCAAGCAAAGCGTCGTGGCGGGATCTACGTGTGAAGCGGAGTATATAGCTGCTTCGGAAGCAGCAAATGAAGGAATCTGGATGAAGGAGTTCATATCTGATCTAGGTGTAATACCTAGTGCATCGGGTCCAATGAAAATCTTTTGTGAAAATACTGGAGCAATTGCCTTAGCGAAGGAATCCAGATTTCACAAGAGAACCAAACACATCAAGAGACGCTTCAACTGCATCCGTGATCAAGTCAAGGAGGGAGACATAGAGATTTGCAAATTACATACAGATCTAAATGTTGCAGACCCGTTGACTAAGCCTCTTCCACGAGCAAAACATGATCAGCACCAAGACTCCATGGGTATTAGAATCATTACAATTTAATCTAGATTATTAACTCTAGTGCAAGTGGGAGACTGAAGGAAATATGCCCTAGAGGCAATAATAAAGTTGTTATTTATATTTCCTTATATCATGATAAATGTTTATTATTCATGATAGAATTATATAAACCGGAAACTTGATACATGTGTGGATACGTAGACAAAACACAGTGTCCCTAGTATGCCTCTACTAGACTAGCTCGTTAATCAAAGATGGTTAAGTTTCCTAACCATAGACATGTGTTGTCATTTGATGAACGGGATCACATCATTAGGAGAATGATGTGATGGACAAGACCCATCCATTAGCTTAGCATAATGATCTATGTTTTATTGCTATTGATTTCTTCATGACTTATACATATTCCTTTGACTATGAGATTATGCAACTCCCGAATACCGGAGGAACGCCTTATGTGCTATCAAATGTCACAACATAACTGGGTGATTATAAAGATACTCTACAGGTGTCTCCAAAGGTGTTTGTTGGGTTGGCATAGATCGAGATTAGGATTTGTCACTCCGAGTATCGGAGAGGTATCTCTAGGCCCTCTCGGTAATGCACATCATGATATGCCTTGCAAGCAATGTGACTAATGAGTTAGTTGCGGGATGATGTATTACGGAACGAGTAAAGAGACTTGCCGGTAACGAGATTGAACTAGGTATGAAGATGCCGACGATCGAATCTCGGGCAAGTAACATACCGATGACAAAGGGAATGACGTATGTTGTCATTGCGGTTTGACCGATAAATATCTTTGTAGAATATGTAGGAACCAATATGAGCATCCAGGTTCCGCTGTTGGTTATTGACCGGAGATGTGTCTCGGTCATGTCTACATAGTTCTCGAACCCGTAGGGTCCGCACGCTTAACGTTCGATGACGATTTGTATTATGAGTTATGTATTTTGGTGACCGAAGATTGTTCGGAGTCCCGGATGAGATCACGGACATGACGAGGAGTCTCGAAATGGTCGAGAGGTAGAGATTGATATATTGGACGATAGTATTTGAACACCGGAAGTGTTTCGGAATGTATCGGGTACATATCGGAGTACCGGGGGGGTTATAGGAACCCCCCGGGGGAAGAAGTGGGCCATATGGGCCATAGGAGGGAGGCAGGCCAACTCACAAGGGGTGGCACGCGCCCCCAAGGGAGGAGTCCGAATTGTACTAGGGGAGGGGTCGCGGCCCCCTTTTCCTTCTCCTCCTCCCTCTCCTTTCCCCTTTCTCCTTCCGGTAAAAGGAAAGGGGGGGGCAAATTGGACTAGGAGTCCAAGTGAGACTCCTCCCACTTGGAGCGTCCTAGGCCGGCCTCCTCCCCTCTCCCTCCTTTATATACGGGGGCGGGGGGCACCTCTAAGGCACATCAATTTGTTCTTAGCCGTGTGCGGTGCCCCCCTCCACCGTTTACTCCTCCGGTCATATTGTCATAGTGCTTAGGCGAAGCCCTGCGCGGATCACTTCACCATCACCGTCACCACGCCATCGTGCTGACGAAACTCTCCCTTGACACTTTGCTGGATCAAGAGTTTGAGGGACATCATCGAGCTGAACATGTGCAGAACTCGGAGGTGCCATACGTTTGGTACTTGATCGGTTGAATTAAGAAGACGTTCGACTACATCAACCGCGTTAAACTAACGCTTTCGCTTTCGGTCTATGAGGGTACGTGGACACACTCTTCCCCTCTCGTTGCTATGAATATCCTAGATAGATCTTGCGTGAGCGTAGGATTTTTTTTTTAAATTGCATGTTACGTTCCCCAACAGTCTATATAGTTCTCGAACCCGTAGGGTCCGCACGCTTAACGTTCGATGACGATATTGTATTATATGACTTATGTGATTTGTTTACCGAATGTTGTTCGAAGTCCTGGATGAGATCACGGACATGAAGAGGAGTCTCGAAATGGTCGAGAGGTAAAGATTGATATATAGGACGATAGTATTCGGACACCGGAAGTGTTCCGGAGTGTATCGGGTATATATCGGAGTACCGGAGGGGTTACCGGAACCCCCCCGGGGGAATATATGGACCATATGGGCCATGAGAGGGGAGCACACCAGCCCACAAGGGGTGGCGCCCCCCCTTATGGTAGGTGGCCGAATAGGAGAAGGAGAAGAGGGGGTTCGGCCCCCCTTTCTTCTCTTCTTCCCCCTTCCTTTCTTCTTCAGTGGAAAAAGGAAAGGGGCGCCACTTGGGGAAACCCCAAGTAGGATTCGGATCCTACTTGGGGCGCCCCCTGGCTGCCTCTCCTCCCCTCCCACCTATATATATGTGGGGAGGGGGCACCTATAACACACGACATCAATTCTTAGCCATGTGCGGCGCCCCCTCCACAGTTTACACCCCGGTCATATTCTCGCGGTGCTTAGGTGAAGCACTGCGCGGATCACTTCATCATCACCGTCACCACGCTGTCATGCTGACGGAACTCATCTACTACCTCGATACCTTGCTGGATCAAGAAGGCGAGGGACGTCACCGAGCTGAACGTGTGCATAACTCGGAGGTGTCGTATGTTCGGTGCTTGATCAATCGGAGCTAGAAGAAGTTCGACTACACCAACCGCGTTGTCAAAAGGCTTCCGCTTTCGGTCTACGAGGGTACGTAGACACACTCTCCCCCTCGTTGCTATGCATCTCCATGGATAGATCACTGCGTGTGCGTAGAAATTTTTTGTTTTGCATGCAACGTTTCCCAACACCTTGAGCACCTCCTCGTGTGTGGGGTAGGGCGCCATCATTGTCGATGGTGGTGTGAGAGGCTGATTGGAGTTTTGGTCGATGTGTGTGTGAGAGAGAGAGAGAGAGATGAGGCAATAGGGGAGAGATAGAGTGAGAGGAGAGAAAGAGAGAGTAAGAAAAAGTGGATTTTTTTGGCAAAGGCCTGGGCCGATGTGACGATGGATACCCTATTTCACCCCGAATTTGGGGCCGATTGGGACAACGAGTATGAGTTTCAACCCAAATATGTCAGCGGACAACCGCGCCCACAAATAGAGAAATAGAGATGGTTCAAGGGCGCCCCTTGGAGACGCCTACCAGAAGGAACAAAGGGAATAACAGACGGCTCTGCATGTCCATCGAGTGACAAGTTGATTAGATCAGCTGCCTCGATAGTCGTCGGATGCCGCCCAAAACATCCGTTTGATCTGCCGCATGAAAGCCCAACGAATTGCAACAAGCTCAGTGATGTACTCAGCCTTCTAGAACAATGACCTTGTTGCAATCTTCTTCGATCTCAACAACAGAGCCTTGTTGTTCTCAGCCTTCTGCAACAAGAGACTTGTTGAAATCATTGTTGGGTAACGTAGCAGAAATTCAAAATTTTCTACGCATCACCAAGATCAATCTATGGAGTAATCTATCAACGAGGGGAAGGGGAGTGCATCTACATACCATTGTAGATCGCGATGCGGAAGCGTTGCAAGAACGCGGATGAAGGAGTCGTACTCGTAGCGATTCAGATCGCGGTTGATTCCGATCTAAGCACCGAAGAACGGTGCCTCCGCGTTCAACACACGTGCAGCCCGGTGACGTCTCCCATGCCTTGATCCAGCAAGGAGAGAGGGAGAGGTTGGGGAAGACTCCGTCCAGCAGCAGCACGACGGCGTGGTGGTGATGGAGGAGCGTGGCAATCCTGCAGGGCTTCGCCAAGCACCGCGGGAGAGGAGGAGGGAGAGGGGTAGGGCTGCGCCAAGAGAGAGGAAGTCTCATGTGTATGGCAGCCCCAAAACCCCCACTATATATAGGGGAGGGGGAGGGGCTGCGCCCCCATCTAGGGTTCCCCCCCAAGGGGTGCGGCCAGCCCTAGATGGGACTTGGGGGGCGGCCAAAGGGGGAGAGAGGGGGCGCCCCACTAGACGGGCCTTAGGCCCATCTTAGCCTAGGGTTTCCCCTTCCCCCCCCCTCCTGCGCCCTGGGCCCCTTGTGGAGGCGCACCAGCCCACCTAGGGGCTGGTCCCTTCCCACACTTGGCCCACGCAGCCCTCTAGGGCCGGTGGCCCCACCTGGTGGACCCCCGGGACCCTCCCGGTGGTCCCGGTACGTTACCGATAGCACCCGAAACTTTTCCGGTGACCAAAACAGGACTTCCCATATATAAATATTTACCTTCGGACCATTCCGGAACTCCTCGTGACGTCCGGGATCTCATCCGGGACTCCTAACAACATTCGGCAACCACGTATATCTATTCCCTATAACCCTAGCGTCATCGAACCTTAAGTGTGTAGACCCTACGGGTTCGGGAACCATGCAGACATGACCGAGACGTTCTCCGGCCAATAACCAACAGCGGGATCTAGATACCCATGTTGGCTCCCACATGTTCCACGATGATCTCATCGGATGAACCACGATGTCGGGGATTCAATCAATCCCGTATACAATTCCCTTTGTCAATCGGTATGTTACTTGCCCGAGATTCGATCGTCGGTATCCCAATACCTTGTTCAATCTCGTTACCGGCAAGTCTCTTTACTCGTTCCGTAACACATCATCCCGTGATCAACTCCTTGGTCACATTGTGCACATTATGATGATGTCATACCGAGTGGGCCTAGAGATACCTCTCCGTTTACACGGAGTGACAAATCCCAGTCTCGATTCGTGCCAACCCAACAGACACTTTCGGAGATACCTGTAGTGCACCTTTATAGCCACCCAGTTACGTTGTGACGTTTGGTACACCCAAAGCATTGCTACGGTATCCGGGAGTTGCACAATCTCATGGCCTAAGGAAATGATACTTGACATTAGAAAAGCTTTAGCGGACGAACTACACGATCTTGTGCTAGGCTTAGGATTGGGTCTTGTCCATCACATCATTCTCCTAATGATGTGATCCCGTTATCAACGACATCCAATGTCCATGGTCAGGAAACCGTAACCATCTATTGATCAACGAGCTAGTCAACTAGAGGCTTACTAGGGACATGGTGTTGTCTATGTATCCACACATGTATCTGAGTTTCCTATCAATACAATTCTAGCATGGATAATAAATGATTATCATGAACTAGGAAATATAATAATAACCAATTTATTATTGCCTCTAGGGCATATTTCCAACAGTCTCCCACTTGCACTAGAGTCAATAATCTAGTTCACATCACCATGTGATTAACACTCACAGGTCACATCACCATGTGACCAACATCTAAAGAGTTTACTAGAGTCAACAATCTAGTTCACATCACTATGTGATTAACACTCAATGAGTTCTGGTTTGATCATGTTATGCTTGTGAGAGAGGTTATTAGTCAACGGGTCTGAACCTTTCAAATCCGTGTGTGCTTTACGAATATCTATGTCATCTTGTGGATGCTACCACGCGTTACTTGGAGCCATTTCAAATAACTGCTCTACTATACGAATCCGGTTTACTTCTCAGAGTCATCCAGATTAGTGTCAAAGTTCGCATCGACGTAACCCTTTACGACGAACTCCTTTTCACCTCCATAATCGAGAAAATTCCTTAGTCAACTAGATACTAAGGATAAGTTCGACCGTTGTCATGTGATTCATTCCCGGATCACTATTGTACCCCTTGACCAACTCATGGCAAGGCACACTTCATGTGCGGTACACAGCATAGCATACTGTAGAGCCTACGTCTAAAGCATAGGGGACGACCTTCGTCCTTTCTCTCTCTTCTGCTGTGGTCAGGTCTTGAGTCTTACTCAATACTCACACCTTGTAACACAGCCAAGAACTCCTTCTTTGTTGATCTATTTTGAACTCTTTCAAAATCATGTCAAGGTGTGCGTTCTTTGAAAGTATCATCAGGCGTCTTGATCTATCTCTATAGATCTTGATGCCCAATATGTAAGCAGCTTTATCCAGGTCTTCCTTTGAAAAACTCCTTTCAAACAACCCTTTATGCTTTCCAGAAATTTTACATCATTTTGGATCAACGATATGTCATTCACATATACTTATCAGAAATGTTGTAGCGCTCCCACTCACTTTATTGTAAATACAAGTTTCTAACAAACTTTGTATAAACCCAAAAACTTTGATCACTCCATCAAAGCGTATATTATGACTCCGAGATGCTTGCTCTAGTCCATGGAAGGATCGCTGGAGCTAGCATACCTTTTAGCATCCTTAGGATCGACAAAACCTTTCTGATTGTATCACATACAACCTTTCCTTACGAAAACTGGTAAGGAAACTTGTTTTGACATCCATCTGCCAGATTTCATAAATGCAGCTAATGCTAACATGATTCCGACGGACTTAAGCATCGCTACAGATGAGAAAATCTCATCGTAGTCAACTCCTTGAACTTGTGAAAATACTCTTTGCCACAAGTCGAGCTTCATAGACGGTAACATTGCCGTCCACGTCCGTCTTCTTCTTAAAGATCCATTTATCTCAATGGCTTCCCGATCATCGGGCAAGTTCACCAAAGTCCATGCTTTGTTCTGATACATGGATCCTATCTCGGATTTCATGGCTTCTAACCATTTGTCGGAATATGGGCCCACCATCGCTTCTCCATAGCTCGCAGGTTCATTGTTGTCTAGCAACATGACTTCCAAGACAGGATCACGTACTACTCTGAAGTAGCACGCATCCTCGTCGTCCTACGAGGTTTGGTAGTGACTTGATCTGAAGTTTCATGATCACTATCATAAGCTTCCACTTCAATTGGTGTAAGTGCCACAGGAACAACTTCTTGTGCCCTGCTACACACTAGTTGAAGTTATGGTTCAATAACCTCATCAAGTCTCCACCATCCTCCCACTCAATTCTTTCGAGAGAAAAATTTCCTCGAGAAAGGACCCGTTTCTAGAAGCAATTACTTTTGCTTCCAGATCTGAAATAGGAGGTATACCCAACTGTTTTTGGGTATTCTATGAAGATGCATTTATCCGCTTTGGGTTCGAGCTTATCAGCCTGAAACTTTTTCACATAAGCATCGCAGCCCCAAACTTTTAAGAAACGACAACTTAGGTTTATCTAAACGGTGTCGTCTCAACAGAATTGCGTGGTGCCCCTTTTTAAAGTGAATGCGGTTGTCTCTAATGCCTAACCCATAAATGATAGTGGTAATTCGATAAGAGACATCATGGTATGCACCATATCCAATAGGGTGCAGTTATGATGTTCGGACACACCATCACACTGTGGTGTTCCAGGCGGTATTAATTGTGTAACACTTTCCACAATGTCTTAATTGTGTGCCAAACTCGTAACTCAGATACTCATCTCTATGATCATATCACAGACATTTTATCCTCTTGTCACGACGATCTTCAACTTCACTCTGAAATTACTTGAACCTTTTAATAATTCAGACTTGTGTTTCATCAAGTAAATACACTCAGCATCTACTCAAATTATCTGTGAAGTAAGAACATAACGATATCCACTGCATGCCTCAGCACTCATTGGACTGCACACATCAAAATGTATTACTTCCAACAAGTTGCTCTCTTGTTCCATCTTACTGAAAACGAGGCCTTTCAGTCATCTTGCCCATGTGGTATGATTTGCATGTCTCAAGTGATTCAAAATCAAGTGAGTCCAAATGATCCATCTGCATGGAGTTTCTTCATGCATATATACCAATAGACATGGTTCGCATGTCTCAATCTTTTCAAAAACGAGTGAGTCCAAAGATCCATCTACATGGAGCTTCTTCATGCGTTCTATACCAATATGACTCAAATGGCTGTGCCACAAGTGTGTGGTACTATCATTACTATTTTATATCTTTTGGCACGAACATGTGTATCACTGCGATCGAGATTCATTTTAGGTGCAAGACCATTGAAGGTATTATTCAAATAAACAGAGTAACCATTATTCTCCTTAAATGAATAACCGTATTGCGATAAACATAATCCAATCATGTTTATGCTCAACGCAAACACCAAATAACAATTATTTAGGTTTAACACCAATCTCAATGGTAGAGGGAGCATGCGATGCTTGATCACATCAACCTTGGAAACACTTCCAACACATATCGTCATCTCACCTTTAGCTAGTCTCCGTTTATTCCGCAGCTTTTATTTCGAGTTACTAACACTTAGCAACCGAACCGGTATCTAATACCCTGGTGCTACTAGGAGTACTAGTAAAGTACACATTCATATAATGTATATCCAATATACTTCTGTCGACCTTGCCTGCCCTCTCATCTACCAAGTATCTAGGGTAGTTCTGCTTCACTGACCGTTCCCCTCATTACAGAAGCACTTAGTCTCGGGTTTGGGTTCAACCTTGGGATTCTTCACTAGAGCAGCAAATGATTTGCTGTTTCATGAAGTATCCCTTTTGCCCTTGCCCTTCTAGAAACTAGTGGTTTTACTAACCATCAACAATTGATGCTCCTTCTTGATTTCTACTTTCGCGGTGTCAAACATCGCGAGTTGCTCAAGGATCATCATGTCTATCCCTGATATGTTATAGTTCATCACGAAGCTCTAATAGCTTGGTGGCAGTGACTATGGAGAACCATCACTGTCTCATCTGGAAGATTAACTCCCACTCGATTCAAGCGACTGTGGTACTCAGACAATCTGAGCACATGCTCAACGATTGAGCTTTTCTCCCTTAGTTTGCAGGCTTAAGAAACTTGTCAGAGGTCTCATACCTCTTGACGTGGGCACTAGTCTGAAATCCCAATTTCAGTCTTCGGAACATCTCATATGTTCTGCGACGTTTCAAAACCGTCTTTGGTGCCACAATTCTAAACCGTTAGCATTACGCACTGGACTATCATGCAGTCATCAAAACGTGTATGTCAGATGTTTCGCAACATCTACAGACGACGCTGAGGTTTAGCACACCGAGCGGTGCATTAAGGACATAAGCCTTCTGTGCAGCAATGAGGACAATCCTCAGTTTACGGACCCAGTCCGCATAATTGCTACTATCAACTTTCAACTAAATTTTCTCTAGGAACATATCTTAAACAGTAGAACTAAAGCGTAAGCTATGACATAATTTGCAAAGACCTTTTGACTATGTTCATGATAATGAAGTTCATCTGATTATTTAATGAACTCCCACTCAGATAGACATCCCTCTAGTCATCTAAGTGATACATGATCCGAGTCAAACTAGGCCGTGTCCGATCATCACGTGAGACGGACTAGTCATCATCGGTGAACATCTCCATGTTGATCGCATCTACTATACGACTCATGTTCGACCTTTCGATCTCTTGTGTTCCGAGGCCATGTCTGTACATGCTAGGCTCGTCAAGTCAACCTAAGTGTTTCGCATGTGTTCCGAGGCCATGTCTGTACATGCTAGGCTCATCAACACCCGTTGTATTCGAACGTTAGAATCTATCACACCCGATCATCACGTGGTGCTTCGAAATAACGAACCTTCGCAACGGTGCACAGTTAGGGGGAACACCTCTCTTGAAATTTTAGTGAGGGATCATCTTATTTATGCTACCGTCGTTCTAAGCAAATGAGATGTAAACATGACAAACATCACATGCAAATCATAAAGTGACATGATATGGCCAATATCATCTTGCGCCTTTTGATCTCCATCTTCGAGGCGCGGCATGATCACCTTTGTCACCGGCATGACACCATGATCTCCATCATCATGATCTCCATCATCGTGTCTTCATGAAGTTGTCTCGCCAACTATTACTTCTACTACTATAGCTAACGGTTAGCAATAAAGTAAAGTAATTACATGGCATTTTCATTGACATGCAGGTCATACAATAAATATGACAACTCCTATGGCTCCTGCCGGTTGTCATACTCATCGACATGCAAATCGTGATTCCTATTACAAGAACATGATCAATCTCATACATCACATATATCATTCATCACATCCTTTTGGCCATATAACATCACATAGCATACCCTGCAAAAACAAGTTAGACGTCCTCTAATTGTTGTTGCATGTTTTACGTGGCTGCTATGGGTTTCTAGCAAGAACGTTTCTTACCTACGCAAAAACCACAACGTGATATGCCAATTTCTATATACCCTTCATAAGGACCCTTTTCATCGAATCCGATCCGACTAAAGTGGGAGAGACAGACACCCGCTAGCCACCTTATGCAACTAGTGCATGTCAGTCGGTGGAACCTGTCTCACGTAAGTGTACGTGTAAGGTCGGTCCGGGCCGCTTCATCCCACGATGCCGCCGAATCAAGATCAGACTAGTAACGGCAAGTAAATTGACAAAATCGACGCCCACAACTACTTTGTGTTCTACTCGTGCATAGAAACTACGCATAGACCTAGCTCATGATGCCACTGTTGGGTAACGTAGCAGAAATTCAAAATTTTCTACGCGTCACCAAGATCAATCTATGGAGTAATCTATCAACGAGGGGAAGGGGAGTGCATCTACGTACCATTGTAGATCGCGATGCGGAAGCGTTGCAAGAACGCGGATGAAGGAGTCGTACTCGTAGCGATTCAGATCGCGGTTGATTCCGATCTAAGCACCGAAGAACGGTGCCTCCGCGTTCAACACACGTGCAGCCCGGTGACGTCTCCCACGCCTTGATCCAGCAAGGAGAGAGGGAGAGGTTGGGGAAGACTCCGTCCAGCAGCAGCACGACGGCGTGGTGGTGATGGAGGAGCGTGGCAATCCTGCAGGGCTTCGCCAAGCACCGCGGGAGAGGAGGGAGAGGGGTAGGGCTGCGCCAAGAGAGAGGAAGTCTCATGTATATGGCAGCCCCAAAACCCCCACTATATAGAGGGGAGGGGGAGGGGGAGGGGCTGCGCCCCCATCTAGGGTTCCCCCCCAAGGGGTGCGGCCAGCCCTAGATGGAACTTGGGAGGCGGCCAAAGGGGGAGAGAGGGGGGCGCCCCACTAGATGGGCCTTAGGCCCATCTTAGCCTAGGGTTTCCCCTCCCCCCCCCCGCCCCCTTCCTGCGCCCTGGGCCCCTTGTGGAGGCGCACCAGCCCACCTAGGGGCTGGTCCCTTCCCACACTTGGCCCACGCAGCCCTCTGGGGCCGGTGGCCCCACCTGGTGGACCCCCGGGACCCTCCCGGTGGTCCCGGTACGTTACCGATAGCACCCGAAACTTTTCCGGTGACCAAAACAGGACTTCCCATATATAAATCTTTACCTACGGACCATTCCGGAACACCACGTGACGTCCGGGATCTCATCCGAGACTCCGAACAACATTCGGCAACCACGTATATCTATTCCCTATAACCCTAGCGTCATCGAACCTTAAGTGTGTAGACCCTACGGATTCGGGAACCATGCAGACATGACCGAGACATTCTCCGGCCAATAACCAACAGCGGGATCTGGATACCCATGTTGTCTCCCACATGTTCCACGATGATCTCATCGGATGAACCACGATGTCGGGGATTCAATCAATCCCGTATACAATTCCCTTTGTCAATCGGTATGTTACTTGCCTGAGATTCGATCGTCGGTATCCCGATACCTTGTTCAATCTCGTTACCGGCAAGTCTCTTTACTCGTTCCGTAACACATCATCCCGTGATCAACTCCTTGGTCACATTGTGCACATTATGATGATGTCCTACCGGGTGGGCCCAGAGATACCTCTCCGTTTACACGGAGTGACAAATCACAGTCTCGATTCGTGCCAACCCAACAGACACTTTCGGAGATACCTGTAGTGCACCTTTATAGCCACCCAGTTACGTTGTGACGTTTGGTACACCCAAAGCATTCCTACGGTATCTGGGAGTTGCACAATCTCATAGTCTAAGGAAATGATACTTGACATTAGAAAAGCTTTAGCAGACGAACTACACGATCTTGTGCTAGGCTTAGGATTGGGTCTTGTCCATCACATCATTCTCCTAATGATGTGATCCCATTATCAACGACATCCAATGTCCATGGTCAGGAAACCGTAACCATCTATTGATCAACGAGCTAGTCAACTAGAGGCTTACTAGGGACATGGTGTTGTCTATGTATCCACACATGTATCTGAGTTTCCTATCAATACAATTCTAGCATGGATAATAAACGATTATCATGAACTAGGAAATATAATAATAACCAATTTATTATTGCCTCTAGGGCATATTTCCAACAATCTTTTTCCCACAAGATCACTGCAACAAGAGCCTTGTTGCATCTAACCTTCTGCAACAAGCACCTTGTTGCAAATCTTTTACAAACCTTTTTATACTTAGATTTCTGCAACAAGTACCTCGTTGCATTCAACTTTCTGTAACAAGAGCCTTGTCACAGTCTTGGACCTCCAAGCTGGGGCTCGTGCTTTGCCCAGGGCAGGGAGCACAATAGGTCATGAGTAAGCGGTTCGGGGTGTCGCGCTTGATGTGCTGGCCAGCGGAAGGAGCATCGGTGTTGTAAGGCTCGAAAGTCTCAGGTGGTTGGCAGGTCTTGGAGCTCCGGTGACTGTGCGGGGCCGCGCCATGGCTGACGGCGGCGTGACCCATGCGAGCCGGAGCAGGGCGCGTGTGAGGGAGGGCCGCGAGGTGGGGGTAGGTAGGCTAGGGTTATGGGAGGTGGGTAAGGACGAGACGCAAGAGGTAGTAGTTGCTACGGATCCGATCGCATCCATCACCTAGCCGCTTTGCAACTGTTATGCTTGAAGGATTTGCAACAAGGATGGTGTCGTGAAACCTAACCATTGGGTTGGGGCTGCTGCAGTCCATCGAATTAAGTCTGATCAGATGGTCTTCGAGGCGATCCACGCGCGCAAGAGATGAGCCGGCTGAATATGAGCGCTTTCCATAACTTTACTATAACTGAAAAACTTTAAATAATGTTTTTCTGTCCGGATAATAAGGCGGATATGAGGCGTCCGGTTGCAGATGCTCTTTAAGGCGCCCTTTGGAAACGCCTAGCACAAGGAACAGAGGAAATAACTTTACTAAACGAAAACTTTGCCCTGTAAAACAGGAAGGTAATAATGCCGGCGCCCACAGGCCATTCACGCGCCGCGGATAAGCTGGCGGCCGGCCGGGCCCGTTGTTGGATCACGCGTCGGCGGGTGGGATTAGCCCGGGACAGCAATTCATCATTGCCAAAAGAAACGAACGCAGGAAGCAGATGAAACAGAAGAGGGAAAAAGGTTGCAGGGGCTCATTAGGGCGGAAGCCAGCGTCAAATCGTTAACCACACGCAGCAGCCGGAGGGAGGGAGGAGCGAGCGAGGAAGCCACCGGTATAAAACCAAGGAAACGCCGCGTCCTTGGCAACCAGCGATCCCGCGACCCAGCCGACGGTTTTCTGTTCCCCCCTCTGACCTGTCCCTCCATCCATCCTCCTCAATTCTCCTCCCCGGCGCCCGCCGTTGACGAGGCCCCGGAGGAGGAGGACTCGAGCGCGCCGCCGTCTCCTGCTCTGCCGGCTGCCCTCGCGTGGAGGTACGTACGTGCGCAGCGCAGCGCCACGCTGATCGATCCCGTCCCTTGATGTGGCTTCCGCTCTGTTCTGTTCTTGGCCGCTACGCGTTTGAATGTTTTGTTCGTTGTATCTATCCACCTCCGCCATTAGAGTTACTCCTCTGGTCATTGCGTCATGGGTGGCGAGAGAGGCGGCGGTCTGGTTCCTCGACGCGGCAGGAGGCCAGATCTGCAACGAGCAAGCCCCCCGCTGTTCATCACTGCTTCTCGTCTCCCCCTCTGTTTGTCATCTTATCTTACGTGCGGGGTTAGGTAGGTGCCCGGGCTCGACGGTTGCGAGACCACCACGTTCGTCGTCTTTGCTCGTCTCGTCTCCGTCTCCGTCTCCGCCACATCATGGATCCAGCCTGTAAATCATTTTGGCTCCGGGACTAAAAATAGAGGCGTCACGGAGAAGGAGCCAAGGAGGATCAACAGAATAAAGCTCGGCTCTTTTTGTGTTTTGTGCCGTGCTGTTGGCTGGAGATCTAGCGATACTTGGGTTGGTTTTCCGGTGGAAGCAACACGACAGCAATACATGCGTCCGGAGAACTACATTTTTCAGCAGCACATAGGTTGATAGATAGATGGACGGATTAGGCTTAAAGTGGAGCGGCCCCTCCATGCCACCTCTGCTGGCATCTCATCTATTTCCTCCACCTGCATTTTTGCCGTCTTCCTCCTCACCCACTACCACATAAAGGACCATCGCCTGCTTCCTTAAATCTGAGGGGGGGAAATCCCGTCTCCCAAACGAGGCAGCAGATTGTCCCAGCGTTACTAGATCAGGTTGTCCTTCCATCTCAACCCCTTCAAATCAATGCTGCCGTTTTGGGCTTTCGTATGTACTATGTTCTTGCCCCTTGAATTGCCGCTGTCTTGGGACACATGGCGTCTGCATCGGCAGGGCAGAGAGGAAGTTTTAGTGTCTTGTTCTGAAGTCTGAAGTCTGAACTGTATACTCCGACCCTCCGTGACCACAGAGTCTGGATCAGATCATCTCATTCTGTTGCTTGCTGCAGTTTCACAGGGTGTGGAGGTTGTGCTAGGAGGACTGCGACCATGAAGGCCCTCATTCTTGTGGGAGGATTCGGCACTCGCCTGCGGCCGCTGACGCTCAGCGTGCCCAAGCCGCTCGTCGATTTCGCCAACAAGCCCATGATCCTGCATCAGGTCAGCACAAATACTCCATAATTTATTTCTTATTCAATAAGCTTTAGTTATTCAGACAAAATAATATTTACTACTACCAAGGCACGAGGAGAGGCAACTTTTGGGGAAATTGCAGTGCAAGCAAAAGGAACAGTATCATGTAGTTCAATCACCTGATTATTTACCTGTGTTGTGACAACCTGTGGAGTTTGTTCATGCAAGGCCTCATCAGTCCATGATTTGCTAGGTGGTCCATGTGAATAGATTCCTCACAGCAACAGTCCTCGACCTGTATGCATCACCATCTGTGTCTCAAATAATTGTGTTGATAGAAACAAAATATATGAATTTAAAAGGGGAAACCAATAATTGACCATTTCCCTGTCCTGAGCAAATTAACATATGTTTCGAGCATCGCCGGGACTTCAATTGTTCAGCGTATCTTGTGATTTTTATTTTTTTTCTGCAGTGCCTTCGTCACCAAGATCGAGGCTCTGATAGATTTGGGAATTGTTCAGTGTATGTTGTGATTAACTTCTTTTTGTAATGATTTTGTCACCAGATCGAGGCTCTGAAAGATGTGGGAGTCACAGAAGTTGTCCTGGCCATCAATTACCAGCCAGAGGTAATTGAGCATGACATGCCACGCCTTGGAAAACTGTTGTTTCGTCAGAATCCCAGATCTCACTGTCTTGCTTTGGTGAAACAAATTGCAGGTCATGCTCAACTTTCTCAAGGACTTCGAGAGCAAGCTTGGCATCAAGATCACCTGCTCCCAGGAGACAGAGCCAATGGGAACCGCCGGACCGCTGGCCCTTGCCCGCGACAAGCTCGACGACGGGTCCGGCGAGCCTTTCTTCGTCCTCAACAGCGACGTGATCAGCGAGTACCCGTTCGCAGAGCTCATCGAGTTCCACAAGTCCCATGGCGGCGAGGCCACGATCATGGTCACCAAGGTACGTGGTGACCAAGGCCTAGTCACGAGTAGAATTAACCTTGAAGGATGGGTGTCCATATGATTGGTATGCTGAGAAATGTCGCTAATTCGATTTTAATAATACAAAAAGGTGGACGAGCCTTCCAAGTACGGCGTGGTGGTGACGGAGGAGGAGACCGGGAAGGTGGAGCGGTTCGTGGAGAAGCCCAAGGTGTTCGTGGGCAACAAGATCAACGCCGGCATCTACCTGCTGAGCCCGTCCGTGCTGGACCGCATCGAGCTGAAGCCGACGTCCATCGAGAAGGAGGTGTTCCCGCGCATCGCCGCCGACAAGGGCCTGTACGCCATGGTGCTGCCGGGGTTCTGGATGGACATCGGGCAGCCGAGGGACTACATCACGGGGCTCAGGCTCTACCTGGAGTCCCTGAGGAAGAGGGCGCCGGCGAGGCTGGCGGCGGGCGCGCACGTCCTGGGCAACGTGCTGGTGCACGAGACGGCGACGATCGGGGAGGGGTGCCTGATCGGGCCGGACGTGGCCGTCGGCCCCGGGTGCGTGGTGGAGGCCGGGGTGAGGCTGTCGAGGTGCACCGTGATGCGGGGCGCGCGCGTGAAGAAGCACGCGTGCATCTCCGGCAGCATCGTGGGGTGGCACTCGACGGTGGGCAAGTGGGCGCGCGTGGAGAACATGACCATCCTCGGCGAGGACGTGCACGTCTGCGACGAGGTGTACAGCAACGGCGGCGTGGTGCTCCCGCACAAGGAGATCAAGTCCAGCATCCTCAAGCCCGAGATCGTCATGTGATCGTGACCATCGGGCCGAGCAAAGCCGCCGTTCCCGCGCCCGCGCCACATGGTGAAAAAGGGTCGTATATTTCTTCATGCGTTTGTTGGTTTATTTGTCTGTCTGCAAGTGTAACCAGAGCTGTCCGCCCAACTGCCAAGTGTCTATCAGGCTCTATGTATGTTTAGACGTGTCGCAAGTTTTTTCTTTCTTTCTTTTTTGAAGACAAAATGTGTCTGAGTTAAATTTAAGCCCCGGGCTTTAATTTGTAGATAGGTGTCAGATGAATGGGAATAAAGCATCAGTTTTACTAGTACCATTTCTGTGTGATGTGTTCCTCCATGAGTTAGAAGTCGTACAATCTGCACTACATTCTTCAGCAATCGCCAGTATTTTATGGAAAACACGGCTGGATACAAGTGAGTCGCACCGCGTTCTTCTGCAGTTCTGGTTATGGGAGCATTTCATTTTCCAGGTTTGGTATACTGTCCACGTCACGTGGACCGGGGACTTGGCCACGTTTTCATGTAGGTGGCCAGTTGTGGCGGCATTGTGGCAGTGGTGCAGATGCTTCTGATCCCGAGTTATTTATGCTGGCAAATGGCAAGGAACTGAAGCAGTCTGTGATGGTGCAGCGCAAGTCAGTACAATATATAATTAGGGCACACCGATCGTTAGCTGTATGACAGCAACTGACAGATGCTCCGGAGCATAGAAAAATTCAGAACAGCACGAGACTGTTTCTTCAAGCACAAACTTTAACCAGAGTCGCGTCTACTTTAGTTTCTGGATGGTGGCAAGGCTTCCATGGCCTGTACTATAATTTTTTCCCACCTGCGCTTTAAACAAGTGGTCGATCTCGACCTGACAAAGTTTCTATTGGATCCTGCGACAGCAGGCACTTGGCCTTAACAAATGAATGATAGCTGGATGCAGAAGTTGACGTACTGAGAGACTCCATCCAAGGACGTACGGGAGAGGAGCAAGATCACGTAAGCCGATCGTGCGATCGGAAGGCCATCTCGAGTTGCTGTCCCTTGCTTTCAGGGTTGAGCGAAAAGGACCTTTCACCTAAACAAACTGCTGATTGGGTTGAGCGGGTCAAATAATTAGGGGCGGCTTCTCATTGGCGAACGCTCAAGGAGACGAACCCCCGATCCGGGGAGAAGACGATTTCATTTTAGCTGTTATTACTGCACGATGTCACATCATCAGCATTTGGTGATGCCAGCAAATGAGATTGTTAGGGCATCTCCAACGCAGACCTCAAACCGCCCGCAAATGTTTGAACTGATGCCATCGGTTCACGGACCGGTTCGGACATTAGTTTTTCCGCAAACCGAACGCAAATCAGGGGGGCTTTACCGTCTAGACCGCCGCCACGTACGCGTTCGCCACCTCGATCCCACCCAAAACCCTCTCCGCGCGAAAAGTCTTCTCCATGCGAAGCGGTTGCCGAGCATTCATGCCGGTTAGAGCGACGCGACCGGACGAGCAGGCGGCGCCGCTTCAACGCTGACTCGGCGGCTGAGAAGGCTACTCCGGCAGTTTTGCGCCGCATTAAAGCCGGCTTCCCGTCCCTTCGCCTCACCACGCCTAGTTAAGCAGGACTCCGACGTCGTCCACACCGCATGTTAGAGTTGTGCCGAATATTTTGTACAACGTATGTTACACTTGGACTCTCTGAGTTAGTATTGTGTGTAGAAAGGGTATGGTGTAGTGCCCTAGTAGGACTCTTGTATCCTAGGCCTTCCATATAATGCGGCAGTAGACACATGATGTAATAGATGCCAACATAATAGCACAAACACGCAGGGGATCCGGCGGCGTGTGCCGGCGCCTAGGTGGCCGGTGTGCGGTATTGTAGCGGCGTCAATGGGGAGTGGTGCCTGTAGTCATGTCCGGGGGGATGCAGTCATGTTAGTGAACATCGTTAACAAATCTCAGTGTAATGGCTCGTGTGATTGCCTGGCTTTCGAATGATCGAGTATGCGCCTCAAATTATTCTAATAAATGGTATTATAAGCAAGGTTGCGACGAGGTTGCATGAATTTAACATTGGTAATATAGATAAAATATGGTTATTGTTAGGTAACGCAGTAATTAAAAAAATCCTACGCACACACAAGATCCATCTAGGTGATGCATAGCAACGAGAGGGGAGAGTGTTGTCCACATACCCTCGTAGACCGAAAGTGGAAGCGTTATGACAACGCGGTTGATGTAGTCGTACGTCTTCACGATCCGACCGATCCTAGTATCGAAAGTACGGCACCTCCGCGATCTGCACACGTTCAGCTCGGTGATGTCCCACGAACTCTAGATCCAACTAAGTGTCGAGGGAGAGCTTCATCAGCACGACGGCGTGATGACGGTGATGATGAAGTTAACGACGCAGGGCTTCGCCTAAGCACTACAACGATATGACCGATGTGGAAATCTGTGGAGGGGGGCACCGCACACGGCTAAACCATCAACTTGTGTGTCTATAGGGTGCCCCCCTCCCCCGTATATAAATGAGTGGAGGAAGGGAGGGACGGCCCTCTCTATGGCGCGCCCTAGGGGGGTCCTACTCCCACCGAGAGTACGATTCCCCCCTTCCCTAGTTGGAGTAGGAGAGGAAGGAAGGAGGAGAGGGGGGAGAAGGAAAGGGGGCCGGCCCCCTTCCCAATTTGGATTGGGCTTGGGGGGGCGCCCTCACCTTGGCCGCCTCCTCCTCTCTCCCACTAAGGCCCATTAAGGCCCATGTACTCCCCGAGGGGGTTCCGGTAACCCCCCGGTACTCCGGTAAATGCCCGAACTCACCCGGAACCCTTCCGATGTCCAAACATAGCATTCCAATATATCGATCTTTATGTCTCGGCCATTTCGAGACTCCTCGTCATGTCCGTGATCTCATCCGGGACTCCGAACAACCTTCGGTACATCAAAACACATAAACTCATAATACCGATCGTCACTGAACGTTAAGCGTGCGGACCCTACGGGTTCGAGAACTATGTAGACATGACCGAGACTCGTCTCCGGTCAATAACCAATAGCAGAACCTGGATGCTCATATTGATTCCTACATATTCTACGAAGATCTTTATCGGTCAAACCGCATAACAACATGCGTTGTTCCCTTTGTCATCGGTATGTTACTTGCCCGAGATTCGATCGTCGGTATCTCAATACCTAGTTCAATCTCGTTACCGGCAAGTCTCTTTACTCATTTTGTAATGCATCATCCCGCAACTAACTCATTAGTCACATTGCATGCAAGGCTTATAGTGATGTGCATTACCGAGAGGGCCCAGAGATACCTCTCCGACAATCGGAGTGACAAATCCTAATCTTGATCTATGCCAACCCAACAAACACCTTCGGAGACACCTGTAGAGCATCTTTATAATCACCCAGTTACGTTGTGACGTTTGATAGCACACAAGGTGTTCCTTCGGTATTCGGGAGTTGCATAATCTCATAGTCAGAGGAACATGTATAAGTCATGAAGAAAGCAATAGCAATAAAACTTAACGATCATTATGCTAAGCTAACGGATGGGTCTTGTCCATCACATCATTCTCCTAATGACATGATCCCGTTCATCAAATGACAACACATGTCTATGGTCAGGAAACTTAACCATATTTGATTAACGAGCTAGTCTAGTAGAGGCATACTAGGGACACTTTGTTTTGTCTATGTATTCACACATGTATCAAGTTTCCAGTTAATACAATTCTAGCATGAATAATAAACATTTATCATGATATAAGGAAATAAATAATAACTTTATTATTGCCTCTAGGGCATATTTTCTTCAGTCTCCCACTTGCACTAGAGTTAATAATCTAGTTCACATCGCCATGTGATTTAACATCAATAGTTCACATCACCATGTGATTAACACCCATAGATCACATCGCCATGTGACCAACACTCAAAGGGTTTACTAAAGTCAATAATCTAGTTCACATTGCTATGTGGATAATACCCAAGAGCACTAAGGTGTGATCATGTTTTTCTTGTGAGAGAAATTTTTAGTCTACGGGTCTGCAACATTCAGATCCGTATGTATTTTGCAAATTTCTATGTCTACAATACTCTGCACGGAGCTACTCTAGCTATTTGCTCCCACTTTCAATATGTATCTAGATCGAGACTTAGAGTCATCCAGATCGGTGTCAAAGTTTGCATCGATGTAACTCTTTACGACGAACTCTTTGTCAACTCCATAACCGAGAAACATTTCCTTATTCTACTAAGGATAATTGACCGCTGTCCTGTGATCCACTCATGGATCACTATTGTACCCTTTTGCCAAACTCATGGCGAGGTACACAATAGGTCTGGTACACAGCATAGCATACTTTATAGAACCTATGACTGAGGCATAGGGAATGACTTTTTCATTCTCTTTCTATTTTCTGCCGTGGTCGGGTTTTGAGTCTTACTCAACTTCCCACCTTGCAATACAGGCAAGAACTCCTTCTCTGACTGTTCCATTTTGAACTACTTCAAAATCTTGTCAAGGTATGTATTCGTTGGAAAAACTTATCAAGCGTCTTGATCCATCTCTATAGATCTTGATGCTCAATATGTAAGCAGCTTCACTGAGGTCTTTCTTTGAAAAACTCCTTCCAACCACTCCTTTATGCTCTCCAGAAAATTCTACATCATTTTTGATCAACAATATGTCACTCACATATACTTATCAGAAAGGTTGTAGTGCTCCCACTCACTTTCTTGTAAATACATGCTTCATCGCAAGTCTGTATAAAACTATATGCTTTGATCACACTATCAAAACGTATATTTCAACTCCGAGATGCTTGCACCAGTCCATAGATGGATCGCTGGAGCTTTGCACACTTTGTTAGCACCTTTAGGATCGACAAAACCTTCTGGTTGCATCACATACAACCCTTCTTTAATAAATCCATTAAGGAATGCAGGTTTGACATCCGTTTGCCAAATTTCATAAAATGCGGCAATTGCTAACATGATTCGGACAGACTTTTAAGCATCGATACAGGTGAGAAAATCTCATCGTAGTCAACACCTTGAACTTGTCGAAAACATTTTTGCGACAGTTCGAGCTTTGTAGATAGTAACACTACTATCAGCGTCCGTCTTCCTATTGAAGATCCATTTATTCTCTATTGCTTGCCGATCATCGGGCAAGTCAACCAGAGTCCATACCTTGTTCTCATACATGAATCCCATCTCAGATTTCATGGCCTCAAGCCATTTCGCAGAATCTGGGCTCATCATCGCTTCCTCATAGTTCGTAAGTTCGTCATGGTCAAGTAACATGACCTCCATAACAGGATTACCGTACCACTCTGGTGCGGATCTTATTCTGGTTGACCTACGAGGTTCGGTAGTAACTTGATCTGAAGTTTCATGATCATCATCATTAGTTTCCTCACTAATTGGTGTAGGAATCACTGGAACTGATTTATGTGATGAACTACTTTCTAATTCGGGAGAAGGTACAATTACCTCATCAAGTTCTACTTTCCTCCCACTCACTTCTTTCGAGAGAAACTCCTTCTCTAGAAAGGATCCACTCTTAGCAACAAAGATCTTGCCTTCGTATCTGTTATAGAAGGTGTACCCAACAGTTTCTTTTGGGTATCCTATGAAGACGCATTTCTTCGATTTGGGTTTGAGCTTATCAGGTTGAAGCTTTTTCACATAAGCATCGCAGCCCCAAACTTTAAGAAACGACAGCTCAGGTTTCTTACCAAACCAAAGTTCATATGGTGTCGTCTCAACGGATTTAGATGGTGCCCTATTTAACGTGAATGCAACTGGCTCTAATGCATAACCCCAAAACGATAGTGATAAATTGGTAAGAGACATCATAGATCGCACCATATTTAATAAAGTACGGTTATGACGTTCGGACACACCATTACGCTGTGGTGTTCCAGGTGGCGTGAGTTGTGAAACTATTCCACATTGTTTTAAATGAAGACCAAACTCATAACTCAAATATTTGTCTCCGCGATCAGATCATAGAAACTTTATTTTCTTGTTACGATGATTCTCTACTTCACTCTGAAATTCTTTGAACTTTTCAAATGTTTCAGACTTATGTTTCATCGAGTAGATATACTCATATCTGCTCAAATCATCTGTGAAGGTCAGAAAATAACGATACCCGCCGTGAGCCTTAACACTCATCGGACCGCATACATCAGTATGTATTGTTTCCAATAAGTCAGTTGCTTGCTCCATTGTTCCGGAGAACGGAGTCTTAGTCATCTTGCCCATGAGGCTTGGTTCGCAAGCATCAAGTGATTCCAAAAGCCCATCAGTATGGAGTTTCTTCATGCGCTTTACACCAATATGACCTAAACGACAGTGCCACAAATAAGTTGCACTCTCATTATTAACTATGCATCTTTTGGCTTCAATATTCTGTCACTTTGTGTGTTCAGTTTATTCGGTTTACATGGTTCGGTTTATACGGTTTTTCGGTTTGTACGGTATTAATACTTCGGTAAATACGGTATGAAATTAAAATACGGTTTGGTTTCGGTATATACCAAATTATTTTGGTATGGTTTCGGTATATACCATAATAACCAAAGTTGACGCGAATTTGAAAATGACGTAATAATAATTTGCAAAGTTTTGACTCAAAACACATATTGTTTTACACAAATAGTATATAACTATATATATAAGTATATATGCATGCATTGATTCATCTGTTGATGGTTATGGACGTGCTTAGCATTTTAAAAAGAGAAAAATGGCTATGTTACAAGAAAAGATTACGTGCTTAGTAGTGAATTTGACTCATGTACAAGAAAAATGACAACTTGTATGGTTGTTCATCACAAGAAATATAAAATTATTTTTTACTTCGGTTTATTCGGTTAACCGTTCGTTTTTTGGTATATACCATAAAAACCAAAGTTCAAATCGGTATGAATAGTTCATACCATACCGAAACCAGAAACCATAAAAACCATAAATTTGGTTCGGTTCGGTTTATTTTCGGTATGGTTTTTTGGTTCGGTTTTCAAATGCACAGAGTGAATATAATGAATATGTGTATCACTACGATCGAGATCCAACAAACCATTTTCATTGGGTGTATGACCATAGAAGGTTTTATTCATGTAAACATAACAACAATTATTCTTTAACTTAAATGAATAATCGTATTGCAATAAACATGATCAAATCATATTCATGCTCAACGCAAACACCAAATAACATTTATTTAGGTTCAACACTAATCCCGAAAGTATAGGGAGTGTGCGATGATGATCATATCAATCTTGGAACTACTTCCAACACACATCGTCACTTCACCTTTAACTAGTTTATGTTCATTCTGCAACTCCCGTTTCGAATTACTACTCTTAGCAACTGAATCAGTTTCAAATGCCGAGGGGTTGCTATAAACACTAATAAAGTACACATAAATAACATGTATATCAAATATACCTTTGTTCACTTTGCCACCCTTCTTATTCGCCAAGTATCTAGGGTAGTTCCACTTCTAGTGACCATTTCCATTGCAGTAGAAGCACTCAGTCTCAGGCTTAGGTCCAGACTTGGGCTTCCTCACTTGAGCAGCAACTTGCTTGCCGTTCTTCTTGAAGTTCCCCTTCTATCCCTTTTCCCTTTTCTTGAAACTAGTGGTCTTGTTAACCAATTGATGCTCTTTCTTGATTTCTACCTTCGTCGATTTCAGCATCGCGAAGAGCTCGGGAATTACTTTCGTCATCCCTTGCATATTATAGTTCATCATGAAGTTCTAGTAACTTGGAGATAGTGACTAGTGAACTTTGTCAAATACTATCTTATCTGCAAGATTAACTCCCACTTGATTCAAGCAATTGTAGTATCCAGACAATCTGAGTACATGCTCACTGTTTGAGCTATTCTCCTCCATCTTGTAGGCAAAGTATTGTCAGAGGTCTCATACCTCTCGACACGGGCATGAGTCTGAAATACTAATTTCAACTCTTGGAACATCTTATATGCTCCATGATGTTCAAAACATTTTTGAAGTCCCGGTTTTAAGTCGTAAAGCATGGTGTACTAAACTATCAAGTAGTCATCATACCGAGCTTTTGTCAAAACGTTCATAACGTCTGCATCTGCTCCTGCAATAGGTCTGTCACCTAGCGGTGCATCAAGAACATAATTCTTCTATGCACCAATGAGGAAAATCCTCAGATCACGGACTAAGTCCGCATCATTGCTATTAACATCTTTCAACTTATATTTCTCTAGGAACATATAAAAATAAACGGGGAGCTACATCGCGAGCTATTGATCTACAACATAGATATGCTAATACTACTAGGACTAAGTTCATGATAAATTAAAGTTTAATTAATCATATTACTTAAGAACTCCCACTTAGATAGACATCCCTCTAGCCATCTAAATGATCACGTGATCCAAATCAACTAAACCATGTCCGATCATCACGTGAGATGGAGTAGTTTTCAATCGTGAACATCACTATGTTGATCATATCTACTATATGATTCACGCTCGACCTTTCGGTCTCCAGTGTTCCGGGGCCATATCTGCATATGCTAGGCTCGTCAAGTTTAACCCGAGTATCTGCGTGTGCAAATCTGGCTTGCACCCGTTGTATGTGAGCGTAGAGCTTATCACACCCGATCATCACGTGGTGTCTCGGCACGACGAACTTTCGCAACGGTGCATACTCAGGAAGAACACTTATACCATGAAATTTAGTGAGAGATCATCTTATAATGCTACCGCCGAACTAAGCAAAATAAGATGCATAAAGGATAAACATCACATGCAATCAATATAAGTGATATGATATGGCCATCATCATCTTGTGCCTTTGATCTCCATCTCCAAAGCACCGTCATGATCACCATCGTCACCGGCGCGACACCTTGATCTCCATCGTAGCATCGTTGTCGTCTCGCCAACTATTGCTTCTACGACTATCGCTACCGCTTAGTGATCAAGTAAAAACAATTACAGGGCGATTGCATTGCATACAATAAAGCGACAACCATATGGCTCCTGCCAGTTGCCGATAACTCTGTTACAAAACATGATCATCTCATAAAATAAAGTTTAGCATCATGTCTTGACCATATCACATCACAACATGTCCTGCAAAAACAAGTTAGACGTCCTCTACTTTGTTGTTGCAAGTTTTACGTGGCTGCTACGGGTGGAGCAAGAACCGTTATTACCTACGCATCAAAACCACAACGATTTTTCGTCAAGTGTGTTATTTTAACCTTCAACAAGGATCGAGCGTAGTCACACTCGATTCAACTAAAGTTGGAGAAACTGACACCCGCTAGCCACCTGTGTGCAAAGCACGTCGGTAGAACCAGTCTCGCGTAAGCGTACGCGTAATGTCGGTCCGGGCCGCTTCATCCAACAATACCGCAGAATCAAAGTATGACATGCTGGTAAGCAGTATGACTATTATCGCCCACAACTCTTTGTGTTCTACTCGTGCATATAACATCTACGCATAGACCTGGCTCGGATGCCACTATTGGGTAACACAGTAATTTCAAAAAAATTCCTACGCACACGCGAGATCCATCTAGGTGATGCATAGCAACGAGAGGGGAGAGTGTTGTCCACGTACCCTCGTAGACCGAAAGCGGAAGCGTTATGACAACGCTGTTGATGTAGTCGTATGTCTTCACGATCCGACCGATCCTAGTACAGAAAGTATGGCACCTCCGCGATCTGCACACGTTCAGCTCGGTGACGTCCCATGAACTCTAGATCCAGCTGAGTGTCAAGGGAGAGCTTCAGCAGCACGACGGCGTGATGACAGTGATGATGAAGTTACCGACGCAAGGCTTCGCCTAAGCACTACAATGATATGACCGAGGTGGAAACCTGTGGAGGGGGGCGCCGCACATGGCTAAACCATCAACTTGTGTGTCTATGGGGTGCCCCCTCCCCCGTATATAAAAGAGTGGAGGAGGGGAGGGCCGACCCTTTCTATGGCGCGCCCTAGGGGGAGTCCTACTCCCACCGGGAGTAGGATTCCCCCCTTCCCTAGTTGGAGTAGGAGAGGAAGGAAGGAGGAGAGAGGGAGAAGGAAAGGGGGACGACCCCCTTCCCAATTTGGATTGGGCTTGGGGGGCGCGCCCTCACCTTGGCCGCCTCCTCCTCTCTCCCACTAAGGCCCATTAAGGCCCATGTACTCCCCGGGGGGGTTCCGGTAACCCCCCGGTACTCCGGTAAATGCCCGAACTCACCCGGAACCCTTCCGATGTCCAAACATAGCATTCCAATATATCGATCTTTATGTCTCGACCATTTCGAGACTCCTCGCAATGTCTGTGATCTCATCCGGGACTCCGAACAACCTTCGGTACATCAAAACACATAAACTCATAATACCGATCATCACCGAACGTTAAGCGTGCAGACACTACGGGTTTGAGAACTATGTAGACATGACCGAGACTCGTCTCCGGTCAATAACCAATAGCGGAACCCGGATGCTCATATTGATTCCTACATATTCTACGAAGATCTTTATCGGTCAAACCGCATAACAACATACGTTGTTCCCTTTGTCATCAGTATGTTACTTGCCCGAGATTCGATCATCGGTATCTCAATACCTAGTTCAATCTCGTTACCGGCAAGTCTCTTTACTCGTTCTGTAATGCATCATCCTGCAACTAACTCATTATTTACATTGCTTGCAAGGCTTATAGTGATGTGCATTATCGTGAGGGCCCAAAGATACCTCTCCGACAATCGGAGTGACAAATCCTAATCTTGATCTATGCCAACCCAACAAACACCTTCGGAGACACCTGTAGAGCATCTTTATAATCACCCAGTTACATTGTGACGTTTGATAGCACACAAGGTGTTCCTCCGGTATTCGGGAGTTGCATAATCTCATAGTCAGAGGAACATGTATAAGTCATGAAGAAAGCAATAGCAATAAAACTTAGCGATCATTATGCTAAGCTAACAGATGGGTCTTGTCCATCACATCATTCTCCTAATGACATGATCCCGTTCATCAAATGACAACACATGTCTATGGTCAGGAAACTTAACCATATTTGATTAACGAGCTAGTCTAGTAGAGGCATACTAGGACACTTTGTTTTGTCTATGTATTCACACATGTATCAAGTTTCTGGTTAATACAATTCTAGCATGAATAATAAACATTTATCATGATATAAGGAAATAAAAATAACTTTATTATTGCCTCTAGGGCATATTTCCTTCGGTTATGCCATGTGCTAGAATCTAAGGAGGAGCTTGAGCCCTAAAACTGTTCAGTATCAATCCGAGTGCCATCTTGGAGGTCCTGGCTTGAGGCAATGACATATTCTCATGAAGAACCTATAGAGGAGAACTTAGTTTATGTGCCAAAAAGGTTACCATCTATGGATTTCCGTAGACATGGCATGAAAGTTATAATATTTTCAAGAGTAGCTTTAGGGTGGCTCATAGAAAGCATAATCCGTATGATATCAACAACAAATGTTTTATTTTAAGCTAGAATTTCAAATGCGATAAATAGTGGTTTAGAGAACCATGCAACTCTAGAAAAAGTGCATAAAGAGGAATAAGTGTAGATCCTACCCATCTACATTACACTTGGAATAATAGATTGCTAACGTGAGTGATGAATCTACATGCTCTTTTAACTGTAGGGATGGCCCTCATGAGGATTCACCATGCAAACGTTGGCAATCTAGGTGGCATGTATTTGTTCTTCTAGACCTGGTTAAGCAAGGCATTTTTTGCAAAAAAGATCCAGATTAGTTTGTTATTAAAGTTCATCAAGAGTATAAAGTACATGAAACATAATAAAAATAAGTTGCATTAGCTAAGCCTCTGCTTATTCTTACAACACTTGAAAACAAAGTTTATATATGAATTTTAAATTGCGGTTACAATTGAGAGTGGGTTCCTAGACAGGGCCGGAGACAGCACCCGGCGTCCCCGGGCACTTGCGCAAGCTCATATTCAAATTGACAGTATCCTCATATTCAAATCCATTTTTTAGGCATGATTCTATGACTTACGTTGTCAAGTCTGAATTTATTCTGGTCAATGTAACTAAATATTGATATATTATATATTAGTTCACTCTAAAATTACATTTATATGACTACTATGGTGATATTTTCACTACATCATTACTGTGTATTTTTGGTTCAAAAGTTTGCTGCTAATTTTATATGTTGTCTATCCGAGCACCTGATCTTGATTTGTAGCTTAGATATTTAGGCTTAAACTCGCCGATACTTCACAAAAGTTTCTGTCTCACCCATTGATCCCAAGATAGGATGTCTTTGTCTTCGCTTTAATAGTGGTCTGCTTAATTATATCATCTGCAGGATGATCAAAGAGTGTCAATGTCCTCGAAAAAAGAAAGAGTTTCAATGAACAAGGTTTTTTCATTAGGAAAAAAGCAGACAAGATTAGAGCCACCATCTTTTGGGCCGACTTTTCGGGCCTGTTTCTATCCGTTGCTCAAGCCCGGCTGCACTGAGAATCCGGACCCACAGGCCGAGATTCTGGTGGGTCCCGGTTCCGTTGCCGACGAGACGACAGGAACAGCGGTGTCGATACCCCCACAGTCCCCAAACCCATCTGCACCCCCGGCTGTCATCTTCTTCCCCGCCCTCGCCCTCGCCCCAGCAACCGCTCGCCCCAACCGCGGCGCCACCCATCGCACAGGTAATCCTTCCTCCTCCAACCCCAATTCCCCTCCGTTTGCGCTTCGTCTCATAGTCTCAGTTAGGGCTCGCAGCTTGCTCGATCAGAGGCCTAGAGCTCAGATCGAACGATGTAGTCTGGTCATCTTCATCGCCGGATCTCTCCCCTCGAGTTCCTGGGTGGGGTCTCCGACGGGCTATGCGAGCTTCGCTGCGTGAGTCACATTGCATCCGTGGGCGCCGAATTGGATGCCCCTGGGCCTCTAACTTTTGACCCACACGAATGAATCAATCCCCAAATGTAATGGGGAAATGGAGTGGGCGGGAGGATAAGGAGGGGAACTGGATTCTGCTGTTACTGTCATGCGCTATTCTTCGATGTTAGTCCATTATTTAAGGGCCAGTGGCCGTATTCCTTGGAAATTGCAGTGGCCGTGTGCGGTGGGGTGGTTCTGCGAGGCTATGGCGATGGCGAGGAGGCAGCACATCACAATATTCACCACGGCGAGCCTGCCGTGGATGACCGGCACTGCTGTCAACCCCCTGTTCCGGGCGGCTTACCTCGCCAAGGCCGGGGACTGGGAGGTCACGCTGGTGGTGCCGTGGCTGTCCAAGGGGGACCAGATGCTGGTTTACCCTAACAAGATGAAATTCAGTGGGCCGGCGGAGCAAGAAGGCTATGTGTGGCGGTGGCTTGAGGAGCGGACTGGGCCGTTGCCGAGATTCAACATAATTTTCTATCCTGGGAAGGTAAATTTGAACAAATTGCCAAAATATATTGTTATCTCTTGTCATCATGTTGTAAATATCCCTTGAATATATGTGCATGTTTTGTGGTTTAGTGCTTGATAGAAAGCGCAAATGAAGCCTCCCAATTTTTTGCAACACGCGAAAATACATCACCTACTGGTGTTTGGCCCTATCTATGCAACTGTACACTACAGGCATCTGTATGAACTTACATTACTTGTGGAACTAAAATGTTGTAGAATGGTATCTCATGTGTCCTTGTTGGAAATTTCAACTAAGTAGGTAGTAGAAGGTGATTAATTTTGGAAACGTTTATGTATCCAGTACCTGCAATACTGTAACTAGTATTTTTTTTTTCCCGCAAATTAATAATACTTGTGTTAGTTGAGCGCAGGACGAGGAGAAACTGAGAAGTACTGGATAATACCCCCTCCGTTCCTAAATATAAGCCTTTTTAGAGATTCCAATATGAACTACATACAGAGCAAACGAGTGAATCTACACTCTAAAATACGTCTATATACATCCGTATGTAGTATGTATTGATTGAAATCTCTAAAGTGGCTTATATTTAGAAACGGAGGGAGTACATAACTTGTATTCACCCCTTTGATGATACATGGTAAAGCAGTAAATTGAGCATAGAAATAGTGGGAGAAGGAAGCTATCTAATGACTTAGTACTTGCCTTTATGCTCTACCAAAGGGCAGCATAAATTGATTTGGTGCTGATAATATTCTTTATATTCTGATCGCATGGCAGACTAGTCTAAATATGTTCATATGCAGTTCTCGACGGAGAAAAGAAGCATTCTACCTGTTGGGGATATTACCGAGACGATATCTGATGAAAAAGCAGATATTGCAGTTCTAGAAGAGCCAGAACATCTGACCTGGTACCATCATGGACGGAGGTGGAAAAAAAAATTCCGTAAAGTTATAGGTGTTGTTCACACCAACTATCTGGAATACGTGAAGAGGGAGAAAAATGGGTACATTCAGGCATTTCTCTTAAAACATATCAATTCTTGGGTCACCGACATCTACTGCCATAAGGTTAGCAGTTTTATTTTCTATTCTGTTTACTGTCACCTCGTTTTATTTCAAGCATTTCATTAAGTATTAACATCCAGTTGGTTTTATGAAACCTCCTAAGTTTTCCAGTCTCCTTAGGCTGAATATTTATATAGACGACTTCATGGATGCATAGTTGCCAATTTAACATCGATAGCATACATGGAATTGCCATATTTGTATAGCATTCATACAAAGCTGGTCCATATTTTTTGGCAGTTATTGTCTATCTAGGGCTGCCCCACTTGTTATCTGCACCGTAAACCATTATGGCTTCTGCATAATGCATTGCGGTAGCGTATTCATGAATGGTAATTTTCATATCTGTATTGGTACAAGAACATCATTCCATCCATGATTTGATATGCAAACATGCGCTCCATTTTCTCTCTTTGAAGACAATAGTTTCTTCATCTAGTTTTTTTTGGTTATGTGCAGTTTCTGACCTTTTGTTGCCCGTGATGTTTTATCTAGGTTATAAGATTATCGGGAGCAACTCAGGAAGTCCCGAGATCTGTAATCTGTAATGTTCATGGAGTAAACCCGAAATTTATTGAAATTGGCAAATTGAAGCATCAGCAAATATCTCAAAGAGAGCAATCATTTTTCAAGGGTGCATATTATATTGGGAAGATGGTCTGGAGTAAAGGCTACACAGAGCTGCTCCACCTGCTTCAGAAGCACCAAAAGGAACTGTCTGGTCTCAAGATGGAGCTCTATGGCAGTGGAGAAGATTCGGATGAAGTTAAAGCATCAGCTGAGAAACTCAATCTGGACGTTAGAGTCTATCCTGGTCGTGACCATGCAGATTCAATATTTCACGAGTGAGATCCTGCGTTTTCCCTATTCCTTAATTTATCTTTTCCTGTGCACCTAAGGGGCCACACAAGCGATGTAGCTGCTAGTGCTTGTTCGAGCTATTCATCTTGCCACAAGTGCATTATGTCATCAATTTATTCCTAATCCAGCTGATTTATATTACCTATTGTTTGTTTCAGCTACAAGGTTTTCATAAACCCAAGCACAACAGATGTAGTTTGCACCACAACTGCAGAAGCCTTGGCGATGGGAAAGATTGTGATCTGCGCAAATCATCCTTCAAATGAATTTTTCAAAAGATTTCCCAACTGCCACATGTACAGCACGGAGAAAGAGTTTGTGAGACTAACCATGAAAGCACTGTCAGAAGAGCCAATCCCACTGACAGAGGAACTGAGGCACGAGCTTTCCTGGGAGGCAGCGACAGAGAGGTTTGTCAGGGTTGCTGAAATCGCACCAGCCACGCCCGCCAAGCAACATCCTTCCACTTCACAGCGTTTCATGTACATCAACCCGGATGAGCTGAAGAAGAACATGGAAGAGGCGTCGGCATTCTTTCACAACACCATCTCTGGGTTTGAAGCCGCCCGTTGTGTGTTTGGCGCGATACCGAACAGCCTGCAGCCCGATGAACAGCAGTGCAAGGAGCTTGGGTGGAGACCCCAGGGATTATAGCCTTTCCACCTCCATGCTGTTGGCATCGACCATACAAGTTTACAACTAATCGCAGCCCAGTTGGGGGGCTGAGGGAACCAACTCTGAAACGGAAACATGTGTGCTCTGAAAAGGATTACCGCTTGACAGGCCCTTGCTTTGCTCTCTTTCTGGTGTGATGAAACTGCAGTTTTCCTTGGTGTCGTCCATCAGATCTGTATCTGGCGATTGTGAAGTCTACCGGCAGGTGAGGAGTGCTCCTGCAAAGTTGAAGCGCTCGGCAGTGCGACGGTCTCATCGTCAGGTGGCATGTATGTATGCTTTGTAACATAACATGCGTGGCAACTACTCCACTACCGTGTAAAGCCAGCTTGTGTTTCGCAACAATTCTATGTGCTGCTGCTCTTGGCCCATCTGAAAAAAGTCTTGTTGTATGTATATGTTGCTCCGTTCCTGTGTGCCACTTGTTAGAACCTGGAGTGCTGCTTTTGGCCGGGTGGCCTACGTGCCGAGCAGCAGGAGCGAGCACCAACCAGCAAGCGATGACGTGAGGCGTCGTGTTTGCTTCCTGGTAGCAATTGACCCCCGCTCGACGCATCATCCATCCGATATGCATATCTCTGTCCACCTCACACGATTCCGACCAAATTCCTAGTCGAGACATATACACGCATTAAAACGCGTCTATATACATCTGGTTAAAAATAATATTTATTTCACAGTAAAACATCTTATAATTCGAAATAGAGGGAGTGTTTTTTTGTTAGAGAAAAACAAACCAAATTAGTATAGCAACATGATTGATGACGCAGAAGCGGATATATGATGATATATTCCATCAGGGACAGGGAGGGAGAGAGAATCTTGCAAAAGACGGGGGAATCTGGCGAGGGCAGCGGATAGGGATAACCATTAAAACCACGCACGCCGCCGAGTGAACAAGTCCTTCTCATTTTCTTTTTCCTCTTCTCTGCTCCGTCTTCCCGTTGTTGTTCCGCTCCCGCAGCAACACCAACGCCAACACCAACACGGTTGCTTCTCCCCCAGCGGCGGAAGGAATCTCGGGTCCCTCCTCCCCCGGCGCCGGGCGGGACCTCGACGGGTAAATCGCGACGGCGCCCTAGAACCCCCGAGCAGCCGGGCGATGGAGGACCGCGGCGGCGGGGGCGGGGGCGCGGGCGGGCGGCGGGTGGGGGACTACGTGCTGCTGCGCCCGATCGGGTCGGGGGCCTACTCACAGGTCTGGCTGGGGAAGCACGTCGCGCGGGGCACCGAGGTGGCCGTCAAGGAGATCGCCATGGACCGCCTCAGCGCCAAGCTCCGCGACAGCCTCCTCTCCGAGGTCGACATCCTCCGCCGCATCACGCACCCCAACATCATCGCGCTCCACGATTCCATCAGGGTAGGGTACCCTCCCTCCTCTCTCTCTCTGCCTGTCTCACGCGCAATTGCTTTCGATCTGTTACTTTTTGTTTTTGTTTTTTTATGTCATTGTCTGCTGTCTATTAGTATTAGCCTGATATGCCTAGATTTGGGAGCCGCTGATGACGATCTCTAGTTCGATTTGGTTTGGAATGCTCTGTAGGTAGACAACCCAAGCAAATGATAGGTTAGAACTTGATGTCTCCCCCTCTCCTAGTACTATCCACATAGATTCAGCAATATTTTTTTAACTATTTTAGTTTTTATCCACATAGATTCCAGAAGAATAACTGTTTTTCCTTACTACGAAGTGATATATGTCTTGTATGTCTCTTAGGATGGCGGGAGGATATATCTCATATTGGAGTATTGTCGAGGTGGTGACTTGTACGCGTATCTTCTACGGCATAAAAGGGTTCCTGAAACTGTTGCTAAGCATTTCATTCGGCAGCTAGGCAAGTATCTTCCCCCATCTCCCGTCTCTTCCCATGGTTGATTCATGTTCTGTGCCTTGCTCATAATCTCTTGTTTCTGCAGCATGTGGTCTGCAGAAGCTTCGTGAAAGCAACGTGGTTCATCGGGATCTTAAACCACAGGTCAGTCATCGCTGTCAACTATTGGTTTGCATTTCTCTGCTCATTTCGTGATCAAGAGTCTGACAAAAGAAATACGAGCTCTCAATACGGTTGCTTGATGATTTTACCAAACCATTGAATTGTAAAGTTTGTGGTTGTCCAAACAGAACATTCTTCTTGTTTCAAATAATGGAACGTCCATCTTGAAGATTGCTGACTTCGGATTTGCAAAGTGAGTTACTTCTGTTCTGTTTCATTCATTCTCGGAGACAGAACATTAGTTGCTACTTTCCTCGCATGACCTTGGTTTAGTGGAATGAATCACAAATCCCTGTTTTAAATCTTTGTTCTAGTGGATGCCATGTAAAATTGTTATCATGCTACATATCATAAGAATGATATATGCCAGCCTTTCTTTCTTGCTGCCACATTTCTTTGTGGGGGTCCACCAGCTTCTGCTTGTTTTTCACTGTTATTTGATTTTCTTTTCCTGAGCGACTAGCGCTATGTCGACTGATGTGGACCAGAATATTGGGAATAGACACCATGCCATGGCCAAACGGGTCTGCTCCTTTCTTAACTGATGTGTATCCTGCACTAATAGGTCAGTGTTCCGTTTCAATTGCGAAATAGCACACTATCTAACCCACTCCTTTCCTAACGCTTAATGGACTTGCATCTTCCATTGGTAGAACCATTTTACCTAGTTTAGCAAAAATGTGCAGTATCGGGTTCAAAAGTTCCCTCAACATGTCTGCAGTAATAACTCCTATAATCTGAATTGATATTGTGCTATTGCTGGAGAAAAAATATCCCACAGAAATTGATATTGTGCTATTGCTGGAGAAAAATATCCCACATTTTCTAAGAAAACCTCTGCAACATACAAAGTTTGTCTGCAATAATTTTGACAAAAAGAAAAACAGAGCTGCAACCTTTAAAGTTACGTCTGCTTCATTTTGAGGTAGTTTTTGCAACATTTGCAAATTGCATGTGTTCATGAACTCGCATCTCGGCTTTCACTGCACGCTGCTGATCAAGTGGGTTTAATAATGGGTGAATGAGTCGTCAACTATCGGATAACTTCAGTATGTCAGGCGTATGATACTTTATCTGTTTCAGTTTCACTCATTTTGTATTTGTGTGCGTGAGCAGATTTTTGCAACCTTCTGGTCTAGCTGAAACACTTTGTGGTTCACCCCTTTACATGGCTCCAGAAGTCATGCAAGCTCAGAAGTATGATGCAAAGGTCGGACCTTTTTTTTTTCTTTCTGTTTCTGTGTGGGCTTTGTGATCGACTGTACCTATTCTTGACTCTGTGTTTCATGCTCGATTTCTGACAGAACAGGCAGATCTTTGGAGCGTTGGTATTATTCTATATCAACTTGTTACTGGATCTCCACCTTTTAACGGGGATAGTCAAATCCAGGTTTATCTCATTTTTAATATGATATAGTTTCTTCTACATTGTCGAAATAGTATGTGCCTACAAGTGCTAATGGAAACTATCATTACTTTATCAGTTGATGAAAAACATACTAAAGTCAGGTCAATTACGATTTCCATCTGATTGTGAGTTGAGCCATGATTGCATTGACTTGTGCAGAAAGTTACTGCGAATCAGTTCAGGTACAAATCATTGTCTCTACTTTATACAGAAACAATTTTATGCAAGCAGTAGGCAGTTCCTCACGTCATTATTTATTCTACTGCTACTTGTTTTTTTCTGGCATAAGTATTGCTACTTGGTGGGGTGAAGTATTCAGAAGTATTACTGTGATCTAACAGACATCTGGTCGAAAATGAATGGTACCATTCAAAAGTAAATTTGGTGGCATTGTAATTGGCCATTTTTTCTTCTCTTTGACTCCATTTGCACCCTTCCTGGATTTACTGACTCATTTATTCCTTAATAGTTACCATGCAAAATAATAAATTGTATCAGAGTATTAATTATTGCTAGATAAACACTATTATAACATGTGAGTTGTGAATTAGTCTGTACCAGAGGAGGATAATTGTCTATTAATGCACTTCTATTTTTTGCCTGTGCAATTTTAAGTTTTAAGTCATCACAATTGCATGTTTTCTTCATGAATAATTAACAGTAGTGACTGGTAACCATGTAAAGTGTATCATTGAACATTATGAATTGTTCAAAAGAAAAAGATTAAAGCACATTATGCAATCTGTTACGATATTTACTCCCTCCGTTTTTATTTACTCTGCATATTAGATTTGACTGAAGTCAAACTTCATAAAGTTTGACCAAGTTCATAGAAAAAAATATGAACATTTACAATACAAATCTATATGATGTGAAAGTGTATTCAATAATGAATCTAATGGTATTGATTTGTTATTGTATACGTTAATATTTTTGTCTATAAACCTTGTCAAAGTTTACAAAGTTTGATTTTGACCAAAGCTAATATGCGGAGTAAACAAAAACGGAGGGAGTATTAAGGAGTATTAATGGTACCGTTCTAATATGTGTAATTGATGCAGTGGAACGCCTTACAGTTGAAGAGTTTGTGAACCATCCATTTCTCTCTGAACATGCTCCAGAGAGAATCTTGAGGTAATATCTTTGTGCTACCATCTTTATACCACATCATGCAATGTGTTTGATATTATGTAGTGCATTGGCAGTCGGACACCATCAGACACAAGAGATGGCTTTCCCTTCACTAAAAGCAGTCCAACGAGGCTTTCGGGCCAAAGTTCTCAAGAAGATTGTATGCCTTTTCCTTTAGATCTGTCAACTGGACAGGAGGAGAGTCCTGCTCCTGAGAGTAATGCCCCAATGAAATCTTATGGGTTTGCTACTAGTAAAAAGTTGGATAAAACTTCAGGCCAGAGTCCGTCGAAGCATACAGGCCTGTTCTCCAGATACATCATGGGCAACAATTATGCACCTAGCAGTCAACGTCTGGACCATCCTGGTCAAAGGACCAAAGAAAGCAAGATTGGTGAAGGACGTGGTGCTAAAGGTGTTCATCCAGAAGGTACCGAAGTCTCTTGTGATTTTCACATATTTCTTCATAATCATTGTGAATAGTTCTTACTGAATTCATTATTTTTGCTTTGTAATGTAGATTCCCCTATCATTGATTCATTAGAGTTTGTAGATCAGGAATATGTCTTTGTGTCTGGACATGCGGAAGGATCCTCTTCTTCAACAAGTGCCTCTCTACAGCGTAATTTGCCAGCTAAGTATGAGAATCCTTCTGTTTCGCCACCAAACTTAGCTGCTCTGAGTGCACCAGTGCCAATAAATGGCACAGCAATAAACAGGCAACAGTCTGCTGGAACTGGTAGCTTGGACAGTCATTGTTCTCCAATATCTGGTACTTCACATGGATCTGCGTACATGAGTGATGGCTTGGATCAACCACCATCTCATTATTTGACCAGGATTAGATTATTGGGGCAGTATGCTTCTACCATAGCGGAGTTGGTCAAAGAAGAGGTAAATTTATATGCTTGATGACTCTCTAGTCTTTGTTTCCTTGCTTTCCTATTTAATTCCCTTCTATTTTATTTCATCTCAACTTTTTGAGATGTCGGAACGTTTTGTTCAGATGTTTGTGTGCTTTTCTTATTGCGGCAAACTATTATGTTTTTCTATCACATTGATCTGCCTAATGTAACTTTGTGAGCATTATCTATGTGACTTCTAACTTGTTTTTACGTCTTGTTGGTCAACCACCCAAAATCTTTGAAGATAAAAGGTGGCAGGCACTTAGAGGCATTCTCGATCCAGCTAATTATTCTTGCGACCTGGAAGCAAGCAATTCACATATGCAATTCCTATGCGGCTTCAGCTGCCAGAGAGAGTCCCTCACATGATATCACTATGAAGGGGCTTGATACTGACGTTCTCCAATTGCTTGCAAACTCTCAAATGGCTGATGAAGAATGCACACAGATTGAGAGGCAGTTTCTCACTGAAGTTGAACATGCTGAAGAACTTGCAAGCACTGTAGGGCAGATACCTGGTACTGAACCTTGCTTGGGGCCGTGAGCCATTATCATCTGCTTTGTAAGACTTTCTTTTGTGCTGATAGTGAGCTAATGCATGCAGATGCTACAGCGATGCCCGACGCTGTTGAATTAATATTTCAATTTGCACTAGAATATGGAAGGCATGGTGGTGTAAGTACAAGCATGCTTTCTTTCATCCCAGAACCAACAGCAGTTGGTGTTTTACCATTTTTGTCCACCCACTCATTTTGTTTTCTTTCTGGTCTTGATTGCAGGTTGTAGAGATGATGGGGAAAGCAGCAGTGGCCATGTCGCGGTATACAAAGGCAATATGCTTGCTGCGTTTTCTCCTGATCGAGGCACCATCGCTCGCCCTCAACCCGCCTTTGTCCCTGACTAGATCTGACCGACACCGACTGCGCTCATACATTGAAGCCCTCAACGCAAGGCTCAGCCAGTTGCAATGCCCGAGTCACTGACCGCTGCCGGTGGGCCTTCTTGGGGGCTGACTTGTACAATATTCTTTCATTTGTACATATATTTGTTGGCCCAAACGAGGGCGTGTAAGATAGCCACGCTAGAGATCGTGAGATTAGCGAATGTAGTGGAAATCCAGTGTAACCGCCCAAACTACTATCGTAACGTGAGGTGTGTGTGCGTGTGTTATGCATGCTTTATTCTGTACCAACTAAGGCTGCAGCCATGGTCATGATGTAAACAGACTGCTTACTCGTTATTTATTTCTTGGGCCGTTACACTATGCTGAAGGTGTCGTACTGGCTGTCATTGGTTTACTGTTATGCTGCCTGCTTCAACCTAGCTTATGATCGCCACTTGTGCCGCCAGTTCTTGCAAGAGCATGATCCCAGCAGGAGATATCAAAAGAGTAGGCTCGCACTCGTTGTAGTGCAATTCACACCACGGAGAAGGATGCGGGTTATGGTAAATACAGGCGAACGATACATAAAACGTGGTCCATAGCTATTCGCACCATGGAGAAGGATGCGGATTGTGGTAAATACAGGTGAACAAATGTGGTCCATAGCTATTCGCACCACGGAGAAGGATGCGGATTGTGGTAAATACAGGTGAACAAATGGCACACAAAACGTTGTCTAGAGCTTGCATACCCTCAAACAGGCTCCATTGGCCACGAGGAAACGTGCAGACAACCAGACAGGCCCTTGATGTATGATCAGTGTTTCACCTCTCGTGATTCCAGAGTTGGCACGCATGCAATGACCACATCGTCTCCGTCTGCGGCGTCCATGTTGCTGCCGCATCTAACTGGAGTTGCCGGCGGCGGTGACTTCCCAGTTCCCACTTGTGCCTTTTTTTTCTTTTCTTTTTGAGTCCAAGTACCCACTGGTGCAAAGTTCAAAAAAAAAATTCCCACCTTTTTTTAAGACACTATTAGATTTTTTTTGACAAATAATACACTTTTGGATTAGTTTGAATTGTTTACCACATATGTCACTTGTGCCTGTGCGGATGGGTCTACCTCCGAGAGACTGAGCCGGCATATCATCTTGAGATTTACGAAGCCACCATAGGCGCCTCGTCGTCGACGGGAACATCTCCTCCCACTGAAAGCGCATCGCCGGAAATCCTGAAATAAATCCAGGAATAATGCGAGCACCAGGATTTAAACCCTGATGGGTTGGGAATATCACTGTCCACCTAACCATCTCAACCACAGGTTGATTCGCCTGTGCGGATGGGTCGTCATTTTCTTTTGAGCGTAAGGATGGGTAGCCTCGCCCTCAAAAAGAAAAAAGGATGGGTAGCCTCAATCTTGGGCCATCAAAGCAAGAGGCCCACCTGGTGCTTTTGATGAGCCCATCGCTAACCAGCCGACGACACAAGCTTCGGTTGGTTGCCTCGTCGTGTCTCTCGTTCCCCCACCTCTCCAACCGCGGCAATTGCAGAACCGGAGGAGCTCCGGGTTCCTCCGTTCCGAAATCCCCCGAATCCTCCCGAGCTCCCGCGCCGGCCGATCCATTGCTCGCCGCGATGGAGTCTCAGCACGCTTCCAGGGGCCGCCGCACCGTACGCCTCCCTCCATCCCCCGCTTTCAACTTTCTTTCCTTTTTTTGGAGGCGGGCAGCGGCTCAGATCCGTGCCTCGCTTCGCCCGTCAGCTTCTGATGTCCGAGGCTCCGATCTCTGTTGCGTGCGTGGCAGCTGGAGGAGATCCGGCAGAAGAGGGCGGCCGAGAGGATGCAGCAGCAAACGCCCGCCGCGACCGCGTCCCACGGCGACCCTCACGGTTGGTCCATCCTTCTCTCTATCTGTCTGCCGGAACAATTCCTTTGCTATCTTTGCTTAATCCGCTTCTCTTCGGTGCTAATCCTGCCTTTAAAACACCTCCGGTGATCCGCAGGGAACCAAAGAGCCGCGGCAGAGGTTAGTTTTTCAGTTTCCTCCTTTGCATCCAAGAGCTGAGGCATGTTTGCTACGCCATTTGTTTGCATTGGGGCATTGAAAAAAAATGCTTTTTGTTGCAAATGTGTAGCAACCCTGTTGTTTATAGATTGTAACCAAGGCCTTTTTTTTCGTCTGAAATGGTAGCTCCTTGCACGAGTTCAACAACTTGAAAATGGAAACTTGGAATTGGAGAGGGAAAACCAAATGCTGATGTCCAAGGTATCTTTGTCTGTGATATGATGTATTGCGTAGTTATTTGAGGAATAGCAAGTCCTAACACACACGGCATGCGTCCCGCAGTTTGCTGAGAAGGAAGTCGAAAAGGATTCCCTGGTTAACCGATTGAATGACCTCGTGAGTTACATCTTGTATTATTGCTAGCCAGTACTGGTAGCGCATCTTAGTGCATCTCAGTTTACATGCATCTAAGCCGTTTGTTGCCTGATTTGTGACTTGCAGGAGAAAAATATAGTGCCCTCGTTGAAAAAGGCTCTAAATGACATTTCATTGGAGAAAGACGCTGCAGTTGTCGCTAAGGTATTCAGCTCTTGTTTTGTAGGAATATTTGTGCAATAGTCTGCTAACTGTGCATGCATGCCTCATCATTTCTTCCTGGTATGATAAGTAGGAGGATACTCTAGCGCAACTAAGGAGCATGAAGAAGCGGTTGAGAGAGGCAGAAGAGGAGCAGTACAGGGTATGTCTAAAGTTTGTGCCTTCTTAGCATTACAGTCCGCATGCTCATGTTGCAACTCAACAGGCAGAAGAAGACTCTGCATCCTTGAGAGCGCAGCTCAATACCCTGCAGCAGCAAGTAATGAGCAACTCTTACAGTGGATATGCAGTGGGAACATCAAGTGAGCAAACTCTTGCCATGGAAAAGGAGATACAGGATTTACAAGCTCAGCTAAAGGTTGGTTGTTTATGCCTTCCACTTCAGCGCTGTACTTGCTTCCATTCTCGTTTGGTCTATCTACAAAAACTTTGACATCTAAAAAAAATGGCAAACACAGCAAGAGTCACTGCTAAGGCAACAGGAGCAGCAAAAACTAGCTGAAGAGTCCCTACTGAGGCAGCAAGATCAGCAAAGGCTAGCTGAAGAACAATCCCGTACCACTTCTCTTGCGGTTGAAAAGCGAGAGATGGAAGAGAAAATTGCTGCATTAACAAAGAAATCTTCAGGTGTGGATGAAAATTATTTCGTGGGTATTATACTATTATATCATCTCTAAATTGAGGATGTAGAAAAATTTAAGCAAACATGTAACTCTATTCTCCAGATGTTGCTGTAGGTGTTTTCTGCCATGCTTTATGGTCATGTAGTGTTGAAACATTCCATATTTTTTGATATATAGTTACATGCTAAGGTACTTACTACCATGTTGCTTTCAAAATTTTGCACCTACTTGCTGAAATAAGTTTTCCCTTCCATGCAGAAGAGGCTTCTGAATTTGCTGCACGCAAGGCATTTTCAATGGTAACACATCTAACAAACTTTATGTTCGTTAATTTCATCAGAAAGTAAGTTTCTTACAGTATAGACCATTAGACTGCATAGGCACATGTTTAGGCATGGTGCTATGGCCATTCACAGTAACACCATACAGTTATTATGCCCAGATTGATCAAGAGCTTTGGAGGTATGTATGGCTGGTACCAGATCATGTGGTACCTGGTGATCGAGCACCTGTAGTTCTGAAGGCATAGTTAAAAGTCAAAAATTGCAGTGGTGACTAGAATAGTCACATGCACATGTAGATTGTAGGTTCATAGTATTCTTGTAGCTGATCTCAGCTCTTAAAACAATCTGTACTGATTGCTTTTTTCGTTATGGCAGCAGGATAGGGAAAAACTTGAAAACCAGTTGCATGATATGGCTTTGATGGTTGAGAGGTTAGAGGGCAGCCGCCAAAAGCTGCTGATGGAGGTGTTTGACTTTGCCTTCCTTTTATTTTCGCTAAAGTAAGTTTCCTAAATGGTGACTAATTTCTGTATGTGTTCAACAGATTGATTCCCAGTCATTAGAAATAGAGAATCTGTTTGAGGAGAACTCAGTCTTGTCAACTTCATATCAAGAAGCTATGTCTGTTACGATGGAATGGGAGAACCAGGTGTGCTGTTCGTATTCAGTTTGTGCATGGAGTATGCTAAAAATCTTTGTTACGAAATCTGCATCTTGCCTACTGACTTCATCTAAACTTGCAGGTTAAAGATTGTCTGAAGCAAAATGAAGAGCTTCGTCTCCACTTAGAGAAGCTAAGAATTGAGCAAGCTAACCTGTTGAAAACAAACAATACTAGTGTCCAGCTAGATGGCCAAAGTGAGACCAGCATCCCACCAGAACTGGTCACAGAGAATCTTTCTCTAAAGGTTAATAACTGAAACTGGTGAAAACGTTTTTTGTTGTTTGGGTGATGACCAACTTGTGGTCAAATCCAGTTAATATCATGTCATCAATTTACAGTAGCTTCCTGCCACATGTAGGATGAACTTGTCAAAGAACAGAGCAGATCTGAGGGATTATCGGCAGAGATAATGAAACTTTCAGCTCAGCTTAGAAAGGCAGTCCAAGCACAGAATAACCTGACACGCTTGTAAGTCTGCTACCATTTTCTTATATTTTCCTTAGTCGACCCCATTTTCTGTTTGGTAAAATCAAACTGTTTCCGTCTCCTGTGCAGATATAGACCTGTATTAAAAGACATCGAGGGTAATCTGATGAAAATGAAACAAGAAACTTATACGACAATTATATGATTTTGCCGAGGTATGAGTGCAAACAGCGATGACGCCACTTGCACCACAAATTGATCGGTATACTTTTTTGCTGTATCTGCCTACCTTCATTAGGCAGTTCTTAATTTGTAGAGTTCAATCAACATTGTTGTACATGTGCGGTACTGATGTATTTATCGTTTATGCTGATGTATTTTGTAAACTGGCTGAAATGATGAAAGGGAAAATCAGTATACAAATTGTCATCCCTGTGGACATTTATTTAGCTTGCGCTGGATCATTTGTGTTTGCCTCGTGCCTACACAAACATGTGCCTACAAAATTAGTTTGCCTCGTGCCTAACTTTGCACCTTAAAATAAAGGGCAAAATAGTCAGGATGTGATTTCATGATATTGTAGATGATTATCATTTCATGATACTATTAAGCAGCATTACAATGCATTTGCAGTAACTGTGCCAGATCATGAGTGAGTGGGGATCCGAATAGGATACCGCTATCATTGATCTTATACAGCTTAGCCATCTCATGTGCAACTCTGTTGCTATCTCTACCAATCTTGTGGCTATGAATATTTGGCTTTGTCCTCAACATGTCTAGCATCTCATGTAAGGTTCCCTCCAAGCAGAAAGAGGGTTCATATTTGCATGCAAGTTGGTAATCACGATGGCAGAATCGTCGAACAATCATCTAAGATGATATGCGTCAGACCAAATGTAGCACATCGCTTAGAGCAACTCCAACAAGCCGACCCAAACGGACGACGCTTTTGTCCGTTTGGGCCGGCCGTCCGCCCTGTTTGAGATTTGGGTCGGCAGTGCGTTCAACGCGCCAACCCATATGTGCCGGCGTGGTCGGCTGGCCGCCCTTTTTCAACAAAAAAATAGCCGAAATTTTGCATTATTTCACACACAACTTTTGCATTATTTCACAAGCAAACATATAGTCCACAACCAAATAAATAACATAGTTTCAACCAAATAAATAGCTTAGTTTTACAAGCCGAATAAAAGTAAAAATGTCTCACATAGTTTTGCAAGCCGAATAAAAAAGATACATGTATTGGTTGCCAACATGAGCCCACATATGCTCAACCAAATCATTTTGCAGTTGCATGTGAGTTTCCCAATCACGCAAGTCATGATGAAATTGGGTGAACTGTTCAAACGTTGCCGCTCCTCCATGCTTAGGCACAACATTCTCACCCTGAAACTGAAACCCTTGATCGTAGAGACGTTTCGGGCACTCATCTTTTACGATCATATTGTGCATGATCACACAAGCAGTCATCACCTCCCACAGTTTCTGCGTGCTCCAAGTATTAGCAGGATACCGAACGATGCCCCATCGAGATTGCAAAACACCAAAGGCATGCTCGACGTCCTTCCTAGCACTCTCTTGCTCTTGGGAAAATCTTTTCCTCTTCTCTCCGACAGGGTTGGGGATTGTCTTCATAATAGTGGTCCACTGAGGATAGATACCGTCACCCAGGTAGTATCCTTTGTCGTAGTTGTGGCCGTTGATAGTAAAGTTCACCAGTGGGCTATTGCCTTCGGCAAGCCTAGCAAACACCGGCGACTGCTAAAGCACGTTGATATCATTGTGTGATCCGGCCATGCCAAAGAAAGAGTGCCAGATCTAGAGATCTTGAGACACCACGGCCTCAAGTATGACAGTGCAAGCCCTGACATGGCCCTTATACTGCCCTTGCCAAGCAGAAGGGCAGTTCTTCCACTCCTAGTGCATGCAGTCTATGCTGCCAAGCATCCCTGGGAAGCCCTGCTGGCATTCATTGCCAACAAACGGGATGTATCTTCAGGAGTCGGCTCTCTTGAGTACTGAGGGCCAAACACAGCAATAACAGCCTTGCAGAACTTATACAGGGAGTCTAGGCATGTAGACTCGGACGTACTCGTCAATGAGATCACTGGGCACTCCGTATGCAAGCATTCAGATGGCGGCAGTGCATTTCTGATAAGAGGAGAAACCAATCTTTCCAGCGGCATCCTCTTTGCACTCGAAATAGTCATCGTAGCCGACCACCCCCTCTCTAATACAGTTGAAAAGATGCCTACTCATACGGAAACGGCGGCGGAATTTCTGATGTTTGAACAACGGGTTTTTGTGTCAAAGTAGTCCTTCCAAAGAAGGAAATGCCCGCTCTCTCGGTTGCGATTCAACGCCGGAAGGTGCCCCGGAATGGAGCCACGGAACGACGGGCGTTGGCTATTGAGGTGGTGATGGACCAACACGGCAGCCAAGACCATCAGAGGAGGAATCGTCGGAGTCGCAAAGGAAATTGTGAAAAAAGAACTCGTCGGCGGAGTCCATTTTGTACCTTGGCAAACTGTCGAACAGCTTGCAGGCGTCGACGAAGGAGACAGACGGCAAAGGGTGTCGTACCGCCCTCGGACCAGCTAGCTGCCCTGGCGGCGTCCGACGAGTGTGCCGGTGAGGATCCGACCGGGGCGGCGAGGTGTCTTCTTGGTCGTGGTCGCGGCTGTGTCGGGGGAGCGGGGGTGGGAAGCTTTCGGTTCTCCGGTGGCAAGACGGCGGTGGCGGGCGACGTGGGAGGTGGCGGCGTTGCAGAGGGGATATTGCGGCGCCGACAGCTGGCAGAGTCACCGGAAAAATGGGCGGCGGCGGCGACGAAGGAGGCGGGCGAGGGTTTGCTGTTGGAATGGGAGAGGATGGCCAATGTGTGTAGCGACCAGACCTCAAACAATCTGTGCTGCTGTGCACCAGTGTCATCCATGGATCAGTAATGCTGACACGCATAGTACAAATGGAGGATTTATAACAGAGTAGCAATCACACACTTATTACAACGAATATCTCAAGAGAGAATAAGTATGATAAATATGGCTTAAGGCCATCTAATACGATAACAGCGGAAGGCTTGGAAGACAAGTGAGTCCATCAACTCCAACGGCATCACTGAGTATAAGACCACGACCTAAGGCACCTTACTCGTCGTCTCAAAAGTCTGCAACATGAAACGTTGCAGCCCGAAAACGGGTCAGCACATGGAATATGCTAGCAATGTAACACATAGAGAGTAATGAACAGAATAATAGTATACTACATGCATATGTGGCTGGTAGAAAGCTCTATGGTTACAGTTTTGCGAAAAGCCAATTTTTCCCTACTTCAAAGGAATAAATTTTATTTAACTATCATGGTGGTTGTTAAACATTGAGAAGGTACCTCCAACTCAATCCCAATTAAGTATCATTATTAACCCAACAATATTAATTAAAGTAACATGATGAGATTCACATGATAATCCAAGTACTAGATACTCAAGTTGTCCATAACCGGGGACACGGCTAACCATGATTAGTTTATACACTCTGCAGAGGTTTGTGCACTTTTCCCCACAAGACTCGATCGCCTCCGCTTGATTCTCGCACTACATGATGTTTGAGAAACGGATGACCGAGACAGTCTTTCAGAAGCGTTAACTCTCTACTCCGGGTAGACAGTACCACCTACAACCCCTACATCTGCTAGTCTACCTCTTCAAGAGCTCACACAACTTAATCAACTATGCTAGAGCCCATAATAGCTTGTGGCTGCACACGGAAGTTTCTAGCATGAATAATCTCATGATCCCTTTGAGCCTGGGTGGCGGTCCATAGGATGATCACACGGGTACTCCGGGATATCCAAAAATACAGGCAACACTGGGTTCTCCAGGTGCCTCAATCCACCCAGATGTGAGTTTTAGTTGCCACCTTAAGTAAACCATTAATTAACAATCTCACATCTGTCATGAATATCTCTCAAACCCAATCCACGTCTACTAGCATAGCATGGCGATAAGCAAACGTAGAAGTAACTCCCAAGGGTTTGATAATAAAACAGGTAATAGGTACTACCTCAACTACTTCCCAATACCCACAATTTAATTAGATCCTAACCATGCAATGTTTGAGGATTGATCTAATGCAATAAAACTGGGTAGTGAAAAGTATGATCAAAGTGTTACTTGCCTTGCTGATGATCCGTGAAACCTAGAGATTCGAAGTAGCAAGCGGCGCACTCCGGGTACTCAATCGCAAACAAACAAGCACACAATAAATACTCATCTAATGCACAAGTAAAACTCAAATAAAGATCTAACCAGAAAGTTCAACTTAAGAACTCCGGTTTGCAAAAAGATTCAACTCGAACGAAGTAACGAAAGTCAAACGGCGAAAGAAACAAGCTTCGTTTACTAATCTGGATCTAAGTCAAATTTTACAGTAGCAAAAACTTGTTTGAGTAGGTTAAACGGAAAGAGAATTTCGAGATGAAACTCTAGGCGCTTGAATCGCCTGATTCCGATAAACGAGCGAAAAGTTAAACCAGAATGAAAATCTGATCAGAAATCGCGATCTGGAATAATCGGGAAAATCCGACGAAAAAGAAAACTGACGAACGGTTAAACGAACGAACGTTCGTTAACAGCGTCAAACCGACGAACGCGTTCATTAAAACAAATGGATCGGTGAACATTCACTAAGTAATAAAACCGAAAAAAATAAACCGATCTAAAAAAAACTAGGGTTTAGAAAAAAAAACCGGGGCGTTTTTTTTAGAAACCGGACACGGCGACGGCGTCGGCTACCTCGGCGGGCAGCTCCGGCGGGGCTTCCGGCGGGTCGGGCGAGGGGCGGCGAGGGCAGCGGGGCTCGGGCGGCGACGGGGCAACGACGGGAGGCGGCGGGCGGCGGCCCACGGGCTCCGGGGCGGCGGCGTCTTCAGCGGCGGCGCGGGAGCTCCTGGCGGCGGCGGCGGGGTGAGGAGAGGTGGCGGGGCAGGGGGGTACTTATAGGAGGGGGAGGGGGTGGGGTGGAGGAGGGGGCAAGGCGGCGGCGGGCGGCGTGCTCGAGCCGGACTCGGCGGCGGCGGGAGCCGTGCTCGGGAGGGAGACGGGCGCGGGGCAGGCTGGGCTTCGGCCCAGTCGGCGCGCTTGGCGTTTTTTTTTTAAATTCGCCGAATCAAAAATTTTTGCAGAAAAATAAATAAAAATCCAAAAATGCTAAAACAAATTTTTCCCGTCTAATTAAAATAATTAGAACAAGATGAACATTTTCTTGGCCCAAAAATGCAGTTTTGAAAACGTGCAATTTTTTTAATGCAATTAAAATTGCAAATAAAATCCGAATAAAATCAAATATTTGATTTTAATATTTTTCCTCCAATATTTCAATTATTGTGGATAAGTCATATTTTCTCCTCTCATTTATTTTAATATGAAGTATTTTTCGGAGAGAAAAATAATTAAAACCTAAAATCCTCGTTTTATTATTTGATAAAAATCAAATATGAAAAACCGGGAAAATCCCCAACTCTCTCCGAGGGTCCTTGAGTTGCTTAGGATTTATCGAGGATTTGCCAAAATGCAATAAAATATGCTATGCAATGATGATCTAATGTATAACATTCCAAATTGAAAATTTGGGATGTTACAAACCTACCCCCTTAAGATGAATCTCGCCCTCGAGATTCGGGTTGGCTAGAAAATAGGTGAGAGTGGTTCTTCCGTAGATCTTCCTCTCGCTCCCAGGTGGCTTCATCCTTAGTATGGTGACTCCACTGGACTTTGCAAAACTTGATAACCTTACTACGGGTGACTCGGCTGGCATACTCAAGAATCTTAACTGGTTTCTCCTCATAGGTCAAATCACTTTCCAGCTGAATCGCTTCCAGTGGCACTGTATCTCTCAGTGGTATCTCAGCCATCTCTGCGTGGCACTTCTTCAACTGGGAAATGTGAAATACATCATGAACTCCTGACAATCCTTCAGGCAATTCCAGCTTGTAGGCAACTTCTCCCATACGCTCCAAAACTCTGTATGGTCCTACAAAACGAGGCGCTAACTTTCCCTTAACTCCAAAGCGCTTCACTCCTCGAAGTGGTGATACTCGAAGATAAACTCTGTCTCCGACTTCGTGAACCGTCTCCTTACGTTTAGAATCCGCATAACTCTTCTGCCTGGACTGGGCTACCTTGAGCCTATCGCGAATCAACCTCACTTTCTGTTCAGACTCTTTAATCAAATCCGGCCCAAACAACTGACGGTCCCCAACTTCGTCCCATAACAATGGTGTTCTACACCTCCTTCCGTACAAAGCTTCGAAAGGGGCCATCTTCAAACTGGTTTGATAACTGTTGTTGTAAGAAAACTCTGCATATGGCAAATTTTCGTCCCAACTAGATCCATAATCTAGCGCACAAGCTCTCAACATGTCTTCCAAAATCTAATTGACTCTCTCGGTCTGTCCATCTGTCTGTGGGTGAAAGGCTGTACTGAATTCTAGCCTGGTTCCCAAGGTTTCATGTAACTGATTCCAAAACTTCGAGGTAAACTGGGTTCCTCTATCTGATACAATGGTCCTCGGAACTCCATGCAAACATACGATTCTGGTCATGTATATCTTTGCCAACTTTGCACTGGTGTAAGTGGTCTTCACTGGGATGAAATGAGCTACTTTCGTCAAACGGTCGACTACAACCCATATTGAGTCATAGCCTGAACTAGTCCTGGGCAATCCCGTGATAAAATCCATGCCTAGTTTATCCCACTTCCATTCGGGTATCGGCAATGGTTGTAGCAATCCTGCTGTCTTCTGATGTTCTGCCTTCACTCTCTGACATACATCACAAACTGCTACATACTCCGCAATATCCTTCTTCATTCCGGTCCACCAGAAAGTATCCTTCAGATCCAAGTACATCTTGGTATTTCCTGGGTGAATCGAGTACGGTGAATCATGGGCCTCTTGCAAGATCAATTTCCTGATCTCCGGATCATTGGGCACGTAAACGCGGTCCTCAAACCATAAGGTATCGTGCTCATCCTCACGAAATCCCTTGGCTTTTCCTTTGCTCATCTTTTCCTTTATCTCGTTAATTTCCTTGTCTGTCTTCTGAGCTTCTCTGATCTTTTCCATCAGGGTAGAATGAATCTCCAATGTTGCTAAATAGCCTCTTGGAACTATCTCCAAACATAGCTCGCGAAGATCCTCGGCTAACTCCTGGGGTAGCTCTCCTGTCATGAGTGTGTTGACATGGCTCTGGCGGCTCAACGCATCTGCTACTATGTTAGCCTTCCCTGGGTGATAATGCAATCTCATATCATAGTCCTTAATAAGCTCCAACCATCTCCTCTGCCTGAGGTTCAACTCCTTCTGCATGAAAATGTACTTCAAACTCTTGTGATCCGTGTACACCTCACAATGGTTTCCGATGAGAAAATGTCTCCATGTCTTCAACGCATGCACTACGGCTGCTAATTCCAAATCATGCGTGGCATAATTCTTCTCATGGGGTTTAAGTTGTCGTGAAGCATATGACACAACTCTTCCTTCCTGGATAAGCACTGCTCCAAGTCCTCGACGAGAAGCGTCGCAATAAACTTCATAATCCTTGCGTTGATCTGGCAGAATCAACACTGGTGATGTAACCAATCGTTTCTTAAACTCTTGGAAACTAGCTTCACATTTCTCAGTCCAATTGAATTTGGTGTCCTTCTTCAATAGCTCAGTCATGGGTTTTGCAATCTTTGAGAAGTTCTCAATGAATCTCCGGTAGTATCCTGCGAGTCCAAGGAAACTCCGGATCTCTCCAACTGACGTGGGTGATTCCCAACTTGTTACTGTGCCAACCTTGGCGGGGTCTACTGCTATTCCTTCTCCGGATATAACATGTCCGAGGAATCCAACTTCCTTCAGCCAAAATTCACATTTGCTGAACTTGGCGTATAACTGGTGTTCTCTAAGCTTCTCAAGTACCAAACGCAAATGCTCCTTATGCTCCTCTTCATTCTTGGAGTAGACTAAAATATCGTCAATGAACACCACGACGAACTTATCCAAAAACTCCATAAACACTCTGTTCATCAGGTTCATGAAATAGGCAGGTGCGTTAGTCAGACCAAATGACATAACGGTATACTCGTATAGCCCATACCTGGTGGTAAAAGCCGTCTTAGGTATATCCTGCTCTCGAATCTTTAACTGATGGTATCCTGATCGTAGATCGATCTTGGAAAATACCTTAGCTCCTTGTAATCGGTCAAACAGATCATTGATCATCGGCAGTGGGTACTTGTTTTTGATGGTCACTTCATTCAATCCACGGTAATCCACGACCATCCTTAACGATCCATCCTTCTTCTCCACTAGAAGTACAGGCGATCCCCAAGGTGACGAACTTGGGCGAATATAGCCTTTATCCAGTAACTCCTTAATCTGCTTCTTAATTTCCTCCAAATCTTTTGCGGGCATCCTGTACGGTCTCTTAGATATCGGTCCTGTGCCTGGCAAAAGTTCAATCAGAAACTCAATGTCTCTATCCGGTGGCATGCCTGGCAACTCTTCTGGAAATACATCCGGGTAATCCTTCACCACTGGTACTTCCTCCTGTACAACTCCTGATAAGGAATTCACTTGAGTCCTCTTCGGCACATGCCGGGATACATACTTAATCCTTCTTCTTTCTGGGGTGGTAAGCACAATCGACTTACTGACACAATCGATGTTCCCTCCATACTTTGATAACCAATCCATGCCTAATATCACATCCAATCCTTGCGATTCCAATATTATTAGGTCTGAGGGAAACGCGTAGTTACCAATCCTTAATGGTAACCGATCACACCATAAACTAGCCATATACTTTGCTGCTGGCGAGGTTACTAACATGGGTGACCTAAGGGTTTGGGTTGGCAGTTTATACTTATCCACAAATCCCCTTGATATGTATGAATGCGATGCACCAGTATAAAAAAGAACGAGTGCAGTAAATGACTTAACCAAAAACTTACCTATTACTACATCAGGCTGTGCTTCAACCTCTTCCATGCTAACGTGGTTCACATGTCCTTTGTTGAAAGGGTTCGGCTTCTTCCCAGAGCTTTCATTGCCATTTCCATTCTGGGCTTCCGGACAGTCAGTTGCATAATGTCCAGTCTTCTGGCACTTGAAACAAGTAATGTGACTTAGATCCCTCTTGGCTGGGGTAGATGGGTTATTACGGTTCTGCCCGTTGCTTCCTCCATTCCCATTACCATTTTTGGGGCCATTAGGGTTGTGCGAACTACCTCCTCCATGGGTATGCTGAAACTGTCCTCCCGATTTCAGGGTAAAACGTGGCTTCTGCTGGGCTCCAGAATTATACTTCCCTTGTCCATACTTCCTCTTACGGTTTTCAATCTGCTGCTGCTTCCCTTCAATCATGAGTGCTCTATCTACCAACTCCTGGTAGTTGTTGAAGGTTGCTACCATTAGCTGCATGCTCAGCTCATCATTCAGTCCTTCCAAAAACTTCTCCTGCTTGGCTGCATCTGTGGCAACGTCATCTGGTGCATAACGTGCTAACTTACTGAAATCCTCCACATACTGGCCTACGGTGCGTCCTCCTTGGCGTAGGTTGCGAAACTCACGCTTCTTCATAGCCATAGCTCCTGCTGAAACATGGGCTGTACGGAAAGCTTGCTGAAACTGGTCCCATGTGACAGTGTCAATAGGGTGTGTGGCTGTGTAATTCTCCCACCATGATGCTGCGGGTCCATCAAGCTGATGTGCGGCAAAACGCACTCTTTCTGCATCTGTGCATCCTGCAGTGGTCAACTCCCTTCCAACTTTGCGGAGCCAATCATCTGCAACAATCGGCTCGGTGCTGCTAGAAAACACCGGCGGATTTAGCCTCAAGAAACGGGCTAGGTGATCAACAGGTGGTGGTGGTGGGTTGTTGTTGTTGTTGCCTTGGTTCTGTACTAACACTTGCATCAGGGCATTCTGTTGCTGAATCAACTGTGTGATCTCCGGTGGGAAAACAAATCCGGTGTCGCGTCTCGGAGGCATCTGATAGGTTAGAAAAGATGAGAGTCTAGAATAGAATGAGGTCTAGAGAGAAAACACTACCCATATGCTCATGAGACAAACACAATCAATATCACTCAATCAATTCAAACAAGGCATACAATCGATCTAACTAGCGTTACAAAAGTGCTTGAACTATACTATATATATGGGGAATACTACTGCTGATATGGTGGTCTACTAGAAATTTTGATCAGTCGAAGACTCCATGATATCTGCTCCAGCTTCATCAACAAAGTCATCTTCACTGGGGTCCGAGTCGGTGTCGTCGATGATGATGTAGTTATCCGGGCAAGCGCATTCATCATCTTCTGCTTTTGATACTGGATTTCCCACGAATACTCCAATCTTCTTCTCCAGGTCGTCATTCTTCCCTACTAGTGCGACGATTTCCTCCAAGTAATCCTCGCGTGTAGCCTTGAGTTCTTCCTCCAACTCCTTGATCTTCGTCAATGCCTTCTTCAGATCTATCTTGTTTGAGCACATCTGGTTCTCCTGGCGACGAATGTGTTGGTTTTGCTCCTGGATGAAAGCTGCAATGGATCCATCCTTCTTGGTGCTAATCATCTCCCATTGCTCGTCTCGGCGTCCACAAATCTGACAAATAGTATCCTTAAGCTCCCTGTGGTAGACTTCTCCAATGCGTCCCATAGAGATGTGGGCTGCCATGCTCTTCCCTAAACTCCAGGTTGGTGCTTCAAATGACAACTTTATAGGCTCAGTGACTGGCGTAAACGTCCTTCCTGGAACTTGAACTTGAATCTTCCAGCTCTCCTCTTCAGGCAATGTGGCGTTGTAGGTTCCGGTGATGCTTGGTATTCCAATGTTCAAGTACTTAGTGACTTCCTTCAAGTGTCGTCCAAAAGACTTCCTTCAAGAGTAGAAAGTGGAGAGGAGTCAGAAATGAGAAGAGAGAAGTGTTCTAGGTTTTAAGCTTAGTGGTCGTGTCCTACAGTCAGCGTGTGCTCTTATACCACCTTTGTAGCGACCAGACCTCAAACAGTCTGTGCTGTTGTGCACCAGTGTCATCCCTGGATCAGTAATGCTGACACGCATAATACAAATGGAGGATTTATAACAGAGTAGCAATCACACACTTATTACAATAAATATCTCAAGAGAGAATAAGTATGATAAATATGGCTTAAGGCCATCTAATACGATAACAGCGAAAGGCTTGGAAGACAAGTGAGTCCATCAACTCCAACGGCATCACTGAGTATAAGACCACGACCTAAGGCACCTTACTCGTCGTCTGAAAAGTCTGCAACATGAAACGTTGCAGCCCGAAAACGGGTCAGCACATGGAATATGCTAGCAATGTAACACATAGAGAGTAATGAACAGAATAATAGTATACTACATGCATATGTGGCTGGTAGAAAGCTCTATGGTTACAGTTTTGCAAAAAGCCAATTTTTCCCTACTTCAAAGGAATAAATTTTATTTAACTATCATGGTGGTTGTTAAACATTGAGAAGGTACCTCCAACTCAATCCCAATTAAGTATCATTATTAACCCAACAATATTAATTAAAGTAACATGATGAGATTCACATGATAATCCAAGTACTAGATACTCAAGTTGTCCATAACCGGGGACACGGCTAACCATGATTAGTTTATACACTCTGCAGAGGTTTGTGCACTTTTCCCCACAAGACTCGATCGCCTCCGCTTGATTCTCGCACTACATGATGTTTGAGAAACGGATGACCGAGACAGTCTTTCAGAAGCGTTAACTCTCTACTCCGGGTAGACAGTACCACCTACAACCCCTACATCTGCTAGTCTACCTCTTCAAGAGCTCACACAACTTAATCAACTATGCTAGAGCCCATAATAGCTTGTGGCTGCACACGGAAGTTTCTAGCATGAATAATCTCATGATCCCTTTGAGCCTGGGTGGCGGTCCATAGGATGATCACACGGGTACTCCGGGATATCCAAAAATACAGGCAACACTGGGTTCTCCAGGTGCCTCAATCCACCCAGATGTGAGTTTTAGTTGCCACCTTAAGTAAACCATTAATTAACAATCTCACATCTGTCATGAATATCTCTCAAACCCAATCCACGTCTACTAGCATAGCATGGCGATAAGCAAACGTAGAAGTAACTCCCAAGGGTTTGATAATAAAACAGGTAATAGGTACTACCTCAACTACTTCCCAATACCCACAATTTAATTAGATCCTAACCATGCAATGTTTGAGGATTGATCTAATGCAATAAAACTGGGTAGTGAAAAGTATGATCAAAGTGTTACTTGCCTTGCTGATGATCCGTGAAACCTAGAGATTCAAAGTAGCAAGCGGCGCACTCCGGGTACTCAATCGCAAACAAACAAGCACACAATAAATACTCATCTAATTCACAAGTAAAACTCAAATAAAGATCTAACCAGAAAGTTCAACTTAAGAACTCCGGTTTGCAAAAAGATTCAACTCGAACGAAGTAACGAAAGTCAAACGGCGAAAGAAACAAGCTTCGTTTACTAATCTGGATCTAAGTCAAATTTTACAGTAGCAAAAACTTGTTTGAGTAGGTTAAACGGAAAGAGAATTTCGAGATGAAACTCTAGGCGCTTGAATCGCCTGATTCCGATAAACGAGCGAAAAGTTAAACCAGAACGAAAATCTGATCAGAAATAGCGATCTGGAATAATCGGGAAAATCCGACGAAAAAGAAAACTGACGAACGGTTAAACGAATAAAATCAAATATTTGATTTTAATATTTTTCCTCCAATATTTCAATTATTGTGGAGAAGTCATATTTTCTCCTCTCATTTATTTTAATATGAAGTATTTTTTGGAGAGAAAAATAATTAAAACCTAAAATCCTCGTTTTATTATTTGATAAAAATCAAATATGAAAAACCGGGAAAATCCCCAACTCTCTCCGAGGGTCCTTGAGTTGCTTAGGATTTATCGAGGATTTGCCAAAATGCAATAAAATATGCTATGCAATGATGATCTAATGTATAACATTCCAAATTGAAAATTTGGGATGTTACAATGTGCCACCGACCAGCGGGCCAGGGGGAGGAGTAGGCGGGCGCGCGCGCGTCCATCTAGTGTCCGCGCCGATGCAAATCCGGCCCAAAAATGGGCTGGGAATGGGTCGGCAGGCCAACGAAAAGCGGACGCGCGTCCGTTTGGGTCGGCGTGTTGGGCCGACTTTTTTGTCCGCGCCAACCCAAACGGACGCGCGCGGACGAAATGGGTTGCCGCATTGGAGTTGCTCTTAGGCCAAGGGCACAATCTCATGCTTCAGCTCTTCGGCGCAAGCACAAGTTGTAAATTTTGCCCCTTCGCTTCTCTGGTACCACCGTTTTCGGTTCGGCCAAAACAACAACGATAAATCGAATTCAGTTAAGATAGGGGAAATTCAGATAGCAATTTTTGAGCTGTATGAGGTAGGAAACTCTCAAGTACGGTTCTAAGGGAAGGAACTTCCTATTCCGACCGAGGAGAACAGGCCATTCTACAGGGTGATTCGGAAATTGCGGAAGCTTGGTTTGATCAAGCTGCTAAATATTGGAAACAAGCTATAGCGCTTACTCCGGGAATATATATATTATCGGTAATACCCGATATTCATTGAAACCCTTTCGGTGACCCCGAAACGCTTCCGAATCCTCTCAGAACTATTCTGAATATTAATGAAACACTTCCACAAATATATTTTCATCACTCCCGTCCTACTAACACTCAGCAGATCGTGATTGCCTTAAGCTTGTGACCCCGTAGGTTCGGTAACTCATAGACATCAACGAAACCCCTTCGTTCAATGACCTTTAGCGGGACCGTGGACGTCCAAATCGATCCCTATGAGCACACGAATGATATTCGAGTGAACCTATGGTTATCATATGATGTTCCCTTCACTTCGTGATACTTCACAAAACCCGGGATGCATCGGTATCCTCCTGAGTCATCACTATGCTCACTATACCGAAATCCTCGTTACCAATTTTGTTCTTCTTTCTCATTATTGTGTTCCGGCGTCCTCGTGACGTAGTCACCTGTGTCTGGCCAGACGATGATGGATGCCATCATACATAGAGGTCCCTAAGAATATCTCTCCATCGTCGGAGGAGCAAATCCCACTCTCGAGCTATCTAGTTCCTTGTCAAACTTTTCGATGAACCTGTAAGTTGTCTTATGATCACCGTGTCATGGGCGGCGTTTGAGCAACCCCTAATTCCATCGTATGGTAAGAAGTGACTACGATACTCTCATGGGTTAAGGAGCAAAATCACATGTTAACACTCCGTGTTATTATAATTGATTACAGACGATATTATCTCAATTCATAACAAACAAGTTTGGGTCGATTCAATATGATCGTTCTTCCAATGTCATAATCTCAGTGTTGTTTTAGGACTATCGTCACACTTAATGATATCCTAAGATCCGTAAAACATGATCACCAACAACACTTGAGCTAGTCTTAGAGGCGAGACTAGGAACCTTCATTTTATTCGTTTACCATTTCACACGTGCATATGAGTTTTCCACTGAATCGCATATTCCAAGATCATAGCAGTTATAGCATGAAATATAAACACTTAATTATAAATATGGAAATATAATAATACAATAGTATTGCCTCTGGGGCATATTTCCAACAGTCTCCCACTTGCAGTAGAGTCAACAATCTAGTTACCACTTTTAACTTTTACACCAATGGCAATCCGGTGTTAGTCCATGCTTTGCTTGTGGTATAGACTTCGTCCTATCGAATATGACAATCTTCAGATCCGTGTCTATCATTTGCATTTCAATGCATCTGTCATGCTTTCACATGAATTCATAATTTATATGAAACAAGCTTATTATTTTTTGAATCACTCGCGGGACCTTTGATTCCTTGGATTGAGCCATAGAACCACTATTGAGAATACTGTTCCATTTGCACAATCATCTAGAAATCATACTAAGCTCATAAATGAACTTTTTAATTCATCACCCTCTATTTTTACTTCTAAAGTGACAATATACTCAGCCTTCTGTTGTAGAATTCACCACAGTAATTTTTTGGACCAATTCCAACTTACCGTGCCACCATTAATCATTTAATTGAAACTGATAAATCGCTTGTAGTACTGATGAAGATTTTATCGATGTACTTACTTACAACGAGCCTGTATTGATGTAACTCCTTACAACAATCTTTTCATCCTATCCATATGCGAGAAACATGCCATTTGTACTTAACGACATTTTTCACTGTTATCCTATGATCAACAATTTGGTCATTTTGGTAACTTTACTCACAACTTACTTGGAGTACTAGACATATCTGGTTGTTTACATACCATGGAACATTTTTAACACAAGACTGATTGAAATCATGTATTTCACTTATCAGTGTTTCAGGACACCGATTCTTGCTTAAAACTCCTTCCATGTGACCTTGACAAGAAACTCTTGGCGTTTTTGTTACTAAACTACTTTAGTACTTTGTCAATATGTATTTTGGCTAAGCCCTGATTAGACACTACTATCTTCATAGGTTATAATGCTTAATACAAGGACCATAATGCCTAAGTACTTTACTAAAAAACTAGATTCAATAAAGTCTTAATTCATGTCAAGAAATTTGTATAATTTCCAATCAACAATGTGTCATGCACATACAGTGTTTAGAAATATTATCATGCTCCCATTTACTTTCTTGTAAATACAAGCATCTTTGTTTCTATCGATGAAATCATATTATTTGCTCAATTCATCAAAACAAAGATTCCAACTCCACAATGCTTGCTTCAGATCATTATGGGATCTCTTGAAGTTTGCACACTTACTATCATCCTTTGTATCAAGAAAATTACTTTGGACTATATCAAATATACAACCTTGGTTCTATTTCCATCACATCATCATTTTGAGATCCATCTGTTATATCTCATAACTGAAATATTTAGTAATTGCTAGTTTAATACGAACTGACTTTAAGTATTATTATGATGAGACAACCTTGTCATAATCAACTCCTTGATCTTGTGATAAACAATTTACAACAAGTCAAGCATTATAAAACATTTTTATCTTTGTCAATCTATAGATCCATCACTATACTTTTAGACTTTTAAGCCTTTCAGAGGGTCTATCAAGTTCTAAACTTCTATCGCGGCGGCCACCCTAAGCTCGACGACTATCGTCAGCGGGCGGAGGTCGCACTCCAAACGGCGCGAGATTTTGTGTTGGGTTCTATGATAGGGTGCGTCAACTGCAAATTAAAGTTTCCTACGCGCAGAACATCCAGGAACATGCTACGGGAGCTGGATCACAGATCGTTACCACTAGACGCGCAGTGCCGTGCAGCGGAAGTAGAGTTGAGGCAGCGCGTTCCCGGAGTCGTCACCTCCTTGCCGGTCTCCCACGTAGCTGATCGGATCCCGCGAACAGGTTCGCCAGAGCGGCGCAAGTGCACCGCCTCTGACGGTATCCGCGCGTGCAGGAGGAACGTCGTGCGGCGGACTGCTAGGTCCGATCACACAACTGGCGGCAAGTGGAGGTGTCTATTCGCAACACATGCAAACCCTAGTGACAACGCCAAAGCGATCAACTCCATGAGTGTGCGGCACCTCCACTTTATATAGGCGTCCATCGCGGGCTCAACACTTGGGCCTCGCACGGACCCTAAAGCCCATAAGTATACTCGGTCGCAATCCGAATACAGTTTGGATCACATCCGAGCAGTGTCCTCGGATCCGACCTCGTAGGTTCCTTCCCTTAAGCGCGCGACCCCTTAGGTTTAAGCCGGCTTGGTCGCAGTTCGGATCACCTCCGAACTGCACGGTTGGTAGCGGCCTCTAGCAAGGCATGCCGAACACCAAGCAGACTATGAAGCTGGTTAGGCGAACCTGTACATCACACTTTCATTCCTTTTGCCACACGATATATGTTGTCGGGCTCAAGGCGAGTCTGTCGTCCTTGTGCTAGCCCGACCTCTTTCTCGTTCCAGTGATGCCGACCACAAACCGGATTATCTCATAATCCATGTCGCTTGGCCATGCTTATCTTGGTCGGATCACACGAGGGGCCCAGAGTATATCTCTCCTGATCGGAGGGGCAAATCCCATCTTGCTCGACCACGTCTCGCAGCATGGGTCTAGACAAACCCGAAACCTACCTTTGTAACTACCCAGTTACGGAGTAGCGTTTGGTCGGCCCAAAGCAAGTCTGTCACCATCCCGAGTTCATGCGCCAGCTCAGGTCTTAGGTCATAGAACGTATGTTGTACTAGAGACTCACAGATGACATATCGCTGCGTCTCATAGTTGGGTCTGTCCGTCTCGGACCTTATCTCGATTCGGATCCGACTACGTCGAATCCGACCAGATCCTTCCGAGTCCATATTATCCGGTTAGCATCCAATGCTCCATGGCTAGTGAGACCAAGCCATCGACCGTGTCATATGCTAGTCTAGTCGGCTGCGCGTCCACACAGCCCTTTCGACTAGGGACCTTTTAGGACAGTCATCATACAATGCATAGTCCCACAAACAAGTCACGTACTTGCTGATACACATCATTGATAATGTCCAAGGACTATCTTTATTCATAAACACATAGGAAATATCATCATACATGATTGCCTCTAGGGCATATCTCCAACAGTCTCCCACTTGCACTAGAGTCAATCAAATAGACAGCGAATGCCCATAGCTCTAACGTGCCCCTCATGCTTGGGTTGTGGAAGCGGCTTAGTCAATGGATCCGCAACATTTGCATCCGTGTGAATTTTGCATAACTCTACATCACCATTCTTTACGATCTTCCGTATCAGGTGATATTTCTGATCTATGTGTCTGACCTTGTGGTGATTCCTCGTCTCCTTGGCTTGTGCGATGGCACCAGAATTATCACAATAAAGGTCCAACGGTTTTACCGAGGCTGGGAAAATACCAAGATCATCCAGAAAGTTCCGGATCCAAACACCTTCCTTTGCAGCTTCACAAGCCGCAATGTATTCGGCTTCTGTGGTAGAATCGGCCACCGTATCTTGCTTGGAACTCATCCAGCTCACTGCTCCTCCGTTCATGACGTACACGAATCTGGACTGTGATCGACAATCATCTCTGTCAGTTTGGAAACTAGCATCGACGTAACCCCTTACGACGAGCTCTTCCTCACCTCCATAAACTAGGAACATCTCTTTAGTCCTTTTCAGGTACTTCAAAATAGTCTTTACCGCTGCCCAGTGACTCTCACCTGGGTTGGCCTGGTATCTGCTTGTCAGGCTTATTGCAAAAGCAACATCTGGCCTTGTACATATCATGGCGTACATGATGGGTCCGAATGCCGAGGCATACAGAATCCTACTCATCCTGCTTCGCTCATCAGATGTCGAAGGACTCTGAGTCTCGCTTAGCCTTATACCATGTGAGAGTGGCAAGAACCCTTTCTTCGCCTCACTCATGTTGAACCGCTTCAACACTTTATCTATGTACGTGCTCTGGCTTAAGCCGAGCAGCCTCCTCGATCTATCTCTATAGATCTTAATGCCTAAAATATACATTGCCTCACCAAGGTCCTTCATCGAAAACTTGCCATTGAATGACTCCTTGACCGAGTTCAGCATCGAGACATCATTTCCGATCAGTAATATGTCATCCACATACAAGATAAAAAACACTATCGAGCTCCCACTTAACTTCTTGTATAAACAAGAGTCCTCTTCGCTTTTGATGAAATCAAGACCAGTGACGACCTCATCAAAACGAATATTCCAGCTCCGAGATGCTTGCCTCAACCCATAAATGGATCTCTTGAGCTTGCATACCTTACTAGTGCTAGTTGGATCGACAAAACCCTCGGGTTGTATCATATACACGTCCTCGGTTAAATTTTCGTGAAGGAAAGCCGTCTTGACATCCATCTGCCATATCCCGTAGTCGAAATATGCAGCTATAGCTAGTACGATCCTCACCGACTTCAGCATCGCTACCGGCGAGTAAGTCTTGTCGTAGTCAATTCCTTGAACTTGTCCATAACCCTTAGCGACAAGCCGAGCTTTGTGGATCTGGACATTTCCATCCACATCGGTTTTCTTCTTAAAGACCCATTTGCAGCCAATGGCTGTTACGCCAGGCGGCGGATCAACCAAGTCCCAGACTTGATTCTCATCCATGGACTTTAACTCGGATCTCATGGCCTCCAGCCATGCCTCGAAATCTGGGCTCACCATCGCTTCTGCATATGTGCCCGGCTCGTCGCTTTCGAGCAACAATACATCGCGCACTCTGCCCAATCTCTCCGACCTCCGTGGTTCCGGTGCCGCTTCCACTACGGGTTCCCTGACTGGCTCTGGTATGATCTCGTCACCAGCCGAGCCGTCCCCGAGTGGTCCTCGAATTTCTTCAAGTCGGACCGTCCTCCCACTGTCCTCCCGACTGAGAAACTCTTTCTCAAGGAAAACCCCGTTCCGAGCAACAAACACTTTGTTCTCTTCCCGGTTGTAGAAGCCATATCCCAAGGTTTCCCTCGGATATCCCACGAATATGCATTTATCCGACTTAGGTGTAAGCTTGTCTGACATAAGTCGCTTGACAAATGCTTCACAACCCCTAATCTTTAGAAAAGACAAACTGGGACTCTTCCCGGTCCACATCTCATGTGGTGTCTTGTCTACGGATTTTGATGGTACCCTGTTAAGTGTGAAAGCTGCAGTTTCTAGAGCGTATCCCCAGAATGACAAGGGTAAATCCGATTTGCTCATCATTGACCGAACCATGTCCAACAAGGTCCTATTCCTCCGTTCCGACACGCCGTTTCTCTGTGGCGTACCCGGAGGTGTGAGCTGAGGTACTATACCTCGGCTTTTCAGACGATCATCAAACTCCTGGCTCATGTACTGACCTCCACGATCAGATCGTAGAAGCTTTATAGTCTTGCCGAGCTGATTCTCAACCTCGTTCTGAAACTCTTTGAACTTTTCAAAAGTTTCCGACTTGTGCCTCATCAAATAGATATATCCATATCTACTCAAGTCGTCAGTAAAAGTCACGAAGTACTGATAGCCACCTCTGGCAGTTGTGCTCATTGGACCACACACATCACTATGTATAAGTTCCAACAGCTTAGACGCCCTCTCGCAACTCTTTGCGAAAGGAGACTTAATCATCTTGTCGAGCAAGCATGATTCACATGTCTCGAACGACCCAAAGTCGGACGAAGTTAGGAGCCCATCATCATGGAGCTTCTTCATGCATTTCAGACTAATGTGTCCAAGCCGGCAATGCCAGAAGTATGTCGGATTTATCTCATTAGGCTTATGCCTCTTGACATTCACGTTATAGACCGGTTCCTGTTCCAGATTCAATATAAATAGCCCATAAATAATGGGTGCATAGCCGTGGAACATACCATTCAAATAAAACGAACAACCATTGTCCTTTAAATTGAATTCGTAACCCTGACTCATCAAACATGAGGCAGAAATAATGTTCCGACTAAGTGAAGGAATGTAATAACAATTATTTAATTCCAAAATAAATCCAGAAGGAAGCTGGAGCTGCATCGTGCCGACCTCCAACGCAGCAACTCTTGCTTTGTTGCCGACCCTGATGTCAATCTCCCCTTGTGCCACACGCCTAGTTCTTACCAGCCCCTGCATCGAGTTGCACATATGAACAACCGATCCGGTATCAAATACCCAAGAGCTACTAGGTATGTCAGCAAGGTAAATGTCTATAACATATGCAACAAGTGTACCTTTGCCCGAAGAAGCATTTCCGGCCTTCTTGCCATGCGCTGCAAGCCACTTGCTACAGTTCCTCTTCCAGTGACCGCTATCCTTGCAATGATAGCAAATGGTCTTTGAGTCTGGTCAGACTTTGGCGCAGCGGTGGAGGTTACCGTCTCCGTGCCCTTTGCCTTAGCCTTCTTCTTAGACCAACTCTTCTTGAACTTAGCCGATTTCTGCACCATCAACACTTGATGCGTGCCTTTCTTAATATCATGCTCTGCCACTTTGAGCATCCCATGCAATTCAGTGAGCTTCTTATCCATGCCATGTGATACGTCTCCAACGTATCTATAATTTTTGATTGTTCCATGCTATATTATATTCTGTTTTAGATGTTTATTGGGCTTTATTATACACTTTTATATTATTTTTGGGACTAACCTATTAACCGGAGGCCCAACCCAAATTGCTGTTTTTTGCCTATTTCAGTGTTTGGAAGGAAAAGGATATCAAACGGAGTCCAAACGGAATGAAACCTTCGAGAACGTGATTTTCGGAACAAACATGATCCAGAGGACTTGGAGTCTACGTAAAGTAATCAACGAGGAAGGCACGAGGCAGGGGGGCGCGCCTACCCCCCTGGGCATGCCCTCCACCCTCGTGGGCCCCTCGTTGCTCCACCGACGTACTTCTTCCTCCTATATATACCCATATACCCTGGAAACATCATATACGGAGCCAAAACCCTAATTCCACCGCCGCAACCTTCTGTGCCCGTGAGATCCCCATCTTGGGGCCTTTTCCGGCGCTCCGCCGGAGGGGGCATTGATCACAGAGGGCTTCTACATCAACACCATAGCCTCTCCGATGATGTGTGAGTAGTTTACCTCAGACCTTCGGGTCCATAGTTATTAGCTAGATGGCTTCTTCTCTCTTTGGATCTCAATACAAAGTTCTCCTCGATCTTCTTGGAGATCTATTCGATGTAATCTTCTTTTGCGGTGTGTTTGTCGAGATCCGATGAATTGTTGGTTTATGATGAAGTTTATCTATGAACAATATTTGAATCTCCTCTGAATTCTTTTATGTATGATTGGTTATCTTTGCAAGTCTCTTCGAATTATCAGTTTGGTTTGGCCTACTAGATTGATCTTTCTTGCAATAGGAGAAGTGCTTAGCGTTGGGTTCAATCTTGCGGTGCTCGTCCCAGTGACAGAAGGGGAAACGACACATATTGTATTGTTGCCATCGAGGATAAAAAGATGGGGTTTATATCATATTGCATGAGTTTATTCCTCTACATCATGTCATCTTGCTTAAAGCATTACTCTGTTCTTATGAACTTAATACTCTAGATGCATGCTGGATAGAGGTCGATGTGTGGAGTAATAGTAGTAGATGCAGAATTGTTTTGGTCTACTTGTCGCGGACGTGATGCCTATATACATGATCATACCTAGATATTCTCATAACTATGCTCAATTCTATCAATTGCTCGACAGTAATTCGTTTACCCACCGTAAGACTTATGCTATCTTGAGAGAAGCCACTAGTGAAACCTATGGCCCCCGGGTCTATTTTCCATCATATTAATCTCCCGTCAACAAGCTATTTCCGGCGCCATTTATCTTTGCATTATTTACTTTTACTCTTTATCATAAAAATACCAAAAATATTATCTTATCATATCTATCAGATCTCACTCTCGTAAGTGACCGTGAAGGGATTGACAACCCCTGTATCGCGTTGGTTGCGAGGTTCTTATTTGTTTGTGTAGGTGCGTGGGACTCGCGCGTGGTCTCCTACTGGATTGATACCTTGGTTCTCAAAAACTGAGGGAAATACCTATGCTACTTTACTGCATCACCCTTTCCTCTTCAAGGGAAAACCAATGCAGTGCTCAAGAGGTAGCAAGAAGGATTTCTGGCGCCGTTGCCGGGGAGTCTACGCACAAGTCAAGACATACCAAGTACCCATCACAAACTCTTATCCCTCGCATTACATTATTTGTCATTTGCCTCTCGTTTTCCTCTCCCCCACTTCACCCTTGCCGTTTTATTCGCCTTCCTCTTTCCCGCTCGCTTTTCTTCGCCATGTCGGAATCAAAAAAGGTTGGGGTTTCTCCCCCGAGTTTTAGTACTTTGGACAATCCTTCTATTCTCTCTAAAATCATAAATAATGATGCTATGGAAAGACCTACCGGAGTTATCAATGAGAGTCTTAATAATTTTGGTGAAGATGATTCCGGAATTTTTTGTTATTTACTCGATGAATCCTTGAAAGATTTGGGATAGACTATTAAGGATCCGGGCTAGCTATGTGCCCCAATACCAAATTGAAATTTACTTAAAGAGCTTTTATGTTGCCCTACCTTCTTCGTTTAAGCATGTCTTAGATTCTATATTTGGGGAAGGTTTTCTTGAAGGGGATGCCGTAGATACTTATGAAAAGATGAAGACCATATTTGGGCACCCCATGAATGAGAAAGTTGAATCTGCATCTCTTTTGCTCCCCTACCAAAACGAATCTATCAAAGAGATGAAGGCTAGTTTAGATGCAAATTTCCGTAACGTGCTTAATCTTTCTTCTACCATTAATAGCCACGTGCTTTATCAAAATAGAAAGATTAATTCCTTAGATAATAAGTTTGCTCTTTTCTTCCCTAAAACCAAAGATGGCAACACTTAGATCTATCCTTGCTTTTATGCCTAGCTAGGGGCGTTAAACGATAGCGCTTGTTGGGAGGCAACCCAATTTTATTTTAGTTCTTTGATTTTTGCTTCTGTTTAGGAATAAATATTTGATTTATCCTCTGGTTAGATTTTTTTTATGTTTTAATTAGTGTTTGTGCCAAATTAAACCTATATGATCTTCATGGATGATAGTTATTTGATCTTGCTGAAAATTCCAGAAACTTCCTGTTCACGAAAACAATTGTTAAAAATCACCAGAACGTGATAAAATATTGATTCCAATTGCAGCAGATCAATAAACAAATTGTTTAGGTCTTCCTATTTTGGTAGATTTTTCTTAGTTCCAGAAGTTTGCGTTAGTTACAGATTAGTACAGACTGTTCTGTTTTTGACAGATTCTGTTTTTCGTGTGCTGTTTGCTTATTTTGATGAATCTATGGCTAGTAAAATAGTTTATAAACCATAGAGAAGTTTGAATACAGGAGGTTTAACACCAATATAAATAAAGAATGAGTTCATCACAGTACTTTGAAGTGGTGTTTTGTTTTCTTTCGCTAACGGAGCTCATGAGATTTTCTGTTAAGTTTTGTGTTGTGAAGTTTTCAAGTTTTGGGTAAAGATTTGATGGATTATGAAACAAGGAGTGGCAAGATACTAAGCTTGGGGATGCCCATGGCACCCCAAGATAATCTAAGGACACAAAAAGCCAAAGCTTGGGGATGCCCCGGAAGGCATCCCCTCTTTCGTCTTCGTCCATCGGTAACTTTACTTGGAGCTATATTTTATTCACCACATGATAAGTGTTTTGCTTGGAGCGTCTTGTATGATTTGAGTCTTTGTTTTTTAGTTTACCACAATCATCCTTGCTGAATACACTTTTGAGAGAGACACACATGATTCGGAATTTATTAGAATACTCCATGTGCTTCACTTATATCTTTTGAGCTATATAGTTTTTGCTCTAGTGCTTCACTTACATCTTTTAGAGCACGGTGGTGGATTTGTTTTATAGAAATTATTTTTCTCTCATGCTTCACTTATATTATTTTGAGAGTCCTACAAAACAGCATGGTAATTTGCTTTAATTTTGAAATTAGTCCTAATATGCTAGGTATTCAAGATTAATAAAACTTTCCTATGAGTGTGTTGAATACTAAGAGAAGTTTGATGCTTGATAATTGTTTTGAGATATGGAGGTAGTGATATTAAAGTTGTGCTAGTTGAGTAGTTGTGAATTTGAGAGATACTTGTGTTGAAGTTTGCAAATCCCGTAGCATGCACGTATGGTAAACGTTGTGTAACAAATTTGAAACATGAGGTGTTCTTTGATTGTCCTCCTTATGAGTGGCGGTCGGGGACGAGCGATGGTCTTTTCCTACCAATCTATCCCCCTAGGAGCATGCGCGTAGTGCTTGGTTTTTGATGACTTGTAGATTTTTGCAATAAGTATGTGAGTTCTTTATGACTAATGTTGAGTCCATGGATTATACGCACTCTCAACCTTCCACCATTGCTAGCCTCTTCGGTACCGTGCATTGCCCTTTCTCACCTTGAGAGTTGGTGCAAACTTCGCCGGTGCATCCAAACCCCGTGATACGATACGCTCTATCACACATAAACCTCCTTATATCTTCCTCAAAACAGCCACCATACCTACCTATTATGGCATTTCCATAGCCATTCCGAGAATATTGCCATGCAACTTTCCACCGTTCCGTTTATCATGACACGTTCATCATTGTCATATTGCCTTGCATGATCATGTAGTTGACATCGTATTTGTGGCAAATCCACCATGCATATTATTTCATACATGTCACTCTTGATTCATTGCCCATCCCGGTACATCGCCGGAGGCATTCATATAGAGTCATACTTTGTTCTAGTATCGAGTTGTAATCATTGAGTTGTAAATGAATAGAAGTATGATGATCATCATTCATAGAGCATTGTCCCAAAAAAAGGCCCCCAAAAAAAGAGAAAAGAAAATAAAAAGGGGCAATGCTACTATCCTTTTTTTCCATACTTGTGCTTCAAAGTAGCACCATGAACTTTATGATAGATAGTCTCTTGTTTTGTCACTTTCATATACTAGTGGGAATTTTTTGTTATAGAACTTGGCTTGTATATTCCAACAATGGGCTTCCTCAAATGCCCTAGGTCTTCGTGAGCAAGCAAGTTGGATGCACACCCACTTAGTTTTTTTGTTGAGCTTTCATACATTTATAGCTTTAGTGCATCCATTGCATGGCAATCCCTACTCCTCACGTTAACATCAATTGATGGGCATCTCCATAGCTCGTTGATTATCCGCGCTGATGTGAGACTTTCTCCTTTTTTGTCTTCTCCACATAACCCCCATCATTATATTCTATTCCACCCGTAGTGCTATATCCATGGCTCACGCTCATGTATTGCGTGAAAGTTGAAAAAAGTATGAGATTACTAAAGTATGAAACAATTGCTTGGCTTGTCATCGGGGTTGTGCATGATGAGAGCATTCTTGTGTGATGAAAATGGAGCATGACCAAACTATATGATTTTGTAGGGATGAACTTTCTTTGGCCATGTTATTTTGAGAAGACATAATTGCTTAGTTAGTATGCTTGAAGTATTATTACTTTTATGTCAATATTAAAATTTTATCCTGAATCTCTCGGATCTGAATATTCATACCACAATTAAGATAGTTACATTGAAAATTATGCCAAGTAGCATTCCACATCAAAAATTCTGTTTTTATCATTTACCTACTCGAGGACGAGCAGGAATTAAGCTTGGGGATGCTTGATACGTCTCCAACGTATCTATAATTTTTGATTGTTCCATGCTATATTATATTCTGTTTTAGATGTTTATTGGGCTTTATTATACACTTTTATATTATTTTTGGGACTAACCTATTAACCGGAGGCCCAGCCCAAATTGCTGTTTTTTTGCCTATTTTAGTGTTTCGAAGGAAAAGGATATCAAACGGAGTCCAAACGGAATGAAACCTTCGGGAATGTGATTTTCTGAACAAACGTGATCCAGAGGACTTGGAGTCTACGTAAAGTAATCAACGAGGAAGGCACGAGGCAGGGGGGCGCCCCCTCCACCCTCGTGGGCCCCTCGTTGCTCCACCGACGTACTTCTTCCTCCTATATATACCCATATACCCTGGAAACATCATATACGGAGCCAAAACCCTAATTCCACCGCCGCAACCTTCTGTACCCATGAGATCCCCATCTTGGGGCCTTTTCCGGCTCTCCGCCGGAGGGGGGATTGATCACGGAGGGCTTCTACATCAACACCATAGCCTCTCCGATGATGTGTGAGTAGTTTACCTCAGACCTTCGGGTCCATAGTTATTAGCTAGATGGCTTCTTCTCTCTCTTTGGATCTCAATACAAAGTTCTCCTCGATCTTCTTGGAGATCTATTCGATGTAATCTTCTTTTGCGGTGTGTTTGTCGAGATCCGATGAATTGTTGGTTTATGATGAAGTTTATCTATGAACAAAATTTGAATCTCCTCTGAATTCTTTTATGTATGATTGGTTATCTTTGCAAGTCTCTTCGAATTATCAGTTTGGTTTGGCCTACTAGATTGATCTTTCTTGCAATAGGAGAAGTGCTTAGCTTTGGGTTCAATCTTGCGGTGCTCGATCCCAGTGACAGAAGGGGAAACGACACATATTGTATTGTTGCCATCGAGGATAAAAAGATGGGGTTTATATCATATTGCATGAGTTTATTCCTCTACATCATGTCATCTTGCTTAAAGAATTACTCTGTTCTTATGAACTTAATACTCTAGATGCATGCTGGATAGAGGTCGATGTGTGGAGTAATAGTAGTAGATGCAGAATTGTTTTGGTCTACTTGTCGCGGACGTGATGCCTATATACATGATCATACCTAGATATTCTCACAACTATGCTCAATTCTATCAATTGCTCGACAGTAATTCGTTTACCCACCGTAATACTTATGCTATCTTGAGAGAAGCCACTAGTGAAACCTATGGCCCTCGGTTCTATTTTCCATCATATTAATCTCCCGTCAACAAGCTATTTCTGGCGCCGTTTATCTTTGCATTATTTACTTTTACTCTTTATCATAAAAATACCAAAAATATTATCTTATCATATCTATCAGATCTCACTCTCGTAAGTGACCGTGAAGGGATTGACAACCCCTGTATCGCGTTGGTTGCGAGGTTCTTATTTGTTTGTGTAGGTGCGTGGGACTCGCGCGTGGTCTCCTACTGGATTGATACCTTGGTTCTCAAAAACTGAGGGAAATACTTACGCTACTTTACTGCATCACCCTTTCCTCTTCAAGGGAAAACCAACGCAGTGCTCAAGAGGTAGCACCATGCATATGATAGTTTGAGATGAACGTCCCATAGCTGGGCGGAAGAGAACCCAGAACAGCATCAGTAGCCAGCTCATCCAAGAGCGGGAAGCCCAACCGATCCAAAGCTTGCACATATCCGATCATCTTGATCACATGTGGGCTCAGTGGATCACCTTCCTTCAGCTTGCAATCCATCAAGGATCGCCAGATGTTGAACCTTTCGGTCCTACCCTGTGTCTGAAACATGATCTTGAGACTCTTGATCATATCGTAAGCCTCAACATTTTCGAAATACTGTTGCAAATCGGGCTCCATACAAGCCAGCATCAGACAGTTGATCTCTGTCGATTCATCAATGAGCTTCTGGTAGGCATTCTTAGTTGTGGCACTAGCATTATCGGCAGGTTCCTCTGGAAGTGAATCCTCTAGAACATGTTCCTTTTTATCATGCTTGAGAACAATTCTCAGATTTCTATACCAGGTGGTAAAGTTTGTTCCATTAAGTTTATCCTTTTCCAGAATTGATTTCAATGCAAAGTTGGGTTGAGCAGGTGGTGCCATTGATCTACAACAGAAAGTATGCAATCACTAAGCAATGTGTTTATGTAGAGTAATTCAAGCCTTAAATATAAATACTCCCACTGAAGTCGGCATCCCTCCGCAAACTCTCAGTGATTCAGGATCCGACTAACGCATGCGACTAGTGAGCTTTAGCATCACTGCTAGCCTACATACCTATCCGGTAAGCAACTCCTTGCTAATCGTATCTCTATACGACTCCTGTCGGTTGGGAAGGTATCTTATACCCCGGCCCCCAACCTTCTTTGCCACAAAGCCCAAAACCATTTTGATAGCCTTGTCAAGTTAACCTGATGCAGTGCATGTACGTGTCCGACATGAACCCTTCAGTTCAAGGACACCTAGCAGCACCCCAATTTTATGAGCCCACTACTAGACATACTTGACGTGCAAAGGTGCAACATTGGGAATGGCATATTGCTTGATATTGACGAGGGGTCTTTCTACCATTCTAACATGCACAGAAAACAAGAAGCATAACAGTCACAAATAAACATATATTGTGAAATAGTATGGCTCCTTCATGGACATTCTTCTAGGTCGGCTCCAACTCCGATGACCATCTAGGAACTCCATCTTGTTTGTCACGCCCGGACGCCAAGCCACCAACCTGATCTCTATTATCCAACTACTACAACTAGTAATGAATTTTACATAGAGTCACAAGTCGACACGCAGGTCGTTATACAATATAATGACAACACTTTGGCTCCTGTCGGCTGTCAAACATGACACGCAGGCCATGTAAAATTTACACATATGCATCACATACACATGAGCCATACTATTCACATCAAACCTGCAAAACAAAGTTATGCATAGAATCGCATTCTACCGGTTTGTGTGTCGGGTATGAAATACACGGTGCTACGCACACGGCGGTCCCCGATGGCGGATAACCGACCGGTAGGGGTAGATCGTGTCACGACCTCATCGACTCCGATCATCAGAAAACGTAGCCTCATCGATCCCCATGTGCAGTTGATCTCATCAACCGTGCACACAGCCGATCTCTTAAACAATGACAGATCTCATCTGCCGCCTCCACATATCTAATATGCATACGATCTGAATCCCAATCCTATAACAGAGGCTCTGATACCACTTTTGGGTTCTACGATAGGGTGGGTCGACTGCAAATTAAAATTTCCTATGCGCAGAACATCCAGGAACATGCTACGGGAGATGGATCAGAGATCGTTACCACTAGAAGCGCAGTGCCGTGCAGCGGAAGTAGAGTTGAGGCAGCGCGTTCCCGGAGTCGCCTCGCATTCCCGGAGTCGTCACCTCCTTGCCGGTCTCCCACATAGCTGATCGGATCCCGCGAACAGGTTCGCCGGAGTGGCGCAAGTGCACCGCCTCTAACGGTATCCACGCGTGCAGGAGGAACGTCGTGCGGCGGACTGCTAGGTCCGATCACACAACCGGCGGCGAGTGGAGGTGTCTATTCGCAACATGCAAACCCTAGTGACAGCGCCAAAGCGATCAACTCCATGAGTGTGCGGCACCTCCACTTTATATAGGCGTCCGTCGCGGGCTCAACACTTGGGCCTCGCACGGACCCTAAAGCCCATAAGTATACTCGGTCGCAATCAGAATACAATTCGGATCACATCCAAGCAGTGTCCTCGGATCCGACCTCGTAGGTTCCTTCCCTTAAGCGCGCGACCCCTTAGGTTCAAGCTGGCTTGGTCGCAGTTTGGATCACCTCCGAACTGCACGGTTGGTAGCGGCCTCTAGCAAGGCATGCCGAACACCAAGCAGACTATGAAGCTGGTTAGGCGAACCTGTACATCACACTTTCATTCCTTTTGCCACACGATATATGTTGTCAGGCTCAAGGCGAGTCTGTCATCCTTGTGCTAGCCACCTCTTTCTCGTTCCAGTGATGCCGACCACAAACCGGATTATCTCATAATCCATGTCGCATAGCCATGCTTATCTTGGTCGGATCACACGAGGGGCCCAGAGTATATCTCTCCTGATCGGAGGGGCAAATCCCATCTTGCTCGACCATGTCTCACAACATGGGTCTAGACAAACCCGAAACCTACCTTTGTAACTACCCAGTTACGGAGTAGCGTTTGGTCGGCCCAAAGCAAGTCTGTCACCATCCCGAGTTCATGCGTCAGCTCAGGTCTTAGGACATAGAACGTATGTTGTACTAGAGACTCACAGATGACATATCGCTGTGTCTCATAATTGGGTCTGTCCGACTCGGACCTTATCTCGATTCGGATCCGACTACGTCGAATCCGACCAAATCCTTCCGAGTCTATATTATCCGGTTAGCATCCAATGCTCCATGGCTAGTGAGACCAAGCCATCGACCATGTCATATGCTAGTCTAGTCGGCTGCGCGTCCACACATCTCTTTCGACTAGGGACCTTTTAGGACAGTCATCATACAATGCATAGTCCCACAAACAAGTCACATACTTGTTGATACACATCATTGATAATGTCCAAGGACTATCTTTATTCATAAACACATAGGAAATATCATCATACATGATTGCCTCTAGGGCATATCTCCAACACTTTGCCCCTAGCGCTTGTCGCCGCCTATCTGCACCGACTTGCACCGACTTTTTGGACTCTAGTCGATTGGTTTTTTTTGCGGGATTGGGCTGAGGATTTATCTCATTGAGAAGGTAATTACTTTAGCGAAATATTCACTCATCTCTTATCGCAGTCCGTCCGTCGTTGTTAATCAACCGGCGGAAATCGTCGTGGATTCATTTTTCTTCTAGCTGATTCGAGGGCTTTCATTCAGTTGTCCACAATGCGAGCACAAATCAGGCAAGTGTGGTCGCGGCCCTTCGGAAACGAAGTTTTATCTCACCATCCCAGATGACTTCAGGGAGTGCTGAGTATGTTCAATCTCACCCTACCATGATCGGCATGGCCTAAATTTATGAACATATACATTATATTGCTAGATTTGGATACAAGGTACAGTGCCACATGCAGCCTAGACGTTGAAGACAAATTTTTTTCCTTCTAAATTAGGCAAATTAATGACGTATTGTTCATTCAGTTACTCTCATATTTGCATCAAATCTTTGTTACATTATCTATTTTTATTTATATATTTTTGTACTTTGCTTTCAGCTATATATTGTTCTGTTCTCTAAGTTACTCCCATATTTGCATGTTGCTCTATTATTTCAATATATATAATTTACGATCTTAATTTTCATTTCAAGCAGTACATCTCTTGCTTTGCAAGAACACGAGTAGAAGGAAATCTTGGGCTTTACTTTGTTGATGACTCCATGGATGTCATATTGACAACGCAACATGGATTTACAATGATAGTTAATGTAAAACTTGATAAAGATGTTCACTCCTATTTTGATGCGGACCTTTGAGAAAAATTTATAAGTTTTATGAACTGAAAGTTGGCAATGAAATTCTAGTGCGTGCACCACAGCCTGGTCTAATTAACATGGATGTTTACTTCCCCAATGTAATCAGCCAATCACAGTCTGATCGAGGTTAGTGTTCTTTAAACTTTCTCCATGTTGGCATATTGCTTAGCAAAATCAGGGTATTTGTTCTGACTAACTGATCACTATTTAAGCAACCAGTTGTGATTTCATTTTCTGACTCCGTTCCTAGGCAGTAACAAATTCTATTTACCAATCTATGCCCACTATATATTCTTCTGCCATGTTCTGAATAAATAATATCTTTCCACTTTTTAAGAAGGATATGTTGGATGCATAGTTAACGATCTGTATGTTACTCAGCGTACCAAATTTCACTAGAAAGACTTGAAGCATGTCATAAAATTTGTTGATAATCTGACAGAGAGAACACAACATATGAACGTTGGATTTTGGATGGGATTAATTCTACATATGGTGCACACATTGAACAAGACCAATTGCACGCACAAAACGCTGGTACAAAGTCTTATTTTTATGTTGATGTTCATAAACTAGATATATCTTCAACGATATGTTACAATTGGTTTTTATTCTACATTACAACAGAAATTGCCCACTGCAACTGTTCCTGAATCGATTTCCTGGCGTGGTCGAATTACACTTGTGCCTGCTAATAACACCAAAGTGATTGCAAGGTACTATGTTTCCCATAGAAATGGAACCATTCAAATTAACAAGTTCTCGCTTGTCGTGGCAATGCATCCACATTGGAAAATTGGAGACACTGTTCTACTCATGCTCTACCAAGGCACATGAGGGTTCTTCCTATTCATTGATCAGATGCCGAGTCGTCGTGATCAAGCTGCTTCCAGTGGATAGTTGTGGTTGTTGGCCCCCAGCCTCTTAAAATGTGCTAGTTGTTACTATATTAAGTATGTAGATATGGACCATATGGTTGTCAAAATTGTTAAGTACCATGTTACCAAGATCCGCCTTTTGTCGAATAGTGTCACCACTATATATATGTTACTCAAATATTGTCAGCCAAGTTCTTAAATTTTCATGGAAAGTATTAGTATCGTACACATTTCATTCAATTTAAGCGCGTGCCATGTAGAGTAGAGGATGTCCATGTTTTCGACGTGGCGATCAACACCGATGTCCAGAAGGAATTTGCATATTAATTGTCCATATTGTAAATTGAGATAATATATGGATAGGCTAGCCCATCCAATTGACATATTTGACATGCTTGAACAAATCAATAGTTCCGAGTAATTTACAAACCATTAGCTCGCTAATTCACAAGAATATAACGAACCGCGCGCGCAATAAAGAGCTACTGTGCACCTGACGCCGACCCACCACGCACATCAGCCATCGTCCATCAGCATGTTGATCATGGGCTCAGTGGGAGCGGAGGCCGCTAAATCGATGACCTACACACCTTGATCGATCGAGGCTGGGGCAGACTCGACATCGGGGATCACCGGTACTGCCTCAAGCACAACACTCACCAGGGCTACCACGACGGCCGGGTCAGCCTAGGCGACAATCGGGTCGGCCTAGGCGACATTCAATGAGACGACATTGGCTCTCGCCAGGGCTGCCGTGACGCCCCCCAGGCATGCCCCGGCGACATCCGGTGCTGCGCCCTCCTAAATCTGGGACATAAGCCTGCGCCTCATGCGGCGGCCGCCACTGCCGCAGTTGTCCTTGCGTCGTCCTGGTTCCTGCTCCGCCGCCCGCACCATCCGCCGCACTCTGCGCCGAGCCAGCAGTATCGCGCGCTGGCGATCCCTGTCCGCTTTTAGGACAACCCTGGCTATCCTGGCGGCTTGCTCGTATCGCGTTTCCGGCTTCCTCTGGCCGTTGTCGGGAGAGGCGGCGGCATGGCCGTCGACCGCCAAACCGACCATCGTGCCTTCAGCCTCAATTCCGCCGTCGCGCAAATCCATCCTGTCGTCGACCATTGGGGTTGTGCCGGTATGTGTGGGTAACTAGCTAGCAAGTGGATCAGTAGCGAGTCGCCGCCGGCCATTGCTGTGGTTATTTATAGCTAGCAGCTGGCTAGAGGATTGGGGATTTTACAATTCACCCCTGTGGAGCGCGGGAAGCCTTCGCTGGAGCGTGGGCCATATGCAGTGTCATGTGTTGCCACACATGTGTTAACATAAGGAAACGTATGTGTAACTTACTAATCATCGCACATGCATCGTGTGTGATGCTCCTAGCCGTCGCAAGCAACTAGTTTGCATTTTTCAAAGTTTTTTCTACACACAGAATCGCACATGAATTAACTCTAGTAACCGGCCGTGTTATATTTTCTCATTGCAAACAGTTCATCCGAGCGGGTTGTTTGTCGCGTATCACACACATCTTGTTTACACGAATCGTTTGTGTTCTTTTGGCTCATATAAAACAGTTCATCTATGTGAATTGTATGCCGCATATCACACACATCTTGTTAAGTTGAACCGTTTCTGTTGTGTTGCCTAATCAAAAATAGTTCATCCGAATGAACTGTAGGCCGTATATCACACACACCTTGATCTTGCTGACCATTTCTGTTACGTTCCCTAATCGCAAACAGTTCATCCGAGTGAACTCTATGTCGTATATCGCACACACCTTGATATGGCTGCCCGTTTCTATTGTTCTGGCTCATCGCAAACAGTTCTTCTGGATTAACCATATGCCATGCATCACACACACAACTACAATCTGGATCATGTTTGATGTCTCTGCCATCGCGAACATTTCGTATCACTTTTTACGGTTATTTTACATCATCATTTGCGATTAATGCATCACATACAGTTTCGTTGAAGGGTCTCTAATTGGATAGTCGCATTTGGACCATCCTGTAGTAGTGGGAGGAAGATGTCATCAGGGCACAAGAGGTCATCGTGGCCAAGTTGAGATAGGACAGTGCGGCGTAGGCGGACGCCCCAGCCAAGGTGCTGAAGGACATCGTGACCCAAGACGGGGCAGGAGGCTCTGAGTTGCCGGCCCGGGAAGAGGACTCATCGCCGCCCTCGAAGCATCGCTCGAAGCAGGTGCATGACCCGGCTCAATGGGCGGAGGCCGATGCACTTGCGGTCGGCGGAGCAGCCGGCCAGGACACAGAGGGCTCCCATGAGCTGGTGGTTGGCCAGACAGCCACACCCGACGCGGCATCGTCCACCAACCGGGACCAAGGAGCCGGCCAAAGCGACGAGGCCAGCTGATAGGCTGAGATGGCCGTGATCAGGACACCGCAGCCGAACATGGGGACGACGCCCACCGGCGCCATCCTTCTCTCAGGCGCCCGCTCCCCTGAGAGGAGCACCGAGCCAAGGCGGGCGGGCAGCGGGACTAGCATCGACTCCGTGGCCAACTGCAGCGGGAGTGGACGAACGTGGGTGAGGTCAACAGCGGGCCGGCCCCAGGCATCTTGACCGCCGTGGTGAACTCGGTGCGCACGTAGTTCACCGATCACTTCATCCAACTACATGAGTTCGCCCAGGGAGCGCAAGGCCAATTGCATCAGCTGGAGCAGTTCGTCGCGGTTAGTTCCTCTCTTTTCCTGTAGCTATTTACTTTTTTGAAGCCTCTCAATTTCTCTTTCCAGCTGGTTCGGTTGCTTTCCAGTGGGGGCGCGCCAGCGCACCCACTAGGTGTAGCCCCCGAGGCTCGGGTTGGCTGCGCAGCAAGCGGGTCGAGCCTTCTCGGGCGTTCTTCTAAATTTTGCTTTTCCCCTGCCCTTTCTCTTGCAGGCCCTCCATGACCAGCGGGTGATAACATTCAACAAGTTCCTAGGCCCTTACAAAGCGGGCAAGGTCCAGCTTGCGGCCAAGGAGGTGGAGCTGCAGCGGGCCAAGGGTACGTGTCTTGCTCTTTTCCAGTGGGGGCCCGTCAGCGCACCCACTAGGTGTAGCCCCCGAGATTCGGGCCAGCTGCACAGCATCCGGGTCGAATCTTCTTGAACTTTGTCTTTTCTTTGTCTTCTTCTGTCTGGCTACTGACCCGAAGTTATGCTTCATCGCGTAGCCGCCACTGCCGGCCTAGCCAAAGTCCAGGACCTCCAGCGTCGGCTGGCCCGGGTCGACCAGCAGCGCGACAGGCTGCAGGAGCAGGTGAGGTGGCTAGCCGTGGAGAAGGATAGGCTGACAACCGCCCACTGGGCCGAGCTCAACCGGCTGGCAGAGGAGCACGACAAGGTGGTGGCCTACAAGGACGCGCTAGTGGGTAAGGCCGACGAGGAGGTCACCCGGCTGAAAACTGGCTATGATCGCTAGGCCAACGAGTGGTCGGTGAAGGAGCAGGGGTTGCTGGGGAAGGTGCAACACATCGACACCCTCCTCACCGGTGAGTTTCTGGTTCTTGCTGAGTTTTCTTGTTTTCGCGTGCCCGGTTGGCCACGGCCGCCGACCGGGGCTCTGTTTGTTTTTTCTCACTTCTTCTTACCCAGAGGCCTTCACTGATATGCGGGAGCTAGCCGAGGCGACCATGAACACACATCGGGAGGAGCAAAGGGCGATGGGAATCCATATCAGTCTGCTCGCCGCCTGGACATGTTGGGAAACATAGCATGCAGTTTCAAAAAAAATTCCTATGCTCACGCAAGATCTATCTTGGAGATGCATAGCAACGAGAGGGGGAGAGTGTGTCTATGTACCCTCGTAGACCGAAATCAGAAGCGTTTGACAACGCGGTTGATGTAGTCGAACTTCTTCTCATTTCGACCGACCAAGTACCGAACGTGCGGCACCTCCGAGTTCTGCACACGTTCAGCTCGATGATGTCCCTCGAACTCTTGATCTACCAAAGTGTCGAGGAAGTAGATGAGTTCCCTCAGCACGACAGCGTGGTGACGGTGATGGTGAAGTGACCCGCGCAGGGCTTCGGCTAAGCACTACGAGAATATGACCGAGGGTGTAATTTGTGGAGGGAGGCGCCGCACACGGCTAACCGATGTTGTTGTGTGTTCTAGGCGCCCCTCCCCATGTATATATAGGTGGGAGAGGGAGGGGAGCAGCAAGGGGGTGCCCCAAGTAGGAGGAATCCTACTTGGGCGCCTCCCCAATTCGGCCTCCCCCTTTCCATAAGTTCCGGAGGGGGATGGAAGGAGGAAGGGAGAAGGGAAGGAAGGGGGAGGCTGAATCCCTTCCCTTCCTTCTCTCTTCCCCTCTTTCCTTCTCCTCTGGTTCGGCCCATATGGGGGCACAACACCCCCTGCTGGCTGCTGCGTTTCCCCTCTTGGCCCATTAGGCCCATATCTTTTGCCGGGGGTGCCCGGAACCCCTTCCGGTGACCCGATAGGTATCCGGTACCCTCCGGAACACTTCCGGTGTCCGAATACTATCGTCCTATATATCAATCTTTACCTCTCGACCATTTCGAGACTCCTCGTCATGTCCGTGATCTCATCCGGGACTCCGAACAACAAGCGGTCACCAAATCACATCACTCTATAATACAAAATCGTCATCGAACGTTAAGCGTGCGGACCCTACGGGTTCGAGAACTAGGTAGACATGACCGAGACACCTCTCCAGTCAATAACCAATAGCAGAACCTAGATGCTCATATTGGTTCCCACATATTCTACAAAGATCTTTATCGGTCGAACCGTTATGACAACATATGTTATTCCCTTTGTCATCGGTATGTTACTTGCCCAAGATTCGATCGTCGGTATCTTCGTACCTAGTTCAATCTCGTTACCGGCAAGTCTCTTTACTCGTTCCGTAATACGTCATCCCACAGTTAACTCATTAGTCACTTTGCTTGCAAGGCTTCTTCGGATGTGTATTACCGAGAGGGCCCAGAGATACCTCTCCGATACTTGGAGTGACAAATCCTAATCTCGATCTATGCCAACCCAACAAACATCTTCGGAGATACCTATAGAGCATCTTTATAATCACCCAGTTACATTGTGACGTTTGATAGCACACAAGGTATTCCTCCGGTATCCGGGAGTTGCATAATCTCATAGTCGAAGGAATATGTATTTGACATGAAGAAAGCAATAGCAATAAAAATGAACGATCATAATGCTAAGCTATTGAATGGGTCTTGTCCATCACATCATTCTCCTAATGATGTGATCCCGTTATCAAATGACAACTCATGTCCATGGTTAGTAAACCTTAACTATCTTTGATCAACGAGCTAGTCAAGTAAAGGCTCACTAGGGACATAGTGTTTGTCTATGTATTCACACATGTATTTAGGTTTCCGATCAATACAATTCTAGCATGAATAATAAACATTTATCATGAATAAGGAAATATAAAATAACAACTTTATTATTGCCTCTTGGGCATATTTCCTTTAGTCTCCCACTTGCACTAGAGTCAATAATCTAGTTCAGATCACCATGTGATTAACACCAATAGTTCACATCGCCATGTGATTAACACCCAAAGGGTTTACTAGAGTCAATAATCTAGTTCAAATCGCCATGTGATTAACACCCAAAGAGTACTAAGGTGTCATCATGTTTTTCTTGTGAGAGAGGTTTAGTCAACGGGTCTACCATATTCAGATCCGTATGTAATTTTCAAATTTCTATGTCTATAATGCTCTGCGTGGAGCTACTCTAGCTAATTGCTCCCAATGTATCCAAGTTGAGACTCAAAGTCATCCGGATCAGTGTCAAAGCTGTCGGATTTCGGGTTTCGGCAAAACCCTTGAGGTTCGAACTCTGGGGTGCGCACGAAGATCTCTCCCCCTAGCTCACGGTCTCACCACAATCTCAAAGCTCAGCAGGTCGAACTCGCAGAACAAGGGACACAGGGTTTATACTGGTTCAGGCCACCGATGTGGTGTAATACCCTACTCCAGTGTGGTGTGGTGGATTGCCTCTTGGGCTGAGGATGAACAAGTAGAAGGGAAGAACAGCCTCCTGAGGAGAGGTGTTCTTGAGCTCGGTGAGCTTGTGTGTGTGAGGGTGGAATGGATCTAATCCAAGATGAGTCTCTCCCTCCTACGGTGGTGGCTAGTCCTATTTATAGAGGCCCTGGTCCTCTTCCCAAATGTAGGCGGGAAGGGATCCAACAACGGCCAAATTTGAAGGGAGACAACTAGTACAATTTATCCTTACTAAAGGTGGTCTTCGCCTGCCAAAGGCTCTGGTGGTGACCCCGTCCTGGGCTCCACGGTGACCTCCATCCTGCCGTCCTGCTGGCCTTGGTCTTGTTGCACCGATATGGAAACCTTTGCCTGATGCCTTGGGACTCCTCGCCTGCGCTTGCCTCTTTAGCACCAAAGAGGAAACAAGTACACTACGCGCGCTGGCGCCCGCCTGGCCTTGGTCATCATGGCTTGCGTCCCAGGGACCTCGCGAGGTGCCCCTTGCCTTGATCTCTATGCCCCTCGCAAGCCAGCCTAGTGAGGCCGCCCCCGAGGAGGTCTTGCGTCGTCCGCCACGTGAGGCTTGGCCCCTCGCGAGGGTCTTGAGTGTTCGGTAATGAAGATGGGATGTACAGGGCCGTTGGTGGAGCCACGCCGTGGGCTGCAGGCAGGCAAGTCTGGGGACCCCTGTTCCCAGGACGCCGACAGTAGCCCCCGGGCCCAAGGCACGCTCGGACTTGGCTTCGAGGCGAAGCCAAGGGGCAAGTGCGGAGCGCCGCGGGCCCCAACAGCCTACGGCCTCGGTTGACGTGTGGCTATTGATGGGACGTGGGCGTCTCCGCTTCCCCATGCTGCCTCGACAACTGCCCGACTTGACGAGTCCCTGATGCATGCAGAGAAAACGATCATTACCTGTGATTGTGGGGGTCGCCGGTTGGCCTTCTCCTGCTATAAATGCGGGGGGGGGGGGGGGGGCGGAGCCCCCGTCGCACATCTCTTCCTGTCTCGCTTGCTTCTTCTCCCTTGCTTTGTTGCTAGCAGCGACACCTATGGCGCCGGTGAAGAGGCTCTCGGCCGCAGAGAAGGGGAAGGCCTGCCAGGACGGGCCTGGCTCGCCGCCGCCCAAGAGGGGGCGCGGTCGCCCATGTAAGCACGTCGCGACCCCCGCCGCGGCCCCTCGCAGCCGCGGCGGCGCCTCCTCGCGCGGTGGGATCCGCCTAGGTCGTTGCAGTCCCGTCGATGAAGTGAGGCGCGCCATGGTTGCGCGGCCTCCCCGGCCGCGCTTCCACTTGGCGGGGGTGCTGTCGGAGTTCGTCGTGTGGTCGGAGAACCTGGCCGGCACCTGGCTTCAGCTCCCGCGCTTCTTCGCCGGCGAACTGCCGGCCGCAGGTCCAGGCGGTCTCTGGCTGTAGGCGGACAGCTGCTGCAGCAAGGCTTCATGGGTCGCGGTGGAAGTCTCTGTCGTGGGGAGTGCAGCCCTGGCCCGCTGCTGGCAGATGTTTGCCCGCGCGCGCGGCCTGGGCCGGCGGTGTACCCTCCACTTCAAGTACGACGACAACACGACCCTCTACGTGAGCGTATTCGCGAAAGATGGTCGCCGCGTCGGGTGCTGCCCTGAGGACAACGACGGCGGCGAGGTGCTCGGCCTTGGCAACAGTTGTGACGAGGGTGAAGGTGGATTTGTCCTCGGCGCCGGCCGCGGCTCGTCCAACTACGGCGACTCTTCCTCCGGCTCCAGCTCCAGCAGCGGCGGCTATGACCAGCCGCCACGCCACCGTGCCCGCTTCGAGGGCGGTAGCGGGTCGTCTCGTCGCCGCACCCCAGTGAAGCGCGAGGAGGGGTCCGGCTGAGTCCAGGAGGGCGCCAAGGGCCTACCCTCGCGAACCGCTGCGGGGGCGCGCGCCGCTTTTGTTTTGTTCTTTCCTTTCTTCCTGCATTTAAAAAAGAAACAAGTATGGGGCCCTGCAAGGGCGTGCAACGGACCATGATTTCCAAGTCGCTATGTTATGTTTATCGTTCCTGTGTCGTGTTTCAGCATCAGTGCTCTATGTAGGCGTGTAGAGATAACTTAGCTCGACGCGTCTGAAGTAGTTTCCGCCTCGTGAGGCGCGCATCTCCCAGCACCTGGTGAGACCTCCTTGCCGTAGGCTTGGGAGGCGTCGAGGAACTGCAAAAATTCGTTAAGGAACTCTTATTCTTCCAAGCCCCGGGCCCTGGGCGTGGCCGGACATGACCCAGCTCTCCGCGTCGCGGTACCCGAGGGGCACAGACTTAAAAGAGGGAGGTGCGCCAGCTTGCAACCTCGAGCGAGGGTGCCTCGCGAAGAACAAGAAAAACGCTCACGAGTGCACCTGTCCAGCCCCCTCGCGAGGCATGTGAGGGAGAGTACGGGCCAAAACAAAGAACCGAGGGAAGAACAGAGGAAAAAGGCGACCGAACCAAGACGATAAGAAACACCAGAATGCGAACTTCCATTAAAGAGGGGCAAGCCAACTACGGAAAGCAAATGAAAACCCGCGTCTGGCACCTAGTGTAGTCTTCTCACCAGCGCGGAGCTAAGTGCTGCCACTAGGACGTGGGAGGGAGCCCCCCAGGCCCGAGAGCGGCACTCCTGAGACTCCGGGGCGTGTACAGCCCCACTCATTATTACGTGAGAGTGTCACGAGCGGAGACCTTCACAGGCACGGGGCCTTGCTTCACAGGCGCTAGGCCTTGCTTCATGGGTAGAACCTCCGGAGGTGCTGGATGTTCCATGCGTTCTGGATGGGGACCCCGTCCTGCGTCTCCAGGCACATGGCGCCATGCCTGGAGACGTGGGCGACCCTAAACGGGCCCTCCCACATGGGCAAAAGCTTATGCAGCCCTTCCCTAGAGAGCACCCGCCTTAGGACGAGGTCGCCCACCTCGAGCGTCCCGGAGCGGACGCTGCGGCAGTGATACCGCCGCAGTGCCTGCTGGTATCTTGCTGCTCGAAGCGCGGCTTCACGGCGGCGATCCTCCCCCAGCACAAGGTCCATCCCTCGCATGGCGTCCTGCTGCGTCTCATCAAACGCCAGGACCCGCCCGGAGCGATGCTTGACCTCGTCTGGGAGAACCGCCACTACAAAAAAATACACTTCCGTTATGATACGTGTTTGTCACAGTAGGTCACGTTTTCTGTCATGCATGTACATCCATGACAAATTTATGACAGAATCAAGATAGTCATACCTGTGCTGTTGTATAAGTGTTCCATGACATTACCAAAATTATCATCACGGAAGTATCCACTTCCATGACGATAAATCGCGCGTCACAGAAGTGCTTTCGTCAAGGGTGACGGACATGTGGCATCCACTGTAACAGAACGCCGTTAAGCTATCGGGTCCGGTTTTGGATCCGATAACCCGTTAACAGCCCCGACCAATGGGGATTTTCCACATGTAAAATCATCATTGGCTAGAGGAAACACGTGTCGCCTCACCGTTGGGACAGATGTCATCCACTCATTGGACCCAAAGCGCCTATGATATGTCGACACGTGGCATGGCCCAATAGAGGCCCATTCCTGTGAAAAGGCCGGCCAGTTTGACTTGGTCAAAAGGTGGCGGGACGGCCCACGGCAAGCCTGTTAACGGCCTGTTCGCATATAGCCCATTTACAGCCCGCTAACCCAGGGCCCGTTTATGGCCTATCCGAATTAGGCCCAGTAGCGTCATCTGGGCCGTCCAATATAATTCCAGCCCGTTTTAACTTCCGGCCCATGTATGGCCCATGACGAATTTCGGCCCATATGAGTCCCTTTGTAACTCTTGGCCCATTAATGGCTTGTGGTGAAACCGGCCCGTAATGAACAGTGTATCGCTTTATACCCATTAGTGGCCCATTATTCCATTGGGTCGTTTCCAGCCCGTGTTACCTTTCGGCCTTCTAAGGGCCCATTTATTCTTGGGATCATTTCCAGCATTTGGTTACTTACGGACCGTTACTGGCCTTTTCTGCTTGTGGGCCAAATTCAGCCCGTGGATACTGTCGGCCCGTTTGCGGCCCGTTAATCTGTTGGGCCATTTTCATAGCATCATCAAATACGGCCTATTAACGGCCCGTTATGGTCAGCCCATAAAGCGTATGATTTCCACTCTAGCCCGTTTACGGCCCCTTATACGGCCCGTACAAGGCCCATAGATGAGACGACCCGTAGAAGGCCCATGGATCCTACGGGACGTAGAAGGCCCATTGACCCGACGGCCCATAGAAGGCCCATTTATCCGACGGCCCATAGAAGGCCCATGGATCTGATGGCCCATAGAAGGCCCATGGATCCGACAGCCGATAGAAGGCCCATGGATCTGACGGCCATAGAAGGCCATGGATCGTCCGCCCCGTAGATGGCCCATGGATCGTACGGCCTATGGAGGGCCATGGTCACTACAACGTTTGGGCGAGTTGGCCCCCGTTTGAACGATATAACATATTCAAAGAATTATCCTACTCTATACTATCACCTCTAAAAAACATACACTATACAATAAAGAGACTAAGGCATAGAAACGTAGAATAATCCTACACTATACAATAAAGAAATTACAGCCGATTATACCCACTGGGCATTATGGTTCGGCACCAGTGATAATAAAGCATACACAAACAGCAAATTACATACACTGGGCAAATACAGCTCATACATCATGGACGCGCATCAACATAACTTACCATTTGAACTATAATCTCTTCAGAAAATAGGATTGGCTGGATTTAGATAGCACAAATTTCAGTCTGCAAAATCTCCAATTCCTTCATTGTTACCTCAGTGTCTTGTTTCATTTTTTTGACTCCTGCATCTAATACCTGCATGTCCAGTCTCAACTTGTTGATTGTACGTTCAGAATCATGTACACGTTGTCTTGCCACCTCTAGTTGATGCTCGAGAACATCAGCACATTCCAATTCCAATCCATAATCATTCGGTAACGGCCATGCCGCACTGCTCACAGATCTTTGTGTTGATGTCACTTCATCCTGAAATGTTTCTGTAAGTACACATGACTAGGGCAAAAATATAGTTACAACAGTGAAGCGAGCAAGACATACTATTTTGTACATGGCAAAACAGGACTAACAATAATGTTACACGTCATGAAGCATAAGCAGGTGATATTTTAAAAATTATAAAAAAGGTAGTCTGTGTAGCCTGCATACAGAAATCTCTCTTAGCTCACCAGAGGAGCATGATGTTGGGGCCCAATCCAAAACACAGACAAGTTACAAATTTAGACAGCACGTTGCGTAGAAGTAAGCAAGCAGTTGGCCATTCTGTAGCTCAATTAAAGTCTTAGGGAGCATAATGAACAGCAGAGGGTTTCATACAAACATACTACAGCAAGCAAAACTATGCAATCATTAGCCTAGTATAAACTAGATTGTGAGCCTCATGCAATAATAGTTGGTTAATAGACTTCAAAGCTTCAGGCACACTTTGACAGAGTAATTAAATGGTAAGGCCTTTAATTATGTCAACTAATAGTTATACAACTACGCAACATCAGGCATCATTCTTTGGGCATCTCATTAACTGAGGACAAATAAAGCAATTGAAAAGAGCAAATTAACTATGCCTGAAACAAACAAGGAATTGAACTGTTGAGTTGGATACAGTGACTTACCTTAATAGGTTGAAGAGGCTCAGCGCAGCTCCTACTTCTCTTGCAAGGCTCCTTCCTAACATCTTGTACTTGGAAATCCTCAATCTTATCTTCATTGCACCCCCTCTGCAAGGTGACACAAACTAGTTACTCGTCTCCTTGGAAGATAAATATGCATACTTTCCAGTCTGTGAACACAAAAGGATGAGATTATAACAAAACAACACCACATAATGAAACATGCCGCATCTCTTGCACTTGCACACAATGAAATGAGCATTTACTATGTCCGCACTATGTAAAAACTAGGCATACCTTCGAACTGGATCTCCAGGTACTCTTGGAGAGCCTACTTTAGTGTATAGCCAAAACCTTTATGTCACCTATGAGTTAGAAAAGGCCCCACTACAGCAGCCCTTAGTGTTTAAATCGTTGACAAGCTCTGTTAGAGTGTTAGGTCAAGAACAACAAGTAATCAAAGCAAACAGTCCTAGTATGGCTGGCTGATGCAAACAAGCAATTGAACAGATGTGTGAGCAAATCTTACATATCAAGAAAAGAAGCAAAGAAGGAGGCTTAAAGACCATCACTTGACTGACCAGATTTAAGGGGCATTTAAACATCATGTGCAACATATGAACTAACATAAACATTGCATATTCCAGATTCTACAATGGAATGCACATGTATTAGGTTATGCCATGTATGATGATGCCTAAATGTACACTATAGCAGGCAGGAGTGATTCATCATTGCATGCACAATTGATGTGCAGGTTAAGGGCCAGTTCTATTCTGCCTTTTCAGGGCTTATTGTCAAAATAAGCCATAAAAGATGTAAAGAAGTCATTTTTGATTTATGGGCTTGGGCTTAACTAATTTCGCTTTGGAGGGGGTGTTTCGGGTAGAACCTCACAAAAATTGAAGGGAAGGGGAATAGTGAAATGACTCTGTTGTTTGCCTATATTACACTCAAAATGCAACCGGTGACGCCTGCGTCACACCTCACCCTCAAGTAAAAACAAACACACAAGCATTCATTGCCCTGCCCGCTTGCATCTCCTCTCCCCTTCCCCTCTACCTCGATCCCCTGCCTGCAGCACTAGGGTTCCTCCAGCAAGCCGTCGCCACTGGTCACATCTGGCCTGGTCCTCGACGATGCTCTGTCCAGCTAGGCTACATGGCCGGCGGGTAGGGGTAAATCTCCCTGGCTGCTCCTACCTCTGGCGTCGCCCCTCATTCTCATGGTCTCCAGCAGCTGCTCCACTGTGGTTCATCCAATGCACTACTTCGGCATGCACTGCACAACTACGGTTGATGCCACACTGTGGTAGAAGGCACCTTATTCCCCCTCCCCACCTCCCAGGCCGTGGCCTTGAGGTACTGTTGAAGGATGAGCTCATCCAACAAGGTGAGGATCTCCTCTGATTTTTTTGCCAAATTTTCATTCTGATCCACTATACGATGAATTGCTATGAGCTGCTTCTACTGCTGCTATATGATGCATTGCTATGAGCTGCTCCTGCTGCTGCTATATGATGAATTGCTATGAGCTGTTGCTGCTATATGATGAATTGCTATGAGCTGCTGCTGCTATATGATGAGTTGCTATAAGCTGCTCCTGCTGCTGCTGTATGATGAATTGCTATGAGCTGCTCCTGCTGATGCTATATGATGAATTGCTATGAGTTGCTCCTGCTGCTGCTATATGATGAATTGCTATGAGCTGCTCCTGCTGCTGCTATATGATGAATTGCTATGAGCTGCTCCTGCTGCTGCTATATGATGAATTGCTATGAGCTGCTGCTGGTATATGATGAATTGCACACTGCTGCTGCTGCTGTATGATGAGTTGCTATGAGCTGCTGCTGCTGCTATATGATGCTTTCAGGTGGTGCTGCTATATGATAATAACCAACCACTTGGACCATCGAATTTCAATAAATAATTGTTCTTCATTTAAATGTGGGTCATGCGTTTTTCGTTTAAATTAGGCAATGGGATCTCTATGGAAAACATTGACCAAAGTAGATTGTGCCAAGTAGATGGTATCTTTGTATTTGCATTTTGAGCAAATAGTGATGGTCTGTTTTCCTATCATATTAATTATTGCACTGGGTTCAATTTGTGATGTTTGCAAGTCAAATTAATTTTCATATGGGCAGCAAAATGAAAAAATATAATGCAATCTAGACTTTTCACTGATCATACCAAAGATAAGCTGAAAACGCAATGAAAAGAACTGGTTGGCTTATTACATGGAGCTTATATTCACAGGTGCTTATTTTCTTAGGATCACTCGTAATAACTGTCCCTAAGAAACTTGGCCAATAGAACTGACATACAAATAACATGTCACGATGATTGCAATGGAGGAGTGACGTACCATAGCACACTGTATAGGCTCACCGCCGGCTCTCCTTTTTTTGCGATGTTCCATGAAATTGCCACATACATCTTGTACTTTTTCATTGTGTAACCCTATCTGCAAGTTGACACGGCTAATTTTAGACATCTCTACATGATAATACATTGCATATCCCTTGCGCATATTTAACCCACCAATTAATGATTGTGTGCGTAGCATAAACTAGCCATGACTCTATGTGCTAGACTAGCAGGCACTCTAAGGGAGCCTAATGTAGTGTACTGGAATTCCTACATACCACCAACGATTTTGTGTAATGTACCGCCTCTGTTCCTATATATATGTCTATGTAGAGATTCCAGTATGGACCACATACAGATGTATATAGATGCATTTTCGAGTGTAGATTCACTCATTTTGCTCCGTATGTAGCCTATAGTGGAATCTCTAGAAAGACTTATATTTAGGAACGGAGGTACAAGGTAGTATCATGTATGACATCTACATATCTAATTTAGCAGCCAGTAGTAGAAATCATTGTCTGCACAAAGGGATTACTGGTCGAAAATCCTAGCAAAGCACGCTGGCAGGCACAGAACAATACAAGAGAGAGAGAGACACGCTTACAAGATCATAGCGATGCCTCGGTCCAGGATCTTGGTTGGCCAAGCTGTTAGATCCAGAAGAAACATCGTCCTTGTAGTTTTTGCCAGCTGCATAACAGGTAACAGCGACCTGCTAGTATATTTGAAGTACATCGGGCAGGTGATGCTGGACGGGTTTAAAGGTGACAAGTACCTAGGCCGTGGCGGGTGCTTGGCATCTTGCCAGACGGTGGGAATCAGGTTAGAAACATCAAGGGTGATGACGCTGCGCTGGCTGTCGGGGTCCGGTGAGGAGATCTAGAACCGTGGAGTAGGGTGTTTATGGAGCGGCTCCGGTAGGGTGGACTACGGTGTGGGCGAAGTGGATCTGTGGCCGTGGACGAGGGCATAGGTGAAGCTGCTCCGGCGGTTGGGTTAAGGATGGTGTCGACGATGCGGATCTGCGGCCGTGGACGGGGCGTCAGAAGCTGCTCCGGTAGGTTGGATGAGGGTGCGAGGAAGCGGATCTGAGGCCGTGGACTTGTGAGTTGGCAAAGCGGCCCCGGTAGGGTTGAAAATGGTATAGGCGAAGCTACTCCGGTGGGGTTGACGATGGTGTCGGCGAAGCGGCTCCGGTAGGGTTGAGGAAGGTGTCGGCGAAGAGGATCAGAGGTTGTCGACGGGGGCGTCGGTGGGGCGGCTCCGGTGGGGGGGGGGTGTGGACGAAGCTTCTCCGGTGGGGAGTACGAATGAGCCGCTGCAGATGCGCTGCGGTTGACGAGAGTACCAGCGAAGCAGATCCGGCACCGTGGACAAGGCCGGCACTGAATGGGCTGTGGTACAGTGGTGGATGAGCAGTCTACTTGTTTCTAGGGGAGGTGGGACGGGTAGATGCGGCCGCAGAAGCAGATCCGGCAAGGTGGACGCCGCTGGCAGTGAATGGGCTCTGGTACGCCGGTGGATGACCAGTCTAGGGTTTCGAGAGGGGAGGGGGAAAGGCCGATGAAGTATGGACGGCGTGATGTGAGATGCTCTGGTGCTGTGGAGTTAGTCGTTTTTGCAGGAGGGGGAGAGGAAATGGGGGTGCCGTGTAGTGGGGGGAACCGAAAGTTACTAAAGCAGCCCCGACCTATTATGTAGATGAGGGCGGTATTGTAACCGTTGGTCTCCGTGCAGCAAGGACAAAAGGGGAATTTCGCATGCTAAAGACTAAGGTGGCGGAAATTTTAGAAGGAGGCGGGAGATTTTGCCGCCCGCGGGATCGTTCGTATCCAGTTTCAACTAATTTTGGACCGCGCTAGCGGGAAGGTCATGCGAGACTGTGTACACGGGGCACGCGTCAGCAGTTAATAACTGGTGTGAAGTCCACCCCAGAAAAAAAGACAATAACTCAGGATGATGCGCCGATAACTTGGACGTTCACACGGGCGCGGCCAATCGTACGGGTGTAGTGGCGCGTTCACAAAAAAAGGGATCAAACGCTCAGCCTATGTATTTCTCGTGTAAATAGATAATTTAGTGCAATTGGTTATTTACTTTAAACATAATGCATTGACGTGTTAGTGTAGACGCGCGCAAAAAGAAATGGATATTGTAGTCCGCTACTTAAAAGTGTTACCTCATATGATTACATAGCCTCCATTTCATAAATTGCGTACCCTTTGAATTCATATATGAATATTACATATATTACTTCATAATAGAACCTTAAATCATCCAAGACTAATGATTTTGAATGCAAGAGTAACAATGGTGCATGTACATGATAGCTACATTGGTTGTTTGAAGAAACATCACTGTAACTTTGGCATGCACAACTGAAAAGGTTTATTTAAATAGAAAAAAATGTGATATGTGAGTGTCCAATCTTTATAGCGTTGAATCGATATTGTACCTTTGGCCACGATACGAAGTAGATATTGATTTATGTTCAAGCGATGCACGTCCACGATCGCTAGATAGTGATACGTGAATGAATTATGCAATCTCTCTCACACGCATACATATCTCATTTCCCTGTGGGCATCGGAATCACACACGCGCACTTCCTGTATTTCTCTCCCTCCGTCAAGGTTAGAATTCGTCTTTCTACCCTGTCCTACAAGTCTCTCACACAGAAACACACACGCTCTCTCTGTCGAACACGCCCACCCCTTTAATTCCGCCCACCCACAACCACTAATGTCTCAAAGTATAATAATGTCTCTCACACATATGCCTAAGGTTAACTCGAGTTCCGGAACCATATGAATACATACAATGGGATTCCAGCAGAGCACCTTTTGTTTGAGATTTCGCTCTCTCTCTCTCACACACACATGCGCGCGCGCGCACACACACACATTGTTTCTCGCTTCATTTTTTTCGTCACTTGCATGCACACAATTTTGTTTATCTTCGTGATGCTTTAAGTATGCCTCACACAAATGCTATCTACCTATCCCTTAATATAGCTACATATGTGTCACACAAACTCCTTCTCCCTACTAGCAAGATGCCCATGCGTTGCACCGAACATCAAGATGCATTTGTATGAGTAGTTTATCTTGTGGGAGAAAAGGATGAACGAGGGAATGCCTTATTTGCAAATGCAGAGAGGGGTGTGGGTATCTTTTTGCAAAATTGCCACAGTTTCCTTCCTATCCGTCGGATATAAATCGGATGGCCTATATTGCAGGATGGCAGGAACACCATCATCACCAACTCTGTTTTTATAAGAGTAGGGATATGTAAGTGTCACTGCCCCCCCGACACACACACCCACACCCACACAACCACACACACACACTTCCCAACACTGAAGGAGTAGGGTGACACCTCAATCTTGATACTAATCTATCGACTGGCTTCTCTCTCAAACACACACACACACATACACACACACACTACCCGACACCGAAGGAGTAGGGCGGCACCTCGATCTTGATAGTAATCTATCTACTCCTCTTTCAAACACACACACATACACACACACTCGCTAGTTGTGCCTCGGTGCCTACCGCGCACACTCTCGATACGTCTTTCTCTCCCTCCCCCTCCCCCACCCCAACAATGACAGCTGAAGGGTGACAACTCGATCTGATCGTAATCTGTCAATTGGTTTCTCTCTCGAACATTGTGTCTCTGTGCCTCACTCAGTAGCCCCCTCGATATGTAGACTTCTTGCGCGCCCACAACTGTAGTGACGATGACGCTGAACCCAGGGTGCCTCGTTTTACCGGCCTCATGTGATAGTTTTCATCCTGTTTTCTGTTAATTAACAAGGAAACCTTTTCTTTGTTACTACTAGTGAATCTGAAATCATTCGGGGCAGACATAAAATATATCACTTCAACCCAATTATCGTAGTAACTAATTTTAAAGAAACTAGCTAGATGCCCGTGCGTTGCACGGAACATCAAGATGCATTTGTATGAGTAGTTTATCTTGTGAGAGAAAAGGATGAACGAGGGAAGGCCGTATTTGCGAACGTGGAGAGGGGTGTGGGTATATTTTTGCAAAATTGCCATAGTTTTCTTCCTATCCGTTAGATATAAATCCGACGGCCTATATTGTAGGATGGCATGCACATCATCATCACCAACTCTGTTTTCTACTCCCTCCGTTCCTAAATATTTATCTTTTTAGAGATTTCAACAAGTGACTACATATGGAGCAAAATGAGTGAATCTACACTCTAAAATATGTCTACATACACATCCGTATGTGGTAGTCCATTTGAAATCTGAAAAAGACAAATATTTAGGAACAGATGGAGTATAAGAGTAGACATGGAGATATATCTCCAGCATGGTCTGCAACAAAAATGTGCTGGACTAGTTAGCGCCGGATGCTCGCAATGCGATGACATGAGTTCAAATTCTGTCTTTAACTTTAGTTTTATATATTATATATTACTTATTTAATATATACTTCTTTCGCTACTGTACTGACAGTGGAACCCACAGAGTACTTAGAATACAAGATTAAGGATGGACTTGTTTCTTTTTAACTTTCTGTACGAAGCTGTAGCCACCCTGCAAGTCACGTGTACACTGTACATGCAATTAACTTTTTATAGAGGGACAATCATACACGCAATTAACTCAAATGGATTGGATGTCACTCTATTATTTCCAGCATAAGAGCATCTCCAACGGCAGCCGGCAAATTTCCTCCCGCTTCCTTCCGCGGAGGACGACATCAAACGCCAGCGGCATACATTTTCACAACTCTAACCAACCAGATGAAATTCGTGCAAACACGGACTGATTTCATATAAGCATGAAGGATTTTGTATAAAAAAGCCAGATCTTCATATAAACGTGATGGATTTCATTACATTTACATGAACTAAGTGGTGCCAATCCGGCTCTCTTGGTATAATTAATACTCCCTCCGTCCGGAAATACTTGTCCTAGAAATGGATGTATCTAGACTTATTTTAGTTATAGATACATACAATTTATCCATTCTTAGAACAAAAATTTTCCGCCAGCTGGAGAGGGAGTACATAATCTAAATGGCTGCCCACGGATCCCTTTGTCTTCCTCATGTCCGGCAGACACTTTGCGGGGTCGACGAAGGTCCTCGAAAGAGACGAAGAAGCAAAGAAACCACCTGAATGCGCAGTCGTCGCCTCGGCGGTGGCCTTCATGGGACCCAAGTGGCGGCGGCCTCCCGTGTTCTACTTCTCCTCGATGATGGCGGCGGACACGGAGAAGCTGGCCACCGACTCGTCGCTCTCCACGCACCCGGCTTCTGTCTCTGCCTGCATGGCGCTGCCGCACACACGGGAGGTGCGGCACCGCAGACACTGGTGGCGCGGTACGACGTGGCAGCGACGACGCCCGTACCGGTGTGCTCGCCGCCGTGCCGGCGTGGAGCAACTCGCCACTCCTCATCGAGCTGAACTGGAGCGGCGAGTTGCTGAACCACGCGCCTTCTTGGTGCGGCAACTGGCTCCGTCAGGCCAAGCGAGCTTGGTGAAGCACCGAGTGGCCTCGCCCGTATCCGGAGGGCTCGGCGGGCCACCCAGCCAGGTAATATGCCGGAGAACGGCTCCTCGGAAGCCATCAGAAGAGTGGAGAAAATGGTGAAGGAGGAGATGGGGGAGCGGCGGAGGGGTGCGATTCTTGCCCGCTGTTTGTCTGGCCTCGTGTAAATAGAGGGCGGACGGTAGGAGCTTGGCCGGCGTCTGGCCTCGTTTAAACTGAGGGCGGACGGGAGGAGCTCGGCCGGTGTTGCGTTTAATTCCGGCCCGCTCATGAACGGACGTGTGGCCGGAGTAGGTTTCTCGGTTTGCATGCGGGTTTAACGGAGGGGTTTGATGGAGGCGAGGAGGCGTGTTCAGCCGGGCATGCAACGGGCGGTGCAGTACTATTTGATTTGACAGCGGGTGGCGCAGTTCCCAATACGGCTTTAATGCAGACGAGGGAGGGAGTAGCGGTTCCCGAAATGTTGAACGGCCGATGCATCCTCCTTCAATTAATGCATGAGGGAAGTAATGGGAGGAGGACCGGGAAAAGAGGCTGCACGATGTGAATGCAACGCAGTTTGCCCTCATATAAAGGCGCCCCTCCATTCCAATGCATCTACCACATCGTACGCACATAAGCATTTGCCTAAGCACCTACACTAAGCGCAAAAGAGCTCACTCAAGACCCATGGCGGCGATGCTGGCGAGCGGCGAGCGGCTGTGCCAGATGGTCCACGACGTCGGCCTGTGGCATGGCGCCGAGGATCGTCTCCAGACGGTGTTGGAGACCGGCTGATGGATGGCCGCCGTCGACGCCAACTACGACTCTCAGTTGGACCAAATGATCGTTGCCACCACCAACAAGTTCACCGTCCTCAAGAAACTCGCAGATGACATCGCCGTACTCCTCCAGCCCGCGCGCCCGGGCTCCTCATTGCCTGCCACCCTAATCGGCCTCCATGGCCGGAACCTCTTTCAAGCACTGGTGGCCCTGCGACTGCCCGCCGACGCCACGAAGAATGTCCACCCGGAGGTCGCGCTCGCCGCGAGGCGCCTCGCCCTGCAAGAATTTGTCGACCTACACATCCACGTGTACGAGCAAATCGTGTACATAGGTATCTACAAGGCCAGTGAGGACGCTACGACGTTGGCCTTCCTCAACCGACTGGAAGCCTTGGATGCCTTTGCTGAGAAGCACCTCGACCTCGCCACAAAAGCCGCCGCTCCTTAGCCGCCGGTCGGTGGCCCGGCGCACTAAGTTGAGGAGGAGGAGGTCGTACGTTGATGGATGCATCTTTCTTCTTGCCTTCTGTAACGACCACTGCGATCGCATCATCATCGTGGCCTTAATTCTTATTGTGCTGTTGCATTCTCGTTCCAGTCAATACCGACATGTGCGATCCCTTTGCTTAATTATATGCATCACTGTAACTAGTACTCCATCCGTCAATTTATAAGTTGTGCTTACCTTTTCCATCAACTTCGTGCAACGCACGGGCATCTTGCTAGAAACACTAGAACATGTTGGACCGCGTGTGACCAGACCGACGATGCGCCAACCTAGCTACTACGTATCCTACTTATCTGGCGGAAATAGCCCCGCCCTAGCGTTTCCAATCGTTATTTCTATCTATCAATCGTGCCAAGGAGCAAAACCAAAATGTTACAATTTATACATGTTTCTCTACTCCTACTCCTATAAAAGACTCAGTTGGTGATGGTGGTGTGTTTGCCATCCATCGTTTCTGACCATTAGATCTGCATCTAACGGCTGTGAGGTAAGTTGTGGCATTTTTGCAACAATAGCCCACTTCTCTGCTCCAATTTGCAGAAACCCCTTATTATCTTGAAAGCAACCACATCCCTCCCTCACCTCATCAAAACAGCCTGAGAAATATATTTTGAGTGAAAAGTACTCCCTCCGTTCCTAAATTGTCTTTCTAGAGATTTGAATAAATGACTACATACGGAGCAAAATGAGTGAATCTACACTTCGAAATATGTCTATATGATCCGTATGTGATAGTCCATTTGAAATCTCTAAAAAGACAAATATTTAGGAACGGAGGGAGTAATAATTAGGAGTATATCAAAACAAGAGTGATTTCTTTCAAGTTTGTGAACAAGTACTACTATTCTACTACTTTGGAGCCGTGGCAACCGACTATTGGCAAACCGCACCCCGCCCGCCGCCGGGTTGGAAAACAGAAACGAAGGGAAGATCTAGTTGTAGCATGGAAGCCAAGAAATTTGGTGTCAGATGGGGCTCGTGGATAGAGTAGGAGCATTCCGTACTACTCTACTCCTACTAGTACCAAGTTTGTACTATACAACTAGTACTAGCACTATACAACTAGTAGGTACGTGCACGACACAGCATCGTAGGAACAAAAAACGGGAAGATCTTGTTTTGGGTGATTTATCTTTTTTTTCAGTCAACGTAGTATGAATAATATGATGTGGGGGGGGGGCACCCATGAAGCTTATGCGGCTTGGTTGCATGGCTACGAAAGGTTAGAGAAAAATAAATAGATAATGCATTTAGAGTGCACTCCACTAAACAGATATACTTTGGATCCATTGCAACGGGCCGGCACATCTATATATATACCCCCTATATAGTGTGTGAATAACTTTGAAAGTTGGTCGTTGGATGAAGCCAATCTGACGGTACAAACATGGCAAATCCGAGCACTACTGGCCGTTGGATATCATCTACATTCCACCAGATTCTGCCACATGTAGAATCTAGAAGACTCCATGGTTGAACTTCATTCATGACTAACTTTGCCACAACTAAGCTTAGGCAAAGTGTGTCTGCCACAAAAAATGTGGCTAACAAAATGGCCACCACAAGTGTGGCAAGATTTGGCAAGAAGTTGAGTCTATGACATGTGGACCATGTAGCTAGAAAAGTGTGGCAAGCCACAAGTGTAGCAATGAACCAAACACATGCCTGGTGTGTTTGGTAGGGTGTATGAAGGGTGCATGATCCCTAGAGTTCCCTTCTCGACCCACTTTTGGGTGTTTGGTAGAGTGTATGGAGGGTGCATGAGTCCACACTAGATTAGCACAAATACACTAGAAGCATGCATGAAGAGAGCATACATGAAGAGGGGTGTTGAGTTGAGCATGCATGAAGAGGGAACAACTATGCTGAGACGAGAACGCAACCAAACACACTTGTGGCACGCCTAAGCTTAGGCGTGGCAACCTTAGGCTGCAAACCAAACCATAACTTTGAAAGTTGGTTGTTGGATGAAGCCAATCCGACGGTACAAAGATGGCAAATCCGAGCACTACTGGCCGTTGGATATCATCTACATTCCACCATATTTTGCCACATGTAGAATCTAGAAGACTCCACATGTAGAAGCATAATGCACAAACCACCAGAATCTCATGCGTGCAATGCACATGTACCTTACTAGTAGTAGTTGGTAGATAGTAAGAACAAATTCCGGGTTTGGCACGAGCTCGTACTGCGGGAGCACCACAAGGCCTGCCGCAGGAGTTACATTTCCCTCTCGGGGCCCACAGGACCGAACTTCAGTGGCTTAGTGCCCGACCTATGAGTCAATGACATGCGGACCTTAAATGCGGCTGGCCCACATGTCATTCTCATGGTGGTGGTGTGGTTCGTGACTCACTCATTCGAGATGAACCGGCCGATGGTGGCGTGGCCGTGGCGAGGGTGCCACAGCTGGGCGTCAGGGCGTTACGAGGCGTAGATGGCCACACCGGCGGGTACTACCTGTAGTACAGAAGTACTCCAGCTGAGGATTCATGCCCGGGACGAAATGTGTCACAGCCGCTGGATGAAAATTCGATGGTGCGGGAGTACGGATCGGAGCAGAGCAGCGGAGCAGGCAAACCGCGTCCAATCAGGTGTGGCTGTGGTAGAAAGTTGATGGTCGCCGCAGTTCAGCTGGCCCGCATGTCATGCACACAAAGGCAGAGGAGTGGTGGGGCCGAGAGGGATGATGCGCACGTCGGGGGGATGAGGATCCCCTGACGTGAACAATCCTACCATTCTATCACTGACATGTGGGACCCGCAAGTGTGGGTCCCACCAGTCAGCGAAGGAAAGGCAGGGTAAGGCAGTGATAGCCACGTCAGAGGATCCATGTCCACGTCGGGGGACGTTGTGCTTACAGGTAGGGTTGGAGCGGCGTCGTGGGAATCGCGTGTGGGTGTGGCAGTGGTAGAAACACGAAACGTGATGGTCGCCGTGGTCCAACTTCCATGGACAAGTTGTCATGTCTGCTGACACATGTATATCAAAACTAGAGTGTTTATATTTCAAGCACGTGAACAAGTATTATTCTACTACTTTGGATCCATTGCAACGCACGGGCCAGCACATTGGTGTCGGTGGGAACGACACCTATGGGATCACAAGAATCCCTACTATGGTTGGTGGGGCGCGGGGTTGTGAGAAGAGTAGGTCTAATAGAAAGCATGCAGATCGTTTACCCAGGTTCAGGCCGCGAGGATGCGTAATACCCTAGTCCTGCTTTGGTGGATGTATTGAGTGTTCTTGCGTTCTTGAGCTAGCTACGGGGTGTAACTTGCCCAAAAGAGCCGAATCCCCCTCTAGTACGCCATGGGCCTCCTTTTATAGTCGAAAGGGGCTACCACAGTGGCACACAGGAGGTGGAAAGGTCTACAGTGCTGCGAGCTTATCGCCCGTGTTACAGGATAAGATGCATTTAATGTATCGCTTAGGTGTCCCCTCGCTTTATCGAGGACAGGAATGGAGCCTGTCCCGTCCGTCGCCGCCTCGCCTTGCTTCGACACACGCCCAGGCTAGCGATGCATGCAGTGCCATGTAGGCAGGCAGGCAGCTGAGGTGGCGTGGTGGTAGGGTCTTCACGAAGATCTGCATGCCACCACACAGGTGCTTGCTGAGTTGGCTCGGAAGCCGCCCGTCGTCACGCAGGTGCCTGCCCAGCTGGTTGAGCTAGCAGCTGCTTGGGGACGGCGGTGAAGTCTTGGTCGATGCGGGCCTGGATGTGACCCCACTGATGTTCTCGGAAAGGGCCTTGCCGGGGGCCCGACAAGGGTCTTGTCGTGGCGTTGCAGTCGTCCCCGACAAGGATCTTGCCGGGGGTCTTGTGGCTTTCCTCGGCAAAGATCTTGTCGAGGGTCGTCGTCTTCTGGTCCTCATTTGATCTTGCGTGTTTATGATCTTGACAAAGATCTGCGTGCCACCGCAGAGGTGCCTCTCGAGCCCTGGTTCCAGTACAGTTGTTGATGGTGCTTGGAACCTTTGGGCTCAAGGGTGGCTCGCTCTGCTGGCGTTGGGCAAGTTGCCCTGGCAAGGCTCTTGCCGGGGCCACGGAGGCCGCCCCGACAAGGACCTTGCCGGGGGGGGGGGGGGGTCCACCTTGGTGTTTCTGGTCTTGGCGTTGTCTTGGTTGTCTTGTGCTTCGGCTTCTCTCCGGCTTCCCTCCTTTGCCCTGCTACGTGCGGCCGTGGCGCGCGGCTCTGACTGCCCGTGCACAAGTAAAGAGGTCAAAAGGGAGAGCCCCTACTTTTGTACACCGACAATTGGTAGTAGTAGTGTCTATCTCTATCTCTAGAGGCCTTCCCTTGTTCATCTTTTCTCTCACAAGATAAACTACTCATACAAATGCATCTTGATGTTCCGTGGAACGCACGAGGATGTTTCCTTGGGGGTCTCTCCAGCGCGGCGTGGCCGTAGTTGCAAGTTGACGCCCCTTGAGATTCCGACGTTGAGGGGCACTCGGATTTCCTCCGATGAGCAGGTAAGATGAGTTTGATCACGTAGTAAATGCATTCTAAAGACTACTTCCGTGTCCATTTCCTAATTCTCCCCCTGCCCACTGTTTCACAGGTTAGGCTCGGTGTGAGTGGAGATTGGCTTGCATATGTACGGGAGGGTACCAACATCAATTTGCACAACATTTACAACGGTGACACCGTTCCCGTAGAACCTTTGTCCAACAGTGGGATCAGCCATGCAACAGGCCACCGCATGAATTGGTACGATAGAACCACGGTGAGCTTGAATAAGATAGCACGAACCTTGCACATGGCGGTCAAAGGTGGACCATGCTGTCTGCAGCCGATTTGTTGCCGTACGAGTACGAAGACGCTGTGCTCCTTTCTAACCGCATCTTCGCGGTGACAAACCAGGGGACTTGTTTTGTATGGGAGACATCCTACGATATACTCCCTCTCTCCTAGTTTATTTGTTTCGAATCTTTTTGTTTTATAAGTTTCAAATTCAAATTTAGAGGGGCAGTGGGGCCGAGAGGGGTGAGCCGCAGGTCGGGGGACGTGTGGTGTCATGGGTTCGTGCGGCGTCGTGGGAATTGCATGTGGCTGTGGTAGAAACTTGATGCTCGCCGCATTTAAGGTGGCCCACATGTCATGCACACAAAGGAAGATGGGCGGTGCAGCCGAGAGGGGTGAGGCGCACGTCGGGGGACGTGGTGCCGTGGGTTGGAGCGGCGTCGTGGGAATCGCGAGTGGCAGTGGATGAAACGTGATGGTCGCCATAGTTGAACTTCCATGGACAAGCTGTCATGTCTACGGACACATGCATTGCATACCGATCACTGGAAGGAGTAGTAGAGAAACCTAGGTGGATAAATAGTTCCTTATAGTCAAGCGGACCCACACTACTACTTGTTCCAAAGACATGTACACCATCGAAATAGTCTATCTATATCAATATACATAGAGAGGGAATAATTTTTTTTACAAGAGAGGAAATAGTTCATCCATCCATAATGCCCTGCTGCTGGTGCAGCATCATCATCATCTTCTTCTTCTTCTTCTTCTTCTTCTTCTTCTTCTTCTTCTTCTTCTTCTTCTTCTTCTTCTTCTTCTTCTTCTTCTTCTTCTTCTTCTTCTTCTTCTTCTTCTTCTTCTTCTTCTTCTCTTCTTCTTCTTGTTCTCATTTTCTGTGGGAGACGGCTTCGCAACAAGCTCTCTGGACCTTGCAGCTATCTGGAAACTCACACGGACATCGAGGGCAGCATATTTTATCCGCTCGTACGTCAAGGGATAATTCTCCCATCCAGACAACCTTAATGCCATCGTCTCGTCACCCTTCTGAAGATTTGTTCCTAACACAAAATTTGCTACGTCGAATAGGGATGGTGTCGGTTTATCACAATCTTCTACATGAATTTTTATTTTGGTTTGTAGGTCAGCGATGCTTTTCAAATCAAGGTTGTACGGCTCCAACTTCTGTTTGTCCCCTGTGATGGCTGCCCCACAGAAGTATATGTCCTCCCGAGACAAGAAATCGTGAAGCTCACCTAGTATGGAGGGTGCGTGTATGATGTGGTACACCAAAACATCATCTTCGAGGCACAGCTGAAGGACAGCGACGCGTTGGATCTTCCCAGTGGCACGCTCCGTGTACTCTGCGTCGAGACCGATGACATTCATCTCCACCTTTTGGAGGGAGTTGGATACATTGTTGATCCACTTCCGAACAACCCTTGGGTGGTCGGTGACTGTGGCAACTATGCTCAATGAGCCTTCGACGAGGACATGTTGGACGCTAAAAACCTGCATCTCGATCTCTTTCGCCATTTGGAACCGCTGGACCGGAGGGCTATGGTTTGGAGAATTAGGATTAGATGGCTAGTCTAACTGAAGAAGATGATTATTTATAGGGGCTTCGGGATTACTCCAGGAGGATGTGAAGAGGTTAAAACAATGTGAATGCAGTGTGGTTTGGATGCAAATGAAGATCAAGGAGTAGTGAAAAAGTCGAGGAAAATCGGTTCCCGATGGAGAAGTAAATGGGAGAAGTTATGCGCATGCATGAGGAGAGCTGCGGTGGTTTGAGTGTTGCATGCAATGGATTGGACGGGCTCTTCGGTTGCCTTTTCTCTCTCCCATGCGCACAGAATGGCCCACTTGCATGCTGCAGTTTATTGGCTGGAGTCTGGCTGCAGCTGCTCATGCATACGCTAATTAATGCTGTGAATGCGGGGCATGGAGGGAAATGGTGCAAAAGGGTATATATGCAGACTAATTAGAGAAATACTGAAAAAGTTATGCGCAGACAAAAGAGGACCGGAGGGAGTACTACTCATGTTCCTACTACGGTTAAGGAATATGCGGTTATCCTCAAAAAAGAAAAGTCCTTCTTCGCGCTTCCACATGCACGAGAATTTGGTTCTGCTCGCAATATGGATGATAGCTGGAGGATGAAGTGAACCCAGAGGCATGCTAGCATGGGAGTGTACTCATGTTCCTACTACTCCTACTAGTAGTAGTAGTACAACTGTGGTACACTTGGTGGTCAAAATACTATTATTCATCCGGTCCTCACAGTGAAGTGACAAGACCCTGCGCCCGAGGTGACACCAGTCCAGGCGGCGCGTCCGGGTTACCAAAGTCAGCCTCACCTTGTGCACTGTGCAGTCACTGTCACCGCCGCTGTATAGCATGCCTCGCCTCGTCTCCCTCTCCCCTAGCACCACTCCATCTCCATCTCTGTCTCGCCGGAGATCCTGAGGTCACTCTTCATTATCTCACTGTGCCCCCGCATACCCTCGCCCCACTCGCCTCCCCAGTACCACTATTCCCTCGCTAGCCGCTCCAGCACCGACAACCTTCTCCCCCGTAAATCAAGCCCCCCAGAACCCCACCTTCCAAACTCCACCATGGCCAAACGCGAACCGCGCAGGATCCATATGAGCCGCGATTGGAGCAATCTCCCCAGTGACGTCCTCGATCTCTGTTGTTCGTGTATGGATATGTTGAGCGCCCTGCGGCTGGCTGCATGCTCGAGGGGCATGCACACGGCCATCATCGAAGCGAGGCCAAAGCTTTTCAAGACACCCTGCTTGCTGCTATCTGGTCTTGCGAGATTGGCTCACCATGATACGGAGGCGTACATGATGCCCCTCGACTTCAATCCGATCTCCATTAGCTGAAACTTCTTTGCAGGTATGTAGTGGGTCGCCATACATCATTTCCCTCGACTTCGATCCGATCACCATCGCCCGAAACTTCTTGGCAGGTATGTACTGGGTCGGCATGAACTCCCACCGGATGGCTGCCTTCAGAGAAGACGGTAAAAAGTTGGTGCTCGTGAACTTCCAGACCTCCCATGAGATTATCCTTCCTCCATTGGATTATATAGAGTTTTACCATCGCGGTCCTAGTCATCTAGATTACCACGTCAGTTGGACGGACCTTGTTTTGCAGAAGATTGTAATCTGCCAAGTGCCCACACGACATGCGAATTACGCAGACTTCAAGCTAATTGCCTTGTTCGACCGCGGACTCGCCTATCTTTACGCCAGTGCCTTCTTTAGCTGGAGACAACTCAGCTCGCAGTGGATCATCATCAAAGCTGATACACACTTCTGTGATGCTATTGAACACAATGGCATCATCTACACGATCGACAAAGCAGATGGCACCATGTATTGCTGGGACGGCGCATGTAAGTTGTTTCCGTCTCATGTTAATGATGACGCCATGACACTGTTTGAACTTTTTGTGATGATTGGCATATCCCTGTTTGAGAAGATTTGAGTAGAACTATGGCAATGTATTAGAGACGCCGTAAATCAGCTATATTTGGAATGAGTTAATTCATGCGATTGTGATCATGTCATTACAGCCAATTTGTACCCCTGAATAATCAAACGGTTAGGAATATATGGATATTCTCCTTATTTTACAGTAATCTATATACTACCACTAAATATGAGTGTGTATCAATGGCCATGTTAGTTTCCTTATTTTCATGATGTAGAAACCTGCACCACACTGTTGGTTTCATCTAACCATACATTAGGGAAGTAAATGTGCATATGGAGAACTCTATATTTGGAAGTAGTGAAATCCTGTAATGCTTACCATGTGTACATACCTATTTTGCCCTTCAGCAATCAATGGCTAGAATAATATCCTCACAAAAAATTTGCCCACAGAACACGAGTATATAACAATGCATGGTCTGTTAGTTACCTTGAAGAATTTGTTTGTGAGGACAGAACATGATTACATAACATGCATGACATGGTAGTTTCCTGTGAAGAATCGATTGCGAGATAACATGAGTATAACCATGCATGGCACTTCTATATTTTTGAACCCAGTATACATTTTCCTGTATTTTCCTCCCAGTTCCAATAGGGACATATCAATCCTGTTTCTTGCATTATCTGACTCATACTCTGAACAATGCTGATCTTACATTAACAATGCTTGTCCTTTTTGATATGATGCAGTGTCCCTACAGTTACTGCCCTTTGTAATCACACCACCTTTGCCAAAAACAGGGAAGCACAACTGGTTCCTAGCTCGATCAGACGACGGCAAAAGACTGATGAACATTCGGACACATGAGACGGAAAAGTTATATTGCAAAAACCCCACTGTATACAAGCACCGTGAAATACGTGAGTATCTGTACAGTGGCTGTTACGTCTATGAGCAGGATACCAGCTTGTTGGGGCCTTCAGGATTTTTTAGTTGGAGGCGGGTAAACAGCCTTGGTTCACACTCTCTGTTTCTCGGACTCAATTATCCGATTAACCAGGAGATCACCGTTGGCAAGGACCTTGATGGCAGAGAGGCCCTGTTTGCTATGGAAAACTGTGTCTACACGGCGAGCCCTAGGAGTTCGGGAGCAAACTCCCCTGATTGTCAACGATATAGCTTGCATCCAAAAGAAGGTGAGAATGACAAAGGCATTCGGATTAACTTTGATCCTTGGATGTCTCAATTACGACATGCAGTGATGTGGTTCAAGCCTTCAGGTTGATAGGTAATTGGGCTGTTGCGTCGAAAGGGTGGAGTACTGGTGTCTCCGGATCATTGGTCGCTGAAGCGGGGCTGCAAATTATGATGGTGTTGGATCATCTCTTCGAATGACTTTGTTGTCTTTGCTGCTTGTTCTGGATGGGTAGTTCTTTCTTTTGTTATGCATATTCCTTGTCATTTGGTCATCCTCGTCTATTTCACTCTTACTATGTAATAGTTGCCTCTGTTTAGAATGTCATTCTCGTCTGGATCATGAGAGTCTGAGCGCTGCAGATGGGTGCGTTTTGGTGGTGTCGCAAGACTTCTTATGAACTATCATGTCTTGCTGTTTATGTTAGTAGTAGTCACTAGTCAGTGTTTGAATGTTGTATATATCGTTGTTTCGAACTGTTTATTGTCTCGAACTACTGGTGGGCTAAATGAGGGCATTACCATTCTCCAGTGTTCAGAGTGTATCTCCTTTTTTCAAGTTATATAATTTGAGCTCAGTTTCTTTTCGATGATGTACACTTGTTTGGGCCAGTGAGGTGTCGTTGAATATGGGCCGAGTAGTAATGCAATGCCAAACAGGTCAATTATGACTCTCAGGCCGGGCTCTCAAAAGATCCTCAAAAAAAGGCCGGGCTCTCCAATAAAGAAAGAATAAGGACTCTTAGGCCGACATGTGGGCGCCACCGGTGTTTTCGTGCGCTTGCGCGCCGAGAGCATATTGGCGCGTGTTCGAAATTTAAGCTACCTTTTCATCCCCAATCTCCCGCCCCCCACCTCTGGAATCTCGACTCCTACTCCAGTTCCCCCAAATCCTCCTCCTGTACTCCCTGTACTCAAGCTCACTATCATGTCGCCGGTCAACGCAGATCTCCGAGCCAGAGATCCTGAGGTCCGTCCTGCCTTCGGTCGCTGTGTGCTGTCGCTCAACAGTGGCATGGCGGCGCTTGACGACCAGTTTGTGTCATGACCGGTTCTTCAATAAAATATTTATTGAGAAACCAATCCCTTTTACGGACCAGTAAAGAAGAATTCCTTCTCACTGGTAGACAATATCTTGGTCACAGAAGAAAAATACCAGGAGTACTGAATATAATACAAGGTTGAGCGGAGACTGCTCAACAATTTATTACAAACACGCCAATATAAACATAAAGGCGGATAGGGTGGCAAGACTACTAACTCACGATAACGACGGTGGTGGAAATATCACTGCGAAGAGGGTGATATGACTCCTGGAAACTACAGCTCTTCGAGCGTCGGAGTGAGGCTCGAGGAGACTTATTGCGGGTGGCGGAAGCGTATACAACACAAGTGACCAATATCTGGGATCGCACAGGACTGACTGGGACTCCTCTAGGCGTCGGACGCACTATCAAACTCTTCATCCAAGAGATCGCCTTCGTCAACATCTGGCCAAATCAACAAGCCAGGTGAGTACTATGAAAGTACTCGCAAGACAGTTGGGACATAAGATATAATAAATGTAAACATGAAGCATATGAACAGATTAACAAGTGCGTTCAGACATAGAGATCAACAATGCATGGGGTAATAACAGAGAAGTTGGGCGGTAGTCCTCCCGAAATCCCAAAATAAATACTGGGTGCCAAACGAGGGTCTGAATGACTCCTCGAGAGGAAACTGCAAGAATAGTAATACCAGTGCCAAACGAGGGTCTGAATGACTCCTCGAGAGGAAACTGCAAGAATAATAATGCCGCAGTCGGGCGTCAGGGCGACACCACATAAAGGGCTTATAACAGAAATAAGAGACAAACATGCCACAGTCGGACGTCTGAGCGACATCACATACATGGCTTATATTGAAAGTAAAAGGCAAACATGCCACAGTCGGACGTCTGAGCGACATCACATAAAGGGCTTATATTGTAGCTCAATAATTCAGTAGCTCGAGAACATAAATTATTACAAGTACGAGACAAATATGAGATTAGTCCATCCGCAGGAATAACAATTAAACTGGGTTTACCACTTGAGCTTGTTCACCGGGGATAAATTTCCACGAGGATAGATATGGATATACTGATCACCCTACTTGATCATGGATACGATGATTTGGAAGGATTTGACTCTGCAGAGTTTGTACTTAACCACAGCCAACGGATTTCAGTAGTCACGGGGACTAGTTCCGTTTACGGTGTTTTGGAAGAAACACGTCTAACCAGTACACACCCATTCAACATTCCGAAGCCAGGGATCACCCTCGGCAACGTTCAAGAAAAACCTTGAGACGGGGAGGCTACAACCTCGCGTAGCATGGGATCAAATTTCTATACACGCGCTCTAAGGGGGTGCCCCCCCTCTCGGTCCCAACCGGAAACACCCATGCCCCCTGACCGGATGACTGGCTTTAATGCAGGGCCATGGAACCATCATCCCGGCCCCTCTGTTTGGTGTGTACACGGAAAGAGGTTACCAACTTACTAAACCGCATCCTGGCAAAGAAACATGTGGTAGCACGGAAGGGAAAAGAACGATAACGTGACTCCGTCCACGTTAACGTCAGAATTTGTCGGATGACGCAAGGCTGGTATGCTACAACAGTACCACCTTGCTGCCCTTCATGTCACCACATGATTAGGCCATCTCTCACCAGAGACCATCGCAACTTTGGAACATGCGAGTAGTTGCCTCACAAGCAACGAGGTACTCACCGACACTCATATGCCACGCACAAACTTACACGCAACATGCAAAACACCTATCATATCAAAGGTTCAAACATGCTTGCCTGGTTCGTAGAAGTCGGAGTCTAGCTCGGCGAAGTTCGCGGCTCCGTCACCTCTCCCGGAACCTACGGCATAACGAAAACGGGCACTAACGTGAAAACCAACACGTGCATAAAAACTTCTCCAATTTTTTTCGAAATAAATCCCATAAAAAACTAGACAAAATTTTAAGACTGTCAGAAAAAGAATCACTCAAAAATCACTTTTTATTAAAAAGTTATAAGGGTTTCTGTCCAGGGACCCATCTGTAATGAAACAGAAAAGTTCCAGGGGTTTAACTGAGAAAATAGAAAACGGTTCGAATGGAAACGCGCAAGCTCAAAGGGAAAACGTATTTTCCCGAAGGCGCCAACAGAAAACGTTTCGAGGGAGAAGAGAATAGAGGCTGACAAGGGGGGGGGGTCCACATGTCAGGTTTAAAAAGTTCGCCGGCGCCCGAAGACTGCGGTGGTCGCCGGTGTTGAACCACGGCGAGACAGGGAGATCGGAGTGTACCAAGAGCTTCAGCGTGTCCTTCCGCGTCGGTGGGTGGTGGACTCGAGCGTCGGAGAGCACCACGTCGACGGCGGGACTTTCTCCGGCGGACGGCGGCTCGGGTGATGGTGGAGAACTCCGGTGGGTGCTGCAAACTCCGAATTGAAGCGCGGGTCAGGGGAGTGGATGCATAGGGAAGCTACTGGCAAGAGATGGGAGGCAGAGGTGCACGCACGGGAGCGAATCGAGCTGGATCCCATGGCGGGTCGCGGCGGCCGGAGTTGAGAAAGGAGACTTCCTCGGGGCTCTCCCAGTGGCTAGGCAGGGTCTTGGTGGAGTGCAGAGGTGGTGTGGGTTCGAGTTGAAGCTCGGGGCCTCTATTTATAGGCAGATCGAGGGGGTGGCCGTGAACGGAGAATCTCCAGCGAGCAATTACAGCGATGTAGTGGATTGGCAGGGGGTTTAGGTGGCCAGGCAGCATCAGTGGGAGTTACTGGTGTCATTCCCCCGCTAATCCCGGTCGGTCTTGGCGTAATGGCGCCGGTCCACGGTGGGGTGGCCGCACGGGCACGACGGCGGCAGAGAGCGCGCTCCGCGCCCAGCGGTTCACGACGAGGGTGGCAGCGCGCACTGGGGAGTGGAAGGCCACGCGGCGATCTCCGGTGGCTTGGGCGGCGCTAGGTGGCGCCGTCTGCGCCGCGCCTCTCTCTGGCGGCCGCAAAGCCGCCGCTGGCGTCGGTCACGGGGCGGCGCACCTCCTCCAGCACGTCGCCGAGGTCCGCAAACGTCCAGGCGCTCGTGCGGTGCAGGGACAAGGGGGAGGGGACGGGGAGCAAGGCGCCAACGCGGCACTGTCGAGATCGACAACAGTTTCTGAAGAAAACGACAGTAGATCACTGAATTGTATTTCTGAATCTCTGAACTTGACATTGACAATGCTCTGCAGGTGTTCGACAGAATGATTAGGCAAGGAGAAAATTTTTCCTGGGGCTGGGACTTGGTGAAGTGACCACTCAATGCACCCAGAGGCTGCCTGATTTTACTCAGAATTTTTGGAGAAGGATTTGAATGAATTTCACCAAATTTGACAAATCTGGTCCAAACTTGCAGCAAGTGTAGTTTGAAAAATTTGAACTGAAGACCAGTGGATCTTCATGGATCTTGGTTGAGGGTTCAAAGGACTAGGAAGGGAAAAAGGTTTGGGGGCAAAAATCAAAACAGAAAGGGTAGCTCCTTTGTAAATCTCCAAGGGCTAGAATAGAAGATAGAAATTGTTTTGACAAGATTTAAATGGAAAATAATCATATGGGGAGGTTCAACTTGCTGGATTTGGTGCAAATCATGATCCAAAGATGAGGGAAGGTTTAGGAGAGTGGATTTGCACTAAGGTCATGGCAAGAGAGAATTGTTGAAAGTGGTAAGGGATTATTCCAAAAGCCATAGTGCAATTTCAAAGAGATTTTCAAAAGGCATTTTCCCAAGTGAAAAGCATTTTGGTTTGAGTCGAAATAAAAAGAAAGAACCTCCAAGACCAACATCAAGTCTTGGGTGTATCCAAATAAAACTCTTGCCATAAAAAAATATTTTGAAAGGGAGGGTTCTTTTGAAGAAAAATTTTAAATCACCTCCCTCAAGTCAAAATAAAATTTTGAAAAGGCCAAATAAAATTTTGGGTGTCACAGTTTGCCGGCAAAGTGCTGATGGTAACCATCAACGGCGACCGGCCTCCCGTCTCGCCGGACGACCTTGTCAAAGCTCTTGGCATTGCGCACGGCATCCAAATAAGTGACTTGCTCGTCGAAGTCTGTCCGCCACCGGCTGATTTCTTCGTCAGGTTCCGGACAACTTTCGACTGCAGTCGTGTGTTCGAATCTTCCCGGTGTTTGTTCTGCGATGGCGCGCTGGTGAGCTTTGATCGGTGGCACCCAGGATGGGGCTCGGTGCCCTCTGAGCTTGAGTTTTTAACAAATCTTACCTTCCACAGTATGCCTCGACGTGCTTGGAACAGCGAGTCCATGAATGAGCTTATCAACGACCTTGGAGGTGAGCTCGTAAGTATGTTTGTTCCTCCAGATAGCTGGGCTCTGACGGTTATGGCATGGATGAAGAAGCCGTCCACCATACCGAAGGTGATTGGTGTTGAGATACCGGTGGAGGCACCGGGGTTGTACTATTCATCGCCACCAAGGCCGCAGCGGACCACTACCTGTACCGAGTGTTCGTGCATGTCGAAGAAGTGGTCAATCCATCAATCGAAGTCCTGCCGCTGCCGCTGGTGCCAGGGTCCGTCGACGACGTCCATTACAGGAGTGAACGTCATACTTTCCCCGTGTTGCTCGGAACGATGGATGGCACAGGGCCTACTCCATCGCGCGGCGGAGGCCACTGCTTCTTTGGGAGAAGAGGCAGGGCTGGCTGCCTGGATGTGCTCTAATTTGAGGTAACAACTGAATCTTGTCAGGTACTAGTTAAATCCGAGCTATGGGTGTGAAGCACTGATGTGCCAGTACATTTGATTGTGACCTGTTCTAATTTTGTACCTGAACTTTTTTTAGAAAGGGCTGCACGTCAACTTAATGTGCTAGCAGAACTTATTGTGTTGTCTGTCTGTTTTCTTTGCACAGTATTCAAGATATTCCCTGTCATTGATAAAGACGATGAACCGCTATGTACGAGTTCGTTGGTTTCAACATAGCCCTACCCGTAGCGATCCACTGCTTCCATCCTGATTGTGCCGCCTGCGTGAAATTTTTGTATGCAAGTTCAGTGTGCTATGATGTTCTATATGACTGTGTCAACTATATAAGTTTTTACTGAGCATCAGCAATGCATATGGCTGAAAGATGTATTTACGAGCATCGACCGATGGGTCTCTCTCTCTCTCTCACACACACACGCACACACACACACGCACAAGTGGGACCCGTTGAATTATTTCTTTGCTCGTGACAGCTTTTAATTAGGTTCCACTGTAATCTAACTTTTTCTTATGTTAGTAATTGAGCCCAGTGACTTCAAAAAGTTGTACAGAAGCCTTGTTTGGGCCTTTCCGGCGTCGCTGAATGTGGGCTGAGTAGCCATGTTAGGTTGTACTGTACTACACATGCCTTTTTTTTCAACATCAGCAATGCAACTGGGCCGACAGTTTTACACAATATCTGGGTCAACTTGTTATTCTCTGCCCCGCTGGGCTGCAAACTTTCCTAGGAGGTATGCATTAGGCTTAACAAGAAAATGGACTTTAATAAATAATAAATGGGATCTAATTATAATAACTGGGCAGTAACTATAAAAAATGCACCAAACGCGTAATTAGTTTAAAAAATATATTATTTTTGGAATTTGAAAATTTTAATTTCATTACTTGTTGCGCGAGCAATATTTTGTTGGATTTTAACTTAATACAACTTTATTTTGAAATTATATTTAATCTGACTAGAAATTTGGGATAAAAATATTTCGGATCCCATAAAAATGTGGGAATTTTTTTTGAATTCTGTTTAGAGCGGTTGGTTGAAATTATTAGTCGTTGTCCTAGCTAGAAAATGGGCTGTACTTTTAACAAACTGTAAATGGGCTGTAGTAAATTCCATTACAATTAAAAAATGGGCTGTACTTTTAACAAACTGTAAATGGGCTGTAGTAAATTCCATTAGAATTAAAAAATGGGTTGTACATTCTTACAAATCGCAAATGGGCTATATGTTCTCTGCCACACACTTGTGGGCCTTCTAAGTTGACGCGTCCCCTAAAAACACTAAGTTGACGCGTATGCAAGGCTTTGTCAACAACACACGGTTCTGGCAGCTGTGGCCACTGGATGTCCATCCAACGGATGTCGTGCTTCTTCTTCAATCTCGGATATTCTTGCTTCAGCCGCCCAAAAAATGATTCCTCCCCCTGACATCTGGGGCGCACCATTTCGGAGGCTGGCCTGTGGGCCTACTAAGTTGACGCGTACCAAGGGCTTTGTCAACTTAGTCTATATAAACGATTCTAGCTGCAGTGACCGTACGATGTCCATCCAACTGCTGTAGTGCTTCTTCAACCTCTGGTCTTCTTGCTCCAGCCGCCCAAAGCAGCGCCGGTCGTACCGCATGCTCCTGCCTCCCGTGCCCGGCTGTGATGCCGCGGAGGCCTCATCGCCCCTACTACTCCCACCGCTGGCCAGGCCATCCCTCTACTCACCCACACCCCCTGTTATTCTGCGGTGACGGCAGCCTCACACCGCAGCCGAACCAGTGAACCCTCGTACTCCTCTCCACGCGGGCTTCCACTGCCGCGTCTTCCCCGGCTCCGCGTCGTCGTCCACCGCACTGGTGCTCTCGGGGCAGCGTGGTCAACGTGGTCAAGGAACGGCTTCCATCGGACGTGGACTGTACGTGGAGAGGCTGACAGCTGGGTCCACGGCTGCAGCAAGGAAGTGCCTCCTTATTACGCGGAAAATAATGATTCCTCCACCTGACAGCAGGGACCCACCAGATGGGCAACCGTATTTCGCGAAAAAAGGTTTCCCCCCTGACTGCTGGGACCCACTGGACAGGCCACCGTATTTCGCGAAAAAAATGTTCCCCCCGCTGTCAGCTCGGACCCACCGGAAGTGCCTCCTTATTACACACCAAAAAAATGAATACTCCCCCTGCTAGTTGGGACCCACCTTGGTGGGAGGCTGACTTGTGGGCCTACTAAGTTGACGGGGATGGAGTGCTTTGTCAACTTAGTTAATATGAACGATTCTAGCTGCAGTGACCGTACGATGTCCATCCAACGGCCGTAGTGCTTCTTCAACCTCTGGTCTTCTTGCTCCAGCCGCCCAAAGCAGCGCCGGTCGTGCCTCGTGCTCCTGCCTCCCGTGGCCGGCTGCGATGCCGCGGAGGCCTCACCGCCCCCTACTACTCGCACCGCCGGCCAGGCCATCCCTCTACCCACCCACACCCCCTATTATTCTACGGCGATGGCAGCCTCACACCGCAGCGAACCAGTGAACCCTCATACTCCTCTACGCGTGGGCATCCACTGTCGCGTCTTCCCCGGCTCCGCGTCGTCCCCTTCCTAGGCCTCGCCGTCGTCCACAGCCATGGTGCTCTCGGCGCGGTGTGGCCAACGTGGTCAAGGAACGGCTTCCATCGGATGTGGACTGTACGTGGAGAGGCTGACAGCTGGGTCCACGGCCGCAGCAAGGAAGTTACTCCTTATTACGCGGAAAATAATGATTCCTCCACCTGACAGCAGGGACCCATCGGATGGGCAATCGTATTTCGCGAAAAAACGTTCCCCCCTGACTACTGGGACCTACCAGTGACATCTTCGCACGCAAGGAAGTGCGCCCGGGCAAAAAAAAAACGATTCGCCCCCTGACTGTTGGGACCCACCAGCTACATCTTCGCACGCAAGGAAGTGCTTGGCAGTCAGGACCTACCTGGTCGAAGCGTAACATTGTCATTCTGGTCGCGAACGTGTACGTACATACTGGTCGATGTAGAGGCGCGCACGTGTCGTAGTAGAGGCGCGCACGTAGCATGTACACGTACGTACAGCGGCCGGGGTGCAAGAAAGTAAATACGGCCACGTACGTACATACGGGCGGGGTCTCGAACGCCTACTCGCGCGTACGTACGGCCAGGGCTCGTGTACATGGCTGGGTCGGAACGGAGAAACTACGTCATCGTCGTGTTCATGGGGAGGCAACGGAATGCGTTGTGTTCATCGGGAGGCAACAGAACGCGTGGGAGCCAACCGGCTTGGACGAACAGCCGATGGAAACGAGGCCTGGCGTACCGCAGAACAGAGGAAACGGCCTTGTGTTCGACCGACCATGTTTGAAACGGGATCCTGTTCATCGGGAGGGGTCTGGCGTACCGCAAAACGGAGGAAACAAACCTCCTACGGTCGAAATGGGGGTCCTGTTGATCGGGAGGGGTGTGGCGTACCGCAAAACAGAGGAAACGGACTTGTGTTGGAGCGCTACGATCGAGACGGGGGTCCTTTTCATCGGGAGGGGTGTGGTGTACCGCAAAATGGGACTCCACGGGATACTGTTCATCTCCACCATCGACCCCCTCCAGCCTCCACGGGCTACTGTTCATCCACCGTCAACCTCCTCCAGCCTCCACCTGCGACTATTCATCCACGGGCTCCTGTTCATCCAGCCTCCACCTGCGACTATTCATCCACGGGCTCCTGTTCATCCAGCCTCCACGCGCGCTACTCCACCGGCTACTGTTCAACCAGCCCTCTCCACGGGCTCCTGTTCAACCACCCCTCCACGGGCTACTGTTCATCCAACCCTCCACGGGGTGGTCCTGTTCATCGAGCCCTCCACGGGGTCCTGTTCATCCAGCCCCAACCGGCTCGATCGATCGGGGTCCTGTTCATCCAGAGGCAACACCACGGGGTCCTGTTCATCCACCCCCACCGGGAACTGTTCATCCAAACCCCCCCAGCAACGCTCACTGTTCATCCAGAGGCAGCATCGATCGGCTTCAATTAGCAGCAGTAGCGAAGGAATCGCTCGATCGGGTTCAGTTAACAGCCATCGATCGATCGCTCGGGTTCAGTAACGTGTAGCCTGCAGTGCAATCGCTCGGGTTCAGTTAGAGCCCGACGCCTCGCTCGGGTTCAGTTAGAGCCCAACGCCTCGCACCCACGCGCGTGCGTGTACGAGAGAAACGCGCATCGCTCGGCCCCGACCACCCACCGTAACCGGGAACACCCCGATATTTTCCTCGCCCTCGCTTCTACCATGGGTTTTTCTGTCATGGACGGCCCAAAGAATGTCATGCAGCCGCGTTTCCGGCCCGCCCAGGACGAAAAGCCCATTTTCTGTCATGATTTTTTGTCATAGAAGTAGGACCCCACCACATCTATGATGATACCGTGTTTTGTCACAATTATTGTCACAGAAGTGTCATAAGTATGACAGAAAAAAAATTCGTTCGGCCCAAAATGTCACATATGTGTCTTTTTTTGTAGTGCGCTTCTGCTCCGTAGACGAGGAAGAACGGGGTCTCGCCCGTTGGCTTGGTGGCGGTGGCGCGGATGGACCACAGCACAGACTGGAGCTCATCGTGCCAGCCCCTGCCGCAGGCCTCGAGCTTCTTCTTGAAGGTCCTGGTCTTGAGGCCTCTCAGGACTCCGCGTTGGCGCGTTCAGCTTGACCATTGCTCCTGGGGTATGCCACCGAAGCGTAGCAGATCCGCGTTCCAAGGTTAGCACAATATGTCTTGAAGAGATTGCTAGTGAACCGTGAGCCGTTGTCGGTGATGATGCGATTAGGGACCCCGAACCGGCTCACGAGACCCTTGATGAACTTGACCGCAGACCCGGCCGGGATGGTGCGGACAGCTTCTACTTCCGCCCATTTGGTGAACTTGTCGATGGCGACATAGAGGTAGCGGTAGCCCCCAGACACTCGAGGGAACGGGCCTAAGATATCCAGCCTCCAGACTACGAATGGCCACGAGAGCGGGATCGTCTGGAGGCCCTGAGCTGGCTGATGGATCTGCTTGGCATGGAATTGGCAGGCCTCGCAGGACCTCACCAGCTCAGTCACGTCGTTGAGCGCCATAGGCCAGTAGAACCCGCTGCAGAACGCCTTGTCGACGAGGGTTCGTGACGACAAGTGGTGCCCGCAATCTCCGTCGTGTATGTTAGCTAGCAGCTCATTCCCCTATTCCCTGGAGATGCATCGCAAGGAAACGTCATTTGGCCGCTTCCTGTATAACTCATTGTCCTAGATGCAGTATGCCGTAGCCTGTCGGGCCACGCGCTCCGCGTCCTCCTCTTTCTCCGGCAGCGTCCCTTGCGTCAGGTATTCCTTAAACTCCTTGGTCCAGCACCCCTCCTGAGGCTCGAGCGCCAGGAGTAGGCGCGCCCCCGAGGTCGGGCCGCAGGCCGGGGCTCCCGAGACAGGTAGTTGGGGGAGTTCCTCCTGAGGCGGCGCCGGCCCCGAAAGCGGAGGTGCTGCCGAAGGCTTGAAGAGCCGCTCCTCAAAGATGCCAGGCTCTTGGGGTTGTCGCTTGGATGCCCTTTTGGCGATGTTGTCGGCCTCCTTGTTGGTGCCACGGGGCACGTGCTGCAACTCTATTACCTCCGTGAGGTATGCCTCCATGTGCTTGTCCCTCGGCTCGTATACCTTGTTGGAGAAGTTGACGAGGAGCTGCGAGTCGCCCCTGATGGTGAGGCGCTTCACCCCCAGGGTCACCGCAGCCTTAAGGCCAGCAATGAGGCCTTCGTACTCCGCGATGTTGTTGGAGACCTTCTCACCTTGCTGAAAGCAGAGCTGCACGACGTAGTAGAGCTTGTCCTGGGTGGGCGAGATGAGCACTGCTCCAGCACCCGCGGCCTGGCGTGCGAACGCGCCATCGAAATACATGACCCAGCCATCCGGCGCTTCACTTCCTGGCGAGAGGGATCGGTCCTCGCCTGCTTCAAACCCCGAGGCGTCAGTCCATTCCGCCATGAAGTCGGCGAGCGCGGCTCCCTTGATGACTCTAGTTGTGCTGAACTCCAGCTAGAACGCTTGCAGCTCGATCTTCCATTCGGCGACTCTTCCAACAGCGTTGGGGCTCCTGAGCACCCTCTCTAGCGGGTAGGCCGAGACGACGTTGATTGGGTGACCTTGGAAGTAGTGCCGCAGTTTATGTGAGGCCACCAAGAGCGCAAGCAAGAGCTTTTGAGGCATGGGGTACCGTGCCCTTGCATCCCCCAGTACCGTGCTGATGAAGTACACTGGGTGCTCGACGAAGGCAGGAGCGTCGACGGAGCCTGCGCCTGCTGGAGGTTGGGGCATCTTCTGAGGTGACGGGACCCCGAGAGCCTGATCGCCCACTAGGGCCTGTGCAGGCCCGCGAACGCCGCCTTGGTGGGCCTGGTCACTCGTTGGCGTCGCTGCAGCCTTCGCAGTGCTCTCTGGGTCCCGTATCACCCCGGCTGGGGGTGCGGCACGGCGTGGCAGATCCTTGGCCTGGCGCTCTTCCTGAACCGCCACTAGAGCTGCGCTGGAGGAGTAGGGAGTGGCGACAAGGTAAAGCACCAGGGGCTCGAGAGGGCGAGGCGCCACCATCACCGAGGGGTTGGTCAGGTATCTCTTTAGGTCTTGAAATGCTTGGTCGGCCTCCGGGGTCCACTCGAACTGGCCCTTCTTCTTCATCAGCTTGAAGAATGGCAGGGCCCGCTCTCCCAGCTTGGAGATGAAGCGCCCTAGTGAGGTCACGTAGCCCGCAAGCTTCTGCATCTCTTTGAGAGTTTGTGGTGGACTCATGTCTTCTATCACCTTGACCTTCTCCGGGTTAGCCTCGATCCCCCTGTGGGATACGAGGAAGCCCAGCAGCTTGCCGGAGGGGACACTGAACACGCACTTCTCTGGGTTGAGCTGCAGGTCCATCTGGCGCAGGCTTGCGAAGGTCTCCTCCAGGTCCTGAATCAAAGTTCTCACCTCCCGAGACTTTACCACAATGTCATCGATGTAGGCTTCAGCGTTCCTCCCAAGCTGCTGACCCAAGGCGATGTGCATCAGCCATTGGAAGGTCGCTCCTGCGTTGCGCAGTCCGAACGGCATGCAAGTGTAGCAGTACACCCCACACGGGGTCAGGAAGGCTGTCTTCTCCACATCCTCTACTGCCATCTTGATCTGGTGATAGCCCGAGAACGCGTCCAGGAAGAATAGCAGGTCGCACTCGGTGGTGGAGTCAACAATCTGGTCGATGCGCGGAAGCGGGAACGGGTCTTGGGTACAGGCCTTGTTAAGGTTGGGGAAGTCAACACACATGCGCTCCTTCCCGCCTTTCTTTGGTATGACGACGGGATTCGCCAGCCACTCAAGGTACCGAACCTCGCAAATGACACCTGCTGCCTCCAGCTTGCGGGTTTCCTGGACGATGAAGGACTGCTTCTCCATGGACTGTCGTCGTGCCTTCTGCTTCACAGGGCGCACATTGGGGCACACCCTCAAGTGATGCTCGATCACCCCCTCGGGACTCCTACTAGCTGTTTGGGTTCCCAGGTGAATACATCCTTGTTCGCGCGCAGGAACCTCACCAATGCCTCCTCTTGATCCAAGTCGAGGTTGGCGCCTACGGTGAAGATGGCTCCTGAGGACCCATCTTCCTCGACCGACACCTGCTTGGTTTCGGCCCGATCTTGAGTGAACAAATGCTTGTTCTTGGCTGGCGCGGCCTCCTTAACCCCAGGGGTGACCTTATTCGCCGGTCGCGCTGTCGCGGCGGTTTTGAGGGAAAGCTTGAGCGCCGCCAGGGCCTCCTTGGTGTCCCCAACTACGGTGAGGACGTCCTTGCTCCCGGGAATCTTCACGAGGTTGTAGGCCGGATGGGTAGCCGCCATAAACTGAGCCAGAGCCGGGTACCCGAGGATGGCATTGTACGGGAGGCCAATGCGGGCGATGTTGAAGTCGATCAGCTCGGTGCGGTAGTTGTCGCGAGTGCCGAAGGTCATGGGAAGGCGGATCTGCCCTAGGGAGCTGGTGGAGCCGCCGACGACCCCAGAGAAGGGCTTGCTGGGGCGGAGTCGTTCGAGTGGCACGTGCAGAAGGCTAAAAGCCTCCACGGAGAGCATGTTGAGGCCGGCGCCGCCGTCGATGAAGGTCTTGGTGACAGCTACGTTGCAGATGGTGGGCATGCAAAGCATTGGAAGCACGCCTGAGCTGGCGGTGGTGACCGGGTGATCCCCCGAGTCAAAGGTGAGGTCGGCCTTGGGTGCCGCCCAACCCGGGGGAGCACCTTGCTACACGGAAGCGGCGCCGATCTGGCGAAAGAACTGCTTGGTGTGACGGTCCGAGGGCAGTGCTTGCAAGCCGCCGAGGAGGGCCGCGACGGCGAGGGGCGCCGGTGCCACGAAGAGCGCGAGGAGGAGACCGTGCAGCTCCTCCCAAGATTTCACCGAGGATCCCGGGAGGGTGAGTAGCCAGGCGCGTGGTGCACCAGCGAGGGCCATGACCTTGTCGTCGCCCCCAGCCTTCAGGACTGTCTCTTCGTATGGCAGCAGGAAGGCCGACGGGTCCGCCGCGTCGTCATAACGCGGCGGTATCTCTGGCTTGAACTTGGGCGGCCATTGTACCTGCAGCAAGGCGGGGGCAAGGGCCCTGAGCCCCCTGGCGCTGTCGTGGGCGTCCGTCACCTTTCTGGATGAAATGTTATCCGTTGCCTCTTCTCGATTTCAATTTTTTCCTAGTGTCAACATAGAACAACAGGAGTGTTGTGTCAATTTTTTGGATTTTTCGGGGTTCACTTGGACATTTTTATACATTAACTGAGTTTTCTATGCATTCATGTGCATAATTCAAATTTGAACTGCAGGCACATGTTCTAATGCATATAAATTAGTTGAAAATTAAAATCTGTGTCCATGGTTGCCTGCTTAGGTCCCATGCAAGAAATGGGAATGAATGTCAAACACCCTGCCACCGTCACTCGGCCGCAAACATTGAGATACCTAGTTTTCAAATTCTAGTAAATCCAAAACTCATCTGAAATTCATGAAACTTGGCATGCTATCATGGAGTGGCATCAACATGCCATGGTAAAAAATTTGTCCATTTGGGGCGGGTTTGGGTATATGCTTCTCACAAACCAGAGCTTCTCACAACAAGCATGATGGTTTCGTTAGGGAACGTCACACCTTTGGGGACGAAACGATATCCATTGCCTTTTATTGCTTCCAAAATGTTTCTCGTGTCAACATAGAACAACAGGAGCGTTGTGTCAATTTTTGTGATTTTTTGGGGTTCGTTTGGACATTTTTATGCATTAACTGAGTTTTCAATGCGTTTATGTGCATAATTCAAATTTGAACTACATGCACATGCTCCAGTGCATATAAATTTGTTGAAAAATCAAATCTGTGTCCTTGGGTGCATGCTTAGGTCCCATGCAAGAAATGGGAATGAATTTCAAACACCAAGGCACCGTTGATTGCCGGCAAAACGTTGAGATACCTGTTTTTTAAATTCTAGTAAATCCAAAACTCGTCTGAAATTCATGAAACTTGGCATGCTGTCATGGAGCGGCATCAACATGCCGTGGTAAAAAAATTGTCCCATTTGGGGCAGGTTTGGGTATATGATTCTCACAACAAGCATGATGGTTTCGATAGGGAACGTCCCACCTTTGAGGACGAAACGATATCCATTGCCTCTTATTGCTTTCAAATTTTTTCTCGTGTCAACATAGAACAACATGAGTGTTGTGTCAATTTTTGTGATTTTTCGGGGTTCGCTTGGACACTTTTATGCATTAATTGAGTTTTCAATGCATTAATGTGCATAATTCAAATTTGAACTACATGCACATGCTCCAATGCATATAAATTGGTTGAAAAATCAAATCTGTGTCCTTGGGTGCATGCTTAGGTCCCATGCAAGAAATGGGAATGAATTTCAAACACCAAGGCACCGTTGATTGCCGGCAAAACGTTGAGATACCTGTTTTTTAAATTCTAGTAAATCCAAAACTCGTCTGAAATTCATGAAACTTGGCATGCTATCATGGAGCGGCATCAAGATGCCGTGGTAAAAAAATTGTCCCATTTGGGGCAGGTTTGGGTATATGATTCTCACAACAAGCATGATGGTTTCGATAGGGAACGTCCCACCTTTGGGGACGAAACGATATCCATTGCCTCTTATTGCTTTCAAATTTTTTCTCGTGTCAACATAGAACAACTGGAGTGTTGTGTCAATTTTTGGGATTTTTCGGGGTTCGTTTGGACATTTTTATGCATTAACTGAGTTTTCAATGCATTTATGTGCATAATTCAAATCTGAACTACATGCACATGCTCTAGTGCATATAAATTGGTTGAAAAACCAAATCTGTGTCCTTGGGTGCATTCTTAGGTCCCATGCATGAAATGGGAATGAATTTCAAACACCAGGGCACCGTTGATTGCCGGCAAAACATTGAGGTCCCTGGGTTTTTAAATTCTAGTAAATCCAAAACTCGTCTGAAATTCAGGAAACTTGGCATGCTATCATGGAGCGGCATCAACATGCCGTGGTAAAAAATTTGTCCCATTCGGGGCAGGTTTGGGTATATGCTTCTCACAAACCAGAGCTTCTCACAACAAGCTGATGGTTTCGATAGGGAACGTCCCACCTTTGGGGACGAAACGATATCCATTTCCTCTTATTGCTTTCAAATATTTTCTCGTGTCAACATAGAAAAACAGGAGTGTTGTGTCAATTTTTGTGATTTTTCGGGGTTCGTTTGGACATTTTTATGCATTAACTGAGTTTTCAATGCATTTATGTGCATAATTCAAATTTGAACTACATTGACACGCTCCAGTGCATATAAATTGGTTGAAAAATCAAATATGTGTCCTTGGGTGCATGCTTAGGTCCCGTGCAAGAAATGGGAATGAATTTCAAACACCAGGGCATCGTTGATTGCCGGCAAAACGTTGAGATACCTGGTTTTTAAATTCTAGTAAATCCAAAACTCGTCTGAAATTCATGAAACTTGGCATTGTCAAATTATGTGTTCCAGCAAAACCCTTGAGGTTTGAACTCTGGGGTGCGCACGAAGATCTCTCTTCCCCTAGCCCACTCTCGCAACGACCTCCAGGCCCAGCCCGCCGAACCCAAGGAACAAGGGACACAAGAGTTTATACTGGTTCGGGCCACCGATGTGGTGTAATACCCTACTCCAGTGTGGTGTGGTGGATTGCCTTGTAGGCTGAGGATGAACTAGTACAAAGGGTGAACTGCCTCAGGAGGAGAGGTGTTCTTGAGTTCTATGAGCTGGTGAGGATGGCCTTGGTGGAATGGATCCGATCTAAGATCATTTGCCTCCTATGGTGGTGGCTAGTCCTATTTATAGAGGCCCTGGTCCTATTCCCAAATGTTTAGGCGGGAAGAGATCCCACAATGGCCAATTTGAAGGGCAACAACTAGTACAAGTTATCCTGACAAAAGGTGGTCTTCACCTGCCAAAGGCTCTGGTGGTGACGCCATCGTGGGCTCCGCGATGACCTCTGTCCTGCCGTCCTGCTGGTCTTGGTCTCGTTGCACCTATGGAAACCTTTGCCTGATGCCTCGGGACTCCTCGCCTACACCTGCCCCTTTAGCAGCAAAGAAGCAACTGGTACTCTGCGCCCGCTGGCGCCCGCCTGGCCTTGGTCGTCATGGCTCACGTCATGGAAATGTTGCGAGGTGCCCCTTGCCTTGATCTCTTCGCTCCTCGCGAGCCAGCCTAATGAGGCTGCCCCTGAGGAGGTCTTGTGTCGTCCGCCTCGCGAGGCTCGGCCCCTCGCGAGGGTCTTGAGTGTTTGCTAATGAAGATGGGTCATACCAGGCTGCTAGTGGAGCCACGCCGCGGGTCGCAGGCAGGCGAGTCTGGGGACCCCCGTTCCCAGGATGCCGGTAGTAGCCCCCGGGCCCGAGGCACGCTCGGACTTGGCTTCGGGGTGAAGCCAAGGGTCAAGTGCGGAGCGCTGATACGTCTCCGTCGTATCTACTTTTCCAAACACTTTTGCCCTTGTTTTTGACTCTAACTTGCATGATTTGAATGGAACTAACCCGGACTGACGCTGTTTTCAGCAGACTTTCCATGGTGTTATTTATATGCAGAAACAAAAGTTCTCGGAATGACCTGAAACTCCACGGAACATCTATTTGGAAAATAAGAAAAATACGGGAAGAAAAATCCACGTCAGGGGGGCCACACCCTGTCCACGAGGGTGGGGGCGCGCCTGCCCCCCTAGGGCGCGCCCCCTACCTCGTGGGCCCCCTGACGCTCCACCGACCTCAACTCCAACTCCATATATTCACTTTCGGGGAGAAAAAAATCAGAGAGAAGGATTCATCGCGTTTTACGATACGGAGCCGCCGCAAGCCCTAAAACCTCTCGGGAGGGCTGATCTGGAGTCCGTTCGGGGCTCAGGAGAAGGGAATCCGTCGCCGTCGTCATCATCAACCATCCTCCATCACCAATTTCATGATGCTCACCGCCGTGCGTGAGTAATTCCATCGTAGGCTTGCTGGACGGTGATGGGTTGGATGAGATCTATCATGTAATCGAGTTAGTTTTGTTAGGTTTGATCCCTAGTATCCACTATGTTCTGAGATTGATGTTGCTATGACTTTCCTATGCTTAATGCTTGTCACTAGGGCCCGAGTGCCATGATTTCAGATCTGAACCTATTATGTTTTCATGAATATATGTGAGTTCTTGATCCTATCTTGCAAGTCTATAGTCACCTACTATGTGTTATGATCCGGCAACCCCGAAGTGACAATAATCGGGACCACTCCCGGTGATGACCATAGTTTGAGGAGTTCATGTATTCACTATGTGTTAATGCTTTGTTCCGGTACTCTATTAAAAGGAGGCCTTAATATCCCTTAGTTTCCATTAGGACCCCGCTGCCACGGGAGGGTAGGACAAAAGATGTCATGCAAGTTCTTTTCCATAAGCACGTATGACTATGTTCGGAATACATGCCTACATTACATTGATGAATTGGAGCTAGTTCTGTGTCACCCTATGTTATGACTGTTACATGATGAACCGCATCCGACATAATTCTCCATCACCGATCCAATGCCTACGAGCTTTTCACATATTGTTCTTCGCTTATTTACTTTTCTGTTGCTATTGTTACAATCACTACAAAACCCAAAAATATTACTTTTGCTACTATTACATTTGTTACCGTTACCATTACTATCATACTACTTTGCTACTAAATACTTTGCTGCAGATATTAAGTTATCCAGGTGTGGTTGAATTGACAACTCAACTGCTAATACTTGAGAATATTCTTTGGCTCCCCTTGTGTCGAATCAATAAATTTGGGTTGAATACTCTACCCTCGAAAACTGTGTGATCCCCTATACTTGTGGGTTATCAAGACTATTTTCTGGCGCCGTTGCCGGGGAGCATAGCTCTATTCTTTGAGTCACTTGGGATTTATATCTGCTGGTCACTATGAAGAACTTGAAAGACGCTAAGACAACAATTTATCCCTCAGCTACGAGGGGAGGTAAGGAACTGCCATCTAGCTCTGCACTTGATTCACCTTCTGTTTTGAGTAAGCTTGCGACACCTAAACCTGCTTCTGCTATTCGTTCTGATATGTCGCATGTTATTGATAATGCCACTTCTGCTATGCATGATACTTATGATGAAACTACTTCTATGCTTGATACTACTGTGCCACTTGGTGAATTTCTTGATGAACAACTTGCTAGGGTTAGAGAGAAAGAAATTATTGAAACTGATAATATTGATGAAAGTGATGATGAAGACTCTCCTATTGTTCCAGAGGGTTATGTTTTTGAAAAAGAAGCTGCTCTAGCTATTTTAGCTTGCAAAGATAGATATGAGCTCAAGAGGTTATTAGCTAAATGGAAGCAACAATCTCTTAATGCTAGAATGAAACCTGACCCTGCTTTTGCTACTTCACCTATCTATGTTACTGATAAGGATTATGAATTCTCTGTTAATCCTGATATAATTACTTTGGTTGAATCTGATCCTTTTCATGGCTATGAATCTGAAACTGTTGTGGCACATCTTACTAAATTAAATGATATGGCCACCCTATTCACTAATGATGAGAGAACTCGCTACCTTTATATTCTTAAAATATTTCCGTTCTCATTAAAGGGTGATGCTAAGATATGGTTTAATTCTCTTGATCCTGGTTGTGTGCGTAGTCCCCAGGATATGATTTATTACTTGTCTGCTAAATATTTCCCCACTCATAAGAAACAAGCTGCTTTAAGGGAAATATATAATTTTGTGCAAATTGAAGAAGAGAGTCTCCCACAAGCTTGGGGAGGCTTCTCTAATTACTTAATTCTTTGCCTGATCATCCTCTTAAGAAAAATGAAATACTTGATATCTTTTATAATGGACTAACCGATGCTTCCAGAGATTACCTGGATAGTTGTGCTGGTTCTGTTTTCAGGGAAAGAAAACCGGATGAAGCTGAAATTCTATTGAATAATATGTTGACAAATGAAAATAATTGGACACTTCCTGAGCCAGCTCCTGAGCCAATTTCTGAGCCTATTCCTAAACCAACTTCGAAGAAAAGAGGTGTTCTATTTCTCAGTCCTGAGGATATGCAAGAGGCAAAGAAATCTATGAAGGAAAAGGGTATTAAAGCTGAAGATGTTAAGAATTTACCTCCTATTGAAGAAATACACAGTCTTGATTTACCGCCTGTTGAAGAAACATATGATCTTAATCCATCACCTATTGAAGAAACTCATGGTCTTTACAACCCGACACAGGTAGTAAAGGTAAATTCTCTCTATAGATTTGATGAAGGTGATATTCCTCACTATAAGTCTGCTAGACAATGCTTAGAAGAGTTTGATAATTTTATTGTCAAACAAGAAAACTTCAATGCTTATTTTGGTAGACAATTGAAATACAATTCCGATACGCTTGAACACTTGGGTGATTATATGTCTAGAGTTAAAGGTGAACTTAAACTCATTACTAAACATGCTTCTATGGTTACCACTCAAGTAGAACAAGTACTTAAGGCTCAAAATGATTTGCTCAATGAATTGAATAGTAAGAATAATGATTATGTTGTTAGAGTGGCTACTATAACTGGTAAAATGACTCAGGAACCTTTGTATCCTGAAGGCCACCCTAAGAGAATTGAGCAAGATTCTCAGAGAACTAATATAGATGCACCTGGTCCTTCTAAAAAGAAGAAAAAGAAAAATGATAGGACTTTGCATGCTTCTAGTGAACCTATTGCTGAACCACCTGCGAATCCAAATGATATCTCTATTTCTGATGCTGAAACACAATCTGGTAATGAACATGACTCTAGTGATAATATTAATGAAGATGTTCATGATGATGCTCAACCTAGTAATGATAATGATGTAGAAATTGAACCTGCTGTTGATCTTGATAACCCACAATCAAAGAATCAACGTTATGATAAGAGAGACTTTGTTGCTAGGAAGCATGGTAAGGAAAGAGAACCATGGGTTCAGAAACCCATGCCTTTTCCTCCCAAACCATCCAATAAAAAGGATGATGAGGATTTTGAGCACTTTGCTGAAATGATTAGACCTATCTTTTTGCGTATGCGATTAACTGGTATGCTCAAAATGAATCCTTATGCTAAGTATATGAAAGATATTGTTACTAATAAAAGAAAGATACCGGAAGCTGAAATTTCCACCATGCTGGCTAATTATACTTTTAAGGGTGGAATACCTAAGAAACTAGGAGATCCAGGAGTACCCACTATACCATGCTCCATTAAAAGAAACTATGTTAAAACTGCTTTATGTGATCTTGGAGCCGGTGTTAGTGTTATGCCTCTCTCTTTATATCGTAGACTTGATTTGAATAAGTTGACACCTACTGAAATATCTTTGCAAATGGCTGATAAATCAACTGCTATACCTGTCGGTATTTGTGAAGATGTGCCTGTTGTGGTTGCAAACATTACTATTTTAACGGACTTTGTTATTCTTGATATTCCTGAGGACGATAGTATCTCTATTATTCTTGGAAGACCTTTTTTGAATACTGCAGGGGCTGTTATTGATTGCAACAAAGGCAATGTCACTTTTCATGTTAATGGTAATGAGCATACGGTACACTTTCCGAGGAAACAACCTCAAGTCCACAGTATCAATTCTATTGGAAAAATTCCATCGATTATTTTTGGAGGTTTTGAATTTCCTCTTCCTACTGTCAAGAAGAAATATGATATTCTTATTATTGGGGATGTGCATATCCCTGTTGAGGTAACATAGTGTTATTCAAAATTTCTCCGGTTCCATGTTATTCGGAATGAGTTTGTTAACAAGACTTGATCAACCTTGTTAGTGGATTCCTTTTGATGAGCATGAGATGGATGAAACTAGAAGGCACAACCTTCTATACCCTCCTTTTACTTTCTATTATTTAGTTGAAATAAAGTAAAAATAGTATTTTTCCTGTCAGTTTTCTGACTTATCCGTGCAATATAAAAATACCCCAAAAATAAAAGTTCTCCAAATGCCCTAAAAATGGAATATGATTTTTTCTGGAATATTTGAGAATATCTGGCTCTGAAAACACAGCAGGAGGGGCAAGCACCTGGCCACGAGGGTGGATGGCGCGCCCAGAGGGCGCGCCCTACCCCCCTGGGCGCGCCCCCTGCCTCGTGGGCCCATGGTGGCTCCCCTCCACTTATTCCTGCACCCACACACTTCTTCTTCCTCCCAAAAAAATCACCATCCAGCTCAAGCACGAGTTCTAGCTCATTTTGCTGCGATTTTCGATCTCCTTGCTCAAACCATCTCTCACAAAACTGCTTGGGGAGATTGTTCCTTGGTATGTGACTCCTCCATTGGTCCAATTAGTTTTTGCTCTAGTGCTTTATTCATTGCAAATTTGTGCGGCCTAGGTGACCATGTTCTTGAGCTTGCATGTCAAATTTATATGGTTCCAAGTAGTTCTAATGCTTGATATAGGCTCTAGGCACTTGTAGGAGTAGTTGCTATCAATTTTGTTGAGCTTGGTTCACTTTTATTTTGAAGTTACTAAAAATTTCAGAATTTTTCAGAAAATAATGAAGAGATTTTTGAGGGGCTCATCGAGCCGAAGCTCGAAGGAAAAGCAAAGTGAAGAAGCATAGATGCCCAAATATAATTTGCCTCGCACCGCGGAGGTCCGGCTGTGTGAATGGCCTTCCAATGATTTCTTGAGAGAAGCCGGGATTTATGATGATTTTAATGAATTGGCTAAGAATGCAGGCCTCACCGACTTCCTCCGCGACCAACGCAATCAGTATCTCTTTCACCAATACTTTTGTGCAAAACTTCTACTATTATCCTAAGGAATCACCTCCTTCAGTAGAGTTTCATTTATATGATGTTGTTAAGAAGATGCCACTAGATAAATTTTGCAAGGTTTGCAAAATACCTTTTGAGGGTAGTTTAGAGGAACCACATTGTAAAGATGTGGACGGGTTTATTGATACTAGTACTGTGGGGGAAACCAAGAAGGTTTCCGATGCAAGAATCACTAGCATACATTTTCCTGTTTTACGCTACTTTGCCATATTTGCTAGTCGTTGCTTGATTGGTCGTGGAAACTGTGGAAACCTTAGTGTTCCTGATATTATTATTTTGTTCCATGGTTTATTCTGCGATAACACTGTTAGTATGGGCGGTATTGTTGCTAAACGGTTAAGTTTGAACCGTACAAAGGGCCCCATCTTTGGAGGTATTTATGCTTCACGCCTTGCTGCACATTATAACATACCTATTAGGCACTATGAAAAAGAAGAAAAATTGCTGCCCAATGCTTATTTAGATTATAAGAGTATGGTAGCGCATGACTTTATTGTTAAGAATAGGGAAGGAGCGCTTAAATACAAATTGTTCTTTGATAAACATCACCCTGAGACTATTACCTTGCCTGCTCCCTCCTTGTTTAATTTATCTGAAGGTCCGTATCTCGTTCCGTTGGCGGCCATTCACGCCTACCGGTACCCTACACCAGCCACGGAGCCGGAACCACAATTTGCACCTCCACGACAGTCTAACTACCAGTGGGATCCGGATATGATTGCCAACCAGTGGCAGTCAGAGTCTTCTTCATCTCAGTACGACCCCGGCTACAACTATGGATATCCGCCAGGCCATCCATGGCAATAAATCAACTTAGGCCAAAAGCCTAAGCTTGGGGGAGTACGTATTTCCGACCGACATTACATTTATGTTCACACACTCATTGCTAGATGTCGGTGCTCATACTTTTTCATTGTAATATCCATGCTAGTTTATTTTCTTTTTCTTGCTTTCTTCTTGTGTGTTTGTTAAACCTTAAGAAAAAACAAAAAAATTAGTGTAGCTTTTAGTTAGTTTACTTTTCTTGCTGTAGTAGTAATAATTAAAAAGAAAACCCAAAAAGATTTCCCGTTCTTCTTTTTGCTTGTTGGGAGCTTTCCCGTGTAAATAGTTTTATTTCTTTTTCTTTTTTTTGGGGGTCGATAGGAGAAGACCATAATTAAATTGTTGAAGTGGCTCTTATATGCATTATTGTTGATTTAACCAAGAGCCCATATTGCCTTGTCTTCTCCTGTTTATTGAATGCTCGCAGATTCCAGCTTAGTCCAATGCACATGCACTCTTATTATTTTCACATCGTTCGGTCGTGCAAGTGAAAGGCAATTATGACGATATATGATGGACTGACTGAGATGAGAGAAGCTGGTATGAACTCGACCTCTCTTGTTTTTGTAAATATGATGAGTTCATAGTTCCTGATTCAGCCTATTATGAATAAACATGTTTGCAATGACAATTAGAAATCATAGTTGCTTATGCCATGCTTGGTTAGCTATGAGTTATAATGGTTTACCTTGCGTGCCAACATGCTATTAAAATGGTTGTGATGTGGTATAGTGGGGTGGTATCCTCCTTTGAATGATTTAAGTGTCTTGACTTGGCACATGTTCACGCATGTAGTTGAAACAAATCAACATAGCCTTCACGATATTTATGTTCATGGTGGATTATATCCTACTCATGCTCATACTCAATGTTTATTAATTTTAATGCATGTTCATGACTATTGTCGCTCTCTAGTTGGTTGCTTCCCAGTCTTTTGCTAGCCTTCACTTGTACTAAGCGGGAATACTGCTTGTGCATCCAATCCCTTAAACCCCAAAGTTATTCCATATGAGTCCACTATACCTTCCTATATGCGGTATCTACCTGCCGTTCCAAGTAAATTTGTATGTGCCAAACTCTAAACCTTCAAATGAAATTCTGTTTTGTATGCTCGAATAGCTCATGTATCAACTAGGGCTGTCTATATCTTCCATGCTAGGCGGGTTAATCTCAAGAGGAGTGGACTCCGCTCCTCACTCACAAGAAAATGGCTGGTCACCGGGATGCCCAGTCCCATGCTTTATGCAAACTAAATCAAAATAATTGCAAACAAAACTCCCCCTGGGACTGTTGCTAGTTGGAGGCACTCGTTGTTTCGAGCAAGCCATGGATTGATGCTTGTTGGTGGAGGGGGAGTATAAACTTTACCATTCTGTTTGGGAACCGCCTATAATGTGTGTAGCATGGAAGATATCGACATCTCTTGGTTGTTATGTTGGCAATAAAAGTATGCCGCTCAAAATATTATTTATCTCTGCTTTAAAATCGAGCTCTAGCACCTCTACAAATCCCTGCTTCCCTCTGTGAAGGGCCTATCTATTTACTTTCATGTTGAGTCACCACCCTCTTATTAAAAAGCACCAGCTGGAGAGCACTGCTGTCATTTGCATCCATTACTATTAATTTATATTGGGTATGACAATGACTGGATCTCTTTTACCATGAATTACAATGTCTAGTCAGTCCTTGATCTTTAAAGGTGCTCTGCATTTATGTTTTGCGGTCTCAGAAAGGGCTAGCGAGATACCATCCTGTTATATCATATCATGATTGTTTTGAGAAAGTGTTGTCATCCAAGATTTATTATTATGGCTCGCTAGTTGATTATGCCATTGATATGAGTAAACATGAGACCTAAGAGTTATTGTGAATGTGGTTAGTCATAATCTTTGCTGAAAACTTGAATGCTGGCTTTACATATTTACAACAACAAGAGCAAACAGAGTTTGTAAAAGTTATTCTTTATCACTTCCAGTTTATCAACTGAATTGCTTGAGGACAAGCAAAGGTTTAAGCTTGGGGGAGTTGATACGTCTCCGTCGTATCTACTTTTCCAAACACTTTTGCCCTTGTTTTGGACTCTAACTTGCATGATTTGAACGGAACTAACCCGGACTGACGCTGTTTTCAGCAGACTTTCCATGGTGTTATTTATGTGCAGAAACAAAAGTTCTCGGAATGACCTGAAACTCCACAGAACATCTATTTGGAAAATAAGAAAAATACTGTAAGAAAAATCCACGTCAGGGGGGCCACACCCTGTCCACGAGGGTGGGGGGCGCGCCCCCTACCTCGTGGGCCCCATGACGCTCCACCGACCTCAACTCCAACTCCATATATTCACTTTCGGGGAGAGAAAAATCAGAGAGAAGGATTCATCGCGTTTTACGACACAGAGCCGCCGCCAATCCCTAAAACCTCTCGGGAGGGCTGATCTGGAGTCCGTTCGGGGCTCAGGAGAGGGAAATCCGTCGCCGTCGTCATCATCAACCATCCTCCATCACCAATTTCATGATGCTCACCACCGTGCATGAGTAATTCCATCATAGGCTTGCTGGACGGTGATGGGTTGGATGAGATCTATCATGTAATCGAGTTAGTTTTGTTAGGGTTTGGTCCCTAGTATCCACTATGTTCTGAGATTGATGTTGCTATGACTTTGCTATGCTTAATACTTGTCACTAGGGCCCGAGTGCCATGATTTCAGATCTGAACCTATTATGTTTTCATGAATATATGTGAGTTCTTGATCCTATCTTGCAAGTCTATAGTCACCTACTATGTGTTATGATCCGGCAACCCCGAAGTGACAATAATCGGGACCACTCCCGGTGATGACCATAGTTTGAGGAGTTCATGTATTCACTATGTGTTAATGCTTTGTTCCGGTACTCTATTAAAAGGAGGCCTTAATATCCCTTAGTTTCCATTAGGACCCCGCTGCCATGGGAGAGTAGGACAAAAGATGTCATGCAAGTTCTTTTCCATAAGCACGTATGACTATGTTCGGAATACATGCCTACATTACATTGATGAATTGGAGCTAGTTCTGTGTCACCCTATGTTATGACTGTTACATGATGAACCGCATCCGGCATAATTCTCCATCACCGATCCAATGCCTACGAGCTTTTCACATATTGTTCTTCGCTTATTTACTTTTCTGTTGCTATTGTTACAATCACTACAAAACCCAAAAATATTAGTTTTGCTACTATTACCTTTGTTACCGTCACCATTACTATCATACTACCTTGCTACTAAATACTTTGCTGCAGATATTAAGTTATCCAGGTGTGGTTGAATTGACAACTCAACTGCTAATACTTGAGAATATTCTTTGGCTCCCCTTGTGTCGAATCAATAAATTTGGGTTGAATACTCTACCCTCGAAAACTGTTGCGATCCCCTATACTTGTGGGTTATCAAGCGCCGCGGGCCCCAACAGCCTGCGGCCTTGATTGACGCGTGGCGATCGATGGGATGTGGGTGTCTCCGCTTCCCCACGCTACCTCGGCAACTGCCCGACTTGACGAGTCCCTCGTGCATGCAGAAAAAATCATCATTACCTGCGATCGTGGGGGTCGCCGGTTGGCCTCCTCCTGCTAGAAATGGGGAGGGGCGGAGCCCCAGTCGCCCATCCCTTCCTTCGTTCCTCTTGCTTCTTCTTCCTCTTCCTCGCTCCACCATCCCGCAGCGACACCCACGGCGCCAACGAAGAGGTTCTTGGCCGCGGAGAAGGGTAAGGCTCGTTGATGACCCACAAGTATAGGGGATCTATCGTAGTCCTTTCAATAAGTAAGAGTGTCTAACCCAACGAGGAGCAGAAGGAAATGATAAGCGGTTTTCAATAAGGTATTCTCTGGAGGCACTGAAATTATCGGTAACAGATAGTTTTGTGATAAGGTAATTTGTAACGGGTAACAAGTAATAAAAGTAAATAAGGTGTAGCAAGATGGCCCAATCCTTTTTGTAGCAAAGGACAAGCCTGGACAAACTCTTATATAGAGAAAAGCGCTCCCGGGGACACATGGGAATTATCATCAAGCTAGTTTTCATCACGCTCATATGATTCGCGTTCGTTACTTTGATAATTTGGTATGTGGGTGGACCGGTGCTTGGGTGCTGCCCTTTCTTGGACAAGAATCCCACTTATGATTAACCCCTATTGCAAGCATCTGCAACTACAAAAGAAGTATTAAGGTAAACCTAACCATAGCATGAAACATATGGATCCAAATCAGCCCCTTACGAAGCAACGCATAAACTAGGGTTTAAGCTTCTGTCACTCTAGCAACCCATCATCTACTTATTACTTCCCAATGCCTTCCTCTAGGCCCAAATAATGGTGAAGTGTCATGTAGTCGACGTTCACATAACACCACTAGAGGAGAGACAACATACATCTCATCAAAATATCGAACGAATACCAAATTCACATGACTACTTATAGCAAGACTTCTCCCATGTCCTCAGGAACAAACGTAACTACTCACAAATCATATTCATGTTCATAATCATAGGGGTATTAATATGCATTAAGGATCTGAACATATGATCTTCCACCAAATAAACCAACTAGCATCAACTACAAGGAGTAATCAACACTACTAGCAACCCACAGGTACCAATCTGAGGCTTTGGGACAAAGATTGGATACAAGAGATGAACTAGGGTTTTAGAGGAGATGGTGCTGGTGAAGATGTTGATGGAGATTGACCCCCTCCCGATGAGAGGATCGTTGGTGATGACGATGGCGATGATTTCCCCCTGCCGGAGGGAAGTTTCCCCGGCAGAACAGCTCTGCCGGAGCCCTAGATTGGTTCCACCAAGGTTCCACCTCGTGGCGGCGGAATTTCTTCCCGAAAGCTTGCTTATGATTTTTTCCAGGGTAAAAGACTTCATATAGCAGAAGATGGGCACTTGAGGCCTGCCAGGGGGCCCACGATGCAGGGGGCACGCCCAGGATGGTAGGGCGCGCCCCCCACCCTCATGGATGGTGGGTGGCGCCCCTCTGGTACTTTCTTCGCACAGTATTTTTTATTAATTCAAAAAATAACTTCCGTGAAGTTTCAGGAATTTTGGGGCTGTGTAGAATAGGTCTCTAATATTTGCTCCTTTTCCAGCCTAGAATTCCAGCTGCTGGCATTCTCCCTCTTCATGTAAACCTTGTAAAATAAGAGAGAAAAGGCATAAGTATTGTGACATAACGTGTAACTGTCGGCGTTCTGGGAACGTGGGTCCCCAGACTTGTCTGCCTGCGGCCCACGGCGTGGCCATGCTAGCGGGCCTGTACGGCCCACCTTCATCGACAAAGCATTCAAGACCCTCGCGAGGCGGACGGCGCAAGACCTCCTCGGGGGCGGCCTCACCAGGCTGCCATGCGAGGAGCGGAGATATCAAGGTGGAGCAAACCTCATGAGGTTCACGTGATGTGAGCCATGACGATCGGCACCAGGCGGGTGCCAGGTGGGCGCCAGCGCGCGCAGCGTCCTTCTTTCCTCTTTGGTGCTAAGGAGGCAGGCGCAGGCGCGGAGTACCGAGGCATCAGGTAAAGGTTTCCATATCGGTGCAACAAGACCAAGACCAGGAGGACGGCAAGACGGAGGTCACCGTGGAGCCCAAGACGGCGTCACCACCAGAGCCTTTTGCAGGTGAACACCGCTTTTGTCAGGATAGCTTGTACTAGCTGCCCCCTTTCAAATTCGCCCCACCGTTGTTGGCTCCCTTCCCGCTCAATATTTGGGGAGAGGACCAGGACCTATATAAGTAGAGCTAGCCACCACAGAGGGGGACGGATCGAGCTCTCATCCACAAGTCCACAGAGCACAAGAACACCTCAACCTCAGGAGGCTGTTCTTCCCCTTGTACTGTTCTTCATCAGCCCAAGAGGCAATCCACCACCACACACTGGAGTAGGGTATTACACCACAACGGTGGCCCGAACCAGTATAAATCACGTGCCTTTCCGTGTTGTGAGTTCGTTGAGTTCATCCGCGAGATCTTAGCGAGCTAGGGCGTAGATCGGTAGGAGGGAAAGAACTTTGCGCGCACCCTAGAGTTCGAACCTTAAGGGTTTTGCTGGAACCCCATATCCGACATTTGGCGCGCTAGGTAGGGGTGCGTCGTAGCTTCTCTCCGCCGGCCTACGCCCCGCGCCGCAGCACTTCGCCCCCATGGTGGGTGCCCCGCCATCCGCTCTTGCGGCCGGTGTTGACGACGGGGCCAGGGGGCTCCGAGCCCTGGCCCTCGCCCTGCGACGGGTGCGATGGCCGCCCAAGTTCAGGCCAGAGATGCTGCTGCGCTACGACGGCGCGGCGGACCTGCCGCCGTTCCTACTAGCATATGAGGAGGCCGTCCTCGAGGCCGGGGCGACGACAAGGTCATGGCCAACTGGTTCCCCATGGCCCTCGCCGGCGAGCCACGTGCCTTGCTGCTCAACCTCCCTGAATCCACGGTGGCGTCCTGGGGGGAACTCCGTGACCTCTTCACTGCTCGCTACGTGGTGCCGGCGCACCACGCAGTCGGAGCCCTGCTGGGCGGCTCTCAAGCACCGCCTTCAGATTGCCACATCAAGTCGTTCCTTCATCAGATTGGGGCCGCTTCCAAGCGCCCGGGGGCTCCACCAGGTTGGGCTGTGGTAGAGGCCGACCTCACCTTCAGCTCAGAAGACCATCCCGACTCCACCGTCGGCTCGGGCATGCTCCCAATGCTTTGCACGCCCACCATCTGCAACGTGGCTGTTACCAAGACCCTCATCGACGGCGGCGCCGACCTCAACTTGCTCTCCGTGGAGGCCTTCAGCCTTCTTCACGTGCCGCTCGAGCGGCTCAGTCTCAGCAAGCCCTTCTCAGGAGTTGGTGGCGGCGCCGCCCACTCTCTGGGACAGATCCATTTCCCAGTCACCTTCGGCATGCGCGACAACTACCGCACCGAGTTGGTCGACTTCGACATCGCCCGCATCGGCCTCCCGTACAACGCCATCCTCGGGTACCTAGCTCTCGCCCAGTTCATGGCGGCGACTCACCCGGCCTACAACCTCATGAAGATGCCTGGGAGCAAGGGAATCCTCACCATCAAGGGGGACACCAAGGAGGCCGTAACGGCACTCAAGCTTGCCTTGAAGACCGCAGCGGCGGCGCAGCCCGCCGGCGCCGGTACCCCGAAGCCAAGGAGGCCGCGCCTACCAAGAAGAAGCAACTGTTCACCCAAGACAAGGCGGAAACCAAGTAGGTGACAGTCAATGAGGACGGACCCGCAGGAGCCAGCTTTACCATAGGTGCCGGCCTCGATTCCATCCAAGAAGAGGCGCTGGTGAGGTTCTTGCGCGCAAACAAGGACATATTCGCATGGGAGCCCAATCAGCTAGTGGGGGTTCCAAGAGAGGTGATTCAGCATCACTTAAGGGTGTGCCCCAACATGCGCCCTGTCAAGCAACGAGCGAGGCGACAATCCACGGAGAAGCAAGCCTTCATCGTCCAAGAGACCCGCAAGCTGGAGGCGGCGGGTGCTATTCGCGAGGTTCGGTATCCCACATGGCCGGCAAACCCTGTCGTAGTGCCGAAGAAACGCGGGAAGGAATGGATGTGCGTCGATTTCACCAACCTTAATAAGGCCTGCCCCCAAGATCCGTTCCCGCTCCCCCGCATCGATCATATCGTCGACTCCACTGCCGAGTGCGACCTGCTGAGCTTCCTAGACGCATTCTCAGGGTATCACCAGATCAAGATGGCGGTGGAAGACGTAGAGAAGACAGCCTTCCTGACCCGGTGTGGGGTGTACTGCTACACCTGCATGCCCTTCGGGCTGCGCAACACGGGCGCGACCTTTCAGCGGCTGATGCACATCGCCTTGGGGCGGCAGCTCAGGAGAAATACAGAGGCCTATGTCGATGACATAGTGGTGAACTCTCGGGAGGTGAGAACCTTGATTCAAGACTTGGAGGAGACCTTCGAGAGCCTGCGCCAGGTGAACTTGCGGCTTAACCCGGAGAAGTGTGTGTTCAGTGTCCCTTCCGGCAAGCTGCTGGGATTGGTCGTATCCCACAGAGGGATCGAGGCGAACCCGGAGAAGATCAAGGCCATCGAGGACATGAGCCCGCCGCAGACCCTCAGAGAGATGCAGAAGCTAGCGGGACGAGTGACCGCGTTGGGGCGTTTCATCTCCAAGCTGGTAGAGCTTGCCTTACCCTTCTTCAAGCTCATGAAGAAGAAGGGCCTGTTCGAGTGGACACCAGAGGCCGACCGAGCCTTCCAAGACCTCAAGAAATACCTGACCAGCCTTCCGGTGATGGTGGCACCACGACCTCTCGAGCCCTTAGTGCTCTACCTTGCCGCCACCCCGTACTCCACTAGCGCAACGCTGGTGGCGGTTCGGGAGGAGCACCAGGCCAAGGGCGCGCCGCGCCAAGCTGTAGCTGAAGTAGTGCAGGGTCAGGAAGGCGCCGCAAAACCTCAGCACCAGAAGACCAAGCTCGGCCAGACAACATCGCCGAAATTCCCGAAAGCAGTCAGGCCTCAGGAGCCCCTCCACCTCAGGAGACGTCCCAATCTCCGCAAGACCCGAGCCTCGCCAACACGCCAGCCCTTGTCGAGCACCCGGTGTACTTTGTCAGCACGGTGTTGCGGGACGCAAGGGCACGGTACCCCATGCCTCAGAAGCTCCTGCTCACGCTCTTGGTGGCCTCACGCAAGCTGCGGCACTACTTCCAGGGCCACCCCATCAAGGTCGTCTCGGCCTACCCATTGGAGAGGGTGCTCAGGAGCCCCAACTCAGCTGGAAGGGTCGCCGAGTGGAACATCGAGTTGCAAGCATTCCAGTTAGAGTTCAACACTACCAGGGTCGTCAAGGGGGCCGCGCTCGCTGATTTTGTGGCAGAATGGACGGATGCCCCGACACTTGAAGAAGGGGAAGACCGATCCACCTCGCCAGGAAGCGAGGCACCGGATGGGTGGGTCATGTACTTCGATGGCGCCTTCGCGCACCAAGGCGCAGGGGCTGAAGCAGTACTAATCTCGCCCACTCAGGATAAGCTCTATTACGCCGTGCAACTCTGCTTTCAGCATGGCGAGAAGGTCTCCAACAACATCGCGGAATACGAAGGCCTCATAGCTGGCCTGAAGGCCGCGGCAGCTCTGGGTGTGAAGCGCCTTACCGTTAGAGGCGACTCACAGCTCCTCGTCAACTTCTCCAACAAAGTATATGAGCCAAAGGACGAGCATATGGAGGCATACCTAGCAGAGGTGCGCAAGATGGAGAAGCAGTTCTCGGGCTTGGAGCTACAGCACGTGCCTCGGGGCACCAACAAGGAAGCCGACAACATCGCCAGGAGAGCATCCAAGCGACAGCCACAAGAGCCCGGTGTCTTTGAGGAACGACTCTTCAAGCCATTAGCGACACCACCACTTTCAAGCACAGCTCAGCCTCGGGAGGAGCTTCCACAGCCTCCGGTCTCAGGAGCCCCAGCCTGTGGCCCGACCTCAGGAGCTCGCTTTCTCTTGGCGCTTGAACCTTAGGAGGGATGCTGGACCAAGGAATTCAAGGACTATCTGATGCAAGGGGTGCTGCCAGAGAAGGAAGAGGATGCAGAGCGTGTGGTTCGGCAAGCCACGGCGTACTGTATCCGGGATGGCGAGTTGTACAGGAAGCGGCCAAACGATGTTTCCTTGCACTGCATCTCCAGGGACCAGGGGAAGGAGCTGCTAACTGACATACAAGGTGGTGACTGCGGGCACCACTCGTCGTCACGGACCCTCGTCGGCAAAGTATTCCGCAGTGGGTTCTACTGGCCCAGTGCACTCAATGACGCAGCTGAGCTGGTGAAGTCCCGCGAAGCCTGCCTGTGCCACGCCAAGCAAATTCATCATCCGGCTCAGGGCCTCCAAACCATTCCGCTCACATGGGGGCTGGGGGCTGGGGGCTGGACATCCTGGGCCCATTCCCTCGAGCGCCTGGGGGCTAACGTTACCTCTACATCGCCATCGACAAGTTCACCAAGTGGGCGGAAGTGGAAGCCGTCCGCACCATCCTAGCCGGCTCTGCTGTCAAGTTCATCAAGGGCCTCATGATCCGCTTCGAGGTCCCCAACCGCATCATCACATATAACGGATCGCAGTTTACTAGTAACCTCTTCAAAACCTACTGTGCTAACCTTGGAACGCAGATCTGCTACACTTCGGTGGTGCACCCCAGGAGCAATGGTCAGGCCGAATGCGCCGACGCGGAGGTCCTGAGGGGCCTCAAGACCACGACCTTCAAGAAGAAGCTCGAGGCCTGTGGCAGGGGCTGGTACGACGAGCTCCAGTCCGTGTTGTGGTCCATCCGCACCACCGCCACCAAGCCAACGGGTGAGACACCATTCTTCCTTGTCTACGGAGCTGAAGCAGTCCTCCCTCACGAGGTCAAGCATCGCTCCGCACGGGTCTTGGCGTTCGATGAAACGCAGCAGGACGCCACGCGGGGGATGGACCTCGTGCTGGGGGAGGAACGACGTCGCGAAGCCGCACTGAGGGCGGCAAGGTACCAGCAAGCGATGCGGCGATACCACTGCCGCAGCATCCGCTCCAGGACACTCGAGGTAGGCGACCTCGTCCTGAGGCGGGTCCTCTCCAGGGAAGGGCTGCAGAAGCTTTCACCCATGTGGGAGGGCCCGCTGAGGGTCGTCCATGTCTCCAGGCCTGGCGCCGCGCGCTTGGAGACGCAGGACGGGATACCTATCCAGAATGCCTGGAACATCCAGCACCTCTGAAAGTTCTACCCATGAAGCAAGGCCCAGAGCCTGTGAAGAAAGGCCCAGAGCCTGTGAAGAAGGCCCGGTGCCTGTGAAGAATCGCTGCCCGTGACACTCTCATGTAATAATGAGTGGGGCTGTACACGCCCCGGAGTCTCAGGAGTGCCGGCCTCAGGCCTTGGGGCTCCCGCCCACGCCTAGTGGCAGCACTTAGCTCCGCGCTGGTGAGAAGACTTGAAGACTAGACTAGGTGCCAGACGCGGCTTTTCATTTGCTTTCTGTAGTTGGCTCACTTTTCCTTAATCGAAGTTTGCTTTTGGTGTTCCTCGCTGATTCAATTCCCTCGCCTCTTACCGCATTTTCCGGCTTTGGTTCGCTTGTGTTCTCTCTCTCGCATACCTCGCGAGGGGGCTAGGCAGGTGCCCTCGCGAGCATTTTTCTCCCCTCTGCCTTCTCGCGAGCCACCCTCGTTCGAGCCCAAAAACTGGCGCATCTCTCCTAGTCCGTGCCCCCCGGGTATCACGATGCAAAGCGCCAACTCAAGGCTTGGTTGGACGGCAAATCTTCTAGCGCACCTCCTAACGAATTTTTGCAGTTCTTGAGCAAACACAGACCACCGGGTCAAGATGGACACGAGGAAACAAACGCCTCGTAAGGAAGAGGGCGCCCCGAATGCACCAGGTTAAGTTATCTTTGAGCAAAATAACAACACGGCACGGGAACAACACGCACAGTGCAATAACCAAGGAACCACAGTTCGATACACGCCCCTGTGGGCCCATACTGGTTTCATTTTTTGATGCAGGAAAAAGAGCAAAACAAAAGCGGCGTTGCAGCGATCCACGAAGGCAGGCCCCTAGTGACACCCCGAGCCTAGTCAGACCCTTCCTCGCGCTTCACAGAGGCGCGGCGATGAGATGACCCGCTGCCGCCCTCAAAGCGGGCGCGGCGGCGCGGCGGCCGGTCGTAGCCACCACTGCTGGAGCTGTCGCCGGAGGAAGAGCCGCCGTAGCTGGATGAGACACGGTCGCTGCCGAGGGCAGGCTCGCCCTCATCCTCGTCGCGACCGTCACAAAGGCCGAGCACCTCCTCGCCGTCGTTTGCCTCGGGGCAACACCCGGCGCGGCGACCATCTTCACCAAACACCCTCACGTAGAGGGTCGATCCACCATCGTACTTGAAGTGGAGGGTGCACCGCCTGCCCAGGCCGCACGCGCGGGCGAACGTCTGCCAATCGCGGGCCAGGGCTATGTTGCCCGCGGCGGAAGTCTCGACCGCGACCCAAGAGGCCTTACTGCAGTAACCATCCGCCTGCAACCAAAGCCCGCCTGGACCAGAGGCCGGCAGTTCGTCGAAGAAGAAGCGGGGAAGCTAGAGCCAGTTGTCGGCCGGGTTCTTCGACCAGACGACGAACTCCGGCGACACTTCCGCCAAATGGAAGCGCGGACGGGGAGGCCGCGCCACCATAGCACGCCTCCCTTTGTCAACTGGGCCACCATGGCTGGGATGACCCCTTCCGCGTGCCGCGGCGCCGCCACGACAGTGGGCCGCAGCGGGGGTCGCGACATGCTTGCGCGGACGACCGCATCCGCGCTTGGGCGCCGGGGAGCCGGGTCCCTCGCGAGGGGCCTTCCCCTTCTCGGCGGCAGAGAACTTCCTTTGTGGCGCCATTGGTGACGCTGCTAGCAACAGAGCGAGGAGGAAGAAGCAAGCGAAGAAGGAAGAGATGGGCGACGGGGGCTCCGCCCCCCTTCCCCATTTATAACGAGAGAAGGCCAACCGGCGCCTCCCACGATCACAGGTAATGATGGTCTTCCTTGCATGTCGTAGGGACTTGTCAAAGTCGTGCAGTTGCCGAGGCAGCGTGGGGAAGTGGAGAAGCCCACGTCCAATCAACCGCCACGCGTCGACCAAGGCCGCAGGCTTTTGGGGCCCGCGGCGCTCCGCACTTGACCCTTGGCTTCGCCGCGAAGCCAAGCCCGAGCGCACCTTGGGCCCGGGGGCTATTGTCGGCGTTCTGGGAATGGGGGTCCCCAGACTTGCCTGCCTGCGGCCCACGGCATGGCCATGCTAGCGGGCCTGTACGGCCCACCTTCATCGACAAAGCATTCAAGACCCTCGCGAGGGGCCAAGCCTCGCGAGGCGGACGGTGCAAGACCTCCTCGGGAGCGGCCTCACCAGGCTGCCACGTGAGGAGCGGAGATATCAAGGTGGAGCAAACCTCACGAGGTTCACGTAACGTGAGCCATGACGATCGGCACCAGGCGGGTGCCAGGCGGGCGACAGCGTGCGCAGCGTCCTTGTTTCCTCTTTGGTGCTAAGGAGGCAAGCGCAGGCGCAGAATACCGAGGCATCAGGCAAAGGTTTCCCTATCGGTGCAACAAGACCAAGACCAGCAGGACGGCAAGACAGAGGTCACCGTGGAGCCCAAGACAGCGTCACCACCAGAGCCTTTTGCAGGCGAAGACCGCTTTTGTCAGGATAGCTTGTACTAGTTGTCCCCTTTCAAATTCGCCCGCCGTTGTTGGCTCCCTTTCCGCTCAATATTTGGGGAGAGGACCAAGGCCTATATAAGTAGAGCTAGCCACCACAGAGGGGGACGGATCGAGTTCTCATCCACAAGTCCACAGCGCACAAGAACACCTCAACCTCAGGAGGTTGTTCTTCCCCTTGTACTGTTCTTCATCAGCCTAAGAGGCAATCCACCACCACACACTGGAGTAGGGTATTACACCACAACGGTGGCCCGAACCAGTATAAACCTCGTGCCTTTCCGTGTTGTGAGTTCGTCGAGTTTGTCCGCGAGATCTTAGCGAGCTAGGGCGTAGATCGGTAGGAGGGAAAGAACTTCGCACACACCCCAGAGTTTGAACCTTAAGGGTTTTGCCAGAACCCCATATCCGACAGTAACAACAGCCCATAATGCGATAAATATCAATATAAAAGCTTGATGCAAAATGGACGTATCAACTCCCCCAAGCTTAGACCTCGCTTGTCCTCGAGCGGAAGCCGAAATCGAAAAATGTGTCGACAAGTTTAGAGATAGAGGTGTCGATAAAATAAAATACGGACATGAGGGCATCATGATCATTCTTATAACAGCAACATATATGGATATTGTCATATGATTTCTTATGCTCAAGTAATAATCTATTCACAATTTCAAGTATGAATCAGTAACTTTATTGAGAACTAACAAACTATAATCTCGGTAATTGAAGCAATTGCAATTTATCATAACATCGGAAAGAGTCAATATAAGAGCTTTTCAGCAAGTCCACACAATATAAGAGCTTTTCAGCAAGTCCACATACTCAACTATCATTTAGTATTTCATAATTGCTAACACTCACGCAATACTTATGGGTATGGAGTTTTAATCGGACACAGAGAAAGATAGGGGCTTATAGTGTTGCCTCCCAACCTTTTACCTCAAGGGTAATGTCAACAATAATAATTCATGCTGACTTACATCCAATTGGATATATATATCAAGATCTTTCCAACACAATGTGCTTGCCAAAGGATAAAATATAAAAAGGAAAGGTGAAGATCACCATGACTCTTGTATAAGGTATAAGACAAAAGTAAAAGAGAGTCCCTTCGCAGAGGGAAGCAGAGGTTGTCATGTGCTTTTATGGTTGGGTGCACGAAATCTTAATGCAAAAGAAGGTCACTTTATATTGCCACTTGTGATATGGACCTTTATTATGCAGTCCGTCGCTTTTATTGCTTCCATATCACAAGATCGTATAAATTTTATTTTCTCCACACTAATAAATCATACATATTTAGAGAGCAATTTTTATTGCATGCAACATGACAACTTACTTGAAGGATCTTACTCAATCCATAGGTAGATATGGTGGACTCTCATGGCAAAACTGAGTTTAAGGATATTTGGAAGCACAAGTAGTATCTCTACTTGGTGCAAAGAATTTGGCTAGCATGAGGGAGAAAGGCAAGCTCAACATGTTGGATGATCCATGACAATATACTTTATTTCGGATATAAGAAAATATAACCCATTACGTTGTCTTCCTTGTCCAACATCAACTCTTTAGCATGTCATATTTTGATGAGCGCTCACAATCATAAAAGATGTCCAAGATAGTATATTTATATGTGAAGACCTCTCTTTCTTTATTACTTCCTATTAATTGCAACAATGACCAAAACTATGTTTGTCAACTCTCAACAACTTTTATTCATCATATTCTTTTATATGTGAAGTCATTACTCACCATAAGATCAATATGATTTCTTTATTTCTTTTTATTCTTTCTCTTTTATTTTATTCCCTCACGATCATAGCAAGATAATCAAGCCCATGACTCAACACTAATCTTTATTATATATAGCTCACGGACTCGATTACATAGAAGGATCATAAAGCAAAACTCAAAACTAAATCATACTAAAACTTTATTCTAATAGATAAAGATATTACCAAAAGGATCGAACTAAGAAAAACGGTAAAGATAGGAGTGTGATGGTGATACGATACCGGGGCACCTCCCCCAAGCTTGGCAGTTGCCAAGGGGAGTGCCCATACCCGATACTCAGTTCTCGTTTGCTGATGAAGAAGATGGTGGTGATGATGGATAGTCGCACATCGAGCGCAGGAGATCCTCCAATTTGCGGATAATGCCCTTGAGTGCGGTGATATGCTCCTTCAACAAAATATTTTCACGTGTGAGATACTTATTTTGTATGCGAGCTAACTCAATCATCTTGAAAGCTTCAATTTCCGTTGGGGTAAGAAGATTGTTATGAGGTTGGAGGATGTCTTCTTCTGCTGCCGGAGCTTGGTCCTCCATGGCCTTCTTGATCCCATCATCCTTGTTGATCTCCCCGGGTTCTTCTCTCTTCAGCTCTATCTTCATTAGCCAAGCATCGTTGCCCTCGTTGTTGGAGGGGGGGACGACATGATGCCCGGCCTTGACAACTCTGGCAGAAAACAGCTCGAAACAAAAACAGAGGATATTTGCGTGGTATGGTGGTCAAAACCTTCGGGAGATTATATAATGAATTTTTACCGACCAAAAGAAGTATCGTGCAAGAAAACAAAATCCGAAGAGCACACGAGGTGCCCACGAGGCAGGGGGCGCGCCCAGGGGGGTAGGGCGCGCCCTCCACCCTCGTGGACGCCTCGTGTCCTTCCCGGACTACTTCTTATTTTCCTATTTTCTTAAATATTCCAAAACAGAGAAAAATTGCCATTAGAACTGTTTTGGAGTTGGTTTACTTACCGTACCACGTACCTATTCCTTTTCGGAGTCTGAAACGTTCTGGAAAGTGTCCCTTATGTATTCCTCCGGGGTCACGGTTTCTATAACATTAGTTTCAACATTTATAGGGTTACCTGAGATATAATGTTTGATTCTTTGACCATTCACCACCTTTGGATTTGTTCCTTCGAAGTTGTTGATTTTTACGGCACCGAAACGATAGACCTCCTCGATAACGTAAGGACCTTCCCATTTGGAGAGAAGTTTTCCTGCAAAAAATCTTAAACGAGAGTTGAATAGCAACACATAATCACCTACATTAAACTCACGCTTTTGTATCCTTTTGTCATGCCATCTTTTAACCTTTTCTTTAAATAGTTTGGCATTCTCATAGGCCTGGGTTCTCCATTCATCAAGTGAGCTGATGTCAAATAGCCTCTTCTCACTGGCAAGTTTGAAATCATAATTGAGCTCTTTAATGGCCTAGTATGCCTTGTGTTCTAGTTCGAGAGGTAAGTGACATGCTTCTCCATAAACCATTTTATAAGGAGACATACCCATAGGATCTTTAAATGCAGTTCTACAGGCCCATAATGCATCATCAAGTTTCTTGGACCAATTCTTTCTAGATCTATTAACAGTCTTTTGCAAAATTAATGTGAGCTCTATATTACTCAATTCTACTTGACCACTAGACTGCGGGTGATATGGAGATGCGATTCTATGATTAACATCATACTTAGCAAGCATTTTACGGAAAGCACCATGAATAAAATGTGAACCACCATCAGTCATTAAATATCTAGGGACTCCAAACCTCGGAAAAATAACTTCTTTAAGCATCTTAATAGAGGTGTTGTGATCAGCACTACTAGTTGGAATAGCTTCTACCCACTTAGTAACGTAATCAACAGCGACTAAAATATGTGTAAACCCATTAGAGGAAGGAAACGGTCCCATATAATCAAAGCCCCAAACATCAAATGGTTCAATAACAAGTGAATAATTCATAGGCATTTCTTGACGTCTACTAATATTACCAATTCTTTGACATTCATCATAAGACAAGACAACCTTACGGGCATCTTTGAAGACAGTAGGCCAATAAAAACTGGACTGCAATACCTTATGTGCAGTTCTATCTCCAGCGTGGTGTCCTCCATAAGCCTCGGAGTGACACTTGCGTAGGATCTGTTCCTGTTCATGCTCAGGTATACAACGTCTAATAACACCATCTACTCCTTCTTTATAAAGGTGTGGGTCATCCCAGAAGTAATGTCTTAAATCATAGAAAAACCTTTTCTTTTGTTGGTATGTGAAACTAGGTGGTATAAATTTAGCAACAATGTAATTAGCATAATCAGCATACCATGGAGCAGTACAAGAAGCATTTATGACAGCTAATTGTTCATCAGGAAAGCTATCATCAATAGGTAGTTGGTCATCAAGAACATTCTCTAACCTAGACAAGTTGTCTGCAACGGGGTTCTCAGCTCCCTTTCTATCAATAATATGCAAATCAAATTCTTGTAGCAAGAGAACCCATCTAATAAGTCTAGGTTTAGCATCTTTCTTTTCCATAATTAAGGTATTTTATAGCAGCATGATCAGTGTGAACAATTACTTTAGAATCAACAATATAAGGTCTGAACTTATCACAAGCAAATACAACTCCTAAAAATTCTTTTTCAGTAGTAGCATAATTTCTCTTGGCATTGTCTAGAGTTTTACTAGCATATTGGATAACATTTAATTTCTTATCAACTCTTTGTCCTAGAACAACACCTACAGCATAATCACTAGCATCACACATAATTTCAAAGGGTAAATTCCAATCAGGTTGCTGAACAATAGGTGCAGAAATCAAAGCTTTCTTAAGTATTTCAAATGCTTCTACACAATCATCATCGAAGACAAAAGGAATATCTTTTTGTAAGATATTAGTCAGAGGCCTAGAGATTTTTGAGAAGTCTTTAATGAACCTCCTATAAAAACCGGCATGACCAAGGAAACTTCTTATACCTTTAATGTCCTTGGGACACGACATCTTTTCAATAGCATCAACTTTAGCTTTATCAACTTCAATACCTCTTTCAGAAATTTTATGCCCCAAGACAATACCTTCATTAACCATAAAGTGGCACTTCTCCTAATTCAAGACAAGGTTATCTTCACATCTCTGCAAAACTTGATCAAGGTTGCCCAAGCAATCATCAAAAGAAGTTCCATATACAGAGAAATCATCCATGAAAACCTCAACAATCTTTTCACAAAAATCAGAGAATATAGCCATCATGCATCTTTGAAAGGTAGCAGGTGCATTACATAAACCAAAAGGCATACGTCTATAAGCAAAGGTACCGAAAGGGCAAGTAAAAGTGGTCTTTGCTTGATCCTCTTTTGACACAGGTATTTGAGAGAAACCAGAATAACCATCTAGAAAGCAAAAATGTGTATGTTTGGATAGTCTTTCTAGCATTTGATCAATAAAAGGTAAAGGGTAATGATCCTTTTTAGTAGCTTTATTTAATTTGCGAAAATCAATTACCATTCTATAACCCGTGACAATTCTTTGTGGTATCAATTCATCTTTATCATTAGGAACAACAGTAATACCTCCCTTCCTAGGGACACAATGGACAGGACTTACCCACTGACTATCAGCCACGGGATAAATTATACCTGCCTCCAAAAGCTTTAGTATTTCTTTTCTTACCACTTATTTCATCTTTTTAGTATTTCTTTTCTTACCACTTCTTTCATCTTAGGATTTATACCTCTTAGGATTTAACCATAAACTGGTTTAGCGTCTTTCTCCAATTTTATTTTGTGTTGGCGTAGAGTGGGACTAATGCCCTTAAGATCATCAAGAGTATATCCAATAGCAGCACGATGCTTCTTCAGAGTTTTCAATAATTTCTTTTCTTCATGCTCTGAAAGGTTAGCACTAATAATAACCGGATATATCTTCTTTTCATCAAGATAAGCATATTTAAGAGTATCAGGTAATGGTTTAAGCGCAAACACGGGATCACCCTTGGGTGGAGGAGGATCCCCTAGGATTTCAACAGGCAGGTTGTGTTTCAAAATAGGTCCCTGTTTAAAGAATACTTCATCTATTTCCCTTCTTTCATTCATAAACATATCATTTTCATGGTGTAGCAAATATTGTTCTAAAGGATCATTAGGAGGCACGGCAATAGAAGCAAGACCAATAATTTCATCTTTACTAGGCAATTCCTCGTCACGGGGTTGTCTACGAAACTTAGCAAAATTAAACTCATGAGACATATCCCCCAAACCAATAGTAACAACATCCTTTTCGCAGTCTATCCTAGCATTAATAGTGTTCAAGAAGGGTCTACCAAATATGATGGGACAAAAGCTATCTTGTGGGGAACCAAGAACAAGAAAATCAGTAGGATATTTAACTTTCCCACACAAGACTTCAACATCTCTAACAATCCCAACTGGTGAAATAGTGTCTCTATTGGCAAGCTTAATTGTGACATCAATTTCCTCTATCTCAGCAGGTGCAATATCATGCACAATTTCTTTGTATAAGGAATGAGGTATTGCACTTGCACTAGAACCAATATCACATAAGCCATGATAGCAATGATCTCCTATTTTAATAGAAATAACAGGCATGCCTACAACAGGTCTATGTTTATTTTTAGTATCAGGTCTAGCAATTCTAGCAGCTTCATTACAGAAGTAAATAACATGCCCATCAATATTATCGGCCAAGAGATCTTTAACCATAGCAATACTAGGTTCAACTTTAATTTGCTCATGGGGTTTGGGTGTCCTAATGTTACTTTTGTTGACCACAGTTGAAGCTTTAGCATGATCCTTTATTCTAACAGGGAAAGGTGGTTTCTCAATATAAGTGGTAGGAACAATAGGATCAACATTATAAGTGATAGTCTTTTCTTCAACTTTAATAGGTGCAACTACTTTTAGTTCAACGGGAGGATTATATTTAAACCACTTCTCCTTAGGGAGATCAACATGAGTAGCAAAGGATTCACAGAAAGAAGCTACTATCTCAGAGTCAAGTCCATATTTAGTGCTAAATTCACGGAAAACATCGGTATCCATAAAAGATTTAACACAATCAAACTTAGGTGTTATACCTGACTCCTTACCTTCGTCGAGGTCCCAATCTTCAGAGTTGCGTTTAATTCTTTCCAATAAATCCCATTTGAATTCAATAGTCTTCATCATAAAAGAGCCAATACAAGAAGTATCGAGCATGGAGCAATTATTGAGAGAAAGCCGAGCATAAAATTTTTGAATAATAATTTCTCTTGAGAGATCATGATTGGGGCATGAATATAACATTGACTTAAGCCTCCCCCAAGCTTGAGCGATGCTTTCTCCTTCGCGAGGCCAAAAATTATACATATAATTACGATCACGATGAACAAGGTGCATAGGATAAAACTTCTGATGAGATTCCAATTTCAATCGGTTGTAGTTCCATGATCCCATATCATCACATAGCCTAAACCATGTCAATGCCTTTCCCTTCAAAGATAAAGGGAATACCTTCTTCTTGATAACATCCTCGGGCATACCTGCAAGCTTAAATAATCAACAAACTTCATCCACATAGATTAGGTGCAAATCGAGATGTAATGTTCCATTTCCTGTGAAGGGATTAGCTAGCAGTTTCTCTATCATACCCGAAGGAATTTCAAAGTAAACATTTTCAGTAGGTTCAGTAGGTTGAGGAGCAACTCTTTGATCTACTGGTCGGGGTGAAGATACCCCGAACAAGCCCCTCAAAGGATTACTTTCCATAGTGACAAGTGACAGTAAATTTCAGCACACTATATAAAATTTTCCTTACCAAATTCCACCTACCAAAGGCACTTCACTCCCTGGCAACGGCGCCAGAAACGAGTCTTGATGACCCAAAAGTATAGCGGATCTATCATAGTCCTTTCGATAAGTAAGAGTGTCGAACCCAACGAGGAGCAGAAGGAAATGATAAGCGGTTTTCAGTAAGGTATTCTCTGCAGGCACTGAAATTATCGGTAACAGATAGTTTTGTGATAAGATAATTTGTAATGGGTAACAAGTAATAAAAGTAAATAAGGTGCAGCAAGATGGCCCAATCCTTTTTGTAGCAAAGTACAAGACTGGACAAACTCTTATATAGAGAAAAGCGCTCCCGGGGACACATGGGAATTATCATCAAGCTAGTTTTCATCACGCTCATATGATTCGCGTTCGTTACTTTGATAATTTGGTATGTGGGTGGACCGGTGCTGCCCTTTCTTGGACAAGCATCCCACTTATGATTAACCCCTATTGCAAGCATCTGCAACTACAAAAGAAGTATTAAGGTAAACCTAACCATAGCATGAAACATATGGATCCAAATCAGCCCCTTACGAAGCAACGCATAAACTAGGGTTTAAGCTTCTGTCACTCTAGCAACCCATCATCTACTTATTACTTCCCAATGCCTTCCTCTAGGCCCAAATAATGGTGAAGTGTCATGTAGTCGACGTTCACATAACACCACTAGAGGAGAGACAACATACATCTCATCAAAATATCGAACGAATACCAAATTCACATGACTACTTATAGCAAGACTTCTCCCATGTCCTCAGGAACAAACGTAACTACTCACAAATCATATTCATGTTCATAATCATAGGGGTATTAATATGCATTAAGGATCTGAACATATGATCTTCCACCAAATAAACCAACTAGCATCAACTACAAGGAGTAATCAACACTACTAGCAACCCACAGGTACCAATCTGAGGCTTTGGGACAAAGATTGGATACAAGAGATGAACTAGGGTTTTAGAGGAGATGGTGCTGGTGAAGATGTTGATGGAGATTGACCCCCTCCCGATGAGAGGATCGTTGGTGATGACGATGGCGATGATTTCCCCCTGCCGGAGGGAAGTTTCCCCGGCAGAACAGCTCTGCCGGAGCCCTAGATTGGTTCCGCCAAGGTTCCACCTCGTGGCGGCGGAGTTTCTTCCCGAAAGCTTGCTTATGATTTTTTCCAGGGTAAAAGACTTCATATAGCAGAAGATGGGCACTTGAGGCCTGCCAGGGGGCCCACGATGCAGGGGGCACGCCCAGGATGGTAGGGCGCGCCCCCCACCCTCATGGATGGTGGGTGGCGCCCCTCTGGTACTTTCTTCGCACAGTATTTTTTATTAATTCAAAAAATAACTTCCGTGAAGTTTCAGGAATTTTGGAGCTGTGTAGAATAGGTCTCTAATATTTGCTCCTTTTCCAGCCTAGAATTCCAGCTGCTGGCATTCTCCCTCTTCATGTAAACCTTGTAAAATAAGAGAGAAAAGGCATAAGTATTGTGACATAACGTGTAACTGTCGGCGTTCTGGGAACGGGGGTCCCCAGACTTGTCTGCCTGCGGCCCACGGCGTGGCCATGCTAGCGGGCCTGTACGGCCCACCTTCATCGACAAAGCATTCAAGACCCTCGCGAGGCGGACGGCGCAAGACCTCCTCGGGGGCGGCCTCACCAGGCTGCCATGCGAGGAGCGGAGATATCAAGGTGGAGCAAACCTCATGAGGTTCACGTGATGTGAGCCATGACGATCGGCACCAGGCAGGTGCCAGGTGGGCGCCAGCGCGCGCAGCGTCCTTCTTTCCTCTTTGGTGCTAAGGAGGCAGGCGCAGGCGCGGAGTACCGAGGCATCAGGTAAAGGTTTCCATATCGGTGCAACAAGACCAAGACCAGGAGGACGGCAAGACGGAGGTCACCGTGGAGCCCAAGACGGCGTCACCACCAGAGCCTTTTGCAGGTGAACACCGCTTTTGTCAGGATAGCTTGTACTAGCTGCCCCCTTTCAAATTCGCCCCACCGTTGTTGGCTCCCTTCCCGCTCAATATTTGGGGAGAGGACCAGGACCTATATAAGTAGAGCTAGCCACCACAGAGGGGGACGGATCGAGCTCTCATCCACAAGTCCACAGAGCACAAGAACACCTCAACCTCAGGAGGCTGTTCTTCCCCTTGTACTGTTCTTCATCAGCCCAAGAGGCAATCCACCACCACACACTGGAGTAGGGTATTACACCACAACGGTGGCCCGAACCAGTATAAATCACGTGCCTTTCCGTGTTGTGAGTTCGTTGAGTTCATCCGCGAGATCTTAGCGAGCTAGGGCGTAGATCGGTAGGAGGGAAAGAACTTTGTGCGCACCCTAGAGTTCGAACCTTAAGGGTTTTGCTGGAACCCCATATCCGACATTTGGCGCGCTAGGTAGGGGTGCGTCGTAGCTTCTCTCCGCCGGCCTACGCCCCGCGCCGCAGCACTTCGCCCCCATGGTGGGTGCCCCGCCATCCGCTCTTGCGGCCGGTGTTGACGACGGGGCCAGGGGGCTCCGAGCCCTGGCCCTCGCCCTGCGACGGGTGCGATGGCCGCCCAAGTTCAGGCCAGAGATGCTGCTGCGCTACGACGGCGTGGCGGACCTGCCGCCGTTCCTACTAGCATATGAGGAGGCCGTCCTCAAGGCCGGGGCGACGACAAGGTCATGGCCAACTGGTTCCCCATGGCCCTCGCCGGCGAGCCACGTGCCTTGCTGCTCAACCTCCCTGAATCCACGGTGGCGTCCTGGGGGGAACTCCGTGACCTCTTCACTGCTCGCTACGCGGTGCCGGCGCACCACGCAGTCGGAGCCCTGCTGGGCGGCTCTCAAGCACCGCCTTCAGATTGCCACATCAAGCCGTTCCTTCATCAGATTGGGGCCGCTTCCAAGCGCCCGGGGGCTCCACCAGGTTGGGCTGTGGTAGAGGCCGACCTCACCTTCAGCTCAGAAGACCATCCCGACTCCACCGTCGGCTCGGGCATGCTCCCAATGCTTTGCACGCCCACCATATGCAACGTGGCTGTTACCAAGACCCTCATCGATGGCGGCGCCGACCTCAACTTGCTCTCCGTGGAGGCCTTCAGCCTTCTTCACGTGCCGCTCGAGCGGCTCAGTCTCAGCAAGCCCTTCTCAGGAGTTGGTGGCGGCGCCGCCCACTCTCTGGGACAGATCCATTTCCCAGTCACCTTCGGCATGCGCGACAACTACCGCACCGAGCTGGTCGACTTCGACATCGCCCGCATCGGCCTCCCGTACAACGCCATCCTCGGGTACCCAGCTCTCGCCCAGTTCATGGCGGCGACTCACCCGGCCTACAACCTCATGAAGATTGTACGGGATGGGCGACTGGGTTCCGCCTCGTGGCGGTGGAGTTTCTTCCCGAAAGCTTGCTTATGATTTTTTTTCCAGGGTAAAAGACTTCATATAGCAGAAGATGGGAACCGAAGGCCTGCCAGGGGGCCCACGAGGCAGGGGGCGTGCCCAGGGGGTAGGGCGCGCCCCCCACCCTCGTGGATGGTGGGTGGCCCCCCTCTGGTACTTTCTCCGCTCAGTAATTTTTTATTAATTCCAAAAATAACTTCCGTGGAGTTTCAGGACTTTTGGAGCTGTGCAGAATAGGTCTCTAATATTTGCTCCTTTTCCAGCCCAGAATTCCAGCTGCCGGCATTCTCATTCTTCATGTAAACCTTGTAAAATAAGAGAGAAAAGGCATAAGTACTGTGACATAATGTGTAACAACAGCCCATAATGCGATAAATATCAATATAAAAGCATGATGCAATATGGACGTATCACTCGTCAAGAGGGGCTCGGCTCTCCTCCGCCCAAGAGGGGGGCGTGGTCGCCCTCGCAAGCACGCCGTGACCCCCGCTGTGGTTCCTCGTGGGCGAGGACGAATCTCTTCGGGGTCCGGTGCTGCTCCGGGCGGCCGAGGCGGCGTTTGTCCGCCTGGTGGGGGCCGCCTGAGGCGTGGCGGTATCGTCAGCGAGGAGAGGCGAGCCATGGTCTCCCTGGCCACGCTTCCACTCGGCGGAGGTGCTGCCGGAGTTCGTTGTGTGGTCAGAGAACCCGACCGGTACCTGGCTCCAGCTTCCGCGCTCCTTTGCCGGCGAGCTGGCGACCGCGGGTCCCGGCAGGCTCTAGCTGCAGGCGGACGGCTGCTGCAGCAAGGCCTCGTGGGTCGCGGTGGAGATCTCCGTCGCGGGCAATGTAGCCCTGGCCTGCGGTTGGCAGATGTTAGCCCGCGCACATGGTCTGGGCAGGCGGTGCACTCTTGAGGGAGTCCTGGACTAAGGGGTCCTCGGGCGTCCGGCCTGTTATCCATGGGCCGGACTGATGGGCTGTGAAGACATGAAGGCCGAAGACTGTACCGATGTCCGGATTGGACTCTCCTTGGCGTGGAAGGCAAGCTTGGTGACCGATTATGAAGATTCCTTCTTATGTAACCCTAGATTCCCCCCCGGTGTTTATATAAACCGGAGGGGTTAGTCCGGAAAGGATATATTAATTACCATAGTCATATAGGCTAGGCTTGTAGGGTTTAGCCATTACGATCTCGTGGTAGATCAACTCTTGTAATACTCATATTCATCAAGATCAATCAAGCAGGAAGTAGGGTATTACCTCCATAGAGAGGGCCCGAACCTGGGTAAAACATCGTGTCCCCCGTCTCCTGTTACCATCGATCCTAGACACACAGTTCGGGACTCCCTACCCGAGATCCGCCGGTTTTGACACCGACATTGGTGCTTTCATTGAGAGTTCCACTGTGCCGTTGACGAAAGGTTCGATGGCCCCTTCAATCGTCTATAGTAACGCTGTCCAAGGAGGAACTTTCCTCCCCGGACAGATTCTCGTGTTCGGCGGCTTCGTACTGCGGGCCAACTCGCTTGGCCATCTGGAGCAGGTCGATAGCTACACCCCTGGCTGTCAGGTCAGATTTGGAAGCTTGAACTACATCGCGGGCATCCGTGGAGACTTGATCTTCAACGGATTTGAGACCGCAGCGATCACTCCCCTTCGCCCCGATGAACATGAATTAAATCTGTCACCGGATCACGTCCAGGAGATGGTTCCTGTTGGTGCAACGGCCTTAGAACCAAAGTAGATTGTGCCATCCGAGGCCACAGAGTCCGCGGCGTTGGAGCTGCACGCGGACTCGACACCCCGCAATATTTTCGTCCATGGAACTCCGGACTCGTCTCCATCTATAAGTTCCGGACCAGGTGCGCCTGCGGACACCGAGCTGGATCGGCTATCGATTTTCGAATTTAGCGCCGCACACATCTTCCAGCACTCATCTTTGGGCGATGTGCTGGACTCTTTAAAGATTTGTCCTTGGAGAAGGACTCACCGCCAAACTATGTCCGGTTCGATCTAGGGGCTGACGACGGAGAATTTTGCTTCCCACCCGCCACCCACTTCATAGCTACCGTCGAGGACTTAACCAACGAGCTCGATTATGGCTCCGAAGACATCGACAGTATGGCGACGACACCGACAAGGAGCAAGGCCAAGACCCGCCATTCACTGGGCGTTGGACGGCCACCTCTTCGTACGACATGTACATGGTTGACGCACCTAAAGGATCTGACGGCGATGACAAAGAAGAGCCAGATGCGAATAAACCCTCTGAGACGCAATCCAGGCGCCGGCGCCCTAAACGCCGCTCTAAGTCACATCGCTCAAAAGACAGAAACACCAGCGCCGGAGAAAATAGTAGTCCTGACGACGCCGAAAACAATGAAGACCCTGTTGGAGCAACATCCGAACAAGAGGAACAAGACAACGAGCAAGTTAACCCTGATAAACAGGCCAGGCCCAGTGACCTGGAGGACGATAGTTACCGTCCACCCTCCGAGGATGATGAGAGCCTCGGCAATGAGGACTTCATCGTGCCTGAGGCAACCCTCGAGCAGGAGTGCTTTAAGCGCCAGCTCATAACTACAGCAAGAAGCCTAAAGAAAAAGCAGCAGCAGCTCCAAGCCGATCAAGACCTACTCATCGATAGATGGACCGATGTCCTGACAGCCGAAAAATATGGCCTCAAGCGCCCAACGAAGAGTTACCCAAAGCGTAGACTGCTACCTCAGTTCGACGAGGAGGCACTAGATCCCTCGCGTAATGCGGAACGACCACCACGAGGTCGGGACAGTGCGGCGGACCGACCACCCCGCGGTCGGGATAAAACGACAACTCAGGCCGAACAACAGCCCGCCCCACCACCTCGTAAACACAGGGACAGACCAGCTCGGGACCATACATACGACCTTCGGCAGGAATTGGACAGCAGAGTAGGACACACCAGATCGATCTACGGATTGCGAGAACGCTTCCCTACTCGGGACGACGGCTACCTATTCGGACGCGACAAACCTAGTCACACCCGGGCCGATAACCGCAGACGGACTTCATCGGAGGTGCGCCGTGACACGGCCCGCTATAGAGGCACCGCACACCCCCTCTACTTCAGAGATTAGGTGTTGGACCACGAATTCCCCGAGGGGTTCAAGCCCGTCAATATCGAATCATACGACGGAACAACCGATCCCGCAGTGTGGATCGAAGATTTTATTCTCCACATCCACATGGCCAGAGGAGATGATCTCCACGCCATCAAATACCTCCCACTAAAATTAAAAGGGCCGGCTAGACACTGGCTAAATAGTCTGCCTGAAAATTCCATCGGCAGCTGGGAGGACTTGGAAGAGGCTTTCCTTGATAACTTCCAAGGAACTTATGTCCGGCCACCAGACGCCGATGACTTAAGCAACATAGTTCAACAACCTGGAGAATCAGCCAGAAAATTCTGGACTAGGTTCCTAACCAAAAAGAACCAGATCGTTGACTGTCCGAATGCCAAAGCCCTAGTGGCCTTCAAACACAGCATCTGTGATGAATGGCTAGCGCGCCACCTCGGCCAAGAAAAACCGAAGTCTATGGCAGCCCTTACGGCACTCATGACCCATTTTTATGCGGGTGAGGACAGCTGGCTGGCTCGAAGTAAAAATACAACCAGCGAGGTAGGCCCCACTGAGGCCAAGAACAGCACCGGCAAGCTCCGGCGCAATAGACACAAACGCCGAAGCAATGGCGACAACACCGATGATACCACAGTTAACGCCGGATTCAGCGGCTCCAAGTCTGGCCAACGGAAGAAGCCCTACAAAAGAAACAATGAAGGACCTTCCAGCCTGGACCGCATACTCGACCGTCCGTGCCAGATACACGACACCCCAAACAAACAAGCCAATCATACCAACAGGGATTGTTGAGTTTTCAAACAGGCTGGCAAGTTAAATGCCGAAAACAAGGAAAAGGGATCACAAAGTGAGGACGAGGATGGAGAGCCCCGGCAGCCGAACACCGTGGGGGAGAAGAAATTTCCCCCTCAAGTCAAAACGGTGAACATGATATACACTACACACATCCCCAAAAGGGAGCGTAAGCGAGCACTTAGGGACGTCTACGCGGTAGAGCCAGTCGCCCCAAAATTCAATCAGTGGTCATCATTCCCGATCACCTTCGATCGTCGAGGTCACCCAACTAGTATCCGGCATGGCGGTTCAGCCGCACTGGTCCTCGACCCAATCATCGACGGATTTCACCTAACACGAGTCTAATGGACGGTGGTAGCAGCCTCAACCTGCTCTATCAGGATACAGTGCGGAAGATGGGCATTGATCCCTCACGAATCAAACCCACAAAGACTACCTTTAAAGGAGTCATACCAGGCGTTGAGGCCCGCTGCACGGGCTCAATCACGCAGGAGGTGGTCTTCGGTTGTCCGGACAACTTCCGAAGCAAAGAGTTAATCTTCAATATCGTCCCCTTCCGCAGCGGCTACCATGCACTGCTCGGACGAACCGTGTTTGCTAGATTCAACGCGGTGCCACACTATGCTTACCTCAAGCTCAAGATGCCCGGTACACGCGGCGTCATAACAGTCAACGGAAACACAGAACGCTCCCTCCGGACAGAGGAGCACACCGCCGCCCTAGCAGCAGAGGTACAAAGCGGCCTTCTCAAGCAGCACCATAGTCTGGCTGCCGAGCCCCTGGCCATCATTAAGAGGGTCCGGACTACACTGCAACAGGATAGCCCGGCTCGTCAAGAGCTCGATTAGCAATTCGGCCTCCGTCCCAATACCGATGAGGTAGTGGCATTCATACCACGCGTGCATAATTACGCACTCAAAATTCCATGGGCATCGACGGAGGCACAAGCTAGCCCGAGATCTATAGTTCGGTTAAACCGATCCCGGAAACACATATAACTTTACTATTTTCCTTTTCTCTTGTTTCAGGTTTCTCTTAAGCGGGCCTCCTTCCACGGCCTGATTAACGGTCCTATCAAAGGATTAGCACACCGGATTGACACGGAGCACAGGCGTACATGGGAAGCCCTAGAGGCTAACCGTTTTCGAGACCCACGCGCAGCTCGCCTTTGGTCGTGGCATGTCAGATAGCCGGTTGCTCATTGCATTATTTTGTACCAATGTGCTTGGACGCATTAACCCAACTATAAAGGAAACAGTTCATGATCCAAGTTCAAGGGCCCCAGATCCTATCTCTGTTCTCCATCTGTTTTCCTTTAAATTACTTATTTCCTAGCAACCGTACACTCTGGTACGTTCCATATTTGCCAGGGGCTCTCCATCGCCCCACGATATGGCAACAAAGCCCGAACAATCCTTAAAGATAAGTTCGGCACCCCGAATTTAGCATTATATGCATTGGCTCCGAATCATGTCTTTGGTCAATAGTTGGGTTGCCCGGCTCCTGTGCTTGCTACCCTACGTTCCGCTAAATCGGCTAGGGTAGTAAAGGGAGAACTACTGCGATTGTGCCCTGGCCTTGACCAGATGAGCGCCTCAGTAGAGAAAGCCGAAAACTGACTGTCATGATACGGCGAGAGCCGGTCAGCTCCGAGGGTTACAAATCGTTGGAGATTTTTTCCGCATTATGCGAAAGATCGGCACTTCCTGATCAGATGCTGACAGCACTTTGGTTTGAACCAGGGGCTGCGCCCACGCTTTATTATAAAACTCCTATGGCTAAGTGAGGGCGTTTAAGCCATATAGTCTGATTGCCTTGTTCGTTGCGCTAAACAACTCCTTCAAGGACCATACAATTGGATCAAGATTGTTTAGATTCCATCCCGAACACCTCCATACTACCTACGTGAGGGCAGAAGCCGACGACTGGCCAACCCTCAGATCACATACAACACGGCCGCACAGGAGGAAACAATTAAAAGCATAACAAAATTACATTACAAAATAGGCTTTGTTTTCATAATACAAGGCAAAGGCAACAGGAATACATTTATTCAAATACAATGTCCTGCGAACATTGTGCTGCCGCAAGGCGAGACCCCTCCAGGACATCCGCAAAATACCGTTCGGGTGTGCGGTGCTCCTTGCCCTCCGGTGGCCCTCTGGTCACCTCGACGGCGTCCATCTTCGCCCACCACATCTTGCAACGGGGGAAGGCCATGCGCGCACCTTCAATGCAGGCCGAGCGCTTGACAACGTCCAGCCGAGGACAGGCGTTCACCATCCGCCTCACGAGTTTGAACTAGCTGCCTGGCATAGCTTCGGCTGGCCATAGCCGGATTATCAAATCCTTAATGGCTAGTTCGGCCACCCTATGCAGCTCGACCAGCTGTTTTAGCTGATCGGTGAAGGACACGGGATGCTTTGGCGCCGCATACTGCGACCAGAATAGCTTCTCCGTAGAACCCCCTCCTTCTGCTCGATAGAACTCCTGGCGTCTGATACACTACGTGGCAAATCTGCAAAAGCCCCTGGGGAACTCCGAACCCGGGTTAGTAAAAGGTACTGCTTCTCCGCATACTTGCTTTGCATCTTAAATGCCTTACCCGCCATGATCTTCTTGGCCTCCTGGATCTCCCGGAGGGCGGCCTGGGCCTCATTCCGTGCGGTTTCCGCGCTCTGACGAGCCTTGGCGAGTTCGGCCCCTTGAGCCGACGCATCATGCTCCAAGGCCTCACATTTTTTCACCGCATCCTGGAGCTCCTGCTGGACTTCTTTGACCCGGGCCTTGACCTTCTTACAGGCGGCTTGCTGCTGGACAGCCTTCTCCTCAGCCTTGCCCAGGGCCTTCCTCAGGGCCTCGACCTCGGTCGCGGCTCCTGCACATATTATGACACCGCGGTCAATATACAGTGCTTATTCTTTCCGAACACATAGCAAGTCGTCATTCACCTTGCTTCTCCTGGAGCCGAATTTTAACCTCGCCAAGCTCGTTCTTGGTCCGCTCCAGCCTCTGCTTCAGTTCAGAGACTTCGGCAGCATGCGAGGTTGCAGCCAACAGTGACACCTGCTTATTGATACATATTAAGTTAGTCTCCTATAACAAAGGATTGATCCTCTGTCCGGTTCTTCTCGCCGGACACCGGACAGTGTCTCAGGGGCTACTATCTATATGGGGTTTTTCTCTTTCTTACCTCGAAACCTGTCAACAGGTTGCTGCAGGCTTCATTCAATCCACTCTTGGCAGACTGAACCTTCTCGATCACCGCACCCATAAGGACACGATGCTCGTCCACGATGGAGGCGCCTCGTAGCGCCTCCATGAGGTTATCCGGCGCCCCTGGATGGACAGGGGCCACCGGTGGAAGCGGCACACCCCCTCCTTCAAAGGGGGCTGCTCGCCTGACTCCGGAGCCATATGAGTCTCCGGAATCGTATTCTGCTGAGGGCCGTACTGGATGCGGCCCTCTTCGCCATTCTCCATGGGGATCGGCTCCCCCATGTGTCCGGCAGTGGAGGTCTCGCCTCGTGGCGCCTCCCGGACAGCGTCCTGGGCTCCTCCCCGGTTCGGAGTGATCCTCCGGGACAACAGTTCGGTGTCATCCTGGCCCTGGGGGAATAAGCAGGCGGTGGCCACATGCTCGCCATCTCCGACGGAGCCAATGAACCTCCAGATGAGGATCGCTGGATAAGGTCGCGGGCCGGACTGCAATAGTACAGTTAACTATGTCAAAATAATGAAGAGAAAGGGTTGGATGTGCGCATGAGCGAGCCATGTCACTTACGATGCGGCCTGGGGCTTAGTGCGGGGCGTCGTTCCGGACTGCTGTCAACGTCCCACGCGGTATTGACCGCTGGGACGCCCTTCCCCTTCTTGGATGTTTCCGTCTCCAGATGCGCCGAAGCCGCCCTCTTCTTCCTCCTCTCCTCAGGGGGAGGGTTGTTTTCCTCTTCCTCCTCCTCTTCCTCGTCATTGTCCTCAGGGACAGAGGAATGAGCTTCGTCGTCTTCGGATGTCACGTCCGAAGTGCCCTTGCGACGGGGGCCACTCTTGGGCCCCTTGGCCTTCTCCTCTGGCGCCTTATATGGCGCCGGCACGAGCATCTTCGCTAGACGCGGGATGACTGGTTCTTCAGGCAGCGGAGCCGGACACTGGATCTGCTTCGCCCTCTCCATCCAGTCCTGAAAAAAGCAACAATAAAAGCTCAGGCATCATCCATGAAACAAACAAGTGGAGAATGCATTGAAAATGACATACCTCGCTAGCGAGGTGTTTAGCGTCATGCCCGCGATTTGAATCTGCGGCCGGCGGTTTCTCGTTGCCCTTAAAAAGCAACTTCCATGCACCTTCGTGATTAGTCTTGAAGAGCCTCACCAGGGTCTGGTGCTTCTTCGGATTGAACTCCCACAGAGGGCGGCTTTGGCGCTCGCACGGAAGGATCCGGCGAACTAGCATCACCTGGATCACGTCAACGAGCTTGACGTTCTTAGTTACCATGCTTTGAACGCGTGTCTGCAGTGCTATCAGCTCGTCAGGTGAACACCAGTCCGGACTCTTCTCGGCCCAGGAGGTGAGTCGCATAGGAGCGTCGGAGCGGAGTTCGGCAGCTGCGGCCCAGGTGGTGCCGCGAGGTTCTGTGATGTAGAACCACTGGTTCTGCCACTCCTTTACCGTGTCCACAAAAGTACCTTTGGGCCAGGAGACGTTGGACAGCTTGCTCACCATGGCTGCTCCGCACTCCGCGTGCTGGCCATCCACCACCTTCGGCTTCACGTTGAAGACTTTGAGCCACAACCCGAAGTGGGGTTGGATGCGGAGGAAGGCCTCACACACGACGATAAACGCCGAGATGTTGAGGAAGGAATTCGGGGACAGATCATGGAAATCTATCCCGTAATAATACATCAGCCCGCGGACGAAAGGGTGGTGTGGAAACCCTAGCCAGCGGAAGAAATGGGGGATGAACACTACCCTCTCGGTGGGTTTTGGCGTGGGGACGACTTGTCCCTCGGTCAGTAGGCGGTGAGTGATCTCCTTCGCCAAATATCCGGCCGCCCGAAGCTCAGTAATGTCCTCCTCCTTGACGGAGGAGACCATCCACTTGCTCTGACCTCCGGATCTGGACATGGTCGCTTGAGTGGAAAGGAGATGAGAACTTGGGCGTTGGAGCTCGAGATTGGAAAGGTGGAGACAGAGAGAGGGCGTGAGAGAGGAAGAGGGAATCCTTATCCCCTTATAAAGGCAGCGAATATTAAACGCCTCCTCACTCGCCTTAAGATTCGCCTATTCCCAAGGGCTGTATAAACGGCACAGTTGGGTTACCCATGCCCGCATTGATGATAATCCCGCGATAAGGGGACACGATCTCTGCTTTGACAAGACGTGCCAATGGCAACCGTGTCTCGGGACGTGGGGCGTCGAACATGAAAGCGGTTTGGAATTATGGCTGGTTAGATGTAATGTCGTGCTGCAAAAAGTTGTCAGCGGATAGAACTCGTGTAAAAATATATTCTCTCTGCGGTTGTGTATGGTGTGTGTGACAGGTCCGGATTCAATCATCGCATCCGAAGACCATCTTGGAGTTCGGAAGGCGGAACCCGCCTTGCAATGCCGAAGACAATCTGCGCGCCGGACTCCTCGTCATTGAAGCCGGGTTCAGGGGCTACTGAGGGAGTCATGGACTAAGGGGTCCTCAGGCGTCCGGCCTGTTATCCATGGGTCGGACTGATGGGCTGTGAAGACATGAAGGTCGAAGACTGTACCCGTGTCCGGATTGGACTCTCCTTGGCGACCGATTATGAAGATTCCTTCTTATGTAACCGACTCTATGTAACCCTAGATTCCGCCCCGGTGTCTATATAAACCAGAGGGGTTAGTCCGGAAAGGATATATTCATTACCATAGTCATACAGGCTAGGCTTCTAGGGTTTAGCCATTACGATCTCGTGGTAGATCAACTCTTGTAATACTCATATTCATCAAGATCAATCAAGCAGGAAGTAGGGTATTACCTCCATAGAGAGGGCCCGAACCTGGGTAAAACATCGTGTCCCCCGTCTCCTATTACCATCGATCCTAGATGCACAGTTCCGGACCCCCTACCCAAGATCCGCCGGTTTTGACACCGACAACCCTCCACTTCAAGTACGACAGTGCCACAACCCTCTTTGTGAGGGTGTTCGGGGAAGATGGTCGTCGCGCTGGGTGCTGCCCTGAAGACAGCGATGGTGACAAAGTGCTCGGCCTTGGCGACGGCCACGACGTGGATGAGGGCGAGCTCGCCCTCGGTGATGGCTGCGGCTCGTCCGGCAGCGGCAGCTCCTCCTCCGGCGAAAGCTCGAGCAGTAGCGGCTACGACCAACCGCCCCGTCGCCGGGCTCGCTTCGAGGACAGTGGCGGGTCATCCCGTCGTCACGCCCCAGTGAAGTGCGAGGAGGGCTCCGGATGAGTTTGGGGCAGTGCTGGGAGCTGATTCCCGCGAGTAGCCGCGGGCGTAGGAGCCGCTTTTGCCTATTTTTTTCTTTCTTTTCTCTCTGCATCACAAGAAACAAGTATGGGGCCCCGTGGGGGCGTATGATGAACCGTAACGCCTTTTTCTGCCTTATGCTATGTTTATCACTTCCGGGTCGTGTTGTGGTATCGGTGTTTCGCATAGGCATATAAGGATAACTTAGCTCGATACGTCTGGAGCAGTTCCCACCTAGTGAGGACGCACACCTCCCAACACCTGATGAAGCTTCTCTGCTGCGGACTTGGGAGGCGTCGAGGTACTGCAAAAATTCATTAAGAAACCCTTATTCCTCCTTGCTCAGGGCCCCAGGCGTGGCCTTTCATAGCCTAGCGCACCATGTCGTGGTACCCGTGGGGCACAAACTTGAAAAGGGGTGCACCGATTGCGAGCTCGAACGAGGGTGCCTCGTGGAGACCAGGGGGCGCTTACGCGCGCACTTGTCCAGCCCCCTCGCGAGGCGTGCGAGGGAGAGCGTCGTGCAAAACAGAGAACCGAGGGAAGAAACAGAGTGAAAAGGGAATCGAACCAAGCCAACGAGAAACACCAGAATTCAAATTTTCCATTAAAGAGAGGCAAGCGAACTACGGAAAGCAAATGAATAGCCGCGTCCGGCACCTAGTCTAGTCTTCTCACCAGCGCGGAGCTAAGTGTTGCCACTAGGACGTCGGAGGGAGCCCCCGAGGCCCGAGGGCGGCACTCCGGAGACTCCGGGGCGTGTACAGCCCCACTCATTATTAGATGAGAGTGTCACGGGCGGAGACCTTAATATTCACTGCGCCTTGCTTCATGGGTAGTACTTCCAGAGGTGCTGGATGTTCCAGGCGTTCAGGATGGGGATCCCGTCTTGCGTGTCCAAGCGCACGGCGCCAGGCCTGGAGACGTGGGCAATCCTAAACGGGCCCTCCCACATGGGTGAGAGCTTATGCAGCCCTTCCCTGGAGAGCACCCGCCTTAGGACGAGATCGCCCACCTCGAGCGTCCTGGAGCGGATGTTGCAGCAGTGATACCGTCGCAGCGCCTGTTGGTACCTTGCCGCCCAGAGCGAGGCTTGGCGGTGGCGTTCCTCCCCAAACACGAGGTCCATCCCCCGCATGGCGTCCTGACGTGCCTCGTCAAACGCCAGGACCCACGCGGAGCGATGCTTGACCTCATGAGGGAGGACCGCCTCGGCTCCGTAGACGAGGAAGAACGGAGTCTCGCCCGTTGGCTTGGTGGCGGTGGTGCGGATGGGCCACAGCAAGGACTAGAGCTCGTCGTGCTAGCCCCTACCGCAAGCCTCGAGCCTCTTCTTGAAATCCTGGTCTTGAGGCCCCTCAAGACCTGTGCGTTGGCGTGCTCGGCCTGGCCATTGCTCCTGGGGTGTGCCACCGAGGCTTAGCATATCTGCGTTCCAAGGTTAGCACAATATGTCTTGAAGAGATTGCTAGTGAACTATGAGTCGTTGTCAGTGATGATGCGGTTAGGGACCCCAAACCGGCTCACGAGACCCTTGATAAACTTAACGGCGGACCATATTGGGATGGTGCGGACGGCCTCCACCTCTGCCCATTTGGTGAATTTGTCGATGGCAACATAGAGGTAGTGGTAGCCCCCGGGCGCTCAAGGGAACGGGCCTAGGATATCCAGCCCCCAGACGGCGAACGGCCATGAGAGCGGGATAGTCTGGAGGCCCTGAGCTGGCTGGTGGATCTGCTTGGCGTGGAATTGTCAGGCCTCGTAGAATTTCACTAGCTCGACTGCATCGTTGAGTGCCGTGGGCTAGTAGAACCCGCTGCGGAACGCCTTGCCGACGAGGGTGCGTGACGATGAGTGATGCCCGCAATCTCCGCCGTGTATGTCAGCTAGCAGCTCACCCCCTTGCTTCCTGGAGATGCAACGTAAGGAAACATCATTCGGCCGTTTTCTGTAGAGCTCACCATCTTGGATGCAGTATGTCGTGGCTTACCGGGCCACACGCTCTGCATCCTCCTCCTTCTCCGGTAGTGTCCCCTGCACCAAGTATGCCCTGAACTCTTTGGTCCAGCACCCCTCCTGGGGCTTGAGCGCCAGGAGCAGGCGAGCCCCTGAGGTTGGGCCATAGGAGGGGGCTCCTGAGGTTGGTGGCACGAGTTCGGCGGCAGGGGGAGCCGCCGAGGGCTTGAAGAGTCGCTCCTCGAAGACGCCGGGTTCTTGGGGCTGGCGCCTCGACGCCCTCTTGGCGATCTCATCGGCCTCCTTGTTGGTGCCACGCAGTACACGCTGCAGTTCTAGGCCCAAGAATTGCTTCTCCATCTTGCGCACCTCCGTGAGGTATGCTTCCATGTGCTCGTCGCTTGGCTCGTACACCTTGTTAGAGAAGTTGACAAGGAGCTGGGAGTCGCCCTTGATGGTGAGATGCTTCACTCCCAAGGCCGCTGCTGCCTTGAGACCGGCGATCAACCCCTCGTACTCCGCAATGTTGTTGGAGACCTTCTCACCCCGCTGGAAGCAGAGCTGCACGACGTAGTAGAGCTTGTCTTGGGTGGGCGAGATGAGCACGGCTCCAGCCCCCGCGCCTTGGCGTGCGAAGGCTCCATCGAAGTACATGCCCAACAATCTGGTGCTTCACTTCCCAGCGAGAGGGATCGGCTCTCGCCGACTTCAGGTTCCGGGGTGTCGGTCCATTCGGCCACGAAGTCGGCGAGGGCGGCCCCCTTGATGACCCTGGTTGTGCTGAACTCGAGCTGAAATGCCTGTAGCTCGATGTTCCACTCGGCGACCCTTCCCGCGGCATTAGGGCTCTGGAGCACCCTCTCCAATGGGTAGGCTGAGACGACCTTGATCGGGTGGCCTTGGAAGTAGTGGCGCAGCTTGCGTGAGGCCACTAGGAGCGCGAGCAGAAGCTTCTGCGGCATGGGATACCATGCGCTCCCGTCCCGCAGCACCGTGCTGACGAAGTACACCGGGTGCTCGACGAGGCGGGAGCGTCGATGGAGCCTGCGGCTGCTGGAGGTTGGGGCGTCTCCTGAGGTAATGGAACCTCAGGAGCCTGGTCATCCATTGGGGCCTCTGCAGGCCCGAGAACGCTGTCTTGCTGGGCCTGATCATTCGATGGCGCTGTTGGAGCCCTTGCGGCATCGTCTTGGTGCCGCGTCGCCCCGGTTGAAGGTGCGGCATGGCGCGGCAGACTCTTGGCCTGGCGCTCTTCCCAAACCGCCAACAGCGCTGCGCTGGCGGAGTGGGGAGTGGCGGCTAGGTAAAGCACCAGGGGCTCGAGGGGACGAGGCGCCACCATCACCAGAGGGCTCGTCAGGTATCTCTTGAGGTCTTGAAATGCCAGGTCGGCCTCCGAGGTCCACACGAACGGGACCTTCTTCTTCATCAGCTTGGACAATGGCAGGGCCCGCTCCCCAGCTTGGAGATGAAGCGCCCTAGCGAGGTCGCGCAGCCCGCAAGCTTCTGCATTTCCTTGAGAGTTTGTGGTGGGCTCATGTCTTCTATCGCCTTGACCTTCTCCGGGTTAGCCTCGATCCCCCTGTGGGACACGAGGAAGCCCAGTAGCTTGCCGGAGGGAACACCGAACATGCACTTCTCTGGGTTGAGCCGCAGGTCCACCTGGCGCAGGCTTGCGAAGGTCTCCTCCAGGTCCTGAATCAGAGTTCTCGCCTCCCGAGACTTTACTACGATGTCGTCGATGTAGGCCTCTGCATTCCTCCTGAGCTGCTGCCCCAGGGCGATGTGCATCAGCCGTTGGAAGGTCGCCCCTGCGTTGCGCAGCCCGAACGGCATGCAAGTGTAGCAGTATACCCCGCACGGGGTCAGGAAGGCCATCTTCTCGACATCCTCCACCGCCATCTTGATCCGATGGTAACCCGAAAAAGTGTCCAAGAAGCACAGCAGGTTGCACTCAGCGGTGGAGTCGACAATCTGCTCGATGCGCGGAAGCGAGAACGGGTCTTGAGGGCAGGCTTTGTTGAGGTTGGTGAAGTCGACGCACATGCATTCCTTCCCGCCTTTCTTGGGCACCACGACGGGGTTCGCCAGCCACTCGGGGTATCGGACCTCGCGGATAATGCCCGCTGCCTGCAGTTTGCGGGTCTCCTGGACGATGAAGGACTGCTTCTCCGTGGATTGGCACCGCGCCTTTTGCTTCACGGGGCGCACGTTGGGGCACACCCTCAAGTGGTGCTTGATCACCCCCCTTGGGACCCCCACAAGCTGCTTGGGCTCCCAGGCGAATACCTCCTTGTTCGCGCGTACAAACTTCACCAGTGCCTCCTCTTGGCCTGGGTCGAGGTTGGCGCCTATGGTGAAGGTGGCTCCCGAGGACCCGTCCTCCTCGACCGGCACTTGCTTCGTCTCGGCTCGATCATGAGTGAACAGCTGCTTCTTTTTCATCGGCGCGGCTCCCTTAGCTCCTGGGGCGGCTTCGTCGGTCGGGTGTGCCGCCGCGGCGGCCGTGAAGGCAAGCTTGAGAGCCGTCAGAGCCTCCTTGGTGTCCCCCGCCACGGTTAGGACGCCATTGCTCCCAGGCATCTTCATGAGGTTGTAGCCCGGATGGGTCGCTGTCATAAACTGAGCCAGGGCCGGGTACCCGAGGATGGCGTTGTATGGGAGGCCAATGCGGGCGATGTCGAAGTCGATCAGCTCGGTGCGGTAGTTGTCCCGGGTACCGAAGGTTATAGGGAGGCGTATTTGCCCCAGGGGGCTGGTGGATCCGGTACCGACCCCGGAGAAGGGCTTGGTGGGGCGGAGCCGGCCGTGCGACACGTGCAGCAAGCCAAAGGCTTCCACAGAGAGCACGTTGAGGCCAGCTCCACCGTCGATGAGGGTCTTGGTCATGGCGACGTTGCATATGGTGGGCGTACAAAGCATTGGGAGCGCGCCTGAGCCAACTCTGGTAGCGGGGTGGTCTTCTAAGTTGAAGGTAAGGTCGGCCCTGGGAGCCGCCCATCCCGAAGGGGCTCCCTATTGCATAGAGGCGGTGCCGATCTGGCGGAAGAACTGCTTGACGTGGCAATGTGAGGGTGGCGCCTGCAAGCCACCAAGAAGGGCTGCGACGGCGCCTGGCGCTGGGGCCGCGAAGCATGTGATGAAAATGTCGCGCAACTCCTCCCAGGAAGCCACAGAGGATCCTGGCAGGTGGAGTAGCCAGGCGCGTGGTACACCAGCAAGGGCCATGGGGAACTAGTTGGCCATGACCTTGTCATCGCCCCCAGCCTCCAGAACGGCCTCCTCGTATGCCAGCAGGAAGGCCAATGGATCCGCCGCGCCATCGTAGCGGGGCGGCATCTCTGGCCTGAACTTGGGCGTCCACTGCACCCGCCGCAAGGCAGGGGTGAGGGCCATGAGCCCCCCGACGCCGTCGCGGGCATCCATTGATCCAGTCGGAGGAGCGGCGCCGACCATGGGGGCCGAGCAGAGAGGCGGAGCTTTGGAGCATGGATCGATGGAAGAAAAGCTTCAGCGCCAAATGTCAGATTACGGGTTCCGGCAAAACCCTTGAGGTTCGAACTCTGGGGTGCGCACGAAGATCTCTCTTCCCCTAGCCCACTCTAGCAACAACCTCCAGGCCCAGCCCGCCGAACCCAAGGAACAAGGGACACAAGAGTTTATACTGGTTCGGGCCATAGATGTGGTGTAATACCCTACTCCAGTGTGGTGTGGTGGATTTCCTTGTAGGCTGAGGATGAATTAGTACAATGGGTGAACTGCCTCAGGAGGAGAGGTGTTCTTGAGTTCTATGAGCTGGTGAGGATGGCCTTGGTGGAATGGATCCGATCCAAGATCAGTTGCCTCCTATGGTGGTGGCTAGTCCTATTTATAGAGGCCCCGGTCCTCTTCCCAAATGTTTAGGCGGGAAGGGATCCCACAACGGCCAATTTGAAGGGGGACAACTAGTACAAGCTATCCTGACAAAAGGTGGTCTTCGCCTGCCAAAGGCTCTGGTGGTGACGCCGTCGCTGGCTCCGCGATGACCTCCGTCCTGCCGTTCTGCTGGTCTTGGTCTCGTTGCACCGATATGGAAACCTTTGCCTGATGCCTCGGGACCCCTCGCCTGCACCTGCCCCTTTAGCACCAAAGAGGCAACCGGTACTCTGCGCCCACTGGCGCCCACCTGGAGCCCGCCTGGCCTTGGTCGTCATGGCTCACGTCATGGAAACCTCGTGAGGTGCCCCTTGCCTTGATCTCTCCGCTCCTCGTGAGCCAGCCTAATGAGGCTGCCCCTGAGGAGGTCTTGTGTCTTCCACCTCGCAAGGCTCGGCCCCTCACGAGGGTCTTGAGTGTTTGGTTATGAAGATGGGCCGTACCAGGCCGCTAGTGGAGCCACGCCGCGGGCCGCAGGCAGGCAGGTCTGGGGACCCCCGTTCCCGGGACGCCGACACACATGCTATCATGGAATGGCACCCGACATGCTATGGTATTTTTCGTGTCCATTTTGAGAGAAGGCGCACTCGAAAATGACAGCCAACAAAGGCATTTTAAAAAAATAGCTGCCACTTTAATATCTCAAACGTTTGTATAATTCAAACCGTGTGCGTTCCGTTAACCATTCACGTGACGCCACGTGTCTTGGTTTTAATGGCTATAGGAGGTGCCATGTGGACAGCTCACTACAAAAAAATACACTTCCGTGATGATACGTGTTTGTCACAGTAGGTCACGTTTTCTGTCATGCATGTACATCCATGATGATTTTTTGACAGAATCAAGATAGTCATACATGTGCTGTCGTAGAAGTGTTCCATGACATTACCAAAATTATCATCACGGAAGTGTCCACTTCCATGATGAAAAATCGCGCGTCATAGAAGTGCTTTCGTCAAGGGTGACCGACACGTGGCATCCACCATAACGGCTCGCCGTTAAGCTATCGGGTCCGGTTTTGGATCCGATAACCCGTTAACAGCCCGGACCAATGGTGATTTTCCACGTGTAAAATTCTCATTGGCAGGAGGAAACACGTGTCTGCTCCTCGGTGGGCCAGATGTCGCCCGTCCATTGGAGGAGGCATGCCTATGATACGTCGACACATGGCAGGGCCCAACAGAGGCCCATATAGGTTAAATGGGCCGGCCCAACTAAAGGCCCACAAGATTTTGCGGACCATAATGGGCCAGCCCAACTAAAGGCCCACAAGATTTTGCGGACCATAATGGGTCGGCCTAGCTAAAGGCCCACAAGATTTTGCGGACCATAATGGGCCGGCCCAACTAAAGGCCCCCAAGATTTTGCCGACCATAATGGGCCGGCCCAGCTAAAGGCCCACAAGATTTTGAGGACACTAGTGGGCCGGCCCATTCACATGCTGCCATGTTTTGGGCCAAATGCCGGCCCATATTTGATCTGGTCCATTAACAGACTGCCACGTTCCGGGCCTAATAAAGGCCCATATGAGATCTGGCACGTTAAAAGCCTACCACGTTCTGGGCCAAATTACGGCCCAGATAAGATCCGGTCCTTTAAGAGGCTTTGGGCCAAATTATGGCCCATATCAGATTCGGCCCGTCTACCGGACGCTATACTTTTCGGCCCACTTGCTAAAGGCCCGTTTAGTAATCCGGCATGATATTAGTTTCGACCTGTTAAAGGCCCGTTTAACATTTCGGCCCTATATTTATTTCGGCCTGTTAAAAGCCTGTCGCATAGTTGGGCCTAACTACGGCCCGGTTTGCATCCGACCTGCTCACAGCCGATAATCTGATTGGGCCAAACAAGGACGGAGACAATTTTGGCCTATTAACGGCCCGTGATGTGATTGGCACAATCATGGGCCGGGGTCTATTTCGGCCTACTGCTGGCCCGTGAGCTGTTCGACACGTTTTTGGCCCAACCTACTTTTCAGCCTCGTAAAAGCCCATTGAGTTTTCTTGCGAAAATAGGGCCGTCGGTTTACTCGGCCTATTAAAGGCCCGAATCTACTTGTGGGCCAGTTTACATTTAGGCCTGTTAACGGACCAAGATGACTGGGCCCATGATGTGGATCATACATAGTGATTTGCATGACGACCCGATTATGTACCGTAATTTTATGGTTTGGCCGGTTTACTGCGAAGACAGGATATATATACAGTAAAATAACTGCAGCATCATGAATAAGAAAAAACATAGACTATACAATAAAGAAATTATGGCATATTACATCCACTGGGCATCAAAGTTCGCCACTATGATAATAAAGCACAAGCAGACAACAGACTACATACACTGGGCATCAAAGATCGCCACCAGTGCAAATAAACACGCCGACAAAATAATATACAAAACCGTCAGCACTTCAATAGAGTTCAAGAAAGGTTAGCCCTTCTCGGGAGCTGCAGCGCAAGCAGCTGAGCAAGCTGATGAGACTGCGCTTGTTTGACACTTATATCCTCCTCACTGTGAAAGATAAACAAGCAGACAGATGACAGGTTTTGCACATATAAGTATGAGTGCTGACAATTCATCACATTGCTTACTGACGAATAAAGTGACACAGTTTAAAATAGCATTAACACAATATGGTATTGTTCAAGTGAAGACATGTCAGGAAATGACATTGTGAAGGAGTTGGCAGCTTCACGACGCCACTGGATTACAGATCAAGAACTCATAAGTATCAATGGTTAGTGTGCTGTCAATTTATCCCATTTCAGATTGGCAAATAAAGAGACGGTTTAAATAATAGTAGAATGATATGACATTGTTCATAGTTAAGACATTGCAGAATATGACATTGTGCTGTAGTGGGTAGGTTCACCACACCACTGGATTACGGATCAAGAACAGAAGCATACATGCAGTGCAAAAGAAGATCACTTGCTCTGTATAGTTTAATTTACATGGTATGAAGAAGGAACTTGGTTGTACAACTGAAAACTCAAATTGAGAAGGACAAACTTTTGTTTATGAACTACATAATAAACTTTAAACATGCAATTTGATGCAAACATAAAAAATAAACAGTTGTTTCAGTCATGCCTAACCAAATATACACAACAAAGTTTGAAGGCTTGAGAAGGACAAACTTACATTATTGGTGAAGACAGGCTCTATAAAGCCCTTGTCCATGCTGATGGGTGGGAGGCAATTCAAGAAGTTTACCACAGAATCTTCTTCATAAGCATTGCCTTTATTCTACATTTTGTTAAGAGTAAATATAGATGTGATAATATAAGAAAAAATGGAGAATATTTAAGATAAGATGAAGAGTGATGCTACATAACCAAGTAGCTATAAATGTAAGTACATCAATACAGGCAAAAGGTACAGTCGAGAGCAATGCAGAGCTAAACTTCTTTAGTACCATCGGTGTCATCCAACCTTATGGTAAGAGTAAATATAGATCTGATGTGTAGAAAATGGAGGGCAAAGGAAAATAAGCCGCAGAGTGATGGTACATGTACAACTAGCTGTCAATATAAGTACACTGATAAAGGACATCAGGTACTTACAAGAACAATGCAGAGCTAAAATATTTCATTGGCATTGGATATATTCTACACTAATGTAACCATTCGTACAGATCAGATAATTTGGAGCGAACAATTGATAAGCAAGCTGTCACATAATGAACCAGGTATGTATGCAAGTACAGTGATACAGGACAACAGGTACTAACAAGAGCAAAGCAGCGGGCAGCATATTTGCGATATCATGTCGTCCTTTTCAAACCGGAATTCTTCTTCGAGCAGATTTCCTGCAAAAAAGATCTGTTAGGCACATGCGGAAAAGTAGGAGTTCAAATTGTCATGTGATATCATAGACCGTACCTCATCCTGGGAACGAGACCAGTGCATAACAAGGTTTTTCTATTCAATGTCTTCTAAATTTAGCACATGAGACTTCACCGGAAATTCATTTATAGACTTGCCATCAAAGTGTGATTTCCTCAGGTAACATCGATACTGCTGCAATGCTTCCTTGAAAAGCGCAAGCAAGCTTTGCTCGTCATGACTATCCAGATTGACCCTCACCTACTTACAACAATGTAATGCAAATCATTGATGTGTTCAATCAGCAGAAAACAGGAAAATAATCACCATGAATAATAGCACTTACACGTAAGTGGGACAGGAAGATGTGAAAATGGTGTTTGTCTTCACTATAATCTTCCCATGATGGGAATATATGCACGTAGTCCCTAACAACATTGAAAGCATTGTATTTTAAACTAGGAATAACTAGAATGGGGTTTCAATCTACAGGAATAGGCCGTCTCTGCAGTTGGGATAGGTCTTCGGCCGGTGAACTTGCTGTACTTTTTGCTGGAGTGGGATTTTGGAAATTTTTCCGAACCTCTTTGCACGCGCGTAACCTGCTCTGCCTCCTCGGGTCTCCGGATCGTCCTCTCGTCGCCAGCGACCTCCCGCTGCTAGTCTCCGCTGCCGTCAACGGCAATCTGCCCCGCCGTTGCCGCCGTAGCAAGTTCGCCGCCGAACTAGGGTATGAACTTGATCTTTGTGCTAATCCATAACTCTGATTCTTAGCACATTGCTTTGCCATGATTCTTGCCACGAATGAAATCATCCTGTCCAGCGAAAATGTCCCGTAGATTAGTTTTGATTAGAAAATTTAGGGTTAGGTCTCCGCCGAATTCATCTCGGACCGACCGAGTTGTAGAAAAATCGGTCTCACCGATTTGGCTTAGGCTAGAGCACACGCGTTTTCGGTCTGACCGAAAATTGCAAATCGGTGTGACCGAGTTCAATTTCTCTTTGAAACCCTAGCAGTCACGGTACCACCAAACTGTGACTCGGTCTGACCGAGTTCACTAGTTTAGGTTCCAAAAGCTGCTTCGGTATCACCGAGTTTACAAATCGGTAGCTCCGAAATGCTTTCTGTGAAGAACTAAAACTAAGTTTTTTAAGTCACCTGCTTTGCAAAACTCCTGTACTTTGTGATGCTCATCTACTCTACCTCATCTATAACCTATTCACAGGGTCTGCTGTCAGAGTATTTGCAGAGATGTCTGATCAAAGTGATAGTCAGAACAGGTCTGAGCAACAGGTGCAAATGAGTGAGGGTTCAGATCCCTCTAGCAGCTATGATGAGGGCAGCAGGAGCACACCAAGCAACTTGCCAAAGGCTGCTACCAGGAGAAGGAAGAAGAGAACTTCTGATTCAGAGGATGAAGATTATGTGGCTGTTGAAGATGAAGCCACTTCAAAGAAAAAGGTACTGAAAAAGGAGCATGGCACAGCTGCTGCAACTAAGCCAGGAATGAAAACAAAGATGCCAGCAAGAAGACAGCCCATGTCAAAGCCAAGAAAAGTTGCCACAGGTGAAACCATGAAGTTCACCATTGAATCTGAAGAAGAAGAAGCTAGTGAGGATAAGAAGAAGAAAAGGGCAAGAACTAGTACTGCCAAAGTTCTTGGCAAGCCCTCAATGAGGAGAGATTCTGAAGAAGAAGAAGAAGAAGAACAGGAGGATGCTGCACCAGCACCCAAAGCTCAGAAGCTCATGGGGGATGCAATCAGATCAGGGGCTGCTCCATCAAAGCCCAAAGCTGCTCCCAAGGTAGCTGCTCCAGCTCAGAAGCCCAAGAGAAGCACTAGAAACATTCTAGGTGCAGAGAAGAACAAGGCCCCAGTGCCTGAAGCTACTGAAGAAGATGAAGCTCAAGTGCTAAGGAAGCTGAAGCCCAAGATCCCTGACCACAATGATGCACATCCAGTTGCAGAAAACATGAAAATCAGGAAGGATGCAGGATTGAGACTATGGAGACAGTCTGATCCATATGCTATCAGGAGGAGAACTACTGTGGACTACAGGTTTCACACTAAGGAACAGCAGGACTTCTATGAGACAATTCTGCTTGATAAGAAGCCCAGCAGCCTCAGCACCAGCAGCTACAGCTCCAGTTCCACCTCCTGCGGCTACTCCACCAGCTCTAGCTACTTCATCTGAAGCCTTCGTTCTTGGAGTTCTCTCTACACCGCCTCCTGAAGACCAAGCCTGAGAGACGTCTAGCACTATGCATTTTTAGAACTTTTTGGTAACTTGTTGCCAAAGGGGGAGAAAAATGTATAGATCATAGTCTTCGAGAGAGAGAGAGAGAGTGTTGGTTTTTTATCTCTCTTGCTTATTTGGTTTGAAACTTTATTTGTGTGCTTGTGTGATATACTTTACGTCCTTGTGTGAGATACTTGTTGATCATGTGTTTGACCATATGCTATCCTTAATGCTTGTTGAATGATACTATCTTTCATATCCTCTTATGATCATTCACTTTGCTTGGTGATGAGTGCATGCTTTTTAATCTCTATCATTTTGAGCGCTCCACCAAGATGTATGTGACATGTAAGAGTAACCCATGATCCTAATCGATTGTGCATTTGCATTCAAAAGCAAATTTTAAATAATGCACAAATTTAGGGGGAGCTCTTGCTTATCACATACTTCTCAAAGCGACGATGTTTTTCAATCTTATTTATCATTTGTCGAAGCTTTGATCTATATGTTGTCATCAATTACCAAAAAGGGGGAGATTGAAAGTGCAACTATCCCTGGGTGGTTTTGGTAATTCCTAACAACATATAGCTCATTGAGCTAATGCTATTTCAAGATAAATGTTTCAGGAAAGCTCAATGATTGGCATGGCATGGATTAGAAAGTGGACCCTTCAAAATGCTAAGGACAAAAGACTGGCTCAAGCTCAAAGCACAAGACTCTACATTTTCTATTTTAGTGATCCAAGATCACATTGAGTCCATAGGAAAAGCCAATACTATTAAGAGGGGATGAGGTGTTGCTTAATGAGGTTCTTGCTCAAAATGCTTAGTGATATCTCCAAAAACCCTCCACTACTTTCTCATATCCACATATGTCCCAAACCAAAAAGTCCAACTCGGCCCCACTGAAATTTCATATCCGGCGCCACCGAGTTCAGTTGACATAGCCACTGCCTGAAACCCTAGTCTTTTCGGTCTCACCGAGATGGAATTGTAATCACTTTGTTTCCCTTCGTAACGTTTCGGTCAAACCGAGATGAGCGATCGGTCCCACCGAGATTGCAATGCAAACTCTCTGTTTTCCTTTCGTAACATTTTGGTCCAACCGAGATGAGCGAATCGGTCCCACCGAGTTTGCCTGACCAACTCTCTGTTAGTCTATTACTAAAATCGAACTCACCGAGTTTGTGTAATCAGTCTCACCGAGATTACGTTATGCCCTAAACCTAATGAAATCGGTCCCACCGAGTTGACATGTCGGTCCCACCGAAATACCTAACGGTCACATTATGAACCAAATTGGTCTGACCGAGTTCTCTGAATCGGTCCCACCGAGTCTGGTGATTTGTGTGTAACGGTTAGATTTTGTGTGGAGGCTATATATACCCTTCCACCCACTCTTCACTCATGGAGAGAGCCATCAGAACATGCCTACACTTCCAACACATCTTTTCTGAGAGAGAGCCACCTACACTTGTGTTGAGGTCAAGATATCCCATTCCAACCGCATAAATCTTGATCTGTAGCCTTCCCCAAGTTGCTTTCCACTCAAATCTTCTTTCCACCAAATCCAAATCCTGTGAGAGAGAGTTCAGTGTTGGGGAGACTATCATTTGAAGCACAAGAGCAAGGATTTCATCATCAACACACCATTTGTTACTTCTTGGAGAGTGGTGTCTCCTAGATTGGCTAGGTATCACTTGGGAGCCTCCGTCAAGATTGTGGAGTTGAACCAAGGAGTTTGTAAGGGCAAGGAGGTCGCCTACTTCGTGAAGATCTATCCTAGTGAGGCAAGTCCTTCGTGGGCGACAGCCATGGTGGGATAGACAAGGTTGCTTCTTCGTGGAACCTTCGTGGGTGGAGCCCTCCGTGGACTCGCGCAACCGTTACCCTTCGTGGGTTGAAGTCTCCATCAGCGTGGATGTACGATAGCACCACCTATCAGACCCACGGATAAAAAATCTCCATGTCAACATTGCATTTGCTCCCTCAAACTCCTCCCTTTACCTTCATATGCAATTGTTTTACATTCCGCTGCTATACTCTTAGACTTGCATGTGTAGGTTGATTGCTTGACTTGTGCTAAGTTGCTAAAATCTGCCAAGAACTAAAATTGGGAAAAGGCTAGATTTTTATTTGGTCAAGTAGTCTAATCATCCCCCCTCTAGACATACTTTCGATCCTACAACGCCGCGGTATCCCCAAGTTTCCCGGTGACGCGGCGGCATTGTGGCGCGGCGGCGGAGAGGCGAGAAAGAGTGGGGAGATAACGGTGGCAAGGCACAGAGCGGGGAGAGAGCGGTGGCAAGGCATAGAGCGGGGAGAGAGCGGTGGCAAGTCACAGAGCGGTGGGAGGGCGTTGGATTTTATAAAGCGCGCCGGACGCCGCGCGCCAAAACTAGCGCGCGCCCGGCAAATTTTTCCCGCGCGCGCGATCCTTTCCCGACGTCCCTGCTATCTCTACTCTCTTCTCTACTGTTATATTTATTTTATATTTAATATTTATCTCTACTTCTCTACTCTCTACTCTTTTTTTCTTTTAAAAAACAGAGTTGGTGATGATGGTGTGCCTGCCATCCTGCAATATAGGCCGTCCGATTTATATCTGACGGATAGGAAGTAAACTATGGCAATTTTGCAGAAAGATACCCACACCCCTCTCCAGATTTGCAAATAAGGCCTTCCCTCGTTCATCCATTTCTCCCAAAAAATAAACTACTCATACAAATGCATCTTGATGCGTGCAACGCATGGGCATCTTCCTAGTTCTAAAAAACTTTTCATCATTTGCCACACTATTGGTTGCAGATGAAGAACCTACCCAAGCACAGCGCGATACAGGAGCGACGCACAAGTACAAGCTGATATTTTGTTGGACAATGGAGGCTATAACCAATTACTTTTACGGGAACAATATCAACCAGGAAATTTGAAGGGTAGGTATGAACAAAATTGGAACTACACATGTACTGCTAAGTGATTTAATACACACATTACCAATCGAGGAGGAGAACCATGGTCGCGGCGGCCTCTCTGCATCCTGGTCGGCAACGGGAGTCAGTTCATTGTCCACGACGGTGGTGCTTCTGCGCTTGGCGTCGGCTTCCGGGAAGCAGATCCGAGACCGTGGAAGACGGTGCCGGGGAAGAGGCTTCGTGTACGACGACGTCGGTGGACCGGCTCTAGTGCGGCGTACGAGGTCGTCGATGAGGTAGATGCGCTGTGGTGGACGAGTGCGCCGATGTAGAAGGGGAGGAGCATGAAGGCTACGGTGTCGTGGAGAAGTCTATTTTGCGGTGGGTATAGAAAATGGGGAGTATTCATGTGTACTACTCTGGTTGCCGGGGTGGGGTTGGCTGGGTAGGGTGAACCTGAAGTTACGAAAATAGTCCCCTACCAAGCGTCATCCATAGGCCTGTTCCGAAGCCTATGATGGTAACTTCGCACTACTCGAATCAGGGTCGCGGGAGATTTTCCGGCCGACCTCAAAATTTTGTGACACTGAACTCCCCGTGTGGCGTGCTGAGTGATTGGACTAAGCAACTAGCGAGTAGTACTAGTAACTACTAGTACTCCCTCCGTTTTTATTAACTTTGCATATTAGGTTTGACCGAAGTCAACCTTCCTAAAGTTTGACCAAGTTTATAGAAAAATATAAACATTTACCATAACAAATATGTATAATGTGAAAGTACATTCAGTAATGAATCTAATGGTATTTATTTGTTACTATATTGTATATGTTAATATTTTTTGTTATAAACTTTCTGAGAGTTTACAAAACTTGACTTTGACCAATGCTAGTACGCGGACTTAAATAAAAACGGAGGGAGTACACATTTGTTTTCTTAGTTTGTACTGAATTAATCATTTGTTGTAATTGTGAAATAAATATATTAGGCTACTGACTTCGAATGTAATGGTCTATACAATTCAATAGTTACAATCATTGTTGAATTCCAAGATGTATACGAGGTCTATAGTACTTCACAATATGCTCAAACTCACATAATCCCAGTCAAATGAGAATCTAAATGCATTTCATAGTTATTACTTTGTAGGATGCAACAAAACCAACCATAACTCTACATCATCCATTATAAAAGCAACATTTTGAACACATCCCAATGTGTGAATGAAACGTGTAGAGAGAGCTTGCGAAGATGGAGCAGATAGGGCAGGAAAGATTGTATGTATATGGACGAGAGAGTAGGAGACAAACCTAACGAGACAGAGAGAGAGGGAGAGAGAGAAAGAGAGAGGAAGAACTTAGGTCTGTGAGAAAGATGGAGCCATGTAACATACGTGAGATGCGTGTGCATCGGGATTCTGTACAGGTGGAAGGAGAAGAGACAACAGGTTTGATGAGAGAGCTGGAAAAACATGGACGAGAGGGAAAGGATCTCGTGAGTTGAGGGATTGATAATTTTGTGCGGGGGAGAGAGGGATTGGTAATTTTGTGTGGGAGAGAGGGGGGAGGAGTCAGTCAGCCGTCGTCACATCATCCTGCTTCCAAATGGCCCTAAATTCTCCAGTGCAGCGTGGTCGCCGTCTTCGATCTCCTCGATGCCCTCTTTGAAGATTGAGGTGTTGTGCATGCTGGGGTGCAGAGAAGCATAAGCGAGAGTGGTCTCCATATTACCTTGGATGGGGATGAATTGTGTTCTCGGGGGAGAGTGTGTGTGTGTGTGTGTCAGATTTTGAGAGAAATCAAACCTATGGAGAGAAATGTGTGTGTATGTGACGGAAAGCTACATGCTAAATAGGGTTTTCACGAAGAGATTGTGCGTGCGAGATAGAGAGCGATGTGCGGGCCTAGAGGTGGGCAGGGGCCGGGTGAGGGTGTCAAAATGTGTGCGCTGATGCATGTGTTACATGCAATCGTGCGAGGGACGGACGAATCGAGAGAGATGGTTGTTGTGTTACGGATGCTCCTCTCTCTCTCTCTCACACACACACACACAAGTAAAATAGAGGACCGTTCTCTCATGTATACACAACGTATCGGCATCTGTCTATGTCTCACTCATGCATGATCATTTGCACATTCACACCTCTCTATGTCTCTATCACACGCACACCGTCTCCACATTGCCCTTCCGCCACAACACACATATGGACACATACACACGTTCTCTCTTAGTCACACACACAAAATCAGTATTAAAAAAACTAGGGCTCACCTAAAACGTCCAAATCCAAATAAACACGAACTGAAGCTAAATTCAAATATATGGAAATATTGTAGCGTCAAGAACTTTTCCAGGAAAAAAAGTTGAGTAATATTCGGGGATTGTTTTCACACACACAAAAAGGTTCGGTGGATGTCCTTCGAGCGCGACACGGTGACGCACCATTCGATCGACCGCGCGGCCACGGTTCACGCGCTTGCACATGATTCCGTATCGTGGCTGCGGTAACTAATATAAGCGCTGCCTCAGTCTAATGTTTACGTGTACTCGTACGGTTTTATTTTAAGTTTGACCAACTGTATATAAAACTAAACTAAGCTCCCATATGCGCACTCATCAATATGCCGCCGCCGCCGTTTCGCATGCCGGCGCCCGCCTGCTCCGGCCAACAATTTCTCGCCCATCACCGCCGTGTCGCCGCCATCCCTGTGCCATGAATCCGAAGGCTCGCCCGCTCACGTCATCTGCAGTCCCTCCTCGCGATGCCACCGCGCTGCCAAGCACGCGAGCAGCTGGTGGAGCCGCATCTATGCACGCAGCGTATGAAGAGGAGGACGAGCGCGTGCTCCAGCACGCCGGCGAGGAGGAACTAACATGTTATTGTCGTCTCCGCCCGCGCGGAGGAGGCGCGCATGGTGGCTGTCGCGGTGGAAGCCGGTCGCGCCTGCACCGAGCCCGCAAACCGGGTGCGGACGCAGAATGTACCTTCAAGACCTTGAATGCCACGTGGATCCTGCAATCTGAAGGAGCAATTTGGGTCAGTCGACTCTTATGAGCCGTTGGATGCAACATGGGTGGCTAGAAGGGCTTCTTCAACCTCCGAAATTGACGCAATGTTCATCTTCTCAGCCCGCCACACGCCTAACCGCCTGCCGCCGCCGCCCCGCCCTCCCCTAAACCGCCTGCCACCGCCATGCTCCCCCCACCCCCGCCATCCGTTTGACCCCGAGCACGATCCATTTTTTCCGGCGAACTGCATTCCACACCCAACACTCATAAAATAGATCATGGGCACCCTGCCACCCTAATATAGATACTGGGGTAGCTTCTCTGCCGTCTTCTTCCTTCGCTCCGTCGAACTTCTTTCACAAATCGACTGACCCAAATTATACTACTAGTACGAACGTATTAAGTACAGTAGGAACACGAAGATACGAGCAGTAGTACCAACTGCAAGAAGAACAATAGTAAGACATAGTACTAGTACTACTGTACGTACTAAAGAGTTCAAATAACGAGAAAGAACATAAAAAGAACATAAACATAGTTCTATGGGGGCTCAGCACAACACACCCCTGAAATAAAACTAAGCAACTAGTCCGCTTGACACTGCAGTAGAACCAGCATGAGCGACAGCACTACCACCTTACTCGGAGTCCGAGTCCGAGTCCACGTCCTCGACTTCGTCCTCGTCCCTCTTCCTCTTCGCCGACGCTCCTTTGCTTGAACCGGACACTGGGCTCTGCTTCTTCATCCAACCTTTGTAGATATTTAAACAAAGGTAGGCATCCATTTCTGCGTACAGGATGTGATCTTCATCTAATGTCTTCGACTCCCATGCATGATGAAACTCGTGGTGAGGTTTCTTCAGTTTAGCGTACGAAGGATCAATCATGGCTGCTGCCAGGGTCGGCATTGAAGGCTAAGAGGAGGACACCAGGCTTGCCTTCTGGTGATCAAAGGGCTGGCCTACAACGAGGCCTATCCGACCCAGGACATCCCTGTCATTCCTAAAGTCTACAATAACGAATTTCACTGTTTCGCCCTTGAGGAAGTTCTTAAAATCCTGGCACTCAACGTCGGCATGGCATATGTGGTAGACCAAGCACACGTTATGTACGCAAACCTGGATCACGGCGGGCTTCTTCTTCTCTGCCTCCTTTAGAATCTTCTCTCTTTCTAGGACTGTGGTGTACTCAACATCTATCCCAACGATCCACTCATACTTTGAACTGTTGAACATGCGTAGGAAGAGAGCAAGGCATGCTTTCACCATCGTAGATCCACGTGTGTAGATGACGATGAACTCATCGTCGGTGATGTCTCTAACCTGGTACTCAACAGCGACCATGGAGATTTGGGAGGCCATGGATTTTGGAGGAGGTTTAGGAGAAGTTGAACTGGTGTAATGTGAAAGGACGGGATGACTGGGAGCGAACTGTTGTAAGGTAGTAGTAGAAGACGGGGACGAGTAGGGCGTGCGAACGGCATGGGGTTGTTGGCTTGCCCGGTGGATAAACGGCTGCAAGCCCCCAAAGAGTTCACGAGTACTATGCGGGACCCACTAGATGTCATGTCTACTAGACCCATATCATAGGCCTGACAGTATAGCTTCTGCCTGCTCGCACGCCATGCCGGTGCGTGGATGTAACTTCACTTAATTCCGTCAACCGTCACACCTCCCACGTACTTCACCTCCCTCGCGCGGTCGCGCCGTTTGAGACTTCGACCGGCTATAAATGAGCAATTTTTTGCCTAGTCCGCATGCATCATACTCCCTCTGGTCCTTTTTACTTCCGTCAACCGTTTGGAAAGTGTTTGACCAAATTTATACTAAAAATATCAATATCTACAATACTGATTATAATGAGTATAAGAACTACGTTTCATAATGAGTATAAAAATATTGATTTGACATTGTGAATGTTGATACATTTTTCTATAAGTTTGGTCAAAGTAGAGGTACATTGACTTCAGACAAAACTTAAATGCACAATGCAGACTAGTTCCTCCGTCTAGGTGCGTGCCATGTCCTATCTAGTCATCACAACAAGGTTAGCTATTAGAGTACTACTACCTCCCTTCTACTTTAAAGGGCTCGATTCAAAAATTTCACCTACTCTTACCAAGATAGAGGCGGTGGAATAGTTTTTGTAGTATGCAAAAGTACTCAACTAATGTTGTCGTTCTTCACAAAAAATGTGTTTACCAATGCATTATCGCATTGCATGCATGCATGAACACTAGTTACTCTAACCCCCCCCTCTCTTCTTTAATTCTTTGCCACATCAGCATGTTTGCTATTCCCGTGTGCATGATACCAGCTAAGATACCACCATTATGGCCAGCCTTAATCATCGCATGCAATAATTTAGTGCACCTTGAAATATGAACATGTGTGGGGCGTGTATGTTTTTAATGACTTGAGACTATACCTAGCCCGACATGCAAGATGACTTATTATGCACCGTTCCCCATACCTGCAGGAAGCCCGTTCGTCTCCAAATCGTTTCCTCTCCATGTGTGAAAACAACATGCCTGCTTGACTCTCCTTCTCCCTCCGGCGGTCCCACCACTCCACCCCGTGTGGAAAAAATCTGCATGCATGACTCTCCCCCCCCCCCCCCCGCGCTCGTCCAATCCGTTGTGACTACAAATATTTCCACCCCTTCCCTGCCCCGTAATCTACTCCAACAAATATGCCCACGTAGTTGTTACGTTAATCACGCAACATATCTTACGGGACGCTGCTTCAGTTACTTAACTACAGGTGCATTGGGTCACTGACATATGGGCCCAACAGGGGTCTGGCCCACATGTCAGTGACGCAACTGGACCTGCAGTTAAGTCAGTGCAGCTCAGTCCATATCTTACGTAGGTGTGCCATTGCTCGCTATAAATACTGCGCCTCCCACGGCATTCGGAAGAATGCTCACGTTCATCGCTATCTCCTCCCCCTCCCTCTCATGTCGACCACCATGGCATCGCCCCTCCCAAGCCCTAGGTGCCCCTCGCTGCACCGCGCGGACGGTCACACGTCGCCGTTCCGTTCCTCGCCGCCACTAGTCAACGAGGATGCATTGGTGTTCCGCTCCTCGCCGCGACGCGTCGAGGTGGACGCGTTGGCGTTCCCAATCTCGCCAACACGCGCGTCGGAGGACGCGTCGGCTCCCCGCTACAAGGAGAACGCCGCGCCGCCCGCCGAGCCCCCCAGCCTTGAGGAGCTTTGGAAAGAAATGGATGTCGCCTTGTGGGAGGCTTTGCCTCCAACAGAGCGCGCCAAAATAGAGGTGGAGAAGAAGGCCGAGGAAGAGAAGCGTGCTGCGGGACAAGCTGCCTGGCAGGCCTATGTCACGTCCGAGAGAGTCAGGCAATTGGGTCTTTGGCAGAAGGCTCGTGCGAGGGCCCGTGCCAACGCCCTGAGTGCAGTCGGGCCCAAGCGCCTCATCTACGCTTCGCGGTGCATGGACCGGGTGCACGCTTCCAGCGAGGAGGAGTACATGTTGCGCCGGATCACCACACCGGTGAGATCGCGCTCGCCCGCCGGCAAGCCGCCAATCAGCACCTCGCGAGTTGCGAGGCTGAGGAAGAGGCATTGTGTCGGCGCGCTGGGAAACGGCCGCGCACCAGGGCACTCGTGGCGCGCCACAAGCGCTCCTGCGAGCGCCGTGGCTTTTGGTAGGAGTATAATTTAGTTTCGTAAGGCGATATCATTAGTTTTGGGATGCAAATGATAAATCCCGAATGTTCGGGAATTATTAGCGTCCTTAATTAAGTATGTAAAAGGGAAAGTTTGGAAACCTTTTGTATCCGTAAACATTTTGTAAGTACGTGCATATAGCACAAACTTTACTATATACTATCGCACTAGACGTCTTTCTCTATATATGCTTGCAGACTGTGCTACTCCCTCCATCTAGGTGAATAAGTCATCTTTGGTTGTGCACCGTGACCAAGGAGGGAAGACTTATACACCTAGGCGGCGGAGTACTACTATTACTTATGTATGTGCAAATGCACATTTTAACATTACGATGCAGTTTTTGTAAAAGTAGAAAAACAGCACAAGTCAAGCTTGTGAAACAATTCAATGCAAAACAAATGCAAAAATGCTCGTTTAATTTTTTACTTTTAGCTTCCTTATCTGTGGTTATTTCTCTGTCGTACTTTGTATGGAGTATCTCACTGGTCGGAAAGGCATGCAAATTCCCAAACCGCTCCCTACACCCTGTATCGAATTTTTTGTCTAACAAGTTGTGTCGTGCAATTGGAATTCTAACTTGAGTACTACTACTAGTAGGAGTACCAGGGGCCAGTTCTTTTAGGCTTCTAGATTAGTAATCCCATAACTACTACCTCCATCCTGGTTTATTGGTCCCCATTGTAATCTGTGTCAAATTTTGATCATAAATTTAACTAATGAAATGTTAGTGCATGTCACATGCACTAACATTTTATCAGTTAAATCTTTGGTCAAAATTTAGCACAAATTACAATGGTGACGAATAAACCAAGACGGAGGTATTAGTAGTAGTTTAGAAGCCCAAATAAATGAGTGAGGCGCCTTAATGTTACTCTCCACTGTGACTAGTCTTATGGAAAAAGTTGGGGAAGAGACGGCTTATTTTTTTAAGCCGCCAAAAGAACTGGCCCTAGGAGTAGTAGCTAGGATACTAGAAGTAGTAGCTAGGGATTGAGTGTGCGAGATGAACCGGAGAAAGTACATGCAAAGAGATGAAATGCAAAAAAGACGGAGGGATGTGATGGTTGCTTGTCCGTTTATTTTACCAGGCCACTTATTATTGGGAGTAGTTGGGTTTTGTGATATGACGGCTTTACTGCCGCGCCACAAGCGGGGTGAGACTCCCATGCAGCGCCGCCCTCTACACTAGTACTACATCGGTCGTGGTTTATCCCCCATTGAATTTGACTGAAGATTTAACTGACAAAATGTTAGTGCATGTCAACAAAAACAATATCGTTGGATTCGTATTTGAACATAGTTTTCAATGATATAATTTTAGGTGACATGCATCAGCATTTATCGTACTATATATAATGTTAGTTCAATTTTTGGTCGTACTAATCTATAGTAAGGTGCCCGTGCGGAAGAGTGAAATGCATTGATCGGGGAGTTGTTTATTTTGACAAAGGATGTGGGGGTCATCTCATGTGTAACGGGTATCGATAGGTTTCTTCGGATATTATTTCATCTCTAGAGCTCACAAACATCCGGGTGAAATAGATAAAAAAGTATCTTTTGCAAACAAAAGCGTTCACTATTCAACCTGCATCCAAAACTTGTAAGAAATAACACTTATTGTGCTTTGCAAGAAATGATCTTCAAGAATTAGTTTTTGAGTATCCATTGTTATACATGTTGGCTACAGATGACATGGCACTTTCTTATAGTCAACAGTTGGCTATACTATTAAGTATTAACCATGCCCTTATACACCTAGACGGAGGGATTAAATCAGGATGGCTTGGAAGGGGCAGAGGAGTTGTAAGAAATGGTTCATCATAAGTCTTTCACCAGTACTGTAGTAAAAATTCATACATGGAAGATTCTAGACTAAACCATAAATGGATACACTTTTATTCATGTGCGATACTCCAATAGAGCAAGATCATGCATGGAAGTCTCCACATGCTTAGACAGCGGATTACATTGAGCGAAGACTAATGATCAACATTTAACTTGGTAATGCATATGACCAGGTGAACCTCCTTGGAGTCCCCGTGCACCACGTTAGGGGGGGGAATCAAACCATGCGTCTTCCATGTCCACATCGGCGGGAAGGTCCCAGCTCGGCATAGTCCAAGTCAGCTTCCTGTAGCCAGTGTGCCGCCCACGTAGGTTGGAGGGGTAGTAACAGTGAGCACACACCCGTACATTGGCCTCGTGTCAGTGTCAGCGTCAGCGGCGTCGCCCCTGACGCACACTACAGAGATGGGGTGGCGGCCTGCGCGGGACTCGCCGGTGCCCACGATCAAGAGGAAGACGCTGTCGTCCTCCTCCGAGACTAGCAGGCGGCGGTGATCCTCCGGCGACTCTGGCACAGTGAACGGGTAGCACATCTCGTACTTGATGTTCTTCGCCACGGGCCAGCAGTGATAGCCGGACGCATGCGTGAGGTGATGCACGAGGTCCGTCGGCGAGCCCCAAAATGGCATCGGGCACTCATAGCAGTAGACGAAGGGATCCTTGGAGGCATCGACCAGGCCGTCCATGAAACGGGAGTGGCTGTAGGGGACGGTGTGCCAGTTGAATATATGAGAAAGTCACTACGAGATTTAGTCTGAATAAGCACAAAATAAATCATGACGGCTATAACAGAGATTAAACTAATCATGTGGACTAGCATAGTAGATGAACAGATCGAATCTAGGACATAGACTAGAAACATGAATTTTACCACGATTTCGAACAAGAAGGACAGAAACACATACGGTGCAACGAGAGCAGCACCGTTGGCATTGAGGTTGTCACCCATGTCGTTGAGGAAGAGGTTGCCGAGGTCGGGGAAGAAGTCGTCGTCGGTGAAGTCGTCACTGCCAGCAGTCGCGAGAGTACGCTCCCCAAATTTCAACAGTGCCCGCCGAATGGAGCGCAGGAGTGCCAGGCTGTAGGGGACATTGCGGCCGCCGAATGGAGCGCAGGAGTAGCCCACGAAGCAGTAGATGGTGCTCCTCCCTAGTCTCTACTCTTATCTCTATCTCTACTACTCTTCTTTGTTTTTTATAATATACTAGTTGTAGCTGTCAAATCGAATAGTACTGCGCCGTCCGCTGCACGCCCGGCGGAACACGCCTCCTTGCCTCCATCAAACCCCTCCGTTAAACCCGCATGCAAACCGAGAAACCTACTCCGGCCCGCGGGAGGAAATTTGCCAGTTGCCGTTGGAGAATAATAAAGTCACGTCCAATCCATTTGAGTTAATTGCGTGTATGATTCTCCCTCTATAAAAAGTTAATTGCATCCTTAATCTTGTATTCTAAGTACTCTGTGGGTTCCACTGTCAGTACACTGTACATGACTTGCAGGCTGGCTACAGATTCATACAGAAAATTAAAAAGAAACAAATCCATCCTTAATCTTGTATTCTAAGTACTCTGTGGGTTCCACTGCCAGTACAGTAGCGAAAAAAGTATATATTAAAAAAATATAAAAAGCTAAAGTTTAGGACAGAATTCGAACTCAGGTCATCGCGCTGCGAGCATCTGGGCTGGACCAGTACACTAGGTGTTCGTTGCGGACAATGAAAGAGATAAACCTTTATAACAATGAGCCCGTCCATTGCAACGGATCCAAAGTAGAATAATACATATTCACAAATTTGAAAGAAAACAGTTTAGTTTTGATATACATATCACTAAAAATATCTTATGTTTCACTCCAAATATATTCTTTGGGCTGTTTTGATGAAGTAAGGGAGGAATGTGGTTGCAAGATACTAAGGGGTTTTGTGTAAACTGGAGCAGAGAAATGGGAATTGTTGCAAAAGGCCACAACTTACATCACAGCCATTAGATGCAGATCTAATGGTCAGAAATGGCGGATGGCAGACACACCATCATCACCAACTGAGTCTTTTATAGGAGTAGGAGTAGAGAAAAAACTGATTTGGTGATGATGGTGTGCCTGCCATCTTATAATATAGACTATCCGATCTATATCTGACAGATAGAAAGCAAACAATGACAATTTTACAAAAGATACCCGCACCTCTCTCCACATTTACAGATAAGGCCTTGCCTCGTTCATCCTTATGTCCCACAACCTCATTGCTGAGCAATTAAAAAAGGAAGTCTCTGGAACAATCTGGCATGGTGGCTGTCGGTGTCAAAACCGGCGGATCTCGGGTAGGGGGTCCCGAATTGTGCGTCTAAGGATGATGGTAACGGGAGACGGGGGACACAATATTTACCCAGGTTCGGGCCCTCTCTATGGAGGTAATACCCTACTTCCTGCTTGATTGATCTTGATGTATATGAGTATTACAAGAGTTGATCTACCTCGAGATCGTAGTGGCTAGAACCCTAGAAGTCTAGCCTGTATGACTATGGTAATGAATATATCCCCTCCGGACTAAGTCCTCCGGTTTATATAGACACCGGGAGGATCTAGGGTTACACAAGGTCGGTTACAGATAAAGGAATCTACATATTTGATCGCCAAGCTTGCCTTCCACGCCAAGGAGAGTCCGATCCGGACACGGGTAAAGTCTTCGATTTTTGTATCTTCACGGCCCATCGGTCCGGCCCATGGCTAATAGGCCGGACGCTCGAGGACCCCTTAGTCCAGGACTCCCTCAGTGGCCGCTGCCGATGCCGTCTGTCGGGGGTTGTGTGCGACATATGCCAATGGATGGCTTATCATGGTGGGAGCGAGTAGAACGTCGCCGGTGCCTGGAAGCGGGATAAGGCGTAGACACGTACGCCGGCGAACTTTACCCAGGTTTGGGGCTCTCCGTGGAGATAACACCCCTAGTCCTGCTCTGCGGGGTCTCCGCATGATCACTAAGGCACTAGTGATACAATGGTGCTCCTTGAGCTGTTTGCTAGAGGTGGAAGAAAGCAAGGCTAGCTCTCTCCTCTCTCTATGTATGACTCTAGTTCTAACAACTTGGGAACCCTTTGCATGGGTGCCCTGGGGGGTTTATATAGGCCTACCCCCCAGGGGTACATTGGTAATCTCGCCGGATGTAGGGCCCGGCTGCCAGTGTCTCTGGTCTCCGGCTTCTCCGCTGGGTGCTGGGGCCTGCCGCCTGGTGGGCCTTGCCGACTGGTCTGGTACGAAGCCGACAGGCCACTCCCGCCACTTGCGGGTCTCGCCGGCTGCTGATCACTGTAGCCGTGATGCTAATGACGCAGGCTTGGTCCGGGGAGCGTGGCGACAGTCCCGCCGCCTGGCGGGCGATCACTGTAGCCACACCGTGTCTTGTCTGGATGATGGCGTGTGGGGCCCCGAGGAAGGAACGAGCCGCCTGCTGGAGGCCGGCCTCCCTCGGGTCCGACTGGCCAGGCTTCCGCCGTCTTCCGGGCTCCCGCTGCCTGGTAGGGCCTGCCGTCTTCAGGCCGTACCGACAGGCGGTCGTGGGAGCAGGGCTCCGCCTGACAGGGATGACGTCAGGAGCGGAGTGGCAACAGTGCCACGCCGGGTGGAGATCTCCGCCTGTACGGAGCACTGTGGCCACGCCCGGCCCTGGATTTGGGAGGGATGGGCTACACTGTAGCCACTCCCTGTCTTGTCTTTCTTGATGAGGGTGCAGACTTTGTGAGCGCCATGGGCCGACTACTAGGGGCCGGCTTCTCTGGAAGCCGCCCACTAGGAGTCGGCTTGTCTTGATGTCGGCCTCTGGAACTCGGCCGTCTACGGGCAGCCGGCTATTCCTCCAGCCGTCCACCAGAAGGCGGCACTTCGTCTCGATGCCTTGAGGGGCGCAGCCAGCCCCGATGTCTTGGAAGGTTCAGGGACTCGGGTTAGCCTACCCGTGGCCCATTACTCCGACAGTAGTCCCCGAAGCTGGTGAGGTACCGCGGGTGAGCGGCCGAGGTGCCTCAGCAGTTTCCTTCTCCGAGTGCTTGAGGTGGAGCTTCGTCCGACTACTGCCGAGCCGCCTGGCGAGAGTCGGCCTCGTCCAGCCTGACTTATCCAAAACTTTGAATGCGACGGCGGGAACCAGGCGGCGTGCTTGCTAAGCTTCCAAGCTGCCGCCCCTCATGGGCATGCCACATGGCGTCGAGCGGCCGGGCCGGTCTGCCAGCCCACGCGCATGATGGGACGTGCCTGCGGGCGGGGCCCGCCACTACCAGGCCTCGGCACGCGAGCGGATCCGCTGCGGCCAAGGTGGGCAGTTGAGTTTTCCCATGGAGTTACTACGCGTAGTAACTCGCGCGATAAACGTGGGGGCGTGGGGTCGTGGGCGCAGTAAGTCCCACGATCGCCCCCTCGGCTTCGCAGCCCGTAGGCCTATAAGTAGGGGGAGGAGAAGGAGCGGCGGAGCACGCGCGCCCCTCCACCCCATTCTTGCCTCCTTCTTCTTCCTTTCGTCGTAGCACCTCCAAGCCACGCCGGGGCGCTGCCGCAGCTCGTCTCCGATGAGCACGTCTGTCAACCTCACGCCCCCCATGGCGTGCTCCGGAGCATGGGACGGCTCCGAAGTCCATGAAGACCACATCGACTTTCTCCGCCAGACGCGGCGGCTGCCCGGCAAAGACTATGTGAAGGTCCGCCTCGCGCTGGAGAGGGAGATCTCGCCGGCACCGGAGGAGGGCGAGCGGGTCGTCTTCCGCTCGCACTGCCTACGCGGCCTCGGCCTGCCGGCGAGCGGCTTCTTCCGGTCCTTCCTCGAGTTCTACAATCTTCAGCCGCACCACCTCACCCCGAACACGGTGGTGCTGCTGTCCGCCTTCGTCACTCTGTGCGAAGGCTTCCTCGGCGTCCTCCCCACCATCGAGCTTTGGGGGGAGTTCTTCTACACCAAGCTCGGCACCCTCGTCGTGGGCGTGCCGGCTCAATGCGGCGCTTTCATTGCGGTGCGGAGGCCGGCGGCCGAAAATACGTTTCCTCCCATCACGCTGATCAAGTCGGTGAAGATGTGGCAGCGGTCGTACTTCTACGTGAAGAGCGTCTTCCCGGAGGGCGATTGGGTCAACTTGCCGGCTTACGTAGCCGGCCCGCCGGCTGGGAGGCGGCCCAACTGGTCGTACCGGGCCAGGACACTGTCGCCCTCTGGAGCCGCCGCAATCGTGCGGCTCCGGGTGTTGACACAGTCGAAGGGCCTGACCGGGCCCGACTTGCTGTCCGCCTTCGTGGCACGCCGGGTGCTCCCGCTCCAGGGCTGCCCTCACATGATCTGTCAGATGAGCGGGCATCGGGACCGAAGCCGGCTATGCACCAAGGAGATGCCTCACCAGAGGTAGTTCATATGGTGAACTACCTTGCGAACTGCGAGCTCACGGAAGAGTGGCGGTTAGGCAAGGAGCCGTATTCACGCGCCGACCCCCCACCTATGGTAAGTTATCTCTCTTTTGGTCTATCTTTTTTGTGGCCGAGTTCCGTCTGTCCAACCTGACCAATCGGCCTTTGACCAGAGCCCCCTCCTCCAGCCGGCCGCCGGCGCCACGGGGCCGGAGCGTCAATTCCTCCCCGACCGAGCGGAGAGCGACGTGGATGACCCCGACTTGGGGGCGGTGGCCTTGGAGGATGACGCCGAGGGAGGAGGCGGCGAAGCAGGCGGCTCAGGGCTCAGAGCCGGCCTTGAGGACTGGCCCGACGACGATGCGGGGGAAGTCGCCCCGCGCCACCAGCCAGGGTCCGACCAGCCGAGCGCAAGCACATCTGCTGCGCCAGCAGCCCGAGGTGGTGCGCACAAGCGCAGGGCTGCGTCGAGCCTGTTCGGCAGCCAGTCGAAGAAGCCCAGGGGCTCGGCCGCGGCGACTAAGCGGGATGAAGCGGCCGCGAAGGCCATCCTCTTTTGCAAGGCGGTGAAGGATCCGCCGCTGGTTTCCGCGTAAGTACTGCCTTCATCTCGTACTTTCTCCTTCCTTGCTGATCTTGTTTGAGTTTCTTTGCTTTGTTTCCCTTGATCTAGGGCTCCGCTCTCTCTTGAGAACTCGGCCGCCGCCTCCATCGTGGGGTCGGCGGAGACTTCCACCACCACTCGGCGGATCGATCCGGCCGCCGACCTCCGGGAGGCGATGGAGCGGAACGCGTGGGAAGCGCGTGAGGAGCAAGAAGCCGCCCGCCTAGAGAAGGCGGAAGCAGAGAAAGCGGAGGCTGCCGCCTTGAAGAAACTGATGGAGGCTAAGGCAGCCGACGCAGCGAAGAAGCAGGCCGAGGAGGCCGCGCGCCGCCAGTCGGCGATATTCGTCGCCCCCCTGAGCTCCGCGCCGCCACCGCCGGAGTTCGTGGCACAGACTGGGGAAGCCGGCGGTGAGCACCCTATCAAGGAGAGGGACAGCGGCGATGTCGCCATGCCGGACGTAATCATGCGTCCACCACCACCGTCCAGGAACGCGCAAGGCGAGTAGCCGGCGGACCAGCCGGTGCCGCCAGCCGGAAATGAGGTGGTGACGGGCCCGACTCCTGAGGTCCGCACACCAACGCGCCGCCGGCTTGCAAAGGCGGCTTCGGCGCCACGCCCGCTGGAGACCGGCACCGCAAGCTCCTCAATCGCAGACACTGAGGCGACCAGTGTCGCGCCCACTGGGTGGGTGCGGGGAGGCAGGACGGGCCCTCTGAACAAGGCGATCCTGGACGTTCAAGCCAAACTCCGCGCAAAGGCCGACGCTATCAAGCACTGCAACAAGGCGTTCCTGGAATCGCGAGAGGCCATCCGGGTACGCTTCTTGCTTCTTCGTTTTTAACTCTTGTATTGCTTCGTGGGGGCGTGTCAGCGCACCCACTGGGTGTACTCCCCGAGTTTCGGGCCGGCTGCTGAGCAGGCGGCTCGGAACTTTAATTAGCAGGCTCTGAGTGCTAATATCCTTGCTGCAGGATTATCATAACCTCCGTGCGGCCGCCTTCAACTCCAAAGTCCTGGAGTTGGATCAACGTGCTGTCGACTTGTTGGAGAGCCAGAGTAAGTCTTCTTCTTTCTCTGCGGGGGCGCGCTGGCGCACCCGCGGGCTGTAGTCCCCGAGATTCGGGCCGACTGCTAAGCAGTCGGGCCGGATCTCCCCGGCAATTGTTCTTCTTTTCTGTTGATTTTGACGACTCCTTTCTCCGCGGGGGCACGCTGGCGCACCCGCGGGCTGTAGTCCTCGAGATTCAGGCCGACAGCTGAGCAGTCGGGCCGGATCTCCCCGGCGACTATACTTCTTCTCTGTTGGCAACTGACACCTTTCCCTTCTTCTTTTCTCTGCAGAGGCCAACACCGCCTTGGAGCAGCAGCTGGGCGAAACCAACACCGCGCTGCGCGCTAAGGAGGTGGAGTGCGGCAAGATGGCTGAAGAACGTGATCGGCTGGTCGCGCAACTAGCGGAGTAGGCGGAGCTTCTCAAGAAGGCCCAGAAGGAGGCGGAGGACAAGGAGACCACCCTCCTTGCTGAGTTCGCGACCGAACGCTCCGCCTAGAACGACAAGGAGGCGATGCTGACTTCCGGCTTTCACGAGATTGAAGACATAGTTGATGGTGAGCTTCCCTCTTTTTCCTTCTTTGAGCTGCTGGCTGCTGGTCGAGCCGGCCTCTCGACTCTAACTTTGGCTCTTTGCTTTCTGTTTTGGCAGACTTCTTCCCTGGTCATTTTGACGCCGCCAATCAGGCCATTGAAGCTGATCGCGAAGGATGGAGGGCGGAAGGCACACAGATCACTGCCGACGCCCCCCGAACCCTTAGCGAGCAGCTCCTGAGCATCGAGGCCCGTCTTCGGCCAGCTCATCGGATGCTGCGCCGTCTTCAGCGTGTCGGAGCCCAGGCGATCGCTGCTCTGTGGCCGGATATGCCGACACCGCGTACTCCCAATCGGACTGCCGACTGGCTGGAGGTGGCGGCCGGCCGTCTTGAGGCCTGGATGGGTTCCTCGGACCAAGCTGGAGCGCGTCGGGCCTTGTAGTTTGTCAAGGCGTGGTACCCTGGGCTAAATCTAGCCCAGTTGACCACGTTTTGGCAGGAGGCCCAGGAGGAGCTGGTGGCCGTGGAAGATGACCTTGTCAAGCGTGCGGCGGCAATCGCCGAGTACACCAACTCCAGCGTCTTCATTCTGGAGCGGGCCGAGAACGGCGCCGAGGCGCCACCAGAGTGGTTCGGGCTGAATCCGGAGGACGGCGAGGATTCGGCGGAGGTGATCGACTCCAGCGGCGAGGAAGAAGGCGAGGAGGAAGAGGAAGGTGAAGAGGAGGCGCCAGAGGTCGGAGCGGACGGCCAACCTCAACTCGACTGCACCTCCAGCAACGAGCCACGCCCGAGCGAGCCGGCTGTCACTGGAGGCGACCAAGCGGAGACTGACCAGCCGGCCGCTCCACCAACCGGCGCTACCTAGGCCGCCAGTTTATCTTTTGCTTTACTTGCTTATCAGTCTTGACGAACTTGTTAACTTTGCACAATTCCACCCGCGGGGTGTATTTCAAACTTCTGTTGAATGTTGGCCAAGGGCCTTTTGCTATGTAAATATTTTTCCGAGTTCTATCTTTTCTTGCTTGCTGCTCTTTGGCTTTTTTCCTTTGCCGCCCTCCCTTAGTTGCCGTCTTGCCAGCCTGACAGCCGCTCTGCGGACTGTGGCTGGGTCAAGTACTTAGCTACTTTCGGGAAGGCAAGTACTTAGCCGATTAGAACGTTTTAGCAAGTTAAGTAGAAGCCGGCCGGCCGGCTGCTCAACAGCCGGTCGTAGAGGCGGGAAGCCGGCTTGAACTATGCACATGCTTTGGGTCCTTAGCCATTTTTCATGTGGGCACCCTTTCTGCCTTTCTCCTGCCCACCAGACAGTCGCTCTGCGAGCTGCGGCTTCTGGCAGGAGACGGCTTAAGTGCCAACACATTACTTGTCCGACTGCAGGAAGCATTTCATAGTACAAGGCGGCGAGTCCCCAGGCCGACTAGTCGGACCCGGTGCCAAGCGGCATAAAGGAAATGACACATTCATAGGCATAATTCTTATCATATAGATAAAAGAGGGCAGTCCCCGAGCTCTTCTCGGGGGGCCCGGAGTCTTCGTACTTTAATACAAAAGGTAGCATGGTACATACTGCATCAACTGTAAAATCTTCGGAGGAGATTTGCATTCCATGTCCGCTCTGTCTCCTTGCCGGAGTCGTCCCTCTTGCGCGCTCGAGGCTTCTGGGCGTCGATCAGGTAGTAGGAGTCGTTGCCCAACACTTTGCTGATGATGAAGGGGCCTTCCCAAGGCGCTGAGAGCTGATGCTGGCCGGCTGTTTGCTGGATCAGCCGGAGCACAAGGTCTCCCTCATGGAAGGATCTCGGCTTGACCTTCCGGTTGTAGTATCGGCGCAGGCTCTGCTGGTAGATGCTGGACCGGCTGAGTGCCAACAGCCGGCCCTCTTCCAGCAGATCGACGCCGTCTTGCCGCGCTTCTTCTGCCTCCTCTTCGGTGTACATGGTGACTCGAGGAGAGTCGAATTCTATGTCCATCGGGATGACGGCTTCGGCACCATAGACGAGGAAGAAAGGCGTGAAGCCGGTTGACTTGTTCGGAGTTGTGCGTAGGCTCCAGAGGACGGCCGGCAGCTCATCGAGCCAACAACCGGCCGAGCGCTCCAGAGGCTCGACCAGTCGGGGCTTGATGCCGGACAAGATGAGGCCGTTTGCTCACTCTACTTGGCCGTTTGACTGCGGATGGGCAACGGACGCTAAGTCCTGTCGGATGCCCTGCGTCACGCAGAAACGGGCCAAGGCACCTTTGGCAAAGTTCGTGCCATTGTCGATGATGATGTTGTGTGGTATGCCATACCGGATGGTGATGTCGGAGATGAAAGTCACAGCAGTCGAACCATTCAATTTCTTGATTGGTTTTGCTTCTATCCACTTGGTGAACTTGTCCACCGCGACAAGCAGATGAGTCATGCCACCTCGCGCTGTTTTGAATGGTCCCACCATGTCCAGGCCCCAGACAGCAAAGGGCTAGGCAATGGGGATAGTCTTGAGTGTAGAAGCCGGCTGATGAGGCTTGGAGCGGAACTTCTGGCACCCTTTGCATTTCTGGACCAAATCTTTGGCGTCTTCTAGAGCAGTCGGCCAGAAAAAACCATGGCAGAAAGCTTTGGCAACAAGTGCTCTTGAAGCCGTGTGGTGACCGCACTCGCCTTGATGGATATCTTTGAGGATTGCTTGGCCTTGCTCCGGCTCCACGCAGCGGTGGTAGACACCAGTGACACTGCGCCCTACGAGCTCTCTGTTGACTATGGTGTATGCTGCTGCCCGGCGTTGCACTTGCCGGGCCGAGATCTCATCAGTCGGCAGCTCTTTGTTCACCAGGAAGTTGAGGATGGGCTTGGCCCATGAAGGCGTTGTGATTTCTTCGATTGCTAAGACTTCTACTTGCACGAGGGCGGTTGGGCCGGGAGGCGGCGGGTTGGAGTCAGCTGCCGCTTGCTGAGTCGATGAAGTCCCCGTGCCGACTGCTGCAGTCCCCGAGCCGGGTTCTGAAGTCCCCGGGCCGGGTGCGGCTGTTGCAGTCCCTGGGTCGCCTGCCAGATTCCTCGTGCCGGTTGCTGGGGTCCTCAAGTCGGATCTAACTGCTTCAGGAGGAGCCGGCACAAAGATGGAATCCGACTCTGGTGATGGCTTGACAGACGGCTTGAGGAGGCGTTGTAGGGCGACGCCGGTTGGTATTGCTTGCCGGGTGGAGCCGATCCGTGCCAAGGCATCTGCTTGCTCATTGTCATTCCTTGGCACATGGAGAAACTCGCACCCTTCAAAGTATCCGCTGAGTTGCTATACGAGGAAGCGGTAGCTCGCCCTGTTTGCATCCTTAGCGTCCCAGTCGTCTGACGACTGCTGGACCATCAAGTCAGAGTCACCATAGCACAGGATCCGGCGAATGCCAAGTTCCTTGGCAAGCCGGAGCCCGTGAATGAGTGCCTCGTATTCAGCGACGTTGTTGGAGGCGGCAAAATGGATTTGCAGCACATATTTGAGCTTGTCGCCTTTGGGAGAGGTGAGGACGATGTAGGCTCCCAAACCAGTGTGCATCTTGGAACCATCAAAATGCATCCGCCAGTGGGTGGAGTCCGGCGCTGGCGGCAGGTATTGGGTCTTGGCCCAGTCAACGAGGAAGTCAGCCAGTGCTTGTGACTTGATGGCGGTGCGAGGCTGGTAGTAGATGGTGTAGGGGGCCAAATCTATGGCCCATTTGGCCACTCGGCCTGAAGCATCTCGGCTTCCAATGATCTCGGCAAGCGGAGCCGTGCAGACCATAGTGATTGGGTGCTCTTGAAAATACGGCTTCAATTTCTTGGCGGCAAAGTGCACGCCGTAGCACATCTTCTGATAGTGGGGGTAGTTTTGCTTGGACGCGGACAACACTTCACTCAGGTAATACACTGGCCTCTGGACTGGTAGTGCTTTGCCTTCCTCCTTGCGCCCCACAACTATGGCAGTGCTGACCACCCGGCTGGTGGCGGCGATGTAGAGGAGCATGGGTTCTTTAGGAGTCGGAGCCGCCGGGACAGGCGGAGTGGTCAGCATCTTCTTGAGCTGGAGAAAAGCTTCGTCCGCCTTGTCGTTCCACTCGAAAAAAGTGGTCTTCTTCATGAGCTGGTACACGGGGAGAGCCTTCTCGCCCAGCCGACTGATGAAGCGGCTGATGGATGCCAAGAAGCCGGTGAATTTCTGCACGTCCAGCAGTCGGGTGGGCACTTCCATGCTCTCGATGGCCTTGATTTTCACGGGGTCGCATTCTATGCCGCGCTCTGATACCAGGAAGCCAAGAAGCTGGCCGGCTGGACTCCAAAGACGCACTTCTCCGGGTTGAGCTTGATTTGAAATTGGCGCAAGTTCTCAAAGGTCTCCTTGAGGTCTTCCAGCAGCGTTCCACGCTTCTCCGTCTTCACCACAACATCATCCACATAAACATGGGCGTTCCTGCCGAGTTGCTTGAGGAGGCACTTCTGCATGCAACGTTGAAACGTGGCGCCGGCATTCCTCAAGCTGAACGTCATGGTCAAGTAGCAGAAGGCTCCAAACGGTGTGATGAAGGCGGTCTTTAGCCTGTCGGCCGGGTTCAGCTTGATCTGGTGATACCCTGAGTATGCGTCCAAGAAACTCAACAGCTCGCATCCGGCTGTGGAGTCTATCACTTGGTCAATTCTCGGCAAAGCAAATGGGTCTTTGGGGCAGGCTTTGTTGAGGCTGGTATAATCAATACACATGCGCCACTGCTTGTTTTTCTTCAGCACAAGGACTGGGTTGGCCAGCCACTCTGAAAAGAACACTTCCATGATGAAGCCGGCTGCCAGCAGCCGGGCTATCTCTTCTCCAACGACTCTTCTCTTCTCTTCTGACAGGCAGCGCAAGGGCTGCCTGACTGGCTTGGCATCAGACCGGACATGCAATTTGTGCTCGGCGAAATCCGTCGGAACACCCGGCATGTCTTTGGGAGAACATGCAAAGATATCCCAATTCTCACGGAGGAAATCGACGAGCTCGCCTTCGTATTTGCTGTCAAGGTTTGCTCCTATGATAGCGTGCCTCTCCGGGTGCTCCGGGTCCAAGGGTATCTTCTTTGTCTCTTTCGCAGGCTTGAACGAGCCCTCGGCTTCCGACTCCTTGGGGCTGGGTGACATTTCTGGCTGCTTGCCTGCCATCGCCATAACCCGGTCAAGGAGCCGCTTCTCAGCCGCGATCACAAGGGACTCGGCCAGCCGGCTGCTATCTGCCGTGCAGGCGGACGACTTCTTGTAATCCCCTGCTATGGTCAGAATTCCCTTGGAACTCGGCATCTTCATCTTGAGGTAAGCATAGTGGGGGACCGCCATGAACTTGGCCAGAGCAGGCCGGCCAAGTAGTGCATGGTATGGGCTCTCAAGGTCCACCGAAACCAGACCGGCTCTCGGTAGAAGTGATCTTTGTCCCCAAAGAGGACGTCTATCTGGATCTTGCCGATTGGTGAACAGGAAAGGCCAGGAACTATGCCATGGAATACAGTCCGGCTGGGCTGAAGCTGCCTTTGTTTGATTCCTAACTTCTCCATGGTATCCTTGTACAGGATGTTGATGCTGCTGCCGCCATCTATCAAAACTCGGGAAAAATGAGCAGTTCGCCTCTCTGTGGCAAAAGTGGCGTCCAGAACCAGGGCATAGGAGCCGGGATTGGGCATTACTTCCGGGTGGTCGGCTCTGCTCCAGCTGATGGGCTTCTCGGACCAATGCATGAACTCGGGGGTCTCTGATGCCACTGCATTTACTTCTTGCTGTCGTTGCCGTCTGCTATGCTTGTCGTCGGCCACGCTGGTGAACACGACATAAGCTCCGTGCTCTTCGGGATACTTGTCTTGTATGGCTCCGACCGGTCGAACTGCCGGCTGCTGGGGTGGAGGAGGAGGCGGCTGCCCAGCAGGCGGAGGAGGCAGAAGGCCGTCACCCTTGGTGATCCTGGTGAGCCAGTGGCACTTCCTGGTGTGGTTGGATGGCTTCGCGCCACTGTGAAATTTGCAGGGTGCATCAAGAGTCTGCTCATACGAAAAAGCAAGCAGCCAATTGGGCTTGCCGCCCTTCTGGCGCTTGGATGGAGGCTGCCCTTCTGGCTGCTGGTCTTCGACTGTCGCCACCTGCCGGCTTGTAGAAGCCGGCTGCGTGGCCTTGCGTTTGTTGTCGTTGGGTTGCTGACGCCGGCTGGTGTCACCAGCCGGGGCCCGAGGAGCTGGAGGAGCCACTTTGCCAGATGCATCAACTTGGATCTCTGCCTTCATGGAGGAGTCGGCCGTGGCGTATTTATCTGCTATGATCAGCAGCTCGTCGAGGGTCGCCAGCTCGTCGCAGAGAAGCCAGTGCTTGAGAAGGGTGCCCTCTCGGCACCCGGCGGTGAAGTACTCGATGGCATGCACCTCGTGCACGCCTTCGCAAGAGTTGCGGAGCTCGGCCCAGCGCGTGAGGTAGTCACGAGTCGACTCGTTGGGGCCTTGGACGCACAAGGAGAGCTGGCGAGGCTTGGGCGGCCGCTTGTACATGCTGGTGAAGTTGCGGATGAAGGCTTCGGTGAAGTCGACCCAGCTGTTGATGCTGCGGGGCTTCAAGCTGTTCAGCCATGTCCGGGCCGTGCCCTGGAGCATGAGCGGAACGTACTTCACGGCAACACGCTTGTTGCCGTTTGCGATGTTGACAGCTGTGGAATAGTCGACTAGCCAGTCCTCCGGCTTCACGGAGCCAGTGTATTTGGGCGTATCTCTCGGGAGCGTGAACCCTTTGGGGAAGGGCTCATCTCAAATGCGGGGGCCAAAACAAGGCGGACCCAGCTCATCTTCTTCTTCTAGCGCCAGGGGTCGGTTGAGGCGGTCGATCCGGTGGCGGGCATCGTTCTCTCCGACTCCTTCTCGGCGACCAAGGCGGTCGCCGAGTGTCGGGTGCTCAACAGGTGGCGGGGAGACGCGCCTCTCCCTGCGGGGGGGAGGAGGCGGACAGTCATCCCGTCGTTCGACTGCTCTTGGGCGGCCGTCTTGGTCGCGCTCGATAGTGATGCGAGTCCGGCTGCGGCTGGCACCCGGCTCCTTGTCTCTTCTTCCGCGGACGCCACCAGTCGGCGTCCGGGATGTCGCGCCTTGGTCTCGGCGGGGAGGCAGATCGTCATTTTGCCGGTTGGGCGCCTCAGTGCGGCAGCCGGCCTCTTGCTGCTCAGCAACCGCGTCGAGGAGTCGCTAGACGCGCTCCGCCATTTGGCGACGCTCTTCACCCTCGAACTTGTCCAGCTCTTCTGCTGCCACCTGGGCAGCTCTTATGTTCTCCGCGGGCGTGGCGTAGACAGGGCGATCTGCCCTGCACAGGCTGGCGATGGCCGCACCGCGTTGCTGGACCATGCCGATGCGGCTAGGCCCGCCAGGAGCCGACGTGCCACCCACAGCTCGGTCCATCTCGCGCTGGTAGGCCTCCGATAGGCGCCTCTTGCTGGCCAGCTTCTTGGCGCGCTCAACGAGTTGGGCGTGGCGTGCTTCCACCATCTCAGCGTCGGCGTCTTCTGAAATGGGCGCCGTCAGGTCTTGAAGTGCCGCATCGAGCGGGTCATGAGCACCTCCGCCGGAGTGCTCGCTGTGGCCGATGACGAGCACCTCCGTGCCGGTGCTTCCGCCACTCTCCGCACGAGGAAGCGGCTCGTCGTAGACCACCACATTGGTGGGGAACGCGTCAAGTGACGCAGTGTCGGAGTCGACAAGCATCGGGTCGGTGGAGCCAACAGACTCCAAGTCTACAGCAGGCTCGCTGGTGACGTGGAGCTGATTGAGGAGGCTCGCGAGGCGGCTCTGAGGGCCATCAGTGCCCGCATCAGACGCGGGCTCGTCGAAGAGGCGAACCTCGCCAACAAGATTGGCGAGGCAGCTCGCCGCGCAGGTGACCTCCGTGCCATGCAGCGCGTCGGCGCAGACTCCGTTTGGCGTGCCGGGCTGGCTGCGCTCGCCAGGGAGGAACAGGGATCCCGTCCAGAACAGGTCTCCGGACGACGGTGCACCTCGCCCCACGGTGGGCGCCAAATGTCGGGGGTTGGGTGCGACATATGCCAATGGATGGCTTATCATGGTGGGAGCGAGTAGAACGTCGCCGGTGCCTGGAAGCGGGATAAGGCGTAGACACGTACGTCGACGAACTTTACCCAGGTTTGGGGCTCTCCGTGGAGATAACACCCCTAGTCCTGCTCTGTGGGGTCTCCGCATGATCACTAAGGCACTAGTGATACAATGGTGCTCCTTGAGCTGTTTGCTAGAGGTGGAAGAAAGCAAGGCTAGCTGTCTCCTCTCTGTATGTATGAGTCTAGTTCTAACAACTTGGGAACCCTTTGCATGGGTGCCCTGGGGGGTTTATATAGGCCTACCACCCAGGGGTACATTGGTAATCTCGCCGGATGTAGGGCCCGGCTGCCAGTGTCTCTGGTCTCCGGCTTCTCCGCTGGCTGCTGGGGCCCGCCGCCTGGTGGGCCCTGCCGACTGGTCTGGTACGGAGCCGACAGGCCGCTCCCGCCGCTTGCGGGTCTCGTCGGCTGCTGATCACTGTAGCTGTGATGCTAATGACGCAGGCTTGGTCGGGGGAGCGTGGCTACAGTCCCGCCGCCTGGCTGGCGATCACTGTAGCCACACCGTGTCTTGTCTGGTTGATGGCGTGTGGGGCCCCGAGGAAGGAACGAGCCGCCTGCTGGAGGCCGGCCTTCCTCGGGTCCGACTGGCCAGGCTTCCGCCGTCTTCCGGGCTCCCGCTGCCTGGTAGGGCCCGCCGTCTTCAGGCCGTACCGACAGGCGGTCGTGGGAGCAGGGCTCCGCCTGACAGGGATGACGTCAGGGGCAGAGTGGCAACAGTGCCGTGCCGGGCGGAGATCTCCGCCTGTACGGAGCACTGTGGCCACGCCCGTCCCTGGATTTGGGAGGGATGGGCTACACTGTAGCCACTCCCTGTCTTGTCTTTCTTGATGAGGGTGCAGACTTTGTGAGTGCCACGGGCCGACTGCTAGGGGCCGACTTCTCTAGAAGCCGCCCACTAGGAGTCGGCTTGTCTTGATGCCGGCCTCTGGAACTCGGCCGTCTACGGGCAGCCGGCTATTCCTGCAGCCAGCCACCAGAAGGCGGCACTTCGTCTTGATGTCTTGAGGGGCGCAGCCAGCCCCGATATCTTGGAAGGTTCAGGGACTCGGGTTAGCCTACCCGTGGCCCATTACTCCGACACCGTCCATCCCCATGCCTCCGCCCAGTCCGACCACCAGTCACCACCACGCCCCACTGCTCCTCACCTTATCTATCATCTTTCTCGAGATATCACTTTTTCGATGAAATGGTCGACATACCATTTTTCGATAAAATTCTCAAGATATCATTAGTTTTTACACATGGGATTACTCCTGCATGGGTCAATCACAAAAGGTGTTTTGTAAAAAAATGCATCTTGATGTTCCGTGCAATGCACGGGCATCTTGCTAATTTTTTTGCATATAATTCCAAACACCACATAGACACGGTCTTTGACCATTTTACAACTATGTTAGTATCATTGTTAGTGGTCAGCCGGTGCAAATTATAGCCCCGGGTGTTTTAACCTTTTTTTAGTAATGATATCTGGCGATTGTTCACCACGAACTCAATCCTGGCAAATCCCACGTAACCGTCAGATTTCCATCCGACGGTGGCCTGTTTTTAAGCCATAGTATTTGACAAAACTGCCACCCTTACAGACGTATTGTAACTGCATCGCGGGCGTTTGCAACTACCAAGTCTCCCAGCGAACGTTTGCTGGGGATTGGAGTTAACACCGATGGCGGTTCCTAGTTGTTCCACGCTCGGGCATTGAACTTTGTAACTATTTTAGATTAGAATATACTACTCCTCCAGTCCTACTCCACTACTACTCTGCTCAAGCAAGTTAGGGCATAGTAGTAGGTACTGTAGGGAGTACCAGTACTGTGATCACTCAAGCAAGTTGTCTGGCATCGATATGACCTACGCTGCTGGTATGTGTCTCGTAAGTCAAGCGGCGTGTTGTAGTCATCATCACCTGTCCACTTCCCGCAGCACATATTCGCTTCTCCATCTTTGTCCGCACATAATCTCGTCCAATCTTCCATCCCCGCTAAGGCGCCTCCCCCCTCGTCCGAAACCCAAGCACTAACAATGGCAGAACCGAGCAGTGTCTGCCGAAAGAGTGGCTGGAATTCGCTCCCCAGAGAGGTAATCAAGCTCATTGTTTCGCGTGTGGACAATCTCAGTACCATGCCGCTCGCCGCGTGCTCATCGGGGTTGTACCGTTTACTCAAAGCCCTTAGACCGGAGCTTTTTAAGCCAGCTCCTTGCATGTTGATGCCGCCTGATCTTCAGAAACGGCGTGTCACGCAGCATAACGATCGTAGGGCGCCGAGCATCAACCCCCTTGACTGCGATCCGATCCCCGTCACGCTCAACTACATTAACGGTATGTACTGGGTCGGCATGAACACGTCTTGGATGGTGCTCGTCGATGGTCGCGGCAGCTGGATGTTCGTGGAGGTCTACACCCGGCGATTGATCCCCTTCCTTCGATTAACACTGCACTGCTTTGGCACCGCAACCCAGAATACTCAGAATCTTACAGTAGCCAACATGATACCAAGTTTGATTTGCTCAAGGTTGTAATCTGCCAAGTGCCCACAAGATCTGCGAATTATAAAGACTTCAGGCTAATTGCATTCTTCAACCGCGGTCTCGCCTATCTGACAAGTCAGTGCGGTAAGTGGATAAATCTGCACATCCATCACAGGATCATACATCCTCCATGGTTCTCTGATGCCATTGAACACAAGGGTTTCATTTACGCTGTCGACTCCTTCTATGGTTGGACGTATTGCTAGCCTACTCCAGTCATCGCTACAAACGGCTGTTACAGCAGTATGTTACTTTCCTATGATACCATGATGGCTTGCTTATATTACTGTCAACATTTACTGAAAAATATTCATGCTCATAACATGTTGTTCTTAAGATTGACTACATTAAGAGCCCTTTTTTATTTGACTCCAACTTGATATGATGTCGTAGGCCGCCTGGTGTCCCTACCCTTCCTAATCCCATAACCTTTCAAAGAAAAGCGGCATGGAAGTTGCAGGTGGTTCCTGGCTCGATCAGACGACGGCGAACGATTGATGATCGTTCGCACGTACCGGACGTGTTGTTTCGCGGAATACAATCACATTCACTGCAAGGTCTTTGAGCAGGATCCCAGCTTCTCTCGCCTTCAAGAATTTTTGACTGGAGGCTGGTAAGTAGCCTTGGTACACGCTCTCTGTTTCTCGGACTGAATTATCCGATTAACCAGGAGATAACCGACGGCAAGGATCATGATGGCAGCGCAGTTTCGTTCATCAGGCAAAACTGTGTGTACACAGCGTACCATGCGTCTCTGCATGCACCATACCCTGATATGTGCCGCCACGCTCTGCAGCCCAAACTAGGAGAGATGGTTGCAAGTATCAGACTTCGACCTGCTGGCTGGAGTTTCCCCCGTCAGGCACCCATCTGGTTCAAGCCGCCAGCCAATCTCCATAGCTTAATAAATAGTGACGTATAACTGAGCTAGTTAGTTAGATGCGTACACTTGGTGTAGTAGGATCTTGATTTAGTTTGATGCATACACTTGTTCTTTTTTGGTAGCCCTTTTGTAATGATGGTTGATGTTTGGTTTGGAAGATAGACTCTTTACTCTTCTGGCCTGCTTACTGCTTCTGTTGCACCCCCAGCCCTGGTTGTTGTTGCTGCTGTTTTCAATGTACAAACAGTAGTATATTTCGTTTGTTGGTTGAACAAATGTGTTGTTAGAACGACAACCACAATGTTTTGGAAGTCGTTGCACGGTCCGATCCTTTAGTGCCCCGTACCATATGTAGCGCATACTATTTTTGGTATGGGACACATTTTCCACTTGTTGATAACATGCAGCCCACTCATGAAGGCCCAATAGAGGAGCCCATAATTAACTGGAAGGGGGGCTCTCACATGAATCCGGCCCAGGTACATGCTCATGTTCCCCTAAACATAAATAAGTAAATAAATAAATAAATAAAGCTAAATGCTCATGCACCAGTTCTTTAAATTCACGATTTAACAGGAGGATATTATTTCCTATGATAGTGTCGTTACATTCAGTCGATATTATTCTTAGGCAAAGATAGCGACCAGTCTTCTTTCTCCCACCATTTTCTTCCTGCAACCAGCGGACCCATGTAAATCATAGTCAACGTCGTAAATAGTTCCGGTCCATTTTTATTTTTCAATAAGAATGTCCAACCCAGCCCAACACATTGGCGACAGCACTTTATCCTCCGCCTTGGTGCGCTCGCCGCGGTGCCGCCGCCCGGCCCTGTCAACATAGTGAATCGGGAGAGGACTGTAGTTGTGATTATGACAGTACGGACCCACCAGGTCCACTCCCGAACACAAAGAAGCGCCTCTTTTACTACTCAGATGCACCCCTCGTTTTTTTACTCTAATCCACCCTGCTGATATCTGGGACCCACATCATTTTCAACGTATAGTCAATTAACGACAGAATTGCACAACTTTTTTTAGTAGTAATTCGGAGGAGCAAGCTATAAACTGGGTTGTGCGGTCTCTGCGGCCCGTCTAACAACATGACCAGCCCAGCAGTTTTTTCTTTGGGAAAATAGGTAGCCCAGTATTTCTTTTTGAATAATACCCAAGCTAGGCCTATTTGTTTTCTCCGACTTACTGGGCTGCAAATCTTTCAAGACGAGGAGGGATGCATTCCGGCCTGGCCGAAGAGTATGGCCAGTGTCTGTTAAAAGTAATATCAAAGGGGTTGAAAATTCCAAAAAAAAATAGCAAATGGGAACTTAGTTTCTTTTTTTTGTTTTTGTTCTTCATTGATATTTTATATTTCATTGGATTTAACATGACATAGTACTAATTTATTCTTAAATTTGTTTTAGTGTGGCTAATAATTTTTGGATAAAGAATATTTTGTTCCCCAGCAAAAATTTGTGAATTTTCAAAATTTCGCACATATTTAGTTCAATTTTTTAACCCTGGTACTGACCAAAAAATGGGCAGCAATTCTAAATATGGAAAATGGGCTGCAATAAATTCCATATGAATTAGAAAATGAGTAAAAAAATTAAAAATAATAGCAAATGGGTTGTACACGCCACAGATTTCGAGGCTGACTTGTTTACGCAAGGCTTTGTCAGTCAACACACGATTCTAGCAGTAGTGACTGTTGGATGTCCATCCAACGGCTGACGTGCTTCTTCAATCTCTGATCTTCCTGCTCCAGCCGCCTAAACTAGCGCCGACGGGACTGCCTGCTCCCACCTCTTGTGGCCCGTTGTGATGCCGCGCAGGCTTCACCGGCCCACCCTAATCCCTCCGCTGGCCTGGCCGCACGCAATCAACTGCCTCCTTATTACGTGAAAAAAATGATTCCTCCCACTGACATCTAGGGCGCGCCGGTTGGGAGGCTGACTTGTAGGCCTACTAAGTTGACGCGTACGCGGGGCTTGTCAACTTAGTCAACAAATGATTCTAGCAGCAGTGACCATTGGATTTGAATCGAACAGTCCTGCTGCTGCTTCAATCGCTGCTCTTCTTGCACCAGCCGCCCAAACCAGCGCCGGCGAGACCTCACCGCTCCCTACTACTCCCACTGCTGGCCAGGCCCTGCGTCGACGGCAGCCTCACACTGCAGACGAACCAGTGAACCCTCGTACTCCTCTCCGCGTGGGCATCCACTGTCGCGTCTTCCCCGGCTTCGTGTCATCCCCTTCCTTGGCCTCGCCGTCGTCCACCGCCCTGGTGCACTCAGCGCGGCGTGGTCAACATGGTCAAGGAACGACTTCCATCGGAAGAGTACTGTACATGGAGAGGCTGACAGCTGGGTCCACGGCCGCAGCAAGGAAGTGCCTCCTTATTACGTGGAAAATAATGATTCCTCCACCTGACATCGGGGACCCACCGGACAGGCCACCGTATTTCGCGAAAAAAAGTTTCCCCCTGACTGCTGGGACCCACCAGCTACATCTTCGCACGCAAGTGCGTCCATATTACGGGCAAAAAAATGATTCACCCCCTGACTGCTGGGACCCACCAGCTACATCTTCGCACGCTAGGAAGTGCCTGACAGTCCGGACCCACCTGGTCGAAGCGTACATAGTGTTGTCATTCTGGTCGCGAATGTGTATGTACATACTGGTCGATTGGTCTGTCTGCAGGCTGCAGCGATGAACCGTGGCCGTGCAAGGAAGGGCACATGTCGTAGTAGAGGCGCGCACGTAGCATGTACACGTATGTACAGCGGCCAGGGTGCAAGAAAGAAAATACGGCCATGTACGTACATACAGGCGGGGTCTCGAACGCCTACTCGCGCATACGTACGGCCAGGGCTCGTATACATGGCTGGGTTGGAACGGAGAAACTAGGTCGTCGTCATGTTCATGGGGAGGCAACGGAATGCGTCGTGTTCATCGGGAGGCAACGGAACGCGTGCTGTTCATCGGGAGCCAACTGGCTTGGACGGAACAGCCGATGGAAACAAGGCCTGGCGTACCGCAGAACGGAGGAAACTGCCTTGTGTTCGACCGGCCATGGTCGAAACGGGATCCTCTTCATCGGGAGGGGTCTGGCGTACCGCAAAACGGAGGAAATGTACTTCTGTTGGACCTCCTACGGTCGAAACGGGGTCCTGTTGACCGGGAGGGGTGTGGCGTACCGATAAACGGAGGAAACGGACTTGTGTTGGAGCGCTACGGTCGAAACAGGGGTCCTGTTCATCGGGAGGGGTGTGGCGTACTGCAAAACGGGACTCCACGGGATACTGTTCATCTCCACCGTCGACCTCCCCCAGCCTCCACGGGCTACTGTTCATCCACCGTCGACCTCCTCCAGCCTCCACCTGCGACTGTTCATCCACGGGCTCCTGTTCATCCAGCCTCCACCGCTCCTCCACCGGCTACTGTTCAACTAGCCCTCTCCACGGGGTCCTGTTTAACCACCCCTCCACCGGCTACTGTTCATCCAGCCCTCCACCGGCTACTGTTCAACCAGCCCTCCACGGGGTCGTCCTGTTCATCCAGCCCTCCACGGGGTCGTCCTGTTCATCCACCCCTCCACCGGCTCGATCGATCGGGGTCCTGTTCGTCCAGCGGCAACACCACGGGGTCCTGTTCATCCAACCCCCCACCGGGAACTGTTCATCCAAACCCCCCAACAACGCTCACTGTTCATCAAGGGAAGGAGGCAGCAAGTTCGATCGGCTTCAGTTAGCAGCAGTAGCGAACGAAGGAATCGCTCGATCGGGTTCAGTTAACAGCCATCGATCGATCGATTGGGTTCAGTAACGCGTAGCCTGCAGTGCAATCGCTCGGGCTCAGTAGGCGAACGCCTCACTCGGGTTCAGTTAGAGCCCAACGCCTCCCACCCACGTGCGTACATGTATGAGAGAAACGCGCATCGCTCGGCCCCCGACCACCCATCGTACCGGGAACTCCCCGATATTTTCCGCGCCCTCGCTTCTACCACGGTTTTTTCCGTCATGGACGGCCCAAAGAATGTCATGCAGCTGCGTCTCCAGCCTGCCTAGGACGAAAAGCCCATTTTCTGTCATGATTTTTTGTCATAGAAGTAGGAGCCCACGACATCTATGATGATATCGGGTTTTGACACAATTATCGTCATAGAAGTGTCATAAGTATGACAGGAAAAAAAATTGTTCGGCCCAAAATGTCACGGATGTGTCTTTTTTTTGTAGTGGCTGCTTGACTGAACGGGAGGCGTGCGAGCGCAGTCCGGTGCACAGGCTCACCGGGAAGCGTACAAGCTGTTCAACGCAGGATCTGTGCATCTCTTCAACGCAAACGGTTTAGATTACGGTGTGCAAATTAAAGCCAGACTTCGGCGCTAAGCCAAGAGACACTGCGATTTGTCAAAATATGCAGCTAAAAATCAATAGCACTATCTATTTTTTGCAACTTAAATTTAGTAATTAAGCATAGATTTCATTCATAGAGATTAAGCAGTCGTTCTCACCGGGAAGCAAGACAGCCTTGGGCCACTGCCCACCTCGCTCCCACTGGTCTATATAATGGCGCCGCCGAGCGGCCGCACCCCCCCATCCTCGCCACACACACAATCCTCTCTCTCCGCCTGCATCCTCCACGCCACTCTGAGTCCTCAAAGCCGTCAGTGTACGAGGATGCCGCCGAAGCGCCCCATCGGAGGGAGTGGCGACGCCAGGGCTGCTGAAGCACCGGAGCATGGTGTGAATATGGAGACAGAGGTTTCCGTCGCCGCCGATGAGGTGGAGAACGAGGCTGCCAACAAGCGGAGGCGGGTCGAGAAAGAACTGCAAGCGACTCCAGTAGGCCTCGACTTCATCAACAACCTCCCCGAGGATATGTTGATAGTCATCATATCCCTCCTCCCAATCAAATATCGGGCGAGGACAGCCGCCCTTTCCCGGCGGTGGCGCCCCCTATGGCTCCTCACCCCTGTCGACCTCCTCGACGCCCACAAGCTCTGCCATGGCTATCGCCAAGGCTTGGATGCGTTCTCCCAGATCCTCGGCAGTCACCATGGCCCAATCAAAGGCCTTATCACGGCCAAGTTCCGTTCCAATGGAAAGGACCAAGCCAAGCTTGACGAGTGGTTCTGATCCACCGCGATAGATTAGCTCAAGAAGCTCAGTTTTAATGATGGGCATATGCGCTTGCTGCCAACGTTCGCGCTCTGCTTCGCGCCCACGCTGCGCCTCGCCAAGTTCATGAACTACCACCCCCCTTAATGACGCGCCCACTCTTTTTCTACCACGACTGAAGCACCTCGAGCTCGTCGTCGTCCGCATCCCAAAGCATGACATGGAGTGCTGCTCCGCGGCTGTACTGCACTCGAGGTCCTTCGTCTTTAGGCGATGAATTGGTCGAGTACCTTGCACATCACCTCCAGGACTCTCCGGACTATTTATGTGTGTTGTTAGTGCTGCAACGAGAGATCACAAAAGGTGGACCACAATATGGTCATCCAGGACACACCTTCACTTGAGAGATTACTTGTAGTTGATCAACAAGGTCCAACAAGAATCAATGTCATTTCTGTGTCGAAATTAAAAGTGGTGGGCTACTCATCTGTCAAATACTACAACTTTCATGTACACCATTCGCCTTATACCTCTCTTTCTTGATATCAATGTTATTTCTAGTTTTGAAGATGTATGTTCGTCTGTCATCCAGCGAAGCTTCACCCAGACTGTGGGCATAGTGAAGGTCTTGGCACTATAAGCTGCCGGCCCCAACCTGGACCAAGTTGTCAGTTGGCTGAGATGCTTTCCGTGCCTGAAGAAGTTGTATATCGAGGTGATGTTCCTTTCCTGTTAAATGTTAACCATAAGGGAGTTCAATTTTTTGCACCTTTTCCCAAGTTTAGAATGACAATGTACTACGATTTCAGAAGGAATTTTGGAGGATTTTAGGACATACACCCCCACCCCATATTGGTTGCTTCATTCATATGGTTACAATCGTCCATAAGCATTTCTCCTTTGGATTCATATGTACTAGTTTTCTTAGGACATTTTTCATCCAATCCAACCTCTTGTGAAGAAGGCTACATGTTTCTAGATTGTAATCAAATGCCCATGTTAATCATGCCAGATCGAAGATGGCACGTTGGTGCATTTTACAAATCCTGCAAACCAAATGGGCATGTAGCAGTGTTCAAAACTTCATGTAGGCACTAACACGTTCTCTTCTTTTGCAGATAATAATAGGCCCAGAGGTGGATAATGTTTATAATGACAATCACATCGAATGCCTAGATCTGCATCTCTCAAATATTACTTTGAACTCCTACCGAGGGACCTTACCAGAGATTACACTCGCCAGGTTCTTTCTTGACAGAGCAAAGGTGCTGAGGGTACTGTGGTTGAACACGCATTCAATTAGGAAAGATGAATGGTATGATTATCAAAGCCGGCAGGTACTGCGGAATGGAAGAGCCTCCAAAAATGCCAAACTTCGTATTGGAAGAGCATATGGCAAAGCAATTGGAAGTCATTGTGTCAAACTCATACATGACTTGTCAGCGACTGATCCCTTTTCAGAAATGACGCAGTTTGCACTGTTTGAATTTGGGCGTTGTAATCTTTGAATTTGAACCTTGCAATATTTATGGTATTTGTATATTGAACCATTTCTGTTCTCTTGTCTCAACGCAAACAGTTCATCCGAGTGAACCACATGTCGTATATCGCACACACCTTGATCTGGCTGACCGTTTCTCTTGTGTTGCCTAATCACAAACAATTCATCCGAGTGAACTGTATGTTGTACATCGCACACACCTTGATCTGGCTGACCGTTTCTTTTGTGTTGCCTAATCACAAATAGTTCATCCGAGTAAACCGTATGTTGTACATCGCACACACCTTCATCTGGGTGCCCGTTTCTTTTGTTCCTCCTCATTGAAAATGGTTAATTGAACTGAACCGTATGCCCTGCATCGCACACGCAACTAAAATCTGAACCATGTTTGATGCATCCTCCATCGCAAACATTTTGCACCTTTTTTGACGGGTTTTTTACACCACCGTTTGCGATTATGGCATCGCACATAGTTTCATCAAAGGGTCTCTGATCGTAGTGTTGCATTAGCAGCATCCTACAGTAGTGGGCCCTCCCAAATGGAAGACAACTTGTGTTGGCCGACTGTCCGCTGACCAGCCAGAGCACCAGGTCACCCTCACGGAATGCGAGGGATCGGATCTTCTAACAGTGGTAGCAGCGCAGGCTCTGCTAGTATAAGGTCGACTGGCTCAGGGCCAGCTCGCATGCCTCCTTGAGCAGATCGACGTTGTCTTCACGAGCCTCCTTTGCTTCCTCCTCCGTGTACACGGTGACGCGAGGTTAGTCGAACTCGACGTCCGTTGGGTGACCACCTCGGCCTCGTACACGAGGAAGAAAGGGGTGAAACCAGTTGGCGTGGTCTTGAGGCTCCATATTACAGTCGGCAGCTCATCGATCCAATAGACGACTGAGTGCTCCAGTGGCTCGACGAGCCGGGGCTTGCTAATGGCCAGGATCAGGTTGTTTTCCCTTTCCGCCTGGCCATTCGACTGCGGGTGGGAAACCGATGCGAGGTCTAGCTGGATTCCCTAGCCGGCGCGGAAGCGAGCCAGCGCGCCCTTGATGAAGTTGGTGTCGTTGCGGTGATGATACTATGGGGGATGTCATAGAGGACAATGATGTCTTTCATGAACATGATGGCTTTCGGGCTGCCCAGCTTCTTGATTGGCTTGGCCTCGATCCACTTGGTGAACTTGTCGACGATGACCAACAGGTGTGTCATGCCGCCTCGAGTGGTCTGGAAGGGCCCCACCATGTCGAGGCCCTAGACGGCAAAGTGCCACATGATGGGGATGGTCTTGAGGGCTGCAGCCGGCTGGTGGCTCTTTGCGCTGATGCGCTGGTAGCCGTTGCACTTGAGGACCAGTTGCTTGGCGTCCTCCAGAGCAGTCGGCCAGTAGAAGCCATGGCGGAAAGTCGGAAAGCCTTGTCCACGATGGCCCTGGAGGAAGCGTGGTGGCAACACTTGCCCTGGTGGATGTCTCTCAGGATCTCAATCCCTTTGGCCGGCTCGACGCAACACTGGAAGACTGCTATGCTTGACGAACTCGCGGTTGATGATGGTGTATGCTGAGGCCCAGTGCTGCACTTGCCGAGCCGCGACTTCGTCCATGGGGAGCTCGTCACTCACAAGAAAGGTGAGGATTGGTTGTGCCCAGGAAGGTGCCTCCACCACTGTCAGGACGGCCGCTTGCACGGGTCTGGTTGGGTCAGGGGCGGCGGGCTGGAGCCGGCGACCCCCGGGGCTGGGCAGGTAGCCCCTAGGCTGGCAGCGGGGGGCGTCGGGTCGGCTAGAATGAAGATGGACTCCGAATCGGGGGAGGGTTTATGCAGATGCTCGAGGGAGACACCGGCTGGAATTGCCTGCCGGGTGGAGCCAATTATTTTGGCCATTGTGTCGGTCACCTCGTTGTCGGCTCGAGAACATGGTGGAAATCGTAGCCCTCGAAGCTACCACACATCTCCTGGATCAGGAAGCGGTACCTGGACATGTTGGCATCCCTGACGTCCCAGTCACGAGAGACCTGCTGCACGACTAGGTCCGAGTCCCCGAAGCAAAGGATGCGCCAGATGTCGATCTCCTTGGCCAGCCGGAGGCCATGGACGAGGGCCTCATACTCCGCCACATTGTTTGACGCGGCGAAGTGGATCTGCAACGCGTACTTCAGCCGGTCACCTTTGGGGGAGTACAGGACGATGCCGGCTTCCAACCAGTGCACATCTTCGAGCCGTCGAAGTGCATGCGCCAGTGCTTTGAGTTGGGAGGTGGCAGCAGGTACTAGGTTTCTGCCCAGTCAATGAGGAAATCAGCTAGTGCTTGGGACTTGATGGCTGTGCGGGGCTCATAGAGGATCATGTGGGCAGCCAACTCGATGGCCCACTTGGCTCCCGGCCGGTGGCATCCCGTATGCCGATGATCTCTGAGAGGGGAGTTATGCTCACCACGGTGATGGAGTGCTCCTAGAACTACGACTTCAGCTTCTTGGCAGCCAGATACGCGCCATGGTACATCTTCTGGTAGTGGGGTAGTTCTGTTTGGATAGGGAAAGCACCTCACTTAGGTAGTAGATAGGCCGCTGGACCAACCGCGCCTTGCCCTCCTCAGGGCACTCCACCATCAGCACCACGCTAACCACGCGAGTGGTGGCTACAATTTACATCAACATGGGCTCCTTCTCAGCCAGCGCGGCTAGGACGGGTGCGGTGGAGAGCCTGCGCTTGAGGTCATGGAAAGCTTCGTCCACCTGCAGCATCCAGTTGAATGAGGTCGTCTTCTTCATCAGCTGGTACAAGGGCAAGGCCCTTTCCCCCATCCGATTGACGAACCGGCTAAGAGAGGCCAGGCAGCCAGTGAACTTCTGGACGTCGCGCAGCCAAGCCGTCTTGTACATGCGCTTGATGGCCTTAATCTTCTTGGGGTTGGTCTCGATGCCATGCTCCGAGAGAAGGAAACCAAGGAGCTGGGCTGCTGGCACGCCGAACATGCACTTCTCCGGGTTGAACTTGATCTGGTACTCGCATAAGTTGGCAAACGTCTCCCTGAGATCGTCCAGGAGGGTGAGGTGTTGCTTGGTCTTCGCCATGATCTCATCCACATACACATGCACATTCTTTCTGATCTGCGGCAGGAGGCACTTCTGCATGCAGCGTTCGAAGGTGGCGCCTGTGTTAGGCCAACGACATGGTGATGTAGTAGTATGCCCCAAGGGGGTGATGAAGGACGTCTTGAGCTGGTCGGCCAGGTCTAGCTTGATCTGGTGGTTGCCAGAGTAGGCATCCAGAAAGGACAGCAGCTCACAGCCGGCTGTGGAGTCGATCACTTGATCGATCCGTGGTAGAGCAAAGGGATCCTTGGGACACGCCTTCTTTGGGTTGGTGTAGTCGATAAACATGCACCAAGATCCATTCTTATTTAGCACCAGGACTGGGTTGGCCATCCACTCGGGGTGGAAAACTTCCATGATCAAGCCGGCTGCGAGCAGCCGGGCGATCTCTTCACCAATGGTTCTTCGCTTCCCTTATGAGAAAAGGCGGAGCGGTTGCTTGACCGGCTTGGCATCTGGCCGCACGTGGAATTTTAGCTTGGAGAACTTCCTCGGAACACCCTGGATGTCTTTGGGGACCATGCGAAGATGTCCCGATTCTCACGGAGGAAGTTGACAAGCTCGCTTTCCTATTTGCTGTCAAGGCGGGTGCCCACGACAACGCACTGGGCCGGGCTGGCCGGGTCCAATGGGATCTGCTTGGTGTCCTTGGACGGCTGGAACGCCTCCTCGTTAGCCAGCTGCTCGCTGGCCAGGGCCATGAGCCAGTCCAGCTGGCGCTTCTCTTTAGTGATGACCAGAGGCTCAGCCAACCGAGAGCTGGCTGCAGCGCACTCGACGTATTTCTTGTAGTCATCGGCGATTGTGATGATGCCCTTGGGACCCGACACCTTCAACTTCAGGTAGGCATAGTGGGGCACCTCCATGAACTTGGCCAGCGCGGTCTGGGCAAGGAGCGCATGGTAGCGGCTGCTCAAGTCGACCACCTCGAACCAGATCGACTCGTGGTGGAAGTGGTCCTTGGTGCCGAACAACACGTCCAGCCAGATATTGCCGAATAGGGAGCAGGAGTGCCGAGGCACAATCCATGGAATGCCATTAGGCTAGGCTGCAGCTGCTTCTCCTTGATGCCCAGCTTCAGCATGGTGTCACGGTAGAGGATGTTGATGCTGCTGCCGCTGGCAATCAGCACCCGCGAGAAGCGGCAGGTGAGCCTCTCAGAGGCAAAAGTTGGGTCAAGGACGAGGGCATAGCCTCTCGGCGTGGGCATCATGGTCGGGTGGTCCTCGTGGCTCCAGGTCATGGGCCTCTCAGACCAGTGCATGAACTAAGGAACGGGAGGCACAGTACCATTCACCTCATGCTGACGCTTGCGCTGGCTATGCTTGTCATCGGCCTCGCTGGTGAAGATGAAGTATAGCGCGTATTGGCGGGGGAAGTCATCGCGGACGCCGCCGACTGTTGGAACTAGAGCCAGGGCTGGCGAAGGCGGCGGTGGCGGCGGCCGGCCGTCGCCCAGCGCCAGCCGCTAGGTCTGGCTACAATGTCGGGTCGTGTGCGTAGACGGCTTCGCGCCACTATGGTGCTTGCATGGCGCGTCGAGCATATGCTCGAAGGTGAGCTTGGGATGCCAGGTACCCTTGCCGCTTCGCTAACGCTGGTTGTCGCCCTGGTCGGCCCGCTGCTCTTCCTCCATAGCCACGACTTGTCGGCTGCCGTAGAGGGGGTCCGGCTGCTCGCCCTTTCGCTTGTTGTTGTTGTCGTTCTGCTGTCGCTTGTTGTTGTTGTTGTTGTCTCCAGCTGGCCAAGGGTTGGCCGACTGGGCCTAAATCATCTTTCCCGATGCGTACAGCTGGACCTGCACACGCATCGCGGAGTCGGCCGTGGAGTACTTGTGTGCCTTGTCCATGAGCTCCGCCATGGTTTCCGGCTCAGAGCTCATGAGCTTGTGCTTGAGCAGGGTGCCATCTCGGCACCCCTCAGTGAAGTACTGGATCGCCTGCACCTCGTGAACCCCCTCGTAGGAGTTGCGAGCTCAGTCCACCGCGCGAGGTAGCCGCGAAGGGACTCGTCCGGCCCCTCGACGCACATGGAGAGCTGGCAGGGCCGGACGGGACACTTGTACGTGCCGATGAAGTTGCGCACAAACGCGTCCTTGAAGTCCAGCCAAGCATTGATGCTGTTGGCCGGCAGGCTGTTCAGCCACGTCCGGTCCGAGCCAAGCAGCATGAGAGGTATGTAATGCACCGCCATGCGCTTTTTGCCACCCGCGATGCTGACGGCCATGGTGTAGTCGACCAGCCAGTCCTCCGGCTTGGCAGTCCCGTTGTTCTTGATGTCACGGGGTAGCGCGAAGCCCCTGGGAAAAGGTTCACCGCAGATGCGCAGCCCAAAGCAGGCCGGGCCGATAGAGGTCTCCTCTTCCAGAGCAAGGGAGCGCGCCAGCCGCTCGATGCAGTGGCAGGCGTCGTGCTCTTCATTGGGCTCGCGAGACCCAAGCCGGTCGAAGATTGCCGGGCGGCCAGCCGGTCCAACGAAGGCCGACTGCTCCCAGCGCACAGGCGGTGCCGGCGACACCGGCTGCCGGCAGACAGGGCCAGTCGGATCATCAGCCCGGCTGGTGACAGCTTGCGCATCTCGGGGGCGCCAGCTCCTGTGGCTGGGAGCAGGCGGGGAGGACGCCTGCATCGTGTGCCTAGGTGCTCCAGCTGGTTGCCGGTTGTCTGCCTGGCGAGGAGGGGAGTCCGAGCCGGACACGACCAGCTCGAACTGCGTCTGCGGCTTATTGGAGGCGGTGATGAGGTAGCGGACGTGCTGCTGCAGCATCTCTTCGCCTTCTAGGCCATCCAGTTCGGCTGCAGCCTCCTGCGCGGCCCTCATGTTCTGGACGGGGGTGCTGTAAGTGGCCGGTTACCACCCAGCAACTCGCCGGTAGCTCGGCCATGGCGCTGGACGTCCCCGCGCCGGTTGGGCTCGACACCAGCCGGAGTGAGGTCATGGGCGGTGTTGTACTCACGTTGTGCGAATGCCATCTTGTGTTGCACGGCGGCGAGCTCGGTGGCCTCGGCAAGCAAGCTCTTGCGGGTCTCCTCGAGCTCGGCCGAGGTAGCAGCCGAGCCAGCACCAGGCGCGATGGGGGTGCAAAGATTCTGCACGGTTATGTGTAGGGGGTTGGATTGACCAGCGCGGGCGGCAGCCGCAGCGGTCACACCCTTACTGCGGTCGAAGGCCTTGTTGAAGCCGGTGGTCAGCACCTCCATGCGGACACAGAGGTCGGCGAAATCATTGGAGAAGTCGCTGCCGCCGGATGGAAGCAGGTCGGAGAAGGTGAGCACCTTGCTAGGGTACTTGTCGGGGATGAGCGCGACGAAGATGCTCAGCTCGCCGAAGGGAATGACGAAGCCGCCTATAGGGCAGGCAACGTCCGTGCCTAGTGTCTCTTTGTTGCCAATGCAGCCAGACACAGCAGGCATGCAAACCCGACCGTGCGTCATGCGCTCGCCGAAGGGAGTGAAGGGTCTCGTCCGGAACGTGACTCCAGCCGACACCGCGTGCGGTCCCATGATGGGCGCCAACTTTCGTGGTGTTCTCACAGTAGATGCCATGGGATGGCTTATCAAAGGTGGTTGGGGCCAAAAAGCGCTAGTGGGATCAAGGAGCGAGATTGGGCACAAGCGGTGCAATAGACACGATGTACCCAGGTTCGGGGCCCTTCGTGGGAGATAACACCCCTAGTCCTGCCGGATCAACTATGAAGATCACAAGGGCTACAATGGTGCTCCTGGAGCTATTTGGGTGAAGGAGGAAGAAGGAGCTAGCTGTCCTCATTGCCTCTCATGTGTGTGTGTGTGGGTGTGTGGAATGAGCCGAACCCCTCCTAGGAGGGCTTATAGCCTGGCCTCCCAGGTTACAAATGATAAAGAAATGAAGGAGGTCGGGCCCTGTTGTCGGCATCTCTGACCATCTATGGGGCCCGCTGGCTGCTGGGGCCCACCAGCTACACGTCACTATAGCCCGTCATCCTCTGCGTCATGGAGTGGTTGGCACTGTGCCCCCATAGTGTCGGGTTGCGCTGACGTCGGCCGCCGCGGTCAGCAGCGCCTTGCGCACTGTTGTCATGCTCTCCCGGGTCAACTGTATTGCACGCACTGTTGCCATTCCCTCCCCGGTGTGGGAGGGGTCTTGTCGTATGGCGGGACGGGACAAGCGCTGACCCTGCTAGCCGCTGGCTCAAGGCCCGCCGGTTCGGGCGCGTTACCACGCCAGCGAGCCTGCAGCTAGGGAGCCACCTGGAGGGCAAGCCAGACTGAGGGGCATTGGCCGCCCCGATGTTTTGAAAAGTTGACTTGTGCTTCTAAGCCTACCTGGGGTCATCCCCCCAACAATATTGCAAGTTAAATCATGTGATAACCTCATTGATTTATTCACCAGTCCTAACCAACTTCAACATTCAACAAATGGGGTTATGAATTCGAATGCACTAACTCCAAGAATTGCAAGCAACAAGGGGAGACATTATCATATTATTAACTTGTTCATATATCATATTGCACCTTTTCCCTCTATGGGTTTACTCACAAGGTTCTCATCAAGCTTTTACGGCGACACCATCTTCAGAAGATTATATGTCATTGTTCCCCCTACCTAGGTTTGAAAAGGAAGTATATATACATATTTATTGTTCTCTAAACTCTCTAGGATTTTTCGTTTTTATTTTCTAGCATGAGTAGTAAAGGAGACAATCATCGAACGAACTATAAGTTGTATCATATTCTCCTTATTTCTTCACTGAGTTTGGAATTTTAGCAGTATATCAAATAATATTATCCTCACATTATACCCACAGGGTTTCTGGAGGAGTCTTTATTAAGATGTTGATTACAAGGGTGTATCATTACGTATCATTAGTTAGGAGGGTGCTAAGAGTAATAACATATGTTAAATAAAAAAGAGAATCGTCACTATATAAGTTGTATCATGTTCTCCATATTTTCTCATTGACTTTGAAGGAATTTTAACAACATACACCCCCGTCCCAAAATAAGTGTTGCAGATTTAATAAAAAGTTAGTACAACTTTGCATACTAACTTTGTACTAAATCAGGGACTTTGTATGCGAACTTTGTACTAAATCAGCGGCACTTATTTTGGGATGAAGGGAGTATTATTAAATAACATTCTCCTAACATTGTAGCCATGAGTTCGTGGAGGAGTCTTTATCAAGATGTTGATTGCAATGACATAGCATTAATTACGAGGGGTTGTTACGAGTAATTAACTTGTATTATTTATAGTTAATCCATGCTTTATGATCCTTCCCAATGCTCCTCTGTGTATAGGTGCTAAGAATGCCATGTAGGTAAAAAACTGACGTGGCAAAGCAATTAAGGAGGAGAGAGAACACTTCGGCAATCCCAGAAAAAAACAATGCCAAGCACAGAGACCAAGGCAAAATAAGTATGCATTGGAGAGTTCAACTGCTCAACAATTAAATGAAGATAGCTTAGATATTGTAAGTGAAAGTGCAATTGTCACTCAATTACATTTTGATGATTGATCACAATATGATTTGCGAGGACTAATGTCGGTTGTCCAGTTTATTTCAGGACATTGTCACCTCTTGTGCGTCTACGGATGTCGGTAACCCTATCAAGACCAAAAAGAGAAAAGACGGTGTTCGTTGTCGGCTCGAGAATTTTTTCGGTTTCTTTTTGAGTCATAGGAACATCCGTACTATCAAGAGGGGTTGCTCTGATCTTGGAGTTGGGGAACTCCAATTTCTCTCTTCCTTTTGTTCATCTGTTTCGGGCTTTATCGGGAGTTTTTCCATTTGCAGGGGATGCCTCCACCTCCTCTTGCCCCTCTCTGTTCGGTGCGGTTGTCCGGGGTCTGGGGCCCCCGGGTGCCCGGCTCCTTCCCCACCTCCACCTTACCCTTTTGTTCGCTGCGGGTGCCCGAGGTCTGGGGCCACCGGGTGCCCGGCCCCTTCTCCGCCTCCACCTCACCCATCCCTGCTCGGTGCGGGTGCCCCGGGTCTGAGGCCCCCGGGTGCCCAGCCCTTTCCCCGCCTCCACCTCACCCCTCCCTGCTTGGTGCGGGTGCCCGGGATCTGGGGCCCCCGGGTGCCCGGCCCCTTACCCGCCCCTCCTCGGTACTCCCTGCCCGGTGCGGGTGCCCGGGGTTTGGGACCCCCGGGTACCCGGCCCCTCCCAGTCTCCCCTTCGCCCTCCTTCTCTGCCTCCGGGTGCCCGGGGCTTGCGGCCCCTGGGTGCCCGGTCCCGGTCCTTGCGCCTCCCCTGTCCACTCTGGATGCCCGGGGCCTTGACCCCCCGGGTGCCCGAATTTCTCTATTTTCCTCTGTTTTGTCCGGGCGCCCGGACCCCTTTAGTCCGGGTACCCGGGGCGGCGGCTGCTCAATGGGCAAATACGATGTGGGGGTATTTATCCCCCTTCTTCCTCCTCCCAACTCTGACCTTTGCCCAATCTTTGCTCCTACATTCCCAAACCACCAAAAGCTTGAGATCTCCGTCCTCAACCACCCAAACTTCATAATACTTTGAGGATAGGAGGAGGTCCCCCCGATCTAAACTTCCACCAAACTGATTTGTGTTCCCCGGCTTCTACATCATCATCAAGTTGTTACTCTTGGGTGTTTTGACACCCTAGACGGAAGAGGTATCCTCGGAGCCACAATCCATTGTGGTGAAGCTTCGTGGTTAAGTTGGGAGCCTCCAATTGAGTTGTGGAGAGAGCCCCAACCTTGTTTGTAAAGGTCCGGTTGTCGCCTTCAAGGGCACCACTAGTGGAATCACAGCATCTCGTATTGTGTGATTCGTGAGGAGAATACGGTGGCCCTGGTGGCTTCTTGGGGAGCATTTAAAGGAAATATGCCCTAGAGGCAATAATAAAGTTGTTATTTATATTTCCTTATATCATGATAAATGTTTATTATTCATGCTAGAATTGTATTAACCGGAAACTTGATACATGTGTGAATACATAGACAAACATAGTGTCCCTAGTATGCCTCTACTAGACTAGCTCGTTAATCAAAGATGGTTAAGTTTCCTGACCATAGACATGTGTTGTCATTTGATGAATGGGATCACATCATTAGGAGAATGATGTGATGGACAAGACCCATCCATTAGCTTAGCATAATGATCATTAAGTTTTATTGTTATTGCTTTCTTCATGACTTATACATATTCCTTTGACTATGAGATTATGCAACTCCCGAATACCGGACGAACACCTTGTGTGCTATCAAACGTCACAACGTAACTGGGTGTGTCTAAAGGTGTTTGTTGGGTTGGCATAGATCAAGATTAGGATTTGTCACTCCGAGTATCGGAGAGGTATCTCTGGGCCCTCTCGGTAATACACATCATGATAAGCCTTGCAAGCAATGTGACTAATGAGTTAGTAGCGGGATGATGTATTACGGACCGAGTAAAGAGACTTGCCGGTAACGAGATCGAACTAGGTACGAAGATACCGACGATCGAATCTCGGGCAAGTAACATACCGATGACAAAGGGAATAACGTATGTTGTCATTGCGGTTTGACCGATAAAGATCTTCGTAGAATATGTAGGAACCAATATGAGCATCCAGGTTCCGCTGTTGGTTATTGATCGAAGATGTGTCTCGGTCATGTCTACATAGTTCTTGGACCCATAGGGTCTCCACGCTTAACGTTCGATGACGATTTGTATTATGAGTTATGTGTTTTGGTGACCGAAGATAGTTCGGAGTCCCGGATGAGATCACGGACATGACGAGGAGTCTCAAAATGGTCGAGAGGTAAAGATTGATATATTGGACGATAGTATTCGGACACCGGAATGGTTCCGGAGTGTTTCGGGTATTTATCGGAGTACCGGGAGGTTACCGGAACCCCCCCCCCCCCGGGGGGGGGGGGGAAGTAATGGGCCACATGGGCCATAGGGGAGCAAATTGGACAAGGGGAGGGGGCGCGGCCCCCCTTTCCTTCTCCCTCTCCTTCCCCCTTCCCCCCTCCGATAGAAGGAAGGGGGCGAATAGGACTAGGAGTCCAAGTGGGTTTCCCCCCACTTGGCGTGCCCCTAGGCCGGCCTCCTCCCCTCTCCCTCCTTTATATACGGGGGCAGGGGGCACCTCTAAGCACATCAATTGTTTCTTAGCCGTGTGCGGTGCCCCCCTCCATTGTTTACTCCTCCGGTCATATTGTCGTAGTCCTTAGGCGAAGCCCTGCGCGGATCACATCACCATCACCGTCACCATGCTGTCGTGCTGACGAAACTCTCCCTCGACACTTTGCTGGGTCAAGAGTTCGAGGGACGTCATCGAGCTGAACGTGTGCTGAACTTGGAGGTGTCGTACGTTCGGTACTTGATCAGTTGAATCGCGAAGACGTTCGACTACATCAACCGCGTTAATCTAACGCTTCCACTTTCGGTTTACTAGGGTACATGGACACACTCTCCCCCTCTCTTTGCTATGCATCTCCTAGATAGATCTTGCGTGATCGTAGGAAATTTTTTGAAATTGCATGCTACATTCCCCAACAGTGGCATCCGAGCCAGGTCTATGCGTAGATGATATGCACGAGTAGAACACAAAGAGTTGTGGGTGATAATAGTCATATTGCTTACCACCAACGTCTTATTTTGATTCGGAAGTATTGTTGGATGAAGCGTCCCGGACCAACCTTACATAACCACGTTCATGAGACCGGTTCCACCGACAGACATGCAACTTGTTTTGCATAAAGGTGTCGGATTTAGGGTTCCGGCAAAACCCTTGAGGTTCGAACACTGGGGTGCGCACGAAGATCTCTCCTCTCCCACACTCTCACACTCCACGAACTCATGGACTAGCTCGCCGAACCCAAAGAACACGAGGACACAAGATTTATACTAGTTCGGGCCACCGTTGTGGTGTAATACCCTACTCCAGTGTGGTGGTGGTGGATTGCCTCTTGGGCTGAGGATGAACAGTAAAAGGGAAGAACAGCCTCCTAAGGAGAGGTGTTCTTGTGCTTGGTGAGCTGGTGTGTGGGTGAGGATCGCTCAAGATGAGTTCTGGTAGACCAGGATCTGATGCCCTCTACTGCGGTGACTAGTCCTATTTATAGAGGCCCTGGTCCTCTTCCCAAATATTGAGCGGCAAGGGATGCCGCAACGGCCAATTTGAAAGGGGACAGCTAGTACAAGCTATCCCGACAAAATGGTCTTCGCCTGCCAAAGGCTCTGGTGGTGACGCCGTCTTGGGCTCCATGATGACCTCCGTCTTGCCGTCCCACTGGTCTTGGTCTCGTTGCACCGATATGGAAACCTTTGCTTGACGCCTCGATACTCCTCGCCTGCACTTGCCCCCTTAGCACCAAAGAGGAAGCAAGGACTCTGTGCGCGCTGGCGCCCGCCTGGCCTCGATCGTCATGGCTCACGTCATTGGAACCTCGCGAGGTTTGCCTTGCCTTGATCTCTCCGCCCCTCGCGAGCCAGCCTGGTGAGGCCGCTCCTGAGGAGGTCTTGTGTCGTCCGCCTCGTGAGGCTTGGCCCCTCGCGAGGGTCTTGAGTGCTGGCTGGTGAAGATGGGCCGTACGGGCCCGCTTGTGGAGCCACGCCATGGGCCGCAGGCAGGCAAGTCTGGGGACCCCCGTTCCCACAACACCGACAGTAAGCCCCGGGCCCAAGGCGCGCTCGGACTTGGCTTCGAGGCGAAGCCAAAGGGCAAGTGCGTAGCGCCGCGGGCCCCAATAGCCTGCAGCCTTGGTCGACGTGTGGCGGTTGATTGGACGTGGGTTCTCCGCTTCCCCACGCCGCCTCGGCAACTTCCCGACTGTCAAAAGGCTGGCGTAGACAGCGCTTGCCTTCATTGCTTCCCTTCACCTTGCTCCAGATCCCCTTTCTCGCTCCCTGCTTCCGAAATTTCCTGATCTGTTCTCATCCCCTTCAGCATCGGCGACCAATGGCGCCCCGGAAGGTCAAGCCTGCCTCGTCGCCGGCTTGGTACGAGCGAGCTCTCGATGCGCCCAACATCTCAGAGAAGAGCCTCGCCGCGACGCACTTGCTGACGGCGGGGGAAAGCAACGAGAGGGGGAAGACTGAGCTCCGGGCTGGTTCTGACTTGCCGGAGCCTGAGGGAAGCACCTTCTTCCTCTTCTTCATGAGCAGCATTGTCACGGGGCTGGTTCCCCCATTCTCTGACTTCTTCTATGAGGTCCTTGCCCACTACGGGCTGCAGGTGTTGCATCTTCACCCCAACTCTATCCTTCTCTTGTCAATCTTTGCCTTCAACTGCGAGGCGTATCTCGGTGTGATGCCGTCCGTGGCTCTGCTGCGCCACTTCTTCTTCCTCCGCATCAACGAGGGTCATACCTCCGGGTGTGCCAACTTCATTGCGGCCGGCAAGGCCAACTCGATCTCGAAGACTGGGAAGAAGGCCGACGGTTTCAGGAGCAAGTGGGTCATGATGGACACCAAGTGCGTCCACCCACGCTTGGTGCTGCCAACTGAGATGCCCCAGTCCGACAAGGGGTGGTCTTGCGCGAAGCTCACTGATGAGAGGGCGACACTGGTGCTGGAGCAGATGAACGCCGACCTGAAGCCGGGCAACGCGAGGGCGGCAAAGGTGACAGGGGCCATGCTCCTGAGGGAATTCCTGATGCTGCGTGTGGCCCCTCTTCAGGCGCGTGCACGCCCTTTGTGGAGGCTTGGGGACAAAGAGGACAAGGTTTGCCTGAGCCCGGAAGCCTTGCCTGACGGTGAGCTGGCTGCGGCTCTCCGCCTCCTGGTTGGGGACGACCAGGAGTATCCGCCAAGCGTCTTCATTCCCTTGTTCCACCGCAAGGACGGGGCGCAGGTCGTGGCCGCCAGGCCGACCTTTAACGGGCACGGGCTGGTGCCGCCGGCGCCCACCGGGACCTCTATGGTGCCGACGCCGGTGGAGCTGTCTTCTGGCGAGTCTCGCGGGGCGGAAGAGGAGGAGGAGGAGGACTCGTAGGTGACCCCTGAAGGGATGGGGGGGACCTCCCCCTTGAGCAAGGCCGGCATCCTCCGCACCCTGCCAGACGACAACGAGGCCGGTGCCCGCCAGGAGAAGGGGGAGCCGCCCGCGGTCCCGACGAGGGGAAGGTCGGCGTTGGTCTCCCGAGATGCGGCTCCTGCTTTGACGCCGCCTGGGGCTGCCTCCGGCCCCTCCGCTGCCCCGTCTTCTGCTCCTGGAGCCCGCGCGCCCGCGCCTCAAGCTTCGAGGCTTTCAGGCTTCAAGCTCAGCAAGCGGAGGGTGGACTACGCCGCGGTGGACCAGTAAATGCCCGTGCTCTGCCTTGTCCTTGCTTATGCTGCTGCCTCTTGATGCTTATCGTTGGTTGGCTAGGCCACCGCCTGCGGCGAAGAAGAGGAAGGAGGATGCAGCGACCCCGCCCGAGGCTGATCCATCTGCAGCAGTCGCACCCCCCTCCGTGAAGAAAAGAAGCGACAGCACTCGCACTTCCCGGGCCCGTTCGTCCTCGCGAGTCCTGGAGGAGCATCCTCGTGAGGAGTCAGCCCCCATGGCCCCGCTGGCTCTGGAGGCGTTGGTGTCCGGCTCAGCCGCTGAGGTCACCAAAGCTCAGGAGCCCCCGGTCTCCCAGGCCCTGGTGGTGACGTCGTCTCCTCCTCCTGGTGCGCCACTGCTTCCAGGTCCTTCTGCCTCCCCTGATGTTTTGGAGCGTGCTCTTCTTGAGATGACCCGGCTGCGAGAGGATCTCCAAGGCCCCGACCGCCACCTGGCAGCCGGTCGCCTGGAACTGGTCTCCGGCTGGCTTTACTCTGACGTGTCTGTTTGAGCGACGCTGAGCCAGGCCGCGGCGACATCCGAGAAGGAGAGGCAGGCCGGCGCCCAAGCCGCGGCTGCTCGCGAAGTTGCGCTGAAGGATGCCGAGATCGCCCAGGATCGTTGTCGGGTGCTGGAGGCCGAGCTGAAGAATCTGTGCGATCTGCGCACAGAAGAAGCTCGTGGCCGCCAGACGGAGGAGGAGAAGATGAAGGCCCGGGAGGACGCCATCAGGGATCGTGACGCTGAGCTGGGAGAGTTGGCGAAGGCGCGGACCGCGGAACGCAGCCGGCTGGAGGAGCTCGAGCGGAAGGTGGAGGCAGAGAAGGCCGATCTCGGCGCCAAGGCGAAGGTCCTGACCAAGGACCGCGCGGCCTTCGCGCTCCTCGAGAAAAGGTCCTGTGCGGCGCTGAAGGCACTCTACGAGAAGGGCTTGGAGAGGCCGCTGACCACCGACGAGGATGCTCCCGCTCAGCTGCTTCCCTACTTGGTTGACGCGCTCGAGGAGGTCGTGAGCGGCATTGGTCCCATGGCAGAGGAAGAAGCCCACGTTCTTTCCTCAGCCACGCTGACGCGTGTGTTCAGCCACCTCCATCTTCGCGATGCCGCTGCCCGCCTTGATGAGCTGCTGGAGCCTATGGACGACGAGCATTGTGCGGCCGCTGCCGCAGCCGTGAAGGGCCAGGTGGAGGCCCTGCTGAAGAAGTTCCGCGCCTTCGACCGGCGGTGCTACCGATCCTGCGGCTCCGGCTGATGGTACAGGCGAGGGCGATGCCACCAAGGAAGGAACACCCCTTGCGAGTGTCGGCGGTGCCCAGGGATGATTCGCTTGCGGCTGCTTTCCTGCTTTACTCCTGCAACATTCATCATGCCTTGTGGGGGCGTTTAAACTTGTGTTTGATATTTGGGAGAACAATATGTCTTGTAATATTTGCTTTGAGATTTTGCGATTTTCTTCCTATTTGCTTTACGTTCTACGTCGGTAGAGCCTGGCTCCGCACATACCTCAGCCGCCGTTGGGTCGTCCGGAGACCAGGACGAGACCAAGGGGTGAGGGGCTACGTGACCAGTTAGGCTCCTGAGTCGCGATGCTCAGGAGTCCCCCTTGACGCGCAAACAGCTTATAGGAAGGGGACGCTGGAGTAGGTTTAGTGTTCTACGTCGGCAGGGACCGGCCCCGCGCATACCTCAACCGCCATTGGGCCGACCGGAGACCAGGACGGAACCAAGGAGTGAGGGGCTACGTGACCAGTTAGGCTCCTGAGTCGCGATGCTTAGGAGTCCCCCTTGACGTGCAAACAACCTTCACACCTTTGCCCTTGCCAAGGCTCGGCTCAGGAGGGGCGCGCGACGACCAAGTCCGGGGAACCTGGTTGGGTGGCGTACGCTTGGGCGTGACCCGAGCGCAGCCCCCGTGCCCAGCCCCCTTGCGCGACTCTCCCGAGGGGAGGTGTTGCGGCGAGGCCGGACACTGAGCTCAAGGGCTCCCTGAAGTTGATAAGGCCATGGGGCCGCCCTCAGTTGTTTATCACCAGCGCGGAGCATAGCGCTTCCGCACTTGCACGGGCATAGCCGCTCCTCGGTAGTGTTGACGGCCAGCGCGGAGCATGGTGCTTCCACTGGTGCGTGGGAGGGGACTCCCTACTGCGGAGAGCCCCCGGGGCGTGTACAGCCCTGCCCTGACACGTGGCTTGCACGGCAGGGTTAGACGAGGTGTGTCTGGGTACTCGTGAGCCAGCGCGGGACTCATGAGGCCCTACCTCAAGGCGGGTTGCGCCTGGTCTTGATTCTTGTTTGCTATGGTGGTCCTGCAAGGTGGTTAGACAACCTGCGCCGAACGTATCTCCTGAGGTTATCGCGTGAGAAGGCCAAGCACCAACGGCCCCAGGAGGTGACGTGAACGGGACCGGCCCGCCAGACAGAGCTCAGCCATTGGATTTATCGACGCTGCAGGGACAGGTGAAAGTGCAACTACCCCTGGGTGGTTTTGGTAATTCCTAACAACATATAGCTCATTGAGCTAATGCTATTTCAAGATAAACATTTCAGGAAAGCTCAATGATTGGCATGGCATGGATGAGAAAAGTGGACCCCTCAAAATGCTAAGGACAAAAGAATTGTCTCAAGCTCAAAGCACAAGACTCTACATTTTCATTTTAGTGATCCAAGATCACATTGAGTCCATAGGAAAAGCCAATACTATCAAGAGGGGGTGAGGTGTTGCTTAATGAGTTTCTTGCTCAAAGTGCTTAGTGATATGCTCCAAAAACACTCAACTACTATCTCACATCCACATATGTCCCAAACTAAAAGTCAAACTCGGCCCCACCGAATCTTTCGATCCAGCGCCACCGAGTTAAATTGACCTAGCCACTGCCAGAAACCCTAGTCTTTTCGGTCTCACCGATAGGGATCTCTGTCTCACCGAGATGGCATTGTAATCTCTTTGTTTCCCTTCGTAACATTTCGGTCGAACCGAGATGAGCAATCAGTTCCACCGAGATTGCAATGCCAACACTCTGTTTCCCTTTCGTAACATTTCGGTCTAACCGAGATGAGCAAATCGGTCCCACCGAGTTTGCCTGACCAACTCTCTGTTTGAATATTACCAAAATCGGTCTCACCGAGTTTGTGTAATCGGTCTCACCGAGATTGCATTATGCCCTAACCCTAACAAAATCGGTCTCACCGAGTTGACATGTCGGTCCCACCGAAAACCCTAATGTTCACATTTTTAACTAAATCGGTCCGACCGAGTTTCATGATTCGGTCCCACCGAGTTTGGTGATTTGTGTGTAACGGTTAGATTTTGTGTGGAGGCTATATATACCCCTCCACCCACTCTTCATTTGTGGAGAGAGCCATCAGAACATGCCTACACTTCCAACATACATTTTCTGAGAGAGAAACACCTACAGTTGCGTTGAGGTCAAGATATTCCTTTCCAACCACATAAATCTTGATCTCTAGCCTTCCCCAAGTTGCTTTCCACTCAAATCATCTTTCCACCAAATCCAATCCTATGAGAGAGAGTTGAGTGTTGGGGAGACTATCATTTGAAGCAAAAGAGCAAGGAGTTCATCATCAACACACCATTTGTTACTTCTTGGAGAGTGGTGTCTCCTAGATTGGCTAGGTGTCACTTGGGAGCCTCCGTCAAGATTGTGGAGTTGAACCAGGAGTTTGTAAGCGCAAGGAGATCGCCTACTTCGTGAAGATCTACCCGAGTGAGGCAAGTCCTTCATGGACGACGGCCATGGTGGGGTAGACAAGGTTGCTTCTTCGTGGACCCTTCGCGGGTGGAGCCCTCCTTGGACTCGCGCAACCGTTACCCTTCGTGGGTTGAAGTCTCCATCAACGTGGATGTACGATAGCACCACCTATCGGAACCACGGATAAAAAATCTCCGTGTCAACATTTCGTTTGCTCCCTAAATCTCCTCCCTTTACCTTCGTATGCAATTGTTTTACTTTCTGCTGCTACACTCTTAGAATTGCATGTGTAGGTTGATTGCTTGACTTGTGCTAAGTTGCTAAAATCTGCCAAGAACTAAAATTGGGAAAAGGCTAGATTTTTAATTGGTCAAGTAGTCTAATCACCCCCCATCTAGACATACTTTCGATCCTACAAGTGGTATCAGAGCTTTGGTCTCCATTTGCTTTGATTTCCATAGCTTTTGGTGGTCATAGCCTTGGTTTCACAACCTAGGAGAGTATGGCGTCTAGCGAGGGAAATTACCACTGTAGAGGCCCTTACTTTGATGGTACAAATTTTGCTAGTTGGAAGCATAAGATGAAAATGCATATTCTTGGACATAACCCCACCATTTGGGCTATTGTGTGTATTGGCTTGCAAGGTGAATTCTTCGATGGGAGAGAACCAAACCGTGAAGCTACCGCAGAAGAGTTGAAGATGCTGCAATAAAATGCTCAAGATTGTGATATTCTCTTCAACGGATTGTGCCTCGAAGAATTCAACAAAATCAGCTGTCTTGAGAATGCAAAGGAAATTTAGGATACTTTGATTGATATGCACGAAGGTACCGACTCCGTCAAGGAATCCAAATTGGATGTGCTTCAAAGTCAACTTGACAAGTTCAAAATGAAGGATGGTGAAGGCGTCGCTGAAATGTACTCTAGGCTTGCTCTCATCACAAATGAGATTACCAGCTTAGGAAGTGAAGAGATGACCGACAAATTCATCATCAAGAAGATCCTAAGAGCCTTGGATGGAAAATATGATACCGTGTGCACATTGATCCAAATGATGCCCAATTACAAAGATCTCAAGCCAACGGAAGTCATTGGAAGAATTGTTGCTCATGAGATGTCACTCAAGGATAAGGAAGAGCTCCACAACAAGTCAAGCGGTGCTTACAAAGCCTCATGTGAAGCTCCTACATCATCAAGTGAGAAACAAACCTTCAATGAAGAATTGAGCCTAATGGTGGAGAACTTCAACAAGTTCTACAAAAGTAGAAGCAAGGAAAGAAGTTCCAAGTCAAGGTCCTACAATGACAAAAGATCTTCTAGTCGTGAGCGTAATTGCTACAATTGTGGAAGACCCGGACACTATTCCAATGAGTGTATGGCTCCCTACAAAAGAAGAGAGGATTCTCCCAAAAGGAGTAGAAGAGAAGAATCACCATCAAGAGAAAGAAGGAGTAGAGATGATCTTTATGAACGAAGACCCTCTCGGAGAAGCAAGGATTCGGAAAGAAAGGATAAGTCATCAAGGAGCTACACAAAAAGAAGACATCAAGCTCATGTTGGTGAATGGGTATCCGGCTCCGACTCCGACAATCACTCCGAAAGAAGTTATCACTCCGACTCCGAATATACTCAAGATGAAGGTGTTGCCGGACTAGCACTTGTGACAACCAACTCCTACGACATATTTGAATCACCAGCCAAATGAAGGAATTGGGAGATGCTTCATGGCTAAAGATCCAAAGGTAACACACCCCGAGTATGTTGATTTCAATAGTGATGAAGATTATTTGCTAGGAGATGATGATTTACTTGTTGACAACTCTAGTTATGAAAACTATGATGAATTTGCTATTAATCATGCTAATCAAGATAAAACGAATGATGATGATAAGAAGGAGATTGAGCGTCTAACTAAAGAACTAAACACTCTTAAGTTAGCTCATGAAACTACCTTGGAAGATCATCGAGAACTTTTAAAGACTCATGATAAGCTACGCTTTGAAAAGCTCAACCTTGAGCAAGAGCATGAGTTTTTAAAGGAAATCAATGATGATCTTCGCAAGAAAAGTTCTTCTGATATTGCCAAGCGTTTACTCTTGTCTACTTACATGCCATAAGTTAAATCTAACAATATGAACAAGAAAGATTCTTCATCTAGTAGTAACAACAATCATGCTAAATCCAATGTTGTTGCTTCTAGTAGTTCTCTTGATTCCACTAATGATTCTCTTAGCCAAGTTACACCTGAGCAAGAAAATAGCTTATTGAAGGGAATTATAGAGAAAGGTGTTTACAAGAGCCTTGCCGGAAGTATGCAATTTGAAGAAATTGTACGCAAGCAAGGAAGGCACCGGAAGAATCAAGGTGTTGGTTTTGAACGAAAGTTCAATGCCAATGGAGTTGAGTGGGAAGAAGATCAATACCCCAAGACGAAGTTTGTTCCTCAACAAGAGAAGTATGATCCTACTTCTTTCCAAGGAACACAAGCTCAAGATGATCTTCCACTACAAGACCACAAGCAAAAAGGGAAGGACAAGCTTCAAGAGGAAATTGATGCATTTGAAGAAGCACCTAAGGCCTTAGTCAAGTGGGTTCCCAAGACTACATCAAGTTCTACTTCATCAAGTATGACTACAACTCCAAGGATTCCCATCAAGATGGTGTGGATCCCGAAGAAGAAGAACTAGAGAGTTCTTGAGGGTGACTCCGCCAACATACTTCACTCTTATCATTTTGGCAATGACAAGTGCAAACAACTTCCATATCTTGCACTAGTCCAAGGAGTCACAAACCCTCTTGTTGGTAAGACAAGGGACAAGGTAACCTAATACTTTCATGGACAACATCTTGTGTATACATCACTCTATGTCTATGGATATCCTTGCTTGTTCCTTGTGGGACTAACCCGTGTAGGTATTGAAAGTGCAACTCACTCCAAAGGATTGCTCCGAATGATCTACATCAACATTGAGCATCCACATCTTCAACACCTACATGAAGTCATCATTGACAAAACCCAAGGTTAGTTCATCCCTCCTAGGGGGATATCACATCTAGGGGGAGCTTTACTCTAATCAATTGAGCTAAAGCAACTCTAATGATGTGAACACAACAATGATTTATGTAAAAGTGGTAAGCCCACTTGTGCTTAAACGATGAGTATGACCTATGATCAAATGTTCTCATTTGACTCCTAAGTCAATATACTCATATATAGATGACCTAGTCATCGCCAATTGCTTGATAGATGCTAGAGTGTTTGTGCATGCTTTGTCACATATTTCATTTGCCATTTTAATTGTGTGAGCATGTTGAATGCATATTTTTCTCATTCGAGAACATCCATTTGTTGCTTTGATTGTTTTTTTTTCTCTTTTGCCAAATGGATGGACAAGAATGCCTAAGAACTCCCTCTACTATCTATGCTTTCCTCGTCTCAAACTCTATTCATGCTACATCACAAAGTTTGATCAAGTCAGATTCGAACCACTCTGTGTGAGGAGCACTCGGAGTCCCCGATTCGTCATAGACTTAAACTTCCAAAACCTCTTTGTGCATTTCGGTCTGACCGATTCATCCTTTTCGGTCCTACCGAGATCACTAAGTTGATCTAGGTTTTCAATCTCGGTGCAACCGATTAGAACATTTCGGTCACACCAAGTTGCAGTAACTGCTTGCAGTTTAGCATCTCGGTGCCACCAAGTTGTTCCACTCGGTCACACCGACAGTGTCAGGTTATATATACCGACGGGTCAAATTTTGGAAAATTTTCCGAAACCCTTCGCCCACGCGTAACCTACTCTGCCTTCTCGGGTCTCCGGATCGTCCTCTCGTCGCCAGCGACCTCCCGCTGCTGGTCTCCGCCGCCGCCAACGGCAATCTGCCCCGCCGTTGCCGCCGTAGCAAGTTCACTGCCGAGGTAGGGTATGAACTTGGTCTTTGTGCTATTCTTTAACTCTGATTCCTAGCACATTGCCTTGCCATGTTTCTTACCACGTATGAGATCATCCTGTCCAATGAAAACAGCCCATGGATTAGACTTGATTTGAAAATTTAGGGTTAGGTTTCTGCCAAACTCATCTCGGACCGACCGAATTGTAGAAATCGGTCTCACTGATTTGGCTTGGGCCATTGCACATGTGATTTTCGGTCTGACCGAGAATTGCAAATCGGTGTGACCAAGTTCGATTCTCTGTGAAACCCTAGCAGTCTCGGTTCCACCGGACTGTGACTCAGTCTGACCGAGTTCACTAGTTTAGGTTCCAAAAGCTGCTTCGGTATCACCGAGTTTACAAATCGGTAGCTCCGAAATGCTTTCTATGGAGAACTAAAACTAAGTTTTTGAGTCATCTGTTTTGCAAAACTCCTGTACTTTGTGATGCTCATCTTCTCTACCTCATCTATAATCTATTCACAGTGTATGCTGACAGTTTGCCTGCAAGATGTCTGATCAAACTGACAGTCAGAACAAGTCAGAAGAGCAGGTTCAGTTGAGTGAGGGCACTAGTCCCTCAGGCAGCTATGATGAGGGCAGCAGGAGCACACCTAGAAACTTGCCAAAAGCAGCTACCAGGGCAAGGAAGAAGAAAACTTCTGATTCTAAAGATGAAGATTATGTGGTTGTTGAGGATGAAGCTACTTCAAGGAAAAAGGTGCTGAAAAGGAGTATGGCACAGCTGGTGCAACAAAGCCTAGACTGAAAACAAAGGCTCCAGCAAGAAGAGTTCCAATGTCAAAAGCCAGAGCCTCAACTGCTGAAGCTTCCAAGCCAAAGAAAGTTTCCACAGGCGAAACTATGAAGTTCACCATTGAATGAGATGATGGTGAAGCAGCAAGTGATGGTAAGAAGAAGAAGAGGGCAAGAACCACTACTGCCAGAGTTCTTGGCAAGCCCTCAATGAGGAAAGATTCTGAAGGAGAAGAGGAAGAGGAAGAGGATGCTGCACCAGCACCCAAAACTCAGAAGCTCATGGGAGATGCAATCAGATCAGGGGCTACTCCATCTAAGCCCAAAGCTGCTCCCAAGGCTGCTGCTCCAGCTCAGAAACCCCCAAAACTCAAGAGAAGCACCAGGAACATCCCTGCCGAGGAGAAGAACAAGGCCCCAGTGCCTGAAGCTGCTGAAGAAGAAGAAGAAGACTCATCTGTTTTGAGAAAGCTGAAGCCCAAGATCCCTGACCACAATGATGCACACCCTGTTGCAGAAAACATGAAAATTAGGAAGGATGCAGGACTGAGGTTATGGAGACAGTCTGATCCTTATGTTGTCAGGAGAAGAACTGTTGTTGACTACAGGTTTCACACTAAGGAATAGCAAGATTTTTATGAGACAATTTTGCTTGACAAGAAGCCCATTGTGTGTGACATGAGATGGGTTAACTGGGAGTACATCAAGGAGAATGAAGATCACTATCCAGGTGTATATGACAGCTTCAAGGCATGTGGAGTTGATACATTTGTTGCTGAGAAGCCCATCATGCAGTTTTACTCCACTGGCCACTTCTACCCGGATGGGAAGATCATTTGGATGTCAGAAGGTACTAGGTACCAATCTTCTGTTGAAGAATGGGCTTAGTTGATCAATGCCCCAGAAGAAAATGAAGATGACTTGGATGTTTATGCTGAGAAGAAGAAAGACCACAACACTATGGCACACATGTACAGAGAGATCCCAGATGATGCTTTGGAGAATCACAAGTTTGGATCTGTCCACTTCTTGTTGTCTGGTCTGCCTACCATTAACTGGATCCTAAGGCACACACTGCTACCCAAGTCAGGTGACCACAAGATGATCAGAGGATATGCTATCAACTTGCTACATTTGTTTGATGTGCCTCAAAAATTCAAAGTCATGAGTCTGATTGTGGAGACAATCAAGAGGACAATAGCTGATTAGAAGAGAAGTTGTGGGTATACCCCACACATTCAGGAGCTCATCAACTCCAAGATGGGCAAAGGCAAATATCTACTGGATAAGGAGCACCTGCCCATCTACCCTGAATTTGAAGATAACACTGTAGTCATGACCGAGAATGAACCATCATCAGCTCAAGCACATGAGAAGAGAGAGAAGGCAAAGGCAGAGAAAGCTGCAAAGATGCCAACTGTTGAAGAGGCATCTCAAGTCTTCCTGAAGAGCAAGCAAGATCAGTTAGCATATCTGATCCAATCCACCTTGAGGATTGAGAAGGGCTTGGCCACCCTGACTCAAAACCAGGAGAGCTTGGAGAGGATTATAGAGACCAAATTCTATGATCTTGATCTGAAGGTAACTGAGATCCAAACTGCAGTTGAGCAGCTACAGGAGGAAGCAGAGGAGAAGAAGGGCAAGTCTACCACAGATGCTTTTGCTAGAGTGCCCAGAGGACAAAGATCTGCTGTAGTGCCCGTGACAGATACTAGAGTAACAGCATCAGCACCAGCAGCTACAGCTCCAGTGCCACCTCCAGCAGCCACTCCACCAGCTCCAGCTACATCATCTGAAGCCTTCATCCTTGGAGTTCTCTCAACACCACCTCATGAAGACCAAGCCTGAGATTCGTTTAGCACTATGCATTTTTGAACTTTTTGGTAACTTGTTGCCAAAGAGGGAGAAAAATGTATAGATCATAGGCTTCGAGAGAGAGTGTTGCTTTTTATCTCTCTTGCTATTTTGGTTGAAACTTTTTATTGTGTGCTTGTGTGAGATACTTTATGTGCTTGTGAGATACTTGTTTCATCATGTGTTTGATCATATGCTACCCTTAATGCTTGTTGGATGATATTGTCTCTTATATCCTTATATGATCATTCACTTGCTTGGTGATGAGTGCATGTTTTTAACTTCTATCATTTTGAGCGCTCCACCAAGATGTATGTGACACGGAAGAGTAACCCATGATCCTAATCGATTGTGCATTTGCATTCAAAAGCATTTTTTTAAATAAAGCACAAATTTAGGGGGATCTCTTGCTTATCACATACTTCTCAAAGCGACGATGTTTTTCAATCTTATTTTCATTTGTCGAAGCTTTGATCTATATGTTGTCATCAATTACCAAAAAGGGGGGGATTGAAAGTGCAACTATCCCTGGGTGGTTTTGGTAATTCCTAACAACATATAGCTCATTGAGCTAATGCTATTTCAAGATAAACATTTCAGGAAAGCTCAATGATTGGCATGGCATGGATGAGAAAAGTGGACCCCTCAAAATGCTAAGGACAAAAGAATTGGCTCATGCTCAAAGCACAAGACTCTACATTTTCATTTTAGTGATCCAAGATCACATTGAGTCCATAGGAAAAGCCAATACTATCAAGAGGGGGTGAGGTGTTTCTTAATGAGTTTCTTGCTCAAAGTGCTTAGTGATATGCTCCAAAAACCCTCAACTACTTTCTCGCATCCACATATGTCCCAAACCAAAAGTCAAACTCGGCCCCACCGAATCTTTCTATCCGGCGCCACCGAGTTCAATTGACATAGCCACTGACAGAAACCCTAGTCTTTTCGGTCTCACCGATAGGGATCTCGGTCTCACCAAGATGGGATTGTAATCTTTCTGTTTCCCTTCGTAACATTTCGGTCAAACCAAGATGAGCGATCGGTCCCACCGAGATTGCAATGCAAACACTCTGTTTCCCTTTCGTAACGTTTCGGTCTAACCGAGATGAGCGAATCGGTCCCACCGATTTTGCCTAACCAACTCTCTGTTTGACTATTACCAAAATCGGTCTCACCGAGTTTGTGTAATCGGTCTCACCGAGATTACGTTATGCCCTAACCCTAACAAAATTGGTCTCACCGAGTTGACATGTTGGTCCCACCGAAAACCCTAACGCTCACATTTTGAACTAAACCGGTCCGACCGAGTTTCATGATTCGGTCCCACCGAGTTTGGTGATTTGTGTGTAACGGTTAGATTTTGTGTGGAGGCTATATATACCCCTCCACCCACTCTTCATTCATGGAGAGATCCATCAGAACATGCCTACACTTCCAACATACATTTTCTGAGAGAGAACCACCTACACTTGTGTTGAGGTCAAGATATTCCTTTCCAACCACATAAATCTTGATCTCTAGCCTTCCCCAAGTTGCTTTCCACTCAAATCATATTTCTACCAAATCCAATCCTATGAGAGAGAGTTGAGTGTTGGGGAGACTATCATTTGAAGCACAAGAGCAAGGATTTCATCATCAACACACCATTTGTTACTTCTTGGAGAGTGGTGTCTCCTAGATTGGCTAGGTGTCACTTGGGAGCCTCCGTCAAGATTCTGGAGTTGAACCAAGGAGTTTGTAAGGGCAAGGAGATCGCTCACTTTGTGAAGATCTACCCGAGTGAGGCAAGTCCTTCGTGGGCTACGGCCATGGTGGGATAGATAAGGTTGCTTCTTCGTGGACCCTTTGTGGGTGGAGCCCTCCGTCGACTCGCGCAACCGTTACCCTTCGTGGGTTGAAGTCTCCATCAACGTGGATGTACGATAGCACCACCTATCGGAACCACGGATAAAAAATCTCCGTGTCAACATTGCGTTTGCTCCCTAAATCTCCTCCCTTTACCTTCATATGCAATTGTTTTACTTTCCGCTGCTACACTCTTAGAATTGCATGTGTAGGTTGATTGCTTGACTTGTGCTAAGTTGCTAAAATCTGCCAAGAACTAAAATTGGGAAAAGGCTAGATTTTTAATTGGTCAAGTAGTCTAATCACCCCCCCATCTAGACATACTTTCGATCCTACAATGGGCCCGAGCACAGAAGTCGTGCCTAACCTTTCTCACACGAAGGGTCCTGAAGAAAGACGATCGGCGCGCGGCTCCCGTGGTAGGTGACAATCAAGCAGGTGATAGTCATAGATAGATTAAGCATGGAAGCAAACTGGCTTAAGTAAATGCAGGGGAGATACATGCCACTGGGTCAGACCCGAGCGACTTGGGGATGGTGCAGCCCGTGGGGCGCCCCCAGCAAGGTAATCTAAAGATGTAAAGGGATACATGCCACGGGGACGGACCCACACGGCCTGGGAATGATGCAACCCGAGGGGCGCTCCCAGCTAAAAGAAATTGAAAGATGCAACCTGGTTCCGTCCCGGAAGGGGTGTTGAGGCAGCTGAAGATGCGTGGTGCAGGGGTTGCTCCTCACGAGCCACCTGGGCCCTGAGCCTCAGGAGGCTCTGGGGATCCAGGCGGTTCCTTGAGGACCGAATCCATCTCCGCCAGGACTGCGTGGTGTCTGGCCTCCTGAGCCGCCAGGATGCTCCGCAGGTTGCGCTGGAAGGCGGAAGCCACGCTCGGCAGGCCAAAAGGCATGCGAACGTAGCTGTGAGGTGGGCCCTCGCAGCGTCCCACGCGCGAAGGCCAGAAGAGCTCCTGAGATGCGGCTCTGTTGAGCCCTGGGGTGTCGATGCAGACGCGCAACCCGCCATCCTCGCCTGGATGGGGAGCTGCGCCCGGTGAGCGGCGGTCGCCGCGCATGGCTCTTGCATCCTGCAGTTGTCGAGTGGTCTGGGCAATGAATTCCTGAGCACCGAGCACTCCTCGTCCGGTGTCCTCCTGAGGGAAACGTCCTACAAAGCACGCCTCCATGTGGTGCCTGAGCGCCTCCCTGGTGGCGTTGGCAAGGTCTGAGGCCCTCCAGAAGAGAGCCCCAAGCCTTTCCCGAGGAGGGCCCCGGGCGCGTCTTCCTACGTGAGGGAGGGAAACGCTGCCGGATCTCGGGTTCCGGCAAAACCCTTAAGGTTCGAACTCTAGGGTGCGCGCGAAGATCTTACCCTCACAGATCACGCCCTCACACACTTCACGATCTCTAGGTTAGCTCAACGAACTCGCAACACAAGGGACACAAGATTTATACTGGTTCGGGCCACCATTGTGGTGTAATACCTTACTCGAGTGTGGTGGTGGTGGATTGCCTCTTGGGCTGAGGATGAACAGTACAAGGGGAAGAACAGCCTCCTGAGACGGGATGTTCTTGTGCTTGGAGAACTTGTGTGGGTGAGGATTCGATCCCCTCCTACTGTGGTGGCTAGTCCTATTTATAGAGGCCCTGGTCCTCTCCCCAAATATTGAGTGCAAAGGGATCCCACAACGGCCAATTTGAAAGGGGACAGCTAGTACAGCTTATCCGGCAAAAGTGGTCTTCACCTGCTAAAGGCTCTGGTGGTGATGCGGTCTTGGGCTCCACGGTGACCTCCGTCCTTCCGTCTTGCTGGTCTTGGTCTCGTTGCACCGACAGGGAAACCTTTCCTTGACGCCTCGGTACTCCTCGCCTGCGCTTGCCTCCTTAGCACCAAAGAGGAAACAAGGACACTGTGCGCGCTGGCGCCCGCCTGGTCTCGATCATCATGGCTCACGTCACGAGAACCTCGCGAAGTTTGCCTTGCCTTGATCTCTCCGCCCCTCGCGAATCAGCCTGGTGAGGCCGCTCCCGAGGAGGTCTTGTGTCGTCCGCCTCGCGAGGCTTGGCTCCTCGCGAGGGTCTTGAAATCTTGTTGGTGAAGATGGGTCGTACGGGCCTGCTCGCAGAGCCACGCCGTGGGCCGCAGGTAGGCAAGTCTGGGGACCCCCATTCCCAGGACGCCGACAGTAGCCCCGGGGCCCAAGGCGCGCTCGGACTTGGCTTCGAGGCGCAGCCAAAGGGCAAGTGCGGAGCGCCGTGGGGCCCCAACAGCATGCGGCCTTGGTCGACGCATGGCGGTTGATTGGACGTGGGCGTCTCCGCTTCCCCACGCTGCCTCGGCAACTGCCCGACTTGACAAGTCCCTGCGACATGCAAGGAAAAAACCATCATTACCTGTGATCGTGGGGGCGCTGGTTGGCCTTCTCCTGCTATAAATGGGGAGGGGAGCGGAGCCCCCGTCGTCCATCTCTTCCCATTCCGCTCGCTTCTTCCCCCTTGCTCCATTGCTAGCAGCAACACCAATGGCGTCGTCGAAGAGGTTCTCCGCCGCGTAGAAGGGGAAGGCCCCTCGCGAAGGGCCCGGCTCTCCGATGCCCAAGCGTGGGCGTGGCCGTCCCCGCAAGCACACCGCGACCCCCGCCGCGGCCCCCCGCGGCCGCGGCAGTGCTGCTTCGCGTGGTAGGGGTCGCTCCGGTCGCGGCAGCCCTATTGATGAAGGGAGACGCGCCGTGGTCGCACGGCCTCCCCGGACGCGCTTCCACTCGGCGGAGGTGCTGACGGAGTTCGTCGTCTGGTCGGAGGACCCGGCCGACAACTGGCTTCAGCTCCCGTGCTTCTTCGTCGATGAGCTGTCGGCCGCAGGTCCAAGGGGGCTCTGGCTGCAGGCGGACGGCTGCTGCAGCAGGGCTTCCTGGGTCGCGGTTAAGGTCTCCATCGCGGGCAACATAGCCCTGGCCCACGGCTGGCAAACGTTTGCCCGCGCGCGCGGCCTGGGCAGGCAGTGCACCCTTCATTTCAAGTATGACGGCGATGCGACCCTCTACGTGAGGGTGTTTGGGGAAGATGGTCGCCGCGCAGGATGCTGTCCCGAGGTTAACGACGACGACGAGGTGCTCGGCCTTGGTGATGGTTGTGATGAGGATGAGGGCGAGCCCGCCCTTGGCGTCGACCGCGTCTCGTCCAGCTACGGTGGCTCTTCCCCGGGCGACAGCTCCAGCAGCGGTGGTTACGACCAGCCGCCGCGCCCGCTTCGAAGGTGGCAGCGGGTTGTCTCGTCGTCGCGCCCCTATGAAGCGCGAGGAGGGGTCTGGCTGAGCTCGGGTCAGCGCTAAGAGCCAGCCTTCGCGGTCCACCACAGGGGCACGCGCCGCTTTTATCTTGTTCTTCCTTTCCTTCCTGTATTAAGAAAGTAACCAGTATGGGGCCCCGGAGGGGCGTGCAACGAACTATGATTTCCCAATTATTATGCTATGTTCATCGTCCCTGTGTTGTGTCGTGCTTTATGTAAGGATAACTTAGCTTGACGTGCTTGGAGCAGTCTCCTCTCCACGAGGTGCTCGCTTCCTGGTGCGTGTCGAGGCCCCCTTGGCCCGGTAGGCGCTTAGGAACTGCAGAAAAAACTCGTTAGGAGGCTTATTGTTTTCTCGAGCCTTGGTCGCAGGCGCCGCTGGCCTTGACCCTGCGCTTTGTATTGCGGTACCCGTGGGGCACGGATTAGAAGAAGTGTGCCAGCTTGTGGGCTCGAACGAGGGTGCCTCGCGAAAAGCAGACGAAAGGCAGAACAAGAAAAAACGCTCACGAGGGAAGAAAAACGTTCACGAGGGCACCTGTCCAGCCCCCTCGCGAGGAATGCGAGAGAGAGAGAGTATAGGCCAAGCCAAAGACGGAAACAGAGGCAAAAGGCAACGGAACCAAACCAACCGAAAACACCAAAAGCAAACTTCAATTAAAGAGGGGCGAGCCAACTACGGAAAGCAAATGAAAAGCCGCGTCCGGCACCTAGTCTAGTCTTCAAGTCTTCTCACCAGCGCGGAGCTAAGTGCTGCCACTAAGACGTGGGAGGGAGCCCCCGAGGCCCGAGGACGGCACTCCTTAGACTCTGGAGCGTGTACAGCCCCACTCATTATTACGTGAGAGTGTCACGAGCGGAGACCTTCACAGGCACTGGGCCTTCTTCACAGGCGTTGGGCCTTTTTTCATGGGTAGAACTTCCGGAGGTGTTGGATGTTCCGGGCGTTCTGGATGGGTACCCCGTCCTGTGTCTCCAGGCACCCAGCGCCAGGCCTGGAGACATGGACGACCTTGAACGGGCCCTCCCACATGGGTGAGAGCTTATGCATCCCTTCCCTGGAGAGGACCCGCCTCAGGACGAGGTCACCCACCTCGAGCGCCCTGGGGCGGATGTTGCGATAGTGGTACCGCCGCAGCGCCTCTTGATACCTTGCCGCCCGTAGTGCAGCTTCGCGGCGGCGTTCCTCCCCCAGCACAAGGTCCACCCCCCGCGTGGCGTCCTGCTGCGTTTCATCAAACGCCAGGACCCGTGCGGAGCGATGCTTTACCTCATGAGGGAGAACCGCTTCTGCTCCGTAGACGAGGAAGAACGGGGTCTCGCCCGTTGGCTTGGTGGCGGTGGTGTGAATGGACCACAGCACGGACTAGAGCTCGTCATACCAGCCCCTACCGCAGGCCTCGAGCTTCTTCTTGAAGGTCCTGGTCTTGAGGCCCCTTAGGACCTCTGCGTTGGCGCGTTCGGCCTAACCATTGCTCCGGGGGTGCACCACCGAAGCGTAGTAGATCTGCGTTCCAAGGTTAGCACAATATGTTTTCAAGAGATTGCTGGTGAACTGCGAGCCATTGTCGGTGATGATGCAGTTGGGGACCCCGAAACGGCTCACGAGACCCTTGATGAACTTGACCGCAGAGCCGGCTGGGATGGTGCAGACGGCTTCCACCTCCGCCCACTTGGTGAACTTGTCGATGGCAACGTAGAGGTATCGGTAGCCCCCTAGCGCTCGAGGGAACGGGCCCAGGATGTCCAGCCCCCAGACCGCGAACGGCCATGTGAGTGGGATGGTCTGGAGGCCCTAAGCCGGCTGATGAATCTGCTCGGCGTGCAACTGGCAGGCCTCGCAGGACTCCACCAGTTCGGTCGCGCCGTTGAGTGCCATAGGCCAGTAGAATCCGCTGTGGAATGCCTTGCCGATGAGGGTTCGCGATGACGAGTGGTGCCCGCAGTCCCCGCCTTGTATGTCGGCCAGCAGCTCTCTTCCTTGCTCCCTGCTTCGAGTTCTGGGGCATCGGTCCATTTAGCCACAAAGTCTGCGAGTGTGGCCTCCTTAATGACCCTGGTTGTGCTGAACTCCAAGTCAAATGCATGCAGCTCGATGTTCCATTCAGTGACTCGCCCGGCAGCATTGGGGCTCCTGAGCACTCTTTCCAGTGGGTAAGCCGAGACGACCTTGATGGGGAGACCCTGGAAGTAGTGGCGCAGCCTGCGCAAGGCCACCAGGAGTGCGAGCAAGATCTTCTGAGGCATGGGGTACCGTGCCCTCGCATCCCGCAGCACTGTGCTGATGAAGTACACCGGGTGCTCGACGAGGGCGGGAGAGCTGACGAAGTCTTCGGCTTCCGGGAGCTGAGGTGTCTCTGCGAGGGCTTTGGCTTCAGGGGCTTGGTGGTCCGCTGAAGCAGCAGCTGCTTCAAGAGCTCCGCCTTGGGGTCGCGCCGCTTCGTCTGGCCTGGGGGTTCCCCCTAGCGGGCCCTTGATCTGGCACTCTTCTCTGAGGGCCACAAGCGCTATGCTGGCGGAGTGGGGTGTGGCAGACAGGTAGAGCACCAAGGGCTCGAGGGGTCGAGGCACCACTGATGACCCACAAGTATAGAGGATCTATCATAGTCCTTTCGATAAGTAAGAGTGCCGAACCCAACGAGGAGCAGAAGGAAATGACAAGCGGTTTTCAGTAAGGTATTCTCTGCAAGCACTGAAATTATTGGTAACAGATAGTTTTGTGATAAGGTAATTTGTAACGGGTAAAAAGTAACAAGTGTAAATAAAGTGCAGCAAGGTGGCCCAATCCTTTTTGTAGCAAAGGACAAGCCTGGACAAACTCTTATATAGAGAAAAGCGCTCCCGAGGACACATGGGAATTATCGTCAAGCTAGTTTTCATCACGTTCATATGATTCGCGTTCGGTACTTTGATAATTTCATATGTGGGTGGACCGGTGCTTGGATGTTGTCCTTACTTGGACAAGCATCCCACTTATGATTAACTCCTATTGCAAGCATCCGCAACTACAAAATAGTATTAAGGTAAACCTAACCATAGCATGAAACATATGGATCCAAATCAGCCCCTTACGAAGCAACGCATAAACTATGGTTTAAGCTTCTGTCACTCTAGCAACCCATCATCTACTTATTACTTCCCAATGCCTTCCTCTAGGCCCAAACAATGGTGAAGTGTCATGTAGCCGACGTTCACATGATACCACTAGAGGAGAGACAACATACATCTCATCAAAATATCGAACGAATACCAAATTCACATGACTACTAATAGCAAGACTTCTCCCATGTCCTTAGGAACAAACGTAACAACTCACAAAGCATATTCATGTTCATAATCATAGGGGTATTAATATGCATAATGGATCTGAACATATGATCTTCCACCAAATAAACCAACTAGCATCAACTACAAGGAGTAATCAACACTACTAGCAACCTACAGGTGCCAATCTGAGGCTTTGGGACAAAGATTGGATACAAGAGATGAACTAGGGTTTGAGAGGAGATGGTGCTGGTGAGGATGTTGATGGAGATTGACCCCCTCCCGATGAGAGGATCGTTGGTGATGACGATGGTGATGATTTCCCCCTCCCGGAGGGAAGTTTCCTCGGCAGAACAGCTCTGCCGGAGCCCTAGTTTGCTTCCGCCAAGGTTCCGCCTCGTGGCGGCGGAGTTTCTTCCCAAAAGCTTCCTTATGATTTTTTCTGAGACGAAAGACCTCATATAGCAGAAGATGGGCACCGGAGGCCTGCCAGGGGTCCCACGAGGCAGGGGGCGCGCCCCCACCCTCGTGGCCAGGGTGTGGGCCCCCTCTGGTATTTTCTTTGCTCAGTATTTTTTACTATTTCCAAAAATGACTTCTGTGGAGTTTCAGGACTTTTGGAGTGGTGCAGAATAGGTCTCTAATATTTGCTCCTTTTCCAGCCCAGAATTCCAGCTGTCGGCATTCTCCCTCTTCATGTAAACCTTGTAAAATAAGAGAGAATAGGCATAAGTATTGTGACATAATGTGTAATAACAGCCCATAATGCAGTAAATATCGATATAAAAGCATGATGCAAAATGGACGTATCAAATCCCCCAAGCTTAGACCTCGCTTGTCCTCAAGCGAAAGCCGATAACCATACATATGTCCACATGTTTAGAGGTAGAGGTGTCGATAAAATAAAATACGGACATGAGGGCATCATGATCATTCTTATAACAGCAACATATATATATATATATATATGTGTGTGTATATATATATATATATATTGTCATATGATTTCTTATGCTAAAGTAATAATCTATTCACAATGTAAAGTATGGATCAGGAAATTCATTGAGAACCAGCAAACTATAATCTCAGTCATTGAAGCAATTGCAATTTATCGTAACATCGGAAAGAGTCTATGTAAGAGCTTTTCAGCAAGTCCACATACTCAACTATCATTTAGTCTTTCACAATTGCTAACACTCATGCAATACTTGTGGTTACAGAGTTTTAATCGGACACAGAGAAAGATAGGGGCTTATAGTTTCGCCTCCCAACCTTTTACCTCAAGGGTAATGTCAACAATAATAGTTCATGCCAACTTACATCCAATTAGATATATATATCAGGATCTTTCCAACACAAGGTGCTTGCCAAAGGATAAAATGTAAAAAGGAAAGGTGAAGATCACCATGACTCTTGCATAAGGGTAAAAGATAAAAGTAAAAGATAGGCCCTTCGCAGAGGGAAGCAGAGGTTGTCATGCGCTTTTGGTTGGATGCACGAAGTCTTAATGCAAAAGAACGTCACTTTATATTGCCACTTGTGATATGGACCTTTATTATGCAGTCCGTCGCTTTTATTTCTTCCACATCACAAGATCGTATAAAGCTTATTTTCTCCACACTAATAAATCATACATATTTAGAGAGCAATTTTTTATTGCATGCACCGTTGACAACTTACTTGAAGGATCTTACTCAATCCATAGGTAGGTATGGTGGACTCTCATGGCAAAACTGGGTTTAAGGGTATTTGGAAGCACAAGTAGTATCTCTACTTGGTGCAAAGAATTGGCTAGCATGAGGGAGAAAGGCAAGCTCAACATGTTGGATGATCCATGACAATATACTTTATTTCGGATATAAGAAAACATAACTCATTACATTGTCTTCCTTGTCCAACATCAACTCTTTAGCATGTCATATTTTAATGAGTGCTCACAATTATAAAAGATGTCCAAGATAGTATATTTATATGTAGAACCTCTCTTTCCTTATTACTTCCTATTAATTGCAACGATGACCAAAACTATGTTTGTCAACTCTCAACAACTTTTAATCATCATACTCTTTATATGTGAAGTCATTACTCTCCATAAGATCAATATGATCTCTTTATTTCTTTTTATTCTTTCTTTTTCTTTTATTCCCTCAATATCATAGCAAGATAATCAAGCCCTTGACTCAACACTAATCTTTATTATATAGCTCACGGACTCGATTACATAAAGGGATCATAAGGTAAAACTCAAAACTAAATCATACTAAAATTTTATTCTACTAGATCAAGATATTACTAAAAGGATCGAACTAAGAAAAACGGTAAAGATAGGAGTGTGATGGTGATACGATACCGGGGCACCTCCCCCAAGCTTGGCAGTTGCCAAGGGGAGTGCCCATACCCATGTGATTATGTCTCCTTCTTTGGGGATGAAGATGTGATATTCTTGGCTATGATACCCCTCAGGATACGATTCTCTTCCTCGAGCTTGTTGACTTGCCACTTAAGATCCATTATTTCCTTATGGAGCTTACCCGTGACGGTTAAAGCTCCTTGCACCCATGGATGCTGCATAGCTGTGGGAGAACAAGTAACACTCCTTTTCATATTTTCATAAGAGAGAAATTTAACATTGGAGGGGATGACCGATTTTGGGATAGCTGAGCTCTGTAGTTCCCCCATTGTGAATCCTGCCCGGAAACGAGAAGTAACTTCTTGATCCTCTCCCATGGCATCTATCCTTTTCAAGTCAGCTTCCATCTCTTCCTCCGTTGAGGGCCCAAAGTGATAGGCATCGCTTTTTGCCCCTGGACCTGGTGTAGGATGAGACACCCGGCTCTCCCCGACTGACTCTTCAGAAGACATCTTGCTCTAATCTGCGCCAGAAACAGCTCGAAACAAAAAAACAGAGGATAATTGCGTGATACGGTGGTCAAAACCTTCGGGAGATTATATAATGAATTTTTACCGACCGAAAGAAGTATCGTGGAAGAAAACGGAGTCCGGAGAGTGCACGAGGTGCCCACGAGGCAGGGGGCGCGCCCAGGGGGTAGGGCGTGCCTCCCACCCTCTTGGATGCCTCGTGTCCTTCCCGGGCTGCTTCTTATTTTCCTATTTTTCTAAATATTCCAAAACGGAGAAAAATTGCCATTAGAACTGTTTTGGAGTCGGTTTACTTACCGTACCACATACCTATTCCTTTTTGGAGTCTGAAACGTTCTGGAAAGTGTCTCTTATGTATTCCTCCGGGGTTACGGTTTCAATAATATTAGTTTCAGCATTTGTAGGATTACCTGAGATATAATGTTTGATTCTTTAACCGTTCACCAGTTTCGGATTTGTGCCTTCGAAGTTGTTGATTTTTATGGCACCGGAACGATAGACCTCCTCGATAACGTAAGGACCTTCCCATTTAGAGAGAAATTTTCCTGCAAAAAATCTTAAACGAGAGTTGAATAACAATACATAATCACCTACATTAAACTCACGCTTTTGTATCCTTTTGTCATGCCATCTTTTAACTTTTTCTTTAAACAATTTGGCATTCTCATAGGCTTGGGTTCTCCATTCATCAAGTGAGCTAATGTCAAATAACCTCTTCTCACCGGCAAGTTTGAAATCATAATTGAGCTCTTTAATAGCCCAATATGCCTTATGTTCTAGTTCGAGAGGTAAGTGACATGCTTTTCCATAAACCATTTTGTACGGAGACATACCCATAGGATTTTTATATGCAGTTCTATAGGCCCATAATGCATCATCAAGTTTCTTGGACCAATTCTTTCTAGATCTATTAACAGTCTTTTGCAAAATTAATTTAAGCTCTCTATTACTCAATTCTACTTGACCACTAGACTGTGGGTGATAAGGAGATGCAATTCTATGATTAACATCATACTTAGCAAGCATTTTACGAAAAGCACCATGAATAAAATGTGAACCACCATCAATCATTAAATATCTAGGGACTACAAACCTCGGAAAAATAATTTCTTTAAGCATCTTAATAGAAGTGTTATGATCAGCACTACTAGTTGGAATAGCTTCTACCCACTTAGTAACGTAATCAACAGTAACTAAAATATGTGTATACCCATTAGAGGAAGGAAAAGGTCCCATATAATCGAAGCCCCAAACATCAAATGGTTCAATAACAAGTGAATAATTCATAGGCATTTCTTGACGTCTACTAATATTACCAATCCTTTGACATTCATCACAAGACAAGACAAACTTACAAGCATCCTTGAAGAGAGTAGGCCAATAAAAACCGGATTGCAATACCTTATGTGCAGTTCTATCTCCAGCGTGGTGTCCTTCATAAGCCTCGGAGTGACACTTGCGTAGGATCTGTTCATGTTCATGCTCAGGTACACAACGTCTAATAACACCATCTACTCCTTTATAAAGATGTGGGTCATCCCAAAAGTAATGCCTCAAATCATAGAAAAACTTTTTCTTTTGCTGGTATGTGAAACTTGGTGGTATAAATTTAGCAACAATGTAATTAGCATAATCAGCATACCATGGAGCAGTATGAGAAGCATTTATGACATTTAATTGTTCATCAGGAAAGCTATAATCAATAGGTAGTGGGTCATCAAGAACATTCTCTAACCTAGACAAGTTGTCTGCAACGGGGTTCTCAGCTCCCTTTCTATCAATAATATGCAAATCAAATTCTTGTAACAAGAGAACCCATCTAATAAGTCTAGGTTTAGCATCTTTCTTTTCCATAAGGTATTTAATAGCAGCATGATCTGTGTGAATAGTTACTTTAGAATCAACGATATAAGGTCTAAACTTATCACAAGCAAAAACAACAGCTAAGAATTCCTTTTCCGTACTAGCATAATTTCTCTGGGCATTGTCTAAAGTTTTACTAGCATATTGAATAACATTTAATTTCTTATCAACCCTTTGCCCTAGAATAGCACCTACAGCATAATCACTAGCATCACACATAATTTCAAAGGGTAAATTCCAATCAGGTGGTTGCACGATAGGTGCAGATATCAATGCTTTCTTAAGTATTTCAAATGCTTCTAAACAATCATCATCAAAGGCAAAAGGAATATCTTTTTGTAATAGATTAGTCAGAGGCCGAGAAATTTTTGAGAAGTCCTTAATGAACCTCCTATAAAAACCGACGTGACCGAGGAAACTTCTTATACCTTTAATGTCCTTGGGACATGGCATCTTTTCAATAGCATCGACTTTAGCTTTATCGACTTCAATGCCTCTTTCAGAAATTTTATGCCCCAAGACAATGCCTTCATTAACCATAAAGTGGCATTTCTCCCAATTCAAGACAAGGTTAGTTTCTTCACATCTCTGCAAAACTCGATCAAGGTTGCTCAAGCAATCATCAAAAGAGGATCCATAAACGGAGAAATCGTCCATGAAAACCTCACAAATCTTTTCACAAAAATCAGAGAATATAGCCATCATGCATCTTTGAAAGGTAGCAGGTGCATTACATGAACCAAAAGGCATACGTCTATAAGAAAAAGTACCGAAAGGGCAAGTAAAAGTGGTCTTTGCTTGATCATCAGCTGACACAGGTATTTGAGAGAAACTAGAGTAATCATCTAGAAAGCAAAAATGTGTATGTTTGGATAATCTTTCTAGCATTTGATCAATGAAAGGCAAAGGGTAATGATCCTTTTTAGTAGCTTTATTTAATTTACGGAAATTAATTACCATCCTATAACCTGTAATAATTCTTTGCGGAATCAATTCATCTTTATCATTAGGAACGACAGTAATACCTCCCTTCTTAGGGACACAATGGACAGGACTTACCCACTAAGTATCAGCAACGGGATGAATTATACCTACCTCAAGGAGCTTTAATATTTCCTTTCTTACCACTTCTTTCATCTTAGGATTCAGCCGTCGTTGGTGATCAATAACTGGTTTGGCGTCTTTCTCCAAATTTATTTTGTGTTGACATAGAGTGGGACTAATGCCCTTAAGATCATCAAGAGTATTTCCAATAGCAGCGCGGTGCTTCTTCAGAGTTTTCAATATTTTTTCTTCCTCCTTCTCTGAAAGGTTAGCACTAATAATAATAGGATATATCTTCTTTTCATCAAGATAAGCATATTTAAGAGTACCAGGCAATGGTTTAAGCTCAAACACAGGATCACCCTTGGGTGGAGGAGGATCCCCTAGAATTTCAACAGGCAAGTTGTGTTTCAGAATAGGTCCATGTTTAAAGAATACTTCATCTATTTCCCTTCTTTCATTCATAAACATATCATCTTCATGGTCTAGCAAATATTGTTCTAAAGGATCATTAGGAGGCACAGCAATAGAAGCAAGACCAATCATTTCATCGTTACTAGGCAATTCCTCATCACGGGGTTGTCTACGAAATTTAGAAAAATTAAACTCATGAGATATATCATCCAAACCAATAGTAACAACATCCTTTTCGCAGTCTATCTTAGCATTAACAGTGTTCAAGAAGGGTCTACCAAATATAATGGGACAAAAGCTATCTTGTGGGGAACCAAGAACAAGAAAATCAGCAGGATATTTTGCCTTCCCACTCAAGACCTCAACATCTCTAACAATCCCAATTGGTGAAATAGTATCTCTATTAGCAAGCTTAATGGTAACATCGATATCTTCTATCTCAGCTGGTGCAATATCATGCATAATTTCTTTGTATAAGGAAATAGGTATTGCACTAGCACTAGCACCCATATCACACAAGCCATGATAACAATGATCTCCTATTTTAACAGAAATAACAGGCACGCCTACAACAGGTCTATGTTTATCTTTAGCACCAGGTTTAGCAATTCTAGCCGTCTCATCACAGAAGTAAATAACATGCCCATCGATATTATCAACCAAGATATCTTTAACAATAGCAATATTAGGTTCAACTTTAACTTGCTCAGGGGATGTATAAGTTCTAATATTACTTTTATGAACCACAGTTGAAGCTTTAGCATGATCCTTTATCCTAACAGGAAAAGGTGGTTTCTCAACATAAGTAGTAGGAACAATAGGATCATTATAAGTGATAGTATTTTCTTCAACTTTAATAGGTTCAACTACTTTTATTTCTATGGGAGGATGATATTTAAACCACTTATCCTTAGGGAGATCAACATGAGCAGCAAAAGATTCACAAAAAGAAGCTACTATCTCAGAGTCAAGTCCATATTTAGTGCTAAATTTACGGAAAACATCGGTATCCATAAAAGATTTAACACAATCAAACTTAGGTGTTATACCTGACTTCTTACCTTCATCGCGATCCCAATCTTCAGAGTTGCGTTTAATTCTTTCCAATAAATTCCATTTGAATTCAATAGTCTTCATCATAAAAGAACGAGTACAAGAAGTATCGAGCATGGAGCGATTGTTGTCAGAAAGCCGAGCATAAAAATTCTAAATAATCATTTCTCTTGAGAGCTCATGATTGGGGCATGAATATAACATTGACTTAAGCCTCCCCCAAGCTTGAGCGATGCTTTCTCCTTCACGAGGCCAAAAATTATATATATAATTACGATCACGATGAACAAGATGCATAGGATAAAACTTCTGATGAAATTCCAATTTCAATCGCTTGTAGTCCCATGATCCCATATAATCACATAGCCTATACCATGTCAATGCATATCCCTTCAAAGATAAAGGGAAGACCTTCTTCTTGATATCATAATCGGGCATACCTGTAAGCTTAAATAATCCACAAACTTCATCCACATAGATTAAGTGTAAATCGGGATGCAATGTTCCATCTCCTGCAAAAGGATTAGCTAGCAGTTTCTCTATCATACCCAAAGGAATTTCAAAGTAAACATTTTCAATAGGTTCAGTAGGTTGAGGAGCAACTATTTGCTCTACCGGTCGGGGTGAAGATACCCCGAACAAGCCCCTCAAAGGATTACTTTCCATAGTAACAAGTGACAGTAAATTTCAGCACACTATATAAATTTTTCCTTACCAAATTCCACCTACCAAAGGCGCTTCACTCCCCGGCAACGGCGCCAGAAAAGAGTCTTGATGACCCACAAGTATAGGGGTTCTATCGTAGTCCTTTCGATAAGTAAGAGTGTCGAACCCAACGAGGAGCAGAAGGAAATGACAAGCGGTTTTCAGTAAGGTATTCTCTGCAAGCACTGAAATTATTGGTAACAAATAGTTTTGTGATAAGGTAATTTGTAACGGGTAACAAGTAACAAGTGTAAATAAAGTGCAGCAAGGTGGCCCAATCCTTTTTGTAGCAAAGGACAAGCCTGGACAAACTCTTATATAGAGAAAAGCGCTCCCGAGGACACATGGGGATTATCGTCAAGCTAGTTTTCATCACGTTCATATGATTCGCGTTCGGTACTTTGATAATTTGATATGTGGGTGGACCGGTGCTTGGGTGCTGTCCTTACTTGGACAAGAATCCCACTTATGATTAACTCCTATTGCAAGCATCCGCAACTACAAAATAGTATTAAGGTAAACCTAACCATAGCATGAAACATATGGATCCAAATCAGCCCCTTACGAAGCAACGCATAAACTAGGGTTTAAGCTTCTGTCACTCTAGCAACCCATCATCTACTTATTACTTCCCAATGCCTTCCTCTAGGCCCAAACAATGGTGAAGTGTCATGTAGTCGACGTTCACATGATACCACTAGAGGAGAGACAACATACATCTCATCAAAATATCGAACGAATACCAAATTCACATGACTACTAATAGCAAGACTTCTCCCATGTCCTCAGGAACAAACGTAACTACTCACAAAGCATATTCATGTTCATAATCAGAGGGGTATTAATATGCATAATGGATCTGAACATATGATCTTCCACCAAATAAACCAATTAGCATCAACTACAAGGAGTAATCAACACTACTAGCAACCTACAGGTGCCAATCTGAGGCTTTGGGACAAAGATTGGATACAAGAGATGAACTAGGGTTTGAGAGGAGATGGTGCTGGTGAGGATGTTGATGGAGGTTGAACCCCTCCCAATGAGAGGATCGTTGGTGATGACGATGGTGATGATTTCCCCCTCCCGGAGGGAAGTTTCCTCGGCAAAACAGCTCTGCCGGAGCCCTAGTTTGGTTCCGCCTCATGGCGGAGGAGTTTTTCCCGAAAGCTTCCTTATGATTTTTTCTGAGACGAAAGACCTCATATAGCAGAAGATGGGCACCGGAGGCCTGCCAGGGGGCCCACGAGGCAGGGGGGCGCCCCCCACCCTCGTGGCCAGGGTGTGGGCCCCCTCTGGTATTTTCTTCGCTCGGTATTTTTTACTATTTCCAAAAATGACTTCCGTGGAGTTTCAGGACTTTTGGAGTGGTGCAGAATAGGTCTCTAATATTTGCTCCTTTTCAAGCCCAGAATTCCAGTTGTCGGCATTCTCCCTCTTCATGTAAACCTTGTAAAATAAGAGAGAATAGGCATAAGTATTTTGACATAATGTGTAATAACAGCCCATAATGCAGTAAATATCAATATAAAAGCATGATGCAAAATGGACGTATCAACTCCCCCAAGCTTAGACCTCGCTTGTCCTCAAGCGGAAGCCGATAACGATAAATATGTCCACATGTTTAGAGGTAGAGGTGTCGATAAAATAAAATACGGACATGAGGGCATCATGATCATTCTTATAACGGCAACATATATATATTGTCATATGATTTCTTATGCTAAAGTAATAATCTATTCACAATGTAAAGTATGAATCAGGAACTTCATTGAGAACCAGCAAACTATAATCTCAGTCATTGAAGCAATTGCAATTTATCATAACATCGGAAAGAGTCTATGTAAGAGCTTTTCAGCAAGTCCACATACTCAACTATCATTTAGTCGTTCGCAATTGCTAACACTCACGCAATACTTGTGGTTACGGAGTTTTAATCGGACACAGAGAAAGATAGGGGCTTATAGTTTCGCCTCCCAACCTTTTACCTCAAGGGTAATGTCAACAATAATAGTTCATGCCAACTTACATCCAATTGGATATATATATATATATATATATATATATATATATATATATATATATATATATATATCAGGATCTTTCCAACACAAGGTGCTTGCCAAAGGATAAAATGTAAAAAGGAAAGGTGAAGATCACCATGACTCTTGCATAAGGGTAAAAGATAAAAGTAAAAGATAGGCCCTTCGCAGAGGGAAGCCAAGGTTGTCATGCGCTTTTGGTTGGATGCATGAAGTCTTAATGCAAAAGAACGTCACTTTATATTGCCACTTGTGATATGGACCTTTATTATGCAGTCCGTCGCTTTTATTTCTTCCACATCACAAGATCGTATAAAGCTTATTTTCTCCACACTAATAAATCATACATATTTAGAGAGCAATTTTTTATTGCATGCACCGATGACAACTTACTTGAAGGATCTTACTCAATCCATAGGTAGGTATGGTGGACTCTCATGGCAAAACTGAGTTTAAGGGTATTTGGAAGCACAAGTAGTATCTCTACTTGGTGCAAAGAATTGGCTAGCATGAGGGAGAAAGGCAAGCTCAACATGTTGGATGATCCATGACAATATACTTTATTTTGGATATAAGAAAACATAACTCATTACATTGACTTCCTTGTCCAACATCAACTCTTTAGCATGTCATATTTTAATGAGTGCTCACAATCATAAAAGATGTCCAAGATAGTATATTTATATTTAGTACCTCTCTTTCCTTATTACTTCCTATTAATTGCAACGATGACCAAAACTATGTTTGTCAACTCTCAACAACTTTTAATCATCATACTCTTTATATGTGAAGTCATTACTCTCCATAAGATCAATATGATCTATTTATTTCTTTCTATTCTTTCTTTTTCTTTTATTCCCTCAAGATCATAGCAAGATAATCAAGCCCTTGACTCAACACTAATCTTTATTATATAGCTCACGGACTTGATTACATAAAGGGATCATAAGGAAAAACTCAAAACTAAATCATACTAAAAAATTTCTACTAGATCAAGATATTACTAAAAGGATCGAACTAAGAAAAACGGTAAAGATAGGAGTGTGATGGTGATACGATACCGGGGCACCTCCCCCATGCTTGGCAGTTGCCAAGGGGAGTGCCCATACCCATGTGATTATGTCTCCTTCTTTGGGGATGAAGATGTGATATTCTTGGCTATGATACCCCTCAGGATACGATTCTCTTCCTCAAGCTTGTTGACTTGCCGCTTAAGATCCATTATTTCCTTATGGAGCTTACGCGTGACGGTTAAAGCTCCTTGCACCCATGGATGCTGCATAGCTGCGGGAGAACAAGTAACACTCCTTTTCATATTTTCATAAGAGAGAAATTTAACATTGGAGGGGATGACCTAGTTTGGGATAGCTGAGCTCTGTAGTTCCCCCATTGTGAATCCTACCCAGAAACGAGAAGTAACTTCTTGATCCTCTTCCATGGCATCTGTCCTTTTCAAGTCAGCTTCCATCTCTTCCTCTGTTGAGGGCCCAAAGTGATAGGCATCACCTCCGCACGGGGTCAGGAAGGCGGTCTTCTCCACATCTTCTACCGCCATCTTAATTTGGTGGTAGCCCGAGAACGCGTCTAGGAAGCACAGCAAATCGCACTCTGCGGTGGAGTCGACGATCTGGTCCATGCGTGGAAGCGGGAATGGATCTTGGGGGCAGGCTTTGTTGAGGTTGGTGAAGTCGACACACATGCGCTCCTTCCCGCCTTTCTTCGGCACAACAACGGGGTTTGCTAGCCACTCAGGGTACCGAACTTCGCGAATGGCACCCGCCGCCTCCAGCTTGCGGGTTTCTTGGACGATGAAGGACTGCTTCTCCGTGGACTGTTGTCTTGCCTGCTACTTCACAGGGCGTACGTTGGGGCACACCCTTAAGTGATGTTGAATCACCTCTCTCGGGACCCCCACCAGCTGCTTGGGTTCCCATGCGAATATCTCCTTGTTTGCACGCAAGAACTTCACCAACGCTTCCTCTTGGTCAGATCGAGGTCGGCACCTATGGTGAAGGTGGCTCTTGAGGGCCCGTCCTCATCAACGGGCACCTGCTTGGTTTCAGCCTTTTCTTGGGTGAACTGCTGCTTCTTCTTGGTTGGTGCGGCTCCCTGGGCCTCGGAGGCGCCTGCGCCGGCGGGCTGCGCCGCCGTGGCGGTCTTGAAAGCAAGCTTGAGCGCCAGGAGAGCCTCCTTGGTGTCCCCCTCGATGGTGAGGACGCCCTTGCTCCCAGGCATCTTCATGAGGTTGTAAGCCGGATGGGTTGCTGCCATAAACTGGGCCAGAGCTGGGTACCCAAGGATGGCGTTGTACGGGAGGCCGATGCGGGCGATGTCGAAGTCGACCAGCTCGGTGCGGTAATTGTCGCGTGTGCTGAAGGTGACAGGAAGGCGGATCTTCCCCAGGGAGTGGGCGGTGCCGCCGCCAACCCCTGAGAAGGGTCTGCTGAGGCGGAGCCGCTCGAGTGGTACGTGAAGGAGGCCGAAGGCTTCCACAGAGAGCACGTTGAGGCCGGCGCCGCCATCGATGAGGGTCTTGGTGATGGCCATGTTGCAGATGGTGGGAGTGCAGGGCATTGGGAGCATGCCCGAGCTGGCGGTGGAGACGGGATGATCCCCTGAGTCGAAGGTGAGGTCGGCCTCGGGCGCGGCCCAGCCCGGCGGAGCCCCCGGGCGCTTGGAACCGGCACCAATCTGGCAAAGGAACGGCTTGATGTGGCGGTCCAAGGGCGGTGCTTGCGAGCCGCCGAGGAGGGCCGCGACCGCGTGGGGTGCCGGTGCCGCGAAGCGCGCGACGAAGAGATCGCGCAGCTCCTCCCAAGATGCCACTGTGGATCCAGGGAGGTTGAGCAGCCAGGCGCGCGGCACACCGGTCAGGGCCATGGGGAGCCAGTTGGCCATGACCTTGTCGTCGCCTCCGGCCTTGAGGACAGCTCCCTCGTCTGCCAGCAGGAAAGCCGACGGGTCCTCCGCGTCGTCGTAGCGTGGCCGCATCTCCGGCTTGAACTTGGGTGGCCACTGCACCCGCCGCAAGGCGGGAGCGAGGGCTCGGAGCCCCCCGGACCCGTGGTTGGCATCGGTCGCCGGAGCGGGAAGCACTATGCTTGCCATGAGAGCGGTGCACAGCGGCGGTGTAGAGCGGGTCAACGGAAGGAAAACTCCGGCGCACCCCTACCTGGCGCGCCAAATGTCGGATCTCAGGTTCCGGCAAAACCCTTAAGGTTCCAACTCTGGGGTGCGCGCGAAGATCTCTCCCTCACAAATCACGCCCTCACACGCTTCACGATCTCTAGGTTAGCTCAACGAACTCACAACACAAGTGACACAAGATTTATACTGGTTCGGGCCACCGTTGTGGTGTAATACCCTACTCCAGTGTGGTGGTGGTGGATTGCCTCTTGGGCTGAGGATGAACAGTACAAGGGGAAGAACAGCCTCCTGAGGCGGGGTGTTCTTGTGCTTGGAGAACTTGTGTGGGTGAGGATTCGATCCCCTCCTACTGTGGTGGCTAGTCCTATTTATAGAGGCCCTGGTCCTCTCCCCAAATATTGAGCGAGAAGGGATCCCACAACGGCCAATTTGAAAGGGGACAGCTGGTACAGCTTATCCTGGCAAAAGTGGTCTTCGCCTGCTAAAGGCTCTGGTGGTGACGCCGTCTTGGGCTCCACGGTGACCTCCGTCCTGCCGTCCTGCTGGTCTTGGTCTCGTTGCACCGATAGGGAAACCTTTGCTTGATGCCTCGGTACTCCTCGCCTGCGCTTGCCTCCTTAGAAACAAAGAGGAAACAAGGACACTGTGCGCGCTAGCGCCCGCCTGGCGCCCGCCTGGTCTTGATCATCATGGCTCATGTCACGAGAACCTCGCGAGGTTTGCCTTGCCTTGATCTCTCCGCCCCTCGCGAGCCAGCCTGGTGAGGCCGCTCCTGAGGAGGTCTTGTGTCGTCCGCCTCGCGAGGCTTGGCTCCTCGCGAGGGTCTTGAAAGCTTGTTGGTGAAGATGGGTCGTGCGGGCCCGCTCGCAGAGCCACGCCGTGGGCCGCAAGCAGGCAAGTCTGGGGACCCCGTTCCCAGGATGCCAACAAACGCCCCAGGCGCGGGCGCTGATCCTGACGAGGTACCACTTGCGGCGCCGCTCTCCTGAGGTCCGGCACGGAGTAGTTGCTTCTTCTTCTTGGGGATGGCTTCAGGAGGGTACTGAGCTGCATTGTTGTTGGGGTATTCGATTGACGCTGCTTGGAAGGCGCGCTCGAGGGAGCACACCGCATCTCTCTCCTCGCAGGGGACCGTGATGATCCCGCCGCTTCCTGGCATCTTGAGGACGTTGTAGCTGTGGTGCGTCACTGCCATGAAATTGGCCAGGGCCGGGTATCCGAGGATGGCATTGTATGGCAGAACGATGTGAGCGACGTCGAAGTCGATGAGCTCGGTGCGATAGTTGTTGCATTCTCGGAAGGTGACAGGAAGGCGGACCTGCCCTAATGGCGTGGTGGAGCTGTCAGTCACTCCTGAGAAGGGCTTGGTAGGATGAAGTTGATCGTATGGCACTTGAAGGCTGTCGAACGTCTCGACGGACAGGACGTTGAGTCCTGCGCCGCCGTCGATGAGGGTCTTGGTGACTTGTACGTTGCTGATGACGGGCGAACAAAGCATCGGGAGAGCGCCAGCGGTTGCCGCGCACTTGAGCTGATCTGCCGAACTGAAGGTGATGGCGCACTTGGACCACCTAAGCGGGCGCGTGGCCTCAAGCCTGGGGAGGACTGCGTTCACCTCGCGAGCAAACTGCTTGAAGATGCGTTGAGAGGCTGGGGCTTGAGCTCCGCCCAAGATGCAGGCGATCGCGCGCGGCTCCTGGAAGCCCCCGGCCCCCTCGTCCTGATGGTGGTCGTCATTCCTTCTTGGTGGTGGAGGCAGCGGAGGAAGACCGGCGTTGCCCTGAGGGCGGTCCTCGCGAGGCTGATCCCTCGAGGCGCCCTCGCGAGGCTGGTCCTGCCAACGGTCTTCACGAGGCCGGTCGCGCCACTCCTGGCGTGGGCCACGGTAGTCCCAGCGTCCTCCGCCGCGTCCTCCTCCTGAGCCGTAGCCCCGGCCGTTGCGCTTGGGGCGTCGACCGAAGCGTCCGTCGCGAATGGCCCTGAGCCCTTGACAGTCATTGGTGTTGTGGATGTGCACGTTGTGGAAGGCGCAGAACGGTCGGCTGCTCTTGGGTGACTCAGGCTGGTCCCTTCCGCGCTTCGTGTCCGGCTCCGCCGCGAGCACGGCGACTCCCTTGCGCTTCACGTCCTTGGCCTTGGCTTTCTTCTCCTCCGAGTCGGCAGCCGGGAGCTCGAGGAGGGAAAGGCGTCCTTCCTCAGCTCTTGCGCACTTGGTCGCCAAGTTGAACAGCTCCAGGGATGTGCACAGCTCCTCGTGGATGGCGAGCTCCTCCTTCATCTTGATGTCACGGACGCCATCAGAGAACGCAGAGATGATGGCCTCATTCGTCACCTTGGGGATCTTAAGGCGAACGTTGTTGAAGCGCTGGATGTACTTCTGGAGGGTCTCTTCTGGTTGCTGCTTGACGCGGCATAGGTCACCCGCGGCCGAAGGACGGTCGCGAGTGCCCTGGAAGTTGGCGACGAAGCGGTCGCGCATCTCGTTCCAGGAGGAGATGGAGCCAGGAGGCAGGTTCAGGAGCCACGAGCGCGCGCCATCCTTGAGCGCCATGGGGAACCAGTTCGCCATGACTTTCTCGTCGCCGTTGGCCGCCTTGATGCTTAGCTCGTAGAGCTACAGGAACTCTGCAGGGTCGGGGGTGCCGTCATAGCGAGGAGGCAGATCCGGCTTGAACTTGCCCGGCCAGGCGATGCTACGCAGCTCGGGGGTGAAGGCGCGGTAGCCTGCTGTGGTCACCGGGGCCCGCTGTGGAGGTGGGGCTTGATTGGTGCCTGCGCGCCGCCACGGCAAGTGGCGCAAGGCCCTGCCGCGGCAAGCGATCCTGACGTGGCGGTGCGGGGAGCGGTGGAGCGTTCTCTTGCGGCCGAGGGACTTCTTGTCAGCTTCTTTCTTCACTCGCGGGTGCCTAGCGCGGCGGGTCGCGTCGTGGGGCCGCGCGTCTTGGCGCCAGGGCGCCGTCTTGGTGCAGAGGTGGTGGAGGCGCTCCATGAGCCACGTCACCTGTAGCCGGCGGAGGGCGTGGCAGCGAGAGGGACGGTGCAGGGGAGCCCCTTGTGGCGCTCACGAGCTCGGCGATGCGGTCCAGCCAGTCCTCATAGAGGTCATCGACGGGACGGTGGCGCAGGAGCTCGCGTGCCATGAGTAGCACGGCCTGCGCGTCCGTGGGAGCGCGACGAGCGTGGGACGATGAACCGGCCGGGGTCAGCGACGGGGTGGCGGTGCGACCGTTCCGCGGCACCGAGGGGTGCAACGAGGATGCTTGCTGCTCATTCCCCGCCGGGCCGGTGATGGCGTTGGCGGCAGGCGACGAAGAACGACGGGGAGGCTCGCCGACGGGAGCCGTCTGAACGGTGCGGGCGGCGAGGGCGGCCCGGCGCTCAGCGCGCGCGCGATGAGCGTCTGACATGGTTGTGGTGGAGCGGTGAAGCACGGATCGACGAGAAGAAGGCTTCAGCGCACACCTACCTGGCGCGCCAAATGTCGGATTTAGGGTTCCGGCGAAACCCTTGAGGTCCGAACACTGGGGTGCGCACGAAGATCTCTCCTCTCCCACGCTCTCACACTCCACGAACTCACAGACTAGCTCGCCGAACCCAAAGAACACGAGGACACAAGATTTATACTGGTTCGGGCCACCATTGTGGTGTAATACCCTACTCCAGTGTGGTGGTGGTGGATTGCCTCTTGGGCTGAGGATGAACAGTACAGGGGAAGAACAGCCTCCTGAGGAGAGGTGTTCTTGTGCTTGGTGAGCTGGTGTGTGAGTGAGGATCGCTCAAGATGAGTTCTGGTAGGCCAAGATCCGATGCCCTCTACTGCGATGACTAGTCCTATTTATAGAGGCCCTGGTCCTCTTCCCAAATATTGAGCGGGAAGGGATGCCACAACGGCCAATCTAAAAGGGGACAGCTAGTACAAGCTATCCTGACAAAAGTGGTCTTCGCCTCCCAAAGGCTCTGGTGGTGACGCCGTCTTGGGCTCCACGATGACCTCCGTCTTGCTGTCCCGCTGGTCTTGGTCTCGTTGCACCGATATGGAAACCTTTGCTTGACGCCTCGGTACTCCTCGCCTGCGCTTGCCCCCTTAGCACCAAAGAGGAAGCAAGGACTCTGTGCGCGCTGGCGCCCGCCTGGCCTCGATCGTCATGGCTCACGTCATTGGAACCTCGCGAGGTTTGCCTTGCCTTGATCTCTCCGCCCCTCGCGAGCCAGCCTGGTGAGGCCGCTCCTGAGAAGGTCTTGTGTCGTCCGCCTCGCGAGGCTTGGCCCCTCGCGAGGGTCTTGACTGCTGGCTGGTAAAGATGGGCCGTATGGGCCCGCTTGTGGAGCCACACCATGGGCCGCAGGCAGGCAAGTCTGGGGACCCCTGTTCCCAGAACACCGACAAAAGGTGGCTGGCGCATGTCTGTTTCTCCAACTTTAGTTGAATCGAATTTGATTACGGCCGGTCCTTGTTGAAGGTTAAAACAGCAAACTTGACGAAACATCGTTGTGGTTTTGATGCGTAGGTAAGAACAGTTCTTACTAGAAGCCCGTAGCAGCCACGTAAAACTTGCTACAACAAAGTAGAGGACGTCTAACTTGTTTTTGCGGGCATGTTGTGATGTGTATGGTCAAGACATGATGTGATATACGTCATTGTATGAGATGATCATGTTTTGTAAAAGTTATCGGCAACTGGCAGGAGCCTTATGGTTGTCGCTTTATTGTATGAAATGCAATTGCCATGTAATTGCTTTACTTTATCACTATGCGTTAGCGATAGTTGTAGAAGCAATAGTTGGCGACACGACAACGACGCTACGATGGAGATCAAGGTGTCAAGCCGGTGACAATGGAGATCATGACGGTGCTTTGGAGATGGAGATCAAAGGCACAAGATGATGATGGCCATATCATGTCACATATTTTTATTGCATGTGATGTTTATCTTTTATGCATCTTATTTTTCTTAGTACAACGGTAGCATTATAAGATGATCTCTCACTAAAATTTCAAGGTATAAGTGTTCTCCCTGAGTATGCACCGTTGCGACAGTACGTCGTGCCAAGACACCACGTGATGATCACGTGTGATAAGCTCTACGTTCACATAGAATGGGTACAAGACAGTTTTGCACGTGCGGAATACTCAGGTTAAACTTGACGAGCCAAGCATGTACAGACATGGCCTCGGAACACTGAGACCGAAAGGTCAAACATGAATCATATAGTAGATATGATCAACATAGAGATGTTCACCATTGAAAACTACTCCATCTCACGTGATGATCGGACATGGTTTAGTTGATATGGATCACGTGATCATTTAGATGACTCGAGGGCTGTCTATCTAAGTGGGAGTTCTTAAGTAATATGATTAATTGAACTTAATTTATCATGAACTTAATCCTGATAGTTTTTGCATATCTATGTTGTAGATCAATGGCCCGTGCTACCGTTCCCTTGAATTTTAATGCGTTCCTAGAGAAAGCTAAGTCGAAAGATGATGGTAGCAACTACACGGACTGGGTCCGTAACTTGAGGATTATCCTCATTGCTGCACAGAAGAATTATGTCCTTGATGGACCGCTAGGTGAAAAGCCCCCTCCCACTAATGTAGACGCTTTGAACGTCTGGCAGACGCGGTCTGATGACTACTCTATAGTTCAGTGTGCCATGCTCTACGGCTTAGAATCAGGACTTCAAAGACGTTTTGAACGTCATGGACCATATGAGATGTTCCAGGAGTTGAAGTTAATATTTCAAGCAAATGCCCGAGTTGAGAGATATGAAGTCTCCAACAAGTTCTATAGCTGCAAAATGGAGCAGAACAGTTCTGTCGGTGAACACATACTCAGAATGTCTGGGTACCATAACCACTTGACTCAGCTGGGAGTTAATCTTCCGGATGATAGTGTTATTGACAGAGTTCTTCAATCACTGCCACCAAGCTACAAAGGCTTCGTGATGAACTATAATATGCAAGGGATGGATAAGACAATTCCCGAGCTCTTCGCTATACTCAAAGATGCGGAGGTAGAAATCAAGAAAGAGCATCAAGTGTTGATGGTTAACAAGACCACTAGTTTCAAGAAAAAGGGCAAGGGAAAGAAGGGGACCTTCAAGAAGAATGGCAAGCAAGTTGCCACTCCCGGGAAGAAGCCCAAGTCCGGACCTAATCCTGAAACTGAGTGCTTCTACTGCAAAGGAACTGGACACTGGAAGCGGAACTGCCCCAAGTATTTGGCGGATAAGAAGGATGGCAAAGTGAACAAAGGTATATTCGATATACATGTTATTGATGTGTAACTTACTAATGCTCGTAGTAGCGCCTGGGTATTTGATACTGGTTCTGTTGCTCATATTTGCAACTCGAAACAGGGGCTATGGATTAAACGAAGATTGGCTAAGGACGAGGTGACGATGCGCGTCGGGAATGGTTCCAAGGTCGATGTGATCGCCGTCGGCACGCTACCTCTAATCTACCTCCGGGATTAGTTTTGGACCTGAATAATTGTTATTTGGTGCCAGCGTTGAGCATGAACATTATATCTGGATCTTGTTTGATGCGAGGCGGTTATTCATTTAAATCAAAGAATAAGGATTGTTCTATTTATATGAGTAATATCTTTTATGGTCATGCACCCTTGAAGAGTGGTCTATTTTTGTTGAACTCGATCGTGGTGATACACATATTCATAATATTGATGCCAAAAGATGCAAAGTTGATAATGATAGTGCAACATATTTGTGGCACTGCGGTTTAGGTCATATTGGTATAAAGCGCATGAAGAAACTCCATGCAGATGGACTTTTGGAATCACTTGATTATGAATCATTTGATGCTTGCGAACCATGCCTCATGGGAAAGATGACTAAGACTCCATTCTCCGGAACAACGGAGCGAGCTACTGACTTATTGGAAATAATACATATCGATGTATGCAGTCCGATGAGTGTTGAGACTCGCGGCGGGTATCGTTATTTTCTGACCTTCACAGATGATTTGAGCAGATATGGGTATATCTACTTAATGAAACACAAGTCTGAAACATTTGAAAAGTTCAAAGAATTTCAGAGTGAAGTGGAAAATCATCGTAATAAGAAAATAAAGTTTCTACGATCTGATCGCGGAGGCGAATATTTGAGTTACGAGTTTGGTCTTCATTTAAAACAATGTGGAATAGTTTCACAACTCACGCCACCTAGAACACCACAGCGTAATGGTGTGTCCGAACGTCGTAACCATACTTTATTAGATATGGTGCGATCTATGATGTCTCTTACCGATTTACCACTATCATTTTGGGGTTATGCATTAGAGACAGTTGCATTAAGTTAAATAGGGCACCATCTAAATCCGTTGAGACGACACCGTATGAACTGTGGTTTGGCAAGAAACCTAAGCTGTCGTTTCTTAAAGTTTGGGGTTGCGGTGCTTATGTGAAAAAGCTTCAGCCTGATAAGCTCGAACCCAAATCGAAGAAGTGCGTCTTCATAGGATACCCAAAAGAAACTGTTGGTTACACCTTTTATTACAGATCCGAAGGCAAGATATTTGTTGCTAAGAATGGTTCCTTTCTAGAGAAGGAGTTTCTCTCGAAATAAGTGAGTGGGAGGAAAGTAGAACTTGATGAGGTAATTGTACCTTCTCTTGAATTGGAAAGTAGCTCATCACAGAAAACCGTTCCCGTGATGCCTACACCAATTAGTGAGGAAGCTAATGATGATGATCATGAAACTTCAGATCAAGTTACTACCGAACCTCGTAGGTCAACCAAAGCACGTTCCGCACCAGAGTAGTACGGTAATCCTGTTCTGGAAGTCATGTTACTAGACCATGACGAACCTACGAACTATGAGGAAGCGGTAATGAGCCCAGATTCCGCGAAATGGCTTGAGGCCATGAAATCTGAGATGGGATCCATGTATGAGAACAAAGTATGGACTTTGGTTGACTTGCCCGATGATCGGCAAGCCATAGAGAATAAATGGATCTTCAAGAAGAAGACTGACGCTGATGGTAATGTTACTGTCTACAAAGCTCGACTTGTTGCGAAAGGTTTTCGACATGTTCAAGGAGTTGACTACGATGAGACCTTCTCACCCGTAGCGATGCTTAAGTCTGTCCGAATCATGTTAGAAATTGCCGCATTTTATGATTATGATATCTGGCAAATGGACGTCAAAACTGCATTCCTTAATGGTTTTCTAAAAGAAGAGTTATATATGATGTAACCACAAGGTTTTGTCGATCCTAAAGGTGCTAACAAAGTGTGCAAGCTCCAGCGATCCATTTATGGACTGGTGCAAGCATCTCGGAGTTGGAATATACGCTTTGATAGTGTGATCAAAGCATATGGTTTTATACAGACTTTCGGAGAAGCCTGTATTTACAAGAAAGTGAGTGGGAGCTTTGTAGCATTTCTAATATTATATGTGGATGACATATGTTGATTGGAAATGATATAGAATTTCTGGATAGCATAAAAGGATACTTGAAGAAGAATTTTTCAATGAAAGGCCTCGGTGAAGCTGCTTATATATTGGGCATCAATATCTATATAGATCAAGATGCCTAATTGGACTTTCACAAAGCACATACCTTGATAAAGTTTTGAAGAAGTTCAAAATGGACCAGTCAAAGAAAGGGTTCTTGCATGTGTTACAAGGTGTGAAGTTGAGTCAGACTCAATGCCCGACCACTGCAGAAGATAGAGAGAAAATGAAGGCCATTCCCTATGCCTCAGCCATAGGTTCTATCATGTATGCAATGCTGTGTACCAGACCTGATGTGTGCCTTGCTATAAGTTTAGCAGGGAGGTACCAACGTAATCCAGGAGTGGATCACTGGACAACGGTCAAGAACATCCTGGAATACCTGAAAAGGACTAAGGATATGTTTCTCGTTTATGGGGGTGACAAAGAGCTCGTCGTAAATGGTTACGTCGATGCTAGCTTTGACACCGATCCAGATGACTCTAAGTCACAAACCGGATACGTATTTATATTGAATGGTGGAGCTGTCAGTTGGTGCAGTTCCAAGCAAAGCGTCGTGGTGGGATCTACGTGTGAAGCGGAGTACATAGCTACTTCGGAAGTAGCAAATGAAGTTGCCTGGATGAAGGAGTTCATATCTGATCTAGGTGTAATACCTAGTGCATCGGGTCCAATGAAAATCTTTTGTGACAATACTGGAGCAATTGCCTTGGCGAAGGAATCTAGATTTCACAAGAGAACCAAACACATAAAGAGACGCTTCAACTCCATCCGTGATCAAGTCAAGGAGGGAGACATAGAGATTTGCAAAATACATAAGGATCTGAATGTTGCAGGCCCGTTGACTAAGCCTCTTCCACGAGCAAAACGTGATCGGCACCAAGACTCCATGGGTGTTAGAATCATTACAATGTAATCTAGATTATTGACTCTAGTGCAAATGGGAGACTGAAGGAAATATGCTCTAGAGGCAATAATAAAGTTGTTATTTATATTTCCTTATATCATGATAAATTTTTATTATTCATGCTAGAATTGTATTAACCGGAAACTTGATACATGCGTGAATACATAGACAAAACATAGTGTCCCTAGTATGCCTCTACTAGACTAGCTCGTTAATCAAAGATGGTTAAGTTTCCTGACCATAGACATGTGTTGTCATTTGATGAATGGGATCACATCATTAGGAGAATGATGTGATGGACAAGACCCACCCGTTAGCTTAGCATAATGATCGTTAAGTTTTATTGATATTGCTTTCTTCATGACTTATACATATTCCTTTGACTGTGAGATTATGCAACTCCCGAATACTGGAGGAGCACCTTGTGTGCTATCAAACGTCACAACGTAACTGGATGATTATAAAGATGCTCTGCAGGTGTCTCCGGAGGTGTTTGTTGGGTTGGCATAGATCAAGATTAGGATTTGTCACTCCGAGTATCGGAGAGGTCTCTGGGCCATCTCGGTAATACACATGATGATAAGCCTTGCAAGCAATGTGACTAATGAGTTAGTTGCGGGATGATGTATTACGGACCGAGTAAGAGACTTGCCGGTAACGAGATTGAACTAGGTATGAAGATACCGACGATCGAATCTCGGGCAAGTAACATACCGATGACAAAGGGAATAGCGTATGTTGTCATTGCGGTTTGACCGATAAAGATCTTCATAGAATATGTAGGAACCAATATGAGCATCCAAGTTCTGTTGTTGGTTATTGATCGGAGATGTGTCTCGGTCATGTCTACATAGTTCTCGGACCCGTAGGTCCGCACGCTTAACGTTCGATGACGATTTGTATTATGAGTTATGTGTTTTGGTGACCGAAGATTGTTCGGAGTCCCGGATGAGATCACGGACATGACGAGGAGTCTCGAAATGGTCAAGAGGTAAAGATTGATATATTGGACGATAGTATTCGGACACCGGAATGGTTCCGGAGTGTTTCGGGTATTTATAGGAGTACCGGGAGGTTACCGGAACTCCCCAGGGGAAGTAATGGGCAACATGGGCCATAGGGGAGAGGCAAGACAGCCCACAAGGGGGTGGCGCCCCCCCCCCTCCCGTGGGGAGTACGAATTGGACAAGGGGAGGGGCGCGGCCCCCCTTTCCTTCTCCCTCTCCCTCTCCTTCCCCCTTTCCCCCTCCGATAGAAGGAAGGGGGGCCGAATAGGACTAGGGGTCCAAGTGGGTTTCCCCCCACTTGGCGCGCCCCCTAGGTCGGCCTCCTCCCCTCTCCCTCCTTTATATACGGGGGCAGGGGGAACCTCTAAGCACATCAATTGTTACTTAACCGTGTGCGGTGCCCCCCTCCACCGTTTACTCCTCCGGCCATATTGTCGTAGTGCTTAGACGAAGCCCTGCGCGGATCACATCACCATCACCGTCACCGGGCCGTCATGCTGACGAAACTCTCCCTCGACACTTTGCTGGATCAAGAGTTCAAGGGATGTCATCGAGCTGAACGTGTGCTGAACTCGGAGGTGTCGTACATTCGGTACTTGATCGGTTGAATCGCGAAGACGTTCGACTACATCAACCGCGTTAATCTAACGCTTCCGCTTTCGGTCTACGAGGGTACGTGGACACACTCTCCCCCTCTCGTTCCTATGCATCTCCTAGATAGATCTTGCGTGATCGTAGGAATTTTTTTAAAATTGCATGCTACGTTCCCCAACAGCATTGTGCCTCCACACCACTCCAACGGAGACGTACTTCCCCCAAAGGGAGGGAACTTCGGTAACACATCCTCGTCTCCACCGGCTCCACTTGTGGTTATCCCTTCCCTTTACTTTGTGCAAGCTATTGTTGTGTTGTATCTCTTGCTTGCACTTGTTGTTGTTGTTGTTGTTGTTGTTTGCATCATATAGGTTGCTCACCTAGTTGCACATCTAGACAATCTATTTGTTGCTAAACCTAATTTGTTAAGAAAAGCTAAAAATTGTTAGTTGCCTATTCACCCCCCCCCCTCTAGTCAACCATATCGACCCTTTTCAGTAAGATAAACACCTATGCGTTGAGGAGTTTAGTTTTAAGCGTTCTCATACACTTAGCACCTCACTTAATCATCTTTGTGTTGGAAAGGGCCTAAAGGAACCATCCATACAGTTCCTAGTTAGCAACTAGACGACTCTTATAAAGCACCCCTTCAAGGATTGTTTTTTAACACAAGCACTCATACATACGCGCTTACACTCACCCCTTCAAGGGTTGTATATACTAAAGGATTTGCTACAGTTTTGCTGCATGGTTAGTGTTGTTGGGATTTTATTAAAAAAATGGTTTGATGTGTGGGGAGATGATGGTGTGTGTTTTCTCTTTCTATAATGTGGTATTTTGATGGTCTTTTTTCTGGGGGTATGATTACATGTTATCTGTAAATTAATCCACATGTACACAAGGAAATTTCATGCAGTTGTGATCACATGTAATATATTGGTGCTACAGTCACATGTTGGCATTTTTTGTCACGTGGTGAGAGGGTGCGAGATTGATGTATTTTTATAAGCTGGTTGTTGTGGATTAATTTGAGAAATTATTGAACAATCAAAATCGTGCTCAAATTCAAAAATAAATCCCTCACTTGAATGAGAGAGCTCCTTGAAAAATTGTTAACCAAGTCAAAAATTGGGAACTCAATCCAAAATCATATTAATGTTGAAGTGTTGCATGTTAGCATTTATTTTTGTCAGATGATGAGAGTGTGCGCGGGACTGTTATAATACTTTTATAAGCTGATTGCTGGTTGCTGGTGATTAATTTGAGAAATCATTGACAAGCAAATTTAAAATTAAACACCTCACTTAAATAAGAGACCTCCTTTACAAATTATTCGCCAAGTCAAAATTGGAAACCCAATCCAAAACCAATGTCCTCAATTGAATGAGAGAGGCTTTGTCTTCACCCTTAGGGCATCTCAGCCGTTCGGCCCCCCAAGGCCTTGAAATAGCGCCTCCTGGGGGTTAACCAGCTTTTTCGCCGTGGGGGCGCTCGGGTTCCCAACCGCCGCCCAAGTTGGCACCTAGACGTCGTTTTTCAAATGCAAATTTGTCTCAAATTCGAAGAAAATGACTCGATTTTGGATGAAATTTAGGCGGATTCATTTATATTTCTACAAATATAAAGACATGCATAAAAACTAAAAAAACTACGCCGCCACTGCCGCCCCGAGCCTAGTTCATGCCGAGGATCTTGTAGAAGGCGGTGTAGTCGCCGTCTTCGCCGCCGTCATCATCATCGTCGCCGTCGCCGTCATCCTGCATGCCGCCGTCCTTGCTGCAGCCCTGCCCTGGATGGCCGCTGCAGACAGGGTTGGTCGGAGCCGGTGCCTCTTCCTCATCGCTGTCGAGGACGATGACGTCGTCCTCCTCGCGGTCGCGGCGTCGCTCGGCGATCTCCTCCAGAGCGCGTCGTTGGCGCTCCATCTCCTCCCACACATAGTCGTCGCACGCCCATTTCAGGCCGGTTTCGAGGTCTGCGGCCATCTCCACGTGTTCCTGCTTGACGGCCACGGGCTTCGTCGGCTCCTTCTTCGGCCTGACCAGGCGAAGATGGCCGCGGGGAGGAGAAGGTTGGTGGTTGCCCTCGTTTTATGACGAGGTTGCCGCCGCGGCTGCGCCGGCGCTCCGGCGTCTCCTGGGGCTCGGGCTTGACGGGGGCGAGCGGCGTCGTGCCGGAGGACGAGGAGCTCGTGGCCACCATGCGCCTCGTCAGCCACGAGCTCCCGCTCCGGCGCGAGAACGACAGTGTCGGGTACTCCAACAGCGGCTCGTTGCCGCCCTCGATGTGCTCGAGGACGGCGTGGAGCGTGCGCCCGGGGACGCCCCACCACTGACGGCGGTCGTCGGAGTTGTGGCGCCACCTCGCCGCCGGAGCGCCGTTGGTGGAGGCGAGCTGGTCGGTGTGGCGGCGCTGGAAATAAGCCGTCCACAGAGGTACGTTGTCGAGGGAGTACCTCGTCTATTGTCGCGCTTCCTCTGGCAAGGACGCTTGGATCCGCGCGTTCTCGTCGCGGTGTTCCGCTTCGGAGGACGGCAGGGGCATGGGGACGCCTCCGGCGCTGAGCCTTCAAGAGCCCGCCACGTGCATGTCGGGCGGCGCCGGGTAGTTGGCCTCGTGGAGAATGTGCGCCTCCCACTCGTGCAGATGGCGGCGGCCGAAGCCGTTGGTCGCCGCTCCACCATCGGTTGAGCTTAACGGTGAAGGAGAAAGGGCGAGAACAAAAAGAAGGTGGTCGGCGGCGAGAGGGAGATGGTTGTGGCGAGGCGAGTGTGCGGCCAGCAGCGACGAAGGCAGCTTTTATAGCGGCGAGGGGGCGGCAGCAGTGCGGACGTGTGGCAGGAAGGAGCAGGACACGCGGCAGCTCGCCTTCACTGCACCGCCCGTGATCAATGGAAGGCTGACCGGCAGCAGCCTTGGGAGTGATTCGCGCAGGAGCCGAGGCATGAGATGAGGATGACGATGCTAGTCGCTGACCCAGCGGGCCCATGGGGTGGGAATCTGGCGCGGGAAGTTTTGGCGACATTTTTCTTTCCCCTGGCGCCCCCGGTCTGCCCCCAGCGCGCTGGGTTTGGCCTCTGGCCCATTTTTTGGAGGCGGTAAAAAAGAGAGGGGGGGGAGGGCTGTTGGGGGGCGAGTGGAGATGAACCAGTGGAAACTATGTTCGAAAGTTTACAGTGTTAATTTAAATAAACATGTAGAATTTCAGGTTCGAACTTAAATTCACATGTTCGTTTTCTGAATTTGTTTGTTCGTACCAATGTTTTTGAACTTGGAATTTCACATGCTAATAAAACATCACCCTCTTAACATATTGTGCTTCTACGGAGTTTACAGTGTAATTTAGTTTTCACTGGATATTCTCTCGGGTTCATCTATTAACATGGCCAAGCTGCTGCACAGCCTGAGCACAAAGACATGACTGGTGTACCCACTGAGCCTGTGCCAATTCGTCCACCTCTCCATTGCTGGTAGTCCACCTCTCCATTGCACCAGCAATGGTGATTGCATATTACTGATCGTGGCCACAACGGTCAAAATACTCTACCCGCCTCACAACTCGCTGCCATCGTGATTTTGCTTCAGATATTTTTTTTGCTCAATGTTAATTCTGTTTTTCCATAGAAAATTACACCCCCATAAATTTATCAAATTTGCGTCTTCTGATCATTTTTTAGGGTACATTTAGTAAATACTCCCTCTGTAAAGAAATATAAGAGCGTTTAGATCACTAAAGTAGTGATCTAAACACTCTTTTAGTTCTTTACGGAGGGAGTACTAGTCCGCACCATAAACTCCAGCCTTAGTTTACGAATGCCAGATTTTGTTTCCACGTTAATGCTAATCAAGCATCGGTCCATCATGCTGGTCTGATTGAACAAAAACTCAAAGCCATCCAGCACTTGAAAGGTGAAGCGTACATCAGGAACATGCTGAATATTTTCTATCAAGTTCCAACCAAGCATCAGCATTCTTTGTGCTCATACTATTTGAATTGTTACCATTACCGCTCTCTAAAAACTAAAATAAAACTCATCCAATATTTGCTTACAGCAACAGAAACACAGGCTTGGCTTTTGTTCTTACCTCAGTAAGTGATACAGGTGCTTTTTAAATAGTGGAACTCCCAAACAGAAAACTCTCATATTCAGAACTTTTTTTTTCTTGCTGGAGGGGATCATCTTGCGTCAATTGCGAACTTCAGCCTTCCATAATCAATATATCTACAGCTACAAGATAGTTTCACACCCGGTGGGAACAGAAAAGGAAAAAATTCTGGCACTTGCTATGAAGTGTAACTTTCAGACCAACTGTTAGAAATGATATTATTTGACTTCTCCAGTAGAACTAGCCCGATGCTGCCTTCAAGCATAGCGCCTGCGCGTTGATGTCTTGATGTGATTGTGTCCACATGAGAGCCTATATTGGTCATAATAATCGAGTGTTATGAGGTAAAGTAAAACAAAACAAAAAACATGAATAATGTCTCGAGTATCATATGTAGGATATCCACGTGATAATCTTGCTGGAACACAAAAGTGGAACATTTGTAGTAGAGCGGTACCATCAGCTTAACAAGACCCCCATCAAGAACTACCTATATTATTGTAAATCACATCACAACTATTAATCATTGTTCAAGTAAAATCTGCCTTCGCTAAATTGGCCTAAGTCTTGCAGGTTTCTTAACATAAGATTAAGATCCATCGGGTACATACTTCACAATGCCCGCTGAGCAGTGTGCAAAGCACCACAAACTTGTCTATTGTTAAGAACAAGATATACAAGTGGCACCAAGCTGAACATGGTACATTTACCAATGTTTTTCTGTGCAATGTAATTTGCTTAAGCATGTTCAGAATTCACAAATAATTGAGCAAAATAATGCATCTCATCACTCATGATACAAACTACCACGGAGAATAGCATTCCTTTCACAAATCTAATAATGAAATGGGTTATCGATAGTGCAATAGTTACAAAGCAGACCTGTCAGATTCCCAATTTCCAACATCTTAAATGGAAAACCTAAATCGATACTCTAATATGTATTCCAGTTCCATGTGATATACAACTAAGGTTTTGCCGGTGGTATTGAGGTAATCATGTAACTGTGATACAAGTGTTGCAGAGAACCAATTTGTCCCAGAATAGATCTCCCTAGTATCTACAATGTTGTCTAGCAACCTATGCGCAAGTACATACGCATGGGGCAAGATAGTGCGACTGCCACAACTAACCTCAGAGCCTCTAGAAGAGGAAAGAGCTTCATCATTTCACATCTTGTTTGACGCCATAAATTTGATTTTTCTCTCAGCAGGTTTGAGAATTTGAAATGAACACATCAAAGTTTCATCAACACTCATCATTGCTCCAGCATTATCAAATTCACCACAATAGTTGGGAGCCGAAAATATGGTGACCAGCTGTCTGTCAGCAAAGAATTCATACCCATCCTCAACAACCTATATCAGATGAAATACGTAAACACCTTAATTTCCAAGAAAGTAATAAACAAGATGATGTATTAGAGATTTAGATTTTAGAGTAGTACCTGGTGGGCACGGCAAATAAGATCAAGATCATGCTTTAGAAGGAACTCCGTAACTTTGTCATGGCCAAATGTGTATGAAACGCCCCTATCATTCATGCCCCACCCTTGGACATCTTTTCCTGGATCAGACCAAAGAAGATCGCATAGTAGACCTGTATCTGGCACATCGGTAGGACGGGGCAAGTTTTTTATCTCATCTAGGTGCCCCAGATCAGGAGAAAGGCCACCATGCATGCATAATATTTTATCATCAATTAGAGCGGCCACAGGGAGACAGTTAAAACAGTCGGTGAAGACCTTCCATAGCCGCACATTGAAGCGACGCTTGCATTCATCATAAAATCCATATATTCTGTTTATTGAAGCACACTCATGGTTGCCTCTCAGAAGAAAAAAGTTCTCAGGGTACTTGATTTTGTATGCAAGGAGGAGGCATATAGTCTCCAGACTCTGTTTGCCTCGATCAACATAATCGCCTAAGAATAGATAGTTGGCTTCCGGGGGAAAACCTCCATACTCAAATAGCCTTAAAAGATCACTGTACTGACCATGGATATCACCTAGAGGCAGATAACAAGGGAGAGCAAAATTAGTTGCTACTATGGTAACTACAGAATTAAGAAGCATACACGAAGTAGAAAGCAATTTGTCAGGCCTTACTATGACAAGCAAAAAAAAACATGTCTCCAAGTACAGTTCTATCAGACAGAGGAATGCCAATAAGAGCCGAGGATAAAAAACAAAAACTCAATCAAAGCAGACAACAGACAGTCTAGTCTACTTTAGCAACTAGTGTTTTGAATGAACAAATGCTTGTTAGGCTGTTGCTGCAAATACTACTCCCTCCGTCCGGAAATACTTGTCCAAGGAATGGATGTATCTAGATGTATTTTAGTTCTAGATACATCCATTTGTACCCATTTTTAGGACAAGTATTTCCGGACGGAGGGATTACCACACAGTTTTGAAAACCTCTAGGAATCATGTGCTTTCGAAAGGCGCATGGGTAGAGGTTAACACATAAAAAGAGCACCAAATAGTTGCTGCTTGCTTCCCAGTTACAAGAAGGTAATCTTGTTCGGAGAGGGGCTTTCACTTGCAAAGAGGTGAGCCGATGACGCTCTGATATACTAAACTAAGGTACATACATGCACGCAAGCTTAAGTTTCTTCTGTGCCACACACGAGTGAATAGTAGTGTTATTAAGCTGGTCACTAAAGGAGCTTGCTAGGATATTACAGGGAACACACATGCACATCACAGGGTTCTGAATTAGTGATTGGGATTTGGTTCTAAATTCTCAGCATAGAGAAAACGAGGGGGCCTGGAATCAAGCCTAGAACCTTGAGGGCATGTTCAAATTTCAACCGAGACAAAGCAAGCGGCATGTTTATGATAAAAATCAGCATCACTAACAAAAAGAGCACTTCAGAAAGACTACTTTGAATGCCTAAATAGACGTGATAAGATTCCATGTCAGCAAATATCTGCCACGATATACATTGTTGTATATTCATCCAACAGAATGTTAGCTACTGCAGCACCCAAGGAATTTTGAATAACAAATGTATGTATAACAACAATTATTACTAACAGCAAATATCATGTTGCCCTTAAGATGATAATTTCAAGAGCTGGTTGCACAAGAAAACTTTGTCAACCCAAATTAACACTAAGTGCCTTTGATGATTGCATCTTTGCTACGGGGCCTCCTCCCGTTCAAACACCTCATCAAATGCTTTCAAGGTTCTAAACATACAGCGAAAAGTTGAGCAGAAAATCAATATGACAATGTCCTAACCCCCACCATCTAACAGAAACAGAAGCACGAAGCACTAAACGAGAGGAGCCTGGTTAATGCCACAAATGATTGTTTTTGCTTATCGCCGCGACGCAGATATGGAGTCGGCAGCACCTGCGGCGCGACCAAACTAGATCTAACTCTGCGAAGGGAGAGTCAAAGCGGGCAGGAGAGGAGTGGGACGCACGGACCGCAGATTTTAATGGGCGCCTCGAGCTCGAGGAGGTTGGGCTGGGTGAGGAAGATGTCGCGGGAGGCGGTGCAGAGCTGGCGGATCTCCGACTCGGAGAGCTGCACCTGCTTGCCGGGGCGCGCCGTCCGCACCTCGAGCAGACGGCGGATGATGTCGTCGAGGAGCGCGGCGTCCATGCCGCCTCCCTGCCCTCCCGCCGCCGGCGCCGCCGCCATCGCCTCCCCCGGGGTGGAGAGAGATCGGTGGAGTTAGGGTTTCGGCGCTTCGGGAGGAGCAGGTGGCCGAGGAGGGGGAGGAGAGAGATTGGGTGGTGGGCCGCCGATGGCTAGATAAACTCGCCCCGTCGGCTAGGTTTTGTTTTGTTTTTGCTTGGTTATAAAACCTCTCTCCTTTTTCTCTATTTATTTATATTTCTAGTTCTATATAACCTGCGCGGACAGAGCTTGTGGATGAATTGTGGCGTTGCGCGGTGGCCTGGTTGGTCTGCAACACCAATGTGCCGGACACGTTGAGACGTACGTGCCCGCTCTCCTACGGACTTTGCTCACGGCAACACATGTGCCATCTATACCTTGCCATCCCTCGGGCCGGGCTTCAGACCGGACGTATCAAAGCCCGACGCAAAAAACCTAGGCCCAAGCCCGGCCCGGCCGTAGGGTCTAAAAATCAGGACCAAGCCAGAGCCGGACCGGTCATTTGACTCAAGATCTAGGCCCGGGCCCGGCCTGTGGGCAAGGTTGGGTCGGGCCGGGCCGGGTTTTTATGGGTCGGGCCGTTCGGGCCGGGCTGCCCATGGCCAGGTATAGTGTCATCGTAACCCTAAAAGAAACATTTGCCATCGCTAACCATGGATCGGACTCACAAGTCACAACCAACCCCTTTTGTTTGTACTCCCTTCGATATATACGGAGCAGAATGAGTGAATCTACATTTTAAATTATGTCTATATGCATCTGTGTGTAGACCCTTATTGAAATCTGTAAAAAGACTTATATTTAAAAACAGAGAAAGTATATTTACAAAAAATATCTCTCCCAGCTCCCCCATCCAAGAAAACAAGTACATCACTCGAAAATACGAGCATTTACAAAGATATAGGAGATTCAATATTATTTTTCACAACTACACGCTCATTACTCCTATAAAAATGCTGGAATACCCGCCTTTTGGGGGCTTCGCCGCGCGAGAGTTCATTCCGCGTCGTCCGTTGCACGAGGGCCTCCCGTGGCTGGCTCCCTGGCAGCCTCCCGTTCTTCTGATCGGCGCGGACGTGCCCGCACTCTGCTGGTTTTCCTCAAGGGTCCATGACGTGTGGGCCACACGCACGATCGGGCCCACCCCCATCTAGTGTTTTCGGTCACACCCATGTGTGCCCTCATGTGCACTGGCGGGAAGCCCTGGTCCGCCTGTCAACATTGCTCGCCTCCCGTCGGGTAGCTTTGCTCCCGCGAGTCGAACCCACGTGCTCCTATGACTAAGCGAAAGTCATAAAGCCGCATAGTCCGATTGCGTTGTTCCCCTCCTACACTGCCGCCTCCGGGCACCGAGACGTCGGCTAAGGGTTACAATACGGAGGACGGAATACCCCTCATAGCATCTACATGGGGGCTGAAGCCAATGACTGGTAACTTTCAGAATAAAAGCGGCCGCACAAGAGTCAAAATCAGCATAAATCTATGCAAGTATGATAAACCATACAAAACACAACCTCATTATAAGCATAAAGGTTCAACCATAGTTTAATACATCACGTCACAAGTGCTCAAGGAGTACATCCTTTGAACACAGTGCCTCTACTGCCCGAGCACCATCCATCACGGCGGAGAAGTATTGCTCCGGGCGCGTATGCTCTTTTCCAGTTGGGGGTGGTCCGGTGGCCATCTCGACGGGTTCTATCTTCGGCCAGTGCACCATGGTCTTCAAGAACGCCATCTGAGCCCCCTCGATGCACACCAATGCTTCACGGCATCAACGCGGGTGGCAGCATCACACGGCTTCGCCACCAGGCCAAAATAACTGCTCGGTATAGGCTCGGAGGGCCATAGCCGGACACAAAGGTCCTTCATGGCTGGATCCGCCATCCGGTGCAGCTCCATCAACTGCTTCATTTGATTAACAAGGAGGGGAGGGTGCTCGAGCGCTTGGAATTGCGCCCCAAACAGCCTCAGCTCGGCGTCACCCTCCCGAGCCGCATAGTGCCTTGACGCATCTCTTGCGCTCCTCGGGAGCTCCGTAAAGGCGCCTGCGGAACGCCAGACCCGGGTAAGCAATGCGAATCTTTGGCCGCCAGACATTTGCTTTACTTGTCGGAGCTCTTCCCGAGCACCTGGCGCCTCCGCCCGCGCCTCCTGGACCTCCGTCTTCATCTTCGCCAGTTCGGCGGCATGATCTTTATTCTTCTGCTCAAGGTCCTCACACTTAGTGATGGCATCCTTGAGCTCTTGTTGCACCTCAGCCACCCTGACCTCATGTTTATCACTGTCATTTTCACTAACGTGAGCTCGGCGGCCGCTTTCTGTTCGGCTGCTTCCGCTTTGGCCTTCCGCGGCTCGGCCTTGAGGCCCTCGACCTCTGCGGCAACAGCTGCAATAATTTCTCGCTTAGGGATAATCCCGAACACTCTACTTAACACGAAACATGCAAAGGAATGTGTTTCAAACAGACTAACCTTGTGCTTCGTCAAACCGTGATACGTCTCCAACGTATCTATAATTTTTGATGGTTCCATGCTATTATATTATCCGTTTTGGATGTTTAATGGGCTTTAATATGCTCATTTATATTACTTTTGGGACTAACCTATTAACCGGAGGCCCAGTGCCAGTTTCTGTTTTTTTGCCTATTTTAGAGTTTTGCAGAAAAGGAATACCAAACGGAGTCCAAACAGAATGAAACCTTCGCGATGATCTTTCTTGGACCGAAAGCAAACTAGAAGACTTGGAGTTGAAGTCTGGAACGCCACGAGGCGACCACGAGGCGACCACGAGGCAGGAGGGCGCGCCCAGGGGGTAGGCGCGCCCCCACCCTCGTGGGCCCCTCGTAGCTCCACCGACGTACTTCTTCCGCCTATATATACTCTTATACCCTAAAAACATCAGGGGGAGCCACGAAACCACTTTTCCACCGCTGCAACCTTCTGTACCCGTGAGATCCCATCTTGGGGCCTTTTCCGACGATCTGCCGGAGGGGGAATCGATCATGGAGGACTTCTACATCAACACCATAGCCTCTCCGATGAAGCGTGAGTAGTTTACCACAGACCTTCGGGTCCATAGTTATTAGCTAGATGGCTTCTTCTCTCTCTTTGATTCTCAATACAAAGTTCTCCTCGATGTTCTTGGAGATCTATTCGATCTAATACTCTTTTGCGGCGTGTTTGCGGAGATCCGATGAATTATGGATTTATGATCAAGATTATCTATGAATATTATTTGGTTCTTCTCTGAATTCTTATATGCATGATTTGATATCTTTACAAGTCTCTTCGAATTATCGGTTTAGTTTGGCCTACTAGATTGATCTTTCTTGCAATGGGAGAAGTGCTTAGCTTTGGGTTCAATCTTGCGGTGTCCTTTCCTAGTGACAGTAGGGGCAGCAAGGCACGTATTGTATTGTTGCCATCGAGGATAAAAAGATGGGGTTTATATCATATTGCTTGAGTTTATTCCTCTACATCATGTCATCTTGCTTAATGCGTTACTCTGTTCTTATGAACTTAATACTCTAGATGCATGCTGGATAGCGGTCGATGTGTGGAGTAATAGTAGTAGATGCAGAATCGTTTCGGTCTACTTGACACGGACGTGATGCCTATATTCATGATCATGCCTAGATATTCTCATAACTATGCGCTTTTCTATCAATTGCTCGGCAGTAATTTGTTCACCCACCGTAATACATGCTATCTTGAGAGAAGCCACTAGTGAAACCTATGGCCCCCGGTTCTCTTTCTTATTATATTGCATCTCTTTTATTTACATCACATCTCGTTTACTATTTTGCAATCTTTACTTTCCAATCTATACAACAAAAATACCAAAAATATTTACTTTACTATCTTTATTAGATCTCACTTTTGCGAGTGACCGTGAAGGGATTGACAACCCATTTATCGCGTTGGTTGCAAGGTTCTTGATTGTTTGTGCAGGTACTAGGTGACTTGTGTGTTGTCTCCTACTGGATTGATACCTTGGTTCTCAAAAACTGAGGGAAATACTTACGCTACTTTGCTGCATCACCCTTTCCTCTTCAAGGGAAAACCAACGCATGCTCAAGAGGTAGCAAGAAGGATTTCTGGGGCCGTTGCCGGGGAGATCTACGCCCAAGTCAAAGACATACCAAGTACCCATCATAAACTCTTCTCCCTCGCATTACATTATTTGCCATTCGCCTCTCGTTTTCCTCTCCCCCACTTCTAAAATGATTTTTGAAAACCTTTGCCTTTTCTTCGCCCCTCTCCCGTTCGATCTTGTGTTACCATGTGCCTTCTTTTTACTTGCATCTTCGCTTGCTAAAAGTTTATGGATCCTCATCCACTTGCTAATCTTTTTAAGAGATCCAATTATGATGAACCAATTGCTAGTGAGTTGAGTGCACCAGATTATATTTATGGAGTTTTGCTTGAAATCCGTGAATCTGGAAATTGTGATGAAGTGCTTTATAAAGTGATTCATGATAGATCTTTGAATAAAAAGCATGATTGCAATGATATTACTATAAATTCCCTTAATTTCAATTGTGCTAATAATATGCAAAACCCTAAGCTCGAGGATGCTAATTTTGCTATGTCTACTACTTGTTGCAATGATCATGATTGGGGTGATTCTTCTTATGATCTTGAAAATTTATTTAATCCCCATGATGAATATGAGATTGTTAATAATGTTTGCAATAATATTGAAAGTGGGTTTGAAAGAGTGTCAACTTTAGATCCCACATATTTGGAGATTATTCAATCTTATGAAATTTTTGATAAAAGTGGGTTCGGAGAGGTCATGACTTTATTTTATGATAATCCCACTATTTCGGAAGAGTGTCAACTTTGCATGCATGTGGATCATGAAAAGAAAATTTTATGTGATAGATATATTGTTGAATTTGAGTATGATCCCACGTGTAATTATTATGAGAGAGGAAAATATGGCTGCAGAAATTTTCATGTTACTAAATTACCTCTCGTTATGTTGAGATTGCTATTGTTTCTTTCTTATTCCTTGCATATGCTAGATCTTGCTTACCTTGCTAATTTGTTTTCCTATAAAATTCCTATTCATAGGAAGCATGTTATACTTAGATTTGTTTGTCACGTATTTTATGATGCTCTCTTTGTGTTTCAATTGCTATCTTTCATGTGAGCATCATTAAAATTATCAATGCCTAGCTAGGGGCGTTAAACAATAGCGCTTGTTGGGAGGCAACCCAATTTTATTTTTGTTTCTTGCTTTTTGTTCCTGTTTAGTAATAAATAATTCATCTAGCCTCTGTTTAGATGTGGTTTTATGTTTTAATTAGTGTTTGTGCCAAGTAGAACCTTTGGGAAGACATGGGTAAAGTCTTTGCGATCTTGCTGTAAAAAACAGAAACTTTTGCGCTCACGAGATTAGCTGCCATTTTTTTACTGGAGAGTGATTTTAGGTTAATTAATTTTGCAGATGATTAATAGACAAATTCCTCACGTCGACCAATTTATTTCAGAATTTTTGGAGTTACAGAAGTATTCGAACATATCAGATTGCTACAGACTGTTCTGTTTTGACAGATTCTGTTTTTCGTGTGTTGTTTGCTTATTTTGATGAATCTATGATTAGTATCGGGGGGTATGAATCATAGAGAAGTTGGAATGCAGTAGGTTTAAACCCAATATAAACAAAGAATGAGTTCATTACAGTACCCTAAAGTGGTGGTTTATTTTCTTATACTAACGGAGCTCATGAGATTTTCTGTTGAAGTTTTGTGTTGTGAAGTTTTCAAGTTTTGGGTAAAGATTTGATGGATTTTGGAATAAGGAGTGGCAAGAGCCTAAGCTTGGGGATTCCCAAGGCACCCCAAGGTAAAATTCAAGGACAACCAAAAGCCTAAGCTTGGGGATGCCCCGGAAGGCATCCCCTCTTTCGTCTTCATCTATCGGTAACTTTACTTGAGGCTATATTTTTATTCACCACATGATATGCGTTTTGCTTGGAGCGTCTTGTATGATTTGAGTCTTTGCTTTTTAGTTTACCACAATAATCCTTGCTGTACACACCTTTTTGAGAGACACGCATGAATCGGAATTTATTAGAATACTCTATGTGCTTCACTTATATCTTTTGAGCTAGATAATTTTGCTCTAGTGCTTCACTTATATGTTTTTAGAGCACGACGGTGGTTTTATTTTATAGAAATTATTGATCTCTCATGCTTCACTTATATTATTTTGAGAGTCCTTTAGAACAACATGGTAATTTGCTCTGGTTATGAATTTAGTCCTAATATGATGACCATCCAAGATAGGTATAATAAAAACTTTCATAATAAGTGCATTGAATACTATGAGATGTTTGATTCTTTATGATTGTTTTGAGATATGAAGATGGTGATATTAGAGTCATGCTAGTTTAGTAGTTGTGAATTTGAGAGATACTTGTGTTAAAGTTTGTGATTCCCTTAGCATGCACGTATGGTGAACCGTTATGTGATGAAGTTGGAGCATGATTTATTTATTGATTGTCTTCCTTATGAGTGGCGGTCGGGGACGAGCGATGGTCTTTTCCTACCAATATATCCCCCTAGGAGCATGCACGTAGTACTTCGTTTCGATAACTAATAGATTTTTGCAATAAGTATGTGAGTTCTTTATGACTAATGTTGAGTCCATGGATTATACGCACTCTCACCCTTCCACCATTGCTAGCCTCTCTAATACCGCGCAACTCTCGCCGGTATCATACACCCACCATATACCTTCCTCAAAACAGCCACCATACCTACCTATTATGGCATTTCCATAGCCATTCCGAGATATATTGCCATGCAACTTTCCACCGTTCCGTTTATTATGACACGCTTCATCATTGTCATATTGCTTTGCATGATCGTGTAGTTGACATCGTATTTGTGGCAAAGCCACCGTTCATAATTTTTTCATACATGTCACTCTTGATTCATTGCACATCCCGGTACACCGCCGGAGGCATTCACATAGAGTCGTATTTTGTTCTAAGTATTGAGTTGTAATTCTTGAGTTGTAAGTAAATAAAAGTGTGATGATCGTCATTATTAGAGCATTGTCCCAGTGAGGAAAGGATGATGGAGACTATGATTCCCCCACAAGTCGGGATGAGACTCCAGACGAAAAAAATGAGGCCATAAAAAAAGAGAAAGGCCCAAATAAAAAAACCAAAAAAATGAGAGAAAAAGAGAGAGGGGACAATGCTACTATCCTTTTTCAACACTTGTGCTTCAAAGTAGCACCATGATCTTCGTGATAGAGAGTCTCCTATGTTGTCACTTTCATATACTAGTGGGAAATTTTTCATTATAGAACTTGGCTTGTATATTCCAATGATGGGCTTCCTCAAATTTCCCTAGGTCTTCGTGAGCAAGCGAGTTGGATGCACACCCACTTAGTTTCTTCTGTTGAGCTTTCATACACTTATAGCTCTAGTGCATCCGTTGCATGGCAGTCCCTACTCACTCACATTGATATCTATTGATGGGCATCTCCATAGCTCGTTGATACGCCTAGTTGATGTGAGACTATCTTCTCCTTTTTGTCTTCTCCACAACCACCATTCTATTCCACCTATAGTGCTATGTCCATGGCTCACGCTCATGTATTGCGTGAAGATTGAAAAAGTATGAGAACATCAAAAGTATGAAACAATTGCTTGGCTTGTCATCGGGGTTGTGCATGATTTAAATATTTTGTGTGATGAAGATAGAGCATAGCCAGACTATATGATTTTGTAGGGATAACTTTCTTTGGCCATGTTATTTTGAGAAGACATGATTGCTTTATCAGTATGCTTGAAGTATTATTATTTTTATGTCAATATTAAACTTTCGTTTTGAATCTTATGGATCTGAACATTCATGCCACAATAAAGAGAATTACATTGATAATTATGTTAGGTAGCATTCCACATCAAAAAAATTGTTTTTATCATTTACCTACTCGACGACGAGCAGGAATTAAGCTTGGGGATGCTTGATACGTCTCCAACGCATCTATAATTTTTTATGGTTCCATGCTATTATATTATCTGTTTTGGATGTTTAATGGGCTTTAATATGCTCATTTATATTACTTTTGGGACTAACCTATTAACCGGTGGCCCAGTGCCAGTTTCTGTTTTTTTGCCTATTTTAGAGTTTTGCAGAAAAGGAATACCAAACGGAGTCCAAACAGAATGAAACCTTCGCGATGATCTTTCTTGGACCGAAAGCAAACCAGAAGACTTGGAGTTGAAGTCTGGAACGCCACGAGGCGACCACGAGGCAGGAGGGCGCGCCCAGGGGGGTAGGCGCGCCCCCACCCTCGTGGGCCCCTCGTAGCTCCACCGACGTACTTCTTCCGCCTATATATACTCTTATACCCTAAAAACATCAGGGGGAGCCACGAAATCACTTTTCCACCGCCGCATTCTTCTGTACCCGTGAGATCCCATCTTGGGGCCTTTTCCGACGATCTGCCGGAGGGGGAATCGATCACGGAGGACTTCTACATCAACACCGTAGCCTCTCCGATGAAGCGTGAGTAGTTTACCACAGACCTTCGGGTCCATAGTTATTATCGAGATGGCTTCTTCTCTCTCTTTGATTCTCAATACAAAGTTCTCCTCGATGTTCTTGGAGATCTATTCGATGTAATACTCTTTTGCGGTGTGTTTGCGGAGATCCGATGAATTATGGATTTATGATCAAGATTATCTATGAATATTATTTGGTTCTTCTTTGAATTCTTATATGCATGATTTGATATCTTTGCAAGTCTCTTCGAATTATCGGTTTACTTTGGCCTACTAGATTGATCTTTCTTGCAATGGGAGAAGTGCTTAGCTTTGGGTTCAATCTTGCGGTGTCCTTTCCCAGTGACAGTAGGGGCAGCAAGGCACATATTGTATTGTTGCCATCGAGTATAAAAAGATGGGGTTTATATCATATTGCTTGAGTTTATCCCTCTACATCATGTCATCTTGCTTAATGCGTTACTCTGTTCTTATGAACTTAATACTCTAGATGCATGCTGGATAGCGGTCGATGTGTGGAGTAATAGTAGTAGATGCAGAATCGTTTCGGTCTACTTGACACGGATGTGATGCCTATATTCATGATCATGCCTAGATATTCTCATAACTATGCGCTTTTCTATCAATTGCTCGGTAGTAATTTGTTCACCCACCGTAATATATGCTATCTTGAGAGAAGCCACTAGTGAAACCTATGGCCCCCGGGTCTCTTTCTTATTATATTGCATCTCTTTTATTTACATCGCATCTCGTTTACTATTTTGCAATCTTTACTTTCCAATCTATACAACAAAAATACCAAAATATTTACTTTACTATCTTTATTAGATCTCACTTTTGCGACTGACCGTGAAGGGATTGACAACCCCTTTATCGCATTGGTTGCAAGGTTCTTGATTGTTTGTGCAGGTACTAGGTGACTTGTGCGTTGTCTCCTACTAGATGATACCTTGGTTCTCAAAAGGTGAGGGAAATACTTACACTACTTTGCTGCATCACCCTTTCCTCTTCAAGGGAAAACCAACGCATGCTCAAGAGGTAGCAAACCGCTTGTTGACGAGATTGAGCTCTTCATTGGAACTCTTCAGCTTCTGATTTATCTCAATCAGCTCTGTGGCCTACAATATAAAGCCAACATGATACTTAGGCCACTGTCCTCGCGATTTTTGATCCTCCGCCAGGTTTCTTAAAAACCTGCCAGAGTCTCGGGGGCTGCTACATAAAAGGACTGCTCAAATTTTATTTACAAAGAGCACTCTTTACAAAAAAGGGACATTACTTTGTTTACCTCAAAGCCTGCTAAGAGGCCACCAAAAGCATCTTCCGTCCACTGTTAATGGACCGGGCACTTTGCAAAACCACACCCATCAGGGTGCAGTGTTCTGTGACTATGGAGGAGTTGTTCATAGCCACCTCATCATGTCCGGCCACGACCCGGCCCCCGGTGTTCGGCACTGGCGGCGGGGTCCCGGCTCCCCTTTCAATGGGAAGCGGCTGTGGCGCTTCGGAGGACCCTGAAGGCCCTGGGACCGTCTTCTGGGAGGGCTCGGCTTGCCCGAGCTCCCTCTCCTGGTCTCCGACGGCCGGAGTGTTTGCCTCAGCCATATCGATGTCACCATCACCCCCCCCCCCCCCGCGCGCTCGACACGGGTGGGGGTCCTTTGGGACAATACCTCCCCGTCTCACCGATAACCGGAGGAGGCGTGGAGTGCGACGTGCCTCCGCATTCTGCCAGATCGGTTGGCGGAGAAGTGGGGAGGTCGCACGGTGGGCTGCAACACGAGAGCACACATACTTTTAGTAATGGGTTAGTAAAACTGACGCCCGGACAGTCTTCGGATTCTCACCTCTCTACGCGGGGCTTGACCCTGGGAACCCTCTCCGGGACCTTCTCAGAGGCCGCGGACTCCTCATCGGAGTCCGGACTATCATCAAACACGACCATTTTGCCCTTGCTTCTCTTGTTTGGAGCCGAGGAAGGATGCTCTCCGTCGGCTTCAACTGACGCTGCTTTCTTCCGGGTACGGGAGGAATCGTTCTCCTCCTCATCTTCTTCTTCCTGCTCCCCCTCCTATGCAGAGGGGGCGTGGGTGTCCCCGGACTTGGTGTCCCGAGGGACTCGTGGGTGGAGGCCCTCCCTGGCCTCCCTCGTGGGGTTCTTCTTCTTCCCCTTTTTCTCTAGCGCCTTGTAAGGCGCCACAATCAGCATCTCTTCTAGCTGAGCTGACGTGGGGTCTTCGGGCAGCGGGGCCGGACTGTCCATCTGCACGACCTTCTTCAGCCAGCCCTGGGGAAATAAGAAGAAGAAGTTGAGGGCCGTAGTGGAAAGGAAAATATCCAAACATAAAGAGAATAGTATCACATTACCTCCTTAGGGGGGTTCTCGGCGTCGAGGCCGATGTCCTCCTTCTTAGCCGGCCAAGTCTTCTGCGGCTTGAACAATGATCTCCACAGCTTCTCATGGGTGGTGTTATGGAAGTACTACACGATGCGGGGGTCTTCGGGCTTCCAGGACCACATTGGGGCGGCCCGAAGTTGGCAAGGCAGCAGACTGCGGTGGAGCATGATCTGGACCACGTTGGTCAGTGCGGCCCCCACCTCTATCATGTTGGAGATACGTTTCTGCAGCACCTTTACCTCATAGGTAGACCCCCAGTCAAGGCCTTTTTGGTCCACAAGGTTAACCTCGCAGGGGGTCTGGATCTGAATTCTGGGCGGCCGCCAGGCTGCGTCACGAGGTTCTGTGATGTAGAACCATTCTTTCTGCTAGATCTTGATCATGTCTATGAACATGCCCTCCGGTCATTCGAGTCAGGTGACCCTGCTCGCCATAGCGCCCCCGCAATCCGCATGTTGGCCGTCAATGATCTTGGACTTGACGTTGAAGACCTTCAGCCATAGGCCAAAGTGTGGCGGGATCCAAAGAAAAGCTTCACAGACAATGATGAAGGTCGAGATATGAAGGAAAGAATTTGGAGCCAGGCTGTGGAAGTCGAGCCCGTAGTAAAACATCAACCCTCAAACGAACAGATGGAGGGGGAACCCAGTCCCGGGATAAAGTGGGGAACAAACACCACCCGTTTGCCAGCGCGGGCCAATTGGCACAACCTGGCCCTCCTTAGGGGCCCGATGAGTGATGTTGGGGGAGAGGAAGCCCGCTCGCTTCATGTCCTCGATGTTGTTGTTGGTGACACACGAGGCCTCTGTTGGGGAACGTTGCATGGAAAACAAAAAAAATTCTATGCACACGCAAGATCTATCCATGGAGATGCATAGCTACGAGAGGGGAGAGTGTGTCTACGTACCCTCGTAGACCGTTAAGCGGAAGCGTTTATCACACGGTTGATGTAGTCATACTCTTCGCGATCTGATCACAATCCAACCGATCTAGTGCCGAACGGACGACACCTCCGAGTTTAGCACACGTGCGGCTCGATGACGTCTCCTCCTTCTTGATCCAGCAAGTGGGAGAGGAGAACACTACAAAAAATACACGTCCGTGATGATACGTGTTTGTAATAGTAGGTCATGTTTTCTGTCATGTATGTACATCCATGACGATTTTATGACAGAATCAAGATAGTCATACATGTGTTGTCGTAGAAGTGTTCCATGACATTACCAAAATTATCATCACGGAAGTGTCCACTTCCATGACGATAAATGGCGCGTCATGGAAGTGCTTTCGTCAAGGATAACCGACACGTGGCATCCACTGTAACGGGTCGCCGTTAAGCTATCGGGTCCGGTTTCGGATTCGATAACCCGTTAACAGCTCGGACCAATGGGGATTTTCCATGTGTAAAATTCACATTGGTCGGAGGAAACACGTGTTGGCTCACCATTGGGACAGATGTCATCCACTCATTGGACAGGAGGCGCCTATGATAGGTCGACACGTGGCACGGCCCAACAGTGGCCCATTCTGGTGAAAAAGGTCGGCCCAGTAAAAATTAGCAGGCCGGCCCATATAAGGCCTACTTGTGTCAGGTCCATTTTAGCCCACGGCCCATACGAGATGTGCCAATTCGGCCCATCAACGGCCCGTTAACGGTTTGACACCATTGCAGCCCATCGTCAGTTCGAGCCCGTTAACAGCCCGCTATATATTTTGGCTCAATATCGGCCTGATGTGGTTTTGGCCTGTTAACGGCCCATTCAAGGGATGGGCCAATTTTCAGGATGTACATATTTTGGCCTTTTAGCGACCCATTTAAGTGTTGGGCCAATTTCCGGCCCGGTGTGTCTTTCAGCCTGTTGACGACCCATATATGAGTTGGGCCATTTGCAGTCGGACCTGAGTTTTGGCCTTTTAACGGCACATGCTCTTCATGGTCCAATATCAGCCCGATTTCTCTTTCGGCCTGCTAAAGGCCCACAACACAGTTGGGCCATATAAAGTACGACCTGACTTTCGGCCTCTTAGCGGCCCATGCTCTTCATGGTCCAGTACGAGCCCGCTGTCTCTTTCGGCCTGCTAAAGGCCCATAGTATAGCTGGGCCATATGTAGCCCGACCTTAGTATCGGCCTGTTAACGGCCTGTGAAATCAAATGGGCCCACCTATTGCCCGCTTTGATGTCGGCCTGTTAACGACCCGGGAGGTAACATGGCCGACCATTAACTTTCGGCCTGGAACGACCCATTAACTTAATGGGCCCACTAAAGTCCGAACATGTCTGTAGGCCCAATTAGATAATTTGAGCCCATTACGACGAGCAATAATTATGCACAGGACTAAAACCGATCAATCAAAGGCCTATGAGAATTTTGGCCCCTGTGAGCCCATTAGGGAAGCTCATTAAGGCCAGCGGGCTGCTAACTAATAATTTCACTGCTTTTTAGCTTCCTAGCGACCATTTAGCTGGAATGCGAGGTGTGCTAAGCAAAGGTACCGCATATAGGGAAAAACGTTGCACATCCAACATATATTACAGGAAATTACATCCACTGGGCAATCAAAGATTGATGCCAGTGCAAATAAATGAACAGAACCTAACGATCTACAACGTCACAATCTGCAACCTCAGCACGGATGACGCCCATAAGCATGTGGGCAAGTTCTTCCTGCTTTGCTACACTGTCTCTGAAAACATTGATCAGTTGTTGTTGCACACGAATGTGCACCTCTGATTCCTCCACCATTTCCATCATTGCTTCAGCCAGTAATTGGTTCGCAAACATACATTTTTTCCGTTGCATTTGAGACAGAGGAAACTGAACAGATTCAGATGGCGATTTTGGCAGGCTTGTATTATTGATAGTGGAGAGTGTCTCGACCACTGCATCATAACATAAATTAGGAGGGGAACCGAACAGATTAATCAAGAGTTATTGCCATATTACCTGGCCTAGATTTATTGGAAAGAAACAATGGGGTTGCCTTGTTGTTTTCAGAGTTTGTCTTCTTATCTTCAGCAGCCTGCACCAAATTAACACACTAACATTGCATCATTGGCTAGGTCAGATAATAGGAAAGCAACATTGACACAACGAACATTTGGGCAACCAGACCACACCAGCCTACACCAAATTAACACAATATGGCACAGCTATCATCAGCCAGGTAAGGTAATACGAAAGCAACATTGACACAATGAATGAATGGGTAACCAGAGCAGCACTACAATTTAGTAATGTGCATGATACGAGATAGTACACTCATGCAACTCAGTATGCAAAACTACCCGACAGTTTTCCTTACCAAAATCAACATTGTTGCCTTTAATTATACATTTTACTACAACTAAATTTAGATCAGATAAAGGTTGGATTCACGCCGTAACAAAATACATGCTGATGTAAAAATATAGTGATATACAACAAGTACTTACATCAGCATTGGAGCACAGAGAATTCCCGCAAGATACTTTCCTCGAATACGATCCCAGTGCAGAAAGTCTTCTATCGTTTAACCTTATTTTCTAAAAGAGAGGTGGGTAAGAAACATGTAGAAAATATGACCAGAATGCTATAAAATTTCATGATGCAAGGATACGCACATGCTTCTTAGAATGGAGTTGACACATTTTTGCTGGACTGGAGCGGACTAGTTCTTTGGCCACTGGAATCTGCTTATTATCAGTAGGAGTTGGGTTTCTCTGTGCTGGAGCAGTATCTATGAAAACTGGAGTTGGTTTACTATCTCCTGGCGTTTGGATCTTTTGCAAAGACCTGGTTTGTAACCCTTCAGATTCTAACATAGCCATCTTCCCCTTGCATGCCTTATATAGAAGAATGGTGCTTCAATTATAAAACATGCTACAACAGAGATGGAATATGTACTAAAGAATAGAAAGGCATGACATATTGACATGTATTCCCTCCATCCAAAAATAAATGGATGGGTCTAGGCGTATTTCAGTTCTAGATACATCCATTTTTATCCATTTCTGCGACATGTAATCCGGACGGAGGGAGTATGATGTAAGAGCTAGGGATACGACAGGACAACAGTGTAAAAAACACTACTTGAATGTAAAACTGTATGCTAGCGGAATACATACAGAAAAACACTAAGGCAACATATGCGTGTATGATTGGGAAACTAATATGGCATTGCAACAGACCACTAGAACAACACTTCAATGTAAAAAAAAGAACATGGTATGGTAGACAGATGAAGTACATACTGATGAATAAAAATGCATAAGATATTCAGAAGCATGATGTCCAAACTAAGCAGATGGCATTGCGATAGAGTAGAATGACAATTCTTGAATTTGGAAACATGTTATCATGAATGGGATAGGTACTGAAAAATAGGAAGGCATGCCATATTTACATGCATGATCAACAGGCTAAGCACAAGGCATTGCAACAAAGTAGATGCACTCCAGGACATTATATGCATGCTGTACCCATATCACAGGCCAAGTTAGAGCAAGGACCATGTGGGGTGAATAGGATTGATCATTTTTCTGCAAGTCTTCTGAAGAACTACCTTTACATGTTCCATCATATTGGGTATCATTGACGTCAAGTTTGTTGGCCGTTACATTGCTCCGTGAGGTTCTTGTGGATAAATCAGTGTGTGCAATTATATCTGACATGCATGGAAGACAACTGTAGTTAGATTTATGTAATGAGTGCCTGTAGGAGACGACATAAATAGTACGACTGGGGTTAACTAGCAGCAACATGTCTCAAAAACTAAAGGGAGAACACAGATGAAAGCTACAGAATATGTATCGTTTGTACTCGAGATTAACTAGATGGCACACAAAAGTGTTAAAGAACAACATAGGTAATACTAAAAGTGGTATAATACTATAATCACCAGCCTGTGGGATAGCATTGGCTGATGGATGATAACTATGGAACAACGTTACCTAAAGAACAAGTCTCTTAGCTGAACTATGGAACAACGTTAACTCCTGAACAAGACCCGTAAGAGATCAGCATGAATATACAGTGAAATGTGATAATCTATTTTCCATGCTTAGATGAATAACAAAGCCATAAATGTTGCACACAAGTAAGATGAGGTACAACCTATCTGGCCGCCATCCATAGGAGTGAGCATCATGTGCTGACTTGTCGATGGCCCTGCAGTTGTTGTGGCTGTCCATGTCGGGCACGCGCATTCGATGCAGGGAACTGTTGAGTGGGGACTATAGCTCCATTCTGGTGTATGCTTCCCTTGTTGGAGCAGCTGCGGTGAGTCGGAAGACGGTGTGGCTGAAGATGCAAAAAACGCATAATGTTAAGAACGACACATATCTTTGATATGAAGAAATACCCTAAGAGATGAACAGCAAGGTACGAGAGTGGTCACACGTCTGTTGACTGAAGACTAAATTGGGTCACATGATTTTATTTTATTTTATTTTGGTACTGTCAGATCTACGCCGGATGGCTTGATGGCCGTCTTGTGCCTCCCGGCTGACATTGTTCGGAATCTTCCCCGAAGAGCTAGCGACCACCGGCAGAGCAGTCTGCCTCCGCCGTCCGTGGCCGCGAGAGCTCCGACCAAAACCCCGCTCCCCGCCCCACCGCACTGCCGTGGTTGCGCTGCCCCCGGCCAATCCACAAAGACTCGCTGTCATCCAGATCCGGCGGGGCAGTACCTTCAACCCACGCAACTCTAAGATAGCCATCCAAGCGCTGATTCCGCGGCGAACTTGCGCCCCCGCACCCTTACGTTAGACACCAGCCAATCGGCAGCCTAGGAGCTCCACCGCCTCGAGGGGTGTTGCTTCCCATTGGGAATCGATTGGCCCAGAATAAAAATTCAGACAACTGACGGCTAAATAAAGTGATTTGAGATGAGGGTGCGACCTATCTTGCAGCCCGGTGAAGTAGGCAGCTCCAGCTGCCGAGTCGGTGAGGCCGGCGCGGTTGCGGTGGCTACCGGTGGCAGGGAAGCAGAGATGTTGCGACGGTCGACGGCTACGGGGAAGCAGCGCCGGGGCTCTGGACAGATCCAAATTTGGAGCCGCTCCTGCGCCGTGCTCAACGGCGGGGGTAATTGGCTCCGGTACGGTTCACGCGGCCGTCGTCGAGGCAGCTCCGGCAGCACGGAGTAAGAGGCACATGACCCAGTGCACGACGACAAACGAACAGCGTCTTCGGCATTGGGGAGGAGGGCGGCGGTGAATTTGGTGCGGTGGGGGCGCCATGGGAGGAGGGGCTGAGGTTTCGCGGCTGGGGAGAAGGGAGCTTCCGGGGAGAAGGTGATTTGGCACCCACGAGGTATGAATGGGGAATTGGGAGGGGGACCATGTCTTACGGACGCATTTGTCTAAAATGTGGGGGGGAGTTACAGTTCTACCCCTGCCTTTAGGCTTCTCGGCTTGGGTCTGTGTACTGAGTGTCGGGGATAGTAGAGTAACTTTGCTTCTCCCAAATAGTGGGCGCGAGCGATTTCGGGCGAGGAGGGCGTGTTTTGAAATAGTGGGCGCGAGCGATTTCGGGCGAGGAGGGCGTGTTTTGAAATAGTGGGCCCGAGCTATTTCGGGCGAGAAGGGCGTGTTTTGAAATAGTCGGCGCGAGCGATTTCGGGGAGGAGAGGGTGTTTTGCCGCCCATGGTTTATGAATTATTTGGCACATGTCATTTCGGCCGAGGAGAAGGCGCGCTTGGATGAAGTTACGAACCTACCCTCGATGTACAATGGGCCAATTGATGCGTGTCCCACATAGGCCGGTAATTTCGCGTCTCCCATTTATTTGCTCGGGCGAATTCCACCGAGCAGAGGGTGTTTAATGGTTCTTTCAAATTTTGGGAGAACGAGCATCCACGTCTATCTTACCAAGTCGATTCGAATCAAATTTTGAAATATTAGCTTGCCACTTCTTTTTTAGATGGAGAGATGATGCTCGGGAGTAATGTGTTTTTACATGCTCGTTGCTAACGATGTACTATATGACAAATAGTTGACCCACTGTCGGAGTAATTGGCCACGGATACCCCGAAGACGGCGAGACAGTAATTCAAGACATCGGGACTAGCAAAGCCCCTCAGTCCGACTGCCCGGCCGCTCCTGCCGGCTCCCCGTCCGACTGCTCATCCGGCCGGCTGCCGACTGCTGACTGCGCCGACCAGCCGGCTGCCGACTGCGCCAACCAGCCGGCTGTCGACTGCAGCCCGACCTGACATCGACAAGACCCCGATGTGGCGGCCATACCGCGGACGAGACGACTGTACCTCGATGCCATCATGTATAGTGTCACTTGTACCTGGCACTATTTATGAAGTGACCCAGGGGACAAGCATGACACCCCACCATACCCCCTTGCTTCCATGCCACCATATAGCTTACATGCTAAGCTAGCCATGCCTATATAAGGCACACGTCCATCCATCCATCCACACACACGTAGGAGCACCACACCCCCACGGCCACACATGGCCAGGCTCATGTGCCACACTAGCTAGTTAGCTCCTTGCTACTACTTCATCTGGATACAGCTCCAGGAGCAACTCTGTACCAGATATACTACAGATACTCAGACATGCAGGAGTAGGGGTATTATCTCTCCGGAGAGCCCCGAACCTGGGTAAATTAGCGCGTGCTACTCGCATACCCGCTCCCGGGCCTATCAGCAGCAGCCTTACCCTCACACTAAGCCCCTGTGGCATTTGTCGCCTCACGCCTCCCCCATGAAAATACCACGACAGTTGGCGCCCACCGTGGTGTGATACTACTACTATGCTACCACGCTGCTGCTGGTTTCGCAGTCCGGGTGGGACCATCTTCGCCATCACCGCCGCGGCGTCGCGCCATCTCTCCGGTAGCGCTCGGGGGCTCGACTTCGACCCGCCCCCGGAGCGGCCGCGCGGGACGACGCGTCCTCGTCATCGGCCTTGCCGCCTTCGTCATCATCATCGTTGAAACACCGATCGTCCGTCCGCGCACGTGCCGCACGTGCGGTGCCTCACTTCGGTCGGCCGCATCCGTGCGCGCGCCGTGCCGCGTCGCTCGCGTCTGCCCCTCCGCGTTGTGCCTTTCTCCGGCCGAAGCGCGCGTTCGCTCCTCCATATCCCATCTATGCAAGCTAGCTAGAGCAAGTCAAAAATGGTCAAACCATTAGCCAGATAATAGCCAGATATTGCCTATACACTACCCGTACAAACACTGACCATGCCCAGACAGTGGTGTTGGTTTGTGGCTGCTATCTCCACGTTGCTCGGTGCTCACTCTGCTCCGCGCATTCCGCCTGAAACCACCGCGGCCGTGGCAAAATCCAGTAGCGCCGATGCCGCGTACCTAGCTCCTCCGCCTCCCTGCTCCTCCTGAGCAGCTGCTGCCCACGAGCTCCTCCCGCGCCTGGCCTTCCTGCGTCGCCAGCTCCTGCTCCGCCCCGCAACCAACTTCAGCAGCAGCACTCCGCGCTACGCGATGCCTTCTCCGAGCGCTTGCGCCGCTCGGCCCCTGCTCGCGGCGTCCGGCTGCAGCCCCGCCTGCCGCTTGCTGCTGCGTCCCCATGGCCGCGCAGCCTGCCGGCGCCGGGTCCGCTTGCCGCTTCTCGCCCGGGCCGGCTCCGCGCTTGGCCACGCGCCTCTCCGGCCGGGTTCGCTCGCCGCCCTTCGCCCAAGCCTTCCGCCTGGGCAGTCCTGCGCCCGACTTCGCCCTCGCGCCGGCTGCCCAGTTCCCGGACGCCGGCGGCCCATCGCCCGGACTCCGACTCCTCCGCCCTGCCGCTCCCACGGACGCGCGTCCGCTGCGCTGCGGACTGCCGCGTCGTCCCCCTGCTCCCGCGAGCACCTCCATGGTCGCGCACCCGCGAGCCACCCCCGCTCCCTCCGCGCGCTCGCGTCGCCGCGGGCCGACTGCTCCGCGTCCCGCCCGCCGGCTGGAAGCTCCAGCCGGCTGCGCCTCGTTGACCGCAGGCCCGCGCCGCTTCGCCGGCTCGCCGCCCGCGCGCGTCCCGGCGCCGGCTGTTGCGGCGTCCCCTGCTGCCGGTTCCCGCGCACCATGCCGGGTACAGTGGCGTCCCCTGCTACCGGCTCCCGCGGTCTCGCCCGCCGGCTTGCCGTTCCAGGCGGCCGCAACCGCGCGCGCGGGCTTGCCTGCCGCCCCACTCGCCCGTTCCGGCCGACTTCCCGAAAGAAAGAAAGATGCGGGCCGACTGCTCCCATCAACACGGACACAAGGGAGAAACGTCCGGCTGCCCGTTGCCAACAGACGGACAAAGAGAAGAAGAAGAAAAAAAGCATCAACTTCAAGAAAGAAGACAAAGTAGTTGCCGGGAGATCCGGCCCGACTGCTCAGCAGTCGGCCCGAATCTCGGGGGCTACACCCGGCGGGTGCGCTGACACGCCCCCGCGAAAAAGAAGACAAAGTAGTCATCGGGAGATCCGGCCCGACTGCTCAGCAGTCGGCCCGAATCTCGGGGGCTACACCCGGCGGGTGCGCTAACGCGCCCCCGCGAAAAAGAAGACGAAGTAGTCGCCGGGAGATCCGGCCCGACTGCTCAGCAGTCGTCCCGAATCTCGGGGGCTACACCCAGCGGGTGCGCTGACGCGCCCCCGCAAGGAAGAAGACAAAGTAGTTGCCGGGAGATCCGGCCCGACTGCTCAGCAGTCGGCCCGAATCTCGGGGGCTACACCCAGCGGGTGCGCTGACGCGCCCCCGCGAAAGATTGCAGACAAGAGAAGAGTTTTGTCCGGCTGCCAACAGCCGGCAGAAAAGAACAAAGAAGAAAGAAAAGGGCGCTGCCAGACGCCTCGCCGCCTGGCCGGCTGTGCCAGGCCGACTCGGCCGCGTTCTGTTTGCCGCCTGGTCGGTCAGGCCCGACCGGCTAGACCCTCCTCGAGCGCCTAGAGGCTCGAGGGCTACACCCAGCGGGTGCGCTGACGCGCTCCGCGAGCGCCGGCTGTCTTCGACGACCTCCGCCTCGACTACACGAAAATCAATGTGAGCTCCTCACCCGCATATTTTTTCACCACGAGAGCATGGATAACCCCGAGCGATGCTCGGGGGCTATCTCCGTATTTTATTACAGTTGCAGCACTGTTCGCCCCGGCGCCAGCCAGAGTAGGCCCGGGGGCTGGCCTCTTGGTCTGAGACGTTTGTTCCCACAGACGGCTTAGTAGCGTGCGCGGTACCAAAGGCCCACTCTTAATCACAGACCGCAGAGCGGCTGTCCGGCTAGCAAGAGTGAACGCTGGAGGCCACCCACGTGAAAAACGTCCGGGAAGAAAAGCGGTTCGGGCGACCCGGCCGTTTTCTTTATGAGTGTCTGCTCGGTTAAATTTGCTCCCAGAGTCTGAGTATTGTACACTCCACTCCGCGGCCCACTCTCAGCCACAGACCACAGAGTGGCTGTACGGCATGCGAGAGCACAAGCCAAAGAGCGGAGGGAACATGAAAGAGATTGAAGGGGGCTCGGACGAAACCGAGTCGGCACCCTCCGCATAAAACTTGCAGTGCGAAAAGCAATCATTTGATATATGTGCGTGGACTAACTTTGTCTTTTGCATGATCATTTCCATGAAACACCCGCCAAAAAACCTCCGTCCAACTTTGCCAAGTTGCCCGGAGGCTTGGGGGCTACTGTCGGAGTAATTGGCCACAGATACCCCAAAGACGGCGAGACAGTAATTCAAGACATCGGGGCTAGCAAAGCCCCTCAGTCCGACTGCCCGGCCGCTCCTGCCGGCTCCCCGTCCGACTGCTCATCCGGCCGGCTGCCGACTGCTGACTACGTCGACCAGCCGGCTGCCGACTGCGCCAACCAGCCGGCTGTCGACTGCAGCCCGACCCGACATCGACAAGACCCCGACGTGGCGGCCATACCGATGAGACGACTGTACCTCGATGCCATCATGTATAGTGTCACTTGTCCCTGGCACTATTTATGAAGTGACCCAGGGGACAAGCATGACACCCCACCATACCCCCTTGCTTCCATGCCACCACATAGCTTACATGCTAAGCTAGCCATGCCTATATAAGGCACACGTCCATCCATCCATCCACACACACGTAGGAGCACCACACCCCCACGGCCACACATGGCCAGGCTCATGTGCCACACTAGCTAGTTAGCTCCTTGCTACTACTTCATCTGGATACAGCTCCAGGAGCAACTCTGTACCAGATATACTACAGATACTCAGACATGCAGGAGTAGGGGTATTATCTCTCCGGAGAGCCCCGAACCTGGGTAAATTAGCGCGTGCTACTCGCATACCCGCTCCCGGGCCTATCAGCAGCAGCCTTACCCTCACACTAAGCCCTTGTGGCATCTGTCGCCTCACACCTCCCCCGTGAGAATACCACGACACCCACTCAAAATGGGAATCAAACCCAAAATGAAATATCTCGATTCAATGAAATAGCTCGTTCACCAGGTTAAAATAGTGAACTAAATCCAAAATTGAACACCTCAATCGAGTAGCATGTTGTACAGTATTATAGTACTCCATGAACATGTTGAAAGTCAAATTAATGAACTCGTTTGATACGCATATCTCCGTTCATGTGTGGATTGCAGATAACATGTTCTCCAATTTAAATATTTGAATGCAAGTTTATATCGAAACATGGTTTATATCAGTCTTTGATGCATAAAACGCGACCTCCCCTCTCCCGGACTCCTGCTCTCTCTCTCTCGCCGACAATCTTCAATTCTATCGCACGCATCCAACACACAAACCTTGTTGGTACCTCTCCCTCTCTCTCCCTCTCTCTCTCTCTCTCTCTCTTTGTGTGTGTGTGGGGGGGGTCTTTCTAGTTCGCATGCATATATACTCCATGTATAGGTCTCTCTCACACACTATGTATGATTCTCTAGTCCAAGCTAAATATCTTGGGTGCACTCATCGTACGCACACAAATTCCCTGGCTCATTGCCCGTAACTCTCTCACGCACCACTCTGCTGTCTCGGAGCTCTTCCCTTTCTATCTCTCAAACTCTCCATCTCCCTGGGTCACACATACACATGCATATCTCACCCGCACTCGATAGACCCATCTAAAACTCTATCTGTCTCCCTCGTTCTCTCTCCATCTCACACGCGCACACACACGATCTCATGCCTAGCCAAGTATGATGGTCTCTCACTCAATTGTAGGGACATGCAGTCCCCCCTATATGTATATGACTAGCTAATTCTTAGTCTCCATCACAAACATGTGCATGGTCTATCTCGATTTCTCTTGGGGCATCTTTCTATCGCACACGCACCTCGTCCCTCGATCTCCCACCCATATAGTCCCCTCACGATCTCGAGGGGATCTCTCTATCACAAACACACCCTCTCTCCCTCCCCACGCGTCCATCTTCTCCATGCGTCCCTCTCGACCTTTGTTCCTCGTTGGCCAGACCTCTATCGGACATGTGCTATAGGGGTGTCTCTCTCCGTTGCAAACAATCACGCACTAGCTATCTTCATGTATCTCCTCACCTCGCTTTTCTATCTCGGAGATGCATGCGTGATATGTTTGCATAAGAAACGAACACACACACTCTCTCTCTAATTTATCGTTTGTTGTCCCTTTCTCTTTCACGCACATACTCTTTTTGCACACTCACTCATTCTCCTTCACACGCACTTGATCTCTCTCGACTTAGGCACTCTCTTTGGACCATAGCATATAGATTTATTGAAAAGTCAAACATCACAAAGTTTGACCATGTACGTGGAGAAAAACATTTACATCTAGAACGGCAAACATATATCATTAGATTCATCATGAGATGTAGTTTCGTATGATGTATCTTTGGTATTGTAGATATAAATAATTTGCGTAAACCTGGTCAAAGTTTCCAAAGTTTGACTTCTAAAAAATTTATATGCACTGCATTATCGAGCGGATGGAATATCTCTTTCCCCCTCTCAGCTATCTGACGCACCACTCAGCCTTATCGGGGCTCCTCTATCTCTCTCAAACTTTATATCTCCCTGGTTCACACATACACATGTCTCGCTCGCGCTAGATAGACCCATCTAACACTCTCCACCCTTGTTCTCACTCTATGTGACATGCACCCCCCTAAGTACCATAATCCCTCACTCCATCATAGGCGCACACACTCCCCCCTAAGTATGACTATCTCTCACTAGCCATCAAGAACACACGTATTATCTCCTTCCATCCATACATCTATCTCGATATCTCTCAGGGTATATTCTAGCGCGCGCACACCTTGTCACTCGATCTCCCACCCATGTAGTCCCATCACGATCTCCAGGGGATCTCTCTATGACAAACATACACTCTCTCCTCCCCATGTCTGCATTTTCTCCGTACGTCTCTCTCGACCTCTCTCCCTTATTTGTCAGACCCCTCTTGGCCACGTGCTAGGGGTCTTTCTCTCTCGGTTGCAAACAACCACACACTATCTCCTCACCTTGCTTCCGCTGTCAAAGATGCATGTGTGATATGTTTGCATAAGACACAGACGCTTTTTCTCTACTTTTATCGTGTGTTGTCCATGTCTCTTTCACACACGCACACACACCTTTTTCAGTCACTCTTTATATTTGACACACACACACACTCTCTCTCTCTAGTTAGGTATTATCTCACGTCCATAAGCATATGGATGTTTTGAAGAGTCAAACCTCAAAAAAGTTTGACCAGGTATATGTGGAGAAAAACATTTACATCTGGAACGATCATTAGATTCATCACAACATGTACTTACTTCATACTATCATTTATCTTTGGTATTGTAGATATAAGTAATTTCTTTATAAACTTAGTCAAAGTTTCAAAAGTTTGACTTCAAAAAAAATTAGGCACTACATTATCGAACGGAGGGAGTAGCTCTTTCTCTCTCTGCTATCTCTCACGGGCCTCCCCTCTCACTCGAACTCTCTATACCGAGGGATTATACGGTCACTGTGTTAGCGTATATCTTCGTATATTGTTTAGTTGACCGGTCAACCAGTCCACATGCTGCCTTGTCAGCTCGTGTTCTCTATCTTCGTGTGCTAGCCCATGTGGCAGTGGGTGAAAATAAGTAAACTAGAGGCCCATCTAAAACGTGGTGAAGTAAACAAAGTTGAAACCACTCGGGGTAGCACCCCGCACGCTAGTAAATTGAGGGCACACTTCTTCCGCATGAAGGACGCACTCGCACACACTTCAGCACTGCGCGGCGGCATGCACAGAAGGACGCACTCGCGCACACCCAGCACACAAGACACACCAGCACACGTGTACACCGGCTGAGATGGACGGCGAGGCAACCAACAAGCGGAGGTCTCCTATGTCTCCATACGTAGTTAATTACCCTCAGCCCTAACCACACATCGAATCATTCTCTTCTTGTGTGCACATAACTTCCGCCTGGATGGGTAAAACACACACTCACACTTAACAATCTCCTTCTAGCACCCCCCTCTCTCACTCTTCCCCTATATCCCCGAAACCAATAAAACCATTCCTTCGTTTAATTCCCGCCTACATGCACCATTGATATATAGTAGTCTTCCTCGATGTCTCTCGAACAAACACGTTCTCTCGATGTCCACCGGTCATCGCGCCGCAGTAATAATGACTAATGAGCCGTCAAATCACAGGCCCAACCTTTCCCACTGTGAAGTTGCTCGGACGAAGGAACCATCATGACTTCGTTGAATTCGCTTCTTGAAGAAAACTACCGTACCAGCAGTACTGCTAGCTACAGTAGTACTATACTCCAGCAGAGGCCTCCTTTGGTTCATAGGAGAGGAATTTTATAGGAATATGAAAATCATAGGAAGTGAGATAACATGCATCTCAATTCCTATAGAGAAAGAGATGCCATTTGATGCATAGGATAGGAATTTTTCCATTGAGTCTAGGCTAATGTACTGGTAATTTGCTCTAAAAACTACAGTAGTAACTAGTACTAGTACATGCTCGTAATTAATTAAACAAACGTACGAGTGACACATACACACACACTAACTACTAGTACTACTACTTCTCACATGCTGGCCAGACGCCGTCGTTCTCCTTCCCGGCTTTGTCGGCGACATCCCACCATGCTTGGATCTCCGCCGACCTCTCCGCAGCAGTGCGTGTGTCCTCTTCTTTCTTGCGGCGGCGGGCCTCTCTTTTCTTGAGTGCTTTCTGCCTTTTCCGCTCCCTCTGTGCGGCTTTGGCTGCCTCTTGCTCTACCACCCATTCGGTCTTGGCAGCTTCAAATTCCGCCCACGTAGGTGTGATGTTGCGAGCGGCGATGAACTCGGCACGACGGGATGCCATCGCTTCCCTACCATTTTGTGTGCGGTCGTGGGCAGCGAGGAACTCGGCGTGGCGGGATGCCATCGCTTCCTTACTATTAGTGTGCGACGCGGTGGCATGAACGACGCTTGGTGAGAGCTCTGGGGTTGAGTGGCCGGACAACCGTATAGTGCATTGGTTTGTCAAGAGCTCAAGGACAGAAGACTAAGGAAATTTGGATTCCCCTTCAATCCTGGTCATTTATTACTGAGTAAAATGCATTGGCGGTCATCGAACTTGTCTTGATAGCTCACTTTGATCATTGTATATGAGATATGGTGATTATACGGTCACTGGCTTAGCGTATAGCTCCGTATTTGTCTGGTTGACCAGTCAAACAGTCCGCATGCGCCTCATTAGCTCGTGTTCTGTATCTATCTATCTATGTGGGCCTACCTGTCATTGGAGAAAGAAATAAAAACCAAAATTATGCATATGTGAGGAATCAAACCACGGACTCATCGCTGCAACACACACTCGTCAACCAAATGAAAATAAAATACTTTGTGTTAAATGCACAAACTATTTTTTATATTATACATGATGCACACATTAGCGCACACCGTCCATAGAGGCAAGTAGCATGTACGCGTGCAGACACTCACGCTCACGCTGTCAAACCATGCTAATGCATGCACGTCGCCCTCTCAATCAAAGTCCTGCTCATGGCGCAACGCAAACGGCGAGCCCATCACCTGCGCGCCCCGGCGGTGCCTGACATTACTGTTTAGACGTTTGCTGGCGGCCTCCGTGAACATCGAGCATGTATTCACCTGGCTCAACACCAACGGTCATACTCGTGCTTGGGCGCCGAGCTGCTCGACATTAGCAATGGCTCTGCACACGACGCGATGACGTGAATCGGCGCCTTGCTCATGTATATCATCCATCACAACGACAGTCTATAAAACAGCCTAGCTAGAGAGGGTACTATGGTACCTATATATGTATCGTGAGTGACCGATCATAGTGCCACCGCACACGAGTGTGTGTTTGATCGATTCGTCCATTATTCGTAAGTTATGCATGGTTGTGTGCTGGGTAATGGTGGTCGTCGAAGGCTAGCTGGCGACAAGAGCGATTGCATGGACACCTCGTTGTCAATACGTGCCGCATACGCTTCAAAGGCTCGTCATCCATGAGTTCACATTTTACCACCATGCCAGCGTCTGACCGCCCTGGCCTACCGAAACCCCTTCCATTGCTAGCGCGCGCTTCTCGCCTGACATGGTCACCGCCTCTCCAGAATGTTAATGCCGCATTTACGGGACTTAACTGCAGGTGCAGTTGGTGTGTCACTGACATGCGGGCCAGATGCCTGTTGGGCCCACATGTCAGTGACCCAACTGCACCTGTAGTTAAGTCACTGAAGCAGCGTCCGCATTCACGCCCGACGCGACCTCTCACTAGCGCTGGCATTGCAGCAGCGCGACGGCCGAGAGAGTGCCACCCGCGCGGCATCCCGGTGCAAGCGACTACTCCGCGTTAACAACACCACGGCCATCCTTCCGTCCGCCGCCCACATTAATGACACGCGGCTGCCGACAAACCTACTCCGGCGCCAGCCGTCCATCCATCTGCCGCGGCTCATTGCCATTCGCCCGCTATATTAACTTGAGCCCCAGTTCCCAGCCATAGCCAAAGACCCACACTCATTCTCCTCCGGCCCCTTCCTTCTGTCGGCACCACTCCAACCGTGGCCTCCTGGCGCTCCAAAGCTCTCTTGGACGTACTATCGCAGGAGCAAACGAAGGACATCGGCGGCTCCGCTCCGGGCGCGCTCCAAAGCTCTCTTGGACGTACTGTCGCAGGAGCAGACGAAGGACATCGCCGGCTCCCCCCGGCCGCCCTCCGCCGCCATGACAACGAAGCCGGCGCGCATGCGCGGGCGCAGCCGACAGCGAGGAAGAGTAGTACACGGTAGGTCACCGCCACTCTCGTCCCAGGAAGGGCACCGCTCCTCCACTCAGTTGACGCCAAGCTTGGTGGGGTAAACATCGGCGGCCGATTAGCCGCTTGACGGCGACGTGGAGGCGGAAATCTTCATAACCTTGTGCTTCGAAGGAGGAGGTTATCAAGGTGAAGCTGGACAAAGCCGAGGCGGATGAGGAGGAGGCAAAGGCAATGGCCGGCGTTCTCGGGGCTCATGGCCGGACATGGTGGTCGGACGCTAGCGATCGTTTAGAGTAGGTTTTATAGTAGGTTTTAGTATGGTTTGTGCGAAATATGTAATGCATTTCGTCCAGTTTATAGGAAAAGTTTTCGAATTGTAATGAAGTTCATCCGGTTAATTTGAAATTTGCTTTGTTTGCACGAATTTCGTCCGATTAGTTCATATAGTTGTCGAAAAGTATGCGGGCAGCATTGGATGGCATCCTCTGGCATTAGTGTCCTTGGACAGATGCCGGTGTAAATTTGTGGGCCAGCGCTGGAGATGCCCTAACTATCATGCTATAATCGCTAACAGTGCTCCATTATTTCACAGGGAACAGTTATCCCTCGATCAAAATCAGATCCGCCGTGTTTTGCACTCCTCCCACGTAAGAGTGTAGACTCTCGCTTACATAAAAATGGAGCAAGTGGACGGCACTGTAGCACGTCATATCACTCAAACTAGCCCGCCTAACGCGTGGGAAAGCCCCGCCCTCGTCATTTTGTTCTGGATTTCTATCGATCGATCGCACGAAAATGTTATGCTTTGCAAGTTCAAAAGGAAAAGGCGACACACTTACGACTCGTACGCGTCGCGTTCACTCCGCACCCCCGACAGTACGGCTCGCACGCTGCTCACCAGAGGGGACACGCGTTGTCTTGCATTTTCACTGACATGTGGGACTGCAATTGAATAAACCGTCGATAGCCGAAATCTAATTGCTCGGCGGGAGTCGGCTGAGAAGAGAGAGACGGGGGAGGGAGAAGAGATCGCCTGCCCGCCGTGCACGGACTCCAAGAAATATATGGTGATAATGTGAGGTGGGCCATGCGGGAGTCTGAACCGCTTCCAAGCCCGCTTTTGACCACCCTGGCCCATCAGAAAACCCCTCCCCCCCACGCGCGCTCCCCCCTTAGACGCCAGCTGCCCGCATTCATAACTAGTAGTACTAGTAAACGCTTATGTGGAGGAGGGAGAGGCATTGGCAAAGTTAAGGAGTGGGCTCTACAAGAGCCCGTCTCTACACGTGCTCCTAGGTATATAAAAACTAATTCTAGAAAAAAAGAGGTATAGAAAACAATTGTGTCTAAAAAAGGAAAGGTAAAAAACATTTGAGAGGAAATAGATAGAGAGAAAGTGAGAAGAAGTTGTAACCTTATAGCCAACCTTATAGTCAACACTATGGTAGTACATGAGGAAGGAGGGAGTTGTGCACATGCCAAGTTCACTAGGCTCCCGTGTTTCACACTCCTCTGTCGTAACAGTGGAGACAATAGCTTTCATAAAAAATAAACAATGAATACTCATTGCTCGTCCTCTATATCAGAAAGAATACTTTCATTCGCCGACATGTGGGACGTCGACCATGCTGGTCCACCTACCATGCACAAAATTATCCTGGTCCACCCCTGTCGTAGCACAGGCCCAACCTTTCCCACTGTAAGTTGGTCGGACGAAGGAACCATCATGAGTTCGTTGAATTCCGCTTCTTCAAGAAAACTTACTGTACCCGCAATACTGCTACCACAGGCGAATACTGGACGACACTGTAGCACGTCCTATCACTGAAACCCACTAGGCCAACTACCCCGCCTAGGATTTGTACTCCCTCCGTTTCAAAGTTAGTACAAAGTTGAGTCATCTATTTTGGAACGGAGGGAGTACGTCTTTGTACTGCTATGATTTTGTGTTCTCAAAAAATATCCTTTGTCAATCTAACGATTAGGAGTAGAAAGAGGGTCTTTCTCACTCTCTAGATCTCTCTCAATCCCACAACCCCTCTAGCACACGTACACACTCTCCGTAGCCACTCCGAAAGTACGACGTCACTACACATTCACGCTTCCAACAACAAAATTACACATTCACGGATGTTACAAGTACCTGCCAATTTTGCTGGCTATTAATGTGAATGTATCTGTGTCGACTATTGTCTGATCGATCGCTAAGCCTACAATTTTAGGAGCTTGGGCTATTGAACGATCGACGACAGATCAGACCTATAAGCACCACGAGCTCATCAGCCCCAACGTTTCTCTTTGGTGAGTGTTTTGCAAGTACTATAGCTCGCACAGTAGCTAGCCTACTAACACCAAGAATCATCAAACAAGCCCTGCTGATATGATAAATAGTTCAAACTTACATCTAAGCATGCCATATATTACATCAAAAGCTGGTGAGGATACATTTGTTTCCATAACTCGGAGAGGGTTCGCATGATTCACTATCAAACAAAAGTAGCAAGTACCGCCTACACAAGACAGTGCACTAGCCCTAAGATGGTTTGATAACACGCATCGTTCTGGTAATTAAACACAATGCAAACTACCCTGAAGGATTAGCGCGACCAACTATTTCTTGTCATCGATCTCTCGGGCAATGACCACAGCATAGACAACGGCATGGGAATCGATCTCTGGGGCGATGTCCACAGGACGGACCGTGAGATCGGAATTGATCTCTAGGGCGATGTCCACAGGATGGACAGCGGCATCGGAATTGATCTCCTGGGCGATGTCCACAGGATGGACCGCGACATCGAAATCGATCTTTGGGGCGATGTCAACAGGATGGACAGCGACATCGAAATCGATCTCCGGGGCGATGTCCACAGGACGGACCGCGACATCGAAAACGATCTCTGGGGCGTTGTCCACAGGAGGGACCGCGACATCAGAGTCCACCGGCACTTGCACAACCCTAACATATTAGCAAGCACATTGCAAATAATCAAAAACCACAATTATGGTAAGCCATTATATTTTACCTTGTGCAGCTCACCGGGGGATCCCATCCCTCCGGGGGGCCATCTCCTCCTCCTCGATGGGGGCCATCGCCTTGCCACGGAAATACTGCTTCTCAACGACGACTATCTCCTCAAACTTGGCCTTGAGCCTCTCATAGGTGGCCATTAGAGTTTTTGGGGTAGGCACGATGGGGCCCTTGCTGTTCTTCCAGCTTTCTTTGAGAGTTCGTCCGCCAACGTCGTCAACTCTTTGGCCAGTGCTTGTTTCTTGGAGTTCTTCATCTCCATGGGTTGGCCCGCTAACATGGTCAACTCGTTGGTCGGTGCTCGCTTCCTGGAGATCTCTGTCTCGACTGGGTTGTCCGCCGGCAAATCTTTGCCTAGTGCTCCAGAATCCATCAATGAACTGACAAAACAAAAAGCAATCGAAAGGAAACCACAATCGCAATGAAAACGGGAAAAGAATAGGCTGTGAGAATCGGTCGGTGCTTCGCAAAAAGAAGATTCTTGGAATGAAAATATAGTAGCATCACTGATTCACCCACCTTTCCTTCGTCGGTACAGAAGAAAAATGGCAGAAGTGAGTAGCCTGGAGTGAGGTTTTCTTCAAGAAAGGGGAGAAAGGGCTTCAACGAGCGTTCCAGTGAAATGATGGTTGCTTCATACAGTCCAACTTCGAGGCCACTTCGAGGCCACTTTACCACTGCTGGTAAAGATGTGGGTTTTGTGATATGACGGGTCATGACGGCTACACTGGGGTGACCGGTGAGTCTCGACTGTAGCACCTCGCTGTGATTTGGTGGATGGCACGCGGGCCCGGATGCTTTGATGTCTTGCATGTAGATAGAGCGGCTAGTCATATACTGTACAATAGTAGTTTGGACGACAGACGAGGAGCTTCGTCCTGGTTTATTGGTCCCTATGATAATCTGTGCCAAAATTTGACTATAAATTTAACTAACCAAATGTTCATGCATGTCACAAAAAATTACATCATTGAAAACTATGTTCAAATACGAATCAAAGGATATAATTTTTGTTAACATGCACTAACATTTTGTCAGTTAAATCTTTGGTCAAAATTTAGCACAAATTACAAAGGGGCCCAATAAATATTGTACTCTCACATTTTGTTTTGAGGATACTCCCACACAGTAGAAAATATAAATAATAATGCATGTTGGAGCAGCCCATGTTTCCGATAATTTTAGCCGTGGGCTTGTTCACAAATTTTACGAGGCAATGGTTGTTCATTTAATGGAGGGTCTAGTACCAGACTTGAACGATACAAAGTGCGACCTGGCACACCATAACACCACTTGGAATAAGCGGGTAGCTATCTCAAAAACAATCAACAACTCAAAAAAAATGGCGACCTGGCCCGTACAAAATTTTAAATGATTGTTTTGATGGAGTGAAAAAAGAAACCTACCCCACTATATGTATATATATATAGGACGGAGCCTTAGCACTTTCTTGCTAGGGTTGCTCTATTCACCACTCTCATCCTCTCCAGATCTAAACAAGATAGCGGTGGTGACACTGTCTTTCTATCCTCACCGCTGGTTACAGATCCGGACGTATCCCCCTCCGCCGGTGAAGGGGAGGAGGGGCAGCATTTAGGCCGTCGTCGACAGCGACGGAGGAGACCCACTGCCGGCCGCACCGTTATCTCTGGCCAAGCGCCGATGCGGGAGGTCCTCCAATCTCTTCGTCGTTGCCCTAGTGTGGGCGGATCCGGCCTCCCGCTGCCCACCTATCCACATCTCGACGACCTTCAGGTATATCTTCCTTCGAAACCGGTCTAGCTCTACTTCCCCAGCTCACTATGTCGTTGCATGTGCATCATTTTCTACCTCTCAGCCCCTCTCGATGGGATGGTCCAACGTCACCTATTTTTTATATTGTTAGAGGTAAAGCTACTTCATGGAGTCGAATCTTGTACTTGGTTCAAACAAGAAATAAATGGGGGAAATTTAGTATGTACATCGGACTTGGTACAAATAGGAAGGAAAGGGGGTGAAAGTAGTACGGACTGGTCATCCAACCGGTCTCTTGGTCGAAAAGGGAAATATAGGGGAAACACTATACACAACGGTATGACAAGGACTAGATTTGCTATCCACACATAGGAGTAGGTGGCTAGAGTGAACAGAAATGGGACCAACCCAGATATGTTTCTTGGATGTTTGTTTCTCGGGGCAACAAACTCTGAATCACCACTTTATGCCCCGGTTTAGGTACATGGTGCTGGACTGCTGGTGCACCCACTGTTCAATGCCCTTATACCAAATATTTAGCTGTTCTTAATCTAATGCCTCTGTTAAAATGAAGCCATGCCACTGTTATAAGCCATGACAAGTTTAGCCAATTGTTTTTGCCAGTAATTGTTTGAGACTCTGACTGTTTCCTCTGTAGCTTTTTGTGTAAACATGGATATCCATTTCACCTTGTTGCTATTGTGACCTTTTGGTGCACTGCATAAAACACTTCTTAAAAGAAGTGAATTTTGTGTTGTTTAACTAGAATGTCAGAATGGAACCGTTGGTTCATTTCGGTGGAACTGCACAAAGGGAGATCTGTGTTCCAATCCTCATAATCCATATTGGCATCATAACCTTCATTTAGGTAAGAATGATATTTAATGCATGTGTTCATCTCTATTTTGCGACTGCCATGAGAAAATAATGCTATTGTTTACTAGTACACTTGTACTCCCTCACTGACAAAACCAATTCTGAAATAGAAGGCCAATCATGTACTTGGTTTCACCAGCTGGTGAGGAGAAAGAGAAACAGAGCATGAAGAGGAGGAAGAATAAGAATAAAGAGGAAATGGAGATCACACGATGGTACCGTCCTATGTTATCCTGACATCTTGCTAGTGGTATTGTATTGCTGTGTTGCTACTAGTCTTAATTTACTTGGAAGACTAGCAAGATGCTCGTGCGTTGCACGTAACATCAAGATGCATTTGTATGAGTAGTTTATCTTGTGAGAGAAAAGGATGAACGAGGGAAGGCCTTATTTGCAAATGTGGAGAGGGGTGTGGGTACCTTTTTGCAAAATTGCCATAGTTTCCTTCCTATCCCTCAGATATAAATCGGATGGCCTATATTGCAGGATGGCAGGCACACTATCATGACCAACTCTGTTTTTCTATAAGAGTAGAGTAGAGATAGATAGAGAAATGCAGCAGAGTAGTACTTGGGTTGACGACAAATCATACTAATTAACTCGATTCTGGATGCATCTGTGACCCAGCTCTACATGATCAATAGTGCCAAGGTGATCTTGTTGAAGCCGGGGCCTTAGTCGAGGCCATTCAAGGGCTCCGGCAATGTCTACCTTACATGTGAGACGATCCTCCAGGGAGCCCTTCCACTTCTGCTGTCTCTCCTGCAAGGTCACTTAATTAATTTGGAGTACTTAAGTAGCACTAACTTATTGCTGCCTAATTTTCCTGTCGGAGTTAAACAAATCTTTAGTAGCACCCTATGCTGAATCATGTACGTGTGTATGTGTGTCTGTGGAGGTGAATCATGTGGTGGAGTAGGTGTCGACGTCCTGGGAACGGGGGTACCCATACTTGCCTGCCTGCGGCCCACAACGTGGCTCCATCGACGGCCTGGTACGGCCCAACTTCGACATCGACAACTCAAGACCCTCGCGAGGCGGACGACACCAAGACCTCCACGAGGAGCAGCCTCCTCAGGCTGGCTCCCGAGGGGCGGAGATCTCTATGCAAGTCTCACCTCATGAGGCGTGAGCCATGACGACCAAGGCCAGGCAGGTGCCAGCGGGCGCAGTGTACCAGTTTCCTCTTCGGTGCTAAAGAGGCAAGCGCAGGCGTGGAGTCCCGAGGAACCAGCCAAAGGTTTCCATTCCCGTGCAACAATACCAAGACCGCCAGGATGGAGGTCATCGCCGAGCCCACCACGGTGTCACGACCAGAGGCTTTTGCAGGCGAAGACTACTTTTGTTAGGATAAGATGTACAAGTTGTCTCCCTTCGAATTTGGCCGTTGTGGGATCCCTTCCCGCCACCATTTGGGAAGAGGACTAAGGCCACCATAAATAGGACCTAGCCACCACCATAGAGGGGGGGGGGAGGATCCATTCCATCCTCACACTCACCAGCTTAAGAACACACCTCCTGAGCTTGTTCTCCACTGTACTAGTTCATCCTCACACTCAGCCCCTCTAGGCCAATCCACCACAAAGTAGGAGTAGGGTTTTACACCGCTAGGTGGCCCAAACCTGGGTAAACTGCTGTGTCCCCTCTTCCTTGAGTTCGACGAGCTAGGCTGTGAGATTGGCGAGTAGGCAAACTGGGGAGGTTGAGTTCTTCGCACGCACCCCAGAGTTCAAACCTCTCAAGGGTTTGCGGAACCCGAAATCTGACATTTGGCATGCCAGGTAGGGGTGCGTCGGAGCCTCTCTTCCGCCAGTCGATCCGCCACCATCCCGCAGTCCCATGGCCGACGCTCAGAGGGCTCATGCCGAGCACTAGGTTGTTCAACCCGCCCAAGCAGTGTCGATCGCCTAAGAGGATCTCCACTCCGTGCTACTCACGGCCCGCGCGCCGCCCGGTGCCGTTGGTCGCGGGTGGCGCTGGCCACCGCCGCCCGCTCTCGCGCCACACCGCAATCGTGCCGCCATGCGATCTTCAAGCTATGCCGTGGCGACGGCACCACACACTCGCCGTGAGCGGGCGAACATGCGAGCCGCGCTCATTGTCGCACAGGAGCTGCTGTGATGCAGGTTGGCAGAAGGCGATCGCGATGCCCTGCTGGAATGGGTCGCCGAGCTGCTGGATGCCGCATGCAGGGGCGCGGCACCATTCTGCGCCCTGCTTACGTCACAAGCCATGGCGGGGGTGCGTGCCGGCCCCCACCACACCCGCGTGCCCCCCTGGAGCACCTGGGGGACCCCTCGGCGCCAACCCGGCCCGCAGCACCGCTCGTCCTACCCCGACCATGCTGCCTCCGGGCGAGGCAGGCCCAGGCGATCCCTCCTGGGGCCGAGCCTGGAGGCTAGCGACGCAGGACACTCAGGTGATGGCCCTAGCGTGACAAATCCAGAGGCCTACGTACCCCCATGATGGACCTGCAGTACGCGTCAAGAGAAGGCCCCGGCCGATTCCCCTCACCAGGCTGGGTGTTAGGGGCACACGAAGCCGAGGCTCTCCATGAGCCGCCCCGGAGCTTCACCGACACCTTCAACGACAACAGCCACTGGGTACAGCCGATGTCTCAAGAGCATGATTACGCTAACCATGGACCGTAGGTAAACCAAGCCACAACAGCCACTAGAGACCCCAGGGCGATGCCCCGCCGCAAGTGGGCGAAGCGCACTAGGGGCTGCACGGGGGGAGCTTGGAGCCAGGGCCTCCCTCATGCCGCATGGAGCAAGGCGCTACGCGGAGGTAGGTCCTCTATCGGGGAAGGCGCCGGCGAGCCCTTTCCCCCGACGGAGGGCTCGCGGTCGCCGAGGGCACCGCCAGCGTCCCCCTTGCCCCTTGGTCTCGTCTTGGTTTCCGGACGCCCAATGGTGGTCGGGGGAGGCGTAGGGCGGGGCCCTCATCAGGCGCCATGAAGCAAGGCCCTGTGCCTGTGAAGGTCTCCGCTCGTGACACTCTCACATAATAATGAGTGGGGCTGTACACGCCCCGGAGTCTCCTGAGCGCCGCCCTCGGGCCTCACGGGGGCTCCCACCCACGTCCAAGTGGAAGCACCATGCTCCGCGCTGGCCGTCGACACTGTCCCCCAATGACTATGCCCACGCCTAGTGGAAGCACTTAGCTCCGCGCTGGTGAGAAGACCAGAAGACGAGCTAGGCACCGGACGCAGCTGTTCTCTTTTGCCCTCTTTCTGTAACCCAGTTCGCCATCTTTTTGGAATGAATTTGGAGTTTCCTGTGCTTATCAAAAGAAAAACAGGGGGAATTTTTCTTGACTCGTGGCGATTTCTTGCTTTCTCGCTTCATGTTTAAAAGTGAGGATCACGCCTGCTACCCCCCTGCGAGCGCCCCGCGAGCGGGGGCTAGGTGTGGTATGCGCGCGTCGAGCATGTTCGGGCCAGCCCCCAAGGCCCCCCCGGGGGTCAGGAGTACGGTCACCATATGCATACCTTGCCGTAATCTGGCAATCAGCTCCCCACGAGGCACTCTGGGCGGGTCAGCAGGCTCCTCGGGAGGCTTAGAACCTTGCAAGCCCCCAGAGGGTTTGTCTCAAGAGGACAACGCCACTGCGACATCAGGACCCGCTCAAGACCTGCGGAACCAAAGATAAGTTGCAACAACTACCCCGCTCGGGAGCTCACAGGCTTGCGATGGCACGTTCTGAATCCTACTTCAAAGGCATATCATCATTTCATACATTATAAGGGCCCCCCTTCAAAAAATGCTCTCACGGCCCACAAGGCCGTGTCCGAAGGTTTTTTGCGTACAGGTCAAAGCAAAGGGAAATGCGGGCCTAGCTGGATGCACCGCCTCTAGCACAGTCTTCGTCGTCTCCATCTGCGCCGCCTGCGCTGTCATGGGCGCCACCTTCATTGTCGCAATCCGCACCGTCCTCTTTAGCCGCGAGTCATCCTCGGGAGCGAACTCTGTGACCAGGGCGTCCACGTGGTCGTCCACCCAGCCCGCTAGGTTGTCCTAGATGACCTCGAGCACGGGGGCTATTGCGGCATCAAAGTCAAAATGGGGATCAAGGTTGAGGATATGGCTGAAGACGCGCGAGAACGCGCGCCCGAGAAGGCCCCGGCTTCTCTCTTCAACAAGCTCGCGGGCCCTCGTGGCCCGACCCTCCAGGCGGGTCACGATTTTGGTGAAGAAGCGGTGGTGGCTGGCGTAGTCATCCTCGTGCGGGTGAGGGGCGCTCTCCTCGCAGATGGCGCCCAACGCTCGGTTGGCCCTGACACTGAGGGCCTGGAGCATTGAGGCATGCTCGCACTGCATCGTCCAGCGGCGGTTCGCTTCATCCGCGGTCTTCTCCGCGAGGGACATGACGTCCTCGATTTGCTGCTGAAGAGAAGACAGGTCGGCATGAGCGGAGGCCAAGTCAATATTGGAGGAGGCCTGAGCTCCCTTGGCGGCCCTCTCGCGCTGCTCCGCAGCGTCCAGCTTCGTCTTGAGGGCGGTGGTCCTGCCCTTAAGCTTGGCCTCCAGGAACTCCGACTTTAGGCGGTACTCGTCAACAAGAGCCGCGCAAGCCTTCGTCACCCTCTGGTCGACCTCCTGCTAGACCCTGGCCTCCCGGGCGGCGACGGCGTCCTCAGCCGTGGCTACCTGGCGCTCCCTCACCTCCAGCCGCTCAAGCTCTAGGCTGCGCTCCAAGGCCTCCAGCGCCAGCATCTCCTCGCGTTTCTGGATCTCTTCCTCATCGCAGGTGCCTCGCTTAGCAATGCAGCCAGGGCGGCCCTGCGCGCTTTGATCTGCTGCTCAAGGGCAGCGTTCGAAGCTTGGAGTTCCCGCTCTCACCCCTCGGCTACCTCACGACGGCAGTCAGCGGCCCTGGCCTCCTCCAGGGCATGGGCGTAAGCCTCACGAGAAGTCGCAAGGGACACCGTAGCACTTGCGCTGGCGCGCTCATGCTGAAGATGCCCGAGGTTGATGGCGACCTTCAACTGGCGCCACTCGTGCACCAAGCGAAGGTCCTCCGTCTCAAGGCGGGTGTCGACGTTGGCAAGCTCTTCTCCAAGCTGACTCAGCACACCCATCGCCTCCCGGAAAAGCTCATGATGGATGGTGCCGCGCCCGCGCGCGAGCTCCAGCGTGCGGCCAAGCCCGTCCTTCGCGCCGGGGGTTGTCGGAGGGGCCTGGAGTGGCTCGCCTGCTCTTGACAGGGGACTGGAGGCCGGTGCCTTTTCGGCCGCTCTCCAGGCCTCGGTGAAGGTGTTGGGCGACACGGTCTCGCTACTTGAAGACGAAGTCGATGCCGGGGGTGACCAACTACCAGTGATGACCAATGGAGGAGCCCTTGGCCTGCGCCCCAGGCCGGATCGCGAAGGAGGGACGCTGGAAGCTTGGGATCATGGCCCCCCAGCAGCGCATCCGCCACTCGGACTGGCCCCGTGCCTCGCGCGGGAGTCGAGTGCGGGGGGCTCAGAATCAGGAGTGGGACAAGGACTTTCGGAGGATGTTTCCCGTGAGGAGCCATGGTCAGGAAAAGACGCGGCACACGGGAAGTCACTAAGATAAGCTACTTACTCGTCTATGGCTATGTACTTCCTCTGCTTTAGTGGCCAGTAGGCGTCACCACTGCAGCTCGGAGGCCCTTTCCTCTTGCAGAGTGCTTCAAGATTCAGGCGAAGCTGGCCAAGCTTCGGGACATGGTACTCAGCAGCTGTGGCACTCGGCGGGGCTTCTTGGGCGACAGCCTCAGGAGCACCAGGCGGCACCTTCCCACCAGCCACCACCTCAAGGCCACTCGCTCGAGCTTCCATGACAATCGCCTCAGGAGCGCAGGGCCGCGCCAGCCTCCCAGCGGCCACTTCAGGAGCCCTTGCCAAAACCTCAGGAGCGTCTGCCTTGGGAGCACCTGGCGACACCCGCTCCCAGCCGTCGTCCAGGTGGCACCCAGTGGCGCTTGCCCCCCCCGCATCCACATCCGGAGGACGCACCACAGGGTCGACGAGTGATACGTCTCCAACGTATCTATAATTTTTGATTGTTCCATGCTATTATATTATCTGTTTTGGATGTTTATGGGCTTTATTAAACACTTTTATACTTTTGGGACTAACCTATTAACCCAGAGCCCAGTGCCAGTTCCTGTTTTTCCCCTTGTTTCAGTGTTTCGAAGAAAAGGAATATCAAACGGAGTCGAAACGGAATGAAACCTTCTGGAGAAGTTATTTTTGGAAAGCAAGCAATCCGGGGGACTTGGAGTGCACGTCAGGAAAGCAACGAGGGAGGCACGAGGCAGGGGGCGCCCACCCCCCTGGGCGCGCCCTCCACCCTCGTGGGCCCCTCGTGGCTCCCTGGCGTATTTCTTCCACCTATATATATATATCCATATACCCTAAAACGATCGGGGAACAGAATAGATCGGGAGTTCCGCCGCCGCAAGCCTCTGTAGCCACCAAAAACCAATCGGGACCCTGTTCCGGCACCCTGACGGAGGGGGGATCCCTCACCGGTGGCCATGTTCATCATCCCGGCGCTCTCGATGATGAGGAGGGAGTAGTTCACCCTCGGGGCTGAGGGTATGTACCAGTAGCTATGTGTTTCATCTCTCTCTCTCTCTCTCTCGTGTTCTTGATTTGGCACGATCTTGATGTATCGCGAGCTTTGCTATTATAGTTGGATCTTATGATGTTTCTCCCCCTCTACTCTCTTGTAATGGATTGAGTTTTCCCTTTGAAGTTATCTTATCGGAATGAGTCTTTAATGATTTGAGAACACTTGATGTATGTCTTGCCGTGCGTATCTGTGGTGACAATGGGATATCACGTGATTCACTTGATGTATGTTTTAGTGATCAACTTGCGGGTTCCGCCCATGAACCTATGCATAGGGGTTGGCACACGTTTTCGTCTTGATTCTCCGGTAGAAACTTTGGGGCACTCTTTGAGGTTCTATGTGTTGGTTGAATAGATGAATCTGAGATTGTGTGATGCATATCGTATAATCATACCCACGGATACTTGAGGTGACATTGCAGTATCTAGGTGACATTAGGGTTTTGGTTGATGTGTGTCTTAAGGTGTTATTTTACTACGAACTCTAGGGCTGTTTGTGACACTTATAGGAATAGCCCAATGGATTGATCAGAAAGAATAACTTTGAGGTGGTTTCGTACCCTACCATAATCTCTTCGTTTGTTCTCCGCTATTAGTGACTTTGGAGTGACTCTTTGTTGCATGTTGAGGGATAGTTATATGATCCAATTATGTTATTATTGTTGAGAAAACTTGCACTAGTGAAAGTATGAACCCTAGGCCTTGTTTCCTAGCATTGCAATACCGTTTACGCTCACTTTTACCACTTGCTACCTTGCTGTTTTTATAAATTCAGATTACAAAAACCTATATCTATCATCCATATTGCACTTGTATCACCATCTCTTCGCCGAACTAGTGCACCTATACAATTTACCATTGTATTGGGTGTGTTGGGGACACAAGAGACTCTTTGTTATTTGGTTGCAGGGTTGTTTGAGAGAGACCATCTTCATCCTACGCCTCCCACAGATTGATAAACCTTAGGTCATCCACTTGAGGGAAATTTGCTACTGTCCTACAAACCTCTGCACTTGGAGGCCCAACAACGTCTACAAGAAGAAGGTTGCGTAGTAGACATCAACGAGCAAGGGAGCCACGAGGATGGGATTGTCCAGAGGCCCTTCAAGGCCTACTGGGCGCAACCCCCACTCATCAAAAATGGGCATCTGCCTCACGAACTCCTCCTTGTCCGAGCATTGGTACAGGAGGCAGCCCTCCTCCGGAAGCGCGGCTGGCGATGGGTCGCCCGTTAGAAGCTCGAGCATCGTGCACAGTGTCTTGGAAGGAAGCGCAGGCACCTGGAGCCTCATGGGATCCTTGCTGTCGGTGAAGGCCCACATTGGGCGAGAATGGCGCTGGAGCGGACCAATGCGCCACCGGATGAACTCCTTCACCACCATCGGCGCCGTCACCCCGACCTTCTTCAACCTGGTCAGCCGGGACTAGACATGGGTGAGCCGATGGTCGACAAGTTTCATGTGCCCCCAGCCGGAGCTGGGTACCACTGGAACTCGCGGAAGCAAGAACAAGGGGTTGAGCACGCCGGCATCCACATACACCCACCACTTTCGGAACCCCCTCACATCTGGCGAGAGCTCGAAGTCGATGCCCGAGCCAGCCGTCACCGCTACGGCCTGGAAGGCCACGCACCCCGAGCGCTGGCGGGCGTCGACCAGATGTAGCGAGAAGAAATGGCGAAACAGGGCTATGGAAGGGGCGATTGAAAGTGCAACTGATCCCTGGGTGGTTTTGGTAATTCTTAACAACATATAGCTCACTGAACTAATACTCTTTCAAGATGATCATTTCAGAAAGTTCAATGATTGGCATGGCATGGACTAGAGATGTGGACCCCTCAAAATGCTAAGGACATATATTAGCAAAAGCTCAAGACTCTACATTTTCATTTTAGTGATTCAAGATATCATTGAGTCCATAGGAAAAGCCAATACTATTAAAAGGGGATGAGGTGTTGCTTAATGGCTTGCTTGCTCAAAATGCTTAGTGCTATGCTCTAAAAGCCCTCAACCACTTCCTCAATTCCACATATGTCCTAAACCTAAAGTCAAACTCGGCCCCACCGATTTGATCTATCCGGCGCCACCGAGTTCATTTGACATAGCCATAGCCACAAACCCTAATCAGTTCAGTCTCACCGATAGGGATCTCGGTCTCACCGAGATGGGATTACAAACTCTCTGTTTCCCTTCATAATGTTTCAGTCTAACCGCAATGAGCGATCGGTCCCACCGAGTTCGCAATGCTAACTCTTTGTTTCCTTTTCGTAACGTTTTGGTCTCACCGAAATGAGCGATCGGTCCCACCGAGTTTGCCTGACCAACTCTCTGTTTGACTATTACTGAAATCGGTCTCACCGAGTTCATGTGATCGGTCTCACCGAGATCAAGTTATGTCCTAACCCTAGCACATCGGTCCCACCGAGTTGATCATGTCAGTCCCACCGAAAAACCTAGCGTTCACATTTTGAACTGAATCGGTCTGACCGAGTTTAATTATTTGGTCCCACCGAGTTTGGTAAATTGTGTGTAACGGTTAGATTTTGTGTGGAGGCTATATATACCCCTCCACCCCTCCTCCATTCATGGAGAGAGCCATCAGAACGTGCCTACACTTCCAGCATATTCATTTTCTGAGAGAGAACCACCTACTCATGTGTTGAGACCAAGACATTCCAATCCAACCACAAGAATCTTGATCTCTAGCCTTCCCCAAGTTGCTTTCCACTCAAATCATCTTTCCACCATATCCAAATCTATGAGAGAGAGTTGGGTGTTGGGGAGACTATCATTTGAAGCACAAGATCAAGGAGTTAATCATCAACACACCATCTATTACCTTTTGGAGAGTGGTTTTTCCTAGATTGGTTAGGTGTCACTTGGGAGCCTCCGTCAAGATTGTGGAGTTGAACCAAGGAGTTTGTACGGGCAAGGTGATCGCCTACTTCGTGAAGATCTACCCTAGTGAGGCAAGCCCTTCGTGGGCGATGGGCATGGTGGGATGGACAAGGTTGCTTCTTCGTGGGTGGAGCCCTCCGTGGACTCGCGCAGCCGTTACCCTTCGTGGGTTGAAGTCTCCATCAACGTGGATGTACGATAGCACCACCTATCGGAACCATGCAAAAAATCTCCGCGTCTACATTGAGTTTGCTCCCTCCAAACTCCTCCCCTTTACCTTCATATGCAATGATTTACATTCCGCTGCTATACTCTTAGAATTGCATGTGTAGGTTGATTGCTTGACTTGTGCTAAGTTGCTAAAATCTGCCAAGACTTAAAATTCTGAAAGACTAGATTTTTATTTGGTCAAGTAGTCTAATCACCCTCCTCTAGACATACTTTCGATCCTACAAGTGGTATGAGAGCTTTGGTCTCCATTTGCCTTGATTTCCATAGCTTTGGTGATCATAGCCTTGGTTTCACAACCTAGGAGAGTATGGCGTCTAGCGAGGGAAATTACCACCGTAGAGGTCCTTACTTTGATGGTACTAATTTTGCTAGTTGGAAGCATAAGATGAAAATGCATATTCTTGGACATAACCCCACCGTTTGGGCCATTATGTGTATTGGCTTGCAAGGTGAATTCTTTGATGGGAGAGAATCGAATCGTGAAGCGACCGTGGAAGAATTGAAGATGTTGCAATACAATGCTCAAGCTTGCGATATCCTCTTCAACGGATTATGCCCCGAAGAATTCAACAAAATCAGCCGTCTTGAGAATGCAAAGGAAATTTGGGATACTTTGATTGATATGCACGAAGGTACCGACTCCGTCAAGGAATCCAAATTGGATGTGCTTCAAAGTCAGCTTGACAAGTTCAAAATGAAGGATGGTGAAGGTGTCGTTGAAATGTACTCTAGGCTTGCTCTCATCACAAATGAGATTGCCGGCTTAGGAAGTGAAGAGATGACCGACAGATTCATCATCAAGAAGATCCTAAGAGCCTTGGATGGAAAATATGATACCGTGTGCACTTTGATCCAAATGATGCCCAATTACAAAGATCTCAAGCCAACCAAAGTCATTGGAAGAATTGTTGCTCATGAAATGTCACTCAAGGATAAAGAAGAGCTTCACAACAAGTCTAGTGGTGCTTACAAAGCCTCATGTGATGCTCCTACATCTTCCAGTGAGAAACAAGCCTTCAATGAAGAATTGAGCCTAATGGTGAAGAACTTCAACAAGTTCTACAAGAGTAGAAGTAAAGAAAGAAGTTCCAAGTCAAGGTCCTACAATGACAAAAGATCTTCTAGTCGTGAGCGTAATTGCTACAATTGTGGAAAACGCAGACACTACTCCAATGAGTGTACGGCTCCCTACAAAAGAAGAGAAGACTCGCCTAAAAGGAGAAGCAAAAGATAAGAATCACCTCCAAGGGAGAGAAGGAGTAGAGATGATCGTTATGAATGGAGAACCTCTCGCAGAAGCAAGGATTCGGAAAGGAAGGACAAGTCATCAAGGAGCTATACAAAACGAAGACATCAAGCTCAGGTTAGTGAATGGGTATCCGGCTCCGACTCCGACTCCGACCACCACTCCGAGAGAAGTTATCACTCCAACTCTGAATATACTCAAGATGAAGGTGTTGCCGGTTTAGCACTTGTGTCAACCAACTCCTATGAGATTTTCGATTCAACAAATGAAGGAATTGGAAGATGCTTCATGGCTAAAGGCCCAAAGGTATGACACCCCGAATATGTTGATTTTAATAGTGATGAGATGATTTGCTAGGTGATGACGATTTACTTGTTGACAACTCTAGTGATGAAGACTATGATGAACTTGCTATTAATCATGCTAATCAAGATAAAATGAATGACGATGATAAGGAGATTGAGCATCTAACTAAAGAACTAAACACTCTTAAGTTAGCTCATGAAACTACCTTAGAAGATCATCGAGAGCTTTTAAAGACTCATGAGAAGCTACGCTTTGAAAATCTCAACCTAGAGCAAGAGCATGGGTTCTTAAAAGCAATCAATGATGATCTTCGTAAAAAAATTCCTTCTTACATTGCCAAGCGTTTACTCTTGTCCACTTACATGCCACAAGTAAAATCTAGCAACAAGAATAAGAAAGATTCTTCATCTACTAATAACAATAATCATGCTAAATCCAATATTGTTGCTTGTAGTAGTTCTCTTGATTCCACTATGATTCTCTTAGCCAAGTTACACTTGAGCAAGAAAATAGCTTATTGAAGGGAATTATAGAGAAAGGTGTTTACAAGAGCCTTGCCGGAAGTAAGCAATTTGAGGAAATTGTACGCAAGCAAGGAAGGCACCGGAAGACTCAAGGTGTTGGTTTTGAATGAAAGTTCAATGCCAATGGAGTTGAGTGGGAAGAAGATCAATACCCCAAGACAAAGTTTGTTCCTCAACAAGAGAAGTATGATCCTACTTCCTTCAAGGGGACACAAGGTCAAGATGATCTTCCACCGCAAGACCACAAGCAAAAAGGCAAGGACAAGCTTCAAGAGGAGATAAATGCATTTGAAGAAGCTCCTAAGGCCTTGGTCAAGTGGGTTCCCAAGACTACATCAAGTTCTACTTCATCAAGTACGATAACAACTCCAAGGATTCCCATCAAGTTGATGTGGATCCCGAAGAAGAAGAACTAGAGAGTTCTCGAGGGTGACTCCGCCAACATACTTCACTCATATTTATTTTGGCAATGACAAGTGAAATCAACTTCCACATCTTGCACTAGTTCAAGGAGTCACAAACCCTCTTGTTGGTAAGACGAGGGACAAGGTAACCTAATGCTTTCATGGACATCATCTTGTGTGTACTTCACTCTATGTCTATGGATATCCTTATTTGTTCCTTGTGGGACTAACCCATGTAGGTATTGAATGTGCAACTCACTCCAATGGATTGCTCCAAATGATCTACATCAACATTGAGCATCCACATCTTCAACATCTACATGAAGTCATCATTGATAAAACCCAAGGTTCGTTCATCCCTCTTAGGGGGGATATCACATCTAGGGGGAGCTTTACTCTAAGAACTGAGCTAAATCAACTCTAGTGCTGTAAACACAACAATGCTTTATGTAAAAGTGGTAACCCCACTTTTGCTTAAACGATGAGTATGACCTACGATCAAATGTTCTCATTTGACTCCTCAGTCAATATACTCATATATAGATGACCTAGTCATCGCCAATTGCTTGATAGATGCTAGAGTGTTTGTGCATGCTTTGCCACATATTTCATTAGGGACATCCATTTGTTGCTTTGATTGTTTGGCTCTTTTTTCTTTTGCCAAATGGATGAACAAGAATGCCTAAGAACTTCCTCTAGCTATCTATGCTTTTCGCATCTCAAACTCTATTCATGCTACATCACAAAGTTTGATCAAGTCAGATTCGAACCCTCTGGGTGAGGAGCACTCGGAGCCACTGATTCGTCATAGACTTAAACTACAAAACCTCTCTGTGTATTTTGGTCTGACCGATTAATTACTTTCGGTCATACCGAGTTCATTGAGTAGATCTAGGTTTTCAATCTCGGTGCCACCGATTTGAACAATTCGGCCACACCGAGTTGCAGTAACCGCTTGCAATTCTGCATCTCGGTGCCACCGAGTCGTTCCACTCGGTCACACTGACAGGGTCAGGATATATATACCCATGGGTCAAATTTTGGAAATTCCTCCGAAACCCTTCGCCCGCACGTATCCTGCTTTGCTGACTCGAGTCTCCGGATCGTCTCCTCATTGCCACCGACCTCCTGCCGCTGGTCTCCGCCGCCGTCAACAGGAATCTTCGCCGCCGTTGTCGCCGTAGGAGTTCACCGCCGAGTTAGGGTATGAACTCGACCCCTATGTGCAATCTTTACCTCTGATTCCTGCAGTTAGGTCAATGCCATGATTCTTACCATGTATGAGATTACTCTATCCAGCAAAAACTTCCTTTAGACTTGTTTTGGTTCGAAAATTTAGGGTTAGGTTTCCGCCGAACTCATCTCGGACCGACCGAGTTGTAGAAACCGGTCCCACCGATTTGGCCTAGGCCATTGCACTTGTAATTTTCGGTCTGACCGAAACTTACGAATCGATGTGACCGAGTTCAACTCTCAGTGAAACCCTAGCAATCTCAGAGTCACTAAAATGTGTCTCGGTCTGACCGATTCCACTAGTTTAGACTCCAATGTTGCTTCGGTGTCACCGAGTTTAACAAATCGATAGCTCCGAAATGCTTTCTGTAGAAAACTAAAACTAAGTTTTTGACTCAATTGTTTTGCAAAATCTCTGCACTTTGTGATGCTCATCCACTCTATCTCAACTACATCTATTCACAGGGTCAGCTTTCAGTTTGCAGTGTCAGCTATGTCAAATCAAAGTGACAACCAGAATAAGTCTGAGGAGCAAGTTAACTTGAGTGAGGGCACTAGTCCCTCTGGTAGCTACGATGAGGGTAGCAGAAGCACCCCAAGCAACTTGCCCAAGGCAGCAACAAGGACAAGGAAGAAGAGAAACTTAGATTCTGAGGATGAAGATTATGTTGCTGTTGAGGAGGAGGTCAGCTCAAAATTTGGCACTGTAGCTTCAACCAAGCTTGCTTTGCATAAGAAATCTCCTTCCAAGAGAGTTCCCATGTCTAAAGTCAGAGCCTCAACACAGGAAACCATTGAGTTCACACTTGAACCAAAGGAGGCTGGAGAGGGCAAGAATAGAAAAGAAAGGGTCAAGTAGACCATGGCCAGAGTAATTGGCAGATCCTCTATGATGAGAGACCCTGCTGAGGATGAAGAGGATGAAGAAGAGGATGTTGCACCAGCACCCAAAGCTCAGAAGTTGATGGGGGATGCCATCAAGTCTGGGGCTGCTCCATCAAATCGCAAGACTGCGCCCAAAACTACTGCTCAAGCCTCTAAGACTGCACCAAAGAGAAGCACCAGAAACATACATGCTGCAGAAAAGAACAAGGCCCCAGTGCCTGAAATGGAAGAAGAAGAGGAAGCCCAAGTGCTCAGAAAATTGAAGCCCAAGATCCCAGATCATGATGATACACATCCAGTGGCTGAAAACATGAAGATAAGGAAGGATGCAGGTCTCAGATTGTGGAGACAGTCAGATCCCTATGCCACAAGAATAAGAACTGCTGTAGACTACAGGTTCCACACTAAGAAACAACATGACTTCTATGAGACTGTGCTCCTGGATAAGAAGCCGATAGTCAGTGACATGAGATGGGTTGATTGGTCATATATTGATGACAATGAAGATCACTTTCCTAGAGTTCATGAGAGCTTCAGAATGAATGGAGTTGATGCTTTTGTGGGTCAAAAATTGACCAAGTGGAATAATGAGCTTATCATGCAGTTTTATTCAACAGCTCACTTCTACCCAGATGGAAGAATTGCCTGGATGACTGAGGGTACTAGGTACCAGTCTACTATTGCTGAGTGGGCCAAGCTTATCAATGCCCTTGAAGAGCATGATGATGATACTGATGTGTATGCCAAGCCAAGGAAAGGGCACAACTCTATGGCACATATGTACAAGGAGATTCCTGATGCAACCTTGGAACATTACAAGTTTGGCTCTGTCTATTATCTTCTGTCAGGACTTCCCACAATCAATACCATACTCAGGCACACATTGTTGCCCAAGTCTGCAGATGACAGGATGATAAGAGGGCATTCCATCAATTTGCTGCATATGTTTGATGTGCCAGAAAAGTTCAAAGTGATGACACTGATTGTAGAGACAATCAAGAGGACTGCTGCTGATCAGAAGAGATCATGTGGGTATGATCCACACATTCAGATGCTCATCAACTCCAAGATGAGAAAAGGTATATATCTGTTGGACAAAGAGCACGTTCCCTTGAGGCCTGATTTTGAGGACAACACAGTTGTCATGGATGCTACAGATCCTACTTCAGTAGAGGCTCAGGAGAAGAGAGCAAAAGCAAAAGCAGAGAAGGCAGCCAAGATGCCAAGTGTTGAAGAGGCATCTCAAGTTTTTCTCAAGTCAAAACAAGATCAACTTAGCTATCTTATTCAAGCTACTTTGAGGATTGAGAGAGGATTGGCCACCCTGACTCAGAATCAAGAGAGTCTTGAGAGAATTTTTGAGACAAAACTTCATGACTTGGATGTCAAGGTGACAAAGATTCAGACTTCTGTAGAGAAGATCCAAGAAGAGCTTGAGGATAGGAGTGACAAGACCACCACTGATGCTTATCAAAGGGTGCCCAGAAGACAGAGGTCTGCAGCAGTGCCAGTGACAGACACTAGAGCTACAACTTCAGCTCCTGCAGCCACAGCTTCAGTTGCCCTTCCAGTTGCCACTCCACCAGCTCCTACAACCTCTTCAGATGCATTTGTTGCAGGACTCCTCTCCATGCCACCTTCACACTCAGAAGCTCCCGAAGATCAAGCTTAGAGAGCCGCATAGCACTATGCATTTTCGAGCTTTTTGCTAACTTGTTGCCAAAGGGGGAGAAAGTGTATATATCATAGGCTTCGAGAGAGAGAGAGAGAGCTTTGCTTCTTTTTGCCTCTTTTGCTACTTATTTGCTACTTATTTGTTTGCTTGCTTGGATGATACTCTATGGTTGTGTGTGTGAGATACTTGTATGGTCATGTGCTTGATCATATCATACTTTAATGTTTGTGCTTGGATGATAATATTCTCTATCTCTCATGTATGATCATTCACTTTGTTTTGGTGATGAGTGTATATTTCATATTCTATCATTTTGGGCACTCCACCAAGATGTATGTGACATGGAAGAGTAACCCATGATCCTAATTGATTGTGCATTTGCATTCAAAAGCAAATTTTAAATAATGCACAAATTTAGGGGGAGCTCTTGCTTATCACATACTTCTCAAAGCGATGATGTATTTCTTTCTTATTATCATTTGCCGAAGCTTTGATCTATATGTTGTCATCAATTACTAAAAAGGGGGAGATTGAAAGTGCAACTAATCCCTGGGCGGTTTTGGTAATTCTTAACAACATATAGCTCATTGAACTAATACTCTTTCAAGATGATCATTTCAGGAAGTTCAATGATTGGCATGGCATGGACTAGAGATGTGGACCCCTCAAAATGCTAAGGACATATATTGGCAAAAGCTCAAGACTCTACATTTTCATTTTAGTGATCCAAGATCACATTGAGTCCATAAGAAAAGCCAATACTATTAAAACGGGATGAGGTGTTGCTTAATGGCTTGCTTGCTCAAAATGCTTAGTGATATGCTCCAAAAGCCCTCAACCACTTTCTCAATTCCACATATGTCCTAAACCTAAAGTCAAACTCGGCCCCACCGATTTGATCTATCCGGCGCCACCGAGTTCATTTGACATAGCCATAGCCAGAAACCCTAATCAGTTTGGTCTCACCGATAGGGATCTCGGTCTCACCGAGATGGGATTGCAAACTCTCTGTTTCCCTTCGTAACGTTTCGGTCTAACCGAAATGAGCCATCAGTCCCACCGAGTTTGCAATGCAAACTCTCTGTTTCCTTTTCGTAACGTTTCGGTCTCACCAAAATGAGCAATCGATCCCACCGAGTTTGCCTGACCAACTCTCTATTTGCCTATTACTAAAATCGGTCTCACCGAGTTCATATGATCGTTCTCACCGAGATCAAGTTATGCCCTAACCCTATCACATTGGTCCCACCGAAAAACCTAACGTTCACAATTTGAACTGAATCGGTCTGATTGAGTTTAACTATTCGGTCCCACCGAGTTTGGTAAATTGTGTGTAACGGTTAGATTTTGTGTGGAGGCTAAATATACCCCTCCACCCATCCTCTATTCGTGGAAAGAGCCATCAGAACGTGCCTACACTTCCAGCATTCATTTTCGGAGAGAGAACCACCTACTCATGTGTCGAGACCAAGACATTCCAATCCAACCACAAGAATCTTGATCTCTAGCCTTCCCCAAGTTGCTTTTCACTCAAATCATCTTTGCACCATATCCAAATCTGTGAGAGAGAGTTGAGTGTTGGGGAGACTATCATTTGAAACACAAGAGCAAGGAGTTCATCATCAACACACCATCTATTACCTTTTGGAGAGTGGTGTCTCCTAGATTGGTTAGGTGTCACTTGGGAGCCTCCGTCAAGATTGTGGAGTTGAACCAAGGAGTTTGTACGGGCAAGGAGATCGCCTACTTCGTGAAGATCTACCCTAGTGAGGCAAGTCCTTCGTGGCCGATGGCCATGGTGGGACAGACAAGGTTGCTTCTTCGTGGACCCTTCGTGGGTGGAGCCCTCCGTGGACTCGTGCAGCCATTACCCTTCGTGGGTTGAAGTCTCCATCAATGTGGATGTACGATAGCACCACCTATCGGAACCACGCCAAAAATCTCCACGTCTACATTGCATTTGCTCCCTCCAAACTCCTCCCCTTTACCTTCATATGCAATGATTTACATTCCGCTGCTATACTCTTAGAATTGCATGTGTAGGTTGATTGCTTGACATGTGCTAAGTTGCTAAAATCTGCCAAGACTTAAAATTGGGAAAAGGCTAGATTTTTATTTGGTCAAGCAGTCTAATCACCCCCCTCTAGACATACTTTTGATCCTACAGCGATGCCAACCATGGCCTCACAAAGGAAGGCGGAGACGGCGAGTAGGATGATGGATTGGGGGTCCAGATGCAACGCCTGGATTTGGTAATGCGAGAGTATAGCATTGAAGAAATCGAAGAAAGGGGGATCAGGCCAGCCAAGAGGGCGTGAAGATGGATGGGGATCTCAGTGGCTTCCATGTCGGTCATGGCCCGAGAAGCAAGCCAAGCCGTCGTCGCCTTACACTCATTGGAATCGGCGGCAAGGGCCGGACGGACCTTGGCCAACCCATCTTGATTGACCACCGTCGGCCGCTCTAGAGAGCAGGCTCAAAGACCGGATGGGATTCGGCCAGAGCGCAGTTTTTCCCCTTCTTCTTCAACCGCGGGGCCATGGCGACGAGGAAGGGTGGCGGCACCGGCGCCGAATCTGGAAGAGGGGCTGCGAAGTTTGAGGGAACAGGACAAGCCAAGGGCAAGCATGGCAAGCAATGAAGGTAGAGTTGCACTATCAACGGGCCGCCGCCAAGCCTGGCGGATATCAAGGCTGCGTGGGGAAGCGGGGGCGCCCACATCCCATCAATCACCACGCGTCGCCCAAGGCCGCAGGCGGTTAGGGCCCGTGGCGCTCCGCACGTGGCTTCGCCTCGAAGCCAAGTCCGAGCGCGCCTTGGGCCCGGTGGCTACTGTCGGCGTCCTGGGAACGGGGGTACCCAGACTTGCCTGCCTGTGGCCCATGGCGTGGCTCCATCGACGGCCTGGTACGGCCCAGCTTCGACATCGATAACTCAAGACCCTCGCGAGGGGCCTAGCCTCGCGAGGCAGACGACATCAAGACCTCCATGAGGAGCAGCCTCCTCAGGCTGGCTCCTGAGGGGCGGACATCTCTATGGAAGTCTCACCTCGTGAGGCTCAGATGACGTGAGCCATGACGACCAAGGCCAGGCGGGCGCCAGCGGGCGCAGTGTACCAGTTTCTGTTGGGGATCGTAGCAGAATTTTAAAATTTCCTACGCATCACCAAGATCCATCTATGGAGTATACTAGCAACGAGGGGAAAGGAGTGCATCTACATACCCTTGTAGATCGCGAGCGGAAGCGGTCTAATGAACGGGGTTGATGGAGTCGTACTCGCCGTGATCCAAATCACCGATGACCGAGTGCCGAACGGACGGCACCTCCGCGTTCAACACACGTACGGAGCAGCGACGTCTCCTCCTTCTTGATCCAGCAAGGGGGAAGGAGAGGTTGATGGAGATCCAGCAGCACGATGGCGTGGTGGTGGATGTAGCGGGATCCCGGTAGGGCTTCGCCAAGCACTAGCGGGAGGGAGAGGTGTTGCAGGGGGAGAGGGAGGCCCCAGGGGCTGTGGTGCTGCTGCCCTCCCTCCTCCCCACTATTTATAGGACCCCTGGGGGGGCGCCGGCCCTGGGAGATGGGATCTCCAAGGGGGGGCGGCGGCCAAGGGGGAAGGGGGGTGGCTTCCCCCCATGTCAAGTGGGCGCCCCCCACCCCCAGGGTTTCCAACCCTAGGCGCAGGGGGAGGCCCAAGGGGGGGCGCCCCAGCCCACTAAGGGCTGGTTCCCTTCCCCTTTCAGCCCATGGGGCCCTCCGGGATAGGTGGCCCCACCCGGTGGACCCCCGGGACCCTTCCGGTGGTCCCGGTACAATACCGATAACCCCCGAAACTTTCCCGGTGGCCGAAACTGGACTTCCTATATATAATTCTTCACCTCCGGACCATTCCGGAACTCCTCGTGACGTCCGGGATCTCATCCGGGACTCCGAACAACTTTCGGGTTTCCGCATACTCATATCTCTACAACCCTAGCGTCACCGAACCTTAAGTGTGTAGACCCTACGGGTTCGGGAGACATGCAGACATGACCAAGACGCCTCTTCGGTCAATAACCAACAGCGGGATCTGGATACCCATGTTGGCTCCCACATGTTCCACGATGATCTCATCGGATGAACCACGATGTCGAGGATTCAATCAATCCCGTATACAATTCCCTTTGTCAATCGGTATGTTACTTGCCCGAGATTCGATCGTCGGTATCCCAATACCTTGTTCAATCTCGTTACCGGCGAGTCTCTTTACTCGTACCGTAATGCATGATCCCGTGACTAACTCCTTAGTCACATTGAGCTCATTATGATGATGCATTACCGAGTGGGCCCAGAGATACCTCTCCGTCATACGGAGTGACAAATCCCAGTCTCGATCCGTGCCAACCGAACAGACACTTTCGGAGATACCCGCAGTGTACCTTTATAGTCACCCAGTTACGTTGTGACGTTTGGCACACCCAAAGCACTCCTACGGTATCCGGGAGTTGCACGATCTCATGGTCTAAGGAAAAGACACTTGACATTGCAAAGCTCTAGCAAACGAACTACACGATCTTTGAGCTATGCTTAGGATTGGGTCTTGTCCATCACATCATTCTCCTAATGATGTGATCCCGTTATCAATGACATCCCATGTCCATAGCCAGGAAACCATGACTATCTGTTGATCAACGAGCTAGTCAACTAGAGGCTTACTAGGGACACGTTGTGGTCTATGTATTCACACATGTATTACGATTTCCGGATAACACAATTATAGCATGAACAATAGACAATTATCATGAACAAAGAAATATAATAATAACCATTTATTATTGCCTCTAGGGCATATTTCCAACAGTCTCCCACTTGCACTAGAGTCAATAATCTAGTTACATTGTGATGAATTGAACACCCATTGCGTCCTGGTGTTGATCATGTTTTGCTCTAGGGAGAGGTTTAGTCAACGGATCTGCTACATTCAGGTCCGTATGTACTTTACAAATATCTATGTCTCCATTTTGAACACTTTCACGAATGGAGTTGAAGCGACGCTTGATATGCCTGGTCTTCCTGTGAAATCTGGGCTCCTTGGCAAGGGCAATAGCTCCAGTGTTGTCACAGAAGAGAGTCATCGGGCCCGACGCATTTGGAATCACCCCTAGGTCGGTAATGAACTCCTTTATCCAGACCGCTTCCTGTGCTGCCTCTGAGGCTGCCATGTACTCCGCTTCACATGTAGATCCTGCCACGACGCTTTGCTTGCAACTGCACCAGCTTACTGCTCCTCCATTCAAAATATACACGTATCCGGTTTGTGACTTCGAGTCATCCCGATCTGTGTCGAAGCTAGCGTCGACGTAACCCTTTACGACGAGCTCTTCGTCACCTCCATAAACGAGAAACATATCCTTAGTCCTCTTCAGGTACTTCAGGATATTCTTGACCGCTGTCCAGTGTTCCATGCCGGGATTAGTTTGGTACCTTCCTACCAAACTTACGGCAAGGTTTACATCAGGTCTGGTACACAACATAGCATACATAATAGACCCTATGGCCGAGGCATAGGGGATGACACTCATCTTTTCTATATCTTCTACCGTGGTCGGGCATTGAGCCGTGCTCAATTGCACACCTTGCAATACAGGCAAGAACCCCTTCTTGGACTGATCCATATTGAACTTCTTCAATATCTTGTCAAGGTACGTACTCTGTGAAAGACCTATGAGGCGTCTTGATCTATCTCTATAGATCTTGATGCCTAATATATAAGCAGCTTCTCCAAGGTCCTTCATTGAAAAACACTTATTCAAATAGGCCTTTATACTTTCCAAGAATTCTATATCATTTCCCATCAATAGTATGTCATCCACATATAATATGAGAAATGCTACAGAGCTCCCACTCACTTTCTTGTAAACACAGGCTTCCCCATAAGTCTGTTTAAACCCAAACGCTTTGATCATCTCATCAAAGCAAATGTTCCAACTCCGAGATGCTTGCACCAGCCCATAGATTGAGCGCTGGAGCTTGCATACTTTGTCAGCATTCTTAGGATCGACAAAACCTTCCGGCTGCATCATATACAATTCTTCCTTAAGGAAGCCGTTAAGGAATGCCGTTTTGACGTCCATTTTCCATATCTCATAATCATAGAATGCGGCAATTGCTAACATGATTCGGACGGACTTCAACTTTGCTACGGGTGAGAAAGTCTCATCGTAGTCAACCCCTTGAACTTGTCGATAACCCTTAGCGACAAGTCGAGCCTTATAGATGGTCACATTACCATCCGCGTCTGTCTTCTTCTTAAAGATCCATTTATTTTCTATGGCTCGCCGATCATCGGGCAAGTCAGTCAAAGTCCATACTTCGTTTTCATACATGGATCCTATCTCGGTTTTCATGGCTTCTAGCCATTTGTCGGAATCCGGGCCCACCATCGCTTCTTCATAGTTCGAAGGTTCACCGTTGTCTAACAACATGATTTCCAGGACAGGGTTGCCGTACCACTCTGGTGCGGAACTTGACCTACGAAGTTCAGCAGTAACTTGATCCGAAGCTTCATGATCATCATCATTAACTTCTTCCCCAGTCGGTGTAGGCACCACAGGAACATCTTCCCGCGTTGCGCTACTTTCGGTTCGGAAGGGGTGACTATCACCTCATCAAGTTCTACTTTCCTCCCACTCAATTCTTTCGAGAGAAACTCTTTCTCTAGAAAGGACCCATTCTTGGCAACAAAGATCATGCCTTCGGATCTGAGGTAGAAGGTATACCCAATAGTTTCCTTGGGGTATCCTATGAAGACGCATTTTTCTGACTTGGGTTCGAGCTTTTCAGATTGAAGTTTCTTGACATAAGCATCGCATCCCCAAACTTTTAGAAACGACAGCTTAGGTTTCTTCCCAAACCATAATTCATACGGTGTCGTCTCAACGGATTTCGACGAAGCCCTATTTAAAGTGAATGCGGCAGTCTCTAAAGCATAGCCCCAAAATGAGAGCGGTAGATCGGTAAGAGACATCATAGATCGCACCATATCCAATAGAGTGCGATTACGACGTTCGGACACACCGTTTCGCTGAGGTGTTCCAGGCGGCGTGAGTTGTGAAACGATTCCACATTTCTTTAAGTGCGTACCAAATTCGTGACTTAAATATTCTCCCCCACGATCTGATCGTAAGAAGTTTATTTTCCTGTCACTTTGATTCTCAACCTCACTCTGAAATTCCTTGAACTTTTCAAAGGTTTCAGACTTGTGTTTCATTAGGTAGACATACCCATATCTACTTAAGTCATCAGTGAGAGTGAGAACATAGCGATATCCTCCGCGAGCCTCAACACTCATTGGACCGCACACATCGGTATGTATGATTTCCAATAAGTTGGTTGCTCGCTCCATTGTTCCGGAGAACGGAGTCTTGGTCATCTTACCCATGAGGCATGGTTCGCACGTGTCAAATGATTCATAATCAAGAGACTCCAAAAGTCCATCTGCATTGAGCTTCTTCATGCGTTTGACACCAATGTGACCAAGGCGGCAGTGCCACAAGTATGTGGGACTATCGTTATCAACTTTACATCTTTTGGTATTCACACTATGAATATGTGTAACATCACATTCGAGATTCATCAAGAATAAACCATTGACCAGCGGGGCATGACCATAAAACATATCTCTCATATAAATAGAACAACCATTATTCTCGGATTTAAATGAGTAGCCATCTCGAATTAAACGAGATCCAGATACAATGTTCATGCTCAAAGCTGGCACTAAATAACAATTATTGAGGTTTAAAACTAATCCCGTAGGTAGATGCAGAGGTAGCGTGCCGACGGCGATCACATCGACCTTGGAACCATTCCCGACGCGCATCATCACCTCGTCCTTTGCCAGTCTCCGTTTATTCCGCAGTTCCTGTTTTGAGTTACAAATATGAGCAACCGCACCGGTATCAAATACCCAGGAGCTACTATGAGTACTGGTAAGGTACACATCCATTACATGTATATCACATATACCTTTGGTGTTGCCGGCCTTCTTGTCCGCTAAGTATTTGGGGCAATTCCGCTTCCAGTGACCACTTCCCTTGCAATAAAAGCACTCAGTCTCAGGCTTGGGTCCATTCCTTGACTTCTTCCCGGCAACTGGCTTACCGGGCGCGGCAACTCCCTTGCCGTCGTTCTTGAAGTTTTTCTTACCCTTGCCCTTCTTGAACTTAGTGGTTTTATTCACCATCAACACTTGATGTTCTTTTCTGATCTCCACCTCCGCTGATTTCAGCATTGAATATACCTCAGGAATGGTATTTTCCATCCCTTGCATATTAAAGTTCATCACAAAGCTCTTGTAGCTTGGTGGAAGCGACTGAAGGATTCTGTCAATGACCGCGTCATCCGGGAGATTAACTCCCAGCTGAGACAAGCGGTTGTGTAACCCAGACATTCTGAGTATGTGCTCACTAACAGAACTATTTTCCTCCATTTTACAGCTGAAGAACTTGTCGGAGACTTCATATCTCTCGACCCGGGCATGAGCTTGGAAAACCATTTTCAGCTCTTCGAACATCTCATATGCTCCATGTTTCTCAAAACGCTTTTGGAGACCCGGTTCTAAGCTGTAAAGCATGCCGCACTGAACGAGGGAGTAATCATCAGCACGCTGCCGCCAAGCGTTCATAACGTCTTGGTTCTCTGGGATTGGTGCTTCACCTAGCGGTGCTTCTAGGACATAATCTTTCTTGGCAGCTATGAGGATGATCCTCAGGTTCCGGACCCAGTCCGTATAGTTACTGCCATCATCTTTCAGCTTGGTTTTCTCTAGGAACGCGTTGAAGTTGAGGACAACGTGGGCCATTTGATCTACAAGACATATTGTAAAGATTTTAGACTAAGTTCATGATAATTAAGTTCATATAATCGAATTATTCAATGAACTCCCACTCAGATAGACAATCCTCTAGTCATCTAAGTGAAACATGATCCGAGTTAACTAGGCCGTGTCTGATCATCACGTGAGACGGACTAGTCAAGATCGGTGAACATCTCCATGTTGATCGTATCTTCTATACGACTCATGCTCGACCTTTTGGTCCTCCGTGTTCCGAGGCCATGTCTGTACATGCTAGGCTCGTCAAGTCAACCTAAGTGTATTTCGTGTGTTCCGAGGCCATGTCTGTACATGCTAGGCTCGTCAACACCCGTTGTATGCGAACGTTAGAATCTATCACACCCGATCATCACGTGGTGCTTCGAAACAACGAACCTTCGCAACGGTGCACAGTTAGGGGGAACACTTTCTTGAAATTATTATAAGGGATCATCTTACTTACTACCGTCGTTCTAAGCAAATAAGATGCAAAACATGATAAACATCACATGCAATCAAATAGTGACATGATATGGCCAATATCATTTTGCTCCTTTGATCTCCATCTTCGGGGCACCATGATCATCTTCGTCACCGGCATGACACCATGATCTCCATCATCATGATCTCCATCATCGTGTCTTCATGAAGTTGTCACGCCAACGATTACTTCTACTTCTATGGCTAACGCGTTTAGCAATAAAGTAAAGTAATTTACATGGCGTTATTCAATGACACGCAGGTCATACAAGAATAATAAAGACAACCCCTATGGCTCCTGCCGGTTGTCATACTCATCGACATGCAAGTCGTGATTCCTATTACAAGAATATGATCAATCTCATACATCACATATATCATTCATCACATCTTCTGGCCATATCACATCACATAGCACTTGCTGCAAAAACAAGTTAGATGTCCTCTAATTGTTGTTGCAAGTTTTTACGTGGCTTGTATAGGTTTCTAGCAAGAACGTTTCTTACCTACGTAAAACCACAACGTGATATGCCAATTTCTATTTACCCTTCATAAGGACCCTTTTCATCGAATCCGTTCCGACTAAAGTGGGAGAGACAGACACCCGCTAGCCACCTTATGCAACTAGTGCATGTCAGTCGGTGGAACCTGTCTCACGTAAGCGTACGTGTAAGGTCGGTCCGGGCCGCTTCATCCCACAATGCCGCCGAAACAAGATAAGACTAGTAGCGGCAAGAAGAATTGGCAACATCTACGCCCACAACTGCTTTGTGTTCTACTCGTGCATAGTAACTACGCATAGGCCTGGCTCATGATGCCACTGTTGGGGATCGTAGCAGAATTTTAAAATTTCCTACGCATCACCAAGATCCATCTATGGAGTATACTAGCAACGAGGGGAAAGGAGTGCATCTACATACCCTTGTAGATCGCGAGCGGAAGCGTTACAATGAACGGGGTTGATGGAGTCGTACTCGCCGTGATCCAAATCACCGATGACCGAGTGCCGAACGGACGGCACCTCCGCGTTCAACACACGTACGGAGCAGCGACGTCTCCTCCTTCTTGATCCAGCAAGGGGGAAGGAGAGGTTGATGGAGATCCAGCAGCACGACGGCGTGGTGGTGGATGTAGCGGGATCCCGGCAGGGCTTCGCCAAGCACTAGCGGGAGGGAGAGGTGTTGCAGGGGGAGAGGGAGGCGCCAGGGGCTGTGGTGCTGCTGCCCTCCCTCCCACCCACTATTTATAGGACCCCTGGGGGGGCGCCGGCCCTGGGAGATGGGATCTCCAAGGGGGGCGGCGGCCAAGGGGGAAGGGGGGGTGGCTTCCCCCCATGTCAAGTGGGCGCCCCCACCCCCAGGGTTTCCAACCCTAGGCGCAGGGGGAGGCCCAAGGGGGGCACCCCAGCCCACTAAGGGCTGGTTCCCTTCCCCTTTCAGCCCATGGGGCACTCCGGGATAGGTGGCCCCACCCGGTGGACCCCCGGGACCCTTCCGGTGGTCTCGGTACAATACCGATAACCCCCGAAACTTTCCCGGTGGCCGAAACTGGACTTCCTATATATAATTCTTCACCTCCGGACCATTCCGGAACTCCTCATGACGTCCAGGATCTCATCCGGGACTCCGAACAACTTTCGGGTTTCCGCATACTCATATCTCTACAACCCTAGCGTCACCGAACCTTAAGTGTGTAGACCCTACGGGTTCGGGAGACATGCAGACATGACCGAGACGCCTCTCCGGTCAATAACCAACAGCGGGATCTGGATACCCATGTTGGCTCCCACATGTTCCACGATGATCTCATCGGATGAACCACGATGTCGAGGATTCAATAAATCCCGTATACAATTCCCTTTGTCAATCGGTATGTTACTTGCCCGAGATTCGATCGTCGGTATCCCAATACCTTGTTCAATCTCGTTACCGGCGAGTCTCTTTACTCGTACCGTAATGCATGATCCCGTGACTAACTCCTTAGTCACATTGAGCTCATTATGATGATGCATTACCGAGTGGGCCCAGAGATACCTCTCCGTCATACGGAGTGACAAATCCCAGTCTCGATCCGTGCCAACCCAACAGACACTTTCGGAGATACCCGCGGTGTACCTTTATAGTCACCCAGTTACGTTGTGACGTTTGGCACACCCAAAGCACTCCTACGGTATCCGGGAGTTGCATGATCTCATGGTCTAAGGAAAAGACACTTGACATTGGAAAAGCTCTAGCAAACGAACTACACGATCTTTGAGCTATGCTTAGGATTGGGTCTTGTCCATCACATCATTCTCCTAATGATGTGATCCCGTTATCAATGACATCCCATGTCCATAGCCAGGAAACCATGACTATCTGTTGATCAACGAGCTAGTCAACTAGAGGCTTACTAGGGACACGTTGTGGTCTATGTATTCACACATGTATTACGATTTCCGGATAACACAATTATAGCATGAACAATAGACAATTATCATGAACAAAGAAATATAATAATAACCATTTATTATTGCCTCTGGGGCATATTTCCAACAGTTTCCTCTTCGGTGCTAAAGATGCAAGCGCAGGCGCGGAGTCCCGAGGAATCAGCCAAAGGTTTCCGTTCCCGTGCAACAAGACCAAGACCGCCAGGACGGCAGGACGGAGGTCATCGCCGAGCCCACCACAGCGCACGACCAGAGGCTTTTGCAGGCGAAGACTACTTTTGTCAGGATAAGATGTACTAGTTGTCTCCCTTCGAATTTGGCCGTTGTGGGATCCCTTCCCGCCTTGATTTGGAAGAGGACCAAGGCCACTATAAATAGGACCTAGCCACCACCATAGAGGGGGGGGGATCCATTCCATCCTCACAATCACCAGCTCAAGAACACACCTCCTGAGGTTGTTCTCCACTGTACTAGTTCATCCTCAGCCCCTCGAGGCCAATCCACCACAAAGCAGGAGTAGGGTTTTACATCGCTAGGTGGCCCGAACAAGGGTAAACAGCTGTGTCCCCTCTTCCTTGAGTTCGACGAGCTAGGCTGTGAGATTGGCGAGTAGGCAGACTGGGAAGGTTGAGTTATTCGCACGCACCCCAGAGTTCGAACCTCTCAAGGGTTTGCGGAACCCAAATCCGACAACAGGGAAGGAATCTTGGTAGTGTCATGACATAATAGTGCTTTTGTTTTGCATGTCAATTTATTGCCATTGGTTCAATGAGGCAATGTTTTGCGTATTGTCCATCATGAATTTGATGCTACTGTTAGAGTAATATGCTAATGTCTTTCTATCCTTTGTCACTAAGCTAATGAAGGTTTCACCTTGTTCCTACTTGTGCAAACAGGGATCATGTTGTGCCAATCATACATTTTAGTGGAACTACACAAGACAATACGATGAACTGTATCCCAACCAGTGCTTTAACTCTGCTCGAAGTTCTTAATAATCTTTCGATATAATCTCACGTTAAAGTTTTGGAACCTATGATACATGGCAATGCTTTGAGTTTGAGCTAATTGGCACCAATTAAATAAACTAATACCTCTTTTTAAGCAAGACTACTATGTTGCTAACTTTACCCATTAAGATAATGAGGGTGCTTCTATTTGTTAGTGTATGTTTAATCAACTATTGCCACTATTACACTAATCTCACTCTCTCAATATATGTGCCAACAGGGATGCTCGATTTTGGTGGAACTGCACAAAAACTTTGGGTGCTTCATTGCCTCGACTGCTTCCTTCCTTTCCTGTCAGTCGCTTATCTCGGCCTGCTCCCTTCCTTTCCTGTCAGTCGTATCGCTTATCTCGGTTTCCAGTCAAAGGAAATAGTAATTGATATGCTACCTCATATAGGGTGGTATCGGTCTTTATCCTGATTATTGTGCTTGTCATATGTATTGGTAATTTGGTATTGTGCTACTATTTGCTGATTTCATAAAGGAGTAACTTGGAGCCTGAACTCGCATGCAAATCATTACATTGGGCGATTTCAGTAGAACTGCACAAAAAATCAGATGGACAGATACTTATGCTGCTGCTATGTACTCCAAATTTCACTCAGACAAGCATCGATATTGATAAGAAGAAGTGCCTATATTATTTCGAGTATCAATCGGCATCAACCAGTTGTCAAACTCCAAGTATTAGGAGAGTGAACGCCAAAAATATTGCTTGGCGCATAGGCCAGAAAAACGCAGTCCAGTCTTTGGTCCCAACTTGTGCCTTTTGGTTATCGACACATATGGTAGCGAACTGTATGGCATGGAGTCTAAAGATTCCAGACAAGTTGGTTTACGCGTATATTCATCTGGCACTTAATCATTCTACACGCCAGGGATGCTCCATTTCAGTTGAACTGCACAAAAAATTTGGGAGGTTCATTTTATCAACCGCCTCCTTTCTTGCCTGCAATGTAGAATATTGGCGAGCTACAAGACCAAGATGAGCCAGTAAACTAGTTGGATGAAAGTAGTGGCCAAGTTGCTCAAACCTCCCTTGGCACGAGGCCACTATTTCGAGGATAAACCTATAAGCAAAGTTCAGATTGTCTGTGCTGCCTCTTATGTACTCGAAAGTTTACTCGTACAAGCATTAATTTTAGCAAGAAGTACCTCCGACTGAACACCATTTACCAGTCTGTACCCTAGGTAATTAAAGTTTTTCCATGGATGATATTGGCTGTGATCTCAATCATTTGGATGCATAAACATACTGAACATGTGTATATCTGAATCTTTTTGTGAATTATCTATGAACATTATCTTGTGATCTATCAATCATTTGGATGCATAGACATGCTGAACTTGTGTATATATGAATCTTTTGAGTTGTTGATTGTGAATGTTGGCTATGAATATGAACGTGTCCTGTGAACCTGAGTTTGATACGAATGTTTACCTTTTCTGTTGTACTTGTGTGTGAACTTGTTAGTATGTCTATTGTGGGATTTGTGACGTGTGGGTGCCAACGGCACACCTTCTTCCCGAGAAGAATTGCACCTGCTTGTTAGGGTAGCAATGACGCATCAGCTCTTTTTAATCTTTTTGCTCTGTCTTCCCCCCTCCCCCACTCAACCCCTGCCATAATGTTTTCGGCCTCAAAACAAACATAGTATTGCGTTGTTTTTGGGGCTTGATGAAAAATCGAGTGCTGCTTTCTGTAGGTTGGCCCGCCCAGCAAATAGGCTGCTGCTCCACCACAGACTTGGAGGCTAAAAATACAAGTTGTATGGAGCAGAGGTAAGTAAAAAGACGCCATCGAGAAATATCCACTGGAAAAAATCGCATCTGATGTGCTTCTTCAGTCGCGCCGCCGGCCCCCTCTTTAATCCAGTTCACTCCATTCCCCAACGGGCAGCACGGGACGGAATTTTATTTCCCCCTCGCGCCTGCCGAGGGATTGAAGAAGCGCGACATCGAATCCAACACCGGTGATGGCTGCTTGTCCAAGTGATTTTCAGATAAGGAACTGCATGTTTCAGGGCAGAGCATTTAAATCAACATGCACTTTTCAAACATGGATAACAGAATGTTGGAAATTTTATTCCTGGAAAAAATGGAACTAACAACAAGTTAACATCATGCTGATCAACATTCATGTATAGCACATCTTCATATGATGCAAAGTCAAAAAAGATGTGCTATTTTCAAAATGGCAAGACAATGTTGAGTGTGCGAAAAACTGGGTAAACTAGGGACAAAATTTTGGCAAGTGTTAGATATTTTTCAACTGCACCAGTTGGAATCTAACTCGGGCAGTACAGCTTTTGGGTGAGAGGGCTGCAGCCACCAGGCTAGTGCGGTATGTTCGAAAGAATGAAGGCGTCTTCCCCGGCTCTGGTTCTTTCCCGTTTGTGTGCGCTCGCCGTGGCGCCACCGTATGCCGTTGTCAACATGCTCAACAAACGAGAGGAATCCGGAGAGGACTGTAGGCCGAGAGACTCACAGTAGGGACCCACCAGGTCCAAGCCGTACGCAAGCAAGTGCCCCATTGAAAAAAAAAGCTTCCTCCTAATTGTATACTGATGTTGGGGCCCACGGGTTTGTCAACCTTAGTCCATAAATGAAATAAATTTCCAACGATGACTGACATCAGGGAGCTTTTTTTCCAGGGGTATCGGGGATCTTTTTTGTTGTTGTTGCGAGAAAGGGGTATCGGGGATCTAGCTGGTATCATTTTTTCTAGAGGGCGAACAAGTATCAGCTAGGCCGAGGTTTTATTTTTTAACATGCGTAGCCCACGACATACGGAGACAGTGGTTTCAAATTATTTTTTAGGTCCATCATGTACGTACAGGCCTATGGGCCTCCCAACGTAGGTTTTACTTTTTCTTAAAGATCGGCAACCCAATGTATTTTTTTAATAAAACGCAGATCTCTGTTCTATTTATCTATATATAACAATAATAATGATGTGTCCAATTTATGTTTTCCCTTCTAACCACATTATATATATTTATATTATTGTTATTATCGTATATTTAATAGAGACTTATATATACATTATAAAAACATCCCACATGTTATTAACTTATAAAAGTAAATGTTTAACAGAAGTTGGCAAGGAAAATCCTGGTTGTTTTTGACTCACAGGCAAGGAAAATCCTGGTGATTGCGTACAAAAGCTTGCGAAGATTTTAAGGACCAATGTAATAATAACGCGCTCATTTTTGTTTTGAGCAATAACTCGCTAATTTGTTAATTATATATAAAAAATATGTGTCGCTCCGGTTTATTTTTTGATATTAATTGCTCCTTCTAACCTAACATTATATATAGAACGAGCCCAGCTAATTCGTGTATTTCAAGAAAGTGCAAATGGGCTGGGATTTCTTAGAAAATATTAAACGGGCCGCATTGACGCGAAATTATTTGTTCACCCAGCCCAGCAAATGGACTATAAATTCTAGAAAACATCGGTTAAATATATGCCACATTTTTGCAGGCTGACATGTGGGCCAATGTGTTGTCAACTTGGTCAACAAATGATTATGACATCCACAGCCATTGGATTTATATCCAACGGCCGGCATGCACCTTCAATCTCTCGTCTTCTTCCTCCAGCGTCGCCGGCCGGGACTGCCTGCTTCGGCCTCCGGCGGCTAGTGGCTCTGCTTAGCACGCATCACTATGAAGCGCTACCCTGGAGTGCTACCCCATCGCCGGCCAGGCTATCCCTCCACCCCTCCACACCTCCTGTTATTCTCCACCGACTGCAGCCCCACGCCGCACCAGAACCAGTTATAACCCTTGTACTCCTCTCAATCTGCGACTCCACTGCCGCGTCTTCCCATCTCCGGGTCGTTTCCGTCCGGGGCCTCGCCGTCGTCCACCGCCACGCTGCGCTTGGCGTGGCGTGGTTAACAAACGAGAGTCATCGGAAGAGGACTGTACGTGGAGAGCCTAACGGCTGGGACCCACGAGGTCCATGGTCACACGCAAGGAAAGTTCCTCCTTATTAAGCTGAAAAAATGTTTCCCCCTGACAGCTAGGACCCACCGGCTGTATCTTCGCACGGAAGGAAGTGCCTCCTTGTTATGCAAAAAAAAAACTGTTCCACCCGATGACAGCTGGGACCCGTCAGATTTGGTGGCTGACTTGTGGGCCTAGTAAGCTGACGTGTACGCAGGGATTTGTCAACTTAATCAACAAATGATTCTAGCAGCTGGACCGTTGGATGTTAATCCAACAGTTGTGCTCCTTCTTCAACCTCTGTTCTTGCTCCTGTCTCCCGTGGGCGGCAGTGCTGCCGCGCACCCGAACCAGTCAAGTTTCCCACTCCTCTCCATCTGCGACTCCACTGCCGCGTCTTCCCCATCTCCGTATCGTTCTAGTCTGGGGCCTCGCCGTCGTCCACCGACCTTGGTGCGCTCGGCACAGTATGGTCAACGTGGTCAACAAACGAGAGTCATCGGAAGATGACTGTACGTGAGAGGCTGACAGTGGGGACGCACCACGCCCATGGACGCATGCATGCAACTGCATCATTTTTACCCTAAAATAATGTTTTCTTCTCCTGACAGCTAGGACCCACCAGCTACATCTTCGCACGCAAGGAAGTGTGTCCTTATTACGGGCAAAAAAATGATTCCCCCCTGACTGCTCGGACCCAGCAGCTATATCTTCGCACACAAGGAAGTGCGTCCTTATCCTCCCTGACAGCTGGTACCCACCCGGTCGAAGCATACGTACCGTTGTCTGTCTTGTCGCGAACGTGTACGTACATACTGGTCAATCGGTCACTCTGCAACGATGAACCTTGGCCGAGTAAGTAGCGACACATGTCATAGTATACATGTACATATAGCCACACGCCAAAAAATACAGCCATGTACGTACATACGGGCGGGGTCTCAAACGCCTACTCACACATACGTACGGCCAGGGCTCGTTGTCAGGAACCTGATTCCAAGTCACATCGATCTAGCCGGTAACACCTCATATCACTTTCCGGCCTCACGCACGGTATTCCCACGGGTGTCGCCTTACCATGGCCCGGGACCGTTTGCGCCTTTTGGCTCACGTATATGATAGCGTCGCTAGCATCCATATGACAGAGAACCCAGACCGACATGACTAGTCGTGAACCCAAAGTGGCACTAACTTACAGGGACAGGCAAACATGAATCAACATCGAGCATGTCGGTCAGCAGCGTGCGAATCCGGGCTGTAGCACTAGGCTAACAAGACTCCGGGAACCCGGGCTGTAGCAGGCTAGGCAGGACTCCGGATGTCACCGCGTGACATTTCCCCGAAGGGACAGACACAGGACCAAAGTGAATCACATGCCGGCCAGTCAAGTGTTCCGGAGCAGTAGTGCTGGGCTAGCAGGACTCCGGTGAACCGGGCTGTAGCGGACTACTATGGTTCATGGAAGCACAAGACTACATTTCCCCATAAGAGAGGCTACCAAGGATAAACAACTAGGTTGTCGGATCCCACACACACCAAGCATTTCAATCATACACACAATATGCTCGATATCTGTAAATACAACATGGCATCACAACAAGACTCTACGACTCAAGTATTTATTCATTAGGCTCCGAGGAGCGAGATATTACAAACATGGGTCTCATGACCCAAAATTCAGAGCATACAAGTCAAAGCACATGCAGAAGCTTAACATGTCTGAGTACATACATCTACAAATGAAAAAGGCTGAGAAGCCTGACTATCTACCAGATCCTGCCGAGGGCAGAAGATCGTAGCTGAGGTATCAAGCTAAACGTCGAAGTCCACACGGAACTACTAGCAAGACTGACGTCTCTCTGCAAAACATAAAATAGGCAAACGTGAGTACAAATGCACCCAGCAAGACATACATCAGAACTAGCTACATATGCATCGGTATCAACAAAGGGGGTGGTGGAGTTTGACTACAGCAAGCCAGCTTTGACTCAGTGGCTATCCTAAACTATGACTGCAAGTAACTCTTTTGAGGTGGCGCACACGAGTCCACATATTCACCATATCAATACACCACTATGGATCCGCTCCCGTCTCCCCACGAGAAGGCCATCCATAGCACTCACGCTTATCTTGCGAGTTTTAGAGTATCCACTTTCACTTGTCTATGAACTGTATAGGCAACCCAGTAGTCCTTTACCGCGGACACGGCTATTCGAATAGAGTATGTTAACCCTGCAGGGGTGTACTTCTTCATACATGTTTCCACCACTTAGCGTCTGCACACGACATGTGCTTGGCAGACTTCAAGCGAAAGCCGACATGGGTGTAGACCACGACCTACCTAAACACTCAAGTCTCTAGTCCAGGTTTATCGCCTATCCAGGTTCCATCCGCAGGGAGTCCGGCCGAGGTTTCCACATATGGCCCCGAACGATGTGTACAGGGTTCCGCGACACCAAACGGGCGCCCGGCATACCCGGCCACGTGCCTACCGCATCACAGCCCACCCCTCGGGTCAGCGCTGCGCACGGCCTCCAGCATACTACAAACACCAGAAAGTACTTGCAACTCCTGGACAGAGGACTAGGGTGGTTAAGAAGTCGAGCGGGGTCATATTTTAGGGCCCAATGCATGGTAGTAGTTGTTTCATGGATCACAAACATAGAACTCAGTTCCTGAGGACGGCTTCAATGAGACAACCCACCATGTACTCCTACATGGCCTCTCACGCTACCTTTACCAAATCGTGTTCACACACTTAGCTCACACACAGTAGGACATGTTCATCACCATTCCAATTCATTCCCGATAAATCCGACCTGACTCAACTCTAAGCAGTAGCAGGCATGATAAACAAGCATGAATGAGTAGGCACATCAGGGCTCAAACAACTCCTACTCATGCTAGTGGGTTTCATCTATTTACTGTGGCAATGACAGGTCATGCAAAGGATAAGGGGTTCAACTACCGCAGCAAGTAACAGATGAATCGTTGTCGTCCTAATGAAGTAAAAGAGAGTAGGAGCGAGAGGGTGGGGTTGTATCGGAATGAACAAGGGGGTTTTGCTTGCCTGGCACTTCTGAAGATAGTATAGTTCTTCATCGGTGTCATCGAACTCATCGTCGGAACCACGTTTATCAAGAGGGGACAAATACCGACAACAGAGAAAGAAAAACAATCAATGCAATGCACAATATGATGCATGATCATGACATGGTAAAATGAGTGTGTTGGGCTAATGCAACTACAACCAGATGGGTTTGAGCTATTTTGAACCAAAGATTCAAAGTTCAAACTCATTTGTGATCTTAAATAGTGCCTTATCATGTTTTGCACTAAACAGCAAGTTAACTTGTTTAAACATGCATGAAACCAGTACAGATGGATAGATTGGATTTTTCTGATCATTTTTCATATATAACACTTTGCATTTGGAGTTACAGATTAATTTCTATGATTTTTAGAAGTTAGCTCTATTTTCTAGAATTTCCTGAATAAGAATAAATCCAGAAAAAGGAGTTACTGCGTCAGCACTACGTCACTGTGATGTCAGCAGGTCAACGGGGCGGTCCAGGTCAAACTGACCAGTGGGTCCCCTGTGTCAGTAACTAAACTAAACTAACTAGGTTTAGTTAACACTAATCTAGGTTAGTTAGCAGGGCGTCCCCACCTGTCTGTGACTCGGGAGGGGGAGTCAAACTGGGGTCAACCCGGGTCAAACTCGGTGGAGTTAACCCGGGGCTCGTCATCGGCAAGGCCAGGGACAGCGGAGGGGTGCGGGTTTCCTCCTCCGGCGACCAAATGAACGACGGAGGGCATCTACGTGACGCGGGCACTCGTCCGCGTCGAGTGGTCTAGGTGGTTGGGCCTGGGGTGGCCGGAGTCGTTACCGGCGTCGACTTTGGCGGTCGCCGGAGCTCGGGTGAGCTCGGGGTCATCGCTGTGACGGCCGTGGTGGCTCATGCGGGGCACGTATGTGCTCTACGCGGCGCGGGGAGGAAGCTGGGCACGACGGCCGGACCATTAGGTGGCCGGAGACTCGTCGGCAGCGAGCACAGGCGGCGGTGCATGCGGGAGAACTCAAGGCGGCGCGTACGGTGCACAAGAGCGAGAACGGAGAGGGGGAGAAGGGTCAGTGGCTCACTGCGAGTGCAGGGGAGCGAACGGCGAGCTCGGGGAGGGCCTGGTGACGACGGGAGGTCGCCGGCGATCTCGGTGGCGCGAGGAAGAAGAAGACGTCGGGGACGATGCGTCGGGGCGTCCGGCGTTGCGTGAGTAGGTGGGGAGGACGACGACATCGCGGCGGAGCTCGGGAGCAGCTCGGTCAAGCGAGGCGGTGGCTGTGGCCACGGCAACGGCGAGCGGCGGTGACGGTCGCTCTCGGGTGCGAGAGGGAGAGAGAGCAGAGGAGGGGGAAGAGGTCGGGAGAGAGTGAGAGGGTTCCAGGGGGGTGCGTGTCGGCTCCAGGGCATCCAGAAGCTCAGCGGCAAGCAGGAGGTGGCGGAGCGTGTGCTCGCGCGCGGCGGCCACGCGCGCGCTGTCCTTGTGGCGGGAGGTTGGTGATGACTGGCAAAGGCCAGTGGGCTGAGCCTCTGCTGGGCCGTGGTGGGGCGCCAGGTAAGTGGCCCAGGTAGGCTCTCTCTCTCTCTTTGGTTTTCCTATTTTAGTTTCTATTTTCTATTATTTTGTAGTCTTTAGGGCTTTATTAAAAATACTTAAACAGATCCAAAAATCATGAAACTGCTCAATGCCACTGTTTGGAATATAACCAACAGCAAACATTTTAGTTTATGATTATTTGAGCATTTAAAATATTTAATAGCATTTATATGCCCAAATGCAAATACTATATTATTTAATTCAGAGCCCAAATATGTCATGGAAAATTGTGCAACACCTCTGGTTATTGCTTCTAGCATTTTCCAGAAATGATGAACATTTTTTAAAGCCATTTGGATTCAGTGAGAATATTTTAGTTGAACCTAGTGAATTCCTTTAGATGCTAGGGTTTAAACAATCCCCACTTCAAGTTCATTTGAAACTTAAACATGATGACACTCATGAGGCTAGCCTAGTTCATTGCCAAAAGCTAGGGATGTGAGAACTCACCCCCACTAAACAAGAGTCTCGTCCCGAGATTCAAGCGTAGGGTAAGATGAAAGGGGGAACGCAAACTAACACAATCTTCATGATCCAGGTTGCACTTCACAAGAACGTTGTTTCGATCATGATCTTTGTCTCGATGTCATGCTCTGAGAACTTCATCCAACACGACGATGACAGAAAGAAATTCTACGGAACTGATCTCCTCAAAGATCGAGCAACTGACGATCATCTCATGAAATGAGACATAACATCTCTTGAGCCGAGACACGATACACACATCAAGAATGATGGAAATGAGCATATGACAAGGTTTAAATAAGTAGCAGAATTTCCACACTTAGGAGGGTGGTGAACGGTTGTCAACGTAGCGAGGATTTGAGTTGCCATGATACCATAACGAGACATCTTAAGGAAGGTGACTCACGGAGATATTCCCTTAAGTGGCAAAAAGAATTACTTTTGATTTAGAGAACATTGAAATTCTCTATACCAACCTGAGGCAATTCACCAACAATCGTTTCGTGGGGTACGAAAGGATGGCATACCCGGACTAGAATGGATGATGTGGACTACCTTGTTGAAGACAACGCAATGGATGATTTTGCTTATCATCAGAAATGGATGGGATCCATGGTAGGTCCACTTTGGAAGATGATCTTGGACAGCAACTGCCGAGAGGGGCAGCCCATGGGAGATTGGCACAATGGCGGTGCAAGCTGGGAACAAAATGCAACTGCTAGGAATGTTCCAACCATCATATCTGCCTGAGATTCAGATCCGATTGGTGATAGGATACTTCAGACTCAGCATGTCCGAAAGAAAGTTTGCAACACAAATCGACGAGATGACGTTGCGAGATTCTCGGGATATGAACTACGATAGCAAGCTCCAAAACATGAGTCGGTTCTGCTACATACATGTGAGCATGTTGTCCAAGACAAGAATGACCACATAGTAGTCTTATAATAAAACACTATCGAGTTCTGGTCGGGAACCATCATCAAGGATTTCGAAGTCTTTACGCAAGTCCATGGATTAGATCCCAAGCATAGACTTCTTTTCCTTGAACAAGTCAATCAGTGACTTGGTGTGCTAGGGAATACATATGGAGTGGAGGTAATTAATCTACCAAACCATAGAATACATTCGCACATGCATAATTGACTTGGGATGGTACTAGAGGAAACAAAAACAATCTTTCTCGAACTCACGGCGGCAACTTGCACCAAATGCACATGAATTCGAGGAAGTCACTTCTTCCATCCAAACATAAGCTTCATGAACGGAACACGAAGGCATTGCTTACAAAGTTTCCAACACTAGCTTGATGTTCAACATGAATCATGGGGGAGACAAAATGCTGCTGATGGGCTCAACAGGAACTCATCGGAATTTCCATATCACTGGACTTCCACCATCATGTGAACACGGTGATAGCATTGGTCAGACCAAAAGATGTAATGGTGTATGCTCGAGGGATCAACCATGAGTAAGACAACATTACGAACATCGTTGGTTCTGATTTGACTTGATGATAGCCCACACTCAAGTCAAAGTTTTGACAAGGCAATAGATCCAAAAACTGATCACGAGGACCAATCGATGGAGATATCATCTTTCTTCAACACACACACACACACACACAAAGATATCCCTTAACATGAACTAAGTCAGACAAGCTTTTATCTTCCAACTCTCCAAGTTGTTGTTTGGCTTAACCAACTAGCTCAGGGGTATCCAACACAGATTCTTGGAGAAAGAGTGGTTTATTGGAAAACCAACTTGATCACGAACTCAACATATCGTTCAGGTGACAACCTGGTAATACTTCCGAGAAGATATTCGGAACATCACGAACCACCGATATGTTACTAAGCTCGAGAACAATCCTGCTTTTCAGAGCAAGACGATATGATCAAATAAGCAAGGGATTGAATAATCCTAACTCATTGATCGAAGAGTGCACCAGAAATAAGGACTAGGTAGCACAATCTATCTTAGAATGATGACTCAATAACCAACACGCTAAGAATGAGAATATTGTCCATTTACTACCAAGCAACTAGTTGCTAGGAGTATTGGTTTCGCACATCAGGGTTCACTTGTCGGTATTCCGGTTGCAACAACACGGTACTGAGGAGCGAATGATGATGGCGAGAAGTATCACTGCATCAAGAATTCATAAGAGTTGGTGCAATTATCATGACATTCCTGACATCAAGAGGGCAATACTTCAGGGTAGAACAGAATCAAAAGCTGGTTTGGCATTTTGATCTGCGGAATACAACTACTTTGACCCAATCCTAGATATGGATGAGGTATTTGTTTCTCCTAGTCAGTCCGGGATAGAATGGCTTGACGGACCACAAGAATATGAGGTATCGATGAGCATGAATGCATGACATGCTCTTGACTATCAAATGATAGACGGAGGTCAGTATACAACTAAAGAGAATAACTCAAAGGAACATATCATTTTCTGAGTTGTGGACTCATAGATTAGCATGTCGAACGAGTTCAACATATTTCTTCCGGATAACCCATGCAGAAAGGTAGAACTGGCAGATTCACAATATGAATGGAGTACTCCTCAAGAGCACCCTGGTTGTGATCTTTTGGTTCAAAAGAACTTCTGCCATAAGCCGTTCATGGTATTTGGAAGAAGGAAATACCATGGACCTCGAGAACTATCGCAAAGGTTACTAATATCCTGAAGGTACGAGCAACACTATCAACACGAGGTAAGTAGAGTGAATCTTGGGCTTAAGAACCCAGAATAGAAGGCCTACTAACTAAATGGCATCACGGGATGCTTTCGAGAATGGGGGCCAGAATCATCACACTGGGAACATAAAGCATTGCTAGATTAGTGGGTGGTTCTCTAGGACGCCTAGGGTCATAATAATGGCTTCAACATATACGGCGAGGCAACGGAGTACCTCAACTCGGCGATTAGTGTGGTTAATCTAGCCCAAAGGTTCATCGGGAACGGAAAGAAGGGATTTGCAAATGCATCAGACTATTTAGAAACCTGGGATGACTCGGACAGCATAACGACTGTAAATGCTCAGAAAAAGATTTGAGACATTCACAAGGATTTGCATAATCACTTAACAACATCATATCAAGGTTCTGGTTCAACTGACAACATACTAAAAGTAGTAGAAACTAAACTGAGGCCTCGAACCAACAATCCTAAGATTCCACGGATTAGTAACACGTGATCCTGATAGAAAGACGAGAAACCTAGTTCTTAATCCCCGTAGAAAAGAGGAGGTTGGCTCAGATCAGAAGGGCATAAGGTAAAGGAGTAAAAGAGCCTTACGTTCCCTTCCACAATCAATTCCCCTATATATAACTAAAGCATTTCTAGACTCAACTTTGACCAGTTTGGCTTGGTAATCCTATAGGCAGTCAGGCTCTGATACCAAAGCTGTCAGGACCCCGATTCCAAGTCACATCGATCTAGCCGGTAACACCTCATATCACTTTGCGGCCTCACGCACGGTATTCCCACAGGTGTCGCCTTACCATGACCCGGGACCGTTTGCGCCTTTTGGCTCACGTATATGATAGTGTCGCTAGCATCCATATGATGGAGAACCCGGGCCGACATGACTAGTCTTGAACCCAAAGTGGCACTAACTTACGGGGACAGGCATACATGAATCAACATTGAGCATGTCGGTCAGCAGCGTGCGAATCCGGGCTGTAGCACTGGGCTAACAACACTCCGGGAACCCGGGCTGTAGCAGGCTAGGCAGGACTCCGGATGTCACCGTGTGACCTTTCCCCGAAGGGACAGACACAGGAACGAAGTGACTCACATGCCGGCCAGTTAAGTGTTCCGGAGCAGTAGTGCTGGGCTAGCAGGACTCCGGTGAACCGGGCTGTAGCGGACTACTATGGCTCATGGAAGCACAAGACTACATTTCCCCATAAGAGAGGCTACCAAGGATAAACAACTAGGTTGTCGGATCCCACACATACCAAGCATTTAAATCACACACACAATATGCTCGATATGTGTAAATACAACATGGCATCACAACAAGACTCTACGACTCAAGTATTTATTCATTAGGCTCTGAGGAGCGAGATATTACAAACATGGGTCTCATGACCCAACATTCAGAGCATACAAGTCAAAGCACATGCGAAAGCTTAACATGTCTGAGGATAGACATCTACAAATGAAAAAGGCTGAGAAGCCTGACTATCTACCAGATCATGCCGAGGGCACAAGATCGTAGCTGAGGTATCAAGTTAAACGTCGAAGTCCACACGGAACTACTAGCGAGACTGACGTCTCCCTGCAAAACATAAAATAGGCAAACGTGAGTACAAATGTACCCAGCAAGACTTACATCAGAACTAGCTACATATGCATCGGTATCAACAAAGGGGGTGGTGGAGTTTGACTACAGCAAGCCAGCTTTGACTCAGTGGCTATCCTAAACTATGACTGCAAGTAACTCTTTTGAGGTGGCGCACACGAGTCCACATATTCACCATATCAATACACCACTATGGATCCGCTCCCGTCTCCCCACGAGAAGGCCATCCATAGCACTCACGCTTATCTTGCGAGTTTTAGAGTATCCACTTTCACTTGTCTATGAACTGTATAGGCAACCCAGTAGTCCTTTACCGCAGACACGGCTATTCGAATAGATGATGTTAACCCTGCAGGGGTGTACTTCTTCATACATGTTTCCACCACTTAGCATCTGCACACGACATGTGCTCGGCAGACTTCAAGCGAAAGCCGACATGGGTGTAGACCACGACCTACCTAAACACTCAAGTCTCTAGTCCAGGTTTATCGCCTATCCAGGTTCCATCCGCAGGGAGTCCGGCCGAGGTTTCCACATACGGCCCCGAACGATGTGTACAGGGTTCCGCGACACCAAACGGGCGCCCGGCATACCCGACCACGTGCCTACCGCATCACAGCCCACCCCTCGGGTCAGCTCTGTGCACGGCCTCCAGCATACTACAAACACCAGAAACTACTTGCAACTCCTGGACAGAGGACTAGGGTGGTTAAGAAGTCGAACGGGGTCATATTTCGGGGCCCAATGCATGGTAGTAGCTGTTTCATGGATCACAAACACAGAACTCAGTTCCTGGGGACGGCTTCAATGAGACAACCCACCATGTACTCCTACATGGCCTCTCACCGCTACCTTCACCAAATCGTGTTCACACACTTAGCTCACACACAATAGGACATGTTCATCACCATTCCAATTCATTCCCGATGAATCCGACCTAACTCAACTCTAAGTAGTAGCAGGCATGACAAACAAGCATGAATGAGTAGGCACATCAGGGCTCAAACAACTCCTACTCATGCTAGTGGGTTTCATCTATTTACTATGGCAATGACAGGTCATGTAGAGGATAAGGGGTTCAACTACCGCAGCAAGTAACAGATGAATCGTTGTTGTCCTAATGCAGTAAAAGAGAGCAGGAGCGAGAGGGTGGGGTTGTATCGGAATGAACAAGGGGGTTTTGCTTGCCTGGCACTTCTGAAGATAGTATAGTTCTTCATCGGTGTCATCGAACTCATCGTCAGAACCACGTTTATCGAGAGGGGACAAATACCGGCAACAGAGAAAGAAACACAATCAATGCAATGCACAATATGATGCATGATCATGACATGGTAAAATGAGTGTGTTGGGCTAATGCAACTACAACCAGATGGGTTTGAGCTATTTTGAACCAAAGATTCAAAGTTCAAACTCATTTGTGATCTTAAATAGTGCCTTATCATGTTTTGCACTAAACAGCAAGTTAACTTGTTTAAACATGCATGAAACTAGTATAGATGGATAGATTGGATTTTTCTGATCATTTTTCATATATAACACTTTGCATTTGGAGTTACAGATTAATTTCTATGATTTTTAGAAGTTAGCTCTATTTTCTAGAATTTCCTGAATAAGAATAAATCCAGAAAAAGGAGTTACTACATCAGCACTACGTCACTGTGACGTCAGCAGGTCAACGGGGCGGTCCAGGTCAAACTGACCAATGGGTCCCCTGTGTCAGTAACTAAACTAAACTAACTAGGTTTAGTTAACACTAATCTAGGTTAGTTAGCAGGGCGTCCCCACCTCTCTGTGACTCGGGAGGGGGAGTCAAACTGGGGTCAACCCGGGTCAAACTCACCGGAGTTGACCCGGGGCTCATCGCCGGCAAGGCTAGGGATGGCGGAGGGGTGCGGGTTTCCTCCTCCGGCGACCAAATGGCCGGCGGAGGGCATCTACGTGACGCGGGCACTCGTCCGCGTCGAGTGGTGTAGGTGGTTGGGCCTGGGGTGGCCGGAGTCGTCGCCGACGTCGACCTTGGCGGTCGCCGGAGCTCGGGTGAGCTTGGGGTCGTCGCTGTGACGGCCGTGGTGGCTCATGCGGGCCACGTACATGCTCTACGCGGCGCGGGGACGAAGCTGGGCACGACGGCCGGACCATTAGGTGGCCGGAGACTCGTCGGCGGCGAGCACAGGCGGCGGTGCGTGCGGGCGAACTCGAGGCGGTGCGTATGGTGCACGAGAGCGAGAACGGAGAGGGGGAGAAGGGTCAGTGGCTCACTGCGAGTGCAGGGGAGCGAACGGCGAGCTCGGGGAGGGGCTGGTGTCGACGGGAGGTCGCCGGCGATCTCGGTGGCGCGAGGAAGAAGAAGACGTCAGGGATGATGCGTCGGGGCGTCCGGCGTCGTGTGAGTAGGTGGGGAGGACGACGACGTCGCAGCGGAGCTCGGGAGCAGCTCGGTCAGGCGAGGCGGTGGCTGTGGCCGCGGCAACGGCGAGCGACGGCGTTGGTCGCTCTCGGGTGCGAGAGGGAGAGAGAGCAGATGAGGGGGAAGAGGTCGGGAGAGAGTGAGAGGGTTCCAGGGGGTGCGTGTCGGCGTCCAGGGCGTCCAGGAGCTCAGCGGCAAGCAGGAGGTGGCAAAGCGTGTGCTCGCGCGCGGCGGCCACGCGCGTGCTGTCCTCCTGGCGGGAGGTTGGTGATGACTGGTAGAGGCCAGTGGGTTGGGCCTCTGCTGGGCCGTGGTGGGGCGCCAGGTAAGTGGCCCAGGTAGGCTCTCTCTCTGGTTTTCCTATTTTAGTTTCTGTTTTCTATTATTCTGTTGTCTTTAGGGCTTTATTAAAAATACTTAAACAGATCCAAAAATCATGAAACTGCTCAATGCCACTGTTTGGAATATAACCAACAGCAAACATTTTAGTTTATGATTATTTGAGCATTTAAAATATTTAATAGCATTTATATGCCCAAATGCAAATACTATATTATTTAATTCAGAGCCCAAATATGTCATGGAAAAATGTGCAACACCTCTGGTTATTGCTTCTAGCATTTTCCAGAAATGATGAACATTTTTGAAAGCCATTTGGATTCACTGAGAATATTTTAGTTGAACCTAGTGAATTCCTTTAGATGCTAGGGTTTAAACAATCCCCACTTCAAGTTCATTTGAAACTTAAACATGATGACACTCATGAGGCTAGCCTAGTTCATTGCCAAAAGCTAGGGATGTGACACTCGTGTACATGGAGAGGCAGCGATGGCGTCTTGTTCATCGACAGCCAACCGGCTGGGTCAGAACGCATGCTGTTCATCGGGAGCCAACCGGCTTGGACGGAACAGCCGATCGAAACGAGGCCTGGCGTACCACAGAATGGAGGAAACGGCCTTGTGTTCGACCACCTATGGTCGAAACGGGATCATGTTCACCGGGAGGGGTGTGGCGTACCGCAAAACGGAGGAAACGGACTTGTGTTCAAGTGCCTATGGTCGAAACAGGGTCCTATTGATCGGGATGGGTGTGGCGTACCGTAAAACAGAGGAAACGGACTTGTGTTGGAGCGCTACGGTCGAAACGGGGGTCCTGTTCATCGGGAGGGGTGTGGCGTACCGCAAAACGGGACTCCACGGGCTACTGTTCATCTCCACCGTCGACCTCCTCCATCCTCCACGGGCTACTGTTCATCCACCGTCGACCTCCTCCAGCCTCCACCTGCGACTGTTCATCCACGGGCTCCTATTCATCCAGCCTCCACCGCTCCTCCACCGGCTACTGTTCAACCAGCCCTCTCCACGGGCTCCTATTCAACCACCCCTCCACGGACTACTGTTCATCCAGCCCTCCACCGACTACTGTTCAACCAGACCTCCACGGGGTTGTCCTATTCATCCAGGCCTCCACAGGGTCTTTTTCATCCACCGTCTCGATCGATCGGGGTCCTGTTCATCCAGCGACAACGGCCTCTACTACCACGGGGTCCTGTTCATCCAATCCCCACCCGGAACTGTTCATCCAACCCCCCCCCAACAATGCTCACTGTTCATCAAGAGGTAGCAGGTTCGATCGGCTTCAGTTAGCAGCAGTAGCGAAGGAATCGCTCGATCAGGTTTAGTTAACAGCTAGGGATCGATCGATCGCTCGGGTTCAGTAACGTGTAGCCTGCAGTGCAATCGCTCGGGTTCAGGGTGAACGCCTCGCTCGGGTTCAGTTAGATCCCAACGCCTCGCACCCACCCACGTACGTGTATGAGAGAAACGCGCATCGCTCGGCCCCCGACCACCCACCGTAACCGGGAACTCCCGATATTTTCCTCGCCCTCGCTTCTACCATGGTTTTTTCCGTCATGGACGGCCCAAGGAATGTCATGCAGCTGCGTCTCCGGCCCGCCTAGGACAAAAATCCCATTTTCTGTCATGATTTTTTGTCATAGAAGTAGGAGCCCACCACATCTATGATGATACTGGGTTTTGTCACGATTATCGTCATAGAAGTGTCATAAGCATGACAGGAAAAAAATCGTTCGGCCCAAAATGTCACGGATGTGTCTTTTTTTGTAGTGGAAGTAGATGGGATCACAACCAACACAACGGTGTGGTAGTGATGGTGGTGGTGGAGTATTGACAGCGCTTCGCTAAGCGTCACTGGGATGAGGCGGTGGAACTACGGAGTAACAGGAGAGAGAGGGGCGCCAAGGGCTTGGTGTATCCTCTTGGGGTGCCCCCTCCCCTCTATATATAGGTGGAGGGGCGTGTGAAACAGCCCCTCCAAGCCCTAGGGCACAACTAAGGGGGAGAGGACTTGGACTCCAAGTCCAATCCTATTCCTACTAGGACTCCTTCCTTTTTTGCCTTCCCTAGCCAAATGGGCTTTTGAGGACTTGGTGCGCCTAGCCCAATAAGGCCAGGGCACCTCCCCGCAGCCCATGCGTTCCTTTGGGTTGTGGTGGACCCACTTGTGGACTTCCGGACCCTTCCAGAATCCTTTGGAACCTTCTGGAAGCTTCCAGGTACAATACCGAAAAAACTGCACCTTTTTTCGGAACCCAAAATATGACTTCCCATATATAAATCTTTACCTCTCGACCATTCCAAGAGTCATCGTGATGTCTGGGATCTCATTCGCCACTCCGAGCAACATTTGGTTACCACTCATCAAATATCCCAATACTACTCAAGCATCAACGAACGTTAAGTGTGCGACCCGGCGGGTTCGGGAATTATGTAGTCATGACCGAGACACCTCTCCGGTCAATAACCAATAGCGGGACCTGGATGCCCATATTGATTCCAACATATTACACAAAGATCTTTTATCGTTTGAACCTTTATGACAACATACGTAATTCCCTTTGTATGTTGGTATGTTACTTGCCCGAGATTCGATCGTCGGTATCTCTATACCTAGTTCAATCTCGTTACCGGCAAGTCTCTTTACTCGTTCCGTAATACATTATCTTGCAACTAACTCCTTAGTCACTTTGCTTGCAAGCTTCTTGTGATGTGTATTACCGAGAGGGCCCAGAGATACCTCTCCGATACACGGAGAGACAAATCCCAATCTCGATTCACGCCAACTCAATAGACACCTTCGGAGATACCTGTAGAGCATCTTTATGATCACCCAGTTACGTTGTGACGTTTGATAGCACAGAAGGTATTCCTCCGGTATCCGGGAGTTGCATGATCTCATGGTCGAAGAAACATGTATTTGGCATTAAGAAAGCAGTAGCAATAAACTGAACGATCATATGCTAAGATAACGGATGGGTCTTGTCCATCACATCATTCTCCTAATGATGTGATCCCGTTATCAAGTGACAACACATGTCTATGGTTAGGAAACCTTAACCATCTTTTGATCAACGAGCTAGTCTAGTAGAGGCTCACTAGGGACACGGTATTTATTTATGTGTCCACACATGTATTTAAGTTTCCGGTCAATACAATTCTAGCATGAATAATAAACCTTTATCATGAATAAGGAAATATATAATAACAACTTTATTATTGCCTCTAGGGCATATTTCCATCAGCCTCCCACTTGCCCTTCGCTCTAGATCCGGCCATTGCCGAACTCGACTTTGCGGGAAGTTTGTTTGGAGCGCTCGATCTCTGTAGATTGGGAAAGGCTATGGCGAGAGGAAGAAGAAGGGCGTACGGGGACGACTGTGGCTGGTCTCTTTTATAAAGCAGACGTGATACCAAGAGTCATGTAAATGCGCCGCCAACCTCGCCTCTTCCGGATATACTCGTGGCGTTATGCGCGAGCGGGATACTGTTAATCATTGATCAAAATCCCTTGAAAAGCGGGACACGATCTCCACCCCGACGGGACATGCCATTGAAGGGGTTGCCTCGAGCCGCGCATCGAGTCTTCATGTTTATGACCGGACACGACCCTTCGCCGAAAGTTGTCAGTCAAAAATATTGTTCACACTTCAATGATTTCTTCGAGGCTAAGTAAATCTACAGTTCGGAATCCAGATACAGCTCGACGCATGACCGAATTAGATCAAGCACTGTTTGAAGCTTTAGCTGGAGAAAGATTATCCCGGATATTCAGAAGAAAGGGAACTCGCCTACAAGCCGAAGTCTGCAGTCATGGGAGTTACAGGAAGTCGACGTTAAAGGCTAGTTTGGGGGCTACTCAGGGAGTCCTGGACTAGGGGGTCCTCGGGTTGCTGGCCGATCTCTCATAGGCCGGGCTGTTGGGCTGCACTTTATCCGGACCGAAGACCTTTTGTGCCTTGGTGTGTACTCCAAGTCAAGATGGAAGATTCGGCGCTCCCTTGATGTAACCGACTATATGTAAACCCTAGTAACCCTGATGTCTATATAAACCAGAGGGTTTAGTCCGTAGAGGCTAAGAGAGAACAATCGCCATCCTACTAGTTTAGGGTTTAGTTCATCCGATCTCATGGTAGATCAACTCTGTAATCCCCATATACACAAGGAATATAATCAAGCATGACGTAGGGTATTACCTCTTAGAGAGGGCCCAAACCTTGGTAAATATCGTGTCCCGTGTCCCTTGTTCCCCATCGATCCAAGATCCACAATTCAGGACCCCCTACCCGAGAGCCGCCAGTTTTGACACAGACATCGCCCGATTTGGGGCGGCGTGTGTCGAGTGATTGAAGAGGACCATCCGGTCGGTGGTCGCGATGGCGGGCCAGGCGGCCATGAGGTCCATTCGCCATGGGTCACAACAAATAAGAAGTCGGCGCATGATGACCCACAAGTATAGGGGATCAATCATAGTCTTTTCGATAAGCAAGAGTGTCGAACCCAATGGGGCAGAAGGAATGATAAACAATTTTCAGTAAGGTATTCTCTGCAAGTACTGAAAATAGTGGTGACAGATAGGTTGATAGCAAGATACTCCCTCCGTTCCTTTATAAACCAGAAGGTGTATTATTTTTTTGATAAAATTCCACAATGTAAGGTGCATTTTTCTAATTCCTTATAATCTCTTTTTTAGCCCTCCAAAAAATAGAAAAATATCTTTCTCCCGATTGCATGTATCTCTCTTTCTAGAAAAAAAGGAAAGTATCTTTCCCCTGATAGCATGTATCTTTTTCTTTCCTAGCCTAATTGATTAACTTCCCACTAACCAACAAATTTAGCAAGGGTAATTTTGTCCTAAATTATCTATAATTTGTTGCCTTGGTCACCATGCCCAAAACAATACACCTTACATAGTAGTAATAGTAACAAAGATGCAGCAAGGTGGCCCAATCCTTTTTATAGAAAAGGACAAGCCAGAACGGTCTCTTATAATAAGCAAAGAGTTCTCAAGGACACATGAGAATTATCGTCTAGTCACTTTCATCACGTTTAGTTGATTCACATTCGCTACTTTGATAATTTGATATGTGGGTGGATCGGTGCTTGAGTGCTGCTCTTACTTGAAGAAGCAACTCACTTATGATTACCCCCTCTCGCAAGCATTCCGCAACTACGAAAGAAGAATTAAGATAAATCTAACAATAGCATGAAACAAATGGATCCACATCAGCCCCTTACGGAATAGCGCATAGACTAGGTTTAACCTTCTGTCACTCTGTCAACCCATCATCTACTTATTACTCCAAAATGTTTTCCCTGAGGCCCAAATATGGTGAAGTATCATGTAGTCGCCATTCGCATGACACTACTAAAGGAAGCAACAACATACATATCATTAAAATATCGAACGAATACCAAATTCACATGATTACTTATAACAAGACTTCTCCCATGTCCTCAAGAACAAAAGTAACTACTCACAAATCATATTCATGTTCAAGATCAAAGGGGTATTGAATATCATTAAGGATCTGAACATATAATCTTCCACCAAATAAACCAACTAGCATCAACTACAAGATGTAATCAACACTACTAACAACCCACGGGTACCAATCTGAGGTTTTAGGACAAAGATTGAATACAAAAGATGAACTAGGGTTTGAGATGAGATGGTGTTGGTGAAGATGTTTATGAAGATTGGTCCTCCCTGTTGGGGAACGTAGCAGAAATTCAAAATTTTCTACGCATCACCAAGATCAATCTATGGAGTAATCTAGCAACGAGGGGAAGGGGAGTGCATCTACATACCATTGTAGATCGCGATGCGAAAGCGTTGCAAGAACGCGGATGAGGGAGTCGTACTCGTAGTGATTCAGATCGCGGTTGATTCCGATCTAAGCACCGAAGAACGGTGCCTCCGCGTTCAACACACGTGCAGCCCGGTGACGTCTCCCACGCCTTGATCCAGCAAGGAGAGAGGGAGAGGTTGGGAAGACTCCGTCCAGCAGCAGCACGACGGCGTGGTGGTGATGGAGGAGCGTGGCAATCCTGCAGGGCTTCGCCAAGCACCGTGGGAGAGGAGGAAGGAGAGGGGTAGGGCTGCGCCAAAGAGAGAGGGAGACTCATGTCTATGGCAGCCCCAAAACCCCACTATATATAGGGGAGTGGGAGGGGTTGCGCCCCCATCTAGGGTTCCCCCCCCCCAAGGGGTGCGGCCAGCCCTAGAGGCATCTAGGGGGGCGGCCAGAGGGGGAGAGAAGGGGGGCGCACCACCAGGTGGGCCTTAGGCCCATCTGAGCCTAGGGTTTCCCCTTTCCCCCCTTCCTTGCGCCTTGGGCCCCTTGTGGGAGGCGCATCAGCCCACCTAGGGGCTGGTCCCTTCCCACACTTGGCCCACGCAGCCCTCTGGGGCCGGTGGCCCCACCTGGTGGACCCCCAGGACCCTCCCGGTGGTCCCGGTACGTTACCGATAGCACCCGAAACTTTTCCGGTGACCAAAACAAGACTTCCCATATATAAATCTTTACCTCCGGACCATTTCGGAACTCCTCGTGACATCCGGGACTCCGAACAACATTCGGTAACCACGTATATCTATTCCCTATAACCCTAGCGTCATCGAACCTTAAGTGTGTAGACCCTACGGGTTCGGGAACCATGCAGACATGACCGAGACGTTCTCCGGTCAATAACCAACAGCGGGATCTGGATACCCATGTTGGCTCCCACATGTTCCACGATGATCTCATCGGATGAACCACGATGTCGGGGATTCAATCAATCCCGTATACAATTCCCTTTGTCTACCGGTATGTTACTTGCCCGAGATTCGATCGTCGGTATCCCGATACCTTGTTCAATCTCGTTACCAGCAAGTCTCTTTACTCGTTCCGTAACTCACATCATCCCGTGATCAACTCCTTGGTCACATTGTGCACATTATGATGATGTCCTACCGAGTGGGCCCAGAGATAACTCTCCGTTTATACGGAGTGACAAATCCCAGTCTCGATTCGTGCCAACCCAACAGACACTTTCGGAGATACCTGTAGTGCACCTTTATAGCCACCCAGTTACGTTGTGACGTTTGGTACACCCAAAGCATTCCTACGGTATCCGGGAGTTGCACAATCTCATGGTCTAAGGAAATGATACTTGCCATTAGAAAAGCTCTGAGCAAACGAACTACATGATCTTGTGCTAGGCTTAGGATTGGGTCTTGTCCATCACATCATTCTCCTAATGATGTGATCCCGTTATCAACGACATCCAATGTCCATGGTCAGGAAACCGTAACCATCTATTGATCAACGAGCTAGTCAACTAGAGGCTTACTAGGGACATGGTGTTGTCTATGTATCCACACATGTATCTGAGTTTCCTATCAATACAATTCTAGCATGGATAATATTATCATGAACAAGGAAATATAATAATAATAACCAATTTATTATTGCCTCTAGGGCATATTTCCAACAGTCTCCCACTTGCACTAGAGTCAATAATCTAGTTCACATCACCATGTGATTAACACTCACAGGTCACATCACCATGTGACCAACATCTAAAGAGTTTACTAGAGTCAACAATCTAGTTCACATCACTATGTGATTAACACTCAATGAGTTCTGGTTTGATCATGTTATGCTTGTGAGAGAGGTTATTAGTCAACGGGTCTAAACCTTTCAGATCCGTGTGTGCTTTACGAATATCTATGTCATCTTGTGGATGCTACCACGCGCTATTTGGAGCCATTTCAAATAACTGCTCTACTATACGAATCCGGTTTACTACTCAGAGTCATCTGGATTAGTGTCAAAGTTCGCATCGACGTAACTCTTTACGACGAACTCCTTTTCACCTCCATAATCGAGAAAATTCCTTAGTCCATTAGATACTAAGGATAAGTTCGACCGCTGTCATGTGATCCATCACCGAATCACCATTGTACCCCTTGACCAACTCATGGCAAGGCACACTTCATGTGCGGTACACAGCATAGCATACTGTAGAGCCTACGTCTAAAGCATAGGGGACGACCTTCGTCCTTTCTCTCTCTTCTGCTGTGGTCAGGTCTTGAGTCTTTACTCAATACTCACACCTTGTAACACAGCCAAGAACTCCTTCTTTGCTGATCTATTTTGAACTCTTTCAAAATCATGTCAAGGTGTGTGTTCTTTGAAAGTATCATCGGGCGTCTTGATCTATCTCTATGGATCTTGATGCCCAATATGTAAGCAGCTTTATCCAGGTCTTCCTTTGAAAAACTCCTTTCAAACAACCCTTTATGCTTTCCAGAAATTCTACATCATTTCGGATCAACAATATGTCATTCACATATACTTATCAGAAATGTTGTATCGCTCCCACTCACTTTATTGGAAATACAAGTTTCTCATAAACTTTGTATAAACCCAAAATCTTTGATCATCTCATCAAAGCATACATTCCAACTCCGAGATGCTTTCTCCAGTCCTAAGAAGGATTGCCGGAGCTTTGCATACTTGTTAGCATCTTTCAGGATTGACAAAACCTTCTGGTTGTATCACATACAACCTTTCCTCAAGAAAATTGTCGAGGAAACAATTTTTTTTTTGACATCCTATCTGCAAGATTTCATAAATAATGCAGTAACTGCTAATATAATTCCAACAGACTCTTAGCATCGCTACGAGTGAGAAAGTCTCATCGTAGTCAACTCCTTGAACTTGTCGGAAAACATTTTAACGACAAGCCGAGCTTTCTTAATGGTGACACTTACCATTATTGTCTGTCTTCCTTTTAAAATCCATCTGCACCCAACAGCCTTACGACCATCAAGTACATGGATCCTCTCTCGGATTTTATGGCCTCGAGCCATTCGTCGGAATCCGGGCCCACCATCGCTTCTCCATAGCTCGTAGGTTCATTGTTGTCTAGCAACATGACTTCCAAGATAGGATCACGCATTACTCTTAAGTAGTACGCATCCTCGTCGTCCTACGAGGTTTGGTAGTGACTTGATCCGAAGTTTCATGATCACTATCATAAGCTTCCACTTCAATTGGTGTAGGTGCCACAGGAACAACTTCCTGTGCCTTGCTACACACTAGTTGAAGTTATGGTTCAATAACCTCATCAAGTCTCCACCATCCTCCCACTCAATTCTTTCGAGAGAAACTTTTCCTCGAGAAAGGAACCGTTTCTAGAAGCAATTACTTTTGCTTCCAGATCTGAAATAGGAGGTATACCCAGCTGTTTTGGGTATTCTATGAAGATGCATTTATCCGCTTTGGGTTCGAGCTTATCAGCCTGAAACTTTTTCACATAAGCATCGCAGCCCCAAACTTTTAAGAAACGACAACTTAGGTTTCTCTAAACGGTGTCGTCTCAACGGAATTGCGTGGTGCCCTATTTAAAGTGAATGCGGTTGTCTCTAATGCCTAACCCATAAACGATAGTTGTAATTCGATAAGAGACATCATGGTATGCACCATATCCAATAGGATGCAGTTATGATGTTCGGACACACCATCACAATATGGTGTTCCAGGCGGTATTGGTCGTGAAACAATTTCCACAATTTCTTAATTGTGTGCCAAACTCGTAACTCAGATATTCATCTCTATGATCATATCACAGGCATTTTATCCTCTTGTCACGACGATCTTCAACTTCACTCTGAAATTACTTGAACCTTTCAATAATTTAGACTTGTGCTTCATCAAGTAAATATTCTCAGCATCTACTCAAATCATCTGTGAAGTAAGAACATAACGATATCCTGTGTGCCTCAGCACTCATTGGACTGCACACATCAAATGTATTACTTCCAACAAGTTGCTCTCTTGTTCCATCTTACTGAAAATGAGGCCTTTCAGTCATCTTGCCCATGTGGTATGATTTGCATGTCTCAAGTGATTCAAAATCAAGTGAATCCAAACGATCCATCTGCATGGAGTTTCTTCATGCATATATACCAATAGACATGGTTCGCATGTCTCAATCTTTTCAAAAATGAGTGAGTCCAAAGATCCATCTACATGGAGCTTCTTCATGCGTTCTATACCAATATGACTCAAATGGCAGTGCCACAAGTATGTGGTACTATCATTACTATTTTATATCTTTTGGCACGAACATGTGTATCACTGCAATCGAGATTCATTTTAGGTGCAAGATCATTGAAGGTATTATTCAAATAAACAGAGTAACCATTATTCTCCTTAAATAAATAACCGTATTGCGATAAACATAATCCAATCATGTTTATGCTCAACGCAAACACCAATCTCGATGGTAGAGGGAGCATGCGATGCTTGATCACATCAACCTTGGAAACACTTCCAACACACATCGTCATCTCACCTTTAGCTAGTCTCCATTTATTCCGTAGCTTTTATTTCGAGTTACTAACACTTAGCAACCGAACCGGTATCTAATACCCTGGTGCTGCTAGGAGTACTAGTAAAGTACACATTCATATAATGTATATCCAATATACTTCTGTCGACCTTGCCTGCCTTCTCATCTACCAAGTATCTAGGGTAGTTTTGCTTCAGTGACTATTCCCCTCATTACAGAAGCACTTAGTCTCGGGTTTGGGTTCAACCTTGGGATTCTTCACTAGAGCAGCAAATGATTTGCTGTTTCATGAAATATCCCTTTTTGCCCTTGCCCTTCTAGAAACTAGTGGTTTTACTAACCATCAACAATTGATGCTCCTTCTTGATTTCTAATTTCGCGGTGTCAAACATCGCGAGTTGCTCAAGGATCATCATATCTATCCCTGATATGTTATAGTTCATCACGAAGCTCTAATAGCTTGGTGGCAGTGACTATGGAGAACCATCACTATCTCATCTGGAAGATTAACTCCCACTCGATTCAAGCGATTGTGGTACTCAGACAATCTGAGCACATGCTCAATGATTGAGCTTTTCTCCCTTAGTTTGCAGGCTTAAGAAACTTGTCAGAGGTCTCATACCTCTTGACGTGGGCATTAGTCTGAAATCCCAATTTCAGTCTTCGGAACATCTCATATGTTCTGTGACGTTTCAAAACGTCTTTGGTGCCACAATTCTAAACTGTTAGCATTACGCACTGAACTATCACGTAGTCATCAAAAACGTGTATGTCAGATGTTCCGCAACATCTACAGACGACGCTGAGGTTCAGCACACCGAGCGGTGCATTAAGGACATAAGCCTTGTGTGCAGCAATGAGGACAATCCTCAGTTTACGGACCCAGTCCGCATAATTGCTACTACCAACTTTCAACTAAATTTTCTCTAGGAACGTATCTTAAACAGTAGAACTAAAGCGCAAGCTATGACATAATTTGCAAAGTCCTTTTGACTATGTTCATGATAATGAAGTTCATCTGATCATTTAATGAACTCCCACTCAGATAGACATCCCTCTAGTCATCTAAGTGATACATGATCCGAGTCAAACTAGGCCGTGTCCGATCATCACGTGAGACGGACTAGTCATTATCGGTGAACATCTCCATGTTGATCGTATCTACTATACGACTCATGTTCGACCTTTCGGTCTCTTGTGTTCCGAGGCCATGTCTGTACATGCTAGGCTCGTCAAGTCAACCTAAGTGTTTCGCATGTGTTCCGAGGCCATGTCTGTACATGCTAGGCTCGTCAACACCCGTTGTATTCGAACGTTAGAATCTATCACACCCGATCATCACGTGGTGCTTCGAAACAACGAACCTTCGCAACGGTGCACAGTTAGGGGGAACACTTCTCTTGAAATTTTAGTGAGGGATCATCTTATTTATGCTACCGTCTTTCTAAGCAAATAAGATGTAAACATGACAAACATCACATGCAAATCATAAAGTGACATGATATGGCCAATATCATCTTGCACCTTTTGATCTCCATCTTCGAGGCGCGGCATGATCACCTTTGTCACCGGCATGACACCATGATCTCCATCATCATGATCTCCATCATCGTGTCTTCATGAAGTTGTCTCGCCAACTATTACTTCTACTACTATAGCTAACAGTTAGCAATAAAGTAAAGTAATTACATGGCGTTTTTCATTGACACGCAGGTCATACAATAAATTAAGACAACTCCTATGGCTCCTGCCGGTTGTTATACTCATCGACATGCAAGTCGTGATTCCTATTACAAGAACATGATCGATCTCATACATCACATATATCATTCATCACATCCTTTTGGCCATATCACATCACATAGCATACCCTGCAAAAACAAGTTAGACGTCCTCTAATTGTTGTTGCATGTTTTACGTGGCTGCTATGGGATTCTAGCAAGAACGTTTCTTACCTGCGCAAAAGCCACAACGTGATATGCCAATTTCTATTTACCCTTCATAAGGACCCTTTTCATCGAATCCGATCCGACTAAAGTGGGAGAGACAGACACCCGCTAGCCACCTTATGCAACTAGTGCATGTCAGTCGGTGGAACCTGTCTCACGTAAGTGTACGTGTAAGGCCGGTCCGGGCCGCTTCATCCCATGATGCCGCCGAATCAAGATAAGACTAGTAACGGCAAGTAAATTGACAAAATCGACGCCCACAACTACTTTGTGTTCTACTCGTGCATAGAAACTACGCATAGACCTAGCTCATGATGCCACTGTTGGGGAATGTAGCAGAAATTCAAAATTTTCTACGCATCACCAAGATCAATCTATGGAGTAATCTAGCAACGAGGGGAAGGGGAGTGCATCTACATACCATTGTAGATCGCGATGCGGAAGCGTTGCAAGAACGCGGATGAGGGAGTCGTACTCGTAGCGATTTAGATCGCGGTTGATTCCGATCTAAGCACCGAAGAACGGTGCCTCCGCGTTCAACACACGTGCAGCCCGGTGATGTCTCCCACGCCTTGATCCAGCAAGGAGAGAGGGAGAGGTTGGGAAGACTCCGTCCAGCAGCAGCACGACGGCGTGGTGGTGATGGAGGAGCGTGGCAATCCTGCAGGGCTTCGCCAAGCACCGTGGGAGAGGAGGAAGGAGAGGGGTAGGGCTGCGCCAAAGAGAGAGGGAGACTCATGTCTATGGCAGCCCCAAAACCCCACTATATATAGGGGAGGGGGAGGGGCTGCGCCCCCATCTAGGGTTCCCCCCCCAAGGGGTGCGGCCAGCCCTAGAGGCATCTAGGGGGGCGGCCAGAGGGGGAGAGAAGGGGGGCGCACCACCAGGTGGGCCTTAGGCCCATCTGAGCCTAGGGTTTCCCCTTTCCCCCCTTCCTTGCGCCTTGGGCCCCTTGTGGGAGGCGCATCAGCCCACCTAGGGGCTGGTCCCTTCCCACACTTGGCCCACGCAGCCCTCTGGGGCCGGTGGCCCCACCTGATGGACCCCCAGGACTCTCCCGGTGGTCCCGGTACGTTACCGATAGCACCCGAAACTTTTCCGGTGACCAAAACAAGACTTCCCATATATAAATCTTTACCTCCGGACCATTCCGGAACTCCTCGTGACATCCGGGATCTCATCCGGGACTCCGAACAACATTCGGTAACCACGTATATCTATTCCCTATAACCCTAGCGTCATCGAACCTTAAGTGTGTAGACCCTACGGGTTCGGGAACCATGCAGACATGACCGAGACGTTCTCCGGTCAATAACCAACAGCGGGATCTGGATACCCATGTTGGCTCCCACATGTTCCACGATGATCTCATCGGATGAACCACGATGTCGGGGATTCAATCAATCCCGTATACAATTCCCTTTGTCTACCGGTATGTTACTTGCCCGAGATTCGATCGTCGGTATCCCGATACCTTGTTCAATCTCGTTACCAGCAAGTCTCTTTACTCGTTCCGTAACTCACATCATCCCGTGATCAACTCCTTGGTCACATTGTGCACATTATGATGATGTCCTACCGAGTGGGCCCAGAGATAACTCTCCGTTTACACGGAGTGACAAATCCCAGTCTCGATTCGTGCCAACCCAACAGACACTTTCGGAGATACCTGTAGTGCACCTTTATAGCCACCCAGTTACGTTGTGACGTTTGGTACACCCAAAGCATTCCTACGGTATCCGGGAGTTGCACAATCTCATGGTCTAAGGAAATGATACTTGACATTAGAAAAGCTCTGAGCAAACGAACTACACGATCTTGTGCTAGGCTTAGGATTGGGTCTTGTCCATCACATCATTCTCCTAATGATGTGATCCCGTTATCAACGACATCCAATGTCCATGGTCAGGAAACCGTAACCATCTATTGATCAACGAGCTAGTCAACTAGAGGCTTACTAGGGACATGGTGTTGTCTATGTATCCACACATGTATCTGAGTTTCCTATCAATACAATTCTAGCATGGATAATAAACGATTATCATGAACAAGGAAATATAATAATAATAATAACCAATTTATTATTGCCTCTAGGGCATATTTCCAACACTCCCATGATGGAAGCATCGTTGGTGATGTCGATGGCTTCGATTTCCCCCTCCCGGAGGGAAGTTTCCTCGACGGAATAGCTTTGCTGGAGAGCAAAAGTGCTCCTGCCCAGGTTCCGCCTCGAGATAGCGGCACTTCATCCCGAAAGTCTTCTTCTTTATTTTTCTAGGGCAAATGGATTACTAGCAAAAGATGGGTGCTAGAGGCCAGCCAGGGGCCCACAGGCTCATAGGGAGCGCTCCCTAGTGGGCCCCCTCCTAGTATTTCTTTTGCCAATAATTTGTATATATTCCGAAACAATTCTTCGTAAATTTTCATGTCATTTGGAGTTGTGCAGAATAGCTATCTCTGTTGTAGCCTTTTACGGTCCAGAATTCTAGCTGCACGCAATCTCCTTCTTCATGTGAAACTTGTAAAATAAGAGAGAAAAGGCATAAGAATAGTATCATAAAGTGAAACAATGACCCAAAACATAATAAATAACAGTAGGAAAACATGATGCAAAATGGACGTATCAACTCCCCCAAGCTTAGACCTCGCTTGTCCTCAAGCGAAAGCCGAAGCCGATAATCATGAACACATGTTTAGAGAGATAGGTGTCGATAAAACAAAATACAGACATGAAAGCATCATGATCATTATCATAGCAACAATATATCATCATGAAACTTCTCATGAACAAGTGACAATTCATTCACAGGATAAAGTATGAATCATAAGCTTCATTGAAAACTAACAAACTATGATCTCAGTCACTGAAACAATTGCAATTTATCATATCATCGGAAAGAGTCTATGTGAGAGCTTTGTTTTGCAAGTTCACATACTCAACTACCATTGAGTCGTCTATGATTGCTGGCACTCATGGCATATTTATGGACCAAGTTCAGTCAAACACATAGGAAGATGGGGGCTTATTGTTTCGCCTCCTGAAAGGATTGAGAAGAGGGATCTAGGGGGTGATTAGACCCTTCACAAGTAAAAGTGGTAGTTTTTTAATCTCTTCAAGTTAAGGTGGAGTTTTTTCATGAGTTTAAGCATTCTCAATACATTTCAAGAAAGCATGACAAGAGTATATGCAGCAGAAAGGACAAAGCATGCTAATTTGCAATAAAGTAAAGAGATGGGATTAGAGTGAACGCAATGAAGACATGGAGATTTTTGGCGTGGTTCCGATAGGTGGTGCTATCGTACGTCCACGTTGATGGAGACTTCAACCCACGAAGGGTAACTGTTGCGTGAGTCCACGGAGGGCTCCACCCACTAAGGGTCCATGAAGAAGCAACCTTGTCTATCCCACCATGGCCATCGCCCATGAAGGACTTGCCTCACTCGGGTAGATCTTCGCGAAGTAGGCGATCTCCTTGCCCTTACAAACTTCTTGGTTCAACTCCACAACTTTACGGAGGCTCCCAATTAACACCTAACCAATCTAGGAGACGCCACTCTCCAAAAGGTAATAGATGGTGTGTTGATGATGAACTCCTTGCTCTTGTGCTTCAAATGATAGTCTCCCCAACACTCAACTCTCTCTCACAGATTTGGATATGGTGGAAAGATGATTTGAGTGGAAAGCAACTTGGGGAAGGCTAGAAATCAAGATTCTTGTGGTAGGATTGGTATATCTTGATCTCAACACATGAGTAGGTGGTTCTCTCTCAGAAATGTATGCTGGAAGTGTGGGCACGTTCTGATGGCTCTCTCACATATGGATAAGGGGGTGGAAGGGTGTATATAGCCTCCACACAAAATCCAACCGTTACACACATTTGACCCAACTCGGTCAGACCGAATAGATGAACTCGGTGAGACCGATTTAGTTCAAAATGTGAATGTTAGGAATCTCGGTGGGACCGACAGGAACAACTCGGCGGGACCGATGTGCTAGGGCTTAGGGCAAAACTCATCTTAGTGGCGCCGATTGCATCAACTCGGTGAGACCGAAGTGAAGCAATAGGGCAACAGAGAATTGGTCAAGCCATCTCGGTGAGACCGATTGCAATTTCGGTGAGACCAAAATAATTGCAACTGATAACAGTGAGTTGGCAAGGCCATCTCGGTGAGACCGAGATCCGTATCGGTGTGACCGAACTGTTAGGGGTTCTGGCAGTGGCTATGTCATATGAACTCGGTGGCGCCGGATAGAATGAATCGGTGGGGCCGAGTTGGAGTTTAGGATTTTGACATATTTCGATGGATAAAGTGGTTGAGGGTTTTGGAGCAATGTCACTAAGCATTTGAGCAAGTAAGCCATTAAGCAACACCTCATCCCCTTTTAATAGTATTGGCTTTCCTATGGACTCAATGTGATCTTGGATCACTAAAATAGAAATGAAGAGTCTTGAGCTTTTGCCAATATGTGTCCTTAGCATTTTGAGGGGGTTCCACATCCTCTCGTCCTTGCCACTCTATTGTTGAACTTATCTGAAATATACTAGATAAAACCATTAGTCCAACAAGAGATATGTTGAGATTAATTATCAAAATCACCCAGGGAGCACTTGTGCTTTCACCTCCTACTTATTTACCTCGAGGGTAATGTCAATGATAATAAGTCATGATTGCCTACATCCAACTGGATATATATGCCTGAATCTTTCCCACCACATGATGCTTGCCAAGAGGTAAAATAAAAATGGAATAGAGAAGAACACTATTGACTCTTGCATGAAAGTAAATAGATAAATTAAAAGATAGGCCCTTCGCGGAGGGAAGCAGAGGTTGTCATGCGCTTTTTATTTTTGGATGTGCAAGCTCTTAATGCAATGGAACGTTACTTTGTATTGCCACTTGTAATGGCGATCTTTATTATGGAGTCCGTCGCTTTTATTTCTTCACCATCACAAGTTCGTACAAAAGCTTATTTTCCCTTACAATAAAAGATCATACATGTTTAGGAGCAATTTTTATTGCTTTTGCACTGATGACAACTTACTTGAAGGATCTTATTCAATCCATAGGTAGGTATGGTGGACTCTCATGACATGAAACTGGGTTCAAGGGTTTTTAGATGCACAAGTAGTATCTCTACTTAGTGCGAATTTTGGCTAGCAAAAGATTATGAGCAAGCACCACACGTTAGAGGATCCATGACAATATAACGTCTCCGTGAATGTAAGCAAACATAACTCATTACGTTGTCTTCCTTGTCCAACATCAACTAGTTGACATAGAATATTTAATGGGGGTTCACAATCATAAAAGATGTCCAAGATAGTATATTTATATGTGAGACCTCCCTTTATTTGTTACTTTTCATGAATTGCATCAATGACCAATGTTATGTTTGTTAACTTCAACAAATTCCATCGATTATACTTCTTTTACGTGAAGTCATCACTCCCCATGGGATTAGCATATGATCCTTTTATTCTTTTTATTTCTTAGATTGAAACAAGAAAGTAAAATAACTCAACTCAAACTACTCTTCATTATATAACTCTCACACTCGATTACATAGATAGATAGATCACTGAACAAGCACTCAAAAATATATCATACTAAAACTTTGTTCTTCTAAATCAAAAAATAACTAAAGATCAAACTAAGATATATAATGATGATAAAAGGATGGTGATACGATACTAGGGCGCCTCCCCAGGCTTGGAACAAGCCAAGGGTGGTGCCCATACCCGTGTACTTTGCCCGCAGCCCACGGCGAAGCAAGTCCTAGGCTTTCCTGGCCACGACCCCCATCCCAGGCCGACTACATCCGCCAGCGCGAGAAGGTGAGGCCCTTGGCGGTAGCACATGGATCTTGGACTAAGGAAACGCTCCCCGATCCATGGCACCATGAGGGCCTCTCATATGGAGGAGAGAGCCCTCCAACCCCACGCCCCGGTGCCTACCGCATGGGAGGTGGGACTTAGTATAGCGATGCTGGCAACAATTGCGAGGGTGAGAGCAGGGAGAAGGGAAGACCGATGGACATACGCGGGAGTCGCCTCTCGAGGGAGGGAGGGCGGCTCGGGGGCATGGAGGCATGAGATTTGTCATACAAGGATATATTAGTCTAGGGGGATTGCCACATAGATTGGCATTCAACTAAATATTTGTTAACTTGCTTCTTAAGCTATGACTAGAGAATACTCCCTTTTTATTCTAAAACCGACTACTAGTGTAGCATCCACGTTAAGCTACATCACCCTAAAAAGAATAGTCATTCAATTATATCGACGATCTATCAAGTCCATTAGATCTTGGCAGTTAGTGCAAGATAGCTCAATTGGTAGAAAAGTGAGTTTAGAGTGATTCAAAAAAATCATATTGAAATAAAGAAAGGCTTTCTAGTAATCCTAGAGTCACGTCTGACCTTGTTTGTTGATTGAGTAAAAAAGGGATATATGAAGTCTGCTCTCTTCCTCTCAGCATCTCCCTTATGGGACACAATCTATATCCAAGTTCTCGGTCGCACTCCACAAATTCGCCAAGGGATGCATCTTTTCATGAAGAGACGCGTCCCTTGATGAAAAGATGTCTATTCATGAAAAGACAGTCTCCTTGATAAAATGGCATCTCTTTGTGGAAAGATATACCACATAAGAATGAAAAGAAGCACAACGATTGTAAGATTAACACATTACAAAATTCATTTTGTAACTTCCCAAACGATGCGGTCATTTAATGTACCAAAATTTATCATTTCAATTCGTTTATATACTTAAAAAAATCAAACTCTACAACCCCATGCATAAAAAATTGGACGCCGATAAGTGCCACACGTGTGGGTGTTAGGGGGGCTGCCCACACATTTTGTGTGGTGTATAAGAGGAACAGCCCACACACCCACGTGTGGGCAAAAAAAGTAATGCCCGCACACCTTTTTTTTTCCTCCCGATCCCTCTCACAGCGTGCGTGTAGGCGAAATAAATAACGCCCACACGCCCCGTACGTCAGGCCTCGTACCTCGTGGTCCCGCACGCCCGCGTGACAGTCACCGCGCGTCCCGCAGTTGCCATGGTCCAGACCCTCGTCCATGTTCGTTTAACTGCAGTTGCCATGTCGCTGAACTTCGGTTGCCATGTCGGACAACTACAGTTGCCATGGTTGCTCAACTGCAGTTGCCATGTATGGTCTGATCTACTGCAGTTGCCATGATTTCAAAACGTTAGGAGCTGCCACCCACTAAACACTAGGCAGTTGCCATGTAGCACTACAAGAAGGCATGGCAAAAAAACATGTTCGGGTAAAAGAGAGAGTTGCCATGTGCTCACAAGCACGCTAGGGCAGTTGCCATGTAAAAGAAAGAGTTGCCATCTGCTTACATGCACGCTACGGCAGTTGCCATGTACCATGCAAAAACACATGGCAACTCGGGTAAAAAGAGTTGCCATCTGCTTACAAGCAAAGCTAGGGCAGTTGCCATATACCTGCAGAAACACATGGCAACTGCCAGCTTTGGGTGTGGGCTAGGAGACGGGCGTGTGGGCGAAGTGATAAACGCCCACACACCAGCCCCCTCTGCGTGTGTGAAACTAGTGTGTGAGCGAATTGCTAAACGCCCACACACCAGCCCCCCGTGTGGTGAAAAAAGGACGTGTGGGCGACCGGATGAATGCCCACACACCAGCTTAGTCCTACGTGGCACACAAAAACTGCTAGAACGCGCCAAGATTCATGCAGAATTGATTGGACGAGGATCCATGCGTGTGGGCGAGTTGCCAGACGCCCACACTTGTGGGCGTTAGACTTTTCGAAAAAAATATAAATTACATTTAAATATCTCTAAATGAACTCTCTTTGGGGGATCTCTAAAAGAACTCACCGGAACATCAAATAACACCGCTACAAAGCACGGGCTTTACACTAGTACTTGGATATTACAAATGACATGATGCACACGCAGACTATTGGTGATAAAACCCCTCATGCTACGTTTCTTTATGTTGCCTTACTTTTAGCGATTGTTTGTTAGGGCTGCTGTAGGCAGGTGAGGCTGGCTCGGTTTAGTCCCACCTCGCTTGTGGGAGGAGGCCATGACCAGCTTATAAGGGAGAGATTCCTTCCTCACTTCAGTCCGGGCTTTTCGGATGGAGTCGGCTCTGTGTTTAATGCTGACTCATGTGCGCATAAACGTGCAAAACGTGGTGAGTGTGGGCTAGCCCAAGTTGGACGCTAACATCTGGTATCAAAGTCAGCATCGCCATGCCTTCCTGAGGAGCTTCTCAGGGATGAGATGTCCGGACTTTTGGGATGAAGTGGGCGCTCCGCTTAATGCTGACTGATGTGCGTATAAATGTCCGGAACATGGGTGGGTGTGGGCTAGGCTGAGTTGAACGGTAACATTGTTACTAATGTTACGCTGGCTCTCTTGTTTAACTCTGTCATCAATGGTGGAGAATCTCAGGACTATGAAATTCGTGGATGACCCTAGCTAGCCCGGTGGCTACCACCGAGCTCAAACCCAGGGGGGCAGCAGAACGCTCCTGCCTGGAACGAGGCGCCACAGCGCCGCCGAAAAGGCTGCGCACTTGCACGTACGGCGACGCCAGCGGCAGCTTTCGGGGGAGAATTCATTCCAAGCAAGCGTACTCTTCCCGCATCATCGCCCGGCCGGCTCCTCCTCTCCCCCGTTCCCGCGTTTCTCCAGAGCATCCTCCACGAAAAACATAACAAAGAAATCGAAAAGCCAACGAGGGGCATACATTCCCGTTGACACAACGAATCTCTCCTCCCTCCTCTTTCCCCTCCGCCCAGCACGAGACCAGCAAATATTCGCGCCCCCGGCCGTGCACTCGCCGCTAATGCGCCATCAACTGGCGCCAGCCAGCCATCGGCGAAGAGAATTTCCTAAAGCCGACGGCCGGGATCGCGCTAATCGCCCGCCCGCCCTTCGTTGCTTTTACGCGGAGGAGAGGAGAGGAGGGCGAGGCCGAGATGCCGTCCGTGAGGTGTGGGCGGCCGGCCGCCCTTCGCTTCACCCTCAATCCTTTCCTTTCTGTCGCGGCCAGCTCCACCACATAGCTTTATTCTCCAAGAACTTAAGCCCCCCTCTTCCCCTCCCTCCTCCGTCCATTCCAGCACCTCTTGCCTCTCGATCCTCCTCCCCTGCTCCCCGCAAACATCGTGATCGCCGCCGTTGTCCTTGACACCTGAAAGTTCCCCGCTGTTATTCCTCGGCGGCTGTCAGCCCGGCGCGTCGCGTGTATATATATGCCGGGTTGGAACGCCGGTGGTTCCTCAGTAGATGGCCTACCCCTCGAGGGCTTATAATCAGTGCGGCCACGGTAATCAGAACTCTCTGCTCTTCTATTTTCATTACCGTTGCCGTCCGTGCATGGTTGCTCGTAGATTTTACGTACTTCGGCGGCGGCAGCCGTCGTTCTCCTTTCGATTTGAATCGTGAGGTCGTTTCAACCTTTAGATTAGAGAACGCAGAGTAAACTGTCGGCGATCCGTTTAACAACATGTATAGGTGCAGGACAAAAGGAAGCGAGTTGAGAAAAGGCGAGATGGTTTTCAGCTATATCTTTCTGTGAAACGTAAAACGACAACAGTTTAGTCTATGTCTGCAGTCTATCCCTTTCATAGCAAACTTCGATTGATTTACCGGTCGATCGATGTGTCGGCTAACGAACCATTTTGCTTATGCAATATCAATTAGGCCGGTCACATCATGTGCAGTGCAACCCATGCCAATGGCGTGGAGCAAATTATGTTGCAATCAATCAATGTGGGAAAGCCTTTCAATCAACATTTTCTAACAGTCATGCATGCTATATTCACAAGAGGGAAATTTAGACTGAAACTGACTCTTATAATTCAGGATAAACTGAGGTCCGCCAAGATAGTGACTGAACCTGACCCTGACCCTGATTGCGCCTGCGTTGCTGTCGGTGACTGAACCGGTGGTAGAACTGAAAAAAAGAAGATATATAACTGTGATTAGGACGGCGTAGAGACGGCCATGTTAGCAACCCAAGCAATTTCCTGTGGTGTTCTGTCCCTGTGTTTCTTGATCCTGTTCAATGCAGGTATTCCGCATTTGTCATCTGCCCTTTTCTCAATAATGTTCCCATTAAGCGCCTAATAGTAACAATAGTTAAAAAAAAGGATGTAGTTAAGCGCTGATTTTATTTGAGTGGAATTCCATGGTGCCGAACAAGAACAGTTCCTGTAGTCTGTGCATCACATAGTGACTGAAATTCTATATACATATAACTGTCAGAGTGTCGGCTCATGATGGTTGAGAGCTGCTCATGGAAGTTCTAAAGCTTCTGACCATAGTCACTCCAGACTTTCACCTGACAGGGATTAGTTGGTAGGACGTTGCTCTCCACTATTCAGTTGAGCCACTTGCTTGAAATCCTGCTGACATTTCGCTTGGGCCTATTATATGTTAACGTAACGTTGCTGCACACAGAAAGGAGATCCAGCTTCATGAAGTGGCTCTGCAATTTCCTCAAGGGGACGAAGCCCGTGGAGTCAAACCACCGGCGGCGGCCTCGGGTGACTGCGGGAGAAGAGAGCTCGCTCTGGCAACAAGAACCGGTCCGGCCAAAGGTGCTGATACCCTCTCCTTGCCAGAGTCGCCATTTTTCTTTCATATCTTCCTGAAATTCCATTGCATGAGTCACATTCAATTCACCGCCACATTTATTCAAGCACTTCATACTAACCTATTTTGTGCGATCATCGATAAATAGCTGCTTAAGCCCTTGTTTTTTTTACTGTTTCCAGAGGGAGGATCCACCTAGACATGACAATGAAGAATTGGACCGTCAGATTGCACTCTCTCTTGCAGAGGAAGCCAAACGTCCTAAAGGTGCACATATACACCAATGTAACCCTGTCCGTCGCGCCTTTCTGGTCAACTATCTCGTGACAGTGTGATTACGGTTGAATTCCAATGCAGAGCGAAACCATAACAAGGGAGAGAACGATGAAGACCTCGCCAAGGCCATGCAGGACAGTCTGAACATGAATCCTTACATGCCACACAATCCCTATGCCCCCTCCCAGGCCTTGCCTAGAGGGCAAAGGTCAGCTACATACCTTTGTTCGTCGCCTTTCCTCCAATGCCCTTGAAAGAGCTAGTGTGTAAAGAAACCATGTACATCCTGCAGGGTCTGTGGTGGCTGCAAGCATGAGGTAGGACATGGCCATTACTTGAGCTGCATGGGAATGTACTGGCATCCTCAATGTTTCCGTTGCTCTTCTTGCACCCACCCTATCCGCGAGACCGAGGTAACCATCCTACACTCCCTTAAACCTTAAGAGTTTCGGCGGGAATTGAACTGTTTTTGTTGAAATTCTTGTATTTCAGACAATCCTTTAATCAGGTGTCTTGGAAAATAGAAAGTGACCGTCACCCTTTTTCTTCATCTTTGTATTTCCCAGTTCACCTTGCTAGGCGCAGAGCCATACCACAAATTGTGCTACAAGGAGTTACACCACCCGAAATGTGATGTCTGCCTTCAATTTGTAAGACTCTTCTCTGAATGAACTCCGTCTGGCAAAGAGCTAGAACTGATGTTTGGATTAGCATGTAACTTGATTTTTGTGTGCGTGCATTTCTGCAGATCGCAACAAACAGGACGGGCTTGATAGAGTACAGAGCCCATCCATTCTGGGGCCAGAAGTATTGCCCCTCACATGAGCTTGACCGCACACCTCGTTGTTGTAGCTGTGAGAAAATGGAGGTACAAATTTTCCCTTCTGCTTTTCCTTCAATTTTCAGGAGATGAATGCTTGGGGTGTCAGTTATATAACTGTGTTGCGAAACATCCGCAGCGTTTAGGGTGATGCTCCTGCATTTTAATTTCCTTGAATTGCCTCTCCAACCACGATACTTTGTTATGCAAATTCTGCAGCCAAGGAACACGAAGTATATGTCGCTGGGAGACGGGCGCAGTTTGTGCATGGAATGCCTGGATTCTGCGGTCATGGACACGGGTGAATGCCAGCCCCTGTACCACTCCATCAGAGACTACTACGAAGGGATGAACATGAAACTCGACCAGCAGATACCCATGCTCCTGGTTGAGCGGCAAGCCCTCAACGAGGCAATGGAAGGAGAGTGCAAAGTGAGTTCTTATGTTCAGTCGATCGGTCGAAGCAAATCGTCGCGTAATCTTTGCAAATGTTAACGATCATCTGCACTTCTGCAGGGACCTCACCACATGCCTGAGACAAGAGGCCTGTGTCTGTCGGAGGAGCAGACTGTGAGCAGTGTAAGTACAACCTCTCAGCCTAAATTGACTTTCAGGGATCAAATTATCCAGTAGATGATTCTTTTTGACCCTTTGCGGCTTGGCTTCTCAGATACTTAGAAGGCCCAGGATTGGTGGACATAGGCTACTAGATATGAGAACCCAGCCACAAAAGCTGACTCGCCGATGTGAAGTCACTGCAATTCTTGTCTTGTATGGACTCCCCAGGTCAGTTCATTCTTCACTGAGATCAGAACCAAATGCTGGAGTTCTTTGTCATTCTATGACTGGTGCATTATTTGTATGAAATCAAAATATTCCCCACATGATTGCAGGCTACTAACTGGCTCCATCCTTGCCCATGAATTGATGCACGGGTGGTTGCGCCTCAAAGGTACGTGTGCAAACAACTTGTGCTGACTGAACCTTCTACGGCCATATTTCTGTTACCTGATCTGAATTGTGAGCTTTGTTCGATTAATGGCACCTTCAGGTTACCGAAACCTAAGCCCAGAGGTTGAGGAGGGTATATGCCAAGTCATGTCTTACTTGTGGCTCGAGTCGGAGATTCTTCCAGCTTCTACAAGACACGCTCAACCTTCAACCTCTTATGCTTCATCCTCGTCGTCTTCCTCGTATCGACCACCATCATCCAAGAAGGGTGGCATATCTCACACCGAGAAGAAGCTTGGCGAGTTCTTCATGCATCAGATTGCCAATGACACCTCAACAGCGTATGGTGACGGATTCAGAACTGCCTATAAAGCTGTCAACAAGTATGGCCTTCGCCAGACACTGAACCATATACGTTTAACTGGAGGGTTTCCTGTGTAACACAAGGAAACACCATGTCCATATCGGAGAAATGCAGAGATCATATGCACATACATAAGGAGATGAATGTGCTACAGAAAAAGGGTTCGGATTTCAGTGACCTTGCATTTTCAGAGGGGTCATTCAGAGTGAATCAGGAAAGGAACTGCATTTGCTCGAAGTAACAGGATGGAAGGTGTAATAAGATGACATATAAGAAATACCAATGTAACTAGCAGCATTACCAATGCTAATGTATTGAGGTATTTATGTATGTATATGTGTAAAGTCAAGTTGTCTATTATTGCATAAGCATGGGCACCGATCAGGCGAAGTGCAAAGAAAAGAAAATCGTAAGTATCCTAACTAAGCATACCTACAGAAAAACCATTAACCTCGAATCCTACGCTTCTTAAGAAGGCTTCACTAACCTATCCATTAGCACCAATCATTGCCTTCACATTATTTAGCCAGTTCTTAACTAAGTGCAAGTCAGAAATGGAACCAAATGACATCATCATTCATAAGGAGCAAACGAAGCATCAAACAGAGTTTACCTTTGAGAGGAGACACAGTTGACGTCTGCTGTGGATCAGTTCTTGCAGTCCATACAGCAGGACTGATGCTGGGCGGCCTCTACAACATAAAACACATTAGCATATATTTCAATGAAATCTTGCATTTTGTCTTCACCATGAGTTGTTTGCGTATGTTTTTATGTAGAAGGCCACCGGCTCATGCAGGATAAGAAACAAAAATGCAATCAATCGGTCCAGTAATAAACAGCTAAAGTAATTCTAGAACTTCCAATACTCTGATAGAAGTACATAATCACCATGCAAGGACGAGGCAGGAGGAACTTGAACACTTTTACAATGTCAGACCCAGTAATTATGCAACATCGGTACACCAGACAGTTAAACATAAGAGAAGATCAATACATCAGACAGTTTATCACTAGAGGATCGATACATCAGAAAGTTTAACAACAGAGAAGATAGTGCAACATAAATCAAGATAGAGCTTTGGCCTTCTACAATTGAGGTACATTACAGGCATAAACCAAACAGATCCAGGATCCATATCAAGATGTCCGAATGACAAGACTAACTGCAATGTTACAACCAAAATCACTGGCCATGAGTCATAATCTCACTGTAACAACATAAATTATATCAGAGGCCGTATTCCAGAGGTATGAAATCGCCAGGCTGAAGATGATAGCCAGTACATTACCAACTGAAAATGTGAACATACACAAAACAAGGGTGGACAGCAAAATTTTGGAAGACCTATGGCACTTACTGATCTTCTTGGGTGCACTACAAGAAAACCTATAGCCATATAAATACTGTTTGATGATACTGCTACGTTATGAACTCCAAAATTTAGCACCACCTAAATCCTACCATATGCTACAAACACATCTCTTCCTCCCCCTCCCTCCCTAATCACTTCCAATGCTACTCTGGCCCAGGTGTCAAAACTGTCGAGCATGATCAGACATTGGAGATCTATTCATCTGATGCCCCTCCTGTGAACATGGACTTCAGTGTCTCGTACGTCATAAAAATGAGGCCGACGCTGGGAACCACTTTGCAGTACTCAGGCAAGATCCCTCTATACAATCCTCTATAACCTTCTGTCTGAATAATATGCCCAAACGTTCCAACAAGTCCTGTCTTGTAGACATTGGCCCTCCCAGCTGCACCTTCCAACTGCTTGCGGCGTCTTACAAGATCCAATGGAAATGTAACTGGAAAATAATAAACGTAAATGATCAAAACAACATTCACTAAGTTTGACAGGACCATGTTCAGTAATAATAACAAAGAATAAGCTAGTGTTTCTATGGTAATTGATATAATTCAAATAAAAACACCTTACATACAAAATCACTTGAGACCAAATTAAAAGGAATAGGCAAGTGTCAAGTAATAAACAAAAATACTAGCATCAGTTACATGACAATTTGTTAACAAGAAAACTATCTGTCTCAATTTCATATAATTTCATAATCAGGTAAACATTTTAATCATGTCAATTCTTTTTCAGAAAATTTGTATTGTTAGGCTGTGTTTATTGTTTAACATTTGTGGACAATTCTGATAATCCCTTTTGGCTAACAAGCTTTTTCGTATGTACCGTTTGGCTAACAAGCCTTTTCCTATCTCCACGGCTACAATCCCACACCAGATAATAAAATATGTTCAGCACAGGACAGTTTAGCAACCACAAACTCGGTCTTAGTAATACAGATGATACTATTCCTCACTTCTAATTTAACAACATTGCAAGGTAGATCTACCATTGACGATCTAGAGAGTTGGTGGGATTTTTTTACATAGAGAATAGGCATTTAGGCTTTTCTTTACAAACTAAGTATTTTCCAACATGAAACGGCCCAATGAGTTTCTGAGGATCTGATTAAGCCTACTAGATTATCAATGAGTTTCTGGTAACAAGGGCAGTTTATTTATAGATCACTTACAAGTTGATGATGCAACTCCTGAAAGACTTCCACAAGCCAAACTGATAAAGATAGGGGAATCACATGGCCTGAAAAGAATTGCAGGTAACACAAATTAAATTGATAGTTGCATGAATATGACCCAACATGTATCCTTCCTGTACAACTTACCGCTCTAGTAGCCAATGTGAACGCAGAGTTTCATAAACTGAGAAGCTTATTGCTATACTGGGGCCTACTCCCTGTATTTCAAAGAATAGCCAAAATGAGATTTTATAATGGAAACGCTCAATAAACTGGAAAATCAAATAAGTGCCAAATGTCCATACCAGTAAAGTGGGACCAAGACCCTTGTACAACCCCCTGGGACCCTCATCTCTGCAGATCGCAAAAAGAGCATGGGATATGCCCCTGTAGTAGGCTGTGTTCGTCTGCAATCATTGAAAAAGAAAAATTGGTTCAGATGCGTAGCTGAACACTGTGAGGCAATGTTGGAAACAGTCTTCAAGTATGCTCAAAGCAAATAACTCCCCATCCTGACTGCAAGGAAATAAAGGAAAGGATGAGGGGGAAGGGGGAGAGTATGCAGGCTGTGTATGTTCGCTCTTGGCATGGGCATTGCCCAGGTTTTATTGCTGGCAATTATGTGTCCCATCTAGCAGTATGTCAAGAACGCTAACATCAAACAGTTTGTTTACTAATATTTTTGCAGGGCATGGCAAGAGGTGACAAAAGTATTACTTCTCTCCAATAGAAAATGAGAATCATCAACCATGTTATTGAAACTGTAGTCTTCTCCAAACAGATATTAATTTGATCACAGGCATTTCAAGTTTCAAGTGTGAATTTCTACAGAGTTAGTGATAGCAGCTTACCTGAGCAGCCAGACGTGTCCGTACCAAGTCCAGTGGATATGTCAAAGAAGCTGCAGTTATCCCAGACAAGCCACCGCCTACCATTCTGACACCAACATCGGCACCCAATCCACCATTGCTGTCGAGACCAGGTATCATCTGAAGCCACTGCACGCCTCAAAATTAATCAAATTAAGCACATATCATAAGTGGCAAGAATTGCATGTGAATTTTATACAAAAACACATGTACTTACATTCTTATATTTCTCGTATGTATAGAAACTAATCGAGGAGTAAGGTAACCGATGTGCAATAGTTACAAGATTTCCTTTCCAGAAAGCTCGTAGCCCTTCTTCATAGACAATGCGGGACGCTTCACGCCATATACTAGTGTTGCGCATCGTAGCCACATCTGAGTGCATTCCTTGCACCTGCGCATAGAAATGATACAAATTTCAATGGCAATCATACTATTATTAAGAAAAGAGCAAAAAGAGATGATTTTACCCATATAGACCAAACCAGTATATATGTAAAAAAAAAAATCTAGCGCATGAGCTCAACCGGGTTCAGCACTGTCAGGTCGGCCGTGCGTCCATGTGCGCACAAGCTCATGATAACATCCGGCTGAGGTGTAGGGCGTGGAGTGCGCCGCGCATATGCGACATCGCACCGCAGCAGAAGTCATATATATGTGTGTGTATTAGGATTTGATTTGTCTTTACAGTTTGTTTTTTCTTTTGCCTTGGTGCTAGAATTGCTCAAGAAATGCATAAAATTCCCATTTCTCCAGTATCCAGAGCAGAATCATTCCCGAGGAGCTCAATGAAGTAAGATGCCACTCGTTGCTTATACTAATATACAGACACACAGTTAGCATCAGAGGCTAGAGCAGTCTGGTGAAGAAAATAGATAATAAAGCAGTGCGAGCGGGTATTACAAGGGCAGAGGAAGGGCGAATTGGCCCTCTGGATAAACGGCGCACCTGAAACAGGATGGTGAGGCGGGCGAGCGGCGCGGTGCAGGTCTTGCTGACGGCGCCGGCGACGCCGCCGGCGAGGAGGTGGAGCGTCGTCCCAAGCTTGGGCTGGTTGTGGTGCTGCTGCGGCTGCGGCTGCTGCTGCTGCTGCGTCGAGTACCTCCGCGCGGCGACGGCGGCGGCGCCGTCCACGGTCGCGGCGGCCATCCCCACGCTCGCCTCCGTCTGCATCCGCCCCCTCCCTCGTCGCCAGTCCACCGCCGCCTCTGGGGCGTGGGCACTAGCGCGAGTGACCGGATCGGCGCGCAGGAGGATCGCGCGAGGCAAGGCGGTCGTCACTAAACCCTAGAGTTGGGGGCGGACTGTGGACGCAGGGCTTAGGGTTTGGGAATTTTTTTTTATTTTTTTTGTTTCCGGTGTGGGTCGGCAGGCGCGAATAAAGACGCAGGGGAACGAGGGCTCTGGTGAAAGCCGAGACCGTTTTTTTTTTTTTGCGACTTGGAGAGAAAGAGACGCTCCAGTTGATAATGTCCTTTTCATGAAATAAATTACTCCCTCCGTCCTATAATATAAGACTTTTTTGAGTCTAGTGTAGACTCAAAAAACGTCTTACATTATGGGCCGGAGGGAGTACTTATCTTTTCACGGGGTCATGGAATAATTATAGGGAAACGATTCGGATCACCCGGCGGATAATCACGCTCATGTCCGCCGCCTCGGTTGCGTGCCACGCGTCCGTTCTGGACCCCACCACCACATTATTTGCAACAGCCACGCCTCGCCTCGTACTTTATCCTCTTCTCCCGAATCTCCTTCCTCATGAATCAGCATGGCCAAGCGAAGCGGTTCCCCGTGCTACTCACATCTCTCCTTCCCTGGGTGCAAATCTGGCTCGAGCTCGCCGGGAAAGCAGCCGGAGGCGAAGGACTCGACTGCCACTGGCATGTTTGTGAAGAGAAGGAGATGGGGGTGAGAGAGAGGGGGAGAGGTCATGGGAGGGGAGAGGCGCGGCGCGCCGGAGAAAGGGCTCGCCGGTGGGCAGCGGAGTCGTCGTCCAGCGCAGAAGCTTCAGGCGCGAGCCCTCCTGGTGTTGTGGCGCCATCTTATCTCCGCAACAACAGTGTTGTTGCGGAATGGTGGCAGACTGCGCAAGTACGCGAGCGGTCGGGATGCTGTTGCAAATTTTGCAACATGGGTCCTGTTGCATAAAATTAAATGCGACGGAGATGTTGTTCTAATTTTTGCAACAAGGGTCTTGTTGCAGAAAATTAGACACAACGGAATATGTTGTTGTAATTTTTACAACAAGGATCTTGTTGCAGAAAATTAGACGCGTGAAAGATGTTGCAGAAAATTAGACGCGTGAAAGATGTTGCAAAAAATTAGATGCGTGAAAAATGTTGTTGTAGAAAATTAGACGCGGCGGGAGATGTGTTGCAATTGTTGTAAGGGTCTTGTTGCAGAAAACTAAAGAAGAAGAGGTTTTGTAACATGGGTCTTAGTTGCAGAAAATTGTAGAAAATGAGGTTTCGCAACAAAGGTCTTGTTATAGAAAATCACAGATGACCAGATCCTGCAAAAAGAGCATCGTTGCAGGAAATTAGAGAGGAGGATTTGAAGAAATATGCCCTAAAGGCAATAATAAAGTTATTATTTATTTCCTTATTTCATGATAAATGTTTATTATTCATGCTAGAATTGTATTAACCGGAAACTTGATACATGTGTGAATACATAGACAAAACAATGTGTCCCTATTATGCCTCTACTTGACTAGCTTATTCATCAAAGATGGTTATGTTTCTTAGCCATAGACATGTGTTGTCATTTGATGAACGGGATCACATCACTAGGAGAATGATGTGATGGACAAGACCCATTCAGGGTTTAGGGTTGTGATCGTTACAGTTTTATTGCTACTGCTTTCTTCATGACTTATACATGTTCCTCGGACTATGAGATTGTGCAACTCCCGAATATCCGGAGGAACACTTTGTGTGCAATCAAACGTCACAACGTAAATGGGTGATTATAAAGATGCTCTACGGGTGTTTCCGAAGGTGTTTGTTGGGTTGGCATGAATCAAGATTAGGATTTGTCACTCCGTGTATCGGAGAGGTATCTCTGGGCCCTCTCGGTAATGCACATCACTATAAGCCTTGCAAGCAATGTGATTAATGAATTAGTTGCGGGATGATGCATTACGGAATGAGTAAAGAGACTTGCCGGTAACGAGATTGAACTAGGTATTGAGATACCGACGATCGAATCTCGGGCAAGTAACATACCGATGACAAAGGGAACAACGTATGTTGTTATGCGGTTTGACCGATAAAGATCTTCGTAGAATATGTAGGAGCCAATATGAGCATCCAGGTTCCGCTATTGGTTATTGACCGGAGATGTGTCTCGGTCATGTCTACATAGTTCTCGAACCTGTAGGGTCCGCACGCTTAACGTTTGGTGACGATTTGTATTATGAGTTATGTGATTTGATGTACCGAAGGTAGTTCGGAGTCCCGGATGAGATCGGGGACATGACGAGGAGTCTCGAAATGGTCGAGACGTAAAGATCGATATATTGGACGACTATATTCGAACATCGGAAAGGTTCCGAGTGATTCGTGTATTTTTCGGAGTACCGGAGAGTTACGGGAATTCGTATTGGGCCTTAATGGGCCATACGGGAAAGGAGAGAAAGGCCTCAAAAGGTGGCCGCATCCCTCCCCATGGTCTGGTCCGAATTGGACTAGGAAGGGGGGCGCCCCCTTCCTTCCTTCTCCTTTTCCCTTCCCTTTTTCCTATTCCATGTGGGAGGAGGAATCCTACTAGGACTAGGGAGTCCTAGTAGGACTCCAAACTTCTGGAGCGCCCTAGGGGCTGGCCGGCCTCCCCTCCTCCATCCTTTATATACGGGGGCAGGGGGCACCTCTAGATACACAAGTTGATCTGTTGATCTCTCCCAGCCGTGTGCGGTGCCCTCCTCCACCATATTCCACCTCGGTCATATCATAGCGGTGCTTAGGCGAAGCCCTGCGTCGGTAGCAACATCATCACTGTCATCACGTCGTCGTGCTGACGGAACTCTCCCGTGAAGCTCTGCTAGATCGGAGTTCGCGGGACGTCATCGAGCTGAACGTGTGCTTGACTCGGAGGTGCCGTGCGTTCGGTACTTGGATCGGTCGGATCGTGAAGACGTACGACTACATCAACCGCGTTGTGCTAACGCTTCCGCTTTCGGTCTACGAGGGTACGTAGACACACTCTCCCCTCTCGTTGCTATGCATCACCATGATCCTGTGTGTGCATAGGAAATTTTTGAAATTACTGCGTTCCCCAACAGTGGCATCAGAGTCAGGTTTATGCGTAGATGTTATATGCACGAGTAGAACACAAGTGAGTTGTGGGTGATACAAGTCATACTCCTTACTAGCATGTCATACTTTGGTTCGGCAGTATTGTTGGATGAAGCGGCTCGGACCGACATTACGCGTACGCTTACGCGAGACTGGTTCTACCGACGTGCTTTGCACACAGGTGGCTGGCAGGTGTCAGTTTCTCCAACTTTAGTTGAACCGAGTGTGACTACACCCGGTCCTTGAGAAGATTAAAATAGCACTAACTTGACGAACTATCGTTGTGGTTTTGATGCGTAGGTAAGAACGGTTCTTGCTCAGCCCGTAGCAGCCACGTAAAACTTGCAACAACAAAGTAGAGGGCGTCTAACTTGTTTTTGCAGGGCATGTTGTGATGTGATATGGTCAAAGCATGATGCTATATTTTATTGTATGAGATGATCATGTTTTGTAACCGAGTTATCGGCAACTGGCAGGAGCCATATGGTTGTCGCTTTATTGTATGCAATGCAATCGCCGTGTAATTGCTTTACTTTATCACTAAGCGGTAGCGGTAGTCGTAGAAGCAATAGTTGGCAAGACGACAACGATGCTATGATGGAGATCAAGGTGTCGCGCCGGTGACGATGGTGATCATGACGGTGCTTCGGAGATGGAGATCACAAGCACAAGATGATGATGGCCATATCATATCACTTATATTGATTGCATGTGATGTTTATCCTTTATGCATGTTATTTTGCTTTGATTGACGGTAGCATTATAAGATGATCTCTCACTAAATTTCAAGATAAAAGTGTTCTCCCTGAGTATGCATCGTTGGCAAAGTTCGTCGTGCCGAGACACCACGTGATGATCGGGTGTGATAAGCTCTACGTTCATCTACAACGGGTGCAAGCCAGTTTTGCACACGCAGAATACTTGGGTTAAACTCAACGAGCCTAGCATATGCAGATATGGCCTCGGAACACTGGAGACCAAAAGGTCGAGCGTGAGTCATATAGAAGATATGATCAACATAGTGATGTTCACCATTGAAAACTACTCCATCTCACGTGATGATCGGACATGGTTTAGTTGATATGGATCACATGATCACTTAGATGATTAGAGGGATGTCTATCTAAGTGGGAGTTCTTAAGTAATATGATTAATTGAACTTTAATTTATCATGAACTTAGTCCTGGTAGTATTAGCATATCTATGTGTAGATCAATAGCTCGCGTTTAGCTCCCCTGTTTTATTTTTGATATGTTCCTAGAGAAAACTAAGTTGAAAGATGTTAGTAGCAATGATGCGGATTGGATCCATGATCTGAGGATTATCCTCATTGATGCACAGAAGAATTATGTCCTTGATGCACCGCTAGGTGACAGACCTATTGCAGGAGCAGATGCAGACGTTATGAACGTTTGGCTAGCTCAATATGATGACTACTTGATAGTTTAGTGCAACATGCTCAGCGGCTTAGAATCGGGATTTCAAAGAAGTTTTGAACGTCATGGACCATATGAGATGTTCCAGAAGTTGAAGTTAATATTTCAAGCAAATACCCGAGTTGAGAGATATGAAGTCTCCAACAAGTTCTATAGCTAAAAGATGGAGGAGAATAGCTCAAGCAGTGAGCATGTGCTCAGATTGTCTGGGTACTACAATCGCTTGAATCAAGTGGGAGTTAATCTTCCAGATAAAATAGTGATTTACAGAATTCTCTAGTCATCATCACCAAGTTAGTAGAACTTCGTGATGAACTATGGTATGCAAGGGATGACGAAAACGATTCCCGAGCTTTTCATGATGATGAAATCGATGAAGGTAGAAATCAAGAAAGAGCATCAAGTGTTGATGATTAACAAGACCACTAGTTTCAATAAAAGGGCAAAGGGAAAGAAAGGGAACTTCAAAAAGAACGTCAAGCAAGTTGCTGCTCAAGTGAAGAAGCCCAAGTCTGGACCTAAGCCTGAGATTAAGTGCTTCTACTGCAAAGGGACTGGTCACTAGAAGCGGAAGTGCCCCAAGTATTTGGCGAATAAGAAGGATGGCAAAGTGAACAAAGGTATATTTGATATAGATGTTATTGATGTGTACTTTACTAGTGTTTATAGCAACCCCTCAGTATTTGATACTAGTTCAGTTGCTAAGATTAGTAACTCGAAACGGGAGTTGCAGAATGAACAGAGACTAGTTAAGAGTGAAGTGACGATGTGTGTTGGAAGTGGTTCCAAGATTGATATGATCATCATCGCACACTCCCTATACTTTCAGGATTAGTGTTAAACCTAAATAAATGTTATTTGGTGTTTGCGTTGAGCATGAATATGATTTGATCATGTTTATTGCAATACGGTTATTCATTTAAGTTAGAGAATAATTATTGTTCTGTTTACATGAATAAAACCTTCTATGGTCATACACCCAATGAAAATGGTTCGTTGGATCTCAATCGTAGTGATACACATATTCATAATATTAAAGCCAAAAGATGCAAAGTTAATAATGATAGTGCAACTTATTTGTGGCACTGCCGTTTAGGTCATATTGGTGTAAAGCGCATGAAGAAACTCCATGCTGATGGGCTTTTGGAATCACTTGATTATGAATCATTTTGATGCTTGCGAACCATGCCTCATGGGCAAGATGACTAAAGACTCCGTTCTCCGGAACAATGGAGCAAGCCACTGACTTATTAGAAATAATACATACCGATGTATGCGGTCCAATGAGTGTTGAGACTCACGGCGGGTATCATTGTTTTCTGACCTTCACAGATGATTTGAGCAGATATGTGTATATCTACTTGATGAAACACAAGTCTGAAACACTTGAAAAGTTCAAAGATTTTCAGAGTGAAGTAGAGAATCATCATAACAAGAAAATAAAGTTTCTACGATCTGATCGTAGAGGCAAATATTTGAGTTACGAGTTTGGCCTTCAATTAAAACAATGTGGAATAGTTTCACAAACTCATGCCACCTGGAACACCACAGCATAATGGTGTGTCTGAACATCATAACTGTGCTTTATTGGATATAGTGCAATCTATGATGTCTCTTACCGATTTACCACTATCGTTTTGGGGTTATGCATTAGAGACAGCTGCATTCACGTTAAATAGTGCACCATCTAAATTTGTTGAGACGACACCTTATGAACTGTGGTCTGGCAAGAAACCCAAGTTGTCGTTTCTTAAAGTTTGGGGTTGCGATGCTTAGGTGAAAAAGTTTCATCCTGATAAGCTCAAACCCAAATCGGAGAAATGTGTCTTCATAGGATACCCAATGGAGACTGTTGGGTACACCTTCTATCACGGATCCGAAGGCAAGACATTCATTGCTAAGAATGGATCCTTTCTAGAGAAGGAGTTTCTCTCGAAAGAAGTGAGTGGGAGGAAAGTAGAACTTGATGAGGTAATTGTACCTTCTCCCGAATTGGAAAGTAGTTCATCACAGAAATCTGTTCCAATGATGCCTACACCCATTAGTGAGGAAGTTAATGATGATGATCATGAAACTTCACATCAAGTTACTACCGAACCTCGTAGGTCAACCAGAGTACGTTCCGCACCAGAGTGGTACGGTAATCCTGTTCTGGAGGTCATGTTACTTGACCATGACGAACCTACGAACTATGAGGAAGCGATGATGAGCCCAGATTCCGCGAAATGTTTTGAGGCGATGAAATCTGAGATGGGATCCATGTTTGAGAACAAAGTATGGACTTTGGTTGACTTGCCCGATGATCGGCAAGCCATAGAAAATAAATGGATCTTCAAGAGGAAGACGGACGCTGATAGTAGTGTTACTATCTACAAAGCTAGACTTGTCGAAAAAGGTTTTTTGACAAAGTTCAAGGTGTTGATTATGATGAGATTTTCTCACTCGTATCGATGCTTAAAGTCTGTCCGAATCATGTTAGCAATTGCCGCATTTTATGAAATCTGGCAAATGGATAACAAAACTGCAATCCTTAATGGATTTATTAAAGAAGAGTTGTATATGATGCAACCAGAAGGTTTTGTCAATCCTAAAGGTGCTAACAAAATGTGCAAGCTCCAGCGATCCATCTGTGGACTGGTGCAAGCATCTCGGAGTTGGAATATACGCTTTGATGAGTTGATTAAAGCATATAGTTTTATACAGACTTGCGGTGAAGCCTGTATTTACAAGAAAGTGAGTGGGAGCACTACAGCCCTTCTGATAAGTATATGTAAATGACATATTGTTGATCAGAAATGATGTAGAATTTTCTGGAAAGCATAAAGGAGTATTTGAAAGGAGTTCTTCAAAGAAAGACCTCGGTGAAGCTGCTTACATATTGAGCATCAAGATCTGTAGAGATAGATCAAGACGCTTGATAAGTTTTTTCAATGAGTACATACCTTGACAATATTTTGAAGTAGTTCAAAATGGAACAGTCAAAGAAAGAGTTCTTGCCTGTGTTACAAGGTGTGAAATTGAGTAAGACTCAAAGCCCGACCACGGCAGAAGATAGAAAGAGAATGAAAGTCATTCCCTATGCGTCAGCCATAGGTTCCATAAAGTATGCCATGCTGTGTACCAGATCTATTGTATACCCTACACTGAGTTTGGCAAGGGAGTACAATAGTGATCTAGGAGTAGATCACTGAACAACGGTCAAATTATCCTTAGTGGAATAAGGATATGTTTCTCGATTATGGAGGTGACAAAAGGTTCGTCGTAAAGGGTTACTTCGATGCAAGCCTTGACACCGATCTGGATGACTCTAAGTATCGATCTAGATACATATTGAAAGTGGGAGCTATTAGCTAGAGTAGCTCCGTGCAGAGCATTGTAGACATAGAAATTTGCAAAATACTTACGGGTCTAAATGTGACAAACCCGTTGACTAAAATTATCTCACAAGCAAAACATGATCACACCTTAGTACTCTTTGGGTGTTAATCACATAGCGATGTGAAGTAGATTACTGACTCTAGTAAATCCTTTGGGTGTTGGTCACATGTCGATGTGAACTATGAGTGTTAACCACATAAAGATGTGAACTATTGATGTTAAATCACATGGCGATGTGAACTAGATTATTGACTCTAGTGCAAGTGGGAGACTGAAGGAAATATGCCCTAGAGGCAATAATAAAGTTATTATTTATTTCCTTATTTCATGATAAATGTTTATTATTCATGCTAGAATTGTATTAACCGGAAACTTGATACATGTGTGAATACATAGACAAAACAATGTGTCCCTAGTAAGCCTCTACTAGACGAGCTCGTTAATCAAAGATGGTTATGTTTCTTAGCCATAGACATGTGTTGTCATTTGATGAACGGGATCACATCATTAGGAGAATGATGTGATGGACAAGACCCATTCAGGGTTTAGGGTTGTGATCGTTACAGTTTTATTGCTACTACTTTCTTCATGACTTATACATGTTCCTCGGACTATGAGATTGTGCAACTCCCGAATATCCGAAGGAACACTTTGTGTGCAATCAAACGTCACAACGTAAATGGGTGATTATAAAGATGCTCTACAGGTGTTTCCGAAGGTGTTTGTTGGGTTGGCATGAATCAAGATTAGGATTTGTCACTCCGTGTATCGGAGAGGTATCTCTGGGCCCTCTCGGTAATGCACATCACTATAAGCCTTGCAAGCAATGTGACTAATGAGTTAGTTGCGGGATGATGCATTACAGAACGAGTAAAGAGACTTGCCGGTAACGAGATTGAACTAGGTATTGAGATACCGACGATCGAATCTCGGGCAAGTAACATACCGATGACAAAGGGAACAACGTACGTTGTTATGCGGTTTGACCGATAAAGATCTTCGTAGAATATGTGGGAGCCAATATGAGCATCCAGGTTTCGCTATTGGTTATTGACCAGAGATGTGTCTCGGTCATGTCTACATAATTCTCGAACCCGTAGGGTCCGCACGCTTAACGTTCGGTGACGATTTGTATTATGAGTTATGTGATTTGATGTACCGAAGGTAGTCCGGAGTCCCGGATGAGATCGGGGACATGACGAGGAGTCTCTAAATGGTCGAGACGTAAAGATCGATATATTGGACGACTATATTCGGACATCGGAAAGGTTCCGAGTGATTCGTGTATTTTTCGGAGTACCAAAGAGTTACGGGAATTCGTATTGGGCCTTAATGGGCCATACGGGAAAGGAGAGAAAGGCCTCAAAAGGTGGCCGCACCCCTCCCTATGGTCTGGTCCGAATTGGACTAGGGAGGGGGGGCGCCCCCTTCCTTCCTTCTCCTTTTCCCTTCCCTTTTTCCTATTCCATGTGGGAGAAGGAATCCTACTAGGACCAGGGAGTCCTAGTAGGATTCCACACTTCTGGCGCGCCCTAGGGGCTGGCCGGCCTCCCCTCCTCCATCCTTTATATACGGGGGCAGGGGGCACCTCTAGATACACAAGTTGATCTGTTGATCTCTCCCAGCCGTGTGCGGTGCCCCCCTCCACCATATTCCACCTCGGTCATATTGTAGCGGTGCTTAGGCGAAGCCCTGCGTCGGTAGCAACATCATCACCGTCATCACGCCGTCGTGCTGACGGAACTCTCCCATGAAGCTCTGCTGGATCGGAGTTCGCGGGACGTCATCGAGCTGAATGTGTGCTGAACTCGGAGGTGCCGTGCGTTCGGTACTTGGATCGGTCGGATCGTGAAGACGTACGATACATCAACCGCGTTGTGCTAATGCTTCCGCTTTCGGTCTACGAGGGTACGTAGACACACTCTCCCCTCTCGTTGCTATGCATCACCATGATCCTGTGTGTGCGTAGGAAAATTTTAAAATTACTGCGTTTCCCAACAGGATTGAACGACTCGCGTCACGCAATCGAATGGCTCGCGAGGCGGCGGATCTTTTGAAAAGATCTACCGGCCGACGCGTAGCTGCCCTCATAATTATATTAGCATGTTAAAAGCCATGAATATTTGTTGTTTATTTATGAAAAAATAATTATCAATCAGACGGAGTAGAGAAATCACGCTAAAAAATCCACAAGACTAGAGGCGCATAAACTTTCCGCACGACGGCCATCGCAAAACGAGGTCGGTATCGCCGCGGGGAATATGCACAGCATCTCCGGGATGCGTTTACCGAAATCACTAATTGAGGAGTACTTGTTGCAAAGATCACTCCAATCCCCCTGGTTGCGACAAGTGGCGCACATGCAAAGCGCGCCACTTGTCGCAACATGGGAGTTTTCCCTTTTTTTCGTAGATCCGTCTATTCAAAACGTTTTCTCTCAAACCGTGCGTCCAAATCTGGAACCGCTTTCACCGTTGGATTCCTCGCGTCGAGATCTTCAAGACTAGATCCCATGTTGATAGGTTTTGACGAACTCTTTTTCACGAAAAAAAATGGATGAAAAAAACCAGACAAAAAACCGACCCGGAAGCACGGGGTTTTTTCCCTTTCCGAAAGAGGCACGGCCGTGCCTCTCACGAAATCACAACCGTGCCTCTCGCGGAAGAAAAAAAGAAGAGAAAACACGTTTTTTTGTTTCCGAGGAGGCGCGGCCATGACTCTCGTGAAAGCACAACCGTGCCTCTTGCGGAAGCAAAACCGTGACTCTCGCGAAAGGAAAAAAAACAGAAAATGCGTTTTTTCCCTTTCCAAGAGGCACGGCCGTGACTCTCGCGAAAGCACAACCGTGCCTCTCGCGGAAGCAAAACCATGACTCTCGCGACAGAAAAAAAAAGAAAACGCGTTTTTTTCCTTTCCGAGAGGCACGGACGTGACTCTCGCGAAAGCACACCCGTGCCTCTCACGGAAGGAAAACCGTGACTCTCGCGAAAGAATAAAAAACAGAAAACACGTTTTTTTCCTTTCCGAGAGGCACGGCCGTGACTCTCGCGAAAGCAAACCCGTGCCTCTCGCGAAAGGAAAAAAACGCATTTTTTTGCGCAAATTTTTTTTTTCTAAATTTTTTTGATTGAAAATCTAAGGAAGACTAGTCGAAAACCAAAACGTCGAAAAAACCCCGAAAAAAACCGTTTAAAAAGCCGAAAACGCGTGCGGAAAAAAACCCGGAGGGAGCGGCTAGAGCGCGATACGTGGCGAACGGCTGAGAGCGTGCCAAGTAGCGCTGATCGTTACGAGGCTCCCGAAAGAGCAATCGTTAACTAGTTGCTCTCTGCGCTTCCCTGCCGCGCCCCACGGTGTCCCATACATGGCACTGTGCCTGTTTTGGGCCGGGTTGTGAAGTCTCCGCGTTGCTTGCTGTGGATCGCATCTTACAACGATCTCCAAGTGAGGAAGATAGGATGGGCCTCGCACCCCCAGCCCTGCAAGCTGCAGCCAGGCTCTCCTCCTACTCGTAAGGTGGGCCGAGCCTAAACAGGCCCCCGGGTTTCAGGTGCACCTCACTGACTGAGCAGTATCTTCTAAAAAAACTGACTGAGCAGTCTTACCATAGACCGTTGTCAGTCGTAGTCGTACGTGCAGACTGGCGATCCGACATGTCGTAGTAGCTCGTCGTGGACGCGGTTAGGTGGCTGCCGGCCGGTCCCCGCCTCATGCTGCGAGATCAAGGCCTGGAGAGTGAAGTCTAATTTAAACCTTGAGGTTGTAGAGGTCGTCGTATACGAACCCTCACGTCCAAATCCCTGAAGTCTATACCCTATACTCTTCAATCCCAGTCGTTTTTAACCTTGATGCCTTTTTAGGAGGGGATTTGATGACGTGGCACAGAGACACTGGGATTGTTGACTGAACTTGGATTTCAGAGCACACATGCATGCATGGTTTTTATTTGCATGGATCGATGGATGGTTAAAGGACGTGGGCAACGAGTTGGCTGCCGGGAAGCCGCGGAACAAGTTCCTCCCGTACGGCCAGTGCCAGTGGACGAGCGCACCACACGCGTAGTCCCGGTGTCCCATGCCAGCAAAGCTCGGCCGACTCGGAGCAAGAAGAGCAGCGACACTTCCATGTAACTGAGGAGGAAGAGCACGTAGACGAGCTATGCCACGCAGAGGGGGTGTTGTTCAAGGCTTGTTCCGCCTAGCGTGTTGTAGTAGAGATGGACAGCAGCGGAGGCGTACGACGCAGAAGCTATGCTCGACGCCGGCAAAGGCAGAGTTGTACTACAACTAAAAGGTGTTCTTCTCTACAGCGGGGTCCTAGGCGAGCGGGCGCCGGCTGCAAGGTGAACTCGGAGTCGTCGCGCCCCGAGGCAGCCCACTTCTTCCTATGATTCAAACAGATGCACAAATATGGGCTCTTTGGACAAAGCAGAGCTCGTGGATGGCATGCGCGGCCAGGCATAGACGGTGCACTACAGGGTGGACGGGAAGCTAGCGTAACGTCCTGCTTACTCGCCTTCGAGGCGGCCGTTGTGCAGCTGCACTTGCTCGCCGTCGAGTATGCCATTGTCCAACCGCGCTTGCTCGCTCCTTCCTAGAGCCGTCTTCCGCCGCTTAAACTGCTCGCCGTTGTGGCCTCGGGCCACCACGAGCATGGACGCAGCCTTGTCCTCGCTCATAATCGCGCACTAGCTCGTCCCGAGCGGCCGAGCCGCACTGTAGCGCCACCCGCTCCGTGCATTTCTCGTGCTGACATGTGGGTCTCATCCCCACCCCGGCCAATTCTGTTTGGATACGACTCTAAGGTTAAAAACGACCGGGATTGAAGAGTACAGGGTATAGACTTCAGGGATTTGGACGTGAGGGTTTATTCCCGACAACCTCTACAACCACAAGGTTTAAATTAGACTTCACTCAGGCCTGGATAATGCTGTCCTCAACACAAGCGACGCACAACAATGAGTAACGCTACTGTTGACGAGAACGCGATCTCGTGATTCATGTGGCCGTGTTGAGCGGACAACACGGCCACTAACAGTGAGGCTAGCTACGAGTCCAACAACGCCAAGCACGCGCGCACAAAGTCACTGTAGATTTTTTTAGAATCGCTGCAGATCTTGGGTGGTATGGTAATGGTATTCGTTTTTTTAACTTGATGATACGATTTCATGCATCAGAAAGTTACTAGTATAACTTCAGCAGCACTGCATTGAAGATACTGCTCACGTAGGAACAAGTAACATTTACAGTTGCGCACGTGAGAGCATGGTAGACATCTTTTTTAAGAAAAGATAAGAGATGATCTCTTAAGGGCATGTACAATGGTGCTATCTTAGCAGTGCCACGTAGGATAAGTGATGAGGTGGAGGAGAGAGAACTCATAAGAAAAGGCTTATCTTCTCTTATTTAAGATAAGACAAGAGATGATCTCTTAGCACAATATGTCTCACCATGTTTTTAGGAATGACTAGTTATTGAAGATAAGGCTAAGAGATGACTGAGGGAGTCCTGGACTAAGGGGTCCTCGGACGTCCGGCCTGTTATTCATTGGGCCGGACTGATGGGCCATGAAGATATGAAGGCCGAAGACTATACCCGTGTCCGGATTGGACTCTCCTTGGCGCGGAAGGCAAGCTAGGCGACCAACTATGAAGATTCCTTCTTATGTAACTGACCCCATGTAACCCTAGATCTCTCCCGTGTCTATATAAACCGGAGAGCGTAGTCCGAATGAGAGAATACTCATTACCATATTCACATAGGCTAGACTTTTAGGGTTTAGCCATTACGATCTCGTGGTAGATCAACTCTTGTAACACTCATATTCATCAAGATTAATCAAGCAAGAGGCAGGGTATTACCTCCATAGAGAGGGCCCGAACCTGGGTAAACATCGTGCCCCCCGTCTCCTGTTACCATCGATCCAAGACGCACAGTTCGGGACCCCCTACCCGAGATCCGCCGGTTTTGACACCGACATTGGTGCTTTCATTGAGAGTTCCACTATGCCGTCGATGAAAGGTTTGATGGCCCCTTCAATTGTCAATAATGACGCTGTCCAAGGAAGAACCTTCCTCCCCAGACAGATTTTTGTGTTCGGCGGCTTCGTACTGCAGGCCAACTCGCTTGGCCGTCTGGAGTAGATCGATAGCTACGCCCCTGGCCACCAGGAGATGGATCCTGTTGCTGCAACGGGCCCAGAACCAAAGCAGATCGTGCCCTCCGAAGCCACAAAGTCCGCGGCGTTGGAGCCGCACACGGACTCGACATCTTGCAATGTTTGCGTCAATGGAACTCCGGACTCGTCTCCGGCTATACGTTCCGGACCAGGTACGCCTACGTACACCGAGCTGGATCGGTTATCGATTTTCAAATTTAGCGCCGCAGACATCTTCTAGCATTCACCTTTGGGTGACGTGCTAAACTCTTTAAAGAACTTGTCCTTGGAAAAGGACTCATAGCCGAACTATATTCGGTTCGAGCTAGAGGCGGACGACGAGGAATTTTGCTTCTCACCCGCCACCCACTTCATAGCCACTGTCGATGACTTAACTGACGTGCTTGACTATGGCTCCGAAGACATCGATGGTATGGACGACGATGCCGACAAGGAGCAAGGCCAAGACCCGCCATTCACTGGACGCTGGACGGCCACCTCTTCGTATGACGTGTACATGGTTGATACACCCAAAGGATCTGGCAACGACAAAGAAGAACCAGATGCTAATAAACCCTCTGAGACACAGTCCAAGCGCCGGCGCCCCAAACGCCGTTCTAAGCCTCGTCGCTCAAAAGATGGCAACACTGGCACCAGAGAAAATAGTACTTCGGGCGACGCCGAAAACAATGAAGACCGTGTCGGAGCGGCATCCGAACAGGAGGAACATGACAACAGGCAAGACAACCCTGATGAACAGGCCATAGAAGATGGCTCGGAGGACGATAGTTACCGTCCACCCTCCAAGGAGGAGACAAGCCTCAGCGACGAAGACTTCATCGTGCCTGAGGATCCTTTGGAGCAGGAGCACTTTAAGCTTCAGCTCATAGCCATTGCAAGGAGCCTGAAAAAGAAGCAGCAGCAGCTTCAAGCTGAACAAGATCTGCTCGTCGGCAGATGGATTGATGTCCTGACAGCCGAAGAATACGGCCTCAAGCGCCCAGCCAAGAGCTACCCGAAACGCAGACTGCTACCTCAATTCGATGAGGAGGCACCGGAGCGCACATCTCCCTCGCGTAATGCGGAACGACCACCACGTGGTCGAGACAGGGCGGTCGACTGGCCACCCCGCGGTCGGGATAATGCGGCAACTCAGGCCGAACAGCAGCCTGCCCCACCACCCCACAAAAATAGAGACGAAAGAGTTCGGGGTCACACGTACGACCTCTGGCAGACCCTGGACAGTAGAGTAGAACATACAAGATCGATCTACGGATCGTGAGGACGTGCCTCGAGGCACGACGACGGCTACCTATTCGGACGTGATAAACCCAACCACGCCCGGGCCGAATGCCGCAGACGGACTCCATTAGAGCTATGCCGCGATGCGGCCCGGTACAGAGGTGCCGCACACCCTCTCTGCTTCACAGATGAAGTACTGGATCACGAATTCCCCGAGGGGTTCAAGCCCGTCAATATCGAATCATACGACGGCACAACCGATCCCGCGGTATGGATCGAGGACTTTATTCTCCATATCCATATGGCTCGAGGAGATGACCTCCACACCATTAAATACCTCCCACTAAAGCTCAAAGGGCCAGCTCGGCACTGGCTTAACAGCCTGCCTGAATATTCTATCGGCAGCTGGGAGGACTTGGAAGAAGCCTTCCTGGACAACTTCCAAGGAACCTATGTCCGGCCACCAGACGCCGATGACTTAAGCCACATAGTTCAACAACCTGCAGAATCAGCCAGAAATTCTGGACTAGGTTCCTAACCAAAAAGAACCAGATCGTTGACTGTCCGGATGCCGAGGCCTTAGCAGCCCTCAAACACAGCATCCACGATGAATGGTTAGCACGTCACCTCGGCCAAGAAAAGCTGAAGTCCATGGCAGCCCTCACGGCACTCATGACCCGCTTTTGCGCGGGTGAGGACAGTTGGCTGGCTCGTAGTAACAACACAGCCAGCAAGACAGGCCCCTCCGAGGCCAAGAATAGCACTGGCAAGCTCCGACGCAATAGACACAAACGCCGAAGCAATGGCGACAACACCGATGACACCACAATCAACGCCGGATTCACTGGCTCCAAGTCCGGCCAACGGAAGAAGCCCTACAAAAGAAACAATGAAGGACCTTCCAGCCTGGACCGCATACTAGACCGTCCGTGCCAGATACACGGCACCCCGGATAAGCAGGCCAATCATACCAACAGGGATTGTTGGGTTTTCAAGCAGGCTGACAAGTTAAATGCCGAAAACAAAGAAAAGGGATCACAAAGTGAGGACGAGGACGAAGAGCCCCGACAGCCGAACACTGGGGGGCAGAAGAAATTTCGGCCTCAAGTCAAGACGGTGAACATGATATATGCCACACACATTCCCAAAAGGGAGCGTAAGCGAGCACTTAGGGACGTCTATGCGGTAGAGCCAGTCGCCCCAAAATTCAATCCGTGGTCATCGTTCCCGATCACCTTCGATCGTCGAGATCACCCAACTAGTATCCGCCATGGCGGTTCAGCCACACTAGTTCTCGACCCAATTATAGACGGGTTTCACCTAACACGAGTCCTGATGGACGGTGGTAGTAGCCTCAACCTGCTTTATCAGGACACAGTGCGGAAGATGGGCATTGACCCCTCACGAATCAAACCAACAAAGACTACCTTTAAAGGAGTCATACCAGGCGTAGAGGCCCGCTGTACAGGCTCTATCACGCTGGAGGTGGTCTTTGGTTCTCCGGACAATTTCCGAAGCGAAGAGTTAATCTTCGACATCGTCCCCTTCCGCAGCGGCTACCACGCACTGCTCGGACGAACAACGATTGCTAGATTCAACGCAATGCCACACTATGCTTATCTCAAGCTCAAGATGCCCGGTCCACGCGGCGTCATAACAGTCAATGGCAATACGGAACGCTCCCTCCAAACAGAGGAGCACACCGCCGCCCTAGCAGCAGAGGTACAGAGCGGCCTTCTCAAGCAGCACCATAGTGCGGCTGGCGAGCCCCTGGACATCATTAAGAGGTTCCGGACTACACTGCAGCAGGACAGCGCGGCTCGTCAAAAGCTCGATTAGCAATTCAGCCTTCGTGAAAGTGCAACTATCCCTGGGTGTTTTTGGTAATTCCTAACAACATATAGCTCATTGAGCTAACGCTATTCCAAGATGAATATTTCAGGAAAGCTCAATGGTTGGCATGGCATGGATTAGAAAGTGGACCCTTCAAAATGCTAAGGACAAAAGATTAGCTCAAGCTCAAAGCACAAGACTCTACATTTTCCATTTTAGTGATCCAAGATCACATTGAGTCTATAGGAAAAGCCAATACTATTAAGAAGGGATGAGGTGTTGCTTAATGAGGTTCTTGCTCAAAATGCTTAGTGATATGCTCCAAAACCCTCCACTACTTTCTCATATCCACATATGTCCCAAACCAAAAAGTCCAACTCGGCCCCACCGAAATTTCATATCCAGAGCCACCGAGTTCAGTTGAAATAGCCACTGCCAGAAACCCTAGTCTTTTCGGTCTCACCGAGATGGGATTGTAATCTCTCTGTTTCCCTTCGTAACATTTCGGTCAAACCAGGTGAGCGATCGGTCCCACCGAGATTGCAATGCAAACAATCTGTTTCCTTTTCGTAACGTTTCGGTCCAACCGAGATGAGCGAATCGGTCCCACCGAGTTTGCCTGACCAACTCTCTGTTAGTCTATTACCAAAATCGGTCTCACCGAGTTTGTGTAATTGGTCTCACCGAGATTACGTTATGCCCTAACCCTAATGATATCGGTCCCACCGAGTTGACGTGTCGGTCCCACCGAAATACCTAACGGTCACATTATGAACCAAATCAGTCTGACCGAGTTCTTTGAATCGGTACCACCGAGTTTGGTGATTTGTGTGTAACGGTTAGATTTTGTGTGGAGGCTATAAATACCCCTCCATCCACTCTTCATTTGAAGAGAGAGCCATCAGAACATGCCTACACTTCCAACATACATTTTCTGAGAGAGAACCACCTACACTTGTGTTGAGGTCAAGATATTCCATTCCAACGACATAAATCTTGATCTCTAGCCTTTCCCAAGTTGCTTTCCACTCAAATCTTCTTTCCACCAAATCCAAATCCTGTGAGAGAGAGTTGAGTGTTGGGGAGACTATCATTTGAAGCACAAGAGCAAGGAGTTCATCATCAACACACCATTTGTTACTTCTTGGAGAGTGGTGTCTCCTAGATTGGCTAGGTGTCACTTGGGAGCCTCCGTCAAGATTGTGGAGTTGAACCAAGGAGTTTGTAAGGGCAAGGAGATCGCCTACTTCGTGAAGATCTACCATAGTGAGGCAAGTCCTTTGTGGACGACGGCCATGGTGGGATAGACAAGGTTGCTTCTTCGTGGACCCTTCGTGGGTGGAGCCCTTCGTGGACTCGCGCAACTGTTACCCTTCGTGGGTTGAAGTCTCCATCAACGTGGATGTACGATAGCACCACCTATCGGAACCACGGATAAAAAATCTCCGTGTCAACATTGTGTTTGCTCCTTCAAACTCATCCCTTTACCTTCATATGCAATTGTTTTACATTTCGCTACTATACTCTTAGAATTGCATGTGTAGGTTGATTGCTTGACTTGTGCTAAGATGCTAAAATCTGCCAAGAACTAAAATTGGGAAAAGGCTAGATTTTTATTTGGTCAAGTAGTCTAATCAACCCCCCTCTAGACATACTTTTGATCCTACAAGTGGTATCAGAGCTAAGGTCTCCATTTGCTTTGATTTCCATAGCTTTTTGTGGTCATAGCCTTGGTTTCACAACCTAGGAGAGTATGGCGTCTAGCGAGGGAAATTACCACCGTAGAGGTCCTTACTTTGATGGTACAAATTTTGCTAGTTGGAAGCATAAGATGAAAATGCATATTCTTGGACAGAACCCCGCTGTTTGGGCTATTGTGTGTATTGGCTTGCAAGGTGAATTCTTTGATGGGAGAGAACCAAACCTGAAGCTACCGCGGAAGAGTTAAAGATTCTACAATACAATGCTCAAGCTTGTGATATTCTCTTCAACGGATTGTGCCCCGAAGAATTCAACAAAATCAGCCGTCTTGAGAATGCAAAGGAAATTTGGGACACTTTGATTGATATGCACGAAGGTACCGACTCCATCAAGGAATCCAAATTGGATGTGCTTCAAAGTCAACTTGACAAGTTCAAAATGAAGTATGGTGAAGGTGTCGCTGAAATGTACTCTAGGCTTGCTCTCATCACAAATGAGATTGCCGGCTTAGGAAGTGAAGAGATGACCGACAAATTCATCATCAAGAAGATCCTAAGAGCCTTGGATAGAAAATATGATACCGTGTGCACATTGATCCAAATGATGCCCTATTACAAAGATCTCAAGCCAACAGAAGTCATTGGAAGAATTGTTGCTCATGAGATGTCACTCAAGGATAAGGAAGATCTACACAACAAGTCAAGTGGTGCTTACAAAGCCTCGTGTGATGCTCCCACATCATCAAGTGAGAAGCAAACCTTCAATGAAGAATTGAGCCTAATGGTGAAGAACTTCAACAAGTTCTACAAGAGTAGAAGCAAGGAAAGGAGTTCCAAGTCAAGGTCCTACAATGACAAAAGATCTTCTAGTCGTGAGCGTAATTGCTACAATTGTGGAAGACCCAGACACTACTCCAATGAGTGTACGCCCCCTACAAAAGAAGAGAAGATTCTCCCAAAATAAGAAGTAGAAGAGAGGAATCACCACCAAGAGAAAGGAGGAGTAGAGATGATCGTTATGAACGAAAACCCTCTCGGAGAAGCAAGGACTCGGAAAGGAAGGAAAAGTCATCAAGGAGCTACACAAAAAGAAGACATCAAGCTCATGTTGGTGAATGGGTATCCGGCCCCGACTCCGACAATCACTCCGAAAGAAGTTATCACTCCGACTCCGAATATACTCAAGATGAAGGTGTTGCCGGTCTAGCACTTTTGTCAACCAACTCCTACGACATATTTGACGCACCAAATGAAGGAATTGGAAGATGCTTCATGGCCAAAGGTCCAAAGGTAACACATCCCGAGTATGTTGATTTCAATAGTGATGAAGATGATTTGCTAGGTGATGATGATTTACTTGTTGACAACTCTAGTGATGAAAACTATGATGAAACGTCAATTAATCCTGCTAATCAAGATAAAACGAATGATGATGATAAGAAGGAGATTGAGCTTCTAACTAAAGAACTAAACACTCTTAAGTTAGCTCATGAAACTACCTTGGAAGATCATCGAGAACTTTTAAAGACTCATGACAAGCTACACTTTGAAAAGCTCAACCTTGAGCAAGAGCATGAGTTTTTAAAGGCAATCAATGATGATCTTCGCAAGAAAAGTTCTTCTTACATTGCCAAGCGTTTACTCTTGTCTACTTACATGCTACAAGTTAAATCTAGCAACAAGAACAAGAAAGATGCTTCATCTAGTAGTAACAACAATCATGCTAAATCCAATGTTGTTGCTTCTAGTAGTTCTCTTGTCCACTAATGATTCTCTTAGCCAAGTTACACTTGAGCAAGAAAATAGCTTATTGAAGGGAATTATAGAGAAAGGTGTTTACAAGAGCCTTGCCGGAAGTAAGCAATTTGAGGAAATTGTACGCAAGCAAGGAAGACACCGGAAGAATCAAGGTGTTGGTTTTGAACGAAAGTTCAATGCCAATGGAGTTGAGTGGGAAGAAGATTCAATACCCCAAGACAAAGTTTGTTCCTCAACAAGAGAAGTATGATCCTACTTCTTTCAAAGGGACACAAGCTCAAGATGATCTTCCACCACAAGACCACAAGCAAAAAGGCAAGGACAAGCTTCAAGAGGAAATTGATGCATTTGAAGAAGCACCTAAGGCCTTGGTCAAGTGGGTTCCCAAGACTACATCAAGTTCTACTTCATCAAGTACGACTACAACTCCAAGGATTCCCATCAAGATGGTGTGGATCCCGAAGAAGAAGAACCAGAAAGTTCTTGAGGGTGACTCTGCCAACATACCTCACTCTTATCATTTTGGCAAGGAAAAGTGCAAACAACTTCCATATCTTGCACTAGTTCAAGGAGTCACAAACCCTCTTGTTGGTAAGACAAGGGACAAGGTAACCTAATGCTTTCATGGACATCATCTTGTGTATGCATCACTCTATGTCTATGGATATCCTTGTTTGTTCCTTGTGGGACTAACCCGTGTAGGTATTGAAAGTGCAACTCACTCCAAAGGATTGCTCCGAATGATCTACATCAACATTGAGCATCTACATCTTCAACACCTACATGAAGTCATCATCGACAAAACCCAAGGTTAGTTCATCCCTCTTAGGGGGATATCACATCTAGGGGGGCTTTACTCTAATCAATTGAGCTAAAGCAACTCTAATGGTGTGAACACAACAATGCTTTATGTAAAAGTGGTAACCCCACTTGTGCTTAAACGATGAGTATGACCTATGATCAAATGTTCTCATTTGACTTCTAAGTCAATATACTCATATATAGATGACCTAGTCATCACCAAATTGCTTGATAGATGCTAGAGTGTTTGTGCATGCATTGTCACATATTTCATTTGCCATTTTATTGCGTGAGCATGTTGGTTGCATACTTTACTGATTCGAGGACATCCATTTGTTGCTTTGATTGTTTGGCTTTTTCTCTTTTGCCAAATGGATGGACAAGAATGCCTAAGAACTCCCTCTAGCTATCTATGCTTTCCTCGTCTCAAACTCTATTCATGCTACATCACAAAGTTTGATCAAGTCAGATTCGAACCACTCTGTGTGAGGAGCACTCGGAGTTCCCGATTCGTCATAGACTTAAACCTTCAAAACCTCTTTGTGCATCTCGGTCTGACCGATTCATCCTTTTCGATCCTACCGAGATCACTAAGTTGATCTAGGGTTTTCAATCTCGGTGCAACCGATTAGAACCTTTCGGTCACACCGAGTTGCAGTAACTGCTTGCAGTTTTGCATCTTGGTGCCACCGAGTCGTTCCACTCGGTCACACCGTAAGGGTCAGGTTATATATACCGACGGGCCAAATTTTGGAAATTTTTTCGAACCTCCTCGCCCGCGCATAACCTGCTCTGCCTCTTCGGGTCTTCGGATCATCCTCTCGTCACCAGCGACCTCCCGCTGCTGGTCTCCGCCGCCGTCAATGGCAGTCTGGCCCACCGTTGCCGCCGAACTAGGGTACAAACTTGAACTTTGTGCTAATCCTTAACTCTGATTCTTAGCACATTGCTTTGCCATGATTCTTGCCACGATTGAAATCATACTGTCTAACGAAAACATCCCGTAGATTAGTTTTGATTTGAAAATTTAGGGTTAGGTCTCCGCCGAATTCATCTCGGACCGACCGAGTTGTAGAAATCGGTCTCACCGATTTGCCTTAGGCCAGAGCACATGCATTTTCGGTCTGACCGAAAATTGCAAATCGGTGTGACCGAGTTCGATTCTCTGTGAAACCCTAGCAGTCCGGGTACCACCGAACTGTGACTCAGTCTGACCAAGTTCACTAGTTTAGGTTCCAAAAGCTGCTTTGGTATCACCGAGTTTACAAATCGGTAGATCCGAAATGCTTTTTGTGAAGAACTAAAACTAAGTTTTTAAGTCATCTATTTTGCAAAACTCCTGTACTTTGTGATGCTCATCTTCTCTACCTCATCTATAATCTATTCACAGGGTCTGCTGTCAGAGAGTTTGCAAAAATGTCTGACCGGAGTGACAGCCAGAACAAGTCTGAATAGCAGGTGGAGATGAGTGAGGGCTCAGATCCCTCCAGCAGTTATGATGATGGCAGCAGGAGCACTCCTAGCAATTTGCCAAAGGCTGCCACCAGGACAAGGAAGAAGAGGAATTCTGACTCTGAGGATGAAGACTATGTGCCAGTTGAAGATGAAGCCACTTCAAAGAAAAAGGTGCTGAAGAAAGAGTATGGCACAGTTGCTGCAACAAAGCCTGGTCTGGAAACAAAGGCTCCAGCCAGAAGATAGTCCATGTCTAAGCCAAGAAAAGTTGCCACAGGTGAAACTATGAAGTTCACCATTGAATCTGAAGAAGAGGCAACTGGTGAAGATAAGAAGAAGAAGAAGAGGGCCAGAACCACTACTGCCAGAGTTCTTGGCAAGCCCTCTATGAGGATTGATTCTGAAGAAGAAGAACAAGAGGATGCTACACCAGCACCCAAAGCACAAAAGCTTATGGGGGATGCAATCAAATCAGGGGCTGCTCCATCTAAGCCCAAACCTGCTCCCAAGGTTGTTGCTCCAACTCCAAAGCCTAAACCCAAGAGGAGCACTAGGAACATCCCTGCTGAAGAGAAGAACAAGGCCCCAGTGCCTGAAGCTGCTGCTGAAGAAGAAGAAGATTCTATTGTATTGAGGAAGCTGAAACCCAAGATCCCTGACCACACTGATGCACACCCAGTTGCAGAGAACATGAAAATCAGGAAGGATGCAGGATTGAGTCTATGGAGACAGTCTGATCCATATGCTGTCAGAAGAAGGACTGCTGTGGACTATAGGTTTCACACTAAGGAATAGCAGAACTTCTATGAGACAGTTCTGCTTGATAAGAAGCCCATTGTGTGTGACATGAGATGGGTTGACTGGGAGTTCATCAAGGAGAATGAGGATCACTTCCCTGGTGTGCTTGATAGCTTCAAGGCATGTGGAGTTGACACTTTTGTTGCCCAGAAGCTCACCAAGTGGAATGATGAGCTCATCATGCAGTTTTACTCCACTGCCCACTTCTATCCAGATGGAAGGATAGTATGGATGTCTGAAGGTACTAGGTACCAATCTACAGTTGAGGAATGGGCCAAGCTTATCAATGCTCCTGAGGAACACGAGGATGACTTGGATGTCTATGCAGAGAAGAAGAAAGACCACAACACTATGGCCAACATGTACAAAGAGATCCCAGATGCTGCCTTGGATACACATAAGTTTGGATCTGTTCACTACTTGTTGTCTGGTCTGCCAACTATCAACTGGATCTTAAGGCACATCAACTTGCTGCATATATTTGATGTCCCACAGAAGTTCAAGGTCATGAGCCTGATTGTTGAGACAATCAAGAGGACTGGTGCTGACCAGAAGAGAAGCTGTGGGTATGCCCCACATATTCAGGAGCTCGTCAACTCAAAGATGGGCAAAGGCAAGTACATTTTGGATAAGGAGCACCTGCCCATCTACCCTGAATTTGAAGATAACACAGTAGTGATGAATGAAAATGAACCATCTTCAGCTCAAGCACATGAGAAGAGAGAGAAGGCTAAGGCAGAGAAGGCTGCAAAGATGCCAACAGTAGAGGAGGCATCTCAGGTATTCTTGAAGAGCAAGCAAGACCAGCTTGGATATCTGATCCAATCCACCCTGAGGATTGAGAAGGGCTTGGCCACCCTGACCAAGAACCAGGAGAGTCTGGAGAGGATTATTGAGACAAAATTCTATGACCTTGATGTCAAGGTGACAGAGATCCAAACTGCAGTTGAGCAGCTCCAGGAGGAAGCTAAGGAGAAGAAGGGCAAGTCTACCACATATGCTTTTGCCAGAGTGCCCAGAGGACAGAGATCTACTGCAGTGCTAGTAACAGACACTAGAGCTACAACATCAGCACCAGCAGCAACAGCTCCAGTTCCACCTCCAGCAGCTACTCCACCAGCTCCAGCTACTTCATCTAAAGCCTTCGTCCTTGGAGTTCTCTCAACACCTCCTACCGAAGATCAAGCCTGAGAGTCGTTATCACTATGCATTTTTGAACTTTTTGGTAACTTGTTGCCAAAGGGGGAGAAAAATGTATAGATCATAGGCTTCGAGAGAGAGTGTTGCCTTTTTATTCTCTCTTGCTATTTTGGTTGAAACTTTATTGTGTGCTTGTGTGATATACTACTTTGTGTCCTTGTGAGATACTTGTTTGATCATGTGTTCGATCATATGCTACCTTAATGCTTGTTGGATGATATTATCTTTATATCCTCTTATGATCATTCACTTCGCTTGGTGATGAGTGCATGTGTTTTAATTTCTGTCATTTTGAGTGCTCCACCAAGATGTATGTGACATGGAAGAGTAACCCATGATCCTAATCGATTGTGCATTTGCATCCAAAGCAAATTTTAAATAATGCACAAATTTAGGGGGAGCTCTTGCTTATCACATACTTCTCAAAGCGACGATGTTTCTTAATCTTATTTATCATTTGTCGAAGCTTTGATCTATATGTTGTCATCAATTACCAAAAAGGGGGAGATTGAAAGTGCAACTATCCCTGGGTGGTTTTGGTAATTCCTAACAACATATAGCTCATTGAGCTAATGTTATTCCAAGATGAATATTTCAGGAAAGCTCAATGGTTGGCATGGCATGGATTAGAAAGTGGACCCTTCAAAATGCTAAGGACAAAAGATTGGCTCAAGCTCAAAGCACAAGACTCTACATTTTCCATTTTAGTGATCCAAGATCACATTGAGTCTATAGGAAAAGCCAATACTATTAAGAAGGGATGAGGTGTTGCTTAATGAGGTTCTTGCTCAAAATGCTTAGTGATATGCTCCAAAACCCTCCACTACTTTCTCATATCCACATATGTCGCAAACCAAAAGTCCAACTCGGCCCCACCGAAATTTCGTATCCGGAGCCACCGAGTTCAGTTGACATAGCCACTGCCAGAAACCCTAGTCTTTTCGGTCTCACCGATAGGGATCTCGGTCTCACCAAGATGGGATTGTAATCTCTCTGTTTCCCTTCGTAACATTTCGGTCAAACCGAGATGAGCGATCGGTCCCACCGAGATTGCAATGCAAACAATCTGTTTCCTTTTCGTAACGTTTTGGTCCAACCGAGATGAGCGAATCGGTCCCACCGAGTTTGCCTGACCAACTCTCTGTTAGTCTATTACCAAAATATGTCTCACCGAGTTTGTGTAATTGGTCTCACCGAGATTACGTTATGCCCTAACCCTAATGATATCGGTCCCACCGAGTTGATGTGTCGGTCCCACCGAAATACCTAACGGTCACATTATGAACCAAATCGGTCTGACCGAGTTCTTTGAATCGGTCCCACCGAGTTTAGTGATTTGTGTGTAACGGTTAGATTTTGTGTGGAGGCTATAAATACCCCTCCACCCACTCTTCATTCGAAGAGAGAGCCATCAGAACATGCCTACACTTCCAACATACATTTTCTGAGAGAGAACCACCTACACTTGTGTTGAGGCCAAGATATTCCATTCCAACCACATAAATCTTGATCTCTAGCCTTCCCCAAGTTGCTTTCCACTCAAATCTTCTTTCCCACCGAATCCAAATCCTGTGAGAGAGAGTTGAGTGTTGGGGAGACTATCATTTGAAGCACAAGAGCAAGGAGTTCATCATCAACACACCATTTGTTACTTCTTGGAGAGTGGTGTCTCCTAGATTGGCTAGGTGTCACTTGGGAGCCTCCGTCAAGATTGTGGAGTTGAACCAAGGAGTTTGTAAGGGCAAGGAGATCGCCTACTTCGTGAAGATCTACCCTAGTGAGGCAAGTCCTTCGTGGGCGACGACCATGGTGGGATAGACAAGGTTGCTTCTTCGTGGACCCTTCGTGGGTGGAGCCCTCCGTGGACTCGCGCAACCGTTACCCTTCGTGGCTTGAAGTCTCCATCAACGTGGATGTACGATAGCACCACCTATCGGAACCACAGATAAAAAATCTCCGTGTCAACATTGCGTTTGCTCCTTCAAACTCATCCCTTTACCTTCATATGCAATTGTTTTACATTCCGCTGCTATACTCTTAGAATTGCATGTGTAGGTTGATTGCTTGACTTGTGCTAAGATGCTAAAATCTGCCAAGAACTAAAATTGGGAAAAGGCTAGATTTTTATTTGGTCAAGTAGTCTAATCACCCCCCTCTAGACATACTTTCGATCCTACACTCCGTCCCAGTCCCGATGAAGTAGTGGCATCGCACCACTCATACATAATTACACACTCAAAATCCCATGGACATCGACGGAGGCAGAAGCTAACCTGGGATCTACAGTTTGGCTAGACCGATCCCGGACACACATACTTTCACCTTCTTCTTTTTTTCAGGTTCCTTTCCCCACGGGCCTGCTGACCAGTCCCTTTGAAGGATCGGCATATAAAGGATGCAAGCAGCATAGGTGCGTAGAGTAACCTCTATACGTCTTCTTGACGGTATTTATATTCATTTCTCAGGACCTGCATGCTGCACCCTCTTGATTCCGGCATGTTAAATAGCCCGGATGCTTATCACAATATTTGTACTAGATACGCCTTGACGTATCCATCAAGTTATAATGAAAATAGTTTGCGGCCCAGTTCATGTGGTTTCCGTTTCTTACTTCATTTTACTTCGATCTGCTTATCGACTGCATCCGTACACTTTGGTACGTTTCATATTCGCCAGGGGCTCCCCAACGCCCCATCATATGGCAGCAAAGTCCGAACACTTCTTATATATAAGTTTGGCACCCCGAATTTAGCATTATATGCATTGGCTCCGAATCATGTCTTTGGTCAATAGTTGGGTTGCCCGGCTCCTGTGCTTGCTACCCTACGTTCCGCTCCATCGGCTAGGGTAGTAAAGGGAGAACTACTGCGATTGTGCCCTGGCCTTGACCGGATGAGCACCTCAGTAGAGAAAGCCGAAAACTGACTATCATGATACGGCGAGAGCCGGTCAGCTGTTCGAGGGTTACAAAATCGTTGGAGATTTTTTCCGCGTTATGCGAAGGATCGACACTTCCCAATCAGATGCTGGCAGCCCCCTGGCTTGGACCAGGGGCTGTGCACTAGCTTTATTATAAAACTCCTATGGCTAAGTGAGGGCGTTTAAGCCGTATAGTCTGATTGCCTTGTTCGTTGCGCTAAACAACTCCTTCAAAGGACCATATAGTTGGATCAAGATTGTTTAGATTCCATCCCGAACACCTTCGTACTACCTACGCGAGGGCAGAAGCCAATGACTGGCCAACCCTCAGATTACAAATAACACGGCCGCACAGGAGGAAACAATTAAAGCACAACAAAATTACATTACAGGCTTTGTTTCCATAATACAAGGCAAGGGCAACATGAATACATTTATTCAAATAAAATGTCATGCGAACATTGAGCTGCCACAAGTCGAGACCCTTCTATGACATCCGCAAAATATCTCTCGGGTGTGCGGTGCTCCTTGCCCTCAGGCGGCCCGCTGGCAACTTCAACGGCGTTCATCTTCGCCCACCACATCTTGCAACGAGCGAAGGCCATACGAGCACCTTCAATACAGGCAGAGCGCTTCAAAACGTCCAGCCGTGGACAGGCTTCCACTAGCCGCCTCACGAGTCCGAAGTAGCTGCCGGGCACAACTTCGGCTGCCACAACCGGATCATCAAATCCCTCATGGCTAGTTCGGCCACCCTGTGCAGCTCCACCAGCTGTTTCAGCTGATCGGTGAAGGACACGGGATGCTCTGGCGCCGCATACTGCGACCAGAATAGCTTCTCCGTAGAACCCCCTCCTTCGGCTCGGTAGAACTCCGCAGCGTCTGATACGCTGCGTGGCAGATCCGCAAAAGCCCCTGGGGAACTCCGAACCCGGGTTAGTAAAAGGTACTGCTTTTCCGCATACTTGCTTTGCAACTTAAATGACTTACCCGCCGCGATCTTCTTGGCCTCCTGGATCTCCTGGAGGGCGGCCCGGGCCTCATTCTGTGTGGTCTCCATGCTCTGGCGAGCCTTGGCGAGTTCGGCCCCTTGAACCGACGCATCATGCTCCAAGGACTCGCATTTTTTCACCGCATCCTGGAGCTCCCGCTGGACCTCCTTGACCCGGGCCTTGAGCTTTTTCCGGGCGGCTTGCTGCTGGACAGCCTTCTCCTCGGCCTCGCCCAGTGCCTTCCTCAGGGCCTCGACCTCGGTCGCGGCTCCTGCACATATTACGATACTACAGTCAATACACAGCGCTATGCTTTCCGAATACACAACAAGTCGTTACTTACCTTGCTGCTCATGGAGCCGAACCTTAACCTCGCCGAGCTCGCTCTCGGTCCGCTCCAGCCTCTACCTCAGTTCAGAGACTTCGGCAGCATGCGAGGTTGCGGCCAACAGCGACGCCTGCTTATGCATACATATCATGTTAGTATCCTACAATAAAAGATTGATCCCCTGTCCGGTTCTCCTCGCCGAGCACCGGACAGTGTCTCAGGGGCTATTGACTACATGGGTTTTTTCTCTTTCTATGTCACTTACCTCAAAACCTGTCAATAGGTTGCTGCAGGCTTCGTTCAGTCCACTCTTGGCGGACTGAACCTTCTCGACCACCGCGCCCATAAGGACACGGTGCTCGTCCATAACGGAGGCGCCTCGTAGCGCCTCCACCAGGTTATCCGGCATCCCTGGATGGACAGGGGCCACCAGCGGAAGTGGCGCACCTCCCTCTTTCAAAGGGGGCTGCTTGTCCGACTCCGGAGCCATATGGGTCTCCGGAATCGTATTCGGCTGAGGGCCGAGCTGGATGCGGCCCTCTTCACCAGTCTCCATGGGGGTCGCCTCCCCCATGTGTCCAGCAGTGGAGGCTTCGCCTCGTGGCGCCTCCCGGACGGCGTCCTGGGCTCCTCCCCGGCTCGGAGCGGCCCTCCGGGACAACACTTCGGTGTCATCCCTGGCCCCGGGGGAATAAGCGGGCGGTGGCGACATGCTCTCCATCTCTGACGGAGCCAACAAACCTCCAGACGAGGATCGTTGGATTAGGTCGCGGGCCGGACTGCAATAGTACAGTTAGCTATGTCAAGATAATGGAGAGAAAGGGCCGGATGTGCGCACAAGCGAGCCATGTCACTTACGATGCGGCCTGGGGCTTAGCACGGGGGCGTCGTTCCGGACTGCTGTCAACGTCCCACGCGGTGTTGACCGCCGGGACGCCCTTCCCCTTCTTGGGCGTTTCCGCCTCTAGATGCGCCGAAGCCGCCCTCTTCTTCTCCTTCTCCTCAGGGGAGGGTTGTTTTCTTCCTCCTTCTCCTCTTCCTCATCATTATCCTCAGGGACAGAGAAATGGGCTTCGTCGTCTTCGAACGTCACGTCCGAAGTGCCCTTGCGACGGGGGCCACTCTTGGCCCCCTTTGCCCTCTTCTTGGCCTTCTTCTCCGGCACCTTGTATGGCGCCGACACCAGCATCTTCGCCAGACGCGGGATGACTGGTTCTTCAGGCAGCGGAGCCGGACATTGGATCTGCTTCGCCCTCTCCATCCAGTCCTGAAAAGGCAATAATAAAAGCTCACACATCATCCTCGAAACAATTAAGTTGGGGGTACATCAAAAATACCATACCTCGCTGGCGGGGTGTTTACAATCGTGACCACGGTCCGAATCCGTGGCCGGAGGTTTCTCGTTGCCCTTAAAAAGCAACTTCCAGGCGCTTTCGTGAGTAGTCGCGAAGAGCCTCACCAAGGTCTGGTGCTTCTTCGAATTGAACTCCCACAGAGGGCGGCTTCGGCGCTGGCACGGAAGAATCCGGCGAACTAGCATCACCTGGATTACATCGACGAGCTTGACATTCTTGGTCACCATGCTTTGGACGCGCGTCTGCAGTGCTATCAGCTCGTCAGGCGAACACCAGTCCGGACTCTTCTCGACCTAGGAGGTGAGTCGCATGGGAGCGTCGGGGCGGAATTCAGCAGCCGCGGCCCAGGTGGTGCCGCGAGGTTTAGTGATATAGAACCATTGCTTCTGCCACTCCTTTACCGTGTCCACAAAGGTGCCCTTGGGCCAAGAGACGTTGGACAACTTACTCACCATGGCTCCTCCGCACTCTGCGTGCTGGCCATCCACCACCTTCGGCTTCACGTTGAAGACTTTGAGCCACAACCCGAATATGGGTTGGATGCGGAGGAAGGCCTCACACACGTGATAAACGCCGAGATGTTGAGGAAGGAATTCGGGGACAGGTCATGGAAATCTACCCCGTAATAATACATTAGCCCGCAGACGAAAGGGTGGAGTGGAAACCCTAGCCTACGGAAGAAATGAGGGAGGAATACTACCCTCTCGTTGGGCTCCCGCGTGGGGACGATTTGTCCCTCAGCCGACAAGCGGTGGGCGATTCCCTTCGCCAAATATCCGGCCGCTCGGAGCTCAGTAATGTCCTCCTCCTTGACGGAGGAGACCATCCACTTGCCCTGACCGCCGGATCCGGCCATGGTTGCTTGAGTGGAAAGGAGATGAGAACTTGGGCGCTGGAGCTCGAGATTGGAAAGGCGGAGACAGAGACAAAGCATGAGAAGAGGAAGAGGGAATCCTTATCCCCTTATAAAGGCAGCATATATTAAATGCTTCCTCACTCGCCTTAAGATCCGCCTATTCCCAAGGGCTGTATAAATGACACGGTTGGGTTACCCATGCCCGCATTGATGAGAATCCCGCAATAAGGGGACACGACCTCTACTTCGACAAGACACGCCAATAACAACCGCGTCTTGAAACGTGGGATGGCAGACGAAAAATGGTTCAAAATTATGACCGGACATACGTGATTTTACGTTGCAGAAAGTTGTCAGCGGATGGAACTCGCGTAAAAATATATACTCTCTCTGCGGTTGTGTGTGGTGTGTGTAACAGGTCTAGATACAATCATCGCATCCGAAGACTACTCTGGAGTTTGGAAGGAGGGAACCCGCCTTGCAATGCCGAAGACAATCTGCGCGCTGGACTCCTCGTCATTGAAGCCAGGTTTAGGGGCTACTGAGGGAGTCCTAGACTAAGGTGTCCTTGGACGTCCGGCCTGTTATTCATTGGGCCGGACTGATGGGCCGTGAAGATATGAAGGCCGAAGACTATACCCGTGTCCGGATTGGACTCTCCAGCATGGAAGGCAAGCTAGGCGACCAACTATGAAGATTCCTTCTTATGTAACCGACCCCATGTAACCCTAGATCTCTCCGGTGTCTATATAAACCGGAGAGCGTAGTCCAAATGAGAGAATACTCATTACCATATTCACATAGGCTAGACTTCTAGGGTTTAGCCATGACGATCTCGTGGTAGATCAACTCTTGTAACACTCATATTCATCAAGATCAATCAAGCAGGAAGTAGGGTATTACCTCCATACAGAGGACCCGAACCTGGGTAAACATCGTGCCCCCCGTCTCCTGTTACCATCGATCCTAGACGCACAGTTCGGGACCCCCTACCCGAGATCCGCCGGTTTTGACACCGACAATGACCTATTGTAGACAAAATGTTTTGTCATCTCTAAATTACATGCAAGACTTAAGATAAGACTACCTTATCAACCATTGTACAAGGAGTGCCATGTAGGAAAAATGATGAGATGGAGGAGAGAGAACTCATAAGAAAAGGGCTTGTCTCCTCTTATTTAAGAGAAGACAAGAGATGATCTCTTAAGAGATGACCCATTGTAGTAGACATCTTTTTTTGTCATTTCTAAATTACATGCAAGACTTAAGATAAGACTATCTTATCAACCATTGTACATGCCCTAACACCTGTAAGAAGCGCCTATAAAAAATTGTCATGTCATCTAGAGTCAACCTTATAGTCGGCATATAGCATAGTACTCCCTCTGCAAAGAAAATATAAATACATCTCCAATGCTGACCCATAAATTTGCTCTGGCATTCATCCGCAGAAGGGAGGGACCAATCCACAGGCATAGATGCAGGCGTCGGTGTCAAAACTGGCAGATCTCCGGTAGGGGGTCCCAAGTTGTGTGTCATGGATCAAAGGGTAACAGGAGATAGGGGACACGATGTTTACCCAGGTTCGGGCCCTCTTAATGGAGGTAATACCCTACTTCCTGCTTGATTGATCTTGATGAATATAGAGATTACAAGAGTTGATCTACCCCGAGATCATATGTTGTGGTCTAAACCCTAGGGGTATGATGATTAATGTCATAATAATCTATCGACTAGCCTGGCCTTGGCTTATATAATGCACCAGAGGCCTAGGATAAGAGTCCTAGCCGAATACGTTGGTGGAGAGGAGTCCTTGTCTTGATCACCAAGTCTTGTGGAATACTCCTTGTATGCGGCATGGGCTGCCCGAAGTGGCCCATGAGTGAACCGCCATGGGGGTCCTCGGCCCGATCCACCTGGTCGAGAGACGATGTGGTGAGTACCCCCTAGTCCAGGATTTCGTCAGTAGCCCCCTGAACCGGTCTTCAAGTTGGGGACGCTCCTCGATCCTTTCGAACTGTTCTTCATCTTCGGTCGTCGGTCTTGAAAACTGGTTCAACAAATCTTCTCATCTTCGATCTTGAGGATCGCCGAAGTAAATCCGAAGAGTTTACACGTCGGGTATCCGAGGAGTCCCTTTAAGTTATCGGCCTTTATCAATGCCTTGTTATTTTTACGCCCACCTCGGGTTTGAAGTAGTTCCCGTGCAGCGGTGTCCTCTTGCATCCGAGCCCCAACGCCGGACTGCATTCGAGGTATCTTTTGCAGCCGAGCACCAACGCCGGACTGTATCCGTGCTCCAACGCCGGACTGTATCCGAGCTCCAACGCCGGACTATATCCGAGGTGTCATAGATCACCTTGGCTTGAAAAAGTTTGAAGGGTGTTATCCGAGCTTAACGTTGAAAAGTTCTTTATGGAGCTAGCCGCTCGCAGCCGAACTTTATGCTGGACTGCCTCCGAGGTGATGCACCACCTCAGGCTCGGGCTGATTGTTTGATCATTTTATTTCTGATTGATGCAATTTATTTACTGACGAGATATATAGCCAGTAGCCCTCAAGGTGTGTGTCGGCCTAAAATCCGAGATGCACATTAGAGGAGATAGTGATCGGCGGACGGGCCCTTGAGAGAGAGTTTTGAGAAGTCGCCGTAATATCTTAGCTTGATGACGGATTGGGCCCAAATGGTGCCTATTGTTGTCCGAAGACGTGTTTTCTCATAGTTTGGTCAAGCCGAACACTAAGCACTTTGAATTTTCTGCATTGAATAGGTGATGCAGTAGCCCCTGAGACACTGGTCAGGTGGCAACACCACATCGGGGGATCGATGTGCCACTTTAATATTAGTAAATGATAAGCCCGAAGCCCAGTAGTCCCCGAGCCTTAATGCGGGCACGGATGGCCGAATTAAGGATCGATATCCAGAGTAAAATCACAAATTATGTGTAATGATTCTATGTATCCAAGTACTTTACATCATTAATGCTCGGATCCACATTGTACAAAACTTTGTTGACCGACCATCGGCTTCCACCTCCTCGGCCAATAGCCGAGGAGTGTTTGTCCTACTTTATATAGCCTTTATGAGGGAAAAGATTTACGACAAACAAGGCAATCTGGCTATACGGTTTTATAAACAAAGGTACGCAGAGAGATATGTTATAATACTATTTAACATAGGAAATGTCTTCCAAAGAAAATAGTCCCGCTATCGGCTCCTTTCTTTGGGTTGTCATGCTAAGCATGATCATAAAACCTCAGCTCCGATCAATGGGGGAGCAAAATATTAAGGATTTAGTTTGGGGAAAGTTCCCGAACTATGTGGTCTTTAGCGAACCCAAATTTTCACTTCCTTCGTTGCCGACCAATTATATCCTTTAAGATGGTTAGCTTTCGGCTTCACCCAGTCTGAGGTACTAACCCGGATGACCCGGTAGTAACAATCATAGAGGTGCTCCCTTTACCGCCTAGCCGAACAATCGGGAACGTAGGGGTAAGCACAGGAGCCAGGCAACCCAGCTTGGCCAAAATCTTAAGTCAAATTGATGCATATGTATGGCATTATAACGATGATTACGGAAGGCAGCCCTTCTATATTAAATACAAATGCCGATGATATGTTTATTTTGACTCCGTTGCGACCGTTTATCAGTTGAAAGTGTCCCATCGTCGGCTTCCACCCCCTTGTAGATGCTATGCAGGGTGTTTCCGCAATAACAAACAACCCTTAGCCAACGTCTCGGTGCCCGAAGGCGGTTGTGTTAGCGGAAACGAAGCAATCAGATATGCGGGCTTTATAACTTTCACTTAGTCATAGTAGCTTAAAGTTGGGAGGTCAAATATTAGCCCCCGGTTAATGTTCGGCGACAGCCGAGGTCAAGCCGTTAATGCTACCTCTTGAGCATGCGTTGGTTTTCCCTTGAAGAGGAAAGGGTGATGCAGCAAAGTAGCGTAAGTATTTCCCTCAGTTTTTGAGAACCAAGGTATCAATCCAGTAGGAGATAACACGCAAGTCACCTAGTACCTGCACAAACAATCAAGAACCTTGCAACCAACGCGATAAAGGGGTTGTCAATCCATTCACGGCCACTCGCAAGAGTGAGATCTAATAAAGATAGTAAAGTAAATATTTTTGGTATTTTTGTTGTATAGATTGGAAAATAAAGATTGCAAAATAAAATAAATAAGAAACTAGAATTGTAGATCGGAAACTTATATGATGTAAAATAGACCCCGGGGCCATATGTCTCACTAGTGGCTTCTCTCATGATAGCATATATTACGGTGGGTGAACAAATTACTGCCAAGCAATTGATAGAAAAGCGCATAGTTATGAGAATATCTAGGCATGATCATGAATATAGGCATCACGTCCGTGTCAAGTAGACCGAAACAATTCTACGTCTACTACTATTACTCCACACATCGACCGCTATCCAGCATGCATCTAGAGTATTAAGTTCATAAGAACAGAGTAACGCATTAGGCAAGATGACATGATGTAGAGGGATAAACTCAAGCAATATGATATAAACCCCATCTTTTTATCCTCGATGGCAACAATACAATACGTGCCTTGCTGCCCCTACTGTCACTGGGAAAGGACACCGCAAGATTGAACCCAAAGCTAAGCACTTCTCCCATTGCAAGAAAGATCAATCTAGTAGGCCAAACTAAACCGATAGTTCGAAGAGACTTGCAAAGATATCAAATCATGCATATAAGAATTCATAGAAGAATCAAATAATATTCATAGATAATCTTGATCATAAATCCACAATTCATCGGATCTCGGCAAACACACCGCAAAAAGTATTACATCGAATAGATCTCCAAGAACATCGAGGAGAACTTTATATTGAGAACCAAAGAGAGAGAAGAAGCCATCTAGCTAATAACTATGGACCCGAAGGTCTGTGGTAAACTACTCACATATCATCGGAGAGGCTATGGTGTTGATGTAGAAGCCCTCCGTGATCGATTCCCCCCCGGCAGATCGCCGGAAAAGGCCCCAAGATGGGATCTCACGGGTACAGAAGGTTGCGGCGGTGGAAAAGTGGTTTCGTGGCTCCCCCTGATGTTTTTAGGGTATAAGAGTATATATAGGAGAAAGAAGTATGTCGGTGGAGCTCCGTGGGGCCCATGAGGGTGGGGGGCGCACCTACCCCCCTTGGGCGCGCCCTCCTGCCTTGTGGCCGCCTCGCGGAGTTCTAGACTTCAACTCCAAGTCTTCTGGATTGTGTTTGTTCCAAGAAAGATCATCACAAAGGTTTCATTCCGTTTGGATTCCGTTTGATATTCCTTTTCTGCAAAACACTGAAATAGGCAAAAAAAACAGAAACTGGCACTGGGCCTTCGGTTAATAGGTTAGTCCCAAAAATAATATAAAAGAGCATATTAAAGCCCATTAAAGATTCAAAATAGATAATATAATAGCATGGAACAATAAAAAATTATAGATACGTTGGAGACGTATCAAGCATCCCCAAGCTTAATTCCTGCTCGTCCTCGAGTAGGTAAATGATAAGAACAGAATTTTTGATGTGGAATTCTACCTAACATAATTTTCGATGTAATTTTCTTTATTGTGGCATGAATGTTCAGATCCAAAAGATTCAAGACAAAAGTTTAATATTGACATAAAAATAATAATACGTTAAGCATACTAACCAAGCAATTATGTCTTCTCAAAATAACATAGCCAAAGAAAGCTCATCCCTACAAAATCATATAGTTTGGCCATGCTCCATCTTCGTCACACAAAATGCTTAAATCATGCACAACCCCGATGACAAGCCAAGCAATTGTTTCATACTTCAGTATTCTCAAACTTTTTCAACTTTGACGCAATACATGAGCGCGAGCCATGGACACAGCACTATAGGTGGAATAGAATGGTGGTTGTGGAGAAGACAAAAAGGAGGAAGATGGTCTCACATCAACTAGGCGTATCAATGGGCTATGGAGATGCCCATCAATAGATATCAATGTGAGTGAGTAGGGATTGTCATGCAACGGATGCACTAGAGCTATAAATGTATGAAAGCTCAACAAAAGAAACTAGGTGGGTGTGCATCCAACTTGCTTGCTCATGAAGATATAGGGCATTTTGAGGAAGCCCATCGTTGGAATATACAAGCCAAGTTCTATAATGAAAAATTCCCACTAGTAAATGAAAGTGACAAAATAAGAGACTCTCTATCATGAAGATCATGGTGCTACTTTGAAGCACAAGTGTGGAAAAAGGATAGTAACATTGCCCCTTCTCTCTTTTTCTCTCGTTTTTTGGGCCTTCTCTTCTTTATTTGGCCTTCTCTTTTTTTATTTGGCCTTTCTCTTTTTTTCCTCACACGGGACAATGCTCGAATAATGATGATCATCACACTTCTATTTACTTACAACACAAAAATTACAATTTGATACTAGAACAAAATATGACTCTATATGAGTGCCTCCGGCGGTGTACCGGGATAGGCAATGAATCAAGAGTGACATGTATGAAAAATTATGAATGATGACCTTGCCACAAATACGATGTCAACTACATGATCATGCAAGGCAATATGACAATGATGAAGCGTGTCATAATAAACGGAACGGTGGAAAGTTGCATGGCAATATATCTCGGCATGGCTATAGAAATGCCATAATAGGTAGGTGTGGTGGCTTTTTTGAGGAAGGTATATGGTGGGTTTATGGTACCGGCGAAAGTTGCGCGGTACTAGAGAGGCTAGCAATGGTGGAAGGATGAGAGTGCGTATAATCCATGGACTCAACATTAGTCATAAAGAACTCACATACTTATTGCAAAAATCTACAAGTCATCAAAACCAAGCACTACGCGCATGCTCCTAGGGGGATAGATTGGTAGGAAAATACCATCGCTCGTCCCCGACCGCCACCCATAAGGAGGACAATCAAAGAAACACCTCATGCTTCAAATTTGTTACACAAACGGTTACCATACGTGCATGCTACGGGACTTGCAAACCTCAACACAAGTATTTCTCAAATTCACAAATACTCAACTAGCATGACTCTAATATCACCACCTTCATATCTAAAAACAATCATCAAGTATCAAACTTCTCATAGTATTCAATGCACTCTATATGAAAGTTTTTATTATACCCATCTTGAATGCTCATCATATTAGGACTAATTTTATGGCCAAGGCAAATTACCATGCTATTCTAAAAGACTCTCAAAATAATATAAGTGAAGCATGGGAGATCAATAATTTCTATAAAATAAAACCACCACCGTGCTCTAAAAAGATATAAGTGAAGCACTAGAGCAAAATTATCTAGCTCAAAAGATATAAGTGAAGCACATAGAGTATTCTAATAAATTCAGATTCATGCGTGTCTCTCCAAAAGGTGTGTACATCAAGGATGATTGTGGTAAACTAAAAATCAAATACTCAAATCATACAAGACGCTCCAAGCAAAACACATATCATGTGGTGAATAAAAATATAGCCTCAAGTAAAGTTACCGATAGATGAAGACGAAAGGCGGGATGCCTTCCGGGGCATCCCCAACCTTAGGCTTTTGGTTGTCCTTGAATTTTACCTTGGGGTGCCTTGCGCATCCCCAGGCTTGGTCTCTTGCCACTCCTTATTCCAAAATCCATCAAATCTTTACTCAAAACTTGAAAACTTCACAACACAAAACTTAAACAGAAAATCTCATGAGCTTCGTTAGTATAAGAAAACAAACCACCACTTTAAGGTACTGTAATGAACTCATTATTTATTTATATTGGTTTTAAACCTACTGTACTCCAACTTCTCGATGGTTCATACCCCCCGATACTACTCATAGATTCATCAAAATAAGCAAACAACATACGAAAAACAGAATCTGTCAAAACAGAACACTCTGTAGCAATCTGTATCAAACGAATACTTCTGGAACTCCAAAAATTCTGAAATAAGTTGGTGGACGTGAGGAATGTTTCTATTAATCATCTGCAAAAAGAATCAACCTAAAAGCACTCTCCAGTAAAAAAATGGAATCTAATCTCGTGAGCGCAAAAGTTTCTGTTTTTTACAGCAAGATTGCAAAGACTTAACCCATATCTTCCCAAAGGTTCTACTTTGCACAAACACTAATTAAAACATAAAACCACATCTAAACAGACGCTAGATGAATTATTTATTACTAAACAGGAACCAAAATCAAGGAACAAAAATAAAATTGGGTTGCCTCCCAACAAGCGCTATCGTTTAACGCCCTAGCTAGGCATTGATAATTTTAATGATGCTCACATCAAAGACTAGAATTAAAGCACAAAGAGAGCATCCTAGAACACATTATAAACACATCTAAGTCTAACATACTTCCTATGCATAGGAATTTTATAAGCAAACAAATTATCATAGCAAGCAAAAATTAGCATATGCAAGGAAGACGAAAGAGACGATAGCAATCTCAACATGACGAGAGGTAATTTAGTAAGATCAAAATTTCTACAACCATATTTTCCTCTCTCATAATAAATACATGTAGGATCATAGGAAAATTCAACAAAATAGCTATCACATAACGTATTCTCAACACGATCCACATGCATGCGAAGTTGACACTCTTCCAAAATAGTGGGATTATCATTAACTAAAGTCATGACCTCTCCAAACCCACTTTTATCAAAAATACCATAAGATTGAACATTATCCAAATATGTGGGATATAAAGTTGACACTCTTCCAAACCCACTTTCAATATTATTGCAAACACTATTATCAATCTCATATTCATCATGGGGCTTAAATAAATTTTCAAGATCATAAGAAGCATCACCACAATCATGATCATTGCAACAAGTATTAGACATAGCAAAACTAGCATCCCCAAGCTTAGGGTTTTGCATATTATTAGCACAATTGATATCAAGAGAATTTATAGTAAAATCATTGCAATCATGCTTTTTATTCAAGGAGCTATCGTGAATCTCTTCATAAATTTCTTCATCACAATTTTCAGATTCACGAATTTCAAGCAAAACCTCATAAAGATAATCTAGTGCACTCAAATCACTAGAAATTGGTTCATCATAATTGGATCTCTTAAAAAGATTAGCAAGGGGATGAGGATCCATGAACTTTTAGTAAGCGAAGATGCAAGCAAAAAGAAGGCACATGGTAACACAAGATCCAATGGAAGGAGGGCGAAGAAAAGGCAAAGGGTTTTTGAAAATCGTTCTAGAAGTGGGGGAGAGGAAAATGAGAGGCGAATGGCAAATAATTTAATGCGAGGGAGAAGAGTTTATGATGGGTATTTGTCTTGACTTGAGCATAGATCTCCCCGGCAACGGCGCCAGAAATCCTTCTTGCTACCTCTTGAGCATGCGTTGGTTTTCCCTTGAAGAGGAAAGGGTGATGCAGCAAAGTAGCGTAAGTATTTCCCTCAGTTTTTGAGAACCAAGGTATCAATCCAGTAGGAGATAACACGCAAGTCACCTAGTACCTGAACAAACAATCAAGAACCTTTCAACCAACGCGATAAAGGGGTTGTCAATCCCTTCACGGCCACTCGCAAGAGTGAGATCTAATAAAGATAGTAAAGTAAATATTTTTGGTATTTTTGTTGTATAGATTGGAAAGTAAAGATCGCAAAATAAAATAAATAAGAAACTAGAATTGTAGATCGGAAACTTATATGATGTAAAATAGACCCGGGGGCATAGATTTCACTAGTGGATTCTCTCATGATAGCATATATTACGGTGGGTGAACAAATTACTGCCAAGCAATTGATAGAAAAGCGCATAGTTATGAGAATATCTAGGCATGATCATGAATATAGGCATCACATCCGTGTCAAGTAGACGGAAATGATTCTGCATCTACTACTATTACTCCACACATTGACCGCTATCCACCATGCATCTAGAGTATTAAGTTCATAAGAACAGAGTAACGCATTAGGCAAGATGACATGATGTAGAGGGATAAACTCAAGCAATATGATATAAACCCCATCTTTTTATCCTCGATGGCAACAATACAATACGTGCCTTGCTGCCCCTACTGTCACTGGGAAAGGACACCGCAAGATTGAACCCAAAGCTAAGCACTTCTCCCATTGCAAGAAAGATCAATCTAGTAGGCCAAACTAAACCGATAGTTCGAAGAGACTTGCAAAGATATCAAATCATGCATATAAGAATTCAGAGAAGAATCAAATAATATTCATAGATAATCTTGATCATAAATCCACAATTCATCGGATCTCGGCAAACACACAGCAAAAAGTATTACATCGAATAGATCTCCAAGAACATCGAGGAGAACTTTGTATTGAGAACCAAAGAGAGAGAAGAAGCCATCTAGCTAATAACTATGGACCCGAAGGTCTGTGGTAAACTACTCACATATCATCGGAGAGGCTATGGTGTTGATGTAGAAGCCATCCGTGATTGATTCCCCCTCCGGCAGATCGCCGGAAAAGGCCCCAAGATGGGATCTCACGGGTACAGAAGGTTGCGGCGGTGGAAAAGTGGTTTCGTGGCTCCCCCTGATGTTTTTCGGGTATAAGAGTATATATAGGCGAAAGAAGTACGTCGGTGGTGCTTCATGGGGCCCACGAGGGTGGGGGGCGCGCCCTCCTGCCTCGCGGCCGCCTCGCGGATTTCCAGACTTCAACTCCAAGTCTTCTAGATTGTGTTTTTTCCAAGAAAGATCATCGCGAAGGTTTCTTTCCGTTTGATATTCCTTTTCTGCAAAACAGTGAAATATGCAAAAAAAACAGAAACTGGCACTGGGCCTTCGGTTAATAGGTTATTCCCGAAAATAATATAAAAGAGCATATTAAAGCCCATTAAACATCCAAAACAGATAATATAATAGCATGGAACAATAAAAAATTATAGATACGTTGGAGACATATCAGTTAACACTTCGGCCAATATTATGAACGGCTCGTCACTTAACTCGGGGTGACCTCCATCGATCTTATAGTTTAATACAGTCATTGGATCGCTGACCAGTTTACGCTTATTGTGACAGTCAGTTTTCGGCTTTCTCCACTGAGGCGCTTAACCATGTGAGTTGGAAGCACAATCGCAGTGGTTCTCCCTTTGCACACCTAGGCAAACAAATTGGAACGTAGGAGGCGAGCACAGGAACCGGGCAACCCAACTATTGACCGAAGACACAATTCGAAACTGATGCATATATAGCAATATCCGAGAATGTTTTTGCCGAATCCTAAAGGTGTCTGGCGTTGCACTGCGAGACTTATGCTAGAAACACACAAATAGTTTAAAAGTGTCATAGGCTTGGAAAACCAAGAAACTTCAGTAAAAACTTGACGTCCGAACTAGATCAAGTGTACATGGGCAAAGGGAGTTTTTTTAAGAAACAACGTATGTGAGCATGGTCGAACCGAACACAAATTAGAAATTTAAAACTTTGAGCATGAAAGCAACTTAGCTGGCTAATGTGTTCGGCATCGATGACGCGGTCCGAGCTTACGGCGGGACGAGGTCCCAGCCCCTAAGTCGGTCCCGAGGTGGCGGAGCGAAGAGCTCGGCACTCTGAAGTGGCGACATAACACGGCCAATGTGGCGAGGTGGAACCCCCAGTCCGTCCTAGGCGACGGAGCAGGCCGGCAGTATGACGCCGAAGTTCCCAGCGTGGGTTAATGAAGTGATGACGAAGCCTCTGTCCAGCCGAGGTGACGTGGTACGTTAGTACGCCGAGGTGACAGCATTTCCCAACCCGGATAATTTACATGTGCACGGAAAATAGTGCAAGAAGGAGATAATAGTAATAATAATAAACTAAAAAATGTAGCATAATAAATAATTTATGCAAAGTGAATAATTAAAGGAATATGGCCCGTGCACCGAACACCCGACGAGGTAGAACCCTCTCGACGATGCCGAACTCCCCGAGGCAACCGAACATGTCGGTATGGCAATTCGACCAACAAGGTGATCATGCGAGCCGATTGGGACGACGACGTCGGCTTGCTGAGGTGACCGCGTGACGCATTCAAAGTCGATTACCTACACACATAAAATAGTGCGGTCCAAAAAATAATAATATATATATATATAAAATCCTTGCATAATTGCTTTACGTAAAAATAATTTATTTAAAGAGATGTGGCCTGGCTCCGAAGCCAATGTCGATGCAGGGCGTCGGCGTGACAAAACCTGAATTTGCAGGGCGGTCCGGGCCCTAGATACGGCGTTCGCCGAACTGCGGACGGGAAACTGACCGAACCATCGCGCAACCATCGTTAAGCGGCCATCATTTTACAGACCTGTGTACAGATGATGGAACAAACCAGAGTAATAATTTCTTGGAAAAATAAACCCAAGCAAGAAAAAATTACTAGGATTAATAGCACCTGGTTTATCTGTTGTAGTAATCTGAAAAAAGGTTACTCCCAAAATTGGGACTTGATCCGCACACCCATTGCCTAATGAGCGATGAAGTGACGGCATGGCGATGCTGACAAAGGTTGGCTTGCCGAGGCGAAGCCCCCAGTCCAGCTAATGTGACGAAGCTGGTCGGAGGGTGACGCCGAAATCTCTGGAGTAGGTTGATGAAGAGATGGTAAAGCCCCCGGTCTAGCCGAGGTGATAGAGCGGGTCGGTAAGGAGACGTTGCAGCTGCCATGTCAGCCGAGGTGTTGAAGCAGTTCGGCGTGATGGACATCGGCTTCAAGAAGCAACAATGCGGTCATGCCGACGCTGGTCATAACTTGTGACGCGGTCAAAGCGGGATTGATGAAGTGACCGAACGACGATGTCAGCGCGCCTGACCCGTGCAATCCGTGGGGCAATGGTGTTGGTGATAATTTAGTCTTCGCGATGCCGAACTCTTGTTCGGCTTGCCGAGCTGATGATCCAATGAGGTTGGGCTCGGCTGATGAAGCGATGATCCATCTGGCGCAGGTCGGCAGCCGCGCAGCAACGTTGTCGGGCTGGTTTGACACCGGCGCGATGGTGAAAACTATATTGGAAAAGGCTTTAAAGTTAGTGGGATGTGTTTGAGAATAGAACACAATAACCCATACAAAACTTCCTTAAAAAAGGATGTCCGAAATCCCGTTCATAAAAAGAATGAACTCTGGTCGGATTCGTTCACGCGCAGAAAAACAGATCTGAAAATTGATGCGCTCATCGGAGGTTTCCCGGAGTTTGAACGGTCGGATCAAGCTGAAATTTTGAGGGGTGGTATATATAGGAATTCCGCAGCCGATCAATGTTTGGGTCTTCCAAAGTACGTCCGAGCTAGATGCTGGACACCACGCTCCAAACTCGTCCGAATTCCCGTCCAGATTCGACACGACTCCGGTATATCGCAGATCCGCGGAGATTGCTCCATCGGAACGCGACGAAATTTTACAGGGTTGTTGTAAACTCAATTCCACACAATTCCACCGAAGGAATCGTCAAAGCAACGATCGAGGACGTGGTGGAAGCGGGTACAAGTTCGCTGTCCGGAGAAACAGTACGGTCGCCCGAGAGCAATGTTGACGTCGAGCCCCCGAGCTCGATGGATGATTCCTCCATGATCATGATAGAGATCGGAGTTGATGTTGATGAAGGCCCACGTCCGAACATGAAGATCAGAGGTAGGGCGCAGTCCCCGGTCAATCCAAGGTGACCAGTCGAGCCGGCGACGAAGATGCCGACGTCGCAATTGATTTGCAGTCGAGCCATTGATTCTTTGCCGATCACACAACGGAACTCTCAATGAAAGCACCATTGTCGGTGTCAAAACCGGCAGATCTCGGGTAGGGGGTCCCAAGCTGTGTGTCATGGATCAATGGGTAACAGGAGACGGGGGACACGATGTTTATCCAGGTTCGGGCCCTCTGAATGGAGGTAATACCCTACTTCCTACTTGATTGATCATGATGAATATAGAGATTACAAGAGTTGATCTACCCCGAGATCATATGTTGTGGTCTAAACCCTAGGGGTATGACGATTAATGTCATAATAATCTATCGACTAGCCTGGCCTTGGCTTATATAATGCACCAGAGGCCTAGGATAACAGGAGTCCTAGCCGAATACGTTGGTGGAGAGGAGTCATTGTCTTGATCACCAAGTCTTGTGGAATACTCCTTGTATGCGGCATGGGCTGCCCGAAGTGGCCCATGAGTGAACCGCCATGGGGGTCCTCAGCCCGATCCACCTGGTCGGGAGACGATGTGGTGAGTACCCCCTAGTCCAGGACACCGTCAGCAGGAGCCGGCCATCCAATGCTGCCCATACAGTTCAAACGAAGTTTCAACTAACCAGACAAAATTCATGCAAACACGACTGATTTTCATATAAACCAGACCAAATTCACTACATTTCGACCATTTTTCATTAAAAAAAGCAACCGGACCCTAAAGCTATTCTACGGCGGCGCCCGTCATCCACTTTCTTTGTATTCTGCATCGGCCACCATGTCCTTCATCCTATCGCGTCCATGAACGACGGCGGGGTTCAATATCCGTGAAGTTGAGGTGCGGTCTCCGGCGAGAAAGAGTAGAACATGGGAGACGTACCGGCCCACTTGGGACACAATGTCCTGCCGCCTCCCATGCCCTACTCAGTGGAGTTAGCGACCTGTCTGTCGCTGGTGCCGGTGGACGTGAGGTCGATGATGGACGTAGACGGTCCGTCACCATCCACCTGCCACATGCGCCCCTGAAAGTTGGACGACGACATGTACGACGCGCGGCTGGCGGTGTTTTCATCCTCGACCGCCAACGCTTGTGGGGCCGTGTCCGCATATGTGGTGCAAGGGAGGAGGATGTGGAGCAGATGTGTTGCGGTGTGGACTTTGGCCGGATGTGTCCGCGGTTAAATAGCAGATTCCGGTGAGGCCAGGCGTCCGGGTGCGTCAATGCGCAACGTTGGAGTTGGTTCCTCGGTTGGCAATCATGTTTAATGGCGGCACACGGACAGATGGGCATTGAACGGGCGTGGTACATATCCGTCACGTCTCGTACAGTAAACGTCTTCTGGCGTTGAGCAGGCGCGGACACCGGGGATGCGGCGCCTGCGCGCCGCTTCAATGGCGGCGCGAGTAAGAGGTCGCGTCTGCTCTGGGCCGGCATCAATACGGAGCGGCAGGCAGCTAGCCCCGGACGGAAACACGCGCGAGCAAAGTTGGAGGGTTTTGGGTGCGCCAGGGTAGTACAGCGGGCGTCCCCCCTCCCCCCACACTCTCTGTCCCTGGTATGCGGGAAAAACCTGTCCGGATCGGCCTGCATGCGGACCGATATAGGACCGCGTTGGATGTCAAAATACATCCGGACGTATGTGAGCGGCTTGAGGGTCGGCGTTGGAGATGCCTAAGAGCGTTTAGATTAGTGATCATGGAGGGAGTAAGTTTTAAATATGGGAGATGTACCACTCCCTCCGTAAACTGATATAAGAGCATTTATATAGTATAAACACTCTTATATTAGTTTACAGAGGGAATACTTTATTAGTAGCTGACCCATCTTACAATCTCACAAAGCGTATTGCGCGCTTGTGCTACAGCCTGCTCTTATCCTACAACCCGTTTCCTTCTCTCTTCTCTTCAATTAATAAAAATATAATATTTAAATTTTTATTGTCTTTTTATATCATTTTATTGTACTTGCTTTGCGAAGCAGGAAGGATTCGGTTCCTACAACCCGTTTCCTTCTCTCTTCTCTTCAATTAAGCAAAAATATAATATTTCAATTTTTATTGTCTTTTTATATCATCATATTGTACTTGCTTTGCGAAGGAGGAAGGATTCGGTCGGTAAATGAAGGTTCGAGAACCGGCCATCGACCTGTTGGCTGGGCAGCTGTGTTAGCTGTTAGCCCGCCCGCGTTCGAGACTCGGCTCTAGCACACAACGCTCATGGAGTTTTGTTCTACTTCCTCCGTTCCTAAATATAAGTCTTTGGAGAGATTTCACTATGAACCACATATGAAGCGGTCTTTGGAGAGATTTCAAAGACTTATATTTAGGAACGGAGGGAGTATAATAAAAAAAGCTAATAAGATTAGCCCTGGTCTATTTTTTTAAAATGAAGGTTCGCCGTAAGAGGGCCCTGGGTTGTGGAAAGCAGCGCCCATCCGATCGCAGACGTCAATCGATCACACCAGCAAATATTCCGCCCGCGCGCTTGCTCGGCAACGCGGCAAGTACGGCCGGCACACGCCGTGCCGCACGAACGGAGCGAGGCGCGAGAATAGGCGGGCACGCAACGTGCGCCGCGTTTTCTTCCCGCCGGCGGTTACCCGTTTGGCCCCGATTCTCTCCTTGCCCCCCGTCCGGGCGGGTTGGCTTTGGATTCTTCCAAAGCCACTGCCGTTGATCGTGACTCGCTCGCTTTACCCAAAGCAACTTGGTATCGTAGCTCGCCAGGGCTTTATTATTTCCAGCGTCTGTTGCCCGCCCTTTTGCCGGGTTTTCCGACCTTTGTTGTCAAATGAATAGTACTAGTACGCTACAATAGTCCTCTTTTTGGAATATGATCGTAGGGGTGAGGGGAATAGTAGATTTCCATCCCCATGCGATTCCATCGACACGACGGAAAGCTGCTTCTTTAATTCACGATCGGGGCAGGGACGAGATTCCCAATCATTTCGATGCCTCCCTTATCTCCTCCCGTGAGCTTTGTTTTATCGCTTAGCTTCTAGTCACGTTGCTCGTGAGGCCTCACCGGTTTTTAATGTACTCTACATCGCCGCAGCGTGTTCCATGGTTTATTCTCCCTCCGGACATTTGGCATGTGCTTGGTTGTTCAGAAGCCAGCCCGGTCAATTTCGCCGGCCGAATCAAGTTGCATGCAAGCTACTAGAGCAAGCACGATCTCGCTCCACATGGACGACGCGGCGGCATCGCACGCCGGCGACGCCCAAGTGTCGTGCAGTCTCGCGCCAGCAAGAACAAGTCCCAACAAAAAAGAACTGCAGATCGAGCAGCATCGACCGCGCCTTTAGCTGTCACAACGAAAGCAACTGCGTATTACTGTTGGACGCTGTGCGACTTTGGAAACAAAGGACGATCGGTGCCGAAAAACGGGAAAGAGGGCTCGTTGTATTGTAGCTTTGGGAAGCTTGGACGGTGTGATGTACACGTGTTGTACGCCGTACGCGCTGTAGGGTCGATCTCCTGCACATGCCACCTGGAAAAGAGGTGGACATAGAGATATACTCCTGGGTAAAGAGTAAATTATGAATGATGAACAAAACGCAAGTCATGCCCACTTCCGGAATAAAGGAGTTTGCCGCATAATATATGCAACACAAAAGCGGCTATGGAAGGGAGAAAAGCTACATCGATGTTACAAAAAGGGTGTTGTTTTGAACATCAATGCAGTTTTTAAGATGTAATTTTGACCACTAATTTCTATCATATGTATAAGTACCAAGGAAATTGCAATATTCAAGAAGTATTATCTTAAGACAAACATATACAAGTGAAACCAGTCATCAATTTACAAAAAGGTTAGGACTTTGAGTTTATGATTTTTTTAAACCGAAACCCTCAGGGCTCTCTATCCATTAATTAAGAAGAATATATTTGTCCAAGTAAAAACCCACACAATGGACCACTACCTAGCACAAGGCCAAGAGCATCATCTGCCCGTAGTAGAGGCAACATCGGCAAGCATACAACTCAACACATGCCGCGAGGAGATCCCCACATTGACATTGGACACATGGTCATTGTTAAGTCTCTGCTTACAATCTCGAATTCCAGAGGAAGTAGCTAGGGTTACAGGAGGAAGAGGAAAGTGGGGAATTGCTTCTGCTAATCGACAACCCTTCCCGTCTCCCCCTGCTGCTCTTTATCTCTCGCTGCCGTGACGCCGCACTGGGTTCCTCCTGCCCTCCAGGCCCGGTCCAGCAGGCGTGAGCGGCGACAGGCCTTGGGCATCCTTCCTGGGTTGGGCCGTGGCATAACATTCCCCATCCCTTGAGGAGTGGCTTGCCCCCAAGCCGTCGAAGGGAGAATCTGCTGCAGAGCGAATGCGTCTTCCCCGTTTGAGCGATGCTTGTCCGCTTGCCGCTTCATCCTTGCTTGAGCCCGTGTGAGGTGTTGGCGAAGCAGTTCACGAGTCGCGTCGCGATCGGCCACCAAGTCCTGGAGTTCCGTCGTTGATGCTAGAGCGGAAATGCCAAAAGGTCGAGGCTGGTATCCATACAGAGCCTCAAACGGGGTGCATCCAGCCGCTGTATGATAGGACGTGTTGTACCAATGCTCCGCTGACGCTAACCATTTGGACCACTGGTTTGGGGTGTCGTGAATGGAGCAGCGAAGGAAGGCTTCTAAGCACTGGTTCAGCCTCTCTGTTTGTCCATCTGTCTCGGGATGGCGTGCTGAGCTCATATTGAGGATGGTATCCGACAAGCGAAACAACTCTTGCCAGAAGGCGCTTGTGAAGACTGGATCTCTGTCCGAAATGATCCGGGATGGCATGCCATGGAGTCTGTAGATCCGATCGAAGAATACCAGGGCCACCTGACGAGCGGTGTAGGGATGCTTGAGCGGCAGAAAATGGGCAAATTTGGTCAGCTTGTCGATGACAACCAGGATCACCTCGAAGCCATTGGACTTTGGTAGACCTTCCACAAAATCCCAACTGATGGTGTGCCATGTGTGAGGTGGAATCTCATGAGGTTGAAGAAGCCCTGGTTGACGGCAGTGCTCCGGTTTGGCTCGTTGACATATATCACAGCTCTGCACAAACTCAGTAATGTCACGCTTCATCTTGGGCCAAGCAAACAGCTTCTTGACTCGCTGATAGGTTGCCAGCACCCCCGAGTGCCCTCCAATTGTAGTTGTGTGGAGAGACTACATGATGTGTTGTTGGGCCAATGGGTTGTGGCCCACCCAGATCTTTCCTTTGTAACGCAGCACACCTTTCTCCAGAGAGTACTTTGTCGTTGTGCCCTGAAACAGAGAGCTCAGTCAAGAGCTGCTTGGAACTGGCGTCTTCTTCGTAGCCGGTCACCAATGTTTCCAACCACGCCGGCACTGCGGAAGAAATGGCGAGCAAGGCTTGGTGATGGTCACGCCGCGAAAGAGCATCTGCGGCGGCATTAGCGATGCCTCGTTTGTACTGGATGGTGTACTCCAGTCCCATTAGCTTCACAAAGGCCTTGTGCTGGATGCCGGTGTTCAGCCGTTGGTCGGACAAGTGTAGGAGGGCTTGCTGGTCCGTGCGGATAGTGAAGCGTTGGTGCTGCAGGTACGGTCGCCACTTCTCCACGGCCATAAGAATAGCCAGACATTCTTTTTCGTATGTGCTTAGTGCCTGGTTTTTTGGGCAGAGGCCTTTGCTCAAATAAGCGACAGGGTGACCATGTTGCATGAGTACCGCGCCAATGCCATCCTTGCATGCGTCCGTCTCCAGGACGAAGGGTTGATGAAAATCAGGCACCGCTAACACAGGAGCTGCGATCATTGCTTCCTTTAGCAGCTGGAAGGCTGTCTCTGCCTGTGGTGTCCATTGAAACATAGTCCCTTTCTTCAGTAATTCTGTCAGCGGACGGCTAATCACCCCATAGTGTTGGATGAATTTCCTGTAGTACCCCGTAAGCCCTAGGAATCCACGAACTGCACGGACTGACGCTGGGGTAGGCCAGGATTGCACTGCTTCAACTTTTGCTGGGTCAGTGGCAACTCCTTCCTCACTGATGACATGTCCCAAGTACTCGATCTTGTTTTGGGCAAATGCACATTTGGATCGCTTGATAACCAGCTCATTGTCACGAAGGAGCTACAGCACTTCGCGCAGACGACGGACGTGCTCCTCCAAGGTGGCAGTATGGACCAATATGTCATCCATGAATGCCAACACACCATGCGGGAGCCGGGGTTCCAAAACCTTATGAATCATCCCTTGAAATGAGCCAGGAGCGCGAGACAGCCCAAACGGCATTACCAGGAACTCATACAACCCTTGATGCGTGCGAAAAGCTGTTTTGAACACATCTTCGTCTGCGACCCTGATCTGGTGGTAACCGGAGAGCAGGTCTAACTTGGTGAACCATTTGGCACCTGCAATCTCATCGAGCAGTTCATCCACCACAGGCATGGGATGTTTGTTCTTAACTGTGATCGCGTTCAGCTGTCGATAGTCGACACAGAAACGCAATGAGCCATCTTTCTTGCGAACAAGCAGGACTGGAGCAGCAAAGGGGCTTGTACTGGGGCGGATAATCCCTGCTCGAAGCATCTCTTTGATCTGTCGCTCGATCTCATCCTTCTGCTGGGGGGTATACCGATACGGCCGTGCACTGACCGGCTGTGCTCCCGGAATCAATGGAATGGTATGATCATCGGCTCGGTGCGGGGGGAGTGTGGAAGGCACACTGAAACGGTCCTCAAACTCCTGTAACAGCGACTGCACCTCTGGGGGCACGGGCTCGTCTGTCTTCGATACCTGGATAGCTACCAGGTCCATCTCCTGATGAATGTGCTTGATCTGCACTGCCTGTTGAATTGCACCACGACGCAACAACCCTTTCAGCTTGCCCACCAAGACTGGTTTGCATTTGCTTGGTGTGGGCCGAATCCCTTTGAGTGTAATCCGTTGCCCTTCATGTTTGAACCACATCCATTTCTTGTGCCAGTGGACCCACATAGGGCTATGATTCTCGAGCCAATCAGCCCCAACAATGAGATCATAGCAGCCCAGAGGAAGGACTTTCATGTCCTGGCAGAAAGTGTGACCCTGTGTCCACCATGACAGTTGAGGCACCATCGTCGAGCTTGTCAAGGTGTCTCCACCGACAACTACATAAGAAGCCGGCGACATAGGTTGAGTGGGAAATTGCAACTCTTCTGTCAATTGGGCATCCACAAACGAACAATTCGCCCCTGAATCAATCAGAATGAGAACGCTGCGCTTGCCGATCATGCCGTGCAAGCGCATCGTCCGGTGTTTGACTGGTGGTGTCGGTGAGCGGGCATTGGCAAGCAACATAACTTCCTATTCCGAGCTGGAATCTGACATATGCTGAGGATCAGGGGGGTAGTCCAACTGCAAAACCTCCAGTAACTCCTCCATGATATGCAGAGGTACTTTGTCGGGGCACTTGTGGCCTCTCGCCCATGGTTCGCCGCATTTGAAGCACAAGCTCTTGGCCTTGCGATATGCACGTAGGGCCGCTAGTTTCTCTGCTACTTTCCTGGTATCATCTGGCTGCTTGCCCTTCTCTGTAGTGGACTACTTGTTTCCTGAACGCTGACTGTATTTCGAGTTCCCACCAGACTTGTCGCTCTCCAATTCTGCTTCCTGCAACAAGGCCAAACAGCTAGCAGTATCCACGTCCTCAGGTTGATGCAAAATAACAGCAGTACGAATTTCAGAACGTAGACCTGCTACATATCTTTCAACAAAGAAAACTTCACTAGAATGAGGATCTGCTAACAGAATTTGGTGGTGGAGATTGTCGAATTTGGTGGTGTAATCATCTACAGACCCTGACTGACTAAGCAACAACAATTGACGCATGTGAAACTTGTGCCTATTCCTCCTCCATTTCTCCTGTACTGCAGTGCGCAATTCGTGCCAGTGCACAAATTGCCGGCGTTTCTGGGCCATCTTGAGCCACAACGCCGCGTTCCCAACAAAATTGAGAGAAGCAAATTTAACTTTCATGTGCTCAGAAACCCCATATATCTTGAAATACAGTTCACAATTGTCCAACCACACCTGGTGATCTTCCCCATCGAACTTGGGAAAGTCCATTTTGGGCGTGCTGCCCATGTGCGGACGAAGGGAATGATGTGAAGGTGCAAATAGGGGCATACCGTTGCCCGGAGGCAGATCACGGAATCGAGGATCTCCCAGAACCGATCCCCGTGGTTGGTGATGCCCGCCGTGCCCATTTGGGCGGTCCTCGCCTTGCGTGTGCACCACCACGGACGGTGGTGTCAGGCTCGCCACGGCCGGACCTTGGGGCCGCGCCGGAGGTGCCTCGAGCGCCTCCAGTCGGGCTGTCGCATCCTCGGCATGGAGCTGGAGAAGCGCCGCGGACTCGGAGAGGCTCTTGGTCGTGGAGTCCATGGATTTCATCCACGCCGCCATGCCCTTCAGCTGCTCGGCGATGTCGGCGAGCTTGGCGTTGGTCTCCGTGTTCTGTTGCTCCATCGACCCCATCGCCGCCGAGATCTGTTGCTCTACCGCCGACGGGCCACGCTTCTTCGGCGCCAGCTCCGACTCCCGATCGTCCAACCAGATCAGCGGTTCTTGCCGAGCGATTGGAATTACAGCGGTGGACGAATCCTCCGCTTACCGCACTACGGACTGATGGATCGCGCGTCACCGCGATGGATCGAACGACCTCTGATACCAATTGTTAAGTCTCTGCTTACAATCTCTGCTTACAATCTCGAATTCCAGAGGAAGTAGCTAGGGTTAGAGGAGGAAGAGGAAAGTGGGGAATTGCTTCTGCTAATCGACAACCCTTCCCATCTCCCCCTGCTGCTCTTTATCTCTCGCTGCCGTGACGCCGCACTGGGTTCCTCCTGCCCTCCAGGCCCGGTCCAGCAGGCATGAGCGGCGACAGGCCTTGGGCCTCCTTCCTGGGTTGGGTCGTGGCATAATAGTCATCGTCATCACCTATCGCGTCTATGACCTAGCAACTGCGACTTCAGTGCAGCTGAATCTAAGTGAAGAACCCCGAAGAACCGCATCGAGCACACTTCGAGCAAGCCATTTCAAAAAAGTCGCCACCACGACACCAAGCAGCTCTGATCCAAGCGGAATTGTTGTTGTTGCCACACGAGTCGCCCAACAACGGGTCTCTCCGACCCGCGCCAACTCCGAAATGATGCCCCCAAGAGTGATCGTGACGCACCATCGCCAACAACGCTCGACCCCTAGGGGATAGGGGGTTTCTCCCTAGAGCCGAGGGCGGAGGAGCGAGCATCACCTAAACGATGCCTTCGAGAAGGAAAGTACGCCCAAGGCATCGATGTCGCCTGCCTCGGCCATGGACTGGAGGCAATGTCTTAAGCCGGCTAAGTGTCGCAAACCATCTGTCTGAGCCTTGAAGCAGCAACCAGCAAGAACACCATTACGCCCAACGGCCGCCAATACCACGCGCCGACGAACGCCACCGTGATGGCGTGCAAGACACACAGAGCAGTGTAGCACCTTCGTGTAAGGATCACAAGTAGTAACCGTCCTTTCGAAGAGCGGAAGAGAGTAATTATGAGTAGCGTTTCTATCACACACAAGTTGTCACAAGTCTTATGTGAAGTAACGGCGTGTGATTTTGTAGAAGTTGCTAGTGTCCTTGGAGATAAATAAACCAGAGTAGTGAATGTGATAGATTATTCCAGCGAGAGGAGTGCCCACTTGAAACTAAAGAACATAAATTAAAAACAAGGAGTAAAAGTGTTTTCTGCACTAGAAATATTAGGCGCGGAGAAACTTCGGAATATCTCACATGTGCTAGTGCGAGGATAATTCCAGTTACCTTGTATCATGAGTTTAGTATCTGATTTGTTTGTTCGGTAGGCGAATCACCCTAAGGTTATGGAACTCCTTCACACGAGATTATGTTCCACACTATGGTCCTGCTTCGACGTTGCCACAACGTGGTCGTCTGCGTAATTAAGGTTGTTAAACCAGAACGATGCATTATGTTCGGTGAATGTCTCTACATGTCACCTGAAGGTCATGGATTCACTCAACAATATGTTTCCTTGTGTAGGTTATTAGATCATGTTGCATGACAACAGACATAGCGTTTACCAGTGTATAACAACTTAGAGCATCTCTAGCAGACCTGTTTACCAGTGTATAACAACTTACAACATCTCTAGCAGACCCCTTATCGCGCGAACCTTTAAAGTGAGTATAAGGGCCGCGAAAAAAATGTGTTTTGAGGGCTGGCTCGGGCTACGGCCTAACATACCCAATTTTGTTTTACCGTTCGTCCTTGCGGGTTCTGTTCGGCCGCAGCTCGCGCCATCCCTCAAACCGAAAAAACAAATTAGACAATTTGACCGCAATTCCGATAATGGCTACAAATTCGAACAATCAAACATAGTTTGCGCAGAAATTAAACATACTTTTCATCCATGACCCAAAAGAACCTCATGCAAAAGCCACCACCACCTCCATGACCATCATCATCACTCTCCACACCGCCACCGAAGCCACCACCACCTCCAAGACCATCACCATCATCATCACTCTCCACCACCGCCATCGAAGCCAGCACCGACACCAAAGCCACCACTCGTCACCACTTGCTTCCTTCTCTCAAAGATCTCCCTCCTTGCAATATCATGCCATTCTTTGGTGATGTCGTCCATGTCATTGCGGATCATCGTCATGATCTTGTTCTCCTCTTGAAGAAGCTTGGCCAAGGCCTTGTTCTCCTCGGCAAGGGCTCTTCTCTCCTCAATGGCGGCCTTGCGCAACCCCTCTTCTTTGAGTAATTGCCATTTTCTTGCTTCTCTTGCGCTTTCTTGTCAGCCAACTCCTTTGCCTCCAATGTCTTGGCCATCATCAACTCATTTGATTGCACCATGGCATTTATCTTGTCCCCACTGATACAACGAGTTGATGTACTTACGGTTTTTAACCCCTTTCCGCGACACATTTTAGATCATTGCCTAGTGGGTGTGGGCGATAGGGGGGTCCTTCCCACACGACCCAAAAACCGTCAGGGATAGGGAGCCATGATGCAGACGCGTTCCCAAATGTAACCGTATGCGATGCATCAACATATCGCACACACCACATTCTGGCACACGTGTGGGATTGGTGATCAAACGTTTCTAATGGCGCAGTGAAACCAAACGGTGTTTCTTACTGAACTGTTTGGGAAACAGTATCTAAGCCACACGGGCCAACTTATGAACTGTGTGCGATATGTGCCCCGTCGCACACGAGTTTTCTGCGGAACTCGTCTGCCATGCATGACACTATCGCTCACGTTTGGCAAACAATTACCATGTGCGATAATGTGTAATCACAAACGGTTCAAGAGCCCCTTCGCACACATACAAGTGCTATAGATCGTTTGTGCTTTCCGTTTGGGATCCCACACGTTTCCTGAAAAATTTACGAGCGGGGTTGTATTTTACATTGGGCACGGTTTACTCTGAGCTCTCATGTGCGATAATGTGGTATCACAAATGGTTCTGGAGCCCCTACGCACACGTAGAAGTGCTTCAAATCATCTGTGATCTGATGTGTATCACCGACGGTTCCGCTACGATTGACGTATGTTTTCGACGTGGATCGCACACACTCATTTAGTTGAACCGTATGCGCAGCAATGGGCAGGTTAAAGCAAAAATATCCCATTTGAATCGGCATGCAAAAAGCAAATTCGGCACAATATGCAATTGAAGAAATAATGTCCACAGGAAGAACATTCATCAGATTTCGCAATAATTGCAATTAAACAAATGATAGCTAAATTCCAATGATTTGTCGACATATATATGCATTACATAATTAATCATAGTGTACATAATACGAAGACCTCATGACATGGAAAACAATGGATCCATGCATATATGTTTAGCGGCTAACTCTTAGGCAATGTTTCAGGAGAAGGCATGCTGAAATCTTCATTATCACCAGTGCGATTGATGTAGTGATTCACGAAGAAGTTGTTGGTAAATCTCTGAACCATCAGCATTCACCAGCGGGGAGCGGTTCAGGGGTCCTCGGTTCAAAGATGAGCTGCAGTATTTTTAAGATCAGAATGTGTCATATGAGTGGAGTAGAAGATATTAATTAAGATAAACTTATTGGTACTAATTCGCGAGCATCTTCACAACTAGCAACATATATGCAGATGTAGATCATGTGTCTGCAAGCATAGTATCCACAAAGGCTGGTCCCTGCTTGTTGCTGAGGACATTGAATTTTTTGTACAGAATTAGTCATGTATTTTCCCTGTTAGGAACAACCTACCGGTGTTAGATGTATTTTTTTCTTCGGACAGAAATAGAAAGAGGTTTATTTAGAAGCTTGAACATTTGAATAGCGTAAGAAGAGGTATTTGCAAACTATTGGATACTTTTTCTGAAAGTAACGGATTTCAGTGTGTTACCAGAGAAACGATCTCGTGCTGCAGAGGTAGTTCCCTCTTGAACAGGTTCCCTGGTTTAGTTTTCCACAATGCGAGCACACTGCAAATGAAGATGAATTTTCACAACATCAATTCTTGAACCAGATATGAATGCAAATTGATTTCAACATCATATAATTCAATACCTACCCATGAATTGCTAAAGATGCGTCAGATCCCGAGGCTTTATTGACTCTCTGAGAGAATCCATGTAGTAAACTATGTTCTTGTTTGAATCAATGAATACCAAGATCCAGTGATTGCTACATATTTAAGAAAACAATGAACTTATGAATTATGCCAAAATCTGCAAGGCAATCATGTATGTGTGGTTGTTTATTTGATTTACCATTCATGATATGACCAGATATATGATTTTACATGGGACGTGTTTTCGAAGATATCGGCGACCGTGTTAATGGCCCACTCCCGTTCATCCTTACCATGTAATATTGTGCCATTTGCCAATGCAAGATCTATGAAATACACACTCTCCCTTTTTCTTCTCTGCACGGTCAATCCCCTCAGAGGAATATAATGCAGTTAACTGTTTATCATTTACAGTCTTGTATGGAGAAGTTGATCAGAGTTTGTTAAGTACTTACAAAATCAGGCATCTAACAAGAGTGGCATCGAGCACGTTGAAGTTGAAGAAGAGATGCAAGTCCTCGAAATCCACACTGGTGGAACCAGGATCGTGTCGGAAATGATCTCTGTTGTAGTAGACTAGCAGAACATGATGACCTGCTGACATTAGATCCATGCAATATTTATGTAATGCGTGGCAACTGGAACTGCACTCATCAAACTATTCACCAACAAGAAATGGCTGGCCATGGACGTAATTGCGTGCTTCAAGTACGTCTGCTTTATTTTAGGAAGCGCCAATTCTATTTGTGCATCATCCAAGCCGTCAGAAATAATATTACTCTTTGATTTGAACAACTTGTTGTTAATTTTGTTCTGGGCGATGAGTGCCTTAAGTAAGAGACAATCATTCTCATTCCTCTTCGCTCTCGCGAGCTGCCTCCTAACGGGTGCAGCCTTTTTGCCCTCTTTCTTCTTGGTACTTGAAGCACTTATGGTTCAAGGTCTGGATGGCTGAAAGGCAGACTCCCGAACAGACGGTAAAGCTGCGACGGACTGATTAGCAGACGGTTTAGCTACGCCGGACTATAGAGCTGGCGGTGCTGTTGTGACAGACTGCTCAGTTGTAGGAGCAGAGGCATCAGACTGCTGACCAGGTGTTGAAGCCATGTCGGGTTTCTGCGCAGGTGGTGCCAACTTGTCGGTGTGCCGAGGAGGTCGTGCCAATGCATTGGTTTGCTGAGCAGGCAGTGCTGACGCATTGGTATGCTGATCACGTGGCTGCGGACCAACGGACTGATGAGCAGTCGGTTCTCCACCTATAGACTGCTTAGCAGGTAGTTCCGAAGCATCAGACTGCTTAGCAGTCCGTTCCACCAGGTTGGTCTACTGAGCATGTGGTGCAGCTGAGACTCCCCCCGCTGCTTCAGTGCCCGACATCTGAACCGCCGGTGTGTCTTCAATACTTGTAGGCCTTGCCAGTGGCTGCTCTGAGGCGGATGATGACATCGCCTATACGGCAGAAAGTCTGGCGGGCTGATCATGAGTACTAGGTTCCTTGGGGGAAGCACGCGAGAGTTGCTGTAGCAAGGAGAGCATCACCAGTTGAAGGGCGACATTGGTTGCTCTTGGTGGGGCTTCAGGGATCTCATCCATGAAGTCTATTTCCTTTCGTGGCCACTGGATGTGATGCAAGAGTGTTTCTCCCAAGGTCCTCTACTCATCAAAGTCCCCTAGGACATTCTTTAGGGAAAATTCATTGAATCCAGGATTTACTTCAACCACGTAGCACTTCACACAACCCGGCTTCAATGGCACATTGTCCAACAAGAGGCCCTCTTCCAAGAAGGGTGGGCAAACCCAGGCTGTTGCACATTTTAATGTACCTTCATAATGTGTAAGCACACCCCTTAGTCCGTCTTCCATTCCAGATATAGCATCATCATGGGCAGCTGCAGTCTCAGTATCGCTGGGGTCAGCTGATGCACAGCTACTCTTGTGCGGTGTTGTCGCGCAATAACCAACATCATCCATGCTCGCCCCCATCTGCTGGCTATCTGTTAGTGTTAGAGTATTCTGCATCATCATTGACTCCTCAATTTCCTTTCGAAGCCCCGGATACATGTCCCTCCGCAACCTTTCATACAATTCATTCTTCTTCATTTCACTCCTCTCTTTTTTCATGCCGAGCCTCTCTTCTTTGCTGAGTGTGAAATCCCTCTTGTGCGGGACATTGACACCTATACCCCTTGCACGGCCAAGGGGCTCTTTTCTTTCCAGAGCGTCGGACAGAATGTCACATGGCCCTGAGTTCCTGTAGAACCTTCCAAGGATCTTGGAAGCCTTTAACATCATGCTATACAGTTCTTCGTCACGTGAGTTTTCAAAGTAATAAGTTCCGTCGTCACACCTCCTTGCACGTGCCCGCAAGTAGTCTCTAGCGTGTTCACCCCTGATATCACTAAAGGCCGGTTTCCCACCCGCAGTTACTGCTTCTTTGTCCTCCCGGTCCCATATCGGTTTCATGCCGTAGTATCCTACCACACCCATACGGTGGGGTGTGTGTTCCTCTTCTGAAGTTTCGATTGCTTGGCACTATTCTCAGTAAACTCTGTAGTTCCCCTGACCCTTTTAAATTCTGCCCAGTCTGCCTTTGTAATTCGGGGGCATGCGGGGATTGGGTCCTTGCCTTCACTCAAGTAGTTCTTGTACAACACGTGCTTCCAGTTTATCCAAGCATTCCTGGTCTTCTTCAGTGCAGCGTGTTCCACCTGCATTCTCCACTGCTCTGGAACATTGAAGTGATCCATGATCTTCCGGACTATCCTTTGCCGACTTTCTGTGTCAGCCTTCCGAAACTCCGGCAGAGTAATGTTGAGCCTTGCCCTGTCAACAAATCCACACACACTCCTGAACCTCGTGTGTGCTTTATCTGGTTTAGTTGGAGCCCAAGACTTTAAATCGATGTCGGTTACTTCATGTACACCTTTAGGCTGGTGTGGGGGCTTCCTTGGAGCGTTCCTCCATGTCCTGACCAGAAGGGTAATTGCTGCAGCTCTATCTCTTTCCAGATTACTTGATCCCTGACCTTCTGTTGGAGACCTAGGGTTGTCAGACTTAGATGAGGATACATCGCCTAAAGCATGAGCGTTGTCGCTGCTACTCGACATCTACAAAGAACACATGTGAAACTCAAAAAAGGAAGATCATAAAGCTAACAACTTGGTAGCAAGCTGTCTAAACATGTCATCCAATAATTTTGAAAATGTACTGCTAATTTGTTAACTTTGTGTGACTCGGGTGCCCGCGATTTGTAAATCGACTAATTGGAACAAATACAACTTATATGTACTAGTTAGGAAAGTATATAATGAACATATATATATATATGCTCTCCGTTATTTTATAGCCAATTTGGGAACATACCGAACGAAATAGGAAGAGGGATTGCGAGGAAATATGCCTCACCGTGATGGAGAGCAGTAACTAACAGGTTTTTTATGCAGACCCGGTAGGACCACAGGAGAGGCGAGGGTTACCGGATTGATATGCTCCAGGGCAGCTGGCGAGCAAACGAAAACGGCGAGGCACGGGCAGCCGCGTGTTGGGAACAGTGGAGGTAGGGTTGACGCCAAAGAGCGGGCACACGGCCGAGTTGAGCACACCGATGCCGGAGAGGGTTCTGGTGTGGATCTGGGGGAGGGGGAGCCGACAATGGAGATTGGGTGGACTATTGAGTGAAACAGGGGCGGGCGATGGGGGGATGTTGGCGGCTTTGGTGAAAAAGGTGAAAAAAGATCCCCCGTCGCCGCGCAGAAAAGCCTATGCAAACGGTTGCCTCTAAGCGCCCATGTGCACAAATAGCATAATTTTGTTTGAAATGAAGACGTGCTAATTTTGAAATGATGAAGTGAGTTCAACGTTCCGCCTCGAATTTTTTTCACGGTAAGCAATCACCATTATACCACAGGTTTGATTTTCTGGTGCATTTCAGGTCTCGTTTGCTATATTTAAGCCATTGTTGTTATTTACCATGCATTTTGTCATATAAATCAAATCCTAGCCGCAACTGCATGTGCTAATTAAAGGGATGATGATTGCCGTTTGACCTGGGAGCATCCAACGATGCAGAAGTACGATCCATGGGGGTTGAGTTCTGGCCAATCAGAACACACGACTCACATCGCACGCGCAGGGCATTGGCCACGGTTTGGTAGGCACACGGCTTTCGTGAGTGAACCGTGTGCTATTTGAAAACATTTACATCAATTAACAACATATTCTTGTTTGAATGAAGACGTGAGTTCATCGTTTGGCCTCTAATTTTTTTCACGGTAAGCAATCACCATTGTACCCTAGGTTCAATTTTCTGGTGCATTTCAGGTCTTGTTTGCTATATTTGAGCCATATTTTGCATTTACCATGCATTTAGTAACAGAATAATATTCTGTTATCCTCGGCCCTATAAGGGCGCGGTGCGCCTACAGCCTGCACCGCAGAAACTCCCCGACCACCCCCAACCTAACCCGCCTCCTACCGCAGGAGCCCGCGGCACCGTGACGGGTCGTTCCTCCGCCGCCGGATCTGTGACCTACTCCGCCGCCTCCTCTCCTCTTTCGTGGATCTCACCGTGAACAAGCGAGCGACAACGGTAGCCTGAGCAAAGGGAGGCCTCGACGGCGTGGAGGGTCGCCGCCGAATCCGGCGACGCTGTGAAGGTGGTTGCGCCTCTCCCCCACCAACCAAGCTCCATCCGCCGGGATCAATGGCGCTACCTGCAAAACTCATCCCAAAATGCCGTCCCCGCCAGCAAGAAGACCACGCCACCATCAGTGAGTAGGACGACAGGTTTGTCGGCGTCCGTTTTTAGGTGATTCCTTCTTTCCCCTACAAATCTTGATGACTTTTCGATTTGAGAAACTATTGCTGTTGAATCTGATTCAAAAACAAAGGCTCAGTCCAATGCTCATGCGTGTGATTGTGTGAGAAAAAGCGCGCTAGACAACTCAGTTCAAACACTAGATGCATGTGATGTCACACTATAAGTTCATCAGTCCTACTTTAAAAAATCATATACCCCCTGTTGTTCTGCAAGTTCTATGGTGCAGAAGCAGATAGTACATCACATATTCTTACATCAGTTCTGGGTCCCTGCCACTTGATACACAATTTTGATGTCAAGGTTACCGTCAGTACCTCTATTGTGCTTGCATCAGTTTGAGTAAAAAAGAGATAAAGTTATGCATCAGTTCTGGTAGCTTAATAAGTTCACATAAAAGGTTCAACTACCATTGCAAGTTATATGTTGAGATTACTAATAGTACATGTCATGTAGATGCATCATTTCGAACGAGGAAAAGACCGTTGTTGAAAACATTAAATACACCTATTACACAGTAAGTTCAGTGATACAGAAACTGGGAATACTTCTAATGTAGATGCATTAGTTCCAGTGGAAAACAAAATACATGCATCAGTTTCATAGCTGCCAACTACTCCCAAGTTCAATGTTCAGGTTGCCAGCAGTGCACCAAATGTGCATGCATCCGGTTTAGGGAAAAACATAAAAAACATGCATAAGTTCATTTACCCACAGCGATGCACCAGTGCTAACAGTACATCAGTGCTCAACATGTCCATTTATCAGTTCGACTGAAAGTACATCAGTGAAAATAGACAACAAAGTTTAATAAGGCCCAGCGTTGCAAGTTCAACTTATACGACCTTCAGTACATGACATGTTACCCATCAGTTGTAGGAAAAAAGCCAGAAATATTAATCCCAAAACTGTTGAATGTCATTGCAGAAACATGCATGGCAGCACACGCAGGGAGGGTTTGATGATGAGCCAAGCGGATATGAGGCGTCGCCTGGTTGGGTAACACCAGAAATAGCCCTCGGATACTTCAACAATTCAGGCAGATTTCAAGCTACACTAGAATCATCAGAAGCACGGTCAGGTTCTTCTCTGCAGCAAACACGCTTACTGGGAATACAAGCTTTGCCACTGCCGGGGTGCAACAAGGTCCACAATGTCCCCAACAACAAATATTTTTCTTTCCTGGCACATGCAGAAAGGCAAGGACACCCAGGCTTCCACCAATCGCTCCATCAACATCAATCATCCGTGCTGCAAAAGCGGTTGTGATGGGAAGGCCAGGCCAAAGAGACAGGAATGTTCACCACTCTAGCAGGGTGCAAAGTAGCAGATATGAGCCGTATAGACAGAAGCAACCTCACAACAAATCTGACCAAAGACGGCGTACAATGAGAGACGGAGAGCTTCATCAACATTGCTCCCTCCAAGAGATGCATTGTTGCATGTGCCGAGGGTAACACCACCCATGCCCATACACCAGTGTGAACAACAAACACCGGATGCAGCACAGAGCTATACACATGTAAGTATCAATTTAGAAAAAACATACAAGCACAGTCCATACCATAGTACCGTGACCACCCCATCTAACATTTTCATCATCGTGTTTTGTTTGCTCACTGTTGCGTGCAACCCCCTACCATTGAAGCATACGTTCTGCCAAGGATAGAGATGCGGTTTGAAACTTTCAAAGAAGCAAAGGACTTCTACAACGTCTATGCAAAGCACGCAGGTTTTGCTGTCAGGGAAGGTTCTAAGGTTAATATCACAGTCTACCTTTGTTGTACGTGCTATGGAGTCTATGAATTAAAGATTTCAAATGCAAAGAGACAGAGGAACAAGACCACTGCCAGGACTAACTACAAGGCTAAAATGAGGATGAAGAAGGAAAAGGATGGAACACTTGTCGTAAAGGAGATATGCTGGGAACACAACCACAGGCTAGTGGTCAGCCCCCAAATGCTTGTCTTCTTGCACTCCCATAAAAACTTTGACAACACAATCCAATACTGGGGTATGTCAAGTACCTGAAGTTCAAAGGCATTCAATACGCGCAAATCATGAGCACACTGGGCGGCGATGACCCCGGTGGCTACTTCCTCAAAATGAACGCTAAAGACCTGATTAACGCGTAAGTACAAACTTGTTCTCCTCCCAAACCCCCCTCTTTTTTCCTTTGTCAGTACAAACCGATTACGTAACGCATTACCTGATGCCAGTTCAACATGCATTTTTCAATGACTGTTTGCTTTTAATATGCAGGAAAGCAAAAAAAATTCAAGGATGGGTGATGTGGACGATGTCCTAAAGACTATCATCTTCTTTAGGGAGATGAAAGAGATAAACAAGGAATTCTTCTGCGACTTACAACTTGATGAGTCCGACAGAGTGAAGAACATATTCTGGGAGAACGTAAGCTGCCGAGGGGCATACCAAGACTTTGGTGACTGCGTGACATTTGACACCACATATAAGACCAACAAGTACCATATGCCACTTGGGGTGTTTGTGGGTACTAAAAACCACTTGCAGACTACATTCTTTGCTTTTGCCCTAATAAGAGATGAGGATGCAGATTCATTCAGGTGGATGTTCAAAACATTTTTAAGGTGCATGAGAGGGAAGGCTCCTACATGCATACTCACAAGTACCACCACCAACCCAAAAAAAGGAAAATAACACAGTAAAATAGTTATGTCAGTTCTATTTGTATATATGCACTAGAATCCGCTAACCACTCCACGTCTCTTTTCTCATTACCAGACCAGTGCCCGACAATGGCTTTGGCGACCCCAGATGTTTCTGGGAACACAGTACACAAGCTATGCTGCTGGCACATTATGAAGAAGTACAGGGAACTCCTCGCATACATGTACAACCTCCACGAAACCTTTAAGGATGAATTCACAACAATCCTCAACTGGCCCCTCATGCCAACTAAGTTTGAGGCTGCCTGGAAAGCACTCATGGATAAGTACAACCTCCATGATGATGCCACGATGGTGTCAATGTGGAACGAGCGGGAGAGATGGATATTAGCTTACTTCAAAGAAATTTTTTGTGCTAGAATGACATCCACACAACACAGTGAGAGCATGAACTATGTGCTCAATAAGAACTACCTGCACCGGTTTGTCAGCCAGGTAAACACCTGCGTCAAATCCAAGAGGCAGAAAGAGAACAAGGAGACAATGGGTAACTGGGTATAGCTCTATCACCTGTGGTAAGACAAGAACGTGCTTACTAAAGTAATTATTTCATACTTAGACAAGTTTTTTCTGCGAGAAAACTAATAATTTGTTCATCACTCTTGCTTGCACAGAAACAACAAAACACACTGACCCTCTATGGATTCGACACTCAGATGGCAAAGATTTACTCACGAGGTGTGTACAGCGAGATCAGAAAGAGGCTAAAACTGAGCATCCTCTTCACGGTGACGGAGACGGATGAGCCTAGAAAGTACCTTGTACGCTACAACAAACCACAAAAACAGTTTGCATGGTCTCAACACGCGCTCTAGTTGGTTGCAGACCCCGTGGGAGAAATATACGACTGCGAGTGCAAGCTGTGGGACCACACAAGTGAGGACAAAAAAAGATGTTACATACTGTAGTAATTTTTTTTGCAAGTTTTTGTTCGACTGAAATGACAGAAAACATTTACCTCTTCCAAAAATAGGTATTTTCTGCCTGCATGACCTATGCATGATGTAGACAAATAAGGCTAACAACGTTCCCGAGAAATACATCCTCAGGAGATACACCAAACGCCCGAACATCCAGCCAACCTTCAACAGAAATGACTCGAGGACAGTAGCGTCAAACAAGGCCTCCCAATACTGCATTGAAAGTGCACTGCTGCAGCTGAACATGAGGGTGCACAGAAAAATCTTGAGAAGGCAAGACCAAATGGCGAGGTCACGGGTAGTCATGGAAAGACTTGTACAAGAACTCAACGCCATGCATTCTGCTGAAAACAGAGATGTCGCAGACAACAAAGCAAAAAAAAATTGAGCATGATGTCGCTACAATCTTATCTGAGATGAACTATCTGTGAGCTATTGACACCTACGACAACGTGGAGGAGGAGCAACGACAACCAAATCCTGCCCATGTGCACACTCAAGAGCAGCAGCATGCTCACGTGCAAGTTCATGAGCTTGATGGTGATGTAGGCGAACGACATGACAACAGGACATCCTACCACCACTAGCGGCAAAGGGTAATTAAACCACCCATATTCTCATGCACAAAGGGGAGGAAGTGTAAGACGCAAGCAGCGAAAGCAGCAGGCAAAAAGCCAGTGCGCCCCGTCAGACGTGTGGAATTCGGCCCGGACGGTAAACCTCTCAGGATAAGGGCATGCAGATTCTGCAATGTGGTGACCAATCATAATTACCGCACATGCCCACACCGCACACATGCTATCAATGTCGACAAGCAAAAGCTGCAGAAGCAGATCGGAGCCGCCCAGATTTCTACCAATGGAGATGACACACGTAACAGCTACACTTGCGGCAGTGTGGGGGGACGGACGGACATAATGCCCGCACATGCAAACTGGGCAAGGTCAATGGCGCTGAACAGAAACAGGGCAAGGTCTAGAGTTCCAAAAAAAATCAAAGAAGAGGATGAAGAAGAAGAAGAGTTTGATGAGAATGACGACCAATCAGACGAAGACAATGAAGATGACAATATTGGGGACGAGGAACCTGAAACTGACGATGAAGCTGCCAAGGCTCAAGCAGGAAAGGATGCCGACAAGGGACAACATTCGCAGCCAGTTAGAAGGAGCTCAAGACTGAAGAATCCATAGTGGTTGTGCTATTGCATCAATTCAAAAAATAAGCTTGTGCTCTCAGTCGCCTCGGTACACAATGAAGAATCATATTAGAAACACTATCGTTACCAAAACTTATTTAGCTTTATCATCGATTTCTAGATCAGTACAATAGTTAAGATACCATTTGTGATTTGTGCCCGCTGGACAGTGAAATTATTATGCAAACCATTTCATAAACCTTTCGAATGCACTTACAAAATATATTTGAATTGATCTGGATTTATGTAACGTCAACACTACTGACCACCAGTAACTCGGCATAATTTTCTTAAAAAACTGAAACTCTGATAGTACATCAGTACTAATAAATCTGGCACGTCAGTTCAAGGCAGAGCAACCAAACATACCCATGAACAGCTCAGAAAACATCCTTCAACAACTATGACTGGTCTGCCAGTCCTAGTTCAGAACGCCCATCAGTACATAAAAGAATTACCTCAAGCAAACAGTTCTGCAGTTATGCGTGGAGGAACTCTGCCTAGTGTACCACATCGCCGCGGCCACAAAACGGTGAACCATCCTACTCATTTGCCCTCTTTCATTCATCTGTTTAATTAGTACTGCATCCTCAAAATTTCATTAAACTAGTTTCTCAACTAGATGTACTAGTGTAGTTTGTGAAACTAGATGCACTAGTACATGTTTCTCAAGTAGATGCACTAGAAATATATTTTGAACCTCATGCACTGGATGACTATCTAAAAGGCTTGCACCAGATTAATTTCTGAACTTGATGTACTAGTGTAGTTTCTGATCTTGATTCACTAGTGTAGTTTTTGGACTCGATGTATTAAAACATGTTTCTGAACTTGATGTAGTGAAGTAGTTTCTGAACTTGGTCTGGTGTTATTTTCATCAGCAAAAAAACTAAGAATTTTGTCAAGCACTGGCATATGTTTTTCTATTCAACAAAAGAAAACTAAACTAGTACTAAGAAGCACATAGATCATTGACTCAACTGTATGTTCCAAAAACAAAAATAACATCATGTACTTGAATTTAATTTCTGAAATTTGTGTACTAGTTTCTGAACTACATTCATCCATTAATTATACTATATAAGCATCTACTTCATGGATTCATCACTTGTAAACCAAATAACTGAAGAATTAAAACATCAAAATAATACTAATCTTCAATATGTCTCTCCCCTTGAAGGCCCAAGCGCCTCGACGACATGCTGAAGCATGAGAAGTTGTTCACCTTTGCCGGTTTCAGCATTCAAGGTGACAAAGAGAAGCTGAAGATGTCTGGTTTGGAGATAAACCCCAACAAGTACATCGACATTCAGCGCAACTGGAAAGTTCCATGCACCGAAAAAGAGTATGACTCCTTGGTTGATGTTGCAGCCAGCGTCATCCACCCAATCTACAAAGACATGAAGAATAAGATCGACAGGGAGGAAGACCATAAACTATGGGGGGTCAGCCCGCAGCCAGAGAAGCTCATCAAGTACGCAACGATAGATGCGTACGCCACCTACGAGTCATGAAAGAAAATCGACAACATCAAAATAGGTCTGGAAATTTCAAAAGCACAGGAAGAGGACCCCTACTACCACTGCCACTATGAGGGATGGAGAGACATCAAAGTCTGCCTTCGTGTTGCTTGCGCTTGTCCTTTATCTTGTTGTTTCAAATTCGTAGTTTGCTTTTGTTAGGTTAAACTAGTTTGCTTATGTCATGTGTGTGAGGGTTGAACAAGTACATCGTTTGCTTATCTCGTTGAATAAGTTTGCTAGCTTCCTATTTTTTTATCCATTGAAAAGATATTAGCTCGAGCCAAGGAGAACAATCGGTATTAATAAAATCATGCTCACATAAATCCAAGAAAACTCACAAGAACTACAACAAAGTAGTCTGTATTACTGGTGCAGTCAAGTACTAGATTCATACCAAAATAATATTGACCGCCCAAGGACAGGTCGGCCCTAACGCTGGAGGATACTTAAACTCGAGCCCACGGCGAGCCGTTCGCGAATCCCTAGTAATCGACACGGCGCAGGCCAACAGAACAGGGCCCACAAGTCATGGAACAAAGAGCGAGCGTCGTGTATAAGCGCTCAGGTAAGTATTCAGAGAAGTTCGACAGATGAGCCACGACTACGCTTATAAACCAGTCGAGAGCCCCTCGGCTAGCGAGGTGGGACTAAACTCAGAGCGCACACGCAACCATCAGTGCACAGTGGCGCGCACGGGCCATTTGGGCCGGAAAAAGACCCAATACGACTGCTCCTTGGAAGCCTCCCTCGTCTCCAATCTGTCCTCACCCCACCCATAAGGCCCGTTGAATAAACCAGAGCATGGGACAAAAAATTATAATTTTAAATTCGAATAAGATTACTACAAAAAAGTTCAAAAACTGAATATAGAAAATTCAAATATATGTTCACAGGCAACGATTTTAAATTCAAAAATAAAAATAAAATAATGTAGCTCTGCACCACGGATAAAAAAAGAAAAAAAATATGATACAGAAACAACGATACTTTAAAAGCAGAGAACTTAATAGTCTATCTGTTAAATGTTGCTAATTTAAACCAGTGGATTAATTTTTACTATGAAATTCAGCTACTAAAATGAAAGAAGTTCAAACAAATACTGGTAGTCAATTCTTCTAAATTTCTTATTTACATAAAATCTGGCTAGAGCTCAACTAACGATTTTGTCGTAAATAATCTCAGTCCCAAAAAAACTTCAGTTCAAACATATAAATGACAACAGTGCTACAAAACCAAGAAGGGTCAGGCCATTCACGCTACATCCACACACCACTGTGACACCAATTTTCAAAGCCTTACGATGTATGAAATTACAATTCAGTACTGACAACACTATACCATAAGTACACGAAAGAGGGGTACGGAAACTATAAAGGCCCAACTTAGGTTGGGACAGGTGAAAATAAAATAAGTCTCACTTTTGAGCAACAGCTCGTAGTGCGCTGAATAAAACTTAACCAAAACAAATCCCCGAGAAAAACAAATCATCAACATTGCAATCAACAATACGAGCCTGCTAACAAAAAAACAAATAATCAAAAATCATGACACACAAAAAGGAAAATACAATCAACACGTTGATAACCCACAAGTATAGGGGATCACAACAGTTTTCGAGGGTAGAGTATTCAACCCAAATTTATTGATTCGACACAAGGGGAGCCAAAGAATATTCTCAAGTATTAGCAGTTGAGTTGTCAATTCAACCACACCTGGAAAACTTAATATCTGCAGCAAAGTATTTAGTAGCAAAGTAGTATGGAAGTAACGGTAACGGTGGCAAAAGTAACAGTAGCAGTTTTGTAGTAATTGTAACAGTGGCAACGGTAAAGTAACTAAGCAAAGATCAATATGTGAAAAGCTCGTAGGCATTGGATCCGTGATGGATAATTATGTCGGATGCGATTCCTCATGCAACAGTTATAACATAGGGTGACACAGAACTAGCTCCAGTTCATGAATGTAACGTAGGCATGTATTCCGAATATAGTCATACGTGCTTATGGAAAAGAACTTGCATGACATCTTTTGTCCTACCCTCCCGTGGCAGCGGGGTCCTATTGGAAACTAAGGGATATTAAGGCCTCCTTTTAATAGAGTAACGGACCAAAGCATTAACACTTAGTGAATACACGAACTCCTCAAACTACGGTCATCACCGGGAGTGGTCCCGATTATTGTCACTTCGGGGTTGCCGGATCATAACACATAGTAGGTGACTAATGACTTGCAAGATAGGATCAAGAACTCACATATATTCATGAAAACATAATAGGTTCAGATCTGAAATCATGGCACTCGGGCCCTAGTGACAAGCATTAAGCATAGCAAAGTCATAGCAATATCAATCTCAGAACATAATGGATACTAGGGATCAAACCCTAACAAAACTAACTCGATTACATGATAAATCTCATCCAACCCATCACCGTCCAGCAAGCCTACAATGGAATTACTCACGCACGGCGGTGAGCATCATGAAATTGGTGATGGAGGATGGTTGATGATGACGACGACAATGGATTCCCCTCTCCGGAGCCCAGAACGGACTCCAGATCAGCCCTCCCGAGAGAGGTAAGGGCTTGGCGGTGGCTCCGTATCGTAAGGCGTGATGAATCCTTCTCTCTGATTTTTTCTCCCCGAACGTGAATATATAGAGTTGGAGTTGAGGTCGGTGGAGCACCAGTGGGCCCACGAGGCAGGGGGCGCGCCCCCACCCTCGTGGACAGGGTGTGGGCCCCCTGTTCTTGATTCTTTCGCCAGTGTTTTTTATAAATTCCAAAAATATTCTCCGTGAAGTTTCGAGTCATTCCGAGAACTTTTATTTATGCACAAAAATAACACCATGGCAATTCTGCTGAAAACAGCGTCAATCCGGGTTAGTTCCATTCATATCATGCAAGTTATAGTCCAAAGCAAGGGCAAAAGTGTTTGGAGAAGTAGATACGATGGAGACGTATCAACTCCCCCAAGCTTAAACCTTTGCTTGTCCTCAAGCAATTCAGTTGATAAACTGTAAGTGATAAAGAAAAACTTTTACAAACTCTGTTTGCTCTTGTTGTTGTAAATATGTAAAGCCAGCATTCAAGTTTTCAGCAAAGATTATGAACTAACCATATTCACAATAACACTTAGGTCTCATGTTTACTCATATCAATGGCATAATCAACTAGCGAGCAATAATAATAAATCTCGGATGACAACACTTTCTCAAAACAATCATAATATGATATAACAAGATGGTATCTCGCTAGCCCTTTCTGAGACCGCAAAACATAAATTGAGAGCACCTCTGAAGATCAAGGACTGACTAGACATTGTAATTCATGGTAAAATAGATCCAGTCATAGTCATACTCAATATAAATTAATAGTAATGGATGCAAATGACAGCGGTGCTCTCCAACTGGTGCTTTTTAATAAGAGGATGACGACTCAACATAAAAGTAAATAGATAGGCCCTTCGCAGAGGGAAGCAGGGATTTGTAGAGGTGCGAGAGCTGGAGTTTTGAAATAGAGATAAATAATATTTTGAGCGGCATACTTTCATTGTCAACATAACAACCGAGAGATCTCGATATCTTCCATGCTACACACATTATAGGCGGTTCCCAAGCAGAATGGTAAACTTTGTACTCCCCCACCACCAACAAGCATCAATCCATGGCTTGCCCGAAACAACGGGTGCCTCCAACTATCAACAATCCCGGGGGAGTTCTGTTTGCAATTATTTTGATTTGGTTTGAGCATGGGACTGGGCATCCCGGTGACCAGCCATTTGCTCGTGAGTGAGGAGCGGAGTCCACTCCTCTTGAGAATAACCCGCCTAGCATGGAAGATACAGACATCCCTAGTTGATACATGAGCTATTCGAGCATACAAAACATAATTTCATTTGAAGGTTTAGAGTTTGGCACATACAAATTTACTTGGAACGGCAGGTAGATACCACATATAGGAAGGTATGGTGGACTCATATGGAATAACTTTGGGGTTTATGGAAGTGGATGCACAAGCAGTATTCCCGCTTAGTGCAAGTGAAGGCTAGAAAAAGACTGGGAAGCGACCAGCTAGAGAGCGACAAAAGTCATGAACATGCATTAAAATTAACAAACATTGAGTGCAAGCATGAGTAGGATATAATCCACCATGAACATAAATATCGTGGAGGCTATGTTGATTTTGTTTCAACTACATGCGTGAACATGTGCCAAGTCAAGCCACTTGAATCATTCAAAGGAGGATACCACCCTATCATACCACATCACAACCATTTTAATAGCATGTTGGCACGCAAGGTAAACCATTATAAACTCCTAGCTAATTAAGCATGGCATAAGCAACTATAATCTCTAATTATCATTGCAAACATGTTTCATTCATAATAGACTGAATCAGGAACAATGAACTAATCATATTTACAAAAACAAGAGAGGTCGAGTTCATACCAACTTCTCTCATCTCAATCAATCCATCATATATCGTCATTATTGCCTTTCACTTGCACGACCGAACGGTGTGGACAATAATAATAGTGCACGTGCAATTGGACTAAGCTGGAATCTGCAAGCATTTTAATACATAGGAGAAGACAAGGTAATATGGGCTCTTGGTTAAATCAACAATAATGCATATAAGATCCACTTCAACATTTTAATTATGGTCTTCTCATCTCGACCCCCAAAGAAAAGAAAAGAAATAAAACTATTTACACGGGAAAGCTCCCAACAAGCAAAAGAAGAATGAGAAATCTTTTTGGGTTTTCTTTTAATTATTACTACTACAGGCATGGAAAGTAAACTAACTAAAAGCTACAACCAATTTTTTGTTTTTCTTAAGGTTTTTCAAACACATAAGAAGAAAGCGAGAAAAAGGAAAATAAACTAGCATGGATAGTACAGTGAAAAAGTATGAGCACCAACAACTAGAATGAGTGTGTGAACATGAATGTAATGTCGGTGAGAAATACGTACTCCCCCAAGCTTAGGCTTTTGGCCTAAGTTGGTCTATGGCCATGGCTGGCCTGGCGGATATCCAAAGTTGTAACTGGGGTCGTACTGAGATGCAACGGTTATTGCCTGATGAGCTGCAGCTTGGAGGCGAGCTGCCTCCGTCCTCCTCTCATACTCGTTCGCCTCCTCCCTGGTTATAACATATCTCCCTTTTGCCTGAAAGTCAAAGAAAGTAGGAGCAGGTAGAGCAATACTGACAGTGCGGCGTCTGTCAAAGATTAGTCGGTACTAGAGAGGCTGTTCATTCCTCTCAATAAACTGATGGCAAACCATAGCATTAAAATCTAAATAAGCAGGAGGCACTTTCATATCATTTTCATGTATGGGTATCTCAAGATAATTAGCTACACGGGTTGCATAAATCCCCCCAAATAAATCTCCACTAGTACTATTATGATGCAACCTTCGTGCAACAATAGCCCCCAAGTTATATTGTTTATCTCCTAATACAGCACTCTTGAGAACACTAAGATCGGGAACAGACATGTGACATGCCTCATCCTTGTCGTTAATGCATCTACCTATAAAGAGAGAAAAATAATGTATGGCAGGAAAGTGAATGCTCCCTATGGTAGCTTGTGTTATTTCTCTAGATTACCCCATAGTGATACTAGCAAGAAAATTTTTAAATTCAGATTTGCGAGGTTCACTAACACTACCCCACTGCGGGAGTTTACAAGCAATATTAAAATCTTTTAAGTCTATGGTATAAGATTTATCATAGAGATCAAATAGGACAGTGTGAGAATTGCGCGAGGATGTAAATTTAAACCTTCTCACAAAGGAATCAGTTAGGTAATAATATTGGGGACACTTATCTAACATGAAGCCCTCGAGTTCAGCATTACGCACATATGCGTCAAATTCCTCCTTAATTCCTGCTTGGACCATGAAATTTTCTGACGGCCATTCACAAGGCCGCACTTGAGCTTCTCTTGGTAGTTCATAGTCCGGCTCATGTATTGCGGGCCTGGGTCCTTGCTTCTTTGAGGAACCACCTTGGTACATTTCCTAAACATATTTCTTCCTCTGAAAAATTTCTGAAATTTTTAGTGACTCAAAATAAAAGTGAACCAAACTCAACAATATTGATAGCAACTACTCCCACAAGTGCCTAGAGACTATATCATGCATTAAAACTACTTGGGACCAATTAAATTTGACATGCAAGCTCAAGAACAGGGTCACCTAAGTAGCAAAAATTTGCAATGAATAAAGCACTAGAACAAAAACTGATTGGACCATTGGAGGAGTCACATACCGAAGAACAATCCCCCAAAATAGTTTTGTGAATGGAGCTTTTTGAGCAAGGAGATCGAAAATCGCAGCAAAACGAGCAAGAACATGGGTTTGAGCTGTGTGGTGATTTTTTCTGGAGGAAGACGAAGTGTGTGGGTGCAGGAATAAGTGGAGGGGGGCCATGTGGGGCCCACGAGGTAGGGGGCACGCCCTGGACCCTCGTGGCCAGGTGGTGGCTCCCCTTGGTGCGTTCTCAGTGCCAGATATTCTTAAATATTCTAGAAAAAAAATCATATTTCAATTTCGGGGCATTTGAAGAACTTTTATTTTTGGGGTATTTTTTTATTGCAAGGATAATTCAGGAAACAGACAGAAAATACTATTTTGCTTTATTTAATCTAAATAACAGAAAGTAAAAGGAGGGTATAGAAGGTTGTACTTTCTAACTTCATCCATCTCATGCTCATCAAAAGGAATCCACTAACAAGGTTGATCAAGTCTTGTTAACAAACTCATTCCGAATCGCATGAAACCGGAGAATTTTTGAATAGCACTAGGTTACCTCAACGGGGATATGCACGTCCCCAACAATAAGAATATCATATTTCTTCTTGACATTAGGAAGAGGAAATTCAAAATCTCCAATAATAATCGATGGATTTTTTCCAATAGAATTGATACTGTGGACTTGAGGTTGTTTCCTCGGAAAGTGTACCGTGTGCTCATTACCATTAACATGAAAAGTGACATTGCCTTTGTTGCAATCAATAATAGCCCCTGCAGTATTCAAAAAGGGTCTACCAAGGAAAATCGACATACTATCGTCCTCGGAAATATCAAGAATAACAAAGTCCGTTAAAATAGTAACGTTTGCAACCACAACAGGCACATCCTCACAAATACCGACAGGTGTAGCAGTTGATTTATCGGCCATTTGCAAAGATATTTCAGTAGTTTTCAACTTATTCAAATCAAGTCTACGATATAAAGAGAGAGGCATAACACTATCACCGGCTCCAAGATCACATAAAGCAGTTTTAACATAGTTTCTTTTAATGGAGCATGGTATAGTTGGTACTCCTGGATCTCCTAGTTTCTTAGGTATTCCACCCTTAAAAGTATAATTAGCAAGCATGGTGGAAATTTCAGCTTCCAGTATCTTTCTTTTATTTGTAACAATATCTTTCATATACTTAGCATAAGGATTCATTTTAAGCATATCAGTCAAACGCATACGCAAAAAGATAGGTCTAATCATTTCAGCAAAGCGCTCAAAATCCTCATCATCCTTTTTCTTGGATGGTTTAGGAGGAAAGGGCATGTGTTTCTGAACCCATGGTTCTCTTTCTTTACTGTGCTTCCTAGCAACGAAGTCTTTCTTATCATAACGTTGATTCTTTGATTGTGGGTTATCAAGATCAACAACAGGTTCAATCTCTACATCATTGTTATTGCTAGGTTGAGCATCAACATGAACATCATCATTAACATTATCACTAGGTTCATGTTCATTACCAGATTGTGTTTCAGCATCAGAAATAGAAATATCATTGGGATTCTCAGGTGTGTCAACAACAGGTTCACTAGAAGCATGAAAAGTCCTATCATTTTTCTTTTTCTTCTTCTTAGAAGGACTAGGTGTATCAACATTAGTTCTCTGAGAATCTTGCTCAATTCTCTTAGGGTGGCCCTCATGATACAAAGGTTCCTGAGTCATTTTACCCCCTCTAGTCATAACTCTAATAACATTATCATTTTTCTTGTTATTCAATTCATTGAGCAAATCATTTTGAGCTTTAAGCACTTGTTCTACTTGAGTGGTAACCATAGAAGCATGTTTACTAATAAGTTTAAGTTCACCTTTAACTTTAGACATATAATCACTCAAGTGTTCAATCATATAAGCATTACGTTTCAATTGTCTACCAACATAAGCATTGAAGTTTTCTTGTTTAACAATAAAATTATCAAACTCATCCAAGCATTGGCTAGCAGACTTATAACGAGGAATATCACCTTCATCAAATCTATAGAGAGAATTTACCTTTGCTACCTGTGTCGGGTTATCAAGACCATGTATTTCTTCAATAGGTGGTAGATTCTTAACATCTTCAACTTTAATACCCTTTTCTTTCATAGATTTCTTTGCCTCTTGCATATCTTCAGGACTAAGAAATAGAATACCCCTTTTCTTCGGAGTTGTCTTAGGAGTTGGTTCAGGAAGTGTCCAATTATTTTCATATTCAATAGCAATTCAGCTTGATCAACTGTTCTTTCCCTGAAAACACAACCAACACAACTATCCAGGTGGTCTCTGGAAGCATCGGCTAGTCCATTATAAAAGATATCAAATATTTCATTTTTCTTGAGAGGATGATCAGGCAAAGCATTAAGTAATTGGAGAAGCCTCCCCCAAGCTTGTGGGAGACTCTCTTCTTAAATTTGCACAAAATTATATATTTCCCTTAAAGCAGCTTGTTTCTTATGAGCGGGGAAATATTTAGCAGAGAAGTAATAAATCATATCCTGGGGACTACGCACACAACCAGGATCAAGAGAATTAAACCATGTCTTAGCATCACCCTTTAATGAGAACGGAAATAGCTTAAGGATATAGTAGTAACGAATTTTTTCCTCATGAGTGAATAGGGTGGCTATAACATTTAATTTAGTAAGATGTGCCACAACTGTTTCAGATTCATAGCCATAAAAAGGATCAGATTCAACCAGAGTAATTATCTCAGGATCGACAGAGAAATCATAATCCTTATCAGAAATACAGATAGGTGAAGTAGCAAAAGCAGGGTCATATTTCATTCTAGCATTCAAAGACTTTTCTTTCAGCTTAGCTAATAATTTCTTAAGATCATATCTATCATTGCAAGCAAGAAAGTCTCTAGCAGTTTCTTCATCCATAACATAACCCTCAGGCACAACAGGCAATTCATATCTAGGGGGAGAATCTTCACCATCACTTTCATCAATATTATCAGTTTCAATAATTTCATTCTCTCTAGCCCTAGCAAGTTGTTCATCAAGAAATTCACCTAGTGGCACAGTATTATCAAGCATAGAAGTAGTTTCATCATAAGTGTCATGCAAAGCAGAAGTGGCATCATCAATAACATGCGACATATCAGAATTAATAGCAGAAGCAGGTTTAGGTGTCGCAAGTTTACTCAAAACAGAAGGTGAATCAAGTGCAGAGCTAGATGGCAGTTCCTTACCTCCCCTCGTAGTTGAGGGATAAATCTTGGTTTTCTCGTCTTTCAAGTTCCTCATAGTGACCAGCCGATATAAATCCCAAGTGACTCAAAGAATAGAGCTATGCTCCCCGGCAACGGCGCCAGAAAATAGTCTTGCTAACCCACAAGTATAGGGGATCGCAACAGTTTTCGAGGGTAGAGTATTCAACCTAAATTTATTGATTCGACACAAGGGGAGCCAAAGAATATTCTCAAGTATTAGCAGTTGAGTTGTCAATTCAACCACACCTGGAAAACTTAATATCTGCAGCAAAGTATTTAGTAGCAAAGTAGTATGGAAGTAACGGTAACGGTGGCAAAAGTAACAGTAGCAGTTTTGTAGTAATTGTAACAGTGGCAACGGTAAAGTAACTAAGCAAAGATCAATATGTGAAAAGCTCGTAGGCATTGGATCAGTGATGGATAATTATGTCGGATGCAATTCCTCATGCAACAGCTATAACATAGGGTGACATAGAACTAGCTCCAGTTCATGAATGTAACGTAGGCATGTATTCCGAATATAGTCATACGTGCTTATGGAAAAGAACTTGCATGACATCTTTTGTCCTACGCTCCCGTGGCAGCGGGGTCCTATTGGAAACTAAGGGATATTAAGGCCTCCTTTTAATAGAGTACTGGACCTAAGCATTAACACTTAGTGAATACGCGAACTCCTCATACTACGGTCATCACCGGGAGTGGTCCCGATTATTGTCACTTCGGGGTTGCCGGATCATAACACATAGTAGGTGACTAATGACTTGCAATATAGGATCAAGAACTCACATATATTCATGAAAACATAATAGGTTCAGATCTGAAATCATGGCACTCGGGCCCTAGTGACAAGCATTAAGCATAGCAAAGTCATAGCAACATCAATCTCAGAACATAATGGATACTAGGGATCAAACCCTAACAAAACTAACTCGATTACATGATAAATCTCATCCAACCCATCACCGTCCAGCAAGCCTATGATGGAATTACTCACGCACGACGGTGAGCATCATGAAATTGGTGATGGAGGATGGTTGATGATGACGACGGCGACGGATTCCCCTCTCCGGAGCCCCGAACGGACTCTAGATCAGCCATCCCGAGAGAGATTAGGGCTTGGCGGCGGCTCCATATCGTAAAACGCGATGAATCCTTCTCATTGATTTTTTTTCTCCTCGAACGTGAATATATAGAGTTGGAGTTGAGGTTGGTGGAGCACCAGGGGGGCCACGAGGCAGGGGGCGCGCCCAGGGGCGGGGGGGGGGGGGGGTTGTGGCACCCCGTTCCGCATGGAGCAGGGGGCCTTCGCACGTCAGCCCAGGATAACACCTGACGCATGACTGGTCCATAATACAGCATTCCAGGTACAATAATATTCATCAAATACATGTGCATCAGAGTACATCATTGATGAATACAATCATCTGGCATAGCCATAAGGCTAGAAAATAACAGCGGAAGTCTATTAAAATGGCGGCGGAAGTCTTGGTTTGACAGCATAACAACTCTGGCTGGGCTCCACAACTCACAGGACTGGCAAGATTACGGCCTAGCACGATGGATCAAGCGAGCAATACGGGTACGACCTACAAAACTGGCATGACACGCCAGGTCAGTACATTGAATGTACTTGCAAGACAACCAAATACATAGCATCCAAACAAGCCGCCGACAAAGCAAGAACCGAGCGCATGCAACACCCTATCTCATATCAATTACTAAACATGGCATGATAAAAATCAACTAAGCATGAACAAAATCATAACATCTACTAACATGGCAATGACATGGCATATCAGAACATGATTATAACATTGTAATAGCAAAACATAAAATTTTATCTCAATCATGGCATAACATAACATGTCAATCAAAGCATAGCGTGGCATCAAGAAACTATGCTGAAAATAAACTACCAATAATATCCAATGCAGACATAGCATGTTAACATTATGCAATCATCTTCTGTTCTATCATGGTTCTTTAAATGCAAATAATGATATATTATTCCAGCAATGCAACCAAACTTGTGCACCGAGTCCCTCGGACTCTCTTATCAACTGTGATCATCTCTGGATCACAAACACACCACCAAAGTGGTCTTTCTCAAGAACAACTCGTGATCCTTACGGCGATCACAACCACGACCAATATTTGGCCCGTGATCCTTACGGCAATCACAACCACTTATCTCATCATCAAAATATCGTCGTGACTCCTCACGACTATCTCATAGTTCAAGTTACCATATTCTTGTTATCACATATTTATTTACCAACTTAATTATTTCGGTTTGTCCTCCATTTCGACCAAGACCTGATAGTGGGACCTACTACGAACTGTTGCTATCGATAGACTTTATACACTCTGCAGAGGTAGCACACTGTACCCACACCACGGAACCCATGGCCTCGTCATCCCATTCGGGTGGACCAACGGCATTCCGACGAAACCAACCTACTGCCATGACGCTCTCCCGGCCACTCCGACCCAATCCCCAACGGGCTGGTCCTGGGTGGCCCCGTGTCTACCAAAAACACCCCGACCACCGTCGTGGTCAACTCCCACTCGGGGACACTCCCACTCGGGGACTAGTACCAAAAATCTAAAAAACGAGCACACAAGGTTATGTCCGCTTACCTGATCAGGGTAAGCACGCCCATAACCTTCCCTAGTGGGAGGCACCGGCGAGAGGCACGACGATAGATCGCATTAAGGCCTTCCCATAAGGCAAATGTGGCTGCACTGAAAAAGTTCGATTTGGTGGCACTATGCCTCGATCCCATCGATGACGGAGGAGGTTGGTTATTATTAAGTCATTTTATTAACTTCTCCATCATCATGAGCATATTTAACATGAATGCAACAGTGAGCATGCAGCATACAAATGCATGGCAAAACATCGAACTTCTCGAGTGCACAACTATAACATAAAGAACATGACAATACCAAGTGCTAGCATATTAACAGGGCATTTCAATCATCATAGCATTTTTGAATGATGACATGAAAATAAAATAGAGTAGTGACATGGCATTAACAAAAACATTCTAATTAGCATGGCAAAAGATATCATGAAAACACAAGCATGCATGATAAGCATAACAGAATAACTGCAGATGAAAACGATAAGAAACAACTGCAACTACACACACACAGGGTGCAAGAAAAGTCAACATGCAAGTTCGGGGCTCATGATAAGAGGTTGGCTTGCCTGGGGGTCGACAAATACTCCGGTAAGAAATGGGAAACGATCGCGGAAAGATTTGCCGGAAACAGTTCTCTCTCGGAGGGGGCTGTTTACGGGCAAGGGCAGAATGGTCATTTTCACTATGTGAAAACATTATGAAAATGATATCAACGGAACGGGCTCGACGAAACGAAGACGTGGGCTTTGGATTCACCTCATTTGGAGTTGTGGGTAAAAAGATATGACCGTTTAACTATCAGGGACCAATCTGTAAAGAAAATCATTACAAACGGGGCCCTAGCAGAAAAACAGATCGCTTCTTTCTCAGAAATACGCTTTCCAGAGAGGAAAGCGCATTCTAACCCAAAGAAGAGGAAGAATACGCTTTTGGTGATTGAAAGCGCATTATCCAGCAATACGCTTTCGCGTGGGGAAAACGACTTCGCGCCTGGGGCGCGTCCACTTATCCACGTGGTAGACTGGCCACGCCCTTCTCTCGCCGACAGGTGGGGCCGCGCGAGGAGGGGCCCGCCTGGCCCTGGCGTCTTCTACCTCCGGCTCGGGAGCGAGCGAGGCCGAGGGAGGAGATCGCCTCGACGGCGATTGCCGACGCGTCCGGCCACCTCTCGAGGCGCACGACCTACCCAGAAGATCAGGGCGGAGAGGCGCATCGGACGGAGGTCTTCGCTGCCGGTGAGAGGCGCTGCAGAGAGAGCAGCAAGGCCCGCGGTGGGGAGGAGCTTCGGTCGCCGGCGGACACGGGGCTACGGTGGGGAAAAAGAGGGGTCGAGGCCATGGGGCGGCTCTCTGGAGCATGGGGGATGCGGTGGTGGAGGAACGGCGAGGGAAGCTCGGGATCACTGGAATCGGGCGAGACCCGAGGCAACGGCTATGGCGACGGTGGAGGTGGAGGAGCGACTCCGGGGACGAGAGGAGGGGTTGGGGAGGCGTAGAGAGGTGGGGAGAGGCTGCTGATGGTCTCCAGAGGCCCGAGGGCGGGCTATTTATAGCCGGGCGAGGGCACCCGAGCCGGTGGCCGCTGAGCGAGTCCGTCCACGGCTCTGCCGGCCGCAGCAGTCACGGGGGCGCACGGGAAGGCGACGAGGGGGAAGTGGACGAGCGCCAGAGGCTCACGGAGATGAGGAGCGCTTAGAGACGAACGGAGGAAGAGGACACCGGGGAGGAAGGCGACGATGCACAGGAGCACACTGTTTCGGTAGTTGGCACGGCTCGACGGAGATGAAAACGAAGGGGACCAGAGGCCCAGAGGGAAGACGACGACGAGGGGGGCTACTGGACATTAATGGCGAGGCCAGAGGCGGTCGGGGCAGTGATGCCGACGACCACAGTGGCTAGACCACCGTTTTGGCTGGTTACACGCGTGGTCACCACTGGCATGGCACGCTCTGGGGTTTTAACTGATGTAAATTCATGTCTACCGCGTAGTCCTTCCAGCGTGGAGTGTTACCATGGTGAAAGATCGGGCAGAGACAAATGGAGATGAGTGAAACAAGCTCCACAAGTTTGCTGTTGCAAACTTGGCAACATTCTAGAGATTAAACCAGAGAGGGTAAATGGTAAACTTGATGTCCGGGGGGCTTGGGGTAGAAAGTACTACGGTCCTGGGAGTTTTGAGGTAAAATGGAAAACTATTTACCATAGTTGTTGTACAACCACCAAAACTGACCCAGAAACTTAATCATGATGAAACACTCAGTAGGAGTGATGGATTGGGCTATAACTTGGCAAAGCCTGATGATTTGAACATACCATGATGCTGTAAAAAGTTGATACCAAATGGACTCACCAAAATGGTACTTCCTTCACAGCTATCATTTCTGTCCAAAAACTTCAGAAAAATCCTCAGGGAAATTGGTCAAGTGAAATGAGCCACAATCTTGTGGAGATAGGTTATATGAGTAGGAGAAGGCCTGGAAAAATTATCAGCCATAATGGAGCAAGATAAAATACACTTGCTTCACAAACTGAAAATTTGGACAGAAAACAAGAATTGCTCCTGTGCTCACATAGTTCAATGAAATGAACTGAATTTGGGTGGAGGATAATGATTTGAGATACTTGAGAGGATGGAAAAGTTTCATCCCATTTGGAAACACTATGAGGTACTTCCTTAACAAACTTGTGTTCTGGTCAGAAACTTTGAAAAATTGCACAGGGAGCTAGGGTGAATGGATTGAGCTCATCTTTGGTATCCATGGGTTATTTAACAATGTTAAACACCCTGCCAAATTGCAGCTCAATTGGACTTAGCAATAAAGCACTTCCTTTGCAAAATTTCAGAGAAGGCAGAAACTTGCATTGGATCATGTGCCAAATTTTGAACTGTGGAATCATTATATTAGGATGGAACTAGTGATTATATAGCAAGGACAAGCTCCAAAATTTATGTGGGAATTTTCTCTGCTATAAAAATAGTAGTTCCTTTGGAAATTGGCAGAAATGCAATATTGGCATTAAATAGGAAAAGGCAATTTTCCTTATTTAATTATGGCCAATATACTTGCCAGAGCTTGGATTAGGCATAAGCATCAACTCCACCAATTCTCATGAATTTAGGAGATGGCTAGATATGCCTTTGGATTTTATTCCTCAGAAAGGCAAGAAAAGGAATAAATCATAATTCAAAAATATTGCATTGGACTTAGCAATATTTTTGCATATCCAAGGTTAAGAAAGATAGGATGATCTCTGGGATCAATTGGGAGGATCAACAGAACAAGGAAAATGGTGGCTCCTTTGTAATCACAAGGGCATATCCAAATTCCAAAAATTTGGAATTAGGGTTTAAGAGGAATTGAGCTGATGCAAATGGGTCTTGCCCACTGAAAAAGACATGAGCAGGATTTTGAAAGGTTGGAAATGACAAAATTTTCTCAGGGTCATCCAGCAAACTCGGGAGAAAATTTTGAAAATGAGTGCCAGGATAGAATAACAGCACAAAAATTGATAACCCAATTTTGGGGCTGTTACAGGGGTAGGCGCGCCCCCCACCCTCGTGGACAGGGTGTGGGCCCCCTGGTCTTGATTCTTTTGCCAGTATTTTTTATAAATTCCAAAAATATTCTCCGTGAAGTTTCGGGTCATTCCGAGAACTTTTATTTTTGCACAAAAAATAACACCATGATTCTGCTGAAAACAACGTCAGTCTGGGTTAGTTCCATTCAAATCATGCAAGTTAGAGTCCAAAACAAGGGCAAAAGTGTTTGGAGAAGTAGATACGATGGAGACGTATCACAAGTCAATCACCAGTCCAAGTATTCCTCACTCAAACAGTACAAAAATGCCATCATTAACGACCCTGAGGCGTGCAAGTGGGATAAGCAGCTGATAAGTACACCTTGACAAGTCTGGTCAGTGTGACCAGTGAATACCCCTGCAAAGAAATTGGCTTGGAGGGGTGGTTTTTCCAGGCCACCGCCCGTGCCACCCACTGGGCAGTTGCCACGGTGGACTGCAACGGCGACCCCACGACCACTACCCCACGTCCGCAACGAACCGTCTTCCCCACGTCCCCAACCACGCCCTGAAACTACCACATTCGCCTCCATCTCTGCCTCATTCTGAGAACCACCATTGCCGCTCCATCTCCACTAGAAACTCCCCACAACATCTCTCTTTGAAGCCCATCATCGCTGGAGGAGGGCACTAGTGGAGGAACTGTCTACCAAGCGTTAGCATGGCGAGACGTCCGACCAGAGCAGCAACCTCAATGACGTTCATGTCCCCGGTGAGAAGCTCGAGTACACCGTGATGCGGCTTCAACTACATTGTTATTTCCCCAAAGCGAAAGGGATGAATCAGCACAGCTACGATAGGTATTTCCCTTAGTGATGAGACCAAGGTTATCGAACCAGTAGGAGAACCACACAACACTACGTGAACGGTACCTGCACACAAAGGACAAATACTTGCAACCCAACATAAAAGAGGGGTTGTCAATCCCTCCCGGGTAAAAAGATAGATAAAACTGTAGTAGATTGGATAAATAGATCTCGCGGGAACGCGAGATAAAATAAATAAAAATTGCAGCAAGGTATTTTGGGGTTTTTGAATTAATAGATCTGAAAATAAAAGCGAAAAATAGATCTCGAAGGCAAATATGATAAAGAAGAGACCCGGGGGCCGTAGATTTCACTAGTGGCTTCTCTCGAGAAAAATAGCATACGGTGGGTAACAAATTACTGTTGGGTAATTGATCGAACTTTAAATAATTATAACGATATCCAGGCAATGATATTTATATAGGTATCACGTCCAAGATTAGTAGACCGACTCCTGCATGCATCTACTACTATTACTCCACACATCGACCGCTATCCAGCATGCATCTAGTGTATTAAGTTCATGAAAAAATGGAGTAATGCAATAAGAATGATGACATGATGTAGACAAAATCTATTCATGTAGGAATAGACCCCATCTTTTTATCCTTAATAGCAACGATACATACGTGTCATTTCCCCTTCTGTCACTGGGATTGAGCACCGCAAGATCGAACCCATCACAAAGCACCTCTTCCCATGGCAAGAAAAATCGATCTAGTTGGCCTAACTAAACCAAAGATTCGAAGAAGAAATATGAGGCTATAAGTAATCATGCATATAAGATATCAAAAGACTCAAGTAACTTTCATGGATAAAAACATAGATCTGCTCATAAATTCAAAGTTCATCGGATCCCAACAAACACACCGCAAAAAGAGTTACATCAAATAGATCTCCAGGAGACCATTGTATTGAGAATCAAAAGAGAGAGAGGAAGCCATCTGGCTACTAACTACGGACCCATAGGTCTACAGTAAATTACTCACGCATCATCGGAGAGGCACCAATGAGGATGATGAACCCCTCCGTGATGGTGTCTAGATTGGATTTGTGGTTTTGGAACTTGCGGCGGCTGCAATTGTGTTTCGTCGGCTCCCCCAGGGTTTTTGGAATATTGGGGTATATAGAGCAAAGAGGCGGTGCGGGAGGCCACCGAGGTGGGCACAACCCACCAGGACGCGCCTGGGGTGGGTGGTGCCCCCCTCGGGGCACCCCTCTAGTACTTCTTTGGCCCATCCCGTGTCTTCTGGCCCAGAAAAATTCTCCAAAAAGTTTCGCTGCGTTTGGACTCCGTTTGGTATTGATTTTCCGCGAAGTAAAAAACAACCAAAAACAACAACTGGCACTTGGCACTTTTTCAATAGGTTAGTCCGAACAAACGATATAAAGTTGCTATAAAATGATTGTAAAACATCCAAGAATTATAATAAAACAACATGGAACAATTAAAAATTATAGATACGTTGGAGACGTATCAGCATCCCCAAGCTTAATTCCTGCTCGTCCTCGAGTAGGTATTCCCTTCGTCTGGGTTTATTAGGCCTAAAGACAACTTCTCTTAGACCAAGACACATAGTAATTTGTGCACATTAATTCTTTCATTTCACTCCCAATGCACTCTCTCACATGCATGCAACCAATGAAAAAACACGCATGAAGTGTATTAATTTCCAAGCCATGGCACCAACAACAATGACTTTCAATGCAACCAATGAAATGGTTGCATGCATGCACCTTTCCAGAACAAGGCCTTATAAAAAGGGACATGCCTGTGATGCTGAGAGGCCTAATAAACCCGGACGGAGGGAGTAAATGATAAAAACATAATTTTTGATGTGGAATGCTGCCTAACATGTTCATCACATATTCTTTTCTTTGTATCATGGACATTTGGAAATTTATATGATTCAAAGCAATAGTCTAGTTTTGACATGAAGATTTCAATACTCAAGCATATCAACAAGCAACCATGTCTTTCAAAATATCAAAACGAAAGCAAGTTATCCCTAGCACATTATGCTCGATCATTGATCCATTAATGAAACACACTCACATATTAGCTACACACAATGCTGAAGTACGATGATAGTGCCCCTTAGTTGGTGCTTTATAAGACAAGATGGAGAGTCAAATAAAAATAAAAATTGCATAAAGTAAAATAAAGGCCCTTCGCTGAGGGAAGTAGGGATTTGTAGAGGTGCTAGAGCTCAAAGCAAAAAAGATAGAGATAAAAACATTTCGGGTGGCATGCTTTTCCTGTCAACAAAAACTATCGAGTAGTTGCTACTTCTTGAGCTTGCGTTGGTTTTTCCCTTGAAGAGGAAAGGGTGATGCAGCAAAGTAGAGATAAGTATTTCCCTCAGTTTGAGAACCAAGGAATCAATCCAGTAGGAGACAACGCACAAGTCACCGAATACATGCACAAATATTCAAACAACTTGCACCCAACGCGATAAAGGGGTTGTCAATCCCTTCACGGTTACTTGCAAAAGTGAGATCTGATAGAGATAGATAACTGGTAAACTAAATATTTTTGGTATTTTTGGTATTTTTGGTTTATAGATCGGAAAGTAAAAGATTGCAAAATAGTAGAGCGGAAACTTATATGATGGAAAATAGACCCGGGGGCCATATGTTTCACTAGAGGCTTCTCTCAAGATAGAAAATAATACGGTGGGTGAACAAATTAGTGTCGAGCAATTGATAGAAAAGCGCAAAGTTATGACGATATCTAAGGCAATGATCATGAATATAGGCATCACGTCCGTGTCAAGTAGACCGAAATGATTCTGCATCTACTACTATTACTCCACACATCCACCACTATTCAGCATGCATCTAGAGTATTAAGTTCATAAAGAACGGAGTAACACATTAAGTAAGATGACATGATGTAGAGGAATTAACTCAAGCAATATGATGAAAACCCCATATTTTTATCCTCGATGGCAACAATACAGTACGTGCCTTGCTGCCCCTACTGTCACTGGGAAAGGACACCGCAAGATTGAACCCAAAGCTAAGCACTTCTCCCATTGCAAGAGAAACCAATCTAGTTGGCCAAACCAAACCAATAGTTCGAAGAGAATTACAAAGATATCAAACCATGCATAAAAGAATTCCGATAAGATTCAAATAATATTCATAGATAAGCTGATCATAAATCCACAATTCATCGGATCTCGGCAAACACACCGCAAAAGTGTATTACATCGAATAGATCTCCAAGAACATCGAGGAGAACATGGTATTGAGAATCAAAGAGAGAGAAGAAGCCATCTAGCTACTAGCTATGGACCCGTGGGTCTGTGGTAAACTACTCATGCTTCATCAAAAGGGGAATAGAGTTGATGTAGAAGCCATCCGTGATCGAATCCCCCTCCGGCAGGGTGCCGGAAAAGGCCCCTGGATGGGATCTCATGGGTACAGAAGGTTGCGGCGGTGGAAAAGTGCTTTCGTGGATGCCTTTGTTGGTTTGGGGATATATGAGAATATATAGGCGAAAGAAATAGGTCGGTGGAGTCACGAGGGCCCCACAAGGGTGGGGGCACGCCCTACCCCCTGGGCGCGCCCTCCGTCCTTGTGGCTACCTCGTGGCTCCTCCGACTTCATCTTCAAGTCTCCTGGTTGTCTTCTGGTCCAATAAAAATCATCGCAAAGGTTTTATTCCGTTTGGACTCCGTTTGGTATTCCTTTTCTGCGAAACTCAAAAACACGGAAAAAACAGGAACTAGCACTGGGCTCTAGGTTAATAGGTTAGTCCCAAAAATAATATAAAATGGCATATTAATTCATATAAAACATCCAAGACAGATAAGATAATAGCATGGAACAATAAAAAATTATAGATACGTTGGAGACGTATCAAGCATCCCAAGCTTAATTCCTGCTCGTCCTCGAGTAGGTAAATGATAAAAACAAAATTTTTGATGTGGAATGCTACCTAACATATTTATCCATGTAATTTCTTTATTGTCGCATGAATGTTAAGATCGTATGATTCAAAACAAAAGTTTAATATTGACATAAAAAAATAATACTTCAAGCATACTAACAAGGCAATTATGTCTTCTCAAAATAACATGGCCAAAGAAAGTTTATCCCTACAGAATCATATAGTCTGGCTCTGCTCCATCTTCATCACACAAAACATTCAAATCATGCACAACCCTGATGACAAGCCAAACAATTGTTTCATACATTTGATGTTCCCAAACTTTTTCAACTTCCACGCAATACATGAGCGTGAGCCATGGCCATAGCACTATAGGTGGAATAGAAGGTGGTTGCGGAGAAGATAAAAAGAAGGAGATAGTCTCACATCAACTAGGCATATCAACGGGCTAGGGAGATGCCCATCAATAGATATCAATATGAGTGAGTAGGGATTGCCATGCAACGGATGCACTAGAGCAAAAAGTTTATGAAAGCTCAAAAAGAAAAACTAAGTGGGTGTGCATCCAACTTGCTTGCCCATGAAGACCTAGGGCAATTTGTGGAAGCCCATCGTTGGAATATACAAGCCAAGTTCTATAATGAAAAATTCCCACTAGTATATGAAAGTGACAAAATAGGAGACCCTCTATGATGAAGATCATGGTGCTACTTTGAAGCACAAGTGTGGTAAAAGGATAGTAACGTTGCCCCTTTCTCTCCTTTTCTCTCCTTTCTTTCTTCTTTCTTCTTCTTTTTTGGGGGCCTTCTCTTTTTTCCTCACATGGGACAATGCTCTAATAATGAAGATCATCACACCCTTATTTACTTACAACTCAAAAAATTACAACTCGATACTAGAACAAAATATGACTCTATGTGAATGCCTCCGGCGATGTACCGGGATGTGCAATGACTCAAGAGCGACATGTACAAAAAATGATGAATGGTGGCTGTGCCACAAAATACGATGTCAACTACATGATCATGCAAAGCAATATGACAATGATGATGTGTGTCGTAATAAATGGAATGGTGGAAAGTTGCATGGAAATATATCTCGGAATGGCTATGGAAATGCCATAATAGGTAGGTATGGTGGCTGTTTTGAGGAAGGTATATGGTGGGTTTATGGTACCGGCGAAAGTTGCGAGGTACTAGAGAGGCTAGAAATGGTGGAAGGGTGAGAGTGCTTATAATCCATGGACTCAACATTAGTCATAAAGAACTCACATACTTATTGCAAAAATCTATTAGTCACCAAAACAAAGTACTACGCGCATGCTCCTAGGGGGATAGATTGGTAGGAAAAGACCATCGCTCATCCCCGACTGCCACTCATAAGGAAGACAATCAAATGATATCTCATGCTCCAACTTCGTTACATAACGGTTCACCATACGTGCATGCTACGGGACTCACAAACTGTCGGATGTGGGGTTCTGGCAAACCCTTAAGGTTCAAACACTTGGGTGCACACAAAGTATTTCCCTCCTACTGATCTACGCCCTAGCTTGCTAAGATCTCGCGGACGAACTCGGCGAACTCGCAACACAGAAAGACACGAGGTTATACTGGTTCGGGTCACCGTTGTGGTGTAATACCCTACTCCAGTGTGGTGGTGGATTGCCTCTAGGGCTGATGATGAACAGTACAAGGGAAGAACAGCCTCCTGAGGTTGAGGTGTTCTTGTGGCTAGGGTAGGCTCTCGATCGGGTTGGATCAAGCTAAGATGAGATGCCCCTACTATGGTGGCTAGCTCTACTTATATAGGCCCTGGTCCTCTTCCCAAATATCGAGCGGGAAGGGAGCCAACAACGGCGGGCAAATTTGAAGGGGGACAGCTAGTACAAGCTATCCTGACAAAAGTGGTCTTCGCCTGCGAAAAGCTCTCGTGGTGACGCCGTCTTGGGCTCCATGATGACCTCCGTCTTACCGTCCTCCTGGTCTTGGTCTCGCTGCACCAATATAGCAACCTTTGCCTGATGCCTCGGTACTCTTCGCCTGCGCTGGCCTCCTTAGCACCAAAGAGGAAATAAGGACGCTGCGCGCGCTGGCACCCGCCTGGCGCCCGCCTGGTGTCGTTCGTCATGGCTCACGTCACGAGAGCCTCGTGAGGTTTGCCCCGCCTTGATATCTCTGCTCCTCGTGAGCCTGCCTGGCTAGGCCACTCCAGAGGAGGTCTTGCGTCGTCCGCCTCGCGAGGGTCTGGGATGCCTTGTTGATGAAGATGGGCCGTACGGCCTGCTGGCTTAGCCACGCCGTGGGCCGCAGGCAGGCAAGTCTGGGGACCCCCGTTCCCAGAACGCCAGCAGTAGCCCCCGGGCCCAAGGTGCGCTCGGGCTTGGCTTCGCGGCGAACCCAAGGGTCAAGTTCGGAGCACCGCGGGCCCCAAAAGCCTGCGACCTCGATTGACGCGTGGTGGTTGATTGGACGTGGGCGTCTCCGCTCCCCCACGCCGCCTCGGCAACTGCACGACTTTACAAGTCCCTGCGACATGCAAGGAAAACCATCATTGCCTGCGATCGTGGGAGACGCCGGTTGGCCTTCTCTTGCTATACATGGGGAGGGGGGCGGAACCCCCGTCGCCCATCTCTTCCTCGCTTGCTTGCTTCTTCCTCCTTGCTCCACTGCTTGCAGCGCCACCGATGGCGCCACGAAGGAAGTTCTCTGCCGCCGAGAAGGGAAAGGCTCCTCGCGAGGGACCCGGCTCCCCGGCTCCCAAGCGCGGTCGCGGCCATCCGCGCAAGCATGCCGCGACCCCCGCCATGGCCCACCGTCGTGGTGGCGCCGCGCCACGCGGAGGGGATCGTCCCAGCCATGGCGGTCCAGCTGACGAGGGGAGGCGTGCAATGATGGCGCGGCCTCTCCGTCCGCGCATCCACGATGACCTCCGAATAAGAAGAAGGAAGACGCAGCGGCCGTGCCTCCCCCCGCGGAGAAAGGAGGCAACCACACTCGAATCTCCCCAGCCTGATCGTCCTCGCGAGGCCAAGAGGAGCATCGCCGCATGGAGTCAGCCCCCAGGGTCCTGCTGGCTCCGGAGGTGCCGGCGCCTGGTGCGGCTGATGAGGTCCCAGCTGCTCCGGAACCCGCGATCCCCCAGGCCCTGGTGATGATGTCGCCTCCTCCCGCTGCTGCACCTCCACTCCCAGATTCTTCTACTGCTGTTGCTCTGGAGCGTGCTCTTTCGGAGATGACCTAGCTGCAGGCGGATCTCCTAAGCGCGGACCCACGTCTTGTGGCCGGGCGCCTGGAGCTGGCCTCCGGCTGGCTCCACTCCGACTTGGCTGTTCGCGCGGCACTGGGCCAGGCCGCCGCGGCTTTTGAGAAGGAGAAGCAGAGCGCCGCCAACGCCGCAGCCAATCGCGAGATGGCGCTGAAAGACGCCAAGGCCGCCCGCGACCGCTGTCGTGCAGTTGAGGACGAGTTGCAGAGCCTGCGCGACAAGCACGCCGAAGAAGCACGTTGCCGCCAAGCGAAGGAGTTGGAGAAGACGCAGGCCGCCGAGCGGAGCCGGTTGGAAGGGCTGGAGCGGAAGGTGAAGGCGAGGGAGGCCGGTCTTGACTCCAAGGCGCGTGTCCTGGCGAAGATCGCGTGGCCTTCGCCGACCTCGAGGAGAGGTTTCACAAGGCGCTGAAGACGCTCTACGAGCACGGCCTGGAGAAGTCGCTGGCCACCGATGAAGACGGCTCCGCCCAGCTGCTTCCTCTCTTGGTGAAGGCGCTTGAGGAGGTCGTTGATGGCCTCGGTCCCATGGCGGAGGTAGAAGCTCGCGTCCTGTCTTCGGCTGCGCTGACTCGCGTCTTCAGCCACCTGCACCTTCGCGACCCCAACGCTTGCCTTGACGAGCTGCTGGAGCCTGTAGTTGAAGATCAATGCGTGGCCGCTGCCGCGGCCGTGTAAGGTCAGGTGGAGGCCTTGCTGAAGAAGTTCCGCGGCTTTGTCTCCGCTCCTCTGTCCGGCGATGTCGCCGATCCTGCAGCTGGTGGTGAGGGTGAAGACAAAATTGCTCACGGGGGAGCACCTTCCGCAGGCGACGGCGATGTCTAGAGGTGACCCGCGACTATTCTTCCCATTCCGTTCCTGCAACATGTATCAGGCCTCGTGGAGGCGTTTAGACTTTTCATTTGGTATTGTGAGGACAATATACTTGTAATTTTGCTTCGAGATTTTGCGATTTACTTCCTATTTGCTTTGCGTTCTGCGTCGGCAGAGCCCGGCCCCGCGCATACCTCAACCGCCATTGGGCCGACCAGAGACCAGGACGGACCAAGGAGTGAGGGGCTACGTGACCAGTTAGGCTCCTGAGTCGCGATGCTCAGGAGTCCCCCTTGACGCGCAAACAGCTTATAGGGAGATTTCGCGAGGGTAGACTAATGTTCTACGTCGGCAGAGCCCAGCCCCGCGCATACCTCAACCGCCATTGGGCCGACCGGAGACCAGGACGGACCAAGGAGTGAGGGGCTACGTGACCAGTTAGGCTCCTGAGTCGCGATGCGCAGGAGTCCCCCTTGACGTGCAAACAATTTCCATACCTGCCCTCGCCGAGGCCTCGGGAGGGGCGCGCGACGCCCAGGTCCGGGAGACCTGGTTGGGTGGCGTGCGCTCGGGCGTGGCCCGAGCGCAGCCCCCGTGCTCAGCCCCCTCGCGCGGCTCTCCCGAGGGGAGGCGTTGCGGTGAGGCTGGACGCTGAGCTCTGGGCTCCCTGAGGTTGGTACGACTATGGGGTCGCCCTCAGTTGTTTATCACCAGCGCGGAGCATGGTGCTTCCGCTTGTGCACGGGCATAGCCGCTCCTCGGCATTGTCGACAGCCAGCGCGGAGCATGGTGCTTCCACTTGTGCGTGGGATGGGGTCCCCCTCCGGGAGGAGCCCCCAGGGCGTGTACAACCCCGCCCTGACACGTGGCTTGCACGGTAGGGCCGCGAGGTGTATCTGGGCACTCGTGAGCCAGCGGGACTCACGAGGCCCTACCTCAAGGCGGGTTGCGCCTGGTCTTGAGTCTTGGTGACTGTGTGTTCCTGCAAGGCGGTTAGATGCAAGCACTCTACGTCCTCAGGTCTCGGCCCTCGAGCGAGCTTAACCGCCGCTGGTATGCCAGGTCGCGATGCCGTGGTCAAGGCCAGGGGTTGAGGGCTAGAGAGCCAGTAAGAGCTCCTGAGTCGCGATGCTCAGGAGCCCCCCTTTTAACGTGCAAGCGAATTGCATAGGATGAACAGACCCGCGGCGGGCGGCGATCGAGCAGGCGATAGCCGTGGGCAGGCCAAGCATGGAGAGCAATTCAACTTGGATAAATGCAGGAAGATACATGCCACCGGGTCCGGCCTGAGCGGCTTGGGGATGATGCAGCCCGAGGGGCGCCCCCAGCAAGGTAAGCTAAAGACATAAGCAAAAGGGATACATTCCACAGGGACGGACCCATGCGGCCTGGGAATAATGCAGCCCGAGGGGCGCTCCCAGCTAAACGAGCTTGGAAGATGTCACCTGGTTCTGTAGACGAAGTAGAGTCGGTGTAGCTGAAGGCGTGCGTTGAAGAAATGACTCCTCATGAGTCGCCGGAGCCCTGAGCCTCGGGAGGCTCTGGGGGCTCGGGAGGTTCCCTGAAGACCGTCTCCATCTCCTCCAGGACGTCGTGGTACCTGACCTCCTGAGCCGCCAGGACACGCCGCATGTTGCGCTGATAGGCCGACGCCATGCTCGGCAAGCCGAAGGGCATGCGAACGTAGCTGTGCGGCGGGCCCTCGCAGCGGCCCATGCGCTAAGGCCAGAAGCGCTCCTGAGACGCAGCCCTGTTGAGCCCTGGGACGTTGGTGCAGACACGCAGCCCAGCATCCTCGCCGGGATGGGGGGCTGCGCCTCGTGAGCGGCGGTCGCCGCGCATGGCTCTTGCGTCTTGCAGTTCCTGGGTGGTCTTGGTGATGAACTCCTGGGTGGTGGGCACTCCTCGCCCCGTACTCTCCTGAGGAACATGTGCCGCGAAGCACGCTTCCAAGTGGTGCCCAAGCGCCTCCCTCGTGAGGTTGGCAAGGTCTGAGGCCCTCCAGAAGAGAGCCCCCGAGCCCTGCTCGAGGAGGCCGCCGGGCACGCTTTCCTATGCGACGGAGGGAGGCGCCCCTGGGACGGGCGCTGATCCTGATGAGACTCCTGCCGCGACACCATCCTCCTGAGGTCCTGCGCGGCGCAGCTGCTTCTTCCTGGGAATGGTCTCCGGAGGGCCTTCACTTCTGCTGTCGGGGTCGTCGATTGCTGCGGCTTGAAAGGCGTGCTCGAGGGAGCACACCGCATCCCTCTCTTCACACGGGACCGTGATGATTCCTCCGCTTCCTGGCATCTTAAGAACGTTGTAGCCGTGATGGGTGACTGCCATGAACTTGGCCAGGGATGGATACCCGAGGATGGCATTGTACGGCAGGCGGATGTGCGCGACGTCGTAGTCGATGAGCTCGGTGCGGTAGTTCTTGCGCTCCCCGAAGGTGATAGGCAGGCGGACCTGCCCTATCGGTGTGGTGGAACCGTCGGTCACTCCTGAGAAAGGCTTGGTGGGCTGGAGCTGTTCATATGGCACTTGGAGGTTGTCGAACGTGTCGACGGACAGGACGTTGAGCCCTGCGCCGCCGTCGATGAGGGTCTTGGTGACCTGCACATTGCTGATGACTGGGGAACACAACATAGGGAGGGCGCCAGCGGTGGATGCGCACTTGAGCTGATCTGCCGAGTTGAAAGTGATGGTGCATTGGGACCACTTGAGCGGGCGCGTGGCCTCGAGCTTGGGGAGCACCGCGTTCACCTCGCGAGCGAACTATTTGAAGATGCGCTGAGAGGCTGGGGCCTGGGCGCCGCCCAAGATGCAGGCGATTGTGCGCGGCTCCTGGAAACCCCCAGCCCCCTCGTCCTGGTGGTGGTCGTTGTTCCTTCTTGGTGGCGGCAGCGGGGGAAGACTGGTGTTGCCCTGGGGGCGATCCTCACGAGGCGGGTCCCTCCAGGCGCCCTCGCGAGGTTGGTCCTGCCAGCGGTCCTCACGAGGTCGGTCGCGCCACTCCTGGCGCGGGCCACGGTCATCCCAGCGTCCGCCTCCACGTCCTCCTCCGCGGCCGTAGCCCCGGTCGCTGCGCTCGGGGCGTCGACCAAAGCGTCCTTCTCGTATGGCTCTGAGCTCTTGACAGTCGCTGGTGGTTGTGGGTGTTCAGGTTGTGGAAGGCACAGAACGGTCGACTGTTCTTGGAAGACTCGGGCTGATCTCTGCCCCGCTTGGTGTCGGGCTCCGCTACGAGCACAGCTGCCTCCTTGCGCTTCACGTCCTTGGCCTTGGCTTTCTTCTCCTCTGCGCCCGCGGCTGGCAGCTCAAGGAGAGAGAGGTGCCCCTCCTCATCTCTTGCGCACTTGGTCGCCAGGTTGAACAGCTCCTGAGAGGTGCAGAGCTCCTCGTGGATGGCGAGCTCTTCCTTCATCTTGACGTCACGGACGCCGTCTGAGAACGTGGAGATGATGGCCTCATCTGTGACCTTGGGGATCTTGAGGCGGGTGTTGTTGAAGCGCTGGATGTACTTCTGGAGGGTCTCTCCCGGTTGTTGCTTGATGCGGCGCAGGTCACCCGCGGCCGGCGGGCGGTCGTGAGTGCCCTAGAAGTTGGCAACGAAGCGGTCGCGCATCTTGTCCCAGGAGGAGATCGAGCCGTGCTGTTGGTTCAGGAGCCAGGAGCGAGCTCCATCCTTGAGAGCCATGGGAAACCAGTTCGCCATGACTTTTTCATCGCCGTTGGCTGCTTCGATGCTCAGCTCGTAAAGCTGCAGGAACTCCGTGGGGTCGGCAGTGCCTTCGTAGCGAGGAGGCAGATCTGGCTTGAACTTGCCTGGCCAAGCGACGCTACGCAGCTCAGGGGTGAAGGCGCGGTAGCCGGCCGTGGTTGCCGGGGCCCGCTTCGGAGGTAGAGCTTGGTCTTGACGAGGTCCGCGCTGCGTCGCTGCGGGCGGTGAGCGGTCTTGACGAGGTGGCGCGGGGAGCGCAGGTACAGCTTCTCGCGGCCGCAGGATTTCTTGGCAGCTTCTCTCTTCGCGCGCGGGCACTGGGCGCGGCGGATCACGCTGCCGAGCCGCGCGCCTTGGTGCCAAGGCGCCGTCTTGGGGCAGAGGTGGTGGAGGCACGCCATGAGCCTCGTCGCCCATGGCTGGTTGAGGGGGAGGCAGAGAGAGGGACGACGCCGGAGAGCCCCCTGCGGCGCGGACGAGCTCGGCGACGCGGTGGAACCACTCCTCATAGAGGTCGTCGACAGGGTGGTAACGCAGGAGTTCGTTCGCCGCGTGGAGCGCGGCCCACGCCTCCATGGGAGCGCGGTGCACGTGAGACGAAGAACCGGCAGGGGTCAGTGATGGAGTAGCGGTGCGGCCGTCCTGCCGCACCGAAGGATGCAGCAAGGACGCCTGCTGCTCATTCCCCGCCGGGCCGGTGGCAGCATTTGCGGCAGGAGACGGAGAACGACGAGGTGGCCAGCCGATGGGAGCCGTCTAAGCGACGCGGGCTGTGAGGGCAGCCCGATGCTCAGCTCGAGCACGGCGAGCGTCTGCCATGGAGACGATGGAGCGACGGAGTGACGAACTGATGGAAGGGAAGCTATGGCGCACCCCTACCTGGCGCGCCAAATGTCGGATGTGGGGTTCCAGCAAACCCTTAAGGTTCAAACACTGGGGTGCACGCGAAGTCTTTCCCTCCTACCGATCTACGCCCTAGCTCGCTAAGATCTCGCGGACGAACTCGGCGAACTCGCAACACAGAAAGACATGAGGTTTATACTGGTTCGGGCCACCGTTGTGGTGTAATACCCTACTCTAGTGTGGTGGTGGTGGATTGCCTCTAGGGCTGATGATGAACAGTACAAGGGAAGAACAGCCTCCTGAGGTTGAGGTGTTCTTGTGGCTAGGGTAGGCTCTCGATCGGGTTGGATCAAGCTAAGATGAGATGCCCCTACTATGGTGGCTAGCTCTACTTATATAGGCCCTGGTCCTCTTCCCAAATATCGAGCGGGAAGGGAGCCAACAACGGCGGGCAAATTTGAAGGGGGACAGCTAGTACAAGCTATCCTGACAAAAGTGGTCTTCGCCTGCGAAAAGCGCTGGTGGTGACGCCGTCTTGGGCTCCACGATGACCTCCATCTTGCCGTCCTCCTGGTCTTGGTCTCGTTGCACCAATATAGCAACCTTTGCCTGATGCCTCGGTACTCTTCGCCTGCGCTGGCCTCCTTAGCACCAAAGAGGAAATAAGGACGTTGCACGCGCTGGCGCCCGCCTGGTGTCGTTCGTCATGGCTCACGTCACGAGAGCCTCGTGAGGTTTGCCCCGCCTTGATATCTCCGCTCCTCGTGAGCCTGCCTGGCTAGGCCACTCCAGAGGAGGTTTTGCGTCATCCACCTTGCGAGGCTTGGACCCTCGCGAGGGTGTTGGATGCCTTGTTGATGAAGATGGGTCGTACGGTCTGCTGGCTTAGCCACGCCGTGGGCCGCAGGCAGGCAAGTCTGGGGACCCCCGTTCCTAGAACACCGACACAAACCCCAACACAACTATTTCTCAAGTTCACAAGTACTCACTAGCATGACTCTAATATCACCATCTTCATATCTCAAAACAATCATAAGGAATCAAACTTCTCATAGTATTCAATGCACTTTATATGAAAGTTTTTATCATATCCCTCTTGGATGCCTATCATATTAGGACTAAATTTATAACCAAAGTAAATTAACATGCTGTTTAAAGACATACAAAATAGTATAAGTGAAGCATGAGAGTTCATTAATTTCTATAAAATAAAACCACCGCCGTGCTCTAAAAAGATATAAGTGAAGCACTAGAGCAAAATTGCCTAGCTCAAAACATATAAGTGAAGCACATAGAGTATTCTAATAAATCACGATTCATGCGTGTCTCTCTCAAAAGGTGTGTACAACAAGGATGATTGTGGCAAACTAAAAAGTAAATACTCAAATCATACAAGACGCTCCAAGCAAAACACATATCATGTGGTGAATAAAAATATAGCCTCAAGTAAAGTTACCGATAGACGAAGACGAAAGAGGGGATGCCTTCCAGGGCATCCCCAAGCTTAGGCTCTTGGTTGTCCTTTAATATTACCTTGGGATGCCTTGGGATTCCCCAAGCTTAGGCTCTTGCCACTCTTTATTCCATAGTCCATCAAAACCATACCCAAAACTTGAAAACTTCACAACAGAAAACTCAACAAAAAATCTCATAAGCTCCGTTAGTATAAGAAAATAAATCACCACTTTTGGTACTGTTATGAACTCATTCTTTATTTATATTGGTGTAATATCTACTGTATTCCAACTTTTCCATGGTTCATACCCCCCGATACTACCCATAGATTCATCAAAATAAGCAAACAACACATGGAAAAAAGAATCTGTCAAAAACAGAACAGTCTGTAGCAATCTGGATATTTCGAATACTGCTGTTACTCCAAAAATTCAGAAAATTAAGACACCCTAAGCAATTTGTTTATTAATCTTCTGCAAAAGAATCAATATTTTATCGTGCTTCTGTTAAAAATGAGAATTGTTTTCCTGAGCGCAAAAGTTTCTGTATTTCAGCAAGATCAAATCAACTATCACCGTAAGCTATCCCAAAGGTCTTACTTGGCACAAACACTAATTAAAACACAAAACCACATCTAACTAGAGGCTAGATGAATTATTTATTGCAAAATAGAACCTAAAAAGCAAAAGCAAAAATAAAATTGGGTTGCCTCCCAACAAGCGCTATTGTCTAATGCCCTTAGTTAGGCATAAAACTCGAATAGATCTAAGTGTTATCATATTTGGTATGCAATCCATAAGTAGCTCTCATAGTAGATTCATATGGAAATTTAATTTCTTTCTTGGAAAGTGTTCCATGCCCTTCCTAAACGGAAATTGAAATCTAATGTTTCCTTCTTTCATATCAATAATTGCACCAATCATTCTAAGGAAAGGTCTACCAAGAATAATAGGACATGTAGGATTCTAATCGATATCAAGAACAATGGAATCAACGGGCACATAATTCCTATTTGCAACAATAAGAACATCATTAATCCTTCCCATAGGTTTCTTAATAGTGGAATCCGCAAGATGCAAATTTAAAGAACAATCATCAAATTCACGGAAACCTAACACATCACATAAAGTTTTTGGAATTGTGGAAACACTAGCACCCAAATCACACAAATCATGGCACTCATAATCTTTAATCTTAATCTTAATAGTAGGTTCCCAGTCATCATAAAGTTTTCTAGGGATAGAAACTTCCAATTCAGGCTTTTCTTCAAAAGATTGTATCATAGCATCAACAATATGTCTAGTAAAAGTTTTGTTTTGATTATAAGCATGAGGAGAATTCAACATGGATTGAAACAAGGAAATACAATATATTAAAGAACAATTATCTTAATTAAATTCCTTGAAATCCAAAAGAGTGGGTTCATTGCTACCTAAATTTTTGACCTCTCCAATTCCACTTTTATCAATTTTTGCATCAAGATCTAAAAACTCCGAATCATTGGGACGCCTTTTAACTAAAGTTGACTCATCTCCAGTCCCATCTTTATCAAGATTTATATTGGAAAACAAAGATTCAATATGAGTCACATCAATCACTTTAACATCTTCATCATTATTTTCACGAAAACTAGAAGAACACGTTGTTACAAACCAATATTTTTTAGCACGCATCTTAGCGGTTCTTTCTTCGCACCCGTCAATGGAAATTATCATAGCTTTGAGAGACTCATTGATATCATGCTTGGGTGGAATAGATCTAAGTTTCAAAGAATCAACATCAAGAGAAATTATATCCACATTCCTAGCCAAATCATCAATCTTAAGCAATTTTTCTTCAATCAAAGCATTCAAATTCTTTTGCGAACTCATAAATTCTTTAACACTATTCTCAAAATCAGAGGGCATCTTATTATAATTTCCATATGAATTTTGTAGGAATTACCATAATTATTAGAGGAATTACTAGGAAACGGCCTAGGATTAAAATTACCACTATACGCGTCATTACCAAAATTGTTCCTACCAACAAAATTCACATCCATAAATTCATTATTATTATCAATCAAAGTATACAAAGGCATATCATTGGGATCAATAGAAGCACTCTTACTAGCAAATAATTTCATAAGGTCATCCATCTTTCCACTCAAAACATTAATCTCTTCAATCGCATGCACTTTTTTACTAGTGGTAGATCTTTCGGTGTGCCATTGAGAATAATTAACCATAATATTATCTAGGAGTTTATTAGCTTCTCCTAAAGTAATTTCCATAAAAGTACCTCCCGCGGCCGAATCTAAAAGATTTCTAGAAGCAAAATTCAATCCGGCATAATTTTTTTGTATAATCATCCATAAATTCGAACCATGAGTAGGGCAATTTCGTATCATCAATTTCATCCTCTCCCAAGATTTTGCAACATGTTCATGATCAAGTTGCTTAAAATTCATAATGTCGTTCCTAAGGGAGATGATCTTAGCGGGAGGAAAATACATGGAGATAAAAGCATCTTTACATTTATTCGATGAGTCAATACTATTTTAGGCAAAGATGAAAACCAAGTTTTAGCAAGCGAGAACGGAAATAGCTTCAATTTAACAATATCATTATCCACATATTTTTTCTTTTGCATATCACACAAATCAACATAATTGTTTAGATGGGTTGTGACATCTTCACTAGGAAGGCCGAAAAAATGATCTTTCACAAGATTCAGCAAAGCGGCATTAATTTCACAAGATTCCACATTAGTAGCGGGAGCAATCGGAGTGATAATAAAATCATTATTATTGGTGTTGGAAAAGTCACACAATTTGGTATTCTCTTGAGCCATTGTGACAAAGCAAGCAATCCAACACATGAGCACACAAAATGCAAGCGAAGAAGACGAACGGAAGAGGGGCGAAGAAAAGGCGAATTGTTGGGGATGTAACTACTGGGTATGACCCGCCCAGGAGGGGTCGGGTCATGCCACTGGCGGCTTAAGGATGAAGAGGCCCGATAAGGTCTAAGAAGATGGCAGTTCATAGAGCAAGCCAGTTTAAGGCTCAAGACCCGGAGCCGACTTGAGGCCCACGGGTGTGAGCTGTCATATGTTTAACTTGTTCTGTAAGGCAAGCATAATTAGAAACCGAGCCGGCCACGTTTGTGTGAGCCGGCCGGGACTTTGTAAACCGTCGGGCATCAACCTGTATATAAATGGGGTGACCCAGCGGCGGGTTGACTCAAGAAACAACCAATCGAGAACTAGGTCAAGCGTATTCGCTCCCTGGAAATCGAAACCCAAGCAATACAACCTAAAGCAGGAGTAGGCTTTTACCTCATTGAGAGGGGCCAAACCTGGGTAAACTCTTTGTGTCCTTTTTCCCGTTTAACCCCTTCAAGCTAACCTAGCTGCGATAGCTCCACACCTAAGTCCATTCGCTAGTGCATCTGCCGTGTTAAGTCCACGGCATGAATGTTTTCGAAAATCATTTTAGAAGTGGGGGAGAGGAAAACGAGAGGCGAATGGCGAATAATGTAATGCAAGAGATGAGAGTTTATGATGGGTACTTGGTATGGCTGGACTTGGCGTAGATCTCCCCGGCAACGATGCCAGAAATTCTTCTTGCTACTTCTTGAGCTTCCGTTGGTTTTCCCTTGAAGAGGAAAGGGTGATGCAGCAAAGTAGAGATAAGTATTTCCCCCAGTTTGAGAACCAAGGTATCAATCTAGTAGGAGAAAATGCACAAGTCACCGAATACCTGCACAAACAATCAAACAACTTGCACCCAACGCGATAAAGGGGTTGTCAATCCCTTCACGGTTACTTGCAAAAGTGAGATCTGACAGAGATAGATAAATGGTAAAGTAAATATTTTTGGTATTTTTGGTTTACAGATCGGAAAGTAAAAGATTGCAAAATACTAGATCGAAAACTTATATGATGGAAAATAGACCCGGGGGCCATAGGTTTCACTAGAGGCTTCTCTCAAGATAGAAAACAATATGGTGGGTGAACAAATTGCTGCCGAGCAATTGATAGAAAAGGGAAAAGTTATGACGATATCTAAGGCAATGATCATGAATATAGGCATCACGTCCATGTCAAGTAGACCGAAACGATTCTGCATCTACTACTATTACTCCACACATCGACCGCTATCCAGCATGCATCTAGAGTATTAAGTTCATAAAGAACGGAGTAACGCATTACGTAAGATGACATGATGTAGAGGAATTAACTCAAGCAATATGATGAAAACCCCATCTTTTTATCCTCGATGGCAACATTACAATGCGTGCCTTGCTGCCCCTACTGTCACTGGGAAAGTACACCGCAAGCTTCAACCCCAAAGCTAAGCACTTCTCCCATTGCAAGAAAAACCAATCTAGTTGGCCAAACCAAACCGATAGTTTGAGGAGAATTACAAAGATATCAAATCATGCATAAAAGAATTCAGAGGAGATTCAAATAATATTGATAGATAAGCTGATAATAAATCCACAATTCATTGGATCTTGGCAAACACACCACAAAAGAGTATTACATCGAATAGATCTCCAAGAACATCGAGGAGAACATGGTATTGAGAATAAAATATGAATGGGTTTGCAACAGTACTTAGGGTAGTGATTTTCTTTGCTAAACTAACGGATCTCACGAATGTTTTGTTGAGTTTTGTGTGGTTGAAGTTTTCAAGTTTTGGGTGAGCTCACAATGGATGGAGGAATAAGGAGTAAGAAGAGCCTAAGCTTGGGGATGCCTAGCTAGGGGCGTAAAACGATAGTGCCCAAGAGTAACAAAATCCACACAAGAAAGTATGGGGGAATCAAATATCCTTTGGTGGAAGTGTAGATCTAGGTCTCCTCCTTCAATCCCTAGCAAATCAACAAGTTTGAGTGGCTAGAGAGAGATCGGGCAAGAAAGCTTGAAAGGCATTAATGGTGGGGGGAGAGAGGCAAGAGGTAGAAAGGGTAGGTGGAAGAACCCCCTTTATATAGGAAACCCTAAGATCCAACCATTACAGTAGTTATTACACTGCAGCGGTACAACCGCTCCTGTCCCCGGTACAGCCGGGAATCACGGGTAAGCTGCTGAAACCCTAGCAGGCGGTACAACCGGGCGCAGGAGCGGTAGTACCGGTTATTAGGAATAACCGGACCAACCGCTCGACAACCGCCTAGGACCAGAGGGGAGTCACCCCCATGGGCGGTGGTCGAGCGGTAGTGCTCCAGAACAACCTGTCGGCGTCCTGGGAACGGGGGTACCCAGACTTGCCTGCCTGCGGCCCACGTCATGGCTCCATCGACGGCCTGGTACGACCCAGCTTCAGCATCAACAACTCAAGACCCTCGCGAGGGGCCAAGCCTCCCGAGGAGGACGACACCAAGACCTCCACGAGGGGCGGCCTCTTCAGGCTGGTTCCCGAGGAGCGGAGATTTCTGTGCAAGCCTCGCATCGCGAGGTACAGATGACGTGAGCCATGACGACCAAGGCCAGGCGGGCGCCAGCGGGCACAGTGTACCAGTTTCCTCTTTCGTGCTAAGGAGGCAAGCGCAGGCACGGAGTCCCGAGGAATCAGCCAATGGTTTCCATTCCCGTGCAACAAGACCAAGACCGCCAGGACGGCAGGACGAAGGTCATCGCCGAACCCACCACGGCGTCACGACCAGAGGATTTTGCAGGCGAAGACTACTTTTGTCAGGATAGCATGTACTAGTTGTCTCACTTCGAATTTGGCCGTCGTGGGATCCCTTCCCGCCTTCATTTGGGAAGAGGACCAAGGCCACTATAAATAGGACTTAGCCACCACCATAGAGGGTGACAGATCATTCAGATCATCCTCTCACCGACCAGCTCACTCGAGCCCACGAACACCTCTCCTTCGGAGGTTGTTTGCCACTGTACTAGTTCATCACCAGCCCCTCGAGGCCAATCGACCACAAAGCAGGAGTAGGGTCTTACACCTCAAGGTGGCACGAAACTGGGTAAACTGTTGTGTCTCTTTTCCATTCAGTTCATCGAGCTAGGCTGTGAGATTAGCGAGTAGGCAGACTGGGGAGGACAAGTTCTTTGCACGCACCCGAGAGTTCGAACCTCTCAAGGGTCTGCAGAACCCGAAATCCGACATTTGGCGCGCCAGGTAGGGGTGCGTCGAAGTTTCGCTTCTCCGTCCGCCGCACTCCGCCCACGTTGTTCAACTCTCATGGCGGGCGCCGCCGCTCCTCCGGCTGGGTCGACGGGCGCGCATGGAGGCGCCGTGGGTCTCTGGGCCTTCACCCCAACCTTGCGGCGGGTGCAGTGGCCGCCAAGTTCAGGTCGGAGATGCCGCCTCGCTACGACGGCGCGGCGGATCCGACTGGGTTTCTCCAGGCGTATGAGGAGGCAGCTCTGGTGGCCGGCTGCGACGACAAGGTCATGGCGAACTGGCTCCCCATGGCTCTCACGGGTGCGCCGTGCGCCTCGCTCCTGGGCCTGCCGGAATCTTCGGTGGTCTCCTGGGAGGAGTTGTGTGGCCTTTTCGTCACGCGCTTCACGGCGCCGGCACCCCACGCCGTCGCAGCCGTCCTCGGCGGCTTGTAGGCGCCACCCTCGGATCGCCACATCAAGTAGTTCTTTCGCCAGGCCAGCGCACTCCACGTGCAGCAGGTGGCGCCGCCAGGCTGGGTGGCGCCCAAGGCCGACCTCATCTTCGACTCCAGGGACCACCCCGGGACCACCGCGGGCGCAGGCGCGCTCCCAATGCTCTGCACCCCCACCATCTGCAACGTGGCGGTAACCAAGACCCTCATGGATGGAGGACTGGCCTCAATGTGCTCTCCGTGGAAGCTTTCGGCTTGCTTCACGTGCCCCAAGGCCGGCTCCGCCCCACCAAGCCCTTCTCCAGGGTCGTCGATGGTTCCACCTGCCCCTGGGGCAGATCCGCCTCCCCGTCACCTTCGGCACCCGCGACAACTACCGCACCGAGCTTATCGACTTCGACATCACCCGCATCAGCCTCCCGTACAACACCATCCTCGGGTAGCCTGCCCTGGCCAAGTTCATGGCAGCGACTCACCCGGCCTATAACCTCATGAAGATGCCGGGAAGCAGCGGCATCCTCACCATGGCAGGAGACACCAAGGACGTGCTGATAGCCCTCAAGCTCACCTTCAGGGCCGCAGCAGCAGCGCGCCCAGCTGAGGAAAGGGGCCCCAGAGGTCCCAGGGGCTGCGCCAGTAAAGAAGAAGAAGCTGTTCTCTCAAGATCAGTCCGAGACGAAGCAAGTGCTGGTCGATGAAGATGGGGCATCGGGTGCCACCTTCACCATAGGTGCTAACCTCTCTCCAGGTCAAGAAAAGGCGTTGGTCGACTTCTTGCATGCGAACAAGGAAGTGTTTGCGTGGGAGCCCAAGGATCTAGTTGGGATCCCGAGGAGAATAATCGAGCATCACCTAAGGGTGTGCCCTAATGCATGACCGGTGAAGCAGAAGGTGCAGCGGCAGTCCACAGAGAAGCAGTTGCTCATTGTCGGTGTCAAAACCGGCGGATCTCGGGTAGGGGGTCCCGAACTGTGCGTCTAAGGCGGATGGTAACAGGAGGCGGGGGACACAATGTTTACCCAGGTTCGGCCCCTCTCGATGGAGGTAATACCCTACTTCCTGCTTGATTGATCTTGATGATATGAGTATTACAAGAGTTGATCTACCACGAGATCGTAGAGGCTAAACCCTAGAAGCTAGCCTATGGTATGATTGTTGTTGTTCTACGGACTAAACCCTCCGGTTTATATAGACACCGGAGGGTGCTAGGGTTACATAGAGTCGGTTACAAGGGAGGAGATCTACATATCCGTATTGCCAAGCTTGCCTTCCACGCCAAGGAGAGTCCCATCCGGACACGGGATGAAGTCTTCAATCTTGTATCTTCATAGTCCAACAGTCCGGCCAAAGGATATAGTCCGGCTGTCGGAGGACCCCCTAATCCAGGACTCCCTCAGTAGCCCCTGAACCAGGCTTCAATGACGATGAGTCCGGCGTGCAGATTGTCTTCGGCATTGCAAGGCGGGTTCCTCCTCCGAATACTCCATAGAAGATTTTGAACAAGGATAGTGTCCGGCTCTGCAAAACAAATTCCACATACCTCCGTAGAGAGAATAATATTTCCACAAATCCAATCTGCCGACCCCTTTTCATAATGTGACGTATTGCCGTGGTCTGGTCACGACGAACCGTTTTTCCGAGCCTGCCACTGCACGTGTCGCGAGGCGGTTTTTATTGGCACGTCCTGTCGAAGCAGAGATCGTGTCCCTTTTTTCACGGGATTCTCATCAATACGGGTATAGGTAACCCAATCGTGCCCGTTGGTATGACTCCTTGATTTAGGCAAGTCCCAAACGGCCACGCGGAGGACACTTGATATTCATCCCCTTTATAAAGAGGCCTAGGCCTGTCTCCTTCCTCTCGCGCTCAATCGAATCCTCCGCCCACCTCGAGTTCCAACACTCAAGGTTCAGGCTACGCACTTCGGACCTACAATCATGTCCGGATCCAACCTTCAAGGTCGGTGGGTGCCCTCCTCCGTCACAGAGGAGGACATAAAGAAGTTAAGAGAGGCTAGGTATTTGACCAGCGTAATCTCGCACAGGTTGCCTGCTCGAGGGCAGGTCATTCCCACTCCCGAACCTGGCGAGAGTGTCGTATTCGTCTCCCACTTCCTCCGAGGGCTAGGTTTCAGTCTAGATCCCTTTGTCAGAGGGCTCATGTTCTACTACGGGCTTGATTTCCATGATCTGGCTCCGGATTCCATCCTTCACATCTCATCGTTCATCGTCGTGTGTGAAGCCTTCCTCCGCATTACCCCACACTTCGGCTTATGGCTCAAGACCTTTAATGTGAAGCCGAAGATGATTGAGGGGCGACATGCAGAGTGCGGAGGTGCCATAATAAGCAAAGGCACCGATGTTCCATGGCCAAAGGGTTCCTTCCCGGAGGTGTCCAGTTTATGGCAATGGGAGTGGTTTTATATCACAGCTCCCCGGGGTACCAAGTGGGTAGCCGTCCCTGCCTTCCGCTCGGGCCCCCCGCCACAACTGGCGTCATGGGTCAATAAGGGGCTGGACTGGGGGCCAGTAAATGATGTGCCGACATTGCAGAGTCGCATCCGAGACCTCCACGAGAGAGATGTCAGCCTTGTTAAGGTAATACAAGTTATGCTAGTTCGTCGAGCCCTGCCTTGCAAACGTCGACCTCTCCGTATGTGGGAGTTCAACCCGGAAGGACCACGAACTATTGAGCACTTCTTCGGCGTGACGCTCGAAGAGATGTACATATCGTTCTTCGGATCACAAATAGAGTGTCCAGACACCTCCGAGGATGCGGGTCTGAACTGCAATCGTCCAGACACTCAAGTAAGTAATTCCGTGGCCGAACACGTTGTCTTTTAATTTATCACAACATCATTCTGAAAAGTCGCCTTTTGACCAGGACTGGATAAAAAAGGCGAAGATGATCAGGTGTCCGGCCCCCCTTCCCGAGGGCTCACCGGATCCTGTACTAGCCAGGATGCTTGAGCTTGCGCCTTATCAAGTGCCATCAGGGGAAGGTAAAGGGAGGAACAAAGAGACCGAGTGCGAGCCTCACTCACTATTCATCCAAACCGGGGGAATCAGTGCCTCCTCGAAGGAGGATAACCGGGGGGAAGAATCTAAAATTCCCTCTCCCTAGGGAAGGAAGAGGACTGCCTGTGAAGACCTGGAAGTAATGGTCTCCAAGCGAGGGAAGAATCCTTTGTCGGAGGGTCCTACCCCGGAGGGCATCCTTACCGCACAGTACCCGCAAGGGGACCAGCCCTCTACCGAGCTGTAAGTAAACGAAAGTAATTTTTAGTAAACATATCCTGCTTCGTTTCCGAGAACGATAACCGAAGCGTGCATCTTGTAGTTCGGACCGTAGCCCTTCTCGACAGAGTTCGTCTTCGGGGGATCTTCTTCCGGAGATGATGGAGAGCGAAACACCTCCCCGCGCCTCCCCGCCTCGTGAAGCGGGCGACCCTGAGGTGTCGTCACGGAGGATTTCTCCTGATCTGCCAAGGCCAGGGGGTAACCCTTCGGCCCCCAAAGTCCGGAGTATTCAGCTCCTAAGGAGAGCCGCAGAAAGAGTATGGAATCGTCCGGTGTGCGATCGGACGCACTGATGAATCTTCTGGAGCAAGCGGCTGTCTCGGAAACGCATCGTGCTCTAATGGGCACGGTGGTTGAGAGGATTTCATCCGCCGAAAGCGGGTTGCATGAAGCTTTTATGAGTCTGCTGAAAGGCTTTGAGGTACGTGAAATAGTATATGTTTTTGACGGTACCGCACACGCTAGGTGTGCCCTATGCAGATAGTAGCCCCTGAGACTCTGGTTGCTATCGAGAACGGCGGCAAACAGAGGATCATAGTCCCAGGTAATAATCAGGTCGCCTTCATGTGCAGGTGGCTGGAGGTCCGGTGGCTAGCCGGACTGGTGAGTTTGCCGAGCTGAAGCGGCAACTTGATGCGGCAGATGCCGACATCGTGCTTGTAAACAAGCGGCTTGACAAGGCACAGGGTATGCGTTTTCTCCGGTGATCAACACATGTTAAGAGGAGCATGATGCTAGTATCTTTAATATGTTGTGACTGCATATGGTGCTGCGGCCGTGGAGACCCTTCAGGCGGAACTTGCCCGAGCCAAGGAACAAACCAGGAAGAGTGATGCGGCCGCTATAAAGGCGGTCGAAGAGCTGAGAGCCGAACAGGCTGCGCATTGCCAAAGCAAGGATGAAATAGCCAAGATGGTTGTTGAGTTGAAAGATGCCGCTGACCGTTACGAGCTTCTTGAAAAGGAAAATCGAACGAAGATGACGGACCTGGAGAAGGCCATGGTAGCGGCCAAGGACGCCCGCTCTAAAATCAGAGCGGCGAAGGAGGTGCTGCGTCAAGCCGGGGATATCGCGGCTGGGAAGCCCTTTTTGTTGCGGACGAAGTTCAGAGATCCTAAGTATGCCCCTCTTGATCAACTATGGAGTTCTGCAGACGCATACGTGGATTTGGCAGCAAGTGCTGCTGATGCGGCCGAGTTTTTCAAAGATCAAAAAGATCAAGAAGTGGAAAAGCTGTTCTGGTCACAGTTCAATGTTCCAGTGCGTCCGCTGCTGTTGAATGAGCGAATGGCCGAGTGGGCCGACCTCCATAGGTTGTCCGGGCTTGCCATGAGGTATGTTGTGGATCATCTGTGGCCGGAAGGGCCAAGGCCAAATAGTTATTTTAGTTTAGTGCAACAGTTCCTTGGTGTTGTGCCGCGCATCGACGCTATGAAGAGGTCGGCGTGCATAGAGGGTGCGCGGATGGCTCTTGCCCGTGTCAAGACATACTGGGCAGAGATGGAGGCCACCGCTATTGCGACCCAGAGTTCAGCCGTGGGCCGAGTATCGGCCGAGCACTACTTTGAAGAAGTCCTTGAAGGCGCTCATTTAATAGAGGCTCGGTGCTCGAAGAATATTATGTTCTAGTGACATGTATTCCCATTGTAAGAACAATGTTTATTAAATTATAAAGGCCGTGTTTATACTTTTGCCTGAAAGTATTATGATGACTCCTGTGCGGCCGTTTATGTATATATGTATATAACCTGAAAGTTTGCAGTCGTCGGCTTCAGCCCCCACGCATATAATGCGGGGGTGTTCGCAAAAAACGCGTATTCACACTTGATCCAACGTCTTGGTCCATTAAGGAGGTGATAGCGCAGCGAACGAGGCAATCGGACTATATTGCTTTAACACTTTCACTTAGCCATAGGAGTTTGACGGTGGGACTACTATATAGCCCCTGGTACCTCCGCGCTCATCCGAATACGGGGCGCGTACATACATGACCGGGAAACGGCCCTTCGTGAATGCGGAGGAATCCCGAAGATTCCGCTAAGTCATCGAGTGGTTGACCAGTCTCGCGCTTTATCATGACAGTTAGTTTTCGGCTTTCTTTACTGAGGTGCTCATCCGGAAGAACCAAGGCACAATCGCAGTAGTTCTCCCAGTGCCACCTTAGCCGATAGAGCAGAACATAAGGTAGCAAAACACGGGAGCCGGGCAAACCCAACATTTGACCAAAGACATGATTCGGAGCTGATGCATATAAGGCCAAACTCGCGACGCCGAACACGCCCTAAGGTATTCGGTCTTCACAACATATGCCGGGCTGAATAACGCCCTTGATAATGATCCCTGAGTGTCCAGGTACGTGCATCGTTCTGACGTGGCGAAATGCCAATAACGTCAGCATCACTCTCGGTTATACTGAGTATCCGGAGGATGTGAACAACAAGAGACAATAAAAAAGGTTTACACAGGGTCTTAATCTGAGAAGAAACCTTTGAGCGGGTCCCTGCTGCACGTCTGCGCCTATGTCTCCGTTGTGCCGTATCCTGGAAGGGTGTAGCACGATTGTCGTCTGTAAAAGAGAAGAACTTAGGTGAAAGTTGTCGTGCGAAAAATTGGTTATTCTCGATAAACCATGAAAATTCAAGATAAGTAAAGTTGGGCCGAACTAGACCTGTTTACACGCGGGAAGCCCCTGGTACCGCCTATGGGGGTATAACCATCAAACCAATCTCGGGTTTATCTAAGCTGTTATAGCTGGTAATGCGCCGGACTCATCTAGCCGTGTCCGCGGTCTTGACGACCGATCATTTATTCTGGTTGGAGGGGCCGTTTAGTGTTCGACTGTTAAAGTCGTCGCACATTCTTCCGCACGTAAGGAACGTTCAATATTTCCGCTAATTGTGATGATGCCACGTGGAACGGGCATCTTGAGCTTGAGAGAAGCGTAATGCGGTACTGCATTAAAACGAGCAAAAGCTGCTCTTCCGAGTAGTGCTTGATAGCCACTTCGGAATGGAGCAATGTCAAAGGTTAACTTTTTGCTTCGGAAGTTGTCGGGAGAACCGAATACAACCTCTAGTATTAGAGAGCCCGTGCTGCGGGCCTCTGGGCCTGGTATTACTCCCTTGAAGGTAGTAGTACTGTGGCTGATTTTTGTCGGGTCTATCTCCATTTTGCGGACTGTGTCCTGATATATCAGATTAAGACTACTGCCGCCGTCCATAAGGACTCGTGTGACATGGTATCCATTTATTATTGGGTCTAACATCAAGGCAGCCAATCCTTCGTGCCGGATGCATGTCAGGTGATCCCTGCGATCAAAAGCGATCGGGCAGGCCAACCAGGGGTTGAACTTAGGGGTGACGGGCTCTACGGCGTGTGTGTCTCGGAGTGCATGTTTGCTTCTCCTCTTCGTCACGTGGATCATGTTCACTGTTTTGACCTCTGGTGGGAATTTTTTATGTCCCCCAGTGCTTTGCTGGCGAGGCTGCTGGCGAGGCTCGTCCTCGTCTTCACTTGGTGTCTCCCTCCCCTTGTGTTCGGCGTTTAGCTTACCGGCCTGCTTGAAGACCCAGCATTCTCTGTGGGTGTGATTTGCATGTTTATCGGGGGTGCCATGAATCTGACATAGTTTGTCTAGAATCTTGTTTAGGCTGGACGGTCCATCTCTGCTACCTTTGAAAGGCTTTTTCCGCTGACCCTGTTGAGAGCCCCTGAATCCGGCATTTACCGCCGTGTTATCTGGGATGTCTTCTTTATTTCGACGCTTGCTTTTACTGCGTCGTGGTTTTCCATTGCCATCCCTGACTTCGGATGTGCCTTGGTCGCTGGTGCTACTAAGGGCTAGCCAGCTATCTTCGCCCGTGCAAAAGCGGGTCATGAGGCTTGTCAGGGCTGTCATTGTTCTCGGTTTTTCTTGGCCGAGGTGTCTGGCGAGCCAGTCGTCTTGGACGCTGTGTTTGAAAGCTGCTAAGGCTTCGGCGTCCGGGCAGTCGACGATTTGGTTCTTCTTAGTGAGAAATCTGTTCCAAAGCTTTCAGGCTGACTCTCCGGGCTGTTGGATTATATGACTTAAATCGTCGGCATCCGGAGGTCGGACATAGGTCCCTTGAAAATTAGCCCGAAAAGCATCCTCAAGCTCCTCCCAACTTCCAATTGAGTTTTCGGGGAGGCTTTTCAGCCAGTGCCGAGCTGGTCCTTTCAGCTTGAGGGGCAAGTACTTGATGGCGTGGATATCGTCTCCGCGAGCCATATGGATATGGAGGATAAAGTCCTCAATCCAGACCCCAGGGTCTGTGGTTCCGTCGTACGCCTCTATGTTCACTGGTTTGAATCCTTCTGGAAATTCGTGGTCCAGCACCTCATCGGTGAAACATAGGGGGTGTGCGGCACCCCTGTATTTGGATGTGTCATGGCATTCTGACGGTTGTAGTGTTCGGTTTTGGTTGTGCGCTGGAGCGCGTTTCCTTGATCCGTAGATGGATCTGGTCGCGCTGGTCTTCTGATGCAAGTCCTCACGTGAATCGTGTGCTGACTTATGTGCGGCCTTGTTAGCCGCTCTATCGCGGCCACAAGGTGGTTGATCCGACCGGTCGGCCGTTTTATTTTTCGGCTATGTGGGCTTTAAGGCCTCATCATCAAATTCAGGCAACATCTTGCGCTTTGGATAGCTCTTTGTGTGGTAACTACCACCATACTTTTCTTCATTGTCGAGCACTTTGTTCCATCTACTGTTGAGCGTATTCTGCGTGGCCTTAAGCCTTTGCTTCTGCTTCTTCAGACTCCTCGCGGTGGCGATAAGCCTACTGCGGAGGTTCTCTTGTTCCAAGTGCCTTTCCGGGATGATGTGTGCATCCTCGTCCGGACTGTTTTCCTCTCCGGAGGGAGGTTGATGAGCTTTATCCTCGGCGTCGCCGTGTTCGGACAGCGGATCCGTACTATGTTCGCCGTTTGCTGGTTCATCCTGCTCTGCCGCTGGGTCAATGTGGTCGTCGTTTCCTCTGGAGTCGACTGGGGTGTTATTTTCTCTTGTGCTGTTATCGCTGTTTCTGCCGAGGCGGGATTTGGAGCGGCACCTACGCCAACGCTTTGGTTGCTTCTCGAGGGAGCTATCCTTTGCTGCATCCTTCCGTTCCTCGTCATTGTTTTCTTTGGGTGTATCCACCATGTATATGTCATGTGATGAAGTGGCTGTCGAGCGCCCCATGGGCGATGGTTCCTGTTCCTCTCCTGCATCGTTGTCCATGCCGTCGATGTCTTCGGAGTCGAAATCGAGCATGTCGGTTAAATCGTCGACAGTGGCTACTAAGTGGGTGGTGGGTGGCAAATTTCTTCGTCGTCCGTATCCCATTCTAGCCAGACATAGTTCGACCAAGGGTCTCCTGACAAGGAGAGAGACCTTAATGAATTTGGCACATCGCCAAAAGGCGAGTGCTGAAAGATATCCGCAGAGGTAAATTCCATGATCGTCGCCCAATCAGATTCGATGGGCACGGACACAAGCGGCTCGGAGTCCATGGCCGGGGACGAATCCAACGGTTCGGCAACACGGGTCTCGTAGGAGGTGAAGTCAGTATTCGGCGCTATCGCCACTGAGTGTGCGGCCTCCATGGCGGGGTCCATCCACCCGTCCACAGATGGCGCGATTTGTTCCGGATTGAGGGCCGGAGTAGTTGCAGGTCTGATCTCCCGAACACAGTCCGACGACAGAGCTAAATCATGCTCGTCGTGATTGTGCGGCACACCTAACATGGGCTCGAATCCGTCGAAGATCAAGTCTCCGCGGATGTCGGCAGTACAATTTGAGTTTCCAAACCTGACCTGATGGCCAGGGGCGTAGCTATCGATCTGCTCCAGATGGCCAAGCGAGTTAGCCCGCAGTACAAAGCCGCAGAATAGGAAGATCTATCCTGGGAGGAAAACCTCACCCTGGATCGCATCGTTGCCGATGATCGAAGGAGCCATCAAGCCTTATGGTGACGGCGCAGTGGAACTCTCAATGAAAGCACCAATGTCAGTGTCAAAACCGGCGGATCTCGGGTAGGGGGTCCCGAACTGTGCGTCTAAGGCGGATGGTAACAGGAGGCGGGGGACACAATGTTTACCCAGGTTCGGGCCCTCTCGATGGAGGTAATGCCCTACTTCCTGCTTGATTGATCTTGATGATATGAGTATTACAAGAGTTGATCTACCACAAGATCGTAGAGGCTAAACCCTAGAAGCTAGCCTATGGTATGATTGTTGTTGTTCTACGGACTAAACCCTCCGGTTTATATAGACACTGGAGGGTGCTAGGGTTACACAGAGTCGGTTACAAGGGAGGAGATCTACATATCCATATTGCCAAGCTTGCCTTCCACGCCAAGGAGAGTCCCATCCGGACACGGGACGAAGTCTTCAATCTTGTATCTTCATAGTCCAACAGTCCGGCCAAATGATATAGTCCGGCTGTCCGAGGACCCCCTAATCCAGGACTCCCTCACTCATCGTCCAAGGGACCCGCAAGCTGCAAGATGCTAGTGTCATTTGGGAGGTGCGGTACCCAGAGTGGTTGGCGAACCCGGTCATCGTCCCGAAGAAGGGCGGAAAGGAGTGCATGTACGCCGACTTCACCAACCTCAACAAGGCTTGCCCTCCGGACCCCTTTCCGCTTCCACGTATCGATCAGATTGTCGACTCCACCACCAAGTGCGACCTCCTGTGCTTCCTAGACGCCTTCTCAGGCTATCACCAAATCAAGATGGCGGTGTAAGATGTTCAGAAGACGGCTTTCCTGACCCCATGCGGGGTGTATTGCTACACCTGCATGCCGTTTGGGATGCGTAACGCTGGAGCAACCTTCCAGCGGTTGATGCACATCGCTCTAGGCCAGCAGCTCGAGAGGAACGCTGAGGCCTACGTTGACGACATAGTGGTGAAGTCTCGAGAGACCAGGACCCTTATTGAAGACATGGAAGAAACGTTTGCCAGCTTGCGCAGGGTGGATCTGCGACTCAACCCAGAGAAATGTGTGTTCGGCGTCCCGTCCGGAAAGTTTGCTGGGTTTCTTGGTGTCGCACAGAGGGATCGAGGCTAACCCAGAGAAAGTCAAGGCCATAGAAAGGATGAGCCAGCCGTAGACTCTCAAGGAGATGCAGAGCTGGTGGGTTGCATGACCTCGCTGGGGAGTTTCATCTCCAAGTTGGGAGAACACGCCCTCCCATTCTTCAAGCTGATGAAAAAGAAGGGGCCATTCAAGTGGACTCCGGAGGCTGACGCGGCATTCCAAGACCTCAAGAGATACCTCACCAGCCCACCGGTGATGGTAGCGTCGCGCCCTCTTGAGCCCCTGGTGCTTTACCTGGCCGCCACGCCAAACTCTGCCAACGTAGTGTTGGTGGCGGTCCAGGAGGAGCGCCAGGCCAAGGGCCCACCAAGCGACGCCATGCGCCCGGTCAAGACGACACAGCTTCAAGACGGCACTCCTGAGGCCTCGGCGGCACCAGCAGATGGCCAGGCTCCTCAGGACGGCGCTCCTGAGGCCCTGGCTACCCCAACAAACGGACAAGCTCCTGAGGTCCTCCAGCCTCAGGAGGTACAAGACCCCACCGACACTTCTGCCCTCGTCGAGCACCCAGTGTACTTCCTCAGCATGGTACTACGCGAAGCGCGGGCACGCTACCCCATGCCGCAAAAGCTCTTGCTCACGCTCCTTGTCGCCTCCAGCAAGCTGCGCCACTACTTCCAAGGCCACCCCATCAAAGTCGTCTTGGCTTACCCACAGGAGAGAGTGCTCCGGAGCCCCAATGCTGAGGGGAGAGTCGCTGAATGGAACATCGTATTGCAGGCATTCCAGTTGGAGTTCAGCACCACCAGGGTCATCAAGGGTCCGGCCCTCGGTGACTTCATGGCCGAGTGGACCGACATCCCTGACCGTGAAGTGTGCGAGGAAAGCTCCCTCACACCCGGCGACGAGGCACCAGATGGCTGGATCATGTACTTCGATAGTGCATTCTCACGCCAGGGCGAGGGGGCTGGAGTTGTGCTTATTTCACCCACCAAAGATAAGCTCTACTACGCCGTACAACTCTGCTTCGAACACGACAAGAAGGTCTCCCACAACATTACAGAGTTTGAGGGCCTAATCGCGGGCCTCAAGACCGCTGCAGCACTGAGGGCCAGGCGCCTCACCATCAGGGGCGACTCGCAGCTCCTCGTCAACTTCTCCAACAAGGAGCACACACCGAAGGATGAGCACATGGAGGCATACCTTGAGGAGGTACACAAAATTGAGAAACGACTCTTGGGCCTGGAATTGCAGCACGTGCCAAGAGGCACAAACAAGGAGGTGGATGATATCGCCAAGAGGGCGTCCCGGTGTCTGCCTCAGGAGCCTGGCGTCTTCGAGGAGCGGCTCATCAAGCTGTCTGCAGCTCCACCCACCGCAGAACCAGCACTGCCTCGTGAGGACCTCCCTCAGGCTCCTCCGTCAGGCGCCCCGGCTTGTGGCCCGACCTCAGGAGCTCGCCTCCTCCTCGCGCTGGAACCTCAGGAGGGGTGTTGGACCGAGGAGTTCATGGCGTACCTACTTCGGGGCACCCTACCAGAGAAGGAGGAAGACGCGGAGCGAGTGGCACGCCAGGCCACAGCATACTGCATCCAGGATGGTGAGCTCTATCGGAGGTGTCCAAATGACGTCTCTTTACGGTGCATTTCCAGGGAGCAGGGATGTGAGCTGCTGGCCGACATACATGGTGGGGACTGCGGACACCACTCTTCATCGCGCACCCTTGTGGGCAAGGTATTTCGCAGTGGGTTCTACTGGCCCATGGCGCTCAACGATGCCACCGAGCTGGTGAAGTTCTGTGAAGCCTTCCAGTTCCACGCCAAGCAGATTCACCAGCCCGCTCAGGGCCTCCAGACCATCCCACTCACATGGCCATTCGCGGTCTAGGGGCTGGACATCTTGGACCGTTCCCACGGGCGCCCGGGGGCTACCGCTACCTCTATGTCGCCATCGACAAGTTCACCAAGTGGGCGGAAGTGGAATCCATCCGCACCATCCCGGCTGGCTCGGTCGTCAAGTTCATCAAAGGCCTCGTGAGTCGGTTCGGGGTTCCTAACCACATCATCAACGATAATGGCTCACAGTTCACCAACAACCTTTTCAAAACATACTCTGCTAACCTTGGAACACAGATATGCTACGCTTCGGTGGCACACCCCAGGAGCAATGGCCAGGCCGAGCGCGCCAACGCAGAGGTCCTGAGAGGCCTCAAGGCTAGGATCTTCAAGAAGAAGCTCGAGGCCCGTGGTAGGGGCTGGCTCGATGAGCTCCAGTCCGTGCTATGGTCCATCCACGCCACCACCACCACCAAGCCGACGGGCGAGACTCCGTTCTTCCTCGTCTACGGAGCTGAAGCGGTTCTCCCTCACGAGGTCAAGCATCACTCCACGCGGGTCTTGGCGTTTGACGACGCACGCTAGGACGCCACGGGGGGGGGGATGGACCTCGTGCTGGGGGAGGAACGCCGCTGTCAAGCCTCGCTCCGAGCGGCAAGGTACCAGCAGGCGCTGCGGCGGTACCACTGCCGTAGCGTCCGCTCCAGGATGCTTGAGGTGGGTGATCTCGTCCTGAGGCGGGTCCTCTCCAGGGAGGGGTTGCATCACTCATGTGGGAGGGCCCGTTCAGGATCGCCCGTGTCTCCAGGCCTGGCGTCGCGCGCCTGGAGACGCAGGACGGGGTCCCCATCCAGAACGCCTGGAATATCCAGCACCTCCGAAAGTTCTACCCATGAAGCAAGGCCCCTTGCCTGTGAAGGTCTCCGCTCGTGACACTCTCACGTAATAATGAGTGGGGCTGTACATGCCCTGGAGTCTCCTGAGTGTTGCCTGCGGGCCTCACGGGGGCTCCCTCCCACGTCCTAGTGGCAGCACTTAGCTCCGCGCTGGTGAGAAGACTAGATTAGGTGCCGGACACAGCTATTCTTTTACTTGCTTTTTGTATTTGGTTTGCAGCTTCTTAATGGAATTTGGGGTTCTCGCATTTCTCGATTGCCAAGTTGGATTTTCCCTTTTTGTTGCTTCGCACGCCTTTTAGTCTTGGCTCAGGGAGAGCGGCAGTTGCCCATCGCTCCTCCTCGCGCGTCTCGCGCGCTGGGGCTAGGCAGGTGTGTGCGTGCGTTGGGTTCGCCCGCGCCACAGACACACTTCGCCAAAGCCCTATCACCCCAGAGCTTCGGCTTCCTTGATATTCGCGAGACGCCCTCGAATGAGCTCATGGGTATGCGCACCCTCTTAAATCCGTGCCCCCTGGGTAGCGCGACGCGGTGCACTAAGCCACAACTAGCCCATGCCTGAGGGCTCACGCAAGGAAGAACAAGGCACCCCATCAAGCTTTCTAACAACTCTGCAGCTCTACGATGTCTCCTGAGGCCGATGGCTCCTGAGTCATTAGGAAGGGGGCTTCACCAGGTGCCGAAGGGCGCGCCCTCGCGAGGTGGGAAACTACCGCGAGCGTATCAAGCTAAGTTATCCTACCGCACCTACTTGGAATACAAATATCACGGCATAACATCAGAACAATAAGCATAGCATAGTGGCATAAGTACCATGGTTCATTACACGCCCTAGCAGGGCCCTCTACTTTTTTCAAATGCAGGAGAAGGAAAGGTTAAACAAAAGTGGCCCGCATGACTGCAGCAGCTCCCGAGGCCTGACTACGGCGGCCTCTGGGCTCAGTCTGAGCCTTCCTCCCGCTTCACTGAAGTGCGACGACGATACGACCCACCACCTTCCCTGATACGAGCTCGGCGGCGTGGCAGTTGGTCATAGCCGCAGCTGCTTGTGCTCTCGCGGGAGGAAGAGCCGCCGCTGCTGGAGGAAGTGCGACCGTCGCCAAGGGCAAGCTCACCCTCGGTGTCATCGTGGTTGTCGTCAAGGCCAAGCTCATCGTCGCCACTGCCGTCTTTGGGGCAGCACCCTGCACGACGGCCGTCTTCCCCAAACACCCTCACATAGAGAGTTGCGAGGCCATCATACTTGAAGTGGAGGGCGCACCTCCTGCTCAGGCCGCGTGCACGGGCAAACCCCTGCCAGCCGCGGGCCAAGGACACGTTACCGGCGGCGGTAACTTCGACCTCAACCCATGAAGCCTTGCCGCACCAGCCGTCAGCCTGAAGCCAGGAGCCGTCAAGCCCCGCGACCGGCAGCTCACCCACAAACAAGCGTGGGAGCGGGAGCCAGGTGCCGGCCGGCCTCCCCGACCACACGACGAACTCCGGGAGCACCTCCGCCGAGTGGAAGCGCGGCCGAGGAGGCCGGGCAACCATGGCATGCCTCCCCTCATCGCAAGGGCTGCCTCGCCCTTGGCGGCTCCCGCCTCGAGAAGAAGCATCGCCGCGGCCGCCCAAAGTGACGCCAGCCCCCGAAGAAGTGCGCCCGTGCCCCCTGAGGAGCCGCCGCAGGGGTCGCAGCGTACTTGCGGCGGCGGTGAGCCGGGCCCCTCCTTGGGAGCCTTCCCCTTCTCGGAGGTGAAGAACTTCCTCATCGGCGCCATGAGAACTACAGCAAGACGATGGGACAGGAAAGAAGAAAAAGGAGCGGGCTGCAAGACGGTGGAGATGAGCGAGGGGGGCTCTACCCCTCCCCTCATTTATAGCCAAAGGGAGGCCAACCGCCGGCCTCCATGATCCATGCAATGATGGTTTTTCTCTGCATGCAGCAGAGTCTCGTCAAGTCAAACGGTTGCCGAGGCAGCGTGGGGAAGCGAAGACGCCCACATCCCATCAATCGCCACGTGTCGACCGAGGCCGCAGGCGGTTAGGGCCTGGGGCGCTCCGCACTTGCCCTTTGGCTTCGCTCCGAAGCCAAGTTCGGGCGCACCTTGGGCCCGGGGGCTATTGTCGGCATCCTGGGAACGGGGGTACCCAAACTTGCCTGCCTGCAGCCCATGACGTGGCTCCATCGATGGCCTGGTACGACCCAACTTCAGCATCAACAACTCAAGACCCTCGTGAGGGGCCAAGCCTCGCGAGGAGGACGACACCAAGGCCTCCACAAGGGGCGGCCTCTTCAGGCTGGCTCCCGAGGAGCGGAGATTTCTAAGCAAGCCTCGCCTCGCTAGGTCCAGATGACGTGAGCCATGACGACCAAGGCCAGGCGGGCGCCAACGGGCACAGTGTACCAGTTTCCTCTTTGGTGCTAAGGAGGCAAGCGCAGGCACGGAGTCCCGAGGAATCAACCAAAGGTTTCCATTCCCGTGCAACAAGACCAAGACCGCCAGGACGGCTGGACGGAGGTCATCGCTGAGCCCACCACGGCGTCACGACCAGAGGCCTTTGCAGGCGAAGACTAATTTTGTCAGGATAGCATGTACTAGTTGTCTCCCTTCAAATTTGGTCGTTGTGGGATCCCTTCCCGCCTTCATTTGGGAAGAGGACCAAGGCCACTATAAATAGGACTTAGCCACCACCATAGAGGGGGACGGATCATTTAGATCATCCTCTTATCGACCAGCTCACTCGAGCCAAAGAACACCTCTCCTCCGGAGGTTGTTTGCCACTGTACTAGTTCATCACTAGCCCCTCGAGGCCAATCCACCACAAAGCAGGAGTAGGGTCTTACACCGCAAGGTGGCACGAACCTGGGTAAACTGTTGTGTCTCTTTTCCATTCAGTTCGTCGAGCGAGGCTGTGAGATTAGCGAGTAGGCGGACTGGGGAGGACGAGTTCTTCGCACTCACCCGAGAGTTCGAACCTCTCAAGGGTCTGCGGAACCCGAAATGCAACACAACCGCCTGCTCCTGGTGCACGAGGTGGCTAAGTCCCAAGCGGTACAACCGCTCGGACAACCGGTAGTACCGGTATGCAAAGCACAACCGGGACAACCGGGCCACCACCGCCCAAGTACCGCCCCATCACAGAAGCTAGTCCGATAGTTGGGCGATACCCGGCCGGTACAACCGCCCGTAGCACCACACCAGGGTTTCACAAGTGGGATGGCGGTACCACCGCCCTGGGGCGGCAGTACAACCGCTTGGAAGGAACCTGGGAGGTGCAACCCTAGGGTATGACCCCTAGGGCGGTGGTTGGGCTGGTACAACAGGCACGCGGTACAACCGCCCAGCTGGGCAGTACAACCGCTGAGGGGAAACTTCTGTACTAGAAAGAACTAAAAGGGAGCCTCTCTCTACGCGGAACGGAAGGTAATGGTGGGTGACAAGAAGAGTGTACGTGCAATGATTCACCCCACACCTTCCGATGTGGATTCCCTCTTGATAGTACGGGTTTCCTACGACCAAGGAAATAAACACGCAGAAAACTCCGTCTTCGATCTTTTCCTTCCAGAGAGAATGCCTAATCGATGCGAACTTGAGCATATAGAACCTAAAGAACTTAACAAATGATTAGACCACAAGGAGAATTGTCATCATCATCCAAAACAAAAAGAAGGGAAATGTCCTAACAGTATGGAAGGCACCCGTGGATACTGTTAGGCATGGAAAGTGAAAGTATGGTGGAAAAAGGAATAAACTTTATTTTCTGTTTGGGAACCGCCTATTATATATCTAGCATGGAAAGTATTGGGACCTACTCGATCATTTTCGTTGACAGAAAAAGCATGCCACCCAAAATGTTTTTATCTCTATCTTTTTTGCTTTGAGCTCTGGCACCTCTACAAATCCCTACTTCCCTCTGCGAAGGGCCTATCTTTTACTTTATGCAATTTTTATTTTTATTTTAGTCTCAAAAGAATATGTGATGAAGACGTTAGGCAATATTCCACATCAAAAATTCTGTTTTTATCATTTACCAACTCGAGGACGAGCAGGAATTAAGGTTGGGGATGCTGATACGTCTCCAACGTATCTATAATTTTTTATTGTTCCATGCCGTTATATTATCATTCTTGGATGTTTTACAATCATTTTATAGCAACTTTATATCATTTTTTGGGACTAACCTATTGACATAGTGCCCAGTGCCAGTTGTTGTTTTTTGCTTGTTTTTTACTTCACAGAAAATCAATACCAAACGGAGTCCAAACGCAGCGAAATTTTTTGGAGATTTTTTCTGGGCCAGAAGACACCTATTGGGCCAAATTAGTACTAGAGGGGGGCTCCAAGGGGAGCACAAGCCACCAAGGCGCGCCCAGGTGGGTTGTGCCCACCTCGGTGGCCTCCCGCGCTGCCTCTTTGTTCTATAAATACCCCAATATTCCACAAACCCTAGGGGAGTCGACGAAAATCAATTCCAGCCGCCGCAAGTTCCAGAAACCACAGGTCCAATCAGACACCATCACAGAGGGGTTCATCATCCTCATTGGTGCCTCTCCGATGATGCGTGAGTAGTTCATTGTAGACCTACGGGTCCGTAGTTAGTAGCTAGATGGCTTCCTCTCTCTCTCTCTCTCTCTCTCTCTCTCTCTATCTTGATTCTCAATACAATGGTCTCTTGGAGATCTATTCGATGTAACTCTTTTTGCGGTGTGTTTGTTGGGATCCGATGGCTTTGAGTTTATGATCAAATCTATGTTTTTATCCATGAAAGTTATTTGAGTCTTTTGATCTCTTATATGCATGATTACTTATACTCGTATTTTTCTTCGAATCTTTGGTTTAGTTAGGCCAACTAGATCGATTTTTATTGCCATGGGAAGAGGTGCTTTGTGATGGGTTCGATCTTACGGTGCTTGATCCCAGTGACAGAAGGGGAACCGACATGTATGTATCGTTGCTATTAAGGATAACAAGATGGCACTACAAGAAATATGTCAACTAGTGACCTTCTGTTAGTGACCCTGGAAGAATTGGTCATAGATCTATGACCATTTCAGACCAATTGGTCAAAAGCTGTTCTGGGGGCTCCAAACCCTAAACTATAACGACCATTTTGGTCAGAAAGGTCGTAATTTCCTTACACGAAATGGTCATAAAGCAGATAGCACTGGTCCGCTGCCTTATTTCTAGCTGATCACGACCAATATAGATGGTCATAACCTTGTAGATTGTGGTGGGTTGCTATGACTAGGCACCACCTCATCAGTTTTGCCTATGTGTCATGTCCATGTGGCAATTTTTGCCCCAGGTTGTGAAGCAACCTATATTTCTGTCATTCCCAAAATTCCCAAAAAAATCTCATAAATTCTTTGGGTCATATCTTCATCAAATATGTAAAAAACCTTCCTTGCCTAGTTCAAAAATAATTCAACAATATTCATTTTCCTATTCTGTTCAGAACAACACTTTGTGAAGGAAGTACCACTTTGGCATGTCCAAATAGTATCCATTTTCTACGGTGCTTTCCTATGCCCAAATAACCATCCTCCACCAAATGCCAGCTCAATCCATTCATTATTTTGAGCCCAGCTTCAACATTCGTATTTATGTCCAGTGTGGTACTTTGCAAAGCAAGTACCACCTAGGCTCCTCCTTTTGAGCTAAAAATTTGTGAAGATGGTCTTCTTAGTAACTGATCATCCTCAGCTAAAACTCACGCCTATTAGCCATGTACATTTCCCGTACCGCTAATCAAGCACTTGGCTGCTAATTCATGTTTGAGCATCGATCGGTCTCCTCGTGAGAATCTTATGTTGTAATTTTCTTCCTAGCACCTACCTGGGGAGTGCCCAATCCACTAGACATGCCTAGGCCGCCCAAAACACATGGCAACACCACGGTCACGCGGTGACCACGCGGCGGGCATGCGAGTTTACGCGCTCTAGATTGGGGCCCTCGGCCACCGCCCAAACCTCGATGTATCGCCACCAAACCATGGATTTATGATTAAATAGGTACTTATGTAACTAGAAATTATTTTTGGAAAAAATAAATAGCAAACTATGAGGCAGCTGCAGTTCGAATTTGACCCGCTTCCAGCTGAATCGGCGGAAATTTGTCTTTCTCACGAGAGGTGGATCAAAACTTTTTACACCCAACCATTTTGTCAATTGTGCACTAAATATGTCCTAGTATTTTAGAAAATTTATTTGGTCCAATTTTGCAACAATTATTTGGGAGGTCCTTCACAAAAAAACCTCCTTTTGGGCACTCGAAAAATGGAAAATGGTTTTTTCGTCTAAATAAAATGAAAACTTCCTTTGGCAACATTGTTTGCCATTCCAATATGCACCCGTGTGCACAATATGAGATCATTTGAACAAACTATGCCATGAATGTGGCCATAAGATAGATCATTTGGCTTGAAAGCCATTGATCTCCACATGTGATAGCTCGTTTCTGAGAACACTTTTTAAAAATAATTGCCATATTACAAGTTTGTTATTTTTCCTGGGAACTTGGCCACATATAATGGCACAATGCGAAGGTTTCCGAATTTTTTGATTTTTTTTGAATTTTTTTATGCCCGTTTCAAAATGCGGTCAAAACGGCGGGAATGACCGTTCTTAGCTAGTGGTTGAATCTTGGAATTTTTTTGGTGTTTCTCTGATTATATAGATATTTATGTACCTAGAAATGATTTTTGGAAAAAATAAATAGCAAACTACAAGGCAGCTGCAGTTCAAATTTGACCCGCTTCCAGCTGAATCGGCGGGAATTTGTCTTTTTCACCAGAGATGGATCAAATCTTTTGACACCCAACCATTTTGTCAATTGTGCATTAAATATGGCCTAGTATTTTATAAAATTGATTTGGTACAATTTTGCAACAAATATATGGTAGGTCCTTCACAAAAAAAACTCATTTCACGCACTCGGAAAATGGAAAATGAATTTTCCGTGCAAAGAAGATGAAAACTCCCTTAGGAAACATTGTTTGCCATTCCAATATGCACCCGTGTGCACAATATGAGATCATTTGAACAAACTATGCCATGAATGTGGCCATAAGATAGATCATTTGGCTTGAAAGCCATTGATCTCCACATGTGATAGCTCGTTTCTGAGAACACTTTTTTAAAATAATTGCCATATTACAAGTTTGTTATTTTTCCTGGGAACTTGGCCACATATAATGGCACAATGCGAAGGTTTCCGAATTTTTTGATTTTTTTTGAATTTTTTATGCCCGTTTCAGAATGCGGTCAAAACGGCGGGAATGACCGTTCTTAGCTAGTGGTTGAATCTTGGAATTTTTTTGGTGTTTCTCTGATTAAATAGATATTTATGTACCTAGAAATGATTTTTGGAAAAAATAAATAGCAAACTACAAGGCAGCTGCAGTTCAAATTTGACCCGCTTCCAACTGAATCGGTGGGAATTTGTCTTTTTCACCAGAGATGGATCAAATCTTTTGACACCCAACCATTTTGTCAATTGTGCATTAAATATGGCCTAGTATTTTATAAAATTGATTTGGTACAATTTTGCAACAAATATATGGTAGGTCCTTCACAAAAAAAACTCATTTCACGCACTCGGAAAATGGAAAATGAATTTTCCGTGCAAAGAAGATGAAAACTCCCTTAGGAAACATTGTTTGGAATTCCAAGATGCACCCTTGTGCACAATATGAGATCATTTGAACAAACTGTGCCATGAATGTGGCCATAAGATTGATCATTTGGCTTGAGAGCCAAGAATCTTCACGCATGATAGCTCATTTCTGAGAACACTTTTTTTAAAATAATTGCCGTATTACAAGTTTATTATTTTTCCTGAAAACTTGGTCACATATGATGACACAATGCGAAGGTTTTACAATTTTTTGATTCTTTTTGAATTTTTTATGCCCGTTTCAAAATGCGGTCAAAACGGCGGGCTTGACCGTTCCTAGCTAATGGTTGAATCTTGGAATTTTTTTTGATGTTTCTCTGATTAAATAGATACTTATGTTCCTAGAAATGATTTTTGTAAAAAATAAATAGCAAACTATGAGGCAGATACAGTTCAAATTTGACCCGCTTCCAACTGAATCGGCGAGAATTTGTCTTTTTCACCCGAGATGGATCAAAGCTTTTGACACCCAACCATTTTTTCAATTGTGCATTAAATATGGCCTAGTATTTTAGAAAATTGATTTGGTCTAATTTTGCAACAAATATATGGTAGGTCCTTCACAAAAAAAACTCATTTCAGGCACTCGGAAAATGGAAAATGAATTTTCCGTGCAAAGAAAATGAAAACTCCCTGAGGCAACATTGTTTAGAATTCCAAGATGCACCCTTGTGCACAATATGAGATCATTTGAACAAACTATGCCATGAATGTGGCCATAAGATTGATCATTTGGCTTGAAAGCCATGAATCTTCACGCATGATAGCTCATTTCTGAGAACACTTTTTTCAAATAATTGCCGTATTACAAGTTTATTATTTTTCCTGGAAACTTGGTCACATATGATGACACAATGCGAAGGTTTTACAATTTTTTGAATTTTTTTGAATTTTTTATGCCCGTTTCAAAATGCGGTCAAAAAGACGGGCTTGACCGTTCCTAGCTAATGGTTGAATCTTGGAATTTTTTTGATGTTTCTCTAATTAAATAGATACTTATGTACCTAGAAATGATTTTTGGAAAAAATAAATAGCAAACTATGAGGCAGCTACAGTTCAAATTTGACCCGCTTCCAACTGAATCGACGAGAATTTGTCTTTTTCACCGGAGATGGATCAAAGCTTTTGACACCCAACCATTTTGTCAATTGTGCATTAAATATGGCCTAGTATTTTAGAAAATTGATTTGGTACAATTTTGCAACAAATATATGGTAGGTCCTTCACAAAAAAAACTCATTTCAGGCACTCGGAAAATGGAAAATGAATTTTCCGTGCAAAGAAGATGAAAACTCCCTTAGGCAACATTGTTTGGAATTCCAAGATGCACCCTTGTGCACAATATGAGATCATTTGAACAAACTATGCCATGAATGTGGCCATAAGATTGATCATTTAGCTTGAGAGCCAAGAATCTTCACGCATGATAGCTCATTTCTGAGAACACTTTTTTAAAATAATTGCCGTATTACAAGTTTATTATTTTTCCTGAAAACTTGGTCACATATGATGACACAATGTGAAGGTTTTACAATTTTTTGATTTTTTTTGAATTTTTTATGCCCGTTTCAAAATGCGGTCAAAATGGCGGGCTTGACCATTCCTAGCTAATGGTTGAATCTTGGAAATTTTTTGATGTTTCTCTGATTAAATAGATACTTATGTACCTAGAAATGATTTTTGGAAAAAACAAATAGCAAACTATGAGGCAGCTACAGTTCAAATTTGACCCGCTTCCAACTGAATCGGCGAGAATTTGTCCTTTTCACCAGAGATGGATCAAAGCTTTTGACACCCAACCATTTTTTCAATTGTGCATTAAATATGGCCTAGTATTTTAGAAAATTGATTTGGTCTAATTTTGCAACAAATATATGGTAGGTCCTTCACAAAAAAAACTCATTTCACGCACTCGGAAAATGGAATATGAATTTTCCGTGCAAAGAAAATGACAACTCCCTTAGGCAACATTGTTTGGAATTCCAAGATGCACCCTTGTGCACAATATGAGATCATCTGAACAAACTATGCCATGAATGTGGCCATAAGATGGATCATTTGGCTTGAAAGCCATGAATCTTCACGAATGATAGCTTATTTCTGAGAACACTTTTTAAAAATAATTTCCGTATTACAAGTTTATTATTTTTCCTGGAAACTTGGTCACATATGATGACACAATGCGAAGGTTTTACAATTTTTTGATTTTTTTTTGAATTTGTTATGCCCGTTTCAAAATGAGGTCAAAATGGCGGGCTTGACCGTTCCTAGCTAATGGTTGAATCTTGGAATTTTTTTGATGTTTCTCTGATTAAATAGATACTTATGTACCTAGAAATGATTTTTGGAAAAAATAAATAGCAAACTATGAGGCAGCTACAGTTCAAATTTGACCCGCTTCCATCTAAATCGGCGGGAATTTGTCTTTTTCACCAGAGATGGATCAAAGCTTTTGACACCCAACCATTTTGTCAATTGTGCATTAAATATGGCCTAGTATTTTAGAAAATTGATTTGGTACAATTTTGCAACAAATATATGGTAGGTCCTTCACAAAAAAAATTCATTTCGGGCATTCGAAAAATGGAAAATGTTTTTTGCCAAAAAACTCATATCTCATGACACCTTTTTAAAGATATTTATCTTTTTTCATGTTTGTTAATTTTTTTGAAAACTTGTTCACATTTTGGTGACACAATGAGGAGGTTTCCATTTTCTTTTTGAATTTCTCAAGTCATAAAATAGCTGACATGATTTTAACACATTATTTTTAGGCAATTATGACCTATTTGAATGGTCATAACATCATACTGCATTCTGATTGGTCCATAGACGTCTCACGCGGATCGTGAATCATACGCAGTCGGATGCTCGCGGATCCAACGGCCGTCCTCAACCCTTCCACACCAACCCCAAAACCCTAGATAGCCATTTTCCATCCACCCCCCGCCTCCTTTCTTTCCCACTTCCATCTCCTCGCTGTCTCGCCCGATGGAGAGAGAGAGAGCGAGAGCTCGCCTCCTCCCTTCCAGATCGCCGCCGCCACCTCCCTCTGGCGGAGCTCGCCGCCGTCCCCCACGCATACTTCCCCCTCCAAGACAGCAAAGCCGCGCCCTCTCCCCTCGGATCCATGGCGCTGCTCAGCGCCGGCGCGGCCACGGTGGTGTGGGCATGCCTCGCCATGCCGCTGCCCCCTACAGTCGCCGCCCCCTCCACCCCAGCTTCACCGGCGACCTCCCTCCCTTCATTCCTCGAGGGCGCCCGAAACCATAGCCCCTCGCGGACGGGGCGACAAAGATGGCCAAGGATCCCTCCTCCGCCCGTGTTCCGGCAAAGACGGCGCCGGATCCGCAGCCAACTGCGGCGGCTGCTGCACTAGCAACAGGAGACGGCTCATGGAGGGTCCTAGCCGGCCGCATTCTCCACCCCTTCTCTTGTACATGCGGGATCTCGCTGCTGCTGCCACCGCCGCCGCGGTGGCCCTTGACGACGGCGAGGTAGGAGGCGTGCTGGATGCCCAAGTAAGCCCTCCTCCATTACCTGTTCTGACTCTCCTCCATAGCCTGCTGCATCTCCTTCATCTCATGTGCCACTGCTTGCTTTGCTTTGCTTTCTTCCTAGGGCAGATGCAGATCCCATCTCTTCTTGTTCTATGCCGGGCAGACCGCGACCACGGCAAGAGGAAGGAGGCACGACGGGCTGGACGACAAGGTGGAGAACCCGGACACGGAGGGGCGCCAGATCTTGCCTCGGGGTCTCCTGATCTAGCCATACTGTCGCCGGATCTCCCCCCTCTCCCTCTCTCTGTGTTTTTCTGTCAGTAGCTAGTAGCATAAGTTGGAGCTGGCTGAACCAGGAACTATCTGCATTTATTCAACTAGATCAAGTACAAGTACATTAGTCCGTAATCTGCTATTAATACAATGTCCAAGTCATAAATTTCCTGAAGTAGTGCATGTATATATTTATGTGCTAGTTAATTAGAAAATGGATGTGATTAGAAAATGTGTTCATCAGGTCTTGTGTAATCATAAAATTTGTGATTCATATTCTCCAGCTAAATGCCTTACCTGTGTATTATACACTTTATTCTTCTTGCTGGAGTACTAGAAGAGTAGTGCTATCTTGCTGCTGGTGACACTCCATCGACTACTCACTGTTAATTTATTCCGAGTGGCCATAATTCCCTTCCTAGCAGCACCACAGAGTACCACCTGCTCTCTTGTCTCACCCATCACAAGAATTTACTAGAAGTATGTGTCTTGGGTACTATCTAGGTCCCTTCTACTACTACACCTAGTTACTTGTGTGTATCCTATTACTTACTAGTTAGTACACATGTGTAGTAGTACTGTACTATAATCTTCTTCCTCAACTACTACAATAGTACTTGTAGTAGTGGTGTGTTACTGCCAGTGACAGTTTATCGAGTTTATTAACTCCAAATGAAGTGAACTGGGCATAATTCTCTAGATGCAGTACATAGTGCTATATGTTTCCTTGCCTCACCAACAAAATGTACTAATATGTCTCTTGTGACACGCTAGGTCGATTCTACGCCTTCGAGAAACCTGTAGTACTTGTATCTCTGCATGTTTGAGCACCCGAGCAGTACTTCAAAATGGAGTAGCTTAATTCACTGAATTTGGTTGTAGTACTAGTTGATTCACTGAGAAGATTCAGTAATGAGTTGATTCACTGAGAAGACTCAGTTTTTTGTGTTGGCTTCTTTCCATTGTGTAGCTCGCTGTGTGACAAGTCTGTTCATTCCTCTAGATGTCGTGTCACTTGGCATAAGTAATTAAGTAGGAATAGTTTCAGGTGAATCGTAGCTTTGCTATGGCTTCATTTCATCTGATACAGGCATGAAATTGAACTGCACTTGATGTAGCGCCATTATGGTCCCTGAAATTAGCTTCTGTTATTGAATTTTTTATTTCCTCGCCTGAGAACAACGGTATCATCATATTCTACCAGGCCCTTTGTTTGTTTCTGTGAGCTTGCCTCTGTGGCTAGCACATATCATATGTGATCCATGCTGTCTCTTTTCCGCCCACTGAAGCTTGGAGCAAAGTGGCATATTACTTTTGTGATAACTGAGAGAACCGCGAGGCTTTCTTTTCTACTTTGGCATATAATATTAGAATTAATACTATTTTTTAATTTGTTATTAGGCTATTAGTGCGAAACTTCCAAGTTATAACTATCCTTGCATTTCTTACTCCAATTGTGAAAGGACTATATATAGTCTGTGTGCTTCTGTGAATATATTTGAGTACATTTTTATCATGCTGCTGTAATATGTAATGTAGTGTAGTTTTCAAAGCATGTCTGCTATTGTAATTCAGTATTTATATGCAGCAACAGATTATCCAGTACTGTTGCCTACATGCTTCTGGCCGCTGATACTTTTCATTTTGCTCAGTTCTTCTTGCTTCGGATTGCTTCCTCCCTGACACCCCGATCCAGATGACGGCAGCAGCGATGGCATCCACACTCAAGCGTGCCTACCTCTCCATCTATAACTGGTCCGTCTTCTTTGGACGATTAGTTGCTTCCTCCCCACTTTGAAATCTCGATCTCCTTTCTTGTTGATGGGCTTGTTGAATGATTCGTATATGTGTGGATGTAGGGTGCAGGTGCTCTACTACGTGCTGCTGGATAGTTTACCTGGACGTGTACGTCGCCAGTTGAGAGGCGTCTCCATCTTGCGCAGACCGCCGTCTGTGTCTATCATTGATCAGTTATCTGTAACTTGCCGACGTGTTTTCTAGGTCGCTAGTTTTGTACTTTGCCTATAACTGCATGAGTCATTCTCGCTGAAATGACATGATTTAGCTTTTAGTTCTTCTGGCCAAACATGTGTTTTAGCCTTTTGCCTTTGCTTATCAACAGTTGTTTTGCTTGTTTTTGAGCTACTGCCACTTTGAGCTGATGTAGGCCTGTAGTTATTTATTGCAACTGAGCTTCTATATTGCATTGTTGGACCAATTGATTGCCACCTCTTAGATGTGCATTGCTGTTCTTATCTCTGTACTTTCTAGTTGTGCTAATTTTAGGACATGTTCGGTGAATTTAGATGTTGGGAAGTGGATCCTGAATGCACTTTGTGTTTGCTATATTCAGATTTGTACACACAGTTTTTACTGTAAAAAAAATCTGTAGTTACGTACGATTTGAATCACTACACCTGAATCTGTAGATTTGCACATACAAATCTTCAGAGATTGGGGCATATCAAATCTTGATATATCCACTACATCTTCTTGCTGAATCGAGTGCTCTCTTTTATAGGTCTATGAATTTCCTGAACTGGTGCATGTATATATTTGGGTGCTAGTCAATTAGAGAATGTCTGTGATACCATGTTTGTACTACGTGCTAGTGTTGCTGTACTGATGCAAATACTACTTCTGTACTTATGGAGAAATCTGTGATCTGCCAGTTCGCGGCGTCCATCGCTTCTGTCCAAGCGCTCTTCATCTTGTGTGTCATCTGCAAGGCAATCAAGTTAATTAGATGTTGCTCTTTTCATGATCTGCTTCATACATACATGCATATGTATTGCTTCCTACCTTCCTGCCTGCTACATCTCTGCTAGCATAAATCAAAGAGAAGAAAGAAATCTACCTATTTTTATCTGTAGCCTTTAATGAATTCTATGAATCTGTAGCCTTTAATGAATTCTATGAATCTGTAGCCTTTAATGAATTCAATGTATGACTGTGATGAGAATTATGGTACTACTTGCTGTTTGCATCCTATACTTTGCTTGTGAATGATGCTATGTTGTTCTGCAGACTATCATATATTTTTGTGTTGTTTTTGCTGAATAGATTGAATATCTTTGTTACACACTGTAGCTTGTAGCTTTGCAAACTAACCTTCTCTAGTTCTCTTACTTTTCTGCAGATCGCCCATGGCGTGGACGGCGACGACGACAGGAGGACGCCAGTTCTAGTCGGGAACATGGCCTTGTCCTGCTCGAGGAGGAGGGACGCACCTAGGCACCGGCCCTGTCCCGCAACAAGGGGTCTGCTCCTCTGCTTCCAAGGCAATCAAGCTGCCCTGCCTGAGCTCGACAATTCAAGCCCGACCACGACCACGCACCGCTCCCAGCAGGTACCACCTCCCTCTCCCTCTGCTCACTAACATGCTGCTAATCTCCCTGCATGGGCTGCTGCTATCGTAATTTTTATAATGGTTGATGTTTGTTAGCTAGTTGTAAACGGCTTGCTTTCTGCTAATGGCCCATTAGGTACAGTAGCTATGCACCTGTGGTGGTCATGGCCTTGCTGCTTCATCAATTTTTTTTAGGTCATTAGCTAGCTATGCTATGCATGTGTTCGTTAATTTGCAAGAAATAATTTCTGTCCTTGTTTTCATTTCCTTGCTCTAGTCAAATTTATCATTTTTTAATACTATCACTAGCACATCAGAGTACTAATACTTGTTAGATTTTGAGTATGCCACTGCTGCTAAAACAACAACAGCAACCATCAATTACCATAGCATGCCTCTGTTTTGGTAACTAGTTGCTGCACTCAATTAAATTAGCCTACCGACTAATCTAGTACATTATTAATTGTTGCTCCTCCACTTTTTCGGTATCTCTTGTTTTGCAATGGTACAACTATAAATGTCATTTTCTTGAATGGTCTGTTCATAATATATTTGCCCCAGTTTTTCTAATTCTTCTCTCATTCATGTAACAGGGTGACAGGAAGCCATGTTGCCATTTTGTTTGTTCCCAGCCCCGACTGGTCGTCCGACGAGTCCGCCATGTTGTCATTTTCTTGTAAAGTAGTACTGTATCACACTTGTAGAGCTCGTTACACTTGTAGGGCTTGTAAAGTACTGTATTACACATGGTCATATGTATTGGCATGGATAGAGCTTGTTACTGTTGTTGCCAATGTATTATGTGATCTGGTTGCTCTTATTTGAAGTATTATGTGTGCTATTTGTCTGCCAATTTAAATACTGGTTGAAATATGAAGAATATGAGCCTGATAGATGGGACCCACTTACTAGAACATGACAAATGGGACGCAGTTACCAGAACGTGACAACTGGGACCCATCTGACTAGTGGACCCATTTAATAAAAAAGGAAAATGAAATTGTTTAGACAAAAAGGCCACGGCCAACAATAAAAAAGGCTGCAACGTTGGGCTTGGCCCATGAAGTCGACCAAAAAATTGACAGAAAAAATCAAATAGGTTGAATTGTTGGGCCAGGCCCATGTAGAACAGCGAACTGGACCAGGCTGATTTTAACCAACGACCTTTTCAATTGGTCGCAATTTTGCCACGTCAGATTGCCACGTCGGATCCGACGTGGCCTGGGCAGAGAGCCAGTGACCAAAACAAAAGGTCATGGGTTCAACGACCTTCTGTTTTGGTCGTAAACGTCTACGACCTTTTCACAGAGAAGGTCGCTAATTTCAGTTTACGACTGCCAGCTTTTGACCTTCTGTTTTTGGTCACAAAAAGGTCGCAAATGAAAAACTATGACCTTTCAACGGCCAATAGTGAGGGTCACAAGTTGACATATTTCTTGTAGTGTGGGGTCTATTTCTACATAAATAGATCTTCTCTACATCATGTCATCATTCTTATTGCATTACTCTGTTTCTCCATGAACTTAATACACTAGATGCATGCTAGATAGCGGTCGATATGTGGAGTAATAGTAGTAGATGGAGGAAGGAGTCGGTCTACTAATCTTGGACATGATGCCTATATAATGATCATTGCCTAGATATTGTCTTGATTATTCGAAGTTCTATCAATTTCCCAACTGTAATTTGTTTACCCACCATATGCTATTTTTCTCGAGAGAAACCACAAGTGAAATCTACGGCCCCCGGGTCTCTTCTTTATTATATTTGCCTTCACGATCTATTTTTATTTGCTTTTCTTTTCAGATCTATTAATCCAAAAATACCTTGCTGCAATTTATTATTATTTATTTTATCTCGCGTTCCCGCGAGATCTATTTATCCAATCTACTACAATTTTACCTATCTTTTTACCCGTGAGGGATTGACAACCCCTCTCTTACGTCGGGTTGCAAGTTTTTGTTCTTTGTGTGCAGGAGCTATTTACGTGGTGTTGCGTGGTCCTCCTACTGGTTCGATAACCTTGGTTTCATCACTGAGGGAAATACCTACCGTAGTTGTGCTGCATCATCCCTTCCTCTTTGGGGAAATACCGACGTAGTTCAAGCCGCATGAGAGATCAACCCCAACAACTTCATCGACATTTAGCGCAAAGAGTTCCAAACACCAGAAAAGAGTACGACTCCTTGGCTGATGTTGCAACCAGTGTGATCCACCGATTCTACAAAGACATGAAGAAGAAGATCGACAGGGACGAAGACCATAAACTGTGGGGGATCAGCCCACTGCGAGAAAAGCTCATCAAGTATGCAGCGATAGATGCGTACGCCACCTACCAGTCATGGAAGAAAATCGACAACATCAAAACAGGTCTGGAAATTTCAAAAGAGCAGGCACATGACCCCTACTACCACTGCCACTATGCGGGATGAAGAGACATCAAAGTTTGTGTTCGTGTTGCTTGCACTTGTTCTTGTCCTTTACCTTGTTTCAAATTCGTAGTTTGCTTTTGTTAGGTTAAACCTGTTTGCTTATGTCGTGTTTGTCAGGGTGGAACAAGTTTGCTTATGTCAAGTACATAGTTTGCTTATGTTGTTGAAAAAGTTTGCTAGCTTCCTCATTTGTTTATCCATCATTTGAAGTTGATGTAGCTTTTGAATGAAACTTTGTGGCTGCTCTTCCCCACTAGTCATGGAGCAACTAATCACACATGGATGTTTCATGTGTAGTTTGGATTCACCATTGTACGAAAAACATAATGTTGAAAACATTCAGTACAATTTGGCCTGCTTAACACGCTTGTAAAAACAAATCCCTCAGGATATCCCACGTCAGAGTTGAAACAAAAAAATTAGAACTTCATGTACTATTGCCCCAACACAACTTTTAACAGTAAACATAGGCTTGTACTGGCACCATATCTTTCACAAAACACCAGCGGACTAAGAATAACAGCAAATAGTACCCTTGTACGCTCAGTACAACTTAGTCCTGAATGGTAGTACTATAACACTAAATAGTTTTCTAGTTTCAGAAGAACACAAAAAAGGTACCATCACACTAAAACACTAAGTTCCAGCCGAGGACAACATTCAGTACTAACAAGATCATGCTTCTACTCGTTAGAAAATTAGTAAGTACTGCAACAGAAAAGCGAAGAACCATCAGTACGCATTTCTTAGTCTCTAACATACTAGGAGTGACAGTACTGGTACACTTGAACACACAGTACATCTTTACTACAATAAAAAGGAACAAGAAGCATCAGTTCACATTCCTTATTCATTGACAGACTAAGAATAACAGTACAAGTACAATTGAAATCTCAGTACTACTTAGTTGATACTGCAAGTACTATGATGATACCAAATACTGCCAGAAGACCCTTGTGAATAACCACAGCCGAGAAAACTAAGGCCAAAACTCAATCAAAAAAGATATTAGTTTGACCAAGGAGAAAATTCACAAGAACCACAACAAAAATCATCAGTCCACGTTGCTTGAGCAGGGAGGTACTAGTTTCAAAATAAAAAAATTGACCGCCCAAGGACTAGCCGGTCCTACGCAGGAGGATAGAATTGGACTCGAGCCCACGATGGAACCATTAGCGAATCCATAGTAATTGACACTGCGTGGGGGTAGCCAACCAGGGCCCACAGGTCATGGAACAGAGAGCAAGCGTCGTGTATAAGCGCTCAGGTAAGTATACAGAGGAGTTCGACAGACATGCCACAACAACGCTTATAAACCGGTTGGGAGCCCTCTCGGCTAGCGAGGTTAGACTAAACTCATAGCGCTCGCGAGCCAGCAGTGCACAGTAGCGCGCACGGGCCATTTGGGCCGAAAAGGGGCCCAATACGCCTGCTACTCGGAATCCTCCATCGTCTCCAAACTGTCCTCACCCCACCCCATAAGGCCCGTTGAATAAACGAGAGCGCGGGGCAAAAAAATATAAACTACTACAGAAAAGTTCAAAAACCGAATATAGAAAAGTTCAAATACATGTTCGCAGGCAATAACTTTTATTTTTAAAAAATAGCTATGCACCATGGATAAAAGGATAAAAAATACGCTACAAAAACAATGATACTTTAAAAAGTTGAGAACTTAACATGCTATATGTTAAATTTAGCTAATTTAAACGAGTTGATTAATTTTTTACTTTGTAGTTCAACTACTAAAATGAAAGAAGTTCAAACAAATATTGGTTGTCAATTCTGCTAAATTTCTTATATTTAAATAAAATCTGGCTAGAGATCACGTAACAATTTCGTCGTAAATAATCTCAATCCCAAAAAAAACTTCAGTTCTAACACATTATATGACATCAGTTCTACAAAACCTGGAAGGGTCAGTCCACTCATGCAACATCCACAATACTACTGTGACACCAATTTTAAAAGCCTTACATTGTATGAAATTACAATTTAGTACTCACAACACTATACCATAAGTACGCGAAAGAGGGTACATAAACTATAAAGGTCCAACTTAGGTTGGGACAGATGAAAATAATATAAGTGTCACTTTTGAGCAACAAATCATAATGCACTTGAAAAAAGTGTTTCAGTTCAACTAGTGTATAAGACTTGAGTGCAAATAAAACTTAACCAAAACAAATCCCCGAGAAAACAAACACGAGTGAAACAGCTGTTCAACCACATTCTCATCACAGAAATAAGTTTGTAAAACGTTGTGGCACACTAAAAACATCACAAAGTATACTGGTTATTACATAGATGACAAAACATCCAAACCCTACATACAAAGCCTACAATCTTTTCAAGACATAAATCACACAAGTATCCATTCAATACGACAATGATAATCATTTCTTCTATGCACGAGGAGCCAAAGCCTGAACCTCCTCGGGAAGCTCCATCACCAAAACTTGGTTATTCCGGTTGAACACCACTGTATACAGATCCTTAGCATTCCAATAAACAATACGCGACTGCAAAACAATAAAACAAATAAATCAAAATCATGACACAGAAAAAGGAAAAGACAATCAGCCAAACAGAGAAAGTGAAAGCTGAACTAGAACCCACAACATTATTTCGAATGTTCTCGACGATATTTTCACCATCATAGGTTCCCACATACTTTAGAGTATAATGGCCACATTCATTCGGCCCTTGAAATGGAACCTTGACAAACGTTGGTCTCTTTGCTAAAACCCCCCATATGAGAGGCTTGCTCGCATTATACTGAGCATCACCATACACAACCTTCATTACTTGGACCAATCTAGAGATCTATAAAAAAAGAAACCACACATTTCAGGTCTCAGAAAAGCAGAAACAAAAGGTGAAAAAATTAATCTAGTAGAGATAATAAATATCACTCACAATATTCTCGCGGTCTTTGTGACAGGTGTTCCTTGAAGGACGATGGTTCTTCCCATACTGTAAAGGGTCAAGGATGTCAACGGTACTTCGGTACCGATTCATGACATATAAGTAAAAGTGCGACACTTTCAAATCCTTTGATAAAACCATAGGTTTGAATAGAGGCATCATAACGTGAAAACAAATGACCAAAAGAGATATTAAATATTCAATATAAAAACCCGCATCACAGCAAACAAATAAAATGAAAATCAGCTAGTAGATCTCACAAGGTCGGAAGTGAGCAAGTCTTCCCCATCTTGAACATAGCTCTTGAATTCTATTGTTGCACTCTCCACATTAAACTCTTTCTCTACATCACCGTAAAACGAACAGTCAAGCACAACCTGCGAAAAGGCAAAAAGAAATAGACAGGGAAAAAGGATCAACAAGGAAAATATCTTAAAAACTCGTAAAATAATAGGTAGTCTCACTGGTACAACGAGGTGCTATACAAACGATTTTTAACCCCTTTCCGCGACGGTGTTGCGAACCGTCGCCAAGTGAGTGACTGTGATAGGGGGGTCCTTCCCACACGACCCGGAAATCGTCGGGGATAGGCCCTCCTGGCACACATGCTCGGCAAAATGAGGTCGTGTGTGATGGGCGAGCGATCAAATACGGTTATACGTACAGTTGTGCTAAAAAAATACAATTATACATGCCAATCGTTTCCAGTCGTAAGTACATCCCACACAGTCAGCCCCGGCTAAACGTTTCCGTTCGTATGTGCATTCCACACAGTCAATTCAAGGAATACGTTTCCGTTATTATGTACATCCCACACAGTTAATCCAGGAAGTACGTTTCCATTCGTATATACATCCAACACAGTCACTCCAAGGAAAACATTTCCGTTCAAAGGTGCATCACACACAATTTTCCCCATTAAATAGTTTGTGATAGCGTTGCCATTGCACATGATATTAACAATTTTATCATTTGTGTTATTGAATGCATCACACACGGTGCGTAGAAGAAACTGTGTGGCAAAGGCTATCCATCACACACTTTTTATGTGGTAAACGTTTGCGCAAGGTGGCCTAACGCAAACAATTTTCAAGAGGATGTCGTGTGTGATTGTTCATTGACCCAAGATGGTTTATTCCTAGAAACTGTGTGCGTTGCCTGAGGTCATCGCCTACGGTGTTTTCTCAATAACCGTTTGCAATAGAAAAACCCAATTAGCAGGCTAATTGCCCTATTATTAATAATCCATTTATTAATCTAATTGACATTTCATATTAAGCAAACAATATATTTCATTTTCATATTAAGGAAGCAGGATCTCATAATTGAAATACATTAGAGTACAACATCATATAGCTTCAGCACTCAGCTACCCCATTACACAACTGCACCAACACCAAGTTTCACATGCAACATCTAGAACCTTTCGAAATTAGCATCATACATGGTACATAGACAGATAGATCTCATCTGGAAAACTGCTGAAGCGGAAGGCGAATATTGAGCCTTCATTGATATCGAAGGTCTTTGCAACTTTAGGCCAGTGCATATCCATCCTTCATCCTCTTCAGGAACACTTCAATATTGAACCGTGGGTGTTGTATGAATACCTTCCTCGCCTCCTGGCCATACAGGTGGTTTGAGAGGTAATCATCAGTGAACTGCTTTGGAAAGGCCTGAAAACAAGGATATGCATAAATATCTTCTCTAGATTGAAATGGCGCAAATGAATTAAAAAGACAAGGTATAGCAGTTAGTACCATCCCGTAGTGAACTGATGTCTTCTTCATTGTGGAGACAAAGACGTTGTTGTTTTTGTCGCTAATTTCTTTATCGTAACAATCTTTCTGAGTTTCTTGACTTGACTGATATTCATGGACAACTCATTTCCACATATGCAAAAAGGGTCAAACAGTGGGTCAAAACCTTTGATAGCAGGACCTACATGTGCAAGACCAAATTGTTAAAAACCTAATATTTAAAAACAAGAAGTGGAAAGGTGTGTTATTAACTGCAACATGCCTAATATTTAAAAACAAGCAAACATAGTCATTCAAACTTGTATTGCGCAGGTCTAAGTACACTAGTTATTGGCCCTGTTTGGATCCATGGGCTAGAGTTAGTTTGAGCTAGTTTTGGCTCAAATAGCCCTAAAGTATCCAAACATGAGGGCTAGTTTGAGCTAGTTGCGTCTAACCCACCCAAAACAACTATCCCACCCAAGAGGTGTTGATTGGGGCTAGTTCTCCTAGTGCATTTATTGTCAATCTAACACTATCATCCAAACACCTCTTTGGCTAGAGTTAGTTCAGAGTTAGTCATTGTTGAGTATCATTGTTATTTAGTAAACGTAGGATAGGGTAGGATTTATTCTACCTTGACTTGTAGTCCAAGATGACCATGTACTCCTATATACATGCTCATGAGGCTCAAGCAATACAATAAACTATTCCCCCAATTTCTCTCTCTCTCCCCCTTTTAACTGTCATGAGCTAGAAACTAACTCTAACCTCTAGCTAAGTTAGAGTATCCAAACAATGCCATTGTTAAATTAAATGGAAAGGTGTGGTAAATACTCCCTCCAGTCCTTTTTACTCTGCATATAAGAATTGGCTGAAGTCAAAATTCATAAAGTTTGACCTTATTTATATGAAAAAATATCAACATCTACCATGCTAAAGTTATACAATATGAAAATTTAAGTTATGACACATGTACTGATATTGATTTCATATTGTGAATGTTTGTTTTTTTCTATAAAGTTTGATCAAACTTTACGAGGCTTGACTTTAGACAAATCTTATATGCGAACTAAAAAGATTCGGAGGGAGTTCAACATGCTTAACAACAACCAAATATAGTCATTCATAGAGCTATTGTTAAAATTGGCATTGATGAAATTGAACTGCACAGTCATACTAGCACATATAGAACATCACACTGTTAATAGCTGAAATAAACCAGGCATACTACGAACAACCAAAGATGGCAATTGAAATTGGACATATGCTAACTACAAAGAACTGAACAACCATAAAACATAGAAATAAACAAGGCGTAATGCAAACAACCAAATATAGCAATAAATACCGGACAGGTTCTCACTACAAAAGGGGTTCGAGAAAACAAATCATGGGTTTCCTCACTTGTGACAGATTGGCTCCTCCTCGTGGTCACCATCGATGAGGTCTGGCTTGCCAGCTAAAGATCCCAAGCCAGCGTCACAGAACGTGTCCTTCAGAAATGAGAAAAGGGGCTCCATGGCAATGAAGGATGGCAAATTGTTCATAACGAGCTACAGGAGATCAGCGGCAGGGCCATCGATGAGATCGACGGCAGTCGAACCCGAAGGGTTGGGGGTGGGCAACTTAACCTGTGACATAACCCACGTCAAGCCATCGGTGTCGATGACGTCGATGTCGTAGCCGGCGTCCATGAGATGCCAGAATACTCTAGCCCGCTGATTGAAAGGCTCAATCTAGGTCCAGTCATCGTCGTCAGCTTCCTTGGCGACCACCTCATCGACGTCGGGCGAAGAGGCCGCGGTAAAACTCTTTTGGGCCATTCGCTCCTCAAGCTCCCCAGGAAGCGTAGTCGGGCTTAGGATGCGACGCTCTGGAGTGGGGAAGGGGGTGGGGATGGGGATCTCTAGGAAAGGGGGCATTTCGCAGGCGTCATCTAAGAAACTCAGGGCGGCGAGGGTATGTATATCGGTGTGTAAACTGCACGGGTAGACCGACAGAGGTCAATGATGGAGGCGGCGCGGCGGCGGCGGTGACCTAGCTAGGTTTGGAGCGAGGGAGGGGTGGTGTGTATGTGTGCGAGCGGGTGATTCAGGGTGAGCGAAGGATTTGGGGTGTGTGTGTGGAGGGGGTCCAAGGTGGTGTTTGCGGAAATGTCGCGAGTAATCACTAGGCGGGAGTAAAATGGCGGGGCTACCAAAAATTTGGATCAAGGGATCGAAGCAAAGCTGGGCAGGAGTAACGAACATCACACACGGTTAAGACATAATAGTCGTGTGCTATCAAAAAGAAAACCACTCCAGCCGAGCAAATATTTTTGAGATTGCGATGGATGCAGGAGGGAGTAAAATGCTGGGGCTCCAGTTCAAAAAAAAATCCGGGGATACTGAAAATTTGGATCAACTGATTGAAGCGGAGCGGGAGTAACGGACATTGCACACGGTCCACACATACGATTCGTGTGCTATCAAACAGAGAAACCCTCTATACGGGTATATATTTTCGAGATTACGAGGTAGAAGATATTTTCGAGAGCGGGTGGCAAGCCTCGTGGAGCCAATCTACTGTGCTGATGTGAGTGACTACAAGGGCATGGGCGTGGCACACGGGTAGTCTGACCGAACCGTGTTGCTACTTCTTGAGCTTGCGTTAGTTTTTCCCTTGAAGATGAAAGGGTGATGCAGCAAAGTAGAGATAAGTATTTCCCTCAATTTGAGAACCAAGGTATCAATGCAGTAGGAGACAACACACAAATCACCGAATACTTGCACAAACAATCAAACAGCTTGCACCCAACGCGATAAAGGGGTTGTCAATCCCTTCACGGTTACTTGCAAAAGTGAGATCTTATAGAGATAGATAAACGATAAAGTTAATATTTTTGGTATTTTTGGTTTATAGATCGGAAAGTAAAAGATTGCAAAAATAGTAGATCGGAAACTTATATGATGGAAAAGAGAAACATATATGACGGAAAATAGACCCGGGGGCCATAGGTTTCACTAGAGGCTTCTCTCAAGATAGTAAATAATACAGTGGGTGAACAAATTACTACCAAGCAATTGATAGAAAAGCGCAAAGTTATGATGATATCTAAGGCAATGATGATGAATATAGGCATCACGTCCGTGTCAAGTAGACCGAAATGATTATGCATATACTACTATTACTCCACACATCGACCGCTATCCAGCATGCATCTAGAGTATTAAGTTCTTAAAGAACGGAGTAACACATTAAGTAAGATGTCATGATGTAGTGGAATTAACTCAAGAAATATGATGAAAACCCCATCATTTTATCCTCGATGGGAACAATAAAATACGTGCCTTGCTGCCCCTACTGTCACTGGGAAAGGACACCACAACATTTTACCCCAAAGCTAAGCAATTCTCCCATTGCAAGAAAAACCATTCTAGTTGGCCAAACCAAACCGATAGTTCGAAGAGGATTACAAAGATATCAAATCATGCACAAAAGAATTCAGAGAAGATTCAAATAATATTCATAGATAAGCTGATCATAAATCCACAATTTATCGGATCTCGGCAAACACACCGCAAAAAAGTATTACATCGAATAGATCTCCAAGAACATCGAGGAGAATATGGTATTGAGAATCGAAGAGAGAGAAGAAGCCATCTAGCTACTAGCTATGGACCCGTAGGTCTGTGGTAAACTACTCACGCTTCGTCGGAAGGGCAATAGAGTTGATGTAGAAGCCTCCGTGATCGAATCCTCCTCCGGTAGGGTGCCGAAAAAGGTCCCTAGATGGGATCTTACGGGTACAGAAGGTTGTGGCGGTGGAAAAGTGTTTTCGTGGATGCCTCTGGTGGTTTGGGGATATTTGGGAATATATAGGCGAAAGAATTAGGTCAGGAGGTGCACAGGGGTCCCACAAGGGTGGGGGGCGCGCCCTACCCCCTTGGGCACGCCCTCCGTCCTTGTGGACGCCTCGTGGCTCCTCCGACTTCATCTCCAAGTCTCCTGGTTGTCTTCTGGTCCAAGAAAAATCATTGGGAAGGTTTTATTCCGTTTGTACTCCGTTTGGTATTCCTTTTCTGCGAAACTCAAAAACAAGGAAAAAACAGGAACTGGCACAGGGCTCTAGGTTAATAGGTCAGTCCCAAAAATAATATAAAATAGCATATTAATGCATATAAAACATCCAAAACAGATAATATAATAGCATGGAACAATAAAAAATTATATATATGTTGGAGACGTATCAAGCATCCCCAAGCTTAATTCCTGCTCGTCCTCGAGTAGGTAAATGATAAAAAACAGATTTTTTGATGTGGAATGTTCCCAAACATATTTATCCATGTAATTTTCTTTATTGTGGCACGGACGTTCTGATCCGTAAGATTCAAGACAAAAGTTTAATATTGACATAAAAACAATAATACTTCAAGCATACTAACAAGGCAATTATGTCTTCTCAAAATAACATGGCCAAAAAAAGCTTATTCCTACAAAATCATATAGTTTGGCTATGCTCCATCTTCATCACACAAAACATTCAAATCATGCAGAACCCCGATGACAAACCAAGCAATTGTTTCATACTTTTGATGTTCTCAAACTTTTTGAACTTTCACGCAATACATGAGCGTGAGCCATGGACATAGCACTATAGGTGGAATAGAATATGGTGGTTGTGGAGAAGGCAAAACAAGGGAGATAGTCTCAGATCAACTAGGCGTATCAACGGGTTATGGAGATGCCCATCAATAGATATCAATGTGAGTGAGTAGGGATTGCCATGCAATGGATGCACTGGAGCTATAAGTTTATGAAAGCTCAAAAAGAAAACTAAGTGGGCGTGCATCCAACTTGCTTGCACTTGAAGACCTAGGGCAATTTGAGGAAGCCCATCGTTGGAATATACAGGCCAAGTTCAATATTGAAAAATTCCCACTAGTATATGAAAGTGAAAACATAGGAAACTCTCTATCATGAAGATCATGGTGCTACTTCGAAGCACAAGTGTGGTAAAAGGATGGTGACATTGCCCCTTCTCTCCTTTTCTCTCATTTTTTGGGCCTTCTCTTTTTTTATTTTGGCCTTTTCTCTCTTTTTTTCGTCACATGTGTCGGATCTCGGGTTCCGGCAAAACCCTTGAGGTTCGAACACTGGGGTGCGCACGAAGATCTCTCCCCCCCTCTAGCTCGCTCACATCAAGATCTCACGGCCTAGCTCGACAAACCCAAAGAACAGAGGGACACAAGATTTATACTGGTTTGGGCCACCGTTGTGGTGTAATACCCTACTCCAGTGTGGTGTGGTGGATTGCCTCTTGGGCTGAGGATGAACAGTACAAGGGAAGAACAACCTCCTGAGGAGAGGTGTTCTTGTGCTCGGTGAGCTTGTGTGGGTGAGGATGGTCTAATCCGAGATGAGCCTCCCCCTATGGTGATGGCTAGTCCTATTTATAGAGGCCCTGGTCCTCTTCCCAAATATTGAGCGGGAAGGGATTCCACAACGGCCAGTTTGAAGGGGAACAACTAGTACACGCTATCCTGACAAAAGGTGGTCTTCGCCTGCCAAAGGCTCTGGTAGTGACGCCGTCTTGGGCTCCACGGTGACCTCTGTCTTGCCGTCCTTCTGGTCTTGGTCTCGTTGCACCGATATGGAAACCTTTGCCTGATGCCTCGGGACTCCTCGCCTGCGCTTGCCCCTTTAGCACCAAAGAGGAAACAAGGACACCGTGCGTCCTGGCGCCCGCCTGGCCTTGGTCGTCATGGCTTACGTCATAGGAACCTTGCGAGGTTCCCCTTGCCTTGATCTCTCCGCCCCTCACGAGCCAGCCTGGTGAGGCTGCCCCCGAGGAGGTCTTGTGTCGTCCGCCTCGCGAGGGTCTTGAGTGTTTGCTGGTGAAGATGGGTCGTACAGGGCCGCTGGTGGAGCCACGTCGTGGGCCGCAGGCAGGCAAGTCTGGGGACCCCCGTTCCCAGAACGCCGACAGTAGCCCCCGGACCCAAGGCGCGCTTGGACTTGGCTTCGAGGCGAAGCCAAAGGGCAAATGCGGAGCGCCACGGGCCCCAACAGCCTGCGGCCTTGGTCGACGCGTGGCGATTGATTGGACGTGGGCGTCTCCGCTTCCCCATGGTGCCTCGACAACTGCCCGACTTGACGAGTCCCTGCTGCATGCAGAGAAATATCATCATTATCTGTGATTGTGGGGATCGCCGGTTGGCCTTCTTCTGCTATAAATGAGGAGGGGGGCGGAGCCCCCGTCGCCCATCTCTTCCCGTTCCGCTCGCTTCCTCTCCCTTGCTCCATTGCCAGTAGCGACACCCATGGCACCTGCGAAGAGGTTCTCAGCCGCGGAGAAGGGAAAGGCTCGCCAAGAGGGGCCCGGCTCTCCGCCGCCCAAGCGTGGGTGCGGCCATCCCCGCAAGCACACCGCGACCCCCGTCGTGGCCCCCCGTGGCCGCGGCGGCGCCCTTTAGCGTGGTAGGAGTCGCCCAAGTCGTGGCAGCCCCGTTGATGAAGGGAGGCGCGCCGTGGTCGCCGGCCTCCCCGGCCGTGCTTCCACCCGGCAGAGGTACTGCCGGAGTTCATCGTGTGGTCGAAGAACCCGGCCGGTTCCTGGCTTCAGCTCCTGCGCTTCTTCGTCGATGAGCTGCCGGCCACAGGTCCAGGCGGGCTCTGGCTACAGGCGGACGGCTGCTGCAGCAAAGCTTCTTGGGTCACGGTTGAGATCTCCGTCGCGGGCAACGCAGCCCTGGCCCGCGGCTGGCAGACGTTTGCCCGCGCGCGCGGCCTGGGCAGGCGATGCACCCTCCACTTTAAATACAACAGCAACGCGACCCTCTACGTGAGGGTGTTCGGAGAAGACGGTCGGCGTGCCGGGTGCTGGCCCGAGGACAACGACGGCGACGAGGTGCTCGGCCTTGGCGACGGTCGTGACGAGGGTGAGGATGGCCTTGCCCTCGGCACTGGCCGCTGCTCGTCTAGCTAGGGCGGTTCTTCCTCCAGCGACAGCTACAACATCGGCGGCTATGACCAGCCACCATGCCGCCACGCCCACTGCGAAGGTGGCAACGGGTCATCTCGTTGCCGTGTTCCAGTGAAGCGTGAGGAAGGGTCTGGCTGAGCTCAGGAGAGCGCCATGTGCCCATCCTCGCGAACTGTCGCGGGAGCATGTGCCACTTTTGTTTCATTTTTCCTTCCTTCCTTCCTACATTAAGAGAGAGACAAGTATGGGGCCCCGCTGGGGTGTTCAACAACTATGATTTCCAAGTGGCTATGCTATGTTTTATCTTTCCTATGTTACGTTGCCACATCAACGCTTTATGTAGGTGTGCAGGAATAACTTAGCTCGACGTGCTCGAAGTGGTAGTTTCCGCCTCATGAAGCGTGCATTAGTACCTGACGAGGCCTCCATGGCTCGGGAGGCGTCTAGGCACTGCAAAAATTCATTAGGAAATTCTTACTCTTCGTGCTCTTCCGAGCCCTGGTCGCAGGCGCAGCCGGCCATGACCCAGCGCCTCGCATCGCGTACCTGAGGGGTATGGATTAAGGCAAGTACGCCAATTTGCGAGCTCGAGCGAGGGTGCCTTGCGAAGAACAGGAAAAACGCTCATGAGGGCCCTGTCCAGCCCCCTCGCGAGGCATGCGAGGGAGAGAACGGGTCAAAACGAGGAACCAAGAGCAGAAAAAAGGGGGGGGGGCAAAAAGGGCAGGGGAACCAAGCCAGCGAGGAACACCAGAAAGCAAATTATCATTTAAGAGGGGCAAGCCAACCGCGGAAAGCAAATTAAAAGCCGCGTCCGGCACCTAGTCTAGTCTTCTTGTCTTCTCACCAGCGCGGAGCTAAGTGCTGCCACTAGGACGTGGGAGGGAGCCCCCGAGGCCCGAGGGCGGCACTCCTGAGACTCCGGGGCATGTACAACCCCACTCATTATTACGTGAGTGTCACGAGTGGAGACCTTCACAGGCACTAGGCCTTCTTCACAGGCATTGGGCCTTTCTTCAAGGGTAGAACCTCCGGAGGTGCTGGATGTTCCAGGCGTTCTGGATGGGGATCCCGTCTTGCGTCTCCAGGCGCGCGGCGCCAGGCCTGGAGACGTGGATGACCCGAAACGGGCCCTCCCACATGGGTGAGAGCTTGTGCAGCCCTTCCCTGGAGAGCACTCGCCTCAGGACGAGGTCACCCACCTCGAGCGTCCTGGAGCGGATGCTGCGGCAGTGGTACCGCCGCAGCGCCTGCTGGTACCTTGCGGCTCGGAGCGAGGCTTCACGGCAGCGTTCCTCCCCCAGCACGAGGTCCATCCCCCGCATGGCGTCTTGCTGTGTTTCGTCGAACGCCAGGACCCGCGCGGAGCGCTGCCTGACCTCGTGTGGGAGAACCGCTTGCTCCGTAGACGAGGAAGAACGGAGTCTCGCCTGTTGGCTTGGTGGCGGTGGTGCGGATGGACCACAGCACGGACTGGAGCTCGTCGTGCCAGCCCCTGCCGCAGGCCTCGAGCTTCTTCTTGAAGGTCCTGGTCTTGAGGCCCCTCAGGACTTCCGCGTTGGCGCGTTCGGCCTGGCCGTTGCTCCTGGGGTGTGCCACAGAGGCATAGAAGATCTGCGTTCCAAGGTTAGCACAATATGTTTTGAAGAGATTGCTAGTGAACTGTGAGCCGTTGTCGGTGATGATGCGGTTAGGGACCCCAAATCGGCTTACGAGGCCCTTGATGAACTTGACTGCTGACCCGGCTGGGATGGTGCGGACGGCTTCCACTTCCGCCCACTTGGTGAATTTGTCGATGGTGACGTAGAGGTAGCGGTAACCTCCAGGCGCTCGAGGGAATTGGCCCAGGATATCCAGCCCCCAGACCGCGAATGGCCATGAGAGCGGGATGGTCTGGAGACCCTAAGCTGGCTGGTGGATCTGCTTGGCATGGAATTGGCAGGCCTCGCAGGATTTCACCAGCTCAGCCGCGTCGTTGAGCGCCGTGGGCCAGTAGAACCCGCTGCGGAAGGCCTTGCCGACTAGGGTGTGCGACGATGAGTGGTGCCCGCAGTCTCAGCCGTGTATGTCAGTCAGCAGCTCATTCCCCTGTTCCCAGGAGATGCATTGTAGAGAAACATCATTTGGCCGCTTTCTGTATAGCTCACTGGCCTGGATGCAGTACGCCGTAGCCTGCCTGGCCACACGCTCTGTGTCTTCTTCCTTCTCCAGCAACGTGCCTTGCGTCAGGTATGCCTTGAACTCCTCAATCTAGCACCCCACCTGAGGCTCGAGCGCTAGGAGCAGAAGGGCTCCTGAGGTTGGGCCGCAGGCGGGGGCCCCGAGGCTGGTTGCTGGGGGGAGTTCCTCCTGAGTTGGCGCCGGTTCCGCCGGTAGGGGTGCTGCTGAAGGCTTGAAGAGCCGCTCCTCGAAGACGCCAGGCTCTTGGGGTAGTCGCTTTGATGCTCTCTTGGCGATGTCGCCGGCCTCCTTGTTGGTGCCACGAGGCACATGCTGTAGCTCTAGGCCCAGGAATTGCTTCTCCATTTTGCGTACCTCCGCAAGGTATGCCTCCATGTGCTCATCCCTCGGCTCATACACCTTGTTGGAGAAGTTGACGAGGATCTGCGAGTCTCCTTTGATGGTGAGGCGTTTCACCCCCAGGGCCACTGCAGCCCTGAGGCCGGCGAAGAGGCCTTCGTACTCTGCGATGTTGTTGGAGACCTTCTCGCCCTGCTGGAAGCAGAGCGCATGGAGTAGTAAAGCTTGTCATGAGTGGGCGAGATGAGCACGACACCAGCCCCCACGCCCTGACATGCGAACGCGCTATCGAAGTACATGACCCAGCCATCCGGCGCTTCACTCCCTGGCAAGAGGGATCGGTCCTCGCCAGCTTCGAGTTCCGGGGTGTTTGTCCATTCAGCCACGAAGTCGGCGAGTGCAGCCCCCTTGATGACCCTGGTTGTGCTGAACTCCAAGTCAAACGCTTGCAACTCGATGTTCCATTCGGCCACCCTTCCCGCAGCATTGGGGCTCCTGAGTACTCTCTCCAACGGGTAGGCTGAGACGACCTTGATGGGGTGACCCTGGAAGTAGTGGCGCAGCTTACGCGAAGCTACCAGGAGCGCGAGCAAGAGCTTCTGATGCATGGGGTATCGTGCTCTCACATCCCATAGCACTGTGCTGACGAAGTACACCGGGTGCTCGACGAGGGTGGGAGAGCTGGCGGAGTCTTCAGTTCTCGGGGGCTGAGGTGTTTCCTGTGGATCCCCAGCTTCAGGGGCCTGATGACTTGCCGGGGCAGCCGCTGTCTCAGGAGCATTGCCTTGGTGTTGCACCTCCTCGTCCGGCTTGGCGGCTCCATTCGGCGGGCCCTTGGCCTGGCGCTCCTCTCTGAGGGCCACCAGCGCGGCGCTGGCAGAGTGGGGTGTGGCAGACAGGTAGAGTACCAATGGCTCGAGAGAACGAGGTGCCACCATCACTGGCGGGCTGGTCAAGTATCTCCTGAGGTCTTCAAACGCTTGGTCAGCCTCCGGGGTCCACTCAAATGGGCCCTTCTTCTTCATCAGCTTGAAGAATGGTAGGGCACGCTCTCCCAACTTGGAGATGAAGCGCCCCAGCGAGGTCACGCAGCCTGCAAGCTTCTGCATCTCCTTGAGGGTATGTGGTGGGCTCATGTCTTCGATTGCCTTGACCTTCTCCGGGTTAGCCTTGATCCCCCTGTGGGACACGAGGAAGCCCAGTAGCTTGCCGGAAGGGACACGAAACACGCATTTCTCCGGATTGAGCCGCAAGTGCACCTGGCGCAGGCTCGCGAAGGTTCCTCCAGGTCCTGAATCAAAGTTCTCGCCTCCCGAGACTTCACCACAATGTCGTCGACGTAAGCCTCAGCGTTCCTCCCGAGCTACTGCCCCAAAGCGATGTGCATAAGCCGCTGGAAGGTTGCCCCTACGTTGCACAATCCGAACGACATGCACGTGTAGCAGTATACCCTGCACAGGGTCAAGAAAGCCGTTTTCTCCACATCTTCCACCGCCATCTTGATCTGGTGGTAGCCTGAGAACGCATCCAGGAAGTATAGCAGGTCACACTCGGCGGTGGAGTCGACTATCTGGTCGATGCGCGGCAGAGGGAATGGGTCTTGAGGGCAGGCCTTGTTGAGGTTGGTGAAGTCCACACACATGCGCTCCTTCCCACCTTTCTTCGGCACGACAACCGGGTTCGCCAGCCACTCTGGGTACCGGACCTCGCGAATGACGCCCGCTGCCTCTAGCTTGCGGGTTTCCTGAACGATGAAAGACTGCTTCTCCATGGACCGTCGCCTCGCCCTCTGCTTCACAGGGCGCACGTTAGGGCACACCTTCGGATGATGCTCAATAACTTCTCTCGGGACCCCAACTAGTTGCTTGGGCTCCCAGACGAACACTTCCTTGTTCGCCCGTAGGAAGTCCACCAACTCCCTTTCTTGGTCTGGGGCGAGGTCGGCGCCTATAGTAAAGGTGGCGCCTGAGGCACCGTCCTCGTCAACTGGTACTTGCTTCGTCTTGGCCGGGCCTTGAGTGAATTGCTGCTTCTTCTTGGTCTGCGCAGCCCCCTTGGCCCGGGGCACGGCCTTGCTAGCCGGGCAAGCTGCCGCCATGGCCCTGAAAGCGAGTTTGAGGGCAACCAAGGCTTCCTTGGTGTCCCCGACCACAATGAGGATGCCCTTGCTCCCTGGCATCTTCATGAGGTTGTTGGCGGGATGAGTAGCTGCCATAAACTGGGCCAGCGTCGGGTACCCGAGGATGGGTTGTACGGTAAGTCGATGCGGGCGATGTCGATTAGCTCGGTGCGGTAGTTGTCTCGTTCACCGAAGGTGACAGGGAGGCGGACCTGCCCGATCGGGGTGGTGGAACCATCGGTCACTCCTGAGAAGGGCTTGGTCGGTTGCAGCTGATCATAGGGCACTTGAAGGCGATCGAACGTATCGATGGACAGGACATTGGGCCCCGCACCACCATCGATGAGGGTCTTGGTGACTTGGACGTTGCTGATGACGGGCGAGCAGAGCATTGGGAGAGCACCGGCGGCTCCGGTGCACTTGAGCTGGTCCGCCGAGCTGAAAGTGATGGCGTACTTGGACCACCTGAGCGGGCGTGTGGCCTCGAGCTTGGGAAGAGCCGCGTTCACCTCGCGAGCAAACTGCTTGAAGATACGCTGAGACGCTGGGGCCTGAGCTCCGCCCAAGATGCAGGCGATAGCGTGCGGTTCCTGGAAGCCCCCAGCTCCTTCATCCAGATGGTGGTCGTCATTCCTTCTGGGTGGTGGTGGCAGCGGAGGAAGACCAGCATTGCCCTGAGGGCGTTCCTCGCGAGGCTGATCCCTCCAGGCTTCCTCATAGGGCTGATCTTGCCAACGGCCCTCGCGAGGCCGGTCGCGCCACTCCTGGCGGGGGCCACGGTCGTCCCAGCGTCCTCCGCCAAGTCCTCCTCCTCGGCCATAGCCCCGGTCGTTGCGCTCGGGGCGTCGACCGAGGAGTCCATCTCGAATGGCCCTGAGCTCCTGACTGTCGTTGGTGTTGTGGCTGTGTACGTTGTGGAAGGCGCAGAATGGTCGGCGGCTCTTGGATGACTCAGGATGATCCCGACCGCGCTTCGTGTCTGGCTCCACCGCGAGCACGGCCACTCCCTTGCGCTTCACGTCCTTGGCCTTGGCTTTCTTCTCCTCCAGGTCAGCAACCGGGAGCTCGAGGAGGGAAAGGCGCCCTTCCTCAGCTCTCGCGCACTTGGTCGCCAGGTTGAACAACTCTAGAGCCGTGCATAGCTCCTCATGGATGGCGAGCTCCTCCTTCATCTTGACGTTGCGGACGCCACCAGAGAACGCCGAAATGATGGCCTCGTCCGTCACCTTGGGGATCTTGACGCGAACGCTGTTGAAGCGCTGGATGTACTTCTGCAAGGTCTCTCCTGGCTGTTGCTTGATGCGGCGCAGGTCACCCGTAGCCGGGGGGCGATCGTGAGTGCCCTGAAAGTTGGCGACGAAGCGGTCACGCATCTCGTTCCAGGAGGAGATCGAACCCGGGGGCAGGTTCAGGAGCCACGAGCGAGCGCCATCCTTGAGAGCCATGGGGAACCAGTTCGCCATGACTTCTTCGTCGCCGTTGGCCACCTCGATGCTCAGCTCATAGAGCTGCAAGAACTCCGCAGGGTCGGGGGTGCCGTCATAGCGAGGAGGCAGGTCCGGCTTGAACTTGCCCGGCCAGACGACGCCACACAACTCAGGGGTGAAGGCGCGGCAAGCGATCCTGACGTAGCGACGCTGGGAGTGGTGGAGCGTTTTCTTGCGGCTGGGGAACTTCTTGGCAGCTTCCTTCTTCTCGCGCGGGCGCCCGAGGCGGTGGGTCTCGCCGGGGGACCGCACGCCTTGGTGCCAGAACGCTGTCTTGGTGTAGAGGTGGTGGAGGCGCTCCACGAGCCACATCGCCCGCAGCTGGCGGAGGGCGAGGCCACGAGAGGGATGATGCAGGGGAGCCCCCTGCGGCGCTGACGAGCTCGGCGATGCGGTCCAGCCAGTCCTCATAGAGGTCGTCGACGGGGCGGTAGCGCAGGAGCTCGCGTGCCATGAGCAGCGCGGCCTACGCGTCCGCGGGAGCGCGACGGGCGTGAGACGACGAACCGGCTGGGATCAGCAACGGAGTGGCGGTACGGCCATCCCGCCGCACGAAGGGGTGCCGCGAGGACGCTTGCTACTCGTTTCCCGCCAGACCAGTGGCGGCGTTGGCGGCGGGTGACGGAGAGCGACGGGGAGGCCCACCGACAGGGGCTGTCTGCGCGACACGGGTGGCGAGAGCGGCCCGGCGCTCAGCACGGGCCCGGCGAGCGTCGGCCATGAACTCGGTGGAGTGGCGCGACGCGGATTGACGAGAGGAAAGCTTTGGCGCACCCCTACCTGGCCCGCCAAATGTCGGATCTCGGGTTCCGGCAAAACTCTTGAGGTTCGAACACTGGGGTGCGCACGAAGATCTCTCCCCCCTCTAGCTCACTCGCATCAAGATCTCACGGCCTAGCTCGACGAATCCAAAGAACAGAGGGACACAAGATTTATACTGGTTCAGGCCATCGTTGTGGTGTAATACCCTACTCCAGTGTGGTGTGGTGGATTGCCTCTTGGGGAAAGGATGAACAGTACAAGGGAAGAACAGCCTCCTGAGGAGAGGTGTTCTTGTGCTCGGTGAGCTTGTGTGGGTGAGGATGGTCTAATCCGAGAAGAGCCTCCCCCCTATGGTGATGGCTAGTCCTATTGATAGAGGCCCTGGTCCTCTTCCCAAATATTGAGCGGGAAGGGATTCCACAACGGCCAGTTTGAAAGGGAATAGCTAGTACAAGCTATCCTGACTAAAGGTGGTCTTCGCCTGCCAAAGGCTCTGGTGGTGACGCCGTCTTGGGCTCCACGGTGACCTCCATCTTCCCGTCCTTCTGGTCTTGGTCTTGTTGCACTGATATGGAAACCTTTGCCTGATGCCTCGGGACTCCTCGCCTGCGCTTGCCCCTTTAGCACCAAAGAGGAAATGAGGACACTGTGCGTCCTGGCGCCCGCCTGGCGCCCACCTGGGCTTGGTCGTCATGGCTTACGTCATAGGAACCTCGTGAGGTTCCCCTTGCCTTGATCTCTCCGCCCCTCGCGAGCCAGCCTGGTGAGGCTGCCCCCGAGGAGGTCTTGTGTCGTCCTCCTCGCGAGGCTTGGCCCCTCGCGAGGGTCTTGAGTGTTTGCTAGTGGAGATGGGCCGTACAGGGCCGCTTGTGGAGCCGCGCCGTGGACCGCAGGTAGGCATGTCTGGGGACTCCCGTTCCCAAAACGCCGATAACATGGGACAATGCTCTAATAATGAAGATCATCACACTTCTGTTTACTTACAACTCAAAAATTACAACTAGATACTAGAACAAAATATGACTCTATATGAATGCCTCCGGCAGTGTACCGGGATGTGCAATGAATCAAGAGCGACATGTATAAAAAATGATGAAACGCGGCTTTGCCACAAATACGATGTCAACTACATGATCATGCAAAGCAATATGACAATGATGATGCGAGTCATAATTAACGGAACGGTGGAAAGTTGCATGACAATATGTCTCGGAATGGCTATGGAAATGCCACAATAGGTAGGTATGGTGGCTGTTTTGAGGAAGGTATATGGTGGGTTTATGGTATCGGCGACGGTTGCGCGACACTAGAGAGGCTAGCAATGGTGGAAGGGTGAGACTGCGTATAATCCATGGACTCAACATTAGTCATAAAGAACTCACAGACTTATTGCAAAAATCTATTAGTCATCGAAACAAAGTACTACAAGCATGCTCCTAGGGGGATAGATTGGTAGGAAAAGACCACCGCTCGTCCCCGACCGCCACTCATAAGGAATACAATCAAAAAATATATCATGCTCCAACTTCGTTACATAACGGTTCACCATACGTGCATGCTATGGGACTCACAAACCTTAACACAAGTATTTCTCAAATTCACAATTACTCACTAGCGTGACTCTAATATCACCATCTTCATATCTCAAAACAATCATAAGCAATCAAACTTCTCATAGTATTCAATGCACTTTATATGAAAGTTTTTATTATATCCCTCTTGGATGCCTATAATATTAGGACTAAATTTATAACCAAAGAAAATTACCATGTTGTTTAGAGACTCTCAAAATAATATAAGTGAAGCATGAGAGTTGAATAATTTCTATAAAATAAAACCACCGCCGTGCACTAAAAAGATATAAGTGAAGCACTAGAGCAAAATTGCCTAGCTCAAAAGATATAAGTGAAGCACATAGAGTATTCTAATAAATCACGATTCATGTGTGTCCCTCTCAAAATGTGTGTACGGCAAGGATGGTTGTGGAAAACTAAAAATTAAAGACCCAAATAATACAAGACGCTCCAAGCAAAACACATATTATGTGGTGAATAAAAATATAGCCTCAAGTAAAGTTACCGATAGACGAAGACGAAAGAGGGTATGCCTTCCGGGGCATCCCCAAGCTTAGGCTCTTAGTTGTCCTTGAATATTACCTTGGGGTGCTGTCGGTGTGGAACGACACCTATGGGATCACAAGAATCCCTACTACGGTTGCCGGGGCGCGGGGTTGCGAGAAGAGCAGGATTAGTAACCAGCACGAGGATCATTTACCCAGGTTCGGGCCGCGAGGATGCGTAAAACCCTAGTCCTGCTTTGGTGGGTGTATTTCAGAGAGTTCTTGAGCTCTCGAACTAGCTGTGGTGAGTGTGTGGTTCGAAAGAGCCGAATCCTTCTCCAGTATGCCATGGGCCTCCTTTTATAGTCGAAAGGGGCTGCCACAGTGGCACATAGGAGGTGGAAAGGCGCACAGTGCCATGAGCTTATCGCTCGTATTACAGGACAATACGCATTTAATGTAGCTTAGGTGTCCCCTTGCTTTATCGGGGACGGGGGCGAGGCCCGTCCCGTCCGTCGACGCTCCTCCTTGCTTCGACATGCGCCCTGGCTAGCGACGCATGCAGCACCACGTAGGCAGGCAGGCAGCTGAGGTGGCGCGGTGGTGGAGCCTCCACGAAGATCTGTATGCCGCCATGCAGGCGTTTGATGAGTTGGCCTGGGAGTTGCATGTTGCCACGTAGGTGCCCGCCTAGCTGGTTGGGCTGGCAGCCGCATGTGAACGGTGGTGGAGACTTGGTTGGTGCGGGCCTGGTAGTGGCCCTGCTGGCGTCCTTGGTGAGGGCCTTGCCGGGTGGCTCGGCAAGGGTCTTGCCGCGGCACGCTGTCGTCCTCGCCGGCGTTCGTCGTCCGCCGCCGCCTCGTGCACCACCACCGCCGTCCTCGCGCACCACCGCCGCCTCCCGCGCGCTGCCCCGCGCCTCCGCCGCCCATCAGACGCCGCCCGCGCCGCTCGGAGCCGCGCTGCTCGCCGCCATCGCTCGCCTCGCCGACGACCGTCGCCCGCGCCCTGGCCGCGCCGTCCCCGCGCCTCCCCGAGGTCCCCGCCCCTCGCCGGTGGAGGGGTGGACGAGATCCACCAAGTCCACGAACCAAACGCCGTCCCGCGACCCGGATCCCTCCGTCCCGCTCCGTCTCATCCCGCGTTGACTTTTCGCGAGGTGAAATTTGCCTGTCCCTGAGAATTTTTCATTATGTACCCATGTTTATCATGCCATAACTTCATGTGTGCTATTCCATTTTGTGCGTGTAATATATCAAAATGTTAATCATGAGATGCTCTTCACTTTGTTACATTGTGTCATGTTAATTTGAGTAAATCTTGATTCCCTAATCATCGTTGCAAGAGTGCTATATGATGTTAACTGCTGTCTGTTTACAGAACTTGCTGATTTGTTATTTTCGTTGCATTTTGTGTGTGCGTCCTATGAGCTTGATGCCTACATGAGTTTTGAACTACATCATGCCATCTTTACAGTGATGCTTGTCTTGTATTTTTGTGATCTATGTGGTTACTAGAACAAGCATGTAAAATAGCCTCCGTGATGTTGCTGATTTCTGTGACTGTCATTTCTGCTAAGTCTGTAGCTGCTACCATGAGTTCTATGCATAATCTGGAGTTTTTAACTAAGGATGTTTTTTATACATGTTATGCTCTATCCATCCATGCCCTTGTTTGCATTTATATCCTGCTGTAGCTTGTTGTAATCTTGCTCTCAAATTGCTAAATAATGTTGCTGTCAGTCTCTTAACATTAAGTCCAGTTTTTGCCATGTGTTTTGCTAGTGATCCATGCATCTTATGAACTTGATCTTGCCATTCTTAGCTTCATATTTATGCAATATTACTGTTGGTTGACTCCACATGACATGAAATGCTCTGTGGTGAGTGATACAAGCTCACCAACATGCCTACTTATCGTTGTTCCTGCCATGTGCTGTTATTTTCACTGTCTGAATCTGTCATATCATTTGCCATGTTTGCATGGATGCTACCATGTTTTCTGTTGATATTTGGAATTAGTTCCGTAAGGGACTTTTGTTCTATGCTTTGATTAGAATCATGCCGTGCTTTAATTTGCCATGATATATTCCTGTAGCATGTTGTTTGCTTGCTCTAAACATTGCAACCTGATGTTATTTCTGCCATGCCCAGTGATTTTCTGCTACGTCTGTGAACTGTTATTATTTGCAATCTTGCCATGTCCTTGTGAGAATGTTCTATTGGTTTCTGGAGATAGCTCAGTGTTCATGTTTTGTAGTTCTTTACCTGTACATCACATCCATGCCTTTTGTGTTCATGCTGGGGTGTTGTAGCATATTGTTTTGATGCTTGCAAGATGCCTAGTTGCTGTTTTGGACAGATTGTTGCTATATCTTGTTTGGAGTGTATGTGTTGCACCGTTGCTCTGTTTTGAGCATGCTCTATATGAAACTTGCTTAGTTTTGCATGTAGTTTCATATTACCTTGTTGCATCCTTGTTTTGAGAGTGTTTGCTTGATGTTTGAATGCATTTTGCATCAATGCCATGTTTAACTTGCTTTGCTCATATCTTTTAGGCCGTAGCTCCGAACTAAATGATCTTTATATGTAACTTGACTAGAATTTCATGTAGATCATCTTGGTGCATTTTAACTTGCTGTTTACCAACTTGAACATAAGGCTTATTCAGATCTGGACCAATTTCTAAATTTGCATATGAGGACTTACCGGAATTGTCATATGTTGTTTCCGGCCTCATTTAAACTTGTTGTGGTGTGTTGCTCTTGTATACATCATCTCTTGCCATGAGTAGATTCATGTAGCTTTGTCATGCATCCGGCTTGGTCGAGCATCATGCCTTGTTCATGTGTGGTGTGTTTACCATGTTGTGTGCTTCTTCTCGATAGTTCCTGTTTCGTTGCGATCGTGAGGATTCGTTCGTCTACGCTTGGTTCGTCTTCGTGGCTTCATCTTCTTGATGGACTCGTTCTTCTTCCTAGCGGGATTTCAGGTAAGATGACCGTAACCTTGGATCTCATTACTATCATTGCTATGCTAGTTGCTTCGTTCTGTCGCTATGCTGCGCTACCTATCACTTGCTCTTCAAGCCTCCCAAATTGCCATGAAACCACCTCTAACCTTTGTCACCCTTCCTAGCAAACCATTGTTTGGCTATGTTATCGCTTTTTGCTTAGCCCCTCTTATAGCGTTGTTAGTTGCAGGTGAAGATGAAGTTTGCTCCATGTTGGATTATGTTTATGTTGGGATATCACAATATCTCTTATTTAATTAATGCATCTATATACTTGGTAAAGGGTGGAAGGTTCGGCCTTATGCCTGGTGTTTTGTTCCACTCTTGCCGCCCTAGTTTCCGTCATACCGGTGTTAGGTTCCTTGATTTTGCGTTCCTTACGCGGTTGGGTGTTATGGGAACCCCTTGACAGTTCGCTTTGAATAAAACTCCTCCAGCAAGGCCCAACCTTGGTTTTACCATTTTCCTACCTAAGCCTTTTTCCCTTGGGAGTCGCGCTCCCGAGGGTCATCTTTATTTTACCCCCCCGGGCCAGTGCTCCTCTGAGTGTTGGTCCAAACTAGAGCCCTTTGCAGCGCCACCTCGGGGAAACTTGAGGCCTGGTTTTAGTTGTACGGATTGCTCATCCGGTGTGCCCTGAGAACAAGATATGTGCAGCTCCTATCGGGATTTGTCGGCACATTCGGGCGGCTTTGCTGGTCTTGTTTTACCATTGTTGAAATGTCTTGTAAACCGGGATTCTGAGACTGATCGGGTCTTCCCGGGAGAAGGAATATCCTTCATTGACTGTGAGAGCTTATAATGGGCTAAGTTGGGACACCCCTGCAGGGTATAAACTTTCAAGAGCCGTTCCCGCGGTTATGTGGCAGATGGGAATTTGTTAATGTCTGGTTGTAGAGAACTTGACACTTGACTTAAATAAAACGCATCAATCGCGTGTGTAACCGTGATGGTCTCTTTTCGGCGGAGTCCGGGAAGTGAACACGGTTTTGGGGTTATGTTTTCCGTAAGTAGGAGTTCAGGATCACTTCTTGATCATTGCTAGTTTCACGACCGTTCCATTGCTTCTCTTCTCGCTCTTATTTGCGTAAGTTAGCCACCATATCTTGCTTAGTCGCTGCTGCAACCTCACCACCTATCCTTTCCTTACCCTTTAAGCTTTGCTAGTCTTGATACCCATGGTTATGGGATTGCTGAGTCCTCGTGGCTCACAGATTACTACTACAACAATTGCAGGTACAGGTTTTGCAATGATCATGACGCGAGAGCGATGTTGCTTGTTTTGGAGTTCTTCTTCTGCTTCTCTTCGATTAGGGGATAGGTTCCAGGTCGGCAGCCTGGGCTAGCAGGGTGGATGTCGTTTGACCTTTTGTTTGTGTTTCATCCGTAGTCGGATGTTGTTCTCATGTATATTGATGTATTCTTGCGGCATTTGTATGCCTTGTATGTATCCCCATCTATTATGTAATGTTGATGTAATGATATCCACCTTGCAAAAGCGTCTTCAAGATGCGCTTCTATCCTTGGTGGGACCTTCGAGTTCCTTTAGGATAGGGTCACATCTTGGGCGTGACACCTGGCCCAACATGATGTTGGAGACTGTGGGCTCAAGGGTGGCTCGCTCTGTTGGTGTGGGGCGAGCTGCCCCGGCAAGGGTCTTGCCGGTGCTGCTGAGGCTGCCCCGGCAAGGGTCTTGCCGGGGGAACCTGCTTCGTCCCTCTGCTCTTTGTGGTCTTGGCCTTGGCGTTGGTCTGGTTATCTTGGGCTTCGGTCTTACCTTGGCTCACCTCCCCTGTTCTGCTTGGTGTGACCGCGGGCGCGGCTCCGACTGCCCGTGCACAGGTAAAGGGGTACAAAAAGTGCGCCCCTCATTTTGTACACCGACAGGTGCCTTGGGCATCCCCAAGCTTAGGCTCTTGCCACTCCTTATTCCATAGTCCATCAAATCCTTACCCAAAACTTGAAAATTTCACAACACAAAACTCAAGAGAAAATCTTATAAGCTCCGTTAGTATAAGAAAATAAATCACCACTTCTCGTACTGTTGTGAACTCATTCTTTATTTATATTGGTGCAATAACTAATGTATTCCAACTTTTCCATGGTTCATACCCCCCGATACTACCCATAGATTCATCAAAATAAGCAAACAACACATAGAAAACATAATCTGTCAAAAACAGAGTAGTCTATAGCAATCTGGAACTCTCGAATACTTCTGTAACTCCAAAAGTTCTGAAAAATTAGGACGACCTAAGCAATTTGTTTATTAATATTCTGCAAAATGAATCAATATTTTTATCGCGCTTCTGTTAAAAATGAGAATTGTTTTCCTGAGCGCAAAAGTTTCTGTTTTTCAGCAAGATCAAATCAACTATCACCATAAGCCATCCCAAATGTCTTACTTGGCACAAACACTAATTAAAACACAAAACCACATCTAACCAGAGGCTAGATGAATTATTTATTGCAAAATAGAACCTAAAAATAAAAATAAAATTGGGTTGCCTCCCAACAAGAGCTATTGTTTAACGCCCTTAGCCAGGCATAAAAACACGAATAGATCTAGGTATTGACATCTTCGGTATGCAATCCATAAGTGGCTCTCATAATATATTCATATGGCAATTTAATTTTCTTTCTAGTACAGTGTTCCATGCCCTTCCTTAACGGAAATTGAAATCTAATGTTTCCTTCTTTCATATCAATAATTGCACCAATCGTTCTAAGGAGAGGTCTACCAAGAATAATAGGACATGTTGGATTGCAATCTATATCAAGAACAATGAAATCTACGGAAACATAATTCCTATTTCCAACAATAAGAACATCATTAATCCTTCCCATAGGTTTCTTAATAGTGGAATCCGCAAGATGCAAATTTAAAGAACAATCATCAAATTCACGGAAACCTAACACATCACATAAAGTTTTCGGAATCGTGGAAACGCTAGCACCCAAATCACACAAAGCATGGCACTCATAATATTTAATCTTAATCTTAATAGTAGGTTCCCACTCACCATAAAGTTTTCTAGGGATAGAAACTTCCAATTCAAACTTTTCTTCAAAGGATTGCATCATAGCATCAACGATATGTTTAGTAAAAGCTTTGTTTTGATTATAAGCATGAGGATAATTCAACATGGTTGCAGCAAGGAAATACAATCTATTAAAGAACAATTATCATAATTAAATTCCTTGAAATCCAAAAGAGTGGGTTCATTGTGAAGGAAAAATGCCCTAGAGGCAATAATAAAGTTGTTATTTATATTTCATTATATCATGGTAAATGTTTATTATTCATGCTAGAGTTGTATTAACCGGAAACTTAGTACATGTGTGAATACATAGACAAACAAAATGTCCCTAGTATGCCTCTACTTGACTAGCTCGTTAATCAAAGATGGTTAAGTTTCCTAGCCATACACATGTGTTGTCATTTGATGAACGGGATCACATCATTAGAGAATGATGTGATGGACAAGACCCATCCATTAGCTTAGCACTATTATCGTTTAGTTTATTGCTATTGCTTTCTTCATGACTTATTCATGTTCCTATGAACTATGGGATTATGCAACTCCCGAATACCGGAGGAACACTTAGTGTGCAATCAAACGTCACAACGTAACTGGGTGATTATAAAGATGCTCTACAAGTGTGTCCGATGGTGTTTGTTGAGTTGGCATGGATCGAGATTAGGATTTGTCACTCCGAGTATCGGAGAGGTATCTTTGGGCCCTCTCGGTAATGATCATCACTATAAGCCTTGCAAGCAATGTGACTAATGAGTTAGTTATGGGATGATGCATTACGGAACGAGTAAAGAGACTTGCCGGTAATGAGATTGAACTAGGTTTGGTGATACCGACGATCGAATCTCGGGCAAGTAACATACCGATGACAAAGGGAACAACGTATGTTGTTATGCGGTTTGACCGATAAAGATCTTCGTAGAATATGTAGGAGCCAATATGTGCATCCAGGTTCCGATATTGGTTTTTGACCGGAGATGTGTCTCCGTCATGCCTACATAGTTCTCGAACCCGTAGGGTCCGCAAGCTTAACGTTCGATGACGATTTTTACTATGGGTTATGTGATTTGATGACCGAAGTTTGTTCGGAGTCCTGGATGAGATCATGGACATGACGAGGAGTCTCGAAATGGTTAAGACATAAAGATTCATATATTGGACGATGTTATTCGGACACCGGATGAGTTCCGGTGGTTACCGGATAAATATCGGTGTGCCGGAGGGTTATCGGAACCCCCTGGGGGAACTAATGGGCCTCTATGGGCCTTAGTGGGAAGAGAGAAGGGCCAGGAGGGGCTGGCCACGCCCCCCCTTGGGTCCGAATTGGACTAGGGGAAGGGGGCAGCTCCCCCCTTTCCTTCCCTTCCCCACTTCCTTCCTCCTTCCCCCTCTTCCTTAGGTGGAAACCTACTAGGACATGAAGTCCTAGTAGGATTCCCCTCTCCGGCGCGCCCTAGGAGGGCCGGCTGGCCTCCCCCTCCTTCCTTTATATACGTGGGGAAGGGGGCACCCTAGAACACACAAGTTGATCTTTTAGCTGTGTGCGGTGCCCCCCTCCATAGAAACACACCTCGGTCATATCATCATAGTGCTTAGGCGAATCCCTACGCCGGTAACTTCATCATCACCGTTAGCACGCCGTCGTGCTGACGAAACTCTCCCTCGGCCTCAACTGGATCAAGAGTTCGAGGGACGTCACCGAGCTAAACGTGTGCTGATCACGGAGGTGCCGTACATTCGGTACTTGGATCGGTTGGATCGCGAAGACGTTCGACTACATCAACCGCGTTACTAAACGCTTCTGCTTTCGGTCTACGAGGGTACGTGGACACACTCTCCTCACTCGTTGCTATGCTTTTCTGATAACCCACAAGTATAGGGGACCAATTGTAGCCTCTTTCGATAAGTAAGGTGTCGAACCAAATGAGGAGCTAAAGGTAGAACAAATATTCCCTCAAGTTGTATCGACCACCGATACAATTGTACGCACGCTGAACGTTCGCTTTACCTAGAACAAGTATGAAACTAGAAGTACTTTGTAGGTGTTTTTGGATAAGTTGCAAGATAATAAAGAGCACGTAAATAAAAAGTAGGGGCTGTTTAGATAAAGACACAACTAAGTTAGTTTTAGTAGAGAGCTTTTTGTCACGAGAAAGTTATTTGTCCCTAGGCAATCGGTAACTAGACCGGTAATCACTATTGCAATTTTATATGAGGAAGAGGCATAAGCTAACATACTTTCTCTACTTGGATCATATGCACTTATGATTGGAACTCTAGCAAGCGTCTGCAACTACTAAAGATCATTAAGGTAAAACCCAACCATAGCATTAAAGTATCAAGTCCCCTTTATCCCATACGCAACAACCCCCTTACTCGGGTTTGTGTTTCAGTCACTCACGCAACCCACTATAAGCGAATCATGAATGTATTGCAACACCCTACAGCGGGAATCCCTCATGCTTGCGTGACACAGAGAGCACCATAGGACAGCACCAATAATAAAACATGCAACTCAAACCAATCACGATCATCAATTAACCCATAGGACAAAACAGATCTACTCAAACATCATAGGATAGCCATACATCATTGGGAAATAATATATAGCGTTGAGCACCATGTTTAAGTAGAGATTACAACAGGTAGAAGAGGGGTTACACCGCTGCATAGAGGGGGTAAGAGTTGGTGATGATGGCGGTGAATTTGTTGGTGAAGATTGCGGTGATGATGATGGCCCCCGGTGGCACTCCAGCGCCACCGGAAGCGAGGGGCAGAGATCCCCCCTCCTTCTTCTTCTTCCTTGACATCCTCCCTAGATGGGAGAAGGGTTTCCCCTCTGGTCCTTGGTCTCCATGGCATGGGTGGGGCGAGAGCCCCTCCGAGATGGGATATGTCTCTCTGTCTTTCTCTGTTTCTGCGCTCTGGTTTCTGCCCTTTCACCGTTTCTTTTATAACCGGAGATCCGTAACTCCGATTGGGCTGAATTTTGGCACGATCTCTATCCGGAAATTAGATTTCTTGCGGCGTAAGAAGGGCTCCAACCGCCTTACGGGGTGGCCACGAGGGTCCAGGGCGAGCCTGACCCCCTGGGGCGCGCCTGCCTGCCTCGTGGGCCCCTCGGGCATTGTCTCGCGATGATTCCACTTCCCAAAATTCATAAATATTCCAAAAAAAATCTCTGTCAGTTTTAATTCCGTTTGGACTCCGTTTGGTATGGGTTTTCTGCGAAACAAAAAACATGCAACAAACAGGAACTGGCACTGGGCACTGGATCAATATGTTAGTCCCAAAAATAGTATAAAAAGTTGCCAAAAATATATGAAAGTTGAATAATATTGGCATGGAACAATAAAAAATTATAGATATGACGGAGACGTATCAGCATCCCCAAGCTTAATTCATGCTCGTCCTCGAGTAGGTAAATGATAAAACAGATAATTTTTGATGTGGAATGCTACCTAGCATAATCTTGATCACATAATCTAATCATGGCATGAATATTAAGATACGAGTGATTCAAAGCAATAGTCTATCATTTGACACTAAGACAATAATACATCAAGCATACTAATAAAGCAATCATGTCTTTTCAAAATAACATGACCAAAGAAAGTTATCCCTACAAAATCATATAGTCTGGCTATGCTCCATCATCACCACACAAAATATTCAAATCATGCACAACCCTGATGACAAGCCAAGCAATTGTTTCATACTTTTGATGTTCTCAAACCTTTTCAACTTTCACACAATACATGAGCGTGAGCCATGGACATAGCACTATAGGTGGAATAGAATATGATGGTGGAGGTTGTGTGGAGAAGACAAAAAGGAGAAAGTCCCACACCGACGCGGCTAATCAATGGGCTATGGAGATGCCCATCAATTGATGTCATTGTGAGGAGTAGGGATTGCCATGCAACGGATGCACTAGAGCTATAAGTATATGAAAGCTCAAACTAAAAACTAAGTGGGCGTGCATCCAACTTGCTTGCTCACGAAGACCTCGGGCATTTGAGGAAGCCCATCATTGGAATATACAAGCCAAGTTCTATAATGAAAATTCCCACTAGTATATGAAAGTGATAACTCAAGAGACTCTCTATATGAAGAACATGGTGCTACTCTGAAGCACAAGTGTGGTAAAAGGATAGTAACATTGCCCCTTCTCTCTTTTTCTCTCATTTTTTTATTTTTTTTATTTTTTTGGTGGGCTTCTTTGGCGTCTTTTTTTATTTGGGCTTCTTTGGCCTCTTTTATTTATTTTTGTAAAGTCCGGAGTCTCATCCCGACTTGTGGGGGAATCATAGTCTCCATCATCCTTTCCTCACTGGGGCAATGCTCTAATAATGATGATCATCACACTTTTATTTACTTACAACTCAATATTACAACTCGATACTAGAACAAAGATATGACTCTATATGAATGCCTCCGGCGGTGTACCGGGATGTGCAATGATCTAGCATAGCAATGACATCAAAAAATGGACAAGTCATGAAAACATCATGCTAGCTATCTTACGATCATGCAAAGCAATATGACAATGATGCTCAAGTCATGTATATGATGATGATGGAAGTTGCATGGCAATATATCTCGGAATGGATATGGAAATGCCATAATAGGTAGGTATGGTGGCTATTTTGAGGAAGATATATGGAGGCTTATGTGTGATAGAGCGTATCGTATCACGGGGTTTGGATGCACCAGCGAAGTTTGCACCAACTCTCGAGGTGAGAAAGGACAATGCACGGCACCGAAGAGGCTAGTAATGATGGAAGGGTGAGAGTGCGTATAATCCATGGACTCAACATTAGTCATAAAGAACTCACATACTTATTGCAAAAGTCTATTAGCTATCAAAACAAAGTACTACGCGCATGCTCCTAGGGGGATAGATTGGTAGGAAAAGACCATCGCTCGTCCCCGACCGCCACTCATAAGGAAGACAATCAATAAATAATTCATGCTCCGACTTCATCACATAACGGTTCACCATACGTGCATGCTACGGGAATCACAAACTTCAACACAAGTATTTCTACAATCCACAACTACCCACTAGCATGACTCTAATATCACCATCTTTATATCGCAAAACTATTGCAAGGAATCAAACATATCATATTCAGTGATCTACAAGTTTTATGTTGGATTTTATGACTAACCATGTGAATGAACAATTCCTGTCATCTCTCTAAATAGATATAAGTGAAGCAAGAGAGTTTAATTCTTTCTACAAAAGATATGCCCACGCTCTAACAAATATAAGTGAAGCAAAAGAGCATTCTACAAATGGCGGTTTTCTATGTGAAGAGAAACAGGCAATCCAAACTTCAAAAGATATAAGCGAAGCACATGAAGCATTCTATAAAGCCATACTCAAAAGATATAAGTGAAGTGCAAAGAGCATTCTATAAATCAACCAAGGAATATCTCATACCAGCATGGTGCATATAATAAAAGAGAAAACTAAATGCAAAAGACGCTCCAAGATTTGCACATATCGCATGAACGAAACGGATCCGAAAACATACCGATACTTGTTGAAGAAAGATGGGATGCCTTCCGGGGCATCCCCAAGCTTAGACGCTTGAGTCTCCTTTAATATTTACTTGGGGTGCCTTGGGAATCCCCAAGCCTGAGCTCCAGCCTCTCTTTCTTCTTCTCACATCGAGACCTCCTCGACCTTCGAACACCTCATCCACACAAAACTTCAACAGAAAGCTCGGTAAGATCCGTTAGTATAATAAAGCAAATCACTACTCCAAGTACTGTTGAAAACCAATTAATATTTTATTTTTGCACTGTAGCTACTGTAATATAAATTTTTCATGGCTTAATCCACTGATATAAATCGATAGTTTCATCAAAACAAGCAAACTATGCATCAAAAACAGAATCTGTCTAAAACAGAACAGTCTGTAATAATCTGAACATTCACCATACTTATGATACTTGAAAAATTCTGCCAAAATTAGGAAAAATAAAAAATTTGTATATAAAGACAGTGCAAAAGTTTCAGAACCATTTGACGTTGCAGTAAAAACTGTAAAATCGCGCACTACAGCCAAAGTTTCTGTCCTGCACCGCACAAACCAACAAGTATTGTAAACATCCTAAAGGCAAACCTTGGCACATTATTTTTATAATACAATGGAATTGTACAAGGGGATAATTATTTTTATTGAAAAGTTTCTGTAATTAAGATTCACAAAGTTTCCATGAGCATGAACAAAGTTCAAGGAGCTCCCCCACTTCAACCATGCTTGTCTCTCTCACTTTCACTTTCCTTTTTGAAAAAGTTTTGGGTTCCCCTCTTTATTTTTTTGTTTTTAAACTATATGAAAGCACTCAACAGAAATAAATGACTCTCTAAAACTTCCGGGTTGTCTCCCTGGCAGCGCTTTCTTTAAAGCTATTAAGCCATGCATATAGTGCTCAAGTACTGAATCCACCCGGATCCCAAGGTATATCAAAGCCAATTTTAATTAGCAATGATTTGTAATTTAGTAGTGAGCACAAAGTAACATATATCAAGCAACGACGAAGTCTAACTCTCTTCCTATGCATCGGCATGTCATAAAAGAACAATTCATGCACACATAGTAAAGGCCAATGCATAGTATAAGCAGTTTCTTGCAATTTTATCATATTGGAAACATAGAGAGGCGGGGATGTAGTTCCTCTCTCATAATAATTGCAAGTAGGAGCAGAAAGCACATGCATATTATATTAATCAAAATCATCATGTGCAACGGTAAAAGGCAACCCATCAATATAATCCTTAATAAGCACAAACTTCTCCGATATAGTGTAGTCGGGAGAATTCCAAAAGATAATAGGACTATCATGCATGGGTGCAATAGCAACAATTTCATGTTTAACATAAGGAACTATAGCAAGTTCCTCTCCAAGCATAATTCATATTGTCATCTTGGCCACAAGCATAGCAAGCATCATCAAAAAGGGATATTTAAAGAGAATCAACGGGATCATAACAATCATCATAGGATTCATACTTTGGTAAGTACGAAGGGAAATTAAACAGTGTATGAGTTGAAGAGTTACTCTCATTAGAAGGTGGGAACGGGTGCTCAATCCGCTCTTCCTCCTTTTGTTCTTCGCTCTCCTCCTCATCTTTTTCATCCAATGAGCTCACAGTTTCATCAATTTCTTCTTCCATAGACCCCTGCAACATATTAGTCTCTTCTTGGACAGCGGAGAGTTTCTCAATAAATTCATCAATATCGGAATTGAATTCATAATTCTCATAGCAATATTTAAGGATAGCTAAAATTTCAGGTCTATAAACAGCATCATAAAGATTTTCACACTCTTTGAACAAAGATTCAATTTCATAAGCACCCATAAAAGCAACAAATTCTTCTATTTGTTCCACATCATAGTAATCATATATACCATTAGCATAAGAAGCCAAGGTTTTATTATCATTAAATTTGCATAAAAAGGGAAGGTGTGGAGCCTTCATCCTAGAGCAACAAGTATAATCATAACTAAAGCATACTTGCCGAGCATACCACTTTAACATATAAATTTGATCCCATAATAGTTTCCCTTTTTGAGTCAAGCGATAATCCCTAAAGTATTCACGTTGATCCAACGTGTCTCCCATTACCAGATTGAATGGGGTTTTCTCAGGATTATCAAAGTAGTACATAATATCTGTCACATAACGAGCATCGAGGGTTTCAGGAGGTTCCTCATCTCCATGAGTAGCAAGTACACCTAATTTTTTTTGTATTTCGTGTTCAATATCCATAATTAAAGATAAAGAACAACTAAGAACAGCAAATAAAAATTACTTAGTGATAAAGAAAACAAGCACACACGAGAATATTCACCCCACGCAATGACTCCCCGGCAACGGCGCTAGAAAAAGGTCTTGATAACCCACAAGTATAGGGGATCAATTGTAGCCTCTTTCGATAAGTAAGAGTGTCGAACCCAACGAGCAGCTAAAGGTAGAACAAATATCCCCTAAGGTTCTATCGACCACCAATACAACTCTACGCATGCTTAACATTCGCTTTACCTAGAACAAGTATGAAACTAGAAGTACTTTGTAGGTGTTTTTGGATAAGTTGCAAGATAATAAAGAGCACGTAAATAAAAAGTAGGGGCTGTTTAGATAAAGACACAACTAAGTTAGTTTTAGTAGAGAGCTTTTTTTCACGAGAAAGTTATTTGTCCCTAGGCAATCGATAACTAGACCGGTAATCACTATTGCAATTTTATATGAGGGAGAGGCATAATCTAACATACTTTCTCTACTTGGATCATATGCACTTATGATTGGAACTCTAGCAAGCGTCCACAACTACTGAAGATCATTAAGGTAAAACCCAACCATAGCATTAAAGTATCAAGTCCCCTTTATCCCATACGCAACAACCCCCTTACTCGGGTTTGTGTTCCAGTCACTCACGCAACCCACTATAAGCGAATCATGAACGTATTGCAACACCCTACAGCGGGAATCCCTCATGCTTGCACGACATGGAGAGCACCATAGGACAGAACCAATAATAAAACATGCAACTCAAACCAATCACGATCATCAATTAACCCATAGGACAAAACGGATCTACTCAAACATCATAGGATAGCCATACACCATCGGGAAATAATATATAGCATTGAGCACCATGTTTAAGTAGAGATTACAGCAGGTAAAAGAGGGGTTACACCACTGCATAGAGGAGGTAAGAGTTGGTGATGATGGCGGTGAAGTTGTTGGTGAAGATTGCGGTGATGATGATGGACCCTGGTGGCACTCCGGCGCCACCGGAAGCGAGAGGGAGAGAGCCCCCCTCCTTCTTCTTCTTCCTTGACCTCCTCCCTAGATGGGAGAAGGGTTTCCCCTCTGGTCCTTGGTCTCCATGGCGTGGGAGGGGCGAGAGCCCCTCCGAGATTGGATCTGTCTCTCTGTCTCTCTCTGTTTCTGCGCTCTGGTTTCTGCCCTTTCACCGTTTCTTTTATAACCGGAGATCCGTAACTCCGATTGGGCTGAATTTTGGACACGATCTCTATCCAGAAATTAGCTTTCTTGCGGCGAAAGAAGGGCTCCAACCGCCTTACGGGGTGGCCACGAGGGTCCAGGGCGCGCCTGCCTGCCTCGTGGGCCCCTCGGGCATCGTATCATGATGATTCCACTTCCCAAAATCCATAAATATTCCAAAAAAATCTCTGTCAGTTTTTATTCCGTTTGGACTCCGTTTGGTATGGGTTTTCTGCGAAACAAAAAACATGCAACAAACAGGAACTGGCACTGGGCACTGGATCAATATGTTAGTCCCAAAAATAGTATAAAAAGTTGCCAAAAATATATGAAAGTTGAATAATATTGGCATGGAACAATAAAAAAATTATAGATACGACTGTTGGTGTCAAAACCGGTGGATCTCGGGTAGGGGGTCCCGAACTGTGCGTCTAGGATCGATGGTAACAGGAGACGGCGGACACGATGTTTACCCAGGTTCGGGCCCTCCCTATGGAGGTAATACCCTACTTCTACTTGATTGATCTTGATGAATATGAGTGTTACAAGAGTTGATCTACCACGAGATCGTAATGGCTAAACCCTAGAAGTCTAGCCTGTATGACTATGGTAATGTGTATCTCCTTTCCGGACTAACCCCTCCGGCTTATATAGACACCGGGAGGATCTAGGGTTTACATAGAGTCGGTTACATCAGAAGGAATCTACATAGTTGGTCGCCAAGCTTGCCTTCCACGCCAAGTAGAGTCCAATCCGGACATGGGTACAGTCTTCGGTCTTCATGTCTTCACAGCCCATTAGTCCGGCCCAATGGGTAATAGGCCGGACGCCCGAGGACCCCTTAGTCCAGGACTCCCTTAGTAGCCCCCGAACCGGTCTTCAATAGTGAGGTGTTCGACACGCAAATTGTCTTCGGCATTGCAAGGCGGGTTCCTCCTTTAATGATCTCCAAGTGACGTATTCGGCAATCGGTTCAATGTCGCTCCCCTCGGCTTCTGCGCGTTGAATAACTTCGCCTTCCACGTGTTAAGCGAAGGTAGAAGGTTAGGGTATTTTTGCAGATAACACCCTGTCCATGCAAGGAAGAGCGCCTATTTGAGAGATTGGATCCTAGATCCATTCGGCGCCACGCAGAGGAAATCCCCGGAAACTGCTTAGGAGAAACCATTCCAGCATGGCTAGCGCCTTTAGCTCCTCCACCCGTTCCGGCCCAAAGAAAGGCGAGTGGGAGAGGTGTTCAGTGTGCCACAACCGATTGACGAAGTTGCAGACGCAGGGGTTTCTTCCCCCCGCAGATCTAGTTCCTGTTCGAGCGGGGCTAGATTCCTTAAACGGTGAGATCCAGGCAGAGGACTCTCCCAATCCGTCCGGGGGAGAGCGAGTATGTCTCGTCCCTTACCTGCTAAGGGGCGTTGGATTTCCAATTCATCCGTTCCTCCGAGGGCTTCTGGAATACTATGGCCTCAGCTGCACAACTTCACCCCTGCCTCCATTCTGCACATCGCGGGTTACGTCGCTTTATGCGAATTATTCCTTGGTATCGAGGCTCATTTCAAGCTGTGGAGGAAGTTGTTCTGTCTTGTCCCGCGCAATCACGAGGGGTCAATATTTGAAGTGGGCGGAGTCGAAGTATGGCGTATCGCCGATACTGGATATCTGTCCGGTACACCAAGGAAGGAACCCGAAGAATGGTCTTCCGAATGGTTCTATATCGAGGAAGTCGCGCTTCCTGACCCAGTTCGAAAGGGTCTTCCTGAATTTGCGAGCGTTCCGCTGAAGAAACGCCACAGTTGGTGTCCCCAGAGTCTTGAAGAGGATGACAGTGCGAAATTCGCCAGCTTATGATCAAGATAAAGATGCTCGCTCAGTCTGGACTCACAATAATCGAGGTAATGGCGACTTCCATAGTGCGAGGGGTTCAGCCGCTACAATACAGAGGGCTGCCCTTGTGGCACTACAATGGAGAGGATGACGCCTCCCGCTATGGCCGGAAGGGTCCGGATACCCCTGCCGCTCTAGCCAAAATATCGGTCGAGCTGTTTAAAGGGGAGGAAGAGGAGTTTCTTCGCATTAAGCGCAGAGATGGGTATTTTATGTATGACCCAACCAGTTGGGTAAGCCTCAACCCCTCTGTTCCACTCATTCTACTTCCGGATTACTTTTGATAAATCTCAAGTCTGTTTGTTATGACAGCACTGGCGGAAGGTCACCGAAGGACTTCATAGTCCCGCCCCACAGCCGGAGAACCACAACCGGGAGCTTGATCCTGGATTTGTGGAGGATCCGGATATATTCGTGGTGCTCGCGGAGGGAGTGTTTTACCAGACAAGCTATGACGGCACAGAAGTGGCCATCACCGCCGACTACCCTGGCCTTCTTCCCGCTTCACATGTAAACAAACAAGAAACACTTTTTCTAAAAGAGTGCTCTTATTCTGCCTCACCCACTACACTGTATCGTGCTCCACACGGAAGACGTTCAGCGATTCCGAAGAGATCGGCTCCTGCACCGGGCAAACCTTCGAAGAGGAAGATCAGTGAAGACACAGCCAGGCCTTTGTCAAGGAGGTACGGATAAATATGCTTTTCGGCGGCCGCATCCGACTGTGACTTGTGTGTTTGTTTGGCTACAGGAAAAAGGTTTGCCGAACTATGTCCGGGGACCCGGCCGGTCACGCTCCCAACAACCATGATTTAGATCCAGTCGGGGGGACGGAGGCCGGTGTAGGAACGGCGCCGGACTACCCTTCGGCCAAGGGTTCGGAAAATATGTCCGTCACCAACTCGGAGGTGGAGAGAGCCATGAATCATTGGCACTGCAGGGCTGTTTTACGAGACCTCAAGTTTTCGGAAGAGGCATTTAATGCCTTTAGCTCGGGCGACGCATACATCTGAGCTGCTTGAGATGGGCTTAGGAGAGCCACGAAGCAATATCTGACGTATGTGCAGGTAAGTTTCCTTTGTCAAAAAAGGATAACCATATGCCTGTAGCCCCCGAGACTGAAAGCAGTTGGCACAACTGATTTAAGGATCGTTGTACGACCAGGTCCTTACAGAAAAGAATGGCTTGCTAGCCCAAGAGCTGGAGAAGTGTCGGGTGCAGCTAAATGCTGCTACTGCCGAACTGGAAAACGTCAAGAAGTGGTCTTCTGGTAATGTTCCCCTCCATCGAGGAACAATAATTGTGTACCAATTGTGCTAATGCTGCTGCTGATCGCATAATATGGTCGTCTGATCAACTTGAAGAGAAGTTGAAGGTCGCCCAAGAGGGAGAAAAAGAGGCGAAAAGGCAACACGCCGCAGGCGAGCGTGTGCTGACCCGCGTCAGAGACGAAAAAAACAAGCTACATGATTCTAACACTACATTGGGCGAAGAGTTGAAAGATGTTCGAGCCCAGCTAGCCGATTCCGTGAAGGAGAACAAAAAGTTGCGGGGCGGCATCTTCAGTATGTGTCCGAACTATTTTTGAAGTAGCTCAGAGATAAATGGGACTGATATAGTCATGTTTGCAGGTATATTGACGGCCCGTCCTGAAGAGGAGGTGTCCGGATCATCAAGTGATCTGCTGCAAAGGCTGTCACAAGTGCACGAGCATGCTCGGCTAACTATGCGGAGTGTTGCCAAGGCCTTATGGCCGTCCGCCTCCCCTCCAGGAAGTATGGAGGAGCTTGTAGAGCTGTTCAAGGGAGCGCGGCGGTGTATCCGACTATGGAAGATATCGGCCTACCGAGAGGGTGCACGAGAGGCCTGGGCCATGGTGAAAACACGATAAACCAAGCTGGATCCTAATCACATGGCCCGGGTTGGACCGCTAGGGTAAAATGGGGAAGAAATTCACGTTAGTTTAGTATATGACCAAGTAGAGGTGGCCGCCAAATATGCCCAACAGGATTGTAAGTTGGACAGCCCGTTGGACGGTATAGAGCAGGAAGTGTTTGAGTCCAAGTGACTATGTACTTTCCTTACCCTATGTAACTCCAGCTGAATTGTATAGCATTTGTCATGGCAGACCTTTTCGCTTCAACCTCCGGACCCGAGGGTGCGGAGTCTTTCCGGATACCCTCGCGTCCGAATAGACTGGGGTATGCCTGGAAAACTAGGCGTAGGGGTCATAGTTGCTTGAATAGACAAGTTGTATTCTGCTAGTTATGTTATATTACATTGAGATCGTAAGAAACATCTTCCAGAGAGAATAGTTCCGTTAAGGGTTCCTTTCCCTGGGTGTGCATGTATTAATGTACATGTCCGAATTGTGATGAAAAAATCATAGTGTATGTAACTTCTGGGGGTTCGCAATGGAGTAATTGCAAAAACGTCTTTAATTCACCGACCGAATATTCCCTTAAGAACGCTAGCTTTCGGCTTCACCCAGTCTGAGGTACACATCCGGATGACCCGGCAGTAACAATCGCAGAGGTGCTCCCTTTATGCCCTAGCCGAACTAACGGGAACGTAGGGCATAAGCACACGAGCCAGGCAACCCAACTTGGCCAAAACTTAAGTCATATCGATGCATATAGTGGCGAAGAAAAGGTACATATGGAAGAACTCATATGTGAAGAGCTTGGTGCTCGAGGAATAATAATAAAAAACTTCTGTCCAAGAAGCCCCCAGGTATAATGGACGTGCACATATTAAAATATGTACGCCAGCGGTGTTCGGTCGAGCCGTATGAGAGCTTTTAAAGCGAAGAAATAAAGGTGAAAAAGAGAGAAAAGGTAATGGAAACTATAGAGGAGAAGGAGACTAACAAAGAGTTCGGCGCTAGGCATAGAACCTTCAAAGTCTGGCCGCGTTCCAGGGGTTCGGCTCTAGGCGATTGTCTGATGCATCGCGAAGACGGTACACTCCTCCGGTGAGAACTTCGTCAATTATGAAGGGACCCTCCCATTTGGGCTTGAGTTTGTCCTTTTTCTTTTCCGGTAGGCGTAGAACGAGTTCGCCAACGTTGTAAGTCTTGGCCCGTATCTTCGAGCCTGCTGTTGATAAAATGCTGAACGGGCTTTGGCAACGTCGCGCTCCTCCTCAGGGCATCTAGGCTGTCCTGCCGATCCAACTCGGCCTCTTTCTCTTCGTACATACGCACTCGAGGTGAGTCATGTATAATATCGCAGGGCAACACAGCCTCTGCACCATACACCATGAAGAAAGGTGTGTATCCGGTAGTACGGTTGGGCGTGGTCTGCAGCCCCCAGAGTACGGAGTCGAGCTCCTCAACCAAGTGCTTGTCTGATTCTTTCAAAGACCACACTAGTCTGGGTTTGATGCCGCTCATAATAAGACCATTCGCTCGTTTGACTTGACCGTTGGTTTGCGGGTGGTAGACGGAGGCGTAATCGAGTTTAATGCCAAGATTAGAGCACCAGGTTTTTACCTCATCGGATGTGAAATTAGAGTCGTTGTCGGTGATGATGCTGTGTGGGATACCATAACGGTGCACCACACCGGATATGAATTCTATCACCGGGCCAGACTCAGCCGTTTTGACCGGCTTAGCCTCTATCCACTTAGTGAACTTGTCCACCATGACCAGTAGATATTTTTTCTTATGGTTCTCCCCTTTAAGGGGTCCGACCATGTCTAGTCCCCGGACCGCGAACGACCAAGTAATGGGGATAGTTTGCAAAGCAGTTGGGGGCATATGGCTTTGGTTTGCAAAGAGTTGGCATCCGACGCAGCGTTGGACAAGGTCCTGTGCGTCTGCTCGGGCTGTCGGCCAATAAAACCCAGTACGGAAGGCCTTGATAACAAGAGCCCGAGCTGCGGCGTGGTGTCCACCGAGACCGGCGTGAATTTCTGCTAGAAGCTGCCGCCCCTCTTCTTCGGAGATACATCTTTGAAGTACTCCGGTAGTACTTTTCTTGTAGAGCTCTCCGTCGTGAACCTTGTAGTCCTTCGAGCGCCGAACAATGCAGCGAGCCTCATTCTGGTCTTCGGGGAGCTCCTTCCTATTAATGTAGGCCAAGAAGGGTTCAGTCCATGGAGCAATGACTGCCATAATGAGATGGGCCGACAGTGTTATTTCGGTGGCTGAGCCCCCGGTACTATCGATGTGTTCGGGATTTGGAGTTGTATTCGGATCTGGAATATTGTTGCTGCCCTCCCCTTGCCACACCACGGATGGCTTGAAAAGCCTTTCCAAGAAGATGTTAGGTGGGACGGGGTCGCGCTTAGCACCGATGCGAGCAAGGACGTCCGCCGCTTGATTACTTTCTCGGGCGACGTGATGAAACTCAAGTCCCTCGAACCGAGCCGATATTTTCAATAGGGCATTGCAATAAGCTGCCATCTTTGGATCTTTGGCGTCAAAGTCGCCATTTATTTTAGATATGGCGAGGTTCGAGTCCCCGCGCACCTCCAGGTGTTATATGCCCGTGGATACGGCCATCCGAAAACCATGCAGTAGGGCCTTGTATTCAGCTACGTTGTTAGAGTCTGTGTATAATATCTGGAGTACATACTGGACGACGTCTCCAGTGGGGGATGTTAACACGACTCCCGCTCCCAGCCCTGCCAACATTTTAGAGCCGTCAAAATACATAACCCAATTGGAATATGCGCCATACTCTTTAGGGAGTTCGGCCTCTGTCCATTCAGCGATGAAGTCAGCCAGTACTTGGGATTTGATGGCTCGTCGTGGCTTGTATGTTATGTCGAATGGAAGTAGCTCTATGGCCCATTTGGCGATCCGTCCCGTGGCGTCGTGGTTGTTTATTATGTCATTGAGTGGGACCTCAGAAGCCACCGTGATGGAACACTCCTAGAAGTAGTGTCGTAGCTTGCGGGATGCCATGAAGACCGCATATGCTATCTTTTGGTAGTGGGGATACCGGGATTTGCACGGTGTGAGGACAGTTGATACGTAATATACTGGTTTTTGGAGCGGAAATTTGTGTCCGTCCTGTTCTCGCTCGACGACGAGCACGACGCTCACCACCTGATGTGTTGCCGATATGTATAACAACATGGGCTCGCCAGTGTTTGGTGCGGCCAGGATGGGGTTGCTCGCCAGGAGGGCCTTTATTTCCTCTAGTCCGGCAGTCACCGCGTCTGTCCATTCGAAGTTATCGGTGCGCTGTAAGAGGCGATAGAGTGGTAGTGCCTTTTCTCCTAATCTAGAGATAAAGCGGCTTAGTGCTGCCACGCATCCCGCTAGTTTTTTAACCTGTTTGAGGTTTGTTGGTGTAGCCAACTGTGACAGAGCTCGGATTTTAGCCGGATTTGCTTCGATTCCTCTATTGGAAACAATGAAGCCCAGCAGTTTTCCAGCGGGGACGCCGAAGACACACTTTTCCGGGTTGAGCTTAATGTCATATGCCCGGAGGTTGTCGAATGTAAGACGTAAGTCGTCTATTAGTGTTTCGACATGCCTAGTTTTGATGACGACGTCATCAACGTAAGCTTCTACCGTTTTGCCGATATGTTTCTCCAGGCATGTTTGAATCATGCGTTGGTATGTGGCGCCGGCGTTCTTGAGCCCGAAGGGCATGGTGTTGTAGCAAAATGGCCCATATGGGGTGATAAATGCTGTTGCGGCTTGATCGAACTCCTTCATTTTGATTTGATGGTATCCGGAATATGCGTCGAGGAAACACAGTGAGTCGTGTCCTGCGGTGGTGCGGGGGAGGGGGAAGGGATCCTTAGGGAAAGCCTTGTTGAGGTCTTTGAAATCGACACACAGGCGCCAGGTTTGTCCGTCTTTGGTACCATCACCAGGTTTGCCAGCCAGTCCAGATGTTTGATTTCTCTAATGAATCCAGCCTCGATGAGCTTGGCCAGCTCCTCCCCCATGGCTTGTCGCTTGGGTTCAGAAAAGCGCCGCAGTGTTTGCTTAACCGGTTTAAATGCCTTTAATATATCGAGGCTGTGTTCGGCCAGCTCGCGTGGGATCACTGGCATATCTGAAGGGTGCCAAGCGAATATGTCCCAGTTTTCGCGCAGGAATTCTCGTAGTGTGGTGTCAACTGTTGGGTTCAGTTGAGCTCCGATAGATGCCGTCTTCTTGGGGTCCGTTGGGTGGACCTGGAATTTGACTATTTCTTCTGCTGGTTTGAAGGAGGTGGATTTGGGGCATTTGTCGAGAATCACGTTGTCCCTATCCACAGTCGAGCGTAGTGCGGTTAACTCTTCGGCCGCGAGGGCTTCGGATAGTGCCTCTAGGGCCAGCGATGCGGTTTTGTTTTCGGCGTGGAGTGCTATGTCCGGATCACTGACGAGAGTGATTATACCGTTTGGTCCGGGCATTTTGAGCTTCATATACCCGTAATGGGGTATGGCCTGGAAGCGTGTAAGAGCACCCCGCCCCAACAAGGCGTGGTATCCACTACTGAAAGGGGCCACTTGGAAAGTTATTTCTTCGGACCGATAGTTCTCCGGCGTGCCGAATACTACGTCAAGTGTGATTTTGCCCGCGCACCGCGCCTCCTGACTGGGAATAATTCCTCGGAAGGTTGTGTTACTTTGCTTGATGCGGCTCCTGTCTGTTTCCATTTTATGGAGTGTGTCCTCATAAATGAGGTTTAGTCCGCTGCCGCCGTCCATGAAGACCTTGATGAGTCGAAACCCGTCCACGATGGGACTGAGGACTAACGCGGCTGGCGCTCGTACTGTTCCGTACTTTGGTTCGTCACCGGCGTTGAATGTTATAGCCGTGTCGTTCTAGGGGTTTATTGCAGCAATTTCGCAGACTTCGGTGAGCTCGCGAAGTGCCCTTTTGCGCTTGTTGTTTGAAGCGAATGTCTCAAAGACCGTCAACACTCTTGATGCGTCGTCTTCTGGGGGATGCTGTTTTGGGGCGTCCTTGATAAGGATGTCCTCGCCGCTCTTGGCTACCTGTCGTAGTATCCAACATGCTCTAAGGCTGTGGGTTGCCACGGTATCTGGTGTTGTATGTATTTTGCATGGGCCATCGAGCCACCCCTCCAGAACGATGCCGTGTCGCATAGTGGTTTTGTGTTTCTTGACTGTTGGACTGGGCGTGCTACGAGGGTGCGCCCTTTTCGCCTGTAGGGGGAGTTGAGTTGGGACTGACGGTTCCCAGCGAGCTGCCTGAGTTTTCCAAGCGTTCTCCATTGCGCTGTATTTTTGTACGATGGTTGTTAAGTCAGCGAATTTCAGTATGTGGCGGCGATTGATGGCGTTGAGGATTCCTTTCGTCCGCGCAATTGTTGCAGAACGCTAATATCGCGTCCTCGTCACGGCAATCTTTTACCTTGTCCTTGACAAGGAGGAATCTGGCTCAGAAGTGGTGGACCGTGTCCTGAGACTGCTGTTTTATGCTCGTGAGAGCGTCTATGTCCGGGCGGGTGGGTAGAATTAAATCCGAACCCCGTCCTGACCGATTAGCCGGAGTTAACGATCCTCCAGACTTGACAGTCCGGGTTCCTGAATATCTTCTGGTTGTTTAGGACCGTCGTCCGATTCTATGTTCGGAGGGTTGGTCGCATCCTTTCGCGGGTGAGTATCCGGCTCTTCCTGATCGGCGATCCGAACATAGTCCGTCTTCGATATAGAAGAAGTCTCGCCGTCTTGCTCCTGGACTACCGCAATCTGGTGGGTGACCGGTGGGGTTTTGATTTCTCCTTGATCGGTTTTAGGCCCGATCCGATCGTAATCTGTGGCGATTCCCAAAGCGGTGATGCGATCTAGGAGTTCGTTCAAGGACGAAAACTCTACCGGATCCATCTGCTTGGAGCACTCGGAGTTGATGCGAAGGGGGTTTTCGATGGCCCGAGAGGTCATCGTCGGCTCCACGGCCGAACGGGCGATCATAGTAAAGCCGCCCAGCCGGAGGGTTTGGCCTGGGGCCAAAGCTCCCCCGGCGGTGATATTGTCCTTAAGGACAAGGCGAGCCATCGAGCCTTTCGTCGACGGCACAATGGAACTCTCAATGAAAGCACCAATGTCGGTGTCAAAACTGGCGGATCTCGGGTAGGGGGCCCCGAACTGTGCATCTAGGATCGATGGTAACAGGAGACGGGGGACACGATGTTTACCCAGGTTCGGGCCCTCTCTATGGAGGTAATACCCTACTTCCTGCTTGATTGATCTTGATGAATATGAGTGTTACAAGAGTTGATCTACCACGAGATCATAATGGCTAAACCCTAGAAGTCTAGCCTTTATGACTATGGTAATGTGTATCTCCTTTCTGGACTAACCCCTCCGGCTTATATAGACACCGGGGGGATCTAGGGTTTACATAGAGTCGGTTACATAAGAAGGAATCTACATAGTTGGTCGCCAAGCTTGCCTTCCACGCCAAGTAGAGTCCAATCCGGACACGGGTACAGTCTTCGGTCTTCATGTCTTCACAGCCCATTAGTCCGGCCCAATGGGTAATAGGCCGGACGCCCGAGGACCCCTTAGTCCAGGACTCCCTCAACGACGGAGACGTATCATTTTCCTAGATAGATCTTGCGTGATCATAGGATTTTTTTTGAAATACTACGTTCCCCAACAGTGGCATCCGAGCCAGGTCTATGCGTAGATGTTATATGCACGAGTAGAACACAAAGAGTTGTGGGCGATAATAGTCATACTGCTTACCAGCATGTCATACTTTGATTCGGCGGTATTGTTGGATGAAGCGGCCCAGACCGACATTACATGACCGCGTTCATGAGACTGGTTCTACCACCGTGCTTCGCACATAGGTGGCTAGTGGGTGTCTGTTTCTCCAACTTTAGTTGAATCGAGTGTGACTACGCCCGGTCCTTGTTGAAGGTTAAAACAGCACACTTGACGAAAAATCGTTGTGGTTTTGATGCGTAGGTAAGAACGGTTCTTGCTAAGCCCGTAGCAGCCACATAAAACTTGCAACAACAAAGTAGAGGACGTCTAACTTGTTTTTGCAGGGCTTGCTGTGATGTGATATGGTCAAGACGTGATGATATATAAATTGTTGTATGAGATGATCATGTTTTGTAAAAGTTATCGGCAACTGGCAGGAGCCTTATGGTTGTCGCTTTATTATATGAAATGCAATCGCCATGTATTGCTTTACTTTATCACTAAGTGGTAGCGATAGTCGTAGAAGCAATAGTTGGCGAGACGACAACGATGCTTCGATGGAGATCAAGGTGTAAAGCCGGTGATGATGGTGATCATGACGGTGTTTTAGAGATGGAGATCAAAGGCACAAGATGATGATGGCAATATCATATCACTTATATTGATTGCATGTGATGTTTATCCATTATGCATCTTATTTTTCTTAGTACGGCGGTAGCATTATAAGATGATCTCTCACTAAACTTCAAGGTAGAAGTGTTGTCCCTAAGTATGCACCATTGCTACAGTTCGTCGTGCTGAGACACCACGTGATGATCGGGTGTGATAAGCTCTACGTTCACATACAACGGGTGCAAGCCAGTTTTGCACACATAGAATACTCAGGTTAAACTTGACGAGCCTAGCATATGCAGATATGGCCTCGGAACACTGAGACCGAAAGGTCGAGCGTGAATCATATAGTAGATATGATCAACATGGTGATGTTCACCATTGAAAACTACTCCATCTCACGTGATGATCGGACATGGTTTAGTTGATTTGGATCATGTGATCACTTAGATGATTAGAGGGATGTCTATCTAAGTGGGAGTTCTTAAGTAATATGATTAATTGAACTTTAATTTATCATGAACTTACTACCTGATAGTATTTTGCATGTCTATGTTGTTGTAGATCAATGGCCCGTGCTACTGTTCCTTTGAATTTTAATGCGTTCCTAGAGAAAGCTAAGTTGAAAGATGATGGTAGCAACTACACGGATTGGGTCCATAACTTGAGGATTATCCTCATTGTTGCACAGAAGAATTACATCCTGGAAGCACCGCTGGGTGCAAGACCTGGTGTAGGAGCAACGCCGGACGTTATGAACGCCTGGCAAAGCAAAGCTGATGACTACTCGATAGTTCAGTGTGCCATGCTTTACAGCTTAGAACCGGGACTTCAACGATGTTTTGAACATCATGGAGCATATGAGATGTTCCAGGAGTTGAAGTTAATATTTCAAGCAAATGCCCAGATTGAGAGATATGAAGTCTCCAATAAGTTCTACAGCTGCAAAATGGAGGAGAATAGTTCTGTCAGTGAACACATACTCAAATGTCTGGGTACCACAATCACTTGACTCAACTGGGAGTTAATCTTCTGGTTGATAGTGTCATTGACAGAGTTCTTCAATCACTGCCACCAAGCTACAAAAGCTTCGTGATGAACTATAATATGCAAGGGATGGATAAGATAATTCCCGAGCTCTTCGCGATGCTAAAGGCTGCGGAGGTAGAAATCAAGAAGGAGCATCAAGTGTTGATGGTTAACAAGACCACTAGTTTCAAGAAGAAGGGCAAAGGGAAGAAGGGGAACTTCAAGAAGAACGGCAAGCAAGTTGCTGCTCAAGTGAAGAAGCCCAAGTCTGGACCTAAGCTTGAGACTGAGTGCTTTTACTGCAAAGGGACTGGTCACTGGAAGCGGAACTGCACCAAGTATTTGGTGGATAAGAAGGAGGGCAAAGTGAAAGGCATATTTGATATACATGTTATTGATGGGTACCTTACTAATGCTCGTAGTAGCGCCTGGGTATTTGATACTGGTTCTGTTGCTCATATTTGCAACTCGAAACAGGGGCTACAGATTAAACGAAGATTGGCTAAGGACGAGGTGACGATGCGAGTGAGAAATGGTTCCAAAGTCGATGTGATCGTCGTCGGCACGCTACCTCCACATCTACCTTCGGGATTAGTTATAGACCTGAATAATTGTTATTTGGTGCCAGCGTTAAGCATGAACATTATATCTGGATCTTGTTTGATGCGAGATAGTTATTCATTTAAATCAGAGAATAATGGTTGTTCTATTTATATGAGTAATATCTTTTATGGTCATGCACCCTTGATGAGTGGTCTATTTTTGTTGAATCTCGATAGTAGTGACACACATATTCATCGTATTGAAGCCAAAAGAGATAAGTTTAATAATGATAGTGCAACTTATTTGTCGCACTGCCGTTTCGGTCATATTGGTGTAAAGCGCATGAAGAAACTCCATGCTGATGGGCTTTTGGAATCACTTGATTCTGAATCACTTGATGCTTGCGAACCATGCCTCATGGGAAAGATGACTACGACTCCGTTCTCCGGAACAATGGAGCGAGCAACAGACTTGTTGGAAATAATACATACTGATGTATGCGGTCCGCTAAGTGTTGATGCTCGCGGCGGGTATCGGTATTTTCTGACCTTCACAGATGATTTGAGCAGATATGGGTATATCTACTTGATGAAACATAAGTCTGAAACATTTGAAAAGTTCAAAGAATTTTAGAGTGAATTGGAAAATCATCGTAACAAAAAATAAAGTTTCTACGATCTGATCATGGAGGTGAATATTTGAGTTACGAGTTTGGCCTGTTGGAAATATGCCCTAGAGGCAAGAATACAATGGTTATTATTATATTTCCTTGTTCATGATAATTGTCTATTGTTCATGCTATAATTGTGTTATCCGGAAATCGTAATACATGTGTGAATGCAAAGACTATAACATGTCCCTAGTGAGCCTCTAGTTGACTAGCTCGTTGATCAGTAGATGGTTACGGTTTCCTGACCATGGCATTGGATGTCACTGATAATGGGATCACATCATTAGGAGAATGATGTGATGGACAAGACCCAATCCTAAGCATAGCACTAGATCGTGTAGTTCGTTTGCTAAAGCTTTTCTAATGTCAAGTATCATTTCCTTAGAACAAGAGATCGTGCAACTCCCGGATACCGTAGGAGTGCTTTGGGTGTACCAAACGTCACAACGTAACTGGGTGGCCATAAAGGTACACTACAGGTATCTCCGAAAGTGTCTGTTGGGTTGGCACAGACCTGTCACGACCGGTTTTCCAACAAAAATGTTTATTGAGAAACCGATCCCTTTTACGGACCAGTAGAGGAGAATCCTCCTCACTGGTAGACAAATTCTTGATCACAGAAGAAAAACAGGAGTACTAAATATAATACAAGGTTGAGCGGAGACAACTCAACGATTTATTACAAGCTCGCCAATAAAACATAAAGGCGGATAGGGTGGCATAACTACTGACTCACGATAAAAACGGTGGTGGATATGTCACAGAGAAGTGGGTGACATGACTCCTGAATCTAACAACTCTTCGAGCGTTGGAGGGAGGCTTGAGGATTCTTATTGTGGGTGGCGAAAGCGTATATAATACAAGTGACCAAAATCCAGGATCGCACGGGACTGACTGGGACTCCTCTAGGCGTCGGACTCGCTATCAAACTCTTCATCCATGAGATCGCCTTCGTCGACATCTGGCCAAATCAACAAGCCAGGTGAGTACTATGAAAGTACTCGCAAGACAGTTCGGACATAAGATATAACAAATGTAAACATGATGCATATGAACAGATTAATAGAGTGCACTCAGACAATGAGATAACAATGTATGGGAAAAATATAAGGAAGTCGGGCGGCAGTCCTCCCGAAATCCCAACGTAATACTGAAGGTCAATCGAGTGTCTGAATGACTCCTCGGAAGGGTACAAAATAAAATAACAATGCCGCAGTCGGGCGTCAATGCGACACCACATAAAGGGCTTATAATGGAATATAAAAGACAGTGCGTGCCACAGTCGGACGTCTGAGCGACATCACATAAAGGGCTTATATCGAAAGTAAATGACAAGAGTGCCACAGTCGGACGTCTGAGCGACATCACATAAAGGGCTTATCTCAAAAGTAAATAATGAGAGTGCCACAATCGGACGTGTGAGTGACATCACATAAAGGGCTTATATCAAAAGTAAAATACAAGAGTGCCATAGTCGGACGTCTGAGCGACATCACATAAAAGGCTTATATCATAACTTAATAATTCAGTAGCTCAAGAATATAGATCATTTCAAGTACGAGATAAATAAAAGGTTAGTCCATCCACAGGAATAACAATTTAACGGGTATGCTACTCAAGCTTGCTCACCGGGGATTTACCACAAAGACTGACATAGGGACTGACATGGATATGGATATACTGGCCATGGCCCTTGACCATGGACACGATGACCCGGAAGGATTTGACTCTGCAGAGTTTGTACTGTTAACCACAGCCAACGGATTTCAGTAGTCACAAGGGACTAGTTCCGTTTATGGTGTTTTAGGGGAAACACATCTAACCAGTACACACCCATTCAACATTCCGATGCCAGGAATCACCCTCGGCAACGTTCAAGAAAAACCTTGAGACGGGGAGGCTACAACCTCACGTAGCATGGGATCAAATTTATATCGCGCGCTCTAAGGGGTGCCCCCCTCTCGGTCCCAACCGGAAACACCCAGGCCCCCTGACCGGATGACTGGCTTTAATCCAGGGCCATGGAACCCTCATCCCGGACCCTCTATTTGGTGTGTACAAGGAAAGAGGTTAACAACTTACTAAACCGCATTCTTTGCAGAAAACATGTGGCAGCACGAAAGGGGAAGAACGGTAACGTGACTCAGTCCATGTTAATATCGGAGTTTAACGGATGAACTAAGGCTGGCATGCTACAACAATACCACCTCACTACCTTTCATGTCACCACATGATCAGGTCATCTCTCATCAAAGATCACGGTAACTTCGGAACACACGGATAGTTGCCTTGCATGCAACGAGATACTCACCGATACTCATATGCCATGCACAACCATTCAAGCAAACATGCAAAACACCTATCATATCAAAGGTTCAAACATGCTTGCCTAGTTCAGAAAAGTAGGAGTCTAGCTCGGCGAAGTTCGCGGCTCCGTCACCTCCTCCGAAACCTACGGTATAGCGAAACCGTACACTAACGTGAAAACCATCGCGTGCATAAAAATTGTTCCAAAAATATTCCAAATAAATACTATAAAAAACTAGACAAAATTATAAGACTGACAGAAAAAGAATCAATCAAAAATCATCTTTTATTAAAAAGATATAAGGGTTTTAGTCCAGGGACTAATCTGTGATGAAACAGAAAAGAACCAGGGACTTAACTGAGAAAACAGAAAACGATTCGGAAAGAAATGCGCCAGCCCAAGGAGAAGACGCATTTTGCCCGAAGGCGCCATCAGAAAACGGTTCGAGAGGGAACAAAAGAGAGGCTGACGGGGGGGGGGGGGGTCCACACGTCAGGTTTAAAAACTCCAGCGGAGCTCACCGGCGCCCGAAGGCGGCGGTGGTCGCCGGCGTTGAACCACGGCGAGGCAGAGAGATCGGAGGGTACCAAGAGGTTCAGGTGGTTCTTCCGCGTCGGTGGGTGGTGGACTTGGCCGTCGGAGAGCACCACGTCGACGGCGACACTTTCTCCGGCGGACAGTGGTTCGGGCGATGGTGGAGAACTCCGGTGGGTGCTGCAAACTCCAAATTGAAGCGCGGGTCAGGAGAGTGGATGTACTAGGAAGCTACTGGCAAGAGCTGAGGGGTAGAGGTGCACGCACGGGAGCGAATCGAGCTGGGTCCTGTGGCGGGTCGAGGCGGCCGGAGTTGGGGAAGAAGGCTCCCTCGGGGCTCTTCCAGTGGCTTGGCGTGGTATTGGTGGTGTGTAGAGGTGGTGTGGGTTCGAGTTCGAGCTCGGGGCCTCCTTTTATAGGCGATCCGAGGGGGTGGCCGTGAACGGGATTTCTCCGGCGAGCGATTACGGCGAGGCAGAGGTTGGGTAAGGGGTTTAGGGGGCTAGGCACCATCAGGGAAGATCATTGGTGCCGTTCCACCGCAAAACCTTGGTCGGGCAAGGCGTAATGCGCCGATCCTCGATGGGGCGGCCGTACGGGCACGGCGGCGGCAGGGAGTCCGCTCTGCGCCTACCAGTTCACGACGAAGGATGGCAGCGTGCACGGGTGAGTAGATGGCCACGCGGCGGCCTCGGGTGGCTTGGGCGGCGCTGGGCGGCGCCGTCCATGCTGCGCCTCTCTCTGGCAGCCGCAAAAGCCGCTGCTGCCATCGCTCACGGGGTGGCGCACCTCCTCCTGCTCGTCGCCGACGTCCGCAAGCCTCCAGGAGATCGTGTGGCGCAGGGATAAGAAGGAGAGAACAGGGAGCAAGGCGCCACCGCGGTACTGGCGAGATCGAGAAGGAGTCCTGAAGAAAACGACAGCAGTTCTTGAAACTGTATCTCTGAATTATCTGAACATGACAGAAACAGTGCCCTTCAAGTGCTCGACGAAATGATTTGGCATGAAGAAATTTTTTTCTGGAGCTGGGACTTGGTGAGGTGACCTCTCAATGCATCCAGAGGCTGCCTGAATTTTCTCAGATTTTTAGGAGGAGAATTCAAATGAATTTCATCAAATTTGGCAAATATGGTCCAAACTTGCAGCAAGCACAATTTGAAATATTTGAACTGGAGACCAGTGGATCTTCATGGATCTTGGTTGAGGGCTCTAAGGACTAGCCAGGGAAATTGGTTTGGAGGCAAAACTCAAAGTAGAAATGGTAGTTCCTTTGAAAACCTCCAAGGGTCAAAATAGAAGGCAGAAATTATTTTTGAGAAGAAATAAATGGAAGGAAGAATATGGGGAGGCTCAACTTGCTGGATTTGAAGTATAACTTGGCACAAAGATGGGGAAAGGCTTATGGGGGGGATTTCCACTTAGGCCATGGCAAGAAGAGATTTTGAAAAGGGGGAGAAGATCACTCCAAATGCCATAGGGCTATTTTAAAGGATTTTCAAAAGAAATTTCCCAAATGAAAAACATTTGGGTTTGAGTCCACATAAGATGGAGAAACCTCGAAGACCAAAATCAAGTATTGGGTGAATCCAAAACAAAACACTTTTTTTTATAAAAGAAAGTATTTTGAGAGGGAGAGTTCTTCAGAAAATTTTAAATAACATCCCTCAAATCAAATAAAGGTTTGAAAAAGCCAAATAAAATTTTGGGTGTCACAACACCTACCCCCTTAGGAAAAATCTCGTCCCCGAGATTTCTGCTGATCCTCAAATAGATATGGATACTCTACCTGGAGAAAATCTTCCCTTTCCCATGTAGCTTCATCCTCGGTGTGGTTGCTCCACTGAACCTTGAAAAATTTAGTTGTTTTCTGACGGGTCCTCCTTTCAGACTCTTCCAATATCTTTACTGGCCGTTCTCTGTAGGTGAGATCTGGTTGCACATCAATGCTCTCATGAGATACATGCTTTTCCGGGTTACTCACACATTTCCTCAACTGTGAGACATGGAACACGTCGTGGACGTCTGACAGCTCTTTGGGTAGGTCTAGCTGGTAGGCTACTGTGCCTCTTCGTGCAATCACACAGAATGGTCCAATAAATCTTGGGGCTAGCTTCCCCTTAATTTTGAACCGTTGTAGGCCCCTCATAGGAGATACTCGTAGGTATACGTAATCACCGGGTTCAAAGCTGACCTCATGATGTTTTCGATCGTAGTAGCTTTTCTGTCGGCTTTGAGCTGTCTTGAGTCTGTCCCTGATCTGTTTAACTTTCTCCTCGGCCTCCTTGAGCATGTCTGGGCCGAAGATACGACTGTCACCTGTTTATGACCAATTTAGTGGGGTACGACACCTCCGTCTGTACAATGCTTCAAAGGGTGCCATTTGTAAGCTGGCCTGGTAACTGTTGTTGTAAGCAAACTCGACATACGGCAAATTTTCTTCCCAACTGGATCCATAGGTGAGCACACAGGCTCTCAGCATGTCCTCTAGGATTTGGTTCATGCATTCCGTTTGTCCATCAGTCTGAGGGTGGTACGCTGTACTGAATGCTAGTTGAGTGCCCAGAGCTTGTTGTAAGTGATCCCAAAATTTAGAGACAAATTGAGTGCCTCGGTCGGATATTATAGTCTTTGGGACTCCATGCAGACAAACTATACGGGAGAGATAAAGCTTGGCTAGCCTTTGAGTGGAGTAGGTCGTCTTCACGGGAATGAAATGTGCTACCTTGGTGAGCCTATCTGTGATGACCCATATGGCGCCATTTCCGCGTTGAGATCGAGGTAGTCCGACGATGAAGTCCATTCCAATTTCATCCCATTTCCACTCAAGTATCCGGTTTGGCTGTAGCAGCCCTGCTGGCTTTTGATGCTCGGCTTTTATGCGCTGACATGAATCGCAACAAGCGATGAAAGCGGCTATATCCCTTTTCATACCGTGCCACCAAAATCTTTCTTGAATGTCTTTGTACATCTTGGTTCCTCCAGGGTGGATCGAGTATGGAGCGGTGTGGCTTTCGGTTAGGATTTGTTGCTTGAGTTCCTCAATGTTTGGTACGCAAAGTCTGTCCCCGTACCATAATATTCCTTCATTGTCTGTGACGAACTCTGAAGCCTTGCCTAGGCTCATTTTTCTCTTTATGCCTTCGATGCTAGGATGTCCCTGCTGAGCCTTCTTAATTTGTTCCATTAGGGTGGGATGTATCTCCATATTTGATACGGTGCCCTCAGAGACCAACACCATGTTGAGTCTAGCGAACTCCTGCTGAAACTCAGGTCTCAAGTTCTGTGGACTGTTGTTGCCCGGGCCGGGGTTCCGACTAAGAGCATCTGCCACTACATTGGCCTTCCCTGGATGATACTGAATGCCAACATCATAGTCCTTGACCAATTCCAACCAGCGTCGCTGCCGTAAATTTAGCTCTGGTTGTGTGAAAATATATTTGAGGCTCTTATGGTCCGTATATATTTCGCAACGGTTTCCCAACAGAAAGTGCCTCCATTCTTTGAGTGCATGGATGACGGCTGCTAGCTCCAAGTCATGAGTAGGATAATTTCCCTCATGCTTCCGTAGTTGCCTGGAAGCATACGCGACAACTTTGCCATCTTGCATCAGTACGCATCCGAGGCCCTTCCTGGATGCGTCACAATACACTTCAAAACTCTTGTGTATGTCTGGCACGGTCAAAACTGGTGCTGTTGTTAGTTTCTTCTTGAGTTCTTGGAAGCTTTTCTCGCATGCTTCCGTCCATACAAATTTCTTGTCTTTCTTGAGCAACTGGGTCATTGGTTTTGCCACAGTGGAGAATCCTTCAATAAACCTCCGGTAATATCCAGCCATTCCAAGGAAACTCCGTACATCGGTCACGTTGGCTGGTGGTTTCCAGTCAAGTATGGCCTTGACCTTTTCTGGGTCTACGACCACGCCTTCTTGGGTTAATATATGGCCTAGAAAACCAACTTGTCTCAGCCAAAATTCACACTTGCTAAATTTGGCGTACAATTGATGTTTCCTTAATTCTCCCAAAACAATTCTGAGATGTTCGGCATGTTCTTCTGGTGTCCTTGAGTATACCAGAATATCGTCAATGAACACCACTACAAATTTGTCCATGAATTTCATAAATACTTTGCTCATGAGGTGGACAAAATATGCGGGGGCGTTCGTCAGTCCAAACGGCATTACTGTGAACTCATATAATCCGTATCTGGAGGTGAATGCTGTCTTAGGGATATCTTCTATCCGTACTTTCAATTGATGATATCCCGATCTTAAATCAATTTTTGAGAACACCTTGGCTTGTGCGAGCTGGTCAAACAAATCATTTATCCGTGGCATCGGATATTTGTTTTTGATGGTGACCATATTGAGAGCTCGATAGTCTATAAACAGTCTCAGTGTCCCATCCTTTTTCTTGGCGAATAATACTGGCGAACCCCATGGTGAGGAGCTGGCTCGAATAAATCCTTTGTCTAGTAATTCCTTTATTTGCTTCTTCAATTCTACTAACTCTGAGGGTGCCATTCTATAAGGTTTCTTATAGATGGGAGTGGTGACAGGTGCTAGTTCAATGCTGAACTCTATCTCTCGGTCTGGTGGCATGCCTGGTAGTTCTTCAGGGAATACGTCGGGAAATTCGCACACCACTGGAACTTTTCTCAATTCTGAAATGTCCACTTTGTTCAGCTTTGGTTGTCGTGACCGTGGTCTCTCTTGAGCTGTAACCTTTATTGTTTTGCCGTGATGATGAGTGAGAATCACAGTCCGATTGAAACAATCAATAAATCCCTTGTTGGTGGTCAACCAGTCCATCCCTAGGATGGCATCCAGTCCTTTATTTTCCAACACGATGAGATTAGCCTGAAACTTTAGTCCTTCGAACTCAATGATCACTCCTTGGCAGTAACTCTGAGCGATCTGCTTATTTCCGGGGGACTTGATGATCATAGATTTTTCCAAGGGAAGTATCGGAAAACCATGTTGCAAAACGAAACTCTTCGAAATGAACGAGTGAGAAGCTCCAGAATCAAACAAAACCGTGGCAGGTACTGTGTTGACAGGGAACGTACCGAGTACGATGTCTGGGGCATTCTGTGCTTCTTCCCTGGTCACATGGTTCAGGTGACCCTTCCTGTGATTGTTGTTGGGATTGAAATTGTTGCGCTTGGGGGCTGGATTGTTCCCACCATTGTTCGGCTTGGGGGCCGAGTTCCTTGGTTTTGGGCACTGTTTGGCATAGTGCCCTTCTTCACCACAAGCATAGCAAGTGACCCCTGGACGGCACGTAAAGTCCTTGTGCCTTGAATGAAACTGTCTGGTTGGCCTTATAGCAGTCGTCGTGGATTTTCTCGCTTCATTCCTCGGAACCTCAGTCTTGCTTCGATTGTTGCGAGCAAGAGTCGTCTTGTCCCTTTTCCGCTTACGGATATCCTCCAGACTGCGGCGCTCATTCTCCAAGGTAATGGCCTTGTCAACCAGAGTTTTGAAATCTGGGAAAGTGTGTACGACCAGTTGGCATCTTAATGCTGGCGCCAGGCCGTCCAGAAATTTTTCCATCCTTTTGTTCTCAGTCATATGCTCATCGTAGGCATAACGAGATAGTTGGGTAAACTGACCATTGTATTCCGTCACGGACATGCCTCTCTGCTTGAGGTCATCAAATTCTCTTTTCTTGATTTTTATGATGCTCCTGGGGATGTGTGCCCCACGAAAGCCTTCCTTAAACTCTTCCCAGGTGATGTGGTGTTCACTGGGATGCATGTGTAGGAAGTTCTCCCACCATGCTGCAGCTGCTCCAGTGAGGTAGTGAGGTGCATAGAGCACCTTCTCCTGATCAGAACATTGAGCAATAATCAACTTTCTTTCGATGTCACGAAGCCAATCATCGGCTTCAAGCGGCCTATCAGTGTGAGCAAACGTTGGAGGGCGTGTCTTCTGCAGTTCAGACAACTTGGAGTGTGGTTGGTATGGCTCACGGTGATTTCCCATATTGATGACGTGATTCATCATCTCTTGGTGTTGTTGTTGGCTTTGTTCGAAGAGGCGGCATACTTGAGATAAGGCTGCCTCGCTGTCCTGTTGACTAGTCTATCCCTGAGTGAAGTTGTTGCTGGTCTGTGTTCCATAAACTTCTTCGGTTGGATTTGGCATGGAACGGGTCCAAGGACGAGACATTTTCCACTCTGGGGTATTATTTTGCAAAAATCATGAGAAGAACTGTGTGGCACAAGGAAAACCTTGCAAAGACAAAATTTTTAAAAGACCTCAAGATTTTCCAAGAAAATATTTGACTACGCACGGAGAAGGACTGCTTAGCACATATCTTACACGCGATACGCAAACATACGGTACATCACTCAGGATGTGCGTACACATTCCTGACATGTTTTATAGACTAGCACACTCCTCCGGAATGCAGCGCACACAACTACTACAAACTTAAGTACATGAAACATAACATACATGCAGGCACAACGCGCGGCTACTAAGCACACTCAGTCGGAGATGGTGAAGATGTCCTTCCCCTTGCCGAGGGTAAGACCCAGCGGTGCAGGAGACTCAACCTCCACCTCCTCCCTAGTAGGCTCCAGGCGCGTAGCACTGCGCTGAGGTGATGGCGCGGGAGCGACAGGTGGCAGTGCGGGTGCGGCAGGCGGTGCAGCTCTGACTGGAGTAGGAGCGATGACTCGGTCGAACTCCTCAGTGGTAGGCAGACGGCGAGCAGTGGCCAAAATGGCCGGTGAATAAGATGCCGAGGACGAGACGAATGTCAGTGGCGGTGCCATGTGGAGAAGCTCCTTCCTGCTGGCAGGACCGCCCCGAACTAAGTCCATGCGGGCAGCCACAAGATTGTCCACGAGGTTGTCGAAAGATTCCTCCAGAGCTTTGAGATACTCGACAAGCATCTCGATAGCTTCATCTCGCTCTCCCCTATGGCAGGCGAATGCATAGTGACAAGTATATGGCACATGGCATGGGAGGTAGCGGTAGCGACGAGTCTTCATCATAGGAAGGATATCCCGAAGGCGAGCTATCGCCTCACGGGCGGCCATCTGCATGGCATGCCTCTCCGTAGGCATGGCCCTTCCCACAAAACGGAAGTGGCGAGACGCAGAACGTCCTCCCTTGAATTGCAACACGGCCTGGTGCATAGACACGTCGTCGCTGAGCTTGTGCTGGTAAAGCGTGAACTCCGGACGAGTCGCTGGCCCGATCGCGAGCTTGGTGATGGAGACGAGGAGTTTGACAAACCCCTCGGGCACGTTAGTGAACACCCGAGTCTCGCAGTTGCTGCCAGCCATCTACAAAAGTAGGCAAAAATTCTGAGTAGTCATGTCATAAATTTATGATGACCAACAGAAAATAGCTACATTTGCAAAATGCTGAAAAAGCACCAAAGACGCTAATAACCGATTAGCGATCGCACCTAGTGGCTTCCTACAGTCAGCCTGGCTCTGATACCAAGCTTGTCACGACCGGTTTTCCAATAAAAATGTTTATTGAGAAACCGATCCCTTTTACGGACCAGTAGAGGAGAATCCTCCTCACTGGTAGACAAATTCTTGATCACAGAAGAAAAACCAGGAGTACTAAATATAATACAAGGTTGAGTGGAGACAGCTCAACGATTTATTACAAGCTCGCCAATAAAACATAAAGGCGGATAGGGTGGCATAACTACTGACTCACGATAAAAACGATGGTGGATATGTCACAGAGAAGTGGGTGACATGACTCCTGAATCTAACAACTCTTCGAGCGTCGGAGGGAGGCTCGAGGATTCTTATTGTGGGTGGCGGAAGCGTATATAATACAAGATACCAAAATCCAGGATCGCACGGGACTGACTGGGACTCCTCTAGGCGTCGGACTCGCTATCAAACTCTTCATCCATGAGATCGCCTTCGTCGACATCTGGCCAAATCAACAAGCCAGGTGAGTACTATGAAAGTACTCGCAAGACAGTTCGGACATAAGATATAACAAATGTAAACATGATGCATATGAACAGATTAATAGAGCGCACTCAAACAATGAGATAACAATGTATGGGAAAAATAAAAGGAAGTCGGGCGGTAGTCCTCCCGAAATCCCAACATAATACTGAAGGCCAATCGAGTGTCTGAATGACTCCTCGGAAGGGTACAAAATAAAATAACAATGCCGCAGTCGGGCGTCAATGCGACACCACATAAAGGGCTTATAATGGAATATAAAAGACAGTGCGTGCCACAGTCGGACGTCTGAGCGACATCACATAAAGGGCTTATATCAAAAGTAAATGACAAGAGTGCCACAGTCGGACGTCTGAGCGACATCACATAAAGGGCTTATCTCAAAAGTAAATAATGAGAGTGCCACAGTCAGACATCTGAGCGACATCACATAAAGGGCTTATATCAAAAGTAAAAGACAAGAGTGCCACAGTCGGACGTCTGAGCGACATCACATAAAGGGCTTATATCATAACTTAATAATTCAGTAGCTCAAGAATATAGATCATTTCAAATACGAGATAAATAAAAGGTTAGTCCATCAACAGGAATAACAATTTAACGGGTATGCTACTCAAGCTTGCTCATCGGGGATTTACCACGAAGACTGGCATAGGGATTGACATGGATATGGATATACTGGCCATGGCCCTTGACCATGGACACGATGAGTCGGAAGGATTTGACTCTGCAGAGTTTGTACTCTTAACCACAACCAACGGATTTCAGTAGTCACAAGGGACTAGTTCCGTTTACGGTGTTTTAGGGGAAACACATCTAACCAGTACACACCCATTCAACATTCCGATGCCAGGAATCACCCTCGGCAACGTTCAAGAAAAACCTTGAGACGGGGAGGCTACAACCTCGCGTAGCATGGGATCAAGTTTATACCGCGCGCTCTAAGGGGTGCCCCCCTCTCGGTCCCAACCGGAAACACCCATGCCCCCTGACCGGATGACTGGCTTTAATCCAGGGCCATGGAACCCTCATCCCGGCCCCTCTATTTGGTGTGTACAAGGAAGAGGTTAACAACTTACTAAACCGCATTCTTTGCAGAAAACATGTGGCAGCACGAAAGGGGAAGAACGGTAACGTGACTCAGTCCACGTTAACGTCGGAGTTTAACGGATGACGTAAGGCTGGCATGCTACAACAATACCACCTCACTACCTTTCATGTCACCACATGATCAGGTCATCTCTCATCAAAGATCACGGTAACTTCGGAACACACGGATAGTTGCCTTGCATGCAACGAGATACTCACCGATACTCATATGCCATGCACAACCATTCAAGCAAACATGCAAAACACCTATCATATCAAAGGTTCAAACATGCTTGCCTGGTTCGGAGAAGTCGGAGTCTAGCTCGGCGAAGTTCGCGGCTCCGTCACCTCCTCCAGAACCTACGGTATAGCGAAACCGTACACTAACGTGAAAACCATCGCGTGCATAAAAATTGTTCCAAAAATATTCCAAATAAATACTATAAAAAACTAGACAAAATTATAAGACTGACATAAAAAGAATCAATCAAAAATCATCTTTTATTAAAAAGATATAATGGTTTTAGTCCAGGGACTAATCTGTGATGAAACAGAAAAGAACCAGGGACTTAACTAAGAAAACAGAAAACGATTCGAAAAGAAATGCACCAGCCCAAAGAGAAGACGCATTTTGCCCGAAGGCGCCATCAGAAAACGGTTCGAGAGGGAACAAAAGAGAGGCTGACGGGGGGGGGGGGGGTCCACACGTCAGGTTTAAAAACTCCAGCGGAGCTCACCGTCGCGCGAAGGCGGCGGTGGTCGCCGGCGTTGAACCACGGCGAGACAGAGAGATCGGAGGGTACCAAGAGGTTCAGGTGGTTCTTCTGCGTCAGTGGGTGGTGGACTTGGCCGTCGGAGAGCACCACGTCGACGACGACACTTTCTCCGGCGTACGGTGGTTCAGGCGATGGTGGAGAACTCCAGTGGGTGCTGCAAACTCCAAATTGAAGCGCGGGTCAGGAGAGTGGATGTACTAGGAAGCTACTGGCAAGAGCTGAGGGGTAGAGGTGCACGCACGGGAGCGAATCGAGCTGGGTCCCGTGGCGGGTCGAGGCGGCCGGAGTTGGGGAAGAAGGCTCCCTCGGGGCTCTTCCAGTGGCTTGGCGTGGTATTGGTGGTGTGTAGAGGTGGTGTGGGTTCGAGTTCGAGCTCGGGGCCTCCTTTTATAGGCGATCCGAGGGGGTGGCCGTGAACGGGATTTCTCCGGCGAGCGATTACGGCAAGGCAGAGGTTGGGTAGGGGGTTTAGGGGGCTAAGCACTATTAGGGAAGATCACTGGTGCCGTTCCACCGCTAAACCTTGGTCGGGCAAGGCGTAATGTGCCGATCCTCGACGGGGCGGCCGTACGGGCACGACGGCGGCAGGGAGCGCGCTCCGCGCCTACCAGTTCATGACGAAGGATGGCAGCGTGCACGGGTGAGTGGATGGCCACGCGGCGGCCTCGGGTGGCTTGGGCGGCGCTGGGCGGCGCCGTCCACGGTGCGCCTCTCTCTGGCAGCCGCAAAAGCCGCTGCTGCCATCGCTCACGGGGTGGCGCACCTCCTCCTGCTCGTCGCCGACGTCCGCAAGCCTCCAGGAGATCGTGCGGCGCAGGGATAAGAAGGAGAGAACAGGGAGCAAGGCGCCACCGCGGTACTGGCGAGATCGAGAAGGAGTCCTGAAGAAAACGACAGCAGTTCCTGAAACTGTATCTCTGAATTATCTGAACATGACAGAAACAGTGCCCTTCAAGTTCTCGACGAAATGATTTGGCATGAAGAAATTTTTTTCTGGAGCTGGGACTTGGTGAGGTGACCTCTCAATGCATCCAGAGGCTGCCTGAATTTTCTCAGATTTTTAGGAGGAGAATTCAAATGAATTTCATCAAATTTGGCAAATATGGTCCAAACTTGCAGCAAGCACAATTTGAAATATTTGAACTGGAGACCAGTGGATCTTCATGGATCTTGGTTGAGGGCTCTAAGGACTAGCCAGGGAAATTGGTTTGGAGGCAAAACTCAAAGTAGAAATGGTAGTTCCTTTGAAAACCTCCAAGGGTCAAAATAGAAGGCAAAAATTATTTTTGAGAAGAAATAAATGGAAGGAAGAATATGGGGAGGCTCAACTTGCTGGATTTGAAGTATAACTTGGCACAAAGATGGGGAAAGGCTTATGGGGGGGATTTCCACTTAGGCCATGGCAAGAAGAGATTTTGAAAAGGGGGAGAAGATCACTCCAAATGCCATAGGGCTATTTTAAAGGATTTTCAAAAGAAATTTCCCAAATGAAAAACATTTGGGTTTGAGTCCACGTAAGATGGAAAAACCTCCAAGACCAAAATCAAGTCTTGGGTGAATCCAAAACAAAACACTTTTTTTAATAAAAGAAAGTATTTTGAGAGGGAGAGTTCTTCAGAAAATTTTAAATAACATCCCTCAAATCAAATAAAGGTTTGAAAAAGGCAAATAAAATTTTGGGTGTCACAAGATCGAGATTGGGATTTGTCACTCCGTATGACGGAGAGGTATCATCTGGCCCACTCGGTAATGCATCATCATAATGAGCTCAATGTGACCAAGTGGTTGGTCACGGGATCATGCATTACGGAACGAGTAAAGTGACTTGCCGGAACGAGATTGAACGAGGTATTGGGATACCGACGATCGAATCTCGGGCAACTAACGTACTGATTGACAAAGGGAATTGTATACGGGATTACTTGAATCCTCGACATCATGGTTCATCCGATGAGATCATCGAGGAGCATGTGGGAGCCAACATGGGTATCCAGATCCCGCTGTTGGTTATTGACCGGAGAGTCGTCTCGGTCATGTCTGCGTGTCTCCCGAACCCGTAGGGTCTACACACTTAAGGTTCGGTGACGCTAGGGTTGTAGAGATATTAGTATGCGGTAACCCGAAAGTTGTTCGGAGTCCCGGATGAGATCCCGGACATCACGAGGAGTTCCGGAATGGTCCGGAGGTAAAGATTTGTATATAGGAAGTCCAGTTTCGGCCACCGGGAAAGTTTCGGGGGTCACCGGTATTGTACCGGGACCACTGGAAGGGTCCCGGGGGTCCACCGGGTGGGGCCACCTATCCCGGAGGGGCCCATAGGCTGAAGTGGGAAGGGATCCAGCCCCTGGTGGGCTGGTGCGCCCCCCATGGGCCTCCCCCTGCGCCTAGGGTTGGAAACCCTGGGGATGGGGGCACCCCACCTGGCTTGGGGGGCAAGTTTCCCCCTTGGCCGCCCCCTTGAGATTGGATCTCAAGGGGGCCGGCGCCCCCCAGGGCCCCTATATAAAGAGGGGGGGAGGGAGGGCTGCGCACCCAAGCCCCTGGCGCCTCCCTCTCCCCCCGTAACACCTCTCCCTCTCGCTGAGCTTGGCGAAGCCCTGCCGAGATCCCCGCTGCTTCCACCACCACGCCGTCGTGCTGCTGGATCTTCATCAACCTCTCCTTCCCCCTTGCTGGATCAAGAAGGAGGAGACGTCTCTCCCAACCGTACGTGTGTTGAACGCGGAGGTGCCGTCCGTTCGGCGCTAGGATCATCGGTGATTTGGATCACGACGAGTACAACTCCATCAACCCCGTTCTCTTGAACGCTTGCGCTCGCGATCTACAAGGGTATGTAGATGCACTCCTCTCTCTCGTTGCCAGATGACTCCATAGATTGATCTTGGTGAAGCGTAGAAAATTTTAAATTTCTGCTATGATCCCCAACAGTGGCAACATGAGCTAGGTCTATGCGTAGTTTCTATGCACGAGTAGAACACAAATTGTTGTGGGCGTCGATTTTGTCAATTTACTTGCCATTACTAGTCTTATCTTGATTCGGCGGCATCGTGGGATGAAGCGGCCCGGACCGACCTTACACGTACGCTTACGTGAGACAGGTTCCACCGACTGACATGCACTAGTTGCATAAGGTGGCTAGAGGGTGTCTGTCTCTCCCACTTTAGTCGGATCGGATTCGATGAAAAGGGTCCTTATGAAGGGTAAATAGGAATTGGCATATCACGTTGTGGTTTTGGCGTAGGTAAGAATCGTTTTTGCTAGAAACCTATAGCAGCCACGTAAAAGTTTGCAACAACAATTAGAGGACGTCTAACTTGTTTTTGCAGCAAGTGTCATGTGATGTGATATGGCCAGAAGGATGTGATGAATGATATATGTGATGTATGAGATTGATCATGTTCTTGTAATAGGAATCACGACTTGCATGTCGATGAGTATGACAACCGGCAGGAGCCATAGGAGCTGTCTTAATTTATTTATGACCTGCGTGTCAACTGGAACGTCATGTAATTACTATACTTTATTGCTAACCGTTAGCCGTAGTAGTAGAAGTAATAGTTGGCGAGACTACTTCATGAAGACACGATGATGGAGATCATGATGATGGGGATCATGGTTTCATGCCGGTGACGATGATGAACATGGCGCCCCGAAGATGGAGATCAAAAGGAGCAAAATGATATTGGCCATATCATGTCACTATTTGTTTGCATGTGATGTTTATCATGTTTTGCATCTTATTTGCTTAGAACGACGGTAGCATAAATAAGATGATCCCTCGCTAAAATTTCAAGAAAGTGTTCCCCCTAACTGTGCACCGTTGCGAAGGTTCGTTGTTCCGAAGCACCACGTGATGATCGGGTGTGATAGGTTCTAACGTTCACATACAACGGGTGTAAGCCAGATTTACACACACAATACACTTAGGTTGACTTGACGAGCCTAGCATGTACAGACATGGCCTCGGATCACAAGAGACCGAAAGGTCAAACATGAGTCGTATAGCAGATACGATCAACATGAAGATGTTCACCGATGATGACTAGTCCGTCTCACGTGATGATCGGACACGGCCTAGTTGACTCGGATCATGTATCACTTAGATGACTAGAGGGATGTCTGTCTGAGTGGGCGTTCGTTAATGATTTGATTAGATGAACTTAATTATCATGAACTTAGTCTAAAAACCTTTACAATATGTCTTGTAGATCAAATGGCCCACGCTAATGTTGCCCTCAACTTCAACGCGTTCCTAGAGAAAACCAAGCTGAAAGACGATGGTAGCAACTACACGGACTGGGTCCGTAACCTGAGGATTATCCTCATAGCTGCCAAGAAAGCATATGTCCTTGAAGCAGCGCTAGGTGATGCACCTGTTTTCCCAGCAACTCAAGACGTTCTGAACGCCTGGCTGTCACGTAGTGATGATTACTCCCTGGTTCAGTGCGGCATGCTTTACAGCTTAGAACCGGGGCTCCAAAAGCGTTTTGAGCAGCACGGAGCATATGAGATGTTCCAAGAGCTGAAAATGGTTTTCCAAGCTCATGCCCGGGTCGAGAGATATGAAGTCTCCGACAAGTTCTACAGTTGTAAGATGGAGGAGAATAGTTCCGTCAGCGAACACATACTCAAAATGTCTAGGTTGCACAACCGCTTGTCTCAGCTGGGAGTTAATCTCCCGGATGACGCGGTCGTTGACAGAATCCTTCAGTCGCTCCCACCTAGCTACTAGAGCTTTGTGATGAACTTCAATATGCAGGGAATGGAAAAGACCATTCCTGAGGTATATTCAATGCTGAAATCAGCGGAGGTGGAGATCAATAAGGAACATCAAGTGTTGATGGTGAATAAAACCACTAAGTTCAAGAAAGGCAAGGGTAAGAAGAACTTCAAGAAAGACGGCAAGGGAGTTGCCGCGCCCGGTAAGCAAGCTGCCGGGAAGAAGACAAAGAATGGACCCAAGCCTGAGACTGAGTGCTTTTATTGCAAGGGAAACGGTCACTGGAAGCGGAACTGCCCCAAGTACTTAGCGGACAAGAAGGCCGGCAATACCAAAGGTATATGTGATATACATGTTATTGATGTGTACCTAACCAGCGCTCGTAGTAGCTCCTGGGTATTTGATACCGGTGCGGTTGCTCATATTTGTAACTCAAAGCAGGAGCTGTGGAATAAGAGGAGACTGGCGAAGGACGAGGTGACGATGCGCGTCGGGAATGGTTCCAAGGTCGATGTGATCGCTGTCGGCACGCTACCTCTACATTTACCTACGGGACTAGTTTTAAACCTCAATAGTTGTTATTTAGTGCCAGCTTTGAGCATGAACATTGTATCTGGATCTCGTTTAATGCGATATGGCTACTCATTTAAATCCGAGAATAATGGTTGTTCTATTTATATGAGAGATATGTTTTATGTCATGCCCCGCTGGTCAATGGTTTATTCTTAATGAATCTCGAACGTGATGTTACACATATTCATAGTGTGAATGCCAAGAAATGTAAGGTTGATAATGATAGTCCCACATACTTGTGGCACTGCCACCTTGGTCACATTGGTGTCAAACGCATGAAGAAAATCCATGCAGATGGACTTTTGGAGTCTCTTGATTATGAATCATTTGACACGTGCGAACCATGCCTCATGGGGAAAATGACCAAGACTCCGTTCTCCGGAACAATGGAGCGAGCAACCAACTTATTGGAAATCATACATACTGATGTGTGCGGTCCAATGAGTGTTGAGGCTCGCGGTGGCTATCGTTATGTTCTCACCCTCACTGATGACTTGAGTAGATATGGATATGTCTACATAATGAAACACAAGTCTGAGACCTTTGAAAAGTTCAAGGAATTTCAGAGTGAGGTTGAGAATCAACGTGAAGGGAAAATAAAGTTCTTATGATCAGATCATGGAGGGGAATATTTGAGTCACGAATTTGGCACACACTTAAGGAAATGTGGAATTGTTTCACAACTCACGCCGCCTGGAACACCTCAGCGTAATGGAGTGTCTAAACGTCGTAATCGCACTCTATTGGATATGGTGCGATCTATGATGTCTCTTACCGATCTACCGCTATCATTCTGGGGTTATGCTTTAGAGACTGCCGCATTCACTTTAAATAGGGCTCCATCGAAATCCGTTGAGATGACACCGTATGAATTATGGTTTGGAAAGAAACCTAAGCGGTCGTTTCTTAAAGTTTGGGGATGCGATGCTTATGCCAAGAAACTTCAACCTGAAAAGCTCGAACCCAAGTCGGAAAAATGTGTCTTCATGGGATACCCTAAGGAAACCATTGGGTATACCTTCTACCTCAGATCCGAAGGCAAGATCTTCGTTGCCAAGAACGGGTCCTTTCTGGAGAAAGAGTTTCTCTCGAATGAAGTAAGTGGGAGGAAAGTGGAACTTGATGAGATGACCCCTCTCGAACCAGAAAGTAGCACAGCACAAGAAAATGTTTCTATGGTGCCTACACCGACTAGAGAGGAAGTTAATGATGACGATCATGATCAAGTTACCACTGAACTTCGTAGGTCCACAAGGACGCGTTCCGCACCAGAGTGGTACGACAACCCTGTCCTGGAAATCATGTTGTTGGACTATGGTGAACCTTCGAACTATGAAGAAGCAATGGCGGGTCCAGATTCCAACAAATGGCTTGAAGCCATGCAATCCAAGATAGGATCCATGTATGAAAACAAAGTATGGACTTTGACAGACTTGCCCGATGATCGGCGAGCGATAGAAAATAAATGGATCTTTAAGAAGAAGACGGACGCAGATGGAAATGTCACCATCTATAAAGCTCGACTTGTCGCTATGGGTTATCGACAAGTTCAAGGAGTTGACTACGATGAGACCTTCTCACCCGTAGCGAAGCTGAAGTCCGTCCGAATCATGTTAGCAATTGCCGCATTCTACGATTATGAGATATGGCAAATGGACGTCAAAACGGCATTCCTTAACGGCTTTCTTAAGGAAGAATTGTATATGATGCAGCCGGAAGGTTTTGTCGATCCTGAGAATGCTAACAAAGTATGCAAGCTCCAGCGCTCAATCTATGGGCTGGTGTAGGCATCTCGGAGTTGAAACATTCGCTTTGATGAGATGATCAAAGCGTTTGGGTTTACGCAGACTTATGGAGAAGCCTGTGTTTACAAGAAAGTGAGTGGGAGCTCTGTAGCATTTCTCTTATTATATGTGGATGACAAACTATTGATGGGAAATGATATAGAATTCTTGGAAAGTATAAAGGCCTACTTGAATAAGTGTTTTTCAATGAAGGACCTTGGAGAAGCTGCTTACATATTAGGCATCAAGATCTATAGAGATAGATCGAGACGCCTCATAGGTCTTTCACAAAGCACATACCTTGACAAGACATTGAAGAAGTTCAATATGGATCAGTCCAAGAAGGGGTTCTTGCCTGTATTGCAAGGTGTGAGATTGAGCACGGCTCAATGCCCGACCACGGGAGAAGATAGAGAAAAGATGAGTGTCGTCCCCTATGCCTCAGCCATAGGGTCTATTATGTATGCCATGCTGTGTACCAGACCTGATGTAAACCTTGCCGTAAGTTTGGTAGGAAGGTACCAAAGTAATCCCGGCATGGAACACTGGACAGCGGTCAAGAATATCCTGAAGTACCTGAAAAGGACTAAGGATATGTTTCTCGTTTATGGAGGTGACGAAGAGCTCGTCGTAAAGGGTTACGTCGATGCTAGCTTCGACACAGATCTGGATGACTCTAAGTCACAAACCGGATACGTGTATATTTTGAATGGTGGGGCAGTCAGCTGGTGCAGTTGCAAGCAAAGCTTTGTGGCAGGATCTACATGTGAAGCGGAGTACATGGCAGCCTCGGAGGCAGCACATGAAGCAATCTGGATGAAGGAGTTCATTGCCGATCTAGGAGTTATTCCCAATGCATCGGGGCCGATGACTCTCTTCTGTGACAACACTGGAGATATTGCCCTTGCCAAGGAGCCCAGGTTTCACAAGAAGACCAGGCACATCAAGCGTCGCTTCAACTCCATTCGTGAAAATGTTCAAAATGGAGACATAGATATTTGTAAAGTGCATACGGATTTGAATGTCGCAGATCCGTTGACTAAACCTCTTCCACGAGCGAAACATGATCAACACCAGAACTCTATGGGTGTACGATTCATCACAATGTAACTAGATTATTGACTCTAGTGCAAGTGGGAGACTGTTGGAAATATGCCCTAGAGGCAATAATAAATGGTTATTATTATATTTCCTTGTTCATGATAATTGTTTATTGTTCATGCTATAATTGTGTTATCCGGAAATCGTAATACATGTGTGAATGCAAAGACTATAACATGTCCCTAGTGAGCCTCTAGTTGACTAGCTCGTTGATCAATAGATGGTTACGGTTTCCTGACCATGGACATTGGATGTCACTGATAATGGGATCACATCATTAGGAGAATGATGTGATGGACAAGACCCAATCCTAAGCATAGCACTAGATCGTGTAGTTCGTTTGCTAAAGCTTTTCTAATGTCAACTATCATTTCCTTAGACCATGAGATCGTGCAACTCCCGGATACCGTAGGAGTGCTTTGGGTGTACCAAACGTCACAACGTAACTGGGTGGCCATAAAGGTACACTACAGGTATCTCCGAAAGTGTCTGTTGGGTTGGCACAGATCGAGACTGGGATTTGTCACTCCGTATGACGGAGAGGTATCATCTGGCCCACTCGGTAATGCATCATCATAATGAGCTCAATGTGACCAAGTGGTTGGTCACGGGATCATGCATTACGGAACGAGTAAAGTGACTTGCCGGAACGAGATTGAACGAGGTATTGGGATACCGACGATCGAATCTCGGGCAACTAACGTACTGATTGACAAAGGGAATTGTATACGGGATTACTTGAATCCTCGACATCATGGTTCATCCGATGAGATCATCGAGGAGCATGTGGGAGCCAACATGGGTATCCAGATCCCGCTGTTGGTTATTGACCGGAGAGTCGTCTCGGTCATGTCTGCGTGTCTCCCGAACCCGTAGGGTCTACACACTTAAGGTTCGGTGACGCTAGGGTTGTAGAGATATTAGTATGCGGTAACCCGAAAGTTGTTCGGAGTCCCGGATGAGATCCCGGACATCACGAGGAGTTCCGGAATGGTCCGGAGGTAAAGATTTGTATATAGGAAGTCCAGTTTAGGCCACCGGGAAAGTTTCAGGGGTCACCAGTATTGTACCGGGACCACCGGAAGGGTCCCGGGGGTCCACCGGGTGGGGCCACCTATCCCGGAGGGCCCCATGGGCTGAAGTGGGAAGGGAAACAGCCCCTGGTGGGCTGGTGCGCCCCCCATGGGCCTCCCCCTGCGCCTAGGGTTGGAAACCCTGGGGGTGGGGGCGCCCCACCTGACTTGGGGGGCAAGTTTCCCCCTTGGCCGCCGCCCCCCCTTGAGATTGGATCTCTAGGGGGCCGGCACCCCCCTAGGGCCCCTATATAAAGAGGGGGGAGGGAGGGCTGCGCACCCAAGCCCCTGGCGCCTCCCTCTCCCCCCGTAACACCTCTCCCTCTCGCTGAGCTTGGCGAAGCCCTGCCGAGATCCTTGCTGCTTCCACCACCACGCCGTCGTGCTGCTGGATCTTCATCAACCTCTCCTTCCCCCTTGCTGGATCAAGAAGGAGGAGACGTCTCTCCCAACCGTACGTGTGTTGAACACGGAGGTGCCGTCCGTTCGACGCTAGGATCATCGGTGATTTGGATCACGACGAGTACAACTCCATCAACCCCATTCTCTTGAACGCTTCCGCTCGCGATCTACAAGGGTATGTAGATGCACTCCTCTCTCTCGTTGCTAGATGACTCCATAGATTGATCTTGGTGAAGCGTAGAAAATTTTAAATTTCTGCTACGATCCCCAACATGGCCTTCATTTGAAACAATGAAGAATAGTTTCGCAACTCACGCCACCCGGAACACCACAACGTAATGGTGTGTCCGAACGTCGTAACCGCACTTTATTAGATATGGTGCATTCTATGATGTCTCTTACTGATTTACCGCTATCGTTTTGGGGTTATGCTTTAGAGACGGCTGCATTCACATCAAATAGGGCACCATCTAAATCCGTTGAGACAACACTATATGAACTGTGGTTTGGCAAGAAACCCAAGTTGTCGTTTCTTAAAGTTTGGGGTTGCGATGCTTATGTGAAAAAGCTTCAACCTGATAAGCTCGAACCCAAATCAGAGAAATGTGTCTTCATAGGACACCCAAAGGAAACTGTTGGGTACACCTTCTATCACAGATCTGAAGGCAAGATATTCGTTGCTAAAAATGGATCCTTTCTAGAGAAGGAGTTTCTCTCGAAAGAAGTGAGTGGGAGGAAAGTAGAACTTGATGAGGTAATTGTACTTGCTCCCTTATTGGAAAGTAGTTCATCAGATAAATCAGTTCCAGTGATTCCTACACCAATTAGTGAGGAAGCTAATGATGATGATCATGAAACTTCTGGTCAAGTTACTACCGAACCTCGTAGGTCAACCAGAGTAAGATCCGCACCAGAGTGGTACGGTAATCCTGTTCTAGAGGTCATGTTACTTGACCATGACGAACCTACGAACTATGAGGAAGCGATGATGAGCCCAGATTCCGCGAAATGGCTTAAGGCCATGAAATATGAGATGGGATCCATTTATGAGCACAAAGTGTGGACTTTGGTTGACTTGCCCGATGATTGGCAAGCCATAGAGAATAAATGGATCTTCAAGAAGAAGACTGACGCTGATGGTAATGTTACTGTCTACAAAGCTTGACTTGTTGCGAAAGGTTTTCGACAAGTTCAAGGAGTTGACTACGATGAGACCTTCTCATCCGTAGCGATGCTTAAGTCCGTCCGAATCATGTTAGCAATTGCCGCATTTTATGATTATGAAATTTGGCAAATGGATGTCAAAACTGCATTCCTTAATGGATATCTTAAGGAAGAGTTGTATATGATGCAACCAGAAGGTTTTGTCAATCCAAAAGGTGCTAACAAAGTGTGCAAGCTCCAGCGATCCATTTATGGACTGGTGTAAGCATCTCGAAGTTGGGATATACGCTTTGATAGTGTGATCAAAGCATATGGTTTTATACAGACTTTTGGAGAAGCCTATATTTACAAGAAAGTGAGTGGGAGCTCTGTAGCATTTCTGATATTATATGTGGATGACATATTTGTTGATCAGAAATGATACGAAATTTCTGGATAGCATAAAAGGATACTTGAATAAGAATTTGTCAATGAAAGACCTCGGCGAAGCTGCTTATATATTGGTCATCAAGATCTATAGAGATAGATCAAGACACTTAATTGGACTTTCACAAAGCACATACCTTGATAAAGTTTTGAAGAAGTTCAAAATGGATCAAGCAAACAAAGGGTTCTTGCCTATGTTACAAGGTGTGAAGTTGAGTCAGACTCAATTCCCAACCACTGTAGAAGATAGAGAGAAAATGAAAGTCATTCCCTATGCTTCAGCCATAGGTTCTATCATGTATGCAATGTTGTGTACCAGACCTGATGTGTGCCTTGCTATTAGTTTAGCAGGGAGGTACCAAAGTAATCCAGTGGATCACTTGACAGCGGTTAAGAACATCCTGAAATACCTGAAGAGGACTGAGGATATGTTTCTCGTTTATGGAGGTGACAAAGAGCTCGTCGTAAATGGTTACGTCGATGCAAGCTCGTCGTAAATGGTTACGTCGATGCAAGCTCGTCGTAAATGGTTACGTCATAAATGGTTAAGTCACAAACCGGATACGTATTTATATTGAACGGTGGAGCTGTCAGTTGGTGCAGTTCCAAGCAAAGCGTCGTGGCGGGATCTACATGTGAAGCGGAGTACATAGCTGCTTCGGAAGCAGCATATGAAGGAGTCTGGATGAAGGAGTTCATATCCGATCTAGGTGTCATACCTAGTGCATCGGGTCCAATGAAAATCTTTTGTGACAATACTGGAGCAATACCTTGGCAAAGGAATCTAGATTTCACAAGAGAACCAAACACATCAAGAGACACTTCAATTCCATCTGCGATCAAGTCAAGGAGGGAGACATAGAGATTTGCAAGATACATACGAATCTGAATATTCCACACCCGTTGACTAAGCCTCTCTCACGAGCAAAATATGATCAGCACCAAGACTCCATGGGTGTTAGAATCATCACTATGTAATCTAGATTATTGACTCTAGTGCAAGTGGGAGACTGAAGGAAATATGCCCTAGAGGCAATAATAAAGTTGTTATTTAAATTTCCTTGTATCATGGTAAATATTTATTATTCATGCTAGAATTGTATTAACCGGAGACTTAGTACATGTGTGAATACATAGACAAACAGAGTGTCCCTAGTATGCCTCTACTTGACTAGCTCGTTAATCAAAGATGGTTAAGTTTCCTAGCCATAGACATGTGTTGTCATTTAATGAACGGGATCACATCATTAGAGAATGATGTGATGGACAAGACCCATTAGTTAGCTTAGCACTATGATCGTTTAGTTTATTGCTATTGCTTTCTTCATGACTTATACATGTTCTATGAACTATGAGATTATGCAACTCCCGAATACCGGAGGAACACTTAGTGTGCTATCAAATGTCACAACATAACTGGGTGATTATAAAGATGCTCTACAGGTGTCTCCGATGGTGTTTGTTGAGTTGGCATACATCGAGATTAGGATTTGTCACTCCGAGTATCGGAGAGGTATCTCTGGGCCCTCTCGGAAATGATCATCACTAAAAGCATTGCAAGCAATGTGACTAATGAGTTAGTTATGGGATGATGCATTGTGGAACGAGTAAAGAGACTTGCCGGTAACGAGATTGAACTAGGTATGGTGATACCGACGATCGAATCTCGGGCAAGTAACATACCGATGACAAAGGGAACAACATATGTTGTTATGTGGTTTGACCGATAAAGATCTTCGTAGAATATGTAGGAGCCAATATGAGCATCCAGGTTCCGCTATTGGTTATTGACCGGAGATGTGTCTCGGTCAAGTCTACATATTTCTCGAACCCGTAGGTTCCGCACGCTTAACGTTCGATGACGATTTGTATTATGAGTTATGTGATTTGATGACTGAAGTTTGTTCAGAGTCCCGGATGAGATCACAGACATGACAAGGAGTCTCGAAATTGTCGAGACTTAAAGATTCATATATTGGACGATGTTATTCGGACACCGCATGAGTTCCGGGGGTTACCGGATAAATATCGGAGTGCCGGAGGGTTTTCAGAACCCCCCGGGGGAACTAATGGGCCTCTATGGGCCTTAGTGGGAAGAGAGGAAGGGCCAGGAGGGGCTGGCCATGCCCCTGGGTCCAAATTGGACTAGGGGAAGGGGGCGGCGCCCCACTTTCCATCCCTTCCCCTCTTCCTTCCTCCTTCCCCCTCTTCCTTAGGTGGAAACCTACTAGGACTCCAGGATTCCCCTCTCATGGCGCGCCCTAGGAGGGCCGGCCGGCCTCCCCCTCCCTCCTTTATATACATGGGGAAGGGGGCACCCTAGAACACACAAGTTGATCTTTTAGCCGTGTGCGGTGCCCCCCTCCACAGAAACACACCTCGGTCATATCATCGTAGTGCTTAGGCGAAGCCCTGCGCCGGTAACTTCATCATCACCTTCACCATGCCGTCGTGCTGATGAAACTCTCCCTCGGCCTCAACTTGATCAAGAGTTCGAGGGACGTCACCGAGCTGAACGTGTGCTGATCGCGGAGGTGTCGTACTTTCGGTACTTGGATCGGTTGGATCGCAAGGACGTTAGACTACATCAACCGCGTTACTAAATGCTTCCACTTTCGGTCTACGAGGGTACGTGGACACACTCTCCCTGCTCGTTGCTATGCTTCTCCTAGATAGATCTTGCGTGATCGTAGGATTTTTTTTGAAATACTACGTTCCCCAACACATTGCTACTTAAAGTTTTGATCTCTACAATCCCACCTTTATCAATTTTTGCATGAAGATCTAAAAACTCTGAATCATTGGGACGCCTTTTAACTAAAGTTGACTCATCTCCAGTCCCATTTTTATCAAGATTTATATTGGAAAACAAAGATTCAATAGGAGTCACATCAATCACTTTAAGATCTTCATCATTATTTTCACGGAAACTAGAAGAACACGTTTTTACAAACCAATCTCGTTTAGCACGCATCTTAGCGGTTCTTTCTTTGCACTCATCAATGGAAATTCTCATAGCTTTGAGAGACTCATTAATATCATGCCTGGGTGAAATAGATCTAAGTTTCAAAGAATCAACATCAAGAGAAATTATATCCACGTTCCTAGCCAAATCATCAATCTTAAGCAATTTTTCTTCAATCAAAGCATTGATATTCTTTTGTGAACTCATAAATTCTTTAACACTATTCTGGCATCTTCTTAAAATTTCCATAAGAATTGTTGTAGGAATTACCATAATTATTAGAGGAATTACTAGGGAACGACCTAGGATTAAAATTACCTCTATATGTATTATTACCAAAATTGTTCCTACCAACAAAATTCACATCCATAGATTCATCATTATTCTCAATCAAAGTAGACAAAGGGATATCATTAGGATCAATAGAAGCACTCTTGCTAACAAATAATTTCATAAGCTCATCCATCTTTCCACTCAAAACATTAATCTCTTCAATCGCATGCACTTTTTTACTAGTGGAAGATCTTTCGGTATGCCATTGAGAATAATTAACCATAATATTATCTAGGAGTTTAGTATCTTCTCCTAATGTAATTTCCATAAAAGTGCCTCCCGCGGCCGAATCTAAAAGATTTCTAGAAGCAAAATTTAACCGGCATAATTTTTTTGTATAATCATCCACAAATTCAAACCATGAGTAGGGTAATTCCGTATCATCAATTTCATCCTCTCCCAAGATTGTGCAACATGTTCATGATCAAGTTTCTTAAAATTAAGAATATCATTCCTAGGGGAGATGATCTTAGCGGGAGGAAAATACAAGGAAATAAAAGCATCTTTACACTTATTCCATGAATCAATATTTTTAGGCAAAGATGAAAACCAAGTTTTAGCACGATCTCGTAGTGAGAACGGAAATAGCTTCAATTTAACAATATCATTATCCACATCTTTTTTCGTTTGCCTATCACACAACTCAACAAAACTATTAAGATGGGATGCGGCATCTTCACTAGGAAGGCCGGAAAATTGATCTTTCATAACAAGATTCAGCAAAGCGACATTAATTTCATAAGATTCCGCACTAGTGGCGGGAGCAATCGGAGTACTAATAAAATCATTGTTATTGGTGTTGGAAAAATCACACAATTTGGTATTCTCTCGAGCCATCGTGACAAAGCAAGCAATCCAACACACGAGCACACAAAAAGCAAACAAAGAAGATGAACGGAAGAGGGGTGAAGAAAAGGAAAATCTTTTTGAAAATCATTTTAGAAGTGGGGGAGAGGAAAACGAGAGGCGAATGGTGAATAATGTAATACAAGAGGTGAGAGTTTATGATGGGTACTTGGTAAGTCCTGACTTGGCGTAGATATCCCCGGCAACGGCGCCAGAAATTCTTCCTGCTACTTCTTGAGCTTGCGTTGGTTTTTCCCTTGAAGAGGAAAGGGTGATGCAACAAAGTAGAGATAAGTATTTCCCTTAGTTTGAGAACCAAGGTATCAATCGAGTAGGAGACAATGCACAAATCACCGAATACTTGCACAAACAATCAAACAACTTGCACCCACCGCGATAAAGGGGTTGTCAATTCCTTCACGGTTACTTGCAAAAGTGAGATCTGCTAGAGATAGATAAACGATAAAGTAAATATTTTTGGTATTTTTGGTTTATAGATCGAAAAGTAAAAGATTGCAAAAATAGTAGATCAGAAACTTATATGATGGAAAATTGAAACTTATATGACGGAAAATAGACCCGGGGGCCATAGGATTCACTAGTAGCTTCTCTCAAGATAGTAAATAATACAGTGGGTGAGCAAATTACTGTCGAGCAGTTGATAGAAAAGCGCAAAGTTATGATGATATCTAAGGCAATGATCATGAATATAGGCATCACGTCCATGTCAAGTAGACCGAAACGATTCTGCATCTACTACTATTACTCCACACATCGACCGCTATCCAGCATGCATCTAGAGTATTAAGTTCATAAAGAACGGAGTAATGCATTAAGTAAGATGACATGATGTAGAGAAATTAACTCAAGAAATATGATGAAAACCCCATATTTTTATCCTCGATGGCAATAATACAATACGTGCCTTGCTGCCCCTACTGTCACTGGGAAAGAACACTGCAAGATTGAACCCAAAGCTAAGCACTTCTCCCATTGCAAGAAAAGCCAATCTAGTTGGCCAAACCAAACTGATAGTTCGAAGAGAATTACAAAGATATCAAATCATGCATAAAAGAATTCAGAGAAGATTCAAATAATATTCATAGATAAGCTGATCATAAATCCACAATTCATCGGATCTCGGCAAACACACTGCAGAAAAGTACTAGATCGATTAGATCTTCAAGAACATCGGGGAGAACATGGTATTGAGAATCAAAGAGAGAGAAGAAGCCATCTAGCTACTAGCTATGGACCCATAGGTCTGTCGTAAACTACTCACGCTTCATCGGAAGGGCAATAGAGTTGATGTAGAAGCCCTCCGTGATCGAATCCCCCTCCGGCAGGGTGCCGAAAAAGGTCCCTAGATGGGATCTCACGGATACATAAGGTTGCGGCGGTGGAAAACTGTTCTCGTGGATGCCTCTGGTGGTTTGGGGATATTTGGGAATATATAGGCGAAAGAATTAGGTCAGGAGGTGCACGGGGGCCCACAAGGGTGGGGAGCGCGCCCTACCCCCTTGGGCGCGCCCACCGTCCTTGTGGCCGCCTCATGGCTCCTACTTCATCTCCAAGTCTCCTAGTTGTCTTGTGATCCAGGAAAAATCATCGCGAAGATTTTATTCCGTTTGGACTCCGTTTGTTATTCCTTTTTCGCGAAACTCAAAAACAGGGAAAACAGGAACTGGCACGGGGCTCTAGTTTAATAGGTTAGTCCCAAAAATGATGTGAAATAGCATATTAATGCGTATAAAACATCCAAAACAGATAATATAATAGCATGGAACAATAAAAAATTATAGATCCGTTGGAGACGGATCACGTGTCTGTTGCGTACCCAATCGGAGACGGTTTCTGCATCCAACTCATGTCCTATTTATAAATTTGGCAGAAAGAATTACGCGAGAAAGGGTCAGAACACGAACACACTTGCATGTAGACCAAATATATGTATGAAAATGGTGGTTTGATGTTCGAATACCCAATGCACAACATTCATGTGGCACCTGTCGCACAAAGCGCACAGTATTGCTAGTCAGCCACCCCCTACGAACCCCACATCGTGTCGACGGCAAGGGAATCCTAGCTTTGAATGCATGCCCCCAGATAGTTAGGTTTGAAGTCTCGCCCTACCATAACACAAAACCTATAGGAGTCCATCATATATATGGTCAAACTTGCCCTTTCGCTTCCGGACAAAGGTGGACCGTGTACCGACCCACAAATGTGTGCTTGTGGCGGGAGACGGGTGAGACCACATACGAACCACCTGCGGGTGGGCCTATACTATATGTATGAAAAGGGTGTGGTGTGATATTTAACTATACCATTCACAACTTTGATGTGGCACGTGTGCCTCGCAAAATAACCGGACTTCCCCGACCTCACGGAGGTTGCGGATAGTGCAAAGTACCCCCCCACACACACATGTGTCGGGGGGCATCTCACCAAGACGCACTGTAACACGGACCAAACGGAATCCAACTTGATTGTAGAACCTCTCTCGCTCGTTGTTGGTCAAAGTGATGGACGTCCACACAGCCCCACAAAATGGGCTAGCTTGTCGCCGATAAACTCGTGAGGGAGTCCTGTCTGAAGACAAAACCCACTCTATGCATGTGGCCCAATTATGTATGGAAGTGGTGTGTGTGGTGTTTGAATACGCAATGCGCAAATTTGATGTGGCACCATGCTTTGGAACCATAAAATCCCCACACTGATCGAGGGTTCATGATGCGTAGCATGCATGCGCTCAAACTTAATTAGGCCTAGAATGATCAACCTACTACTATACGTTAACACGCACCAAACAAGAAGAATCCACCCCAGTAACCTTTCTCGGCGTCAGTCGAAATGATGGACGTCCATGCGGGCCCACAAATATATATAGGCTTGCCGCCCATATATAACCAAACGAGTGAGATTGTGCAAAGATAACCATTGCATCCATGTGTCCCAAACATATTTATGGAGGTGCGAGATGCATGCATATGTGTTGAATTAATACCTAAGCACAACATTGATGTGGTGCATGCGTTCAAAATCGCACAGGTCCCCACACAGAGCAAGAGGTTCATGACCTGTCGTGTGCTCGCCCCTCCCCCCTTTGTTCCAATGGGATGGATCATGTGTACACATACATTATTATATATGTAATCTCACCTATATCGTGAGACAAGAAAAAAAAATCCCATCCTAAGTTAAAATAATTAACCTCTGTCGTTGTCGGTGAAAGTGATGGACAAAGCGGTCCGACAGATGGAAGCATCGCTGATAACCATGTGATTTAGTGCCACAGGACAACCACCATCGCTTGCATGAGTGCCAAAACATATATATGGGGAGGTGTGTGGTTGTGATATTTTGAATACCTAATGCACAACCTTTGTTGTGGCATTTGCCTCAAAAACCGCAAAGTCCTCACACAGAGTGAGGTTCATGTGTGACACCTAGTATATGTTGGTCCCATCTCCCATTCGACACATACCATATATATATACACACTCTTACCCTAACACAGGCCTCAAAAGAATTAATCCTCCTTGTTCGTCAAATGTGCCTCTCTCTCTCGTTGGGTCAAAGTAATGGGGGACAACCTCTCGTGGGCCCATAGATGGAAGCGCCGCACGCGAGTGAGTTCCTATAGGGCAACCACCGCCTGCATGGTATTGCGTGATGTTTGAATACCAATGTACAACTTTGATGTGGCACCTGCCTCGGGAACCGGAAAGTCCCCACATGGAGCGAGGTTATGACACACAGACACACACAGAGACATCAAATTTGAGCTACATGTGCACCAAAATGGATTGCAAAATCATATGTGTGTCCCTCGGTGCATGTTTCCCCATGAAAGAAATTTCAAAACATTGAGAATATTGATTTTTAAAATTCCATAAATCCAAAACTTAGTTGAAATTCATGAAACTTATCGAGGTGTCATATATGGACACCAGCAGACTGTGATATTGTATTTTTTCGTCAAATTTGAGACAAGTTTTGATATAATATACTCACAAATGGGAGTTTGTTAATAACTGGCAACCAATATCTCATACGAAATATTTATTCGGACCGTGTGCGTTAGACCGTGCCATGCTTCGGTTAAGTAGTAAAGCGGCAGAATGAATCATCAAAAAACAAAAAAATATACGTGCCACGCGCCCCGTGTGGCGTGCGAGCAGGCGTGAGTTGATGAGACACACGCGAGCAGTCCGCCGCATAGGCAGTCCGGGAGGCGTGCGAGTAGCTGTGTGAAATGATGGTATAGGAATGCCAGAAGTCCGCCGCGCAGGCTCACCGGGAAGCGAGACAACATTTGACCCCCGCCCGCCTCGCTCCCACTGGTCCGTATTAATGGCATGCCTGAGCGGCCGCACCCTCCCATCCTCACCACACACACAATCCTCTCTCTTCGCCCGCATCCTCGACACCGCTCAGTACTCAAAGCCATCAGTGTATGAGGATGCCGCCGAAGCGCCCCATCGAAGGGAGTGGCGACGCCGGGGCTGCTGAAGCACTGGAGCACGGCGTTAATATGGAGACAGAGGTTTCCGTCACCACCGATGAGGTGGAGAATGAGGCTGCCAACTAGCGGAGGCAGGTCAAGAAAGAACCGCAAGCGACTCCAGCAGGCCTGGACTTCATCAACAACCTTCCCGATGATATGTTGGCAGTCATCATATCCCTCCTCCCAATAAAGTATGGGGAGAGGACAATCTTCCTTTCCCGGCGGTGGCGCCCCCTATGGCTCTCCACCCCTCTCGACTCCTCGACGCCCACGAGCTCTTCCATGGCTATCGCAAAAGCTTGGATGCGTTATTCCAGATCCTCGGCAGTCACCATGGCCCAATCAGAGGCCTTATCATGGGCAAGTTCCGTTCCAACGGCAAGGACTAAGCCAATCTTGACGAGTGATTCCGATCCCCCGCCCTAGATCAGCTCGAGGAGCTCAGTTTTAATGATGGGCGTATGCTCTCGCTGCTAACGTCCGCGCTCCGCTTCGCGCCCATGCTTCGCCTTGCCAAGTTCATGAACTGCCACCCCCCTAATGAGGCGCCCGCTCTTTTTCTACCACGACTAAAGCACCTCGAGCTCGTCGCCGTCTGCATCCCAAAGGATGACATGGAGCGCTTGATCTGGGGCTGTACTGCACTCGAGTTCCTTCGTCTTCAGGCGATGAATTGGTCGAGTAGCTTCCACATCACCTCCATGACTCTCCGGACTATTTATGTGTGTTGCTGGTGCTGTAACGAGAGATCACAACAGGTGGACCACAATATGGTCATTGAGGACACACCTTCACTTGAGAGATTACTTGTAGTTGATCAACAAGGTCCAACAAGAATCAATGTCATTTCTGCGCCGAAATTGACAGTGGTGGGCTACTTGTCTGTCAAATACTCCGAACTTGTTATTGGATCCACACCTGTTCAGGTAAAATAGGCGCCTTCTACCTCTCCTTCTTGATATCAACATTATTTATAATTTTGAAGATGTATGTTCGTCTACCATCCAGAAAAGCCTGACCCAGATTCTGCGCACAGTGAAGGCTTGGCACTAGAATCTATCGGCCCCAACCTGCACGAAGTTGTCAGTTTCTTGAGATGCTTTCCTTGCCTGAAGAAGCCATATATCAAGGTGATGTTCCTCTGTTAAATGTTAACCATAAGGGAGTTCAATTTTTGGCACCTTTTCCCAAGTTTACAATGACAATGTACTACGATTTCTGAAGGAAATTTGGAAGATTTCAGGACATACACCCCCCCATATTGGTTGCTTGTCATATGGTTATAGTCCATAAGCATTTCTCCTCTGGATTCATGTGTACTAGTTTTCTTAGGGAAGTTTTCATCCACTACAACCTCTTGTGAAGAAGGCTACATTTTTCTAGATTGTAATCAAATGCCCATGTTAATCATGTCAGATCGAAGATGGCACGTTGGTGCGTTTTATAAATCCTGCAAACCAAATAGGCATGTAGTAGTGTTCAAAACTACATGTAGGCACTAACACGTTCTCTTCATTTGCAGATAATAATAGGCCCATTGGTGGATAATGTAATACCATATAACGACAATCACATCGAATGCCTCGATCTGTATCTCTCAAAAATTACTTTGAACTCCTACCGAGGACCTTACTCGAGATTATATTCGCCAGGTTCTTTATTGTCAGAGCAAGGGTGATGAAGGTAATGAGGTTGAACATGCATTTATATAGAAAATATTAATGGTTTGTTGATCAGAGCCGGCTGCTACTGCAGAATGGAAGAGAATCCAAAAAAGCTAAACTTCGTATTGGAACTGCATATGACAGAGTAATTGGAAGTCATTGTGTCAACCCCATACATGACTTGTCAGCGGCTGGTCCCTTTGCAGAAATGACGAGGTTTCGAAACCGGCCTTAATATTTGTATTTTTAGTTTGAACCTCTCTTATATCCATGTTCAGCTGATCAGCACAGGCGTTTGCAGCTGAATGAGCTGAATTTCATTTCTAATATCAGTTTGAACCTTGTAATCTTCAAATTTGAGCCATGTAACTCTGGAATTTGAACCTCGTAATATTTCGGGCTTTTGTGGTACAATCATTGAAATGGCATCGTATGAGACTCGTATATTGGTAGTACCATTTTGATCTTAATATGCAAAATAGACTTAGATTTTATTAACCATTCACGACCAGCGATCCAGCCAGAAGCAGAGCAATGGTAAACGTTGTCGCAACAAAGATGTAGATGATTAGATGCTCGTTTCTCCTAGTTTAGTATGCATGTAATTGCTTACTTTGGTGTGTGGAAATGTTATGTGTGTAGTCACTTATGTCATTGTATGCTTAATTTGGTTATGCAATGTTGTTCTTCTAAGTATATATGTTGATGTTTTGTAGACAGAGCATATCACATCGCACACGGACCATACTAGGGAACCCGTCACTCATGAATTCATCAATCGCAGACGGTTATATACCAGCAAGCATTTGCCCACAACACACACGGCTTACTCCATCACAAATATCTCGGGTGGATCAACTGTATGCCACGTATCGCACACGCAACTCTAATATGATTCGTGCTTGATATCTCCGACATCGATCGCACAGTTCGTCTTATTTGCCACGTATCACTGTGTCAGCCCCTACTCACGTCCCTCGACTCGCTCTGCCCGCCGTTATGTGCCGCAACGCACTCTGCTCGCATACCTCCACGCGCTCGGCTTGTGGACAGATTTTCCTTGTATGTTCAACTGCTATATGCATATATATGGTTGCTCGTTGTTGAGGCGACCGCGGAGTGCTCTGCTCGCGTCCTTGCGCGCACACTCTGCCAGCGGTTGGGGCCTGCGCACGATCACGTTGGGGCCCCATATGCATGCGGTTGTGCCGCATGTGTCGCCACGATGCAGTTATGCACTGCAATTTAGAACTGCCATCCGGGGGTGCGGATATTCCTAGCCGTCTGGCTTCCCCATTAATTCCCGCGGCCATTATAACCTTATTAGTCTCTTCAACCTGTCGATCTCGCCCCACAACACAACAAGCACACCCTGGATGACACATATAGAGAGGATATTCAGCAGCGCTCCAATGGAGTTCGGCGAGCATAAAGTGGTGACCCACGCGAGGGCGACGGATCTCTCGGTGGTGTATGATAACTCACAAGTATAGGGGATCGTTTGTAGCCTTCTTCGATGAATAAGAGTGTCGAATCCAACGAGGAGCTAAAGGAAGAACAAATATTCCCTCAAGTTCTATCGACCACCGACACAACTCTACGCACACTTAAGGTTTGCTTTACCTAAAATAGGTATGAAACTATTTTGCAAGAATAAAACTACGAGTACTTTGCGAGAATAAAACTATGAATAAATTGCAAGGTAATAAAAGTGGATTGCTTTTGTAAACAACAAAGTCATTTGTCCCTAGGCAATCGATAACAAGTACCGGTAATCATTCTTGTAATTTTATATGAGGGAGAGGCATGAGCTAACATACTTTCTCTACTTGGATCATATGCACTTATGATTGGACCCCTAAAAAGCATCCGCAACTACTAAAAATCATTAAGGTCGGGAAACCCAACCATAGCATTATGTATCAAGTCCTCTTTACTCCCATACATCATAACCCACTTATCCGCAAGCTTAGGCTCTTCTTACTCCTTATTCCTTCATCAATCGTAAGATAACCCAGAACTTGAAAACTTCAATCACACAAAACTCAACAAAGCATTCGTGAGATCCGTTAGTATAAGAAATCAAATCACTACTATAAGTAATGTATCAAACCAATTCATATTTTATTCTTTCATTATATCTACTGTATTCCAACTTTTGTATGGCAAAAACTCATCAAAGAAAACCATAGAGCCATCAAAACAAGCACACAACGCAAACAAAACAGAATCTGTCAAAACAAATCAGTCTGAAGCAATCTGACTATTTCGAATACTTCTGTAACTCCAAAAAATCTGAAAAATTAGGTTGACCTGAGCAATTTGTATATTAATCTTCTTCAAAAAGAATTGGCATTTTATCACGCTCTGGTGATTGTTAACAATTGTTTTTGTGAGCGCAAAAGTTTCAGTTTTCCAGCAAAATCAAACAACTATCACCCAAGAAGACCCTAAAGGCTTAACTTGGCACAAACACTAATTAAAACACAAAAAACACAATCATAACAGTAGCATAATTGTGTTAACACTCAAGAATAGAAAGCAAAAAGCAAAAATAAATTTTATTCATTGGGTTGCCTCCCAACAAGCGTTATCGTTTTACGCCCTTAGCTAGGTATAAAGCAAGGATCTAAGTTTTGTCATCCGAAGTTTTGGCAACTTTTGTAAGGGTTTTCTCAAACCCAGGAGGCTCTTTTCGCTTTCCTAAATTCTCCGGAAAAGAAACCATCTTCAGATCCAAAATATCCAATCGCTTGTTGCAAAGAGTTATCAAGGTATTCATGCGATTGATACTACCATTGAGATGTTTGAGGGGTTCATTATATTTTTGTATTTCAACCATATGTTTATGCAAATCACCAAGTTTGTCCAACATTTGAACTCCTCGGGGGTGAAAGAAGACCCCTTCTTTTGAGGTGGAACCGCCAAAATTCCTTCTAAAATTTCATAGGCAGCATTGGCATCAACCTCAATAAAATTCCCTTTAGCGGCAAAATCTAGAAGTTGTCTATGATGCAAAGCCAATCCTATGTAAAAATTACGAAGCAAAATCTTAGCATCTCCCTTTAAATTGCAAATACGATAAGATTCCATAGGCCTATACCCAGGCATCTTTCAAATTTTCTCCTTGTTTTTGCTTGAAGTGAAGGACTTCAAAATCTGGTGACAAAGAGGAGTAGGGACACTAGCCATAATGACTAGGTAGCAAGGACGCAGACATATCCGGCAATAAAACGGCGAACGAAAAAGAGGGGCGAATAAAACGGCAAATTTTTGTGAAGTGGGGGAGAGGAAAACGAGAGGCAAACGACAAATAATGTAAATTGCGAGGAGATGAGATTTATGATTAGGAACCTGGTATATGTTGAAGACCCTCCCTGGCAACAGCGCCAGAAATTCCTTTTGATGTCTGCTAGAACTACGTCGGTATTTCCCCAAAGAGGAAGGGATGATGCCGCACAGCGATGGTCGGTATTTCCCTCAGTGATGAAACTAAGGTTATCGAACCAGTAGGAGAACTAAGCAACACAATGTAAACATCCCCTACACATAAATAACAACTTCTCGCACCCAAAGTGTTAAAGGGGTTGTCAATCCCTTTCGGGCAACGGCGCCAGAAATTGGCAAACGGATGTGAGAAAATTGTAGTAGATTGATAGATTGAACACCAAATAAAATAAATAAGAATAAAACACAGCAAGGTATTTTTGTATTTTTGGATTAATAGATCTGAAAATAAAAGCAAAGGAAAAGTAGATCGCAAAGGCAAATAATATGAGAAAGAGACCCGGGGGCCGTAGGTTTCACTAGTGGCTTGTCTCGAGAATAATAGCAAATGGTGGGTAAACAAATTACTGTTGGGCAATTTATAGAACTTCAAATAATCATGACGATATCCAGGTGTCGGGGGAAACGACACCTACGGGATCACAAGGAATCCCTTTTGCTACGGATGGCGGGCGCGGGGTTGTGGAAAGAGCGGGATTGAGAGATCAACGGGGGGGGGGGGGGGGATTATCCAGGTTCGGGCCGCAAGTGATGCGTAATACCCTACTCTTGCTGGTTTCTGTTTATCTGGTGTTCTTGGACTAGCTACAAGGCGTGCAGGGTCCAAAAAGTCTGAATCCTCCCTCAGTACGCCGCGGGCCTCCTTTTATAGACAAAGGGGCTGCCACAATGGCACACAGGAGGTGGAAAGCTATACAGTGGTCGAGTCTATCCTCTGGCACCGTAGGACAAACGCATTTAATGCGCTGCCGACGTGCCCTTCTTGATTTATCGGGGACGGCAAGGAAGCTCGTCCCAGCTATCGCCGCCTCGCCTGGCTTCGACGCGCGTCCGAACTGACGAGGCGGGTAGTGGCACGCCGGCTGGCTGGCTGCTGAGTTGGTGCGGTGGCAGAGTCTTCACGAAGATCTGCATGCCACCACGCAGGTGCTTGCTGAGTTGGCCTAGTGGCCTCAAGTCGCCACGCAGGTGCTCGCCTAGTTGGTGGGCTGGCAGCTGCATGGGAACGGCGGCGGAATCTTGGTAGATGTGGGCCTGGCTGCGGCCCCGCAGATGTCTTCGGCAAGAGTCTTGCCGGGGCCCCGGCAAGGGTCTTGCCGCGGCGTCGTGGGCGTCCCCGGCAAGGGGCTTGCCCGGGGTCTCGTGGGTATCCTTGGCAAGTATCTTGCCAAGGATCTTCGTCTTCTGGTTCTCATCTGATCTTGCATGTTCTTGGTCTTCACAAAGATCTGCATGCCACCACGGAGGCGCCTCCCGAGCTTTGGTTCCAATGTGGTTGAGGGCGTCGGAACTCTCAGGCTCAAGGGAGGCAGCCTTGCTGGCGTTGGGCAAGTTGCCCCGGCAAGGCTCTTGCAGGGGCTGTGGAGGCCACCCCGGCAAAGGCCTTGCCGGGGGAGTCCACCTCGCCCTTCTACTCTTCGTGTTTCTGGCTTGGCGTTGGTCTAGTCGTTTTGTGTCTGTGCTTCCTCTGCCTTGCCATGCGTGGCCAGGGGCGTGGGGCTGCGACTGCCCACGCACAAGGGGTGCAAAAAGGGACCCCTACTTTTGTACACCGACAGGAGCCCCCGGCCCTGGGCCACATATAAGCACGGGGCGTTATTGGGCCAGGCCCAGAACAGTGCGCGGGCGCGCGTGCAGCGGAGTTTTTACCGCAGTAACTCCTTCGCTCGTTGCACTTCCCCACGACCCATGTTGAACGCGCGACGTGGGGGTCATGTGTGACGTGGGGGTCATGCATGGGGCGGTCACTGCCCTCATGCGTCACATCGTAGTAAAGAGGCGGCTCGCGCCTTCCCCATGAAAAGAGGAAAACGCAGGGGCGCATCTCATTTACTAAGTGGACTCGAGTCGTGGCCTTCAAGGCGCCCGTGCCCTACGATCACGGGGTGGAAAACAGTCGCCTCACTCGTCCCCTCAATTATGGCTTGCTCGCCACGTGTCCCCCATGCCTCGAAGATGGTGGGCGGTGGATGCAGGGGGCACGGGCCTTAAATGACGAGGCGGGGAATCGGGTCGTCGCTGATTGGAGCAGCGGGTCGGTCTCGATTCCCTGCGCCCCTGGTGGCCGGATTGGTTAAGTGGGGCAGCCGAGCCCCGGCCCCGCCCCTTTATAAGAAGGGGAGGGGGATGGAATCCCTCAATCTTTCGTCATTCATCTCCTTCCACCTTGGCTCCCTCCTTTCTTCTGCTATGGCGAGGGGGCGCGCTGGCACTCCAATAGCGGCGACGAGGGTCTCTGCTCGATAGCGAGCCCCTCCTTCCCAAGAGCTCGTGGTGGCGGAGCCAGCCGCGAGAGGAAGGGGGAGGGGCGAGGCCGAGGCCGCCGTGGCGTTCGGGGAAGAGGAGGACGGGGCGGTGCACCGGCCTCGCCTCCGCCAGCGGCCCCTCCCCCAACGGAGGGCCACGTCAGAGACCAGCCCCGTGAGTTTGTCATCAGGCTGCACCGGCCAGTGCACCGCCGTCTTCGTCTCCCTACTCCGTTCACTTGGGAGATGGAGCTTGACCCGCCATAGGCTCTGAGGTTTCATATGAGGGTCTGCGGGAATGGCAGCATGCAGGTCGACGTTAACTTCCCCGCCCCTCACGTCATGTATCTTCGTCGCGGATGGAAGACCTTCGCTCGTGCCCATAGCCTTTCGGAGGGGCTTCTTCTCCACTTCAAATTAATGTAGAACGGCCTGCTCTCCATCAAGATCTTTGGGCACTTGGGAACTCGCCAAAGGTGTTGCATGGAGAGCTTCTCCGATGATGGAGATTCCCCCTCAAGCGGGAGTGACGAGGAGGACAGCGACAGCAACGACGAGGGCGTCAAGCGGGAGGACGCCGACTCCGACTCCGACTGATCGTGCCGCCCTCCTCCCTCGGCCACGCGCCCTGCCGAGGGTCTTCCTCGTCAAGCTCTCCATCGGCGCGTTCCCCGTCGCCTCCTTTTTGCCTTCACCTGGGAGGAAAGGGGCAAGAGTGGGGATCACGGGGCACTTATCTTTTTTAGTTTTTAAGCCTGCGGGCACTTGTTAGATTTAAACCTTGTAATCCCCTTGCTCATGTTTGCATTCCGTACGAACTGTACCTGTTTGGAACGTATTAATGAAAAAGGGTGTTTGCCGGGTTCTTTGTGCGTGAGCGAGGCCCATGCCAAGGAACGAATCCTTGTTATTTTTAAGATAAACATTGTCGCCTGGCAACAGGCCTTGCCGTCCCCTCACTTCATTCACGACCATACTCACGCCCTCGGCAGAGGCATGGGCGAAGTAGGGTTAGGCCCTTCGTTTGCTTCCTTGTCACCGCAACTACAACCAAGTTCCGGCCCAAGGAATAGTTCTTGGGCACAGGAAAGGGGGAGCACGGTGGCTCAGGAATAAACGAGGCTTCATACGTCCCAACTCCATGCAGAAATGCATAACATGGGATAAAGGACTTATCTGGATCTGCAGCCCCCGGCAACCTTGGCTTGCCGTAGTCGGGTGCTTTAATCTGTAGCCCCCCGGCAATGGCTTGCCAGGGTCGGGGATGTCGATCCGTCTCCCGGCCTTTAAATGGCTCAGCAGAAACGCCTTTGCACCCTGCGAACCAAAGAAAAGACTGGAAAGGACGGAAAGGCACACACACGACCTCTATGCTAGGGGTTAGTTGCCACTGGGCACTATCAACCCTACCAAAGAGAGACTTAACCTAGCATGCATGCTAAAACTTAGGGTGCTAGCGCTTCATTTATTTATGCTCAGGGTCTGCGCCTCGCTTCGTACAAAGAGTTATATGCCTTGTCAGCAAAGCTTGTACAAAAGGTGGCTTGCCGGGGGGGGGGGGGGCGGCAACCGCGCCTCATGGGTAAAACTTACGAAGATGTTTGATGTTCCTGGAGTTGCTCACTGGGATACCATCTTCGGTCTCCAGGCGGACTACGCCAGGCCTGGTGACTCGTATTACTCGATAAGGGCCTTCCCACTTTGGCGTCAACTTCTTGGAATTCTTGGCCGACTGAACACGCCGAAGAACAAGGTCGCCTTCCTCAAGACTTCAGACATGAACCTTGCGGCTATGGTAGCGGCGCAACGCCTGCTGGTAGCGTGCAGCTCGCACAGCCACCCGAGGACGATCTTCCTCAAGGAGCGTCGCGTCATCTTGCCGCAACTGCTCTTGCTCAAGCTCGTCATAAGCGAGCACTCGAGGTGACCCGTATGTGAGTTCCGTGGGGAGAACTGCTTCTGGCTCGTATACCAGGGCAAAGGGTGTCTGGCCGGTGGCTCGATTTGGCGTCATTCTGATAGACCAAAGAACCGCCGGCAACTCATCAATCCAGCGTCTTCCACACTTGTGCAGCCTGTCAAAAGTCTTTGTCCTTAGGCCTCGCAGTACTTCAACATTTGCCCTCTCCGCCTGGCCGTTGCTCCGTGGGTGTGCCACTGAAGCGAAACAGACCTTGCTACCGAGGTCCTAGATGTATTGCATGAAGGTGCGGCTTGTGAACTGCGTGCCGTTGTGGGTGATGACTCTGTTCGGCACACCAAAACGGCAAACTAGCCCCTTGAAGAACTTGACGGCTGACTGTGCTATCACCTTCCTTACGGCTTCCACTTCGGGCCACTTTGTGAACTTGTCGATTGCGACGTACAAGTACTCAAAGCCCCCGATAGCATGGGGGAAGGGACCCAATATGTTGAGCCCCCAGACCGAAAATGGCCAGGAGAGAGGGATTGTTTGAAGGGCTTGAGCTGGTTGATGAAGCTTCTTCGAATGGAACTGACACGCTTCAGACTAGGTCACTAGCGTAGCCGCATCCTGGAGGGCTATGGGCCAGAAGAAACCTTGCCGGAATGCCTAGCCGGCAAGGGCCCTTGACCCTATGTGGGAGCCACACATACCTCCATGTATCTCTGCCAACAGATCTAGTCCGTCCTCTCGAGGAATGCACTTCAGCCTAACTCCGTTTGGCCTCCTTTTGTACAGGGTATCATCCACAAACTGGTACATGTTGGACCGATGGGCTACTTTCTCTGCTTCTTCCTTCTCCTCGGGGAGCTCTCCTGTTTGGAGGAAACGGACGGTGGGCTGCGCCCATGCCGGAGCCTAGGGCTCGACGGCAAGGACCAAAGGCACATCTTCGGCCGCAGGGGCAGCTGATATGTCTCCAACGTATCTATAATTTTTGATTGCCCCATGCTATATTATCTTCTGTTTTGGACATTATTGGGCTTTATTATACACTTTTATATTATTTTTGGGACTAACCTATTAACCGGAGGCCCGGCCCAGAATTGCTGTTTTTTGCCTATTTCAGAGTTTCGCAGAAAAAGAATATCAAACGGAGTCCAAACGGAATGAAACCTTCGGGAACGTGATTTTCGGAACGAACGTGATCCAGAGGACTTGGACCCTACGTTAAGAAAGCTACCAGGAAGCCACGAGGTAGGGGGGCGCGCCCTCCACCCTCGTGGGCCCCACGTTGCTCCACTGACGTACTCCTTCCTCCTATATATACCTACGTACCCCAAACTACCAGATACAGAGCCAAAAACCTAATTCCACCGCCGCAACCTTCTGTACCCGTGAGATCCCATCTTGGGGCCTATTCCGGAGCTCCGCCGGAGGGGGCATCGATCACGGAGGGCTTCTACATCAACACCATAGCCTCTCCGATGAAGTGTGAGTAGTTTACCTCAGACCTTCGGGTCCATAGTTATTAGCTAGATGGCTTCCTCTCTCTTTTTAGATCTCAATACAATGTTCTCCCCCTCTCTTGTGGAGATCTATTTGATGTAATCTTCTTTTGCGGTGTGTTTGTTGAGACTGATGAATTGTGGGTTTATGATCAAGTTTATCTATGAACAATATTTGAATCTTCTGAATTCTTTTATGTATGATTGGTTATCTTTGCGTTGGCCTACTAGATTGATCTTTCTTGCAATGGGAGAAGTACTTAGCTTTGGGTTCAATCTTGCGGTGTCGTTTCCCAGTGACAGTAGGGGCAACAAGGCACGTATTGTATTGTTGCCATCGAGGATAACAAGATGGGGTTTATATCATATTGCATGAGTTTATCCCTCTACATCATGTCATCCCTCCACATCATGTCATCATGAACTTATTACTCTAGATGCATGCTGGATAGCGGTCGATGTGTGGAGTAATAGTAGTAGATGCAGGCAGGAGTCGGTCTACTTGTCTCGGACGTGATGCCTATATACATGATCATGCCTAGATATTCTCATAACTATGCTCAATTCTGTCAATTGCTCAACGGTAATTTGTTCACCCACCGTAAAGACTTATGCTCTCGAGAGAAGCCACTAGTGAAACCTATGGCCCCCGGGTCTATTTTCCATCATATTAATCTTCCAACACTTAGCTATTTCCGTTGCCTTTTATTTTGCTTTTATTTTACTTTGCATCTTTATCATAAAAATACCAAAAATATTATCTTATCATATCTATCAGATCTCACTCTCGTAAGTGACCGTGTAGGGATTGACAACCCCTTATCGCGTTGGTTGCGAGGATTTATTTGTTTGTGTAGGTGCGAGGGACTCGTGTGTAGCCTCCTACTAGATTGATACCTTGGTTCTCAAAAACTGAGGGAAATACTTACGCTACTTTGCTGCATCACCCTTTCCTCTTCAAGGGAAAACCAACGCAGTGCTCAAGAGGTAGCAAGAAGGATTTCTGGCGCCGTTGCCGGGGAGGTCTACGCAAAAGTCAACATACCAAGTACCCATCACAAACCCTTATCTCCCGCATTACATTATTTGCCATTTGCCTCTCATTTTCCTCTCCCCCACTTCACCCTTGCCGTTTTATTCGCCCTTTTCCGTTCGTCTTTTCGTTTGCCTTGATGTCTTTCTTGGCTCGTTTGCTCGCTTGGTTGAAATAGTTTGAGTATTTATTCCTAGGCAAAGAAGCTAAGATCTATGGATCCTCATCCGCTTGCTAATCTTTTTAAGAGATCCAATTATGATGAACCAATTGCTAGTGAGTTTTGTGCACTAGATTATCTTTATGAAGTTTTGCTTGAAATTTGTGAATCTGAAAATTGTGATGAAGAAATTTATGAAGAGATTCACGATAGCTCCTTGAATAAAACGCATGATTGCAATAATTTTATTATAAATTCTCTTGATGTCAATTGTGCTAATATTATGCAAAACCCTAAGCTTGGGGATGCTAGTTTTTCTATGTCTACTACTTGTTGCAATGATCATGATTGGGGTGATAGTTCTTCTTATAATCTTGAAAATTTATTTAAGCCCCATGATGAATATGATATTGATAATAATGTTTGCAATAATATTTAAACTGGGTTTGGAAGAGTGTCGAATTTAGATCCCACATATTTGGAAAATGTTCAATCTTATGATATTTTTGATAAAAGTGGGTTTGGAGAGGTCATGGCTTTAGTTAATGTTAATCCCACTATTTTGGAAGAGTGTCAACTTTGCATGCATGTGGATCATGTTGAGAATATTGTATGTGATAGTTATATTATTGAATTTGATAATGATCCTACATGTAATTATTATGAGAGAGGAAAATATTGTTATAGAAATTTTCATGTTACTAAATTACCTCTCGTTATGTTGAGATTGCTATTGTTCCTTTCTGCTTCCTTGCATATGCTAGTTTTTGCTTGCTATGATAATTTGTTTTTCTATAAGATGCCTATGCATAGGAAGTATGTTAGACTTAGATGTGTTTGTCACGTATTTCATGATGCTCTCTTCGCGCTTCAATTCTTGTCTTTTATGCGAGCATCATTAAAATTATCAATGCCTAGCTAAAAGGCTTTAAAGAAAAGCGCTTGTTGGGAGACAGCCCAATATATTTCCTTTCTGTCGTTGAATAAATATTTGTTCTAGCCTCTGGTTAGATGTATTTTATGTTTTAATTAGTGTTTGTGCCAAGTTAAACCTATAGGATCATCTTGGATGATAGTTATTTGATCTTGCAGAAAATTCCAGAAACTTTCTGTTCACGAAAATAATTGTTAAAAATCACCAGAACGTGATAAAATATTGATTCCAATTGCTTCTGATCAATAAACAAATTGTATAGGTCGTCCTATTTTGTCTGATTTTTGGAGTTCCATAAGTTTGCGTTAGTTACATATTACTACAGACTGTTCTGTTTTTGACAGATTCTGTTTTTCGTGTGTTGTTTGCTTATTTTGATGAATCTATGGCTAGTAAAATAGTTTATAAACCATAGAGAAGTTGGAATACAGTAGGTTTAACACCAATATAAATAAATAATGAGTTCATTACAGTACCTTGAAGTGGTGTTTTGTTTTCTTTCGCTAACGGAGCTCACGAGATTTTCTGCTGAGTTTGGTGTTGTGAAATTTTCAAGTTTTGGGTGAAAGATTTGATGGATTATGGAACAAGGAGTGGCAAGAGCCTAAGCTTGGGGATGCCCATGGCACCCCCAAGATAATCTAAGGACACCTAAAAGCCAAAGCTTGGGAATGCCCCGGAAGGCATCCCCTCTTTCGTCTACTTCCGTCGGTAACTTTACTTGGAGCTATATTTTTATTCACCACATGATATGTGTTTTGATTGGAGCGTCTTGTATGATTTGAGTCTTTGCTTTTTAGTTTACCACAATCATCTTTGCTGTACACACCTTTTGAGAGAGACACACATGATTCGAAAATTATTAGAATACTCTATGTGCTTCACTTATATCTTTTGAGTTATATAGTTTTGCTCTAGTACTTCACTTATATCTTTTAGAGCACGGTGGTGGATTTGTTTTATAGAAACTATTGATCTCTCATGCTTCACTTAGATTATTTCGAGAGTCTTAAATAGCATGGTAATTTGCTTAAATAATCCTAATATGCTAGGTATTCAAGATTAGTAAAAACTTTCTTATGAGTGTTTTGAATACAAAGAGAAGTTTGATGCTTGATGATTGTTTTGAGACATGGAGGTAGTGATATTAAAGTTGTGCTAGTTGAGTAGTTGTGAATTTGAGAAATACTTGTGTTGAAGTTTGCAAGCCTCGTAGCATGCACGTATGGTAAACGTTATGTAACAAATTTGAAACATGAGGTGTTCTTTGATTGTCCTCCTTATGAGTGGCGGTCGGGGACGAGCGATTGTCTTTTCCTACCAATCTATCCCCCTAGGAGCATGCGCGTAGTGCTTGGTTTTTGATGACTTGTAGATTTTTGCAATAAGTATGTGAGTTCTTTATGACTAATGTTGAGTCCATGGATTATACGCACTCTCACCTTTCCACCATTCCTAGCCTCTTCGGTACCGTGCATTGCCCTTTCTCACATTGGGAGTTGGTGCAAACTTCGCCGGTGCATCCAAACCCCGTGATATGATACGCTTTTTCACACATAAACCTCCTTATATCTTCCTCAAAACAGCCACCATACCTACCTATTATGGCATTTCCATAGCCATTCCGAGATATATTGCCATGCAACTTTCCACCATTCCGTTTATCATGACACGTTCATCATTGTCATATTGCTTTGCATGATCATGTAGTTGACATTGTATTTGTGACAAAGCCACCGTTCATAATTCTTTCATACATGTCACTCTTGGTTCATTGCATATCCCGGTACACCGCCGAAGGCATTCATATAGAGTCATACTTTGTTCTAGTATCGAGTTGTAAATAAATAGAAGTGTGATGATCATCATTTTCTAGAGCATTGTCCCAAGTGAGGAATAAAAAAAAAGAAAGGCCAAAAAAAGGAGAAGGCCCAAAAAAGAGAAAAAGAGAGAAGGGACAATGTTACTATCCTTTTACCACACTTGTGCTTCAAAGTAGCACCATAATCTTCATGATAGAGAGTCTCTTGTTTTGTCACTTTCATATACTAGTGGGAATTTTTCATTATAGAACTTGGCTTGTATATGCCAACAATGGGCCTCCTCAAGTGCCCTAGGTCTTCATGAGCAAGCAAGTTGGATGCACACCCACTTAGTTTCTTTCGTTGAGCTTTCATATATTTATAGCTCTAGTGCATCCGTTGCATGGTAATCCCTACTCCTTGCATTAACATCAATCGATGGGCATCTCCATAGCTCATTGATTAGCCTTGTTGATGTGATACTTTCTCCTTTTTTGTCTTCTCCACATAACCCCATCGTCATATTCTATTCCACCCATAGTGCTATATCCATGGCTCACGCTCATGTATTGCGTGAAGGTTGAAAAAGTTTGAGATTACTAAAGTATGAAACAATTGCTTGGCTTGTCATCAGGGTTGTGCATGATGAGAGCATTCTTGTGTGACGAAAATGGAGCATGACTAAACTATATGATTTTGTAGGGATGAACTTTCTTTGGCCATGTTATTTTGAGAGGACATAATAGCTTAGTTAGGATGCTTGAAGTATTATTATTTTTATGTCAATATTGAACTTTTATCTTGAATCTTTCGGATCTAAATATTCATACCACAATTAAGAAGAATTACATTGAAATTATGCCAAGTAGCATTCCACATCAAAAATTCTGTTTTTATCATTTACCTACTCGAGGACGAGCAGGAATTAAGCTTGGGGATGCTTGATACGTCTCCAACGTATCTATAATTTTTGATTGATCCATGCTATATTATCTTCTGTTTTGGACATTATTGGGCTTTATTATACACTTTTATATTATTTTTGGGACTAACCTATTAACCGGAGGCCCAACCCAGAATTGCTGTTTTTTGCCTATTTCAGAGTTTCGCAGAAAAAGAATATCAAACGGAGTCCAAACGGAATGAAACCTTCGGGAACGTGATTTTCGGAACGAACGTGATCCAGAAGACTTGGACCCTATGTCAAGAAAGCTACCAGGAAGCCACGAGGTAGGGGGTGCGCCTACCCCCTGGGCGCGCCCTCCACCCTCGTGGGCCCCATGTTGCTCCACCGATGTACTCCTTCCTCCTATATATACCTACGTACCCCCAAACTACCAGATACAGAGCCAAAAACCTAATTCCACCGCCGCAACCTTCTGTACCCGTGAGATCCCATCTTGGGGCCTGTTCCGGAGCTCCGCCGGAGGGGGCATCGATCACGGAGGGCTTCTACATCAACACCATAGCCTCTCAGATGAAGTGTGAGTAGTTTACCTCAGACCTTCGGGTCCATAGTTATTAGCTAGATGGCTTCCTCTCTCTTTTTGGATCTCAATGCAATGTTCTCCCCCTCTCTTGTGGAGATCTATTCGATGTAATCTTCTTTTGCGGTATGTTTGTTGAGACCGATGAATTGTGGGTTTATGATCAAGTTTATCTATGAACAATATTTGGATCTTCTGAATTCTTGTATGTATGATTGGTTATCTTTGCAAGTCTCTTCGAATTATCAGTTTGGTTTGGCCTACTAGATTGATCTTTCTTGCAATGGGAGAAGTACTTAGCTTTGGGTTCAATCTTGCGGTGTCGTTTCCCAGTGACAGTAGGGGCAGCAAGGCACGTATTGTATTGTTGCCATCGAGGATAACAAGATGGGGTTTATATCATATTGCATGAGTTTATCCCTCTACATCATGTCATCTTGCTTAAAGCATTACTCTGTTCTTATGAACTTAATACTCAAGATCTACGCTGGATAGCGGTCGATGTGTGGAGTAATAGTAGTAGAAGCAGGCAGGAGTCGGTCTACTTGTCTCGGACGTGATGCCTATATACATGATCATGCCTAGATATTCTCATAACTATGCTCAATTCTGTCGGTAACTTTACTTGGAGCTATATTTTTATTCACCACATGATATGTGTTTTGATTGGAGCGTCTTGTATGATTTGAGTCTTTGCTTTTTAGTTTACCACAATCATCTTTTGTGTACACACCTTTTGAGAGAGACACGCATGATTCGGAAATTATTAGTATACTCTATGTGCTTCACTTATATCTTTTGAGTTATATAGTTTTGCTCTAGTACTTCACTTATATCTTTTAGAGCACGGTGGTGGATTTGTTTTATAGAAACTATTGATCTCTCATGCTTCACTTAGATTATTTTGAGAGTCTTAAATAGCATGGTAATTTGCTTAAAAAATTCCCGGGGGAAGCAACCCCTCGTACTCCACCGTATTGTTCGTTGATTTTTCCTGGGGGAAGTGCATCTGGATTACGTACTTGAGGTGCTCTCCGGTGGGTGCGACGAGTAGCACGCCAGCACCAGCACCTTGGAGTGAGAAAGCTCCGTCAAAGTACATAATCCACTCACCGCTCGTCTCCTTGCCGGGAAGGGTGGTCTCTTGGATCTCCTCGTCGGGCGTTGCGGTCCACTCTGCTATGAACTCTGCCAAAGCTCGGCTCTTGATCGTTGAATTACTTTCAAACCTAAGGCCAAAGCTCGACAGCTCCAGTGCCCACTCCACAATTCTCCCTGTCGCATCTGGGTTGTGCAAAATCCGTTGCAAAGGGAGGCGCATGACGACGGTGATCTCGTGTGCTTGGAAATAGGGCGCAGCTTTCTCGAGGCCATGAGAAGGCCGAAAAGGAGCTTCTGTATTCCAGAATATCTTGAACTAGCCACCTGCAAGAGGGAACTGACAAAATACACTGGGTGCTGCACCATCTTCTTCTTCTGGCCCACTTTGCCCATCCGCTCAGGTTCTGCCTCGCCGGTCCGAGCCTTGCCGGGGGTTCTGATTTTCCGGCGTCAGGCTCTGCCTCGCCGGTCCAGTGAAGGCGCCAACAAACTCATGACACAAATCCGACCAAGAAGAAATGGAATCCACTGGCAAGTGCATCAACCATGACGTGACGTTGGGTTTGAGTGCCAACAGGAAGTAATTGGCAAGCACCTTGTCGTCGCGAGCTCCAACAGCTTGCATCGCGATGGTGTAGATGTTGAGGAACTCCGACGGGTGGGTCTTGCCGCTGTACTTCTCGCCAACATCGGGCTTGAACGTGCAGTGGGAGGGCCAGCGGAACTGCCGCAACTCTCGGGTAAAGGCTGGAGAACCCACCTCGTAAGGCAGGTCGCCGGGGCCCCCCGGCGCCGGGTGGTCCATAGTAGGCCCCGCACGCCGATCTGACTGATGGCGCGTCTCCCATCGTCGTTCGATGGTAGTTCGAGCGTCTTCCTGGGCCTGTTCCCGAAGGACTTGACGTTGGTCGCGATGTGTTCGCGGGTCGGACGACGCCGTGGAAACGTTGTCAGCGACGTCGGGTCGACGGGCCGGTGGCTGTTGTCGTGGCTGCGGGGGGGGGGGGGGGGAGGTGTGCACCGTCGTCGCAGCGTCTCTGGTCTCCCCACCGCCGGCATGCACCGGTTCATCAGGGCGCCGGTGCGAGGGCCTTGTAGGGAGCGGCTCGTCTTTGTTGGCGAAGCTGACAAGGCTTCGGATGGTGGCTCTCCACTTGTCGAGCTTCTCCGCAGCAGGGGGAAGTCGAGGAGCAGCTGCACGCGCACAACGCTTCTGCTGGCGTAGGCGGCGGCGAGATCTACGTAGAACGTGACGCGCTCCGACTTCTAACCGGGTTAGAAGGGGCTCTGTCGCGGTCTCGCGATCGCACGCCGCCTGCACCGGCGTCTGAGCGCGCACGCCTGCGTGGCTCGTTCTGCGAATGGCGCACATGACTCTTTCCGCGGCGGTGCCCGGGGGCTCCGGTGCGCGGTGTTGCTCATCGCGCGCGTCCTGGGAAGGGCGCGGGACGGGCGCCAGCTGCGGTGCCGTAGAGGCTGCTGCGCCGCCCGTGGGCAGCACGGCCTCGCCCCCGGACCCAGCGGCGCGTGGCCCGTCGTCTCGGATTCAGACAACACCACTCGCCTGGCTCTGATCGCCAGAATGTCGTGGATGCTCGCGGGCCACGTCTCCGGCCCCATCCGCGGGCACATGGCCTCCTGCTCGCGCTGGCGCGGACAGGCCGGCCCCGGACGAGCCGATCGCTGTGATCCCCTTTTTCTTGGGGGCCATGGTGATGACGAAGTCGGTGTGCTAACCTTCAACCTGGATTTTCACAGCTTGCGCCACCCCTACCTGGCGCGCCAAAGATGTCGGGGGAAACGACACCTACGGGATCACAAGGAATCCCTTTTGCTATGGTTGGCGGGCGCGGGGCTGTGGAAAGAGCGGGATTGAGAGATCAACGCGGGGGGGGGGGGGGGGGGGGGAGGATTATCCAGGTTCGGGCGGCATGTGATGCGTAATACCCTACTCCTGTTGGTTTCTGTTTATCTGGTGTTCTTGGACTAGCTACAAGGCGTGCAGGGTCCAAAAAGTCCGTATCCTCCCTCAGTACGCCGCGGGCCTCCTTTTATGGACAAAGGGACTGCCACAGTGGCACACAGGAGGTGGAAAGCTATACAGTGGTTGAGTCTATCCTCTGGCACCGTAGGACAAACGCATTTAATGTGCTGCCGACGTGCCCTTCTTGCTTTATCGGGGACGGCAAGGAAGCTCGTCCCAGCTGTCGCCGTCTCTCCCGGCTTCGACGCGCGTCCGAACTGACGAGGCGGGTAGTGCCACGCCGGCTGGCTGGCTGCTGAGTCGGTGCGGTGGCAGGGTCTTCACGAAGATCTGCATGCCACCACGCAGGTGCTTGCTGAGTTGGCCTAGAGGCCGCACGTCGCCACGCAGGTGCTCGCCTAGTTGGTGGGCTGGCAGCTGCATGGGAACGACGGCGGAATCTTGGCAGATGTGGGCCTGGCTGCGGCCCCGCGGATGTCTTCGGCAAGAGTCTTGCCGGGGCCCCAGCAAGGGTCTTGCCGTGGCGTCGTGGGCGTCCCCGGCAAGGGGCTTGCCGGGAGTCTCGTGGGTATCCTTGGCAAGGATCTTGCCGAGGATCTTCATCTTCTGGTTCTCATCTGATCTTGCATGTTCTTGGTCTTCACAATGATCTGCATGCCACCATGGAGGCGCCTCCCGAGCTTTGGTTCCAATGTGGTTGAGGGCGTCGGAACTCTTAGGCTCAAGGGAGGCAGCCCTGCTGGCGTTGGGCAAGTTGCCCCGGCAAGGCTCTTGTAGGGGCTGTGGAGGCCACCCCGGCAAGGGCCTTGCCGAGGGAGTCCACCTCGCCCTTCTGCTCTTCGTGTTTCCGGCTTGGCGTTGGTCTGGTCGTCTTGTGTCTGTTCTTCCTTTGCCGCGCCAAGCGGGGCCAGGGGCGTGGGGCTGCGACTGCCCGCGCACAAGCAAAGGGGTGCAAAAAGGGACCCGTACTTTTGTACACCGACACCAGGCAATGATCATTATATAGGCATCATGTCCAAGATTAGTAGACTGACTCCTGCCTGCATCTACTACTATTACTCCACACATCGACCGCTATCCAACATGCATCTAGTGTATTAAGTTGATGGAGAAATGGAGTAATGCAATAAGAACGATGACATGATGTAGACAAGGTCTATCTATGTAGAGATAGACCCCATCGTTTTATCCTTAGTAGCAACGATACATACGTGTCTGTTCCCCTTCTGTCACTGGGATCAAGCACCGTAAGATCGAACCCACTACAAAGCACCTCTTCCCGTTGCAAGATAAATAGATCAGGTTGGCCAAACAAAACCCAAATATCGGAGAAGAAATACGAGGCTATAAGAGATCATCATATAAGAGATCAAACGAACTCAAATAACTTTCATGGATATAAAAAGATAGATCTGATCATAAACACAAAGTTCAACCGATCCCAACAAACACACTGCAAAAAGAGTTACATCATATGGACCTCCAGGAGACCATTGTATTGAGAACTCAGCGAGAGAGAGGAAGCCATCTAGCTACTAACTACGGACCCAAAGGTCTACAGAGAACTACTCACGCATCATCGGAGAGGCACCAATGGAAGTGGTGAACCCCTCTGTGATGGTGTCTAGATTGGATTTGGTGGTTCTGGACTCTGCGGCAGCTGGAATTGATTTTCGTCGACTGCCCTAGGGTTTCTGGAATATTGGGGTATTTATAGAGCAAAGAGGCAGTCCGAGGGGCACCCGAGGTGGGCACAACCCACCAGGGCGCACCTGGGCCTCCTGGCGCGCCCTGGTGGGTTGTGCTCCCCTCGGAGCACCCCCCAGGCGCAGCCTTGGCCCATTAGGTGTCTTCTGGTCCATAAAAATCTCCATCAAGTTTCGTTGCATTTGGACTCCGTTTGGTATTGATTTCCTGCGATGTAAAAAACATGCAGAAAACAGCAACTGGCACTTGGCGCTATGTCAATAGGTTAGTACCAAAAAATGATATAAAATGACTATAAAATGATTATAAAACATCCAAGATTGATAATATAACAGCATGGAACAATAAAAAATTATAGATACGTTGGAGACGTATTAGCATCCCCAAGTTTAACTCCTGCTCGTCCTCGATTAGGTAAGTGATAAAAACAAATTTTTTGATGTGGAATGCTGCCTAACATGTCATATCATATTCTTTTCTTTATAGCATGTACATTTGGACTTTTATGTGATTCAAAGCAATAGTCTAGTTTTGACATGACAACTTAAATACTCAAGCATATCAACAAGCAACCATGTCTTTCAAAATATCAACGCTAAAATAAGTTATCCCTAGTCCATCATGCTCAATCATTGATCCATTCATGAAACACAGTCGCATATTAGCTACACCCAGTACTCAAGTACGATCATATTGCCTCCTAGTTGGTGCTTTTATAAGAGAAGATGGAGACTCAAATTCAAAATAAAAATTGCACAAAGTAAAAGAAAGGCCCTTCGCAGAGGGAAGTAGGGATTTGTAGAGGTGCCAGAGCTCAAAGCGAAAAACTTAGAGATAAAAACATTTTGGGAGGTGTGCCTTTCCCACCAACAAAAACGACTTAGAGTTCCCAACACTTTCCATGCTAATTATATCATAGGCGGTTCCCAAACAGAAAATAAAGTTTATTCCTTTTTCCACCATACTTTCACTTTCCATGGCTAGCCGAATCCACGGTTGCCTTCCATACCAACACTTTCCAAGGAATTTATTATTTGACAACATAAAGTAAATTCATTTTTCATTTCGGGACTGGGCATCCCTAATACATTTGCCTTACTCTCGTGCAATGACAAGTGAATAAACACTCATCGTGAGAATAACACATCTAGCATGGAAAATATTAGCCACCCCTCACCGCTCCGCGAGCAGTACGAACACACAAAAGAGAAGTTTATTTTGAAAATTAGAGATGGCACATACAAATTTGCTTAGAATGGAAAAAGAATACCGCATATAGGTCGATATAGTGGACTCATGTGGCAAAACTGGTTTAAAGGATTTTGGATGCACAAGTAGTGATCATACTTAGTGCAAAATGAAGGCTAGCAAAAGATTGAGAAGCGACCAACCAAGAAAAGAATAATCTCATAAGCGAGCATTAAGCATAATTAACACCAACTAATGCACCACAAGTAGGACATAATTTCATTGCATGACTATTGACTTTCGTGCTTGCATAGGGAATTAAAAACCTTAACACCAATATTCTTACTAAAGCATAATTGCTCATCAACATGACTCATATATAACATCATCATATCTCAAAACTATTACTAAGAATCAAGTTTATTTTGTCCAATGATCTTCATGAAAGTTTTTATTATATCGTTCTTGGATATCTATCACTTTGGGACTAATTTTCATGTGTTTCTTTTGATAAGCTCAAACAAATATAAGTGAAGATCATGAGCATACTTTTTCTTTCTCTCAAAATAATTTAAGTGAAGCAAGAGAGAATTTCTTGAAAATTTTACTAACTCTCAAATAAATCTAAGTGAAGCAAGAGAGCATTTTCTTCAAAAATAACAAAGCACATCATGCTTAAAAAGATATAAGTGAAGCACTAGAGCAAGTCCATAGCTCATAAAAATTTAAGTGAAGCATAGAGAGCAATTCTAACAAGTCATGACATAATTTTGGCTCTCTCAAATAGGTGTGTCCAGCAAGGAATCAAGACTTAAAACACAAAATAAAACAAGCAAAGACTCTTGTCATACAAGACGCTCCAAGCAAAACACATAGTATGTGACGAATAAAAATATAGCTTCGAGTAAAATACCGATGGTCGTTAGAAGAAAGAGGGGATGCCACTCGGGGCATCCCCAAGCTTAGTTGCTTGCTCTCTTTTGGATAATAGCTTGGGATGCCGGGGCATCCCCAAGCTTAGGCTCTTCTTACTCCTTATTCCTTCATCCATCGTAAGATAACCCAAAACTTGAGAACTTCAATCTCACAAAACTCAGCAAAACCTTCATGAGATCCGTTACTATAAGAAAGCAAATCACTACTATAAGTACTGTACCAAACCAATTCATATTTTATTCTTGCATTATATCTACTGTATTCCAACTTTTCTATGGCAAAACCTCATCAAATAAAACCATAGAGCCATCAAAACAAGCACACAACGCAAAGAAAATAGAATCTGGCAAAACAGAACAGTCTGTAGCAATCTGACAATTTCGAATACTTCTGTAACTCCTAAAAATTCTAAAAAATTAGGATGGCCTGCGCAATTTGTATATTAATCTTCTTCAAAATGAATTGGCATTTTATCATGCTCTGGTGATTAACAATTGTTTTCGTGAGCGCAAAAGTTTCTGTTTTCCAGCAAGATCAAACAACTATCACCCAAGAAGATCCTAAAGGCTTAACTTGGCACAAACACTAATTAAAACACAAAAAACACAATCATAACAGTAGCATAATTGTGTTAACACTCAAGAACAGAAAGCAAAAAAGCAAAAATAAATTTTATTCATTGGGTTGCCTCCCAACAAGCACTATCGTTTTACGCCCTTAGCTAGGTATAAAGCAATGATCTAAGTTTTGTCATCGAAGTTTTGGCAACTTTTGTAAGGGTTTTCTCAAACCCGGAAGGATCTTTACGCTTCCCTAAATTCTCCGGAAAAGAAACCATCTTTAGATCCAAAATATCCAATCGCTTGTTGCAAAGAGTAACCAAGGTATTCATGCGGTTGATACTACCATTGAGATGTTTGATGGGTTCATTATATTTTTTTATTTCAACCATATGTTTATGCAAATCACCAAGTTTGTCCAACATTTGAACTCCCTCGGGGGTGATAGAAAACCCCTTCTTTTGAGGTGGAACCCCCAAAATTCCTTCTAAAATTTCATAGGCAGCATTGGCATCAAGCTCAATAGAATTCCCTTTAGCGGCAAAATCTAGAAATTGTCTATGATGCAAAGCCAATCCTATGTAAAATTTACGAAGCAAAATCTTAGCGTATCCCTTGAAATTGCAAATACGATAAGATTCCATAAGCCTATACCAGGCATCTTTCAAATTTTCTCCTTGTTTTTGCTTGAAGTAAAGGACTTCAAAATCTGGTGACAAAGGAGGAGTAGGCACACTAGCCATAATGACTAGAAAGCAAGGACGCGAACAGATCCGGCAAGAAAATGGCGAGCGAAAAAGAGGGGCGAATAAAACGGCAAATTTTTGTGAAGTGCGGGAGAGGAAAACGAGAGGCAAATGGCAAATAATGTAAATTGCGAGGAGATGAGATTTATGATTAGGAACCTGGTATATGTTGAAGATCCTCCCCGACAACGGTGCCAGAAATTCCTTTTGATGTCTACTAGGACTATGTCGATATTTCCCCAAAGAGGAAGGGATGATGCAACACATCGATGGTAGGTATTTCCCTCAGTGATGAAACCAACACTGGTACAACGACGTGCTAAACAAATGGTTTTTAACCCCTTTCCACGACGGCATTTGGAACCATCGCCAAGTGAGTGTGGGCGATAGGGGGGTCCTTCCCACGCGACCCAGAAATCGTCGGGGATAGGCCCTCCTGGGACCCAGGCTGGGGCCGTGTGCGATCGGGCGAGGCATCGAAACCCAATTATTTCCGTAGGTATGTACATCCCACACGGTAATCCGAGAAAATCATTTCCGTAGGTATGTACATCCCACACGGTGAATCCCATAAAATCATTTCTGTAGGTATGTACATCCCACACGGTGAATCCTAGAAAAACATTTCCGTAGGTATGTATATCACACACAGGTCTTTGTGTGGAAACGTTTGTGCAAGGTGGCCTAACACAAACAGTTCGCTGCCGGACGCCGTGTGATTGTTAGTTGATCGAACACGCCTACTTTCTGGAAACCATGCGGGTTGTTTGAGTTCATCGCCCACGGTGCTGTCTGAGTAACCATTTGCAATAGAAAACCCCCAATAAGCAGGGTAATTAGCCTATTATTGATAATCCATGTACTAATCAAACTGATATTTCTTATAAAACATGCCAGATATTTATATCCGTATAAAAGCAACCATGATTTCATAATCGAATTACATCAGATAGCTTCGGCACTCAGTTACACCATTACACAATAGCACCAAGTTTCACATGCAGCATCAAAAACCTTTGGAAAGTAGCATCATACACGGTAAATAGACAGATGAATCTCATCTGGGAAACTACAGAAGCGGAAGGCAAATATTGAGCCTTCAGTGATGTTGAATGTCCTTGCAACTTTAGGCCAGTGGCTATGGATAATTGCCTGCCCAACCTTCGTCCTCTTCAGCAAGACTTCAATATTGTACCGTGGGTGTTGAATGAATACCTTCCTCGCCTCTTGACCATGCAGGTGGTGTGAGAGGTAATCATCGGTGAACTGCTTTGAAAAGTACTAAAAACAAAGCTATGCATAAATCGCTGTTGTAAATTTTGAAATGGCGCAAGGGGTAAAAACAAGGTAAAAGAGTTGATAACATCCTATTGTTGACTGATGTCTTCTTCATTGTGCAAACAAAGATCTTACTATTATTCGTCGCAAGTTTCTTCATCCTAACAATCTTTCTGAGTTTCTTGACTTGACTGATATTCATGGACATCTCATTTCCCCATATGTAAAATGGGTCAAACAGTGGGTCTAAGCCTCTGACAGCAGGACCTACATGTGCAAGACCAAATTGTAAGAAACCTAAATATTAGAATGATTCCTGCAACTGCACAATAATGTGCTATTAGCCAAAGGACCCTGCTTGAACAAACCTCGATGGTAAACCGCAGTGTCTCCCATTGTTTCCCTACAACACACATAAGGAAGATCTTGATCAGGTTAACTGAGAGTTGCCATACTAGCAGTAGAATATGTATTGAGTATAGACAAATTCGATTGGTGTCACATGCATAACAATACAAAATTGTACCCACAACAAATGAAAATCAAATTGCAGAACTGAACCAAACAGTTAAATGGACAGCAGACCAAATGAACCAAAATAGTTAACTGAGCAAAACATTGCAGAATAGAAACATGTACTACAAGATAAGACAGTTAACAAAACAAAGAATGCTTGAGAACAGTACTATGAATTGTAGCAATTGTTGGACCAAAGTGTTAATTGAACATTATATTTCAGAGGACCAAACTATTAACTGAACATCAGATTGCATATTAACATTACAGAGGACAAATCACTAGAAGGCACTGGCGGTGGCCTCGAGAAAACATCATGAACTATATTTTAAAGTAGACAATCGCGTGGCGGTGTCGACGGTGGCCTCGAAGACGAGGTGCTCCTCCAAGATATGGCGGTCGACACGCATGGCAGCCATAGTGACCTCGTTCGCGCGTGCAGCCGCATGCTACTGAGCTCCACGTTATACTACGTGCAAAATGGCTGTGGGCGGCGCTTAATTGGAGGAGGGGGCAGTGATTTTGGTGGAAGGTGTCGCTCCGTCAGTCGGGGCATGTGGGACAGGAAAGGAGGAGGATGGTGTGGGTGGGGTGTGGATTACCTGACCATATCGACGAGGCCGCGCAGCAAGAAGAATGGTCAGCGGCGAGGAGACCGCGCAGCAAGAAGAAGGGTTGCCGGCGAGGAGGCGGCGCTGCAAGAAGAAGGGTCGCCGGCGAGGAGGCGGCGCTGCAAGAAGAAGGGTAGCCGGCGAGGAGGTGGCGCTGCAAGAAGAAGGGTCGCCGGCGAGGAGGCTGAGCTGCCAGTAAGCAGCAGTGAAGGTTTGAACTTGGAAAGCAAGGAGGAACAGTGGAAATGTGGCTTTTGGTAGGAGGGAGGGGGCGGGGAGATAGATATTTCCGCGGTGGCAAAAAAAATTCGCTCGGTGCCGCGAGAAACTGGCGCGCAAGTGTGGTTCAAGCTGGGGCGGTGGACTATAGACGACGAAGCTTCCGGCGTAAGCCAGACAAGACGGTGCGCCAATATATTTTATATCGGATCCCACACGATCCTTTCTAGTAAACTGTTTGTGGTATACCTGATTTTTTCATTATGTTTTGAAAGACAAAATGGTGTTATGGAGGGAAAGGATGGTGTTTGAATTGCTAGAACATTTACGTACAGTGAACATGCAACTAGTACATGAGTGTCGTGGTTAAATTTGGAATTATTCCGGGTTCGTTTGGCATTTTTATGCATTAATTGAGTTTCTGGGCATTTAATGTGCATAATTCAAATTTGAACTACAAGCACATGCTCCAATGCACCAAAGTTTGTTGAAAAATGACATGTGTGTCTTTGGGTGAATTTATAGGTCCCATGCAAGAAATGGAAATGAAATTCAAACATCTCGGTGTCGTGGCTCGGCCCGAAATATTGAGAAACTTGTTTTTTTTTAATTCCTGTAAATCCAAAACACGCCTGAAAATCATGAAACTTGGCATGGTGTCATGACATGGCACCAACATGCTACGGTAAATGTTTTGGCCGAATTGGGACAAGCTTTGGTGTAAGCTTCTTGCAAATCGGAGCTTCCCTCAAGAAGGCTTGTGGTTCCGAGAGGGAACATGTCACCTCCGTGTGCGAAACTAGATATGTATACTGCCTTCTCCCGCCTTAATTTTTTTACACAGGCAGATTAGACCAAATAGAAGTATCGTGCTAAATTTTGGAATTATTCCGGGTTTGTTTGGCATTTTTATGCATTAATTGAGTTTCTGGGGGTTTAATGTGCATAATTCAAATTTGAACTACAAGCACATGCTCAGTGCACCAAAGTTGTTTGAAAAATCACATATGTGTCCTTGGGTGAATTTCTAGGTCCCATGCAAGAGATGGGAGTGAAATTCAAACATCTGGGCGTCGTGGCTCGGCCGAAAATATTGAGAAACTTGGTTTTTTAATTCCTGTAAATCCAAAACACGCCTAAAAATCATGAAACTTGGCATGGTGTCATGACATGGCACCAACATGCTGCGGTAATTTTTTTGGCCGAATTGGGACAAGCTTGGTGTAAGCTTTTTGCAAACCGGAGCTTCCGTCAAGAAGGCTCGTGGTTCCGAGAGGGAACGTGCCACCTCCGTGTGCGAAACGACATACATACACTGCCTTCTCCAGCCTTAATTTTTTTACACAGGCAGATTAGACCAAATAGAAGTATCGTGCTAAATTTCAGAATTATTCCGGGTTCGTTTGGCCTTTTTCATACATTAATTGAGTTTTTGCACATTTAATGTGCATAATTCAAATTTGAACTACAAGCACAGGCTCCAGTGCACGAAAGTTGTTTGAGAAATCACATGTGTGTCCTTGGGTGAATTTCTAGGTCCCATGCAAGAGATGGGAGTGAAATTCAAACATCTGGGCATCGTGGCTCGGCCGGAAAGATTGAGAAACTTGGTTTTTTAATTCCTGTAAGTCCAAAACACGCCTGAAAATCATGAAACTTGGCATGGTGTCATGGCATGGCACCAACATGCTGCGGTAATTTTTCTGTCCGAATTGGGACAAGCTTTGGTGTAAGCTTCTTGCAAACCGGAGCTTCCCTCAAGAAGGCTCGTGGTTCCGAGAGGGAACCTGTCACCTCCGTGTGCGAAACGAGATACGTATACTGCCTTCTCCCGCCTTAATTTTTTTACACAGGCAGATTAGACCAAATAGAAGTATCGTGCTAAATTTTGGAATTATTCCGGGTCCGTTTGGCCTTTTTTATAAATTAATTGAGTCTCTGTGCATTTAATGTGCATAATTCAAATTTGAATTACAAGCACAGGCTCCAGTGCACACAAAGTTGTTTAAAAAATCACATGTGTGTCCTTGGGTGAATTTCTAGGTCCCATGCAAGAGATGTGAGTGAAATTCAAACATCTGGGTGTCATGGCTCGGCCGGAAAGATTGAGAAACTTGGTTTTTTAATTCCTGTAAATCCAAAACACGCCTGAAAATCATGAAACTTGGCATGGTGTCATGGCATGGCACCAACATGCTGCGGTAATTTTTCTGTCCGAATTGGGACAAGCTTTGGTGTAAGCTTCTTGCAAATCGGAGCTTCCCTCAAGAAGGCTCGTGGTTCCGAGAGGGAACGTGTCACCTCCGTGTGCGAAACGAGATACGTATACTGCCTTCTCCTGCCTTATTTTCTTTACACAGGCAATTAGACCTAATAGAAGTATTGTGCTAAATTTTGGAATTATTCCGGGTTCGTTTGGCATTTTTATGCATTAATTGAGTTTCTGTGCATTTAATGTGCATAATTCAAATTTGAACTGCAAGCACATGCTCGAGTGCACCAAAGTTGTTTGAAAAATCACATGTGTCTCCTTGGATGAATTTATAGGTCCCATGCAAGAGATGGGAGTGAAATTCAAACATCTGGGCGTCGTGGCTCGCCCGGGAAGATTGAGAAACTTGGTTTTTTAATTCTTGTAAATCCAAAACATGCCTGAAAATCATGAAACTTGGCATGGTGTCATGACATGGCACCAAAAGCTGCGGTAATTTTTTGGCCGATTGGGACAAGCTTTCGTGTACGCTTCTTGCAAACCGGAGCTTCCCTCAAGAAGGCTCGTGATTCCGAGAGGGAACGTGTCACCTCCGTGTGTGAAACGAGATACGTATACTACCTTCTCCCGCCTTAATTTTTTACACAGGCAGATTAGACGACATAGTAGTATCGTGCTAAATTTTGGAATTATTCCGGGTTCATTTTGTTGGGTAACGTAGTAATTTCAAAAACTTTCCTACACACACGCAAGATCATGGTGATGTATAGCAACGAGAGGGGAGAGTGTTGTCCACGTACCCTCGTAGACCGAAAGCGGAAGCGTTATGAAAAGGTGGTAGATGTAGTCGTATGTCTTCACGATTGACCGATCCTAGTACCAAACGTACGGCACCTCCGCGATATGCACTCGTTCAGCTTGGTGACGTCCCACGAACTCACGATCCAGTAGAGCTTCGAGGGAGTGTTCCGTCAGCACGACAGCGTGATGACGGTGATGATGAAGCTACCGACGCAAGGCTTCGCCTAAGCACTGCTACGATATGACCGAGGTGGATTATGGTGGAGGGGGGCACCGCACACGGCTAAGAGATCAATGATCAACTTGTGTGTCTATGGGGTGCCCCCTCCCCCGTATATAAAGAAGTGGAGGAGGGGAGGGGTCGGCCCTCTCTATGGCGCGCCCTAGGGGAGTCCTACTCCCACTGGGAGTAGGATTCCCCCCTTCCCTAGTTGGAGTAGGAGAGGAAGGGAAGGAGGAGTAGGAGAGAAGGAAAGGGGGGCACCTCCCAATTCGGCCTCCCCCCTTTCCTATTCCTATTCGGAGTAGGAAGGGAAGAGGGGGAAGGGGGAATCCTATTCCCTTTTTCCTTTCCTCCTTCCCGTTTCCTACTCTAATTTGGCCAGCCCATATGGGGTGGGGGCACACCGGCCCCTTTGTGGCTGGTGTGTTTCCCCTCTTGGCCCATAAGGCCATATCTTTTACCGGGGGTGCCCGGAACCCCTTCCGGTGACCCGATAAGTACCCGGTGCTTCCCGGAACACTTCCGGTGTCCGAATACTATCGTCCTATATATCAATCTTTACCTCTCGACCATTTCGAGACTCCTCGTCATGTACGTGGTCTCATCCGGGTCTCCGAACAACATTCGGTTACCAAATCACATAACTCATATAATAACAAATCATCATCGAACGTTAAGCGTGCGGACCCTACGGGTTCGAGAATTATGTAGACATGACCGAGACTCCTCTCCGGTCAATAACCAATAGCGGAACCTGGATGCTCATATTGGCTCCTACATATTCTACGAAGATCTTTATCGGTCGTCCGTAATGACAACATACGTTATTCCCTTTGTCATCGGTATGTTACTTACCCGAGATTCGATCGTCGGTATCTTCATACCTAGTTCAATCTCGTTACTGGCAAGTCTCTTTACTCGTTCCATAATACATCATCCCGCAACTAACTCATTAGTCATATTGCTTGCAAGGCTATTTATGATGTGTATTGCCGAGAGAGCCCAGAGATACCTCCCCGATACTCGGAGTGACAAATCCTAATCTCGATCTATGCCAACCCAACAAACACCTTCAGAGATACCTGTAGAGCATCTTTATAATCACCCAGTTACGTTGTGACGTTTGATAGCACACAAGGCATTCCTCCAGTATCCGGGAGTTGCATAATCTCATAGTCGAAGGAATATGTATTTGACATGAAGAAAGCAATAGCAATAAAACTGAACGATCAATATGCTAAGCTAACGGATGGATCTTGTCCATCACATCATTCTCCTAATGATGTGATCTCGTTCATCAAATGACAACACATGTCTATGGTTAGGAAACTTAACCATCTTTGATTAACGAGCTTGTCTAGTAGAGGCTTACTAGGGACACTGTGTTTTGTCTATGTATCCACACATGTATCAAGTTTCCGGTTAATACAATTCTAGCATGAATAATAAACATTTACTATGATATAAGGAAATATAAAATAACAACTTTATTATTGCCTCTAGGGCATATTTCCTTCAGTCTCCCAGTTGCACTAGAGTCAATAATCTAATTCACATCGCCATGTGATTAACACAAATAGTTCACATCGCCATGTGACCAACACCCAAAGGGTACTAAGGTGTGACCATGTTTTGCTTGTGAGAGAAGTTTAGTCAATGGGTCTACTACATTCAGATCCGTATGTATTTTGCAAATTTCTTTTTCTAGAATGCTCTGCATGGGGCTACTCTAGCTAATTGCTCCCACTTTCAATGTGTATCCAGATTGAGACTCAGAGTCATCCGGATCAGTGTCAAAGATTGCATTGACGTAACCCTTTACGACGAACTCTTTGTCACCTCCATAACCGAGAAACATATCCTTATTCCACTAAGGATAATTTTGACCGCTGTCCATTGATCCACTCCTGGATCACTATTGTACCCCCTTGCCAGACACGTGGCAAGGCACACATTTGGTCTGGTACACAGCTTGGCATGCTTTATAGAATCTATGGCTGAGGCATAGGGAATGACTTTCATTCTCTCTCTATTTTTCTTCCGTGGTCGGGCTTTGAGTCTTACTTAACCTCATTCCTTACAATTCAGGCAAGAACTCCTTCTTTGACTGATCCATTTTGAACTCCTTCAAAATCTTATCAAGGTATGTACTCATCGAATGTCTTATCAATCGTCTTGATCTATCTCTATAGATCTTGATGCCCAATATGTAAGTAGCTTCACCGAGGTCTTTCTTTGAAAAACTCCTTTCATACACTCCTTTATGCTTTCCAGAAAATTCTACATCATTTTCGATCAACAATATGTCATTCACATATACTTATCATAAAGGTTGTAGTGCTCCCACTCACTTTCTTGTAAATACAGGCTTCCCCGCAAGTCTATATAAAACTATATGCTTTGATCAACTCATCAAAGCGTATATTCCAACTCCGACATGCTTGCACCAGTCCATAGATGGATCGCTGGAGCTTGCACACTTTGTTAGCACCTTTAGGATTGAGAAAACCTTCTGGTTGCATCATATACAACACTTCTTTAATAAATCCATTAAGGAATGCAGTTTTGACATCCATTTGCCAGATTTCATAAAATGCGGCAATTGCTAACATGATTCGGGCAGACTTTAAGCATTGATACGAGTGAGAAAATCTCATCATAGTCAACACCTTGAACTTGTCGAAAACCTTTTGCGACAATTCGAGCTTTGTAGATAATAACACTACTATCAACGTCCCTCTTCCTCTTGAAGATCCATTTATTCTCAATGGCTCGCCGATCACCGGGCAAGTCAATCAAAGTCCATACTTTGTTCTCATACCTGGATCCTATCTCAGATTTCATGGCCTCAAGCCATTTATCGGAATCTGGGCTCATCATCGCTTCCTCATAGTTCGTAGGTTCTGTTGGGAAACACGGTAATTTCAAAAAAAAACCTACGCACACGCAAGATCTATCATGGTGATGCATAGCAACGAGAGGGGAGAGTGTTGTCTACGTACCCTCGTAGACCAAAAGCGGAAGCATTATGACAACGCGGTTGATGTAGTCGTACGTCTTCACGATCCGACCAATCCTAGTATCGAAAGTACGGCACCTCCGCGATCAGCACACGTTCAGCTCGGTGATGTCCCACGAACTCTCGATCCAGCTGAGTGTCTAAGAAGAGCTTTGTCAGCACGACGGCGTGATGACGGTGATGATGAAGTTACCGGCGCAGGGCTTCGCCTAAGCACTGCAACGATATGACCGAGGTGGATTATGGTGGAGGGGCACCGCACACGGCTAAGACTATGTCTGTCGTTGTGTTCTAGGGTGGCCCCTGCCCCCGTATATAAAGGAGCAAGGGGGGAGGCCGGCCGACACTAGGGCGCGCCAAGGAGGGGAGGAATTCTCCTCCTAGTAGGAGTAGGATTCCTCCTTTCCTAGCCAACTAGGAGGAGAAGGGGAAAGAGGGAAAGGAGAGGAAATGGAGAAGGAAGGGGGGGCACGCCCCCTTCCCTAGTCCAATTCAGACTCCCTATAGGGAGGGGCGCGGCTGCCCCTTGTGGGCTGCCTCCCCTCTTCCCTACGGTCCATGTAGGCCCAATCTTTCCCCGGGGGGGGGGGGGGGTTCCGGTAACCCTCAGGCACTCCGGTTCTTTCCGAAATCACCCGGAACACTTCCGGTGTCCGAATATAGCAGTCCAATATATCAATCTTTATGTCTCGACCATTTCGAGACTCCTCGTCATGTCCGTGATCATATCCGGGACTCCGAACTACCTTCAGTACATCAAAACACATAAACTCATAATACCGATCATCACAGAACTTTAAGCGTGCGGACCCTACGGGTTCGAGAACTATGTAGACATGACCGAGATTCATCTCCGGTCAATAACCAACAGCGGAACCTGGATGCTCATATTGGTTCCTACATATTCGACGAATATCTTTATCGGTCAAACCGCATAACAACACACGTTGTTCCCTTTGTCATCGGTATGTTACTTGCCCGAGATTCGATCGTCGGTATCTCAATACCTAGTTCAATATCGTTACCGGCAAGTCTCTTTACTCGTTCCATAATGCATCATATCGCAACTAACTCATTAGTCACATTGCTTGCAAGGCTTATAGTGATGTGCATTACCGAGAGGGCCCAGAGATACCTCTCCGACAATCGGAGTGACAAATCCTAATCTCGCTCTATGCCAACTCAACAAACACCATCGGAGACACCTGTAGAGCACCTTTATAATCACCCAGTTATGTTGTGAAGTTTGGTAGCACACTAAGTGTTCCTCCGGTATTCGGGAGTTGCATAATCTCATAGTCATAGGAACATGAATAAGTCATGAAGAAAGCAATAGCAACATACTAAACGATCAAGTGCTAAGCTAGCGGAATGGGTCAGGTCCATCACATCATTCTCTAATGATGTGATCCCGTTCATCAAATGACAACACATGTCTATGGCTAGGAAACTTAACCATCTTTGATTAACGAGCTAGTCAAGTAGAGGGATACTAGTGACACTCTGTTTGTCAATGTATTCACATATGTACTAAGTTTCCGGTTAATACAATTCTAACGTGAATAATAAAAAATTATCATGAAATAAGGAAATAAATAATAACTTTATTATTGCCACTAGGGCATATTTCCTTCAGTCTCCCACTTGCACTAGAGTCAATAATCTAGTTCACATCACCATGTGATTTAACACCAATAGTTCACATCACCATGTGATTAGCACCCATAGTTCACATCGCCATGTGACCAACACTCAAAGGGTTTACTAGATTCAGTAATCTTAGTTCACATCGCCATGTGATTAACACCCAAAGAGTACTACCGTGTGATCATGTTTTGCTTGTGAGAGAAGTTTAGTCAACGGGTCTGCCATATTCAGATCCGTATGTATTTTGCAAATTTCTATGTGAACAATGCTCTGCACAGAGCTACTCTAGCTAATTGCTCCCACTTTTAATATGTATCCAGATTGAGACTTAGAGTCATCTGGATCAGTGTCAAAACTTGCATCGACGTAACCCTTTACGACGAACCTTTTGTCACCTCCATAATCGAGAAACATATCCTTATTCCACTAAGGATACTTTTGACCGCTGTCTAGTGATCTACTCCTAGATCACTATTGTACTCCCTTGCCAAACTCGGTGTAGGGTATACAATAGATCTGGTACACAACATGGCATACTTTATAGAACCTATGGCTGAGGCATAGGGAATGACTTTCATTCTCTGTCTATCTTCTGCCGTGGTCGGGCTTTGAGTATTACTCAATTTCACACCTTGCAACACAGGCAAGAACTCTTTCTTTGACTGGTCCATTTTGAACTACTTCAAAATCTTGTCAAGGTATGTACTCATTGAAAAAACTTATCAAGCGTCTTGATCTATCTCTATAGATCTTCATGCTCAATATGTAAGCAGCTTCACCGAGGTCTTTCTTTGAAAAACTCCTTTCAAATACTCCTTTATGCTTTCCAGAAAATTCTACATTATTTCCGATCAACAATATGTCATTTACATATACTTATCAGAAATGCTGTAGTGCTCACTCACTTTCTTGTAAATATAGGCTTCACGGCAAGTCTGTATAAAACTATCTGCTTTGATCAACTCATCAAAGCGTATATTCCAACTCCGAGATGCTTGCACCAGTCCATAGATGGATCGCTGGAGCTTGCACATTTTGTTAGCATCCTTTCGATCGATAAAACCTTCAGGTTGCATCATATACAACTCCTCTTCCAGAAATCCATTCAGGAATGCAGTCTTTACATCCATCTGCCAAATTTCATAATCATAAAATGTGGCAATTGCTAACATGATTCGGAAGGACTTAAGCATCGCTACGGGTGAGAAGTTATCATCGTAGTCAACTCCTTGAACTTGTCGAAAACCTTTCGCAACAAGTCGAGCTTTGTAGACAGTAACATTACCGTCAGCGTCAGTCTTCTTCTTGAAGATCCATTTATTCTCGATGGCTTGCCGATCATCGGGCAAGTCAACCAAAGTCCACACTTTGTTCTCATACATGGATCCTGAGGGAGTCCTGGACTAAGGGGTCCTCGGGCGTCTGGCATGTTATCCATTGGGTCGGACTGATGGGTTGTGAGGACATGAAGACCGAAGACTATACCCGTGTCCGGATTGGACTCTACTTGGCGTGGAAGGCAAGCTAGGCGACCAACTATGAAGATTCCTTCTTATGTAACCGACTCCATGTAACCCTAGATCTCTCCGGTGTCTATATAAACCGGAGAGCGTAGTCCGGATAGGGATATACACATTACCATAGTCATACAGGCTAGACTTCTAGGGTTTAGCCATTACGATCTCGTGGTAGATCAACTCTTGTAACACTCATATTCATCAAGATCAATCAAGCAGGAAGTAGGGTATTACCTCCATAGAGAGGGCCCGAACCTGGGTAAACATCGTGTCCCCTGTCTCCTGTTACCATCGATCCTAGATGCACAGTTCGGGACCCCCTACCCGAGATCCGCCGATTTTGACACCGACATTGGTGCTTTCATTGAGAGTTCCACTGTGCCGTTGACAAAAGGTTTGATGGCCCCTCCAATCGTCGATAATGACGCCGTCCAAGGAAGATCCTTCCTCCCCGGACAGATTTTTGTGTTCGGCGGCTTCGTACTGCGGGCCAACTCGCTTGGCCATCTGGAGCAGGTCGATAGCTACGCCCCTGGCCATCAGGTCAGATTTGGAAGCTTGAACTACGTCGCGGATACCCGAGGAGACTTGATCTTCAGTGGGTTTGAGACCGCAGCGATTGCTCTCCCTCGCCCCGATGAACATGACTTAGATCTGTCATCGGATCACATCCAGGAGATGGTTCCTGTTGCTGCAATGGCCTTAGAACCGAAGCAGATCGTGCCCTCCGAGGCCACAAACTCCGCGGGGTTGGTGCCACACACGGACTCGACATCCTGCAATGTTTGCGTCAATGGAACTCCGGACTTGTCTCCGGCTATAAGTTCCGGACCAGGTACGCCTGCGGACACCGAGCTGGATCGGTTATCGATTTTCGAATTCAGCGCCGCAGACATCTTCCAGCACTCACCTTTTGGTGACGTGCTAAACTGTTTAAAGAACTTGTCCTTGCAGGAGGACGTCGGTGTCAAAACCGGCGGATCTCGGGGAGGGGGTCCTGAACTGTGCGTCTAGGATCGATGCTAACAGGAGACGGGGGACACGATGTTTACCCAGGTTTGGGCCCTCTCTATGGAGGTAATACCCTACTTCCTGCTTGATTGATCTTGATGAATATGAGTGTTACAAGAGTTGATCTACCACGAGATCGTAATGGCTAAACCCTAGAAGCCTAGCCTATGTGAATATGGTAATGAATGTCCCCTATCCGGACTATGCTCTCCGGTTTATATAGACACCGGAAAGATCTAGGGTTACATGGAGTCGGTTACATAAGAAGGAATATTCATAGTTGGTCGCCTAGCTTGCCTTCCACGCCAAGGAGAGTCCAATCCGGACATGAGTATGGTCTTCGGTCTTTATGTCTTCACAGCCCATCAGTCCGGCCCATGGATAACAGGCTGGACGCCCGAGGACCCCTTAATCTGGGACTCCCTCAGTAGCCCCCGAACTAGTCTTCAATAGCGAGGTGTTCGGCACACATATTGTCTTCGGCATTACAAGGCGGGTTCCTCCTGCGATGATCTCCAAGTAATGTATTCGGCCATTGATCCAATGCCGCCTCCTTGGCTTCTGCACGTTTTATATAATCTTCGTCCTCCACGTGTCGAGCGAATGTGGAAAGTCAGGGTATTTTTGTGAATAACCCCCCGTCTACGCAAGGAAGAGCGCCTATTTAAAGAGATTGGATCCTAGATCCATTCAATGCTACGCAGAAGAAATTCCCAGAGACTACTTAGGAGAGACCATTCCAGCATGGCCAGTGCTCCCAGAGAAAGGCGAGTGGAGAGGTGTTCTGTGTCTCATAGCCAATTGACGAAGTTGCAAACGCGGGGATTCCTCCCCCCTGCAGATCTAGTCCCTGTTTGGATGGGGCTTGCTTCCTTCAATGAGGGGACTCAGGCAGAGGACTTCCCCAATCCGTCAGGGGGAGAGCGAGTGTGTTTTGTCCCCTACCTGCTAAGAGGCGTTGGATTTCCAATCCATCCGTTCCTTTGAGGGCTTCTGGGGTACTACGGCCTCCAGCTGCACAACTTCACTCCGGCCTCTATTCTGCACATTGTGGGTTACGTCGCTTTGTGTGAACTATTCCTGGGCGTCGAGGCTCATTTCGAGTTGTGGAGGAAGTTGTTCTGTCTCGTCCCGCGCAATCACGAAGGGTCAATATTTGAAGTGGGCGGAGCCGAAGTATGGCGCGTCGCCGATACCGGATATCCATCCGGTATACCAAGGAAGGCACCTGAAGGATGGCCCTCCGAATGGTTCTATATTGAGGACGTCCCGCTTCCCGACCCGGTTCGAAAGGTCTTCCCGAATTTGCGGGCGTCCCGCTGAAGAAGCGCCACAGTTGGCGTCCCCGGAGTCTTGAAGAAGAAGACGGCGCGGAGGTTCGTCAGCTGATGAGCAAGATAAAAGAGCTTGCTCAGTCCGGGCTCACAGTAATCGAGGTCATGGCGATCTCCATAGCGCGAGGGGTTCAGCCGCTCCAATACAGAGGGCTTCCAATGTGGCACTACAATGGGGAGGATGACGCCTCTCGCTGTGGCCGGAAAGGTCCGGATACCCCTGCCGCTTTGGCTAAGATATTAGCCGAACTATTCAAGGGGAGGAAAAGGAATTTCTTCGCATCAAGCTCAGAGACGGGTATTCTATGTATAACCCTCCCAGCTGGGTAAGGCCCAACCCCTCTCTTTTTACTCCTTCCATCTCCGAATTGCCTTTGATAAATTTCTAGTTATTTGCTTATGACAGCACTGGCGAAAGGTCACCGAGGGATTTCATAGTCCCGCCCCGCAGCCGGAGGACCGCAACTGGGAGCTTGATCCCGGGTTTGAAGAGGATCCGAATATATTTGTGGTGCTCGCGGAGGGGGTGTTTCACCAGACGAGCTACGATGGCACAGAAGTGGCCATCATCGCCGACTACCCTCGTCTTCTTTCTGCTTCACAGGTAAGTAATCAAGAAACACCTTCTCTGAAAGGGTGCTCTTACTCTGCCTCACCAACTGCATTGTCGCGCGTTCTTCAGGGGAGGCGTTCAACGATACCGAGGAAATCGGTTCCTGCATCGAGCAGGCCTTCGAAGAGGGGGGGCGGTGAAGGCACCGCCGGGCCTTCATCGAGGAGGTACGGATAAATATATTTTTCGGTGGCCGTATCCGACTGTGACATATGCGTCTGTTTGATTACAGGGAAAAGGTTCGCCGAACTGTGTCCGGGGGTCCGGCCGGCCGCGCTCCCAACAGCCAAGAATCCAGTCGGGGAGACGGGGCTGATGTAAGAACAAAGCCGTACTGCCCCTCGGCCGAGGGTTTGGACAATATGTCTGTTACCAACTCGGAAGTAGAGAGCGCCATGAATCATCGGCGCTGCAGGGCTGTTTTACGGGACCCGAAGTTCTCGGACGAGGCATTTAACGCCTTTAGCTCGGGCGACGCATACATCCGAGCTGCTCGAGATGGGCTTAGAAAAGCCACGAGGCAATATCTGACAGATGTGCAGGTAAGTTTTCTTTGTCAAAAAAGGATTGCCATATACCCGTAGCCCCCAAGACTGAAAGCAGTTGGCACAACTGATTTAAGGATCGTTTAACAACTAGGTCCTCGCGGAGAAGAATGGTCTGCTAGCCCAAGAGCGGGAGCAGTGTCGGGCGCAACTAAAAGCTGCTACCGCCGAACTGGGAGACTTGAAGAAGTCGTCCTCTGGTATTGTTCCCTTCCACCAAGGAACAATAATTGTGTACCCATTGTGCTAATGTTGCTGCTGATTTCGCATAATAGGGCCGTCTGATCAACTTGAAGAGAAGCTGAAGGTCGCCCAAGAGGGAGAGAGAGAGGCAAAAAGGCAACACGCCATAGGCGAGCGTGTGTTGACCCGCGTCAAAGATGAGAAAAACAAGCTGCAGGATTCTAACACTGCATTGGGTGAAGAGTTGAAAGATGTTCGAGCCCAGTATCTTCAGTATGTGTCCGAACTGTTTGTAAATTAGCTCAGAGATAAAGGAGACTGATATAGTCATGTTTGCAGGTGTACTGACGGGGCGGTATCTTCAGTATGTGTCCGAACTATTTGTAAATTAGCTCAGAGATAAAGGAGACTGATATAGTCATGTTTGCAGGTGTACTGACGGGCCGTCCTGAAGAGGAGGCGTCCGGATCATCAAGTGATCTGCTGCAGAGACTGTCAGAAGTGCACGAGCATGCTCGGCTAGCCATGCGGAGTGTGGCTAAGGCCTTATGGCCATCCGACTCCCCTCCAGGAAGTATGGAGGAGCTCGTAGAGCTGTTCAAGGGAGCACGACGACGTATCCGACTACTGAAGATATCGGCCTGCCGAGAGGGTGCGCGAGAAGCCTGGGCCATGGTGAAAACGCGATATACCAAGCTGGGCCCGAATCACATGGCCAGGGTCGGACCACTAGGGTCAAATGGGGAAGAAATTCCCATTAGTTTAGTATATGACCAAGTAGAGGTGGCCGCAAAATATTCCCAACAGGATTGTAAGCTAGACTGCCTGTTAGATGGTATAGAGGAGGAAGTGTTCGAGTCCAAGTGACTACGTACTTGCCTCACCATGTGGAATTCTAGCTGAATTGTATATCATTTGTCATGGCAGACCTTTTCGCTTCAACCTCCGGACCCGAAGGTGCGGAGTGTTTCCGAATACCGCTGCGGCCGAACATGCCGGGGTATGCGTGGAAAACTAAGCGTAGGGGTCATAGTTGCTTGAACAGGCAAGTTGTATCCGGCTAGTTATGTTATATTACATTGAGATTGTAAGAAACATCTTCCAGGGAGAATAGTTCATTTAAGGGTTCCTTTCCCTGGGTGTGCATGCATTAGTAGACATGTCCAAATTGTGATGTAAGAATCATAGTGTGTATAGCTTCTGGGGGTTCACAATAGAGTGAGTACAAAGAATATTTTTCATCCACCGACCGAATATTCCCTTAAGAATGCTAGATTTCGGCTTCACCCAGTCTGAGGTACACATCCGGATGACCCGGCAGTAACAATCGCAGAGGTGCTCCCTTTACCACCTAGCCGAATAATCGGGAACGTAGGGGTAACCACAGGAGCCAGGCAACCCAGCTTGGCCAAAACTTAAGTCATATCGATGCATATAATGGTGAAGAAAAGACACACGGGAAAAACGCGTGTGTATGATGAGCTTGACGCTCGGCAAAGAATGTTAACAAGCTTCTGTTCAAGAAGCCCCCAGGTATGGTGGACGTACATATGTAAAGATGTGTACGTCGGCGGTGTTCAGTCGAGCCGTATGAGAGCTTTAAAGCGAAAAAAAGAATTGTGTAAAAGGGAGAAAAGGTAATGGAAACTATAGGGGAGAAGGAGACTAACAAAGAGTTCGGCGCTAGGCATAGAACCTTCGGAGTCTGGCCGTGTTCCAGGGGTTCGGCTCTAGGCGATTGTCTAATGCGTCACGAAGACGGTACGCTCCTCCGGTAAGGACTTCGTCATTTATGAAGGGACCCTCCCATTTGGGCTTGAGTTTGTCCTTTTTCTTCTCCGGCAAGCGTAGAACGAGTTTGCCAACATTGTAAGTCTTGGCCCGTACTTCTCTGCTTTGATATCTTCGAGCTTGCTGCTGATAAAATGCTGAACGGGCTTTGGCGATGTCATGCTCCTCCTCCAGGGCGTCTAGGCTGTCCTGCCGATCCAACTTGGCCTCTTTCTCTTCGTACATACGCACTCGAGGTGAGTCATGTATAATATCGCAAGGCAATACAGCCTCTGCACCGTACACCATAAAGAAAGGTGTGTATTCTGTAGTATGGTTGGGCGTGGTCCGCAGCCCCCAGAGTACGGAGTCAAGCTCCTCGACCCAGTGTTTGTCTGATTCTTTCAAAGACCGCACTAGACTGGGTTTGATGCCGCTCATGATAAGACCATTAGCGCGCTTGACTTGACCGTTTGTTTGCGGGTGGTAGACAGAGGCGTAATCGAGCTTAATGCACAGATTAGCACACCAGGTTTTCACCTCATCAGCTGTGAAATTGGAATCGTTATCAGTGATGATGCTGTGCGGTACACCATAACGGTGCACCACATCGGATATAAATGCGATCACCGGTCCGGACTCGGCCGTTTTAACTGGTCTAGCCTCTATCCACTTGGTGAATTTGTCCACCATGACCAGCAAATATTTTTTCTTATGGCTGTCCCCTTTAAGGGGTCCAACCATGTCCAAGCCCTAGACCGCAAAGGGCCATGTAATGGGGATTGTTTGTAGGGCGGTTGGGGGTATATGGCTTTGGTTGGCGAAGAGTTGGCATCCAACGCAGCACTGGACGAGGTCCTGTGCGTCTGCCCGGGCCGTAGGCCAATAAAATCCTGTCCGGAAGGCCTTGCTGACAACTGCCCGGGCTGCGGCGTGGTGCCCACCGAGATCGGCGTGAATTTCTGCCAAGAGTTGCCGCCCCTCCTCCTCGGAGATACACCTTTGAAGGACTCCGGTAGTGCTTTTCTTGTAGAGCTCTCCCACGTGAACTTTATAGGCGTTCGAACGTCGGACGATGCGGCGAGCCTCGTTCTGATCTTCTGGGAGCTCGTTCCTATTGAAGTAGGCCAAGAATGGTCAGTCCACGGGGCAATTACTGCCATGATGAGGTGGGCCGATGGTGTTATTTCGGTGTGTCGGGACCCCGATTCCAAGTCACATCGATCTAGCCGGTAACACCTCATATCACTTTGCGGCCTCACGCACGGTATTCCCACGGGTGTCGCCTTACCATGGCCCGGGACCGTTTGCGCCTTTTGGCTCACGTATATGATAGTGTCGCTAGCATCCATATGACAGAGAACCCGGGCCGACATGGCTAGTCGTGAACCCAAAGCGGCACTAACGTATGGGGACAGGCATACATGAATCAACATCGAACGTGTCGGTCAGCAGCGTGCGAATCCGGGCTGTAGCACTGGGCTAACAGAACTCCGGGAACCCGGGCTGTAGCAGGCTAGGCAGGACTCCGGATGTCACCGCGTGACATTTCCCCGAAGGGACAGACACAGGAACGATATGAAACACATGCCGGCCAGTCAAGTGTCCAGAGCAGTAGTGCTGGGCTAGCAGGACTCCGGTGAACCGGGCTGTAGCGGACTACTATGGCTCAAGGAGGCACTAGACTACATTTCCCCATAAGAGAGGCTGCTAAGGATAGACAACTAGATTGTCGGATCCCACACATACCGAGCATTTCAATCATACACACAATATGCTCGATATGTGCAAATACAACATGGCATCAGAACAAGACTCTACGACTCAGAGTATTTATTCATTAGGCTCCGAAGAGCCAGATATTACAAACATGGGTCTCATGACCCAACATTCAGAGCATACAATTCAAAACACATGCGGATGCTTAACATGTCTGAGTACAGACATCTACAAATGAAAAAGGCTGAGAAGCCTGACTATCTACCAGATCTGGCCGAGGGCACAAGATCGTAGCTGAGGTAACAAGCTAAACGTCGAAGTCCACACGGAACTACTAGCGAGACTGACGTCTCTCTGCAAAACATAAAATAAGCAAACGTGAGTACAAATGTACCCAGCAAGACTTACATCAGAACTATCTACATATGCATCGGTATCAACAAAAGGGGTGGTGGAGTTTAACTGCAGCAAGCCAGCTTTGACTCGGTGGCTATCCTAAACTATGACTGCAAGTAACTCTTTTGAGGTGGCGCACACGAGTCCACATATTCACCATATCAATACACCACTATGGATCCGCTCCCGTCTCCCTACGAGAACGCCATCCACAGCACTCACGCTTATCTTGCGCATTTTAGAGTATCCACTTTCACTTGTCTATGAACTGTTATCGGCAACCCAGAAGTCCTTTACCGCGGACACGGCTATTCGAATAGATCATATTAACCCTGCAGGGGTGTACTTCGTCACACACGCTCTCGCCACTTACCACCATGTACACGTCGTGTACCTCGGCAACCTTCAAGCGGAAGCCTGGCGAGGGAGTCGGCCACGACCTGACTAACCACACAAGTCTCTCGTCCAGGTTTATCGCCTATTCGGGTTCCATCCGCAAGGAGATCCGGCCGGGGTGTCGCTCACGGCCCCAAACGATGTGTGCAGGGTTCCCGAGCCCACCATCCGGGTGCCACTCGGTACACCAGGCCATGTGTGCCTAGTCTGTCCCAAGCCCACCTGTACCGGGTGCCACTTGGTAGACTACTAACACTACCTACAAACACCAGAAACTAGTTGCAACTCCTGGACAGAGATCAAGTTGATTAATAAGTCGAGAGGGGCACTTAAGCATTCCAATGTGTGGTAGTAACTGTTCATGGATCACAAACACAGAACTCAGTTCCTGAGGACGGTTTCAATGAGACAACCCACCATGTACTCCTACATGGCCTCTCACCGCTACCTTTACCAAATCGTGTTCACACACTTAGCTCTCACACAGTAGGACATGTTCACAACTTTCCAATTCATTCCCGATGAATCAGACCTTACACAACTCTAAGCAATAGCAGGCATGACAAACAAGCATGAATGAGTAGGCACATCAGGGCTCAAACAACTCCTACTCATGCTAGTGGGTTTCATCTATTTACTGTGGCAATGACAGGTCATGCAGAGGAAAGGGGTTCAACTACCGCAGCAAGTAACAGATGAAACGTTGTTGTCCTAATGCAGTAAAAGAGAGCAGGAGCGAGAGAGTGGGATTGTATCGGAATGAACAAGGGGGTTTTGCTTGCCTGGCACTTCTGAAGATAGCATTGAGTCTTCATTAGTGTCAACGATCACAACGTCGGAGCAGCGTCTACCGAGAGGGGACAATTACCGGCAAACAAGGAAAACCAATCAATGCAATGCAACAATATGATGCATGAATGTGACATGGCAATATGCTGTGAATTGAGCTAATGCAGCTAGCAACAAGTGCAAGGGAGTCCATTTGAACCAAAGGTTCAAATGCAAACTCTAGTTTGAGCATTTAAAATGCCATTTGAATGTTTTCACTTATACAGCAGGTATAAGTTGGTTTATCATGCATGAAAGTAGCATAAATGGATAGATTGGATTTTTCTGATAATTTTTAATATATAAATTATTTGATTTGGAGCTACGGTTGAATTTCTATGAATTTTAGAAGTTTGCACTATTTTCTGGAATTTCCTGTAAAAGAATAATTCCAGTAATTAGATTACTGCGTCAGCACTACGTCAGGATGACGTCAGCTGGTCAGCGGGGTCTTCCAGGTCAAACCTGACGTGTGGGGACCACACGTCAGCGACACGGGGACCACACGTCAGCGACACGGGGACTAATCCCGGTCAAAACCAGTGCTGATTGGGTTTGACCCTGTGGTAGGGCCCACTGTCAGTGACTGTGAGGTGGTTAGTTAAGGGATTAGCCTCTAATGACGGAGCCACGTCATCATCGCCGGACTCTGGCCGGCGGCGACCATTCCGCACGGCGGAGCTGCAGCTGGGCGGCGCTAGAGGCTGCGGTTAGGTGCGGTGCGACCACCAGGAGGGAGCCCATGCTCGTCCGCATCCAACGGAGTAGGCAGCAGCGACTGGGGTGCGCTGTACTCACCGAAGACGAGCTCGCGGCGGCGGCCAGAGTACGGGCACTGACAGTTTAGGCGCTACAGCGCGTTTCGAGGCGAATGGGTGGGGTCTGCGGCTTCCTAAGGAAGCGCTGAGCACGCCTACGTGCTCTGGTGCGACGTGCGGGTGTTGCAACCGCGGCGGCGACATGGCCGGCGGCGGGGAGCACTCGGCTCCGGTGGTTGATGCGGTTAGAGAGCGGGAACAGAGGGGGTGAGCACGGGGGAAGGTGTAGGAGCTCACAAAGATGCGGTAGAGAAGGTCAGCGGCCTCGGGGACGGACGGAAACCGACGAATCGACGGAGACGATCTCCGGGCGCCGGCGGTGAAGACGAGGACGTTGGCGACGAAGCAAAGTCCTCCGGCTCGTTTCCTTCGGCTTGGGGATGTGGTGCCCGATTGCGGAGCTGCTGGGCACGATCACGGGACAAGGGGTGGCCGGTGGTCATGGCTACGGCGAGCGGCGCTCTCAGGTGCGTTCGGTGACGAGAGGAAGGGAGAGCAGAGGAGGAGGAGGGGTCCAGAGAGCGAGGGAGAAGTGAGAGGGGGGTCGGGGAGGTGCCGTGGCACTCGTGGAGGCGTCCAGAAGCGGCGGAAGCAGGAGGTGGCCTCGCGCGCGGCGACCACACGCCCGGCGTCCCTCTGGCGTCCTTCTGGCGCGAGGTGGGAGACGGTGGTGGCTCTGGTGGGCTGGGCCAGCTCCTGGGCCGTGGTGGGGCGCCAGGTGAGTCCAGGTGAGGGGCCCAGTGGCCTTCTCTCTCTCTTACTTAATTGCTTCTGTTTTCTATTTTATTTCTCTGTTTTGAATTAGTAGAAATACTAATTCATTTTGTAAGATCCTAAAAATAATTGTGGGCACTTTTGAAACTATTTCCAACAGCCCTCAAATGCTTTCAAGATTATTTGGACATTTAAAATATTTTATAGAATTTAAATGTCCAAATTCAAATACTTATGATTTAATTCAAAAATCCAGAATGTCCTAGAAAAGTGTGCACCATTTTTGCCAGGGGTTTTAGCCCAATCCAGAAATGATGAACATTTTGTGAAGGGCATTTTGGGTTCATTGAAACCAATTTTAGTAAACCCTAGTTGGTTTCAGGGGGGTGCTGGGGGTTCTGTCATCCCCATTTCAAGTTTCTGCAAAATTCAAACATGATGCACACATGAAGCTAGCCTAGTGCAATACGGGAAGCTAGGGATGTGACACGGTGGCTGAGCCTCCGATGATATCGGCGTGTTCGCTATCTGTGTTTGTGTTCGGAACGGGACTGTCGTTGCTGTCTCCCCCTTGCCACACCACGGATGGCTTAAAGAGCCTTTCGAGGAAGATGTTAGGTGGGACGGGGTCGTGCTTAGCACCGATGCGAGCAAGGACATCTGCCGCCTGATTACTTTCGTGGGCGACGTGATGAAATTCAAGCCCCTCGAACCGAGCCGACATCTTCAAGACGGTGTTGCAATAAGCTGCCATCTTTGGATCTTTGGCATCAAAGTCTCCATTAATTTGGGATATTGCGAGGTTTGAGTCCCCGTGCACCTCCAGGCGTTGTATGCCCATACGGCCATCCGAAGGCCATGCAGCAAGGCCTCGTATTCAGCTGCGTTGTTGGAGTCTGTGTATAATATTTGGAGTACGTACTGGACGATATCTACTATGGGGGACGTTAATACGACGCCCGCCCCTAGCCGTGCCAACATTTTCGAGCAGTCAAAATGCATAACCCAGTTGGAATATGCATCGTACTCTTTCGGGAGTTCGGCCTCTGTCCATTCGGCGACAAAGTCAGCCAGTACCTGGGATTTGATGGCTCGGCATGGTTTGTACATGATGTCGAATGGCAGGAGCTCAATGGCCCATTTGGCAATCCGGCCCGTTGCATCCCGATTGTTGATTATATCATTGAGGGGCACTTCGGAAGCCACCGTGATCGAACACTCCTGAAAGTAGTGTCGCAATTTTTGAGATGCCATGAAGACTGCATATGCTATCTTTTGATAGTGAGGGTACCAGGATTTGCATGGTGTGAGGATGGTGGATACGTAGTATACCGGCTTTTGGAGCGGAAATTTGTGTCCGTCCTGTTCTCGTTCGACGATGAGTACAGCGCTCACCACCTGGTGTGTTGCCGATATATACAGGAGCATTGGTTCACCGACATCTGGCGCGGCCAGGATTGGGTTGCTTGCCAAAAGGGCTTTTATTTCATCCAGTCCGGCTGTCACTGCGTCTGTCCATTAGAAGTTATCGGTGCGCCGCAGAAGGCGATAAAGGGGCAGCGCCTTTTCCCCCAGCCTGGAGATAAAGCGGCTTAAAGCTGCCACGCACCCGGCGAGTTTTTGGACCTGTTTGAGTTCGGTTGGCATAGCCAACCGCGACAGAGCTTGGATTTTGGCTGGATTGCTTCAATTCCTCTGTTGGAAATGATGAAGCCCAGTAGTTTACCGGCGGGGACGCCGAAGACGCACTTTTCCGGGTTAAGCTTGATGTCGTATGTGCGGAGGTTGTCGAATGTGAGACGCAAGTCGTCTATTAGTGTTTCAATGTGTCTAGTTTTGATGACGATGTCGTCCACGTAGGCCTCCACTGTTTTGCCGATCTGTTTCTCGAGGCATGTTTGGATCATGCGCTGGTAGGTGGCGCTGGCGATCTTGAGCCCGGAAGGCATGGTGTTGAACCAAAATGGCCCATATGGCGTAATGAATGCTGTTGCGGCTTGATCGGACTCCTTCATTTTGATTTGATGGTATCCTGAATATGCATCAAGAAAGCACAGCGAGTCGTGTCCTGCGGTAGCATCAATGATTTGATCAATGCGGGGGAGGGGGAAGGGATCCTTAGGGCAAGCCTTGTTAAGGTCTTTGAAGTCGGCGCCAGGATTTATCCTTCTTTGGTACCATTACCAAGTTTGCCAGCCAGTCCGGATGTTTAATATCTTTGATGAATCCGGCCTCGATGAGTTTGGCTAGCTCCTCACCCATAGCTTGTCGTTTGGGTTCGGAAAAGCGCCGCAGTGTTTGCTTGACCGGCTTATATCCCTTTAGTATGTTTAGGCTGTGTTCGGCCAACTCGCGCGGGATTCCTGGCATATCTGAGGGGTGCCAGGCGAATATATCCCAGTTTTCACGCAAGAAGTCTCGTAGTGCGGCGTCTACTGTGGGGCTGAGTTGCGCTCCGATGGAAACTGTCTTCTTCGGGCCTGTTGGATGGACCTGAAATTTGACCATTTCTTCTGCTGGCTTGAAGAAAGTAGATTTGGGTCGTTTGTCCAGGATAACATCATCTCTATCCACAGTGGAGCGTAGTGCGGTTAGTTCTTCAGCCGCAAGGGCCTCAGAGAATGCCTCGGCGTGGCGTGCTATATCTGGATCGTTGATGAGGGTGATTATTCCATTAGGCCCGGGCATTTTTAGCTTCATATACCCATAATGAGGTATGGCTTGAAAGCGCATGAAGGCCTCTCGCCCTAACAGGGCGTGGTATCCACTGTTGCAAGGGGCTACCTGGCAAGTTATTTATTCGGACCGATAATTCTCCAGCGTGCCGAATACCACATCAAGTGTAATTTTTCCCGCACACCGCGCTTCCCGGCTGGGAATGATACCTCGAAAGGTTGTGCTGCTTTTCTCGATGCGGCTCTTGTCTATTTCCATCTTGTGGAGCGTGTCCTCGTAAATGAGGTTTAGTCCGCTGCCGCCGTCCATGAGGACTTTTGTAAGTCGAAAACCGTCCATGATGGGACGGAGGACTAATGCAACTGGTGCTCGGACTGTTCTGTATTTAGGTTCGTCACTGGCATTAAAGGTTATGGCCGTGTCGTTCCAGGGGTCAATTGCGGCGACCTGACCAACTTCGGCGAGATCCCGCAGTGCCCTTTTACGCTTATTGTTTGAAGCGAATGTCTCGAAGACTGTCAATACTCTATTGTCGTCGTTTGCTGGAGGGTGTTGTTCTGGGGTGTCCTTGATAAGGATGTTGTCATGGAATTGTCACGGCAGATGTCCTCGTGCAAGGACTTAGTCGTGGAGCCATCGCAACTAGGAAGCTTAAAGGGGTTAAACGGGACAAGGAACACGAGGATTATACTGGTTCGGCCCCTTATGGTGAAGGTAAAAGCCTACGTCGAGTTGAGGTGGTATTGATTAAGGTTTCGACGACTAGGAGCTAAACCGTCCTGCCTGGTTATCGATTTGGTCTTACTTGTCCCTAAACTGCCGCCGGATCGTCCCTTTATATAGAGAGGTTGACGCCCAGCGGTTCTCAGAGTCCCGGCCGACTCATAACAGTGTCCGGCTTGGACTCTTAACTATTCTTGCCTTACACTACAAGCCTTGCCATAACGGCGGTTTATCTCTACGGGCCTTAAGCCATCTCCGGGTCTTAAGCCCATCTTTGATCCGCCGTCTTCAAGTTTGGTACTGGGCTTCGTGTGATGACCATTATGAGTAACCCGGCCCCTCCTGGGCGGGTGACTCTAATGGTTATATCCTCAACATTAGGCCCCAGATTGATTTGAACCGGTTCATATCAATCTTCAATTCCTTTGAGAGAAAAATCTTCCGGCTTATATTTGTGCGAAAGTTATAACCCGTCGTGACGTCATCTTCTGGATTCCTGGTAACCCGCCATGACGTCATCTTCCATTAAGTTCATTTTTTATTCCGCCATATCCCAACGGATCTTATCTTTAATGGCTATCCCGAAAATCGAGGCGTTTTCTTGGCACGATAATCACGTCGTGGCCTCCTCGTTTCTCGCGCCCACTCATCAGCCGTATCTTATAAATAGGCCCGACCCTTATGTCTTCGTCATCTTCCTCCTCTCGCTACTGTACTGCCGCTCGAGCTCCACCGCCGCCGCCGTGGACCTCCTCGTCTTCACCAAGTCAGGCCGCTGCATCAACCTGACTTGACCAGAAAAACGCGATGAACCTCCGCAGTAACTCCGCATCTGTAAGTTTTCTCCTCCCCGTTCCTCAGATCCGCATTAGTGATATTCGAGTTCGTCGGTGTTCGTCGCCGTTCATCACGAACACTTGATAGATTCCACTTTTAACACCCTTTCTTGATCTTTAGACAGTATAGAACTGCTGCGGTAGCTGTTTCGCACCCGTTTCCGAATGCACATAGACCCCTTTCCATTGCACAGAGGCTCTGTTCGAGCCTATGAACTTCATCTGTGTCAGTTCTAGGTCTAGAAATTTTCCCTTTCCGGTCGATCGTTTGATCCAGAATAATTACTGCGATATGTGAAACTTGTTTGTACCACACTTAGTCAAAAATTGCATCTGTGAGCTATGGCGGCTCATATCTCCGGCTTAAAGAGGCCACGTGCTGTAAAATTTCTGGCTCATTTATGATAGAGTTTTAAACAATTTGAATTACTCACGATGCCCACAGCGGCGTAGATAACCCGACACAATTAACCATATGTCATTAGGCCCCTTCATAAGCCGCCATCTTGAATGCTGAGCTGTAAACTTCTTCCGGCTTATAGTTGAACCGGACATTTCCTTTTGTCATAGGCTTTCACCTCTCACAATGCCGCCCAAGGCTTCCACGGCACAAATCACGTGCAACTGGATGAGATCCAATGTTACTGACGAGACCTTAGCTAATTTCGTGAAGACGGGTGACCTGCCAAAAAAGGAGGTCATGTCCTATCGTGCCCCTGACCCGTCCAAAGAAAGACCTCAACCAAGAGACGGAGAGGTTGTGATATTTGCTGATCACATGAGCCGGGGCTTCGCACCTCCCGGCTCAAAATTCTTTAGAGATGTTCTGAACTTCTTCGACCTGCGGCCGCAAGACATAGGACCCAATTCCGTGTCAAATATTTGCAACTTTCAAGTATTCTGCGAAGTATATCTTGGAGAAGAGCACAGCCTACTGCTCTTTAGGGAGCTGTTTTATCTGAACCGCCAGAATGAGTGTGCCAACGGGCCTAGCTTGGAACTTGGCGGAATCTCCATTCAACGACGGGGAGATTGCCTCTTTCCTTATGCTGAGCCGCCAAGCCACCCAAAGGACTGGAACCAGACATGGTTCTATTGCCAGGATACTTCTCCGGCTGATGAGAACCCTCTGCCCGGCTTTCGTGCCCTGCGTCTGGAGCCAAATCACCCCCTGCCAGACAAACTATTTCAAGCTGAGCGTCAACCCCTGATCCCCACCATCAACAAGATTAAGGCTCTCCTGGGAAAAGGCCTCAACGGCGTTGATCTGGTCCGGGTTTGGATTTCTTGGCGGGTGATCCCCTTGAGCCGCCGCCCCGGCTTAATGTGTGATTACACGGGCCGGAAGGATGATCCTCTGCGGCACAGCCCCAATGACCTACCTGAGGACGTTGTTGACGATACGACCAAGTCTCTTTTGAACAAGAGCTTAGCAAACTGCGGGAAGACCGGCTTAAACCCCTTCTGCAAAGCTAACCCGGCTCCGGCGGTAAGCCACTGAACTGAACACCTTGTTTTCCCTTTTAATACTTTTCACCTGAACCTTAAGAAATCTTTGTTGTATTTTTCAGGCTAATGATAAGTTCTGGAAGGTGAAATATGATCATGAGGCGGCTAAAAAAGCCAGGAAGGCTAAGAAAGCTGCCAGGAGAGCCGCTCCCCGCAAGAAGGGGAGTAAACCTAGCGCCTCAGAGCTGCTTCAGTTAGATGATAGCTCCGAGTCAGAGGTAACCCTTGATTCTTTAGGCTCTTCTTTTGTTTCTTGTTTATTCTTATCCGCCTTATGGACACTGATTATCAGCAGGAGGACACCGGAGCGAGTAACCCGGTGACTGAAGAGGTAACTATACTTTCCTCCGACTCGGAGCCCTTGCCCAGGCCAAAAGTCCGAAGAGTAACCCGGAAAGTAAGATTTTCACATCCTTTAGCTTATCAAGATCCTCAATTTCTTTTGAAGCAACAGACTCATGAGAGCCGGAGGCACACCCGGACCAACAAGGACGCAGACCTCTCCTCCGGCTTACCTGAAGCATCAAGGAAGCGCCAGACCGAGGTTATCTCCAACTTATATCCTTTTAATCCTTTGGCGGGCGTTACTCGTCAACCGCTCAACTCTTATGATTCAAACTATCAGGAAACTTCACCTTCCTCCGGGGACTCTATGCAATCCAACCTGCCGGCTTTCAAGACCGCACCCGGGTAATGATGATTAGCTTATGTTATGCTTATCTTACTCATGCTTTTATACTAACCTTTGTCCTTTCAGTGCTCAAGCAAAGCTCAGCAAGAGGGCGAAAAAGAATAAACCGGTCGAAGAATCGGTCCTGACTGAACCGGAGGCCTCTGCTCATGAGCCGCCATCTACCTCAGCTCCTGAAGCCACCGCTCCAACTAACGATCCAGTCATAGAGGCTTCTACTAACCCGGAGGTCCCCAGCCCAGCTCAGCCGGCCGATGACCCGGACGTTGTAATCACCCGGACAGAGTTTGTCGAGCCCGGGAGACCCACTGCGCTGGCCAAATGCTCTGCCAAAGAAGAACTGTTGGAGCGCCGCAGGGCCAGGCTGGAGATCACTGACTATGCGAATTTGAGCATTGGAGACATTGTTTCAAGTTACATTGGTCAAGTGCACAACAGCCGGGACCTGGAGATTGACATGGTGAAGCAGATACAGCAAAAATCTGAGGTACAACTCTCTTGTTTACTCCATAGTCATCCTTACCATGCTAGCCCCCAAGTCTATTACTTATGATAGAATAGGTTGTAGACTTGGCTTCCGGCTTACCTTCATGAACCGACAATTATAAATAGAATCTTTCAGCATACATTAGCCCCCAAGTGCCAAGTGTCTTTGCTTTGCAAAGTGCTTGGGACTTTAATGTTGCATGATAATTATTCACACTGTAACCCGGAATTTGTACAGGCTGCCTGCAAGAAATTTGAATCTAAAATTTCTGAGCTGAAAAACCGCTTGAAGACTCAGGAAACTGAGACCCGGAAGGCCAAATTCGAATTCAGCGTTGCTGCACAAGAAAAGTTGAAGAAGAAATTTGAGACAGAGAGAAAGACTTGGGCTGAGGAGAGAACCGCCTTGCTCAGCCGGGCCAAAAAAGCGGAGGCTGCTCTGACGGAGAAAACCGCCGAACTCTCCGGCTTACAACGCCATGTGTCACAGATGGTCTCTGCAATCTTTGGTGAGTCATTCTGCCAGCCTTTAACAAGTTTACATTCTTTATGTCTTATAAGTCCCACCAGTGCCATTCAGCTCACCTAACTTTGCTAAACAGGTCCCAGAAGCTCCAACCTTAATCAGAATGTTCTGACCAAGCTGAAGGCCGTGTACACCTTGGTGGAGCAACTCTATACCGGGTCACAGCGTGCGTTAGCCGTTGTGGCTCTGTCCAACGAGGTTCCGACTCACCTGGCGGATGTACTCAGGCGGCTTGCCGTTCTTCCTCAACGCTTCCAAGAGCTAAGACGGGCCTCCGTAGGAGCCGGAGCTATAGCTGCATTGAGCCGGACAAAGGCTTTTCTCCCGGAGCTAGACCCGGCCGACATCGCTCTTGGATACCCCAGCCTGAAGGAAGACGGGACCCCCTTCGACCAGAAAGACTTTGCCGCCTGTGTGAAAAGCGTGCGCCCGGTGGCTACCATGATCGGGAACGACACAGATCTAACCAAGTATCAGCCGGGTTATGACGCGGAGAATCAGAGGATCCCAACTCCACGCTATGAAGCAATCAGTCTGATTCCGCCGACTCGTAAGCACACCTTTGCCCCAGAAGTCGACCCAGCCGGGTTAATTGATGATGAGGCTCAATTTGAGGCTTTGAGCGGCATTGACTGGAAATCATCAACCTTCCAGGTCATGGGAACAGCCGGAGGAGCGGAGAGGGATGAGCCGGAAGCTTCGACCCAACAAGCTCCTTGATCTGTTAGGCGGCTTATAGACATGCCTTAAAAACAATGCCGCATCTTTTGGACTCTGAGAGTCTTGTAATAGAGTAGGACAAACACTTAACTTTGTCGTGCCATCGTGCACGTGTTGAATTCCTAACTCCATTGAAGCTGCTTCTTTATATTCCTCCGGGTTACAATTGAGCATTTATTTTCCTTATGCTTGAAGAACTGTCTTTAATTGTTCTGCATAGAAAAATGAATCACAAATCTCCAGGCGGCTTACCGCATGGAGAGTCACATATCTTACCCTTAAACCGGAACATAACCAAGGTCATAAAGACCGGCTCTCAACCATATCTTCAGGATAACCACAATAGCTTACCTGCAAGCCGTCAAGTACACCTCCAGTTCATGTAACCCAAATAACGAGGTTGAGAACTCAAGCCCCGGCTCAACAGCATCGATAATGCTCATTGTATGCTATCAACATTGTTAACCTAGTTTAAGCCGGCAGAGTAAGAACCGCCCTTGCACACTGCTGATATAATCAAAAGAACTTATTGCAAACCAAAAAGATCAAAACTTAGGGGCTTCTGGTTCGAATACGACCAAAGAACCATCCCAAAGGGGTTAAGCTAAGATTCGAATGCGATCATATAGCCCCCAGTGGGTTTGGCGTTGCCGATCAAGAGGGTACCGACAGTTATGTTCTCTTTGGTTCGAATACGACCTATGTTTGAACAGGAAGCCCCCAAATGATCTTAAGAGTTGTTTAACGACGCTGATTCGAATATGATCCACGTCAGTTCCCAAAGGGGGTTGAGCTATGATTCAAATATGATCAAGAACAACTCCTCAATGAGCTCGGCAGTTTGCCAATCAAGTGGGTATCGACAGCTATGTTCTCTTTGGTTCGAATACGACCTATGTTTGAACAGGAAGCCCCCAAGTGATCATATTGTTAACGGCTAGATTCGAATACGATCATAAGCCGGATCCACCTCCATGTAATGTTGTAATGGAAATAACACATTTATCCTTGGAGGAAAAAAGGACAGAGGTCCTGCTTTATTATTTATCATAATAGATACATGGCTATAGAAATATGTACATTATGAGAGCCGGTGGCTCAAGTGTAATAAGGCCGAAGCTGAGCCATGTTCCACAGCCGACGGGTCTCTTCCTCTGACTTACGTGAATCTTTGTGCTCCCGACCGTCGATAAGGTAGTATGACCCGTTGTGCAAGTTCTTGCTGACCACAAAGGGCCCTTCCCAAGGCGGGGATAACTTGTGTGCATCTGTTTGATCTTGGATGAGCCGGAGCACCAGATCACCTTCCTGGAAGACCCGGGACTTAACCCGGCGGCTGTGATAACGGCGCAAGTCTTGTTGGTAAATCGCCGAGCGAGCTGCCACATCACGCTGTTCGTCCAACAAGTCAAGAGCGTCTTGGCGCGCCCGCTCATTATCCGCCTCAACATAAGCCGCCACTCGAGGCGAGTCATGACGGATGTCGCTGGGGAGGACTGCTTCCGCTCCATAAACCATGAAGAAATGCGTGTAGCCCGTAGATCTGTTAGGAGTAGTATCGATGCTCCATAACACAGAGGGTAACTCCTCCACCCAACAACCCGGCGTCCGTTGCAAAGGGACCAAAAGCCGGGGCTTGATGCCCTTCAAAATCTCCTGATTGGCTCTCTCAGCCTGACCATTGGATTGAGGGTGAGCAATTGATGAAACCTCAAGTCGAATATGCTCTCGTTGACAAAACTCCTCCATGGCGCCCTTAGACAGATTGGTACCGTTGTCAGTTATAATGCTGTGTGGAAAACCAAAGCGAAATATCACCCTTTTCATTAACTGAACCGCCGTGGCTGCGTCACACTTGCTAATGGGCTCTACCTCAACCCACTTTGTGAACTTGTCAACTGCCACCAAGAGGTGGGTCTTTTTATCCTTGGACCTTTTAAAAGGCCCAACCATATCAAGCCCCCAAACCGCAAATGGCCAAGTAATTGGAATCATCCTCAGCTCCTGAGCCGGCACATGAGCCCGTCGCGAGAACCTCTGACAACCGTCACATTTACTGACCAAGTCCTCCGCATCAGCATGAGCCGTCAGCCAGTAAAAACCGTGACAAAAAGCCTTGGCCACAAGGGATTTTGAGCCGGCATGATGGCCACAATCCCCTTCATGAATCTCACGTAAGATTTCTTGACCCTCCTCAGGGGAAACACAACGCTGGAAAGTTCCAGTAACACTCCGACGATGCAGCTCGCCATTGATAATGACCATTGACTTAGACTGTCGGGTTATTTGTCTGGCCAAAGTTTCATCCTCAGGCAAATCTCCCCGGGTCATGTAAGCCAAGTATGGTACTGTCCAGTCTGGGGTGATGTGGAGAGCCGCCACCAACTGTGCCTTCGGGTCAGGAACAGCCAAGTCTTCCTCTGCAGGCAACTTAACAGAAGGGTTATGTAAGATGTCCAAGAAAGTATTAGGCGGCACTGGCTTTCGCTGAGAGCCCAGCCGGCTTAATGCATCAGCCGCCTCGTTCTTCCTACGATCGATGTGCTCTACTTGGTAACCCTAAAAGTGTCCAGCAATGGCATCAACTTCGCGGCGATAAGCCGCCATGAGAGGGTCCTTGGAATCCCACTTGCCTGACACTTGTTGGGCCACTAAATCTGAGTCGCCAAAGCACCTTACCCGGCTCAAACTCATCTCCTTAGCCATCCGAAGACCATGGAGCAAGGCCTCGTACTCAGCTGCATTGTTAGTGCAGGGAAACATCAACCGTAGCACATAGCAAAACTTGTCACCTCGAGGGGAAGCTAGTACAACTCCAGCCCCCGAGCCTTCCAATTGCCTAGATCCGTCGAAGTGTATGGTCCAATATGTATTATCGGGTTTCTCTTCAGGCGTCTGCAGCTCTGTCCAATCATTGATAAAATCCACCAATGCTTGAGATTTGACAGCAGTGCGTGGCACGTATTTCAGACCATGAGGCCCAAGTTCTATAGCCCACTTAGCCACTCTCCCTGTGGCTTCTCTATTTTGGATGATATCTCCTAGGGGAGCAGAACTAACCACAGTGATAGGGTGACCCTGGAAGTAATGCTTGAGCTTCCGGCTTGCCATGAATACCCCATAAACAAGCTTCTGCCAGTGTGGATACCGTTGCTTGCACTCAATGAGCACTTCACTGACGTAGTAAACCGGCCGCTGAACCGGATACTCCTTACCCTCTTCCTTGCGCTCCACCACCACAGCCACACTGACGGCTCGTGTGTTAGCGGCTACATACAGCAACAAGGGCTCTTTGTCAACCGGAGCAGCAAGAACTAGGGGCTCAGCCAGCTGTCTCTTCAAATCCTCAAAAGCAGCATTAGCAGCATCATTCCAGACAAAGTCATCTGTTTTCTTCATCAGTTGGTATAATGGCATGGCCTTTTCACCCAAACGGCTGATAAACCGGCTTAAAGCAGCGATGCGACCCGCCAGACGCTGCACGTCGTTTATACACGCCGGCTTAGCCAGAGAGGTGATTGCCTTGATTTTTTCCGGGTTAGCTTCAATGCCTCTGTGAGAAACCAGAAAACCCAAGAGCTTGCCTGCGGGAACACCAAAAACACACTTGGCCGGGTTAAGCATCATCTTGTAGACCCGGAGATTATCAAAGGTTTCTCTCAGATCATCTATCAAGGTCTCCTTCTCCCTAGATTTAACCATGATATCATCCACATAAGCATGAACATTGCGCCCAATCTGGCTATGAAGACAATTCTGCACGCAACGCTGGTAAGTCGCCTGTGCACTCTTGAGCCCAAAAGGCATAGATACATAACAGAAGGCTCCAAAAGGAGTGATGAAGGCTGTCTTCTCCTGGTCCTTAACCACCATTTTAATCTGATGGTATCCATAATAATCATCCAAAAAACTTAAGCGCTCACAACCCGCCGTAGCATCAATAATCTGATCAATACGGGGGAGAGCAAAAGGATCAGCCGGACAAGCCTTGTTTAAATCTGTGTAATCCACACACATCCGCCAGGTGCCGTTCTTCTTAAGCACGAGCACTGGGTTAGCTAACCACTCTGGGTGAAAAACTTCAACGATAAACCCAGCTGCCAAGAGCCGGGCTACCTCCTCACCGATGGCTTTCCGCCTCTCCTCATTAAACCGTCGGAGGAATTGCCTGACCGGCTTAAACTTCGGATCAACATTGAGAGTGTGCTCAGCGAGTTCTCTAGGTACACCCGGCATGTCAGAAGGTTTCCATGCGAAGATGTCCCTGTTCTCACGGATGAACTCGATGAGCGCGCCTTCCTATTTCGGATCCAGATTGGCACTGATGCTGAATTGTTGAGATGAGTCACCTGGAACAAAGTCAACAAGTTTAGTCTCATCAGCGGACTTAAATTTCGTTGCCAGCTCATGCTCCGTGGTTGGCTTCTTCAAAGACGTCATATCTGCCGGGTCAACATTGTCCTTGTAAAACTTCAACTCCTCTGTTGCACAAACAGATTCAGCGTAAGCCGCGTCACCTTCCTCATACTCCAAGGCTATCTTTCGGCTGCCATGAACCATAATGGTCCCATTGTGACCCGGCATCTTGAGCTGCAAATATACATAACACGGCCGTGCCATGAACTTGGCATAAGCCGGCCGCCCAAATAAAGCATGATACGGGCTTCTTATCTTAACCACCTCGAAGGCTAGTTTTTCCGCTCTGTAGTTGTACTCATCTCCAAAAGCCACTTCCAGCTCGATCTTACCAACTGGATACGCCGACTTACCAGGCACCACACCATGGAAAACAGTATTGGACTGGCTGAGATTCTTATCAATCAATCCCATACGACGGAAAGTCTCATAATAGAGGATGTTGATGCTGCTGCCTCCGTCCATGAGTACTTTAGTGAATTTATATCCCGCCACCTGAGGAGCCACCACCAGGGCCAGGTGACCCAGATTATCAACCTGGGGAGGATGATCTTCCCTGCTCCACACGATAGGCTGCTCAGACCATCTTAAATAGCGTGGAACCGCTGGCTCAACCGCATTCACAGCCCTCTTATGAAGCTTCTGATCTCGCTTGCACAAACTGGTGGTAAACACATGATACTTTCCACCATTGAGCTGCTTTGGATTGGTCTGGTATCCCCCCTGCTGCTGCTGATGACCCTGGCCAGACTGCTGATTAAAGCCCCCTTGAACATTCTGAGGATGGGAAGTTGAGCTGCCGCCCGGGCCATGAAAGCCGCCGGCGCCTGAGCCGCCGCCCGAGCCATTGTTGCCATTAAAGGCATTGGAATTCTTAAAGGCCTTCATGATTGCGCAATCTTTCCATAAATGAGTAGCTGGCTTCTCCCTAGAGCCATGCCTTGGACAAGGCTCATTTAACAACTGCTCAAGCGTCGGGCCTGAACCGCTGGCTCGGGGAGGTGGCCTCCCCTTACGTCGCTGATTGTTACCCTGTGAGCTGGCGTTGGCCACAAATTCTATGCTGCCATCAGCCTTTCGCTTGCTACCTCCTTGGCTCACCGGGTTATGCTGAGGACCCTTGCCATTGCCGTTCTTCTTTCCCTTCCCTGTCCTTTCATCATCCGACGCGGGGTCCTTGGTACTATCAGAGTCGGCGTACTTGACGAGAGCCGCCATCAGCGTACCCATATCATTGCAATCGCGCTTGAGCCGCCCGAGTTTCATCTTCACGGGCATGAAACGACAATTCTGCTCCAACATTAAGACTGCAGAGCCGGCATCCATCTTATCAGATGAATGTATTATCTCCTTGACCCCGCGGACCCAATGAGTTGTAGATTCACCCTCTTGCTGTTTACAGTTAGTCAAATCCACGATGGACATAGATTGCCTACATGTATCTTTGAAATTCTGGATGAACCGGGCCTTTAGCTCAGCCCAAGACCCGATATAATTAGGCGGCAGCCTCTTCAACCAAGTGCGGGCAGTCCCATCTAACATCATGGTGAAGTACTTGGCCATCGCCGCTTCACTGACCTCCAGCAACTCCATGGCCATCTCGTAACTCTCGATCCATGCTCCGGGTTGCAAATCAGCCGTGTAGTTAGGCACCTTCCTAGGCCCCTTGAAATCCTTGGGCAGACATTCATTACGGAGAGCCGACACCAGAAAAGGGACACCTCCAGTCCTCGTAGGTATACCCACATCGACAGAAGCCGTCGGATAAGCCGGGGGCGGCTGGTAAGCCGTCAACTGAGGCACCTGCTCCGCCTCTTGCCATGCTCTGTCTTGGTCTACCACGTGAAAGGCTCCGTTATGAGCCGGACCGTGACCAGGAGGTAAGTCCCGGCGTCGGACATTGCTTGAGCCAGTCGCTGAGACCATGTGTCTGCTATAACTCAGGCTCCGGCCGGGACGAGGGGTTGAATGAATCCTGTCCCGGCTATAAGAATATGCCTCTTGCTGCACCAGAGCCGTCTGAAGGAGTTCTTTGATCCGGCGGGTTTCAACCGCTGTTGGAGAGTCACCGTCGATTGGGAGAGCTGCCAGCCGCGCCGCCGCGGCGACCATGTTTTCCAACGGGTTGGCATAATGACCCGGTGGTATTGGCACGTATTGAGGCGGGGCAGGGTTCACCCGGGGAGGCCCCATCACTTGGGGTTGAATCGGCGTTCCAACCCCGGGCGCTATGATCTCTGGCGGGTTACTAGGCCCCGCACCAGGCGTGTTGAAGAGGTTTCGAGGATCGTAAACCGGAGGGAGTCGAGATTGGGCCTTTTGGTGCCTCCTTCTCATGACCTCATTGGACGCGTTTTGATCCATCGTGAGCCAAAACGACTGTGCCTGAATCAGCTGAGTCTGGGCGTCGAGAGCCGCCCTCTCTGCAGCCATCCTGATCCCTTCCGCCGCCAGATCCTCCTTGGCTTTTACTAGATCCAACTTTAATTGTGCCACCTCCGCGTCATGCTGAGCTTGATCCGCCGGGGCAACCGTAGCGGTCAACAGGGCTGTCATCTTGTTTGTGAGATCCATCAGCACCTGAGCCGGCGAGGGCACAGGGCTTCCTGACCCGGCGGCTGGGTTTTGAACAGGTTGTGCGCCGGCCATGAAGATTCCAACCCGGCTCGGCGGCTCAATTGGGTCCGGAATGCTGTCGCCATCGTAACAACCCCTGAGCCTGCCATCTTGAAGTTGATACAACGAGTTTGACTCATCCGTAGCCGAGTCGCCGCCAGAGCCGGCGGCCGTCTCATCACCAGATCCAGATCCTTCAGAGAGTCCTCCATGGACACATCCCACGAAAGCATGCTTCAAGGCAGGTAGAGCCCGAGCGGGTCGTGCACGCTGAGCCGTCTTGATGAGATCGGCGCAGAGGTCCGGCTCAGGGCCCGGCTCACCAATCTTGCCAATGAAGACATGTATTCCGCCGAAGGGGACCCGGTACCCATACTCGATTGAGCCGGCGTCGGGGCCCCAGTTTGCATCGTCGATGTAGAGCTTGCCGCGATGACTCTTGGTCATCCGGCCCACAGCGTATCCCTTGAGCCCTTCGAAGCTGCCCTTCAAGAACTCAAATCCACCGTGCGCTGGCCCCACGGTGGGCGCCAACTGTCGTGGAATTGTCACGGCATATGTCCTCGTGCAAGGACTTAGTCGTGGAGCCATCGCAACTAGGAAGCTTAAAGGGGTTAAACGGGACAAGGAACACGAGGATTATACTGGTTCGGCCCCTTACGGTGAAGGTAAAAGCCTACGTCCATTCGACGACCAGGAGCTAAACCGTCCTGCCTGGTTATCGATTTGGTCTTACTTGTCCCTAAACCGCCGCCGGATCGTCCCTTTATATAGAGAGGTTGACGCCCAGCGGTTCTCAGAGTCCCGGCCGGCTCATAACAGTGTCTGGCTCGGACTCTTAACTATTCTTGCCTTACACTACAAGCCTTGCCATAACGGTGGTTTATCTCTACGGGCCTTAAGCCATCTCCGGGTCTTAAGCCCATCTTTGATCCGCCGTCTTCAAGTTTGGTACTGGGCTTCGCGTATGACCATTATGAGTAACCCGGCCCCTCCTGGGCAGGTGACACTAATGGTTATATCCTCAACAGATGTCCTCACCGCTCTTGGCTACCTGTCGAAGTATCCAACATGCTCTGAGGCTGTGGGTTGCCACGGTATCTAGCGTTGTGTGTATTTTACATGGGCCATTAAGCCATCCCTCCAGAACGGTGCCGTGCAGCGTAATGGGTTTATGTTTTTTGATTATTCGGCTGGGCGTGCCACGGGGGTGCGTCCTCTTCGCCTGTAGGATGAGTTGGGTTGGGACCGACGGTTCCCAGCGAGCTGCCTGAGTTTTCCAGGCGCTTTCCATCGCGCTGTACTTTTGTACGATATTTGCTAAGTCGGCAAACTTTACTATGCGGTGGCGATTGATGGTGTTGAGGATACCTTAGTCCGCGCAGTTGTTGCGGAATGCCGCTATCACGTCTTCGTCGCAACAATCTTTTACCTTATTTTTTACAAGGAGGAATCTGGCCCAGAAGTGGTGGACCATTTCCTGAGACTTTCGTTTGATGCTAATGAGAGCGTCTATGTCCGGGTGGGTGGGTGGAACGAAATCCGAACCCTGACCCGATTTTGGATCCGGAGTTTGAAGATCTACCGGACCTGGCGGTTCGGGCTCCGGTATATCGACTGATTTTTTAGGCTCATCGTACGACTCCATGTTTGGTGGACGGGACATGCCTTTCTGCCGGAGAGTATCCGGCCCTTCAAGATCGGAGATCCGAACATAGTTCGTCTTCAATATAGTGGAAGAGTTGCTCCATTCCTTGACTACCGCTATCTGATGGGTGATCGGCGGAGTTTTAATTTCTCTCTGGTCGGGTTTAAGCCCAACCCGATTGTAGTCTGTAGCGACCCCCAAGGCGGCCATGCGATCCAGGAGTTCGTTTAACGACGATAACTCCATTGGATCCATGCGGGGGGAGTATTCGGGATCGACGCGGAGGCGATTTTCGATGACTTGAGAGGTCATCGTCGGCTTAAGGGCCGACCCGGCGGTCATGACGAAGCCGCCCAGCCGGAGGGTTTGGCCTGGGGCCAGGACTCCTCCGGAGATGATATTATCCTTGAAAACAAGGCGAGCCATCAACCCTCTCAGAGACGGCACAACGGAACTCTCAATGAAAGCACCAATGTCGGTGTCAAAACCGGCGGATCTCGGGTAGGGGGGCCCGAACTGTGCGTTTAGGATCGATGGTAACAGGAGACGGGGGACATGATGTTTACCCAGGTTCGGGCCCTCTCTATGGAGGTAATACCCTACTTCCTGCTTGATTGATCTTGATGAATATGAGTGTTACAAGAGTTGATCTACCACGAGATCGTAATGGCTAAACCCTAGAAGCCTAGCCTATGAATATGGTAATTAATGTCCCCTATCCGGACTATGCTCTCCGGTTTATATAGACACCGGAGAGATCTAGGGTTACATAAGAAGGAATCTTCATAGTTGGTTGCCTAGCTTGCCTTACACGCCAAGGAGAGTCCAATCCGGACATGAGTATGGTCTTCGGTCTTTATGTCTTCACAGCCCATCAGTCCGACCCACGGATAACAGGCCGGACGCCCGTGGACCCCTTAATCCGGGACTCCCTCAGAGGACTCACGGCCGAACTATGTTCAGTTCGAGCTAGAGGCGGATGACGAGGAATTTTGCTTCCCACCCGCCACCCACTTCATAGCCACTGTCGATGACTTAACCGACGTGCTTGACTATGGCTCCGAAGACATCGACGGTATGGACGACGATGCCGATAAGGAGCAAGGCCAAGACCCGCCATTCACTGGACGTTGGACGGCCACCTCTTCATACGACGTGTACATGGTTGATACACCTAAAGGATCTGGTGACGACAAAGAAGAGCCAGATGCGAATAAACCCTCTGAGACGCAGTCCAAGCGCCGGCGGCCCAAACGCCATTCTAAGCTCCGTCGCTCAAAAGACGGCAACACTGGCACCGGAGAAAATAGTACTCCGGGCGACGCCAAAAACAATGAAGACCCTGTCGGAGCTGCATCCCAACAGGAGGAACATGACAACAAGCAAGACAACCCTGATGAACAGGCCATAGAAGATGACTCAGAGGACGATAGTTACCGTCCACCCTCCAAGGAGGATACAAGCCTCGGCAACGAAGACTTCATCGTGCCTGAGGATCCTCTGGAGCAGGAGCGCTTTTAAGCTTCAGCTCATAGCCACCGCAAGGAGCCTGAAAAAGAAACAATAAAGACCTACTCGTCGACAGATGGACTGATGTCCTGACAGCCGAGGAATACGGCCTCAAGCGCCCAGCCAAGAGCTACCCGAAGCGCAGACTGCTACCTCAATTCAATGAGGAGGCACCAGAGCACACATCTCCCTCGCGTAATGCGGAACGACCACCACATGGTCGAGACAGGGCGGCCGACCGGCCACCCCGCAGTCGGGATAAAGTGGCAACTCAGGCCGAACAGTAGCCTGCCCCACTGCCCCGTAAAAATAGAGACGGAAGAGTTCGGGGTCATATGTACGACCTCCGGCAGGCCCTGGACAGTAGAGCAGGACATACAAGATCGATCTACGAATCGCGAGGACGTGCCTCGAGGCACGACGACGGCTACCTATTCGGACGTGACAAACCTAACCATGCCCGGGCCGAATGCCACAGACAGACTCCATCAGAGCTACACCATGATGCGGCCCAATATAGAGGCGCCGCACACCCTCTCTGCTTCACAGATGAAGTACTGGATCATGAATTCCCCGAGGGGTTCAAGCCCGTCAATATCGAATCATACGACAGCACAACCGATCCTGCAGTATGGATCGAGGATTTTATTCTCCATATCCATATGGCTCGAGGAGATGACCTCCACGCCATTAAATACCTCCCACTAAATCTCAAAGGGCCAGCTCGGCACTGGCATAATAGCATGCCTGAAAATTCTATCGGCAGCTAGGAGGACTTGGAAGAAGCCTTCCTGGACAACTTCCAAGGAACCTATGTCCGGCCACCAGACGCCGATGATTTAAGCCACATAGTTCAACAACCTGGAGAATTAGCCAGAAAATTCTGGACTAGGTTCCTAACCAAAAAGAACCAGATCGTTGACTGTCTGGATGCTGAGGCTCTAGCAGCCTTCAAACACAGCATCCGTGACGAATGGCTAGCACGCCACCTTGGCCAAGAAAAGCCGAAGTCTATGGCAGCCCTTACAGCACTCATGACCCGCTTTTGCGCGGTTGAGGATAGCTGGCTGGCTCGTAGCAAGAACACAGCCAGCAAGGCAGGCCCATCCGAGGCCAAGAACAACACCAGCAAGCTCCGGCGCAATAGACACAAACGCCGAAGCAATGGCGACAACACCGATGACACCACAGTTAACACCGGATTCAGTGGCTCCAAGTCCGTACAACAGAAGAAGCCCTGCAAAAGAAACAACGAAGGACCTTCCAGCCTAGACCGCATACTCGACCGTCCGTGCCAGATACATGGCACCCTAGACAAACAAGCCAATCACACCAACAGAGACTGTTGGGTTTTCAAACAGGCTGGCAAGTCAAACGCTGAAAACAAAGAAAAGGGATCACAAAGTGAGGACGAGGACGAAGAGCCCCAGCAGCCGAACACTGGGGGACAGAAGAAATTTCCCCCTCAAGTCAAAACGGTGAACATGGTATACACTACACACATCCCCAAAAAGGAGCGCAAGCGAGCACTTAGGGACGTCTACGCGGTAGAGTCAGTCACCCCCAAATTCAATCCGTGGTCATCATTCCCGATCACCTCCGATCGTCGAGATCACCCAACTAGTATCCGCCATGGCGGTTCAGCGGCACTAGTCCTCGACCCAATTATTGACGAGTTTCACCTAACACGAGTCCTGATGGACGGTGGTAGCAGCCTCAACCTGCTTTATCAGGACACGGTGTGGAAGATGGGCATTAACCCCTCACGAATTAAACCAACAAATACTACCTTTAAAGGAGTCATTCCAGGCGTAGAGGCCCGTTGTACGGGCTCAATCACGCTGGAGGTGGTCTTCGGTTCCCCGGACAATTTCTGAAGCGAAGAGTTAATCTTCGATATCGTCCCCTTCCGCAGCGGCTATCACGCACTGCTCGGACGAACAGCGTTTGCTAGATTCAACGCAGTACCACACTATGCTTATCTCAAGCTCAAGATGCCCGGTCCACGCGGCGTCATAACAGTCAATGGCAATACGGAACGCTCCCTCCGAACAGAGGAGCACACCGCCGCCCTAGCAGCAGAAGTATAGAGCGACCTTCTCAAACAGCACCATAGTACGGCTGTCAATCCCTCGGACGTCATTAAGAGGTTCCGGACTACACTCCAATAGGACGGCGCGGCTCGTCAAGAGCTCGATTAGCAATTCGGCCTCCGTCCCAGTCCCGATGAGGTAGTGGCATTCCTACCACGCGTACACAATTACGCACTCAAAATTCCATGGACATCGACGGAGGCACAAGCTAATCCGGGATCTACAGTTCGGCCAGACCGATCCCGGACACACATACTTTCACTTTTTCTTCTTGTTTCAGGTTCCTTTTTCCGCGGGCCTGATCACAAGTCCTTTCGAAGGATTGGCATACAACGGAGGCAAGCAGCACAGGTGTGTAGGGTAACCTCTATACGTTTTCTTGACGGTATTTATACTTATTTCTCAGGACCCGCACGCTGCGCCCTATCGACTCCGGCATGTTAAACAGCCCGGATACTTATCGCACAATTTGTACAAGATACGCCTTGACGTATCCATCCAGTTATAATAAAAATGGTTTGTGGCCCAGTTTCTGTGGTTTTCGCTTCTTACTTCATTTTATTTCGATCTGCTTATCGGCTGCATCGGTACTCTTTTGTACGTTTCATATTCGCCAGGGGCTACTTATCGCCCCACAATACGGCAGCAAAGTCCGAACACTTCTTATAGATAAGTTTGGCACCCCGAATTTAGCATTATATGCATTGGCTCCGAATCATGTCTTTGGTCAATAGTTGGGTTGCCCGGCTCCTGTGCTTGCTACCCTACGTTCCGTTCTATCGGCTAGGGTAGTAAAGGGAGAACTGCTGCGATTGTTCCCTAGCCTTGACCGGATGAGCACCTCAGTAGAGAAAGCTGAAAACTGTCTGTCATGATATGGCGAGAGCCGGTCAGTTATTCGAGGGTTACAAAATCATTGGAGATTTTTTCCGCGTTATGCGAAGGATCGGCACTTCCCGATCAGATGCTGACAGCACCCTGGCTTGGACCAGGGGCTGTGCCCATGCTTTATTATAAAACTCCTATGGCTAAGTGAGGGCGTTTAAGCCCTATAGTCTGATTGCCTTGTTCGTTGCGCTAAAAAACTCCTTCAAGGACCATATAATTGGATCAAGATTGTTTAGATTCCATCCCGAACACCTCCGTACAACCTATGCGAGGGCAGAAGCCGACAACTGGCCAACCCTCAGATTGCATACAACACGGCCGCACAGGAGGAAACAATTAAAGCATAACGAAATTACATTACAAAACAGGCTTTGTTTTAATAATACAAGGCAAAGGCAACACAAATGTTTTCATTCAAAAATAATATCCTGCCCGCACTCAGCTGCTACAAGTCGAGACCCTTCTATGACGTCCGCAAAATATCGCTCGGGTGTGTGGTGCTCCTTGCCCTCCGACGGCCCTCTGGCCACTTTAACGGCGTTCATCTTCGCCCACCACATCTTGCAACGGGCGAAGGCCATGCGGGCACCTTCAATACAGGCAGAGCGCTTGACGACGTCCAGCCGAGGACAGGCGTTCACCATCCGCCTCACGAGTCCGAAGTAGCTGCCAGGCATAGCTTCGGCTGGCCATAGCCGGATTATCAAATCCTTCATGGCTAGTTCGGCCACCCTATGCAGCTCCACCAGTTGTTTCAGCTGATCGGTGAAGGACACGGGAGGTTCTGGCGCCGCATATTGCGACCAGAATAGCTTTTCCGCCGAACCCCCTCCTTCGGCTCGATAGAACTCCACGGCGTCCGATACACTACATGGTAAATCCGCAAAAGCCCCTGGGGAACTCCAAACCCGGGTTAGTAAAAGGTACCGCTTCTCCGCATACTTGCTTTGCATCTTAAATGCCTTACCCGCCGCGATCTTCTGGGCCTCCTGGATTTCCCGGAGGGCAACCTGGGCGTCATTCCGTGCGGCCTCCGCGCTCTGACAAGCCTTGGCGAGTTCGGTCCCTTGAACCAACGCATCATGCTCCAAGGCCTCGCATTTCTTCACCGCATCCTGGAGCTCTTGCTAGATTTCTTTGACCCAGGCCTTGAGCTTCTTACGAGCGGCTTGCTGCGGGACAACCTTCTCCTAGACCTCGCCCAGGGCCTTCCTCAGGGCCTCGACCTCGGTCGCGGCTCCTGCACATATTACGACACTACAGTCAATATACAGCGCCTATGCTTTCCGAACACACAGCAAGTCATTACTCACCTTGCTTCTCCTGGAGCCGAACCTTAACCTCGCCAGGCTCGTTCTCGGTCAGCTCCAGCCTCTGCCTCAATTCAGAGAATTCGGCAGCATGTGAGGTTGCGGCCAACAGCGACGCCTGCTTATGCATACATATTACGTTAGTCTCCTACAATAGAAGATTGATCCTCTGTCCGGTTCTTCTCATCGAACACCGGACAGTGTCTCAGGGGCTACTGACTACATGGGGGTTTTCTCTTTCTATGTCACTTACCTCGAAACCTATCAACAGGTTGCTGCAGGCTTCGTTCAGTCCACTCTTGGCGGACTGAACCTTCTCGATCACCACGCCCATAAGGACACGGTGCTCGTCCATAACGGAGGCGCCTCGTAGCACCTCCATCAGGTTATCCGGCGTCCCTGGATGGACAGGGACCACCGGCGGAAGCGGCACACCCCCCCTCCTTCAAAGGGGGCTGCTCGCACGACTCCGGAGCCATATGGGTCTCCGGAATCATATTCAGCTGAGGGCCAAACTGGATGCGGCCCTCTTCGCCCGTCTCCATGGGGATCGGCTCCCCCATGTGTCCGGCAGGGGAGGTCTTGCCTTGTGGCACCTCCCGGACAGCGTCCTAGGCTCCTCCCTTCGGAGCGGTCCTCCGGGACAACACTTCGGTGTTGTCCCTGGCCCCGGGGGAGTAAGCAGGCGGTGGCAACATTCTCGCCATCTCCGACGGAGCCAACGAACCTCCTGATGAGGATCGCTGGATAAGGTCGCGGGCCGGACTGCGATAGTGCAGTTAAACATGTCAATATAATAAAGAGAAAGGGCCGGATTTGCGCATGAGCGAGCCATGTCACTTACGATGTGACCTGGGGCTTTGTGCGGGGGCGTCGTTCCGGACTGCTATCAACGTCCCACGCGGTGTTGACCGCTGGGACGCCCTTCCCCTTCTTGGGCGGTTCCGCCTCCAGATGCGCCGAAGCCGCCCTCTTTTTCTTCTTCTCCTCGGGAGGAGGGTTGTTTTTCTCCTCCTCCTCCTGCTCTTCCTCGTCATTGTCCTCAGGGGCAGAGGAATGGGCTTCGTGGTCTTCGGACGTCACGTCCGAAGTGCCCTTGCGACGGGGGCCACTCTTGCCCCCCTTGGCCTTCTTCTTGGCCTTCTTCTCCGGCGCCTTGTATGGCGCCGGCACCAGCATCTTTGCTAGGCGCGGGATGACCGGTTCTTCGGGCACTGGAGCCGGACACTGGATCCGCTTCGCCCTCTCCATCCAGTCCTGAAAGAGCAATAATAAAAGCTCAGACATCATCCTCGAAACATTTAAGTTGGGGATACGTCAAAAGTAACATACCTCGCTGGCGGGGTGTTTACAGTCGTGACCACGGTCTGAATCCGTGGCCGGTAGTTTCTCGTTGCCCTTAAAGAGCAACTTTCAGGCATCTTCGTGGGTGGTCTCAAAGAGCCTCACCAGGGTCTGATGCTTCTTCGGGTGGAAATCCCACAGAGGTCGTCCTCTGCGCTGGCATGGGAGAATCCGGCGAACTAGCATCACCTGGATCACATCGACGAGCTTGACGTCCTTGGCTATCATGCTCTGGACGCGCGTCTGCAACGCTATCAGCTCATCGGACGAACACCAGTCTGGACTCTTCTCGACCCAAGAGGTGAACCGCATGGGAGCAACAGAGCGGAATTCGGCAGCCGCGGCCCAGATGGTGCCGCGGGGTTCTGTGACGTAGAACCATTGTTTCTGCCACTCCTTCACTGTCTCCACAAAAGTACCTTTCGGCCAGGAGACGTTGGGCAGCTTGCTCACCATGGCTCCTCCGCACTCCGCGTGCTGGCCGTCCACCACCTTCGGCTTCACGTTGAAGACTTTGAGCCACAACCCGAAGTGGGGTTGGATGCAGAGGAAGGCCTCGCACACGACGATAAACGCCGAGATGTTGAGGAAGGAATTCGGGGACAGATCATGGAAATCTATCCCGTAATAATACATCAGCCCGCGGACGAAAGGGTGGAGTGGAAACCCTAGCCCGCGGAAGAAATGGGGGATGAATACTACCCTCTCTGTGGGCTCCGGCGTGGGGATGACTTGTCCCTCGGTCGGCAAGCGATGAGTGATCTCCTTCGCCAAATATCCGGCCGCCCGGAGCTCAGTAATGTCCTCCTCCTTGACGGAGGAAATCATCCACTTGCCTTGACCTCCGGATCCGGACATGGTCGCTTGAGTGGAAAGGAGATGAGAACTTGGGCGCTGGAGCTCGAGATTGGAAAGGCGGAGATGGAGAGAGGGCGTGAGAGAGGAAGGGGGAATCCTTATCCCTTATAAAGGCAGTGAATATTAAATGCCTCCTCACTAGCCCTGAAAGCTCGCCTATTCCCAAGGGCCGTATAAACGGCACGGTTGGGTTACCCATGCCCGCATTGATGAGAATCCCACGATAAGGGGACACGATCTCCGCTTTGACAAGGCGTGCCAATGACAACCGCATCTCAAAACATGGAGCGGCGGATGAAAAACGGTTCGAAATTATGACCGGACAGATGATACATCTCCAACGTATCTATAATTTTTTATTGTTCCATGCTATATTGTATTCTGTTTTGGACATTAATGGGCTTTATTACACATTTTTATATTATTTTTGGGACTAACCTATTAACCGGAGGCCCAGCCCAGAATTGCTGTTTTTTGCCTATTTCAGAGTTTCGCAGAAAACGAATATCAAACGGAGTCCAAACGGAATGAAACCTTCGGGAACGTGATTTTTGGAACGATCGTGATCCACAGGACTTGGACCCTACGTCAAGAAAGCAACCAGGAGGGCACGTGGTAGGGGGGCGCGCCTACCCCCTGGGCGCGCCCTCCACCCTCGTGGGGCCCACGTTGCTCCACCGACGTACTTCTTCCTCCTATATATACCTACGTACCCCCAAACTACCAGATACGGAGCCAAAAACCTAATTCCACTGCCGCAACCTTCTGTACCCGTGAGATCCCATCTTGGGGCCTTTTCCGGAGCTCCGCCGGAGGGGGCATCGATCACGGAGGGCTTCTACATCAACACCATAGCCTCTCTGATGATGTGTGAGTAGTTTACCTCAGACCTTCGGGTCCATAGTTATTAGCTAGATGGCTTCTTCTCTCTCTTTGGATCTCAATACAAAGTTCTCCATGATTCTCGTGGAGATCTATCCGATGTAATCTTCTTTTGCGGTGTGTTTGTTGAGACCGATGAAGTGTGGGTTTATGATCAAGTTTATCTATGAACAATATTTGAATCTTCTCTGAATTCTTTTGTGTATGATTGGTTATCTTGGCAAGTCTCTTCGAATTATCAGTTTGGTTTGGCCTACTAGATTGATCTTTCTTGCAATGGGAGAAGTGCTTAGCTTTGGGTTCAATCTTGCGGTGTCCTTTCCCAGTGACAGCAGGGGCAGCAAGGCACGTATTGTATTGTTGCCATCGAGGATAACAAGATGGGGTTTATATCATATTGCATGAGTTTATCCCTCTACATCATGTCATCTTACTTAAAGCGTTACTCTGTTCTTTTGAACTTAATACTCTATATGCATGCTGGATAGCGGTCGATGTGTGGAATAATAGTAGTAGATGCAGGCAAGAGTCGGTCTACTTGTCGCAGACGTGATGCCTATATACATGATCATACCTAGATATTCTCATAACTATGCTCAATTCTGTCAATTGCTCAACAGTAATTTGTTTACCCACCGTAATACTTATGCTCTCGAGAGAAGCCACTAGTGAAACCTATGGCCCCCGGGTCTATTTTCCATCATATTAATCTTCCAACACTTAGCTATTTTTATTGCCTTTTATTTTACTTTGCATATTTATCATAATAATACCAAAAATATTATCTTATCACAAATCTCACTTTCGTAAGTGACCGTGAAGGGATTGACAACCCCTTTGTTGCCTTGGCTGCGAGGATTTTATTTGTTTGTGTAGGTGTGAGGGACTCGTGCATGGCCTCCTACCGGATTGATACCTTGGTTCTCAAACTGAGGGAAATACTTACGCTGCTTTACTGCATCACCCTTTCCTCTTCAAGGGAAAACCAACGCAGTGCTCAAGAGGTAGAAACAGACGTGATACCATATTATGAAAGGCTGTCAGCGGATATACCTCGTGTAAAAATATATATTCTCTATGCGGTTACGTGGTAGGTCCGGATACTATCATCGCGTCTGAAGACTATCTTGGAGTTTGGAAAGGGGAACCCGCCTTGCAATGCCGAAGACAATCTGCGCGCCGGACTCCTCGTCATTGAAGCCCGGTTTAGGAGCTACTGAGGGAGTCCTGGACTAAGGGGTCCTTGGGCGTCCGGCCTATTATCCATTGGGCCGGACTGATGGGTTGTGAGGACATGAAGACCGAAGACTATACCCGTGTCCGGATTGGACTCTACTTGGTGTGGAAGGCAAGCTAGGCGACCAACTATGAAGATTAATTCTTATGTAACCAACTCCATGTAACCCTAGATCTCTCCGGTGTCTATATAAACCGGAGATCGTAGTTCGGATAGGGATATACACATTACCATAGTCATACAGGCTAGACTTCTAGGGTTTAGCCATTACGATCTCATGGTAGATCAACTCTTGTAACACTCATATTCATCAAGATCAATCAAGCAGGAAGTAGGGTATTACCTCCATAGAGAGGGCCCGAACCTGGGTAAACATCGTGTCCCCTGTCTCCTGTTACCATCGATCCTAGACGCACAGTTCGGGACCCCCTACTCGAGATCTGCCGGTTTTGACACCGACAGATCCCATCTCAGATTTCATGGCCTCAAGCCATTTTGCAGAATCTGGGCTCATCATCGCTTCCTCATAGTTCGTAGGTTCGTCATGGTCAAGTAACATGACCTCCAGAACACGATTACCGTACCACTCTGGTGCGGATCTTACTCTGGTTGACCTATGAGGTTCGATAGTAACTTGATCTGAAGTTACATGATCATCATCATTAGCTTCCACACTAATTGGTGTAGGAGTCACAGGAACAAATTTCTGTGATGAACTACTTTCCAATAAGGGAGCAGGTACAGTCACTTCATCAAGTTCTACTTTCCTCCCACTCACTTCTTTCGAGAGAAACTCCTTCTCTACAAAGGATCCATTTTTAGCAATGAATGTCTTGCCTTTGGATCTGTGATAGAAGGTGTACCCAACAGTCTCCTTTGGGTATCCTATGAAGACACATTTCTCCGATTTGGGTTCGAGCTTATCAGGTTGAAGCTTTTTCACATAAGCATCGCAGCCCCAAACTTTAAGAAACAACAACTTTGGTTTCTTGCCAAACCACAGTTCATAAGGTGTCGTCTCAACGAATTTATATGGTGCCCTATTTAATGTGAACGCAGCCATCTCTAAAGCATATCCCCAAAACGATAGCGGTAAATCAGTAAGAGACATCATAGATCGCACCATATCTAGTAAAGTACGATTATGACGTTCGGACACACCATTACGCTGTGGTGTTCCGGGTGGCGTGAGTTGCGAAACTATTCCACATTGTTTCAAATGAAGACCAAACTCGTAACTCAAATATTCTCCTCCACGATCAGATCGTAAAAACTTTATTTTCTTGTTACGATGATTTTCCACTTCACTCTGAAATTCTTTGAACTTTTCAAATGTTTCAGACTTATGCTTCATCAAGTAGATATACCCATATCTGCTCAAATCATCTGTGAAGGTGAGAAAATAACGATACCCGCCGCGAGCCTCAACATTCATCGGACCACATACATCAGTATGTATGATTTCCAACAAATCAGTTGCTCACTCCATTGTTCCGGAGAATGGCGTTTTAGTCATCTTGCCCATGAGGCATGGTTCGCAAGTACCTAGTGATTCATAATCAAGTGATTCCAAAAGTCCATCAGAATGGAGTTTCTTCATGCGCTTTACACGATTATGACCTAAACGGCAGTGCCACAAATAAGTTGCACTATCATTATCAACTCTGCATCTTTTGGCTTCAATATTATGAAATGTGTATCACTACTATCGAGATTCAATATAAATAGACCACTCTTCAAGGGTGCATGACCATAAAAGATATTACTCATATAAATAGAACAACCATTATTCTCTAATTTAAATGAATAGCCGTCTCGCATCAAACAAGATCCAGATATAATGTTCATGCTCAACGCTGGCACCAAATAACAATTATTCAGGTCTAAAACTAATCCCGAAGGTAGATGTAGAGGTAGCGTGCCGACCGCGATCACATCGACATTGGAACCATTTCCCACGCGCATCGTCACCTCGTCCTTAGCCAATCTTCGCTTAATTCGTAATCCCTGTTTCGAGTTGTAAATATTAGCAACAGAACCAATATCAAATACCCAGGTGCTACTGCGAGCATTAGTAAGGTACACATCAATAACATGTATATCACATATACCTTTGTTCAACCTTGCCATCCTTCTTATCCGCCAAATACTTGGGGCGGTTCCTCTTCCAGTGACCAGTCCCTTTGCAGTAGAAGCACTCAGTCTCAGGCTTAGGTCCAGACTTGGGCTTCTTCACTTGAGCAGCAACTTGCTTGCCGTTCTTCTTGAAGTTCCCCTTCTTCCCTTTACCCTTTTTCTTGAAACTGTTGGTCTTGTTGACCATCAGCACTTGATGCTCCTTCTTGATTTCTACCTCCGCAGCCTTTAGCATTACGAAGAGCTCGGGAATTGTCTTATCCATCCCTTGCATATTATAGTTCATCACGAAGCTCTTGTAGCTTGGTGGTAGTGATTGAAGAATTCTATCAATGACACTATCATCCGGAAGATTAACTCCCAGTTCAATCAAGTGATTGTTATACCCGGACATTTTGAGTATATGCTCACTGACAGAACTATTTTCCTCCATCTTGCAGCTGTAGAACTTATTGGAGACTTCATATCTCTCAATCCGGGCATTTGCTTGAAATATTAACTCCAACGCCTGTAACATCTCATATGCTCCATGACGTTCAAAACGTCGTTGAAGTCCCGGTTCTAAGCCGTAAAGCATGGCACACTGAACTATCGAGTACTCATCAGCTTTGCTCTGCCAGACGTTCATAACATCTGGCGTTGCTCCTGCAGTGGGTTTGGCACCTAGCGGTGCTTCCAGGACGTAATTCTTCTGTGCAACAATGAGGATAATCCTCAAGTTACGGACCCAGTCCGTGTAATTGCTACCATCAAATTTCAACTTTGCTTTCTCAAGGAAAGCATTAAAATTCAACGGAACAACAACATGGGCCATCTATCTACAACAACATAGACATGCAAAATACTATAAGGTACTAAGTTCATGATAAATTAAAGTTCAATTAATAAAATTACTTAAGAACTCCCACTTAGATAGGCATCCCTCTAATCATCTAAGTGATCACGTGATCCATATCAACTAAACCATGTCCGATCATCACGTAAGATGGAGTTGTTTTCAATGGTGAACATCACTATGTTGATCATATCTACTATATGATTCACACTCGACCTTTCGGTCTCAGTGTTCCGAGGCCATATCTGCATATGCTAGGCTCGTCAAGTTTAACCCGAGTATTCTGCATGTTCAAAACTGGCTTGCGCCCGTTGTATGTGAACGTAGAGCTTATCACACCCGATCATCACATGGTGTCTCAGCATGACGAACTTTCACAACGGTGCATACTCAGGGAGAACACTTGTACCTTGAAATTTAGTGAGAGATCATCTTATAATGCTACCGCCGTACTAAGCAAAATAAGATGCATAAAAGATAAACATCACATGCAATCAATATGTGATATGATATGGCCATCATCATCTTGTGCCTTTGATATCCATCTCCAAATCACAGTCATGATTACCATCGTCACCGGTGCGACACCTTGATCTCCGTCGTAGCATCGTTGTCGTCTCGCCAACTATTGCTTCTACGACTATCGCTACCGCTTAGTGATAAAGTAAAGCAATTACATGGCGATTGCATTTCATACAATAAAGCGACAACCATATGGCTCCTGCCAGTTGCCGATAATTTTGTTACAAAACATGATCATCTCATATAATAAAATTTAGCATCATATCTTGACCATATCACATCACAACATGCCCTGCAAAAACAAGTTAGACGTCCTCTACTTTGTTGTTGCAAGTTTTACGTGGCTGCTACGGGCTGAGCAATGATACGACCATTTTGCATCATGCTTTTATATCAATATTTATTGCATTATGGGCTGTTATTACACATTATGTCAAAATACTTATGCCTATTCTCTCTTATTTTACAAGGTTTGCATAAGGAGGGGGAATGCCGGCAGCTGGAATTCTGGGCTGAATTCTGGGCAATACCCCCCTGTGCGCGCCCCCTGCCTCGTGGGTACCTCGTGCGCTCTCCGGACTCCGTTTTCTTGCACGATACGTATTTTGGTCGGTAAAAATTCATTATATAATCTCCCGAAGGTTTTGACTCCTGTATCACGCAATTATCCTCTGTTTGTGTTTCGAGCTGTTTCTGCTGCAGATTATAACAAGATGTCTTCTCAAGAGTCGGTCAGGGAGAGCCGGGTGTCTCATCCGGCATCGAGATGAAGGACAAACAGCAATGCTGACCACTTTGGGCCAGCAACGGAGGAAGAGATGGAGGCTGATTTGAAGATGATAGATGCCATGGAGGAGGATCAAGAAGTCACTTCTCGCTTCCGAGCTGGATTCACAATGGGGGAACTACAGAACTCGGTTATCCCTTCCAATGATAGATTTCTTTCTTATGAAAATATGAAGAAGAGTGTCACTTGTTCTCCCGCAGCTATGCAACACCCTTGGGTGCAAGGAGCTTTGGACGTTACAGGAAAGCTTCGAAAGGAAATAATGGACCTCAAGCAGCAAGTCAATAAGCTCAAGGAGGAGAATCGTATCCTGAGGGGCATCATCGCCAAGAACATCACATCACCATCCCCGAAAAAGGAGACATAATCACATGGGTATGGGCACCCCCATTGGAAACTGCCAAGCTTGGGGGAGGTGCCCCGGTATCGTATCACCATCACACTCCTATCTTTGCCGATTTTCTTATGTCGATCCTTTTAGTAGTAAGTTTTGGTATGATCTGGTTTTGAGTTTTCTTTATGATCCCTCTATGTAATCGAGTCCGTGAGCTATATAATAAAGATTAGTGTTGAGTCATGGGCTTGATTATTTTTCCATGATCTCGAGGAAATAAAAGAAAAGAGAAAAGAATAAAAAGAAACAAATAGATCATATTGATCTTATGAAGAGTAATGACTTCACATAGAAAGAGTATGATGATTAAAAATTGTTGAGAGTTGACAAACATACCTTTGGTCATCATTGCAATTAATAGGAAGTAATAAAGAAAGAGAGGTTTCACATATAAATATACTATCTTGGACATCTTTTATGATTGGGAGCACTCATTAAAATATGACATGCTAAAGAGTTGATGTTGGACAAGGAAGACAACGTAATGGGTTATGTTTTCTTATATCTGAGATAAAGTATATTGTCATGGATCATCCAACATGTTGAGTTTGCCTTTCTCCCTCATGCTAGCTAAATTCTTTGCACCAAGTAGAGATACTACTTGTGCTTCCAAATACCCTTAAACCCAGTTTTGCCATGAGAGTCCACCATATCTACCTATGGATTGAGTAAGATCCTTCAAGTAAGTTATCATCGGTGCAAGCAATAAAAATTGCTCTCTAAATATGTATAATAGATTACTGTGGAGGAAATAAGCTTTATACGATCTTGTGATGTGGAAGAAATAAAAGCGACGGACTGCATAATGAAGTTCCGTATCACAAGTGGCAATATAAAGTGACGTTCTTTCGCATTAAGATTTTGTGCATCCAACCCTGAAAGCGCATGGCAACCTCTGCTTCCCTCTGCGAGGGGCCTATCTTTTATTATTATCTTCTACCTTATGCAAGAGTCATGGTGATCTTCACCTTTCCTTTTTACATTTTATCCTTTGGCAAGCACAGTGTGTTGGAAAGATCCTGATACATATATCTAATTGGATGTAAGTTAGCATGAACTATTATTGTTGACATTACCCTTGAGGTAAAAGGTTGGGAGGCGAAACTATAAGCCCCTATCTTTCTGTGTCCGATTAAAACTCTGTAACCTCAAGTATTGCGTGAGTGTTAGAAATTGTGAAAGACTAAATGATAGTTGAGTATGTGGACTTGCTGAAAAGCTCTGACATAAACTCTTTCTGATGTTATGATAAATTGCAATTGCTTCAATGACCGAGATTATAGTTTGTTAGTTCTCAATAAAGTTTCTGATTCATACTTTGCATTGTGAATAGATTATTACTTGAGCATAAGAGATTATATGACAAAATAAATATAAGTTGCTGTTATAAGAATGATCATGATGCCCTCATGTCTGTATTTTATTTTATCGACACCTCTATCTCTAAACATGTGGACATATTTATCGTTATCGGCTTCCGCTTGAGGACAAGCAAGGTCTAAGCTTGGGGAGTTGATACATCCATTTTGCATCATGCTTTTATATCAATATTTATTGCATTATGGGCTGTTATTACACATTATTTCACAATACTTATGCCTATTCTCTCTTATTTTACAAGGTTTACATAAGGAGGGGGAATGCCGGCAGCTGGAATTCTGGGCTGGAAAAGGAGCAAATATTAGAGACCTATTCTGCACAACTCCAAAAGTCTTGAAACTCCACGAAAGTTGTTTTTGGAAATAATAAAAAATATTGAGCGGAAGAAATACCAGAGGAGGCCCACACCCTGGCCACGAGGGTGGGGGGCGCGCCCTACCCCCCTGGGCGCGCCCCCTGCCTCGTGGGCCCCCTGTTGGCCCTCCGGTGCCCATCTTCTGCTATATGAAGCCTTTCGTCCGAAGAAAAATCATAAGCAAGCTTTCGGGACGAGACTTCGCCGCCACGAGGCGGAACCTTGGCGGAACCAATCTAGGGCTCTGGCGGAGCTGTTCTGCCGGGGACACTTCCCTCCGGGAGGGGGAAATCATCGCCATCGTCATCACCAACGCTCCTCTCGTCGGGAGGGGCCCAATCTCCATCAACATCTTCACCAGCACCATCTCCTCTCAAACCCTAGTTCATCTCTTGTATCCAGTTCTTGTCTCCAAGTCTGGGATTGGTACCTGTAGGTTGCTAGTAGTGTTGATTACTCCTTGTAGTTGATGCTAGTTGGTTTATTTGGTGGAAGATCATATGTTCAGATCCTATATGCATATTAATACTCCTCTGATTATGAACATGAATATGATTTGTGAGTAGTTACGTTTGTTCCTGAGGACATGGAAGAAGTCTTGCTATTCGTAGTCACACTACTGGAATCAGCTAATTTGCCATCTGCCAGCTCTTTGCTGTCTGCTAGCTGACGGCAAAGAAGCTCTTTGCCATCAGCTACACAAAAGCAGACGGCAAAGAAACGGCAGACGACAAAACAGGCCTTTGCCATCTGCCGGCTCTTTGCCGTCAGCCAGCTGACGGCAAAGAATCTTTGTCGTCCGTTGGCTGACGGCAAAGAGAGAGGTGGCCCCCACCCCCCCGCCCGTTTAGAAAAACTTAACGCCCCACCTCTTTGCCGTCTGCTAGCAGACGACAAAGAGAGATAAAGGCGGACGGCAAAGATTGGCGGACGGCAAAGAGCAGACTAACTAACGGCCCCCACCCCCCCGCCCGTTACTCTCTCTTCTCTCCCTCTCTCCTCCCCGACGCGCCCCGCCACCAAATCCCACGTCCACCGCCGCCGCCCCCGCCCCCCGCCGCCCGCCGCCGCCCTCGCACCCACACCCGCCGACGCCCCGTCGCCCCGCCACCCGCCGCCGCCCCTGCCGCCCGGCGCCGCCCCCGGCACCGCCCCCGATGCCCCGTCGCCTCGCCACCCGCCACCTGGCGCCGCCCCCGCCGCCCAGCGCCTCCCCCGCCGCCCGGCGCCGCCCCCGGCACCGCCCCCGCCGACCGTCCCATTGCTCTGGTGAGGGACTACTTCTTTTTTTCTGTTTTTTCATTTTTTTCTGTTTAATTGTTAGTGCTAGATTGTGTTAGTGTTAGTGTTAGAAAAGAATGAGAAGAAGTAGAAGTAGTAGAAGAAGTAGAAGAAGAAGAAAAGAGAAGAAGTAGAAAAAAGATGAAAAAAGAAAAAGAAGAAAAGAAGTAGAAGAAGAAGAAAGGAAGAAAAGAAAAGAAGTACAAAAAAGATGTAAAAAGAAGAAGAAGAAAAGAAGTAGAAGAAGTAGAAGAAGAAGAAAGGAAGAAACGAAAAGAAGTAAAAAAGTAGAAAAAAGATGAAAGAAGAAGAATGAGAAAGGAAAGAAGAAGAAGAAGAAGAAGAAGAAGAAGAAGAAGAAGAAGAAGAAGAAGAAGAAGAAGAAGAAGAAGAAGAGAAAGAAAGAAGAAGAAGGATAGAAGGAAACACCTCGACCCCTTGACCCCGACACCCCGACCCCTGACCCCAACACCCCGACCCCGACACCACAACCCGACCCCGACACGACACCCCGACACCCCGACCCCGACACGACACCCCGACACCCGACCCCCTGACCCCGACACCCCGACTCCGACACCACACCCCGACACCCCGACCCCGACCCGACACCCCGACACCCGACCCCCTGACCCCCCAACCCCGACACCACACCCCGACACCCGACCCCGACTCCACCCCGACACCCGACCCCCTAACCCCCTGACCCCGAGACGACACCCCGACCCCCCGACCCCGAAACAGCACCCCGACCCCGACACGGCACCCCAACACCGACACGACACCCCGACCCCCGACACCTCCCGAAAAGGTGTTCTTTGGCCTTGCAGAGGCCGATGGGGTCATATATTTGTGAATTATTAGTTAGGTCATATATTTTTCGATTTTGTTATGAAAACATCATATATAATTGTGTTGATCAGGTAGATTTAAAAGTGCAGTTGTTTCATCGCTGCGAGGTTTGGTGGTCGACGACCTCGCCATGCGTTTGACGAGCTCTGCCCCTTCGTTCGTGGGTGAGCACAAATGACATGTCCTCCTCCCCCGTTAATTATTTGCTCTGTTCCGGTGTTCGTGCCGATGAAACTTGATAGCTAGCTATATATGTGTCTTGAATCATCAGTATGCGTAACCAATATGTGTCTCCCATTCGAAAGCGTCATAGTTATAAATATGCATGCATTTGCATATTTATAACCTTGATTCTTTCGAATTGTCCAACGCTATCCATGGACAGCCCGAGTATGTTTAGATTGGGTTCGTTTTCCCATATGCTTTGCTCCGGATCTGACGCATAAGTTTCGTCAGTGCCTCCCCTGTTGTTCTCCGGGTACACATCCTCTTTGTTTATTGCAGAGACGTGTATCAGGAGAACAGCGGGGAGGTGCTGCCGAAATTTTGCGTAGGATCCGGAGCATAGCATGGGAAAATGAACCCAATCTAAACATACTCGGGTGGGATTAGGACCTATCATTACCTATTAGAGTGTAGGTTGCATGGACGTAATAAAATTGACAAAGTAGATCAACTGACGAATATATACATGGTGAATTATATATATATATATTTGTTGTGTGTCTAGTAGCTCTGAAAGTCAAGATGAGTGATCGTGTGTGGATGTACACCGGTCACACTGGTCAGAACAAATGGAGCACTGAATGGTTCACAAAAACCAAGGGGTTTGTGCAAGCCGCATTTGCAAATGGCCAGAGGAAAACCTGGTGCCCCTGTTTACGGTGCGGCAATTGGGAAAAGAGGACATAGGCTGAAATGGGCAAACACCTGCAGAAGAGTGGTTTTACGCCTGATTATACAGTGTGGACATTTCATGGTGAGTCTGCCCAACGTGACCGAGCTGAGGTGGATCGTCGTCGCACCGACGAGCATGGTACCGGGATGGAAAACATGGTGCAAGACTTCGATGATGCTCGGGATTCGGACGAGGAGATGGAGGAATCTGCAAAGGCCTTCAATGAAATGTTGGAGTCTTCAAAACATCCGCTCCATGAGCACACTGAGCTTTGTCAGTTGGATGCCATCTCACAAGTAATGGCTCTGAAGGCTCAGTTCAACTTGGGCAGAGAATGCTACGATGCAATGATGATAGTATTTGGACGCTTTGTACCCAAAGGCCATGTAATGCCTGCAAACCTGTACCAGTCGGACAAAATCCTCCGTGCACTGAAGATGCCCTATGAGAAGATACATGCCTGTGAGAAAGGATGTGTCTTGTTTAGGCTTGACTATGCGGACTTGAACTATTGTCCCATTTGCAAGTCTTCCAGGTATGTTGTGGTAGACAACGGTATGGGTGAGAAGACACAGACCAAAATCCCCGTTAGTGTTCTTCGGTATATGCCAATCGTACCAAGACTTCAACGTCTTTTCATGCTCAAAGAGACGGCCAGACAGATGACATGGCACAAAACGGGCAAAAGAACCGAACTAGATGCAGATGGGAATCTGATGATCGCACACACATCGGATGGTGTTGCGTGGAAAAAGTTTGATGAATTACATGCTGACAAAGCGGCAGATCCGAGGCATCCTCGAGTCGGCATCAGCACGGATGGGTTCAGTGTGTTTGGTATGACGGCAGCCCAATACAGTTGTTGGCCCGTATTTGTCTTTCCACTCAATCTCCCCCCCAGACAGATTATGCAAAGAAATAACATTTTCCTGACGTTGATAATTCCAGGGCCCAACTATCCGGGGAAAAATATGAATGTTTACATGCAGCCGCTTAAGGACGAATTGCAAGAAGCCTGGGATAATGGGTTCAAGACATACGACGCCTATAGCAAACGAAACTTCATAATGCGTGTCTGGTACATGTACTCGGCGCATGACTTGCCGGCGTATGCGCTATTCGTTGGCTGGTGTGTGCATGGAAGGTTCCCGTGCCCCACATGCCAGGGAGCTCTTGAGTTTCGTTGGCTTCAGGCCGGTCGCAAGTTTTCTTGCTTCGACATGCATAGACAGTTCCTGAATCCTCGCCATAAGTCCAGGAAAGACAAGAAGAACTTCATCAGAGGTAGAGTTGTCAAAAAACTCTGCACCACCTGCATTGACAGGCCAACAGACCCTGGATCAGTTAAACGCTCTCGAGCCAGATCCAGAGCGTCCAGGGTACTTCAAGGGGTATAATTCTAAGCACGCCTGGACTCACAAAACATGCTTATGGGATCTACCTTACTTCAAAGACCTCCTTTGCCCACATAACATCGACGTGATGCACACTGAGAAGAATATCGCCGAGGCACTTTTTGGTACATTGTTCGGCATAGATGGGAAGTCAAAGGATAATACTAAGGCTAGAGTCGATCTGGAGGCGCTATGTGATAGGCCGTTACAGAACATGAAAGAACTGAAAGGAAAGCAGAACTGGACGAAGCCAAAGGCATGGTTCTATCTTGGAAGGCCAGCTATGAGGGAAATTATCTTGTGGGTGAAAATGCAGTTGATGTTCCCCGATCGGTATGCAGCGAATCTAAAGAGGGGAGCCAGTCTTGATAAATTGAAGATATTTGGTCTCAAGAGTCATGATTGGCACATATGGATTGAGCGCGTAATGCCGGTGATGTTGTGTGGCTTCATCCCTGAGGATGAATGGCTAGTACTGGCAGAACTCAGCTATTTCTTCCGTGTTCTTTGTGCGAAAGAACTACCTTCCCCGGTGTTTCAAAGGGAATCTCGCACCAGCCAGTGTTTCAAATCCAGTATCTTTGGATAACGAAGAATGGCGGACCATTTCATTGTATATCTTCAACAACCTGATAGAAGTGCGGCCGTACATCGAGTAAGTTCTCGGTACATTGTTTCGCAACTTCTATTTCCTTTGAACTGCTCTTATTCCTGGATATTTCATAGAGTCGATACGTCGCCTTATTCTCGTATGGAGCGGTGATCCAAAAGGATTATGTCGAAGAGTATGAGCTTCTCGCAAAGCAAGGAGGCGGCTATCCCGGTTTCATCTCTTGGTTCAAACAAACGGTAATTTCTATTAGACAATTTCATTTCATTCGCTAATTTGTGCGTAATGCAACAATCCTTTCATATTAAACTTGTAGGCTAATTCAGAGTCTATGGACGCCGAATTGAGACAAGTCGCTAATGGTTTTGACTATAAGGTCCGTTCATTTGACAAATACGACATCGACGGGTATCGCTTTCGTACCTATGGCAAAGAGCTATCTATGGCCGACCGAAAGTCTACAAATTGTTGTGTATCTGCTATCGGCGAAGGAGGTACCGAGTATTATGGGAGAGTTGAAGCAATTTATGAACTTCTATTCTATGGTGAAAACCCACCGAATGTCGTAGTCTTCAAATGTTATTGGTTTCAGCCGAAGGAGACTAGAAGGACTCATGAACATATAGGGCTAGTTGAAATCAACCAAAGCACCCATTTAGATGTTCTTGATGTCTATATTACGGCTCAACAGGCGACCCAAGTATTCTATCTACCGTGGGCCTGCCAAACTAATCCAAATCTGAAAGCTTGGGATGTCGTTTATGAAGTGCCGCCACGTGCTAGACTATCTCCCCCAAAGGAAGAGGATTATGAACCTCACATTAACCCAAACACATATGAAGGAGAATTATTCCAAGAGACACGTCTTTCCAAAAAGCGTTTCAAGAACCGCTATACTTTCACCCCAAAACATTGAAGTAGACAGCGACAGTGAATCCGACATCACCCCAGAGGAGGAACAAGAAGAGCCGGAACAAGAAGAGGTTACTGTTGCGGATGACCTGTCAATGCTTGACCGATTACGTCAAGGTGGCCTTCCACATGTTGATGCCACTGAACCCTATGAGCCCGTCATTGATTATAGTGATGATGATGATTATGCATTTATTGATGATACTGATCGAGATTATTAGTAGTGTCAGGTATTAAATTTTTTTATGTTGTACTTGATGATGATACACTTAAGTGATACACATATTATTATTCATGTCGGTCTTTTTTTTATGTTGTACTAATTTCGTTTACTGTTTGTCATGGCAGGTGTTGAAAGATGGTGGGCGCTGGTCGGGAGCGCGCCAAGGCCCCTTCTTCGTCGGCGCGTGGTGTGAGGTCTTCCATTCCACACGCACCTCTCCGCCGAGCGTTGCTGGATAGTATGGCGACACCGCCGGGCCCTTCTTCGTCGACCGCGGTGCCCAGCAGGGAACGAGGTAAGAAGAGAGGAGGTGGGGCACGTGGTTGCGGGAGAGGAGGTAGGGTGACTGCTACGGCGCCTTCCTCGCCGCCACCCCCAGCTGTTTCACCCGAGCACGTGACTGCTAGGGTGGACTCGTCCGAGGAGGAGGCTACACGGACTCCGGTCCACGAGCCTCCGGTCCACGGGTCTTGGGCCCATGAGCCTCGGGTCGACGGGCCTTCGGCCCACGAGACCCCAGAGGAGCACACGTCTGGGGTACCTGGCCGGATCAGCCCGAGGAGCCGAGTGGCCATGCTGATGATGGCGGGGAGCCGACTGATATTGAGGAGGAGGGGGGCACCGTCTACCAGCGTGGTTGTACACGGCTCCCGTCCGTGCCGGCGACCCGCGAGCAGAGGTGGTTGATTTTCCCTGATGGGGAGAGGTAAGTGCATTTAATATTTTTGTACCTTCTGCATTCACGTTTCTTCAAATAACTAATGCGTTGGCCTTGTCATGCTGCAGGGGTTGGGACCACCATCATAGTGTCCGCCGGCCCAACTCCGTCCTTGGAGTTCTTTGTCGGCAAAACTTCCCGGGGTTTGTCACATTGCCTGGTGAGGGTCGGCTTCCAGAGCTTGGATTGAGCTGGGAGCACTACTTGGCTGCCTCGGCCCCGCCGGATGAGATTATCGACGGTGTCTTGTGCAAGACGAGGGCAGACGTGGTGATCAGAAAGTTCTGGGTAATTTCTCCTTTACACAATTAAAAATCTTGAACTAGCTAGTTATTAATTGTACTAATCAATATTGTCTCATTTGATTGCAGACATTCTACAGGTGTGAGGAGGGATACGAGGAGGACGCGGCAAATGTTATCGATAACGAGCGCCTACTACAGGACTTACGGCACGAGGCTCGGGTGCAGGCTGTTCGAGACTACTACGCCTTGCATGGTATCAAGAAGACCAAGCCGGCGTGCCGCGAGAAGTTCCTGAGTAAGGAGCAGTACATGAAGGTAATTCTTAAGGCCTTCTACTTAAGTTCCTTCATTTAGTAATTCTTAGCCGTAGCGCTCAAGTTTCTATTTGCTAACTTAGGCGCCTCCGAGATGGTGTGCGGATCGGATGGATTGTTGGGAGGTGTTGGTCAATGAGTGGTGCTCAAAAGAATGGCTAGCCAATGAGGCCCAGGACAAACGTGCCCAAATGGAAGGTGTGCCACACCATCAAGGCAGCTCCAACTTATATCAGTTCGGGCGGAACTGGGTATGTGGTTTGCTTCATGATTCATGCAATTCATTCATCATGCTAGCTTGAGCCCTTTAATTACTAATTTACATTGTTTCTCTCTTTCAGGCACGCTACAATAAGGTGGATAAGGTGCCAGAGGTGTACGACCTGTATGCCATGGCCCACACTGCCTCTTTCAAGAAAGTCAAGGCATTCTCTCTGTCTGACCTCGATGATGCAAACAACTTCACCAATATCTCCTCCCACAACAAGCTCGTGAGATATAGAGATGAGGGGAAGGCGACGAAAGGGGAGGACTTTAACCCGAGCCAGGGTCCCATTGATCCAGAGCTGGTGATGATATCTGGTGGCGGGAGGTCCCATGGCTCCATAGCCATTGGAGATGGACTTATCCGTTGTCCTAGCACTCTCCCGGAGATCAAGGCGCGCCAGTCGAGCTCCGCTCCTGAGATAAGGCCTCGTGAACGGCCAGTCCAACTCGCCTTCAAGGTTAGTGATACGTACTCAGCTATCTTTCTCCATTACATTGTGTGCGCTTCCATCAATGATTACAAATGGTCATGTGAGTGGTGTTGCAGGCTGCTATACAGAGTGAGAGAGATAGAACGGAGAAACTTCTGGCGGAGGCGGCGGAGAGGCAGCGGGAGTTGGAGGAGAGGACGACAAAGATGTTGGAGGAGGAGAGGGCACGGAATGACATGCAGGCAAGGGCCATGTACGAGCTCCTTGTGGTAAGTTTCTTCTGCAGATTAGCCAAAACATTCATGTAGTGTTTGTCTCATTACTAACTAGTATGACTGAGTCGTCAAAACCAAATGTGCAGTCTGTGTGCGAGAAGACCGGTCAGACTGCTCCGCCGATGCCAGTGATTGCTCCTGGGACCACGGTGAGTTTAATTTGAATGGACATTACTTGCTAGTCTTAACATTTGAGTGTCATCATGCTAACAAGACATTGGAAATGATCTTTGGTGCAGCGTAAGTCCAGACAAGCATCGCACGATCCTTCTCCAGCTACCGACACGAGCCAGCCCGCTCCTACACCTCCTGGATCATGGTAAGTTTATCTAGTGTTTTGCTTAACACATGCATAAAGACCTAGACTTAGCTTTATTTCCTCCAATGCTTACCATAATGACCTAGACTTAGCTTCTTCTCCTCCAAAATGACTTAATAAGCTTACTGACCTCCAAAACCATCCATTTTACCTAAGTTAGCTCTAAAACGATCTGTACTTAGCTTACTTATGTCAAAAATTGCATAATTAGCTTAGTTAGCTCATAAACGATCCATTTTACCTAAGTTAGCTCTAAAATGACCCATTTTACCTTGGTTAGCTTATAAATGATCCAGTTCATCCAAGTTAGCACAAAAACGACCCATTTTACCTAGATTAGCTCCTAAATGATCCATTTTACCTACGTTAGCTTTAAAATGACCCATTTCACCTAGGTTAGCTCCAAAATGACCCATCTTACCTAGGTTATCTCATAAACGATCCATTTCAACTAATTTAGCTCATAAACGATCCATTTCACCTAAGTTAGCTCAAAAACGATCCATTTCACCTAAATTAGCTCTTAAATGATCCATTTCACCTAAGTTAGCTCAAAAGATCCATTTCAACTAAATTAGCTCATAAATGATCCATTTCACCTAAGTTAGCTCAAAAACGATCCATTTCAAATAAGTTAGCTCATAAATGATCCATTTCACCTAAGTTAGCTAAAAACGATCCATTTCACCTTAGTTACCTCAAAAACGATCCATTTGACCTTAGTTAGCTCATAAACGACCCATTTCAACTAAGTTAGCTCATAAATGATCCATTTCACCTTAGCTAGCTCATAAACGACCCATTTCAACTTAGTTAGCTCATATATGATCCATTTCACGTAAGTTAGCTCATAAATGACATATACTTCTTGTTCTAGTCTTCTTCTTGTTCTACTCTTCTTGTTCTAGTCTTCTTATTCTAGTCACCTATTTCTAACTTTCTTATTTTGCCATTTTGCAGATTTCATTCACTTCATGGAAGCTAGCTTGCTATGGAGTGCTTGTTTTTTCTTTCATTCTCTTCAATTATTCTTCTAGCTTGCTATGATGGAACTTGCTATCTTGATGAAACTTTGCATTGTAATATGTATGGATGGAACTTGCTTATGTATGAATGGATGGAATTTGCTTATGTATGAATGGATGAAAGTTATGTGCTGGATATGTGATATGTTTGCTGTTAAATAGGCCTGTGAAATATATCTATATATGTCATATATATTTGCTGTGAAAATTGTTGGATTTAATAAAAAACAGAAAAAAGAGCGAATATGCAGGCTCTTTGCCGTCTGCCACCAACGGCAACGGGCTCTTTGCCGTCAGCCGCAGACGGCAAAGAAGCCACGTGGCAGCCAACTGTGCTTCCTGGGAGCTGACCCATTTGGTCAGTTTGCCTACAGTGGCAGACGACAAAGACACTAGAAAGTTTGCCTACAGTGGCAGACGGCAAAGACACTAGAAAGTTTGCCATCAGTGGCAGACGACAAAGACTAGCCATCAGCGGCGGACGGCAAAGGCCTGCCGTTAGCCACTTAACGGACTGACAGCGCAATTATTGTCGTCTGCTCTCTTTGCCGTCTGCTGCAGACGGCAAAGGCCCTTTGCCGTCAGCCGCCCGGAAGCAGACGGCAAAGTAGCTCTTTGCCGGAGCCTTTTGCCGTCCGCGGCTGACGGCAAAGGCCTTTGCCGTCCGCCGTTCATGCCTTTGCCGTCCGCCGTGGTAGACGGCAAAATAGCTGATTCCTGTAGTGTCATGTGAATTTGGTATTCGTTCAATATTTTGATGAGATGTATGTTGTCTCTCCTCTAGTGGTGTTATGTGAACGTCGACTACATGACACTTCACCATTATTTGGGCCTAGAGGAAGGCATTGGGAAGTAATAAGTAGATGATGGGTTGCTAGAGTGACAGAAGCTTAAACCCTAGTTTATGCGTTGCTTCGTAAGGGGCTGATTTGGATCCATATGTTTCATGCTATGGTTAGGTTTACCTTAATACTTCTTTTGTAGTTGCGGATGCTTGCAATAGGAGTTAATCATAAGTGGGATGCTTGTCCAAGTAAGGACAGCACCCAAGCACCGGTCCACCCACATATCAAATTATCAAAGTACCGAGCGCGAATCATATGAACGTGATGAAAACTAGCTTGACGATAATTCCCATGTGTCCTCGGGAGCGCTTTTCTCTATATAAGAGTTTGTCCAGGCTTGTCCTTTTCTACAAAAAGGATTGGGCCACCTTGCTGCACTTTATTTACTTTTGTTACTTGTTACTCGTTAAAAATTATCTTATCACAAAACTATCTGTTACCTATAATTTGAGTGCCTGCAGAGAATACCTTGCTGAAAACCGTTTATCATTTCCTTCTACTCCTCGTTGGGTTCGACACTCTTACTTATCGAAAGGACTACGATAGATCCCCTATACTTGTGGGTCATCAAGACTCTTTTCTGGCTCCATTGCCGGGGAGTGAAGTGCCTTTGGTAGGTTGAATTTGGTAAGGAAAAATTTATATAGTGTGCTGAAATTTATTGTCACTTGTTACTATGGAAAGTAATCCTCTGAGGGGCTTGTTCGGGGTATCTTCACCCCGACCAGTAGAGCAAAGAGTTGCTCCTCAACCTACTGAACCTACTGAAAATGAAAATGTCTACTTTGAAATTCCTTCGGGTATGGTAGAAAAACTGCTAGCTAATCCTTTTGCAGGAGATGGAACATTACATCCTGATGAGCACCTAATATATGTGGATGAAGTTTGTGGATTATTTAAGCTTGCAGGGATGCCCGATGATGTTATCAAGAAGAAGGTTTTCCCTTTATCTTTGAAGGGAGATGCATTGACATGGTATAGGCTATGTGATGATATGGGATCATGGAACTACAAACGATTGAAATTGGAATTTCATCAGAAGTTTTATCCTATGCATCTTGTTCATCGTGATCGTAATTATATATATAATTTTTGGCCTCGCGAAGGAGAAAGCATCGCTCAAGCTTGGCGGAGGCTTAAGTCAATGTTATATTCATGCCCCAATCATGAGCTCTCAAGAGAGATGATTATTCAAAAAAAATTATGCTCGGCTTTCTGATAACAATCGCACCATGCTCGATACTTCTTGTGCTGGCTCTTTTATGATGAAGACTATTGAATTCAAATGGGATTTATTGGAAAGAATTAAACGCAACTCTGAAGATTGGGATCTCGATGAAGATAAGGAGTCAGGTATGACACCTAAGTTTGATTGTGTTAAATCTTTTATGGATACCGATGTTTTCCGTAAATTTAGCAGTAAATATGGACTCGACTCTGAGATAGTAGCTTCTTTCTGTCAATCTTTTGCTACTCATGTTGATCTCCCTAAGGAGAAGTGGTTTAAATATCATCCTCCCATAGAAGTAAAAGTAGCTGCACCTATTAAAGTTGAAGAAAAGACTATCACTTATAATGATCCTATTGTTCCTACTACTTATGTTGAGAAACCACCTTTCCCTGTTAGAATAAAGGATCATGCTAAAGCTTCAACTGTGGTTTGTAAAAGCAATGTTAGAACTTATACACCTCCTGAGAAAGTTAAAGTTGAACCTAATATTGCTATTGTTAAAGATCTCTTGGCTGATAATATTGATGGGCATGTTATTTATTTCTGTGATGAAACTGCTAGAATTGCCAAACCTTGTGCTAAAGATAAACATAGACCTGTGGCAGGCATGCCTGTTATTTCTGTTAAAATAGGAGATCATTGTTATCATGGCTTATGTGATATGGGTGCTAGTGCTAGTGCAATACCTATTGACTTATACAAAGAAATTATGCATGACATTGCACCTACTGAGTTAGAAGATATTGACGTTACAATTAAGCTTGCCAATAGAGATACTATATCACCAATTGGAATTGTTAGAGATGTTGAAGTCTTGTGTAGGAAAACTAAATATCCTACTGATTTTCTTGTTCTTGGTTCCCCACAAGATAGCTTTTGTCCCATTATATTTGGTAGACCCTTCTTGAACATTGTTAATGCAAAGATAGATTGCGAAAAGGATGTTGTTACTATTGGTTTAGGTGATATGTCTCATGAGTTTAACTTTTCTAAATTTCGTAGACAACATCGTGAAGAAGAATTGCCTAGTAAAGATGAAATTATTGGTCTTGCTTCTATTGCCGTACCTCCTAGTGATCCTTTAGAAAAATCTTTGCTAGACCATGAAAATGATATGTTTATGAATGAAAGAAGGGAAATAGATGAAGTGTTGTTTAAACAGGGACCTATTCTGAAACATAACTTGCCTGTTGAAATCCTAGGGGATCGTCCTCCACCCAAGGGTGATCCCGTGTTTGAGCTTAAACCTTTACCTGATACTCTTAAATATGCTTATCTTGATGAAAAGAAGATATATCCTGTTATTATTAGTGCTAACCTTTCAGAGAAGGAGGAAGAAAATTTATTGAAAACTCTGAAGAAGCACCGTGCTGCTATTGGATATACTCTTGATGATCTTAAGGGCATTAGTCCCACTCTATGGCAACACAAAATAAATTTGGAGAAAGATGCCAAACCAGTTATTGATCACCAACGACGGCTGAATCCTAAAATGAAAGAAGTGGTAAGAAAGGAAATACAAAAGCTCCTTGAGGTAGGTATAATTTATCCCGTTGCTGATATTCAGTGGGTAAGTCCTGTCCATTGTGTCCCTAAGAAGGGAGATATTACTATCGTTCCTAATGATAAAGATGAATTGATTCCACAAAGAATTATTACAGGTTATAGGATGGTAATTGATTTCTGCAAATTAAATAAAGCTACTAAAAAGATCATTACCCCTTACCTTTTATTAATCAAATGCTACAAAGATTATCCGAACACACACATTTTTGCTTTCTAGATGGTTATTCTGGTTTCTCTCAAATACCTGTGTCAGCTGATGATCAAGCAAAGACCACATTTACTTGCCCTTTCGGTACTTTTGCTTATAGACGTATGCCTTTTGGTTTATGTAATGCACCTTCTACCTTTCAAAGATGCATGATGGCTATATTCTCTGATTTTTGTGAAAAGATTTGTGAGGTTTTCATGGGCGATTTCTCCGTCTATGGATCCTCTTTTGATGATTGCTTGAGCAACCTTGATCGAGTTTTGCAGAGATGTGAAGAAACTAATCTTGTCTTGAATTGGGAGCAGTGCCACTTTATGGTTAATGAAGGCATTGTCTTGGGGCATAAAATTTCTGAAAGAGGTATTGAAGTTGATAAAGCTAAAGTTGATGCTATTGAAAAGATGCCATGTCCCAAGGACATCAAAGGTATAAGAAGCTTCCTTGGTCACGCCGGATTTTATAGGAGGTTCATTAAGGACTTCTGAAAAATTTCTCGGCCTCTGACTAATTTATTACAAAAAGATATACCGTTTGTCTTTGATGATGATTGTGTAGAAGCATTTGAAATACTTAAGAAAGCATTGATTTCTGCACCTATTGTTCAGCCACCTGATTGGAATTTACCCTTTGAAATTATGTGTGATGCTAGTGATTATGCTGTAGGTGCTGTTCTAGGGCAAAGAGTTGATAAGAAATTAAATGTTATTCAATATGCTAGTAAAACTCTAGACAATGCCCAGAGAAATTATGCTACTACTGAAAAAGAATTCTTAGCAGTTGTATTTGCTTGTGATAAGTTCAGACCTTATAGTGTTGATTCTAAAGTAACTATTCACACTGATCATGCTGCTATTAAATACCTTATGGGAAAGAAAGATGCTAAACCTAGACTTATTAGATGGGTTCTCTTGCTACAAGAATTTGATTTGCATATTATTGATAGAAAGGGAGCTGAGAACCCCGTTGCAGACAACTTGTCTAGGTTAGAGAATGTTCTTGATGACCCACTACCTATTGATGATAGCTTTCCTGATGAACAATTAAATGTCATAAATGCTTCTCGTACTGCTCCATGGTATGTTGCTTATGCTAATTACATTGTTTCTAAATTTATACCACCTAGTTTCACATACCAGCAAAAGAAAAAGTTTTTCTATGATTTGAGACATTACTTCTGGGATGACCCGCATCTTTATAAAGAAGGAGTAGATGGTGTTATTAGATGTTGTGTACCTGAGCATGAACAGGAACAGATCCTACGCAAGTGTCACTCCGAAGTTTATGGAGGACACCACGCTGGAGATAGAACTGCACATAAGGCATTGCAATCCGGTTTTTATTGGCCTACTCTCTTCAAGGATGCCCGTAAGTTTGTCTTATCTTGTGATGAATGTCAAAAAATTGGTAATATTAGTAGATGTCAAGAAATGCCTATGAATTATTCACTTGTTATTGAACCAATTGATGTTTGGGGCTTTGATTATATGGGACCGTTTCCTGCCTCTAATGGATATACACATATTTTAGTTGTTGTTGATTACGTTACTAAGTGGGTAGAAGCTATTCCAACTAGTAGTGCTGATCATAACACCTCTATTAAGATGCTTAAAGAAGTTATTTTTCCGAGGTTTGGAGTCCCTAGATATTTAATGACTGATGGTGATTCACATTTTATTCATGGTACTTTCCGTAAAATGCTTGCTAAGTATGATGTTAATCATAGAATTGCATCTCCATATCACCCATAGTCTAGTGGTCAAGTAGAATTGAGTAACAGAGAACTCAAATTAATTTTGCAAAAGACTGTTAATAGATCTAGAAACAATTGGTCCAAGAAACTTGATGATGCATTATGGGCCTATAGAACTGCATATAAAAATCCTATGGGTATGTCTCCGTATAAAATGGTTTATGGAAAAGCATGTCACTTACCTCTTGAACTAGAACTTAAGGCATATTGGGCTATTAAAGAGCTCAACTATGATTTCAAACTTGCCGGTGAGAAGAGGTTATTTGACATTAGCTCACTTGATGAATGGAGAACCCAAGCCTATGAGAATGCCAAGTTGTTTAAAGAAAAAGTCAAAAGATGGCATGACAAAAGGATACAAAACCGCGAGTTTAATGTAGGTGATTATGTATTATTATACAACTCTCGTTTAAGATTTTTTGCAGGGAAACTTCTCTCTAAATGGCGAGGTCCTTATGTTATCAAGGAGGTCTATCGTTCCGGTGCCATAAAAATCAACAACTTCGAAGGCACAAATCTGAAGGTGGTGAACGGTCAAAGAATCAAACATTATATCTCAGGTAATCCCATAAATGTTGAAACCAATGTTATTGAAACCGTAACCCCGGAGGAATACATAAGAGACACTTTCCAGAACGTTTCAGACTCCGAAAAGGAATAGGTATGTGGTACCGTAAGTAAACCGACTCCAAAATAGTTCTAATGGTAATTTTTATCCATTCTGGAATATTTAGAAAAATAGAAAAATAAGAAGCAGTCCAGGAAGGACACGAGGGTGGAGGGCGCGCCCCCCTGCCTCGTGGGCACCTCGTGCGCTCTCCGGACTCCGTTTTCTTGCACGATACGTATTTTGGTCGGTAAAAATTCATTATATAATCTCCCAAAGGTTTTGACTCATGTATCACACAATTATCCTCTGTTTGTGTTTCGAGCTGTTGCTGCTGCAGATTATAGCAAGATGTCTTCTCAAGAGTCAGTCGGGGAGAGCCGGGTGTCTCATCCGGCATCGAGATCAAGGACAAACAGCAATGCTGACCACTTTGGGCCAGCAACGGAGGAAGAGATGGAGGCTGATTTGAAGAGGATAGATGCCATGGAGGAGGATCACACTAGTAAAAGAAGACACATCCGTGACATTTTGGGCCGAACGAATTTTTTCTGTCATACATATGACACTTCTGTGACGATAATTGTGACAAAACCCGGTATCATCATAGATGTGGTGGGCTCCTACTTCTATGACAAAAAATCGTGACAGAAAATGGGCTTTTCGTCCTGGGCGGGGCGGAGACGCAGCTGCATGACATTCTTTGGGCCGTCCATGACGGAAAAAACCGTGGTAGAAGCGAGGGGGAGGAAAATTTCGGGGAGTTCCCGGTTACGGTGGGAGGTCGGGGGCAGAGCGATGCGCGTTTCTCTCGTACACGTACGCGCGTGTGTGCGAGGCGTTGGCTCTAACTGAACCCGAGCGAGGCGTTGGGCTCTAACTGAACCCGAGCGAGGCATTGGGCTCTAACTGAACCCGAGCGATTGCACTGTAGGCTACGCGTTACTGAACCCGAGCGATCAATCGATGGCTGTTAACTGAACCCGATCGAGCGATTCCTTCGCTACTGCTGCTAACTGAAGCCGGTCGATGCTGCCTCTGGGATGAATAGTGAGCGTTGCGGGGGGGGGGGGGGGGTTGGATGAACAGTGAGCGGTGGCATTGCCTCTGGATGAACAGGACCCCGTGGTGTGGAGGGCTGGATGAACAGTAGATGGTCGAGGGGTGCCCGTGGAGGGGTGGTTGAACAGTAGCCGGTGGAGTAGCGCGCGGTGGAGGCTGGATGAACAGGAGCCCGTGGAGGCTGAGGAGGTCGACGGTAGCCCATGGTGGCTGGAGGAGGTCGACGGTATCCCGTGGAGGCTGGAGGAGGTCGACGGTGGAGATGAACAGTATCCCGTGGAGTCCCGTTTTGCGGTACGCCACACCCCTCCCGATGAACAGGACCCCCGTTTTGACCGTAGGAGGTCCGTTTCGTCCGTTTTGCGGTACGCCACACCCCTCCCTATCAACAGGACCCCCGTTTCGACCGTAGGAGGTCTGTTTCGTCCGTTTTGCGGTACGCCACACCCCTCCCGATCAACAGGACCCCCGTTTCGATCGTAGGAGGCCCGTTTCGTCCGTTTTGCGGTACGCCAGACCCCTCCCGATGAACAGGATCCCGTTTCGCCGGTCGAACACAAGGCCGTTTCCTCCGTTCTGCGGTACGCCAGGCCTCGTTTCCATCGCCTGTTCCATCCAAGCCCTCCCGATGAACACGACCACGCATTCCGTTCCGACCCAGCCGGTTGGCTCCCACGCGTTCCGTTATCTCCCGGTGAACACGACGCATTCCGTTGCCTCCCCATGAATACGACGCATTCCGTTGCCTCCCCATGAACACGACGACGACGATGTTTATCCGTTCTGACCTAGCCATGTCAACGAGCCCTCGCCGTACGTATGCGCGAGTAGACGTTCGAGACTCCGCCCATATGTACACATACGTGGCCGTATTTTCTTTCTTGCACCCTGGCCGCTGTACGTACGTGTACATGCTACGTGCGAGCCTCTACTACGACACGTGCGCGCCTCTACATCCACCAATATATATGTACGTACACGTTCGGGACCAGAATGACAACGCTACGTACGCTTCGACCAGGTGGGTCCCGACTGTCAGGCACTTCCTTGCGTGAGAAGATGTAGCTGGTGGGTCCCAGCTGTCAGGGGGGGCGAATCATTTTGTTTTTTTTGCCCGAACGCACCTCCTTGTGTGCGAAGGTGTAGCTGGTGGGTCCCAGCAGTCAGGGCGGAAACGTTTTTTTTGTGAAATACGGTGGCCCGTCCGGTGGGTCCCCGCTGTCAGGTGGAGGAATAATTATTTTGCGCGTAATAAGGAGGCACTTCCTTGCTGCGGCCGTAGACCCAGCTGTCAGCGTCTCCACGCACAGTACTCTTCTGATGGAAGTCGGTCGTTGACCACATTGACCACGCCGCGCCGAGAGCACCACGGCGGTGGACGACGGCGAGGCCTAGGAAGGGGACGAAACGGAGGCAGGGAAGACTCGGCAGTTGTTTCCCACGCGGAGGGGAGTACGACTGTACGAGGGTTTACTGGTTCGTCTGCCGTCGCCGGAGAATAACAACAGGTGTGGGTGAGTAGAGGGATGGCTAGGCCAGCGATGGGAGTACGGTGGGGCGGTGATGCCTGCGCAGCAGCACAGCCGGCCGCGGGGAGGAGGGAGCAGGCAGTCCCGCCGGCGCTTGTTTGAGCGGCTGGAGCAGGACGAGCAGAGATTGAAGAAGCACGACGTCCGTTGGATGGACATCCAACAGTCAGTGCTTGTGCGTCAACCTATTTTTAGGAAAGCCTCAAATCTGTGGAAAACAGCATACAGCCCATCTGCCATTATTTCTAATAATTTATAGCCCATTTGCTAATTCTTAAGGGTTTTTTTGGAGCCCATATTCTTTTTGTTAGCATTACAGCCCATATTGTGGCCACGGTTAAAAAATTATACGAATTTTTGCATATTTCGGTGCGGTCCGAACTGTTTTTAATCCCGAAATTTCGACTCACGTTCAAACTGATTTTAAAAATAATTGTATATCAATATAAAATCCAACAAATTCTCCACGCATAAAAATTAATGTAATTTAAAATCTTGAAATGAAAAAAAAGATATTTGAAACTAATTGCCGGTTTGATGTGTTTTAAAAATGTACAACCCATTTCTCATTACTGATGGGCCATTTTCTCGGCCAGCCGAATGAAAGCTCTCCTCGTCTTGAAAGATTTGCAGCCCAACAGGCCTGACAAAGCGACTTACTTGGCAAATCACAAAAAAACTGGGCTGTGGCCATGTACCCAGCTGTCAGCCTCTCCATGTACAGTACTCTTCCGATAGAAGTCGTTCCTTGACCACGTCGACCACGCCGCGCGGAGAGCACCACGGCGGTGGATGACGGCGAGGCCTAGGAAGGGGACGACGCGGAGCTGGGGAAGACGCGGTAGTGGAAGCCCGCGCGGAGAGGAGTACGAGGGTTCACTGGTTCGGCAGCGGTGTGAGGCTGCCGTCGCCGCAGGGCCTGGCCAGCGGTGGGAATAGTAGGGGCGATGAGGCCTCTACGGCACCACATCCGGCCACGGGAGGCAGGAGCATGCGGCACGACCGGCGCTGCTTTGGGCGGCTGGAGCAAGAAGACCAGAGGTTGAAGAAGCACTACGGCCGTTGGATGGACATCGTACGGTCAGTGGAGCTAGAATCGTTCATATTGACTAAAGTTGACAAAGGCCCCCGTCCCAGTCAACTTAGTAGGCCCACAAGTCAGCCTCCCACCATGGTGGGTCCCATCTAGCAGGGGGAGTATTCATTTTTTGTCCGTAATAAGGAGGCACTTCCGGTGTGTCCGAGCTGACAGCGGGGGGGGGGGGGGTCGTTTTTTTCGTGAAATACGCTGGCCCGTCCGGTGGGTCCTAGCAGTCAGGGGGGAAACGTTTTTTTCGCGAAATAAGGTGGCCCGTCCGGTGGGTCCCTGCTGTCAGGTGGAGGAATAATTATTTTGCGCGTAATAAGGAGGCACTTCCTTGCGGCCGCCTGGACCCAGCTGTCAGCCTCTCCACGTACAGTACTCTTTCCATCGGTCGTTGACCACGTTGACCACGCCGCGCCGAGAGCACCAGGGCGGTGGTCTGGACGACGGCGAGGCCTAGGAAGGGGACGACGCGGAGCCGGGGAAGACGCGGCAGTGGAAGCCCGCGCGGAGAGGAGTACGAGGGTTCACTGGTTCGGCTGCGGTGTGGGGCTGCCGTCGCCGCAAAATAACAGGGGGTGTGGGTGAGTAGAGGGATGGCCTGGCCAGCGGTGGGAGTAGTACGGGGCGGTGAGGCCTCCGCGGCATCACAGCCGGCCACGGGAGGCAGGAGCACGCGACATGACCGGCGCTGCTTTGGGCGGCTGGGGCAAGAAGACCAGAGGTTGAAGAAGCAGTACGGCCGTTGGATGGACATCGTACGATCACTGCAGCTAGAATCGTTTATATTGACTAAGTTGACAAAGCCCTTGGTGCGCGTCAACTTAGTAGGCCCACAACTCGGATTTGGCAGAGAACATATAGCCCATTTGCGATTTGTAAGAATGTACAACCCATTTTTTAATTCTAATGGAATTTACTATAGCCCATTTACAGTTTGTTAAAAGTACAGCCCAACTTCTAGCTAGGACAACGATTAATAATTTCAAACAACCGCTCAAAACAGAATTCAAAAAAAATTCCCACATTTTGATGGGATCCAAAATATTTTTATCAGAAATTTCTAGTCAGGTTAAATATAATTTCAAAATAAAGTTGTATTATGTTAAAATCCAACGAAATATTGCGCGCGCAACAAGTAATGAAATTAAAATTTTCAAATTCCAAAAATAATATATTTTTCAAACTAATTACGTGTTTGGTGCATAGTAATTGTCCAGTTATTATAATTACATCCCATTTATTATTTCTTAAAGTCCATTTTCTTGTTAAGCCTAATGCATACCTCCTAGGAAAGTTTGCAGCCCAGCGGGGCGGAGAATAACAAGTTGGCCCGGATATTGTGTACAACTGTCAGCCCAGTTGCATTGCTGATGTTGAAAAAAAGGCCTGTGTAGTACAGTACAACCTAACATGGTTACTCAGCCCACATTCAGCGACGCCGGAAAGGCCCAAACAAGGCTTATGTACAACTTGAAGTCACTGAGCTCAATTAATAACTTAAGAAAAAAGTTAGATTACAATGGAACCTAATTAAAAGCTGTCACGAGCAAATAAATAGTTCAACGGGTCCCACTTGTGCGTGTGCGCGCGCGCGCGCGTGTGTGTGTGTGTGTGAGAGAGAGAGAGAGATAGAGAGAGAGACCCATCGGTCGATGCTCGTAAATACATCTTTCAGCCATATGCATTGCTGATGCTCAGTAAAAACTTATATAGTTGACACAATCATATAGAACATCATAGCACACTGAACTTGCATACAAAAATTTCACGCAGGCGGCACAATCAGGATGGAAGCAGTGGATCGCTACGGGAAGGGCTATGTTGAAACCAACAAAGTCGTACATAACGGTTCATCGTCTTTATCAATGACAGGGAAATATCTTGAATGTTGTGCAAAGAAAACAGACAGACTACACAATAAGTTCTGCTAGCACATTAAGTTGACGTACAGCCCTTTCTAAAAAAAAGTTCAGGTACAAAATTAGAACAGGTCACAATCAAATGTACTGGCATATCAGTGCTTCACACCCATAGCTTGGATTTAACTAGTATCTGACAAGATACAGTTGTTACCTCAAATTAGAGCACATCCAGGCAGCCAGCCCTGCCTATTCTCCCAAAGAAGCAGTGGCCTCCGCCGCGCGATGGAGTAGGCCCTGTGCCATCCATCGTTCCGAGCAACACGGGGAAAGTCTAACGTTGACTCCTGTAATGGACGTCGTCGACGGACCCTGGCACCAGCAGCGGCGGCAGGACTTCGATTGATGGATTGACCACTTCTTCCACATGCACGAACACTCGATACAGGTACATCCCTAACGTGGTCCGCGGCGGCCTTGGTGGCGAAGAATAGTACAACCCCGGTTCATGCACCGGTATCTCAACACCAATAACCTTAGGTATGGTGGACGGCTTCTTCATCCATGCCATAACCGTCAGAGCCCAGCTGTCTGGAGGAACAAACATACTTACGAGCTCACCTCCAAGGTCGTTGATAAGCTCGTTCATGCACTCGCTGTTCCAAGCACGTCGAGGCATGTCGTGGAAGGTAAGATTTGTTAAAAACTCAAGCTCAGAGGGCACCGAGCCCCATCCTGGGTGCCACCGACCAAAGCTCACCAGCGCACCATCGCAGAACAAACGCCGGGATGATTCGAACACACGACTGCAGTCGAAAGTTGTCCGGAACCTGACGAAGAAATCTGCCGGTGGCGGACAGACTTCGACGAGCAAGTCACTTATTTGGATGCCGTGCGCAATGCCAAGAGCTTTGACAAGGTCGTCCGGCGAGATGGGAGGCCGGTCGCCGTTGATGGTTACCATCAGCACTTTGCCGGCAAACTGGTCGTCAAGCGCCGCCATGCCACTGTTGAGCGACATCACGCAGCGACCGAAGGCAGGACGAACCTCAGGATCTCTGGCTCGGAGATCCGCGTTGACCGGCGACATGATAGTGCGCTTGAGTACAGGGAGTACAGGAGGGGGATTTGGGGGAACTGGAGTAGGAATCGAGATTCCAGAGGTGGGGGAGGGGCGGGAGACTGGGGATGAAAAGGTAGCCTAAATTTCGAGCACGCGCCAATATGCTCTTGGCACGCAAGCGCACGAAAACACCGGTGGCGCCCACATGTCGGCCTAAGAGTCCTTATTCTTTCTTTTTTGGAGAGCCCGGCCTGAGAGTCATAACTGACCTGTGTGGCATTGCGTTACTACTCGGCCCATTTTCAACGACCCCTCACTGGCCCAAACAAGTGTACATCATCGAAAAGACACTGAGCTCAAATTATATAACTTGAAAAAAGGAGATATACTCTGAACACTAGAGAATGGTGATGCCCTCATTTAGCCCACCAGTAGTTCGAGACAATGAACAGTTCGAAACAACGATATATACAACATTCAAACACTGACTAGTGACTACTACTGACATAAACAACAAGACATGATAGTTCATAAGAAGTCTTGCTACACCACCAAAACGCACCCATCTGCAGCGCTCAGACTCTCATGATCCAGAAGAGAATGACATTCTAAACAGAAGCAACTATTACATAGTAAGAGTGACATAGATGAGCATGACCAAATGACAAGGAATATGCATAACAAAAGAAAGAACTACCCATCCAGAACCAGCAGCAAAGACAACAAAGTCATTCGAAGAAATGATCCAACACCATCATAATTTGCAGCCCCGCTTCAGCGACTAGTGATCCGGAGACACCAGTACTCCACCCTTTCGATGCAACAACCCAATTACCTATCAAACTGAAGGCTTGAACCACATCACTGCCTGTCGTAATTGATACATCCAAGGATCAAAGTTAATCCGGATGCCTTTGTCATTCTCACCTTCTTTTGCCTGCAGGCTGTATCGTTGACAATCAGGGGAGTTTGCTCCCGAACTCCTAGGGCTCGCCATGTAGACACAGTTTTCCATAGCAAACAGAGCCTCTCTGCCATCAAGGTCCTTGCCAACAGTGATCTCCTGGTTAATCGGATAATTGAGTCCGAGAAACAGAGAGTGTGAACCAAGGCTGTTTACCCGCCTCCAACTAAAAAATCCTAAAGGCCCCAACAAGCTGGTATCATGCTCATAGATGTAACAGCCACTGTCCGGATACTCACGTATTACACGGTGCTTGTATACAGTGGGGTTTTTGCAATATAACTTTTCCGGCTCATGTGTCCGAATGATCATCAGTCTTTTGCCGTCGTCTGATCGAGCGAGGAACCAGTTGTGCTTCCCTATTTTTGGCAAAGGTGGTGTGATTACAAAGGGCAGTAACTGTAGGGACACTGCATCATATCAAAAAGGACAGGCATTGTTAATGTAAGATCAGCATTGTTTAGAGTATGAGTAGGATAATGCAAGAAATAGCATTGATATGTCCCTGTTGGAACTGGGAGGAAAATACAGGGAAATGTATACTGGGTTCGAAAATATAGAAGTGCAATGCATGGTTATACTCATGTTATCTCGCAATCGATTCTCTACAGGAAACTACCATGTCATGCATGTTATGTACTCCCTCCGTTCCCAAATATTTATCTTTCTAGGCATTTCAAATAGACACAACATACAGATGTTGTAGACATATTTTAGAGTGTAGATTCACTCATTTTGCTCCGTATGTAGTCACTTGTTAAAATCTCTAGAAAGACAAATATTTGGGAACGGAGGGAGTAATCATGTTCTGTCCTCACAAACAAATTCTTCAAGGTAACTAACAGACCATGCATTGTTATATACTCGTGTTCTGTGGGCAAAATTTTTGTGAGGATATTATTCTAGCCATTGATTGCTGAAGGGCGAATATAGGTATGTACACATGGTAAGCATTGCAGGATTTCACTACTTCCAAATATAGAGTTCTCCATATGCACATTTACTTCCCTAATGTATGGTTAGATGAAACCAATAGTGTGGTGCATGTTTCTACATCATGAAAATGAGGAAACTAACATGGCCATTGATACACACTCATATTTAGTAGTAGTATATAGATTACTATAAAATAAGGATAATATCCATATATTCCTAACCGTTTGATTATTCAGGGTACAAATTGGCTGTAATGACATGGTCACAATCGCATGAATTAACTCATTCCAAATATAGCTGATTTACGGCGTCTCTAATACATTGCCATAGTTCTACTCAAATTCTGCTCAAACAGGGATATGCCAATCATCACAAAAAGTTCAAACAGTGTCATGGCGTCATCATTAACATGAGACGGAAACAACTTACACGAGCCGTCCCAGCAATACGTGGTGCCATCTGCTTTGTCGATCGCGTAGATGATGCCATTGTGTTCAATAGCATCACAGAAGTGTGTATCAGCTTTGACGATGATCCACTGCGAGCCGAGTTGTCTCCAGCTAAAGAAGGCACCGGCGTAAAGATAGGCGAGTCCGCGGTCGAACAAGGAAATTAGCTTGAAGTCTGCGTAATTCGCATGTCGTGTGGGCACTTGGCATATTACAATCTTCTGCAAAACAAGGTCCGTCCAACTGACGTAGTAATCTAGATGACTTGGACCGCGATGGTAATACTCTATATAATCCAACGGAGGAAGGATAATCTCATGGGAGGTCTGGAAGTTCACGAGCACCAACTTTTTACCGTCTTCTCTGAAGGCAGCCATCCAGTGGGAGTTCATGCCGACCCAATACATACCTGCCAAGAAGTTTCGGGCGATGGTGATCGGATCGATGTCGAGGGAAATGATGTACGGTGACCCACTACATACCTGCAAAGAAGTTTCGGCTAATGGAGATCGGCTTGAAGTCGAGGGGCATCATGCACGCCTCTGTATCATGGTGAGCCAATCTCGCAAGACCAGATAGCAGCAAGCAGGGTGTCTTGAAAAGCTTAGGCCTCGCTTCGACGATGGCCGTGTGCATGTGCCTCGAGCATGCAGCAAGCCGCAGGGCGCTCAACATATCCATACACGAATAACAGAGGTCGAGGATGTCACTGGGGAGATTGCTCCAATCGCGACTCATATGGATGCTGCGCGGTTCGCGTTCGGCCATGGTGGAGTTTGGAAAGGGGCTTTATTTACGGGGGAGAAGGATGTCGGTGCTGGAGCGGCTAGCGAGGGAATAGTGGTACTGGGGGAGGCGAGTGAGGCGACGGTACACGGGGGCACACTGAGATGGAGACGGAGACGAAGAAGGAGATGGAGATGGAGTGGCGCTATGGGAGCGGAGAGGGAGACGAGGCGAGGCGCCAATGTGTTGTACAGCGGCGGTGACAGACTGCACAGTGCACAAGGTGAGGCTGACTTTGGTAACCCGAACACGCCGCCTGGACTAGTGTCAGGCGCAAGGTGTTGTCACTTCACTGTGAGGACCGGATGAATAGTATTTTGACCATCAAGTGTACCACAGTTGTACTACTACTAGTAGTAGTAGTAGGAACACGAGTACTCCAGTATTGTATAGCGGAAATAGGTCTCCCGTGCTAGCATGCCTATTCACTTCATCGTTCAGGTATCATCCATATTGCGAGCAGAACCAAATTCTCGTGCATGCCCAATCAACGCCCTGCCGCGATGCATGCAGTGGTCGTTCTGGTGCATCAAGGACGGCATGCAGATCGTTCCACACTTGAGAAGAGGAAAAATGGAAAGGTAGAACGTGGCAGCAGAGGAAGAGAACGCTGGCTAACGAGGCTGGGAGGGGATCGAGCAGGAAGTTAATGCTCCACGCCTAAAGGTTTTGGGAAAACCTGATTTTCATAAGGTGACTTATACTCACCTAAATGGAGGGAGTATTCCTTAACCAGAGAATGTTGTGTCTCCCACTCACGCGCTGAAAAAAAACTACGACACATTTTTTTATCTCTTTGCATAGGTCCCACCTATCAGGAAGGATGGGCACGTACACGAACAGGTACGACTCATCAGTCTACCCGCATAGCCTTTTCATTTAGTCTACCTAGCCGTCTAATAATTTGCCTGCACGCCACTTCTCCCATTTACTTCTCCATCGGGAACCGATTCTCCTCGGCTTCTTCACCTCCCCTTCGTCTTCATTTGCATCCAAACCCCACTGCGTTCACATTGTTTTAACCTCTTTAAATAATCATCTACTACTTCAGTTATACTAGCCATCTAATCCTAATTATCCAAACCATAGCCCTCCGTTCCAGCGGTTCTAATTGGCGAAAGAGATCGAGATGCAGGTTTTTAGCATCCAACGTGTCCTCGTCGAAGGATCGATGCGCATAGTTGCCACCGTAACCGTCCACCCAAGGGTTGTTCGACAGTAGATCAACAATGTATCCAACTCCCTCGAAAAGGTAGAGACGAGGGTCATTGGTCTCGACGCAGCGTACACGGAGCGTGCCCCTGGGAAGATCCAGCGCGCCGCCGTCCTTCAGCTGTGCCTCGAAGATGATGTTTTGGTGTACCACATCATACACTCGCCCTCCATACCAGGTGAGCTTCACAATTTCTTGTCTCGGGAGGACGTATACTTCTGTGGGGCAGCCATCGAAGGGGACAAACAGAAGCTGGAGCCGTACAACCTTGATTTGAAAAGCATCGCTGACCTACAAACCAGAATCAAAATTCCTGTAGAAGATTGTGATAAACAGACACCATCCCTATTCGAGGTAGAAAATTTTGTGCTCGGTACAAATCTTCAGAAGGGTGACGAGACGGTGCCATTAAGGTCGTCTGGATGGGAGAATTATCCCTTGACATACGAGGGATAAAATATGCTGCCCTCGATGCCCGTGTGAGTTTCGAGATAGCTGCAAGGTCCAAAGAGCTTGTTGTGAAGCCGTCTCCCACAGAGAATGAGAACAACAACAACAACAACAACAACAAGAAGAAGAAGAAGAAGAAGAAGAAGATGCACCAGCAGGAGGGCATTATGGATGGATGAACTATTTCCTCTCTTGTAAAAAAAATTATTCCCTCTCGGTGTATATTGATATAGATGGACTATTTCGATGGTGTGCATGTCTTTGGAATAGAGTAGTAGCGTGGGTCCGCTTGACTATAAGGAACTATTTATCCGCATATATAGCTTTCTCTGCTACTCCTTCCAGTGATCGGTATGCAGTGCATGTGTCTGTAGACATGACAGCTTGTCCATGGAAGTTCAACTACGGCGACCATCACGTTTCATCTCGCGATTCCCGCGATGCCTCTCCAACCCACGGCACCACGCCCCCCGACGTGCGCCTCACCCCTCTCGGCCACACCGCCCCTCTGCCTTTGTGTGCATGACATGTGGGCCACCTAAAATGCGGCGAGCATCAAGTTTCTACCACAGCCACCCGCGATTCCCACGACGCCGCTCGAACCCATGAAACCACACGTCCCCCGACCTGCGGCTCACCCCTCTTGGCCCCACTGCCCCTCTGCCTACGGGAGCATTACATGTGGACCAGTCACCTATCCGGTCCACATGTTATTGACTCAAAGGTAGGTGTAGTAAGGCGCTGAAGCTCAGTCCCGACGGCCCTGAGAGGGAAATGTAACTCCTGTGCCAGGGCTTGTGGTGCTCCCGTAGCACGAACTCATGCCAAACTCGAGATTTGTTTCTTTACTATACATGCACGCAACGATTTAATGGACATTGTAATCTCAACATGTGATGGGGAGCTCTAAATTTGAATTTGAAACTTATAAAACAAAAAGATTCAAAACAAATAAACTGGGAGAGAGGGAGTATATTGTAGGATGTGTCCCATACAAAATAAGTCCCCTGGTTTGTGACCGCGAAGATGAGGTTAGAAAGGAGCACAACGTCTTCCTACTCGTACGGCAACAAATCGGCCGCAGACAGCATGGTCCGCCTTTGACCGCCATGTGCAAGGTTCGTGCTATCTTATTCAATCTCACCGTGGTTCCATCGTACCAATTCATGCGGTGGCCCGTTGCATGGCTGATCCCAATGTTGGACAAAGGTTCTACGGGAACGGTGTCACCATTGTAAATGTTGTGCAAATTGATGTTGGTACCCTCCCGTACATATGCAAGCCAATCTCCACTCGTACCGAGCCTAACCTGTGAAACAGTTGGCAGGGGGAGAATTAGGAAATGGACACGGAAGTAGTCTTTAGAATGCATTTACTACATGATCAAACTCATCTTACCTGCTAATCAGAGGAAATTCGAGTGCCCCTCAACGTCGGCATCTCAAGGGGCGTCAACTTGCAACTACGGCCACGCCGCGCTGGAGAGACCCCCAAGGAAACATCCTCGTGCGTTCCACGGAACATCAAGATGCATTTGTATGAGTAGTTTATCTTGTGAGAGAAAAGGATGAACGAGGGAAGGCCTCTAGAGATAGAGATGGACACTACTACTACCAATGTGCTGGCCCGTGCGTTGCAATGGATCCAAAGTAGTAGAATAATACTTGTTCACGTGCTTGACATATAAACACTCTAGTTTTGATATACATGTGTCAGCAGACATGACAGCTTGTCCATGGAAGTTGAACCACGGCGACCATCACGTTTCTTGTTTCTACCACTGCCACACCCACACGCGATTCCCACGACGCCGCTCCAACCCACGGCACGACGTCCCCCGACGTGAACATGGATCCTCTGACGTGGCTATCACTGCCTTGCCCTGCCTTTCCTTCGCTGACAGGTGGGACCCACGCTTATGGGTCCCACATGTCAGTGACAGAATGGTAGGATTGTTCGCGTCAGGGGATCCTCATCCCCCCGACGTGCCCCTCATCCCTCTCGGCCCCACCGCTCCTCTGCCTTTGTGTGCATGACATGCGGGCCAGCTGAACTGCGGCGACCATCAACTTTCTACCACAGACACACCCGATTGGACGCGGTTTGCCTGCTCCGCTGCTGTGCTCCGATCCGTACTCCCGCACCATCGAATTTTCATCCAGCGGCTATGACACATTTCATCCCGGGCATCAATCCTTAGCTGGAGTACTTATGTACTACAGGTAGTACCCGCCGGTGTGGCCATCTACGCCTCGTAACGCCCCGACGCCCAGCTGTGGCACCCTCGCCACGGCCACGCCACCACCGGCTGGTTCATCTCGAACGAGTGAGTCGCGAACCACGCCACCACCATGAGAATGACATGTGGGCCAGCCACATTTAAGGTCCGCATGTCATTGACTCATAGGCCGGGCACTAAGCCACTGAAGTTCGGTCCCGTGGGCGTCGAGAGGGAAATGTAACTCCTGCGGCAGGCCTTGTGGTGCTCCCGCAGTACGAGCTCGTGCCAAAACTGGAATTTGTTTCTTACTACTACCAACTAGTACTAGTAAGGTACACGTGCATTGCACGCATCAGATTCTGGTGGTTTGTGCATTATGCTTCTACATGTGGAGCTTTCTGGATTCTAACATGTGGCAAAATCTGGTGGAATGTAAGGTTAGGCAAGTTTGATTAACTTAGGTGAGTGTTTGGTTCAAGCCACACCTTAGGCAAGCCATACTAAGGCCCCACATGACATACACACAAAAAAATGTGGCAAGATTCCCTTAGGCTTGCCAACTTGTGGCTCTCATTTTGAAGAACTAATAACTTTGCCTAAGCTTAGTTGTGGCAAAGTTAGTCATGAATTAAGTTCAACCATGGAGTCTTCTAGATTATACATGTGGCGGAATCTGGTGGATGATATCCAACGGCCAGTAGTGCTCGGATTTGCCATCTTTGTACCGTCGGATTGGCTTCATCCAACGACCAACTTTCAAAGTTTTTCACACACTATATAGGGGGTATAGATATAGATGTGCCGGTCCGTTGCAATGGATCCAAAGTATATCTATTTAGTGGAGTGCACTCTAAACACATTATCTATTTATTTTGCTCTAACCTTCCGTAGCCATGCAACCAAGCCACATAAGCTTCATGTGTGCCCCCCACATCATATTATTCATACTACGTTGATTGAAAAAAAGATAAATCACCCAAAACAAGATCTTCCCATTTTTTGTTCCTACGATGTTGTGCCGTGCACGTACCTACTAGTTGTATAGTGGTAGTACTAGTAATATAGTATTAGGAGTACAAACTTGGTACTAGTAGGAGTAGTACTAGTACGGAATGCTCCTACTCTATCAACGAGCCCCGTCTGACACCAAATTTCTTGGCTTCCGTGCTACAACTAGATCTTCCCCTCGTTTCTGTTTTCCAACCCGGCGGCGGGCGGGGTGTCGGTTTGCTCAACGGAGGTCCCACATGAAAGTGAAAATGCTAGGCAACACGCCTTCCCTAAGCTATGTGACGTGCCGGACGGGCCGTGTTGTACTCACGATTCCCGGGCGTGTGGGGGTGCGACGCGAACGCGGCAGGCCTTTTCCTTTTACCAGCAATGTGCCCGTGCGTTGCGAGGATCCAAAGTAGTAAAATAGTAGTATTTGTTCGACAGAGACGCGAGAAGACGAGGGAGTAGGCTGCTGCAAATGTAGGGCTGTGTGATTTGACAGCGAGTTACTGCTGGACAGGTGGGGCCCCGTGATTTGACTTGCCATTATCATTTTAACTGCGGCGCTATGACCGGCGTGAGTCTCCCGATTCCTGACCACCTCCATACAGGTGCCTCTCCCAATGCTCCACCATGTAGTAGAGGCTGGCTCTTGCATGAGAGCCCACTTCTCCACTTTTTCCTTGCTTCTCTTTCCTCCACATATGCAAAAATGCCATGTAAAGCGCACTATTGTACATACTTGCTCCTACAGGTGCTTAAGCTTGCCACATAGGCATAAAGTCCGATGTGGCAAGTTAATCAAGAAGAGAGAGACTAGTTTGGTGACCCAAGGAAGAAACGGTGCTAAGCGCGTGTACCTAGGTGAAATGACAATTTCGAGTCTATAACTAATTAAATGAAGCAAACTTAGCAACACCATTTCATTGGAAGAGGTCACTCCTTGGCAATGCAATAAATACTTGTACTCCCTGTGTCCCATAATATAAGAACGTTTTTGGCACTACACTAGTGTCAAAAACGTTCTTATATTATGGGACGGAGGGAGTACGAAGAAAGAGATAGAGAGAAGTAAAAAAATACACTTATAGCCAACCTTATAGCCAAAACCTTGTTGTAGTATGAGTGACTAAGTGATGACTATGTATGACATGCCAACATCAGATAGCCTAAGGCACCGTGTTAAATCTCCTAGGGCGCGACCGCACGAGCGACGCGACGGTCGAGGTAGGCGCGACCACGATACGGGCTGCTGGCAGCCCTTGGATCTGAGATCAAACGGTCGCATGCTAAGTTGCTGAAAATTTGCAGAATAACCCTTCAGGATAGGATATTCACCCATAGGTCTAGAATCACGCCATGCAACCGTTCGATCTCAGATCCAAGGGCTCTCGGAAGCCCGTATCATGGGAGAATGGAAAGCCACTACCCTGCCATTCGCACGCTGACAGTTCGCTCCTACTCGTCCCCGCACGTCCTTCAATACTACGGCGGTTCGCTCCTAGTCGTCCCGTCCATTCACATTACGGCAATTCCACTAATCCTAACCCTCCTCCCAAATCCATGGCGTCCCAAATCTCCCCGATCGGCGGTGAGTACAAGGTTAGAACCATCACCGGCGATGAGTTCGACGTCATCTACACCCGTTCTTCCGTGACGGTGAAAGGATGCCTTTCTCGCTTCAGACGCACGTTCGAAGACTCAGATGATGAGTGGGTCGCTGGGCTAGATGTTGAGTACACCACAGTCCTGGGACGAGAGAAGGATCTAAAGGACGAAGAGAGGAAGAAGCCCGTCGTGATCCAGGTTTGCGTGCATGACTTATGCTTGGTCTACCACATATGCCATGCCGACGTTGAGTGCCACGATTTTAAGGACTTCCTCGAGAGCAACCTAGTCAAATTCGTTACTGTAGACTTTGGTAACGACAAAGAACTCCTGCGTCGGATAGGCCTCGTTGTAGGCAACACCTTCGACCTCCAGAAGAATCGGCTGGTGTCCTCTCGTCAGCCTTCAATGCTGACCCTGGCAGGAGCCATGGTTCATCCTTCGTACGGTAAACTGGAGAAACCTCCATACACGTTTCATCGTCATGCATGGCAGCGGAATGTACTAGATATATACCACATCCACTATGCTGCAATGGATGGCTACCTTTGCTTCAATATCTACAAGGCTTGGATGAAGAGCAACAGCCAAGTGTGCGGTTCAAGCAAAGAAGTATCGGCCAAGAGGAAGAGGGACAAGGACGAAGTCGAGGACGTGGACGAGGACTCCGAGTAAGGTGGCCGTGTCGTTGCTCATGGTGGTTCTAATGCAGTGTCTACCGGAATAGTTGCAAAGTTTAATTTCAGGTGTGCTCAATTTAATTTGAGGGGTGTGTTGTGCTGAGCCCCCAGCAGAACTATGTTATGTTTCTTCTTGTTACTTTAACTCTTCAATACGTACATACTAGTATTTCTTAAATTTCATCTTTTAGTTGGTATAGTACTACCACTCGTTTCTTCACATTATATACGTACAATATATATGGACAACATAATATAGCCAGCAGTTTGGTTGTCAAAGAATTTCAGGGTGCTTAGTTTTGTCAAAGAATTCCAGGGTGCTTAGTTTTATTTGAGGGGTGGGTTGTGCACTTGTGCTAGACACCATTATTGTGACAAGCCTTTTTAATAGTACTATATGCATAATTTGGCGACGAGCGCTCTCTATATGTACCACCTTTTTTTAATTTCAAGTTTTGCTCCATGGCGCAATCCATCGATATTACTACTGTACAAAAGTGGAGTATATACATTTTTTTAAAGGCTAGAGGGCGAGGCAGTCTAGCTCGGTCGGTTTCACGAGAGGCGAGGGCCTTTGTGATTTGACGGCTCATTACTGCTGTCAAATTGAATAGTACTGCGCCGCCCGCTGCACGCCCGGCGCCTCCATTCAACCCCTCCGTTAAACCCGCATGCAAACCGAGAATCCTACTCCTGCCACACGCCCGTCCATGAGCGGGCCGGAATTAAACGCAACACCGGCCGAGCTCCTCCCGTCCGCCCTCAGTTTAAACGAGGCCAGACGCCGGCCAAGCTCCTACCGTCCGCCCTCTATTTACACGAGGCTAGACAGACATCGGGCAAGAATCGCACCCCTCCACCGCTCCCCCATCTCCTCCTTCACCATTTTCTCCACTCTTCCGATGGCTTCCGATGAGCCGTTCTCCGGCATATTACCCGGCTGGGTGGCCCGCCGAGCCCTCTGGATACGGGCGAGGCCGCTCGGTGCTTCACCAACCTCGCTTGGCCCGACGGAGCCAGTTACCGCCCCAAGGAGGCGCATGGTTCAGCAACTCGCCGCTCCAGTTCAGCTCAATGAGGAGTGGCGAGTTGCTCCACGCCGGCACGGTGGCTAGCACGCCGGTACGGGCGCCGTCGCCGCCGCGTCGTACCGCGCCACCAGTGTCTGCGGTGGCTGCGCCTCCCGTGTCTGTGGGCGCGCCTCCCGTGCCTGTGGCAGCGCCATGCAGGTAGAGACAGAAGCCGGGTGCGTGGAGAGTGACGAGTCGGTGGCCAGCTTCTCCGTGTCCGCCGCCCTCATCGAGGAGAAGTAGAACACGGGAGGCCGCCACCACTTGGGACCCATGAAGGCCACCGCCGAGGCGACGACCGCGGATTCAGGTGGTTTCTTTGCTGCTTCGTCTCTTCCGAGGACCTTCGTCGACCCCGCAAGTGTCTGACGGACATGAGGAAGACAAAGGGATCCGCGGGCGGCCATTTAAAACTAAAACAAGTCTAGATACATCCATTTCTAGGACAAGTATTTCCTTACGGAGGGAGTATTAATTATACAAGAGAGCCGGATTGGCACCTCTTAGTTCATGTAAATGTAATGAAATCCATCATGTTTATATGAAGATCTGGCTTTTTTAAACGAAATCCTTCATGCTTATATGAAATCAGTCCGTGTTTGCACGAATTTCATCTGGTTGGTTAGAGTTGTAAAAATGTATGCCGCAGGCATTTGATGTCGTCCTCCGCTTAAGGAAGCGGGAGGAAATTTGCTGGCTGCCGTTGGAGATGCTCTTTATGCTGGAAATAATAGAGTGACATCCAATCCATTTGAGTTAATTGCCTGTATGATTGTCCCTCTATACAAAGTTAATTGCATGTACAGTGTACACGTGACCTGCAGGGTGGCTACAGCTTCGTACAGAAAGTTAAAAAGAAACAAGTCCATCCTTAATCTTGTATTCTAAGTACTCTGTGGGTTCCACTGTCAGTACAGTAGCGAAAGAAGTATATATTAAATAAGTAGAGTAATATATAATATAAAAATATAAAGTTAAAAGACAGAATTCGAACTCATGTCATCGCGTTGCGAGCATCCGGCGCTAACCATCCCAGCACATTTTTGTTGTAGACCATGCTGGAGATATATCTCCATGTCTACTCTTATATATACTCCATTCATTCCTAAATATTTGTCTTTTTTAGATTTCAAATGGACTACCACATAAGGATGTGTATGTAGACATATTTTAGAGTGTAGATTCACTCATTTTGCTCCGTATGTCTTTTCAGGAAGGGGTCAGATTTGTCCTTGATTTATTTATGAGGTATCCAGATGACCGCCAATAAAAGAGGGTAACATCAAAATTATGGACTTCTTTTTTGAGTATGTTGGTAAGGTCCGGTCATAGTCACTTGTTGAAATCTCTAAAAAGACAAATACTCCCTCCGTCCGGAAATACTTGTCATCAAAATGGATAAAAGGAAATGTATCTAGACGTATTTTAGTTTTAGATACATCTCTTTTTATCCATTTTGATGATAAGTATTTTCGGACGGAGGGAGTAGAAAACAGAGTTGGTGATGATGGTGTGCGTGCCATCCTGCAATATAGGCCGTCGGATTTATATCTAATGGATAGGAAAGAAACTATGGCAATTTTGAAAAAATATACCCACACGTCTCTCCACGTTCGCAAATAAGGCCTTCCCTCGTTCAACCTTTTCTCTCACAAGATAAACTACTCATACAAATGCATCTTGATGTTTCGTGCAACGCACGGGCAGCTAGCTAATTTCTTTTAAAATAGTTGCTGCGATAATTGGGTTGAAGTGATATATTTTATGTCTGCCCCGAATGATTTCAGATTCACTAGTAGTAACGAAGAAAAGGTTGCCTTGTTAATTAACAGAAAACAGGGTGAAAACTATCGCATGAGGCTGGTAAAAACAAGGCACACTGGGTTCAGCGTCATCGTCACTACAGCTGTGCGTGCGCGAGAAGTCTACATATCGAGGGGGCTACCGAGCGAGGCACCGAGACACAATGTTTGAGAGAGAAACCAATTGACAGATTATGATCAGATCGAGTTGTCACCCTTCTGCTGTCATTGTTGGGGGGAGGGAGAGAAAGACGTATCGAGAGTGTGCGCGGTAGGCACAGAGGCACAACTAGCGAGTGTGTGTGTGTGTGTGTGTTTGAAAGAGGAGTAGATAGATTATTATCAAGATCGATGTGCCACCCTACCCCTTCGGTGCCGGGTAGTGTGTGTGTGTATGTTTGAGAGAGAAGCCAGTCGACATATTAGTATCAAGATCGAGGTGTCACCCTACTCCTTCGGTGTTGGGAAGTGTGGGCGTGTGTGGGGGGGCAGTGACACTCACATATCTCTACTCTTACTAGCAAGATGCCCGCGCATTGCACGGAACATCAAGATGCATTTTTTTATAAAACACCTGTTGTGATTGACCCATGCGGGAGTAATCCCATGTGTAAAAACTAATGATATCTTGAGAAAGAGGAGAGATAAGGTGAGGAGGAGTAGGGCGTGGTGGTGATTGGTGGTTGGACTGGGCAGAGGCATGGGGATGGACGACGCCGGCAGCGGCCACCATGCCAAATTGTTCCAGAGGCTTCCTTATTTAATTGCTCAACAATGAGGTTGTGGGAGATAAGGATGAACGAGGGAAGGCCTTATCTACAAATGTGGAGAGAGGTGCGGGTATCTTTTTGCAAAATTGCCATAGTTTGCTTTCTATCCGTCAGATATAGATCGGACAGTCTATATTGCAAGATGGCAGGCACACCATCATCACCAACTCGGTTTTTTATAAGAGTAGAGATAAAAAAACAGAGTTGGTGATGATGGTGTTCCTGCCATCCTGCAATATAGGCCATCCGATTTATATCCGACGGACAGGAAGGAAACTATGGCAATTTTGCAAAAAGATACCCACACCCCTCTTCGCATTTGCAAATAAGGCATTCCCTGGTTCATCCTTTTCTCCCACAAGATAAACTTCTCATACAAATGCATCTTGATGTTCCGTGCAACGCAGGGGCATCTTGCTAGTAGGGAGAAGGAGTTTGTGTGACACATATCTAGCTATATTAAGGGATAGGTTGATAGCATGTGTGTGAGAGACATTATTATACTTTGAGACATTAGTGGCTGTGGGTGGGCGGAATTAAAGGGGTGGGCGTGTTAGACATAGAGAGCGTGTGTGTTTCTGTGTGAGAGACTTGTAGGACGGGGTAGAAAGACGAATTTAACCCTGACGGAGGGAGAGAAATACACGAAGTGCGCGTGTGTGATTCCGATGCCCACAGGGAAATGAGATATGTATGCGTGTGAGAGAGATTGCACAATTCATTCACGTATCACTATCTAGCGATCGTGGACGTGCATCACTTGAACATAAGTCAATATCTACTTCGTATCGTGGCCAAAGGTACAATATCGATTCAACGCTATAAAGATTGGACACTCACATATCACATTTTTTCTTTTTAAATAAACCTTTTCAGTTGTGCATGCCAAAGTTACAGTGATGTTACTTCAAACAACCAATGTAGCTATCATGTATATGCACCATTGTTACTCTTGCATTCAAATTCATTAGTCTTGGATGATTTAAGTTTCTATTTTGAAGTAATATATGTAATATTCATATATGAATTCAACGGGTACGCAATTTATGAAATGGAGGCTATGTAATCATATGAGGTAACACTTTTAAGTAGCTGACTACAATATCCATTTCTTTTTGTGCGCCTCTACACTAACACGTCAATGCATTATGTTTAAAGTAAATAACCAATGGCACTAAATTATCTATTTACACGAGAAATACATAGGTTGAGCGTTTGATCCCTTTTTTGTGAACGCGCCACTACACCCGTACGATTGGCCGCGCCCATGTGAACGTCCAAGTTATCGGCGCATCATCCCGAGTTATTGTCTTTTTTTTCTGGGGTGGACTTCACACCAGTTATTAACTGCCGACGCGTGCCCCGTGTACATAGTCTAGCATGACCTTCCCGCTAGCACGGTCCAAAATTAGTTGAAACTGGATACGAACGATCCCGCGGGCGGCAAAATCTCCCGCCTCCTTCTAAAATTTCCGCCACCTTAGTCTTTAGCATGCGAAATCCCCCTTTTGTCCTTGGTGCACGGAGACCAACAGTTACAATACCGCCCTCATCTACATGATAGGTCGGGGCTGCTTTGGTAACTTCCAGTTCCCCCACTACACGGCACCCCCATTTCCTCTCCCCCTCCCGCAAAAACGATTAACTCCACAGCACCAGAGCATCTTACATCACGCCGTCCGTACTTCATCGCCCTTTCTCCCCTCCCCTCTCGAAACCCTAGACTGCTCATCCACCGGCATACCATAGCCCATTCACTGCCAGCGGCGTCCACCTCGCCGGATCTGCTTCTGCGGCCGGCATCTACCCCTCCCACCTCCCCTAGAAACAAGTAGACTGCTCATCCACCACTGTACCACAGCCCATTCAGTGCCGGCATTGTCCACGACGCCGGATCTGCTTCGCCGGTACTCTCGTCAACCGCCGCGCATCTGCAGCGGCTCATTCGTACTCCCCATCGGAAACGCTTCGTCCACACCCCCCGGAGCCGCCCCACCGACGCCCCCGTCGACGGCCTCTGATCCTCTTCGCCGACACCTTCCTCAACCCTACCGGAGCCGCTTCGCCGACACCTTCCTCAACCCTACAGAGCCGCTTCGCCGACACCATCGTCAACCCTACCGGAGGAGCTTCGCCTATACCATTCTCAACCCTACCGGGGCCGCTTTGCCAACTCGCAAGTCCACGGCCTCAGATCCGCTTCCTCGCACCCTCATCCAACCTACCGGAGCAGCTTCTGACGCCCCGTCCACGGCCGCAGATCTGCATCGTCGACACCATCCTTAACCCAACCACCGGAGCAGCTTCTGACGCCCCGTCCACGGCCGCAGATCCGCATCATCGACACCATCCTTAACCCAACCAGCGGAGCAGCTTCTGATGCCCCGTCCACGGTCGCAGATCCGCATCGTCGACACCATCCTTAACCCAACCACCGAAGCAGCTTCTGACGCCCCGTCCACGGCCGCAGATCCGCGTCGTCGACACCATCCTTAACCCAACCACCGGAGCAGCTTCACCTACGCCCTCGTCCACGGCCACAGATCCGCTTCGCCCACACCGTAGTCCACCCTACCGGAGCCGCTCCACAAACACCCTACTCGACGGTTCTAGATCTCCTTACTGGACCCCGACAGCCAGCACAGTGTCATCACCCTCGACGTTTCTAACCTGATTCCCACCGTTTGGAGAGATGCCAAGCACCCGCCACGGCCTAGGTACTTGTCACCTTTAAACCCGTCCAGCATCACCTGCCCGATGTACTTCAAATATACTAACCGGTCGCTGTTACCTGTTATGCAGCTGGCAAAAACTACAAGGACGATGTTTCTTCTGGATCTAACAGCTTGGCCAACCAAGATCCTGGACTGAGGCATTGCTATGATTTGTAAGCGCGTCTCTCTCTCTTGTATTGTTCTGTGCCTGCCAGCGTGCTTTGCTAGGATTTTTGACCAGTAATCCCTTTGTGCAGACAATGATTTCTACTACTGGCTGCTAAATTAGATATGTAGATGTCATACATGATACTACCTCGTACCTCCGTTCCTAAATATAAGTCTTTCTAGAGATTCCACTATAGTCTACATACGGAGCAAAATGAGTAAATCTACACTCGAAAATGCATCTATATACATCTGTATGTGGTCCATACTGGAATCTCTACAAAGACATATATTTAGGAACAGGGGCAGTACATTACACAAAATCGTAGGTGGCATGTAGGAATTCCAGTGCACTACATTAGGCTCCCTTAGAGTGCCTGCTAGTCCAGCATACAGAGTAATGGCTAGTTTATGGTACGCACACAATCGTTAATTGGTGGTTTAAATATGCGCAAGGGATATGCAATGTAGTATCATGTAGAGATGTCTGAAATTAGCCGTGTCAACTTGCAGATAGGTTACACAATGAAAAAGTACAAGATGTATGTGGCAATTTCATGGAACATCGCAAAAAAAGGAGAGGCAGCGGTGAGCCTATACAGTGTGCTATGGTACGTCACTCCTCCATTGCAATCATCGTGACATGTTATTTGTATGCCAGTTCTATTAGCCAAGTTTCTTAGGGACAGTTATTACGAGTTATCCTAAGAAAATAAGCACCTGTGAATATAAGCTCCATGTAATAAGCCAACCAGTTCTTTTCATTGCGTTTTCAGCTTATCTTTGGTATGATCAGTGGAAAGTCTAGATTGCATTATATTTTTTTCATTTTGCTGCCCATATGGAAATTAATTTGACTTGCAAACATCACAAACTGAACCCAGTGCAGTAATTAATATGATAGGAAAACAGACCATCACTATTTGCTCAAAATGCAAATACAAAGATACCATCTACTTGGCACAATCTACTTTGGTCAATGTTTTCCATAGAGATCCCATTGCCTAATTTAAACGAAGAACGCATGACCCACATTTAAATGAAGAACAATTATTTATTGAAATTCGATGGTCCAAGTGGCTGGTTATTATTGTATAGCAGCACCACCTGAAAGCATCATATAGCAGCAGCAGCAGCTCATAGCAACTCATCATACAGCAGCAGCAGTCTGCAATTCATCATATACCAGCAGCAGCTCATAGCAATTCATCATATAGCAGCAGCAGGAGCAGCTCATAGCAATTCATCATATAGCAGCAGCAGGAGCAGCTCATAGCAATTCATCATATAGCAGCAGCAGGAGCAGCTTGTAGCAACTCATCATATAGCAGCAGCAGCAGCTCATAGCAATTCATCATATAGCAGCAGCAGCTCATAGCAATTCATCATATAGCAGCAGCAGGAGCAGCTCACAGCAATGCATCATATAGCAGCAGAAGAAGCAGCTCATAGCAATTCATCGTATAGTGGATCAGAATGAAAATTTGGCAAAAAATCAGAGGAGATCCTCACCTTGTTGGATGAGCTCATCCTTCAACAGCACCTCAAGGCCATGGCCTGGGAGGGGGGAGGGGGAATAAGGTGCCTTCTGCCGCAGTGTGGCATCAACTATAGTTGTGCAGCGCCCGCCGGAGTAGTGCGTTGGACGAACCACAGTGGAGCAGCTGCTGGAGACCATGAGAATGAGGGGCGGCGCCAGAGGGAGGAGCAGCCAGGGAGATTTTCCCCTACCCGCCGGCCATGTAGCCTAGCTGGACATAGCATCGTCGAGGACCAGGCCAGATGGGACCAGTGGCGACGGCTCGCTGGAGGAACCCTAGTGTTGCAAGCAGGGGATCGAGGTAGAGGGAAAGGGGAGAGGAGATGCAAGCGGGCAGGGCAATGAATGCTTGCGTGTTTGTTTTTACTTGAGGGTCAGGTGTGACACGGGCGTCAACAGTTGCATTTTGAGTGTAATATAGGTAGACAACTGAGTCATTTCACTATTCCCCTTCCCTTCAATTTTTAGTGAGGTTCTACCCGAAACACCCCCCTCCAAAGCAAAATTAGTTAAGCCCAAGCCCATAACTCAAAAATGACTTATTTACATCTTTTATGGCTTATTTTGACAATATGCCCTGAAAAGGCGGAATCGAACTGGCCCTTAACCTGCAATTCAATTGTGCATGCAATGATGAATCACTCCTGCCTGCTATCTGTACATTTAGGCATCATCATACATGGCATAACCTAATACATGTGCATTCCATTGTAGAATCTGGAATATTCAATGTTTATGTTAGTTCATACGTTGCACATGATGTTTAAATGCCCCTTAAATCTGGTCAGTCAAGTGATGGTCTTTAAGCCTCCATCTTTGCTTCTTTTCTTGATATGTAAGATTTGCTCACACATCTGTTCAATTGCTTGTTTGCATCAGCCAGCCATACTAGGACTGTTTGCTTTGATTACTTGTTGTTCTTGACCTAACACTCTAACATAGCTTGTCAACGATTTAAACACTAAGGGCTGCTGTAGTGGGGCGTTGTCTAACTCATAGGTGACATAAAGGTTTGGCTGTACACTACAGTAGGCTCTCCAAGAGTACCCGGAGATCCAGTTCGAAGGTATGCCTAGTTTTTACATAGTGCAGACATAGTAAATGCTCATTTCATTGTGTGCAAGTGCAAGAGATGCGGCATGTTTCATTATGTGGTGTTGTTTTGTTATATCTCATCCTTTTGTGTTCACAGACCGGAAAGTATGCATATTTATCTTCCAAGGAGACGAGTAACTAGTTTGTGTCACCTTGCAGAGGGGGTGCAATGAAGATAAGATTGAGGATTTCCAAGTGCAAGATGTTAGGAAGGAGCCTTGCAAGAGAAGTAGGAGCTGCGCTGAGCCTCTTCAACCTGCTAAGGTAAGTCACTGTATGCAACTCAACAGTTCAATTCCTTGTTTGTTTCAGGCATAGTTAATTTTCTCTTTTCAATTGCTTTATTTGTCCTCAGTTAATGAGATGCCCAAATAATCATGCCTGATGTTCGGTACTTGTATCACTATTAGTTGACATAATTAAAGGCCTTACCATTTAATTACTCTGCCGAAGTGTGCCTGAAGCTTTGAAGTCTATTAACAACTATTATTGCATGAGGCTCACAATCTAGTTTATACTACGCTAATGATTGCATAGTTTTTCCTGCTGTAGTATGTTTGTATGAAACCCTCTGCTGTTCATTATGCTCCCTAAGACTTTAATTGAGGCACAGAATGGCCAACTGCTTGCTTACTTATACGCAACGTGCTGTCTAAATTTGTAACTTGTCTGTGGTTTCGATTGGGCCCCAACATCATGCTCCTCTGGTGAGCTAAGAGGGATTTCTGTATTCAGGCTGCACAGACTATCTTTTTTATAATTTTTAAAATATCACCTGCTTATGCTTCATGACGTGTAACATTTTTTTTGAAAGTGACGTGTAACATTATTGTTAGTCCTGTTTTGCCATGTAGTACAAAATACTGTCTTATTCGCTTCATTGTTGTAACTATATTTTTGCCCTAGTCATGTGTACTTACAGAAACATTTCAGGATGAAGTGACATCAACACAAAGATCTGCGAGCAGTGCGGCATGGCCGTTACCGAATGATTATGGATTGGAATTGGAATGTGCTGATGTTCTCGAGCATCAACTAGAGGTGGCAATACAACGTGTACATGATTGTCAACGTATAATCAACAAGTTGAGACTGGACATGCAGGTATTAGATGCAGGAGTCAAAAAAATGAAACAAGACACTGAGGTAACCATGAAGGAATTGGAGATTTTGCAGACTGAAATTTGTGCTATCTGAATCCGGCCAATCCTATTTTCTGAAGAGATTATAGTTCAAATGGAGTTAAGTTGATGCGCGTCCATGATGTATGAGCTGTATTTGCCCAATGTATCTAATTTGTTGTTTGTGTATGCTTTATTATCACCTGTGCCGAACCATAATGCCCAGTGGGTATAATCGGCTGTAATTTCTTTATTGTATAGTGTAGGATTATTCTACCTTTCTATGCCTTGATCTCTTTGTTGTATAGTGTATGCTTTTTAGAGGTGATAGTATTGAGTAGGATAATTCTTTGAATATGCTATATCGTTCAAACGGGGGCCAACTCGCCCGACCATGGCCCTTCACGGGCCGTCGGATCCATGGGCCTTCTACGTCTCGTAGGATCCATGGGCCTTCTACGTCTCGTAGGATCCATGGGCCTTCTACGTCTCGTAGGATCCATGGGCCGCCGACTCATTTATGGGTCTTGTACGGGCCTTTAATAGGCCGTAGACGGGCCTTTAATGGAAATCGTATGTTTTATGGGCTGACCATAACGGGCCGTTAATAGGTCGTATTTGGTGATGCTATGAAAATGGCCCAACAGACTAACGGTCCACAAACGGGCCGACTGTAACGACGGGCTGAATTTGGCCCACAAGCAGAAAATGACAGTAACGGGCCGTAAGTAACCGAATGCTGCAAATGAGCCCAAGAATAAATGGGCCCTCAGAAGGCCGAAAGTTAACTTGGGCTGGAAACGGCCCAACGGAATAACGGTCCGTTAATGGGTATAAAGTGATACACTGTTCATTACGGGCCAGTTTCACCATGGGCCGTTAATGGGTGTAAAGTAATACACTGTTCATTACGGGCCAGTTTCAGCACGGGCCGCTAATGGGCCAAGAGTTACAAAGGGCCTCATATGGGCCGAAAGACGTCATGGGCTATACATGGGCCAGAAGTGAAAACGGGTTAGAATCATATTGGATGGCCCAGATGACGCTACTGGGCCTAATTCGGATAGGGCGTAACGGGCCTTGGGTTAGCGGGCTGTAAATGGGCTATATGCGAACAGGCCATTAACAGGCTTTCCATGGGCCGGCCCGCCAGCTTTTGACCAAGTCAAATGGGCCGGCCTTTTCACAGGAATGGGCCACTGTTGGGCCGTCCCACGTGTCGACGTATCATAGGCGCCTTCTGTCCAGTGAGTGGATGACATCTGTCCCAACGATGAGCCGACACGTGTTTCCTCTAGCCAATGATGATTTTACACGTGGAAAATCCCCATTGGTTGGGGCTGTTAATGGGTTATCAGATCCAAAACCCGACCCGATAGCTTAACGGCGTTCCGTTACGGTGGATGCCACGTGTCGGTCACCCTTGGCAAAAGCACTTATGTGACGCGCGATTTATCGTCATGGAAGTGGGCACTTCCGTGATGATAATTTTGGTAATGTCATGGAACACTTCTACGACAGCACAGGTATGACTATCTTGATTCTGTCATAAATTTGTCATGGATGTACATGCATGACAAAAAACGCGACCTACTGTGACAAACACGTATCATCACGGAAGTGTATTTTTTTTGTAGTGTCAAGAAGTCACTTCTCGCTTCCGAGCTGGATTCACAATGGGGGAACTACAGAACTCGGTTATCCTTCCAATGTTAGATTTCTTTCTTATGAAAATATGAAGAAGAGTGTCACTTGTTCTCCCGCAGCTATGCAACACCCTTGGGTGCAAGGAGCTTTGGACGTTACAGGAAAGCTTCGAAAGGAAATAATGGACCTCAAGCAGCAAGTCAATAAGCTCGAGGAGGAGAACCGTATCCTGAGGGGCATCATCGCCAAGAATATCACATCACCATCCCCGAAAAAGGAGACATAATCACATGGGTATGGGCACCCCCCCTTGGCAACTGCCAAGCTTGGGGGAGGTGCCCCGGTATTGTATCACCATCACACTCCTATCTTTACCGTTTTTCTTATTTCGATCCTTTATGTAGTATCTTGATCCAGTAGAATAAAGTTTTGGTATGATCTAGTTTTGAGTTTTGCTTTATGATCCCTCTATGTAATCGAGTCCGTGAGCTATATAATAAAGATTAGTGTTGAGTCAAGGGCTTGATTATTTTGCCATGATCTGGAGGGAATAAAAGAAAAGAGAAAAGAATAAAAAGAAACAAATAGATCATATTGATCTTATGGAGAGTAATGACTTCACATAGAAAGAGTATGATGATTAAAAATTGTTGAGAGTTGACAAAAATACCTTTGGTCATCGTTGCAATTAATAGGAAGTAATAAAGAAAGAGAGGTTTCACATATAAATATACTATCTTGGACATCTTTTATGATTGGGAGCACTCATTAAAATATGACATGCTAAAGAGTTGATGTTGGACAAGGAAGACAACGTAATGGGTTATGTTTTCTTATATCTGAGATAAAGTATATTGTCATGGATCATCCAACATGTTGAGTTTGCCTTTCTCCCTCATGCTAGCCAAATTCTTTGCACCAAGTAGAGATACTACTTGTGCTTCCAAATACCCTTAAACCCAGTTTTGCCATGAGAGTCCACCATATCTACCTATGGATTGAGTAAGATCCTTCAAGTAAGTTGTCATTGGTGCAAGCAATAAAAATTGCTCTCTAAATATGTATAATTGATTAGTGTGGAGGAAATAAGCTTTATACGATCTTGTGATGTGGAAGAAATAAAAGAGACGAACTACATAATAAAGTTCCATATCACAAGTGGCAATATAAAGTGACGCTCTTTCGCATTAAGATTTTGTGCATCCAACCCTGAAAGCGCATGGCAACCTCTGCTTCCCTCTGTGAAGGGCCTATCTTTTATTATTATCTTCTACCTTATGCAAGATTCATGGTGATCTTCACCTTTCCTTTTTACATTTTATCCTTTGGCAAGCACAGTGTGTTGGAAAGATCCTGATACATATATCTAATTGGATGTAAGTTAGCATGAACTATTATTGTTGACATTACCCTTGAGGTAAAAGGTTGGGAGGCGAAACTATAAGCCCCTAACTTTCTCTGTGTCCGATTAAAACTCCGTAACCACAAGTATTGCGTGAGTGTTAGCAATTGTGAAAGACTAAATGATAGTTGAGTATGTGGACTTGCTGAAAAGCTCTGACATAGACTCTTTCTGATGTTATGATAAATTGCAATTGCTTCATTGACCGAGATTATAGTTTGTTAGTTCTCAATAAAGTTTCTGATTCATACTTTGCATTGTGAATAGATTATTACTTGAGCATAAGAGATTATATGACAAAATAAATATAAGTTGCTGTTATAAGAATGATCATGATGCCCTCATGTCCGTATTTTATTTTATCGACACCTCTATCTCTAAACATGTGGACATATTTATCGTTATCGGCTTCCGCTTGAGGACAAGCGAGGTCTAAGCTTGGGGGAGTTGATACGTCCATTTTGCATCATGCTTTTATATCAATATTTATTGCATTATGGGCTGTTGTTACACATTATGTCACAATACTTATGCCTATTCTCTCTTATTTTACAAGGTTTACATAAGGAGGGGGAATGCCGGCAGCTGGAATTCTGGGCTGGAAAAGGAGCAAATATTAGAGACATATTCTGCACAACTCCAAAAGTCCTGAAACTCCACGAAAGTTGTTTTTGGAAATAATAAAAAATACTAAGCGGAAGAAATACCAGAGGGGGCCCACACCCTGGCCACGAGGGTGGGGGGGTGCGCCCCCTGCCTCGTGGGCCCCCTGTTGGCCCTCCGGTGCCCATCTTCTGCTATATGAAGCCTTTCGTCCGAAGAAAAATCATAAGCAAGCTTTCGGGACGAGACTCCGCCGCCACGAGGCGGAACCAATCTAGGGCTCTGGCGGAGCTGTTCTGCCGGGGACACTTCCCTCCGGGAGGGGGAAATCATCGCCATCATCATCACGAACGCTCCTCTCATCGGGAGGGGGCCAATCTCCATCAACATCTTCACCAGCACCATCTCCTCTCAAACCCTAGTTCATCTCTTGTATCCAATTCTTGTCTCCAAGTCTGGGATTGGTACCTGTAGGTTGCTAGTAGTGTTGATTACTCCTTGTAGTTGATGCTAGTTGGTTTATTTGGTGGAAGATCATATGTTCTGATCCTATATGCATATTAATACTCCTCTGATTATGAACATGAATATGCTTTGTGAGTAGTTATGTTTGTTCCTGAGGACATGGGAGAAGTCTTGCTATTAGTAGTCATGTGAATTTGGTATTCGTTCGATATTTTGATGAGATGTATGTTGTCTCTCCTCTAGTGGTGTTATGTGAACGTCGACTACATGACACTTCACCATTATTTGGGTCTAGAGGAAGGCATTGGGAAGTAATAAGTAGATGATGGGTTGCTAGAGTGACAGAAGCTTAAACCCTAGTTTATGCGTTGCTTCGTAAGGGGCTGATTTGGATCCATATGTTTCATGCTATGGTTAGGTTTACCTTAATACCTCTTTTGTAGTTGCGGATGCTTGCAATAGGAGTTAATCATAAGTGGGATGCTTGTCCAAGTAAGGACATCACCCAAGCACCGGTCCACCCACATATCAAATTATCAAAGTACCGAACGCGAATCATATGAACATGATGAAAACTAGCTTGACGATAATTCCCATGTGTCCTTGGGAGCGCTTTTCTCTATATAAGAGTTTGTCCAGGCTTGTCCTTTGCTACAAAAAGGATTGGGCCACCTTGCTGCACTTTATTTACTTTTGTTACTTGTTACTCGTTACAAATTATCTTATCACAAAACTATCTGTTACCTATAATTTCAGTGCTTGCAGAGAATACCTTGCTAAAAACCGTTTATCATTTCCTTCTGCTCCTCGTTGGGTTTGACACTCTTACTTATCGAAAGGACTATGATAGATCCCTATACTTGTGGGTCATCAAGCAAGAACCGTTCTTACCTACGCATCAAAACCACAACGATATTTCGTAAGTATGTGTTGTTTTAACCTTCACAAGGACCGGGCGTAGCCACACTCGATTCAACTAAAGATGGAGAAACTGACACCCGCCAGCCACCTGTGTACGAAGCACGTCGGTAGAACCAGTCTCGCGTAAGCGTATGCGTAATGTCGGTCCGGGCCGCTTCATCCAACAATACCGCCGAATCAAAGTATGACATGCTGGTAAGCAGTATGAGTAGTATCGCCCACAACTCACTTGTGTTCTACTCGTGCATATAACTTCTACGCATAAACCTAGCTCGGATGCCACTGTTGGGTAACGTAGTAATTTCAAAAAAAATCCTACGCACATGCAAGATCATGGTGATGCATAGCAACGAGAGGGGAGAGTGTTGTCCACGTACCCTCGTAGACCGAAAGCGGAAGCGTTATGACAACGTGGTTGATGTAGTCGTATGTCTTCACGATCAACCGATCCTAGTACCGAACGTACGGCACCTCCGCGATCTGCACATGTTCAGCTTGGTGACGTCCCACGAACTCACGATCTAGTAGAGCTTCGAGGGAGAATTCCGTCAGCACGACGGTGTGATGACGATGATCATGAAGCTACCGACGCAGGGCTTCGCCTAAGCACTGCTACGATATGACCGAGGTGGATTATGGTGGAGGGGGGCACCGCACACGGCTAAGAGATCAATGATCAACTTGTGTGTCTATGGGGTGCCCCTCTCCCCGTATATAAAGGAGTGGAGGAGGGGAGGGGTCGGCCCTCTCTATGGCACGCCCTAGGGGAGTCCTACTCCCACCGGGAGTAGGATTCCCCCCCTTCCCTAGTTGGAGTAGGAAAGGAAGGGAAGGAGGAGTAGGAGAGAAGGAAAGGGGGGCTACCACCCCCCAAACCTATTCCAATTCGGCCTCCTGCCCAAGGGGGGGTGCACCAGCCCCTTGTGGGCTGGTGTGCTTCCTTCTTATGGCCCATAAGGCCCATAACTTCTCCCGGGGGGTTCTGGTAACCTCCCGGTACTCCGGAAAAATGCCCGAACCACTCGGAACCTTTCCAATGTACAAATATAGCCTTCCAATATATCGATCTTTACGTCTCATCCGGGACTCCGCACAACCTTCGGTACATCAAATCACATAAACTCATAATACCGATCGTCACCAAACGTTAAGCGTGCGGACCCTACGGGTTCGAGAACTATGTAGACATGACCGAGACACGTCTCCGGTCAATAACCAATAGCGGAACCTGGATGCTCATATTGGCTCCTACATATTCTACGAAGATCTTTATCGGTCAAACCGCATAACAACATACGTTGTTCCCTTTGTCATCGGTATGTTACTTGCCCAAGATTCGATCGTCGGTATCTCAATACCTAGTTCAATCTCGTTACCGACAAGTCTCTCTACTCGTTCCGTAATGCATCACCCCGCAACTAACTCATTAGTCACATTGCTTGCAAGGCTTATAGTGATGTGCATTACCGAGAGGGCCCAGAGATACCTCTCCGACAATCGGAGTGACAAATCCTAATCTCGATCTATGCCAACTCAACAAGTACCATCGGAGACACCTGTAGAGCACATTTATAATCACCCAGTTATGTTGTGACGTTTGGTAGCACACAAAGTGTTCCTCCGGTTTTCGGGAGTTGCATAATCTCATAGTCATAGGTACATGTATAAGTCATGAAGAAAGCAATAGCAACATACTAAACGATCAAGTGCTAAGCTAACGGAATGGGTCAAGTCAATCACATCATTCTCTAATGATGTGATCCCATTAATGAAATGACAACTCATGTCTATGGCTAGGAAGCTTAACCATATTTGATTCAACGAGCTAGTCAAGTAGAGGCATACTAGTGACACTCTGTTTGTCTATGTATTCACACATGTACTAAGTTTCCGGTTAATACAATTCTAGCATGAATAATAAACATTTATCATGAAATAAGGAAACAAATAATAACTTTATTATTGCCTCTAGGGCATATTTCCTTCATGTTTGGCCTTTTTATACATTAATTGAGTTTCTGCGCATTTAATGTGCATAATTCAAATTTGAACTACAAGCACAGGCTCCAGTGCACCAAAGTTGTTTGAAAAATCACATGTGTGTCCTTGGGTGAATTTCTAGGTCCCATGCAAGGGAGTGAATTCAAACATCTGGGCGTGGTGGCTTGGCCGGAAAGATTGAGAAACTTGGTTTTTTAATTCCTGTAAATCCAAAACATGCCTGAAAATCATGAAACTTGGCATGGTGTCATGACATGGCACCAACATGCTGCGGTATTTTTTTGGCCGAATTGGGACAAGCTTTGGTGTGCTTCTTGCAAACCGGAGCTTCCGTCAAGAAGACTCGTGGTTCCGAGAGGGAACGTGTCACCTCCGTGTGCGAAACGAGATACGAATACTGCCTTCTCCCGCCTTAATTTTTTTACACAGGCAGATTGGACCAAATAGAAGTATTGTGCTAAATTTTGGAATTATTCTGGGTTCGTTTGGCCTTTTTATACATTAATTGAGTTTCTGTGCATTTAATGTGCATAATTCAAATTTGAACTACAAGCACAGGCTCCAGTGCACCAAAGTTGTTTGAAAAACCACATGTGTGTCCTTGGGTGAATTTCTAAGTCCTATGCATGATACGGGAATGGAATTCAAACATCTGCGCGTCGTGTCTCGGCCGGAAAGATTGAGAAACTTGGTTTTTTAATTCCTGTAAATCCAAAACACGCCTGAAAATCATGAAACTTGGCATGGTGTCATGACATGGCACCAACATGATGTGGTAATTTTTCTGTCCGATTTGCCAAGGTGCACACATTAACAATCAACAAAGTCATTTTGGAACAAGTGCTGTCACGTTACAAATTGGAAACACAAGTATTATTGAAACCGTGGGCGTTCTACTCACCAATTACGTGCCACCACGCGTCCCCTTTTTTTATTGGCTAGGAGGTGTCGTGCGGGGTAGCTATTTGAGTACGGGAGGCGTGCGATCAGACCCCTGCGCGTGCTTATCGGGAGGAGAGCCCTTTGACTTCTACCCGCCGCGCGCCTCCCTCCCAATGTGCCCATTAATGGCACCCGAGCACCTATTCTACGGCGTGGCTATGTGTCTCACTAGACTAAGATTTAAGAGAGAAAACTGAAAATCTGAAAAGAAAGTTTTGCACGGATCTTGATGTAAGATCCGACGGACCTATATAGCGTCCACTGCGACTTATAGCAAGCATGATGAATATAAGGACGATGACAGTGGATAATAATTGTCTTACATATTTAGGAACATAACTAAAAAAGCCACATGCGGCAACGCCCGAAATACACAAGGGCAAAAGAAGAAGGAAGACAAGAATCTGGCTCGCTGATCTCTACTTTGTTGATGTGTTGCTGCAGGCCGCAGGAACTAGTCTCCGCGGTGAGCGGCGATGAGCTCTTTCTTGTCCTCAACATGCTGCCTGATAGCATCCACGAATTCCCCCACCAGCCTTCTGCGCTCGATGTGCAGCATGGCATTCTCGTCCATAAGTTTCTCGACCATGACGCCGGTCCTATTCAACAAGGCAGTGGTCTGCTCCTGCTGCTCCGCACTTCCGATGATCTTCGCCCTCAGCAAGTCGCGCTCGGCCTGGAGCTTCGCATTGCTCTCATTTAGTTGTCGGATGATGCCTATCGGCGTTCTGGGAACGGGGGTCCCCAGACCTGCTTGCCTGCAGCCCACAGCGCGGCTGAGCTAGCAGGCCGTACGACCCGTCTTCATCAACAAGGCATCCAAGACCCTCGCGAGGTGGACGACGCAAGACCTCCTCTGGAGTAGCCTAGCCAGGCAGGCTCACTAGGAGCGGAGATATCAAGGTGCGGTAAACCTCACGAGGCCCTCGTGATGTGAGCCATGACGCATCGCACCAGGCGGGCGCCAGCACGCGCAGCGTCCTTGTTTCTTCTTTGGTGCTAAGGAGGCCAGCGCAGGCGAAGAGTACCGAGGCGCCAGGCAAAGGTTGCTATATTGGTGCAACGAGACCAAGACCAGGAGGACGGCGAGACGGAGGTCATCGTGGATCCCAGGACGGTGTCACCACCAGAGCTTTCGCATGCGAAGACCGCTTTTGTCAGGATAGCTTGTACTAGCTGTCCCCCTTCAAATTTGCCCACCGTTGTTGGCTCCCTTCCCGCTCAATATTTGGGAAGAGGACGAGGGCCTATATAAGTAGAGCTAGCCACCACAGTAGAGGCATCGAATCCTCACGCCACAAGTTCATACGCATGAGAACACCTCAACCTCAGGAGGTTGTTCTTCCCTTGTACTGTTCATCATTAGCCCAAGAGGCAATCCACCACCAACACACTGGAGTAGGGTATTACACCACAATGGTGGCCCGAACCAGTATAAACCTCGTGTATTTTTGTGTTGCGAGTTGGTCGAGTTCGTCCGCGAGATCTTAGCGAGCTAGGGCCTAGATCGGTAGGAGGGAAAGACTTCGCGCGCACCCCAGTGTTCAAACCTTAAGGGTTTGCCGGAACCCCACATCTGACATTTGGTGCGCCAGGTAGGGGTGCGCCGTAGTTTCCCTTCCGTCAGTTCGTCGCTCCGTCGCTCCATCATCTCCATGGCGGACGCTCGCTGTGCTCGAGCTGAGCATCGGGCTGCCCTCACCGCCCGCGTCGCTCAGACGGCTTCCGTTGGTGGGCCACCTCGTCGTTCTCTGTCTCCCGCCGCCAACGCTGCCACCAGCCCAGCGGGGAACGAGCAGCAGGCATCTTCGCTCCATCCTTCGGTGCGGCAGGACGGCCGCACCGCTACTCCATCACTGACCCCTGCCGGTTCTTCGTCTCATGCGCACCGCGCTCCCATGGAGGCACGGGCCGCGTTCCTCGCGGCGAACGAGCTCCTGCACTACCGCCCCGTCAACGACCTCTACGAGGAGTGGCTCGGCCGCGTCGCCGAGCTCGTCCGCGCCGCGGGGGGCTCTCCGGCGCCGTCCCACTCTCTGCCTCCCCTCAACCAGCCGCGGGCGACGGAGCTCATGGCGTGCCTCCACCACCTCAGCCCCAAGAAGGCGCCTTAGCACCAAGGCGCGCGGCTCCGCGGCGTGACCCACCATGTCCGGTGCCCGCGTGCGAAGAGAGAAGGTGCCAAGAAATCCAGCGGCCGCGAGAAGCTACACCTGCGCTCCCCGCGCCACCTCGTCAAGGTCGCGCACCGCCCGCAGCGGCGCAGCGCGAACCTCGTCAAGACCAAGCTCCACCGCCAAAACGGGCCCCTGCAACCACGGTCGGCTGCCGTGCCTTCACCCCCGAGCTGCGTAGCGTCGCCTGGCCAGGCAAGTTCAAGCTGGATCTGCCTCCTCGCTACGACGGCACCGCCGACCCTGCGGAGTTCCTGCAGCTCTATGAGCTGAGCATCGAAGCGGCCAACGGAGACGAGAAAGTCATGGCGAACTGGTTCCCCATGGCTCTCAAGGATGGAGCCCGCTCCTGGCTCCTGAACCTGCAGCACGGCTCGATCTCCTCCTGGGACGAGATGCGCGACCGCTTCGTCGCCAACTTCCAGGGCACTCGCAACCGCCCGCCGGCCGCGGGTGACCTGCGCCGCATCAAGCAGGAGCCAGGAGAGACCCTCCAGAAGTACATCCAGCACTTCAACAACACCCGCCTCAAGATCCCCAAGGTCACAGACGAGGCCATCATCTCCGCATTTTCCGACGGTGTCCGTGACGCCAAGATGAAGGAAGAGCTCGCCATCCACGAGGAACTCTGCACATCTCAGGTGTTGTTCAACCTAGCGACCAAGTGCGCAAGAGCTGAGGAGGGGTGCCTTTCCCTCCTCGAGCTGCCAGCCGCAGGCGCAGAAGAGAAGAAGGCCAAGGCCAAGGACGTGAAGCGCAAGGAGGCAGCTGTGCTCGCAGCGGAGCCCGACACCAAGCGGGGCAGAGATCAGCCCGAGTCATCCAAGAACGGCCGACCGTTCTGCGCCTTCCACAACCTGAACACCCACAACACCAGCGACTGTCAAGAGCTCAGAGCCGTACAAGAAGGACGCTATGGTCGACGCCCCGAGCGCAGCGACCGGGGCTACGGCCGCGGAGGAGGACGTGGAGGTGGACGCTGGGACGATCGTGGCCCACACCAGGAGTGGCGCGACAGGCCTCATGAGGACTGCTGGCAGGACCAACCTCACGAGGGCGCCTGGAGGGATCCGCCTCGTGAGGATCGCCCCCAGAGAAACACCGGTCTTCCTCCGCTGCCACCACCAAGAAGGAATGACGACCACCACCAGGACGAGGGGCCTGGGGGCTTCCAGGAGCCGCGTGTAATCGCCTGCATTCTAGGTGGCGCCCGGGCCCCCGCCTCTCAGCGTATCTTCAAACAGTTTGCTCGCGAGGTGAACGCGGTGCTCCCCAAGCTCGAGGCCACGCGCCCACTCAGGTGGTCCCAATGCGCCATCACTTTCAACTCGGCGGATCAGCTCAAGTGCGCCGCCACCGCTGGCATCCTCCCTATGATGTGTTCCCCAGTCATCAGCAATGTGCAGGTCAACAAGACCCTCATCGACGATGGCGCAGGGCTCAACGTCCTGTCCGTCGACACATTCGACAACCTCCAAGTGCCATATGAACAGCTCCAGCCCACCAAGTCCTTCTCAGGAGTGACTGACGGTTCCACCACACCGATAGGGCAGGTCCGCCTGCCTGTCACCTTCGGGGAGCGCAAGAACTACCGTACCGAGCTCATCGACTTCGACGTCGCGCACATTCGCCTGCCGTACAATGCCATCCTCGGGTATCCAGCCCTGGCCAAGTTCATGGCAGTCACTCATCATGGCTACATCGTTCTCAAGATGCCAGGAAGCGGAGGAATCATCTCGGTCCCATGTGAAGAAAGAGATGCGGTGTGCTCCCTCGAGCGCGCATTTCAAGCCGCAGCAATCGACGACCCCCACAGCAGAAGTGAAGGCCCTCCGTGGGCCATCCCCAAGAAGAAGAAGCCGCGCCGTGCAGGACCTCAGGAGGATGGCGTCGCGGCAGGAGCCTCGTCAGGATCAGCGCCTGCTCCAGGGGCGCCTCCCTCCATCGCATAGGAAGGCGCGCCCGGCGCCCTCCTCGGGTAGGGCTCGGGGGCTCTCTTCTGGAGGGCCTCAGACCTAGCCAACCTCATGAGGGAGGTGCTCGGGCACCATTTGGAGGCGTGCTTCGCGGCACGAGACCTTTAGGAGAGCACGGGGCAAGGAGTGCCCCACCACTCAGGAGTTCATCACCAAGACCACTCAGGAACTGCAAGAAGCAAGAGCCATGTGCGGCGACAGCCGCTCATGAGGCGCTGCTCCGCATCCTGGCGAGGATGCTGGGCTATGTGTCTGCGTCAATATCCCAGGGCTCAATAGGGCCGCGTCTCAGGAGCGCTTCTGGCCATCGCGCGTGGGCTGCTGCGAGGGCCTGCCTCACAACTACGTTCGCATGCCATTCGGCTTGCCGAGCGCGGCGTCAGCCTATCAACGCAACTTGCGGCGTGTCTTGGCAGCTCAGGAGGCCAAGTACCACGCCGTCCTGGAGGAGATGGAGACTGTCTTCAGGGAACCTCCCAAGCCCCCAGAGCCTGCCGAGGCTCAGGGTCCCGGTGGCTCATGAGGAGTCGTTTCTTCAGCGCACGCCTTCAGACTGCACCGACTCTACTTCGTCTACAAAACTAGGTGACACCTTCCAAGCTTGTTTAGCTGGGAGCGCCCCTCGGGCTACATTATTCCCAGGCCACATGGGTCCGTCCCTGTAACACTCTGAGAATCATGCTATAGTAACCCCCTGTGATTAAGCTAATCATGTTGCTAAACAGGGCTTGATCACATTTGAACCACAACCTTGTCAAACTCCTAGTTCAAACTTCAATTAATTTAAAAGTGGAAAATAAAAGTTTTCAAAAATTCAAACAAAAATGTTCAGTGGGTGCTAAATAATACACTGGTAATTATGGTGGAGGAAACACATTTTTATAAAATACCTAATTACTTTTAAAAGAAATAAAACAGAAAAGAAAATAAACAAATAAAAGGAAAACAGAAAACAGATCACAGAAAGAAAAAAAAAGAAAAAGGAAAAGCCCTTTCCCCCCCCCCCACTGGACCCGTGGCCCGTCTGGACCGAACCCCGGCCCAAACTGGGCCGCCACCCGCGCCCCGACCCCGGCCCAGCCCAACTCACCCCCGCGTCCCCTTCCTGTTCCCCCGACCGGGTCGGAACAGGGGCGCGCTGCCGCCCGACCACCTCGCCGGCACCGACGCCGGAGGGGATAAGGGCGCCAGCCCCCGCGCCTCCTCGGGTCTCTCTCCCACTCACCCCGCTCACTCTCGGCCCCTGCGCCTCCCTCATCCCCTCTCCTTCGCGCCGCTCCGTGCTCCCCCCATCATCCCGAGCGCCTCTGTCGCCGTCCGCCGTCGCAACCGCGGCAACCAACCTCGCCTCGCCTCGCCAACCTGTCCAGCAGCTCCGCCGTCGTCGGCTTCCTCGTCCCCGTCCACAAACGCAAGCCGGGGAGCACCGCAGGCAGCGGATCGAGCCGCCCCCTTCCGCCTCGGGCGTCGGTGACCGCCGTCGTCTCCGGCCACCTCTGCGCTCCTAAGCTGTCGCAGGCTTTACGTAGCCGCTCGGTGAGCTCCTCCCTCCCTCCATTCTCCTCCTCGCACTGCGTGAGCCTCCCTAGCTAGCTCGTCGCCGTTGCTTTGAGCTCGCCGCCGCATATCACCTCGCCGCCGTGGCTACCGTGGCCTGAGCTCGCGTCCGAGCTCGTAGTCAAACTCCTGGGGCTCCCAGGAGCCCAACGAGCCCACGCCCGTGCCTCCCCGTGCCTCCTAGCATAGCCTCCGTTGAGCGCCCGAACGCGCTGCCGCCTGCGCTCGTCGCCGGCGTGCCTCTGGTGACCAAATGGTCACGGGCCAGCGCCCGTTGCATTCGCCTCCTAACGCACGTCCCACCTAGCCTCTCCGTTCGCTCGCTAGCATGCTGCGTCGCCCTTTCCTCTGGCGTCCGACTCCGGTCGTCCGCCGATGAGCTCGCCGCGCTCGATTCCGGTCACCCCTGCCGCCACAACCACCACCGTTGGACGCGGCGCAGCCGTAGCTTTCGAACGCGACCAAAAACTCCCTGAACGGTGCCCTGTACGTGGATTCCGGCGAGGTCCCGAGCGCCTCCGCCGTGTTTTCGGTCGCCGGCGTTGCTCCGGCGCCGGCCGCCGACGTGGCACACCTGGGGCCACCCCTGGGTCACTGCCAGTGGCCCCCACGGGCCCAGTTGACTGGGTTGACCCAGTCAACTGCTGACTGGGCAGGCCCAGTCACTGACATGCGGGCCCCGCCGCAGAAATTAAAAAAATAAAGAAAAAGAAAATGTTTTATAAATAAAAATAATTAGTTTAGCTAAACACTCACTGACATGTGGGGCCCATCCCTCTAATTATACTGTTAGATTAGTTTAATTAAGTATTAGACTAACAGAGGCTGACATGTGGGTCCCACTGGACCCACCTGTCTGGTTTGACTGGTCAGCCGACCTGTTGACTTGCTGACGTCAGCATTGCCTCATGCTGACGTCATAATTCATTTTTCTTAATATAAATAATTCCAGAAATTCAAATAAACTTTGAAAATTCATATCTTTTAAACCGTAACTCGGATGAAAATGTTTTCTATATGAAAGTTGCTCAGAACGACGAGACGAATCCGACTACGCAGTCCGTTCATCCACCGCACCTCCCTAACCTATCGAACTAGCAACTTTCCCCCTCCGATCCGTCTGTCCGAAAACGCGGAACATCGGGCATACCTCCCGGATGCCCCCCCCTTCACCGGTACCACCTACTGTCGCGTTAGGGCACCCCTAGCACCGCTCATTGTCATGTCACGCATCGTCATGCTTATGTTTGCATTGTATTTACTATTTCTTCCCCCTCTTCTCTCCGGTAGACTACGAGACCGACACTGCTGCTGCCCAGTTCGACTACGGAGTCGACGACCCCTCCTACTTGCCAGAGCAACCAGGCAAGCCCCCCCCTTTGATCACCAGATATCGCCTACTCTAATCTCTACTGCTTGCATTAGAGTAGTGTAGCATGTTACTGCTTTTCGATATCCTATTCTGATGCATAGCCTATCCTTGCTACTATTGTTACTACCTTTACCTGCAATCCTACATGCTTCGTATAGGATGCTAGATTTCCATCAGTGGCCCTACATTCTTGTCCGTCTGCTGTGCTATACTATCGGGCCGTGATCACCTGGGCGGTGATCACGGGCATATACTTATATACTATATACATGACACATGTGATGACTAAAGTCGGGTCGGCTCGTAGGAGTACCCGCAAGTGGATCTTTGTGGCGGAGCGACAGGGCAGGTTGAGACCGCCTAGGTGAGAGGTGGGCCTGGCCCTGGTCGGCGCTCGCGGATACTTAACACGCTTAACGAGATCTTGGTATTTGATCTGAGTCTGGCCATTTGGTCTATACGCACTAACCATTTACGTGGGAGTAGTTATGGGTATCCCGACGTCGTGGTATCAGCCGAAGCTCTTTTGACGTCAGCGACTGAGTGGCGCGCGCCGTGTTGGACCGCTTTGACGTAACCGCCGTGATCGTGTGGGTTGCTAGGTCTGCTCGCGGCCGCGTTCGCAACGTGCAGGTGTGCATAGGGCGATGGGCCCAGACCCCTGCGCGCATAGGTTTAGACCGGCGTGCTGACCTCTCTGTTGAGCCTAGGTGGGGCTGCGACGCGTTGATCTTACGAGGCCGGGCATGACCCAGAAAAGTGTGTCCGGCCAATTGGGATCGAGCATGTTGGGTTATGTGGTGCACCCCTGCAGGGAAGTTTATCTATTCGAATAGCCGTGTCCCTCGGTAAAAGGACGACCCGGAGTTGTACCTTGACCTTATGACAACTAGAACTGGATACTGAATAAAATACACCCTTCCAAGTGCCAGATACATCCCGGTGATCGCTCTCTAACAGGGCGACGAGGACGGGATTACCGGGTAGGATTATGCTATGCGATGCTACTTGGAGGACTTCACTCTATTCTCTTCTATATGCTGCAGGATGGAGATGACCAGAAGCGTAGTCTTCGACAGGACTAGCTATCCCCCTTTTAATTCTGGCATTCTGCAGTTCAGTCCACTGATATGCCCCTTTACACATATACCCATGCATATGTAGTGTAGCTCCTTGCTTGCGAGTACTTTGGATGAGTACTCACGGTTGCTTCTCTCCCTCTTTTTCCCCCTTTCCTTTCTATCTGGTTGTCGCAACCAGATGTTGGAGTCCAGGAGCCAGACGCCACCGTCGACGACGACTCCCACGGCACTGGAGGTGCCTACTACTACGTGCAGGCCGCTGACGACGACCAGGAGTAGTTAGGAGGTCCCAGGCAGGAGGCCTTGCCTTTTCGATCGTTGCTACTTTTGTGCTAGCCTTCTTAAGGCAAAACTTGTTTAACTTATGTCTGTACTCAGATATTGTTGCTTCCGCTGACTCGTCTGTGATCGAGCACTTGTATTCGAGCCCTCGAGGCCCCTGGCTTGTATTATGATGCTTGTATGACTTATTTATGTTTTAGAGTTGTGTTGTGATATCTTCCCGTGAGTCCCTGATCTTGGTCGTACACATTTGCGTGCATGATTAGTGTACGGTCAAATTGGGGGCGTCACAGTCCCTGTGGCATGTATCCCTTTTTCTTATGTCTTTAGCTTACCTTGCTGGGGGCGCCCCTCGGGCTGCATCATCCCCAAGCCGCTCGGGTCGGACCCAGTGGAATGTATCTTCCTGCATTTATCCAAACTGATCTGCTCTCCATGCTTAACCTGCCAACTGCTACCGCCTGCTCAATCATCGCCTCCCTCGGGGCCTCCACACAGGCACGGCACTGGCGCATGGGTCCGTCCCTGTCACGTCGCCAAATCTGAGCGGTCGAGCTCTGGCTCGCGGCATGCCCCGCGCACGCCACCTCACTAGGCCCTCAGTGCCTTCACCTCATCCAGAACAACTAACGGCAGGCTGGCAGCTGTAACGGCAAACCATATTTCTTCTTGTGCCTCTCCACAGGAATCCCGTGGAAGGATAGCAGGCGGCACCGCGAGTCTCCTTTTCTCTCGTGCAATTCGCTTGCGCGTTAAAAGGGGGGCCCCTGAGCATCGCGACTCAGGAGCTCTTACTGGCTCTCCAGCCCTCACCCCCTGGCCTTGACCACGGGATCACGACCTGGCATACCAGTGGCGGCTGAGCTCGCTCGAGGGCCGGGACCTGAGGACTTAGAGCACTAAGGAGAGCATGAGGGGTGGGAAGCTCGTACGGGCCGGCCTGTCTATGCCCTAGCGCAACGTCAGGAATCGCCGCGAAGTCAGCAAGATAAGTCTCGCCCTCGGATCGGCTAAGTATTTGAGCCTAATGGTCACTCACACCATGCCGCACCTCCGTTGCGTCCAAGCCATCTTCCTTTCTCGCCTTGCCATGGCTGCTTGAGCGCTAAGGGGGACCTCCTGAGCATCGCGCCTCAGGAGCTCTTACTGGACCTCGGGCCGTGCACCTCCTGGCCTTGACCACGGCATGCGACCTGGCATACCAGCAACAGCTGTAGCCGCCTTGGGACCGGGACCTGTCAGCGTAGAGCAACAAGCTATCGCAAGGAAAGAAAGGGGGGACCGAGCCTTAACGGGACATGCGTTCACCAAATTTTCATAACAAGGAAGATAAGCACAAAAGACATTACAGATCCTTACATGCCCCCACGGGGTTATTCATGGTTTTTCGCAGGAAACAAAAGCTGATACTAAGGGGAATCCTATCTACATCCCTCCGTGGCAGACGCCATCATCAACAGTGGGCCACGGGAGGCCGGCGCCAACCCCATCCAGATCAGCGGCGGCGAAGGCTGGACGCCGCAGCTCTGCTCCGAGCGCGGCGAGAGCTCGGGGCCACGTAGCTGTCGTCGCTCGTCTCCGGAGTCTCGTAAATCTCAGGAGAGCTACTGGACTCCCAAGGGCTGCTGCTGCTGGAGTAGCCGCGAGTGGAGCGCACGCCAGCTTGGCGCTCCTCTCCGGGGCAGCACTCCAGGCGGCGGCCCTCGGCATCGAAGACCTTGAAGAAGAGCGTGGAAGCACCGTCGTACTCGAAGTGGATCGCGAGGGCGCCCCTCGCACGGCAGACCTGTGCGATCTCCCCCCAGCCGCGGGTCATGAAGATCTTGCCGGCGGGGACCGCTTCGATCTCCGCTCCGGTCGCCGGAGCGGCGCAGTCGGCGTGCTGCAACCAGAGCTTCAGAGGCCCCCTCGGCGGCATCACGTCGGAGAAGAACCGCGGGAATCGGATCCAGGAGTCCACTGCATGGACCCCAGGGACGACAAGACGCGTCGCCGCGGTGCGGCGACCCCGGGCACGGCGCGGGCGGCGCTGCCCGTCACTCCGTCCTCCCGAGCCCTCGGCTCGGGCGTACAAGGGTAGCGGGTACCCCGGAGGAGGCAGCTCGCACCAAGGCCTCGACACCACCATTATCGCCGCTTCATCACGGCGATGGATCAACCTCTTCTTCGGCGGAAGTGGCCCTGGATCATCACGGGGAGCTTTTCCTTTCTCTTCGGCAGAAAACCTTCTGACGGGTGCCATTGTTGCCAGCAGTGGAGCAGGGAGGAAGGAGCAAGCAAGCGAGGAAGAGATGGGCGACGGGGGCTCTGGCACCCTCCCCATTTATAGCAAGAGAAGGCCAACCGGCGTCACCCACGAATGCAGGCAATGATGGTTTTCCTTGCATGTCGCGGGGACTTGTCAAGTCAAACAGTTGTCGAGGCAGCGTGGGGAAGCGGAGACGCCCACGTCCAATCAACCGCCACGCACCGACCGAGGCCGCAGGCTTTTGGGGCCCGCGGTGCTCCGAACTTGACCCTTGGCTTCGCCGCGAAGCCAAGCCCGAGCGCACCTTGGGCCCGGGGGCTACTGTCGGCGTTCTGGGAACGGGGGTCCCCAGACTTGCCTTCCTGCGGCCCACAGCGCGGCTGAGCTAGCAGGCCGTACGGCCCGTCTTCATCAACAAGGCATCCAAGACCCTCGCGAGGGTTCAAGCCTCCGAGGCGGACGACGCAAGACCTCCTCTAGAGTAGCCTAGCCAGGCAGGCTCACGAGGAGCGGAGATATCAAGGCGGGGCAAACCTCACGAGGCCCTCGTGACGTGAGCCATGACGCATCGCACCAGGCGGGTGCTAGCGCGCGCAGCATCCTTGTTTCCTCTTTGGTGCTAAGGAGGCCAGCGCAGGCGAAGAGTACCGAGGCGCCAGGCAAAGGTTGCTATATTGGTGCAACGGGACCAAGACCAGGAGGACGGTGAGACAGAGGTCATCGTGGAGGCCAGGACGGCGTCACCACCAGAGCTTTCGCAGGTGAAGACTGCTTTTGTCAGGATAGCTTGTACTAGCTGCCCCCCTTCAAATTTGCCTGCCGTTGTTGGCTCCCTTCCCGCTCAATATTTGGGAAGATGACCAGGGCCTATATAAGTAGAGCTAGCCACCACAGTAGAGGCATCGAATCCTCACGCCACAAGTTCATACGCACGAGAACACCTCAACCTCAGGGGGCTGTTCTTCCCTTGTACTGTTCATCGTCAGCCCAAGAGGCAATCCACCACCACCACACTGGAGTAGGGTATTACACCACAACGGTGGCCCGAACCAGTATAAACCTCGTGTCTTTCTGTGTTGCGAGTTGGTCGAGTTCGTCCGCGAGATCTTAGCGAGCTAGGGCATAGATCGGTAGGAGGGAAAGACTTCGCGCGCACCCCAGCGTTCGAACCTTAAGGGTTTGCCGGAACCCCACATCCGACAACTCCGGTAGACTGTTCAAACGAGGCTTTCAGGTCATCCTGCAACCTCGCCCACCTGGAGATCTGATCCATCTGCCTAAGGACGAGGGCACGCATGCGCCTGTAAGAGTCCTCGCCTGCCCGCGAGACATTTTCCCAGGCCGCCACGGCGCGGGAGGACATCTCAGTTGCATTCGCGGCGCGGCGGGACATCTCTTCTGCTTCCGCGGCGCGGCCGGACCAGTCTGCTGCATCGACGGCACGACGGGACCTCCGTGATGCTTCAGCAGCGTGGCGGGACCTCTCTGCTGCTACAGCCGCGCGGCGGGACATGTTGGCTGCTTTCGCGGCGAGGCGGGACATCTCTCGTGCTTCCTCTTCTAGGCTTGCCTCTCTCTGGTGGCAATCTCTTGACCCAGAACTCATGCTGGCCATGGTAGACGCAAGGGAACGATGATGAATGACTTGTTTGTTTTTGTGGATGAAGAGTTGAGGAGGAATGTGCATTGTGCAGTCATCATGGAGTAGTAGTATTTATAACCGAGTAGTAATACGCTCCTAAGTGGGAAACCGTTTAGGTTTTGATCGGTGTGACAGGTTTGCAATTTGGAATGTGACGGGACGCGGCCTCCCTGTTCTTCTAAAAAAAATTGTGACGGGATGCATGCTCAAAATTTACTGGCGGTTATAAGTGCGGCACTATTCCTGAAAGTCGTAACGTGGGCATGTACGCCTTCTCGGCCGTGTACGTGGCGTTTGCACCATAGGGTGCACCGCAATAGGCAATGTCAGCACACGTCTTGTTCCAACAACCGTGCGCGCTCGTTATTACCATCGCGCACGCTTCTTTTAATTAGAATGTGTGTGCCCGTCTAGCGCACACACATTGATCTATCTAACTATTTCAGTTTGTTGTGGCTAATCGCAAACAGTTCATCCATGTGAAGTGTATGCCATCAATCGCAGACACTTTGATCTAGCTAACCCGTTTCTGTTCTGTTGCCTAATCGCAAACAGTTAATCCTTCTAAAGCATATGCCCTAAATCACACACACCTTGATCTGGCTGACCGTTTCTTTTGTGTTGCCTAATCACAACGGTTCATCTCAGTGAACCGTATGCTCTATATCGCACACGCCTTCATCAGGCCGCCTGTTTCTTTTGTTCCGCCTCATCGCAAATAGTTCATTGGACTGAAACGTATGCCCTGGATCTCACACGCAACTAAAATCTGAACCATGTTTGATGGCTCCGCCATCGCAAACGTTTTGCACCTTTTTTTATGGTTCTTTTGCACCACCGTTTGCGATTATTGCATCGCACACAGTTTCGTCGAAGGTTCTCTGATCGTAGTGTCGCATTAGCAGCAGCCTGCAGTAGTGCAAGGTTATCGAACCAGTAGGAGAACCAAGCAACACAACGTAAACAGCCCCTGCACATAAATAACAACTTCTCGCAACCCGACGTGTTAAAGGGGTTGTGAATCCCTTTCGGGCAACGGCGCCAGAAATTGGCAAACGGACGTGAGAAAATTGTAGTAGATTGATAGATCGAACACCAAATAAAATAAATAAGAATAAAACGCACCAAGGTATTTTTGTATTTTTGGATTAATAGATCTGAAAATAAAAGCAAAGGAAAAGTAGATCGCAAAGGCAAATAATATGAGAAAGAGACCCGGGGGCGTAGGTTTCACTAGTGGCTTCCCTCGAGAAAAATAGCGAACGGTGGGTAAAAAAATTACTGTTGGGCAATTAATAGAACTTCAAATAATCATGATGATATCCAGGCAATGATCATTATATAGGCATCACGTCCAAGATTAGTAGACCGACTCCTGCCTGCATCTACTACTATTACTCCACACATCGACCACTATCCAGCATGCATCTAGTGTATTAAGTTCATGGAGAAACGGAGTAATGCAATAAGAACGATGACATGATGTAGAAAGATCTATCTATGTAGAGATAGACCCCATCGTTTTATCCTTAGTAGCAACGATACATATGTGTAGGTTCCCCTTCTGTCACTGGGATCAAGCACTGTAAGATCGAACCCACTACAAAGCACCTCTTCCTGTTGCAAGATAAATAGATCAAGTTGGCCAAACAAAACCCAAATATCAGAGAACAAATATGAGGCTATAAGAGATCATGCATATAATAGATCAAACAAACTCAAATAACTTTCATGGATATACAAAGATAGATCTGATCACAAACTCAAAGTTCATCCGATCCCAACAAACACACCGCAAAAAGAGTTACATCATATGGATCTCCAAGAGACCATTGTATTGAGAATTCAGTGAGAGAGAGGAAGCCATCTAGCTACTAACTACGGACCCGAAGGTCTACAAAGAACTACTCACGCATCACCGAAGAGGCACCAATGGAAGTGGTGAACCCCTCCGTGATGGTGTCTGATACGTCTCCAACATATCTATAATTTTTTATTGCTCCATGCTATATTATCTTCTGTTTTGGACATTATTGGGCTTTATTATTCACTTTTATATTATTTTTGGGACTAACTATTAACCGGAGGCCCAACCCAGAATTGCTGTTTTTTGCCTATTTCAGAGTTTCACAGAAAAAGAATATCAAACGGAGTCCAAACGGAATGAAACCTTCGGGAACGTGATTTTTGGAACGAACATGATCCAGAGGACTTGGACCCTACGTCAAGAAATCAAGCAGGAAGCCACGAGGTAGGGGCGCGCCTACCCCCCTGGGCGCGCCCTCCGCCCTCGTGGCCCCCCTGTTGCTCCACCGACGTACTCCTTCCTCCTGTATACCTACGTACCCCCAAACGATCAGATACGGAGCCAAAAACCTAATTCCACCGCCGCAACCTTCTGTACCCGCGAGATCCCATCTTGGGGCCTGTTCCGGAGCTCCGCCGGAGGGGGCATCGATCACGGAGTGCTTCTACATCAACACCATAGCCTCTCCGATGAAGTGTGAGTAGTTTACCTCAGACCTTCGGGTCCATAGTTATTAGCTAGATGGCTTTCTCTCTCTTTTTGGATCTCAATACAATGTTATCCCCCTCTCTTGTGGAGATCTATTCGATGTAATCTTCTTTTGCGGTGTGTTTGTTGAGACCGATGAATTGTGGGTTTATGATCAAGTTTATCTATGAACAATATTTGAATCTTCTGAATTCTTTTATGTGTGATTGGTTATCTTTGCAAGTCTCTTCGAATTATCAGTTTGGTTTGGCCTACTAGATTGATCTTTCTTGCAATGGGAGAAGTGCTTAGCTTTGGGTTCAATCTTGTGGTGTCCTTCCCAGTGACAGTAGGGGCAGCAAGGCACGTATTGTATTGTTGCCATCGAGGATAACAAGATGGTTTTTTTATCATATTGCATGAATTTATCCCTCTACATCATGTCATCTTGCTTAAGGCGTTACTCTGTTCTTATGAACTTAATACTCTAGATGCATGCTGGATAGCAGTCGATGTGTGGAGTAATAGTAGTAGATGCAGGCAGGAGTCGGTCTACTTTTCTCGGACGTGATGCCTATATACATGATCATACCTAGATATTCTCATAACTATGCTCAATTCTGTCAATTGCTCAACAGCAATTTGTTCACCCACCGTAAAATACTTATGCTCATGAGAGAAGCCACTAGTGAAACCTATGGCCCCCGGGTCTATTTTCCATCATATTAATCTTCCAACACTTAGTTATTTCCGTTGCTTTTATTTTACTTTGCATCTCTATCATAAAATACCAAAAATATTATCTTATCATATCTCACTCTTGTAAGTGACCGTGTAGGGATTGACAACCCCTTATCGCGTTGGTTGCGAGGATTTATTTGTTTGTGTAGGTGCGAGGGACTTGCGTGTAGCCTCCTACTGGATTGATACCTTGGTTCTCAAAAACTGAGGGAAATACTTATGCTACTTTGCTGCATCACCCTTTCCTCTTCAAGGGAAAACCAACGCAGTGCTCAAGAGGTAGCAAGAAGGATTTCTGGCGCCGTTGCCGGGGAGTCTACGCAAAAGTCAACATACCAAGTACCCATCACAAACCCTTATCTCCTGCATTACATTATTTGCCATTTGCCTCTCGTTTTCCTCTCCCCCACTTCACCCTTGTCATTTTATTCGCCCTCTCTTTTTTCGTTCGCCTCTTTTCGCTTGCTTCTTGTTTGCTCGTGTGTTGGATTGCTTGCTTGTCACGATGGCTCAAGATAATACCAAATTATGTGACTTTACCAATACCAACAATAATGATTTCCTTAGCACTCCGATTGCTCCTCTTACCGATACTGAATCTTGTGAAATCAATGCTGCTTTGTTGAATCTTGTTATGAAAGATCAATTTGCCGGCCTTCCTAGTGAAGATGCCGCTACTCATCTAAATAGCTTCGTTGATTTGTGTGATATGCAAAAGAAGAAAGATGTTGCCAATGATATTGTTAAATTGAAGCTATTTCCTTTTTCACTTAGAGATCGTGCTAAAGCTTGGGTTTCGTCTTTGCCTAAAAATAGTATTGATTCTTGGAATAAGTGCAAATATGCTTTTATCTCTAAGTATTTTCCTCCCACTAAGATTATCTCTCTTAGAAACGATATTATGAATTTTAAGCAACTTGATCATGAACATGTTGCACAAGCTTGGGATAGGATGAAATTAATGATACGTAATTGCCCTACACATGGTTTGAATTTGTGGATGATTATACAAATTTTTTATGCCAGATTGAATTTTGCTTCTAGAAATCTTTGAGATTCGGCCGCGGGAGGCACTTTTATGAAAATCACTTTAGGAGAAGCTACTAAACTCCTAGATAATATTATGGTTAATTATTCTCAATGGCACACTGAAAGATCTACTAATAAAAAAGTGCATGCGATAGAAGAAATTAATGTTTTGAGTGGAAAGATGGATGAACTTATGAAATTATTTGCTACTAAGAGTGTTTCTTCTGATCCTAATGATATGCCTTTGTCTACTTTGATTGAGAATAATAATGAATCTATGGATGTAAATTTTGTTGGTAGGAATAATTTTGGTAACAACGCGTATAGAGGAAACTTTAATCCTAGGCCTTATCCTAGCAATTCCTCTAATAATTATGGTAATTCCTACAACAATTCTTATGGAAATTTTAATAATATGTCCTCCGAATTTGAGACTAGTGTTAAGGAATTTATGAATTTGCAAAAGAATTTCAATGCCTTGCTTGAAGAAAAATTGCTTAAAGTTGATGAATTGGCTAGGAACGTTGATAGAATTTCTCTTGATGTTGATTCTTTGAAACTGAGATCTATTTCTCCTAAGCATGATATCAATGAGTCTCTCAAAGCCATGAGAATTTCCATTGATGAGTGCAAAGAAAGAAACGCTAGGATGCGTGCTAAGAAAGATTGCTTTATAAAAGCGTGTTCTTCTAAATTTTATGAAAACAAAGATGAAGATCTAAAAGTTATTGATGTGTCCCCTATTAAATCTTTGTTTTGCAATATGAATCTTGATAATGATGGGACTGAATATGATCCACCCTTACCTAGAAGGCGTTCCAAAAATTCGGAGTTTTTAGATCTTGATGCTAAAATTGATAAAAGTGGGATTGAAGAGATCAAAACCCTAGATATTAATAAACCCACTATTTTGGATTTCAAGGAATTTAATTATGATAATTGCTCTTTGATAGATTGTATTTCCTTGTTGCAATCCGTGCTAAATTCTCCTCATGCTTATAGTCAAAATAAAGCTTTTACCAAACATATCGTTGATGCTATGATGCAATCTTATGAAGAAAACCTTCAGTTGGAAGTCTCTATTCCTAGAAAACTTTATGATGAGTGGGAACCTACTATTAAAATTAAGATTAAAGATCCTGAATGCTATGCTTTGTGTGATTTGGGTGCTAGTGTTTCCACGATTCCAAAAACCTTGTGTGATTTGCTAGGTTTCCGTGATTTTGATGATTGCTCTTTAAACTTGCACCTTGCGGATTCCACCATTAAGAAACCTATGGGAAGAATTAATGATGTTCTTATTATTGCAAATAGGAACTATGTGCCAGTAGATTTTATCGTTCTTGACATAGATTGCAATCCTTCATGTCCTATTATTCTTGGTAGACCTCTCCTTAGAACGATTGGTGCAATTATTGATATGAAGGAATGGAATATTAGATTCCAATTTCCATTAAAGAAAGGCATGGAACACTTCCCTAGGAATAAAATAAAACTACCATATGAATATATTATGAGAGCCACTTATGGATTGCCTACCAAAGATGTCAATACCTAGATCTATCCTTGCTTCTATGCCTAGCTAGGGGCGTTAAATGATAGCGCTTGTTGGGAGGCAACCCAATTTTATTTTTAGTTTTTGCTTTTTGCTTCTGTTTAGGAATAAATATTTGATCTAGACTCTGGTTATATGTGTTTTATGTTTTAATTAGTGTTTGTGCCAAGTTAAACCTATAGGATCTTCTTGGATGATAGTTATTTGATCTTCCAGAAAATTCCAGACACTTTCTGTTCACGAAAATAATTTTTAAAAATCACCAGGACGTGATAAAATATTGATTCAAATTTCTGCTGATCAATAAACAAATTGTCTAGGTCGTCCTATTTTTGCTGATTTTTTGGAGTTCCAGAAGTTTGTGTTAGTTACAGATTACTACAGACTGTTCTGTTTTTGACAGATTCTGTTTTTCGTGTGTTGTTTGCTTATTTTGATGAATCTATGACTAGTAAAAGAGTTTATAAACCATAGAGAAGTTGGAATACAGTAGGTTTAACACCAATATAAATAAAGAATGAGTTCATTACAGTACCTTGAAGTGGTCTTTTGTTTTCTTTCGCTAACGGAGCTCACGAGATATTCTGCTAAGTTTTGTGTTGTGAAGTTTTCAAGTTTTGGGTGAAAGATTTGATGGATTATGGAACAAGGAGTGGCAAGATCCTAAGCTTGGGGATGCCCATGGCACCCCCAAGATAATGTAAGGACACCAAAAAGCCAAAGCTTGGGGATGCCCCGGAAGGCATCCCCTCTTTCATCTACTTCCATCGGTAACTTTACTTGGAGCTATATTTTTATTCACCACATGATATGTGTTTTGCTTGGAGCGTCTTGTATGATTTGAGTCTTTGATTTTTAGTTTACCACAATCATCCTTGCTGTACACTCCTTTTGAGAGAGACACACATGATTCGGAAATTATTAGAATACTCTATGTGCTTCACTTATATCTTTTGAGTTATATAGTTCTTGCTCTAGTACTTCACTTATATCTTTTAGAGCACGGTGGTGGATTTGTTTTATAGAAACTATTGATCTCTCATGCTTCACTTAGATTATTTTGAGAGTCTTAAATAGCATGGTAATTTGCTTTAAAAATTCCTAATATGCTAGGTATTCAAGAATAGTAAAAACTTTCTTATGAGTGTGTTGAATACTAAGAGAAGTTTGATGCTTGATGATTGTTTTGAGATATGGAGATAGTGATATCAAAGTTGTGCTAGTTGAGTAGTTGCGAATTTGAGAAATACTTGTGTTGAAGTTTGCAAGTCCCGTAGCATGCACGTATGGTAAACGTTATGTAACAAATTTGAAACATGAGGTGTTCTTTGATTGTCCTCCTTATGAGTGGCGGTCGGGGACGAGGGATGGTCTTTTCCTACCAATCTATCCCCCTAGGAGCATGCGTGTAGTGCTTGGTTTTTGATGACTTGTAGATTTTTGCAATAAGTATGTGAGTTCTTTATGACTAATGTTGAGTCCATGGATTATACGCACCCTCACCTTTCCATCATTGCTAGCCTCTTCGGTACCGTGCATTGCCCTTTCTCACATTGAGAGTTGGTGCAAACTTCGCCGGTGCATCCAAACCCCGTGATATGATACGCTCTTTCACACATAAACCTCCTAATATCTTCCTCAAAACAGCCACCATACCTACCTATTATGGCATTTCCATAGCCATTCCGAGATATATTGCCATGCAACTTTCCACCATTCCATTTATCATGACACATTCATCATTGTCATATTGCTTTGCATGATCATGTAGTTGACATAGTATTTGTGGCAAAGCCACCGTTCATAATTCTTTCATACATGTCACTCTTGGTTCATTGCATATCCCGGTACACCGCCGGAGGCATTCATATAGAGTCATACTTTGTTCTAGTATCGAGTTGTAATCATTGAGTTGTAAATAAATAGAAGTGTGATGATCATCATTTTTCTAGAGCATTGTCCCAAGTGAGGAAAAAAAGTGAGAAAGGCCATAAAAAAGAGAAGGCCCAAAAAATGAGAGAAAAAAAGAGAAGGGACAATGTTACTATCCTTTTACCACACTTGTGCTTCAAAGTAGCACCATAATCTTCATGATAGAGTCTCTTGTTTTGTCACTTTCATATACTAGTGGGAATTTTTCATTATAGAACTTGGCTTGTACATTCCAACAATGGTCCTCCTCAAGTGCCCTAGGTCTTCGTGAGCAAGCAAGTTGGATGCACACCCACTTAGTTTCTTTTGTTGAGCTTTCATATATTTATAGCTCTAGTGCATCCGTTGCATGGCAATCCCTACTCCTTGCATTAACATCAATCGATGGGCATCTCCATAGCTCATTGATTAGCCTCGTTGATGTGAGACTTTCTCCCTTTTTGTCTTCTCCACATAACCCCCATCATCATATTCTATTCCACCCATAGTGCTATGTCCATGGCTCACGCTTATGTATTGCGTGAAGATTGAAAAAGTTTGAGATTACTAAAGTATGAAACAATTGCTTGGCTTGTCATCGGGGTTGTGCATGATGAGAGCATTCTTGTGTGACGAAAATGGAGCATGACTAAACTATATGATTTTGCAGGGATGAACTTTCTTTGGCCATGTCATTTTGATAGGACATAATTGCTTAGTTAGTATGCTTGAGGTATTATTATTTTTATGTCAATATGAACTTTTATCTTGAATCTTTCGGATCTGAATATTCATACCACAATTAAGAAGAATTACATTGAAATTATGCCAAGTAGCATCCCGCATCAAAAATTCTATTTTTATCATTTACCTACTCGAGGACGAGCAGGAATTAAGCTTGGGGATGCTTGATACGTCTCCAACGTATCTATAATTTTTGATTGCTCCATGCTATATTATCTTCTGTTTTGGACATTATTGGGCTTTATTATTCACTTTTATATTATTTTTGGGACTAACCTATTAACCGGAGGCTCAGCCCAGAATTGTTGTTTTTTGCCTATTTCAGAGTTTCGCAGAAAAAGAATATCAAACGGAGTCCAAACGGAATGAAACCTTCGGGAACGTGATTTTCGGAACGAACATGATCCAGAGGACTTGGACCCTACGTCAAGAAATCAAGCAGGAAGCCAGGAGGTAGGGGGCGCGCCTACCCCCCTGGGCGCGCCCTCCACCCTCGTGGGCCCCCTGTTGCTCCACCGACGTACTCCTTCCTACTATATATACCTATGTACCCCCAAACGATCAGATACGGAGCCAAAAACCTAATTCCACCGCCGCAACCTTCTGTACCCACGAGATCCCATCTTGGGGCCTGTTCCGGAGCTCCGCCGGAGGGGGCATCGATCACTGAGGGCTAATACATCAACACCATAGCCTCTCCGATGAAGTGTGAGTAGTTTACCTAAAACCTTCGGGTCCATAGTTATTAGGTAGATGGCTTTCTCTCTCTTTTTGGATCTCAATACAATGTTCTCCCCCTCTCTTGTGGAGATCTATTCAATGTAATCTTCTTTTGCGGTGTGTTTGTTGAGACCGCTGAATTGTGGGTTTATGATCAAGTTTATCTCAATATTTGAATCTTCTGAATTCTTTTATGTGTGATTGGTTATCTTTGCAAGTCTCTTCGAATTATCAGTTTGGTTTGGCCTACTAGATTGATCTTTCTTGCAATGGGAGAAGTGCTTAGCTTTGGGTTCAATCTTGCGGTGTCCTTTCCCAGTGACAGTAGGGGCAACAAGGCACGTATTGTATTGTTGCCATCGAGGATAACAAGATGGGGTTTTTTTTTTATCATATTGCATGAATTTATCCCTCTACATCATGTCATCTTGCTTAAGGCGTTACTCTGTTCTTATGAACTTAATACTCTAGATGCATGCTGGATAGCGGTCGATGTGTGGAGTAATAGTAGTAGATGCAGGCAGGAATCGGTCTACTTTTCTCGGACGTGATGCCTATATACATGATCATACCTAGATATTCTCATAACTATGCTCAATTCTGTCAATTGCTCAACAGTAATTTGTTCACCCACCGTAAAATACTTATGCTCATGAGAGAAGTCACTAGTGAAACCTATGGCCCCCGGGTCTATTTTCCATCATATTAATCTTCCAACACTTAGTTATTTCCGTTGCTTTTATTTTACTTTGCATCTCTATCATAAAAATACCAAAAATATTATCTTATCATATCTATCAGATCTCACTCTCGTAAGTGACCGTGTAGGGATTGACAACCCCTTATCGCGTTGGTTGCGAGGATTTATTTGTTTGTGTAGGTGCGAGGTACTTGCAGCCTCCTACTGGATTGATACCTTGGTTCTCAAAAACTGAGGGAAATACTTACGCTACTTAGCTGTATCACCCTTTCCTCTTCAAGGGAAAACCAACGTAGTGCTCAAGAGGTAGCAGTGTCTAGATTGGATCTGGTGGTTCTGGACTCTGCGGCGGCTGGAATTGATTTTCGTCGACTCCCCTAGGGTTTCTGGAATATTGGGGTATTTATAGAGCAAAGAGGCGGTCCGGGGGGCACCTGAGGTGGGCACAACCCACCAGGGCGCGTCTGGGCCTCCTGGCGCGGCCTGGTGGGTTGTGCTCCCCTTGGAGCACCCCCAAGGACAGCCTTGGCCTATTAGGTGTCTTCTGGTCTGTAAAAAATCTCCGTGAAGTTTCGTTGCATTTGGACTCCGTTTGGTATTGATTTCCTGCGATGTAAAAAACATGCAGAAAACAACGACTGGCACTTGGCACTATGTCAATAGGTTAGTACCAGAAAATGATATAAAAAGACTATAAAATGATTATAAAACATCCAAGATTGATAATATAACAGCATGGAACAATCAAAAATTATAGATACGTTCGAGACGTATCAAGCCCCCTCCTTTCTTCTTCTTCCTTGGCCTCCCCCTAGATGGGAGGAGAGTTCCCCCTCTGGTCCATGGCCTCCATGGCGGCGGAGGGGCGGGAGCCCCTCCGATATTGGATCTCCTCTCCGTACTCTCCTGTTTCGCATTCCCCAGATCTGGCCCTTCACGTTTTCTTAAATTCCCGGAGATCCGTAACTCCGATTGCGCTGAAATTATTACACGATTTTTTTCCGTAAATTATCTTTCTTGCGCCAGAAGAAGGGCCCCAACTGCCATACGAGGAGGGCATAAGACACATGGGCGCGCCTGGCACCCCCTTGCACACCCTGGTGTATCTTGGGGGTTGTGGGCCCCCATTTGCGTTGATTCCACCTCCCAAAAATCACATATATTCCAAAATAATTCTCCGTAAAATTTTATCGCGTTTGGACTTCTTTTGATATGGATTTTTTGCGAAACAAAAATCACGCAACAAACAGGAACTGACACTGGGCATTGGATCAATAGGTTAGTCCAATAAATCATATAAATTGTTGCCAAAAATATGTAAAAGTTGTATAATATTGGCAAGAAACAATCAAAAATTATAGATACGACGGAGACGTACCAGTGTACACCATCGACCCGGTCATGGTGGACGACTATATCAGCACCGTGGAGCAGTTGCTTACTCGAGACAAGTACAAGGTGGTCGGCATCGACCTCCAGTACACCGGCGGTCATCCCGGCAAAGATCAAAAGGTTGTCATTGCCCAGTTGCGCGTGCGCAATCATGTCCTCATCTTCCACTACTGCATGGCCAAAGAGCCTTGCGACCGTTTCGCCAGGTTTGTCAACAACACCGACTACAAGTTCGTGATACGTCTCCAACGTATCTATAATATTTGATTGTTCCATGCTATTATATTATCCATCTAGGATGTTTTATATGCATTTATATGCTATTTTATATGATTTTTGGGACTAACCTATTAACCTAGAGCCCAGTGCCAGTTTCTGTTTTTTCCTTGTTTTTGAGTTTTACAGAACAGGAATACCAAACGGAGTCCAATTGACGTGCCAATTTTTGATGATTTTTATGGACCAAAAGAAGCCCCCGTAGTAAAAGAGTTGGGCCAGAAGATTCTCGGGCTGTCCACGAGGGTGGGGGGGCGCGCCCACCCCCTGGGCATGCGCCCCTATATCATGGACGACTCAGAGACCCCCCTGACGTGAGACCTACGCCAAAAATTCCTATAAATACAGAAACCTCCAAAACATAACCTAGATCGGGAGTTCCGCCACCGCAAGCCTCTGTAGCCACCAAAAACCAATCGGGACCCTGTTCCGGCACCCTGCCGAAGGGGGGATCCCTCACCGGTGGCCATATTCATCAGTCCGGCGCTCTCCATGACGAGGAGGGAGTAGTTCACCCTCGGGCTGAGGGTATGTACAAGTAGCTATGTGTTTGATCTCTCTCGCGCGCGTTCTTGCTTCGACACGATCTTGATGTATCGCGAGATTTGCTATTATAGTTGGATCTTATGATGTTTCTCCCCCTCTACTCTCTTGTAATGGATTGAGTTTTCCCTTTGAAGTTATCTTATCGGATTGAGTCTTTAAGAATTTGAGAACACTTGATGTATGTCTTGCATGTGCTTATCTGTGGTGAGAATGGGATATTCACGTGATCTACTTGATGTATGTTTTGGTGATCAACTTGCGGGTTCAGTGACTTTGTGAACTTATGCATAGGGGTTGGCACACGTTTTCGTCTTGACTCTCTGGTAGAAACTTTGGGGCACTCTTTGAAGTTCTTTGTGTTGGTTGAATAGATGATTTTGAGATTGTGTGATGCATATCGTATAATCATACCCACGGATACTTGAGGTGACATTGGAGTATCTAGTTGACATTAGGGTTTTGGTTGATTTGTGTCTTAAGGTGTTATTCTAGTACGAACTCTATGATAGATTGAACGGAAAGAATAGCTTCGTGTTATTTTATTACGGACTCTTGAATAGATCGATCAGAAAGGATAACTTTGAGGTGGTTTCGTACCCTACAATAATCTCTTCGTTTTTTCTCCGCTATTAGTGACTTTGGAGCGACTCTTTGTTGCATGTTGAGGGATAGTTATATGATCCAATTATGTTATTATTGTTGAGAGAACTTGCACTAGTGAAAGTATGAACCCTAGGCCTTGTTTCAACGCATTGCAATACCGTTTACGCTAACTTTTACCACTTGCTACCTTGCTGTTTTTATATTTTAAGATTACAAATACCCATATCTATCATCCATATTGCACTTGTATCACCATCTCTTCGCCGAACGAGTGCACCTATACAATTTACCATTGTATTGGGTGTGTTGGGGACACAAGAGACTCTTTGTTATTTGGTTGCAGGGTTGCTTGAGAGAGACCATCTTCATCCTACGCCTCCCACGGATTGATAAACCTTTTGTCATCCACTTGAGGGAAATTTGCTACTGTCCTATTAACCTCCGCACTTGGAGGCCCAACAACGTCTACCAGAAAAAGGTTGCGTAGTAGACATCAAGTAGCTTCTGGCGCCGTTGCCGAGGAGGTTAGTGCTTGAAGGTATATCTTTAGATCTTGCAATCAAATCTTTTAGTTTCTTGTTTTATCACTAGTTTAGTCTATAAAATAAAACTACAAAAAAATGGAATTAAGGGTGCCTCATATGCTTCATCTTTTTAATATCTTTTGTGAAAATGATGGGAAGGAAAATTGTGCTCAAGTACTAGAAGAAGAATTACATAGAATGCTTGGCATAAAACATGTGAATGATGAGCATGATTGCAATGTTGTTAGTATGAATTCTTTGAATGCCCATGATGCTAATGATATACAAAGCCACAAGCTTGGGGATGCTATGTTTGATGAAGATTATATGTTTATTCCCCCAAGTTTTGATGAGCAAATTTATTATGATGAAAGCATGCCTCCTATTTATGATGATTATTGTGATGACACGTATGCTATAAAGAATAAAGATAACCATGAAACTTGTCGTCATGATTTTAATTTTCAATTGGATTATGCTTCACATGATAGTTATTTTGTTGAGTTTGCTCCCACTACTATTGATGAGAAGAAATTTGCTTATGTGGAGAGTAATAAAAATTCTATGCTTGTAGATCATGAAAAGAATGCTTTATGTGGTGGTTATATTGTTGAATTCATTAATGATTCTACTGAAAATTATTATGAGGGAGGAATATATGCTTGTAGGAATTGCAATAATATCAAGTTTCCTCTCTACGTGTTAAAAGTTTTGAAGTTATGCTTGTTTTGCTTTCCTATACTAGTTGATTATTGTTCCCATAAGTTGTTTGCTCACAAAATCCCTATGCATAGGAAGTGGGTTAGACTTAAATGTGCTTTCCATATGCTTCATGATGCTCTCTTTATGTTTTAATTCTTATATTTTATGTGAGCATCATTGAAATCATCATGCCTAGCTAGGGGCATTAAACGTTAGCGCTTGTTGGGAGGCAACCCAATTTTATTTTTGTTCTTTGCTTTTGCTCCTGTTTAGTAAAAAATAATTCATCTAGCCTCTGTTTAGATGTGTTTTCATGTTTTAATTAGTGTTTGTGCCAAGTAGAACCTTTGGGAAGACTTGGGTGAAGTCTTTGTGATCTTGCTGTAAAAAACAGAAACTTTAGCACTCACGAGATTAGCTGCCATGTTTTTACTGGGAGCGCTTTTAGGTTGATTCTTTTTGCAGATGATCAATAGATAAATTACTCACGTCCACCAATTTATTTCAGAATTTTTGGAGTTGGAGAAGTATACGTTTGATACAGATTACTACAGACTGTTCTGTTTTTGACAGATTCTGGTTTCTATGTGTTGTTTGCTTATTTTGATGAATCTATGAGTAGTATCGGAGGGTATGAACCATAGAGAAGTTGGAATACAGTAGATATTACACCAATATGAATTTATAATGAGTTCATAACATTACCTAAGTGGTGATTTATTTTCTTTTACTAACGGAGCTTACGAGTTTTCTGTTGAGTTTTGTGTTGTGAAGTTTTCAAGTTTTGGGTAAAGATTCGATGGACTATGGAATAAGGAGTGGCAAGAGCCTAAGCTTGGGGATGCCCAAGGCACCCCCTAGGCAATATTCAAGGACAACCAAGAGCCTAATCTTGGGGATGCCCCGGATGGCATCCCCACTTTCGTCTTCGTTCATCGGTAACTTTACTTGGAGCTATATTTTTATTCACCACATGATATGTGTTTTGCTTGGAGCGTCATTTTATTTAGTTTTGCTTGATGTTTGAATAATATCACAAGATCTGAAATTATTAAATGTTAGAGAGTCTTCACATAGTTACATAATTATTCGACTGCTCATTGATCTTCACTTATATCTTTCAGAGTAGTTTGTCATTTGCTCTAGTGCTTCACTTATATCCTTTTAGAGCACGGTGGTGGTTTTATTTTGAAGAAATAGATGAACTCTCATGCTTCACTTATACTATTTTGAGTGTCTTAAACAGCATGGTAATTTGCTTTGGTTATGAATTTAGTCCTAATATGATAGGCATCCAAGAGGAATATAACAAAAAACTTTCATATAAAGTGCATTGAATACTATGAGAAGTTTGGTTCCTTATGATTGTTTTGAGAGAAGATGGTGATATTAGATTCATGCTAATCGAGTAGTTGTGAATTTGAGAGATACTTGTGTTAAAGTTTGTGATTCCCGTAGCATGCACGTATGGTGAACCGTTATGTGATGAAGTCAGAGCATGATTTATTTATTGATTGTCTTCCTTATGAGTGGCGGTCGGGGACGAGCGATGGTCTTTTCCTACCAATCTATCCCCCTAGGAGCATGCGTGTAGTACTTCGCTTTGATAAATAATAGATTTTTGCAATAAGTAGATGAGTTCTTTATGACTAGTGTTGAGTCCATGGATTATACGCACTCTCACCCTTCCACCATTGCTAGCCTCTCTTGTGCTGCGCAACTTTCGCCGGTACCATACACCCACCATATACCTTCCTCAAAACAGCCACCATACTTACCTACTATGGCATTTCCATAGCCATTCCGAGATATATTGCCATGCAACTTCCCACCGTTCCGTTTTTTATGACACGCTCCATCATTGTCATATTGCTTTGCATTATCATGTAGTTGACATCGTATTTGTGGCAAAGCCACCTTAATAATTCTTTCATACATGTCACTCTTGATTCATTTCACATCCCGGTACACTACCGGAGGCATTCATATAGAGTCATATCTTGTTCTAAGCATCGAGTTGTAATTCTTGAGTTGTAAGTAAATAAAAGTGTGATGATCTTCATTATTAGAGCATTGTCCCAGTGAGGAAAGGATGATGGAGACTATGATTCCCCCACAAGTCGGGATGAGACTCCGGACAAAAAAAAAGAGGCCATAAAAAAAGGCCCAAAAAAATGAGAGAAAAAGAGAGAAGGGGCAATGCTACTATCCTTTTACCACACTTGTGCTTCAAAGTAGCACCATGATCTTCATGATAGAGAGTCTCCTATTTTGTCACTTTCATATACTAGTGGGAATTTTCATTATAGAACTTGGCTCGTATATTCCAACAATGGGCTTCCTCAAAATGCCATAGGTCTTCGTGAGCAAGCAAGTTGGATGCACACCCACTTAGTTTCTTTTTGAGCTTCCATACACTTATAGCTCCAGTGCATCTGTTGCATGGCAATCCCGACTCACTCACATTGATATCTATTGATGGGCATCTCCATAGCCCGTTAATACGCCTAGTTGATGTGAGACCATCTTCCTCCTTTTTTTCTTCTCCACAACCACCATTCTATTCCACCTATAGTGCTATGTCCATGGCTCACGCTCATGTATTGCGTGAAAGTTGAAAAAGTTTGAGAATACTAAAGTATGAAACAATTGCTTGGCTTGTCATCGGGGTTGTGCATGATTTAAATATTTTGTGTCATGAAGATAGAGCATAGCCAGACTATATGATTTTGTAGGGATAGCTTTCTTTGGCCGTGTTATTTTGAGAAGACATGATTGCTTTGTTAGTATGCTTGAAGTATTATTGTTTTCATGTCAATATTAAACTTTTGTCTGGAATCTTATGGATCTGAATATTCTTGCCACAATAAAGAAGATCACATTCATAAATATGCTAGGTAGCATTCCACATCAAAAATTCTATTTTTATCATTTACCTACTCGAGGACGAGCAGGAATTAAGCTTGGGGATGCTTGATACGTCTCCAACGTATCTATAATTTTTGATTGTTCCATGCTATTATATTATCCATCTAGGATGTTTTATATGCATTTATATGCTATTTTATATGATTTTTGGGACTAACCTATTAACCTAGAGCCCAGTGTCAGTTTCTGTTTTTTCTTTGTTTTTGAGTTTTACAGAAAAGGAATACCAAACGGAGTCCAATTGACGTGCCAATTTTTGATGATTTTTTATGGACCAAAAGAAGCCCCCGGAGTAAAAGAGTTGGGCCAGAAGAGTCCCGGGCTGTCCACGAGGGTGGGGGCGTGCCCACCCCCTGGGCGTGGGCCCCTATCTCGTGGACGACTCGGAGATCCCCCCCTAACGTGAGACCTACGCCAAAAATTCCTATAAATAAAGAAACGTCCAAAACATAACCTAGATCGGGAGTTCCACCGCCGCAAGCCTCTGTAGCCACCAAAAACCAACTGGGACCCTGTTCCGGCACCCTCCCGGAGGGGGTATCCCTCACCGGTGGCCATCTTCATCAGTCTGGCGCTCTCCATGACGAGGAGGGAGTAGTTCACCCTCGGGGCCGAGGGTATGTACCAGTAGCTATGTGTTTGATCTCTCTCTCGCGCGTTCTTGATTCGGCACGATCTTGATGTATCGCGAGCTTTGCTATTATAGTTGGATCTTATGATGTTTCTCCCCCTCTACTCTCTTGTAATGGATTGAGTTTTCCCTTTGAAGTTATCTTATCGGATTGAGTCTTTAAGAATTTGAGAACACTTGATGTATGTCTTGCATGTGCTTATCTGTGGTGAGAATGGGATATTCACGTGATCTACTTGATGTATGTTTTGGTGATCAACTTGCGGGTTCAGTGACTTTGTGAACTTATGCATAGGGGTTGGCACACGTTTTCGTCTTGACTCTCTGGTAGAAACTTTGGGGCACTCTTTGAAGTTCTTTGTGTTGGTTGAATAGATGATTTTGAGATTGTGTGATGCATATCGTATAATCATACCCACGGATACTTGAGGTGACATTGGAGTATCTAGGTGACATTAGGGTTTTGGTTGATTTGTGTCTTAAGGTGTTATTCTAGTACGAACTCTATGATAGATTGAACGGAAAGAATAGCTTCGTGTTATTTTACTACGGACTCTTGAATAGATCGATCAGAAAGGATAACTTTGAGGTGGTTTCGTACCCTACAATAATCTCTTCGTTTGTTCTCCGCTATTAGTGACTTTGGAGTGACTCTTTGTTGCATGTTGAGGTATAGTTGTATGATCCAATTATGTTATTATTGTTGAGAGAACTTGCACTGGTGAAAGTATGAACCCTAGGCCTTGTTTCAATGCATTGCAATACCGTTTACGCTCACTTTTACCACTTGCTACCTTGCTGTTTTTATATTTTAAGATTACAAATACCCATATCTATCATCCATATTGCACTTGTATCACCATCTCTTTGCCGAACTAGTGCACCTATACAATTTACCATTGTATTGGGTGTGTCGGGGACACAAGAGACTCTTTGTTATTTTGTTGCAGGGTTGTTTGAGAGAGGCCATCTTCATCCCACGCCTCCCATGGATTGATAAACCTTAGGTCATCCACGTGAGGGAAATTTGCTACTGTCCTACAAACCTCTGCACTTGGAGGCCCAACAACGCCTACAAGAAGAAGGTTGCGTAGTAGACATCAGTTCGCTATGGCGGAAACCTGCAACGATGTAAAGGCGCTCAAGGTTACGAGCTTGGCCTGCAATAACCTTGTCGAAATTCGTGGCCACTACAGGGTCTGGGGCAGCACGAAGAAGGACTCCCTGGTTGAACTCGCCTCGGCCATCATCGACCCCTGGTATGAAAAGATGAAGCAGAATGCCAAGAGAACATATCCCGTATCCTGGCACGGGGCCTAGACGCGGTAACTGGATGAACCTCACCTCAGGTTCGCGGCCAAGAGCGTGTACACATGCTGCGAGATGCACAGGCGGATCGTTGACATGAGGAACTGCCTCGTTACCGAAATCGACGAGGCCAGATCGAGCCACAAGCAGAGCGGTAGAGGCAAGCGTCACAAGAAGTAGATGGTGATCAAATGATCATTTATCCTAGTTAATTATGCATGTAATATATATTTTACTTTGGTGTGTGGAAATGTCATGTGTGTAGTAGCCACCTATGTAATTATGCATGTAATAGTTTACTTTGGTGTGTGCAAATGTCATGTGTGTAGAAACCACCTATGTAATTCGATGTTTAATTTGTGTGTGTGTATATATAGATGTTGTTGTTCTGTATGCAATCCCATCGCACAACACACACGTCTCATTAGCAGCAATCCTTTGTGTTATTATCGGTCTTCGCACAGATTCTGATTACAGACCTGTTTGCCGCGTATCACACACATCTTGTTAAATTGAACAATTTATGTTCTCATGGCTCAACGCAACTAGTTCATCCGAGTGAACTGTGTGCCCTCTATCGCACACACCTTGATCTAGCTGGTCGTTTATTTTGTTCCACCTAATCACAAACAGTTCATCCGAGTGGACTGTATGTCGTATATCACACACACCTTCATCTAGCTACCCATTTCTGTTGTTCTACCTCATCACAAACGGTTCATTGTACTGAACCGTATGCCCCGCATCGCACACGCAACTAAAATCCAAACCGCGTTTGATGTATCCGCCATCACAAACGTTTTGCATCTTTTTTGACGTTTTTTTACATCACTGTTTGCGGTTATTGCATCGCACACAGTTTCGTCGAAGGGCTCTGATTGTAGTGTCGCGTTAGCAGCATCTTGCAGTAGTGTCTTGTTTCACATAAAGAAACGATCTGATTCATTATCGTGATGAAATATGGACTCAGCAAGATCCTTTTTCAGATTTGAAATCAACATTTCTTTCGGGATCATGCTTCCATTCACCAATGAGGAAGTCCATTATATCACCCTCCATCAGCCATCCAGGTTCAAAAACATCCCAGACGCGTTTGCCAGTGAAGGTAGTTACGTTATCATCGGGCTGAGGTATCAGTGAGAATGTAGTCCTGCAGCACACAGAAAACAAAAGGCAGGGAAAGGAAGATAAGGCTTTCATAGCAGTTCAAGTTATATGAAATGAGCAGTTAAGGTCATATTTATTTAGTAGTTACAAACAACAGAAACAAAAGAAGAGGAAACATAATGAGAGATACTCACTCGGTGTACTTCTCACGTCCTTCATCACTAACCAACAGATTATACAACTTGCGAGCCTTGTCCAGGTGAAGGAATTTATGAGGGTGAAGCTGTTGCACAGGGGAGCAAAACTTAATAGGAGCTCTGGGTGCACGCTTCGTGCTTGTAACATTGCTAGACTTCAACGCAACATCTTTCCTAGCAACACCGCCTCTACGGCCCACTATTCCAGCAAGGGATACACCCTTGGCAGCAGCACTCCTGGTGACTCTTCTCATGCCAGCGATCTTCTCAAACACGTCATCGTCACTGTCTATCATTTGCAAAATGGGGTTCTTGGGTGTAGAGGGGCTATCTGGACCAGCAGCCGTAGAACCTTTGAGAGCACCCAACCGCCCCTTCATAACACCAGATCTTGTCTTTTCAATAGAACGCCCCTGGCTCAAATCAACAGCCACACGCTCGAGCTCCGAGAACTGCTGCCAAAGATCCTGCAGTCATGCTCCCCAAGATCCAACCACTCACCTACAACAAAAAAAGGAGGAGCATAGAAAAGGGTAACACCACCGCAGGATGCTGCTAACACGACACTACGATCAGAGACCCTTTGAGAAACTGTGTGCGATGCAATAATCGCAAACGGTGGTGTATGAAAACCATCAAAAATGTATAAAACATTTGTGATAACGGATGCATCAAACACGGTTCAGATTTTAGTTGCGTGTGCGTTGAAGGGCATACGGTTCAGTTCAATTAACTGTTTGCGATGAGGAGGAACAAAAGAAACGGGCAGCCAGATGAAGGCATGTGCGATACACAGCATACGGTTAACTCGGATGAACTGTTTTGTGATTAGGCAACACAAAAGAAATGGGCAGCCAGATGAAGGTGTGTGCGATATACAGCATACGGTTCACTCGGATGAACTGTTTGTGATTAGGCAACACAAAAGAAACGGTCAGCCAGATCAAGGTGTGTGCGATATACGCATGTGGTTCACTCGGCCCTTGTCATCAGTGTGTGACCTCTGTGGCAACCACTCGCTCCCCAGGCGCCTCTTCGTGTATCGTGGCAACCGTCCACTGCCTCTTCGCCTTTCCCTCTCAATTTGGAACTGCTGTCGCAAGCTCTTCCTCCCTCCATTTGCCTTCACCCTTCCTTATGCCATTGTTGGATCATCTTCTCCATGGAGGGAACAGGCCGGAAATGACCCCGTTATTCTTGCCCCGATCTGAAAGATGATGTGGTGGAGGAACTCATTGATCGGTGCGATGTCATCACCTCGGCTAGCATGGCAGGTTCGTTCAAGACCATTCTCGACTCAACTAATAACATCATTACAAGGAACCCAAGGGTCTAGGAGCGGTTTGATCTCCCCTATCTTCTTAGCCGTGACCCTGCTAACTGGCGCGGGGACGAGGGAAGCCTCGCCTTGTGCAAGTTGATGCCGCTTGATAATGATATGTATGATGTTAAGATGCCATCGCTTGAGGGCAAGGCTTGGGCAAGCGCAAATGGAGATTGGGTTGTTTATATTGGGTACAACTCCGAGTGGGACCTTGTGAATGTGTACACTCGTCATCGGGTTCCGCTTCCAAAAATCTCAGACGACTGCCCAGAGGTTGAGTACACCGGTATTCTACGTGAGTTCAAATATGATCATGGTGACTGTCGTCTACGGAAGATAGCAATTTGTCGATTCCCAACCGCTCTTGGGATTACACGAACTATGAAGTTGTTGCTATCTTCGACAAGCTTGTTGTCGTCCTTACTTCCACGCCTCGATGGATATTGCTCAAAAATCAATTTCTGTACATGGATGAGTACTGTGATGCAATTCAATACGAGGGTCTTGTGTTTGCTACCACCACTCATGGCACTGTTTTTGCATGGAATCCTGATGCTTTCGGTACGTTTGTCTTCCACCGTAATTATAATTGTTTCATCCACATGCATGCGGGTTAGCTAGTTTCCCTTTACTAATTAACCTTCTTGTGTTTCCAAGGTCCTGTGAACATTCCACCACCTATACTTGAAAATTTTTATAACCAAGGGGGAGATGACGATGCCGATGATCACGAGCATGAGGATGAGCAGGACCCATATACTCAGTGGCGCCTGGCAACTTATTCCGATGGATCACCTCTTCTTGTCTGTATACAGGGCATTGCTGATGTTACTAAGGAAGCAGGTGTTGTCTTGCATGGTCACACTCTCCGGACCTATTCCAACATCCGTTGCAAGGTATTCGGGATGGATACTAGTGTACTAGCGCCAACACTTTCTCCCTGGTTCAGTATTGAAAGTCTTGGAGGAAACTCGCTCTCCTTGGACAAAACTATCCAATGATGGTGGAAGGTGATCCAGCTGCTGTTGACACAACTTTACTACCATTTATGAGAAGCAACTGTATCTATACCTCGGACATTGCTATGCTTCCCTACCATCCCAATATGGGTCCTGACATAGGCCGCTTCAGCCTGGATGATCAGTCCTGCGTTGGTCTCGAGATTGACAGTAGCTAGCCCTTCCCAGAGAATCACTTCTGGTTCAAAGCAAGTGTTTCCAACACCGACGAGTGGTTGAGCTGAAGTTCATTTCATCACTTTGTTATTTGTTGTGTGAGAAAAACTTTACTTTACTAGAATGTTTTGTTGGAAATGATCTATAATCCAACGTGTATCCTCATTGTCGTTGTGGGTTGATGACTTGTTGTATGTAATCAATGGTACATTTGCATATGCGTCCATCAACTCACGCCTGCTAGTGGTGTCCATATGAACATTGCTAGTGATTTTAGTTGCAAACATTAGATAGTGCTAGTGATTTTTAGCTGCATATTTTGACAAATCACAGTGTTACAAGGTTGACAAATGGCAATGTTACTAGATAAACAAATGTCAATCTTTCCAGTTTGACAAATAGAAACATACCCAAAATGACAGATATGCAAATCTTACCCAATTGTTTGTACGTGGTTGCACACGGGTCATGCAAAACAACCGTTTGCGTTGAAGGGATGCAGAAATCCTGCTCGACACATTTTCCCTTGGCTTCCTGGGGAAGCAATCGGTTTGCATACGGGTGTTCTAACTAAAACGTTTGCGATGAGTGTTTTATATTTAAAAACATTGACTTTTTTCATTCAGTCACACTGTGAAAAATGCAAGTTCGTTCAAACCATATCTTTCATTCAGTCACACTGCGAATTTATATTCATATAATCGAGAATTCGAGATACAGTATTAAACCCCAAAAAAACTATTTTCGGCGGCGGCGGAGACGGCGTGCCGCGCCGTCATTGTCGTTGTCGTCCTCCGGGACGCCGTTGTTGAAGTCTTCAAGGCAGCACAAAATGTTCTTCACTTGTAAATCAAACATCATGTTGTCGCGTGATTGACGGGCGAGGCGTAGGAGGACGGCAACTGGTGTTGCGGATCGTAGCAGAATTTTAAATTTTTCTACGCATCACCAAGATCCATCTATGGAGTCTACTAGCAATGAGAGGGAAGGAGTGCATCTACATACCCTTGTAGATCGCGAGCGGAAGCGTTCTAGTGAACGGGGTTGATGGAGTCGTACTCGTCGTGATCCAAATCACCGATGACCGAGTGCCGAACGGACGGCACCTCCGCGTTCAACACACGTACGGAGCAGCGACGTCTCCTCCTTCTTTATCTAGCAAGGGGGAAGGAGAGGTTGATGGAGATCCAGCAACACGACGGCGTGGTGGTGGAAGAAGCGGGGATTCCGGCGGGGCTTCGCCAAGCGCAAGCGGGAGGGAGAGGTGTTGCAGGGGGAGAGGGAGGCGCCAGGGGCTGTTGTGTTGCTGCCCTCCCTCCCCCCACTATTTATAGGGGTCCTGGGGGGCGCCGGCCACCCTGGAGATCCCATCTGAGGGGGGGCGGCGGCCAAGGGGGTGGCTTGCCCCCCAAGGCAAGTGGGGCGCCCCCCACCCCTAGGGTTTCCAACCCTAGGCGCAGGGGGAGGCCCAAGGGGGGCGCCCCAGCCCACTAAGGGCTGGTTCCCTTCCCACTTCAGCCCATGGGGCCCTCCGGGATAGGTGGCCCCACCCGGTGGACCCCCGGGACCCTTCCGGTGGTCCCGGTACAATACCGATAACCCCCAAAACTTTCCCGGTGGCCGAAACTGGACTTCCTATATATAATTCTTCACCTCCGGACCATTACGGAAATCCTCGTGACGTCCGGGATCTCATCCGGGACTCCGAACAACTTTCGGGTTTCCGCATACTAATATCTCTACAACCCTAGCGTCACCGAACCTTAAGTGTGTAGACCCTACGGGTTCGGGAGACATGTAGACATGACCGAGACGCCTCTCCGGTCAATAACCAACAGCGGGATCTGGATACCCATGTTGGCTCCCACATGTTCCACGATGATCTCATCGGATGAACCTTGATGTCGAGGATTCAATCAATCCCGTATACAATTCCCTTTGTCAATCGGTATGTTACTTGCCCGAGATTCGATCGTCGGTATCCCAATACCTTGTTCAATCTCGTTACCGGCAAGTCTCTTTACTCATACCGTAATGCATGATCCCATGGCTAACTCCTTAGTCACATTGAGCTCATTATGATGATGCATTACCGAGTGGGCCCAGAGATACCTCTCCGTCATACGGAGTGACAAATCCCAGTCTCGATCCGTGTCAACCCAACAGACATTTTCAGAGATACCCGTAGTGCACCTTTATAGTCACCCAGTTACGTTGTGACATTTGGTACACCCAAAGCACTCCTACGGCATCCGGGAGTTACACGATCTCATGGTCTAAGGAAAAGATACTTGACATTGGAAAAGCTCTAGCAAACGAACTACACGATCTTTGTGCTATGCTTAGGATTGGGTCTTGTCCATCACATCATTCTCCTAATGATGTGATCCCGTTATCAATGACATCCAATGTCCATAGTCAGGAAACCATGACTATCCGTTGATGAATGACCTAGTCAACTAGAGGCTCACTAGGGACATGTTGTGTTCTATGTATTCACACATGTATTACAATTTCCGGATAACACAAGTATAGCATGAATAATAGACAATTATCATGAACAAGGAAATATAATAACCATTTTATTATTGCCTCTAGGGCATATTTCCAATAGTCTCCCACTTGCACTAGAGTCAATAATCTAGTTACATTGTGATGAATCGAACACCCATAGAGTTCTGGTGTTGATCATGTTTTGCTCTAGGGAGAGGTTTAGTCAACGGATCTGCTACATTCAGGTCCGTATGTACTTTACAAATATCTATGTCTCCATTCTGAACACTTTCACGAATGGAGTTGAAGCGACGCTTGATATGCCTGGTCTTCCTGTGAAACCTGGGCTCCTTGGCAAGGGCAATAGCTCGAGTGTTGTCACAGAAGAGAGTCATCGGGCCCGACGCATTGGGAATCACCCCTAGGTCGGTAATGAACTCCTTCATCCAGATTGCTTCTTGCACTGCCTCTGAGGCTGCCATGTACTCCGCTTCACATGTAGATCCCACCACGACGCTTTGCTTGCAACTGCACCAGCTTACTGCCCCTCCATTCAAAATATACACATATCCGGTTTGTGACTTCGAGTCATCCAGATCTGTGTCGAAGCTAGCGTCGACGTAACCCTTTACGACGAGCTCTTCGTCACCTCCATATACGAGAAACATATCCTTAGTCCTCTTCAGGTACTTCAGGATATTCTTGACCGCTGTCCAGTGTTCCATGCCAGGATTACTTTGGTACCTTCCTACCAAACTTACGGCAAGGTTTACATCAGGTCTGGTACACAGCATGGCATACATAATAGACCCTATGGCCGAGGCATAGGGGATGACACTCATCTTTTCTCTATCTTCTGTCGTGGTCGGGCATTGAGCCGTGCTCAATTGCACACCTTGCAATACAGGCAAGAACCCCTTCTTGGACTGATCCATATTGAACTTCTTCAATATCTTGTCAAGGTACGTACTCTGTGAAAGACCAATGAGGCGTCTTGATCTATCTCTATAGATCTTGATGCCTAATATATAAGCAGCTTCTCCAAGGTCCTTCATTGAAAAACACTTATTCAAGTAGGCCTTTATACTTTCCAAGAATTCTATATCATTTCCCATCAATAGTATGTCATCCACATATAATATGAGAAATGCTACAGAGCTCCCACTCACTTTCTTGTAAACACAGGCTTCTCCATAAGTCTGTGTAAATCCAAACGCTTTGATCATCTCATCAAATCGAATGTTCCAACTCCGAGATGCTTGCACCAGCCCATAGATGGAGCGCTGGAGCTTGCATACCTTGTTAGCATTCTTAGGATCGACAAAACCTTCCGGCTGCATCATATACAATTCTTCCTTAAGAAAGCCGTTAAGGAATGCCATTTTGACGTCCATCTGCGATATCTCATAATCATAGTATGCGGCAATTGCTAACATGATTCGGACAGACTTCAGCTTCGCTACGGGTGAGAAAGTCTCATCGTAGTCAACCCCTTGAACTTGTCGATAACCCTTAGCGACAAGTCGAGCCTTGTAGATGGTTACATTACCATCCGCGTCTGTCTTCTTCTTAAAGATCCATTTATTTTCTATGGCTCGCCGATCATCAGGCAAGTCAGTCAAAGTCCATACTTCGTTTTCATGCATGGATCCTATCTCGGATTTCATGGCTTCTAGCCATTTGTCGGAATCCGGGCCCGCCATCGCTTCTTCATAGTTCGAAGGTTCACCGTTGTCTAACAACATGATTTCCAGGACAGGGTTGCCATACCACTCTGGTGCGGAACGTGTCCTTGTGGACCTACGAAGTTCAGCAGTAACTTGATCCGAAGCTTCATGATCATCATCATTAACTTCCTCCCCAGTCGGTGTAGGCACCACAGGAACATCTTCCCGCGCTGCGCTACTTTCCGGTTCGGAAGGGGTGACTATCACCTCATCAAGTTCCACTTTCCTCCCACTTAATCATTTCGAGAGAAACTCTTTCTCCAGAAAGGACCCGTTCTTGGCAACAAAGATCTTGCCTTCGGATCTGAGGTAGAAGGTATACCCAATGGTTTCCTTAGGGTATCCTATGAAGACGCATTTTTCTGACTTGGGTTCGAGCTTTTCAGGTTGAAGTTTCTTGACATAAGCATCGCATCCCCAAACTTTTAGAAACGACAGCTTAGGTTTCTTCCCAAACCCTAATTCATACGGTGTCGTCTCAACGGATTTTGACGGAGCCCTATTTAAAGTGAATGCGGCAGTCTCTAAAGCATAGCCCCAAAATGAGAGCGGTAGATCGGTAAGAGACATCATAGATCGCACCATATCCAATAGAGTGCGATTACGACGTTCGGACACACCATTTCGCTGAGGTGTTCCAGGCGGCGTGAGTTGTGAAACTATTCCACATTTCCTTAAGTGTGTGCCAAACTCGTGACTTAAATATTCCCCTCCACGATCTGATCGTAGGAACTTTATTTTCCTGTCACGTTGATTCTCAACCTCACTCTGAAATTCCTTCAACTTTTCAAAGGTCTCAGACTTGTGTTTCATTAGGTAGACATACCCATATCTACTTAAGTCATCAGTGAGAGTGAGAACATAACGATAGCCACCGCGAGCCTCAACACTCATTGGACCGCACACATCGGTATGTATGATTTCCAATAAGTTGGTTGCTCGCTCCATTGTTCCGGAGAACGGAGTCTTGGTCATCTTACCCATGAGGCATGGTTCGCATGTGTCAAATGATTCGTAATCAAGAGACTCCAAAAGTCCATCTGCATGGAGCTTCTTCATGCGCTTGACACCAATGTGACCAAGGCGGCAATGCCACAAGTATGTGGGACTATCGTTATCAACTTTACATCTTTTGGTATTCACACTATGAATATGTGTAACATCACGTTCGAGATTCATCAAGAATAAACCATTGACCAGCGGGGCATGACCATAAAACATATCTCTCATATAAATAGAACAACCATTATTCTCCGATTTAAATGAGTAGCCATCTTGCATTAAACGAGATCCAGATACAATGTTCATGCTCAAAGCTGGCACTAAATAACGATTATTGAGGTTTAAAACTAATCCCGTAGGTAAATGTAGAGGTAGCGTGCCGACGGCGATCACATCGACCTTGGAACCATTCCCGACGCGCATCGTCACCTCGTCCTTCGCCAGTCTCCGTTTATTCCGCAGCTCCTGTTTTGAGTTACAAATATGAGCAACCGCACCAGTATCAAATACCCAGGAGCTACTACGAGTACTGGTAAGGTACACATCAATTACATGTATATCACATATACCTTTGGTGTTGCCGGCCTTCTTGTCCGCTAAATATTTGGGCAGTTCCGCTTCCAGTGACCACTTCCCTTGCAATAAAAGCACTCAGTCTCAGGCTTGGGTCCATTCCTTGGCTTCTTCCCGGCAACTGGTTTACCGGGCGTGGCAACTCCCTTGTCGTCTTTCTTGAAGTTCTTCTTACCCTTGCCTTTCTTGAACTTAGTGGTTTTATTCACCATCAACACTTGATGTTCCTTTTTGATTTCCACCTCCGCTGATTTTAGCATTGAATATACCTCAGGAATGGTCTTTTCCATCCCCTGCATATTGAAGTTCATCACAAAGCTCTTGTAGCTTGGTGGAAGCGACTGAAGGATTCTGTCAATGACCGCGTCATCCGGGAGATTCACTCCCAGCTGAGACAAGCGGTTGTGTAACCCAGACATTCTGAGTATGTGCTCACTGACAGAACTATTTTCCTCCATTTTACAACTGAAGAACTTGTCGGAGACTTCATATCTCTCGACCTGGGCATGAGCTTGGAAAACCATTTTCAGCTCTTCGAACATCTCATATGCTCCATGTTTCTCAAAACGCTTTTGGAGCCCCGGTTCTAAGCATGCCGCACTGAACGAGGGAGTAATCATCAGCACGTGATTGCCAAGCGTTCATAACGTCTTGGTTCTCTGGGATGGTTGCTTCACCTAGCGGTGCTTCTAGGACATAATCTTTCTTGGCAGCTATGAGGATGATCCTCAGGTTCCGGACCCAGTCCGTATAGTTGCTGCCATCATCTTTCAGCTTGGTTTTCTCTAGGAACGCGTTGAAGTTGAGGACAACGTGGGCCATTTGATCTACAAGACATATTGTAAAGATTTTAGACTAACTTCATGATAATTAAGTTCATCTAATCAAATTATTCAATGAACTCCCACTCAGATAGACATCCCTCCAGTCATCCAAGTGAAACATGATCCGAGTTAACTAGGCCGTGTCCGATCATCACGTGAGACGGACTAGTCAAGATCGGTGAACATCTCCATGTTGATCGTATCTTCTATACGACTCATGCTCGACCTTTCGGTCTTCCGTGTTCCGAGGCCATGTCTGTACATGCCAGGCTCGTCAAGTCAACCTAAGTGTATTGCGTGTGTTCCGAGGCCATGTCTGTACATGCTAGGCTCGTCAACACCCGTTGTATGCGAACGTTAGAATCTATCACACCCGATCATCACGTGGTGCTTCGAAACAACGAACCTTCGCGACGGTGCACAGTTAGGGGGAACACTTTCTTGAAATTATTATAAGGGATCATCTTACTTACTACCGTCGTTCTAAGCAAATAAGATGCAAAACATGATAAACATCACATGCAATCAAATAGTGACATGATATGGCCAATATCATTCTGCTCCTTTGATCTCCATCTTCGGGGCGCCATGATCATCTTCGTCACCGCATGACACCATGATCCCCATCATCATGATCTCCATCATTGTTCCTTCATGAAGTTGTCACGCCAACGATTACTTCTACTTCTATGGCTAACGCGTTTAGCAATAAAGTAAAGTAATTTACATGGCGTTATTCAATGACACGCAGGTCATACAAAAAATAAAGACAACTCCTATGGCTCCTGCCGGTTGTCATACTCATCGACATGCAAGTCGTGATTCCTATTACAAGAATATGATCAATCTCATACATCACATATATCATTCATCACATCTTCTGGCCATATCACATCACAAGGCACATGCTGCAAAAACAAGTTAGACGTCCTCTAATTGTTGTTGCAAGTTTTTACGTGGCTTCTATAGGTTTCTATCAAGAACGTCTCTTACCTACGTAAAACCACAACATGATATGCCAATTTCTATTTACCCTTCATAATGACCCTTTTCATCGAATCCGTTCCGACTAAAGTGGGAGAGACAGACACTCACTAGCCTCCTTATGCAACTAGTGCATGTCAGTCGGTGGAACCTGTCTCACGAAAGCGTACGTGTAAGGTCGGTCCGAGCCGCTTCATCCCACAATACCGCCGAAACAAGATAAGACTAGTAGTGGCAAGAAAAATTGACAACATCTACGCCCACAACTGCTTTGTGTTCTACTCGTGCATAGTAACTACGCATAGGCCTGGCTCCTGATGCCACTGATGGGGATCGTAGCAGAATTTTAAATTTTTCTACGCATCACCAAGATCCATCTATGGAGTCTACTGAAGGAAATATGCCCTAGAGGCAATAATAAAGTATTATATATTTCCTTATATCATGATAAATGTTTATTATTCATGCTAGAATTGTATTAACCGGAAACATAATACATGTGTGAATACATAGACAAACAGAGTGTCACTAGTATGCCTCTACTTGACTAGCTCGTTAATCAAAGATGGTTATGTTTCCTAGCCATAGACATGAGTTGTCATTTGATTAACGGGATCACCTCATTAGGAGAATGACGTGATTGACTTGACCCATTCCGTTAGCTTAGCACTCGATCGTTTAGTATGTTGCTATTGCTTTCTTCATGACTTATACATGTTCCTATGACTATGAGATTATGCAACTCCCGTTTACTGGAGGAACACTTTGTGTGCTACCAAATGTCACAACGTAAATGGGTGATTATAAAGGTGCTCTACAGGTGTCTCCAAAGGTACTTGTTGGGTTGGCGTATTTCGAGATTAGGATTTGTCACTCCGATTGTCGGAGAGGTATCTCTGGGCCCACTCGGTAATGCACATCACTATAAGCCTTGCAAGCATTGTGACTAATGAGTTAGTTGCGGGATGATGTATTACGGAACGAGTAAAGAGACTTGCCGGTAACGAGATTGAACTAGGTATCGAGATACCGACGATCGAATCTCGGGCAAGTAACATACCGATGACAAAGGGAACAACGTATGTTGTTATGCGGTTTGACCGATAAAGATCTTCGTAGAATATGTGGGAGCCAATATGAGCATCCAGGTTCCGCTATTGGTTATTGACCGGAGAGGTGTCTCGGTCATGTCTACATAGTTCTCGAACCCATAGGGTCCGCACGCTTAACGTTACGATGACAGTTTTATTATGAGTTTATGTATGTTGATGTACCGAAGGAATTCGGAGTCCCGGATGAGATCGGGGACATGACGAGGAGTCTCGAAATGGCCAAGACGTAAAGATTGATATATTGGATGACTATATTCGGACTTCAGAAAGGTTCCGAGTGATTCGGGTATTTTTCGGAGTACCGGAGAGTTACGGGAATTCGTATTGGGCCTTAATGGGCCATACGGGAAAGGAGAAAAAGGCCCCAAAGGGTGGCCGCACCCCTCCCCATGGGCTAGTCCGAATTGTACTAGGGAGGGGGGTGCCCCCTTCCTTCTTTCTCCTTCCCCCTTCCCTTCTCCTACTCCCACAAGGAAAGGAGGAGTCCTACTCCCGGTGGGAGTAGGACTCCCCCCTTGGGCGTGCCACCTCCCCTTGGCCGGCCCTCTCCTCCTTGCTCCTTTATATACGGGGGCAAGGGGGCACCTCTTGACACACAATTGATATACGATATTTTAGCCGTGTGCGGTGCCCCCCTCCACCATATTACACCTCGATAATATCGTTGCGGAGCTTAGGCGAAGCCCTGCGTCGGTAGAACATCATCATCGTCACCACGCCGTCGTGCTGACGAAACTCTCCCTCAACACTCGGCTGGATCGGAGTTCGAGGGACGTCATCGAGCTGAACGTGTGCTGAACTCGGAGGTGCCGTGCGTTCGGTACTTGATCGGTCGGATCGTGAAGACGTACGACTATGTCAACCGCGTTGTGATAACGCTTCCGCTGTCGGTCTACGAGGGTACGTGGACAACACTCTCTCCTCTCGTTGCTATGCATCACCATGATCTTGCGTGTGCGTAGGAATTTTTTTGAAATTACTATGTTCCCCAACATCTACTAGCAACGAGCGGGAAGGAGTGCATCTACATACCCTTGTAGATCGCGAGCGGAAGCGTTCTAGTGAACGGGGTTGATGGAGTCGTACTCGTCGTGATCCAAATCACCGATGACCGAGTGCCGAACGGACGGCACCTCCGCGTTCAACACACGTACGGAGCAGCAATGTCTCCTCCTTCTTGATCCAGCAAGGGGGAAGGAGAGGTTGATGGAGATCCAGCAGCACGACGGCGTGGTGATGGAAGAAGCGGGGATTCCGGCAGGGCTTCGCCAAGCGCAAGCGGGAGGGAGAGGTGTTGCAGGGGGAGAGGGAGGCGCCAGGGGCTGTTGTGTTGCTGCCCTCCCTCCCCCCCCCCCCACTATTTATAGGGGTCCTGGGGGGCGCCGGCCACCCTAGAGATCCCATCTGAGGGGGGGCGGCGGCCAAGGGGGTGGCTTGCCCCCCAAGGCAAGTGGGGCGCCCCCCACCCCTAGGGTTTCCAACCCTAGGCGCAGGGGGAGGCCCAAGGGCGGCGCCCCAGCCCACTAAGGGCTGGTTCCCTTCCCACTTCAGCCCATGGGGCCCTTCGGGATAGGTGGCCCCACCCGGTGGACCCCCGGGACCCTTCCGGTGGTCCCGGTACAATACCGATAACCCCCGAAACTTTCCCGGTGGCCGAAGCTGGACTTCCTATATTCTTCACCTCCGGACCATTCCGGAACTCCTCGTGACGTCCGGGATCTCATCCGGGACTCCGAACAACTTTCGGGTTTCCGCATACTAATATCTCTACAACCCTAGCGTCACCGAACCTTAAGTGTGTAGACCCTACGGGTTCGGGAGACATGTAGACATGACCGAGACGCCTCTCCGGTCAATAACCAACAGCGGGATCTGGATACCCATGTTGGCTCCCACATGTTCCACGATGATCTCATCGGATGAACCATGATGTCGAGGATTCAATCAATCCGTATACAATTCCCTTTGTCAATCGGTATGTTACTTGCCCGAGATTCGATCGTCGGTATCCCAATACCTTGTTCAATCTCGTTACCGGCAAGTCTCTTTACTCGTACCGTAATGCATGATCCCGTGGCTAACTCCTTAGTCACATTGAGCTCATTATGATGATGCATTACCGAGTGGGCCCAGAGATACCTCTTCGTCATACGGAGTGACAAATCCCAGTCTCGATCCGTGTCAACCCAACAGACACTTTCAGAGATACCCGTAGTGCACCTTTATAGTCACCCAGTTACGTTGTGACGTTTGGTACACCCAAAGCACTCCTACGGCATCCGGGAGTTACACGATCTCATGGTCTAAGGAAAAGATACTTGACATTGGAAAAGCTCTAGCAAACGAACTACACGATCTTTATGCTATGCTTAGGATTGGGTCTTGTCCATCACATCATTCTCCTAATGATGTGATCCCGTTATCAATGACATCCAATGTCCATAGTCAGGAAACCATGACCATCCGTTGATCAACGAGCTAGTCAACTAGAGGCTCACTAGGGACATGTTGTGGTCTATGTATTCACACATGTATTACGATTTTCGGATAACACAATTATAGCATGAATAATAGACAATTATCATGAACAAGGAAATATAATAACCATTTTATTATTGCCTCTAGGGCATATTTCCAACAACTGGCGCCGCTGAGAGGTAGCGGTTGACGGCAGCGTCCCATGCCGGTGAGGGGGGCGCGCGCATGGGCACGGGCGCGGCAGATGCAGCTAGTCGCGCGAGGACCGGCGCCGCGGTGGGTGGAGGGGCACGCACGGGCAGGGGCACGGGCGCGGCGGGTGCAGCCAAACGCACTGGGGCCAGTGCCACGGTGGGTGGAGGGGCGCGCATGGGCACGGGCGCTGGCATGTACACGAGCTCGCGCGAGTCCGCGGAGACCTCACTGACGCCCGCGGCTTCCAGCTCTGCGATAGTGCTCGGCGACCAGCCCGTCAATGCTACGGGAATGGTCGCTGGCACGGGCGCGGAGATGGGAGCTGGGACGGCAGCGGGGGCAGCAACCGCCGCGGGCAGCTCGTTCTGGGCCATGTCCATGAGGCCCCATTCCTCCTTATTTTCTATCTTCTCTGGCTCGGAGTCGACTTCACCAAACTTGAAGACTAATGGCAGATGATCATTCTGCGCCATGGCGTTGGTGGAGGTCTACGGGAGGGAGGGGAATGGGAGGCGAATAGTAAGGCCGCCCGTATTAAATAGCTGATCGGGCGCCATTAATGGAGAGGAAGGCGGGCGGCCATGGAAGTCAAAGGGCTCGCTTCCCAGTGAGCCTGTGCAGCGTATAGCTCGCACTCTTCCTGGTGAGCCTGGGCATTGGAGGACAGCTTGCATGCCTCAAGGTCAGCCTGCGCACCGAGCTGCGCTCGCACGCCTCTCGTTTAGTCAAGATCAAGCAGCTGTCTGCACGGCACATCCTACAGCCATTGAACCAAGACACGTGGTGTCACGTGAATGGTTAACAAAACACACACGGTTTGAATTATACAAACGTTCAAGATATTAAAGTGGCAGCTATTTTTTCAAAATGCCTTTATTGGCTGTCATTATTCGAGTGCGCCTTCTCTCAAAATGGACACGAAAAATGCCACAGCATGTCGGGTGCCATTCCATGATAGCATGCCAATTTCATGAATTTCAGAAGAGTTTTGGATTTACTAGAATTTAAAAAAATAGGCATCTCAATGTTTTTCCGGCAATCAACGGTGCCCTAGTGTTTGAAATTCATTCCTATTTCTTACATGGGACCTAAGCCTGCACCCAAGGACACAGATTTGATTTTTCAACCAATTTATATGCACTGGAGCATATGGATGTAGTTCAAATTTGAATTATGCTCATAAATGCATTGAAACTCAGTTAATTCATAAAAATGTCCAAACGAACCCCAAAAAATCACAAAAATTGACACAACACTCTTTTTGAAAGCAAAAGGAGGCAATGGATATCGTTTCGTCCCCAACGGTGGGACGTTCCCTACCGAAACCAACAGGCTTGTTGTGAGAAGCTCTGGTTTATGAGAAGCATATACCCAAACCTGCCCCAAATGGGACAAATTTTTTACCACGGCATGTTGATGCCGCTCCATGATAGCATGCCAAGTTTCATGAATTTCAGACGAGTTTTGGATTTACTAGAATTAAAAAACTAGGCATCTCAATTTTTTGCCGGTAATCAACGGTGCCCTGGTGTTTGAAATTCATTCCCATTTCGTGCATGGGACCTAAGCATGCACCCAAGGACACAGATTAGATTTTTCAACCAATTTATATGCACTAGAGCATGTGCATGTAATTCAAATTTGAATTATGCACATAAATGCATTGAAAACTCAGTTAATGCATAAAAATGTCTGAACGAACCCCGAAAAATCAAAAAAATTGACACAACACTCCTGTTGTTCTATGTTGACACGAGAAAAAATTTGAAAGCAATAAGAGGCAATGGATATCGTTTCGTCCCCAAAGGTGGGACGTTCCCTGTGGAAACCATCATGCTTGTCGTGAGAAGGTCTGGTTTGTGAGAACCTTATACCCAAACCTGCCCCAAATGGGACAAAGTTTTCACCACGGCATGTTGATGCCGCTCCATGATAGCATGCCAAGTTTCATGAATTTCAGACGAGTTTTGGATTTACTAGAATTTAAAAACCAGGTATCTCAACGTTTTGCCGGCAATCAACAATGCACTGGTGTTTCAAATTCATTCGCGTCTCTTGCATGGGACCTAAGTATGCCCAAGGACACACATGTGATTTTTCAACCAACTTTGGTGAATTGGAGCATGTGCTTGTAGTTCAAATTTGAATTATGCACATAAAATGCCTAGAAAACCCAGTTAATGTATAAAAAAGGCCAAATGAACCCCGAAAAATTCATTCCCATTTCTTGCATGGGACCTAAGCATGCACCCAAAGACACAGATTTGATTTTTCAACCAATTTATATGCAATGGAGCGTGTGCATGTACGTAGTTCAAATTTGAATTATCCACATAAATGCATTGAAAACTCAGTTAATGCATAAAAATGTCCAAACGAACCCCCAAAAATCCCAAAAAATGACACAACACTCCTGTTGTTCTATGTTGATACGAGAATTTTTTTGAAAGCAATAAGAGGCAATGGATATCGTTTCGTCCCCAAAGGTGGGACGTACGTTCCTTACCGAAACCATCAGGCTTGTTGTGAGAAGCTCTGGTTTGTGAGAACCGTATACCCAAACCTGCCCCAAATGGGACATTTTTTTTCCACGGCATGTTGATGCCGCTCCATAACAGCATGCCAAGTTTCATGATTTTTAGATGAGTTTTGGATTTACTAGAATTTAAAAACCAGGCATCTCAATGTTTTGCCGGCAATCAATGGTGCCCTGGTGTTTGAAATTCATTCCCATTTCTTGCATGGGACCTAAGCATGCACCCAAGGACACATATTTGATTTTTCAACCAATTTATATGCACTAGAGCATGTGCATGTAGTTCAAATTTGAATTGTGCACATATATGCATTGAAAACTCGGTTAATGCAAAAAATGTCCAAACGAACCCCAAAAAATCACAAAAAATGACACAACACTCATGTTGTTCTATGTTGACATGAGAAAAAATTTGAAAGCAATAAGAGGCAATGGATACCGTTTCGTCCCCAAAGGTGGGACGTTCCCTATCGAAACTATCATGCTTGTTGTGAGAAGCTCTCGTTTGTGAGAAGCTTATACCCGAACCTGCCCCAAATGGGCCAAAAAAATTACCACGGCATGTTGATGCTGCTCCATTATAGCATGCCAAATTTCATGAGTTTCAGACGAGTTTTGGATTTACTAGAATTTAAAAACCAGGCATCTCAACGTTTTGCCGGGAATCAACAGTGCCCTGGTGTTTGAAATTCATTCCCGTCTCTTGCATGGGACCTAGGCATGCACCCAAGGACACACATTCGATTTTTCAACCAACTTTACTGCATTGGAGCATGTGCTTGTAGTTAAAATTTGAATTATGCACATAAAATGCCTACAAAATCCAGTTAATGTATAAAAAAGGCCAAACGAACCCCAAAAATTTCCAAGATTAAACACAACACTCCTGTTGTTCTATGTTGACACTAGAAATTTTTTGAAAGAAATAAGAGGCAACGGATATCGTCCCGTCCCCAAAGGTGGTACGTTCCCTGCCGAAACCATCACGCTTTTTGTGAGAAGCTTTGGTTTGTGAGAAGCTTATACCCAAACCTGCCCTAAATGGGACAAAATTTTCACCACGGCATGTTGATGCCGCTCCATGATAGCATGCCAAGTTTCATGAATTTCAGACGAGTTTTGGATTTACTAGAACACCATTGTTATGGGACGAAGTTGGGGACCGTCAGTTGTTTGGGCCGGATTTGATTAAAGAGTCTGAACAGAAAGTGAGGTTGATTCGCGATAGGCTCAAGGTAGCCCAGTCCAGGCAGAAGAGTTATGCGGATTCTATACGTAAGGAGACAGTTCACGAAGTCGGAGACAGAGTTTATCTTCGAGTATCACCACTTCGAGGAGTGAAGCGCTTTGGAGTTAAGGGAAAGTTAGCGCCTCGTTTTGTAGGACCATACAGAGTTTTGGAGCGTATGGGAGAAGTTGCCTACAAGCTGGAATTGCCTGAAGGATTGTCAGGAGTTCATGATGTATTTCACGTTTCCCAGTTGAAGAAGTGCCACGCAGAGATGGCTGAGATACCACTGAGAGATACAGTGCCACTGGAGGCGATTCAGCTAGAAAGTGATTTGACCTATGAGGAGAAACCAGTTAAGATTCTTGAGTATGCCAGCCGAGTTACCCGCAGTAAGGTTATCAAGTTTTGCAAAGTCCAGTGGAGTCACCATACTGAGGATGAAGCCACCTGGGAGCGAGAGGAAGATCTACGGAAGAACCACTCTCACCTATTTTCTAGCCAACCCGAATCTCGAGGGCGAGATTCATCTTAAGGGGGTAGGTTTGTAACATCCCAAATTTTCAATTTGGAATGTTATACATTAGATCATCATTGCATAGCATATTTTATTGCATTTTGGCAAATCCTCGATAAATCCTAAGCAACTCAAGGACCCTCGGAGAGAGTTAGGGATTTTCCCGGTTTTTCATATTTGATTTTTATCAAATAATAAAACGAGGATTTTAGGTTTTAATTATTTTTCTCTCCGAAAAATACTTCATATTAAAATAAATGAGAGGAGAAAATATGACTTCTCCACAATAATTGAAATATTGGAGAAAAAATATTAAAATCAAATATTTGATTTTATTCGGATTTTATTTGCAATTTTAATTGCATTAAAAAATTGCACGTTTTCAAAACTGCATTTTTGGGCCAAGAAAATGTTCATCTTGTTCTAATTATTTTAATTAGACGGGAAAAATTTGTTTTAGCATTTTTGGATTTTTATTTATTTTTCTGCGAATTTTTTTGATTCGGCGAATTTAAAAAAAAACGCCAAGCGCGCCGACTGGGCCGAAGCCCAGCCTGCCCCGCGCCCGTCTCCCTCCCGAGCACGGCTCCCGCCGCCGCCGAGTCCGGCTCGAGCACGCCGCCTTGCCCCCTCCTCCACGCCACCCCCTCCCCCTCCTATAAGTACCCCCCTGCCCCGCCACCTCTCCTCACCCCGCCGCCGTCGCCAGGAGCGCCCGCGCCGCCGCCGAAGACGCCGCCGCCCCGGAGCCCGTGCGCCGCCGCCCGCCGCCTCCCGTCGTCGCCCCGTCGCCGCCCGAGCCCCGCCGCCCTCGCCGTCCCCCGCCCGACCCGCCGGAAGCCCCGCCGGAGCCCCGCTGGAGCTGCCCGCCGAGGTAGCCGACGCAGTCTCCGTGTCCGGTTTCTAAAAAAAACGCCCCGTTTTTTTTCTAAACCCTAGTTTTTTTAGATCGGTTTATTTTTTCGGTTTTATTACTTAGTGAACTTTCACCGATCCGTTTGTTTTAATGAACGTGTTCGTCGGTTTGACGCTGTTAACGAACGTTCGTTCGTTTAACCGTTCCTCAGTTTTCTTTTTCGTCGGATTTTCCCGATTATTCCAGATCGCGATTTCTAATCAGATTTTCGTTCTGGTTTAACTTTTCGCTCGTTTATCGGAATCAGGCGATTCAAGCGCCTAGAGTTTCATCTCGAAATTCTCTTTCCGTTTAACCTACTCAAACAAGTTTTTGCTACTGTAAAATTTGACTTAGATCCAGATTAGTAAACGAAGCTTGTTTCTTTCGCCGTTTGACTTTCGTTACTTCATTTGAGTTGAATCTTTTTGCAAACCGGAGTTCTTAAGTTGAACTTTCTGGTTAGATCTTTATTTGAGTTTTACTTGTGCATTAGATGAGTATTTATTGTGTGCTTGTTTGTTTGCGATAGAGTACCCGGAGTGCGCCGCTTGCTACTTCGAATCTCTAGGTTTCACGGATCATCAGCAAGGCAAGAAACACTTTGATCATACTTTTCACTACCCAGTTTTATTGCATTAGATCAATCCTCAAACATTGCATGGTTAGGATCTAATTAAATTGTGGGTATTGGGAAGTAGTTGAGGTAGTACCTATTACCTGTTTTATTATCAAACCCTTGGGAGTTACTTCTACGTTTGCTTATCGCCATGCTATGCTAGTAGACGTGGATTTTTCAACCAATTTATATGCACTAGAGCATGTGCATGTAATTCAAATTTGAATTATGCACATAAATGCATTGAAAACTCAGTTAATGCATAAAAATGTCTGAACGAACCCCGAAAAATCAAAAAAATTGACACAACACTCCTGTTGTTCTATGTTGACACGAGAAAAAATTTGAAAGCAATAAGAGGCAATGGATATCCTTTCGTCCCCAAAGGTGGGACGTTCCATGTCGAAACCATCATGCTTGTCGTGAGAAGGTCTGGTTTGTGAGAACCTTATACCCAAACCTGCCCCAAATGGGACAAAGTTTTCACCACGGCATGTTGATGCCGCTCCATGATAGCATGCCAAGTTTCATGAATTTCAGACGAGTTTTGGATTTACTAGAATTTAAAAACCAGGTATCTCAACATTTTGCCGGCAATCAACAATGCACTGGTGTTTCAAATTCATTCGCGTCTCTTGCATGGGACCTAAGTATGCCCAAGGACACACATGTGATTTTTCAACCAACTTTGGTGAATTGGAGCATGTGCTTGTAGTTCAAATTTGAATTATGCACATAAAATGCCTAGAAAACCCAGTTAATGTATAAAAAGGCCAAATGAACCCCGAAAAATTCATTCCCATTTCTTGCATGGGACCTAAGCATGCACCCAAAGACACAGATTTGATTTTTCAACCAATTTATATGCAATGGAGTGTGTGCATGTACGTAGTTCAAATTTGAATTATCCACATAAATGCATTGAAAACTCAGTTAATGCATAAAAATGTCCAAACGAACCCCCAAAAATCCCAAAAAATGACACAACACTCCTGTTGTTCTATGTTGATACGAGAATTTTTTGGAAAGCAATAAGAGGCAATGGATATCGTTTCGTCCCCAAAGGTGGGACGTACGTTCCTTACCGAAACCATCAGGCTTGTTGTGAGAAGCTCTGGTTTGTGAGAACCGTATACCCAAACCTGCCCCAAATGGGACATTTTTTTACCACGGCATGTTGATGCCGCTCCATAACAGCATGCCAAGTTTCATGATTTTTAGATGAGTTTTGGATTTACTAGAATTTAAAAACCAGGCATCTCAATGTTTTGCCGGCAATCAATGGTGCCCTGGTGTTTGAAATTCATTCCCATTTCTTGCATGGGACCTAAGCATGCACCCAAGGACACATATTTGATTTTTCAACCAATTTATATGCACTAGAGCATGTGCATGTAGTTCAAATTTGAATTGTGCACATATATGCATTGAAAACTCGGTTAATGCAAAAAAATGTCCAAACGAACCCCAAAAAATCACAAAAAATGACACAACACTCATGTTGTTCTATGTTGACATGAGAAAAAATTTGAAAGCAATAAGAGGCAATGGATACCGTTTCGTCCCCAAAGGTGGGACGTTCCCTATCGAAACTATCATGCTTGTTGTGAGAAGCTCTCGTTTGTGAGAAGCTTATACCCGAACCTGCCCCAAATGGGCCAAAAAAATTACCACGGCATGTTGATGCTGCTCCATTATAGCATGCCAAATTTCATGAGTTTCAGACGAGTTTTGGATTTACTAGAATTTAAAAACCAGGCATCTCAACGTTTTGCCGGGAATCAACAGTGCCCTGGTGTTTGAAATTCATTCCCGTCTCTTGCATGGGACCTAGGCATGCACCCAAGGACACACATTCGATTTTTCAACCAACTTTACTGCATTGGAGCATGTGCTTGTAGTTAAAATTTGAATTATGCACATAAAATTCCTACAAAATCCAGTTAATGTATAAAAAAGGCCAAACGAACCCCAAAAATTTCCAAGATTAAACACAACACTCCTGTTGTTCTATGTTGACACTAGAAATTTTTTGAAAGCAATAAGAGGCAACGGATATCGTCCCGTCCCCAAAGGTGGTACGTTCCCTGCCGAAACCATCATGCTTTTTGTGAGAAGCTTTGGTTTGTGAGAAGCTTATACCCAAACCTGCCCTAAATGGGACAAAATTTTCACCACGGCATGTTGATGCCGCTCCATGATAGCATGCCAAGTTTCATGAATTTCAGACGAGTTTTGGATTTACTAGAACACCATTGTTATGGGACGAAGTTGGGGACCGTCAGTTGTTTGGGCCGGATTTGATTAAAGAGTCTGAACAGAAAGTGAGGTTGATTCGCGATAGGCTCAAGGTAGCCCAGTCCAGGCAGAAGAGTTATGCGGATTCTATACGTAAGGAGACAGTTCACGAAGTCGGAGACAGAGTTTATCTTCGAGTATCACCACTTCGAGGAGTGAAGCGCTTTGGAGTTAAGGGAAAGTTAGCGCCTCGTTTTGTAGGACCATACAGAGTTTTGGAGCGTATGGGAGAAGTTGCCTACAAGCTGGAATTGCCTGAAGGATTGTCAGGAGTTCATGATGTATTTCACGTTTCCCAGTTGAAGAAGTGCCACGCAGAGATGGCTGAGATACCACTGAGAGATACAGTGCCACTGGAAGCGATTCAGCTAGAAAGTGATTTGACCTATGAGGAGAACCAGTTAAGATTCTTGAGTATGCCAGCCGAGTTACCCGCAGTAAGGTTATCAAGTTTTGCAAAGTCCAGTGGAGTCACCATACTGAGGATGAAGCCACCTGGGAGCGAGAGGAAGATCTACGGAAGAACCACTCTCACCTATTTTCTAGCCAACCCGAATCTCGAGGGCGAGATTCATCTTAAGGGGGTAGGTTTGTAACATCCCAAATTTTCAATTTGGAATGTTATACATTAGATCATCATTGCATAGCATATTTTATTGCATTTTGGCAAATCCTCGATAAATCCTAAGCAACTCAAGGACCCTCGGAGAGAGTTGGGGATTTTCCCGGTTTTTCATATTTGATTTTTATCAAATAATAAAACGAGGATTTTAGGTTTTAATTATTTTTCTCTCCGAAAAATACTTCATATTAAAATAAATGAGAGGAGAAAATATGACTTCTCCACAATAATTGAAATATTGGAGAAAAAAATATTAAAATCAAATATTTGATTTTATTCGGATTTTATTTGCAATTTTAATTGCATTAAAAAATTGCACGTTTTCAAAACTGCATTTTTGGGCCAAGAAAATGTTCATCTTGTTCTAATTATTTTAATTAGACGGGAAAAATTTGTTTTAGCATTTTTGGATTTTTATTTATTTTTCTGCGAATTTTTTTGATTCGGCGAATTTAAAAAAAACGCCAAGCGCGCCGACTGGGCCGAAGCCCAGCCTGCCCCGCGCCCGTCTCCCTCCCGAGCACGGCTCCCGCCGCCGCCGAGTCCGGCTCGAGCACGCCGCCTTGCCCCCTCCTCCACGCCACCCCCTCCCCCTCCTATAAGTACCCCCCTTCCCCGCCACCTCTCCTCACCCCCCCGCCGCCGCCAGGAGCGCCCGCGCCGCCGCCGAAGACGCCGCCGCCCCGGAGCCCGTGCGCCGCTGCCCGCCGCCTCCCGTCGTCGCGCCGTCGCCGCCCGAGCCCCGCCGCCCTCGGCGTCCCTCGCCCGACCCGCCGGAAGCCCCGCCGGAGCCCCGCTGGAGCTGCCCGCCGAGGTAGCCGACGCAGTCGCCGTGTCCGGTTTCTAAAAAAACGCCCCGGTTTTTTTCTAAACCCTAGTTTTTTTTAGATCGGTTTATTTTTTTCGGTTTTATTACTTAGTGAACTTTCACCGATCCGTTTGTTTTAATGAACGCGTTCGTCGGTTTGACGCTGTTAACGAACGTTCGTTCGTTTAACCGTTCCTCAGTTTTCTTTTTCGTCGGATTTTCCCGATTATTCCAGATCGCGATTTCTAATCAGATTTTCGTTCTGGTTTAACTTTTCGCTCGTTTATCGGAATCAGGCGATTCAAGCGCCTAGAGTTTCATCTCGAAATTCTCTTTCCGTTTAACCTACTCAAACAAGTTTTTGCTACTGTAAAATTTGACTTAGATCCAGATTAGTAAACGAAGCTTGTTTCTTTCGCCGTTTGACTTTCGTTACTTCATTTGAGTTGAATCTTTTTGCAAACCGGAGTTCTTAAGTTGAACTTTCTGGTTAGATCTTTATTTGAGTTTTACTTGTGCATTAGATGAGTATTTATTGTGTGCTTGTTTGTTTGCGATAGAGTACCCGGAGTGCGCCGCTTGCTACTTAGAATCTCTAGGTTTCACGGATCATCAGCAAGGCAAGTAACACTTTGATCATACTTTTCACTACCCAGTTTTATTGCATTAGATCAATCCTCAAACATTGCATGGTTAGGATCTAATTAAATTGTGGGTATTGGAAAGTAGTTGAGGTAGTACCTATTACCTGTTTTATTATCAAACCCTTGGGAGTTACTTCTACGTTTGCTTATCGCCATGCTATGCTAGTAGACGTGGATTTTTCAACCAATTTATATGCACTAGAGCATGTGCATGTAATTCAAATTTGAATTATGCACATAAATGCATTGAAAACTCAGTTAATGCATAAAAATGTCTGAACGAACCCCGAAAAATCAAAAAAATTGACACAACACTCCTGTTGTTCTATGTTGACACGAGAAAAAATTTGAAAGCAATAAGAGGCAATGGATATCGTTTCGTCCCCAAAGGTGGGACGTTCCCTGTCGAAACCATCATGCTTGTCGTGAGAAGGTCTGGTTTGTGAGAACCTTATACCCAAACCTGCCCCAAATGGGACAAAGTTTTCACCACGGCATGTTGATGCCGCTCCATGATAGCATGCCAAGTTTCATGAATTTCAGACGAGTTTTGGATTTACTAGAATTTAAAAACCAGGTATCTCAACGTTTTGCCGGCAATCAACAATGCACTGGTGTTTCAAATTCATTCGCGTCTCTTGCATGGGACCTAAGTATGCCCAAGGACACACATGTGATTTTTCAACCAACTTTGGTGAATTGGAGCATGTGCTTGTAGTTCAAATTTGAATTATGCACATAAAATGCCTAGAAAACCCAGTTAATGTATAAAAAAGGCCAAATGAACCCCGAAAAATTCATTCCCATTTCTTGCATGGGACCTAAGCATGCACCCAAAGACACATATTTGATTTTTCAACCAATTTATATGCAATGGAGCGTGTGCATGTACGTAGTTCAAATTTGAATTATCCACATAAATGCATTGAAAACTCAGTTAATGCATAAAAATGTCCAAACGAACCCCCAAAAATCCCAAAAAATGACACAACACTCCTGTTGTTCTATGTTGATACGAGAATTTTTTTGAAAGCAATAAGAGGCAATGGATATCGTTTCGTCCCCAAAGGTGGGGCGTACGTTCCTTACCGAAACCATCAGGCTTGTTGTGAGAAGCTCTGGTTTGTGAGAACCGTATACCCAAACCTGCCCCAAATGGGACAATTTTTTTACCACGGCATGTTGATGCCGCTCCATAACAGCATGCCAAGTTTCATGATTTTTAGATGAGTTTTGGATTTACTAGAATTTAAAAACCAGGCATCTCAATGTTTTGCCGGCAATCAATGGTGCCCTGGTGTTTGAAATTCATTCCCATTTCTTGCATGGGACCTAAGCATGCACCCAAGGACACATATTTGATTTTTCAACCAATTTATATGCACTAGAGCATGTGCATGTAGTTCAAATTTGAATTGTGCACATATATGCATTGAAAACTCGGTTAATGCAAAAAATGTCCAAACGAACCCCAAAAAATCACAAAAAATGACACAACACTCATGTTGTTCTATGTTGACATGAGAAAAAATTTGAAAGCAATAAGAGGCAATGGATACCGTTTCGTCCCCAAAGGTGGGACGTTCCCTATCGAAACTATCATGCTTGTTGTGAGAAGCTCTCGTTTGTGAGAAGCTTATACCCGAACCTGCCCCAAATGGGCCAAAAAAATTACCACGGCATGTTGATGCTGCTCCATTATAGCATGCCAAATTTCATGAGTTTCAGACGAGTTTTGGATTTACTAGAATTTAAAAACTAGGCATCTCAACGTTTTGCCGGGAATCAACAGTGCCCTGGTGTTTGAAATTCATTCCCGTCTCTTGCATGGGACCTAGGCATGCACCCAAGGACACACATTCGATTTTTCAACCAACTTTACTGCATTGGAGCATGTGCTTGTAGTTAAAATTTGAATTATGCACATAAAATGCCTACAAAATCCAGTTAATGTATAAAAAAGGCCAAACGAACCCCAAAAATTTCCAAGATTAAACACAACACTCCTGTTGTTCTATGTTGACACTAGAAATTTTTTGAAAGCAATAAGAGGCAACGGATATCGTCCCGTCCCCAAAGGTGGTACGTTCCCTGCCGAAACCATCATGCTTTTTGTGAGAAGCTTTGGTTTGTGAGAAGCTTATACCCAAACCTGACCTAAATGGGACAAAATTTTCACCACGGCATGTTGATGCCGCTCCATGATAGCATGCCAAGTTTCATGAATTTCAGACGAGTTTTGGATTTACTAGAACACCATTGTTATGGGACGAAGTTGGGGACCGTCAGTTGTTTGGGCCGGATTTGATTAAAGAGTCTGAAAAGAAAGTGAGGTTGATTCGCGATAGGCTCAAGGTAGCCCAGTCCAGGCAGAAGAGTTATGCGGATTCTATACGTAAGGAGACAGTTCACGAAGTCGGAGACAGAGTTTATCTTTGAGTATCACCACTTCGAGGAGTGAAGCGCTTTGGAGTTAAGGGAAAGTTAGCGCCTCGTTTTGTAGGACCATACAGAGTTTTGGAGCGTATGGGAGAAGTTGCCTACAAGCTGGAATTGCCTGAAGGATTGTCAGGAGTTCATGATGTATTTCACGTTTCCCAGTTGAAGAAGTGCCACGCAGAGATGGCTGAGATACCACTGAGAGATACAGTGCCACTGGAAGCGATTCAGCTAGAAAGTGATTTGACCTATGAGGAGAAACCAGTTAAGATTCTTGAGTATGCCAGCCGAGTTACCCGCAGTAAGGTTATCAAGTTTTGCAAAGTCCAGTGGAGTCACCATACTGAGGATGAAGCCACCTGGGAGCGAGAGGAAGATCTACGGAAGAACCACTCTCACCTATTTTCTAGCCAACCCGAATCTCGAGGGCGAGATTCATCTTAAGGGGGTAGGTTTGTAACATCCCAAATTTTCAATTTGGAATGTTATACATTAGATCATCATTGCATAGCATATTTTATTGCATTTTGGCAAATCCTCGATAAATCCTAAGCAACTCAAGGACCCTCGGAGAGAGTTGGGGATTTTCCCGGTTTTTCATATTTGATTTTTATCAAATAATAAAACGAGGATTTTAGGTTTTAATTATTTTTCTCTCCGAAAAATACTTCATATTAAAATAAATGAGAGGAGAAAATATGACTTCTCCACAATAATTGAAATATTGGAGGAAAAATATTAAAATCAAATATTTGATTTTATTCGGATTTTATTTGCAATTTTAATTGCATTAAAAAAATTGCACGTTTTCAAAACTGCATTTTTGGGCCAAGAAAATGTTCATCTTGTTCTAATTATTTTAATTAGACGGGAAAAATTTGTTTTAGCATTTTTGGATTTTTATTTATTTTTCTGCGAATTTTTTTGATTCGGCGAATTAAAAAAAAACGCCAAGCGCGCCGACTGGGCCGAAGCCCAGCCTGTCCCGCGCCCGTCTCCCTCCCGAGCACGGCTCCCGCCGCCGCCGAGTCCGGCTCGAGCACGCCGCCTTGCCCCCTCCTCCACGCCACCCCCTCCCCCTCCTATAAGTACCCCCCTGCCCCGCCACCTCTCCTCACCCCGCCGCCGCCGCCAGGAGCGCCCGCGCCGCCGCCGAAGACGCCACCGCCCCGGAGCCCGTGCGCCGCCGCCCGCCGCCTCCCGTCGTCGCCCCGTCGCCGCCCGAGCCCCGCCGCCCTCGCCGTCCCTCGCCCGACCCGCCGGAAGCCCCGCCGGAGCCCCGCTGGAGCTGCCCGCCGAGGTAGCCGACGCAGTCGCCATGTCCGGTTTCTAAAAAAAAACGCCCCGGTTTTTTTTCTAAACCCTAGTTTTTTTAGATCGGTTTATTTTTTTCGGTTTTATTACTTAGTGAACTTTCACCGATCCGTTTGTTTTAATGAACGCGTTCGTCGGTTTGACGCTGTTAACGAACGTTCGTTCGTTTAACCGTTCCTCAGTTTTCTTTTTCGTCGGATTTTCCCGATTATTCCAGATCGCGATTTCTAATCAGATTTTCGTTCTGGTTTAACTTTTCGCTCGTTTATCGGAATCAGGCGATTCAAGCGCCTAGAGTTTCATCTCGAAATTCTCTTTCCGTTTAACCTACTCAAACAAGTTTTTGCTACTGTAAAATTTGACTTAGATCCAGATTAGTAAACGAAGCTTGTTTCTTTCGCCGTTTGACTTTCGTTACTTCATTTGAGTTGAATCTTTTTGCAAACCGGAGTTCTTAAGTTGAACTTTCTGGTTAGATCTTTATTTGAGTTTTACTTGTGCATTAGATGAGTATTTATTGTGTGCTTGTTTGTTTGCGATAGAGTACCCGGAGTGCGCCGCTTGCTACTTCGAATCTCTAGGTTTCACGGATCATCAGCAAGGCAAGAAACACTTTGATCATACTTTTCACTACCCAGTTTTATTGCATTAGATCAATCCTCAAACATTGCATGGTTAGGATCTAATTAAATTGTGGGTATTGGGAAGTAGTTGAGGTAGTACCTATTACCTGTTTTATTATCAAACCCTTGGGAGTTACTTCTACGTTTGCTTATCGCCATGCTATGCTAGTAGACGTGGATTGGGTTTGAGAGATATTCATGACAGATGTGAGATTGTTAATTAATGGTTTACTTAAGGTGGCAACTAAAACTCACATCTGGGTGGATTGAGGCACCTGGAGAACCCAGTGCTGCCTGTATTTTTGGATATCCCGGAGTACCCGTGTGATCATCCTATGGACCGCCACCGAGGCTCAAAGGGAGCATGAGATTATTCATGCTAGAAACTTCCATGTGCAACCACAAGCTATTATGGGCTCTAGCATAGTTGATTAAGTTGTGTGAGCTCTTGAAGAGGTAGACTAGCAGATGTAGGGGTTGTAGGTGGTACTGTCTACCCGGAGTAGAGAGTTAACGCTTCTGAAAGACTGTGTCTCGGTCATCCGTTTCTCAAACATCATGTAGTGCGAGAATCAAGCGGAGGCGATCGAGTCTTGTGGGGAAAAGTGCACAAACCTCTGCAGAGTGCAGAAACTAATCACGGTTAGCCGTGTCCCCGGTTATGGACAACTTGAGTATCTAGTACTTGGATTATCATGTGAATCTCATCATGTTATTTTAATTAATATTGTTGGGTTAATAATTATACTTAATTGGGATTGAGTTGGAGGTACCTTCTCAATGTTTAACAACCACCATGATAGTTAAATAAAATTTATTCCTTTGAAGTAGGGAAAAATTGGCTTTTCGCAAAACTGTAACCATAGAGCTTTCTACCAGCCACATATGCATGTAGTATACTATTATTCTGTTCATTACTCTCTATGTGTTACATTGCTAGCATATTCCATGTGCTGACCCGTTTTCGGGCTGCAACATTTCATGTTGCAGACTTTTCAGACGACGAGTAAGGTGCCTTAGGTCGTGGTCTTATACTCAGTGATGCCGTTGGAGTTGATGGACTCACTTGTCTTCCAAGCCTTCCACTGTTATTGTATTAGATGGCCTTAAGCCATATTTATCCTACTTATTCTCTCTTGAGATATTCGTTGTAATAAGTGTGTGATTGCTACTCTGTTATAAATCCTCCATTTGTACTGTGCGTGTCAGCATTACTGATCCAGGGATGACACTGGTGCACAGCAGCACAGACTGTTTGAGGTCTGGTCGCTACAGAGAAGCTCTCGTTTGTGAGAAGCTTATACCCGAACCTACCCCAAATGGGCCAAAAAATTTACCACGGCATGTTCATGCCGCTCCATGATAGCATGCCAAATTTCATGAGTTTCAGACGAGTTTTGGATTTACTAGAATTTAAAAACAAGGCATCTCAACGTTTTGCCGGGAATCAACAGTGCCCTGGTGTTTGAAATTCATTCCCGTCTCTTGCATGGGACTTAAGCATGCACCCAAGGACACACAGTCGATTTTTCAACCAACTTTAGTGCATTGGAGCATGTGCTTGTAGTTAAAATTTGAATTATGCACATAAAATGCCTAGAAAACCCAGTTAATGTATAAAAAAGGCCAAACGAACCCCGAAAATTTCCAAGATTAAACACAACACTCCTGTTGTTCTATGTTGACACTAGAATTTTTTGAAAGCAATAAGAGGCAACGGATATCGTCCCGTCCCCAAAGGTGGTACGTTCCCTACCGAAACCATGATGCTTGTTGTGAGAAGGTTTAGTTTCTGAGAAGCTTATACCCAAACCTGCCCCAAATGGGACAAAGTTTTCACCACGGCATGTTGATGCCGCTCCATGATAGCATGCCAAGTTTCATGAATTTCAAACGAGTTTTGGATTTACTAGAATTTAAAAACCAGGTATCCCAACGTTTTGCCGGCAATCAACAGTGCCCTGGTGTTTGAAATTCATTCTCATCTCTTGCATGGGACCTAAGCATGCACCCAAGGACACACATGTGATTTTTCAACCAACTTTGGTGAATTGGAGCATCTGCTTGTAATTCAAATTTGAATTATGCACATAAAATGCCTAGAAAACCCAGTTAATGTATAAAAAAGGCCAAATGAACCCCGAAAAATTCATTCCCATTTCTTGCATGGGACCTAAGCATGCACCCAAGAACACATATTTGATTTTTCAACCAATTTATATGCACTGGAGCGTGTGCATGTACGTAGTTCAAATTTGAATTATGCACATAAATGCATTGAAAACTCAGTTAATGCATAAAAATGTCCAAACGAACCCCGAAGAATCCCAAAAATTGACACAACACTCCTATTGTTCTATGTTGATACGAGAATTTTTTTGAAAGCAATAAGAGGCAATGGATATCGTTTCGTCCCCAAAGGTGGGACGTACGTTCCCTACCGAAACCATCAGGCTTGTTGTGAGAAGCTCTGGTTTGTGAGAAGCATATACCCAAACCTGCCCCAAATTGGACAATTTTTTTACCACGGCATGTTGATGCCGCTCCATGATAGCATGCCAAGTTTCATGATTTTTAGATGAGTTTTGGATTTACAAGAATTTAAAAACCAGGCATCTCAATGTTTTGTCGGCAATGAATGGTGCCCTGGTGTTTCAAATTCATTCCCATTTCTTGCATGGGACCTAAGCATGCACCCAAGGACACATATTTGATTTTTCAACCAATTCATATGCACTAGAGCATGTGCATGTAGTTCAATTTTGAATTATGCACATATATGCATTGAAAACTCGGTTAATGCAAAAAAGTCCAAACGAACCCCAAAAAATCACAAAAATTGACACAACACTCCTGTAGTTCTATGTTGACATGAGAAAAAATTTGAAAGCAATAAGAGGCAATGGATACCGTTTCGTCCCCAAAGGTGGGACAATCCCTATCGAAACCATCATGCTTGTTGTGAGAAGCTCTCGTTTGTGAGAAGCTTATACCCGAACCTGCCCCAAATGGGCCAAAAAATTAACCACGGCATGTTGATGCCGCTCCATGATAGCATGCCAAATTTCATGAGTTTCAGACGAGTTTTGGATTTACTAGAATTTAAAAACCATGCATCTCAATGTTTTGCCGGGAATCAACAGTGCCCTGGTGTTTGAAATTCATTCCAGTCTCTTTCATGGGACCTAAGCATGCACCCGAGGAAACACATGTGATTTTTCAACCAACTTTAGTGCATTGGAGCATGTGCTTGTAGTGAAAATTTGAATTATGCACATAAATTGCCTAGAAAACCCAGTTAATGTATAAAAAAGGCCAAACGAACCCAGAAAATTTCCAAGATTAAACACAACACTCTTGTTGTTCTATGTTGACACAAGAAATGTTTTGAAAGCAATTAGAGGCAACGGATATCGTCCCGTCCCCAAAGGTGGTACGTTCCCTACTGAAACCATCATGCTTATTGTGAGAAGCTTATACCCAAACCTGCGCCAAATGGGACAAAATTTTCACCACGACATGTCGATGCCGCTCCATGATAGCATGCCAAGTTTCATGAGTTTCAGACGAGTTTTGGATTTACTAGAACTTAAAAACCAGGTATCTCAATGTTTTGCCGGCAATCAACATTGCCCTGGTGTTTGAAATTCATTCGCGTCTCTTGCATGGGACCTAAGCATGCACCCAAGGACATACATGTTATTTTTCAACCAACTTTGGTGAATTGGAGCATGTGCTTGTAGTTCAAATTTTAATTATGCACATAAAATGCCTAGAAAATCCAGTTAATGTATAAAAAAGGCCAAATGAACCCCGAAAAATTCATTCCCATGTCTTGCATGGGACCTAAGCATGCACCCAAGGACACAAATTTGATTTTTCAACCAATTTATATGCACTGGAGCGTGTGCATGTACGTAGTTCAAATTTGAATTATGCACATAAATGCATTGAAAACTCAGTTAATGCATAAAAATATCCAAACGAACTCCGAAAAATCCCAAAAATTGACAAAACACTCATGTTGTTCTATGTTGATATGAGAAAATTTTAGAAAGCAATAAAAGGCAATAGATATCGTTTCGTCTCCAAAGGTGGGACGTACGTTCCCTACCGAAACCATCAGGCTTGTTGTGAGAAGCTCTGGTTTGTGAGAAGCATATACCCAAACCTGCCCCAAATGGGACAATTTTTTTACCACGGCATGTTGATGCCGCTCCATGATAGCATGCCAAGTTTCATGATTTTTAGATGAGTTTTGGATTTACTAGAATTTAAAAACAAGGCATCTCAATGTTTTGCCGGCAATGAACGGTGCCCTGGTGTTTGAAATTCATTCCCATTTCTTGCATGGGACCTAAGCATGCACCCAAGGACACATATTTGATTTTTCAACCAATTTATATGCACTAGAGCATGTGCATGTAGTTCAAATTTGAATTATGCACATATATGCATTGAAAACTCGGTTAATGCAAAAAAATGTCCAAACGAGCCCCAAAAAATCACAAAAATTGACACCACACTCCTGTTGTTCTATGTTGACATGAGAAAAAAATTGAAAGCAATAAGAGGCAATGGATACCGTTTCGTCCCCAAAGGTGGGACGTTCCCTATCGAAACCATCATGCTTGTTGTGAGAAGCTCTCGTTTGTGAGAAGCTTATACCCGAACCTGCCCCAAATGGGCCAAAAAATTTACCACGGCATGTTGATGCCGCTCCATGATAGCATGCCAAATTTCATGAGTTTCAGACGAGTTTTTGATTTACTAGAATTTAAAAAACAGGCATCTCAACGTTTTGCCGGGAATCAACACTGCCCTGGTGTTTGAAATTCATTCCCGTCTCTTGCATGGGACCTAAGCATGCACCCAAGGACACACATTCGATTTTTCAACCAACTTTAGTGCATTGGTGCATGTGCTTGTAGTTAAAATTTGAATTATGCACATGAAATGCCTAGAAAACCCAGTTAATGTATAAAAAAGGCCAAACGAACCCCAAAAAATCCCAAGATTAAATACAACACTCCTATTGTTCTATGTTGACAATAGAAATTTTTTGAAAGCAATAGGAGGCAACGGATATCGTCCCGTCCCCAAAGGTGGTACGTTCCCTACCGAAACCATCATGCTTGTTGTGAGAAGCTTTGGTTTGTGAGAAGCTTATACCGAAACCTGCCCCAAATGGGACAAAATTTTCACCACGGCATGTCGATGCCGTTCCATGATAGCATGCCAAGTTTCATGAATTTTAGACGAGTTTTGGATTTACTAGATTTTAAAAACCAGGTATCTCAATGTTTTGCCGGCAATCAGCAGTGCCCTAGTGTTTGAAATTCATTCGCGTCTCTTGCATGGGACCTAAGCATGCACCCAAGGACACACATGTGATTTTTCAACCAACTTTGGTGAATTGGAGCATGTGCTTGTAGTTCAAATTTGAATTATGCACATAAAATGCCTAGAAAACCCAGTTAATGTATAAAAAGGCCAAATGAACCCCGAAAAATTCATTCCCATTTCTTGCATGGGACCTAAGCATGCACCCATGGACACAGATTTGATTTTTAACCAATTTATATGCACTGGAGCGTGTGCATGTATGTAGTTCAAATTTGAAAGATGCGCATAAATGCATTGAAAACTCAGTTAATGCATAAAAATGTCCAAACGAACCCCGAAAAATCCCAAAAATTGACACAACACTCCTGTTGTTCTATGTTGATACGAGAAATTTTTTGAAAGCAATAAGAGGCAATGGATATCATTTCGTCCCCAAAGGTGGGACGTACGTTCCCTACCGAAACCATCAGGCTTGTTGTGAGAAGCTCTGGTTTGTGAGAAGCATATACCCAAACCTGCCCCAAATGGGACAATTTTTTTACCACGGCATGTTGATGCCACTCCATGATAGCATGCCAAGTTTCATGATTTTTAGATGAGTTTTGGATTTACTAGAATTTAAAAACCAGGCATCTCAATGTTTTGCCGGCAATGAACGGTGCCCTGGTGTTTGAAAGTCATTCCCATTTCTTGCATGGGACCTAAGCATGCACCCAAGGACACATATTTGATTTTTCAACCAATTTATATGCACTAGAGCATGTGCATGTAGTTCAAATTTGAATTATGCACATATATGCATTGAAAACCCGGTTAATGCAAAAAAAAAGTCCAAACGAACCCCAAAAATCACAAAAATTGACACAACACTCCTGTTGTTCTATGTTGGCATGAGAAAAAATTGAAAGCAATAAGAGGAAATGGATATCGTTTCGTCCCCAAAGTTGGGACGTTCCCTATCGAAACCATCATGCTTGTTGTGAGAAGCTCTCGTTTGTGAGAAGCTTATACCTGAACCTACCCCAAATGGGCCAAAAATTTTACCATGGCATGTTGATGCTGCTCCATGATAGCATGCCAAATTTCATGAGTTTCAGACGAGTTTTGGATTTACTAGAATATAAAAACCAGGCATCTCAACGTTTTGCCGGGAATCAACAGTGCCCTGGTGTTTGAAATTCATTCTCGTTTCTTGCATGGGACCTAAGCATGCACCCAAGGACACACATTCGATTTTTCCACCAACTGTAGTGCATTGGAGCATGTGCTTGTAGTTAAAATTTGAATTATGCACATAAAATGCCTAGAAAACCCAGTTAATGTACAAAAAAGGCCAAACGAACCCCGAAAAATTCCAAGATTAAGCACAACACTCCTGTTGTTCTATGTTGATACGAGAAATTTTTTGAAAGCAATAAGAGGCAATGGATATCGTTTCGTCCCCAAAGGTGGGATGTACGTTCCCTACCGAAACCATTAGGCTTGTTGTGAGAAGCTTTGGTTTGTGAGAAGCTTATACCCAAACCTGCACCAAATGGGACAAAATTTTCACCGCGGCATGTCGATGCCGCTCCATGATAGCATGCCAAGTTTCATGAATTTCAAACGAGTTTTGGATTTACTAGATTTTAAAAACCAGGTATCTCAATGTTTTGCCGGAAATCAACAGTGCCCTGGTGTTTGAAATTCATTCGCGTCTCTTGCATGGGACCTAAGCATGCACCCAAGGACACACATGTGATTTTTCAACCAACTTTGGTGAATTGGAGCATGTGCTTGTAGTTCAAATTTGAATTATGCACATAAAATGCCTAGAAAACCCAGTTAATGTATAAAAATGCCAAATGAACCCCGAAAAATTCATTCCCATTTCTTGCATGGGACCTAAGCATGCACCCAAGGACACAGATTTGATTTTTCAACCAATTTATATGCACTGGAGCGTGTGCATGTATGTAGTTCAAATTTGAATGATGCACATAAATGCATTGAAAACTCAGTTAATGCATAAAAATGTCCAAACGTACCCCGAAAAACCGCAAAAATTGACACAAGACTCCTGTTGTTCTATGTTGATACGAGAAATTTTTTGAAAGCCATAAGAGGCAATGGATATCGTTTCGTCCCCAAAGGTGGGATGTACGTTCCCTACTGAAACCATCAGGCTTGTTGTGAGAAGCATATACCCAAACCTGCCCCAAATGGGACAATTTTTTTACCACGGCATGTTGATGCCGCTCCATGAGAGCATGCCAAGTTTCATGATTTTTAGATGAGTTTTGGATTTACTAGAATTTAAAAACCAGGCATCTCAATGTTTTGCCGGCAATGAACGGTGCCCTGGTGTTTGAAATTCATTACCATTTCTTGCATGGGACCTAAGCATGCACCCAAGGACACATATTTGATTTTTCAACCAATTTATATGCACTAGAGCATGTGCATGTAGTTCAAATTTGAATTATGCACATATATGCATTGAAAACTCGGTTAATGCAAAAAAATTGTCCAAACGAACCCCAAAAATCACAAAAATTGACACAACACTCCTGTTGTTCTATGTTGACATGAGAAAAAATTTGAAAGCAATAAGAGGAAATGGATATCGTTTCGTCCCCAAAGGTGGGACGTTCCCTATCGAAACCATCATGCTTGTTGTGAGAAGCTCTCGTTTGTGAGAAGCTTATACCTGAACCTGCCGCAAATGGGCCAAAAATTTTACCATGGCATGTTGATGCCGCTCCATGATAGCATGCCAAATTTCATGAGTTTCAGACGAGTTTTGGATTTACTAGAATTTAAAAACCAGGCATCTCAACGTTTTGCCGGGAATCAACAGTTCCCTGGTGTTTGAAATTCATTCTCCTTTCTTGCATGGGACCTAAGCATGCACCCAAGGACACACATTCGATTTTTCAACCAACTTTAGTGCATTGGAGCATGTGCTTGTAGTTAAAATTTGAATTATGCACATAAAATGCCTAGAAAACCCAGTTAATGTATAAAAAAGGCCAAACGAACCCCGAAAAATTCCAAGATTAAGCACAACACTCCTGTTGTTCTATGTTGACACTAGAAAATTTTCGAAAGCAATAAGAGGCAACGGATATCGTCCCGTCTCCAAAGGTGGTACGTTCCCTACCGAAACCATCATGCTTGTTGTGAGAAGCTTTGGTTTCTGAGAAGCTTATACCCAAACCTGCCCCAAATGGGACAAAATTTTCACCGCGGCATGTCGATGCCGCTCCATGATAGCATGCCAAGTTTCATGAATTTCAGACGAGTTTTGGATTTACTAGATTTTAAAAACCAGGTATCTCAATGTTTTGCCGGCAATCAACAGTGCCCTAGTGTTTGAAATTCATTCGCGTCTCTTGCATGGGACCTAAGCATGCACCCAAGGACACACATGTGATTTTTCAACCAACTTTTGTGAATTGGAGCATGTGCTTGTAGTTCAAATTTGAATTATGCACATAAAATGCCTAGAAAACCCAGTTAATGTATAAAAAGGCCAAATGAACCACGAAAAATTCATTCCCATTTCTTGCATGGGACCTAAGCATGCACCCAAGGACACAGATTTGATTTTTCAGCCAATTTATATGCACTGGAGCGTGTGCATGTACGTAGTTCAAATTTGAATTATGCACATAAATGAATTGAAAACTCAGCTAATGCATAAAAATGTCCAAACGAACCCCGAAAAATCCCAAAAATTGACACAACACTCCTGTTGTTCTATGTTGATACGAGAATTTTTTGGAAAGCAATAAGAGGCAATGGATATCATTTCGTCCCCAAAGGTGGGACGTACGTTCCCTACCGAAACCATCAGGCTTGTTGTGAGAAGCTCTGGTTTGTGAGAAGCATATACCCAAACCTGCCCCAAATGGGACAATTTTTTTACCACGGCATGTTGATGCCGCTCCATGATAGCATGCCAAGTTTCATGATTTTTAGACGAGTTTTGGATTTACTAGAATTTAAAAACCAGGCATCTCAATGTTTTGCCGGCAATGAACGGTGCCCTGGTGTTTGAAATTCATTCCCATTTCTTGCATGGGACCTAACATGCACCCAAGGACACATATTTGATTTTTCAACCAATTTATCTGCACTAGAGCATGTGAATGTAGTTCAAATTTGAATTATGCACATATATGCATTGAAAACTCGGTTAATGCAAAAAAATGTCCAAACGAGCCCCAAAAAATCACAAAAATTGACACCACACTCCTGTTGTTCTATGTTGACATGAGAAAAAAATTGAAAGCAATAAGAGGCAATGGATACCGTTTCGTCCCCAAAGGTGGGACGTTCCCTATCGAAACCATCATGCTTGTTGTGAGAAGCTCTCGTTTGTGATAAGCTTATACCCGAACCTGCCCCAAATGGGCCAAAAAATTTACCACGGCATGTTGATGCCGCTCCATGATAGCTTGCCAAATTTCATGAGTTTTAGACGAGTTTTGGATTTACTAGAATTTAAAAACCAGGCATCTCAACGTTTTGCCAGGAATCAACAGTGCCCTGGTGTTTGAAATTCATTCCCGTCTCTTCCATGGGACCTAAGAATGCACCCAAGGACACACATGTGATTTTTCAACCAACTTTAGTGCATTGGAGCATGTGCTTGTAGTTAAAATTTGAATTATGCACATAAAATGCCTAGAAAACCCAGTTTATGTATAAAAAAGGCCAAACGAACCCCGAAAAAATCCAAGATTAAACACCACACTCCTGTTGTTCTATGTTGACACTAGAAAATTTTTGAAAGCAATAAGAGGCAACGGATATCGTCCCGTCCCCAAAGGTGGTACGTTCGTTACCGAAACCATCATGCTTGTTGTGAGAAGCTTATACCCAAACCTGCCCCAAATGGGACAAAATTTTCACCATGGCATGTCGATGCCGTTCCATGATAGCATGCCAAGTTTCATGAATTTCAGACGAGTTTTGGATTTACTTGATTTTAAAAACCAGGTATCTCAACGTTTTGTCGGCAATCAACAGCGCCCTGGTGTTTGAAATTCATTCGCGTCTCTTGCATGGGACCTAAGCATGCACCCAAGGACACACATGTGATTTTTCAACCAACTTTGGTGAATTGGAGCATGTGCTTGTAGTTCGAATTTGAAATATGCACATAAAATGCCTAGAAAACCCAGTTAATGTATAAAAAAAGGCCAAATGAACCCCGAAAAATTCATTCCCATTTCTTGCATGGGACCTAAGCATGCACCCACGAACACATATTTGATTTTTCAACCACTTTATATGCACTAGAGCATGTGCATGTAGTTCAAATTTGAATTATGCACGTATATGCATTGAAAACTCGGTTAATGCAAAAAAAAAATATGTCCAAGCGAACCCCAAAAAATCACAAAATTTGACACAACACTCCTGTTGTTCTATGTTGACATGAGAAAAAATTTGAAAGCAATAAGAGGCAATGGATACTGTTTCGTCCCCAAAGGTGGGACGTTCCCTATCAAAACCATCACGCTTGTTGTGAGAAGCTCTCGTTTGTGAGAAGCTTATACCCGAACCTACCCCAAATGGGCCAAAAAATTTACCACGGCATATTGATGCCGCTCCATGATAGCATGCCAAATTTCATGAGTTACAGACGAGTTTTGGATTTACTAGAATTTAAAAACCAGGCATCTCAACGGTTTGCCGGGAATCAACAGTGCCCTGGTGTTTGAAATTCATTCTCGTCTCTTGCATGGGACCTAAGCATGCACCCAAGGACACACATTCGATTTTTCAACCAACTTTAGTGCATTGGAGCATGTGCTTGTAGTTAAAATTTGAATTATGCACATAAAATGCCTAGAAAGCCAAGTTAATGTATAAAAAAGGCCAAACGAACCCCGAAAAATTCCAAGATTAAAACACAACACTCCTGTTGTTCTATGTTGACACAAGAAAATTTTTGAAAGCAATAAGAGGCAACGGATATCGTCCCGTCCCCAAAGGTGGTACGTTCCCAACCGAAACCATCATGCTTGTTGTGAGAAGCTTTGGTTTGTGAGAAGCTTATACCCAAACATGCCCCAAATGGGACAAAATTTTCATCACGGCATGTTGATGCCGCTCCATGATAGCATGCCAAGTTTCATGACTTTCAGACGAGTTTTGGATTTACTAGAATTTAAAAACCAGGTATCTCAACGTTGTGTCGGCATTCAACAGCGCCCTGGTGTTTGAAATTCATTCACGTCTCTTGCATGGGACCTAAGCATGCACCCAAGGACACACATGTGATTTTTCAACCAACTTTGGTGAACTGGAGCATGTGCTTGTAGTTCAAATTTGAATTATGCACATAAAATGCCTAGAAAACCCAGTTAATGTATGAAAAAGGCCAAATGAACCCCGAAAAATTCATTCCCATTTCTTGCATGGGACCTAAGCATGCACCCAAGGAAATAGATTTGATTTTTCAACCAATTTGCATGCACTGGAGCGTGTGCATGTACGTAGTTCAAATTTGAATTATGCACATAAATGCATTGAAAACTCAGTTAATGCATAAAATTGTCCAAACGAACTCAGGAAAATCCCAATAATTGACACAACACTCCTGTTGTTCTATGTTGATACGAGAAATTTTTTGAAAGCAATTTCGTCCCCAAATGTGGGACGTACGTTCCCTACCGAAACCATCAGGCTTGTTGTGAGAAGCTCTGGTTTGTGAGAAGCATATACCCAAACCTGCCCCAAATGGGACAACTTTTTTACCACGGCATGTAGATGCCGCTCCATGATAGCATGCCAAGTTTCATGATTTTTAGACGAGTTTTGGATTTACTAGAATTTAAAAACGAGGCATCTCAATGTTTTCCCGGCAATGAACGGTGCCCTGGTGTTTGAAATTCATTCGCATTTATTGCATGGGACCTAGGCATGCACCCAAGGACACATATTTGTTTTTTCAACCAATTTATATGCACTAGAGCATGTGCATGTAGTTCAAATTTGAATTATGCACATATATGCATTGAAAACTCGGTTAATGCAAAAAATGTCCAAACGAACCCCCAAAAATCACAGAAATTGACACAACACTCCTGTTGTTCTATGTTGACATGAGAAACAAATTAAAGCAATAAGAGGCAATGGATACCGTTTCGTCCCCAAAGGTGGTACGTTCCCTACCGAAACCATCATGCTTGTTGTGAGAAGCTCTCGTTTGTGAGAAGCTTATACCCGAACCTGCCCCAAATGGGCCAAAAAAATTACCACGGCATGTTGATGCCGCTCCATGATGGCATGCCAAATTTCATGAGTTTCAGACGAGGTTTGGATTTATTAGAATTTAAAACCAGGCATCTCAATGTTTTGTCGGGAATCAACAGTGGCCTGGTGTTTGAAATTCATTCCCGTCTCTTGCATGGGACCTAAGCATGCACCCAAGGACACACATGTGATTTTTCAACCAACTTTAGTGCATTGGAGCATGTGCTTGTAGTTAAAATTTGAATTATGCACATAAAATGCCTAGAAAACGCAGTTAATGTATAAAAAAGGCCAAACGAACCCCGAAAAATTCCAAGATTAAACACAACACTCCTGTTGTTCTATGTTGACACTAGAAAAATTTTGAAAGCAATAAGAGGCAACGGATATTGTCCCGTCCCCAAAGGTGGTACGTTCCTTACCGAAACCATCATGCTTGTTGTGAGAAGATTTGGTTTGTGAGAAGCTTATACCCAAACCTGCCCCAAATGGGAATAAATTTTCACCATGGCATGTCGATGCCGCTCCATGATAGCATGCCAAGTTTCATGAATTTCAGACGAGTTTTGGATTTACTAGATTTTAAAAACCAGGTATCTCAATCTTTTGCCGGCAATCAATAGTGCCATGGTGTTTGAAATTCATTCACGTCTCTTGCATGGGACCTAAGCATGCACCCAAGGACACACATGTGATTTTTCAACCAACTTTGGTGAATTGGAGCATGTGCTTGTAGTTCAAATTTTAAATATGCACATAAAATGCCTAGAAAACCCAGTTAATCTATAAAAAAGGCCAAATGAACCCCGAAAAATTCATTCCCATTTCTTGCGTGGGACCTAAGCATGCACCCAAGGACACAGATTTGATTTTTCAACCAATTTATATCCACTGGAGCGTGTGCATGTACGTAGTTCAAATTTGAAATATGCACATAAATGCATTGAAAACTCAGCTAATGCATAAAAATGTCCAAACGAACCCCGAAAAATCCCAAAAATTGACACAACACTCCTGTTGTTCTATGTTGATACGAGAACTTTTTTGAAAGCAATAAGAGGCAATGGATATCGTTTCGTCCCCAAAGGTGGGACGTACGTTCCCTATCGAAACCATCATGCTTGTTGTGAGAAGCTCTCGTTTGTGAGAAGCTTATACCCGAACCTGCCCCAAATGGGCCAAAAAGTTTACCACGGCATGTTGATGCCGCTCCATGATAGCATGCCAAATTTCATGAGTTTCAGACGAGTTTTGGATTTACTAGAATTTAAAAACCAGGCATCTCAACGTTTTGCCGGGAATCAACAGTGCCCTGGTGTTTGAAATTCATTCCAGTCTCTTGCATGGGACCTAAGCATGCACCCAAGGACGCACATGTGATTTTTCAAGCAACTTTAGTGCATTGGAGCATGTGCTTGTAGTTAAAACTTGAATTATGCACATAAAATGCCTGGAAAACCCAGTTAATGTATAAACAAGGCCAAACGAACCCCGAAAAATTCCAAGATTAAACACAACACTCCTGTTGTTCTATGTTGACACTAGAAATTTTTTGAAAGCAATTAGAGGCAACGGATATCGTCCCGTCCCCAAAGGTGGTACGTCCCTTACCGAAACCATCATGCTTGTTGTGAGAAGCTTTGGTTTGTGAGAAGCTTATACCCAAACCTGCCCCAAATGGGACAAAATTTTCACGATGGCATGTCGATGCCGCTCCATGATAGCATGCCAAGTTTCATGAATTTCAGACGAGTTTTGGATTTGCTAGATTTTAAAACCAAGTATCTCAACGTTTTGCCGGCAATCAATACTACCCTGGTGTTTGAAATTCATTTGGGTCTCTTGCATGGGACCTAAGCATGCACCCAAGGACACACATGTGATTTTTCAACCAACTTTGGTGAATTGGAGAATATGCTTGTAGTTCAAATTTGAATTATGCACATAAAATGCCTAGAAAACCCAGTTAATGTATAAAAAGGCCAAATGAACCCCGAAAAATTCATTCCCATTTCTAGCATGGGACCTAAGCATGCACCCAAGGACACAGATTTGATTTTTCAACCAATTTATATGCACTGGAGCGTGTGCATGTACGTAGTTCAAATTTGAATTATGCACATAAATGAATTGAAAACTCAGCTAATGCATAAAAATGTCCGAACGAACCCCGAAAAATCCCAAAAATTGACACAACACTCCTGTTGTTCTATGTTGATGCGAGAAATTTTTGGAAACCAATAAGAGGCAATGGATATCATTTCATCCCCAAAGGTGGGACGTACGTTCCCTACCGAAACCATCAGGCTTGTTGTGAGAAGCTCTGGTTTGTGAGAAGCATATAACCAAACCTGCCCCAAATGGGACAATTTTTTTACCACGGCATGTTGATGCCGCTCCATGATAGCATGCCAAGTTTCATTATTTTTAGACGAGTTTTGGATTTACTAGAATTTGAAAACCAGGCATCTCAATGTTTTGCCGGCAATGAACGGTGCCCTGGTGTTTGAAATTCATTCCCATTTCTTGCATGGGACCTAAGCATGCACCCAAGGACACATATTTGATTTTCAACCAATTTATATGCACTAGAGCATGTGCATGTAGTTCAAATTTGAATTATGCACATATATGCATTGAAAACTCGGTTAATGCAAAAGAATGTCCAAACGAGCCCCAAAAAATCACAAAAATTGACACCACACTCCTGTTGTTCTATGTTGACATGAGAAAAAATTTGAAAGCAATAAGAGGCAATGGATACCGTTTCATCCCCAATGGTGGGACGTTCCCTATCGAAACCATCATGCTTTTTGTGAGAAGCTCTCGTTTGTGAGAAGCTTATAGCCGAACCTACCCCAAATGGGCCAAAAACTTTACCACGTCATGTTGATGCCGCTCCATGATAGCATGCCAAATTTCATGAGTTTCAGACGAGTTTTGGATTTACTAGAATTTAAAAACCAGGCATCTCAACGTTTTGCCGGGAATCAACAGTGCCCTGGTGTTTGAAATTCATTCCCGTCTCTTGCATGGGACCTAAGCATGCACCCAAGGACACACATGTGATTTTTCAACCAACTTTAGTGCATTGGAGCATGTGCTTGTAGTTAAAATTTGAATTATGCACATAAAATGCCTAGAAAACCCAGTTAATGTACAAAAAAGGCCAAACGAACCCCGAAAAAAATCCAAGATTAAACACAACACTCCTGTTGTTCTATGTTGACACTAGAAATTTTTTGAAAGCAGTAAGAGGCAACGGATATCGTCCCGTCCCCAAAGGTGGTACGTTCCTTACCGAAACCATCATGCTTGTTGTGAGAAGCTTATACCCAAACCTGCCCCAAATGGGACAAAATTTTCACCATGGCATGTCGATGCCGCTCCATGATAGCATGCCAAGTTTCATGAATTTCAGATGAGTTTTGGATTTACTAGATTTTAAAAACCAGGTATCTCAATGTTTTGTTGGCAATCAACAGTGCCCTGGTGTTTGAAATTCATTCGCGTCTCTTGCATGGGACCTAAGCATGCACCCAAGGACACACATGTGATTTTTCAACCAACTTTGGTGAATTGGAGCATGTGTTTGTAGTTCGAATTTGAAATATGCACATAAAATGCCTAGAAAACCCAGTTAATGTATAAAAAGGCCAAATGAACCCCGAAAATTTATTCCCATTTCTTGCATGGGACCTAAGCATGCACCCAAGGACATAGATTTGATTTTTCAACCAATTTATATGTACTGGAGCGTGTGCATGTACGTAGTTCAAATTTGAATGATACACATAAATGCATTGAAAACTCAGTTAATGCATAAAAATGTCCAAACGAACCCCGGAAAATCCCAAAAATTGATACAACACTCCTGTTGTTCTATGTTGATACGAGAAATTTTTTGAAAGCAATAAGAGGCAATGGATATCGTTTCGTCCCCAAAGGTGGGACGTACGTTCCCTACCGAAGCAATCAGGCTTGTTGTGAGAAGCTCTGGTTTGTGAGAAGCATATACCCAAACCTGCCCCAAATGGGACAATTTTTTACCACGGCATGTTGATGCCGCTCCATGATAGCATGCCAAGTTTCATGATTTTTAGACGAGTTTTGGATTTACTAGAATTTAAAAACCAGGCATCTCAAAGTTTTGCCGGCAATCAACGGTGCCCTGGTGTTTGAAATTCATTCCCATTTCTTGCATGGGACCTAAGCATGCACCCAAGGACACATATTTGATTTTTCAACCAATTTATATGCACTAGAGCATGTGCATGTAGTTCAAATTTGAATTATGCACATATATGCATTGAAAACTCGGTTAATGCAAAAGAATGTCCAAACGAGCCCCAAAAAATCACAAAAATTGACACCACACTCCTGTTGTTCTATGTTGACATGAGAAAAAATTTGAAAGCAAGAAGAGGCAATGGATACCGTTTCGTCCCCAGTGGTGGGACGTTCCCTATCGAAACCATCATGCTTTTTGTGAGAAGCTCTCGTTTGTGAGAAGTTTATAGCCGAACCTGCCCCAAATGGGCCAAAAACTTTACCACGTCATGTTGATGCCGCTCCATGATAGCATGCCAAATTTCATGAGTTTCAGACGAGTTTTGGATTTACTAGAATTTAAAAACCAGGCATCTCAACGTTTTGCCGGGAATCAACAGTGCCCTGGTGTTTGAAATTCATTCCCGTCTCTTGCATGGGACCTAAGCATGCACCCAAGGACACACATGTGATTTTTCAACCAACTTTAGTGCATTGGAGCATGTGCTTGTAGTTAAAATTTGAATTATGCACATAAAATGCCTAGAAAACCCAGTTAATGTACAAAAAAGGCCAAACGAACCCCAAAAAAAATCCAAGATTAAACACAACACTCCTGTTGTTCTATGTTGACACTAGAAAATTTTTGAAAGCAGTAAGAGGCAACGGATATCGTCCCGTCCCCAAAGGTGCTACGTTCCTTACCGAAACGATCATGCTTGTTCTGAGAAGCTTATACCCAAACCTGCCCCAAATGGGACAAAATTTTCACCATGGCATGTCGATGCCGCTCCATGATAGCATGCCAAGTTTCATGAATTTCAGACGAGTTTTGGATTTACTAGATTTTAAAAACCAGGTATCTCAATGTTTTGTTGGCAATCAAAAGTGGCCTGGTGTTTGAAATTGATTCGAGTCTCTTGCATGGGACCTAAGCATGCACCCAAGGACACACATGTGATTTTTCAACCAACTTTGGTGAATTGGAGCATGTGCTTGTAGTTCGAATTTGAAATATGCACATAAAATGCCTAGAAAACCCAGTTAATGTATAAAAAGGCCAAATGAACCCCGAAAATTTATTCCCATTTCTTGCATGGGACCTAAGCATGCACCCAAGGACATAGATTTGATTTTTCAACCAATTTATATGTACTGGAGCGTGTGCATGTACGTAGTTCAAATTTGAATGATACACATAAATGCATTGAAAACTCAGTTAATGCATAAAAATGTCCAAACGAACCCCGGAAAATCCCAAAAATTGATACAACACTCCTGTTGTTCTATGTTGATACGAGAAATTTTTTGAAAGCAATAAGAGGCAATGGATATCGTTTCGTCCCAAAAGGTGGGACGTACGTTCCCTACCGAAGCAATCAGGCTTGTTGTGAGAACCTCTGGTTTGTGAGAAGCATATACCCAAACCTGCCCCAAATGGGACAATTTTTTACCACGGCATGTTGATGCCGCTCCATGATAGCATGCCAAGTTTCATGATTTTTAGATGAGTTTTGGATTTACTAGAATTTAAAAACCAGGCATCTCAAAGTTTTGCCGGCAATCAACGGTGCCCTGGTGTTTGAAATTCATTCCCATTTCTTGCATGGGACCTAAGCATGCACCCAAGGACACATATTTGATTTTTCAACCAATTTATATGCACTAGAGCATGTGCATGTAGTTCAAATTTGAATTATGCACATATATGCATTGAAAACTCGGTTAATGCAAAAGAATGTCCAAACGAGCCCCAAAAAATCAGAAAAATTGACACCACACTCCTGTTGTTCTATGTTGACATGAGAAAAAATTTGTAAGCAAGAAGAGGCAATGGATACCGTTTCGTCCCCAATGGTGGGACGTTCCCTATCGAAACCATCATGCTTTTTGTGAGAAGCTCTCGTTTGTGAGAAGTTTATAGCCGAACCTGCCCCAAATGGGCCAAAAACTTTACCACGTCATGTTGATGCCGCTCCATGATAGCATGCCAAATTTCATGAGTTTCAGACGAGTTTTGGATTTACTAGAATTTAAAAACCAGGCATCTCAACGTTTTGCCGGGAATCAACAGTGCCCTAGTGTTTGAAATTCATTCCCGTCTCTTGCATGGGACCTAAGCATGCACCCAAGGACACACATGTGATTTTTCAACCAACTTTAGTGCATTGGAGCATGTGCTTGTAGTTAAAATTTGAATTATGCACATAAAATGCCTCGAAAACCCAGTTAATGTACAAAAAAGGCCAAACGAACCCCGAAAAAATCCAAGATTAAACACAACACTCCTGTTGTTCTATGTTGACACTAGAAAATTTTTGAAAGCAGTAAGAGGCAACGGATATCGTCCCGTCCCCAAAGGTGGTACGTTCCTTACCGTAACCATCATGCTTGTTGTGAGAAGCTTATACCCAAACCTGCCCCAAATGGGACAAAATTTTCACCATGGCATGTCGATGCCGCTCCATGATAGCATGCCAAGTTTCATGAATTTCAGACGAGTTTTGGATTTACTAGATTTTAAAAACCAGGTATCTCAATGTTTTGTTGGCAATCAACAGTGCCCTGGTGTTTGAAATTCATTCGCGTCTCTTGCATGGGACCTAAGCATGCACCCAAGGACACACATGTGATTTTTCAACCAACTTTGGTGAATTGGAGCATGTGCTTGTAGTTCGAATTTGAAATATGCACATAAAATGCCTAGAAAACCCAGTTAATGTATAAAAAGGCCAAATGAACCCCGAAAATTTATTCCCATTTCTTGCATGGGACCTAAGCATGCACCCAAGGACATAGATTTGATTTTTCAACCAATTTATATGTACTGGAGCGTGTGCATGTACGTAGTTCAAATTTGAATGATACACATAAATGCATTGAAAACTCAGTTAATGCATAAAAATGTCCAAACGAACCCCGGAAAATCCCAAAAATTGATACAACACTCCTGTTGTTCTATGTTGATACGAGAAATTTTTTGAAAGCAATAAGAGGCAATGGATATCGTTTCGTCCCCAGAGGTGGGACGTACGTTCCCTACCGAAGCAATCAGGCTTGTTGTGAGAAGCTCTGGTTTGTGAGAAGCATATACCCAAACCTGCCCCAAATGGGACAATTTTTACCACGGCATGTTGATGCCGCTCCATGATAGCATGCCAAGTTTCATGATTTTTAGATGAGTTTTGGATTTACTAGAATTTAAAAACCAGGCATCTCAAAGTTTTGCCGGCAATCAACGGTGCCCTGGTGTTTGAAATTCATTCCCATTTCTTGCATGGGACCTAAGAATGCACCCAAGAACACATATTTGATTTTTCAACCAATTTATATGCACTAGAGCATGTGCATGTAGTTCAAATTTGAATTATGCACGTATATGCATTGAAAACTCGGTTAATGCAAAAAAATGTCCAAACGAACCCCAAAAATCACAAAATTTGACACAACACTCCTGTTGTTCTATGTTGACATGAGAAAAAATTTGAAAGCAATAAGAGGCAATGGATACCGTTTCGTCCCCAAAGGTGGGACGTTCCCTATCGAAACCATCATGCTTGTTATGAGAAGCTTATACCCGAACCTGCCCCAAATAGGCCAAAAAATTTACCACGGCATGTTGATGCCGCTCCATGATAGCATGCCAAATTTCATGAGTTACAAACGAGTTTTGGATTTACTAGAATTTAAAAACCAAGCATCTCAACGGTTTGCCGGGAATCAACAGTGCCCTGGTGTTTGAAATTCATTCTCGTTTCTTGCATGGGACCTAAGCATGCACCCAACGACACACATTCGATTTTTCAACAATCTTTAGTGCATTGGAGCATGTGCTTGTAGTTAAAATTTGAATTATGCACATAAAATGCCTAGAAAGCCAAGTTAATGTATAAAAAAGGCCAAACGAACCCCGAAAAATTCATTCCCATTTCTTGCATGGGACCTAAGCATGCACCCAAGGACACAGATTTGATTTTTCAACCAATTTATATGCACTGGAGCGTGTGCATGTATGTAGTTCAAATTTGAATGATGCACATAAATGCATTGAAAGCTCAGTTAATGCATAAAAATGTCCAAACGAACCCCGGAAAATCCCAAAAATTGACACAACACTCCTGTTGTTCTATGTTGATACGAGAAATTTTTTGAAAGCAATAAGAGGCAATGGATATCGTTTTGTCCCCGAAGGTGGGACGTACGTTCCCTACCAAAACCATCAGGCTTGTTGTGAGAAGCTCTGCTTTGTGAGAAGCATATACCCAAACCTGCCCCAAATGGGACAATTTTTTTACCACGGCATGTTGATGCCGCTCCATGATAGCATGCCAAGTTTCATGATTTTTAGATGAGTTTTGGATTTACTAGAATTTAAAAACCAGGCATCTCAATGTTTTGCCGGCAATCAATGGTGCCCTGGTGTTTGAAATTCATTCCCATTTCTTGCATGGGACCTAAGCATGCACCCAAGGACACATATTTGATTTTTCAACCAATTTATATGCACTAGAGCATGTGCATGTATTTCAAATTTGAATTATGCACATATATGCATTGAAAACTCGGTTAATGCAAAAAATTGTCCAAACGAACCCCAAAAAATCGCAAAATTGACACAACACTCCTGTTGTTCTATGTTGACATGAGAAAAAATTTCAAAGCAATAAGAGGCAATGGATACCGTTTCGTCCCCAAAGGTGGGACGTTCCCTATCAAAACCATCATGCTTGTTGTGAGAAGATCTCGTTTGTGAGAAGCTTATACCCAAACCTGCCCCAAATGGGCCAAAAAATTTACCACGGCATGTTGATGCCGCTCCATGATAGCATGCCAAATTTCATGAGTTTCAGACGAGTTTTGGATTTACTAGAATTTAAAAACCAGGCATCTCAACGTTTTGCCGGGAATCAACAGTGCCCTGGTGTTTGAAATTCATTCCCGTCTCTTGCATGGGACCTAAGCATGCACCCAAGGACACACATGTGATTTTTCAACCAACTTTAGTGCATTGGAGCATGTGCTTGTAGTTAAAATTTGAATTATGCACATAAAATGCCTAGAAAACCCAGTTAATGTATAAAAAGGCCAAACGAACCCCGAAAAATTCCAAGATTAAACACAACACTCCTGTTGTTCTATGTTGACACTAGAAATTTTTTGAAAGCAATAAGAGGCAACGGATATCGTCCCGTCCCCAAAGGTGGTACGTTCCCTACCGAAACCATCATGCTTGTTGTGAGTAGCTTTGGTTTCTGAGAAGCTTATACCCAAACCTGCCCCAAATGGGACAAAATTTTCACCACGACATGTTGATGCTGCTCCATGATAGCATGCCAAGTTTCATGAATTTTAGACGAGTTTTGGATTTACTAGAATTTAAAAACCAGGTATCTCAATGTTTTGCCGGCAATCAACAGTGTCCTGGTGTTTCAAATTCATTCCCATCTCCTGCATGGGACCTAGAAATTCACCCAAGGACACACATGTGATTTTTGAACCAACTTTGGTGCATTGGAGAATGTGCTTGTAGTTCAAATTTGAATTATGCACATAAAATGCCTAGAAAACCCAGTTAATGTATAAAAAGGCCAAACGAACCCCGAAAAATTCATTCCCATTTCTTGCATGGGACCTAAGCATGCACTGAAGGACACAGATTTGATTTTTCAACCAATTTGTATGCACCGGCGCATGTGCATGTAGTTTAATTTTGAATTGTGCACCTGAAATGGCTAGAAAACCAGTTTAATGTATAAAATTTCCAAATGAACCCTGAATAATTCCAATTCTTTTACGACACACATATAGTTGCATGTTCACTGCCGATAAAAGGTCTAGCAATTCAAACAGCGTCCATTGCCGTTGTGACCCCATTTTTTAATTCAAATCAAGTAGATCCCACACAGTTTATTATCACCAACCGTGTGAGATGTAGTACAAAATATCTTGGAGCACCGTCGGTGTATAGTACGCCTATGGCTTACGCGGGAAGGTGCGTCGGCTACAGTCCACAGCCGGCGTGTCAAGCACACTAGCTCGCTCCCCAAAAAATCCCGCCTCTGCATCCCTCGCAATCTCAAAAATATTACTGCCTCGTAATCTCGAAAATATCTACCGGCTGGAAGGTTTTAATGTTTGATAGCACACGATTAGTATGTGCGAACCATGTGCGATGTCTGTTACTCCTGCTCTGCTTCAGTCCCTTGATTCAAATTTTTAGTAGCCCCGGCATTTTACTCCCGCCTCTGCTCCCTCGCAATCAGAAAAATATCTGCTCGCCCTTGATCCAAATTTTCAGCAGCCCCGCCTTGTTACTCCCGCCTAGTAAAATTTTCAGTTGCCGCGGTATTTACTCAAACACAACCTTGCCACCCCCCCCCCTCCACACACACCCCAAAACCTCCGCTCACACAGACTCACACAACCCTCGAAACCATTGGTAGGTCGCCGCCATCGCCGGCGCCTCCATCCTCAACCTCTGCCTGTGTGCCGGGGAGCTCGAGGAGCCAATGGCCAAAAAGAGGTTTATCGTGGCCTTTTCACCCGACGCCGGCGAGGTGGCCGCCGAGATGTCCCCGTCGTCCTCCGTGGGCCCGATTTGCCGTCATTGGTCCCCCGATCTGCCCGCCACCCCACCCCTACGCCGATTTGAGGACTTCCCCATCCTTCCTCGGAGCCGGCAGCCGACGAAGTCCTACCTCGGGGTCCGGCAGCGGAGGTGGGGGAGGTGTGTCACCGAGATTACAGATCGAGAGACCCTCACCCGCCGGTGGCTTGGTAGCTTCCACACGGTCGAGTTCGCGGCCATGGAGTACGACCGCTGGCAGGTCCGCTACCACGGCGCGGTGGCTAGGCTCAATTTCCCCTTCGGCACACGTCCGGTCGACCTCGTTCCGCCGGAGCCAGGGGTGGTGAACTCGGCTATGGTGCGGGAGGACCGCGAGGTGTGGGAGCACCTCGAGGCCGAGGCCGCCAACGAGGACTACATGCAAGAGCTCCGCCGGCAGCACCCGGAGCTCGTGGAGGCGGAGCGTGCGATCTTTGCCGGCACAGAGGGCGGCGAGGTTATCGCGCTCTCCTCTGATGACAAGGTCGAAGGCGGCGAGGACGGCGGCGCGGAGGGTGGCGAGGTTATCGCCCTCTCCTCCGATGATGAGGTCGAAGATGGCGGTGACGGCGGCGCAGAGGGCGTCGAGGTGGGCCCCGAGGACGAGGAGATCGACGTCGACGAGTGGAGGAGTGCCTTGCCCAATGACCCGGACGACGGTACCGGCCCGGACCCGGCTCGCGGCACACCGTACATGACAAGGAAGGATTGGCTCGACCTCTACTTCGACCGAAAGTAGTTTAGCTTAGTTTAAATTTATGTTTTATGTTCGGTTATGCAAAACTATCTATGTTTATGTTTGAATGCATGCTACTTTCGGTTGAACCTGCTTTGAACTTGATCAAATTGAAGTTTACAACCTTAAGTTTAGGGGATCGACTAGAAAACGCCAAAAAATTTAAGGATCGCCTACAGATGTCCTTATGACTTGTTTATTTCAGTTCTTCACAATGTGATGCTCTATATGCGCAACAATTTGCCGTGCAGTTCAATTTCATCAATAACAGTTTCAACAATACCACTATGAATTACGATATTTGGTTGTTGTTAAGGATATTGCAGTTAACATGCCTTTTCGTTTTTCAATTGTTGTTTAGCAACATGCATTGTACTTAATGACTAAGTATGCAATCCCAGGCTACATAGCAACAAGGAAGAGTGTTACCTTAATGTTCTGATGATGTCTAGATATACATGTAATAAAATCTATTATAATGGGATGGATGGAGTGTTGTACTACATCATTTTTCAATTGTTGTTTAGCTTCTAATATTAACTTGGTGCTTTTAGGTACATATATCCTTGCCAAAGATCCACACTTCGACCCTTTCCGCGTATGGGGCAATGAGATATTCATGAACCAGCATCAAGTGAGGAAACTGATAGAGATTGTTATTAAAATGGGTCAAAAGATGTCAATCGAACTACTTGTTTACACTTTATGCAAGACAACAGTGAACAGCAGGATGGTAAGTAAGAACCCTGTAGCCTTGTTTTTACTGCCCGTAATGAGTTGTGTTAGATGACAATATCTGAATCTTTTTTTTTGCAGTGGATCCTGAAGCAGTTTACTCAAGATTACCTCTCAAACTACATAATCCGAGACGGTTCACAGAGAGGAAACGTGTGCAAGCATGCACATAGTTGCATTTTGCAATGCGTGTGTGATGTCAGACACTATCACATACGATGCGGGGAAACTAAATGTGTGTGATTGTCTACCTATCGTACACGGTTTATAATCATGAACTGTTTGTGATGTGCCAGGCATCGTAAAACTCCCGTGCCTAGAATCTGCCTAGAAAACTCCCGTGCCTGGAATCTGCCTGGTTTTAGGCAAAACCACAAAACTCCGACTGCGATGGCAATGCGAGCACAAATGAGTAGCAAGGATGAAGCATTTGGGATATTCGAGATATCGAAAACGGTTATATAGGGACAACTGTATGCATCAAGGCTCCCTATCCCCGACGGTTTCTGGGTCGTGTGGGAAGGACCCCCTATCGCCCACACTCACTTGGTGACGGTTCCAAATGCCATCATGGAAAGGGGTTAAAAACCGTTTGTTTAGGACCGATGCGCACTAGTGTAAGTTCAAATACAGAATTCATGACAGTACTAGTCAAGAGGTAAAAGCTAGAAACAAAGACAAAAGGTCATGTATACGTACAAGTTTCGATGCCAAACAAACCTCGGAAGTCAACATCAAATAAATCGCTAGTGCCGCAGCTATACAGCAGAGTCTTTCCAATGTCAAGAATGTCATCGTGGGTGTAATCCAACATTTCAATTACACCATCCTCCCGGCAATGATAAGTCTTGCAGTTATGTAGCATAAAGAAGCCACAATCTGTCGGATCTGGGGTTCCGACAGAACCCTTAAGGTTCGAACTCTGGGGTGCGCACGAAGTTCTTTCCCTCCTACCGATCCACGCCCTAGCTCGCTAAGATCTCACGGATGAACTCGACAAACTCACAACACAGAAAGACACGAGATTTATACTGGTTCGGGCCACCATTGTGGTGTAATACCCTACTCCAGTGTGTGGTGGTGGATTGCCTCTTGGGCTGATGGAAAACAGTACAAGGGGAACAACAGCCTCTTGAGGTTGAGGTGTTCTTGTGTTTGTCGAACTTGTGGGGGTGAGGACTCGATGCCCCCTACTGTGGTGGCTAGCTCTACCTATATAGGCCCTGGTCCTCTCCCCAAATATTGAGCGGGAAGGGAGCAACAATGGCGGGCAATTTTGAAAGGGGACAGCTAGTACAAGCTATCCTGACAAAAGCGGTCTTCGCCTGCAAAAGGCTCTGAAGGTGACGCCGTCTTGGGCTCCACGGTGACCTCCATCTTGCTGGCCTGTTGGTCTTGGTCTCGTTGCACCGATATGGAAACCTTTGCCTGACGCCTCGGTACTCCGCGCCTGCGCTGGCCTCCTTAGCACCAAAGAGGAAACAAGGACGCTGCACGCGCTGGCGCCCGCCTGGTGTCGATCTTCATGGCTCACATCACGAGAGCCTCGCGAGGTTTACCCCGCCTTGATATCTCCGCTCCTCGCGAGGCAGCCTGGTGAGGCCGCTCCTGAGGAGGTCTTGCGTCGTCCGCCTCGCGAGGCTTGGCCCCTCGCGAGGGTCATGAATGCCTTGTCGATGAAGACGGGCTGTACAGGCCTGCTAGCAAAGCCACGCCGTGGGCCGCAGGCAGGCAGGTCTGGGGACCCCCATTCCCAGAACACCGACAGTAGCCCCGGGGCCCAAGGTGCGCTCGGGCTTGGCTTCGCGGCGAAGCCAAGGGCCAAGCGCGTAGCGCCGCGGGCCCCAAAAGCATGTGGCCTCGGTCGACGCATGGCGGTTGATTGGACGTGGGCGTCTCCACTTCCCCATGCTGCCTTTGAATCCGCCTGGCTATGCGGCCCCCGCAGCCTACACAGTTATTCTTCCCTCGTCCACGCCTGGCTTCCCCAATCTCTCTGTTTTCTCGAGACTCTGCTCCTCCCCTCCAATCTGACATGCGCCCTGCGTGCCTTGCTGCTATGACGCCGGGACGAGCAGACAAGGGGAAGAAGCCCCTGCCTTCGCCAAGTGCGCCTCCCTCCTTCGAGCCTGCGCTCGGCCGACCCCGGGTGCTCAACGACGAGGCCATGGACAAGGTGCGCCCCATGCTTGCCTCCAGTTTCAACGAGTGGGGAGAGACGGTGGCTTGGCCCGCATCTCGCACTCGCATTGCCTGGGCAGCCACTGAGGTCCCAATCTTCATAGATGCCCTCTGGGCTGGCCTGATTCCTCCCTTCTCCGCCTTCTTCAACGCGGTGCTCGAGCATTATCAGATCCACATGCTGCATCTCGACCCTCAATCTGTGACTCTTCTCGCCGTCTTCGCCTTTGTGTGCGAAGCCATGGTGGGCATCGCTCCTTCTGTGGCCCTCTTCCGCCATTTCTTCTCATTGCATCTGACCGACCCTCGGCAGAGCTCGGGGTGCGTGAGCTTCCAGGCCGTGGCCGCAACAGCGGGCGCGGGGATCGACTTTGAGCTTCCTCCATCCACGAGCGAGTTTCAGACTCGATGGGTGTTTGTCGACGCCGGTGTGCTCAGCCCTCTGCTCCATGCTCCGCTAGGGCCTGCTATTCCCAACTCCATTTGGGGCCACCAGAGGCTCGCGAGCCCCTGTCTCGTCCCCGTCCGGCTCAGGCCGAGGAGGTTGAAGGACCACCGCTTGACTGCGCCTATGGTGGTGAAGGAGTTCATCAAGCGCCGAGTCGCTCCGCTTCAGCGCCATTCCCGCCTGATGTGGGCCTTGCTCAGCAGTCAGGACCATATGAGGTTTCAGGAGGAGGGGATTCCTCTTAAGATGGGGCAAATGGTGCTGGCGATCCTGACGGGTGTCCCTCTGCCGGGCGACATGCCCAGGAAGAGCTGTCTGCTGTACCGCTGCGAGAACAAAGCCGAATTCATCGAGAGCATGTCGTCCTTTAATGAGTGGGGGCTGCGCCCGATCGGCCTGGTGGGGCCCCGTGAGAACCCCGTCAACGTGGTTCCCTTCCTCGTCGCTGGTGCCGAGCTCGCCCCAAGTGAGGGTGCAAGAGGGCGAGCTCCGACGGAGGCCGGTGGCCCAAGTGCTGAGGAGCACATGCCGCGTGGTGATCCCGGGGCGTCGTCCTCGGGAGCCCGCGATCCCTCCCCCGGGGCGTCGGTTACTAAGGCGACGCAGCATGCGGTTCCCGAGGTCAAAGCCCCGGAAGCCTCGGGAGGTCGTGGTGACACGGCGTCCGACTGCTCACCGCAGCCGGGCACCCCTGAAGTTGTCCCTCCAAGCTCTTCCTCGGCCTCGCCCTGCGCCGGTCGCCACGTCCAGCGCTTCGGTCCGCTTTGCGTGGACTTCGAGGAGCTCTGCAAGAGGAAAGGATCCCCGAGCGGCAACAGCATCTTCGGGCCATTGAAGCGATGAAAGTACTTTTCTGTCGACGAGTAAGTACTGCACCTTGTGGTTTCTTGATTGCTGCTTTCCTTCCTGACGCTGGCTCTTCAGGACCCCTTCTGCCAGGGCCTCTGAGCCTTCCGAGAAGCAATCCTCGCCTTCCTCGGCACTCCTGTTGGCCTTGTGCACCCCGAGCCTGCATGCCATGCCTGGAGCCAGGCCCGTCGAGGGGGTGCGCTCGCCTTCATGGAGCCTCGAATCCGCGGCTTCGTTGCCCTTCCTGCACTATCTGGCTTGGAGCCTGGTGGGTGTTCCCCGTTTTCCTCCTCTCGTGGTGGACAGCAGCTGGTTGGGCTCGGCCTTCAGCTCTTCCTTAAGCGGCGGGCCCCTCGTGAGGCCGGGCCAGTACCCGGAGCGGCACCAGCCCCCAGCCCCTGCTGAGAGGGGGTGCGCCGCTTAACGCCCCGCCCACAGCCCCCGTGGCGGAGGACAGCGTGCCTTGGAGTTGGAACGTGGGCGGAGCGTCGTTGATGATGCCGAGGCCATCGCGCGGCAGAATAGGGAGGAAGTGCTTCAACGGCGGACGCTGGAGCGCGAGCACGCTCCCATGCTTCAGGACCTCCGGAACAGGGCTAATACCGCCCTGGGCTTCATCTGCGACGAGAATGCACCACCCCCCACTCGAATGACTACGCCAGCCACCCGATCTTCTTCACCAACGTGGTGACGCGCCTGGAAGCCCGGTCTGACAGGGCTCGCCAGCACGTGGAAGAGAGAAGTCGGGGCCTGCTCGGGCGCGCGTTCTCCCATGTCTTCAGCCATCTCCGGAACACCTTCCCCGACTTCGACTTCGACGCCGCAATTGCCCCTGTGCCACAGGCCGTCCGAGGCGACCTGGCGTGGTGGGTGGAGGACAACGTGGATGCACTGGTCAGAGCCTTTGCCTCTGACAATGACGCGGTGGTGGTCGTCACAGACGAAGGCAACATGGTGGACGACGGCGACGGAGGCGTTGCTGAAGGCGGCGACGGTGACGGCGAAGACGGCGACGACGCGAGTGACGCGTCCGAGGGTGATGTAGCGAGTGACATATCTGGCTGATCCCATGTTCTCTTGTCATTTTATCGTGTACTCAAAAACTCGGGCATGGCGCCTAAAGATTGTGAGAGCATTTTGAGAGGGGGAGCCCCTCGTGCAAGCAGACCGACACCTTTATTCTTTTGTGTCCAGCAGGATGTGTACCTCTATGAATTCATGAGTCTGGCAGCAGGTTTGCCACATCAACTTGCCTTGGTCGTGGTGCGCCTCGAAAGGGATCGCGAGGTCTTGAGCTCCCGAGGAATTCCTGAGGGGCCCGCAGACTCACCCGAGTGGGCCTTGCGAGGATTAGGTGCCAATAAAGGTGTCGGCGCGTGTGCTACGCGCGCTGCGCCCAGCCCCGCTCGTGAGGGGCCCGCGAGGGGGAGGCGATGATCGTGCGCTTCATGACAAAGCATGAGCCGGACGGCAATAGATCGCTCGAACGAGAAAAGGTACGCCCCCCCCCCCCGCGCGCATCAAAGAAAACTCAACTTCAACTTAAACCAGAAAGCAAGGCTATAGAAGAAGAGATCCAAAGCAAATGGCCGCGTCCGGCGCCTAGTCTAGTCTTCTGGTCTTCGAGTCTTCTCACCATCGCAGAGCTAAGTGCTGCCACTAGGTGTGGGAGGGAGCCCCAGGGCCTGAGGCCGGCACCCCTGAGACTCCGGGGCGTGTACAGCCCCACTCATTATTACGTGAGAGTGTCACGGGCGGCGAGCTTCACAGGCACTGGGCCTTCTTCACAGGAACCGGCCTTGCTTCATATCGCCAGACGAGGGCCCCGCCTTGCGCCACCCTCGACCACCTTTGAGCCGACCGGCAACCTGGATGACACAAAGGGGGGAAAGGGGATGCCAGCGGTGCCCTCGGCGACCATGGGTCCTCTGCCGGGGGAAGGCTCGCCGGCACCTCCCCGGCAGAGCGCCTACCTCCGGGCGTTGCCTGGCTTCGCGCGACGTGGGGAGGGGCCTTGCTCCTGGCCCCTCCGTGTGGCCCCCAGCGTGCTTCCCCCGGCGGAAGGGATGCTGCCGTGCCGGGGTCGTCGACCGATGCTATGACCTGATTCACTTGCAGCCCATGGTTAGCGTAAGCCTGCTCCTGAGAGATTAGCGGTACCCTGTAGTTGTTGTTGCTGGCGCGATCGTCGCGGTTCTCCGTCGGTTCCTGGGAGGCTTCAACTTCTAGCGTCCCTTCATCCCAATCTTCTCCGAGGAACGAGCCAGGGTCGTCCTCCGGCGCGTACTCCTGGTCCATCATGCGGGGCACGTAGGCTTCCGGGGCCGTTATCCTGAACACCTCGCCGTAGTGCCCCACACTCCACGTTGCCCGGCCCGGCACGGTGTCCTGAGGATGGTAGCGCGGCATCTCACTGGGACCATGGGAGGCGACGCTTGTGCCCATGCTTGTCGCGGGCGGCATGGGGGCGATGGAGCCCTCGGCGCTGTCGGCCGTGCTGGTGTTGACGAAGCCCCCAGGCGCACCCGATGGCGCGTGGTTGCGGCGAGGCCCGCCGTGAGACCCCGTAGCAGCCTGAGAAGGAAGCTGGTAGCAGAAGGGCAGCGCTCCCAATGCTGCCGTATCCAGCAGCTCGGCGACGCGTTCCAGCAGTGCATCCCGACCGCTTTCCATCAGCCGGCACCGCAGCAGCTCTTGCGCCACCCTGAGTGTTGCCCGCATGTTCGCCTGCTCCCGCCGTGTGTGTGGCGCCGTTGTTGCGGCGTGGCTTGCTGCCCTTGCGGCGGCTTGCACCTGCCATGGAGTGAGGGTAGACGACGCCTGGCCGCGCCACCCGCGCCCCGCAGCATTGGGCGGCACTCGCGCCGCCTGCAGCGCGGGGTCGAGGTCTTCATGGGCAGATGGCACCGCCTGGGCTGTCCAGGCTGCCCAGCAGTCGGAGTCGGCCCTCGGGTCGCCGGACATCATGGCCGCGGAGCGTCGATGGGTCGATCGGCGGGAAGAAAGGCTCCGCCGCACCCCTACCTAGCACGCCAAATGTCGGATCTGGGGTTCCGGCAAAACCCTTAAGGTTCGAACTCTGCGGTGCGCGCGAAGTTCTTTCCCTCCTATCGATTCACGCCCTAGCTCGCTAAGATCTCACGAATGAATTCGACGAACTCGCAACACAGAAAGACACGAGATTTATACTGGTTCGGGCCACCGTTGTGGTGTAATACCCTACTCTAGTGTGTGGTGGTGGATTGCCTCTTGGGCTGATGGAGAACAGTACAAGGGGAAGAACAGCCTCCTGAGGTTGAGGCGTTCTTGTGTTTGTCGAACTTGTGGGGGTGAGGACTCGATGCCCCCTACTGTGGTGGCTAGCTCTACCTATATATGCCCTGGTCCTCTCCCCAAATATTGAGCGGGAAGGGAGCCAACAACGGCGGGCAATTTTGAAAGGGGACATCTAGTACAAGCTATCCTGCCAAAAGCGGTCTTCGCCTGCAAAAGGCTCTGGAGGTGACGCCGTCTTGGGCTCCACGGTGACCTCCGTCTTGCTGGCCTGCTGGTCTTGGTCTCGTTGCACCGATATGGAAACCTTTGCCTGATGCCTCGGTACTCCGCGTCTGCGCTGGCCTCCTTAGCACCAAAGAGGGAACAATGACGTTGCACACGCTGGCGCCCGCCTGGTGTCGATCGTCATGTCTCACGTCACGAGAGCCTCGCGAGGTTTACCCCGCCTTGATATCTCCTCTCCTCGCGAGGCAGCCTAGTGAGGCCGCTCCTGAGGAGGTCTTGCATCGTCCGCCTCGCGAGGCTTGGCCCCTCGCGAGGGTCTTGAATGCCTTGTCGATGAAGATGGGCCGTACAGGCCTGCTGGCAAAGCCATGCCGTGGGCCGCAAGCAGGCAAGTCTGGGGACCCCCATTCCCAGAACACCGACACAATCATGCCTGTTAAAAAGAAAAAAACGAAAGGTACATAGTCTTCATGCGATGTCTTCTCATGTCATAGTCGTCATTGTGAATATCTTCACAGACCACCATTGTCTTCAATGTCTTCACACATTTTTAGGGGTCATCTCCGATAGGTAAACCGTATCAATGAGGGACTACTACCTGTGTTGTCCTGCAATTCTCACAAACACATTAGTCCCTCAACCAAGTTTGTTGTCAATACTCCAAAACCAACTAGGGGTGGCACTAGATGCACTTACAATCTCCCCCTTTTTGGTGATTGATGACAAACTGGTTGAAGTTTTCAACGGGGATAAAAGTATGTGAAATTTTAAGGATTAAGGTATTGTCTTCATAAGTAACAAAAGGCTCCCCCTGAAGATGTGCATTTAAATAGTTTGCGTTTGAATGCAAATGCACATGGCGGGTTTTACTTTGTGGAGATCCGTTTCAACATAAGAAGACAATTCATCATGCATATAAAGATATAACGAAGATAATGACCTGCATAATGAAAAATGGACGTCTGCGGAATGACTTCATGCGGAATTTATCATCGCATCACAGAATAGCAAGCAAAGTAGCAGACGACCATCAAGTTTAAGTGTTACAACCCAAAAGAACCAAATGTATCAAAAACGAGAGTTGTAACCACTTGGCAAAATTATAGCAACCACCCATATGGACCCGCTTGAAGACTATCAACTCATATGCTTCTCCCCCTTTTGTTAGTAAGGACCAAAAAGGTTTGAAGACATGGAGCCTCTACTCGTTCCCATCAGGAGTAGATGAAGGAGCAAGTTCGACGTTGGAGTTTGGTGGTGCAGAGGGGACTGGTGCAGTGTCGAGACGTGGCGAAGTCATGGTTGGAGAGGTGGCATCGTCTTCTTCATCAACGACTCTCGCAACAACAGTTGCAGCCGGAGATGAATACTCCGAGTCTTCTAAGGAAGGAGTACGATGCAAGACGGCATTCCAGGGAGGCGTGGAATCAAACTTGTAGCGCTCTGTGAAGCCATCTTCGCGAAGATCGTCTTCGGAGCTTAGCAATGTCAGACTCTTCTAGGATCTCCAACAGGCTTCATGAGACACGAATGCGTTCTTGGTGGCAAGATTGCGAATGCGATTAACATCCACCAAGAGGCTCTGCATCTGACGCTTTAGCCAATCATGGTGCCTATCCTATTTCTGATGTAAGGCCACAAGAAGCTCTCGGTCATTGAGTACACGAGATCGCTTCCGAGGCCTTTGAGCAATGGTGCTTTCAGTGGCTTCAGTGTTTGCACGATGAGGTGCACGTGTATTTCCAGCCAGAGGATAAACAGGAGTGGCAGCATTTGGAACATCAACCCCTTCAATTTGTTGCGTGAAGCTTTGGCGATCGACATTGTGAAGATATATTGGCTCCTTGGCAGGCTCAGGGTAGATGACTTCGACAGACATATCAACCTCAGGCAAGAAGATAAGATGGTTGCGTGCAGAGGGCTGATAGTTGACAGAAGAGTGAAGCTTAATTAAGCGCATCACCCATGGAGCATAGAACTTGAAGCCAAATAGATCAATTCCAGATGCAGCAAGTTGCCTGAAGAAATCTTGAGCATTGAAGCTGATGCCATTGAGAATATAGAACACCAATGTCTTCATCGTGCCTTCAAGCTTGGCTGCAGGAGAATGTCCTTTGACGGGCCATAGAGTTCGCCTTACAATGTGATAGATGGTACGGGGCAGATACTCGAGGTCTTCGACAAAGAATTCCTTTGGATATTCAGCATCTTGTGGCAGTGGCTTCATCATGCTGACATCTGACTCATGCTGGGCTCAGGCTTCTGAAATATGCTCTCCAATGCATTTCTGTGGAGCTGACAACCAGGTTCATAGAGCTCACCTGGAGTGGGCAGGGAAGTAAGCTCAGTGATATCTTGAGATTTGGCTTCATGGTGCACATTACCTGTCATCCACTCAAGGACCCAAGTCTTCGGATCCCTGTTGTAGCCACGAATGTGTAGAGTGGCATAGAATTGCAGCAGAAGCTCCTCATTCCAATGCTCTTTGTCAGTCACGAACGGCAGAAGACCAGCATCTCTGAAACAGTCTAGAGCTTCTTCTAAGCAGGGCAGACCAGCAATAGCTTCACAATCCATACGCATGTGAGGAAAGATTCGCCCTTGATTGTATAAGATACAGGAGTAATAACTGCGCTGCTGATAGCTCCAGAAGCGGTCAGATGAGATCCTTGGCTTCGAGTATGGGTTCTTGGCACTGTCAAAGAATTTGTTGTGTGCCTTGAAGCTGTTTACATTGAATGATCCTGGCGATGTTGCAGCACCAGGGAATCTTGGCAGTCTGGGCTTTGGTTTCTGGACCTGAGGCCTTTGCTCCACATGGTATTCAAATTGTGTTCCGGGAGCAGTGGGAGGAACCATGATGGGCCACCAACCTGCGACAAGTTCTCCACGATTATAGGCCCGCTTAATTGTGTGAGGCCTTGGTGGTGGAACTGCAGCATCGGTATGGACTGGGGCTTCAAGTTGCACACTGGCTTCAGGAGCAACATTAGCTTCAGGCGCCACAATGTCTTCAGCTATGACAACGTCATTGGCTTCAGTAGAGTTGTTTTTGGCCGCCTCAATGTTTTCAACCTCCATTTCAATAATAGGAGGGTTGGGCACTGACTCGTTCTCCTCGAGAACATCTTCTTGAGTGACAGAGGGTGTGGCAACTCTTTCTTCTTCTCTTGGTTCTTGATTGTCATTGGCTGATGCAGCCGGAATGTCTTCAGCAGCTTTTGCTTCACACCCAGAGACATTCGCAGTTGGAGTGGCTTCAGGAAACACTTGACGTGCTACTGAACTGTGTTGCACTTCTCCCTCTGGAACGCTCGGCATGGCGACCTGTGGCCTAGGGCCTTTGCGAAGCCTGCAGAAAGCGGGCGACGCTTGTGGTGATGGAGTGGTCTGCATCATGTAATTGTCGTCGTCAAGTACCAGAGAGGTGACTTGAGGTGGTGGAGTTCTTGGGGTTTCATCTTGAATGGGGGAGTCTTGAGGGCGATCGGCCCACGAATCATCCTGAGCAATTGGCGTCAAGGGACGACCAATGCTGATGAGTTCGATGTTCGTAAGAACAGGCGATGATACCAGTTGGTGCTCGATTTGAGGAAGGACTTCATCATCATCTACATTGTCTTCACGACCAATGTCTTCAGCTGTGATGGGGTCAACAGCTGGAAATTCTTTATCTTCATGAGCCTCTGTGGAAGCAGGCTCGTGTACGACAAGATGACGCTCTTGGTTGGTGGAGGCGGGACGAGCAACTGAGATGGGCTCAACAACAAGTGGCTCTGTGGGCAGCAGCACGCTCTTTCCGCGAAGACTTTGTCTTTGACTTCTTTGTTGATGGAGCACCATCAGAGGCATTCTTGTGCTTGTGCTTCTTGGCTTCGGCCTCAGCTGCCCTTGTTTTCTTCAGCTCTGAAGCTGCTGAGGGGACCTTAGGCTTTGAGCCTGTCATGCTGGCATGGAAGACAATGCGAGGTGCTTCCTGCCTTGATGCTTCAGCTTGGGCCACAGCAGGCTTCTTTTTCAGTTTGGCAGCCATCTTGGGGTCGATGCCTAGACGCCCAAGAGCCTTGCGCTTTTCTGCCTCATTGTGAGCTTGAACACATTTCGCTGCAAAGTATTTCATCCACTCTCTTGAACTGTTTGCTTCCTCATGTTTCTTATGAAACTCCTTAAGGTCATGCAGCATCTGCTTGAAGCTTTGAACATCAGCCACGTTGAGCTTGGCCATGTGCTTCTTGAATTGAGCCTTCTCATAGTCAATTTTGTTCTTCAGCTCGACGATCTTCTGAGCCTGAGCCAGCTCATTAGCAATGGCTCCATGGAAGGTGACGCTGCTATCAACTGGCAGCTAAAGATCATCAATGCTGAGGCTGGGGTTGTCAAACCACTCATCGATGAAGTTATTGAGAATATCCACACCAAAGAGGGGCAGATCATTGAAGATCTCTGCCTCTTGCTTGCTCTTTTTCAGTAGCTCAAGAGCATCATCACCAAGATCTTCGTCGCTTGATAGATCGATGGTTTCATCTTCGTTCCTCAGAACGGCAGATGGAGTTAGGTCATGCCCAGAAATCTTCATGGGCTTCTTCTTGGGCTTCTCCGTCTTCTTGGAGACACGAGAAAGATCTTCAGACTGCACACTGGGAGGTGCAGTGGCCAATGGCTTCGCACGCGAAGCTTTTGGTGTGGCTGGGGGCTTTGAATCCTTTGATTTCTTCTGCTTCTGTGCTTAGGTGGAGCTGGCGCTTCATCAGAATCAGCGTCATCGGCTGAGTGCTCCACGGCTGCCCCCTGAATAGCAATGTGAGTGAGAAGACCTTCGAGATTATAGAAGGGGCCGATGACATTTGGTTCAGCATCACGGGTGCCATCAACCCTTGGAGCAGATGGACCAGGGTTGAAGTCAAGTCCAAATGCTTTCTTGTTCTTCACAACAGAATCCTTGGCAAACTTATAGTTGCGCTTGAATAGATTGTCATCGCGACACCATAGCAGAGAGGATGGGTCGGCATTCTCGAGCTGTGGTCCTCGGACCATGCATGGGTAGAAGCCTTGAGCAATGGCTTCGGACTTGGACTTGGGTTGAAGATTTTTGTAGAGAATATCTCCCCACGGTCGCTTGATGGCATTCTTCTCCGCATACTCAGCAGTCACATATCTGTATAGAAACAATTGTTCCGCCCAATATCTTCGAATCCATTGGATTCGAGTCTTGCGCTGGCCATAGCTCTCTTTAGGGTATGTCTTGTACAATTCATACAGATCATGAGGTAAATCCTTAGATGTATCTCCTCGGCGCTGTCTGCCGCCCTTTCTAATTGACTTCTTTGTAGCCATTGTATTCAAGCTAAATGGCTTCAAGACTGTGAATGGCTTCCTTTTGCTAGTCAGACAGGAACTGGCTTCAGGAGAATTGATGTGTCGCTGTAAGAATTCTGCAAATGAATGCAGACTATGAGAACCAAGGGATTCTCCCACGGACATGTACCTGTGATAGCATTAGAGGTGCGAGGGAAGGGGAAGAGTTCATATGCATTCTCAGAAGATTTTGTAGATAAAATGGTTTGAAGACATTGACCTCATAGCACGAAGACATTCACTTATTTGATGAGAGTTGGTTCCAGATTTGTACGAATCCAAGAATAAGTACAAGTGAGGAATCTAACTAGTTGTGAAGCATAAGTGAATATACTAGGCAAGATATGAGATACAGAACAAGATAGATCCAGATATGGAAGTTAAGAAACCACTTTTGGGTAAAGTGGATGGATCAAAAAGGTAGTAAAAGTAAGATTTAATTACCGCACGAAGAACTGCTAGACGAGGTTGAGAGGGAGGTCGAGCAGTTCAATCTCCCACGCCCTAACTTGGCGGCGGAAGACACCTACGGCGGCGGCGGAGAGGACGAGGTCCACGGCCGGTGTGAGGACGGCGTCGGAGAAGTCGCGGCAGCTAAGCGCTTCGTCTCCGGCGTCGACGCGAGCTAGCGAAGGCGCTAGGGTCTGTGCAAGGTGGCGAGGTGGGAGAAGAGATTGTGACCGCGGTGAGTTGTGTATATATAAGCAAAGGGACAGCACATCGTAATTACGCAGGTGCCCCTGGCGGTTCACATCTGAAGGACACGTGGCAAGCATGCAACACATTTGAAGTTGTTCCATGTTCCCACGCACGCCTGGACTGTCGGGTGGTCGTTCCGACTTCTCCGGGTTTCAGGCAATGAGGATATGGCATTAAAACAGATTCAACTTTCGTCTCTTTATCTTCTGCTGACAAGGACGCAGAGAAGACATTCGACAGTTTCAATAGAATGCATATGATTTGGATAGATAGAGTCTAAGGTAGAAGCATAGAAGAGGTTAGGGTCTGATCACATTCACTTAGATCAAAAGATTCAAGCATGAAGACATAGCTATAAGTGAATGTTGTAGAGGACAGAACACAAATATATGTATATATCTGAATAAGACCAAATCAACATGAAGTTAAATCAATGTTGAAGACAAACCAAATGCGAAGACTTTGCAAATGTAACGCCAAACGAAACATTTCAAACAAAGGTTTGGTGGTGGCGTTGCCCACCGTATAGGAAGTATTAGACCCAGACACGGCGCACAATTATCATGGCGCTCCGAAGTCAAATTCCGCGTTAATGTATTCACACTTAGAGTGTATGTCTCCATTGATTGAAGATATACGTTACTGCGTGTGTTGCACATCTAAGTCATCAACATGCATAAGTGTTAGGATGTGTGACAAATTACAGGACATTTGAGGATTTAAGATATTTAGCTCACACCGCAACTTGCAAAACCTTTTCTCATCCAAGGGCTTTGTGAAGATATCTGCCAATTGCTCTTTAGTGTTGACGTGAATGATATCAATATCTTCCTTCATGATGTGATCTCTGAGAAAGTGATGACGAATTTCAATGTGCTTTGTCTTGGAGTGCTAAACTGGGTTGTTGGCAATCTTGATGCGCTTTCATTATCGCAGTAGAGTGGCACATGCTTCGGGTGGATACCATAGTCCTTGAGAGTTTGCTTCATCCACAGAAGCTGAGTGCAGCAAGATCTAGCAGCAACGTACTCAGATTCAGTAGTGGAGAGAGATACACAGTTCTGCTTCTTTGAAGACCAACAGACAACTGATCGTCCCAGAAAGTGGCATGTGCCTGATGTGGACTTGCGATCAACCTTGTCACCAGCATAATCAGCATCTGAGAATCCAACTAGATCAAACTCTGGGCCCTTTGGATACCATAATCCTAGTGTTGGGGTGTAAGCCAAATATCAAAGAATTCGCTTCACAGCTAAGTGATGCGATTCCTTTGGTGCCGCTTGGAATCGGGCACACATGCAAACACTAAGCATTACATCTGTCCTAGATGCACATAAATAGAGTAAAGAACCAATCATGGAGCGGTATACCTTTTGATCGAACTCTTTACCATTGGCGTCAGGACTCAGATAACTTTTGGTTGGCATTGGCGTCGTGTATCCTTTGCAATCTTGCATTCCAAACTTCTTCAGGCAATCTTTGAGGTATTTTTCTTGAGATATGAAGATGACGTTGCTTTGCTGACGAATTTGGAGACCGAGGAAGAATTTGAGCTCACCCATCATGGACATCTGATATTGCTCTTGCATCATGTGCCCAAACTCACCACTGTATCTCTTGTTGGTGCAGCCGAAGATAATGTCATCCACATAGATTTGGCACACAAACAGTTCTCCATCATATGTCTTCGTGAAGAGTGTAGGATATGGAGAACCAGGATTGAAGCCTTTGCTCTTCAGGAAGTATTTGAGTGTGTCATACCAAGCACGAGGGGCTTGTTTGAGGCCATACAATGCCTTGTTGAGCTTGTATACCATATCAGGATGTTTTGGATCTTCAAAGCCAGGTGGTTGTGCAACATACACTTCTTCTTCAATCTTGCCATTGAGAAAAGCACTCTTCACATCCATTTGATACAGAAGAATGTTGTGATGGTTGGCATAGGCTAGCAGTATGCGAATGGCTTCAAGCCTAGCCACCGGAGCAAATGTTTCATCAAAGTCAATCCCTTCAACTTGAGTGTATCCTTGAGCAACAAGACGAGCCTTGTTTCTGACAACTTGACCATGCTCATCTTGTTTGTTGCGATAGATCCATTTGGTGCCTATGATGTTGTGCTTGCGAGGATCAGGACGCTTGACTAATTCCCACACATTGTTCAGCTCGAACTGTTGAAGCTCTTCTTGCATAGCTTGAATCCATTCAGGTTCCATGAAGGCTTCAACAACTTTCTTGGGTTCAGATATTGAGACAAATGCAAAGTGTCCACAGAAATTTGCCAGCTGCGTTGCTCTTGATTGAGTGAGAGGACCAGGTGCATTGATGCTATCAATTATCTTCTCAATATGTACTTCATTTGCAACACGAGGATGAACTGGACGAAGATTTTGCTCTTACTGATCATTGTCTTCATTTTGAGCATTGGCTTCAGGCTGAGCATTGCCTTCAGGTTGATTAGGCGCAGAAATGATAAGTTCCTCTTCAGCTTGTGCCTCTGAAGGTATGATTTCTCCAGTTCCCATTAGCTTGATGGATTCACTAGGTGGGACTTCATCTAGCACATTTGGCAGGTGCTCTCTTTGCGAGCCGTTAGTCTCATCGAACCGCACATCCACAGTTTCAACCACTTTATAGTGAAAGAGGTTGAAGACTCTGTAGGAGTGCGAATCCTTTCCATACCCAAGCATAAAACCTTCATGTGCTTTCGGTGCAAATTTTGAAGTGTGATGTGGATCCTTGATCCAGCACCTAGCACCAAATACTCTGAAATAACTGACATTTGGCTTCTTACCAGTTAGTATCTCATAGGATGTCTTCTTTAGGAGCTTGTGAAGATAAACACGGTTGATGACGTGGAATGCAGTGTCAATAGCTTCAGGCCAGAACTTCCTTGGAGTCTTGTACACATCAAGCATCGTCCGTGCCATCTCAATGAGGGTTCTGTTCTTGCGCTCCACGATGCCATTCTGCTGAGGTGTGTATGGAGCAGAGAACTCATGAGTGATGCCCAATGTATCAAGATAAGTGTCGAGGTCGGTATTCTTGAATTCTGTGCCGTTGTCACTTCTGATGTGCTTGATCTTGATGCCATAGTTCGTCATGGCACGATTGGCAAAGCGTTTGAAGACATCCTGCACTTCATTCTTGTAGAGGATTATATGCACCCATGTATATCTTGAATAATCATCAACAATGACGAAGCCATAGAGTCAAGCAGTGGTAGTAAGAGTAGAGTAGTGAGTAGGACCAAATAAGTCCGTGTGAAGCAGCTTGAAGGTTTGAGATGTCGTCATGATTGTCTTCCAGGGATGCTTGGCCCTTGTCATTTCCAGCTTCGCAGGCACCACACAGATGATCTTTCTTGAACTTGACGCCCTCGATGCCAATGACATGTTTCTTCTTCGCGAGAGTGTACAAGTTCCTCATGCCAGCATGCCCTAGCCTCCGATGCCAGAGCCAGCATTCTGAAGCTTTTGCTAGAAGACATACGACCAACTGTGGTCCTGCTGAGAAGTCTACCATGTACAGATCATCTTTCCGATACCCTTCAAATACTAGAGACTTGTCAGATTCCATTAGAACAAGGCAACGATATTTTCCAAATATCACAATCATGTTCAAATCACAAAGCATTGAGACAGACATTAAGTTGAAACCAAGGGATTCAACAAGCATCACTTTATCCATGTGTTGATCCTTTGAGATTGCAACTCTACCTAGACCCAATACCTTGCTTTTACCAGTGTCAGCAAATGTGATGTGACTCTTGTCAGATGGACATAAGGTTGAGTCCATGAGAAGACTTCGATCACCAGTCATGTGATTAGTGCATCCACTGTCCATAATCCATTCTGAAGCATGTGGTGTCATACCCTACAGTACAGTTAGGGGGATAGGCTTCACCAAGGGTATTGTGAAGCATAAACATTTGACGAACAAGCGGATTATCAAAGCTCAGATCCAGGTTAGGGCTGATAGGATGATTGGCAAGCGATTCAGGAACAAAATACATAGTAAGACCATTGGGGCATTTTATCTAGCGCCCCACAAGATGTTTTAGGTCCCCAGCATAAGCATCAGTCGCCTTTGATTTTCGGCTGGAGACCTTTCCCTGGGAGTTAAGTTTTCTTAACCACCCACATTTTCAGGGGTGGCTTCGAAGCAATGAGTCTAAGTGCAGCATCTGAGAACTTTGGCTTTGGAGCCCTAGCAAATAGCCTTGTAGGAGGTGAATAATACTTATATGAATAATCAGAAAAGTTCTTAGTTTTATGAACATAGCGGTTTAAGGAAACACGCTCATATTCATAGGTCTGAGTATGATTTTCCTGCAAAACATTGGCGTTAGGGTGACTCTGTTGAGTCCTCTGTCTGTATGAAGCCTTTGGTCTGGGGTTTGTCTTCTTCCCAGGTGGTGTCATGATGACATTCACAGGAAGATTCTCAAGACAACTTTTGGGTACCCAGATCTTCTTCATAGGTGGCCCATTCCTGCAGTTAGTACCAATATACCTGGCAAACACTTCACCATTCTGATTCTTACACAGTTTATAGTTTGCATCAAAGGATTCATCAATGATAATCGGGTTAGCACAAGTGAAGCCAGATAAGGTGGATGGATCCACTAAAGGTCCCTTTGCAGCAACCCATGTGGTTTTGGGGTACTGCTCAGGCTTCCAGTAAGAACCATCAACATTCATTTTCCTCTCGAACCCAACACCTTCTTTCCTAGGGTTTCGGTTCAGAATCTGCTTTTTGAGGACATCACATAGTGTCTGATGCCCTTTGAGACTTTTATACATCCCTGTCTCAAGCAATGTCTTCAACCTGTCATATTCATCAGCAATAGTAGTGGTATCCTCAGCGGAGGGGTTAGTTACCACATCAGAAGTTGAAGATATTGCAACAGTAGCAGTAGTGGAACATTCAGCACCAGAAGTAGCGTTATCACGCTCAAGGCATTTTAGACATGGTGGTTCAAATCCTTCCTGAGCGGGACTGGTCTGTTGAGCGCGAAGTGACTCGTTCTCTTTTTGAAGATCTTCATGAGCCGCTCTCAATTTCTCAAGTTCTTGCTCCCATTGAAGATAATCGTAGGAAAGCTTTTCATGAGTTGTTGAGAGCATTTCATGACGACTTTCAAGTTCCTCGTACTTAACATGAAGATTTTTTATGTCTTCAATTAACGACTGAGATCGGTTCATTTCCGCGTCCAACAGGTCATCGCTTTTGTCTAGCAAATTTTGAATATGTTCCATAGCTTTCTGTTGTTCAGTTGCAATTTTAGCTAGTGTTTTGTAGCTAGGTTTGGATTCACAATCAGAGTCATCTTCACTTGATGTTTGAAAGTAAGCATCGCGTGAGTTTACCTTGGCACCACGTGCCATGAAGCAGTAGGTGAGGGCAAAGTCGTCCTTGTCATTAACATCAGCGTTGGTGATGGAGCCATTGTCTTCGGTGTTGAAAATGGACTTGGCAATGTAGGATGTAGCTAGAGCCAGACTTGCAACGCCAGAGTCGGACTCCTCCTCAGACTCCACCTCAGCCTCCTCAGAAGTTGACTCCTCTGAATCCATCTCCTTGCCAGATGAACTTTTCTTGTGTGATGAAGACTTGGACAAAGACTTGGAAGAATACTTTGAGGATTTCTTCTTCTTGTCATCAAAATCATATTCCTTGCTCTTCTTCTTCTTGTTGTTCTCATTGTCCCACTGTGGACACTCCGAGATGTAGTGACCAGGTTTCTTGCACTCGTGGCATGTTCTCTTCTTGTGGTCATGAGTAGAAGCTTCATCATTTCTTGAGCTGGATCTTGAAGACTTTCTGAAGCCTTTCTTCTTGGTGAATTTCTGGAACTTCTTCACAAGCATAGCAAGCTCCTTTCCAATGTCTTCATGATCCCCAGAACTGCAGTCAGATTCTTCTTCAGATGAGGAAACAGCCTTTGCCTTCAAAGCGCGAGTACGGCCATAGCTGGGACCATAAATATCTCTTTTCTCATATAACTGGAACTCATATGTGTTGAGCCTCTCAAGTATGTCAGACGGATCAAGAGTCTTGTAGTCAGGGCGTTCTTGAATCATCAGGGCTAGGGTGTCAAACGAACTGTCAAGTGATCTCAGGAGTGTCTTGAAGATTTCATGCTTGGTGATCTCAGTGGCGCCAAGTGCATGAAGCTCATTTGTGATATCAGTGAGGCGATCAAACGTGAGCTGGACATTCTCATTGTCGTTTCTCTTGAAGCGGTTGAAGAGGTTGCGAAGAACACTGATCCTTGAGTCTCTCTGGGTTGAGACGCCTTCGTTGACCTTGGAGAGCCAGTCCCAGACTAGCTTTGAAGTTTCCAGAGCACTCACATGGCCATAGTGTCCTTTGGTCAGATGACCACAGATGATGTTCTTGGCAGTGGAATCCAGTTGAATGAACTTCTTGACATCAGTAGGGGTGACACCTTCACCGGCCTTGGGAACACCGTTCTTGACGACATACCAGAGGTCGACATCAATGGCTTCAAGATGCATGCGCATCTTATTCTTCCAGTAGGGGTTATCAGTGCCATCGAAGTCAGGGCACGCAGCGGAGACTTTGATTATCCCTGCAGTCAACATAGCTAAAACTCCAGGTGGTTAAACCGAATCACACAGAACAAGGGAGCACCTTGCTCTGATACCAATTGAAAGTGCTAGTTATCGACTAGAGGGGGTGAATAGATGATTTTTATGAGAGTCTTCAAAACACGAGAGTTTCGAAGACAAACAATAGAAATGATCCTATTGACATGCAGCGGAAGGTAGACTACACTAGACAAGCCATAGTCAAGTAAGCAATGAATTGAAAGCACGAAGACTATTAGCAGCTAGGTAGTATGCATCAGGGTGGAAGATGGTATGAAGCCAAACAACAATAGTCGTCACACAGTGAAGTCAAACAGATCAGGCAAGCAGGCAAAGACTTCATGAAGACAAACTATAAGTAAAGAGAGGGAGGAGAACCAGTTGCTTGGTGAGGACAGGGATTTGTTGGACCAATTCCAGTTGCTGTGACAACTGTACGTCTGGTTAGGGAGGCTGAGATTCAACTCAGAAGACCGCGTCTTCACCTTATTCCCCTTGAGCTAAGGACACCCAGTCCTCGCCCAATCACTCTGGTAAGTCTTCAAGGTAGACTTCCAAACCTTCACACACATCGTTCACTGGCAATCCACAATGACTCTTGGATGCTCAGAACGCGACGCCTAACCGGCTGGAGGATTCACAGTCCTCAAGTGTAATAAGTCTTCAGATCACGCGGATAGAAAGACTTCAGTGATGCCTAACACTCTTTGGCTCTGGGTGTTTTGGGCTTTGTCCTCGCAAGGATCTCTCTCTCTCAAATGCTTCGGAGGTGGGTTGCTCTCAAACGACAAAACACGTGCACTAACTCTGAGCAACCACCAATTTATGGTGTAGAGGGTGGGCTATTTATAGCCAGGAGGCAACCCGAGCTGATTTGTCCGAAATGACCCTGGGTCACTAAGGAACTGACACGTGTCTAACGGTCAGATTTCAAACACACGCGGCAGCTTGACTTGGGCTACAAGTAAAGCTGACTCATCCAGCTCTGGATAAGATTTGCTCTCATTGTCTTCGCTCGAAGACATAGGATTTGGTTGAGCATCACTTCAGTCACTCTGACTTTGTTCACTTGGACCCCACTTAACAGTGCGGTGGTTCCTATGACTCAACAAAGAAGAAAAGGGAACTAAGAAACAACTATGTCTTCGCACTCCATAGTCTTCATGCGATGTCTTCTCATGTCATAGTCGTCATTGTGAATATCTTCACAGACCACCATTGTATTCAATGTCTTCACACATTTTTGGGATCATCTCCGGTAGGTAAACCGTATCAATGAGGGACTACTACCTGTGTTATCCTGCAATTCTCACAAACACATTAGTCCCTCAACCAAGTTTGTCGTCAATACTCCAAAACCAACTAGGGGTGGCACTAGATGCACTTACACAAAGATATAGCTCCACTCCTTTGATACTGATGCATACTTAGTATAGATCTGATGTAAGTTTTGCGAGTACTTTGGATGAGTACTCATGATTGCTTTGCTACCTCTTTTCCCATATACCCGATTTCTGCAATCAGATGACGGATCCCAGGAGCTAGCTGACACCACCGGCGACTACTACTACCCTGAGGGTGCCTACTACTACGTGGAGGCTGCGGACGACCAGGAGTAGTGAGGAGGCTCCCAGGCAGGAGGCCTGCGCCTTTTCGATCCAGATGTTGTTTTGCTAGCCTTCTTGAGGCAAACTTGTTTATTTTATGTCTGTACTCATATGTTGTTGCTTTCGCTGACTCTTGTGTATTCGAGCTTATGTATTTGAGCCCTCGAGGCCCCTGGCTTGTAATATAAAGCTTCTATTATTTTATTTGTTTCTAGAGTTGTGTTGTGATATCTTTCCATGAGTCTCTAATCTTAATCGTGTGCATTTTCATGTATGATTAGTGCATGATTAAGCTGGTGCATCACACCTAGTACGAACCAAAGAAAAGAAATGAAGGGAGTACTTGCTCTAAATGATGTGCCGCAAGAATAGCGCTAGCAGCCAGCTATACTAGTGAGTAGATGACCTTGCGCTTGGCTCTTCGCCTCTTCCAGAAGTCGAACAATGATGATGGTACTACAATACATATATATGTACTTCTGGCAATCTGACGCCGAATGAACTGATGCACGTCCACCGCATGTGTAAGCCCACCATTGTAAAGCAAAAGCTTATCCTTGTCCTGCGAGCCACAACACGCGCGTCGGCGAGGGAGAGGGCGTCGTAAGCAAGCTTCTCCTTGTTCTGCGAGTTGATGAGACACATCAAAGTAGTAGTGTAGTCTCCAAAAAGGGTCAACCATGTCCATGGCTACCATCCCGTGCTCCGTGATTGAGTACATGCACGATTCACGTTCCATTGAAGAAAAAAATATTGCATACATGCCATCGAAGAGTATAACTTAATTTATAAGTAACACGCCACCGTGTCATGGTCGAAATTTAATTCATTCACGCATGGTTCCCGACATCTTTACTAAGTGAACAACTACTACAATCATCAAATTATCACGTAAGCTGCCTCTTCATCTAGAAATGAGCTCACCATGTACTCGCGCGTGAGTGTTAGGGAAAGAGCAAAGAGTACCTCATTGGTGCGTGCACCTCTTCTCTCCGTGCACGTACTCCTTTTTTCGGGTGATTCATTCATGTACTCATTTTTTTGGGGTGATTCGTGCATCTACTCCACCTACGTTCATGATTGTTGGTGAGTCTCACTTTAGTACTCCTACTACTTATCTCCATTTTCTTGCATAACACATGGACCTGGATGATGGATGTCCCACGTGTCGACAAAAGGAAGAAGAAAGCTTTCTGACGACCGAGAAGGAGCAAGGAACTGATACGTCTTCAACGTATCTATAATTTTTTATTGTTCCATGCTATTAAAGTATCATCCTTGGATGTTTTATACTCATTTACTACAGCTTTACATCATTTTTTGGGACTAACCTATTGACATAGTGCCCAGTGCCCGTTCTGCCTCCTGGTTGGATCCACGGGGACTGGATCCGATCCACCGTCCTGAAGGAGGACCTGGAGAATCTTGCCAATGATGGGTTGATTGCTCACGTGTCTTGGAGGTTGCCGGGGAATGAATCCGAGCCCCAGCCGCGTGAGGGTGAGTGTGTCCTCCTCACCACCCATGTCAACCATGGTTTCTCTCTGCCTCCACATCCTTCCTTCCGGGGTTTTTTGAATTTCTTTGTGTCGGTGGAAATGGCACCTATGGGATCACGGGGAATCCCTTTCTACAGTCGGCGGGCGCGGGGCTGTGGGAAGAGCGGGTTTAAGAGACCAACACGGGAAATTTTATCCAGGTTCGGGCCGCAAGTGATGCGTAATACCCTACTCCTGCTGGTTTTTGTTTATCAGGTGTTCCTGGGCTAGCTACAGAGCGTGTAGCCTCCCAAAAGTCTGAATCCTCTCTCAGTATGTTGCGGGCCTCCTTTTATAGTCAAAGGGGCTGCCACAGTGGCACACAGGAGGTGTAAAGTTGTACAGTGTACAAGCTTATCGCCTGACATCACAGGACAAAACGCATTCAATGCGCTACTTAGGTGTCCTCTTGCTTTATCGGGGATGGCGGTGAAGCCCATCCCATCTTTCGCCACTTCGCCTTGCTCCGACACGCGTCCAGGCCAACGAGGCATGCAGCGCCATGTAGGCTGGTAAGCTGCTGAGCTGGTGCGGTGGCAGGGTCTTCACGAAGATCTGCATGCCACCACGCAGGTGCTTGACTAGTTGGATTAGGAGCCAAGTATTGCCACATGGGTACTTGCTTTGGTTGGTGGGTCGGCCACTGAGCTGGGGCGGCGACGGGGCGGCAAGGCCTTGCCGCGGTCCTGCTGATATTACTGGCAAGGGTCTTGCCGGGGCCTTGCGGGCGCCCTCGGCAAGAGTCTTGCTGGGGCCTCGTGGGTATCTTCAGCAGGAGCCTTGTCGGGGCCTCGTGGGCGTCCTCGGCAAGGAGCCTCGCTGTCGCCTTGTCTTCTGGTTCTCATCTAGGCCTTGTAGACCCTTTGTCTTCACAAAGATCTGCATGCCACCATGGAGGCGCCTCCTGAGCCTTGGTTCCAATGTGGTTGATGGCGTCGTAACTCTTGGGCACAAGGGTGGCGGCCTTGTTGGTGTTGGGCAAGTTGCCCCGGCAAGCCTCTTGCCGGGGGAGTCTCACCTCGCCCCTCTGCTCTTCATGCTTCTGGTCTTGGGTGATGCTCTGGTAGTCTTGCGACTTTGCTTCCTTCCTCTGCCCCACTAAGTGTGGCCGTAGGTGCGGCTCTAACTGCCCGTGCACAAGTAAAGGGGTACAAAAATAGGACCCCTACTTCTGTACACCGACAGGAGCCCCCGGGCCTGGGCCACACATAAGCGCGACGCGTTGTTGGGCTAGGCCCAAAACGGTGCGCGGACCTGCGGGGCTGAGTTTTTACTGCAGTAACTTCCCTTGCCAGTTGCGCTTCCCCACGATCCGTGTTGAATGCGTGACATGGGGGTCGTGCGTGGAGTGACCGCAGCATGCTTGCGTCACCTCGTGGTTTTAATAGTAAAGAGGCGGTCCGCATCCCTTCCATAAAAATAGAGGAAGCCGAAGGGGTGCAGCTCATTTACAAGGTGGACTCGGGTCGTGGCCATCATGGCACCCGTGTCCAACGATCGCGGGGCGCAAAACGGCCGTTCCACTTGCCATCTGAATCCTGGCTCGCCCGCCACGTGTCCCCCATGCCTCGGGGAGGGCAGGCGGTGGACACAGAGGGTATGGGCTTTAATGCTGGGGCGGGGGCCGGGCACCGCTGATTGGAGCGGCGGGTCGGTCCTGTTTCCTCGTGCCCCCAGCGGCTAGATTGGTTGATTGGGGCGGCTGCTCTTAGATTTTCTTGGCCCCATCCCCTATAAAAAGGGAAGAGGGGCAGCGCCTTCCCACATTCATCCTCTTCCAGTTCGATCCCTTTCCTCCCCTTGTCATGGCGAGAGGGCGCGGTCGCGGCCGTTCTTCTGTGGAGGCGGCCAGGTCTTCCTCCCGTCAGAGAGCTGCGGCGGTAAAGGAAGAGCCGAATGCCCAAGGTGAAGGCCACGCTCGAGGCAGGGGCGCCAGACGGGGCCGCGGTCGGTGAGGCGGTCGAGGCAGAGGTGGGCGCGGAAGGGGGGCACCCGCGTCGTCATCGTCTCCATCACCATCTCCTCCACCATCACCTGCTACTTCGTCAGGCGGCCATGTTGGGGACACGGCGCTAGAGTTCATCTTGCTGTTGCGTGAGCCGCCGCGCAGCCGCCTCCGTCTTCTCGAAGCGTTTGCAAGGGTGCTGGAGATTGACCAGCCACCAAGGTTGAGGCTTCACATGAAGGGGTGTTGCAATGGCGACATGTGGGCGAACACAATGTTCCCCGCCCCTCATGTGATGCTCCTTCATCGGGGCTGGAAAACCTTCGCACGTGCCCACTGCTTGATGAAGGGGCACGTCCTCTGCTTCAAGTTAGCGGAGAGCGACCTGCTCTCCGTCAAGGTCTTCGGGCGCTCGGGACACAGGCTAGGGTGCTGTGCAGAGAGCTCAACTGATGATGAAAGCCCCTCCTCGGGCGACAGCGACGAGGAGGACAGCAACAGCGGCGACGAAGGTAACGGGCGGGAGGATGACGGGTCCGACTAGGCGTCGGACGCATCGTCCCTGGGCGACGCCGGCAACACCACCATCTGCATCGCCAGCTCCTTGAACTCCTCGGGGTCGCCTCCTTGGGCGGCTGGCGTGGGAAGGCCGGAGAAGACAAAGAAGGCGAGTGGTGGGCCGTCAAGTCGGAGTACGCGGGCACCGATGCCTTCATCGCGTATTGCCGGCCCGCTGCCTCATCTTTCGGCTCTTCTCCTGGCACCATCGCCACCAGCCTTCTTCTGGACGGCCATCGGGATGTTCTCTTGGTGTCTTTTGCTGCTCGTACCTCGCCTAGGCGCTCCTTTTGCCCTCCTGTAATCTTGACCCGTTCCCTGAGGAGAGGGACAAGAGAGGGATTACGGGCACCTTATCTCTTTTTTAGTTTTTAAGCTTGCGGGCATTTGTCAGATTTCAACCTTGTAATCCCCTTGCTCATGTATACATTCTGTATGAATTGTACTTGTTAACAACGTATTAATGAAGAAAAGGGTGTTTGTCAGGCTCTTCTGTGCGCAAGCGAGGCTCGCACCAATGGAAGAATCCTCGTTATCTTAAGATCAACATCGTCACCCGGCAACAGACCTCGCCGTCCTCCCGCTCTATAGTCCGACTACACTCATGCCCTTGGCGGAGGTAGGGGCAAAGTAGGATTAGGCCCTTCGCTCGTTCCCTTTTCACCGCACTACACCCAAGTTCCGGCCCAAAGTAAGGTTTTTGGACACGGAAAAGAAGGAGCACGGTGGTATAAGATTGAGCGAAGTTTCGTACGTTCAAGTTCCATACGGAAAATGTAGAGTGGGGGATGAAAGACTTATCTGATTCTGCAGCTCTCGGCAACCAGGGCTTGCCGTGGTCGGATCTCTGGATCTGTAGCCCCTCGCAACCTTGGCTTGCCGGGGTTTGGGCGTCGGCCTGTTTCCTCTTCCCCAAACAGCTCAGCAAAAACGCCCACGCATCCTGTGAACCAAGAGAAAGGATGGGAAGGGACATAGGGACACACACTCAACCACTATACTAGGGGTTAGTTGCCTCTAAGCACTATCGACCCTAACACAGAAAGAGAGAGAGACTCAACCTAGCATGCATGCTAAAACTTAGGGCGCCAGCGCTTCATTTATTTATGCTCAGGGTCTGCGCCTTGCTTTGTACATAGGGTTACACGCCTTGCCGGCGAGGCTAGTACAAAATGGGGGTTGCTGGGGCTCCCGGCAACCGCGCCTTAGGGGTAGAACTTGCAAAGATGTTCGATATTCTAGGAATTGCTCACCAGAATGCTATCTTCGGTCTCCAAGCGGACTGCGCCGGGCCTGGTGACTCGTATTACCCGATAAGGGCCTTCCCACTTCGGCGTCAACTTGTTTGAATTCTTGGCAGATTGGACTTGTCGAAGAACAAGGTCGCCTTCCTCAAGGCTTCGGGCGTGAACCTTGCGGCTATGATAGCGGCGCAAGGCTTGCTGGTAGCGAGCGGCTCGCACAGCAGCCCGAAGACGATCTTCCTCGAGGAGCATCGCATCCTCTTGGCGCAACTGCTCTTGCTCAAGCTCATCATAAGCGAGCACCCGAGGTGACCCGTATATGAGTTCCGTGGGGAGAACTGCTTCTGCCCTGTATACCAGGGCAAAGGGTGTCTGGCCAGTGGCTTGATTTGGCGTCGTTCTGATCGACCAAAGAACCATTGGCAATTCATCAATCCAGCGCCTTCCGAACTTGTGCAGCTTGTTAAAAGTTCTGGTCTTGAGGCCCCGCAACACTTCTGCATTCGTCCTCTCAGCCTGGCTGTTACTTCTGGGATGAGCAACAAAAGCGAAACAAACCTTGCTGCCGAGATCCTGAATGTACTGCATGGAGGTGCGGCTTGTGAATTGTGTGTCGTTGTCGGTGATGACTTTGCTTGGCACACCAAAACGGCATACTAGCCCTTTGAAGAACTTGACGGCTGATCGTGCTATCACCTTTCTCACTGGTTCCACTTCCGGCCACTTTGTGAACTTGTCAATCGCGACATACAAGTACTCAAAGCCCCCGATAGCACGGGGAAAGGGCCTAGTATGTCGAGCCCCCAGACCGAAAATGGCCAGGAAAGAGGGATTGTCTGAAGGGCTTGGGCTGGTTGATGAAGCTTCTTTGAATGGAACTAGCACGCTTCAAACTTGGTTACTAGTGCCGTCGCATCCTGGAGAGCGGTGTGCCAGAAGAAACCTTGCCAGAATGCCTTGCCAGTAAGGGCTCTCAACCCTATGTGGGAGCCACACATGCCTCCATGTATCTCTGCCAACAGCCTCAGTCCGTCTTCCCGAGGAATGCACTTCAACTTCATGCCGTTCGATCTCCTTCTGTATAGGGCATTATCCACGAACTGGCACATGCTGGACTGACGGGCTACTCTCTCTGCTTCTTCTTGTTCCTCAGGGAGCTCCCCTGTTTGGAGGAAACGGATAGTGGGCTGCGCCCATGCCGGAGCCTGGGGCTCGACGGCAAGGACTAAAGGCACATCTTTGGCCGTAAGGGCAGCTGCCTCTATGGCCAGGGCTTGGGGCCCTGCCGGGGGCTGCTGCTCTCCTGCAAACTTGGGACATTCGGTAGCATCTTTGCCAGCGGCTCCTGGGAGCTCAGTGGGAAAGTACTTGCCGGGGCCTGCCTTCCTTCGTTTGATCTGTCCTGCTGATGGTTCGACGGATGGCCGGGTTAATTGGAGCACAAAGGTACCTGGTTCCACAGGCAACTTGAGGGCAGCGCGTTTTGATAGGTCGTCAGCAATGCCGTTCTCCGCTCGGGGAACATGATCTGCTTGCAACCCGTCAAAGTGTTCTTCCAACTTCCTCACTTCATCCACATAGGCTTCTCAACGGGCTCTGGTAATCCTTGTTCACTTGCTTGACGACGAGCTACGAATCACCTCTGATGATGAGCTTCCTGATTCCGAGGTCTCCCGCGATCCTGAGACCGGCCAGCAACCCTTCGTACTCCGTGTATTGTTCATTGATTTTTCCCGGGGAAAGTGCATCTGGATTATGTACTTGAGGCTCTCCCAGGTGGGTGCGACTAGTAGTACGCCGGCACCAGCACCTTGGAGTGAGAAAGCCCCGCCCGTGTCATCCTCCTGATCTCTTCGATGATGAACTCTTGTCGCTCCAAAGCTTGCTTCCTGACCTTCTGCTTGACGGGTCGCGCGTGAGGACAGACAGCAAGATGGTGCTCAATCACCTCCCTAGGAACGCCGGGGATGTCGGATGCTTGCCATGCAAACACATCGACATTCGCCCACAGGAAGGCGACGAGCGCGCTTTCCTATTTGTTGTCGAGGGTGGAGCTTATAGTGAAAGCCCCGCCCGTGCCGTCCTCCTTAACGGACACCTTCTTGGTCTCCGGTGGTGCAGCCTTGGACTTCTTGCTCTTGCCGGTGGAGCTCTCTGGCACGTCCTCGACGGGAGCGCTGCACTCCGAGGAGGTGCGCTTGCCGGAGTGGGTGCCGGAGGTCCGGCCGGAAGTGGTCTTGCCGGCAGGGGTCTTGCCCGAAGGGGTCTTGCCGGCCTTCTTCCTTTCCGGAGCTTTAGCGGCAGGAGCAAGTGCCTTGGCAGCAGCTGCTGCAACTGCTTCTAGGTAGAGTTGGTCGGCGCAGATGAGCGCGTCTTTCCTGTCAGAGGGGACGGTGATGATGGTCAGTGGCCCCGGCATCTTCAATGTGTTGTAGGCATAGTGCGCCGCCACCATGAACTTGGCCAACGCTGGGCGGCCAAGGATCCCATTGTATGGCAAGGGGATCTCGGCGACATCGAAAATGATCTTCTCCGTCCTATAGTTCAGCTCGCCCCTAAAAGTAACGGGCAGCATGATTTTACCTTTTGGCTGAGTCCTTCCCGGGTTGACCCCTTGATACGTGCCCGTCTCTTCGAGATCTCCATCAGGAATCTGCAACTTTTTGATCACATCGGGCGAGATCAAATTCAGACCGGCCCCACCATCAACCAGCACTTTTGTCACCATGAGGTTGCGTATTGTTGGTGAAACCAACAACGGCAAACACCCGACCGCAGTTGTGCGATCAGGGTGATCCTCGGTGTCAAAAATGATGGGCATGCGGGACCACTTCAGTGGCTTCTAGGCATCGAACGATGGATCTGCCACAGTGACCTCACGCACCCACTGCTTCAGTTGGTGGTGGGAGGTGTGCAATGAGGCGCCACCATTGACGCACATGGCCACTGTGGCTTTCTGGAATTCATGCTCGCCGGACTCGTCGTCCTCGTCATGATCATCATCTTCTTCCTTCTTGTCGCGGCCCCGAGCGGGCCTCTCTTGTTGATTATCTTTGCTGTGGCGACCCCCTTGGCCGCCACGCTTCTTGCCGGACCCCTCGGCACCATCTTGACCCTTCTCCTTGTCCCGCCTTTCATATTCAGCTTTCTGCTTTTCAGCGAGCAGCTCAACCTGTCGGTGGTTCTGGAGGTCATGGCCCTTGGTGCGGTGGATCATGCAGTACTACTTGTCGGAGCCTCCTGGCTTGTCGGCAGCCTCCAAGGCACAGCAGGCGGCGCACCCGGCAATCTCCTTGCCGGGCTCATCGGCCTTGGCCTTCTTGGCGGCGCCGGGGTCGCCGGATCCCTCAACGGCAAGTACATCCTTGCCCTTACGCTTCCTGTTACGGCGCTGGCCCTTCTTCGTCAGGGTGGCGGCGTCTCCGTCTGTGGAGTCGGTTTCCACGCCGGCGTCTTCGCCGGGGTACTTCCTTCCTTCCTCGGCCCGAGCACACCTATTCGCCAGAACATAAAGCTTGGCTACGTCCTTGACCTTGTTCATCGCCAGCTCTTCACGCATCTTGAGATTGTGTACGTTCTAATGGAACGCACTGATGACAGCGGCGGGATGAACGTCTGGGATGTGTACTGCACACGGCTGAATCTTTGTATGTACTTACGCAGGGGCTCACCATCCTTCTGGGGGATGACATGCAAGTCGCTTGCCTGGCCAGGAGCCTGGTGACCTCCGGTAAAGGCGATAACAAACTCGTGGCACAGGTCCGACCAGGAAGAGATGGAATCCATCGGCAGGTGCATCAACCACGACATGATGTTGGGCTTAAGTGCCAACGGAAAGTATTTGGCGAGCACCTTATCATCGCGAGCCCCGGCGGCTTGCATCGCGATGGTGTAGATGCTGAGGAACTCCGACGGGTGAGTCTTGCAGTTATACTTTTCCCCAACATCAGGCTTGAACGTGCGATGGGAGGGCCACTGGAACTGCCGCAGCTCCTGGGTAAAGGCCGGACAACCTACCTCGTAAGGTAGGCCGCCGGGGCCCCCCAGCACTGGGTGGTCCATAGCAGATCCCGCACGCCCATCTGACTGATGGTGCGTCTTCCGCCGTCGCTCGATGGTAGTTCGAGCGTCTTCCTAGCTCGCTCTCGAAGAACTCGACGTTGGTCGCAGCGGGTTCGCGGGTCGGACGACGTCGTGGAATCGTTGTCACAGGCGTCGGCATGACGGGCCGGTTGCTGCTGTCGCGGCCGCGGGGGAGGAGAGTGCACCGTGGTCGCAGCAACTCTTGTCCCCCCACCGCCGGCATGCACCGGCTCGACAGAACACCGGCGTGAGGGTCCCGTTGGGAGCGGCTCATCTTTGTTGGCGAAGCTGACAAGGCTTCGGATGGTGGCCCTCCACTCGTCGAGCTTCTCCGCAGCAGGGGGAATTCGAGGAGCTGTTGCACGCGTGCCAGCGCTTCTGCTAGCGTGGGCGGCAGCGAAAGCTGCGTAGACCGTGACGCGCTCCGGCTTCTAACCAGGTTAGAAGGGCTATGTCACGGTCTCGCGGTCGCACGCCGCTTCCGCCGGCGTCCGAGCGCGCACGCTGGCCTGGTGCGTCCTGCGAGTGGCACACAGGGCTCTTTCCGTGGCGGTGCCCAGGGGCTCCGACATCGCGGTGTCGCTCATCGCGCGCGCCCTGGGAAGGCCGCGGCGCGGGTGCCAGCTAGGGAGCCGTAGAGGTTGCCTCGCCGCCCGTGGGTGGCACGGCCCCGCCCCTGGACCCAGCTGCGCGCGGCTCGTCGTCTCGGATTCGAACGACGCCGCTCACCTGGCTCCGGTCGCCAGAGTGTCGTGGATGCTCGCGGGCCACGTCTCCGGCCCCATCCGTGGCCACCCGGTCGCCTGCCCGCGCTGGCGCGGACGGGCTGGCTCCGGGCGACCCGATCGCTGTGATCCCCTTTCTCTTGGGGGCCATGGTGATGATGAAGTCGATGCGCTGACCTTCAAACCAAATTCTCGTAGCTTGCACCCCCTACCTGGCGCGCCAAAGATGTTGGTGGAAACGACACCTATGGGATCATGGGGAATCCCTTTTACGGTCGGCGGGCGCGGGGCTGTGGGAAGAGCGGGTTTAAGAGACCAACACGGGAAGTTTTATCCAGGTTTGGGCCGCAAGTGATGCGTAATACCCTACTCCTGCTGGTTTGTGTTTATCAGGTGTTCGTGGACTAGCTACAGAGCGTGTAGCCTCCCAAAAGTCTGAATCCTCTCTCAGTACGCCGCGGGCCTCCTTTTATAGTCAAAGGGGCTGCCACAGTGGCACACAAGAGGTGTAAAGTTGCACAGTGTACAAGCTTATCGCCTGACATCATAGGACAAAACGCATTCAATGTGCTACTTAGGTGTCCTCTTGCTTTATCGGGGATGGCAGTGAAGCCCGTCCCATCCGTCACCGCTTCGCCTTGCTCCGACACGCGTCCAGGCTAACGAGGCATGCAGCGCCATGTAGGCTGGCAGGCTGCTGAGCTGGTGCGGTGGCAGGGTCTTCACGAAGATTTGCATGCCACCACGCAGGTGCTTGACTAGTTGGATTAGGAGCCACGTATTTCCACGTGGGTACTTGCTTTGGTTGGTGGATCGGCTGCTGAGCTGGGGCGGCGACGGGGCGGCAAGGCCTTGCTGCGGTCCTGCTGATATTCCCGGCAAGGGTCTTGCCGGGGCCTTGCGGGCGCCCTCGGCAAGAGTCTTGCCGGGGCCTTGTGGGTATCTTCGGCAGGAGCCTTTCCGGGGCCTCGTGGGCGTCCTCGGCAAGGACCCTCACTGTCGCCTTGTCTTCAAGTTCTCATCCAGGCCTTGTAGGCCCTTTGTCTTCACAAAGATCTGCATGCCACCATGGAGGCGCCTCCCGAGCCTTGGTTCCAATGTGGTTGATGGTGTTGTAACTCTCGGGCTCAAGGGTGGCGGCCTTGTTGGTGTTGGGTAAGTTGCCCCGGCAAGCCTCTTGTCGGGGTCGATTAGGCCGCCCCGGCAAGGGCCTTGCCGGGGGAGTCTCACTTCGCCCCTCTGCTCTTCATGCTTCTGGTCTTGGGTGCTGCTCTGGTAGTCTTGCGACTTTGCTTCCTTCCTTTGCCCCGCTAAATGTGGCCGTACGTGCGGCTCTAACTGCCCATGCACAAGTAAAGGGGTACAAAAATAGGACCCCTACTTTTGTACACCGACACTTTGGCGCTCAGATCCATCATTTTCCTCCCAACACAATCTCCTATCTCGCTGCATTTATTTCTATGTGCGAGAACTTCCTGGGCTGCCAGCCGCACTGGGGCTTATTCAAGCACATCTTCACTTGTCGTTCCCACTCGGTGAAGAAGGCGAATCTGAGTGATGAAACGACGCACGTGATCCAGATGTGTGGGGGGTTAGGGATCCAAACTAGAGGTAGAAGTACTTTTCCTCCCATGACCTTTCCCGAGTCAGTCAGAGGTTGGCAGTCGACCTGGTTCTATTGCAAGGACATTCCGACTCCTTGCCAGTCGACCGGCCTCCCCCCTTTCACCATGGAGAGACTCCGTTGGCCTTCTTCTCTAGTTGTAACTGTTGAAGAGAAAGGAGGTGGCCATTTTAGTCAACGCGGTCGTTAACTTAGTCTGGGAGGGTGTGACTGGCATGGATCTGTTGGAGGTGTTCCTCAGTCGATGCATCCAGCCTCTCCAGGCTCGTGATCACCCGATGTGGATGTATTCGGGCCCTGAGGACAGCACTCGAATCCACCCGGAGGAGGTTGACGAGAACGCGGTGGCGCAGTGGCTCAAGGGCATTACCGTAAACAAAGATAACCCCAGGGGGTCCAGGAGGATTCTTCCATTCGACACCAACAATTCTCCGGACAAGGTCGGGTTCAATTTACCGAGTGTCTTTCCTTTCTGATTTGTGATTGTTCTTGAATCCGACCGACGTTTATGACTCGCGTCTTGCAGGTTTTCACCAAGATGTACTCGATGCCAAACGGAGAGCAGTACCAGGAAGGAATTGATAGTGATAGCGAAAGCGGTGATCATCAGTACGCAGACGACAGTGAAGAGGACAGCGAGGACTCTGGCAGCAGCGAGGAGGTCGACTCGCCGCCCCGTTCTGAACGACGCTCCAAGAAATCGCAGGATCCCGCGGGTGGGCGTGGTAAGGCAGTTCCGCCGAGTGCGAAAGTTCCGAAGCGTACTCGGACCTTGACCCTAGAGTCGTCGCAGAAGGCTGCGAAGCAGCCCAAGGTTGTCCCACCGAAGCCCCGGAAGGCCCTGCCCAAGATCAAGGTGGTTGTTCCTGTAGCTTCTACGTAAGTGTTTTGTTTCTTCCTTTTGTCTTCTATGTTATTGTCGACTCGTTCGCTTGCTTGACCAAGTGAACTTGGAGCTTTTAGTGCTGCGACTTCTGCAACAACCATGGACGTTGACGAGGAGCGTGGAGATGCGAAAACTGCGGATGCGGCCACCTCCCGAGCAGGTATGATTCCATAGCCGTATTTAAGCTCTATCATTTGCTTATCTGGTCGACCAAAATTTCAATGTCGAGTATTTGCAGCGCCAACAAATGTCATGCAGCTTCCTGATGATGATGACGAGGACATGCCCTCAAAGAACACCGGGAGGAGAGGCAGAACTTTGAACAAGAGGGTGCCTAGCGCCAGAACGCCTCGCTCAACCTCTGAACTAGTGGTCCAACAACTTGATGATCCAGCACGGGCTTCGGTCTCTTTCGCTGTCCCTCTGTCGACTGACCAACCCTTAGCGTCGACTGCCCAGGCTCCTGCTCCGACTGCGCAACTCCAAGCTTCAGCTCCACCAGTCATGTCGTCTATGCCAACATCTCCTATATTTGTTACTCATCATGTCCCGGAGGACCAAGTAGGAGCTGCCAAGGAGGCCATGATCCAGGCAGGTCTAATGATGGACCGACTAAAGGTGGTGTATGACACCAGCAAGGCTGCCTAGGATGCCAGCTCTGCCCTCCAAACCAATGTCCGAGTAAGTGGGATTGTAAGTTGATTTCCGATTACCTTCCAGCTTGACTTTTGCTTTGTTAGGATATGCTACCTGAAAACTGTTGCTTTATTATTCGTAAGATGTCAATATGTTTCTTGCATCTGCGCACCCAGTGGGTGTGTCATGTAGCTTTGTGTAGCTCTTTCACTCGACATAGATAGGTCGTGTCGAGTGAGTTCTTGGTCCAATGGGGGCACGCTGAGTGCACCCACTGGGTGTAGTCCCCGAGATCGCGGTCGACTGCGGGCAATCGACGGTGGTCTGAGAACAGATGTTGTTGTTTTCTTTACTCCTTCCACTCAGGCTGGGCTGACCATGCCAAGTGGGAAATCAAACCAGTGGGGGCACGCTGAGTGCACCCACTAGGTGTAGTCCCCCAGACTGCTGTTGAATGTTTAATTCGGCAGTAGTCTTAGAACTCTTTCAGTCGTAGAAATCTGACTTTGCATTTTTTTTCACTCAGAAGTTACTGATCTTTTACTCCTTCCACTCGCAATGGGCGGACCATGTCGAGTGGGAAATCGATCCAGTGGGGGCACGCTTAGTGCACCCACTGGGTGTAGTCCCCGAGATTGCTGTTGAATGTTTGATTTGGCAGTAGTCTTAGAACTCTTTGGCAATTTGACCTTGCACTTTATCACTTGGAAGTAATTGATCTTTGTTTTCTGTCGATTGATGTGTCTTGTTGCTGATTGCAGAAATCTTGTGAGCTTGGGACCAAGTTTGCTGATTTGCAGAAGAAGCAGATCCAACTCAATCTCGACCTGGAGTTAGCTAAGGAGAACCTAAAGAAAGCCCAGCATGAAGTAGCTGTCATGGGAGGTAACAATTTGTCGACTGCTCGCCTTATCATCTTTTCCTTTTCATCTTTTGAACCGAGTGACTCCACTCGAACAGATGTGCATAATGAAAACCGTCAACTCCAAGCTCGTCTGAAGAATGTTCTTTAGACAAAATGAAGCAGGCTCTCGAGCAGAAGGATATCAATCTTGCAGCAGTGCAGAAGGCGGCGCGTGAAAAGACTGAACTTGCCGACAAGAAGTTGGCTTCAGTCGGAAAGTTAGAAGAAGAGAATGCCAAGCTGAGAACTGTTGTTGATGAAGCGAAGAAGGAAGTCGTGCAGCTGAAGGAGGAGAAGGTTGCCTTGGCTGACGAAGTTGATGTTCTAACTCGGAAGAGAGACGAATTGGAAACTTATCTGGGAGGTCTTGCCAAGAAGATGTTCCTCATGCTTGAAGGTACTTTTCCTTATCCGACTGATTGTAAAAAACTTCTTCACCATGCAGCTGCCAATTCATTACTTTTCTGTGCGTACAGAATTATGTCAGAACTTCGAGGAAGAAACTGGGCGGATTGAGACAGGACTGGACCCCATCAACTCTCCCGTCAAGGACGAAACTTCCATGAACGTGCTACGACTGGAATCTCGTCTTGCCAGTGTCTTGTACAACATCGCCCGACTGAAGGTCGCGCTGTCCCGGATCGACAAGGAGCTATGGCCAGAGGGTGTGCTTCAGAACGACCTCGAGTCACTGATGACTCGACTCAACAGCATCCATGACCGAGTGCAGGCATGGAAGAAGTCAGCTGCCCACTGCGGTTCTGATGTGGCTTTACCACTCGTCCGTGTTCATTGCAAGGACGTCAAGGAAGAGAAGCTGAAGTCTGTCCAGGTGGCTAACACCAAGAAGCTTCAATTTCAATCTTTCATGGAGACCTTCATTGACGCAGCCACTCGCATTGCATATGGCATCGACTTGGACAGCTTCATCGAGCCAGCAAGCCCTCCTCCTGCCGAGTAAAAAACTTGATAACTTGACTTTATTTGCCTCGGAATGCCGAGTGATTTTGTAATCATTAAACTCTTTCAGGCTTTGTGCTCGAGTACTTCTGCTAGTGGTTCTGAACCTTGCCAAATGTATCTGAACTTGGTTGTTTCTTTTGAATGCAGTTGCTTTGTCTTTATTATCTTCAGATTTCTTGACTCAGGCGAATTTAGAATCGCAGCTGGATCTCCGAGTGAGAGGATCGCTCTTCACTCAGAAATAGATGTTGTACTTGTGGTGCAGCTCAGAGTGCAACCAGACGTTGTACTTGTGGTGCAACTCAGAGTGCAACCAGACGTTGTACTTGTGGCGCAACTCAGAGTGCAACCAAACGTTGTACTTGTGGTGCAGCTCAGAGTGCAAGCAGACGTTGTACTTGTGGCGCAGCTTAGAGTGCGTGGCTAAGCCTCCGAGTGGGAGGGTTGCTCTTCACTTGGAGTATGTTTTGTAACTAAGGCGACTACGGGGTCACAGCTAAGCCCCCGAGTGAGAGGGTTGCTCTTCACTCGGAGTATGTTCTATAACTTAGGCGAGTACGGGGTCGCAGCTAAGCCCCCGAGTGAGAGGGTTGCTCTTCACTCGGAGTGTGTTTTGAAACTTAGGCGAGTACGGGGTCGCAGCTAAGCCCCGAGTGAGAGGGTTGCTCTTCACTCGGAGTATGTTTTGTAACTTAGGCGAGTACGGGGTCGCAGCTAAGCCCCCGAGCGAGAGGGTTGCTCTTCACTCGGAGCGTGTTTTGAAACTTAGCACGAGTACAACATCGCAGCTAAGCCCCCGAGTGAGAGGGTTGCTCTTCACTCTGAGAGTGTTTTGAAACTTAGGCGAGCACGGAGTCGTAGCTAAGCCCCCGAGTGAGAGGGTTGCTCTTCACTCGGAGTGTTTTTTGTAACTTAGGTGAGTACAGGGTCGCGGCTAAGCCCTCGAGTGAGAGGGTTGCTCTTCACTCGGAGTGTTTTTGTTAACTTAGGCGAGTACGGGGTCGCAGCTAAGCCCCCGAGTGAGAGGGTTTCTATTCACTCGGAGTGTTGTTTGTAACTTAGGCGAGTACGGGGTGGCAGCTAAGCCCCCGAGTGAGAGGGTTGCTCTTCACTCAGAGTGTTTTTTGTAACTTAGGCGAGTACGGGGTCGCAGCTAAGCCCCCGAGTGAGAGGGTTGCTCTTCACTCAGAGTGTTTTTGAAACTCCGGCTAAGCCCCCGAGTGAGAGGGTTGCTCTTCACTCAAAGTGTTTTTTGTAACTTAGGCGAGTACAGGGTCGCAGCTAAGCCCCCGAGTGAGAGGGTTGCTCTTCACTCGGAGTGGTTTTTTGTAACTTTGGCGAGTATGGGGTCGGAGCTAATCCCCCGAGTGAGAGGGTTGCTCTTCACTCAGAGTGTTTTTGAAACTTAGGCGAATCGGGTTCGCGGCTAAGCCCCCGAGTGAGAGGGTTGCTCTTCACTCGGAGTGTTTTTGAAACTTAGGCGAATCGGGTTCGTGGCTAAGCCACCCACTGGGGGATTTGAACACACATATTCATGTGAAAACAATCATTAAGAGGCTGCAGAAATCATGTCTTTGATAAATAATCTGAAAAGTAATTCTTATTACACCTCGACAATCCGAGTGTTTAGGTATAAAAACGGCGAAGCAGATCCGCGTTCCAAGAGCGTGGCTCGTCTTGATTCTTGGCCACATTGTAAAGGTGATACGCCCCATTCTGGAGCACCTGGGTGATGATGAAGGGTCCTTCCCAAACAGGGGCAAGCTTAGGAGGTCTCTGCTGATGTACTCGGAGCATAAGGTCCCCTTCCAGAAATGCACGACCTTTGATGTTTCGAGCGTGGAATCGATGAAGGTCTTGCTGATAAATGGTCGACCGGATCAGAGCCATCTCTCGTTCCTCTTCTAGAAGATCAATGGTGTCCTGTCGTGCTTGCTCTTGTTGGAAATATGCCCTAGAGGCAATAATAAATGGTTATTATTATATTTCTTTGTTCATGGTAATTGTCTATTATTCATGCTATAATTGTATTGTCCGGAAATCGTAATACATGTGTGAATACATAGACCACAACGTGTCCCTAGTAAGCCTCTAGTTGACTAGCTCGTTGATCAACAGATAGTCATGGTTTCCTGACTATGGACATTGGATGTCATTGATAACGGGATCACATCATTAGGAGAATGATGTGATGGACAAGACCCAATCCTAAGCATAGCATAAAAGATCGTGTAGTTTCGTTTGCTAGAGCTTTTCCAATGTCAAGTATCTTTTCCTTAGACCATGAGATCGTGCAACTCCCGGATACCGTAGGAGTGCTTTGGGTGTGCCAAACGTCACAACGTAACTAGGTGACTATAAAGGTGCACTACGGGTATCTCCGAAAGTGTCTGTTGGGTTGGCACGGATCGAGACTGGGATTTGTCACTCCGTGTGACGGAGAGGTATCTCTGGGCCCACTCGGTAATGCATCATCATAATGAGCTCAATGTGAGTAAGGCGTTAGTCACGGGATCATGCATTGCGGTACGAGTAAAGAGACTTGCCGGTAACGAGATTGAACAAGGTATTGGGATACCGACGATCGAATCTCGGGCAAGTAACATACCGATTGACAAAGGGAATTGCATACGGATTGATTGAATCCTCGACACCGTGGTTCATCCGATGAGATCATCGTGGAACATGTGGGAGTCAACATGGGTATCCAGATCCCGCTGTTGGTTATTGACCAGAGAGGCGTCTCGGTCATGTCTGCATGTCTCCCGAACCCGTAGGGTCTACACACTTAAGGTTCGGTGACGCTAGGGTTGTAGAGATATATGTATGCGGAAACCCGAAAGTTGTTCGGAGTCCCGGATGAGATCCCGGACGTCACGAGAGGTTCCGGAATGGTCCGGAGGTGAAGAATTATATATAGGAAGTCAAGTTTCGGCCACCGGGAAAGTTTCGGGGGTTACCGGTATTGTACCGGGACCACCGGAAGGGTCCCGGGGGTCCACCGGGTGGGGCCACCTATCCCGGAGGGCCCCGTGGGCTGAAAGTGGAAGGGAACCAGCCCTTAGTGGGCTGGGGCGCCCCCCTTGGGCCTCCCCCCATGCGCCTAGGGTTGGAACCCTAGGGGGGAGCTTCCCCCTTGCCTTGGGGGGCAAGGCACCCCTTCCCCCCTTTGGCCGCCGCCACCCCTTGGAGATCCCATCTCCCTGGGTCGGCGCCCCCCCCCCAGGGGGCCTATATAGAGGGGGGAGGGAGGGCAGCAACACACAGCCTTGGGCGCCTCCCTCCTCCCCTGCAACACCTCTCTCTCTCGCAGAAGCTCGGCGCAGCCCTGCCGGAGACCCGCTACATCCACCACCACGCCGTCGTGCTGCTGGATCTCCATCAACCTCTCCTTCCCCCTTGCTGGATCAAGAAGGAGGAGACGTCGCTGCACCGTACGTGTGTTGAACGCGGAGGTGCCGTCCGTTCGGCACTCGGTCATCGGTGATTTGGATCACGGCGAGTGCGACTCCGTCATCCACGTTCATTGGAACGCTTCCGCTCGCGATCTACAAGGGTATGTAGATGCACTCCTTTCCCCTCGTTGCTAGTATACTCCATAGATGCATCTTGGTGAGCGTAAGAAAATTTTAAAATTATGCTACGATTCCCAACAGTGGTATCAGAGCCAGGCCTATGCGTAGTTACTATGCACGAGTAGAACACAAAGCAGTTGTGGGCGTTGAGTTTGCCAATTCTTCTTGCCGCTACTAGTCGTTTCTTGTTTCGGCGGCATTGTAGGATGAAGCGGCCCGGACCGACCTTACACGTACGCTTACGTGAGACTGGTTCCACCGACTGACATGCACTAGTTGCATAAGGTGGCTAGCGGGTGTCTGTCTCTCCTACTTTAGTCGGAACGGATTCGATGAAAAGGGTCCTTATGAAGGGTAAATAGAAATTGGCAAATCACGTTGTGGTCATACGTAGGTAAGAAAACGTTCTTGCTAGAAACCTACAAACCACGTAAAAACTTGCAACAACAATTAGAGGACGTTTAACTTGTTTTTGCAGCAAGTGCTATGTGATGTGATATGGCCAGAAGATGTGATGAATGATATATGTGATGTATGAGATTGATCATATTCTTGTAATAGGAATCACGACTTGCATGTCGATGAGTATGACAACCGGCAGGAGCCATAGGAGTTGTCTTTATTATTTTGCATGACCTGCGTGTCATTGAATAACGCCATGTAAATTACTTTACTTTGTTGCTAAACGCGTTAGCCATAGAAGTAGAAGTAATCGTTGGCGTGACGACTTCATGAAGACACAATGATGGAGATCATGATGATGGAGATCATGGTGTCATGCCGGTGACGAAGATGATCATGGTGCCCCGAAGATGGAGATCAAAGGAGCATAATGATATTGGCCATATCATGTCACTATTTGATTGCATGTGATGTTTATCATGTTTTTGCATCTTATTTGCTTAGAACGACGGTAGTAAGTAAGATGATCCCTTATATTAATTTCAAGAAAGTGTTCACCCTAACTGTGCACCGTTGCGAAGGTTCGTTGTTTCGAAGCACCACGTGATGATCGGGTGTGATAGATTCTAACGTTCGAATACAACGGGTGTTGACGAGCCTAGCATGTACAGACATGGCCTCGGAACACACGCAATACACTTAGGTTGACTTGACAAGCCTAGCATGTACAGACATGGCCTCGGAACACGGAGGACCGAAAGGTCGAGCATGAGTCGTATAGAAGATACAATCAACATGGAGATGTTCACCAATCTTGACTAGTCCGTCTCACGTGATGATCGGACACGGCCTAGTTAAACTTGGATCATGTTTCACTTAGATGACGAGAGGGATGTCTATCTGAGTGGGAGTTCATTAAATAATTTGATTAGATGAACTTAATTATCATGAACTTAGTCTAAAATCTTTACACTATGTCTTGTAGATCTAATGGCCAACGTTGCCCTCAATTTCAACGCGTTCCTAGAGAAAACCAAGCTGAAAGATGATGGCAGCAACTATACGGACTGGGTCCGGAACCTGAGGCTCATCCTCATAGTAGCCAAGAAAGATTATGTCTTAGAAGCACCGCTAGGTGAAGCACCAATCCCAGAGAACCAAGACGTTATGAACGCTTGGCAATCACGTGCTGATGATTACTCCCTCATTCAGTGCGGCATGCTTTACAGCCTAGAACCGGGTCTCCAAAAGCGTTTTGAGAAACATGGAGCATATGAGATGTTCGAGGAGCTGAAATTAGTTTTTCAAGCTCATGCCTGGGTCGAGAGATATGATGTCTCCGACAAGTTCTTCAGCTGTAAAATGGAGGAGAACAGTTCTGTTAGTGAGCACATACTCAGAATGTCTGGGTTGCACAACCGCTTGTCTCGGCTGGGAGTTAATCTCCCGGATGAAGCGGTCATTGACAGAATCCTCCAGTCGCTTCCACCAAGCTACAAGAGCTTTGTGATGAACTACAATATGCAGGGGATGGAAAAGACCATTCCCGAGGTATATTCAATGCTGAAATCAGCGGAAGGGGAGATCAGAAAAGAACATCAAGTGTTGATGGTGAATAAAACCACTAAGTTCAAGAAGGGCAAGGGTAAGAAGAACTTCAAGAAGGACGGCAAGGGAGTTGCTGCGCCCGGTAAGCCAGTTACCGGGAAGAAGCCAAGGAATGGACCCAAGCCCGAGACTGAGTGCTTTTATTGCAAGGGAAGTGGTCACTGGAAGCGGAACTGCCCCAAATACTTAGCGGACAAGAAGGCCGGCAACGCCAAAGGTATATGTGATATACATGTAATTGATGTGTACCTTACCAGTACTCGTAGTAGCTCCTGGGTATTTGATACCGGTGCGGTTGCTCATATTTGTAACTCAAAACAGGAACTACGGAATAAACGGAGACTGGCGAAGGACGAGGTGACGATGCGCGTCGGGAATGGTTCCAAGGTCGATGTGATCGCCGTCGGCACGCTGCCTCTGCATCTACCTACGGGATTAGTTTTAAACCTCAATAATTGTTATTTAGTGCCAGCTTTGAGCATGAACATTGTATCTGGATCTCGTTTAATTCGAGATGGCTACTCATTTAAATCCGAGAATAATGGTTGTTCTATTTATTTGAGAGATATGTTTTATGGTCATGCCCCGCTGGTCAATGGTTTATTTTTGATGAATCTCGAACGTGATGTTACACATGTTCATAGTGTGAATACCAAAAGATGTAAAGTTGATAACGATAGTCCCACATACTTGTGGCACTGCTGCCTTGGTCACATTGGTGTCAAGCGCATGAAGAAGCTCCATACAGATGGACTTTTGGAGTCTCTTGATTACGAATCATTTGACACGTGCGAACCATGCCTCATGGGTAAGATGACCAAGACTCCGTTCTCCGGAACAATGGAGCGAGCAACCAACTTATTGGAAATCATACATACCGATGTGTGCGGTCCAATGAGTGTTGAGGCTCGCGGAGGATATCGTTATGTTCTCACTCTCACTGATGACTTAAGTAGATATGGGTATGTCTACCTAATGAAACACAAGTCTGAAACATTTGAAAAGTTCAAGGAATTTCAGAGTGAAGTTGAGAATCAACGTGACAGAAAAATAAAATTCTTACGATCAGATCGTGGTGGAGAATATTTAAGTCACGAATTTGGTACACACTTAAGGAAATGTGGAATAGTTTCACAACTCACGCCGCCTGGAACACCTCAGAGAAATGGTGTGTCCGAACGTCGTAATCGCACTCTATTGGATATGGTGCGATCTATGATGTCTCTTACCGATTTACCGCTCTCATTTTGGGGCTATGCTTTAGAGACTGCCGCATTCACTTTAAATAGGGCTCCGTCGAAATCCGTTGAGACGACACCGTATGAATTATGGTTTGGGAAGAAAACTAAGCTGTCGTTTCTAAAAGTTTGGGGATGCGATGCTTATGTCAAGAAACTTCAACTTGAAAAGCTCGAACCCAAATCGGAAAAATGTGTCTTCATAGGATACCCTAAGGAAACTATTGGGTATACCTTCTACCGCAGATCCGAAGGCAAGATCTTCGGTGCCAAGAACGGGTCCTTTCTGGAGAAGGAGTTTCTCTCGAAAGAATTGAGTGGGAGGAAAGTGGAACTTGATGAGGTGATAGTCACCCCTTCTGAACCGGAAAGTAGCGCAGCGCGGGAAAATGTTCCTGTGGTGCCTACACCGACTGGGGAGGAAGTTAATGATGATGATCATGAAGCTTCGGATCAAGTTACTACTGAACTTCGTAGGTCCACAAGGACACGTTCCGCACCAGAGTGGTACGGCAACCCTGTCCTGGAAATCATGTTGTTAGACAACGGTGAACCTTCGAACTATGAAGAAGCGATGGCGGGCCCGGATTCCGACAAATGGCTAGAAGCCATGAAATCCAAGATAGGATCCATGTATGAAAACGAAGTATGGACTTTGACTGACTTGCCCGATGATCGGCGAGCCATAGAAAACAAATGGATCTTTAAGAAGAAGACGGACGCGGATGGTAATGTGACCATCTACAAAGCTCGACTTGTCGCTAAGGGTTATCAACAAGTTCAAGGGGTTGACTACGATGAGACTTTCTCACCCGTAGCGAAGCTGAAGTCCGTCTGAATCATGTTAGCAATTGCCGCATACTATGATTATGAGATATGGCAGATGGACGTCAAAACGGCATTCCTTAACGGCTTCCTTAAGGAAGAGTTGTATATGATGCAGCCGGAAGGTTTTGTCGATCCTAAGAATGCTAACAAAGTATGCAAGCTCCAGCGCTCAATTTATGGGCTGGTGCAAGCATCTCGGAGTTGGAACATTCGCTTTGATGAGATGATCAAAGCGTTTGGGTTCACACAGACTTATGGAGAAGCCTGTGTTTACAAGAAAGTGAGTGGGAGCTCTGTAGCATTTCTCATATTGTATGTGGATGACATACTATTGATGGGAAATGATATAGAATTCTTGGAAAGTATAAAGGCCTACTTGAATAAGTGTTTTTCAATGAAGGACCTTGGAGAAGCTGCTTATATATTGGGCATCAAGATCTATAGAGATAGATCAAGACGCCTCATTGGTCTTTCACAGAGTACATACCTTGACAAGATATTGAAGAAGTTCAGTATGGATCAGTCCAAGAAGGGGTTCTTGCCTGTATTGCAAGGTGTGCAATTGAGCACGGCTCAATGCCCGACCACGGAAGAAGATATAGAAGAGATGAGTGTCATCCCCTATGCCTCGGCCATAGGGTCTATTATGTATGCCATGCTGTGTACCAGACCTGATGTAAACCTTGTCGTAAGTTTGGTAGGAAGGTACCAAAGTAATCCCGGCAAGGAACACCGGACAGCGGTCAAGAATATCCTGAAGTACCTGAAAAGGACTAAGGATATGTTTCTCATTTATGGAGGTGACGAAGAGCTCGTCGTAAAGGGTTACGTCGACGCTAGCTTCGACACAGATCTGGATGACTCGAAGTCACAAACCGGATACGTGTATATTTTGAATGGAGGAGCAGTAAGCTGGTGCAGTTGCAAGCAAAGCGTCGTGGCGGGATCTACATGTGAAGCGGAGTACATGGCAGCCTCGGAGGCAGCACAGGAAGCAGTCTGGATGAAGGAGTTCATTACCGACCTAGGGGTGATTCCCAATGCGTCGGGCCCGATGACTCTCTTCTGTGACAACAATGGAGCTATTGCCCTTGCGAAGGAGCCCAGGTTTCACAGGAAGACCAGGCATATCAAGCGTCGCTTCAACTCCATTCGTGAAAGTGTTCAAAATGGAGACATAGATATTTGTAAAGTACATACGGACCTGAATGTAGCAGATCCGTTGACTAAACCTCTCCCTAGGGCAAAACATGATCAACACCAGGACGCAATGGGTGTTCGATTCATCACAATGTAACTAGATTATTGACTCTAGTACAAGTGGGAGACTGTTGGAAATATGCCCTAGAGGCAATAATAAATGGTTATTATTATATTTCTTTGTTCGTGGTAATTATCTATTATTCATGCTATAATTGTATTGTCCGGAAATCGTAATACATGTGTGAATACATAGACCACAACGTGTCCCTAGTAAGCCTCTAGTTAACTAGCTCGTTGATCAACAGATAGTCATGGTTTCCTGACTATGGACATTGGATGTCATTGATAACGGGATCACATCATTAGGAGAATGATGTGATGGACAAGACCCAATCCTAAGCATAGCATAAAAGATCGTGTAGTTTCGTTTGCTAGAGCTTTTCCAATGTCAAGTATCTTTTCCTTAGACCATGAGATCGTGCAACTCCCGGATACCATAGGAGTGCTTTGGGTGTGCCAAACGTCACAACGTAACTGGGTGACTATAAAGGTGCACTACGGGTATCTCCGAAAGTGTCTGTTGGGTTGGCACGGATCGAGACTGGGATTTGTCACTCCGTGTGACGGAGAGGTATCTCTGGGCCCACTCGGTAATGCATCATCATAATGAGCTCAATGTGAGTAAGGCGTTAGTCACGGGATCATGCATTGCGGTACGAGTAAAGAGACTTGCCGGTAACGAGATTGAACAAGGTATTGGGATACCGACGATCGAATCTCGGGCAAGTAACATACCGATTGACAAAGGGAATTGCATACGGATTGATTGAATCCTCGACACCGTGGTTCATCCGATGAGATCATCGTGGAACATGTGGGAGCCAACATGGGTATCCAGATCCCGCTGTTGGTTATTGACCGGAGAGGCGTCTCGGTCATGTCTGCATGTCTCCCGAACCCGTAGGGTCTACACACTTAAGGTTCGGTGACGCTAGGGTTGTAGAGATATATGTATGCGGAAACCCGAAAGTTGTTCGGAGTCCCGGATGAGATCCCGGACGTCATGAGAGGTTCCGGAATGGTCCGGAGGTGAAGAATTATATATAGGAAGTCAAGTTTCGGCCACCGGGAAAGTTTTGGGGGTTACCGGTATTGTACCGGGACCACCGGAAGGGTCCCGGGGGTCCACCGGGTGGGGCCACCTATCCCGGAGGGCCCCGTGGGCTGAAAGTGGAACGGAACCAGCCCTTAGTGGGCTGGGGCGCCCTCGTTGGGCCTCCCCCCATGCGCCTAGGGTTGGGAACCCTAAGGGGGGAGCTTCCCCCTTGCCTTGGGGGGCAAGGCACCCCTTCCCCCCTTTGGCCGCCGCCCCCCCTTGGAGATCCCATCTCCCTGGGCCAGTGCCCCCCCAGGGGGCCTATATAAAGGGGGGAGGGAGGGCAGCAACACACAGCCTTGGGCGCCTCCCTCCTCCCCTGCAACACCTCTCTCTCTCGCAGAAGCTCGGCGCAGCCCTGCCGGAGACCCGCTACATCCACCACCACGCCGTCGTGCTACTGGATCTCCATCAACCTCTCCTTCCCCCTTGATGGATCAAGAAGGAGGAGACATCGCTGCACCGTACGTGTGTTGAACGCGGAGGTGCCATCCGTTCGGCACTCGGTCATCGGTGATTTGGATCACGGCGAGTACGACTCCGTCATCCACGTTCATTGGAACGCTTCCGCTCGTGATCTACAAGGGTATGTAGATGCACTCCTTTCCCCTCGTTGCTAGTATACTCCATAGATGCATCTTGGTGAGCGTAGGAAAATTTTAAAATTATGCTACGATTCCCAACAGCTCTAACCCTTCAAACTTCTTCTCTAGCTTTCTTACTACATTGCAGTAACCAGTCATGGCTGGGCTCCTGATATCCCGTTCCTTCATTACCTGATTGACCACCAAATCTGAGTCGCCGTAAACCATCAGGCGACGGACGCCGTGTGAGATGGCCATATGCAACACATACAGAAGTGCTTCATACTCAGCTTCATTGTTCGAAGAGTCAAAGTGAATCTGGAGGATGTAACTGAGCTTGTCGCCTCTTGGGGATACTAGGACCACTCCAGCACCAGAACCGTTCAACATCTTGGACCTATCAAAGAACATAGTCCAATGTTCCGAGTGAACTTGAGTCGGTTGTTGCTGCTCAATCCACTCGGCCAGGAAATATGATATTGCCTGAGATTTGATTGCCTTTTTTGCTTCGAACTTGATATCCAAAGGGAGGAGTTCAATCGCCCACTTGGCCACTCGACCAGTTGCATCTCGATTGTTCATGATTTTTGATAATGGAGCATCGCTGACGACTGAAACCGAGTGACCTGCGAAGTAATGTGCAACTTTCTTCGTGGTCAGATAAATCCCATAGACAAGCTTCTGGTAATGCGGATACCTTTGCTTGGACGGAGTCAAGACTTCAGAGATATAATACACTAGGCACTGAACTTTATAGGCTTTGCCTTCTTCCTCCCGCTCGACTGTGAGCACTGTGCTGACAACTTGTCCAGTGGCTGCGAGATATAACAATAGAGGCTCTTTGCTGACTGGAGCAGCAAGCACCAGCTGGGTGGAAAGCAGGGCTTTGAGATCTACAAACGCTGCTTCGGCTTCAGGAGTCCACTCGAACTTATCAGACTTTTCCATCAGGTAAAGAGGCAATGCCTTTTCACCAAGACGGGAGATGAAATGGCTCAATGCAGCCGAACAACTAGTAAGCTTCTGAACACCATGCACACGTACAGGGCATTTCATTCGGAGAATTGCTCCAACCTTTTCTGGGTTTGCGTCGATCCCTCGTTCGGAAATGAGAAAACTGAGTAACTTTCCTCCTGGGACTCCGAATGTGCACTTCGATGGATTGAGCTTGATATCATATCTTCTTAAGTTGGCAAAAGTTTCAGTGAGGTCAGTCAATAGGTTAGAACCTTTGCGTGACTTGACCATGATATCATCCATGTATGCTTCCACGTTCCGACTGATTTGAGTGAGCAGGCACTTCTGAATCATGTGCATGAACGTGGCACCAGCATTCTTGAGACCAAAGGGCATGGTAACATAGCAAAACCACCCGAATGGGGTGATGAAGGCCGTTTTTATTTCATCGGGTCCATACAGTAGGATCTGATGGTACCCGGAATACGCATCCAAAAAGGACAAACGCTCACACCCCACAGTTGAGTCGACAATCTGGTCGATACGGGGGAGAGGGAAGTGATCTTTCGTGCAGGCACGATTGATGTGCTTGAAGTTGATACACATACGGAGTGAATTGTCTTTCTTAGGGACCATGACGACATTGGCGAGCCACTTGGAGTGGTATATCTTGCGGATGAACTCAGCTGCCAGAAGCTGAGCCACCTCTTCGCCAATTTCCTTCCTCTTCTCCACGGCGGACCAACGGAGGTGTTCCTTGACGGGTTTTGCTTTCGGGTCGACATGCAAATGGTGCTCAGCCAGTCCCCTGGGTACACCCGGCATGTCAGATGGTTTCCATGCGAAGATGTCCCAGTTCTCACGGAGGAACTGGATGAGCGCTTCTTCCTATTTGCTGTCGAATGTTGTTGAGATGTGAGTCGGAGCAGCATTGGGATCTTCCGGGTGAATGTGGACATGTTTTGTCTCTCCGGATGACTGAAATGCAGACTCTGAAGCAGGCTTCTTAGCTCACAACAAATCACTCGGATCTGCATTCTTGTTGTATTCTTCCATCTTTACTACTGCCATCTGTTCGTCGGCAATTTTTGAGGCCTTCTGGAGGCACTCTTCTGCTCTTTGTTGACTCCCTGTGACTGTGATCACGCCTCTGGGACCAGGCATCTTCAACTTGAGGTATACATAACATGGTCGAGCCATGAAACGAGCATATGTGGGCCTTCCCAGAATAGCATGGTAGGCACTGTGGAAATCCACCACCTCAAACGTCAACTTCTCCTTGCGGTAATTCTTGGAATCACTGAAAAGCACATCAAGAACGATTTGTCCGAGTGACTTCGCCTTTTTTCCGGGAATGACATCGTGGAACTGCATGTTGCTTTCGCTGAGTTTGGACATCGGAATGCCCATCCCCTGGATGGTCTCAGCGTACAAAATGTTCAATCCACTGCCACCATCCATACGGACCTTAGTCAGTCGGGTGCCCCCAACGACTGGGTCGACCACCAATGCTTGCCGCCCGGGGCTAGCAACATGCGCTGGGTGGTCGGACTGGTCGAATGTAATGGGAGTCTTCGACCACTTCAAGTACACCGTAGTTGCCGGAGCAACCATGTTCACTTCTCTGTTGATAACCTTCAGTCGACTTTTGCTCTCAACGTCAGCAAAAATCACCAACGTAGCATTTACATTGGGTGACCATCATCTTCCTCTTTGTCCTCTTCCTTATCAGATTCCTTCTCACTGGGATGACTCTCCCAGAAACTTTGAATCAGGAGTCGGCACTGTCAAGTGGTATGCTTGGGCAGAATCAAGTTACCCTCATCATATTTTCTAGTGTGTATGTGACACGGTAAATCAAGAACGTCGTTTCCCGACTTATCTTTCACTTTTTTGGGGATCCACGGCCCTTTAGGCTTTCCCTTGAACTTTCCTTGATTCAAAACTGCGGCCTCAGCAGGACTTGCAAGTTCAGCTTTGCGCTTTTGCTTCCGACCGGAATTTCCACCTCCGGTGTCCTGAGTGACTGGTTTTCCCTTGCCACTGCAGAGTCGGTCTTCCTCTTCGCCGTTAGCATACTGAGTGGCTATTTCCATCATTCGGGGCAGAGACATGTCTCTCGACCGACCGAATTTCAAGTTGAGCTCTCTGTAACGGACACCCTCTTTGAAGGCGCAAACTGCTTGGTGTTGCGACACATTTTCCACTGTATGATGAAGGGTAGTCCATCTCTAGATGTAGTCTCTCAAAGTCTCATTCGGTTTCTGAATGCAATGCTGCAATTCAGTCAGCCAGCAGGTCGCTTGCAAGTGCCATCGAATGTTTTGATAAACACTCGGGCTAACTCTTCCCAACAGAAACTTCCAGGGGCCAACTGATTCAACCAAGCTCTGGTCGAACATTCGAGCATCAGGGGGAGGTGCTTCATGGCTACTTCATCGTTGCCTCCACCAAATCTGCAATGCCACTCGGTAATCCTCTAGCCATGTGTCGGGCTTCGACTCACCGATGAACTTACTAACGCCCGTCGCCAATCTGAAGTTGGGAGGGATCTCGGCGGCGCGGATGGCTCTACTTAAACATTCGGGCCCAGAAACAAATGCTCTGCCCCCACTCGGACGGTCTCTGTCTTGTCCTTCTCTGTGTGCCCGGCCTCTGTCGACCAAACCTTGTACGAGGAGTGATCTCGCACCGAAACCAGGCTCTCTTGGGTCGACTGGAGCTCTCCGCTCATCACCATACGGACGCCTATCATCATACCGCCGGGGCGCGTACGATACGCCCCTCGGAGGGAGAGTAGGCACTCAACGGTGGTCATCACGGGCATATCGATGATCATATTGTCCGTGGCCTCGGCCCAGGTACTGATCCTGGCGGTGACCATGATCGTCACACCGCGGAGGCGATCTCGGACTGTGTGCCGACTGAACTATGTCCGCAACCACAGATCTGCTATGGATTCTGTTGCGCGACTGAGAAACAACCGAGTTTTGTTCACCCGCCGCTCGGAGCAGCGCTCGGATCTGCAGCAAACCTCTACCAGCTTCTGAACGAGATGGCTGAATCGACTCTGCTATACGTGTTGCAGCTGTAAGATTTTGGACCGGAGTGTGGTATACCTGAGGTTCAGACGGAAACAATTGTCGTTGCCGTCATTGGATTCGGGGATATGCCGACGGGCGCGTTCATCGAGTGAATGTTGGAGATTCTCCAGACGCGTGCGCTCAGCCAAGGTGGCCAGGCGCGCAGCCTCCAAGGCCCGAGCCTCGGAGGTCTCCCCATGATGGGGGTCTGGAGCGCCTCCACGTTGCGGCGATGCAGCTCTTCCCTCTGTTCTAAAGTGAGGGCTTGGGGATGATATTCATCATGAACATACGACGGGCCATCACCGTCGCCGCTGTCGCCGCCGTCGCGACGGAACCCAGGCGGGCTGCGACGAGAGTCGACCATGAGGACTTCCCCCGCAGGGTTGCTGCTTCCACACTCGGAAAGAGTGTCCGCGGAACCAGTCGACAGATCGAATGGTTTGTAGGATTCGTCGGGCTCGATTGCCGTGACTTGAGGGGTGGTCGACTGTCGAACCACCGCATGCCTCACCCACCGCTGGAGCCGCGATCGACCGCATCGCTTGCGACGGCGTACAACGGGGAGAGTGGACACTGCGGGAACCGACCGGTACTGAGTCGACGGTTGCTGCAGGAGGACGCCGCAGGCGCTCGCGCGGAAGTGCGCCGCCCCGCGGATGGGAAGGGCCTCGACATCGAGGGAGGCCTCTTGGAGCCAGGCAAAGTCGTCGGCGATGAAAACGAGCGCACCGAGACGGATCTCGCGGCCCAAAGCCAAACCACCGCCGAAAACCATGTCGATGGAGATCTGAAAAACTGCAACCTCACCGGAAGTCGCTAAGACGCCTGCCCCACGGTGGGTGCCAACTATCGTGGGAGTAAGTCTGACAGTAAGAATAGGGGGTATGTAGGAGGAGGCAAGGCCCTAGCTACGGCGAGGTTGTACACGCAAGTTTACGAGTTCAGGCCCCTCTCGGAGGAGGTAACATCCCTACGTCTCGGTGCCCGGAGGCTTGTCGACTGGAATAAGCATGTGAGTTACAAGGGGTGCAAACCCTTGTGCCAGAGGAGGGGTTTGGCTTATATAGAGTGCGCCAGGCCCCTCCAGCCCTCAGTTACACAGGGTTCAATGTAAGTTAAGGCAGGAGCATTACTGGTAACACCTGCTATAAATGACTATTAATGATCTTTAAGACTATGGAGTGAACGCCTGACCGTTGCCATACTGGGGCGACTGTAGGTCTTCTGTGCTCCGAGTGATTCTTCAGTATGGTCAAGTGACGCTATCTTGGTCGATTGGAATAGCTGGTCGAGTGGATTGCACTCCAAGGTGATTTCAGTCGGTATCTTTTGTTAGACTTTGAATGTCTTTGATTCTAGGGCAGTGTCCTTGGGTAGGGCGTCTAGGTCAGGCCTATGACCCTACCCTAGGTACATGTCATCGTCAGACGGGGCATGACCCGGAAAAGTGTGTCCAGCCAAAGCTAATCGAGCGTGTTGGGTAAGATGGTGCACCCTGTAGGGAAGTTAATCCATTCGAATATCCGTAATGGACGCTCGGAGTTGTATCCCGATCTACACAACTAGAACTGGATACTAGAGACATGAGATGGATATGATGGATCCGGGATTCTTTCTCGCAGGGAGTCGAGGAAGGATTTCTGGGCATTAATACAATATACTTGCTACTTGTATTATGTTAATCTACACTCTTCTAATGCTGCAAGATGCTAGTCTTCGATAGACTAGGCTTTCCCATCTCTTCTGGCATTTATGTAGTTCAGTCCAAAGATATAACTCCATTCCTTTGATACTGATGCATACTTTGTATAGATCTGATGTAAGTCTTGCGTGTACTTTGGATGAGTACTCACGACTGCTTTGCTACCTCTTTTCCCCTATACCCCGATTTCTGCAATCAGATGACGGATCCCAGGAGCTAGCTGACACCACCGGCGACTACTACTACCCTGAGGGTGCCTACAACTACGTGGAGGCCGCGGACGACCAGGAGTAGTTAGGAGGCTCCCAGGCAGGAGGCCTGCGCCTTTTCGATCCAGATGTTGTTTTGCTATCCTTCTTAAGGCAAACTTGTTTATTTTATGTCTGTACTCAGATGTTGTTGCTTTCGCTGACTCTTGTGTATTCGAGCTTATGTATTTGAGCCCTCGAGGCCCCTGGCTTGTAATATAAAGCTTGTATTATTTTATTTGTGTCTAGAGTTGTGTTGTGATATCTTCCCATGAGTCTCTGATCTTAATCGTGTGCATTTGCATGTATGATTAGTGCACGATTAAGCTGGTGTGTCAAACCTAGTATGAATCAAAGAAAAGAAATGAAGGGGGTACTTGCTCTAAATGATGTGCCTCAAGAATAGCGCCAGCAGCCAGCTATACTAGTGAGTAGGTGACCTTGCGCTTGGCTCTTCGCCTCTTCCAGAAGTCAAACAATGATGATGGTACTACAATACATATATACTTCTAGCAATCTGACACTGAATGAACTAATGCACGTCCACCGCATGTGTAAGCCCACCATTGTAAAGCAAAAGCTTATCCTTGTCCTGCGAGCCACCGCACGCGCGTAGGCGAGGGAGAGGGCGTAGTAAGCAAGCTTCTCCTTGTTCTGCGAGTTGATGAGACACATCAAAGTAGTAGTGTAGTCTCCAAAAAGGGTCGACCATGTCCATGGCTACCATCCCATGCTCCGTCATTGAGTACGTGCACGATTCACGTTCCATTGAAGAAAAAAATATTGCATACGTGCCATCGAAGAGTATAACTTAATTTATAAGTAACACGCCACTGTGTCATGGTCGAACTTTTATTCGTTCACGTGTGGTTCCCGACCTCTTTACTAAGTGAACAACTACTACAATCATCAAATTATCATGTAAGCTGCCTCTTCATATAGAAATGAGCTCACCATATATCCGCGTGTGAGTGTTAGGGAAAGAGCAAAGAGTACCTCATCGGTGCGTGGACCTCTTCTCTTCGTGCACGTACTCCTTTTTTTCAGGTGATTCATTCACGTACTCATTTTTTTTGGGTGATTCGTGCACGTACTCCACCTACGTTCATGATAGTTGGTGAGTCTCACTTTAGTACTCCTACTACTTATCTCCATTTTCTTTCATAACATATGGACCTGGATGATGGATGTCCCACATGTCAACAAAAGGAAGAAGAAAGCTTTATGACGACCGAGAAGGAACAAGGAACTGATACGTCTCGACCGTACCTATAATTTTTTATTGTTCCATGCTATTAAAGTATCATCCTTGGATGTTTTATACTCATTTACTAGCAGCTTTACGTCATTTTTTGGGACTAACCTATTGACATAGTGCCCAATGCTCGTTGTTGTTTTTTGCTTGTTTTTACTTCTCAGAAAAACAATACCAAACAGAGTCGAAATGCCCCTGAACTTTTTGGAGATTTTTTCTGCCCAGAAGACACCCAGGAGGCCAAGGAGGAGCACCAGAGGAGGCCTGTGGGGCCCACTAGGCACCAGGGCATGGCAGAGGCCCCAGGCACGCCCTGGTAGATAGTGAGGCCCACGGGAGGCTTTTCCACCGACGTTCAACTCTATAATAAATACTCTAAAATCCCAAAAATCGTAGGGAGTCGACGGAACACAATTCTAGCCGTCGCAAGTTCCATAACCACGAGATCCAATCTAGAGGCCTTCTCTGGCACTCTGCCGAAGGGGTCAACGATCACGGAGGGGTTCTTCATCATCACGCTTGCCCCTCCGATGATGCGTGAGTAGTTTACCACAGACCTACGGGTCCGTAGGCAGTAGCTAGATGGATTCTTCTCTCTTTTTGATCTTTAGTACAATGTTCTCCTCGATGTTCTAGGAGATCTATTTGATGTAATGACTTTTTGCGCTGTGTTTGTTGGGATCCGATGAATTGCGAGCTTATGATCAGATCTATCTATGAATACTATTTGAGTCTTTGTTGAACTCTCTTATGCATGATCTTTATAGCCTCGTATTTCTTCTTGGAAACTTTGGCTTGGTTTGGCCAACTAGATTGATTTTTCTTGCCATGGGAAGAGGTGCTTTGTGACGGGTTCGATCTTGCGGTGCTCAATCTCAGTGACAGAAGGAGACATGACACGCATGTATCGTTGCCATTAAGGATAAAAAGATAGGGTATATTCCTACATGAATAGATCTTGTCTACATCGTGTCATCGTTCTTATTACATTACTCTGTCTTTCCATGAACTTAATACACTAGATGCATGCATGGTGGATAGCGATCGATGTGTGGAGTAATAGTAGTAGATGCAGGCAGGAGTCTGTCTACTAATCTTGGACGTGATGCCTATATACATGATCATTGCCTTGGATATCGTCATAATTATTTGCTCTTTTATCAATTTCCCAACAGTAATTTGTTTACCCACCATATGCTATTTTCTTGAGAGATGCCTCTAGTGAAATCTACGGCCCCCAGGTCTATTTCCTATCATATTATTTTCAGATGTATTTATCCAAAAATCCAAAAATACTTTGCTACACTTTTTATTTATTTATTTTATTTTGTGTTTTTGCTAGATATATTTATCCAATCTCATACAATTTAATCTATCTCAATAGCAAGGAGGGATTGACAACCCCTCTTACGCGTTGGGTTGCAAGTTTTTGTGGTTTGTGTGTGCATGTGTTGTTTACATAGTGTTGCTTGGTTCTCCTACTGGATTGATAACCTTGGTTTCATAACTGAGGGAAATGCTTACCATTGTTGTGTGCATCATCCTCTCCTCTTCTGGGAATTACCAACGCAGATACAAGCAATCAGGAAGTATTTCTGGTGCTGTTGTCGGGGAGACGTCATCAACATCTATCAGGTTCCTACGCACAAACTCTCATCTCCTTGAAATTACTTTATTTGCCATTTGCCTCTCATTTTCATCTCCCCCACTTCTAAAACATTTTTGCAAAAACACAAAAATGTTTTTCGTTTGCCTTTTTCTCGTTCGATCTTTTGTTTGCTTGTGTTCTTGTCTGCGTAGTCACGATGTCTCAAGAAAATACCAAATTGTGTGACTTTTCCAATACTAATAATAATGATTTTATTAGTACTTCGATTGCTCCTCCCGCCGCTAGTGCAGAGTCTTATGATATTAATGTTGCTTTGTTAAATCTTGTTATGGAAGAGCAATTTTCCGGTTATCCTAATGAGGATGCCGCGTCCCATCTAAACACTTTCGTAGAATTGTGTGATATGGAAAAGAAAAAATATGTGGACAATGATATTGTGAAATTAAAATTGTTTCCCTTTTCTTTGCATGATCGTGCAAAATTTTGTTTTTCATCTTTGCCATGAAATAGTATTGATTCTTGGGATAAGTGCAAAGATGCTTTTATCACTAAGTATTTCCTCCCACAAAAATTATTTCCCTTAGAAATCAAATCATGAATTTTAAGCAACTTGAGCATGAACATGTTGCCCAATCTTGGGAAAGGATGAAGTTGATGGTAAGAAATTGCCCTATTCATGATTTAAATCTATGGATGATCATACAAAACTTTTATGCGGGATTGAATTTTGTTTCTAGAAATCTTTTAGATTCTGCCGCGGGTGGTACTTTTATGGAAATTACTTTGGGTGAAGCCACTAAATTGCTTGATAATATTATGGCTAATTATTCACAATGGCATACTGAAAGAGCTCCTACTAGTAAAAAGATCAATTCTGTTGAAGAAATTAGTACTTTGAGTGAAAAAGTTGATGCTCTTATGAAATTGGTAGGTAATATTTGAGTGTGTTTCATGAATGGATCAATGATTGAGCATAATGGGCTAGGGATAGCTTTCTTTAGCGTCGATATTTTGAAAGACATGGTTGCTTGTTGATATGCTTGAGTATTGAAATCTTCATGTCAAATTATAGACTATTGCTTTAAATCATCTAAAGTCCAAATGTTCATGCTACAAGAAAAGAATATGTGATGAATATGATGGGTAGCATTCCACACCAAAAAATATGTTTTTATCATTTACCTACTCGAGGACGAGCAGGAATTAAGCCTAGGGATGCTGATACGTCTCCAACGTATCTATAATTTTTGAATGTTCCATGCTATTAAAGTATCATTCTTGTATGTTTTATACTCATTTACTAGAAACTTTATATCATTTTTGGGGACTAACCTATTGACATGTGCCCAGTGCCAGTTGCTGTTTTTTGCTTGTTTTTTACTTCACAGAAAATCAATACCAAACAAAGTCCAAATGCCACGAAACTTTTTGGAGATTTTTTCTGCCCAAAAGACACCCTGCAGGCCAAGGAGGTGCACCAGAGGAGGCCCATGGGGCCCACTAGGCACCAGGGTGCGCAAGAGGCCCCAGGCGCACCCTGGTGGGTAGTGGGGCCATGGGAGGCTTTTCCACCAACGTTTAGGGGAGTCGACGCAACACAATTCCAGCCGCCGCAAGTTCCAGAACCACGAGATCCAATCTAGAGGCCTTCTTTGGCACTCTGCCGGAGGGGTCAACGATCACAGAGGGTTCTTCATCATCATCCTTGCCTCTCCGATGATGCGTGAGTAGTTTATCACAGACTTACGGGTCCGTAGGCAGTAGCTAGATTGCTTGTTCTCTATTTTTGATCTTCAATATAATATTCTCCTCGATGTTCTTGGAGATAAATTTGTGGTGCGTTTGTTGGGATCCGATGAATTGCGAGTTTATGATCAGATCTATCTATGAATATTATTTGAGTCTTTGTTGAACTCTCTTAGGCATGATCTTCATAGCCTCGTATTTCTTCCCTGAAACTTCGGTTTGGTTTGGCCAACTAGATTGTTTTTTCTTGCCATGGGAAGAGGTGCTTCGTGATGGGTTCGATCTTGCGGTGCTCAATCTCAGTGGCAGAAGGAGACATGACACTCATGTATCGTTGCCATTAAGGATAGGAAGATGGGGTCTATTCCTACATGAATAGATCTTGTCTACATCATGTCATCGTTCTTATTACATTACTCTGTCTTTCCATGAACTTAATACACTAGATGCATGCATGCTGGATAGCGGTCGATGTGTGGAGTAATAGTAGTAGATGCAGACAGGAGTCGGTCTACTAATCTTTTTGGAGAATTTTTTCTGCCCACAAGACACCCAGGAGGCCAAGGAGGTGCACCAGAGGAGGCCCATGGAACCAGAGGAGGCCCACTAGGCACCAGGGCACGCCAGAGGCCCCAGCACGCCATGGTAGGTAGTGAGGCCCACGGGAGGCTTTTCCACCGATGTTCAACTGTGACGCCCGGATAATTAAACTACAGTAAATCTTTGCTAATGATGCCACGTCACTTCAATTACTGTTACTAATCTTGCGTTAGTTCGAAAACGATTCAAATTCAATTTCGAAATCAAGTTAAACAACAAAAGTTTCAAACATTAAATCTAAAATGTTCAAAGTGGACCAAATAATGCATAGGTAATTTTGGTGGAGAAACCACACCTTTATAAAATATTTAAATACTATTAAGTGAATAAAGCAGTAGCGAAAACCATTACTTTAATGCTTTTAAATATTAAATAATTACAAACTATTTTAGTTTGTGTAACAAGTTAATGTGGCAGTGACATATTTAGTAACATCAAATTAGGTGCCATTTTGGTATTTTTCTAAAAAAATTAAAAACTAACTAAAAGAAAACACTAAAGAAAAGGTAAATAAAAAGAAGGTAAGAGGACCTAATCTACTAGGCACCTTGGCCCATCTGGCCAAATGGCCAGGCCAGCCCACCTAGTTGGCCTATATGGCCCCAGCCGACCGAAACCCTAACTCCCGACCGCACACATCCCCCCACTCCCCACGTCGCTCTCCCCCCTCTCGATCCGATCTGGATCGAGGGAGCGTTCCCGAGCCCCTTCGCCAACCGCCGCCGCCCGGAGTGCCCTCCCTCGCCGGACAACCTCGCCGGTGCCCCGTCGCCCTACCCCGTCGCCACCTCGACCCCGTTGCCTCGCCTCCTCACCTCCTCCTCGTCCCGAGTCGAGGCCGCTGTTCCGGCACCGCGCCCTCGACCCCGTCACCCTGCCGCACTCGTCGCCGGCGACTCGGGCCGCCTCCCCGTCTCCGTCGATCGTCCCCGTCCTCCTCCCCACGGGTCGCCCCCGAGCCTCGACGCCCATGTGACCCTGCAAACGCCGGTGAGGCCCTCGGCCTCCGCCTCCCCTTCCTTTCGTCCGCGGTCACCGCGCTCATCCACCTCGCGCCCGTGCAGTCTGCTCGCCTCCGCCCCGTCTCTGCCTTGCGGTCGAGCACGGCCGCGCCCCTCGCCGCACGCGCTCCGGCGCCCACTCACGGCCGCCGCCACCCTACACCGTCCCGCTGCCTCCCTGCTCCACCATGGCCGCCGCCCCAACCGCTCCACCCGTGGCCGTTCCCCACTGCCGCCTCCTGCCCGGCGCACCTCGCTGCAGCCGCCGGCGCCCGACGCCTCCACTGGCTTGGGCAGGCACCCAAACAGGCTGACGCCCGCAGCGCCCAGTCGCCCAGTGCCCGCTAGGCTCCCGAGAGCCTATGACATATGGGCCCCACGCCCCCATTTAAATAAAAAAAGAACTAGAAAATTAATTAGAAAATATTAATTAATTAATTATAATTAATTAACTTAATTAAATCTGTTAAATAAACATAATGACTTAATTAAACTAATTAAACCTTCTTAGTTAGTCTAAGACAATGACGAACGGGCCCACCTGTCAGTTTGACCGGTCAAATGGTCAAAGTTGACTGCTGATGTCATGATGACGTCAGCAAACACTATTCTGGATAATGTTGATTTAAAATAATTAAATAAATCCTAAAAATGATTTAAATCTTTTAAAATTAATATAAAATAAACCGTAGCTCGGATAGAAAAACTTTGTACATGAAAGTTGCTCAGAACGACGAGACAAATCCGGATACGCAGCCTGTTCGCCCGCCACACATCCCTAGCATAGCAAACACACAACTTTCCCCCTCCGGTTCATCTGTCCGAAAACACGAAACACCGGGAATACTTTCCCGGATGTTTCCCCCCTTCGCTGGTACCACCTCCTACCGCGTTAGGGCACACCTAGCACCGCGTATTGTCATGTCTTCCATCGTCATGCTTATGTTTGCATTATATTTATTGTTTCTTCCCCCTCTTCTCTCGTTACACACCGAGACCGACGCCGCTGCTACCCAATACGACTACGGTGTTGACTGTCCCTCCTTCTCGGCTGAGCTTCCAGGCAAGCCCCCCCCCCCTTGATCACCAGATATCGCCTATTCTTCTCTATACTGCTTGCATTAGAGTAGTGTAGCATGTTACTGCTTTCGGTTAATCCTATTCTGTTGCATAGCCTGTCATTGTTGCTACAGTTGTTACCCTTACCTGCTATCCTACTGCTTAGTATAGGATGCTAGTGTTCCATCAGTGGCCCTACACTCTTGTCCGTCTGCCATGCTATAATATCGGGCCGTGATCACTAGGGAGGTGATCACGGGTATATACTATATACTTTATATACATGACACATGTGGTGACTAAAGTCGAGTCAGCTCGTTGAGTACCCGCAAGTGATTCTGATGAGGGGGCTGAAAGGACAGGTGGCTCCATCCCGGTAGAGGTGGGCCTGGGTTCCTGACGGCCCCCGACTGTTACTTTGTGGCGGAGCGACAGGGCAGGTTGAGACCACCTAGGAGAGAGGTGGGCCTGGCCCTGGTCGGCGTCTGCGGATACTTAAAAATAACACGCTTAACGAGATCTTGGTATTTGATCTGAGTCTGGCCACTGGCCTATACGCACTAACCAACTATGCGGGAACAGTTATGGGCACTCGACGTCGTGGTATCAGCCGAAGCTCTTCTTGACGTCAGCGACGGAGCGGCGCGCGTCGGATTGGACTGGAACGCCTGCGAGGCTAGGTCTGCTTCCGGCCGCGTACGCAACGTGCAGGTGTGCAATGGGCGATGGGCCCAGACCCCTGCGCGCATAGGATTTAGACCGGCGTGCTGACCTCTCTGTTGAGCCTAGGTGGGGCTGCGACGTGTTGATCTTCCGAGGCCGGGCATGACCCAGAAAAGTGTGTCCGGCCAAATGGGATCGAGCGTGTTGGGTTATGTGGTGCACCCCTGCAGGGAAGTTTATCTATTCGAATAGTCGTGTCCCTCGGTAAAAGGACGACACGGAGTTGTACCTTGACCTTATGACAACTAGAATCGGATACTTAATAAAACACACCCTTCCAAGTGCTAGATATAACCCGGTGATCGCTCTCTAACAGGGCGACGAGGAGGGGATCGCCGGGTAGGATTATGCTATGCGATGCTACTTGGTGAACTTACCATCTACTCTCTTCTACATGCTGCAAGATGGAGGTGGCCAGAAGCGTAGTCTTCGATAGGATTAGCTATCCCCCTCTTATTCTGGCATTCTGCAGTTCAGTCCACCGATATGGCCCTTTACACATATACCCATGCATATGTAGTGTAGCTCCTTGCTTGCGAGTACTTTGGATGAGTACTCACGGTTGCTTTTCTCCCTCTTTCCTTTCTACCTGGTTGTCGCAACCAGATGCTGGAGCCCAGGAGCCAGACGCCACCGCCGACGACGACTCCTACTACACCGAAGGTGCCTACTACTACGTGCAGCCCGCTGACAACGACCAGGAGTAGTTAGGAGGATCCTAGGCAGGAGGCCTGCGCCTCTTTCGATCTGTATCCCAGTTTGTGCTAGCCTTCTTAAGGCAAACTTGTTTAACTTATGTCTGTACTCAGATATTTTTGCTTCCGCTGACTCGTCTATGATCGAGCACTTGTATTCGAGCCCTCGAGGCCCCTGGCTTGTATTATGATGCTTGTATGACTTATTTATGTTTTAGAGTTGTGTTGTGATATCTTCCCGTGAGTCCCTGATCTTGATCGTACACGTTTGCGTGCATGATTAGTGTACGGTCAAATCAGGGGCGTCACAAGTTGGTATCAGAGCCGACTGCCTGTAGGAATCCCCCTTTCTAACTCCTTGGCCGAAGTCGAGTCTAGACATTGCAAACCTTTTACTAACATGGATGTGTGTCTTACGGGCACACGTCGCCATTGGGTGGTAGTAGGATCTTTTATTCCTCAACCTATACTCTGGGACTCTGACATCTCTTCTATTCGGGTTAAACGATTTTACTAACTCTGACTCTAGGTTCTCGATAATACTTTCTCCCGGAGAGCCCCGTATTACATATGATCGTCTGCTGCACCAGAAGAATCCGTAGATACTCTCCGATGTTCTCTTGAGACTTTATGGCGTCGCTTTTGCAATTCCCTTCCATCGATAAACCCCTGTGGATAACCACGTATACTCGCCATTCATACAATGCTTCCCAGTTGATCTTGTTATTACAAGATACCCCGAAATTCTCTCTATTGCTCCGAAAATCCTTTGAGCTTACTGCCTTGCTGTTATTTGCCACTTGAATACCACTATGGATAATTTCTAGCACTCACCGGATATTTTCTCATCCCCAGTTGATTCATGTATTTCACAAAAGTCTTCAAAATACTATTTGAACTTCCGAAAATCCTGAGTAGCCTATTGCTCTTGAAATTCTTACTTGCTTGCATTATGGTTAATCCCATAAGTCTATAATCTTATTGGCATCTCTTGTCATTATCATTTTGAGTCTGTTGATTCAATTTGTTGCGAATGCTCGCAATCCTCAGTCAGATCCTAGAACTCATCCTTCCGGCTCAGACGTCATTTTAAACGTGAGCTGGTTCTCGCCAATCAAATTGTCGTCGATTGTGCCCCTAAGTCTATTGAACTTATCCATCCTTGATCAGAGCGTCTGCTTCTGATCCTTCGCTTTGTAAATCATAATTCCTTTGCAATTGAGCTCTAAGTTACTCAGTTGTTTCTATAATCCAATGTCTTTGCATTGATTCTTCCTCCGATACTCACATCAGATCCTTTATGGACCATCAGAACCTTGTTGGATTTTATCCGACAAAGTCCTTCATATTCAATCACTTTGGAAGTTCTTTCCCTGATACATAATGCCTTTGGTAAATCCTATTCCTTGATTTGGCCAACCATGCTCTGCTTTCCAGCTGGTGATATTTACTATTGAAGCTTGTGGTATATGTTTCCACGATGCCCCGATGGGTTGAACCTATGCCTTCATAATATGTGTGAACTCGAAAGTTTTCATGAGTCGTACTCTTCTGGTATTTTTCCAGATAAAATTTCAACACTACAACTTTTTCGAAAGTGAGAAGTGAATGAAAGGTTATACATTGGAGAAGTGGGAGTCGACCTTGAACTTTGTGTTCATGCCCATGGACACGATGTAGCTCTTATCATTACAGCTTCTCTTAAATTAATTATTCCTTTGGTATAAGTTCATCTTATATCTGGGATCTGGCCTTTTGCAATCGTGGTTCCAACCATGTTCTCCTTTAAATACCATTTCTCGTGCAAGTTTAAGCACTTGTCTTTTGCAGAGCAATACCCCAGTCCAACCTCTACCTTGATTCGTCGTCGAGTATTACCCCCCTGGTATCTCGAGATTATCTTGGAACTGCATAACTTCTTATGAGTTCTTCATCAAGTACTACATTCTCACTGATTACAGTTTTTCACGGGCTTCGAGTTATTAAACACTCAAGGACATCGATAACTGAATCGAGTCCGCGTCGCGATTAAACAACTCTTAGTAATCTTCTTTACTTGCGAGTTTGTACTCGATCACGTCATTCCTAGCCTGATTGGCTATATCATTATCGTGCTAAATTTTAACTGTGCTACCGGGTCCTTCTTCCCGGAGCAAAAATTTCGACGGTGAGCTAATCTTACAATCGATCTTCCTCGTCTTATCATTTCGCCTTGAACAGCAAACTTGATTTCGAGTTTGTGTCCTACTCGTGGTTCCAATAACCTTTCGCTTTCATCATTCCTTTGACTTGATGTCATCGTCGATCAATTACATCTTCTTGAAAACCTCTCGACAAATTTGTCGTGATCATTGTCAACAGTTTGACTTCTTCCAAGTTGTGTGTCGAAATTCAGGATGAGAAATACCATCCTTGCCCCTCGATGAATTGTGTTATCATCGACAACATTCTTGCCTCCCCCCAACACAAGCTTGTTCATATTTTGTGTTGTATCTTAATTTCCTTGCTATCTAGCTTATGATATGTTCTACCTTGGAGTATTACCATCTTTTATGTCAAGAATGTCGTGAGGATTACTCTACCTCTTAAGAATTCTTGGTACAGTGATACTTCTCACCATCACCATTCTTTCTTGGTCCCCGTGTTGTTTCTAACCGAAATACCAACAAATGGTCTGTGATGTGTAAATTCTAAACTCCTAGCATCCCTATTGCTTTGAAGTTATTGGTCTATAGTTTCATTCTATGTCTATGGCTTATTGAATCATCATTCGAACATTGATCGTGCTACCTAGCCCATATTTCGGGTGCACATTTCAACCAATGTTTAACTGTGTATGTTTTCCTCGAGCATACATCCTTAAGTCATTCGATCTAGCTAATGTTATCTCCTTGTTCACATAGTTGTGGAAATCCATCTTTTCGAAATCTCAATGGATTGTCGCTGAGTCAATCAGTCACCTCCTCACCTCTCCTTGATTTAATGACGAACCCTTGTCTCAGAACTTGCTTCCATAGTTCGTTTCCCGAGAATCTTACAATGTCATCTCGTCAATTGGTGTTGCGCCTTTTCTTCTCAGGCATCCCGAGTCTGAGGTATCCCGACACCAATTAGATCTGAACCTCAATCAGATATGATGGTGGGAACATATTTCCAAGAGTAATAACAATGGTCTTTATATGACCCGGTAAGGTGATATCGTGCCTAGCACACCTGGCCGGAGGACCTATTGTGACCATTTCCTTTTTAGCATCCTTTCTTCCATGAGGAAATTGTAAGACTTATTCTACAAGCAGTTCCTGATGGATCCTTTGTGTTTCTAAAGTCTGATCTTCACCTGATAACCATGTCAAGGCTATCTCGATGCATGTCTATGGTACTCCGATTTTCAACAGGAAAATTTGAAGTCCGATGCTAAATGTTTCCTGCTCAATTATCCAAACACCGTTGTATGGGTAATGTCATGAAAATTCTCTCCCCTACCTAAAGGGTTTTCTACATTATACCCTGCCACGGATAGCATGCTCTGCTTGTCCTTGGGAAGGATGTAAACACCTTGGTGTACAACTCTGTCAGTGAGACCCTGTTTCTACTGTTGATGACATTCCGGTAGCCACCGATGGACGAGAACTTTGCCTATTGGTCCGCCTCGTTCAACGAGCAGGAAAATGGTTCTCTTCGTCCCTCGCCCTTGGTATCGACGTTGTTGCCAACATAATCGACAGTCTACCCTCTGACATGCCTTGCTTGCATGATCACGCAAGACGTCTCCGCCCTTCCTACTTTTAACCCACATGGTGGGCCCATAACCCACAGTTCCACAGGATCGAAACCTGACTCTCCTATACAACCCTGTTTCTAATGGTTATTCCCCACGCTTGGCTTCGTATTTAATTCATGGGCCACCTTCCTAGTCATCTATTCTGGTATCAGGCGCAATACTATTTCTCGTTGCTCTGGACCCCTTTCACACTTTGTTCAGGCATCGAACGATTGTCTACCCGCTTAAACTTCTCATGGTACCTTCTTACTGGCTCTCGATATCTTCTTAAGTTCAATTCGAGAGTTACTTTCCGCCACCTTCCCCGATGTTATCGACCAGATAGTCGACCTTGCAGAGGTCTGTTCTCCCAGAATGCCCACCCTTTATTCTTTCGTAAGTACGATGGAGTTCCTGAAGAAAGGACGCCGACTTCATCATGATGACCTAAAGCAGAGAAATGAAGACATCAATATATTGGACCGACCTCTTCGAGAAGAGCAAGCCAGGATGAGAAGACCCGCTAGATTCGTTACCAAGCCTTCCCCCTTTCACTACCTCTTAAATCTCGGGACGAGATTTCTTGTAGTGGAGGAGAATTGTGACGCCTGGATAATTAAACTGCAGTAACCCTTTGCTAATGATGCCACGTCACTTCGATTACTGTTACTAATCTTGTGTTAATTCGAGAACGATTCAAATTCAAATTTGAAATCAAGTTAAACAACAAAAGTTTCAAACATTAAATCTAAATTTTTCAAAGTGGACCAAATAATGCATAGGTGTAACACCCCGCATGTAACTTTCCATATTTGTAACTCCGACTCTTGCCATTTTCGGCTATGTGCTATGATATTCCCTCCGTGGTCGGGTTTTGTCTTTTGTTTTGTATTTTGTTCATGTCATGCATTTCATATCATGTCATCACGTGCATTCCATTTGCATACGTGTTCGTCTCTTGCATCCGAGCATTTTCCCCGTTGTCCGTTTTGCAATCCGGCGCTCCCATCTCCTCCGGTGCACCCCTCTTGTTTTCTTTCGTGTGCGGGTGTCAAACATTCTCGGAATGGACCGAGGCTTGTCAAGTGGCCTTAGTATACCACCCGGAGACCGGTCAAGTTTCGTTCCATTTGGAGGTCGTTTGGTACTCCAACGGTTAACCGGGCATCCGCAAAGTCCATTTGTGTGTTGCAGCAAACCCCCTCCAAAAACCAGCCCAAAACCCACCAAACTCTCTTCCATGCTCTAGGCCGTTCAATCACGATCGTGTGGGCGAAAACCGCACCTCATTTGGACTCTCCTAGCTCCCTCTACCTATTTATATGTGACCCTCCCGAAAAACGTCCACAAATGAAACCCTAACCTCGTCCCTCCGCGCCGCCGGACAAAATCGTCCACCGACGGACACGTCCGTCTTCCCCGCCGCCACCACGTGTCGCCGCCGCCTTCGTCGTCGCCGCCGGCCCGAGCCCGCGGGGAGCCCTCCCGGCCCGCGAGCCCGAGCCGGCGCCCTACTCCTCGCGCCGCCGCGGCCTCCCCGCCGCCGCCATCGCCGGCCCGGCGCCCGCGCGAAGCTCCGCCGCCGCACTCCGGTCGCCGCCCCGACCACCCGTCGCCGGCGCGAGCCCGCGGGGCCCCGACGCCGCGCCGCCCTTCCTCCGGCGAGCCGCCTCCCTCGCCCTTCTCCTCTCCCGCCGGTCGGCCTCTCCGGCGAGCCGCCCGCGCCGCCGCTCGGGAGCCCGAGCAACCTCCGGCCAGACCCGATCTGGGTCAACGCACAAGGTTGACCCGAGACCCCCCCCCCCCCCCCCCCGATTTTGCTGTCTTTGATATTTTACAGCATATACCCCTGTTCAACTATGCATAACTCTCTGCATATAGCTCTGTTTCGTGCGTGTAATATATCGAATTGTTCGCCTCGTGATGCTCTACATTTTGTTCAATTGCACCATGTTCATTAGAGGCCATCTTGATGCCCAAATCTCTGTTGCAAAAGTGCTAGTTGCTGTTATCTTCTGGTTCTTAGCAGAACTTGGAGATTTGTCATTTTTGTATCATTTAATCTGTGCATCTTATGGGCATGAGCTCTACATGTGTTTTGTTGTATGCCATGCCATCTTTCCAGTAGTGTATGTCTTGTATTTTTGTGATCTCTGTGGTGACTGAAACAAGCATGCAAACTAGGCCCCGTAATGTTTCTGATTTCAGGGACTCGGTGTTTCTCTGTCTTTGTCTGCTGTTATTTTGTTGCCATGTAAACTTGATGCTACAGAGAGATCCATGCATATTTTGGAGATGTTCAGTAAGGATGATTTGTAGCTACTGTTGTAATTGATCCATTCCTGCCCTTGTTTGCAATTATGGAGTTCCATAGCATGACTCAATCTTGCTCTACTTTTGCTATAAAATATTTCTGGCAGATTGTTTACGTGTTATTCAATTTTGCCAAGCTTATTGTAGTTGATCCATACATGCTATGTATTTGCTCTTGCCATGTATAGCTTCATAAACATGCCATCTTACTGTAGATATGCTTGTTTTGCCATGCATTGCTTTGTGGTGAGTGCATCAAGCTGACCAAGATGCCCTCATATTATTGTTTCTGCCATGCTCTGTTTTCTGCTAAGTCTGAAACCTGATAACGGAACTTGCTATGTTTACAAGGTTGCCATCATATCTTCTGGTCCTTTTTGGCTTATGGTCAGTAAGGGACTTTTGTCATATGCATTTAGTATAATACTGCCATGCCTTGTTTTGCCATGTTAAGTTCCTGTAGCATGTTGATTTCGTGCTCTGAACATTGCTACCTGATGCTGTTTTCTGCCATGTCCAGTAATTTCACTAAGTCTGTGAACCTGTTATCTTTTGCACTTTTGCCATGCTTTTTTGAGCTTGTTATGTTGTGATCTAGCCGTAGCTCAGTGTTCATCTTTTGTCAAGCATCTCCTGTAGATTACTGTCATATGTTTTGTTGCTATGTTGGAGTGCTGTAGCATTGTTACTTGTTGCATTCTAAGTGCTATCATGCTGTTAATCATAGATTCGTGTCATTCTTATTTTGCTTGCCATTTGCAAACCGTACATCCGTTTCCGGTGATCTTTATATCGATTTCGACCGAAATCATCTCATCTTTCCAGTGGAATGCTTGGTTTGCCAAGTTACTGCCTTGTTCATCATTTTCCTTCCGGAGCACGCATACGCATCGCATATCATATCTTGCATATCATTCATGTTTTGCATCATGTTGTTTGTGCACTTCCCGTGATTGATTGTGGTTCCGTTTGCTTGTGCTCTTGTATTGGGTAGAGCCGGGAGACGAGTTCGTGAACGAGGAACCTGTTGAGTACGCTTACGAGGATCAAGCCTTTGACAACTCTGAGAACCTTGCAGGCAAGATGACCACCCCTCGAAATCACTTCTATCTTTGCTTTGCTAGTTGTTCGCTCTATTGCCATGCTGCGCTACCTATCTCTTGTTATATCATGCCTCCCATATTGCCATGTCAGCCTCTAACCATCCTTTCCTAGCAAACTGTTGTTTGGCTAAGTTACCGCTTTTGCTCAGCCCTTCTTATAGCGTTGCTAGTTGCAGGTGAAGTTGAAGTTGGTTCCATGTTGGAACATGGATATGTTGGGATATCACAATATCTCTTATTATATTAATGCATCTATATATATTTGGTAAAGGGTGGAAGGCTCGGCCTCATGCCTGGTGTTTTGTTCCACTCTTGCCGCCCTAGTTTCTGTCATACCGGGATTATGTTCCTTGAGTTTGCGTTCCTTACGCAGTCGGGTGATTTATGGGACCCCCTTGATAGTTCGCCTTGAATAAAACTCCTCCAGCAAGGCCCAACCTTGGTTTTACCATTTGCGACCTAAGCCTTTTTCCCCCGGGTTTTCGCGAGCCCGAGGGTCATCTTTATTTTAAACCCCCGGACCAGTGCTCCTTCGAGTGCTAGCCCAAACCGAGCAATGTCCGGCGCCCCCTGGGCAACCAGGGTCTATGCCAACCCGACGTCTGGCTCATCTGTTGTGCCCTGAGAACGAGATATGTGCAGCTCCTATCAGGATTTGTCGGCACATTCGGGGGCTTTGCTGGTCTTGTTTTACCATTCTCGAAATGTCTTGTAAACCGGGATTCCGAGACTGATCGGGTTTTTTTCCGGGAGAAGGTTTATCCTTCGTTGACCGTGAGAGCTTATGATGGGCTAAGTTGGGACACCCCTGCAGGGTATTATCTTTCGAAAGCCGTGCCCGCGGTTATGAGGCAGATGGGAATTTGTTAATGTCCGGTTGTAGAAAACTTGTCACTTGACCCAATTAAAATACATCAACTGCGTGTGTAGCCGTGATGGTCTCTTCTCGGCGGAGTCCGGGAAGTGAACACGGTTTGAGTTATGAATGACGTAAGTAGGAGTTCAGGATCACCTCTTGGTCATTGCTAGATGACGACCGTTCCGTTGCTCCTCTTCTCGCTCTCTTTTGCGTATGTTAGCCACCATATATGCTTATTGCCGCTGCAGCTCCACCTCATTACACCACCCTTTCCTATAAGCTTAAATAGTCTTGATCTCGCGGGTGTGAGATTGCTGAGTCCCCGTGACTCACAGATTCTACCAAAACAGTTGCAGGTGCCGGCGATGTCAGTGCAGATGATGGGGTCGATCTCAAGTGGGAGTTCGGCGAGGAACGTGGTCGTTACTATGTGTCTTTTCCTGATGATCAGTAGTGGAGCCCAGTTGGGACGATCGGGGATCTAGCATTTGGGGTTGTCTTATTTTCATCTGGATTTTGACCGTAGTCGGTCTATATGTTTGTATTTCGGATGATATATGAATTATAATTATGTATTGTGTGAAGTGGCGATTGTAAGCCAACTCTTTATCCCAGTCTTGTTCATTACATGGGATTGTGTGAAGATGACCCTTCTTGCGACAAAACCACTATGCGGTTATGTCTCTAAGTCGTGCCTCGACACGTGGGAGATATAGCCGCATCGTGGGCGTTACAATAGGTAATTGTGGTGGAGAAACCACACCTTTATAAAATATTTAAATACTATTAAGCGAATAAAGCATTAAATAATTACAAACTATTTTAGTTTGTGTAACAAGTTAATGTGGCAGTGACATATTTAGTAACATCAAATTAGGTGCCATTTTGGTATTTTTCTAAAACAAAAATAAAAACTAACTAAAAGAAAACACTAAAGAAAAGGTAAATAAAAAAAAGGTAAGAGGACCTAATCTACTAGGCACCTTGGCCCATCTGGCCAAATGGCCAGGCCGGCCCACCTAGTTGGCCTATATGGCCCCAGCCGACCGAAACCCTAACTCCCGACCGCACACATCCCCCCACTCCCCACGTCGCTCTCCCCCCTCTCGATCCGATCTGGATCGAGGGAGCGTTCCCGAGCCCCTTCGCCAACCGCCGCCGCCCGGAGTGCCCTCCCTCGCCGGTGCCCCGTCGCCCTACGCCGTCACCACCTCGACCCCGTTGCCTCACCTCCTCCTCGTCCCGAGTCGAGGCCGCCGTTCCGGCGCCGCGCCCTCGACCCCGTCGCCCTGCCGCACTCGTCGCCGGCGACCTGGACCGCCTCCCCGTCTCCGTCGATCGTCCCCGTCCTCCTCCCCACAGGTCGCCCCCGAGCCTCGACACCCATGTGCCCATGCAAACGCCGGTGAGGCCATCGGCCTCCGCCTCCCCTTCCTTTCGTCCGCGGTCACCGCGCTCGTCCACCTCGCGCCCGTGCAGTCCGCTCGCCTCTGCCCCGTCTCTGCCTTGCGGTCAAGCACGGCCGCGCCCCTCGCCGCACGCGCTCCGGCGTCCGCTCACGGCCGCCACCACCCTACACCGTCCCGCTGCCTCCCTGCTCCACCATGGCCGCCGCCCCAACCGCTCCACCCGTGGCCGTTCCCCACTGCCGCCTCCTGCCCGACGCACCTCGCTGCAGCCGCCGGCGCCCGACGCCTCCACTGGCTTGGGCAGGCGCCCAAACGGGCTGACGCCCGCAGCGCCCAGTCGCTCAGTGCCCGCTAGGCTCCCCCAGAGCCTATGACATATGGGCCCCACGCCCCCATTTAAATAAAAAAAGAACTAGAAAATTAATTAGAAAATATTAATTAATTAATTCGATAATTAATTAACTTATAAATCTATTAAATTAACATAATGACTTAATTAAACTAATTAAACCTGCTTAGTTAGTCTAAGACAATGACGAACGGGCCCACCTGTCAGTTTGACCGGTCAATGGTCAAAGTTGACTGCTGATGTCATGATGACGTCAGCAAACACTATTCTGGATAATGTTGATTTAAAATAATTAAATAAATCCTAAAAATGATTTAAATATTTTAAAATTAATATAAAATAAACCGTAGCTCAGATGGAAAAACTTTGTACATGAAAGTTGCTCAGAACGACGAGACGAATCTGGATACGCAGCCCGTTCGCCCGCCACACATCCCTAGCATAGCAAACACACAACTTTCCCCCTCCGGTTCATCTGTCCGAAAAGGCGAAACACCAGGAATACTTTCCCGGATGTTTCCCGCCTTCGCTGGTACCACCTCCTACCGCGTTAGAATTGGATACTTAATAAAACACACCCTTCCAAGTGCGAGATATAACCCGGTGATCGCTCTCTAACAGGGCGACGAGGAGGGGATCGCCGGGTAGGATTATGCTATGCGATGCTACTTGGTGAACTTACCATCTACTCTCTTCTACATGCTGCAAGATGGAGGTGGCTAGAAGCGTAGTCTTCGACAGGATTAGCTATCCCCCTCTTATTGTGGCATTCTGAAATTCAGTCCATCGATATGGCCCTTTACACATATACCCATGCATATGTAGTGTAGCTCCTTGCTTGCGAGTACTTTGGATGAGTACTCACGGTTGCTTTTCTCCCTCTTTTCCCCCTTTCCTTTCTACCTGGTTGTCGCAACCAGATGCTGGAGCCCAGGAGCCAGACGCCACCGCCGACGACGACTCCTACTACACCGGAGGTGCCTACTACTACGTGCAGCCCGCTGACGACGACCAGGAGTAGTTAGGAGGATCCCAGGCAGGAGGCATGCGCCTCTTTCGATCTGTATCCCAGTTTTTGCTAGCCTTCTTAAGGCAAACTTGTTTAACTTATGTCTGTACTCAGATATTGTTGCTTCCGCTGACTCGTCTATGATCGAGCACTTGTATTCGAGCCCTCGAGGCCCCTGGCTTGTATTATGATGCTTGTATGACTTATTTATGTTTTAGAGTTGTGTTGTGATATCTTCCCGTGAGTCCCTGATCTTGATCGTACACGTTTGCGTGCATGATTAGTGTACGGTCAAATCGGGGGCGTCACATCAACTCTATAATAAATACTCTAAAATCCAAAAAAACGTAGGGAGTCGACGAAACACAATTCCAGCCGTCGCAAGTTACAGAACTACGAGATCCAATCTAGAGGCCTTCTTTGGCACTCTGCCGAAGGGGTCAACGATCACGGAGGGGCTCTTCATCATCACGCTTGCCCCTCCGATGATGCGTGAGTAGTTTACCACAGACCTACGGGTCCGTAGGCAGTAGCTAGATGGCTTCTTCTCTCTTTTTGATCTTCAATACAATGTTCTTCTCGATGTTCTTGGAGATCTATTTGATGTAATGACTGTTTGCACTATGTTTGTTGGGATCTAATGAATTGCGAGCTTATGATCAGATCTATCTATGAATACTATTTGAGTCTTTGTTGAACTCTCTTGTGCATGATCTTTATAGCCTCGTATTTCTTCCTGGAAACTTTGGCTTGGTTTGGCCAACTAGATTGATTTTTCTTGCCATGAGAAGAGGTGCTTTGTGATGGGTTCGATCTTGCGGTGCTCAATATCAGTGATAGAAGGAGACATGACACTCATGTATCGTTGCCATTAAGGATAAAAAGATGGGGTCTATTCCTACATGAATAGATCTTGTCTACATCATGTCATCGTTCTTATTACATTGCTCTATCTTTCCATGAACTTAATACACTAGATGCATGCATACTGGATTGCGGTCGATGTGTGGAGTAATAGTAGTAGATGCAGGCAGGAGTCAATCTACTAATCTTGGACGTGATGCCTATATACATGATCATTGCCTTGGATATCGCCATAATTATTTGCTCTTCTATTAATTGCCCAACAGTAATTTGTTTACCCACCGTATGCTATTTTCTTGAGAGAAGCCTCTAGTGAAATCTACGGCCCCCGGGTCTATTTCCTATCATACTATTTTCAGAGCTATTTATCAAAAAATCCAAAAATACTTTGCTGCACTTTTTTCTTTATTTATTTTGTTTTATGTTTTTGCTAGATATATTTATCCAATCTCATACAATTTAATATATCTCAATAGCGAGGAGGGATTGACAACCCCTCTTACGCGTTGGGTTGCAAGTTTTTGTGGTTTGTGTGCATGTGTTGTTTATATAGTGTTGCTTGGTTCTCCTACTGGATTGATAACCCTGGTTTCATAACTGGGGGAAATACTCGGCGTTGTTGTGCTACATCATCATCTCCTCTTCAGGGAATTACCAACACAGATACAAGCAATCAGGAACGTCGCGGTGGAGCGTCTGCACTGTTAATATTTTATATTCTGTGATATAAAATCAACCCAATCTTCTCCACATATAGACTGGAAGAGTCCGAAACACGGCAACCCAATGTAGTTGCTTCATACATGGCCCACCTCATGCTATCACCATATTTCTTGGCCTTCGTGCGACACCTAGCTCTAGTAATCCACCAGCCTGTATCGCTTCTCGCTCCTCGTCTCTCTCAAAGTGCGCCGGGCTGGCGATTTTGTCGTTTATCACTGGTACAACGAGCTGCTATATAAATAGATTTTAACCCCTTTCTGTGATGGAGTTTTAATCACGTCCAGAATAACATACCACAATGACAGTGTCTGAATCACATCTAACAAATGATTTGTAACAACGAAAGTGGGGCTAACTTTCTTTGCACATGTCAGAAACTTCCTCCCACTGTCCACAGATTCAAAAGCAACTAACTTCACGCATGAAGATTGATGGTGACAAGGAGCAGGCAGATCTTCAGCCACCCCGCTTCATTCGTTGCAAGTGATGGTCCTAGGGAGCTACAAGAGGAAGGAATAACTCAAATCGGTCGCCGAGTTAAAATCCTTTATTCCAAATCATAACCCGAGAGAGAGGAGAGAGGCATACCTGACTGGTGAAAGAGTCGTCGTCGGAGGAGGAACCGCTGGAGAGGTCATTGCATAAGCCCCGATGAGCCTTATCCTCTCCCAATATCTTGTTTATGAGCCAAGAATTCCGTCGGAACAATTAGGGACAAAATCGGTGAATAATCCTGCCTGGAGAGGCAACTTTCGGAGCTGTCTGCAGGTCATACGACCAGCCAAATGACTGGCCGCGGTCGCATGAAACGTCGTCTTTTGTCCCGACCTTCTCCGGTAAAATGGCCTCCATTTCTTCATACAAACTCGGAATTTGATGTTCTTGGGCTCGTTGTATTCGCATGAATGACGCCGATCTATTCCTGATCTCAGATCTTGATTTGGAGCACTTTGTGAAAATCACTTTTTCAACCTCCGGAATAGCTAAGTCTGACCCTGGGTGACTCCGTATTAAACCCATCTTCGATCCTATCAACGTGATTTGTCCTAGGTTGCTTCAAAACACCTGTAGACACAAGAAAAGAAGGAAAAATATTAAAATTAAATAAAATACTAAATGTGCAATGCTCACAAGAAAAAGTGTAAATACCGGTAAACATGTATAGTGGACAACTATTTGGTTCAGTTAGACATAATATATGAAGAGAACATGCAAAAAAATTGCTTTGAAAATGAGTAAAATATAGAGACATCACGTGGCCATGTAAGTGACGACATAGCTGCGGGGTTGATAGTTACCTGTGCAATCACTGCTCCTTGTGGGATCGATATACTCTACTTACCGCGAATTGCAATAGCCTTGTGCCCTTGTAGGTCATCACATACATGCGTGTGCATGTGAAGAAGGTGAGGGAACCATGTTTATGCCCTCGGTAATTTATGTGAAAATAACACGGTAAGTTGCATACCACAGACGTGGTAACTTATGTAGCCGAGGCGTGGTAATTTTTGACCCAAAAAAAAGTCGTCGCAGCTTACCAATATGGGATTTAGTTTCGAAGATATCGTCGCAGCGAATCTTTTATGTGAAAATGGTTTTTGCATCTGACTGATGTTTGAGGTACAAAAACATTTTGAATTTTCAAAATAAGAAGAATTTAGGATGACATCAGTTTTTTCGAGTGCATGCATGTAATTGGAGGGGAAAATGCATCTGAAAAAATAGTGATTCATCCTAATGCAATCATGCATGTAATTAAAGGGAGGAGGTGTGTGATAGTTTTAACTATATGACACACGTGTGCCAAATATCAGGGTCTCAGACCGGATTACTTCGTGCCACTCGGATGTCACTTATCATTTTTGAAAAGGAAAAAAAACATAGAATTGGGCTGGTCCGGCCGCCCGTCAATTAATCCGCAACTGGCTTGCCCCGGCGAAAACCAGGTCCGTATTACAATAGCTGCACGCGCCGGACGGGTCACGAGAGAAAACCACACGACACGGTACAGCGCACAGACACAGGAGGGGCGAAGTGAAGGGCCGCAATAATGGGGGATGGGTGGCGCGAGACAGGTAGTAGGGGTAGGAGTAGATGGAAGTCGCCGTCCCGCGCCGGGCGCCGTGCCTACAGCAGGCGCTTGCTGACCTCACCCACCCTCACACGCCTCGCGCCCCCGCACTGCCGCGACAAAACCGCCCGGCCCCCCACCCCACCCCCGGCCGTCCGCCCCCGCCCCGCGCTTTACCTCTCCCCCGTTCCTACCACCTCAAGATCCGATCCATCTCCAGTGTGATCCCCCGCCTCCTCCTCGTGACCCCCAACGACGACGACAACGGAGGCCAGCTCAGTGGCTCGCTTTCTCCCCCAAATCACAGCTTCTACCATTACCGGCCAGACCGAGCCGCAGGGCGCTGCTGCGAGTAGAACCGTAGAAGTAGAAACCCAGCCAGCACCACCCGCCACCCACCTACTACTAACCGATAGATATAGATAGGCAGGCGGGGTATAGGAGACGGGAGAGAGCAGCAGCAGCGTAGTACTACTGCGACCACCACCACCACTACCGCCGTGCTGCAGGTCTCTATCTACCCAGTGTCCACCTGCGGCTCTCCTCCGCTCCCTCCCTCCCCGCGCTTCACTCTCTCTCGACTCGTCGTCGCTCCCTTTCTCGCCAGGTGAGGTGAGGCACCTTCTGCTTCTCTCGGGGCGCAGTGGCGGCCGGCGGCTCTTTGTTGCTTGGGTTGAGCTCTGCTGATCTGCGTTCTTCTCTGTCGTTGCAGATCTGCTGCTGTTGATCCCCAGCTCGGATCTTGATGATTTGGGGGCTCTTCTTCAAGTGATTGCTGTCACTTCTCTGGCCTACCTCTACCTGGTATGTTTGTCAATTACTCCAGCTGTGTGTGTTTTGTTTTCTTTTGCTTTCTGGGTAATGTGTGTTTATTCGATTCTATGGAACTAGTGCGAGAGAGAGTGAAGAGTGGAGTAGTACACTGGGTTTCTGTTCAGGTTTAATGCTGTATCCCACATTGTAGATTCTTCATTAACACCCCCCCCCCCCCCCCCCCCCCCCCCTGTGATGCAATCTGTGGGGTGGTCTGCAAACAAGGAAAACTTTATTTTAATCTACTCCATGCTAAATTCGAGTCGCAATTTCTTGTCTATCTATTCTTCGTTATTCAGAGTCCGGCACGGCGGATGACCCATCAATCAATCATCTAGTAATTTTTCTTTCTTTTGTTATTATCTTATTATCTTGTACGAGTACAGTTGTACATTTCTTTTGCTTCTGGCTGGTAGTCAGGCTTCCACGTTCACACAGGCTCACAGGATTATGTCTTGTTTTTTCTCTTGTTCTCCCCCAAAAATCAACCCAAATGGACAAATAGGTTCCGTTTTCTTGAGGGCAACGGGGAAAGATGGTCCGATGTTGATTTAATACTGGAGTAGTGCCTTGACTGAATTATTGAAGGCTGGCTAGACCCCGTGCGTTGTACTTGTGCATTACTATTTTTTAATACAGGCTACCGCACGGTCTGCACTAATATATGAATAGCTTCACCCCAACCTCCCAACTTTGCTGTTCCCTCTTCCTTTTATTGTATCTAGGATTGTTAACATATCCAAATTAGAACATTATCATGTCAAAAATTGTCTCTCTGCAAGTCCCGACCAGCTGAGGGCATGGGGACACATCACAAATCATAAGTCCAGGATCCCCGGGAGACAAAATGATGTGATCATCCACCGACAGATTCATGGCTCTAAATTAAGATAACCCAACGCAATATTAAATGTGTACAGCGGTACTGCATGCTATTGCTGATCACTAATCCCAGTTAATTTGTATTCTGGCTGGCAGAAATACAAAAGTTACATATGTGCTAGCTTTTCCTGGTTTGACTAAATATGAGCCCCAGGATTTAGGAGATTGTAGTGTCCTGAATCTTTTTCTGTTGAACCTTTCAGGGTATCGGATTCAGTCAGGTGGTAATTTCTCCTGTTGCTCATACACGAGATAAATTGAAAAGGTGTGCATGTTATGTTAAACCGTTACAAAGATGGCGACAAAAGGACAGCTTGTTAGAGAAAGAAATGTGAAGATCACATCAAGCCGTGAAGGGCGTCAGAGGGGTAATTCACAGTCAGAACAATTAGTGCAAGTTCCAAAGCAGAAGGACTCAGCAGCCGGTGGAAACATTGATGGAAAATTTGAAGATAGAATCAGAGTTGTGAAGAATGACAAGATTCGAAGGCAGCGAGAACCTCGAAATGCAGAAGGGGATGTAGGCTTGAAGAGCTCAAAACCATGGCCTGCACGAAAGGCAACTACTGTTGATGAACTTGTCAAGCATATGTCCAAAGTTCCTTCTTATTTACAGCGCAAAGAGACGGCTGACCATCTTCAGGACAAGGCACTGAATGTTGGGGTTCTTGAGTGGGGCCTTCTTGCAAGGTGGTCTCATGAACAAAAACATGAGCCCTATAGCAGCCATGGAGCCTCTTCATCTGATACCAGCAGATCTGTTCTATTCTCTTCTCCATCTCATTCTTCTGCAAGCCCCAGCAGCAAATCTCTTGATAGCAATCAGTCTCCACTGAATGACCACCAGCGTTGTTTTATGAAGTCTCAGCAAAGCAGTCCTGTGGACAAACACGATGAGAAGGCCAATTCACCTAGCCCAAATTCCGCAGTGTTGAGCTTGTTGCCGGGGCATGGCAAGCACCTTCATACAGAGAACAGTGGTAACAGTGATGGCTTAAATCTCAGCGAGTTTTCTCCCCCCGCAGACTCTGTGACTGCTGCCTCTGGGAGCTGCACGCCGCATGATATGGTTGATGAAGATACTACAAGGAAGATAGAGGAGGCTGTTCATCACTGTTCCCGCAGGCTTTTTACAGATGATGATAACACCGGGAGAAGTTTCTTCACACCCAATGACGATGATTCCATGTGTGTCGACCCTCTGCAGAGCAATGGCTTCAGTGGTCTAATACCAAGTGCTGTGATGGAAACAGAAAGAAATGGCAGTAGGTCACCTGTCGGTTTCTTGGAGGATATTGGCCAATCCCCTGAATTTCCTCGTATTCCATACTCATGTCCACTCCCCATCATGGATTCCACTGAAGAGCTTGGCACCAGTAGCTCTGCAACTAGAGATGCTTTTGTTAGGGCAGCTGTAACAAGAGGTGAACACGGTAACAGACACAAATCTCCTGTTAGTGTCTGCAAGAAACCTCTCCTGATTAGCTCAAAGTTCACTGATATGGATGTGCTGCCTGATCGTCATCTTGTTTCTGGGCTGAATGGAATGGGCAGATGCTCTAGCCTGAAGGAAGCACCATCTCCCCGACGGCCTGACACCTCTGTGGATAAGATTAATGAGGACAAGCGATCAAACAGCAGAGGTAGACGCAGCCCATTGAGGAGGATGTTAGATCCACTATTAAAGCCTAGGCAACCATCCACTTCTGTTGCACCAATTCAAGCTTCATTTGTTCCAAAGTGTCATCTGTCAAGCAGTATTAATAAGCAATCGATTAACTTGGAAGGGTCTGGATCACAAAATGTGCAGCGTAGGTCAGTTGATGCAGTAGTCAATTCAAATAACCATGCTGAAGCAAACATAAATCAGCCTCCTCGTGTGCTGTTGAACAGTGAGAGGTACCTCAACCAAGAAAGGGATTCAACAAGAACAAGGCAAGCGCTTCTGCAGCTAGCATGGAAAAACGGCCTACCTTTATTCATGCTTTCTTATGGTGATTCTGATATCCTGGCGGCCACTGTGAGAAGGAAGGGCATCTCTGACAAGGATGATCTGGAAAGTGCATATACTTTATTCACTGTTGAAGAGCCCAAGAAAAAGAGTGGAGCTTGGATCACAGCAGGCAATAAGAACAAGAAACATCAACTGGTATCCAGTATTGTTGGGGAAATGAAGATCTCACGACGAAAATCGAGATGCTGCCATGCAAGAGATTTTCATGTGCACAGGGAATTTGTGCTGGTTGGTTCTGAACTGCTACCAACACCTGATGAACCTGGTGATTCACACATTAGCAGAGAAATTGGGGCTTTTATCAGCGCAGTTCCTCAAACAGCAGAAACTCCTCATCAATCATCTTCACAGAATTCTAGCCGAGGTAGTTCAGCACCAATTGGCTGCTCTTGCCCTCCTCTGGGAAACATCTACCGTAACATGACAAATGCTAGTTCAGCTCCAGCCAGTGTTATTGCCATACTACCTAACGGCTTCCACGGCGCATCAACTTCTGGACAGCCTTTACCTCTGATGGAGAGGTGGAGATCCAGAGGATCATGTGACTGTGGTGGGTGGGATGAAGGTTGCACGCTGAGTATCCTCACCGACAACACCCAAGGAAACCAAGGATGCAAGTCTATTCAGGTGAACCAAACGCAGGATGGCAGTCATCGATTCGACTTGCTCTCTCAGGTGTGCCTTTGTCCCTACTCTTGCTTGCTTCAATCAATGATTTGATATCAGTATCCATGACATAACAAATCGACTGACGCTTGATGTAACCTTGCCTGTATTTATTTGCAGGGTCGATCACGGGAAGATCGTCATGCCTTCAGTATGGTTTCATTTAAAGAAGGGTTATACGCAGTCGAATTCAGATCATCCATTGCTCTACTTCAGGCTTTCGCGATGTGTATAGTGATGCTTCACGGGAGGAGCCCTGTGAGGACGCAGGCCGATTTGCCAGCCTCGCAAGACGATGCAGTCTTTGCCGATCATAAGCTGAAGGCTATGGCAGCAGCCGGCCAAGGTAGAGCTCCGGCCAGCTATGTGCCGCGTCAGCCACCTCTATCTCCCGTAGGGCGAGCCTAGCTAACAAGCTTGTCGCGATAATTAAAAATGATGTGTTTCTTTTCATTTTTCTCTTGTAATTTGAGCAGTGCTGCTGGGCCAATATATAATGGTCCTTGTGCGATTCTCGCACATGGCAAGTGATGAATCTTATGGAACTGGCTTTAGGCATAAGCTATAGCTAGCTGTACATGTAAATGTGACTATGTGATGCTGCTGCAAGGCTCATCTCAGTGCTTATTTACCCCTTTCATGTGCTCTCTTCTTATGTGACTGACAGTCAATCCCATGCAGTAACGGTACGCTTATTTACTAGTACTACTAGTGATCTAAAAGGTCTTATATTACTCCCTTTGTAACTAAATTTAAGATTTGTACTACTCCCTCCGTTCCTAAATATTTGTCTTTCTAGAGATTTCGAATGGTCACCACATACGGATGTATATAGACATATTTTAGAATGTAGATTCACTCATTTTGTTTCGTATGTAGTCATCATTTGAAACTTCTAGAAAGACAAATATTTAGGAACGGAGGGAGTATTTAGTTAGAGAGGTAGTACATTCTTATTCAGAGAAGTGTTGTTCGCTGCAGTTTCATCTTATCTCGGTCCGCTCGATTGCCCACACTTCCTACTACGTTCTGCTCCCAGGAAGCCGTCACTGTGGCGTCATACATTTTCTTGGGAAAAAGGCAAGCTTTGCAAGACAAGTTAATGTCTATTATGTGACCAAAGCAGAGCTGGGAGATTCTTTCAAATTTACATCGACGGAGCTTCGTTGAGCTCATTACAATACATCTTCTATAATTAGAGTATACACCTAGCCCGAATTACTCACTACTACAGTACGTAGCTCACTCCCAATTCTAGCTTAGGCTTTATCCACACCTTAAAAAAGAAAAGAAAGGCCTCACCTGAAACGTATTTACAGATGTTGTAGATATTTCATATTTGCGACGAGTGTCACGTACACACATACAGCTCTATTTTACTACTACTACGTGTTGTGTGTGGTGTTGGTATGCCATCATCATCATCTGGCAAGCAGCGATTCCGTTTCGTCCAGGTTGACGGCGGCCACCTGCGACGGCCCTACGCGGACGACGGCCACGGCCGGTATCCTCAGCGGCGGCGGCCGCGCGGCCTTGACGACGGCGAGCTCCTGCTGCTGCTGCTGCGATTCCTTGGCGTCCCTGAGGTCGCTGGGCGGCAGGAAGCAGTCCATGGAGAGGCCCCAGATGTTGAAGTCGACCTCCTCGATGTCCCAGTGCTCCTCCATGCGCGTCCGGGTGTTGCCGCCGTCGTGGGTGTCCCCGAAGCGGACGAGCGAGACGGCGGTGCGGCCCGAGTGGGCGATGTTGACGCCGTCGACGGCGCGGTAGTCGCGGAGGCGCGACTCCATGGTGGTCTCCCAGAAGACGGAGCCGCCGCCGGCGCCGGACTTGATCTGCAGCAGGTGCGAGTCCTCCAGCTGCACCAGCAGGCCCGTGCGCTGGCTGAAGTAGCCCCACACGGTGTGGCGGATGATCTCCACGCTGCTGCTGTTGCGGGCCCGCAGGCTGGACGCCTCCGCCTCCACCTTGAGCACGAAGCAGTCCTCGCCGTCGATGCTCCTCTCGCCGATGCACACCGAGTCCTCCGCGAACAGGCTCGCCGTCAGCATCGGGTCAAGCCCCTGCACGTCCATTCGTAGAGAACACACACGTCAGCTCCACGTCACTACTCATGTGTCCAACCCAAATCATCAGCCGTGAAGGTGCGAAAAGTAGAGGGTTGACTCCATGGTCAAATTAACAACGGGTGGATGGATTGGAGCACGCGGCGAGACTAGACGAGTATTTTTTTGTGCGATCAGGTTGGTGCGGCGCGATTACCGGGAAGAGTCGGGTCGGGTGGACGATCACCAACCGATTTTGATGACGGAGGGGGTGAGGCCCATGTCCATGTGGTGTGTCCGGCCGGCCGCACATGCCCGCACGTTGGCCCCCTCCCCCTAATCACGCCGCGCCCTCCGCGCTAACCATAGGTATGTCGAGCCCCCTCCGTCGTCATTGCCGCACTAATTACCTTCCGCGGCATGCAATGATGATGAGTCCTCCGTCCCAAATCCACGTAACGTACCGGCGAGATACCTGGATCTCCAGCGCCATCCGATCTTATCCCCGACATTGCTCTGGACCTTGACGACCAATGATCAAAAGGTAATTATGTCCCCGGCCCGTGCGCTCGCTCGGGAAATTAACATCCCTTCTCCTCTGCTCTGCTCTGCCCCGCCGACAGCGTGCAGGGGCGATGCATGTACGTACATACTGTAGTGATGATCAACGTCCCTCTACGCATGCACGCGGTACAGTCGACCCGGCGTACGGTCTGCCCCAGGTACTATTACCCTGCCTGCTCGTAAGAATACGGGCACCGAATATGCGTACGAAGCGTCAGCGTCTAAGTTCATGTCCATGCTTTTTTTCCACAGAAGTTCATGTCCATGTTAGCATATACGGCAATACCAACAAGGCAACCACTAATTAAGAGCCATTGATCGATGACAACAATGGGCTCGCCCCCTACGTCCGACCAACTAGCAACGTCAGACTCGTATCACCAGCAGTCCAGGCGTAAGCTGTCTACTTGGCAATGATTTTTGTTCTTTCATCAATCAAAATCTTAAGCTCGTCTGGTTGTTGCGTGAAGCCTAATCACTGCCCTAGCTAAGCTACGTGAGAGTTCATTGCGTTCAGTAGCATGCCACGCGACCACGCATAGTGGCTAGTAAGAGTCCTTGGATACGGTACGCGTGCGGGGAGTAGCAAAAAACACGTCCACGATAACGGTAACGTGTACGTGTGGTGGTACGATACGCACCTGGAGCGATCTGCGGAGCGGGCGCGGCGGGCCACGGGAGGCGTGGGACTGGTGCCATGGCGTCTGCCGCCAGGCCACCTTGCCGTCGCTGCCGGCGCTGATCTTGCAGCCGGACACCACCAGCTCCAGGCACCACAGCTCCGGCTTCTTCTGCCACAGCACGAACCCGCCGATCTCGCCGCCGGCGCCGCCCTTGCCGCCGCCGCCGCCTTTCTTCCCGCCGCGGTGGGCGCCGCCATTATTGCTGCCGCCGCCGTCCGCGTCGCTGCTGTTGAGCTCCGCGGCCGTCATCCGCACCTTGCCCATCGCGTACATGCTCGTCACTCTGTTCAGCGCCCACTCCCCGCCCGACGCCGCGATGTACTGCTGCACTATGTACTTGGCCGACGACGATTCCTGCCATGCCAATTCAGTCACATCACACGAACGATTATCGTCAGAACCAATCTTCTTCTTGTGTCAGAAGCAAGAAAACCAATCTTGCGTCGTCAGAGCTGGACGTACAATGGGGTCGCCCTTGAGCTGCTCGCAGAGCACCGAGGAGGGCGACTGCTTGGCGTGGCTGACGGGGAGCGGGATGAGCGGCGCGCCGATGACGCCGAGCATGAGCTGGAGCTCGCCGCGGCTCATGGAGCACGGCTCGCCGGCGCCGGAGCGGTCGGCGGCGTGCGAGCGCATCCACGCCTTGACGCCGGTGCAGCCGAACCTGGAGCCGCGGGAGCCCCCGCCGCCGCCGGAGAACATCTCCTCGGGGATGGGCACCTCCAGCACCGTGTCCAGCGCGTCGTCGCGCTCCAGGTTGGGGCACAATTTCCTCATGGGGCGCGCGGGCGACAGAGGGGCGCTCTCCCACAGCTCAATCTCCTCCTCCTCTGCTTGGCCCTGGACGCTGCTGGCTCCGTGGATGCGATGCGATGCGTTGCGCTGCGCAGCTCTGCTCTGTATGGCCAAGTGTTGGAGAGAGCTCGCCCTCCTTTTTGTTGGGGTTATTGCGCCTCCGCTCTCGTCCTGGTCTCGGTGGTCTTGTACCGGTTTTTCATGGGCCGTGCGGGCGGCTGGCAGCTGGGCCCGGAGATTTGCCCTTTCCTTTCGTTATCTTTCCCGGAGTCTGGTCGTGGCCGCACGCTCTGCCCTGTCTTGTTTAACATTTTCTTTTTCTAGATTTTCTCGGCGCGTCAGCGCGTCAACAAAATTATACATTTCCCTTGTGGAGTTTCAACCTCCTCCTTTTCTGCTGGGCTATGGCGTTCCCACGCACACGCTTCCTTTAGTGGAGTGCATGTGATTTTCCGTGGACTTTCCGGTTTGAACCGGTTCTTGTGAAACCAAATTTGGCCTAATACGACCTACTAGTCTCATGTTTTACTCGCCAACTACAGCGGAAAGGAAAACATTCCTGCATGTGTAAGGTCATCAAGAGCATGACACTGGTTCAGAAACAGACTGAACTTGGAACTGTCACCGAGGAAGTGTGTATCCATCCTTGGCAAGCAATTCGACATGGAAACTTGCGTATTGCTCTTGTGAGTCAAGGCCGATGAACAGCGAGCTCCTCCCGTATCGGAGGAGCTACCATCACATCGTTCAACGCCCAAGATTCAGGATGACACAAGCAAGCAAGCGAGCAAGCAATCCCTAACGGTTTCTTCTGGCCGACCCCGGCCGTTCGCCATCGCGCGCACTGTGCTAGCAGCAGCACGCTGGGTTTCTCGGTCTAGACCTCTGAACTGCACACAAGAAGATGATGGATGTTCCTTCCCGGTTTCACTCACCCACCGCGACGTACGACCACGCAATCAGGCTGGCTGTCCCCGGGGAGCGCCCGAGTCCCTTTCCGTAACTGGTAGCCATGCCATGCCATGCCTGCCTACGTGCGTACGTGACCAGTACCGGCTTGGAAAAGGGCTTGGAGGAGCTAGATAGCGGTAGTAGCAGCACGACCGGGATTAGGACTCTGTTGACGCTCGCGCCCCAATCGTCTCTGGGACCCGGTCGGTAGGTCGCCGCAATGATCGTCGCTTGATTGTGCCGCGCGTGGCCCGAGATCGCAAGGACGGGCGACGGGACGCAGTTTCCACCGGGAAAAGGAAAAGGGGCCATCGCATCCCGGTGGTTGGGCTGGGGCGGCCGGCCGCGCGAGCCATTCGCGGCGCGGGTGATGACGGGGCGCGAGGCAGGGTGGATCGGATCCCGGCTCGATTCCAACCCGTTTTTGTTGCGCTGTGGGCTGTACGCTTGCGCCGTCCATGCGTGCTGCCTGCCAGTACTATACTGGTAGTAGTATCTCTATCGGGGGTATGGGTATTGTATTGTATTGGCGTTCGTGTGGGCTGGAGATCTTGTCTCTTCCTCCTCCTCCCGACGTGCCAACCAGGTTGCTGTTGCCGCCAACGGCCATGGCCAGCACCTCTCTCTCTCTGTCCCTATCATTGCGCGCGCGCGCGGCCGAGGCTGAGTGCCAGCCTCGGGCTCCGGCTCCGGCTCGACAGGGGAAGATCCACGGATCAATCAGCATTTTCTCATCGTTTACGGAACGTGTGATTCGATTTGATCCGCTTGCACGCCTCGTATATACGTTTTCTAATCGGATCGTGGGATCATCACAATCATTGTCAGGGAAACCAATGATCAGCACGATCTAGATGATCGCGCATCTACTCTACTACGTGGTGTAGCGGATAAGGGATGTGCAAGGCAGGCCGATAAGCATAGAGTGAAGTTTGAAATAAACCCGAGATGATAGAGCCGGACACAAATAAACCCTCACCTCCAAATTCCTGAAGTCTGTACCCTGACCTTTCTGATTCCGATCTATCCGAACCCTAAATACGTTTGGCACACCGAGAAAAGCACAAACCTGGCCAGGATCTCGCTTCTCTCACTGGCGTATGTGTACGCGTACTTGCACACGCACATGAGGATCGCGTACCTACGCGCGCACTGCTGGCGACGTCGTGGTGCTCGCCGACGTCGTGGCCGTGTCCTTCCCGGTCTCTGCTGCATTGGCCCCGCACTTGCACCCCGGCAGAGGCCATTCGTAGCAGCGCGCCGAGCTTGAGCAGAGGAGAATAGCACAAGATGGCAGCCAACGTACGACGACAATAGACCCAGAGTCTGGCAGCCAATATATAGCGACGTTCTTCTTGTTTGAGGCCAAGCTAGTGCATGAGCTCCGGGCGCGGTTGGAAATGGAGGGCCTTCTGATTATTTTGCTCACTATTGTGTTGTTATGCATTAGCACAGAGCACAACAAGGACGAGAGTCATCATGTGTGAGTTTAGCTTGTAGCATGTGCGTGTAGGAAGCTGTTCTTTGCCTATTTCTATGCGCGCTGCGGCGACGAGAGCACAAACAGTAGCAGTATGCGGCGGCGATCAGCGAGGGCAGCGGCTGCTTATGGTGGGGAGAAACACCAACCGCAGCATTTCGTGGAGGTTGCCGTAGCAGGGGCCGTCTGCCCAGGAGAGTAGGTCCGTATCCGGGAGCAGATCGAACACCTACGCCAGTTGCGCCTCGCCACACTTGGCACTGAAGAAGAGATTGGGGAAAGCATATGACAGATGGGCCATGTAGGAAGTGACAGTAGAAATCAATCCCGGCTGGGATCAAGCCTTTCCTATTACATCAAACAGGATTTTACTCATACAGGGTCTGGATTGACCGGGATCTGTAAATACGGGGTACAAATTTCAGGGATTTAAATGTGAGGGTTTGTTTACGCCAATCTCTACAATCTTAGGGTTTATTTTAGACTTCACTCATAAGCATATGATTACCGAAAGTAATTGTTGGATCTTAAGTACGCACGCACGCAGCGGATCGGAGTGAGTGCCGGGCCACGTTTGCTGCCTAGCTAATGACGTGCCGGCGTTTGTGATGCCGCCGGCGGCCACTTTCACGACTGGTGATTTGCTGGTGGCATCGGTTGCTGCTGCTATAGGGACGGGGATACTATCTGTCCGACGGGATACCCCCAACAACCTGACACTGCTTTCTGAATCCGGTGAGCAGCCTATAACTCAAGTTGTAATCAATTAGGGCACTGTGTGGTGTGTGCTAATTTGGCGCCAGGGCCCGACACCGCTACACTTGTCAGACGCTGACGGCCCTGGTTTGGTTTCATCGCCAGTAATAACCACGTACTATTAAGGTTCTTACTACTGCTCGCCATGCCGTGCCCACACTAGACTAGATAGTGTGGTGGTGGTTCGGGCGATCACGTCTGGCCTTGGAAATTTTGGCCTCTTCGCACGTTACCGACAATTGGACCGTTTCCTCCATTTCGAAAAATAAAATAAAATTGGACCGTTTGGTTCAAACATATCAATGATGGTAATATATAACCGAAGATGCTCAAGTACTGATATGACTCGGGGATTTTTATTTCTCATTCGGAGGGATGAAAGTCAAGAGGAGTTGTTTTACAACGAAGGACTAGCTGGAGTTAGGCCGGTCGCAGAGGCTGCTGCTAGATCCATGGCATGTAGAAGCTGTAAAAGGTCAATGAGAAAAGGAAATGAGAAGCGGGAAAAGAAGTCCAATTCCAGCAATAAACTTTCTGTGATAAACAAAAGGGGGCCGGATTGAGTTCGAGTCTACGGAAGCAGTCAAGAACAATCGAGTGTCGAAGCCCTTTCCAAGGTCACACTAGCTGGATCTGGTCGGCGACGGCGATTCCAATTTGGCATGTTACCACGCATCGATCGATCGCGAGCTTGCATTACAAGAGCAAGTTGGCAGGCATGCACCTCGTAGACCTAACGGCGCATACACAGAGAGAGAAGACGGCCATGGAAGGGAAGGGAATGGATCGGATTGGAGGCAGTCCACATCAGTTGCCGGAGAGACGTCGGAAAAGAGGAGGCCCCCGATTTCGCCGCACTGTCCTTCGTGGTGCCGGTGCGCGCAAGCGCAACCAACCCCCGCCCCCGACCGGCCTCCCTCCCAAAGTCCCAATCATCTCGCACTCGCACCTTAGTCTTGCCCGGTTGGTGCAGGCCGGCGGCAGCAATGGAGACCGATGAGGCGTGCCGATCCAGGCCCGCCTTTTTGAGTTGTAAAGCGATGCCATCTGCTCCTTCACCGCTAATGCGCGACCTCCACCGGGAGACTGCGACCTTGTTTTGCTTGCACTCAGCAAGTAGCGAATGGAACATGCCACATGCAGTGAGACGCAGCAAGTGGCCTAGGCAAAAGGGTAGTAATACGTAGCTAGGCGAATTCACGTCATGGAGATGATTCAGATTGTGCTACGATCAGCTGCGCCACGATCTGCGCCGAGGATTCAGTCCGGAAAGAAAGTGACGCCCCGCTGAAAATAAGTGTAGAACGTGCCGAAACTGCGACTTGGGTCGGTGTCTCCGACTCGGATGATATTATTGTCAACAGTGCGGGGCGGTAGTGCGATGCCTTTCAGTGTGATCCTCGCTACGTTATGGTAATCTGCCGTGTGGAAGTACCCTTCGTTCCCGCGCGCAAAAAAGGTAACGTGTACTACGTTCATATGCATGGCCTTGCTTGTCGGGGGAAAGGCTCTCCTTCTTCATGGAATCATGGTGGTGGAGCTGGCCCAGGAAGGAAAAAGAGGCCTCGTGTGTATGTTTAGTTTTACGGAGCTGATAAAAATCAGTTGACTGAGACTTGGCGAAGTCTCAGTCGACTGGCCAGCCGTTCGATCGTTGTTTGCTTGCAGATTCACGCTGGGGCGTTTTGTCCTTTTGTTTCGGCCTGTATAAGGCGCGGACCAGCCCATCTACTTGTTTTTAAGCGTCGTCTAATGCTTGGGGCCGGCCTAGATTCACGCGAACGTTTTTGTTCGCTTTTTTTGTGGGCTGGGGCAAGTGCTCAGGAGGCCGTAGTAAATAAAGGGTATGAAGAGGAAGCGGGACCCGTGGTAATTAAGAGGTGGACAGCGAGTTATGAAGTCCATTTCTTCCTTCTCTCTCTATTCTTCTCTGTCAAATCTGAAGATCTCTGCAGCGGAACAAAGGAATCGTTGTGCTCCTCCACGGCCAGTGAGAGGATGGGCGAAGCTGCTGATGGAGTAAGTGCCATCCATCTTTTTCTTATTTGTTTGTTTAGTCTGCGAGATGCAGTAGATCTGAGGGGATTTGGGGTTCCATTTTTTGTTTGGATAAAGTCCAGATTAGTAACTTGAAGCATATAATCGCTCCCCTTTTTATTCAAACGGTGGTATGTAGTATGTCCTCTTTTTTGTATGATTTTTCCTTCAGACTTTTGTCGAATCCACTTTTTGTGAAATAAGTAGCGTGTTTGACAATTAATACTGAACCCAAATGCCCTCATATCTATTACAGAGCCTATCACTAGGAGTGGCTCAGTCCCTTGTTTTGTTTTATTTTAGATTTTGCTGAAACCCTATTTAAGGAGTAGCATGTTTTTGAAATCTTTTCTCTGTAAACAAGAGAGATTATTACTCAATCTATCACTAGGAGTGGGCATGTTATTTGTTTTGTCATATTTTTTGCTGAAACTCTATTAGTCAGTAGCATGTTCAAATCTCTCTTTCGGGAATCAAAGAGAATGATTACTGAAACTAAGTTTCTAGCAGTAGCATGTTTTTTCAGTTTTCTTGCTGAAACCCTATGAATCAGTACCATGTTCAATTTTTTGTATGGGATCAAGATAATGATTACTGAATGCATCACTGGTAGTGGTATGTCAATTTTTTCCATGTGTTTTGTGTTAATACGGTCTTCTGATAGTCTTTTTATCTCTGCAAATATATTTTTTGGTCATCCGCCGTCGACGCCAATGATAAATCATCATTATCTCCAAATCCTTTTTTTTGGAAGCATGCAAGTTTCTCACTAAAATCATCAGTTGAATATGTATGCCTCTCACTAGCACAAAATTTTTGGTGCCTTTTTTATGTGCATAGGAGATGGTTTGCAGAGTTTGTCGGAGCCCTTGCAACCGCGACAGCAGGGGAAGCAGCATCAGCATGTATGTCTGGAAGGAGTTCAAAATGGAGGGGTAACTCCGCCACCTCTGTTTCTTTTTTATTTGTATTTTTTCGTTTTCTGATCATTGTTTCTTTTTTAGTTTGTACTCATCATCATAGAATATACTGTTGAAGGTTGACCCTTTCTTTTTTTTCTCCCTGAGTTTTGAGGCAAAGGGGAGCCCCTAGCTATCTAGTTGTTTACGTTGAAATCATTGAATTTTTTTATCCTGTGTTAAGCTCTTTCTGTGTGGTAGAGAGGAGAAAGGCACTTGCTGTCGTAATAGAGATTTTATAAGTCAAAAAAATAGGGGATCATTTTATTAGTGTTTTGTAGCTTGGCTTACTTCCAGAAACCATGGCCATGATTTAACTAGCAGCATCAACTTCTTTTTGTGTTTCTATTAGTGTTTTACTAGCAGCAGTCTTTCTGTTAGTGTGTGTAGCTTGGCTTACTTCCAAAAACCATGTGTGGTAGAATTCACGGGTTACTTTTGCTAGATATTTTTGTTTTTTGTAACTGTGTTTTTTGCACTGATATGGCCGGTTCATGTTTAAGAGCTCAGTGTATCTCTTTTTTGCACTGATATGGCTAGATATTTATAGGTTGTGCCATGCAAGGAAAGGGTTCGTTTCAAGAACCTGACGGGAGATAAGCTGACATTCAAGGCAAACAAAACGTACGTACACTGTGAAGTATCACAAGGGGCGCAAACAGAGTGCATTGTATGGCATAGGGTGGAGGAAGTTTGTTGCAGACAACAAGCTGGGGAAGGGTCAGATGGTTTTGTTCTACTTGGACCAGCCTTCACTAAGGGCGGTTGTTTGCGTGGTGCAGTTTGGAAACGGCACGGAAGATGTTTGGGGAGAATCAGGTAGTTTTCTGAAACACTAACTTTATACTTGATTATCTTCTTCTCGCTTAGCAGCAGATCCCAATTTCTCCATTCACATTCCGTTTTTTAAATGTTTTTTGTAGCTGCTGTTTTTTTAGCAAAGCATAGTTTCCATTTTGTCAAAAAATTTCCTTCAACAAGGAGATTAGACTACTGGGTCCGACTCATTGGTTTTAATTATATCCATTTCCATTGATGGAAAAAAAATGCAGTCAGGCACTAGTACTTTTTTTTGGGGGTGAGTAGATGTTGTTGATCTCTTTTGCCTTTTTTTCTTGGGATAAGGTGTTAATTATTAGTAGATGTAGTCCTAGTATACTTTTTAAATGTCATTGTCTTGTAGGGGCTTTTTTTAACCACATAATGCTTTTTCCGAGCTAATCCTTATGTGAAAAGCATCTTCTTCTAGTTTGTTATGTCATTCCCTTGTGAGCTTTTTTTTGTTTTGCATATGTTGCAATCTTAAGTCAATATTAGAGCTCAATTTTATGTCAAGAAATGCATGCATTTCTTCTCTTTCTAGATTTTTTTGTTTTTGGCAGTATGATCCCTCACAACTTTTCTTGTCTTACTCCACCAACAGGAATGTTGTGCCCAATTTGCCACGCGTACTGCCAGAAATGACAATGGTCGGAGCTTTGGCATCTATGTCCGTGATGCCAACGAAATTTTTCCGGTATACTCATGTCCACAATTTTCCCTCTTTTTTTTGTTTGTTCTTTTTTCATTTTTTACGTTTATTATTTTTCTGTTTTTTCATATCGTCCTGTGCTCTGGAAGGAACAGGTTTGCTCAGTTGTCAAGCGGCTATATGAATTTCAAAGCACATATCCGTAGGTACGTTGTGGATGTGTACATGGGGCACAAAACTACTCGCCTTGGTAGTGATGACTGGAACAAGTTCATTGCAGACTTCACGCTGCGCCATGGGGAGTTCGTCCTTTTCTATATGACTGGACGGATGCCCAGGGCAGTTGTTGGAGGGGGCGGCGGGGAAAGAGAGGGGTCCAATTGCATGTCCAACTGTAGTCATGAAACTGCATGTCTTCTAACTTGGTTGCAACTGGGCCTTTGTTTTGTGAAAGGAGGCACCGACAAGAAGGGGGGTCAGTTGCATGTCCCACACTAGTCATGCAACTGCAAGCGTTGCCCCCCCTTGCGGGTGCAACTGCATGTCTTACACCATGGTTGCAACTAGGGCTTTGTTATGTCAGAGGGGCGGCAGGGAGAGAGAGGGGGCCTGTTGCATGTCCAACTGTAGTCATGCATCTGCATGTCTTCTAATTTGGTTGCAATTAGGCTTTGTTTTGTCAGAGGGCGCATCAACAAGAAGGGGGGTCAGTTGCATGTTCCACACTAGTCATGGAACTACAAGTGTTGCTTCGAATGCAACTGCATGTCTTCCAACATGGTCGCAACCAGGGCTTTGTTTTGTAGGACGGGCGGCGTGGAGAGAGAAGGGGCCAGTTGCATGTCAACTGTAGTCATGCAACTGCATATATTCTAACTTGGTTGCAACTAGGGCTTTGTTTTATCAGAGGGGGCATCGGCAAGAAGGGGGTCAGTTGCATGTCTCACACCATTCATCCGACTGCAAGCGTCGCCCCTGGCTACAACTGCATGCCTTCCACCATGGTTGCAACTAGGGCTTTTTTGTGTAGGTGGGGGCGGCGGGGAGAGAGAGGGGGGTCAGTTGCATGTCCAACTGTAGTCATGCAACTGCATGTCTTATAACTTGGTTGTAACTAGCCTTTGTTTTGTCAGAGGGGCATCAACAAGAAGGGGGTGAGTTGCATGTCCCACACTAGACATGCAACTGCAAGCGTCGCCCCCCAGTTGCAACTTCATGCCTTCCACCATGGTTGCAACTAGGGCTTTGTTTTTTCAGAGGGGCCGCGGGGGAGAGAGAGGATTAGTTGCATGTCCAACTGTAGTCATGCATCCGCATGTGTTCTAACATGGTGGCAACTGGGGCTTTGTTTTGTCAAAGGGGCATCGACAAGAATGGGGGCCAGTTGCATGTACCACACTAGTCATGCAATTGCAAGCGTCACCCACCGACTGCAATTGCATGTCTTCCAACATGGTTGCAACTAGTGCTTTGTGTTGTCGGAGGGACACGCAGGAAGGGAGAGAGGGGGCCAGTTGCATGTCAACTGTAGTCATGCAACTGCATGTCTTCTAACTTGGTTGCAACTTGGGATTTGTTTTGTCGGAGGAGATGGCGGGGAGAAGGGGGTTAGTTGCATGTTCCACTCTAGTCATGCACTTGCATGCGTCAACCCCCGACTGCAACTGCATGTCTTTCCAACATGGTTGCAACTGGGCCTTTGTTTTGTCGGAGAGGGCATCGGTTAGAAGGTGGGAAGTTGCATGTCCAACCGTTGTCATGCAACTGCATGTCTTCCAACATGATTGCAACTGAGATTTGTTTTCTCACAGGAGGTGGCGGGGAGAAGGAGGGGTTAGTTTGCATGTCCAACTGTAGTCATGCAACTCCAAGCGTCGCCCTCCCCCCTCCCGACCGCAGTTGCATATCTTCCAACATGGGTGCAACTTGATCTTTGTTTTGTCAGAGGGGGCGGCGAGGAGAGGGGAGGGGGTCAGTTGCATGCCCCGCACTAGTCGTGCAACTCCAAGTGACGCCACTGTTGGAAATATGCCCTAGAGGCAATAATAAAATGGTTATTATTGTATTTCCTTATTCATGATAATTGTCTGTTGTTCATGCTATAATTGTATTAACTGGAAACCGTAATACATGTGTGAATACATAGACCACACATGTCCCTAGTAAGCCTCTAGTTGACTAGCTCGTTGATCAATAGATGGTTATGGTTTCCTGACCATGGACATTGGATGTCATTGATAACGGGATCACATCATTAGGAGAATGATGTGATGGACAAGACCCAATCCTAAGCATAGCACAAGATCGTGTAGTTTGTTTGCTAGAGCTTTTCTAATGTCAAGTATCATTTCCTTAGACCATGAGATTGTGCAACTCCCGGATACCGTAGGAATGCTTTGGGTGTACCAAACGTCACAACGTAACTGGGTGGCTATAAAGGTGCACTACAGGTATCTCCGAAAGTGTCTGTTGGGTTGGCACGAATCGAGATTGGGATTTGTCACTCCGTATGACGGAGAGGTATCTCTGGGCCCACTCGGTAATGCATCATCATAATGAGCTCAATGTGACTAAGGAGTTAGCCACGGGATCATGCGTTACGGTACGAGTAAAGTGACTTGCCGGTAACGAGATTGAACAAGGTATTGGGATACCGACGATCGAATCTCGGGCAAGTAACGTACCGATTGACAAAGGGAATTGTATATGGGATTGATTGAATCCTCGACATTGTGGTTCATCCGATGAGATCATCGTGGAACATGTGGGAGCCAACATGGGTATCCAGATCCCGCTGTTGGTTATTGACCGGAGAGTCGTCTCGGTCATGTCTGCATGTCTCCCGAACCCGTACGGTCTACACACTTAAGGTTCGGTGATGCTAGAGTTGTAGAGATATTAGTATGCGGTTAACCGAAAGTTGTTCGGAGTCCCGGATGAGATCTCGGACGTCACGAGGAGTTCCGGAATGGTCCGGAGGTAAAGATTTATATATGGGAAGTCCTAATTTGGCCACCGGAAAATGTTCGGGATTTTTCGGTATTGTACCGGGAAGGTTCTAGAAGGTTCCGAAGTGGGGCCCACCTGCATGGGGGGACCCACATGAACGTGGGTAGTGGGGGCAAGGCCCCACACCCCTGGTCAAGGCGCACCAAGATCCCACCTTAGAAGGAATAAGATCATATCCCGAAGGGATAAGATCAAGATCCCTAAAAAAGGGGGATAACAATCGGTGGGGAAGGGAAATGATGGGATTTCTTTCCCCCACCTTTTCCAACGCCCCAATGGACTTGGAGAGCAAGAAACCAGCCCGCTCCACCCCTATATATAGTGGGGAGGCGCATGGGAGGAGCACCCCAAGCCCTGGCGCCTCCCTCCCTCCCGTGACACCTCTTCCTCCCCGCTTGCGCTTGGCGAAGCCCTGCCGGGATCCCGCTACTTCCACCACCACGCCGTCGTGCTGCTGGATCTCCATCAACCTCTCCTCCCCCCTTGCTGGATCAAGAAGGAGGAGACATCGCTGCTCCATACGTGTGTTGAACGCGGAGGTGCCGTCCGTTCGGCGCTAGGATCATCGATGATTTGGATCACGACGAGTACGACTCCATCAACCCCGTTCTCTTGAACGCTTCCGCTCGCGATCTACAAGGGTATGTAGATGCACTCCTCCCCTCTCGTTGCTAGCATCTCCTAGATTGATCTTGCTGACACATAGGAAAATTTGGAATTTCTGCTACGTTCCCCAACAGCCACCCCCGTCCGCAGCTGCATGTCTTTCAACATGGGTGCAACTGGGTCTTTGTTTTGTCGGAGGGGCGGCAACGAGAGTGGCGGGGGTCAGTTGTATGCCCACACTAGTCATGCAACTACAAGCGTTTGTCCCCGGGCTGCAACTACACTCTCTTCCAACATGGGTGCAACTTGGGCTTTGTTTTGTTGGAGGGGCCGACAAGGAGAGGGAGGGGGCTAGTTTGCATGTCCAACTGCATGTCTTCCAACACGGTTGCTATTGGGCTTTAGTTTTGTTGGAGGGGGCGATGGGAGAGAGAGAGGACTAGTTGCATGTCCAATTTGTAGTCATGAAACTGCATGTCCCCTCTCATTGCTAGCATCTCCTAGATTGATCTTGGTGACACATAGGAAAATTTGGAATTTCTGCTACGTTCCCCAACAGTGGCATCATGAGCCAGGTTTATGCGTAGATTCTATGCACGAGTAGAACACAAAGTAGTTGTGGGCGACGATTTGTTTAATTTGCTTACCGTTACTAGTCTTATCTTGATTCGGCGGCATTGTGGGATGAAGCGGCCCGAACCGACCTTACACGTACTCTTACGTGAGACAGGTTTCACCGACTGACATGCACTTGATGCATAAGGTGGCTAGCGGGTGTCTGTCTCTCCCACTTTAGTCGGATCGGATTCGATGAAAAGGGTCCTTATGAAGGGTAAATAGCAATTGGCATATCACCGTTGTGCCTTTTGCGTAGGTAAGAAACGTTCTTGCTAGAAACCCATAGCAGCCACGTAAAACATGCAACAACAATTAGAGGACGTCTAACTTGTTTTTGCAGGGTATGCTATGTGATGTGATATGGCCAAAAGGATGTGATGAATGATATATGTGATGTATGAGATTGATCGTGTTCTTGTAATAGGAATCACGACTTGCATGTCGATGAGTATTACAACCGGCAGGAGCCATAGGAGTTGTCTTAATTTATTGTATGACCTGCGTGTCAATGAAAAATGCCATGTAATTACTTTACTTTATTGCTAACCATTAGCCATAGTAGTAGAAGTAATAGTTGGCGAGACAACTTCATGAAGACACGATGATGGAGATCATGGTGTCATGCCGGTGACGAAGGTGATCATGCCGCGCCTCGAAGATGGAGATCAAAAGGCGCAAGATGATATTGGCCATATCATGTCACTTTATGATTTGCATGTGATGTTTGTCATGTTTACATCTTATTTGCTTAGAACGACAGTAGCATAAATAAGATGATCCCTCACTAAAATTTCAAGAGATGTGTTCCCCCTAACTGTGCACCGTTGCGAAGGTTCGTTTTTTCGAAGCACCACGTGATGATCGGGTGTGATAGATTCTAACGTTCGCATACAACGGGTGTTGACGAGCCTAGCACGTACAGACATGGCCTCGGAACACAAGCAAAACACTTAGGTTGACTTGACGAGCCTAGCATGTACAGACATGGCCTCGGAACACAAGAGACCGAAAGGTCGAACATGAGTCGTATAGTAGATACGATCAACATGGAGATGTTCACCGATGATGACTAGTCCGTCTCACGTGATGATCGGACACGGCCTAGTCGATTCGGATCATGTATCACTTAGATGACTAGAGGGATGTCTATCTAAGTGGGAGTTTATTAAATAATCAGATGAACTTAATTATCATGAACATAGTCAAAAGGTCTTTGCAAATAATGTCGTAGCTTACGCTTTAGTTCTACTAAGATATGTTCCTAGAGAAAATTTAGTTGAAAGTTCATAGTAGCAATTATGCGGACTGGGTCCGTAAACTGAGGATTGTCCTCATTGCTGCACAGAAGGCTTATGTCCTTAATGCACCGCTCGGGGTGTTGAACCTCGAGCGTCGTCTGTAGATGTTACGAAACATCTGACATACACGTTTTGATGACTACGTGATAGTTCAGTGTGTGATGCTAACGGTTTAAAATTGTGGCACCAAAGACGGTTTTGAAACGTCGCAGAACATATGAGATGTTTCAAAGACTGAAATTGGGATTTCAGACTAATGCCCACGTCAAGAGGTATGAGACCTCTGACAAGTTTCTTAAGCCTGCAAACTAAGGGAGAAAAGCTCAATCGTTGAGCATGTGCTCAGATTGTCTGAGTACTACAATCACTTGAATCGAGTGGGAGTTAATCTTCCAGATGGGATAGTGATGGTTCTCCATAGTCACTGCCACCAAGCTATTAGAGCTTCGTGATGAACTATAACATATCAGGGATAGACATGATGATCCTTGAGCAACTCGCGATGTTTGACACCGCGAAAGTAGAAATCAAGAAGGAGCATCAATTGTTGATGGTTAGTAAAACCACTAGTTTCTAGAAGGGCAAGGGCAAGAAGGGATACCTCATGAAACGGCAAATCAGTTGCTGCTCTAGTGAAGAAACCCAAGGTTGAACCCAAACCCGAGACTAAGTGCTTCTGAAATGAGGGGAACGGTCACTGAAGCAGAACTACCCTAGATACTTCGTAGATGAGAAGGCTGGCAAGGTCGACAAAAGTATATTGGATATACATTATATTAATGTGTACTTTACTAGTACTCCTAGTAGCACCAGGGTATTAGATACCGGTTCGGTTGCTAAGTGTTAGTAACTCGAAATAAAAGCTGCGGAATAAACGGAGACTAGCTAAAGGTGAGATGACGATATGTGTTGGAAGTGTTTGCAAGGTTGATGTGATCAAGCATCGCATGCCCCCTCTACCATCGAGATTGGGGTTAAACCTGAATAATTATTATTTGGTGTTTGCGTTGAGCATAGACATGATTGGATTATGTTTATCGCAATACGGTTATTCATTAAAGGAGAATAATGGTTACTCTGTCTATTTGAATAATACCTTCAATGGTCTTGCACCTAAAATGAATGGTTTATTGAATCTCGATCGTAGTGATACACATGTTCATGCCAAAAGATATAAGATAGTAATGATAGTACCACATACTTGTGGCACTGCCACTTGAGTCATATTGGTATAAAACGCATGAAGAAGCTCCATGTTGATGGATCTTTGGACTCACTCGTTTTTGAAAAGATTGAGACATGCGAACCATGTCTATTAGTATATATGCATGAAGAAAGTCCATACAGATGGATCATTTGGACTCACTTGATTTTGAATCACTTGACATGCAAATCATACCACAGGGGCAAGATGACTGAAAGGCCTCGTTTTCAGTAAGATGGAACAAGAGAGCAACTTGTTGGAAGTAATACATTTGATGTGTGCAGTCCAATGAGTGCTGACACACGCAGTGGATATCGTTATGCTCTTACTTCACAGATGATTTGAGTAGATGCTGAGAATATTTACTTGATGAAACACAAGTCTGAATTATTGAAAGGTTCAAGTAATTTCAGAGTGAAGTTGAAGATCGTCGTGACAAGAGGATAAAATGTCTGTGATATGATCATAGAGATGAATATCTGAGTTACGAGTTTGGCACACAATTAAGAAATTGTGGAAATTGTTTCACGACTAATACCGCCTGGAACACCATATTGTGATGGTATGTCCGAACATCATAACTGCACCCTATTGGATATGGTGCATACCATGATGTCTCTTATCGAATTACAACTATCGTTTATGGGTTAGGCATTAGAAACAACCGCATTCACTTTAAATAGGGCACCACACAATTCCGTTGAGACGACACCGTATGAACTATGGTTTAGAGAAACCTAAGCTGTCGTTTCTTAAAAGTTTGGGGCTGCGACGCTTATGTGAAAAAGTTTCAGGCTGATAAGCTCGAACCCAAAGCGGATAAATGCATCTTCATAGAATACCCAAAACAGTTGGGTATACCTCCTATTTCAGATCTGGAAGCAAAAGTGATTGTTTCTAGAAACGGGTCCTTTCTCGAGGAAAAGTTTCTCTCGAAAGAATTGAGTGGGAGGATGGTGGAGACTTGATGAGGTCATTGAACCGTCACTTCAACTAATGTGTAGCAGGGCACAGGAAGTTGTTCCTGTGGCACCTACACCAATTGAAGTGGAAGCTTATGATAGTGATCATGAAACTTTAGATCAAGTCACTACCAAACCTCATAGGACGACAAGGATGCGTACTACTTCAGAGTGGTACGTAATCATGTCTTGGAAGTCATGTTGCTAGACAACAATGAACCTACAAGCTATGGAGAAGCGATGGTGGGCCCGGATTCCGACGAATGGCTCGAGGCCATAAAATCCGAGAGGATCCATGTATGAAAACAAAGTATAGACTTTGAAAGAACTACTTGATGGTCGTAAGGCTGTTGGGTACAGATGGATTTTAAAGGGAAGACAGACAATGATGGTAAGTGTCACCATTAAGAAAGCTCGACTTGTCGTTAAGATGTTTTCCGGCAAGTTCAAGGAGTTGACTGCGATGAGACTTTCTCACTCGTAGCGATGCTAAGAGTCTGTTAGAATTATATTAGCAGTTACTGCATTATTTATGAAATCTTGCAGATAGGATGTCAAAACATTGTTTCCTCGACGATTTTCTTGAGGAAAGGTTGTATGTGATACAACCAGAAGATTTTGTCAATCCTGAAAGATGCTAACAAGTATGCAAAGCTCCAGCAATCCTTCTAAGGATTGGAGTAAGCATCTCGGAGTTGGAATGAACGCTTTGATGAGATGATCAAAGATTTTGGGTTTATACAAAGTTCATGAGAAACTTGTATTTCCAAAGAAGTGAGTGGGAGCACTATAGAATTTTTGATGAGTATATGTTGTTAACATATTGTTGATCAGAAATGATGTAGAATTTATGGAAAGCATCCAGGGTTATTTGAAAAGTGTTTTTAATGGAAAACCTGGATTAAGCTACTTGAACATTGAGCATCAAGATCTATAAGGATAGATCAAAAACGCTTAATAGTACTTTCAAATGAATACATACCGTGACAAGATTTTGAAGGAGTTCAAAATAGATCAGCAAAGAAGGAGTTCTTGGCCGTGTTACAAGGTGTGAGTATTGAGTAAGACTCAAGACCTGACCACGGCAGAAGAAAGAGAAAGGACGAAGGTCGTCCCCTATGCTTTAGACGTAGGCTCTACAATATGCTATGCTGTGTACCGCACCTGAAGTGTGCCTTGCCATGAGTTAGTCAAGGGGTACAATAGTGATCCAGGAAGGGATCACATGACAGCGGTCGAACTTATCCTTAGTATCTAGTGGACTAAGGATTTTTCTCGATTATGGAGGTGGAAAGGGGGTTCGTCGTAAAGGGTTACGTCAATGCAAACTTTGACACTAATCCGGATGACTCTGAGTAGTGAACCGGATTCATATAGTAGAGCAGTTATTTGGAATAGCTCCAAGTAGCGCGTGGTAGCTGCATCTACAAGATGACATAGAGATTTGTAAAGCACACACGGATCTGAATGTTGCAGACCCGTTGACTAAAACCTCTCTCGTAAGCATAACATGATCAAACCCTAGAACTCATTGAGTGTTAATCACATGGTGATGTGAACTAGATTATTGACTCTAGTAAACTCTTGGGTATTAGTCACATGGCGATGTGAACTTTGAGTGTTAATCACATGGTGATGTGAACTAGATTATTGACTCTAGTGCAAGTGGGAGACTGTTGGAAATATGCCCTAGAGGCAATAATAAAATGGTTATTATTGTATTTCCTTGTTCATGATAATTGTCTGTTGTTCATGCTATAATTGTATTAACTGGAAACCGTAATACATGTGTGAATACATAGACCACAACATGCCCCTAGTAAGCCTCTAGTTGACTAGCTCATTGATCAATAGATGGTTATGGTTTCCTGACCATGGACATTGGATGTCATTGATAACGGGATCACATCATTAGGAGAATGATGTGATGGATAAGACCCAATCCTAAGCATAACACAAGATCGTGTAGTTTGTTTGCTAGAGCTTTTCTAATGTCAAGTATCATTTCCTTAGACCATGAGATTGTGCAACTCCCGGATACCGTAGGAATGCTTTGGGTGTACCAAACGTCACAACGTAACTGGGTGGCTATAAAGGTGCACTACAGGTATCTCCGAAAGTGTCTGTTGGGTTGGCACGAATCGAGACTGGGATTTGTCACTCCGTATGACGGAGAGGTATCTCTGGGCCCACTCGGTAATGCATCATCATAATGAGCTCAATGTGACTAAGGAGTTAGCCACGGGATCATGCGTTACGGTACGAGTAAAGTGACTTGCCGGTAACGAGATTGAACAAGGTATTGGGACCGACGATCGAATCTCGGGCAAGTAACGTACCAATTGACAAAGGGAATTGTATACGGGATTGATTGAATCCTCGACATCGTGGTTCATCCGATGAGATCACCGTGGAACATGTGGGAGCCAACATGGGTATCCAGATCCCGCTGTTGGTTATTGACCGGAGAGTCATCTCGGTCATGTCTGCATGTCTCCCGAACCCGTACGGTCTACACACTTAAGGTTCGGTGATGCTAGAGTTGTAGAGATATTAGTATGCGGTTAACCGAAAGTTGTTCGGAGTCCCGGATGAGATCTCGGACGTCACGAGGAGTTCCGGAATGGTCCGGAGGTAAAGATTTATATATGGGAAGTCCTAATTTGGCCACCGGAAAATGTTCGGGATTTTTCGGTATTGTACCGGGAAGGTTCTAGAAGGTTCCAAAGTGGGGCCCACCTGCATGGGGGGACCCACATGAACGTGGGTAGTGGGGGCAAGGCCCCACACCCCTGGTCAAGGCGCACCAAGATCCCACCTTAGAAGGAATAAGATCATATCCCGAAGGGATAAGATCAAGATCCCTAAAAAATGGGGATAACAATCGGTGGGGAAGGGAAATGATGGGATTTCTTTCCCCCACCTTTTCCAACGCCCCAATGGACTTGGAGGGCAAGAAACCAGCCCCCTCCACCCCTATATATAGTGGGGAGGCGCATGGGAGGAGCACCCCAAGCCCTGGCGCCTCCCTCCCTCCCGTGACACCTCTTCCTCCCCGCTTGCGCTTGGCGAAGCCCTGCCGGGATCCCGCTACTTCCACCACCACGCCGTCGTGCTGCTGGATCTCCATCAACCTCTCCTCCCCCCTTGCTGGATCAAGAAGGAGGAGACGTCGCTGCTCCGTACGTGTGTTGAACGCGGAGGTGCCGTCCGTTCGGCGCTAGGATCGTCGGTGATTTGGATCACGACGAGTACGACTCCATCAACCCCGTTCTCTTGAACGCTTCCGCTCGCGATCTACAAGGGTGTGTAGATGCACTCCTCCCCTCTCGTTGCTAGCATCTCCTAGATTGATCTTGGTGACACGTAGGAAAATTTGGAATTTCTGCTACGTTCCCCAACAGCCACCCCCGTCCGCAGCTGCATGTCTTTCAACATGGGTGCAACTGGGTCTTTGTTTTGTCGGAGGGGCAGCAACGAGAGTGGCGGGGGTCAGTTGTATGCCCACACTAGTCATGCAACTACAAGCGTTTGTCCCCGGGCTGCAACTACACTCTCTTCCAACATGGGTGCAACTTGGGCTTTGTTTTGTTGGAGGGTCCGACAAGGAGAGGGAGGGGGCTAGTTTGCATGTCCAACTGCATGTCTTCCAACACGGTTGCTATTGGGCTTTAGTTTTGTTGGAGGGGGCGATGGGAGAGAGAGAGGACTACTTGCATGTCCAATTTGTAGTCATGAAACTGCATGTCTTCGAACATGGTTGCAACTGAGCTTTGTTTCGTTGTAGGGGGCGACGGGGAGAGAAAGGGCGGGCCAGTTGCATGTCCAACTATATTCACGCAACTGCAAGCGACGCCCTCCGATTGCAACTACATGTCTTCCAACGTGGTTGCAACTGGGGCTTCGTTTTGTCAGAGGGGGCGGCGAGGAGGGAGAGGGCGGTCAGTTGCATGTCCCACTCTAGTCATGCAACTGCAAGTGTCCCTCTCAACTGCAATTGCATGTCTTCCAACATGGTTGCAACTGGGCCTTTGTTCTGTCGGAGGGGCGGCGGGAAGAGAGAGGGCCAGTTGCATGCCCAACTTTAGTCATGCAACTGCATGCCTTCCACCATGGTTTGCAACTCGGACTTTGTTTTGTCGGTGGGGCGGCGGGAAGAGAGAGGGGTCCAGTTGCATGTCAAACTATAGTCATGCAACTGCATGTCTTCTAACTTGGTGGCAACTGAGCTTTGTTTCATCGGAGGGGGCATCGGCAAGAAGGGGGGTTAGTTGCATGTCCCACACTAGTAATGCAACCGCAAGCTTCGCCCCCGACTACAACTACATGTCTTCCAACATGGTTGCAACTAGGGCTTTTTGCTTTGTCTGAGGGGGTGGCGGTGATAGAGAGAGGGGGCCAATCACATGTCCCGCACTAGTGATGCAACTGCAGCTGTCGTCCCTCGACCACAATTGGGGATTTGTTTTGTTGGAGGGGATGGAGAGAAGGGGTCAGTTTCTTGCCCCACACCAGTCACGCAACTGGAAGTGTCCTCCCCTGACTGCAACTGCATGTCTTCCAACATAGGCGCAACTAGGGTTTTGTTTTGTCGGTGGGGGCAACGGGGAGAGAGGGGGGCCAGTTGCATGTCCCACACTAGTCATGCAACTGCATGCCTTCCAATATGGTTGGAACTGGACGCTTTGTTTTGTCGGAGGGACCGGCGAGCAGAAGGGGTAAGTTGCATGTCCCACTCTAGTCCTGCAACTGCAAGTGTCGCCCCTGATCGCAATTGCATGTCTTCCAACAAGGTTGCAAATGGGGCTTCTGCTTTGTCAGAGTGGGCAACGGGAAGAGAGAGGGGGCCATTTTTTGCATGTCCAGTTGTAGTCATGCAACTACATATCTTCCAACTTGGTTGCAATTGGGGTTTTGTTTTGTTGGAGGGACCGGCGAGGAAAGAGAGGGGGCCAGTTGCATGTCCCCAGACTACAAATGCATGTCTTTCTCAACATGGTTGCAACTAGGCTTTTTGTTGTTGGAAGGGGCAGCAGTGAGAGGGGGCCAGTTTTTGCAGAGCGGGTAAGATACCTCCCCCTCGCCTCTGCGTGCCTCTATCCCCATTGTGCATCACACGAGCACCATAACAATCCTATTTTGTCGTGTCTACAAACAGATATCAAGCACCCGATCTCGCAACTAACTTAATTTGTGTTTTTGGTTGGAGCGCAGCAGGGGGAGGGGGCAATTTTCAAGATATTTTTTCCTTTTGTTATTTTTAAAATAATGTACAAAGTACAAAATTATTATTATTATTTTATTTTTCCTTTTTGCATTTAAAAGATTTGTTTTTCCAAGGAATCCGAAGTAAAAATCAATTGCTTTTGTATCTTTCTTTTTCTTCAAGTCTCTGGAATGTGGACCCAGGCTCATCATCTTCTTGAGGTCACCCAATGGTACTGTTTGAATTCAGAGACGAGCTGAGACAGAGAGAGAATGAGTGAGGAAGGAATTTTGGTGCCTCTTTTTTCTTTGTGTGAATCCTTATTTTCATGGGTCTAATTAGTGTTTTTGGCGTGCCCTTTGTACTTTTCCTAGTGCGAAATGGAGAAAACGAGTTTTGAGTAGACGAAGTTGAATGGAACAAGCTGGCTGGGATGAGAGGGAGAATTCTAGGGAGCGGCGTCAATTGTTTAGATGTGGCTTCCGTGTTAAGTTATCTGGAGGAAATATGTTTTTACAGGTGTTGGGGCAGGTTAACTGGCAACTCCATTTTTCAGTGCCTCTATAATTGTCTTGAAATTGTTATTCTTGCTCATTTTTGGTTGTACGGCGTACTAGTATTCATGTAGGTGCACTGCTAGTGCACGTATCTTCTCAAACTGAAAGTTGATAGTACATTTTTTATCATGATTGTGTGGAATACGAAATCATACTTGATTACTTGAAGTGACTCTGCACATGATCTTATTTTAGATGGTAATAAGAACCAAAAGGAACTAAGCTGATTTTTTTAGAACATTTGTTTAAACTTGAGTGGTAGTGAAAGGCGAAGAATTTAGATGATAGGTTTTAAATGGATTTTTAGTTGGGAGATCTCCTGGTGTAATAATGTCTAGAATGGAACATTAGAGGTGTTCGTTTTCATCTTCTGATCTGAATGTGAGTAAATGTAATTTATAGAACTGCTCTTATCTTGTGTTCGAATTTTACCATTAAGCTGCAGTATTTTTTATCCACTATATTCCCAACCCGAACACACCCTCGGTATTTTGTTATGCAATATGCCTTGTCATTTTAATCATCCTTTTTTCAATTGGAACATTCGCGTTCTCCATGTTTGTGCTACTACATGTTGCACTTTTTTCTATAATTTGAAGAGCGTTTTACTGAAGAAATATGGCAGGGTTCCTGATTGTAGGTGTTCGTTTATAGAAGCAGTTACTCATTTTGTTTCAGTTTTTGTGGTGGTTGAGCCAACTTCTTTTCGTTACATGTTAACATTTTTAAAGTAGGGCATATCTTTTTTGTTCTGTGTTTAATCCATTTGTGATATATGTTGATATAGGTTAGTGCATCTTATGAGCAGGCTCTCATGGATGCCCACAAGCAGATTGAACGCGAGATGGAAATTGAAACCGAGGCCTTCTCGAAAGAAGAGTTAGGTGAACAACCTAAAACTGTATGCACTCGGTCTCTTTTTCTGTGTTTGATTAACCCTTTTTTCAGTTGTTATGAATCTCACCATCAATTCTTATTTTCACACAGGATCCTAGAGAGAAGGCAAAAGCTGAAACAACAGATTGCATTAACAGTGTGGTGTGCTAAATGCATCACCCTGTATGCTTAGTCATTTGTGTGCTCATGTCCACATGTCTTCTGTTGGCTTTCTGTAAATACGAGCAAACATAGAAGTTACCTGTAACATATATGTCTAGTATTTTGTTGTTTCTCTTTGGCCTAGAGTATGTTCTGAAAGACACAAGTTACCTGCAACACTATGTATCATATACATTTTTATGATTACAACCGTAGTATGGGTTGGGGCATGGGGGTTCTGCCTGGGCTATAGTAAAAAAATAGAGATAAAAAAGCAGAGCAGCAAACCGTTTGTGGTCTTTTTTATGTCGGCTGGGTCTGGCCTGCAACTTATCTTTTTTGTTGTATAGATTTTTTTTGGATGTGTGTTAAAACAAACAAACAAATTCATGGTCCAGCCAAATCACAACAAACAAAATGAGCAGCCCAGCCCAAAGTAACAAATAAACAAACAAACAGAAGAAAAAAAAAACAAGCCCAGGTGCCAAGCCGGTACAACCCAACAAAAGGAGAGCTAGTTAACAGGCCTAATCTACATACGATGATGTCACCCGACTGAGACCTAGACACATCCTTAGTTTTAGCTCTGGACTTGTGGTGACTTCCTAGTGAGTAGGGTCTCGCCGCCTAACGTCGGAATTTGCATGACCAAACTGGTTTGTTACTAAATTGTACTTTCTCCGTCCCAAAATATAAAAGCATTTTCGACACTCTTATATTATGAAACAAAGGGAGCAACACTTTAATTATTATGATGGGCCAGAGCAAATTAGTCTGAGATTTCCGGGATATGGCACGATCTTCCGGCGGAGGCTTTTAACGGTGACTTTTTTGTTTGGATTAAAGGAACGAAGTGAAATGATGGAAATGGTTGAATACGTCCCAATCCGTAGAGTATGGTCGAATCAAACATGCTTTGACCGAAGATTGCCTGTATGGCGTACCGAAAGGTCAAATGCATAGATATACCAGTCGTGCATATAGTTTAGTGGGAGGTCAGATCAATTGAATTTTGCAGGACTTTTGTGAAAAACAATTTGTTGTCGCAAGTCTACTGTAGGAAGGGTATTGTTCATCGCCGAACAAGACAACGTGCAAAGACAAACTAGGCTTTTCTGGCTGACATCCCTGAAGAACAGGCTTTTGCGGATTGACGAGTTCCGCATCAATATTTTCTCCCCACCACCGACGGAAATGTGACTTTGGCTGCACCGGTCAGGCCACGTACTGGATCATGTCACGGCTTCGTAGTATTGACCTATAATGACATGGCGTTAGTACTTAAGATGACACAAATATACCACACGCGACAGAATCAAAACGGTGATTGCTAAAATCGTTGGGTGAATCAAAACATTCTGCTAGCTTGCCGGTGATACCGTGATACCTTGAAGATTCCGTTGCTAGTGACGAGAGCGGACAAGGAGTACAGAGTTTCGACAAGTGTATTTGTTTTGTTTTTCTTATTATATATTGCGACCCTGTCGCCGTGTCTCCGGTGAGGTGTCCGTGCCTCCTCATTGGCACTAGACAGAAGAATAATGCCATGCGTTTGGCACAAAGCAGAGCGAGACCCGTCCGTCGGGCCTTGTCGATTTAAAGCGTAGCACGTTGACGTGCGGGTATCGCGGCGGATGGTTTAATTTCCTTGGATTGTCCAGTTTTGCTGTTCGCAGCCATAGGTGTTGCCTTTTGGTTGGCTGCTTGGGCTCTTGTTACGCAATGACCTGGGAGAATAGAGTTTGCTAAACTCAAAACTGGTAAAGGACAAGATGAGATAGGACTTGGCCGGACAAGGTGTCCCGTTCTTGTTCGAACTGTTAGTGTTAGGCGAGCATGGGTTTCAGTTTTTGTTGTTGGTAACGTCCAGCATGAGGAGACGGATTCAACTCCAGATGGAGACAGACACGAGGGTCAGCTGTGAGGACGGGGTAAAGGCAGCCGTCAAAGAACGAAGCAGCCTTTGGTCGTCGGGTCTTAGGCAGCTCTATCTTGCTCTGAATCTTGTCCAGGATCTTGTCTTTCTTCAGTGATTCTGTATGTTTTTGTATTGTATGTATGTATGCTCCCCAACGGATCGTGGTCCGGTGTTCTTGTGGCGGCAGAAATCAGCTGTTTTGTCGCCAGAAAAGAAATCCAGGTGGAGAAGAAGAAGATGTTTAGTCGACACTCTGGTAGTCGCTCACATGTCATGTTCATTGTATTTGTACCAAAAATGGGTGTATTTTTTTTCGTAGAAGTTATCAGAGAATTCCTTATAAGAAAAAACAATATGATTTCGTAAAAGATGCTACTGGAGGTAATGTTTTGGAGAGACACGAGCTACATATTTTGTTCTCTTTAGAAAAACTGACTCCTTTGATTCAAAGGAATTCCATGAGACTTTTAGAGGGTTAGAATCCTTAGAATTTTTTCCTACATTTGTCGTTTGACTCACAGGATTGAATCCTATAGGATTTTTTCTTATGGAATCAAGTGTACCACATTTAATTGGAAATCTAGCATCCCTTCAACCTTTTTTTTAATTCCTTTGGTTTTCCTGTAGCATCAAACACTCTATGCTAATTCTATAGGATTCAAGTGGACATGCCACTCAAATCCTGCATTTTTCCTATTCCCATGTTTTGAAAATCCTGCAAAATCAAAGAGGGCCTGACGCTCCAAATGGTAACTAATCCAGGATGCGTTTTTATTAAAATACCCAGATTTTTTAGAAAATTTAGAGAACCCAGGTTTTGTTTTTGTGGAAATTCGGCCGGGCTTTGTTAATCAGACAAAATGTTTACAGAATGACCAGGTGGTCGTGGGGCGACAATTTTGTCTGCGGGTACTGGGATTCGAACTGACATGCTATCGTCAACATAATTAGCGCCTTACCACTGCAACACGATCACTTTGCTGGGTGATAACCGAAAACACGCTATTTGACCCTTGTATTACTCCTATTATAAATTCTTGGTAAAAAGAAGAATTATTCTAGAAAACATTTTCAGAATTTTTAAAAATTCATCGGTTGTTAATGTTTTTTAGAAAAATCGAAAAAAGTTCATCAATTTTGGAAAAAGTTCACGAATATGGAAAAAGTTCACCAAATTTTCTAAAAAAACACGGGTTTGGAAAAAGTTCACTAGGTTTTGAAAAAAAGTTAACCAAATTTTGAAAAAAAGTTCACAGATATAAAGAAAGTTCATCCGATTTTGAAAAAAAGTTGATGGAGTTGAAAAAAGTTCCCTGAATTCTAAAAAGTGCATACGCACTAATTGGCGAAACTGAGCGGCCGGGCTCTCACACATGCACGCATGCAGTGTTGTGGTCTAAATTTTGGTCTTTATGCATGACGTGACAGATAGTAATGACATATTCACGTGAGCAAGAGATACCTTGTCTGATGGGTGTGCATGTGCGCTTATTTTGGGTTTTTAAATTTTTGAAAAGTCATATCTTTCAAACCGTGCATCCAAATTCAGATCCGTCTTCACCCTTGGATTCCTCGCGGCGAGATCTTTAAACTAGATCCCCCATGAGTATGTTTTGACGAAAAAAATTTGATGCCAACTTTGGTGCTATATGGTGCAACTTTAGTACTGCATTATGCAACTTTAGTACTGAATGGTGCAACTTTTTTACAAACTTAGCTTTTGTAGCTGCATGATCCAATTTTCTATGAGGTTGCAACCTAACTATGAGAACATAATGTGCAACTAGTCTACTGTCCCGACCAACAACCTAGTAGTCGATTGCAACCCTCATCCTTACTCCTGGATGTGTAGTTTTTCATGCTTTGCACACCCTGCCCACCCCCTACCAGTGCTATGTGCAACTTAGTCTGTTGTTCACGCCAACAGTTTATTAGTCGATGTGCAACTCCTTCCCCTCCCTTGTTGTGGATATGTAGTTTCAGTTGGCGGAGGCAATATACGGAGTTGCACAAGTCCGCCACGCAGTTGGCCGGGCCAACATACGAAGTTGCACATCTCACAGGCAGGATAGTTTGATGGTGAAATCTCCACATTCATGAGGATAGTGAAAAGTTGCATATAGACAGGACGCTAAAGTTGTACATCTCACTAGCAGGGGTGGTTTGGCCTAGGTGCTAGCAGGAAAACTACACATCCGTGGGATACAAGAAAAAGTTGCACATCACCGTTAGACAATTGGCCGTGACAGTATCCTAAGTTGCACATCCACTGGTAGATAGTTGGTTGATGCAGCAAACAGTGAAAACACTCAAACGCGGTTGTGGGGGGTGCATATGCGCGACGACTACCAGGCATGCAGTTGGCCAGGGCACCGGGGCAGCAGACGAAATTGCATATTTCACTGTTAGAGAGTAGTTGGGGTGGTGTCACTAGTGAAAACTGCATGGCCTAGGCAACAAATGAAGTTGCACATCTCACTGGAAGGAGGCAGTTTGGGGTGGAGGTATCATAAAGGAAAACTGCACGTGTACGGTGTACGAGAAAAAGTTGCACATCCCTGTCAGGTAGTTGCACATCAATGGCTAGTCAGTTGCACAAAACGAGATCAAAATTGCACAAAAAAAATTCATCAAAACATACTCATGTGGGATCTAGTTTCGAAGAGCACGCCGCGAGAGTTCCAACAGTGAAAACAGATTTTAATTCCGACGCGATTTAAAAGTTATGGCTTTTCATAAATTTAGAAATTTGAATTAATGCGTTCACACGGATGGTTTTATAATTCACTTTCCTTTTTCCTGTTTACGTGGTTCTTTTTTAATATGAAATGAAAATTTTGCTATATAGGAGTATTAATTAGGGGATCAAATTAGATTAGAGGACCAAATTTTTTCTTTTTAGGCCGGCCGCTCCGAACAGCCAGGGAGCAGCCAGCCGCTGCATAGACCTGTCCAAAAAGTTCACCAGTTTTCATAAAAAAGTTCATCAAATTTATTTATTCCAAAATTCTACATCGTGCAGTTGCACGATTTGGTGAAGGCGAGCGCACGTACCTGAGCCGTTCGATGCGTGCATGTGCTGATGCATATGAGTATTTAACACAACATATGGTGGCTGTGTCTGGGACCGCGCCACGTGCATGTGGATAGCCATCGCATGTGCGCATGCATGTGTTGACGTCACCTATTTATTCAATTTCATTTTTTTAAAAAGCTACAACTTTTAAACCGAGTGTTAGAACGAAGGACCGTTTTCATCGTTGGGTTCCTCGTGACGAGCTCTTCAAAACTAGATCCCATATGGATATGTTTTGGAGACTTTTTTTCAAAAGCAACTTTGATGCTAGATGAGGCAACTTTAGTGCTAAACATGAGCAACTTCGTTGCTTGATGAATTGCATCGTTTGTATAAGTGAATTCATCTAATAGTCTTCTAATTAGTTGTGCGCAGCAGCGTAATAGGTAGTTACCATGGTTTATAAGTTGCATACATAAAAAACTAGGTTCTAAATTATTTAGTTGCCTAACATGTGTAAAACTTGCTTACCATAGAGTGAAAACTTGTCTAACATGACTTCTAAGTTGTCTACCCTAGAAACCAAGTTGCCTACGTCGATACGAAGTTGCCTACGAGTGATCCTCAATTGCCTACAATACTATGGAAGTTGTCCATTAAGGGAACAAAGTTGCCTACAATGTCGAAAAGTTTTTGTGTGATCTAAGTCGTCTATCATGATTTCAATTTTCTATTGCCTGCCAAAGCTACTGCTCTCGTGGGTGTTGGCTAGCCAGGTAGCGACAACCTCTTCAAAACTAAACGCCACATGGATATGTTTCATTGTTTCTTTCTTTCAAAAAGCAACTTCGATGCTAGATGAGGCAACTTTAGTGCTAAACAGAAGCAACTTCACTTAATTTAAAATAATTAATTACCAACAATAAGCAACTAATTAATAATAGAGAACAACTTTGAAATAGAGGTAGATAACATCACATCACCTAAAGATGGTGGATACTTGTCTCCGGTGAATCTCGTGGGATTAGGTCGGTGTTTATCTTCAGTGGATGTGCTTGGGTCTGGTCTTCGTTCGTCTACGTTCGTGTGCTTACAGGTTGGCTCCTTTCGATCTATGCTTCTCTTCATCGGTTGTGATTGCTGTTTTGGTACGCTGGTCCTCTGGGGCCTTAGCACGACGAATTTCCGACTATCTACTATAAGGTGTTCCTGGCTCTAATCATGGAGGGCGATGATGACGGCGCGCTTTCGGCTCGTTCTAGTACTTGTAGTCGTCGTTAGATGGTCCAAGAACCTGGATATAACTTTTACTTTTGGTATTCTTTGTACTACTTTGACAGTTGATAAATAGATTGGAAGTTTTCTCGCAAAAAAACATCACATCACCTTCATAAGCAACTTTCTTTCTACTAGAGGCAACTTTAGTGCTAAAAATAGACAACTTCACTACATTTTGTGTCCTGATTTATTGTGTCTAACATTCTCCTAACTTTCTCACATGTACTTCAAGTTGCCTTTTATTCATACTCGTATGTCGTTGTTTATAAATTGCCTATAATACTAAGAAATCGCCTACCGTTGATATTATTGTGCCTGCTAGTGCTAATTATGGTAGGCAACTTGGTGGTTAATATAGGCAACTTCAAAGTGTTTGTAGGCAACTTTGATAAACAATGATAAACCACTTCACAATATTGTAGGCAACTATTCTTGCAAAGTTAGGCAATTAAGCAGCAATGATAGGCAACTAATTACCAATAGCAAGCAACTGACCATCAGTGGTAGACGATTTATAGTATTTATAGGCAACTGAACATCAAGAGTAGATAACTAACCATGAAATAATAAGCTAGTGAGCAACCATGATAGGCAAGTTAGAATAATGTTAGCAAAATTCATAGGTACACATAGTGCAGCGAAGTTGCTTTGTATGTAACACCAAAGGGTTATATGTTTTGTATGATTTTTCTTGTTTTACGCAAACCAACCTCATAGGCAGTCCTACTAGGATAAATAGTAGAAGTTGCTTCCCTTTAGCACTATAGTTGCCTCTGTCGCATCCAAAGTTGCCCTCAAATTTTTTTCGACAAAACATACTCATATGAGATCTAGTTTTGAAGAACTCATCGTGAGAAACCCAATGGTGAAAACGAAACTGGATTTCGACGCTTGAATAAAAAGTTATGGCTTTTAAGAATTTTTGAAACCCCAAATAAATGAACATGGGGACAAAATCTAGGCAGGATCAGATGGACAAGGGGAGGTTGTGGCAGGGGACAGGATGATTCCTTTTTGGAAGTGTGTGCGAAGGGACCAATTGCCTTTTCCATATCGAGAAATAAGGATGACGGGCATCCTCACAGCTCCTCAGCGATTTGGGCTTCCTGGCCGTTGGATCGAAGTGCTTGATGCGATTTGGACCGTCCGATCTTGCCCCGGATTGATCTCAGCCGCTGGATCGAACCGATGACACTATTGCAATGAATAGTTACCTCTCGTTCCTGCCACCGCGCGTAATTCCAGCGCCCCGCTGAGGGCATTTTCGTCATTTTGGGTCCTATGGTATAAAACGGGCCCGCCCCTGTTGCACGACCTCCTCCCGCACTCGCTCTTCCTCCCTCCTGCCTCTCTCTCTCCCTCCACATCCTAACCCTAACCCGCCTCTCTGCCCCGCCGCCGGCCGCCGCCGCCGCCGTCGCTCGCCCAGGCACCCATCCCACACTCGCGTCGCCGCCGTTGCCCCCTCTCCTCTTCCTCCCGCCCGCGCCTCCCTGCCCCGCTGCCGTCCAGGGCCAGCCCCACACCGCCGCGTCCTCTTCCTTCCTCTCGTCCCCACGCGGCGACGACAGAAAGGACGGCGCGCTGCGCCCGCCCCCTCCACTCCACCAGAGGTGCTCCTCCCCGCCCTGTCCTCCTCCGCTCGAGGACCCCCGGTCGCCCTCGGCCCCGGCGTCCTACCAGGTCCTGCTCGTCGTCCTCACCTGCGTCGCCCTCGGCGCGCTCGTTGATACGTCTCCAACGTATCTATAATTTTTGATTGTTCCATGCTATTATATTATCTGTTTTGGATGTTTATGGGCTTTATTAAACACTTTTGTATTATTTTTGGGACTAACCTATTAACCCAGAGCCCAGTGCCAGTTCCTGTTTTCCCCCTTGTTTCAGTGTTTCGCAGAAAAGGAATATCAAACGGAGTCCAAACGGAATGAAACCTTCGGGAAAGTTATTTTTGAAACGGGAGCAATCCAGAAGACTTGGAGTATACGTAAGGGAAGCAACGAGGAAGGCACGAGGCAGGGGGTGCGCCCTCCATCCTCGTGGGCCCCTCGTGGCTCCCCCTACGTATTTCTTCCTTCTATATATACCAATATACCCTAAAACCATCGGGGAACAGAAGAGATCGGGAGTTCCGCCGCCGCAAGCCTCCGTAGCCACCAAAAACCAATCGGGACCCTGTTCCGGCACCCTACCGGAGGGGGGGATCCCTCACCGGTGGCCATCTTCATCATCCCGGCGCTCTCCATGACGAGGAGGGAGTAGTTCACCCTTGAGGCTGAGGGTATGTACCAGTAGCTATGTGTTTGATCTCTCTCTCTCTCTCTCTCTCGTGTTCTTGATTTGGCACGATCTTGATGTATCGCGAGCTTTGCTATTATAGTTGGATCTTATGATGTTTCTCCCCCTCTACTCTCTTGTAATGGATTGAGTTTTCCCTTTGAACTTATCTTATCGGATTGAGTCTTTAATGATTTGAGAACACTTGATATATGTCTTGCGTGGGATAACCATGGTGACAATGGGTTATTCTATTGATTCACTTGATGTATGTTTTGGTGATCAACTTGCGGGTTCCGCCCATGAACCTATGCATAGGGGTTGGCACACGTTTTTGTCTTGACTCTCCGGTAGAAACTTTGGGGCACTCTTTGAGGTTTTATGTGTTGGTTGAATAGATGAATCTGAGATTATGTGATGCATATCGTATAATCATGCCCACGGATACTTGAGGTGACATTAGGGTTTTGGTTGATTTGTATCTTAAGGTGTTATTCTAGTATGAACTCTTGAATAGATCGATCCAAAAGAATAACTTTGAGGTGGTTTCGTACCCTACCATAATCTCTTCGTTTGTTCTCCGCTATTACTGACTTTGGAGTGACTCTTTGTTGCATGTTGAGGGATAGTTATATGATCCAATTATGTTATTATTGTTGAGAGAACTTGCACTAGTGAAAGTATGAACCCTAGGCCTTGTTTCCTAGCATTGCAATACCGTTTGTGCTCACTTTTATCATTAGTTACCTTGCTGTTTTTATATTTTCAGATTACAAAAACTTATATCTACCATCCATATTGCACTTGTATCACCATCTCTTCGCCGAACTAGTGCACCTATACAATTTATCATTGTATTGGGTGTGTTGGGGACACAAGAAACTCTTTGTTATTTGGTTGCAGGGTTGTTTGAGTGAGACCATCTTCATCCTACGCCTCCCACGGATTGATAAACCTTAGGTCATCCACTTGAGGGAAATTTGCTACTGTCCTACAAACCTCTGCACTTGGAGGCCCAACAACGTCTACAAGAAGAAGGTTGCGTAGTAGACATCAAGCAGTTTCTGGCGCCATTGCCGGGGACGTGAGTGCTTGAAGGTATATCTTTAGATCTTGCAATCAAATCTTTTTGTTTCTTGTTTTAGCACTAGTTTAGTTATAAAAGAAAACTACAAAAAATGGAATTAAGGGTGCCTCATATGCTTCATCTTTTTAATGTCTTTCGTGAAAATGATGGGAAGGAAAATTGTGCCCAAGTACTAGAAGAAGAATTACATAGAATGCTTGGCATAAGTTATGTGAATGATGAGCATGATCGCAATGTTGTTAGTATGAATTCTTTGAATACCCATGATGCTAATGATATGCAAAGCCACAAGCTTGGGGATGCTATGTTTGATGAAGATGATATGTTTAGTCCCCCAAGTTTTGATGAGCAATTTATTATGATGAAAGCATGCCTCCTATTTATGATGATTATTGTGATGACACGTATGCTATAAAGAATAAAGATAACCATGAAACTTGTCATCATGATTTTAATTTTCAATTGGATTATGCTTCACATGATAGTTATTTTGTTGAGTTTGCTCCCACTACTATTGATGAGAATAAATTTGCTTATGTGGAGAGTAATAAAATTTCTATGCTTGTGGATCATGAAAAGAATGCTTTATGTGATAGTTATATTGTTGAATTCATTCATGATGCTACTGAAAATAATTATGAGGGAGGAATATATGCTTGTAGGAATTGCAATAATATCAAGTTTCCTCTCTATGTGCTTAACGTTTTGAAGTTATGCTTGTTTTACCTTCCTATGCAAATTGATTCTTGTTCCCATAAATTGTTTGCTTACAAAATCCGTATGCATAGGAAGTGGGTTAGACTTAAATGTGCTAGTCATATTCTTTATGATGCTCTCTTTATGTTTCAATACTTATCTTTTATGTGAGCATCATTGAAATCATCATGCCTAGCTAGGGGAGTTAAACGTTAGCGCTTGTTGGGAGGCAACGCAATTTTATTTTAGTTTCTTGCTTTTTGGTTCTGTTTATTAATAAATATTTCATCTAGCCTCTGGTTAGATGTGGTTTTATGTTTTAATTAGTGTTTGTGCCAAGTAGAACCTTTGGGAAGACTTGGGTGAAGTCTTTATGATCATGCTGTAAAAAAACAGAAACTTTAGCGCTCACGAGATTAGCTAAAACATTTTACTGGAGAGTGATATTTAGTTGATTCTTTTTGCAGATGATCACTAGACAAATTCCTCAGGTCCAAAATTTTATTTCAGAATTTTTTGAGTTCCAGAAGTTTGCGTTAGTTACAGATTACTACAGACTGTTCTGTTTTTGACAGATTCTGTTTTTCGTGTGTTGTTTGCTTATTTTGATGACTCTATGGCCAGTAAAATAGTTTATAAACCATAGAGAAGTTGGAATACAGTAGGTTTAACACCAATATAAATAAATAATGAGTTCATTACAGTAGCTTGAAGTGGTGTTTTCTTTTCTTTCGCTAACGGAGCTCACGAGTTTTCTGTTGAGTTTTGTGTTGTGAAGTTTTCAAGTTTTGGGTAAAGATTCGATGGACTATGGAATAAGGAGTGACAAGAGCCTAAGCTTGGGGATGCCCAAGCAACCCCAAGGTAATATTCAAGGACAACCAAGAGCCTAAGCTTGGGGATGCCCCGGATGGCATCCCCTCTTTTGTCTGCGTTCATCGGTAACTTTACTTGGAGCTATATTTTTATTCACCACATGATATGTGTTTTGCTTGGAGCGTCATTTTATTTTCTTTTGTTTTGCTTGCTGTTTGAATAAAATACCAAGATCTGAAATTCTTAAATGTTAGAGAGTCTTCACATAGTTGCATAATTATTCGACTACTCATTGATCTTCACTTATATCTTTCGGAGTAGTTTGTTGTTTGCTCTAGTGCTTCACTTATATCTTTTAGAGCACGGCGGTGGATTTATTTTGAAGAAATATATGAACTCTCATGCTTAACTTATATTATTTTGAGAGTCTTTTGAACAGCATGGTAATTTGCTTTGGTTATGAAATTAGTCCTAATATGATAGGCATCCAAGAGGGATATAATAAAAACTTTCATATAAAGTGCATCGAATACTATGAGAAGTTTGATTCCTTATGATTGTTTTGAGATATGAAGATGGTGATATTAGAGTCATGCTAGTTGAGTAGTTGTGAATTTGAGAGATACTTGTGTTAAAGTTTGTGATTCCCGTAGTATGCGCGTATGGTGAACCGTTATGTGATGAAGTCGGAGCATGATTTATTTATTGATTGTCCTCCTTATGAGTGGCTGTCGGGGGCGAGCGATGGCTTTTCCTACCAATCTATCCCCCTAGGAGCATGCGCGTAGTACTTCATTTCGATAACTAATAGATTTTTGCAATAAGTATGTGAGTTATTTATGACTAATGTTGAGTCCATGGATTATACGCACTCTCACCCTTCCACCATTGCTAGCCTCTCTAATACCGCGCACCTTTCCCCGGTATCATAAACCCACCATATACCTTCCTCAAAACAGCCACCATACCTACCTATTATGGCATTTCCATAGCCATTCCGAGATATATTGCCATGCAACTTCCCACCGTTCCGTTTATTATGACACGCTCCATCATTGTCATATTGCTTTGCATGATCATGTAGTTGACATCGTATTTGTGGCAAAGCCACCATTCATAATTCTTTCATACATGTCACTCATGAGTCATTGCACATCCCGGTACACCGCCAGAGGGATTCATATAGAGTCATATTTTGTTCTAAGAATCGAGTTGTAATTCTTGAGTTGTAAGTAAATAAAAGTGTGATGATCATCATTATTAGAGCATTGTCCCAATGAGGAAAGGATGATGGAGACTATGATTCCCCCACAAATCGGGATGAGACTCCGGACGAAATAAATAAATAAAAGAGGCCAAAGAAGCCCAAATAAAAAAAAAGAGGCCATAAAAAAGGAGAAAAGGCCCAAATAAAAAAAATAAAAAAAAGAGAGAAAAAGAGAGAAGGGACAATGCTACTATCCTTTTACCACACTTGTGCTTCAAAATAGCACCATGATCTTCATGATAGAAAGTCTCCTATGATATCACTTTCATATACTAGTGGGAAATTTTTCATTATAGAACTTGGCTTGTATATTCCAATGATAGGCTTCCTTAAAATGCCCTAGGTCTTCGTGAGCAAGCGAGTTGGATGCATACCCACTTAGTTCCTTTTGTTGAGCTTTCATATACTTATAGCTCTTAGTGCATCCGTTGCATGGCAATCCCTACTCACTCACATTGATATCAATTAGTGGGCATCTCCATAGCCCGTTGATACGCCTAGTTGATGTGAGACTATCTTCTCCTTTTTTTTTCTTCTCCACAACCACCATTCTATTCCACCTATAGTGCTATGTCCATGGCTCACGCTCATGTATTGCGTGAAGATTGAAAAAGTTTGAGAACACCAAAAGTATAAAACAATTGCTTGGCTTGTCATCGGGGTTGTGCATGATTTAAATATTTTGTGTGATGAAGATAGAGCATAGCCAGACTATATGATTTTGTAGGGATAACTTTCTTTGGCCATGTTATTTTGAGAAGACATGATTGCTTTATTAGTATGCTTGAAGTATTATTGTTTTCATGTCAATATTAAACTTTTGTCTTGAATCTTATGGATCTGAATATTCTTGCCACAATAAAGAGAATTACATGGATAAATATGTTAGGTAGCATTCCACATCAAAAATTCTATTTTTATCATTTACCTACTCGAGGACGAGCAGGAATTAAGCTTGGGGATGCTGATACGTCTCCAACGTATCTATAATTTTTGATTGTTCCATGCTATTATATTATCTGTTTTGGATGTTTATGGGCTTTATTAAACACTTTTATATTATTTTTGGTACTAACCTATTAACCCAGAGCCCAGTGCCAGTTCCTGTTTTTTCCCTTGTTTCATTGTTTCGCAGAAAAGGAATATCAAACGGAGTCCAAACGGAATGAAACCTTCGGGAAAGTTATTTTTGGAACGGGAGCAATCCAGAAGACTTGGAGTATACGTAAGGGAAGCAACGAGGAAGGCACGAGGCAGGGGGGCGCACCCACCCCCTGGGCGCGCCCTCCACCCTGGTGGGCCCCTCGTGGCTCCCCTGACGTATTTCTTCCTCCTATATATACCAATATACCCTAAAACCATCGGGGAACAGAAGAGATCGGGAGTTCCGCCGCCGCAAGCCTCCGTAGCCACCAAAAACCAATCGGGACCCTGTTCCGGCACCCTACCGGAGGGGGGGATCCCTCACCGGTGGCCATCTTCATCATCCCGGCGCTCTCCATGACGAGGAGGGAGTAGTTCACCCTTGAGGCTGAGGGTATGTACCAGTAGCTATGTGTTTGATCTCTCTCTCTCTCTCTCTCTCGTGTTCTTGATTTGGCACGATCTTGATGTATCGCGAGCTTTGCTATTATAGTTGGATCTTATGATGTTTCTCCCCCTCTACTCTCTTGTAATGGATTGAGTTTTCCCTTTGAACTTATCTTATCGGATTGAGTCTTTAATGATTTGAGAACACTTGATATATGTCTTGCGTGGGATAACCGTGGTGACAATGGGTTATTCTATTGATTCACTTGATGTATGTTTTGGTGATCAACTTGCGGGTTCCGCCCATGAACCTATGCATAGGGGTTGGCACACGTTTTCGTCTTGACTCTCCGGTAAAAACTTTGGGGCACTCTTTGAGGTTCTATGTGTTGGTTGAATAGATGAATCTGAGATTGTGTGATGCATATCGTATAATCATACCCACGGATACTTGAGGTGACATTGGAGTATCTAGGTGACATTAGGGTTTTGGTTGATTTGTATCTTAAGGTTTTATTCTAGTACGAACTCTTGAATAGATCGATCCGAAAGAATAACTTTGAGGTGGTTTCGTACCCTACCATAATCTCTTCGTTTGTTCTCCGCTATTAGTGACTTTGGAGTGACTCTTTGTTGCATGTCGAGGGATAGTTATATGATCCAATTATGTTATTATTGTTGAGAGAACTTGCACTAGTGAAAGTATGAACCCGAGGCCTTGTTTCCTAGCATTGCAATACCGTTTGTGCTCACTTTTATCATTAGTTACCTTGCTGTTTTTATATTTTCAGATTACAAAAACTTATATCTACCATCCATATTGCACTTGTATCACCATCTCTTCGCCGAACTAGTGCACCTATACAATTTACCATTGTATTGGGTGTGTTGGGGACACAAGAGACTCTTTGTTATTTGGTTGCAGGGTTGTTTGAGTGAGACCATCTTCATCCTACGCCTCCCACGGATTGATAAACCTTAGGTCATCCATTTGAGGGAAATTTGCTACTGTCCTACAAACCTCTGCACTTGGAGGCCCAACAACGTCTACAAGAAGAAGGTTGCATAGTAGACATCACTCGTCTCCCTCTCTTCCTCGGTGCCCAGCGGGAGAAGCATGAGGCGTTGACGCTGCTGCTGCTCAGCGGGAGAAGCAGCGTCCGAAAATTGATGACGCCGACCCCCTTCTCCACGGCAGCGCCTTCATCCCCGATGACACCCAGCAGTAGCCCACTCCCGATACTACTGCCCCTCCCCCCTTCTCTCTCCCTCTCGCTCATGCTGTGGTCAGTACTCCGATTATTACCGAAATTTCCCTCTCCAGTATGCTAAGCTATAATTTCCAATAGTATTCTGCATATGACCAAAATGGTTTTTTGAGGACAGTGCAGCATGATTTCTGCACTTTTAATATGAGTGAGATGGGTTTTTGAGGATAGTTTTGGTTTTGGATTAAGTATCAATGAGATTTGCCGAGTCCGGGTCCAAGATGCTTGCTTAGTTGCTTTAGAAGAAGAGTCTCTGCTCTGTTCTGGTCCTACACATGGGGGTATTAGGAGGATTCAAAGTTTTGATGCTTCTTGTTCTGGTGGAATCTCATGAGCTAGACGGATTTAGGTTCCGCTTAATCCTTGAATTTTTTCTTTCCTGGTTGAGGTGCGGCAATGAAAACATCGACCTTTTAGTAAAAAAGCTGCACGTTGATTCTTGTGCAAGCTGAGGATTCATGCTACGAAAATAGACTACAGAGGAATCCATAAGGAGATAGTATGCAGCTTGCTCTAATCGGTCGATCTAAATTAGGGTGTCACTGTTTTTCTTTGTATAACAAAATAAACACATATCGACCTGACTACTTGTTGTTGCCATGGTTGATCTTCATAAGTAATGACATAACATGGAGAGCTTCCATGAGTAGTAACATAACATTATTTTGGGCTTCCCATGTTGAGTGAGTTTTAAAGTTTTCCCTGTTTTCATCGACAGCCATCCAGTTTACGTTGAACAAATTAGTAACTCTTTTTAGCCAAAAAATCAGTTATGCAATACACCATAACCTTTACTATTTGATTTGCAGTAGAACTGGTTCCCTAAGTTAGGTAAATCAGTGTTGTTGTATACCCCATGCAGTTTGTACATTCTTTTGTTGTTCAAATAGTTGTGTGAAGAAGATGGGTGTACTTGCGTATTATTATTTTTAGCTCAATTTCTTGCTTCTTGTGACTTCTATTGCCTGAGTGATTTCTCACATGGTTTCTCTATTCATTTGCAACATGGTTCAAAGGCTGTTCTGAGCATGTCAAGGCTGAAGTGTGCACTTCTGAGGTTTGATTTATGGGCCCTTTTGTTCCTGCTGATTGGTGTGCCGATTATAATCATATATGTACATGGCCAGAAGGTACTTAGAGAAGAGTGTGCATCAGTATGAAGTCTTGTCCTACTCTTCTAACGAAGGATCAGGTACAAGAAGCAGCAAAGTACATTAAAGGCCGACAAGTACAGTAGTAGTTACATTACCAATACGAATTTATCTTTGACTTGAAACTCTGAATCTTTTCTAAAGATGAATCGACGGTATTGCAATTTATCTCTGCCTTTTTCCAATGGATGCATGTCCATCCCCTGTTTCTCAATTGTGTGTTTCCTTACTTAGTCAAGAAACATCTTAATTTGATGGCAGGTATGCTGAAGAATATTTGAATATATAAATGCTTCCTTCTTTTGAATAACCCGGTTCCCTTTTGCTAGATCAAGAAACATCTTAATTTCTCAGCCTCCATGGACACGGCCGAGATCCTTGACCATTGCTCATCGGGACATGTGCCATCTAGCAACAAAAAACAGTGTTTAGCTGTTCAGGTAAACCAGAAAATCATGTAATTGCATCACACAGTAGACTGTGAATCCCAGGCAGAATGATCTTTGATGTTATGATGGACCCACGTGATGTACTGCTACTAAGTGAATTTTCGGTCAGAGTAGCTCTAATATCATGCAGCTCCAGTCAGAGTTTTCCGGTGCAGTACTTGCCAGGGAATACTTACCTTGCCATTTGGTGTGATTATGTGCTCTTATGGGGCTGGTTTTGTACTGAGCCATTACTATTATATGTGTTTTGCTTCCTCCTGCTTTCCTTTCAAGAAGTATTATTTTCATTTTCATATAGGGCCTTTAAGATAGGATTCCATAATTGTTCATGTTCATTCCATATACTAATATATGATGTTTTTTTTATATTATGTACTGCGTTTTGAACTTGCTATAGCTGAGACTGGACCGAACTTGCTGTATTGCAGTTGGTTCGGGATCTGAGCGCATCCGTCGCATTCGCTGTTCGTCATCCAGTCGGCCGTAGCCATCCACAAGAAGAGCCGCACATACAAGGTTCTGAGCTTCTAATAAAGAAGACCCACAAGTTTCAGAAATAAGGTAGGAAAAATCAAAGGTAAAACATGCAGGCACATGCCTTCAGCAATCAGCCTTTTAAAGAGGTGTTCATGAGTGTACAGCTGCACACAAGGATTTGTGCCATGTGGCACTATCCATTTACCACTGAGTCCCTTCCTCCATTTGGCAGGCAACCAGCCGAGCCTATTCTCGTTGGTATAAATCAAATACTTGCTTGACACTAAAATTAGACCAGTCATCCACATGACCAGTGAAGAAAGAAAAGTTATTTCTTCTTTTCCAGACCATTGGGAAGCTGTCTAGGTATTCAGACTTAGCAGATAAAAGGGACACTCTGTACGCAAATGGTGTTCCGCACTGTTTTACAATCACATCTAATGACAGTTCCAAGCGACCAAAGAATCACAATATCTACGAAAATTCTTCCTCTCTATCTCGAGCAGATCCAGTTGTAGAACCAATATTGAGCCCCTATTGTGCACTTGATTATGTGCCATTTTCTACAGGCGCTTTGATACACAGCCAATTAAAATGTTCAGGCGATTGATGACAGCACAGTACCTTAAAGGCCGGTAAAAGAAGTTTCTAAGAAGCGCGAACGCTGTGAGAAGTAAGCTAGCCAAGGCAATATTTAGAAGCTTTGTTTGCTGAATTTTGTCTTCCTATCCATGCTAACCATTGCAATCCATAACTTCTATTACCTGACAACCGCTTTTCTGTTTTACCAAGGTCTAAATATGCGCTAATATGTTGGCATACCGTTTCGGGCTTGGCCATCTGTTTTACTACACTATTTGTTTAATAAGCATCTCTAGCGGTAAATAGAAAACTAATGACCTGATCAACATTCTATTGAAGGAGTAGATCATCGATGCTTACAGCTGCGGGGCTCATGGAGCCAGAAGAGGCTGTCGGCGTCGGCGACCTTGCCGTCTTTCTCCTATCCAAAGGTATACAGATTCCTTGCATTGCCTCCTGACCCCACCCATGAACTACATCCATCCCCAACTCCGCTCTTATCTCTCAAATCTTTTTCCAGTTCTGCTATCATGGAAGATGTTACATAGCGATGAGTTTTTTCCTCCTTTAAAAAATAGATGGGTAAAAGATTTTAGTTCAGTTGATGCTGCACTGTGAATACTTTGTGCATGAAGCTGATCCATCTTTAAAAAAATGGTTTGGTGTGTTCTATTTAGATGTTTATGCGACAAGAATTCTTTGTTTCACTGTTCATGACTCATTACAACCGAACAGTAGCAAGGCTCACCCACCTATCATGACTCATTATATAGTTCATTTGTTTGAATACGAATCTGGAATTTGTAAACCACTGTGATAGCTAGAGCATAGTCAAGGGAGAGGCGCAGTAGTAGATCCATGGTGTCTATTGCTGTATTTATAGTCCAGATGGGTGCATGACAGATATAGACTAAAGTGTCAACCATAAACTACTATTTGCAAAAGCAAGGAACATAAACAATAGGTTGTTGTAGCTAGGTAAATTACTCTTTTCAAGTTCACCGTCATGTTTTATTAGAAAGTACATTGTCTATGGACAGTGCGTCTCAGGGATCGCAGTGAGGATGAAAGGTTTGGAGAAATGCAAAATGATAAAATCCAGACGTTGGCATACAGAGAACTATCAGGAAAACATACACCATCAATCATTCACCATAAGGACACAGCAGGGCAGTAGCTGAGTGGAGAACTAATTAAAATGTTGCTCCTGGATTTCTATTTTTCTATACTAGAGATGGGTATTAGATAGTCTGCTAGAGTAGCCACACAAACCAAGGGCTTTAATCCCTATAGCTATAAGATGACATCTGGTCTTTGACTTTTCCCTCTTTATGTGTGAATAGATTGTCTGATTGTGAAATGCATGTACTTCATTAAGAACTTATGGTTTAATTATAACATTAACACTTTTGAGCCATGACCTGACCTTATATACTGCTGCAATCAAAGAGCAATAACCTAACATACTTTGAACTGAACCAATGTTGCATGGTCAATAAATGGTGTGCTGACTTGCTGGTTCAGACATGTAGGCAGAAGCCAATAATGGCATGCTCATTTGCTGGTTCAGTATAAAGTATGTTAGGTTATTGCTCTTTGCTTGTTGATCTAGCAACCAATGCTATGGTGTATAGAGTCTATGGACAAATAGGTTCAAGGAGGGCTTTGTTTGGTGTAGCGCAAGACAATAGCCAATATATGTTTAAACTGCTAGTTAATACAGTACTGAACATGTTGGTTTGTCGCCGGTTGCTGTAACCCACTTCAGATGATGTATAGATTACTAAAACTTTTTTAGTATTTAGTATTTACCTTTATTACATATATACACGATTTACTACATTTATGTATATCTTACCTTTCAACTCATGGCCAAGTTCACTTGATAAATTTTCAGTATCCAATCTGATGAATGGTTTGGAGTTTGGCTGCAAATAAACCTGAGACTAAGAGCATTTGTAAATAGCATCAATGCATAAGTAAATATTTCCCCGCACTTCTGTTCCATGATTAGGCTGTCCCAATATTTGATTGTATGTTTGGTTGTTTGCCAATTTTGTATGGGATGTATCATTTTGTTGACCATTCGATGAGTTCAGTATACAGCCATCGAGCCAGATGTTGTGGTGACAGGCATGAGGCAACTATACATCTACTGTAAAAGACTGCTCTATGGCCTTTTACTCGCTATCATTTAGCCATACAAAGCATAGAGGGATTATGTGCACAAGTTGCCTTCTGTATGATTCATGTAATGTATTTGTTACTTCTATAGTTTTATCATTGTAATCAGACAACTCGAGTGCGCTAAAATCACTGTGCATACTATTCCATTCTATTGTATTTAAAAATGATTATTCATATTTGGTTGCCTGTCGTTTGGAGGGTAACTCGTGGCAAGCCGCGCGACCAAAACGTTGGTTCCTACTAACTTAACATTACTTGCTTGACCAAAACGTTTGGACCGGCACCTCGCGCCAAGGCGCGATCCCGATCTAGTAATATATGATAGGGGCGCTGGATCGAACGAACAGGCGCTCGAGCGCTCGCTAGCCACGTCCTTATTTATATAAATTTGAAAAAGTTCACCGGATTTTGAGAAAAAAGTCCATCAATTGAGAAAAGTTCATCGATCGAAAAAAGTTCATCGACATTGAAAAAAAGAGTTCACAAATTTGGAAAAGAGTTAATCAATTTTTTAAAAAAGTTCACGTATTTGAAAAATAGTTCATCGATTTTGTTTAAAATAGCGAAATTGACAATGTTCGCGCACTTATCAAAAAAGTAAGAAAAATAGGAATAAAAAAGAAAAGGAACGAGAAAAACGAAACAAAACCGTTCGAAAATACAGTAAATAATTAAAGGAAAGAAGGTAATCGGTCACGTACAGAGGATCTAGCTTTGTGGTTACCACTGCTTTGTTAGAACCAGTAAGTTGCTGGGATTCGAAAAAAGCTTAAAGTTTTTTTGCGATTTATCAGAACAGAGAAGAAAAATTAGATGCGCCGGCCCAGTCGCCGGAGGGATTGTGCCCTGCAGGCGCCCGTTAGCAAAATGGTCTGTAACGAGCGCCTGCAGCGGCAAATAGGGAATGCCCCAAATAGGGGAATATCCTATTTGCCGCTCGCTGCGGCAAGTTGTCGAGCGGACACACAGGGAGATCGATCGAGGGATCGCGAGTGGGCCGGCCGTAAAATGTTTGGAAGATTCCGGTTGTACAAACCTTCTCGCTCGTTCCCAGCCGGTTTTTTTTTTCCGGTTTTGGGAACCTTCTAGGAGCTTCCTAACACTTTTTTTTCTGTTTCTTTTTCGTTTTCGTTTTTCCCTTTTCCTGTTTATTTTTCTTCTCTATCTTTTCCTTTTCTACTTTTTTCAAGTTTTCCTTTTCACCTTTTTACTTTGTGTTTCTTTTCTTTATTTTTCCTCGTCTTCACTTTTTCATTTTTCATAATTTTGAAAATGTTCAAACTATTTAAATTTTGTTTGCAAGTAAAAAATATTCGTTCTTTACAAAAAATTTCGAAGTTTAGAAAATTGTTGGCTTATTGAAAAATATGTTCAAATTTTAGAAAATATCTTCCGATTTTAAAAATATTGTTCATGTATTAAAAAATTGTTCGAATTTTCAAACTTGTTTGAGATTTATAAAAAGGTTAATCTTCAAATTTGTTCTTCAATTTTAAAAAATGTTCGTGCTATCTAAATTCCTTTCTTTCAAAAATTTATTCTAGTTCTCAAATTTTGTTCACAAGTTCAAAATATTCAAAGCTCTCAAATTTTGTTCACAAAATTCAAAAAATGTTCATCTTTTCAAATTTTGTTTAGGAATTTGAAAAAATATTCCTCTTTCAAAATTCATTCGCAAATTTAAGAATACATGTTTATGTTTTCCAATTTTGTTCGGTAGTTTCAAAATAATTTCTATTTCAAATTTTGTTCGCAATTTTCAAGAATGTGTCTGTTTCTAATTTTGTTTGCGAGTTTCAAAAAATGTTCGTTTTTTTAGAAATGCTAACGAATTTAAAAAATGTCATCTTCTTTTCTCGTTTTTTCTTCTTATTTCCTCCTGTTCCATTTTCCTTTTTAGAATATTTCCCAGTTCTAAAAAATGTTATTGATTTGGTAAAACTGCTCATATTTCTCAAAATATGTTCAAAAAAAAATGTTTTTCATTTTCAAATTTTGTTTTGAGTTTGAAAAAATGTTCTTGTTTCAAAAATTGTTGACAGATTCCAAAACTATTCGCATTTCCAAATTATTGTTCAGAGTTTCAAAAAACGTCGCCTTTAACAAAATTTTGTTCACATATTCAATTATGTTCGTGATTTTCAAAAAAAAGTGTTCAGTTTATCAAAAAATTGTTCAGATATTCAAGAAATGTTCGAGGTTTTTTTTCTTCTTCTCAAAGTTGAAAAGTGTTCGCTTGAAAAAAACATATTTCCAAAATAATGTCCGTGTCCAGAATTTGACAAAATGCTCGGATCTATGTTACTTTTAGCTTAGCACGCCGTTGTAAACCAAGAAGGTCACCTATCCCGTTGGCTAGGCTTGCGCAAATGCAACAAGAGGTCCCTGTTTTGATCCCTCCCTTGAATACAATTTTTGGCGATTTTTCACTTGTTACGCTAATGGGCCGGCCCTGCTGGAGTCGCGCCTGTGCGTCCAAATAGGGATTGTGCTCTTCTAGGTGCGTTGCGTTAGTTAACCCAATTTTTTTTGCCGGAACGAGAGTTTGGGCCACGCAGCCTCAAACTAATGAAACCATCCTCCCAACCTGCTCGATCTGCAATACTTGTTTTCCGTCTTCATCTTATTGAAATCACTAATTGAGGAGTACTCGTTATAAAGATCACTCCCACATTTTCAGGTTGCGACAATTGACGCATTGCATGTGCGCCACTTGTCACAACTTAGGAGTTTTCCATTTTTCCGTAGATCCGTTATTCAAAATGTTTTATCTCTTAAACCGTGCGTTCAAATCTCAAACCGTTTTCACCGTTGGATTGGATTCCTCGCGTCAAGATTTTCAAAACTAGATCCCATGTTGATAGGTTTTCATGAAATTTTTTTTACGAAAAAACCCGGATGAAAAAACCGAACTGGGAGCACGGGTTTTCTCTCTTTCCGAAAGAGGCACGCCCATGCCTCTCACGAATTCACAACCGTGCCTCTCGTGAAAACAAAACCATGCCTATCGCGAAAGAAAAAAACAGAAAACTTGTTTTTTTTTTCCATTTTCGAGAGGCATGACCGTGACTCTCACGAAAGCATAACCGTGCCTCTCGCGGAAGCAAAACCGTGCCTCTCACGAAAGAAGAAAAACAGAAAATGCGTTTTTTCGTTTCCGAAAGGCATGGCCGTGACTCTCGCGAAAGCACAACCGTGCCTCTCACGGAAGCAAAATCGTGCCTTCTATTTTTTTTCCCTTCCGCGAGAGGCACGGCCGTGACTCTCGCGAAAGCACAACCGTGCCTCTCGCAAAAGCAGAACCGTGCCTCTCGTGAAAAGAAAGAAAAGAGAACACGTTTTTTTTTTGTTTTCGAGAGGCACAGCCGTGACTCTGGCGAAAGCAAAACCGTGACTCTCGTGAAAGAAAAAAAAAAGAAAACACGTTTTCTCGCACAAAAAAAATCAGAATTTTTTGATCAAAAGTTAAGGAAGACCGGTGGAAAACCGAAACGTCGAAAAACAAAAAAAACATTTAAAAAGCCGAAAACACATGCGGAAAAAATAAAGAAATAAAATCCGGAGGAAGCGCCTAGAGCGCGACAAGTGGTGGACGGCTGAGAGCGCGCCGAAAGGCGCTGATCATGTAAGGCTCCCGAAAGAGCGCTCATTAACTAGTTGCTCCCCCATCCTATTCACTCCAAATTGCATCGTTATGTTGACGCTTCACACAGAAGTTAGCGAGCGAGGGATCTAGCTGGGCCAGCCAGTTAAGGCGTTCCACCGATCCCGGGTTTGGGAACGACCTGGTTTTTTCGGATCTTCTAAAAGGTTCCCCAACCGGTTATTTTGGTTTTCTTCCTGATTTTTAGTATTTTTTTGTTTTTCTCTTACTTTTTATAAAATAATAAAATCAACCAATGTTCGTTATATTACGAAAATTCAGAATTTCGAAATTGTTTGCTTTTCAAAAAATGGCAGTGAATATTTTTTGCACAATTTCAATAAAGTTAAAAATTTCAAGAAAAGATATTTTAATTTTTCAATAACTGTTTGGAATATTGAAAAATTGTTAGTATTTAAAAAAATGCATTTAGAAAATTCTGAAAAATTAATAAAGACAAAAAATGTGGCATTTTGTTTAAAGTACCCAGAGGTGTCGCCTTAATTATTCAAAACAAAATGGTGAATGTGAGATTCGGCCATGCAACGGGAAATTAATGAAATCATCCTCCCAGTCCGATGGACGTGCAATACCTGTTTTTTGTCTCGACCACAACCTCTCTCTCAAAAAAAAAACCATAACCCCTGTCTATTGAAACAGGTGTGTGTGACTACTAACAAGTGCAAAATATTAAGAAGTAGCGGTGAGATCTGGAATTTTTTGTATTTTTTTCTAACATTTGTAGGAAAGTTCTGAACACTTTTTTCAAAGGTGAAAATAATGTTTAAAAATCTGTTTGGATTTTCAATTTTTCTGAAAATAATCAATTAAGTTTTTGAAAAATATGCGTATTTTTTGAAGTTGTGCACATTTTTACAAGTTCCAAACAATTTTTAAAACTGTGATTATTGTTGGAATTTGTGAACAGAATTTCAAAATCAGGATCTATTTTTGACATTTGTAAAAAGTAAAACACACAAATGTTTTCGAAAGGCAAACAATTTTGGAAGATGCCAACAAAAAATTGAAAAGGGATCATTTTTTAAATTGTAAACAAAACTTTGAAACATGAACATTTTTTTAAATTGTGAACAAAATTGGAAAATGAGAACATTTTATGAAATTCCAAAAATATTTGAAATTTTTGAACAAGTTTGAAAACAAAAAACTTGAAAAAATAAAAAGTATTTTATTTAAATAGAAACATAAAAAAGGAAAAATAAAATGAAAAAAAAGGAAAATGGGTCGGTCCAATCGAGGCGCTTCTGTGGGCAGCCCCGACAGTTTGACACAACATGCGGCAAATAAGGTTTTCCAATTGCGTCCTGATGTCGCCACTCACACAGAGTTGGCGAGTGAGTGATCAAGCCGTGCCGTCCCTTTAAGGCGTTCTGCCAATCCGGTTTTGGGAACCTTCTAGGAGGTTCTTGACCCAGGTTTTACTAGTTTTGTGAATCTTGTACCAGAAGGTTCCTGAACCACTTCTTTTGTTTTCTTGCTGGTTTTTAATTTATTTATTTTTGTTTATGTTCTAATGATACATTTTCAAAATGATTGTTATATTAAAAAAATATTAGTCTAAAAATAAAAAAATCATTTCGAAATTCTTTGTATTCCAAAAAGGTTAAAATAATCATTTTTTACTCCTCATTTTCTAAACATTTTGGAATTTTTAAAAATTGTTGGCGTTTTCAAAAAATATTTGGATTTTAAAAAATTGTTCGTACTTTCAGGAAAAAATATTTTTATTTTTAATTTTTTCACATTTTTCAGCAACAGATCACGATTTTTTTGCTAATAAAAATGTTCAAAATTTTAAATATTGTTATATTTTTTAAGAAAATGTTCACATTTTCAAAATTCGTTCATTATTTCAAAAGAGTCCACTTCTTCCCTTAAAAACAAAGAAAAAAGTGTAAAAAAAACAAACTACTACAGTGCTGCGCCGATATAGTAATCGCTACATGGGTTGTCCCAGTTGGGAGGTGCGTGTATGTCGAGGTCATTATTTGTCACAGCGAGCGGCAAATAGGAGCTCCCGTCCACTTCATATATGGAGTGGGTTTTCGTCATTGGGTCATGGGAAGGCTGCTCACTGATTCTCATGATTAGGCCCATCTGTTTGTCCCCCTAAATTGCATGTCAATAATCGTTATCTAGGGATCTCGGTCTCTCTTATTCAAGTCAATTCAGATTGTTCGAATGCAGTGAAAGATATCCACTTGGAAGTAAAAGGAGGTAATGGAGCCATTATTCGGGAGATTACAACAAGAAAGTGTGGCTTCACTAGATATAGTTTTATTTATGAAAGTAGGAGCTCGAATGTCTTTCTGTTAATTTTGACCGTGATATCGTAACAAATGAGGGAACAACAAGCAAGACATTGAGGGAATGAAAACAAAGCGAAGCGGCATAGAAAACTACTCACAGAGGCGTGAGTATTAGTCACGCAGAAGACCCCAACATCGCCTCTGGAGACAACAACACACATGTTGAAGTGTGGCCATATGTGAGCGGGAGCAGCGTTCCTACTAGAGGTTATGCCATCGAACCACGGGGTTTTGGGTCCTTCAAATGCATGAGAGAAGGAGCAAAAGGGTGGTGTAGTGGTCATGAGAAGGGAGGGCGACATGAACTATGCACCATAACTGCTGGAGGCAGGGCTAAAAGACGAGTATGTGGGTTAGTGCCTCCTTGGTGCAATGGTAGAACAAGTGGAGGAAGCAAACGCACCCAAGGTTTAAGAGGAAGGATTGTGTCTAGGTGTGTCACACAGGAGGATCAAACATTGGACATTGAATTAGATTGATGCAAAGTTTTCCCAAAAAACAACGTTGTAAGGTGTTCACAGTTCAACTAGCCAAGGGATCACCTGAATCGGGGAAGCATGTGGTAAATCTCTCTAGTAGCAAAATCGGCGTAATCACCCCAAGCGCTAAAGCATGGGTTGACATCATCACCTAGAGTAGACCTAAGGAAAGCAGTTCTTCACTAGCTATCATATAGATGTGGTAGTGGAGGGGGATCACCAATGCATTGCGAGGAGGGCATAAGGAAGGAAGAACGAGTCCAATGTGTTGTGGTTGAACAAAATGCGGAGTGTATCATGGCGATCTCTAAGTGTGGTTCCATTGTTAGGACAAAACGATGAGGTACACCCATCACCCGGAACGACGATGGTTCTTTCATGAGGGGGGATGTCGTTAAAGATGTTCCAATTGCCCTAAGAATTGTCATGGTCACAATAAGGATGGTGGACTACACTAAGGAGAAAACAAGTTTCTAGGTCATTAATGACAATGAGCTTGAGTCCACCCCTGTCCTCCCACCCAATCGGACAAGCCCTGTCCAAGACCAAGACACCTAGTGTCACGCCCAATATGCGATACTATCCGAAAGAGACTCGAAGGTCCCACCAAGGATAGAACCGCATATTGACACGCTTTTGCAAGGTGGATATCATTACATCAACATTACATATTAGATGGGGATACATACAAGACATACAAATGCCGCAAGAATACATCAATACATCATACATACGATCAACATCCGACTACGGATGAATCACAAACAGAAACTCCAACGACATCCACCCTGCTAGCCCAGGCTGCCGACCTGGAACCTATCCCCTGATCGAAGAAGAAGCAGAAGAAGAACTCCAAAACAAGTAACATCGCTCTCGCGTCATGATCATCGCAACTGTACCTGCAACTGGTGTTGTAGTAATCTGTGAGCCACGAGGACTCAGCAATCCCATTACCATGGGTATCAAGACTAGCAACGCTTAATGGGCAAGGAAGGGGTAAAGTGGTGAGGTTGCAGCAGCGACTAAGCATGTATGGTGGCTAACATACGCAAATAAGAGCGAGAAGAGAAGCAACGGAACGGTCTTGAAACTAGCAATGATCAAGAAGTGATCCTGAACTCCTACTTATGTCAAACATAACCCAGAAACCGTGTTCACTTCCCGGACTCCGCCGAGAAGAGACCATCACGGCTACACACGCGGTTGATGCGTTTTAGTTAAGTCAAGTGTCCAGTTCTCTACAACCGGATATTAAAAAATTCCCATCTGCCACATAACCGCGGGCACGGCTTTCGAAAGATAATACACTGCAGGGGTGTCCCAACTTAGCCCATTATAAGCTCTCACGGTCAACGAAGGATATTCCTTCTCCCGGGAAGACCCGATCAGTCTCGGAATCCCGGTTACAAGACATTTCGACAATGGTAAAACAAGACCAGCAAAGCCGCCCGATGTGTCGACAATCCCGATAGGAGTCGCACGTATCTCGTTCTCAGGACACACCGGATGAGCAAGACGTCGGGTTGGCATAGACCCTGGTTGCCCAGGGGGCGCCGGACATCGCTCGGTTTGGACCAGCACTTAGACAAGCACTGGCCCGGGGGGTAAAATAAAGATGACCCTCGGGATGCGCGACTCCCAAGGGAAAAAGGCTAGGTGAGGCAAATGTAAAACCAAGGTTGGGCCTTGCTGGAAGAGTTTTATTCAAAGCGAACTATCAAGGGGTCCCATAAATCACCCAACCGCGTAAGGGACGCAAAATCAAGGAACATAATACCGGTATGACGGAAACTAGGGCGGCAAGAGTGGAACAAAACACCAGGCATAAGGCCGAGCCTTGCACCCTTTACCAAGTATATAGATGCATTAATTAAATAAGAGATATTGTGATATCCCAACATAAACATAATCCAACATGGAGCAATCTTCATCTTCACCTGCAACTAGCAACGCTATAAGAGGGGCTGAGCAAAGCGGTAACATAGCCAAACAACGATTTGCTAGGGAGGGTGATGTCGTGGAATTGTCACGGCAGATGTCCTCGAGCTAGGACTTAGTAGTGGAGCCATCGCAGCTAGGAAGCTTAAAGGGGTTAAACGGGACAAGGAACACGAGGGTTATACTGGTTCGGCCCCTTACGGTGAAGGTAAAAGCCTACGTCCAGTTGAGGTGGTATTGATTATGGTTTCGATGACCAGGGAGCTTGATTGCTATGCCTGGCTCTCGATGAGATCTTACTTGTCCCTAAACCACCGCCGGGTCGTCCCTTTATATAGAGAGGTTGACGCCCAGCGGCCCTCAGAGTCCCGGCCGGCTCATAAGAGTGTCCGGCTCGGACTCTCAACTATTCTTGCCTTACACTACAAGTCTTGCCATACGGCGGTTTATCACTACGGGCCTTAAGCCATCTCCGGGTCTTAGGCCCATCATTGACCCGCCATCTTCAAGCTCGGTACTGGGCTTCGCGTGATGACCATTATGAGTAACCCGGCCCCTCCTGGCGGGTGACTCTAAGGGTTATATCCTCAACATTAGGCCCCAGATTGATTTGAACCGGTTCATGTCAATCTTCAATCCCCTTGAAAGAAAATTTTCCGGCTTACATCTGTGCGAAGGTTTTAACCCGCCGTGACGTCATCTTCTGGATTCCTGATAACCCGCCATGACGTCATCTTCCATTAAGTTCATTTCTTTATTCCATTAAATCCCAACGGATCTTATCTTTAATGGTCATCCCGAAAATCGAGGCGCCTCTGGGCGAGATAATCACGCCGTGACCTCCTCGTTTCTCGCGCCCACTTATGAGCTTCACCTTATAAATAGCCCGGCCCATGAGCCTCCAGTCACTCGTCGCCTCCATCTTCTTCCTCCTCTCGCCACTGTGCTGCCGCCTGAGCTCCGCCGCCGCCGCCGCGGATCTCCTCGTCCTCACCAACTCAGGCCGCTGCATCAACCTGACGTGTCCAGAGAAAACGGCGGCGACCTCCGCGACTCACCAGCACCCGTAAGCCCTTGCCACTCGATAGAGTAGATCCACATTAGGGTTCTTTGCTGTTCTTCCCGTGTTCGTCGCCGTTTATCGCGAGCTCTTGATAGATTTCATTATTACCACCCTTTCTTGATCTTTAGACTGTATAGAATTGTTGCGGTAGTTGTTTCACACCCGTTCCCAATGTACATAGATCCCTTTTCATTGCATAAAGGCTCCGTTCGAACCTATGAACTTCTTCTGCGTCTGTTTTAGGTCTAGAAACTTTCCCTTTCCAGTCGATCGTTTGATACAGAATAATTACTGTGATCTGTGAAACTTGTTTGCGCCACACTTAGTCAAAAATTGCATCTGTTTAGCTATGGCGGCTCATATCTCCGGCTTAAAAGAGGCCACACGCTGTAGAAATTTCCGGCTCATTCATAATAGGGCTTTAGACAACTGGAATTACTGACGATGCCCTCAGTGGCTTAGATAACCCGATGCACTTAGCCATATGTCATTAGCCCCCTTCATAAGCCGCCACTTTAAACATTGAACTGTAAACTTCCTCCGGCTTATAATTGAACCGGACATTTCCTTTTATCATAGGCTTCCGTCTTTCACAATGCCACCCAAAGCTCCCAAGGCTCCCATCACGTGCAACTGGATGAGATCCAATGTTACTAACGAAACCTTAGCGGACTTCGTGAAGATGGGTTACCTGCCCAAGAAGGATGTCATGTCTTACCGTGCCCCTGACCCGTCGGAGGAGAGACCTCAACCTAGAGATGGTGAGGTGGTGATATTTGCTGATCACATGAGCCGGGGCTTCGCACCGCCCGGCTCAAAATTCTTTAGAGATGTGCTGAATTTCTTTGATCTGCGGCCGCAAGACATAGGACCCAATTCCGTGTCAAATATTTGCAACCTTCAAGTATTCTGCGAAGTCTATCTTGGAGAAGAGCCCAGCCTGCTGCTCTTTAGAGAGCTATTTTATCTGAACCGCCAGAACGAGTGCGCGAACGGGCCGAGCCTGGAACTTGGTGGAATCTCCATTCAACGCCGTAGAGACTGCCTCTTTCCTTACGCTGAGCCGCCCAGCCATCCAAAGGACTGGAACCAGACATGGTTCTACTGCCAGGATACTTCGCTGGCTGACGAGAGCCCTCTGCCCGGCTTTCGTGCCATGCGTCTGGAGCCAAGTCACTCCCTGCCGGATAAGCTAACTCAAGCCGAGCGTCAACCTCTGATCCCCACCATCAACAAAATTAAGGCTCTCCTGGGAAATGGCCTCAACGGCATTGATCTGGTCCGGGTCTGGATCTCTTGGCGGGTGATCCCCTTAAGCCGGCACCCCGGCTTAATGTGTGATTACACGGGCCGAAAAGATGACCCTCTGCGACACAGCCGCAACGATCTACCTGAAGACGTTGTTGACGACATGACCAAGTCCCTCTTGAATGAGAGCTTGACAGACTGCGGGAGGACCGGCTTAAGCCCCTTCTGCAAGACTAACCCGGCCCCAGCGGTAAGCCACTGATCTGAACACCTTATTTTCTCCTTAGATAGTTTTCATCTGAACCTTAAGAAGTCTTCATTGTATTTTTCAGGCTGATGATAAGTTCTGGAAGGTCAAGTATGACCATGAGGCGGCTAAAAAAGCCAGAAAGGCTAAGAAAGCCGCCAGGAGAGCCGCTCCCCGAAAAAAGGGAAGCAAGCCTACCGCCTCAGAGCTGCTTTAGCTGGATGATAGCTCCGAGTCAGAGGTAATCCTTAATTCCTTAGACTCTTCTTTTGTTTCTGCTTTTCATCTGTCTTTTGACCACCTTCTTAACTTGATTATCCACAGATGACACCGGAGCGAGTAACCCGGTAACTGAAGAGGTAACTATACTTTCCTCCGACTCGGACCCCTTGCCAAGGATGAAAGTCCGAAGAGTAACCCGGAAAGTAAGCTTTTCGCATCCTTTAGCTTATTAAGATCCTCAATTTCTTTTGAAGCAACAGATTCATGAGAGCCGGAGGCAAACCCGGGCCAGCAAGGATGCAGACCTCTCCTCCGGCTTACCCGAGGCATCAAGAAAGCGCCGGACTGAGGTTATCTCCAACTTATACCCTTTTCATCCTTTGGCGGGTGTCACTCGTCAACCGCTCAATTCGTCTGATTCCAATTATCAGGAAACTTCACCTTCCTCTGGTGATTCTATGCAATCCACCCTGCCGACTTTCAAGACCGCGCCCGGGTAATGATGATCATCTTATGTTGTACTTATCTCACTCATGCTCTTGTACTAACCTTTTGTCCTTTTAGTGCTCAAGCAAAGCTCAGTAAGAGAGCGAAGAAGAATAAACCGGTCGAAGAGCCGGTCCTGACTGAACCGGAGGCTTCAGCTCAAGAGCCGCCAGCTGCCTCTGCTCCTGAAGCCACCGCTCCAACCGACGAGCCAATCACAGAGACTTCTGCTAACCCAGAGATCCCCAGCTCAGCTCAACCGGCCGATGACCCGGATGTGGTGATTACCCGGACTGAATACGTTGAGCCGGGAAGACCCACTGTGCTAGCCAGATGCTCTGCCAAGGAAGAGCTGCTAGAGCGCCGCCGGGCTAGATTGGAGATTACTGATTATGCTAACTTGAGCCTTGGAGACATTGTCTCCGGCTATGTCAATCAGGTGCACAACAGCCGGGACCTGGAGATTGACATGGTGAAGCAGATACAACAGAAGTCTGAGGTACCACTCTCTTGCTTACCGCATAGTCATCTTTACCATACTTAGCCCCCAAGTCTACTACTTATGATAGAATATGTTGTAGACTTAACTTCTGGCTTACTTTCATGAACCGGTAATTTGTAGATAGAAACTTTCGACATGCATTAGCCCCCAAGTGCTAAGTGTCTTTGCTTGGAAAGTGCTTGGGACTTTAAAAGTGCATAATAATTATTCATACTATAACCTGGAAATTGTACAGGCTGCTTGCAAGAAATTTGAGGCTGATATCTTTGAGCTGAAGAACCGCCTGAAGACTCAGGAAACTGAGACCCGGAAGGCCAACGCTAAATTTGAATCTAGTGTTGCTGCTCAAGAAAAACTGAAGAAGAAGTTTGAAGCTGAAAGGAAGACTTGGGCCGAAGAGAAGGCTACTCTGGTAAACCGGGCCGAACAGGCAGAGAAGGCTCTGACGGAGAGAACCGCCGAACTCTCCGGCTTAAAGCGCCATGTGTCACAAATGGTCGCCGCAATCTTCGGTAAGTCATTCTGCAGACTTTCAACAAGTTTACATTCTCTATGTCTCATAATTCCCATCATTGCTAGTGGCTTACCTGACGTTGTAAAACAGGTCCCAGAAGTGCCAACCTCAATCAAAATGTATTGACCAAGCTAAAGGCCGTGTACACCTTGGTGGAACAACTCTACACCGGGTCACAGCGCGCCTTGGCCGTTGTGGCCCTGTCCAATGAGGTTCCGACTCACCTGGCGGACATACTTCGCCGGCTTGCCGTTCTTCCTCAGCGTTTCCAAGAGCTGCGACGGGCCTCTGCAAGAGCCGGAGCCATAGCTGCTCTGAGCCGGGCCAAGGCTTTCCTCCCGGAGCTAGACCCGGCAGAGATCGCGCTTGGATATCCCAGTCTGAAGGAAGACGACACTCCCTTTGACCAAAAAGATTTTGCTGATTGTGTGAAGAGTGTGCGCCCGGTGGCTACCTTAATTGGGAATGACACCGACCTCACCAAGTATCAGCCGGGTTATGACTCAGAGAATCAGAGGATCCCCACTCCACGCTATGAAGCAATCAGCTTGATCCCTCCGACTCGTAAGCATACCTTCGCCCCGGAAGTTGACCCGGCCGGGTTAATTGACGAGGAGGCTCAATTTGAAGCTTTGAGCGGCATTGACTGGAAATCGTCAACTTTCCAGGTCATAGGAACAGCCGGAGGCGCGGAGAGGGATGAGCCGGAAGTTTCGGCCCAGCAAGCATCTTGAATCTTTAGGCGGCCCATGGTTATGCTTGTTAAACAATGCCTCACCTTTTGGACTCGGGGAGTCTTGTAATAGAGTAGGACAAACATTTTAACTTTGTCGTGCCATCGTGCACGTGTTGAATGCTTAACTCCATTGAAGCTGCTTCCTAATATTCCTCCGGGTCATAACCGATCATTTATTTTCCTTAAGCTCGAATAGCTGTCTTGAACCATCCTGCATAGAAAACAAGTCACAAGTCTCTAGGCGGCTTACCGCACTGAGAATCATAAATCTTATACATATGACCCGGAATATGAATCCAAGTCACCAAAGACTGGTCCTCAATTATATCCTTGATGTAACCATAATAGCATACTTACAGGCCTTCAAGTATACCTCCGGTTTATGTAACCCGGATAATAAGGTTGGTACCTCAATTCCGGCTTACCAGTGTCAAGAATACTTACTATATGTTATCAACATTGTGAATCAAAATTAAGTCGGCAAAAGAAAAAGCCGCCCTTGCACACTACTGATGTGACCAACAGAACTTGTTGTAAGTCAGAAAATCAAAAACTTAAGGGCTTCCGATTCGAATACGACCAGAGAACCGTCCCAAAGGGGTTAAGCTAAGATTCGAATGCGATCATATAGCCCCCAGTGGCTTTGGCGATGCCAATCAAGAGGGTACCGACAGCTATGTTCTCTTTGGTTCGAATACGACCCATGTTTGAACAGGAAGCCCCCAAATGACCTTAAGAGTTGTTTAACGGCGCTGATTCGAATACGATCCACGTCGGTTCCCAAAGGGGGTTGAGCTATGATTCAAATATGATCAAAGAAAACTCCCCAATGAGCTCGGCACTTTGCCAATCAAGTGGGTATCGACAGCTATGTTCTCTTTGGTTCGAATACGACCTATGTTTGAACAGGAAGCCCCCAAGTGATTATATTGCGTACGGCTAGATTCGAATACGATCATAAGCCGGATCCACCTCCAAGTGACCATGTGATGGTGTAATGGAAACAACACTTTTACCCTTGGAGGAGAAAAGGACAGAGGTCCTGCTTTATTATTTAACATAATATATACATGGCTATAGAAATATGTACATTATGAGAGCCAGTGGCTCAAGTGTAATAAGGCCGAAGTTGAGCTATGTTCCACGGCCGACGGGTCTCTTCCTCCGACTTACGTGAATCTTTATGCTCCCGAACGTCAATAAGGTAGTATGACCCGTTGTGCAAGTTCTTGCTGACCACAAAGGGCCCTTCCCAAGGCGGGGATAACTTGTGCGCATCTGTTTGATCTTGGATGAGCCGGAGCACCAGATCACCTTCCTGAAAGACCCGGGACTTAACCCGGCGACTATGATAACGGCGCAAGTCTTGTTGGTAAATCGCTGAGCGAGCTGCTGCCACATCACGCTGTTCGTCCAACAAGTCAAGAGCATCTTGGCGCACCTGTTCATTATCCGCCTCAACATAAGCCGCCACTCGAGGCGAGTCATGACGGATGTCACTAGGGAGGACTGCTTCCGCTCCATAAACCATGAAGAAAGGCGTGTAACCCGTAGACCTGTTAGGGGTAGTATTGATGCTCCATAGCACGGAGGGTAGCTCCTCCACCCAACAACCCGGCGTCCGTTGCAAAGGGACCAAAAGCCGGGGCTTGATACCCTTCAAAATCTCCTGATTAGCCCTCTCATCTTGACCATTGGATTGAGGGTGAGCCACTGAGGAAACGTCAAGTCGAATATGCTAACGTTGACAAAACTCCTCCATGGCGCCTTTAGACAGATTAGTCCCATTGTCAGTTATAATGCTGTGCGGAAAACCAAAGCGAAAAATCACCCTTTTCATGAACTGAACCGCCGTGGCTGCGTCACACTTGCTAACGGGCTCTGCCTCAACCCACTTTGTGAACTTGTCAACTGCCACCAAAAGGTGAGTCTTCTTATCCTTGGACCTTTTAAAAGGCCCAACCATATCAAGCCCCCAGACCGCAAATGGCCAAGTGATTGGTATCATCCTCAGCTCCTGAGCCGGCACATGAGCCCGTCGCGAGAACCTCTGGCAACCATCACATTTACTGACCAAGTCCTCCGCATCAGCATGAGCCGTCAGCCAATAAAAACCATGACGAAAAGCCTTGGCCACAAGGGATTTTGAGCCGGCATGATGGCCACAATCCCCTTCGTGAATCTCGCGCAAGATTTCTTGACCTTCCTCAGGGGAGACACAACGCTGGAACGCTCCCGTAACACTGCGGCGATGCAGCTCACCATTGATAACAACCATTGACTTAGACCGCTGGGTTATTTGTCTGGCCAAAGTTTCATCCTCAGGCAAATCCCCCCGGGTCATGTAAGCCAAGTATGGCACCGTCCAGTCCGGGGTGATGTGGAGAGCCGCCACCAACTGTGCCTCCGGGTCAGGGACAGCCAAGTCTTCCTCTGTAGGTACCTTAACAGAAGGGTTATGCAAGATGTCCAAAAAGGTATTAGGCGGCACCGGATTTTGCCACGGTGGGCGCCAACTGTCGTGGAATTGTCACGGCAGATGTCCTCGAGCTAGGACTTAGTCGTGGAGCCATCACAGCTAGGAAGCTTAAAGGGGTTAAACGGGACAAGGAACACGAGGGTTATACTGGTTCGGCCCCTTACGGTGAAGGTAAAAGCCTACGTCCAGTTGAGGTGGTATTGATTATGGTTTCGATGACCAGGGAGCTTGATTGCTATGCCTGGCTCTCGATGAGATCTTACTTGTCCCTAAACTGTCGCCGGGTCGTCCCTTTATATAGAGAGGTTGACGCCCAGCGGCCCTCAGAGTCCCGGCCGGCTCATAAGAGTGTCCGGCTCGGACTCTCAACTATTCTTGCCTTACACTACAAGTCTTGCCATACGGCGGTTTATCACCACGGGCCTTAAGCCATCTCCGGGTCTTAGGCCCATCATTGACCCGCCGTCTTCAAGCTCGGTACTGGGCTTCGCGTGATGACCATTATGAGTAACCCGGCCCCTCCTGGCGGGTGAATCTAAGGGTTATATCCTCAACAGGTGACAAAGGTTAGAGGTGGTTTCATGGCAATTTGGGCGGCTTGAAGAGCAAGTAAATAGGTAGCGCAGCAAAGCGATAGAGCGAAGCAACTAGCATAGCAATGATAGTAATGAGATCCAAGGTGACGGTCATCTTGCCTGAAATCCCGTTAGGAAGAAGAACGAGTCCATGAAGAAGATGAAGCCACGAAGACGAACGAATCCTCACGATCGCAACGACACGGGAACTATCGAGAAGAAGCACACAACATAGTAAACACACCACACATGAACAAGCCATGATGCTCAACCAAGTATGATGCATGACAAGGCTACATGAAGCTACTCATGACAAGAGATGATGCATACAAGAACAACACATCAAAGTAAGTTTAAATGAGGCCGGAAACAACATATAACAATTCCGGTAAGTCCTCATATACAAATTTCGAAATTGGTCCATATCTGAATAAACCTTATGTTCAAGTTGTTAAACAGCAAGTTAAGATGCACCAAGATGATCTACACAAAATTCTAGTCAAGTTACATATAAAGTTCATTAGATTCGGAGATACGGCCTAGAAGATATGAGCAAAACAAGTTAAACATGGCATTGATGCAAAAAATGCATTCAAACATCAAGCAAATACCTCAAAACAAGGATGCAATAAGATAATATGGAACTACATGCAATACTAAGCAAGTTTCATATAGAGCACACTCCAAACGGAGCAACGGTGCAACACATACACTCCAAACAAGATATAACAACAATCTGTCCAAAACAGCAACTAGGCATCTAGCAAGCATCAAAACAATATGCTACAGCAACCCAACATAAAAACAAAAGGCATGGACGTGATGTACAGGTAAAGCATGACAAAACATGAACACTTAGCTATCTCCAGAAATCACTAAAATATGCTCAAAAGGACATGGCAAGATTGCAAATAATAACAGGTTCACAGACTTGGCAGAAATCACTAGACATGGCAGAAATAACATCAGGTTGCAAAGTTTAGAGCTATCAAACAACATGCTACAGGAACATACCATAGCAAACAAAGGCATGGAAAGAATCTAATAATTGCATAGAACAAAAGTCCCTTACTGAACATGAGCTAAAAAGGCACAGAAGATATGATGGCACCCATGTAAACATAGCAAGTAATATGACAGATTCAGACTTGGTGAAAATAACAGGACATGGCAGAAACAACGATAAGTAGGCATGTTGGTGAGCATGAACCACTCACTACAGAGCAATACATGGCATGGCAAGGTAACCAACAGTAAGATGGCATGAATATGAAGCTAATAATAGCAATAGCATAGTCATAGGGTACATGGATCACTAGTAACAACCATGGCAAAATTGATTAACATGTGAACAATCTGCCAAGAACATTTTATAGCAAAAGTAGAGCAAGATTACAATAATCTACAGCAGGCTATAAATGCAAACAAGGGCATGGATGGATAGAGCATAACATCAAAAACAAAACATTCTTAGTGAATATCTCCAGATCATGCATAGAATGACTTGTAGCAGCAGGTTTATATGGCAACAAAATATAACAGACTCGGACAGCAGAAATCACTAAGTCACAGAAATCAGCAACATCACGGAGGCTACTTTGCATGCTTGTGCTAGTCACCACAGAGATCCTAAAAATACAAGACAATCACCACTGTAAAGATGACATGATGTAGAACAAAACACATGTAGACATCAAGCTCACAGGATGCACACACAAAATGCAATGAAAAAGACAAATCACCAAGTTCTGTAAACAAACAGCAGTTAACATCATATAGCACTCTTGCAACAATGATTAGGGCATCAAGATGAGCTCAAACAGACATGGCACGATGGAATGAAGTATAGAGCGTCTCCCAGTGAACATTTTGACATATTACACGCACAAAACGGAGCAGTATGCATGGAGTTATGATGCGATGAACAGAGCACCAAAATGCAAAAGTTCCATGACTTAGAGAAATTTGAGGGGGGGAGTCAACCTTTGCCAGATCTAGATCGGGCTCGGTGGGAGTTCGCCGGAGTTCGGGGAGACGGTGGCTGGCCGGGTTGGGGAGGAGGAAGAGGAGCTCGGAGGAGGAGCTTGGGCGGCGGGGCAGCGCCGGAGTGGAGCTGGAGGCGGGGACACGGCGGCGGGGCACGGCGAGGTCGGAGGACGGCAGGTGAGGCGCGGGCGCCATGGCGGCGGCGGAGCTCCGGCGGGGAGCTCGCCGGATGGCGCGGTGGGATGGGCGTGGAGGCGCGCGGGCGACGGGGCCGGAGGACGCGGGCGCGGCCCAGGCCGGCGCGGGCGGCGAGGCGCGTCGGGCCGGGAGGCAGACGGCGGCGGGGGCGCGGGCTCGCGCGGGCCCTCCCTGGGCTCCGCGGGCCGCGGCGGCGGTGGGCGGCGGAGCACCACATGGCGCCCTGGGATTGGCGCGGGGGCGGTGGCGCGATTTGTCCGGTGGGCGGCGGACATGTCCGGCGCGGTGAGAGAGGAGTTTTAGGGTTTGGACTGCGCGAAAATCCGGGGGGAGCACAAATATATAGGTAGGAGGAGCTAGGAGAGTCCAAATGAGGTGCGGTTTTTGTCCACACGATCGTGATCGAACGACCGAGAGCATGGAGGGGGTTTGGATGGGCTCATGGGCTGTTGGAGGGGTTTTTTTTGCTGCAACACACAAAAGGACTTTGCGGTTACCCGGTTAACCGTTGGAGCATCAAACGACCTCCAAATGGAATGAAATTTGACAGGTGGTCTACCGGTGGTATACCAAGGCCACTTGACAAACCTCAGTCCATTTCGAGAACGTTTAACACCCGCTCACGAAAAAAACAGAGGGGGGGGGGTGCAACGGGTGCGGCGAGAGTGTCGGGTCGCGAAGCGGACAACGGGGAAAAGGACCGGATGCAAGTTTTAAAAACATGATGATGCAATGCATATGATGACATGGCAAAAAGCAACACGCAAGCAAATGACAAGGCAAGGACGGCGAATAACTGGCAGGCACCTGGCGCATCGGATCCGGGGCGTTACACCTAGATATCACCACCTAAGAAGGAGAAGGTTCTAGAACATAGCACAACATGACCTATCCATTTCATACTCATGATCATGCTATCCCATCGTCGATATACAAACACTTGGCCAAAAAACATATCTGCCGAGAGGGAAGTCCATTTTTTCACTGGTGTGCCCGCATGTATTTTCTCCTATCTACTAGCATTTTTGGAACCAGGAGGCAGGGTAATAGCACCTTGGGGGTGTCCCGATCTTTCAAAGAGAAACACAATGTTGACTTGGGCAGAGAACAACTTTTGCTACCTGACTACACTGGCCATTAGATGGTGTGCCTTAGCAATTGCTAAATGAATCACCTGGAGGTTATTGACGTTGCTTGAGGCACAGTTATCCTGACCACAAAGTTATATTCTTGCAGGCAATCAAATAACACAAAAGAATATGGTAAAACCATTCTAAATTTCATGAATATAGATGAACTATTGTTGGGATCGAGGTCTAAGGATTAGAGGGAGTTAAACAGTCCTTTGAAAGATTTCTCGAGCTTTAAGGTTGTTAGTTTTTGCAACAACACAACAAGGACCAAACAACCCAAAGAACTTACAAACCAATCTCTCAAGAGTATTATTCATCAAAAGATTAAAACTTGCAAGTAAGTGGGAGGTCGGGTTAAGGGAATGCAAACACTCATGACTCGAAGATGTTTTTCCAAATAAAAGTTGTAGTGGTTTTTTTACCCTACTATTCATAGTAAAAAGAAAAGGATGTTTTTCCAATGGTTGGGCTATCTGGTTGTCACTATCCTATGTCCACATTGATGGAGATTTCAAACAAAATGTTATAGGATCACGGAGTTGTTCACCTACCAAGAGGCCCACCAAGCACAACCAACCTATCCTGTAGTGACTTTCACCAAGAAGCCTGACTAAGGGGTAGTTTTGTCATGTAAGCAATCTCCGAGCCCATACGAACTTTTGAGTCGTTCACGCCAGGTAATAAAGGCTCTTAAGCATCTCCTAAGTATATCAAATGCGCACATGATAACCCACAAGTGTAGGGGATCAGTTGTGGCCCTTTCGATAAATAAGAATGTCGAACCCAACAAGGAGCTAAAGGTAGAATTAATATTATCTCAAGTTCTACCGATCACCGATACAATTTTACGCACACTAATGTTTGGTTTACCTAGAACATGAATAAAACTATGTGAAAATAAAAAGATAGCTTTGCAAGATAATAAAGAGTTAGTTGTTGTTTTAATAAAAGAACAATAAAGTAGAGAGTTTTGGAGAACAATGTGAAAAGGATTGCCCCTAGGCAATTGAATATGACACGATAGTGATACTCATCATACTTATGAGGGAGTTGCTTAAGCTAACATACTTTTTGTACTTGGATGACATGTTCTTATGATTGGAACTCTAGCAAGCATCTGCAACTACTAAAGATTCATTAAGGTAAAACCCAACCATAGCATTAAGTTAAAATTCCCCTTTAATCCGATATGCAACAACTCACGAACTTAGGTTTAGGCTTCGAGTCACTCCCTCAAACCCTATAAGCAAATCATTAACATATCGCAACACCCTACAGCGAGGATCCCACACGCTTGCGAGACCTTTATTTAAGAAACGGTGTTCGGCCGCAGAAACAGAAGCGAAATCAGGGAAGAAACCCTAGAGAAAAGAGGAGGAGAGATCCAATCTTGGAGGGGATCCCGACCTTCGGGGGCCATGGAGGCCAAGAACCAGAGGGGGGACCCTTATCCCATCTAGGGGGAATGCCAAGCAAGTAGAAGAAGGAGGGGGCCTCTCTCCCCCTCTCTCCGAGTGGCGCCGGAGTGCCGTCCGGGGAACCACCGTGATGACGATCTACTCCAGCATCTTCGCCACTGTCATCAACAACTTTCTCCCTCTCCATGCAGTGGCATATTCTCTCTCACCCCGCTGTAATCTCTACCTTGAACATGGTGCTCTAAGCTATATATGATTACCCAGTGATGTGTTGCACCTTTATTATGTTTGAGTAGTTTCCTTTTGTCTCGTGGCTAATTGTGGTATGATATGGTTGTTATGAGTTGTATGTTATTATCGTGATGTCTTAGGGTGCCCGCCGTCGAAGATCTGTAACTCTGATTGGGCTGAAATTTGAACACGATTTTTCTCATAATTAGTTTCCTTGCGATCGAGGGAGAGCTCCAACCGACTTACGTTTGGTCCACCAGTCACCCCGACGCGCCCAGGGGTGTAGGAGCGCCCATGGCTTGTGAGGCCCACAAGCCACGTCTTGCATTTATTCATGCGCAAAAAATTCAGAAATATCCCACAAAAAATCCACATAAATTTTCAGGTCATTCCGGCTCTGTGAATTTTTCACCTAAAAACCCCAAAACAATAGAAAGCAGGTAGGGATGACAGTTTTGCCCATGGGTATGGGTACCCGCAAGTACCTTACTCGAAAACAGCGGGCATGGGCAAGATTTTGTACCCATGGGTAATGGTATCCATACCCACAAAATATATGGGTAGGGCATGGGTATGAAATTACACCCATGGGTAACCCAATGGATACCCAAAAACATTAATAAATGAAAAAAAATTCCTATGACCTGTGGGGTGAACGTCAAACTCATATGGCCGAAACCTAAATCCCTTATTCCCTAAACTAGTCATAGCTCATAGTCCCACAGTCATCGACCCGCGACCCCTCTTACGTTTTAGGTGACTCCTCAGATGATGAAATCTCGACTCATGGCCAGCACACTCTTGTGCAATTCTCGATCCAGCTATCCCCAGCTCCTAGTGCTGCCTCCCACTACATTAGGCTTCCACCAACCACTGCTCGTACTCTTGCTGCCACCAAGAGGCCACCCATCGGAGGAGGCCGCATCAGTGCTAGACTGGTCACCCATCATCACTTGAATTTTAGACTCATGTCTCTATCTTTCAAAAAATATAAATGCTATATTTGTACCCACTGGAACCCATTGGGTATAGGAGACCCGATGGGTATGGGCATGGATATCAATTTGTGCCCATCGGTATTGAAGTGAGTGGGTATAGAAAGTTTCTGTGGATATGGGTTTGGATAGAAGGAGGTTGTACCCACCTATACCCTACTTATTGCCATCCTTAAAAACAAGAACTGGCCTTTGACACTGGGTTAATAGGTTAATCTAAATAGAAATAATATATTTTTTCCCAAAACATGTAAAAGTGGTATGATAATAGCATGAAACAATAAAAAAAATTGTAGATACGTCAGAGACGTATCAACACACCACCCAAGGTGGAGGGGCGCCCGGCTAGGCCTCTAATGAATAGCTAGAGTACAAGATATATTGTCAATGGGTTCAGGGCAACTGCCCAAGTAGTAGTCTCATACAAAAACAAGTAGGTAACAACTACCATAGATCCAACGTCGGATATATCGCAATAATCACACACACATCGACTTGGCAAGATCCCCTGATACAGGAACACACACATGCATCCCCATAAGCCCATAATGCAGGCATCACACATAGATCATGACAGATTAACCAATGGAGCATGGTCAAGGAGGAGGCTTGGATCGGAAGGGACATGGTGAGCGTGGAGTTCAACGGCGAACCAGTGTTGCATGTCGTTTGTAGGGGTGAGTGTTGCTGGACAATCGACATCTTCTACTGTTTGTATCAGTAATCGTTCTGTTTCTGTGGTTTGATAATGATGTTCACACAAAGACTGAGGTTATATGAATGCTAAATCATCATGGTCAATTTTTGGATGAACTGAGCAATGAAAACATGATTAGGTAATTTAAATTTTGATCTATTAATTTTCACAACTAAATGAGAGTAACTTTGCCCTATCATGGTACTGTCGATTTATTTTTTAAAGATTGAAGGTATTTAATTTTTGGAGATATGAAGTAATAGTTTCCACACCACTCATATGGATTTGCTCATCTATCTAATTTCTAGGATACTCCAATTTGTAGCAACAATCTTATTATAGTCATTGTCGAGGAAATCGTTAACTGGTAGCTGCTCGGTTGGCTAGCGAGTGGGGAATTAATAGGCTAATCGGCAAGTTAATCGGCCATTTAGTCAATTAATCGACCGATTTATAGTTTATCAGCTACTCGGTGACCCTACGAGTAGGGATTAATTGGCAAGTTAACTGGTTAACCAGACGACTTCTCGAACAAGAACTATAGTCACTTCAATAACTAACAATGTGTGTTCCAACTCTGCATTTTGGATGCAACTATTTTAAACTATTAATGGGGTCTCATGCCCGTTTTGGTACCTATAACATATACTATACTCCTATAGCTTTAGTTCATGCCTGGCATTAAACATGACTTTGCCTCCACATGCCATTATATTGGTGTTTAAGTTAAGGGCCCCAGTGTTTTAGTTTCACCGCGGGCACCGAAATCTCAGGACCGACCCTGCACTTGATAGAAAGTCCTAAAATAATCTTCAGTCAAAGATTTTCCATGGATCAAAGGATCACTCTCTCAATAATAGGATTATGGTGAAAGAGATGAATTTTTGGTATAGGCATTCAAAAAATGGAAGTTGTTTGCCTTCAGAGAATCAAAGAAGTGACAAGGAATCGCCGAACACTTCTTCTCTTCTCTTCTTGCCTTAGATCATTCTTCTTCGTTGTTGGTAGAAGGATGGAGGGAGTGGAGTGAGTTGAGGTGGAGTGTCTTGCAAGGGGTGGAACGAGTGAATGAGATGACTTGTGGGAGGTACGATGGTTGCAATCATGAAAGGTGGCTTGTGGAAGGTATCATGGTTGTGTTCACGAAAGGGTATGAGAGATATTTATTTATAGAGAGGATTCAGAATCTAACTATTACTTGAAAAATTAACTGGCATGGAAGTGCGGAATAAAACTTGTAGAGCTACCGAGTTAGTTCAGATAAATTTGAACAACTAGGGCATCGTTCATGATCTAGACACAATACAATACTCTAAAGTACCAGATAAAAAGAAGTGGTGGTTCCGAACAATAAATGAAGCTCTCTTTTTGTGAGAATAGAACAACTCTGAAGTACCATGTAAAACCAATTTCTTAGTAGTAATGTACTCCCTCTATAAAGAAATATAAGAGCGTTTAGATAACTACTTTAGTGACCTAAATGCTCTTATATTTCTTTAAAGAGGGATTACTAGATAGAGCTGATCCAGTTTTCTTGGGGCATCCTCCGTGCGCCCGTGCCTTGCCGCAGCCGCCGGTCAGCTTTGGCCGGCTAGCCCCCGCAGCCCGCGGCGGCGGTGGGGCTCCGTTCATGTTGCGATCTGGACGGCATGAGGCCTTGTGCGGCATGTAACTTGACACAGTGGTGGTACTGGTTGCAATGGAGACAACGATCTGTGGTTAGACGGTGGCCTTGCGCAACGCATGGGTGCCTCCCCCTCTCCCTGGCGCCATCGTCACTCATGCGGCGGGCACTCCATGCGGCAAAGGAAAGGGAGTCACCGCCTTGCATCCTATCCGGGAGAGCCGGCTCACCTTGGCCCGACGTGGCTTTGACCCCTCTTCTGTGTAGGGGCTGGACGGGATGTGCCGGTGAACAAGTAGCGGTTGCTGCAACCGTCACCTGCGCCACCGGCAAGGAGGTGTGGTGTCGTGGATCTGGCCTATGTGGGCGAGGATGATGGAGCTTGTGGCGACCCATGATGGTGTTGTCTGATACGTCTCCAACGTATCTATAATTTTTGATTGTTCCATGCTGTTTTATTATCAATCTTGGATGTTTTATAATCATTTTATAGTCATTTTATATTATTTTTGGGTACTAACCTATTGACATAGTGCCAAGTGCCAGTTACTCTTTTTTCCATGATTTTTACATCACAGGAAATCAATATCAGATGAAGTCCAAATGCCACGAAACTCCATGATAATTTTTTATGGGCCAGAAGGAAGAAGTTGGGCCCTGGTTGCACCTGGGGGGAGTCCCGAGGAGGGGACAACCCACCAGGGCACGCCAGGAGGCCCAGGCGCGCCCTGGTGGGTTGTGCCCACCTCGGGTGCCCGCCGGACCGCCTCTTTGCTCTATAAATACCCCAGTATTCTAGAAACCCTAGAAGCATCGACGAAATATTCATCCAGCCATCGCAGAGTCCAGAACCACAAGATCCAATCTAGACACATCAAGGAGGGGTTCACCACTTCCATTGGTGCCTCTCCGATGATGCGTGAGTAGTTTTTTGTAGACCTTCGGGTCCGTAGTTAGTAGCTAGATGGCTTTCTCTCTCTCGCTGAATTCTCAATACAATGGTCTCTTGGAGATCCAATGATGCAACTCCTTTGCGGTGTGTTTGTTGGGATCTGATGAACTTTGAGTTTATGATCAGTCATATCTTTTTATATCCATGAAAGTTATTTGAGTTTCTTTGATCTCTTATAGCCTCGTATTTCTTCTCCGATATTTGGGTTTTGTTTGGCCAACTTGATCTATTTATCTTGCAATGGGAAGAGGTGCCCGGTAGTGGGTTCGATCTTACGGTGCTTGACCCCAGTGACAGAAAGGGAACCGACACGTATGTGTCATTGCTACTAAGGATAAAAGACGGGATCTATATCTACCGCCATAGATAAACGGATCTTGTCTACATCATGTCATCGTTCTTATTGCATTACTCCATTTTTCCATGAACTTAATACACTAGATTCATGCTGGATAGCGGTCGATGTGTGGAGTAATAGTAGTAGATGCAGGCAGGAGTCGGTCTACTAATCTTGGACGTGATGCCTATGTAATCATCATTACCTGGATATCGTCATAATTATTTGAAGTTCTATCAATTCCCCAACATTAATTTGTTTACCCACCGTTTGCTATCTTTCTCGAGAGAAGCCACTAGTGAAATCTACGGCCCCCGGGTCTTCTTTCTCATATATTTGCTTTGCGATCTATTTTATTTGCACTTTTTATTCAGATCTTGTAAACCAAAAATACAAAAATACTTTGCTGCACTCTATTTTATTTGCAATCTATTTATTCAATCTATTACAACTTTCTCCCGTCAACACGCAATTTCTGGCGCCGTTACCCGAAAGGGATTGACAACCCCTTTAACACATCGGGTTGCGAGGTGTTGTTATTTGTGTGCAGGGGCTGTTTACGTTGTGTTGCTTGGTTCTCCTACTGGTTCGATAACCTTGGTTTCATATCTAAGGGTAATACCTACCGCCGCTGTGCTGCATCATCCCTTCCTCTTTGGGGAAATACCGATGTAGCTTCAAGCAACATCAAAAGGAATTTCTGGCGCTGTTGCCGGGGAGGATCTTCAACATAACCAGGTTCCTAATCACAAATCTCATCTCCTCGCAATTTATATTATTTTCCATTTGCCTCTCGTTATCCTCTCCCCCACTTCACAAAAATTTGCCGTTTTATTCGCCTCTCTTTTTCCGTTCGCCGTTTTCTCGTCAGATCTATTCTTTGCTTGCAATCATGAGTGACTTAGATATGGCACCAACAGATGATGGCCTGACTCCTAAGATTGGATGTATAGGCACTCTGGATGCTAATTTTTTTTATCATGGGGCAAGGGAACGTTATGGGAAAAGAACGTATCCAAGAATTCTTCAATTGTGTTGGAAATCTGAGTCTTGATGATGCTCCTATACTTAAAACTACTAGATCTTATGCGGATTCTATTTCAGCACTAGTTCTGAAATTTGAAAGTAAATTTATCCGCACTCATCCTACTTTTCAAAGATTGTTTTTTGAGCTTCCCAAAATAAAGAATCCTAGAGCCAAAAAGTTGGCCACTCTCGTTCTTATGAACGAGTTTGACTACATAATTCGGGAAGCTAGGGAAATCTTTGACTTTTATGGCATGAATCATGAAAAACCCGTGATAGATGAAATTCTTTACAATAGTGACTATGCACTAAGGCATTTGCTTGGGGATAATAAGATCTTTGATGAGAATCTTAAAAAGGAGGTCCCCGTTCTAGAAATAATCCAACAAGTTTTTAATAATGTTAATCAACACTATTCTTGGATTGTTGCGGGAAATCAAAGGGGTTATGATGAAAACCAACTGAGGAATGCTAAAGTTTCTATGGATAATATGTTTTATGTTGTGTTTACAAAACCTCCTGATAAAATACCCCCAAGAAAATTAAGAAGAAGAAAGATGACAAAACTTAGATCCTTGCCTTACGCCTAGCTAAGGGCGTAAAACTATAGCGCATGTTGGGAGGCAACCCAATGAATAAAATTTATTTTTGCTTTTTGCTTTCTGTTTTTGTGTGTTTCCACAATTATGATACTGGTATGATTGTGTTTTTTGTGTTTTAGTTAGTGTTTGTGCCAAGTAAAGCCTTTAGAATCTTCTTGGGTGATAGTTGTTTGATCTTGGTGAAAAAGACAGAAACTTTGTGCTCACGAAAATAATGTTGATAAATCACAGAAAAGAGCTTTTTCCCTGATTCTTTTTTCAAAAGATTAATATACAAATTACACTGGTCTTCCTAATTTGGTAGAAGTTTTGGAGTTCCGGAAGTATTCGCAAAAGTCAGATTGCTACAGACTGTTCTGTTTTGACAGATTCTGTTTTCTTTGTGTTGTGTGCTTATTTTGGTGGCTCTATGGTTTTATTTGATGAGTTTTTGCCATAGAAAAGTTAGAATATAGTGGATATAATACAAAAACAAAATATGAATTGGCTTGATACATCACTTATAGTAGTGATTTATTTTTCTTATACTAACGGATCTAACAAAGGTTTTGTTGAGTTTTGTGTGATTGAAGTTTTCAAGTTTTGGGTTATCTTACGATGGATGAAGGAAGGATGTAAGAGCCTAAGCTTGGGGATGCCCCGGCATCCCAAGCTATTATCCAAGAATGAGCAACCAACTAAGCTTGGGGATGCCTCCGAGTGGCATCCCCATTTTCTTCCAACAACTATCGGTATTTTACTCGAGGCTATATTTTTATTCGTCACATGATATGTGGTTTTCTTGGAGCGTCTTGTATGATATGTGTCTTTGCTTGTTTTATTTTGTGTTCTAAGTCACCAATCCTTTCTGGACACACCTATTTGAGAGAGCCAAAATTATTTCATGACTTGTTAGAATTGCTCTCTGTGCTTCACTTAAATCTTTTATGAGCTAGGACATGCTCTAGTGCTTCACTTATATCTTTTTGAGCACGGTCTGCTTTGTTATTTTTGAAGAAATGCTCTCTTGCTTCACTTAGATTTATTTGAGAGTTAGTAAAATTTTGAAGAAATTCTCTCTTGCTTCACTTAAATTATTTTGAGAGAAAGAAAATTTGTTATGCTCATGATCGTCACTTATATTTGTTTGAGCTTGTGAAAAGCAACACATGAAAATTAGTCCCAAAGTGATAGATATCCAAGAAGGATAAAGTAAAAAAAATTGTCATGAAGATCATTGGACAAAATAAACTTGATTCTTAGTAATAGTTTTGAGATATGATGATGATGTGATATGTGAGTTATGTTGATGAGTAATTGTGCTCTAGTAAGAATATTGGTGTTAAGGTTTGTGATTCCCTATGCATGCACAAAAGTCAATAATCATGCATGAAAATTATATCCTACTTGTGGTGCATTATTCGGTGTTAATTATGCTTAATGCTTGCTTATGAGATTATTCGTTTCTTGGTTGGTCACTTCTCAATCTTTTTGCTAGCCTTCACTTTGCACCAAGTATGATCTCTACTTGTGCATCCAAAATCTTTTAAACCAGTTTTGCCACATGAGTCCACTATACCTACCTATATGCGGTATTCTTTTGCCGTTCTAAGCAAATTTGCATGTGCCGTCTCTAATTTTCAAAATAAACTTCACTTTTGTGTGTTTGTTTCGCTCGCGGAACGGTAACGGGTGGCTAATATTTTCCATGCTGGATGTGTTATTCTCACGATGAGTGTTTATTCACTTGTCATTGCACGAGAGTAAGGCAAAGGTTTTAGGGATGCCAGTCCCGAAATGCAAAAATGAATTTACTTTATGTTGTCAAATAATAAATTCCTTGGAAAGTGTTGGTATGGAGGGCACCCGTGGATACGGGTAGCCATGGAAAGTGAAAGTATGGTGGAAAAAGGAATAAACTTTATTTTCTGTTTGGGAACCGCCTATGGCATATCTAGCATGGAAAGTGTTCGTAACTTTGAGTCATTTTCGTTGGTGGGATGGATACACCTCCCAAAATGTTTTTATCTCTAATTTCTTTCGCTTTGAGCTCTGGCACCTCTACAAATCCCTACTTCCCTCTGCGAAGGGCCTTTCTTTTACTTTATGCAATTTTTATTTTGAGTCTCCATCTTCTCTCATAAAAAGCACCAACTAGGAGGCAATATGATCATGCTTAAGTATTGGGTGTAGTTAATATTCGAGTGTGTTTCATGAATGGATCAATGTTTGAGCATGATGGGCTAGGGATAACTTATTTTAGCATTGATATTTTGAAAGACATGGTTGCTTGTTGATATGCTTGAGTATCTAAATTATTATGTCAAAACTAGACTATTGCTTTGAATCACATAAAAGTCCAAATGTCCATGCAATAAAGAAAATAATATGATATGACATGATAAACAACACTCCACATCAAAAATTCTGTTTTTATCACTTACCTCCTCGAGGACGAGTAGGAGTTAAGCTTGGGGATGCTGATACGTCTCCAACGTATCTATAATTTTTGATTGTTCCATGCTCTTTTATTGTCAATCTTGGATGTTTCATAATCATTTTATAGTCATTTTTGGTACTAACCTATTGACGTAGTGCCAAGTGCCAGTTGCTGTTTTTTCCATGTTTTTTACATCGCAGGAAATCAATATCAAACGAAGTCCAAATGCCACGAAACTCCACGATGATTTTTTATGGGCCAAAAGGAAGAAGTTGGGCCCTGGTTGCACTTGGGGGGAGTCCTGAGGAGGGGACAACCCACCAGGCCGTGCCAGGAGGCCCAGGCGCGCCCTGGTGGGTTGTGCCCACCTCGGGTGCCCCCGGACCGCCTCTTTGCTCTAAATACCCCAATATTCCAGAAACCCTAGAAGCATCGACGGAATATTCATCCAGCCCCCGCAGAGTCCAGAACCACCAGATCCAATCTAGACACCATCACGGAGGGGTTCAACACTTCCATTGGTGCCTCTCCGATGATGCGTGAGTAGTTCTTTGTAGACCTTCGGGTCCGTAGTTAGCTAGATGGCTTTCTCTCTCTCGCTGAATTCTCAATACAATGGTCTCTTGGAGATCCGTATGATGTAACTCTTTTGCGGTGTGTTTGTTGGGATCTGATGAACTTTGAGTTTATGATCAGTCATATCTTTTTATATCCATGAAAGTTATTTGAGTTTCTTTGATCTCTTATATGCATGATCTCTTATAGCCTCGTATTTCTTCTCCGATATTTGGGTTTTGTTTGGCCAACTTGATCTATTTATCTTGCAATGGGAAGAGGTGCCCGGTAGTGGGTTCGATCTTACGGTGCTTGATCCCAGTGACAGAAAGGGAACCGACACATATGTATCATTGCTACTAAGGATAAAAAGACGGGATCTATATCTACCGCCATAGATAAAAGGATCTTGTCTACATCATGTCATCGTTCTTATTGCATTACTCCGTTTTCCATGAACTTAATACACTAGATGCATGCTGGATAGCGGTCGATGTGTGGAGTTAATAGTGGTAGATGCAGGCAGGAGTCGATCTACTAATCTTGGACGTGATGCCTATGTAATGATCATTGCCTGGATATCGTCATAATTATTTGAAGTTCTATCAGTTGCCCAACAGTAATTTGTTTACCCGCCGTTTGCTATCTTTCTCGAGAGAAGCCACTAGTGAAATCTACGGGCCCCGGGTCTTCTTTCTCATATATTTGCTTTGCGATCTATTTTATTTGCACTTTTTATTCAGATCTATTAAACCAAAAATACAAAATACTTTGCTACACTTTATTTTATTTTCGATCTATTTATTCAATCTATTACAACTTTCTCCCGTCAACACGCAATTTCTGGCGCTGTTACCCGAAAGGGATTGACAACCCCTTTAACACGTCGGGTTACGAGGTGTTGTTATTTGTGTGCATGGGATGTTTACGTTGTGTTGCTTGGTTCTCCTACTGGTTCGATAACCTTGGTCTCATATCTGAGGGAAATACCTACCGCCGCTGTGCTGCATCATCCCTTCCTCTTTGGGGAAATACCGACGTAGCTTCAAGCGACATCATTGTCTAATAAAGATTAGCCATCAGTTTCCCCTCAGATGATAGTACATGGTCTCTCGTGTGTCCCATCGGGATTTTTTTGGCGGCGCCAGTGACCTTCCTCTTCTGTCAATGTCTATCATGTTGTGGTGAGCAGCTCTTGTAGCGGTTAAGTTGCCTGCTCATGCGGGCATGCTCACCCGCCGCCAGGTTAGTGCACGTTTGCAACAACCGGGCTCGTGGCAAGTGGAGGAGATAACACACGATGAATTTGATTGGATGGTGCATCTCAAGTACCCGGTCTTGAGCTCCAGGGTGAAAACCCTAGGTCTAGCTTCTTATTGGTTAAGCCTGGCAATGGCGGCGTTTTTGACGTCGTTATCTTGATGAAGACATTGCTTGAAGTTTGTTCAGACTTGATCTTTAGGGTGGAAACCCACGATCTGACTTTTAGGTGTTGGATCCGGCAACGATGTCATTTATGTGTGGTTTCCTTCTTGGACGCGTCGCTTTTGAAGAACCATATTTGTGGTCCTTGTGTTCTCATGAGATAGTTGGTGCCGATTGTTACCGTTGTACATCGTTAATCGCTGTTTTATCACTTCATGACTTTTTTTTCTCTTCACTTAGGCATAGCTTCAGTCTAGTATGACTTAGCTCTTTGCCGTCGTGATCCTATGGTGTGTGTGTTGGCTGTGTGCATCCTGGTTATGCAGAGGCTGGGTGTGGCTCATTGTAATTCTATCCCTCGATGCTATATCATGAGTCAATAAAAACATACTTTGTCAAAAAAATATAGTAGATAGAGCAGTTCTCAAAATGAGAAGGTGTAGAAAAGGCTGAGTCAAAATTCAAATATTTTGGTTAAAAAGGAGCGAGGGTACCGAACCTATATTGTGATCCAAAAAGAAGCAAATTGAGAAGGCTCAGATCTGCCATTGAAAATTTTTACACTTGGAATGCGAGAGCTAACATAGAGAGTATCAATTGGCTCAGCATTATCGAAACAAAAGAAGCGGCGTTTCTGACTTATGAAAGATGGATTGATTCTTGGAGAACGAGTAAGTCTAATAAGGAGCTCGGTAGCATGAGAAGATAAAACTTTTTGAGGTGCCGAGGCTTAGAAAATCTCAAATTAGGAAAGTGAAGGAAATATGCCCTAGAGGCAATAATAAAGTTGTTATTTATATTTCCTTATATCATGATAAATGTTTATTATTCATGCTAGAATTGTATTAACCGGAAACTTGATACATGTGTGGATACATAGACAAAACACAGTGTCCCTAGTAAGCCTCTACTAGACTAGCTCGTTAATCAAAGATGGTTAAGTTTCCTAACCATAGACATGTGTTGTCATTTGATGAACGAGATCACATCATTAGGAGAATGATGTGATGGACAAGACCCATCCGTTAGCTTAGCATAATGATCGATAAGTTTTATTGCTATTGCTTTCTTCATGTCATATACATATTCCTTTGACTATGAGATTATGCAACTCCCAAATACCGGAGGAATACCTTGTGTGCTATCAAACGTCACAACGTAACTGGGTGATTATAAAGATGCTCTACAGGTATCTCCAAAGGTGTTTGTTGGGTTGGCATAGATCGGGATTAGGATTTGTCACTTCGAGTATCGGCGAGGTATCTCTGGGCCCTCTCGGTAATGCACATCATAATAAGCCTTGCAAGCAATGTGACTAATGAGTTAGTTGCAGGATGATGCGTTACAGAACGAGTAAAGAGACTTGCCGGTAACGAGATTGAACTAGGTATGAAGATACCGACGATCGAATCTCGGGCAAGTAACATACAGATGACAAAGGGAATAACGTATGTTGTCATTACGGTTTGACCGATAAAGATCTTCGTAGAATATGTAGGAACCAATATGAGCATCCAGGTTCCGCTGTTGGTTATTGATCGGAGAGGTGTCTCAGTCATGTCTACATAGTTCTCGAACCCGTAGGATCCGCACGCTTAACGTTCGATGACGATTTTGTATTATATGAGTTATGTGATTTGGTGACCGAATGTTGTTCGGAGTCCCGGATGAGATCACAGACATGACGAGGAGTCTCAAAATGGTCAAGAGGTAAAGATTCATATATAGTACGATAATATTTGGACACCGGAAGTGTTCCGGGGGTACCGGGCACGTATCGGGTCACCGAAAGGGGTCCCGCGCAGCCCCCTGCAAACTATATGGGCCTAATGGGCCAAGAGTTGGATGGACCAGCCCCTAAGGGGCTGGTGCGCCCCCTATAGGCCGAATTAGGGGGAAAGGAAAGGAGGGAAGGGGGAAGGAAAGGGGAGGATTCGTCCTCTCCCTTTCCTTCCCCTCCCCTCCCCCTCTCTTTCCTTCCCCCTGTGACACTTATGGAAGGGGGGAGGCCGACTTGTAGGAGGCGCCCAAGTAGGATTACTCCTACTTGGGGTGCCCCTTGCTGCCCCTCTCCCTCTATCACCTATATATGTGGGGGGAGGGCACCGCTAGAACACACAACATTGATTCCTAGCCTCTTTTGATAAGTAAGAGTGTCGAACCCAACGAGGAGCTAAAGGTAGAACAAATATTCCCTCAAGTTCTATCGACCACCGATACAACTCTATGCACACTTGACGTTCGCTTTACCTAGAACAAGTATGAAACTAGAAGTACTTTGTAGGTGTTTTTGGATAGGCTTGCAAGAATATAAAGAGAGCGTAAATAAAAAGTAGGGGCTGTTTAGAAGAAGACACAACTAAATTAGTTTTACTAAAGAGCTTTTTGTTACGAGAAAGTTATTTGTCCCTAGGCAATCGATAACTAGACCGGTAATCATTATTGCAATTTTATTTGAGGGAGAGGCATAAGCTAACATACTTTCTCTACTTGGATCATATGCACTTATGATTGGAACTCTAGCAAGCATCCGCAACTACTAAAGATCATTAAGGTAAAACCCAACCATAGCATTAAAGCATCAAGTCCTCTTTATCCCATACGCAAACAACCTACTTACTCGGGTCTGTGCTTCTGTCACTCACGCAACCCACTATAAGCGAATCATGAATGTATTGCAACACCCTACAGCGGGGATCCCTCATGCTTGCGCGACACGGAGAGCACCATAGGACAGAACCAATAATAAAACATGCAACTCAAACCAATCTTGATCATCAAATAACCCATAGGACAAAACGGATCTACTCAAACATCATAGGATAGCCATACATCATTGGGAAATAATATATAGCGTTGAGCACCATGTTTAAGTAGAGATTACAACAGGTAAGAGAGAGGTTACACCGCTGCATAGAGGGGGGAAGAGTTGGTGATGATGGCGGTGAAGTTGTTGGTGAAGATTGCGGTGATGATGATGGCCCCCGGTGGCACTCCGGCGCCACCAGAAGCGAGGGGGAGAGGCCCCCCTTCTTCTTCTTCTTCTTCTTCTTCCTTGACCTCCTCCCTAGATGGGAGAAGGGTTTCCCCTATGGTCCTTGGTCTCCATGGCGTGGGAGGGGTGAGAGCCCCTCCGAGATTGGATCTGTCTCTCTGTCTCTTTCTGTTTCTGCGTTCTCGTCTGCTGCCCTTTCACCGTTTCGTGTATATATGGAGATCCGTAACTCCGATTGGATTGAAACCTTCACCCAGATTTTTCTCCGAAAATTAGTTTTCTTGCATCCAAAGTAGAGCAGCAACCGCCTTACAGGGGGTCCACGAGGGTCAGGGGTGCGCCCAGGGGGGTGGGGCGCGCCCCTGCCTCGTGCCCCCTCGGGCACCGTCTCGCGTTGATTCTTCTTCCGGAATTCTCCAAATATTCCAAAAATATTCTCCGTCCGTTTTTATCTCGTTTGGACTCCGTTTGATATGGGGTTTCTGTGAAACATAAAACATGCAACAAACAGGAACTGGCACTGGGCACTGGATCAATATGTTAGTCCCAAAAATAGTATAAAAAGTTGCCAAAAGTATATGAAAGTTGTAGAATATTGGCATGGAACAATCAAAAATTATAGATACGACGGAGACGTATCAGCATCCCCAAGGTTAATTCCTGCTCCTCTTCGAGTAGGTAAATGATAAAAAAGATAATTTTTGATGTGGAATGCTACCTAGCATAATCTTGATCACATAATCTAATCATGGCATGAATATTAAGACACGAGTGATTCAAGGCAATAGTCTATCATTTGACATAAAAACAACAATACTTCAAGCCTACTGTTAAAGCAATCATGTCTTTTCAAAATAACATGGCCAAAGAAAGTCATCCCTACAAAATCATATAGTCTGGCTATGCTCCATCTTCACCACACAAAATATTCAAATCATGCACAACCCCGATGACAAGCCAAGCAATTGTTTCATACTTTTGATGTTCTCAAACCTTTTCAACTTTCACGCAATACATGAGCGTGAGCCATGGACATAGCAGTATATATAGGTGGAATAGAATATGATGGTGGAGGTTGTGTGGAGAAGACAAAAAGGAGAAAGTCTCACATCGACACAGCTAATCAACGGGCTATGGAGATGCCCATCAATTGATGTCAATGTGAGGAGTAGGGATTGCCATGCAACGGATGCACTAAGAGCTATAAGTGTATGAAAGCTCAAACTGGAAACTAAGTGGGTGTGCATCCAACTTGCTTGCTCATGAAGACCTCGGGCATTTGAGGAAGCCCATCATCGGAATATACAAGACAAGTTCTATAATGAAAATTCCCACTAGTATATGAAAGTGATAACTCAAGAGATTCTCTATATGAAGAACATGGTGCTACTCTGAAGCACAAGTGTGGTAAAAGGATAGTAACATTGCCCCTTCTCTCTTTTTCTCTCATTTTTTTTATTTTCTCTCATTTTTTTGGTGGGCTTCTTTGGCCTCTTTTATTTTGATAACCTCACATGGGACAATGTTCTAATAATGATGATCATCACACTTTTATTTACTTACAACTCAATATTACAACACGATACTAGAACAAAGATATGACTCTATATGAATGCCTCTGGCAGTGTACCGGGATGTGCAATGATCTAGCGCAGCAATGACATCAAAAAACGGACAAGCCATGAAAACATCATGCTAGCTATCTTACGATCATGCAAAGCAATATGACAATAAATGCTCAAGTCATGTATATGATGATGATGGAAGTTGCATGGCAATATATCTCGGAATGGCTATGGAAATGACATGATAGGTAGGTATGGTGGCTGTTTTGAGGAAGATATAAGGAGCCTTATGTGTGACAGAGTGTATCATGTCACGGGGTTTGGATGCACCGGCGAAATTTGCACCAACTCTCGAGGTGAGAAAGGGCAATGCACGGTGCCGAAGAGGCTAGCAATGATGGAAGGGTGAGAGTGCGTATAATCCATGGACTCAACATTAGTCATAAAGAACTCACATACTTATTGCAAAAATCTATTAGTCATCGAAACAAAGTACTACGCGCATGCTCCTAGGGGGATAGATTGGTAGGAAAAGACCATCGCTCGTCCCCGACCGCCACTCATAAGGAAGACAATCAATAGATAAATCATGCTCCGACTTCATCACATAACGGTTCACCATACGTGCATGCTACGGGAATCACAAACCTCAACACAAGTATTTCTACTAATACACAACTACCCACTAGCATGACTCTAATATCACCATCTTTATATCACAAAACTATTGCAAGGAATCAAACATATCATATTCGGTGATCTACAAGTTTTATGTAGGATTTTATGACTAACCATGTGAATGACCAGTTCCTGTCATATCTCTAAATAGATATAAGTGAAGCAAGAGAGTTTAATTCTGTCTACAAAAGATATGCCCACGCTCTAACAAATATAAGTGAAGCAAAAGAGCATTCTACAAATGGCGGTTGTCTAAGTGAAGAGAAACAGACGATCCAAACTTCAAATGATAAAAGTGAAGCACATTAAGCATTCTATAAAGCCATACTCAAAAGATATAAGTGAAGTGCAAAGAGAATTCTATAAATCAACCAAGGACTATCTCATACCAGCATGGTGCATCAAAGAAAAATGAAAACTAAATGCAAAAGACGCTCCAAGATTTGCACATATTGCATGAACGAAACGAATCCGAAAACATACCGATACTTGTCGAAGGAAGAGAGGATGCCTTCCGGGGCATCCCCAAGCTTAGACACTTGAGTCTCCTTGAATATTTACTTGGGGTGCCTTGGGCATCCCCAAGCTTGATCTCTTGCCTCTCCTCCTTATCCTCATATCGAAACATCCTCGATCTTCGAACACTTCATCCACACAAAACTTCAACAGAAAACTCGGTAAGACCCGTTAGTATAATAAAGCAAATCACTACTCTAAGTACTGTTGCAAACCAATTCATATTTTTTTTTCATTGTGTCTACTGTATTATAACTTTTTCACGGCTTAATCCACTGATATAAATCAATAGTTTCATCAAAACAAGCAAACAATGCATCAAAAACAGAATCTGTCTAAAACAGAACAATCTGTAATAATCTGAACATTCACCATACTTCTGATACTTGAAAAATTCTGCCAAAATTAGGAAAAATAAAAAATTTGTATAGAAAGACAGTGCAAAAAGAATCAGAACCGTTTGACGTTCCAGTAAAAAAAATGAAAAATCGCGCACTACAGCCAAAGTTTCTGTCCTGCACCGTACAAACCAACAAGCATTGTAAACATCCTAAAGGCAAACCTTGGCACATTATTTTTATAATACAATGGAATTGTACAAGGGGATATTTATGTTTTGAAAAGTTTCTGTAATCAAGATTCACAAAGTTTCTGTGAGCATGAACAAAGTTCAAGGCTAGCTCCCACCTCAACAATGCTTGTCTCTCTCACTTTCACTTTTCTTTTTGAAAAAGTTTTTAGGTTCCCCTCTTTACTTTTTGTTTTTAAACTATATAAAAGCACTCAACAGAAATAAATGACTCTCTAAAACTTCCGGGTTGTCTCCCTGGCAGCGCTTTCTTTAAAGCCATTAAGCTAGGCATATAGTGCTCAAGTAGTGAATCCACCCGGATCCCAAGGTATATCAAAGCCAATTTTAATTAGCAATGATTTGTCATTTATTAGTGAGCACAAGGCAACATATATCATGCAACAATGAATTCTAACTCTCTTCCTATGCATCGGCATGTCATAAAAGAACAATTCATGCACACATAGTAAAGGCCAATGCATAGTATAAACAGTTTCTTGCAATTTTATCATGTTGGAAACATAGAGAGGTGGAGATATAGTTCCTCTCTCATAATAATTGCAAGTAGGAGCAGCAAGCACATGCATATTATATCTATCAAAATCATCATGTGTAATAGTAAAAGGCAACCCATCAATATAATCCTTAATAAAGGCAAACTTCTCCGATATAGTGTAGTCGGGAGAATTCAAAAAGATAATAGGACTATCATGTGTGGGTGCAATAGCAACAATTTCATGTTTAACATAAGGAACTATAGCAAGTTCATCTCCATAAGCATAATTCATATTGGCATCTTGGCCACAAGCATAGCAAGCATCATAAAAAGGGATATTTCAAGAGAATCAATGGGATCATAATAGTCATCATAGCAATCATCCTTCGGTAAGCACGAAGGGAAATTAAACAATGTATGAGTTGAAGAGTTACTCTCATTAGAAGGTGGGAACGGGTAGCTAATCCGCTCTTCCTCCTTTTGTTCTTCGCTCTCCTCCTCATCCTCTTTATCCAATGAGCTCACAGTTTCATCAATTTCTTCTTCCATAGACTCCTGCAAAATATTAATCTCTTCTTGGACAGCGGAGTAGTCCTCAATATATGGTTCAACATAGGCATTAGAAGCATAATTATCATAGCAATATTTAAGTATGGCAAAATTTTCAGATTTGTAAAGAGTAGCATCATACTTTTCAATCAAAGAAGCAATTTCGTAAGCACCCTTAAAAGCAACAAATTCTTCAATTTGTTGAACATCATAGTAATTATAAACACCCTTAGCATATGAAGATATGATTCCATTATCACTAAACTCACATTGATAGGGAAGGTGTTTCTTAGGGTTTTCAGAACAACAAGTAAAATCATATATTTCACATAAATTCCAAGCATAGCATTGCAAACGATGAATTTGACCCAGTAAAAGTTTCCCTTTTTCAGATATGCGGTGTCGCACATAACAAGCATGCTCATCTAAAGATTTGCCCTCAACTAAGCTAGCTGGGGTTTCAGCCCGAGCACATAGGGATCGAAAATGATCCAAGTAAAAAGCTTCAACAGTATGATAGATTTTGAGTGGTTCTTCAACCATTGGTTCAGTAGGTACAACTAATTTTTTTGGTATTTTGCATTTCCTACCCATAACTAAAGATAGAAAACAACTAAGAATAGTGAATAAAAACTACTTGGTGATAAAGCAAACAAGCACACACGAGAATATTCACCCCACGCTATTGCTCCCCAGCAACGGCGCCAGAAAAAGGTCTTGATAACCCACAAGTATAGGGGATCAATTGTAGCCTCTTTCGATAAGTAAGAGTGTCGAACCCAACGAGGAGCTAAAGGTAGAACAAATATTCCCTCAAGTTCTATCGACCACCGATACAACTCTACGCACGCTTGACGTTCGATTTACCTAGAACAAGTATGAAACTAGAAGTACTTTGTAGGTGTTTTTGGATAGGCTTGCAAGAATATAAAGAGAGCATAAATAAAAAGTAGGGGCTGTTTAGAAGAAGACACAACTAAATTAGTTTTAGTAAAGAGCTTTTTGTTACGAGAAAGTTATTTGTCCCTAGGCAATCGATAACTAGACCGGTAATCATTATTGCAATTTTATTTGAGGGAGAGGCATAAGCTAACATACTTTCTCTACTTGGATCATATGCACTTATGATTGGAACTCTAGCAAGCATCCGCAACTACTAAAGATCATTAAGGTAAAACCCAACCATAGCATTAAAGCATCAAGACCTCTTTATCCCATACGCAAACAATCTACTTACTCGGGTCTGTGCTTCTGTCACTCACGCAACCCACTATAAGCGAATCATGAACGTATTGCAACACCCTACAGCAGGGATCCCTCACGCTTGCGCGACATGGAGAGAACCATAGGACAACACCAATAATAAAACATGCAACTCAAACCAATCTTGATCATCAAATAACCCATAGGACAAAACGGATCTACTCAAACATCATAGGATAGCCATACATCATTGGGAAATAATATATAGCGTTGAGAACCATGTTTCAGTAGAGATTACAGCGGGTAAGATAGAGGTTACACCGCTGCATAGAGGGGGGAAGAGTTGGTGATGATGGCGGTGAAGTTGTTGGTGAAGATTGCGGTGATGATGATGGCCCCCGGTGGCACTCCGGCGCCATCGGAAGCGAGGGGGAGAGCCCCCCTTCTTCTTCTTCTTCCTTGACCTCCTCCCTAGATGGGAGAAGGGTTTCCCCTCTGGTCCTTGGTCTACATGGCGTGGGAGGGGCGAGAGCCCCTCCGAGATTGGATCTGTCTCTCTGTCTCTTTCAGTTTCTGTGTTCTCGTCTGCTGCCCTTTCACCGTTTCGTGTATATATGGAGATCCGTAACTCCTATTGGATTGAAACCTTCGCCCAGATTTTCTCCAAAAATTAGTTTTCTTGCGTCCAAAGTAGAGCAGCAATCGCCTTACGGGGGGTCCACGAGGGTCAGGGGCGCGCCCCCTGCCTCGTGCCCCCTCGGGCACCGTCTCGCGTTGATTCTTCTTCCGGAATTCTCCAAATATTCCAAAAATATTCTCCGTCCGTTTTTATCCCGTTTGGACTCCGTTTGATATGGGGTTTCTGCGAAACATAAAACATGCAACAAACAGGAACTAGCACTGGGCACTGGATCAATATGTTAGTCCCAAAAATTGTATAAAAAGTTGCCAAAAGTATATAAAAGTTGTAGAATATTGGCATGGAACAATCAAAAATTATAGATACGACGGAGACGTATCAGTGCCCCCTCCACAATTTACGCCTCCGGTGATATTGTCGTAGTGCTTAGGCGAAGCCCTGCGTGGATCACTTCACCATCACCGTCACCACGCCGTCGTGCTGGCGAAACTCTCCCTCGACACTTTGGTGGATCAAGAGTTCGAGGGACGTCATCAAGCTGAACGTGTCCAGAACTTAGAGGTGCCGTACGTTCGGTGCTTGATCGGTCGAAATGAGAAGAAGTTCGACTACATCAACCGCGTTGTCAAATGCTTCCGCTTTCGGTCTACGAGGGTATGTGGACACACTCTCCCCCTCTCGTTGCTATGCATCTCCTAGATAGATCTTGCGTGATCGTAGGATTTTTTTGAAATTGCATGCTACGTTCCCCAATAGTGGCATCCGAGCCAGGTTTATGCATAGATGATATGCACGAGTAGAACACAAAGAGTTGTGGGCGGTGATCGTCATACTAATTGCCACCAATGTCTTATTTTGATTCGGTGGTATTGTTGGATGAAGCGCCCCAGACCAACCTTACATGACCATGTTCATGAGACCGGTTCCACCGACAGACATGCAACTAGTTTTTGCATAAAGGTGGCTGGCGGGTGTCTGTTTCTCCAACTTTAGTTGAATCAATTTTGACTGCGGCCGGTCCTTCTTGAAGGTTAAAACAACAAACTTGATAAATCACCGTTGTGGTTTTGATGCGTAGGTAAGAACGGTTCTTACTAGAAGCCCGTAGCAGCCACGTAAAACTTGCAACAACAAAGTAGAGGATGCCTAATTTGTTTTTGCAGGGCATGTTGTGATGTGATATGGTCAAGACATGATGTGATATAAGTTATTGTATAAGATGATCATGTTTTGTAAAAGTTATCGGCAACTGGCAGGAGCCTTATGGTTGTCGCTTTATTGTATAAAATGCAAACGCCATGTAATTGATTTACTTTATCACTATGCGTTAGCGATAGTTGCAGAAGCAATAGTTGGCGAGACGACCATGACGCTACGATGGAGATCAAGGTGTCAAGCCGGTGACGATGGAAATCATGACGGTGCTTTGGAGATGGAGATCAAAGGCACAAGATGATGATGGCCATATCATGTCACATATTTTGATTGCATGTGATGTTTATCTTTTATGCATGTTATTTTCCTTAGTACGGCGATAGCATTATAAGATGATCCCTCACAAAAATTTCAAGGTATAAGTGTTCTCCCTGAGTATGCACGGTAGCGAAAGTTCGTTGTGCCGAGACACCACGTGATGATCGGGTGTGATAAGCTCTACGTTCACATACAACGGGTGCAAGACAGTTTTGCACATGTGGAATACTCGGGTTAAACTTGACGAGCCTAGCATGTAGAGACATGGCCTCGGAACACTGGAGACCGAAAGGTCGAACGTGAATCATATAGTAGATATGATCAACATAGAGATGTTCACCATTGAAAACTACTCCATCTCAGGTGATGATCGGACATGGTTTAGTTGATATGGATCACGTGATCATTTAGATGACTTGAGGGATGTCTATCTAAGTGGGAGTTCTTAAGTAATATGATTATTTGAACTTAATTTATCATGAACTTAGTCCTGATAGTTTTTGCATATCTATGTTGTAGATTAATGGCCCGTGCTACCGTTCCCTTGAATTTTAATGTGTTCCTAGAGAAAGCTAAGTTGAACGATGATGGTAGCAACTACATAGATTGGGTCCGTAACTTGAGGATTATCCTCATTGCTGCTGCTCCACAGAAGAATTATGTCCTTGATGCACCGCTAGGTGACAAGCCCCCTCCCGCTAATGTAGATGTTGGGGAACGCAGTATTTCAAATTTTTACCTACGATCACACAAGATCTATCTAGGAGATGCATAGCATCGGGGAGAGTGTGTCCACATACCCTCGTAGACCGAAAGCGGAAGCGTTTAGTAACGTGGTTGATGTAGTCGAACGTCTTCGCGATCCAATTGATCCAAGCACCGAACGTTCAGCTCGATGACGTCCCTTGAGCTCTTGATCCAGTTGAGGTCGAGGGAGAGTTCCGCCAGCACGACGGCGTGGCGACGGTGATGATGAAGTTACTAGTGCAGGGCTTCGCCTAAGCACTACGACGATATGACCGAGGTGTGTAACTGTGGAGGGGGGCACCACACACGGTTAAGAGTAACTTGTGTGTTCTAGGGTGCCCCCTGCCCCTGTATATAAAGGAGGGGAGGGGAGGCCGGCCGTCCCTCCTAGGGCGCGCCAGGAGAGGGGAATCCTACTAGGACTCCAAGTCCTAGTAGGTTTCCACCTAAGGAAGAGGGGGAAGAAGGATGGAAGAAGGGGAAGGGAAGGAAAGGGGGGCGCCGCCCCCTTCCCCTAGTCCAATTCGGACCCAAGGGGGGGGGGCGCAGCCAGCCCCTCTTGTCCCTTCCTCTCTTCCCACTAAGGCCCATCGAGGCCCATTAGTTCCCCCGGGGGGTTCCGATAACCCTCCGGCACTCCGATAATTATCCGGTACTTCTCGAAACTCATCCGGTGTCCGAATAACATCGTCCAATATATCAATCTTTATGTCTCGACCATTTCGAGACTCCTCGTCATGTCCGTGATCTTATCTGGGACTCTGAACAAACTTCGGTCATCAAATCACATAACTCATAATACAAATCGTCATCGAACGTTAAGCGTGCGGACCCTACGGGTTCGAGAACTATGTAGACATGACCGAGACACATCTCCGGTCAATAACCAATAGCGGAACCTGGATGCTCATATTGGCTCCTACATATTCTATGAAGATCTTTATCGGTCAAACCGCATAACAACATACGTTGTTCCCTTTGTCATCGGTATGTTACTAGCCCGAGATTCGATCGTCGGTATCACTATACCTAGTTCAATCTCGTTATCGGCAAGTCTCTTTACTCGTTCCGTAATGCATCATCCCACAACTAACTCATTAGTCACATTGCTTGCAAGGCTTATAGTGATGAGCATTACCGAGTGGGCCCAGAGATACCTCTTCGAAACACGGAGTGACAAATCCTAATCTCGATTATGCCAACTCAACAAACACCATCGGAGACACCTGTAGAGCATTTTTATAATCACCCATTTACGTTGTGACGTTTGATAGCACACAAGGTGTTCGTCCGGTATTCGGGAGTTGCATAATCTCATAGTCAGAGGAACATGTATAAGTCATGATGAAAGCATTAGCAATAAAACTAAACGATCATTATGCTAAGCTAACGGATGGGTCTTGTCCATCACATCATTCTCTAACGATGTGATCCCGTTCATCAAATAACAACACATGTCTATGGTCAGGAAACTTAACCACCCTTGATTAACGAGCTAGTCTAGTAGAGGCATACTAGGGACACTCTGTTTGTCTATGTATTCACACATGTACTAAGTTTCCGGTTAATACAATTCTAGCATGAATAATAAACATTTATCATGATATAAGGAAACATAAATAACAACTTTATTATTGCCTCTAGGGCATATTTCCTTCAGTCTCCCACTTGCACTAGAGTCAATAATCTAGATTACATAGTAATGATTCTAACACCCATGGAGTCTGGGTGCTGATCATGTTTTGCTCGTGGAAGAGGCTTAGTCAACAGGTCCGCAACATTCCGATCTGTGTGTATTTGCAAACTTCTATGTCTCCCTCCTTTACTAGCTCGCGGATGGAATTGAAGCATCTCTTGATGTGCTTGGTTCTCTTGTGAAATCTGGATTCCTTCGCCAAGGCTATTGCTCAATAATTGTCACAAAAGATTTTCATTGCACCCGATGCACTAGGTATTACACCTAGATCGGATATGAACTCCTTCATTTGCTTCTTCCGAAGTAGCTATGTATACCGCTTCACACGTAGATCCCGCCACGATGCTCTGTTTGGAACTGCACCAACTGACAGCTCCACCATTCAATATAAATACGTATCCGGTTTGCGACTTAGAGTCATCCGGATTAGAGTCAAAGCTTGCATCAACGTAACCATTTATGACGAGCTCTTTGTCACCTCCATAAACGAGAAACATATGTAAGTGCATCTAGTGCCCCTTAGTGATTTTGGTGTATTGAAGACTTATAGGTTAAGGGACTGATGCGTTTGTGAGTGTACACATGTCTATAAGTCTATGAGGAGTTTGATATTTACAGAGAAAGTCGACCCCTAAAAATGAAGTTCTTCGACTGAAGACTTTGGATCTCTGAAGACTTTCTGAAGACTTTGACAGTGAAGAAATTGGTGTGACCTTGAAGACTTGGTATTCATTCGAGGAACATGAAGCATCAAGACTTTTGTTTTTGTAGTTTCATTTTCTCTTTCTTGAGTCATAGGAAACACCATACGGTTAAAGGGGGTCAAGGAAATACTAAGGAAAAATTTCCAAGTGATGCTCAACTCAAAATCCTACACCTACCAATCCCTTCGAGTGAAGCCATTGGAAATCTCATGCAGTTCAGTCAATTTCTTCAGTGACAGAGATGAAGTTCTTCTGGTCTCTGAGGAATTGGTTCTGACTGTGGAGTTAGGAATTCGCCAGTGCGGATTGCCTACAAGTGAGGAACATGATAGCCCTGAGGAATTTGATAGTCAAAATTCCGACCGTTGCTGTGCTATGCGCCAGCTGTCCCAAAATATCTACCCACCTAACGGTCATATCATTGAAGGGCATTTATGTCTTATCATGTCGGGCTGCTCCCTAGGCTATAAATAGCCGCCCCCTATAACCACTAGCTGGTTGGCTGCTCCAAGAGAAACTGACACTTGTCATTTGAGAGCATCCCATCCTCCGAGGACTTTGAGCGAAAATCATCAAGTGAGGAAAACCCAAACCCAAACACCTACAAACCCAAAGTGATTGAGCATCACTGAAGAGATTGATCCTGTGTGGATCCGCCGCTTGTTACCTTTGAAGACTGTGCATCTTCCAGACGGTTAGGCATCATGGTCTAGAGCATCCAAGAGAAAATTGTGGATCGCCGAGTGACCGAGTTTGTGAAGGTTTGGAAGTCACCTGAAGACTTACGACGGGTGATTGGACGAGGTCTGTGTGACCTTAGTTCAAGGAGAATACGGTGAGGACTGTGTGTCTTCAGGTTTAAATACCTAGCCGCTCCAACCAGACGTACAACTGTCACAGCTGTTGGAACTGGTCTACCAAATCATTTTCTTCACCAAGCCTACTGGTTCTATTTCCTCAACTCTTTCATTTTCTCATTACTGTGTTGTGTGCTTGTTCATATCTATTTGAAGACTTTGACTGAAGACTTTCTCAATTTCCTCAGTTCAATTTCTTCAGTCTGTTTGTCTTCATCCTGTTTTATCCTGTGCTTACGCTTCCTGTACTCTGTGTCTGTTTTCATTTCATCATGATGTCCATGCTTATGTTATGTCATGTATACATCTGAGTACTTATTCCGCTGCAAGTAGTTCTTCTCTTAGAATTTACTCACCCTGAAATTCCTCCATGAAGAATTCATAAAAATCACCTATTCACCCCCCTCTAGTCGACTTAACGCACTTTCAATTGGTATCAGAGCAAGGTACTCCCTTGTTCTGTGTGATTTCGGTTTAACCGCCTGGAGTTTTAGTTATGTCGACCGCCGGTATGATCAAGGTCTCTGCTGGGTGTCCTACCTTCGATGGGACGGACTACCCCTACTGGAATAATAAGATGTGAATGCATCTTGAGGCAATTGATAATGATCTCTGGTATGTTGTGGAAAATGGTGTTCCCTCAGTCACACCTTCTCTGAATGCTGCTGATGTGAAGAGATTCAAGCAACTCGATTCTCAAGCGAAGAACATCATATGTGGCCATCTGAGCAAAGGGCAGTATGGTAGAGTGAGTGCTTTGGAAACTGCTAAGCTTATCTGGGATAGGCTGTCCAAGGTCAATGAAGGAGTCTCAACTCAACGTGACTCTCGAGTTGACGTTCTTCGCAATCTCTTCAACCGCTTCAAAAGACTCGACAATGACAATGTTCAGCAAACCTTCGATTGCCTCACTGACATCTCAAATGAGCTTCAAGCACTTGGTGCCACTGACATCACCGACCATGAGGTGGTGAAGAAATTGCTGAGATCGCTTGATTCCTTATTTGATACACTGGCACTGATGATACAAGAACGTGGAGATTACAAGTCACTTGATCTCGCTGATATCCTCAAGAGGCTAAACACTCATGAGTTCCAGCTTGCTGAGAAGAGAGATCTCTATGGTCCGAGCTATGGCAGATCACGCACCCTGAAGGCCAAAGCCGTCTCTGAATCTGAAGGTGAAGATTCTGGTAGCAGCCTTGGTGATCCTGAAGAACTGAGCCAGGAGCTAGCATTGCTCGTGAAGAAATTTCAGAAGTTCTCAAGGCGTGGTCGTTTTGGAAAATCCTCAAGGAGCAATGATTCCTCATCCAGTGACTACAAGAAGAGGCTATGCCACAAATGCAAGAAACCTGGTCACTACATTCAAGATTGTCCTCAGCGGGAAAAGGAATCAAAGAAGAAGAAATACAAGGATTACAGTTCTGATGACTCAAAGAAGAAGAAGAAATCTTCAAAGTCTTCATCATCAAAATCCTCAAAGTCTTCATCTCATAAGAAGAGCAGCTCTAAGAAGGCTCGGGCATTCATTGGCAAGGAAATGGACTCTGAAGCTGAATCTGAGGAACATGAGGAAGAGGAGGCATCTGAGGAGTCAGAATCTGGTGTGGCGAGCCTAGCCCTCACTACTGCGTTCGTCAGCAAGTTCATCTTCAACACTGAAGAAAATGGCTTCTACAACAAGGCTGATGATGACGATGATGGCTACGCTCCCACCTATTGCTTCATGGCAAAGGGTGCCAAGGATGATCAACCCAAAGCCAATGAGTGGGTCCTTGATAGTGGATGTACAAATCACATGACTGGTGACAAGAATCTGTTGATGGATGTTCCCTATCTCCATTGCATCTGAAGCATATCATCTTCGTTGACAAAGGAAAAAGCAAGGTATTGGGTCTAGGTAAGGTTGCGATCTCAAAGGATCGACACATGGACAAAGTCATGCTTGTCGAGTCCTTAGGATACAACTTCATGTCTGTCTCAATGCTTTGTGATCTTGATATGGTTGTCATCTTTGGCAAGTATCGTTGTGTTGTGATCATGGAAGCTGACAATTCCAAAGTCTTCGAAGGCTTTAGGAGAGGAGATCTGTATATTGTTGATTTCTCTACAGGACCACAACCAGCTATATGTCTACTTGCAAAAGCTTCAGAAGGTTGGCTATGGCATCGACGACTTGGTCATGCTGGCATGAGGAACTTGCACACGCTCGCGAAGAAGAAGCATGTCATTGGCATTGAGAATGTCAAATTCCTCAAGGATCACTTATGCGGAGCCTGTGAACCTGGAAAGATGACCAAGGCCAAGCATCCAGCAAAGACTATCATGACCACTACTCGACCATTTGAATTACTTCACATGGATATCTTTGGTCCTAACCATTACTATGCTTTCACTAATGAAGCATCTCTATATGGCTTTGTTATTGTTGATGATTACTCTCGTTACACATGGGTGCATATTGTTACTTACAAACATGAAGTGCAGGAAGTCTTCAAACAATTTTCCTCGAGGGCTTCAACCAACTTTGGTGTGAAGATCAAGCACATCAGAAGTGACAATGGAACCGAGTTCAAGAATACTGGTCTTGATGACTATCTTGATGAACTTGGTATTACTCATGAGTTATCTGCTCCATATACTCCTCAGCAGAATGGCGTCGTGGAGCGCAAGAACAGGACTCTTATTGAGATGGCTTGCACTATGCTTGATGAATACAAGACACCTCGTTGTTTCTGGACTGAGGCAATAGATACTGTGTGCCACATCATCAACAGGGTATATCTTCACAAATTCTTCAAGAATACTGCATATGAACTCCTCACTGACAAGAAACCCAATGTGAGTTATTTCAAAGTCTTCGGTGCTAAATGTTGGATTAGAGATCCTCATCACAGTTCTAAATTTGCACCGAAAGCACATGAAGGTTTTATGCTTGGTTATGAAAAGGACTCGCACACCTACAGAGTCTTCAACACCGTTCACCACAAGGTTGTTGAAATTGTAGATGTGCGGTTCGATGAAACTAATGGCTCGCAAAGAGAGCACCTACCTCCTGTGCTAGATGAAAAATCACCTGAAGAATCCATCAAGTTCAAGGCTACTGAGGATGTTATTCCTACTGAAGAATCTGCTGAAGAAGTTATTCCAGAACATGAAGAACGTCATGCTGATGCACCTGAGGAAAATGATGCTGAAGAAAACGCTGATCAAATTCCTCAACGACAAGCTCATCCTCGTGTCGCAAATGAAGTGCAGATTGAGAAAATCATCAACGACATCAACATTCCAGGTCCTCTCACACGCTCAAGAGCTTCTCATTTGTCTAACTTTTGTGGGCATTTTGCTTTTGTCTCTATCTCAGAGCCCACTAAGGTAGATGAAGCATTTCTGGAGCCTGAGTGGATTCAAGCTATGCAAGAGGAATTACATCAATTCGAGCTCAACAATGTCTGGGAACTGGTCAAACGTCCAGATCCTCGCAAGCACAATATCATTGGCACAAAGTGGATCTACCGCAACAAGCAAGATGAAAATGGCCTTGTGGTGAGGAATAAGGCATGACTTGTAGCTCGAGGCTACACACAGGTTGAAGGAATTGATTTCGATGAAACTTTTACACCTGTTGCTAGACTTGAGACTATTCGCATATTACTTGCTTATGCTAACCATCATAATATCACTTTATATCAAATGGATGTGAAAAGTGCATTCCTCAATGGTAAGCTTGAGGAAGAAGTATATGTTGCTCAACCCCCAGGTTTTGAAGATCCAAAGCATCCTCAGAAAGTCTTCAGACTCAACAAGGCCCTCTATGGCCTCAAGCAGGGGCGTGGTATGATACTTGAAGGAATTCCTCATGAAGAAAGGCTTCAAACCCGGTTCACTTGACCCAACTCTTTTCACTAAATCCTATGATGGTGAATTGTTTGTGTGCCAAATATATGTTGATGATATTATTTTTGGCTGTACTGACCAACGTTATAGTGATGAATTTGCCTATATGATGAGTGAAGAATATCAAATGTCTATGATGGGAGAGTTGAAATTCTTCTTAGGTCTTCAAATTCGTCAATAGCGCAATGGCATATTCATATCTCAGGAGAAATACCTCAAGGATGTACTGAGGAAATTCGGCATGCAAGATTGCAAAGGCGTCAAAATACCTATACCCACAAATGGCCATCTATGCACTGATAAAAATGGTATTGACTTCGATCAAAAGGTATACCGCTCCATGATTGGTTCTTTATTGTATTTATGTGCATCTAGGCCAGATATTATGCTTAGTGTTTGCATGTGTGCCCGATTTCAAGCTACACCGAAGGAATCAGACCATAAGGCTGTGAAGCATATTCTTTGATATCTAGCTCACACACCAACACTTGGATTATGGTACCACAAGGGCTCGGCTTTTTATCTCATTGGATATTCAGACTCTGACTATGCTGGGATCATGTGGACCGCAAGTCAACATCTGGTACATGCCATTTCCTCGGACGATCCTTGGTCTGTTGGTCCTCGAAGAAATAGAACAGCGTATCACTGTCTACTGCTGAAGCTGAGTACATTGCTGCTGGTTCGTGTTGTGCACAATTGCTATGGATGAAACAAACCCTCAAGGTCTACGACATCAACCTGAAGAATGTGCCTCTGTACTGTGACAATGAGAGTGCCATCAAGATTGCTCATAACCCAGTTTAGCACTCGAAGACAAAGCACATTCAGATTCGTCATCATTTTCTTCGTGATCATGTGTTCAAGGGTGACATTTCTATGGAGCATGTGAAGACGGAAGACCAGCTAGCCGATATCTTCACAAAGCCCTTGGATGAGAAGAGATTTAGCAAGTTGCGGTGTGAGCTAAATATCCTAGAATCTTCGAATGTCCTTTGAAAAGGACACACATCCTAACACTTATGCAAAATTGATGACTTAGATGTGCAACACACGAAGTAACGTTTTTCTTCAATCAATGAAGACTAACCCTCTAAGTGTGAAGAAATTAATGAAGAATTTGATTCTCAGAGCCCTACGATAATTGTACGCGGTGTCTATAATCATCATTCTTATACGGTGGGTCACGCCACCACCAAAAGTTGGAAATCTTCTTTTTGAGTTTCTCGTCATTTTGATTTTCCTCAGTTGTTTTATTTCCTCAACTTGGCTTTATCTTCACTAGTTCCGTTGTTTTTCTTCATTGGCTATATATATATATATATGAGTTTATGTCCTCTACAACATTCACTTATTGCTATTTCTTCAAGTTGCCTTTTTCTGCTAAGTGAATGTGATCGGACCCTTCCCCCTCTATACTAAACTCAACCCAATCTATTCACAAATTCTTCATGTGCGTTCTATTTGAAACTCGTTCAAAATCTTCACTGTGTCCTAGTCAGCTGAAGAATTTGCGAACAAAAACTTTAAAATATTCTAATATGAATTTTCGGCTATTGCCGTCTAAATCGTTCCACATCCCATGATAATACTTATCTATTCACCCACGATCTCACACGATCACCACCTCTCAGTATGTGGGGGACACATGTCAAGCGAATGAGAAGGGTCAGGGGCACGTTCGTCCAATTTCTTCGGACGAGTGGTTTTTCACCTCGGCTGTAAATACCCCTCCCCTTCCTCACTTTGTTTTTACTCTGCTCGACCTCACCCCCTCGCTCGAGCTCTCAAACCCTATCGTCGCCGCTACTTCCATCGTCGCCGGTGAGGAAGAGCTTCACTGCCTCGACCTCGTCGCCGTCGTACTCACGCCGGCCGCGGATTTCTTCACTCTGCCGCCGCTGTAGCTGTCTTCCTCTGCCAAGTTAGGGCGTGGAAGATCTGAACCGACGAGCTTCAAATCTACACTTCCCAGTTCGTCGTGTTCTTCGTCAAGGGTAATTAAAAGTTACTTTTACTGCCCTCATTGATTCGGATGTTTTCCACAAAATCTTCAAAAGGTGTTTATTCTTCAAATCTTCACACACTAGACACCTCACATAACATCTGTTCTTGATCTCTTTCCCTAAGCAACATTTTTCTTCAAGATTCCTCAATTGTGTGGATTTTCGATCTGTACAACTCTGGAACCTAAGACAAAGAACGCTTAGTGAAATTCTTCAAGATTCATCTGGTCAAATTCCTCAAACTTGTCCTTTTGTAAAAACTTCTGAGAACGCATATGACCTTTCCAAATTCTTTGCAACTATATTCTGTTCACAGGTACACATGTCCGCTGTTGAATCTCTAGGTTCTCATTAACTTAACTCATTTGCAGCGTTCCTCGAAGAAAAGTTGCACACCTCTTCAGAAAATTCTATTGTTCAGATTCCTCAGCTGAAGAAAATGGCTGATGGAAAGAAGCCTCAGAAGGGTGGAAAGAGACCTAAGGTTAACACTGCTTTCGAAATCCCAGATGACATTTACAAGGATTATTGCACTCCTGATGAGGCTAAACATGGAAAGGACGACAAAAATCAGCGCAAGGTGCGCATACAAAGGATAGAGAGGAGATGGGCACGGGAATGGAGGGAATACAGATATGTGACTCCTAAGTACATGAAGAAATTCACTCTTAACCCTCCATGCCCAAGACCTCCATTAGCACCTGGCCAAGAAGCTGATCCTACCAGCCTCAAGCGTGGTGAGGACAATCCTGTTGAATGGGCTAAGCGCCAGGCCAAGCTAGCCAAAATGGCTAAGGATGCAGTGAGGAAATTCAATGAAGACTCTGCTGCTGCTGCTACCACTGCTGAGGCCTCTACAAGCAAGCCAAAGAAGGTCATGCCCAAGAAGCCTGCTCACAAGCCCAGTGCTTCAACCTCTATGCCCTCATGGCCAAGCTCCTCAACAATGCCCTCACGGCCAAGTTCTTCAAAGCCCTCACGGCCAATTCATCAAGCTGCACCTGCTCCTCCAAAGTCCTCAGCTCCTCCGTCCAAATCCTCAGCACCTGTGCACCTCGCCTTGTGCCAAAGGACAACAGGCATCTCTATTGCCTCAGGAGCCTCTGCTAGTTCTTCAGCTCCACCAAATTCCTCAACTGGCCCCACTCTGCTAAAGACAAAGGCCACTGCTGGACGTGGTTCTCGACCAAGTTCTCACAAGAAGCAGGTCGCCTTTTGTCGGGGATATACCCCGCGGTGTAACCCGCTGGATGTATGACCCGGCTGGAGTGTGGTGACTCACTGGTAACCCGCCCGGAGCTTGGCGATTCAAGAGTGACCCGCCTGATCTTGGCGACTTATTAGTAACCCAGCGAGCGGGTCAGACGGACGAAAGGCCCAAGGCCCAGAAGGCCGGCTCACGTTTATGGTGGGCCGGCTTAAGAGGAAAAGCATAAGGAATATTCTCCTACAAAAGGAAGCAAGACTAGGACTCCGCTTGTAATAGAGTAATCCTAATCCTACTAGGACTAGTCATGTAACCCGCCCCTTCAACTTATATAAGGAGGGGCAGGGCTCTACAAAGAGGGACAAGCAAGAAGAAACAATCTCTAGGGTTAGACACAAAGAGCCGGCTTACCGGCAAATCCCTCATGATCATAATGAGACCTAGCCACAAACAGCATGTAGGGCTATTACCGGATGATGTTTCCCGGGGCCCGAAGCTGTCTAAATCCTCGTCTTGCGTTGCGTCTCTTGATTCCGCTCAACCCCTCTCAAGATACTACAAAGATGCATTGGCCTCACGACTAAGTCCTCACACTAGGACATCTGCCGTGACAATTCCACGACAGTTGGCGCCCACCGCGGGGCCCGCGCACGGTGGTGTTGAGTTCTTGGAGGGAATTTTTTTGGGTTTCGAGAAGTTCGCAGGTTTCCGGATGGGGAGGAGCCGGTTTGAAAATTCATCAGTTCAGCGGGTCTCTGTTACGTACGCATGAGTCAAGCAGCAGTAGTCACACGCGTTTCGTCAGATCGTTTTCTGTCACGGAGGCAATAGGAGTTTTTTCCGCAGATTCAAAAACAAATCCAGCGACTTATGTTCTAATTGGAACACGTAACTCTGATCAGCCAAGTACCAAGGCCGAAGCCTGCAGAATAATTGGAAAACTATGCCTGCGTATCATCCAACAGCAGTATAAGGAGAGGAGTCAAGCAAGTTAATGCAATCCCAAGCAGGTACACTAGTACAAGCCAAGCAGTGTACACATGCACGTCCTCTAGGGCAAGTCAAATCAAAAGGGGGAAAAAGACAAAGCCAAGTACATCCACTCAACGTGGTAATCAAAAAGAAGAAAAAGAAGAGGATAGCTACTATACCGGTCTGGACACTTGAACAGACGAGAGTTCGTAAGCCAAATCAACTACGACCCGGACTCGGCTGCCGCGACTGCACATCGTTGGTCTGCTTCCGCTTGATCCGGCCTCCGCTGGCAATCGGCCACTCCGTCCTCAAGCCGGCCTCTGCTACTGCCTCGCAGGTAGGCTGTTAGCGCGCTTCACCAACCGCCGCGCTGACCCGTTTCTGCCTCAGGTTCTACCACAAGTCACCACAGCCTCCAGCGATGACTCCCCTCCGTCGCTGCGACCCGCCCACCGGGACACCTCTACGGTCTCTGCCTCTGCTGCAGCTGCGGCTGCGCCTCGACCCGCCTGGTTCGCCTTAGCCGTCGACCCGCAGGTACGTGCTGGTTGCTGTACTCCAACACCGGCTCACACGCGGCCCTCGACTCATCATTGCAGCTTCACCTCTTCCAAGCCGCCGCCGTCTACAAGCCACTGCAGTGGGCAAATTTGACAAATTTGACCTGTGGATGAAATCAAATCACAGAATGAACTGCCCGTGAAACTATTTCACGCGGCTGACCTTTTTGTGTGACGCCCGACACAAAGGCGCCACACTACATTGTGCAACGCCTCACAGATAGGTGCTACACGCCTGGCCAGCGTTGCACCCCAGACTGCCTAAAAATTGCTAAGTCGTTGTGCAGAGCCTAAGAGCTAGGCGCTGCACTGTATAGTGTGGCGCCTAGCTCTCAGGCGCTCCACTAGTGGTTGCACTACAAAATGAAGCAACCACTAGTGCAACGCCTAGAAGCTAGGCGCTACACTGTATAGTGTGGCGCCTAGCTCTCAGGCGCTGCACACTGACTTAATAATTTTCGGATCACACGGGTGCGACGCTGGCCAGGCGTGTAGCGCCTATCTAGGCGTGTAGCGCCTATCTATGAGGCGTTGCACAGTGTAGTGTGGCGCCTTCGTGTCGGGCGTCACACAAAAAGGTCAGCCGCGTGAAATAGTTTCACGGACAGTTTATTCTGTAATTTGATTTCGTCCATAGGTCAAATTTGTCAGTTTTGCCGCTGCAGTGGCCATGGTTGCGCCCAGGGCCACCAGTACCAGGTTGGCCTGTCTCAACCATTTTTCTGCCTCGGTTTCGGTCTCGAGCCGCCGTCCACCACTAGAGCATCACCAAGTCGCCGCCTTTAAGCAGCCGAGCTCCGCTGTGGGCGTGACCTTGCCTGGTCTTCATCTTTGCTCCAAGCCGCCGCGGCCTCGTCCGTGAGCTGCCCCGCTTCACCGAGCGCCGCTTACTTTATTGCTGTGAGCCGCCCGACACCTCCGTCCGCGCCGCGCCAGGCTCTTGCGTCGGACGCCCTCCTCCACTCGACTGTGCTGCCATGCTGTATTAATTTTCTGATGCTACTATACAACCTCAATTGGTTGCACTGTTGACCTGCTGCTGGCCACATCCATGGATTACGCTCGAGAATTTGAAAGCAATGATGTCACAAAAACAGTGCAAATGTGGAGTCGAAGGGCTGCCACCAGTATTATTTCTCCGTGTTAAACTACTGTGAAGTTTTCATCATACATATCAAGGTTTGCAGTATTAGCTATACCCATGAGGTGTTAACAATTATCTGCTGCTAAAAACAAACGAAGACCAAAGAAAATGGTTTGACTGGCCACGGGCAGATCGTGGTGCAACAGTGCTACTCCATCAGGTGCTATCTTTCCTGCATATTTTTTCAACACTATATTAACTCATCCGAGAAAAAATACTCTGGTCTATGATATTTTTTCGCAGGAACACTATTCCTTACAAAAGGTTTCGCATAAGGGGCGCACACCACACATTACTTTTGCACTAACGCTTGTCCACGCCGCGCTGCTCGACGGATACGTACGCGAGTTGCCGCCCCTGATACATCAAAACAACGTGGTTGACCGCACCCGCGATTGACTCGCCGTCCGCGCGGCTTACTGCGCCCGCGATTGACTTGCCCATTCACGCGGTTTAACCACGCATGTGATTTACTCGCCCGTCCACGCTGGCTTACAACGCCGTGGCCGGCTCATCCATCTGCTCCCGCGGCCGACTCGCCCGAGATTGATTTCAGCTTCACCTGGTGATCATCAACTCCGCGGTGGATAATCTGGCCTGACGTATCAGGACAAGTTATATCACTGAGCTGTTAAATGACTCTTACCAGTTTATATCACAGTAAAAAATGGAGAATCTCAAGACAACTCCTCGAGTCGTCTTAAGACTCGGGGGCTACGATGACATGGCTCAGTAAATGTTGCCAGTTTAAAGGCCGTCAGAAAATTTCCGGCTCAAAATGAAGAATGCCGGTTTAAAATCCGGTTCAAGAGAAATCTGTCTCTCACAAAGCTTTGAAGCTCTCAAATATCCGGTTTAAAATTCCGTTCAAGAAGAATTTATCTCTCGCAAAGCTCGAGTTCTCAGGAAAAATTAAAGGGACCAAAGAGAGTCTGTTGCAAAGCACAACTCAAACATAGGTACCCTGCTCCAAAAACCCACCAGCGGGCTTCTTTGTCATATTCGATTCATAGCTTAACCAATTTTGGGTCTGACTCTGATCGTATTCGAATCAAAGTCGTTAAAAAAGTCTCAAGGTCATTTGGGGGCTTCCTGTTCAAACATAGATCGTATTCGAACCAAAGAGAACATAGCTGTCGGTACCCTCTTGATCGACACAATGCCAAACCCACTAGGGGGCTTCTTGATCGTATTCGAATCATAGCTTAATTCCTTTTGGGTCCGAGTTTGATCGTATTCAAATCAGAGTCGTTAGAAAACTCTCAAGGTCATTTGGGGGCTTCCGGTTCAAACATAGGTCGTATTCGAACCAAAGAGAACATAGCTGTCGGTACCCTCTTGATCGGCGCAACGCCAAAACCACTAGGGGGCTTCCCGATCGTATTTGAATCCTAGCTTAACCGCTTTTGGTCCGGCTTACTGATCGTATTCGAATCAGAAGCCTCGCTTTTTTCTCTTTGTTTGACTTAAGTTTTTTGAAAACTGTCTTTTGGGTTTGTCTTGAGACTTTTTGTTCATATCTGAAGCATATATGTGCTTTTGATTAACCCGGCTTGACATTGGATGATAAGTCGCCATCATATGACAATCATAAAAATTTGGAAGTTTTGGCTTCTAAAGATTGGGTTATCACCCTTACTGCACAGGTATCCTAAACCGGCAGTACGATTCAATATCACAGGAACCGGTTTTCCAAACCGGATTATATTATTCAAATCTTTAATAGCCAACATGGCTGGATTTTTATTATGGTTATCAATAGCCAATATTAAGATGGAGGTCTTCAAAGTCACTTCAGCGCAATGGTTATTATTTTGTTAATGGACATGATTTATTTTTACAATGGAAGGAATAGTCCCGAGTCGCTGCAGGCTTACGACCCGGCACTTGGGGGCTACATTATTCAAATTGAGGTTACATCAAATATGCAAGTCCCATGTCACTGCCAGCATGCACCATGGCACTTGGGGGCTAATGCAAAGTCATTTTTTCCTCATTTTATTGAAGACCCGACTCATCGCATTGTAATGAGCTGGCCCTTGGGGGCTACCAATTGCTCCTGTCAAAAATTCAAGGTACACCTTAATCCATTATATTGAAAGATCCACTGCTTAGTTGGTAGAGTACAAAGCTCTTAACCTTGTGGACGTGGGTTCAAGCCCCATGGTGGAGATTACATCATATGATGTTATTATCAATGAATCATATACAAAGTCCCAGCTCCGTAATATCTTATCGAGCCGGCCCTTGGGGGCTACGCGTTGCTGCTCAAGTTTACATGATCATATTTACAAAGTCCCTGCTCATTATTGCATAATGACCCGGCCCTTGGGGGCTACACTGGTTGAAATTTTTATGAGCATAAGGCAATTACAAGTCCCGGGTTGCTGCAAGCGTGACAACCCGGCACTTGGGGGCTACAGGTGATATGCATATAAGGGAGGAATAACTTCAAATTATCAGTTTTGAGAAAATCAGGTATTATATTATTATCGAAGAAATCGGCAAAGTTTATGACCCGGCGTCATCATAAGATTAACCCGGCATCAGCAACAATTACATGACCCGGCATCATTTGCTTATAACCCGACAATTTTGGCAATCATAAATCAACAAGATCTACATCTTTAAGCCGGCTGAATATCAGTTGAATATTTCAAGACCAATATTTTTGTCAAATCAGAGCATTGAAGGCCGACTCAAATGGATTATTTCTTATAATATTTATTTACAAGAGCCAATGTCAACAAATGGATTATGAAGCTGGCCTATTGACCCGGATTTTCCAGGAGAAAATGACAAGGATTTAAGGATGATCAGGTGCCGGCTTACAAGAATATTTAACCCAGAGCACAACCTGTCAAATTTGCTGTTGTGTTTATATTGCAGATCAGTTTAACATGGATAAATCCAAATTAAACTAGGGGCTAATGTCGGGGATATACCCCGCGGTGTAACCCGCCGGATGTATGACCCGGCTGGAGTGTGGCGACTCACTGGTAACCCGCCCGGAGCTTGGCGATTCAAGAGTGACCCGCCTGATCTTGGCGACTTATTAGTAACCCGGCGAGCGGGTCAGACGGACGACAAGGCCCAAGGCCCAGAAGGCCGGCTCATGTTTATGTTGGGCCGGCTTAAGAGGAAAAGCATAAGGAATATTCTCCTACAAAAGGAAGCAAGACTAGGACTCCACTTGTAATAGAGTAATGTTGGGGAACGTAGCAGAAATTTAAAATTTTCTATGTATCACCAAGATCAATCTATGGAGTCATCTAGCAACGAGAGAGAGGGGAGTGCATCTACATACCCTTGTAGATCACGCGCGGAAGCGTTCAAGAGAACGGGGTTGATGGAGTCGTACTCGTCGTGATCCAAATCACCGATGATCCTAGCGCCGAACGGACGACACCTCCGCGTTCAACACACGTACGGAGCGGGGACGTCTCCTCCTTCTTGATCCAGCAAGGGGGAAGGAGAAGTTGATGGAGATCCAGCAGCACGACGGCGTGGTGGTGGATGTAGCGGGATCCCGGCAGGGCTTCGCCAAGCGCAAGCGGGGAGGAAGAGGTGTCACGGGAGGGAGGGAGGCGCCAGGGCTTGGGGTGCTGCTCCCATGCGCCTCCCCACTATATATAGGGGTGGAGGGGGCTGGTTTCTTGCCCTCCAAGTCCATTGGGGCGTTGGCAAAGGTGGGGGAAAGAAATCCCATCATTTCCCTTCCCCACCGATTGTTATCCCCCTTTTTTAGGGATCTTGATCTTATCCCTTCGGGATATGATCTTATTCCTTCTAAGGTGGGATCTTGGTGCGCCTTGACCAGGGATGTGGGGCCTTTCCCCCACTACCCACGTTCATGTGGGTCCCCCCATGCTGGTGGGCCCCACTTCGGAACCTTCTAGAACCTTCCCGGTACAATACCGAAAAATCCCGAACATTTTCCGGTGGCCAAAATAGGACTTCCCATATATAAATCTTTACCTCCGGACCATTCCGGAACTCCTCGTGACGTCCGGGATCTCATCCGGGACTCCGAACAACTTTCGGTTAACCGCATACTAATATCCCTACAACTCTAGCGTCACCAAACCTTAAGTGTGTAGACCCTACGGGTTCGGGAGACATGTAGACATGACCGAGACGACTCTCCGGTCAATAACCAACAGCGGGATCTGGATACCCATGTTGGCTCCCACATGTTCCACGATGATCTCATCGGATGAACCACGATGTCGAGGATTCAATCAATCCCGTATACCATTCCCTTTGTCAATCGGTACGTTACTTGCCCGAGATTCGATCGTCGGTATCCCAATACCTTGTTCAATCTTGTTACCGGCAAGTCACTTTACTCGTACCGTAATGCATGATCCCGTGGGCTAACTCCTTAGTCACATTGAGCTCATTATGATGATGCATTACCGAGTGGGCCCAGAGATACCTCTCCGTCATACGGAGTGACAAATCCTAGTCTCGATTCGTGCCAACCCAACAGACACTTTCGGAGATACCTGTAGTGCACCTTTATAGCCACCCAGTTATGTTGTGACGTTTGGTACACCCAAAGCATTCCTACGGTATCCGGGAGTTGCACAATCTCATGGTCTAAGGAAATGATACTTGACATTAGAAAAGCTCTAGCAAACGAACTACACGATCTTGTGCTATGCTTAGGATTGGGTCTTGTCCATCACATCATTCTCCTAATGATGTGATCCCGTTATCAATGACATCCAATGTCCATGGTCAGGAAACCATAACCATCTATTAATCAACGAGCTAGTCAACTAGAGGCTTTCTAGGGACATGTTGTGGTCTATGTATTCACACATGTATTACGGTTTCCAGTTAATACAATTATAGCATGAACAACAGACAATTATCATGAACAAGGAAATACAATAATAACCATTTTATTATTGCCTCTAGGGCATATTTCCAACAAGTAATCCTAATCCTACTAGGACTTGTCATGTAACCCGCCCCTTCAACTTATATAAGGAGGGGCAGGGCTCCCCAAAGAGGGACAAGCAAGAAGAAACAATCTCTAGGGTTAGACACAAAGAGCCGGCTTACCGGCGACTCCCTCATGATCATAATGAGACCTAGCCACAAACATCATGTAGGGCTATTATCGGATGATGTTTCCCGGGGCCCGAAGCTGTCTAAATCCTCGTCTTGCGTTGCGTCTCTCGATTCCGCTCAACCCCTCTCGAGCTACTACAAAGATGCGTTGGCCTCACGACTAAGTCCTCACACTAGGACATCTGCCATGACAATTCCACGACACCTTTCAAGTGCCGTCTGATGAAGATGAAGCTGATGATGAAGAACTTGCTGAAATCATCAGGGACAGGCAGCTCAAGGCCGCTAGAGCCAAAGGCACAAATGTACCTCTGCTTTTGGATCCAAAGCTGATCCTAGATTACATTGATCTCTAGCACAAGGACCCCAACACTCCTATGCCTGACTTCAAGCTGACTCCTGGCCAAAGTCATATGTTGACTTCCTTCATTCAGGAAGAAAAGTGGAAATTTGAAAAGGCCAGGCAGTTGAAGAGAGCGCAGTACAAGAAGGAGCGCTTCCTGAAGAAGAATGTTGTCACTATGACAACTGAAGAACTTGTCACTATTCAATCTGAGATCAAGAAACTCAGTGATGAATTTGATGCATACCGTGCTGATTGGCTAGGAGCCAATGTCCATTTTGTGAAACTAGCTGATAAATTCACCTCAAATGTTGCAGCCCCAACGCAACATGAAATTCCTCAGGCTGAGGCATCTGCTCAGCCTACTGAAGAACATGCCAGCACCGCTGATGAAAATCAGGTTGCTGATGAAACTGCTAGTGCCAGGGCTGATGACTGCATTCCAGCCGCTGATGACTCTGCCAGGGCAACCACTAGTGTTGCGCCTGAAGAAACTGATCATGCCAGGGCAACTACATCTGTTGTGCCTGAAGTAATTGAGCCAATTTCCTCTGCTCCTCCTGCACCTACACCAAGTCCAGTTCTTCCTTCTGCATCAGATGCGAAGAAGACCAAGGCTGCGGAGCGGGCAGCTGTGAAGAAAAGGAAAGCATCAACTTCATCAGATTTTTCAGCTCCGAAGAAGATGAAGACATTGACCAGCTCCTTTGAGAATCCGATTGATGCTGTTCCAGTCTCAAGCTTGCCATCAAACGAACTCGTTCCTTTTGACGAAGAATATGTGATCCCAAGCGGATCTGATGAAGATATTCCTTCTGCTGCTTCTTCAGAGCAGTTGGATGAAGAAATTGAAGTGGATGCAATACCTTCAACTCCAGTTGTCTCATCGCCCATGCCTCAGTTCACAGCTGAAGAGGTCGGCGTTGAAGAAATGAATGAATAAGAAGAAGATGTGGACATTGGAAGCACTACTCCAGTGATGAACGATGACTTTTGGGAAAGTCTGCACCCCAATTCTCCTCTGTTCACACCTCTGCAACAAATTCCTCAGTCCCCAGTGACTATAGTTCAAATGGGATCTGAAGAACCGCACCCCACACCGTCTGTCCATGAAGAGATTCCAGCCACTTGTGCTGATGAAATTGTAAATGAAGAATTGAAGACCCAGGCTGCCACTGAAGAAGAACCTGAAATTCCTCAGCCTGTGGATCCTGAGATTGCGATTCCTGAGGTTGTGATGCAATTAACTGATACTCCTCAGCCCAAGCCAAAGGATCCCTTCTCGAAGTAGCAAAAATTCAAGGCTGATGACTTCTTCGGCGAGCATGTTTTCTTCACCGATTATAACCCATATGACTCTGCTTGTCTTAGAAGGAAGCGTTTCTGGGCTGCCAGCCAAGCCAACTTCTATTCTTCACTGCTCTTCAACAAAGACAAAGTCTTCGACCATGAGCATATTCCTCACGTGGACATGGAATCACTGCCTTGCTTCACCCCTGTTCTCAGTGTGCTTTATGATGCAGGACTGCTCAACTTTTGCACCGATATAGTTGATTGGAATGAAGAGCTAATTCTTCAGTTCTATGCAACACTGCACATCACAGGAAATGCATCTGATGTGAACTCCTGGGTTTTGGACTGGATGACAAAGAACACTCACTTCAAAGCACCGGCCTCTGAATTGCTTCATGCCCTACCTGTCAGTCCTCCCCTTGAAGGCGCTCATTGTATCTACCATGAACCTGAGCTTACAGATCACTACATGCAAGTGTTGATGAAGCCGCTGAAGCCCGGTCAAGCCCCAAGGACTAAATTCCTCGTGAAGGAATTGCTCTATGTGCCTAGAACTGTCTATCGCATTCTGATGAAGACATTGAGTCCAATCAAAGGCCACGACTCGAATGATGAAGAAGTCGTTGGCATCATGAAGAATCTGCTGTTCAATATCATGCATGGCATTCCTGTCAACTATCACGATTTCTTCATGAGGACTTTGGAAAATGTTGCACTCTCTCCGTTTGAGCTGAAGCCTTATGCTCCTTGGATTATGAGATTCCTCAAAACAAGGTCTTCACGCAACTACAAGGCTGATTTTCAGAATAATCTCAGCTACTTGCCCCCCATTGAAGTCCTCAAACGGACATTTTCCTCATCTGATGAAAAGGGCAAGGCTGCTGCTGTTATTGATGAAGGCATTCGTGCATTGGATGGTAAATTTCACAAAGCCGCATCTTACTCCACCAATGATGACTCTGCCACCCATGATTCTGCCGCTAATGCTTCAAAGCAATATCCTCAAGCCACAATTCCAAGGGTGATGACTGATCGTGAGCTTCTCCTCAGTCTTCACCAGAAGGTCGATCGCAACCAAAAATGGGTTAAGTGTCAGTTTGGTTCTATTCTTCACAACATGACTGCTACACACAATGCAGTGAAGAAAAACCATTACTACCTCCATGAAGTCTTTGGTCGCTCCTGGGCTGTTCTGTCACATCTGTATGGTGAAGAAGATCTGAAGCAAATGGGTCTCAAGCAGGAATTTGACTGGTGTCAGGCACCACCGAATAAATACAAGAAGGTCAAAGTTCCCTCCTTGGTGGCCAGCTCATATTCTTCATCGCGCAACACGGACGAGCATGAAGACTTGGACGACACTACGGCAGGCCCTACTTCAACAACCGACCCCAACAATGCTGGCGCTCCTCCATCAACTTGATATTCTTCAGGGGCGTTAGTCCTCATTTTTCGATCCTTTTGGTCATTCGATGACAAAGGGGGAGAAGTTTGAGTTAGTCTTCAAGTGGGTCTACATATATGGGCGTTTTTTTGCTAAGTTACAACTCTCGTTCTTTTGATGACTTTGTTGGATCGAGTTGTAAACTTAAACTCTATGATGGTATGATACTTTTGCTGTGTTCTTCTGCATGCTTATTCCTCGTTAATGTTAATGCACGCATGCTGAATTACATCAGTCACCATATTTCATCATGCATTCCAAATTCTTCATATTATATGTCAAAGCGTGTATGAATTACAAGATATAGGGGGAGATCTCCATGATTCTACTCTTCAAGTGTGCATTGCTTCAAAAGCAAATTCCTCACTATGCACATATTCAGGGGGAGTTCTTCTATATCTTGCAATAAAATTCCTCAACATCAGTATTTACACTTGATATGTTTATCCCCGTTGAAAACTTAACCTATATTGTCATCAATCACCAAAAACGGGGAGATTGTAAGTGCATCTAGTGCCCTTAGTGATTTTTGTGTATTGAAGACTTATAGGTTAAGGGACTGATGTGTTTGTGAGTGTACACATGTCTATAAGTCTATGAGGAGTTTGATATTTACAGAGAAAGTCGACCCCTAAAAATGAAGTTCTTCGACTGAAGACTTTGGATCTCTGAAGACTTTGAAAGTGAAGAAATTGGTGTGGCCTTGAAGACTTGGTATTCATTCGAGGAACATGAAGCGTGAAGACTTTTGTTTTCATAGTTTCATTTTATCTTTCTTGAGTCATAGGAAACACCGTACTGTTAAAGGGGGTCGAGAAAATACTAAGGAAAAATTTCCAAGTGACGCTCAACTCAAAATCCTACACCTACCAATCCCTTCGAGTGAAGCCATTGGAAATCTCATGCAGTTCAGTCAATTTCTTCAGTGATAGAGAGGAAGTTCTTCTGGTCTCTGAGGAATTTGTTCTGACTGAGGAGTTAGGAATTCGCCAGTGCGGATTGCCTACAAGTGAGGAACATGATAGCCCTGAGGAATTTGATAGTCAAAATTCCGACTGTTGCTGTGCTATGCGCCAGCTGTCCCAAAATATCTACCCACCTAACAGTCATATCATTGAAGGGAATTTATGTCTTATCATGTCGGGCTGCTCCCTAGGCTATAAATAGCCGCCCCCTACAACCACTAGCTAGTTGGCTGCTCCGAGAGAAACTGACACTTGTCATTTGAGAGCATCCCATCCTCTGAGGACTTTGAGCGAAAATCATCAAGTGAGGAAAACCCAAACCCAAACACCTACAAACCCAAAGTGATTGAGCATCACTGAAGAGATTGATCCTACGTGGATCCGACGCTTGTTACCTTTGAAGACTATGCATCTTCCAGACGGTTAGGCGTCATGGTCTAGAGCATCCAAGAGAAAATTGTGGATCGCCGAGTGACCAAGTTTGTGAAGGTTTGGAAGTCACCTGAAGACTTACCACGAGTGATTGGATGAGGTCTGTGTGACCTTAGTTCAAGGAGAATACGGTGAGGACCGTGTGTCGAGGACTATGTGTCCTCAGGTTTAAATACCTAGCCGCTCCAACCAAACGTACAACTGTCACAGTAGTTGGAACTGGTCTACCAAATCATTGTCTTCACCAAGCCTACTGGTTCTATTTCCTCAACTATTTCATTTCCTCATTACTATGTTGTGCTCTTGTTCATATCTGTCTGAAGACTTTGACTGAAGACTTTCTCAATTTCCTCAGTTCAATTTCTTCAGTCTGTTTGTCTTCATCCTGTTTTATCCTGTGCTTACGCTTCCTGTACTCTGTGTCTGTTTTCATTTCATCATGATGTCCATGCTTATGTTATGTCATGTATGCATCTAAGTACTTATTCCGCTGCAAGTAGTTCTACTCTTAGGAATTTCCTCACCCTGAAATTCCTCAGTGATGAATTCATAAAAATCGCCTATTCACAGCCCTCTAGTCGACTTAACGCACTTTCAACATATCCTTAGTCCTTTTCAGGTATTTTTCAGGATGTTCTTGACCGCTGTCCAGTGATCCACTCCAGGATTACTTTGGTACCTCCCTGCTAAACTAATAGCAAGGCACACATCAGGTCTGGTACACAGCCTTGCATACATGATAGAACCTATGGTTGAGGCATAAGGAATGCCTTTCATTTTCTCTATATCTTCTGCAGTGGTCGGGCATTGAGTCTGACTCAACTTCACACCTTGTAACACAGGCAAGAACCCTTTCTTTGACTGATCCATTTTGAACTTCTTCAAAACTTTATGAAGGTATGTGCTTTGTGAGGTCTTCCATTGAAAAATTCTTATTCAAGTATCCTTTTATGCTATTCAGAAATTCAGTATCATTTCCGATCAACAATATGTCATCCACATATAATATCAGAAATGCTACAGAGCTCCCACTCACTTTATTGTAAATACAGGCTTCTCCAAAATTCTGTATAAAACCATATGCTTTGATCACACTATCAAAGCGTATATTCCAACTCCGAGAGGCTTGCACCGGTCCATAAAGGGATCGCTGGATCTTGCACACTTTGTTAGCACCTTTTGGATCGACAAAACCTTTTGGTTGCATCATATACAACTCTTCCTTAAGATATCCATTAAGGAATGCAGTTTTGACATCCATTTAGCAAATTTCATAATCATAAAATGCGGCAATTGCTAACATGATTCGGACAGACTTAAGCATCGCTACGGGTGAGAAGGTCTCATCGTAGTCAACTCCTTGAACTTGTCGAAAACCTTTCGCAACAAGTCGAGCTTTGTAGACAGTAACATTACCGTCAGCTCCCTAGTCAAAAAAAACATTAACGTCAGCGTCAGTCTTCTTCTTGAAGATCCATTTATTCTCTATGGCTTGCCGATCATCGGGCAAGTCAACCAGAGTCCACACTTTGTTCTCATACATGGATCCCATCTCAGATTTCATGGCCTCAAGCCATTTTGAGGAATCTGGGCTCATCATCGCTTCCTCATAGTTCGTAGGTTCGTCATGGTCAAGTAACATGACCTCTAGAACTGGATTGCCGTACCACTCTGGTGTGGATCTTACTCTGGTTGACCTACGAAGTTCGGTAGTAACTTGATCAGAAGTTTCATGATCATTATCATTAGCTTCCTCACTAATTGGTGTAGGAATCACTAGAACTGATTTCTGTGATGAACTACTTTCCAATAAGGGAGCAGGTACAATTACCTCATCAAGTTCTACTTTCATCCCACTCACTTCTTTCGAGAGAAACTCCTTCTCTAGAAAGGATCCATTCTTAGCAACAAATATCTTGCCTTCGGATCTGTGATAGAAGGTGTACCCAACAGTCTCCTTTGGGTATCCTTTGAAGACACATTTCTTCGATTTGGGTTCGAGCTTATCAGGTTGAAGCTTTTTTCACATAAGCATCGCAGCCCCAAACTTTAAGAAATGACAACTTTGGTTTCTTGCCAAACCACAGTTCATATGGTGTCGTCTCAACGGATTTAGATGGTGCCCTATTTAACGTGAATGCAGCCGTCTCTAAAGCATAACCCTAAAACGATAGTGGTAAATCAGTAAGAGATATCATAGATTACACCATATCTAATAAAGTATGGTTACGACGTTCGGAGACACCATTTTGCTGTGGTGTTCCAGGTGGCGTGGGCTGTGAAACTATTCCGCACTGCTTCAAATGAAGACCAAACTCATAACTCAAATATTCACCTCCATGATCAGATCGTAGAAACTTTATTTTTTTTATGATGATTTTCGACTTCACTCTGAAATTCTTTGAACCTCTCAAATGTTTCATACTTATGTTTCATCAAGTGGATATACCCATATCTGCTCAAATCATCTATGAAGGTCAGAAAATAACGATACCCACCGCGAGACTCAACACTCATCGGACCGCATACATCAATATGTATTATTTCCAACATGTCTATTGCTCGCTCCATTGTTCCGGAGAACAGAGTCTTAGTCATCTTGCCCATGAGGCATGGTTCGCAAGCATCAAGTGATTCATAATCAAGTGATTCCAAAAGCCCATCAGGATGGAGTTTCTTCATGCGCTTTACACCAATATGACCTAAACGGTAGTGCCACAAATAATTTGCACTATCATTATTAAAATTATATATTTTGGATTCAATACTATGAATATGTGTATCACTACTATCAAGATTCAACAAAAATAGACCACTCATCAAGGGTGCATGACCATAAAAGATATTACTCATATAAATAGAACAACCATTATTCTTTGATTTAAATGAATAACCGTCTTGCATCAAACAAGATCCAGATATAATGTTCATGCTTAACGCTGGCACCAAATAACAATTATTCAGGTCTAAAACTAATCCCGAAGGTAGATGTAGAGGTAGCGTGCCGACGACGATCACATCGACTTTGGAACCATTTCACACGCGCATCGTCACCTCGTCCTTAGCCAATCTTCGCTTAATCCGTAGCCCCTTTCACTTTTCCATCCTTCTTATCCGCCAAATACTTGGGGCAGTTCCGCTTCCAGTGACCAGTCCCTTTGCAGTAGAAGCGCTCAGTCTCAGGCTTAGGTCCAGACTTGGGCTTCTTCACTTGAGCAGCAACTTGCTTGTCGTTCTTCTTGAAGTTCCCCTTCTTCCCTTTGCCCATTTTCTTGAAACTAATGGTCTTGTTAACCATCAACACTTGATGCTCCTTCTTGATTTCTACCTCCACAGCCTTTAGCATTGCGAAGAGCTCGGGAATTGTCTTATCCATCCCTTGCATATTATAGTTCATCACGAAGCTTTTGTAGCTTGGTGGCAGTGATTGAAGAACTCTGTCAATGACACTATCAACAGGTAGACTAACTCCCAGTTGAGTCAAGTGGTTGTGGTACCCAGACATTCTGAGTATATGTTCACTGACAGAACTATTCTCCTCCATTTTGCAGCTGTACAACTTATTGGAGACTTCATATCTCTCAATCTGGGCATTTGCTTGAAATATTAACTTCAACTCCTGGAACATCTCATATGCTCCATGACGTTCAAAATGTCATTGAAGTCCCGGTTCTAAGCCGTAAAGCATGGCACACTGAACTATCGAGTAGTCGTCAGCTTTGCTCTGCCAGACGTTCATAACATCTGGAGTTGCTCCTGCAGCGGGTCTTGCACCTAGCGGTGCTTCCAGGACATAATTCTTCCGTGCAGCAATGAGGATAATCCTCAAGTTACGGACCCAATCCGTGTAGTTGCTACCATCATCTTTCAACTTAGCTTTCTCTAGGAACGCATTAAAATTCAAAGGAACGGTAGCACGGGCCATTGATCTACAACAACATAGACATGCAAAATATTATCAGGTACCAAGTTCATGATAAATTAAAGTTCAATTAATCATATTACTTAAGAACTCCCACTTAGATAGACAACCCTCAAGTCATCTAAATGATCACGTGATCCACATCAACTAAACCATGTCCGATCATCACGTGAGATGGAGTAGTTTTCAATGGTGAACATCACTATGTTGATCATATCTACTATATGATTCACGCTCGACCTTTCGGTCTCAGTGTTCCAAGGCCATATCTGCATATGCTAGGCTCGTCAAGTTTAACCCGAGTATTCTGCGTGTGCCAAACTGGCTTACACCTGTTGTATGTGAACGTAGAGCTTATCACACCCGATCATCATGTGGTGTCTCGGCACGACGAACTGTAGCAACGGTGCATACTCAGGGAGAACACTTATACCTTGAAATTTAGTGAGAGATCATCTTATAATGCTACCACCGTACTAAGCAAAATAAGATGCATAAAGGATGAACATCACATGCAATCAAATAAGTGATATGATATGGTCATCATCATCTTGTGCCTTTGATCTCCATCTCCAAAGCACCGTCATGATCACCATCCTCACCGGCTTGACACCTTGATCTCCGTCGAAGCATCATTGTCGTCTCGCCAACTATTGCTTCTACGACTATCGCTACCTCTTAGTGATAAAGTAGAGCAATTACATGGCGATTGCATTTCATATAATAAAGTGACAACCATATGGCTCCTACCAGTTGCCGATAACTGTTACAAAACATGATCATCTCATACAACAATTTATATATCATCACGTCTTGACCATATCACATCACAGCAAGCCCTACAAAAACAAGTTAGACGTCCTCTACTTTGTTGTTGCAAGTTTTGCATGGCTGCTACGGTCTTCTAGCAAGAACCGTTCTTACCTATGCATCAAAACCACAATGATTTTTCGTCAAGTGTGATGTTTTAACCTTCAACAAGGACCGGGCGTAGTCAAACTCGATTCAACTAAAGTTGGAGAAACTAGCCACCTATGTGCGAAGCACGTCGGTAGAACCAGTCTCATGAACGCGGTCATGTAATGTCGGTCTGGACCGCTTCATCCAACAATGCTGCCGAATCAAAGTAAGACGTTGCTGGTAAGCAGTATGACTATTATCGCCCACAACTCATTGTGTTCTACTCGTGCATATAACATCTACGCATAGACCTGGCTTTGATACCACTATTGGGGAACACAATATTTCAAAAATTTACCTACGATCACACAAGATCTATGTAGGAGATGCATAGCAACGAGCGGGGAGAGTGTGTCCACGTACCCTCGTAGACCGAAAGCGGAAGCGTTTAGTAATGCAGTTGATGTAGTCGAACGTCTTCGCGATCCAACCGATCCAAGCACCGAACGTACGACACCTCCACGTTCAGCACACATTCAGCTCGATGACATCCCTCGAGCTCTTGATCCAGTTGAGGCCGAGGGAGAGTTCCGTCAGCACAACGGCAAAGTTACCGGTGTAGGGCTTCGCCTAAGCACTACGACAATATGACCGATGTGTGTAACTGTGGAGGGGGGCACCGCACACTGTTAAGAGAAACTTGTGTGTTCTAGGGTTCCCCCTGCCTCCGTATATAAAGGAGGGGAGGGGAGGCTGATGTAGGGTAGAACCCTAGACGACCGATCTTTCATGAAAGGAGCGGATCCCAACGTAGAACACGAAGAACACAAGGGGAAACACGAGAGAATCACTCAAACCAACAAGATTCGATTACACATGTGCTAGATCCTCGAAACACAAAGAGATACACGATCCACGATCAACAAGGGATGATACATAGGGTAACCAGTTCTTCTCCATGAGGAGGTCTTGATGGGGCCACCCGAGAGGGGGTCTTGAATCCAACGTGGATCTTCTCCGAAGAGGGGCCGCGGTTTCTCTTGAGGAGTAGATCCGTATGGATGAGCGAGGCTCTATCTCACATATGAGCTATCACAATGCTAACCCTAGCTAGGAGTAGGTGGGGGAGTATATATAGTCTAAGTCCACGAAGGGTTAAGTGATAGGGGGGATACTAGGCCCTTGGCCCGTTCTCTGCGCACAGGCAGGGCGGTAGTACCGCTCGGGCTGGGCGGTAGTACCAGACCCGGGTCACTCGAACACAAGAGTCTGTCAGGTTGAGCGGCAGTAGAGCGGTCATTCGGCGATAGTACCGCTTGGATGGGCTTAGCCGTAGTACCGCTTGGAGTGGGCGGTAGTACCGCCCGTTCCGGACTGGGCCGATCCTCTCCATGCCGTTGATGTCCATCTTGTACCATAGCTTATTCTAGGCTAGTTCCTTGGTACCTAAGCACACAAAGCATCTCCGTTTGAGGTAGTAGCCATGTCTCAAGTGGTTCAAAGGGGAGTTCGACAAGGAGAGAGTTAACCTCATTTTGGATAGCTTGCACGGGCTATTGTCATTGGTCCAAGTGGTGTCGTGGGAGATGTAGGTAGGTCCATGGGGATGACCTTGGGATGCTCTGCATCATCTCCCCTCCATTGGGAAAGATCTGACCTCGGATCTAAATCTTCATCACCATGGTAGGGAGATAGATCGTTGACGTTGAAGATGTTGCTCACGGAATACTTGTCACGGGCTGTCAGCGTGGCTATTGTGGTGGAACGCAAGGAGGCTGGAAAGGAATATCCGGTTCAACGGCCGGTTTATTACATTAGTGAAGTACTTATTGAGTCCAAGCAGCGGTACCCGCATTGGCAGAAACTGGTGTACGGAGTTTTCATGGCAAGCCGGAAGCTTAAGCAATATTTTCAGGGCCATCCTATCACTGTGGTCAGCTCTGCTCCTTTGGGGGATATAATCCAGAACAGGGAGGCAACTAGCCGGATTGCCAAGTGGGCTATTGAGCTTGGGCCTCACGGGCTAAAATATGTGCCTCGGATGGCAATCAAATCTCAGGCACTTGTGGATTTCATCAATGATTGGACAGAACTACAGGCGCCAGAAGAGAAGCCGGATCATACTTATTGGACTATTCATTTTGATGGGTCCAGGCAATTGGAGGGCTTGGGGGCTGGAGTCGTATTAACTTCCCCACGAGGTGATAAGTTTTGTTATGTTCTCTGTTTAATGCTCCCTTGCACTAACAATGCAGCTGAATATGAGGCCTTACTCCATGGTCTTCGAATGGCTAAAGAAATGAATCTAAGCCGAGTTAAATGCTTCGGTGACTCGGACCTGGTGGCTCAACAAGTGCCCGGTACTTGGGATTCCAAGGACCCACTCATGGCGGCGTATCGTCGAGAGGTGGATATTGTTGCGGGTCACTTTAAAGGTTATCAGGTCGATCATGCGGACCGGCGGAAGAATGAAGCGGCGGACGATTTAAGCCGCTTGGGTTCCCAACGTAAGCCGGTTCCACCCAATGTCTTCCTGGACATGCTGCATAATCCATCTGTCAAGCTCCCTGGTGAAGAGGATTTGGCTATTCCTGATCCGGAGACCCAGTTGGTGGCGGCTCTTCATGTTATCCCGGATTGGACAGTTCCATATTTGGCGTATATGAACCGGGGCGAGTTGCCAGAAGATGAAACTTCGGCCAGGCAGATAATCCGGCGGTCCAAGTCCATGACTATTATCAATGGAGAGTTACATCATTGCAGTGTGACAGGGGCGTTTCAACGCTGCGTATCTCCTGAAGAAGGCCGTGAATTTTGCGTGAGATCCACGAAGGAGATTGTGGTCACCACGCCGGTTCAAAATCCCTGGTAGCCAAGGCGTTTCTTCATGGTTTCTATTGGCTGACGGCTCATGCTGATGCTGAGGACTTGGCCAAAAGGTGTGATGGATGTCAGAAATTCTCACGACGCGCTCATGTACCGGCTTAGGAATTGAGGATGATTCCAATCACTTGGCCGTTTGCAACTTGGGGGATGGATATGGTTGGGCCCTTTAAGAGATCTAAGGACAAGAAGACCCACCTTTTGGTGGCGGTTGATAAGTTCACGAAGTGGGTGGAGGCAGAGCCAGTCAGTAAGTGTGATGCGGCCACGGCGGTTCAATTCATCAAGAAGGTGATTTTCCGGTTTGGCTTTCCACATAGCATTATAACAGATAATGGTACCAATCTGTCAAAAGGTGCCATGAAGGAGTTCTGTGAGCACATCCGGCTTGATGTATCATCAGTGGCTCATCCCCAGTTCAATGGTCAAGCAGAGAGGGCCAATCAAGAGATCTTGAGAGGCATCAAACCCCGACTTATGGTTCCTTGCAATGGACGCCGGGTTGTTGGGTAGAGGAGTTTCCTTATGTGTTATGGAGCATCAATACCACGCCCAACAGATCCACGGGTTACACGCCTTTTTTCATGGTTTATGGAGCGGAAGCGGTTCTCCCTAGTGACATTCGTCATGACTCGCCCCGTGTGGCGGCATATGTCGAAGCTGATAATGAGAAGGGAGGACAAGAAGCACTTGACCTGTTAGATGAGGAGCGTGACATTGCAGCAGCCCGTTCGGCGATTTATCAGCAAGATCTGCGTCGTTATCACAGCCGCCGGGTTAGAACCAGAACTTTTCAAGAAGGCGATCTGGTACTCCGATTCATACAGGATCAGACGGATATGCACAAGTTATCCCCACCTTGGGAAGGACCCTTTGTGGTCAGCAAGAATCTGCATTAATGGGTCATACTACCTTATAGATGTTCGAGAGCGCAAAGACTCACGTAAATCGAAGGAGACCCACAGGCCGTGGAATATCGCCCATCTTCGGCCTTACTATACTTAAGCCATAGGCTTTGCTGATGTACATAGTTATGACAATGTATATATTATGATCAATATAATAAACCGGAGCCTCAGCTAAAGCGAGGTATTTGTTGTTTTTTACATCATGCGTGGTAGCTTCTATTTGTAAAGCGGCCTCCGGTTTACCCTTTCATTCAGCTTATCAAAGCTTTATAAAATAACTTGGGGGCTTGGTTGTATTTCAACTAAAACTACACCTCTTGATCGGCGCAAGGCCACCAGAAAAATCACTTGGGGGTTTGGTCGTATTCGAACCATAGTCACACCTCTTGATCGGCTTAACACCAAATTACTTCGTGGACAAAGAGAGTGTTGCAAAAGAACAACTCAAACATAGGTACCCACTGAGCACGGCTCAAAATGTTACTTGGGGATTCTTTGCTGTCGCAATGAACAAAGAATCTACACTTGTAATAGGCTATCAAGCCACGGCTTGGAAGCCTGGTGTATACACCTAAAACCCCGGGTTAGCCTGCCTTTTTTAAGTAAGTCACTCCGCCCAGGTAAACCTGGTATGACCCGTCGAACTTTGACAAGTTACTCTGATAAGACCCTGAACTTGTCAAGTTAAAACGATGATTGGTTAAGGATTGAGGGCCATCTCAAAAGGCTTTGCAAAATGGTTTAACTCAGTGGCCTGGCAGCCCATGAAAAGCCTCGAATTTGGGGCCTGGCAGCCCGTGAAAAGCCTCGACTACAAGTTTTCATCTGCTTTCATTTGATAAGTTTTTCTCCTTTAATGAGATTTATAATATTTTTCGATAAACCGGCCTTTATTAACCCGGCTTGACTTTCAACTACAAGTTGTCAGTTTATGATCAGTTATAATCCGGAGACCATCAACCCAGTCTAGTTTCGACTCTAAGTCGCCAGCATTGAATAAACTGGTGTTTATCACAACCTGACACGGTTTTATCATAAACCGGCACGGTATGAAAGGAGTTGTCATTACTCAAGATTGGGGTTATCACCCTCACTACCAACGTTGGTCAGCCAACGTTGGGATTCAAGATCACAGGTGTCAATTATTTTCATATTTGATCATCTTTTTACAGCCTTGGTTATAAACCCTGGCTATATATCTGGGCATCTTGACCCGTCCGGCGGTAAACCGCCAGGACACTATCAGCTTTTTGTGTGCAGGAATAGACCGCTACGGATTATGAACATAATATGTCTTACACATGGCGGATTAACAAGTGTCAGGCACAAATAAATATGCACGAAGGCATAACAGACCAAGTGTTTTAACTAGCCTATTACAAGGCGTTTCGGTGCCCAAAAGGATAATTGTTTCTCAATAAGCATTGCAGCACGTGGAAGACTAAACCGGCCTCCGGATCATGATTCATCTCCAGCTTGACCTGACGGCTGCGGATCATCTTGCACCGGTTCATCCTCTTCGTCTCTACCCAGCGGTTGGAAGTCAATAGTTGTCCAGTCGATCCCAGTTAGGGCTTGGAACACAGCTTCGCCGCTTATAAGGGTGGACGGTTCAATGTCAGGGGCGTAAGTGTGCTTACGAATTGGCGGGATGAGATTTTGAACCTCAGGAGTTGGTGCGGCCACCCGTTTGTTGTTAACGTCATAACTTGCCTGATAATGTGAAAGATCAGCTTCTTCAGCTAATTGCCAAGCCAGCAGACGTACTTCCCGGTTTATGGCTCGAAGGTCCTCATTGCCAAATTCTGATCCGTCTTCTTTCAAGCTCGGATAGCCTTTGCGGACATCTTCCGGATCAAGATCGGGCACCCATGCTTTTGCCCGGGTTAGCGCGGTCAGAGCACCAGCTCTTGTAGCAGATCTCTTTAACTCTTCTACCCGGGCAGGCAGCATTGACAGCCTTTCCAGGGTCTCCTTGATTAAAGTTGGTGGAGGTTTGTTGTGCGAAGCAGTGCAAATAATCCGTTGCGCGCCGGTATATAACTGTTCTATAAGAGTATAGGCAGCCTTCAGCTTCTTCGTTACGTCAGAGCCCAGATGACTAATGCGAGTCCCTGCATAATTACAAGCATCAGTAAACCGGCTTCGTATGAGATGCTAAGTTGAAAATATGAGGCAAGGATGTTTACCAAATACAGCAGCCGTCATGGCATGTATCTGCCGCTTTACGCCAGTCAGTTCATCTACTACCGGTTTAAGAGCTGCTTCGGCGTCCTCGGCTCTTTTTTGCAAAGTAGATTTTTCAGTCTCCCAATCTGCCCGCTCCTTGTTGAAACTTTCCTTCAATTTTTCCATGGCGGCTAAAGCGCTGGTCAGCTCATCCTTTGCCTTGGAGGTTTCAGCTTGCTGGGATTTGATGTTTTCTTGCAGATCGGCGGTTTGAGAATCTTTTTTGCTCAGCTCAGCCTATGAGACACAGACATATTATGAGATTGACGGTACTTATTTGAAGTACCAAGTACATAACAACTTATGCACCTGATACTTGGGGGCTAATGCATGTTTGCTTGTTCTCGGAAATTTCTACAAGTCCCAAGCACAATACAAGTATTACTCCTGGCACTTGGGGGCTAATGTATGTTTGCTCAAAATACTGATATTGGAATTCTTCTACAGTCCCGGTTCATCTTTAAAAAGTTAAACCGGGCCTTGGGGGCTACATCAGTGAAAAATACAGTATTGCAATTTTAAAATACCGGGTCATCTTAAAAGTGATAACCCGGTCCCTGGAGGCTAAACATGCAAAGTTAAGTTATTACTAAGTCCCGGTTTGGATTGACATCGTAAACCATCACTTAGGGGCTACTGGAGTTGATATTTGAAATTGGACATAAGAGAAATAGTTGTGTGGTTACCTCATATCACTCATCAGATTTACTAAACCGGCTTCATAATCACAGCTGGTGTACAGACGGTTCAAGAAGCCAGAGTGAATATCTTGGGCGTTGAGATGGGTTTAGCTGGACAAATCGATGCTCCATTTGCCTTTGCCCATAGTAGCAAGCTCATCCTTGGCGTTATGTTTGGATAAAGCGACCAGGTTGCCAGGAGCGGTGTGGCTGACGCCGGTGATCATAACATCATCCTCTTTATCATCAGCAGCCTTCACTGGAGTTGGTGGTTTATCAGTAGCCTTAGCTGGACTGGCCGATTTATCATCAGGTCAGACCGGGCTGGTCGGTTTGTCAGCATGGCTTGTGTTGTCAATTTCTACTTGTTCAGCAAACAAGTCATGGTCTTGAGGCGGCGGATCGTTAAGCATGGCATCAGCATCGGTTTCTTCCGGATCTGGAGTCTTTTCCGGTTCAACAACCACATTATCGTCAGCCGGTTTGTTTAACCAAGCCTTCTTGCTGGGTCTAGGCTTGGCACTGAGAAAAATAAACATGAAGATCAGTACAGTATGCAAAAATAACACATCAAGGATAAAATCAAGTGCACAGCTCACCCAGGAACTGTCTTGAGGGGTGGAAGCTCTGTGGCTGTTGACTCGCCAGAGGATGAGCGAGGTGTTCCCTGATAATTTGAATCAAACGGATTAAGAGGCTGCCGGAAACAACCCGCCTTGGGGCAAGAATTATCAAGAGTATAAGAGACCTCTGATCAGCGTTTCCGAACCGGAGTGTTCGGTAAACCGGCGGAGGTAACTACCTGGACGATGTGCTGGGTTGTGTGGCGAGCTTCGTGTTGCTGCGTCTTCAAAAGAATGTTTGGGTCCAAGTGAGCAAGGGGGTGAGAAAATTTTACTTTCCGGTTTGCTCGACGGATTTTTGATGTTGGCAGAGGATCTGAATTGGAGGAAAGAATAATTACCTCAACGTCATCAGCTTGACTGCCTTCAGCGTCGTCCTGATAATAGTCGTTGTCAATGAGATGTATGAAAAATGAACCAAGAGAGTCAAGTTCTACCTCTGAGTCCGGATTAGCCTCATCGGCATCTGCATTTGGCCCGGAAGACGCCGTGGTCCTTTTCTTGGCAGGTTTTTTAACAACCTTGCTCTTCGGGTGAAGTGGCTTTGCCGGTTTATCTTGTGGTTTTTTCTTCCAGAACGGATCATCGCCCTGACAAAGATGGACAAGATTTTCAGAGAATATTTGAAAGAAGAAAGTTAAAACAAAAGGCAAGTTATGTGACCCTTACCTTTGGAGGTTTGTTGGAAACACAGAAAGGACTTAATCCGGTCTGGCTACAGACAGCCTCCGGTTCATTCAGCATCTTCTTCACAGCCTCAGTAACTTCAGCATCTGTAAGCTGGATATCAATGTGTCGTTGAGGGTCCTTCAAGCTCCCGGTATATTCACACATTAAACCGGGGCGTCGGCTTAAGGGCAATATGCTCCAAGTTATCCAACAGTGAGCAAAATCAACACCTGTTAAACCGTTCTCCATAAAGGCTCTAAGCTTTGACAGTTGTGGAGCATAATTGGCCCTTTCCTTTGCAGTCAATCTCTGAGGAAAAGGATGTGTATTGCTAAGACGGTGAGGGCGGTAACCCGGCAAGGGATTTTCATCAGTTGGAGATGTATCTTTGCAGTAAAACCAAGTCTGGTTCCACTCCTTGGGGTGACTGTGAAGCTTGGCGCGAGGGAAGCTGACCTCCTTCCTCTTTTGAACCGCCATTCCGCCGAGCTCAGTATTGGGTCCATCTGTGAACTCTGTGCGATGGTTTAAGTGGAAGAAGCCCCTAAACAATTCAACTATGGGCTCTTCTTGAAGATAAGCCTCACAAAAGACTTGGAAATGGCAGATGTTGGACACAGAGTTTGGACCGATGTCCTGAGGGTGGAGCTAAAAACTAGCAAGCACATCTCGGAAGAATTTTGAACCAGGAGGGCTAAAGCCTTGACCCAGATGGTCAACGAAAACAAATACTTCTCCGTCCTTGGGTTCATGAGGATTTTCTGTCCGGGGGCCCTCCAGTGGATGACCTCTTTCTTGGCTAAAGCGCCAGTGGCGACACATCTGTCTAATTGATCTTCAGTGACCCGGGAAGGAGCCCAATTGCACTCATAGACTTGTTTGTCCATTTCAATGGAAAGCTGAAACATGATTATTGCCAGTTTAAGGTTTATATTGAACAAGTATAAAGCGGTGCAAGAGTAGAAGAAAACAGAAATATGTATACATTGTTAAACGGGCATATGACATTACTAAACCAGAGTCTGATATTGCTAAGCCGGAATCTTATGATGGAGAAGATGCAAAAATAAATAAATCAGCGGTTTAAGAGGGGGCTAATGGTACCTACCGGATTAGCATTTTTTCAAAGCTAAACCGCCTACATTGGTATGAAAGGTACAGATCTAAAGTACTTAAGTGAAGGAAAAACAAGTTTCGTAGATTGATGTGATAAATTTCAGATCTGCGGTATGACAGAAAACTAGAAAATATTCAGACCTAATTTCCAGTGCTTGAAACGTTCGTCAAGTTCAGATGAGTTTTTTATGTAAAGGAGATGCTCCAACAAGGAAAGGGGGATCATGGCCACGACCGCACAAAAAGTATCAGATCTAAACTAACCGTTTGTGCTACTAAGAAGAACAAGGAAGAATGGTGCCGGAGCTGCAATAGACTCTGATGAACACTAAACCCTAATGGTGGATCTAGAGCAAGGAAAAAGGAACTTACTGATGCTGAGGGGACAACGGAGGAGCACCGCGTTTCTCTGGAACAGTCAGGTTGATGCAGTGGCCGTCGTTGGGACGGAAGCGAAGGTTGACAGCGGCGGCAGGGCTCCAATGGTTGGGTGGCGTGAGGAAGAAGACAAGGCGAAGAGGCACGGGGGGGAAAGTGAAAAGGACCCCTCGGTCTTATTTATAAGGTAAATGGATAAGTAGCAGGCGCGAGAATCGAGGAGCCCAAAAAATGGGATATGTGACGGCTCTGTCGCCTCGATTGTCGAAGGCTCATTAATGAAGGTGGGTTATGTACAGTTTTTAATAACAGATGACGTCATGGCGATTTATCATGGTCCTGCAAGGTGACGTCACAGCGGTTTACAAAGGTTATGCGAAGGTGCTGAAGGAAATTTTTTTCTTAAGTATGGAGGATTGACATGAACCAGTTCAAATCAATCTGGGGCCTAATGTTGGGGATATTACTACTGGGCGTAAACCGGCCCGGAGAGGCCGGGTTATCCCCATAATGAATCATTATACTTGAAGCCCATGAAGACGAAGATAATGGCGCTTTATGAAGGCCCAGGGCCCAAAGGCGGATTAAGACCTGTAGTGATAAATCGACATTGATATGTAAACTTGTGTTGTAAGATAGAAAGAGCAGAGACCGAGCCGGACATGTTTATGAGTCGGCCTCGGGACCCTGTAAACCGACGGGCGTCAACCCATGTATATAAGGGGATGACCCGGTGGCGGTTTAAGGACAAGGGACAACAACTCGAGACCCAGGCAAAGCGTATTCGCTCCCTGGTCATCGAAACCCAATCAATCCCACAACAACTGGATTGTAGGCTTTTACCTTCACCGCAAGGGGCCGAACCAGTATAAACTCTCCGTGTCCCTTGTCCGCTTTAACCCCTTTAAGCTAACCCGTAGCGATGGCTCCACGACTAAGTCCTTTCTCTAGGACATCTGCCGTGACAAAACCACGATAGCGGGGCTGGGGCTTGAGCTCCGCCCAGGATGTAGGCGATGGCACGTGGCTCCTGGAAGCCCCCAACCCCCTCGTCTTGATGGTGGTCGTCATTCCTTCTTGGTGGTGGCGGTAGTGGAGGAAGGCCAGCGTTGCCCTGGGGGCGATCCTCACGAGTCTGATCCCTCCATGCGCCCTCGCGAGGCTGATCCTGCCAGCGGTCCTCACGAGGCCGGTCGCACCACTCCTGGCGTGGGCCACGGTCATCCCAGCGTCCGCCACCATGTCCTCCTCCTCGGCCGTAGCCCCGGTCGTTGCGCTCGGGGCGTCGACCAAAGGGTCCTTCTCGAATGGCCCTGAGCTCTTGGCAGTCGCTGGTGTTGTGGCTGTGCAGGTTGTGGAAGGCGCAGAACGGTCGGCTGCTCTTGGATGACTCGGGCTGGTCTCTGCCGTGTTTGGTGTCTGGCTCTGCCGCAAGCACGGCCGCTCCCTTGCGCTTCACGTCCTTGGCCTTGGCTTTCTTCTCTTTCGGGTCCGTAGCCGGGAGCTCGAGGAGGGAGAGGCGCCCCTCCTCAGCTCTTGCGCACTTGATCGCCAGGTTGAACAGCTCCAGGGATGTGCACACCTCTTCGTGGATGGCGAGCTCCTCCTTCATCTTGACGTCGCGGACGCCATCAGAGAACGCGGAGATGATGGCCTCATCCGTCACCTTGGGGATCTTGAGGCGAACGTTGTTGAAGCGCTGGATGTACTTCTGGAGGGTCTCTCCTGGTTGTTGCTTTACGCGGCGCAGGTCACCCGCGGCCGGCGGGCGGTCGCGAGTGCCCTGGAAGTTGGCGAGGAAACGGTCGCGCATCTTGTCCCAGGAGGAGATCGAGCCTAGGGGCAGGTTCAGGAGCCAGGAGCAGGCACCATCCTTGAGACCCATGGGAACTAGTTTGCCATGACTTTCTCGTCGCCATTGGCCGCCTCGATGCTCAGCTCGTAGAGCTACAAGAACTCTGCAGGGTCGGGGGTGCCGTTGTAGCGTGGAGGCAGATCCGGCTTGAACTTGCCCGGCCAGGCGATGCTACGCAGCTCGGGGGTGAAGGTGTGGCAGCCGGCCGTGGTTACCGAGGCCCGTCTTGGAGGTGGAGCTTGGTCTTGGCGCCCGCACACCGCCATGGCAAGCGGCGCGGGGCCCTGCCGTAGCAAGCGATCCTGGCGTGGCAATGCGGGGAGTGGTGGAGCGTTCTCTTGCGGTCGAGAGACTTCTTGACAGCTTCTTTCTTCGCGCGCGGGCGTCGAACGCGGTGGGTCGTGCCGCGGAGCCGCGCGCCTTGGCGCCAGAGCGCCGTCTTGGTGCAGGGGTGGTGGAGGTGCTCCGTGAACTACGTCACCCGTAGCTGGTGGTGGACGAGGGAGCGAGAGGGACGGTGCAGGGGAGCCCCCTGCGGCACGGACGAGCTCGGCGATGCGGTCCAGCCAGTCCTCGTAGAGGTCGTCGACCGGGTGGTAGCGCAGGAGCTCGTGCGCCATGAGGAGCACGGCCCGCACGTTCGTGGGAGCGTGACGAGCGTGAGCCGACGAACCAGCGGGAGCCGGTGATGGAGTGGCAGTGCGGCCGTCCTGCCGCACCGAGGGGTGCAACGAGGATGCTTGCTGCTCGTTCCCCGCCGGGCCGGTGGCCGCGTTGGCGGCAGGCGACGGAGAATGACGAGGTGGCCCGCCGACGGGAGCCGTCTGAGCAACACGGGTGGCGAGGGTAGCCCGGCGCTCACCGCGGGCACAGCGAGCGTCCGCCATGGAGACGACGCAGCGACGGAGCGCAGATCGACAGAAGGAAGGCTACGACGCACCCCTACCTGGTGCTCCAAATGTCGGATCACGGGTTCTGGCGAAACCCTTAAGGTTCGAACTCTGGGGTGCGCACGAAGATCTCCTCCTACCGACCCACGTCCTACCTTCACTAAGATCTCACGGACTAACTCGACGAACTCGCAACACAAGGGACACAAGATTTATACTGGTTCGGGCCACCGTTGTGGTGTAATACCCTACTCCAGTGTGTGGTGGTGGATTCCCTCTTGGGCCGAGGATGAATAGTACAAGGGGAAGAACAACCTCCTGAGGTTGAGGTGCTCTTGTGCTCGATGGGTGTGTGGCTAAGGATCGGATGGGATGCCTCTTTTTTCCCTCCCTACGGCGGTGGCTAGTTCTACTTATATAGGCCCTGGTCCACTCCCCAAATATTGAGCGGGAAGGGAGCCAACAACGGCCAATTTGAAAGGGGATAGCTAGTACAACTTATCCTGACAAAAGCAGTCTCCGCCTGCAAAAGGCTCTGGTGGTGACGCCGCCTTGGGCTCCATGGTGACCTCCGTCCTGCCGTCCTGCTGGTCTTGGTCTCGTTGCACTGATATGGAAACCTTTGCTTGATGCCTCGGTATCCGCGCTTGCGCTTGCCCCCTTGGCACCAAATAGGAAACAAGGACACTGCGCGCGCTGGCGCCCGCCTGGTCTCGATCCTCATGGCTCACGTCATAAGAACCTCGCGAGGTTTGCCTTGCCTTGATCTCTCCACCCCTCGCGAGCCTGCCTGATGAGGCCGCTCCCGAAGAGGTCTCGCTCATCTGCCTCGCGAGGTTTGGCCCCTCGCGAGGGTCTTGAGTGCTTGTTGGTGAAGATGGGCCGTACAGGCCAGCTCGCAGCGCCACGCCATGGGCCGCAGGCAGGCAAGTCTGGGACCCCCCTTCCCAGAACGCCGACAAAACGTGCTCTCATGACATCCTTCATTTGCGCTCAAGTTGTGATGGGTGGTTCACCTCTTGCCGCTCGGCGCTCAATGATTTGTTCCCACCAAATGAGGATGTAGTCTTGGAACTCAAGGGATGCCATCGCGATCTTCTTCTCTTCCTCATAGTTGTGCAAACGAAAGATCTTGTCGACTTTCAATGCCCATGATATGTACTCTTCGGGGACATTGCTTCCGGTGAACTTGGGCATGGTGATTTTGAGCTTGCCGTAGCGTTGTTCTTCATTGTGTTGGGGTCGAGGATGATGACACCCGTATCGTTCAGGATTGACAAACTCATGTTGCTCTTGGCGAGGAGGGTTGTCGTCCTCATGTTGCTCTTGTCGTGGAGGATTTCCATTGTCTTCTTGCTCTTGGGGAACACGAGGTTCTTGTCTAGCTTGTGGAGGAGCTTGTTGAGCTTGATGATGCACGCGACCTTGATAGATTCATTCTTGAACTTCATCACGAAGTGCTTCTTGTTGCTCACGAGCTTGTTAGTTGCGCGTGGCTACGGCCCGGCTTGAATCTCGGAGGGCACGTTGCGCCTCAAGTGCTTGAGCTTCGCGTAGTTGTTGTTCTTGGCATTGTGCCTCGGCATCTTGTGCATCTTGGTGTTGGCGCGCTCGCTCTTCCTCTTGTTGTTGGCGTAGACGTTGCCATTCTTGTGCTTGCGCGAAAGTAGCTCGGTTTTGAAGGTGTCAATGTTCTTGCGTGCGAGCTTGTTCTTGAGAGTCGGTGTCGTGTAGAGGATTGCGGTTGGCGTGATGATCTTGGCACGCGACTCATTGAAGAGTGTTCGGTGTCGGGGTACTTGAGCCGGAGATATTGTCGTCGGAGTGTCGACTCGAGCAACTCCGTATTGAGTAGGACGAAGTGGTAGAAGAGCTGTTGACCAACAAGGTACGAATCTCGTCCATTCTTGCGTCATTCTCTTGTTTGTGTTCGTCGAGCTTGTTGTCGAAGTAGTCTCTTGTATGTTGCTCGGATAGTTGCAAGTCGGTGGCGAGATGGTCGATGCGGTCGCTCATTGTTTGTTGCTCTTGATGCAAAGCTCTTTGTGCGCCAAAGAGGCGGCTCTTTGTGACGTAGGCGGACATGTCGTCGTCTTGCTCGATGAAAAGTGGGTTGGTAGAAGTACTTGGCCTATTCATCATTCCAAACAAATATGTGAGTGGGAGAAAGAGAAGAACTTATACCAAATGTACCTTGACCGATGTTGAAGATGGATCAATGATCACTCAAATGTGGAACAAGGAAATAGCACAATTGGTACCAATTCTTGTCGGTTTCTCACACCTACACAAATAAAAGCTTATAGTGGAGCTTGGTTAGGATGGTGGCACAAAATTTGATGCAATTGTTAGTGAGCCTCAATAATGTTGGAAAAGATTCACAAATTTGCAAATGCAACAAGTAGACCAATAGCAAGATATGGTACACGGAAACACACACGCAAATAGATAAGTGGGGTCGTGCAACCAAGGAATGAGCCAAAATGTGGAATCCACAAGAATGCTGTTGTTGCACAACACTAGAGAGACGCTAGCACGATTGCACAATAGGCGGATACGAAACTTGTGCACAACCTACTAAGAAAAAATGCTACGACTTCTATCCCAAATATGCTATATGTATGGCATTCCGATGATATGATCGAAGATGATTGAGTATGACAATCTTAATGTGGTATGATGCTATGGTTTTTGCTTATGAGCTCTTTGCTTACCTTTTCCTCTTTGCTTAAAAGCTCGGACGGCTCTTTCTCTTTTGAGATCTTTTCTCATGCAAAACTTCACTAGCTGAGATAGCAATTGTGTATATGCGATGACAACTTTGTGACACAAAAGATGATACCAAGATATGCACCACAATAATATAGTATGGATGCTATGGGAAGTATGATCACTAATGTGCACAAGTTACGTTGCCGGCAATACTCAAAGGCTAGTCTCGATGGGTAAGTTACGCAAAATGGCTATGGGCTATCAATGCAATGGCAAGGAGTAGACAAAGATGTCATCGAAGTTATCGTCCGTGTACGATGACGACCTCGTGGTGATGATGAGTGGTGGTGTTCTCAATGTCGAACCGTTCCTAGTTAGCCGAAACACCCTAGGAAACGATTAACCACAACACAAATTCTCAAAACCAAAGTCAAATGGACATAAGGAATGTGGCAATGCGGAAATGGTGGAAGTCAAAAGGAGGATATAGGGTTAGGTTGCGGAAAGCTATGGTGGTATGCGGATGATATGGTGGAGGGCCTAGGCAAAAACGTCAATCAGTTTTGACGGGAACTGGTCGGGGCGGTAGTACCGCTAGGTTGGGCAGTACTACCACTTATGGTACATTAGCGGTAGTGCCGCTCGGGGGGGGGGGGGGGGGCGGTAGTACCGCTGGTGTCGGGAAAGTTCGCAATTCTGGATCGGGACGCGTTTTTGAGGCAGAAAAGGATGATTTCGGGGTCAAAATTCGATAGATTGCATGGATGGAAAGTGGAGAAAATTGGGGAGATGTTAGATCCACTAGTAGCAAAGCAAATCCATGGATCAAATCCAACAAAACTTCATCACACCAACAAATCACAAAAAAATTTGGGGCTATTTTTTTGTGGGGAATTTTCGAAATTGGAACAAAATCAACAAAACTAGGCTAGAAAACAAAGAGAGGGGCTCCGAAATCGTGATCAACGTGGCTCATGATACCAAGATGATGTAGGGTAGAACCCTAGACGGCCGATCTTTCATGAAAGGATCGGATCCCAATGCAGAACACGAAGAACAAGAGGGGAAAAACGAGGGGAAACATGATAGAATCACTCAAACCAACAAGATTCGATTACACATGTGCTAGATCCTCGAAACACAAAGAGATAAATGATCCACGATCAACAAGGGACGATACATAGGGTAACAAGTTCTTCTCCGTGCGGAGGTCTTGATGGGGCCACCCGAGAGGGGGTCTTGAATCCAACGTGGATCTTCTCCGAAGAGGGGCCGCGGTCTCTCTCGAGCAGTAGATCCATATGGATGAGCGAGGCTCTATCTCACATATGAGCTATCACAACACTAACCCTAGCTAGGAGGAGGTGGGGGAGTATATATAGTCCAAGTCCATGAAGGGGTAAGTGAGAGGGGGGATACATGGGCCCTTGGCCCGTTCTCTGCGCACAGGCAGGGCGGTAGTACTGGACCCTAGGGCGGTAGCACCGCTTTAGCGGTAGTGCCGCTCGGGGTGGGCGATAGTACCGGAGCCGGGTCGCTCGAACACAGAAGTTTGTCGGGTTGAGCGGCAGTAGAGCAGTCGTTCGGCGGTACTACCGCTTGGATGGGCTTAGCGGTAGTACCGCTTGGAGTGGGCGGTAGTACCGCCCGTTTTGGACTGGGCCGATCCTCTCCATGTCCTTGATGTCCATCTTGCACTGTAGCTTCTTCTAGGCTGGTTCCTTGGTACCTAAGCAAACAAAGCATCTCCGTATGAGGTAGTAGCCATGTCTCAAGTGGGTCAAAGGGGAGTTCGACAAGGATAGAGTTAACATCGTTTTTGATAGCTCTCGCACGGGCTCTTGTCATTGGTCCAAGTGGTGTCATGGGAGATGTAGGTAGGTCCATGGGGATGACCTTGGGATGCTCCGCATCAGAGGCCGGCCGACCCTCCTAGGGCACGCCAGGAGAGGGGAATCCTACTAGGACTCCACGTCCTAGTAGGTTTCCACCTAAGGAAGAGGGGGAAGGGAAGGAAAGGGGGGCGCCGTCCCCTTCCCCTAGTCCAATTCGGACCCAAGGGGGGGGGGGCGTCCAGCCCTTCTTGGCCCTTCCTCTCTTCCCAATAAGGCCCATCGAGGCCCATTAGTTCCCCCAAGGGGTTCCGATAACCCTTCGGCACTCAGATAATTATCCGGTACTTCTCGGAACTCATCCGGTGTCCGAATAACATCGTCTAATATATCAATGTTTATGTCTCGACCATTTCGATACTCCTCGTCATGTCCGTGATCTTATCGGGACTCCGAACAAACTTCGGTCATCAAATCACATAACTCATAATACAAATCATCATCGAACGTTAAGCGTGCGGACCCTACGGGTTCGAGAACTATGTAGACATGACCGAGACACATCTCCGGTCAATAACCAATAACGGAACCTAGATGCTCATATTGGGTCCTACATATTCTACGAAGATCTTTATCGGTCAAACCGCATAACAACATACGTTGTTCCCTTTGTCATCAGTATGTTACTTGCCCGAGATTCGATCGTCGGTATCACTATACCTAGTTCAATCTCGTTACGGGCAAGTCTATTTACTCGTTCCGTAATGCATCAGCCCGAAACTAACTCATTAATCACATTGCTTGCAAGGCTTATAGTGATGAGCATTACCGAGTGGGCCCAGAGATACCTCTCCGAAACACGGAGTGACAAATCCTAATCTCGATCTATGCCAACTCAACAAACACCATCGGAGACACCTATAGAGCATCTTTATAATCACCCATTTATGTTGTGACGTTTGATAGCACACGAGGTGTTCCTCCGGTATTTGGGAGTTGCATAATCTCATAGTCAGAGGAACATGTATAAGTCATTATGAAAGCATTAGCAATAAGACTAAACAATCATTGTGCTAAGCTAACGGATGGGTCTTGTCCATCACATGGTTCTCTAATGATGTGATCCCGTTCATCAAATAACAACACATGTCTATGGTCAGGAAACTTAACCATCTTTGGTTAATGAGCTAGTCTAGTAGTGGCATACTAGGGACACTGTTTGTCTATGTATTCACACATGTACTAAGTTTCTGGTTAATACCATTCTAGCTTGAATAATAAACATTTATCATGATATAAGGAAATATAAATAACAACTTTATTATTGCCTCTAGGGCATATAATATTTCCTTCAGTCTCCCACTTGCACTAGAGTAAATAATCTAGATTACATAGTAATGATTCTAACACCCACGGAGTCTTGGTGCTGATCATGTTTTGCTCGTGGAAGAGGCTTAGTCAACGGGTCTGCAACATTCAGATTCGTGTGTATTTTGCAAACTTCTATGTCTCCCTCCTTGACTAGATCACGGATGGAATTGAAGCGTCTCTTGATGTGCCTGGTTCTCTTGTGAAATATGGATTCCTTTGCCAAGGCTATTGCTCCAGCATTGTCACAATAGATTTTCATTGGACCTGATGTACTAGGTATTACACCTAGATTGGATATTAACTCCTTCATCCAAACTCCTTCATTTGCTGCTTCCGAAGCAGCTAGGTACTCCGCTTCACACGTAGATCCCGTCACGATGCTCTGTTTGGAACTGCACCAACTGAGAGCTCCACAATTCAATATAAATACGTATACGGTTTGCGACATAGAGTCATTCGGATCAGAGTCAAAGCTTGCATCGACGTAACCATTTACGACGAGCTCTTTGTCACCTCCATAAACGAGAAACATATCCTTAGTCCTTTTTAGGTATTTCAGGCTGTTCTTGACCGCTGTCCAGTGATCCACTCCTGGATTACTTTGGTACCTCTCTGCTAAACTAATAGCAAGGCACACATCAGGTCTGGTACACAACATTGCATACATGATAGAACCTATGGCTGAGGCATAAGGAATGACTTTCATTTTCTCTCTATCTTCTGCAGTGGTCGGACATTGGGTCTGACTCAACTTCATACCTTGTAACACAGGCAAGAACCCTTTCTTTGACTGATCCATTTTGAACTTCTTCAAAACTCTATCAAGGTATGTGCTTTGTGAAAGTCCAATTAAGCGTCTTGATCTATCTCTATAGATCTTGATGCCCAATATATAAGCAGCTTCACCGAGGTCTTTCATTGAAAAATTCTTATTCAAGTATCCTTTTATGCTATTCAGAAACTCAGTATCATTTCTGATCAACAATATGTCATCCACATATAATATCAGAAATGCTACAGAGCTCCCACTCTCTTTCTTGTAAATACAGGCTTCTCCAAAAGTCTGTATAAAACCATATGCTTTGATCACACTATCAAAGGGTATATTCCAACTCTGAGAGGCTTGCACCAGTCCATAAATGGATCGCTGGAGCTTGCACACTTTGTTAGCACCTTTTGGATCGACAAAACCTTCTGGTTGCATCATATACAACTCTTCTTTAAGATATCCATTAAGGAATGCAGTTTTGACATCCATTTGCCAAATTTCATAATCATAAAATGCGACAATTGCTAACATGATTCGGACAGACTTAAGCATCGCTACGGGTGAGAATGTCTCATCTCAGTCAACTCCTTGAACTTGTCGAAAACCTTTCGCAACAAGTCGAGCTTTGAAGACAGTAACATCACCGTCAACGTCAATCTTCTTCTTGAAGATCCATTTATTATCTATGGCTTGCGGATCATCGGGCAAGTCAACCAAAGTCCACACTTTGTTCTCATACGTGGATCTCGTCTCAGATTTCATGGCCTCAAGCCATTTCGCGTAATCTGGGCTCATCATCTCTTCCTCATAGTTCGTAGGTTTGTCATGGTCAAGTAACATGACCTCCAGAACATGATTGCCGTACCACTCTGGTGCGGATCTTACTCTGGTTGACCTACAAGGTTTGGTAGTAACTTGATCAGAAGCTTCATGATCATTATCATTAGCTTCCTCACTAATTGGTGTAGGAATCACTGGAAATGATTTATGTGATGAACTACTTTCCAATAAGGAGTAGGTACAATTACCTCATCAAGTTCTACTTTCCCCCCACTCACTTCTTTCGAGAGAAACTCCTTCTCTAGAAAGGATCCATTCTTAGCAACGAATATCTTGCCTTCGGATCTATGATAGAAGGTGTACCCAACATTATCCTTTGGGTATCCTGTGAAGACACAAGTCTCCTATTTGGGTTCAAGCTTATCAGGGTTAAGCTTTTTCACATAAGCATCGTAGCCCCAAACTTTAAGAAATGTCAACTTCGGTTTCTTGCCAAACCACAGTTCATATGGTGTTGTCTCAACGGATTTAGATGGTGCCCTATTGATACGTCTCCAACGTATCTATAATTTATGAAGTATTCATGCCATGTTTACAATAGTTTTATATGATTTTGGTATGATTTGATTAGAACTAACCTGGACTGACGTTGTTTTCAGCAGAACTACCGTGGTGTTGTTTTTGTGTGGAAATAAAAGTTCTCGGAATGCGCTGAAAATCAACGGAGAATTTTTCTGGAAAATATAAAAAATACTGGAATGAAGAGTTACCGGATGGGAGGCCCGTGGTCCCCATGAGGGTGGAGGGCGCGCCCCTGTGCCTCGTGGACTTCCTGTGGGCCCCCTGACTTGTTATCGACGCCAACCTCTCGTATAAATACTCAAACCTCCAGAAAATAACCTAGCTCGGAAGTTTCGCCGCCGCCAGCCTCTGTAGCCACGAGAAATCAATCTAGGCCCTCTCTGGCACCTTCCGGAGGGGGCCATCATCACCGGAGGCCATGGAGGAGGATCCCGGAGGGGCCATCATCGCCATGAAGGCCAAGATCCAGAGGGAGAACCTCTCCCCATCCAGGGGGGAGGCCATGGAGGAGGAAGCACAAGGGGGAGAACCTCTCCTCCTATCTCTCGGTGGCGCCGGAGTGCCATCGGGAGGGGAATCATCACCGCGGTGATCGTCTTCATCAACATCACCATCATCATCACCATCCTCATCTCTTTTACGCGGTCCACTCTCCCGCACCCCGTTGTAATCCCTACTTGAACATGGTGATTTATGCCACACATTATGATCCAATGATGTGTTGCCATCCTATGATGTATTGAGTAGATATCCTTTGTCTTTGGGTTGATTGATGATCTAGATTGGTACGAGTTGTATGTTTTATTTTGGTGCTGTCCTATTGTGCCCTCCGTGTCACGCAAGCGTGAGGGATTCCCATTGTAGGGTGTTGCAATACGTTCATGATTCGCTTATAGTGGCTTGCTTGAGTGACGGAAGCATAAACCCGAGTAAGGGGGCTATGGCGTATGGGATAAAGGGGACTTGATGCTTTAATGCTATGGTAGAGTTTTACGTTAATGATCTTTAGCAGTTGCGGATGCTTGCTAGAGTTCCAATCATAAGTGCATATGATCCAAGAAGAGAAAGTATGTTAGCGTATGCCTCTCCCTCATATGAAATTGCAATGACGACTACCGGTCTTGTTAACGATTGCCTAGGATAATTCCGCACACCGACCCATCATTATTCCACACTCGCTATTTATAATATTTAGTAATATATTCTAACTTTATGATAACGGCACCTACTTTTATATTTTAGCTCTCCGATACCATGCAAAGTTATCCTCTTCATACCCACAACATAGTTTTATTTCTCGTTTCTAGTTGGAAGCAAATGTTCGGTGTACGTAGAGTCGTATCAGTGGCAGATATGACTTGAGAGAATATTGATCTTACCTTTAGCTCCTTGTGGGTTCTACACTACATACTTATCACTTCCACCATTGGGAATAGCTACGATGATTCCCTGCACTTGGGGATTATCAAGCTCTTTTCTGGCGCCGTTGCCGGGGAGCAATAGCATGGGGTTGATATTCTCGTGTGTGCTTGTTTGCTTTCTTCACTAAGTAGATTTTGTTTTTCCTTTTTGTTTCTGTTTAGTTGTGGGTGAAACATACAAAAAAAATTAAAAGAATGAAAATACAAAAAATTTACTAGCCTATCTTGCCTAAAAGGTTTTTCAATAAGAGAAGTGATTGGAAGGTTATGCATTGTAGAAGTGAGGGTCGACCATGAACACTTGTGTTCATGCTCATGGAAACAATGTAAAAATTTTCATGGAAGATTCTCTGAAAATAATTATCCCCTTGTATATATCCATTGTATTATAAAAAATAATGTGCCAAGCTTCGTTTTTAGGATGATTAGATTGCTTGTTTACTATGTGCAGTACAAAAACAGAAACTTTGGCTATAGCGTGTGAATTTAATTTTTTTACTGGAAAGTCAAATGGGTCTGAAACTTTTTGCACATTGCTTCTGTACAAATTTTTTAAATTTTCATATTTTTTAGAATTTTTTGGAGTTACAGAAGTTTACTAAACTTCCAGATTACTACAGACTGTCCTATTTTTGACAGATTCTGTTTTCTATGTGTTGATCGCTTATTTTGATGAATCTATGGGTAGTATCGGGGGGTATGGTCTAGTTGGAATACAGTAGATAAAGTGCTAATATGAAATTGGAATGAGTTTGCAACGGTACCTAAAGGTAGTGATTTGCTCTAGTATACTAACGGATCTCACAAAGTTTCTGTTAAGTTTTTGTGGATGAAGTGTTCGAAGGACGAGGAGTTACCGATGTGAGAAGAATAAATAGAGGCAAGAGTTCAAGCTTGGGGATGCCCAAGGCACCCCAAGTAAATATTCCATGGATACTCAAGCATCTATGCTTGGGGATGCCCCGGTTGGCATCCGATCTTTCTTCTTCAACAATTATCGGTATACCTCGGTTTTTGTTTTGTTCACATGATTTGTGTCCTTTGTGTTTTTATTTTTCTTTAAGAACCATGGTAGTATGAGATATCCCTTCATCAATTTATGGAATGATTCATGTGCTTCACTTATATCTTCTGAGTATGACCTTATAGAATGCTCTTTGTGCTTCACTTAAATCTTTTGAGTATGGTTTTATAGAATGCTTCGTGTGCTTCATTTATATATTCTGAGCTTGGATATTGGTTAGTATATATTAATTGTAGAATGCTCCACGAACTTCACTTATATCTTTTGGAGTATGAATAATACTATAATCTAAAGTGGGTTTGGAAGAGTGTCAACTTTAGTTAGTAATGATTCCACTATTTCAGAAGAGGTTCCAATTGATTATGAGAACAAAGTTGCTATCTATGATGATTATTGTGATGACATGTATGCTATAAAGAATAATGTTAACCATGAAACCTGCATCATGATTTTAACTTTCAATTGGATTATGCCTCACATGAGTTATTTTGTTGAGTTTGCTCCCACTATTCCGAATGAGAAGAATTTTGCTTATGTGGAGAGTAGTAAAATTTCTATGCTTGTAGATCATGAAAAGAATGCTTTATGTGATGGTTATATTGTTGAACTCATTCATGATGCTACGGAAAGTTATTATGAGGGAGGAATACATGCTTGTAGGAGTTGCAATAATATCAAGTTTCCTCTCTATGTGCTTAAAGTTTTGAAGTTATACTTGTTTTGCCTTCCTATGCTAGTTGATTCTTGTTCCCATAAATTATGTGCTCACAAAATCCCTAGGCATATTAAGTGGGTTATATTTAAATGTGCTAGTCATATTCTTCATGATGCCCTCTTTATATTTCAATTCTTATCTTTTACGTGCGAATCATCAAAATCATCATGCCTAGCTAAAAGGCATTAAAGAAAAGCGCTTGTTGGGAGACAACCCAATATTTACCCTTACTGTTTTTGTGTGTTTACATGATTAAGATACTTTAGTAATCATGTTTTATAGCTTTTGTTCAATAAAGTGCCAAGTAAGACCTTTGGCAAGACTTGGGCGAAAGTTAATGTAATCTTGCTGTAAAAAATAGAACCTTTGCGCTCACGAGATTAGCTGTCATTTTTTATATAAGAGTGCTTTTGAGTTGATTATTTTTGTAGCAGATTAATAGACAAATTCCTCACGTCCACCAATTTATTTCATAATTTTTAGAGTAGCAGAAGTATGGTTGATGTTCAGATCATTACAGACTATTCTGTTTCTGACAGATTCTGTTTTCATTGCATAGTTTGCTTGTTTTCTAGTTTCTATGGCTTATATTTCTCAATATAAATTGTAGAAATGATATGGTACAGTAGGAATTGTGTGATAACAATTATTAATCTTGTCTTTGACAGTACCAAAGTGAATGTTTTACTCATTATCATACTGTCGGGTGGTAGGTGCGACATATGCCAACGGGTGGCTTATCATTGTGGGTGCCAATAAGACGTCGCCGGTGCCTGGAAATGGGATGAGGAGAAGACATGCACGCCGGTGGATCTTAACCAGGTTCGGGGCTCTCCGAGGAGATAACACCCCTAGTCCTGCTCTGCGGGGCCTCCGCATGATCACTAGATCAGGAAAAGTAGCTACAATCGCTCCTAGAGCTGTTGGGTTCAAGGGAGAAGAAGAACAAGGCTAGCTCTTGCTTATCTCTCTCTATGGTGTGTGTGCTATGCTCAGAAGCCAACCCTTTGCATGGGTGCCCCGGGGGGTTTATATAGGCCTACCCCCCGGGGGTACAATTGTAATCCGGCTGGGCACTGGTCCCAGCCGTCAGTGTCTATGCTCGCCGGCTTCTCCGCCGGCTATTGGGGCCCGCCGACTGGTGGGTCCCGCCGGCTGCCGGCCTCTTGGTCGACAGGCCGGCCCCACCGCCTAGGGTCTTGTCGGCGGCTGCTTACTTTAGCCTCGCCCCTGATGACGAGGGCTTCGTTGAGGTAAGCGTGGCTACAGTGGGCCGCCTCGAGGGCTCTCACTGTAGCCATACCTCGTCTTGTCTCCTTAATGTGACACATGCTTCGAGGGATGGGGTAGCCGGCTTCTGGGGGCCGGCTGCGCCCTTGGCCGACTGGGGGAGGCCGGGCCGCCTTCGCGCCTCTCTCTGGCTGAAGGGGCCCGCCGCCCGTGGGCCGTACTGGCGTCTGCCGTGGGTGACGTCGAGGCTAGCATGGCTACTGTGCCGAGCCGGACGGGAGATGGCCGTCCCGTACGGCGTCCTGTGGCCATGCCTGCCTCGGGCTTCGGGGGTAGTGGGCCGCACTGTGGCCACACCCCGTCTTGTCACCGTTATGTGGCGTAGCTTTGGTGGTTGCGGTCTTGGCCGGCTTCTTGGAGTCGGCGCTCTTCGAGGATGGCTTCTGGGAAGTCGGCATCCTTTACGGCCGGCTTCCTGGAGTCGGCCACCCCGTGGTTATCCTGGGGGGGAGGTTGCTGAGGCTGGGTCGCCTTCCGTGAGTCGGCTTTAGAGGTAGCCGGCCAGGGAACATGGTCCAATGCTTGGAGTGCTTGAAGGCCCAAAGGCCTGATAATTTTTTGGAAGAGCCAGGGGCAGTCGGTTAGGCTACCCGTGGCCATTTACTCCGACAGTAGTCCCCGAAGCTGATTGAGCTTCGAGGTTGGGTAGGAGCTGAGAAGCTCGATCAGCTTCCTATCTTTTCAAGTCGGCAGCTGGGAGCCGGCTTTGGTTAGACGCGCCGCCTTGATCAAAAATTCCGGAGTCGGAGGGCGGGAGCTCGCCAGTGCGTGCACCGGGCCGCGGGCTGGCCACTCGCCGTCTGCGAACCACGTGGCCTCTCTTGGCCAAAAAGCCTGCCAGCCCACGCGCGCGACGGGACGTCGCCGCAGGGCGGGGGCCCGCCACGTCCACGCCCGGGCCCAGGCGCGGATTCTCTGCAGCCCGAAACTGCCCGCACGTCTCCTTGCGGCAGTTTCGGCACGCCTTTAGGGCGTAATAATCGCGAGGCGTGGGGGGAGTGGGTGCAGTTAATCCCACGTCCCACCCCACGTCCGGCCTCCCCGGCTTCACCTCGCGAGGCTATAAGTAGCGGGAGAGGGAGAGCGGCAGGCTCTCGCACGCTCCTCCCCCTTCCACCATCTTCTTTCTCTTGCCGTTTCTTGCAACAGCGCCTCGCCGCCGCGCTCTTCCACTACTTGTTCCTCCGCGCTCATTTTCACCATGCCTCCCGCCACGGAGCAATATGGCGGGGATTGGGACGGCTCCAACGTCCGCGAAGATCACGTCGAATTCCTCCGCAAGACGCGGCGGCTGCCCAACGCGGACAAGGTGGAGGTCCGTCTTGCGCCGGCGAAGGAGCTTACGCCGGAGCCGCGGGAGGGCGAGCGGGTGGTCTTCCGCTCGCATTTCTTGCGCGGAATCGGCCTGCCCGTGAGCGCCTTCTTCCGCTCTTGGCTTGAGTTCTACCAGCTCCAGCCACACCACCTCACCCCGAACGCGGTGGTGCTACTGTATGCCTTCGTCACCCTGTGTGAAGGCTACCTCGGCATCCTCCCCAACCTCGAGCTCTGGGGGGAGTTCTTCCAGTCCAAGCTGGGCACGCGCTCGCGGGGCGTGCCGGCTCAGACTGGCGCCTTTATCGCGGGGCGGAGGGTGGTTGCCGACAACCCCTTCCCCATCATCATGCTGATCCAGTCGATGAAGCTATGGCAAAAGTCGTATTTCTACGTCAGGAGCATCGCCCCGCAGGGCGACTATGTCAACCTGCCGGCTTACGTAGCCGGCCCACCGGAGGGCAGGCGGCCCCAGTGGTCCTACTGGGCCGTGACTCTGACGCCGGCTGGATCCGCAGCCGTCGCCCGAGTGCGAGCGATGACCCAGTCGGAGGGCTTGACGGGGCCCGACCTGCTGGCCGCCTTCGTCACGCGCCGGGTACTTCCGCTCCAGAGCCGTCCTCATCTGATCTGTCAGATGAGCGGCCAGCTCGATCCGAGCCGGATGTGCACCAAGGACATGCCGCACGAGGAGGTTGCCTATATGGTGAACTACCTCGCGAACTGCAAACTCTCCGAAGAGTGGCAGTTCGGCAAGGAGCCATATAGCCGAGCCAATCCACCGCCCACGGTATGTTCTCCTTGTCTCTTCTTTTTCTCTTAGCTTTGTCGCCGAGTTCCTTTGGCCGACTCTGACTAGTCGGCTTGTCTTCGACAGAGTCCTCTTCTTCGGCCTGCCAGCGGGACGGATGCGGAGCGCCGATTCGTCCCCGACCGGACGCAGCACGACCTGGAGGACCCCGACTTGGGGGCGGCCGCTATGGACGACAACACCGAGCCGGCGGCGAAGCAGGCGGCTCCGGGCATGGAGTCACCTTCGACGACTGGCCGGACGACGATGAGGCCGAAGTCGTCCTGCGCCGCCGGCCGACATCTGGACGCGGCGCGGGTTCCTCCGCTGCACCGCCTGCTCGGGGCGGCGGGCAAAAGCGTCGCGCCGCCTAGGGTTTGTTCGGCAGTCGGACGAAGAAGCCCAGGGGCGGGGCGGCGGCGACTAGGCGAGAGGAGGCGGCCGCGAAGGTGGCTCGCTTCCGCAAGACGGTGAAGCAACCACAGACGGTGTCGGCGTAAGTTCGAACTCTTTTATATACTCTTTTTTCTTTCTTTTCTCTGGTGGTTCCTGAATCCTTGTTTTTTTCCTCCGAACAACCAGAGCTCCGTTGTCGCTTGAGCGGGCGGCTGCCGCCTCCGTCATCGAGTCGCCGAGGGGGTCTGGGAGCACCACCCGCCGCGTGGACCCCCGTGCCGACCTACAGGAGGCGACAGAACGGAACGCGCGGGAGGCGCGGGAGGAGCGGGAGGCGCCGGAGGCGGAGGCACGGAAGGCGGCCGCCGCCCAGGCGGCGCAGGAGGAGGAGGCGGCGAAGGCGCGCGCCGACGCCGCAGCCAAGGCCCAAGCGGAGGCTGCAGCTGCGGCGACGGAGGAGGGGGCCTTGTTGGTCACCCCACTGCGCGTCGCAGCGCCTGGGGCCCCGGAGCCCTCGCCAGAAGGAGCCGGCGGCGACCAGCCAGGGCTGGAGAGGGACGACGACGTCGTCATCCTGGAGAGGGCGCCGGTGCCGACCCCTCCGACTGGGGCGGCTCAAGGCGGCCGGCCTGATCTGCCGCCTGCGCAGTCGGCGGGGGGCGAGCCGGCCGCGAGGACTGAGCTGGCGGTCCGGATGCTGCCGATCCGGCGCAGGGGGAAGGCTGCGTCAGAGCCACAGAAGGCCGCGTCGGAGCCGCAGCCGGCCGCGGGCTCCAGCTCGTCGGCCCAGGATGTGGAGGTGGCCAGCGCTACCTCGGGGTGGACGCCGGGCGGAGGGACGGCCGTGATGAACGTGGCCACGCAGGACGTCCGGACCCGGCTCCAGGCCGAGGCTACGTCGCTGAGGCAGTATACCGATGAGTTCCTTGCGACGCGAGCCGCCATCCGGGTTAGTCTTCTTATCTTGCTTCTTCTTGATCTTGATTTCTTCCGTGGGGGCGCGTTAGCGCACCCACTGGGTGTAGTCCCCGAGTTCCGAGTCGGCTGCTGAGCAGGCGGCTTGGAACTTCTTAGTGGATTTGGCTTTGCTATTCTTGTTCTTACTTCGATCTTCTGTCTATCTTGCAGGACTACCACAATCTTCGTGCAGCCGCCTTCAACTCCCAGGCTCGGGAGCTGACCCAGAAGACCGCCGACCTTACTGAGAGCCGGGGTACGTGCTTTGTTCTTTATCTCACGCGGGGGCGCGTCAGCGCACCCACTGGGTGTAGTCCCCGAGATTCGGGCCGACTGCTGAGCAGTCGGTTCGGATCTTCCTTGACGACTTCCTCTTACTGTTCTTTCTTTTTCTGCCGTCTCTGCAGCGGCCAACGCCGCTCTGAGGGCACAGCTGGAAGTTGAAGTTTGTTCCATGTCGGAACATGGATATGTTGGGATATCACAATATCTCTTATTTAATAAATGCATCTATATATTTTGGTAAAGGGTGGAAGGCTCGGCCTTATGCCTGGTGTTTTGTTCCACTCTTGCCGCCCTAGTTACTGTTATACTGGGATTATGTTCCTTGAGTTTGCGTTCCTTACACGGTCGGGTGATTTATGGGACCCCCTTGACAGTTCGTCTTGAATAAAACTCCTCCAGCAAGGCCCAACCTTGCTTTTACCATTTGTGACCTATACCTTTTCCCCCGGGTTTTCTAGAGCCCGAGGGTCATCTTTATTTTAAACCCCCGGGCCAGTGTTCCTCTGAGTGCTGGTCCAAACTAGAGCCACTTGCAGCGCCACCTTGGGGAAACTCGAGGATTGGTTTTAGCTATACGTAGTGTTCATCCGGTGTGCCCTGAGAACGAGATATGTGCAGCTCCTATCAAGATTTGTCGGCGCATTCGGGAGGCTTTGCTGGTCTTATTTTACCATTGTCGAGATGTCTTGTAAACCGGGATTTCGAGACTGATCGGGTCTTTCCGGGAGAAGGTTTATCCTTCGTTGACCGTGAGAGCTTATGATGGGCTAAGTTGGGACACCCCTGCAGGGTAATATCTTTCGAAAGCCGTGCCCGCGGTTATGAGGCAGGTGGGAATTTGTTAATGTCCGGTTGTAGATAACTTGTCACTTGACCCAATTAAAATACATCAACTGCGTGTGTAGCCGTGATGGTCTCTTCTCGGCGGAGTCCGGGAAGTGAACACGGTCTGAGTTATGTATGACGTAAGTAGGTGTTCAGGACCTCTTCTTGGTCATTGTTAGATGACGTCCGTTCCGTTGCTTCTCTTCTCGCTCTCTTTTGCGCAGTTAGCCACCATATGTGCTTTTGCCGCTGCAGCTCCACCTCTTTGCACCATCCTTGTTCTATAAGCTTAAATAGTCTTGATCTCGCGGGTGTGAGATTGCTGAGTCCCCGTGACTCACAGATACTTCCAAAACAGTTGCAGGTGCCGACGATGCCAGTGCAGACGATGGCGTCGATCTCAAGTGGGAGTTCGACGAGGAACGTGGTCGTTACTATGTGTCTTTTCCTGATGATCAGTAGTGGAGCCCAGTTGGGACGATCGGGGATCTAGCATTTGGGGTTGTCTTATTTTTATCTGGATTTTGACCGTAGTCGGTCTATATGATTGTATTTTGGATGATGTATGATGATATTTATTTATGTATTGTGTGAAGTGGCGATTGTAAGCCAACTCTTTATCCCATTCTTGTTCATTACATGGGATTGTGTGAAGATGACCCTTCTTGCGACAAAACCACTATGCGGTTATGCCTCTAAGTCGTGCCTCGACACGTGGGAGATATAGCCGCATCGTGGGCGTTACAACTTGGTAATTAGAGCCATCCCCGACTTAGGAGCCCCCTGCTTGATCGAATCGCTGGCGTTGTTGAGTCTAGAATAAAAATGTTTTGAGTCTTAGGATTATATATATCGGAGAGTAGGATTCTTTTTACTCCTCAGTCCCTTCGTCGCTCTGGTGAGGTTTCCTGACGTAGAAGTTTTGACTACTCTCTTTTCAAATTTCACTAAAATTTTTTTTTAGGATCACGCGGGTATCTTGAAATCGTTCCGATGGATTTGTGACGAGAACATTGTTCTTGGTGCCTCCTGTCATTTAGGGGTTGTGGCAGTGTCCCGGGGAGTTGAGCTCCGAGGTGTTGTCGTCACAATTTTATCGTTGCAGTTTTGGAATACCTGAGTTTCGCCGACATCGAAATCTCTTTTATGCAGTTGTTGGTGAGATCACCTCGACGCCACCCAGTACTGGGGCGGGAGTTCGGGAGTATTGCCATGACTTGTATAACGGATGTTTTTCGAAGGTTGAGGTAAACGATTTCCGAAGATTTCTTGGTTATGTGTTGACGGATGGATACAGCTGGATCTAGGGATTGCTAGTTTGGGTGATATATATTTGTGTCCCCTGTATCCCCTACACCAGATTACATAACCAGAAAGTTTCGGGAGTTTATAAGTGGGAATTCTAGTAGCCTTAGGATATCTTTCCGACAGACGCATGATATGAGATTGGGGTTCGACGTCTAGTGGTCCGCCTGTATACGGTTGATTTTACAGTGGTCTCGTTGTGTCTTAAAGAGTCCATGGCTTTGCCGACTCGGGGACGCTTCGTATGTCATGTGCACAGCCTTGTACATGATGGTGTTGTACGATTGAGCCCGTGTGGGCCCCACCACGAAAACTTCAGACGAAATATCTATCATATGTTTGTTCCGGCTTATTCTGCAAGCCAATACTTTGTTTTATTTTGTATTGTGGTATTCGAGTTACTTCGAATTCATATGTTCATTCCATATCTTTTTCAAGTGGCTTCTCAACTTATGGAAGTGTGATGATTTACTACGGAATTCATTCGTTCATCTTCGTTCGAATGTTTATTGTGAAGACTATATGTTGCAATTTCTATCCGTTGATTCTACTTATCTTTTGTCTATCGAGATGCTAACGGATGTCACCCTCTTCAGGATGGCTCCGCCAACGCGTCAGAATCCGGATCGCAATGAAGGGAGTCAAGCGAACCCTCCGCCACCACCTCCACCTCCGGAGGCATGGCAAGCAATCATGGCAGCCACCAACGCCAATGCTTAGATGATTCTGCAACTCTTGCAAGAACGTACTCAAGGGCAAGGCAATCAAGGCAATCAAGGTCAAGGCAACAATCAGTTTCACTTTGCCACTCTCAACCAGTTTCTCGCAAATCAGCCCAAGTCTTTCAGCTACTGTGCTGAGGCCACAGATGCCGATGATTGGCTCGTGGACATCAACAAGCATTTTGAATGTAGCAATGTCAGGCCTGAGGACTTTGTCAAGTTCGCTTCTTTCCAGCTCAAGGACCAAGCTGCTGATTGGTTTCAGCAATACAAAGATTCCAGAGGAGGTCGTGTGATTACTTGGACTGACTTCTGTCGGGACTTCAAAGTGCAACACATTCCACAAAGTGTTGTTGAGAGCAAGCGTGAGGAGTTCCGCAATCTCAAGCAAGGAAACATGTTTGTGTATCAATACAACATTCAGTTTCAGAAACTTGCTCGCTTCGCTAAACAAGACGTTCCTGATGAGAAGAGCATGATCTATCACTTCAGAGGTGGCCTTAAAGAGGAGCTGCAGTTAGCTCTCGTTCTTGTTGAGCCTACTCACTTTGATCAATTCTACAATATGGCACTGAAGCAAGAGGCTGCTCAGCTCAAGTGTGATGCTTCTAAGAAAAGAGTCAGAGACGCAGTTCAGTCTTCTTCTTCCTCACTTGTGACAGCTAAGCAACAGAAGTTCTGGTTGCCTCCTCCTCCTCCGTTTCGTCAGCCTTACCAGCAGAAGAACAAAGGTGGCCATGGTTCTTCAAACTCTTCCAACTCTGGTTATCAGAACAAGTCTCAGAATCAAGCTCCCAAGTCCAATGCTCCTTATCACCGTCCACTCTCAGAGGTGACTTGCAACAAATGTCAGCAGAAAGGTCACTATGCTAACAAGTGCTTCAACCAGAGGCGTCTTCCTCCTCCTCCTGTCAGATCTTCCAGCAATGCAGTGGTCAAGCATAATCCAAAGTTTGCAAAGGTGAATATGATGAATGCAGCTCAAGCGGAGGAATCTACTGATGTGATAATGGGTAATCTTCCTGTTAACGATATTCCTGCAAAAGTTCTTTTTGATACTGGTGCATCTCTTTCTTTCATTTCAAGACCTTTTGTTGCCAAGCATGAATTTGTGACAGAAAAGATCCCTATCCCGTTGAAGATTGTGTCTCCGGGCAAGCAAATGACTTCTAATAATTGTGTCCCGGATGTTTCCATCAAGATAGGCGACTACAAATTTCAGTCTTCTCCAATTGTTCTTGGTGACTCGGATATTGATCTTATTCTCGGGATGGACTGGCTTTCTAAGCACAAGGCTCAACTTGATTGTGCTGCCAGGGAAATTCAATTGACACACTCGTCTGAGGATGTGATTGTTTTTGCCGCTCGTGATGAAACCATTCGGTTTTTCTCTCTCAATGAGAAGGGCGAATTGGATGCCATCTCTCAAATTCCAGTCGTTTGCGAGTATCAAGATGTCTTTCAAGAAGAGCTTCCGGGTATGCCTCCGCACCGGCCAGTTGAGTTCGTTATCGAACTAGAGCCTGGTACTGTACCCGTTTGCAAGCGTCCATACAAGCTTGGACCAAACGAGCTGAAGGAATTGAAGAAGCAGCTCGATGAACAAGAACGTCTGGGTTTGATCAGACCGAGTTCTTCTCCATGGGGTTGTGGTGTTCTTTTTGTCAAGGAGAAGGATGGCACGGACCGACTTTGTGTCGACTACCGTCCATTGAACAAGAAAACAATCAAGAACAAGTATCCACTTCCCAACATCAATGAGCTATTTGAGCAACTCAAAGGCGCTAAAGTATTCTCGAAGCTTGACCTTCGTATGGGTTATCATCAGATTCGCATTCGTGAAGAAGATATTCCCAAGACAGCATTCAGAACAAGTTTTGGTTCTTATGAATATACTGTCGTGTCTTTCGGCCTTGTCAATGCTCCTCCGGTGTTCTCTCGAATGATGAATTTCATCTTCAACCCCTATACCAATGAATTCGTTCTGGTGTATCTCGATGATATCTTGGTCTTCTCCAAGAACAAGCAGGATCATGCCAAACATTTGCGATTGGTGCTCGACAAGCTCAGAGAGTATCAATTCTATGCGAAGTACTCCAAATGTGAGTTTTGGATCGATGAAGTTCTTTTCCTTGGTCACATCATCTCTGCCAAAGGCATCGCTGTTAACCCCGAGAAGGTGTCCGCAGTTCTGGATTGGGAACCTCCTCAAAATGTCAAGCAGCTCCGCAGTTTTCTGGGTCTTGCAAGCTACTGCCGAAGATTCGTTGAGAATTTCTCCAAGATTGCAAAACCTCTTTCCAACCTCCTACAGAAGCATGTGAAGTATGTCTGGTCTCCTGAGTGTGACGTTGCTTTCAACACTCTCAAACAGAAACTAGTCACAGCTCCTGTCTTGACTCCTCCTGATGAATCCAAGCCGTATGAAGTTTTCTGTGATGCTTCTCTTCAAGGTCTCGGTGCTGTGTTAATGCAAGAGAATAAAGTTGTGGCTTATACCTCTCGGCAGTTGAAGCCCAACGAGAGGAACTACCCCACTCACGATCTTGAGTTGGCGGCAGTTGTCCATGCATTGGTTACGTGGAGACATCTCTTGTTGGGAAGACAAGTGGACATTTTCACTGATCACAAGAGCCTCAAGTATATCTTCACTCAGCCAAACCTCAACCTCAGGCAGACTCGATGAGTCGAAATGATTCAAGAGTACATTCCGAGTATTGAATATACTCCAGGCAAAGCAAATGTCATTGCAGATGCTTTAAGCAGGAAAGCTTATTGCAACAGCTTAATTCTCAAGCCTTTCCAACCGGATCTTTGTGAAGCTTTCAGCAAGCTGAATCTCCAAGTTGTTCCTCAAGGCTTTCTTGCCAACCTCATAGTCTCTCCTACTTTGGAAGATCAAATTCGTGAGGCACAACTCCTCGATGCCATGGTGAAGAAGGTGAAACGTGGTATCGACAAGGGTCTTTCCAAATACAAGTGCTATCGCATTGACGACAGAGACACTTTGTTCTTCGAGGACCGGATTGTGATTCCGAAAGGTGATCTAAGGAAAGTCATAATGAACGAGGCGCACAATTCTCTCCTTTCCATTCATCCTGGAAGTACGAAGATGTATCATGACCTCAAGCAGTCGTATTGGTGGACTCGAATGAAGCGAGAAATTGCTCAATTCGTGAATGAATGTGATGTCTGCCGAAGAGTGAAAGCAGAACACCAACGACCAGCTGGTCTACTCCAACCTCTTGCTATCCCAGAATGGAAGTTTGATCATATCGAAATGGACTTCGTGACTGGATTTCCTAAGTCTAAGCGCGGAAATGATGCTATCTTCGTTGACAAGCTCTCTAAAGTGGCTCATTTCCTTCCAATCAAAGAATCCATCACAGCGGCTCAGCTGGCAGAGCTCTACACCTCCAGAACTGTCTCTTTGCACGGCATTCCACAATTGATTTCTTCTGATCGTGGAAGCATCTTCACCTCTACGTTCTGGGACTCCTTCCAGAAGGCCATGGGCACAAATATTCGCTTCAGCACAGCTTTCCATCCTCAAACTAGTGGCCAGGTCGAGCGAGTCAATCAAATTCTTGAAGATATGCTCAGGGCTTGTGTCATTTCCTTTGGCATGAAATGGGAAGATTGTCTTCCTTATGCTGAATTCTCCTACAACAACAGCTTCCAAGCGAGTTCGGGCAAGGCCCCATTCGAGATTCTCTATGGCAGAAAGTGTCGTACTCCTCTCAATTGGTCAGAGACTGGTGAACGCCAACTTCTTGGCAATGACTTAATCACTGAAGCTGAAGAAATGTGTAAAGTCATCCGTGATAATCTCAAAGCCGCGCAATCGCGTCAGAAGAGCTACTATGATAGTAAGCATCGTGATTTGGCTTTCGAGATCGGAGACCATGTCTACCTCCGCGTCTCTCCAATGAAAGGCACTCGTCGCTTCGGTATCAAAGGGAAGCTTGCCCCTAGATACGTGGGTCCTTTCAAGATCATTGGTAAAAGAGCCGACCTCGCCTATCAACTTGAGCTTCCTCCCAACTTCGCGAACGTGCACGATGTGTTCCACGTGTCACAGCTCCGCAAGTGCTTCAAGACGCCTAAGCGCACTATCGACTTCGAAGAGATTGACCTCCAAGAAGATTTGTCTTATCATGAGCACCCAGTTGCTATTCTTGAAGAAACTGAGCGCAAGACTCGCAACAAGTCTATCAAATTCCTGAAAGTGAAGTGGTCGCACCATTCCGACCGGGAAGCCACCTGGGAACGCGAGGACCATCTCCGTTCCGAATATCCGGAGTTCTTTTAGTCCTAGATCTCGGGACGAGATCCTCTCGTAGTGGTGGAGTGTTGTAACACCCCGCATGTAACTTGCCTTATTCGTAACTCCGACTCTTGCCATTTCCGGCTATGTGATATGTTTTCCCTCCGTTGTCGGGTTTTGTCTTTCGTTTTGTATTTTGTCATGTCATGCATTTTCATATCATGTCATCATGTGCATTGCATTCGCATACGTGTTCGTCTCATGCATCCGAGCATTTTCCCCGTTGTCCGTTTTCCAATCCGGCGCTCCTATCTCCTCCGGTGCACCCCTCTAGTTTTCTTTCGTGTGCGTGTGTCAAACTTTCTCGGAATGGACCGAGGCTTGTCAAGTGGTCTTAATATACCACCCGGAGACTACCGGTCAAGTTTCGTTCCATTCGGAGGTCGTTTGGTACTCCAACGGTTAACCGGGCATCCACAAAGTCCATTTGAGTGTCCAGCAAAACCCCCCCTAAAACCAGCCCAAAACCCACCAAACTCTCTTCCATGCTCTAGGTCGTTCGATCACGATCGTGTGGGCGAAAACCGCACCTCATTTGGAGCCTCTAGCTCCCTCTACCTATTTATATGTGGGCATCCCGAAAAACGAAATCACAGACGAACCCTAGAGTTTTTCCCACCGCGCCGCCGGACGCGTCCGTCCGCGCCGGACGACGTCCAACCGCCCCGCCGCCGGCCCGCGAAGCCCGCAGCGGGCCCGCCCGAGCCCGCCGCCGCCTCCTCCGCGCCCGCGCGCGCCCGCCTCCGCGCCTGCCCCGCCGTCGCCGCCTCAGGCCCCGCCGCTGCCGCCCGCCGCCGGCCGACTCCACCGCCGCCGCCGCGCCTTGCGCCTCCGGCCCCCGCCCGCAGGCCCGCCGGCGCCGCCCCGCCGACGACCGCCGCCCCCGGGTCCCCTCCTCCTCCGGCGTCGGCCGCCACCGCCGGCTCCTTCTCTCCCGCCGGCGACGAGCTCCTGGAGCTCGGGCTCGATCCAGATCTGTGAGCCCCGTTGACTTTCTCGCGACCTCTAATTTTTCAAGTCCTGGAAATTCTCAGCAAGTGCTCCTGTACCCGATGCTATAACCCTGTGCATATAGCTCCGATTCGCGCGTGTAATCTATCAAATTGTTCGTCTCGTGATGCTCTTCATTTTGTTTAATTTCACCATGTTCATTAGAGGTCATCTTGATGCCCAAATTTTCGTTGGAAGAGGGCTAGTTGCTGTTAATCTCTGGTTCTTATCAGAACTTGGAGATTTGTCATTTTTGTATCATTTATTCTGTGCATCTTTTGAGCATGAGCTCTACATGTGTTTTGAAGTATGCCATGCCATCTTTCTCGTGGTATAGTCCATGTATTTTTGTGATCTCTGTGGTGACTAGCACAAGCATGCAAAGTAGGCCCCGTAATAATTCTGATTTCAGGGACTTAATGATTTCTCAAGTCCTAGTCTGCTGTAATTTTGTTGCCATGTAAACTTGATGCTACAGAGAGATCCATGCATATTTTGGAGATGTTCAGTAAGGATGTTTTGTAGCTATAGTTGTAGTTGACCTATGTCTGCAATTTTTTGAAATTTTAGAGTACCATAGTATGACTCAATCTTGCTCTACTTTTGCTATAAAATATTTCTGGCAGATTCTTAACATGATATGCATTTTTGCCAAGCTTATTGTAGTTGATCCATACATGCTATGAAATTGTTCTTTCCATGGATAGCTTCATAAACATGCCATATTGCTGTAGGTATGCTTGGGTTGTCATTCATTGCTCTGTAGTGAGTGTATCAAGCTCACAAAGAGGCCTACATATTAATATTTCTGCCATGCTCTGTTTTCTGCTAAGTCTGAAACCTGATAACGAAACTTGCTATGTTTACATGCTTGCCATCATATCTTCTGGTCCTTTTTGGCTTATGGTCAGTAAGGGACTTTTGTCATGTGCATTTAGTAGAACACTACCATGCCTTGTTTTGCTATGTTAAGTTCCTGTAGCATGTTGATTTCGTGCTCTGAACATTGCTACCTGATGATGATTTCTGCCATGTCCAGTTTTTCACTAAGTCTGTGAACCTGTAATCTTTTGCTCTTTGGCCATGCTTATTTGAGCTGGATATGTTGTGAACTAGCCGTAGCTCAGTGTTCATATTTTGTCAAGAATATCCTTTATATTACTACCATGTGCTTTGTTGCTATGTTGGGGGTGCTGTAGCATTGCTACTTGTTGCATTTTAAGTGCTATCTTGCTGTTTATCGCAGATTAGTGTCATTCTTGTTTTGCTTGCCTTTTGCAAACCGTGCATCCGATTCCGGTGATCTTTATATCGATTTCGACCGAAATCATCTCATATTTCCAGTGGCATGCTTGGTTTGCCAAGTTACTGCCATGTTCATCATTTTCCTTCCGGAGCACGCATACGCATCACATATCATATCTTGCATATCATACATGCTTTGCATCATGTTGCTTGTGCATTTCTCGTTGTTGATTGTGGTTCCGTTTGTTTGTGTTCTTGTCTTGGGTAGAGCCGGGAGACGAGTTCGTGAACGAGGAACCTGTCGAGTATGCTTACGAGGATCAAGCTTTCGACAACTCTGAGAATCTTGCAGGCAAGATGACCACCCCTCGAAATCACTTCTATCTTTGCTATGCTAGTTGTTCGCTCTATTTCCATGCTCGCTACCTATCACTTGCTATATCATGTCTCCTATTTTTAGCCATGTCAGCCTCTAACCATCCTCTCCTAGCAAACCGTTGTTTGGCTATGTTACCGCTTTTGCTCAGCCCCTCTTATAGCGTTGCTAGTTGCAGGTGAAGTTGAAGTTTGTTCCATGTCGGAACATGGATATGTTGGGATATCACAATATCTCTTATTTAATAAATGCATCTATATATTTTGGTAAAGGGTGGAAGGCTCGGCCTTATGCCTGGTGTTTTGTTCCACTCTTGCCGCCCTAGTTACTGTTATACCGGGATTATGTTCCTTGAGTTTGCGTTCCTTACACGGTCGGGTGATTTATGGGACCCCCTTGACAGTTCGCCTTGAATAAAACTCCTCCAGCAAGGCCCAACCTTGGTTTTACCATTTGTGACCTATACCTTTTCCCCCGGGTTTTCTAGAGCCCGAGGGTCATCTTTATTTTAAACCCCCGGGCCAGTGTTCCTCTGAGTGCTGGTCCAAACTAGAGCCACTTGCAGCGCCACCTTGGGGAAACTCGAGGATTGGTTTTAGCTGTACGTAGTGTTCATCCGGTGTGCCCTGAGAACGAGATATGTGCAGCTCCTATCGGGATTTGTCGGCGCATTCGGGAGGCTTTGCTGGTCTTGTTTTACCATTGTCGATATGTCTTGTAAACCGGGATTCCGAGACTGATCGGGTCTTTCCGGGAGAAGGTTTATCCTTCGTTGACCGTGAGAGCTTATGATGGGCTAAGTTGGGACACCCCTGCAGGGTAATATCTTTCGAAAGCCGTGCCCGCGGTTATGAGGCAGGTGGGAATTTGTTAATGTCCGGTTGTAGATAACTTGTCACTTGACCCAATTAAAATACATCAACTGCGTGTGTAGCCGTGATGGTCTCTTCTTGGCGGAGTCCGGGAAGTGAACACGGTCTGAGTTATGTATGACGTAAGTAGGTGTTCAGGACCTCTTCTTGGTCATTGTTAGATGACGTCCGTTCCGTTGCTTCTCTTCTCGCTCTCTTTTGCGTAGTTAGCCACCATATGTGCTTTTGCCGCTGCAGCTCCACCTCTTTGCACCATCCTTGTTCTATAAGCTTAAATAGTCTTGATCTCGCGGGTGTGAGATTGCTGAGTCCCCGTGACTCACAGATACTTCCAAAACAGTTGCAGGTGCCGACGATGCCAGTGCAGACGATGGCGTCGATCTCAAGTGGGAGTTCGACGAGGAACGTGGTCGTTACTATGTGTCTTTTCCTGATGATCAGTAGTGGAGCCCAGTTGGGACGATCGGGGATCTAGCATTTGGGGTTGTCTTATTTTCATCTGGATTTTGACCGTAGTCGGTCTATATGATTGTATTTTGGATGATGTATGATGACATTTATTTATGTATTGTGTGAAGTGGCGATTGTAAGCCAACTCTTTATCCCATTCTTGTTCATTACATGGGATTGTGTGAAGATGACCCTTCTTGCGACAAAACCACTATGCGGTTATGCCTCTAAGTCGTGCCTCGACACGTGGGAGATATAGCCGCATCGTGGGCGTTACAAGCTGGCTACCTGGCGGCAGCAAGCCGACACGGAGCTAGAGCCGGCGCGGCCGGCTATCATCCGACGGGCTTCGGCGATCGCCGACTACACCGACACCAGCGTCTTCGCCCCTGAGGTAGATGACAACGGTGTCGCCCAGCTGGAGGAGTGGTTCGGGCTGAACCCGGCAGACGGTGAAGACTCGGCGGAGGAGATCGACTCCAGCGACGAGGGCGAAGAGGAGGAGGAGGAGGGTGAAGACGCCGAGCCGGCTGGTGGAGCAGCCGACCAGCCTCAGCCTGACCGCGCCTCCAGCACCACGTCACGCGCAAGTGCGTCGCCCGCCACTGGTGGTGACCAAGCCGAGACCCGCTAGGCGGCCACTCCTTCAGCCGGCGACGCCGTTTCCACCGACCAGCCTGGCTCTCGCACCGCGCCCTAGTCTAGTCTGCCATCTTTTGTTTTCCTGTCTTGTCACTTTTGGAACAATATTCTGTTAAGTCTGCACAATTCCACCCACTGGGGGTGTATTCGAACCATGTCGATTGCCGGCCTGTTGGGGGCTTTTATATGTATATATAACTTATGCATGCATTTGGCTTTTCCTTATACTTTGCTTTTCATCCTTCTGCTGTTTCCTTTGCCGCCCTCCCTTGGTTGCCGCCTCCCCAGTCAAACAGTTGCTCTGCAATCTGTAGTTGGAGGAGTGCTTGGCCAATTGGGGGGGCAAGTACTCTAGCTTTGCTGGACTAGAGCTAAGTGTTTAGGAAGCCGGCCAGCCGGCTGTTCTGACAGCCGGCAAGCGTGGTTGGAGGCCGTCTTTTTGCTATATAAGTTCGTTGGTCCTTAGCCATTTTTCGTGTGGGCATCCTTTCTGCCTTGCCTCTTGCTAGTCGGACAGTCGGTTCTTCGAGCTGCGACTTTCAACAAGAGAAGACTCGGGAGCCGGCACACTACTTGTCTGACTTCAGGTAGAACTTTTAATATAGCTTAAGGCGGCCAATCCCCGGGCCGACTAGTCGAACCCGGTGCCCAACAATAAAGCAAATGTAATAATACATTCATGGATATGACACTTGTCATTCATAGATAAATAAAGGCAGTCCCCGAGTACTGTTCGGGGAGCCTGTTGGTTCGTACTTAATACAAAAGGGTAGCATGATACATACTGCTTTCAACTGTAAAATCTTCTCAGGAGGTTCGTGTTCCATGGTCGCTCCGACTCCTTGCACGAGTCGTCTCTCTTGCGTGCTTTTGGTTTTTGCGCGTCGATCAGGTAGTAGGAGTCGTTGCCTAGTGCCTTGCTGATGACGAAGGGGCCTTCCCAAGGGGCCGAGAGCTTGTGCTGGCTGGCTGTTCGCTGGATCAGCCGGAGCACAAGGTCGCCCTCTTGGAAGGATCTTGGCTTGACCTTATGGTTGTGGTAGCGGCGCAGCCCTTGCTGGTAGATGGCGGACCGGCTGAGTGCTAACAGCCGGCCTTCTTCCAGTAGGTCGACGCCGTCTTCTCTTACTTCCTTGGCCTCTGCCTCCGTGTACATGGTGATCCGAGGCGAGTCGAACTCGATGTCTGTTGGGATGACAGCCTCGGCACCATATACAAGGAAGAATGGAGTAAAGCCAGTTGACTTGTTGGGTGTAGTGCGCAGACTCCAGAGGACAGCCGGCAGCTCATCAAGCCAGCAGCCGGCCTATCGCTCCAGTGGTACAACCAGTCGGGGCTTGATGCCGGAGAGGATGAGTCCATTTGCTCGCTCGACCTGGTCGTTTGACTGCGGGTGGGCAACAGACGCTAAGTCCAGTCGGATGCCCTGCGTCGCGCAGAAATGTGCCAGTGCTCCTTTGGCGAAGTTCGTGCCGTTGTCGGTGATGATGCTGTGCGGCACGCCGTACCGAGTAGTGATGTCAGTGATGAATGTCACGGCAGTCGGCCCGTTCAGCTTCTTGATCGGCTTTGCTTCGATCCACTTTGTGAACTTGTCCACAGCGACAAGTACATGCGTCAAGCCGCCGCGGGCTGTCTTGAAAGGGCCCACCATGTCCAGCCCCCAGACGGCAAAAGGCCAGGTGAGGGGAATAGTCTTGAGTGCAGAAGCCGGCAGGTGTTGCTTGGAACTAAAAACTTGGCATCCTCTGCAGCTCTTGACTATCTCTTTAGCATCCTCCAAGGCAGTCGGCCAGAAGAAACCATGGTGGAAAGCCTTGGCCACAAGTGATCTTGAGGCTGCGTGGTGGCCGCATTCGCCTTGGTGGATATCCTTGAGGATTGCCACTCCTTTTTCTTGCTCGACACAACGCTGGAAGACTCCAGCGACGCTGCGCTTCACAAGCTCTCTGTTGATTATTGCATATGCTGTGGCTCGTCGTTGCACTAGTCTTGCTGAGATCTCATCAGCCGGCAGCTCTCTGCTGACTAGGAACTTGAGGATGGGCTGGGCCCATGATGGAGCTGTGACTTCTTCTTCTGTTAGTGTAGCCACCATGACTCGGGTGGGTGGGTTGGGTGGCGTGGAATTGGAGTCGGCCACCGCTTCTTGTGTCGTTGCAGTCCCCGGGCCGACTGCTGCAGTCCCCGGGCCGCCTGCGGGGTTCCTCCAGTCGGATCCGGCTGCATCTGGCGCAGGCGGTACGAAGATAGAGTCCGACTCTGGAGACAGCTTGATGGACGGCTTGAGGAGGCGCTGGAGGGAGACGCCAGTCGGTATGGCTTGTCGGGTGGAGCCGATCCGTGCTAGGGCATCTGCTTGGTCGTTGTCGGCCCTTGGCACGTGAAGGAACTCACACCCTTCGAAGTATCCACTGATTTGCTAGACGAGGAATCGATAGCTCGCCATGTTCGTGTCCTTAGCGTCCCAGTCGCCAGACGACTGCTGGACCACCAAGTCTGAGTCGCCGTAACACAGGATCCGGCGTATGCCGAGCTCTTTGGCTAGCCGGAGCCCATGTACGAGCGCCTCGTACTCGGCCACGTTGTTGGAGGCGGCGAAGTGGATCTGCAGTGTGTACTTGAGCTTGTCGCCTTTGGGAGAGGTGAGGATGATGCCGGCTCCCAAGCCGGTGCGCATCTTGGAACCGTCAAAGTGCATCCGCCAATGGGTAGAGTCGGGAGCCGGCGGTAGGTACTGGGTCTCGGCCCAGTCGACGAGCAAGTCGGCCAACGCTTGGGACTTGATGGCGGTGCGGGGTTGGTTGAAGATCATGTAGGGCGGCAGTGCAATAGCCCATTTAGCCACCCGGCCGGATGCATCCCGGCTGCCTATGATCTCGGCGAGCGGGGCGGTGGACACGACCGTGATGGGGTGTTCTTGGAAGTAGGGCTTCAGTTTCTTGACGGCAAAGTATACCCCATAGCACATCTTCTGGTAGTGCGGGTAGTTCTGCTTTGAGCTGGATAGCACTTCGCTTAGTAGTACACCGGCCTCTGGACTAGCTGGGCTCGGCCTTCTTCCGGGCGCTGGACCACAACAACAGTACGGACTACTTGGCTAGTCGCAGCGATGTAGAGGAGCATGGGCTCCTTTTCAGTCGGCGCTGCCAGGACAGGCGGAGTGGTCAGCATTTTCTTCAACTCATGGAAGGCTTGGTCGGCTTGGTCATTCCCCTTGAAGTGAGTGGACTTCTTCATGAGTCGGTACAGGGGGAGAGCCTTCTCTCCTAGTCGGCTGATAAAACGATTCAGGGAGGCCAAGCAGCCGGTGAACTTCTGCACATCTCGCAGTTTGGTGGGAATCTCCATCCTCTCGATGGCCTTGATCTTGACGGGGTTGCACTCGATGCCGCGTTCGGAGACCAGGAAGCCTAGCAGCTGGCCGGCTGGTACTCCGAACACGCACTTCTCGGGGTTGAGCTTGATTTGGAATCGGCGCAAGTTGGCGAATGTTTCTTTGAGATCTTCCAGCAGGGTACCGCGCTTCTCTGTCTTCACCACAATGTCGTCTACATAGACGTGGGCATTTCTGCCGAGTTGTTTCAAGAGGCATTTCTGCATGCAACGCTGAAAAGTGGCGCCGGCATTCCTCAAGCCGAACGTCATAGTCAGGTAGCAGAAAGCTCCAAATGGTGTGATGAAGGCGGTCTTCAGGCGGTCTGCTGGGTCCAACTTGATCTGATGGTACCCTGAATAGGCGTCCAAAAAACTCAACAGCTCGCATTCGGCTGTGGAGTCTATCACTTGGTCAATCCGTGGCAGAGCAAACGGATCCTTTGGGCAGGCCTTGTTCAGGCTGGTGTAGTCTATACACATACGCCACTTGTTATTCTTCTTCAGAACCAGAACTGGGTTGGCAAGCCACTCTGGAAAGAACACTTCCATGATAAAGCCAGCGGCAAGGAGCCGGGCTATCTCTTCTCCCACGATTCTTTGCTTCTCTTCTGATAGTCGGCGGAGGGGTTGCTTGACCGGCTTCGCGTCGGCGCGGACATGTAATTTGTGCTCGGCGAAATCCTTCGGGACACCCGGTATGTCCTTTGGGGACCATGCAAAAATGTCTCGATTCTCACAGAGGAAGTCGATGAGCTCGCCTTCCTATTTACTGTCCAAGTTCGCCCCAATGACAGCGAACCTCTCCGGGTTCTCCGGGTCCAGTGGTATCTTCTTCGTGTCTTTGGCAGGCTGGAAGGAGCCCTGCGCATCACAATCTTTGGGGTTGGGGGACAGGGCCGGCTGCTTGCCGGCCATGGCCACAACCCGCTCCAGCATCTTCTTCTCTTCTGCCACCACGAGGGACTCGGCCAGCCGGCTGCTGGCCATGGCACACTCGATGGACTTCTTGTAGTCGCCGGCTACCGTGATGATCCCCGTTGAGCTCGGCATCTTCATCTTCAGGTAGGCGTAGTGGGGCACAACCATAAACTTGGCCAGAGCAGGTCGGCCAAGCAAAGCATGATAGGGGCTCTCTAAGTCCACTACCTCGAACCAGATCGCTTCCCGGCAAAAATGATCTCTATCTTCGAAGAGAACATCCATTTTAATCTTGCCGATTGGGGAGAAAGACAAGCCGGGGACGATACCATGGAACACGGTCCGGCTCGGCATAAGCTGCTTCGCTTTGATGTTCAGCTTCTCCATGGTATCGCGGTACAGTATGTTGATACTGCTTCCGCCATCTATCAGGACGCGGGAGAATCGGGCAGCTCGCCTCTCCGTCGCGAGGGTGACATCCAAGACCATTGCATAGGAGCCAGGAGAGGGCATCACCTCTGGGTGGTCGGCCTGGCTCCAGCTGATTGGCTTTTCCGACCAGTAAATGAACTCGGGGGCGCTAGAGGCGACTGCATTGACTTCTTGATGCTGACGGCGCCGACTGCGCTTGTCGTCGGCTTGATTGGTGAAGACGACGTAGGCGGCGTGCTCTTCAGGGAATTCATCTTGGATGGCACCGACCGCCGGCCGAGCCGTTGGCTGCTGGGGGGCTGGAGGCGGCGGACCGGGAGGCGGAGGCGGCAATAACCCTTCGCCCTTGGAGATGCGTGTGAGCCAGTGGCATTTTCGGGTCGTGTGGTTGGACGGCTTCGCGCCGCTGTGGAACTTGCAGGGGGCGTCGAGGGTCTGCTCGTAGGAGAAAGCCGGCTGCCAAGCCGGCCTGCCACCCTTCTTCTTGGGAGCGGGCCGTTCTTCGGGCTGCTCATCATCAACGGTGGCCACCTGCCGACTGGTGGAAGTCGGCATGGGGGCCTTGCGCTTGTGATCGTTCTGGTAGGGGCGCCGATTAGGGTCGCCAGCCGGCGTCTTGGGAGCTGGAGCAATCACCTTCCCCAAGGCCCCTACTCGAAGCTCGGTCTTCATCGAGGAGTCGGCCGTGGCGTACTTGTCCGCGATGACCAGCAACTCGTCGAGGGTAGCCGGCTCATCGCAGAGGAGTCGGTGCTTGAGGAGGGTGCCGAGGGCTCATCGCAGAGGAGTCGGTGCTTGAGGAGGGTGCCCTCTCGGCACCCGGCGGTGAAGTACTCGATGGCCTGAACCTCGTGCACCCCCTCGCAGGAGTTGCGGAGCTCGGCCCACCGCGTGAGGTAGTCGCAGGTCGACTCGTTGGGCCCTTGGACGCAGAGGGAGAGCTGGCGAGGCTTGGGAGGCCGCTTGTAGGTGCTGGTGAAGTTGCAGACGAAGACTTCCGTGAAGTCCAGCCAACTGTTGATGCTGTAGGGCTTGAGGCTGTTGAGCCATGTGCGCGCCGTGCCTTGCAGCATGAGGGGGACGTACTTCACGGCGACGCGCCGATTGCCGTTGGCTATGCTGACAGCCGTGGAGTAGTCGATGAGCCAATCCTCCGGCTTCACTGAGCCGTTGTACTTGGGCGTGTCTCTGGGGAGTGAGAACCCTTTGGGGAAGGGCTCGTCGCGGATGCGGGGGCCAAAACATGGCGGGCCGACATCGTCTTCTTCTTCTAACGCCAAGGATCGAGCAAGGCGGTCGATCCGGTGGCGGGCGTCGTTCTCGCCGACTCCTTCTCGGCGGCCGAGTCGGCCGCCAAGAGTCGGGTGCGTGATAGGCGGCGGGGTGAGACGTCTTTCTCTTCGAGGGGGGGGGGGAGGAGGTAGATTTCCTTGGTGCTCCACCGCTCACGGGCGGCCTTCCGCGTCGCGCTCGATGGTGAGGCGAGTCCGGCTGCGGCTAGCAGCCGGCTCCTTGTCTTTCTTCTGGCGGGCGCCGCTCGCAGTCGGCGAGCGGGACGTCGCGGCATGCTCCCGGCGCGGGGGATGACTATTAGCACGGGCGCCGGCTTCGTGCCGTTCTGCACCCGCGTCGATCAGTTGCTGGATCCGTCTTGTCATGTAGGGGAGCTCATCGGCTCCCAGCCCATTGAGCTCTTTTGCGGCCGCCTGAGCGGCTCGCAGATTCTCGAGCGGGGTGGCGTAGACGGGGCGATCTGCTCCCAGCATGCTGGCGACGGCCGCGCCGCGCTTCTGGACGAAGCCGGCTCGGCTCGGGCCGCTAGGCGGCGGCGTACCGAAGGCGGCGCGGTCGACTTCGCGCTAGTGGTCCTCGGTGAGGCGTCTCATGGAGGCTATCTTCTGGCCTTCCGCGATGAGGGCGAGGCGGCGTGCCTCCAGGGTCTCGGCGTCGGCATCGCCCGGGATGGGGACGGAGAGGTCGTGCATCGCCGCTTGCAGGGCGTTGTGGGCGTTCTCGCCCGAGTTGGCGACGTGGCTGATGACCAACACTTCGGTGACAGCGCTGCTGCTGCTGTCAGCTCGAGGGAGAGGATCGTCAAAGACCACCACGTCAGAGGGGTAAGCGTCGAGCGATGCCGTGTCAGAGTCGACGAGCATCGGGTCGGTGGAGCCGACCGACTCCAAGTCTGCGGCAGGCTCGCTGTAGACGTGAAGCTGGTCGAGGAGGCTGATGAGGCGGCTCTTGGGGTAGTCCGAGCTTGCGTCGGACGCAGGCTCGTCGGAGATGCGAGTCTCGCCGAGGAGATCGGCGAGGCAGCTCGCTGCGCAGGCGTCGTCGACGCCCTGCAGCGCGTCGAGGCAAACGCCATCGGGCGCAGCAGGCTGGTTGCGCTCGCGGGGGAGGAAGAGGGTTCTCGTCCAGAACAGGTCTCCGGACGACGGTGCACCTGGCCCCATGGTGGGCGCCAAATGTCGGGTGGTAGGTGCGACATATGCCAATGGGTGGCTTATCATTGTGGGTGCCAATAAGACGTCGCTGGTGCCTGGAAACGGGATGAGGCGAAGACATGCACGCCGGCGGATCTTACCCAGGTTCGGGGCTCTCCGAGGAGATAACACCCCTAGTCCTGCTCTGCGGGGCCTCCGCATGATCACTAGATCAGGAAAAGTAGCTACAATCGCTCCTAGAGCTGCTGGGTTCAAGGGAGAAGAAGAACAAGGCTTGCTCTTGCTTCTCTCTCTCTATGGTGTGTGTGCTATGCTCAGAAGCCAACCCTTTGCATGGGTGCCCGGGGGGGTTTATATAGGCCTACCCCCCGGGGGTACAGTTGTAATCCGGCTGGGCACTGGTCCCAGCCGTCAGTGTCTATGCTCGCCGGCTTCTCCGCCGGCTGTTGGGGCCCGCCGACTGGTGGGTCCCGCCGGCTGCCGGCCTCTTGGTCGACAGGCCGGCCCCACCGCCTAAGGTCTTGTCGGCGGCTGCTTACTGTAGCCTCGCCCCTGATGACGAGGGCTTCGTTGAGGTAAGCGTGGCTACAGTGGGCCGCCTCGAGGGCTCTCACTGTAGCCTTACCTCGTCTTGTCTCCTTAATGTGGCACATGCTTCGAGGGAGGGGGTAGCCGGCTTCTGGGGGCCGGCTGCGCCCTTGGCCGACTGGGGGAGGCCGGGCCGCCTTCACGCCTCTCTCTGGCTGAAGGGGCCCGCCGCCCGTGGGCCGTACTGGCGTCTGCCGTGGGTGACGTCGAGGCTAGCATGGCTACAGTGCCGAGCCGGACGGGAGATGGCCGTCCCGTACGACGTCCTGTGGCCATGCCTGCCTCGGGCTTCGGGGGTAGTGGGCCGCACTGTGGCCACACCCCGTCTTGTCACCGTTATGTGGCGTAGCTTTGGTGGTGTGGTCTTGGCCGGCTTCTTGGAGTCGGCGCTCTTCGAGGCCGGCTTCTGGGAAGTCGGCATCCTTCACGGCCAGCTTCCTGGAGTCGGCCACCCCGTGGTTATCCTCGGGGGAGGTTGCTGAGGCTGGGTCGCCTTCCGTGAGTCGGCTTCAGAGGTAGCCGGCCAGGGAAGGTGGTCCAATGCTTGGAGTGCTTGAAGGCCCAAAGGCCTGATAATTTTTGGGAAGAGCCAGGGGCAGTCGGTTAGGCTACCCATGGCCATTTACTCCGACACATACTAACTCATCTCACGAAGTTCCGTTAAGTTTTGTGTGATTGAAGTTTTCATGTTTTGGGTGAGATATCGATATGAGGAGATTAAGGAGTGGAAAGACCCTAAGCTTGGGGATGCCCAAGGCAAGGCACCCCAAGGTAATATTCAAGGAAGACTCAAGTGCCTAAGCTTGGGGATGCCCCAGAAGGTATACCTTACTCGGAGTTATATTTTTATTCGTCACATGATATGTGTTTTGCTTGGAGTGTATTTTTAATTTCACTTGATATTTGAATAAAATCATTGGATCTGAAATCTTGAGTGAAAAATAATCCTCCCATGGCTAGTTATTTGATTACTCAGTGTTCTTCACTTATATCTTTTTGGAGTAGTTTGTCATTTACTCATGTGCTTCACATATATCCTATGAGTAAATAGTTGGATGAACTGAATATCATAAATCTGAATTTATATATGTTTCATATGCTTATACCATGGGGTGTAATGACTTCACACATAATAAGTATAGGTGGTAAATTTATTGAAAGTTAGCAAACACAGAATTGGTCACTTGAACAATTCATGAAAGAATAATAAAGGAAGAGAGATTTCACATATAAATACACTATCTTGGACATCTTTTGTAATTGTGAGCACTCATTAAAATATGACATGCTAAAAGGTTGATGTTGGACAAGGAAGACAACTTAATGGGTTATGTTTTCCTATATCCGAAACGTTATGTTGTCTTAGATCATCCAACATCTTGAGCTTATCTTTCCTTCTCATGCTAGCCAAATTCTTTGCACCAAGTTGAAAGGATCGAGAAGAGGCGTCTAGAGGGGGGTGAATAGACTCTAAGAAGAACAGTTGCAGTTTTTTTAAGTTCTTTAGGTTGAAGTGGAGTTTTGGCACAAGTTTAAACATTCACAATACATATCAAGCAAGCATGCCAAGAGTATATGAGCAGCGGAAAGTAAAGCACGCAAGTTGCAAGAATGTAAAGGGAAGGGATTGGAGTGTGCAAAAGCAATTTGGAGACACGGAGATTTTTTATCCGTGGTTCCGATAGGTGGTGCTATCGTACATCCACGTTGATGGAGACTTCAACCCACGAAGGGTAACGGTTGCGCGAGTCCATGGAGGGCTCCTGAGGGAGTCCTGGATTAGGGGGTCCTCGGACAGCCGGTCTATATACGTTGGCCGGACTGTTGGACTATGAAGATACAAGATTGAAGACTTCGTCCCGTGTCCGGATGGGACTCTCCTTTGCGTGGAAGGCAAGCTTGGCAATTCGGATATGTAGATCTCCTCCCTTGTAACTGACTCTGTGTAACCCTAGCCCCCTCCGGTGCCTATATAAACCGGAGGGTTTAGTCCGTAGGACAACAACAATCATAATCATAGGCTAGCTTCTAGGGTTTAGCCTCTACGATCTCGTGGTAGATCAACTCTTGTAATACTCATATCATCAAGATCAATCAAGCAGGAAATAGGGTATTACCTCCATCGAGAGGGCCCGAACCTGGGTAAACATTGTGTCCCCTGCCTCCTGTTACCATCCGCCTTAGACGCACAGTTCGGGACCCCCTACCCGAGATCCGCCGGTTTTGACACCGACATTGGAGCTTTCATTGAGAGTTCCACTGTGCCGTCACCATAAGGCTCGATGGAACCTTCGATCATCGGCAACGATGCGATCCAGTGTGAGGTTTTTGCCCCCGGACAGATCTTCGTATTCGGCGGCTTCGTACTGCAGGCCAACTCGCTTGGCCATCTAGAGCAGATCGAGAGCTACGCCCCTGGCCGTCAGGTCAGGTTTGGAAACTTAAACTATACCGCCGACATCAGCGGAGACTTGATCTTCGACGGATTCGAGCCCGTGTCTAGTGCGCCGCATAGTCACGACGAGCATGACTTAGCTCTGCCGCCGGACAGTGTTCGGGAGATCACCCCTATGGCAACTCCGGCCCTCGATCTGGAGCAGATCGCGCCGTCTGAGGACGGGTGGATGGATCCCGCCACGGAGGCCGCACACTCAGCGGCGATAGAGCCGAATATTGACTTCACCTCCTACGAGACCTATGTTGCCGGACCCTTGGATTCGTCCCCGGCCACGGGCTCCGAACCGCCTGCGTCCGTGCCTATCGAATCTGATTGGGCGCCGATCATGGAGTTTTCCTCCGCGGATATCTTTCAGCACTCGCCCCTGGGCGACGTGCTGAATTCATTAAGGTCTCTCTCCTTGTCAGGAGGCCCTATGTCTGGCCCGAGTGGGAAGCGGACGATGAAGAAATTCGTTCCCCACCCACCACCCACTTAATAGCCACTGTCGACGACTTAACCGACATGCTCGATTTCGACTCTGAAGACATCGACGGTATGGACGAAGATGCAGGAGAAGAACAGGAACCACCGCCCATAGGGCGCTGGACTACCACCTCATCATATGATATATATACATGGTGGACACCCCCAAAGAAAGCGATGGCAATAAGTCATCAGAGGATAATCCCCTCGAGAAGCAATCTAAGCACCAGCGTCAACGGCGCCGCTCTAAGCCCCGCCATAGCAAAAGCGGCGATACCGGCACAAGAGACAATAACGCTGCGGATAGTGCCGAAGACGAAGAAAATGCCCTCCAGCCAGGCTTTGAGCGGGAGGATGGGCAAGCTAGCCATAAGGAACGGGCAGCAGACGGAGAATCAGAGGATGGCAATTACATGCCTCCCTCCGAAGACGAGGCGAGCCTCGGCGACGAAGAATTTATCGTGCCGGAGGATCCCGTCGAACAGGAGCGCTCCAAGCGCCAGCTTATAGCCACAGCAAAAAGCCTGAAGAAAAAGCAACAACAGCTTCAAGCTGATCAATATCTGATAGCAGATAGATGGACCGAGGTCCTGGTAGCCGAGGAATACGAACTCGAGCGCCCAACCATAAGTTACCCAAAGCGCAGGTTGCTACCCCAACTCGAGGAGGAAGCATTAAAACCCACGCTTCCAGCGTATGATGCAGCTGACCGGCCACCTCGTGGCCGAGACAAAGCGGCATATCAGGCCGAAGTCCATTCCGCACCCCGTCACCAGTTAAACAAAAATACCAAGGCACGGGGTAACACGCAGGACCTGCGAGACGTATTGGAAAACAAAGCAGGACATGCAAGATCGATCTACAGATCACGGGGGCACGCCCCAACGCGTGACGACGAACGTCATGCCGGATATACTAAAAGCAAATCCGGCAGGGCCGAATACAGCAGACAAGACTCGTACGAACTGCGTCGTGACATAGCCCGGCACAGAGGCGCCGCACACCCCCTATGCTTCAGTGACGAAATAATGGATCACTAATTCCTAGAAGGTTTTAAACCCGTGAACATTGAATCATATGATGGTACAACAGACCCGCGGTATGGATTGAAGATTTCCTCCTCCACATCCACATGGCCCACGGTGACGATCTACATGCCATCAAGTACCTCCCACTAAAACTCAAAGGGCCGGCTCGGCATTGGCTGAATAGCCTGCCGGCAAACTCCATTGGCAGTTGGGAGAATTTGGAAGACACATTCCTTGACAACTTCCAGGGCACTTATGTGCGACCACCGGATGCTGATGACTTGAGTCACATAACCCAACAGCCGGGGGAATCAGCCAGGAAATTCTGGACTCGGTTCCTAACTGAAAAGAACCAAATTGTCGACTGTCCGGATGCCGAGGCCTTAGCGGCATTTAAGCATAACATCTGCGACGAGTGGCTCGCCCGACACCTCGGCCAAGAGAAGCCGAAGTCCATGGCAGCCCTCACGGCACTCATGACCCGCTTTTGTGCGGGCAAGGACAGCTGGCTGGCTCGCAGCAACAACACATCAAGAAACCCTGGCAATTCAGATGCTAAAGATAGCAACGGAAGGCCGCGTCGCAACAGACACAAGCGCCGCAACAACGGCGACAACGCCAAAGACACGGCAGTTAATGCCGGATTTAGTGGCTCTAAATCCGGTCAGCGGAAAAAGCCGTTCAAAAGAAGCAATCCGGGCCCGTCCAGTTTGGACCGCATACTCGATCGCTCGTGTCAAATTCGCGGCACCCCCGATAAACCAGCCAACCACACCAACAGAGAATGCTGGGTGTTCAAACAGGCCGGCAAGTTGAATGCCGAAAACAAGGAAAAGGGGCTGCATAGTGACGACGAGGAGGAGCCCCGGCCGCCGAACACAGGAGGAGAAAAGAAATTTCCTCCCCAAGTGAAAACGGTGAACATGATATACGCAACCCATATTCCCAAGCGGGAACGAAAGCGTGCACTAAGGGACGTCTATGCGATGGAGCCAGTCGCCCCAAAGTTCAACCCATGGTCTTCTTGTCCGATCACGTTCGATAGCAGGGACCACCCCACCAGTATCCGTCATGGCGGTTCTGCCGCATTGGTCCTTGACCCCATCATTGACGAATTTCATCTCACTCGAGTCCTTATGGATGGTGGCAGCAGCCTGAACCTGCTTTATCAGGATACAGTGCGCAAAACTGGTATAGACCCCTCGAGGATCAAACCCGCAAAAACCACCTTTAAAGGTGTCATACCAGGTGTAGAGGCCTGTTGCACGGGCTCAATCACACTGGAAGTGGTCTTCGGATCTAAGGACAACTTCCGAAGCGAGGAGTTAATCTTCGATATCGTCCCCTTCCGCCGTGGCTATCACGCACTGCTCGGACGAACCGCATTCGCCAGATTCAACGCGGTACCGCATTATGCATACCTCAAGCTCAAAATGCCAGGACCTCACGGGGTTATAACAGTTAATGGAAACACAGAACGCTCGCTCCGTACGGAGGAGCACACCGCTGCCCTTGCAGCAGAAGTGCAAAGCAGCCTTCTGAGGCAAACCACCAATTCGGCGAAAAAGCCCCCGGACACCTTCAAGCGAGTCCGGAGTACCCTGCAACAGGATCACCAGGCACGTTCAGAGCTCGCCTAGCAATTCGGCCTCCGTCCCAGTCCCAGTCAAGCGGCGAAATTTGCGCCATGCGTACATACTTACGCACTCAAGATACCATGGGCATAGGCGGAGGCACGGCTACGGCACGGCCCACAATGCGGCTCGACCGCTTCAGGACCCGTATACCTTTAACATTTTGTTCCTTTCGGGCCCCTATTCTCTGAAGGTCCCCTCCGATTGTCTAATTATCGGACCCGTCATGGGAAGGAAACACCAAGGAAGCAAGAAGCTTTGACGTACAAGGGAATCCCCAGGTGGTCTCTGATAACGATTGCTATACCTGTTTTGCATACCCACACACAGCTTGCCCTTGGATAGAACATGTCAAATAGTCCTATTTTTCGCTTATTGCACTACTTGTACACATACGCTTTGACGTATCATTTAAATAATAATATACAGCGTTAGCTTATTATTACATTTCTTCATTTTTTTCCTTGTCTGTTTATTTACGACAAATTGCACCCGTACATTCTGATACGTCCAGTGTGCCAGGGGATTCAGTGTACCCCATAACACGGCATGAAAAGTCCGAACACTTTCGACAGTGCGGCACCCCGAACCTATAACATTATATGCATCAGCTCCGAATCATGTCTTGGGTCAATAGTTGGGTTTGCCCGGCTCCCATGTTTTGGTACCTTACGTTCCGCTATATCGGCTAAGGTAGCACTGGGAGAACTACTGCGATTGTGTCCCGGTTCTTCCGGACGAGCACCTTAGTAGAGAAAGCCGAAAACTGACTGCCATGATGCGGCGAGAGCTGGTCGCTGTTTGAGAGGTCTCAAATCCTTAAAGATTTTTTCCGCTTCGGGCGAGGAGTCGGCCTTGTCCGATTTAGGCGTACATAGCGCCCCAAGTTCGACCTTCTGAATACTAGGGGCTTCGCCAAAATTTAAAATTGTAGACTTCTATGGCCAAGTGAGAGTGATAAAGCTTTATAGTCCGATTGCCTGGTTTGTTGTGCTGAACACCTCCTTCGAAGGACCCAAAACTGGGATAAAGAGTGATCAGGTTTATCCCGAACACCTCAGTACTAGTTACATGGGGGTAGAAGCCGACGACTAGCCAACTCTCAGATTTTATAAACGGCCGCACCGAAGGTAATATTTTAAATTAACAAGCATTACATAGCGCACATGAACTCGTTTCATATTACAGGATCACATGAGTACATTCATTCAAATATTACATCCTTAGCACATTCCTCCGCCACAAGGCGGGCACCCTTCGGGACAGTGTCATAATACTTTTCGGGGTGGCGATGCTCCTTGCCCTCCGGTGGCCCCTCCTTCACCAGCTTTTCGCCATCCATCTTTGCCCAGTGCACTTTCGCACGGGCAAAGGCCCTGCATGCACCCTCAATGCAGACGGACCGCTTTATGACTTCAAGCCATGGGCAGGCGTTCACAAGTCGCCTTACCAGGCCGAAATAGCTGCCAGGCAGGGGCTCGCCAGGCCACATCCAGACTATGAGTCCCTTCATGGTCAGTTCGGCCGCCTTGTGAAGCTCCACCAGTTGCTTCAACTGGTCGCTCAAGGGCATCGGATGTTCGGTCCCAGTATACTGAGACCAGAACAACTTCTCCGTCGAGCTCCCTTCCTCGGCCCGGTAGAACTCCGCGGCATCCGACACACTGCTGGGTAGATCTGCGAACGCTCCTGGAGAGCTCCGAATTCGGGTAAGTAAAAGGAAAGTTTCCTTCACATGCTTGCTTTGCATAATGAATGTCTTACCCGCCGCTATCTTCTTGACCGCCTCAATTTCCTAGAGGGCCTTTTGGGCTTCAGCCTTGGCATTTTGTGCATTCTCGAGGGCCTTCGCAAGCTCGGACCCTTGCGTCTTAGAGTCACGCTCCAAGGACTCGTACTTCCTGACAAAGTCCTGGAGCTCTTGCTGCACCTCGCCGACTCGGGCCTCTTGCTTCTCGCGCTCGGCACGCTCCGTGGCCGCCTTGCCTTCGGCCTCGGACATCGCCTTCTTCAGGGCTACCACTTCGGTCGTGGCCCCTAGCAAAATTCATGACGATCCTGTGATCTAACAAACCACCTTCCTTTTTCTTTATCAATAAACAGACGGGGTATTACTTACCTTTGTTCTCTTCGATCTTCCTCTTGGTAAGGCCGAGCTCTTCCTCGGACCGCTCAAGGTCCCGCTTCAGTGCGGTGACCTCCGCCATGCGAGCGGCAGCAGCCAGCAGCGAAGCCTGCTTATTCACATAGACATATTCTAATTAGACTCCTGTGATTGTTATTTGATCCTTTGTTCAGCCTTTCTTTGCGAACACCAAACAGAGCATCAGGGGCTACTGTCTATGCTGTAACATTTTCTCATAATTTGTTACTTACCTCAAAGCCTGTTAGGAGGCTGGCACAGGCTTCAGTCAGTCCGCTTTTGGCGGACCGAACCTTCTTGACCACCGCACTCATGATAGTGCGGTGCTCCTCATCGATGGAAGCGCCGCGAAGCGCTTCCAGCAAATTGTTCGATGCCTCTGGATGGACAGAGGCCAGCGGCACGGACGGCTTGCCCCCCTTGGCGAGGGGACGTCTGACGGAATCCGGAACCACTGGAGGTTCCGGTGCAGTATTCGGCTGGGGGCTAGACTTGCTGCCCCCGGCATTAGAGCCCATGGGAGTCCTGCCCCTCGTTCGCCCAGCGTCTGGAATGTCGCCTTGGGGCGCCTCCGGAACTGTCTCCCTTGGTTAAGTGCCCTTTGAGACAACACCTCGACATCGTCCGTAGGGCGGGGGGAGGAGGCGGTCGGGAGTGAATCGCTGTTCATCTCCGACGGGCCCAAAGACTCATCCGAAGAGGATACGTCGATATGGGCTTTCGATGGGCTGCATGATCATGTTCGGCATGATAAGAAGCAATAAAATAAAACATACCAAGAACTATTATGGTATCCGGATACTTACAACTTCGCCGGGGGCTTGTCCCTGGGTAACCACTCCTTGTCGCTAAAAGCGGCCGTCGTGGAGCAGTCCGGAAGGAGAGTCCTTCTCTTCTTGGACCCTTCGGCCTCCCCTGATGGGGCGGCCTTCCTTTTCTTGTCTCCCCCGGCTGGGGGGAGAACTTTCCTCTTCCTCCTCTGCGTTTTCGTGGGAGGAGGGCGCCTCGTTGTTATCGGACGATGAGTCCGATACGACCTTGCGCCGGAGACCTTTCCTGGTCCCCGTGGCCTTCTTCTTGGCCTTCTTCTCCGGCGCCTCATAGGGCGCCGGAACCAGCATCTCCATTAAGAGAGCCCTTGCTGGATCTTCGGGCAGTGGGGCCGGACAATCGATCTGCTCCGCTGTCGTGACCCAGTACTGTTAAATGGCGTGGAGGCTTAGATCCCCCACATGATTCTACTGGGGAAAGAAACATCTTATGAGATATAAGGAGCTTACTGGATAGGCAGGGCGCTTTTCGCTGAGTCGGCGATCCTCGGTAAGGGGAGGAGGTACGTCGGCGGACTTGAACAGCACCTTCCAGATGTCCTGGTGCGTCGTGTCGAAGAGCTCTTGCAGCGTCTGGTGCTTAGCCGGGTCGAACTCCCACAAATTGAATGCCCGTCTTTGACACGGGAGGATCCGGCAGAAGAGCATGACCTGGACCATGTTGACAAGCTTGATTTTCTTGCTTATCATGTTTTTAACACAGTTCCGAAGTCCGATCAGCTCCACCGATGAACCCCAGGATAGGCCCTTCTCTTTCCAAGAGGTGAGCCGCATGGGGATGCCGGATCAAAATTCGGGGGCCGCCACCCAGTTGGTGTCGCGCGGCTCGGTGATGTAGAACCACCCTGATTGCCACCCCTTTACGGTCTCCACATAGGAGCCTTCGAGCCAGGTGACGTTGGGCATTTTGCCCACCATGGCGCCTCCGCACTCCGCTTGCTGGCCGACCACCACCTTCGGTTTAACGTTGAAGGTCTTCAGCCACAGGCCGAAGTGGGGCTTGATGCGGAGGAAGGCCTCGCACACGACGATAAACGCCGAGATGTTGAGGATGAAATTGGGGGCCAGATCATGAAAGTCCAGCCCGTAGTAGTGTAAGTGCATCTAGTGCCCCTTACTGATTTTGATGTATTGAAGACTTATAGGTTAAGGGACTAATGTGTTTATGAGTGTACACAGGTCTATAAGTCTATGAGGAGTTTGATATTACAGAGAAAGTCGACCCCTAAAAATGAAGTTCTTGGACTGAAGACTTTGGATTTCTGAAGACTTTGAAAGTGAAGAAATTGGTGTGACCTTGAAGACTTGGTATTCATTCGAGGAACATGAAGCGTGAAGACTTTTGTTTTCATAGTTCCATTTTCACTTTCTTGAGTCATAGGAAATACCGTACTGTTAAAGGGGGTCGAGGAAATACTAAGGAAAAATTTCCATGTGATGCTCAACTCAAAATCCTACACCTACCAATCCCTTCGAGTGAAACCATTGGAAATCTCATACAGTTCAGTCATATTCTTCAGTGACAGAGACAAAGTTCTTCTGGTCTCTGAGGAATTTGTTCTGACTGAGGAGTTAGGAATTCGCCAATGCAGATTGCCTACACAGTGAGGAATATGATAATCCTGAGGAATTTGAGCCTCAAATATCCGACCGTTGCTGTGCCTTGTGCCAGCTGTCCCAAAATATCTACCCACCTAATGGTCATATCATTGAAGGGCATTTATGTCTTATCATGTTGGGCTGCTCCCTAGGCTATAAATAGCCGCCCCCTACAACCATTAGCTGGCTGGCTGCTCGAGAGAAACTGACACTTGTCATTTGAGAGCATCCCATCCTCCGAGGACTTTGAGCGAAAATCATCGAGTGAGGAAAACCCAAACCCAAACACCTACAAACCCAAAGTGATTGAGCATCACTGAAGAGATTGATCCTGCGTGGATCTGATGCTTGTTACCTTTGAAGACTGTGCTTCTTCCAGACTGTTAGGCGTCATGGTCTAGAGCATCCAAGAGGAATTGTGGATCGCTGAGTCACCGGGTTTGTGAAGGTTCGGAAGTCACCTGAAGACTTACCACGAGTGATTGGGCGAGGTATGTGTGACCTTAGCTCAAGGAGAATACGGTGAGGACTGTGTGTCCGGGACTGTGTGTCCGGGACTGTGTGTCCGGGACTGTGTGTCCTCAGGTTTAAATACCTAGCCGCTCCAACCAGATGTACAACTGAGACAGCAGTTGGAACTGGTCTACCAAATCATTGTCTTCACCAAGCCAAATGGTTCTATTTCCTCAACTCTTTCATTTCCTCATTACTGTGTTGTGTGCTTGTCATATCTGTGTTTGAAGACTTTGACTGAAGACTTTCTCAATCTCCTCAGTTCAATTTCTTTAGTCTGTTTGTCTTCATCCTGTGCTATCCTGTGATTACGCTTTCTGTACTCTGTGCTTGTCTTCATTTCATCATGATGACCATGCTTGTATTCCGTTATGTTTACTTTTGAGTACTTATTCCGCTGCAAGTAGTTCTTCGCTAAGGAATTTCCTCACCCGCAAATTCCTCAGTGAAGAATTCATAAAAATCGCCTATTCACCCCCCGTCTAGTCGATATAACGCACTTTCAATTGGTATCAGAGCAAGGTACTCCCTTGTTCTGTGTGATTTTGGTTTAACCGCCTGGAGTTTTAGTTATGTCGACCGCAGGTATGATCAAGGTCTCTGCCGGGTGTCCTACCTTCGATGGTACAGACTACCCCTACTGGAAGAATAAGATGCGAATGCATATTGAGGCAATTGATAACGATCTCTGGTATGTTGTGGAAAATGGTGTTCCCTCAGTTACACCTTCTCTGAATGCCGCTGATGTGAAGAGATTCAAGCAACTCGATTCTCAAGCGAAGAATATCATATGTGGTCATCTGAGCAAAGGACAGTATGGAAGAGTGAGTGCTTTGGCAACTGCTAAGCTTATCTGGGATAGGCTGTCCAAAGTGAATGAAGGAGTCTCAACTCAGCGTGACTCTCGAGTTGATGTTCTTCGCAATCTCTTCAACCGCTTCAAAAGACTCGACAATGAAAATGTTCAACAAACCTTCGATCGCCTCACTGACATCTCAAATGAGCTTCAAGCGCTTGGTGCCACTGACATCACTGACCATGAGGTGGTGAAGAAATTGTTGAGATCGCTTGATTCCTCATTTGATAATCTGGCATTGATGATACAAGAACGTGCTGATTACAAGTCACTTGATCCCACTGATATCCTCGAAAGGCTAAATACTCATGAGTTCCAGCTTGCTGAAAAGAGAGACCTCTATGGTTCGAGCTATGGCAGATCACGTGCACTGAAGGCCAAGGCAATTTCTGAGTCTGAAGATGAAGACTCTGGCAGCAGCCTTGGTGATCCTGAAGAACTGAGCCATGAACTAGCACTGCTCGTGAAGAAATTCCAGAAGTTCTCAAGACGTGGTCCCTTTGGAAGACCCTCAAGGAGCAATGATTCCTCATCCAGTGACTACAAGAAGAGGCTTTGTCACAAATGCAAGAAACCTGGACACTACATTCAAGATTGTCCTCAGTGGGAAAAGGAATCCCACTGAAATGCATTGAACGTGAATCTGCTAATTATTCACCTGAATGTTCAAATGCTTATAATGTTACAAATTCTTCACCTGCCTCTGCTATCACTAATTCCTCATCTGAGGACATTGCTAGTATCACTGACGATGCAGGGCTGAAGGAATTGTACAGGACAGGCATGTACAAAAGTCTCAAAGGGCATCAGACTCTTTGTGATGTGCTTAAAAAGCAGATCCTCAACAGGAACTCTAGGAAAGAGGGTATTTCCTTTGAGAGGAAACTCAATGCTGATGGTACATATTGGAAGCCTGAGTAGTACCCCAAAACATCATGGGTTGCTGCAAAGGGACCTCCAGTTGATCCATCTAATCTATCTGGCTTTACATGTGAATCTTCTCATTCTTCTGATGAGTCATTTGACTCCAACTATAAACTGTTCAAAAATCAGAATGGTGAAGTATTTGCTAGATATGTTGGCACTAACTGAAGGAATGGTTCCCCTATGAAGAAAATCTGGGTTCCCAAAAGGTGCCTTGAAAGTCTTCAGGTGAATGTCCTCATGACACCACCTGTGAAGAATAGGAACCCCAGATCAAATTCTTCATATGGACCAAATTCTTCATATGGATCCAAGTCCTCATACGGACCAAATTCCTCACGTGGATCAAATTCCTCAAAAGGATCAAAGTCCTCATATGAATATCATCGTGCTAACAACTCTGTTTCGCAGGGAAGAGCTAAGGGCTATGAATATGAGCATTATTCTTCTAATCATTATGTTCATAAGTCCTCGAAGAATTTCTGATTATAGTTCTGATGATGCGAAGAAAAAGAAGAAATCCTCAAAATCTTCATCATCAAAATCCTCAAAGTCTTCATCTCATAACAAGAGCAGCTCCAAGAAGGCTCAGGCATTCATTGGCAAGGAAATGGACTCTGAAGCTGAATCTGAGGAACATGAGGAAGAGGAGGCATCTGAGGGGTCCGAGTCTGGTGTGGCGAGTCTATCCCTCGCTACTGCATTCGTCGGCAAGTCTATCTTTAACTCTGAAGAAAATGGCTTCACCAACAAGGCTGATGAAGGCAATGATGACTACGCTCCCACCTATTGGTTCATGGCAAAGGGTGCCAAGGTACTCAAATATACCTCCTCTGAATCTAGTGAGAATGAATCTGATGAAAACCTCAAGCCCAGCTACTCTAAACTTGGTAAGATCACTGTGAAACAACAAAGGGCTTTTGAAAAGGTTCAAAACATGCTAGACAAAAGTGATGATATGTTGGGTGAAGAAATGGATCGCACTAAAACCTTGACTGAAAATCTTCAGAGACTTCAGACTAGGTTTGACTATCTTCAAGGTCATCATAACACTCTCTTGTCTGATCATGAGAAGCTTTCTTATGAATTTCTTCAAAGAAAGCAAGATCTTGAAAAGCTAAGAGTGAGTTATGAAGATCTTTAGAAGGAGCGCGATTCATTACTTGCTCAACAAATCAGCGCTGCTCAGGAAGAATTTGTTCCTCCATGTTTGAAATGCATTGAACGTGAATCTGCTAATTATTCACCTGAATGTTCAAATGCTTATAATGTTACAAATTCTTCACCTGCCTCTGCTATCACTAATTCCTCATCTGAGGACATTGCTAGTATCACTGACGATGCAGGGCTGAAGGAATTGTACAGGACAGGCATGTACAAAAGTCTCAAAGGGCATCAGACTCTTTGTGATGTGCTTAAAAAGCAGATCCTCAACAGGAACTCTAGGAAAGAGGGTATTTCCTTTGAGAGGAAACTCAATGCTGATGGTACATATTGGAAGCCTGAGTAGTACCCCAAAACATCATGGGTTGCTGCAAAGGGACCTCCAGTTGATCCATCTAATCTATCTGGCTTTACATGTGAATCTTCTCATTCTTCTGATGAGTCATTTGACTCCAACTATAAACTGTTCAAAAATCAGAATGGTGAAGTATTTGCTAGATATGTTGGCACTAACTGAAGGAATGGTTCCCCTATGAAGAAAATCTGGGTTCCCAAAAGGTGCCTTGAAAGTCTTCAGGTGAATGTCCTCATGACACCACCTGTGAAGAATAGGAACCCCAGATCAAATTCTTCATATGGACCAAATTCTTCATATGGATCCAAGTCCTCATACGGACCAAATTCCTCACGTGGATCAAATTCCTCAAAAGGATCAAAGTCCTCATATGAATATCATCGTGCTAACAACTCTGTTTCGCAGGGAAGAGCTAAGGGCTATGAATATGAGCATTATCCTTCTAATCATTATGTTCATAAGTCCTCGAAGAATTTCTCTGCTTATTCATATGCTTACCCTAACTCCTCTTATGTGAAACGAAATGGATTGGCTTCTATGCCACCTTTCTCATATGGAGCTCGCAGAGTGATGAACTCTTTGCCACCCCTTCAGATGTGGGTGGTGAAGAAAAAGAACTAATCTCTTATGCAGGGTCAGGTCTCCAGACGTGCTCAAACGTCTGAAGAATTTGCTGGAGACCTGAAAAGTTCCTGAAAGGACGCATGCTAATCATGAAGAAATGAACTTTCATTTCTCACGTCCTCATATTGCTTTATCTATTTTGTTGCTTGATGAAATTGATCTGATGAATTGTGATGTCATATTCTTCACTGATGAAGTATATGAAGTTCGTAAGCTGCACTAATTCATCTGCAGGATGATCAACCCAAAGCCACTTAGTGGGTCCTCGATAGTGGATGTACAAATCACATGACTGGTGACAAGAATCTATTGATGGATGATCCCTTATCTCCATCACATTTGAAGCATATCATCTTCGCAGACAAAGGCAAAAGTCAGGTATTGGGTCTAGGTAAGGTTGCGATCACAAAGGATCGACACATGGACAAAGTCATGCTTGTCGAGTCCTTAGGATACAACCTCATGTCTGTCTCAATGCTTTGTGATCTTGATATGGTTGTTGTCTTTGGCAAGTATCGTTGTGTTGTGGTTATGGAAGCTGACAATTCCAAAGTCTTCGAAGGCTTTAGGAGAGGAGACTTGTATATTGTTGATTTCTCTACAGGACCACAACCAGCCGTGTGCCTACTTGCAAAACCTTTAGAAGGCTGGCTATGGCATCGACGACTTGGTCATGCAGGCATGAGGAATTTGCACACACTTGCGAAGAAGAAGCACGTCATTGGCATTGAGAATGTCAAATTCCTCAAGGATCACTTATGTGGAGCATGTGAAGCTGGAAAGATGACCAAGGCCAAGCATCCAGCGAAGACTATCATGACCACTACTCAACCATTCGAATTGCTTCACATGGACCTCTTTGGTCCTAATCATTACTCAGCAGTCACAAATGATGCATCTCTCTATGGCTTTGTTATTGTTGATGATTACTCTCATTACACATGGGTACACATTGTTACTTACAAACATGAAGTGCAGGAAGTCTTCAAATGATTTTCCTCGAGGGCTTCAACCAACTTTGGTGTGAAGATCAAGCACATCAGAAGTGACAATGGAACTAAGTTCAAGAATTCTGGTCTTGATGACTATCTTGATGATCTTGGTATTACTCATGAGTTATCTGCTCCTTATACTCCTCAGCAGAATGGCATCGTGGAGCGCAAGAACAGAACTCTTATTGAGATGGCTCGCACTATGCTTGATGAGTACAAGACGCCTCGTCACTTCTGGATTGAGGCAACTTATACTGCGTGCCACATCATCAACATGGTATATCTTCACAAATTCTTCAAGAAGACTGCCTATGAACTCCTCACTAATAAGAAACCCAATGTGAGTTATTTCAAAGTCTTTGGTGCTAAATGCTGGATTATAGATCCTCGTCACAAATCTAAATTTTCACCGAAAGCACATGAAGGTTCTATGCTTGGTTACGGAAAGGACTCGCACACCTACAGAGTCTTCAACAATGTTCTTCACAAGGTTGTTGAAACTGTAGATGTGCGGTTTGATGAAACTAATGGCTCGCAAAGACAGCACCTACCTTCTGTGATAGATGAACCAGCACCTGAGGAAACTATCAAGTTCAAGGCTACTGAGGATGTCATCCCTACCGAAGAATCTACTGAAGAATTCATTCCAGAACATGAGGAACATCAAGCTAATGCACCTGAAGAAAATGCTGAAGAAAATGGTGCTGAAGAAAATGCTGATCAAATTCCTCGACGACAACCAACTCATCCTCGCGTTGCAAAAGAAGTGCAAGTTGAAAAGATCGTCGATGACATTGAAGCACCAGGTCCTCTCACACGTTCAAAAGCTTCACATTTATCTAACTTTTGTGGGCACTATGCTTTTGTCTCTATCACAGAGCCCACTAAGGTAGATGAAGCATTTCTGGAGCCTGAGTGGATTCAGGCCATGCAAGAAGAATTACATCAGTTCGAGCTCAACAACATCTGAGAACTGGTCAAACGTCCAGATCCTCGCAAGCACAATATCATTGGCACAAAGTGGATCTACCGCAACAAGCAAGATGAAAATGGCCTTGTTGTGAGGAATAAGGCACGGCTAGTAGCTCAAGGCTACACACAGGTTGAAGGAATTGATTTCGATGAAACTTTTGCACCTGTTGCTAGACTTGAGGCAATTCGCATATTACTTGCTTATGCTAACCATCATGATGTCACTTTATATCAAATGGATGTGAAAAGTGCATTCCTCAATGGTAAGCTTGAGGAAGAAGTATATGTTGCTCAACCCCCAGGTTTTGAAGATCCAAAGAATCCTGACAAAGTCTTCAGACTCAATAAGGCCCTCTATGGCCTCAAGCAGGCCCCTCGGGCGTGTATGATACTTTGAAGTAATTCCTCATGAAGAAAGGCTTCAAACCCGGTTCACTCGACCCTACTCTTTTCACTAAATCTTATGATGGTGAATTGTTTGTGTGCCAAATATATGTTGATGATATTATCTTTGGCTGTACTGACCAACGTTATAGTGATGAATTTGCCTATATGATGAGTGAAGAATATCAAATGTCTAAGATGGGAGAATTCTAATTCTTCTTAGGTCTTCAAATTCTTCAACAGCGCAATGGCATATTCATATCTCAGGAGAAATACCTCAAGGATGTACTGAGGAAATTCGGCATGCAAGATTGCAAAGGCGTCAAAATTCCAATGCCCACAAATGGCCATCTATGCACTGATTAAAATGGTATTGACTTCGATCATAAGGTTTACCGCCCCATGATTGGTTCTTTATTGTATCTATGTGCATCTAGGCCAGATATAATGCTTAGTGTTTGCATGTGTGCCCGATTTCAAGCTACACCGAAGGAATCACACCATAAGGCTGTGAAGCATATTCTTCGAATGTTCTTTGAAAAGGACACTCATCCTAACACTTATGCAAAATTGATGACTTAGATGTGCAACACATGAAGAAACGTTTTTCTTCAATCAATGAAGAATAACACTCTAAGTGTGAAGAAATTAATGAAGAATTTGATTCTCAGAACCCTACGACAATTGTACGCGGTGTCTGAAATCATCATTCTTATATGGTGGGTCACGCCACAACCAAAGTTGAAAATCTTCAATTTGAGTTTTTCCTCAGTTTTTGAAATTCCTCAGTTGTTCATTTTCTTCAACTTTGCATTGTCTTCACCGTTTTTGTTGTTTTTCTTCATTGGCTATACATATATATGAGTTTATGTCCTCTACAACATTCACTTATTGCTATTTCTTCAAGTTGTTTTTTCTGCTAAGTGAATGTGATCGGACCCTTCCCCCTCTATGCTAAACTCAACCCAATCTATTCACAAATTCTTCATGCGCGTTCTATTTGAAGCTCGTTCAAAATCTTCACTGTGTCCTTGTCAGCGGAAGAATTTGCGAACGAAACGTTCAAACTTATCTTATCCAAATTTTCAGCTTTGCCGCTCAAACCGTCCTGCATCCCATGAAATACTTATCTATTCACCCACGATCTAACACGATCTCCACTTCTCAGTACGTGGGTGACACATGTCAAGCGAATGAGAAGGGTCAGGGGCACGTTCGTCCAATTTCTTCGGGCGAACAGTTTTTCACCGTGGCTATAAATACCCCCTTCCCCTTCCTCACTTCCTTTACTCCGCTCGACCTCTCTCCAGCTCGAGCTTCTCAAACCCTAGCGCCGCCGCTACTTCATCGTCGCCGGTGAGGAAGAGCTTCACTGCCTCGACCTCGTCGCTGTCGTACTTGCGTCGGCCGCGGAAATCTTCACTCCGCCGCTGCTGTAGCCGTCTTCCTCCGCCGAGTTAGGGCGTGGAAGATCTGCACAGACAAACTTCACTTCTGCATCTCACAGTTCGTCGTGTTCTTTGTTCAGGGTAATTAAAAGTTACTTTTACTACCCTCTTTGATTCAAATGTTTACTACAAAATCTTCAAAGGTGTTTTCTTCAAATCCTCGACTACATTGATCTCTGGCACAAGGACCCAAATACTTCTATGCCTGACTTCAAGCTGACTCCTGGCCAAAGTCATATGCTGACTGCCTTCATCCAAGAAGAAAAATGGAAATATGAGAAGGCCAGACAGATCAAGAAAGCGCAGTGCAGGAAGGAGAAATTCCTGAAGAACAACGTTGTCTCTATGACAACTGATGATCTTGTGAAAATACAGTCTGAAATCAAAGTCCTCAGCGATGATTTCAATGCTTATTATGCTGATTGGCAAGGAGCCAAGGTCAGGTTTGTTAAACTGACTGAGAAGTTCACCTCCAATGTTGCCGCCCCATCGCAACAAGAAATTCCTCAGGCTGAAGCATCTGCACAGCCAACTGAAGAACATGCCAGCAACGCTGATGACTTTCAGGCTGCTGAAGAAAATGTGAGTTCCAGGGCTGATGACTGCATTCCAGCCGCTGATGAAATTGCCAGGGCATCCACTAGTGGTGCGCCTGAAGAAAATGAAGAGGTCAGGGCAACTGCATCAGTTGTGCCTGAAGAAAATCAACCACATTCCTCTGCTCCTCCTGCACCTACTCCAACTCCAATCCTTCCATCTGCATCAAATGTGAAGAAGACCAAGGCTGTAGAGCGTGCAACAGTGAAGAAAAGGAAAGCATCAGCTTCTTCAGATTCTTCAGCTCCGAAGAAAATGAAGTCTATGACCAGCTCTTTTGCAAACCCCATTGATGCTGTTCCTACCTCAACCATGCCATCAAAGGAAATCGTCCCTTTTGATGAAGAACATGTGATCCCTAGCGGATCTGATGTAGAAACTCCTTCTGCTGCTACGCCAGAGCAGATGGGTGAAGAAATTGAAGTGGATGAAATCCCTTCAACTCCAGCTGTTTCCTCGCCTATGCCTCAGTTTACTGCTGAAGAGGGCGACATTGATGAAATGGAAGATGAAGATGTGGACATTGGCTGTACCACACCTGTGCTGAATGATGACTTTTGGGAAAGTCAGCACCCCAACTCTCCACTCTTCACACCATTGCAACAAATTCCTCAGTCCCCAGCAACTACAGTTCAAATGGGATCTGATGAAGCTCATGCCACACCGTCTGTCCATGAAGAACCTGAGATTGCGATTCCTGAGGTGATAATGCAATTGACTGACACTCCTCAGCCCAAGCCAAAGGATCCATTCTCAAAGAAGCAGAAATTCAGGGCTGATGATTTCTTCGGCGAGCACGTGTTCTTCACTGACTACAATCCCTATGATTCCGCTCGTCTTAGAAGGAAGCGCTTCTGGACCGCCAGCCAGGTCAACTTCTATTCTTCACTACTTTTCAACAAGGACAAAGTCTTCGACTATGAGCATATTCCTCATGTGGACATGGAATCACTGCCATGCTTCACACCTGTCCTCAGTGTGCTTCATGACACAGGCCTCCTCAACTTTTGCACAGACATAGTTGATTGGAATGAAGAACTCATTCTTCAATTCTACGCAACACTGCACATCACAGGAGATGCTGACGATGTGAACTCCTGGGTTTTGGACTGGATGACCGAAAACACTCACTATAAGGCACCGGCCACTGAATTACTTCACGCCCTGCCCATCAGTCCTCCACCTGAAGGAGCTCGTTGCATGTACCAAGAGCCTGAGCTTACTGATCACTATATGCAAGTACTGATGAAGCCATTGAAACCTGGTCAAGCCTCAAGGACAAAATTCCTCGTGAAGGAATTGCAGTATGTACCAAGGACAGTCAATCGCATTCTGACGAAGACTATGAGTCCAATCAAAGGCCACGACTCCTCTGATGAGGAATTGTTGGCATCATGAAGAATCTGGTATTCAACATCATTCATGGCATTCCTGTCAATTATCACGATTTCTTCATGAGGACTCTGGCAAATGTTGCACTTTCACCATTTGAGCCAAAGCCTTATGCCCCCCTAGATCATGAGATTCCTCAGGACAAGGTCTTCACTCAACTACAAAGATGATTTTCATAATCACCTCAGCTACTTGCCCCCGATTAAAGTCCTCAAGCGGACCTATTCCTCAGCTGATGAAAAGGGCAAGGCTCCTGCTGTCATTGATGAAGGCATTCGTCCATTGGATGGTCAATTTCGCAAGGCTGCATCTTATTCCACCAATGATGACTCTGCTACTCATGATTCTGCTGCCCATGCCTCCAAGCCAAATCCTCAAGCTACTGCTCCTCGTGTGATGACTGACCGTGAACTTCTGCTAAGTCTTCACCAGAAGGTGGATCGAAACCATAAATGGGTTAAGCATCAGTTTGGTTCAATTCTTCACAACATGACGGCTACACATAATGTAGTGAAGAAAAACCATTACTACCTTCATGAAGTCTTCGATCGCACCTGGGCTATTCTGTCAAATGTATATGGTGAAGAAGAACTGAAGAACATGGGTCTCAAGGAAGACTTTGACTGGTCTGCACCTCCTCCAAAGAAATACAAGAAGGTCAAGGTTCCTTCCTTGGTGGCCAGCTCTTATTCTTCATCGCGCGACACCGATGAGCATGAAGACTTGGACAACACTGCGACAGGCACTACATCAACAAAGACCCCAACAATGCTGGCGCTCCTTCATCAACTTGATATTCTTCAGGGGCGTTAGTCGTCATTTTCGATCCTTTTGGGCATTCGATGACAAAGGGGGAGAAATTTGAGTTAGTCTTCAAGTGGGTCTACATATATGGGCATTTTTTTCTAAGTTACAACTATCGTTCTTCTGATGACTTTGTTGGATCGAGTTGTAAACCTAAACTCTATGGTGGTATGATACTTTTGTTGTGTTCTTCAACATGCTTATTCCTCGTTAATGTTAATGCACGCATGCTAAATTACATCAGTCACCATATTTCATCATGCATTTCAAAATTTTCATATTATATGTCAAATGCGTGTATGAATTACAAATATAGGGGGAGATCTCCATGATTCTACTCTTCAAGTGTGCATTGCTTCAAAAGCAAATTCCTCACTATGCACATATTCAGGGGGAGTTCTTCTATATCTTGAAATCAATTTCATCAACATCAGTATTTACACTTCATATGTTTTTCCCCGTTGAAAACTTAACCTATATTGTCATCAATCACCAAAAAGGGGGAGATTGTAAGTGCATCTAGTGCCCTTAGTGATTTTTGTGTATTGAAGACTTATGGGTTAAGGGACTGATGTGTTTGTGAGTGTACACAGGACTATAAGTCTATGAGGAGTTTGATATTTACAGAGAAAGTCGACCGCTAAATATGAAGTTCTTCGACTGAAGACTTTGGATCTCTGAAGACTATCTGAAGACTTTGAAAGTGAAGAAATTGGTGTGACCTTGAAGACTTGGTATTCATTCGAGGAACATGAAGCGTGAAGACTTTTGTTTTCGTAGTTTCATTTTCTCTTTCTTGAGTCATAGGAAACACCGTACTGTTAAAGGGGGTCGAGGAAATACTAAGGAAAAATTTCAATGTGATGCTCAACTCAAAATCCTACACCTACCAATCCCTTCGAGTGAAGCTATTGGAAATCTCATACAGTTCAGTCATATTCTTTAGTGACAGAGACGAAGTTCTTCTGGTCTCTGAGGAATTTGTTCTGACTGAGGAGTTAGGAATTCGCCAGTGCGGATTGCCTACACAGTGAGGAACATGATAGCCCTGAGGAATTTGAGCCTCAAATATCCGACCGTTGCTGTGCCTTGTGCCAGCTGTCCCAAAATATCTACCCACCTAACGGTCATATCATTTAAGGGCATTTATGTCTTATCATATCGGGCTGCTCCCTAGGCTATAAATAACCGCCCCCTACAACCACTAGCTGGCTGGCTGCTCCGAGAGAAACTGACACTTGTCATTTGAGAGCATCCCATCCTCCGAGGACTTTGAGCGAAAATCATCGAGTGAGGAAAACCCAAACCCAAACACCTACAAACCGAAAGTGATTGAGCATCACTGAAGAGATTGATCCTGCGTTGATCCGACGCTTGTTACCTTTGAAGACTGTGCTTCTTCCAGACGGTTAGGCGTCATGGTCTAGAGCATGCAAGAGGAATTGTGGATCGCTGAGTGACCGAGTTTGTGAAGGTTCGGAAGTCACCTGAAGACTTACCACGAGTGAGTGGGCGAGGTCTGTGTGACCTTAGCTCAAGGAGAATACGGTGAGGACTGTGTGTCCTCAGGTTTAAATACCTAGCCGCTCCAACCAGATGTAAAACTGAGGCAGCAGTTGGAACTGGTCTACCAAATCATTGTCTTCACCAAGCCAACTGGTTCTATTTCCTCAACTCTTTCATTTCCTCATTACTGTGTTGTGTGCTTGTCATATCTGTATTTGAAGACTTTGACTGAAGACTTTCTCAATCTCCTCAGTTCAATTTCTTCAGTCTGTTTGTCTTCATCCTGTGCTATCCTGTGATTACGCTTTTTGTACTCTGTGCTTGTCTTCATTTCATCGTGATGACCATGCTTGTATTATGTTATGTTTACTTTTGAGTACTTATTCCGCTGCAAGTAGTTCTTCGCTAATGAATTTCCTCACCCGCAAATTCCTCAGTGAAGAATTCATAAAAATCGCCTATTCACCCCCCTCTAGTTGATATAACGCACTTTCAAGTAGAACATGAGCCCGCGAACAAATGGGTGGAGGAGAAATCCTAGCCCGCGGACGAAATGGGTAAGGAATACAACCCTTTCATGGGGTTCGGGGGTGGGAACGATCTGCCCCGCATCTGGGAGCCGGTGCGCGATATCTGTGGCTAGGTATCCGGCTTCCCGGAGCTTCGTAATGTTCTCCTCCGTAACGGAGGAGACCATCCACTTGCCTCATGCTCCGGACATGTTTGGAGTGGTTTTGCGGAGAAAATGCGAACTTGGGCGCTGGAGCTCGAGTGCGCGAGAATAGATGGGTAGGGAAGAAGAAGGTGTGGGTGAAATAGAGGAGTCCTCGTCCCTTTATAAGGGTGGTAGAAACTGTGCACCTCCCCACTTGCCTGGTAAACTCGCTTATTCCCCAAGCGCCGTGATTGATGGCGCGGTTGGGTTACCCACACCCGTATTGATGAGAATCCCGTGGTAAGGGGACACGATCTCTGCCTCGACAAGACGTGCCAAGAAAACCGCCTCGCAATATGTGCAGTAGCTGGTTGAGAAAAACGGTTCGAATAATGACCGGACCATGGTGTGATGTCACGTTATGAAAAGTTGTCAGCAGATTAGATTTGTGGAGATATTATACTCTCTACGGTGGTATGTGGAATTTGTTTTGTAGAGCCGAACACGATCCTTGTGTTCAAAATCTTCTATAGAGTATTCAGAGGAGGAACCCTCCTTGCAATGCCGAAGACAATCTGCGCGCCAGACTTATCGTCATTGAAGCTTGGTTCAGGGGCTACTGAGGGAGTCCTGGATTAGGGGGTCCTCGGACAGCCGGACTATATACTTTGGCCGGACTGTTGGACTATGAAGATACAAGATTGAAGACTTCGTCCCGTGTCCGGATGGGACTCTCCTTTGCGTGGAAGGCAAGCTTGGCAATTCGGATATGTAGATCTCCTCCCTTGTAACCGACTCTGTGTAACCGTAGCCCCCTCCGGTGTCTATATAAACCGGAGGGTTTAGTCCGTAGAACAACAACAATCATAATCATAGGCTAGCTTCTAGGGTTTAGCCTCTACGATCTCGTGGTAGATCAACTCTTGTAATACTCATATCATCAAGATCAATCAAGCAGGAAGTAGGGTTACCTCCATCGAGAGGGCCCGAACCTGGGTAAACATTGTGTCCCCTGCCTCCTGTTACCATCCGCCTTAGACGCACAGTTCGGGACCCCCTACCCGAGATCCGCCGGTTTTAACACCGACAGCTCCACCCACGAAGGGTCCACGAAGAAGCAACCTTGTCTATCCCACCATGGCCGTCGCCAACGAAGGACTTGCCTCACTCGGGTAGATCTTCATGAAGTAGGCGATCTCCTTGCCCTTACAAACTCCTTGGTTCAAATCCACAATCTTGACGTAGGCTCCCAAGTGACACCTAACCAATCTAGGAGACACCACTCTCCAAGAAGTAACAAATGGTGTGTTGATGAACTCCTTGCTCTTGTGCTTCAAATGATAGTCTCCCCAACACTCAACTCTCTCTCACAGGATTTTGATTTGGTGGAAAGAAGATTTGAGTGGAAAGCTACTTGGGGAAGGCTAGAGATCAAGATTTATGTGGTTGGAATGGGATATCTTGACCTCAACATAAGTGTAGGTGGTTCTCTCTCAGAAAATATGTGTTGGAAGTGTAGGCATGTTCTGATGGCTCTCTCCATGAATGAAGAGTGGGTGGAGGGGTATATATAGCCTCCACACAAAATCTAACTGTTACACACAAATCACCAAACTCGGTGGGACCGATTCAGAGAACTCGGTCAGACCGATTTGGTTCATGATGTGACCGTTAGGTGTTTCGGTGGGACCGAATGGATCAACTCGGTGGGACCGATGTGCTAGGGTTAGGGTAAAACCACATCTCGGTTTGACCGATTACTCAAACTCGGTGGGACCGATTTGGGTAATAAGCGAAACAGCGAGTTGGCCGAGCAAACTCGGTGGGGCCGATTGCATATCTCGACGGGCCGAAATTATTGCAATAGGCAATAGGCAACAAAGCCCATCTCGGTGAGACCGGGACCCCATCGGTGAGACCGAATTGATTAGGGTTTCTGGCAGTGTCTTTGTCAACTGAACTCGGTGGCGCCGGATAGAAAGTTTCGGTGGGGCCGAGTTTGACTTTTTGGTTTGGGACAAGTGTGGATGTGAGAAAGTGGTTGAGGGCTTTGGAGCATATCACTAAGCACTTTGAGCAAGCAAGCCATTAAGCAACACCTCATCCCCTCTTAATAGTATTGGCTTTCCTATGGACTCAATGTTATTTTGGACAACTAAAATAGAAAATGTAGAGTCCTGAGCTTTGAGCTTGAGCCAATCCTTTGTCTTCAGCATTTTGAAGGGGTTCCACATCCTCTAGTCCATGCCACTCCATTGTTGAACTTATCTGAAACATACTAGGTAGAAGTATTAGTCCAACAAGAGATATGTTGACATTAATTACCAAAATCACCCAGGAGCACTTGTGCTTTCAATCTCCCCCTTTTTGGTAATTGATGACAACATACATCAAAGCTTTAGATAAAGATATAGAGAATAACAAGTAAAGCTTTGGAAAGACATATAACATGCATAGGCTCCCCCAACATGTATGCAATCATATAAATATGGAATATAGGAGCATGTGAATGCATAAGCATGATAGAGTAAGCCTTGTGTTACATGTATCTTGGCTATATGCATCAGAGCAAATGATGTAAATATAGGAAATGTACCTTCATGCTCATGAGTCCTTCTTGCAAACAGTATATACATTAGCAAGGGATTCTCATGCTGTCGGGTGGTTGGTGCGACATATGCCAAGGGATGGCTTATCATTGTGGGAGCCAATAAAACGTCGCCGGTGCCCGGAAACGGGATGAGGCAAAGACATGCACGCCGGCGGATCTTACCCATGTTCGGGGCTCTCCGAGGAGATAACACCCCTAGTCCTGCTCTGCGGGGTCTCTGCATGATCACTAGATCGAGAAAGGGTAGCTACAATCGCTCCTAGAGCTGTTTGGGATCAAGGGAGAAGAAGAACAAGGCTAGCTCTTGCTTCCCTCTATCTATGGTGTGTGTGTGTGCTATGCTTAGGAGAGAACTATGCTCAGAGGCCAACCCTTTGCATGGGTGCTCCGGGGGGTTTATATAGGCCTACCCCCGGGGGTACAATGGTAATCCGACTGGGAGCTGGTCCCAGCCGTCAGTGTCTACGCTTGCCGGCTTCTCCGCCGGCAATTGGGTCCCGCCGGCTGGTGGGTCCCGCCGGCTGCCGGCTCCTTGGTCGACAGGCCGGCCCCACCGCCTAGGGCCTTGTCGGCGGCTGCTTACTGTAGCCTCGCCTCTGATGGCGAGGGCTTTGTCGAGGTAAGCGTGGCTACAGTGGGCCGCCTCGGGGGCCCTCACTGTAGCCTTACCTCATCTTGTCTCCTTAATGGGGCTCCTGCTTCGAGGAAGGGAGTAGCAGGCTTCTGGGGGCCGGCTATGCCCTTGGCCGACTGGGAGAGGCCGGGCCGTCTTCGCGCCTCTCTCTGGCTGAAGGGGCCCGCCGCCCTTGGGCCGTACAGGAGTCGGTCGTGGATGACGTCGAGGCTGGCATGGCTACAGTGCCGAGCCGCACGGGAGACAGCCTCCCCGTACGGCCTCCTGTAGCCATGCCCGCCTCGGGCTTCGGGGTAGAGGGCCGCACTGTGGCCACACCCCGTCTTGTCGCCGTTATGTGGGAGTGGCTTGGAGTGGTTGTGGTCTCGGCCGGCTCTTTGGAGTCGGCGTCCTTCTTGGCCGGCTTCTTGGAGTCGGCCACCCCGTAGTCGTCCTGGGGAGGGGTCGCTGAGGCTGGGTCGCCTTCCGGGAGTCGGCTTCAGAGGTAGCCGGCCAGGGAAGGCGGCCCAATGCTTGGAGTGCTTGGAGGCCCGAAGGCCTGATAATTTTTCTGAAGAACCAGGGGTAGTCGGTTGGGCTACCCGTGGCCATTTACTCCGACAGTAGTCCCCGAAGCTGATTGGGCTTCGAGGTGGAGTAGGGGTTGAGAAGCTCGATCAGCTTCCTATCTTGACAAGCCGGCAGTTAGGAGCCGGCCTTGGTCAAGCGTGCCGCCTGAGTCGAAATCTTCTGGAGTCGGAGGGCGGGAGCCCGCTGGCGCGCGCACCGGGCCGCGGGCCGGCCACTGGCCGTCAGCGAACCACGTGGCCGGAAGGCCTGCCAGCCCACGCGCGTGACGGGACGTCGTCGCAGGGAGGGGGCCCGCCACGTCCGCGCCCCGGCCCAGGCGCGGATCCTTTGTATCCCGAAACCGCCCGCATGTTCCGTGCGGCAGTTTCGGCTCGCATTTATGCGCAATAATCGCGAGACGTGGGGGGAGTGGGCGTAGTTAATCCCACGTCCCCCCCCACATCCGGCCTCTTCGGCCTCGTGAGGCTATAAGTAGGGGGAGGTGGAGGGCGGCAGGCCCTCGCACGCTCCTCCTACTTCCACTGTCTTCTTCCTCTTGCCAGTTCTTGCGACAGCGCCTCGCCGCCGCGCTCTTCCACCGCACGCTCCTCCGCCGCCGTGCTAGCTTTCGCCATGCCTCCCACCGTAGAGCAGCTTGGCGGGGATTGGGACGGCTCCAACGTCCATGACGACCACGTCGACTTCCTCCGCGACACGCGGCGGCTGCCCAGTGCGGACAAAGTGGAGGTCCGCCTCGCGCCGGCGAAGGAAATCTCGCCGAGGCCGCAGGAGGGCGAGCGGGTGGTCTTCCGCTCGCACTTCTTGCGTGGCTTTGGCCTGCCAGTGAGCGCCTTCTTCCGCTCCTGGCTCGACTTCTATCAGCTCCAGCCGCACCATCTCACCCCCAACGCGGTGGTGCTGCTGTCCGCCTTCGTCACCCTGTGCGAGGGCTATCTCGGCGTCCTCCCCACCCTTGAGCTCTGGGGGAGTTCTTCCAGTCGAAGCTGGGCACGCGCATGCGGGGCGTGCCGGCTCATACTGGTGCCTTTATCGCGTCGCGGAGATCGGCTGCCGACAACCCCTTCCCCGTCATCATGCTAATCCAATTGGTGAAGAAGTGGCAGAAGTCGTACTTCTACGTGCGGAACATCACTCCACGGGGCGACTACATCAACCTGCCGGCTTACGTAGCCGGCCCACCGGCGGGCAGGCTGCCCCAGTGGTCCTTCCGGGCTGTGACGCTGTCGCCGGCGGGAAACGCCGCCATCGCCCGACTGCGGGTGATGGTCCAGTCGGAGAGCCTGACGGGGCCCGACCTTCTGGCCGCGTTCGTCACGCGCCGGGTTCTTCCACTCCAGAGCCGGCCTCATCTGATCTGTCAGATGAGCGGCCAGCTCGATCCGAGCCGAATGTGCACCAAGGAGATGCCGCGCGAGGAGGTCGCCTACATGGTGAACTACCTTGCGAACTGCAAACTCACCGAAGAGTGGCAGTTCGGCAAGGAGCCGTATAGCCGAGCCAATCCGCCGCCTACGGTATGCTCTCCCTGTGTCTTTTTCTCTCTCTTCATTGCCGAGTTCCTCTGGGCCGACTCTAACCTAGTCGGCTTGTTCTTCGACAGAGCTCTCTGCTTCGGCCGGCCGGTGGGTCAGACGCGGAGCGCCGATTCGTCCCTGACCGGACCGAACACGACCTGGAGGACCCCGACCAGGGGGCGGTCCATATGGACGACGACGTCGAGCCTGGCGGAGGCCAAGCCGGCGGCGAAACAGGCGGCTCCGGGTTCACTGCCACCTTTGACGACTGGCCGGACGACGATGAAGCCGAAGCCGTCCCGCGCCGCCAGCCGGCATCTGGACGCGGCGCGGGCTCCTCCACCGCGCAGCCTGCTCGGGGTGGAGGTCAGAAGCGTCGCGCCGCCCAGGGCTTGTTCGGCAGCCGAACGAAGAAACCCAGAGGCGGGGCGGCAGCCACCAGGCGGGAGGAGGCGGCCGCGAAGGCGGCTCGTTTCCGCAAGGTGGTGAAGCAACCGCAGACCGTGTCGGCGTAAGTCCGAATATTTCTTTGTGTACTCTCTTTCTTTCTTTCTTTGGTGGTTCTTGAATTCTCGTCTTTTTCTTCAACGATCAGAGCTCCGTTGTCACTTGAGCGGGCGGCTGCCGGCTCCGTCGTCGAGTCGCCAAGGGGCTCTGGGAGCACCACCCACCGCGTGGACCCCCGCGCCGTCCTCCAAGAGGTGACGGAACGGAACGCGCAGGAGGCGCGGGAGGAGCAGGAGGCACGGAAGGCGGCCGCCGCCCAGGCGGCGCGGGAGGAGGAGGCGGCGAAGGCACTCGCCGAGGCCGCAGCCAGGGCCCAGGCAGAGGCTGAGGCCGCGGCGGCGGCGGGGGAGGTTTTGATGGTCACCCCCTTGCGCGTCATGGCGCCTGGGGACATGGAGCCCTCGCCAGGGGGAGCCAGCGGCGACCAGCCCGGGCTGGGGGGAAGCGGCGACGACGTCATCATCTTGGAGAAGGCGCCGGAGCCGACCATTCCGACTGGGGCGGCCCAAGGTGGCCGGCCTGATCCGCCGCCTGCACAGTCGGCGGAGGGCGAGCCGGCCGCGAGGGTTGAGGTGGCGGTCCGGATTCCGCCAAGCCAGCGTGCGGGGAAGGCCGCGTCGGAGCCACAGCCGGCCGTGGGCTCCAGCTCGTCAGCCCAAGATGCGGAGGCGGCCAGCGCTACCTCGGGGTGTACACCAGGCGGAGGGACGGCCGTGGTGAACGTGGCTGCACAAGACGTCCGGACCCGGCTCCAAAGCCAAGCCGCGGCGCTGAGGCAGTTCACCGACGAGTTCCTCGCAACGCAGGCGGCCATCCGGGTTAGTATTCCCATCTTGTTTTTTCTTGATCTTGATTTCTCTTCTTGATCTTGATTTCTTCCGTGGGGGCGCGTCAGCGCACCCACTGGGTGTAGTCCCCGAGTTCCGAGTCGGCTGCTGAGCAGGCGGCTTGGAACTTCTTGGTGGATTTGCCTTTGCTATTTTTGTTCTTACTTCGGTCTTCTGTCCATCTTGCAGGACTACCACAACCTTCGAGCGGCCGCCTTCAACTCCCAGGCTCGGGAGCTGACTCAGAAGACCGCCGATCTTACTGAGAGCCGAGGTACGTGACTTGATCTTTATCTCATGTGGGGGCGCGTCAGCGCACCCACTGGGTGTAGTCCCCGAGATTCGGGCCGACTGCTGAGCAGTCGGGTCGGATCTTCCTTGACGATTTCTTACTGTTCTTCTTCTTCTTCTGACTTTGCAGCGGCCAACGCCAGTCTGAGGGCACAGCTGGGGGAGTCCCAGACTGCTCTTCGTGCCAAGGATGCCGAGCTCGCCGCCTTGGTGCTGGAGCGCGACCGCCTGGTCAAGAAGCTGGCCGACCAGGAGGAAGGCCACAAGGCGGCGCTGAAGGCTGTGCAGGATAGTGAAGCCACTCTCCAGGCCGAGTTCGAGACGGAGGCGGCTGGCTGGGCTGAGGCCAGGCAGACTCTGGTCTCTGGCTACGGCCAGATGGAAGATCTGGTTGACGGTAAGCCGCCTACCTCTCCGTCCTTTCTTGCCATCTGCCACTTTGGCTTGTTTTCTGATTTTGGTGTTCTTTTCTTCCTTTCTTCTTCTTCGCGCAGAGTATTTCCCTGGCTATTCGACTGCCGCCAACCAGGCCATCGAGGCCCGTCGCCAAGCGCGAAGGCATGCCGGCTTTGAGATCTCGCCAACCGCCGGCCGCTCGCTGGAGGAACAGCTCCTGGCGATCCTGGCTCGCATCCAGCCGGCTCACCGGCTGCTCCGCCGGCTTCAGCGTGCCAGGGCGCAGGTCTTGGCCGCCCTCTGGCCAGGCCAAGTGGTCCCTCGCACCCCCAGTCGGACCGCCGACTGGCTGGAGGTGGCAGTCGGCCGCTTCGAGGCTTGGAAGGCGTCGGCGGCTCGCTCCGGTGCCAGGCGGGCGCTGGAGTTCGTCAAGGCCTGGTATCCCGGCCTAAGCCTGGACCAGCTGGCTACCTTGTGGCAGCAAGCCGACACGGAGCTGGAGCCGGCGCGGCCGGCCATCGTTCGGCGGGCTTCGGCGATCGCCGACTACACCGACACCAACGTCTTCGCCCCCGAGGTGGACGACAATGGAGTCGCCCAGCCGGAAGAGTGGTTCGGGCTGGACCCGGCGTACGGTGAGGACTCAGCGGAGGAGATCGACTCCAGCGACGAGGGCGAAGAGGAGGAGGAGGAGGGTGAAGACGCCGAGCCGGCTGGTGGAGTAGCCGGCCAGCCTCAGTCCGACCGCGCCTCCAGCACTACGTCGCGCGCCTCCACGCCTCCTGCCGCAGGGGGTGGTCAAGCCGGGGCCCGCTAGTCGGCCACTCCTTCAGCCGGCGAGGCCGCCTTCACCGACCAGCTCGGCCTCCATGTCGCGCCCTAGTTTGCCGTCTTTTGCTTTTCCTGTCTTGTTACTCTTTAGAACAATGTTTGGTTAAATTCGCACAATTCCACCCACTGGGTGTATTCGAACTTATGCCTGTTGCCGGCCTGTTGGCGGCTTTATGTATATATATGACTTATGCATTTGGCCTTTCCTTGTACTTTTTGCTTTTTGTCCTTCTGCTTTTTCCTTTGCCGCCCTCCCTTGGTTGCCGCCTCGCCAGTCAAACAGTTGCTCTGCAATCTATAGCCGGGGGAGTGCCTGGCCGATTGGGGAGGGGGAAGTACTTTAGCTCTGCTGGACTAAAGCTAAGTTTTTTAGGAAGCCGGCCAGCCGGCTGCTCTGGTAGCCGGCAGGCATGTTTGGAGGCCGTCTCTTTGCTATATTGGTTCGTTGTTCCTTAGCCGTTTTTCGTGTGGGCGTCCTTTCTGTCTTTCCTCTTGCTAGTCGGACAGTCAGTTCTTTGAGCTGCGACTTTCAACAAGAGAGGACTCGGGAGCCGGCGCACTACTTTTCTGACTTTAGGAAAAACTTTCGATATAGCTTAAGGCGGCTAGTCCCCGGGCCGACTGGTCGAACCCGGTGCCGGACAAAAATTCAAAATGTAATAATACATTCATGGATATGACACTCGTCATTCATAGATAAATAAAAGGCAGTCCCCGAGTACTGTTCGGGGGGCCTGTTGGTTTGTACTTAATACAAAAGGGGAGCATGATACATACTGCTTTTCAGCTGTAAAATCGTCTTAGGAGGTTTGCGTTCCATGGTCGCTCCGACTCCTTGCCGGAATCGTCTCTCTTGCGTGCTCTTGGTTTTTGCGCGTCGATCAAGTAGTAGGAGTCGTTGCCGAGTGCCTTGCTGACGACAAAGGGGCCTTCCCAAGGGGCCGAGAGCTTGTGCTGGCCGGCTGTTCGCTGGATCAGCCGGAGCACAAGGTCGCCCTCTTGGAAGGATCTTGGCTTGACCTTGCGGTTGTAGTAGCGGCGCAACCCTTTCTGGTAGATGGCGGACCGGCTGTGTGCTAACAGCCGGCCTTCTTCCAGTAGGTCCACGTCGTCTTCTCTTGCTTACTTGGCCTCCTCTTCCGTGTACATGGTGATCCGAGGCGAGTCGAACTCGATGTCTGTTGGGATGACAGCCTCGGCGCCGTACACGAGGAAGAATGGAGTGAAGCCGGTTGACTTGTTGGGTGTAGTGCGCAGACTCCAGAGGACAGACGGCAGCTCTTCGAGCCAGCAGCCGGCCGATCGCTCCAGTGGTACAACCAGTCGGGGCTTGATGCCGGAGAGGATGAGTCCATTTGCTCGCTCGACCTGGCCGTTTGACTGCGGGTGGGCAACGGAGACTAAGTCCAGTCGGATGCCCTGCGTCGCGCAGAAATGTGCCAGTGCTCCTTTGGCGAAGTTCGTGCCGTTGTCGGTGGTGATGCTGTGCGGCACGCCGTACCGAGTAGTGATGTCGGTGATGAATGTCACGGCAGTCGGCCCGTTCAGCTTCTTAATCGGTTTAGCTTCGATCCACTTTGTGAACTTGTCCACGGCGACCAGTAGATGTGTCAGGCCGCCGCGGGTTGTCTTGAAAGGGCCCACCATGTCCAGTCCCCAGACGGCAAAAGCCCAAGTGAGGGGAATGGTCTTGAGTGCAGAAGCCGGCAGGTGTTGCTTGGAACTAAAAACTTGGCATCCTCTGTAGCTCTTGACTATATCTTTAGCATCCTCCAAGGCAGTCGGCCAGAAGAAACCATGGCGGAAAGCCTTGGCCACAAGGGATCTTGAGGCTGCGTGGTGGCCGCACTCGCCTTGGTGGATGTCTTTGAGGATTGCCACTCCTTTTTCTGGCTCGACGCAACGCTGGAAGACTCCAGTGACGCTGCGCTTCACAAGCTCTCTGTTGATTATTGTGTATGCTACGGCTCGTCGTTGCACTAGTCTTGCTGAGATTTCATCAGCCGGCAGCACTCTGCTGACTAGGAACTTGAGGATGGGCTGGGCCCATGAGGGAGCTGTGACTTCTTCTTCTGTTAATGTGGCCACCATGACTCGGGTGGGTGGGTTGGGTGGCGTTGAATTGGAGTCGGCCACCGCTTCTTGTGTCGTTGCAGTCCTCGGGCCGACTGCTGCAGTCCCCGGGCCGGGTTCTGAAGTCCCCGGGCCGGGTGCCACTACGGCAGTCCCCGGGCCAGTTGTCGAAGTCCCCGTGCCGCCTGCGGGATTTCTCCAGTCGGATCCGGCTGTATCTGGCGCAGGCGGTACGAAGATGGAATCCGACTCTGGAGACGGCTTGATGGACGGCTTGAGGAGGCGCTGGAGGGAGACGCCAGTCGGTATGGCTTGTCGGGTGGAGCCGATCCGTGCTAGGGCATCTGCTTGGTCGTTGTCGGCCCTTGGCACGTGGAGGAAATCGCACCCCTCAAAGTATCCGCTGATCTGCTGGACCAGAAATCGATAGCTCGCCATGTTCGCGTCCTTAGCATCCCAGTCGCCAGACGATTGCTGGACCACCAAGTCTGAGTCGCCGTAGCACAGGATCCGGCGTATGCCAAGTTCTTTGGCTAGCCGGAGCCCATGTACGAGCGCCTCGTACTCGGCCACGTTGTTGGAGGCGGCGAAGTGGATCTGCAGCGTGTACTTGAGCTTGTCGCCTTTGGGAGAGGTGAGGACGATGCCGGCTCCCAAGCCGGTGCGCATCTTGGACCCGTCAAAGTGCATCCGCCAATGGGTAGAGTCGGGAGTCGGCGGTAGGTACTGGGTCTCGGCCCAGTCGACGAGGAAGTCGGCCAATGCTTGCGACTTGATGGCGGTGCGGGGTTGATAGAAGATCGTGTAGGGCGCCAATGCGATGGCCCATTTGGCCACCCGGCCGGATGCATCCCGGCTGCCTATGATCTCGGCAAGCGGGGCAGTGCACACGACCGTGATGGGGTGCTCTTGGAAGTAGGGCTTCATTTTCTTGGCAGCGAAGTACACCCCATAGCACATCTTCTGGTAGTGCGGGTAGTTTTGCTTTGAGTTGCACAGTACTTCGCTGAGATAGTACACCGGCCTCTGGACCAGCTGGGCTCGGCCTTCCTCCGGGCGCTGGACCACAACAACAGTGCTGACGACTCAGCTAGTCGCGGCGATGTAGAGGAGCATGGGCTCCTTCTCAGTCGGCGCTGCCAGGACAGGCGGAGTGGTCAACATTTTCTTCAACTCATGGAAGGCTTGGTCGGCTTGATCATTCCTCTCAAAGTGAGTGGACTTCTTCATGAGTCGGTACAGGGGGAGAGTCTTTTCTCCTAGTCGGCTGATAAAACGATTCAGGGAGGCTAAGCAGCCAGTGAACTTCTGCACATCTCGCAGCTTGGTGGGAATCTCCATCCTCTCGATGGCCTTGATCTTGACGGGGTTGCACTCAATGCCACGTTCGGAGACCAGGAAGCCTAGCAGCTGGCCGGCTGGCACTCCGAACACGCACTTTTTGGGGTTGAGCTTGATTTGGATTCGGCGCAAGTTGGCAAATGTTTCTCTCAGGTCTTCCAGCAAGGTACCGCGCTTCTCTGTCTTCACCACAATGTCGTCTACGTAGACGTGGGCATTTCTGCCGAGTTGTTTCAAGAGACATTTCTGCATGCAACGCTGAAACGTGGCACCGGCATTTCTCAAGCCGAATGTCATTGTCAGGTAGCAGAAAGCTCCAAAGGGTGTGATGAAGGCAGTCTTCAGGCGGTCACCCGGGTCCAACTTGATCTGGTGGTACCCTGAGTAAGCATCCAAAAAACTTAACAGCTCGCATCCGGCTGTGGAGTCTATCACTTGGTCAATCCGTGGCAGAGCAAACGGATTGACCTGGGCAGGCCTTATTCAGACTAGTGTAGTCTATACACATACGCCACTTGTTATTCTTCTTCAGAACCAGAACTGGGTTGGCAAGCCACTCTGGAAAGAACACTTCCATGATAAAGCCGGCTGCAAGGAGCCGGGCTATCTCTTCTCCCACAATTCTTCGCTTCTCCTCTGACAGTCGGCGGAGGGGCTGCTTGACCGGCTTGCGGACATGTAGCTTGTGCTCGGCGAAATCCTTCGGGACACCCAGCATGTCTTTTGGGGACCATGCAAAGATGTCTCGATTCTCACGGAGGAAGTCGACGAGCTCGCCTTCCTATTTACTGTCCAAGTTCGCCCCAATGACAGCGAACCTCTCCGGGTTATCCGGGTCCAGAGGTATCTTCTTCGTCTCTTTGGCAGGCTGGAAGGAGCCCTGCGCATCACAATCCTTGGGGTTGGGGGACAAGGTCGGCTGCTTGCCGGCCATGGCCACAACCCGTTCCAACATCTTCTTCTCTTCTGCCACCACGAGGGACTCGGCCAGCCGGCTACTGGCCATGGCGCACTCGATGGACTTCTTGTAGTCGCCGGCTACCGTGATGATCCCCTTCGAGCTCGGTATCTTCATTTTCAGGTAGGCGTAATGGGGCACAGCCATGAACTTGGCCAGAGCAGGTCGGCCAAGCAGTGCATGATAGGGGCTCTCCAAATCCACTACCTCGAACCATATTGCTTCCAGGCGAAAATGATCTTTGTCTCCGAAGAGAACATCCATTTTGATCTTGCCGATTGGAGAGCAAGACAGGCCGGGTACGATACCATGGAAGACGGTGCGGCTCGGCATGAGCTGCTTCGCTTTGATGTTCAGCTTCTCCATGGTATCGCGGTACAGTATGTTGATACTGCTTCCGCCGTCTATCAGGACGCGGGAAAATCTGGCAGCTCGCCTCTCCGTCGCGAGGGTGACATCCAAGACCATTGCATAGGAGCCAGGCGAAGGCATCACCTCTGGGTGGTCGGCCTGGCTCCAGCTGATTGGCTTTTCTGACCAGTGCATGAACTCGGGGGGCGCTGGTGGCGACTGCATTCACTTCTTGGTGCTGTCGGCGTCGGCTGCGCTTGTCGTCGGCTTGACTAGTGAAGACGACATAGGCGGCGTGCTCTTCGGGGAATTTGTCTTGGATGGCGCCGGCTGCTGGGGGGATGGAGGCGGCGGGCCGGGAGGCGGAGGCGGCAGCATTCCCTCGCCCTTGGTGATGCGGGTGAGCCACTGGCATTTCCGGGTTGTGTGGTTGGACGGCTTCGCGCCGCTGTGGAACTTGCAGGGGGCATCGAGTGCTTGTTCGTAGGAGAAAGACGGCTGCCAGGCCGGCCTTCCACCCTTCTTCTTGGGAGCGGGCCGTTCTTCAGGCTGCTCGTCTTCAACTGTGGCCACCTGCCGACTGGAGGAAGTCGGCATGGGGCCCTTGCGCTTGTGGTCGTTCTGGTAGGGGCGCCGATTAGGGTCGCCAGCCGGCGTCTTGGAAGCCGGAGCAATCACCTTCCCAGAGGCGTCTACTCTCAGCTCGGTCTTCATCGAGGAGTCGGCTGTGGCGTACTTGTCGGTGATGACTAGTAACTCATCGAGGGTAGCCGGCTCGTCGCAGAGGAGTCGGTGCTTGAGGAGGGTGCCCTCTCGGCACCCGGCGGTGAAGTACTCGATGGCCTGGACCTTGTGCACCCCCTCGCAGGAGTTGCGGACCTCGGCCCATCGCATGAGGTAGTCGCGGGTCGACTCGTTGGGCCCTTGGACGCAGAGGGAGAGCTGGCGAGGCTTGGGAGGCCGCTTGTAGGTGCTGGTGAAGTTGCGGACGAAGACTTTGGTGAAGTCCAGCCAACTATTGACGCTGTAGGGCTTGAGGCTGTTGAGCCATGTGCGCGCCGTGCCTTGCAGCATGAGGGGGACGTACTTCACGGCGATGCGCCGATTGCCGTTGGCTATGCTGACGGCCGTGGAGTAGTCGATGAGCCAATCTTCCGGCTTCACCGAGCCGTTGTACTTGGGCGTGTCTCTGGGGAGTGAGAACCCTTTGGGGAAGGGCTCGTCGCGGATGCGGGGGCCAAAGCATGGTGGGCCGACATCGTCTTCTTCTTCTAACACCAAGGATCGAGCAAGGCGGTCGATCCTGTGGCGGGCGTCGTTCTCGCCGACTCCTTCTCGGCGGCCGAGTCGGTCGCCAAGAGTCGGGTGTGTGATAGGCGGCGGAGTGAGGCGTCTTTCTCTTCGAGGCGGGGGAGGAGGCAGATTTCCTTGGTGCTCTACAGCTCGAGGGCGGCCATCCGCGTCGCGCTCGATGGTGATGCGAGTCCGGCTGCGGCTGGCAGCCGGCTCCTTGTCTTTCTTCTGGCGCGCGCCGCTCGCAGTCGGCGAGCGGGACGTCGCGGCGTGCTCCCGGCGCGGGGGATGACTATCAGCACGGGCGCCGGCTTCGTGCCGTTCTGCAGCCGCGTCGAGTAGCTGTTGGATCCGTCTCGTCATGTAGGAGAGCTCATCGGGCCCCAGCCCATTGAGCTCTTCTGCAGCCGCCTGAGCGGCTCGCAGATTCTCGAGCGGGGTGGCATAGACGGGGCGATCTGCGCCCAGCATGCTGGCGATGGCTGCGCCGCGCTTCTGGACGAAGTCGGCTCGGCTCGGGCCGCTAGGCGGCGGCGTGCCGAAGGCGGCGCGGTCGACTTCGCGCTGCTGGGCCTCGGTGAGGCGTCTCATGGAGGCTATCTTCTGGCCCTCCGCGATGAGGGCAAGGCGGCGTGCCTCCAGGGTCTCGGCGTCGGCGTCGGCCGGGATGGGGACGGAGAGGTCGTGCATCGCCGCTTGCTGAGCGTCGCGGGCATTCTCGCCCGAGTTGGAGACGTGGCTGATGACCAGCACTTCGGTGACAGCGCTGCTGCCGCTGTCAGCTCGAGGGAGGGGGTCGTCGAAGACCACCACGTCGGAGGGGTAGGCGTCAAGCGACGCGGTGTCGGAGTCGATGAGCATCGGGTCGGTGGAGCCGACCGACTCCATGTCCGCAGCAGGCTCGCTGGAGACGTGAAGTTGGTCGAGGAGGCTGACGAGGCGGCTCTCGGGGTAGTCGGTGCCTGCGTCGGACGCAGGCTCGTCGGAGATGCGAGTCTCGCCGAGCAGATCAGCAAGGCGGCTCGCTGCACAGGCGTCGTCGACGCCTTGCAGCGCGTCGAGGCAAACGCCATCGGGCACAGCAGGCTGGCTGCGCTCGCGGGGGAGGAAGAGGGTTCCCGTCCAGAACAGGTCTCCGGACGACGGTGCACCTCGCCCCACGATGGGCGCGAAATGTCGGGTGGTTGGTGCGACATATGCCAAGGGATGGCTTATCATTGTGGGTGCCAATAAAACGTCGCCGGTGCCCGAAAACGGGATGAGGCGAAGACATGCACGCCGGCGGATCTTACCCAGGTTCGGTGCTCTCCGAGGAGATAACACCCCTAGTCCTGCTCTTCGGGGTCTCCGCATGATCACTAGATCGAGCAAGGGTAGCTACAATCGCTCCTAGAGCTGTTTGGGATCGAGGGAGAAGAAGAACAAGGCTAGCTCTTGCTTCCCTCTATCTATGGTGTGTGTGTGTGTGCTATGCTTAGGAGCGAACTATGCTCAGAGGCCAACCCTTTGCATGGGTGCTCCGGGGGGTTTATATAGGCCTACCCCCCGGGGGTACAATGGTAATCCGACTGGGAGCTGGTCCCAGCCGTCAGTGTCTATGCTTGCCGGCTTCTCCGCCGGCAATTGGGTCCCGCCGGCTGGTGGGTCCCGCTGGCTGCCGGCTCCTTGGTCGACAGGCCGGCCCCACCGCCTAGGGCCTTGTCGGCGGCTGCTTACTGTAGCCTCGCCTCTGATGACGAGGGCTTTGTCGAGGTAAGCGTGGCTACAGTGGGCCGCCTCGGGGGCCCTCACTGTAGCCTTACCTCGTCTTGTCTCCTTAATGGGGCTCCTGCTTCAAGGAAGGGAGTAGCCGGCTTCTGGGGGCCGGCTATGCCCTTGGCCGACTGGGAGAGGCCGGGCCGTCTTCGCGCCTCTCTCTGGCTGAAGGGGCCCGCCGCCCTTGGGCCGTACAGGAGTCGGTCGTGGATGACGTCGAGGCTGGCATGGCTACAGTTCCGAGCCGCACGGGAGACGGCCGCCCCGTACGACCTCCTGTAGCCATGCCTGCCTCGGGCTTCGGGGGTAGAGGGCCGCACTGTGGCCACACCCCGTCTTGTCGCCGTTATGTGGGAGTGGCTTGGAGTGGTTGTGGTCTCGGCCGGCTCTTTGGAGTCGGCGTCCTTCTTGGCCGGCTTCTTGGAGTCGGCCACCCCGTAGTCGTCCTGGGGAGGGGTCGCTGAGGCTGGGTCGCCTTCCGGGAGTCGGCTTCAGAGGTAGCCGGCCAGGGAAGGCGGCCCAATGCTTGGAGTGCTTGGAGGCCCGAAGGCCTGATAATTTTTCTAAAGAACCAGGGGTAGTCGGTTGGGCTACCCGTGGCCATTTACTCCGACACATGCACATGACTGTGATGCATATACTTACCTTGTGGTCTTGAGTTGGCTTAGGAAAGAATGAACCTGAGTAAATAAGGTTAGATAACACAGATACATCTACTAGCCAAAGCAAACAAAAGAAGCCACAAGAGTACCAAGACTGGGATGACATGTAGAGAGTGAGTACTGAGTACTCTATTGGATATAGACATGTCCCCAAGGGTAAAGATATGCAATGAATTCAAGGATTTCCTTCCCTTAGATGTCTTGCTCCCCCTGAATCTTGCATGGGATATTGAGAGAAGATAGGGAACAGAAAATCAGAGCAAAGAGAAGAAACAGAGCTAATGCAAACAATCAAATATGAACATGTCTTTCCCCTCTTAAAGACAGGCAACTTCTCTCCTCTTGAACACCAAGCATCTGGGGTTTCTTACACACTTCCCCTGAGTATTCTCTCCCCCTATAGGAATGATTAAGCTTAAGCTTTGATGTAATCTCTCTCTCCCCCTTTGACATCAATTTCCAAGAAGGGCTCTTCTGGATTTTTATTTCAAAAAGGGTTTGGTCCTTGAGTCACAAAGAAAAGTAGCAAGTCGATTGTGATGCTGGTAGAGGACAAGAATCATTGAGTGGACCTGGAGCATAAAGAATGCAGGAACAAATGGCAAGCTGTCTTTTCTGCAGCAAAATCATAGCACGGAGTTGTGTGCTTCGGTGGCACCGAAAGAATTCGGTTGGGCCGAAGAAAACAAACCGGTGTGACCGAATTCATCACAGGGAAAAACACTTGTCACCTCAGCTCACTAGGCAATTAAGATCTCACAAGGATTTGCAAGGAATTAGCTGAAAGATTTGCAATGAATTTGATGCAGAGAATGCAGAACACAAAATAAGCAGAAAAAGAATCTAGATGAAGTTTTTTTTGAAAGGGGAAACAAATATGCATGAGACAAATGCAAGAGCACGGAGAAACACAAGAGAACTTCATCTAGAATTGGTCGGCGACAAAGTCACCTATGTTAGAGTATATTGACTTAGGAGTCAAGTGAGGGCACTTGATCATAGGTCATACTCATCGTTTAAGCTCAAAATGGGGTTACCATTTTTCGTTTAAGCATCTTGATGTATTCACATCTTGTTGAGTTGCTTTGACTCATGTCTTTGTGTAAAGCTTCTCTAAGATGGAATAACATACCTTGGGTGGTGGTGATGATCTTGATCATGTAGTTGAACTTGTGTGGGTTGCTCAAGGTTGATGTAGCTCATCAAGAGCTGGGAGCACCACTTGGAATTTGAGTTCATCTACCTACATGGGTAAGTTTTGCAAGGAAGAGCACTTGTGTATCCAAAATGACAATCATAAAATTTAACATAAAATTTGTCAAAGGATATGTTTGAAGGGTTTTGTGCTTCCTTGTCTTCAACCACCATTGTGTAGAGACTTGGTGATGTAGAAATTGCTCAAGATATGAGTGAGTTGCAATTTCATGGATTTATATTCATCCAAGTACCTATAAGGGTTAGATAGCATGCAAGGGTGCAAATATATCCAAGTCATATAGATAGCATCATGAGAGAAATATCAAGGATTAGTCAAAGGCTCATGCCTTGCATGTATCCAAAAAGAGTTCCTACTCCAAGTTTTAAGCATCAATGATGTTCAATTCACCTCTCAAACGGCAAAAGACTTTCTCATCAAGCGGTTTGGTGAATATATCCGCCAATTGCTTATCGGTATGAACATGCTTAAGATCAATGTCCCCTTTGGCAACGTGATCTCGAATGAAATGATGACGAACTTCAATATGCTTAGTTCGAGAATGTTGCACGGGATTGTGAGCAATCTTGATAGCACTTTCATTGTCACAAAGCAATGGAACATGTTTCACATATATCCCATAATCTTTAAGAGTTTGAGTCATCCAAAGTAATTGAGCACAACATGAACCAGCGGCAATGTATTCCTCTTCGGCGGTGGATAAGGATACCGAGTTTTGTTTCTTGGAGGACCAAGACACAAGAGATCTACCAAGAAATTGACATGTACCCGAAGTGGACTTTCTATCAACCTTGTCTCCGGCATAGTCCGAATCGGAGTAGCCGACAAGATCGAAATAAGACCTCTTAGGATACCAAATGCCAAAATTTGGTGTGTGTATTAAGTATCTCACTATCCTTTTCATAGCCTTAAGATGACACTCCTTAGGGGCCGCTCGATATCGTGCACACATGCACACACTTAGCATAATATCGGGACGAGAGGCACATAGATATAACAATGAACCAATCATGGAGCGATAAACCTTTTGATCAACCGGTTCACCATCTTTGGTCAAATCAAGATGTCCACTAGTAGGCATGGGTGTAGTCATACCTTTGCATTATTGCATATTGAACTTCTTGAATAAGTCCTTGGTGTACTTTGTTTGAGAGACAAAGGTACCTTCCTTAGTTTGCTTGATTTGCAAACCGAGAAAGAATCTGAGTTCACTCATCATAGACATCTCAAACTTCTCTGACATTAGCTTTCCAAACTTCTCACTAAAATGAGGGTTAGTCGAACCAAATATAATATCATCAACATAAATTTGTCCCACAAATAGTTCTCCATTAACCCTTTTAGTAAAAAGAGTAGAATCTATTTTTCCAATTTCAAATCCTTTTTCAATAAGGAACTTGGTCAAGCATTTATACCATGCTCTAGGAGCTTGTTTAAGACCATAAAGGGCTTTGTGAAGTTTGTAAACATGATTAGGTTTCTTAGGATTGACAAAGCCGGGAGGTTGCTTAACATAAACTTCCTCCTTGATTTCACCATTTAGAAAAGCACTTTTGATGTCCATTTGGTACAAGGTGATATCATGGTGATTAGCATAAGCAAGTAAGATGCGAATGGACTCAAGTCTAGCAACGGGGGCATATGTCTCACCATAGTCCATACCTTCGACTTGAGTGTAGCCTTGGGCGACTACACGTGCTTTGTTGCGGACGACTTGACCATCTTCATCTTTCTTGTTGCAAAACACCCATTTGGTACCAATGATGTTGTGGTTGTTGTCGGGATTCTCGTCCAATGTCCACACTTGGTTTCTCTCAAAGTTGTGTGGCTCTTCATGCATAGCGTTTATCCAATCCAGATCTTCCAGTGCTTCTTCAACCTTCATAGGTTCAATGCTAGAGATGAATGAATAATGTTCACAAAAGTTAGCCAAACGAGTTTTAGAGCGAGTGATTCTCCCGGTTTGGATATCATTGTAGATTTGCTCGACGGGATGGTCTTTGGCGACTCTTGCTCGAACTCGTGGGAGCTTTTGCTTGGCGCAGGGTGGAACATCCTCATCATATTGTTCTCCTTCTTGGCCTTCTTCATTGTTGTCGTTGTCATTCTCTTGTCGTGGTGGAGAAGGAGGTTGTTGATGTTCATCTTGGTGTGCTTCCTCATTTTCTTCATCTTGGTGTGTCCCACTTGTGGATGCTTCCGTATCAATTCTTGGTTCACTTTGTGTGAGGTGGAAGCTTCCACTTGGACGGACGAGGTAGTCTCCTTCACCTCCGTTGGACGAATCTTGCCAATAGACAAATCTTGGATTGGTTCCGAAGGGTCTTTGTCTCCTACATCAATTGGCAATTGCTCTACTTGCAAGCCGTTAGATTCATCAAACTTCACATCTACCATCTCTTCAACCTTTCGGGTGAAATTGTTGTAGACACGGTAAATGTGAGAGTTTGAGCCATAACCAAGTAGGAAACCTTCATGAGATTTTGGAGCAAATTTAGAACGACGATGCTTATTAAGAATGTAGCACTTTGAGCCAAATACTCGAAAGTATCCAACTTGGGGTTTGTTACCGGTGAGTAGCTCGTATGCTGTCTTGCCGAGTAGCTTGTGAAGATACAAGCGATTTGTTGCATGACAAGCTGTCTCAACCGCTTCCGCCCAAAAGTGTTTTGGAGTCTTGTACTCATCAAGCATCGTTCTTGCCATCTCAATAAGAGTTCGGTTCTTCCTCTCAACAACTCCATTTTGTTGAGGCGTGTACGTAGCCGAGAACTCATGTGAAATTCCTTCTTCGTCAAGAAAGGTATCCACATTTGCGTTCTTGAACTCCGTTCCGTTGTCGCTCTGAAACTTCTTGATCTTCACTTCAAATTGATTTTGGGCCTTCCTAGCGAAGTTTTTGAAGATCTTTTGGACCTGCGGTTTGTCATCAAGAAAGAACACCCACGTAAATCTTGAAAAATCATCAACTATGACTAGACCAAATGAGTTACCACCGAGACTCTTGTAGGCATTGGGACCAAAGAGATCCATGTGAAGTAGCTCGAGTGGTCTTCTCGTGGTCATGATGTTCTTCACGGGGTGACTCCCTCCAACTTGTTTTCCTGCCTGACAAGCACTACAAAGTCTATTCTTGTCAAATATAACATCTTTTACTCCAAGGATATGATCACCTTTAATAAGCTTATCAAGATTTCGCATGCCCACATGACCTAGCCTTCTATGCCACAACCAGCCTTTAGAAGATTTAGCAATTAAGCAAGTTCTAGGTTGAGCCTTTTGAGTGAAATCAACAATGTAAAGATCACCTCTACGTATACCGGTAAAGACCATTTTATGATTGTCTCTATGAAACACTTGGCAATCTACTTCAGTAAATAGGACATTGAAACAGAAATCAGCAAGTCTAGATACTGAAAGTAAATTGTACCCAAGAGGTTCAACGAGCATGACATTTTGTATGGAGCTATTGAAGGAAATATGCCCTAGAAGCAATAATAAAGTTATTATTTATTTCCTCATATCATGATAAATGTTTATTATTCATGCTAGAATTGTATTAACCGGAAACATAATACATGTGTGAATACATAGACAAACATAGCGTCACTAGTATACCTCTACTTGACTAGCTCGTTAATCGAAGATGGTTGAGTTTCCTAGCCATGGACATGAGTTGTCATTTGATTAACGGGATCACATCATTAGGAGAATGATGTGATTGACTTGACCCATTCCATTAAATTAGCACTTGATCGTTTAGTATGTTGCTATTGCTTTCTTCATGACTTATACATGTTCCCATGACTATGAGATTATGCAACTCCCGTTTACCGGAGGAACACTTTGTGTGCTACCAAACGTCACAACGTAACTGGGTGATTATAAAGGTACTCTACAGGTGACTCCGAAGGTACTTGTTGGGTTGGCATATTTCGAGCTTAGGATTTGTCACTCCGATTGTTGGAGAGGTATCTCTGGGCCCTCTCGGTAATGCACATCACTATAAGCCTTGCAAGCATTGTGACTAATGAGTTAGTTGCGAGATGATGTATTACAGAACGAGTAAAGAGACTTGCTGGTAACGAGATTGAACTAGGTATTGAGATACCGACGATTGAATCTCGGGCAAGTAACATACCGATGACAAAGGGAACAACGTATGTTGTTATGCAGTTTGACTGATAAAGATCTTCGTAGAATATGTAGGGGCCAATATGAGAATCCAGGTTCCGCTATTGGTTATTAACCGGAGACGTGTCTCGGTCATGTCTACATAGTTCTCGAACCCGTAGGGTCCGCACGCTTAAAGTTAGATGACGATCGGTATTATGAGTTTTGTGTTTTCATGTACCGAAGGTAGTTCGGAGTCCCGGATATTATCACGTACATGACGAGGAGTCTTGAAATGGTCGAGACATAAAGATTGATATATTGGACGACTATGTTCGGACACCAGAATGGTTTCAGGAGTTTCGGACACATACCGGAGTACCGGGGGGTTGCCGGAACCCCCCGAGGAGACTAATGGGCCTATTGGGCCCTAGTGGAGAAGAGGAGGGGTGGCCAAGGGCAGCCACGTGCCCCCTTCCCCCCAGTCCGAATTGGACAAGGAGGGGGGGCGCCGCCCCCCTTTCCTTCCCCCCTCTCTCTCCTTCCCTCTCCTCTCCTACTCCCACTTGGAAGGGGGGAGTCCTACTCCCGTTGGGAGTAGGACTCCTCATGGGGCGCGCCTAGGGTGGCCGGCCCCCTCCCCCTCCTCCACTCCTTTATATACAGGGAGGGGGCACTCCTTGGAGAGACAACAATTGATCTCTTGATCTCTTAGCCGTGTGCGATGCCCCCCTCCACCATATTCCACCTCGATCATATCGTAGCGGTGCTTAGGCGAAGCCCTGTGTCGGTAGCATCATCATCACCATCACCACACCGTTGTGCTGACGGAACTCTCCCTCAAAGCTCGGCTGGATCGGAGTTCGAGGGACGTCATCGAGCTGAACGTGTGCTGAACTCGGAGGTGCCGTACGTTCGGTACTTGGATCGGTTAGATCGTGAAGATGTACGACTACATCAACCGCGTAGTGCTAACGCTTCCGCTTTCGGTCTACAAGGGTACATGGACAACACTCTCCCCTCTCGTTGCTATGCATCACCATGATCTTACATGTGCGTAGGATTTTTTTTTGAAATTACCACGTTCCCCAACAGTGGCATCCGAGCCAGGTTTGTGCGTAGATGTTATATGCACGAGTAGACCACAAGTGAGTTGTGGGCGATACAAGTCATACTGCTTACCAGTATGTCATACTTTGGTTCGGCGGTATTGTTGGATGAAGCGGCTCGGACCGACATTACGCGTACGCTTACGCGAGACTGGTTCTACCGACGTGCTTTGCACACAGGTGGCTGGCGGGTGTCAGTTTCTCCAACTTTAGTTGAACCGAGTGTGGCTACGCCCGGTCCTTGAGAAGGTTAAAACAACACTAACTTGATGAACTATTGTTGTGGTTTTGATGCGTAGGTAAGAACGGTTCTTGCTCAGCCCGTGGCAGCCACATAAAACATGCAACAACAAAGTAGAGGACGTCTAACTTGTTTTTGAAGGGCATGTTGTGATGTGATATGGTCAAGGCATGATGCTATATTTTATTGTATGAGATGATCATGTTTTGTAACCGAGTTATCGGCAACTGGCAGGAGCCATATGGTTGTTGCTTTATTGTATGCAATGCAATCGCCCTGTAATGCTTTACTTTATCACTAAGCGGTAGCGATAGTCGTAGAAGCAATAGTTGGCAAGATGACAACGATGCTACGATGGAGATCAAGGTGTCGCGCCGGTGACGATGGTGATCATGACGGTGCTTCAGAGATGGAGATCACAAGCGCAAGATGATGATGGCCATGTCATATCACTTATATTGATTGCATGTGATGTTTATCCTTTATGCATCTTATTTTGCTTTGATTGACGGTAGCATTATAAGGTGATCTCTCACTAAATTTCAAGAAAAAAGTGTTCTCCCTGAGTATGCACCGTTGCCAAAGTTCGTCGTGCCGAGACACCACGTGATGATCTAGTGTGATAAGCTCTACGTTCATCTACAACGGGTGCAAGCCTGTTTTGCACACGCATAATACTCGGGTTAAACTTGACGAGCCTAGCATATGCAGGTATGGCCTCGGAACACTGGAGACCGAAAGGTCGAGCGTGAATCATATAGTAGATATGATCAACATAGTGATGTTCACCATTGAAAACTACTCCATCTCACATGATGATCGGACATGGTTTAGTTGATGTGGACCACGTGATCACTTAGATGATTAGAGGGATGTCTATCTAAGTGGGATTTCTTAAGTAATATGATTAATTGAACTTTAATTTATCATGAACTTAGTCCTGATAGTATTTGCATAACTATGTTGTAGATCAATACCTCGCGTTGTTGCTCCCCATTTATTATTATTTTGATATGTTCCTAGAGAAAAATATGTTGAAAGATGATAGTAGCAATGCGGACTTGGTCCGTGATCTGAGGTTTATCCTCATTGCTGCACAGAAGAATTATGTCCTTGATGCACCGCTAGGTGACAGAACTATTGCAGGAGCAGATGCAGACGTTTTGAACGTTTTGACAAAAGCTCGGTATGATGACTACTTGATAGTTTAGTGCACCATGCTTTACGGCTTAGAACCGGGACTTCAAAAATGTTTTGAAACGCCACGGAGCATATAAGATGTTCCAAGAGTTGAAATTGGTATTTAATAGTCATGCTCGTGTCGAGAGATATGAGACCTCTGACATTACTTTGCCTACAAGATGGAGGAGAATAGCTCAACCAGTAAGCATGTGCTCAGATTGTCTGAGTACTAAAATCACTTGAATCAAGTGGGAGTTAATCTTCCAGATAAGATAGTGATTGACAGAGTTCTCTAGTCACTATCGCCAAGTTGCTAGAACTTCGTGATGAACTATAATATGCAAGGGATAACGAAAACGATTCCCAAGCTCTTCATGATACTAAAATCGACGAAGGTAGAAATCAAGAAAAACATCAAGTGTTGATGGTTAACAAGACCACTAGTTTCAAGAAAAGGGCAAACGGAAGAAGGGGAACTTCAAGAAGAACAGCAAGCAAGTTGCTGCTCAAGTGAAGAAGCCCAAGTCTGTACCTAAGCCTGAGACTAAGTGCTTCTACTGCAAAGGGACTGGTCACTGGAAGCGGAACTGCCCCAAGCATTTGGCGGATAAGAAGGATGACAAAGTGAACAAAAGTATATTTGATATACATGTTATTGATGTGTACTTTACTAGTGTTTATAGCAACCCCGCGTTATTTGATACTAGTTCAGTTGCTAAAGAGTAGTAACTCGAAACGGGAGTTGCAGAATGAACAGAAACTAGTTAAGAGTGAAGTGACGATATGTGTTGGAAGCAGTTCCAAGATTGATATGATCATCATCGCACACTCCCTATACTTTCGGGATTAGTGTTGAACCTAAATAAATGTTATTTGGTGTTTGCGTTGAGCATGAATATGATTTGATCATGTTTATTGCAATATGGTTATTCATTTAAATTAGAGAATAATCGTTGTTCTGTTTACATGAATAAAACCTTCTATGGTCATACACCCAATGAAAATGGATTGTTGGATCTCGATTGTAGTGATACACATATTCATAATATTGAAGCCAAAAGATGCAAAGTTAATAATGATAGTGCAACTTATTTATGGCACTGCTGTTTAGGTCATATTGGTGTAAAGCGCATGAAGAAACTCCATGCTGATGGGTTTTTGGAATCACTTGATTATGAATCACTTGATGACTAAAACACCGTTCTCCGGGACTATGGAGCGAGCAACTGACTTATTGGAAATAATACATACTAATGTATCCAATCCGATGAGTGTTGAGGCTCGCGGCCGGTATCGTTATTTTCTGACCTTCACAGATGATTTGAGAAGATATGGGTATATCTACTTGATGAAACATAAGTCTGAAACATTTGAAAAGTTCATATAATTTCAGAGTGAAGTGGAAAATCATCGTGACAAGAAAATAAAGTTTCTACGATCTGATCACAGAGACAAATATTTGAGTTACGAGTTTGGTCTTCAACTAAAACAATGTGGAATACTTTCACAAATCCATGCCACCTGGAACACCACAGCATAATGGTGTGTCCGAACGTCATAACCGTACTTTATCGGATATAGTGCAATCTATGATGTCTCTTGCCGATTTACCACTATCATTTTGGGGTTATGCATTAGAGATAGCTGCATTCACATGAAATAGGGCACCATCTAAATCCATTGAGACGACACCATATGAAATATGGTTTGGCAAGAAACCAAAGTTGTCGTTTCTTAAAGTTTGGGGTTGCGATGCTTATGTGAAAAAGTTTCATCCTGCTAAGCTCAAACCCAAATCGAAGAAATGTATCTTCATAGGATACCCAAAGGAGACAGTTGGGTACACCTTCTATCACAGATTCGAAGGCAAGACATTCGTTGCTAAGAATGGATCCTTTCTAGAGAAGGAGTTTCTCTCGAAAGAAGTGGGTGGGAGGAAAGTAGAACTTGATGAGGTAACTGTACCTGCTCCCTTATTGGAAAGTAGTTCATCACAGAAATCTGTTCGTGTGACTCCTACACCAATTAGTGAGGAAGCTAATGATCATGTAACTTCAGATCAAGTTACTACCGAACCTCGTAGGTAAACCAGAGTGAGATCCGCACCAGAGTGGTACGGTAATCCTGTTCTGGAGGTCATGTTACTTGACCATGATGAACCTACGAACTATGAGGAAGCAATGATGAGCCCAGATTCCGCAAAATGGCTTGAGGCCATGAAATCTGAGATGGGATCCATGTATGAGAACAAAGTGTGGACATTGGTTGACTTTCCCGATGATTGGCAAGCCATAGAAAATAAATGGATCTTCAAGAGGAAGACAGACACTGATAGTAGTGTTACTATCTACAAATCTAGACTTGTCGAAAAAGGTTTTTGACAAAGTTCAAGGTGTTGACTACGATGAGATTTTCTCACTCGTAGCGATGCTTAAGTCTGTCCGAATCATGTTAGCAAATTGCCACATTTTATGAAATCTGGCAAATGGATGTCAAAACTACATTCCTTAATGGATTTCTTAAAGAAGAGTTGTATATGATGCAACCAGAAGGTTTTGTCGATCCTAAAGGTGATTAACAAAATGTGCAAGCTCTAGCGATCCATCTATGGACTGGTGCAAGCATCTCGGAGTTGGAATATACGCTTTGATGAGTTGATCAAAGCATATAGTTTTATACAGACTTGCGGTGAAGCCTGTATTTACAAGAAAGTGAGTGGGAGCACTACAGCATTTCTGATAAATATATGTGAATGACATATTGTTGATCGGAAATAATGTAGAAGTTTCTAGAAAGCATAAAGGAGTATTTGAAAGGAGTTTTTCAAAGAAAGACCTCGGTGAAGCTGCTTACATATTGAGCATCAAGATCTGTAGAGATAGATCAAGACGCTTGATAAGTTTTTTCAATGAGTACATACCTTGACAAGATTTTGAAATAGTTCAAAATAGGAACAGTCAAAGAAAGAGTTCTTGCCTGTGTTACAAGGTGTGAAATTGAGTAAGAATCAAAGCCCGACCACGGCAGAAGATAGAAAGAGAATGAAAGTCATTCCCTATGCCTCAGCCATAGGTTCTATAAAGTATGCCATGTTTTGTACCAAATCTATTGTATACCCTACCACTGAGTTTGGCAAAGGAGTACAATAGTGATCTAGGAGTAGATCACTGGACAGCGGTCAAAATTATCCTTAGTGGAATAAGGATATATTTCTCGATTATGGAGGTGACAAAAGGTTCATCGTAAAGGCTTACGTCGATGCAAGTTTTTTACACTAATCCAGATGACTCTAAGTCTCAATCTGGATACATATTGAAAGTGGGAGCTATTAGCTAGAGTAGCTCCGTGCAGAGCATTGTAGACATAGAACTTTGCAAAATACTTACGGATCTGAATGTGACAGACCCGTTAACTAAAATTATCTCACAAACAAAACATGATCACACCTTAGTACTCTTTGGGTGTCAATCACGTAGCGATGTGAACTAGATTACTGACTCTAGTAAACCCTTTGGGTGTTGGTCACATATCGATGTGAACGATGGGTGTTAACCACATAAAGATGTGAACTATTGATGTTAAATCACATGGCGATGTGAACTAGATTATTGACTCTAGTGCAAGTGGGAGACTGAAGGAAATAGGCCCTATAGGCAATAATAAAGTTATTATTTATTTCCTCATATCATGATAAATATTTATTATTCATGCTAGAGTTGTATTAATCGGAAACATAATACATGTGTGAATACATAGACAAACATAGTGTCACTAGTATGCCTCTACTTGACTAGCTCGTTAATCGAAGATGGTTGAGTTTCCTAGCCATGGACATGAGTTGTCATTTGATTAACGGGATCACATCATTAGGAGAATGATGTGATTGACTTGACCCATTCCGTTAGCTTAGCACTTGGTCATTTAGTATGTTGCTATTGCTTTCTTCATGACTTATACATGTTCCTATGACTATGAGATTATGCAACTCCCGTTTATCGGAGGAACACTTTGTGTGCTACCAAACGTCACAACGTAACTGGGTGATAATAAAGGTACTCTACAGGTGTCTCTGAAGGTACTTCTTGGGTTGGCGTATTTCGAGATTAGGATTAGTCACTCCGATTGTCGGAGAGGTATCTTTGGGCCCTCTCGGTAATGCACATCACTATAAGCCTTGCAAGCATTGTGACTAATGAGTTAGTTGCGAGATAATGTATTATAGAGCGAGTAAAGAGACTTGCCAGTAATGAGATTGAACTAGGTATTGAGATACCGACGATCGAATCTCGGGCAAGTAACATACCGATAACAAAGGGAACAACATATGTTGTTATGCGGTTGACCGATAAAGATATTCGTAGAATATGTAGGAGCCAATATGAGCATCCAGGTTCCGCTATTGGTTATTGACCGGAGACGTGTCTCGGTCATGTCTACATAGTTCTCGAACCCGTAGGGTCCGCACGCTTAAAGTTAGATGACGATCGGTATTATGAGTTTTGTGTTTTGATGTACTGAAGGTAGTTCAGAGTCCCGGATATGATCACAGACATGACGAGGAGTCTTGAAATGGTCCAGACATAAAGATTGATATATTGGACGACTATGTTCAGACACCGGAATGGTTTCGGGAGTTTCGGACACATACCGGAGTACCGGGGGGTTACCGGAACCCCCCGGGGAGACTAATGGGCCTATTGGGCCCTAGTGGAGTAGAGGAGGGGCGGCCAAGGGCAGCCGCGCGCCCCCTCCCCCCCCAGTCCGAGTTGGACATGGAGGGGGGCGGCGCCCCCCTTTCCTTTCCCCCTCTCTCTCCTTCCCTCTCCTCTCCTACTCCCACTTGGAAGGGGGGAGTCCTACTCCCGGTGGGAGTAGGACTCCTCATGGGGCGCGCCTAGGGTGGCCGGCCCCCTCCTCCACTCCTTTATATACGGGGAGGGGGGCACCCCTTGGAGAGACAACAATTGATCTCTTGATCTCTTAGCCGTGTGCGGTGCCCCCTTCCACCATATTCCACCTCGATCATATCGTAGCGGTGCTTAGGCGAAGCCCTGTGTCGGTAGCATCATCATCACCACCACCACGCCGTCGTGCTGACGGAACTCTCCCTCAAAGCTTGGCTAGATCGGAGTTCGAGGGACGTCATCGAGCTGAATGTGTGCTGAACTCGGAGGTGCCGTACGTTAGGTACTTCGGTCGGTCGGATCATGAAGACGTACGACTACATCAACCGCGTTGTGCTAACGCTTCCGCTTTCGTTCTACAAGGGTACATGGACAACACTCTCCCCTCTCGTTGCTATGCATCACCATGATCTTGCGTGTGCGTAGGATTTTTTGTGAAATTACCACGTTCTCAACAGCTATCATGTGAGATGGCCACCTTACCGAGGCCAACCACCTTACCCTTTGAGTTATCACCAAAGGTGACATACTTTCGAGGGCCGTCGTTTTCAGCAAGCTCACGAAACATATCTTTGTCTCCGGTCATATGATCAGTACATCCACTATCAAGGACCCATTCCTTTCCTCCAGCCATGTAGCCGCGAAGATTGGCCATAAGACCAAAGTGTCTCATTGCATCATCAACATCATAGTCACTATCATCATCCTCATCATAGTATCCATGTTCAACATCATCTTGTGATTGATCAACTCCTAGAGAGGGTAATTCATTAGATAAATGATCATTCCTATGGTTATCTTTATGAATTCTAATAGCTTCGGAAATGATGTTGCTAATGATTCCAACATCTCCTTTGGCAATCATGAGATTGGTAAGCTCAAATAGACAATTACCAAAGCTAGGATCACGAGAATTCATCTTACTCAAGGCAATAGACTTATGAAGAATTTCATCTAAATTTTTCAAGGAATAATTTGGAAATCGTTCCTCAAGAAATCTCCACATAGTATAGGCACAATCAAGAGTAGGTAGACTAGCAATCAAATTTTTGGGCAATCCTCTAATGATGAGATTGATAGTTCTAAGATTGCGAATCATGTCAAAATCCTCTTCGGGTGTAGGATGCAAAGGATCAATAAGAGGTGCGCAAGGGCTAGTAATGTACTTGTTGAAGTGATATTCATTGAAAATCTCGAGCATTTCATTTTTCCACTCATGAAAATATTCTCCATCAAGAATGGTACTCTACGTCTAAGACTCCCCAACGTAGACTCATCCATCTTCCTCCAATGGTGTTTAAACCAAAGCAATGGAGACCAAAGCTCTGATACCAATTGAAAGGATCGAGAAGAGGTGTCTAGAGGGGGGTGAATAGACTCTAAGAAGAAAAGTTGCAGTTTTTTAAGTTCTTTAGGTTAAAGTGGAGTTTTGGCACAAGTTTAAACATTCACAATACATATCAAGCAAGCATGCCAAGAGTATATGAGCAGCGGAAAGTAAAGCATGCAAGTTGCAAGAATGTAAAGGGAAGGGATTGGAGTGTGCAAACGCAATTTGGAGACACGGAGATTTTTTATCCGTGGTTCCGATAGGTGGTGCTATCGTACATCCACGTTGATAGAGACTTCAACCCACGAAGGGTAACGGTTGCGCGAGTCCACGGAGGGCTCCACCCACAAAGGGTCCACGAAGAAGCAACCTTGTCTATCCCACCATGGCCGTCGCCCATGAAGGACTTGCCTCACTCGGGTAGATCTTCACGAAGTAGGCGATCTCCATGCCCTTACAAACTCCTTGGTTCAACTCCACAATCTTGACGGAGGCTCCCAAGTGACACCTAGCCAATCTAGGAGACACCACTCTCCAAGAAGTAACAAAGGGTGTGTTGATGATGAACTCCTTGCTCTTGTGCTTCAAATGATAGTCTCCCCAACACTCAACTCTCTCTCACAGGATTTGGATTTGGTGGAAAGAAGATTTGAGTGGAAAGCAACTTGGGAAGGCTAGAGATCAAGATTTATGTGGTTGGAATGGGATATCTTGACCTCAACACAAGTGTAGGTGGTTCTCTCTCAGAAAATATGTGTTGGAAGTGTAGGCATGTTCTGATGGCTCTATCCACGAATGAAGAGTGGGTGGAGGGGTATATATAGCCTCCACACAAAATCTAACCGTTACACACAAATCACCAAACTCGGTGGGACCAATTCAGAGAACTCGATCAGACCGATTTGGTTCATGATGTGACCGTTAGGTGTTTCGGTGGGACCGAATGGATCAACTCGGTGGGACCGATGTGCTAGGGTTAGGGTAAAACCTCATCTCGGTTTGACCGATTACTCAAACTCGGTGGGACCGATTTGGGTAATAAGCGAAACAGAGAGTTGGCCGAGCAAACTCGGTGGGGCCGATTGCATATCTCGGTGGGACCGAAATTATTGCAATAGGCAACAGAGAGTTTTCAAGCCCATCTCGGTGAGACCGGGATCCCATAGGTGAGACCGAATTGATTAGGGTTTCTGGCAGTGGCTATGTCAATTGAACTTGGTGGCGCCGGATAGAAAGTTTCGGTGGGGCCGAGTTTGACTTTTTGGTTTGAGACAAGTGTTGATGTGAGAAAGTGTTTGAGGGCTTTGGAGCATATCAGTAAGCACTTTGAGCAAGCAAGCCATTAAGCAACACCTCATCCCCTCTTAATAGTATTGGCTTTCCTATGGACTCAATGTGATCTTGGACCACTAAAATAGAAAATGTAGAGTCCTGAGCTTTGAGCTTGAGCCAATCCTTTGTCTTCAGCACTTTGAAGGGGTTCCACATCCTCTAGTCCATGCCACTCCATTGTTGAACTTATCTGAAACATACTAGGTAGAAGTATTAGTCCAACAAGAGATATGTTGACATTAAATACCAAAATCACCCAGGGAGCACTTGTGCTTTCAGTCTCCCCCTTTTTGGTAATTGATGACAACATACATCAAAGCTTTAGATAAAGATATAGAGAATAACAAGTAAAGCTTTGTAAATACATATAACATGCATAGGCTCCCCCTACATGTATGCAATCATATAAATATGGAATATAGGAGCATGTGAATGCATAAGGATGACAGAGTAAGCCATGTGTTACATGTATCTTGGCTATATGCATCAGAGAAAATGATGTAAATATAGGAAATGTACCTTCATGCTCATGAGTCCTTCTTGCAAACAGTATATACATCAGCAAGAGATTCTCACGCACATGACTGTGATGCATATACTTACCTTGTGGTCTTGAGTTGGCATAGGAAAGAATGAACCTGAGTAAACAAGGTTAGATAACACAGATACATCTACTAGCCAAAGCAAACAAAAGAAGCCACAAGAGTACCAAGACTGGGATGACATGTAGAGAGTGAGTACTGAGTACTCTATTGGATATAGACATGTCCCCAAGGGTAAAGATATGCAATGAATTCAAGGATTTCCTTCCATTAGATATCACGTGAGTGTTAGCAATTGTGAAAGATTAAATGATAGTTGAGTATGTGGAGTTTGCCGAATCAAAGCTCTTACGTAGACCCTTCCCGAAATAAGATGCATTGCAATTGTTTGATGACTAAGAGCATGGTTTGTTAGTTTCAAGAAAGTTTATGATCTATACTTTAACATGGGAATAGCTTGTTACTTGATCATGAGAAGTTTTGTGAGTTGAGCTACTGTTATGATATATAAAGATGCTAGAAAAAGTGATTAGAACTATCATTGATCAAACTTATGCACTTGCTAGCATTCACACTTCATAAATTAATTCTTTTATCATTTACCTACTCGAGGACGAGCAGGAATTAAGCTTTGGGATGCTGATATGTCTCCAACGTATCTATAATTTATGAAGTATTCATGCCATGTTTATAATAGTTTTATATGATTTTGGTATGATTTGATTAGAACTAACCCGGACTGACGTTGCTTTTAGTAGAACTACCGTGGTGTTGTTTTTGTGCAGAAATAAAAGTTCTCGGAATGCGATGAGAATCAACGGAGAATTTTTCTGGAAAATATAAAAAATACTGGAACGAAGAGTTACCGGAGGGGAGGCCAGTTGGCCCCACGAGGGTGGAGGGCGCGCCCCTGTGCCTCGTGGACTTCCCGTGGGGCCCCTGACTTGTTCTCGACGCCAACCTCTCCTATAAATACCCAAACCTCCAGAAAATAACCTAGATCGGAAGTTCCGCTGCCGCAAGCCTCTGTGCCATAAGAAATCAATCTAGGCCCTCTCTGGCACCCTGCCGGAGGGGGCCAACATCACTGGAGGCCATGGAGGAGGATCCCGGAGGGGCCATCATCGCCATGAAGGCCAAGATCCAGAGGGAGAATCTCTCCCCATCCAGGGGCGAGGCCATGGAGGAGGAAGCACAAGGCGGAGAACCTCTCCTCCTCTCTCTCGGTGGCGCCGGAGTGCCATCGGGAGGGGAATCATCGCCGTGGTGATCGTCTTCATCAACATCACCATCATCATCACCATCCTCATCTCTTTTATGCGGTCCACTCTCCCGCACCCCGGTGTAATCCCTACTTGAACATGGTGCTTTATGCCACATATTATGATCCAATGATGTGTTGCCATCCTATGATGTTTTGAGTAGATATCCTTTGTCTTTGGGTTGATTGATGATCTAGATTGGTATGAGTTGTATGTTTTATTTTGGTGCTGTCCTATTGTGCCCTCCGTGTCGCGCAAGCGTGAGGGATTCCCGCTGTAGGGTGTTGCAATACGTTCATGATTCGCTTATAGTGGGTTGCTTGAGTGACAGAAGCATAAACCCAAGTAAGAGTGACAGATGCTTTAATGCTATGGTTGGTTCGGAGGTGAAGCATAGCCTCCACAGCAGCGGCCTGAATGGCTAAATCAGAGGTAGGCATAGCTCTACCCTGAAAACCAACGGCTGGCCATCCGCTGCTAGGCTGATGCACACTCTTGCATCAAAGCGATGAAGGTGAGGGACGGGAGATGATTGGAACACCAGGTAATCGCGGCTAGCCTTACAGCCAAAGCCTTTGGTGAGCATCTCAGCAAGAAGGGGTGGAAAGCCGGGGTGGTTGACAGCACCGGTGCGGCTGTGAAACTTGGGAGCTTTGAAGGTGCCAGTCATGGCTGGAGTGCTACTAGCTAGGCTTCTCTGCAGGGACATGGTTGACTGAGGGGTGAGCGATACGGCGAGCGGTAAGGGGGCTTTTATAGGCAGCTATGCGAGACATGCCCGCATGGTGTGGCCCCTTTCCCTTAATGGCGAACGGTGAGCGGTGTGGCCGACCCGAAAGGATATGGTTGCTATTCGCGCCACGGATAACTAGGCGGGGACAGCGGGGTGAGGACGTGTCGGTCCCGACTGCGCCACCTGTTAATTAACAGTGGCCATGCCGTATGCAGGGATGGGTCAAATCCCTTAGGGCCATTACCGGTTAATGGTAGCGGTGATCTAATACTAGGATAACCTATGCCAGCCTGGCTGCTCTGATACCATGCCCTGTGGCACCCCGATCCGCATGGAGCAGGGGGCCTTCGCACGTCAGCCCAGGATAACACTTGACGCACGACAGGTCCATAATACAGCATTCCAGGTACAAAAATATTCATCAAATACATGTATATGAGATTACATCATTGATGAATACAATTATCTGGCATAGCCCTAAGGCTATTGAATGACAGCGGAAGTCTGATAAAAATGGCGGCGGAAGTCTTGGTTTGGCAGCATAACAACTCTGGCTGGGCTCCACAACTCATAGGACTGGCAAGATTACGGCCTAGCACGATGGATCAAGCGAGCAATACGGGTACGACCTACAAAACTGCCAGGTCAGTACATTGAATGTACTTGCAAGACAACCAAATACATAGCATCCGAACAAGCTGCAGACAAAGCAAGAACCGAGCGCATGCAACACCCTATCTCATATCAATTACTAAACATGGCATGATAAAAATCAACTAAGCATGAACAAAATCATAACATCTACTAACATGGCAATGACATGGCATATCAGAACATGATTATAACATTGTAATAGCAAAACATAGAATTTTATCTCAATCATGGCATAACTTAACATGTCAATCAAAGCATAGCATGGCATCAAGAAACTATGCTGAAAATAAACTACCAATAATATCCAATGCAGACATAGCATGTTAACATTATGCAATCATCTTCTGTTCTATCATGGTTCTTTAAATGCAAATAATGATATATTATTCCAGCAATGCAACCAAACTTGTGCACCGAGTCCCTCGGACTCTCTTATCAACGGTGATCATCTCTGGATCACAAACACACCACCAAAGTGGTCTTTCTCAAGAACAACTCGTGATCCTTACAGCGATCACAACCACGACCAACACTTGGTCTCCAACCGTGATCCTTACGGCGATCACAACCACGACCAATATTTGGCCCGTGATCCTTACGGTGATCACAACCACTTATCTCATCATCAAAATATCATCGTGACTCCTCACGACTATCTCATAGTTCAAGTTACCATATTCTTCTTATCACATATTTATTTACCAACTTAATTATTTCGGTTTGTCCTCCATTTCGACAAAGACCTGATAGTGGGACCTACTACGAACTGTTGCTATCGATAGACTTTATACACTCTGCAGAGGTAGCACACTGTACCCACACCACGGAACCCATGGCCTCGTCATCCCATTCGGGTGGACCAATGGCATTCCGACGAAACCAACTTACTGCCATGACGCTCTCCCGGCCACTCCGACCCAATCCCCAACGGGCTGGTCCTGGGTGGCCCCGGGTCTACCAAAGACACCCCGACCACCGTCGTGGTCAACTCCCACTCGGGGACATTCCCACTCGGGGACACTCCCACTCGGGGACTGGTACCAAAAGTCTCAAAAACGAGCACACAAGGTTATGTCCGCTTACCTAATCAGGGTAAGCACGCCCATAACCTTCCCTAGTGGGAGGCACCGGCGAGAGGTCACGACAATAGCTCGCATTAAGGCCTCCCATAAGGCAAATGTGGATGCACTGAAAAAGTTCGGTTTGGCGGCACTATGACTCGATCCCATCGATGATGGAGGAGGTTTGTTATTATTAGGTCATTTTATTTCCTTCTCCATCATCATGAACATATTTAACATGAGTGCAACATGCCGCATACAAATGCACGAACAAAATATTGAACTCCTCAAGTGCACAACTATAACATAAAGGACACGACAATAGTATATCAACGGTGCATTACAATCCTCATAACAGTTTATAACGATGACATGCAAATAAAGTAGAGTAGTGGCATGGCATTATTAATAATAACATTCTAATTAACATGGCAAAGGTATCATGAAACACAAGCATGCAAGATAGGCATAAAGAAATAACTCCCGATGAAAACGATATAAAACAACTGCAACTACACACACACAAGGTGCAAGCAAAGTCAACATGCAAGTTCGGGGCTCATGATAAGAGGTTGGCTTGCCTGGGGGTCGACAAATACTCCGGGAAGAAGTGCGAAATGATCGCGAAAAGATTTGCCAGAAACAGTTCCTTCTCGGAGGGGGCTGTTTACGGGCAAGGGCAAAAAGGTTATTTTCACTGTGTGAAAATATTACAAAAATGACATCAACGGAACGGGCTCGACGAAACGAAGACGTGGGCTTTGGATTCACCTCATTGGGAGTTGTGGGTAAAAAGATATGACCGTTTAACTATCAGGGACCAATCTGTAAAGAAAATCATTACAAACGGGGCCCTAGCAGAAAAACAGATCGCGTCTTTCTCAGAAATACGCTTTCCAGAAAGGAAAGCGCATTCTAACCCGAAGAAGAGGAACAATACGCTTTCGGTGATTGAAAGCGCATTATCCAACAATACGCTTTTGCGTGGGGAAAACGACTTCGCGCCTGGGGCGCGTCCACTTATCCAACGTGGCGCTCCCCGTCTCGCCGACAGGTGGGTCCCAGAGGCAGGGTCAACGCGGGCGGGGCCCGCCTGGCCTTCTTCTTCCTCACGCTCGGGGTCGAGCGAGGCAGCGGGAGGGGATCGCCCCGACGGCGATCGCCGGCGTGTCCGGCCACCTCTCGCGACGACCGACCTACCCACGAGCTCAGGAGAATGAGGCGCATCTCCTGGTGGGCTCGGTTTCCGGCGAGGAGCGCGGGAGAAGAGCAGCAGGGCACGCGACGGAGAGGGGCTTCGGGCTCTGGTGGGCATGGGGTTCTGGTGGGGGAAGTGGAGGGGCGGCGAGCCAGGGAGGATCGACGGGGAGTGGCGCATCCATCCATGGGCTCAGACTAGGCAGGGGACGGCCGGAGAGAGAGAATGGCTGAGGGGGATCGGCGGCGGCCATTCGGCCTTGGAGGGGGATGTGGAGCTCCGAGGCGAGTGGGGAGGCTTTGAGAGGCGTTGTGGCTGCGGAAGAGCTCGAGGGCTCTACTTATAGCCGCGGGAGAGCTCGGGAAGGGGGGGCGAGGTGGCATGCGGCGTGCGACATGTCCGTGCGCCGGTGAGGGCGCAGGCGCGGCCAAGGCTCACAGGGAGGCACGGGAAGGCGACGAGGGGGATCAAGACGAACGCCAGAGGGTCACGGAGACGAGGAAGGCGTGCGGACGAACGGAGGAAGAAGACATCGGCGAGGAAGACGACGATGCACAGGAGCGCACTATTCCGGTCGTTGGCATAGCTCTCCGGAGAAGAAAACGAAGGGGGCCAGAGGCCCAGAGGGAAGACGACGACGAGGGGGGGCTACTCGACATTAATGGTGAGGCCAGAGGCGGTCGGGGCAGTGATGCCGACGACCACAGTGGCTAGACCACTGTTTTGGCTGGTTACACGCGTGGTCACCACTGGCATGGCACGCTCTAGGGTTTTAACTGATGTAAATTCATGTCTACCGCGTAGTCCTTCCAGCGTGGAGTGTTACCATGGTGAAAGATCGGGAAGAGACAAATGGAGATGAGTGAAACAAGCTCCACAAGTTTGCTGTTGCAAACTTGGCAACATCCTAGAGATTAAACCAGAGAGGGTAAATGGTAAACTTGATGTCCGGGAGGCTTGGGGTAGAAAGGAGTACGGTCCTGGGAGTTTTGAGGTAAAATGGACAACTATTTACCATAGTTGCTATACAACCACCAAAACTAACCCAGAAACTTAATCACGATGAAACACTCACTAGGAGTGATGGATTGGGCTATAACATGGCAAAGCCTGATGATTTGAACATACCATGATGCTGTAAAAAGTTCATACCAAATGGACTCACCAAAATGGTACTTCCTTCACAGCTATCATTTCTGTCCAAAAACTTCAGAAAAGTCCTCAGGGCAATTGGTCAAGTGAAATGAGCCACAATCTTGTGGAGATAGGTTATATGAGTAGGAGAGGGCCTGGAAAAATTATCAGCCATAATGGAGCAAGATAAAATACACTTGCTTCACAAACTGAAAATTTGGACAGAAAACAAGTATTGCTCCTGTGTTCACATAGTTCAATTAAATGAACTGAATTTGGGTGGAGGATAATGATTTGAGATACTTGAGAGTATGGAAAAGTTTCATCCCATTTGGAAACACTATGAAGGTACTTCCTTCACAAACTTGTGTTCTGGTCAAAAACTTTGAAAAATTGCACAGGGAGCTAGGGTTAATGGATTGAGCTCATCTTTGGTATCCATGGGTTATTTAACAATGTTAAACACCCTGCCAAATTTCAGCTCAATTGGACTTAGAAATAAAGCACTTCCTTTGCAAAATTTCAAAGAAGGCAGAAACTTGCATTGGATCATGTGCCAAATTTTGAACTGTGGAATCATGATATTAGGATGGAACTAGTGATTATATAGCAAGGACAAGCTCCACAATTTATGTGGGAATTTTCTCTGCTATAAAAATAGTAGTTCCTTTGGAAATTGGCAGAAATGCAATATTGGCATTAAATAGGAAAATGCAATTTTCCTTATTTAATTATGGCCAATATACTTGCCAGAGCTTGGATTAGGCATAAGCATCAACTCCACCAATTCTCATGAATTTAGGAGATGGCTAGATATGCCTTTGGATTTTATTCCTCAGAAAGGCAAGAAAAGGAATAAATCATAATTCAAAAATATTGCATTGGACTTAGCAATATTTTTGCATATCCAAGGTTAAGAAAGATAGGATGATCTCTGGGATCAATTGGGAGGATCAACAGAACAAGGAAAATGGTGGCTCCTTTGTAATCACAAGGGCATATCCAAATTCCAAAAATTTGGAATTAGGGTTTAAGAGGAATTGAGCTGATGCAAATGAGGTCTTGCCCACTGAAAAAGACATGAGCAGGATTTTGAAAGGTTGGAAATGAAAAAAAAATCTCAGGGTCATCCAGCAAACTCAGGAGAAATTTTTGAAAATGAGTGCCAGGAGAGAATAACAGCACAAAAATTGATAACCCAATTTTGGGGCTGTTACAACTCTTCCCCCCTTAAAAAGAAATATCATCCTCGAGATTCCTAGGGTTACAGCACAAACGAAAGAATAACAACTCCGGAGAAAAATCTCGGTGTTAATTTTTAACCCTTTGGTTAAATTCAAATGAGTTGGGGGCACCGAGAAAAAAAAATCCGCGGATTCCTCCACGAAACGTAGGTGTCGAGGTAGAATCAAGGTGGAAACCTGTATCGGGGTAGATGTACTGGATCGAGTGAAATAAAATTGGCAGTGTTTCCCTGGAAAGGAAATCAGGAAAAAGAATTAGAGACGAGGAATTTCCAAGCGGAAATGCCTCTGTGGGGTTTCTAGAGTTGGAAATCCGGCACACGGCGTATGCACAGATAGATAGGGATATGTGACTTTGCATTTCCCCGAGTACTGCCCGAATGTACTCGTGGGTGAACCGGGTATGCGTGCAGTATGCAGAAAAATCTAAACTAGCAAACAGACAGAGGCAATAAACATGCAACGGAAAACACACCAGGCAAAATCATTCTACGGTGTTTTAATGCTTGTGGGTATATGTACTCCTGGTATACTTATACCTACACCAGCGCGTAGTTTATTATAGACTCGAGACGAGTCAGGGTTAATTTAGTGTATGTGATCTACTAATTAAAATCTTGTTAGCAACACAGTGTCAACCCTATCAAACATTTCTGCTTGACAGAGAGACAAGCAAAAACAACACAAAAACAGAAGCACAAAAGCATACATAGAACACAGCATACGGGTTACAATAGTACCAGCATACAACAAAGCACGAACGCTCTACGCGCTAAACGAAACAACTCATACCGGGATACATAGTTCTTCCTCATATCGGGGATGAACCGACAGACTGATCATCTTACTGCTTGACTGAGGTCATGCAAAGGATTTGCCTTGCTGGGGCTCTCTAGGAGGACGAAGACTGAGCCAATCTCCATCTTCATCATCCAACACTACTATGGGTTGGGGTTCGGCTGCTGGGGGTGTGGCTGAAATTGATCCGAGCAAATGCTGCTGGTGGATCTGTAAAAGAGCCTTGTCGGGGGTGACGATGTTGGGTCTAGGCAACAACACGGGTTGAGAGGACAGCACTGGTTCGGATGGCATTGGACAAATGACTTGAGATGCGAATTTACGAGCCTCACGGTAAGCTTCCTTGACGACTCGCACCGCATCGTTGTCCAGAGTTCGAAACTCGGCAAGCATCTGGGAAATCATCATCCCCTGGGCAGTAATATACTGCACCAGGCGAGCGATTGCGGGGTCATCTCCTTGGCTAGCGGGAGAAGGCTGCATTCCTACCTCTGTCAGAATGGGGTAGAAGCAGAAATCACGCCTTGCTGCCATATGCGGGTATCTGGTTCGGAGGTGAAGCATAGCCTCCACAGCAGCGGCCTGAATGGCTAAATCAGAGGTAGGCATAGCTCTACCCTGAAAAACCAACGGCTGGCCATCCGCTGCTAGGCCGATGCACACTCTTGCATCGAAGCGATGAAGGTGAGGGACGGGTGATGATTGGAACACCAGGTAATCGCGGCTAGCCTTACAGCCAAAGGCTTTGGTGAGCATCTCAGCAAGAAGGGGTGGAAAGCCGGGGTGGTTGACGGCACCGGTCCGGCTGTGAAACTTGGGAGCTTTGAAGGTGCCAGTCATGGCTGGAGTGCTACTAGCTAGGCTTCTCTGCAGGGACATGGTTGACTGAGGGGTGAGCGATATGGCGAGCGGAAAGAGGGCTTTTATAGGCAGCTATGCGAGACATGCCCGCATGGTGTGGCCCCTTTCCCTTAATGGCGAAGGGTGAGCGGTGTGGCCGACCCGAAAGGATATGGTTGCTATTCGCGCCACGGATAACTAGGCGGGGACAGCGGGATGAGGACGTGTCGGTCCCGACTGCGCCACCTGTTGATTAACAGTGGCCATGCCGTATGCAGGGATGGGTCAAATCCATTAGGGCCATTACCGGTTAATGGTAGCGGTGATCTAATACTAGGATAACCTATGCCAGCCTGGCTGCTCTGATACCATGCCCTGTGGCACCCCGATCCGCATGGAGCAGGGGGCCTTCGCATGTCAGCCCAGGATAACACTTGACGCATGACAGGTCCATTATACAGCATTCCAGGTACAAAAATATTCATCAAATACATGTATATGAGATTACATCATTGATGAATACAATTATCTGGCATAGCCCTAAGGCTATGAAATGACAGCGGAAGTCTGATAAAAATGGCGGCGGAAGTCTTGGTTTGGCAGCATAACAACTCTGGCTGGGCTCCACAACTCACAGGGCTGGCAAGATTACGGCCTAGCACGATGGATCAAGCGAGCAATACGGGTTTGACCTACAAAACTGGCATGACATGCCAGGTCAGTACATTGAATGTACTTGCAAGACAACCAAATACATAGCATCCAAACAAGCTGCAGACAAAGCAAGAACCGAGCGCATGCAACACCCTATCTCATATCAATTACTAAACATGGCATGATAAAAATCAACTAAGCATGAACAAAATCATAACATCTACTAACATGGCAATGACATGGCATATCAGAACATGATTATAACATTGTAATAGCAAAACATAGAATTTTATCTCAATCATGGCATAACTTAACATGTCAATCAAAGCATAGCATGGCATCAAGAAACTATGCTGAAAATAAACTACCAATAATATCCAATGCAGACATAGCATGTTAACATTATGCAATCATCTTCTGTTCTATCATGGTTCTTTAAATGCAAATAATGATATATTATTCCAGCAATGCAACCAAACTTGTGCACCGAGTCCCTCGAACTCTCTTATCAACGGTGATCATCTCTGGATCACAAACACACCACCAAAGTGGTCTTTCTCAAGAACAACTCGTGATCCTTACGGCGATCACAACCACGACCAACACTTGGTCTCCAACCGTGATCCTTACGGCGATCACAACCACAACCAATATTTGGCCCGTGATCCTTACGGCGATCACAACCACTTATCTCATCATCAAAATATCGTCGTGACTCCTCACGACTATCTCATAGTTCAAGTTACCATATTCTTGTTATCACATATTTATTTACCAACTTAATTACTTCGGTTTCTCCTCCATTTCGACCAAGACCTGATAGTGGGACCTACTATGAACTGTTGCTATCGATAGACTTTATACACTCTGCAGAGGTAGCACACTGTACCCACACCACGGAACCCATGGCCTCGTCATCCCATTCGGGTGGACCAACGACATTCCGACGAAACCAACCTACTGCCATGACGCTCTCCCGGCCACTCCGACCCAATCCCCAACGGGCTGGTCCTGGGTGGCCCCAGGTCTACCAAAGACACCCCGACCACCGTCGTGGTCAACTCCCACTCGGGGACATTCCCACTCGGGGACACTCCCACTCGGGGACTGGTACCAAAAATCTCAAAAACGAGCACACAAGGTTATGTCCGCTTACCTGATCAGGGTAAGCACGCCCATAACCTTCCCTAGTGGGAGGCACCGGCGAGAGGTCACGACAATAGCTCGCATTAAGGCCTCCCATAAGGCAAATGTGGCTGCACTGTAAAAGTTCGGTTTGGCGGCACTATGACTCGATCCCATCGATGACGGAGGAGGTTTGTTATTATTAAGTCATTTTATTTCCTTCTCCATCATCATGAACATATTTAACATGAGTGCAACATGCCGCATACAAATGCACGAACAAAATATTGAACTCCTCAAGTGCACAACTATAACATAAAGGACACGACAATAGTATATCAACGGTGCATTACAATCCTCATAACAGTTTATAACGATGACATGCAAATAAAGTAGAGTAGTGGCATGGCATTATTAAGAATAACATTCTAATTAACATGGCAATGGTATCATGAAACACAAGCATGCAAGATAGGCATAAAGAAATAACTGCCGATGAAAACGATATAAAACAACTGCAACTACAAACACACAAGGTGCAAGCAAAGTCAACATGCAAGTTCGGGGCTCATGATATGAGGTTGGCTTGCCTGGGGGTCGACAAATACTCCGGGAAGAAGTGCGAAATGATCGCGAAAAGATTTGCCAGAAACAGTTCCTTCTCGGAGGGGGCTGTTTACGGGCAAGGGCAAAAAGGTCATTTTCACTATGTGAAAATATTATGAAAATGACATCAACAGAACGGGCTTGACGAAACGAAGACGTGGGCTTTGGATTCACCTCATTTGGAGTTGTGGGTAAAAAGATATGACCGTTTAACTATCAGGGACCAATCTGTAAAGAAAATCATTACAAACGGGGCCCTAGCAGAAAAACAGATCGCGTCTTTCTCAGAAATACGCTTTCCAGAAAGGAAAGCGCATTCTAACCCGAAGAAGAGGAAGAATACACCTTCCGTGATTGAAAGCGTATTATCCAGCAATATGCTTTCGCGTGGGGAAAACGACTTCGCGCCTGGGGTGCGTCCACTTATCCAACGTGGCGCTCCCTATCTCGCCGACAGGTGGGGCCCAAAGGCAGGGTCAACGTGGGCGGGGCCCGCCTGGCCTTCTTCTTCCTCACGCACGGCGTCGAGTGAGGCAGCGGGAGGGGATCGCCCCGACGGCGATCGCCGGCGCGTCCGGCCACCTCTCGCGACGGCCGACCTACCCACGAGCTCAGGAGAACGAGGCGCATCTTCTGGTGGGCTCGGTTGCCGGCGAGGAGCACAGAAGAAGAAGCAGCAGGGCACGCAGCGGAGAGGGGCTTCGGGCTCTGGTGGGCATGGGGTTCTGGTGGGGGAAGCGGAGGGGCGGCGAGCCAGGGAGGATCGACGGGGAGTGGCGCGTCCATCCATGGGCTCAGACTGGGCAGGGGACGGCCGGAGAGAGAGAATGGCCGAGGGGGATCAGCGGTGGCCATTCGGCCATGGAGGGGGATGTGGAGCTCCAAGGAGTGTGGGGAGGCTTTGAGAGGCGTTGTGGCTGCGGAAGAGCTCGAAGGCTCTACTTATAGCCTCGGGAGTGCTCGGGAAGGGGGGGCGAGGTGGCACGCGGCATGCGACGTGTCCGTGCGCCGACGAGAGTGCAGGCGCGGCCAAGGCTCACGGGGAGGCACGGGAAGGCGACAAGGGGATCAAGACGAACGCCAGAGGGTCACGGAGACGAGGAAGGCGTGCGGACGAACGGAGGAAGAAGACATCGGCGAGGAAGACGACGATGCACAGGAGCGCACTCTTCCGATCGTTGGCACGGCTCTCCGGAGAAGAAAACGAAGGGGGCCAGAGGCCCAGACGGAAGACGGCGACGAGGGGGGGGCTACTGCACATTATTGGCGAGGCAAGAGGCGGTCGGGGCAGCGATGCCGACGACCACAGTGGCTAGACCACCGTTTTGGCTGGTTACACGCGTGGTCACCACTGGCATGGCACGCTCTAGGGTTTTAACTGATGTAAATTCATGTCTACCGCGTAGTCCTTCCAGCGTGGAGTGTTACCATGGTGAAAGATCGGGCAGAGACAAATGGAGATGAGTGAAACAAGCTCCACAAGTTTGCCGTTGCGAACTTGGAAACATCCTAGAGATTAAACCAGAGAGGGTAAATGGTAAACTTGATGTCCGGGAGGCTTGGGGTAGAAAGGAGTACGGTCCTGGGAGTTTTGAGGTAAAATGGACAACTATTTACCATAGTTGCTATACAACCACCAAAACTAACCGAGAAACTTAATCACGATGAAACACTCACTAGGAGTGATGGTTTGGGCTATAACATGGCAAAGCCTGATGATTTGAACATACCATGATGCTGTAAAAAGTTCATACCAAATGGACTCACCAAAATGGTACTTCCTTCACAGCTATCATTTCTGTCCAAAAACTTCAGGAAAGTCCTCAGGGCAATTGGTCAAGTGAAATGAGCCACAATCTTGTGGAGATAGGTTATATGAGTAGGAGAAGGCCTGGAAAAATTTTCAGCCATAATGGAGCAAGATAAAATACACTTGCTTCACAAACTGAAAATTTGGACAGAAAACAAGAATTGCTCCTGCGCTCACATAGTTCAATGAAATGAACTGAATTTGGGTGGAGGATAATGATTTGAGATACTTGAGAGGATGGAAAAGTTTCATCCCATTTGGAAACACTATGAAGGTACTTCCTTCACAAACTTGTGTTCTGGTCAAAAACTTTGAAAAATTGCACAGGGAGCTAGGGTTAATGGATTGAGCTCATCTTTGGTATCCATGGGTTATTTAACAATGTTAAACACCCTGCCAAATTTCAGCTCAATTGGACTTAGAAATAAAGCACTTCCTTTGCAAAATTTCAGAGAAGGCAGAAACTTGCATTGGATCATGTGCCAAATTTTGAACTGTGGAATCATGATATTAGGATGGAACTAGTGATTATATAGCAAGGACAAGCTCCACAATTTATGTGGGAATTTTCTCTGCTATAAAAATAGTAGTTCCTTTGGAAATTGGCAGAAATGCAATATTGGCATTAAATAGGAAAATGCAATTTTCCTTATTTAATTATGGCCAATATACTTGCCAGAGCTTGGATTAGGCATAAGCATCAACTCCACCAATTCTCATGAATTTAGGAGATGGCTAGATATGCCTTTGGATTTTATTCCTCAGAAAGGCAAGAAAAGGAATAAATCATAATTCAAAAATATTGCATTGGACTTAGCAATATTTTTGCATATCCAAGGTTAAGAAAGATAGGATGATCTCTGGGATCAATTGGGAGGATCAACAGAACAAGGAAAATGGTGGCTCCTTTGTAATCACAAGGGCATATCCAAATTCCAAAAATTTGGAATTAGGGTTTAAGAGGAATTGAGCTGATGCAAATGAGGTCTTGCCCACTGAAAAAGACATGAGCAGGATTTTGAAAGGTTGGAAATGACAAAATTTTCTCAGGGTCATCCAGCAAACTCAGGAGAAAATTTTGAAAATGAGTGCCAGGAGAGAATAACAACACAAAAATTGATAACCGAATTTTGGGGCTGTTACACGACTACCGGTCTTGTTAACGATTGCCTAGGATAATTCCGCACACCGACCCATCATTATTCCACACTCGCTATTTATAATATTTAGTAATATATTCTCACTTTATGATAACAGCACCTACTTTTATATTATAGCTCTCTGATACCATGCAAAGTTATCCTCTTCATACCCACAACATAGTTTTATTTCTCGTTTCTAGTTGGAAGCCAACGTTCGGTGTACGTAGAGTCGTATCCTTGGCAGATAGGACTTGAGAGAATATTGATCTTACCTTTAGCTCCTTGTGGGTTCGACACTCCATACTTATCACTTCCACCATTGGGAATTGCTACGATGATTGCCTGCACTTGGGGATTATCACCTATTTAATGTGAATGCAGCCGTCTCTAAAGCATAACCCCAAAACGATAGCGGTAAATCAGTAAGAGACATCATAGATCGCACCATATCTAATAAAGTACGGTTACGACGTTCGGACACACCATTTCGCTGTGGTGTTCCAGGTGACATGAGCTGCGAAACTATTCCGCACTGTTTCAAATGAAGACCAAACTCATAACTCAAATATTCACCTCCATGATCAGATCGTAGAAACTTTATTTTCATGTTACGATGATTTTCCACTTCACTCTGAAATTATTTGAACTTTTCAAATGTTTCCGACTTATGTTTCATCAAGTAGATATACCCATATCTGCTGAAATCATCTGTGAAGGTCAGAAAATAACGATATCCGCCGCGAGCCCCAACACTCATCGGACCGCATACATCAGTATGTACTATTTCCAACAAGTCTGTTGCTTGCTCCATTGTTCCGGAGAACGGAGTCTTAGTCATCTTGCCCATGAGGCATTGTTCGCAAGCATCAAGTGATTCTTAACCAAGTGATTCCAAACGCCCATCAGCATGGAGATTCTTCATGCGCTTTACACCAATATGACCTAAACGACAGTGCCACAAATAAGTTGCATTATCATTATTAAACTTATATCTTTTGGCTTCAATACTATGAATATGTGTATCACTACTATCGAGATTCAACAAAAATAGACCACTTATCAAGGGTCATGACCATAAAAGATATTACTCCTATAAATAGAACAACCATTATTCTCTGATTTGAATGAATAACCGTCTAGCATCAAACAAGATCCAGATATAATGTTCATGCTTAACACTGGCACCAAATAACAATTCTTCAGGTCTAAAACTAATCTCGAAGGTAGATGTAGAGGTAGCGTGCCGACGGCGATCACATCGACTTTGGAACCATTTCCCACGCGCATCGTCACCTCGTCCTTAGCCAATCTTCGCTTAATCCATAGCCCCTTTCACTTTTCCATCCTTCTTATCCACCAAATACTTGGGGCAGTTCTGCTTCCAGTGACCAGTCCCTTTGCAGTACAAGCACTCAGTCTCAGGCTTAGGTCCAGACTTGGGCTTCTTCACTTGAGCAACAACTTGCTTGCCGTTCTTCTTGAAGTTCCCCTTCTTCCCTTTGCCCTTTTTCTTGAAACTAGTGGTCTTGTTAACCATCAACACTTGATGCTCCTTCTTGATTTCTACCTCCGCAGCCTTTAGCATTGCGAAGAGCTCAGGAATTGTCTTATCCATCCCTTGCATATCATAGTTCTTCACGAAGCTTTTGTAGCTTGGTGGCAGTGATTGAAGAACTCTGTCAATGACACTACCAATAGGTAGATAAACTCCGAGTTGAGTCAAGTGGTTGTGGTACCCAGATATTCTGAGTATATGTTCACTGACAGAACTATTCTCCTCCATTTTGCAGCTGTAGAACTTATTGGAGACTTCATATCTCTCAGTCCAGACATTTGCTTGAAATATTAAATTCAACTCCTGGAACATCACATATGCTCCATGACGTTCAAAATGTCGTTGAAGTACCGGTTCTAAGCCGTAAAGCATGGCACACTGAAGTATCGAGTAGTCATTAGCTTTGCTCTGCTAGATGTTCATAACATCTGGAGTTGCTCCTGCATCGGGTCTTGCACCTAGCGGTGCTTCCAGGACGTAATTCTTCTATGCAGCAATGAGGATAATCCTCAAGTTACGGACCCAGTCCGTGTAGTTGCTAGCATCATCTTTCAACTTAGCTTTCTCTAGGAACACATTAAAATTCAAAGGAACGGTAGCACGGGCCATTTATCTACAACAACATAGACATGCAAAATACTATCAGGTACTAAGTTCATGATAAATTAAAGTTCAATTAATCATATTACTTAAGAACTCCCACTTAGATAGACATCCCTCTAGTCATCTAAATGATCACGTGATCCACATCAACTAAACCATGTCCGATCATCACGTGAGATGGAGTAGTTTTCAATGGTGAACATCACTATGTTGATCATATCTACTATATGATTCATGCTCGACCTTTAGGTCTCAGTGTTCCGAGGCCATATCTGCACATGCTAGGCTCGTCTAGTTTAACCCGTGTCGGAGTAATGGGCCACGGGTAGCCTAACCCGAGTCCCAGAACATTTCAAGACATCGGGGCCAGCTGCGCCCCTCAAGACATCAAGATATAGCGCCACCTTCTGGTGGCCGGCTGGCCGAACGGCCAACTGCTAGAAGACGGCCATGCTCAGGAAGGCGGCCCCAAGACGGGCCGACTCCTAGCAGGCGGCCTCTAGGGAGGCCGGCTCCGAGCAGTCGGCCCATGGTGCCTACCTAGTCTGCACCTCCATTAAGAAGACAAGATAGGGTGAGGCCATAGTGTGGCCCATCACCCCCGTATCTAGGGCCGGGCGTGGCCACAGTGCTCCGTACTGGCGGAGATCCCCGCCCGACGCGGCACTGTTGCCACTCCGCCCCTGACATCACTCCTGACAGGCGAAGCCCTGTTCCCACGACCGCCTGTCGGTACGGCCTGAAGACGGCGGACCCTACTGGCCAGCGAGAGCCCGGAAGACGGCGGGAGCCTCACCAGTCGGACCCGATGGAGGCCGGTTCCCAGCAGTCGGCCCGCTCCTTCCTCAGGGCCCCACACATAATTAATCAGATAAGACGCAGAGTGACTACAGTGATCTCCCGCCAGGCGGCGAGACTGTAGCCACGTTCCCTTGACCAAGCAAGCGTCATTAGCATCACGGCTACAGTAATCAGCAGCCGGCAAGACCCGCCAGCGGCGGGAGCGGCCTGTCGGCTCCATACCAGACCAGTCGGCGGGGCCCACCAGGCGGCGGGCCATCGCAGTCGGCGGAGAAGCTGGCGACCAGAGAGACTGACAGTCAGGCCCTACACCCTGCCAGATTACCATTGTACCCCTGGGGGGTAGGCCTATATAAACCCCCCAGGGCACCCATGCAAACGGTTCCAACCTGTTAGAATTAGACTCACACCTATGGGAAGAGGAGAGCAAGCCTTGCCTTCTTCAACCTCTAGCATACAACTCGAGGAGCACCATTGTACTCACTAGTGCCTTAGTGATCATGCGGAGGCCCCGCAGAGTAGGACTAGGGGTGTTATCTCCTAGGAGAGCCCCGAACCTGGGTAAAGTGCGCCGGCGTTCGTGTCTACGTCTCATCCCGCTTCCAGGCACCGACGATGTTCTACTCGCTCCCACCATGATAAGCCATCCATTGGCATATGTCGCACCCAACCCCCGACATTTGGCGCCCACCCTGGGGCGAGGTGCACCGTCTCCCGGAGACCTGTTCTGGACGGGAACCCTGTTCCTTCTTGGCGAGCGCAGCCAGCCCGGCACGCCAAATGGTGTCTGTGCCGACGCACTGCACGGCCCGGAGGTCGCCTGCGCGGTGAGCTGCCTCGCCGATCTTGTTGGCGAGATTCGCCTGTTCAATGAGCCCGCGTCTGATGCGGGCACCGATGGCCCTGAGAGCCGCCTCGTGAGCCTCCTCGATCAGCTCCACCTCGCCAGCGAGCCTATTGCCGACTTGGAGTCGGTTGGCTCCACCGACCCGATGTTGGTCGACTCTGACACGGCGTCCCTCGACGCGTTCCCCACCAATGTGGTGGTCTACGTGGAGCCGCTTCCTCGTGCGGAAAGCGGCGGCAGCACCATCACGGAAGTGCTCGTCATCAGCCATGGCGAGCACTCTGGCGGAGGTGGCCAGGATCCATTGCAGGCGGCAATGCAAGACCTGACTGCGCCCATCCCGGAAGACACCGACGCCGAGACGCTGGAGGCACGCGGCAATCCAGCTCGTCGAGAGCGCCAACCGGCTGGCCAGCATGAGACGCCTTTCGGAGGCCTACCAGCGTGAGATGGACCATGCCATTGGCGGCATGCCGGCTCCTGGTGGGCCTAGCCGCATTGGCCAGATCCGGCAGCGTGGCACGACCATCGCCAGCATGTTCGGGACAGATCGTCCCGTCTACGCCACGCCTGCGGAGAACATACGAGCTGCCCAAGCGGCAGCAGACGAGCTATACAAGCTCGAGGGCGACGAGCGTCGCCACATGACGGAGCGAGTCCAGCAGCTCCTCAACGCGGCTGCTGAGCAGCAGGAGGCCGGGTGCCACACTGAAGCGCCCAACCGGCGAAATGACGACCCGCCTCCTCGCCGAGACCAAGGCGCGACATCCCGGACGCCGACTGGTGGCGTCCGCGATAGAAGAGACAAGGAGCCGGCTGCTAGCCGCAGTCGGACTCGCATCACCATCGAGTGTGACCAAGACGGCCGCCCAAGAGCAGTGCAGCGACGAGACGACTGTCCGCCTCCTCCTCCCCGCAGGGAGATGCGCATTTCCTCGCCGCCTGTCGATCACCCATCACTCGGCGACCGCCTTGGCCGCCGAGAAGGAATCGGAGAAAACGATGCCCGCCACCGGATCGATCGCCTCAACCGATCCCTCGTGCAAGTAACAGTCCTAGTAGTAGAAGAAATTGCAGCACATTCATGGGCCCAGCTCATCCTCAACTTCCTGGTGAACAAAGAGTTGCTGACTGATGAGATCTCGGCCCGACAAGTGCAATGCCGGGCAGCAGCGTACACCATAGTCAACAGAGAGCTTGTGAGGCGCAGTGTCACTGGTGTCTACCAGCGCTGTGTAGAGCCGGAGCAAGGCCAAGCAATCCTCAAAGTATCCATCAAGGCGAATGTGGTCACCACGCAGCTTCAAGAGCACTCGTGGCCAAAGCTTTCCGCCACGGTTTTTTCTGGCCGACTGCTCTAGAAGACGCCAAAGACTTAGTCCAGAAATGCAAAGGGTGCCAGAAGTTCCGCTCCAAGCCACATCAGCCGGCTTCTGCACTCAAGACCATCCCCATTGCCTGGCCCTTCGCTGTATGGGGGCTGGATATGATAGGACCATTCAAGACAGCACGCGGCGGCATGACTCATCTGCTTGTCACGGTGGACAAGTTCACCAAGTGGATAGAAGCAAAGCCAATTAAAAAACTGAATGGTCTGACTGCTGTGACTTTCATCTCCGACATCACCATCCGGTATGGCATACCACACAGCATCATCACCGACAACGGCACAAACTTTGCCAAAGGAGCCTTGGCCCGTTTCTGCGCGACGCAGGGCATCCGACTGGACCTTGTGTCCGTTGCCCATCCGCAGTCAAACGGCCAGGTGGAGTGAGCAAACGGCCTCATTTTGTCCGGCATCAAGCCCCGACTGGTCGAGCCTCTGTAACGCTCGGCCGGCTATTGGCTCAATGAGCTGTCGGCCGTCCTCTGGAGCCTGCGCACAACTCCGAACATGTCAACCGGCTTTACGCCTTTCTTCCTCGTCTACGGTGCCGAAGCCGTCATCCCGACGGACATAGAATTCGACTCCCCTCGAGTCACCATGTACATCGAAGAGGAGGCAGAAGAAGCACGACAAGACGGCGTCGATCTGCTGGAAGAGGGCCGGCTGTTGGCACTCAGCCGGTCCACCATCTACCAGCAGAGCCTGTGCCGATACTACAACTGAAAGGTCAAGCAAAGATCCTTCCAAGAGGGAGACCTTGTGCTCCGGCTGATCCAGCGAACAGCCGGTTAGCACAAGCTCTTGGCACCTTCGGAAGGCCCCTTCATCATCAGCAAGGTGTTGGGAAACGACTCCTACTACCTCACCGACGCTCAGAAGCCTCGAGCATGCAAAAGAGATGACTTCGGCAAGGAGACGGAGCGACCATGGAATGCAAACCTCCTTCGAAGATTTTACAGTTGATGCAGTATGTACCACGCCAATTTTCGTATTAAGTGTGAAGACTCCGGGTCCCCCGAGAAGAGCTCGGGGACTGCCCTCTTTTATCTATACGATAAGTATTACGCCTGTCGTTATGATATTTCATTAGTCCGTCTGGCAGCGGGTTCGACCAGTCGACCCAGGGACTTGCCGCCTTGTGCTGTGTAATGCTTCCTGCAGCCGGACAAGTAATGCGTTGGCACTTAAGCCCTCTCCTGTCAGAAGCCGCAGCTCGCAGAGCGGCTGTCCGGCGGGCAGGAGTAAAGGCAGAAAGAGTGTCCGCATGAAAAATGGCTCAGGACCCAAAGCGTGCACATAGTTCAAGCCGGCTTCCCGCGTCGCCGACCGGCTGCTGAGCAGTTGGCCGGCCGACTTCTCCTTGACTTGCTAGGAAACTCTACCCGGATAAGTACTTGCCTCCCCGAAAGTGGCTAAGTACTTGACCCAGCCACAGTCCGTAGAGTGGTTGTTCGGCTGGCAAGACGGCTACCAAGGGAAGGTGCCAAAGGAAAAAAGCCAAAAGAGCAGAAAGCAAGGAAAGATAGAACTCGGCAAATATATTTACACATCAAAAGGCCCTTGGCCAGCATTCAACAGAAGTTTGAAATACACCCCGCGGGTGGAATTGTGCGAAATTAACAAGTTTGTCGAGATTGATAAGCAGGAAAAACAAAGATAAATTGGCAGCCTAAGGAGGAGCGGACGGGGTCGGTGGAACGGTGGAGTCGGTGGTGCCGGTTGGTGGAGCGGCCGGCTGGTCAGTCTCCGCTTAGTCGCCTTCGGTAGCAGCCGGCTCGCTCGGGCGTGGCTCGTTGCTGGAGGCGCGGTCGAGCTGAGGCTGGCCATCCGCTCCGACCTCTAGCGCCTCCTCTTGACCTTCCTCCTACTCCTCGTCTTCTTCCTCGCCGCTGGAGTCGATCACCTCGGCCGAGCCCTCGCCGTCCTTCGGGTTCAGCCCAAACCACTCCGGTGGCGCCTCGGCGCCATTCTCGGCCCGCTCCGGGATGAAGATGCTGGTATTGGTGTACTCGACGATTGCCGCCGCCCGCTTGACAAGATCATCCTCCGACGCCACCAGCTCCTCCTGGGCCTCCTGTTGAAACGTGGTCAGCTAGGCTAGATTCAGCCCAGGGTACCACGCCTTGATGAACTCCAAGGCCCGGCGTGCTCCAGCCCGAGCCGAGGAGCCCTTCCAGGCCTCAAGACGGCCGGCCGCCACCTCCAGCCAGTCGGGAGTCCGACTGGGAGTGCGCGGTGCCGGCATCTCTGGCCATAGAGCGGCGATCGCCTGGGCGCCGACACGCTGAAGGCGGCGCAACATACGGTGAGCCGACCGAAGACGAGACTGGATGCTGAGGAGCTGCTCGCTAAGAGGGGCATCGGCAGCGATCTGCTCGCCTTCTGCCCTCCGTCCTTCGCGACCAGCCTCGATAGCCTGGTTGGCTACACCAGAGTGACCTGGGAAGAAGTCTGCTCGGACAAAAAAGCCAAAGAGTCAGATCAAAAACAAGAAGTCGGCTTGATCAGAAGCCGGTGGCCTGAAGAAAGAGTAAAGAAGGCAGCTTACCGTCGACCATGTCTTCAATCTCGCCGAAGCCGGCAGTCAGCATCGCCTCCTTGTCGGTCCAAGCAGAGCGCTCGTTCTCGAACTCAGCAAGGAGACCGGCCTCCTTGTCCTCTGCTTCCTTCTGGGCCTTCTTGAGAAGCTCCTCCTACTCCGCCTGCTCCGCCAGTTGCGTGACCAACCGGTCACGCTCCTCGGCCAGCTTGTTGCAGTCCGCCTCCTTGGCACGCAACGCGGTGTTGGCTTCGCCCAGCTGCTGCTGCAGGGCAGCGTTGGCCTCTGCAAAAGTAGAAGAAGATAAGGACATCAACAATCAACAAAGAGAGATCTAGTTGCCAGGAAGATCCGGCCCGACTGCTCCGCAGTCGGCCTGAATCTTGGGGACTACAGCCCGCGGGTGTGCCAGCGCGCCCCCGCGGAGAAAAAAGTTACCAAATATCAACAGAGAAGAAGAACAGTTGCCAGGAAGATCCGGCCCGACTGCTCAGCAGTCGGCCCGAATCTCGGGGACTACAGCCCGTGGGTGCGCCAGCGCGCCCCCGCAGAGAAAGAAAAAGACTTACTCCGGCTCTCCGACAAGTCGGCAGTCCGTTGATCCAACTCCTGGACTTTGGAGTTGACGGCCGCTGCACGGAGGTTATGATAATCCTGCAGCAAAGATATCAGACAGTATAAGTACTCGGAGCTTGCCAATAAAGTTCTGAGGCGCCTGCTCAGTAGCCAGCCCGAAACTCGGGGACTACACCCAGTGGGTGCGCTGGCGCGCCCCCACGGAGCAATACAAGAATTAAAAATAAAGAAGCAAGAAGCATACCCGGATGGCTGCTCGCGACTCCAGGAACGAGTTGTTGCAGTGCTTGAGCGCATCGGCTTCAGCGCGCACCTTGGCCTGGACGTCCAGGATCGCCTTGTTCAAAGGGCCCGTCCCACCTCCCCGCACCCACCCAGTGGGCGCGGCGCTGGTCGGCTCGGCGTCCGGGTTTGAAGAGCTCGCGGTGGCGGTCTCCTGCGGGCGTGGCGCCGAAGCCGCCTTTGCGAACCGGCGACGCGTCGGGGTGCAGACCTCAGGAGTTGGGCCCGTCACCATCTCGTCTCCGGCTGGTGGCGCCGGCGGATCAGCCGGCTGCTTGTCTCGCGCCTCCTCAGAAGGTGGTGGCGGGGGGATGATTACGTCCAGCATGCCAACATCGCCGTTGTCCCTCTCCATGATAGGGTGCTCGTGACCGGCTCCCCCGGTCGGCATCACGAATTCTGGCGGCGGCGGCGCGGAGTTCAGGGGGGTGACGAATATCGCCGACTGACGGCGCGCGGCTTCCTCGGCCTGCTTCTTCGCCACGGCAGCAGCCTCGGCCTCCGCCAGCTTCTTCAAGCCGACGGCCTCCGCCTTGTCTGCCTCCGCCTTCTCCAGGCGGGCGGCTTCCTGCTCCTCGCGCGCCTCCCGCGCGTTCCACTCCGTCGCCTCCCGGAGGTCGGTGGCCAGATCGGTTCGCCGGGTGGTGGTGGAGGTCTCCGCCGACCCAACGATGGAGCGGCGGCCGACTTCTCGAGAGAGAGCGGCGCCCAAAAACCAAGGAAATAAAGCAAAGGAAATTCATAAAGAACCAACAAGAAAGAAGAGCACAGGGGACGATACTTACGCCGACAGCAAGGGAGGCGCCTTTGGGAGCTTCTGGAACTTGTTCACCTTCGCTGCGTGTCGGAGTAAATGGCCACGGGTAGCCTGACCGACTGCCCCTGGCTCTTCCAAAAAATTATCAGGCCTTTGGGCCTTCAAGCACTCCAAGCATTGGCCCCCCTTCCCTGGCCGGCTACCTCTGAAGCCGACTCACGGAAGGCGGCCCAGCCTCAGCAACCTCCCCCCCAGGATAACCACAGGGTGGCCGACTCCAGGAAGCCGGCCGTAAAGGATGCCGACTCCAAGAAGCCGGCCAAGACCGCAACCACCCAAGCTACGCCACATAACGGTGACAAGATGGGTGTGGCCACAGTGCGGCCCATTACCCCCGAAGCCCGAGGCAGGCATGGCCACAGGACGCCGTACGGGACGACCGTCCCCCGTCCGGCTCGGCACTGTAGCCATGCTAGCCTCGACGTCACCCACGGCAGACGCCGGTACGGCCCACGGGCGGCGGGCCCCTTCAGCCAGAGAGAGGCGCGGAGGCGGCCCGGCCTCCCCCAGTCGGCCAAGGGCGTAGCCGGCCCCCAGAAGTCGGCTACCCCCTCCATCGAAGCATGCGCCACATTAAGGAGACAAGACGAGGTAAGGCTACAGTGAGGGCCCTCGAGGCGGCCCACTGTAGCCACGGTTACCTCGACGAAGCCCTCGTCATCAGGGGCGAGGCTACAGTAAGCAGCCGCCGACAAGATCCAAGGCGGTGGGGCCGGCCTGTTGACCAAGAGGCCGGCAGCCGGCGGGACCCACTAGTCGGCGGGCCCCAATAGCCGGCGGAGAAGCCGGCGAGCGTAGACACTGACGGCCGGGACCAGAGCCCAGCCGGATTACAATTGTACCCCCGGGGGGTAGGCCTATATAAACCCCCCGGGGCACCCATGCAAAGGGTTGGCTTCTGAGCATAGCACACACACCATAGAGAGAGGGAAGCGAGAGCTAGCCTTGTTCTTCTTCTCCCTTGAACCCAACAGCTCTAGGAGCGATTGTAGCTACTTTTCCTGATCTAGTGATCATGCGGAGACCCCGCAGAGCAGGACTAGGGGTGTTATCTCCTCGGAGAGCCCCGAACCTAGGTAAGATCCGCCGGCGTGCATGTCTTCGCCTCATCCCGTTTCCAGGCACCGGCGACGTCTTATTGGCACCCACAATGATAAGCCACCCGTTGGCATATGTCGCACCTACCACCCGACATTTGGCGCCCACCGTGGGGCCAGGTGCACCGTCGTCCGGAGACCTGTTCTGGACGGGAACCCTCTTCCTTCCCCGCGAGCGCAGCCAGCCTGCTGCGCCCGATGGTGTTTGCCTCGACGCGCTGCAAGGCGTCGACGACGCCTGCACAGCGAGCTGCCTCACCGATCTGCTCGGTGAGACTCGCATCTCCGACGAGCCTGCGTCCGACGCAGGCACGGACTACCCCGAGAGCCGCCTTGTCAGCCTCCTCGACCAGCTTCACGTCTCCAGCGAGCCTGCTGCAGATGTGGAGTCGGTCGGTTCCACCGACCCGATGCTCGTCGACTCCGACACGGCATCGCTCGACGCCTACCCCTCCGACGTGGTGGTCTTGGACGATCCTCTCCCTCGAGCTGACAGCGGAAGCAGCGCTGTCACCGAAGTGTTGGTCATCAGCCACGTCGCCAACTCGGGCGAGAATGCCCACGTCGCCCTGCAAGCGGCGATGCACGACCTCTCCGTCCCCATCCCGGCCGACGCCGACGCCAAGACCCTAGAGGCACGCCGCCTCGCCCTCATCGCGGAAGGCCAGAAGATAGCCTCCATGAGACGCCTCACCGAGGCCCACCGGCGCGAAGCCGACCGCGCCGCCTTCGGCACGCCGCCGCCTAGCGGTCCGAGCCGAGCCGGCTTCGTCCAGAAGCGCGGCGCAGCCGTCGCCAGCATGCTGGGGGCAGATCGGCTAGTCTACGCCACCCCGCTCGAGAATCTGCGAGCCGCTCAGGCGGCCGCAGAAGAGCTCAATGGGCTGGGAGCCGACGAGCTCCCCTACATGACAAGACGGATCCAGCAGCTGATCGACGCGGCTGCAGAACGGCACGAGGCCGGCGCACGTGCTGATAGTCATCCCCCACGCCGGGAGCACGCCGCGACGTCCCGCTCGCCGACTGCGAGCGGCGCACGCCAGAAGAAAGAGAAGGAGCCGGCTGCTAGCCGCAGCCGGACTCGCATCACCATCGAGCGCGACGCGGAAGGCCGCCCACGAGCAGTGGAGCACCAAGGGAATCTGCCTCCTCCCCCGCCTCGAAGAGAGAGACGTCTCACCCCGCCGCCTATCACGCACCCGACTCTTGGCGACCGACTCGGCCGCCGAGAAGGAGTCGGCGAGAACGACGCCCGCCACCGGATCGACCGCCTTGCTAGATCCTTGGCATTAGAAGAAGAAGACGATGTCGGCCCGCCATGTTTCGGCCCCCGCATCCGCGACGAGCCCTTTCCCAAAGGGTTCTCGCTCCCCAGAGACACGCCCAAGTACAACGGCTCAGTGAAGCTGGAAGATAGGCTCATCGACTACTCCACGGCCGTCAGCATAGCCAACGGCAACCGGCGCGTCGCCGTGAAGTACGTCCCCCTCATGCTGCAAGGCACGGCGCGCACATGGCTCAACAGCCTCAAGCCCCACAGCATCAACAGTTGGCTGGACTTCATGGAAGTCTTCGTCCGCAACTTCACCAGCACCTACAAGCGGCCTCCCAAGCCTCGCCAGCTCTCCCTCTGCGTCCAAGGGCCCAACGAGTCGACCCGCGACTACCTCACGCGGAGGGCCGAGCTCCGCAACTCCTGCGAGGGGGTGAATGAGGTCCAGGCCATCGAGTACTTCACCGCCGGGTGCCGAGAGGGCACCCTCCTCAAGCACCGACTCCTCTGCGACGAGCCGGTTACCCTCGACGAGTTGCTGGTCATCGCGGACAAGTACGCCACGGCCGACTCCTCGATGAAGACCGAGCTTCGAGTAGACGCCTCGGGGAAGGTGATTGCTCTGGCTCCCAAGACGCCGGCTGGCGACCCTAATCGGCGCCCCTACCAGAACGATCACAAGCGCAAGGCCCCCATGCCGACTTCCGCCAGTCGGCAGGTGGCCACCGTTGAAGATGAGCAGCCTGAAGAACGGCCCGCTCCCAGGAAGAAGGGCGGCAGGCCAGCTTGGCAGCCGGCTTTCTCTTACGAGCAGGCTCTTTCTCTTCCACAGCGGCGCGAAGCCGTCTAACCACACGACCCGAAAATGCCACTGGCTCACGCGAATCACCAAGGGCGAGGGGATGTTGCCGCCTCCGCCTCCTGGCCCGCCGCCTCCAGCCCCCCAGCAGCCGGCGGCTCGGCCGGCAGTCGGCGCCATCCAAGACGAATTCCCTGAAGAGCACGCCGCCTACATTGTCTTCACCAGTCAAGCCGATGACAAGCGCAGTCGGCGCCGACAGCATCAAGAAGTTAATGCAGTCGCCTCTAGCGCCCCCGAGTTCATGCACTGGTCGGAGAAGCCACTCAGTTGGAGCCAGGCCGACCACCCAGAGGTGATGCCCTCTCCTGGCTCCTACGCAATGGTCTTGGATGTCACCCTCGCGACGGAGAGGCGAGCTGCCCGATTCTCCCGCGTCCTGATAGATGGCGGAAGCAGTATCAACATACTGTACTGCGATACCATGGAGAAGCTGAACATCAAAGCGAAGCAGCTTATGCCGAGCCGCACTGTCTTCCATGGTATCGTCCCCGACTTGTCTTGCTCCCCAATAGGCAAGATTAAAATGGATGTTCTCTTCGGAGACAAAGATCATTTTCGCCGAGAAGCAATCTGGTTCGAGGTAGTGGATTTGGAGAGCCCCTATCATGCTCTGGTTGGCCGACCTGCTCTGGCCAAGTTCATAGCTGTACCCCACTACGCCTACCTGAAGATGAAGATGCCGAGCTCGAAGGGGATCATCACGGTAGCCGGCGACTACAAGAAGTCCATCGAGTGCGCCATGGCCAGCAGCCGGCTGGCCGAGTCCCTCGTGGTGGCAGAAGAGAAGAAGATGCTGGAACGGGTTGTGGCCATGGCCGGCAAGCAGCCGGCCCTGTCCCCCAACCCCAAAGATTGTGATGCGCAGGGCTCCTTCCAGCCTGCCAAAGAGACGACGAAGATACCTCTGGATCCGGAGAACCCGGAGAGGTTCGCTGTCATTGGGGCGAACTTGGACAGTAAATAGGAAGGCGAGCTCGTCGACTTCCTCCGTGAGAATCGAGACATTTTTGCATGGTCCCCAAAGGACATGCCGGGTGTCCCGAAGGATTTCGCCGAGCACAAATTACATGTCCTCGCCGACGCGAAGCCGGTCAAGCAACCCCTCCGCCGACTGTTAGAAGAGAAGCGAAGAATCGTGGGAGAAGAGATAGCCCGGCTCCTTGCCGCTGGCTTTATCATGGAAGTGTTCTTTCCAGAATGGCTTGCCAACCCAGTTCTCGTTCTAAAGAAGAATAACAAGTGGTGTATGTGTATAGACTACACCAGCCTGAACAAGGCCTGCCCAAAGGATCCGTTTGCCCTGCCACGGATTGACCAAGTGATAGACTCCACAGCCAGATGCGAGCTGTTGAGTTTTTTGGACGCCTACTCAGGGTACCATCAGATCAAGTTGGACCCAGCTGACCGCCTGAAGACTGCCTTCATCACACCCTTTGGAGCTTTCTGCTACCTGACTATGACATTCGGCTTGAGGAATGCCGGTGCCACTTTTCAGCGTTGCATGCAGAAATGCCTCTTGAAAAAACTCGGCAGAAATGCCCACGTCTATGTAGACGACATTGTGGTGAAGACGGAGAAGCGCGGCACCTTGCTGGAAGACCTGAAAGAAACATTCGCCAACTTGCGCCGATTCCAAATCAAGCTCAACCCCGAGAAGTGCGTGTTCGGAGTGCCGGCCGGCCAGCTGCTAGGCTTCCTGGTCTCCGAACGCGGCATCGAATGCAACCCCGTCAAGATCAAGGCCATCGAGAGGATGGAGATCCCCACCAAACTGCGAGATGTGCAGAAGTTCACCGGCTGCTTGGCCTCCCTGAATCGTTTTATCAGCCGACTAGGAGAGAAGGCTCTCCCCCTGTACCGACTCATGAAGAAGTCCACTCACTTCGAGTGGAACGACCAAGCCGACCAAGCCTTCCATGAGTTGAAGAAAATGCTGACCACTCCGCCTGTCCTGGCAGCGCCGACTGAAAAGGAGCCCATGCTCCTCTACCTCGCCGCGACTAGCCGAGTCGTCTGTACTGTTGTTGTGGTCCAGCACCCGGAAGAAGGCCGAGCCCAGCTAGTCCAGAGGTCAGTGTACTACCTAAGCGAAGTGCTATCCAGCTCAAAGCAGAACTACCCGCACTACCAGAAGATGTGCTATGGGGTATACTTCGCCGCCAAGAAACTGAAGCCCTACTTCCAAGAGCACCCCATCACGGTCGTGTGCACCGCCCCGCTCGCCGAGATCATAGGCAGCCGGGATGCATCCGGCCGGGTGGCTAAATGGGCCATCGCACTGGCGCCCTACACGATCTTCTACCAACCCCGCACCGCCATCAAGTCCCAAGCATTGGCCGACTTCCTCGTCGACTGGGCCGAGACCCAGTACCTACCACCGGCTCCCGACTCTACCCATTGGCGGATGCACTTTGACGGGTCCAAGATGCGCACCGGCTTGGGAGCCGGCATCGTCCTCACCTCTCCCAAAGGCGACAAGCTCAAGTACACACTGCAGATCCACTTCGCCGCCTCCAACAACATGGCCGAGTACGAGGCGCTCGTACATGGGCTCCGGCTAGCCAAAGAGCTCGGCATACGCCGGATCCTGTGTTACGGCGACTCAGACTTGGTGGTCCAGCAGTCGTCTAGCGACTGGGACGCCAAGGACACGAACATGGCGAGCTATCGGTTTCTCATCCAGCAGATCAGCGGATACTTAGAAGGGTGAGAGTTCCTTCACGTGCCAAGGGCCGGCAACGACCAAGCAGATGCCCTAGCACGGATCGGCTCCACCCGACAAGCCATACCGACTGGCGTCTCCCTCCAGCGCCTCCTCAAGCCGGCCATCAAGCCGTCTCCAGAGTCAGACTCTATCTTCGTACCGCCTGCGCCAGAGCAGCCGGATCCGACTGGAGAAACCCCGCAGGCGGCACAGGGACTTCGACAACTGGCCCGGGGACTGCCGTAGTCGCACCCGGCCCGGAGACTTCAGAACCCGGCCCGGGGACTGCAGCAGTCGGCCCGGGGACTGCAGCAACGCAAGAAGCGGTGGCCAACTCCAACTCCACGCCACCCAACCCACCCACCCGAGTCATGGTGGCTACATTAACAGAAGAAGAAGTCACAGCTCCGTCATGGGCCCAGCCCATCCTCAAGTTCCTAGTCAGCAGAGAGCTGCCGGCTGATGAGATCTCAGCAAGACTAGTGCAACGACGAGCCGCAGCATATGCAATAATCAGCAGAGAGCTTGTGAAGCGCAGCATCACTGGGGTCTTCCAGCGTTGTGTCGAGCCAGAAAAAGGAGTGGCAATCCTCAAGGATATCCACCAAGGCGAATGCGGCCACCACGCAGCCTCAAGATCACTTGTGGCCAAGGCTTTCCGCCACGGTTTCTTCTGGCCGACTGCCTTGGAGGATGCTAAAGAAATAGTCAAGAGCTGTAGAGGATGCCAAGTTTTTAGTTCCAAGCAACACCTGCTGGCTTCTGCCCTCAAGACCATTCCCCTCTCCTGGCCTTTTGCCGTGTGGGGACTGGACATGGTGGGCCCTTTCAAGACAGCCCGCGGCGGCTTGACGCATCTACTTGTCGCTGTGGACAAGTTCACAAAGTGGATCGAAGCAAAGCCGATTAAGAAGCTGAACGGGCCGACTGCCGTGACATTCATCACCGACATCACTACTCGGTACGGCGTGCCGCACAGCATCATCACCAACAACGGCACGAACTTCGCCAAAGGAGCACTGGCACGTTTCTGCGCGATGCAGGGCATACTTAGCGTCCGTTGCCCACCCGCAGTCAAACGGCCAGGTCGAGCGAGCAAACGGACTCATCCTCTCCGGCATCAAGCCACGACTGGTTGTACCACTGGAGCGATCAGCCGGCTGCTGGCTCGATGAGCTGCCGGCTATCCTCTGGAGTCTGTGCACTACACACAACAAGTCAACCGGCTTTACTCCATTTTTCCTCGTGTACGGTGCCGAGGCTGTCATCCCAACAGACATCGAGTTCGACTTGCCTCGGATCACCATGTACACGGAGGAGGAGGCCAAGGAAGCAAGAGAAGACGGCGTCGACCTACTGGAAGAAGGCCGGCTGTTAGCACTCAGCCGGTCCGCCATCTACCAGCAAGGGCTGCTCCGCTACCACAACCGCAAGGTCAAGCCAAGATCCTTCCAAGAGGGCGACCTTGTGCTCCGACTGATCCAGCGAACAGCCGGCCAGCACAAGCTCTCGGCCCCTTGGGAAGGCCCCTTCGTCATCAGCAAGGCACTAGGCAACGACTCCTACTACCTGATCGACGCGCAAAAAGCAAGAGCACGCAAGAGAGACGACTCCGGCAAGGAGTCGGAGCGACCATGGAACGCGAACCTCCTGAGAAGATTTTACAGTTGAAAGCAGTATGTATCATGCTACCCTTTTGTATTAAGTAGAAACCAACAGGCCCCCCGAACAGTACTCGGGGACTGCCTTCGTTTATCTATGAATGACGAGTGTCATATCCATGAATGTATTATTACATTTGATTTCTTGTCTGGCACCGGGTTCGACTAGTCGGCCCGGGGACTGGCCGCCTTGAGCTATATTAAAAGTTCTACCTGAAGTCAGACAAGTAGTGTGCCGGCTCCCGAGTCCTCTCTTGTTGAAAGTCGTAGCTCGAAGAACCGACTGTCCGACTAGCAAGAGGCAAGGCAGAAAGGATGCCCACAGGAAAAACGGCTAAGGAACAACGAACTTATATAGCAAAAAGACGGCCTCCAAACACGCCTGCCGGCTGTCAGAACAGCCGGCTGGCTGGCTTCCTAAACACTTAGCTCTAGTCCAGCAAAGCTAGAGTACTTGCCCCCCCCCCCAATTGGCCAAGCACTCCTCCAGCTACAGATTGCAGAGCAACTGTTTGACTGGGGAAGCGGCAACTAAGGGAGGGTGGCAAAGGAAACAGAAGAAGGATGAAAAGCAAAGTACGAGGAAAAGCCAAATGCATGCATAAGTTATATATACATATAAAGCCCCCAACAGGCCGGCAATCAACATGGTTCGAATACACCCCCAGTGGGTGGAATTGTGCAGACTTAACAGAGTATTGTTCCAAAAGTAACAGGACAGGAAAACAATAGATGGCAGACAAGACTAGGGCGCGGTGCGGGAGCCGAGCTGGTCGGTGGAGACGGCCTCGCCGGCTGAAGGAGTGGCCGCCTAGCGGGTCTCGGCTAGGTCACCACCAGTGGCAGGCGACGCACTCGCGTGCGACGTGGTGCTGGAGGCGCGGTCAAGCTGAGGCTGGTCGGCTGCTCCACCAGCCGGCTCGGCGTCTTCACCCTCCTCCTCCTCCTCCTCGCCCTCGTCGCTGGAGTCGATTTCCTCCGCCAAGTCTTCACTGTCTGCCGGGTTCAGCCCGAACCACTCCTCCGGCTGGGCGACACCGTTGTCATCTACCTCGGGGGCGAAGACGCTGGTGTCGGTGTAGTCGGCGATCGCAGAAGCCCGCCGGATGATAGCCGGCCGCGCCGGCTCCAGCTCAGTGTCGGCTTGCTGCCGCCAGGTAGCCAGCTGATCCAGGCTCAGGCCGGGATACCAGGCCTTGACAAACTCCAGTGCCCGCCTGGCGCCGGACCGAGCCGCCGAGGCCTTCCAGGCTTCGAAGCAGCCGACTGCCACCTCCAGCCAGTCGGCAGTCCGACTGGGGTTGCGAGGAACCACTTGGCCGGGCCAGAGGGCGGCCAACACTTGCGCCCCGGCACGCTGAAGCCGGCGGAGCAGTCGGTGAGCCAGCTGGATGCGGGCCTGGATCGCCAAGAGCTGCTCCTCCAGCGAACGGCCGGCGGTTGGCAAAATCTCGAAGCCCGCCTGCCTCCGCGCCTGGCGGCGGGCCTCGATGACCTGGTTGGCGGCGGTAGAATAGCCAGGGAAATACTCTGTGCAAGAAAGAAGAAGAATAGAAGAAAAGAACACCAAGTCAGAAAACGAGCCAAAAGCGGCAGTCGGCAAGAAAAGACGAAGAAGTAGGCGGTTTACCGTCAACCAGATCTTCGATCTGACCATAGCCAGAGATCAGAGTTTGCCTGGCTTCAGCCCAGCCAGCCGCCTCCGTCTCGTACTCGGCCTGGAGGGCGGTTTCGCGGTCCTGCACCGCCTTCAGAGCCGCCTTGTGGCCTTCCTCCTGGTCGGCCAACTTCTTGGCCAGGCGGTCGTGTTCCTGCACCAAGGCGGCGAGCTCGGCATCCTTGGCACGAAGGGCAGTCTGAGACTCTCCCAGCTATGCCCTTAGATCGGCGTTGGCCGCTGCAGAGACTGCAGAAAAAGAAAGAACAGTAAGAGGAAGTCGTCAAGCAAGATCCGACCCAACTGCTCAGCAGTCGGCCTGAATCTCGGGGACAACACCCAGTGGGTGCGCTGAGGCGCCCCCACATGAGATAAAGAACAAAGCACGTACCTCGGCTCTCAGTAAGGTCGGCGGTCTTCTAGGTCAGCTCCCGAGCCTGGGAGTTGAAGGCGGCCGCACGAAGATTGTGGTAGTCCTGCAAGATAGACAGAAGATCGAAGTAAGAACAAGAATAGTAAAGCCAAATCCACTAAGAAGTTCCAAGCCGCCTGCTCAGCAGCCGAGTCGGAACTCGGGCACTACACCCAGTGGGTGCACTGACGCGCCCCCACGGAAGAAATCAAGATCAAGAAGAAGCAAGATGGGCAGACTAACCCGAATGGCCGCCCGCGTCGCAAGGAACTCGTCAGTGAACTGCCTCAGCGCCGTAGCCTGGGCCTGGAGCCGGGTCCGGACGTCCTGCGCGGCCACGTTCATCACGGCCGTCCCTCCGCCCGGCGTCCACCCCGAGGTAGCGCTGGCCACCTCCACATCCTGGGCCGATGAGCTGGAGCCCGCGGCCGGCTGCGGCTCCGACTCGGCCTTCTGTGGCTCCAACGCAGCCTTCCCCGCACGACGGCTCGGCGGCATCGGGACCGCCATCTCAGTCCTCGCGGCCGGCTCGCCCCCCGCCGACTGCGCAGGCGGCAGATCAGGCCGGCCGCCTTGAGCCGCCCCAATTGGCGGGGTCGGCACCGGCGCCCTCTCTAGGACGACGACGTCGTCGTCCCTCCCCAGCCCTGGCTGGTCGCCGCCGGCTCCTTCTGGCGAGGGCTCCATGGCCCCAGGCGCTGCGACGCGCAGCGGGGTGACCATCAAAGCCTCCTTCGCCGCCGCCGCAGCTGCAGCCTCCGCTTGGGCCTTGGCTGCGGCGTCGGCGAGCGCCTTCGCCGCCTCCTCCTCCTGCGCCGCCTGGGCGGCGGCCGCCTTCCGTGCCTCCGCCTCTCGCGCCTCCCGCTCCTCCCGCGCCTCCCGTGCGTTTCATTCTATCGCTTCCTGAAGGTCGGCACGGGGGTCCACGCGGCGAGTGGTGCTCCCAGACCCCCTCGGCGACTCGACAACGGAGGCGGCAGCCGCCCGCTCAAGCGACAACGGAGCTCTGGTTGTTTGGAGAAAAAGACAAGGGTTCAGGAACCACCAGAGAAAAGAAAGAAAAAAGAGTATACAAAAGAATTCGAACTTACGCCGACACGGTCTGTGGTTGCTTCACCGTCTTGCGGAAGCGAGCCGCCTTCGCGGCCGCCTCCTCCCGCCTGGTCGCTGCCGCCCCGCCCCTGGGTTTCTTCGTCCGACTGCCGAACAAACCCTGGGCGGCGCGACGCTTGTGCCCTCCGCCCCGAGCAGGCGGTGTAGCGGAGGAACCCGCGACACGTCCAGACGCCGGCCGGCGGCGCGGGACGACTTCGGCCTCATCGTCGTCCGGCCAGTCGTCGAAGGTGACTCCATGCCCGGAGCCGCCTGCTTCGCCGCCGGCTTGGCCACCACCCGGCTCGATGTTGTCGTCCATAGCGGCCGCCCCCAAGTCGAGGTCCTCCAAATCGTGCTCCGTCCGGTCGGGGACGAATCGGCGCTCCCCGTCTGACCCGCTGACAGGCCGAAGAAGAGGGCTCTGTCAAAAACAAGCCGACTAAGTTAGAGTCGGCCAAGAGGAACTCGGCAACAAAGTTAAGAGAAAAAGAAGAGACAAGGAGAGCATACCGTGGGCGGTGGATTGGCTCGGCTGTATGGCCCCTTGCCGAACTGCCACTCTTTGGAGAGTTTGCAGTTCGCGAGGTAGTTCACCATATAGGCGACCTCCTCGTGCGGCATGTCCTTGGTGCACATCCGGCTCGGATCGAGCTGGCCGCTCATCTGACAGATCAGATGAGGACGGCTCTGGAGCGGAAGTACCCGGCGCATGACGAAGGCGGCCAGCAGGTCGGGCCCCGTCAAGCCCTCCGACTGGGTCATCGCTCGCACTCGGGCAACGGCTGCGGACCCAGCCGGCGTCAGAGTCACGGCCCGGAAGGACCACTGGGGCCGCCTGCCTGCCGGTGGGCCGGCTACGTAAGCCGGCAGGTTGATGTAGTCGCCCCGTGGGGCGATGTTCCGCACGTAGAAGTACGACTTTTGCCACTTCTTCACCGACTGGGTCAGCGTGATGACGGGCAAGGGGTTGTCAGCGACCGCCCTCCGCGACGCGATGAAGGCGCCAGTCTGAGCCGGCACGCCCTGCATGCGCGTGCCCAGCTGGGACTGGAAGAACTCCCCCCAGAGCTCGAGGGTAGGGAGGACGCCGAGGTAGCCTTCGCACAGGGTGATGAAGGCAGACAACAGCACCACCGCGTTTGGGGTGAGGTGGTGCGGCTGGAGCTGGTAGAAATCGAGCCAGGAGCGGAAGAAGGCGCTCACGGGCAGGCCGATGCCGTGTCAGAAATGCGAGCGGAAGACCACCCACTCGCCCTCCCGCGGCTCCGGCGTAATTTCCTTCGCCGGCGCGAGACGGACCTCCACCTTGTCCGCGCCGGGCAGCCGCCGCGTCTTGCGGAGGAACTCGACGTGATCCTCGTGGACGTTGGAGCCGTCCCAATCCCCGCCATACTGGTCTGTGGCGGGAGGCATGGCGAAAACGAGCGCGGCGGCGGAGGAACGTGTGGTGGAAGAGCGCGGAGGCGAGGCGCTGTTGCAAGAAACGGCAAGAGAAAGAAGATGGTGGAAGGAGGAGGAGCGTGCGAGAGCCTGCCGCTCTCCCTCTCCCCCAACTTATAGCTTCGCGAGGTGAGGCCGGGGAGGCCGGACGTGGGGGGAGACGTGGGATTAACTGCACCCACTCCCCCCACGCCTCGCAATTATTACGCCCTAAAGGCGTGCCGAAACTGCCACAAGGAGACGTGCGGGCGGTTTCGGGCTGCAGAGAATCCGTGCCTGGGCCCGGGCGTGGACATGGCGGGCCCCCGCCCTGCGGCGACGTCTCGTCGCGCGCGTGGGCTGGCAGGCTTTTTGGCCGAGAGAGGCCACGTGGTTCGCAGGCGGCAAGTGGCCGTCCCGCGGCCCGGTGCACGCACTGGCGAGCTCCCGCCCTCCGACTCCGGAGTTTTTCGACCAAGGTGGCGCGCCTAACCACAGCCGGCTCCCAGCTGCCGACTTGTCGAGATAGGAAGCTGACCAAGAAGGCGGCCCAGCCTCAGCAACCTCCCCCCCCCCCAGGATAACCATGGGGTGGCCGACTCCAGGAAGCCGGCCGTAAAGGATGCCGACTCCAAGAAGCCGGCCAAGCCCGCAACCACCCAAGCTACGCCACATAACGGTGACAAGACGGGTGTGGCCACAGTGCGGCCCATTACCCCCGAAGCCCGAGGCAGGCATGGCCACAGGACGCCGTACGGGACGGCCGTCCCCCGTCCGGCTCGGCACTGTAGCCATGCTAGCCTCGACGTCACCCACGGCAGACGCCGGTACGGCCCACGGGCAGCGGGCCCCTTCAGCCAGAGAGAGGCGCGGAGGCGGCCCGGCCTCCCCCAGTCGGCCAAGGGCGTAGCCGGCCCCCAGAAGTCGGCTACCCCCTCCCTCGAAGCATGCGCCACATTAAGGAGACAAGACGAGGTAAGGCTACAGTGAGGGCCCTCGAGGCGGCCCACTGTAGCCACGATTACCTCGACGAAGCCCTCGTCATCAGGGGCGAGGCTACAGTAAGCAGCCGCCGACAAGGCACTAGGCAACGACTCCTACTACCTGATCGACACACAAAAACCAAGAGCACGCAAGAGGGATGATTCCGGCAAGGAGTCGGAGCGACCAAGGAATGCGAACCTCCTGAGAAGATTTTACAGTTGAAAGCAGTATGTATCATGCTACCCTTTTGTATTAAGTACGAAACAATAGGCCCCCCGAGGAGCACTCAGGGACTGCCTTTCTTTATCTATGAATGACGAGTGTCATATTCATGAATGTATTATTTCATTTAATTTTCTGTCTGGCACCGGGTTCGACTAGCCGACCCGGGGACTGGTCGCCTTAAGTTATATTAAAAGTTTTACCTGAAGTCAGACAAGTAGTGTGCCGGCTCCCGGACCCTCTCTTGTTGAAAGTCGCAGCTCAAAGAACCGACTGTCCGACTAGCAAGAGCCAAAGGCAGAAAGGATGCCCACACGAAAAACGGCTAAGGACTAACGAACTTGTATAACGAAAAGACGGCCTCCAACCACGCTTGCCGACTGTCAAAACAGCCGGCTGGCCGGCCTCCCAAACACTTCGCTATAATCCAACAAAGCTAGAGTACTTTCCCTCCCAACTGGCCAAGCACTTCTCCAGCCACAGATTGCAGAGCAACTGTCCGACTGAGGAGGCGGCAACCAAGGGAGGGCGGCAAAGGAAACAGCAGACGGATGAAAAGCAAAGAACAAGGGAAAGCCAAACACATGCATATTCATATTTACACATAAGGCCCCCAACAGGCCGGCAATCAACATAGTTCGAATACACCCCCAGTGGGTGGAATTGTGCAAACTTAACAAAATATTGTTCCAAGAGTGATAAGACAGGAAAATAAAGACAGCAGACTAGACTAAGGGCGCGGTGTGGGAGCCGGGTTGGTCGGTGGAGACGGCGCCACCGGCTGGAGGAGTGGCCGGCTGGCGGGTCTCGGCTTGATCATCGCCGGCTGCAGGTGGTGCACCCGCGCGTGCCTTGTTGCTGGAGGCACGGTCAAGCTGAGGCGGACCGGCCGCTCCACCATCTGGCCCGGCGTCTTCACCTTCCTCCCCCTCCTCCTCGCCCTCGTCGCTGGAGTCGATCTCCTCCGCCGAGTCTTCGCCGTCCGCCGGGTTCAGCCCGAACCACTCCTCCGGCTGGGCAACACCGTTGTCGTCCACCTCAGGAGCGAAGGCGCTGGTGTCGGTGTAGTCGGCGATCGCCGAAGCTCGCCGGATGATAGCCGGCCGCGCCGGCTCCAGCTCCGTGTCAGCCTGCTGCCACCAGGTGGCCAGCTGGTCCAGACTCAGCCTGGGATACCAGGCCTTGGCGAACTCCAGCGCCCGCCTGGCGCCGGACCGAGCCGCCGAAGCCTTCCAGGCCTTGAAGCGGCCGACCGCCACCTCCAGTCAGTCGGCAGTCCGACTGCGGGTGCGGGGAATCACTTCACCAGGCCAGAGAGCGGCCAACATCTGCGCTCCGACACGCTGAAGCCGGCGGAGCAGGCGATGAGCCGGCTGGAGGCGGGCTTGGATCGCCAAGAGCTGCTCCTCCAGCGACAGGCGAGCGTTCAGTGCGATCTTGGCGCCAGCCTGCCTCTGTGCCTCGCGGTGGGCCTCGACGGTCTGGTTGGCGGCAGTAGAGTAGCCAGGGAAGTACTCTGCGCAAGGAAGAAAGAGAAAGAAGAGAAAAACACCAAGTCAGAAAACGAGCTAAAACGGCAAGCGGCAAGAAAGGACGAAGAGGAAGGCGGCTTACCGTCAACCAAGTCTTCGATCTGGCCATAGCCGTTGATCAGCGACTGCTTCGCTTCGGCCCAGCTGGCCGCTTCTGTTTCATACTCGGCTTGGAGGGCGGCCTCGATGTCCCGCACCGCCTTCAGGGCCGCCTTGTAGCTCTCCTCCTGGTCGGCCAACCTCTTGGCCAGGCGGTCACACCCCTGTACCAAGGCGGCAAACTCGGCCTCCTTAGCGCGGAGGGCGGCCTGAGCCCCTCACAGCTGCTCCCTTAGACTGGCGTTGGCCGCTGCATGGATGGCGGAGAAAAAAGAAGCAATAAGAAGAAGTCGTCAGGGAAGATCCGACCCGACTGCTCAGCAGTTGGCCCGAATCTCGGGGACTACACCCAGTGGGTGCGCTGACGCGCCCCCACGTGAGATAAAAAATGAAGCACTCACCCCGGCTCTCAGATAAGTCAGCAGTCTTCTGGGTCAGCTCCCGAGCCTGGGAGTTGAAGGCAGCCGCGCGGAGGTTGTGGTAGTCCTGCAAGTCAGGCAGAAGAACGAATGTGAACAAGAACAGCAAAACAAGGTCTGCTATGAAGTTCCAAGCCGCCTGCTCAGCAGCCGACTCGGAACTCGGGGACTACACCCAGTGGGTGCGCTGACGCGCCCCCACGGAAGAAACCAAGATCAAAAAGCAAAGACAAGAAGACTAACCCGGATGGCCGCCCGCGTCGCAAGGAACTCGTCGTTGTACTTCCTCAGCGCCGCAGCCTGGGCTTGAAGCCGGGTCCGGACGTCCTGCGCGGCCACATTCATCACCGCCGTCCCTCCACCCGGCGTCCACCCCGAGATGGCGCTGGCCGCCTCCATGTCCTGGGCCGACGAGCTGGAGCCCGCGGCCTGCTGTGGCTCCGATGCAGCCTTCTGCGGCTCTGATGCGGCCTTCCCCGCGCGCTGGCGCGACGGCGTCCGGACCACCAGATCAGTCCTCGCGGCCGGCTCACCCCCGGCCGATTGCGCGGGCGGCAAGTTAGGCCGGTCGCCTTGGGTCGCCCCAGTCGGCGGGGCCGGTGCCGCCTCCCTCCCCAGGACGACAACGTCGTCCTCCCTCTCCAGTCCCGGCTGGTCGCCGCCGGCTTCTTCTGGCGGGGGCTCTGGGGCCTCAGGCGCTGCGACGCGCAGAGGGGTGACTAGAAAGCCCCCTCCACCATCGCCGCGGCCACAGCCTCCGCTTGGGCCTTGGCCGCCGCATCGGCGCGTGCCTTCGCCACCTCCTCCTCCTGCGCCGCCTTGGCGGCGGCCGCCTTCAATGCCTCCGCCTCCCGCTCCTCCCGCGCCTCCCGCGTGTTCCGCTCCGTCACCGCCTGAAGATCGGCACGGGGGTCCACGCGGCGAGTGGTGCTCCCGGATCCTCCCGGCGATCCAACGACGAAGGCGGCAGCAACCCGCTCGAGCGACAATGGAGCCCTAATTTTTTAAGAAAAGACAAGGATTCATGAACTACCAGAGAAAAGAAGAAAGAATACATGAAGGAGTATATACTTACGCCGACACCGTCTGCGGCTGCTTCACCGCCTTGCGGAAGCGGGCCGCCTTCGCGGCCGCCTCTTCCCGCCTGGTCACCGCTGCCCCGCCCTTGGGCTTCTTCGGCCGACTGCCGAACAAGCCCGACGCGGCACGACGCTTCTGCCCGCCGCCCCGAGCAGGCAGCGCGGCGGAGGAACCTGCGCCGTGGCCAGACGCCGGCTAGCGGCGTGGGACGACTTCCGCCTCGTCGTCATCCGGCCAGTCGTCGAAGCTGACTCCAAGCCCGGAGCCGCCTGCCTCGCCGCCGGCTTGGCCGCCGCCCGCCTCGGCGTTGTCTTCCATGGCGGCCGCCCCCAAGTCGGGGTCCTCCAGATCGTGCTCCGTCCGGTCGGGGACGAATTGACGCTCCGCGTCCGACCCGCCTGCAGGCCGAAGAAGAGGGCTCTGTCGAGACAAGCCGACCAGTCAGAGTCGGCCAAAAGGAACTCGGCGACAAAACTGAGAGAAGAAAGGGAAAAAGAAAACATACCGTGGGCGGCGGGTGAGCTCGGCAATATGGCTCCTTGCCAAACTGCCACTATGCGGAGAGCTTGCAGTTCGCAAGGTAGTTCAGCATGTGGGCCACTTCGTCGTGCGGCATGTCTTTGGTGCACATCCGACTCGGATCGAGCTGGCCGCTCATCTGACAGATCAGATGAGGGCGGCTCTGGAGCGGAAGCACCCGGCGCGTGACGAAGGCGGCCAGCAGGTCGGGCCCAGATAGGCCCTCCGACTATATCATCACCCGCAGTCGGGCGACAGCCGCGGCTCCAGCCGGCGTCAACGTCACGGCCCGATAGGACCACTAGGGCCGCCTACCCGCCGGCGGGCCGGCTTCGTAAACCGGCAAATTGACGTAGTCGCCTTGCGGGGCGACGTTCTTCACATAGAAGTATGACTTCTGCCAGAGCTTCACCGACTGGATCAGCGTGATGACGGGGAAGGGGTTGTCGGTTGTCACCCTCCGCATCGCGATGAAGGCGCCACTCTGAGCCGGCACGCCCTGCATATGCGTGCCCAGCTTGGAGCTTCCCCTCCTCCCCCTACTTATAGCCTCGTGCGGCGAAGCCGAGGAGGCGAGACGTGGGGTGGGACGTGGGATTAACTGCACCCACTCCCCCCACGTCCCACGATTACTGCGCCCTAAAGGCGTGCCGAAACCGCCGCAGGAAGACGTGCGGACGGCTTTGGGCCGCAGAGAATCCGCGCCCGGGCCCGGGCGTGGGAGTGGTGGGCCCCCGACCTGCGGCGACGTATTGTCGCCCGCGTGGGCTGGCAGGCTTTTCAGCCAAGGGATGCCACGTGGTTCGCAGGCGGCGAGTGGCCGGCCCGCAGCCCGGCGCGCGCGCCAGCAGACTCCCGCCCACCGACTTCAAATTTTTTTCGCCAAGACGGCGCGCCCAACCGAAGCCGGCTCCCAGCTGTCGGCTCGTCAAGATAAGAAGCTGCCCAAGCTTCTCGACCTCCACTCAACCTCGAAGCCCAACCAGCTTCGGGGACTACTGTCGGAGTAAATGGTCACGGGTAGCCTAACCGACTCCCCCTAGCTCTTCAAAAATTATCAAGCCATTCAAGCCTTCAAGCATACGAAGCATAGGGTCGCCTTCCCCCGGCCGACTATCCCTAGGGCCGACTTCCCGAAGGCGACCCAGTCAGAAACCTTCCCCAAGAAAGCTACGAGATGTCCGACTCCAGGAAGCCGGCCCCAAGAGGACCGACTCCCAGAAGCCGGCCTTGAAGAATGCCGACTCCCAGAAGCTGGCCAAGAACGCACCCACCAAGACTGCGTCCACATAATGGTGATAAGATGGGACGTGGCTGCAGTACGGCCCACTACCCCCGAATCCCGGAGCCGGCATGGCCACAGGGCGCCGTACGGATCAGCCATCTCCCGTCCGGCGCGGCACTGTAGCCATGTTGACCTCGACGTCACCCACGACAGAAGCCAGCACGGCCCGTGGGCGGCGGGCCCATTTAGCCAGAGAGACGCTCGAAGGCGGCCCAGCCTCCCCTAGTCGGCCGGAGGCGTGGCCGGCTCCCAATAGCCGGCTACCTCCCTCCCTCGAAACACGGGCCTCATTAAGGAGACAAGACGAGGTGAGGCTATAGTGAGAGCCCGCAAGGCGACGGCGTTGTAGCCACGCTTACCTCGACAAAGCCCTCGTCATCAGGGGCGAGGCAACAGTAACCAGCCGCCGGCAAGACCGCCAGGCGGTGGGGCCGGCCTGTCGACCAAAAGGCCGGCAGCCGGCGGGACCCACTAGTCGGTGGGCCCCAATGGCCGGCGGAGAAGCCGGCGAACACAGACACTGACGGCTGGGACCCGCGCCTAGCCGGATTACTATTGTACCCCTGGGGGTAGGCCTATATAAACCCCCCGGGGCACCCATGCAAAGGGTTGGTCTCATAGAATTACACACACCACATAGAGAGAAAAGGAGAGCTAGCCTTGCCCTTCTTCTCCCTCTAACCCGACAGCTCAAGGAGCGTTTGTAGCTACTCATTTTGATCTAGTGATCATGCGGAGACCCCGCAGAGCAGGACTAGGGGTGTTATCTCCACGGAGAGCCCCGAACCTGGGTAAGATTCGCCGGCGTGCATGTCTTCGCCTCATCCCGTTTCCAGGCACTGGCAACGTCTTACTGGCTCCCACAATGATAAGCCACCCGTTGGCATATGTCGCACCTACCACCCGACATAACCGATATGGCCTCAGAACACTGAGACCGAAAGGTCGAGCGTGAATCATATAGTAGATATGATCAACATAGTGATGTTCACCATTGAAACTACTCCATCTCACGTGATGATCGGACATGGTTTAGTTGATTTGGATCACGTGATCACTTAGAAGATTAGAGGGATGTCTATCTAAGTGGGAGTTCTTAAGTAATTTGATTAACTAAACTTTAATTTATCATGAACTTAGTCCTGGTAGTATTAGCATATCTATGTTGTAGATCAATAGCTCGCGTTTAGCTCCCTGTTTTATTTTTGATATGTTCCTAGAGAAAACTAAGTTGAAAGATGTTAGTAGCAATGATGCGGATTGGATCCGTGATCTGAGGTTTATCCTCATTGCTGCACAGAAGAATTATGTCCTTGATGCACCGCTACGTGACAGGCCTATTGTTGAAGCAGATGCATACGTTATGAACGTTTTGACAAAAGATCGGTATGATGACTACTTGATAGTTTAGTGACCATGCTTTACGGCTTAGAATCGGGGCTTCAAAGACGTTTTTTGAAACGCCACAGAACATATAAGATGTTTCAAGAGTTGAAATTTGTATTTCATACCCATGCCCGTGTAACATCCCAAATTTTCAATTTGGAATGTTATACATTAGATCATCACTGCATAGCATATTTTACTGCATTTTGGCAAATCCTCGAAAATCCTAAGCAACTCAAGGACCCTCGGAGAGAGTTGGGGATTTTTCCCGGTTTTCATATTTGATTTTTATCAGATAATAATAACGAGGATTTTTGGTTTTAATTATTTTTCTCTCCGAAAAATATTTCATATTAAAATAAATGAGAGGAGAAAATATGACTTCTCCAAAATAATTGAAATATTGGAGGAAAAATATTAAAATCAAATATTTGATTTTATTCGGATTTTATTTGCAATTTTATTTGCATTAGAAAAATTGCACGTTTTAAAAACTACATTTTTGGGCCAAAAAAATGTTCATCTCGTTCTAATTATTTTATTTAGACGGTGAAAATTTGTTTTGGCATTTTTGGATTTTTTTATTTATTTTTCTAGGATTTTTTTAGTTCGGCGGAATTATTTAAAAAAAAATCGCCCACGCGCCGACTGGGCCGAAGCCCAGCCGACGGCCCAGCTCCCCAGCGCCCCGTCTCCCTCTCGGGCACGACAGCACCGCCGCCGCCAAGTCCCGCACGGCCACGCCGCCGCCCCTAGCCCCTTCCCCAACCGGAGCACCCCCCTACTATATATACTCCCCCACCCCGCTGCCTCACCCCACCCCGTTCCCGAAGCCGCCGCCGCCGGAGAAGCCGCCGCCGGAGCCGCCCGACCCCGCCCACGAACGAGCCGCCGCCCGGAGCCCGTATGCCGCCGCCGAAGCCCCGTTTCGCCGCCGCCGACGCCGCCCCTTGCCGCCCCCGACGCTGCCCGAACCCCGCCGCCCCTCGCCACCCCTCGCCCGACCCGCCGGAGCCCCGTCCGACCCCGCCGGAGCCCGTCCCGACGAGGTAGCCGAGTCGTTCGAACCGCCCGGCTTTTTTAAAAACCGCTCGGTTTATTTTTTTCGAAACCCTAGGTTTATTTTTTTTGATCGGTTTATTTTTTTGGGTTTAATTAATTAGTGAACGTTCACCGCTCTGTTCGTTTTAACGAACGTGTTCGCCCGTTAGTCGCTGTTAACGAACGTCCGTTCGTTTAACTGTTCGTCAGTTTTCTTTTTCGTCGGTTTTTCCGCGATTATTCCAGATTGCGATTTCTGATCAGATTTTCGTTCTGGTTTATCTTTTCGCTCGTTTATCGGAATCAGGCGATTCAAGCGCCTAGAGTTTCGTCTCGAAATTCTCTTTCCGTTTAACCAACTCAAACAAGTTTTTGCTACTGTAAAATTTGACTTAGATCCAGATTAGTACACGAAGCTTGTTTCTTTCGCCGTTTGACTTTCGTTGCTTCGTTTGATTTGATTCTTTGTGCAAACCGGAGTTCTTAAGTTGAACTTTCTGGTTAGATCTTTTATTTGAGTTTTACCTGTGCATTTGATGAGTGCTTATTGTATGCTTGTTTGTTTGCGATAGAGTACCCGGAGTGCGCCGCTTGCTACTTCGAATCTCTAGGTTTCACGGATCATCAGCAAGGCAAGTAACACTTTGATCATACCTCTTTTACTACCCAGTTTTATTGCATTAGACCAATCCTCAAACATTGCATGATTAGGATCTAATTAAATTGTGGGTATTGGGAAGTAGTTGAGGTAGTACCTATTACCTGTTTTACTATCAAACCCTTGGGAGTTACTTCTACGTTTGCTTATATTGCTATGCTATGCTAGTAGATGTGGATTGGGTTTGAGTGTATCCATGACAGATGTAAGATTGTTAATATATGGTTAAACTTAGTGGCAACTAAAACTCACATCTGGGTGGATTGAGGTACCTGGGTATTCCAGGATTGTCTGTTTCTTTTGGACCGCCACCCAGGTTCAAAGGGATCATGAGATCATTCATGCTAGAAACTTCCGTGTGCAGCCACAAGCTATTATGGGCTCTAGCATAGTTGATTAAGTTGTGTGAACTCTTACAGTGGTAGACTAGCAGATGTAGGGGATGTAGGTGTACCGGTCTACCCATCGTAAGGTGCTAACGCTTCTGAAAGACTGTGTCTCGGTCATCCGTTTCTCAAACATCATGAAGTGCGAGAATCAAGCGGAGGCGATCGAGTCTTGTGGGGAAAAGTGCACAAACCTCTGCAGAGTGTACACTCTAATCATGGTTAGCCGTGTCCCTGGTTATGGACATCTTGAGTATCTAGTACTTGGATTATCATGTGAATCTCATCATGTTACTTTAATTAATTTTGTTGGGTTAATGATGATACTTAATTGGGATTGAGAATGCTGTCAACCATTCTCAATGTTTAACAACCACCATGATAGTTAAATAAAATTTATTCCTTTGTAGTAGGGAAAAATTGGCTTTTTGCAAAAATAGTAACCATAGAGCCTTCTACCAGCCAAATATGCATGTAGTGATAGCATCATTCTGTTCATTACTCTCTATGTGTTATTTTGCCAGCATATTCCATGTGCTGACCCGTTTCGGGCTGCAACGTTTCATGTTGCAGACTTTTCAGACGACGAGTAAGGTGCCTTAGGTCGTGGTCTTATACTCAGTGATGTCGTTGGAGTTGATGGACTCACTTATCTTCCAAGTCTTCCGCTGTTATCATATTTAGATGGCCTTAAGCCATATTTATCATACTTATTCTCTTTTGAGATACTCGTTGTAATAAGTGTGTGATTGCTACTCTGTTATAAATCCTCCATTTGTACTATGCGTGTCAGCATTACTGATCCAGGGATGACACTGGTGCACAGTAGCACAGACTGTTTGAGCTCTGGTCGCTACAGCCCGTGTCGAGAGGTATGAGACCTCTGACAGTACTTTGCCTACAAGATGGAGGAGAATTGCTCAGTTAGTGAGCATGTGCTCAGAATGCCTGAGTACTACAATCACTTGAATCAAGTGGGAGTTAATCTTCCAGATAAGATAGTGATTGACAGAGTTCTCTAGTCACTATCACCAAGTTACTAGAACTTCGTGATGAACTATAATATGCAAGGGATAAACGGAGACGATTCCCAAGCTCTTCGTGATGCTGAAATCGACGAAGGTAGAAATCAAGAAAAGCATCAAGTGTTGATGGTTGACAAGACCACTAGTTTCAAGAAAAGGGCAAAGGGAAGAAGGGGAACTTCAAGAAGAACGGCAAGCAAGTTGCTACTCAAGTGAAGAAGCCCAAGTTTGTACCTAAGCCTGAGACTAAGTGCTTCTACTGCAAAGGGACTAGTCACTGGAAGCAGAACTGCCCCAAGTATTTGGCGGATAAGAAGGATGGCAAAGTGAACAAAGGTATATTTGATATACAGATTATTGATGTGTATTTTACTAGTGTTCGTAGCAACCCCTCGGTATTTGATACTGGTTCAGTTGCTAAGAGTAGTAACTCGAAACGGGAGTTGCAGAATGAACAGAGACTAGTTAAGGGTGAAGTGATGATGTGTGTTGGAAGTGGTTCCAAGATTGATATGATCATCATCGCACGCTCCCTACACTTACGGGATTAGTGTTGAACCTAAATAAGTGTTATTTGGTGTTTGCATTGAGCATGAATATGATTTGATCATGTTTATTGCAATACGGTTATTCATTTAAGTTAGAGAATAATTGTTGTTCTATTTACATGAATAAAACCTTCTATGGTCATACAACCAATGAAATTGGTTTGTTGGATCTCGATCGTAGTGATACACATATTCATAATATTGAAGCCAAAAGATGCAAAGTTAATAATGATAGTGCAACTCATTTGTGGCACTGCCGTTTAGGTCATATTGGTGTAAAGCGCATGAAGAAACTCCATGCTGATGGAATTTTGGAATCACTTGATTATGAATCACTTGATGACTAAAACACCGTTCTCCGGGACTATGGAGCGAGCAACAGATTTGTTGGAAATCATACATACAGATGTATGTGCACCGATGAATGTTGAGGCTCGCGGCGGGTATCATTATTTTCCCACCTTCACAGATGATTTAAGTAGATATGGGTATATCTACTTGATGAAACATAAGTCTGAAACATTTGAAAAGTTCATATAATTTTAGAGTGAAGTGGAAAATCATCGTAACAAGAAAATAAAGTTTTTACGATCTGATCGTAGAGGAGAATATTTGAGTTACGAGTTTGGTCTTCATTTGAAACAATGCAGAATAGTTTCGCAACTCACGCCACCTGGAAAACCACAGCGTAATGGTGTGTCCGAACATCGTAACCGTACTTTATTAGATATGGTGCAATCTATGATGTCTCTTACCGATTTACCACTATCGTTTTGGGGTTATGCATTAGAGACAGCTGCATTCACATTAAACAGGGCACCATCTAAATCCGTTGAGACGACACCTTATGAATTTTGGTTTGGCAAGAAACCAAAAGTTGTCGTTTCTTAAAGTTTGGGGCTGCGATGCTTATGTGAAAAAGCTTCAACCTGATAAGCTCGAACCCAAATCGGAGAAATGTGTCTTCATAGGATACCCAAAGAAAACTGTTTGGTATACCTTCTATCACAGATCTGAAGGCAAGACTTTTGTTGCTAAATTTGGATCCTTTCTAGAGAAGGAGTTTCTCTCGAAAGAAGGAGTGGGAGGAAAGTAGAACTTGATGAGGTAACTGTACCTGCTCCCTTATTGGAAAGTAGTTCATCACAGAAATTTGTTCCTGTGACTCCTACACCAATTGGTGAGGAAGCTAATGATGATGATCATGTAACTTCAGATTAAGTTATTACCGAACCTCGTAGGTCAACCAGAGTGAGATTCGCACCACAGTGGTACGGTAATCCTGTTCTGGAGGTCATGTTACTTGACCATGAAGAACCTACGAACTATGAGGAAGCGATGATGAGCCCAGATTCCGCGAAATGGCTCGAGGCCATAAAATCTGAGATGGGATCCATGTATGAGAACAAAGTGTGGACTTTGGTTGACTTGCCCGATGATCAGCAAGCCATAGAAAATAAATGGATCTTCAAGAGGAAGACGGACGCTGATAGTAGTGTTACTATCTACAAAGCTAGAATTGTCGCAAAAGGTTTTCGACAAGTTCAAGGTGTTGACTACGATGAGAGTTTCTCACTCGTATCTATGCTTAAGTCTGTCCGAATCATGTTAGCAATTGCCGCATTTTATGAAATCTGGCAAATGGATAAACAAAACTGCATTCCTTAATGGATTTATTAAAGAAGAGTTGTATATGATGCAACCAGAAGGTTTTGTCAATCCTAAAGGTGCTAACAAAATATGCAAGCTCCAGCGATCCATCTATGGACTGGTGCAAGCATCTCGGAGTTGGAATATACGCTTTGATAAGTTGATCAAAGCATGTAGTTTTATACAGACTTGCGGTGAAGCCTGTATTTACAAGAAAGTGAGTGGGAGCACTACAACATTTCTGATAAGTATATGTGAATGACATATTGTTGATCGGAAATAATGTAGAATTATTCTGCAAAGCATAAAGGAGTGTTTGAAAGGAGTTTTTCAAAGAAAGACCTCGGTGAAGCTGCTTACATATTGAGCATCAAGATCTATAGAGATAGATCAAGACGCTTGATAAGTTTTTTCAATGAGTACATACCTTGACAAGATTTTGAAGTAGTTCAAAATGGAACAGTCAAAGAAAGAGTTCTTGCCTGTGTTACAAGGTGTGAAATTGAGTAAGACTCAAAGCCCGACCACGATAGAAGATAGATAGAGAATGAAAGTCATTCCCTATGCCTCATCCATAGGTTCTATAAAGTATGCCATGCTGTGTACCAGATCTACTGTATACCCTACACTGATTTTGGCAAGGGAGTACAATAGTGATCTAGGAGTAGATCACTGGACAGCGGTCAAAATTATCCTTAGTGGAATATGGATATGTTTCTCGATTATGGAGGTGACAAAAAGGTTCGTTGTAAAGGGTTACATCGATGCAAGTTTTGACACTGATCCAGATGACTCTAAGTCTTAATCTGGATACATATTGAAAGTGGGAGCAATTAGCTAGAGTAGCTCCATACAGAGCATTGTTGACATAGAAATTTGCAAAATACATACGGATCTGAATGTGACAGACCCCTTGACTAAACTTCTCTCACAAGCAAAACATGATCACACCTTAGTACTCTTTGGGTGTTAATCACATAGCGATGTTAACTAGATTATTGACTCTAGTAAGCCCTTTGGGTGTTGGTCACATGACAATGTGAACTATGGGTGTTAATCACATGGTGATGTGAACTATTGGTGTTAAATCACATGGTGACGTGATCTAGATTATTGACTCTAGTGCAAGTGGGAGACTGAAGGAAATATGCCCTAGAGGCAATAATAAAGTTATTATTTATTTCCTTATTTCATGATAAATGTTTATTATTCATGCTAGAATTGTATTAACCGGAAACATAATACTTGTGTGAATACATAGACAAACAGAGTGTCACTAGTATGCCTCTACTTGACTAGCTCGTTGATCAAAGATGGTTATGTTTCCTAGCCATAGACATGAGTTGTCATTTGATTAACAGGATCACATCATTAGGAGAATGATGTGATTGACTTGACCCATGCCGTTAGCTTAGCACACGATCGTTTAGTATTCTACTATTGCTTTCTTCATGACTTATACATGTTCCTATGACTATGAGATTATGCAACTCCCGTTTACCGGAGGAACACTTTGTGTGCTACCAAATGTGACAACGTAACTGGGTGATTATAAAGGTACTCTACAGGTGTCTCCAAAGGTACTTGTTGGGTTGGCATATTTCGAGATTAGGATTTGTCACTCCGATTGTCGGAGAGGTATCTCTGGGCCCACTCGATAATGCACGTCACTATAAGCCTTGCAAGCATTGCAACTAATGAGTTAGTTGCGGGATGATGTATTACGGAACGAGTAAAGAGACTTGCCGGTAACGAGATTGAACTAGGTATTGAGATACCGACGATCGAATCTCGGGCAAGTAACATACCGATGACAAAGGGAACAACGTATGTTGTTATGCGGTTTGACCGATAAAGATCTTCGTAGAATATGTGGGACCAATATGAGCATCCAGGTTCCGCCATTGGTTATTGACCGGAGACGTGTCTCGGTCATGTCTACATTGTTCTCGAACCCGTAGGGTCCGCACGCTTAAAGTTCGATGACGGTTATATTATGAGTTTATGAGTTTTGATGTACCAAAGGTAGTTCGGAGTCCCGGATGAGATCGGGGACATGACGAGGAGTCTCGAAATGGTCGAGACGTAAAGATCGATATATTGGACGACTATATTCGGACATCGAAAAGGTTCCGAGTGATTCGGGTATTTTTCGGAGTACCGGAGAGTTACGGGAATTCGCTGAGGAGTATAGGGGCCTTATTGGGCTTTAGGGGAAAGAGAGAGGAGACGCTGGGCGCCCCCCCAAGGCCTAGTCTGAATTGGACTAGGGGGAGGGGTTGCGCCCCTCCTTCCTCCTCTTCTCTCTCCCCTTTCCTTGACTCCTACTCCTACTACTTGGAAGGGGGGAATCCTACTCCCGGTGGGAGTAGGACTCCTCCTAGGGCGCGCCATAGAGAGGGCCGGCCCTCCCCCTCCTCCACTCCTTTATATACGGGGAAGGGGGCACCCCTTGGAGACACAACAATTGATCCCTTGGATCTCTTAGCCGTGTGCGGTGCCCCCCTCCACCATAATCCACCTCGGTCATATCGTAGCAGTGCTTAGGCGAAGCCCTGCGTCGGTAGAACATCATCATCGTCACCACGCCGTCGTGCTGACGGAACTCTCCCTCAAAGCTCGGCTGGATCGGAGTTCGAGGGACATCATCGAGTTGAACGTGTGCTGAACTCAGAGGTGCCGTGCGTTCGGTACTTGATCGGTCGGATCATGAAGACGTACGACTACATCAACCGCGTTGTGCTAACGCTTCCGCTTTCGGTCTAGAGGGTACGTGGACACACTCTCCCCTCTCGTTGCTATGCATCACCATGATCTTGCGTGTGCGTAGGAATTTTTTTTGAAGTTACTACGTTCCCCAACAGCTAGAACACACAACATTGATTCCTAGCCGTGTGCGGCGCCCCCCCTCCACAGTTTATGCCTCCGGTCATATTGTCGTAGTGCTGAGGCGAAGCCCTGCGCGGATCACTTCACCATCACCGTCACCACGCCGTCGTGCTGACGAAACTCTCCCTCGACACTTCGCTGGATTAAGAGTTCGAGGGATGTCATCGAGGTGAACGTGTGCGGAACTCGGAGGTGCCATATGTTCGGTGCTTTATTGGTCAGAACGAGAAGAAGTTCGACTACATCAACCGCGTTGTCAAACGCTTCCGCTTTCGGTCTACGAGGGTACGTGGACACACTCTCCCCCTCTTGTTGCTATGCATCTCCTAGATAGATCTTGCGTGAGCGTAGGATTTTTTTTTTGAAATTGCATACTACCTTCCCCAGCTGAAAAGCCATAGAATGTTTTTCTGAAGCATTCAGTCTAGGATATGTCCTTGAAGTTCATGCCAAAGTAGTTTGCTTGTGCCCTTTATAGTACAGTTGTCCTACACTCAATATGATCCTATAATAACATTCTAATAGCTTGAGGAAGACAACAACTTGAAACATAGGCATGCGTCACCATTAATGTCCCACTAATAGACGTCAAACCAGTGTAAGGAAATTAGTCATAATCCATGAAATAAAATCATTTAAAGCGTTAGTTCTCTCAAGTGGGTTTGTGATAAATCACCAAAACCAATGGGGTAAATTAGATGCACTTTCAAGTATGCCTATCTCAAAGAAATGTAATTGTTGGGGTTTCCATAACGGCCTTCACATGATCATTGGACCGAAACAAAGTATAAGAATTTATAGCGACAACTAGTTTCTAACTAAACTAAAGCTCACCCTGAATTGGGGGCATTCTAAGGACGGGCATGGGAGGGGGTGGGGTTTCAACCTGAGGATTTTTTTCCTACCTAAATACGGACTATGCAAACTACATATTGTGTTTTATTCCAAAAATTCATCCCTTGCCCAAAACGAGGTAGGGCAACACCTATATATGGCTATGGAAGAAGTTATGGAGTGTCATAATATATGTTTCGTCCATATCTTCATATGTTATCATGATAGCTTCAAAGTCCTGAAATTTGCAATATGCACTTGAAGCTCCGCTGTCATTCCCTTTACGCTTGCTGCCATTTTCATGCTTGATCAAAGTGAAAAATCTAACTATTCTATTCCCGTCCTTGTGTGACCATCATGGCAAGTAACAGATTGGAGAGCATGTGGTGTTTTCGTCCACAGATCCATTGGCTCTAAGATGTGATAGGTTATTGTCCTATGCTTTAACCTATCATGACAATAGTGGCAGCAAATGCCAATGTTACGTTTGATTTGGTAAGTGGTTCTCTTTGTGTTGTGTATCTTTTGGTTGTATTAGAAATCTTTGTGGTCCATATGTACATAATTTGTTTAATAAATCAATAATGTCGGACCGTCCTACAATAAACTTGAGAAGAAATTCATTGATAGGTTCGGCAGAAGCTGCCACATACCTACGAAACTCAATTGATTATTATATCCTTATTATTGAAGTTTATTTTTGTAGAATCTTATTCAGTTTCAGAAGTTGTGAGTTCTGTAACACCTGTAATATTGTCCCAATCAAAGACCCAAGTTTCTTGAGCTACATTTAGCTTTTTCTTTTTTTCTTTTGAGGAACTAATTTAGCTTGGACCCTGATAAGTGTCACATGTGTGGCATGAACACATGACAACTTCGAACGTTTTCTGTCGCAAGTTTAGTGACATGAGGATGACAAGTTTAGTTATCAAGCATGACAACTTTAGTTATCAAGCGACAATTTTTTTTCGAATGGCAAGTTTCATTTTTCTGAGGTTTTTTTTTCAGATGACATCTTTAGTTTTATAAAGTCAGGGCTGATGTGCTCCGTGGCACACGTGTGACACTTATCATTTGGGTTTAGCTTTGATAGCAGGCGTAATCAATAAATCATCATGTAATGTATATAAGGCGTTTTAGAGACTTGATGAAGGTCGTATCTACGATCCACGAAATATCTAATCTCCAAAGGTACGCGAATCAGACTGAAGCGGGCGACGACATCCTCACAATTCTGCCCCCAATCCACACATTCGCCTCCAGCCCTCTCTCGAGCCACACAAACCGCAGCCCGGAACCAATGGAACAAAACAAGAAGCCGGCACCACCACCACGGTGCGCGCCAAGACAAGGCAGGGGAGAGAAATTCGTCAATCCGCAGCACCAAAGCAATGGCCGCCGCGACCACCACCGCCTCCCGCCCTCTTCTGCTCTCCCGCCAGCAGGCGGCGGCTAGCTCCCTCCAATGCCGCCTCCCGAGGAGGCCCGGAAGCAGCCTCTTTGCCGGCCAGGGCCAGGCGTCGACTCCGAATGTGCGGTGCATGGCGGTCGTGGACACGCCCTCGGCGCCGGCGGTGGCGCCGGCTAGGAAGAGGAGCAGCTACGACATGATCACGCTGACGACGTGGCTGCTGAAGCAGGAGCAGGAGGGGGTCATCGACAACGAGATGACCATCGTGCTGTCCAGCATATCCACGGCGTGCAAGCAGATCGCCTCGTTGGTGCAGCGCGCGCCCATCTCCAACCTCACCGGCGTCCAGGGCGCCACCAACGTGCAGGGCGAGGACCAGAAGAAGCTGGACGTCATCTCCAACGAGGTAAGTACTGTCTAGGAGTAAGCAAATTAACTAGACGAACGTCAAACAGCAATTACTAACTGAGAACGATGTACTGTACGCGCGCGCGCGCAGGTGTTCTCGAACTGCCTGAGGTGGAGTGGTCGCACCGGCGTGATCGCATCGGAGGAGGAGGACGTGCCGGTGGCCGTGGAGGAGAGCTACTCGGGCAACTACATCGTGGTGTTCGACCCGCTCGACGGCTCCTCCAACATCGACGCCGCCGTCTCCACCGGCTCCATCTTCGGCATCTACAGCCCATCCGACGAGTGCCACATTGGCGACGACGCAACCGTATGTAATCAAGACCTGAATTTCCCCTTCTCCTTCAGCACGGCTCACTCGTGCGCTAACAGAAATTTGCTCGCCTGGAGCGTGCAGCTTGACGAAGTGACGCAGATGTGCATAGTGAACGTGTGCCAGCCAGGGAGCAACCTGCTCGCCGCCGGCTACTGCATGTACTCCAGCTCGGTCATCTTCGTGCTCACCATCGGCACCGGGGTGTACGTGTTCACGCTGGACCCGATGTACGGCGAATTCGTGCTGACGCAGGAGAAGGTGCAGATCCCAAAGTCGGGCAAGATCTACTCCTTCAACGAGGGCAACTACGCGCTTTGGGACGACAAGCTCAAGAAGTACATGGACAGCCTCAAGGAGCCCGGCACCTCCGGCAAGCCCTACTCCGCACGCTACATCGGCAGCCTCGTCGGCGACTTCCACCGCACCATGCTCTACGGCGGCATCTACGGGTACCCCAGCGACCAGAAGAGCAAGAACGGCAAGCTGCGGCTGCTCTACGAGTGCGCGCCCATGAGCTTCATCGCCGAGCAGGCCGGCGGCAAAGGCTCCGACGGCCACCAGAGGGTACTCGACATCATGCCCACAGAGGTACGATTTTCTTTGCAATCACCAGTGCACTTCAAACGCGCGGTTGAATTGGAGATCTTAATCCGTTGTTGTGGATGCGTTTTGTGCAGGTCCATCAGAGAGTGCCTCTGTACGTCGGGAGCGTGGAGGAAGTGGAGAAGGTGGAGAAATTCTTGTCTTCAGAGTAGAACAAGAACGAGGGATACACATGCTGTTTCTTCCAAGAAATTATTGTAACTAATATATAATAATGTAGCCCTTTTCTTGTAATGCGGAAAATATATTTGAAGAATTCCAATTGGATTGTGAGGTCAAGGCGTGTCAATTCTTTGCTGTCTCCTACAAATGGCAAGAAGGTTATAATGGTGTCGATCCCAAACATCTGAATAGACCATGAAAAACCAACCTGAAGTAGAAAGTAGCATACGCAAGGGTGGGCAAATACCAAATCGGATCAGAAGTGAAGTGTTTTGCTATACAAGTCTTAACTGCTGTTTGAGTCGCAAACTTGATAAAATGCCACCTATTTGGGTTTGGCCTCCACTTATCAGTGATACATGACAGTATCATTCTATCACATTTCACTGCCTAGCTAGTTGTAACATTGTGACAATTTTGGCACGCCAACATTGGCAACTTCAAGACTTCAATTTAGACAATTTTTAGGAGCTCTCTACTACACCCAAAATTAATATGAGCCGTCCATTTTCATTGATGCAATGACCAGTACACAATTTGGTACTCCAAAACCAAGCCCGGAAGGAATACCGACCTAAGGGGCACAATGGTAATCACATCGATCCTGTTATTGTTACCTATGGGCCTATCTTGGTATTTTAGTTGCCCCTCAATTATGTGTGCTCCTAACATAATCATCACTTGATTGAACCCTAATTAATTCCATAACCTATGATCATCTCTCCTGGCTTCGATAGCCTTGTGAAAGCATGACTCTTCAATCCCTACAAAGTCACAAAACTGGACATTGCACCGTCGTCTGATTGAGGATCTCTGACAAGAGCATGCGCTTGCCTTGCCCTCAATGGCTCGTCCTCGGTAGCGACGATAGGGGCAGCGGGCGGCGATGGTGCTCACATCCGGTAGACAAAGGACAACAACAGCAAGCGCAGACTCAACGGCTTGATGGCCTACCATGAGTACTTTTTCTTATAGTCTTGTCAATTTCTGGTTTTCCTAAACTGTCGATTCATAATAGAAGATAATCATTATTATACTTAATTTACTAATTGGTCCATTGTAGCATTCTTTCTTGCAATATAGCACCACAAACAATAATTTATAGTTTCCTTGTTATTATGGCAATGTAAACTTTTACTTTTTATATTATATTTCGTATGGACAAAAAAATAGCTTTTCATACTCATGTTGGAAATCCCGGCTCTCCCACCGAGTTGGATAGTTATAGACAGCTGCCACAATGTTAGGAATTTCCTTGGGGGGGGGGGAGGGGATTACCACAACGAGCACACAATGCGCTACTACTATCGTCCCCATACCTACGAGGCTATGGCTAACTTTAACTAACTTGGTTTCTCTTCCTTGAGACAACAACAACCTGATCTAATACACCCGATGTGAATGTGTTGAGCTGTTATGCATGGAGCTTGACACCATCTGCAATTCTTAGGCACAATCAGACCTCATTTGACGATTCAGTTATGTCCATTCTAGAGCCAGTTGAAGCCCCTTCCCGGAGAGCAGCGAGCTCCGCTTCTAGCATGTATCAACAGTTGTAAAGTACTCCAATCGCCGTGAAGATTATCACTTTTGTATGGTCTCTGAGTAGCATCCCCACATCGGCTATCCCATTCTTCTCCACGAACATGCCATTGACATTAGGCTTAGCACATCCAGGGTTTGTGGGTCTCTATTTCTCAGCATGCAATATAGGCTTCTGACGAGTGTCGACATCGATTATGCATTGTTGCTGCGACAGAAGGGAGGTGACATAGTTGCATGGGAAACACATGGAAGTTTTGATTGGGATTACCGATTTCAGGTGCATCACCTCATTACGTACATGCCATGCCCTCCTGTAGCGACCCGACCCGAATGGATCAAGTCTCTATGCTTAAGTGTCATCCCTGGATCGGTATGCTGACACACACAGTACTCGACGATTTATAACAGAGGTAAATCACATGTATAAAGTAACGTAAATACTATTACCTCAATCCAAAATAGCGGAAGTAACAAGGTTGTGGATTCCCATCAACACCAACGACAAAGTTGAGTGTAGAAATCATAACCCTAACGTATCACTTACTCGTCGTAAGAATCCTGCAACATGAAACGTTGCAGCCCGAAAACGGGTCAGCACATGGAATATGCTGGCAAATTCACACCATAGAGAAATGATGAACAAAGGCTATCACCACATGCATATATGGCTGGTGGAAAAGCTCTATGGTTATACTGTTTTTGCGAAAAGCCAATTTTTCCCTACTGCAAAGGAATAAATTTTATTTAACTATCATGGTGGTTGTTAAACATTGAAATGGTTGACAGCATCTCAATCCCAATTAAGAACGTGATTAACCCAATCAAATTAAATTAAGTAACATGATGAGATACACATGATAATCCAGGAACTAGATACTCAAGATGTCCATAACCAGGGACACGGCTAATCATGATTAGTTTGTACGCTCTGCAGAGGTTTGCGCACTTTTCCCCACAAGACTCGATCTCCTCCGTTGGATTTCTCGCACTACTTGGTGTTTGAGAAACGGATGATCGAGACACAGTCTTTCAGAAGCATTTACTCTCTACTCCGGGCAGACCGTTACACCTACAATCCCCCTACATCTGCTAGTCCACCTCTTCAAGAGCTCACACAACTTACTCAACTATGCCAGAGCCCATAATGGCTTGTGGCTGCACACGGAAGTTTCTAGCATGAATAATCTTATGATCCCTTTGAGTCTGGGTGGCGGTCCATAGGATGATCACACGGGTAATCCGGGATATCCAAAAATACAGGCAACACTGGGTTCTCCAGGTGCCTCAATCCACCCAGATGTTTATTTAAGTAGCCACCTTAAGTTGAACCATTAATTAACAATCTCACAACTGTCATGGAAATTCACTCAAACCCAATCCACGTCTACGAGCATAGCATAGCAATATAAGCAAACGTAGAAGTAACTCCCAAAGGTTTGATAATAAACAGGGCAATAGGTACTACCTCATCTACTTCCCAAAACCCACATATTAATCAGATCCTAATCATGCAATTGTTTGAGGATTGATCTAATGCAATAAAACTGGGTGGTAAAGAGGTATGATCAAAGTGTGAACTTGCCTGCAATGTTGATGAAGATGATTCGCACTCATAACTCTTGATAGTTCTACTCGTCACACTCCGGTCAATCTATCGTAAGCAAGCAATGATAACCACACATAAGCAATCACTCAAAAGATCAGAAAGAACGAAGAAGATACTTCGGAAAACATCAAAACCAAGCAAATAACTCTTGCAACATAAAACAATTTCTAACAGGACCAAAATTATGTGAATTTGGACTTATCAGAAAGTTTAGGTCAAGAGCTTTAATTTGCAAAAAGAATCAACTCAAACAGAGCTACGAAACTCAAATTACGATCAAACGAAATTTGAATTCAAATCTGATCTAATTAAAATTTTAAAATTTTAAAAACATGTTTATGTTGTTTTACGGGAAATAGGAGATCATAACGAAGAAGTGGGCATTGGTTTCGTTGGATTTGGAAAAACGAGTAAAAAGTTGTGACCGTTTGAAGAACAGGGACTAAACTGTAAATAAAATCATCACAGATAGGTCCCTGGCGAAAAACTAAAGTAAAAGAAAAAGACTAAATAGCGAACGTTCGCTACAGAAACTTACGCGGCGAAAACCGTTCACTACAAACGCTAAACCAGCGAACGTCCATTAAATAAAACAAAACGTTTCAGAGAAAAAAAAACACCTCGATCTGGACCGTTGGATCCAGATCGGACGGACGAGGGCAGGTGGCGGTTACCGCGGTGGCTGACGACGTCGGCGGCGAGGAAAACGGCAGCGACGGCGGCTCGGCTCGAACGGGACGGCGGCTCCAGGGCTCGGCGGCCCGGACGAAGTAGATGGGGAGGAGCGGCTCGGCGAGGCGAGTTCGAAGGGGATGGTGGCGTCAAGCGTAGGCGGCGGTGGAGCGAGGCGCAACGGCGGCGGATCTCGCCGGAGCTCGCAACTCCGGTGGCGAAGTGCGGCAGCTAGGGAGGAGGAGAGAAAAGGGGGTCGGGGTCCTGGGGCCCGGCTTATAAAGGGGAGGGCCGGCGGTGGCTTGGGCAAGGGGCAAGAGCAAGGCGGCGGGGTGCGGTGTCCGCGAAGGACACGGCGGCGGCGGCGATGCCGTGCGGCGGCAGGAGTCCTGCGGGAGCTCGGAGACGGGCGCAAGCGCGCTGGGTTGGGTCGGCTTGGCCCGGTTGGCTGGGCCAGTCCAGTTCGGCGGAGGGATTTTTTTAAATAAAGATTTTCCAGACAAACAAAAATAAGAGAAACAAAACAAATAAAAAAAATATTATATAGGCATATAATATATCAAAAAATTTAGAAAAAGATTTCCTACAGCATGGACATTTTTCTAGCATTAAATAAAATCCACAAAAATTCAAATAAATCTAAGAGTGCTACTGCCCTACTAAAATCCAATAAAAATCATTTTAAAATACAAAAATAATTTCAAATTTATTTATCTCCAATTTTCTGATGTAGGGAATCATGTTACCCTATTTTCCAAATATTTTATTTTTGGAGAAAAATAATTTGAATAAAATCCAAATAACTCCAAATTGAAAATATTTCAAAAGGACTTTGAATTTGATCCTTTGAAACTCCCAACTCATATTTCATATATTATGAAGAAGTCATTTGATCTTCTCTCGTGAAAATCATTGAGTTGCTTGAAGTTTCTGAATTGGAAATATTTTCAAATGATATTCAAATATTTTCAACACCCCTCTTCATTTAAATAAATGGAAGAAGTCATGTCATCTTCTCTCCAGGGTTTTGTGATGAAAAGAATTTGAATTCATGGAGATCATAAAAGCAAAATGAAAGTTTGGGAAAGTCCTTTTATTCCCTCTCATTTAACTTTCAAAAAGTTCGAATTTCACTCACATTCAGTCAATCAATCACACAACAATCAAACAAACAATCAAATCTATCTATTTATTATAACATTCCAAAATTTAGAATTTTGGGATGTTACAAACCTACCACCCTTAAAATGAATCTCGTCCTGGAGATTCGGAGAGGCTAGCAAGAAATAGGTTAGGTTTGGGGTCTTCTCAAAATCCATCGATCATCAGAGGGGGTATGGGGTGCTACCACCCTTAGAAGCATGGTTACGGTCCCATCAAAACTCATATACTCCATCCTTATCTTTGACAGTGTCAGTCTTCTCAGATTCTCGGAAAATTCCTTCTCTGGGCTCTTCCGGTAGTGGCATAACCTTTTCCTCAATTCTTATGTCCTTTCATCCTGGTAAGGTTATTCCGAGATTGGGTCTTCTTAGCTGACGGGTCAGGCGCCAATACTAAACAACTATCGATATCTCATGGTGGTCTTCCAATTATGGTTCTCCTGCAGGAAATGGGTCTGGCTTGATCCTCACCGTATAACCTACGATTGGCAAGAGCTGCCTTGTACAAGGGAAAAAAATTGCTATACCATTCTAAGGTTCAAACAAGGTTTAATATCGTCGTCTCTCTACTATAGGTAAGTCACTCAGATTTACCCTCCCATATAGCAAGGCGAATAATAAGAGTAAGTCGGTATGGTGATCAATCCACCCCGCACCCAAATCATTATCTTGTATATGGTTTAGCGAATCTCGCATTCTAACACTCGGTCATCCTCACAAGCATTGCAGAATTTCTCTTGTCGACGAACCAAGTTTGGATAAATCCATGGATTCTGCAAGCCAAACAAACATCTATCGTTCCTTCCCAACCCTCAGGTTTTGCGTAACTCCTATAAGATCGTCTGTCGATAAAATCGTAACTTCTTCCAGGGTTTTTCCTTCAGCAAGAATGTGCTTGCTTCTTGGCAGGTCCTGGGGCCTGTGGGTTATGGCCCATCTCATCACTTGTAAACTGGAACTCATCATCAGGGAAACTGATCCTTATTCCAACATCCAGCTTCCAGCATTCTTAAATCCATCCAATTTTATTGTCTCCCTTCCTTCTATTTGCACCAAACTAGGACATGTTTACTCAGACTCATCATGGAATTTCCATTGATCCATATTTCCAATGTCATACCTCCTTTATATCCAATAGTAATTCATCTCTTCATCCTCGGGGAATATCTCACATACCGAGATAAAAAACTTATACTTATGAAGTCCATACTCCACTTCGTGGAACATCATTATCCTTTCCAGGGTCAAGCGTCCTTACAGGAGAATATTGGCCATCTCTGCATGGCACTTCTTCAACTGGGAAACGTGAAACACATCATGAACTCCTGAGAGTCCTTCGGGTGACTCCAACTTGTTGGCCACTTCTCCCATACGATCCAAAACTCGGTATGGTCCTACAAATCTCAGGGCTAACTTTCCCTTAACTCCAAATCGTTTAATTCCTCGCAGAGGGGACATACGAAGACATGCTCTCTCTCAAATTTCATAGTCTACCTCCTTGCGTTTTTGAGTCTGCATAACTCTTCTGCCTGGACTGAGCTACCTTCAGTCTATCTTGAATCAACTTAACATTCTCTTCTGACTCCTTGATCACATTTGGTCCAAACAACTGACGGTCTCCAACTTCATCCCACATCAATGGTGTCTGGCTCCTTCTCCCATACAAAGCTTCAAAAGGGGCCATCTTCAAACTGGCTTGGTAACTGTTGTTGTATGAGAACTCCACGTAAGGTAGATTATCATCCCTACTAGATCCATAATCTAGCGCACACGCTCTCAACATGTCCTCCAGAATCTGATTGACTCTCTCGGTCTATCCATCTGTCTGCGGATGAAAGGCTGTACTGAACTCTAGCCTAGTACCCAAAGTCTGGTCCAGCTGATTCCAAAACTTTCAGGTAAATTGTGTTCCTCTATCTGATACGATGGTCCTCGGAACTCCATGCAGACATACGGTCCTGGTCATATATATCATGGCCAACTTCGCACTTGTATAGGTGGTTTTCACTGGGATAAATGGAGCCACTTTGGTCAAGCGAATCAACTACTACCCAGATAGAATCATATCCCGATCGGGTTCTGGGAAATCCGGTAATGGAATCCATGCCAAGCTTATCCTACTTCCATTCGGGTATCGGCATAGGCTGTAGTAATCCGGCTGGCTTCTGATACTTTGCCTTTACTCTCTGGCATACATCACCTACGACTACATACTCCGCAATATCCTTCTTCATACCATTCCACCAGAAACGCTCCTTCAAATCCAAATACATCTTGGTGTTTCCAGGGCGAATCGAGTATGGTGAGTCATGAGCCTCCTGAAGTATTAACTTCCTGATCATTGCATTATTGGGCACATATACACGGTCCTCGAACCATAAGGTGTCGTGCTCATCCTCTCTTTTATCTTGGCAATCTCTTTGTCATCCTTCTGAGCTTCACGGATCTTTCCCAACAATGTAGACTGAACTTCCCTTGCTGCAACAAAACCTATGAGAACAATCTCCAACCGAAGTTCCCTGAGATCCTCGGCTAAATCCTTTGGTAATCCTCCGATTATGAGGGTATTCATCCTTGTTTTCTTTATGGTTGTGTCCTATTTCTCCACAAAGCTTGTATGCACAAGGTTTCTTCATATCCTTTCCATAAGGCCTCAATTGCTGGGACACAACTCGAGACTTTGGTAAATTCAACTTAAATTCTTTCCAAGTGGTTACTCCTTGCCATCCATTGGTGGTTTGCTACATCCTCCACCAAGTAGCAGCACCTCTTTCAAAAGCACTGAAGAGCATGCTGGGTCATATCCTTTCCGGCTATAGGGTTATTCTCCATGTGATCCTCCATGTTCTGAATCCATCGGTCCGTCTCCAATTGACTCATTGGTCCAAAAAATACAAGCTCATCTCCATTCATCCTCTATTGGGTCCATGGGTTTGGGGTGAGATAAGAGAGGTAGAGAGGGATACACACAATGCAAACAATGGTTTTAAAAAGACAGATTTTATTTTGTGGCTGTCGAAAAAAAAACATCAAACAAATGATAGCTCACAAACGTCGCATCTAACGCAAGTATATAACAGGGGTTTGGTCTTCTAAAGGTCAATAAATCTCAACGTCATCAAACTCTTCAAGTCTTGGTCATGTCTCTGATGGCTTCTTCCAATCATGCTTGTCCTTCTTAAGTTCTTTTGCCAGATCATCTCTGTTGACTCAAAGTCTCTCGTGACATCCTTGAATATTCTGGAGTTGCATTCCAAACTTCTGGGTTTCATCAACCTCGACATGGACCATGATCCTACTGTCCTTCAGTTCATGACGAATCTTTGATGTCTCGAGGTTTTGCTCCTCCATCATGGCTACTTTCAGCTTCTGGGTCATGAGTCCTTCACGAAATGCTTACTTGTCGAATACTGCTTCCTGAAGGTTCATCTTTAAACTTCCTGATGTAATGCTCCAGATCCTGGTGATACACCAGCTAAGGTTAAAACTTCATCTTGCTGATAGGTGTTCCATCAGCCTTCTACCATCCAATCCTTCCATGCATCTGCATGCTTAACTCCGCACGGTGACAATAGCATAAACGGGTAATAACACCATGGTCAGCCGTGTTTCTGCTCTTGTCATTACCATGAGCTATAATTCCGTAGTTGATATCTCCTGCCTTAGGGTTTTCCTTGACAAAATTTTGTTTTCTAATGCTCCACGTTCCAGTCTTTCTCCGATACACTTTGATCTCGGGTATTGACGGCTTCCATAGTCTGCCAACTTCCATAAGGGTAGCCTTCCTATACCAATCTGGAAATTCTTCAGAGCCTTCAAATTCTCCTAATCTTCAGAGTCTTTAACCGTTGTAGTTCCAATTATAACAATGCTCGATAAAATACTCTTCATTCCGAAGTGGTCTTGGTTGTCCGATATCTTCTCCTTCTTGGAGTGGTCTCATTAGTCGAATCTTTGTGGTTAAAAGGGAAAAGGGGTATGGTCTCACTTAAAGGGAATATTTGAATTAACTCAGAAGAGAAGAGAGGTAAAAGATCCTTTGAAAAGAAAGTTGTAGAGAAAAATCTTCCTATGGGCTTGCCAGTTTCAAGGGTCACGTCCTACAGTCAACCTGTCCTCTGATACCATCTTGTAGCGACCCGACCCGAATGGATCAAGTCTCTGTGCTTAAGTGTCATCCCTGGATCGGTATGCTGACACACACAGTACTCGAGGATTTATAACAGAGGTAAATAACATGTATAAAGTAACGTAAATACTATTACCTCAATCCAAAATAGTGGAAGTAACAAGGTTGTGGATTCCCATCAACACCAACGGCAAAGTTGAGTGTAGAAATCGTAACCCTAACGTATCACTTACTCGTCGTAAGAATCCTGCAACATGAAACGTTGCAGCCCGAAAACGGGTCAGCACATGGAATATGCTGGCAAATTCACACCATAGAGAAATGATGAACAAAGGCTATCACTACATGCATATATGGCTGGTGGAAAAGCTCTATGGTTATAATGTTTTTGCGAAAAGCCAATTTTTCCCTACTGCAAAGGAATAAATTTTATTTAACTATCATGGTGGTTATTAAACATTGAGATGGTTGACAGCATCACAATCCCAATTAAGAACGTGATTAACCCAATCAAATTAAATTAAGTAACATGATGAGATACACATGATAATCCAGGAACTAGATACTCAAGATGTCCATAACCGGGGACACGGCTAATCATGATTAGTTTGTACACTCTGCAGAGGTTTGCGCACTTTTCCCCACAAGACTCGATCTCCTCCGTTGGATTTCTCGCACTACTTGGTGTTTGAGAAACGGATGATCGAGACACAGTCTTTTAGAAGCATTTACTCTCTACTCCGGGCAGACCGTTACACCTACAACCCCCCTACATCTGCTAGTCCACCTCTTCAAGAGCTCACACAACTTACTCAACTATGCCAGAGCCCATAATGGCTTGTGGCTGCACACGGAAGTTTCTAGCATGAATAATCTTATGATCCCTTTGAGTCTGGGTGGCGGTCCATAGGATGATCACACGGGTACTCCGGGATATCCAAAAATACAGGCAACAATGGGTTCTCCAGGTGCCTCAATCCACCCAGATGTTTATTTAAGTAGCCACCTTAAGTTGAACCATTAATTAACAATCTCACAACTGTCATGGAAATTCACTCAAACCCAATCCACGTCTACGAGCATAGCATAGCAATATAAGCAAACGTAGAAGTAACTCCCAAAGGTTTGATAATAAACAGGGCAATAGGTACTACCTCATCTACTTCCCAAAACCCACATATTAATCAGATCCTAATCATGCAATTGTTTGAGGATTGATCTAATGCAATAAAACTGGGTGGTAAAGAGGTATGATCAAAGTGTGAACTTGCCTGCAATGTTGATGAAGATGATTCGCACTCATAACTCTTGATAGTTCTACTCTTCACACTCCGGTCAATCTATCGTAAGCAAGCAATGATAACCACACATAAGCAATCACTCAAAAGATCAGAAAGAACGAAGAAGATACTTCGGAAAACATCAAAACCAAGCAAATAACTCTTGCAACATAAAACAATTTCTAACAGGACCAAAATTATGTGAATTTGGCCTTATCATAAAGTTTAGGTCAAGATCTTTAATTTGCAAAAAGAATCAACTCAAACAGAGCTACGAAACTCAAATTATGATCAAACGAAGTTTGAATTCAAATATGATCTAATTCAAATTTTAAAATTTTAAAAACATGTTTATGTTGTTTTACGGGAAAGAGGAGATCATAACGAAGAAGTGGGCGTTGGTTTCGTTGGATTTGGATAAACGAGTAAAAAGCTGTGACCGTTGAAGAACAGGGACTAAACTATAAATAAAATCATCACAGATAGGTCCCTGGCGAAAAACTAAAATAAAATAAAAGGACTAAATAGCGAACGTTCGCTACAGAAACTTACGCGACGAAAACCGTTCACTACAGAGGCTAAACCAGCGAACGTCCATTAAATAAAACAAAACGTTTCAGAGAAAAAAAACACCTCGATCTGGACCGTTCGATCCAGATCGGACGGACGAGGGCAGGTGGCGGTTACCGCGGTGGCTGACGACGTCGGCGGCGAGGAAAACGGCAGCGACGGCGGCTCGGCTCAAACGGGACGGCGGCTCCAGGGCTCGGCGGCGCCGGCGAAGTAGATGGGGAGGAGCGGCTCGGCGAGGCGAGTCCGAAGGGGGTGGTGGCGTCAGGCGTAGGCGGCGGTGGAGCGAGGCGCAACGGCGGCGGATCTCGCCGGAGCTCGCAACTCCGGCGGCGAAGTGCGGCGGCTACGGAGGAGGAGAGAAAAGGGGGTCGGGGTCCCGGGGCCGGGCTTATAAAGGGGACGGCCGGCGGTGGCTTGGGCAAGGGGCAAGAGCAAGGCGGCGGGGTGCGGTGTCCGCGAAGGACACGACGGCGGCGGCGATGCCGTGCGGCGGCGGGAGTCCTGCGGGAGCTCAGAGACGGGCGCGAGTGCGCCGGGCTGGGCTGGCTTGGCCCGGTTGGCTGGGCCAGTCCAGTTTGGCGGAGGGATTTTTTTAAATAAAGATTTTCCAGACAAACAAAAATAATAAAAACAAAACAAATAAAAAATATTATATAGGCATATAATATATCAAAATTTTCAGAAAATGATTTCCTACAGCATGGGCATTTTTCTAGCATTAAAAAAAATCCACAAAAAATCAAATAAATCTAAGAGTGCTACTGCCCTACTAAAATCCAATAAAAATCATTTTAAAAATACAAAAATAATTTCAAATTTATTTATCTCCAATTTTCTGATGTAGGGAATCATGTTACCCTATTTTCCATATATTTTATTTTTGGAGAAAAATAATTTGAATAAAATCCAAATAACTCCAAATTGAAAATATTTCAAAAGGACTTTGAATTTGATCCTTTGAAACTCCCAACTCATATTTCATATATTATGAAGAAGTCATTTTATCTTCTCTCGTGAAAATCATTGAGTTGCTTGATGTTTCTGAATTGGAAATATTTTCAAATGATATTCAAATATTTTGAACACCCTTTTTCATTTAAATAAATGGAAGAAGTCATGTCATCTTCTCTCCAGGATTTTGTGATGAAAAGAATTTGAATTCATGGAGATCATAAAATCAAAATAAAAGTTTGGGAAAGTCCTTTTATTCCCTCTCATTTAACTTTCAAAAAGTTCGAATTTCACTCACATTCAGTCAATCAATCACACAACAATCAAACAAACAATCAAATCTATATATTTATTATAACATTTCAAAATTTAGAATTTTGGGATGTTACACCTCCACATGATCATCAATGACATAAGACGAAAGTATCTGAGAGTTTATCAGCAGTCTTAAGATACAGTCCCGCTCTCAGTTTTGGAGGTCATCATCAACTAGTAGATCCCACACCTGGTTCATAACATACCAGAGGTCGGCGGCATGGGGACAACTAGTTGAAGAACATCATGATTGTTTTTTTAATTTCACAGACATTTTTTAGTCCGCAAACTTTCTTTCAGTTTGCAATTATTTTTTCAATTTCTTTAACAATTTTCTTATTCGTGAACTTTTCTTGCATCCGTGTACACTTTTTTGAGTGGTGAACTTTTTTAGTTGATGAACTTTTTTTACATTTTATTGAATTTTTGACCTATTCATAATATAAAAAAATAAAAAACCGTACTTGAATGAAGCGCCTTTTTTAGCAACAAATGAAGCACCTGTATTTACTCAAGAAAAAAATGAAGCACCTTTTTTGAGATAAAAAATGAAGCACCTCTATGTGATGGAGGTGAGCACCTGTACGTGCAAAAATAATATGTTCCCGCGTGTTGGGCCAGGCCCATTATAGGATCGCTGTTGGCGATTGCTCGGTCGACGCTCGCGCGAGGCTTACCAGCGAGCCGATTTGGCGCCCAATGCACTGACAAGTAGCTCTTCGAAATCACTAGTTCAAGACTACTTGCAAAGGTTACTCTCACCTTCTTTTGTAATGATAAGTGACGCACTGGTTATGCGACACTTGTTGTAGCTTGAGAGTTTTATACTTTTTCGTTCATTCATTTTTTCCAAAATATTTTATCTCTTGAACCGGACGTCTAAATCACAAACCGTTTTCATCATTGTGTTTTTCACGGCGAGATCTTCAAAACTAGATCTTTGTTAATAGGTTTTGACGAATCCCCCCACCCTCCCCCTCCCCCAAATTAAACCAACCTGATATCAAAAAAAGAGAAATAAAATAAAAGGAAAAGTACAAAAATGAAAAGCCAAAAGAAAACCTGAAACAAAAACCAGAAAAAAAAACCAAAAACTGAAAGCACAATTTTGGTTTCACTTATTTTTTGGAAGACTGTTGTGCTTTTCACAACCGCGCTTCATCAGAAGCACAATTGTGTTTTCCATTTTCCAAAAAGCACAACACTGTACTTCTCACTTTTCGAGAAGCACAATTATTTTTCACTTTTTGAAAAGCACAATTATGAGAAACACACATGTGCTTCACGATGAAGCACAATTGTGTTTTTTCGTGAAACACAGTTGTGCTTATAACTTTTGGAAACACATATGTGTTCACAAAAAAGAACAAATGTGCTTCAGCAGGAAGCAAAAAATCACAAAAGCCTAGTAAAAACCAGGAAATTCGAACCCCTCGGAAAAACCAAAACCTCAAAACGCGTTCCCACGGGTGCCCCGAGCGTGTGCCATGTGGTGCGCTAGGGTGCTTTCTGTGGTGCCTGCAAGGGGTTCTCGCCAAATAGTTACTCCTGGAGTTCTCCGTTTTTGTGGGAGCAACTATTTAACGGTTACCCTCTACAGCAGTTACTTCACTGGCATGGGAGCGCTCTCAGCCATGTGTCGCTCACCCTACATGACCATATTTTTTTCTGGATGCCTTTGCGTTTTTTACATTTTTTTTGCTTTTTGCTTGGTGTTTCCTATGTTTAGCAAAAAAAATTGGGAAGCAACGCTTTTTCGCTAGAAACACAATTGTGCTTCTCCAAATAGGGAAACTCACAACCTGTGCTTCTCCAAGAAGCACAACGTGTGCTTCCGAAAAAAGGGAGAAGCACAACTGTGCTTCCGTGGAAAGCACAAATCATAATTGTGCTTCTCATGGAAGCACAACCTTGCTTCTGTGAGAAGCACATCTGTACTTCCTACTTCTACGAGAAGCATATATGTGCTTCCTAAAAAAGGAAAGCACAACCCATGCTTCAAAAAAAGTAAAAAGTGCAACTATTTTTCTGGGTTTTAGTTTTTTCTTTCGGCTTTGTTTTTTTCTTTTGTTTATTTATTTTTTGTTTTTTGATTTGTTTTTTCTTCTTCTGATTTTCAGCCTTTTCATGAAAAAAATGTTGTCAAGAAGTATTAACATGGATCTAGCTTCAAAGATTTTGACCCAAGAAATCCAACAATGAAAATGGTTTGAGATTTAAAGGTGTGGTTTAAGAGATAAATCGTTTAAAAAAACAAATCCGGAAAAAAAGGTTGGAACAAACAACCCATATGCAGTGCGTCATTTGTCAGCACCAAAGAAGGTGGAGGATGACCTTTACAAAGGGTACATACCTATACAAATGGTACCAATTAATTAGTGATTCCATGATCTGGATTTATTTCAGGCCTTTCGGTGATGTGTTTTTAGTCGGAGGAGACGTTCCCGTCAACTATGAAGGCGTCTGTGGCGACTTTGTCAATCTTAAGATGATCTATCAGCTCAGTCTTTCGAAGGTGCTCATAGGGGTAGGGTGTGCGTGTGTGTTTATAGGGGTGAATGTATACGTGTATGTTTAAGTGTTTGTGTCTGTATTATGTTAAAAAAACAGTGATTCCATGACTTTGTGCAGTTAGACGTTTTTTGTGTGTGTGTTACTTCCTCGATCATGGGCTGCTATTGCCTGGAAGAGCACCAGACTGCAAGGCCCGGTGGCAGCCCAAAGTGGCATATTGGCCTAGGAAAGGAAGGTTTTTTTTTGAATAAATTCTTGTATTACTCCAAAAACTTAAGGATTACAATAAAATTCAAAAACTTCTAAAGCACCGGGACGGCCTGATCCAAGCCAAACAACAGTGCGGCGTCTGGATCTCCCAAAGTTTTCCATAAAGTGATTAGATTTATTTTGGCTACGGCGAATATGATTAATACAAGAATCCCTTTCCTCCATGCTTCTTTTGATATCCTCGACCAAAAAAGCGTACTTTGATCTATTGCCTACACTACTCTTGAGCATCATGACTTCCTCGAGATAATCACTTTCAATATCTAGTGGCAGGGAACACCACTGCAGTGCCAAAGCTATACCTTCCTGACGGGCTAGAAGTTCAGATTCCAGGGCATCATTGCATGAAACTATTTGCCTGCATGCACTAAATACAATCGAACCCTCATGGTCTCCCAAAACCATACCTACTCCTGCTTCATTGTTGAGGAAGGAACCATCAATATTTAATTTATTTTGACCAATCACAGGTCGCGACCACAAAATATCAGCAGGTTGTGGCCTATTATTGCATACTGGATCCACATGGGAGTAACACATAGTGGTGACTGATTTTCCTTTGATTGAATCAAACGGGTCTACACAAGGTAGCTGCTCAAAATCCTCTTAGACACATCAACTGGGGGAGCTGGTTTTGAATGCACAATATCGTTCGTAACATACCACATCCTCCAAAACAACAATAGGACACGCACTCTCATTTCTTCATTCAGATTGCAGGAAAACACCAACGACCAATCTTCCCCGGTCGTACTAATGGAGTGTACAGCTGGTAGTGACCAATCCACGAGCAGTGCATTCCATAGTTGCTGCGCATTAGGGCAGGAGCAGAAGACATGAAAGGTATCTTCCTCCTCCAGACCGCAAATCGGGCAAGTGGTGCTCACTGCCATGTTTCTTTTCATCTTGTTACTCCAAGTTGCCAAAGTGTTCATTGCTAGTCTCCAACCAAAAGAGAGGACTTTTGGGGCGGGGGGGGGGGGGGGGGGGGGGGGCGGGCGGCAGTGCAGACCAAATAGCTTTCCATATTCCTCGCCCCCCTTGTGAGTTGGTACTCGAAGAACTAATCGATGCACTGTGGAGTTCATAAGCCAGCCTCTAAGCACTTTTGACGGAGAAGAACTAATCGATGCACTGTGGAGTTCATAAGCCAGCCTCTAAGCACTTTTGACGGAGAATTGTCCACTTTTTTCAGGTGCCCATCCAATAAAGCGGAACCAAGCCTTGGGGAAGGCTGGGTCTTTTTGATTTCCATAATGTCTACACGGAGAAAAAATTGCTGCAATTTAACATCGTCCCAACCTCCATTATGATCCAGAATGAAACCCAACGGATACGACATGTCCCTTTTTGTGATATTAGGCCACCCATGGGAACACGAGCTATCCATCTGTCATGCCATATTCGAACATTCTGCCCATTTGCAATTCTCCAAACAAGACTTTTCTTTAATAAATCAAGACCATGACTAATAACATGCCAAGTGGAAGAAGGATTACCTGAGAAAACAATGTCCTCCAGATGCTCGTTGGGATAATATTTTTCTTTTAAGACCCGCGCACACAAGCTATCTAGAAAGACCAGGAGACGCCATGCCTGCCTCGCAAGCAAAGCTTGGTTAAATAGGCAAAAATCTCTGAAACCTAGACCTCCATGTCCTTTTAGCCTAGTCATTTTAGTCCAAGCATACCAGTGGGTTTTCCTTTTACCATCCTCTGAACCCCAAAAATAATTCCACACCATCCGATTCAGATCATCACATAACTCCAAAGGGGGTTTAAACACACTCATGATGTAGGTGGGAATGGACTGAGCAAATGATTTAATCAGTACTTCCTTACCAGCTTGGGTTGTGTTAGGACCGAGAGTATACCGACCAGAGGGGGGTGAATGGGAGATTCAAATTTTCTTTCGAAGATTTTGAAACTTATCCCACTCACAGCAGCGGAATAGAATAACGAAGGAATTAAGCTAAATCAATCTTCTTCATTAGAAGCATATTCATCATGAATGCATTGATGACAGTACGAGCTTGGGAAATCACAAGTTTAACTACAATGAGAGTAATACAATATGCAAACAGATGTAGTAAAATGAGACAAAACATGATGCACACTGAGAAAAATACAATAGGAAGATTTCACAAGTGATTCCGAGGAATATGGTGATAACAAATGAAAACAGCTAATGAGAAAGTAACATGATGAAGACAGATACACAGGACGAAGACAACAGAATGAAATGATCACTTAAACAGTCGGTACAATGCATGAATATGAACTGCTGAAGGAAATGCAGTTAGAGTAGAATGAACCAGTGGTGCTCAATGGCGATAGAGAGATTTGGTAGACCAGTTCACCCTTCTGCCAAAGGGCAACGTCTGGTTGGAGGGCTGTGACTTAACACGAAAGATAAACTCTCTTCACCCTATTCTCCTTCAACGCAGAGCTGATCAGATTCAGGTTGATTTCACTCGTGGTAGATCCTTGTCGGCGATCTCCAAACCTTCGGTCGACCTTCACGAACCACAATCACTCTTGGTTGCTGAAGATCTGGCTCGGTGAAGACAACAACTCTTCAGCACTCGAAGCCGAAACCTATCCGTCTAGAGAGTGTGCAGCTCTCAAGAGTAATAGGTAGAAGAACTCTCACTCAGAACTACTGTGATGCTAAACCACTATCTAAGCTTGGGCTCTTGGTTTTTCTCTCGGTGGATCTTAAACTCAAATCACTTGGAGAGGGGTTGCTCAAATCAACCTTCTCAGAAATCTTAAGCGGAGCAGCCAAGGGACAATGTTGGAGCGGGGTGGCTATTTATAGCCGCAGCCTTCCCAGATGGGAAATGACCAAATTAGACATCGGGATCATCCAATGGCTGAACAACACGAGTCCAACGGTCGGATTTGAGCACAACGGTAACATTGCTTGCGGAGCAAGAAGTGCTAACTCCTCGGTCTGAGAAAAATCTCTTGCAGCGAAGAAGAACATAGTCTCTTGCTGACAAGTATTTGCTCGGAGCACAAAGAGATTTCACTCACAACTTTCATAGGTTTTGGCTAAGCATCGAGAACCTATACCCCTATTAATAGTACGAAGGTCCTATGACTCAAAGGAATGAAAGAAGAACAACGAAATGAATACTACATCTTCACATTATCTTTGACTTCCATCTCTACAGTCAATTTCTTCGGACTCCAGTACCGAAACAAATGCTTTGCTTCAGCAGTAAATTTTCGAGGGGTCGATTTCTTCACATCAATCTTCTCGATTATATGACTTCAACACATATATTTCATTCCTCTCTTCAGCGCACATATGCTTCGGTGAAGTTCCTCGAACTCGGCACCGAAGACAACATTCTCTTCGGTTGTGTGTGGACTTTTTCTCTCTGTATGCACTAGCTAACAAATCAGTCCATACATGTTTCTGACAACAATCTCCAAAACACAAGGTACGCAGATACTGCACCAACAATCTCCCCCTTTTTGGACGATCTTTGACGAAACTGATCACATCGATAGATAGATAATGAATGGAATGTAATGCGAAGAATAAAGAAAGCCGGGAGATAATTACGAAGATCAAATATTCTCCCCCTTAAGTTATGCTTCAGATCACGACGAACCGGAAGGAAACAATAATATTCTTCGTATGAGTGTCATTGATAAAAGATCTTATACTTGAGTTCTTTCAATGTACTCGACAGTGCCTGAGGTGGTTCTTGTCACAAAATCTTCAAAAAAGGTTAGATGTAAGATAATCTTTGAGAGATTTGTGACAAAGTATATATCATGAAAGTTTTCTCAAAGCACAATTTGAATCCACACGACATGTACTTTTCCTGCATGTTGGGTATTCGATGTAAACAGAGCAAGAAAGAAAATATAAGCAAGTTGCTGGGAATGAATATCCTTCAGATTTGGTTTCCATGTGATACGTATCCGTCGTATCTATAATTTTTGATTGTTCCATGCCAATATTATACAACTTTCATATACTTTTGGCAACTTTTTATACTATTTTTGGGACCAACATATTGATCCAGTGCCCAATGCCAGTTCCTGTTTGTTGCATGTTTTATGTTTCGCAAAAACCCCATATCAAACGGAATCCAAACGGGATAAAAATGGACGGAGAATATTTTTGGAATATTTGGAGAATATGGGAGGAAGAATCAACGCGAGACGGTGCCCGAGGTGGCCACGAGGCAGGGGGCGCGCCCCTGACCCTCGTGGGCCACCCGTAAGGCAGTTGATGCCCTTCTTCGGCCGCAAGAAAGCTAATTTTTAGGAAAAAATCACGGTGAAGATTTCAGTCCAATCGGGGTTACGGTTCTCCATATATATATACGAAACGGTGAAAGGGCAGCCAGGGAGAACGCAGAAACAGAGAGAGACAGAGAGACAGATCCAATCTCGGAGGGGCTCTCGCCCCTCCCATGCCATGGAGACCAAGGACCAGAGGGGAAACCCTTCTCCCATCTAGGGAGGAGGTCAAGGAAGAAGAGGAAGGAGGGGGCTCTCTCTCCCTCGCTTCTGGTGGCGCCGGAGTGCCACCGGTGGCCATCATCATCACCGCAATCTTCAGCAACAACTTCACCGCCATCATCACCAACTCTTCCCCCCCTCTATGCAACGGTGTAACCTCTCTCTTACCCGCTGTAATCTCTACTTAAACATGGTGCTCAACGCTATATATTATTTCCCAATGATGTATGGCTATCCTATGATGTTTGAGTAGATCTGTTTTGTCCTATGGGTTATTTGATGATCAAGATTGGTTTGAGTTGCATGTTTTATTATTGGTGTTGTCCTATGGTGCTCTCCGTGTCGCGCAAGCGTGAGGGATTCCCGCTGTAGGGTTTGCAATATTTCATGATTTGCTTATGGTGGGTGGCGTGAGTGACAGAAGCACAGACCCGAGTAAGTAGGTTGTTTGCGTATGGGAATAAAAAGGACTTGATACTTTAATGCTATGGTTGGGTTTTACCTTAATGATCTTTAGTAGTTGCGGATGCTTGCTAGAGTTCCAATCATAAGTGCATATGATCCAAGTAGAGAAAGTATGTTAGCTTATGCCTCTCCCTCAAATAAAATTGCAATAATGATTACCGGTCTAGTTATCGATTGCCTCGGGACAAATAACTTTCTTGTGACAAAAAGCTCTCTACTAAAACTAATTTAGTTGTGTCTTTATCTAAACAGCCCCTACTTTTTATTTACGTGCTCTTTATTATCTTGCAAACCTATCCAAAAACACCTACAAAGTACTTCTAGTTTCATACTTGTTTCCGGTAAAGCGAACGTTAAGCGTGCGTAGAGTTGTATCGGTGGTCGATAGAACTTGAGGGAATATTTGTTCTACCTTTAGCTCCTCGTTAGGTTCGACACTCTTACTTATCGAAAGAGGCTACAATTGATCCCCTATACTTGTGGGTTATCAAGACCTTTTTCTGGCGCCGTTGCCGGGGAGCAATAGCGTGGGGTGAATATTCTCGTGTGTGCTTGTTTGCTTTATCACTAAGTAATTTTTATTTGCTGTTCTTAGTTGTTCTCTATCTTTAGTTATGGATATGGGACACGAAATACCAAAAAAATTAGGTGTACTTGCTGCTCATGGAGATGGGGAACCTCCTAAAACCCTCGATGCTCATTATGTGAAAGATATTATGTACTACTTTGATAACCCCGAGAAAACCCCATTCAATTATGTAATGGGAGACACGTTGGATCAACGTGAATACTTTAGGGATTATCGCTTGACTCAAAAAGGGAAACTATTGGATCAAATTCATATGTTGAAGTGGTATGCTAGGCAACTAGGCTTGATATGATTATACTTGCTGCTCTAGGATGAAGTCTCCACAGCTTCCCTTTTCATGCAAATTTAATGATAATGAAACCTTGGCTTCTTATGCTATGATGTGGAACAAATAGAAGAATTTGTTGCTTTTATGGGTGCTTATGAAATTGAATCTATGTTTAAAGAGTTTGAAAATCTTTATGATGCTGTTTACAGACCTGAAAATTTAGCTATCCTTAAATATTGTTATGAGAATTATGAATACAATTCCGATATTGATGCGTTTATTGAGAAAGTCTCCGCTGTCCCAGAAGAGACTAATATTTGCAGGAATCTATGGAAGAAGAAATTGATGAAACTGTGAGATCATTGGATGAAAAAGATGATGAGGAGAGCGAGGAACAAAAGGAGGAAGAGCGGATTAGCTACCCGTGCCCACCTTCTAATGAGAGTAACTCTTCAACTCATACATTGTTTAATTTCCCTTCATGCTTACCGAAGGATGATTGCTATGATGACTGTTATGATCCCGTTGATTCTCTTGAAATATCCCTTTTTGATGATGCTTGCTATGCTTGTGGCCAAGATGCCAATATGAATTATGCTTATGGAGATGAACTTGCTATAGTTCCTTATGTTAAACATGAAATTGTTGCTATTGCACCCACACATGATAGTCCTATTATCTTTTTGAATTCTCCAAACTACACTATATCGGAGAAGTTTGCTCTTATTAAGGATTATATTGATGGGTTGCCTTTTACTATTACACATGATGATTTTGATATATATAATATGCATGTGCTTGCTGCTCCTACTTGCAATTATTATGAGAGAGGAACTATATCTCCACCTCTCTATGTTTCCCACATGACAAAATTGCAAGAAACTGTTTATACTATGCATTGGCCTTTACTATGTGTGCATGAATTGTTCTTTTATGACATGCCGATGCATAGGAAGAGAGTTAGACTTCGTCATTACATGATATATGTTGCTTTGTGCTCACTACTAAATTACAAATTGCTAATTAAAATTGGCTTTGATATAGCTTGGGATCCGGGTGGATTCACTACTTGAGCACTATATGCCTAGCTTAATGGCTTTAAAGAAAGTGCTGCCAGGGAGAGAACCCAGAAGTTTTAGAGAGTCATTTATTTATGTTGTGTGCTTTTATAAAGTTAAAAAAAGAGGGGAACCCAAAACTTTTCAAAAAGAAAAGTGAAAGTGAGATAGACGAGCATTGTGAAAGTGGGGGACATCCTTAAACTTGTTCAGGCCCATGGAAACTTTGTGAATCTTAATTACAGAAACTTTTCAACAAAAATAATTATCCCCTTGTACAATTCCATTGTTATAAAAATAATGTCCCAAGGTTTGCCTTTAGGATGTTTACAATGCTTGTTGGTTTGTACGGTGCAGGACAGAAACTTTGTCTGTAGTGCGCGATTTTTAATTTTTTACTGGAACGTCAAACGATTCTGATTATTTTTGCACTTTCCTTCTATACAAATTGTTTATTTTTCCTAACTTTGGAAGAATTTTTCAAGTACCAAAAGTATGGTGAATGTTCAGATTATTACAGACTGTTCTGTTTTAGACAGATTCTATTTTTTGATGCATAGTTTGCTTGTTTTGATGAAACTATCGATTTATATCAGTGGATTAAGCCATGAAAAAGTTATACTACAGTAAAAACAATGCAAAAAAAAATATGAATTGGTTTGCAACAGTACTTAGAGTAGTGATTTGCTTTATTATACTAACGGATCTTACCGAGTTTTCTGTTGAAGTTTTGTGTGGATGAAGTGTTCGATGATCGAGAAGGTCTCGATGTGAGAAGAAGGAAGAGAGGCAAGAGCTCAAGCTTGGGGATTCCCAAGGCACCCCAAGTAAATATTAAAGGAGACTCAAGCGTCTAAGCCTGGGGATGCCCCGGAAGGCATCCCCTCTTTCTTCAACAAGTATCGGTATGTTTTCGGATTCATTTCATTCATGTGATATGTGCAAATCTTGGAGCGTCTTTTGCATTTAGTTTTCTCTTTTATTTTACGCACCATGCTGGTATGAGATAGTCCTTGGTTTATTTATAGAATGCTCTATGCACTTCACTTATATCTTTTGAGTATGGCTTTATAGAATGCTTCATGTGCTTCACTTATATCATTTGAAGTTTGGATTGTCTGTTTCTCTTTACATAGAAAACCGCCATTTGTAGAATGCTGTTTTGCTTCACTTATATTTGTTAGAGCGTGGGCATATCTTTTGTAGAAAGAATTAAACTCTCTTGCTTCACTTATATCTATTTAGAGAGATGACAGGAACTGGTCATTCACATGGTTGGTCATAAAATCCTACATAAAACTTGTAGATCACTGAATATGATATGTTTGATTCCTTGCAATAGTTTTGCGATATAAAGATGGTGATATTAGAGTCATGCTAGGTGGTAGTTGTGGATTGTAGAAATACTTGTGTTGAGGTTTGTGATTCCCGTAGCATGCACGTATGGTGAACCGTTATGTAACGAAGTCGGAGCATGAGGTATTTATTGATTGTCTTCCTTATGAGTGGCGGTCGGGGACGAGCGATGGTCTTTTCCTACCAATCTATCCGCCTAGGGGCATGCGTAGTAGTACTTTGCTTCGAGGGCTAATAAACTTTTGCAATAAGTATATGAGTTCTTTATGACTAATGTGAGTCCATGGATTATACGCACTCTCACCCTTCCATCATTGCTAGCCTCTTCGGTACCGTGCACTGCCCTTTCTCACCTCGAGAGTTGGTGCAAAATTCATCGGTGCATCCAAACCCCGTGATACGATACGCTCTATCACACATAAGCCTCCTTATATCTTCCTCAAAACAGCCACCATACCTACCTATCATGGCATTTCCATAGTCATTCCGAGATATATTGCCATGCAACTTCCATCATCATCATATACATGACTTGAGCATTTATTGTCATATTGCTTTGCGTGATTGTAAGATAGCTAGCATGATGTTTTCATGGCTTGTCCGTTTTTTGATGTCATTGCTACGCTAGATCATTGCACATCCCGGTACACCGCCGGAGGCATTCATATAGAGTCATATCTTTGTTCTAGTATCGAGTTGTAATATTGAGTTGTAAGTAAATAAAAGTGTGATGATCATCATTATTAGAGCATTGCCCCAGTGAGGAAAGGATGATGGAGACTATGATTCCCCCACAAGTCGGGATGAGACTCCAGACGAAAAAAATAAAACAAATAAAAAAAGAGAAAGGCCAAAAAAAGAAGGCCCAAAAAAAAGAGAAAAAAACAAAAAAACAAAAAAACAAAAAAAATGAGAGAAACAGAGAGAAGGGGCAATGTTACTATCCTTTTACCACACTTGTGCTTCAGAGTAGCACCATGTTCTTCATATAGAGAGTCTCTTGAGTTATCACTTTCATATACTAGTGGGAATTTTCATTATAGAACTTGGCTTGTATATTCCAACGATGGGCTTCCTCAAATGCCCTAGGTCTTCATGAGTAAGCAAGTTGGATGCACACCCACTTAGTTTCAGTTTGAGCTTTCATATACTTATAGCTCTTAGTGCATCCGTTGCATGGGAATCCCTACTCCTCACATTGACATCAATTGATGGGCATCTCCATAGCGCGTTGATTAGCCGCGTCGATGTGAGACTTTCTCCTTTTTTGTCTTCTCCACATAACCCCCATCATCATATTCTATTCCACCTATAGTGCTATGTGCATGGCTCACGCTCATGTATTGCGTGAGGGTTGGAAAAGCTGAAGCGCGTTAAAAAGTATGAACCAATTGCTCGGCTTGTCATCGGGGTTGTGAATGATTTGAATATTTTGTGTGGTGAAGATGGAGCATAGCCAGACTATATGATTTTGCAGGGATAGCTTTCTTTGGCCATGTTGTTTTGAAAAGACATGATTGCTTTATTAGTACGCTCGAAGTATTATTGTTTTATGTCAAATGATAGACTATTGCTTTGAATCACTCGTGTCTTAATATTCATGCCATGATTAGCCATATGATCAAGATTATGCTAGGTAGCATTCCACATCAAAAATTATCTTTTTTATCATTTACCTACTCGAGGACGAGCAGGAATTAAGCTTGGGGATGCTGATACATCTCCGTCCTATCTATAATTTTTTATTGTTCCATGCCAATATTATACAACTTTCATATACTTTTGGCAACTTTTTATACTATTTTTGGGACTAACATATTGATCCAGTGCCCAGTGCCAGTTCCTGTTTGTTGCATATTTTATGTTTCACAGAAACCCCATATCAAACGGAGTCCAAACGGGATAAAAACGGACAGAGAATATTTTTGGAACATTTGGAAAATATGGGAGGAAGAATCAACGCGAGACGATGCCCGAGGTGGCCACAAGGCGGGGGGGGGGGGGCGCCTGCCCCCCTGGGCACGCCCCTGACCCTCGTGGGCCACCCGTAAGGTGGTTGATGCCCTTCTTCGGTCGCAAGAAAGCTAATTTTTAGGAAAAATCACGGCGAAGATTTCAGTCCAATCAGAGTTACGGATCTCCATATATATACGGTGAAAGGGCATCCAGGGAGAACGCAGAAACAGAGAGAGACAGAGAGACAGATCCAATCTCGGAGGGGCTCTCGCCCCTCCCATGCCATGGAGACCAAGGACCAGAGGGGAAACCCTTCTCCCATCTAGGGAGGAGGTCAAGGAAGAAGAGGAAGGAGGGGGCTCTCTCTCCCTCGCTTCTGGTGGCGCCGGAGTGCCACCGGTGGCCATCATCATCACCGCAATCTTCAGCAACAACTTCACCGCCATCATCACCAACTCTTCCCCCCCTCTATGCAGCGGTGTAACCTCTCTCTTACCCGCTGTAATCTCTACTTAAACATGGTGCTCAACGCTATATATATTATTTCCCAATGATGTATGGCTATCCTATGATGTTTGAGTAGATCTGTTTTGTCCTATGGGTTATTTGATGATCAAGATTGGTTTGAGTTGCATGTTTTATTATTGGTGCTGTCCTATGGTTCTCTCTGTGTCGCGCAAGCGTGAGGGATTCCCTCTGTAGGGTTTGCAATATGTTCATGATTTGCTTATGGTGGGTGGCGTGAGTGACAGAAGCACATACTCGAGTAAGTAGGTTGTTTGCGTATGGGAATAAAGAGGACTTGATACTTTAATGCTATGGTTGGGTTTTACCTTAATGATCTTTAGTAGTTGCGGATGCTTGCTAGAGTTCCAATCATAAGTGCATATGATCCAAGTAGAGAAAGTATGTTAGCTTATGCCTCTCCCTCAAATAAAATTGCAATAATGATTACCGGCCTAGTTATCGATTGCCTAGGGACAAATAACTTTCTCGTGACAAAAAGCTCTCTACTAAAACTAATTTAGTTGTGTCTTTATCTAAACAGCCCCTACTTTTTATTTACGTGCTCGTTATTATCTTGCAAACCTATCCAAAAACACCAACAAAGTACTTCTAGTTTCATACTTGTTTCTGGTAAAGCGAACGTTAAGCGTGCGTAGAGTTGTATCGGTGGTCGATAGAACTTGAGGGAATATTTGTTCTACCTTTAGCTCCTCGTTGGGTTCGACACTCTTACTTATCGAAAGAGGCTACAATTGACTCCCTATACTTGTGGGTTATCACCATGCAATGCAGAAGATAACACGAGAGATACTTGCGTGGGAAAGACACCTTGTCAGTTGATTGTATGGCCTTCACGTAAGACATAAAAGTTTAGACTGACATTCTCTTCCTGCAAGGTTAGATAATAATAGATAATAATTGGCGCAAATCCAACAACAACAACTATAGTTCATTTAGTACTCAAAGTACTTCTCCAATTTAGTATCATCACATGATGATTCTCTATTTTTCTTCGAGGAGCAAATATGTTCCCTGTAATATGGATTCAAAGATAATCGTTCATGGGAAAACACATTTGATGGTACCTGCAAACAGATAGTACGAAGCAAATAGCATTGTAGGCGGGGGGTTATTAACGTTACATGTCGATCGAGTTTTTTCAACACCACAAGCGGTGCGATAAGTTCATGAAGCAAATTGTTTTAGGGAAAACCGAAATGCGAATGGAAACACCCTGCAAACCCTGAAAAACTATCACTCAATGTAATTCTCCACCTTTTTGTCAACAAATGTCAAAAAGGAATGAGAAAACATACGAGGAACTACTCCATGCGAGAATCCCCAGAATCAGAATTGAGACCACTCGAAGAACGAGAATCTGAAGAATGAGGAATGGTCGAGGCAGAAGGAGGAGTAGCTGCCTTGGCTTTGGAAGTCTTGCAGCGATGATCATCTGGCTTGTAGACAAGAGTACCGGCTGTATCTGCAATTTCATCATCATGATTGACAAACAACAGATCCGTCGAAGAAGAACGTTTGGGAGCACTGGAGTTCGTCTACGGATGCGCGGAGCAACAAGCAAGTCCAGATAGTTCTAATCTTTCAGAATGCCCTTTTTGGCTAACTCCTTCCGAGAATAATGCTTTCTTAACAAAGTCCAGGACCGCTTCTTAGCTTCCTTCTCATGAAGAAGAATCTGACAAGTTTGATTATGAATCAGATTCAGCTCAATCATTAATTCCACCTTTTCCTTTGTATCCACCTTGATATGGCTTTCCAGTGTCTGCCGAGTGCGAAAACGGATCTCATAAAGAGATGAATTTTCCTCACGAGGGATTTCAACCCTGGCTTCCTTGACTTTCGGTCCATTTTCGGATGCAGAAGCATTTGCAGCAATATCAACAGGTTCCTTCCCTTTTCCATTATCTTTCACAATGTGCAGAATCTCACCAACTGGCGGCATGAATACTTTCAGAACGTAAGCCCAGAAGAATTTCTCATTGGTGAGCTGCTCGATCACGAACATGATCCACTGAGCATAGGGCTTCAGTGACTGAGGGCTATCTGTTGCACATGCAAGGTTTCGAATGAAAAGATCAGGAATGTCAAACTTAATTCCTTGAGACATGGCCATAAGAGCATTCCCCACGATGCCTTTGGTGGAGTTGGGCCTGTTTGTTGGTGTGATAGTATTGCAGAAAATGTGAAATAGAACTTTGTTATCATAAGCCAACTTCTTCGGATGAACATCAATGCATTCATCACCAACCATGGTGGGATCCATCAGTATGTGGAGCTGTGCTTCAGATACTTTCCAAAAATGCAGCTTGTGCTCTCTATCTTTCTCAAACTCACATTGAGGTATATTGATCAAAGCCAGAAAATGATCCGCCAAACATTTAATTCTTTGTCGGTCGGTCATCCATTCAAGCGTCCAGGTTGAGGTATTTCCAAGTTCTCCTGAGATGTATAGTGTGGCATAAAACTGAAGGATAATCTCTTTGTTCCAACCGTGATTGAAGCGCATGAATCCCTTCAGTAGAGCATGTTCAATATGCTCAATTGCATGATGGAAACATGGCATTTTCTTAAGTTCAGCGAAGCCCAATATCTTGTGATTGAAAATTCTGTGCTTGCCCAACAAGATCTGAGCATAATAGACAACTTGTTCTTCAGTCCAGAACCTCGGTGACAATGAAGTCCTGTCTCCTTCATAAGGGCCGACCCCAAAGAATGCAAGCTTCGAGGAATGAATCTGTTCATTGAACGCAGGGCCGTTGGGGCCGTACTCAGCTGGAAATAGCGGAAAAAACTCCTGGGGCTTTTTCTCATATTCTTCATCACTGATTTCCATCGGGTGAATATCATCAGAAGCTGGCTCATACTCATCGACAGGCTTAACTAGAGCAAGTGGACTTTTTGCTTTCTCTGGAGCTGATTGCACGGGAGCACTGGTCTGTCCATCAATTTTCTTCGCTGTAACTCCTTCAGCGCCTTTTTCATTCTCACGCACTAGGGCCTTTCTTTTGGTGAGTTATCAATAGTGGATGGCACGACAACTTCTTCAGTCACTTGATTCACAACATGTTCTTCTTTGGTCTGCTGCAGCAACACTGGTGGTACAACTACTTGTTCTTTTTCTTCATGAGCCATGGGATCTTCCAATTTCTTCTCTTCCTGTTCTGGCTGTGAAGCCAAAGAACTAGGTGCAGGGTCAACCTCCATCTGGGTAGGGGCACCAAATGACGAGACCGGGGTTGAATTTCCTCGGGAAGCAACTTGCACCCCCCTCAACTTTATCACCCTCCATGATGGATCCGGAGGGCTCAACATGACTTTCCTTCAAAGGCGATGAAATTGCCTTTTCCATCTCAATTTCCTCGTCAACTGTTTCTTCAGGGGCTTGCTGTTCGGGCACGACATTCTCTTCGGCAGGATTATCCACAAAGATATCCCTCACATCTGATTCTTGCGCAGTTGAGGTAGGGATGATTATTACCGCGGGCACATCATGTTGGTCGCTTTTTTCCTCCGAGCGAGGGGATGGTGGTATATTGTAGTGGGACACTCGAGTCAACAGGTGCATGATACGTCCATTTTGCATCATGTTTTCCTACATTTATTTATAATGATTTTATACACGGAGTAGTTTCTAAATTTAGGCGAAACTTGTTCGCAGCTAAGCCCCCGAGTGGGGAGGGTTGCTCTCCACTCGGAGTAGTTGTAAAACTTAGGCAAAACTGGTTCGCAGCTAAGCCCCCGAGTGGGGAGGGTTGCTCTCCACTCAGAGTAGTTTTAAAACTTGGGCGAAACTGGTTCACGGCTAAGCCCCCGAGTGGGAGGGTTGCTCTCCACTCAGTGTAGTTTTTAAACTTAGGCGAAACTGGTTTGCAGCTAAGCCCCCGAGTGGGAGGGTTGCTCTCCACTCGGAGTAGTTTTTAAACTTAGGCGAAACTGGTTCGCAGCTAAGCCTTCGAGTGGGAGGGTTGCTCTCCACTCAGAGTAGTTTGCAAACTTAGGCAAAACTAGTTCGCAGCTAAGCCCCCGAGTGGGAGGGTTGCTCTCCACTCAGAGTAGTTTCCAAACTTAGGCAAAACTAGTTCGCAGCTAAGCCCCCGAGTGGGAGGGTTGCTCTCCACTCAGAGTAGTTTTTAAACTTAGGCGAAACTGGTTCGCAGCTTAGCCGCTGAGTGGGAGGGTTGCTCTCCACTCCGAGTAGTTTTTAAACTTAGGCAAAATTGGTTCGCAGCTAAGCCCTCGAGTAGGAGGGTTGCTCTCCCCTCGGAGTAGTTTTTAAACATAGGCGAAAAAGGGTTCCACAGCTAAGTCACCCACTAGGGGATTTGAAAACATGCTTATGCGAGAGCAATTATTAAGAGACTACAGGGATCATGTCTTGATAAATAATCTAAAAAGTACTCTTATTACATCCTGACAATCCGACTGTCAAGTATAAAAGCGACGAAGAAGATCTGTGTTCCAGGAGCGCGGCTCATCTCTTCTGAGTTTGGTTGTAAAGGTGGTAAGCCCCATTGTGAAGCACCTTGTACTACAAAAAAATACACTTCCGTGATGATACGTGTTTGTCACAGTAGGTCGCATTTTTTGTCATGCATGTACATCCATGACAAATTTATGACAGAATCAAGATAGTCATACCTTGCTGTCGTAGAAGTGTTCCATGACATTACCAAAATTATCATCACGGAAGTGTCCACTTCCATGATGATAAATCGCGCGTCACAGAAGTGCTTTCGTCAAGGGTGACCGACACGTGGCATCCACCGTAACGGAACGCCGTTAAGCTATCGTGTCGGGTTTTGGATCCAATAACCCGTTAACAGCCCCGACCAATGGGGATTTTCCATGTGTAAAATCATCATTGGCTGGAGGAAACACATGTCGGCTCACCGTTGGGACAGATGTCATCCGCTCATTTGACCGAAGGCGCCTATGATACAGCGACACGTGGCACAGCCCAACAGAGGCCCATTCCTGTGAAAAGGCCGGCCTGTTTGACTAGGTTAAAAGGTGGCGGGCCGGCCCACGGAAAGCCTGTTAACGGCTTGTTCGCATATAGCCCATTTACAGCCCGCTAACCCAGGGCCCGTTATGCCCTATCCGAATTAGGCCCAGTAGCGTCATCTGGGCCGTCCAATATGATTCAGCCCGTTTTAACTTCCGGCCCATGTGTGGCCCATGACTTCTTTCGGCCCATATGAGGACCTTTGTAACTCTCGGCCCATTAACGGCCCGTGGTGAAACTGGCCCGTAATGAACAGTGTATCACTTTATACCCATTAACGGCCCGTTATTCCATTGGGTCGTTTCTAGACCAAGTTATCTTTTGGCCTTCTCAGGGCCCATTGATTCTTGGGCTCATTTGCAGCATTCGATTACATACGGCCCGTTACTGTCATTTTCTGCTTGTGGGCCAAATTCAGCCCGTCGTTACAGTTGGCCCGTTTGCGGACCGTTAATACGTTGGGCCGTTTTCATGTCAAAAAAACCCATTGGGCTGTTTTCATAGAGTTATCAAATACGACCTATTAACGGCCCGTTATGGTCCACGAATAGTACGGCCCATGATTGGTGAAATGATGATACGCCCCGTTGAAGGCCCATGGATCCTACGGCCCGTAGAAGGCCCATGGATTGTACGGCCCATAAAAGGCCCATGGACCCTACGGCCCGTAGAAGGCCCATGGACCCTATGGCCCGTAGAAGGCCCATGGACCCTAAGACCCGTATAGAAGGCCGATGGATCCTATGGCCGGACGAAGGCCCATGGATCATACGGCCTGCAGGAGGCCCATGGTTACAACAGTCCGTGTGTTGCCACGATTATTTTGGCCTAGTTACCAAAAATAGGCTATTGTGGCCACTAGAAAAAAACAGAAAAAGAACTGCAGTGACTACAAGCAAACAACTAAACAAGACAATAAGGAAATAAATAAGCAAGCAATTAACGCTAGCCTATTACCGCTATTACACATATTACATCCACTGGTCATCAAAGTTCGCCACCAGTGCAAATATAGGGAACAAAGCAGCACATTACATACACTGGCCGTCAAAATTGGCCACCAGTGCAAATAAACGCGGCAACAAAACAAGAGCATAACTGAAACAACTTCAGAAGAGCGCAAGAAACGTTATCCTGGGTATCCACCATGCTGGCGATAAGCTTAGCAAGCTGATTAGCTTTGTCCTGTTTGGCGCTAAAATCCTCCAACGCTTGCTGTTGCACCAGAAAGTATGCGTCTGAATGCTCCAGGGACTTCCACAGTCCTTCCGCTTCTTGTCGCGGCACAGCTAATCGATGTCTTTCAGCTTGTAGTTGAGACTCAAGAAACCGAACTGATTCAGACAGTGAGTTTGAATAGCTTGTGCAAGCGGTAGTGGCCAGTAACTCGAACACTAAACCAAGACAGGACTTTGGGGTTGTCTCGCTGTCTTCAAGATAGTCTTCCTTAGCTGTTTTATCAGCTTTGTTGGAGACAAACAAGGATGTGTCACTATCCTGAACCTTATCTGCATTACTTCCTTTACCATTGCTTAATAAGGCACTCTTCCCCAATATTCTGTCAGCATTCTAAAAGAAGAAACAAGCAGACACATAACAAGTTTAGCATGTACTAGTATATGAAACTCATTTCAGTGAACCAGTTTATTAGTAAGGTGGACAGGATTAAACTACCAAGTCTTCTATTGTCAAGTACTAGTACATAATAAAAGCATCAAACAAACATATATCTATGTCCTATGGTCACTGCATTGTCTTGCCAAGTCAAAATAGAGACACGGTTCAAATCATACCAGTTCAAGACAAAGCAGCAGTGAAAGAATACAAAGCGTGGGAAACTACACGGCAAAACAAGATTTCAGATGGGTACCACGGGTCTACATGTACAACAACACTATTGGCTCTGTTGTGATGCTAGTAATGTGCAGATATGAAAGTCAACTGTATACACAATTAAAATTGAAATCAACAGAGCTATTGATAAGAGCAAACCTGTTAAAGAAACATGTGTGAACATACCTGCTGTGCCATTGGAGTTTCGATTGGATCCTTCAATTTAAAAATAAGTTTGTATGAGTAAATATAGTGATACAAGAGCAAAGCAATCATAGTTAAAAAAGGCGCACCTAAGCGAGCGCTTAAGCGCGCCTAGGATCTAGGCGTTGGCAAAATGCATTGCGCATAACTACGCATAATCTGTTCATAACTGCGCATAAGCATGCGCTTTGGTCAGTAAAGCGCAAGGCGGTGGCAAAACGCACAATTAACGCCTAGCGCTTTTTTAAACTATGATAGCAATGGAATCTTAAATTAGAATAGTTGTTCTTCAGGTCTAGGCACTTGTTCTACATGAACAGAGTACAGTAAGACGCAAGAATATAATACTTAAAAATAGAAAATGAGCTCATAGACCTTACCACATTCTTGGTTCGGGACCAGTACAGAACAAGGCGTTCCCAGTCATCGTCCAGTAAATGTGTCTCAGGAGAACGTAAGGGAATTTGATGAGTTTCTTTGCCGGTGAAGTACGTTTTCTTCAGGTAATTCCGATACTGCCACCAAGCATTCTTGAAGATAGCAGAGGTATTAGCACTGGTTGCCTCATCCTGAGTTTCCAAATTGGTCCTTCTCTATAGAGAAAAATGGGAAAATTTGCTGTATTATAACCATCATGGAGGTAGCATGTATGGGACGAAGCAAAGTAATTGCCATGAATAACATTACTTACACATAACTCCTGGACAAACACCTGCAACTGGCATTTTCCTTCATCTTTAGTATAATATTTCCAAGATGGGAAGATACGCACATACGATTTAACAACATCAAATGCATAGATGCTAAACTACGACTAGCTGGTTGTGCTTCCTCCACAGGATTAGGCGTACTAACTGGTGGAGTTGGGGTTCGCCGTGATAGTACTGGCCCTTTGGGCACTGGAGCTGCCTTACTAACTGCTCTTGTTTGGGAGCTCTGTGGTGGAGATGGTGCTGTGTCAACATGAACTGGGTTACTATCGGCTGGGGTTGGGGTTAGATTGGGTGAAGCTGGTTCTCTGTCCATCGCAGTAGGGGTACAATCTGCGAGAGTTTGGGTTATGTGTGGTAGGGCTGGTTCTTGTGCATGTACAACCGGGGTGCTATCTTCACCAAGAGGTAGCACTGTTTTATTTGAAGACCGTGTTTTTAGTCCGCTAGATACTGGCATCACCCGCTCCAATTCAAATGGCTCATAAACATGAAACATAGTTGAATGTATAGACATTGTATGAGAGACAGATGCAATAGATAGTGTGGAAAAAAGAGGGCATGAAATAGTTGACATGTATATTGTTTAACTAAAACGGATAGCATGACATAATTTCACATATATGATGTCTATCTAAACTGGATAGCATAGCATAACATAATTCAAAGATATGATGAATAACTAAACAGGATCGCATGACATAATTCACCTACATGTTATCTAAGTAATCATGATCGCATCATTTAATTCACATATGTGATTTATATGCTAAACAGAGGGCATTCGATATGATGTCTGAACTAAGAACATGGTGTTGAATATTGTGTATATGATGTCTAAACTATGCAATGCAAGACACCGTATGCATGATATGAGCAGTATAATCGTGCCAAGTTAGAGCATACACCTCAGTGGGGGAATAGGACTAGTCATCTGTCTCTGAATCCATCTCTGAGGAGCTATCGGGACCCAAAAAGAGATCTGCTTCGACAGGTAGCACTGTCTGCTCTGAAGGCCTTGTTTTCACTCCAGATGTTTCCATCTCCCACCCAAATGGCTGATTCACAGGAAGAGTAGTTTAATGTACAAACATTGTCGACAAATGGAAATGTAATGAAGAAAAGGATGGGCAAGATATCATTCAAATATATGATGCCTGGTTAAACAGGTTGGCATTGCACATTTCACATATATTATGGCTGGCTAAAGACATGAGACTGCATAATTCCCATATATGATATAGAAACTAAACAGGTGGCATTACAGAACATGTCTAAACTAAGCAGATGACATATATGATGTCAAAAGTAGGCACTGCAAGGCAACATATGCATGATATGACTAACATCATCATGCCAAGGTAGAGCAAACACCTTGGGGGTAAATAGGAGTGGTCAGCGGCGTCTGAATCCGCCTCAGAACAGATATCTTCCTCTGGATTAAACTCTGGAGAGGGGTGGGGAGGGTTTGCCATTGAACCCACCATGGAGCGATGTCTGCATGACATTGTATTGCCGCGCAAAACTCTTCTCTTTTTCTCTACATGTTCAGCATGACTGTGTACAATATTTGACATGCATACAAAAAAATATGGTGAGATTATGTAAGGAGAGCATGCAGAAATTTAGAGTGATGGTAATAACCAGTGGATCGACGTTTTTCCGTTGAACCAAAATAGCCCTAATCGATCGACGTGAATGTATAGTAATAAGTGATGCAACAAGTGTACAACCTCTTTGCCGTAGCCGTGTCGACCTCAGCATCATTGGGTTGGTCGCTGAAGCAGTTGAGGCAGAGGTGGTTGTCGGAAGTGTGGAGGAAGATCTGAGGAATCTGTAGACGGCGTCCAGGGCACTGCTCTGTTGTGATGGATCGTTCTGTTGTTGGAGCAGCTCCGGTGAGCCGTAAGACGTCAAGGCTGAAGCAGCACAAGACAGACATTGTCAATCTCAAGTGGGATTCTAATAGCATCTCCAATAGATGATGTAAAATGGATGTAAAATTAACATCACCAAAAACCACCTGACTACAACAGATGAGGTAAAAACTGTTGACTCTGAACTTAACTGTCGAAACTGAAATTTACTGTGGAATCTGAATGCTACTGTCGAAACTGAACGCAATGGTAGCAGAGAGGCACTTGACATGTAGTTTAGGGAGGGCCTGCAGTTCATCTTCAACCTGCACCCCCCTGAGCCGCCAGCCACCACCGGCCGAACCGCCGGCCCCAGCGCCGCCTCGCCACCCCGAAACAACTCGCCACCGCCGCCCCGGCCAGCCCACTAGGCCCCCTGCCCCCACCCTGAACCCTAAGATAGATAGTGGGGTACCTCTCCGGCGAGCCCCCGTCCCCATTGCGGGTGGTTCTTCCTTAACTCCGGCGAGCCCCCCCAACCCCTGTAAATCGACTGACCCAAAAGTCGATTTAGTCGACTGAAGTGTGGCTTAATCGGAGCAGAGCAGCAGCACGAGCGAGGGGGGAGCAGCAGCAGTAGCTGGGCGAGTGAGCGATCGAGCCAGAGCCAGAGCTGCAGCAGCAGTGCGAGCGAGCGAGAGCCGGAGCTGCAGGAGCAGATCCGGCTGGTATGGACGCCACCGCCGAAGGGGCCTCGCACTGGGGGAGAGCCGCCGTGGAGATGTCGCCCGCGACGCCGGGTTCAAGTTAGCCGCTCCATGGGGGTGTGGGATGGAGCACCGTCGGTGCCGAGAGGTCGAGTTAAGGAGAAGGTGCGATGCGATGAGTGTACAACCTCTTTGGTGGCACCGAGTAGGCCTCGGCTTCGTCCGTGGAGTCGGTGAGGATGCTGCGGTTCCGGTGGAGCATGGAGCAGCCGCGATAGACGAGGCGATCGTCGGAGCAACTCCTTGGAGGTGGAGGACGGGGCGGCTGAATCGGCGGGACAGCGAGATGGACGACGGATCCTCATCCGGGGAGGTGGACGAGGGACGTCGAGCTGTTGCGGTGGACGGCGTCGTCGGGGAAGAGGCTCCGGCTGGGCAGCGGTGACGTGGCGGACGGAGGAGGGTGGGGTTTCGCGGCTGGAGCGGAGAGGTTATGGCGGCCTGGGATTTCGAATGGCGAAAAGGGGGCGATGGGAGGGTGTGAAGCATGGCTTAGGGACGCCCTTGTCCAAAATGTAGGGTGTGTTACAAAAGTACCCCCACCGATTTGAACTAGCGGCCCTTTCGGCTCAGGGTTAGAAGGGGGATTTCGCGTGTTGGGATTTGGCAGCTGGAGGGAGTTTTCGCGCGCGTTGCAATTTCGGGATAGCAAGGCGCAGGTTGTGAAGGCGCCAGTTTTGGGAGCACGATATCTGAATTTTCGGGATATAACAAGACGCGGGTTGAATTTTAGGGACAAGCCTAACGTGTAGTAATATTGTACTTGTACGTACCAAATCAATTCGCACTTCCCTCAACCAAAAAGAAAACGAAAAAATAAAACTATTCACACCACACAAAGAGAGAGTCTTGCCCCGTTTTACTATACAAATGCTATTCAAAGCTACTCCCTCCTTCCATCTATATAGGGCTTAATGCGTTTTTCGATGCTAACTTTGACCAAATATTAGAGCAATGATATATGACATGCAACTTACACAAAACACGCCGTTAAATTCGTCTGTGAAAGGTTCTTTCAATGATATAATTTTCACATTATGCATGTCATGTACTATTAATCTTGTCAATAGTCAAAGGCGGTCTTAAAAATCTCATTACACCCTATATAGATGGAAGGAGGGAGTATTAGTCCATGTTATGTCTGATTAAATTTTTTCGCTTGCTGTATAATGCATGTAACCTACTCATACAAACATTTTAGTGCATTCCAAATGTCTATACTACCGCTGCAATTCGAACTAAATTTGAATTTGTTTCTCTATTTCAATAAGAATCTACAATCATGATTGTTGCCAACTTCAACCATCATAGTTTCCTTGCTATCTGCCAGATATAAATCGGACGGCCTATAATGCAGGATGGCAGGCACACCATCATCAACAACTCCGTTTTTTATAAGAGTAGAGATAAAATATATTAAATGTAGTATAACATGTTCATAACCACACCATGTGTATCACCGTTATATATATTCACACATGCGTCGGTTTGAAACACTATGATAAATTCTTCAAATATCCGAATTCGCTTTTTATAATGAAGTATATATGATCTCTATTCGTCTTTTACACCCACACAACCCTCTTATCTTTGTAGCTAGCGCTAACTTTCTCTTGTGCATGCACACGCCCGCATCCCTCTCACCCTCCCTCGGCATTCTCTAGCTCCATCGCGCAAATTCATCTTTTCACTTTAGGTCGTTCACCCACGGTGTGTGTAGGCCCCCCAGCTCCTTCTTTACGGCACACATTGATCGATATGCCTCTCTAGCTAGGTGTGCCTAGCACAAACACAAGCTTCCCCTCTTCTCTTGTCACCGTCCATGCCTCACTCCCACCACTCTTTTCATCGTTCTCGTACTCGCACACTCCTCCCCCTCGATATAGTATGCCTCTCGTACCACCTCCTACATGCATCCCTCTCTCTCTATCCTTCTCCTCGTGCCTCATTTGCTTCTAACACACACATGCATGTATACCGATCGATCTCCCAACATATACCTAGATCGACTTTAACTACGCCCCCATCAATTGACGTACCTCACAAGTTATGTCTCTCCTTTCTCTAACAAAGGGCGATTGATCTTCCTATGTAGTTACGTCTGCTTACCACAGCCACATCATCCCCCTCATCATTCGTGCATGCCTCCTGACCCGTCTCTCAGGCGCACGTGAAAGACAACAAGCAGCCATCTCCTCTCTTATTTATATTGCGGGCATGCCCTCCGTTTGTCTAGCAAGCCTATCCCACCATTTGTTAGAAGCAACTCCACTACCACCCCCTCCAACACTCTAGCTCTGTATCTCTCCCAACCTTATTCCTCTCCTGCACATATGCATGGATGCCGATCGATCTCCCTTAATACATTAATTGAGTTTCTGGACTTTTAATGTGCATAATCTAAATATGAATTGCATGCACATGCTCCGGTGCACCAAAGTGGGTTGAAAAATCACATGTGTGTCCTTGGTTAAATTTCTAGGTCCCATGGAATAAATGAGAATGAAATTCAAACATCTGGGCGTCATGACTCGGCCGAGAACATCGAGAAACTTTGATTTTAAATTCATGTAAATCCAAAACTCGCCTGGAAATCATGAAACTTGGCATGGTGTCATGTCATGGCACTAACATGTTGTGGTAAAAAATTGGGCCGATTTGGAAGCTCGTGGTTCTAAGAGGGAACGTGCCACCTTTGAGTGTGAAACGATATACGTTGCCCCCCTTGAGTTTCTTAACAAAGGCAACATAGAACTACATTAGTGCCCTGTTAAATTTTGGAATTATTCCGGGTTCGTTTGTCGTTTTTTATACATGAATTGAGTTTCTGGTCATTTAATGTGCATAAGTCAAATTTGAACTACAAGCACATGCTCTCGTGCACCAAAGTTGGTTGAAAAATCACATTTGTGTCCTCGGGTGAATTTCTAGGTCCCATGCAAGGAATGAGAATAAAATTAAAACATCTGGGCATCATGGCTCGGCCGAGAACATTGAGAAACTTGGTTTTAAAATTCTTGTAAATCCAAAACACGTCTGAAAATCATGAAACTTGGCATGGATGTCATGTCATGGTACTACCATGTTGTGGTAAAAAAATTGGCCGAATCGGAACATATTTTGGTATAAGCTTCTTGCAAACCGAAGCTTCTCTCAAGAAGGCTCGTGGTTCTGAGAGGGAACGTGCCACCTTTGAGTGCGAAACGATATACGTTGTCCCCCTTGAGTTTATTTACAAAGGCAACATAGAACTACATGAGTGCCCTGTTAAATTTTCGAATTATTCCGGCTTCGTTTGGCCTTATTTGCACATTAATTGAGTTTTTGGTCATTTAATATGCATAATTCAAATTTGAACTACAAGCACATGCTCCCATGCACCAAAGTTGGTTGAAAAATCACATTTGTGTCCTCGGGTGAATTTCTACTCCCTCCTTCCATCTATATAGGCCCTAATGCGTTTTTCGAGGCTAACTTTGACCAAACGTTAGAGCAATAATATATGACATGCAACTTACACAAAGCATACCTTCAAATTTGTATGTCAAAGGAGCTTCCAATAATATAATTTTCATAGTATACATCTCATGTGCTATTAATCTTGTCAATAGTCAAAGGCTGTCTTGAAAAACACATTAGGCCCTATATAGATGGAAGGAGGGAGTAGGTCCCATGCAAAAAATGAGAATAAAATTCAAACATCTCGGCATCGTGGCTCGGTCGAGAACATTGAGAAACTTGGTTTTAAAATCATGAAACTTGGCATGGTGTCATGTCATGGTAGTACCATGCCGTGGTAAAAAAATGGCCGAATAGGAACAAATTTTGGTATAAGCTTCTTGCAAATCGGAGCTTCACTCAAGAAGGCTCGTGGTTCCGGGGGGAACGTGTCACCTTTGTGTGCATAATTCAAATTTGAAATACAAGCACATGTTCCAGTGCACCAAAGTTGGTTGAAAAATCACATGTGTGCCCTCGGGTAAATTTCTAGGTTCCATGCAAGAAATGGGAATGAAATTCAAAATTCTGGGCGTCGTGGCTGGGTTGGAAACATTGATAAACTTAGTTTTTTAATTCCTGTAAATCCAAAACACGCATGAAAATATTGAAACTTGGCTTGGTGCCATGACATGGCACCAACATGTTGTGGTAAATTTGCAGTCCGATTTGCGAAGGCGCACACATTAACAATCAACAAAGTCATGTTGGAACAAGTGTTGTCAAGTTACAATCGGAAACACAAGTATTATTGAAACCGTGGGCGTTCTACTTACTAGTACCATTTACGTGCCACCACGCATCCCCATTTTTTATTAGCTAGGAGGCGCCGTGCATGGTAGCTATTTGAGTACATGAGGCGTGCGATCAGACCCCTGCGCGTGCTTATCGGGAGGAGAGCCCTTTGACCTCCATCTGCCGTCCACCTCTCTCCCAAGGTCTCCATTAATGTCACCCGAGCCTCTGTTTAATGGCGTGGCTATGTCTCACTCGACTGAGATTTAAGAGAGAGAAAAGAAAATCTGAAAGCACGGATCTTGATGTAAGATCCGACGGACCTATATAGCATCTACTGCGACTTATAGCAAGACTGATGAATATATAAGGACGATAATTTTTTTTTATCAAAGAAGGGCTTGCCCCTTCCGATTTTCATTACTGAATACCACCACAATTCACAAGAAGTTCAGCACAACTCGTTGAGAAACGACAATTCAAGGGGCGGAGGCACAAGGGGCAGTGGAGCACGGTGAGGTCCATCGAGACCTTAGAGAGCTCCATCGTCGGGTCCTGTTCGGTCTGGATGATCTCGCCCTCCTCGTGCACAACCATCTCTCGACTTGGGCCGGGGTATTACAAAGCTTTACCGTCACATATTTTATACTACTTCAAGGTGCATTAAATCAACACATGCAAGTATCAAAAGGAGAGTCACGGCATGCATGCGTCGTAATTAATGCATCGGTAAACGCAAATTATTGAAATATATCGAGTGTAGTGCTTTGATGTGTCGGGTCAACTCGTACATCAACGAGAAGTTTGATTATCCTCTCCCTCGCGGACTTAACTGCACCTGCCTTTGGCTGTATGACAGGTTGGCCACACACCTGTCGGGCCCACCTGTCATACACGCAAAGGCAGGAGCGTCCCTCCCTCGCCCATGAGTGTGGTGGCTGGCAAGACTAGGAGAAGCTTTCGCTACACGCTCTCCCTCCCGCACGTGGTGGACATGCAGCAGTTCAATCGGTGTCAGATGGCCAGAAGCGTACTATAGTACTCCTCCCGTGCAGTAGTACTCCATCATTGTTCGACTTCCCGAAGAGGCGAAGAGCCAAGCGCAGCCCGGACGCTCATGTGGCAGTTTCATGTGTAGAGTAGTCCAGGATAGCGTGTACCGTGCCTGTAAGCTTAAAATCGTTGGGGTCGGCTCCATGCTATGTGGTCGTCTCGAAGTTTTTTTAAAAAATAAATTAGTCTTCTGGCCCTACCTGACACCCTGGTGATTGTAGTTTGCACGCTCATCTGGTCAAGACAGGAATATATATTTTAATTTGTTTTTTTAAAGGGGGGACTCCCCGGGCTCTGCATCAGAACAATGCATACGTCCACATATATTTTAATTTGTGGTGGGTAAATGTTAGAGGTTGCAGCAAATATATTGTACACTGCGGGTCTTTCAGCCAAGTTTAGAGGCAAGCAAGTGGGGCCAGTGCTATGATGTGTCGCGTCAACTCGTACAACGAGGAGAAGCTTGATTTTACTACACGCCTTCTCCCTCACCCATGCGCGCGGTTGCTCGCAAACGAGGACATGCTTTTTCTTAGTAGTACTTCTACAACAAGCTATCCGTCCCGCTCGCGGTGGACGGACATGCAGCAGTGGATTCGACACTGTAGAAGTAGTAGTAGTAACATCATTGTTCGTCTTCTCGAAGAGGCGAAGAGCCAAGCGCAAACCGAACGTTGCAGTTGCGAACATTGGAGCACGCATATAGCCAGGCTCTTGCATGAGACAAAATTGCTATGTGAGCCCACTATTGTACTAGTACGTACAACTACTTGCTAGTATAGCCCTCTAAACCAGAAAGGAGTATTTGCCCTTCTAGAGATTTCAACAAGTGACTAGACTACACCGAGACGGAGTACATATGGAGCAAAATGAGTGAATCTGCACCGTAAATAAATACGTACTAGTTCTATCGTTTTCCTCTCCGAGGTGCACAATATTGAGTATACTGACTAGTCTCTTTTTGACACGCATTTACGTTCTTTACACAGTATAGACGCAAGCGCTCATATACACGCGCATACACTCACCCCTATGAACGCACACACGCACGGCACTATCATCTTGAAATTTACGAAGTCACCATAGGCACCTCGTCGTTGACGGGTCCATAGGTGCTTGAATGCCAAGGAGGGAGAGGGTAGCGGTTCCCGAGACGTTGAACGGTCAATGATGCATCCTCAATTACATGCAGAGAGAATTAATTGGAGAAGCAGAATAGAGCCAGCACGATGTGAATGCAACAGAGTTTGGACTCTCATATAATAAAGGCGCCCCACCACTCCAATCCATCTACTCCCAAGTCTCTGCGCAACACTGCTCACTCCAATCCAAGACCAAGTGACCAGAAGCCACAAGCACCTATGGAGGCGATGGACGCGAGCGGCAGTTGGCTGTGACAAATCATCCAAGGCGCCGGCCTGCGGCCCCGCACCGCACAGTGTTTCTAGACGGTGCTGGCGACCGCAGGCATCGTAGCCCTCGCCGACGCCGGCTTCGCCTCTCGCATGGACGACATGATGGTCAACTCCATCCGCAAGTTCACCACCGTCAAGAAGCGCGCTGAAGACCTTGCCATACTGCTCCAGCCCGCGCGCCCAGGCTCCTCATTGCCTGCCACCCTCATCGGCCTCCATGGTGATGAACTCTTTCAAGCCCTGGTGGCCCTGCAGGTGCCGGAGGTCGCGACAAAGAATGTGCACCTCGAGGCCGCACTCGCCGCACAGCGCCTCGCCATGCAAGAAACCGTCGACCTGCACATCCACGTCTACGCCTCGACGGTGTAGAGTGCCCTGAGGTTGAGCACACAGATGATCTACGTACGTTCAAATACGATCAACCATGCGACAGCAGTTCCAAATCGAGAGGGAAAGGCGAAGAGTCCATGGACGGTTGCCAGTTTGCCACGGTACACGAAGAGGCGCCCCGGCCTACACGTCCTTTCGTAAATTGTACAAAAGGACTCACCGTCTTCTTACTGCACCTGCCTTTGGGTGTATGACACGTGGGTCCAACGGGTGGCTGGCCAACCTGTCATACAGCCAAAGGCAGGTGCAGTAAAGGGGCGAGGAGTAGATGGCCAACACGCACGTGAATTCAACGCAGTCTGCACTTCTCATATAAAGGCTCCCGCCAGTCGAATCTACGAAATCCTACGCACCTACGCACCTAAGGGCAAGAGTGATCACTCCAATCACAAGATCAGATGACTAGAAGCTAGACCCATGGAGGCGATGAGCGCGAGCATCAGCCGGCTGTGCGAGATGTTCCACGACGCCGGCCTGCATCCTGGCAGCGAGGAATGTCTCCAGGTAGTGCTTGAGGCCGCCAGGGCGAGGGGCCGCTTGGACGACAGCTTCTTCTCCTTGTTCGACGAGGTCCTCGTCGGCTTCCTCGACAAGTTCACCGTCGTCAAGAAGCTCGCGGACGACCTTGACGTACGCCTCCAGCCCACGCGCCCAGGCTCTGCGATGCCTGCCACCGTCAACAACCTCTATGGTGACAACCTCTTCGATGCACTGGTGGCCCTGCGACTGCCCGCCGTCGCGCCGGAGAATGTCCACCTCGAGGTCGCGCTCGCCGCACAGCGCCTGGCGCAGCAAGACACCATCGACATAATCACCCACGTATACGCGCAAATCATCCACAAGGACTACTACATGCAAGAGGAGGACGATAGGACGCTGGCCTTCTTGGACCGCAGGGCAACCTTGGACGGCATTGTTTAGAAGCACGTTGAGCTTGCCGCCAACGCCGCTGCTCCTCACACGTCGGTTGGTGACCCGGTGCACTAGGGCGTGAGGATGTCGTTGATGGATCCGTATGTATCTTTATCTTTTCGTCAAATCCATGTAGTAGTATATGGTACTACTAGTAATTATCTTACCTTTCGCATCAACTTCATAATTTTCCTACGTACTCCATGCATGAATCGTGCCAGAACCAAACTTCTCATTACTCTAGGGGAAATCATTATTTCTATCTATCGGTCGCCCCATGGAGCAGAACCAAATTTTACAAGTTACAAGTTCAAAAGGAAAAGCCTGCCGTGTTCGCGTCGCACCCCCACACGGTTTGTCCGGCACGCCGCTCAAGGGGGAATGCGTGTTGTGTTGCATTTTCACTTACAAGTGTGACCGCAGTTGAGCAAACCGACTATCGGCAAACCCCCACCCCGCCCACCGCGCGATGGCTGAGAAAACAGGAGGGAGAAGACATGGCTATAGCTAGCACGGACTCCAAGAAAATTGGTGTCGGATGGGACTCATGTGGGTGGCGTGTGCCGTACTGCTAGACATGAATGCTAGTTATGGCCCATGCCACCCCACTATATCGAGGTGCTGGTTACTCCACTATATCGAGTACGTAGAACAAATTTCCTGGAGTCCGTGCTCGGCCTTCCTCTATCTCTCTTCTCAGCCAGCCAACAGACGCGCGGAGCCCATCGTCTGTTTGCTCATATGCGGTCCCACATGTCAGTGAAAACGCAAGAGGACCCACTGAACCTGCACATCTTTCACCTCGACGTGCTGGTGATGAAAAACAAATCCAATAAAGATCTTCAGTGGCCGCTTTTGGAGTTACTCAAGAGTAGTAAGATTCTATTTACAGTTTAACCCAAGATGCACATCACGTGGCTTCACCTACCACTCTATTTTCTTGCATGACACGACCTGGATGCTGGATGTCCCACGTGTCGGCAAAAGGAGGAAGAACTCGACCAAATCTTCGGTTGTGCTCTCGGATTAGACTAGTTGTGCTAACTTAAAATTTTATTGTGTAGAATGGATGCAAGTTTTGGTATTGGGAAGAAGAGTACAATGATATATTGATAGAGCACAATTTAGTAGATGTTCTAGCACTTTTAGCTAGCATAGAGGCTAGAGATGAGACTAGTGCACTTGTTGATAGAATAGAGGCTAGACACGTCTACTTCTTTACACTCGAAGAAGAAAGAAGCACGCAAGATCGAGCCTCTGCAGATCAACAATGAATGCATCGAGAAGGCACTAATCGAACTTACAGGAGCAGTTATGGAAGTTGGATATCTTCTAAAATGTATTCTTGTGGTTCTTGTTTTCTTTGGTCTTGCTTTTCTAGTCAAAAATTTTGTGATGTATTTCCATGTACCAAAAAATCAATGATGAAAAAAAGATATGTGAATAGTGCACGTACTCAATGACAGAGCACGGGATGGTAGCCATGGACATGGTCGGCCCTTTTTGAAGAGAGTGCTAATAAATAACTTTGATGTGTCCCGTCAACTCGCAGAACGACGAGAAGCTTGCTTACTACGCCTTCTCCCTCGCCAACGCGTGCGCTGTGGCTCGCAGCACGAGGAGAAACTTTTGCTTACAAGCGGTGGACGTGCAGCAGTTCATTTGGTGTCAGATTGCCAGAAGTACTACTGTAGTACCATCATTATTGTTCGACTTCCGGAAGAGGAGAAGAGCCAAGCGCAAGGTCACCTACTAACCTAGTACAGTACTACTATAGCCAAAGCTGGTCCACCTTTTTAGAGCATGGTTAATAAATATAGGCGGCTCTTGCAGCGACACATCATTTAGAGCAAGTACTCTCTTCGTAGGAACAAAGGAAGTGAAACAAAAGTTGGAGTGGATGCTAGATTGCCAATTAAAAGATGATTACATAGGAAAAAAAATCCTATAGCATTCTATCCTATGAATCAAATGACCAATGTAGGAAAATTATGAGGGGGGTCTCTCCAACAGTGTTCTTGGGCTCGCACCTAACATCGCGGTGGTCGAACTTGGAGTTATTCATCTAGTACACATGGCATCTTAGATCTGGAGACAAGGTGACGCGACCTCTCACTTCCTCCGCCATTTGAAGCGGCACGCCGGTGGAGGGCTAGCATACTCCAATATTAGGTTGACTCTATGTGATGTGGCAACTTCATATACTAACCGGATGCTGGCTATACTACTACGGTACTCACACTCCAAGAAGTGACTTGAAAACCATTCATAAATTGAGTCTATGACATGCATTCGCAACTGAAATGTACCATTCATTAAATACAACAAGTCATCAACACACAACGACAACGAGGATACATGTTGGATTATAGATTATTTCCAACAAAACATTCTAGCAAATACTAAAGTTTTCATCACACGACAAATAACAAGCAATGAAATGAACTTCAACTCAACCAATCCTCGGCGTTGGAAACACTTGCTTTGAACCATAGGTGCTCTGGGAAGGGCCAGCTATTGTCAATATCGAGAGCAACGCAGGACTGATCATCCAGGCTGAAGCGGCATATATCAGGACCAGGGTAGGGAACCACCGAAATGTCCGAGGTATAGATACAGTTGCTTCTCATAAATGGTAGTAACGTTGTGTCAACAGTAGCTGGATCGCCTTTCACCATCATTGGATAGTTTGGTCCAAGGAAGAGCGAGTTTGTTCCAAGACTATACTGAACCAGGGAGAAGGTGTTTGCGCTAGCACACTAGTATCCATCCTGAATACCATGCAACGGGTGTTGGAATAGGTCAGGAGAGGGCGACCATGGGAGACAACACCTGCTTCCTCAGTAGTAACAGTCTGAGTGCACTGTATACAGACAAGAAGAGGTGATCTATAACGCCCACGATGCGGCTATATCTCCCACGTGTCGAGGCACGACTTAGAGGCATAACCGCATAGTGGTTTTGTCGCAAGAAGGGTCATCTTCACACAATCCCATGTAATGAACAAGAATGGGATAAAGAGTTGGCTTACAATCGCCACTTCACACAATACATAAATATCATCATACATCATCCAAAATACAAGCATATAGACCGACTACGGTCAAAATCCAGATGAAAATAAGACAACCCCAAATGCTAGATCCCCGATCGTCCCAACTGGGCTCCACTACTGATCATCAGGAAAAGACACATAGTAACGACCACGTTCCTCGTCGAACTCCCACTTGAGATCGACGCCATCATCTGCACTGGCATCGTCGGCACCTGCAACTGTTTTGGTAGAATCTGTGAGTCACGGGGACTCAGCAATCTCACACCCGCGAGATCAAGACTATTTAAGCTTGTAGGAAAGGATGGCGCAAAGAGGTGGAGCTGCAGCGGCAAAAGCATATATGGTGGCTAACTTGCGCAAATGAGAGCGAGAAGAGAAGCAACGGAACGGACGTCATCTAGCAATGACCAAGAAGAGGTCCTGAACACCTACTTACGTCATGCATAACTCAGACCGTGTTCACTTCCCGGACTCCGCCGAGAAGAGACCATCACGGCTACGCACGCAGTTGATGTATTTTAATTGGGTCAAGTGACAAGTTATCTACAACCGGACATTAAAAAAATCCCATCTGCCTCATAACCGCGGGCACGGCTTTTGTCGTGGAATTGTCACGGCAGATGTCCTTGAGCTAGGACTTAGTCGTGGAGCCATCGCAACTAGGAAGCTTGAAGGGGTTATGCGGGATAAGGAACACGAGGGTTTATACTGGTTCGGCCCCTTACGGTGAAGGTAAAAGCCTACGTCCAGTTTGGGGTGATATTGATTAGGGTTACGATCGCCAGGAGTTAAACAACTATCCCCGGCTCTCGATCAGATTGTTGTCGCCCTCAATCCGCTGCCGGGTCGTCCCTTTATATAAGGAGGCTGACGCCCAGCAGCCCTTAGAGTCCCGGCCGGCTTATAAGAGTATCCGGCTCGGACTCTAAACTATACTTGCCTTACGCTACAAGTTCTACGATAATAATAATTATAACTACGAGCCTTAAGCCATATCCGGGTCTCAGCCCATCTCCGGCCCATCGTCTTGAAACTTGGCTCCGGGCTTCTGGCAACAACCGTACGAGTAACCTGGCCCCTCCTGGCGGGTGACTCTAAGGTCCATATCCTCAACATTAGGCCCCAGATTGATTTGAGCCGGCTCATGTCAATCTTCAACTCTTCTGACAGAAAAAATCTCCGGCTTACCATTCATGTGAAGGCCATAACCCGGAGTGACGTCATCCTCTGGACTCCGGATAATCCGCCATGACGTCATCCTCCATTAAGTCCGTTTTTTACTCCGCCAGCTCCGCAACGGATCTTTGCTTTACTGTCATTCCGAAAATCGAGGCGTCGTGGGGGGAGATAATCACGCCACGGTCTCCTTGAATCTCGCGCCCACTTATGACCTCGCCTTATAAATAGGCCGGCCCAACGGGTCCTTCTCACGCCCTCTTCTTCCTCCTTGCGCCGTCGCTCCTCTGCCAGAGCTCTACCACTGCCGCCGCCGTCGCGCCCCTGGTCTTCATCAACCCGGCCGCTGCATCACCCTGACTCGGACCAGATAACGGCGGCGACTTCCGCTCTTCTCCAACTCCGGTGAGTCTCCTTTGTCCTGTCAGATAGATCTACCGTAGGGTTCGTCAATGTTCTTCGCGTTCATCGCCATTGCCACAAACCTCAGTAGTTCTCATAGTCACTGTACTTAATCGATCTTTAACCTTGTATAGAGTTAGTGCGGTAGCTGTTTAAGCCTCATTTCAAGTACCAGTAGATCTCCTTCCACTTTATAGATGCCTCATTCGAGCTCAAGAACTTCCCTGCGTCCGCATTTTAGGTCTAGAAAATTTTCTTTGCTCCGACCATTTTGATCCGAAAAAGTTACGGTAGTATGCGAAAACCTGTTTTACCACACTTCGTAAAAACTGCAACCATTGAAACTTGGCGGCTTACATTTCCGGCTTAAAGAGAACCATGCTCTGTAGAATCCTCCGGCTTAACTGTAGTAAAGCCGTAAATAACCAATTTACTCTGAATCCTCCTGCGGCTTAAATAACCCACCGTATCTGAATATATATCATTAGTCCCCTTCATAAGCCGCCACCTTAATTTGAACGATAGATTCCGGCTTACAATTAACCCGGACACCTTTCTCTTTATCATAGACCACCAACCTTCACCATGCCTCCCAAGGCTCCTATCACTTGCAACTGGATGAGGTCCAACGTCACCGACGAGACCCTGGCCAATTTCGTTAAGTCCGGATACTTGCCTAAGAAGGAAAACATGTCCTACCGTGCCCCTGACCCGTCGGAAGAGAGACCACAGCCAAGGGATGGGGAGGTAGTGATCTTTGCAGACCATATGAGCCGGGGCTTCGCACCGCCCGGCTCAAAGTTTTTCAGGGACGTGCTCAACTTCTTTGACCTACGGCCTCAGGATATAGGACCCAACTCCGTATCCAACATCTGCAACTTCCAAGTCTTTTGCGAAGTGTACCTTGGAGAAGAGCCCAGTTTGCTGCTTTTCAGAGAACTGTTCTACTTAAACCGCCAAAATGAGTGTGCCAACGGGCCAAGTCTAGAGTTAGGCGGCATCTCCATCCAACGGCGTAGGGACTGTCTGTTCCCTTACGCAGAGCCGCCGAGCCACCCTAAGGACTGGAATATGACTTGGTTCTACTGCCAAGATACGTCCCTGGCTGACGAGAACCCGCTGCCCGGCTTTTGCCCAACGCGCCTAGAGCCGACTCATCCTCTATCCGACAAACTGACTGCCGCGGAACGCCAGCCTCTGCTTCCAACGATCAATAAGATCAAGGCCCTGCTAGGCAACGGTCTGAACGGAATTGATTTGGTCTGGGTCTGGATCTCATGGCGGGTGATCCCATTGAGCCGCCGCCCCGGCTTAATGTGTGAGTACACCGGGCGAAAGGATGACCCGCAGAGGCACAGTCGCAATGATCTTCCAGAAGACGTTGTAGAGGAAGAGACCAAGGCTCTTCTAAACGAGAGCTTGGCAGACTGCGGAAGAACTGGGCTAGCCCCCTTCTGCAAGACCAATCCAGCCCCAGCGGTAAGCCGCTGACTTTAACTTTTATCTTCGTCTGCATATAACCTTCAACTGAACCGTTTTAAGAATCAATCATTGTATCTCTCAGGCTGATGATAAATTCTGGCGGGTCAAATATGACCATGAGGCGGCCAAGAAGGCCAGGAAGGCAAAGAAGGCCGCCAAGAAAGCCGCCCCTCGCAAAAAGGGAAGCAGACCCACTGCTTCGGAGCTACTGCAATTAAGCGACAGCTCCGAGTCAGAAGTAATCCTTAAACCTTTAAATTCTTGCTATATTTGTTGTTTGTTGCTGTCCGCCTTATCAACACTTTGCTTATTGACAGGATGACACCGGCGCCAGTAACCCGGTGGTTGAAGAGGTAATGTCACTTTCCTCCGACTCGGAGCCCTTGCCACAGCTGAAAGTCCGAAGAGTAACCCGGAAAGTAAGCTTTTCACATCCATTAGCTCATCAAGACCCTCAATTTCTTTTGAAGCAGCAGGTTCACGAAAGCCGGCGTCACACCCGGGCCCGCAAGGACACCGTCCTCTCCGCCGGGTTACCTGACGCAACAAGGAAGCATCGCACTGAGGTTTTTTCTCACCTGTACCCTTTTCATCCGTTGGCGGGTGTTATCCGTCAGCCACTCAACTCTTCTGACTCCAATTATCAGGAGACCTCCCCCTCTTCGGGTGACTCCATGCAGTCAAGTCTGCCGGCCTTCAAGACTGCACCCGGGTAATAACAATCTCCTTACATTATCTGTCTGTACTTACTCTTTGTGTGCCTAACACTTCTGCCTTTTCAGTGCCCAGGCAAAGCTCACCAAAAGAGCAAAGAAGACCAGGTCAGCCGGAGTGCAAGACTTGCCTGAACCGGAGGCGACAGCTCAAGAGCCGCCAACTGCCTCCGCCCCCGAAGCCACCACTCCAATGGACACGGCGCCTGAGGCCCCTGCCCCGACTACCAAGACAACGACCGAAGCTTCAGTTAATCCGGAGGCCTCCGGCTCAGCTCCACCAGCAGACGACCCGGACGTGATCATCACCCGGACGGAATTCGTTGAGCCGGGGAGACCGACCGCGTTGGCCAAATGCTCCGCGAAGGGGGAGTTACTACAGCCCCACCGGGTGAACCTGGACTTGAGCATTGGAGAGCTCATCTCTGGCTACATCAGCCGAGTCCACAAGAGCCGGGACGCCGAGGTTGCCATGGTCAACCAGATCCAACAAAAATCCGAGGTACCCTTCTGCTGTCTTCTTACTTTACTGCATAGTTACCTTTGCCATGCTAGCCCCCAAGTCGATGACTTCTACTTGAATATGTTGTAGACTTAGGTTCCGGCTTACTCAACTGAGCCGGCAGTACGTAGATAGATACGTTCAATATGCATTAGCCCCCAAGTGCCAAGTGCCTTTGCTTGGAAAGCGCTTTGGGATTTATATAACAACTGTTAATTAACTCGGAAATACATGCAGGCTGTTGGCAAGAAACTAGAGGCGGACGTTGCGGATCTCAAGAGCCAGCTAAAGATGCAGGAGATGGAGACCCGGAAGGCAAACGCCAAGTTTGTATCCAGCATCGCCACTCAAGAAAAGTTGAAGACCGAGTTTGATGCTGAGAGGAAAGCCTGGGTCGAAGAGAAGGCCGCACTGGTAACCCGGGCGGAACAGGCGGAGAAGGCCCTCACTGAGAAGACCGCTGAGCTCTCCGGCCTAAAGTGCCAGGTTTCCCAAATGGTGGCTGCTATCTTCGGTAAGTCGCCTCACCGGCTTTCATCAAGTCTGTATATGTCATGATTCATCCTTGTCACCGGCTTATCTGATCTTATTAAACAGGTCCCAGGAGTGCCAACCTCAACCAGAGCGTGGTCACCAAGTTAAAGGCCGTGTACACCCTGGTGGAACAGCTCTACACCGGGTCACAGCGTGCCTTAGCTGTGGTGGCCCTATCCAACGAGGTGCCAGCTCATCTGGCCGAAGTCCTGCGCCGGCTCGCTGTTCTGCCGCAGCGGATCCAGGAGTTACGACGGGCCTCCGCGAGAGCCGGAGCAATCGCCGCGCTGAGCCGGGCCAAAGCATTCCTGCCGGAGCTAGACCCGGCAGACATCGCCCTGGGTTACCCAAGCCTGAAGGAAGACGGCTCAGCCTTCGACCAGAAGGACTTCGCGGCATGTGTGAAGGCTGTACGCCCGGTGGCCACCCTCATCGGGAACGACACCGACTTGACCAAGTACCAGCCGGGTTATGATGCGGAGAATCAGAGGATTCCAACCCCTCGCTATGAAGCCCTCAACCTGATCCCGCCGGCTCGTCAGCACACCTTCGCCCCGGAGATTGACCCGGCCGGGTTAATTGACGAAGAAGCCCAGTTCGAAGCTCTCAGCGGCATCGACTGGAAATCATCAACCTTCGAGGTCTTGGGATCAACCGGAGGAGAAGACAGGAATGAGCCGGGGACTTCAACTCAGCGGGCATCATAAGTTAGCTGGCGGCTTATCAAACATTGTTCCATCTTTTAGACTTGAAAAATTATTGTAATGGAGTAAGTGCAACAATTTATCTCTGCCGTGTCATTGTGCACGTTTTGAATGCAAAAGCCCTTTGAATTTGTCTCTTTGATCTTTCTCTGGGTCATAATCATCCCTTTGTTTTTCTCAACCTCAAAAGATGCCTTTAAGTATCTGCATAGAAAAGGCAAATCACAAGTCTCGAGGCGGCTTACTGCCCTGAGAATCAGGTGTTTGAGATAAATAACCCGGAATATGAATCAAAAAAGGCTGGTCCTTAATTATACTTTGAACATAGCCAAAATAACACACTTAACAGCCTGTAAACATCTTCCGGTTTAAATAACCCGGGCAGTAAGGTTGACACCTTAACTCTGATTTACTTGCTTTAATGACACCCATGACGAGCAACTAACACTGTAAACCAAAGTTAAGCCGGCAAGTGAGACCCGGCCATGCATACCTCAGAATAAACCTGTGAAAAAGCAGAAGAACTTAGGGGCTTCCGGTTCGAATACGACCAAAGACCCGGCCCCAAGGGGTTAAGCTAAGATTCGGATACGATCATATAGCCCCCCAGTGGGTGTGGCGATGCCAATCAAAAGGGTACCGACAGCTATGTTCTCTTTGGTTCGAATACGACCCATGTTTGAACAGGAAGCCCCCAAATGATTCTTAAAATTGTTTCACGACGCTGATTCGAATACGATCCACGTCGGTTCTCAGAGGGGTTAAACTGTGATTCAAATATGACCAAAGGCAACTTCCCAATGAGCTCGGCACTTTGCCAATCAAGTGGGTATCGACAGCTATGTTCTCTTTGGTTCGAATACGACCCATGTTTGAACAGGAAGCCCCCAAGTGACCTTACTGATTACAGCTAGACTCGAATACGATCATAAGCCGGATCCTCCTTTAAGTCAGCATGTAAAAAACAACACACGCATATTTGGAGGAGAAAAAAGGACAGAGGTCCTGCTTTATTGCTTATCATAATATATACATGTCTGAGACAAATATGTACACCACGAGAGCCGGTAGCTCAAGTGTAGTAAGGCCGAAGCTGAGCTATGTTCCACGGCCGACGGGTCTCCTCCTCAGATTTAGGCGAATCTTTATGCTCCCGAATATCAATGAGGTAATATGACCCGTTGTGCAAGTTCTTGCTGACCACAAAGGGCCCTTCCCAAGGTGGGGATAACTTGTGTGTATCTGTTTGATCCTGGATGAGCCGGAGCACAAGGTCGCCTTCCTGGAAGACCCGGGATTTGACCCGGCGGCTATGATAACGGCGCAGGTCTTGTTGGTAAATCGCTGAACGGGCTACTGCCACATCACGCTGTTCGTCCAACAAGTCCAGAGCATCTTGGCGCGCCTGTTCATTATCCGTCTCAACATAAGCCGCCACGCGAGGTGAATCGTGACGGATGTCGCTGGGGAGGACTGCTTCTGCTCCATAAACCATGAAGAAAGGCGTGAAGCCTGTAGACCTGTTAGGAGTAGTGTTGATGCTCCATAAGACGGAGGGCAACTCCTCCACCCAACAACCCGGCGTCCGTTGCAAAGGGACCAAAAGCCGGGGCTTGATGCCCTTCAGAATCTCCTGGTTAGCTCTCTCAGCTTGACCATTGGATTGGGGATGAGCCACTGAGGAAACATCAAGTCGGATATGCTCTCGTTGACAAAACTCTTCCATAGCGCCTTTGGATAGATTGGTGCCATTGTCAGTTATGATGCTATGCGGAAAGCCGAAGCGGAAAATCACCTTTTTCATAAATTGAACCGCCGTGGCTGCATCGCACTTGCTAACTGGCTCAGCCTCCACCCACTTCGTGAATTTGTCAACTGCCACCAAGAGGTGGGTCTTCTTATCCTTGGACCGTTTAAAAGGCCCAACCATATCAAGCCCCCAGACCGCAAAGGGCCAAGTGATTGGGATCATCCTCAACTCCTGAGCCGGCACATGAGCCCGTCGTGACAACCTTTGGCAACCATCACATTTACTGACCAAGTCCTCTGCACCAGCGTGAGCCGTCAGCCAATAAAAACCATGACGGAAAGCCTTGGCCACAAGGGATTTTGAACCGGCATGATGGCCACAATCCCCTTCATGGATCTCGCGCAAGATCTCTTGACCTTCCTCAGGGGAGATACAATGCTGAAATGCCCCTGAAACACTGCGATGATGCAACTCGCCGTCGACAACAATCATTGACTTAGCCCGCCGGGTTATTTGCCTGGCCAGAGTTTCATCCTCAGGCAACTCCCCCGGGGTTATATAAACCAGATATGGCATTGTCCAGTCTGGTATGACATGAAGAGCCGCCACCAGTCGTGCCTCCGGGTCAGGGATAGCCAAGTCCTCCTCCGTAGGCAGCCTAACCGAAGGGTTATACAGGACATCCAAGAAAGTGTTAGGCGGCACCGGTTTTCGCTGAGAGCCTAGCCGGCTTAAAGCATCAGCCGCCTCGTTCTTCCTGCGATCAATGTGCTCCACTTGGTATCCCTGAAAGTGCCCAGCAATGGCATCAACCTCGCGGCGATAAGCCGCCATGAGAGGATCCTTAGAATCCCAGGTGCCTGATACTTGTTGAGCCACCAAGTCTGAGTCACCAAAGCACCTTACCCGGCTTAAGCTCATCTCCTTAGCCACCCGAAGACCGTGGAGCAAAGCCTCGTATTCAGCCGCATTGTTAGTGCAAGGAAACATCAAACGTAGCACATAATGGAACTTGTCACCTTTAGGGGAAGCCAATACAACACCAGCCCCCGAGCCCTCCAACTGTCTGGACCCATCAAAGTGGATAGTCCAATAAGTGTTATCCGGCTTTTGCTCAGGCACTTGTGACTCTGTCCAATCGTTGATGAAATCCACCAAAGCCTGAGATTTAACAGCAGTGCGTGGCACATATTTGAGGCCATGAGGACCAAGTTCTATAGCCCACTTAGCAATTCTCCCTGTGGCCTCTCTGTTTTGAATGATATCGCCAAGAGGGGCAGAACTGACCACGGTGATGGGATGACCCTGAAAATAATGCTTAAGCTTCCGGCTCGCCATGAACACACCATATACGAGCTTCTGCCAATGCGGGTACCGCTGTTTGGACTCAATGAGCACCTCGCTGACATAATAAACCGGCCGCTGAACCGGATACTCCTTACCCGCCTCCTTGCGCTCCACCACAATAGCCACGCTAACAGCTCGCGCGTTTGCCGCTACATACAGTAGCAAGGGCGCCTTATCAACCGGAGCAGCAAGGACTGGGGGCTCTGCCAGCTACTTTTTCAAATCCTCAAAAGCGGTATTAGCTGCATCATTCCAGACAAAGTTATCAGTTTTCTTCATCAACTGATATAAGGGCATAGCCTTCTCACCCAAACGGCTTATAAACCGTCTTAAAGCAGCAATGCGACCCGCCAAACGCTGAACGTCATTTATACACGCCGGTTTAGCTAGGGAGGTGATGGCCTTAATCTTCTCCGGGTTAGCCTCAATGCCTCTGTCAGAAACCAAGAAGCCCAATAGTTTGCCTGCAGGAACACCAAAAACACACTTGGCCGGGTTAAGCATCATCTTATAGACCCGGAGATTATCGAAGGTTTCCCTTAAGTCATCTATCAGGGTTTCTTCCTTGATGGATTTAACCACAATATCGTCCACGTAAGCGTGAACATTGCGCCCGATCTGTTTATGAAGACAATTCTGTACACAACGCTGGTAAGTCGCCTGTGCACACTTGAGTCCAAAGGGCATAGACACATAGCAGAAGGCTCCAAAGGGAGTGATGAACGCCGTCTTCTCCTGGTCCTTAACTGCCATCTTAATCTGATGATACCCGGAATAAGCATCCAAGAAACTTAAGCGTGCACAACCTGCCGTAGCATCAATGATTTGATCAATACGGGGGAGAGCAAAAGGATCGGCCGGACACACCTTGTTCAAATCCGTGTAGTCCACACACATCCGCCAGGTGCCGTTCTTCTTGAGCACGAGCACCGGGTTAGCCAACCATTCTGGGTGAAAAACTTCAACAATAAACCCGGCCGCCAAGAGCCGGGCCACTTCCTCACCAATGGCTTTCCGCCTCTCCTCATTAAACCGTCGAAGGAACTGTCTGACTGGCTTAAATTTCGGATCAACATTGAGAGTATGCTCAGCGAGTTCTCTAGGTACACCTGGCATGTCAGAAGGCTTCCACGCAAAGATGTCCCTATTCTCACGGATGAACTCGATGAGCGCGCTTTCCTATTTTGGATCCAGATTGGCACTGATGCTAAACTGCTGAGATGAATCTCCTGGAACAAAATCAACAAGCTTAGTTTCATCAGCCGACTTAAATTTCATCGCCGGCTCAGCCTCCGTAGTCGGCTTCTTTAGAGAAGTCATGTCTGTTGGGTCAACATTGTCTTTGTAAAACTTCAACTCCTCGGTTGCACAAACAGACTCTGCATAAGCTGCATCACCTTCCTCACACTCGAGAGCCACTTTCCGGCTGCCGTGAACCGTGATGGTCCCATTGTGACCCGGCATCTTGAGCTGTAAATACACATAACACGGCCGTGCCATGAACTTGGCGTAAGCCGGCCGTCTGAATATAGCATGGTATGGACTTCTTATCTTAACCACCTCAAAGGTCAACTTCTCCACCCTGTAGTTGTTCTCATCCAAAAGCCACTTCTAACTCGATCTTGCTGACTGGATAAGCCGACTTACCAGGTACCACACCATGGAAGATAGTGTTTGACTGGCTGAGGTTCTTATCAACCAGCCCCATACGGCGAAAAGTCTCATAATATAGGATGTTGATGCTGCTGCCTCCATCCATGAGTACCTTTGTGAACTTATAACCTCCCACCTGAGGAGCCACCACTAAGGCCAAGTGGCCCGGGTTATCCACCTGGGGAGGGTGATCCTCCCTACTCCACACTATAGGCTGCTCAGACCACCGCAAGTAGCGTGGAACCGCCGGCTCAACAGCATTCATAGCCCTCTTGTGAAGCTTTTGATCTCGTTTGCACAAACTAGTGGTGAACACATGATACTGTCCACCGCTAAGCTGTTTTGGGTTGGTCTGATAACCCCCCTGTTGCTGTTGATGACCCTGACCCGCCTGTTGATTAAAGCCCCCTTGACCGTTCTGAGGACCGGAATTTGAGCCGCCGCCCGGGCCATGAAAACCGCCGGCGCCTGAGCCGCCGCCCGGGCCATTGTAGCTCTTAAAGGCCTTCATGATCGCGCAATCTTTCCACAGATGAGTCGCTGGCTTCTCTCTAGAGCCATGCCTTGGACATGGTTCATTCAACAGCTGCTCCAGCGTTGGACCTGACCCGCCGCCTCGGGGAGGGGGCATCCCTTTGCGTCGCGGGTTACTACCTTGGGAGTTGGCGTTGGCTACAAACTCTAGGCTGCCATCGGCCTTACGCTTGCCTCCTCCTTGGTTCCCCGGGTTAAACTGAGGACCCTTGCCATTGTCGTTCTTCTTTCCCTTCCCTGTCCTTTCATCGTCTGAAGGGGGATCCTTGGTACCATCAGAATCGGCGTACTTGACAAGAGCCGCCATTAGGGTACCCATAACGGTGCAGTCGCGCTTAAGCCGCCCTAGTTTCATCTTAAGGGGCACAAAGCGACAGTTCTGTTCCAACATTAAGACTGCAGAGCCGGCATCCATCTTATCTGATGAATGTATGATCTCCTTGACCCGGCGAACCCAATGGGTCGTGGATTCACTCTCCTGCTGCTTACAGTTAGTCAGATCCACAATTGACATAGACTGCCTGCAGGTATCTTTGAAGTTTTGAATGAACCGGGCTTTCAGCTCAGCCCAAGACCCAATGGAGTTCGGCAGTAGCCCTTTCAACCACGTGCGGGCAGTTCCATCTAACATCATGGTGAAATATTTGGCCATGACCGCCTCACTGACTTCCAGCAATTCCATAGCCATCTCATAACTCTCAATCCAGGCTGCAGGCTGTAAGTCCGCTGTATAGTTAGGCACCTTCCTAGGGCCCTTGAAGTCCTTAGGTAGACGTTCATTACGGATGGCTGGTACCAAACAAGGGACACCCCCGGTCCTGGTAGAAATACCCACATCAACGGACGTTGTCGGATAAGCCGGGGGGGTCTGATAAGCCGTAAATTGAGGCACCTGCTCCGCCTCTTGCCGCGCTTGGTCTGCTGCGTAGAAGGCTCCATTATGAGCCGGGCCATGGCCAGGGGGCGGGTCATGGCGTCGGACATTACTTGAGCCGGTTGCTGAGACCATGTGCCGGCTGTAACTCGGGCTCTGGCCTGGACGAGGGGTCGAGTGGATCCTGTCGCGGCTGTAGGAGTACGCCTCTTGCTGTGGTAGTGCCGTCAGCAGAAGTTCCCTGACCCGGCGGGTTTCGATGGCCGCCGGAGAGTCGCCGTCAACGGGGAGAGCCGCCAGTCGTGCTGCCGCAGCCACCATGTTCTCCAGCGGGTTATCATAATGACCCGGCGGTATTGGCACATACTGAGGCGGGGCAGGGGGTACCTGGGGAGGCCCCATCACTCGTGGCTGAATAAGGGGTCCAGACCCGGGCGCAATGACCCCTGGCGGGTTACTAGACCCTGCGCTCGGTGTGTTGAAGAGATTGCGCGGGTCGTAAACCGGTGGGAGTCGAGACTGGGCCTTCTGGTGCCTCCTTCTCATGACCTCGTTGGCCGCGTTCTGATCCATCGTGAGCTGGAAGGACTGGGCCTGAATCAGCTGAGTCCGGGCGTCGAGGGCCGCACGCTCCGCAACCATCCTGATCCCTTCCGCTGCAAGATCCTCTTTAGCTTTTATCAAATCCAATTTTAACTGTGCCACCTCCGCATCATGCTGAGCTTGGTTCGCCGGGTCAACCGTGGCGGTTAACAGGGCCGTCATCTTGTCCGTGAGATCCATCAGCACCTGAGCCGGAGAAGGCACCGTGTTTCCCGATCCAGCAGCGGGGTTCTGAACAGGCTGCGCACCAGCCATAAAAACTCCAACCTGACTTGGCGGCTCAAAAAGGTCCGGAATACTGTCGCCATCGGAACAACCCATGAGCCTGCCATCTTGAAGTTGGTACAATGAGTTTGATTCATCGGTGGCCGACTCGCCGTCAGAGCCGGCGGCCGCCTCATCACCAGACCCAGATGGATCAGAGGGCCCTCCATGGATGCATCCCACAAAAGCGCGCCTTAAGGCAGGCCGGGCTCAGGCGGGTTGCGCGCGCTGAGCCGTTTTGATGAGATTGGCGCAGAGATCCGGCTCGGGGCCCGGCTCACCAATCTTGCCAATGAAGACATGAATTCCGCCAAAGGGGACCCGGTATCCGTACTCAACTGAGCCGGCGTCGGGGCCCCAGTCCGCATCGTCGATGTAGAGCTTGCCGCGACGACTCTTGGTCATCCGGCCCACAGCGTATCCCTTGATCCCTTCGAAGCTGCCCTTCAAGAATTCAAATCCACCGTGCGTAGGCCCCACGGTGGGCGCCAACTTTCATGGAATTGTCACGGCAGATGTCCTTGAGCTAGGACTTAGTCGTGGAGCCATCGCAACTAGGAAGCTTGAAGGGGTTATGCGGGATAAGGAACACGAGGGTTTATACTGGTTCGGCCCCTTACGGTGAAGGTAAAAGCCTACGTCCAGTTTGGGGTGATATTGATTAGGGTTACGATCGCCAGGAGTTAAACAACTATCCCCGGCTCTCGATCAGATTGTTGTCGCCCTCAATCCGCTGCCGGGTCGTCCCTTTATATAAGGAGGCTGACGCCCAGCAGCCCTTAGAGTCCCGGCCGGCTTATAAGAGTATCCGGCTCGGACTCTAAACTATACTTGCCTTAAGCTACAAGTTCTACGATAATAATAATTATAACTACGGGCCTTAAGTCATATCCGGGTCTCAGCCCATCTCCGGCCCATCGTCTTGAAACTTGGCTCCGGGCTTCTGGCAACAACCGTACGAGTAACCCGGCCCCTCCTGGCGGGTGACTCTAAGGTCCATACCCTCAACAGCTTTCGAAAGATAATACCCTGCAGGGGTGTCCCAACTTAGCCCATCATAAGCTCTCACGGTCAACGAAGGATAAACCTTCTCCCGGAAAGACCCGATCAGTCTCGGAATCCCGGTTTACAAGACATCTCGACAATGCTAAAACAAGACCAGCAAAGCCGCCCGAATGTGCCGACAAATCCCGATAGGAGCTGCACATATGTCGTTCTCAGGGCAGACCGGATGAACACTACGTACAGCTAAAACCAATCCTCGAGTTTCCCCAAGCTGGCGCTGCAAGTGGCTCTAGTTTGGACCAGCACTCAGAGGAACACTGGCCCGGGGGTTTAAATAAAGATGACCCTCGGGCTCGCGAAAACCCGGGGGAAAAGGCTTAGGCGACAAATAGTAAAACCAAAGTTGGGCCTTGCTGGAGGAGTTTTATTCAAGGCGAACTGTCAAGGGGGTCCCATAAATCACCCGACCGCGTAAGGAACGCAAACTCAAGGAACATAATCCCGGTATAACAGTAACTAGGGCGGCAAGAGTGGAACAAAACACCAGGCATGAGGCCGAGCCTTCCACCCTTTACCAAAATATATAGATGCATTTATTAAATAAGAGATATTGTGATATCCCAACATATCCATGTTCCAACATGGAACAAACTTCAACTTCACCTGCAACTAGCAACGCTATAAGAGGGGCTGAGCAAAAGCGGTAACTTAGCCAAACAACGGTTTGCTAGGAAAGGATGGTTAGGGGCTGACATGGCTAAAATGGGAGACATGATATAGCAAATGATAGGTAGCGAAGCATGGCAATAGAGCGAACAACTAGCATAGCAAAGATAGAAGTGATATCGAGGGGTGGTCATCTTGCCTGCAAGGTTCTCAGAGTTGTCGAAAGCTTGATCCTCGTAAGCGTACTCGACAGGTTCCTCGTTCACGAACTCGTCTCCTGGCTCTACCCAAGACAAGAACACAAACAAACGGAACCACAATCAACAACGAGAAATGCGCAAGCAACATGATGCAAAACATGTATGATATGCGAGATATGATATGCGATGCATATGCGTGCTCCGGAAGGGAAATGATGAACATGGCAGTAACTTGGCAAACCAAGCATGCCACTGGAAAGATGAGATGATTTTGGTCGAAATCGATATAAAGATCACCGGAAACGGATGCACGGTTTGCAAATGGCAAGCAAAACAAGAATGACACTAATCTGCGATAAACAGCAAGATAGCACTTAAAATGCAACAAGTAACAATGCTACAGCACCCCAACATAGCAACAAAGCACATGGCAGTAATCTACAGGAGATGCTTGACAAAAGATGAACACTGAGCTACAGCTAGATCACAACATATCAAGCTCAAACAAGCATGGCAAAAGTGCAAAAGATTACAGGTTCACAGACTTGGTGAAAAACTGGACATGGCAGAAAATAGCATCAGGTAGCAAAGTTCAGAGCACGAAATCAACATGCTACAGGAACTTAACATAAAAAAACAAGGCATTTTAGTGTTCTACTAAATGCACATGACAAAAGTCCCTTAATGACCATAAGCCAAAAAGGAATAGAAGATATGATGGCAAGCATGTAAACATAGCAAGTTTCGTTATCAGGTTCCAGACTTGGCAGAAAACAGAGCATGGCAGAAATATTAATATGTAGGCCTCTTTGTGAGCTCGATGCACACACTACAGAGCAATGCATGACAAACCAAGCATACCTACAGTAATATGGCATGTTTATGAAGCTAACAATGGCAAGAAAAATTGCATAGCATGTATGGATCAACTACAATAAGCTTGGCAACATTGCATGTCATGTTAAGAATCTGCCAGAAATATTTTATAGCAAAAGTAGAGCAAGATTGAGTCATGCTATGGTACTCCATAATTGCAAACAATTGCAGGAATGGATCCATTACAACTATAGCTACGAAACATCCTTACTGAACATCTCCAAAATATGCATGGATCTCTCTGTAGCATCAAGTTTACACGGCAACAAAATTACAGCAGACAAAGACTTAGAGAAATCACCGTCCCTGAAATCAGAAATATTACGGGGCCTACTTTGCATGCTTGTGCTAGTCACCACAGAGATCACAAAAATACATGGACTACACCACTGGAAAGATGGCATGGCATACTTCAAAACACATGTAGAGCTCATGCTCAAAAGATGCACAGATTAAATGATACAAAAATGACAAATCTCCAAGTTCTGCTAAGAACCAGAGAATAACAGCAACTAGCCTTTTCCAACAGAGATTTGGGCATCAAGATGACCTCTAATGAACATGGTGCAATTGAACAAAATGAGGAGCATCACGAGATGAACAATTTGACATATAACACGCGCGAATCGGAGCTACATGCAAGGAGTTATAGCTATACGAACAGAGGCACTTGCTGATGAAATTTCCATGACTTGGAAAAATAGAGGGGGCTCGGGGGGGGGGGGGGGGGGAGTCAACGCCGGTACCGATCGGATCTGGCCGCTCTCGGGCTCGTGCTCGTCGGCCTCGCCGGCGATGGAGGACGAGGCGGCGAGGGAGGGAGGCGGCGCCGCTGGAGGAAGGAGGCGCGGGGCCTCGGGCGGCGCCTCGGGCGGCGCCTCGGGTGGCCGGAGGAGGGGCACCGGCGGCGGAGCTCCGGCGGTGATGGCGGCGGCGGCGGCCGGCCGGCGCGGCGGCGGCGGGGAGGCCGCGGCGGCGCGGTGGCGGCGGGGCAGGCGCGGGCGGCTCGGGCTCGCGGGGGCCTGACGTGGGCTCCGTGGGCCGGCGCGGTACGGCGGCGGCGGACGCTGACGTGGCGGCGCGCGATTCGTCCGCCGGCACGGGCGGACGTGTCCGGCGCGGGTGGACGTTGTCCGGCGGCGCGAGGTGGAGGACGCTAGGGTTAGACTGCGATTCGTTTTTCGGGATGCTCACATATTTATAGGTAGAGGGAGCTAGGAGGCTCCAAATGAGGTGCGGTTTTCGCCCACACGATCGTGATCGAACGACCTAGAGTATGGAAGAGAGTTTGGTGGGTTTTGGGCTGGTTTTGGAGGGGGTTTTTGCTGGACACTCAAATGGACATTGCGGATGCCCGGTTAACCGTTGGAGTACCAAACGACCACCGAATGGAACGAAACTTGACCGGTAGTCTCCGGGTGGTATATTAAGACCACTTGACAAGCCTCGGTCCATTCCGAGAAAGTTTGACACACGCACACGAAAGAAAACAAGAGGTGTGCACCGGAGGAGATAGGAGCGCCGGATTGCAAAACGGACAACGGGGAAAATGCTCGGATGCATGAGACGAACACGTATGCAAATGCAATGCACATGATGACATGATATGAAAATGCATGACATGACAAAATACAAAACGAAAGACAAAACCCGACAACGGAGGGAATATCATAACACATAGCCGGAAATGGCAAGAGTCGGAGTTACAAATATGGCAAGTTACATGCGGGGTGTTACATGATCCATCGGATTTAGTTGCCAGGCGCCACTGAGTATATAAGTTCTGCTCCTCCTCATGCTCGTGATCATCACCATCGTCATCTCCCCCTTGCTTATAAATTTTTTCAAGTATAGGTAGTGGAATGTTCACAGGACCTTGGAAACACAAGAAGAAGGTTAATTAGTAAAGGGAAACTTGCTAACCCACATGCATGTGGATGAAACAATTATAATGACGGTGGAAGACAAACGTACCGAAACTACGAGGATCCCATGCAAAAACAGTGCCACGAGTGGTGGCAGCAAACACAAGATCCTCGTATTCAATTGCATCACAGTACACATCCGTGTATAGAAACTGATTTTTGAGCAATATCCATCCAGTCGAACCACGAAGGACGGCAACAAGCTTGTCGAAGATAGCAACAACTTGATAGTTCTTGTAATTCCAAGAGTGGTTGGGAACTCGACAAATTGCTATCTTTAGTAGACGACAGTCACCATGATCGTATTTGAACGTACGTAGATCATCTGTGTGCTCAACCTCAGGGCACTCGGAGATTTTTGGAAGTGGAATCCGCTGACGAGTGTACACATTCACAAGTTCCCAGTTGCAATTGTACCCAATATAAACAACCCAATCTCCATTTGTGCCAGCCCAGGACTTACCCTTAAGCGATGGCATCTTGACATCACACGCATCATTATCAAGCGGCATCAACTTGCACAAGGCGAGGCCTCCGTCGTCCGCGCCCATGCGAACAGGCTTATAGCGAAGAAGATAAGGGAGATCAAACCGCTCCTAGACCCTTGGGTTCCTTGTAATGATGTTATTAGTTGAGTCGAGAATGGGCTTGAACGAACCTGCCATGCTAGCCGAGGTGATGACGTCTCACCGATCAATGAGTTCCCCCACCACGTCATCTTTCAGATCGGGGCAAGAATAACGGGGTCGTTTCCGGCTTGTTCCCTCCATGGAGAAGACGATCGAACAATGGCAGAAGGAAGGGTGAAGGCAAATGGAGGAGGGAGGAAGAGCGTGCGACAGCAGTTCCAAATCGAGAGGGAAAGGCGAAGAGTCGATGGACGGTTGCCAGTTTGCCACGGTACACGAAGAGGCGCCCCGGCCTACATGTCCTTTCGGAAATTGTACAAAAGGACTCGCCGTCGTCTCACTGACATGTTGGAACGGGACCACGTGTCAACGAAACATCGTGTGTAATTTCTCGTGCAAAATGCGATCTGGCCGCGTTGGCCCGAGGTGCCGCATTATTTCTCGACTTTATTTTTTTATGGCGTGCCGTTCAGTTTTGAAGCACGACTAACTGGTACTGTTTGCAGAGAAAATATAAACTAATCTACCACTACTCCACCTCTAGTACTAGTAGTATAAAAAGATATATAGGCTGGAGCTTCGGAGCTTTCTTGCTAAGGGCTGTCCACTTGCTTCTCACACTATCACCCTCTCTCCAGATCTAAAAAAGACGGCCTCTCTCTCCCTCCTCACCGGTGGTCACAGATCCGCCAGGGAAGAAAAGGACGTGCAGTGTTGACGCACTCGTCGTCGGCGAGCGAGGTCACGCACTGACGATAAGGTCGTCCTCTTAGACCTAGCGCCCGCGCGGGATGGCCTCCTTCCCCAAGCTCGCTGTCGTAGTGCGTGTGGAGGACGATGACCACGAGCGAAGCCACTTCCCGCCGACCCTCAGGTATGCTACCTCTTTTCGAACCATACCCTTGTTCTATTGCCCCATCTGCCATGTCGCTGCATGTGGATCTTTTTCCACTCCACCATCTTCCCAATTTGCTATCCTCTGTTCTGCTGGTCACGCAGACGAAAACTTTAATTTCACTATTAAAGGAAACCCTACTTCATGCAGACTAATCCATGTCTGGGTTGAATAAGGAAAGGAAGGGAGACTGTACTATCCAAGAGAGTAGGCATCGAACCCGCATCTAGGTTGAGAAGGGGAAAATCAGTAGCTAAGGAACGAGTCTCGTGTCTCTTGGTTGAAGAAGGGTAGAAAGGCATGACAACGCAATAGAGAATGACCAGGTCGATCGGTTTGTTGTCCTCACATAGGAAAAAGGTGGCTAAACATAACAAAAATGGGACGTAATCCACATATGCTGCCTGGATCTTTGTTGCTCTGGGCAACCATACCTCCCTCACCACTCTATACGTCCGTGGAGGTACATCGTACTGGTGCGCCCACTGTCCGAATGGGCCTTGCATGCTCTTAGTCTAACTTTTTTGTTGTTAGTATAACGCCAGCAATCAAGTCAAGCAATGCTACTGGTAAAGTGATGCCACATTTAACTAATGCCGCACTTAGTCTAATGCCACCGATAAATTTAAGCAATGCCATTTAATGTCACTGGATTATTTCAGGGTTAGCTGTTGATTGTGGATGTATTAAAGATTTTTCAACTAAGGCATTCTAATGATGTTGCACAGCCAGTATACCGACGATGAAACTTGTTACTACCTTCAGATTTTTGCACTGTTAATGCTTATATATTACATACCTCACTTTCACGAGATAAGTTAATTTGTTTGTACAATGTCACCAAAATGCCAAGGCTCTGATGTCATTTTATTTTTGTGGACATAAATAAAGGGTGGCAAACTTTCCCAGATATGTGCTCAAGAAAACTACTACCTATTTTTCTAAATACTAGTAGACGTTTGGGTACTTTAAACTGAACCACAAAAACCTCTTATATTAAGGAACAGAGGGTGTAGAGTTCACTCAAATTATCCCGGTAAAGCTAGTCACACATTTGTTAAAATTAATGTTCATTATGTTATCGGAGGAGGTCTGTAAGTTTGTCTCTAATGCCTGTCGACTACATACCTGACATCATGATGTAATGTTAAGTCATTTCCTTTTGTACAGTGTCACTAAATTGTCAAGGCAGTGATGGCATTTTATTTTAGTTGAACTGCACAAAACATGCTTAAAAGAAGAGGAAAGGTCAGGAATCGATCATTCTTTCAGAAAGAACTATATATGCCTTTCTGACATCAGCCTATGTTGCCTTATTTATTCCTTCAAAAAGGTGGTTAGAAACAGTCTTGCTACCTTTTCCCATTAAGAAATTGGAATGCTTATATTTTTGAGTCTATGCTTCAACTAGTGCCACTTTTATAGTAATCACACTTTCAATATCTATGCAAACAGGGATGCTCGAGTTTAGTGGAACTGCACAAAAAGTCCAACTGGTTCAACATTAGGAGCATGTTTTCTCCCAAACCTTTATATCCAATTGGTGGCACTATGAGCTGTTCATTAAGAAGGTACATGGTTTGCTACTATCTTGCTACTCTTTTTGTACTGTCATTAGATAGTAATACTAGTGGTTTGCATGTGAATTTATTGGCAAGGTGGACCTACATTGGAGGTGCAGGACATGATTCAATGACTGGATGCTCAATTTCGGTTGTGTCGATTTCACCTCTTCCATCACTGCGAACATAGATATCCTTGGTCTGATGAAGAATCGGCGCTATATTTCTGCTCTGAACAAGCAAATCAATTCAGTATGAAATTGTCCAGGGCAAAACATGACTGTATCAAATTGTCCAGTGCAAAACATGACAGATCTAAGCGGAAGAGACTTGTTTAAACTGAAATTACAAGGTGGGGTATATGTTTACTAGCTGCTTGATATTTGTGCAGACTGAGATGTCCGCCCGTTGCTATTTAGCAAACACACAAAGTGACCGCAATTTTGGTTGAACTGCACAAGAGAATAGTATAGTCACTGCATGCAGTGCCATTTGAAAATAGACACAGAAAGATTGGATAGTCACTTCATGGACTGCAGAAAAGTAGTACTGTACTATTTATTGGCCAACACTAGGTGCTTCATTGCTTTGGTCTGATTATACAATGGGCATCATTTTGCCTATGTTAAAGTTTGTATTCCGAAAATAGTCTCGCCGTGTGATCAAGAGAAGACCAAATCATATTGCAGTGGATGTTCCTCCATCATGTGTGGTTCATTCCCATGGTTCCAGCTATTGGTGAAACCACTTACGTTTGCAAGAGGAATTGTAGACTTCACAAACAAATTTGTCATTCAGTCTGTACTGAATGTTGGCCAAGAGAAGCATCCATGTTAGTAGGAAGAACATATGTTTTTTCTAGATCTTTGCTTTTGGAGCTACATATTTGTATATGATCTGTGAATCATTGAGATGCATTAACATGTTGATCTTATGTATGGGAATCGTACTAGTTGGTTTTAGTTGTGGCTGATCTTTGCTTTTGGAGCTACATATTTGTATATGATCTGTGAATCATTGAGATGAATTAACAGTTCCTTATATCTGTTCGCTCAGTGTTTACAAGTTACCGATCGATCACTAGCTAGCCTACTAATGCGCTCCTGGCTGTTTTAGTTGCGACGCAAGATCCAAAGTGGCAGTTTTTTGAATAGAAATGCCTACCTCTGAAGAAACTGACAAGCTGCTCTGAAGAAAATGCCATGCAAATCTGAAGAAACTGCTAGCAAAAACGTTCGCAAATGCCTTATCTCCCAGCTAAAGTTCATCAATTAATGCCCTCGACTGCGACTCGTTGCATGCTGCTCCGCGTACTGGCTACGAGCGATTTTGAGTGCCCGCATGCAGCCGGCCGTAATTAAGGCAGCTAACTGATGCGAAAAAATATGCGCTTTAATTGTTGCGGGCCTGTTAAATCTATGGAATCATTACTGACAAGGAGGGAGATGATTCGAGTGCACTCGTTTGACCGTAAGGCCGGCGTGTGACCCAGCACGGACGGGACGGGACGGCACAGTCAGAATTTCAGTTTCTCTAGTTTTCCACGGCAAGCTGGCGCGCTAAGCCATGCCTGCTTCATTATGCATTGAATTCCGATGACCGTCACGCTACCTTCCGCTTATAAGTACTGTTTCTCGGCCTTCTATGGTGGCACCGTGACCCAACTCGCCCTATCCTCATAAGCCCCCACCGGCCCGACGTTGCTCGCCACTTATCCTCGCTCTCACCACGTCCTCCATGCCCCCGCCCGTCCGCGATAGGCGTGGCCGGAGGCGGTCACCGCCGGAACTAGTGTTCGGTTTTTCACCGGAAGGCAGACGGAGGGAGGAGGCATTCTATCGGTCTTTAGATGGCAATGCGGAGATCGAGGACTTGTTGGAGCGCGACTGCCTGGCGGAGGAGCAGGGGTTGTTGGAGCGCGACCGCTTGGCGGATGAGCAGCGTATCACTGATTTGCGCCGCCAGCGGGACTTGGAGCAGCAGCGCACCGACGCTCTGAGTCGCGAGCAGAGCGCCCGCACGTGGGCCGACTATGTGGAGGCCTGCACCCGGCAAATAGCCCTGGAGGCTGTCAGGCACGCATGCGTTCGCGACGCCGATTTTTACTACCAGCTCATCAAGTGGGTTTCCCGCTTAGAAGCCGAAGCTTCGATGGACCACGCCGGCATGGAAAGGGCTAACGCGCGCGAGCAACGCGCCCTATCGCACCTTTGGCAAGTCCGAGGCGAGGCGGAGGACGCCGGTGCCGGCATTTAGCGTGTACCGCAGATGGCGGCTGGCATCGTCTAGTTAGCTAAGAGTAAGTTAGTACTTGTACGCTACTATAGTATTAGTGGAAGTAGATAGTTAACTTGGCTATGATGGTTGTCAACGTGGAAGTTCAGTACTCTATATGTGGATCAGACCTGTTACTTTGCTCTGAATGTTGAACTTTCCGTTTGAACATATGGAATGGGCTGTTATTTTTTTAAATGGGTTGTATTTGTCCTCCACTGGTTTAGAGGCTGACTTGTGGGCCTACCAAGTTGACGCATACACAACCAGGAGATGATTGTACGTGGAGAGGATGACAGCAGGGACCTGCAAGGTCATGGCAGTACCCAAGCAAAGTGCCTCCTTATTTCAATCCAATAAAAAAATGGCTCCTCGTAATGGATTTCTGACATCTGGGTCCCATGCCATTGTCAACGTAGTCAATAAACGAGAGAGTTGCACAATGAGCGGCTGACATCAGGGACCCAGCAGCTCGCCCAGTTATTTTTGTTTTGGCTTAGTTTGATAAATGCCACTCCAAATCTGGTGTTTCTAAGAAATGCCATTGCAATTTCCAAACTTTGAAAAATGCCATTTCATGCCATCCCCAGTGGCATTTTTCGAAGTCTGGAGTGGCGTTTTTCAAAGTTTGCAAATTGCAGTGGCGTTTTCCAAAGTTTGCAAAATTGCAGTGGCATTTTTCAAAGTTTGGAAATTGCAGTGGCATTTTTATGAATCGCCATATTTGTTGTGGCATTTATCTAATTTGTTTTTGAGACGGAAGCAGGGTGTCAACTGGGCTGTGCGGGGCACTCTGGCATGTCTAGACAGCCTTCTCTTTTATGTTTACCACATACCAGCCCAGTAGTTTTTTTTCTTTCTGAAAATGGCTAGCCCAGTTTTTTGTGATTTGCCAAGTAAGTCGCTTTGTCAGGCCTATTGGGCTGCAAATCTTTCAAGACGAGGAGAGCTTCATTCGGCTGGACGAGAAAATGGCCTATCAGTAATGAGAAATGGGCTCTACATTTTTAAAACACATCAAACCGGCAATTACTTTCAAATTTCTTTTTTTCATTTCAAGATTTTAAATTGCATTAATTTTTATGCGTGGACAATTTGTTGGATTTTATATTGATATACATTTATTTTTAAAATCAGTTTGAATGTGACTCGAAATTTCGGGATTAAAAACAGTTCGGACCGCACCGAAATATGCAACATTTCGTATAATTTTTTAACCGTGGCCACAATATGGGTTGTAATGCTAACAAAAAGAATATGGGCTCCAAAAGAAACCTTTAGAATTAGCAAATGGGCTGTAAATTATTAGAAATAATGGCAGATGGGCTGTATGCTGTTTTCCACAGATTTGAGGCTTTCCTAAGAAAAAGGTTGACGCACAAGTAGTGACTGTTGGATGGCCATCCAACGGCCGTCGTGCTTCTTAAATCTCTGCTCTTCCTGCTCCAGCCGCTCAAACAAGCGCCGGTGGGACTGCCTGCTCCCTCCTCCCACGGCCGGCTCTGCTGCCGTGCAGGCCTCACCGCCCCACCGTACTCCCATCGCTGGCCTAGCCATCCCTCTACTCACCCACACCTGCTGTTATTCTCCGGCGACGGCAGACGAACCAGTAAACCCTCGTACAGCCGTACTCCCCTCCGCGTGGGAAACAACTGCCGAGTCTTCCCTGCCTCCGTGTCGTTCCCTTCCTAGGCCTCGCCGTCGTCCACCGCCCTGGTGCTCTCGGCGCGGCCTGGTCAACGTGGTCAACGACCGACATGCATCTGAAGTGGAATGTACGTGGAGAGGCCGACAGCTGGGTCCACGGCCGCACACAAGGAAATGCCTCCTTATTACGCGCAAAATAATGATTCCTCCACCTGACATCAGGGACCCACCGAAAGGGCCTCTGTATCTCGCGAAAAAAAATGTTACCGCCGCTGACAGCTCGGACCCACCAGCTATATCTTCGCACGCAAGGAAATGCCTCCTTATTACGCAGAAAAAAATGAATACTCCCCCTACTAGCTGAGACCCACCATGCTGGGGGGCTGACTTGTGGGCCTACTAAGTTGAATGGGACGGGGGCCTTTGTCAACTTCACTCAATATGAACGATTCTAGCTCCAGTGACCGTACGATGTCCATCGAACGGCCGTAGTGCTTCTTCAACCTCTGGTCTTCTTGCTCCAGCCGCCCAAAGCAGCGCCGGTCGTGCCGCATGCTCCTGCCTCCCGTGGCCGGCTGTGCTGCCGCAGAGGCCTCACCGCCCCCTACTATTCCCATCGCCGGCCAGGCCCTGCGGCGACGGCAGCCTCACCACAGCCGAACAAGTGAACCCTCGTACTCCTCTTCGCGCGGGCTTCCACTGCCGCGTCTTCCCCGGCTCCCCGTCGTCCCCTTCCTAGGCCTCGCCGTCGTCCACCGCCCTGGTGCTCTCGGCGCGGCGTGGTCAACGTGGTCAAGGAACGACTTCCATCGGACGTGGACTGTACGTGGAGAGGCTGACAGCTGGGTCCACAGCCGCAGCAAGGAAGTGCCTCCTTATTACGCGGAAAATAATGATTCCTCCACCTGACAGCTGGGACCCACCGGACGGGCCACTGTATTTCACGAAAAAAACGTTCCCCCCTGACTGCTGGGACCCACCAGCTACATCTTCGCACGCAAGGAAGTGCGTCCGGGCAAAAAAAACAATTCGCCCCCCTGACTGCTGGGAACCACCAGCTACATCTTTGCAGGCAAGGAAGTGCCTGACAGTCGGGACCCACCTGGTCGAAGCATACGTAGCGTTGTCATTCTGGTCGCGAACGTGTACGTACATATATACTGGTGGATGTAGAGGCGCGCACGTGTCGTAGTAGAGGCACGCACGTAGCATGTACACGTACGTACAGCGGCCAGTGTGCAAGAAAGAAAATACGGCCACGTACGTACATACGGGCAGGGTCTCGAACGCCTACTCGCGAATACGTACGGCCAGGGCTCGTGTACATGGCTGGGTCGGAATGGAGAAACAGCGTCGTCGTCGTGTTCATGGGGAGCCAACCGGCTGGGTCGGGACGGAATGCGTCATCGTGTTCATCGGGAGGGCTTGGACGGAATAGCCGATGGAAACGAGGCCTGGCGTACCGCAGAACGGGGAAACGGCCTCGTGTTTGACCGGCCACGTTTGAAACGGGATCCTGTTCATCGGGAGGGGTCTGGCGTACCGCAGAACGGAGGAAACGGACCTCCTACGGTCGAAATGGGGGTCCTGTTGATCGGAAGGGGTGTGGCGTACCGCAAAACAGAGGAAACGGACTTGTGTTGGAGCGCTACGGTCGAAACGGGGGTCATGTTCATCGCGAGGGGTGTGGCGTACCGCAAAACGGGACTCCACGGGACACTGTTCATCTCCACCGTCGACCCCCTCCAGCCTCCACAGGCTACTGTTCATCCACCGTCGACCTCCTCCAGCCTCCACTTGCGACTGTTCATCCACGGGCTCCTGTTCATCCAGCCTCCACCACGCGCTACTCCACCGGCTACTGTTCAACCAGCCCTCTCCATGGGCTCCTGTTCAACCACCCCTCCACGGGCTACTATTCATCCAGCCCTCCACCGTCTACTGTTCATTCTGCCCTCCACGGGGTGGTCCTGTTCATCCTGCCCTCCACGGGGTCCTGTTCATCCAGCCCCAACCGGCTCGATCGATCGGGGTCCTGTTCATCCAGAGGCAACACCACGGGGTCCTGTTCATCCACCCCCACCGGGAACTGTTCATCCAAACCCCCCAGCAACGCTCACTGTTCATCCAGAGGCAGCATCGATCGGCTTCAGTTAGCGGCAGTAGCGAAGGAATCGCTCGATCGGGTTCAGTTAACAGCGATCGATCGATCGCTCGGGTTCAGTAACGCGTAGCCTGCAGTGCAATCGCTCGGGTTCAGTTAGAGCCCAACGCCTCGCTTGGGTTCAGTTAGAGCCAATGCCTCGCACACACGCGCGTACGTGTACGAGAGAAACGCGCATCGCTCGGCCCCCGACCTCCCACCGTAACCGGGAACTCCCCAAAATTTTCCTCGCCCTCGCTTCTACCACGGTTTTTTCCGTCATGGACGGCCCAAAGAATGTCATGCAGCTACGTCTCCGGCAGCACAGGACGAAAAGCCCATTTTCTGTCATGATTTTTTGTCATAGAAGTAGGAGCCCACCACATCTATGATGATACCGGGTTTTGTCACAATTATTGTCATAGAAGTGTCATATGTATGACAGAAAAAAAATTCGTTCGGCCCAAAATGTCACGGATGTGTCTTTTTTTGTAGTGTTGGTGACGACGAAGGGGCCTTCCCACGCGGGGGCAAGCTTGTGAGGTCGCTGCTGGTCCACTCGGAGCACGAGATCAACTTCTTGAAATGCTCGACCTTTGACATTCCTCGCATGGAATCAACACATATCTTGCTAGTAAATAGTCGACCGAATCAGGGCCATCTCACGTTCTTCTTCCAAAAGATCAACAACGTCTTGTCGTGCTTGCTCCGCCTCAGCTTCCGTGTAAAGTTCCACTCGAGGAGCATTGTGGAAGAGATCACTAGGAAACACGGCTTCAGCTCCATACACCATGAAGAAAGGGGTTCGGTTGGTGGATCTGTTAGGAGTTGTCCTCAATCCCCACAGAACAGATGGCAGTTCCATCACCCAAGCTCTAGTTGCATGTTTGAGGTCACGCATGAGCCGAGGCCTCAACCCTGGGAGGATCAAACCATTTGCTCTTTCAGCCTGACCATTCGACTCCGGGTGGGCAACGGATGCGTATCTACCCGAGTGCGTTGGGAGGCATAGAACGTTCTGAATTCTTCTGAGTCGAAGTTCGAGCCGTTCTCTGTGATAATGTTGTGTGGGACTCCATACCGGAATATCAGCTCTTTTATAAACTTGATGGATGTGCTTGAATCTTGCTTCTTGATTGGTTTGGCCTCAATCCTCTTAGTGAATTTGTCAACTGCTACGAGCAGATGAGTGAAACCGCTCCTGCCTGTCCTAAGTGGCCTGATCATATCCAATCCCCACACGGAAAATGGCCAGATGAGTGGAATAATCTTCAAGGAAGATGTAGGCTTATGGGACATGTTTGCGTAAAACTGACACCCGTCGCAACACTGAACGATTTCCTTTGCAGCTTCATTGGCCCGTGGCCAGTAAAATTTGGCTCGGTATGCTTTGACCATGATTGTCCGAGAGGATGCATGGTGACCAGAGGTCCCCGAGTGGATCCCATCCAAAATCAGTCGACCCTCTTCTGGAGAAATACATCATTGAGCGACGCCGGTGACACTCTCTCTATAAAGCTGCCCATTGATCACTGTGAATGCTTTGGATCTGCGGACAATCTGTCTTGCTTCAACTTCATCCTATGGAAGTTCCTTCCTGAGCAGATATGCGATGTATGGCACTGTCCAGTCGGGGGTGATTACTAGCATCTCCATCAGCAAGTCAATAACAGCAGGTATCTCGATTTCAGTTGGATCGGTAGGACTTTTCGCTTGGGGAGGCTCTTCAGTGAAAGGGTCTTCCTGCACTGACGGGGAATGGAGATGTTCTAGAAACACGTTGTTGGGGATGGGCTTTCGAGTGGAACCTATCTTTGCCAAATCGTCAGCTACTTGATTTTTCGAGTCGGGGAATGTGGTGAAGCTCCAATCCCTTGAACTTTTTCTCTAACTTCCTCACTGCATTGCAATATCCAGTCATGGCAGGGTTTCTGATGTCCCACTCCTTCATCACTTGATTGACTACCAAATCCAAGTCACCATAGACCATCAGGCGACGGACGCTGAGTGAGATATCCATATGCAACCCGTAAAGGAGTGCTTCATGTCCGGCTTCATTATTGGAGGAATCGAAGTGAATCTGGAGGACATAACTGAGTTTATCACGTCTTGGGGACACCAGGACCACTCTGGCATGTAGCGACCAGACTTCAAACAGTCTGATCTCTGTGCATAAGTGTCATCCCTGGATCGGTAATGCTGATACACACAATACTTAAAGGATTTATAACAGAGTAGCAATCACCCACTTATTACATCGAATGTCTCCAAAGAGAACTTCTTACAATAAATATGGCATAAGGCCATCTAATACGATAACAGCGAAAGGCCTGGAAGATAAAGTGAGTCCATCAACTCCAATGGCATCACTGAGTGAAAGACCACGACCTAAGGTTCCTTACTCGTCGTCTGAAAAGTCTGCAACATGATACGTTGCAGCCCGAAAACGGGTCAGCACATGGAATATGCTGGCAATGTAACAGAAAAGAGTAATGAACAGAATAATGCTATCACTACATGCATATTTGGCTGGTGGAGGCTGTATGGTTAATAATTTTGCGAAAAGCCAATTTTTCCCTACTGCAAAGGAATATATTTTATTAACTATTATGGTGGTTGTCAAACATTGAGAATGGTAAACCCCATCTCAATCCCAATTAAAAAGTAATCAATAACCCAATCAAATTTTATAATTAAGAGTGATGAGATACACATGATAATCCAAGAACCAGATACTCAAGATGTCCATAACCGGGGACACGGCTAACCATGATTAGTTTGTACACTCTGCAGTGGTTTGTGCACTTTTCCCCACAAGACTCGATCTCCTCCGTTGGTTTTCTCGCACTACATGATGTTTGAGAAACGGATGACCGAGACACAGTCTTTCCAAAGAGGTCTGATACGTGTCCGTCGTATCTACTTTTCCAAACACTTTTGCCCTTGTTTTGGACTCTAACTTGCATGATTTGAATGGAACTAACCCGGACTGACGCAGTTTTCAGCAGACTTTTCATGGTGTTATTTATGTGCAGAAACAAAAGTTCTCGGAATGACCTGAAACTCCACGGAACATCTATTTGGAAAAAAAGAAAAATACTGGAAGAAAAATCCACGTCAGGGGGCCCACACCCTGTCCACGAGGGTGGGGGGCGCGCCCCCTGCCTCGTGGGCCCCCTGACGCTCCACCGACCTCAACTCCAACTCCATATATTCACTTTTGGGGAGAAAAAAATCACGGAGAAGGATTCATCGCGTTTTACGATACGGAGCCGCCGCCAAGCCCTAAAACCTCTCGGGAGAGCTGATCTGGAGTCCGTTCGGGGCTCCGGAGAGGGGAATCCGTCGCCGTCGTCATCATCACCCATCCTCCATCACCAATTTCATGATGCTCACCGCCGTGCGTGAGTAATTCCATCGTAGGCTTGCTGGACGGTGATGGGTTGGATGAGATCTATCATGTAATCGAGTTAGTTTTGTTAGGGTCTGATCCCTAGTATCCACTATGTTCTGAGATTGATGTTCCTATGACTTTGCTATGCTTAATGCTTGTCACTAGGGCCAGAGTGCCATGATTTCAGATATGAACCTATTATGTTTTCATGAATATATGTGAGTTGTTGATCCTATCTTGCTAGTCTATAGTCACCTACTATGTGTTATGATCCGGCAACCCCGAAGTGACAATAATCGGGACCACTCTCGGTGACGACCATAGTCTGAGGAGTTCATGTATTCACTATGTGTTAATGCTTTGGTCCGGTACTCTATTAAAACGAGGCCTTAATATCCTTAGTTTCCATTAGGACCCCGTTGCCACGGGAGGGTAGGACAAAAGATGTCATGCAAGTTCTTTTCCATAAGCACGTATGACTATATTCAGAATACATGCCTACATTACATTGATGAATTGGAGCTAGTTCTGTGTCACCCTATGTTATGACTGTTACATGATGAACCGCATCCGGCATAATTCTCCATCACCGATCCAATGCCTACGAGCTTTTTACATATTGTTCTTCGCTTATTTACTTTTCCGTTGCCACTGTTACAATTGCTACAAAACCCAAAAATATTACTTTTGCTACCGTTACCGTTACTTCCATATTACTTTGCTACTAAATACCTTGCTGCAGATATTAAGTTATCCAGGTGTGGCTTAATTGACAACTCAGTTGCTAATACTTGAGAATATTCTTTGGCTCCCCTTGTGTCGAATCAATAAATTTGGGTTGAATACTCTACCCTCGAAAACTGTTGCGATCCCCTATACTTGTGGGTTATCAAGACTATTTTCTGGCGCCGTTGCCGGGGAGCATAGCTTTATTCTTTGAGTCACTTGGGATTTATATCTTCTGGTCACTATGAAGAACTTGAAAGACGCAAAAACAACAATTTATCCCTCGACTACGAGGGGAGGTAAGGAACTGCCATCTAGCTCTGCACTTGATTCACCTTTTGTTTTGAGTAAGCTTGCGACACCTAAACATGCTTCTGCTATTCGTTCTGATATGTCGCATGTTATTGATGATGCCACTTCTGCTATGCATGATACTTATGATGAAACTACTACTATGCTTGATACTACTGTGCCACTTGGTGAATTTCTTGATGAACAACTAGCTAGGGTTAGAGAGAATGAAATTATTGAAAGTGATAACATTGATGAAAGTGATGATGAAGACTCTTCCCCTAATAAATATGAATCGCCTATTATTCCTGAGGGTTGTGTTTTTGAAAAAGAAGCTGCTTTAGCTATTTTAGCTTGCAAAGATAGATACGAGCTCAAGAGGTTATTAGCTAAATGGAAGCAGCAATCTCTTAATGTTAGAATGAAACCTGACCCTGCTTTTGCTACTTCACCTATCTGTGTTACTGATAAGGATTATGAATTCTCTGTTGACCCTGCTATAATTACTTTGGTTGAATCTGATCCTTTTCATGGCTATGAATCTGAAACCGTTGTAGCACATCTTACTAAATTAAATGATATAGCCACCCTGTTCACTAAAGATGAGAAATCTCGCTACCTTTATATGCTTAAAATATTTCCATTCTCATTAAAGGGTGATGCTAAGATATGGTTTAATTCTCTTGATCCTGGTTGTGTGCGTAGTCCCCAGGATATGATTTATTACTTCTCTGCTAAATATTTGCCCGCTCATAAGAAACAAGCTGCTTTAAGGGAAATATATAATTTTGTGCAAATTGAAAAGGAGAGTCTCCCACAAGCTTGGGGGAGGCTTCTCCAGTTACTAAATGCTTTGCCTGATCATCCTCTTAAGAAAAATGAAATACTTGATATCTTTTATAATGGACTAACCGATGCTTCCAGAGATTACCTGGATAGTTGTGCTGGTTCTGTTTTTAGGGAAAGAACACCGGATGAAGCTGAAATTCTATTGAATAATATGTTGACAAATGAAAATAATTGGACACTTCCTGAGCCAATTCCTGAGCCTATTCCTAAACCAACTCCGAAGAAGAGGGGTGTTCTATTTCTCAGTCCTGAAGAAATGCAAGAGGCAAAGAAATCTATGAAAGAAAAAGGTATTAAAGTTGAAGATGTTAAGAATTTACCTCCTATTGAAGAAATACATGGTCTTAATCTACCGCCTGCTGAAGAAATACATGATCTTAATTCATCACCTATTGAAGAAACTCATGGTCTTGATAACCTGACACAGGTAGTAAAGGTAAATTCTCTCTCTAGATTTGATGAATGTGATATTCCTCGTTATAAGTCTGCTAGACAATGCTTAGATGAGTTTGACAACTTTATTGTTAAACAAGAAAACTTCAATGCTTATTTTGGTAAACAATTGAAATACAATTCCGATATGATTGAACACTTGGGTGATTATATGTCTAGAGTTAAAGGTGAACTTAAACCCATTAGTAAATATGCTTCTATGGTTACCACTCAAGTGGAACAAGTACTTAAAGCTCAATATGATTTGCTCAATGAATTGAATAGTAAGAATAATGATTATGCTGTTAGAGTGGCTACTAGAACCGGTAAAATGACTCAGGAACCTTTGTATCCTGAAGGCCACCCTAAGAGAATTGAGCAAGATTCTCAGAGAAATAATATTGATGCACCTAGTCCTTCTAAAAAGAAGAAAAAGAAAAATGATAGGACTTTGCATGCTTCTAGTGAACCTATTGCGGAAACACGTGAGAATCCAAATGATATTTCTATTTCTGATGCTGAAACACAATCTGGTAATGAACATGAACCTAGTGAATATTAATGAAGATGTTCATGATGATGCTCAACCTAGCAATGATAATGATGTAGAAATTGAACCTGCTGTTGATCTTGATAACCCACAATCAAAGAATCAACGTTATGATAAGAGAGACTTTGTTGCTAGGAAGCACGGTAAAGAAAGAGAACCATGGGTTCAGAAACCCATGCCTTTTCCTCCCAAAACATCCAAGAAAAAGGATGATGAGGATTTTGAGCGCTTTGCTGAAATGATTAGACCTATCTTTTTGCGTATGCGATTAACTGATATGCTCAAAATGAATCCTTGTGCTAAGTACATGAAAGATATTGTTACTAATAAGAGAAAGATACCGGAAGCTGAAATTTCCACCATGCTTGCTAATTATACTTCTAAGGGTGGAATACCAAAGAAACTTGGAGATCCAGGAGTACCAACTATACCATGCTCCATTAAAGGAAACTATGTTAAAACTGCTTTATGTGATCTTGGAGCCGGTGTTAGTGTTATGCCTCTCTCTTTATATCGTAGACTTGATTTGAATAAGTTGACACCTACTGAAATATCTTTGCAAATGGCTGATAAATCAACTGTATTTGCGAGGATGTGCCTGTTGTAGTTGCAAACGTTACTATTTTAACGGACTTTGTTATTCTTGATATTCCCGAGGACGATAGTATGTCTATTATTCTTGGAAGACCTTTTTTGAATACTGCAGGGGCTGTTATTGATTGCAACAAAGGCAATGTCACTTTTCATGTTAATGGTAATGAGCATACGGTACACTTTCCGAGGAAACAACCTCAAGTTCACAGTATAAATTCTATTGGAAAAGTTCCATCGATTATTTTTGGAGGTTTTGAATTTCCTCTTCCTACTGTCAAGAAGAAATATGATATTCTTATTATAGGGGATGTGCATATCCCCGTTGAGGTAACATAGTGTTATTCAAAATTTCTCCGGTTCCATGTTATTCGAAATGAGTTTGTTAACAGGACTTGATCAACCTTGTTAGTGGATTCCTTTTGATGAGCATGAGATGGATGAAACTAGAAGGCACAACCTTCTGTACCCTCCTTTTACTTTCTGTTATTTAGTTGAAATAAAGTAAAACTAGTATTTTTCTGTCTGTTTTCTGATTTATCCGTGCAATATAAAAATACCCCGAAAATAAAAGTTCTCCAAATGCCCTGAAAATGGAATATGATTTTTTTCTGGAATATTTGAGAATATCTGGCACTGAGAACACAGCAGGAGGGGCAAGCACCCGGCCACGAGGGTGGAGGGCGCGCCCTACCCCCTGGGCGCGCCCCCTGCCTCGTGGGCCCACGGTGGCTCCCCTCCACTTATTCCTGCACCCACACACTTCTTCCTCCCAAAAAAATCACCATCCAGTTCAAGCACGAGTTCTAGCTCATTTTGCTGCAATTTTTGATCTCCTTGCTCAAAGCACTTCTCACAAAACTGCTTGGGGAGATTGTTCCTTGGTATGTGACTCCTCCATTGGTCCAATTAGTTTTTGTTCTAGTGCTCTATTCATTGCAAATTAGTGCTGCCTAGGTGACCATGTCCTTGAGCTTGCATGTCAAATTTATATGGTTCCAAGTAGTTCTAATGCTTGATATAGGCTATAGGCACTTGTGAGCTTGGTTCACTTTTATTTTGAAGTTACTAAAAATTTCAGAAATTTTTCAGAGGAAGAAATATGCTTAGGAAAATGTTCCAAGGTGGTTCTTCAAGGAAGCAAGGACCCAGGCTTGCAATGCGTGATGCTGACGATGAGCCACCAAGGGACGCTCCAGTGCGGCCTTTGCCTTCGGAAAACTTTATGGATCAAGCGGGAATCAAGGAAGAATTTAACGCATATTTACGTAACGCTGATCTTGTGAGCTTCGAGGGAGAAAAGTGCCGCCAGTACCACTATCTCACTAGTTCCTTTGTGAGGAGGTTTGAATTTTCATCTTCACGCAATTCTCCAACTGTCCTGTTTGATCTTTATGAGAAATCTTATATGATGGACTTAGAGGATTTTACCACTGCTTGCAAACTTCCACAATGGGGTAGTGCTAGTGAACCTCGCAAATCTGAATTTAGAAATTTTCTTGCTAGTATAACTGTGGGAGAATCTAGAGATATAGCACAAGCTACCATGGGGAGCATTCATTTTCCTGCTATACATTATTTTGCTCTCTTCATAGGTAGGTGCATAAATGGTAAAGATGAAGCATGTCACATGTGTGTCCCTGATCTCAGTATTCTTAGGAGTGCTGTGTTAGGAGACAAATCTTATAATTTGGGAGCCATTGTTGCACGTAGGTTGCATCATAATAGATTTAATGGAGATTTCTTTGGAGGAATTTATGCAACCCGCTTAGCTGATTTTCTTGGTGTAACCATACGTGATGATGATATTGAATTGCCTCCTGCTTACCTAGACTTTAATGCTATGGTTCACCACCAGTTTGTCGAGAGGAATGAATCACCTGTCCGGTATCGTTTTATCTTTGACAGACGTCGTGCTGTCAGTATTACTCTCCCTGCTCCTGCCTTCTTTGATTATCAGGCAAAAGGAAGATATGTTATTACTAGAGAGGAGGCAGATGAGTATGAGAGGAGGGCGGAGGCAGCTCGCCGCCACACTGCAGCTCAGGAGGCGATAGCCGCTGCATCTCAGTACGACCCCGGCTACAACTATGGATATCCGCCAGGCCATCCATGGCAATAAACCAACTTAGGCCAAAAGCCTAAGCTTGGGGGAGTACGTGTTTCTCACCGACATTACATTCATGTTCACACACTCATTGCTAGATGTCGGTGCTCATACTTTTCCACTGTAATATCCATGCTAGTTCATTTTCTTTTTCTTGCTTTCTTCTTGTGTGTTTGATAAACCTTAAGAAAAACCAAACAAATTAGTGTAGCTTTTAGCTAGTTTACTTTCTTGCTGTAGTAGTAATAATTAAAAAGAAAACCCAAAAATATTTCCCGTTCTTCTTTTGCTTGTTGGGAGTTTTCCCGTGTAAATAGTTTTATTTCGTTTCTTCTCTTTGGGGATCGATAGGAGAAGACCATAATTAAATTGTTGAAGTGGCTCTTATATGCATTATTCTTGATTTAACCAAGAGCCCATATTGCCTTGTCTTCTCCTGTTTATTGAATGCTCGCAGATTCCAGCTTAGTCCAATGCACGTGCACTCTTATTATTTTCACATCGTTCGGTCGTGCAAGTGAATGGAAATTATGATGATATATGATGGACTGATTGAGATGAGAGAAGCTGGTATGAACTCGACCTCTCTTGTTTTTGTAAATATGGTTAGTTCATCATTCCTGATTCAGCCTATTATGAATAAACATGTTTGCAATGACAATTAGAGATCATAGTTGCTTATGCCATGCTTGATTAGCTATGAGTTATAATGGTTTACCTTGCGTGCCAACATGCTATTAAAATGGTTGTGATGTGGTATAGTGGGGTGGTATCCTCCTTTGAATGATTTAAGTGACTCGACTTGGCACATGTTCGCACATGTAGTTGAAACAAATCAACATAGCCTTCGTGATATTTATGTTCATGGTGGATTATATCCTACTCATGCTCGTACTCAATGTCTATTAATTTTAATGCATGTTCATGACTGTTGTCGCTCTCTAGTTGGTCGCTTCCCAGTCTTTTGCTAGCCTTCACTTGTACTAAGCGGGAATACTGCTTGTGCATCCAATCCCTTAAACCCCAAAGTTATTCCATATGAGTCCACTATACCTTCCTATATGCGGTATCTACCTGCCGTTCCAAGTAAATTTGTATGTGCCAAACTCTAAACCTTCAAATGAAATTCTGTTTTGTATGCTCGAATAGCTCATGTATCAACTAGGGCTGTCCGTATCTTCCATGCTAGGCGGGTTATTCTCAAGAGGAGTGGACTCTGCTCCTCACTCACGAGAAAATGGCTGGTCACCGGGATGCCCAGTCCCATGCTTTATGCAAACTAAATCAAAATAATTGCAAACAAAACTCACCTGGGACTGTTGCTAGTTGGAGGCACTCGTTGTTTCGAGCAAGCCATGGATTGATGCTTGTTGGTGGAGGGGGAGTATAAACTTTACCATTCTGTTTGGGAACCGCCTATAATGTGTGTAGCATGGAGGATATCGCCATCTCTTGGTTGTTATGTTGACAATGAAAGTATGCCGCTCAAAATAATATTTATCTCTATTTCAAAACCGAGCTCTGGCACCTCTACAAATCCCTGCTTCCCTCTGCGAAGGGCCTATCCATTTACTTCCATGTTGAGTCATCACCCTCTTATTAAAAAGCACTAGCTGGAGAGCACTGCTGTCATTTGCATCCATTACTATTAATTTATATTGGGTATGACTATGACTGGATCTCTTTTACCATGAATTTCAATGTCTAGTCAGTCCTTGATCTTTAAAGGTGCTATGCATTTATGTTTTGCGGTCTCAGAAAGGGCTAGCGAGATACCATCTTATTATATCATATCATGATTGTTTTGAGAAAGTGTTGTCATCCGAGATTTATTATTATTGCTCGCTAGTTGATTATGCCATTGATATGAGTAAACATGAGACCTAAGAGTTATTGTGAATGTGGTTAGTCATAATCTTTGCTGAAAACTTGAATGCTGGCTTTACATATTTGCAACAACAAGAGCAAACAGAGTTTGTAAAAGTTTTTCTTTATCACTTTCAGTTTATCAACTGAATTGCTTGAGGACAAGCAAAGGTTTAAGCTTGGGGGAGTTGATACGTCTCCGTCGTATCTACTTTTCCAAACACTTTTGCCCTTGTTTTGGACTATAACTTGCATGATTTGAATGGAACTAACCCGGACTGACGCTGTTTTCAGCAGACTTTCCATGGTGTTATTTATGTGCAGAAACAAAAGTTCTCGGAATGACCTGAAACTCCACGGAACATCTATTTGGAAAATAAGAAAAATACTGGAAGAAAAATCCACGTCAGGGGGCCCGCACCCTATCCACGAGGGTGGGGGCGCGCCCCCTGCCTCGTGGGCCCCCTAACGCTCCACCGACCTCAACTCCAACTCCATATATTCACTTTCGGGGAGAAAAAAACCAGGGAGAAGGATTCATCGCGTTTTACGATACGGAGCCGCCGCCAAGCCCTAAAACCTCTCGGGAGGGCTGATCTAGAGTCCGTTCAAGGCTCCGGAGAGGGGAATCCATCGCTGTCGTCATCATCAACCATCCTCCATCACCAATTTCATGATGCTCACCGCCGTGTGTGAGTAATTCTATCGTAGGCTTGCTGGACGGTGATGGGTTGGATGAGATCTATCATGTAATCGAGTTAGTTTTGGTAGGGTCTGATCCCTAGTATCCACTATGTTCTGAGATTGATGTTGCTATGACTTTGCTATGCTTGATGCTTGTCACTAGGGCCCGAGTGCCATGATTTCAGATCTGAACCTATTATGTTTTCATGAATATATGTGAGTTCTTGATCCTATCTTGCAAGTCTATAGTCACCTACTATGTGTTATGATCCGGCAACCCCGAAGTGACAATAATAGGGACCACTCCCGGTGACGACCATAGTTTGAGGAGTTCATGTATTCACTATGTGTTAATGCTTTGGTCCGGTACTCTATTAAAAGGAGGCCTTAATATCCCTTAGTTTCCATTAGGACCCCGCTGCCACGGGAGGGTAGGACAAAAGATGTCATGCAAGTTCTTTTCCATAAGCACGTATGACTATATTCGGAATACATGCCTACATTACATTGATGAATTGGAGCTAGTTATGTGTCACCCTATGTTATGACTGTTACATGATGAACAGCATCCGGCATAATTCTCCATCACCGATCCAATGCCTACGAGCTTTTTACATATTGTTCTTCACTTATTTACTTTTCCGTCGCCACTGTTACAATCGCTAGAAAACCCAAAAATATTACTTTTGCTACCGTTACTGTTACTTCCATATTACTTTGCTACTAAATACCTTGCTGTAGAGGTTTGTGCACTTTTCCCCACAAGACTCGATCTCCTCCGTTGGTTTTCTCGCACTACATGATGTTTGAGAAACGGATGACCGAGACACAGTCTTTCCGAAGAGGTCCCCTTAACCGATAGATAGGCCGGTACACCTACAATCCCCTACATTTGTTAGCCCATCATGGAAAGGTTTCCCACAACTTACTCAACTATGCCAGAGCCCATAATGGCATGTGGCTGCACACGGAAGTTTCTAGCATGAATAATCTTATGATCCCATTGAGCCTGGGTGGCAGTCCATAGGAGAATCACACGGTACCCCGGGATTTCAAAAAATACATGCAATCACTAGAATTCCCCAGGTGCCTCAATCCACCCAGATGTGTATTAAAGTTGCCACCTTAAGTTGAACCATTAATTAACAATCTGACATCTGTCGTGAATACACTCAAACCCAATCCACGTCTACGAGCATAGCATAGCAATATAAGCAACGTAGAAGTAACTCCCAAAGGTTTGATAATAAACAGGTGAATAGGTACTACCTCATCTACTTCCCAAAACCCACAATTTAATCATATCCTAACCATGCAATTGTTTGAGGATTGATCTAATGCAATAAAACTGGGTAGTAAGAGGTATGATCAAAGTGTTACTTGCCTTGCTGATGATCCGCGAAACCTCGAGACTCGTAGTAGCACGCTTCGCACTCCGGGTACTCTATCGCAAACAAACAAGCATACAATAAGCAATAAAGCAAGGGCATGGGTAAAACTCAAATAAGAGATCTAACCAGAAAATTCAACTTAAGAACTCTGGTTTGCAAAAAGAATCAAATCAAACGAAGCAACAAAACTCAAACGGCGAAAGAAACAAGCTTCGTTTACTAATCTGGAATAAAGTCAAACTTTACAGCAGCAAAATCTTTTTTAAGTTGGTTAAACAGAAAGAGGGTTTCGAGACAAAACTCTAGGCGCTTGAATCGCCTGATTCTGATAAACAAGCGAAAATTATACTAAAACGAAAATCGGATCAGAAATCGCGATCGAAAATAATCGCAGAACATCTGAGAAAAAGAAAAACTGACGAACAGGCTAACGAACGAAAATTTGCTGTCTGCGGCTAAACGGTGAAAACCGTTCGTTAAAACGAACGAACGAACGGGCGTTCCCTATATAACTAAACCGAAAAAATAAACCGATCAAAAAAATAAACCGCGGGTCTTAAATAAACCATACGGTTTTCCGAAGAAAACCGGCGGCGGCGGCGGGCGGCTACATCCGGCGAGGGCGGCGGCAGCGGCGGGCGGCACCGGCGAGGCGGCGCGGGGCGGCGGGTAAGCGGCGGGGCGGCGCGGCAGCGCGAGGTGGCGGCGGCGGCGGCGGTGGCGTCGGGCTAGGGTTAGGGTTTGGCGGCGGTGGCTTATAAAGGCCCCCCGGGCGGTGTCCCGCTCGGGTACGGCCCGGAGTCGGTTTGACTTTTTTTTTAATAATTCCGACGTGCAGAAAAATAAAGAAAAAGAAATACTAAACGGACTCCAAAAATCCCGAAATAAGTTTTCCCCGTCCTCTAAATATAAGTCGGATAAGGTGAACATTTATTTGGGCCTAAATTGAAATTTTGAAAAACGCATATTTTCCTAATTCAAATAAAATAGCGATAAAACTCTGAATAAAAATCTTATTTGATTTTAATATTAAATCTCTGATATTTCTTTATTTTGGGGAAGTCATTTTATCCTCTCTCTTTTATTTTAATAAAATAAATATTTTAGAGAAAAATAATTAAAATCAAACGATCCTGTTTTCAAAATTCGAGAAAGACTCGAATATGAAAATAATGAAATCCCCAACTCTCTCTGCGGGTCCTTGAGTTGCGTAGAATTTCTAGGATCAACCGAAATGCAACAAAATATGATATGCAATGATGATCTAATGTATAACATTCCATATTGAAAATTTGGGATGTTACACGGCACCAGAACCATTCAACATCTTAGACCCATCGAAGTACATAGTCCAGTGTTTCGAGTGAACTTGAGTCGGCTGTTGCAGTTCAATCTACTCGGCCAAGAAATATACGAGCGCTTGAGATTTGATCGCCTTCTTCTCTTCAAACATGATATCCAGAGGGAGAAGTTCAATTGTCCACTTAGCCACTCGACCAGTTGCATCTCAATTGTTCATGATCTTAGAGAATGGAGCATCACTGACAACTGAAACCGAGTGGTCTTGGAAATAATGTGTAACTTTCTTCGCAGTCAATTAAATTCCATAAACAAGCTTCTGGTAATGTGGATACCTCTGCTTGGAAGGAGTCAAGACTTCAAAGGTATAGTACACTTGGCGTTGAACTTTATAGGCATTGCCTTCTTCTCGCTCCACTATGAGCATTGTGCTGACAACTTGACCAGTGGCTGTTGGGGAACGTAGCATGCAATTCAAAAAAAATTCCTACGATCACGCAAGATCTATCTAGAAGATGCATAGCAACGAGAGGGGGAGAGTGTGTCCACGTACCCTCGTAGACCGAAAGTGGAAGTGTTAGCTTAACGTGGCTGATGTAGTCGAACGTCTTCGCGATCCAACCGATCAAGCACCGAACATACTTCACCTCCTAGTTCTGCACACGTTCAGCTCGATGACGTCCCTTGAACTCTTGATCCAGCAGAGGGTCGAGGGAGAGTTTCGTCAGCATGACGGCGTGGTGATGGTGATGGTGATGTGATCCGCGCAGGGCTTCGCCTAAGCACTACGACGCTATGACCGGAGGAGTAAACTCTGGAGGGGGCACCGCACACGGCTAAGAACAATTGATGTGCTATGGGGAGCCCCCTGCCCCGTATATAAAGGAGGAGAGGGAGGAGGCCGGCCACAGGGGGCACGCCTTGTGGGGAGTCCTACTAGGACTCCTAGTCCTAGTAGGATTCGCCCCCCCCTTTTCCTTCTCATGGAGGGGGAAAGGAGGAAGGAGAGGGAGGAGGAGAGCGAAAGGGGGGCGCCGCCCCCTCCCCTAGTCCAATTTGGACTCCCATGGGGGGGTGGCGCGGCCACCCCTTATGGGCTGTCCCCTCTCTCCCTTATGGCCCATGAGGGCCATTACCTTCCCCGGGGGTTCTGGGAACTTCCTGGTACTCCGAAAAATACCCGACATGCTCCGGAACTATTCTGGTGTTCGAATATCATCGTCCAATATATCAATCTTTACCTCTAGACCATTTTGAGACTCCTGGTCATGTCAGTGATCTCATCCGGGACTCCGAACAATCTTCGGTCACCAAAAACACATAACTCATAATACAAATCGTCATCGAACGTTAAGCTTGCGGACCCTACGGGTTCGAGAACTATGTAGACATGACCGAGACACATCTCCGGTCAATAACCAACAGTGGAACCTGGATGCTCATATTGGTTCCTACATATTCTACGAAGATCTTTATCGGTCAAACCGTAATGACAACATACATTATTCCCTTTGTCACCGGTATGTTACTTGCCCGAGATTCGATCGTCGGTATCCTCATACCTAGTTCAATCTCATTACCGGCAAGTCTCTTTACTCGTTCCATAATGCATCATCCGACAACTAACTCATTAGTCACATTTCTTGCAAGGCTTATCATGATGTGAATTACCGAGAGGGCCCAGAGAAACCTCTCCGATACTCGGAGTGACAAATCCTAATCTCGATCTATGCCAACGCAACAAACACCTTCGGAGACACCTATAGAGCATCTTTATAATCACCCAGTTACGTTGTGACGTTTGATAGCACACAAGGTGTTCCTCCGGTATTCGGGAGTTGCATAATCTCATAGTCAAAGGAATATGTATAAGTCATGAAGAAACCAATAGCAATAAAACTTAACGATCATTATGCTAAGCTAACGGATGGGTCTTGTCCATCACATCATTCTCCTAATGATGTGATCCTGTTTATCAAATGACAACACATGTCTATGGTTAGGAAACTTAACCATCTTTGATTACGAGCTAGTCTAGTAGAGGCTTACTAGGGACACTGTGTTTTGTCTATGTATCCACACATGTATCAAGTTTCCGGTTAATACAATCTAGCATGAATAATAAACATTTATCATGATATAAGGAAATATAAATAACAACTTTATTATTGCCTCTAGGGTATATTTCCTTCAGTCTCCCACTTGCACTAGAGTCAATAATCTAGTTCACATCGTCATGTGATTTAACACCAATAGTTTACATCTTTATGTGATTAGTTCACATTGCCATGTGACTAACACCCAAAGGGTTTACTAGAATCAATAATCTAGTTCACATCGCTATGTGATTAACACCCAAAGAGTACTAAGGTGTGATCATGTTTTGCTTGTGAGAGAAGTTTAGTCAACGGGTCTACCACATTCAAAGCTGTATGTATTTTGCAAATTTTCTATGTCTACAATGCTCTGCATGGAGCTACTGCCAATTGCTCCCACTTTCAATATGTATCCAGATTGAGACTCAGAGTCATCCAGATCGGTGTAAAAGCTTGCATCGACGTAACTCTTTACGACGAACTCTTTATGACCTCCATAACCGAGAAATATTTCCTTTGTCGTCTTAGGTAACTAAGGATAACTTTGACCGTTGTCCAGTGATCCACTCCTGGATCACTATCGTACCCCCTTGCCAAACTCATGGCAAGGTACACAATAGTTCTGGTACAAATCATAGCATACTTTATAGAACCTATGGCTGAGGCATAGGGAATGACTTCCATTCTCTTTCTATTTTCTGCTGTGGTTAAGTTTTTTGACTCTTACTCAACTTTACACCTTGCAATACAGGCAAGAACTCCTTCTTTGGCTGTTCCATTTGGATTACTACAAAATATTGTCAAGGTATGTACTCGTTGAAAAATCTTATCAAGCGTCATGATCTATCTCTATAGATCTTGATGCCCAATATGTAAGCAGCTTCACTGAGGTCTTTCTTTGAAAAACTCCTTTCAAACACTCCTTTATGCTTTCTAGAAAATTCTACATCATTTTCGATCAGCAATATGTCATTCACATATACTTATCAAAAAGGTTGTAGTGCTCCCACTCACTTTCTTGTAAATACATTCACATATACTTATCAAAAAGGTTGTAGTGCTCCCACTCGCTTTCTTGTAAATACGGGCTTCACCGCAAGTCTGTATAAAACTATATGCTTTGATCAACTCATCAAGGCGTATATTCCAACTCCGAGATGCTTGCACCAGTCCATAGATGGATCGCTGGAGCTTGCACATTTTGTTAGCACCGTCAGGATTGACAAAACCTTCTGGTTGCATCATATACAACTCTTCTTTAATAAATCCATTAAGGAATGCAGTTTTGATATCCATTTCCCAGATTTCATAAAATGTGGCAATTGCTAACATGATTTGGACAGACTTCAGCATCGATACGAGTGAGAAAAACTCATCGTAGTCAACACCTTGAACTGGTCAAAAAACTTTTTGCGACAATTCGAGCTTTGTAGATAGTAACACTACCATTAGCGTCTGTCTTCCTCTAGAAGATCCATTTATTCTCAATGGCTTGACGATCATCGGGCAAGTCCACCAAAGTTCACACTTTGTTCTTATATATGCATCCTATCTCAGATTTCATGGCCTCAAGCCATTTTATCGGAATCTGGGCTCATCATCGCTTCCTCATAGTTCGTAGGTTCGCCATGGTCTAGTAACATGACTTCCAGAACAGGATTACAATACCACTCTGGTGCGGAACGTGCTCTGGTTGACCTACGAGGTTTGGTAGTAACTTGATCCGAAGTTTCATGATCATTATCATTAGCTTCCTCACTAATTGGTGTAGGCATCACTGGAACTAATTTCTATGATGAACTACTTTCCAATTTGAGAGAAGGTACAATTACCTCATCAAGTTCTACTTTCCTCCCACTCACTTCTTTCGAGAGAAACTCCTTCTCTAGAAAGGATCCATATTAGCAACAAAAATCTTGCCTTCGGATCTGTGATAGAAGGTGTACCCAACAGTTTCTTTTGGGTATCCTATGAAGACGCACTTCCCCGATTTGGGTTCGAGCTTACCACGCTGAAGCTTTTTCACATAAGCATCGCAACCCCAAAGTTTAAGAAACGACAACTTAGGTTTCTTGCCAAACCACAGTTCATACGGTGTCGTCTCAACGGATTTAGATGGTGCCCTATTTAAAGTGAATACAGATGTCTCTAATGCATAACCCCAAAACGATAGTGGTAAATTGGTAAGAGACATCATAGATCGCACCATATCTAATAAAGTTTGGTTACGACGTTCGGACACGCTGTGGTGTTCCAGGTGGCGTGAGTTGTGAAATTATTCCACATTGTTTTAAATGAAGGCCAAACTCGTAACTAAAATATTCGCCTCCGCAATCAGATTGTAGAAACTTTATTTTCTTGTTACGATGATTCTCCACTTCACTCTGAAATTCTTTGAACTTTTCAAATGTTTCAGACTTGTGTTTCATTAAGTAGATATACCCATATCTGCTCAAATCATCTGTGAAGGTTAGAAAATAACGATACCCGCCGGGAGCCTCAACACTCATCGGACCGCATACATCGGTATGTATTATTTCCAATAAGTCAGTAGCTCGCTCCATTGTTCCGGAGAACGGAGTTTTAGTCATCTTGCCCATGACGCATGGTTTGCAAGCATCAAATGATTCATAATCAAGTGATTCCAAAAGTCCATCTGCATGGAGTTTCTTCATGCGCTTTACACCAATATGACCTAAACGGAAGTGCCACAAATATGTTGCACGATCATTATCAACTTTGCATCTTTTGGCATCAATATTATGAATATGTGTATCACCACGATCGAGATTCAACAAAAATAGACCACTCATAAAGGGTGCATGACCATAAAAGATATTACTCATATAAATAGAACAACCTTTATTCTCTGATTTAAATGAATAACCGTCTCGCATCAAACAAGATCCAAATATAATGTTCATGCTCAACGCTGGCACCAAATAACAATTATTCAGGTCTGAAACTTATCCCGAAGGTAGATGTAGCGGTAGCGTGCCGACGGCGATCACATCGACCTTGGAACCATTTCCGACGCGCATCGTCACCTCATCCTTAACCAATCTTTGTTTAATCCGTAGCCGCTATTTCGAGTTGCAAATATGAGCAACAGAACCAGTATCAAATACCCAGGCGCTACTACGAGTATTAGTAAGGTACACATCAATAACATGTATATCAAATATACCTTTGTTCACTTTTCCGTCCTTCTTATCCGCCAAATACTTGGGGCAGTTCCGCTTCCAACGACCAGTCCCTTTGCAGTAGAAGCACTCAGTTTTAGGCTTGGGTCCAGACTTGTGCTTGTTCCCGGGAGTGACAACTTGCTAGCCATTCTTCTTGAAAGTCCCCTTCTTTCCCTTGCCCTTTTTCTTGAAACTAGTGGTCTTGTTAACCATCAACACTTGATGCTCCTTCTTGATTTCTACCTCCGCAGCTTTGAGCATTGCGAAGAGCTCGCGAATTGTCTTGTTCATCCCTTGCATATTATAGTTCATCGCGAAGCCTTTATAGGTTGGTGGCAGAGATTGAAGAAATTTGTCAATAACACTATCATCCGGATGATTAACTCCCAGCCGAGTCAAGTGGTTATGTGTTCACTGACAGAACTGTTCTCCTCCATTTTGCAGCTATAGAACTTGTTGGAAACTTCATATCTCTCAACTCAGGCATTTGCTTGAAATAATAATTTCAACTCTTGGAACATCTCATATGCTATATGACATTCAAAACGTCTTTGAAGTCCCGATTCTAAGTTGTAAAGCTGTAACATCCCAAATTTTCAATTTGGAATGTTATACATTAGATCATCATTGCATAGCATATTTTATTGTATTTTGGCAAATCCTCGAAAATCCTATGCAACTCAAGGACCCTCGGAGAGAGTTGTGGATTTTTACCGATTTTCATATTTGATTTTTATCAAATAATAAAACGAGGATTTTGGTTTTAATTATTTTTCTCTCCGGAAAATATTTCATATTAAAAAATGAGAGGAGAAAATATGACTTCTCCAAAATAATTGAAATATTGGAGGAAAATATTAAAATCAAATATTTGATTTTATTCGGATTTTTATTTGCAATTTTTATTGCATTAGAAAAATTTCACGTTTTCAAAACTGCAAATTTTGGGCCAAGAAAATGTTCACGTCGTCCTAATTATTTTAATTAGACGGTGAAAATTTGTTTTGGCATTTTTGGATTTTTATTTATGTTTCTACGTTTTTTTAGTTCGGCGGAATATATTTTAAAAAAAATCCCGCGCCCGACTGGGCCGAGGCCCAGCCGACCCAGGCCGGCCCATCCCGCGTCGCCGTCTCCCTCCTGGACACCGGGACGAGCAGGCCGCCGCCGCCCGAGTCCGGGACGGCCCCGCCTCCCCGGCGCCCCCTTCCCCAAGCCGGAGTAGCCCCCCCACCTATATATATACCCCGCCCCGCCGCCGCGTCCCTCACCTCGCCCCGCCACCGACCCCGCCGACGCCGGAGCCCAAAGCCGCCGCCGCCGCGAGGAGCCCGCCCCGACGCCGTTCCGCCGCCGCCCGCCGACCCCGTCGCCACCCGCCGCCTCCCCGCACGCCGCCCGCACCCCGAAGCCCCGCCGGAGCCGCCCCGCCCTGCCGGAGTAGCCTCGCCGGAGGTAACCGAAGCCGCCGCCGCCGAGTCCGGTTTTTTTTTAAACCGATTCGGTTTATTATTATTATTTTTTGAAACCCTAGTTTTTTTATAGATCGGTTTATTTATTTATTTTTTGGTTTTATTAATTAGTGAACGTTCACCGACCCGTTCGTTTTAACGAACGTGTTCATCGGATTGTCGCTGTTAACGAACGTCCGTTTGATTAACTGTTCATCAGTTTTCTTTTTCGTCGGATTTTCCGCGGTTATTCCAGATCGCGATTTCCGATCAGATTTTCGTTTTCGTTTATCTTTTCGCTCGTTTATCGGAATCAGGCGATTCAAGCGCCTAGAGTTTCGTCTCGAAATTCTCTTTCTGTTTAACCCACTGAAACAAGTTTTGCTACTGTAAAATTTTACCTAGATCCAGATTAGTAAACGAAGCTTGTTTCTTTCGCCGCTTGATTTTCGTTGCTTCGCTCAATTCGATTCTTTTTGCAAACCGGAGTTCTTAAGTTGAACTTTCTGGTTAGATCATTATTTGAGTTTTACCTATGCATTTGATGAGTGCTTATTGTATGCTTGTTTGTTTGCGATAGAGTACCCGGAGTGCGCCGCTTGCTACTTCGAATCTCTAAGTTTCACGGATCATCAGCAAGGCAACTAACACTTTGATCATATCTTTTACTACCCAGTTTTATTGCATTAGACCAACCCTCAAACATCGCATGGTTAGGATCTAATTAAATTATGGGTATTGGGAAGTAGTTGAGGTAGTACCTATTGCCCTGTTTATTGTCAAACCCTTGGGAGTTACTTCTACGTTTGCTTATATCGCTATGCTATGCTAGTAGACGTGGATTGGGTTTGAGAGGTATTCACGACAGATGTGAGATTGTTAATTAATGGTTTACTTAAGGTGGCAACTAAAACTCACATCTGGGTGGATTGAGGCACCTGGAGAACCCAGTGCTGCCTGTATTTTTGGATATCCCAGAGTACCCGTGTGATCATCCTATGGACCGCCACCCAGGCTCAAAGGGATCATGAGATTATTCATGCTAGAAACTTCCGTGTGCAGCCACAAGCTATTATGGGCTCTAGCATAGTTGAGTAGGTTGTGTGAGCTCTTGAAGAGGTAGACTAGCAGATGTAGGGGATGTAGGTGGTACTGTCTACCCGGAGTAGAGAGTTAACGCTTCTGAAAGACTGTGTCTCGGTCATCCGTTTCTCAAACACCATGAAGTGCGAGAATCCCAACGGAGGAGATCGAGTCTTGTGGGGAAAAGTGCACAAACCTCTGCAGAGTGTATAAACTAATCATGGTTAGCTGTGTCCCCGGTTATGGACATCTTGAGTATCTAGTACTTGGATTATCATGTGAATCTCACCACCATGTTACTTTAATTAATATTGTTTGGTTAATGATGATACTTAATTGGGATTGAGATGCTGTCAACCATCTCAATGTTTCACAACCACCATGATAGTTAAATTAAATTTATTCCTTTGCAGTAGGGAAAAATTGGCTTTTCGCAAAACTGTAACCATAGAGCCTTCTATCAGCCATATATGCATGTAGTATAGCATTATTATGTTCATTACTCTCTATGTGTTACATTGCCAGCATATTCCATGTGCTGACCCGTTTCGGGCTGCAACGTTTTATGTTGCAGACTTTTCAGACGTTGGAGTTGATGGACTCACTTATCTTCCAAGTCTTCCGCTGTTATCGTATTTAGATGGCCTTAAGCCGTATTTATCATACTTATTTCTCTTTTGAGATACTCGATGTAATAAGTGTGTGATTGCTACTCTGTTATAAATCCTCCATTTGTACTGTGCGTGTCAGCATTACTGATCCAGGGATGACACTAAAGCATAGAGCACAGACTGTTTGAGGTCTGGTCGCTACAAAGGTGGTATCAGAGCACACGCTGACTGTAGGACACGACCACTAAGCTTAAACCCTAGAACACTACTCTCTTCTCATTTCTGACTCCTCTCCACTTTCTACTCTTTAGGAATGGCAAATGCAAGGAACAAGTTCATGCAACCAGATGAAGATACACCTTTTGGACGACACTTGAAGGAAGTCACTAAGTACCTAAACATCGGAATACCAAGCTTCACCGGGACCCACAACGCCACACTACCAGAAGAGGAGCGCTGGAAGATTCAAGTTCAAATTCCTGGAAGGACGTTTACGCCAGTCACTGAGCCTATAGAATTTTCCTTTGATGCACCAACCTGGAGTTTAGGGAAGAGCACGGCAGCCCACATCTCTATGGGACGCATTGGAGAAGTCTACCGCAGGGAGCTTAAGGATACTATCTACCAGATTTGTGGACGCCGAGATGAACAATGGGAGATGATCAGCACCAAGAAGGATGGATCAATTGCAGCTTTCATCCAGGAGCAAAACCAACACATTCGTCGCCAGGAGAACCGGATGTGCTCAGACATGATATATCTGAAGAAGGCATTGACCAAGATCACGGATTTGGAGGAAGAACTCAAGTCTACGCGCGATGGATATGAGGAGGAGATCGCCACGTTGTTGGAGAAGAACGGCGAACTGATACAGAAGATCGAAGTATTCATGGGACACTCATCACCTGGAGGAGAAGATGACGATTCTACTTGCCCGAATAACTACATCATCATCGACGACACCGACTCAGACCCCAATGAAGATGACTTTATTGATGAAGCTGGAGCAGATATCATGGAGTCTTCGGCCGATCAAAATTTCTAGTAGACCACCATATCAGTAGTAGTATTTCCCCATGTATATAGTATAGTCCGAGCACTTTTGTAACGATAGTTAGATCGATTGTATGCCTTGTTTGATTTGATTGAGTGATATTGATTGTGTTTGTCTCATGAGCATATGGGTAGTGTTTTCCCTCTAGACCTCATTCTATTCTAAATTCTCATCTTTTCTAAACCTATCAGATGCCTCTGAGACGCGACACCGGATTTGTTTTCCCACCGGAGATCACTCAGTTGATTCAGCAGCAGAATGCCCTGATGCAAGTGTTGGTACAGAACCAAGGCAACAACAACAACAACAACCCACCACCACCACCTGTTGATCACTTAGCCCGTTTCCTGAGGCTAAATCCGCCAGTGTTTTCCAGCAGCACCGAGCCGACTGTTGCAGATGATTGGCTCCGCAAGGTTGGAAGGGAGTTGACCACTGCAGGATGCACGGATGCGGAGAAAGTGCGTTTTGCCGCACATCAGCTTGATGGACTCGCAGCATTGGTGGGAGAATTACACAGCCACACACCCTATTGACACTGTCACATGGGACCAGTTTCAGCAAGCTTTCCGTACTGCCCATGTTTCAGCAGGAGCTATGGCTATGAAGAAGCGTGAGTTTCGCAACCTACGCCAAGGAGGACGCACCGTAGGCCAATATGTGGAGGACTTTAGTAAGTTAGCACGTTATGCTCCCGATGACGTTGCTACAGATGCAGCCAAGCAGGAGAAGTTTCTCGAAGCATTGAATGATGAACTGAGCATGCAGTTGATGGTAGCAACCTTCAACAACTACCAGGAGTTGGTAGATAGAGCTCTCATGATTGTGGGGAAGCAACAACAGATTGAAAACCGTAAGAGGAAGTATGGACAAGGGAAGTACAATTCTGGAGCTCAGCAGAAGCCACGTTTTACCCCGAAATCGGGAGGACAGTTTCAGCATACCCATGGAGGAGGTAGTTCGCACAACCATAGTGGACCCAAGAATGGTAATGGGAATGGAGGAAGCAACGGGCAGAACCGTAATAACCCATCTACCCCAGCCAAGAGGGATCTAAGTCACATTACTTGTTTCAAGTGCGAGAAGACTGGACATTATGCAACTGACTGTCCTGAAGCCCAGAATGGAAATGGCAATGGAAGCTCTGGGAAGAAGCCGAACCCTTTCAACAAAGGACAAGTGAACCACGTTTACGTGGAGGAGGTTGAAGCACAGCCTGATGCAGTAATAGGTAAGTTTTTGGTTAAGTCATTTACTGCACTCGTTCTTTTTGATACTGGTACATCACATTCATACATATCAAGGGGATTTGTGGATAAGTATAAACTGCCAACCCAAGCCCTTAGGTCACCCATGTTAGTAACCTCGCCAGGAGCAGAGTATATGGCTAGTTTATGGTGTGATCGGTTACCATTAAGGATTGGTAACTACGTGTTTCCCTCGGACCTAATAGTATTGGGATCGCAAGGATTGGATGTGATATTACGCATGGATTGGTTATCAAAGTATGAAGTTAACATTGAATGCGCCAGTAAGTCGATTTTGCTTACCACCCCAGAAGGAAGGAGGATTAAGTATGTATCCCGACATATGCCGAAGAGGACTCAGGTGAATTCCTTATCAGGAGTTGTACAGGAGGAAGTACCAGTGGTGAAGGATTACCCAGATGTATTTCCAAAAGAGTTGCCAGGCATGCCACCGGATAGAGACATTGAGTTCTTGATTGAACTTTTGCCAGGCACAGGGCCAATATCTAAGAGACCGTACAGGGTGACCGCAAAAGATTTGGAGGAGATTAAGAAGCAGATTAAGGAGTTACTGGATAAAGGCTATATTCGCCCAAGTTCGTCACCTTGGGGATCACCAGTACTTCTAGTAGAGAAGAAAGATGGATCGTTGAGGATGGTTGTAGATTATCGTGGATTGAATGAAGTGACCATCAAAAACAAGTACCCACTGCCGATGATCAATGATCTGTTTGACCGATTACAAGGAGCTAAAGTATTTTCCAAGATCGATCTACGATCAGGATACCATCAATTAAAGATACGAGAGCAGGATATACCTAAGACGGCTTTTACCACCAGGTATGGGCTATATGAGTATACCGTTATGTCATTTGGTCTGACTAACGCACATGCCTATTTCATGAACCTGATGAACAAAGTGTTTATGGAGTTTTTGGATAAGTTCGTCGTGGTGTTCATTGATGATATTTTAGTCTACTCCAAGAATAAAGAAGAGCATAAGGAGCATTTGCGTTTGGTACTTGAGAAGCTCAGAGAACACCAGTTATACGCCAAGTTCAGCAAATGTGAATTTTGGCTGAAGGAAGTTGGATTCCTCGGACATGTTATATCCGGAGAAGGAATAGCAGTAGACCCCACCAAAGTTGACACAGTAACAAGCTGGGAATCACCCACGTCAGTTGGAGAGATCCGGAGTTTTCTTGGACTTGCAGGATACAACCGAAGGTTCATCGAGAATTTCTCGAAGATTGCTAAGCCCACGACAGAGCTGTTAAAGAAGGACACCAAGTTCAATTGGACCGAGGAATGTGAAGCTAGTTTCCAAGAGTTGAAGAAACGATTGGTTACATCACCAGTGTTGATTCTGCCAGATCAACGCAAGGATTATGAAGTATATTGCGACGCTTCACGTCGAGGACTTGGAGCAGTGCTTATGCAGGAAGGAAGAGTTGTTTCATATGCTTCACGGCAACTTAAACCCCATGAGAAGAATTATGCCACACATGATTTGGAGTTAGCAGCCGTAGTGCATGCGTTGAAGACATGGAGACATTTTCTCATCGGAAACCATTGTGAGGTGTACACGGATCACAAGAGTTTGAAGTACATTTTCACGCAGAAGGAATTGAATCTCAGGCAAAGGAGATGGTTGGAACTCATAAAGGATTATGATATGAGGTTGCATTATCATCCCGGAAAGGCTAATGTAGTAAAAGACGCGTTGAGCCGCAAGAGCCATGTCAACACACTCATGACTGGAGAGTTACCGAAAGTATTAGCCGAGGATCTTCACGAGCTATGTTTGGAGATAGTACCGAGAGGCTATTTAGCAACGTTGGAGATTCAGTCTACCTTGATGGAAAAGATCCGAGAAGCTCAGAAGACAAACAAGGAGATTGACGAGATAAAGGAAAAGATGAGCAAAGGAAAAGCCAAGGGATTTCATGAGGATGAGCATGATACCTTATGGTTTGAGGACCGCGTTTATGTGCCCAATGATCCGGAGATCAGGAAGTTGATCTTGCAAGAGGCCCATGATTCACCGTATTCGATTCACCCAGGAAATACCAAGATGTATTTGGATTTGAAGGATACTTTCTGGTGGACCGGAATGAAGAAGGATATTGCGGAGTATGTAGCAGTTTGTGATGTATGTCAGAGAGTGAAGGCAGAGCATCAGAAGCCAGCAGGATTGCTACGGCCATTGCCGATACCCGAATGGAAGTGGGATAAACTAGGCATGGATTTTATCACAGGATTGCCCAGGACTCGTTCAGGCTATGACTCAATATGGGTTGTAGTCGATCGTTTGACGAAAGTAGCTCATTTCATCCTAGTGAAGACTACTTACACCAGTGCTAAGTTGGCAAAGATATACATGACCAGAATCGTATGTTTGCATGGAGTTCCGAGGACCATTGTATCAGATAGAGGAACCCAGTTTACGTCGAAGTTCTGGAATCAGTAACATGAAACTTTGGGAACCAGGTTAGAATTCAGTACAGCTTTTCACCCACAGACAGATGGACAGACCGAGAGAGTCAATCAGATTTTGGAAGACATGTTGAGAGCTTGTGCGCTAGATTATGGATCTAGTTGGGACGACAATTTGTCATATGCAGAGTTTTCTTACAACAACAACTATCAAACTAGTTTGAAGATGGCCCCTTTCGAAGCGTTGTACGGAAGGAGGTGTAGGACACCATTGTTATGGGACGAAGTTGGAGACCGTCAGTTGTTTGGACCAGATTTGATTAAGGAATCAGAACAGAAGGCGAAGTTGATTCGCGATAGGCTCAAGGTAGCCCAGTCCAGGCAGAAGAGTTATGCGGATTCTAAACGTAAGGAGACAGTTCACGAAGTCGGAGACAGAGTTTATCTTCGAGTACCACCACTTCGAGGAGTGAAGCGCTTTGGAGTTAAAGGAAAGTTAGCGCCCCGTTTTATCGGACCATACAGAGTTTTGGAGCGTATGGGAGAAGTTGCTTACAAGCTGGAATTGCCTGAAGGATTGTCAGGAGTTCATGATGTATTTCACGTTTCCCAGTTAAAGAAGTGCCACGCAGAGATGGCTGAGATACCACTGAGAGATACAGTGCCCCTGGAAGCGATTCAGTTGGAAAGTGACTTGACCTATGAGGAGAAACCAGTTAAGATTCTTGAGTATGCCAGCCGAGTCACCCGCAGCAAGGTTATCAAGTTCTGCAAAGTTCAGTGGAGTCACCACACTGAAGATGAAGCCACCTGGGAGCAAGAGGAAGATCTACGGAAGGACCACTCTCACCTATTTTCTAGCCAACCCGAATCTCGAGGGCGAGATTCATCTTATGGGGGTAGGTTTGTAACATCCCAAATTTTCAATTTGGAATGTTATACATTAGATCATCATTGCATAGCATATTTTATTGCATTTTGGCAAATCCTCGAAAATCCTAAGCAACTCAAGGACCCTCGGAGAGAGTTGGGGATTTTTACTGATTTTCATATTTGATTTTTATCAAATAATAAAACGAGGATTTTGGTTTTAATTATTTTTCTCTCCGGAAAATATTTCATATTAAAAAAATCAGAGGGGAAAATATGACTTCTCCGAAATAATTCAAATATTGGAGGAAAAATATTAAAATCAAATATTTGATTTTATTCGGATTTTTATTTGCAATTTTTATTGCATTAGAAAATTTCACGTTTTCAAAACTGCAAATTTTGGGCCAAGAAAATGTTCACGTCGTCCTAATTATTTTAGTTAGATGGTGAAAATTTGTTTTGGCATTTTACGATTTTTATTTATTTTTCTACGATTTTTTTAGTTCGGCAGAATATATATTTTTTTTAAATCCCGCGCCCGACTGGGCCGAGGCCCAGCCGAGCCAGGCCGGCCCATCCCGCGTCGCCGTCTCCCTCCTGGAGACCGGGACGAGCACGCCGCCGCCGCCCAAGTCCGGGATGGCCACGCCTCCCCGGCGCCCCCTTCCCCAAGCCGGAGTAGCCCCCCCACCTATATATATACCCCGCCCCGCCGCCGCCTCCCTCACCTCGCCCCGCCACCGAACCCCACCGACGCCGGAGCCCGAAACCGCCGCTGCCGCCGCGAGAAGCCCGCCCCGACGCCGTTCCGCCGCCACCCGCCGCCTCCCCGCACCCCGCCCGCACCCCGAAGCCCCGCCGGAGTAGCCTCGCCGGAGGTAACCGAAGCCGCCGCCGCCGAGTCCGTTTTTTTTTAAAACCGATTCGGTTTATTATTATAATTTTTTTCGAAACCCTAGTTTTTTTATATAGATCGGTTTTTTTTTGTTTTATTAATTAGTGAATGTTCACCGACCCGTTCGTTTTAACGAACGTGTTCATCGGATTGTCGCTGTGAACGAACGTCCGTTCGATTAACTGTTCGTCAGTTTTCTTTTTCGTCGGATTTTCCGCGGTTATTCCAGATCACGATTTCCGATCAGATTTTCGTTTTCGTTTATCTTTTCGCTCGTTTATCGGAATCAGGCGATTCAAGCGCCTAGAGTTTTGTCTCGAAATTCTCTTTCCGTTTAACCCACTCAAACAAGTTTTGCTACTGTAAAATTTGACCTAGATCCAGATTAGTAAACGAAGCTTGTTTCTTTCGCCGCTTGATTTTCGTTGCTTCGTTCGATTCGATTCTTTTTGCAAACCGGAGTTCTTAAGTTGAACTTTCTGGTTAGATCATTATTTGAGTTTTACCTATGCATTTGATGAGTGCTTATTGTATGCTTGTTTGTTTGCGATAGAGTACCCGGAGTGCGCCGCTTGCTACTTCGAATCTCTAAGTTTCATGGATCATCAGCAAGGCAACTAACACTTTGATCATATCTTTTACTACCCAGTTTTATTGCATTAGACCAACCCTCAAACATTGCATGGTTAGGATCTAATTAAATTATGGGTATTGGGAAGTAGTTGAGGTAGTACCTATTGCCCTGTTTATTGTCAAACCCTTGGGAGTTACTTCTACGTTTGCTTATATCGCTATGCTATGCTAGTAGACGTGGATTGGGTTTGAGAGGTATTCACGACAGATGTGAGATTGTTAATTAATGGTTTACTTAAGGTGGCAACTAAAACTCACATCTGGGTGGATTGAGGCACCTGGAGAACCTAGTGCTGCCTGTATTTTTGGATATCCCGGAGTACCCGTGTGATCATCCTATGGACCGCCACCCAGGCTCAAAGGAATCATGAGATTATTCTTGCTAGAAACTTCCATGTGCAGCCACAAGCTATTATGGGCTCTAGCATAGTTGAGTAGGTTGTGTGAGCTCTTGAAGAGGTAGACTAGCAGACGTAGGGGATGTAGGTGGTACTGTCTACCCGGAGTAGAGAGTTAACGCTTCTGAAAGACTGTGTCTCGGTCATCCGTTTCTCAAACACCATGAAGTGCAAGAATCCCAATGGAGGAGATCGAGTCTTGTGGGGAAAATGCACAAACCTCTGCAGAGTGTATAAACTAATCATGGTTAGCCGTGTCCCCGGTTATGGACATCTTGAGTATCTAGTACTTGGATTATCATGTGAATCTCACCACCATGTTCTTTTAATTAATATTGTTGGGTTAATGATGATAGTTAATTGGGATTGAGATGCTGTCAACCATCTCAATGTTTCACAACCACCCTGATAGTTAAATTAAATTTATTCCTTTGTAGTAGGACAAAATTGGCTTTTCACAAAACTGTAACCATAGAGCCTTCTATCAGCCATATATGCATGTAGTATGGCATTATTATGTTCATTACTCTCTATGTGTTACATTGCCAGCATATTCCATGTGCTGACCCGTTTCGGGCTGCAACGTTTTATGTTGCAGACTTTTCAGACGACGAGTAAGGTGCCTTAGGTCGTGGTCTTATACTCAGTGATGCCGTTGGAGTTGATGGACTCACTTATCTTCCAAGTCTTTCGCTGTTATCGTATTTAGATGGCCTTAAGCCGTATTTATCATACTTATTTTTCTTTTGAGATACTCGATGTAATAAGTGTGTGATTGCTACTCTGTTATAAATCCTCCATTTGTACTGTGCGTGGCAGCATTACTGATCCAGGGATGACACTAAAGCACAGAGCACAGACTGTTTGAGGTCTGGTCGCTACAAAAGCATGGCACACTGAACTATCGAGTAGTCATCAACACGCGACTGCCCGACATTCACAATGTCTGCAGTTGCTGGAGGGGGTGGCACACCTAGCTGTGCATCAAGGACATAATTCTTCTGTGCAGCAATGAGTATAATCCTCAAGTTACGGACCCAGTCCGTGTAGTTGCTACCATCATCGTTCAACTTAGCTTTCTCTAGGAACACATTAAAATGCAAGCGAACGCTAACACGGGCCATTGATCTACAACATAGATATGCAAAAACTATCAGGACTAACTTCATGATAAATTAAGTTCATTTAATCATATTACTTAAGAACTCCCACTTAGATAGACATCCCTCGAGTCATCTAAATGATCACGTGATCCATATCAACTAAACCATGTCCGATCATCACGTGAGATGGGGTAGTTTTCAATGGTGAACATCTCTAGGTTGGTGATATCTACTATATGATTCACGTTCGACCATTCGGTCTCAGTGTTCTGAGGCCATGTTTGTACATGCTAGGCTCATCAAGTGTAACCCGAGTATTCCGCACATGCAAAACTGTCTTGCACCCATTGTATGTGAACGTAGAGCTTATCACACCCGATCATCACGTGGTGTCTCGGCACGACGAACTGTCGCAACGGTGCATACACAGGGAGAACACTTATACCTTGAATATTTAGTAAGGGATCATCTTATAATGCTATCGACGTACTAAGCAAAATAAGATGCATAAAAGATAAACATCACATGCAATCAAAATATGTGACATGATATGGCCATCATCATCTTGTGCCTTTGATCTCCATCTCCAAAGCACCATCATGATCTCCATCGTCACCGGCTTGACACCTTGATCTCCATCGTGGTCGTCTCGCCAACTATTGCTTCTATGACTATCGCTAATGCATAGTGATAAAGTAAAGCAATTACATGACGATCGCAATTCATACAATAAGAAGACAACCATATAGCTCCTGCCGATTGCCGATAACTTACAAAACATGATCATCTCATACAACATCGTATATAACATCATGCCTTGACCATATCACATCACAACATGCCCTGCAAAAACTAGTTAGACGTCCTCTACTTTGTTGTTGCAAGTTTTACGTGGCTGCTACGGACTTCCAGTAAGAACCGTTCTTACCTACGCATCAAAAATACAACGATGTTTCCTCAAATTTGTTGTTTTAACCTTCAACAAGGACCGGCCGTAGTCAGATTCGATTCAACTAAAGTTGGAGAAACAGACACCCGCCAGCCACCTTTATGCAAAACAAGTTGCATGTGTGTCGGTGGAACCGGGCTCATGAACGTGGTCATGTAAGGTTGGTCTGGGCCGCTTCATCCCACAATACCACCGAATCAAAATAAGACGTTGGTGGTAAGCAGTATGACTATCATCGCCCACAACTCTTTGTGTTCTACTCATGCATATCATCTACGCATCGACCTAGCTCTGATACCACTACTAGGGAACGTAGCATGCAATTTCAAAAAAATTCCTACGATCACGCAAGATCTATCTAGAAGATGCATAGCAACGAGAGGGGGGAGAGTGTGTCCACGTACCCTCATAGACCGAAAGCGGAAGCGTTAGCTTAACGCGGTTGATGTAGTCGAACGTCTTCGCGATCCAACCGATCAAGCACCGAACGTACGACACCTACGAGTTCTGCACACGTTCAACACGATGACGTCCCTCGAACTCTTGATCCAGCAGAGGGTCGAGGGAGAATTTCGTCAGCACGACGGCGTGGTGACGGTGATGGTGATGTGATCCGCGCAGGGCTTCGCCTAAGCACTGCGATACTATGACCGGAGGAGTAAACTGTGGAGGGGGCACCGCACACGGCTAAGAACAATTGATGTGCTATGGGGTGCCCCCTGCCTCCGTATATAAAGGAGGAGAGGGAGGAGGCCGGCCACAGGGGGCGCGCCATGGGGGGAGTCCTACTAGGACTCCTAGTCCTAGTAGGATTCGGCCCCCCTTTCTTTCCTTCTCATAGAGGGGGGAAGGGGGAAGGAGAGGGAGGAGGAGAGGGAAAGGGGGGCGCCGCCCCTACCCTTGTCCAATTCAGACTCCCATGGAGGGGCACGCGGCCACCCCTTGTGGGTTGTCCCCTCTCTCCCCCATGGCCCATGAGGCCCATTACCTTCCCCGGGGGGTTCCGGTAACCTCCCAGTACTCTGAAAAATACCCGACATGCTCCGGAACTATTCCGGTGTCCGAATATCATCGTCCAATATATCAATCTTTACCTCTCGACCCTTTCGAGACTCCTCGTCATGTCCGTGATCTCATCGGGGACTCCAAACAATCTTCGGTCACCAATAACACATAAATCATAATACAAATCGTCATCAAACGTTAAGCGTGCGGACCCTACGGGTTCGATAACTATGTAGACATGACCGAGACACATCTCTGGTCAATAACCAACAGCGGAACCTGGATGCTCATATTGGTTCCTACATATTCTACAAAGATCTTTATCGGTCAAACCGTAATGACAACATACGTTATTCCCTTTGTCATCGGTATGTTACTTGCCCGAGATTCGATTGTCGGTATCCTCATACCTAGTTCAATCTCGTTACCGGCAAGTCTCTTTACTCGTTCCGTAATGCATCATCCCGCAACTAACTCATTATTCACATTGCTTGCAAGGCTTATCATGATGTGCATTACCGGAGGGCCCAGAGATACCTCCCCGATACTCGGAGTGACAAATCCTAATCTCGATCTATGCCAACCCAACAAACACCTTCGGAGACACCTGTAGAGCATCTTTATAATCACCCAGTTACGTTGTGACGTTTGATAGCACACGAGGTGTTCCTCCGGTATTCGGGAGTTGCATAATCTCATAGTCAAAGGAATATGTATAAGTCATGAAGAAAGCAATAGCAATAAAACTTAACGATCATTATGCTAAGCTAACGGATGGGTCTTGTCCATCACATCATTCTCCTAATGATGTCATCCCGTTCATCAAATGACAACACATGTCTATGGTTAGGAAACTTAACCATCTTTGATTAACGAGCTAGTCTAGTAGAGGCTTACTAGGGACGCTGTGTTTTGTCTATGTATCCACACATGTATCAAGTTTCCGGTTAATACAATTCTAGCATGAATAATAAAAATTTATCATGATATAAGGAAATATAAGTAACAACTTTACTATTTCCTCTAGGGCATATTTCCTTCAGTGGCTGCAATGTATAACAATAGAGGCTCTTTACTGTTCGGAGCAGCAAGCACTGACTGGGTGGAAAGCAGGGCTTTGAGCTCCACAAAGGCTCCTTCGAGTTTGGCAGTCTACTCGAACGTATCGGACTTTTCATTAGTCGGTAAAGAGGCACTTCCTTTTCACGAAGACGTGAAATAAACCAACTCAGCGCAGCGAGACAACCCGTGAGCTTCTGAACGCCATGCACACGCACAGGGCGTTTCATTCCGAGAATTGCACCAATTTTCTCGGGATTGGCATCTATCCCTTGTCCGGAAACGAGAAAACTCCGAGTACTCCGAATGTGCACTTGGACGGATTCAGCTTAATGTCATACCTTCTCAAATTGGCAAAGGTTTCAGCCAGGTCAGTTAGGAGGTCGGAACCTTTGCATGACTTAATCACAATATCATCCAGATACGCCTCCACATTCTGACTGATCTAAGTGAGCAGGCACTTCTGAATCATGCGTATGAATGTGGCGCCAGCATTTTTTAGACCGAATGGCATGGTGACATAGCAAAAACACCCAAACGGGGTGATGAAGTCTCTTTTTATTACATCTGGCCCATACAGTCGGATCTTATGGTATATGGAATACGCATCAAGAAAAGAAAAACGCTCACACCCCGCAGTCGAGTCGACTATCTGATTGATGTGAGGGAGCGGAAAATGATCTTTCGGGCAGGCCCGATTGATATGCTTGAAGTCAATGCACATACAGAGTGAATTATCTTTCTTGGGAACCATGACGACGTTGGCGAGCCACTCGGAGTGGTAAATCTCGCGGGTGAACTCGGCTGCAGGAGCCAAGCCACTACCTCGCCAATGGCCTTCCTCTTCTCCGCGGCGGACCGACGGAGATGCTCTTTGACAAGTTTGGCTTTGGAGTCGACACGCAAACGGTGATCAGCCAGCCCCCTGGGTACACCTGGCATGTCTGATGGTTTCCATGTGAAGATGTCCTAGTTCTCACGGAGGAACTGAATTAGCGCGACTTCCTATTTGCGGTCGAGTGTTGTTGAGATGTGGGTCGGAGCAACTGTGGGATCTTCCGGGTGAATGTGAAATGGTTTCGTCTCGCGAGCCAACTGAAAAGCGGACTCAGAAGCCGGCTTCTTGGAACGGAGCAAATCACTCGGATCAGCATTCTTCTTGTACTCTTCCAGTTCCACCATTGCCATTTGCTCGTCAGCGATCTTGGAACCCTTTTGGAGGCATTCCTTTGCTCTCTGTCTATTCCCAGTGACCGTGATCACACCTTTGGGACCGCGCATCTTCAGTTTGAGATACACGTAACATGGACGGGCCACGAAACGAGCATATGTCGGTCTGCCCAGAATAGCGTGATAGGTGCTACTCCTTGAGCTTGCGTTGGTTTTTTCCTTGAAGTGGAAAGGGTGATGCAGCAAAGTAGAGATAAGTATTTCTCTCAGTTAGAGAATCAAGGTATCAATCCAGTAGGAGACAACGCACAAATCACCAATACCTACACAAACAATCAAACAAATTGCACCCAATGCGATAAAAAGGGGTTATCAATACCTTCACGGTCACTTGCAAAAGTGAGATCTGAAAGAGATAGATGAAACTAAACAAAAGATAAAGTAAATATTTTTGGGTTTTTTGGTTTATAGATCTGAAAGTAAAAGATTGCAAAATAGTAAATCGGAAACTTATATGATGAAAAATTGACCCGGGGGCCATAGGTTTCACTAGAGGCTTCTCTCAAGATAGCAAATAATACGGTGGGTGAACAAATTACTATCGAGAAATTGATAGAAAAGCGCAAAATTATGACGATATCTAGGCAATGATCATGAAATATAGGCATCACGTCTGTGTCAAGTAGACTGACTCCTGCCTACATCTACTACTATTATTCCACACATCGACTGACTCCTGCCTGCATCAGAGTATTAAGTTCATGAAGAACATAGTAACACATTAAGTAAGCTGACATGATGTAGAGGAATAAACTCAAGCAATATGATGTAAACCCCATCTTTTTATCCTCGATGGCAACAATACAATACGTGCCTTGCTTCCCCTATTGTCACTGGGAAAAGGACACCGCAAGATTGAACCCAAAGCTAAGCACTTCTCCCATTGCAAGAAAAACCAATCTAGTTGGCCAAACTAAACCGATAGTTCGAAGAGAATTACAAACATATCAAATCATGCATATAAGAATTCAGAGAAGATTCAAATAATATTCATAGATAAGCTGATCATAAATCCACAATTCATTGGATCTCGACAAACACACCGCAAAAGAAGATTACATCGGATAGATCTCCAAGAACATCGAGGAGAACATGGTATTGAGAATCAAAGAGAGAGAAGAAGCCATCTGGACCCGTAGGTCTGTGGTAAACTACTCGCACGGGACTCTAGGTTAATAGGATAGTCCCAAAAATAATATAAAATAGCATATTAATGCATATAAAACATCCAATATTGATAATATAATATCATGGAACAATCAAAATTATAGATACATTCGAGACGTATCAAGCATCCCCAAGCTTAATTCCTGCTTGTCCTTGAGTAGGTAAATGATAAAACAGAATTTTTGATGTGGAATGCTACCTAACATATTTATCCATGTAATTTTTCTTTATTGTGTCATGAATGTTCAGATCCATAAGATTGAAAACAAAAGTTTAATATTGACATAAAAACAATAATACTTCAAGCATACTAACAAGGCAATTATGTCTCCTCAAAATAACATGGCTAAAGAAAATTATCCCTACAAAATCATATAGTCTGGCTATGCTCCATCTTCATCACACAAAATATTCAAATCATGCACAACCCCGATGACAAGCCAAGCAATTGTTTCATACTTTTGGTGTTCTCAAACTTTTTCAACTTTCACGCAGTACATGAGCATGAGCCATGGACATAGCACTATAGGTGGAATAGAATATGGTGGTTGTGGAGAAGACAAAAAGAGGGAGATAGTCTCACATCAACTAGGCGTATTAACGGGCTATGGAGATGCCCATCAATAGATATCAATGTGTGTGAGTAGGGATTGGCATGCAACGGATGCACTAGAGCTATAAGTTTATGAAAGCTCAAAAGAAAACTAAGTCGGTGTGCATCCAACTTGCTTGCTCATGAAGACCTAGGGAAATTTCAGGAAGCCCATCGTTGGAATATACAAGCCAAGTTCTATAATGAAAAATTCCTATCATGAAGATCATGCTGCTACTTTGAAGCACAAGTGTGGAAAAGGGATAGTAACATTGCCCCCTTCTCTCTTTTTCTCTCATTTTACTATTTTTTGTGGGCTTCTTTGGCCTCTTTTTTTATTTGGGCTTCTTTGGCCTCTTTTATTTTTCATAAAGTCCGGAGACTCATGCCAACTTGTGAGGAAATCATAGCTTCCATCATCCTTTCCTCACATGGGACAATGCTCTAATAATGATGATCATCACACTTTTATTTACTTACAACTCAAGAATTACAACTCGATACTTAGAACAAAATATGACTCGATATGAATGCCTCCGGCGGTGTACCGGGATGTGCAATGAATCAAGAGTGACATGTATGAAAATTATGAACGATGGCTTTGCCACAAATACGATGTCAACTACATGATCATGCAAAGCAATATGGAAATGATGAAGCGTGTCATAATAAACAGAACGGTGGAAAGTTGCATGGCAATATATCTCAGAATGGCTATGGAAATGCCATAATAGGTTGGTATGGTGGCTGTTTCGAGGAAGGTATATGGTGGGTGTATGGTACCAGCAAAAGTTGTGTGGTACTAGAGAGGCTAGCAATGGTAGAAGGGTGAGAGTGCGTATAATCCATGGACTCAACATTATTCATAAAGAACTCACATACTTATTGCAAAAGTCTATTATCTATCGAAACGAAGTACTACGCGCATGCTCCTAGGAGAATAGATTGGTAGGAAAAGACCATCGCTCGTCCCTGACCGCCACTCATAAGGAAGACAGTCAAAAAATACCTCATGCTCCAACTTCGTTACATAAAGGTTCACCATACGTGCATGCTACGGGAATCACAAACCTTAACACAAGTATTTATCCAATTCACAACTACTCACTAGCATGGCTCTGATATCACCATCTTTATATCTCAAAACAATCATAAGGAATCAAACTTCTCATAGTATTCAATGCACTTTATATGAAAGTTTTTATTATATCCCTCTTGGATGCCCATAAAATTAGGACTAAATTCATAACCTAAGCAAGTTACCACGCTGTTTAAAAAGACTCTCAAAATAATATAAGTGAAGCATGAGAGTTCAACAATTTCTATAAAATAAAGGGATAATTAGATTTATGCCCCTAGTTGTGTCCCACTCTTCTGCTTTACCCCTAATTCCCAAAAGTCACCAGTTCCGTCCAAGTCACTTTGATCCTCTTATGCTTTTGCCCTTTGACCGTTTGACCGTCAGTTTGAAAACTTCATAACTAATTCATACAAAATCAAAAAAATACAAATAAGATACCAAAATGTTTAGAAAAACATCACCTATATGTCAGTGTCATTTGCATTCATGAAAAAGTGTTGGAAAGTGCACATCCGAGTTTTAGCTCTTTTGATACCACATGAATAGTAAACTCTAAAAAAATTCAAAAAAATTCAAAAAAATATGGTGGCAAAGAATGACAAGTGTTGGAAGTGCTTGCCAAGGTTCATTAGGGAATGACATTCGTGGAAGTCGTGGCAAAAAAATAATCTATTTTGGAGTGCTGATTGATTTTTTTGCCGCGGCACCCACGAATGTTATTCCCTAATGAAACTTGGCAGGCACTTAAAACATTTGTCATTCTTTGCCACCAAATTATTTTTGAATTTTTTGAACTTTTTTAGATTTTACTATTCATGGTGGTAGCATAAGAGCTAAAACTCGGATGGGCACTTTCGAACACTTTTTCATGAATGCAAATGACACTAACATATAGGTGATGTTTTTCTGAACATTTTGGTATCTTATTTGCATTTTTCTGATTTAGTATGAATTAGTTATGAAGTTTTCAAACTGATGGTCAAACGGTCAAAGGGCAAAAGCATAAGAGGAGAAAAGTGATTTGGACAGAACCGGTGACTTTTGGGAATTAGGGGTAAAACAGACGAGTGGGACACAACTAGGGGCATAAATCTAATTATCCCTAAAATAAAACCACCGCCGTGCTCTAAAAGATATAAGTGAAGCACTAGAGCAAAATTGCCTAGCTCAAAAGATATAAGTGAAGCACATAGAGTATTCTAATAAATCACGATTCATGCGTGTCCCTCTCAAAAGGTGTGTCCAGCAAGGATAATTGTGGCAAACTAAAAAGTAAAGAATCATATAATACAAGATGTCGGCGTCCTAGGAACGGGGGTGCCTAGACTTGCCTGCCTGCGGCCCACGGCATGGCTCCGTCAACGGCCTGGTACGGCCCAGCTTCAGCAACAACAACTCAAGACCCTCGCGAGGGGCCAAGCCTCGAGGGGCGGACGACACCAAGACCTCCCTGGGGCCGGCCACACTAGGCTGGCTCCCGAGGAGTGGAGATATCTATGCAAGGTTCACCTCGCGAGGTTCATATGACGTGAGCCATGACGACCAAGACCAGGCGGGCGCTAGCGGGCGCAGTGTACCAGTTTACTCTTTGGTGCTAAGGGGGCAAGCGCAGGCGCGGGGTCCCGAGGCATCAAGAAAAGGTTTCTTTATCGGTGCAACAAGACCAAGACCGCCAGGACGGCAGGACGGAGGTCATCGTGGAGCCGCACGCAGCGTCACCACCAGAGCCTTCTGTTGGCGAAGACTACTTTTGTCAGGATAGCTTGTACTAGTTGTCCCCCTTTAAATTTCGCCGTTGTGGGATCCCTTCCCGCGTACATTTGGGAAGATGACGAAGGCCACTATAAATAGGACTTAGCCACCACCATAGAGGGGGGTCAGATCGGATTGGATCGGATCGATTCCACCCGAACCACCTCACTAGCTCATCAAGCTCAAGAAAACCTCACCTCCTGAGGCCGTTCCCACACTGTATTAGTTCACCCTCAGCCCCTCGAGGCAATCCACCACAAAGCTGGAGTAGGGTATTACACCGGAAGGTGGCCTGAACCAGGATAAACTGTCGTGTCTCTTGTTCTTTGAGTTGGTCGAGCTGGGCCGTGGAATCGTTGGGTAGGCAGACTGAGGAGAGAGAGTTCTTCGCAAGCATCCCAGAGTTTGAACCTCTCAAGGGTCTGCGGAACCCCGAATCCAACATTTGGCACGCCAGGGGGTGCGTCGGAGCTTCTCTCCCGCCGACCGACTTGCCACCGCTCCACCGCTCCATGGCCGACGCACGCCGAGCCCGTGCTGAGCGACAGGCCGCCCTCGCCGCCCGCGTCACCCAGACGGCTCCCGCCGGCGGGCCTTCCCATCGTTCTCCATCACCGCCGCTAAAGCCGCCACCGGCCCGGCAGGGCTCGAGCAGCAATCCTCATCGCTGCACCCCTCCGCGCGGCGTGACGGGCGCACGGCCACCCCGTCGCTGGCTCCGGCTGGTTTGTCATCCCACGCTCGTCACGGCCCGGCAAACGCGCAGGCTGTGTTCCTCATGGCGCGTGAGCTCCTGCGCTATCGCCCCGTCAACGACTTCTACGAAGAGTGGCTGGACCGCATTGCCGAGCTGGTCAGCGCCGCTGGGGGCTCTCCTGCACTGTCTCTCTCGCTACCTCACCCATTGTCTACGACGGGTGACGTAGCCCATGGAGCACCTCCACCACAGCCACCTCATCAGAATGTCGCCCTCGCACCAAGCGCGCGGTCCCGTGGCTTGACCCGCCGTGCAGGGCGCCCGCGCACGAAGAAGGAAGCTGCCAGGAGATCCAGCAACTGCAAGGGGAAGCACGTGCGCTTCCAGCGTTGCCACGTCAAGACCGCGCTCCGCCTGCCGCGATGGAGCGCGAGCTCCAAGACCAGGCACCACCTCCACGATAGGCTCCGATGACCACCGCAGGCTGTCGCGCCTTCACTCCTGAGCTGCGCAACGTCGTCTGGCCGGGCAAGTTCAAGCCCGACCTGCCTCCACGCTACGACGACACATCCGACCCTGCTGGGTTCCTTCAGCTTTACAAGCTGAGCATCGAGGCGGCCAGCAGCGACGAGAAGGTCATGGCAAACTGGTTCCCCATGGCTCTCAAGGATGGCGCGCGCTCGTGGCTCCTGAACCTGCCCCCGGGATCGATCTCCTCCTGGGGCGAGATGCGCGAGCGGTTTTTCGCCAACTTCCAGGGCACTCGCGACCGCCCGCCCGCCGCGAGTGACCTGCGGTGTATCAAGCAGCAGCCAGGGGAGACCCTGCAAAAGTACATCCAGCGCTTCAACAGCGTGCACCTCAAGATCCCCATGGTTTCGGACGAGGCCATCATTTCAGCATTCTCTAACGGTGTCCGTGATGTCAAGATGAAGGAGGAGCTCGCCGTCCACGAGGACATGTGCACGGCTCTGGAGATGTTCAACATGGCGACCAAGTGCTCGAGAGCTGAGGAAGGGCGCCTTTCCCTCCTCAAGCTCCCAGCGGCTGACCCAGAAGACAAGAAGGCCAAGGAGAAGGACTTGAAGCGCAAGGGGGCGGCCGTGCTCGCGGTTGAACCAGAGATGAAGCACGGCTGCGACCACCCGGAGTCATCAAAGGGCAGTCGTCCATTCTGCGTCTTCCACGATGTACATAGCTACAACACCAATGATTGTCATGAGCTCAGGGCCATCCGCGACAGGCGCCTCGGTCGACGCCCCCAGCACAACGATCGAGGCTACTGCCATGGAGGAGGCCGAAGTGGAGGACGCTGGGACGAGCGCGGCCCCTGCCAGGAGTGGCGCGATCAGCCTCGTGAGGACCGCTGGCAGGGCCAGCCTCGCGAGGGCTCCTGGAGAGATCAGCCTCGTGAGGACCATCCTCAGGGCAACGCCGGCCTCCCTCCGCCGCCACACCAAGAAGGAATAAGGACCACCATCAGGATGAGGGGGTTGGGGGCCTCCAGGAGCCTCGTGCCATCGCCTGCATCTTGGGTGGCGCTCAGGCCCCAGCATCTCAGCGCATCTTTAAGTAGTTTGCCCGAGAAGTGAACGCGGCCCTCCCCAGGCTCGAGGCCACGCGACCACTCAGGTGGTCCAAGTGCATCATGACCTTCAGCTGGTCAGACCAGCTCAAGTGTGCGGCAACCGCCGGCGCCCTCCCGATGCTCTGCTCGCCCATCATTAGCAATGTCCTTGTCACCAAGACCCTCATCGATGGTGGTGTAGGGCTCAATGTTCTTTCCATCGAAACGTTCGACCGCCTCCAAGTGCGATATGATCAGCTGCAGCCCACCAAGCCCTTATCAGGAGTGACCGACGGCTCCACCACCCCGATAGGGCAGATCCGCCTCCCTGTCACCTCCGGCCACCGCGACAACCACCGCACAGAGCTCATCGACTTCGATGTCGCCCACATCCGGCTGCCATACAACGCCATCCTAGAGTACCCAGCCCTAGCCAAGTTCATGGCGGTGAACCATAATGGCTACAACGTCCTCAAGATGCCAAGGAACCGCGACATCATCACGATCGCCTGTGAGGAAAAGGACGCAGTGTGCTCCCTCGAGTGTGCCTACCAGGCCGCAGCAGTCGAGAACCCAGACAACGAAGGCACCATCAACCCTCCTGAGGATGTCCCCAAGAAGAAGAAGCAGCTGCTCCGCCAAGAGCCTCAAGAGAGCGGCGTCTCCAGCGGCACCACCTCAGGACCTGCGCCCACGGATGGGGCGCCTCCCTCTCTCGCATAGGAAGGCGCGCCCAGCGCCCCTCTCAGGCTGGGCTCGGGGGCTCTCCTCTGGAGGGCCATTGACATAGCCAACGTCACAAGGGAGGCGCTCGGGCACCATGTGGAGGCGTGCTTCAATGCGCGCTTCCCTCATGAGGACACAAGGCACGAGGTGCCAGGTACTCAGGAATTCATCACCAAGGCGACCGAGGAGCTTCAAGAGGCGAGAGCCATGCGTGGCGACCGCCACCCACCACCTGGCGTAGCTCCTCGTCCTAGCGAGGATAGCGAGCTGCGCGTCTGCGTCGGCATACCAGGGCTCAACAGGGCCGCATCACAGGAGCGCTTATGGCCATCGCGCGTTGGTCGGTCCGAGGGCCCCCCTCACAGCCACGTTCACATGCCTTTCGGCCTGCCGAACGCAGCCGTCACCTGCCAACACCACCTGATGAGTGTTCTAGCGGCTCTGAAGGCCAGGCACCAGGCGATTCTAGCGGAGAGGGCGACGGTTCCTCATAAATCCCCTGAGCACCCGGAGCCTCCCGAGGTTCGGGACCCAGGCGACTCGTGAGGAGCAACTTCTTCAGCACGCGTCTTCGGCTACTCCAACATCTCTCCAGCAACGGTGCCAGGTGACATTTCCGGTTTATTCAGTTGGGGCACCCCTCGGGCTGCATTATCCCCAGATCGCACGGGCATGTCCCTGCGATGTGTATCCTTTCGCATCTTTGATTTGCTCTGTTGGGGGTGCCCCTCGGGCTGCATCATCCCCAAGCCGCGTGGGCCCATCCCTGCGGCATGTATCATTCTTGCATCCATCGAAACTAGCTTTACCTCCTTCCATAGGGTAATTTATGTTGTCACCTACTTGCCTAATTGCCTTACGCGGCCTCCCGTGTTGCTGACCGGCCTCCTGCTCATCCCGCAACGGGGGCTACACATGTTGGCACGACGCTAGAGCTCGGGTCCATCCCAGCAATGCTGACAAACCTGAGAGATCGAGTTCAGACTCGTGGCTCGTTCTGCGCACGTCACCTCACCAGATCCTCAGTGCCTTCATCTTCTTGCGGAAAGAACATCGGCGGGACAGCAAACGCGATCATGAGTTACATTCTCCCCTCGGACTAACTCGCAGGAACCTACATAGCTTAGCTATGGGTGCCCCCCCAGCTGCCCCTTTTTCACACGATTCGCTTCCGCGTTAAAGGGGGGCTCCCGAGCATCGCGCCTCGGGAGCTCCTACTGACTCTCCAGCCCTCACCCCCCGGCCTTGACCATGGCATCGTGACCTGGCATACCAGCGGCGGCTGAGCCTCACTCGAGGGTCGAGACCCGAGGACGCAGAGCATTCAGATGAGCGAGAAAAGGGGAGGCCGGCGTGAGCTATACCTAGCAGCACCGCCGCTAAAGCGCAAATCGGGCGCCGCGCAGGGAATCACCTCAGGCTCGTTAAGATAAGTCACCTATTCATATAGCGTAGTGCCACTATCTGAAATTTTCGACTCTCGCAACCTTGCTCCGGCAATGCTGCCTTCCTTTTCGGTCTTCAGGAAGCTACTTGCACGCCAAAGGGGGCCTCTTGAGCATCTCACCTCAAGAGCTCTTACCGGACCTTGGGCCACTCACCTCCTGGCCTTGACCATGGCATCGCGACCTGGCATACAAGCGACGGCCGAACCTTGCCTGGGAACTGGGACTTGCCGGCGTAGAGCGCTAAGCTACCGCGAGGACGAAAAGGGGGAACAATGCTGAAGCAAGATATGCAGCCGCAACCTTATAATAGGAATAGTAAACATTGGGGCAAAAGCATTACAGGTTCTTTACATACCCCCACAGGGTTTGTCTCGATTCCTCGCAGGGAACAAAAGAAGAAAAATCTCAAGGAAGCCCTGACTACGGGCATCGCCATCGACGCCATCATCAATAGTGGGCCACGAGAGGCCGACGCCAACCCCATCCAGGTCATCGACGACACCGAGCAGATGCCGCTGCTGCGCTCTGGGCACGGCGAGAGCTCGGAGGCACGTAGCTGTCGTCGCTCGACTCTGGGGAATCGCTAGGATCGGGAGAATCGTTGGACTCCCAGGAGTCATCGCTGCTGCCGGAGGAGCTAGCGGCAGGGCCGGGAGTAGGCTCAACGCATGCTGCCGCGCCATCCCGGCGGCTTCCTCCAGGGCAGCACTCCAGGAGGTGGCCTTCCTCGTCGAAGACCTTGAAGAACAGCGTGGAGGCGCCATCATACTCGAAATGGATGGCGAGGGCCCCCTCCGTGCGGCAAGCGAGGGCGACCTCGCCCCATCCTCGGGTCATGAAGATCTTGCCTTGGGGGACGACCTCGACCTCTACCCCCGTGGCCAGACTACATCACCCGGCGTGCTGCAGCCACAACTCGAGTGGCCGCCTCGGCGGCATCTCCTCGGCGAAGAACCGCAGAAGCTGAATCCACGTGCGCGGGGGCATCGCCGCCCACACCACGAACTCGCGCGAGGATCCTTCGGTATGGGAGCGAGGGCCTGCAGCCCGTGCGGCCTCAGCTTGGCCACCATTCCCAGAACCGGCGCGGCACGGGGCGCTGCCACCTCCTCCGGAGCCTTGCGCCCCCTACCTGGCGCGCCAAAGATGTCGGTGTGGAACAACACCTATGGGATCACAAGAATCCCTACTACGGTTGTCAGGGCGCAGGGTTGCGAGAAGAGCAGGATTAGTAATCAGCACAAGGATCGTTTACCCAGGTTCGGGCCACGAAGATGCGTAAAACCCTACTCCTGCTTTGGTGGGTGTATTTCAGAGAGTTCTTGAGCTCTCAAACTAGCTATGGTGGGGTGCGTGGTTCCAAAGAGCCGAATCGTTCTCCAGTATGCCAAGGGCCTCCTTTTATAGTCGAAAGGGGCTGCCACAGTGGCACACAGGAGGTGGAAAGGCGTACAGTACTGCGAGATTATCGCTCGTATTACAGGACAAGACGCATTTAATGCGTCACTGAGGTGTCCCCTAGCTTTATCGGGGACGGGCGCGAGGCCCGTCCCGTCCGTCGCCGCTCCTCCTTGCTTCGACACACGCCCTGGCCAGCGATGCATGCGGCGCCATGTAGGCAGGCAGGCAGCCGAGATGGCGCGGTGGTGGAGCCTTCACGATGATTTGCATGCCGCCACGCAGGCACTTGCTGAGTTGGCCTGGAAGCCGCATGTTGCCACGCAGGTGCCTGCCCAGCTGGTTGGGCTGGCAGCTGCATGCGAACGGCAGTGGAAACTTGGTTGGTGCGGGCCTGGCAGTGGCCCTGCTGCCGTCCTTGGCAAGGGCCTTGCCGTGGCGCGCTATCGTCCCCTGCAAGGATCTTGCCGGGGGTCTTGTGGCTCTCCTCGACAAGGGTCTTGCCGAGGATCGCCGCCTTCTAATCCTCATCTGATCTTGAATATTCCTTGTCTTCACAAAGATGTGCATGCCACCACAGGGGTGCCTCCCGAGCCCTGGCCCAACGTGGCTGATGGTGTTGGAGACCGTGGGCTCAAGGGCAGCTCGCTCTGTTGGTGTTTGGGCAGGCCGCCCCGGCAAGGGGCTTGCCGGGGCTGCTGAGGCCGTCCCTGGCAAGGGTCTTGCCGGGGGAAACTGCTCTGCCCCTCTGATTCTTTGCGTTCTTGGCCTTGGCGTCGTCTTGATTGTGTTGGGCTTCGGTTTTACCTCGGTTCACCTCCCCTGTTCTGCTTGGTGCGGCCGTGGGCGCGGCTCCGACTGCCCGTGCACAAGTAAGGGGTACAAAGATGCGCCCCTTCTTTTGTACACCGACAGGAGCCCCCGGGCCTGGGCCACACATAAGCGCGACACGTTGTTGGGCCAGGCCCAAAATGGTGCGCGGGCAGACGTGGCGGTTTTTACCAGGTAAAACTTTTCGCGCGCTGCGCTTCCCACGAACCGCGCGCGACGTGGTGGGGTGCGCGTGACGTGGGCGGCATGCGTGGGGCGGTTCCCGCACGCATGCGTCACATCACAGTAAATTGGCAGCGCGACCCGCACCTTCCCCATAAAAAGGGATAACCGCGAGCGCACTGTTCCTTTACCCTCCGTGCAATCCCAATCTTGGAAGGCTCCGCTCGCCTTCCCTGCTTCCCTAAGCTTCGCTCTTGCTCGCCGCCATCGCGTCCCCGCCGTCCTCTGTTTCTTGCCCCCCTCCCTCAGCCGCTATGGAGCCCAAATCCACCAAGGGCAAGGGAGTGGCCAAGGATGCCGGAGCGACGGAGCCACCGGAGAGTGCGCTGGCGGTGCAGCGGATGCAGTCCACCTTCTTCCCCTGGACAGTTGACGTGTTCGAGCTTCGGGAAGCCTTCAAGCCCCTGTGGGGGGTGAAGACAGGGGGAGAGAAGTTGAGGCATCCAGCCACGCGCGTCATCCCCGCCAACTGCGCCGAGGCTGCCCCGAATCGGTACCCTTTCTTCGTCGACTATTTTTCTTGCGGGCTTCGTCCTCCCTTCTCCGACTTCTTTAGCGACATCATGCACACCTTTGGCTTTCGCCTCTTGGATTTTACCCCAAAATTGTTGTGGCGTGCATGGCCCTTTTCGCGCACCTCTGCGAAGGTTTCGCCGGGGTGCACCCCAACACGGCGCTCTTCCGCCATTACTTCTTCCCTCGGATCCAAACGGGAGGCGCCATTTCTGCTTGCATCACCTGGATCCCAAGGTCCAAGGGAGCGTACCCGGATGGCGCCATGAAGGAGAGGTGGGAAGAATAGCGGGGCCGGTGGTGCTGGATCGATGAGAAGGACCCGCCGGCGTTCTGCGAAGTTCGCCGGGCGCCGCCGGTCCGCAGAAGCGATTGGAGCGTGTCAAGACCGGTTTTTTAATAAAATATTTATTGAGAGACCAATCCCTTTTACGGACCAGTAAAGAAGAATTCCTTCTCACTGGTAGACAATATCTTGGTCACAGAAGAAAAATACCAAGAGTACTGAATATAATACAAGGTTGAGCGGAGACTGCTCAACAATTTATTACATGCACGCCGAGAAAACATAACGGCGGATAGGGTGGCATAACTACTACTCACGATAACAACGGTGGTGGAAATATCACAGTGGAGTGGGTGATATGACTCCTGGAAACTACAGCTCTTCGAGCGTCGGAGTGAGGCTCGAGGAGACTTATTGCGGGTGGCGGAAGCGTATATAATACAAGTGACCAATATCCGGGATCGCACGGGACTGACTGGGACTCCTCTAGGCGTCGGACGCACTATCAAACTCTTCATCCAAGAGATCGCCTTCATCAACATCTGGCCAAATCAACAAGCCAGGTGAGTACTATGAAAGTACTCGCAAGACAGTTTGGACATAAGATATAACAAATGTAAACATGAAGCATATGAACAGATTAACAAGTGCGTTCAGACATAGAGATCAACAATGCATGGGGTAATAACAGAGAAGTCGGGCGGTAGTCCTCCCGAAATCCCAAAATAAATACTGGGTGCCAAACGAGGGTCTGAATGACTCCTCGAGAGGAAACTGCAAGAATAATAGTACCGGTGCCAAACGAGGGTCTGAATGACTCCTCGAGAGGAAACTGCAAGAATAATAATACCGGTGCCAAACGAGGGTCTGAATGACTCCTCGAGAGGAAACTGCAAGAATAATAATGCCGCAGTCGGGCGTCAGGGCGACACCACATAAAGGGCTTATAACAGAAATAAAAGACAAACATGCCACAGTCGGACGTCTGAGCGACATCACATACAGGGCTTATATTGAAAGTAAAAGGCAAACATGCCACAGTCGGACGTCTGAGCGACATCACATATAGGGCTTATATTGTAGCTCAATAATTCAGTAGCTCGAGAACATAGATTATTACAAGTACGAGACAAATATAGGATTAGTCCATCCGCAGGAATAACAATTAAACTGGGTTTACCACTTGAGCTTGTTCACCGGGGATAAATTTTCACATGGATAGATATGGATATACTGATCACCCTACTTGATCATGGATACGATGATTTGGAAGGATTTGACTCTGCAGAGTTTGTACTTAACCACAGCCAACGGATTTTAGTAGTCACAAGGACTAGTTCCGTTTACGGTGTTTTGGAAGAAACACGTCTAACCAGTACACACCCATTCAACATTCCGAAGCCAGGGATCACCCTCGGCAACGTTCAAGAAAAACCTTGAGACGGGGAGGCTACAACCTCGCGTAGCATGGGATCAAATTTCTATACGCGCACTCTAAGGGGGTGCCCCCCCTCTCGGTCCCAACCGGAAACACCCATGCCCCCTGACCGGATGACTGGCTTTAATCCAGGGCCATGGAACCATCATCCCGGCCCCTCTGTTTGGTGTGTACACGGAAAGAGGTTACCAACTTACTAAACCGCATCCTGGCAAAAGAAACATGTGGTAGTACGGAAGGGAAAAGAACAATAACGTGACTCCGTCCACGTTAACGTCGGAATTTGTCGGATGATGCAAGGCTGGTATGCTACAACAGTACCACCTTGCTGCCCTTCATGTCACCACATGATTAGGCCATCTCTCACCAGAGATCATCGCAACTTTGGAACATGCGGGTAGTTGCCTCTGTAACACCCCGCATGTAACTTGCCATATTTGTAACTCCGACTCTTGCCATTTTCGGCTATGTGATATGTTTTTCCCTCCGTTGTCGGGTTTTGTCTTTCGTTTTGTATTTTGTCATGTCATGCATTTTTATATCATGTCATCATGTGCATTGCATTTGCATACGTGTTCGTCTCATGCATCCGAGCATTTTCCCCGTTGTCCGTTTTCCAATCCGGCGCTCCTATCTCCTCCGGTGCACCCCTCTTGTTTTCTTTCGTGTGCGTGTGTCAAACTTTCTCGGAATGGACCGAGGCTTTTCAAGTGGTCTTAATATACCACCCGGAGTCTACCGGTCAAGTTTCGTTCCATTCGGAGGTCGTTTGGTACTCCAACGGTTAACCGGGCCTCCGCAATGTCCATTTGAGTATCCAGCAAAAAACCCCTCCAAAACCAGCCCAAAACCCACCAAACTCTCTTCCATGCTCTAGGACGTTCGATCACGATCGTGTGGGCGAAAACCGCACCTCATTTGGAGTCTCCTAGCTCCCTCTACCAATTTATAAGTGGGCATCCCGAAAAATGAAATCTCAGACGAACCCTAACCCTCTCCCTCCGCGCCGCGCCGGACGCGTCCGCCCGCGCCGGACACGTCCGCCGCGCCGCCCGGCCAACCCGCGAGCGCCACGTGGCCCGCCTCCGGCCTCGCCACTCCGCCGGCCCCCGCGGCCCGCCGCCTCCGCGCCTCCGCGCCTGCGCGCCTTCCCCGCCGCCGGCCAGTGCCCCGCCGCCGCCGGCCCCGCGCCTCCGCCGGCGCCGCCGCTCCCCCGCGGCGTCCTCTCCTCCTCCGCCGCCCTCGCGCCGCCCTCCTTCCTCCCTCCGGCGAGCTCCGGCCACCGGAGCCCGAGCGCCATCGGCCCGAGCCCGAGCTCGAGCGAACAGCTCGATCCAGATCCAACTCCACCGTACGTTGACTTTTTCTCGCGATCCAGTTTTTTTCTTCCAAGTCCTTAATTTCATTAGCATGTGCTCCTATTCAAGATGTGATAACTCTGTGCACGTAGCTCCAATTCGCGCGTATAATATGTCAAATTGTTCGTCTCGTGATGCTCTTCATGTTGTTCAATTGCACCATTTTCATTAGAGGTCATCTTGATGCCCAAATCTTCGTTGGAAGAGGGCTAGTTGCTGTAAATCTCTGGTTCTTATCAGAACTTGGAGATTTGTCATTTTTGTATCATTTATTCTGTGCATCTTGTGAGCATGAGCTCTACATGTGTTTTGAAGTATGCCATGCCATCTTTCCAGTGGTGTAGTCCATGTATTTTTGTGATCTCTGTGGTGACTAACACAAGCATGCAAAGTAGGCCCCGTAATATTTCTGATTTCAGGGACTTAGTGATTTCTCCAAGTCCTTGTCTGCTGTAATTTTGTTGCCATGTAAACTTGATGCTACAGAGAGATCCATGCATATTTTGGAGATGTGCAGTAAGGATGTTTTATGGTCAGTAAGTCTGAAACCTGATAACGAAACTTGCTATGTTTACATGCTTGCCATCATATCTTCTGGTCCTTTTTGTCTTATGGTCAGTAAGGGACTTTTGTCATGTGCTTTTAGTAGAACACTGCCCTACCTTGTTTTTCTATGTTAAGTTCCTTTAGCATGTTGATTTCGTGCTCTGAACATTGCTACCTGATACTGATTTCTGCCATGTCCAGTTTTTCACCAAGTCTGTGAACCTGTAATCTTTTGCACTTTTGCCATGCTTGTTTGAGCTTGATATGTTGTAAACTAGCCGTAGCTCAGTGTTCATCTTTTGTCAAGCATCTCCTCTAGTTTACTGTCATGTGCTTTGTTGCTATCTTGGGGTGCTGTAGCATTGTTAGTTGTTGCATTTTAAGTGCTATCTTGCTGTTAATCGCAGATTCGTGTCATTCTTATTTTGCTTGCCATTTGCAAACCGTGCATCCGATTCCGGTGATCTTTATATCGATTTCGATCGAAATCATCTCATCTTTCCAGTGGCATGCTTGGTTTGCCAAGTTACTGCAATGTTCATCATTTTCCTTCCGGAGCACGCATATGCATCGCATATCATATCTCGCATATCATACATGTTTTGCATTATGTTGCTTGCGCATTTCTCGTTGTTGATTGTGGTTTCGTTTGTTTGTGTTCTTGTCTTGGGTAGAGCCGGGAGACGAGTTCGTGAACGAGGAACCTGTCGAGTACGCTTACGAGGATCAAGCTTTCGACAACTCTGAGAATCTTGCAGGCAAGATGACCACCCCTCGAAATCACTTCTATCTTTGCTATGCTTGTTGTTCGCTCTATTGCCATGCTCGCTACCTATTACTTGCTATATCATGTCTCCCATTTTAGCCATGTCAGCCCTAACCATCCTTTCCTAGCAACCGTTGTTTGGCTATGTTACCGCTTTTGCTCAGCCCCTCTTATAGCGTTGCTAGTTGCAGGTGAAGTTGAAGTTTGTTCCATGTCGGAACATGGTTATGTTGGGATATCACAATATCTCTTATTTAATTAATGCACCTATATATTTTGGTAAAGGGTGGAAGGCTCGGCCTTATGCCTGGTGTTTTGTTCCACTCTTGCCGCCCTAGTTACTGTTATACCGGGATTATGTTCCTTGAGTTTGCGTTCCTTACGCGGTCGGATGATTTATGGGACCCCCTTGACAGTTCGCCTTGAATAAAACTCCTCCAGCAAGGCCCAACCTTGGTTTTACTATTTGCTACCTAAGCCTTTTCCCCCGGGTTTTCGCGAGCCCGAGGGTCATCTTATTTTAACCCCCCCGGGCCAGTGCTCCTTCGAGTGTTGGTCCGAACTAAGCAGACTGCGGGGCCCCCTCCTAGAAACTCGAGGTCTGGTTTTACTCATAGGATGTCTCATCCGGTGTGCCCTGAGAACGAGATATGTGCAGCTCCTGTCGGGATTTGTCGGCACATTCGGGCGGCTTTGCTGGTCTTGTTTTACCATTGTCGAGATGTCTTGTAAACCAGGATTCCGAGACTGATCGGGTCTTTCCGGGAGAAGGTTTATCCTTCGTTGACCGTGAGAGCTTATGATGGGCTAAGTTGGGACACCCCTGTAGGGTATTATCTTTCGAAAGCCGTGCCCGCGGTTATGAGGCTGATGGGAATTTGTTAATGTCCGGTTGTAGATAACTTGTCACTTGACCCAATTAAAACTCATCAACTGCATGTGTAGCCGTGATGGTCTCTTCTCGGCGGAGTCCGGGAAGTGAACACGGTCTGTGTTATGTATGACGTAAGTAGGTGTTCAGGATCACTTCTTGATCATTGCTAGATGACGTCCGTTCCGTTGCTTCTCTTCTCGCTCTCATTTGCGTAAGTTAGCCACCATATCTGTTTTGCCGCTGCAGCTCCACCTCTTTGCACCTCTTGTCCTATAAGCTTAAATAGTCTTGATCTCGCGGGTGTGAGATTGCTGAGTCCTCGTGACTCACAGATACTTCCAACAACAGTTGCAGGTGCCGACGATGCCAGTGCAGATGATGGCGTCGATCTCAAGTGGGAGTTCGACGAGGAACGTGGTCGTTACTATGTGTCTTTTCCTGATGATCAGTAGTGGAGCCCAGTTGGGACGATCGGGGATCTAGCATTTGGGGTTGTCTTATTTTCATCTGGATTTTGACCGTAGTCAGTCTATATGATTGTATTTTGGATGATGTATGATGATATTTATGTATTGTGTGAAGTGGCGATTGTAAGCCAACTCTTTATCCCATTCTTGTTCATTACATGGGATTGTGTGAAGATGACCCTTCTTGCGACAAAACCACTATGCGGTTATGCCTCTAAGTCGTGCCTCGACACGTGGGAGATATAGCCGCATCGTGGGCGTTACAAGTTGGTAATCAGAGCCTTCCCCGACTTAGGAGCCCCCTGCTTGATCGAATCGCTGGCGTTGTTGAGTCTAGAATAAAAATGTTTTGAGTCTTAGGATTATATATATCGGAGAGTAGGATTCTTTTTACTCCTCAGTCTCTTCGTCGCTCTGGTGAGGTCTCCTGACGTAGAAGTTTTGACTACTCTCTCCTCAAATTTCACTAAAAAAAATTTAGGATCACGCGGGTATCTTGGAATCGTTCCGATCGATTTGTGACGAGAACATTGTTCTTGGTGCCTCCTGTCATTTAGGGGTTGTGGCAGTGTCCCGGGGAGTTGAGCTCCGAGGTGTTGTCGTCACAATTTTATCGTTGCAGTTCTGGAATACCTGAGTTTCGCCGACATCGAAATCTCTTTTATGCAGTTGTTGGTGAGATCACCTCGACGCCACCCAGTACTGGGGCGGGAGTTCGGGAGTATTGCCATAACTCGTATAACGGATGCTTTTCGAAGGTTGAGGTAAACGATTTCCGAAGGTTTCTTGGTTATGTGTTGACGGATGGATACAGCTGGATCTAGGGATTGTTAGTTTGGGTGATATATTTTGTGTCCCCTGTATCCCCTACACCAGATTGCATAACCAGAAAGTTTCGGGAGTTTATAAGTGGGAATTCTAGTAGCCTTAGGATATCTTTCCGATAGATGCATGATATGAGATTGGGGTTCGACGTCTAGTGGTCCGCCTGTATACGGTTGATTTTACAGTGGTCTCGTTGTGTCTTAAAGAGTCCATGGCTTTGCCGACTCGGGGACGCTTCGTATGTCATGTGCACTGCCTTGTACATGATGGTGCTGTACGATCGAGCCCGTGTGGGCCCCACCACGAAAACTTCGAACGAAATCTCTATCATATGTTTGTTCCGGCTTATTTCCTGAGCCAATCCTTTGTTTTGTTTTTATTTGTGGTATTCGAGTTGCTTCGAAGTCAAACGTTGGATCCATACCTTTTCTAGACAGTGTTCTCATATTTCTATGTGAATATTAATCCTTCTTTATCATCGAGATTGCCATCTTAATTCTATTTTCAACCGGTGTGTTTCTCTTCAAGATGATCCCATCATTCTCCCCATCCGAAAGATCAACTCTAAGTTTTCTCAACGGTGTTCGTTTCATCCGACCCAAGTTGCCTTTGTTTTTTCCCGCCCTCCCACCCTTTTTCTTCAAGGAATCAGATGTCTTAACCAAGTATCCATTTTATTGATGCAAAGTCTCTTCATTCTTTTCAATCAATGTTCTTACCCGGTGGTTCTCATGAAGATGTTCTTCAAGTTTATCATTCTTCGTTCTTTTTCTCCTCCGGTGGATTAAATTCAAGCTTTGTCGATCATATCCTTTCCTTGTTTCAAATGTTTTCTCATGCCGATGTACCTCTTAACCATCCAGTTCTCGCCATTCAATTGTTCCGGAGTGCTGAAGATATCTCTGAAGATTCGTGTTTCCACTCCGCATCAATTCTAACTATTTCGAGGTTGTTACCTCATTCTAACCATTTAATTCAACCGGTGCAATCTCCTTTTCAAGCAATCCTTCCAACGGTGTTTCTTTTGAGTGGGCCTAACCCACAGGTCTTTTTCCAGGATCTTACCTGACTCTTCTAATTTTTCCGGAGTTATTCTCAAATTCTTTGCAAAGTTTGACGTAAGAATGATGATCATCAGTCATATTTCTTTCTCCAATATCTTTCAAATTTTTTTCGTCGTTGGTTCAACATTTCTAATTTTCATTCCGGGGTGCCTCAATAATTCTTGATGGTGTTTCTCATCGTCATTCTCAACATTTGAAGACCGAAGAAGAATTTCTCCTAAATCTTGGTCCGTTCTCTTGAAGATTCATGGTTCTAGCGTATGCCATCCTCTCATAATTGTTTTCGATTGCGAGAATTCTTTTCACCCATCCAAGCAATTCATGAGTCTTTTCAGTTTGATTCTCCGAAGGCCATCATTTCAGAAGATTCCTTCGTTCTAAGTTTTTCAGCTTCGTTCTCCAATTATTCTAAATTGATGTCTCTTCGGTCATCTCCATATTCTCCCTGTGCATCATTCAAGTATCCTCTAGTCAGCTCGTGACCTATTCGTTCTCATGTATCAAATTCCCTCGAGTATTTTCGCGCGTTCTTTAATTCTTACGGTGATTCGTTCTCTTTTCTTCATTCATTTCCAATTCTTATGGTGGTTCGTTCAAGATTACTCTTCCCCCGTTACCATATCAATTTATTCGTTGTTTCCAAATCCTACCGGTGTTTCGATGAAGACCTTCACTAGTTTGCGCAATATCTATCTTAATCCTTTCTACGAGAATAAGTAGTATGCAAGACCCGTTGCTTGTCATCAATCTAAATTGGTGAAGGATACGCGTAATGTAATTCTTACTCTTGTTTCCTCCAAGTGATTAATTCCTTCTTCCGGAGTTCGTTCATGATATCAAATCCTTGGTTCCAAGTTGTTCATCTTTTCTTTCCGGAGTTCCAAGTTTTATCGGTTATATCATCCCGAAGCTCCATCTAAATCATTGCAAGGTTTCTCCCGGAGTTCTTTTCAAGTTTTCATTTCGTTTGATCATTCTTTTATTACCGGAGTTCTTCACGGAGGCTCTACATGGCGGTTCGTCAAGGATTCCTTTCATTTTTCAATTGTTCTTCAAGATTTCTCTTGAAGTTATGTTCCGTCAAGCTATACTCTAAAATAAACAGGGTGTTCAACACATGTTTTGTTTTGAGGAGTTTAAGCATTCTTCATATTGCATTCCGAAGTGCAATTCTTTCCCTCTTATCTTTTGAGGTGGTGTTATGTCATTTTCACAACTTCCTTTCCTGTTTCATGATTCACATGTTGTCAAGAATGAGATATTTTAAATCCACCAATCTCTTTGTTGGAGTTATCTTGTGTCATGTTTCACCTAAAGCCTTCCCTAAGGAATGTTGCTAATTGTGGTGTCTAACAATGATCCAAGTTTTCCCCTATCCTCTCGGCGACAGAAGTTTTCTTCTCTTCGTTGATCTCAAGCAAGAAATTGTTTCTGCTAGTGGCGGGTTGTCACCTCATAATTTTGAGAAGTTTTCCATAAGCCCACTACAAGCTTGTTCTTTTCGTTGTTGGTTTTCCAACAACTCCGTTCTAACCTTCTTGGAAGGACGTTTCCCTAATTCAATTGTGGTGGAAGTTATCATTTTCTTCTCCGTTATCTTATTCCGACGATCTATCTTCTATTCGTTTGTCCCGGAGGCATTGTGATGCTGCTCTCTTCGACCAATCATCTTGTTTTGTCAAGATACTGTAATTTTTCCTTTCTTATCCGTTTAGCCGGAGTGTCGTGTTTTCATTCGAGTTCTCTCATCTTATCAAGTTTTGTCTCCTTCCTCAACCGGAGTGCTGCCTGAAATTTTTCTTACCCCTAGTGTCATTCTTTCATTAGTTCCGGAGGCAATGTGTTGGTAATTTCATCGAGTATCCTCTCATCTTGTCAAGTTCATGTTCAATTCCTTCCATTTACAGTCGGAGTGCTGCCCAAATTATATCATTCTTATTCCTTCCCTATCTTGTTTTAACCGGAGTGGTTTAAATATCTATCGTGTCAATTAACCTCAAGGTTCACATGGTGTTCCTTGTTTCTCTTTTCTACCGGTGTGCTTTCATACTCCTTTTGATCCGTTAAGCACTTGTTTCATGTCCTTCAACCTACAAGGTTCTCGCAATGTTCCTTGTTTCTCTTTTATAACGGAGTGTTTGCAATCGCGTTCATCTCCATTGTATTCTTCTTTAAATTATTAACCTCTCAAGGTTCGTGGTTTCACTCGTTTGCCAAAGAAGCAATTTGTCCTATTCCCTTCCTCTTTTCGTTTCTCTCCGGTGCCATCCTAGATCTCGGGACGAGATCCTCTCGTAGTGGTGGAGTGTTGTAACACCCCGCATGTAACTTGCCATATTTGTAACTCCGACTCTTGCCATTTTCGGCTATGTGATATGTTTTTCCCTCCGTTGTCGGGTTTTGTCTTTCGTTTTGTATTTTGTCATGTCATGCATTTTCATATCATGTCATCATGTGCATTGCATTTGCATACGTGTTCGTCTCATGCATCCGAGCATTTTCCCCGTTGTCCGTTTTCCAATCCGGCGCTCCTATCTCCTCCGGTGCACCCCTCTTGTTTTCTTTCGTGTGCGTGTGTCAAACTTTCTCGGAATGGACTGAGGCTTGTCAAGTGGTCTTAATATACCACCCGGAGTCTACCGGTCAAGTTTCGTTCCATACGGAGGTCGTTTGGTACTCCAACGGTTAACCGGGCCTCCGCAATGTCCATTTGAGTATCCAGCAAAAAACCCCTCCAAAACCAGCCCAAAACCCACCAAACTCTCTTCCATGCTCTAGGTCGTTCGATCACGATCGTGTGGGCGAAAACCGCACCTCATTAGGAGTCTCCTAGCTCCCTCTACCTATTTATAAGTGGGCATCCCGAAAAACGAAATCTCAGACGAACCCTAACCCTCTCCCTCCGTGCCGCGCCGGACGCGTCCGCCCGGGCCGAACACGTCCGCCGCGCCGCCCGGCCAACCCGCGAGCGCCACGTGGCCCGCCTCCGGCCTCGCCACGCCGCCGGCCCGCAGGCCCATCGCCGGCCCCCGCGGCCCGCCGCCTCCGCGCCCGCGCGCCTTCCCCGCCGCCGGCCAGTGCGCCGCCGCCGCCGGCCCCGCGCCGCCCGCCGTCGCGCCTCCGCCAGCGCCGCCGCTCCCCCGCGGCGTCCTCTCCTCCTCCGCCGCCCTCGCGCCGCCCTCCTTCCTCCCTCCGGCGAGCTCCGGCCACCGGAGCCCGAGCGCCATCGGCCCGAGTCCGAGCTCGAGCGAACAGCTCGATCCAGATCCAACTCCACCGTACGTTCACTTTTTCTCGCGATCCAGTTTTTCCTTCTAAGTCCTTAATTTCATCAGCATGTGCTCCTATTCAAGATGAAATAACTCTGTGTATGTAGCTCCGATTCGCGCGTATAATATGTCAAATTGTTCGTCTCGTGATGCTCTTCATTTTGTTCAATTGCACCATTTTCATTAGAGGTCATCTTGATGCCCAAATCTTCGTTGGAAGAGGGCTAGTTGCTGTAAATCTCTGGTTCTTATCAGAACTTGGAGATTTGTCATTTTTCTATCATTTATTCTGTGCATCTTGTGAGCATGAGCTCTACATGTGTTTTGAAGTATGCCATGCCATCTTTCCAGTGGTGTAGTCCATGTATTTTTGTGATCTCTGTGATGACTAGCACAAGCATGCAAAGTAGGCCCCGTAATATTTCTGATTTCAGGGACTTAGTGATTTCTCCAAGTCCTTGTCTGCTGTAATTTTTTTGCCATGTAAACTTGATTCTACAGAGAGATCCATGCATATTTTGGAGATGTGCACTAAGGATGTTTTGTAGATATAGTTGTAATTGATCCATTCCTGCAATTGTTTGCAATTTTAGAGTAATATAGCATGATTCAAACTTGCTCTACTTTTGGTATAAAATATTTCTGGCAGATTCTTAACATGACATGCATTTTTGCCAAGCTTATTGTAGTTGATCCATACATGCTAGGTAATTTTTCTTGCCATGAATAGCTTCATAAACATGCCATCTTGCTGTAGGTATTCTTGGTTTGTCATGAATTTCTCTGTAGTGAGTGCATCAAGCTCACAAAGAGGCCTACATATTAATATTTCTGCCATGCTCTGTTTTCTGCTAAGTCTGAAACCTGATAACGAAACTTGCTATGTTTACATGCTTGCCATCATATCTTCTGGTCCTTTTTCTCTTATGGTCAGTAAGGGACTTTTGTCATGTGCTTTTAGTAGAACACTGCCCTACCTTGTTTTTCTATGTTAAGTTCCTTTAGCATGTTGATTTCGTGCTCTGAAAATTGCCACCTGATACTGATTTCTGCCATGTCCAGTTTTTCACTAAGTCTGTGAACCTGTAATCTTTTGCACTTTTGCCATGCTTGTTTGAGCTTGATATGTTGTGAACTAGCCGTAGCTCAGTGTTCATCTTTTGTCAAGCATCTCCTTTCGTTTACTGTCATGTGCTTTGTTGCTATGTTGGGGTGCTTTAGCATTGTTACTTGTTGCATTTTAAGTGCTATCTTGCTGTTAATCGCAGATTCGTGTCATTCTTGTTTTGCTTGCCATTTGCAAACCGTGCATCCGATTCCGGTGATCTTTATATCGATTTCGACCGAAATCATCTCATCTTTCCAGTGGCATGCTTGGTTTGCCAAGTTACTGACATGTTCATCATTTTCCTTCCGGAGCACGCATATGCATCGCATATCATATCTCGCATATCATACATGTTTTGCATTATGTTGCTTGCGCATTTCTCGTTGTTGATTGTGGTTCCGTTTGTTTGTGTTCTTGTCTTGGGTAGAGCCGGGAGACGAGTTCGTGAACGAGGAACCTGTCAAGTACGCTTACGAGGATCAAGCTTTCGACAACTCTGAGAATCTTGCAGGCAAGATGACCACCCCTCGAAATCATTTCTATCTTTGCTATGCTTGTTGTTCGCTCTATTGCCATGCTCGCTACCTATTACTTGCTATATCATGTCTCCCATTTTAGCCATGTCAGCCCTAACCATCCTTTCCTAGCAAACCGTTGTTTGGCTATGTTACCGCTTTTGCTCAGCCCCTCTTATAGCGTTGCTAGTTGCAGGTGAAGTTGAAGTTTGTTCCATGTCGGAACAAGGTTATGTTGGGATATCACAATATCTCTTATTTAATTAATGCACCTATATATTTTGGTAAAGGGTGGAAGGCTCGGCCTTATGCCTGGTGTTTTGTTCCACTCTTGCCGCCCTAGTTACTGTTATACCGGGATTATGTTCCTTGAGTTTGCGTTCCTTACGCGGTCGGGTGATTTATGGGACCCCCTTGACAGTTCGCCTTGAATAAAACTCCTCCAGCAATGCCCAACCTTGGTTTTACTATTTGCTACCTAAGCCTTTTCCCCCGGGTTTTCGCGAGCCCGAGGGTCATCTTATTTTAACCCCCCCGGGCCAGTGCTCCTTCGAGTGTTGGTCCGAACTGAGCAGACTGCGGGGCCCCCTCCTGGAAACTCGAGGTCTGGTTTTACTCGTAGGATGTCTCATCCGGTGTGCCCTAAGAACGAGATATGTGCAGCTCCTATCGGGATTTGTCGGCACATTCGGGTGGCTTTGCTGGTCTTGTTTTACCATTGTCGAGATGTCTTGTAAACCGGGATTCCGAGACTGATCGGGTCTTTCCGGGAGAAGGTTTATCCTTCGTTGACCGTGAGAGCTTATGATGGGCTAAGTTGGGACACCCCTGCAGGGTATTATCTTTCGAAAGCCGTGCCCGCGGTTATGAGGCAGATGGGAATTTGTTAATGTCCGGTTGTAGATAACTTGTCACTTGACCCAATTAAAACTCATCAACTGCGTGTGTAGCCGTGATGGTCTCTTCTCGGCGGAGTCCGGGAAGTGAACACGGTCTGTGTTATGTATGACGTAAGTAGGTGTTCAGGATCACTTCTTGATCATTGCTAGATGACGTCCGTTCCGTTGCTTCTCTTCTCGCTCTTATTTGCGTAAGTTAGCCACCATATCTGTTTTGCCGCTGCAGCTCCACCTCTTTGCACCTCTTGTCCTATAAGCTTAAATAGTCTTGATCTCGCGGGTGTGAGATTGCTGAGTCCCCGTGACTCACAGATACTTCCAACAACAGTTGCAGTTGCCGACGATGCCAGTGCAGATGATGGCGTCGATCTCAAGTGGGAGTTCGACGAGGAACGTGGTCGTTACTATGTGTCTTTTCCTGATGATCAGTAGTGGAGCCCAGTTGGGACGATCGGGGATCTAGCATTTGGGGTTGTCTTATTTTCATCTGGATTTTGACCGTAGTCGGTCTATATGATTGTATTTTGGATGATGTATGATGATATTTATGTATTGTGTGAAGTGGCGATTGTAAGCCAACTCTTTATCCCATTCTTGTTCATTACATGGGATTGTGTGAAGATGACCCTTCTTGCGACAAAACCACTATGCGGTTATTCCTCTAAGTCGTGCCTCGACACATGGGAGATATAGCCGCATCGTGGGCGTTACAGCCTCACAAGCAACGAGGTACTCACCGACACTCATATGCCACGCACAAACTCTCACGCAAACATGCAAAGCATCTATCATATCAAAGGTTCAAACATGCTTGCCTGGTTCGGAGAAGTCGGAGTCTAGCTCGGCGAAGTTCGCGGCTCCGTCACCTCTCCCGGAACCTACGGCATAATGAAAGAGGGATGCACTAGAGGGCTACTGGCAAGAGTTGGGAGGCAGAGGTGCATGCACGGGAGCGAATCGATCTGGATCCCGTGGCGGGTCGCGGCGGCCGTAGTTGAGGAAGGAGACTTCCTCGGGGCTCTCCCAGTGGCTAGGCAGGGTCTTGGTGGAGTGCAGAGGTGGTGTGGGTTCGAGTTGAAGCTTGGGGCCTCTATTTATAGGCGGATCGAGGGGGTGGCGGTGAACGGAGAATCTCCGGCGAGCAATTACGGCGATGTAGTGGATTGGCAGGGGGTTTAGGTGGCCAGGCAGCATCAGTGGGAGTTACTGGTGTCGTTCCCCCGCTAATCCCGGTCGGTCTTGGCGTAATGGCGCCGGTCCACGGTGGGGTGGCCGCACGGGCACGACGGCGGCAGAGAGCGCACTCCGCGCCCAGCGGTTCACGACGAGGGTGGCAGCGCGCACTGGGGAGTGGAAGGCCACGCGGCGATCTCCGGTGGCTTGGGCGGCGCTGGGTGGCGCCGTCTGCGCCGCGCTTCTCTCTGGCGGCCGCAAAGCCGCCGCTGGCGTCGGTCACGGGGCGGCGCACCTCCTCCAGCACGTCGCCGACGTCCGCAAACGTCCAGGCGCTCGTGTGGTGCAGGGACAAGGGGGAGGGGACGGGGAGCAAGGCGCCAACGCGGCACTGTCGAGATCGACAACAGTTTCTGAAGAAAACGACAGTAGATCACCTAACTGTATTTCTGAATCTCTGAACTTGACATTGACAATGCTCTGCAGGTGTTCGACAGAATGATTAGGCAAGGAGAAAAATTTTCCTGGGGCTGGGACTTGGTGAGGTGACCACTCAATGCACCCAGAGGCTGCCTGATTTTACTCCGAATTTTTGGAGAAGGATTTGAATGAATTTCACCAAATTTGACAAATCTGGTCCAAACTTGCAGCAAGTGTGGTTTGAAAATTTTGAACTGAAGACTAGTGGATCTTCATGGATCTTGGTTGAGGGTTCAAAGGACTAGGAAGGGAAAAAGGTTTGGGGGCAAAAATCAAAACAGAAAGGGTAGCTCCTTTGTAAATCTCCAAGGGCTAGAATAGAAGATAGAAATGGTTTTGATAAGATTTAAATGGAAAATAATTATATGGGGAGGTTCAACTTGCTGGATTTGGTGCAAATCATGATCCAAAGATGAGGGAAGGTTTAGGAGAGTGGATTTGCACTAAGGTCATGGCAAGAGAGAATTGTTGAAAGTGGTAAGGGATTATTCCAAAAGCCATAGTGCAATTTCAAAGAGATTTCCAAAAGGCATTTTCCCCAAGTGAAAAGCATTTTGGTTTGAGTCCAAATAAAAAGCAAGAACCTCCAAGACCAAAATCAAGTCTTGGGTGAAACCAAATAAAACTCTTGCCATAAAAATATTTTGAAAGGGAGGGTTCTTTTGAAGAAAATTTTTAAATTACCTCCCTCAAGTCAAATAAAATTTTGAAAAGGCCAAATAAAATTTTGGGTGTCACAACACCTACCCCCTTAGGAAAAATCTCGTCCTCGAGATTTCTGCTGATCCTCAAATAGATATGGATACTCTGCCTGAAGGAAATCTTCCCTTTCCCATGTCGCTTCATCCTCAGTGTGGTTGCTCCACTGAACTTTGAAAATTTTAGTTGTTTTCTGTCGGGTCCTCCGTTCATACTCTTCCAAAATCTTTACTGGCCTCTCTCTGTAGGTGAGATCTGGTTGCACATCAATGCTTTCATGTGACACATGCTTTTCCGGGTTACTCATACATTTCCTTAATTGTGAGACGTGGAACACGTCATGGACGTCTGACAGCTCCTTGGGTAGGTCTAGCTTGTAGGCTACCGTGCCTCTTCGTGCAACTACACAGAATGGTCCAATAAATCTCGGGGCTAGCTTCCCCTTAATTTTGAACCGTTGCAGGCCCCTCATAGGTGACACTCATAGGTATACAGAGTCACCAGGTTCAAAGCTGACCTCGCGATGCTTTTGATCGTAATAGCTCTTTTGTCGGCTCTGCGCTGTCTTGAGTCTGTCCCTGATCTGCTTAACTTTCTCCTCGGCCTCCTTGAGCATGTCTGGGCCGAAGATACGACTGTATCCTATTTCTGACCAATTTAGTGGGGTACGACACCTCCGTCCGTACAATGCTTCAAAGGGTGCCATTTGCAAGCTGGCTTGGTAACTGTTGTTGTAAGCAAATTCGGCATACGGCAAACTCTCTTCCCAACTGGACCCATAGGTGAGCACACAGGCTCTCAGCATATCCTCTAGGATTTGGTTCACACGTTCCGTTTGTCCATCAGTCTGGGGGTGGTACGCTGTACTGAAAGCTAGATGCGTGCCCAGAGCTTGTTGCAGGTGATCCCAAAATTTGGAGACAAATTGTGTGCCTCGGTCGGATATTATAGTCTTTGGGACTCCATGCAAACAAACTATACGAGAGAGATAAAGTTTGGCCAGTCTTTGTGTGGAGTAGGTAGTCTTCACGGGAATGAAATGAGCAACCTTGGTTAGTCGGTCTGTGATGACCCATATGGCGTCATTTCCGCGTTGTGATCGAGGTAATCCGACAATGAAGTCCATTCCTATTTCATCCCATTTCCACTCTGGTATCCTGTTTGGCTGGAGTAGCCCTGCTGGCTTTTGATGCTCGGCCTTGATGCGCTGACATGAATCGCAACAAGCAATAAATGTGGCTATATCTCTTTTCATACCGTGCCACCAAAATCTTTCCTGAATGTCCTTGTACATTTTGGTTCCTCCAGGATGGATCGAGTATGGTGCGGTGTGGCTTTCGGTTAAGATTTGTTGCTTGAGTTCCTCAATGTTAGGTACGCAAAGTCTGTCTCCGTACCATAATATTCCTTCACTGTCTGTGAAGAACTCTGAAGCCTTACCAAGGTTCATTTTCTTCCTTATACCTTCGATGCTGGGATGTCCCTGTTGAGCCTTCTTAATTTGCTCCACTAGGGTGGGTCGTATCTCTAGGTTTGATACGGTGCCCTTCGAGACTAACATCATGTTGAGCCTAGCGAACTCTTGCTGAAATTCGGGCCTCATGTTTTGCGGACAGTCATTGTCCGGGCTGGGGTTTCGACTAAGGGCATCGGCCACTACATTTGCTTTCCCTGGATGGTAGTGAATGCCGACATCATAGTCCTTGACTAATTCCAACCAGCGTCGTTGGCGTAAATTTAGCTCTGGCCGTGTGAAAATATATTTGAGGCTCTTATGGTCCGTATATATTTCACAGCGATTTCCCAACAGAAAGTGCCTCCACTCCTTGAGTGCATGTATGACTGCTGCTAGCTCCAAGTCATGTGTTGGATAATTTTCCTCATGTTTTCGCAGCTGCCTGGAGGCATACGCAACAACTTTGCCATCTTGCATTAGTACACATCCGAGCCCCTTTCGGGACGCGTCACAATACACTTCAAAACTCTTGTGTATGTCTGGTACAGTTAAGACCGGTGCAGTTGTCAGTTTCTTCTTGAGTTCTTGGAAGCTTTTCTCGCATGCTTCCGTCCATACAAATTTCTTGTCTTTCTTGAGCAACTGTGTTATTGGTTTTGCCACAGTGGAGAATCCTTCAATAAATCTTCTGTAATATCCGGCCATTCCCAGGAAACTCCGCACATCTGTCACGTTGGCGGGTGGCTTCCAGTCAAGTATGGCTTTGACTTTCTCTGGGTCTATGGCCACGCCTTCTTGGTTCAATATGTGGCCTAGGAAACCAACTTGTCTTAGCCAAAATTCACACTTCTAAATTTGGCGTACAACTGATGTTTCCTTAATTCTACCAAAACAATTCTGAGATGCTCAGCATGCTCTTCTGGTGTCCTTGAGTAAACCAGAATATCGTCAATGAACACTACAACAAATTTGTCCATGAATTTCATGAACACTTTGTTCATGAGGTGGACGAAATATGCGGGGGCGTTCGTTAGTCAAAAAGGCATCACTGTGAACTCATATAACCCATATCTGGAAGTGAATGTTGTCTTGGGGATATCTTCTGTCCGTACTTTCAATTGGTGATATCCCGATCTCAAATCAATCTTTGAGAACACCTTGGCTTGTGCGAGCTGGTCAAATAAATCATTTATCCGTGGCATCGGATATTTGTTTTTGATGGTGACCATATTGAGAGCTCGATAGTCTATACACAGTCTCAGTGTCCCATCCTTTTTCTTGGCGAACAACACTGGCGAACCCCATGGTGAGGAGCTGGCTCGAATAAATCCTTTGTCCAATAATTCCTTTATCTGCTTCTTCAACTCCACCAATTCTGAGGGTGCCATTCTATAAGGTTTCTTATAGATGGGAGCAGTGCCAGGTGCTAGTTCGATGCTGAATTCTATTTCTCGGTCTGGTGGCATGCCTGGTAGTTCTTCAGGAAATACGTCAGGGAACTCGCATACCACTGGAACTTTTCTCAATTCTGAAATGTCCACCTTGTTCAGCTTCGGTTGCCGTGACCGTGGCCTTTCCTGAGATGTAACCTTTATTGTCTTGCCATGATGGTGAGTGAGAATCACGGTCCGATTGAAACAGTCAATGAATCCTTTGTTGGTGGTTAACCAGTCCATCCCTAAAATGACATCCAGTCCTTTATTTTCCAACACGATGAGATTTGCTTGGAACTGTAGTCCTTCGAACTCAATGACCACTCCTTGGCAGTAACTCTGCGTGATTTGCTTATTTCCGGGGGACTTGATGATCATAGATTTTTCCAAGGGAAGTATCGGAAAACCATGTTGCAAAACAAAACTCTTCGAAACGAACGAATGGGAAGCTCCAGAATCAAACAAATCCGTGGCAGGTACTGTGTTGACAGGGAACGTACCGAGCATGATGTCTGGGGCATTTTGCGCTTCTTCCCTGGTCACGTGGTTCAGGTGACCCTTCCTGTGGTTGTTGTTGGGATTGAAATTGTTGCGCTTGGGGGCTGGATTGTTTCCACCATTGTTCGGCTTGGGGGCCGAGTTCCTCGGCTTTGGGCACTGTTTAGCATAGTGCCCTTCTTCTCCACAAGCATAGCATGTGACCCCTGGACGATACGTGAACTCTTTGTCCCTGGCATGAAACTGTCTGACGGGCCTTGGATCAGTAGTCGTGGATCTCCTTGCTTCTGTCCTTGGAACCTCAGTCTTGCTTCGGTTGTTGCGAGCAAGAGTCGTTTTGTCCCTCTTTCGCTTACGGATATCTTCCAGACTACGGCGCTCATTCTCCAAGGTAATGGCCTTGTCAACCAGGGTTTTAAAATCCGGGAAGGTGTGTACAATCAGTTGGCATCTTAGTGCTGGTGCCAGGCCGTCCAGGAATTTTTCCATCTTCTTGTTCTCTGTCATGTGCTCGTCGTAGGCATAACGAGATAGCTGGGTAAACTGACCGTTGTATTCTGTCACTGACATGCCTCTTTGCTTCAGGTCATCAAATTCCCTCTTCTTGATTTTTATGATGCTCCTGGGGATGTGTGCCCCACGGAAGCCTTCCTTGAACTCCTCCCAGGTGATGTTGTGTTCACTGGGGTGCATGTGTAGGAAGTTTTCCCACCATGCTGCGGCTGCTCCAGTAAGGTAGTGTGGTGCATAAAGCACCTTCTCATGATCAGAACACTGAGCAATAATCAGTTTCCTTTCGATGTCGCGAAGCCAATCGTCGGCTTCTAGCGGCCTATCGGTGTGAGCAAACGTTGAAGGGCGAGTTTTCTGTAACTCAGATAACTTGGAATGAGGCTGATAGGGTTCACGGTGGTTTCCCATATTGATGACGTGATTCATCATCTCTTGGTGCTGTTGCTGGCTTTGTTCGAAGAGACGGCATACTTGAGACAGGGCTGCTTCGCTGTCCTGTTGACTGGACTGACCCTGAGTGAAATTGTTGCTAGTCTGTGTCCCATAAACTTCTTCTGGCTGATTGGGCATGGAGCGAGTCCACGGGCGAGACATTTTTCCAGTCTGGGGTATTATTTTGCAAAACCCATAAGAAGAACTGTGTGGCCCAAGGAAAATCTTGCAAAGGCAACAATTTAAAAGACCTCAAGGTTTTCAAGAAAACATAAACGATTTTGCACGGAGAAATGACTGCTTAACACAAATCTTACACGCGAAAAACAAACACATGATACAGCACTCAGGATGTGCATACACAATCCTGACATGTTATTTAGACTAGCGTACTACTCCGGAAAGCAGCAAACACACTAATACAAACTAGCGTACAGATAAAACACATCATCCAAGCAGACATAACGCGCGGCTACTCGGCGCTCTCAGTCGGAGATGGTGACGATGTCCTTTCCCTTGCCGAGGGCAAGACTCAGCGGTGCAGGAGAATCAACCTCCACCTCCTCTCTAGCAGGCTCCTGGCGCGTAACACTACGCTGCGGTGATGGCGCAGGGGCGACCGGTGGTAGTGCGGCGGGCGGTGCAGCTCTGACTAGAGTAGGAGCGATGACTCAGTCGAACTCCTCAGTGGTAGGCAGACGGCGAGCAGTAGCCAAAATGGCCGGTGCATAAGATGCTGAAGACGAGACGAATGTCAGAGGCGGTGCCGTGTGGAGAAGCTCCTTCCTACTGGCAGGACCGCCCCGGACTAAGTCCATGCGGGCAGCCACAAGATCGTCCACGAGGTTGTCGAAAGACTCCTCCAGAGCCTTGAGATACTCCACAACCATCTCGATGGCTTCATCTCGCTCTCCCCGATGGCAGGCGAATGCATAGTGACAAGTGTATGGCACATGGCATGGGAGGTAGCGGTAGTGGCGAGTCTTCATCATAGGAAGGATGTCCCGAAGACGAGCTATCGCCTCACGGGCAGCCATCTGCATGGCATGCCTCTCTGTAGGCATGGCCCTTCCCACAAAACGGAAGTGGCGAGATGCAAAACGTCCTCCCTTGAATTGCACCACGGCTTGGTGCATAGACACGTCATCGCTGAGCTTGTGCTGATAAAGCGTGAACTCCGGACGAGTCGCTGGCCCGATCGCGAGCTTGGTGATGGAGACGAGGAGTTTGAAAAACCCCTCGGGCACGTTCGTGAACACTCGAGTCTCGCAGTTGCTGCCAGCCATCTACAAAAGTAGGCAAAAATTCTGAGTAGTCATGTCATAAATTTATGATGACCAACAGAAAATAGCTACAATTGCAAAATGCTGAAAAAGCACAAAAGACGCTAATAACCGATTAGCGATCGCACCTAGTGGCTTCCTACAGTCAGCCTGGCTCTGATACCAAGCTTGTCACGACCGGTTTTTCAATAAAATATTTATTGAGAGACCAATCCCTTTTACGGACCAGTAAAGAAGAATGCCTTCTCACTGGTAGACAATATCTTGGTCACAGAAGAAAAATACCAGGAGTACTGAATATAATACAAGGTTGAGCGGAGACTGCTCAACAATTTATTACATGCACGCCGATAAAACATAACGGCGGATAGGGTGGCATAACTACTACTCACGATAACAACGGTGGTGGAAATATCACAGCGGAGTGGGTGATATGACTCCTGGAAACTACAGCTCTTCGAGCGTCGGAGTGAGGCTCGAGGAGAGTTATTGCGGGTGGCGGAAGCGTATATAATACAAGTGACCAATATCCGGGATCGCACGGGACTGACTGGGACTCCTCTAGGCGTCGGACGCACTATCAAACTCTTCATCCAAGAGATCGCCTTCGTCAACATCTGGCCAAATCAACAAGCCAGGTGAGTACTATGAAAGTACTCGCAAGACAGTTTGGACATAAGATATAACAAATGTAAACATGAAGCATATGAACAGATTAACAAGTGCGTTCAGACATAGAGATCAACAATGCATGGGGTAATAACAGAGAAGTCGGGCGGTAGTCCTCCCGAAATCCCAAAATAAATACTGGGTGCCAAACGAGGGTCTGAATGACTCCTCGAGAGGAAACTGCAAGAATAATAGTACCGGTGCCAAACGAGGGTCTGAATGACTCCTCGAGAGGAAACTGCAAGAATAATAATACCGGTGCCAAACGAGGGTCTGAATGACTCCTCGAGAGGAAACTGCAAGAATAATAATGCCGCAGTCGGGCATCAGGGCGACACCACATAAAGGGCTTATAACAGAAATAAAAGACAAACATGCCACAGTCGGACGTCTGAGCGACATCACATACAGGGCTTATATTGAAAGTAAAAGGCAAACATGCCACAGTCGGACGTCTGAGCGACATCACATAAAGGGCTTATATTGTAGCTCAATAATTCAGTAGCTCGAGAACATAGATTATTACAAGTACGAGACAAATATAGGATTAGTCCATCCGCAGGAATAACAATTAAACTGGGTTTACCACTTGAGCTTGTTCACCGGGGATAAATTTCCACGAGGATAGATATGGATATACTGATCACCCTACTTGATCATGGATACGATGATTTGGAAGGATTTGACTCTACAGAGTTTGTACTTAACCACAGCCAACGGATTTCAGTAGTCACAAGGACTAGTTCCGTTTACGGTGTTTTGGAAGAAACACGTCTAACCAGTACACACCCATTCAACATTCCGAAGCCAGGGATCACCCTCGGCAACGTTCAAGAAAAACCTTGAGACAGGGAGGCTACAACCTCGCGTAGCATGGGATCAAATTTCTATACGCGCGCTCTAAGGGGGTGCCCCCCTCTCGGTCCCAACCGGAAACACCCATGTCCCCTGACCGGATGACCGGCTTTAATCCAGGGCCATGGAACCATCATCCCGGCCCCTCTGTTTGGTGTGTACACGGAAAGAGGTTACCAACTTACTAAACCGCATCCTGGAAAAAGAAACATGTGGTAGTACGGAAGGGAAAAGAACGATAACGTGACTCCGTCCACGTTAACGTCGGAATTTGTCGGATGACGCAAGGCTGGTATGCTACAACAGTACCACCTTGCTGCCCTTCATGTCACCACATGATTAGGCCATCTCTCACCAGAGATCATCGCAACTTTGGAACATGCGGGTAGTTGCCTCACAAGCAACGAGGTACTCACCGACACTCATATGCCACGCACAAACTCTCACGCAAACATGCAAAGCATCTATCATATCAAAGGTTCAAACATGTTTGCCTGGTTCGGAGAAGTCGGAGTCTAGCTCGGCGAAGTTCGCGGCTCCGTCACCTCTCCCGGAACCTACGGCATAATGAAAACGGGCACTAACGTGAAAACCAACGCGTGCATAAAAACTTCTCCAAATTTTTTTTCAAATAAATCCCATAAAAAACTAGACAAAATTTTAAGACTGTCAGAAAAAGAATCACTCAAAAATCACTTTTATTAAAAAGTTATAAGGGTTTCTGTCCAGGGACCCATCTGTAATGAAACAGAAAAGTTCCAGGGGTTTAACTGAGAAAACAGAAAACGGTTCAAATGGAAACGCGCAAGCTCAAAGGGAAAACGTATTTGCCCGAAGGCGCCAACAGAAAACGTTTCGAGGGAGAAGAGAATAGAGGCTGACAAGGGGGGTCCACATGTCAGGTTTAAAAAGTTCGCCGGCGCCCGAAGACTGCGGTGGTCGCCGGCGTCGAACCACGGCGAGACAGGGAGATCGGAGTGTACCAAGAGCTTCAGCGTGTCCTTCCGCGTCGGTGGGTGGTGGACTCGAGCGTCGGAGGGAACCACGTCGACGGCGACACTTTCTCCGGCGGACGGCGGCTCGGGTGATGGTGGAGAACTCCGGTGGGTGCTGCGAACTTCGAATTGAAGCGCGGGTCAGAAAGAGGGATGCACTAGAGGGCTACTAGCAAGAGTTGGGAGGCAGAGGTGCACGCACGGGAGCGAATCGAGCTGGATCCCGTGGCGGGTCGCGGCGGCCGGAGTTGAGGAAGGAGACTTCCTCGGGGCTCTCCCAGTGGCTAGGCAGGGTCTTGGTGGAGTGCAGAGGTGGTGTGGGTTCGAGTTGAAGCTCGGGGCCTCTATTTATAGGCGGATAGAGGGGGTGGCCGTGAACGGAGAATCTCCGGCGAGCAATTACGGCGATGTAGTGGATTGGCAGGGGGTTTAGGTGGCCAGGCAGCATCAGTGGGAGTTACTGGTGTCGTTCCCCCGCTAATCCCGGTCGGTCTTGGCGTAATGGCGCCGGTCCACGGTGGGGTGGCCGCACGGGCACGACGGCGGCAGAGAGCGCACTCCGCGCCCAGCGGTTCACGACGAGGGTGGCAGCGCGCACTGGGGAGTGGAAGGCCACGCGGCGATCTCCGGTGGCTTGGGCGGCGCTGGGTGGCGCCGTCTGCGCCGCGCTTCTCTCTGGCGGCCGCAAAGCCGCCGCTGGCGTCGGTCACGGGGCGGCGCACCTCCTCCAGCACGTCGCCGACGTCCGCAAATGTCCAGGTGCTCGTGCGGTGCAGGGACAAGGGGGAGGGGACGGGGAGCAAGGCGCCAACGCGGCACTGTCGAGATTGACAACAGTTTCTGAAGAAAACAACAGTAGATCACTGAACTGTATTTCTGAATCTCTGAACTTGACATTGACAATGCTCTGCAGGTGTTCGACAGAATGATTATGCAAGGAGAAAAATTTTCCTGGGGCTGGGACTTGGTGAGGTGACCACTCAATGCACCCAGAGGCTGCCTGATTTTACTCAGAATTTTTGGAGAAGGATTTGAATGAATTTCACCAAATTTGACAAATCTGGTCCAAACTTGCAGCAAGTGTGGTTTGAAAAATTTGAACTGAAGACCAGTGGATCTTCATGGATCTTGGTTGAGGGTTCAAAGGACTAGGAAGGGAAAAAGGTTTGGGGGCAAAAATCAAAACAGAAAGGGTAGCTCCTTTGTAAATCTCCAAGGGCTAGAATAGAAGATAGAAATGGTTTTGATAAGATTTAAATGGAAAATAATCATATGGGGAGGTTCAACTTGCTGGATTTGGTGCAAATCTTGATCCAAAGATGAGGGAAGGTTTAGGAGAGTGGATTTGCACTAAGGTCATGGCAAGAGAGAATTGTTGAAAGTGGTAAGGGATTATTCCAAAAGCCATAGTGCAATTTCAAAGAGATTTTCAAAAGGCATTTTCCCCAAGTGAAAAGCATTTTCGTTTGAGTCCAAATAAAAAGCAAGAACCTCCAGGACCAAAATCAAGTCTTGGGTGAAACCAAATAAAACTCTTGCCATAAAAATATTTTGAAAGGGGGGGTTATTTTGAAGAAAAATTTTAAATTACCTCCCTCAAGTCAAATAAAATTTTGAAAAGGCCAAATAAAATTTTGGGTGTCACAAAGCAACGTCGACGCCGATGACGAGAAGCTCACGATTGCCACCACCAGGATCCTTCGGCTCACCGAGGCCGGGCTCACCCTCGAGATGATCGGGGCGGACTTCATCCGCCGCCGGATCGCTCCATTGCACAACAAGAGGAGGCCGGCCTGGCTCTTGACGAACCCCACCGACATCATGCGGCTCTGCCCCGGCCTCGACCACAATTTCACAGTGATGGGGCACGCCCATTTCTGTCAGCGAATCTTCCAGCTCGATGTGGGCCGCGACGGCGAGGTCGAGCGGACCGGCAAGGTCGCAAGGGCCGCCACGAAGGCCGGCAAGGTCTTCAAGGGGCCCTTGTTCAAGTTGCCGGCGGGAGTGGTCCCGCTGTGCAACAATTCGCGCCGGACCGACATCATTGCCATGATGCCGGATTGCAACGCGCATGGCCCTAACCCGAGCTGGGCCGAGCCGGAGGACGTCGAGGTGCAGCAGTTCTTCGACATCCTGCACGAGGGATACATCAACGCTGACGCCGAGTGGCTACTCATCCAGGACACCACCCAAGCAGAGTTGGACTACATCGCCGCCAGGGCGATGGAGACGAAGCTTGCCGAGGAGGCCGGCAGCACCGGTGGTGTGGAGGACAAGGACGCGACGGCCGCGGAGGAGGAGGAGCTCGCCAGGTGGGCGGAGGCCGCTGGGGAGGCCAGCAACACCGGCACCGAGGCTCCTCTAGTTGAGGATGTGGCCGACGAGTCATCGGGGGAGGAGGCCGGGGATGTTGACCCTCCGGCCATGGGGAGAGGGCGAGTCCTGCGGCAGGCCACTTCTGGCGAGCCGGTGCGGCCCGTCAAGGTGGCGCGGCGGCCGAAGTCCCCAGAGGAGTCCGCGCGTCACACGAGGGCCGCGGCGGCGAAGAAAGTGGTGAAGGCCGCGGCGCCGAAGAAGAGAGCATCTGCCTCCTCTTCGCCCAAGTGCGCCTAGACTCCGCCTTCCTCCCCTCCTCCGGCGGACGCCGACGCGTGGGTCACCTTCGACTTCGGATCCCTTAGCCCGAGGAGGAAGAGGAAAGCAACAGAGGAGGAGGTGGACGATGAGTGAGTATCTGGATCTTTCCCGTCATCTCTGTCTCCTCAATCTGTGTCACTTGTCTTGACTTGTCTTCGTCTTTGCAGGGACGTGGAGACGCTGGCCCAGAGAGTGAAGAGGGCCAAGGTCTCAGCGGGTGGCCAGCCCCCGGCTGGTACTTTGAGGGTGCCACTGGTGGTGTTGAGCAGCCCGGACAGCAGCCCCCGGCACAGACCCCAGCGTAAGTTCATTACTCTTCCCTCGTCGACATGTGTCAGGGGTTCGACACTTTGGTGCTGACCTTGCTAGGCATGCAGGAGGAGAGCAGCAGCAGGAGGAGCCGCAGAGGGCTACTCCCAACACGCCGCTCCCATCGACCACGCCGCCCCGAGGGGCGTCCCCGGCAAGGGAGCCAAACGTCGAGCCCACGCACACGGAGGAGGAGGAGAACTTGGGCGCTGGTGGCTTCGCCTCGGCGCCAGATGTTGGCGGGGAGGGGACTTCTGCTTCTCCGCCTGGCACTGGTAAGTCTCTGGCCTTTAATCCCCGCTTTCTCTCTTCTTTTTGAATCTTTGATCTTGGCTCTACCCCACCCTCTTCTTGATGCCCAGATCCTCTCTCGGCGGATCGGGAGGACCTGGACACCGTCATCGAAGACGTGGCCAAGGACGCCGCAGCGGAGGCCGAGAAGATCGCCGCCAAGGAAAACACCAGTGGTGCTGCGGAGGACGCCGCCGAAGGGCCTGCCGGGGAGCCCGACAAGGCTACTGCCGAGGAGGCCGGCAAGTAGCATGTCGGAGAGACCGACAGGGCTGCTGCCGAGGAGGAGGTGGTCAATGACCAGCCTTCCTCCTCTGCCGCCTCTGGCTCCGGCAAGTACCTGAAGGTGGGGGACGATCTCTTCGTCCACCTCCCAGGCGCGTCGAGCACCAGGGCTCCCGTCGAAGGGGAGGTGTTTGACGACGAGGTGCTTGCCGCCGCCGGGCTTGAGATCATTGATGAGCCGAGCGTTGGTGGCGACGGCTCCCAGGAAGAGCGGCTCCTCCACGCCATGGGCGCCAGCTTCCGGAAGCTCCAGGTGCTCCACCGCGCTCGCCTGGACAAGGCTAAGTCCAGGATGGCGGTGGCGGAGAAGGCGGAGGTGGACCTCCAGAAGCGCGTCGCCGAGACGCAAGACTGGTTCCGCCAGGCTCACGAGGAGCTGAGGACCGCAAAGGGCGAGCTGGACAAGCGTGATGTGGAGCTCACCATGAAGCTGGCCGACGTCGAGAAGGCCCAAGAGACGGCGAAGAACTTGGCCGCCGCCACCGAAGCCGCCCGGACCAAGCACGAGGCCGCACTGCATTCCCAGGAGGAGGAGCTTGCCGCACGCGAGGGGTAGCTTGCCGCCACGCTCCGCGGCAAGGATGAAGAGGTGGGGAAGCTTGTCTTGCAGCAGACCAGTGAGCTGGAGCAGAGGCACAAAGAGGCGCTCGATGCCCAAGCCCAGGTTCACGCCGGCAAGGTGAAGGAGCTGGAGGTGGAGCGCGACAAGCTGAAGGAGCAGGCCCTGAAGCTGTCCCAGGAGAAGGACACGCTTAACAGCGCCCTAACAGAGGCGCAGGGCGCGGCCGTCAGCAAGGCCGGGGAGCTCTCCGAGGACAACAAGTCCATCAAGGACCTCACGCTGAAGCTGGAGGGCCTCGAGGGGATGCTCACGGAGGCCAAAGCCCGAGAGGGGACCCTGGCCAAGGAGCTGGAGACCGAGAAGCTGCTGTAGAGGAACGAGGCCGCCGAGCATAAGGATTTCAAGGAGGGCGTGAACCGCTGGATCGGCCGCCTCGAGGACGTCGCCGGCAGGATCACCGCGCAGCTAGCTACCATGGGGATGCGAAACGTGAGGTACGCCCCAGAGCGCAGCAGGACCACCAACGCCAAGTTGACCTTGTTCTTCGAGTGTGTTCTCAGGGCTCTAGAGCAGCTTCACGCCAACCGGGCGGCCTTGCTGGCCGACGAGGCCCGGAGGCTTTGCCAGGGTGCCATGACCAAGGTTCTCACCAAGGTGGCATACTGGTACCCCGACCTCGACTTCGACGTCGAGCTGGAGAGCTTGCCGGAGGATACTGACCTCGCGCCGCTCAGGAAGCGCATCAAGCCCATCATCAGCGGTGTCGGCGGAATTCTGAGGGTGGAGGGCTAGCGCCGGGATTAGGCAGCCCATTTCTTATCGTCGCTGCAGGTTCATGGCCAAGACAATTTCTATCTTTAGTTAGAACCGCAGCAACAATTGATGTAATATAACTCTGCAGTACTTTGAGATTATGCATGTTATTTTCCTGTTCGATCTCCCTTTGTATGTCCACCCTACGTTAACTGGGTAGGTTTGCCGGCGCGTAAACCCAGGGCGGCGTCTTGGGGACGGATCCCCATTGGCCTGCCGGGTGTGGTGCTGCTGGGCGAACCACCTTACCGCCCTTAGCGTGGCCGCCCGAACTGTCGAGCTTGGCTCGAGTCAGAATCGGGAGCGTTGCCAAGTGCGGAAGGCTACCCCGCCACTCTCGACGCGGCCGCTTGAGCTGTTGAGCGGACTCGAAACAAAACAAGGGCATTGCCAATCGTGGGGGGGGCCTTTGCGTGCAGGTTTTTCATACATAGGCAAGATCTCTGAGGACGATAACCTTATGTATAAAAGGAAATAACTCAAGGCTCTAAATGACTTAGCTTTTCTGTTGCCGCGCTGGCGTCCTTCGCGCTCGCAGGCGGCGCCGTGTTTAGTCCTAGCCGTCTCCTTCTTGGGAGCCATGGCGATGAAGAACTGTTAGGCTAGCTACTAGACCAGATTCTCACATTTGCGCCCCTACCTGGCGCGCCAGAGATGACGGTGTGGAACAACACCTATGGGATGACAAGATTCCCTACTATGGTTGCCAGGGCGCAGGGTTGCGAGAAGAGCAGGATTAGTAATCAGCACAAGGATCGTTTACCCAGGTTCGGGCCGCAAAGATGCGTAAAACCCTAGTTCTGCTTTGGTGGGTGTATTTTAGAGAGTTCTTGAGCTCTCAAACTAGCTATGGTGGGGTGCGTCGTTCCAAAGAGCCGAATCCTTCTCCAGTATGCCAAGGGCCTCCTTTTATAGTCGAAAGGGGCTGCCACAGTGGCACACAGGAGGTGGAAAGGCATACAGTATTGCGAGCTTATCGCTCGTATTACAGGACAAGACACATTTAATGCGTCGCTGAGGTGTCCCCTAGCTTTATCGGGGACGGGAGCTGACCCGTCCCGTCCGTCGCTGCTCCTCGTTGCTTCGACACGCGCCTTGGCCAGCGATGCATGCGGCGCCATGTAGGCAGGCAGGCAGCTGAGGTGGCGCGGTGGTGGGGCCTTCACGAAGTTCTGCATGCCGCCACACAGGCGCTTGCTGAGTTGGCCTGGAAGCTGCATGTTGCCACGCAGGTGCCTGCCCATTTGGTTGGGCTGGCAGCTGCATGCGAACGGCGGTGGAAACTTGGTTGGTCTGGGCCTGGCAGTGGCCCTGCTGGCGCCCTTGGCGAGGGCCTTGCCGGGTGGCCCGGCAAGGGCCTTGCCGTGGCGCGCTGTCTTCCCCGGCAAGGATCTTGCCGGGGGTCTTGTGGCTCTCCTTGGCAAGGGTCTTGCCGAGGATCGCCGCCTTCTAATCCTCATCTGATCTTGAATATTCCTTGTCTTCACAAAGATCTGCATGCCACCACAGGGGTGCCTCCCGAGCCCTGGCCCAACGTGGCTGATGGTGGTGGAGACCGTGGGCTCAAGGGCGGCTCACCCTGTTGGTGTTTGGGTGGGCCGCCCCGACAAGGGGCTTGCCGGGGCTGCTGAGGCCGTCCCCGGCAAGGGTCTTGCCGGGGGAAACTGCTCCGCCCCTCTGCTTCTTTGCGTTCTTGGCCTTGGCGTCGTCTTGATTGTCTTGGGCTTCTGTTTTACCTCGGTTCACCCCCTATTCTGCTTGGTGTGGCCGTGGGCACGGCTCCGACTGCCCGTGCACAAGTAAGGGGTACAAAGATGCGCCCCTTCTTTTGTACACCGACACGCACCTTGGGCCCGGGGGCTACTGTCGGTGTCGTGGGAACGGGGGTGCCCAGACTTGCCTGCCCGCGGCCCATGGCGTGGCTCCGTCAGCGGCCTTGTACGGGCCAGATTCAGCAACAACAACTCAAGACCCTCGCGATGGGCCAAGCCTCGAGGGGCGGACAACACCAAAACCTCCCTGGGCGGCCTCGCTAGGCTGGCTCCCGAGGAGCGGAGATATCTATGCACGGTGCACCTCTCGGGGTTCATATGACGTGAGCCATGACGACCAAGGCCAGGCGGGCGCTAGCGGGCGCAGTGTACCAGTTTCCTCTTTGGTGCTAAGGAGGCAAGCGCAGGCACGGGGTCCTGAGGCATCAAGCAAAGGTTGCCTTATCGGTGCAACAAGACCAAGACTGCCAGGACGCCAGGACGGAGGTCATCGTGGAGCCCAACGCAGCGTCACCACCAGAGCCTTTTGCAGGCGAAGACTACTTTTGTCAAGATAGCTTGTACTAGTTGCCCCCCTTTAAATCTGGCCGTTGTGGGATCCCTTCCCGCCTACATTTGGGAAGAGGACCAAGGACACTATAAATAGGACTTAGCCACCACCATAGAGGGGGATCGGATCGGATCGGATCAATTCCACCCGAACCACCTCACCAGTTCATCAAGCTCAAGAACACCTCACCTCCTGAGGTCGTTCCCACACTGTACTAGTTCATCCTCAGCCCCTCGAGCCAATCCACCACAAAGCTGGAGTAGGGTATTACACCGCAAGGTGGCCCGAACCAGGATAAATTGTCGTGTCTCTTGTTCTTTGGGTTCGTCGAGCTAGGCCGTGGAATCGTTGGGTAGGCAGACTGGGGAGAGAGAGTTCTTCGCACGCACCCCAGAGTTCGAACCTCTCAAGGGTCTGTGGAACCCCGAATCCGACACAAGATGCACCAAGCAAAACACATATCATGTGGTGAATAAAAATATAGCCTCAAGTGAAGTTACCGATAGACGAAGATGAAAGAGGGGATGCCTTCCGGGGCATCCCCGAGCTTAGGTTCTTGGTTCTCCTCGAATATACCTTGGGGTGCCTAGGGCATCCCCAAGCTTAGGCTCTTGCCACTCCGTATTCCGTAGTCCATCAAATCCTTACCCAAAACTTGAAAACTTCACAACACAAAACTCAACAGACAATCTCATAAGCTCCGTTAGTATAAGAAAATAAATCACCACTTTTGGTATTGTTGACAACTCATTCTGTATTTATATTGGCGTAATATCCACTGTATTCCAACTTTTCCTAGGTTCATACCCCCCTATACTATCCATAGATTCATCAAAATAAGCAAACAACACACAGAAAACAGAATGTGTCATAAACAGAATAGTCTGTAGCAATCTGAATACTTTGAATATTTCTGTAAATCCAAAAATTCTGAAAACTTAAGAAAACCTGGGCAATTTGTATACCAATCTTGTGTAAAAAAATTCAGATCAAAAGCATGCTTCTGTGAATTATGAAAATTATTTTCCTTGGCGCAAAAGTTTCTATTTTTCACCAAGATCAAAACAACTATCACCGTAAGCCATCCTAAAAGTCTTTACTTGGCACAAACACTAATTAAAACACAAAAACCCATCTAACCATAGGCTAGATGAATTATTTATTGAAAAATAGAACCAAAAAACAAAGAACAAAATTAAAATTGGGTTGCCTCCCAACAAGCGCTATTGTTTAACGCCCTTAGCTAGGCATAAAAACACAAACATAGATCTAGGTATTGTCCTCTTTGGTATGCAATCCATAAGTAGCTCTCATAATAGATTCATAAGGAAATTTCATTTAATTTCTAGGAAAGTGTTTCATTCCCTTCCTTAACGGAAATTGAAATCTAATGTTTCCTTTTTTCATATCAATAATTGCACCAATCGTTCTAAGGAAAGGCCTACCAAGAATAATAGGACATGTAGGATTGCAATATATATCAAGAACAATGAAATATACGGGCACATAATTCCTACTTGCAACAATAAAAACATCATTAATCCTTCCCATAGGTTTCTTAATAGTGGAATCTGCAACATGCAAATTTAAAGAACAATAATCAAATTCACGGAAACCTAACACATCACATAAAGTTTTTGGAATCATGGAAACTCTAACACCCAAATCACACAAAGCATGGCACTCATAATCGTTAATCTTAATATTAATAGTAGGTTCCCACTCATCATAAAGTTTTCTAGGGAAAGAAACTTCCAATTCAAGTTTTTCTTCAAAAGATTTCATCATAGCATCAACAATATGTTTAGTAAAAGCTTTATTTTGATTATAAGCATGAGGAGAATTCAACATGGATTGCAACAAGGAAATACAATATATTAAAGAACAATTATCATAGTTAAAGTCCTTGAAATCAAAAAGAGTGGGTTCATGGCTACTTAAAGCCTTGACCTCTGAGGGAGTCATGGATTAGGGGGTCCTCGGACAGCCGGACTATATACTTTGGCCGGACTGTTGGACTATGAAGATACAAGATCGAAGACTTCGTCCCGTGTCCGGATGGGACTCTCCTTGGCGTGGAATGCAAGCTTGGCAATTTGAATATGTAGATCTCCTCCCTTGTAACCGACTATGTGTAACCCTAGCCCCCTCCGGTGTCTATATAAACCGGAGGGTTTAGTCCGTAGGACAACAACAATCATAATCATAGGCTAGCTCCTAGGGTTTAGCCTCTATGATCTCGTGGTAGATCAACTCTTGTAATACTCATATCATCAAGATCAATCAAGCAGGAAGTAGGTATTACCTCCATCGAGAGGGCCCGAACCTGGGTAAACATTGTGTCCCCCGCCTCCTGTTACCATCTGCCTTAGATGCACAGTTCGGGACCCCCTACCCGAGATCCGCCGGTTTTGACACCGACATTGGTGCTTTCATTGAGAATTCCACTGTGCCGTCACCATAAGGCTTGATGGCTCCTTCGATCATCGGCAACGATGCGATCCAGGGTGAGGTTTCTCTCCCCGGACAGACCTTCGTGTTCGGCGGCTTTGCATTGCGGGCCAACTCGCTTGGCCATCTGGAGCAGATCGAGAGCTACGCCCCCGGCCGTCAGGTCAGGTTTGGAAACTTAAACTATACTGCCGACATCCGCGGAGACTTGATCCTCGACGGATTCGAGCCCATGTCAGGTGCGATGCACAGTCACGACGAGCATGACTTAGCTCTACCGTCAGACGGTGTTCGGGAGATCACGCCTGTGGCTTCTCCGACCCTCAATCCGGAGCAGATTGCGCCGTCCGAGGATGGGTGGATGGACCCCGCCACGGAGGCCGCACACTCAGCGGCGATAGAGCCGAATAGTGATTTCACCTCCTACGAGACCTGTGTTGCCGGATCCTTGGATTCGTCCCCGGCCACGGGCTCCGAACCGCCTGTGTTCGTGCCTATCGAATCTGATTGGGCGCCGATCATGGAGTTTTCCTCCGCGGATATCTTGGGCGATGTGCTAAATTCATTAAGGTTTCTCACCTTGTCAGGAGGCCCTTGGCCGAACTATGTCCGACTCGAGGGGAAGCGGACGACGAAGAAATTCGTTCCCCACCCACCACCCACTAAATAGCCACTGTCGACGACTTAACCGACATGCTCGATTTCGACTCTGAAGACATCGACGGTATGGACGGCAATACGGGGGAGGAACAGGAACCACCGCCCACAGGGCGCTGGACAGCCACCTCATCACACAATATATACAGGGTGGATACACCCAGAGATAACAATGAAGAGGAATGGAAGGATGCAGCGAAGGATAGTTCCCTCGAGAAGCAACCAAAGCGACGACGTAGGCGCCGCTCCAAATCCCGCCTCGGCAAAAACAGCGATAACAACGCAAGAAAGAATAATACCCCGGGCGACTCCAAAGGAAACGACGACCACATGGACCCAGCGACAAAGCAGGATGAACCAGCGGACGACAAACATAGTACGGAGCCGCTGTCCGATCACGGTGACGCCGAGGGTAAAGCTAATCAACCTGTCTCCGGAGAGGAGAACAGTCCGGACGACGATGCACACATCATCCCGAAAAGGCACTTGGAGCAAGAGAACCCCCATAGAAGGCTTATTGCCACCGCAAGGAGTCTAAGGAAGCAGAAGCAAAGGCTTAAGGCCGCACAAAATACACTCAACAGTAGATGGAACAAAGTGCTCGACACTGAAGAAAAGTACGGCGACAGTCGCCACACAAAGAGCTATCCAAAGTGCAAGTTGCTGCCTGAATTCGATGACGAGGCTTTAGAGCCTATGCAGCCGAAAAATAAAACGGCCGATCAGCTGGATCGACCACCCCGCGGCCGCGATAGGGCGGCTAACGATGTCTCACATAAGTCAACACACGATTTACGTGAGGACTTGCACCAAAAAGCTGGTATGACCAGGTCCATCTATGGATCTAGGAAGCGCGCTCCGGCACGGAATCAAAACCGAACACTACAACCGTCAGAATGCCATGACACATCCAAATACAGGGGTGCCGCGCACCCCCTATGCTTCACCGATGAGGTGCTGGATCACGAATTTCCAGAGGGATTCAAACCAGTGAACATAGAGGCATACGACGGAATGACAGACCCTCGGGTCTGGATTGAGGACTTTATCCTTCATATCCATATGGCTCGTGGAGATGATCTCCACGCCATCAAATACATGCCCCTCAAGTTGAAAGGACCAGCTCGGCACTGGCTGAAGGGCCTCCCCAAAAACTCAATTGGAAGTTGGGAAGAGCTTGAGGATGCTTTCAGGGCTAATTTTGAAGGGACCTATGTCCGACCTCCGGATGCAGACGATTTAAGTCATATAACTCAACAGCCCGGAGAGTCAGCCTGAAAGCTTTGGAACAGATTCCTCACTAAGAAGAATCAAATTGTCGACTGCTCGGACGCCGAAGCCTTAGCGGCTTTCAAACACAGTGTCCGGGACGAATGGCTCGCCAGACACCTCGGCCAGGAAAAACCGAGGACAATGGCAGCCTTAACAAGCCTTATGACCCGCTTTTGCGCGGGCGAAGATAGTTGGCTAGCCCGTAGCAGCACCAGCGACCCAGGCACATCCGAAGTCAGGGATGGCAATGGAAAATCATGACGCAATAAAAGCAAGCGTTGAAACAATGAAGACAGCCCAGACAACACGGCGGTAAACGCCGGATTCAGGGGCTCTCAACCCGGTCAGCGGAAAAAGCCATTCAAAGGCAGCAGAGATGGACCGTCAGCCTAAACAAGATTCTAGATAGATTATGTCAGATTCATGGCACCTCCGACAAACCTGCAAATCACACCAACAGAGAATGTTGGGTCTTCAAGCAGGCTGGCAAGCTAAACGCCGAACACAAGGGGAGGGAGACACCAAGTGAAGACGAGGATGAGCCTCGCCAGCAAAACACTGGGGGACAGAAAAAATTCCCACCAGAGGTCAAAACAATGAACATGATTCACGTAACAAAAAGGAGGAGCAAATGTGCACCCTGAGACATATGCGCCATGGAGCCCGTCGCCCCCAAGTTCAACCCTTGGTCGGCCCGCCCGATCACTTTCGATCGTAGGGATCACCCGACTAGCATCCGGCACGGAGGATCGGCCGCCTTGGTGCTAGACCCAATAATTGACGGATGCCATCTCACCCGAGTCCTTATCGACGGCGGCAGTAGTCTTAATCTGATATATCAGGACATAGTCCGCAAAATGGGGATAGACATGACAAGAATCAACCAAAGCAATACTACCTTTAAAGGAGTAATACCAGGCCCAGAGGCCCGCTGTACGGGCTCTCTAGTACTAGAGGTTGTATTCGGTTCTCCCGACAACTTCCGAAGTGAAAAGTTAACCTTCGACATCGCTCCATTCCGAAGCGGCTATCAAGCACTACTCAGAAGAACGGCCTTCGGTCATTTTAACGCAGTACCGCATTACGCTTATCTTAAGCTTAAGATGCCCGGTCCACGTGGCATCATCATAGTTAGCGGAAACACAGAGCATTCCTTACGTGCGGAAGAATGTGTGGCGGCGTTAGCAGCCGAACATTGAACGGCCTCTCCAACCAGAATAAAATGATTGGTCGTCAAGACCGCGGACACGGTTAGACGAGTCCGGCGCACCACTGGTTGTAACAGCTCAGATAAACCTGAGATTGGGTCGATGGATATACCCCCATAGGTGGTGCTAGGGGCTTCCCGCATGTAAAAAGAACCACAGTTCGGCTTGACCTTATTTAGGTTGAATTTTAATGGTTCATTAAAAATAACCAATTTTTCGCACGAACACTTTCACCTGGGTTTTTCTCTTTTGCAGATGATCATCATGCTACACCCTTCCAGGATACGGCACAACGGAGACACAGGCGCAGACATGCAGCAGGGCCCCGTTCAAAGGTTTCTTTTCAGATTAAGACCCTGTGTAAACCTTTTTTACTGTCTCTTGTTGCTTCACACCCTCCGGATACTCAACACAACCGAGAGGGATGATGGCGTTATTGACATTTCATCACGTCAGACTAATGCATGTACCTAGAAATTCAGGGTTTATTATCGAGGGCGCTACTTAGCCCAGCATATGTTGTAAAGTCTGAATACCTTAGGGAGTGTTCGGCGTCGCGAGTTTGGCCTTATATGCATCAGCTACGAATCATGTCTTTGGTCAATAGTTGGGTTTGCCCGGCTCCCGTGTTTTGCTACGTTACGTTCCGTTCTATCGGCCAAGGTGGCACCGGGAGAACTACTGCGATTGTGCCCTGGTTCATCTAGACGAGCACCTCAGTAGAGAAAGCCGAAAACTGACTACCATGATAAAGCGCGAGACTGGTCAACCACTCGATGACTCAGCGGAATCTTTGCGATTCCTCTGCATTAACGAAGGGCCGGTTTCCCGGTCATGTATGTACGCGCCCCGTATTCGGATGAGCGCGGAAGTACCAGGGGCTATATAGTAGCCCCACCGTCAAACTCCTATGGCTAAGTGAAAGTGTTAAAGCTATATAGTCCAATTGCCTTGTTCGCCGCGCCATCACCTCCTTAATGGACCAAGACGTTGGATCAAGTGTGAATACGCGTTTTTCCGAACACCCCCGCATTACATGCGTGGAGGCTGAAGCCGACGACTGCAAACTTACAGGTTATATACATACATAAACGGCCGCGCAGGAGGCATCATAATACTTTCAGGCAAAAGTATAAACATTGCCTTTATAATCCAAATAGCATTGTTTTTACAATTGGGATACATGTCACTCGAACATGATACTCTTCGAGCACTGAGCCTCTATTAAACGAGCACCTTCTAGGACTTCTTCAAAATAGTGCTCGGCCGAGACCTGGCCTACGGCCGGACCCCGGGTTGCAATAGCGGTGGCCTCCATCTCTGCCCAGTATGTCTTAACACGGGCAAGAGCCATCCGCGCACCCTCTATGCACGCCGACCTCTTTACAGCGTCGATATGCGGCATAGCACCAAGGAATCGTTGCACTAAACCAAAATAACTATTTGGCCTTGGTCCTTCTGGCCAAAGATGATCCACGACAGACCTCATGGAAAGCCCGGACAACCTGTGGAGCTCAGCCCACTCGGCCATTTGCTCATTTAACAGCAGCGGACGCGTTGGAGCACTGAACTGCGACCAGAACAACTTTTCCACTTCGTGATCTTTTTTATCTTCGAAAAACTCCGTCGCATCAGCAACACTCGTTGCCAAGTCCAAGTACGCGTCTGCAGCACTCCATAATTGACCCAGAGGGGCATACTTCGGATCTCCGAACTTCATCCGCAACAAAAAGGGCTTCCCAGTCGTGATATCTCCGGCTTGACGAAGTTCCTCCTTCGCCGCTCTGATTTCAGAGCGGGTTTCCTTGGTTGCTACCATGGCTTTCTTTAGGTCCGCCGCTTTCGCTTGGCTTTCCTTTTCAAGAAGCTCATACCGGTCGGCGGCATCCTTCAGCTCAACAGCCATCTTGGCTATTTTATCTTCGCTCTGGCGATGAGCAGCCTGTTCGGCCCTTAACTCTTCGGCCGCCTTTAGGGCGGCCGCATCGCTTCTCCTGGCTTGTTCCTTTGCTTGGGCAAGCTCCGCCCGAAGGGTCTCCACGGCGGCAGCTCCATCTGCAGTCACAGCATATTACAAATACTAGCATCATGCTCCTCTTAATATCTGTTGACCACCAGAGAATACATACCCTGTGCCTCGTCAAGCCGCTTGTTTACAAGCACGATGTCGGCATCTGCCGCATCAAGTTGCCGCCTCAGTTTGGCAAACTCACCAGTCCGGCCAGCCACCGAACCCTCGCCTGCACATAAAAGTAGTATGATCATTACCTGGGACTATGATCCTCTGTTTGCCACCCTTGGACAGCAACCAGAGTCTCAGGGGCTACTATCTGTATAGGGCACACCTAGCGTGTGCGGTACCGTCAAAATATATATATACTTCGCGTACCTCAAAGCCTTTTAGCAGGCTCATAAAAGCTTCATGCAACCCATTTTTGGCGGATGAAATCCTCTCAACCACCGCACCCATCAAAGTACGATGCGCCTCTGAGATAGCCGCTTGCTCCAGAAGACCCATCATTGCGTCCAGTTGTGCACCGGACAGTCCTGGACTCTTTCTGTTGCTCTCCTTAGGAGCCGAATACTCCGGACTTCGGGTGGCCAAAGGGTTACCTTCTGGCCTTAGCAGATCAGGAGAAATCCTCCATGACGATACCTCAGGGTCGTCCGCCTCATGAGGCGGGGAGATAGGGGGAGGCGTTTCACTCTCCATCATCTCCGGAAGAAGATCCCCCGAAGACGAACTCTGTTGAGAAGGGCTACGATCCGAACTACAAGACATACGTCTCGGTTATTGTCCTCGGAGATGAAGCAGGATATATTTACTAAAAGTACTCTTGTTCACTTACGGCTCGGTGGAGGGCTGATCCCTTTGCGGGCACTATGCGGTAAGGATGCCCTCCGGGGCAGGGCCCCCTGGCGAAGGTTTCTTCCCTCGTTTGGAAGCCCTCGTTTCCAAATCTTCAGAGGCGGTCCTCTTCCTTCCTTGGGGAGAGGGAATTTTAGATTCTTCTCCCCGATTATCCTCCTTCGTGGAGACACTAATTCCCCCGGTTTGGATGAGTAATGCGTGAGGCCCGCTCTCGGCTTCTTTATTCCTCCCTTTATCTTCCTCCGATAGCACTTGATAAGGTGCATGCTCAAGCATCCTGGCTAGTCCAGGATCCAGTGAGCCTTCGGGAAGGGGGGCCGAACACCTAATCATCTTCGCCTTTTTTATCCAGTCCTGGTCAAAGAGCGACTTTTCAGAATGATGTTGTGATAAATAAAAAGACAACGTGTTCGGCCACGGAATTACTCACATGGGTATCTGGACGATTGCAGTTCAGACCCGCTTCCTCGGTGGTGTCCGGACACTTTATTCGTGATCCGAAGAACAATCCATACATCCCTTCGAGCGTCATGCCGAAGAATTGCTGAATAGTTCGCGGTCCTTTTGGGTCGAACTCCCACATACAGAGAGAACGACGTTGGCATGGCAGGACCCGACGAACTAGCATGCCTTGCATTACCTTGATGAGGCCGACATCTCTCTTGAGGAGATCTTGGATGCGACTCTGCAATGTCGGCACGTCATTAACCGGCCCCCAGTCCAGCCCCTTGTTGACCCATGACGCCAGTTGTGGCGGGGGGGCGAACGGAAGGCGGGGGCAGCTGCCCACTTAGTACTTCGGGGAGCCGTGATGTAAAACCACTCCCGCTGCCATAAGTTGGACATCTCCGGGAAGGAACCCTTTGGCCACGGAACATCATCGCCTTTGCTTATTATGGCACCGCCGCATTCTGCATGTCGCCCATCGATCATCTTCGGCTTCACATTGAAGGTCTTGAGCCATAAGCCGAAGTGTGGGGTGATGCGGAGGAAGGCCTCACACACGACGATGAACGACGAGATGTGAAGGATGGAATCCAGAGCCAGGTCATGGAAATCGAGCCCGTAATAGAACATAAGCCCTCAAACAAAGGGATCAAGACTAAAGCCTAGCCCTCGGAGGAAGTGGGAAACAAATACGACACTCTCGTTGGGTTCGGGAGTAGGGATGACCTGCCCTTAAGTAGGCAGCCTGTGCGAGATTTCGGCGGTCAGATACCTGGCTTCTCTTAGCTTCTTGATGTCCTCTATGACAGAGGAGGCCATCCACTGGCCTTGAAGGTTGGATCCGGACATGATTGAAGGTCCGAAGCGCTTAGCGTGAGCCTTGGGTGTTGGAATTCAAGGTGGGGGAAGGGAAGGATCGAGCACGAGAAGAAAAGGACAGGCCTTGGCCCCTTTATAAAGAGGGTGAATATCAAGCGTCCTCCGTGTGGCCGTTTGGAACTTGCCTAAAATCGAGGAGTCATACTAGCAGGCACGATTGGGTTACCCACACCCGTATTGATGAGAATCCCGTGATAAGGGGAGCACGATCTCTGCTTCGACAAGACGTGCCGACAAAACCGCCTCGCAACACGTGAAGTGGCAGGCTGGGAAAAACGGTTCGTAATGACCGGACCACGGTAGGACGTCACACTATGAAAAGTTGTCAGCAGATTAGATTTGTGGAAATATTATACTCTCTATGGTGGTATGTGGAATTTGTTTTGCAGAGCCAGACACGATCCTTGTGTTCAAAATCTTCTATGGAGTATTCGGAGGAAGAACCCGCCTTGCAATGCCGAAGACAATCTGCGTGCCGGACTCATCGTCATTGAAGCCTGGTTCAGGGGCTACTGAGGGAGTCCTGGATTAGGGGGTCCTCGGACAGCCGGACTATATACTTTGGCCGGACTGTTGGACTATGAAGATACAAGATCGAAGACTTCGTCCCGTGTCCGGATGGGACTCTCCTTGGCGTGGAAGGCAAGCTTGGCAATTCGGATATGTAGATCTCCTCCCTTGTAACCGACTCTGTGTAACCCTAGCCCCCTCCGGTGTCTATATAAACCGGAGGGTTTAGTCCGTAGGACAACAACAATCATAATAATAGGCTAGCTCCTAGGGTTTAGCCTCTACGATCTCGTGGTAGATCAACTCTTGTAATACTCATATCATCAAGATCAATCAAGCAGGAAGTAGGGTATTACCTCCATTGAGAGGGCCCGAACCTGGGTAAACATTGTGTCCCCCGCCTCCTGTTACCATCTGCCTTAGACGCACAGTTCGGGGCCCCCTACCCAAGATCCGCCGGTTTTGACACCGACAACCTCTCCAGTCCCACTTTTATCAATTTTTGCATCTAGATCTATAAACTCGGAATCATTGGGACGCCTTTTAACTAAAGTTGACTCATCTCTAGTCCCATCTTTATCAAGATTTATATTGGAAAAACAAAGATTCAATAGTATTCACATCAATCACTTTAAGATCTTCATCATTATTTTCACAAAAACTAGAAGAACACGCTTTTACAAACCAATCTCGTTTAGCACGCATCTTAGTGGTTCTTTCTTTACACTCATCAATGGAAATTCTCATAGCTTTTAGATATTCATTAATATCATGCTTGGGTGGAATAGATCTAATTTTCACAGAATCAATCTCAAGAGAAATTCTATCCACGTTCCTAGCCAAATCATCCATCTTAAGCAATTTTTCTTCAACCAAAGCATTAAAACTCTTTTGCGAAATCATAAATTCTTTAACACTATTCTCAAAATCAGAGGACATCTTATTACAATTTCCATAAGAATTGTTGTAGGAATTACCATAATTTTGAGAGGAATTACTAGGAAACGGCCTAGGATTAAAATTGCCTCTTTACGCGTTATTACCAAAATTGTTCCTACCAACAAAATTCACATCCATAGATTCATTATTATTATCAATCAAAGTAGACAAAGGCATATCATCAGGATCAATAGGAGCACTCTTGCTAGCAAATAATTTCATAAGTTCATCCATCTTTCCACTCAAAACATTAGTTTCTTCAATCGCATGCACTTTTTTACTAGTAGAAGATCTTTCGATGTGCCATTGAGAATAATTAACCATAATATTATCTAGGAGTTTAGTAGATTCTCCTAAAGTGATTTCCATAAAAGTACCTCCCACGGCCGAATCTAAAAGATTTCTACAAGCAAAATTCAACGGTATAAAAAATTTGTATAATCATCCATAAATTTAAGGTTTTTTTTTATTTCTGTGCCCCTGGTTCCTTAGCTCTACTCATTCATCCCCACGCTCTTAACTTTTGCTCACTTTTCCCCACTCTCTTACCCGAAACCCTCAGAACAGGTAACAACGAATGTTGTCGTCGGGTCAATACCTTTGACCGTTAACTCTGACGAGTGGGGCCGCGTATACGTGGGCGCATGCAACTGACCGCAGTCGTGGGGTAGCACTTGTCCATGGGACATGGCCGAAACATCCCATCATATAAAGAGGGGGAACCACCTCCCGGCGCATAGCTGATACGTCTCCAACATATCTATAATTTACGAAGTATTCATGCTATTATATTATCTGTTTTGGATGTTTATGGGCTTTACTAAACACTTCTATATTATTTTTGGGACTAACCTATTAACCGGAGGCCCAGCCCAAATTGCTGTTTTCTTGCCTATTTCAGTGTTTCAAAGAAAAGGAATATCAAACGAAGTCCAAACGGAATGAAACCTTCGGGAGAGTTATTTTTGGAACAGAAGCCATCCAGGAGACTTGGAGTAGACGTCAGGGAAGCTTCGAGGAAGCCACGAGGCAGGGAGGCACGCCCTACCCCCCTGGGCGCACCCCCACCCTCCTGGGCCCCTCGTGGCTCCCTTGACAGATTTCTTTCGCCTATATATGTCCATATACCCTAAAAACATCAGGGAGCAGAATAGATCGGGAGTTCCACCGCCGCAAGCCTCTGTAGCCACCAAAAACCAATCGGGGCCCTGTTCCGGCACCCTGCCGGAGGTGGGATCCCTCACCGGTGGCCATCTTCGTCATCCCGGCGCTCTCCATGACGAGGAGGGAGTAGTTCACCCTCGGGGATGAGGGTATGTACCAGTAGCTATGTGTTTGATCTCTCTCTCTCTCTCTCTCGTGTTCTTGATTCGGCACGATCTTGATGTATCGTGAGCTTTGCTATTATAGTTGGATCTTATGATGTTTCTCCCCCTCTACTCTCTTATAAAGGATTGAGTTTTCCCTTTGAAGTTATCTTATCGGATTGAGTCTTTATGGATTTGAGAACACTTGATGTATGTCTTGCATGTGCTTATCTATGGTGACAATGGGATATTCACGTGACCTACTTGATGTATGTTTTGGTGATCAACTTGCGGGTTCAGTGACCTTGTGAACTTATGCATAGGGGTTGGCACACGTTTTCGTCTTGACTCTCCGGTAGAAACTTTGGGGCACTCTTTGAAGTACTTTGTGTTGGTTGAATAGATGAATCTGAGATTGTGTGATGCATATCGTATAACCATACCCACGGATACTTGAGGTGACATTGGAGTATCTAGGTGACGTTAGGGTTTTGGTTGATTTGTATCTTAAACTGTTATTCTAGTACGAACTCTATGATAGATTGAACGGAAAGAATAGCTTCGTGTTATTTTACTACGGACTCTTGAATAGATCGATCAGAAAGGATAACTTGGAGGTGGTTTCGTACCCTACAATAATCTCTTCGTTTGTTCTCCGCTATTAGTGACTTTGGAGTGACTCTTTGTTGCATGCTGAGGGATAGTTATATGATCCAATTATGTTATTATTGTTGAGAGAACTTGCACTAGTGAAAGTATGAACCCTAGGCCTTGTTTCCTAGCATTGCAATACCGTTTGTGCTCACTTTTATCATTAGTTACCTTGCTGTTTTTATATTTTCAGATTACAAAAACCTATATCTATCATCCATATTGCACTTGTATCACCATCTCTTCCCCGAACTAGTGCACCTATACAATTTACCATTGTATTGGGTGTGTTGGGGACACAAGAGACTCTTTGTTATTTGGTTGCAGGGTTGTTTGAGAGACACCATCTTCAACCTACGCCTCCTGCGGATTGATAAACCTTAGGTCATCCACTTGAGGGAAATTTGCTACTGTCCTACAAACCTCTGCACTTGGAGGCCCAACAACGTCTACAAGAAGAAGGTTGCGTAGTAGACATCAAGCTCTTTTCTGGCGCTGTTGCCGGGGAGGTGAGTGCTTGAAGGTATATCTTTAGATCTTGCAATCGAATCTTTTAGTTTCCTGTTTTATCACTAGTTTAGTCTATAAAAGAAAACTACAAAAAAATGGAATTAAGGTTGCCTCATATGCTTCATCTTTTTTATGTCTTCCGTGAAAATAAGGATTCTGATAATTGTGCTCAATTGCTAGAGGAAGAATGCATTAGAATGTGTGGCACTAAATATTTGAATGATGAGCATGATTGCAATGTTGTTAGTATGAACTCCTTGAATATCCATGATGCTAATGATATGCAAAGCCACAAGCTTAGGGAAGCTATGTTTGATGAAGATGATATTTTTTTTCCCCCAAATTATGATGAGCAAATTTATTATGATGAAAGCATGCCTCCTATTTATGATGATTATATTGATGAAAGTGAATTTGGAGAGGCATGACTTTATTTAGTGATGAATCCACTATTTCGGAAGAGGTTCCAATTGATTGTGATAACAAAGTTGCTATTTATGATGATTATTGTGATGACACGTATGCTATAAATAATAAAGATAACCATGAAAATTGTCATCATGATTTTAATTTTCAATTGGATTATGCTTCACATGATAGTTATTTTGTTGAGTTTGCTCCCACTACTATTCATGAGAAGAAATTTGCTTATGTGGAGAGTAATAATAATTCTATGCTTGTGCATCATGAAAATAGTGCTTTATGTGATAGTTATATTGTTGAATTCATTCATGATGCTACTGAAAATTATTATGAGGGAGGAACATATGCTTGTAGGAATTGCAATAATATCAAGTTTCCTCTCTATATGCTTCAAGTTTTGAAGTTATGCTGGTTTTGCCTTCCTATGCTAGTTGATTATTGTTCCCATAAGTTGTTTGCTCACAAAATCCCTATGAATAGGAAGTGGGTTAGACTTAAATGTGCTAGTCATATGCTTCATGATGCTCCCATTATGTTTCAATTCTTATCTTTTATGTGAGCATCATTGAAATCATCATGCCTAGCTAGGGGCGTTAAACGTTAGCGCTTGTTGGGAGGCAACCCAATTTTATTTTTGTTCTTTACTTTTTGATCCTGTTTAGTAATAAATAATTCATCTATCTTGTGGTTTTATGTTTTAATTAGTGTTTGTGCCAAGTAGAACCTATAGGATCTTCTTGGGTGATAGTTATTTGATCTTGCTGAAAAAATCAGAAACTTTCTGCTCACGAAAACAATTGTTAAAAATCACCAGAACGTGATAAAATACTGATTCCAATTGCAGTAGATCAATAAACAAATTATCTAGGTCTTCCTATTTTGGTAGATTTTTCTAAGTTCCAGAAGTTTGCGTTAGATACAGATTACTACAGACTATTCTGTTTTTTGACAGATTCTGTTTTTCGTGTGTTGTTTGCTTATTTTGATGAATCTATGGCTAGTATCGGAGGTTATGAACCATAGAGAAGTTGGAATACAGTAGGTTTAACACCAATATAAATAAATAATGAGTTCATTACAGTACCTTAAAGTGGTGGTTTGTTTTATTTCGCTAACGGAGCTCATGAGATTTCCTGTTCAGTTTTGTGTTGTGAAGTTTTCAAGTTTTGGGTAAAGATTCGATGGACTATGGAATAAGGAGTGGAAAGAGACTAAGCTTGGGGATGTTCAAGGGACCCCAAGGTAATATTCAAGGACAACCAAGAGCCTAAGCTTGGGGATGCCCCGGATGGCATCCCCTCTTTCGTCTTCGTTCATCGGTAACTTTAATTGGAGCTATATTTTTATTCACCACATGATTTGTGTTTTGCTTGGAGCGTCATTTTATTTTGTATTTGCTTGCTGTTATTTATAATAATGTTTTGCATCTCTATTTTCAATAAAAATGTCAAGGATAGCCTTTACCATGCTTATTTAGCAAGTCAACATGTTGCTGTTTGAAAACAGAAAGTTTACCGCTGTTGCAAAAATTCCCTAGAAAAGTCAGAATATGATAAAATGTTGAAACTTTTTGCATATTGAGCTCTGATAAATTTTCTACAGTGTGGTAGAATTTCATAATGTTTGGAGTTAGGGAAGTATGATGAATCTTGCATTCTTTACAGACTGTACTGTTTTGGCAGATTGCTGTTATGTTTGCATATGTTTGCTTATTTAATGATTCTATTTGAGGATAGAGTATTAAATATGCAGAGGCGTTTAGTATGCAATGTTGAATAATAATTTTAGTGATTTTTTACAGTAGAAAATGATGAGGTTTTTGCATTGGTTTATACTAACTTATCTCACGAGTTCTTGTTGAGTTTGGTGTGGATGAAGCTTTCGAGATTTAGGAAACCGTGATATGAGAGGAATTAAGGAGACACAAAAGCTCAAGCTTGCGGATGCCCAAGGCAGCCCAAGATAATATTTCAAGAAGTCTCAAGCATCTAAGCTTGGGGATGCCCCGGTAGGCATCCCACCTTTCTTCTTCAACAATTATCGGTTAGTATCGGTTGAGCCTAAGCTTTTGCTTCTTCACATGATGAGTGCTATCCTTGAAATGTCGTTTTATTTTGTTTTGCTTGCTGTTTTAATAATATCCCAAGATCTGAAATTCTTAAATGAGATAGAGTCTTCACATAGCTACATAATTATTTAACTACTCATTGATCTTCATTTATATCTTTTTGGAGTAGTTTGCCATTTACTCGTGTGCTTCACTTATATCCTATGAGTAAATGGTTGAATGATTTGAATGTCATAAATCTAAAATTATATATGTTTCATATACCTTTCCCATGGGGAGTAATGCCTTCACATATAAGAAGTAGAGGTGGTAAATTTTTTGAAGGTTAGCAAACATTGTATTGGTCACTTGAACAATTCATGAAAGAATATTGAAGGAAGAGAGATTTCACATATAAATATACTATCTTGGACATCTTCTATGATTGTGAGGCCCATTAATTATTTTCAAACCTGAGCAAATTAGTTGAAGTTGGACAAGGAAGACAACATAATGAGTTATGCTTGGGTATATTTGTATAGAAGTTATATTGTTATAGATCCTCCAACATGTGGTGCTTGCTATTTAGAATCCTTTGCTAGCCAAAATATATGTACTAAGCGGGAATACTGCTTGTGCATCCAAATCCCTTGAACCAAGTTTCTGCCATGAGTGTCCACCATATCTACCTATATGCGGTATTTACCTGTCGTTCCAAGTAAATTTGCATGTGCCAAAATCTAAACCTTCAAATAATAATCTGTTTTGTATGGACGAATCCCTCATGTAGCGACTAGGGGCTGTCAGTATCTTCCATGCTAGGTGGGTTATTCTCACGATGAGTGGACTCCGCTCATCATTCACGAGAAAATGGCTGGTAACTGGGATGCCCAGTCCTATGATCAAAAGATCAAAAACAAATTCACAAATAATTTAAACAAACTCCCCCAGGATTGTTGAAAGTTGGACGGCACCCGTTGTTTCGGACAAGCCGTGGAGTATGATTGTTGGTGGAGGGGGAGTAAAATCTTTACCTTTCTGTTTGGGAACCGCCTATAATGTATCTAGTATGGAATATATTGGGAACTCTTGGTTGTTATGTTGACAATGATAGAATACCTCTCAAAATTATTTTCATCTCCGTTTTAAAGCTTCGAGCTCTGGCACCTCTACAAATCCCTGCTTCCCTCTGCGAAGGGCCTATCTTTTACTTTTATGCAAGAGTCAGTAGTATTCCTTCTCATTCCAACCTACTCTTTAGTTGGCAAGCATCATGTGGTGGAGAAAGATCTAGGCATATATGGCCATTCAAATATATCTGATCATGAATTATTATTGTTGACAATTATCTATATGATAAATAAGTTGGGAGACGAAACATTAAGCCCCTATCTTTCTCTGTGTTCGATGGATGCTATTTGTTCTAAAAATATGCTGTGAGTGGTAGCAATCATGGAAGACTATATGATAGTTGAGTATGTGGGATTTGCTAAATCAAAGCTCTTACATAGACCCTTCCTGAAAATAAGATGAATTGCAATTGTTTGATGACTGAGAACTGTTTGTTAGTTTTCAAGGAAGTTTATGATCTATACTTTAACATGTGAATAGTTTGTTACTTGATCATGAGAAGTTTTATGAGTTGAGCTACTGTTATGATATATAATGATGCTAGAAAAGGTGATTGAAATTATCATTGATCAAACTTGTGCACCTGCTAGCATTCACACTTCATAAATTATTTCTTTTATCATTTACCTACTCGAGGACGAGCAGGAATTAAGCTTGGGGATGTTGATACGTCTCCAACGTATCTATAATTTATGAAGTATTCATGCTATTATATTATTTGTTTTGGATGTTTATGGGCTCTACTAAACACTTTTATATTATTTTTGGGACTAACCTATTAACCGGAGGCCCACCCCAAATTGTTGTTTTCTTGCCTATTTCAGTGTTTTGAGGAAAAGCAATATCAAACGGAGTCCAAACGGAATGAAACCTTCGGGAGAGTTATTTTTGGAACAGACGCAATCCAAGAGACATGGAGTAGACGTAAGGGAAGCTTCGAGGAAGCCACGAGGCAGGGAGGCACGCCTCCCACCCTCATGGGCCCCTCTTTGCTCCCCTGGCCGACTTCTTTCGCCTATATATGTCCATATACCCTAAAAACATCGGGGAGCGTAATAGATCGGGAGTTCCGCCGCTGCAAGCCTCTGTAGCCACCAAAAACCAAGCGGGACCCTGTTCTGGCACCCTGACGGAGGGGGGATCCCTCACCGGTGGCCATCTTCATCATCCTGGCGCTCTCCATGACGAGGAGGGAGTAGTTCACCCTCGGGGATGAGGGTATGTACCAGTAGCTATGTGTTTGATCTCTCTCTCTCTCTCGTGTTCTTGATTCGGCACGATCTTGATGTATCGCGAGCTTTGCTATTATAGTTGGGTCTTATGATGTTTCTCCCCCTCTACTCTCTTGTAATGGATTGAGTTTTCCCTTTGAAGTTATCTTATCGGATTGAGTCTTTAAGGATTTGAGAACACTTGATGTATGTCTTGCATGTGCTTATCTGTGGTGACAATGGGATATTCACGTGATCTACTTGATGTATGTTTTGGTGATCAACTTGCGGGTTCAGTGACCTTGTGAACTTATGCATAGGGGTTGGCACACGTTTTCATCTTAACTCTCCGGTAGAAACTTTGGGGCACTCTTTGAAGTACTTTGTGTTGGCTGAATAGATGAATCTGAGATTGTGTGATGCATATCGTATAATCATACCCACGGATACTTGAGGTGACATTGGAGTATCTAGGTGACATTAGTGTTATTCTAGTACGAACTCTATGATAGATTGAACGGAAAGAATAGCTTCGTGTTATTTTACTACGGACTCTTGAATAGATCGATCAGAAAGGATAACTTGGAGGTGGTTTCGTACCCTACAATAATCTCTTCGTTTGTTCTCCGCTATTAGTGACTTTGGAGTGACTCTTTGTTGCATGCTGAGGGATAGTTATATGATCCAATTATGTTATTATTGTTGAGAGAACTTGCACTAGTGAAAGTATGAACCCTAGGCCTTGTTTCCTAGCATTGCAATACCGTTTGTGCTCACTTTTATCATTAGTTACCTTGCTGTTTTTATATTTTTCAGATTACAAAAACATATATCTATCATCCATATTGCACTTGTATCACCATCTCTTCCCCGAACTAGTGCACCTATACAATTTACCATTGTATTGGGTGTGTTGGGGACACAAGAGACTCTTTGTTATTTGGTTGCAGGGTTGTTTGAGAGAGACCATCTTCGTCCTACGCCTCCCACGGATTGATAAACCTTAGGTCATCCACTTGAGGGAAATTTGCTACTGTCCTACAAACCTCTGCACTTGGAGGCCCAACAACGTCTACAAGAAGACGGTTGCGTAGTACACATCAATCGCCCATACCATTTTCCCCCAAATCTCCTCCCTGTCGCATCGTCTTCCTCTTCCGCACCGGCGTCGTCTCGCTCTCCTCCACGGCCTCCACCGCACCGTCTCGCTCTCCCCCACTGCATCCTCTTCCTCACCTTCATCGCCTCCATCTGTCTGATGGCCAAAGCTCGCGGCGACGCCGGCAAAGCGGCCGAAGATGTGGTGAAGCAACAGGGCGCGCTGACCGCGGATGTCGGCGACGTCCACGGCGGTGCAGGGAAACTCGCAACCGCTGCAGATGTGGAGAAGGAGGTGGCGGGCTCCACCTCAGCGCTACAGAAGGTGATGGCGTCGAGCGGCGCAGCCCATCCCGATACCCCCGATGCGCAGCCTGGCGAGGAGAAGGAGGTATTTGCATTTGCTATAGGATATTAGCTTGTAGAGTTAGTTGCATTGGTTATTTGGTGATTCATACGGTAGTTCAGATGGTTAGAGTAGTTAGTTTGATGGATGGGCTGGGGTTTTCTGTATTGGGGGGATGTGGGTTTTTGTACTAGGATTTGTTGGATAAATTCATTGCAAAAATGCTAGATAGATCTGTATGAGAGATAGGGATCTCTATTCTTCAATTCTACACAGATGTATGCTTATTAGATTTGTTTTTAATGCTCACATATTGGGGTTTTTAATGCTACAGACATGTATGCTTATTAGATTGGGTACCTATTATATTTGTTTTTGAATGCTACTCAGATTGGGGTTTTGAATGTCATATGCCCAAATGGAATCCATTGATTAAAAAGTTATTTGATTCATTAGTATATAAATTTGTCCACAATATGTAGTTATATTAGCTCTGTTGTTCAATGTGTGTGCATGACAATGGAAAATGCAAATAGGATAATAGTATATTAGCCCTATGATCAACGTGTCATGTGTGAATATCTAAATTTTCAATTGGCTTCTGTATTTACTAGTGATGGATGTAATTGTATATTCAGGAGGATGATGGTTGGGGGGAAAAGAGGAAGTTGGACCTTACTGGGTTCAAGAACCCATACGATCCAGGGTATAGTGACGACAACGAGTATGAGGTAAGCCTACTTGAAATTTAGATTGTCCATTTAGTTCCTTTGACATGCATGGTGTACATGAATCTATAATGTATTAATGTAATTCATTTGTGTGTGCAGTATCTCTAGAGAAGATGTGGATGTGGACGACGGCAACTTCGCGTCCTTCAAAGCGAAGGAAGAGGAGAAGATCAGGGCCAAGGGAGATGATTACTACTACAAGCACAAGACCAAAATTTGGCGCTGCCCCTACTGCACCACCAAGCCAAAGCCAAAGTCTGGCCGCTTCATTCACCTTCTAGCTCATGCCAAAGATGTAGCCATCCACGGCGAGGACTACAAGATCAGGGGGCATCATGCTGCCCTCGCGAAAGTCCTGACTCCCCTTCCGAAGTGATGTGATGATGTAATGATGTGTTTTAATTACTTTTGTATGTTTGGTGAACTTTGTGTGTGAACTGGATGTGTTCTATGGATGGTATGGTACTATTATGTGTTCTATATATGCATGTGGCTATCTATATTGGGTATTTGTGTGTTTTTAAATTTGTCTGCTATGATTTGTTTCAGTGTTTATTTTCAAAGTTTAGGTGTTGTAATGATCACACATGTTGTTTCAGTTTTGCTTTACTGATCAGACATGCTACAAAGAATAAGAAAAAAGAGCAAATTGTCCATCATTTTATCAAATATTCCAATAACAGAGCAAAAAACAATATTTAAATTAAGATGTAATGATTTTTGTAATAAAGGAGTATTATCCTAATTATTTGTCTCATGTTTATTAATCAAATGCATGCTTTTCGATGTTTTGAACTGACATTTGATAGGACAGCATATTCAAGAAAATGCAAAAATAAATAAAACCTTGGCAAACTATCTATGTTTGTGTAGGAGATCATGTGTGCAAAATATGAGGTGATTTAGAGGAGGTCAAAGAAATTTGAATTTGAGAAATGTGATCCAAATGAGCTCCGAGGCTAGGGTAAATAGCCCATTTGTAATCAAGTTTTCTTGGACCTACTCTGAATGAGCCATATATTTTTTATTAACACATATTCAATCTATATAGTGTAGATTCGAAGTCTCACTATTTTTTGAATTAATCTTCATATTTTTACAGTTTCTTTTGAAAAAATATGCTTTAATATAAAAACTATTAAAAACACAATTAAAATATGAAAATGGAAAACTAAGTTCAGATCCTTCTTATTCACTTCAAAATAAAGCTTTGGTGATTTTTTTTTTAAATTCAAAAACAGAAGGTAACCCTACCTCCTCTCCTTGAACTCTATGAAATCTTGTACGTGATAGCTCATATGTGTGAAGGTTTTCTCATGAAAATGACCATAGACCAAGTTTATGATTTTTGGTTGGTAACATGTCACATAAGACAACATTGTGCGCAGGTTTTATATTTTTTTATTTTGTTAAATTAATGGTGCTCATTTGACCTCGATCGTGCCAGCTAGGGTTTTTCATGAAAATGACCATAGACCAAGTTTAGTATTTTTTTCCTCGTTAGTGTGTCTTATAAAACGACGAACGACAAAGGTTTCATATTTTTTAGATTTTTTTAAAATTAGTTATGCTCAGTCAAAACCTTCGAAACCCCGTTGACCAGCTCAAAACCCCTCTAAACCCCGCGGGGTTTCGCCTAGCCCTAGCTCCGAATGTCAGCCGTCCAATCATACCCTGGCGCCAAGCGACAGCCCTCAGATGTGGTGTTCTAGAAGGAATTTGGTGGGCAGGCTGCGCGCAGGCTCCGCGCCGTTGGATCACAAGGACGGCTCCGCATCGTTGAGAGGCGATCCTGTTGGTTGTGCTCTGCTGCTCGCCCACCACTGACTCCGGGAAAAGACGTTGTTATTGGGCCCAAAAGGAAACCAAGCTCTGGTTGGGCCGTCGAATTGCGTCGTTTTTTTGCATCGTTTGCTCTGTTTTTTGTGTACGTGTTGGCTCTGTTTTTTTTTTGCATCTTTTGAAATTACACAAGAATTGACATTGCGTAGAAAATTTAGTTCTTTTTGTTCTATACAAATGCAAAATGACCAAATTTATAAGGGCCAGATATATTTTTATCATGCAAAATGGCCACAAATTATTCAAAAATTGTCTCTTTTTGTTCATATAATATATATGACCATGGATTCCCACACGTACAATTAGCTTCTTTTTGTTCTTCTTTTCAAACCACGGTTTCCCACACGTGTACACTCCCAATGTTACGGTGGGTTTGAAAACGGGCTACTTCACATTTGACCCCGTTATTGCCACGGCCAAATAACACGTAGCACTACGGCTATTTAAGCCACCCTCTGCCTCTGCCATCCCTCATACATCTCCCATCCTCTGCCATCTGCCCTTCTTGCTCTTCGACCACTTCTTCTTCTTCTGCACATCCCTCAGCCATGCAGTAAACCGGACCAACCTACCGCGTCTCACCCACTGTGCCGGAGAGGCTCTACCCTACCGGCGTGTACGTTGATCGCACACTACGTGTGTGGGCGATATTAAGATTGAGGACCGAAGGAACTTCACCGAGTTCTTCCTCGCGTCCGTCTACCACCACCTCCTGCGGGGATCCCCAACGATGTTCCGCGTCGAGGAGGTCATCCAAAACAGGGTGGTGGTTGCTCTCCTTGCCCACTTCACTAACACATTCGACGCCTTCTACCTCCTCGGCCGGGTGTTTTGGTGTGGCAGCGAGTTCATCGCTTTCACCACCCACAACAGGTTCACGGAGTACACCAACATCTTCCCCACCGCGACGCACATGCACACTCTTCCATACCCCATCGACAACGCCCCAGAGGAGCGAGGTGGAGAAGGCGGCGGCTAGGGTTCTAAACCCTCTATCTTTTTTTTAGTCTAGGTTATGTTAAGTTGTAATTGAACTATGTTGGAGTTGCTATGGGCTTGTTGGCCCTTTTATTAAGTTCTATTATTAAGTTTTCAATCTATTCTATTATTAAGTTCTTCCTCGTTTGAACTATGTGATCATGATGGGCTTATTGGCCCTATCTACATATTGGGACTACATATTTGTTGATTGTTTTCTTAGAGAGCTCGCTTTGTTAGTAGGGTTCCCTTGTTAGTAACCACCTAGTGCATGCAGCCACAACGAACACTTCTCTTTTTTACACAAGCCACAAACATGTAGCCACCTAGCTACGCAGAAGAGAGGAACCAGCGACAGAGACCGTCACTGCATCCGTGGCGGCTGGCATGCAAGAAAGCTGCTCGGTCAGTGCATCGTGGCGGACGCATCAGCGCATGTAGGCTCGGTCAACACATTGTGGCGGCGTGCACCGACTCATGCAGGCAGGCTTTGCCGGGTGCATGCATAGCAGGCCTCCGTCCTGGCGGCGCGCACAAGCGTTTAATGCAAGGGATGGCCCAACAAAACCACGACCCAATAGTCCAACAACGACACCGACCAATGCGCCCCCACTTGTCAGGTCCAACAGATGACACAATCCAGTGTGGCCCCACTCGTCAGAGTTAATGGTCAAGCCATTGACCTGACGGCAACGTTTGTTGTGACCAGTTTTGAGGGTTTCGGGCAAGGGAGTTGGGAAAAGTGAGCAAAAGTTAAGAGCGCGGGGATGAATGAGTAGAGCTAAGGAACCAGGGGCAAAGATGTAAAAAAACCCTAAATTTAAACCATGAGTAGGGCAGTTTCGTATCATCAATTTCATCCTCTCCCAAGATTGTGCAACATGTTCATGATCAAGTTGCTAAAAATTCGTAATCTCGTTTCGAAGGGAGATGATCTTAGCGGGATGAAAATACTTGGAAATAAAAGCATCTTTACACTTACTCCATGAATCAATACCAAGTTTCGGAAATAGCTTCAATTTAACAATATCATTATCCATATCTTTCTTCTTTTGCATATCACACAAATCAATGAAATTGTTTAGATGGGATGCGGCATCTTCACTAGGAAGGCCGGAAAATTGATCTTTCATAACAAGATTCAGCAAAGCAGCATTAATTTCACAAGATTCTACACTAGTGGCGGGAGCAATCGGAGTACTAATAAAATCATTATTATTAGTATTGGAAAAGTCACACAATTTGGTATTCTCTTGAGTCATCGTGACAAAGCGAGCAATCTAACACACAAGCAAACAAAAAGCAAACGAAAAGACAAACGGAAGAAGGGCGAAGAAAAGGGCGAATCTTTTTTAAAATCGTTTTAGAAGTGGGGGAGAGGAAAACGAGAGGCGAATGGCGAATAATGTAATGCAAGAGATGAGAGTTTTATGATGGGTACTTGGTATGTCTTGACTTGGCATAGATCTCCCCGGCAACGGCGCCAGAAATTCTTCATGCTACTTCTTGAGCTTGCGTTGGTTTTTCCCTTGAAGAGGAAAGGGTGATGCAGCAAAGTAGAGATAAGTATTTCCCTCAGTTAGAGAACCAAGGTATCAATCCAGTAGGAGACAACGCACAAATCACCAATACCTGCACAAACAATCAAACAACTTGCACCCAACGCGATAAAGGGGTTGTCAATCCCTTCACAGTCACTTGCAAAAGTGAGATCTGATAGAGATAGATGAAACTAAACAAAAGATAAAGTAAATATTTTTGGGTTTTTTGGGTTTATAGATCTGAAAGTAAAAGATTGCAAAATAGTAGATCAAAAACTTATATGATGGAAAATAGACCCGGAGGCCATAGGTTTCACTAGAGGCTTCTCTCAAGATAGCAAATAATACGGTGGGTGAACAAATTACTGTCGAGCAATTGATAGAAAAGCACAAAGTTATGACGATATCTAAGGCAATGATTATGAAATATAGGCATCATGTCCGTGTCAAGTAGACCGACTCCTACCTGCATCTACTACTATTACTCCACACATCGACCGACTCCTGCCTGCATCTAGAGTATTAAGTTCATGAAGAACAGAGTAACGCATTAAGTAAGATGACATGACTTACAAGAATAAACTCAAGCAATATGATGTAAACCTCATCTTTTTATCCTTGATGGCAACAATACAATGCGTGCCTTGTTGCCCCTACTGTCACTGGGAAAGGACACTGCAAGATTGAACCCAAAGCTAAGCACTTCTCCCATTGCAAGAAAAACCAATCTAGTTGGCCAAACTAAACCAATAGTTCGAAGACAATTACAAAGATATCAAATCATGCATATAAGAATTCAGAGAAGATTCAAATAAAATTCATAGATAAGCTGATCATAAATCCACAATTCATCGGATCTCGACAAACACACCGCAAAAGATGATTACATCGGATAGATCTCTAAGAACATCGAGGAGAACATGGTATTGAGATTCAACGAGAGAGAAGAAGCCATCTGGCTACTAGCTATGGACCCGTAGGTCTGTGGTAAACTACTCACGCTTCATCGGAAGGGCAATAGAGTTCATGTAGAAGCCCTCCATGATCGAATCCCCCTCCGGTAGGATGCCGGAAAAGGCCCCAAGATGGGATCTCACGGGTATAGAAGGTTGCGGCGGTGGAAAAGTGTTTTCGTGGATGCATCTTGAGGTTTGGGAATATTTGTGAATATATAGGAGGAAGATCTAGGTCAGGGGGTCACCGAGGGGCCCACAAGGTAGGGGGCACGCCCTCCACCCTTGTGGCTGCTTCGTGACTCTTCTGACTTGCACTCCAAGTCTCCTAGGTGTCTTCTGGTCCAAGAAAAATCATCGCGAAGGTTTTATTCCGTTTGGTATTCCTTTTCTGCAAAGCTCAAAAATAAGGAAAAACAGAAACTCGCATTGGGCTCTAGGTTAATATGTTAGTCCCAAAAATAATATAAAATAGCATATTAATGTATATAAAACATCCAAAACAGATAATATAATAGCATGGAATAATAAAAAATTATAGATACATTGGAGACGTATCAATATGCACTGTCAAAATCTACCACTTCAAACGTCAACTTCTCTTTGTGAAAATTCTTTGAATCACCGAAAACCACATCCAAAGCAATCTGCCAGAGTGATTTTGCCTTCTTTCCTGGGATGACTCTGTGGAACTGCATGTTGCTCTCACTGAGTCGGGACATCGGAATGCCCATCCCCTTGAGGGTTTCAGCATACAGATTGTTCAACCCACTGCCACCATCCATAAGAACTTTACGCAGTCGAGTGCCTCCAATGACTGGGTCGACCACCAAAGCCTGCCGCCCAGGGGTAGTGATACGTCTCCAACGTATCTACTTTTCCAAACACTTTTGCCCTTGTTTTGGACTCTAAATTGCATGATTTGAATGGAACTAACCCGGACTGATGATGTTTTCAGCAGAATTGCCATGGTGTTATTTTTGTGCAGAAATAAAAGTTCTCGGAATGACCTGAAAATCCACGGAGACACGTTTTGGAAATAATAAAAAATACTGGCGAAAGAATCAGCATCAGGGGCCCACACCCTGTCCATGAGGGTGGAGGGCGCGCCCCCTGCCTCGTGGGCCCCCTGGGACTCCACCGACCTCAACTCCAACTCCATATATTCACGTTTGGGGAGAAAAAATCAGAGAGAAGGATTCATCGCGTTTTACGATACAGAGCCGCCGCCAAGCCCTAATCTCTCTTGGGAGGGCTGATCTGGAGTCCGTTTGGGGCTCTGGAGAGGGGAATCCATCGCCGTCGTCATCATCAACCATCCTCCATCACCAATTTCATGATGGTCACCGCCGTGCGTGGGTAATTCCATCGTAGGCTTGCTGGACGGTGATGTGTTGTATGAGATTTATCATGTAATCGAATTAGTTTTGTTAGGGTTTGATCCCTAGTATCCATTATGTTTTGAGATTGATGTTGCTATGACTTTGCTATGCTTAATGCTTGTCACTAGGGCCCGAGTGCCATGAATTCAGATCTGAACCTATTATGTTTTCATGAATATATGTGAGTTCTTGATCCTATCTTGCAAGTCAATAGTCACCTACTATGTGTTATGATCCGGCAACCCCGAAGTGACAATAATCGGGACCACTCCCGGTGATGACCGTAGTTTGAGGAGTTCATGTATTCACTAAGTGTTAATGCTTTGGTCCGGTACTCTATTAAAACGAGGCCTTAATATCCCTTAGTTTCCAATAGGACCCCGCTGCCACGGGAGGGTAGGACAAAAGATGTCATGCAAGTTCTTTTCCATAAGCATGTATGACTATATTCGGAATACATGCCTACATTACATTGATGAATTGGAGCTAGTTCTCTGTCACCCTATGTTATAACTGTAGCATGAGGAATCACATCTGACATAATTATCCATCATTGATCCATTGCCTACGAGCTTTTCACATATTGATCTTTGCTTAGTTACTTTTCTGTTACCACTGTTACTATTACTACAAAAACTGCTATTGTTAATTTTGCCACCGTTATCACTACTTCCATACTACTTTGCTACTAAATAGTTTGCTGCAAATATTAAGTCTTTCAGGTGTGGTTGAATTGACAACTCAACTACTAATATTTGAGAATATTCTTTGGCTCCCCTTGTGTCGAATCAATAAACTTGGGTTGAATACTCTACCCTCGAAAACTGTTGCGTCCCCCTATACTTACGGGTTATCAGGTAGCAACGTGAGCTGGGTGATCCGACGGGTCGAAGGTGATAGGAGTCTTCGACCACTTGAGGTATGTTGTAGTTGCCGGAGCAACCATGTTCACCTCTTTGTTGATGACTTTCAGTCGACTTTTGCTCTCAATATCAGCAAAAATAACCAGGGTTGCAATGACCTTTGGGTAATCATCTGCCTTTTCTTCATCTTCATCCTTACCAGAGCCTTTCACACTCTGCTACCCCTCACGGAACTGCTGAATAAGGAATCTGCACTATTGAGTTGTGTGTTTGGGCAAAATCAAGTTGCCTTCTTCATCTTTCTTCGTGTGGATGGCACACGGTAAATCCAGGATGTCCTGGCCCGACTGGTCCTTCATCTTCTTGGGTACCCACGGCCTCTTGGGATTTCCCTTGAACTTTCCTTGTGTATTCACTACCGCGGCTTCAGCCTGACCTATGGCTTCAGCTTTGCGTTTTTGTTTCCGAGTGGGATTGGAGCCTCTAGTATCAGGTTTTGTGGCCTTTCCTTTACCATTACGGAGTCGATCCTCCTCTTCACCATTTGCGTATCGAGTGGCAATCTCCATCATCCAGTTCAGATTCATGGCCCCGGAACGACCAAATATCAGTGTGAGCTCTCTGTACCATACGCCTTCCTTAAAAGCGCAGACTGCTTGGTGCTCTGAAACATTCTCCACCAAATGGTGAAGTGTAGTCCAATGCTGGATGTAATCTCTCAAAGTTTCATTCGGCTTTTGGACACAATGCTGCAACTTAAGGCACAAGCCCAACGGCGTGGCAATAAATCTGCATGCAGAAAACGATCTGTGGGAATTTGAAACTTCCATTGCATGCATGACCGGCTTTAAGTCTTGCTTAATTAGTCCTAACGCCTCATGCATGCAGATTCTGGACATGGGCAACTCCTTCAATACATAATTACCAGGGATTTATTGCTCCATGGCTGTCTGAGCTATGTACCAAGTCGACCTCATCGTCTGCCCGCCGGCGCCCAGCTCCAGCGCCGTCGCGCCTGGCTGCCCCCGCTGCATGGTGTCCATGGCCGCTAGCAGGCGCCTGCCTCCAGCGGAGGAAGTAGCGCTCGTTCGCTCATGCATGGGCACTTCCACGCCGAACCTCACCAACGCCTCCGAGCCCAACACTCCGAGTCGGCCTGCCCAACCAGCTCCACACTGACCGGATCGCAGTCTAGCTGAGTAGCTATGGTTCACTCGGATGGGCAAGAACACTCGGATGAGGCGTCCACTCGAATGGCGCTTGTTTGGTCGTGAAGCCCCTGGGTTCACTCGGCCGGTTAACATCCAGAACATCATCGAGAACAAATACAACCGCAAACTTACAGGACCAAGATTGACTCGGATGGACTTTGTCCAGTCAGATGGAACGAATACAATGTCCAGCCGCATCTTCATCAACGACGGACACGCCGCGGTCCACTTCCTCACATATCCACCACTTACCCGCCCCACGCGTCGCCACCCTGTTGGGCGTGTCTTCATCAACTTGCCCACTTGGCCGCACAATGCACTATCATTTGGTTGGGTACATCTTCGACAACATGCTCGACTCGGCCACCCTGCACGCCGCCAATCGGTTGGGCGCGTCTTCATCAACTTGCCCACTCGGGCGCACGGCGCACTGTCACTCGGTTGTATACATCTTCGATGACATGCTCGACTCGGCCGCCCGAGGTGTCGCCTCTCGGTCAGACAAGCCTCCACCACTCAGCCGCCCCGGGCGTCTCCACCCGGTTGGGCTAGGCCTCACCAAGAATTTCCGTGGCGAATCGACCCGATCGATTGCCCACAGTTCCTTTCCTAAAGAACGTCTGTCAGTTCGACTAACCACCCTCCATGGGGACCCGTGCACTCGGACACATAAAACACCTGACTGAAGTCACCTTCAGGATCGCTATGAGATGAGCTTGACGCCCCTCCGCGGGTTAACTTGGCCCTTCCACTAGGGTCCAAGGAGCATGCCTCATAAACTTGGACTCAAAGATGACCTACGCTGGCATTCCCCCGGGATAAGGAGTGGCATCTCTCCAGAGAGTCAGACCACGCGCCGTCATCGTTACTCGGGTTTTTATGGCATGTCCACACTCGGACCTCAAGTCTATCGCTTCCGAGAGACATATGAATGCAACCAAGTTTTGCTCGGCGATTAACAACATCTGATCATTCGGAGAACCTTTTAGTCCTCACCACTCGATCGCCCCGCGCGTCATCATTGGTTGGACACATCCTCGCCACTCGGCCGCCCTGCGCGCCGCCACTCGATGAGACACATTTACATCAATCGGCTACCCCACCCGTCGCCATTGGTTGGACACATCCTCACCACTCGGCCGCCCCGCGCGTCGCCACTCGGTGAGACACATCACATCAATCAGCCGCCCCGCATGTCATCATTGGTTGGACACATCCTCACCACTCGGCCGCCCCGTGCGTCACCACCCGGTGAGACACATCTACATCAATCGGCCGCCCCATGCATCGCCATTGGTTGAACACATCTTCACCACTCGGCCACTCGCACGCCTTCAGACAACTAAGTCATTCTACATGCACTACATTCTGTTATTTTCGTGTTCCCGAGTATCCCGTAATTCACACATCACGTTCACTCGGAGGCCACGCCACCGAGTGTACCTCTATGCTCGGTTGCTTATTTTCACATACTTGCTTAGTACTGGTTATTTGACTCCTGGGTCCAACTTCCATTTTTAATGTTTACATCACTCACGAACACCATGTGTTCTTCATTTCGAGTTTGCATCAGCCCTCGGGGGCTGCAACTCAGTCGGAACACGACACTTCCGTTTCATTTGAGTCCAGTACTCCAACACGTCCAGTTAGATCCTTCACTACCTCAAGTTCGATCGGATCCTTCGCTCTTTTAGACTCTTGTTGATTCTGAACCAGCAAGCCCCTTGCACTTCCAGTGGGTGTCTATGGGCGTTATTTACACAAATCATTTCAGCACACATCAAATTACATCGAGAAATTATTACATTGGCTTATGCTATTTTTCATACACAAGTTACGTGATCACTCAACGGCCATGTGTGCCATCTTCATCGCTACTCGGACTCGGTCACCATACCGATCCTAGGGCACCTTTACACCAACCTTGTCGTTCTGTTGACTTCGAACACATCCGGCCGACCCCTTCCTGGAGTCCTCTTCATCGTGTCAACGACATAGACCTCGTCGTCTCATTGGGCATGATACAAGATAAATCCTTTTTTATAATTAAACCGCACACCTCACTCCTTTGTGAGCTTGCCTCTTTCGAGCATCACTCAGAAGCTGCTCCTCACCTGTACCCAAGTCCGACTAGTTGAATTACAGTTTATCCATTAAAAACTATATTTCTCGTGTTCCGATAGGACCACGGTCGAACCTTGTAGTACACTCGGGAGCTACACCACACTTGGGGGCTGCGCCACACTCGGGAGCTGCGCCTCACTTGGGGCTGCAGCTCATTCGGAATCACACTCTCCTAAGTGGTCGAGTGTAGTCGGATCAGCCCCCTCGACATGTTACATGAACACTCAGATGCTCTGCGTTCCATCTTTGTCGTGGATTTGTCACGGCGGATGTCCTAGTGTGAGGACTTAGTCGTGAGGCCAACGCATCTATGTGGTAGCTTGAGAGGGGTTGAGTGGGACGAGAGATGCGAGGTTTTCACCCAGGTTCGGCCCCTCACGGTGGAGGTAAAAGCCTACATCCTGCTTCATTGATATTGATGATGATGATGCTCACGATTACAAGGGTGCTCTTTTGCTACCTCTATCTTGAGAGCTATTGACTTGTCTGTCTTAACTTATGAAACTTGTCGCCCTTGGGGTGCCCTGCCCCTCGTTATATAAGTTGAAGGGGCGGGTTACATGACTAGTCCTAGCAGGATTAGGATTATTATATTACAAGTGGAGTCCTAGCCTTGCTTCCTTTGTAAGGGAATATTCCTTATGCCTTTTCTATTAATTCGGCCCACCATAACATGAGTCGGCCTTCTATGAGCCGCCTTGTTGGGCCACCTTGTCTTGCCGCTCCTCTGACCCGCCTACTGGGTCACCAATGAGTCACCAGGACCGGCCGGGTCATACTTCCAGTCGGGTCATACCACGGGGTATATCCCCGACATTGGCCCCCAGTTTAATTTGGATTTATCCATGTTAAACTGATCCTGCAAAATAAACACAAGAACAAATTTGACAGGTTGTGCTCTAGATTAAAAAAATTCTGAGTCGGCACCTCAAAATCCTTAAATCCTTGTCGTTTCCTTCTTGATACGTGTCCATGATCTCATAGCAAATCTCTTTTAGCAGATAAATTCAAACTTTGCCAACGCAAAAAAATCCAGATACTTCTTCTTAAAAGTCCAGGTCAATAGGCCAGCTTCATCGTCAATTTGCTGACATTGGTTTCTTGTGGAAAGACATTGCGAAAAACAATCCATTTGAATTGGCTTCCAATGCTCTGACTTGACAAAAATATTGGTCATGAAATATTCATCTAATGTTCAGCCGGTTTGAAGATGTAGAGCTTGCCGAGGTACAATCACCAAAATTGTCGGGTTATAAAAATCGATGAAACCGGGTCATGATTGTGGCTGACGCCGGGTCAATCTTATGGTGACTTGGTGCTTGCTTATGTAAATATGGCTTCCAATCATTGAGTCGTCTCTCTAAACCTTTCTATGAATAGCTTAGAGGAAATAAACTTTGCAAATTTCTCCAATAATAATATAATACCTGGTTTGCTCAAAACTGAGAATTTGAAGATGTTCTCCCTTATATGCATATCACCTGTAGCCCCCAAGTCTTAAAAGGAGATCATAGTGATAGCTTAAGACTTGCTTTAATATATTGTTGCAACTTTGGAGAAATCCGGGTTGTTCATGTAAGTCGCCAATCATAAACTGCACATTTTGAACTTCCCATGTGTAGCCCCCAAGGGCCGGCTCATCACTATGTGATGGGTCGGGTCTTCAATGAGCGAGTTAAAATGACTTTGCATTAGCCCCCAAGTGCCATGGTGCATGCTTGCAGTGACATGGGACTTGCATACTGAATATAATCATGATTTGAATAATGTAGCCCCCAAGTGCCGGGTCGTATGCCTGCAGTGAGTCGGGACTAAATAAAACCATATTCATTATCCGGCTGATGTTTGATGAAAGCCTTTGCATATCAATATTGATCCATGCTCCCTGTGGTGAACCAGCACTCTTGGATGAAGAAATAATAGCCATTGTTCTGAAGCGGTTTTGAAAACCTCAATCATAATACTGGTTATTGATAACCATAATAAAAATCCAGCCATGTTGGCTATTAAAGATTTGAATAATATAGTCCGGTATGAAAACCTTAATCATTCAATACCACAATGAAAATACAGCCAGGTTTGGCTATTAAAGATTTTAATACTTTATCTGTTGACAAGTAAATCCGGAGTTTAAACACTCAGCGGCTCTTGGCCGATGGCGACTTAATGCGCATTCATTGTAAGCCGGGATTTTTATAACCCGGCGGCTTATAGCCTTTGTAAAAATCAAGAACGGATAACCCTTTTGAAACATCAATTGTAATCTTTGATGATGGGCTTAAACTTAATCATTCATGTAAGCCATAGCTCTACATGTCCTTCAGAAAGTTTAAACAACATATGCCCTGGCGACTTAACGTCAAAAGCCAGTGCGGATTATCAAACCTCGCATATTCATATAACCATTAAAAACATACCTGTAGAATTGACTTCTACTGTCGGCTTACATCGCCATATCCAGTGAAGGTTACAACCCAAAGATTGTATAAGCGCATGATTCCAATTGTGCAATCCAAAGTATACTGTAGATTGATACCATGGTGATACCTTGATAATTATAATCCGGAGTGGGTATTGACCAGTAGGCATGGAATATCATGACTTGAATTTATTCAAGGAGAATCATCCTGGCGACTTAAAGTCTGCTTATCAAGGCGGGTTATTAACCCAATACACTCAAGTATGAGTCATAAAATCAAGGCTACATGGCCTGAATTGCAAAAACCATATGTTATCATAGCACAAGGATATGAATCCAAACTTTTCAGAAAAAACAGCAATCCAGATAAACAAGGCTTTCATAGGCCGCCGAGCCTAAAACTTCAAGTGCTTTCATGGGCCGCACAGCCACTAAGTTATTTTCCAACACACCTGTAAGCCGGCTCTCACATGACAAACCGCCGTTTTAACTTTAACAAGTTCATGATCTTATTTAAAAGATTGACTGTCAAGAGTACGGCGGATCATTCCAGGATTATCTAGGCGGAGTAACAACGACATACAGGCCGGTTAACCCGAAATTTGGTGTTTACACCTGGCATGTAAGCCGATCAAGAGGGTAATCAAGGCTCTACTCATTGAGCAGGAAGCCCCCAAATGACCAATGTGACGGCATGTAAGCCGGATCAAGTGGGTAATCAAGGCTCTGCTCATTGAGCAGGTCGCCCCCAAGTGACCAATGAGACGGCATGTAAGCCGGATCAAGTGGGTAATCAAGGCTCTGCTCATTGAGCAGGTCGCCCCCAAGTGACCAATGAGACGGTTGTAAGCCGGATCAAGTGGGTAATCAAGGATCTGCTCATTGAGCAGGTCACTCCCAAGTGACCTGCGAAAAGGCATGTAAGCCTGATCAAGAGGGTAAGCATGGCTATGATCATTGAGCAGGAAGCCCCCAAGTGACCCGCGAGAAGGCATTTAAGCCTGATCAAGAGGGTAAGCATGGCTATGCTCATTGAGCAGGATCCCCCAAGTGACCCGCGAGAAGGCATGTAAGCCTGATCAAGAGGGTAAGCATGGCTATGCTTATTGAGCAGGAAGCCCCCAAATGACCTTATGAACATTTCTGAGAACTCGAACTTGCGAGAGATGTCCTCCTCCTGAACCGGATGTTAAGCCGAATATTGAGAGCTCACAACTTTGCGAGAGATAGATTTCCTTTGAGCTGTATTTTAAACCAGAATCCTTCTTTTTAAGCCAGAAATTTTCGGATGGCCTTTAAATTTCATCAATATGGCGGTAGCCTCTGGGACCGGGTTATCTTTCCCTCCAACGTCCTGGGGTTCTTGATTTGCTGGAACTGGCAAGATTTGCTGAGTCATGTCATTGTAGCCCCCGAGTCTTAAGACGACTCGAGGAGTTGACTTAAGATTCTCCATACTTGACTGTTATATACTCCCGGTATGAGTCATTCAACAACTCAGTGACATAATAGTCTCTTTTGCAGTAGACAACTTGTTCTGCATTAAAGAATTTGCAAGCCAAGAGTAATTGCTCTTTTAAAGAAATTAATATGTAATATAAAAATATACTTATGAATTTCACCTTATATGTTAGGCCGGAAATTATCCGTCACGGAGTTGATGATCACTACGGTGAAACTGAGATCAATCACGGGGGAGTCGTAGATGCTCGCAACCACTGTCACGTATCCACTGATGAATTTTGAGGTGACCAGATATGGCTCTGGCTCTTTTCCTCCTGTGGTCTTGTTTCTCTGTTTGATGCGACACCCATACGAATAATATATACTGGTAGCGTACTAGTAGTTGGTCTCTTTGCTACCTTGTATATTTCATACTCCATTGATAATCCAGCAGGCAAATTCAACCAGTTCCTCGTGCTTGTCCAATCCATGACGTCATGTTTGGCAGGTTGCGTGGCAGTACTGTTGTAGTTGATCAATAGGGCCTGGAGTGGATCGAGTCTACCGTAGCACACACTCACTGAGGATCACGCAATCTGAACTTCATGGGCATAAAGCATCTTCCCTTGAGATATTCTTTGCAGAATATTCCTCCAAAAAAACGGCAATGTTACCTTCCACGAGTTAGAGCTAGAAATGAAACTCCCGTCCTAAACTTTGTTGTCGTAATGCATTATCCCCGATCCTGCTTGGACGTGAAACAATCACGGCAAGACCACCTAAAACGATCTTCAGGTTGACGGTTGAACTAGATTGAGCTATAGGGAACGGATCTTCTTTTGAACCATATTCAGATGGAAAGTCATGCGCTCGAGCAAGAAACAGCGAGGCGCTCGGCCACAAGGCGGCGGAGCACCACGGGGAAGGGAAAAAGGTCAGCTCGAGATGGCTCGATGGAAGTCTGCGCCGTGATGGCTTGACGGTGAGGCCACGGCTGATCGCAGGGGCGGATCAGTCTGCTCGAGCCTACTTGCACCGGGGCGAGTCACAGCGGCGAAGGCGTCGGGCGGCTCAGGCGCAAACGACGAGTGAGACCATGGTAGCGGGGAGAGCTCGAGGCACCGCGAGTTAGAAGAGTACATCGGTGGGTCAAGACCATGACCGCGGGGTGGCTCGAAGCACAGGAGGAGGTGCCCGGTTTAAGCACAGTCGTGGCCAGCGGGGATGCGGAAGCGCTACCAGCGGAGGTGGCAGAGGCAAACCATGGCAGCGTGTTAATGGAGTTAGGGTCCAGCCGTGGCAAGCCGTCAAGGGACGGGCAAAGGCCGGCAGCAGAGCATCTTGAGGCGAGCAAGGCCGCGCTCGAAGTGTGGCGAACCAGGGTGAGATGAGTCTGCGGTAAGGCCACAACGGCAATGAGTCGGCGGCGAGACCATGGAAACGGCAGCTCAGCTTTGAACGGTGACCCAACGGCATGGACGAGGTCAACTCAGGGCACGACACAGGCAGCTTGGAACAGTAGAGGTGCAGCGGCTGCTCAGCGCAGCGGTGACGGAGGCGGCTTGGGCGGACCGGCCCAGTGGCGAGGGGAGGCCGCAGCGGAGGGCGGCTGGAGTTAAAGGGCATCAAGGGGCCGGCGGCTCAGAACATGGCCGGAGAAGGACGGTCAAGGGCCTCATCTCAAACCACATGGGCGGCGTCTGATTGCAAGCTGGCAGGGACGGCTGAGGACCGCAGGAGCGAGGCGGCTTGGCCGGCTGTAGCAGAGGAACAGAGGGCCGGTCTGGCGACCCAGCGCGGGACGGCAGCGGAGGAACGGAGGGCCGGTTTGGCGACTCAGCATGGGCCGCGGTGGCTCGAGGCCGTCCGGGCCGAAGCAGGGGCGGAGGTAGAAGATGAGGCCAGCCACTACTGAAGCAGCGCATGGCCGAATGGCGGCGCGAGGCCATCAATTAGTACTCATGTAATCCACTGTGTCTTCTATTCCCATTTGGCCAAGTAGTACTTTCGTCTCTCACGTGTTTCTGAACTTTGGAGACCATGCAAGTACTTATGTCAATGAATAAGGCCGGCGTACGCGGCATCTTTGATCAATACTTTGCCACCACGGGGTTGTACTAGGTATAGAAGGCGCAGAGGTCTGCGTCAGGACCCATGGCCATCCTAGGCACGAGCGGATAGCGATCACACTACATGATTTGAAGCCTATACGTAAACAGCAACAGCCAGTCTGGTCTTGTGTCCATCTCGGATACGACGACTTGGACTTTTGCTTGGCATAGGTGTCGCGGCCTCTGACCCAGATACGAGCAGCGGGCTTGGATCGAATCCACAACGAAAACTTCCGTTAACTTGGCGACTTGCGGCGGCGTACGGACACGCAACCCTAACTCTCGCCCCAATCTTGCTGGCGCCGCTCGATTATTCATTAATGATGCAGATTCTTTCAAACCGGCTTCCCTTCATCTGAAAAATTGCGAACCTCTCAATTCCGGGGAGAGATCCCTCAAAGAACTCAACACCACTGTGCGCGGGCCTTACGGTGGGCGCCAACCGGTCTTGTTGCACCACAAACACGCTACACCGACCTCGTCGCTACATCAGCTTCGAAAACATATGGCTAACGCCTTCGAGGACCATTTTTGCCACTTGGCTGGACACGTAGTCCTTCACTCAGCCACCCCATGTGTCGCCACTTGGCTGGACACGTAGTCCTTTACTCGGCCACCTCACACGTCATTACTCGGCCGCCCCGCACGTCGCCACTCGGTTGTGCACGTCTTCACCACTCGGCTGCCCCGCGCGTCGCCACTTGATGATTCTGTGTTTGAATTAAAACAATTGCCAAACACTTTGAAATATGGTTATCTTGATGAGAAAAAGATATATCCTGTTATTATTAGTGCTAACCTTTCAGAACATGAAGAAGAAAGATTATTAAAAGTTCTGAAGAAGCACCGGGCTGCTATTGGATATACTCTTGATGATCTTAAGGGCATTAGTCCAACTCTCTATCAGCACAAGATTAATATGGAACCTGATGCTAAACTCGTTGTTGATCATCAACGACGATTGAATCCTAAAATGAAAGAAGTGGTAAGAACTGAAATATTAAAGCTTCTGGAAGCAGGTGTAATTTATCCCATAGCTGATAGTAGATGGGTAAGTCCCGTTCATTGTGTTCCTAAGAAAGGAGGTATTATCGTTGTTCCTAATGATAAAAATGAACTTATTCCATAAAGAATTGTTACTGGCTATAGGATGGTAATTGATTTTATAAAATTAAATAAATAAACTAGGAAATATCATTACCCCTTGCCTTTTATTGATCAAATGCTAGAAAGACTATCAAAGCACACACAATTTTGTTCCCTTGATGGATACTCTGATTTTCTCAAATACCTGTTTCACAACCTAATCAAGAGAAAACCACATTTACTTATCCTTTTGGAACTTATGCTTATAGACGTATGCCTTTTGGTTTATGTAATGCACCTGCTACCTTTCAAAGATGTATGACTGCGATATTCTCTGACTTCTGCGAAAATATTATTGAGGTTTTCATGGATGATTTTTTCGTTTATGGAACTTCTTTTGATGATTGCTTGAGCAACCTTGATCGAGTTTTGCAGAGGTGTGAGCAAACTAATCTTGTCTTGAATTGGGAGAAGTGCCACTTTATGGTTAATGAAGGTATTGTCTTGGGGCATAAAATTTCTGAATTAGGTATTGAGGTGGATAAAGCTAAAGTTGATGCAATTGAGAAAATGCCATGCTCCAGAGATATCGAAGGTATTCGTAGTTTCCTCGGTCATGCTGGTTTTTATAGGAGGTTTATTAAAGACTTCTCTAAAATTTCTAGGCCTCTTACAAATCTTTTACAAAAGGATGTTCCATTTGTTTTTGATGATGATTGTGTAGAAGCCTTTGAAACACTTAAGAAAGCCTAAATTTCTACACCTATTGTTCAACCACCTGACTGGAACTTGCTTTTTGAAATTATGTGTGATGCTAGTGATTATGCAGTTGGTGCTGTTCTAGGACAAAGAGTTGACAAGAAACTAAATGTTATTCATTATGCTAGTAAAACTCTAGATAGTGCCCAAAGAAATTATGCTACCACTGAAAAAGAATTTTTAGCAGTTGTGTTTGCTTGTGACAAATTCAGATCTTACATTGTTGATTCTAAAGTTACTGTTCACACGGATCATGCTGCTAGTAAATATCTTATGGAAAAGAAAGATATTAAACCTAGACTCATTAGATGGGTTGTCTTGCTACAAGAATTTGATTTACATATCACTGATAGAAAAGGAGCTGAGAACCCCGTAGCTGACAACTTGTCTAGGTTAGAGAATATCCTTGATGACCCACAACCTATTAATGATAGCTTTCCTGATGAACAATTAGCTGCAATAAATTTTTCTCATAATACTCCTTGGTATGCTCATTATGCTAATTACATTGTTGCTAAATATATACCACTAAGTTTCACATACCAACAAAAGAAAAAATTCTTCTATGACTTAAGACATAACTTTTGGGATGACCCACATCTTTATAAAGGAGTAGATGGTATTATTAGATGTTGTGTACTTGAGCATGAATAGGGACAAATCCTAAGGAAATGTCATTCCGAAGCTTATGGAGGGCATCATGCGGGAGATAGAACTGCTCATAAGGTATTGCAATCTGGTTTTTATTGGCCTACTCTTTTCAAGGATGCCCGTAAGTTTGTTTTATCTTGTGATGAATGTCAAAGAATTGGTAATATCAGTAAGCGTCAAGAAATTCCTATGAATTATTCGCTTTCTGTGAACTATTTGATGTTTGGGGTTTTGATTATATGGGACCTTTTCCTTCCTCTAATGGGTATACACATATTTTGGTTGTTGTTGATTATGTCACTAAGTGCGTAGAAACTATTCCAACTAGTAGTGCTGAACACAACACCTCCATTAAAATGCTTAAAGAAGTTATTTTCCCGAGGTTTGGGGTCCCTAGATATTTAATGACTGGTCGTGGTTCACACTTCATGGTGCTTTCTGTAAAATGCTTGCCAAATATGATGTTAACCATAGAATTGCATCACTCTATCATCCTCAATCTAGTGGTCAAGTTGAACTTAGCAATAGAGAAACAAAATTAATATTACAAAAAACTTTCAAGTCCTGAAAGAATTGGTCTAAGAAATTGGATGATGTACTTTGGGCTTATAGAACAACTTATAAAAATCCTACGGGTATGTCTACGTATAAAATGGTTTATGTAAAAGCTTGTCATTTGCCTCTTGAGTTAGAACATAAAGCATATTGGGAAATTAAAGAACTCAACTATGATTTCAAACTTGCCGGTGAAAAGAGGTTATTTGATATTAGCTCATTAGATGAATGGAGAACCCAAGCTTATGAAAATGCCGAACTATTTAAAGAAAAAGTTAAAAGATGGCATGATGAAAGGATTCAAAAATGGGAATTCAAAGTTGGGGAATATGTTCTTCTATACAACTCTCATTTCAGATTCTTGCAGGAAAACTTCTCTACAAATGGGAAGGACTGTATGTTATCGAAGAGGTTTATCGCTTTGGAGCCATCAAAATAAATAATGCTGAAGGTACCAACCCAAAGGTGGTCAATGGTCAAAGAATTAAAGACTATATCTCAGGTATGCCTATTAATGTTGAAAGCAATATATCCAAACCATGACACCTGAGGAACACATAAAGGAGACCTTCTGGAACACTCCAGAATAATTAAAAAGGAGGTGGTACGTGATACGGTAAGTAAATGGACTTCGAAAAATCCAAAGAAATATTTGTTGTCAGTTTTGGAATATATCAAAAATTAGGAAAATAAGAAACAACCAGGAAGGTAACCCTGGTGGGCACAAGACACCAGGGCGCCCTAGGGCCCCCTGGCGTGCCCAGGTGGGTTGTGCCCACCTCGGTTACCTTCCGTACTCCATTTTTCTTCCGTTTGCTTGTTTCCCAAGATTAAAAAAATCTTTATATACTCCCCGAATGTACTGACCTCCGTATCGCGGAGAAATCTTCTGTTTTCTTTTCTTGCTGTTTTGTATCAGAGCCATCAAGGCCAGCATCATGTCTTCTCCCTCCTCCAACAACGTAGAAGAAGATGCTTGGTTGATGAAGATGGAACTAAAGCGAGAAGGACCAAAAGAATCTCTGAAAAGGGGGCAAGAGCAAGGAAGTTGTTGAGGATCAAGCTCCAGCAGTAGAGCAAATCTTTCCTGCCGAGGAAGAAGAGGATATCCTTCAACCTTACTATGAGCATCTCAGCCCTACTGAAATTAAAGCTTTTAGGATCATCGAAACGGTGTGTGTACAAAATAAATATCTCACTTGTGAAAATATTCTGTTGCAAGAGCACATCATTGCCCTCCGGAGCATCAACCGTAGATTGGAGAAGCTATTGGAGAGGGCTACTACCTCATCACCACCACCACCTTCTTCATCACCAAAGGAGACTTGAGTATCGGGTATGGGCACTCCCCTTGGCTTGTGCCAAGCTTGGGGGAGGTGCCCCGGTATCGTATCACCACCACTATCTTTGCTTTTATCTATTTTTAGTTCGATCCTTAGTTATCTTTTGATCTAGTTGAATAAAAGTTTAGTTCGATCCTTTCTTTTCGAGTGTTTGCTTAGTGATCTATCTATGTAATCTCGTGTGAGTTATATAATAAAGATTAGTTCAAGTTTTTCTTTCTGCACTTTTATGTTTCAATAAAAAAGGAAGGAATAAATAAATAAATAAAAAGATCATCTAATCTTATGGTAAGTAATGACATCACATAAGAAAAAGTATTAGTGGTAAAATTTCTTGGAGATTGACAAACATAGCATTGGTCAATGATGCAAATCATGAAAGAATTAATAAGGAAAGAGAAGATTCACATGAAAATACACTATCTTGGACATCTTTTATGATTGTGAGCCCCCATTAAATATTTTGTGTCAAAATAGTTGACGCTGGAAAAGGAAGACAACGTAATGATTTATGTTTGTTCATATTCACATAGAAGTTATATTGTCATAGATACTTTAACATATGGTGCTTGCCCAATATCTTTTCTAGCCAAAAACTCCGCACTAAGTAGAGATACTACTTGTGGAACCAAAAACCCTTAACCCAAATCTTATTTCGAGAGTCCACCATACCTACCTATGGACTGAGTAAGATCCTTCAAGTAAGTTGTCATCGGTGTAATAAGGCAATAAAAATTGCTTCTAAATGTGTTGGATCATTTAGGGTAAGAGAAATTGAGCGTTGTACGAACTTGTGATGGCAAAGAATAAAAGCGACAGACTGGATAATAAAGGTTGCTATCATAAGGGGCAACATAACCTAACGTTCTTTTGCATTAAGGGATTTGGCATACAAACAAATAAGCGCATGGAAACCTCTGCTTCCCTCTGCGAAGGGCCTTTCTTTTACTTTTATGCAGAGTCAAAGTTTTCTTCCCTATTCCTTTTTATTTTCTCCATTGGCAAGCATCATGCGGTGAGGAAAGATCTAGGCACATATATCCAGTTGGATATGAGTAGGCATGAGTTATTATTGTTGACATCACCCTTGAGGTAAGTATGTTGGGTGGCAAAACTATAAGCCCCTATCTTTCTATGTGTCTGGTTGAAACTTTTTGTTCATGGGTACGCTGTGAGTGTTAGCAATCATAGAAGATTATATTGGTTGAGTATGTGGACTTTCCTAAAGGCTCCGACACGTGACCCTTCCTGAAAATAAGATGAATTGTAGTTGCAAAGTTGACTAAGAACATAGTTTATTAGTTTTCAATAAGGTTTATGCTTTATACTTCAATGTTGTGATGAATTGTTACTTGTTCATAAGAAATTATATGACACAAGTTATATGATAAAAGTTATGTGATAAAAACTTTATGTTTAAGTTCGTTGTTGTTACAATAATGTGCATGATGCTTCTATGTCCGTATTTTGTTTTTAACGACACCTCTCTCTCTAAGTATGTGGTCATGTTTTTCGATTTCGGTTTTTCGCTTGAGGACAAGCGAGGTCTAAGCTTGGGGGAGTTGATACGTCCATTTTGCATCATGTTTTCCTACTGTTATTTATAATGTTTTTATACATAATGATGCTTTTCGGACTAATTCTAATGCCTTTTCTCTCATAATATGCCAGGTTTACACAAAGAGGGAGAATACCGGCAGTTGGAATTTTGGACCTGAAAAAGCACGTCAGAGCTACCTATTCTGCACCACTCCAAATAAGCTGAAACTTCACGAAGATTTTTTATGGAATATTTAAGAATTATTGGACCAAATAAATACCAGAGAGGGCCCACCAGGTGGGCACAACCCACCTGGGCGCGCTAGGGAGCCCGGGCGTGCCCTGGTGGGTTGTGCCCTCCTCGGCCCACCTCCAGTGCCCATCTTCTGGTATATAAGTCATTTTGACCTAGAAAATCATAGGAGGACTTTCGGGACAAAGTGTCGCCGTCTCGAGGAGGAACTTGGGCAGGAGCACTTTTGCCCTCTGGAGGAGCGATTCCGCTGGGGGAATTTCCCTCCCGGAGGGGGAAATCATCGTCATCGTCATCAGCAACAACTCTCCCATCTTGGGGAGGGCAATCCTCATCAACATATTCAACATCACCATCTCCTCTCAAACCCTAGCTAGTTCATCTCTTGTGTTCAATCTTTGTACCGGAACCTTAGATTGGTGCTTGTGGGTGACTAGTAGTGTTGATTACATCTTGTAGTTGATTACTATATGGTTTATTTGGTGGAAGATTATATGTTCAGATCCATTATGCTATTTAATACCTCTCTGATCTCGAGCATGATTATCATTTGTGAGTAGTTACTTTTGTTCTTGAGGTCACGGGAGAAATCTTGTTGCAAGTAATCATGTTAACTTGATATGTGTTCGATATTTTGATGATATGTATGTTGTGATTCCCTTAGTGGTGTCATGTGAATGTCGACTACATGACACTTCACCTTATTAAAGCCTAAGGGAATGCATTGTGGAGTAGTTATTAGATGATGGGTTGCGAGAGTGACAGAAGCTTAAACCCTAGTTTATGCGCTACTTCGTAAGGGGTTGATTTGGATCCAAAAGTTTAATGATGTGGTTAGATTTTATCTTAATACTTTTCTCATAGTTGCGGATGCTTGCGAGGGGGTTAATCATAAGTAGGAGGTTTTTTCAAGTAAGAACAGCACCTAAGCAACGGTCCACCCACATATCAAATTATCAAAGTAGCGAACACGAATCGAATCAACATGATGAAAGTGACTAGATGAAATTTCCGTGCACCCTCAAGAATGCTTTACTTATTATAAGAAATCGTTTTGGCCTGTCCTTTGCTTCAAAAGGATAGGGCTACCTTGCTTCACTTTTGTTACCGTTGCCGTTACTTACTCGTTACAAATTATCTTGCTATCAAACTACTCGTTACTTATAATTTAAGTGCTTGCAGAGAATACCTTGCTGAAAACCACTTGTCATTTCCTTGTGCTCTTCGTTGGGTTCGACACTCTTACTTATAAAAAGGACTATGATTGGTCCCCTATACTTGTGGGTCATCAGTGCATCGGTTGCTACAGATTGGATACAATGATCCTTGATAGCCTTCGGCTTGTTGGCTCTTGCCTGAGCTCTCTAACACTTTTCTTATTTTTTCTCTTTGTCGAGCAAGATCTGCTTGACATTTGATCTCATCATTTCTACGATCACAAAGTTGAGAAACATCCATCTTCTTCTTGGAGTGCCATTCAATTTTGTTGTTCCTCATAACATTGAGGGCTTTGGTGATCTCAAGAATTCCCTTGTTCACGTCTTTTGTTTCAGACTCAGATTTAGCATCCCTCCTCATTTGCTCAAGGACCTTCTTGTCCTTGACAGCTTGATTGAGTTCCTTGGTGATTTCTCTTAGCTCAGAGAAGTGCTTTGCTACCATCTTGGTAACATCTTCAGGCAGACCCAAACTGCTCAATTCATCTGGATTTGCATCATAGGAAGCACCTTCAATGATGTCAAATATAAGATCAAAATCATATTCCTTTGTGGAAGCAGGAATAATTGTCTTTGCCTTCTTGGAAGCAGCAGCAGCTTTTTCATCAGGTACCAATTTTCTCTTCATTGTAGGAGCATCAGAACCCGAAGGTTTATCTGATGCCAAAGTAGCAAGCCTCGGTAACGATCTCAATGGAGGCGAAACCTTTACTGGAGAGGGAGTTTGGTACGGCTTATCAAGCAGAGCTCTTTGATCGTACATGGGAATTTGTTCGCCAACATTATCATCAGAGGAATCATTAGATGAGGCAGTTGCTGCCTTCCTTGACTTTCTAGCAATATACTTTTTTTCGAAGCTCGAGGAGAAACATACTTCCTCTTCTTATTTTCCTTACTAGCAGAAGCCCTTTCCTTTTTCTCCTGCACATCTTGTTGAGTCAACTCAACATTTCTTTGTTCCAACTGATTTTTCTTCGCTTCCTTGGCGTCACGCTTGGTCTTTGCCTTTGCTCTCTTTTCCACTTCCTCGGGGAAATTGGCAATTGTCTTTAAGGAATTGGCATGAGCATTGGCAGGAGGAGCTGGCCTTACTTTTTCATCATTCGGACCTAGGCAGCCCTCTGCAATGCAGTCATTCCTGGGTGGAGTGAATGCAAATCGGATCTGATATTTTCTTCGGACGTTCTCATAGTTGAACCACTTCTTCGCCCAATGACGGCAAATCTTTTGCAGCCGGTTATTTCTAGCATTGGCAGTTTCAACTCCAGGTGGAGTCTTGTACGTTTCAGGGTCAGAAATTTCAGCCGCGGTGTTCCTCTCTCTGCCGCGACCACCCTTCTTGGGATTTCCATCAAAGAACAAGGTCTTGGAGTCAGTGACTAGCTCATCCTCTGGGTGACTAAGAGCTGAGGGAATATCATTGTCTTCTTCAGCAGATTCTGATTCAGGCTTCTTCTTCTCTCGGGCTTTCGGTGGCTTGGCTGATTTTTTTTCAGTCACCTTTGCTTTATCAGCCACACATGGCTGCTGTGGAATTTCTTAGACCCAGAATGCCCTTCCGCACTGTTTGCCATGACCACTCCTGAGAAAAAAACGAGTGAGAAAAAACAGGAAGAAGTCACATACATGCATAGAAGCATTTTGACCCAAAACAGATAATTTCTGGAAGCAGCAAAGGAACCTATGGCATACGCTTTGGAAGATATCGTCGAGAGAATTGCAATATGCCCTAAGACAAAATAACAACTCTTCTAATCTTTCGATGTATACCATAAAAACCCTAGATCCAAATAGACTGGTATGAGGAACTTCTACAAACCGTACAAGTCATGACTTGGTGAAGCCTAAAGATCTACCGCAAGAAAGTAAAACAAGATAACTGGCGCCGGGACGAACAACCCTAGAACAAAAGAGGAATAGGGCTAGTTTCAGATCTATACACCCTAACTTGGCAATATAGATCAACTACGGCAGCGCGGGAGAGAAGAAGTACCGCACTGGCGTGACCAACGATGACGGGGCTTCGCCGGAGTTGCACGGCAAGGCTCGTCGTCGACGCTGCTTCGAGCTCGGGCTCAGACGGAGAGTGAGAGGAGGTTTGAGGCTGAACAGTGAGAGAACAGAGGATGAAGAAGCCTGGACGGGGGTTTATATAGCTCGAGGGCGAAACTGTTCACTCCGAGATCTACGGCCAAAAAACCTGGGACGTTCCACATTCAACGAACGAGATCACGAACGTGAGATCGTGGACACGTGTCAACCATTTCCTACGAAAATCTCGGTAATTGAACAGAGTGCCGAAAGGTTTGAGGAAGCGCAAGCGCCAAAACAGATGAAAATTTGCAGTTGATTTCATTCACGAGCAAGGACGTCGGATTGAAAGTACCTTCAGATCAAGTTGTATGTATATGACGAAAAAGAGCCGAGTAAGAACAAAGAAGAAACTGACTCAAAACATAAACTAGTCGAGAGAAAAACACACAACACAAACACTGCAAACAAAAACACTGAGAATTAAGCACCAACAATAATTGATCTCAAGGCTTATGATAAACATGAGATATCCCTGAGAGAATTCCCTGCATGATATGGTTAGTTCTTCTTCACAACCCACGCTTGCGTGGGCGTGAGAATCTCATTTGCTTCGGCTGAATGAGGGTATTCCTTCGGTGAGGCCTGCAAGACACATGTGCAGTTTGATGATAATCAGATGAATAGGCATTGGAGTTATTTTCCGATGAATGAATGTAATGATTTGAGGATGTATGCATGTACTCCTTCTGACACATGATAGGATGATAATCATGCGAGAATGATACTCATACAGACTGAGAATGATATATATTTCTTTGTCAAGAGTTATCCTGCACAGTCAGGTTAGCAGTGACAGACACATTTTCAACAATGAACTTCTTTACCCAGATATGCTTCTTGGGTGAACCTGTCCTGCAGTTAGTTCCAACATATCGAGCAAAAACCATACCATTCTGTTGTTTGAAGATTTTGTAATTTGAGTCATCAGACTCGTAAGTATCAACAGAGATGGGTGAATAATAACTAGTTAGAGTCAGGTTCGAGGGTTTTACTCTTTGCACGAACCCAAGTTGTTTGAGGATACTGCTCGGGAGTCCAATAGGATCCACCCACGTTGAGTTTCTTTTCAAAACCTAATCCTTCTTTCTAAGGGTTTTTCTGTGGTATGGACTTCTTGAGGACATCACATAGGGTTTGATGTCCTTTAAGCTCCTTAGCATTCCGGTCTCAGGTAAGCCCTTTAGCTTGCAATTTTCTGCAGTAATAGTAGCAAAATCCACAGAAGAGGGGTAAGTAGTACCAACTTTAGCAGTAGCAATATTTTCTATGACAGCATTAGAGCTTTCAACATGAGAATCAGCATTCCTATGTTCTAAGCATTTTAAGCATGGAGGTACAAAATCTTCAGGAAGTCAAACAAATTGCTTGGCGAAGAGAGAAGCTTTCTCTACTACCAGCTCATTATAAGATTCTTTCAGTGACACGAGTTCTTGATTCCTGTTAAGGAGTTCATTTGATCAACACTCTTGGTCAACTGTAAGTGAGTCATATCGATTGGTAAGATCATCAACAGTTGATGAAAAAGCATCTTGCTCTTCGATCAACTTATGATTCTTCTCCATCTCTTCGACCAATATTCCTTCGGTTTTCCTGAGATTTCTCTCAAGCATTTCAAGTTCATCATGTTGGGATTTAGCGATCTTGACCAGATTAGCATAAGAAATATATTCAGGTGAATATTTGTTCATGGATCTTTGGTGTTTTGCAGATACCTGATCCTTTGATGATTTTTCCATGAGACAGAAGGTGGTTGGTTCATCATCGCTTGAATCATCATCACTTGACGCATCATCATCAGCATCTGATTCACTGTAATTCTTTGATGATTCAATGGCAACATATGCATTGCTTCTCCCAATCCTTCTGTTAAGCTATTCTTCTTTAGAGTCTGATTCAGATGTGTCATCTTCTGAATCAATAGTCATTTCAGCACATACTCTGTTCAACTATGATATCTTTCTCATATTTGATTTGACGGTAGCTCTGGCTTTCACGTTAGTGACTAGTCTTGTCGAAGCAGATGAACAAGACTCATTTGTCTTCCTGAGCTTAGTATAACGATTAACCCATGTGAATCCATTGTCGTGATGATATTTCAATCTTTTGCTTGGCATACTGTCCCAGCTATGACATGATCGAATTGTTTGCACTTGAAGCACTTCATGTCTTTGGAGGTAGCTGTCTTGATGGATTAGGCATGTCATCTTCACGATCATTCACAAGATACAACTTTTGTCTTCTGAGATCACTCAGTCTTTGTGTGAGCATTTCCAGTTCTCTTGTGATGGTATGTTGATTTTTGACATATTCTTCTTCTTCTTCCTGTGAGCTGCCATAGTGTGGGAGGATTTCTCCTTCACCTTCTGAAGAAGATTCTTGATATGCATTTTCCAGTTCCATCTTTTCTTCATGAATTGGCAGCAGTGTCATGACCTCAACATAGTGAAGCTCTTCATAATCTGGTCTTTGCTTGATTTCAGCTACAATGGGATCGAAGGATTCATCAAGAGCGCTTAGAAGCTTGTTGACAGCATCTCTATCAGTGATATCAGTTACTCCTCGTTGATGTAATCTTTCGACAATGTTTGTCAATCGATCAGTGAGTTCCATAGCACTTTCTTTACGAAGTCTTCTGAATCTAGTGAACATGGCACGAAGCATTTGAATGTGAGGATCTGATCTAGCAACAAATTCTTCATGAGCATTGTTGATAGCATCTCATATCTGCTTTGCAGCGTTGAGCCTTTGGTACCGAAAGAAAATGTGTTTTGATAGACTACTACAGATGATATCTTTTGCTTGAGCATCCAATTGCAGATTTGCTTTATCATCGGTGTTGAGATTGTTTGATTATTTAATGGTGTAGCCATCTTCCACAATTTGCCACAGATCATAGTTGATAGCTTGAATTCTGATTCTCATTCGTTCCTTCCAGTATAGATAGTCATTTCCATTAAAGATGGGAAATCTTTCAGAGTGCGAGGATCTACCTGCATACGACATACCCAAAACTCCAAGGATGTTAGACCTTTAATAAACAGAGACAGAGAGAACCTGCTCTGATACCAGGTTGGGTGCCCATAAAAATTAAATAATCTCTTGGTAAGTTTAACTTGTAGGTTTTGAAATTTTCCTTTAGACATCTTACCATCTAGAGTTGGCAAGCCCAAGTACTTCTCCTCAAACACAGCAGACGTAACTGTTGGGGAATGTAGCATGCAACTTCAAAAAAATTCCTATGATCACGCAAGATCTATCAAGGAGATGCACAACAATGAGAGGGGGAGAGTGTGTCCATGTACCCTCGTAGACCGAAATAGGAAGCGTTAGGTTAACACGGTTGATGTAGTTGAACGTCTTCACGATCCAACGGATCTAGTACCGAACATATGGCACCTCCGAGTTCAGCACACGTTCAGCTCGATGACATCCCCCGAACTCTTGATCCAGCAGAGGGTCGAGGGAGAGTTTCGTCAGCATGACGGCGTGGTGACTGTGATGGTGATGTGATCCGTGCAGGGCTTCGCTTAAGCACTACGACGCTATGACCGAAGGAGTAAACTGTAGAGGGGGGGCACCGCACACGGCTAAGAGAATAATTTTTGTGTCTTGGGGTCCCCCTGCCCCCATATATAAAGGAGCGGAGGAGGAGGCCGGCCACCAGGGGTGCGCCAAGGAGAGGGGAGTCCTACTAGGACTCCAGTCCTAGTAGGATTCGCCCCCCCCCCTTTTTCCTTCTTCCGGAGGGGGGAAAGGGGAAGGGAGAGGGAAGAGAAGAAGGAAAGGGGGGCGCGCCCCCTCCCCTAGTCCAATTCGGACTCCCCATGGGAGGGGGCACAGCCACCCCTTGTGGGCTGCCTCCCCTCTCCCCAAAGGCCCATGTAGGCCCAATATTTTCCCGGGGGGTTCCGGTAACCCCTCGGTACCCCGATAAATATCTGAAACGTCCCGAAACCATTCCGGTGTCCGAATACCTTCGTCCAATATATCAATTTTTACCTCTCAGCCATTTCGAGACTCCTCGTCATGTCTGTGATCTCATCCGGGACTTCGAACAATCTTCGGTCACCAAAAACACATAACTCATAATACAAATCGTCATCGAACGTTAAGCGTGCGGACCCTACGGGTTCGAGAACTATGTAGACGTGACTGAGACACATCTCCGATCAATAACCAACAGCGGAACCTGGATGCTCATATTGGTTCCTACATATTCTACGAAGATCTTTATCAGTCAAACCGCAATGACAACATACGTCATTCCCTTTGTCATCGGTATGTTAATTGCCCGAGATTCTATCGTCGGTATCCTTATACCTAGTTCAATCTTGTTACCGGCAAGTCTCTTTACTCGTTCCGTAATGCATCATCCCGTAACTAAATCATTAGTCGAATTGCTTGTAAGGCTTATTGTGATGTGCATTACCGAGAGGGCCTAGAGATACCTTCTACTCGGAGTGACAAATCCTAATCTCGATCTATGCCAACCCAACAAACACCTTTGGAGACACCTGTAGAGCATGTTTATAATCACCCAGTTACGTTGTGACGTTTGATAGCACACAAAGTATTCCTCTGGTATTCGGGAGTTGCATAATCTCATAGTCAAAGGAATATGTATAAGTCATGAAGAAAGCAATAGCAATAAAACTTAACGATCATCATGCTAAGCTAACGGATGGGTATTGTCCATCACATCATTCTCCGAATGATGTGATCCCTTTCATCAAATGACAACACATGTCTATGGTTAGGAAACTTAACCATCTTTGATTAATGAGCTAGTCAAGTAGAGGCATACTAGGGACACTCTGTTTTGTCTATGTATCCACAGATGTATCAAGTTTCCGGTTAATACAATTCTAGCATGAATAATAAACACTTATCATGATATATAAGGAAATATAAATAACAACTTTATTATTGACTCTAGGGCATATTTCCTTCAGTATCCCACTTGCACTAGAGTCAATATTCTAGATTACATTGTCATGATTCTAACACCCATGGACTCTTGGTGCTGATCATGTTTTGCTCATAGAAGTGGCTTAGTCAATGGGTCTGCAATATTCAGATCCGTATGTATTTTGCAAATCTCTATGTCTCCCTCCTTGACTTGATCGCGGATGGATTTGATGCGTCTCTTGATGTGTTTGGTTCTCTTGTGAAATCTAGATTCCTTCGCTAAGGCAATTGCTCCAGTATTGTCACAAAAGATTTTCATTAGACCTGATGCACTAGGTATTACACCTAGATCGAATATGAACCCTTCATCCAGACTCCTTCATTTGCTACTTCCGAAGCAGCTATGTACTCCGCTTCACACATAGATCCCGTCACGACACTTTGCTTGGAACTGCATCAACTGACAGCTCCACCATTCAATATAAAAACGTATCTGGTTTGCGACTTAGAGTCATCCGGATTAGTGTCAAAGCTAGCATCGACGTAACCATTTACGACAAGCTCTTTGTCACCTCCATAAACGAGAAACATATCCTTAGTCCTTTTCAGGTATTTCAGGATGTTCTTGACCGTTGTCCAGTGATCCACTCCTGGATTACTTTGGTACCTCCCTGCTAAAATTATAGCAAGGCACACATCAGGTCTGGTACACAGCATAGCATACATGATAGAACCTATGGCTGAGGCATAGGGAATGACATTCATTTTCTCTCTATCTTCTGCAGTGGTCGGGCATTGAGTCTGAATCAACTTCACACCTTGTAACACAGGCAAGAACCCTTTCTTTGACTGATCCATTTTGAACTTCATTAAAACTGTATCATGGTATGTGCTTTGTGAAAGTCTAATTAAGCGTCTTGATCTATCTCTATAGATCTTGATGCCCAAAATATAAGCAGCTTCACCGAGGTCTTTCATTGAAACACTTTTATTCAAGTATCCTTTTATGCTATCCAGAAATTCTACATCATTTCCAATCAACAATATGTCATCCACATATAATATTAGAAATGCTATAGAGCTCCTACCCACTTTCTTGTAAATACAGGCTTCTCCAAAAGTCTGTATAAATCCATATGCTTTGATCACATTATCAAAACGTATATTCCAACTCCGAGAAGCTTGCACCAGTCCATAAATGGATCGCTGCAGCTTGCACACTTTGTTAGCACCTTTAGGATCGACAAAACCTTCTGGTTGCATCATATACAACTCTTCTTTGAGAAATCCATTAAGGAATGCAGTTTGACGTCCATTTGCCAGATTTCATAATCATAAAATGCGGCAATTGCTAACATGTTTCGGACAGACTTAAGCATCGCTACGGGTGAGAAGGTCTCATCGTAGTCAACTCCTTGAAATTGACTAAAACCTTTTGCAACAAGTCGAGCTTTGTAGACAGTAACATTACCATCAGCGTCAGTCTTCTTCTTAAAGATCCATTTATTTTCTATGGCTTGCCGATCATCAGGCAAGTCCACCAAAGCCCATACTTTGTTCTCATACATGGATCCCATCTCAGATTTCATGGCCTCAAGCTATTTTGCGGAATCTGGGCTCATCATCGCTTCCTCATAGTTCATAGGTTTGTCATGGTCTAGTAACATGACTTCCAGAACAGGATTACCGTACCACTCTGGTGCGGAACGTGCTCTAGTTGACCTACGAGGTTTGGTAGTTACTTGATCCGAAGTTTCATGATCATTATCATTAGCTTCCTCATTAGTTGGTGTAAGCATCACTCGAACTGATTTCTGTGATGAACTACTTTCCAATTCAAGAGAAGGTACAATTACCTCATCAAGTTCTACTTTCCTCCCACTCACTTCTTTCGAGAGAAACTCCTTCTCTAGAAAGGATCCATTCTTAGCAACAAAGATCTTGCCTTTGTATCTGTGATAGCAGGTGTACCCAACAGTTTCTTTTGGGTATCCTATGAAGACGCACTTCTCCGATTTGGGTTCGAGCTTACCACGCTGAAGCTTTTTCACATAAGCATCGCAACCCAAAACTTTAAGATACGACAACTTAGGTTTCTTGCCAAACCACAGTTCATACGGTGTCGTCTCAACGGATTTAGATGGTGCCCTATTTAAAATGAATGCAGTTTTTCTAATGCATAACCCCAAAACGACAGTGGTAAATCGGTAAGAGACATCATAGATCGCACCATATCTAATAAAGTACGGTTACGACGTTCGGACACACCATTTCACTGTGGTGTTCCAGGTGGCGTGAGTTGTGAAACTATTCCACATTGTTTTAAATGAAGGCCAAACTCGTAACTCAAATATTCGCCTCCGTGATCAGATCGTAGAAACTTTATTTTCTTGTTACGATGATTCTCCACTTCACTCTGAAATGCTTTGAACTTTTCAAATGTTTCAGACTTGTGTTTCATTAAGTGGATATACCCATATCTGCTCAAATCATCTGTGAAGGTCAGAAAATAACGATACCCGCCGCGATCCTCAACACTCATCGAACCGCATACATCGGTGTGTATTATTTCCAATAAGTCAGTAGCTCGCTCCATTGTTCCGGAGAACGGAGTCTTACTCATCTTGCCCATGAGGCATAGTTCTCAAGCATCAAATGATTCATAATCAAGTGATTCCAAAAGTCCATCTGCATGGAGTTTCTTCATGCGCTTTACACCAATATGACCTAATCGGCAGTGCCACAAATATGTTGCACTATCATTATTAACTTTGCATCTTTTTCTATCGATAATATGAATATGTGTATCACCACGATCGAGATTCAACAAGAATAGACCACTCAACAAGGGTGCATGACCATAAAAGATATTACTCATATAAATAGAACAACCATTATTCTCTGATTTAATTGAATAACCATCTCAGATCAAACAAGATCTAGTTATAATGTCCATGCTCAACGCTGGCACCAAATAACAACTATTCAGGTCTAAAACTAATCCCAAAGGTAGATGTAGAGGTAGCGTGCCGACGGTGATCACATCGACCTTGGAACCATTCCCGACGTGCATCGTCACCTTGTCCTTAGCCAATCTTCGTTTAATCCGTAACCCCTCTTTCGAGTTGCAAATACGTGCAACAGAACTAGTATCAAATACCTAGGCGCTACTACGAGCATTAGTAAGGTACACATCAATAACATGTATATCAAATATACCTTTGTTCACTTTGCCATCCTTCTTATCCGCCAAATACTTGGGGCAGTTCCACTTCCAGTGACTAGTCCCTTTGTAGTAGAAGCACTCAGTTTCACGCTTGGGTCCAGACTTGGGCTTCTTCCCGGGAGTGACAACTTGTTTGCCATTCTTCTTGAAGTTCCCCTTCTTTCCCTTTCCCTTTTTCTTGAAACTAGTGGTCTTGTTAACCATCAACACTTGATGCTCCTTCTTGATTTCTACCTCCTCAGCTTTGAGCATTGTGAAGAGCTCGGGAATTGTCTTGTTCATCCCTTGCATATTATAGTTCATCACGAAGCCTTTATAGCTTGGTGGTAGTGATTGAAGAACTCTGTCAATAACACTATCATCCGGAAGATTAACTCCCAGTAGAGTCAAGTGGTTGTGGTACCCACACGTTCTGAGTATGTGTTCACTGACAGAACTGTTCTCCTCCATTTTGTAGCTGTAGAACTTATTGGAGACTTCATATCTCTCAATCCGGGCATTTGCTTGAAATATTAACTTCAACTCTTGGAACATCTCATATGCTCCACGACGTTCAAAACGTCTTTGAAGTCCCGATTCTAAGCCGTAAAGCATGGCACACTAAACTATCGAGTAGTAATCAACACGCGACTGTCAGGCATTCACAATGTCCGCAATTGCTGGAGGGGGTGGCACACCTAGCGGTGCATCAAGGACATAATTCTTCTGTGCAGCAATGAGGATAATCCTCAAGTTACAGACCCGGTCCGTGTAGTTGCTACCATCATCTTTCAACTTAGCTTTCTCTAGGAATGGATTAAAATTCAAGGGAACGGTAGGGCCATCGATCTACAACATAGATATGCAAAAACTATCCGGACTAAGTTCATGGTAAATTAAGTTCAATTAATCATATTACTTAAGAACTCCCACTTAGATAGACATCCCTCGAGTCATCTAAATGATCACGTGATCCATATCAACTAAACCATGTCCGATCATCACGTGAGATGGAGTAGTTTCCAATGGTGAACATCTCTATGTTGATCATATCTAATATATGATTCACGTTCAACCTTTCAGTCTCAGTGTTCCGAGGCCATGTCTGTACATGCTAGGCTCGCCAAGTTTAACCTGAGTATTCCGCACGTGCAAAACTGTCTTGCACCCGTTGTTATTGAACGTAGAGCTTATCACACCCGATCATCACGTGGTGTCTCGGCACGACGAATTGTCGCAACGGTGCATACTCAGGGAGAACACTTATACCTTGAAATTTTTAGTGAGGGATCATCTTATAATGGTACCACCGTACTAAGCAAAATAAGATCCATAAAAGATAAACATCACATGCAATCAAAATATGTGACATGGTATGGCCATCATCATCTTGTGCCTTTGATCTCCATCTCCAAATCACCGTCATGATCTCCATCGTCACCGGCTTGACACCTTGATCTTCATCGTAGCGTCGTGGTCATCTCGCCAACTATTGCTTCTACGACTATCGCTAACACATAGTGATAAAGTAAAACAATGACATGGCGATCGCAATTCGTACAATAAGAAGATATCCATATGGCTCCTCCCGATTGCCGATAACTTACAAAACATGATCATCTCATACAAAAACGTATATCACATCATGCCTTGACCATATCACATCACAACATGCCATGCAAAAACAAGTTAGACGTCCTCTACTTTGTTGTTGCAAGTTTTACGTGGTTGCTACGGGCTTCTAGCAAGAACTGTTCTTACCTACGCATCAAAACCACAATGATGTTTCGTCAAGTTTGTTGTTTTAACCTTCAACAAGGACCCGCCGTAGTCAAATTCGATTCAACTAAAGTTGGAGAAACAGACACCCACCAGCCACATGTGTGCAAAAGCCCGTCGGTAGAACCGGTCTCATGAACGTGGTCATGTAATGTTGGTCCGGGCCGCTTCATCCAACAATACCGCCGAATCAAAATAAGACGTTGGTGGTAAGCAGTATGACTATCATCGCCCACAACTCTTTGTGTTCTACTCGTGCATATCATCTATGCATAGACCTGGCTCGGATACCACTGTTGGGGAACGTAGCATGCAATTGAAAAAAAAATCCTACGATCATGCAAGACCTATCTAGGAGATGCATAGCAACGAGAGGGGGAGAGTGTGTCCACGTACCCTCGTAGACCAAAAGCGGAAGCGTTAGGTTAACGCGGTTGATGTAGTCAAGCGTCTTCACAATCCAACCGATCTAGTACCGAACGTACGGCACCTCCAAGTTCAGCACACGTTCACCTCGATGACGTCCCTCGAACTCTTGATCCAGCAGAGGGTCGAGGGAGAGTTTCCTCAGCGGGACGGCATGGTGACGGTGATGGTGATGTGATCCGCGTAGGGCTTCGCTTAAGCACTACGATGATATGATTGGAGGAGTAAACTGTGGAGGGGGCACCGCACACCCCTCGGTACCCCGATAAATATCCGAAACATCCCAAAACAATTCCAGTGTCCGAATACCTTCGTCCAATATATCAATTTTTACCTCTCCACCATTTTGAGACTCCTCGTCATGTCTGTGATCTCATCCAGGACTCACAATCTTCGGTCACCAAAAACACATAACTCATAATACAAATTGTCATCGAACGTTAAGCGTGCGGACCCTACGGGTTCAAGAACTATGTAGACATGACCGAGACACATCTCCGATCAATAACCAACAGCAGAACCTGGATGCCCATATTGGTTCCTACATATTCTATGAAGATCTTTATCGGTCAAACCGCAATGACAACATACGTCATTCCCTTTGTCATATGTATGTTATTTGTCCGAGATTCGATCGTCTGTTACCCACAAGTCTCTTTACTCGTTCCATAATGCATCATCCCGTAACTAACTCATTAGTCACATTGATTGCAAGGGTTATTGTGATGTGCATTACCGAGAGGGCCCAGAGATACCTCTCCGATACTCAGAGTGACAAATCCGAATCTCGATCTATGCCAACCCAACAACCACCTTCGGAGACACCTGTAGAGCATCTTTATAAACACCCAGTTGAGTTGTGACATTTGATAGCACACAAAGTGTTCCTCCGGTATTCGGGAGTTGCATAATCTCATAGTCAAAGGAATATGTATAAGTCATGAAGAAAGCAATAGCAATAAAACTTAACGATCATTATGCTAAGCTAATAGGTGGGTCTTGTCCATCACATCATTCTCCTAATGATGTGATCCCGTTCATCAAATGACAACACATGTCTATGGTTAGGAAACTTAACCATCTTTGATTAATGAGCTAGTCAAGTAGAGGCATACTAGGGACACTCTGTTTTGTCTATGTATCCACACATGTATCAAGTTTCCGGTTAATACAATTCTAGCATAAATAATAAACATTTATCATGATATATAAGGAAATATAAATAACAACTTTATTATTGCCTTAGGGCATATTTCCTTCAGTAACATGTAGAATAGCCTTGACTGAATCCTGTACATGCTCGGGACAAGAATTATCAAACAAGAGTGAACATTTATCTGGGTTTATCATTTGTCCTGTAGCAAGTCCATAAGCCTCTAGAGTACTTCTGACATGAGATGCTGGCTGATCACAAGCTTTAAAAAAAATGTGTCATCCGCACAATGAAGATGAGATACACCAGGAGCTCTTCTTGTTATTTTCAGTGGAGATAAATCACCATAATCAATTCCCTTGTTGATAAGAGCAGATAATCCATCAGCAACAAAAAGAAATAAGTATGGGGATAATGGGTCACCTTGCCGAATGCCACATGTCAGTGCAAATGAATCCAAAATAGCTCCATTAAATTTTACATAGTATCTCACCAAGGTTACATAAGTCATTATCCAATCAACCCAAGGATGAGCAAAGCCAATCTTTTGCATCATTTCCTAGGCAAGGAAGCTACTTTGCTAGAGAGCATTGAAACGTTATTTTTTCGAATATTTGTGAGCTGAGCGTGTAATGGGACTACTGCATCCGTTCCATGTTGTGATGCCTGCATTTTATCGAATACGCACGACTATTGGCGTTTACATTACATGAACGACAATTTCACCTGTGAACTAAGAGATACCACTAACTTCTTGTGTTAGCCCACGACGTGTAATGCCTATAGATTTTCTAGAAAATAAAACATGAATTTTTTTTGACTAATTTTATAGAGAAATAGATCTATATTTACAATATCAAGTACATATCATTACATACTTCATGAGACATATTTTTATATTATATATGTTTGGTATTGTATATATGGATAACCCTTTCTCTAAATTTCATCAAAGTTTGATTTTTTGTTTACTTTCTAAAAATGCATCTAGAAACAGACTTTTGCCCTGTTTTATATATAGAGCAAATATTAAAGTACACAGCCAAACGATACAAGGTAGTGAGACAACCCTCTGAGACAACAGATCCTAAGATAATCTGAGAACATAAACACACATGACTAAGCCTCAAAAGAAGAACACAGGACAACCTGAATACGATGCCACAACACAACCTACAACACCTAAGTTCCATGACAACATCCCGAGGAGGGAAAACATCGCTGCTTTCGAGTCCAAGAGGGCACCAGCGGGCGTCACTGCCGTTGGCGTCAAGGTGCAGAGCTTTCCCTCGGTAGCTCACCCATGTCACCATGAGGCACCTAGGACGATAACGGCGATCACAAGTTGCTAGATCCAGATATGGGCAACTTCACTGCGAATGCAGCTAACAAGCCCATGTCACCCACCACTGCACCTCTCGTCACCCCCGCTCTACCAAGAGGCATAGTCACCACCGCTGCCATGGTACCCGCCGAAGAGCCAACCATGCAAACCACCTTCTAGGGCCGCCGCCCCGGCGTCCATGGTCCGAGACCTCACCACATGCCCATGTCTCAGCAACCCAACCATAATAGGAAGAGCAGTGGACTCACCAACTACTCCTAGCCCGGCATCAGCCACCGAGTCAAAGTCAGCGCCTCCACAGTTGGAGGCGCCGATGCCTGCATCCCTAGCCAGTCCCGATGGACTTAGGAGGAATAAGACTAAGTGAATACTGATGGCCGCCGCCGGGCAAGCCTCGTCTAACTCCCTATGACCTTAGCCAAGGCGATATCGCACGACGCCGCATCCATGAACAACGACACTGATCCATCTGTAGGCATAGCGTGGTCCCAACCACCACCATCGAGCATGGTGCCCACATAGAGAGGACTCTCACCACTCACGGACACCACCCGGACCACGCACAATCACTTCTACCTAGAGCGACAACCCTGACCCGCCTCGGGCCGACATCTGGTCCGCCCAAGCATGAGCCCAAGGTCCAATCCACCATCAGCCAATGCCCAGACCCGAAGAGGAAGGATTGCCATCACCTCGGCGTCCCGCCTGCCAAAGCCCGACAACCAAATTTGCGCCGCCGAGCAACTGCAAGCCCGCACCCTCGCTGATTATCAGCCACCGAGACGTGTGTGACTACCTACCATACCGCGTCGGACATCAGCATCACCTCACCCAGGTTCCCTGGTCGCCGAAACCCGAACACCACGGCAGCGAGAGACATCACCCAGTGAGTGACCACCACCACCCGAGCCATCCTCCTGCACCCGGGAGTGACCACCACAACAACAACACCTAGGGCAATGGCCACACCCGCTACCCCCACGCCTCGCCGTAGATCGATGAGCGCTGGCACCAAATCTGACGCTCCATGTGCCACACCACCCAGGCTCAGGCGAGCACGCGAGCTCCCGCACGGCCACCGCAGCAAGAAGCCCACCCGTGCCTCCGGCACCGCTGCGTGCTCCGCATCGAGCATCGCGTCCCGCATAGCAGCAACCGTAGAAGAAGAGGGTCCACCACCGCCAATGCGAGCCAGGCTTTGCCTGACCGCATCCTTCGACAGCGGCGAGGGATAGCGGACGCGGAGAGTGGACTGCTAGCGGCGGCGGCTAGGGTTTCGCCCTGCCGCTCACGGGAGCGGACAGGGCGAAGAGTTTTTTTTTCTCTTCCATCACTTTCTAAGAAATAGGCACTACTCCCTCCGTTCTTAAATATTAGTTTTTTTAAAGATTTCAATATGAACTATATACAGAACAAAATAGATGAATCTACACTCTAAATTCATCTATATACTTCTGTATGTAGTCCGTATTAAAATCTTTAAAAAGGCTTATATTTAAAAACAGAAGGAGTACATTATAAAACTGAGGGGGTAGTATATATATATGTATGTGGACATCCTGGCCACATGACACATATTACACTTGACTGCATTACCGTGGCACCACAGGACGAGTATGAGTAAACATCAGTCAATCAAAACTTAGATATACTAGTAGAACACCCGTGCGTTGCTACGGGCTACAATGCATGTATTTGAGCGACTCGACAACAATCATCAAGTAAACCTTCTCTCTTGACCCGTAAAAAAAACGTAAACCTTCTCTCTCTCCACTCTTCCCCTCTCTATATATCAACATCTCGCCATTCCTCCACTCACCCTTCCTCCCACTCTCTCTCTCGCTCCTTGTAGGACATGGATGTTGAGTGTGTCACATGGGTAGGGTTGAGGGGATACAATAGGAATAGGGGACTCCCTCATAAAGCTTCCCAAAATGATGTTTTAACTAAGCATCACTGTCTAGTTTGACGTAATTAGTCTTTGAGCCATCCTCTGAACCTAGAATATCACACATCATTGACCTCAACGACTCATGAGTCTCAAGTAAAAGATTGAAGTCATTTCTTCTGAAGTATAACTACAAAAGAATGGTGTGCATGAGCTTACTTCAAAACAACATCTTGTGTGTCATCTCCACTGAGAATAGTAGCCAATAAAAAATTAGGTAAGCAACATTCAAGTACAGACCAAAAAGTATCAAACAACCTAGTAGAAGACCTGCAAACTTCAGCCATGATAAATGAACACCATTCACAAACACTGCATTTGATAGTATAAATTATTGGTAATAGCTAGGTCCTACCATAAGCGATCTGCTGTCAACTGTCTTGCGCGGTTATGCTGTCAATTGCCAATGAACAAACCTACACCTGTGAGAGCCCCTTGCATGGTAGTTGGACTTACTTGAGAAAAAGGTAATGGTTTCAAGAATCCAGTGAATGCATCGTCCAAGGCTGAGAACATTTTCTTTACTCTGGCATCTCAAATAAAATGTGAGATAAGAAAATTTGATCAGACGGCATAAGAACTGTAAAAACACGACATCTTTCCTTTTGCACATTCTAAGTGGTTCGTTATGTTTCTAACAAAATTTCAGATTCAATCAAAGTAGGTACATGACATATAATTGGATTTGATCCAATTATCAAATTCAGTTGTATTTTCTAAAATATGAAGTGGCGGGTGACGACTTGCAAAAGTGTGAGCCGTTGAGGCAGCGGTTGCATATATGAATATAGCACTTGATAGAAGAGGATATAATTAAGTCATGAATATTTTGTAAAGTAAAACTAATGTCTGTAGATTCAACGGACTGCTCGGAATCCGATGTTGACAATCAGACACGTACCACCCACATGCCCGGTCGGCCCTGCGGCCTCAAGCACCATCACCCACATGTGTGTGGTAGCAGTTGTCCTTGCTCCGATGACTACCCATCGCTGCTGCGCAGAGGCCACACACACACGACCGTGTTACTATACAATATCGCTGCCTTGCTCGTTGTAATTTTTCCCCAGGCCATCGCCGGCCTCCACTCCGCCTCCGCATCCCTGTCCATTGGGATATCCCCTCGTAACCTACAAAATTTTTGTAATTTGGATCTTAATATAACTGTAGAAATTCAATACATTCAAATAAATTCAAATAACCTGCACGCAACTCAAAGACACAGTTTGAACTTTGATAATAACCGGGTTGGGCACTGAGATGTGAATAATTAAAACGCACTAAAATTCTTTCATCATCTCCAGGAACTAAAGTCGAAGTCTCGCTCTCAATGTTAACAGACCTGACTAAATTTATGAATCCAGGAAAGGGGCCACCATCTATGATCCAGACTGAATGTTCAGCGATTTTAGTCGGGGCTCAGTACTTCCTACTGGGACAGCACATAGATTGTCCATGGTGTACGCTGCTTCCTTATGAGAGGGAAAAGGTGCACTCGTTAGGAGATGTATTAGCAATGCTGTCACCTTACATAGATTGCCCGTGGTGTAAATTGCACTGTTGATATAGCTATGCAAGCGAAGAATGCTAAAGGAGCGATGCGACAACAAAATAGAGCTTACGAGCATATATTACTTAACGGTAGGCCATCTTTAAGGTGGTAAAACACCAAGTTATTACAAAGCAAATCTAAATTTGGATACTGAGGGTGCAAAGAGGGCCAAGGTCATGGTTTCGAGCCTACAAATGTTTTAGATCTTTAGGCCTCTTCTTATGCATCATCGGTTCTCAAAGCGAAAGGGGATGTCATGGCCAATGTTGGCCTCTATAATTTTTTGCCTGCCCAAACGAGTGATGTTCTACCACTGAGTTCCAAGAAAGATGTCATTATAATATAGATGTAAGGCTCAAAATTGTTCCATTGACCAACTTACAATGTCATGGAGCCCTTGCAATCAACATCAGTATCCAGCAGCATGTTTCCCTCTTCGAAACAATGCTCACCTACCTAGTTACCCAGTTTCCCTCTTCCATGATGGTCATCGCCTCCACATCACCACCTACCACATCATAGTATTAGATTTTAATTCCATTTATCGGGAAATGAAGAGGCACCATAAAAGCATCTGACGCTTGTCAAGCTCCGCCACCAGCCAGTGTTGTGAGGGAATGGGGCTTTATGTGTTAATATGGAGAGGACTGCTATACGCATTGAGAATTCTCTGAAAACCAAACCTAGTGAATATGTAAGCCATTGTATGTACACTTGTGGCACTCACACCCGGAGATAACTTTTTCATCATCGACTTACAAAGGAAAACAAGCCCACTTGCCAATTGTTGATGGTGCTAGTGGTACTAAATATAACTTTAGAATAGTTTTGTACCTGATACTTTTGATTAATATATTTACTTCTTTTCAGGAAAAATACATATGAAATGGATATTGTTGGATCTCCAGAAAAATACTTTTAGAAATACTATTATCTTTCCCCCCTTTGATTTTTCTTCAATAGGCCACTGGAAAACGGGCATTGATGAACGAATAAAGCCCAAAAATGCTAACTATCTTCCTTCCAGTTGGCAATAAGACTGTAGACAACACCAAGAGTACCACCAGCATGTAAACAGTGAGCAAAAAAAGTTCCTTCCAAAGCTAACTCTACATCGAAACTTCCTTCGATCCACCACGTCCTTGGCAGACAGAAGCTGAGGAAACAACTTAGCCAGAATTAGAAGAATATTATTGGATCACTGGCAAGGCACGGAATTACTGGGAATGGCACAAAAGGAAATATGTACAGAAAATACATAAAACACAAATTTGTTGTTGTAGAAACACAGATGTAATATGCACATGTCTACCACTGATCCCAACCTCATATTCTATTCATAACACTACACTTTTCTTGTTCCAAATTTCTCAAACAAATAAAAGAAGTCTGCATGAGACTACATGAGTGCATTCACAGATATTCTGTATAGGTAGTTGGCAGGTCTAGAATCTGCATGCAAGTCTGATATGATACTTCCAGCCTCAGACACAATACATATACTGGAAAAATAAACATGCTACATATTCTTATCACTCACAAAAGGCATGCACATTATAGTGATGAAACTTTGTCACATTTTGATGAAAAGGAAAATCAGGAACTCAACAGCCCAATCTGTGCAGTTGTCGTATGGTGCTTGTTCTCTCATGGCGCCCATGGATCCACACTTGACATTAGTGCATAAAATTAAAGAGTGCACGACCATCCAAAAGTTGTGAAAATATCTTAACTTAATACCTGGCAACACAAAATTGGTCTCATCTTCTCCATAGTGACATTATTTCCGCTCCACCCCGTGCTCAGTGTTCTTGCTACCCCATCAAACCCCTCCATGCTCAGTCCACCACAAAGCCATCCTTCTCCTCCGCCCCAGCACGGCGCCACCATTGCCCTTGCTTCTCCAACCACGCTGGGACACCACAGCCGCTCCACCCACTCAGTGACGCGGCCGCCCCGCTCCCATCCTCACTACCCGCATCACAATTCAGAGTCTAGGGTTAGCCGCAGGGGTGCGCGCAGAGGCGGAACAACGAGGAGGTGCTTAGGGATCGATGGAGGCGACGGGGTGGAGCCGCGCCAGTGGCGGCCGACGCGAGAACCGATAGCATCGGCCAGAGTCAGAGGCGCAGGCGGGCAGAGATTTAGAGCAGAGAGAGAATGGAGGCGGGGGCTGGAGGAAGGGAGCATTGGCAGCAGACGGCCTCGGCCTCGGTAGTTAGCACCCCCATGGCGTAGCGTGGAGAGGCGTAGAGGGGAAAGCGGAGGAGTGAGGCGACGACGCGCGTGGGGTGGCGGCGAAGTAGAGGAGCACCGTGGACGGCTGTCGTCGGTGCCGCGGGGAGGCATGGAGGAGAGGCGGCCGCGTGAGGGAGGCACATCAGAGGTGTGTTGTGCTCTCATGGGAGAAAGTGAGGCAGTGTTGCCCTCTCCTCAATCTGATGGACTTCCTACTTTTTTCAAGAAAGAGATGCGTTACTGGGAAGGAGAGGTCGCTTCTTGATATTTGTCCTTCGTAGGGTGATACTAGCACATATGCCCGTGCGTTGCAACGGGAGAAAACAAAGTCACACACTCAAGCCACCCCTCCTGACGCCGAAGAGAGGATCGCATATTCCCTGCCGATGGCCATTTCAAAGCTAGCACAAAGATACATCACACAATCTTAGGTTTTCTTCTTTGCACCTGATAGATTATTGCAGCACAGGCAACCTGAGAAATTCTTTGGGAGTCCATGTCAGTTATAATCATCTAACATCACACAATCAAGTAATATTTATAGGGTTTGAATATCTAGGACAATTAATGACAACGCAAAGCATACTGTGATTGTTGGGATTTCAGTTGTTCCATGTGCATTCAACACTTGGAGGTCCAGAGTAGTTGCTCTAAAAATAAACAGTTCACCAAAAATTAAAATGACATGCATCAAGGGATAGTTCAATTGTTCAACAGAGAGCATGCATATTTCTCTTTGAGAGTTAACATTAGTTTTCTAATTAAAGATAAATGCACAGATAGTAGTAACATTTAAAGAAAACCTGGATGGACATATTCCGTCATTATTCAGAATTGCAGGACAAAATCATAGAGCATATATTGTAAGTTCTCTGGTAATGTTTTGGGTTTAATCAAGCAAAGCAGCAAGCAAATAAACATTACGAATATAATAATTATTATTTCATTTGCAAATTGTAAAGCCAAAAAACAGTAGAAGGAAACACAATATATAGTAGATGGTAAGAGCCTATAGGAGCAGCCTCATTCTTATAGATGGAGGCCTTTCGCCACCAAGAACGCAGACATCACATGTGCCTATAGGAGCAGCCTCATTCTTATAGATGGAGGCCTTTCGCCACCAAGAACGCAGACATCACATGTGCCTATAGGAGCAGCCTCATCCTCACAGTGCTAAGCCTGACAAAACGAAGGCCACGTTAGTCACATCACATGCACCGGAACTCAAGCGTCCGCTGGGCACCAGCAGTGTCATGGTTGACATAAATTGGAACACCGGAGACTGTCTAGCCAGCGTTATGTAGGGTTCATGGGGCGGCGCAACAGAATTCCCAGGTTAGTCGGCGGTAGGTCAGGGAAGCAGCGTGGGAGCCTGCTCCACGGTGGCGCACATGAGGCTGGGCCGCGGGGGAGATGTTGGAACCGCTGTTCTCTCTCACTCTCGGCTAGAGGTAGAAGAAGACACAAGACACAAGAAATTTCGGGCCGGCGCACGAACGCCGTCACGGGCGCACGAACGCTCCAATCCTTTTCTTCTTTACGGTGACTACATGGCTACAACACCGGCTCACGCAACCAATACAGAGACGGGGGATTTATACTCTGGCTCACACAGGGCCGGCCGCTACACTCGGCCACGCACGCACTAACCAACCGCACACATGCAGCCCGTTTACTTGGCCGGCACACACACGTAGCTAGCTTATCCATCTAATGCATGCACGCACGACCCGGCCATCCCAACCGGCCACTAACTCACGGCCGACTAATCTGCTAACAACAACACAACTAGTTGATCTACTAACCAACTATCTACATGCATCAAGATTAATGCTGACAATTTCCCCATAATCTTGACATGGATCGTCGTCGGCCATCGCCTTGTACGCCTCCGCCCGACGCCACTGCATGTCCCGCGCGCACCCGACGCGCCCGACCGCAACAGTGCGTCCCGCACGTCCCGCGCGCACCCGACGCGCCCGACGAGCCCGACCGCACCAGTCGCTCACCGCGCGCTGCCTCCGCGTCCGCCATGGTAGCTGCCAGCGACAAACGCCAGAAGGATGTAGCCGAACTCGAGCACGAACTCGAGCACAACGGCGACATACGCCTCCTCCCAACGTCAACCGCACGCTCGTACGCGCGCTCGCGGTCCCGATGCGTCCAGTGCGCACCCATAACACGCACCGGTCGCGCCCGGCTCGCCGCCGCGGCTTATTGCCCTGCACCGCCACGGCCTCCATGCCGCCATGCAGTGCCTCCACGCCGCCACGCCGTGCTGCGCAGCCGCGCCACCACGCAGCGCCTCGACGGCCTCCGCCACGCGCCATGACAGCCACAGCGCCGCCCACCTCCATGGGCCGACACACGGCCCGGAGCTCCGTCGCGCAGCTGCCGGCGAGCGCCGCCATCGCTGCCACGCCTCCGACACGGCAAGCGCGCCCAAGACACCAAGCTCATGATACCAATTGTTGGAACCGCAGTCCTCTCTCACTCTCGACTAGAGGTAGAAGAAGACACAAGACACAAGAAATTCCGGGCCGGCGCACGAACGCCGCCGCGGGCGCACGAACGCCCCAATCCTTTTCTTCTTTACGGTGGCTACATGGCTACAACACCGGCTCACGCAACCAATACAGAGACAGGGGGATTTATACTCTGGCTCACACAGAGCCGGCCGCCACACTCGGCCACGCACGCACTAACCAACCGCACACATGCAGCCCGTTTACTTGGCCGGCACACACACGTAGCTAGCTTATCCATCTAATGCATGCACGTACGACCCGGCCACCCCAACCGGCCACTAACTCACGGCCGACTAATCAGCTAACTACTGACGCGATGCACGCACACGCACGTCCGTGACAACACAACTAGTTGATCTACTAACCATAACCAACTATCTACATGCATCAAGATTAATGCTGACAGGAGAGGCGGTGGAAACACATTGGCAGGAAGGGCACGGACGCTTAGAGAATATAAATCTATGCGTCGAGGCATGGACGCTAGGCTGCATGAGAGTTCATTGTGCAGGCGTGATTGGACTGCCGTGGCAGGGCACATCCCTAGGAGCCAGGATTCGACGCGGGGCGATCTCGTCGCAGAGATAGCCGCTGGCACGCAAGCGCGGGATGGATAGATGGAACAAGGCCTGAGAGACCGGTCTGGGAGGTAACCCCGATCGCGCCCCCGCCCGTTCGTCCCGCCTAGTGTGCTCCTTCGCCAACGCAGCATGCTGCTCACCGCTGCAGCCATGGATGCTCCTCCGCTCCTCCTCCGACTGTGATCACACCCCAATCCTCCTCTAACCTGAGCTCCATCTTCCCCGTCACCGTGCAATCATCCTCGGCACCAACCATGAAAGCTCCCTTTGCTGGCCTCTGTTATAATATATAACCGTATTGTTTTTTTATAGTTATACGGTTGTATATGTGTAGTCCTTATATAGGTGTCCGTATATTGTATGATACGAACTCTGCCTTATAACCTATATATATTGATCAATACAAGGCAGCACAACGTGTGGTTTCCCTAATCTTACATGATATAAAGCCTAAAAACCTAATCCTAGCCTGTGCCGCCCTCCTCCTCCTTCCGCTGCCGCCGAAGCCACCACCTCCTCTCTCGCCGCCGCGCCCGCACCGCCGCATCCATGTCGCAGCCCGACACCGACGCGACGAACCAGGCGCTGGCCGCCGCCAAGGAGCGCCAGGACGCCTTGGCCGCCGAGGCCGCCAAGGCCAAGCTGCCTCTCGCGACCGCCGTCGATGGATCAGGGACGAGCGCAGGGTCTTTCTCCTTGACCTCGCTGCACGCCCAGGACGTCGGCCTCCACTCCATCAAAGGCCACGTTCCCGTCGAGCTCGCGCTCGACACCGGCGTTCACCGGCAGTGGCGCACCTTCTTCCGCGCCGCCTGTCGCAAGTACGCCCTCCTGGATCACCTCGACTTCGATGCTCCCGATGCGCCGAACCCGGAGTGGTCTCTCCTCGACGCCACCGTCGTCTCTTGGCTCTATGGGTCTGTCTCCCTCGGTATCCTCGACGCCGTCCTGACGCCCGGCGACGATCCCCTCGCTGTCGATCTCTGGAACAGCATCAACGGTCTCTTCAACGACCACAAGATCAATCGTCAACTCCACCTCATGGCCGAGCTCGGCGATGTCAAGATGGGAGAGATGAGTATGGCCGACTATCTTCAGAAGGTCAAGTCCCTCTTCGATGGGCTTGCGGATCTTGGTGCCCCCGTTGATGATGCCGAGATGGTGGTCCACTGCCTCAACGGCCTCTCCGAGCAATACGAGTCCGCCGCCGATCCGATCTCCCTCATGCTCGGTATGACCTTCGCGCAGTGCCGCTCGTTGCTTGCGCTCCAAGACATGAAACGCAAAAACCGCCGCGCCCGCAACTCGGACATGGCCCTCTTCACCAACACCGGCAACCCTGGCAAGGCTCTTGGAAAAGGAAAGAAGAAGAAGAAGGCCGCCGCTGGAGTCACCAAGGAGATCATCCCGGCGCCCGCGACCCCGGAGGCTGCCACTCCTTCCTGGCCCTCACCGCAGCATCCCTGGAACGGCGCCATCCAGATGTGGCCCTATGGCCAAGGGGGCTGCTCGGTCGCGCGCCGCCCGGCTATGCCCCTGCTCCCAGCTACGCGCCCCGGCACACCCCGTCGCCGCATGCGTTCTACGCCCAGAACCCGTACGGCCTTGCTCCCTACGGCTACGGCTACGCCTCTGGACAGCCCTCCTACGGTCTCACCGGCACGGCTCCATCATCACCGGCATCAACTTCGGCTTCATGGGACCAGGCCGCGCTCATGCATCAGTTCCAAACCATGGGGCTGCAAGCACCCTCCAGGGAGTGGGTGATGGACACCGGCGCCTCCTCCCACTTCGCGTCCGATCCCGGTATGCTCACCTCCGTGTCTCCCCCTCCTCCTCTCGTCATGTTGTCGTTGTCAGTAACGGTTCCACTCTTCCAATCACCGGTACCGGGCATGCATGTCTTCCTATTTCCACCACCTCTCGTCCTCTTTACCTTCGTAATGTCTTAGTAGTTCCTAACATAGTTAAAAACCTTTTGTCTGTTCATCAGTTCAGCATTGATAATCGTGTCTCCGTCGAATTTGACCCTCTTGGTTTTTCTGTGAAGGATCTTCTATCCAGGACCGAGATTCTCAGATGCAATAGCTTCGGAGCTCTCTACTCCATCCGCCCTTCATCTACCAGCCAGCCACACGCCTTCCTCGTCGTCGATGCAACACTCTGGCACCGTCGGCTTGGGCATCCTGGGCGGCCCGTCATGGAGTCATTAGCTCGTTCTTCGATTATCCCTAGGGAAAAGAATAAAAGTAGTTTGTGTCATGCTTGTCAGTTAGGTCGTCATGTTCGTCTTCCTTTTTTTCCACCAATCGTGTAACCACTACTCCCTTTCAAATAATTCACTGTGATTTGTGGACATCTCCTGTTGAGAGTATTTCTGGCTTTAAGTATTATCTCGTTTGTGTCGATGATTTTACTCAGTATGCATGGGTTTACCCTCTACGGATTAAGTCCGAAGCTTTCTCGCACTTGTCGTCCCTTCATGCTTTAGCGCTCACCCAGTTTAGTGCACGCTTGCAGGCTATTCCGTGTGATAATGGTCGTGAGTTCGATAATTCACTCCTCCATTCGTTTGCCCAGCACCATGGAATTGCACTCCGCTTTTCATGTCCATACACTTCGCAACAGAATGGCAAAGCCGAACGCATTATTCGTACTCTTAATGACATTACTCGTACACTCCTTATCCAAGCTAGTATGCCACCTCGTTTTTGGGTCGAAGCTCTTCACACCGCCGTTATGTTGCATAATCGGCTGCCTTCCAAGGCAATCTCGGATCATATTCCTTTTCGTGCCTTACTTGGCATAGATCCTGCCTATGCTGGTCTTCGGGTTTTCGGATGTCTATGTTACCCCAACACCACAGCCATTGCTCCGCACAAACTTGCGCCTCGCTCCGTGCCATGCGTGTTTCTAGGGTACCCATCACGGCATCATGGCTATCGTTGCCTTGATCGTTGCACCCAAAAGATCATCATCTCTCGTCATGTAGTGTTCGATGAGTCAACCTTTCCCTTTGCCTCCACTCCATCTTCGCCAACTCCTACTCCTTCCCTGCACACTTATGATTTTTTGCAGGGTACTGAGCAGCCGGTCTCGTTGATGCTGTTCACCGTGCCAGGCACGGTGACCCCGGACGCGGCCCCACGGTCGCCGCCACGGTCACCGTCGCCGCCGCCACGGTCGCTGTCGCCGCCGCCACGGTCCCCTCCTCGGTCGCCGCCACCGACCTCGCCCCGGTCGCCTGGGGCACGGGCTTCTGTCGAGCGCCCTGCCAGGAGCCTCGATGGCGGTCCTGCTAGGAGTCCTTCTCCTACTACAGCAGCGTCACCGCCGGCAACGCCGTCGCCGGCTCCTGCTGCTGTGGATCCACCCCGGACCCGCCGGCCGCGGGCCCCTCCACCGCCATCATCCCACGCCATGGCCACTCGTGCTAAACAGGGCATTGTGCAGCCGAAAAAGATATTTGATCTTCATGTTGAGGGTTTATCTCCAATACCGAAGACTTATCATGGTGCTCTCAAGGATCCAAATTGGCATTCCGCTATGGTTGAGGAGTATGGTGCTCTTCTCTCCAACAACACTTGGGGCCTCGTTGATCCACCTCGCAATGCTAACATTGTTAGTGGTAAGTGGATCTACCGTCACAAGATGAAGTCTGATGGTTCTTTGGATCGCTACAAAGCTCGTTGGGTGCTTCATGGATTTACTCAGCGAGAAGGTATCGATTTTGATGAAACTTTCAGCCCGGTCGTTAAGCCAGCCACTATTCGAACTGTGCTCTCTCTTGCTCTCTCTAGTGACTGGTCCATTCATCAGCTTGACGTCAAGAATGCGTTCATCAATGGCACTCTCATCGAGACTGTTTATGCTTGTCAGCCTTCTGGGTTCACTGATCCTCGTTTCCCTGATAAGGTTTGTCGTCTCAATAAATCACTCTATGGTTTGAAACAGGCGCCTCGAGCATGGTTTCAGCGGTTTGCTTCGTTCATTGCATCAGTTGGTTTCATTGGCTCCAAGTCCGACAGCTCGTTGTTCGTCTATCGGCGTGGTGCTGACATGGCCTATCTCCTGCTCTATGTGGATGACATTATCCTGACTGCATCTTCCTCGACATTGTTGCACAGTTTGATTGCCTCTCTTCGTACCGAATTCAGTATGACAGATATGGGTGATCTTCATTATTTTCTGGGCATCTCTGTCACACGCAGCAAGGACAGTTTGTTCCTCTCACAGGAGAAGTATGCATTGGATCTTCTTGACAGAGCTGGCATGTTGCAGTGCAAACCCATCTCTACTCCCGTTGATACTACCTCCAAACTTTCAACCAAGTCCAGTGATCCAGTTGCATATCCCACCGAGTATCGTAGTATTGCAGGCGGTCTTCAGTACCTCACGTTCACTCGGCCGGACATCTCTTATGCTGTGCAGCAGATTTGTCTTCATATGCATGATCCTCGGGCTAATCATTTGCTCCTTGTGAAGCGTGTGCTTCGCTATATCCGCGGCACCACCGGCCATGGCCTCACTTTGTTTCGACGCAGCTCCAACAAATTGCTGGCCTATTCTGACGCTGATTGGGCAGGTTGCCCTGACACTCGCCGGTCTACCTCAAGTTATTGCGTCTTTCTTGGCACTAACCTGGTGTCGTGGTCTGCTAAGCGGCAGCACACGGTCTCTCGCTCCAGCGCTGAGGCCGAATACAGGGCAGTTGCAAATGTCGTGGCTGAAACATGTTGGTTATGGCAGCTTCTTCAGGAACTTCATCGACCGGTGACTGGTGCCACTGTGGTGTTTTGTGACAATGTGAGCTCTGTTTACATGACACAGAATCCCGTTCATCATCAGCGCACCAAGCATGTGGAGATCGATTTACACTTTGTGCGAGACCGTGTCACCACAGGCGAGGTCCGGGTTCTTCACGTTTCGAGTTCTTCTCAATTTGCGGACATTTTCACCAAAGGATTGCCATCTCCTCTCTTTTTGGATTTTCGGGACAGTCTTAACATTCGCCGACGCCCGTTTACGACTGAGGGAGGGTGTTAGAATATATAACCGTATTGTTTTTTGTATAGTTATACGGTTGTATATGTGTAGTCCTTGTATAGGTGTCCGTATATTGTACGATACGAACTCTGCCTTGTAACCTATATATATTGATCAATACAAGGCACCACAACGTGTAGTTTCCCTAATCTTACAGCCTCGGCCTCGGCGCCGGGCCGCCGCGGTTCAGGGTGCCTGCCATGCAAGCCGCCTCTTCCTCAACGCCCTGTAACCCCTCTCGTGTCTTCCCCTAGGTTGCTGCCGTGCCGGCCGTCTGAGCTTTCAAACAATTATGGGTAGGTTTAGAGCTGCGATCGACTCGGCTTGCCTGCGGGAGATTAAGTGCAAAAATAGACGCTTCACGTGGAGTAACGAACGGCAAAACCCTACCTTGGTTAGCATAGATAAATTTTTCTGCAATGTCAATTGGGAGCTGCTCTTCCCCGCTTATGGACTGATGGCCTCTGCCACGGTGTGCTCTGATCACTGCCCGCTGATCCTTGCATCGTGCGACGCCCCTAAGCGCCCTGCTCACTTTCGTTTTGAGTCCTTCTGGCCAAAATTCCCACATTTTCAAGCCACCGTCGAGCGGGCTTGGAACCGGCCAGTTTAGCAGCGCTGTGCGTTCTCACGGTTGCAAACCAAGCTGACCAGAACTGCTCGTGATCCGAAGATTTGGAGCAAGTCTCTTTTCAGTGATGCAAAGCTGCAGTTCCATATTGCCAGCGAGGTCATCCTGCGGTTAGAAGTAGCTCAAGAGGCAAGAATCCTGTCGGTTGCAGAGTTTACTCTGCGTAGATTGCTCAAGCTGGGATTGGTAGGGCTGGCGGCCATCGAGAGAGCCAGAAAAAGGCAAGCCTCCCGGGTGCTCTGGCTGCGAGCGGGAGATGCCAGCACCAAGTTCTTTAATGCCAAGTTCTGCTCGAGAGGGCGCAAAAACTTCATTCACTCCATCCAGAGTGACGGCAGAATTGCAAATAACGCATGCAGACAAGGCCCAAGTCATCCAGGATCATTTTAGCAAGGCAATGGCAGCTAGCACGGGCCGGAGTGTCACGTTAAACTGGGGTGTGCTGCGGCTGCCAAGGGTCCAAGCCGCTGGTTTGGACAACCCCTTCACCGAAGATGAAGTTTGGGCAGCAATTTTGCAGTCGCCGGCAGAAAAAGCTCCGGGGCCTGACGACTTCATTGGCAGATTCTTCAGAGCCTGCTGGCCGATCATCAAGGATGACATTATGGCGGCGTTCCACCGCTTCTACAGCCTCGCGGGGGGAAATTTAGTTGCGCTGAACACGGCGTTTGTGGCGCTGCTTCCAAAGAAAGAGGGTGCCGCGAGAATAAATGACTTTCGGCCGATCAGTTCGATACATTCTTTTGCCAAGTTGGTGACCAAGGTTCTGTCAATCAGACTGACAAAAGTGATCCACACAATTGTTTCACCAGCGCAATCTGCCTTCATGAAGAAGAAGTGCATCCAGGATAGTTTTCTATACGTGCAAAATGGAGTATGAGCGTTGCACAGAAGCAGAACACCGTCGCTGCTGTTGAAGCTGGATATATCGAAGGCTTTTGATAGTGTTTCCTGGGACTACCTGCTGGAGCTGCTGCAAGAACTGGGTTTCAGCGCTCGGTGGAGGGACTGGGTTGCATGGCTGCTCTCAACGTCGAGCTCTGAGTTCCTCCTCAACGGAACGGCAGGGAGCGGGATCAAACACCGGAAAGGGCTTCGTCAGGGAGATCCGCTGTCACCGCTGCTTTTTATTCTTGCAATTGACCCGTTGCAGCGCCTGATTGACGAGGCGATCACGCAGCAGATGATTAAGCCGTTGCCTAGGAGAGAGCTCAAGCTCAGGGTCAGCCTCTACGCAGATGATGCCGTGATTTTCATGAATCCGGACAAGGCCGAGATGGATGCTTTAGTCGCTATTCTGCACATATTTGGAGAAGCCACGGGCCTGAAGATAAATCGTCAGAAATCAACTGCAACCCCGATCCGTTGTGAAACAGTTGACATTCAGCAGGTGCTGCAAAGTTTTGGGGGCACCGTGGCCAATTTCCCGATGAGATACCTGGGGTTGCCGCTCACCCTCACCAGAACCAGGATTGTGCACCTCCAGTTCGTCCTTGATCGAATTAGGGCAAGGTTGGCAGGGTGGAAAGGAAAGCTAATGTCTATCGCTGGCAGGCGGGTGCTAGTCCGAGTTGTTCTAAGTGCAATTCCTACCTTTGCTCTCACCGTGCTTCGTATGCCGAAAAAATTTCTCAAGGAGATTGACAAGGTGCGGCGGCGTTTCCTCTGGGCGCAAGAGGAGGAGCTGTCCGGTGGCAAATGTAAGGTGAACTGGTCCAAGGTCTGCTCTCCGCTGGACAAGGGCGGGTTGGGGTCCTCGATCTCGAGCGTTTTGGCAGAGCTCTCCGGAAAAGGTGGCTCTGGCTCACATGGAAGCACCTGGAGAGGCCATGGGCGGGCATGGAAGTGCCGTGCTCGGAAGCAGACAAGGCGTTCTTCAGCGCGGCTACGTCAGTCACAGTTGGAAATGGCCAGACAGCTCGTTTCTGGACCTGCTCCTGGCTGCCAACGGGCACGCTCAGGGTGCTGTTTCCCGCTCTATATTAGCACTGGAAGCGGAAGAATAGGAGTGTGGCCGATGCCCTGCATGAGGATCGCTGGATCCGAGACCTGGCGCATGGACAGACAGACCTGGTGGTGCAAGACTACGTGCGTTTGGCACGGCTACTGTGAACTGCTTCGACCTCCCTCAACCTGGACTCCGCAGATGAAATTAGTTGGAGTCTCGAGGCCAATGGCTGCTACTCGGCATCGTCAGCATATCGAGCACAATTCCAGACCAACCACGGCTCGGTTTTCCCACAGCTCATTTGGAAAACATGGGCGCCCGGGAAGCTGAAGGTTTTCTGCTGGCTGCTGATGCTGGATAGGTTGTGGTGCAACGACCGACTGCAGCGACGAGGATGGCCAAACTCATATTTCTACCATTTCTGTATGCGGAACCTTGAGACTGTTGAGCACGTTTTCTGGACATGCCCGTTCAGTGCATCACTCTGGAACAGCTTGTCGACATGGCAAGGCTGTGAGGCCCTGAGGACGCAGCCTGAAGGCAACGACACAACGGCAGCTGATCGGGTGTCGCGGATTGTGGGGAGCACAAAGCCAGAGCTCAGAAAGGGCATCAAATCACTGGCGATGCTGACGCTCTGGGAGATCTGGTTACACCGCAACAGTTGCACTTTTAGAGAAAAGGAGCCCTCCGCGACGGCGGTCATGCAGGCGATCAGGAGAGGTATTGACCTCTGGCGCCAAGCTGGTGCATCCTGCCTAATGCACCCGTTCACCTTACAATCAGCAGTCGATCCTGGGCGGAGGGAGAATTGGGGGAAACATTTTTCTCTCAGATCGGGAATTCCCACCCTGTTTCTCCCACCCTTCTTCGCAATCGGCGGCGGTAATCAGATATAAGGGAAAGTTACTGGTGGGCAAATCAAGTGAACTCAGGAACAAATTAGTGTCAGCACTGCACAATTCCCCTGTAGGAGGACATTCAGGAAGGAGGGCTAATTACCACAGAGCTAAAAGTATTTTCTATTGGCCAGGACCGAAGGCTGATGTAGAGAGTTTCATTGTTGTTTGCCCTATATGCCAGAGAGCAAAGCATGAAACTTGCTTACAACCAGGGTTGCTAGATCCCCCCCCCCCTGTGGCTGACATGGCTTGGCAACATATCACAATGGATTTTGTCGAAGGACTACCAAAATCCAATGGTAAAGATGTGATCATGGTGGTAGTAGACAGGTTCACTAAATACAGTCACTTTATTCCTTTGTCCCACCCATATTCAGTTTTATCTGTGGCTCAAGATTTTGTAGACAACATTATCAAACTGCATGGACCTCCTAAGTTGATCATCTCTGACAGAGATAGGATTTTCACCAGCAAGTTATGGAAAGACATATTTGCTGCATTAAAAGTGGAGTTGAGGTACAATACAACATACCACCCTCAAACTGATGGCCAGACTGAGAGAGTTAATCAGTGCCTTGAGACATACCTGAGATGCATGACTACTGATCAACCTCAGAAGTGGCTTGCCTGGCTATCATTAGCTGAGTATTGGTACAATTCTACCTACCACACCACTCTCAAAATGTCTCCATTCCAGGCCCTGTATGGATTTCCCCCACCTTTAATCTCAGAGTTGGCAATCCCTAGCCCTGAGGATGAGGAAGCACAAGATTTCCTTTCTTCCAAACAACAGATGCTGGAACACTTGAAGGACAATTTGTGCAAAGCTCAAAACAGGATGAAGAGATATGCAGATCTCAAGAGAGTGGAAAGAATTTTCTCAGTGGGAGATATGGTTTATCTGAAAATGGCCCCATACATATTAGCTGCTTTTGGATTCAGAGGTGCTCTCAAGCTTCAGAATAAATACTACGGTCCTTTCCTCATAATTCAGAAGGTGGGCAATTCGGCATACAAGCTTCAATTCCCTCAAGGAGTTCAGATACACCCAGTATTCCACGTGAGCCAACTCAAGAAACACATTGGCAGCAAAGCAATTCCCAGCCCACTGTTGTCTATGGTTAACAGTGATGGCACAATCAAAACGGGCCTGGCAGCAGTGCTTCAGGTCAGGCAGATACCGCGGAACAATTTACCCGTGGTGCAGTGGTTGATTCAGTGGCAAAACATGTCTGAAGAAGAAGCCATGTGGGAAGACGCTGATTTTAGCAAGTACTCCTTCCCGGATTTCTTCAAAACAACTACTCAATCCTGGAGGGCAGCAGCAACAACGATGTGAGGACTCGTCGTATCTCAAGAAGGGGGCAATGTCAGGCCTCGACAAGTTCAGTTAACTATAGAAGTTCAGAAAACGCTTCACAGCAGTCAACGATCAGGATCGCTCCTCGCTAGCGCGTCGTCGCCAGCCGTAGATCTTTACTTACCGTTATGAGGCCTTTACTGTTACGTTTCACTGTTTTGCCCGGTGAGGTTGTCCCTATAAATACAGCCAGGGTGTGGCTGTCATTCGCATTCTACTATCTTCCAGAAGATTGCCTCGATGGCTTCTATTATACTCTTATAGTTCATACTTTTATTAATACAAAAGGGGATCTGAGAGCTAGTACATACGAGTTCTGATCACACTATACACAATTCTACACATCGATCCTGGTTAGGTCTTGACAAATCGGTATTCAGAGCAGTCGATCCTTGGCGGAGGGAGAATTGGGGGAAACATTTTTCTCTCAGATTGGGAATTCCCACCCTGTTTCTCCCACCCTTCTTCGCAATCGGCGGCGGTGCCTGCGGGCGCGTGGCGGCGGGGTTGAGGTGGTTGGTGGCAGTAAAATTCGGGCACAGATCTGTCGAACAGAGTTGGTTGGTCGAGTACACTGCTCGATTGGTAAAATCCCGAGTTCTAGCACAGATCCGTGTGCTACGGAGGCGCGGATCGTGGCGGCGGCAGGATCGGAGATAAAGGCAGGGTTGCTGGACGATCCAGCGGTAAAATTCCTCACCTGAGTCTCTGATCAAGGCGATGGGGCGTACTAAGACAATAGATGAAGCTGATTTGCAAGAAGTGCTTGGCCTTCGGGATGATTTCGGGAGTTTGCAACAAGAAAGTGCACAAATGCGTTCTGAGATAACCAAGTTGCAGGAAGAAATGTTGTCAATGAGTGGCAAGAAAGGAGAAATATCAAAGCATGTCGGTAACGTGGAGCAAGTGGTTTTGGATCTCAGCAATGAGTTCAGTTTTGCAGACTTTGGTAAAAAACACAGCTACAAATCCTCAGCAAGAGCGACCAACCAGCTCAAATCAGCTTCCTAAATCTCCAACACTACAGCAGAAAGAAATACAGAGCCAAGTGGACATAACAGAGCAATTAAGAAAGCAGTTGGAACTAGAGAAGGAGAAATCAAAACAAATTGAAGAGCAACTGCAGAACTTACCTCCTATCAGGACAAATAGAGCCCTGGGGCCCCCAGGTTATGCATATCCCATCAGAATAGAACAAATACCCAATGTTGGAACTCCAATGACGGCTAGAGATTAGGTGCATACACCAGCATTCAATCAATACTATCAGAACAACAGGGATAGGAAAATGTGGCAGGGCTATTGCAGAACCTATGAGCAGGATATGCAAGCACAAGTCATGAAGTCACTAACAAAAGGTCCCAAACTAGATTTTCCAAGGTTTTCAGGTGAAGATCCAGTCGGTTGGCTGAGGCAATGCAACAAATATTTCCAGATGTCTGGAGCTCCAGAGGAGTACAAGATATCCCTAGCTCAGATGTATGTTATAGGGGATGCAGATGTGTGGTTAAGGAGATCTGGGTTACTAAAGAAGCAGTTGAGATGGAAACAATTTGGAGCTGAAGTGATCAAACGATTTTTTGACAAAGGCTCCTATGATTTGACTGAAAAATTCAATTCAGTCAAGCAATTGCAAAGTACAGTGTCTGAATACACTAAAGTGTTTGAAGATTTAATGGCAGATGTTCAGGAAGAAAATCCTGAATTGGGAGAACTCTAGTTTGTGAGATGCTATGTGAATGGTTTAAGAGAAGGGGTTAAGTGCCAGTTAAGGCCACTTCGACCTCAAACACTTGATACGTCTCCAACGTATCTATAATTTTTTATTGTTCCATGCTATATTATATTCTGTTTTGGGCATTAATGGGATTTATTATACACTTTTATATTGTTTTTGGGACTAACCTATTAACCGGAGGCCCAGCCCAGAATTGCTGTTTTTTGCCTATTTCAGAGTTTCGCAGAAAAAGAATATCAAACGGAGTCCAAGAGGAACGAAACCTTCGGGAACGTGATTTTCGGAACGAACGTGATCCAGAGGACTTGGACCCTACGTCAAGACATCAACCAGGAAGGCACGAGGTAGGGGGGCGCGTGCCCCCCCCCATGCGCGTCCTCCACCCTCATGGGCCCCACGTTGCTCCACCGACGTACTTCTTCCTCCTATATATACCTACGTACCCCCAAACTACCAGATTCGGAGCCAAAAACCTAATTCCACCGCCGCAACCTTCTGTACCCGTGAGATCCCATCTTGGGGCCTTTTCCGGAGCTCCGCCGGAGGGGGCATCGATCACGGAGGGCTTCTACATCAACACCATAGCCTCTCCGATGATGTGTGAGTAGTTTACCTCAGACCTTCGGGTCCATAGTTATTACCTAGATGGCTTCTTCTCTCTCTTTGGATCTCAATACAAAGTTCTCCACGATTCTCGTGGAGATCTATTCGATGTAATCTTCTTTTGCGGTGTGTTTGTTGAGACCAATGAATTGTGGGTTTATGATCAAGTTTATCTATGAACAATATTTGAATCTTCTCTGAATTATTTTATGTATGATTGGTTATCTTTCCAAGTCTCTTCGAATTATTAGTTTGGTTTGGCCTACTAGATTGATCTTTCTTGCAATGGGAGAAGTGCTTAGCTTTGGGTTCAATCTTGCGGTGTCCTTTCCCAGTGACAGTAGGGGCAGCAAGGCACGTATTGTATTGTTGCCATCGAGGATAACAAGATGGGGTTTATATCATATTGCATGAGTTTATCCCTCTACATCATGTCATCTTACTTAAAGCGTTACTCTGTTCTTATGAACTTAATACTCTAGATGCATGTTGGATAGCGGTCGATGTGTGGAGTAATAGTAGTAGATGCAGGCAGGAGTCGGTCTACTTGTCGCAGACGTGATGCCTATATACATGATCATACCTAGATATTCTCATAACGATGCTCAATTCTGTCAATTGCTCAACAGTAATTTGTTCACCCACTGTAATACTTATGCTCTCGAGAGAAGCCACTAGTGAAACCTATGGCCCCCGGGTCTATCTTCCATCATATTAATCTTCCAACACTTAGCTATTTTTATTGCTTTTTATTTTACTTTGCATCTTTATCATAAAAATCCCAAAAATATTATCTTATCATATCTATCAGATCTCACTCTCGTAAGTGACCGTGAAGGGATTGACAACCCCTTTATTGCGTTGGTTGCGAGGATTTATTTGTTTGTGTAGGTGCGAGGGACTCGTGCGTGGTCTCCTACTGGATTGATACCTTGGTTCTCAAAAACTGAGGGGAATACTTACGCTGCTTTACTGCATCACCCCTTCCTCTTCAAGGGAAAACCAACGCAGTGCTCAAAAGATAGCAAGAAGGATTTCTGGCGCCGTTGCCGGGGAGTCTACGCAAAAGTCAACATACCAAGTACCCATCACAAACCCTTATCTCCCGCATTACATTATTTGCCATTTACCTCTCGTTTTCCTCTCCCCCACTTCACCCTTGCCGTTTTATTCGCCCTCTCTTTTTCGTTTGCCTCTTTTTCGCTTGCTTTTCGTTATGGCTAGTCCCCTATCTGCTCCTTTGTCCCCTGAGTTTGAAGTTCTTCACTTTAAACAAAGACAAGGAGAAAAATTAAAAGATGCTTGGTATAGGATGATGGAATCTTATCGTAATTGCACCTTAGAGGTGAGTTTTAGAATTTTGCTTCACAGTTTTTACGTTGGACTAAATATGTCCCATAGACAACTCTTGGATTGTGTTGCCAAAGGAAATTTTATTGAAATTGATCCCAGTGTTGCGCATGAAATCATAGAGGGGGTAGTGGGAACACTACCTCAACAAAAGGGGCCACAACATACCCAGGAAGAGACTCAAGGTTTTGAAAAGATTTGCGAAGTAACTAAGATCTTACAAAAGTCTCTTGAACCTCTTAAGAGCGTTAGCGGAAATATTCACCGCATGAATATGTTGATTACCCTTTGCAATAAGCGGTTGGATTATTTAGATCTAAAAATTTCCGAATATGAAGGGAAACGTAAAGAACCTCCCGGATTCGAGCATGATTCCGCTAAAAAATTGAAAGCCAAAGATGACAATACCTAGATCTATCTTTGCTTTTATGCCTAGCTAGGGGCGTTAAACGATAGCGCTTGTTGGGAGACAACCCAATTTTATTTTTAATTTTTTGCTTTTTGCTTCTGTTTAGGAATAAATATTTGATGTAGCCTCTGGTTAGATGTGTTTTTATGTTTTAATTAGTGTTTTTTCCAAGTTTAACCTATAGGATCTTCTTGGATGATAGTTATTTGATCTTGCTGAAAATTCCAGAAACTTTCTGTTCACGAAAATAATTGCTAAAAATCACCAGAACGTGATAAAATATTGATTCCAATTGCTGCTGATCAATAAACAAATTATCTAGGTCGTCCTATTTTGGCTGAATTTTTGGAATTCCATAAGTTTGCGTTAGTTACAGATTACTACAGACTGTTCTGTTTTTGACAGATTCTGTTTTTCATGTGTTGTTTGCTTATTTTGATGAATCTATGGCTAGTAAAATAGTTTATAAACCATAGAGAAGTTGGAATACAGTAGGTTTAACACCAATATAAATAAAGAATGAGTTTATTACAGTACCTTGAAGTGGTGTTTTGTTTTCTTTCGCTAACGGAGCTCACGAGATTTTCTGCTAAGTTTTGTGTTGTGAAGTTTTCAAGTTTTGGGTAAAAGATTTGATGGATTAAGGAACAAGGAGTGGCAAGATCCTAAGCTTGGGGATTCCCATGGCACCCCAAGATAATCTAAGGACACCAAAAAGCTAAAGTTTGGGGATGCCCCGGAAGGCATCCCCTCTTTCGTCTACTTCCATCGGTAACTTTACTTGGAGCTATATTTTTATTCACCACATGATATGTGTTTTGCTTGGAGCGTCTTGTATGATTTGAGTCTTTGCTTTTTAGTTTACCACAATCATCTTTTCTGTACACACCTTTTGAGAGCGACACACATGTTTCGGAATTTATTAGAATACTCTATGCGCTTCACTTATATCTTTTGAGCTATATAGTTTTTGCTCTAGTGCTTCACTTATATCTTTTAGAGCACGGCGGTGGTTTTGTTTTATAGAAACTATTATTCTCTCATGCCTCACTTATATTATTTTGAGAGTCTTAAACAGCATGGTAATTTGCTTAAATTGGGAAATTAATCCTAATATGTTAGGTATTCAAGAGTAGTAAAAAAACTTTCTTATGAGTGTGCTGAATGCTAAGAGAAGTTTGATGCTTGATGATTGTTTTGAGATATGGAGGTAGTGATATTAAAGTTGTGCTAGTTGAGTAGTTGTGAATTTGAGAAATACTTGTGTTGAAGTTTGCAAGTCCCGTAGCATGCACGCATGGTAAACGTTATGTAACAAATTTGAAACATGAGGTGTTTTTTGATTGTCCTCCTTATGAGTGGCGGTCGGGGACGAGCGATGGTCTTTTCCTACCAATCTATCCCCCTAGGAGCATGCGCGTAGTGCTTGGTTTTTGATGACTTGTAGATTTTTGCAATAAGTATGTGAGTTCTTTATGACTAATGTTGAGTCCATGGATTATACGCACTCTTACCCTTCCATCATTGCTAGCCTCTTCGGTACCGTGCATTGCCCTTTCTCACATTGAGAGTTGGTGCAAACTTCGCCGGTGCATCCAAACCCCGTGATATGATACGCTCTTTCACACATAAACCTCCTTATATCCTCCTCAAAACAGCCACCATACCTACCTATTATAGCATTTTCATAGCCATTTCGAGATATATTGCCATGCAACTTCCACCGTTCCGTTTATCATGACACGTTCATCATTATCATATTGCTTTGCATGATCATGTAGTTGACATCGTATTTGTGGCAAAGCCACCGTTCATAAATTTTTCATACATGTCACTCTTGATTCATTGCTAACCCGTTATACCGCCGGAGGCATTCATATAGAGTCATACTTTGTTCTAGTATCAAGTTGTAATCATTGAGTTGTAAATAAATAGAAGTGTGATGATCATCATTCATAGAGCATTGCCCTAAAAAACGGGGGGAGAAAGGCCAAATAAAAAAAGAAGAAGGCCCAAAAAAAGAGAATAAAAAGGGGCAATGCTACTATCTTTTTCCATACTTGTGCTTCAAAGTAGCACCATGATCTTCATGATAGAGAGTCTCTTGTTTTGTCACTTTCATATACTAGTGGGAATGTTTCATTATAGAACTTGGCTTGTATATTCCAACAATGGGCTTCCTCAAATGCCCTAGGTCTTCGTGAGCAAGCAAGTTGGATGCACACCCACTTAGTTTCTTTTGTTGAGCTTTCATGCATTTATAGCTCATGTGCATTCGTTGCATGGCAATCCCTACAACTTGCATTAATATCAATCAATGGGCATTTGATGCCCGGATAATTAAGCTACAGTAAACCTCTGTTAATGATGCCACGTCACCATGATTACTGTTATTAATCTGGTGTTAGTTCGAAACCGATTATAATTCAAAATCAAGCAAACAATAAAAGTTTTCAAATATTAAAACTAAAATGTTCAATAAATAGTAGATAAATCAGAGGCTAGGATAAAATTGTAAACAACATTAATGAAATTTGTTCAGTGACTTAAACAACCTTAAACAGTGGCTGAAAACATTATTTAATAACCTCTTTATTAATACAAAAGAATTATGAAATGATATTTACCCCAAACTAGTTTTTGGTGGTAGAATATATTGTGCTGTGAATTGTGGGCCAGCTCTCATATTTTATAAAACTCATTTGGTGCCCAAACAATTAGCCGAAATAGAAAAGAATAAATAAAAATTAAAAAACAAAACAAAACAGAATAAAAAGGAACCCCCCCCCACACACACACACACACGCTGGACCAACCGGCCCAGCTAGCCAACCGGCCAGCCCACCTAAGTCGGCCCCCCTCTCCCCGCTGGCCTATTTGGCCAAACCCTCCCCGAAAACCTAACTGCTACCCCCCCACTCCCCTCGATCCCCCACTCCCCTCGATCCCCTTCCCCCATTTGGATCGGGGGCACCCAAGCCCGTCGCCCCGCCGGTGCCCCGCCACCTCGCGCGCCCTTCCCCTGGATCTGGCGTCGTCGCCGTTCTTCGTCGCCTGCTCGACCTCCTCCACGTCGTCGTCGCCTCGCCGTCGACCTCGTCTCTGCTCCGCGTCGCCTCCCCGACTCCCCCTCAACGGCCTCGTCGAGCCTCGTCGACCCCCTGCACAGCAACGGGGGTGAGCACCTCCCCATCTTCCCCTTGCTTCCGACGCCGTAGGATGCGCCCCGCCTCCCCAGTCCGGAGCTCCGGTCATCACGCCCGCCTCGTTCCTGGCCGCAGCCGCCTGTCGCCACGCCCGCTGCCGTGGCTCCCCCTCCCGCGCGCCCACACGCTCGCCTCGCATCGCGGCTGTTGCCCCAGCGACCTGCAGCGCCCTCACTCACCTCCGACGCCGACCACTAGCCCCATTGGATGCGCGCCGACACGCTCGTCCTGCTGCTACTCGTGGGTGACCAAACGGTCGCCGGAACGCAACTCCGGCGAGCCTCCGCCGTGTTCCGTGGCGGCCGACGACTAAGCGCCGACGTCACTAACATGGCGCCTTTTGTTTATCCACTAACCCCCTGCATATGGGTCCCGCACTGCTTAACTAACCTGCTAATTAAAACGTTAAGAATAACTAACCTAGACACTGACGTCGGGCCCCACCGCTTAATTAACCTCTGGGTTAAATTCAACCTCTGTTGAATAAATAGTCCATGACAGGTGGGTCCATGCCACCATTTAACTGGATAAGGTTGACACGTCAGCCTGCTGACTCAGCAGGGGCCCCACCAGTCAGCCTCTGCTGCCTGGACTGTTGACCCAGTCAACTGGCCCACTAGTCAGCCCTTGTGTGGTCTGTCTAGGTACAAAACTGGGTACACATAGCAATTGCATTTAGTATAATTTCAAATGAAATTAAATTCAGAAATTCCAAAAAATCATTTAAAACTTTGGAAATCAATATAAAATAATCGGTAACTCGGATGAAAAAACTTTGTACATGAAAGTTGCTCAAAACGACGAGACGATTCCGGTTACGCAGCCTGTTCGTCCGCTACACATCCCTAGCATAGCAAACACGCAACTTCCCCCCTCCGATTCGTCTGTCCGAAAACGCGAAACACCGGGGATACTTTCCCGGATGTTTCCTCCCTTCGCCGGTATTACCTATCCCTGCATTAGATCACCTCTAGCACCGCGTATTGCCATGTTATGCTTTGTGATGCTTTGATTGCTCTATTATTTATTGTGTTCCCCTCCGTTACTTCTTTCCGGTAGACCCCGAGACCGCTGCCGGTACTCCTGTGATCGACTACATCGACGACGAACCCTTCTTGCCAGAGCAAGCAGGCAAGCCCCCCCCCCCTTGATCACCAGATATCGCCTATTCTTCTCTATACTGCTTGCATTAGAGTAGTGTAGCATCTTACTGCTTTCGGTTAATCCTATTCTGATGCATAGCCTGTCATTGTTGCTACAGTTGTTACCCTTACCTGCTATCCTACTGCTTAGTATAGGATGCTAGTGTTCCATCAGTGGCCCTACACTCTTGTCCGTCTACCATGCTATACTATCGGGCCGTGATCACTTCGGGAGGTGATCACGGGTATATACTATATACTTTATATACATGACACATGTGGTGACTAAAGTCGGGTCGGCTCGTTGAGTACCCGCAAGTGATTCTGATGAGGGGGCTGAAAGGACAGGTGGCTCCATCCCGGTAGAGGTGGGCTTGGGTTCCTGACGGCCCCCGACTGTTACTTTATGGCGGAGCGACAGGGCAGGTTGAGACCACCTAGGAGAGAGGTGGGCCTGGCCCTGGTCGGCGTTCGCGGAAACTTAACACGCTAAACGAGATCTTGGTATTTGATCTGAGTCTGGCCATTTGGTCTGTACGAACTAACCAACTACACAGGAACAGTTATAGGCACTCGGTGTCGTGGTATCAGCCGAAGCTCTTCTTGACGTCAGCGACGGAGCGGCGCGCGCCGGATTGGACTGGAACGCCTGCTAGGCTAGGTCTACTTCCGGCCGCGTACGCAACGTGCAGGTGTGCAATGGGCGATGGGCCCAGACCCCTGCGCGCATAGGATTTAGACCGGCGTGCTGACCTCTCTGTTGAGCCTAGGTGGGGCTACGACGTGTTGATCTTCCGAGGCCGGGCATGATCCAGAAAAGTGTGTCCGGCCAAATGGGATCGAGCGTGTTGGGTTATGTGGTGCACCCCTGCAGGGAAGTTTATCTATTCGAATAGCCGTGTCCCTCGGTAAAAGGACGACCCGGAGTTGTACCTTGACCTTATGACAACTAGAACCGGATACTTAATAAAACACACCCTTCCAAGTGCCAGATACAACCCGGTGATCGCTCTCTAACAGGGCGACGAGGAGGGGATCGCCGGGTAGGATTATGCTATGCGATGCTACTTGGTGAACTTACCATCTACTCTCTTCTACATGCTGCAAGATGGAGGTGGCCAGAAGCGTAGTCTTCGACAGGATTAGCTATCCCCCTCTTATTCTGGCATTCTGCAGTTCTGTCCACTGATATGGCCCTTTACACATATACCCATGCATATGTAGTGTAGCTCCTTGCTTGCGAGTACTTTGGAAGAGTACTCACGGTTGCTTTTCTCCCTCTTTTCCCCTTTTTATACCTGGTTGTCGCAACCAGATGCTAGAGTCCAGGAGCTAGAGATCCCGAGGATGATTCTACATGGAGTTCGGCTTCGAGGATTAGTTAGGAGGTCCCAAGCAGGAGGCCTTGCCTTTTCAATCGTTGCTACTTTTGTGCTAGCCTTCTTAAGGAAAACTTGTTTAACTTATGTCTGTACTCAGATATTGTTGCTTCCGCTGACTCGTCTATGATCGAGCACTTGTATTCGAGCCCTCGAGGCCCCTGGCTTGTAATTATGATGCTTGTATGACTTATTTATGTTTGTAGAGTTGTGTTGTGATATCTTCCCGTGAGACCCTGATCTTGATCGTACACATTTGGGTGCATGATTAGTGTACGATTGAATCGGGGGCGTCACAAGTTGGTATCAAAGCCGGCTGCCTGTAGGAATCCCCCCTTCCAACTCCTTGGCCGAAGTCGAGTCTAGTCATTGAAAAACTTTTACTGACATGGCTGTGTGGCTTACGGGCCCACGTCGCCATTGGGTGGTATTAGGATCTTTTACTCCTTGTCTATACTCTGGGACTCTGATCTCTCTTCTATTCGGGTTAAATAAATTTTGCTAATTCTAACATTAGGATCTCGTTATCGCTTTCACCCGGAGAGCCCCTTATTACTGATGATCGTCTGCTGCACATGAAGACCCTGAGATACTCTCCACTGTTAACCCGAGAAATTGTGTTCATCGCTTTTGCAATTCCCTTCCATCGATAAACTCCTATCGATAACCACGTATACTCGCCATTCATACAATGTTTCCCAGTTGATCTTGTTATTACAAGATACCCCGAAATTCTCTCTGTTGTTCCGAGAATCCTTTGAGCTTACTGCCTTGCTGTTCTTTGTCACCTGAATACCCCTACGGATAATTCTCGCACTTACCGAGTATCCGCTCATCCCCAGTTGATTCAAGTATTTCACAAAAGTGTTCAAAATACCATTCGATCTTCCGAAAATCCTCAGGAGCCTTTTTGCTCTTGAAATTCTTGCTTACTTGCATTATGATTAATCTTAAGTCTCGTAATCTTATTGGCATCTCTTGTCATTATCATTTTGAGTCCGTTGATTCAATTTGTTGCGAATGCTCGCAATCTTCAGTCAGAGCCTAGAATTCATCCTTCCGGCTCAGACGTCATTTGAAACGTGAACTGGTTATCGACCAATCAAATTATCGTCGATTGTACCCCTAAGTCTATTCAACTTATCCATTCATAATCAGACCATTGGCTTCTGATCCCTTGATTTGGAAATGATAATTCCTTTGCATTTGAGCTTTGAATTACTCAGTTGTTTTTATAGTCCGATGCCCTTTCGTTCCTTCTTCCTCTGATAGAGTACCGATACTCGCATCAGCTCCGTTGTAGACCACAAGACCCCTTGTTGGGTTATTATTCGACAGTGTCCTTCATATTCAATAACCTTGTGATCATTTCCATGGATATATAATGCCTTTGGTAATTTGTATCTTCTGCTTGATAACCATACTCTACTTTTGAGCTGGTGATTTTACTCTTGAAGTTTGAGGTATATGTTTCTAAGATGCCCCGATGGATTGAACCTATACCTTCCCTAAAAACTGTATGAACCCGAAGGTTTTCACAAGTCATACCCTTCTGGTATTTTACCAGTTAATTTTCTACCATACAACTTCATCGAATGCGAGAAGTAAATGAAAGGTTATGCATTGGAGAAGTGGGAGTCGACCTTGAACTTTGTGTTCATGCCCATGGACACGATGTAGATCTTATCATTAAAGCTTCTCTTAAATTAATTATTCCCTTGGTATAAGTTCATCTTATATCTGGGATCTGGCCTTTTGCAATCGTGGTTCCGACCATGTTCTCCTTTAAATACCATTTCTCGTACAAGTTAAGCACTTGTCTTCTGCAGAGCAATACCCCAGTCCAACCTCTACTTTGGTTTGTCGTCGAGTATCACCCCCCTGGTATCTCGAGATTATCATGGAACTGCATAACTTCTTATGAGTTCTTCATCAAGTACTACATTCTCACTGATTCCAATTTTTCACGGGCTCTGAGTTATGAAACACTCAAAGACACCTATAACTGAACCGAGTCCGCACTATGGTTCAACAACTCTTAGTAATCTTCTTTACGTACGAGTTTGTACCTGATCACGCCATTCCTAGCCTATTTGGCTATATCATTGTCGAGATGATTTTAACTGTGCTACCTGGTCCTTATTCCCGGAGCATAACTTTCTACGCTGAGCTAAGCTTACGTCGATCTTCCTCGTCTTATCGTTCACCTCGAACAGCAAACTTGATTTTGAGTTTGTGTCCTACTCGTGGTTCCAATAACCTTTCGCTTTCATCATTCCTTTGACTTGATGTCATCGCCGATAGATTACATCTTCATGAAATCTCTCGACAAATGTGTCGTGATCAGCACCAACATTTTGAGCTCTTCCAGGATATCAATCGAAATTCAGGATGAGAAATACCATCCTTGCCCCTCGATGAATTGTGTTATCATCGACAACATTCTTGCCTTCCCCCAACACAAACTTGTTCATATTTTGTGTTGTATCTTGATTTCCCTACTATCCAACTTATGTTATGTTCTACCGTGGCGTATTACCATCTTTGATGTCAAGAATGTCGTGAGCATTACTCCACCTCTTAAGAATTCTTGGTACAGTGATACTTCTCACCATCACCATTCTTTCTTGGTCCCCATGTTGTTTCTAAACAAAATACCGACAAATGGTCTGTGATGTGTAAATTCTAAACTTCTAGCAACACTATTGCTTTGAAGTTATTGGTCTATAGTTTCATTCTACGTCTATGGCTTAATGAATCATCATTCGAACATTGATCGTGCTACCTAGCCCATATTTCGGGTGCACATTTCAACCAATGTTTAACTGTGTATGTTTTCCTCGAGCATACATCATTAAGTCATTCGATCTAGCTAATGTTATCTCCTTGTTCACATAGTTGTGGAAATCCATCTTTTGGAAATCTCAATGGATTGTCGCTGAGTCAATCAGTCACCTCCTCACCTCTCCTTGATTTAATGATGAACCCTTGTTCGGAACTCGCTTCCATAGTTCATCTCCCGAGAATCTTCGATGTCGTCTCGACAATTTGTGTTGCACCTTTCTTCTCAGGCATCCTGAGTCTGAGTTATCCTGACACCAATCAGATCTGAATCTCGGTCAGATATGATGGTTGGAACATATTTCCAAGAGTTATAACATTGGTCTATATATGACCCGGTAAGGTGATGTCATGCCTAACACACCTGGCCGGAGGACCTATTGTTATAAGTTTCCTTTTTAGCAAGGTTAGCTATTCTTCCATGAGGAAATTGTAAGACTTATTCTACAAGTTGTTCCTGATGAATCCTTCGTGTATCCAATGTCTGGCCTTTGCTAGAAGACCACATTAGTGCTATCTCGAAGCATGTCTGTGCTACTCCGATCTTCAATAAGAACATTTGAAGCACAATGCTAAAATTTCTTTATCAATTATCCAAACACCATTGTATGGGAAATGTTATGAAATTCCTCTCCCTTACCTAAATGGTTTTGTACTTTCTATCATGTCATAGATATCATGCTCTGCTTGTCCTTGGGGAGGATATACCCCTGAAATATGTGTTTAAACACATTGTCCTTTCCATTGTTTTGTTTAACCTTTCTTGTAATCTACTTAACTGAGCAGTGATAATCCCCTACTTAGGTAAGCACCACGGTGTACAATTCTGTCAGCAAGACCCTGTTACTATTGTTGATGACATTCTGGTAGCCACCGATGGACGAGGACTTTGCCTATTGGTCCGCCTCGTTCAACGAGCAGGATAATGGTTCTCTTCGTCCCTCGCCCTTGGTACCGATGTGGTTGCCGACATAACTGACAGGTTATCCTCTGACATGCCTTGCTTACATGATCGTGTAAGATGTCATCGCCTTCCTACTATTAACCCACATGGTGGGCCCATAACCCACAGATCCACAGGATCGAAACCTGACTCTCCTGTACACCCTGTTGTCAAAGTTATTCCTCGAGCTTGACTTCGTATGTAATTCACGGGCCACATGCCTAGTAATCTATTCTGGTATCAGACGCAATACTTACTCTCGCCGCTCTGAACCCCTTTCTCACTCTGGTTCAGACTTCGAGCAACTATCTATCCGCTGGGAACCTCTTATTTTACCTTCGTACCTTACTCTCGATGTATTTTATATGTTCAACTCGAGAGATAATCTTATGCTCATTCATGGGTTAACCCCAGATTGTTTTCCCTCATAAGCATTCTGTCGTAGCCGAGCTGCCCCTTACCTATTCGTAAGTACGTTGGAGATCCCGAAGAAAGGATGACGGCTTGATCATGGTGACTTGAAGCAGAGAATTGAAGACATCAACGAAAGGGATCAACCTCTTCGAAAGGGCAGCCAAGACCGAGAAGACTCGTTAGGTTTTCGCTACCAACACTTTCCCCCCTTACTCCACCGCTTAAATCTCGGGACGAGATTTCTTGTAGTGGAGGAGAATTTTGACGCCCGGATAATTAAGCTACAGTAAACATCTGTTAACGATGCCACGTCACCATGATTACTGTTATTAATCTGGTGTTAGTTCGAAACCGATTATAATTCAAAATTCAAAATCAAGCAAACAATAAAAGTTTTCAAATATTAAAACTAAAATGTTCAATAAATAGTAGATAAATCAGAGGCTACGATAAAATTGTAAACAACATTAATGAAATTTGTTAAGTGACTTAAACAACCTCAAACAGTGGCTGAAAACATTATTTAATAACCTCTTTATTAATACAAAAGAATTATGAAATGATATTTACCCCAAACTAGTTTTTGGTGGTAGAATATATTATGCCGTGAATTGTGGGCCAGCTCTCATATTTTACAAAACTCATTTGGTGCCCAAACAATTAGCCGAAATAGAAAAGAATAAATAAAAAGTAAAAAACAAAACAAAACAGAATAAAAAGGAAACCCCCCCCCCACACACACACACACGCTGGACCAACTGGCCCAGCTAGCCAACCGGCCAGCCCACCTAAGTCGGCCCACCTCTCCCCGCTGGCCTATTTGGCCAAACCGTCCCCGAAACCCTAACTGCTACCCCCCCCCACTCCCCTCGATCCCCCACCCCCCTCGATCCCCTTCCCCCATTTGGATCGGGGGCACCCAAGCCCGTCGCCCCGCCGGTGCCCCGCCACCTCGCGCGCCCTTCCCCTGGATCTGGCGTCGTCGCCGTTCATCGCCGCCTCCTTGACCTCCTCCACGTCGTCGTCGCCTCGTCCTCGCCGTCGACCTCGTCTCTGCTCCGCGTCGCCTCCTCGACTCCCCCTCAACGGCCTCGTCGAGCCTCGTCGACCCCCCTGCACAGCAACGGGGGTGAGCACCTCCCCATCTTCCCCTTGCTTCCGACGCCGTAGGATGCGCCCCGCCTCCCCAGTCCGGAGCTCCGGTCATCACGCCCGCCTCGTTCCTGGCCGCAGCCGCCTGTCGCCACGCCCGCTGCCGTGGCTCCCCTCCCGCGCGCCCACACGCTCGCCTCGCGTCGCGGCTGTTGCCCCAGGGACCTGCAACGCCCTCGCTCACCTCCGGCGCCGACCACTAGCCCCACTGGATGCGCGCCGACACGCTCGTCCTGCTGCTGCTCGTGGGTGACCAAACGGTCGCCGGAACGCAACTCCGGCGAGCCTCCGCCGTGTTCCGTGGCGGCCGACGACTAAGCGTCGACGTCACTAACATGGCGCCTTTTGTTTATCCACTAACCCCCTGCATATGGGTCCCGCACTGCTTAACTAACCTGCTAATTAAAACGTTAAGAATAACTAACCTAGACACTGAAGTCGGGCCCCACCGCTTAATTAACCTCTGGGTTAAATTCAACCTCTGTTGAATAAATAGTCCATGACAGGTGGGTCCATGCCACCATTTAACTGGATAAGGTTGACACGTCAGCCTGCTGACTCAGCAGGGGCCCCACCAGTCAGCCTCTGCTGCCTGGACTGTTGACCCAGTCAACTGGCCCACTAGTCAGCCCTTGTGTGGTCTGTCTAGGTACAAAACTGGGTACACATAGCAATTGCATTTAGTATAATTTCAAATGAAATTAAATTCAGAAATTCCAAAAAATCATTTAAAACTTTGGAAATCAATATAAAATAATCGGTAACTCGGATGAAAAAACTTTGTACATGAAAGTTGCTCAAAACGACGAGACGATTCCGGTTACGCAGCCTGTTCGTCCGCTACACATCCCTAGCATAGCAAACACGCAACTTCCCCCCTCCGATTCGTCTGTCCGAAAACGCGAAACACCGGGGATACTTTCCCGGATGTTTCCTCCCTTCGCCGGTATTACCTATCCCTGCATTAGATCACCTCTAGCACCGCGTATTGCCATGTTATGCTTTGTGATGCTTTGATTGCTCTATTATTTATTGTGTTCCCCTCCGTTACTTCTTTCCGGTAGACCCCGAGACCGCTGCCGGTACTCCTGTGATCGACTACATCGACGACGAACCCTTCTTGCCAGAGCAAGCAGGCAAGCCCCCCCCCCTTGATCACCAGATATCGCCTATTCTTCTCTATACTGCTTGCATTAGAGTAGTGTAGCATCTTACTGCTTTCGGTTAATCCTATTCTGATGCATAGCCTGTCATTGTTGCTACAGTTGTTACCCTTACCTGCTATCCTACTGCTTAGTATAGGATGCTAGTGTTCCATCAGTGGCCCTACACTCTTGTCCGTCTACCATGCTATACTATCGGGCCGTGATCACTTCGGGAGGTGATCACGGGTATATACTATATACTTTATATACATGACACATGTGGTGACTAAAGTCGGGTCGGCTCGTTGAGTACCCGCAAGTGATTCTGATGAGGGGGCTGAAAGGACAGGTGGCTCCATCCCGGTAGAGGTGGGCCTGGGTTCCTGACGGCCCCCGACTGTTACTTTATGGCGGAGCGACAGGGCAGGTTGAGACCACCTAGGAGAGAGGTGGGCCTGGCCCTGGTCGGCGTTCGCGGAAACTTAACACGCTAAACGAGATCTTGGTATTTGATCTGAGTCTGGCCATTTGGTCTGTACGAACTAACCAACTACGCAGGAACAGTTATGGGCACTCGATGTCGTGGTATCAGCCGAAGCTCTTCTTGACGTCAGCGACGGAGCGGCGCGCGCCGGATTGGACTGGAGCGCCTGCTAGGCTAGGTCTGCTTCCGGCCGCGTACGCAACGTGCAGGTGTGCAATGGGCGATGGGCCCAGACCCCTGCGCGCATAGGATTTAGACCGGCGTGTTGACCTCTCTGTTGAGCCTAGGTGGGGCTCCGATGTGTTGATCTTCCGAGGCCGGGCATGATCCAGAAAAGTGTGTCCGGCCAAATGGGATCGAGCGTGTTGGGTTATGTGGTGCACCCCTGCAGGGAAGTTTATCTATTCGAATAGCCGTGTCCCTCGGTAAAAGGACGACCCGGAGTTGTACCTTGACCTTATGACAACTAGAACCGGATACTTAATAAAACACACCCTTCCAAGTGCCAAATACAACCCGGTGATCGCTCTCTAACAGGGCGACGAGGAGGGGATCGTCGGGTAGGATTATGCTATGCGATGCTACTTGGTGAACTTACCATCTACTCTCTTCTACATGCTGCAAGATGGAGGTGGCCAGAAGCGTAGTCTTCGACAGGATTAGCTATCCCCCTCTTATTCTGGCATTCTGCAGTTCAGTCCACTGATATGGCCCTTTACACATATACCCATGCATATGTAGTGTAGCTCCTTGCTTGCGAGTACTTTGGATGAGTACTCACGGTTGCGTTTCTCCCTCTTTTCCCCTTTCTATACCTGGTTGTCGCAACCAGATGCTGGAGTCCAGGAGCTAGAGATCCCGAGGATGATTCTACATGGAGTTCGGCTTCGAGGAGTAGTTAGGAGGTCACAGGCAGGAGGCCTTGCCTTTTCGATCGTTGCTACTTTTGTGCTAGCCTTCTTAAGGCAAACTTGTTTAACTTATGTCTGTACTCAGATATTGTTGCTTCCGCTGACTCGTCTATGATCGAGCACTTGTATTCGAGCCCTCGAGGCCCCTGGCTTGTAATTATGATGCTTGTATGACTTATTTATGTTGTAGAGTTGTGTTGTGATATCTTCCCGTGAGACCCTGATCTTGATCGTACACATTTGCGTGCATGATTAGTGTACGATTCAATCGGGGGTGTCACAGGGCATCTCCATAGCTCATTGATTAACCGCGTTGATGTGAGACTTTCTCCTTTTTGTCTTCTCCACATAACCCCCATCATTATATTCTATTCCACCCATAGTGCTATATCCATGGCTCACGCTCATGTATTGCGTGAAGGTTGAAAAAGTTTGAGATTACTAAAGTATGAAACAATTGCTTGGCTTGTCATCGGGGTTGTGCATGATGAGAGCATTCTTGTGTGACGAAAATGGAGCATGACTATAGGGATAAACTTTCTTTGGCCATGTTATTTTAAGAGGACATAATTGCTTAGTTAGTATGCTTGAAGTATTATTACTTTTATGTCAATATTAAACTTTTATCTTGAATCTTTCGGATCTGAATATTCATACCACAATTAAGAGAATTACATTGAAATTATGCCAACTGGCATTCCACATCAAAAATTCTGTTTTTATTATTTGCCTACTCGAGGACGAGCAGGAATTAAGCTTGGGGATGCTTGATACGTCTCCAACGTATCTATAATTTTTTATTGTTCCATGCTATATTATATTCTGTTTTGTACATTAATGGGCTTTATTATACACTTTTATATTATTTTTGGGACTAACCTATTAACCGGAGGCCCAGCCCAGAATTGTTGTTTTTTGCCTATTTCAGAGTTTCGCAGAAAAAGAATATCAAACGGAATCCAAATGGAATGAAACCTTCGGGAACGTGATTTTCGGAACGAACGTGATCCAGAGGACTTGGACCCTGCGTCAAGACATCAACCAGGAAGGCATGAGGTAGGGGGGCGCCTACCCCCCCCCCCCCCCCCAGGCGCACCCTCCACCCTCGTGGGCCCCACGTTGCTCCACCGACGTACTTCTTCCTCCTATATATACCTACGTACCCCCAAACTACCAGATACGGAGCCAAAAACCTAATTCCACCACCGCAACCTTCTGTACCCGTGAGATCCCATCTTGGGGCCTTTTCCGGAGCTCCGCCGGAGGGGGCATCGATCACGGAGGGCTTCTACATCAACACCATAGCCTCTCCAATGATGTGTGAGTAGTTTACCTCAGACCTTCGGGTCCATAGTTATTAGCTAGATGGCTTCTTCTCTCTCTTTGGATCTCAATACAAAGTTCTCCACGATTCTCGTGGAGATCTATTCGATGTAATCTTCTTTTGCGGTGTGTTTGTTGAGACCGATGAATTATGGGTTTATGATCAGGTTTATCTATGAACAATATTTGAATCTTCTCTGAATTCTTTTATGTATGATTGGTTATCTTTGCAAGTCTCTTCGAATTATCAGTTTGGTTTGGCCAACTAGATTGATCTTTCTTGCAATGGGAGAAGTGCTTAGCTTTGGGTTCAATCTTGCGGTGTCCTTTCCCAGTGACAGTAGGGGCAGCAAGGCACGTATTGTATTGTTGCCATCGAGGATAACAAGATGGGGTTTATATCATATTGCATGAGTTTATCCCTCTACATCATGTCATCTTACTTCAAGCGTTACTCTGTTCTTATGAACTTAATACTCTAGATGCATGCTGGATAGCAGTCGATGTGTGGAGTAATAGTAGTAGATGCAGGCAGGAGTCGTTCTACTTGTCGCGGACGTGATGCCTATATACATGATCATACCTAGATATTCTCATAACTATGCTCAATTCTGTTAATTGCTCAACAGTAATTTGTTCACCCACCGTAATACTTATGCTCTCGAGAGAAGCCACTAGTGAAACCTATGGCCCCCGGGTCTATCTTCCATCATATTAATCTTCCAACACTTAGCTATTTTTATTGCCTTTTATTTTACTTTGCATCTTTATCATAAAAATACCAAAAATATTATCTTATCATATCTATCAGATCTCACTCTCGTAAGTGACCGTGAAGGGATTGACAACCCCTTTATTGTGTTGGTTGCGAGGATTTATTTGTTTGTGTAGGTGCGAGGGACTCGTGCGTGGCCTCCTACTGGATTGATACCTTGGTTCTCAAAAACTGAGGAAAATACTTACGCTGCTTTACTGCATCACCCTTTTCCTCTTCAAGGAAAAACAACGCAGTGCTCAAGAGGTAGCAACACTCACAGATGCTTACTGTTTAGCTAAGGACATCGAGCCCTGTCATCCTCATGTAGCAGCAGCACCTAAGAAAACAGGGACAACGTTTAACAACTATCAGAAAACCAATTGGTCTACTCCAGTCAAGCAGAGTAGACCTGTACTGACACAGCAATTGCCAGTAAGACAAGCAGAGGTCCCTGTTACCAACACACATAAAATAAGAAAAGTGGGGGAGTGCTGGAGATGTGGGGACAAATGGGTGCATGGCCACAAATGTAGGTTAATTCCTAATGTCCACTTGTTATAGCAAGAAGGTGAGGAACAACAACAAGAAGAAATTGAAGAACTAACACAACAAGAACAAGGGGAGGTTGTGGAACAAGAAGAGCAAGTAATGTTTGTTTCAGCTCATGCTATGGGGCAAAGGTTGGCTGTTCCCACCCCAACCATTGTGATACATATCAATGGGAAGAGAGCAATTGCTGTACTGGATTCTGGCAGCGCCACCTCCTTCATTAATGCACAGTTTGCAGCAAAACTGAATTGCAATATGATTCCAGTGAAACCCAAAACTATTGAAGTTGCTGGAGGAGGAAAATTGTTGTCTACTGCTGTAATACCTAACTGTGAGTTTCAGGTAGCAAAAATCAAGTTATCTCACAATTTCAGAACACTGGAACTGCCCAGCCATGATGTCATATTGGGATATGACTGGTTCACTGCGGTGAGCCCAGTTTCATTTGACATTCCCAAGCAAAGTTTCAGTTTTACACAGCAAGGACAGAAAACTGTAACTACTGCCATTTATACAAACCCTGAAACAACTAAAGAAATCCCAGTTGAGAGAGTGCAGAAGCAAATGGAAAAAGGAGCAGAAGTTTTCCTATTGCAAGTACACAATATCTTAATGGAAGCTCCTGAAGGAACTAAAACACCTCCTCAAATACAAAAGTTGGTCATGGAATATGCTGATTTATTTGAAGAACCAACTACACTTCCCCCTCATAGAGCTTTAGACCACAAGATTCCTTTAGTACCTGGTGCCAACCCTCCTCATATGAGACCCTATAGAGTGCCCCAACACCAGAAGAAGGAGATGGAGGAGCAGATCAAGAAACTGTTAGCAGCACATCTTATCAGACACAGTCAAAGTCCATATGCTGCTCCAGTACTGTTGGTCAAAAAGAAGGACAGCTCCATGAGATTGTGTACTGATTTCAGGAAGTTGAACTCCTTGACAATCAAGAACAAATTTCCAATCCCAGTTATAGAAGATCTGTTGGATGAATTACATGGAGCTAAGTATTTCTCTAAGCTGGACTTAAGATCTGGATACCACCAAATCAGGATGCACCCAGAGGACATACACAAAACAGCTTTTAGAACTTTTTTAGGCCATTTTGAGTATTTGGTGATGCCTTTTGGGCTCTCTAATGCCCCTGGCACTTTTCAGGAATTGATGAACACCATCTCTGGGCCTTACCTCAAGAAATTTGTGTTAGTTTTCTTCGATGACATTCTCATTCACAGCAGAAATCTCCAAGAGCACTTGGAGCACATCAAAATAGTTATGGATGTATTTAGAGAGAACAAACTCTTTGCTAAGCTGTCCAAGTGTGTCTTTGCAGTACAACAAGTGGAATATCTAGGGCATGTTATATCTGAAAAAGGAGTGGCCACTGATCCCCAGAAAATTGCAGCTATTGCTGAATGGCCTACTCCTGATACAGTCACTAAAGTGAGAAGTTTTCTTGGCCTGGCTGGGTATTATAGGAGGTTCATTAAGGGATATGGTCTCATATGCAGACCACTGCATGATTTGTTGAAAAAGGGACAATTCCTGTGGACACAAGTGCATGATCAAGCTTTTTCTCAGTTGAAGCAGGCCCTTACTACAACACCAGTACTTGCACTACCAAATTTCAATAAGCCCTTTGTGTTGGAAACTGATGCTTCAGGAAAAGGAATTGGAGCTGTATTAATGCAAGATGGCCAGCCAATTTCTTATTACAGCTCAGCCCTCTGCCCTAGAAATGCAGCCCTTTCCACTTATGAGAAAGAAGCCCTAGCTATCCTGGAAGCACTGAAAAGGTGGAGACACTATTTGCTAGGCAAGGAAGTGGTGATCAAAACTGACCAGCAATCACTGAAGTTTATCACAAACCAGAAAGATAACTGAAGGAGTGCAGCACAAACTCATGATGAAGCTTTTGGAATTCAACTTTACAATACAGTATAAGAAGGGAGTTGAGAATAGAGTAGCTGATGCTCTCTCAAGGATTGTTCCTAAGTGCTTTGCTATCTCTGCTGTTACCCCTACTTGGGTTGAGGAGTTAATAGCTAGCTATCAACAAGACCAGCAAACCAGAACATTGGTAGAACAGTTGCTTGTGCAGAAACAGGGCACTAACTCTGATTATACAATGCATGTTGGGGTAATCAGATACAAGGGAAAGTTACTAGTGGGCAAATCAAGTGAACTCAGGAACAAATTAGTGTCAGCACTGCACAATTCCCCTGTAGGAGGACATTCAGGAAGGAGGGCTACTTACCACAGAGTTAAAAGCATTTTCTATTGGCCAGGACTGAAGGCTAATGTAGAGAGTTTCATTGCTGTTTGCCCTATATGCCAGAGAGCAAAGCATGAAACTTGCTTACAACCAGGGTTGCTAGATCCCCCCCCCCCTGTGGCTGACATGGCTTGGCAACATATCACAATGGATTTTGTCGAAGGACTACCAAAATCCAATGGTAAAGATGTGATCATGGTGGTAGTAGTCAGGTTCACTAAATACAGTCACTTTATTCCTTTGTCTCACCCATATTCAGTTTTATCTGTGGCTCAAGCTTTTGTAGACAACATTATCAAACTACATGGACCTCCTAAGTTGATCATCTCTGACAAAGATAGGATTTTCACCAGCAAGTTATGAAAAGACATATTTGCTGCATTAAAAGTGGAGTTGAGGTACAGTACAACATACCACCCTCAAACTGATGGCCAGACTGAGAGAGTTAATCAGTGCCTTGAGACATACCTGAGATGCATGACTACTGATCAACCTCAGAAGTGGCTTGCCTGGCTATCATAGTTGAGTATTGGTACAATTCTACCTACCACACCACTCTCAAAATGTCTCCATTCCAGGCCCTGTATGGATTTCCCCCACCTTTAATCTCAGAGTTGGCAATCCCTGGCCCTGAGGATGAGGAAGCACAAGATTTCCTTTCTTCCAAACAACAGATGATGGAACACTTGAAGGACAATTTGTGCAAAGCTCAAAACAGGATGAAGAGATATGCAGATCTCAAGAGAGTGGAAAGAATTTTCTCAGTGGGAGATATGGTTTATCTGAAAATGGCCTCATACAGATTAGCTGCTTTTGGATTCAGAGGTGCTCTCAAGCTTCAGAATAAATACTACGGTCCTTTCCTCATAATTCAGAAGGTGGGCAATTCGGCATACAAGCTTCAATTCCCTCAAGGAGTTCAGATACACCCAGTATTCCACGTGAGCCAACTCAAGAAACACATTGGCAGCAAAGCAATTCCCAGCCCACTGTTGCCTATGGTTAACAGTGATGGCACAATCAAAACGGGCCCGGAAGCACTCAGGTCAGGCAGATACCGCGGAACAATTTACCCGTGGTGCAGTGGTTGATTCAGTGGCAAAACATGTCCGAAGAAGAAGCCACGTGGGAAGACGCTGATTTTATAAGTACTCCTTCCCGGATTTCTTCAAAACAACTACTCAATCCTGGAGGGCAGCAGCAACAACGACATGAGGACTCGTCGTATCTCAAGAAGGGGGCAATGTCAGGCCTCGACAAGTTCAGTTAACTGTAAAAGTTCAGAAAACCCTTCACAGCAATCAACGATCAGGATCGCTCCTCGCTAGCGCGTCGTCAGCCGTAGATCTTTACTTACCGTTATGAGGCCTTTACTGTTACGTCTCACCGTTTTGCCGGGTGAGGCTGTCCCTATAAATACAGCTGGGGTGTGGCTGTCATTCGCATTCTACTCTCTTCCAGAAGATTGCCTCGATGGCTTCTATTATACTCTTATAGTTCATACTTCTATTAATACAAAAGGGGATCTGAGAGCTAGTACATGCGAGTTCTGATCATACTATACACAATTCTACACATCGATCATGGTTAGGTCTTGACAAAGACACCGCCGCCGCCGCCAACTCGGGTACCCACACACCACGATCTCGTCACGGATCAGCAAGACACCGCCGCCGCCGCCTCGAGTAGCCACACGCCACGGATCTCCGACGACGACGCCTACGGCGGCAAGCAGTGCAGGGCGTCTTCACTGATCAGTTTTCAACCTTGCTTTCTTAAAGGTACGTACGCTCATGATCTCGTAAAGATCACGCAACGCTGTCACCAGATGGAGCCATATACGATGGAGCCACCAGATGGAGCCATATACTCCCTCCGTTCCTAAATATAAGTCTTTCTAGAGATTTTAATAGACTACATATATAGACATAGTTTAGAGTGTAGATTCACTCATTTTGCTCCGTATGTAGTCTCTATTGTAATCTCTAGAAAGACTTATATTTAGGAACGGAGGGAGTATAAGTCTTTTTAGAGATTCCAATATGGACCCACGTACAGAGCAAAATGAGTGAATCTACACTTTAAAATATGTCTATATACATCCGTATGTAGTCTATATTGGAATCTCTAAAAAGACTTATATTTAGGAACAGAGGGAGTACAATGGAGCCATACGAATAAATGTTCCCCATGTTCCCAGTTCGAACACCAAAAATACAATGTAGTCATTTCTTCCCCATGTTCCCGGCTGGAACACCAAAAATACATGGCAAGCCAATTGTTCAGTATACATACCACATCAATACTAATGCTGTTGAAAAATGATAGGTACGAATGGGAAATGCAAATAGCAAGGCGCCGTAAGAGAAAAAGGGGTCAGATGTGCCTATACCCCCTCTTGCTGACCTACATTCACAAGGGAGCCAAGGTACGTTAGAATAACATAAATGAGTCAGATGTCAAGGGTGCCCAACAATCATTGTATCTCGCTAATGTGTTGCAGGCCATAATGGACGGAAATGTTAATGAATACAACCCAGCAATCATTCCCGTAGCTGACAATGTTGACAATTATCAAATGACTCCAGGTATTGGAGTGTGTAAATACCCCTATCCGTTGTATCATATGGTTTTAACATGATCAATTGTGCCTAACAGACTTGGAAGCACACAAGGAAACAGATGGAACTGGCATGCCACGGTTAGAGCAGGACGAGCTTGCAAACCTAACCAAACACCCTCTTTCTGAGTTAACAATTGTTGATCAGCCTGGGCATGCGAGTTTACGTACGTGGGTTCCATATTTAAACACACTATCTACCCTATTCGGTTAGCAGGAAACTGCCTCATTCTGTACTGATTTTGTTATGTAGACAACCCATCAATCTCCTTCTGTAGCCCTGATGTTGCTTCGTTCCCTGGTCCGAGTACTCTCACAGATATTTGTGCCTGCGGCCTTGCAGGAAGTTCATTTGGTATGACCCGGGACGTGCATCATGGACAATGATCAAACGTCTCTATGAATGTACATGTTGACTAATTCTCATCTAGATTTGTTGTTTATACATCGTGCAGACAATAATGTGCCTTCGTTCCCGGATAGGAGTACTCTTGCATCACTTTATGCCACAGGTCACGCAGAAGGCGGCAGTGGTGTGAGCCGATATGCCTTTCATATGGCCAGATTTGTGCTTAAAGGGATGCATGTTCATGTATTAGCCTAATGGACATATTTTCTTTTGTTCCTGCAGCCAGAGAATCTGCCCGCAATGATGTGTGTCTTAATGCCCTTGGTTGTGGTGGTTCAGAGCTTGTGACATCGTCTACCCCAACATGTGATGTATACCCAACTCATTCCCAGACAACATGTGCTGTTGTGAATGACCAAGTGAGTTATAGCATAACAGAAGACAAAAGGGAGCAGAGAAACGCACGAAGGCGAGCAACTTATCGAAAGAAAAAGGATGAACAGGTCAAGCTCCAAAATGAAAAGCAGACTGTTTCCCGACCCCCTCTTGGTGATATCACTAATATTGATCAGCCTTCCGGTTCGATGCCAGGTACGGGTGTTTAAAGTTATGAGCTTACGGCGGTGACAAACCAAATTTGGGAATCAAATATTAGAATACGCACTTTTAGCTTTGACTTACAATAATTGATTCAATATGAAGTTAAAAACTGGAGTTTGAAATATGAACGGTCAAGAAATGTCATATATCGGAACGCTTAAAAAAACATCTGCGGTGTTAGAAAGACGTAAATGGATTTAAAAAATTAAATTAGATTTACCGGCACTCAAAGACAGAAAGTAGCTTTTCTAAAAAAAATAAGAAATTTGCAAGAAGGTGAATACTATGATAGATGGTTCTCGATTTGTCTGAAAAAGAAACAAATGTGGAGTATGAAACATTAACTATCACAACGTCAGTAGCAAACGTTGATATGAAATAGATGTATAGTGCCCAAGATGGGTATATTATCAATTGGGCCAAGTTCTCCATTGGCACTGCATGTATATATTTTTTTTCTCTCGTTGCAATGGCAAAATAGAAGAATTTATGTAAGCGGACTTGCCAATGTTCAGAATACATATGGTCCTAAACTTCTTTAGATTAGCATAAAGAGCAATCAATCATAGTTTGCTAAACTGAAGAATATACTGACACTAATAACTGAATTCTCAAAGAGCATTTTACTTCTACATGCAAGAACAAGTATTAGACGAATTTGATGTTACCTTAGCAGTGAGCTACACATTAGTGTATTTCTTGCCAATAACAGAGGTCCAGCACTGAATGCCACGGTTGTGTATTTCTTGCCAAAAGTTCCTTTAAAAAACCTGCAAGTAAATGCCACTCAAAATTAGATAATCATTACAAAATACCGCAGGATTTCACATCAACTCACTGTAGTACGAAATACATGCTGGCTAGACAAGAAATATTAGGGCATTTACTAACGAAATACATGCTGGTTTTAATCTACGTATCGACAAAAAAACGGATCGACTCTCCTGTATGGAACGAGGACCCGATCCGCTCCTCGTTTCCCACGTCCGTCCTGGATCACGAGAACGCCGCTGCCGCCTCACATACGTTCACATCTCTGGAAGGGTATGCGCCAGCTAAGGCTCGTCACCAACATGAGGGCTCATAATGACACCTGGTTTGCGGATTACTTGCTAAGGGTAGGGAATGGCACTGAGGAAGTTGACGATCAAGGAAACATACGACTCCCTGAAGATATTTGTGTGCCATCTACAGGCGAGGGTGACGACCTAGAGAAGCTGATTAACCATGTGTTTCTGACACTAGATGACAACATGTCCGATCCGAATTACATGACTTCACGCGCAATCCTCTCCACCACAAACGACAACGTCGACAAGATAAACATACGCATGGTAGAGCGTTTTCGGGGAGAAGAAGTAATCTACCATAGCTTTGACAGTGCAGAAGACGAACCATATGGCTACTACGCTCCCGAGTTCCTGAATGGGTTGACTCCCAACGGTCTGCCTCCGCATGCACTCAAACTGAAGCTCAAATGCCCTGTCATACTTCTGAGGAACATTGATCCAGCTAATGGTCTGTGTAACGGGACGAGGCTTGTGGTCCGAGGTTTCGAGAGGAACGCCATCGACGCAGAAATCGTGATCGGACAACACGCAGGTAGGAGGGTATTCCTTCCTCGAATACCCCTATCCCCGTCTGACAATGACATGTTTCCCTTCAAGTTCAAGAGGAAGCAATTTCCTGTAAGGCTTAGCTTTGCTATGACGATTAACAAGGCTCAAGGACAGACGATTCCGATTGTTGGCGTGTACCTACCTAATCCGGTGTTCTCTCATGGTCAACTCTATGTCGCGTTGTCTCGAGCCACCGCGAAGAGGAACATAAAGATCCTCATTGAGAAGGAGAAGGAGAAGGATAATGGCAAGAAGCAAAGTGGTAAATCAAAGAAGCGAAAAAGACCTTCCTTGTCCTTACAAACCTCGATGAAGAACATCGTCTATAAGGAAGTCCTTACAGGCTGAAATCCGCACTTACGAAACCGGCGGGTTTTGAATATGACAAGAGCATTTACTCATTCTACAGATAATTTGTTGCTCTGGAGCACTTTTGTACAGATGTTTATCTTTGTTTTTTATTTGACTGCAATCTTTATTTAAACGTGCGCGACCACTATCAGATTAAGAATGCCCAGCTTCAGTGGCGTTGCTACGGGCCAGTGCACTTCATCTTCAATTTTATCACGTTTTGCTCAGACTCTGAGGATTTAGATTATGCATCTATACAGTTTTTGCATCCAGTACACCTATGCTTTGGACGTCTCGAGATGTAGGTATAGCCAATATGACATGTTAGATAATAACATGAGACGATCGCCCCCTGTTTTAAGTCTATATGTTTCAGTTCGGTTAGTATACACTAGACAGATTTAATTATTGTGGCATTTTTATCTATCAATAATGTGTGTGCATGTTTTCCTTAAGGAAACAACATATAGTTGTCTTCATCACCGGGAACACACTTTAGGTGTAGATCATGATATTTCAGTTGGGCAGTTTTGACATGGTACATTTTTTCAGTCAATATTTGTTTATCTTAAGCAGCAGTACTTCTCTCTTCAAATGACACTACGACACCATATAGAAGTTACATACATTTCAGCCATTACTAATGTGACTACCATTGAAAATGTCGTGTCAGACTCGAATCACATCCTAATAGTTGTTATAAAAAAACGTACTATTGCTTGCCCACACATTGAAGTACTACATTTTTTATTACCCTGTATTTCTAAAAACTTTGCTACCATGCCGGTTTGTTGCTAAACTCGTAAAGGTTTTCAAAATTAAAATTGTGGTTCCTAAACCCTGTTATGCTTTTGTTTGCAGCACAATATGGAGATGCACAGTTACCACTTACCAGTAAAAGCAGTTCCTGTTTTAATTTTGAGTGAACTGTTTGTTGTGGCCACGAGATACTTTTAAGTTTAAGGCATTAATTAGTTTTTCTTGAATAACTTGTGGGTGCATGCAGAAAACACATACTTCAGCATTTAATTGAAAAGGCTACTATTCTTAAATAGTAGTCTCTGTTGTTTCTCTTAAATAGAGAGCTCATAGAATGAATAAACAGAAGTGTAGATGTGACGAATAGAGTAGATAGAAGTACTGATCTTACAATTCTGTCACGTGAAGTGCATCATCGATTACGTGGCAGAAAACTCCTGTCCAATTGAAGTGCATGGATTTTCTCAAGGTCATCACGTCTGGATGCAAACAAAAATAAGAAGGAATGTCAGGATGTAGTTTGTTAATTGTAAACATAAATAATATGGTAGCAGCCGCTTCTTGTTTTGAAAATTGCAGTGCTCGGTTGACTGTATCAGATTAAGAATGCCCTTTCGACTAATCCAAAATTCGTGGCTGTAATTTCAAATTGCAGTGCTCGGTGACTATAGCCAAGAAGTAAAATTTCATATCGCCTAGCTAGCCTGATGCATAATGAGTCATTTGAAATGCAGATGATGAAGGCAAACAAGTATTCGTCTGTCAGTAAGTAATAATTCTGTTAAGAACAGAACTAAAGGCAAGAAGAGTGCAAGTCAGAAAAAATTCAGATAACTAATACTAATTCTACTATATATGTGCATAATGTTCGGCAGCCATTAAATCCCTAGCAGGAAACTAATGTGTGTCCCTAAACTTACATGTGGTAGTTTACTTCGGCATCGACTGAAACTGGCCTTTATTTCAGGTAATTGAAACTTAGGATGCGCATTGAAACTTAGTATTCCCAATAGACTGCTCAGCTTCGATAGATGAAGGTTCTCCGTCATTAGCCTTATTCTCATCATCATATTTGGCTGATTCTTTCCTTTGATCTTGAACTACAGAAACCTGTAGTGTGGATATACTCAGTACATACTGACTGACAAGGTATCAGGGAAATAAAGGAGTAGAATACCAGAGTTTCAGAGATAAATATAGACAGTAGCAGATTATATTATATGCTTATGAACAACTAACACTTGTAGGAATAACTAATACTAATTTAGTACTATGGAAAACACCACGGCTCAAAAAAAGACAATTACCTAACTCGCAAACAAATAAAACATTCTACTATATATGAAGATCGATCCGACCATAAGGTCTCTGATTATGTTGGATATCCCTGTACTACCTCGATGATATATACTCCCTGTTTATAAGTATTAAAAAAATACAGTAGTCAAATGTTTTATACTCCCATTCTGTCCATCCCCTAAAACTGAATCACAGGGATGTCATTGTTCTGCTCCAACAGAACAATTATTCCAATAGAACATTATTCCAACAGAAAAACTAATCTAACAGAACTTGTAATCAGGATGTCACATTACATATGAATCAATTTACCATCATTTGTTCAGATGATGCAAAATAGTATTTGTGAGTATAGGCCATGTTACAAGCAGAAGAAAGTAAACATGAAGAGCCTCACCAGCACGATTGCGTGCAAGTGCCGGCGGCAGAGACGATTGCAGGGGGAAGCTGGAGCTAGCAATGCCACACTGATGCCTCGTGGGCGACTTGTTGGACATGGAGCAGCAGAAGGCCGGCGTTGACTTTCTGTGCGGCAGCGGCGGCGGCTCACAGGATCCAAAACCGTCTTCCACGCCCATGGCTGTTGTCTCCGCGTCCGCCACGGCAGGCGTCTCCCCATGGCCGGCGCTGCTGCATCATTGGCCGGCTCTGCTTGCTGCTCGTGGACGCTGTGTCTGTGTGCTCCCCTGATGCCGCCGGAATGGAACCACCGCTGCGGCGACGCCAGGATTGCAGGAGCCACCTCCCGGACCGAACCACCGTCGCGTACCAATGGTTGGAGAAGCACGTCGCGGACGAGAGCGTATCAGATGAGGGCTTCCTTGGTTCAGGGAAGAGGGCAGCAGCAGGGATGAGGTCGAGGCGGAGCTCGAACTGGAAGGCAGTGGGCGTCGTAAATCCGAGCTCGGGGTGGGGAAGGTGGTGGCGGAGGGTGGGATGGGGCAGGGCCGGCGGCGTGCAAGCGCCAGAGCGTGGGCGGCACTTGGGTGCCGACGACCTCCAGCCGTCCAGCGGCGGCGAGCGGCGGACCACGACGCCTAGGCAGCAGCGCAGGAGGGCGGCGGCAGCGGCGGCGGCGGCGTAGTTGGGAGACGCACGTGGTGGGCGGCGCGGTGGGGAGAGGAGGGGGAGAGACTGAGAGGGACATCGGCCAACGCCATCGCGGGGGAGAGGAGGGGGATAGAGTGAGTGGCTGGGAGGGGGAGAGAGTAGGTGGGGAGAGGGTTTTTTTTCTGAGCATCGGGTGGGGAGAGGTGGCATGTTTAACTCAGGCCGGACCGTGCCGTTGCGGGCGGCCCATTTGGCCAGGTCTGGCTGTGAGGAGGAGAGAGTCGGGGAGGTCCGCATAAGGATTTCTAAAAAAAGGTCCGGATAAGGTTGTAGGGTGAAAAAAATGCAATTGAAAATATCTGTGTTAGTCTCACTTTTGTTTTTATTGTATATTATAGATGTTTATATAATGCAGTATAAAATATCATTATATTTTATATGTTTCACCTTTGTCCATCAGAGATAAACAGTGATGGACTCGAATGATGTTTCAAATATATCAACTGACATATGCACTGATGTAATGATGACGGCTCGGACCGAAACACCACGAGAAGAGGTGCTGTACATGTTAACGCAAAAGGTGCATTATTTTATATTATTGTTTTTCAGAATATAGGAGAGATAGATATGGATTTTGAAGATGTACAAAAAGAACCCATTGACAATGGTTCCGAAGCGACGTCGCTGAAAGGGACCACCGTTTTTTTTAACAATATAATGATATGAAAGCGGTGATATCTCATAAAAAACAAAAAAGATGTCAAATTAAAGTTCAAGTATTATGCAATTATGACCGTGTTATATTGTCTTTACCTGTGAAATTTAGCATGCATTATCTTTATATAACTTCATCAAACCATTTTATATAACTTCACTAAACTATTTCAGAAGCCCGTGGCAACGCACAGGCATTCTACTAGTAGATATAGTACCGTACTGAGAATGACAGGTTCAGTGTTTCTTCAACTTAATGTGCAAGTTTAAATTACTTGTGTTATGCGGAAAGAAAGGACGTCGATATTCAATACACGTATGGCACAATGGACACTCAACTACATGACTCGTCCGGTCATATCTAGGAGCCAGCCCACACGATTTTGTGTGGACGAACATTAAATCTGTCCACACGTTCGGGCGCAGCTACGACGGCCCACACGATCCTGTGTGGCAGCTGCTCACCCCCACCCTGTGAGTACGAACACGTATGTAATTAACTTTAATTGCCATGTGTAATTAACTGTAGTTGGCATGTCTAATACTGTAGTTGCCATGTGTGATTAGTTTTAGTTGCCATGTATCACTAAATATAGTCGCCATGTGTAACTAATTAGAGTTGCCACGTGTGGTGGTCAAACCACAGTTGACATGTATCGTCAACCATAATTGTCGTGTGTAATCAACTAGTTGCCACATATGCACAACTGAAGTTGCCATCTATCATCGTGCGAGCGTCGTGTGGATGAAGAGCAGTTTCACCCATACGTTCGGGCGATGAGCGCCCACACGTGTGGCACTAAATGATAGTAACACCCACACGATGTTGGGTGCTTACGTGGCTCTCAACCCAGATGGCAACTGCTGCAATATTCGTGCAAATGAATAAAACGACATCAATTACGTTTAGTCCATGTTGATAAATGCTACACATGTGGACGTTATCATTTAGGAAAAGAAAATCAATCAAACATCAACTCCATAGGCCAGCTACGTCGTTGTAGATAAACTATTTTGGATAATAGTCAAAATCAGGGGGACGGAGGCTTGCTATAAAGAAGAAAGAGGGAGGATGAAAATTCTTTTATGCAACACAGTATAGACACATGCACATATAAACTTATTTTTATGAACACGTGTATGCACATCATACCTTTTTGAGCAGCTTCGAAAGACGGGCCTGTCAAACCTTGAGATTGACCAAGATATCACAAGTGCCTCCATGTCGGCTGCTTACCATTGAAAGAATAATAAAACCGTAAAAGTCTAAATAAATACAAGAACTCGTAAAAAAAGATTACAATGATAAATTTAGGACTCGAACCCGACGAACGAGTTCCTAAAAAAAGACATTTAAACTATGCTTAGATAGCCAGAGAGTTCCTAAAAAAAAAGATAGCCAGAGAGAATGGATTAAACTGGTGGAACAAAACGTGTGCGACAAAATGTAGCACGTACCCCAGTTAGCGCGCAGCACATGCAGACGTGTCAGTTCCAGTAAGTTCCAGTCCAACAATGCCTACGTAGTTACTCGTAATAAGATTATCTATCTATCGACCGTTACCCGTAATAAACACAGTTGCTGTCAACCGACGCAACTGAAGTTTCAGAGGAGAAAATCGATCTGTCCGGGTCCAACCGACCAAAATTAATTTAGGATTAACCTCACCCAACGCGGTTTCGCATTCGGACGCCAGCTGCTTCAGGAACGACTGCGACATGATAGAATTTTCAACCGATCGAATGTTTGTCAAAATAAAAATTGTGAAAAATCCTAGCCTGATCCACTTATCGGGAACGAGACAAGCCGTCCGTTAATCAGGTGCTCGCCACATGAACAAACCGCGAGCGCGCGTGGCGCAAAGCTGCCTGTGGGCTGCGGCTACACGTTCGTAGTTTTACCGACGGTGTCAAGCACAAACGGCCGACGTGAGAGAGAGTTAACGTTTGAGCTTGCATGCAAGACGTGCCGCTGCCACGCGTTGGGTTGCATTTGTGAGTCATCCCATCTTTTTTAAAGTACCATCATAGATGCATGTACATCCCTAAATACTGAGCCGCAGCCCTGAAAAGAAAGGGCTAGTGCCGAGTTTATGACTTAAAACCTGATGCTGGTTTCGCCGCAAGGAACCTAACCATATGAGTTACAAAAATGCTACACTTACGGGCAGCTCACACGCAAAGTAACTTACGAACTACCTCCTAACCAATCCCTTCGCCCTCATGATTTTATAGTGTGGGCCCTTGTCGGGGCGAACGACACCCATGGGATCATGGGGAATCCCTACTACGGTAGGCAGGGCGCGGGGTTGTGGAGCGGGTTTGGGAGATCAACACGGGGGAATTTTATCCAGGTTCGGGCCGCAAGCGATGCGTAATACCCTACTCTTGCTGGTTTGTGTTTATCTGATATTCTTGGACTAGTTACAAAGCGTGCAGGGTCCAAAAAGTCTGAATCCTTCCTCAGTACGCCTCGGGCCTCCTTTTATATATAGTTCAAAGCGGTCGCCACAGTGGCACACAGGAGGTGGAAAGTATGTACTGTACACAAGTCTATCCCTGGCACCGTAGGATAAAACGCATTTAATGCGCTGCCGACGTGCCCTCTCACTTTATCGAGGACGATAAGGAAGCTCGTCCCGTCCGTCGCCGTTTCGCCTCGCTCCGACGCGCATCCAGGCTGACGAGGCGTGCAGCGCCACGCTGGCTGGCTAGCTACTGAGCTGGTGCGGTGGCAGAGTCTTCACAAAGATCTGCATGCCACCACGCAGGTGCTTGCTGAGTTGGTCTGGAAGCCGCACGTCGCCACACAGGTGCCTGCCTAGTTGGTGGGCTGACTGCTGTGGTGGAACGGCGGTGGAGTTTTGGCAGGTGTGGGCCTGGCTGTGGCCCCGTGGATGTCCCCGGCAAGGGTCTTGTCGGGGTCTCGCAGGTGTCCCCGGCAAGGGTCTTGTCGGGGGTCTTGTGAGAGTCCCCGGCAAGGATCTTGCCGCATCTTCTGGTTCTCATCCAGCCTTGTATGTTCTTGGTCTTTACAAAGATCTGCATGCCACCATGCAGGCGCCTCCCGAGCCTTGGTTCCAATGTCGTTGATGGTGTTGGAACTCTTAGGCTCAAGGGTGGCGGCCTCGCTGGTGTTGGGCAAGTTGCCCCGGCAAGGCTCTTGCCGGGGCTACGTAAGCTGCCCCGGCAAGGCTCTTGCCGGGGAAAGCCCACCTTGTCCCTTTGCTCCTCGTGCCTCTGGCTTGGCGCTGCTCTGGTTGTCTTGTGTCTTTGCTTCCTCTGCCTTGCCAAGCGTGGCCGCGGGCGTGGCTACAACTGCCCGCGCACAAGTAAAGGGGTATAGAAGGCCCCTACTTTTGTACACCGACAGGGGCCCCCGGGCCTGGGCCACACATAAGCGCAGAGCGTTGTTGGGCCAGGCCCAGAACGGTGTGCGGGCATGTGTGGCAGAGTCTTTACTGCGGTAATTCCTTCGCCAGTTGCGCTTCCCCACGACCTGCGTTGAATGCGTGACGTGGGGGTCGTGCGTGGAGCGGTTGTTGCACGCTTGCATCACATCATGGTAAATGGTAAAGAGACGGCCCGCGTCTTTCCCATAAAAAGGAGAACTGCAGGGGCGCTGCTCATTTACCCTCGGTGCCTTTTTCAATCTCGGAATCGCCGTTCCCCTCTTCTTCTTCAAGCCCTTGCCTCTGCTCGCCGCCACCGCGCCCCCATTGCCCTTGACTTTCATTCCCTCTGAGCCGCTATGGCGCCCAAGACAAGCAGGGGCAAGGGAGCGGCCAAGGACGCCGGGGAGAAGGAGGCGCCAGGGAGCGAGTTGGCGGCGCTTCGGACGCAGCACGCCTACTTCCCCTCGACGGTCTATGCGGTCCACCTCAGGGACTACTTCAGGCCCCTGTGGGGGAGGGAGACGACGGGGCACCCTGCCACGCGCATCGTGCCTGCCGAGTTCGCCAAGCCCGGCCCAAATCGGTACCCCTTCTTCGTCGACTACTTCTCTTGCGGGCCATGTCCCCCTTTCTCTGATTTCTTCAACGACGTCATGCACACCTACGGCTTCCATCTTCTGGACCTCATGCCTTCTTCGCCCATCTCTGCGAGGGCTTCGCCGGAGTGCTCCCCAGCACGATGCTCTTCCGCCACTACTTCTATCCTCGCATCCAGCCAGGGGGCGTCATCTTCGGCTGCATCACCTGGATCCCGAGGTCTCAGGAGAAGGGCACGTACCCAGAGGGCGCCCAGAAGGAGAGGTGGAAGGAGTGGCGAAGCCGGTGGTGCTGGATCAAGGAGAAGGATCCACGGGAGTTCTGCCGGGTCCGCCGGTCCGCCGCAAGGACTGGAGCGACCTTGATGCCAACGACAAGAAGCTCTCGGTCGCCACCACCAGGATCCAACGCCTCACCACGGCCGGGCTCACTCTCGAAATGATTGGGGCCGATTTCATCCGCCGCCGGATTGCCCCACTGCACAATAAGGGGAGACCGGCCTGGGACTACAGGAATGCGGCCAACATCATGAGGCTCCGCCCTAGCTTGAAGCACAACTTCACGGTGATGGGGCATGCTCGTTTTTGCCAAAGGCTCTTCCAGCTCAAGGTGGGCGACGACGGCAGGGCCGTCAAGGCGTCTCTATTTGGGTTGCCGGCGGGAGTGGTCCCGTTGAGCAACAATTCTCGCCAGACCGAGATTATCGCCATGATGCCAGACTTCAATGCGCACGGCCATGACCCAAGCTGGGCCGAGCCGGAAGCGGAGCGGGTGCAGGAGTTCTTCGACAATCTGTCGGAGAGGTACATCCGCGGCGAGTCGCTGCTCATCCGCGACACCACCAGGGGGAGCTGGACTACATCGCCACCAGGGCGGTGGAGGCGGCACTCGCCAAGGAGGCTGGCAGCACCGGCACCGCGGAGGACGAGGCTGACACGGCCGCGGAGGAGAAAGAGCTCGCCAGATGGGCGGAGTCTGCTGGGGAGGCCAGTAGCGTCGGCGTCGGGGCCCCCCTCGTCGAATACGTGGTCGAGGAGACGGCCGAAGAGGAGGCCGAGACGGACGATCCCCCGGCCACGGGGAAGAAACGCGTCCTGCGGCGGGCTAGCTCCGGCGAGCCGGTCTGGCCCAGCAGGACCGCGCAGCGGCAACAGGCTCAAGAGCAGCCCGTGCGCCAGACGAGGGCGATGAAGGTTGCGGCAACGATGAAGACGGCGAAGCCCGCGACAACAAAGAAGACGGCGGCTGCCTCTTCTTCGTCCAAGCGGCGCAGGTCCCCATCCCCTTCTCCTCCTCCTTCGGACAGCACCCTGGAGGCCGAGTTCGACCTCGGGTCCTTTAGCCTGAAGAGGAAGAGGAAGCTAGTGGAGGAGGAGGAGGTGGAGGACGAGTAAGTACTTCGCCCCCCATCATCTCCTGACCCCATGCCTATGTTATCCTCCTTTGACTTGATGTTATCTTCACAGGGAGATGGAAACGTTGGCCCAGAGGGTGGCGAAGAGGGTCAGGGCCTCGACGAGCAACAAGCCCCCGGCTGGTGCTCCGCACACGCCGGTGGTGGTGGAGATCAGCCCGGACAACAGCCCCCGACGCAGCCCCCGCTTCAGCCCCCAGCGTGAGTTCATCACTCACTCTTCGTTGACGGGCATCGGGACACGAATCCTTGGTGCTGACCTTACCGGGTTTGCAGGAGGAGAACGGCGGCAGGAGGAGCCACTGAGGGCCACTGATGCGGAGCATCCTATGAACATCACCATGTCAAGAGTCCGTTCGGCGAGTGACACGTGCGACATCTAGTTCACATACACAAAGGTGAATCATCTCCTTTACACGTGCTCACTTGACCCCTTCGAGGATGGTATATTACTTGACATTTCTCCCATGTGCATGCATAGGTATTGTCGGAATGCTACGGAAGACATGGAGGAGTGCAAGCGCCAAGGAACACCTACACCATCCGCGAGGGAAGCGTGGAAGCGAAGACGGAAGAAGATGGAGCTGCGGAGTCTACAGCGGCCGGACGTCCGACGTGCCACCAGATGTCCGACACTCTACAGCGCCCGGACGACCGGCCTCCATCGGACGACCGGCGCCTGAAGCCCAGCCAACGCCAGCTACAGCACCTCCCAGCGAGCGGACGTCCGGGCCCCACCAGATGGCCGGTAATATTAACGGAAGTCCGAGCATCTATGGACGTCCGGTGTCCCGATCACAGAACACTTTTAGCGGACGACCGACGCCCTCCGGACGACCGGACCCCCGCGAGCGACTGGACGTCCGACGCCGACCGGACGTCCGACCCTGCCTGTGCGCAGCCGGGCCTTTGGCCTTGTATCCCTCTCCCACTTACCCCTTCGTGTCTTAGACTATAAATAGACCACCTCCTCATCCTTTCTAGGGTTAGCAAAGTGATAGCTCATTTGATTGAGAGCTTTGCTCCTTGTACCACTCTACTCTTGAGAGAGAGAGAGACTACTACTCCTTTGAAGGCCAAGACCTCCATCTAGGAGAAGATCCTGCGGGATATATCATCAAGACCCCCTCACGGGCGGACCCCTTCAAGACCTCCTCATGGAGATGAACTTTACCTTATATCTTTCCCTTTGTTGTTCATGTACCTTGTGGATCTTGTGTGTTTGATTGTCTAGCGGATGTGTGATTGGACTTGTTCTTGAGTGTTTCCCCTTGTGATTTCTCTCCGTTCTTCCCCGTGTTCTTCGAGGGATCCCACTCCAATCGTGAAAGATCGGCCTACATCGGGTTAGCCCCGTATCATATGGTATCATGAGCCACGTTGATCACGTATTTGGAGTCCCTCCCGCCGTTTTCTAGCCTTGTTTTGTGTGATTTCGTCCTAAATTTCGAAAATCCCCACCAAAAATAGCCCCAATTTTTTTTGTGATTTGTTGGTTTGAAGAAGTTTTGTTGATTTTGATCCATGGATTTGCTTGGTTTCGAGTGGATCTAGCATTTCCCCAAGTTTCCCCATCTTTCATCCACGAAATCTCGTCAATTTTGACCCCAAAATCTCCATTTTCCGCCCAAAATCGCGTCCCAAAACTCGCATCTCGCGTTGACCCCGACCCACCGGACGATCGACGTTTTTACGGACGTCCGGAGCCTCCCGAACGACCGAACGTCCGCAACTTTCCGGGCGACCGGAGCCTTCCAACAAAATGAAAATAGCGGATTTCCGAGCCCGACCGGACGTCCGACGACCGGACATCCGTCCATTTACGGACGTCCGTAACCTCTAGTTTCAGACTTCGGCTGATTTTTGTTTTGTCCATAACTAATTCATCCGAACTCTGATTTTGACGTTCTTTAGCTCGTTTTGAAGCTATTGACATCCTCCTTTTCAAAAAAATACCACCAACATCATTTGACTCCATAAAATTTTTGGAACTTTGGCATCTTTGCCTAGGGCCTTAACCACATCATCCGCTACACCACCACCGACTTCCGCAACTATACCTGGCCATACCTCGAGCCGGGCCGGGCCTAGCCAAGCCCGACGAAAAAACCCAGGCCCGAGCCCGGCCCGGCCCAGCCGTCGGGTCTGTTTTCTGGGCCCGAGCCCGGCCCGAACACGTAAAAGCTCGTCGGGCTTTGGGCCGGCCCGGCCCGTCCTTCAGGAAAACGCGAAAACGATGGGCCCGGGCCCGGCCCGGCCCGGTCTCCGGGCTCAAAATCTAGGCCCGAGCCCGGCCCGGGAGCGGCGTCGGGCCGGGCCGGGTCGGGCTTTTTCGGGCCGGGCCGTTCGAGCCGGGCTACCCATGGCCAGGACTATCCGCAACCTAACACTTTTTGTTCCCCATAGCATTAGTGGTTGCTTGAGTAGTGATTTGAGTCTCCTAAGGTGTTTCGGCTACTTAGGGACGGTTGCTTCTTCATCAACCACCATCGCCACTTTCGCATAGGCTTACCCACCATACACTTCCACCCCAACTTAACCCAATTTTGTTTGAGTTGTGAGTTGTATCTCCTAAGGTGTTTCGGCTACTTAGGGACGGTGATCTCCAACTCCGACTCGCATCTCCCAATAACCCTCCACTTCTGCATTGCCTACTCGCATAACCCATCATTCCACTTCCGCATTGCCTAGTTGCAACACCACCACCGCATTCCGCTACCACCATTTGACATTTGTCATTTGAGATTTTGAGTTCGCGGTTTTTCCGTTTCCTAAGGTGTTTCGGCTACTTAGGGACGAGTCTCCATCATCTTGGTATCTACATCAAGAACACCGCCACTCATCATCGCAAAGGACGGTAACCTCGACGACACCATTGTACATTCCCCTTGCAATTGCATTGATAACCCCTAGCCCATTTTGCGTTACTTGCCTATCGAGACTAGCCATTTGAGTATTGCCGGCAACGTTACTTGTTCACATTAATGAACATCGATACACCTTCCATTGCATACTTACCATATCATCTTGGTATCATATCATCTCTTGTGTCACAAAGATTGTTCCCGGATATACACAATTGCTATCTTGGTTTGTGCATTTCGCATTGTGGCCACATCCAACAAAAAAAAGAATAAGCTTTTAAGCAATGAATAAGAGTGAGCAAAGAGCTTGTAAGCAAGAGCAATAGCATCGCATCATAGTGCATTACAATATATCATATGGTATCATACTTGATCATCTTGGATCATCGTGTGAGAAACACCGGGAACCATACATATATAGCATACTTGGGATAGAAAGTTGATACATTTTGCATCTTATAGGTTGTGCACAAGTGTCGTATCCGCCTATTGAGCAAACGTGCTAGCGTCTCTCTTGAGTTGTGCAACACGAGCGTTTTCCGTGGATTCCACATTTTGTGCTCATTCCTTGGTTGCACGACCCCATTTATCTATCCGTGTGTGCGTTTCCGTGTGCCATTCATTGCTATTGGTCTACTTGTTTCACTTGCGAATTTGTGAATCTCATTCAACTTTATTGACTCTTGCTAACATTTTGCATCAAATTTTTGTGCCACTATCCTCACCGAGCTCCACCATAAGCTTTACTTGATAGGTGTGAGTGAACAAGTCCGGTACCAATTCCACTATTTTTTCATCTCACATTGAGTGAAACTGGATACATCCTCAACTTTGGGAAAAGGTAACTTGGTATTGTTTATCCCATTTCCTACTCACCTCTACTCGAGTCTTGTGATGGATAGGCAAGGCATTTCAACCTCGGTCTACAACAACAACAAAGAGTTCGATGCCACGAACAACTCCAACGACGCCAAGATGAAAGCTCAAAGGGAGGAGATCAAAGTCCTCATCAAGTCCTACAAGCGATCTTCCTCATCTTCGAGAAGACGCTCAAGAGCACGTGCTTCCGAGCTACCATCTCCGGCAAGGTCACATCGGCATCGGCACCACCACCGACAAAAACGTGAAGCTCAAGAGCTCAACACCAACAACTGCTCAACGACTTCACCATCTCCCTTGGCATCTTCGCCAAGCGTCTCCAAGGCATCTTCGCCTACGGACATACGACATCTTTTCCCACAAGCACCTCAAGAGAAGCTCCCCAAGCTCAAGTCCGCGACTTCCACGAGCTACTATGACCTCGACACCGACCACACAATTCCTTTCTATGGGACTCAAGAACCCGAGGAGTATCTCGAGTGGGAGCGCCTAATGGACGACTACCTCAAGCTACATCAAGTTCCTCCCGAAGATCAAGTAAAGTGCGCCACAAGAAACTTCCACGACTACGCCTTGACATGGTGGCTTCACACACCTTCGGCGAGCCACAACATGAGTTGGCCCAAGACGAAGAGAGTTTTGCGGCGAGAGTTCATGCCTCCAACCTACACGGAACATCTTCTACGCCAATTGGAGAACACCATCCAAGGATCCAAGTCCATCGACAAGTACTTCAAGGAGATGAAGATTGCCTTGCGAAGAGCCGGCGTGGACGACCCCATTTTGATGAAGTTCTACTTCATGATGGGATTGAACAATGACATCTCCAATACTATCTTCCTCGAGAACTACAAGCCCTCGACGGCAACTACATTGGTGCTCTCAAGGCGGAACAAGAACTCATGAAGGCCAAGGCTTCTCCACCCCAAGCTCACTTCGCGACGACCAAGATCCATGAGAACGAGCATGAGGATAGTACCACCAAGATGTCCAAGCCCGACGAGCTCCAAGACGACGCTCCCAAGTTCGACTTCACCGCCATCCCTCTTTGTGGCATTGATGATGCCGAGTCTACCTCGACTCTTTTTCAAGACGGTGCGGTGACGACTACAACTATGGAGCCAATCAAGGAACATGCTTTGGAGGCAAGCGACAAGGTGGCGAGCAAGGATGATGCTTCCATCTTAGGAGGCGAGAGTGATGATGTGCCATCTTCGGCCTTCATCCACGACGACGATGATGAGATGATCGAGCATGGGATTTTCCCTTCGGTCATGGAGAAGAGTGATGATGTGCCTTCTTCGGCCTTCATCCATGGCGACGGTGATGAGATGGTTGAGTATTTCACCTCGACCACGGCGACCTATGATGATTTGAGTGACTTTTGCCACCTTATTGAGAGTGAGAGTGACTTCACCACTAGCCCCATATATGACGAGTTGCCCCAATTCCCATGTGAGGAGAGCCACAACCCCCACCACTTGAGTGAGATGAGTGACTCCACCATATGTGACATTGAGTGCACCTACCTTGAGGGAGTGAGTGAACCACCACATAGAGAGAGTGTGATAGTTGATAGGTCTCGTGAGGCCATTTGCATTTCTAACAACTTGACCTCTACCTCTATTGTGTCTTCTCATTTGGTGCTAGGTCCCATATATGATGACGCGTTGATACTCAACGACTTCTTCCTCCCTTTGGACAAGACGATGGCCATGGTGGAATATGATGCACCCCCCACATGGTTCCATCAAGATGAAGATGACCACCATTTGGTCTTTCCCACCTCACCTACACCACTTGAGTGGAATGAACAAGGTAACATAGGTGAAGGTGACGCTCTAGTCCCACTAGTGGACATTCTTGACATTGATTGCTTGCATGATGTTGATCCTCCTATTGACATGCTTCATGCTAGTATGATTTCCCCATGCGATGATTTGCCCATTTATGATGAGTATGATGATTGCCATGTGGAGTCTCTTAGTTGTGATGCCATGTTACATAGGATTTCTTGTGACAATTCCTTAGGTCACATCATGTTTGACAACCCGCTTGACTTGTCATATGCTATGCACGAGATCAATCATATGTCATATTTTCAATCTCATCGTAGTGACTATGCATATGCCATTAAAATTAACCCAATTTGCACTTATGGCATAGATGACAAGCCCATGGTTATTGGCATTTGTTTTTCTTGTGATGATATTGATATGCTCCCTTTGCATCATTTATCTCATATGCCATGCCATGACCACCTAGCTTTGGATATGCATTGTTTTGGATGTTGTCCATTTTCTCCATGTGATGTTTACAATATTGCACATGAGGAGACCCCCATAGTTTCCTCATACATTTTAGGTGATCCATCCCATTCATTGCATGATCCTAATACTTGTGTGCACAATATGCTCCCCATGAATAAACATGCTATTGATGTGCCATATACTTGCATTCTCAATTTGTGTACCCATCGTGTCATACACAATAATTATTCTTTCATGATGGATGACATGTTCTTATACCATGCATCAAATTTCTTTGAGCGATGCTTACCTTGTGCTAACTCACACATGCACCTACACATCATGATGGATGATGTGTACATTTACCACGCGCACAATTTCTTTGGTTTGTGTCTCTTTTGTGTAGGTACCCATGAATACTTGTCAACCTCGCAATCCCACGAGTTGACAAAATGAGCTCTAGAGAGCAACGATGACTTGGGATCCCATGGATTGTCTTTCCCACCGCTCTCTTTGCGCCAAGACTTCGCACATTTCTTCTACATGGCCCTCACATGGTTATGGGTTATTGTCCATTATATATCATTTGCCCATATTGCCATGTTCACTTTGCATGATATGCTCATTCCTATGCCTTTGCCATGCATTTGTGACCCATGCTTTGCATTACACATGATGATTGATTCTACTAGTTGTATGTGTATTTGCAAGCTTGGTGGAGATATCACTTGTTATTGCCATGTTTGCTTTGGGCCCCATGCCTATGATGATACTATGATCTTGCTTTGTGTTCGTGCTTGCGATATGTCATGTGCATTGTCTATGCCTATTATTTGTTCACATGACATGATTGCCATGATTTCACCTAGTGTGTTGCATCTTCGCTCCACTAGTTTGCACAACTTGATTCCTATGATTGCTTGCCTTGTTGCATCACCGATGGTTCATACTTGCTCATTTCATGCGGTTGATGACAACCATCTACATGCTTATCACATCATAGTTATTGCTTCTTGTCATATATCTCCATGTATTGCCTCTCTCATGATAGATGATTTGTCATGTATTGAGTGCAGCTATGCCTTTAGTCTTGATAATGAGTTTGCCCCCATAGCATTCTCACATACGATTGGAGATTTTGACATATTCCTTGTGAAGCATGCTTGTCTTACCTCTCTGCACCATATACCTAGTGACATGAATATTGCCATTGTTGCATCATATTATTCATGCACTTGTGCTTCTAATGATTATGTGCAAGAAAAGAGAACCATCACGATGGATGATGTGTTTATCTACCATGCGCATACTTTCGTTGTTTTGTTTTGTGCATGTGTAGGATACTTGGACATTGTGTCGACTTCCACGTCACGTGAGTTGACCATTCGAGCTCTTGAGAACAAACCACCTTCTACCACAACGATTCTACATCGCACTTGCTTGTACTTCGGCATTGTGAAGAATGCACAAGGACACATCTTTAAGGTGACATCTTTCTTGAGCATGGATATTGCGGATCATCCTACTTGTGTTGCTTGCACCATGAGACTTATTGTTCATCTTGGAACACTTGATTGCACACATGTTAGAGATCTTGCTTCGACTTGTCATTTTCACCATTCCATGCATCCTGATATATATGCCTTGTGTGTTGCATCCAATTCTTGGATTAGATGGTCCTATCACATGTTTGGTTGCAACAATACCATTTATTCACATATGCCATGTCCCATTGCTTGTCACATGATTGACTTGATTGCCTCACACATGATGAACAATTTCTCTTTCTATTGTGTTGAGTGCCACACTATATTCACTACACCGTATGCACATTATACTTGGTTTGTCTTGCACTTGTCCCATGTGTTTAGACACTTCATTTTATTTGGTGTTGTGAATGATTCTTATGCCTACCATAGACCTTTCTTTGAGCAATTTGTGAATGTTTGCTATGATCTTGAGGTAGATGCTTGTTCACTTGTTCAACATATTTGCATCACTACCTCACATTTACTGCTTGTCCCCATGATATCCTTGATTATGCTCAATTTATGTGCTTACATGCGATGTCACAATCCTTTGTCATACCATATGCTATGATTGATGATGACACTTGTTGGGTGAATCACCTCTTGAATGCTTGGTTTTGCACTAACGCTAACCACATTTGTTTTTCCAAGTGTTTGTTGCCTTTGCTCCTTTTGAAGGAATCACTAGACGGTGCGACATTGGAGAGTGCCCATTGCGAGCTTGAAGATGGTGAGTACTTGGTGAACGTCCACTTCTACATGGCGAAGCCATCTCTTTCCCATGGTGATTTGGTTTTCGATCCGAGGTCGGATCATTTCCAAGGGGGAGGAGATGATGCGGAGCATCCTATGAACATTACCATGTCAAGAGTCCGTTCGGCGAGTGACACGTGCGACATCTACTTCACATACAAAAAGGTGAATCATCTCCTTTACACGTGCTCACTTGACCCCTTCGAGGATGGTATACTACTTGACACTTCTCCCGTGTGCATGCATAGGTATTGTCGGAACGCTACGGACGACGTGGAGGAGTGCAAGCGCCAAGGAACACCTACACCATCCGCGGGGGAAGCGTGGAAGCGAAGACGGAAGAAGACGAAGCTGCGGAGTCTACAGCGGCCGGACGTCCGACGTGCCACCAGACGTCCAACACTCTATAGGGCCCGGACGACTGGCCTCCACCGGACGACCAGTGCCTGAAGCCCAGCCAACGCCAGCTACAGCACCTCCCAGCGAGCGGACGTCCGGGCCCCACCGGACGACCGGTAATATTAACAGAAGTCCGAGCATCTACAGACGTCCGGTGTCCCGATCACAGAACACTTTTAGCGGACGACCGGACCCCCGCGAGCGACCGGATGTCTGACACCGACCGGACGTCCGACCCTGCCTGTGTGCAGCCGGGCCTTTGGCCTTGTATCCCTCTCCCACTTACCCCTTCGCGGCTTAGACTATAAATAGACCACCTCCTCATCCTTTCTAGGGTTAGCAAAGTGATAGCTCATTTGATTGAGAGCTTTGCTCCTTGTACCAATCTACTCTTGAGAGAGAGAGAGAGAGACTACTACTCCTTTGGAGGCCAAGACCTCCATCTAGGAGAAGATCCTGCGGGATATATCATCAAGACCCCCTCACGGGCGGACCCCTTCAAGACCTCCTCATGGAGATGAACTTTACCTTGTATCTTTCCCTTTGTTGTTCATGTACCTTGTGGATCTTGTGTGTTTGATTGTCTAGTGGATGTGTGATTGGACTTGTTCTTGAGTGTTTCCCCTTGTGATTTCTCTCCATTCTTCCCCGTGTTCTTCGTGTTCTTCGAGGGATCCCACTCCAATCGTGAAAGATCGGCCTACACCGGGTTAGCCCCGTATCAGCCACCCCCAACACGCCGCCCCCATCGACCACGCCGCCCAGAGGGGCATCCCCGGCAAGGGCACCAAGCACTGAGCCCATGCGCACGGAGGAGGAGGAGGCGAACTTGGGTGCCGGTGGCTCCGTCCCGGCGACAAACATTGGCGGGGAGGGAACCACTTCTTCCCAGCTCGGCACGGGTAAGTGGCCTGCCCCTCGTCCCTGTTTTTTCTTCTTCTTTTTTTGAACCTTGATTTTGGCTTCATCTCATTCTCCTTATCAGCATCCAGACCCTCCCTCGGCGGACTAGGAGGGTATTGATACCGTCTTCGAGGAGGTCGCCAAGGACGCCGAGGCCGAGGCCGACAAGATTGCTGCCGAGGAGGCCGCCAAGACCGCCGATGAGGAGGGCGCCAAGGGGCCTGTCGGGGATGCTGGCAAGGCCGCTGCCGAGGAGGCCGGCAAGGGGCCTGCCAGGGAGGAGGTGGCTGACGACCAACCTCCCTCCCCTGCTGCCCTGCCCCGGGCAAGTACTTGAAGGTGGGCGATGACCTGTTCGTCCACCTTCCAGGGACGGCGAGCACCAGGGCGCCAGCCGAGGGGGAGGTGTTCGACGACGAGGCGCTCACCACCTCCGGGCTCCAGGTTGTTGATGAACCGAGCGCTGGCGGTGGCGGTTCCCAAGAGGAGTAGCTTCTCCAGGCCATGAGCGTGAACTTCCAGAAGCTCCAGGTGCTCCACCGTGCCCGCCTAGACAAGCCGAAATCTAGGATGGCGGCAGTGGACAAGGCGGAGGTGAATCTTGAGGAGCGCGTCACTCAGACGCAGGCCTGGTTCCGCGAGGCTCGGGAAGAACTGAAGGCTGCCTAGGGAGAGCTAGCTAAGCGCAAACGAGAGCTCATCCTGAAGCAGGCTGATGTCGAGAAGGCCCAGGAGGTGGCGAAGGAGCAGGCTGCCATGGACGAGGCTGCTCGGCAATAGCACCAGGCTCTGCTGGACTCCCAGGAGGAGGACCTTGCTGCCCGTGAGGAGGCGCTTGCCGCCACACTCCGCGGCAAGGATGAGGAGGTCGAGAAGCTCGTCGCGCAGCGGACCCAGGAGCTGGAGCAGAGGCACAAGGACGCGCTCGGTGCTCTAGCTCGGGTTCACGCCGGCGAAGTGGAGAAGCTGGAGCTGGAGTGGGACGGGATGAAGAAGGTGGTCCCGAAGCTGATGGAGGAGAGGGACACGGCCAACCGCGCCTCGGCGGATGCGCAGGCCGCAGTCTCTGACAAAGCCAAACTGCTTTCCGAGGCCAGCGACTCCATCAACGATCTGAAGGTGAAGCTGGAGGGCCTACAGGGGGAGCTTTCGGAGGCCAGGGCCCGTGAGGAGACCATGAACAAGGCCCTAGAGGACAAGAGGCAGCTGCGGAGCAACGACGCCGCCAATCACGGGGATTACGTGAAGAGCGTAAACCTCTGGATCAGCCGCCTCGTCGATGTTGCAGAGAGGCTCACCACGCAGCTGGCCACCATGGGCATGCTGAACTTCAAGTACTCCCCGAAGGTGAACATGAGCCCCAACGCCAGGCTGACCTTGTTCTCCGAGGGCGTCCTCGAAGCCCTGGAGCGGCTCCGCTCCAACTGAGCAGTTTATCTGGCCAATGAGTCCCGGAGGCTCTGTCGGGGTGCCCTGACCAAGGTGCTCACCAAGGTGGCGTTCTGGAACCCCAACGTCGACTTCGCCGACGCGCTGGAGAGCTTGCCGGAGGATGCAGACCTCAGGCGCTCAAGGAGCGTATCGAGCCCATCATCAGCTGCGTCAACAGAGTCCAGAGGGTGGAGGGCCAGCGCCGGGACTAGGCACCCCGTTTCTCATCGCCGCTGCGGGTTCATGACCAAGACAATTTTATTTTAAGTTAGAACCGCAACAATTATTAATGTAATATAACTCTGCTGTACTTTAAGATGAAACGTGCTATCTTCCTGTGTTGATCTTTCTTTGTATGTATACGCCCTACGCCCAGTGGGATAGGTTTGCCGGCGCGTAAACCCATGCTATGGCGCTTTGAGGACGGATCCTTAGCAGCCTGCCGGGGGGCGCTTGCTGCCGGGCAAACCACCTTGCTGCTCTTAGCGCGGCCGCTTGAACTATTGAGCGGACTCGAAACAGAACAAGGGCGTTGCTAATAGCGGGCAGGCCACCTTGCCGTTCTCAGCGCGGCCGCTTGAACTGTTGAGCGGACTCGAAACAGGACAAGGGTGTTGGGGAACGCAGTAATTTCAAAAAAATTCCTACGCACACGCAAGACCCATCTAGGTGATGCATAGCAACGAGAGGGGAGAGTGTTGTCCACATACCCTCATAGACCAAAAGCGGAAGCGTTATGACAACGCGGTTGATGTAGTCGTACGTCTTCACGATCCGACCGATCCTAGCACCGAAGGTACGACACCTCCGTGATCTGCACACGTTCAGCTCGGTGACGTCCCATGAACTTTAGATCCAGCTGAGGTCGAGGGAGAGTTTCGTCAGCACGACGGCGTGGTGACGGTGATGATGAAGTTACTAGCGCAGGGCTTCGCCTAAGCACTGCAATGATATGACTGAGGTGGAAATCTGTGGAGGGGGCACCGCACACGGCTAAGACAACTATCAACTTGTGTGTTCTAGGGTGCCCCTGCCCTCGTATATAAAGGAGCAAGGGGAGGGGGCCGGCGGCCTCATAGGGTGCGCCCCAAGGGGGGAATCCTACTCCTACTAGGAGTAGGTTCCCCGTTTCCTAGTCCAACTAGGAGGGGAAGGAAACAGGAGGAGGGGAGAAGGAAATAGGGGGCCGCCCCCCCAAGCCCTAAACCAATTCGGTTTGGGCCTAGGGAGGGCGCACCCCATAGCTCCCTTGCTGCCCTCTATTTCCACTAAGGCCCATGAAGGCCCATTGACCCCCCGGGGGGTTCCGGTAACTTCCTGGTACTCCGGTATTTATCCGGTGACCCCCGGAACCTTTCCGGTGTCCGAATATAACCTTCCAATATATCAATCTTTATGTCTCGACCATTTCAAGACTCCTCGTCATGTCTGCGATCTCATCCGGGACTCCGAACAACCTTCGGTACATCAAAACACATAAACTCATAATACAGATCGTCATCGAAAATTAAGCGTGCGGACCCTACGGGTTCGAGAACTATGTAGACATGACCAAGACTCATCTCCGGTCAATAACCAATAGCGAAACATGGATGCTCGTATTAGTTCCTACATATTCTATGAAGATCTTTATCGGTCAAACCGCATAACAACATACATTGTTCCCTTTGTCATCGGTATGTTACTTTCCCGAGATTCGATCGTCTGTATCTCAATACCTAGTTCAATCTCGTTACCGGCAAGTCTCTTTACTCGTTCCGTAATACATCATCTCGCAACTAACTCATTAGTCACAATGCTTGCAAGGCTTATAGTGATGTGCATTACCGAGAGCGCCCAGAGATACCTCTCCGACAATCGGAGTGACAAACCCTAATCTCGAAATACGCCAACCCAACAAGTACCTTCGGAGACACCTGTAGAGTACCTTTATAATCACCCAGTTATGTTGTGACGTTTGGTAGCACACAAAGTGTTGCTTGGGTAAATGGGAGTTGCATAATATCAGTCATAGGAACATGTATAAGTCATGAAAGAGGAGTTGCACACAAAGTTTCTTCATGACTTATACATGTTCCTATGACTGAGATTATGCAACTCCCGTTTACCAGAGGAACACTTTGTGTGCTACCAAACGTCACAACATAACTGGGTGATTATAAAGGTACTCTACAGGTGTCTCCGAAGGTACTTGTTGGGTTGGCGTATTTCAAGATTAGGATTTGTCACTCCGATTGTCGAAGAGGTATCTCTGGGCCCTCTCGGTAATGCACATCACTATAAGCCTTGCAAGCATTGTGACTAATGAGTTAGTTGTGAGATGATGTATTACGGAACGAGTAAAGAGACTTGCCGGTAACGAGATTGAACTAGGTATTGAGATACCGACGATTGAATCTCGGGCAAGTAACATACCGATGACAAAGGGAACTACGTATGTTGTTATGCGGTTTGACCGATAAAGATCTTTGTAGAATATGTAGGAGCCAATATGAGCATCCAGGTTCCGCTATTGGTTATTGACCGGAGACGTGTCTCGGTCATGTCTACATAGTTCTCGAACCCGTAGGGTCCGCACGCTTAAAGTTAGATGACGATCGGTATTATGAGTTTTGTGTTTTGATGTACCGAAGGTAGTTCGGAGTCCCGGATATGATCACGGACATGACGAGGAGTCTCGAAATGGCCGAGACATAAAGATTGATATATTGGACGACTATGTTCGGACACCGAAATGGTTTCGGCGAGTTTTGGACACATACCGGAGTACCGAGGGTTACCGGAACCCCCCGGGGAGACTAATGGGCCTATTGGGCCCTAGTGGAGAAGAGGAGGGGCGGCCAAGGGCAGCCGCGCGCCCCTTCCCCCAGTCTGAATTGGACAAGGAGGGGGGGCGGCGCCCCCTTTCCTTTCCCCCTCTCTCTTCTTCCCTCTCCTCTCCTACTCCCACTTGGAAGGGGTGTCCTACTCCTCCTACTCCCGGTGGGAGTAGGACTCCTCATGGGGTGCGCCTAGGGTGGCCAGCCCCCTCCCCCTCCTCCACTCCTTTATATACGGGGAGGGGAGCACCCCTTGGAGACACAACAATTGATCTCTTGATCTCTTAGCTGTGTGCGGTGCCCCCCTCCACCATATTCCACCTCGATAATATCTTAGCGGTGCTTAGGCGAAGCCCTGCGTTGGTAGCATCATCATCACCGTCACCATGCCGTCATGCTCACGGAACTCTCCCTCAAAGCTCGGCTGGATCGGAGTTCGAGGGACGTCATCGAGCTGAACGTGTGCTAAACTCGGAGGTGCCGTACGTTCGGTACTCGGATCGGTCGGATCGTGTAGACGTGCGACTACATCAACCGAGTTGTGCTAATGCTTACGCTTTCGGTCTACGAGGGTACGTGGACACACTCTCCCCTCTCGTTGCTATGCATCACCATGATCCTGTGTGTGCGTAGGAATTTTTTTGAAATTACTACGTTTCCCAACAGTGGTATCTGAGCCTGGTTTTATGCGTAGATGTTATATGCACGAGTAGAACACAAGTGAGTTGTGGGTGATAGAAGTCATACTGCTTACCAGCATGTCATACTTTGGTTCGGCGGTATTGTTGGATGAAGCGGCCAGGACCGACATTACGTGTACGCTTACGCGAGACTGGTTCTACCGACGTGCTTTGCACATAGGTGGCTGGCGGGTGTCAGTTTCTCCAACTTTAGTTGAACCAAGTGTGGCTACGCCCGGTCGTTGAGAAGGTTAAAACAGCACAAATTGACGAACTATCGTTGTGGTTTTGATGCGTAGGTAAGAACGGTTCTTGCTCAGCCCATAGCAGCCACGTAAAACTTGCAACAACAAAGTTTTTGCAGGGCATGTTGTGATGTGATATGGTCAAGGCATGATGCTATATTTTATTGTATGAGATGATCATGTTTTGTAACCGAGTTATCGGCAACTGGCAGGAGCCATATGGTTGTCGCTTTATTGTATGCAATGAAATCGCCCTGTAATTGCTTTACTTTATCACTAAGCGGTAGCGATAGTCATAGAAGCAATAGTTGATGAAAAGACAACGATGCTACGATGGAGATCAAGGTGTCGCGCCGGTGACGACGGTAATCATGACGGTGCTTCGAAGATAGAGATCACAAGCACAAGATGATGATGGCCATATCATATCACTTATATTGATTGCATGTGATGCTTATCCTTTATACATCTTATTTTGCTTTGATTGACGGTAGCATTATAAGATGACCTCTCACTAAATTTCAAGATAAAAGTGTTCTCCCTGAGTATGTACCGTTGCCAAAGTTTTTCGTGCCAAGACACCACGTGATGATCAGGTGTGATAAGCTCTACGTTCATCTACAACGGGTGCAAGCCAGTTTTGCACACGCAGAATACTCGGGTTAAACTTGACGAGCCTAGCATATGCACATATGGCCTCGGAACACTGGAGACCGAAAGGTCGAGCGTGAATCATATAGTAGATATGATCAACATAGTGATGTTCACCATTGAAAACTACTCCATCTCACGTGATGAACGGACATGGTTTAGTTGATATGGATCACGTGATCACTTAGATGATTAGAGGGATGTCTATCTAAGTGGGAGTTCTTAAGTAATACGATTAATTGAAATTTAATTTATCATGAACTTAGTCCTGATAGTATTTGCATAACTATGTTGTAGATCAATAGCTCGTGTTGTTTCTCCCTGTTTATTATTATTTTGATATGTTCCTAGAGAAAAATATGTTGAAAGATGATAGTAGCAATGATGCGGACTTTGTCCGTGATCTGAGGTTTATCCTCATTGCTGCACAGAAGAATTATGTCCTTGATGCACCGCTAGGTGACAGAACTATTGCAGGAGTAGATGCAGACGTTTTGAACGTTTTGACAAAAGCTCGGTATGATGACTACTTGATAGTTTAGTGCACCATGCTTTACGTCTTAGAACCGGGACTTCAAAAATGTTTTGAAACGCCACTGAGCATATAAGATGTTCCATGAGTTGAAATTGGTATTTCATACTCATGCCCGTGTCGAGAGGTATGAGACCTCTGACATTACTTTCCCTACAAGATGGAGGAGAATAGCTCAACCAGTAAGCATGTGCTTAGATTGTCTGAGTACTACAATCACTTGAATCAAGTGGGAGTTAATCTTCTAGATAAGATAGTGATTGACAGAGTTCTCTAGTCACTATCACCAAGTTGCTAGAACTTTGTGATGAACTATAATATGCAAGGGATAACGGAAACGATTCCCAAGCTCTTCGTGATGCTAAAATCGACGAAGGTAGAAATCAAGAAAAACATCAAGTGTTGATGGTTAACAAGACCACTAGTTTCAAGAAAAGGGCAAAGGGAAGAAGGGAAACTTCAAGAATAACAGCAAGCAAGTTGCTGCTCAAGTGAAGAAGCCCAAGTCTGGACCTAAGCCTAAGACTAATTGCTTCTACTGCAAAGGGACTGGTCACTGGAAGCGGAACTGCCCCAAGTATTTGGCGGATAAGAAGGATGTCAAAGTGAACAAAAGTATATTTGATATACATGTTATTGATGTGTACTTTACTAGTGTTTATAGCAACCCCGCGATATTTGATACTAGTTCAGTTGCTAAGAGTAGTAACTCAAAACAGGAGTTGCAGAATGAACAGAAACTAGTTAAGAGTGAAGTGGTGATGTGTGTTGGAAGCAGTTCCAAGATTGATATGATCATCATCGCACACACCCTATACTTTCGGGATAGTGTTGAACCTAAATAAATGTTATTTGGTGTTTGCGTTGAGCATGAATATGATTTGATCATGTTTATTGCAATACGATTATTCATTTAAATTAGAGAATAATTGTTGTTTCATTTACATGAATAAAACCTTCTATGGTCATACACCCAATGAAAACGGTTTGTTGGATCTCGATTGTAGTGATACACATATTCATAATATTGATGCCAAAAGATACAAAGTTAATAATGATAGTGCAACTTATTTATGGCACTGCTGTTTAGGTCATATTGGTGTAAATCGCATGAAGAAACTCCATGCTGATGGGTTTTTGGAATCACTTGATTATGAATCACTTGATGCTTGCGAAACATGCCTCATGGGCAAGATGACTAAGACTCCGTTCTCCGGAACAATGGAGCGAGCAACTGACTTATTGGAAATATACATACTGATGTACGTGATCTGATGAGTGTTGAGGCTTGCGGCGGGTATCGTTATTTTCTGACCTTCACAGATGATTTGAGCAGATATGGGTATATCTACTTGATGAAACATAAGTCTAAAACATTTGAAAAGTTCATATAATTTCAGAGTGAAGTGGAAAATCATCGTGACAAGAAAATAAAGTTTCTACGATCTGATCACAGAGACAAATATTTGAGTTACGAGTTTGGTCTTCAACTAAAACAATGTGGAATAGTTTCACAAGTTCATGCCACCTGGAACACCACAGCATAATGGTGTGTCCGAACGTCATAACCGTACTTTATCAGATATAGTGCAATCTATGATGTCTCTTACCGATTTACCACTATCGTTTTGGGGTTATGCATTAGAGACAGCTGCATTCATGTTAAATAGGGCACCATCTAAATCCGTTGAGACGACACCATATGAACTATGGTTTGGCAAGAAACCAAAGTTGTCGTTTCTTAAAGTTCGGGGTTGCGATGCTTATGTCAAAAAGTTTCATCCTGATAAGCTCAAACCCAAATCGGAGAAATGTATCTTCATAGGATACCCAAAGGAGACAGTTGGGTACACCTTCTATCACAGATCCGAAGGCAAGACATTCGTTGCTAAGAATGGATCCTTTCTAGAGAAGGAGTTTCTCTCGAAAGAAGTGAGTGGGAGGAAAGTAGAACTTGATGAGGTAACTGTACCTGCTCCCTTATTGGAAAGTAGTTCATCACATAAATCTGTTCCTGTGACTCCTACACCAATTAGTGAGGAAGCTAATGATGATGATCATGTAACTTCAGATCAAGTTACTACCGAACCTCGTAGGTAAACCAGAGTGAGATGCGCACCAGAGTGGTACGGTAATCTTGTTCTAGAGGTCATGTTACTTGACCATGACGAACCTATGAACTATGAGGAAGTGATGATGAGCCCAGATTCCGCGAAATGGCTTGAGGCCATGAAATCTGAGATGGGATCCATGTATGAGAACAAAGTGTGGACTTTGGTTGACTTGCCCGATGATCGGCAAGCCATAGAAAATAAATGGATCTTTAAGAGGAAGACGGGTGCTGATAGTAGTGTTACTATCTACAAAGCTAGACTTGTCAAAAAAAGGTTTTTGACAAAGTTCAAGGTGTTGACTACGATGAGATTTTCTCACTCGTAGCAATGCTTAAGTTTGTCCGAATCATGTTAGCAAATTGCCACATTTTTTGAAATCTGGCAAATGGATGTCAAAACTACATTCCTTAATGGATTTCTTAAAGAAGAGTTGTATATGATGCAACCAGAAGGTTTTGTCGATCCTAAAGGTGTTAACAAAATGTGTAAGCTCCAGCGATCCATCTATGGACTGGTGCAAGCATCTCGGAGTTGGAATATACACTTTGATGAGTTGACCAAAGCATATAGTTTTATACAGACTTGCGCTGAAGCCTGTATTTATAAGAAAGTGAGTGGGAGCACTACAACATTTCTAATAAATATATGTGAATGACATATTGTTGATCGGAAATAATGTAGAATTTTCTGGAAAGCATAAAGGAGTATTTGAAAGGAGTTTTTCAAAGAAAGACCTCGGTGAAGTTGCTTACATATTAAGCATCAAGATCTATAGAGATAGATCAAGACGCTTGATAAGTTTTTTCAAATGAGTACATACCTTAACAAGATTTTGAAATAGTTCAAAATGGAATAGTCAAAGAAAGAGTTCTTGCCTGTGTTACAAGGTGTGAAATTGAGTAAGACTCAAAGCCCAACCACGACAGAAGATAGAATGAGAATGAAAGTCATTCCCTATGCAACCATAGGTTCTATAAAGTATACCATGCTGTGTACCAGATCTATTGTATAAACTACCACTGAGTTTGGCAAAGGAGTACAATAGTGATCTAGGAGTAGATCACTGGACAACGGTCAAAATTATCCTTAGTGGAATAAGGATATGTTTCTCGATTATGAAGGTGACAAAAGGTTCGTCCTAAAGGGTTACGTCGATGCAAGTTTTTTACACTGATCCAGATGACTCTAAGTCTCAATCTGGATACATATTGAAAGTGGGAGCTATTAGCTAGAGTAGCTCTGTGCAGAGCATTGTGGACATAGAAATTTGCAAAATACTTACGGATCTAAATGTGACAGACCCGTTGACTAAAATTATTTCACAAACAAAACATGATCACACCTTAGTACTCTTTGGGTGTTAATCACATAGCGATGTGAACTAGATTACTGACTCTAGTAAACCCTTTGGGTGTTGGTCACATATCGATGTGAACTATGGGTGTTAACCACATAAAGATGTGAACTATTGATGTTAAATCACATGGCGATGTGAACTAGATTATTGACTCTAGTGCAAGTGGGAGACTGAAGGAAATATGCCCTGGAGGCAATAATAAAGTTATTATTTATTTCGTCATATCATGATAAATGTTTATTATTCATGCTAGAATTGTATTAACCAGAAACATAATACATGTGTGAATACATAGACAAACATAGTGTCACTAGTATGCCTCTACTTGACTAGCTCGTTAATCGAAAATGGTTGAGTTTCCTAGCCATGGACATGAGTTGTCATTTGATTAACGGGATCACATCATTAGGAGAATGATGTGATTGACTTGACCCATCCCGTTAGCTTAGCACTTCATCGTTTAGTATGTTGCTATTGCTTTCTTCATGACTTATACATGTTCCTATGACTATGAGATTATGCAACTCCCATTTACCGGAGGAACACTTTGTGTGCTACCATACGTCACAACGTAACTGGGTGATTATAAAGGTACTCTACAGGTGTCTCCGAAGGTACTTGTTGGGTTGGCGTATTTCGAGATTAGGGTTTGTCACTCCGATTGTCGGAGAGGTATCTCTGGGCGCTCTCGGTAATGCACATCACTATAAGCCTTGCAAGCATTGTGACTAATGAGTTAGTTGCGAGATGATGTATTACCGAATGAGTAAAGAGACTTGCTGGTAACGAGATTGAACTAGGTATTGAGATACCGACGATCGAATCTCGGGCAAGTAACATACCGATGACAAAGGGAACAGCGTATGTTGTTATGCGGTTTGACCGATAAAGATCTTTGTAGAATATGTAGGAGCCAATATGAGCATCCAGGTTCCACTATTGGTTATTGACCGAAGACGTGTCTCGGTCATGTCTACATAGTTCTCGAACCCGTAGGGTCCGCATGCTTAAAGTTAGATGACGATCGGTATTATGAGTTTTGTGTTTTGATGTACCGAAGGTAGTTCAGAGTCCCGGGTATGATCACGGACATGACGAGGAGTCTCGAAATGGTCGAGACATAAATATTGATATATTGGACGACTACGTTCGGACACCGGAATGGTTTCGGGGAGTTTCGGACACATACCGGAGTACCGGGGGGTTACCAGAACCCCCCGGGGAGACTAATGGGCCTATTGGGCCCTAGTGGAGAAGAGGAGGGGTGGCCAAGGGCAGCTGCGCGCTCCCTTCCCCCGCAGTCCGAATTGGACAAGGAGGGGGGGCCGGCAACCCCCTTTCCTTTCCCCCTTTCTCTTTTTCCCTCTCCTCTCATACTCCCACTTGGAAGGGGGGAGTCCTACTCCCGGTGGGAGTAGGACTCCTCATGGGGTGCGCCTAGGGTGGCCGGCCCCCTCCCCCTCCTCCACTCCTTTATATACGGGGAGGGGGGCACCCCTTCAAGACACAGCAATTGATCTCTTAGCCGTGTGCGGTGCCCCCCTCCACCATATTCCACCTCGATAATATCGTAGCGGTGCTTAGGCGAAGCCCTGCATCGGTAGCATCATCATCACCGTCACCACGCCGTCGTGCTGACGAAACTCTCCCTCAAAGCTCGGCTGGATCGGTGTTCGAGGGACGTCATCGAGCTGAACGTGTGCTGTACTCGGAGGTGCCGTACGTTCGGTACTCAGATCGGTCGGATCGTGAAGACGTACGACTACATCAACCGCGTTGTGCTAACGCTTCCGCTTTCGGTCTACGAGGGTACGTGGACACACTCTCCCGTCTCGTTGCTATGCATCACCATGATCCTATGTGTGCGTCGAAAAGTTTTTGAAATTACTACGTTTCCCAACATAAGAGGCAATGGATATCGTTTCGTCCCCAAAGGTGGGACGTTCCCTACTGAAAACCATCATGCTTGTTGTGAGAAGCTCCGGTTTGTGAGAAGCATATACCCAAACCTGCCCCAAATGGGACAAAATTTGTACCACGGCATGTTGATGCCGCTACATGATAGCATGCCAAGTTTCATGAATTTCAGACAAGTTTTGGATTTACTAGAATTTAAAAACCAGGTATCTCCATTTTTGTGGCCAAGTGACGGTGGCAGGGTGTTTGAAATCCATTCTCATTTCTTGCATGGGACCTAAGCATGCAACCAAGGACACATATTTGATTTTTCAATAAGTTTATATGCATTGGAGCATGTGCATGTAGTTCAAATTTGAATTATGCGCATAAAATACCTGGAAAACCCAGTTAATGTATAAAAATGTACAAACGAACCCTGAATAATTCCAATTTTTTTGACGACACACCTATAGTTGCATGTTCACTGCAGATAAAAGTTCAAACAATTCAAACACCATCCTTTGTAGCTGTGACCCATTACGTAATTCAAAGGATCAAGACGATAAATCAAGTAGATCGCACATAGTTTATTATAACCAACCGTGTGAGATGCACCACACAATATCTGGGAGCACCGTCGGTGTATAGTACGCCCATGCCTTAGGAGAGAAGGTGTGTCGGCTACAGTCCACAGCCGGCGTGTCAAGCACACTAGCTAGCTCACTCCCCAAATATCATTTCACTGTTCATTCGTCGCCTGTGAAAGATGGGGACGTGGACCCACGTCTTGAGGGCAACTTCGGCGGCCCACTCCAGCGAGAGCGTGGCCGCAGGCGCCAGGCGTGTGCTAACAAGTTTCGTGAGGGCGACCGCAGTCTACGTCCGGGCGGCCAAGGCAGCCCAAACGGCCGATGTTGCTTCTCAGGCGGCAGCGGCAGCAACATCTGCCTCGGGGATAGCAACTGGCGAGAGCGGCACAGCAGCTGTCCGTTCCGCAGCGGCGGCCTTAGCCCTGCTAGGGGCCGCCCACTACCAGGTCGAGGCCGTCCACACCTAGGTCGTGGCGGTCACAGCACAAATCGAACGAAGCTTCTCCAACAACGGTCGGCAACCCACGGTCGAAGAGCTAGCAATCGCCGAGAGAGTTCGAGCAGCCGTCCGTTCCTGCGCGGCATACCTTGCCACGACAGAGCCCGTCAGAGCCCACATGGCGTCCGCCCACGCCCAGCTCGTGGCGGCCTTTTCCAAAGATATGGCGGACGCGGATGGCGAGATGCTTGCCGAGTATGGTGCAATTGATGCCATGGAGCCCCTTCCCCAGGACACTGTCGGGCGCGAGCTGGACATGGAAGCGGTGGCGGAGATCGACAAGCACCAGCCGTAGTAGTACTCTTTGTTTTGTTTAATTAAGAGCGCCGGTATTTAATTTGTTAGAGTAATGTTTAGGTCATCTAGCTCTGTTTAATTGCTGAACTTGCTCGATTAAGAAGTTAGTCTCCTTTGTGTACCCAAATTATGCAATGACGTGGATGACCACTGTAACCACGGAAATTCGAATCAAAATTTTTGACGTTCAAACTCAACACACACGGGTTAAGCTATCTGAATCGTTTGTGATGTTTACATATCGTAAACAGTTCTAAATAAGGGACCGCGTCTGATGACACTTTGCGCGCCAGTTTTTTGGCTGAAGCGATTCCAAATTTTCGGCTTCCGCGGAAATATCTACCTCCCCCCTCCCCCTTACCAAAAGCCACATTTCCCCTCTTTCCGCCTTCCTTTCCAAGTTGAAACCTTCACTCCTTGCTTGCAGCGCCGCCGCCTCCTCGTCGGCAACCCTCCTTCACGCTCCTCGGCCTCGCCTATCCAGGCAGGTAATCCACACCCGATCCCATCCTCCTCCTCCTTCCACATCCCACATGCCCCTACCGCCGGCGTTAGCGTGACAGCTTCCACCAAAATCACCAACCCCTCCACCAAATAAGTGCCGGCCTAAGCCATGGTGCACGCAGTATAGCCAGGACCTCAAGGAGCATTTGGCAGCGGAGAAGCAAATCGCGGCCGCACGCGCGGATGAGGTCGCGATGGCTGCCATTCGTGCCGACCCCCAGATCTTGAAGGAGCACCTTGCCATTTTCTAGCTACGCCGGTTAAGCATGCTCGGTTTACCTGTTGCGTGTGCTGCTCCTGCCTTTCCTTCCCAAATTCTAGTGAATTGTGCTATCTAATTTTACCATGCAATCTGTTGCTCTAGTGTATATGTTCTATATGTCATGCAGTCTGGTGCTCACTTATGAACTGTTTTTGTTAATTAGCTGTCGTCTGCAGTTAACTGTTTGGTTTAATTCTGCAAATGTGATGTTCATTTCTTTAGGCTGCAATTTTGTATTGTCTTCCATGTGAGAAATAAATCGAATTTAGCTTTACAAAATTGTGGGTGCATTCTGTTATTGTATACCATGTGAGGAATAAATTGAATTTGGCTGTAGTAAATACATGAGAAACAAATACAATTGCTACAATTGGCTGTAGTTAACTATTTGGTTAACTGTCTGATCTTCTATTAGGAGTATGTTATATTGTGCAATGTGGTGCTCAGTTAATGTTTGGTTCATTTGTTGTGGTATTTAGTTAACTGCTTGGTTCAATGTTATATTGTGCAATGTGGTGCTCAGTTAATGTTTGGTTCATTTTTTGTGGTGTTTAGTTAACTGCTTGGTTCAATTCTGCAATGCGATGTCCAATTGTCGTGGGTAGAATTTTGTATTGTTGTGCATGTGAGGAATAAATCGAATTTGGCTGCACTTAATACATGAGAAACATATACAAGTGCTATATTTCCTACTTCTTAATCATGCTTGATTTGGGTAAATGGGTTTTCCCTGTGGCTTGAATTAATCTGATGAATCCGCAATGTGATTATTTTTCATCAACATATTTTACTGATAGCATGCGAACCCTTACTTAACCTGATGACTAACTACCTTATATGTGTTGCAGGGAAACAATGGGAAGCACTGAGGTTTGCAATCAAGGTTAGCACGTGCTTGGTCCGTTGTCTAATAGCACATTATTGTGCAATTGCAGGAACCATTCTAATATTTAGGTTTTTAACTATTTGGTCTTGCACATGTAGGTCCTGCTGTCAGAGGTTTTGACCCATTGTTCGACCCTTTTTGCATATGGGGAAATGAGTTGTCCATGAATATCAGTCAAGTCAAGAAACTCAGAAAGATTGTTAGGATAAAGAAATATGCGACAAAAAACAACAAGATCTTTGTCTGCACAATGAAGAAGACATCAGTTTACTACAGGATGGTACTAACTATTGTACCTTGCCTTTTTAATTCCATTGCCCCATTTCCAATATAGAGAAGATATTTATGCACATCCTTGTTTTCAGGCCTTTCCAAAGCAGTTCACTGATGATTACCTCTCAAACCACCTGTATGGTCAGGAGGCGAGGAAGGTATTCATACAACACCCACGGTTCAATATTGAAGTGTTCCTGAAGAGGACGAAGGATGGACGGTCAATCATCCACAGGCACTGACCTAAAGTTACAAAGACCTTCAACATCAATGAAGGCTCAATATTCGCCTTCTGCTTCAGTAGTTTTCCAGATGAGATACATCTGTCTATGTACCGTCTATGATGCTAATTTCAAAAGGTTATAGATGTTGCATGTGAAACTTGGTCCTCGTGTAGTTGTGTAATGGGGTAGCTGAGTGCTGAAGCTATATGATGTTGTACTCTGATGTATTTCAATTATGAAAATGAAATATATTGTGTGCTTAATATGAACTGTCAATTATATTAATAAATGGATTATGAATAACCGGATAATTAGCCTGCTAGTGGCGAATTATCCTGCTAATTGGGTTTTGCTAATGCAAACGGTTGTTGAAAAAATACCGTGGGCGATGGCGATGACCTCAGGCAATGCACACAGTTTCTAGGAATAAACCGTGTTGGGTCAATGAACAATCACACATGACTTTCTCTTGAAAAGTGTTTGTGTTAGGCCACCTTAAACAAACGTTTACCACATGAAAGCTGTGTGTGATGGACAGCCTTTGCCACACAGTTTCTTCCACTGACCGTGTGTGATATATTCAATAACGCAAGCGATTTAACGGGAAAAATTATGTGTGATGTACCTGTGAACGAAAAGTTTTCCTTCGAGCGACTGTGTGGGATGTACATACGAACGAAAACGTTTAGCGGGGACTGACTGTGTGGGATGTACTTGCGACCGGAAACAATTTCGCCATATAATTGTATTCTTCTAGCTCTACTGTACGTATTTCCGTATTTGAGCGCTCGCCGGTCGCACACGACCTTATTTTGCCGAACGTGTGTGCCAGGAAGGCATAACCCCGACGGTTTCTGGGTCGTGTGGGAAGGACCCCCCCTATCGCCCACACTCACTTGGAGACGGTTCCAAGTGCCGTCGCGGAAAGGGGTTTTAAACCGTTTGTTTAGGAGCTCGTTGTACTAGTGTCTTGCCAAACTCATGGTGAGGTTCACAATAGGTCTGGTACACAGGATAGCATACTTTATAGAACCTATGACTGAGGCATAGGGAATGACTTTTCATTCTCTTTCTATTTTCTGACGTGGTCAGGTTTTGAGTCTTTACTCAATTTTACACCTTGCAACACAGGCAAGAACTCCTTCTTTGACCGTTCCATTTTGTACTACTTCAAAATCTTGTCAAGGTATGTACTCATTGAAAAAACTTATCAAGCATCTTGATCTATCTCTATAGATCTTGATGCTCAATATGTAAGTAGCTTCACCGAGGTCTTTCTTTGAAAAACTCCTTTCAAACACTCCTTTACGCTTTCCAAAAAATTCTACATCATTTCCGATCAACAATATGTCGTACACATATACTTATCAGAAAAGTTGTAGTGCTCCCACTCACTTTCTTGTAAATACAGGCTTCACCGCAAGTCTGTATAAAACTATATGATTTGATGAACTCATCAAAGCGTATGTTCCAACTCCGAGATGCTTGCACACTTTGTTAGCACCTTTTGGATTGACAAAAGCTTCTTGTTGCATCATATGCAACTCTTCGTAAGAAATCCATTAGGAATGCAGTTTTGACATCCATTTGCCAAATTTCATAAAATGCGGCAATTGCTAACATGATTCGGGCAGACTTTAAGCATTGTTACGAGTGAGAAAATCTCATCGTAGTCAACACCTTGAACTTGTCGAAAAACCTTTTTGCGACGATTCGAGCTGTAGATAGTAACACTACTATCAGCGTCTGTCTTCCTCTTGAAGATCCATTTAATCTCAAAGGCTCGCCGATCATCGGGCAAGTCAATCAAAGTCCATAGTTTGTTCTCATACATGGATCTCATCTCAGATTTCATGGCCTTAAGCCATTTTGCGGAGTCTAGGCTCATCATCGCTTCCTCATAGTTTGTAGGTTTGTCATGGTCTAGTAACATGATTTCCAGAACAGGATTACCGTACCACTCTGGTGTGGATCTTACTCTGGTTGACCTACGAGGTTCGATAGTAACTTGATCAGAAGTTTCATGATCATCATCATTAGCTTCTTCACTAGTTGGTGTAGGAATCACTGGAACTGACTTCTGTGATGTACTACTTTCCAACTCGGGAGAAGGTACAATTACCTCATCAAGTTCTACTTTCCTCCCACTCACTTCTTTCGAGAGAAACTCCTTCTCTAGAAAGGATCCATTCTTAGCAGCGAATATCTTGCCTTCGGATCTGTGATAGAAGGTGTACCCAACGGTCTCCTTTGGGTATCCTATGAAGACACATTTCTCCGATTTGGGTTCGAGCTTATCAGGTTAAAGTTTTTCACATAAGCATCGCAGCCCCAAACTTTAAGAAACGACAACTTGGGTTTCTTGCCAAACCACAGCTCATAAGGCGTCGTCTCAACGGATTAAGATGGTGCCCTATTTAACGTGAATGCAGCCGTCTCTAAAGCATAACCCCAAAACGATAGCGGTAAATCAGTAAGAGACATCATAGATCTCACCATATCTAATAAAGTACGATTACGATGTTCGGACACACCATTACGCTGTGGTGTTCCGGGTGGCGTGAGTTGCGAAACTATTCCGCATTGTTTCAAATGAAGACCAAACTCGTAACTCAAATATTCTCATCCATGATCAGATCGTAGAAACTTTATTTTCTTGTTATGATGATTTCCACTTCACTCTGAAATTCTTTGAACTTCTCAAATGTTTCAGACTTATGTTCCATCAAGTAGATATACCCATATCTGCTCAAATCATCTGTGAAGGTTAGAAAATAACGATACCCGCCGCGAGCATCAACACTCATCGGACCGCATACATCAGTATGTATTATTTCCAATAAGTCAGTTGCTCGTTCCATTGTTCCGGAGAACGGAGTCTTAGTCATCTTGCCCATGAGGCATGGTTCGCAAGCATCAAGTGATTCATAATCAAGTGATTCCAAAAGTCCATCAGCATGGAGTTTCTTCATGCGCTTTACACCAATATGAGCTAAAGGGCAGTGCCAGATATAAGTTGCACTATCATTATTAACTTTGCATCTTTTGGCTTCAATATTATGAATACGTGTATCATTACGATCGAGATTCAATAAACCATTTATATTGAGTGTATGACCATAGAAGGTTTTATTCATGTAAATAGAACAACAATTATTCTTTGACTTAAATGAATAACTGTATTGCAATAAACATGATCCAATCATATTCATGCTCAACGCAAACACCAAATAACTTTTATTTTAGGTTCAACACTAATCCCGAAGGTAAAGGGAGTGTGTGATGGTGATCTTATCAACCTTGGAATCACTTCCAACTCACATCATCACCTCGCCCTTAACTAGTCTCTGTTTATTTTGCAACTCTCGTTTCGAGTTACTACTCTTAGCAACTGAACCAATATCAAATACTGAGGGGTTGCTATAAACACTAGTTAAGTACACATCAATAACATGTATATCAAATATACCTTTGTTCACTTTGCCATCCTTCTTATCCGCCAAGTATCTAGGGAAGTTCCACTTCCAGTGACCATTTCCTTTGAAGTAGAAGCACTCAGTTTCAGGCTTGGGTCTAGCTTTGGGCTTCTTCATGGGAGTGGCAACTTGCTTGCCATTCTTCTTGAAGTTTCCTTTCTCCCCTTGCCCTTTTAATTGAAACTAGTGGTCTTGTCAACCATCAACACTTGATGCTTTTCTTGATTTCTACCTTCGCTGATTTCAGCACCGCGAAGAGCTCGGGAATCATTTTCATCATCCCTTAGATATTATAGTTCATCACGAAGTTCTACTAACTTGGTGATAGTGACTAGAGAACTCTGTCAATCACTATCTTATCTGGAAGATTAACTCCCACTTGATTCAAGCGATTGTAGTACTCAGACATTCTGAGCACATGCTCACTAGTTGAGCTATTCTCCTCCATCTTGTAGGCAAAATACTTGTCAGAGGTCTCATACCTCTTGACTCGGGCATGAGTCTGAAATACAAATTTCAACTCTTGGAACATCTTATATGTTCCATGGCGTTCAAAACGTTTTTGAAGTCCCGGTTCTAAGACGTAAAGCATGGTGCACTAAACTATCAAGTAGTCATCATACCGAGCTTTGCCAAACGTTCATAATGTCTGCATCTGCTCCTGTAATAGGTTCGTCACCTAGCGGTGCATCAAGGACATAATTCTTCTGTGCAGCAATGAGGATGATCCTCAGATCACGGAGCTAGTTCGCATCATTGCTACTAACATCTTTCAACTTATTTTTCTCTAGGAACATATCAAGAATAAAACAAGGGAGCTATACGCGAGCTATTGATCTACAACATAGACATGCAAAATATTATCAAGTACTAAGTTCATGATAATTTAAAGTTCAATTAATCATATTACTTAAGAACTCCCACTTAGATAGACATCCCTCTAATCATCTAAGTGATCACGGGATCCAAATCAACTAAACCATGTCCGATCATCATGTGAGATGAAGTAGTTTTCAATGGTGAACATCACTATGTTGATCATATCTACTATATGATTCACACTCGACCTTTCGGTCTCAGTGTTCCGAGGCCATATCTGCATATGCTAGGCTCGTCAAGTTTAACCTGAGTATTCTGCATGTGCAAAACTGGCTTGCACCCGTTGTATGTGAACGTAGAGCTTATCACACCCGATCATCACGTGGTGTCTCGGCACGACGAACTGTCGCAACGGTGCATATTCAGGGAGAACACTTATACCTTGAAATTTAGTGAGAGATCATCTTATAATGCTACCGCCGAACTAAGCAAAATAAGATGCATAAAGGATAAACATCAGATGCAATCAATATAAGTGATATGATATGGCCATCATCATCTTGTGCCTTTGATCTCCATCTCCAAAGCACCATCATGATCACCATAGTCACCGGCTTGACACCTTGATCTCCATCGAAGCATCGTTGTCGTCTCGCCAACTATTGCTTCTATGACTATCGCTGCCGCTTTGTGATAAAGTAAAGCAATTACATGGCGCTTGCATTTCATACAATAAAGCGACAACCATATGGCTCCTGCCAGTTGCCGATAACTGTGTTACAAAACATGATCATCTCATACAATAAAATATAGCATCATGTCTTGACCATATCACATCACAACATGCCCTGCAAAAACAAGTTAGACGTCCTCTACTTTGTTGTTGCAAGTTTTATGTGGTTGCTACGGGCTTAGTAAGAACCGTTCTTACCTATGCATCAAAACCACAACGATTTTTCGTCAAGTTTGCTGTTTTAACCTTCAACAAGGACCGAGCGTAGTCACACTCGATTCAACTAAAGTTGGAGAAACAGACACCCACTAGCCACCTGTGTGCGAAGCACATCGGTAGAACCAGTCTCGCGTAAGCGTACACGTAATGTCGGTCTAAGCCGCTTGATCCAACATTACCGCCGAATCAAAGTATGACATGCTGCTAACCAGTATGACTATTATTGCCCACAACTCTTTGTGTTCTACTCGTGCATATAACATCTACGCATAGACCTTTCTCGGATGCCACTATTGGGGAACACATTAATTTCAAAAAAAATCTACGCACACGCAAGATCCATCTAGGTGATGCATAACAATGAGAGGGGGGAGTGTTGTCCACGTACCCTCATAGACCAAAAGAGGAAGCGTTATGACAACGCGGTTGATGTAGTCGTACGTCTTCACGATCCGACCGATCCTAGCACCGAAGGTACGACACCTCCATGATCTGCACATGTTCAGGTCGGTGACGTCCCACGAACTTTAGATCCAGCTCAGGTCGAGGGAGAATTTCTTCAGCACGACGGCGTGGTGACGGTGATGATGAAGTTACTGGCGCAGGGCTTCACCTAAACACTGCAATGATATGACCGAGGTGGAAATCTGTGGAGGGGAGCACCGCACACGGCTAAGACAACTGTCAACTTGTGTGTTCCAGGGTGCCCCCTGCCCCCGTATATAAAGGAGCAAGGGGAGGGGGCCGGCGGCCTCATAGGGTGCACCCCAAGGGGGGAATCCTACTCTACTAGGAGTAGGTGAAGGAAATATGCCCTAGAGGCAATAATAAAGTTATTATTTATTTCCTCATATCATGATAAATGTTTATTATTCATGCTAGAATTGCATTAACCGGAAACATAATACATGTGTGAATACATAGACAAAAATAGTGTCACTAGTATGCCTCTACTTGACTAGCTCGTTAATCGAAGATGGTTGAGTTTCCTAGCCATGGACATGAGTTGTCATTTGATTAACGGGATCACATCATTAGGAGAATGATGTGATTGACTTGACCCATTCCGTTAGCTTAGCACTTGATCGTTTAGTATGTTGCTATTGCTTTCTTCATGACTAATACATGTTCCTATGACTATGAGATTATGAAACTCCCGTTTACCGGAGGAGCACTTTGTGTGCTACCAAACGTCACAACGTAACTGGGTGATTATAAAGGTACTCTACAGGTGTCTCCGAAGGTACTTGTTGGGTTGGCGTATTTTGAGATTAGGATTTGTCACTCCGATTGTCGGAGAGGTATCTCTGGGCCCTCTCGGTAATGCACATCACTATAAGCCTTGCAAGCATTGTGACTAATGAGTTAGTTGCGAGATGATGTATTACAGAATGAGTAAAGAGACTTGCTGGTAACGAGATTGAACTAGGTATTGAGATACCGACGATCGAATCTCGGGCAAGTAACATACCGACGACAAAGGGAACAACGTATGTTGTTATGCGGTTTGACCGATAAAGATCTTAGTAGAATATGTAGGAGCCAATATGAGCATCCAGGTTCCGCTATTGGTTATTGACCGGAGACGTGTCTCGGTCATGTCTACATAGTTCTCGAACCCATAGGGTCCGCACGCTTAAAGTTAATTGATGATCGGTATTATGAGTTTTGTGTTTTGATGTACCGAAGGTAGTTCGGAGTCCCGGATATGATCACGGACATGACAAGGAGTCTCGAAATGGTCGAGACATAAAGATTGATATATTGGACGACTATGTTCGGACACCGGAATGGTTTCGGGAGTTTCGGACACATACCGGAGTACCGGGGGGTTACCGGAACCCCCCGGGGAGACTAATGGGCCTATTGGGCCCTAGTGGAGAAGAGGAGGGGCGGCCAAGGGCAGCCGCGCGCCCCTTCCCCCCCCAGTCCGAATTGAACGAGGGGGCGCGACGCCCCCCCTTTCCTTTCCCCCTCTCTCTCCTTCCCTCTCCTCTCCTACTCCCACTTGGAAGGGGGTGTCCTACTCCCGCTGGGAGTAGGACTCCTCATGGGGCGCGCCTAGGTTGGCCGGCCCCCTCCCCCTCCTCCACTCCTTTATATACGGGGAGGGGGGCACCCCTTGGAGATACAACAATTGATCTCTCGATCTCTTAGTCGTGTGCGGTGCCCCCCTCCACCATATTCCACCTCGATCATATCGTAGCGGTGCTTAGGCGAAGCCCTGCGTCGGTAGAATCATCATCACCGTCACCACGCCGTCGTGCTGACGGAACTCTCCCTCAAAGCTCGGTTGGATCGGAGTTCGAGGGACGTCATCGAGCTGAATGTGTGCTGAACTCGGAGGTGTCGTACGTTCGGTACTTGGATCGGTCGGATCGTGAAGACGTACGACTACATCAACCGCGTTGTGCTAACGCTTCCGCTTTCGGTCTACAAGGGTACGTGGACAACACTCTCCACTCTCGTTGCTATGCATCACCATGATCCTGTGTGTGCGTAGGAATTTTTTGAAATTACTACGTTTCCCAACAGTGGTATCCGAGCCTGGTTTTATGCGTAGATGTTATATGCACGAGTAGAACACAAGAGAGTTGTGGGCGATACAAGTCATACTGCTTACCAGCATGTCATACTTTGGTTCAGCGGTATTGTTGGATGAAGCGGCCCAGACCGACATTATGCGTACGCTTACGCGAGACTGGTTCTACCGACGTGCTTTGCACACAGGTGGCTGGCGGGTGTCAGTTTCTCCAACTTTAGTTGAACCAAGTGTGGCTACGCCCGGTCCTTGAGAAGGTTAAAACAACACTAACTTGACGAACTATCATTGTGGTTTTGATGCGTAGGTAAGAACGGTTCTTGCTCAGCCCGTAGCAGCCACGTAAAACTTGCAACAACAAAGTAGAGGACGTCTAACTTGTTTTTGCAGGGCATGTTGTGATGTGATATGGTCAAGGCATGATGCTATATTTTATTGTATGAGATGATCATGTTTTGTAACCGAGTTATCGGCAACTGGTAGGAGCCATATGGTTGTTGCTTTATTGTATGCAATGCAATCGCCCTGTAATGCTTTACTTTATCACTAAGTGGTAGCGATAGTCGTAGAAGCAATAGTTGGCAAGACGACAACGATGCTACGATGGAGATCAAGGTGTCGCGCTGGTGACGATGGTGATCATGACGGTGCTTCGGAGATGGAGATCACAAGCACAAGATGATGATGGCCATATCATATCACTTATATTGATTGCATGTGATGTTTATCCTTTATGCATCTTATTTTGCTTTGATTGACGGTAGCATTATAAGATGATCTCTCACTAAATTTCAAGATAAAAGTGTTCTCCCTGAGTATGCACCGTTGCCAAAGTTCGTCGTGTCGTGACACCACGTCATGATCAGGTGTGATAAGCTCTACGTTCATCTACAACGGGTGCAAGCCAGTTTTGCACACGCAGAATACTCGGGTTAAACTTGACGAGCCTAGCATATGCAGATATGGGCTCGGAACACGGGAGACCGAAAGGTCGAGCGTGAATCATATAGTAGATATGATCAACATAGTGATGTTCACCATTGAAAACTACTCCATCTCACGTGATGATCGGACATGGTTTAGTTGATATGGATCACGTGATCACTTAGATGATTAGAGGGATGTCTATCTAAGTGGGAGTTCTTAAGTAATATGATTAATTGAACTTTAATTTATCATGAACTTAGTCCTGATAGTATTTGCATAGCTATGTTGCAGATCAATAGCTCACGTTGTTGCTCCCCGTTTATTCTTATTTTGATATGTTCCTAGAGAAAAATATGTTGAAAGATGATAGTAGCAATGATGCGACTTGGTCCGTGATATGAGGTTTATCCTCATTGCTGCACAGAAGAATTTATGTCCCTGATGCACCGCTCGGTGACAGAACTATTGCAGGAGCAGATGCAGACGTTTTGAATGTTTTGACAAAAGCTTGGTATGTTGACTACTTGATAGTTTAGTGCACCATGCTTTACGGCTTAGAACCGGGACTTCAAAAATGTTTTGAAACGCCACTGAGAATATAAGATGTTCCATGAGTTGAAATTGGTATTTCATACTCATGCCCGTGTCGAGAGGTATGAGACCTCTGACATTACTTTGCCTACAAGATGGAGGAGAATAGCTCAACCAGTAAGCATGTGCTTAGATTGTCTGAGTACTACAATCACTTGAATCAATTGGGAGTTAATCTTCCAGATAAGATAGTGATTGACAGAGTTCTCTAGTCACTATCACCAAGTTGCTAGAACTTCGTGATGAACTATAATATGCAAGGGATAACGAAAACGATTCCCAAGCTCTTCGTGATACTAAAATCGACGAAGGTAGAAATCAAGAAAAACATCAAGTGTTGATGGTTAACAAGACCACTAGTTTCAAGAAAAGGGCAAAGGGAAGAAGGGGAACTTCAAGAAGAACAGCAAGCAAGTTGCTGCTCAAGTGAAGAAGCCCAAGTCTGTACCTAAGCCTGAGACTAAGTGCTTCTACTGCAAAGGGACTGGTCACCGGAAGCGGAACTGCCCCAAGTATTTAGCGGATAAGAAGGATGGCAAAGTGAACAAAAGTATATTTGATATACATATTATTGATGTGTACTTTACTAGTGTTTATAGCAACCCCGCGATATTTGGTACTAGTTCAGTTGCTAAAGAGTAGTAACTCGAAATGGGAGTTGCAGAATGAACAGAAACTAGTTAAGAGTGAAGTGACGATATGTGTTGGAAGCAGTTCCAAGATTGATATGATCATCATCGCACACTCCCTATACTTCCGGGATTAGTGTTGAACCTAAATAAATGTTATTTGGTGTTTGCGTTGAGCATGAATATGATTTGATCATGTTTATTGCAATACGGTTATTCATTTAAATTAGAGAATAATTGTTGTTCTATTTACATGAATAAAACCTTCTATGGTCATACACCCAATGAAAATGGTTTGTTGGATCTCGATTTTACTGATACACATATTCATAATATTGAAGCCAAAAGATGCAAAGTTAATAATGATAGTGCAACTTATTTATGGCACTCCGTTTAGGTCATATTGGTGTAAAGCGCATGAAGAAACTCCATGCTGATGGGTTTTTAGAATCACTTGATTATGAATCACTTGATGCTTGCATGCCTCATGGGCAAGATGACTAAGACTCCGTTCTCCGGAACAATGGAATGAGCAACTGACTTATTCGAAATAATACATATTGATGTATGCAATCTGATGAGTGTTGAGGCTCGCGGCGGGTATCGTTATTTTCTGACCTTCATAGATGATTTGAGCAGATATGGGTATATCTACTTGATGAAACATAAGTCTGAAACATTTGAAAAGTTCATATAATTTCAGAGTGAAGTGGAAAATCATCGTGACAAGAAAATAAAGTTTCTACGATCTGATCACAGAGACAAATATTTGAGTTACGAGTTTGGTCTTCAACTAAAACAATGTGGAATAGTTTCACAAATTCATGCCACCTGGAACACCACAGCATAATGGTGTGTCCGAACGTCATAACCGTACTTTATCGGATATAGTGCAATCTATGATGTCTCTTACCGATTTACCACTATCGTTTTGGGGTTATGCATTAGAGATAGCTGCATTCACGTTAAATAGGGCACCATCTAAATTCATTGAGACGACGCCATATGAACTGTGGTTTGGCAAGAAACCCAAGTTGTCGTTTCTTAAAGTTTGGGGTTGCGATTCTTATGTGAAAAAGTTTCATCCTGATAAGCTCAAACCCAAATCGGAGAAATGTATCTTCATAGGATACCCAAAGGAGACAGTTGGGTACACCTTCTATCACAGATCTGAAAGCAAGACATTCGTTGCTAAGAATGGATCCTTTCTAGAGAAGGAGTTTCTCTCAAAAGAAGTGAGTGGGAGGAAAGTAGAACTTGATGAGGTAACTGTACCTGCTCCCTTATTGGAAAGTAGTTCATCACAGAAATCTGTTCCTGTGACTCCTACACCAATTAGTGAGGAAGCTAATGATCATGTAACTTCAGATTAAGTTACTACCGAACCTCGTAGGTAAACCAGAGTGAGATCCGCACCAGAGTGGTACGGTAATCCTGTTCTGGAGGTCATGTTACTTGACCATGACGAACCTACGAACTATGAGGAAGCAATGATGAGCCCAGATTCCACGAAATGGCTTGAGGCCATGAAATCTGAGATGGGATCCATGTATGAGAACAAAGTGTGGACTTTGGTTGACTTGCCCGATGATTGGCAAGCCATAGAAAATAAATGGATCTTCAAGAGGAAGACGGACGTTGATAGTAGTGTTACTATCTACAAAGCTAGACTTGTTGAAAAAAGGTTTTTCACAAAGTTCAAGGTGTTGACTACGATGAGATTTTCTCACTCGTAGCGATGCTTAAGTCTGTCCGAATCATGTTAGCAAATTGCCACATTTTATGAAATCCGGCAAATGGATGTCAAAACTACATTCCTTAATGGATTTCTTAAAGAAGAGTTGTATATGATGCAACCAGAAGGTTTTGTCGATCCTAAAGGTGATTAACAAAATGTGCAAGCTCCAGTGATCCATCTATGCACTGGTGCAAGCATCTCGGAGTTGGAATATACGCTTTGATGAGTTGATCAAAGCATATAGTTTTATACAGACTTGCGGTGAAGCCTGTATTTACAAGAAAGTGAGTGGGAGCACTACAACATTTCTGATAAATATATGTGAATGACATATTGTTGATCGGAAATAATGTAGAATTTTTTGGAAAGCATAAAGGAGTATTTGAAAGGAGTTTTTCAAAGAAAGACCTCGGTGAAGCTGCTTACATATTGAGCATCAAGATCTATAGAGATAGATCAAGACGCTTGATAAGTTTTTTCAATGAGTACATACCTTGACAAGATTTTGAAATAGTTCAAAATAGGAACAGTCAAAGAAAAAGTTCTTGCCTGTGTTGCAAGGTGTGAAATTGAGTAAGACTCAAAGCCCGACCACGGCAGAAGATAGAAAGAGAATGAAAGTCATTCCCTATGCCTCAGCTATAGGTTCTATAAAGTATGCCATGATGTGTACCAGATCTATTGTATACCCTACCACTGAGTTTGGCAAAGGAGTACAATAGTGATCTAGGAGTAGATCACTGGACAACGGTCAAAATTATTCTTAGTGGAATAAGGATATGTTTCTCGATTATGAAGGTGACAAAAGGTTCGTCGTAAAGGGTTACGTCGATGCAAGTTTTTTACACTGATCCAGATGACTCTAAGTCTCAATCTGGATACATATTGAAAGTGGGAGCTATTAGCTAGAGTAGCTCTGTGCAGAGCATTGTAGACATAGAAATTTGCAAAATACTTACGGATCTAAATGTGACAGACCCGTTGACTAAAATTATCTCACAAACAAAACATGATCACACCTTAGTACTCTTTGGGTGTTAATCACATAGCGATGTGAACTAGATTACTGACTCTAGTAAACCCTTTGGGTGTTGGTCACATATCGATGTGAACTATGGGTGTTAACCACATAAAGATGTGAACTATTGATGTTAAATCACATGGCGATGTGAACTAGATTATTGACTCTAGTGCAAGTGGGAGACTGAAGGAAATATGCCCTGGAGGTAATAATAAAGTTATTATTTATTTCGTCATATCATGATAAATGTTTATTATTCATGCTAGAATTGTATTAACCAGAAACATAATACATGTGTGAATACATAGACAAACATAGTGTCACTAGTATGCCTCTACCTGACTAGCTCGTTAATCGAAGATGGTTGAGTTTCCTAGCCATGGACATGAGTTGTCATTTGATTAACGGGATCACATCATTAGGAGAATGATGTGATTGACTTGACCCATCCCGTTAGCTTAGCACTTGATCGTTTAGTATGTTGCTATTGCTTTCTTCATGACTTATACATGTTCCTATGACTATGAGATTATGCAACTCCCATTTACCGGAGGGACACTTTGTGTGCTACCAAACGTCACAACGTAACTGGGTGATTATAAAGGTACTCTACAGGTGTCTCCGAAGGTACTTGTTGGGTTGGCGTATTTCGAGATTAGGGTTTGTCACTCCGATTGTCGGAGAGGTATCTCTGGGCGCTCTTGGTAATGCACATCACTATAAGCCTTGCAAGCATTGTGACTAATGAGTTAGTTGCGAGATGATGTATTACAGAATGAGTAAAGAGACTTGCTGGTAACGAGATTGAACTAGGTATTGAGATACCGACGATCGAATCTCGGGCAAGTAACATACCGATGAAAAAGGGAACATCGTATGTTGTTATGCGGTTTGACCGATAAAGATCTTTGTAGAATATGTAGGAGCCAATATGAGCATCCAGGTTCCACTATTGGTTATTGACCGAAGACGTGTCTCGGTCATGTCTACATAGTTCTTGAACCCATAGGGTCCGCACGCTTAAAGTTAGATGACGATCGGTATTATGAGTTTTGTGTTTTGATGTACCGAAGGTAGTTCGGAGTCCCGGATATGATCACAGACATGACGAGGAGTCTCGAAATGGTCGAGACATAAAGATTGATATATTGGACGACTATGTTCGGACACCGGAATGGTTTCAGGAGTTTCAGACACATACCGGAGTACCGGGGGGTTACCAGAACCCCCCGGGGAGACTAATGGGCCTATTGGGCCCTATTGGAGAAGAGGAGGGACGGCCAAGGGCAGCCGCGCGCCCCCTTCCCCCCAGTCCGAATTGAACAAGGAGGGGGCGGCGCCCCCCTTTCCTTTCCCCCTTTCTCTCCTTCCCTCTCCTCTCCTACTCCCACTTGGAAGGGGGGAGTCCTACTCCCGGTGGGAGTAGGACTCCTCATGGGGCGCGCCTAGGGTGGCCGCCCCCTCCCCCTCCTCCACTCCTTTATATACGGGGAGGGGGCACTCCTTAGAGACACAACAATTGATCTCTTGATCTCTTAGCCGTGTGCGGTGCCCCCCTCCACCATATTCCACCTTGATCATATCGTAGCGGTGCTTAGGCGAAGCCCTGCGTCAGTAGCATCATCATCACCGTCACCACGCCGTCGTGCTGATGGAACTCTCCCTCAAAGCTCGGCTGGATCAGAGTTCGAGGGACGTCATCGAGCTGAACGTGTGCTGAACTCGGAGGTGCCGTACGTTCGGTACTTGGATCGGTCGGATCGTGAAGACGTACGACTACATCAACCGCGTTGTGCTAACGCTTCCGCTTTCGGTCTACAAGGGTACATGGACAACACTCTCCCCTCTTGTTGCTATGCATCACCATGATCTTGCGTGTGCGTAGGATTTTTTTTGAAATTGCTACATTCCCCAACAGTAGGTTCCCCCTTTCCTAGTCCAACTAGGAGGGGAAGGAAAGAGGAGGAGGGGAGCAGGAAAGAGGGGCCCGCCCCCAAGCCCTAAACCAATTCGGTTTGGGCCTAGGGGGGCGCACCCCACAGCTCCCTTGCTGCCCTCTATTTCCCCTAAGGCCCACGAAGGCCCATTGACCCCCCGGGGGGTTCCGGTAACTCCCCGGTACTCCGGTATTTATTCGGTGACCCCCGGAACCTTTCCGGTGTCCGAATATAACCTTCCAATATATCAATCTTTATGTCTCGACCATTTCGAGACTCCTCGTCATGTCCGTGATCTCATCCGGGACTTCGAACAACCTTCGGTACATCAAAACACATAAACTCATAATATCGATCGTCATCGAACGTTAAGTGTGCGGACCCTACGGGTTCGAGAACTATGTAGACATGACCGAGACTCATCTCCGGTCAATAACCAATAGTGAAACCTGGATGCTCATATTGGTTCCTACATATTCTATGAAGATCTTTATCGGTCAAACCGCATAACAACATACGTTGTTCCCTTTGTCATCGGTATGTTACTTGCCCGAGATTCGATCGTCAGTATCTCAATACCTAGTTCAATCTTGTTACCGGCAAGTCTCTTTACTCGTTCTGTAATGCATCATCCCATAACTAAATCATTAGTCACATTGCTTGCAAGGCTTATAGTGATGTGCATTACCGAGAGGCCCTAGAGATACCTCTCCGACAATCGGAGTGACAAATCCTAGTCTCGATCTATGCCAACTAAACAAAAACCATCGGAGACACCTGTAGAGCATATTTATAATCACCCAGTTACGTTGTGACATTTGATAGCACACTAAGTGTTTCTCTGGTATTCGGGAGTTGCATAATCTCAGTCATAGGAACATGTATAAGTTATGAAGGAAGCAATAACAATAAACAAAACGATCATAGTGCTAAGCTAACGGATGGGTCAAGTCAATCACATCATTCTCTAATGATGTGATCCCGTTCATCAAATGACAACTGATGTCTATGGTTAGGAAACTTAACCATCTTTGATTAACGAGCTAGTCAAGTAGAGGCATACTAGTGACACTCTGTTTTGTCTATGTATTCACACATGTACTAAGCTTCCGGTTAATACAATTCTAGCATGAATAATAAACATTTATCATGATATAACGAAATATAAATAACAACTTTATTATTGCCTCTAGGGCATATTTCCTTCAAAGGGCGCTGCCAATAACGGAAGGGTCCCATTGCGTGCAGGTTTTCCATACAAAGAGCAACATCTTTCGAGGAGATAACTTTATATAAAAAGAAATTGTTCAAAGTTGTGCGTGACTTAGCTTTTCGGTCGCCACGCAGATGGTTGTTGCGGCTGCGGACAACATCGCCCCGCCTAGCCGATGGCATCGGAGCCGCCGTCGCCTTCCTCCCTCGAGCCATCACAACGGAGAAATCGATGACCTGACTCCAAAACCGAATTTTCACAGCTGCGCCCCCTACCTGGCGCGCCAAGGATGTCGGGGCGAACGACACCTATGGGATCACAGGGAATCCCTACTACAGTTGACAGGGCGCGGGGCTGTGGAAAGAGCGGGTTTGGGAGATCAACACGGGGGAATTTTATCCAGGTTTGGGCCGCAAGCGATGCATAATACCCTACTCCTGCTGGTTTGTGTTTATCTGGTGTTCTTGGACTAGCTACAAAGCATGCAGGGTCCAAAATGTCTGAATCCTTCCTCAGTACGCCTCGGGCCTCCTTTTATAGTTCAAAGGGGTCACCACAGTGGCACACAGGAGGTGGAAAGTATGTATTGTACACAAGTCTATCCCTAGCACCGTAGGACAAAACGCATTTAATGCGCTGCCGACGTGCCCTCTCACTTTATCGGGGACGGCAAGGAAGCTCGTCCCGTCCGTCGCCGCTTCGGCTCGCTCCGAGGCGCGTCCAGGCTGACGAGGCGTGCAGCGCCATGCTGGCTGGTTAGCTGCTGAGCTGGTGTGGTGGCAGACTCTTCACGAAGATCTGCATGCCACCACGCAGGTGCTTGCTGAGTTGGTCTGGAAGCCGCACGTCTCCACGCAGGTGCCTGCCTAGTTGGTGGGCTGACTGTTGTGTTGGAATGGCGGTGGAGCCTTGGCAGGTGTGGGCCTGGCTGTGGCCCCGCGGATGTCCCTGGCAAGGGTCTTGCCAGGATCTCGCGGGTGTCCCCGGCAAGGGTCTTGCCGGGGGTCTTGTGAGCGTCCCCGGCAAGGATCTTGCCGGGGGTTTCCGTCTTCTGGTTCTCATCCAGCCTTGTATGTTCTTGGTCTTTACAAAGATCTGCATGCCACCATGCAGGTGCCTCCGGAGCCTTGGTTCCAATGTCGTTGATGGTGTTGGAACTCTTAGGCTCAAGGGTGGCGGCCTCGCTGGTGTTGGGCAAGTTGCCCGGGCAAGGCTCTTGCCAGGGCTACGTAAGCTGCCCCAGCAAGGCTCTTGCCGGGGAAAGCCCACCTTGTCCCTTTGCTCCTCGTGCCTCTGGTTTGGCGTTGCTCTGGTTGTCTTGTGTCTTTGCTTCCTCTGCTCCGCAAAGCGTGGCCGCAGGCGTGGCTACAATTGCCCGCGCACAAGTAAAGGGGTATAGAAGGCTCCTACTTTTGTACACTGACAGCCCTGCTGCACTTTGTTTTCCAATTAACCATTGCCAAATCAGTCTGTAACTTGCTTTCCATGGGATATGTCTGTAAGTGTAGCATAGTTGATATGAGTTGTGCTTAGTTCGTGTGAACCATCATATTGCTTGCCAAATCGGTTACTTGGTTCAAATAGTTGGTAGTATCATATGAGACAAGGTCAACTCTATTTATTGTTGATATCAAGGGTGAGAGCATCAACAACAACACAGTGTAGATTTCAGATATTCTTTAAGACATTTCTAGAATGATTAAACTGTTATCCTCAGCGTCCAATGGTATCGTAGCTTTGCAATAATCTTCTAATGTTATCTCCTGAATCGTAAGGTATCGATGGGTTGGAAGTAATCCATTCACTTCTCCTCCACAGGGGGATGGATTTGACCAGGTTTGGAGCTACTGGCTGATATGTAATTACCTTATCGGCTACCTAGGGCTAAGTGACCTGGTGCATGGTGAGCTTGGATACAATCAGGTTAGCTAACCTATCCTTTACTTAATTTATGTTTTATTTCCAAAATCACTAATGGACTGATATGGCTTGCCTGTGTAGTCATGGTGACTCGGTGAGCTTGAGTGGGGGCTTGTGGGATTTGGAAACAATCAAGTTCCCATTACCGCATACAACCATTAGTATCTATATGTCGTTGTGCTAGAGTTCCTGTCTTCATCCATTTTTTCTAGTATATGGACCAAAGAAAAAAAGAATGAAGACATTTTCTTTTTTCTTAGTTGGCATGAAGACATTTTCTTTGCCTTGTTTGTTGTTTCCATGGTAGAATCATCTTCTTGCACAACCAAACATATGGTGAGGCTTGTTATAGCAGGCTATGATACTCTATAGGGCGTTTGATAAAATATTGCTTCTACTGTTGTTCTAGATTACACTAATAGATTCATATGTATATAAAAGTTAGATCCCCTAGCTTTCGAAGCATTTTTTGGAGCAATACTATGACTCTGTTTATGTAAGGGAACTTTTGTACTTGGTGGGCGCAGCACAGTTTCCTCCTATCTTATTATTGTTTATATTTTATTTGTGTATTCATGCCATCGAATATAGCACCCATAACCACAAACTTTGTTACGGTGCTGCAACCACGAAGTGTTTTGTACTACCACTGCCATTTTACCATTACCGTCGAAACTGCCTTCTATTGAGGTTGTGAAGACCATTATTGTTAGTATTGCTGATTATTCGTATATTACAGTCATGCTATATTGAATATTGATTGGTCAAATCATTGATTTGTATGACTTTTCAGACGAATAATGCAAGTAGATGTCTTAGTTCCATTGCATAGTTTTGTATTACTTTGTTGCAGTTTAATACTATGGTTTGGCCCGGAAGTTCTGGAAGGTGCGGACACCAACTACTACTTGTGGATTCTTTTTGTAGTGTTGCTCATATTTTATGTGTGCCAAGGACAATTGTTGCAAACATACTGAAGAATATCCTACTTTGCTGCTGGACATCTTGAAGTAAAGGGTGTTCTCATAATAATTGTTGGAGCCAAAACATGAAAGACTACAGAAAAATTACATTCTTGACATAGAAGTGAAGCCAAGAACATAGCTGGCGAATGTTCGCTGGGAGAGGTTAGCATTTGCCAATGTTTTTGGCAAGTTTAGTTGGATGAGGTTGGCAGTTTCTTAAAAAACATATGACAACTTCTGGGAAGAAGAGAAATTTTGCAGCAAAAACGACAGGATTTTCCATCCCTTATCAAGTAAACTTTCCGTAAAAACATTTGCTCACCACCCCCTTCCCAACTGACGTTCGTCAGATAACATTTTCGTTTACGAATTAACAAACAACCAACTGCAAAATTGTAGGGGAAAATGACATGGGAAGGTCGTTCGTATGCCTCTATTACCTTCGTCGGGGTTATTAGTCCTCATCATTTTTTGGGTCAAAATTTGACCACATATTTAACTAGCAAAATGTTAATATATGTAACAATAAAAGTACTGTTAAATTCGTATTTGCATATAATTTCTAATAATACTATTTTTGCTACATACACGGGTGGTCGAGAAGAAAACAACCCCCTCCCCCCCCCCCCCCCCCCGACTCTCGTGTCGCTCCAGAGCGCGTAACCCAGGAGTAACCCTAGCCGCCGCCAGCAACAACTCCCACATTGGCGCTTCTCCTCGCCGCCGGCATGCACCGCGTCTCCTCTAGGGCCGTCGGACTTTGTTGGCCCTGCTCTTCTCCAGGGCGGCGGATGTGGCATCCCTTCGGTGTCTTGGTTGCGGATCCGGTGTGGCGGCGCCCTGCGTTGCTTCGTCGGCGCTGGTACCATGGGAGTGGGGCCCCGCGGGGCATCTGCGCGGCATGTTGGGATGCGGGATGGCGGTCTTGTGTGGGTGTAACGCCCATGATGCGGCTATATTTCCCACGTGTCGAGGCACGACTTAGAGGCATAACCGCATTGTAGGTATTGTCGCAAGAAGGGTCATCTTCACACAATCCCATGTAATGAATAAGAATGGGATAACGAGAGTTGGCTTACAATCGCCACTTCACTCAATACATAAATTAATTCATACATCATCCAAAATCACACATAGACCGACTACGGTCAAAACCAAATGAAAATAAGATAACCCCAAATGCTAGATCCCCGATTGTCCCAACTGGGCTCCACTACTGATCATCAGGAAACGAAACATAGTAACGACCACGTTCCTCGTCGAACTCCCACTTGAGCTCAGATGCGTCATCTGCACTGGCATCGTCGGCACCTGCAACTGTTTTGGTAGAATCTGTGAGTCACGAGGACTCAGCAATCTCACACCCTCGAGATCAAGACTATTTAAGCTTATAGGAAAGGATGGTGTAATGAGGTGGAACTGCAGCAAGCACTAAGCATATATGGTGGCTAACATACGCAAAAGAGAGCGAGAAGAGAAACAACGCAACGGGCGCGAAGCTAGAAATGATCAAGAAGTGATCCTGAAACTACTTACGTTCATACATAACTCAAACCGTGTTCACTTCCCGGACTCCGCCGAGAAGAGACCATCACGGCTACACACACGGTTGATGTATTTTAATTAAGTCAAGTGTCAAGTTCTCTACAACCAGACATTAACAAATTCCCATCTGCCTCATAACCGCGGGCACGGCTTTCGAAAGATAAAACCCTGCAGGGGTGTCCCAACTTAGCCCATTATAAGCTCTCACGGTCAACGAAGGATAAACCTTCCCCCGGGAAGACCCGATCAGTCTCGGAATCCCGGTTTACAAGACATTTCGACAATGGTAAAACAAGACCAGCAAGACCACCCGCTGTGCCGAAAAATCCCGATAGGAGCTGCACATATCTCGTTCTCAGGGCACACCGGATAAGCTAAGCGTACAGGTACCAGCGTAACCCAAGTTGCCAAGGGACGGTCCCGTACGGTGCTCTAGTTTGGACCAACACTCGGAGGAGCACTGGCCCGGGGGTTAAAAATAAGATGACCCTCGGGCTCGCGAAAACCCAAGGGAAAAAGGCTTAGGTGGCAAATGGTAAAAACCAAGGTTGGGCCTTGCTGGAAGAGTTTTATTCAAGGCGAACTGTTAAGGGGGTCCCATAAATCACCCAACCGCGTAAGGAACGCAAAAATCAAGGAACATAATCCCGGTATGACGGAAACTAGGGCGGCAAGAGTGGAACAAAACACCAGGCATAAGGCCGAGCCTTCCACCCTTTACCAAATATATAGATGCATTAATTAAATAAGAGATATTGTGATAATCCAAAATATCCATGTTCCAACATGGAACCAACTTCAACTTCACCTGCAACTAGCAACGCTATAAGAAGGGCTGAGCAAAAGCGGTAACTTAGCCAAACAACGGTTTGCTAGGAAAGGATGGTTAGAGGCTTGACATGGCAATATGGGAGGCATGATATAGCAAGTGGTAGGTAGCGCAGCATAGCAATAGAACGAACAACTAGCAAAGCAAAGATAGAAGTGATTTCGAGGGTATGGTCATCTTGCCTGCAAGGTTCTCAGAGTTGTCGAAAGCTTGATCCTCGTAAGCGTACTCAACAGGTTCCTCGTTCACGAACTCGTCTTCCGGCTCTACCCACAGCAAGAACACAAGCAATGGAACCACAATCAATCACGGAAAATGCACAAGCAACATGATGCAAAACATGCATGATATGCGAGATATGATATGCGATGCGTATGCGTGCTCCGGAAGAAAAAGGATGAACAAGGCAGTAACTTGGCAAACCAAGTATGCCACTGGAAAGATGAGATGATTTCGGTCGAAATCGATATAAAGATCACCGGAAACGGATGCACGGTTAGCAAATGGCAAGCAAAACAAGAATGACACGATTTTGCGATTAACAGCATGATAGCACTTAAAATACATCAAGTAACTATGCTACATCACTCCAACATAGCAACAAAGCATATGGCAGTAATCTACAGGAGATGCTTGACAAAATATGAACACTGAGCTATGACTAGATCACAACATAACAGGTTCAAACAAGCATGGCAAAAGTGCAAAAGATATCAGCTTAACAGACTTGGAGAAAATACTGGACATGGCTGAAACAGCATCAGGTAGCAAAGTTCAGAGCAAGCAATCAACATGCTACAGGAACTTAACATAGCAAAACCAGGCATGGCATGAATCTACTAAAAGCATAGAACAAAAGTCCCTTACTGACCATGAGCCAAAAAGGACCAGAAGATATGATGGCACCCATGTAGACATAGCAAGTTTCGTTAACAGGTTTCAGACTTAGCAGAAAACAGAACATGGCATTAACAGAATTATGAAGGCATCTTTGTGAGCTTGATGCACTCATCACAAAGTGATGCATGACAAAACAAGCATACCTACAGCAATATGGCATGTTTATGAAGCTACCATGGCAAGAGCAAGTTCATAGCATGTATGGATCAACTACAACAACCTTGGCAAAATTGAATATCATGTTAACATTCTGCCAGGAACATTTTGTAGCAAAAGTAGAGCAACATTAATACATGCTATGGCACTCCAAAATTTCAAACAGGTGCATGGATGGATAGAGAACAACTATATCTACAAAGCATCCTTACTGAAGATACTCAAACTAAGCATGGATCTCACTGTAGACACATGGATACATGGCAACAAAATAACAGCAGTCACAGACGGCAAAATTCTAAGACCCTGAAAACAGAAACATCACGAAGCCTAGTTTGCATGCTTGTGCTAGTCACCACATAGATCAAAAAAATACATGGCATACACCTCTGTAAAGATGGCATGGCATATTTCAAAACACCTGTAGAGCTCATGCCCATAAAATGCACACACAAAATGCAATAAAAAAAGACAATTCACCAAGTTCTGATAAGTAACAGCAGTTAACATCATATAGCACTCTTGCACCAGATATTTGGGCATCAAGATGGACTCAAACTAGCATGGCGCAATGTAACAAAATTAAGAGCATCTTGTGACGAACATTTCGATATATCATGCACACAAAACGGAGCAGTATCCAATAAGATATGATACAATGAACAGAGCAATATAATGTAAAAACTTCGGGACTTGGAGGATTTTCGGGGTCAACCTCTCCCAGATCTGGATCCGCACGGAAACCGAGGTGCGGCGCGAGCTCGCCGGAGTTGGACGGAGGAGAGGGCCGGAGCTCGGGGAAGAAGGAGGGATGGCGGCGAGGGTCGCCGGGCGGTGGCGGAGCGACCGCGCGGGCTTGGGGGCGCGGCGCCGAGGCGCGGCGGACGGCGGAGGCGGACGGGCCCCGCGGGAACGGCGGCGGCGGCTGGGAGCCGCGGCGGCGCGGAACGGCCTCGGGGCGCGGGCGACGCGGGTGGACAAGGGGCGGCGGCGCGGCCGGATCGGGCCAGGCGGGCCCCGCCTGGGCCCCGGCGTGCCGCGGGAGGCGGCGCGGTGGAGACGGCGCTGGCGGGGTGACGTGGCGAGAGCCGATTGGCCGGAGGCGGCGATGTAGACACGTCCGGCGGCGAAAATTTGTCCGGTGGCGCGAGGAGGACGAAGTCTAGGGTTTGGACGCAAATTTCGGAGGGTGATGTGTTTATATAGGCATAGGGAGCTAGGAGAGTCCAAATGAGGCACGGTTTTCGCCCACACGATCATGATCGAACGACCGAGAGCATGGAAGTGACTTAGGTGGGTTATTGGACTGTTTGGAGGGGGGTTTTGCTGCAACACACAAAGGCCTTTGCGGTTACCCGGTTAACCGTTGGAGCATCAAACGACCTCCAAATGGAACGAAACTTGACAGGTGGTCTACCGGTGGTGTACCAAGGCCACTTGACAAACCTCGGTCCATTCCGAGAACGTTTAACACCCGCTCACGAAAAGAGACAAGAGGGGGTGCGCAGGTGCATGTGGGAGTGCCGGATTGCAAAACGGACAACGGGGAAAATGCTCGGATGCATGAGACGAACACGTATGCAAATGAGATGCACATGATGACATGATATGAGATGCATGACATGAACAACATGCAAAACAAAAAACAGAACCCAACCACGAGGGGAATATCATAGCACATAGCCGAAAATGGCAAGAGTTGGAGTTACAAATATGGAAAGTTACATCGGGGTGTTACAACACTCCACCACTACGAGAGGATCTCGTCCCGAGATCTAGGACTGAAAGAACTCCGGATATTCAGAACGGAGGTGGTCCTCGCGTTCCCAGGTGGCTTCTCAGTCGGAATGGTGCGACCACTTCACTTTCAGGAATTTGATTGACTTGTTGCGAGTCTTGCGCTCAGTTTCTTCAAGAATAGCAACGGGGTGCTCATGATAAGACAGATTTTCTTGGAGGTCAATCTCTTCAAAGTTGATGGTGCGCTCAGGAGTCTTGAAGCACTTGCGAAGCTGTGACACGTGGAACACATCGTGCACGTTTGCGAAGTTGGAGGGAAGTTCAAGTTGATAGGCGAGGTCGCCTCTTTTGCCAATGATCTTGAAAGGACCCACGTATCTAGGGGCAAGCTTCCCTTTGATACCGAAGCGACGAGTGCCTTTCATTGGAGAGATGCGGAGGTAGACATGGTCTCCGATCTCGAAAGCCAAGTCACGGTGCTTGCTATCATAGTAACTCTTGTGGCGCGATTGCGCGGCTTTGAGATTTTCACGGATGACTTTACACATTTCTTTAGCCTCTGTGATTAAGTCATTGCCAAGAAGTTGGCGTTCACCAGTCTCTGACCAATTGAGAGGAGTACGTCACTTTCTGCCATAGAGAATCTCGAATGGGGCCTTGCCCGAACTCGCTTGGAAGCTGTTGTTGTAGGAGAATTCGGCATATGGAAGACAATCTTCCCACTTCATGCCAAAGGAGACACAAGCCCTGAGCATATCTTCAAGAATTTGATTGACTCGCTCGACTTGGCCACTAGTTTGAGGATGGAAAGCTGTGCTCAAGCGAATGTTGGTGCCCATGGCCTTCTGGAAGGAGTCCCAGAACTTAGAAGTGAAGATGCTTCCACGATCTGAAGATATCAATTGTGGAATGTTGTGCAAGGAGACAATCCTGGAGGTGTATAGCTCTGCCAACAAAGCTGCTGAGATAGATTCTTTGATTGGAAGGAAATGAGCCACTTTAGTAAGCTTGTCGATGACAACGAAGATAGCATCATTTCCATGCTTGGACTTAGGAAATCCAGTCACGAAGTCCATTTCGATATGATCAAACTTCCATTCTGGGATAGCAAGAGGTTGGAGGAGACCAGCTGGTCATTGGTGTTCTGCTTTCACCCTTCGACAGACATCACATTCATTCACGAATTGAGCGATTTCTCGCTTCATTCGAGTCCACCAATACGACTGCTTGAGGTCATGGTACATCTTCGTACTTCCAGATGAATGGAAAGAAGAGAATTGTGTGCCTCGTTCATAATGACTTTTCTTAGATCACCTTTAGGAACCACAATCCGGTCCTCGAAGAATAAAGTGTCTCGGTCATCAATGTGATAGCACTTGTATTTGGAAAGACCCTTGTCGATACCACGTTTCACCTTCTTCACCATGGTATCCAGGAGTTGTGCCTCACGAATTTGATCTTCCAAAGTAGGAGAGACTATGAGGTTGGCAAGAAAGCCTTGAGGAACAACTTGGAGATTCAGTTTGCGGAAAGCTTCACAAAGATCCGGTTGAAATGGCTTGAGAATTAAGCTGTTGCAATAAGCCTTCCTGCTCAAAGCATCTGCAATGACATTGGCCTTGCCTGGAGTATATTCAATACTCGGATTGTACTCTTGAATCATCTCGACCCATCGAGTTTGCCTGAGGTTGAGGTTGGGCTGAGTGAAGATGTACTTGAGACTCTTGTGATCGGTGAATATGTCCACTTTTCTTCCCAACAAGAGATGTCTCCATGTTATTAATGCATGGACAACTGCGGGCAACTCAAGATCGTGAGTGGGGTAGTTCTTTTCGTTGGGCTTCAACTGACGAGAGGTATAGGCCACAACTTTCTTCTCTTGCATTAACACAGCACCGAGACCTTGAAGAGAAGCATCACAGAAAACTTCGAATGGCTTGGATTCGTTAGGAGGAGTTAAGACAGGAGCTGTGATGAGTTTCTCTTTGAGAGTGTTGAAAGCAACGTCACACTCTGGAGTCCAAACATACTTCACATGCTTCTGGAGGAGGTTGGAAAGAGGCTTTGCAATCTTAGAGAAATTCTCAACGAATCTTCGGCAATAGCTTGCAAGACCAAGAAAACTGCAGAGCTGCTTGACATTCTGAGGAGGTTCCCAATTCACAATTGCAGACACCTTCTCGGAATTAACAGCGATACCCTTGGCAGAGATGATATGACCAAGGTAAAGAACTTCATCAAGCCAAAACTCACATTTGGAAAACTTCGCATAGAATTGATACTCTCTGAGCTTGTCGAGCACCAATCGCAAATGTTTGGCATGATCCTTCTTATTCTTGGAGAAGACCAAGATATCATCGAGATACACCAGGACGAATTCATTGGTATAGGGGTTGAAGATGAAATTCATCATTCAAGAGAATGTTGGAGGAGCATTGACAAGGCCGAAAGACATGACAGTATATTCATAAGAACCAAAGCTTGTTCTGAATGTTGTCTTGGGAATATCTTCTTCACGAATGCGAATCTGATGATAACCCATTTGTTGAGGATATAGACCTTAGAGTCACCCGCCAGGAGGGGCCGGGTTACTCATATGGTCATTGCCAGAAGCCCGGCTCCAAGCTTAAAGACGGTGGGCCAAAGATGGGCTTAAGACCCGGATATGGCTTAAGGCCCGTAGTTACAATCATTATTATGGTAGAACTTGTAGTGTAAGGCAAGGATAGTTGAGAGTCCGAGCCGGACACTCTTATGGGCCGGCCGGGACTCTGAGAGCTGCAGGGCGTCAGCCTCCTTATATAAAGGGACGACCCGGCAGCAGTTTAAGGGCGACAACAATCTCATCGAGAGCCGGGCATAGCAGTTTAGCTCCCTGGTGATCGTAACCCTAATCAATACCACCTCAAACTGGACGTAGGCTTTTACCTTCACCGTAAGGAGCCGAACTAGCATAAACCCTCGTGTTCCTTGTCCTGCATTAACCTCTTCAAGCTTCCTAGCTGCGATGGCTCCACGACTAAGTCCTAGCTCGAGGACATCTGCCGTGACAATTCCACGACAGTTGGCGCCCCACGGTGGATTCGAGTTCTTAAAGGGAAGCTTCGAAGGGCTCAAGGGATACGCTGTGGGCCGGATGACCAAGAGTCGTCGCGGCAAGCTGTACATCGACGATGCAAACTGGGGCCCCGACGCCGGCTCAATTGAGTACGGGTACCGGGTCCCCTTCGGCGGAATTCATGTTTTCATTGGCAAGATTGGTGAGCCGGGCCCTGAGCCGGATCTCTGCGCCGATCTCATCGAGGTGGCTCAGCGCGCACAACTCGCTCGGGCCCGGCCTGCCTTAAGGCATGCTTTTGTGGGGTGTATCCACGGAGGACTCTCTGATCGATCTGGATCTGGTGATGAGACGGCCGCCGGCTCTGACGGCGAGTCGGCCACCGATGAGTCCAACTCGTTGTATAAACTTCAAGATGGCAGGCTCATGGGTTGTTCCGATGGTGACAGTATTCCAGACCTATTTGAGCCGCCAAGCCGGGTTGGAATCTTTATGGCCGGTGCGCAGCCTGTTCAGAACCCCGCTGCTGGAGCGGGAAACCCGGTGCCTTCTCCGGCTCAGGTGCTGATGGATCTTACGGACAAGATGACGGCCCTGTTAACCGCCACGGTTGACCCGGCGGATCAAGTTCAGCATGATGCGGAGGTGGCACAGTTAAAGTTGGATCTAGTGAAAGCTAAGGAGGATCTGGCAGCGGAAGGGATCAGGATGGCTACGGAGAGGGCGGCTCTCGACGCCCAAACTCAGTTGATCCAAGCGCAGTCCTTCTGGCTCACGATGGATCAGAACGCGTCCAATGAGGTCATGAGAAGGAGGCATCAAAAGGCCCAATCTCGACTCCCTCCGGTTTACGATCCACGCAACCTCTTCAACACGCCAGGTGCAGGGTCTAGTAACCCGCCAGGGGTCATAGTGCCCGGGTCTGGAACCCCTATTCAGCCAATAGTGATGGAGCCTCCCCAGGTGCCCCATGCCCCGCCTCAGTACGTGCCAATACCCCCGGGTCATTATAATAACCCGCTGGAGAACATGGTCGCCGCGGCAGCACGGCTGGCGGCTCTCCCAGTTGACGGCGACTCTCCGACAGCTATTGAAACCCGCCGGGTCAGGGAACTCCTTCAGACAGCACTGGCGCAGCAAGAGGCGTACTCCTACAGCCGGGACAGGATCCACTCGACCCCTCGGCCAGGCCGGAGCCCGAGTTACAGCAGACACATGGTCTCAGCGACCGGCTCAAGTAACGTCCGACGCCATGACCCGCCCCCTGGCCATGGCCCGGTTCATAACGGAGCCTTTCACGCAGCAGACCAGGACAGAGCGCGGCAAGAGGCGGAGCAGGTGCCTCAATTGACGGCTTACCAGACCCCCCCGGCTTACCCGACGACTTCCGTCGACGTGGGTATCCCTACCAGGACTGGGGGTGTCCCTTGTTTAGTACCAGCTATCCGTAATGAACATTTACCTAAGGACTTCAAAGGCCCTAGGAAGGTGCCTAATTACACAGCTGACTTACAACCCGCAGCCTGGATCGAGAGTTACGAGATGGCCATGGAGCTGCTGGAGGTCAGTGAGGCGGCAATGGCCAAGTATTTCACCATGATGTTAGATGGGACTGGCCGCACTTGGTTGAAAGGGCTACCGCCGAATTCCATTGGGTCTTGGGCTGAGCTGAAGGCCCGGTTCATCCAAAACTTCAAAGATACCTGTAGGCAGTCTATGTCAATTGTGGATTTGACTAACTGTAAGCAGCAGGAGGGTGAGTCTACGACACATTGGGTTCGCCAGGTTAAGGAGATCATACACTCGTCAGACAAGATGGATGCCGGCTCAGCAGTTTTAATGCTGGAGCAGAATTGTCGTTTTGTGCCCCTGAAGATGAAACTCGGGCGGCTTAAGCGCGACTGCAATGATATGGGTACACTAATGGCGGCTCTTGTCAAGTACGCCGATTCTGATGGTACCAAGGATCCCCCTTCAGATGATGAAAGGACAGGGAAGGGAAAGAAGAACGGCAATGGCAAGGGTCCTCAGCATAACCCGGGGAACCAAGGAGGAAGCAAGCGCAAGGCTGATGGCATCCTAGAGTTTGTAGCCAACGCCAGCTCACAAGGTAATAACCAGCGACGCAAAGGGAGGCCCCCTACCCGAGGCGGCGGGTCAGGCCCGACGCTGGAGCAGCTGTTGAATGAGCCTTGTCCAAGGCATGGCTCTAGAGAGAAGCCGGCGACTCATCTATGGAAGGACTGTGCAATCATGAAGGCCTTTAAGAATTACAATGGCCCGGGCGGCGGCTCAGGCGCCGGCGGTTTCCATGGCCCGGGCGGCGGCTCAAATTCTAATCCTCAGAACGGTCAAGGGGGCTTCAATCAACAGTCTGGCCAGGGTCATCAACAGCAGCAGGGGGGTTATCAGACCAATCCAAAGCAGCTTAGCGGTGGACAGTACCATGTGTTTACCACCAGCCTGTGTAAGCGAAATCAGAAGCTTCATAAGAGGGATGTGAATGCTGTTGAGCCGGCGGTTCCACGCTACTTGCGGTGGTCTGCGCAGCCTATAGTGTGGAGTATGGAGGATCACCCTCCCCGGGTGGATAACCCGGGCCACTTGGCCCTAGTGGTGGCTCCTCAAGTGGGAGGATATAAGTTTACTAAGGTGCTCATGGATGGAGGCAGCAGCATCAACATCCTCTATTATGAGACGTTCCGTCGTATGGGGTTGATTGATAAGAACCTCAGCCAGTCCAACACTATTTTCCACGGTGTGGTATCTGGTAAGTCGGCTTATCCAGTCGGCAAGATCGAATTGGAAGTGGCCTTTGGAGATGAGAACAACTACAGGGTGGAGAAATTGACCTTTGAGGTGGTTAAGATAAGAAGTCCGTATCATGCTATATTTGGGCGGCCGGCTTACGCCAAGTTCATGGCTCGGCCGTGTTATGTGTACTTGCAGCTCAAGATGCCGGGTCACAATGGGACCATTACGGTTCACGACAGCCGGAAAGTGGCCCTGGAGTGTGAGGAAGGCGATGCAGCTTATGCAGAGTCTGTTTGTGCAACAGAGGAGTTGAAGTTTTACAAGGACAATGTTGACCCAATAGATATGACCTCTCTGAAAAAGCCGACTACGGGGCATGAGCCGGCGATGAAATTTAAGTCGGCTGATGAGACTAAACTTGTTGATTTCGTTCCAGGAGATTCATCTCAGCAGTTCAGCATCAGTGCCAACCTGGATCCGAAATAGGAAAGCGCCCTCATCGAGTTCATCCGTGAGAATAGGGACATCTTCGCATGGAAACCTTCTGACATGCCAGGTGTACCTAGAGAACTCGCTGAGCACACTCTCAATGTTGATCCGAAATTTAAGCCGGTCAGGCAGTTCCTTCGGCGGTTTAATGAAGAGAGGCGGAAAGCTATTGGTGAAGAGGTGGCCCGGCTCTTGGCGGCCGGGTTTATCGTTGAAGTCTTTCACCCAGAATGGTTAGCTAACCCGGTGCTCGTACTCAAGAAGAACGGCACTTGGCGGATGTGTGTGGACTACACGGACTTAAACAAGGCGTGTCCGGCTGATCCTTTTGCCCTTCCCCGTATTGATCAAATTATTGATGCTACGGCAGGTTGTGCGCGCTTAAGTTTCTTGGACGCCTATTCCGGATATCATCAGATTAAAATGGCAGTTAAGGACCAGGAGAAGACAACATTCATCACTCCCTTTGGAGCCTTCTGCTATGTCTCCATGCCCTTTGGACTCAAGTGTGCACAGGCGACTTATCAGCGTTGCGTACAGAACTGTCTTCATAAACAGATTGGGCGCAATGTTCATGCTTATGTGGACAACATTGTGGTTAAATCCATAAAGGAGGAAACCCTGATAGATGATTTGAGAGAAACCTTTGATAATCTCCGGGTCTACAAGATGATGCTTAACCCGGCCAAGTGTGTTTTTGGTGTTCCTGCAGGCAAACTTTTGGGTTTCTTGGTTTCTGACAGAGGCATTGAAGCTAACCCGGAGAAGATCAAGGCCATCACCTCTCTGGCTAGGCCGGCGTGTATAAATGATGTTCAGCGCTTGGCTAGTCGCATCGCTGCTTTAAGCTGGTTTATAAGCCGTTTGGGTGAGAAGGCCATGCCATTATATCAGTTGATGAAGAAAACTGATAACTTTGTCTGGAATGATGCAGCTAATACCGCTTTTGAGGATTTGAAGAAGCAGTTGGCAGAGCCCCCAGTCCTTGCTGCTCCGGTTGATAAAGAGCCCTTATTACTGTACGTGGCAGCAAACACACGAGCCGTCAGTGTGGCTGTGGTTGTGGAACGCAAGGAAGAGGGTAAGGAGCATCCGGTTCAGCGGCCGGTTTACTATGTCAGCGAAGTGCTTATTGAGTCCAAACAACGGTATCCACATTGGCAGAAGCTTGTTTATGGTGTGTTCATGGCAAGCCGGAAGCTTAAGCATTATTTCCAGGGTCATCCCATAACCGTGGTCAGTTCTGCCCCTCTTGGTGATATCATTCAAAACAGAGAGGCCATAGGGAGAGTGGCTAAGTGGGCTATCGAGCTCGGACCTCATGGTCTCAAATATGTGCCACGCACTGCTGTTAAATCTCAGGCCCTGGTGGATTTCATCAATGATTGGACAGAGTCACAAGTGCCCGAGCAAAAGCCGGATAACACATATTGGACTATTCACTTCGACGGGTCCAGGCAGTTGGAGGGCTCGGGGGCTGGAGTTGTATTGGCTTCCCCTAAGGGCGACAAGTTCCATTATGTGCTACAATTGATGTTTCCTTGCACTAACAATGTGGCTGAGTACGAGGCCTTGCTCCACGGCCTTTGGATGGCTAAGGAGATGAGCTTGAGCCGGGTGAGGTGTTTCGGTGACTCAGACTTGGTGGCTCAACAAGTATCAGGCAAGTGGGACTCTAAGGACCCTCTCATGGCGGTTTATCGCCGCGAAGTTGATGCCATTGCAGGGCACTTTCAGGGCTACCAGGTAGAGCACATTGATCGCAGGAGGAACGAGGCGGCTGATGCTTTAAGCCGGCTAGGCTCTCAGCGAAAGCCGGTGCCGCCTAATACTTTCCTGGATGTCCTGTATAATCCTTCTGTTAAATTGCCTACAGAGGAAGATTTGGCTGTCCCTGACCCGGAGGCACGACTGGTGGCGGCTCTCCATATCATACCAGACTGGACAATGCCGTATCTGGCTTACATGACCCGGGGCGAGTTGCCTGAGGATGAAACTTTGGCCAGGCAAATAACCCGGCGGGCTAAATCAATGATTGTTATCGATGGCGAGTTGCATCATCGCAGTGTTACAGGGGCGTTTCAGCGTTGTGTTTCCCCCGAGGAAGGGCAAGAGATCTTGCGTGAGATTCATGAAGGGGATTGTGGCCATCACGCCGGCTCAAAGTCCCTTGTGGCCAAGGCTTTTCGTCATGGTTTTTATTGGTTGACGACTCATGTTGATGCAGAGGACTTGGTCAGTAAGTGTGATGGTTGCCAAAGGTTCTCGCGACGGGCTCATGTACCGGCTCAAGAGCTGAGGATGATCCCAATTACTTGGCCCTTTGCGGTCTGGGGGCTGGATATGGTTGGGCCTTTCAAAAGATCCAAGGATAAGAAGACCCACCTTTTGGTGGCAGTTGACAAGTTCACCAAGTGGGTTGAAGCGGAGCCAGTCAGCAAGTGTGATGCAGCCACGACGGTTCAGTTTATGAAGAAGGTGATCTTTCGCTTTGGTTTTCCACACAGCATCACAACTGACAATGGCACCAATCTCTCCAAAGGCGCCATGGAGGAGTTTGGTCAACGAGAGCATATCCGACTTGATGTTTCCTCAGTGGCTCATCCTCAATCAAATGGTCAAGCTGAGAGAGCTAATCAGGAGATTCTGAAGGGTATCAAGCCCCGGCTTTTGGTCCCTTTGCAACGGACGCCGGGTTGTTGGGTGGAGGAGTTGCCCTTCGTGTTATGGAGCATCAACACTACACCTAACAGGTCTACAGGTTTTACGCCTTTCTTCCTGGTTTATGGGGCAGAAGCAGTCCTCCCTAGTGACATCCGTCATGACTCACCTCGAGTGGCGGCTTATGTTGAGGCGGATAATGAACAGGCGTGCCAAAATGCTCTTGACTTGTTGGACGAACAGCGTGATGTGGCGGCAGCCCGTTCAGCGATTTACCAACAAGACCTGCGCCGTTATCATAGCCGCCGGGTTAAATCCCGGGTCTTCCAGGAAGGCGATCTCGTGCTCCGGCTCATCCAGGATCAAACAGATGCACACAAGCTATCCCCGCCTTGGGAAGGGCTCTTTGTGGTCAGCAAGAACTTGCACAACGGGTCATATTACCTCATTGACATTCGGGAGCACAAAGATTCACGTAAGTCGGAGGAAGAAACCCGTCGACCGTGGAACATAGCTCAGCTTCGGCCTTACTACACTTGAGCCACCGGCTCTCATAATGTACATATTTCTCTCAGCCATGTATATATTATGATAAGCTATAAAGCAGGGCCTCTGTCCTTTTTTCTCCTCCATATGTGCACGTGTTGTTTTTCATTGCAAGATTACATGATAGCTTGAAGGAGGATCCGGCTTATGATCATATTCGAATCTAGCCGTAGGCAGTAAGGTCACTTGGGGGCTTCCTGTTCAAACATGGGTCGTATTCGAACAAAAGAGAACATAGCTGTCGATACCCATTTGATTGGCAAAGTGCCGAGCTCATTGAGGAGTTTTCTTTGATCATATTTGAATCTTAGTTTAAACCCTTTGAGAACCGACGTGGATCGTATTCGAATCAGCGTCATTAAACAATTCTCAAAGTCATTTGGGGGCTTCCTGTTCAAACATGGGTCGTATTCGAACCAAAGAGAACATAGCTGTCGATACCCTCTTGATTGGCATCGCCACACCCACTGGGGGCTATATGATCGTATTCGAATCCTAGCATAACCCCTTTGGGCCGGGTCTCTGGTCGTATTCGAACCGGAAGCCCCTAAGTTCTTCTGTTTTATAGCAAGTTTCTTCTGATTATTTCAAAGTGTGTATGGCCGGGTCTCACTTTGCCGGTTTAACTTTGGTTTACAGTGTTGGTTGAACACAATGGGTGTCATTAAGACAAGTAAATCGGAATTAAGGTACCAACCTTATTACCCAGGTTATCTAAACCGGAAGTATGCTTGCAGGCTGCTAAGTGTGTTATTACGGCTGTATTAAGGATATAATTGGGGACCAGTCTTTTTTGATTCATATTCCGGGTTATATATCTAAAACATATGATTCTCAGGGCGGTAAGCCGCCTGGAGATTTGTGATTCGTCTTTCTATGCAGGATAGTTAAAGACACTTATTTGAGACTAAGGAGAATGAATAACCCGGAGAAGCATAAAGGAGACAACTTCAATAAAACTTCAAGCATTCAAGACGTGCACGATGGCACGGCAAGATAAAGTGTTGGTCCTACTCTATTACAAGACTCGTTGAGTCCAAAAGGGTGAGGCATTGTTTGGTAAACCGCCAGCCGAGTTACGACGCTGGCTGAGTTGAAGTCTCTGGCTCGTCCCTATCTTCTCCTCCGGCTGATCCCAAGACCTGGAAAGTTGATGACTTCCAGTCGATGCCGCTGAGAGCTTCGAATTGGGCTTCCTCGTCAATAAACCCGGTCGGGTCAATCTCCGGGGCGAAAGTGTGCTGACGAGCCGGCGGGATCAAGTTGAGGGCTTCATAGCGAGGGGTTGGGATCCTCTGATTCTCCGCATTGTAACCCGGCTGGTACTTGGTCAGATCTGTATCGTTGCCAAGAAGAGTAGCCACCGGGCGTACAGCCTTCACGCAAGCTGCGAAGTCCTTCTGATCAAAGGCGGTGCCGTCTTCCTTCAGGCTTGGGTAGCCGAGGGCGATGTCCGCCGGGTCTAGCTCTGGCAAGAACGCCTTCGCCCGGCTCAGCGCAACGATTGCTCCGGCTCTTGCAGAGGCCCGTCGCAGCTCTTGGATCCGCTGAGGCAGAACGGCGAGCCGGCGCAGGACTTCCGCTAGGTGAGTCGGCACCTCGTTGGAGAGGGCCACCACAGCCAAGGCACGTTGTGACCCGGTGTAGAGTTGCTCCACCAGGGTGTATACGGCCTTCAGCTTGGTCACCACACTCTGATTCAGGTTGGCACTTCTGGGACCTATTTTACAGAGTCAGATAAGCCGCCGACAAGGATGGAATTATGAAATATAAACATTCTAAACTTGATGAAAGCCGGCGAGACGACTTACCGAAGATTGCGGCCACCATCTGGGACACCTGGCGCTTTAGGCCGGAGAGCTCGGCGGTCTTCTCGGAGAGAGTCTTCTCCGCCTGTTCTGCCCGGTTCATCAATGCGGCCTTTTCTTCGGCCCATGCCTTCCGCTCAGCGTCGAACTCTGTCTTCAGCTTCTCTTGCGCGGCGATGCTGGACACGACCTTGGCGTTTGCCTTCCGGGTCTCCATCTCTTGCATCTGCAGCCGGCTCTTGAGATCAGCCATGTCAGCCTCTAGCTTCTTGCCAGCAGCCTGCATACATTTCCGGGTTATGACATGAACAGTTACTATATAAATTTTAAGTCCCAAGCGTTTTCCAGGCAAAGACACTTGGCACTTGGGGGCTAATGCATATTGAACGTATCTATCTACAAGCTGCCGGCTCAGTTGAGTAAGCCGGACCCTAAGTCTACAACATATTTAATCATAAGTCGCCGACTTGGGGGCTAGCATGATAAAAGTAACTATGCAGTAAGTAAGAGGATAGCAGAAGGATACCTCAGATTTCTGCTGGATCTGGTTCACCATGGCAACCTCTGCGTCCCGGCTCTTGTGCACTTGGCTGATGTAGCCAGAGACGAGCTCTCCAATGCTCAGGTTGGTGTGGTCGGAGAGGTCCAGGTTCACCCGGTGGGGCTGCAGCAACTCCCCCTTCGTGGAGCACTTAGCCAATGCGGTAGGTCTCCCCGGCTCAACAAATGTCGTCCGGGTGATTACCACGTCCGGGTCATTTGTTGGTTGAGCCGAGCCGGAGGCCTCCGGGTCAGCAGAAGCTTCTACAGGTGCCGTGTCCGTTGGAGTGGTGGCTTCGGGGGCGGAGGCAGCTGGCGGGTCTTGGACCGTCACCTCCGGCTGAGGCAAATCCGGCTCTCCGGCCGACTTGGTTTTCTTCGCTCTCTTGGTGAGTTTTGCCTGGGCACTGAAAGAACAGCAAAGGTTAGTATAAAAAGTATGAGCAAGGACCAGAACAAATATGAGAGGGTTATCATTACCCGGGCACGGTCTTGAAAGCCGGAAGACTCGACTGCATAGAGTCGCCCGAAGAGGGGGAGGTCTCCTGATAATTGGAGTCAGAAGAATTGAGTGGCTGACGGATAACACCCGCCAACGGATGAAAAGGGTACAAGTGGGAAATAACCTCAGTTCGGCGCTTCCTTGTTGCGTCGGGTAACCCGGCTGAGAGGTCGGTGTCCTTGTTGGTCCGGGTGTGACGCCGGCTTTCATGAACCTGTCGCTTCAAAATAAATTGAGGGTCTTGATAAGCTAAAGGATGTGAAAAGCTTACTTTCCGGGTTACCCTTCGGACTTTCAGCTTGGGCAAGGGCTCCGAGTCGGAGGAAAGTGACATTACCTCTTCAACCACCGGGTTACTTGCGCCGGTGTCATCCTGTCAATGAGCAAATATTGATAAGACGGACAGCAACAAACAACAAATACAGCAAGGACTTAAAGGCTCAGGGGTTACCTCTGACTCGGAGCTGTTGCTTAATTGCATCAGCTCCGAAGCAGTAGGCCTGCTTCCTTTCTTGCGAGGGGCGGCTTTCTTGGAGGCTTTCTTCGCCTTCCTGGCCTTCTTGGCCGCTTCATGGTCGTATTTGACCCGCCAGAACTTATCATCAGCCTGAAAAATGCAATGAGGTTTTCTTAAAACAATTCAGATGAAAGTCATGTACAGATAAGATGTTCAGATCAGCGGCTTACCGCTGGGGCTGGGTTGGTGTTGCAGAAGGGGGCTAGCCCGGTCCTTCCGCAGTCTGCCAGGCTCTCGTTTAAAAGAGCCTTGGTCATTTCTTCTGCAACGTCTTCAGGAAGATCGTTGCGGCTGTGTCTTTGAGGGTCATCTTTTCGGCCCGTGTACTCACACATTAAGCCGGGGCGGTGGCTCAATGGGATCACCCGCCATGAGATCCAGACCCAGACCAGGTCGATTCCATTCAGACCATTGCCCAGGAGAGCCTTGATCTTGTTGATAGTGGGGAGCAGAGGTTGGCGCTCCGCTTGAGTCAGCTTGTCTGACAGTGGGTGAGTCGGCTCCAGACGCGAGGGGCGAAAGCCGGGCAACGGACTCTCGTCAGCCGGCGACGTGTCTTGGCAGTAAAACCATGTCAGATTCCAGTCCTTGGGGTGGCTGGGCGGCTCTGCGTAAGGGAACAGGCAGTCCCTACGCCGCTGGATGGAGATGCCACCTAGCTCCAGACTTGGCCCATTGGCGCACTCATTCTGACGGTTCAAATAAAAAAGCTCCCTGAAGAGCAGCAGACTAGGTTCTTCTCCAAGGTAAACCTCGCAGAACACTTGGAAATTGCAGATGTTGGACACTGAGTTGGGTCCTATGTCCTAAGGCCGCAGGTCGAAGAAGTTCAGGACGTCTCTGAAAAACTTTGAACCGGGCGGTGCGAAGCCCGGGCTCATATGATCCGCAAAAACCACTACCTCCCCGTCCTTTGGTTGTGGTCTCTCTTTTGACGGGTCGGGGGCACGGTAGGACATGACGTCCTTCTTGGGCAGGTATCCGGACTTAACAAAATTTGCTAGTATCTCACTGGTGACATTGGACCTCATCCAGTTGCAAGTGATGGAAGCTTTGGGAGCTTTGGGAGGCATGGTGAAAGTCGGCAGTCTATGATAAAAGGAAAAATGTCCGGGTTAATTATGAGCCGGAGGAAATCTACAGTTCAATGTCAAGGTGGCGGCTTATGAAGGGGACTAATGGTATACACTTAAGTGCATCGGGCTATTTAAGCCGCCGAGGGATTGAGGGTAATTTGATCGTCTACAGGCCTTATCACAGCTAAGCCGGAAATTTTTATGGCGCATGGCTTTCTTTAAGCCGGACGGTTCTACGGCGCGTGGTTTCTTTAAGCCGGAACTATAAACCGCTGAGATTCAATGATTGTAGTTTTTTTACTAAGTGTGGTAAAACAGGTTTCACACATTGCAGTAACTTTTTTGGATCAAAATGGTCAGGCAAAAGAAAAATTTCTAGACCTAGAAACAGAAGCGAGGGAGTTCTTGGGCTCGAACAAAGTTCCTATGCAGTAAAAAGAGAGCTGCTTGCGTGTAAAATGGGTGCTAAACAGTCACCGCAATAGTTCTATGCAGATCTAAGATCAAAAGGAGCAGTAAGAAAGAAAACTACCGGAGTTTGTGGCAATGGCGACGAACACGAAGAACGCGGACGAACCCTACGGCAGATCTATTCTATGGGACAAGCAGGACTTACAGGAGCTGCAGAGCTGCGGAGGTTGTCACGTTTCTCTGGTCCGATCAGGGTGATGCAGCAGCCTGAGCTGGTGACGACGAGAAGACCCGCGGCGGCGACGGCGGCGGAGCTCGAGCAGCACGGGACAGTGAGAGGAAGGAGACGACAGAGGAAGGAGAGTGAGAAAGGCCCGTCGGGGCGGCCTATTTATAAGGCGAGCTCGTAAAGCGGGCGCGAGAATCAAGGAGACCGTGGCGTGGTTATCTCCCCACGCAACGCCTCGATTTTCGGGACGACAGTAAAGGTAAAGATCCGTTGCGGATCTGGCGGAGTAATAAACGGATTTAATGGAAGATGACGTCACGGCGGATTACCCAGAGTCCAGAGGATGACGTCACGCCGGGTTATGGCCTTCATACAATTGTAAGCCGGAGTTTTTTCTGTCGAAGGAGTTGAAGATTGACATGAGCCGGCTCAAATCAATCTGGGGCCGAATGTTGAGGATATAGTCCTTAGAGTCACCCGCCAGGAGGGGCCGGGTTACTCATATGGTCATTGCCAGAAGCCCGGCTCCAAGCTTAAAGACGGTGGGCCAAAGATGGGCTTAAGACCCGGATATGGCTTAAGGCCCGTAGTTACAATCATTATTATGGTAGAACTTGTAGTGTAAGGCAAGGATAGTTGAGAGTCCGAGCCGGACACTCTTATGAGCCGGCCGGGACTCTGAGAGCTGCAGGGCGTCAGCCTCCTTATATAAAGGGACGACCCGGCAGCAGTTTAAGGGCGACAACAATCTCATCGAGAGCCGGGCATAGCAGTTTAGCTCCCTGGTGATCGTAACCCTAATCAATACCACCTCAAACTGGACGTAGGCTTTTACCTTCACCGTAAGGGGCCGAACCAGCATAAACCCTCGTGTTCCTTGTCCTGCATTAACCTCTTCAAGCTTCCTAGCTGCGATGGCTCCACGACTAAGTCCTAGCTCGAGGACATCTACTGTGACAATTCCACGACACCATTCGAAGGTCAAGCTTGGAGAATACTTTAGCACCTTTAAGTTGCTCGAATAGCTCATTGATGTTGGGAAGTGGATATTTGTTCTTGATTGTCTTCTTGTTCAATGGACGGTAGTCGACACAAATTCGGTCCGTGCCATCCTTCTTCTGGACAAAAAGAACACCACAACCCCACGGAGATGAACTCGGTCTGATCAAACCCAGACGCTCTTGTTCATCGAGTTGTTTCTTCAATTCTTTCAGCTCCTTGGGTCCAAGCTTGTAAGGACGCTTGCAAACGGGTTCAGTGCCGGGCTCAAGATCGATAACGAACTCAACTGGCCGGTGAGGAGGCATACCCGGAAGCTCTTCTGGAAAGATATCTTGGTACTCACAAACGACTGGAATTTGAGAAATAGCATCCAGCTCGCCCTTCTCATTGAGAGAAAACAACCGAATGGTTTCATCACGAGTGGCATAGATGATAACATCCTCAGAAGAGTGTGTCAATTGAATTTCCCTGGCCGCACAATCAAGTTGAGCCTTGTGCTTAGAAAGCCAGTCCATCCCGAGAATTAGATCAATATCAGAGTCTCCAAGAACAAAAGGTTTAGACAGAAATTTATAGTTGCCCATCTTGATAGAAACATCTGGAATCATTGTGGTAGCCCTCATAGAAGAGCCCGGAGAAACAACTCCCATGGGTTTTTCCAACATTTCCGAAATGAAATCATGCTTAGCAACAAATGATCTTGACATGAAACAATGCGATGCACCAGTGTCAAAAAGAACTTTTGCAGGAAAGTCATTAACAGGAAGATTACCCATTATCACATCAGTAGATTCCTCCGCTTGAGCTGCATTCGTCATGTTCACCTTTGCAGACTTGGGATTATGCTTGACCACTGCATTGCTGGAAGATCTCACAGGAGGAGGAGGCGGAAGGCGCCTTTGGTTGAAGCACTTGTTAGCATAGTGACCTTTCTACTGACACTTGTTGCAAGTCACCTCTGAGAGTGGATGATGATAAGGAGCATTCGACTTTGGAGCTTGATTCTGAGACTTGTTTTGATAGCCAGGGTTGGGTGGGTGGGAAGATCCATGGCCACCTTTGTTCTTCTGCTGGAAAGGCTGACGAAACGGAGGAGGAGGAGGAGGCAACCAGAACTTCTGTTGCTTAGCAGCCACTAGTGAGGAAGAAGAAGACTGAACTGCGTCCCTAACTCTCTTCTTAGAAGCCTCACACTTGAGCTGAGCAGCCTCTTGCTTCAGTGCCATATTGTAAAAATCATCATACTTGGTCGGCTCAAAAAGCACGAGAGGTAATTGCAGATCCTCTCTAAGGCCACCTCTGAATTGATAGATCATGCTCTTTTCATCAGGAACGTCTTGCCTAGCGAAGCGAGCGAGTTTCTAAAATTGGGTATTGTATTGATACACAGACATGCTGCCTTGCTTGAGACCGCGGAAATCCTCACGCTTGCTCTCAACAACACTTTGTGGAATGTGGTGAGCTTTGAAGTCTCGGCGGAAATCATCCCAGGTAATCACACGACCTCCTCTGGAATCTTTGTATTGTTGATACCACTCGGCAGCTTGATCCTTGAGTTGAAAAGAAGCGAACTTGACAAAGTCCTCAGGCCTGACATTGCTACATTCAAAATGCTTGTTGATGTCCACGAGCCAATCATCGGCGTCTGTGGCCTCGGCACAGTAGCTGAAAGACTTCGGCTGATTTGCGAGGAACTGGTTGAGGGTAGCAAAATGAGGTTGATTGTTGCCTTGGCCTTGATTTCCTTGGTTGCCTTGCCCTTGGGTGCGCTCTTGCAAGAGTTGCAAAATCATCTGAGCATTGGCGTTGGTGGCTGCCATGATAGCTTGCCATGCCTCCGGAGGCGGAGGTGGTGGCGGAGGGTTCGCCTGACTCCCCTCATTGCGTTCCGGATTCTGACGCGTTGGCGGAGCCATCTTGAAGAGGGTGACATCCGTTAGCATCTTGATAGACAAATAGGCAAGTTGAATCAACGGTTAGAAATTGCAACATATAGTCTTCACAATAAACATTCGAACGAGGATGAACGAATGAATTCCATAGTAAATCATCACACTTCCATAAGGTGAGAAGCCACTTGATAAGAGATTGATGAATAAAATAACAAGGTACGAGTGGAACAAATAAGTGGTAAGGATTACCCAATCACAAACCAAATATTTGCGGGAAGAAATGCTAAGAGCTACATGAATCCCACCTATAAACTCCCGAAACTTTCTGGTTATGCAATCTGGTGTTGGCGATACAGGGGACACAAAATATATCACCCAAACTAGCAATCCCTAGATCCAGCTGTATCCATCCGTCAACACATAACCAAGAAACCTTCGGAAATCGTGTACCTCAACCTTCGAAAAGCATCTGTCGGGGATATACCCCGCGGTATGACCCAGCCGGGAGTATGACCAGGCCAGACTTGGCATTTCACCGATGACCCGGCGGAGGACTAGCGACTCATGGGTCTGGCGGCTCATTGGTCAGACAGCTCATGAACCAGACGACTCATGGATGGCCCCGACGGCGAGTCAGATAGAAGACTAGGCCCAAGGCCCAGAAGGCCGGCTCATGTATGGTGGGCCGGCTTAAGAGGAAAGCGTAAGGAATATTCCCTTACAAAGAAAGCAAGACTAGGACTCCACTTGTAATTGAGTAATCCTAATCCTACTAGGAGGGGCAGGGCACCCCAAAGAGGGACAAGTAACAAGAAACAATCTCTAGGGCTAGACACCGAGAGCCGGTTCCCGGCGACTCCCCCGTGATCATAATGAGACCTAGCCTCAAACAGCATGTAGGGTTGTTACCGGATGATGTTTCCCGGGGCCCGAAGCTGTCTAAATCCTTGTCTTGTGTTGCGTCTCTCGATTCCGCCCAACCCCTCTCAAGCTACCACATAGATGTGCTGGCCTCGCGACTAAGTCTTGACACTAAGGACATCTGCCGTGACAATCCACGACAGTTGGCGCCCACCGTGGGGCCCGTGCACGGTGGTGTTGAGTTCTTGGAGGGATTTTTCCCATGGATCGAGGAGTTCATAATTTTCCAGATGAGGAAGAGCCGGTTGGAGAGGATCTACATCAGCTTCGAGTTCATCGGTTCTGATTCATAGTTTATGAGATTTAAGGTTCAAGAAAATCGAGATTGCGAGATGTTTGCTGCCGCAAGTCGCCAAGTCAACAGGAGCCATCGACCTGAACCAGATCGACTCCCTTTGCGTAAGCTAGTCATCACCAAGACCGTTTGGATACCCTGCAAGTCTAGAGGCCATCAATCGAAGGTATTGTTTACTCCAGGAGGAGATCAAAGACAAGCCAACTACTCCCGTCAAAATCAATCGAGTAGTACTATTATTCATCCGGAAGCAACGCTGGCGTTCGGATCCGCACGTGCGCAGCCAAAACACAAAGGTCAAAACTCAACACGACTCGGACAGGTTTGTTGAAACCGGCCACGACATGGAGAAGGACCCATGCGAAATCACGGACTCGGATGTTTCTGCGACGCCAACCTCGCCCTGAGCCGCCATATGCTGCGTCAGGATAAGACTATGCTAGAGGAGACTTGGCATCCACTCCCACGTGAAGTTAAGGAAGAATAAAAAAGGGGATCAAGTGATGAAGGATCCAATCCAGATTGACAGATAGCAGTTCTAGTACTAGTCAAAAGATCAACCAAGGAATCAAATGGCCACTCGGATGCCAAGCGAGCCATCGCTCTGAGCAGCCGTTTTCAGACCGGCCAGGCCTCAGTTGAGCTGTCGTGGCCTGTCTCTGTTGAGACCCGCCGTCGATCCTTCCTTCACTGTAACTTTGGTTCAATGCACCCGCCTGGGTTGACCCGTCTGCCTTCGTCACCGCTGCAACATGGTTTGTTTTAAGCTGCCCTCACCAACACGCACTGAGCCGCTGAAAGGTTGACCCGCTGCTCCTCTGATTGTTTGCTGGGCTTGACTGCTGGCTCGCTGCGCCTGGTTCTTTTTGGATGCGTCCCGTGGGTGTATTGACTGATCAAAAGACTCCTGCGGTGGCGAGGGACAGTGGCAGCCTTGTTTATCTGGTCTACATACGGTTACACAAGATGCACCCGAAGGCAAACTGCAAAACACTGGTGTTGTGGATACATTATATAGTACTGCTAGCGCTACATGGGGATTAAAAGCTGCTGCTGTTTCTTCATCTCATCAAGACAAATGAGTTTTTATGGATGGAATAAAAAAAAGGAATGATCATTGCGGCAGTCACGAAGGCCACATGGGGTGCTACTGCTACATCAGCTAGACGTACATGCAGGCAGTTTATTTCCTGACCAACTACGTCCAGCATTATCCACCATCAGTATCCGTATTCATCCGATAAAAATACCAGGTGCTATTTATCCTGCTTATTTTTAAAAGCACAAATTAATTCATTCGAGCACAACTACTCTGCTCTACGGTGTTTTTTATATGCAGGGTAACCATTTACTACAAAAGTGGCATTATACCGCGGATACGGACCACACCGGCTTAAAACATCGTGGCCGTTTCTTGCGACCGCGCCGGTTTACAACGAGGAGGACAATTTGCCCGTTTGCACCGGCTTACAATGCCACGGCCGACTCATCCGTCTGCTCCTGCGGGCGACTCATCCCTGATTGATTTTAGCTTCACCGTGGGATCATTAAACTCCACGGTGGATAATTTCCAGCCTAACATATCAGGTGATATCCATCTAAGGTCTATTTTATTAGGCATATTATTTTTGTCAAGGAACAATTACTCTGGCTTGTGATGTTTTTCAAGTAGGACAATTGTTCACTACATCAACACAACGTGGTTGACTCGCCCATCCGCGCGGCTTACCGCGCCGGCGATCGATTCGCCCGTCCGGATCGGCTTACAACACCACGGCCGGCTCATCTGTCTGTGCCGCCTCTGATGCAACGGTCGTCTTTACCATCCATCTCTCGCGGGTTGGTCCATATAAACACACTGGGCCGCACCTGTATGCATGAGCTGTTTATTGAATATGAGCGAGTCACTGTTTGGGAAGCCCGGTTTTCTTCCAACAAATTGGAGGCGAATTATCATGTATTATCAGCCGCCGTCTGCACTGGATGGTTCAATGGGCAGGCGCACAAGTCGCCGCCACTACAGTTTGGTTAACTTCAAAACATCCAGTTGGAAGGAACCATTGGCCGAGTTGCTGACACGGCTCATACGGGATCATTTATAACCCGCCGCAGTCACTTCAACCTTCTGTGGATTCACATCGCGCTATCAATACCAATGATATACACCTTATGCTATGATCAATATGGAGAATCTCAAAGCCAACTCCTCGAGTCGTCTTGAGACTCGGGGGCTACAATGATATGACTCGGCAGCATTGGTCGGTTCCAATGCATTCAAAGAACTCCGGGTCATTGGAGGGAAAAATAACCCGGTCCCGGAGGCTACCGCCATATTGGTAAAAAGTTTAAAGGCCGTCGGAAAATTTCCGGCTTAAAAAGAAGGATTCCGGTTTAGATCCGGCTCAAGAGACTTGACATCTCCCACAAAGCACTGAAGCTCTTAAATATCCGGTTTAAAATCCGGGTCAAGGGAAATTTATCCGCCACAAAGTTTTGAAGCTCTCAAATCCGGTTCAAAATCTGGTTTAAGGTAAATTTGTTTATCACAAAGCTTTGAAACTCTCAATATCCGGTTTTTCCGGTTCAAAAAGAATTTATCTCTCGCAAAAGTTCGAATTCCCAGGAAAAATTAAAAGGACCAAAGAGAGTCGGTTACAAAGCACAACTCAAACATAGGTACCCTGCTTTAATGGCCATTGGGAGCTGATCGTATTCGAATTTAGCTTAACCCTTTTGGTGTGACCCTGGTCGTATTCGAATCAGAGTCGTTAAATATTCTCATGATCACTAGGGGGCTTCCTGTTCAAACATAGGTCGTATTCGAACCAAAGAGAACATAGCTGTCGGTACCCTTTTGATTGGCACACTACCGAGCTCACTAGGGGGCTTCTTGATCGTATTCGAATCATAGCTCAACCCCTTTTGGGAACCGACGTGGATCGTATTCGAATCAGCGTCGTTAAACAATTCTCAAGGTCATTTGGGGGCTTCCTGTTCAAACATAGGTCGTATTCGAACCAAAGAGAACATAGCTGTCGGTACCCTCTTGATCGGCAACGCCAAAGCCACTGGGGGCTATATGATCGTATTCGAATCTTAGCTTAACCCCTTTGGGACGGTTTTCTGATCGTATTCGAATCAGAAGCCTCAAAATTTTTGAAGTCTCTTTTTGCAAACAATTTTTGGATTTTATTTGAAGCTCTTTTTCATATCTAAAGTATATATGAGTGGTTGTTATTTAACCCGGCTTGATTTTCAATGATAAATCGCCAGCTTATGACAATCATCATCTATGTGGAAGCATTGGCTTCTAAGGATTGGGTTATCACCCTTACTGCACAGGTCATGTAAACCGGCAGTACAAATTCAATATCATAGTGGTTATATGTGAGATATTATGACCCGCCCTGCGGTAAACCGCCAAGGGATCTTGTGATCTACTTGTGTGCAGGATAAGACTACATTTGGGTGGTTACCCGCCCTGGCTTTTGACGTTAAGTCGTCAGGGCATATGTTGTTTAAACTCTGTGCAGGATTTACAGAGCTATGACTTACATAAATGATTAAGTTCAAGCCCATCATCAAAGACTGAAATTGGTGTCTCAAAAGGGTTATCAATTCTTGATTTTCTCAAAGGCTATAAGCCGCCGGGTTATAAAAATTCCGGCTTACAATGGAGGCGTATTAAATCGCCATCGGCCAAGAGCCGCCGGGTATTTAAACTTCGGATTGACTTATCAATAGATGAAGTATTCAAAGTCGCTTTGGCGCAATGGCTATTATTTTATCAATGAATATGATTTATTCTACAATGGAAAGAATAGTCCCAAGTCGCTGCAGGCTTACGACCCGGCACTTGGGGGCTACATATGTGGAATATTCAGTTTATGACTAATGATTGAGATGAATAACCCGGATTTCTTCAAAGTTACAACACTTATATTGAAGCAAGTCTTAAGTTATCACTATGTTTTCCTCTTAAGACTTGGGGGCTACAGGTGATATGCATATAAGGGAGAAAACAAATCTTCAAATTCTCAGTTTGGAGTAGACTAGATTAATCCGGTGTCTGCAACAATCATGACCCGGCATCATTTATTTATAACCCGGCAATTTTGGCAATCATAAATCGGCAAGATCTACATCTTTAAGCCGGCTGAATATCAGTTGAATATTTCAAGACCAATATTTTTGTCAAGTCAGAGCATTGAAGGCTGACTCAAATGGATTATTTCTTATAATATTTCTCTACAAGAGCCAATGTCAGCAAATTGGTTATGAAGCTGGCCTATTGACCCGGATTTTTTAGAAGAAGTGCCTGGATTTTTGCATGGGCAAGGTTTGGACATATCTGTTAAAGGAGATTTGCTATAAGATCTTAAGTATGCATCCAAGAGGAAATGACAAGGACTTAAATATGATCAGGTGCCGGTTCAGGAAAATATTTAACCCGGAGCACAACCTATCAAGTTTGTTCTTGTGTCTATTTTACAGGGTCAGTTTAACATGGATAAATCCAAATTAAACTAGGGGCTAATGTCGGGGATATACCCCGCGGTATGACCCGGCCGGGAGTATGACCAGGCCAGACTTGGCATTTCACCGATGACCCGGCGGAGGACTAGCGACTCATGGGTCTGGCGGCTCATTGGTCAGACAGCTCATGAACCAGACGACTCATGGATGGCCCCGACGGCGAGTCAGATAGAAGACTAGGCCCAAGGCCCAGAAGGCCGGCTCATGTATGGTGGGCCGGCTTAAGAGGAAAGCGTAAGGAATATTCCCTTACAAAGAAAGCAAGACTAGGACTCCACTTGTAATTGAGTAATCCTAATCCTACTAGGAGGGGCAGGGCACCCCAAAGAGGGACAAGTAACAAGAAACAATCTCTAGGGCTAGACACCGAGAGCCGGTTCCCGGCGACTCTCCCGTGATCATAATGAGACCTAGCCTCAAACAGCATGTAGGGTTGTTACCGGATGATGTTTCCCGGGGCCCGAAGCTGTCTAAATCCTTGTCTTGTGTTGCGTCTCTCGATTCCGCCCAACCCCTCTCAAGCTACCACATAGATGTGCTGCCCTCGCGACTAAGTCCTGACACTAAGGACATCTGCCGTGACAATCCACGACAGCATCCGTTATACGAGTTATGGCAATACTCACGAACTCCCGCCCTAGTACTGGGTGGCGTCGAGGTGATCTCACCAACAACTGCATAAAAGAGATTTTCGATGTCAGCGAAACTCAGGTATTCCAGAACTGCAACGATAAAATTGTGACGACAACACCTCGGAGCTCAACTCCCCGGGACACTGCCACAACCCCTAAATGTCAGGAGGCACCAAGAACAATGTTCTCGTCACAAAACCATCGAAACGATTCCAAGATACCCGCGTGATCCTAAAAAAATATTAGCGAAATTTGAGGAGAGAAGAGTCAAAACTTCTACGTCAGGAGGCCTCACCAGAGCGACGAAGGGACTGAGGACTAAAAAGAATCCTACTCTCCGATATATATAATCCTAAGACTCAAAACATTTTTTGTTCTAGACTCAACAACGCCAGCCATTCGATCAAGCAGGGGGCTCCTAAGTCGGGGATGGCTCTGATTACCAACTTGTAATGCCCACGATGCGGCTATATCTCCCACGTGTCGAGGCACGACTTAGAGGCATAACCGCATTGTAGGTATTGTCGCAAGAAGGGTCATCTTCACACAATCCCATGTAATGAACAAGAATGGGATAACGAGAGTTGGCTTACAATCGCCACTTCACTCAATACATAAATTAATTCATACATCATCCAAAATCACACATAGACCGACTACGGTCAAAACCAAATGAAAATAAGATAACCCCAAATGCTAGATCCCCGATCGTCCCAGCTGGGCTCCACTACTGATCATCAGGAAACGAAACATAGTAACGACCACGTTCCTCGTCGAACTCCCACTTGAGCTCGGTTGCGTCATCTGCACTGGCATCGTCGGCACCTGCAATTGTTTTGGTAGAATCTGTGAGTCACGAGGACTCAGCAATCTCACACCCGCGAGATCAAGACTATTTAAGCTTATAGGAAAGGATGGTGTAATGAGGTGGAACTGCAGCAAACACTAAGCATATATGGTGGCTAACATACGCAAAAGAGAGCGAGAAGAGAAACAACGCAACGGGCGCGAAGCTAGAAATGATCAAGAAGTGATCCTGAAACTATTTACGTTCATACATAACTCAAACCGTGTTCACTTCCCGGACTCCGCCGAGAAGAGACCATCACGGCTACACACACGGTTGATGTATTTTAATTAAGTCAAGTGTCAAGTTCTCTACAACCGGACATTAACAAATTCCCATCTGCCTCATAACCGCGGGCACGGCTTTCGAAAGATAATACCCTGCAGGGGTGTCCCAACTTAGCCCATTATAAGCTCTCACGGTCAACGAAGGATAAACCTTCTCCCGGGAAGACCCGATCAGTCTCGGAATCCCGGTTTACAAGACATTTCGACAATGGTAAAACAAGACCAGCAAGACCACCCGCTGTGCCGACAAATCCCGATAGGAGCTGCACATATCTCGTTCTCAGGGCACACTGGATAAGCTAAGTGTACAGGTACCGGCGTAACCCAAGTTGCCAAGGGACGGTCCCGTACGGTGCTCTAGTTTGGACCAACACTCGGAGGAGCACTGGCCCGGGGGTTAAAAATAAGATGACCCTCGGGCTCGCGAAAACTCAAGGGAAAAAGGCTTAGGTGGCAAATGGTAAAAACCAAGGTTGGGCCTTGCTGGAAGAGTTTTATTCAAGGCGAACTGTCAAGGGGGTCCCATAAATCACCCAACCGCGTAAGGAACGCAAAAATCAAGGAACATAATCCCGGTATGACGGAAACTAGGGCGGCAAGAGTGGAACAAAACACCAGGCATAAGGCCGAGCCTTCCACCCTTTACCAAATATATAGATGCATTAATTAAATAAGAGATATTGTGATAATCCAAAATATCCATGTTCCAACATGGAACCAACTTCAACTTCACCTGCAACTAGCAACGCTATAAGAAGGGCTGAGCAAAAGCGGTAACTTAGCCAAACAACGGTTTGCTAGGAAAGGATGGTTAGAGGCTTGACATGGCAATATGGGAGGCATGATATAGCAAGTGGTAGGTAGCGGAGCATAGCAATAGAACGAACAACTAGCAAAGCAAAGATAGAAGTGATTTCGAGGGTATGGTCATCTTGCCTGCAAGGTTCTCAGAGTTGTCGAAAGCTTGATCCTCGTAAGCGTACTCAGCAGGTTCCTCGTTCACGAACTCGTATTCCGGCTCTACCCACAGCAAGAACACAAGCAATGGAACCACAATCAATCACGGGAAATGCACAAGCAACATGATGCAAAACATGCATGATATGCGAGATATGATATGCGATGCGTATGCGTGCTCCGGAAGAAAAAGAATGAACAAGGCAGTAACTTGGCAAACCAAGTATGCCACTGGAAAGATGAGATGATTTCGTTCGTAATCGATATAAAGATCACCGGAAACGGATGCACGGTTAGCAAATGGCAAGCAAAACAAGAATGACACGATTTTGCGATTAACAGCATGATAGCACTTAGAATACATCAAGTAACTATGCTACAGCACTCCAACATAGCAACAAAGCATATGGCAGTAATCTACAGGAGATGCTTGACAAAAAATGAACACTGAGCTACGACTAGATCACAACATAACAGGTTCAAACAAGCATGGCAAAAGTGCAAAAGATATCAGCTTAACAGACTTGAGAGAAAATACTGGACATGGCTGAAACATCATCAGGTAGCAAAGTTCAGAGAAAGCAATCAACATGCTACAGGAAATTAACATAGCAAAACCAGGCATGGCATTAATCTACTAAAAGCATAGAACAAAAGTCCCTTACTGACCATGAGCCAAAAAGGACCAGAAGATATGATGGCACCCATGTAAACATAGCAAGTTTCGTTAACAGGTTTCAGACTTGGCAGAAAACAGAACATGGCATTAACAGAATTATGAAGGCATCTTTGTGAGCTTGATGCACTCATCACAAAGTGATGCATGACAAAACAAGCATACCTACAGCAATATGGCATGTTTATGAAGCTAACCATGGCAAGAGAAAGTTCATAGCATGTATGGATCAACTACAATAACCCTGGCAAAATTGAATATCATGTTAACATTCTGCCAGGAACATTTTGTAGCAAAAGTAGAGCAAGATTATTATATACTATGGCACTCCACAATTGCAAACAGGGGCATGGATGGATAGAGAACAACTATATCTATAAAACATTCTTACTGAATATACTCAAAATAAGCATGGATCTCACTGTAGACACATGGATACATGGCAACAAAATAACAGCAGTCACAGACGGCAAAATTCTAAGGACCCTGAAAACAGAAACATCACGAAGCCTAGTTTGCATGCTTGTGCTAGTCACCACATAGATCACAAAAATACATGGCATATACCTCTGTAAAGATGGCATGACATAGATCAAAACACCTGTAGAGCTCATGCCCATAAAATGCACACACAAAATGCAATGAAAAAGACAATTCACCAAGTTCTGATAAGTAACAGCAGTTAACATCATATAGCACTCTTGCACCAGAGATTTGGGCATCAAGATTGACTCAAACGAGCATGGCGCAATGTAACAAAATGAAGATCATCTCGTGGCGAACATTTCGATATATCCTGCATGCAAAACGGAGCAGTATCCAATGAGATATGATGCGATGAACAGAGCAATATAATGTAAAAACTTCGGGACTTGGAGGATTTTCGGGGTCAACCCCTCCCAGATCTGGATCCGCACAGAAACCGAGGTGCGGCGCGAGCTCGCCGGAGTTGGACGGAGGAGAGGGCCGGAGCTCGGGAAAGAAGGAGGGACGACGGCGAGGGTCGCCGGGCGGCGGCGGAGCGACCGCGCGGGCTTGGGGGCGCGGCGCCGAGGCGCGGCGGACGGCGGAGGCGGACGGGCCCCGCGGGAACGGCGGCGGCTGCTGGGAGCCGCGGCGGCGCGGAACGGCCTCGGGGCGCGGGCGACGCAGGTGAACAAGGGGCGGCGGCGCGGCCGGATCGGGCCGGGCGGGCCCCGCCTGTGCCCCGGCGGGCCGCGGGAGGCGGCGCGGTGGAGGCGGCGCTGGCGGGGTGACGTGCCGAGAGCCGATTGGCCGGAGCCGGCGACGTAGACACGTCCGGCGGCGGAAATTTGTCCGGTGGCGCGAGGAGGACGAAGTCTAGGGTTTGGACGCAAATTTCGGAGGGTGATGTGTTTATATAGGCACAGGGAGCTAGGAGAGTCCAAATGAGGCACGGTTTTCGCCCACACGATCGTGATCGAACGACCGAGAGCATGGAGGTGACTTAGGTGGGTTATTGGACTGTTTGGAGGGGGGTTTGCTGCAACACACAAAAGGCCTTTGCGGTTACCCGGTTAACCGTTGGAGCATCAAACGACCTCCAAATGGAACGAAACTTGACAGTGGTCTACCGGTGGTGTACCAAGGCCACTTGACAAACCTCGGTCCATTCCGAGAACGTTCAACACCCGCTCACGAAAAGAGACAAGAGGGGGTGCGCCGGTGCATGTGGGAGTGCCGGATTGCAAAACGGAAAACGGGGAAAATGCTCGGATGCATGAGACGAACACGTATGCAAATGAGATGCACATGATGACATGATATGAGATGCATGACATGAACAAAATGCAAAACGAAAAATAGAACCCAACCACGAGGGGAATATCATAGCACATAACCGAAAATGGCAAGAGTTGGAGTTACAAATATGAAAAGTTACATCCGGGGTGTTACAGTGGGCTCTCGGCGGCGGCCGCCATGGCCGTTCGGGTGGCTCGACTGTTGGCTTTCTGGTTGGGGAGGCGGCAGGCAGCATTCGGTGTCTCCTGGGTGAGAGCCTTAACTGAGGTGGGCAACGATGGTACCTTCGGCGTCGTTCCCTTCTTGAAGGTGCCGCATTGGGAGATAGTTGGCTGGTGGACACCATTTGGTTGGCATTGGCGGCAATCTGGATCAAAAAGTGGTGCGGTGTGGCATCTACCGCGTCGACAACGACGAGTCTCGGCGGTGTGGCACAACAGGATCTCGGCGTTGGATGTGTGTTGATGGACGCGTAGGATGGTGGCGTTGTCTGTCTTCGTGGTGGCATCGACGGTAGTTGGACCTAACAAGATCAATGCATGGATCTCTCCTGAAGTTGAAACGACGAAAGATGGCAGTGGCGAATTCTGGAGCATGTGTATGTGGTGTGTGCTGAGGGTCGGCTAGACCAGTTGGTGCTCTCGGCTCACCATGAGGCTGTTTGATGAGGCTCCGGGTTAGATAGTGTGTGTTAGTGTGAGGTCAAGGCACATCAAAAAAAAGTTACTGTAGTGACATTGTTCACCAGGTTACTTCAAATTGATCCATCTATTTTTTTGTTAGACTTGTTAAATAATATAGTAGAGATGGTTGTGTGAATCACAACGACCGGTATCCTCTTTACAGAAAAACGTTATATTTTATTAGTTAATCTTATGATTAAAATACGATTTGAAATGTGAGGGGACTATTAAATCCGGACGGATGTACTGCTGGGCAGAGTAGGGATTCGTATTAAAAATGGCGAGGCATCGTGGACCCGTGGCAAACAGGTAAGCGTCGTGGACTCGTGGCAAGCGCCTGAAAGGTCCAGACTGCGGTGCGACAGCCGCGCACGCGATAAAGCATGCAACACGACGTGTGGATTCCGTGGAGGCATGCCTGGTGCCCCGTCCAGTCCATGCCCTCAGGCAGAGACAGCTCCGTTACCCTCTCCGGCTGGGGCCTGCCCGTCGTAAACGGCGACCATCCGCCTGTTAACGCCACCCTGCACCGCCCCAACCCACCGCCTATATAAACACCGGGAAGATCCAAGTTTTAACATTTCTCCCTCACGCTTCCCCCTACTACTCTGCTCCGTTCTGCTCACCGCTCAGGATCGTAACTCCGCCCAATTCCTGCCATCGACCGGCCGATAGAGATACTCTTGATAGCTGATACGGTTTCGTCGGGGTTTGAGCTCGATTCGGCCCTTCTACAATTCCGAGCCAGCCCGCCGATGGCGCACGACTTGCAGGACGACTTGGAGTTCGTCGCCGCCGGCCACGATTACGACGACTTCGAGTTCGACGATGCCGGTGGCAACGGGTTCCGAACCTCCGGCGGCGCTTCCCAATACCAGCTGGTATGATGCCTGGCTCCTCTTTGGTTCACTGCCTAATCTGAGCAGCACAATCACCTGCTAGCTAGAACGACAAAGGGAAAACTACACAAAATTTCTTCTCTGCTAGTAGGAGTATTACTGTACGCCTAGCGGTGGGAAGGTGTTCAAGATCTAACAGTTTTCTTCTTTTCCGATCGTAGGATACTGAGATGAACGACACTTCAGCCTTGGAGTACAGACAAGGGAAAGACATGCAAGAGATACCCTGGGAGAGGTTGAACTACAGCAGGGATCAGTACCGTCAGATGAGGCTAAAACAGTACAAGAACTACCAGAGCCTCGCTAGGCCGCGAGATACACTGGAAAAGGTGAGATGGGATCCACTGCTCACTTTTTATGTGTAAATCATGTCATCTTCAATAGTTGTTCTTCGTCGTGTCAGTTTATTAGTATTTTTAGTAGTTAAGCAACAGCTGATTTATCATTTGTGTTAGTCAGGTATGGTCTTTTTTGTCTTCTACGGTATTTGACTAGCAAAACATGTATTACACGCCAAAAATATATATTTATAGATTCGTCGTTGAATAAAGTTTGTAAACATAGTATTTCTTATGGCATATTACACATGTTATGTTTGTCCGGCTAACAAACCCGGATGGAGTTCTCACAAAAAAAAGAAACTCAGATGGAGGGATTTTTTTTTTCAAGCAACTGCCAAGAACTCTGCCATTTCATCAGAAAGAAGAGAATTGACTAGTTTATAGTTCATGAGGGAAATTGACCATCATAAAACCATCATTTTGTTTATAGGAATGCCAACGAGGAGAGACAAGAGACGCCTTCTACGATTTTCACTTGAATACAAGACATGTCAAGCCAACAATAGTGCACTTTCAGGTACCAATTTTTATGGATATCTCTTTCAGGCCTTGGCACTCACATGCATATGACCCCCTCCGTCCGGAAATACTTGTCATCAAAATGGATAAAAGGGGATGTATCTAGAAGTATTTTAGTTTTAGATACATCTCTTTTTATCAATTTTGATGACAAGTATTTTCGAACGGAGGGAGTACTTGACACCTACATAAAGTTGTTGTGAGATTGATTTAACCTAATTTCTTTGTATTTTCATCACAAATTATTTATGTTTGTTCGCATGGACAAACTGACACTGATTTGGAAAATTGGTACAACTTTGTACTGAAGTTGTACTAAATCAGCAACAAGTAATATGGATCGGATCGGAGAGAGTACTGGTATTTGCTAACTTACCAGTCACCACACTGTGTCATAGATTATGACATCTTGTCATGCATGGCGCGCCTCTTCTGTTTCCATGCTGGCCTTCATGTGTAGCTAGCTATTGTACTTGCCGAAAGTGGCTTTGTTAGGGAATTCTTGGTCTGCTAACAGGGACGATTAACCTGATCAACAGTGTTTCGTGGGTAAAGGTTTTTTATTCCTTATCACTGTTAGGGTATGTTTGGTCATCTAGCTTATAGGTAGGCTTTGCTCCGCCAACATAATTCAAGAGATTTTTTCCAAAGTCTGCAAATTTTCAAATTTGTACAGATCTAACATGTAAATGACAACGGCTCTTCACCGCAAAAAAATAAATGAAACTAACAGGCTCCAACCTCAAACCACGCGTGCTTGGCGTAGTAGTTGTGTAGACAGCTCTCAATTTTTCACACCGTTGTGTTCTGCGTTAATTCATGTTTCCTCTGTGTGTATGCATGCGTAACGTCTGTTGCAGGGCATATGATGAGTGGGTCCTAAGATGGAACTGTAGTTTTGGTGTCAGCAATTAAACAGTGATAATAGGGCAGCTGCAATATTCGGCCATTTCATATCAGGTCGACAAGCGAGTGGACGAGGATCCACAGAAGGCGGCATTATTGTGAATCACCATGGAAGATGGTATGGTGGGAAAGTTCTACGACAGGCAAAGAAGAATCTCCTTGAATTCCTTTTTGCAGGTTACACAAGAGAAGAGGATTGATACTTTACATACTATCTTATGATTCACTGTTACCCCCTCTATAAAGAAATATAAGAGCGTGATCTAAACACTCTTATGTTTCTTTATAGAGGGAGTACTATTTAACACTATTTTTTTGTTGGACGATACGTTTCCTAATGCTATGAAAATAGTGCGCAAATAGATCTCCTTTTTATGGCCTATGTATATTGTATGGCAGGCCTTGACCTTTTAAGGGCATGTACAATGGTGGCAGCACCTAGGTGCTGCCCCAACCCAGCCACATGAGCACATACTGCTAAAGCACCGTTTAATTTCTCATACACCCAGTGCACCTGTAGCCCCATGACGTGAGCCACCACATGGCTGGATGAGCGTCCGGACGACATCTCTCTCTCTTTCTTTCTCTCTCTCATTGCTTTTTCTGCTCGAGCAACTAGTTCTTCTGCAAGCTACACTGACACGTTTAAGGCATCTACTTTTAGTCCACGGTGGCATCTGAACCTAGTTGGCACATAGGGCACTAGGTCTAGGGCTATGCATTGAGCATGCCCTAAGGCCTCTTTGATTGAAAGCAGTGGCGGAGTTACGTTGTAGCCTACAGGGGCCATGGCCCCCAGCCTTAGTAAAAAATAGGAACAAATATTTTTTTAAGGGGTGTTGGATCCCCCCCAAGATCCTGCCTAGCTCCGCCACTGATTGAAAGGATTTTCATACAGTTTTTGGAGGATTGAATAGTATGTTGGTTGTTTGATTTATAAGATTGAATCCTATAAAAAAATTAAGGAATCATTTGTAATACATTCCATAGGAAATCTAGCATCCACTCTAACCTGTTGGAAAAAAACTTTATTTTTCTTGTGATGCAATCAAACTAAATCAAATCGTGTATCCTAGTTATGCCGAGGCTGGGTGTGTGCTCACTGTGTTTGTACCTCTTGATGTTTCATTTTGAGCAAAAAAATCCACCCTTTATCGAAAAAACTCAAATCGTGTAGGATTCGAATGGGCATGACATTCCATTACCGTGCTCTTCCTATCCTGCAAATCAGATTAGTCCTTAACTATTCTGGTGTGCTAATGCGTATGAACTGACTGGTTTACCTGGAGTTTTTTTCTTGGAGTCTGGGTTCAGATTAACAACTTATATGAACTTTGGTTGCAGAGCTCTAGCTCCTTACTAATCTGAAGGAGATCTAGATTAACAATAGCATCACACAGTTGTAATTACCCGAGTGAATTTTAACGGAAGCTCACTGTTATGTCCTCCATCCGCGATCTTGTTTGTTATCATAGTCCTCCATCGGAGTAGAATTTAGTGTGGTGGCAACCACTTGAATGAAATGGGGTGGTTTGACTTCGGTGAAGGAGTGGTGGCGAGCCAATGCTTCTGGGACCTCACGACCACGAAGGGCGTTGACTTTCATCATGCTACTGATTTCTTGGGAAATATGGAAAGAGCGACCACGTGTGTTCCGTAACAACACAATTCCAGTGGGTGTGCTTGTTGCTCGAATCAAAGAGGAAGCCTCATGGTGGTGCCGTGCCGGGGCAAAATATTTGTGTAATGTAATGCCGCGAGAGTGAGGATTGTAACTCGGCCGCTGGCCTCGACTCTAAAAACCTTCCTCTTATTCAATGAAAATGGCAAGTCTTTTGCCTTGTTTCAAAAAAAAAAACTTGAATGAAATGGCACTCATTTGCATCATTGTATTTCTGCAGAGTTTTGAGAATAATTCTGGTACGAATGCACTGACCGTGTACTTCTCCATATGCAGCTGAGAAACCTCCTGTGGGCTACGTCCAAGCATGATGTCTACGTGACACAGAACTATTCTGTGATGCATTGGTCATCCCTACTCCGGAGAGGAAAAGAAGTGCTCAATGTGGCAGGCCCAAATCAGGTGATCTACCACAGAGCGATGTGATAATCCTGCATCGTCGGAATGTCGATCAATCTCTGATCCACTGTGCAACCACAATGTGCAGGATATGCGGGGAGGTCGGCCCTTGTCAAGGGTGCAGATCAGCACCATGACGGTAAAAGACAACCTCCTGGCGGCTGGTGGTTTCCATGGGGAGTTGATCTGCAAGGTAAGGAGGAGTAGGCACGCAGTGCAGACCTGTGGATGTTGTTCTGGATAATCTTATCTAAGCTGATGATTGTATCTTTGCGTTAGTATGTCGATCAACCTGGAGTGGCGTTCTGTACGAACCTGGCCGGCAACAAGAAGTCCATCACCAACGCCGTCGAGATCTACGAATCACCTAAGTGAGAAGACACATTATACACAGTAGTAATTTATCTTCCGAATATGTGCATGGAAACTGATTTGCTAACCGAATTCGTATCGTCTCGTAACACAGCGGCTCCACCCGGGTGGTGGCTGCCAACAACGACTGCGTTGTTAGAACTTTTGACACGGAGAAGTACAGCCTGCTCACCCAGTTCCCCTTTGCGTGGTCCGTCAACGTGAGTACCCTGCGCCGCTTCTGGTTGAATATAGGCCTACGGTGTTCTCTGCCGGTCTTGGTTGCTCATGCCATATGCTTCATGGTGCAGAACATGTCCGTCAGCCCCGACGGGAAGCTGCTCGCGGTGGTCGGCGACAGCTCCGACTGCCTCATCGCCGATTCAGGGTCCGGCAAGGTAAACAGAAAAGATGCAGTGCAATTTGGCTCGAGATTTCTGTACAATGGTTGCTCACCGTGGTGGCGTTGGGTCAGGAAATCGCGAGCCTGCGCGGCCACGCGGATTACTCGTTCGCGTCGGCGTGGCACCCGGACGGGCGCGTGCTGGCCACGGGCAACCAGGACAGGACGTGCCGGCTGTGGGACGTGCGCAACCCGTCCGAGGCGTTCGCGGTGCTGGAGGGGAGGATCGGCGCCGTCAGGGGGCTCAGGTTCTCGCCGGACGGCCGCTTCCTGGCCGCGGCGGAGCCGGCGGACTTCGTCTGCGTCTACGACGTGGCGGCGGGGTACGCACGCGCGCAGGAGATCGATCTGTTCGGGGAGATCGCCGGCGTGTCCTTCAGCCCCGACGACGGCGCGGAGGCGCTGTTCGTGGGCGTCGCCGACCGTACGTACGGCAGTCTGCTCGAGTTCCGCAGGCGACACCGTCACGCCTACCTCGACTGCTACCTGTGAAGTGTACGGCGTATTTCGCGTGCCAATCTTGTACTACTGCTACTTTTTTTGTACTGCTACTACTTGAGAGTAGGGCTAGAGCAAAGTGCGTCCCGTGTTTCGACATTTTTCTGCGTCGAAATGGCAGGTGACTGTATATGTTTGACGGGGTTCGCATCCGCAAACCTCTTTTTACCTGGACGGTCCACCTCTCATATAGCACTGTATTTCCATAACCCACCTCTCGAATAGCACCGTAGCACTGCCGAACGATCTGCCTCCTGCGTTCTGGTGGCCCATCTATTGTATAGCACTGTATTTCCGTAACCCGCCTCTCGCATAGCACTGTTGTATGTCAGATGGTTGGCCCACATCTTTTCTCTACCTCGTGCGTTCTGGTGGCCCATCTCTAGTATAGCACTGTATTTTCATAACCCGCCTCTTGTATAGCACTGTAGTATGTCGGATGGTTGGTCCACATCTTTTCGCCACTTTGGACTACAATGTCAGCTACGGCTACGGTTTTTATAACGACTGAAAATCAGTTTTCTAAAATAAGTGAAATAATTCAAGCATTTCTTTTCAAATGAAATGAGCAAAATTAGTATTTTTAAATGAGTGAAATCAGTTTTCTAAAATGAGTGAAATGATTATTTTTGTGAAACTCTTTATTTCAGTGTGTATATTGTGAGTGTAATGTGTTTTTTGAAACAAGTGAAATGAGTGAAATCTATCTTTTGTAACAAGTGAAATCACCTTTTTGAAACAAGTGAAACTAGATGATACCCCGCGCGTTGCTGTGAAAATTATAGCCGAAAAAATTGGATATATTAGACAAAGAAAATATAAATAATTTGAAACACCCGTTAAGTATGCTGTCTCCTAGCTAAAGTAAAACCATTTCATGCACAACTCGCTTGAAAATAAAAATGTATTCCATGCGTAGCAGGTTAGAATTGCCCATCATTGAGAGGAATTTTAACAAAACAAAAAGTAACCTGCAAACACATGATATTTTGATTATCTAAAGATACATCCAGCATACATTAGTAATCACAAATAGATGATTTGTTGAATGACAAATAAGATTATGGAAGCCATACCATCAAAGGAGATTTGTGCAATATTCGCAAAAAAAAGGAGATTTGTGCAAGCTAATTTCTTCACACGTTAGCAGGTTGTGTGTTGAACGACAAAGGAGGTGTGTGGAAGCCATACCATGCATCAAAGGAGATTTGTATCACCATAACGTGGCTAGAAGGTTAGAATTACCCATCATTAAGAAAAAAATTAACAACAAAAGTAACCTGCAAACACTATTTTAATTATGTAGAGATACATGCAGAATACATTAATAATCACAATAGATGTGATGAACGATAAAGAAGATAATGGAAGCCATACCAAAGGAGATTGCAAGCTAATTTCACATGCCTTCAGGAAAATCAGTGTAATCCTGGTAACAAAACTGGGGGACTGGAGTTACCTTAAGTTACATGATTGACAGAATACGCTAGCCAATCTGCAACTTGACCTTGAGGTTGTGCACAATGGATTAGATGGTCAATTGGTCATCATGTTGTACTTGACGGCGTGGCCCTTCACGAGCAAACCTGCACAGGATGGCTAGCCGCTAGCGCCATATTCATCTGCAGGTACAGCGAAGCGTTCCGGAGCACCGTCGCCGCCAATCCATCGGTCTGGCCAGAAGCTAGCGACGTTGACGGGCTTCATCAAAACTGTTGAGTATAATGTTTATTAGGAAAGACGATATAGACTAGGATTTGTTCTGACTTGTCTTGTACTCCAAGTAGATCATTGTACTCCTATATATATATATGCCCACGAGGCTCAAGCAATACAATGAAATATTCCACCAATCCTCTCTCTTCCTTTTAACATGGTATCTATCGCAAGTCGATCCTAAACCCTAGCCGCCGCCGCTTCCGCACCTGCGCGCCGCCCCCGGGGCGGTCGACCTCCATGACCGCCGTCGGGGGCCGCGCCGCCCGTACCTAGAGTTCGTCCGCCGGCCGTGTTGGCCGGCTGCCCTATAGAGTCTTTTTTCCCGATCCTTTGATCCGGGTTTTCTCTCTCTCGCCGGTCGCTTTGACTGGCGTCTATTTTTTGGTTTTCCGGTCTATGTGATCCGGTTTGCGTCGCCCGCCGTCGTCGTCGACCTCGTGCGCCTCTACTCCAACACCGGCGCGATTGGCCGGCTTCTTCACCGACCCGGCGTCCTCGCGCGTCATCCGCGCGTCTGCCCGTCGGTCGCCCCGACTCGGCGGCCTCGCGCGTCGTCCGCGCGTCGGCCCGCCAGTCGCCCCGACTCGGCGGCCTCGCGCGTCGTCCGCGCGTCGGCCCGCCAGTCGCCCCGACCCGGCGGCCCTTCACCGCCGCTGTTCGCGCGACGGCCCGCCCGTCGATCTACGCCGGCCGTCACCGCCCTGCTCCGACCGGGACTCCTGCATCACCCCGACCCGGCGGCCTCGCGCCATGCGGCGGCCAATCATAGCCGCCCTGCTGCCCGCCGTCGCCGGCCTCATCGCGGACTCCGCCGCCACCCCGCCTCCACCGAGCGGCGTCCCCGACCTTGCGCACGATCGGCTTGATCACCCGCTCGCCGCCGCGATCCGCCTCATCTACGCCGCGTGACCGACCTGGCCCGTTGGTTACGCGCGCCTCCGCAGGTCCCGTGAAGATCGTCTCCGAGTTCAGCGCGCCCCTCCACCGATCGAGCAACGGGCTGCCGCTGCGTCGCCCCGTCGGGCCGCAGCGCCGCCGCCCCGTGGTTCTCCTCGCGGCTGCATCGACTCGTGCGTCGCCGCTGCGTCGCCCCTACGGACCGTAGTGCCGCGATACACGGTCTCTGCCGCCGCCCGAGGCCGTCCCCGTGGCTGCACCGACTCGCGCGCCGCTGTTGCGTCGCCCCTTCGGCCCGCAGCGTCGCGGCTCGCGGTCCCCGCCGCCGCCCCGAGATCTTCCCGCCGTCGCCCCGACCCGCCTACCGCCGCTGCGTTGCCCCTTCGGGTCGTAGCACCGCGGCACGCGGTCCACTCCGCCGTCACCGCGCGTCGACCTCCCGTGGTATGCACCGCGCCGTCTCCCTTGGCGCGGAAACGCCACCGTCCGCGCCGGTCTTCGTCACGCTGTCAGGATTCTTCGCCTACTTCGAGCACCGCCGCCGCACTCCTAACCTAGCTGCCGCCGCCGCCGTCAGGCCGCCGCCGCCGCTCTTCTTTGGCCGCTGCCGCCGCTACCTTTGTAGCCGCCGCCCGTCCACCCACTTCGTCTTCGTCCAAGCACCAGCCCGCCGCCAGCGTCGCCGTCATCTACCTCGACCGCTTCATCTACTCCGACAACCGTGGGCGACATTGGCCCCGCGCCGATTGGCGCCGCAACCGTCGTCGAGTCCTTCTCTGCTGGCCTCTCCGACCTCTTCGACATGGCGTACAACTCGTGCAGGTCCCAGTCTACGCATGCCCGGTGCTGGCAACACCGCCGTGTGCCTTCGTCCACGACGTGTCCCCGGGCCTAGCAAGCCTAGTGCGGCGCTTCGTCAACTTTGTCTTCGTCCGTCTACGCATGCCCGGTGCTGGCAACACCGGTGCGTGCCTTCGTCCACGATGTGTCCCCGGGCTTGGCAAACCCGCCGCGACGCGTCGTCAACAACATATTCTTCCTGGCGCACCACTACTTCGACACCACTGCGCCCATGCTAACTCGGCGCCCTCTTGCACCCGCGGCTCCACGGCGACTTCCTCGACACCGGCCACCCCGACTCGACATCGACCACGGCATTCTTCGCACGGCCACCTCGACCACGGCTCCACCACCCACGCTCTCGGCTACATCGACAAACGGCACAAAGGGCTACCGCCTGCTTGAGCAACCTCGTTGGTTTCCACTCCAGCCAAGACTCCGCGATGCGTCGACCGTTATGACTGTGGAGGGGTGTCCGTCGGTTGCCTTCGGATTCTTCTCCAGTCTCACCGTCTGCGTCGCTACCGTTGTGACTGCGGGGGGATGTTGAGTATAATGTTTATTAGGAAAGACGAGATAGACTAGGATTTGTTCTGACTTGTCTTGTACTCCAAGTAGATCATTGTACTCCTATATATATGCCCACGAGGCTCAAGCAATACAATGAAATATTCCACCAATCCTCTCTCTTCCTTCTAACAAAAACAGTGTGAGAACGATCAGAGCCCCCGTGGCGGCAGCGACGACGAACCCCATCGCCGGCCCGCGGGACTCCCCGGCGCCGTCGCAGCCGGCAGGGACGGTACCTCCCGTCGTTGAGCCCCCCGCGACCGTGACAGTGATGGTGAGCTTCCTACCATTAGCGCAGTGCCGAGGATGGCGCAAATGAGGTACTACACGCCGGCTGTCGCGAGCGTGATGGTGGTCGTGCCGCTGTCGTCATTGCTCATGGAGTAGTCGCCCGAGTAGGTGTCATAGCGGCTCTTCTCGCGGGCGCGCACCATGGTGTCATCCGGTAGCACCTTTCCCTCAATGGCGCCGATGACCTGGCTCACGAGGAGCCGGTTCCCTTATATTAGCGAAGATGAAGATCATCTGTGGAGAGTAATGGGAAACCAATCGTGGGGAAGTTAATTAGAGAGACGATAGGACGGCAGAAACGTTGGAAAATTAATCGATGGAGTTACTGGGAGGTGAGAAGACAAGGAAGGAAGACCCAACGGGAGAGGTCTGGAGCATGGTAGAGGTCAACTCTTCGGCTGTAGATCTGCCACCGAGAATTTGTGAGGGTCGGCCTATGAGGGAGCCCGTGGTCAGCCTACGTGGGTCCTTCTTCTGGTGGTAACTGAACGCTAAGACTAGCCACAGTGGGAGTAACTTCAGCAGTAACTTCAAGTCCAACTCAGCAAATTTGTCTATGTAACAATGAGTTAATGAAGAGAGAGGTAGTTTTAGTAACTTAGCTAGTTACTGTAGCATCACACATATCAAGGCAAGATGAGTCTATAGCATAATAAATGAAGTGTTGCATGTTACTACACATATGTTACTTCACACTATAGAGATAGTAACTAGAGTAGTAACATGCTCATGTTACTACTCTATGTTACTACCCATTGTGGCTAGTCTAACGTGATTGCTTTGCACACAGTCGACCGCTGACTGTAGGAGGAATAAGGCTGATTGGTGGATTTTTGCAAACTGATTGATGATGTGGCATAAAGCTGATGTGGACAGTGTGCATGTTGAGAGAATAGGTAGAAGTGGGGAGCAACTTCTTAAGAATGTTAGATATGGTATTCCATTTGAGTGAGTGTAATATGTTTTCTGAAATTAGTTTCTTGAAATATTATATACCAGCTTTTTCATTTGAGTGAGTGTAATATGTTATCTGAAATTAGTTTCTTGAAATCATTGTTTGAATGAGCGAAATCATTTTTAAAATGAGTGAAACATAATTTTTGAAACGAGCAAAAGTTGTCTTATGAAGCGAGCGGATTTGTTTTTTGAATTGAGCGATATCGGGTTTTTGAAATACTTGAAATGAGTTATTCGAAACGAGTGTAATCAAATGAGTGAAGTTTATTTTATGAAATGATTTAAGTTTTTTTGACATATACAAGCTTCTTGAAACAAGATTTTCTTATTTGTAATGAGTTAAATTAGCTTTTGAAAATTGTTGTAACATGTTTTTCTTTCAAACGAAACAACTGAAATCAGTTGTATCGAATGAGTGAAATCATTTGTTTGATGAAATCAGTGAAATTGGTTTTTGAAATGTGTGAAATAAATTTTGGAATGAGTGAAATCCATCATTTTGAATGGGCCTAAACCCATCTTCTGAAAGTGAGTGAGATATGTTTTATCAAATGAGTGAATTAGCAAAACTGTCAAGAACACCTTTATGAAATAGCGAAGCAATTTTATGTTTTATGAAAGTGATTTCAAAGATAATTGAAATATATAAAATAAACAAGTAGTCCAAATATATCCAAAATTGATCTTCATCCGAAGATCTTGTCACCATGATTTCAAATATATAAAAAGTTTCAAAAATGAACATTTGGTTTGAAACATATCAATCATTTAAAAAACGAAGATAAAATAAAATGCATGTCATTATGTGGGCAGAACCAGCGCATGCATGCGCAGTCACTCGAGCAATACTACACAGACGATACATGTGTGCACGATTTGTGGACGATGGACAACAGCACCATTGGATTGTATGGTTTAACAAATCTGCACTGTTCAAGAAAGCCATCGTCCAGATATCGTGCATGCATAGTCGTCTGTAGAGTAGTTTCGCAGTCACTCTCCATGGTCAGGACGTACTCTCTCTCTCTTCTCAGCCAAAAAGCTGACATGCAGGATGTATTCTCGAGTATTGTTGTTGGAAAGAATTCTCTTGTTTATACCTGATCGGTTGCACCAATCTCGATGAATTTAACGGACGATGGATTGTGCATCGGTACATATCGGTTCCGGTAAATTCACTTATTCGGGTTCGCATCCTCGACTGCCTCGTCATATATTGAGTTCTGTACAGTTTTCTACTACCATTATATAATCAAATACATAGTACTTTCTTTTAAAAAGAACTCAATACACAGTATGCTTGATCTGTGCGTGCACGGACAAGTGTCTGATCTGATTTTTTGGTTCTGACTGGGAGTTGTTCAAGAACTATGTGCTGGCTCTTGTGTACCAAACCATAATTTGTAGATCGAAATTGAACAAAATAATAAGGGCTTTTTTAATCGACCCCTTAGCCGAAATACTAAACCAAATAGAGGAAGATAAATTTTACTCCGGCGTGTATCCATCCCTTAAATTTACTACGTCTGTTGTGACCGAGTAAAAGTTTCTTCGCGTGAAGGCCTCTTTGTGGTCGGTCGGCGACTCACGGGAAGCTCCCTTGTGGCCGGTCAGCGACTCACGTGAAACTCCCTTGTCAACGGCGGCGACCTTGGATGTAGCGCCCAAAATGCAATTCTACCCCGATCACGTAATGAATTCATGATTGGGGTAGAATCGTATTCGAAAGCATAACAAGGTGGATATCATTACAACATACCATATACTAAATAGATAAGAATATCAGATAACGGCTTACACTCGTCACAAGCTATAGTAGCAATCATCATACAGAACAGCACGATCCGACTACGAATAAAATCAAGCAAAAAAAGGACATCCACCCTGCTAATCCTAGGCTCCCGACCCGGAACCCATCCTATGATCGACGAAGAGGAAGAAGCAGAAGAAGAATTTCAAAAGCAAACAAGCATCGCTCTCACTTCAAAGCTTCACTTTACCTGTACATGCACCTGTTGTTGTAGTAATCTGTGAGCCACGAGGACTCAACAATCTCATTATCATGGATATCAATACTAACAAAGCTTAATCGGTATGGAATGGTTAAGTGGTGAGGTTGCAGCAGCACTAAGCATTTCTATGTGGCTAACTTATGATACAAGAATAAGAAGAGTAAACAACGCGTAAACACTGGTAAATTAATATGATCAAGAAGTGATCCTAAACTACCTACGAGTCAAACATAACCTCATCGTGCTCTCTTCCCGACCTCCCTCGAAAAGAGACGATCATGGTTACGCACGCGGTTGGTGTATTTCCTTGAGTTTAGTGTTAAGTTCTCTACAACCAAATATTATAAATTTTCAAGTTGCCACATAACCGCGGGCACGGTTTCGGAAAAGATTTAACCTGCAGGAGTGTTCCAAGTACTCCATTATAAATTACCACACGGATCCAATGGAACATCCTCACACCATGATAACACGAGGCTTACGATGAGGAATCCTGATGGACAAGCCATTCGTCAAAGGAAAAAGTAAACCAGCAAGACCACCTGGTGTGTCATCACCCCGATAAGGGTCGCGCTTATCTACACAACCGTCTATGCATAGTGGACGATAGCCAAAAGACCTCGAGTTGCTCCGAGGCGGCACCGCCGACTGCTAGTTAGGTCGACCAACACTCATGAGGAGCACCGGCCCGGTTTATTGATTAATTATCCACGGCGTCCGGAAAGTCCCTATGCAAGTTTTATTAGGTTGACGAATGGTAAAACCAATATTATATTGGGCCTTGCTGGAAGAGTTTTATCCTAAGTGAATGGACAAGGGGGCATAATACCCCACATGTGTTAGAAGCGCTCATCAAGGAACATAACACTGGTATAACGGAACTAAGCCAGCATAAGTGGAACAAAACACCAGGCAGAAGGCCGCGCCTTTCACCCATTACCAAGTATATAGATGCAATAATTAAATAAGAGATATTGTGACATCCATGATATCCATGTCCCAAACATGAAACAACCTGCGACTGCACCTGCAACTTGCAACGCTATAAGAGCGGCCGAGCAAAGCGGTAACATGGACAATCAATGGTTTGCTAGGAAGGGGAGGTTAGAAGCTGTATCATGACAACTTGGGAGGCTTGACAAACAAGTGATACGTAGCGCGACATAGCGATAGCATCGAGACAACTAGCAAGCAAAAATAGTAGTGATATCCAAGGTAATGATCATCTTGCCTAGAATCCCGCTACGAAGAAGATCGAATCCGTGAAGTGGACGAACCAGCGTAGTCGAACAAATCCTCTCAATCGCAACAATACTGAAACTATCGAGAAGAAGCACAACTGGAAAGAGGCAAACAACACGGTAAATAAATATAATATAACCATGGCATGATGCACAATCAAATATGTTGCATGTCCATTTTAACAAGGCTGGCATGGCAAAATGCAACAAACAATACTACAAATTAAGTGGAGCTCTTATATTGACAAAACACCACATTCAATTATTTAGTTCGCTCTTGTTTATGTATATGACAAGATTAAATGTTGGTTAACATGGTAAGAGGTGAAGCCAGCTCGTCTAGCCCGTCGCGTTCTATGGATGGCCGGCATTTCAGAGGCGTCGTTGACTAGCAGGGCTGCTTCAATGCCTTTTCACTACCTTCGCGGGGCCATCACATCGCGGACGGCGCAGCTGGAGGTCTCAGACGAGGAGGATGGCTGGGTGCGTGTCCGATCGGGCGACAGGCTGTGACGCACGGCTTTTCCCAGCCCCGATTTGAAGCCTCGGCCGCCTGCATGGATGGAGCGGCTGTGCTTCTGCTGCCTCGAGGAGGGGCATAGGGCACCCACATGTCACGACCCCTTCAAATGCTCCAATTGCTTCCAGATCGGCCACTGCGGCAAGACCTACGCCAACCCGCAAGCACCCAATCATCCTCTCGTGTGTAGGTCACCTCCGAGAGCCGTTGCCTGTCCTGATCCTTCTCGCAGAGCCGAGCTTCTTCCGCTACAGCCGACTACTGCGACTCCGCATGACATGTCACGGCTCAGGGATGCGGACCATCGTCCGGCGGAGGATGAGGTGGTCATCTCGTTTTCTTCAACCTTTTCAAGAATACACATTTCAAAATTGCAACTACGGGTAAGGAAAAACAATCCAGGTAGTGTTGCACATCAGATGGTTCAAGACTTCATCAAGAACGTTGACATGGTCTTCATCATAAGATAATTTTCCAAAATGAAGGACTTCAAGATCATTTTAAACGGGACCATTTTTGTGAGACAAAAAAGAGAATTTTTTTGAGCGAATAGAAAAGACAAATTTTAAGACTAGAATTCCGGTCGGCTCGGGAAAAAACTACTCTCTCTGTTTCATAATATAAGAACGTTTTTGATACTATACTAGTGTAAAAAACGTTTTTATATTATGGGACGGTGGGAGGAGAACCTACCAAATGACAATTTCATCTGCCGCGGCAGGGCCGGTTACGTTCCAGCCATAGGCCCAACGCTCCAAAAAGCAGCAGTTTCCAGCACATTCCAGGATAGACAAAGACGCTCCAGACCCCTCGCCGTCACGGCCCAGGCAAAGTGAAACAACGAAAAGCAAACAGCACATCCGAAGCATCCATCCCCTGAGTTTGACAGCTTCCTAATCGCAGTTCGTCCTCGCCCAAATCGAGCAGCCATGTCGCTGATTCCCCGCGGCAACGCCTTCGACCCCTTCTCCCTCGACCTCTGGGACCCCTTCGACGGCTTCCCCTTCGGCTCCGGCGGCAGCAGCAGCGGTGGCAGCCTCTTCCCCTCGTTCCCGCGCATCAGCTCCGAGACCGCGGCCTTCGCCGGCGCGCGGATCGACTGGAAGGAGACGCCCGAGGCGCACGTGTTCAAGGCGGACGTGCCGGGGCTGAAGAAGGAGGAAGTGAAGGTGGAGGTGGAGGACGGCAACGTGCTCCAGATCAGCGGCGAGCGCAACAAGGAGCAGGAGGAGAAGACGGACACCTGGCACAGGGTGGAGCGCAGCAGCGGCAAGTTCCTGCGCAAGTTCAGGCTCCCGGAGGACGCCAAGGCGGACCAGATCAAGGCGGCCATGGAGAACGGCGTGCTCACTGTTACCGTGCCCAAGGCGGAGGCCAAGAAGCCCGAGGTCAAGTCAATCCAGATCTCCGGCTAGGCTGCTTGAGATTAAGGTTAAGGTTCAATTCGCTGGTGTGAGGTTCAACTCGCTCTTTTGTGCCTTTTGCTCGTGTGGATTTGGGTCCGTGTTGAGTGTCGAGTGTGCCCTTGTCAGTGCCGTGTTCAACGCCCGTCTCCCTTGTTAAGTCATGTAGTAATGCGAGCATCGAGTCCAAAGTGTGCTGTACTGCTGTGATCAACTTCGGTGCTGATTTGAACGAGCGAGTCACAGTTCCCTCTTAACTGCTTTTGGAACTTCGATTTTATTTCCGTGTTGAAGTCGAATGCACCTCTAATTCCGTCGACCAATCTGCCATTGCGGAGCTCTCGCAGCATGGAAACTCTGTTCTTGTGTTGTACTGTGGGCGTCCACATGTAGTGGCACGTTAACTAGAAACTCTGGCAAACGCATCAGAACTACTAGTACGCACCTTCGATTACATCGAGTATTTCTTTCCAAAGACACGAGAGAACTGCTGTGATTTCATTGAAGTAGAAGAACGGCATCGGCCAAGTACAGGTTAACTTAAAAATAACCCCTCCATACACTTTAAAATTTGTTAAAAAAAAGGTGGGATCACTAGTAAAAAAGAGGCTTCCATATGCCCCCATTAGTCTCTAAAATAATCGAACCGCGACCAAAGGGGTTCGGGAGGAGACCCGCGACCAACTATCTGGGCCCAGCGCGCTCGGTCGACAGCTGGCGGACGGGAGGGGCTTTAGTCCCGGTTGACCTAGCCAACCGGGACTAAAGGTCCTCAGGCTGGCCCGAAGGCCTTTAGTTGCGGTTGGCCAGGCCAACCGGGACTAAAGGCCCATCCCTATATATAGGACTCAGCTCACTTCACTTAACCACAATTCAGAAGGGGGTGGTGGGTTTGCTTTTGGTTCCTCCTATGCACACAAGGTGTTCGATGAAATGCCCGAGAGCATGAAACAAACATGATATGAAGTGTCCGAGCCACACTTGAGCTTTCTCATTTATTTTTCCTCCGCGATCGCGGTTAACAACTTGAACCTTTCATGTGTCATTGATAAAATATGCATGTGTGTAGTTCATTGTTTAATTTGTATTATTTCTAGCTAGTTAGTTTAACAAATGCATGATGGTTAATTATATACTTTATATAATAATAATGCAGATGAATTGGCAATGGATGTACGGTCCCTGATGTTGGAAATATGCCCTAGAGGCAATAATAAATTGGTTATTATTATATTTCCTTGTTCATGAAAATCGTTTATTATGCATGCTAGAATTGTATTGATAGGAAACTCAGATACATGTGTGGATACATAGACAACACCATGTCCCTAGTAAGCCTCTAGTTGACTAGCTCGTTGATCAATAGATGGTTACGGTTTCCTGACCATGGACATTGGATGTCGTTGATAACGAGATCACATCATTAGGAGAATGATGTGATTGACAAGACCCAATCCTAAGCCTAGCACAAGATCGTGTAGTTCGTTTGCTCAGAGCTTTTCTAATGTCAAGTATCATTTCCTTAGACCATGAGATTGTGCAACTCCCGGATACCGTAGGAATGCTTTGGGTGTACCAAACGTCACAACGTAACTGGGTGGCTATAAAGGTGCACTACAGGTAGCTCCGAAAGTGTCTGTTGGGTTGGCACGAATCGAGACTCGGATTTGTCACTCCGTGTAAACGGAGAGGTATCTCTGGGCCCACTCGGTAGGACATCATCATAATGTGCACAATGTGACCAAGGAGTTGATCACGGGATGATGTGAGTTACGGAACGAGTAAAGAGACTTGCCGGTAACGAGATTGAACAAGGTATCGGGATACCGAGGATCGAATCTCGGGCAAGTAACATACCGATAGACAAAGGGAATTGTATACGGGATTGATTGAATCCCCGACATCGTGGTTCATCCGATGAGATCATCGTGGAACATGTGGGAGCCAACATGGGTATCCAGATCCCGCTGTTGGTTATTGGCCGGAGAACGTCTCGGTCATGTCTGCATGGTTCCCGAACCCGTAGGGTCTACACACTTAAGGTTCAATGACGCTAGGGTTATAGGGAATAGATATACGTGGTTACCGAATGTTGTTCGGAGTCCTGGATGAGATCCCGGACGTCACGAGGAGTTCCGGAATGGTCCGTAGGTAAAGATTGATATATGGGAAGTCCTGTTTTGGTCACCGGAAAAGTTTCGGGTGCTATCGGTAATGTACCGGGACCACCAGGAGGGTCCCGGGGGTCCACCAGGTGGGCCCACCAGCCCCAGAAGGCTGCGTGGGCCAAGTGTGGGAGGGGACCAGCTCCAGGTGGGCTGGTGCGCCCCCCACCAAGGCCCAAGGCGCAGGGAGAGTGGGAGGGGGCAAACCCTAGGTCCAGATGGGCCTTAAGGCCCACCCTAGTGGCGCCCCCTCTCTTTTCCCCTTGGCCGCACCCTAGATGGGTTTTGGGGGCTGCCGCCACCCCTGGGGAGGGAACCCTAGATGGGGGCGCAGCCCCTCCCCTTCCCCTATATATACTTGAGGTATTTGGGGCTGCAAACACACGAGATGATCTCTCTCTTGGCGCAGCCCTACCTCTCTCCCTCCTCCTCTCCCGCGGTGCTTGGCGAAGCCCTGCAGGATTGCCACGCTCCTCCATCACCACCACGCCGTCGTGCTGCTGCTGGACGGAGTCTTCCCCAACCTCTCCCTCTCTCCTTGCTGGATCAAGGCGTGGGAGACGTCACCGGGCTGCACGTGTGTTGAACGCGGAGGCACCGTTCTTCGGTGCTTAGATCGGAATCAATCGCGATCTAAATCGCTACGAGTACGACTCCTTCATCCGCGTTCTTGCAACGCTTCCGCATCGCGATCTACAAGGGTATGTAGATGCACTCCCCTTCCCCTCGTTGCTAGATTACTCCATAGATTGATCTTGGTGTTGCGTAGAAAATTTTGAATTTCCGCTACGTTCCCCAACACCCGACTCTCCGGCGAGTTCACTACGGGTTTGAAAGATTTCCTCGTAGTGGCAAATGCGAACAAGCAGCGAGGTTTTATTATCTGTCCATGTGCTGTCTGTAAGAATCAGAAGGGTTACTCCTCCTCAAGAGACGTTCACATGCACCTGCTTCGGCACGGTTTCATGCGAAGCTATAATTGTTGGACCAAGCATGGAGAAAGAGGGGTTAGAATGGAAGAAGATGAAGAAGGGGATGATATCGATGACAACTATCATGATCATTTCGGTGATACTTTCATGGAGGATGATGCTGAAGGTGGGGAAGGGTTAGGTGAAGGTGAAGAAGAGGCACATGATGAGCCCGTTGATGATCTTGGTCGGACCATTGCTGATGCACGGAGACGCTGCGAAACTGACAAGGAGAGGGAGAATTTGGATCACATGTTAGAGGATCACAAAAAGTCGTTGTACCCAGGATGCGATAATAGTCTGAAAAAGCTGGGCTGCACACTGGATTTGCTAAAATGGAAGGCACGGGAAGGTGTAGCTGACTCATCATTTGAAAATTTGCTGAAAATGTTGAAGAATATGTTTCCGAAGAATAACGAGTTTCCCGCCAGTACGTACGAATCAAAGAAGGTTGTCTGTCCTCTAGGTTTAGAGGTTCTGAAGATACATGCATGCATTAACGACTGCATCCTCTACCGCGGTGAATACGAGAATTTGAATGAATGCCCTGTATGCACTGCATTGCGTTATAAGATCAGAGGTGATGACCCTGGTGACGATGTTGAGGGCGAGAAACCCAGGAAGAGGGTTCCCGCCAAGGTGATGTGGTATGCTCCTATAATACCACGGTTGAAACGTCTGTTCAGGAACAAAAAGCATGCCAAGTCGTTGCGATGGCACAAAGAGGACCGTAAGTCCGACGTGGAGTTGAGACACCCCGCTGATGGAACGCAATGGAGAAAGATCGATAGAGTGTTCAAAGATTTTGCAGCTGACGCAAGGAACATAAGATTTGGTCTAAGTACTGATGGCATGAATCCTTTTGGCGAGCAGAGCTCCAGCCATAGCACCTGGCCCGTGACTCTATGCATCTACAACCTTCCTCCTTGGTTGTGCATGAAGCGGAAGTTCATTATGATGCCAGTGCTCATCCAAGGTCCAAAGCAACCCGGGAACGACATCGATGTGTACCTAAGGCCATTAGTTGATGAACTTTTACAGTTGTGGGGCAGACCTGGTGTACGTGTCTGGGATGAGCACAAAGAAGAGGAATTTGACCTACGAGCGTTGCTTTTTGTAACCATCAACGATTGGCCTGCTCCCAGTAACCTTTCGGGACAGACAAATAAGGGATACAATGCATGCACGCACTGCTTACATGAGACTGAAAGTGTACGTTTGGGTAATTGTAAGAAGAACGTGTACCTGGGTCATCGTCGATTTCTTCCCCGAAATCATAACGTAAGAAAGAAAGGCAAGCATTTCAACGGCAAGGCAGATCACCGGCCGAAGCCTGCGGAACGTACTGGTGCTGAGATATTTGATATGGTCAAGGATTTGAAAGTCATCTTTGGAAAGGGTCCTGGCGGACAATCAGTTCCGCGAGGAGTTGACGGGCACGCACCCATGTGGAAGAAGAAATCTATATTTTGGGAGCTAGAATATTGGAAAGTCCTAGATGTCCGCTCTGCAATCGACGTGATGCATGTTACGAAGAATATTTGCGTGAACCTGCTAAGCTTCTTGGGCGTGTATGGGAAGACAAATGATACAAAGGAAGCACGGCAGGACCAGCAACTTTTGAAAGACCCAGATGACCGGCATCCGGAATGGTTTCAAGGTCGTGCCAGCTACGCTCTTACCAAAGAAGAGAAGGTCATTTTTTTGAATGCCTGAGCAGTATGAAGGTCCCGTCTGGCTTCTCGTCGAATATAAAGGGAATAATAAACATGGCGGACAAAAAGTTCCTAAACCTGAAGTCTCACGACTGCCACGTGATTATGACGCAATTGCTTCCGATTGCTTTGAGGGGGCTCCTACCGGAAAATGTTCGAGTAGCCATTGTGAAGCTATGTGCATTCCTCAATGCAATCTCTCAGAAGGTAATCAATCCAGAAGATCTACCACGGTTACAGAACGATGTGGTCCAATGCCTTGTCAGTTTCGAGTTGGTGTTCCCACCATCCTTCTTCGATATTATGACGCACCTCCTGCTCCACCTAGTCGAAGAGATTTCCATTCTCGGTCCTTTATTTCTACACAATATGTTCCCCTTTGAGAGGTTCATGGGAGTATTAAAGAAATATGTTCGTAACCGTGCTAGGCCAGAAGGAAGCATCGTCAAGGGCTATGGAAATGAGGAGGTAATTGAGTTCTGTATTGACTATGTTCCCGACCTTAAGCCGATTGGTATTCCTCAATCGCGGCACGAGGGGAGACTAAGTGGAAAAGGCACGATCGGAAGGAAATCAACGATATGTATGGACGGTCATTCTATGACTGAAGCACACCACATAGTTCTGCAAAATTCCAGCTTGGTGGCTCCGTACTTCGAGCAACACAAGAATATTTTACGCTCGGACAACCCGGGGAAGCCTGAATCCTGGATTAGAAAGGCCCACATGGAGACTTTCGGCAGTTGGTTGCGAAAACATTTAATGAATGATAATGATGTTGGAGATCAGCTGTACATGTTGGCCAAGACACCATCTTCGACTATAACGACTTTCCAAGGGTACGAGATAAATGGGAATACATTTTACACCATCGCCCAAGATAAAAAGAGCACCAACCAAAACAGTGGTGTCCGCTTTGATGCAGCAACCGAGAATGGGCAAAAGGTCACATATTATGGTTACATAGAGGAGATATGGGAACTTGACTATGGACCCTCCTTTAAGGTCCCTTTGTTCCGGTGCAAATGGTTCAAGCTAACAGGAGGTGGGGTAAAGGTGGACGAGCAATACAGAATGACAATGGTGGATTTCAACAATCTTGGTTACCTTGACGAACCATTCGTCCTTGCCAAAGATGTCGCTCAGGTTTTTTATTTGAAGGACATGAGTAGCAAACCGAGGAAACGGAAAGATAAGAAAACGATCAGTACATCATGCGATTATCCAAAGCGCCACATTGTTCTTTCAGGGAAAAGAAACATCGTGGGAGTGGAGGACAAGACAGACATGTCAGAAGATTATAATATGTTTGGTGAAATTCCGCCCGTCAAAGTGAACACTGACCCAAGCATTAAGTTAAATGATGAGGATGCTCCATGGATACGGCACAATCGTAAGCAAGCAGGGACACAAGGGAAGAATTGATGTGTAATAATTTATTGTACCAAACTTTGTTGAATGGATCATGTGAATTAAAACGTACGATGGCGAATCCGGATGATTTGTATTTGGTCGATGAACTGAATGATGTATCAAACCTTTTGTCAAACCTTCAAGGGATCGAGGATGTAGAACAAAACAATCGGTATCGCCATCATACAGCCCTGCCGTGGCTACTGAGTGCATATATGCATACCAAATGCACAACAAGACGTATGATGGCGAATCCGGATGATTTGTATTTGGTCGATGAACTGAATGATGTATCAAACCTTTTGTCAAACCTTCAAGGGATCGAGGATGTAGAACAAAACAATCGGTCTGAATTTTTAAAATGAATTAGTTTTATTTTTCTGGATTTTTATATATTATTTGTATTTTTAAGATTTTAAAATGAATTAGTTTTATTTTTTTGAATTTTTTGATATATTATTTCTATTTTTAAGATTTTAAAATGAATTAGTTTTATTTTTCTGAATTTTTTGATATATTATTTGTATTTTTAAGATTTTAAAATGAATTAGTTTTATTTTTTTGAATTTTTTGATATATTATTTCTATTTTTAAGATTTTAAAATGAATTAGTTTTATTTTTCTGAATTTTTTGATATATTATTTGTATTTTTAAGATTTTAAAATGAATTAGTTTTATTTTTTTGAATTTTTTGATATATTATTTCTATTTTTAAGATTTTAAAATGAATTAGTTTTATTTTTCTGAATTTTTTGATATATTATTTGTATTTTTAAGATTTTAAAATGAATTAGTTTTATTTTTTTGAATTTTTTGATATATTATTTCTATTTTTAAGATTTTAAAATGAAAAGTATATGAAAAAGGACCTTTAGTCGCGGTTCGTGACACGAACCGCGACTAAAGGCTCTTTCCGCGCGGGAACGAAAGCGGCGCGAAAGAACCTTTAGTCGCGGTTGGTGTCTCCAACCGCGACTAAAGGGGGGCATTGGTCCCGGTTGGTGCCACGAACCGGGACAAATGCTCTGTCTATATATACAGCACTTAGTACATTTTCCCCCACCTCCCATTCTCCTCTCGACGCCGACGCCCTGCCCCGACGCCGATCGACGCCGACGCCGCCAGGCTACTGCTGCGCCGCCCTTCCCCGAGCCTGCACGCTCCCCCAGTGAGCTCCGCCGCCCCCAGTGAGCTCTGCCCCCACTTCCCCTGCCCTACGCCGCCGCCCTTGCCCTGCACTGCCGCCGCCGCCCCTGCCCTGCCCTGCGCGCCGCCGCCACCGCTGCCCCTGCCCCTGCGCGCTGCCGCCGCCGCCCCCCAGTGAGCTCCGCTCCCCTTCCCCCTGCGCCGCCGCGTGCTGCCGCCCCTTCCCTGCGCTGCCACCGCCGCCGCAACTTCTCTGCGCTGCCACCGCCGCTGCCACTGCCGCCCCTAATTAAAAGAAAAGGAAAAAGAAAATGGCATAACTAATTAAAAGAAAAGAAAAAACATCAATTTTCTGTTCTGGTCATAAAAGAAAAGTTAAAAGAAAATGGCATAACTAATTAAATAATTATCAAAAAATTATGTTTAATACCTCAAAATGTTCAGTGAAACATTTGGCACATGTTTTCAACCTTATACATGCAGTTTGACATCTAAAGTATTTCTGTTTTTGTTGTTTTCCAAAAATGGCTGAAATGAAAGCAAAAATGGCGGACGATGAAAGCAAAAACCGTCGCTCCTCCTCCTCTATGTCCCCTTAATCTTATTTTTTAATTCCTTTATACTTAATTAATTTTTACTACATGCAGGAGTGACATATGGCGGACGATAGAGCCGAGCCGCTTAGGGATCCGGAGGCTGAACGTTATTTAATGGGCATCATAAACAACGAGATTCCTTATGTGCCGGGCTCAGAATATGAGCAAGAAGAGGATGTAGTCTCTTCTTTTCTGAACCTTGACGGTAGAACAGACATTGTCGATGATCAAGAAGGTGAAGGAACGGACATTGTCGATGGAGGTCAACCGTCAACAAACGACGATCTCGAATTGCAAGTAGCAACCACCTCCGGCGAGGTATATATATACATTGAGCCTCTCGTGATACAAACTTACTGAAATGTGAATACATATGTATTAACGCGCGCGACTCTCTTACTTTTTTAGCCCTCGGCCGGATCGAGTACGACAAAGCGTGGCAAATCCAAGGCGATGAAAACACGAGAAACATATGCCATTGATTTTGTCAGTGAAACCGGCAAGCCCCTACAGCACACCTCAAAGTTTATCAACCAATGCGGAGTCGTTGTTAGAGACAACGTCCCGATCACCGTCCAGGAATGGAAGGAGCCAAAGAAGGCACGTCTTGGTTTCAGTTTTGTCGACAACAGAACGAAAAAGGATTGCTGGAGAAAGCTTATGGAACATTTCATTCTACCTCCGGAATACAACAAAGTCGATGAATTCGGTAACGAGGTTCTGGGTGGACGTGAGAGGAGGAGGCTAGTTAAAGAGTTCGCTCTTCAGAAGATGGGCGAAGCATTCCGGAACTTCAAGAAAAATTTAACCCGTGACTATGTCAACAAGGGCAAGACTCCGGATTTCAATGGACAACATGAGAAACTGAAAGATGATTGGCCAGAATTTGTGAGGCAAAAGAAATCGGAGCATTTCAAGGAAATATCGAAAAAAATAAGGATAATGCGAGTAAGAAAAAGTTCCATCATATTATGGGGCCAGGAGGATACCGCCTTTCGGAGCCTAAGTGGCAGAAGATGGAGGAGGACCTGAGGGTGCGAGGAATCCCTCTAGGTACAGAGGGATGGGACCCAAGGGCCAAAAGCTGGTGGTACGGGCATGGGGGATCGCTAGACCCGGAGACAGGGGTGTGTGTTCACCGGAAGAAAAAGTTTGCTCCCACCCAAGCCCTTATTGACGCAATGACCCAAGCTCAAGAGGGCTTGATCAAGTTCAACAGAGAGAAAGACGCACTGACAACAGCCCTCGGGAATGATGAACACGGAGGACGTGTACGAGGCAAAGGCAGAATTCTGTGGAAAGTAGGGTTTTCCCAGGACAATGACCCGTACTGTTACAGAAGCCGTAAGAGAAAGACGGACCGGGATGCAGATCTTTTGGCGAAGTTTGCATCGGAACTCCATGAGTTGAAGCAGACCGTGCATGAACTAGTAAAAGAAAAATCGGCTGCAGGGCCGCATGAAGATCATGAAGCGGATCGCGGAAGCCAGCAGCGGAGAAGCAGCGTGGCTTCCACGGATGCCCCGCCTGGTGCTAATGCACCGATGATCGAGATTCGTGCACCGGAGCCTCACTACCCCGTGGATGATGTAAAGGAGATGAAAGAATGTGATCTGCATTATCCCGTGGGGAACGTTTCCACGAAGGTAGCTACCGGCAGTGCTTTACCCTGTACACCTGGAGCACTCCACCACAACAACCCCATTGCATATGACTATGCTCGTGTCACGGTGGAAGACATAGTCCAAGAGTTTGAGGACCTGGAGATTGACAAAGCTACACCCGAAGGGGAGAGAAGACTTGGAGATGTCAAGCGCCAGATCATTCTATGGAAAAAGAAGTACATAGTGTTTCCAGGCGAGGCGCCAAGGCTAACAAGTCCACCCCCCTCCGATGGTGGTGGTGGTGGTGGTGGTGGCGGTGGTGGTGGTCGTGGTGGTTCACCTACACCTCCTTCACGCCATTCGACGCCGTCCCCCGATCCACAACCTCTGGCGGGTAAGCAGCCGCCGCCCCCCAATCCTCCTCCGGCGGGTACGACGCCCCCCAATCCTCCTCCGGCGGGTACGACGCCCCCCAATCCACCTCCGGCGAAGAAGCAGAAGCAGGCGGACAGCAAGGAAACCCGCTCCTGGACTATTAACCCGGACCCTTATGTACCTAAGACCACAAGGGTACCGGAGCCATCACTGAAGCCTCTCCTCCCAAGGCCTTGGGAACTTAGTGAAGCTGAAACCAAATTGGCCGCGTCTGCTCATTATGAGAAATGGAAGGCGGATACGAAGGCGATAAAAGAGCCTGAGCCCAAGCAAGTATTCACTGAGAAGCAAAAGAAGTGGGCTAAGGATTTTTTGACGACACCGTCCCAAGCCGAGCTGAATATGCCTGACGACTATGGACATGAACTTCGTAGGCAAGCAAAAATATTGAAGGAGGAGAAAGAAGAAAGTAAAAAAAGCGGGAAACAAGTTGACCAGCTCGGGATGCAGAATAAACAATCGATCCCCCCGCTCATAGTGAAAGCTGGTCCGGAAGAGGACCCCGAGATCATAGCAGCTGCGGCAGCACTTGGATTGACTGTAGCGAGTGCCATGAAACAAGTGTCCGAGATGGGTTTGACTCTTCGTGCCTTCTTAGGCCTTGAGGATGCGCCAGTATGTGAGATAGCATTACAATATGTGCGGAATGGGCCTCTCGTCGAGCCTGCGCGGGAAAAGAGTCTACCACCACAAATGCGAAATCTGCTACGTTGGTACAAGCAATTCATAACATGGGCCGACAAAGAATATGTTTATGCGGATGTTACAGAGGAGCATCACACCAAACGGTACTCTGTACAAGTTCATATGAGTGAATTGTTCCAGCTGTTCAATCTGCGCGAGCTCGACAAATCTATCCTGAGTTGCTACGTTCTGTAAGTGATTTATTTCTACCTCATCTCGTTCTTCATTGCCTGCACTATATATATATATTGTCCTAACTATATTGTTGCGTACGCTATTATGCAGATTGAAGATTTGGGAATGCAAAATAAGAAACATCCATGATGTTGGGTTCATTGACCCACATATCGTTAACGGACATGTGTTACAAAATCACCCCGAAGACATGGAGAAAGACTTGTACAAGTTTCTTAGAAAGCATCAACTCAAAAGTCATATTCTATTTCCTTACCATTTTGGGTGAGTGTTTCTCTCTTGTGCCCATTCTCTTTTGTTTACTCCATGCATGGTATGTCTAATCGATGAGTTATGCATGACTGTGCATGTAACGTGTCCGCAGGTTCCACTGGATTCTGCTAAATATTGAACTTCACACCTCCAGAGTTCTAATCATGGACTCTATGGATTCGGATCCAAAGCGTTGGGCCGACATGAGAAAAATGCTGCAAAAGTAATTATTTTCAATCATTTGAGCTCTATATCGATCGGTCTCTTTCGTTCATTTCCTAATATCAAGTAACTAATAACTCCCTTGTTCATTTAATTTTCTTTGCCCTGTAGGGTTTGGAGACAGTTCTCAGAAGAAATTGTCGGTGAATTCAAACATGAGCTAGATTTTAGAAGGTTAGTTAATGTGGATAAGCAGCCACCGGGGACCAATCTATGTGGATACTATGTTTGTGAGAACATCCGGAGACACACCTCTGAGCGAAAGGCATCGGATAGCGTGCGGAAGGCGACGGATAACTTGCGGAGGAGGCTTAGTCCAGAAGCTCGCTTCCGACCAATTCAAGATGAATTAGCAGGATTTTTCATGAGGGAAGTCATCAATCCTAAAGGAGAACACTATACCGAGGACGAAGAAATTTATATGCATACCCGAGATTGAAACTTGTTCGAAGTTGTATATGGTCATCCATCCTAATTGTGTATGGAAACTTGTTCGAAGTTGTATATGGTCACCCGAGATTGAATATATATTATATATTCCTCTTGAATTCTTCTTGTTTGAAATTTCATATGCATGTATATAGTAGCGTAGAATATGTGTACTGAAACTTCATCAAAATTAAAATAAAACACAAAATAAAATATAAAAGAAATAAAACACTACAAATTAAAAAGAAACCAGGTTTAGGGGGGCTAAAACCCTAAACCCGCGGAGGAGGCCTTTAGTCCCGGTTAGCCACGAGAACCGGGACTAAAGGTCCTCCGCCCCGACGGACTCCTGGCGCCCACGTGGACGGGCCTTTAGTCGCGGTTCGTAAGAGGCGCGACTAAAGGGGGGAGCCTTTAGTCGCGCATATTTAGTCCCGGTTGCACAGCCGGGATTAATGGCCTTTGCGAACCGGGACTAAAGGCATATTTTCTACTAGTGGATGCGAAGTTTCTGCTCCCGGACTCAGCTGCACCCGCACTAACAAAAAAATTTAAAATAAATAGTAAAAAATTTAATTTCTTTTTGTGTGGTAGATAATTTGATGGGTGAGGTCCGCTTCAAGTTTCAACTCATTAGAATATTTGAGCAGCACAAAAAAGACAAAATAAGGGTCCGGAAAAAGTATACTGTTCACGCATTGTTTTGACCTGATTTGTCTTTTTGACGAGAGCTGCTCAGACGTCCAAATGAGTTGAAATTTGCAGCGGACCTCACGCATCAAATTATTTACCACACAAAAGAATTTGGATTTTTTTTATTTTTCTAGTATTTCTTTTGATTTCTTTTTACCGGGAGTAGATGAGCTTGGGCACCGAGTTGGATTTCCGGTACTTCTATAATTTGTCCACAAACGAGTATACTTCTATCTCCCCAATGCACTTTAAAGTAGCAAAAAATACTTCTCTCTCTTCACACGATAATTAAGATCTATAATATTCTACACATGGTCTTCTTAATTTGTACATGCACTTAGACTACCCACACTGGGAGTAACATAGATGGTAACATCACACTTATCTAGGCAAAATAGATGATGTGGCATGTAATTAATGAAGAAAGAGAGGTATGTGGTAACATATCTAGTTACTGTAACATCACACATATCAAGAAAAGATGAGTCTATAATGTAATAAATAAAATGATGCATGACACAACACATATGTTACTACCCACTGTGGAGGTAGTAACATAGACTAGTAACATATGCATGTTACTAGTCTAAGTTACTACCCATTGTGACTAGTCTTAGCTCATTAGGGTTGGCTAATTAAAGAGGAGAGAGATGCTGGTTTTTACATTTTCAATGTATTTTTCCTGTACTTCATAATTTATCCTAAAATTTCTATTTATACATTTTTCATCGGATGGAGGGAGTACGACTGTAGCGAGCTTTGCTCAGCCCTCCACGTCGGCAGTGGCCACGAAATTGGGCAGCCGGCCAGGTTCCAGGTTGCTTTCTCCTCTCGGATGCGGATGAGTAAGAGCATCTCTAGCAGATCCCAAGTTTGTTTTTCCGGCCGTTTCACGGGATGGACCAAAAATACGGTCCGCGTAGATCCGTTGCAAAGGTCCTGGCACGTAGAACTTTTACAGGCGGCCCGTAAACCGCCCTTCATTCCTCCATTTATGCGAACGTGGGGGCTTTTTAGAGTTCCCGTCCCGGTTCCTGTTCTGGTGAGAAATCCCTACACCTCCGGCTGCGATTTGCGCCACCTCTTCTCGTGAAAAATCCGTACACCTTCGGCTGCAATTTGTGCCGCATTTGACCACCGCCAGTTGCCGGAGATGGCGTCAGCAGGTGTCGGCCATGGCGGCGGCAGGGGATTCGGCGGCCGCAAGCGGCGCAACGATGACGAGGCCGGAAGCTCGTCCCACGTCACGCAGGGAGCAGGCGTGTCGTCATGTCGTGCGGTCCCGGAGCACCGGCGTGGGCGAACTTCCGTCGCCTCGGGCGGATCTTCTATCGGGCCATCCAGCGCCTCCGGGCGGCCGAGTGCGCCTGGTGGGAAGCGAAAGGGGCCGCCACCATCGGAGATGCAGCTGCAGTCGCGCGTCGCGGTGCTTTGCGAGGAGTACGAACTCCAGCAGACCCTCTCCAGCACGCTCATCTACCACACCCTCCACGGCAACGAGCCCCCGCCCCGCGAGGACGACGAGGGCAACTCCGGTGACGAGTAGATGTAGTATGCTAGTTTAATTTCCGTTTAATTTTGGTTTGTATTGAACTCCCTTATGGTATGTACTAGATGAACTCGCATGTGCTATGTTTGATGAACACGGGTGATCTATGTTTCAACGCGAACTATAAGTTTGAATATGCGGTATTGGTTGCAGGATCTGTTCTGGTTATGCGTTCGACTTCTAGTAAAAATCGTTTCCAGGATACCGTAAACAATTTTTGTGGGACGGCGGGTTGCGGGGATCTACTAGAGATGCTCCAACGCCGCTCCAGGAAGCTCCTTGCGCTTAAAGATTCTTCTATTCAGTTCTAACCATATCTCCCAACAGATCAAGGGCGTAAAGAGCATCTACCACCGCAGACAGCAAATTTGTTCCTTAAACGTCCGAGGACGCGCCGCACAGTGTTTAGACGTGCCTTAAATTTGTCATTTGCAACCACAAACCTTATATTTCCAAAACACTAGTTCGAGTGTAGACGACCCCAATGGACAGTCTGTGTTTGGCCGGCTGGATTGTTCGTACTTAGATTTCCAGTGTATATGTCCGTGTTGGCCCGGCGGGGTAGGGCGTTTAGTCCCATCTCGCTGAGCGAGGAGTGAGGCGACCGACTTAAATAGCCGCGTCGTCCAAAACTAATAAGCATCGGGCATCATTGCATCTTTTTTGAAGGTTAATGACTATGAATCTTCTCCTCACAAAAGGCGCATTGATGGCCGCCCGACTCTTTTTTGCTTCATAGGTGCAGTGTAGTCCGGCGGCGGAGGGCAAGATTTGGGGCAAGGGTGGCGACGAAGGTAGCAAATGTCTGGCGCCGAGGAGCAAGTGAAAAGGGGTAGGTCGGAGAGGGATTTGGTCACCTTTTGTTGGGGTCGGGCTGTCAGTTTTGACGTGGTGGATGCACCCGGTCATGCTCGGTCCGCCTCATATGCGCCCTAGATTTGGGCTGGATATGAGGGGTGCTGGTAAGTCTAGGCGTTTGAGGCCGGTTTGAGGCGCCCGTTTGGGTCGCTTTTTCACCATCTGCCTGGTTGTTCGAGGATGGTCTGAGGCACCCGGCTGTAGATGCTCTAAGTGCTTTTGCGCCTTTCAGTTTGGAGTGCTTCCTCCCTTCACTAAGAGCAATGAACCAATCCAAGAGAGATGCATCCCTGTTCCAACCCCTACGATAGACTTGTTACACTTGAAGAATGTGATATTCCAGACGGTTAGGCATCATGTTCTTAGCGTCCAAGAGTCATTATGGATCATCGATCAACGAGTTTGTGAATGTTTTAGAAGTCTACCTTGAAGACTTACCTGAGTGAATGGGTGAGGTCTAAGTGATCTTAGTTTAAGAGGAATAATTAAGGTGAAGACTTGATCTTCTGAGTTAAATCTCAGCCCCCTAACCAGATATATAGTTGTCACAACAACTGGAACTGGTCAAACAAATCCTTTGTCTTCACCGAGCAATTGGTTCTATCTCTTCACTACTTTACTTTCAGTTTTGTATTGTGAAGTCTTTGCTTGCTCATCTGTGTGCGAAGACATTGCTTGAAGACATTCCCATTGATCCCATCTTTGTCTTCCTATTTGTTGTTCTCAATGCTCTATGCTACCTAGTTTGTCAGCGGTCTTTGTTTCTTATGCCTTTAGTCTCGCATTGATTGCATGCCTAGTGTAGCTTTACTCCTGTTATGCCTTGTTTAGTTTATGTTTTAGTTTCCACATCTTCGAAGACATTGCCTGTTTTCAGTACTTTCATAAAAATCTCCCATTCACCCCCTTTGGTCGATAACTAGCATTTTCACACACGCCACCACCATTCCTTCGTAATGCTGGTGACGGCAATGATGATTTTGGGTGTACCTGTGGACTCCGTTGGTCCACAATCGATAGCCAGGGAAGGAGAGAGACAACTTCTGTCACCGCAATACCTCCTCAACCAACCTTCGCAAAGACAATAGCATCATTCTCATCCATAAAGACTTCACACAACATTAGGAAGAATAGGTAACATATGTTGGAAATATGCCCTAGAGGCAATAATAAAATGGTTATTATTATTATATTTCCTTGTTCATGATAATTGTCTATTGTTCATGCTTTAATTGTGTTATCCGGAAATCGTAATACATGTGTGAATACATAGACCATAACATGTCCCTAGTGAGCCTCTAGTTGACTAGCTCGTTGATCAATAGATGGTTACGGTTTCCTGACCATGGACATTGGATGTCATTGATAACGGGATCACATCATTAGGAGAATGATGTGATGGACAAGACCCAATCCTAAGCATAGCACTAGATCGTGTAGTTCGTTTGCTAAAGCTTTTCTAATGTCAAGTATCATTTCCTTAGACCATGAGATCGTGCAACTCCCGGATACCGTAGGAATGCTTTGGGTGTACCAAACGTCACAACGTAACTGGGTGGCTATAAAGGTGCACTACAGATATCTCCGAAAGTGTTTGTTGGGTTGGCTCGGATCGAGACTGGGATTTGTCACTCCGTATGACGGAGAGGTATCTCTGGGCCCACTCGGTATTGCATCATCATAATGAGCTCAATGTGACTAAGTAGTTAGTCACGGGATCATGCATTATGGAACGAGTAAAGTGACTTGCCGGTAACGAGATTGAACGAGGTATTGGGATACCGACGATCGAATCTCGGGCAAGTAAAGTACCGATTGACAAAGGGAATTGTATACGGGATTGCTTGAATCCTCGACATCGTGGTTCATCCGATGAGATCATCGTGGAACATGTGGGAGCCAACATGGGTATCCAGATCCCGCTGTTGGTTATTGGCTAGAGAGGTGTCTCGGTCATGTCTGCATGATTCCCGAACCCGTAGGGTCTACACACTTAAGGTTCGATGACGCTAGGGTTAGAAGGAAGGTTTGTATGTGATTACCGAATGTTGTTCAGAGTCCCGGATGAGATCTCGGACGTCACGAGGAGTTCCGGAATGGTCCGGAGGTAAAGATTTATATATGGGAAGTAACCATACGGTCACCGGAAATATTCGGGGGTATACCGGTATTGTACCGGGACCACCGGAGGGGTTTCGGGGGTCCACCGGGAGGGTCCACCTGCCCCGAAGGGCCTTATGGGCTGTAGGTGGAAGAGAACCAGCCCTTAGTGGGCTGTGCGCCAACCCCCCTAGGGCCCATGCGCCTAGGGTTTGGGGGGAACCCTAAAGGGGGGCGCCCCCCTTGCTTGGGGCGCAAGCTCCCTCCCCCCTTGGCCGCCGCCCCCCTCTAGATCTCATCTAGAGGGGCCGGCCCCCTTCCCCCTTCTCCCTATAAATAGAGGGGTGAGGGGAGGGCTGCAGCACCACATCCAAGGCGCAGCCCCTCCCCTCCCCAACACCTCTCCTCCTCCGCGTGTGCTTGGCGAAGCCCTGCCGGAGAATTGTCACTCCACCACCACCACACCGTCGTGCTGCTATTGGAGCCTTCTTCCTCAATCTCTCCCTCGTCCTTGCTGGATCAAGGCGTGGGAGACGTCACCACTCCGTACGTGTGTTGAACGCGGAGGTGCCGTCCGTTCGACGCTTGGATCATCGGTGATTTGGATCACGACGAGTACGACTCCATCAACCCCGTTCTCTTGAACGCTTCCGCTCGCGATCTACAAGGGTATATAGATGCACTCTCCCCTCTCGTTGCTAGTAAACTCCATAGATTGATCTTGGTGATGCGTAGAAAATTTTAATTTCTGCTACGATCCCCAACAGTGGCATCATGAGCTAGGTCTATGCGTAGTTTCTATGCATGAGTAGAACACAAGTTGTTGTGGGCGTCGATTTTGTCAATTTACTTGCCGTTACTAGTCTTATCTTGATTCGGCGGCATCGTGGGATGAAGCGGCCCGGACCGACCTTACACGTACGCTTACGTGAGACAGGTTCCACCAACTGACATGCACTAGTTGCATAAGGTGGCTAGCGGGTGTCTGTCTCTCCCACCTTAGTCGGATCGGATTCGATGAAAAGGGTCCTTGTGAAGGGTAAATAGAAATTGGCATATCACGTTGTGGTTTTGGCATAGGTAAGAATCGTTCTTGCTAGAAACCTATAGCAGCCACGTAAAAGTTTGCAACAACAATTAGAGGACGTCTAACGTGTTTTTGCAGCAAGTGTCATGTGATGTGATATGGCCAGAAGGATGTGATGAATGATATATGTGATGTATGAGATTGATCATGTTCTTGTAATAGGAATCACGACTTGCATGTCGATGAGTATGACAACCGGCAGGAGCCATAGGAGTTGTCTTAATTTATTTATGACCTGCGTGTCAACTGGAACGTCATGTAATTACTTTACTTTATTGCTAACCGTTAGCCATAGTAGTAGAAGTAATAGTTGGCGAGACAACTTCATGAAGACACGATGATGGAGATCATGATGATGGAGATCATGGTGTCATGCCGGTGACGATGATGAACATGGCGCCCCGAAGATGGAGATCAAAAGGAGCAAAATGATATTGGCCATATCATGTCACTATTTGATTGCATGTGATGTTTATCATGTTTTATATCTTATTTGCTTAGAACGACGGTAGCATAAATAAGATGATCCCTCGCTAAAATTTCAAGAAAGTGTTCCCCCTAACTGTGCACCGTTGCGAAGGTTCGTTGTTCCGAAGCACCACGTGATGATCGGGTGTGATAGGTTCTAACGTTCGCATACAACGGGTGTAAGCCAGATTTACACACGCAATACACTTAGGTTGACTTGACGAGCCTAGCATGTACAGACATGGCCTCGGAACACAAGAGACCGAAAGGTCAAGCATGAGTCGTATAGCAGATACGATCAACATGAAGATGTTCACCGATGATGACTAGTCCGTCTCACGTGATGATCGGACACGGCCTAGTCATGTATCACTTAGATGACTAGAGGGATGTCTGTCTGAGTGGGAGTTCATTAATAATTTGATTAGATGAACTTAATTATCATGAACTTAGTCTAAAATCTTTACAATATGTCTTGTAGATCAAATGGCCCACGCTAATGTCAACATCAACTTCAACGCGTTCCTAGAGAAAACCAAGCTGAAAGACGATGGTAGCAACTATACGGACTGGGTCCGGAACTTGAGGATCATCCTCATAGCTGCCAAGAAAGCATATGTCCTTGAAGCACCGCTAGGTGAAGCACCCGTCCCAGCAAACCAAGACGTTATGAACGCCTGGCGAACACGTGTTGATGATTACTCCCTGGTTCAGTGCGGCATGCTTTACAGCTTAGAACCGGGGCTCCAAAAGCGTTTCGAGCAGCACGGAGCATATGAGATGTTCCAAGAGCTGAAAATGGTTTTCCAAGCTCATGCCCGGGTCAAGAGATATGAAGTCTCCGACAAGTTCTACAGTTCTAAGATGGAGGAGAATAGTTCCGTCAGCGAACACATACTCAAAATGTCTGGGTTGCACAACCGCTTGTCTCAGCTGGGAGTTAATCTCCCGGATGACGCAGTCGTTGACAGAATCCTTCAGTCGCTCCCACCTAGCTATAAGAGCTTTGTGATGAACTTCAATATGCAGGGGATGGAAAAGACCATTCCTGAGGTATATTCAATGCTGAAATCAGCGGAGGTGGAGATCAAAAAGGAACATCAAGTGTTGATGGTGAATAAGACCACTAAGTTCAAGAAAGGCAAGGGTAAGAAGAACTTCAAGAAAGACGGCAAGGGAGTTGCCGCGCCCGGTAAGCAAGCTGCCGGGAAGAAGACAAAGAATGGACCCAAGCCTGAGACTGAGTGCTTTTATTGCAAGGGAAACGGTCACTGGAAGCGGAACTGCCCCAAGTACTTAACGGATAAGAAGGCCGGCAATACCAAAGGTATATGTGATATACATGTTATTGATGTGTACCTAACCAGCGCTCGTAGTAGCTCCTGGGTATTTGATACCGGTGCGGTTGCTCATATTTGTAACTCAAAGCAGGAGCTGCGGAATAAGCGGAGACTGGCAAAGGACAAGGTGACGATGCGCGTCGGGAATGGTTCCAAGGTCGATGTGATCGCCGTCGGCACGCTACCTCTACATTTACCTACGGGATTAGTTTTAAACCTCAATAATCGTTATTTAGTGCCAGCTTTGAGCATGAACGTTGTATCTGGATCTCGTTTAATGCGAGATGGCTACTCATTTAAATCCAAGAATAATGGTTGTTCTATTTATATGAGAGATATGTTTTATGGTCATGCCCCGCTGGTCAATGATTTATTCTTAATGAATCTCGAACGTGATGTTACGCATATTCATAGTGTGAATGCCAAGAAATGTAAGGTTGATAATGATAGTCCCACATACTTGTGGCACTGCCGCCTTGGTCACATTGGTGTCAAACGCAAGAAGAAACTCCATGCAGATGGACTTTTGGAGTCTCTTGATTATGAATCATTTGACACGTGCGAACCATGCCTCATGGGCAAAATGACCAAGACTTCGTTCTCCGGAACAATGGAGCGAGCAACCAACTTATTGGAAATCATACATACTGATGTGTGCGGTCCAATGAGCATTGAGGCTCGCGGTGGCTATCGTTATGTTCTCACCCTCACTGATGACTTGAGTAGATATGGGTATGTCTACTTAATGAAACACAAGTCTGAGACCTTTGAAAAGTTCAAGGAATTTCAGAGTGAGGTTGAGAATCAACGTGAGAGGAAAATAAAGTTCTTACGATCAGATCGTGGAGGGGAATATTTGAGTCACGAATTTGGCACACACTTAAGGAAATGTGGAATTGTTTCACAACTCACACCGCCTGGAACACCTCAGCGTAATGGTGTGTCCGAACGTCGTAATCGCACTCTATTGGATATGGTGCGATCTATGATGTCTCTTACCGATCTACCGCTATCATTCTGGGGTTATGCTTTAGAGACTGCCGCATTCACTTTAAATAGGGCTCCGTAGAAATCCGTTGAGATGACACCGTATGAATTATGGTTTGGAAAGAAACCTAAGCTGTCGTTTCTTAAAGTTTGGGGATGCGATGCTTATGTCAAGAAACTTCAACCTGAAAAGCTCGAACCCAAGTCGGAAAAATGCGTCTTCATAGGATACCCTAAGGAAACCATTGGGTATACCTTTTACCTCAGATCCGAAGGCAAGATCTTCGTTGCCAAGAACGGGTCCTTTCTGGAGAAAGAGTTTCTCTCGAAAGAAGTAAGTGGGAGGAAAGTGGAACTTGATGAGATGACCCCTCTCGAACCAGAAAGTAGCGCAGCACAAGAAAATGTTTCTGTGGTGCCTGCACCGACTAGAGAGGAAGTTAATGATGACGATCATGATCAAGTTACCACTGAACTTCGTAGGTCCACAAGGACACGTTCCGCACCAGAGTGATACGACAACCCTGTCCTGGAAATCATGTTGTTGGACAACGGTGAACCTTCGAACTATGAAGAAGCAATGGCGGGTCCAGATTCCAACAAATGGCTTGAAGCCATGCAATCCGAGATAGGATCCATGTATGAAAACAAAGTATGGACTTTGACAGACTTGCCCGATGATCGGCGAGCGATAGAAAATAAATGGATCTTTAAGAAGAAGATGGACGCGGATGGAAATGTTACCATCTATAAAGCTCGACTTGTCGCTAAGGGTTATCGACAAGTTCAAGGAGTTGACTACGATGAGACCTTCTCACCCGTAGTGAAGCTGAAGTCCGTCCGAATCATGTTAGCAATGGCCGCATTCTACGATTATGAAATATGACAAATGGACGTCAAAATGGCATTCCTTAACGGCTTCCTTAAGGAAGAATTGTATATGATGCAGCCGGAAGGTTTTGTCGATCCTAAGAATGCTGACAAAGTATGCAAGCTCCAGCGCTCAATCTATGGGCTGGTGCAGGCATCTCGGAGTTGGAACATTCGTTTTGATGAGATGATCAAAGCGTTTGGGTTTACACAGACTTATGGAGAAGCCTGTGTTTACAAGAAAGTGAGTGGGAGCTCTGTAGCATTTCTCATATTATATGTGGGTGACATACTATTGATGGGAAATGATATAGAATTCTTGGAAAGTATAAAGGCCTACTTGAATAAGTGTTTTTTAATGAAGGACCTTGGAGAAACTGCTTACATATTAGGCATCAAGATCTATAAAGATAGATCGAGACGCCTCATAGGTCTTTCACAAAGCACGTACCTTGACAAGATATTGAAGAAGTTCAATATGGATCAGTCCAAGAAGGGGTTCTTGCCTGTATTGCAAGGTGTGAGATTGAGCACGGCTCAATGCCCGACCACGGCAGAAGATAGAGAAAAGATGAGTGTCGTCCCCTATGCCTCGGCCATAGGGTCTATTATATATGCCATGCTATGTACCAGACCTGATGTAAACCTTGCCGTAAGTTTGGTAGGAAGGTGCCAAAGTAATCCCGGCATGGAACACTGGACAGCGGTCAAGAACATCCTGAAGTACCTGAAAAGGACTAAGGATATGTTTCTTGTTTATGGAGGTGACGAAGAGCTCGTCGTAAAGGGTTACGTCGATGCTAGCTTCGACACACATCTGGATGACTCTAAGTCACAAACCGGATACGTGTACATTTTGAATGGTGGGGCAGTCAGCTGGTGCAGTTGCAAGCAAAGCGTCGTGGCGGGATCTACATGTGAAGCAGAGTACATGGCAGCCTCGGAGGCAGCACATGAAGCAATCTGGATGAAGGAGTTCATTGCCAACCTAGGAGTTATTCCCAATGCATCGGGGCCGATGACTCTCTTCTGTGACAACACTGGAGCTATTTCCCTTGCCAAGGAGCCCAGGTTTCACAAGAAGACCAGGCACATCAAGCGTCCTTTCAACTCCATTCGTGAAAATGTTCAAAATGGAGACATAGATATTTGTAAAGTGCATACGGATTTGAATGTCGCAGATCTGTTGACTAAACCTCTTCCACGAGCGAAACATGATCAACACCAGAACTCTACGGGTGTACGATTCATCACAATGTAACTAGATTATTGACTCTAGTGCAAGTGGGAGACTGTTGGAAATATGCCCTAGAGGCAATAATAAAATGTTTATTATTATTGTATTTCCTTGTTCATGATAATTGTCTATTGTTCATGCTTTAATTGTGTTATCCGGAAATCGTAATACATGTATGAATACATAGACCATAACATGTCCCTAGTGAGCGTCTAGTTGACTAGCTCGTTGATCAATAGATGGTTACGGTTTCCTGACCATGGACATTGGATGTCATTGATAACGGGATCACATCATTAGGAGAATGATGTGATGGACAAGACCCAATCCTAAGCATAGCACTAGATCGTGTAGTTCGTTTGCTAAAGCTTTTCTAATGTCAAGTATCATTTCCTTAGACCATGAGATCATGCAACTCCCGGATACCGTAGGAATGCTTTGGGTGTACCAAACGTCACAATGTAACTGGGTGGCTATAAAGATGCACTACACGTATCTCCGAAAGTGTCTGTTGGGTTGGCTCGGATCGAGACTGGGATTTGTCACTCCGTATGATGGAGAGGTATCTTTGGGCCCACTCGGTATTGCATCATCATAATGAGCTCAATGTGACTAAGTAGTTAGTCACGGGATCATGCATTACGGAACGAGTAAAGTGACTTGCCGGTAACGAGATTGAACGAGGTATTGGGATACCGACGATCGAATCTCGGGCAAGTAAAGTACCGATTGACAAAGGGAATTGTATACGGGATTGCTTGAATCCTCGACATCATGGTTCATCCGATGAGATCATCGTGGAACATGTGGGAGCCAACATGGGTATCCAGATCCCGCTGTTGGTTATTGGCTAGAGAGGTGTCTCGGTCATGTCTGCATGATTCCCGAACCCGTAGGGTCTACACACTTAAGGTCTAGGGTTATAAGGAAGGTTTGTATGTGATTACCGAATGTTGTTCGGAGTCCCGGATGAGATCCCGGACGTCACGAGGAGTTCCGGAATGGTCCGGAGGTAAAGATTTATATATGGGAAGTAACCATACGGTCACCGGAAATATTCGGGGGTATACCGGTATTGTACCGGGACCACCGGAGGGGTTCCGGGGGTCCACCGGGAGGGTCCACCTGCCCCGGAGGGCCTTATGGGCTGTAGGTGGAAGGGAACCAACCCTTAGTGGGCTGTGCGCCAACCCCCCTAGGGCCCATGCGCCTAGGGTTTGGGGGGAACCCTAAAGGGGGGGCGCCCCCCTTGCTTGGGGGGCAAGCTCCCTCCCCCCTTGGCCGCCGCCCCCCCTCTAGATCTCATCTAGAGGGGCCGCCCCCCTTCCCCCTTCTCCCTATAAATAGAGGGGTGAGGGGAGGGCTGCAGCACCACATCCAAGGCGCAGCCCCTCCCCTCCCCAACACCTCTCCTCCTCCGCGTGTGCTTGGCGAAGCCCTGCCGGAGAACTGTCACACCACCACCACCACGCCGTCGTGCTGCTGTTGGAGCCTTCTTCCTCAACCTCTCCCTCCTCCTTGCTGGATCAAGGCGTGGGAGACGTCACCGCTCCGTACGTGCGTTGAACGCGGAGGTGCCGTTCGTTCGGCGCTTGGATCATCGGTGATTTGGATCACGACGAGTACGACTCCATCAACCCCGTTCTCTTGAACGCTTCCGCTCGCGATCTACAAGGGTATGTAGATGCACTCCTCCCCTCTTGTTGCTAGTAACTCCATAGATTGATCTTGGTGATGCGTAGAAAATTTGAATTTCTGCTACGATCCCCAACAACATAAACATAAAAGGAGGATGTTGTAACTTTTATCGATGTTCGGCTCTTACACATACTAGGGTTCATCCATATCCCTAAGAGCTAGGGGGTTACTCAGACATCCCATATACAAATAAAAAAGTGGTTTAAGAAGGCAACATGCATCATCAAAGTATCCATGGTAATTGCGGATGAATGAGCTAGGGGGTTATTCATGGTAATTGTGGATGAACATGTTTTGTGATGATGATGTGAAAGATATCTTGTCCATCCCAATCCGAAGTGGCATGGATGATCTTGTGGCCTGGCACTATGACACAAAAGGGATTTTCTCGGTTAAATTCGTTTATCACATCGGGACAAGAATCCGCAATGCAGGCTGTAATAGGGACGCGAGCGCTCATTTGGTTTACCTACGACACATGTAAAGTGGAACTGATTGTGGAGCTTGAGGTTTCTACCAAAGGTAAGAACATTCCTATAGAGATTGTCACATAATAGCTTGCATCTTGGATCGAATAAAGAGAAAGTATGTGGAGCTAAATAGCCTTTTATATAGCTCTACATGCTTTCTCTTAGATAGCCCGCCTCTTGTTGCCCGATGCATTTGAGGCTTGATGAGGATGGAGGGCACTTGTTTTTGAGATGCAAGCTCGTGAAACGTGTGTGGCGAGGGCTGCTGCTAGAAGATGTTAGAATGGCTCTGCTTGAGTGCCAAACCCCATGGTTGTTTTAGATCACTTATGGACTCTAAAATAGGAACGACGAGAACTCGCATTGTTGATGATGTGGGAATGGTGGAATGCCTGTAACAAATTGAAGGTTGAGGATAAAGTTAAACCATGTTAGGAAGTTTGTTTTGCAATCATAAGGCAGGACTTTTGCATGGGAGAAGAGTCACCAAATGAGCATGATATGATCCCGGATGTGCCAACCTGGAGCCGTCCACAAACAGATTTCATCAATATCAATTTCGATGCGGCTTTTCACGTGGAAGAGGCAAGAGGCGCACAGGGATGCGTAATGTGTTTGGATCAGGGGACCTTTCATTTCAGCTTGTTCCGGCAAGTTCGGTCATACTGTCTCCCCTCTGCAAGCAGAAGCAACGGCGTGTGTGAAGGTTGTTGTAGTTGTCAATGGTTTGGGAGTTCACAGGGCAATATTTGAATGAGACTCACTCCCACTGATGAATGCTTTGAAGTGTGGAGAGTATGATATGTCTTCTATAGTTGTTCTCCTTCGTGAGATCGGTAGTCTGTGCGTGGCACTGTTTGATGTCTTTGAGTTTATTTTTGTAAGAGAGATTGTAACAAGATGGCCCATAAGCTAGTTGAATTATGGCTATCGAGCGGACATTCTTTGCTCATGGTGGCATGAAGAAGCTGCTGACTTTGTTACAGGTTTGGTCGTCAATGATTCAACTGAGTGAGGTTAAGTAATGGAATGTGATTTTCAGGTCGAAAGAAAAAGTATGCCAAAATGTGTATGTTAATATGCAAGATTTCAATAAAACTATAAGGATCAGTGATCTTTTTTCCCGCAAAATGAAAAGATCAGCGCAGTTCTACTTTTTTGTGTGAGGATCAGTACAATTCTACACCCCCCCGCGCCCTTTTTGTTTTGGAGACAATGAACAATTCTACTCAGAGTCCGGAAGCTGCTCGTGTCTTCTCCACGACACCGGGCCGAACCAAATCCGGCCCAAACGACAAACACAATCCAGCAACCTCGAGTCTTCACGAGAAGACGAGAGAATTCTCCAGAAGCATTGCTTTCTCCTTTTCTCCATATACATCCCCGGCCCTCTATAAATTCTGCCACTCCGATCGACAGACACCAAAAGAAAGTCTGAAGAAAGCACCGACCAAAGAGCTACCACAAATCAATCTCACCCTTCCGCTTCCAACACCAGCCAAATCGTCGATTCCTTTCGCCAGCAGCTCGAATCCCCACAGACAATGTCGCTGATCCGCCGCAGCAACGTGTTCGACCCCTTCTCCCTCGACTTCTTCGACCCATTCGAAGGCTTCCCCTTCGGCTCCGGCAACAGCAGCAGCGGCAGTCTCGTCCCGCGCACCTCCTCCGACACAGCGGCCTTCGCGGGCGCGCGCATCGACTGGAAGGAGACGTCCGAGGCGCACGTGTTCAAGGCGGACGTGCCGGGGCTGAAGAAGGAGGAGGTGAAGGTGGAGGTGGAGGACGGCAACATCCTCCAGATCAGCGGCGAGCGGAAGAAGGAGCAGGAGGAGAAGACCGACACCTGGCACCGCGTGGAGCGCAGCAGCGGCAAGTTCCTGCGCAGGTTCCGCCTCCCGGACAACGCCAAGGCGGAGCAGGTGAAGGCGTCCATGGAGAACGGCGTGCTCACCGTCACCGTGCCCAAGGAGGAGGCCAAGAAGCCCGAGGTCAAGTCCATCCAGATCTCAGGCTAGGCGTCGGCGTGCTCGCTGCTGCGCGATGAGATGACTGCAGTCTGCAGAGCAGCGGTGTGGAGTTTCGACCCGGTCGTCGCGATGAAATAAAATCAGGGGTAAAATCAGAGTCCGGCTGTCTAGTGCTCTAGTGTTGTGTGCGAATGGTCCGATGTTGCAGTCAGTGTTTTGAGCCTCTCGCGTCTGTGTTTTGAGTCCACTTTGTTCATCAGTCTGTACTTATTCCATCAGCAACAAATTAAATCCATTAGAGCAACTTCAATGGCCGATCCAAACGGAAGGCGTTTTTGTCTGCTTTTGTCCGTTTGGGTCAGGCGTCCGTCTTTTTTAATTTAAATCTGCAATGCACCCAACGCGCTGATCTATTTCATGACCGCACGTGCTTTAGGTCATGTCAGCAGCCATGTTGTCGCTTTGATTTTGGCGCTCCAGCGTGCGGGGAAAATCGGCCTAGTGCATGCTGATTTTGATACTCCAGTGCGTGAGAAAGGTACGCACGCTTGGCGCGCCGTAGCCGGCGCTTGTTATAAGAAGGTGCTCCCTCCACATTCTGTTCGTCGCCCACTCATCTCGCCCTCTTTCGCTAGCCTTGCCGCCTCTGCGCCACCATATCGATGCGCCGCCTGGGCGCTTCGGATTTTCGCGGAGTCCGCGAGCGCCGTTCCGGCGCCTTCTCTTCCAAGATCTGGTTTGGCGAGAAACGCCTCATCCTCGGCACCTACGACACCGCAGAGGAGGCGGACGCCGCGTGGCGTCTCCTGAGGCTTTGCCGGGAGATGAATTTTCCCGACGTGTCGAGCCAGCGGGCGCAGGATCTCGTGCCTCTCCCGCCGCTTTTCACCAACGACGATCGTCGTGTCCACCGGAGACGGCAGCGTCGCCTTGCCATCGTCGAGATGGACGTGGAAACCATGGTGGTGTGGTGCGAACGCTTCCCGCGGGACATCGTCGACGAGCGCCAGTTCTACAAGTAAAGAAGGACGGAGAGGGATGCGAGGAGGATGGAGCGAGCCGCCTATCGGAAGGACAAGCGGAAACAGGCCGCTCAATTGAAACTGAAGCTACGAGAAACGTCGGGATAGGACTTCGAGGACGAGCGGTATACTGACGCCTACATACAGACGTCGGAGAAGGACATTGCCGAGTCGGAGTCGGAAAGCAACGAGTAGTTAATCTTTTCTTTTATTTATGTATGTTAGAACTATCTATGTATCCTTTTTCTATCGGAAAAAATGGCCGGCGGCTTCGACGACGAAGCAGGCGGGCGAGGGTGTGCTGTCGGATGTTGAGAGGCCAATGTGCCACCGACCAGCGGGCCTGAGGAAGAGAGAGGGCGAGCGCGCGCGTCCGTCTTGTGTCCGCGCCGACGCAAATTCGATCCGAAAATGGGCCGGGAATGGGTCGGCAGGCGGACGAAAGCGTCCGTTTGGGTCGACGCGTTGGGCCAACTTTTCTGTCCGCACCGACCCAAACAAACAGCGGCAGACGAAATGGGTCGCCCCATTAAAGTTGCTCTTACCTTCTCTGCTAATTTTCCGCCAAAGGTGGGATGCGCGGTAGTAGGAGTAGCACGGCGAGCAGGGGCGGACGACCAACAACCAGTGTGATCTGTTTTGTCTTCCCGGTAGCTCGTCAGGTGTGAAGAATTCATAAAGGAGCTTGAGCCGTGAGCCTCGGTGCTTTCTTTTTTTTGACAAAAGTGCCTTGCTCGAGGGAAAACCCTATTTGCGGCTCTTTGCGACAAGTTGTCCTTGTTACCCAGCGACCGTTCGAGGGTGGGCTGGCCCGTTTAGCATTTCAGTTCTGTTATACCGGTTTTGGGAACCATGATGTTTTCTAGCCATTTTTCTTCCCGGTTTTGGGAACTTTCTAGTAGGTTCCTGACACCCTTTTTTTCTTTTTCAGTTTCTTTTTCTTTTTCCTATTTCTCTTATTTTTCATTTCTTTTTTCTGTTCTATTTGTTATTTTTTTTCACTTTTATTTTTCATTTTTTATATTCCAAACAAGATTGTTCAGAAGTTCTAGAGAAGTTTATAATTTTAAATTTGTTCGCTTCTCTTGAAGAAAAATAAGAAAATTCTAAAAATATTAGAATCCAAATTTTGTTTGCTTCTTTTGAGAAAATGACCGAAAATACTTAAAATTGAAGAATTTCATATTTTTTTGCATTTTAAATTTATTCACAAATAAAAAATGTTTAAGAACTTCAATACAAAGGTTCCCATTTATGAAATTTGTTTGCATATTAAAGAAATGCTCATCATTCAGTTTTTTTCAAAAATTTAAAAAATGTTCGCACTTTTAAAATTTGTTCACAAAGACAAAAATACTCGATAACTTCCAGAAATGTTTCTATTTTCTAAATTTGTTCACAAATTCAACAAAGGCTATAGCTTTGGAAATTTGTTCACAAATTTTAAAAAACGTTCATGTTTAAAAATTCGAAAATTCAAAAATGTTAGGGGGAATATCAAAAAACTTTATTGAGTTTTTGTAAAAAGATCGTAATTTTGGAAAATGCTTACGTTTTAAAAAAAAAACTTGTTTTTCAAAAAATGTTTTGCGTTTTCAAAAAATTGTTCGTAATTTCAAAAAAATGCTCTCCTATTCAATTTTGTTCCTTTTTCCGTAAAAATAACGAGTTTCCAAAATCATGTTTGAAAATTTAGAAAAGGATAAAATCTACAGTGACTTATGGTTCATATATACCGGCTGCCCGTTTCACACCAAATCTGAGGTACTATTTTCGATGTGGTTCTTGTTTTTAAGTTCTACAGTTGTCGATATGTTCTTTAATTTTTGCTCTGCAAACCTTGAACTTGGGTTAGCAAGTCGGGGTGGCTAACGTAAGAAGCTAATTACGAGATGTCACGTGTTCGGTTCCTATCGCTAGTGAGTTGTTCTTTTCGCTATTTTCCACCTCGTGGCGGAGGAGCCAGAGCAAATGGGCCAGCCCAGGTAAGCTGCCCTGTGCGAAACCGCGACTCCTCGCTACAATAAGCGGCGTATATGAGGTCCCATCCCGAGCTATGTTTTAAGCGAGTGCAGACAAGGGAAGGACATGCAGGAGATACCCTGGGACATGCTGAAGAGCAAATTGCTCAAAACCATCACATTTGTGGCTAGGATATTTCAAAACCACTGTTTTAGCAAAAATTACAAAAGACCACCACTTCTGCGGCAAGTGAGTAACAAATCACACTAATTCAAAATTGGGTTTTGCCTAACAGCAAAACTGACGGGTGGGACCCACCAGTCAGGCTGACTTATGATACGTCTCCAACGTATCTATTTTTCTCACGCTTTTCCTCTTGTTTTGGACTCTAATTTGCATGATTTGAATGAAACTAACCCCGGACTGACGCTGTTTTCAGCAGAACTACCATGGTGTTGTTTTTGTACAAAAATAAAAGTTCTCGGAATGGAACGAAACTTCGCGAGAATTTTTTATGGAATAAATGAGAATTTCTGGAGCCAAGACCCACTAGAGAGGGGCCCCTGGTTGGGCACAACCCACCTGGTGGCCCCGCTGACAACACCCCTATACTATAAAATCACATATTTCCAGAAAAAATGAGGGAGAAAGAATTATCGCGTTCCACGAGACGGAGCCGCCGCCAAGCCCTATTCTTCCTCGGGAGGGCAGATCTGGAGTCCGTTTGGGGCTCCGGAGAGGGGGATCTTCGTTCTTCGTCATCACCAACCAATCTCCATCGCCAATTCCATGATGCTCCCCACCGGGAGTGAGTAATTCCTTCATAGGCTCGCTGGTCGGTGAGGAGTTGGATGAGATTCATCATGTAATCGAGTTAGTTTTGTTAGGGCCTGATCCCTAGTATCCACTATGTTCTTAGATTGATGTTGCTTTGACTTTGCTATGCTTAATGCTTGTCACTTTGGGCCGAGGTGCCATGAACTCAGATCTGAACCGTTTATGAATTCATCATTATATCCATGTTTTAGATCTGATCTTGCAAGTTATAGTCACCTACTACGTGTTATGACCCGATAACCCCGGAGTGACAACAACCGGGCCCACTCTCGGTGATGACCGTAGTTTGAGGAGTTCATGTATTCACTATGTGTTAATGCTTTGTTCCGGTTCTCTATTAAAACGAGGCCTTAATGTCCCTTAGTTTCCAATATGGACCCCGCTGCCACGGGAGGATAGGACAAAAGATGTCATGCAAGTTCTTTTAATAAAGCACATATGACTATTTACGGAATACGTGCCTACATTATATCGATGAACTGGAGCTAGTGCCGTATTGCCCTAGGTTATAACTGTCACATGATGAATATCATCCAACAAGTCACCGATCCAATGCCTACGAATTTATTTATATTGATCTTGCTGCGTTACTTTTGCTATCATCACTGTTACACTTGCTACAAAATTACTGCTATCACTGTTATTGTTACCGTTGTTGCTGCTACTATCATCAAAACTATCAAACTACTTTGCTACTGATCACTTTGATGCAGATAATTAATCTCCAGGTGTGGTTGAATTGACAACTCAGCTGCTAATACCTTCAAATATTCTTTGGCTCCCCTTGTGTCGAATCTATAAATTTGGGTTGAATACTCTACCCTCGAAAACTGTTGCGATCCCCTATACTTGTGGGTTATCAAGACCTTTTTCTGGCGCCATTGCCGGGGAGCATAGCAATATTTGTTGAGTCACATGGGATTATTATCATATTATCACTATGAAGAATCTGAAGGATCCAAAGACTAAGATATTTCCCTCAAAGACGAGGGGAGGTAAGGAACTGCCATCCAGTTCTGCTTTAGATTCACCTTCTATTATGAGTAAACTTGCAACACCACCACATGCTACCAATTCTAATATGTCGCAAGTTATTGATGATGCTACTTCTGCTATGGAAAATGCTTATGATGATGCTAGTACCTTGCTTGATAATGATGATGTGCCACTTGGTGAATTTCTTGATGAACAAATTACTAGAGTAATACAACATGATGTTGTTGAATCTGATGATGAGCTTGAAACTGAAACATCTGAAACACCTACTAGAACTAGCCTTCCTAGATATGAATTGCCTAAGGTACCGAAAGGTTATGTTATGAATGAGGAGACAACTAGAGATATTCTTGCTTTTAAGGATAGAGATGATCTAGAGAAATTACTATGCAAGTATAAAGAAAAATCTCGGAATGCTAGAATGAAGTATGATCCTAAGTTTGCTACTTCACCTAGTTTTATTGCTGACAAGGATTATGAATTCTCTGTCGACCCAGAGTTAATTACTTTGGCTGAATCTGATCCTTTCCATGGTTATGAAACTGAAACTGTTGTGGCACATCTTCCTAAGTTGAATGATATGGCTACCCTTTTTACTCATGATGAGAAAACTCACTATTATTTTATTCTCAAATTATTTCCTTTCTCATTAAAGGGTGATGCTAAAGCTTGCTCCTGGTTGTGTGCGTAGTCCCCAGGATATGATTTATTACTTCTCTGAAAAATATTTTCCTGCTGATAAGAAACAAGCTGCCTTGCAGGAAATATTCAACTTTGCATAAAACTAAAGAAGAGAGTCTCCCACAAGCTTGGGGGAGGCTTTGCCAGTTACTTAATGCTTTGCCTGATCATCCTCTTAAGAAAAATGAAATACTTAATATCTTCTATAATGGACTAACTGATGCTTCTAGGGACTTCCTAGATAGTTGTGCTGGTTGTGTTTTCACGGAACGGACTATTGCTCAAGCCGAAGAATCATTGAATAAAATATTGAAAAATTATGATGATTGGACTCTTCCTGAACCACCGCCTAAACCCACTCTGAAGAAGAGGGGTATATTATATCTCAGTCCCGAAGATATGCAAGAGGCAAAGCAATCTATGAAGGAAAAAGGTATTAAAGCTGAGGATGTTAAAAATTTACCTCCTATTGAAGAAATACATGGACTTAATACACCATCACTGCCTAAGGTGGTAGAGGTAAATTCTCTTATGAAATTCAATGAAAATGACAATCCTCACAATATGCATCCTAGTCAATGCCTTTTATAAGTTTGAAAACTACATTAGAAAATAAGATCACTTCAATGCAAATGTTATGAAACAATTGACATATAATTCTGATATGTTTGCTTGCTTGAGTGACTTGTTATTTAGAATTTCAAATGATGTTAGAGGTGTTGGAAAACATGCTTCTATGGTTCAAACCCAGCTAGAACAAGTTGCTAAATCACAAAGAGAATTGCTTGATGAAATGAATCATAATATGCATGACTTTGCTGTTAGAGTTGCAACTAGAGGAGGTAAAATGACTCAGGAACCACTTTATCCCGAGGGACACCCAAAAATAATTGAACAAGACTCACAAAGAAGGAACACTAGTGCACCTAGTCCTTCTAAAAAGAAAAAGAAGAAGAAAAATGATAGGACTTTGCATGCTTCTAGTGAACCTGAAATAGAAAAACCTCCTGATAATGAAAATGAAACTTCTATCTCAGATGCTGAAACTCAGTCTGGTAATGAACATCCACCTAGTGATAATGAGAAAGATAACGTTGATGTTCATGAAGATGCTCAACCAAATGAAAAAGAACCAGATAATGATGTTGAAATAGAACCACCTGTTAATCTTGATAAACCACAACCTAAAAATAAAAGGTATGATAAAAGAGACTTCATTGCTAGAAAACACGGTAAAGAAAGAGAACCGTGGGTTCAAAAACCTATGCCTTTTCCACCCAAGTCAACTAAAAAGAATGATGATGAAGAATTTGAACGCTTTGCTGAAATGCTGAGGCCAGTCTTTTTGCGTACTTGCTTGACTGATATCTTTAAAATGCCTCCTTATGCAAAGTATATGAAAGACATCATCACAAATAAGAGAAAAATACCGCAAGCTGAAATCTCCACTATGCTTGCTAATTATACTTTTAAAGATGGAGTACCTAAAAAACTTGGAGATCCGGGAATACCAACTATACCTTGCTCTATCAAAAAGAATTATGTGAAAATTTCTTTATGTGATTTAGGAGCTGGTGTTAGTGTTATGCCTTTCTCTTTATATAAAAGACTTAACTTGAATAAAATCACACCTACTGAAATATCTTTGCAAATGGCTGACAAATCAACCGCCATACCTATCGGTATCTGTGAGGATGTGCCCGTTGTTGTTGCTAATGTTACTATTTTGACTGACTTTGTTATACTTGAGATGCCCGAGGACGACAATATGTCGATTATCCTTGGAAGACCCTTCTTGAATACTGCAGGGGCTGTTATTGATTGCAATAAAAGCAAGGTCACTTTTCATATTAATGGTAATGAGCATACGGTGCACTTTCCAAAGAAACAATTCCAAGTGAATGGTACAAATGTTATTGAAAAATCTCGGACAATCACTATTGGAAGTTTTCAAATACCTCTTCCTACTGTCAAAAAGAAATATGAAATTCTTATTGTTGGGGACATTCATATCCCCATTGAGGTAACTTAGTGATTTACGAAAGTTCTTCGGTTTCATGCTAATCGAAAGTGGTTGTTAATAAGACCTAATCAACCTTATTAATGAATCATTTTTGAGCGGTATGAAGTTGATGAATTTAGTAAGCACTACCTTCTGTCCGTACTTTTTGTTTTCTGTTTTTATTAGTTAAATAAAATAAAATGCCATGATTTGTCTGTTTTCTGAATTTCCCGTGCAATAAAAAATGACCCAAAAATAAAAGTTCTCAGAATGCCCTGAAAATTTTATATGATTTTTTTCTGAATATTTATGAATTTTTGGTGCAAATAATACCAGAGGGAGGTGCACCAGGTGGGCACAACCCACCTGGGCGCGCCAGGACCCCCAGGCGTGCCCTGGTGGGTTGTGGTCCCCACGTGGCCCCCGTCACTTATCTCTTCATCCCACATCATCACTTACCTCCAGAAAAAAAATCCCCATTGCTCTCTCTCCCGTGTTCTTGAGCTCAAACCTGCGGATTTCGATCTCTTTGCTCGAAGCTCCATTTTCGAAACTGTTTCGGGGGATTGTTGTTTGGTATGTGACTCCACCATTTGTCCAATAAGTTTTTGTTTTAGTGGTTTATACTTTGAATAATTAGCTACTTTTGGTGCTGCTGTAGATGGCTTGCATGTTCAATTATTAGTGTTCTAAGTAGTTTGAATGCTTGCTATGGCCTCTATGCATCCCTATGAGTAGTTGCTATTAGTTTTGTTGAGAAAATTTTATGAGCTAAAAATTCAGATTTTTGTTCATAGGAAAAATTGTACGCGGACATGAATATCTTCAGGAAGTTTGGCTCTAAGAAGAACTCCAAGGGTGTTATTGGGGAGTCTTCTGACAGTGATCTCCACCCTCGAAGGTTGGCGGAGGTACGACCGTGCGAATGGCCGCACACCCCGTTCCTGCAAGAGGCTGGAATTCTTGAGGAGTTCATGCAATATATTGCTAATGCCAGCCTCACCGACTTCATCGCAGATGAGTGTGACCAACACCAAATCCTCACAAATATCTTTGTTCAAAGTTTTACTTTCTTGCCTAGGAATAATCCTCCTGAAGTGAGCTTTGACTTATATGCTGAAAACCATCAGATACCACTTACTGAATTTTGTGACATATGCATGATCCCATCTGATGGGAGCTTGTTTGAGCCTAGGCCGGCTGAGTTTGAGGCCTTCTGTCGTACTTTGACAGTGGGTGATGAGAGAGGAGTGTCAGCCATCACTGTCGGTGGCTTACATTTTCCTGCTGTTTGATGACCCACAAGTATAGGGGATCTATCGTAGTCCTTTCGATAAGTAAGAGTGTCGAACCCAACGAGGAGCAGAAGTAAATGATAAGCGGTTTTCAGCAAGGTATTCTCTGCAAGCACTGAAATAATAAGTAACAGATAGTTTTGTGATAAGATAAATTGTAACGGGTAATAAGTAACAAAAGTAAATAAAGTGCAGCAAGGTGGCCCAATCCTTTTTGTAGCAAAGTACAAGCCTGGACAAATTCTTATATAGAGAAAAGCGCTCCCGAGGACACATGGGAATTATCGTCAAGCTAGTTTTCATCACGTTCATATGATTCGCGTTCGGTACTTTGATAATTTGATATGTGGGTGGACCGGTGCTTGGGTGCTGTCCTTACTTGGACAAGCATCCCACTTATGATTAACCCCTATTGCAAGCATCCGCAACTACAAAAGAAGTATTAAGGTAAACCTAACCATAGCATGAAACATGTGGATCCAAATCAGCCCCTTACGAAGCAACGCATAAACTAGGGTTTAAGCTTCTGTCACTCTAGCAACCCATCATCTACTTATTACTTCCCAATGCCTTCCTCTAGGCCCAAAAAATGGTGAAGTGTCATGTAGTCGACGTTCACATAACACCACTAGAGTAGAGGCAACATACATCTCAGCAAAATATCGAACGAATACCAAATTCACACGACTACTAATAGCAAGACTTCTCCCATGTCCTCAGGAACAAACGTAACTACTCACAAAGCATATTCATGTTCATAATCAGAGGAGTATTAATATGCATAAAGGATCTGAACATATGATCTTCCACCAAATAAACCAACTAGCATCAACTACTAGGAGTAATCAACACTACTAGCAACCTACAGGTACCAATCCCAGACTTAGAGACAAGAATTGGATACAAGAGATGAACTAGGGTTTGAGAGGAGATGGTGCTGGTGAAGATGTTGATGGAGATTGCCCTCTCCCGACGAGAGGAGCGTTGGTGATGGCGATGGCGATGATTTCCCCCTCCCGGAGGGAAGTGTCCCCGGCAGAACAGCTCTGCCGGAGCCCTAGATTGGTTCCGCCAAGGTTCCGCCTCGTGGCGGCGGAGTCTCGTCCCGAAAGCTTGCTTATGATTTTTGTTCGGATGAAAGACTTCACATAGCAGAAGATAGGCATGGGAGGGCCAACAGGGGGGCCCACGAGGCAGGGGGCGCGCCCCCCACCCTCGTGGACAGGTGGAGGCCCCCCTGACGTGGATTCTTCTTCCAGTATTTTTTATTATTTCCAAAAATAACTTTCGTGGAGTTTCAGGACTTTTGGAGTTGTCCAGAATAGGTCTCTAATATTTGCTCCTTTTCCGGCCCAGAATTCCAGCTGCCGGCATTCTCCCTCCTTATGTAAACCTTGTAAAATAAGAGAGAATAGGCATAAGTATTGTGACATAATGTGTAATAATAGCCCATAATGCAATAAATATCGATATAAAAGCATGATGCAAAATGGACGTATCAACTCCCCCAAGCTTAGACCTCGCTTGTCCTCAAGCGGAAGCCGATAACGATAAGTATGTCCTCATGTTTAGAGGTAGAGGTGTCGATAAAATAGAATACGGACATGAGGGCATCATGATTATTCTCATGACAGCAACATATATGGACAATGTCATATGATCTCTTATGCTCAAGTAATAATCTATTCACAATGCAAAGTATGAATCAGAAACTTTATTGAGAACTAACAAACTATAATCTCAATCATTGAAGTAATTGCAATTTATCATAACATCAGAAAGAGTTTATTTCAGAGCTTTCTAGCAAGTCCACATACTCAACTATCATTTAGTCTTTCACAATTGCTAATACTCACGCAATACTTGTGGTTACGGAGTTTTAATCGGACACAGAGAAAGATAGGGGCTTATAGTTTCGCCTCCCAACCTTTTACCTCAAGGGTAATGTCAACAATAATAATTCATTCTAACCCACATCCAATTAGATATATATATCAGGATCTTTCCAACATCCTGTGCTTGCCAAAGGATAAAATGTAAAAAGGAAAGGTGAAGATCACCATGACTCTTGCATAAGGTAGAAGATAATAATAAAAGATAGGCCCTTCGCAGAGGGAAGCAGAGGTTGCCATGCGCTTTCTGGGGTGGATGCACAAAATCTTAATGCGAAAGACGTCACTTTATATTGCCACTTGTGATATAGACCTTTATTATGCAGTCCGTCGCTTTTATTTCTTCCACATCACAAGATCGTATAAAGCTTATTTCCTCCACACCAATCAATCATACATATTTAGAGAGCAATTTTTATTGCTTGCACCAATGAGAACTTACTTGAAGGATCTTACTCAATCCATAGGTATATATGGTGGACTCTCATGGCAAAACTAGGTTTAAGGGTTTTTGGAAGCACAAGTAGTATCTCTACTTGGTGCAAAGAATTTGGCTAGCACGAGGGGGAAAGGCAAGCTCAACATGTTGGACGATCCATGACAATATACTTTATCTCAGATATAAGAAAACATAACCCATTACGTTGTCTTCCTTGTCCAACATCTGTTGGGGAACGTAGCAATAATTCAAAATTTTCCTACGTGTCACCAAGATCAATCTAGGAGATGCTAGCAACGAGAGAGAGGGAGTGCATCTTCATACCCTTGAAGATCGCTAAGCGAAAACGTTACAAGAACGCGGTTGATGGAGTCGTACTCGCAGCGATTCAAATCGCGGAAGATCCGATCTAGCGCCGAACGGACGGCGCCTCCGCATTCAACACACATACAGCCCGGGGACGTCTCCTCCTTCTTGATCCAGCAAGGGGAGAGGAGAAGTTGAGGGAGAACTCCAGCAGCACGACGGTGTGGTGGCAACGGAGCTCGTGGTTCTCCGGCAGGGCTTCGCCAAGCACTACGGAGGAGGAGATGTATGAGGAGGAAGGGGCTGCGCCAAGGGAAGGGTGTGGCTGCCCTCCCACCCCCTCACTATATATAGGGGGAAGGGGAGAGGGGGCCGGCCCCTCTAGATGGATCTAGAGGAGGAGGCGGCGGCCAGGGGAAACCCTAGATGGGTTTGGGCACCCCCACCCCCTAGGAAACTTGCCCCCCAAGCCGGGAGGGGCGGCTGCCCTAGGGGTGAAGCCCCCACCTCTCCTGGTTACATGAGAGGGGTTGGGAGGGGCGCACAGCCCCTTAGTGGGCTGGTTTGCCCCTTCCCCTTGGCCCATAAGGCCCCCCCAACGCTTGCCGGGGCCTCCGAAACCCCTTTCGGACATGCTGGCCATAGCCTGGTACCCCCGGAACAATTCCGGACTCCAATACCCTTCGTCCAATATACCGATCTTCACCTCCGGACCATTCCGGAGCTCCTCGTCATGTCCGGGATCTCATCCGGGACTCCGAACAACTTTCGGTAACCACATACTATTTCCCATAACAACTCTAGCATCACCGAACCATAAGTGTGTAGACCCTACGGGTTCGGGAACCATGCAGACATGACCGAGACACCTCTCCGGCCAATAACCAATAGAAGGATTTGGATACCCATATTGACTCCCACATGTTCCACGATGATCTCATCGGATGAACCACGATGTCGGGGAATCAATCAATCCCGTATACAATTCCCTTTGTCTATCGGTATGTTACTTGCCCGAGATTCGATCGTCAGTATCCCAATACCTCGTTCAATCTCGTTACCGGCAAGTCTCTTTACTCGTTTCGTAACGCATGATCCTATGGCTAACTCATTAGTCACATTGAGCTCATTATGATGATGCATTACCGAGTGGGCCCAGAGATACCTCTCCGTCATACGGAGTGACAAATCCCAGTCTCGATTCGTGCCAACCCAACAGACACTTTCGGACATACCTGTAGTGCACCTTTATAGCCACCCAGTTACGTTGTGACGTTTGGTACACCCAAAGCATTCCTACAGTATCCGGGAGTTGCACAATCTCATGGTCTAAGGAAACGATACTTGACATCAGAAAAGCTCTTAGCAAACGAACTACACGATCTTGTGCTATGCTTACTATTGGGTCTTGTCCATCACATCATTCTCCTAATGATGTGATCCCGTTATCAAAGCGTACATTCCAACTCCGAGATGCTTACTCCAGTCCTTAGAAGGATTGCTGGAGCTTTGCATACTTGTTAGCATCTTTCAGGATTGACAAAACCTTCTGGTTGTATCACATACAACCTTTCCTCAAGAAAATCGTCGAGGAAACAATGTTTTTGACATCCTATCTGCAAGATTTCATAAATAATGCAGTAACTGCTAATATAATTCCAACAGACTCTTAGCATCGCTATGAGTGAGAAAATCTCATCGTAGTCAACTCCTTGAACTTGTCAGAAAACATCTTAACGACTAGTCGAGCTTTCTTAATGGTGACACTTACCATCATTGTCTGTCTTCCTTTTAAAATCCATCTGCACCCAACAGCCTTACGACCATCAAGTAGTTCTTCCAAAGTCTATACTTTGTTTTTATACATGGATCCTCTCTCGGATTTTATGGCCTCGAGCCATTCGTCGGAATCCGGGCCCACCATCGCTTCTCCATAGCTCGTAGGTTCATTGTTGTCTAGCAACATGACTTCCAAGACATAATTATGTACCACTCTGAAGTAGTACGCATCCTTGTCGACCTATGAGGTTTGGTAGTGACTTGATTCGAAGTTTCATGATCACTATCATAAGCTTCCACTTCAATTGGTGTAGGTGCCACAGGAACAACTTCCTGTGCCCTGCTCCACACTAGTTGAAGTCATGGTTCAACAACCTCATCAAGTCTCCACCATCCTCCCACTCAATTCTTTCGAGAGAAACTTTTCCTCGAGAAAGGACCCGTTTCTAGAAACAATCACTTTTGCTTCCAGATCTGAAATAGGAGGTATACCCAACTGTTTTGGGTATTCTATGAAGATGCATTTATCCGCTTTGGGTTCGAGCTTATCAGCCTGAAACTTTTTCACATAAGCGTGGCAGCCCCAAACTTTTAAGAAACGACAGCTTAGGTTTCTCTAAACCATAGTTCATACGGTGTCGTCTCAACGGAATTGCGTGGTGCCCTATTTAAAGTGAATGCGGTTGTCTCTAATGCCTAGCCCATAAACGATAGTGGTAATTTGATAAGAGACATCATGGTATGCACCATATCCAATGGGGTGCAGTTATGATGTTCAGACACACCATCACACTATGGTGTTCCAGGCGGTATTAGTTGTGAAACAATTTCCACAATGTCTTAATTGTGTGCCAAACTCGTAACTCAGATATCTCTATGATCATATCATAGACATTTTATCCTCTTGTCACGACGATCTTCAACTTCACTCTGAAATTACTTGAACCTTTCAATAATTCAGACTTGTGTTTCATCAAGTAAATATTCTTAGCATCTACTCAAATCATCTATGAAGTAAGAACATAACGATATCCACTGCGTGCCTCAGCACTCATTGGACTGCACACATCAAATGTATTACTTCCAACAAGTTGCTCTCTTGTTTCATCTTACTGAAAACGAGGCCTTTCAGTCATCTTGCCCATGTGGTATGATTTGCATGTCTCAAGTGATTCAAAATAAAGCGAGTCCAAACGATCCATCTGTATGGAGTTTCTTCATGCATATCTACCAATAGACATGGTTCGCATGTCTCAATCTTTTCAAAAATGAGTGAGTCCAAAGATCCATCAACATGGAGCTTCTTCATGCGTTTTTATACCAATATGACTCAAATGGCAGTGCCACAAGTATGTGGTACTATCATTACTATCTTATATCTTTTGGCATGAACATGTGTATCACTACGATCGAGATTCAATAAACCATTCATTTTAGGTGCAAGACCATTGAAGGTATTACTCAAATAAACACAGTAACCATTATTCTCCTTAAATGAATTACCGTATTGCGATAAACATAATCCAATCATGTCTATGCTCAACGCAAACACCAAATAACAATTATTTAGGTTTAACACCAATCTCGATGGTAGAGGGAGCGTGCGATGTTTGATCACATCAACCTTGGAAACACTTCCAACACATATCGTCATCTCACCTTTAGCTAGTCTCCGTTTATTCCGTAGCCTTTTATTTCGAGTTACCAACACTTAGCAACCGAACCGGTATCTAATACCCTGGTGCTACTAGGAGTACTAGTAAAGTGCACGTTAATATAATGTATATCCAATATACTTCTGTCGACCTTGCCTGCCTTCTCATCTACCAAGTATGTATGGTAGTTCTGCTTCAGTGACCGTTCCCCTCATTACAGAAGCACTTAGTCTCGGGTTTGGGTTCAACCTTGGGTTTCTTCACTAGAGCAGCAACTGATTTGCCGTTTCATGAAGTATCCCTTCTTTCCCTTGCCCTTCTTGAAACTAGTGGTTTTACTAACCATCAACAATTGTTGCTCCTACTTGATTTCTACTTTCGCGGTGTCAAACATCACGAGTTGCTCAAGGATCATCATGTCTGTCCCTGATATGTTATAGTTCATCACGAAGCTCTAATAGCTTGGTGGCAGTGACTATGGAGAACCATCACTATCTCATCTGGAAGATTAACTCCCACTCGATTCAAGTGATTGTAGTACTCAGACAATCTGAGCACATGCTCAACGATTGAGCTTTTCTCCCTTAGTTTGCAGGCTTAAGAAACTTGGCAGAGGTCTCATACCTCTTGACGTGGGCACTAGTCTGAAATCCCAATTTCAGTCTTTGGAACATCTCATATGTTCTGCGATGTTTCAAAAACGTCTTTGGCGCCTCAATTCTAAACCGTTAGCATTACGCACTGAACTATCACGTAGTCATCAAAACGTGTATGTCAGATGTTCGCAACATCCACAGACGACGCTCGAGGTTCAGCACACCGAGCGGTGCATTAAGGACATAAGCCTTCTGCGCATCAATGAGGATAATCCTCAGTTTACGGACCCAGTCCGCATAATTGCTACTGTCAACTTTCAACTAAATTTTCTCTAGGAACATATCATAAATAGTAGAACTAAAGCGTAAGCTATGACATAATTTGCAAAGACCTTTTGACTATGTTCATGATAATTAAGTTCATCTGATTATTAATGAACTCCCACTTAGATAGACATCCCTCTAGTCATCTAAGTGATACATGATCCGAGTCAACTAGGCCGTGTCCGATCATCACGTGAGACGGACTAGTCATCATCGGTGAACATCTTCATGTTGATCGTATCTACTATACGACTCATGTTCGACCTTTCGGTCTCTTGTGTTCCGAGGCCATGTCTGTACATGCTAGGCTTGTCAAGTCAACCTAAGTGTTTCGCATGTGTAAATCTGGCTTACACCCGTTGTATGCGAACGTTAGAATCTATCACACCCGATCATCACGTGGTGCTTCGAAACAATGAACCTTCGCAACGGTGCACAGTTAGGGGGAACACATCTCTTGAAATTTTAGTGAGGGATCATCTTATTTATGCTACCGTCGTTCTAAGCAAATAAGATGTAAACATGACAAACATCACATGCAAATCATAAAGTGACATGATATGGCCAGTATCATCTTGCGCCTTTTGATCTCCATCTTCGAGGCGCGGCATCATCACCTTCGTCACCGACATGACACCATGATCTCCATCATCGTGTCTTCATGAAGTTTTCTCGCCAACTATTACTTCTACTACTATGGCTAACGGTTAGCAATAAAGTAAAGTAATTACATGGCGTTTTTCATTGACACGCAGGTCATACAATAAATTAAGACAACTCCTATGGCTCCTGTCGGTTGTCATACTCATCGACATACAAGTCGTGATTCCTATTACAAGAACATGATCAATCTCATACATCACATATATATAATTCATCACATCCTTTTGGCCATATCACATCACATAGCATACCCTGCAAAAACAAGTTAGACGTCCTCTAATTGTTGTTGCATGTTTTACGTGGCTGCTATGGGTTTCTAGCAAGAACGTTTCTTACCTACGCAAAAGCCACAACGGTGATATGCCAATTGCTATTTACCCTTCATAAGGACCCTCTTCATCGAATCCGAGCCGACTAAAGTGGGAGAGACAGACACCCGCTAGCCACCTTATGCATCAAGTGCATGTCAGTCGGTGGAACCTGTCTCACGTAAGTGTACGTGTAAGGTCGGTCCGGGCCGCTTCATCCCACAATGCCGCCGAATCAAGATAAGACTAGTAATGGCAAGCAAATTGAACAAATCATCGGCCACAACTACTTTGTGTTCTACTCGTGCATAGAATCTACGCATAGACCTGGCTCATGATGCCACTGTTGGGGAACGTAGCAATAATTCAAAATTTTCCTACGTGTCACCAAGATCAATCTAGGAGATGCTAGCAACGAGAGAGAGGGAGTGCATCTTCATACCCTTGAAGATCGCTAAGCGGAAGCGTTACAAGAATGCGGTTGATGGAGTCGTACTCGCGGCGATTCAAATCGCGGAAGATTCGATCTAGCGCCGAACGGATGGCGCCTCTGCGTTCAACACACATACAGCCCGGGGACGTCTCCTCCTTCTTGATCCAGCAAGGGGAGAGGAGAAGTTGAGGGAGAACTCCAGCAGCACGACGGCGTGGTGGAAATGGAGCTCGTGGTTCTCCGGCAGGGCTTCGCCAAGCACTACGGAGGAGGAGGAGATGTATGAGGAGGAAGGGGCTGCGCCAAGGGAAGGGTGTGGCTGCCCTCCCACCCCCTCACTATATATAGGGGGAAAGGGAGAGGGGGCCGGCCCCTCTAGATGTATCTAGAGGAGGAGGCGGCGGCCAGGGGAAACCCTAGATGGGTTTGGGCGCCCCACCCCCTAGGAAACTTGCCCCCAAGCCGGGAGGGGCGGCTGCCCTAGGGGTGGCGCCCCCACCTCTCCTGGTTACATGAGAGTGGTTGGGAGGGGCGCACAACCCCTTAGTGGGCTGGTTTGCCCCTTCCCCTTGGCCCATAAGCCCCACCAACGCTTGCCGGGGCCTCCGAAACCCCTTTCGGACATGCTGGCCATAGCCTGGTACCCCCGGAACAATTCCGGACTCCAATACCCTTCGTCCAATATACCGATCTTCACCTCCGGACCATTCCGGAGCTCCTCGTCATGTCCAGGATCTCATCCGGGACTCTGAACAACCTTCGATAACCACATACTATTTCCCATAACAACTCTAGCATCACCGAACCTTAAGTGTGTAGACCCTACGGGTTCGGGAACCATGCAGACATGACCGAGACACCTCTCCGGCCAATAACCAATAGCGGGATTTGGATACCCATATTGGCTCCCACATGTTCCACTATGATCTCATCGGATGAACCACGATGTCGGGGATTCAATCAATCCCGTATACAATTCCCTTTGTCTATCGGTATGTTACTTGCCCGAGATTCGATCGTCGGTATCCCAATACCTCGTTCAATCTCGTTACCGGCAAGTCTCTTTACTCGTTCCGTAACGCATGATCCCGTGGCTAACTCATTAGTCACATTGAGCTCATTATGATGATGCATTACCGAGTGGGCCCAGAGATACCTCTCCGTCATACGGAGTGACAAATCCCAGTCTCGATTCGTGCCAACCCAAGAGACACTTTCGGAGATACCTGTAGTGCACCTTTATAGCCACCCAGTTACGTTGTGACGTTTGGTACACCCAAAGCATTCCTACAGTATCCGGGAGTTGCACAATCTCATGGTCTAAGGAAACGATACTTGACATTAGAAAAGCTCTTAGCAAACGAACTACACGATCTTGTGCTATGCTTACTATTGGGTCTTGTCCATCACATCATTCTCCTAATGATGTGATCCCGTTATCAATGACATCCAATGTCGATGGTCAGGAAACCATAACCATCTGATCAACGAGCTAGTCAACTAGAGGCTTACTAGGGACATGTTGTGGTCTATGTATTCACACATGTATTACGGTTTCCAGTTAATACAATTATAGCATGAACAATAGACAATTATCATGAACAAGGAAATATAATAATAACCATTTTATTATTGCCTCTAGGGCATATTTCCAACAGTCTCCCACTTGCACTAGAGTCAATAATCTAGTTCACATCACTATGTGATTGTAATGAATCCAACACCCATGGGGTTTGTTCATATCTCGCTTGTGAGAGAGGTTATTAGTCAACGGGTCTGAACCTTTCAGATCCGTGTGTGCTTTACAAATCTCTATGTCATCTTGTAGATGCAGCTACCACGCGCTACTTGAAGCTATTCCAAATAACTGCTCTACTATACGAATCCGGTTTACTACTCAGAGTCATCCGGATTAGTGTCAAAGTATGCATCGACGTAACCCTTTATGACGAACTCTTTTACCACCTCCATAATCGAGAAAATTCCTTAGTCCACTAGTTACTAAGGATAAGTTCGACCGCTGTCATGTGATCCATTCCTGGATCACTCTTGTACCCCTTGACTAATTCATGGCAAGGCACACTTCAGGTGCGGTACACAACATAGCATACTATAGAGCCTATGTCTAAAGCATAGGGGACGACCTTCGTCCTTTCTCTCTCTTCTGCCGTGGTCAGGTCTTGAGTCTTACTCAATACTCACACCTTGTAACACAGCCAAGAACTCCTTCTTTGCTGATCTATTTTGAACTCCTTCAAAATCTTGTCACGGTATGTATTCATTTGAAAGTATTATTAAGCGTTTTGATCTATCCTTATAGATCTTGCTGCTCAATGTTCAAGTAGCTTAATCCAGGTTTTCCATTGAAAAACACTTTTCAAATAACCCTGTATGCTTTCCAGAAATTCTACATCATTTCTGATCAACAATATGTTAACAACATATACTCATCAAAAATTCTATAGTGCTCCCACTCACTTCTTTGGAAATACAAGTTTCTCATAAACTTTGTATAAACCCAAAATCTTTGATCATCTCATCAAAGCGTACATTCCAACTCCAAGATGCTTACTCCAGTCCTTAGAAGGATTGCTGGAGCTTTGCATACTTGTTAGCATCTTTCAGGATTGACAAAACCTTCTGGTTGTATCACATACAACCTTTCCTCAAGAAAATCGTCGAGGAAACAATGTTTTTGACATCCTATCTGCAAGATTTCATAAATAATGCAGTAACTTCTAATATAATTCCAACAGACTCTTAGCATCGCTACGAGTGAGAAAATCTCATCGTAGTCAACTCCTTGAACTTGTCGGAAAACATCTTAACGACAAGTTGAGCTTTCTTAATGGTGACACTTACCATCATTGTCTGTCTTCCTTTTAAAATCCATCTGCACCCAACAGCCTTACGACCATCAAGTAGTTCTTCCAAAGTCTATACTTTGTTTTTATACATGGATCCTCTCTCGGATTTTATGGCCTCGAGCCATTCGTCGGAATCCGGGCCCACCATCGCTTCTCCATAGCTCGTAGGTTCATTGTTGTCTAGCAACATGACTTCCAAGACATAATTATGTACCACTCTGAAGTAGTACGCATCCTTGTCGACCTATGAGGTTTGGTAGTGACTTGATTCGAAGTTTCATGATCACTATCATAAGCTTCCACTTCAATTGGTGTAGGTGCCACAGGAACAACTTCCTGTGCCCTGCTCCACACTAGTTGAAGTCATGGTTCAACAACCTCATCAAGTCTCCACCATCCTCCCACTCAATTCTTTCGAGAGAAACTTTTCCTCGAGAAAGGACCCGTTTCTAGAAACAATCACTTTTGCTTCCAGATCTGAAATAGGAGGTATACCCAACTGTTTTGGGTATTCTATGAAGATGCATTTATCCGCTTTGGGTTCGAGCTTATCAGCCTGAAACTTTTTCACATAAGCGTGGCAGCCCCAAACTTTTAAGAAACGACAGCTTAGGTTTCTCTAAACCATAGTTCATACGGTGTCGTCTCAACGGAATTGCGTGGTGCCCTATTTAAAGTGAATGCGGTTGTCTCTAATGCCTAGCCCATAAACGATAGTGGTAATTTGATAAGAGACATCATGGTATGCACCATATCCAATGGGGTGCAGTTATGATGTTCAGACACACCATCACACTATGGTGTTCCAGGCGGTATTAGTTGTGAAACAATTTCCACAATGTCTTAATTGTGTGCCAAACTCGTAACTCAGATATCTCTATGATCATATCATAGACATTTTATCCTCTTGTCACGACGATCTTCAACTTCACTCTGAAATTACTTGAACCTTTCAATAATTCAGACTTGTGTTTCATCAAGTAAATATTCTTAGCATCTACTCAAATCATCTGTGAAGTAAGAACATAACGATATCCACTGCGTGCCTCAGCACTCATTGGACTGCACACATCAAATGTATTACTTCCAACAAGTTGCTCTCTTGTTTCATCTTACTGAAAACGAGGCCTTTCAGTCATCTTGCCCATGTGGTATGATTTGCATGTCTCAAGTGATTCAAAATAAAGCGAGTCCAAACGATCCATCTGTATGGAGTTTCTTCATGCATATCTACCAATAGACATGGTTCGCATGTCTCAATCTTTTCAAAAATGAGTGAGTCCAAAGATCCATCAACATGGAGCTTCTTCATGCGTTTTTATACCAATATGACTCAAATGGCAGTGCCACAAGTATGTGGTACTATCATTACTATCTTATATCTTTTGGCATGAACATGTGTATCACTACGATCGAGATTCAATAAACCATTCATTTTAGGTGCAAGACCATTGAAGGTATTACTCAAATAAACACAGTAACCATTATTCTCCTTAAATGAATTACCGTATTGCGATAAACATAATCCAATCATGTCTATGCTCAACGCAAACACCAAATAACAATTATTTAGGTTTAACACCAATCTCGATGGTAGAGGGAGCGTGCGATGTTTGATCACATCAACCTTGGAAACACTCCCAACACATATCGTCATCTCACCTTTAGCTAGTCCCCGTTTATTCCGTAGCCTTTTATTTCGAGTTACCAACAGTTAGCAACCGAACCGGTATCTAATACCCAGGTGCTACTAGGAATACTAGTAAAGTACACGTTAATATAATGTATATCCAATATACTTCTGTCGACCTTGCCTGCCTTCTCATCTACCAAGTATGTATGGTAGTTCTGCTTCAGTGACCGTTCCCCTCATTACAGAAGCACTTAGTCTCGGGTTTGGGTTCAACCTTGGGTTTCTTCACTAGAGCAGCAACTGATTTGCCGTTTCATGAAGTATCCCTTCTTTCCCTTGCCCTTCTTGAAACTAGTGGTTTTACTAACCATCAACAATTGATGCTCCTACTTGATTTCTACTTTCGCGGTGTCAAACCTCACGAGTTGCTCAAGGATCATCATGTCTGTCCCTGATATGTTATAGTTCATCACGAAGCTCTAATAGCTTGGTGGTAGTGACTATGGAGAACCATCACTATCTCATCTAGAAGATTAACTCCCACTCGATTCAAGCGATTGTAGTAATCAGACAATCTGAGCACATGCTCAACGATTGAGCTTTTCTCCCTTAGTTTGCAGGCTTAAGAAACTTGGCAGAGGTCTCATACCTCTTGACGTGGGCACTAGTCTGAAATCCCAATTTCAGTCTTTGGAACATCTCATATGTTCTGCGATGTTTCAAAAACGTCTTTGGCGCCTCAATTCTAAACCGTTAGCATTACGCACTGAACTATCACGTAGTCATCAAAACGTGTATGTCAGATGTTCGCAACATCCACAGACGACGCTCGAGGTTCAGCACATCGAGCGGTGCATTAAGGACATAAGCCTTCTGCGCAGCAATGAGGATAATCCTCAGTTTACGGACCCAGTCCGCATAATTGCTACTGTCAACTTTCAACTAAATTTTCTCTAGGAACATATCTTAAACAGTATAACTAAAGCGTAAGCTATGACATAATTTGCAAAGACCTTTTGACTATGTTCATGATAATTAAGTTCATCTGATTATTAATGAACTCCCACTTAGATAGACATCCCTCTAGTCATCTAAGTGATACATGATCCGAGTCAACTAGGCCGTGTCCGATCATCACGTGAGACGGACTAGTCATCATCGGTGAACATCTTCATGTTGATCGTATCTACTATACGACTCATGTTCGACCTTTCGGTCTCTTGTGTTCCGAGGCCATGTCTATACATGCTAGGCTCGTCAAGTCAACCTAAGTGTTTCGCATGTGTAAATCTGGCTTACACCCGTTGTATGCGAACGTTAGAATCTATCACACCCGATCATCACGTGGTGCTTCGAAACAACGAACCTTCGCAACGGTGCACAGTTAGGGGGAACACATCTCTTGAAATTTTAGTGAGGGATCATCTTATTTATGCTACCGTCGTTCTAAGCAAATAAGATGTAAACATGACAAACATCACATGCAAATCATAAAGTGACATGATATGGCCAGTATCATCTTGCGCCTTTTGATCTCCATCTTCGAGGCGCGGCATCATCACCTTCGTCACCGGCATGACACCATGATCTCCATCATCGTGTCTTCATGAAGTTGTCTCGCCAACTATTACTTCTACTACTATGGCTAACGGTTAGGAATAAAGTAAAGTAATTACATGGCGTTTTTCATTGACACGCAGGTCATACAATAAATTAAGACAACTCCTATGGCTCCTGTCGGTTGTCATACTCATCGACATACAAGTCGTGATTCCTATTACAAGAACATGATCAATCTCATACATCACATATATATAATTCATCACATCCTTTTGGCCATATCACATCACATAGCATACCCTACAAAAACAAGTTAGACGTCCTCTAATTGTTGTTGCATGTTTTACGTGGCTGCTATGGGTTTCTAGCAAGAACGTTTCTTACCTACGCAAAAGCCACAACGGTGATATGCCAATTGCTATTTACCCTTCATAAGGACCCTCTTCATCGAATCTGATCCGACTAAAGTGGGAGAGACAGACACCCGCTAGCCACCTTATGCATCAAGTGCATGTCAGTCGGTGGAACCTGTCTCACGTAAGTGTACGTGTAAGGTCGGTCCGGGCCGCTTCATCCCACAATGCCGCCGAATCAAGATAAGACTAGTAATGGCAAGCAAATTGAACAAATCATCGGCCACAACTACTTTGTGTTCTACTCGTGCATAGAATCTACGCATAGACCTGGCTCATGATGCCACTGTTGGGGAACGTAGCAATAATTCAAAATTTTCCTACGTGTCACCAAGATCAATCTAGGAGATGCTAGCAACGAAAGAGAGGGAGTGCATCTTCATACCCTTGAAGATCGCTAAGCGGAAGCGTTACAAGAACGCGGTTGATGGAGTCGTACTCGCGGCGATTCAAATCGCGGAAGATTCGATCTAGCGCCGAACGGACGGCGCCTCTGCGTTCAACACACATATAGCCCGGGGACGTCTCCTCCTTCTTGATCCAGCAAGGGGATAGGAGAAGTTGAGGGAGAACTCCAGCAGCACGACGGCGTGGTGGAAATGGAGCTCGTGGTTCTCCGGCAGGGCTTCGCCAAGCACTACGGAGGAGGAGGAGATGTATGAGGAGGAAGGGGCTGCGCCAAGGGAAGGGTGTGGCTGCCCTCCCACCCCCTCACTATATATAGGGGGAAGGGGAGAGGGGGCCGGCCCCTCTAGATGTATCTAGAGGAGGAGGCGGCGGCCAGGGGAAACCCTAGATGGGTTTGGGCGCCCCACCCCCTAGGAAACTTGCCCCCCAAGCCGGGAGGGGCGGCTGCCCTAGGGGTGGCGGCCCCACCTCTCCTGGTTACATGAGAGGGGTTGGGAGGGGCGCACAACCCCTTAGTGGGCTGGTTTGCCCCTTCCCCTTGGCCCATAAGCCCCCCCAACGCTTGCCGGGGCCTCTGAAACCCCTTTCGGACATGCTGGCCATGGCCTGGTACCCCCGAAGATACTACTAAAAGGATCGAACTAAGAAAAACTGTAAAAATAGGAGTGTGATGGTGATACGATACCGGGGCACCTCCCCCAAGCTTGGCAGTTGCCAAGGGGAGTGCCCATACCCATGTGAATATGTCTCCTTTGTTGGTGAAGAATATGGTGGTAATGATGGGTAGTCGCACATCGAGCGTAAGAGATCCTCCAACTTGCGGATAATGCCCTTGAGTGCGACGATATGCTCTTTCAACAAAATATTTTCACGTGTGAGATACTTGTTTTGTATACGAGCTAACTCAATCATCTTGAAAGCTTCGATCTCAGTTGGGGTAAGAAGATTGTGATCAAGTTGAAGAGTGTCTTCTGCTGCCAGAGCTTGGTCCTCCGTGGCCTTCTTGATCCCTTCATCCTTGTTGATCTCCATGGGTTCTTCCCTCTTCAGCTCTATCTTCATTAGCCAAGCATCGTTGTCACCATTGTTGGAGGAGGTGACGACATAATGCCTAGCCTTGACAACCCTGACAGAAAACAGCTCGAAACAAGAACAGAGGATATTTGCGTGATACCGGGGTCAAAACCTTCAGGAGATTATATAATGAATTTTTACCGACCAAAATACGTATCATGCTAGAAAACGGAGTCCGGAGAGCGCACGAGGTGCCCACGAGGCAGGGGGCGCGCCCAGGGGGGTAGGGCGCTGTGACGCCCTCGATTCAATCGTACACTAATCATACACGCAAATGTGTACGATCAAGATCAAGGACTCACCGGAAGATATCACAACACAACTCTAGACACAAATTAGAATAATACAAGCTTTATATTACAAGCCAGGGGCCTCGAGGGCTCAAATACATAAGCTCGAATACACAAAAGTCAGCGGAAGCAACAATATCTGAGTACAGACATAAGTTGAATAGGGATGCCTTAAGAAGGCTAGCACAAAAGCAACACGATCGAAGAGGCACGACCTCCTGCCAGGGAGCCTCCTAACTACTCCTGATCGTCGTCGGTCTCCACGTACTAGTAGGCATCGACGGTGGCATCTGGCTCCTGGGCTCCGACATCTGGTTGCATCAACCGGAAAGAAGAAGAAAGGGGCAAAGGGGGAGCAAAGCAACCATGAGTACTCATCCAAAGTACTCGCAATCAAGGATCTACACTACATATGCAACATTATCAAAGGAAGGTTGTATATGTGGACTGGGCTGCAGAAATGCCAGAATAGAGAGAAGGCCTAGTCCTATCGAAGACTAGCATCTTCTGGAAACCACCATATTGCAGCAACTGGAGGGAGTAGAGTAGCATAACTAAAGTAGTAGTAGTGTTATCAACCTCGGCCAGAGATCCTTTCTCGACTCCCTGCGAGAAAGCAATCCCAGAGCCATACTATCCAGTTATCATCACAATCCATTACTCATCACAAGTATCCAGTTCTAGTTGTATCGATTGGGATACAACTCCAAGTGTCCGTTACCGTAGGACATGCTATCTATAGATGTTTTCTTCCCTGCAGGGGTGCACCAACTTACCCACCACGCTCGATTAACTCCAGCCGGACACACTTTCCTGGGTCATGCCCGGCCTCGGCCAAACAATACGCCGCAACCCGACCTAGGCTTAATAGAGAGGTCAAGCATGCCGGACTAAACCTATGCCCCCAGGGGTCATGGGCCATCGCCCCGGGAACTCCTGCACGTTGCGTGGGCGGCCGGTGAGCAGACCTAGCTACCTCCTTAAAAAAGGCGGGAGCTTACCAGTCCAACCCGGCGCGCGCCACTCAGTCGCATGACGTCTATTAAGCTTCGGCTGATGCATACGACGCAGAACGCCCATACTATGCCCACGTGATGGTTAGTGCTATCAGGCCAGAGGCCCCTCGGATCAAATATCCAAATCGTAGTGGATTGGGAACGCGCGGTAACAAGCAGAGACTCACGAAAGATGTGATCCCGTCGCCCCGTCTCGAGGACTTGCGGCAAGGGCTAGGAATGCCCGACCACGCCTCGTAATTACCTCGCGGGCACCTTCCAGGTCAACCCGACTCCACATCACTCGCAATTATGCTCACGCGGGTACCCCTCAGGGTCGACCCGTCTTTAGTAACATGGTTCAGTGTAAAGTCATAGTAACCATAATAACCGTGTGTCCAAACATCAAGGGAAAAACCCGAGGAATCACCCCCGGTGAATTCCACTCGATGTAATCATCAAGGTGAACGTAAGAGGGACCACCCTCGAGGTTCACACTTGAGGGGTTGCACGACAGAGTCATATCGGAAGTGGTTAAGGCGGAATCACCCTCGATGACCACGACCGAATAACTACACTAGCGGGTTAACATCAGAAGTGCCGATGAGGCCTCACCCTCGGCACTCGATAGTAACCCAGTAGTGTCGAGAAACTAAGGGGAAGTGATGTGCGGTGTCGGGGCCTGGTCTTCGATCCCGTTGATCGGGTCTTCGATAATGAAGCAGGGGCAACAAGGACAAGGTGGGGGTCACTGGTGGATCACTAACCAACCTATACTAAGCAGTTTAGGATAAGCAGGTAGGTAACAATAAGCAGGTTACAATAAACATGCTATGCATCAGAATAGGAGCAAACAATAACAATAGCAAAATCTAATGCAAGCATGAGAGAATGGAATGGGCGATATCGGGATGATCAAAGGGGGGGCTTGCCTGGTTGCTCTGGCAAGGAGGGGTCGTCGTCGACGTAGTCGATCACCGGGGCATCATCGGCCTCGGGGTCTATCGGAGAGAATAGCGGGAAGAAACAGTAAATATAAGCAAACAGATGCAACGCTAAGCATGACATGGCGATAAGCAGAACTAGGGTCGACCTAACGTAGTACTATGCGTTGCAGACGGAGGGGATAAACATCCGGGGATGAATTCCCGACGTTAGGTGGATTTCGAACAAAGGAAAAGAGGGGGAAGTTCCAAGTTCATCATGCTAGGGGCATATGACAGATGAACGGACCACGTATCCGGATTCATTGGATTTTTCTGAGCAACTTTCATGCAGAAAACATTTTCATCCGAGGTACGATTTATTTTCTATGAATTTTCAAAGATTAAAGCATATTTCTGGAATTACTTAAATTAACAAAAAAGGAATATGACGTCAGCATGACGTATGAGTGACGTCAGCAGTCAACAGTCCGGTTGACTGGTGAAAACTGACACGGGGGACCCACCTGTCATAGACAGTGGGTTAAACAGAGCTCAAACTAATCTAAATTTAGTTAGTAAAACTACTGGGCCCACCTGTCAGTGTCTAATTAACTAAACTAATTAGTTTTAATTATTAAAATGTTTTAATTAGAGGATTAAGAGGTGGGACCCGCACGTCTGTCTCACTGGGCAGCCTGGCAGCAGTTGACCGGGTCAACCCAATCAACTGGGACCCGCGGGGCCCACTGGCAGTGGCTCTGGGGTGGCCCCAGGCTAGCCACGTCGGCGGCCGGCGCCGGAGTGACTCCGACGACCCGAAACACGGCGGCGCGACCACGGGGTTCGTCGAGAAAGGACTACAGGGCACGGGGAAGAGCGCGGCTAGGCCCGTTCGAACGGCCACTCGACGCCGCGTCGTTTGGTGGTGGTGGCACGGCCGGGCTTGGCCGGATTCGGCGCCGGCGATGAGCGGAAGCGGCGGCGCGTACGGGAGCTCGAGGAAAACGGGGCTACGGCGAGCTAGCGAGCAAATGGAGAGGCTGGGGAGGATCTACGGGGCGCGGTGAGTGTAACCGGCACTGGCTCGGGACCATTTGGTCGCCGGAAACTCGTCGGCGATGAGCTCCCGTGGTGATGGGCTCGGGCACGTACGAGACGGCAACTACGGGCACGTTGGGGCGAGGAGAAGAGAGCGGGGAGGAAGGAGAGCTCACCGCGGAGCACAAGGAGGCTCGGTGGCGGTTTAGGAGCTGCAGGGGCAGCGCCGGAGACGAAGAAGATCGACGGCAGCCGGAGATGGGGACGAAGGGGATCCGATGCTGCAGCGCCTCCGAGCTCCAGCTGAGGCCATCAGTCGAAGGAGTCGACCCTGGCGGAGATCACCGACAGGGTCAGCGGGCGCGGGGCCACCGGTGGCCGCGACAACGACGAGGACGGCGGCGACCGCGCTCGGGCGTGGATGGGGAACCGGGGGAGAGGAAGGTGAGTGCGTGGGCGAGAGAGAGAGGGAGGGGCAAGTGGAGAGGGCAAGTGGGTGAGGGGAGACGAGGGGAGCCCGAGGCGGCGCCCTTATCCTCTCCCGGCGAGGCCGGCGAGGTGGTCGGGGTCGACCTCGCCCCTGTAGCGACACGGAGCAGAGGAACAGGAAGGGGAGGGAGCGACCAGTGAGGGGGGAGTGGGCCGGCCTGCTGGGCCAGCTGGCTCGGGTGGGCCGAAGCCCAAGTGGGGCAGGGGCTTTCTCTCTCTGCTTTTCCTTTTTCCTTTTCTTTGTTTTTCTTTCTGTTTTTCTTTTTATTTTCAGCAGCTTTTGCATTTTCTTTTTAGCCAATAATGACTTTGCAAAATTATGCCACTGGCCAAAACAGATTCAAAGAATTAAAGTGCACTGCCACAAAAAGGTTGGGAGGCTTTTGGAATAGTTGCCAATTTTATAAATTAAAAAGGGCATTTAATTTATTGCTTAGGTCACTGTTTTAAGTAGTTTAGACCACTTAAACCCTTTGCAAAAATGTTGGTTCACCACCAATATTAGTTGTGGAATATTTGGCACTTGATGGACATTTTTGTTTTCATGTTTGAGAAATTTTGAATTTCACTGAGCATTTGAATTTGCATTCAAAGGGGAAGTTGAAAGAAACATGAGATAATAATGATCAGGCACATGTTTAGCAAAAAGATTAACTTAACCCCAGGGGTTACTGTAGCATCATTATACCGGGGTGTTACAGGTGCGCCCTCCACCCTCGTGGAGCCCTCGTGTCCTTCCCGGACTGCTTCTTATTTTTCTATTTTTCTAAATATTCCAAAACGGAGAAAAATTGCCTTTAGAACTGTTTTGGAGTCGGTTTACTTACCGTACCACATACCTATTCCTTTTCGGAGTCTGAAGCGTTCCCGAAAGTGTCCCTTATGTATTCCTCCGGGGTTACGGTTTCAATAACATTGGTTTCAACATTTATGGGATTACCTGAGATATAATGTTTAATTCTTTGACCGTTCACCACCTTCGGATTTGTGCCCTCGAAGTTGTTGATTTTTATGGCACCGGAACGATAGACCTCCTCGATAACGTAGGGGCCTTCCCATTTAGAGAGAAGTTTTCCTGCAAAAAATCTTAAACGAGAGTTGTATAGCAATACATAATCACCTACATTAAACTCACGCTTTTGTATTCTTTTGTCATGCCATCTTTTAACCTTTTCTTTAAACAACTTGGCATTTTCATAGGCTTGGGTTCTCCATTCATCAAGTGAGCTAATGTCAAATAACCTCTTCTCACCGGCAAGTTTGAAATCATAGTTGAGCTCTTTAATGGCCCGATATGCCATATGTTCTAGTTCTAGAGGTAAGTGACATGCTTTTCCATAAACCATTTTATATGGAAACATACCCATAGGATTTTTATATGTAGTTCTATAGGCCCATAATGCATCATCAAGTTTCTTGGACCAATTATTTCTAGATCTATTAACAGTCTTTTGCAAAATTAATTTGAGCTCCCTATTACTCAATTCTACCTAACCACTAAACTGTGGGTGATAAGGAGATGCAATTCTATTATTAACATCATACTTAGCAAGCATTTTACGGAAAGCACCATGAATAAAATGTGAACCGCCATCAGTCATTAAATATCTAGGGACTCCAAACCTCGGAAAAATAACTTCTTTAAGCATCTTAATAGAAGTGTTATGATCAGCACTACTAGTTGGAATAGCTTCTACCCACTTAGTAACGTAATCAACAACAATTAAAATATGTGTATATCCATTAGAGGCAGGAAAAGGTCCCATATAATCAAAGCCCCAAACATCAAATGGTTCAATAACAAGTGAATAATTCATAGGCATTTCTTGTCATCTACTAATATTACCAATTCTTTGACATTCATCACAAGATAAGACGAACTTACGAGCATCCTTGAAGAGAGTAGGCCAATAAAAACCGGATTGCAATACCTTATGCGCAGTTCTATCTCCAGCGTGGTGTCCTCCATAGGCCTCGAAGTGACACTTGCATAGGATCTGTTCCTGTTCATGCTCAGGTACACAACGTCTAATAACACCATCTACTCCTTCTTTATAAAGATGTGGGTCATCCTAGAAGTAATGTCTTAAATCATAGAAAAACTTTTTCTTTTGTTGGTATGTGAAACTAGGTGGTATAAATTAAGCAACAATATAATTAGCATAATCAGCATACCATGGAGCAGTACGAGAAGCATTTATGACATTTAATTGTTCATCAGGAAAGCTATCATCAATAGGTAGTGGGTCATCAAGAACATTCTCTAGCCTAGACAAGTTGTCTGCCACGGGGTTCTCAGCTCCTTTTCTATCAATAATATGCAAATCAAATTCTTGTAGCAAGAGAACCCATCTAATAAGTCTAGGTTTAGCACCTTTCTTTTCCATAAGATATTTAATAGCAGCATGATCCGTGTGAATAGTTACTTTAGAATCAACAATATAAGGTCTGGACTTATCACAAGCAAATACAACTGCTAAGAATTCTTTTTCAGTAGTAGCATAATTTATCTGAGCATTGTCTAGAGTTTTACTAGCATATTGAATAACATTTAATTTCTTATCAACTCTTTGCCCTAGAACCGCACCTACAGCATAATCACTAGCATCACACATAATTTCAAAAGGTAAATTCCAATCAGGTGGCTGAACAATAGGTGCAGAGATCAATGCTTTCTTAAGTATTTCAAATGCTTCTACACAATCATCATCGAAGACAAAATATATATCTTTTTGTAATAAATTAGTCAGAGGCCGAGAAATTTTTGAGAAGTCCTTAATGAACCTCCTATAAAATCCCAAACTTCTTATACCTTTGATGTCCTTGGGACATGGCATCTTTTCAATAGCATCAACCTTGGCTTTAGAAACTTCAATACCTCTTTCAGAAACTTTATGCCCCAAGACAATACCTTCATTAACCATAAAGTGGCACTTTTCCCAATTCAAGACAAGATTAGTTTCTTCACATCTCTGGAAAACTCGATCAAGGTTGCTCAAGCAATCATCAAAAGAGGATCCATAGATTGAGAAGTCGTCCATGAAAACCTCGCAAATCTTTTCACAAAAATCTGAGAATATAGCCATCATGCATCTTTGAAAGGTAGCAGGTGCATTACATAAACCAAAAGGCATACGTCTATAAGCAAAAGTACCGAAAGGGCAAGTAAAAGTGGTCTTTGATTGATCATCGGCTGACACAGGTATTTGAGAGAAACCAGAATAACCATCTAGAACGCAAAAATGTGTATGTTTGGATAATCTTTCTAGCATTTGATCGATAAAAGGTAAGGGGTAATGATCCTTTTTAGTAGCTTTATTTAGTTTGCGGAAATCAATTACCATCCTATAACCTGTAATAATTCTTTGCGGAATCAATTCATCTTTATCATTAGGAACGACAGTAATACCTCCCTTCTTAGGGACACAATGGACAGGACTTACCCACTGACTATCAGCAACGGGATAAATTATACCTGCCTCAAGGAGCTTTAATATTTCCTTTCTTACCACTTCTTTCATCTTAGGATTCAGCCGTTGTTGGTGATCACGAACTGGTTTGGCATCTTTCTCCAAATTTATTTTGTGTTGACATAGTGTGGGACTAATGCCCTTAAGATCATCGAGAGTATATCCAATAGCAGCATGGTGCTTCTTCAGAGTTTTTAATAATTTTTCTTCCTCCTTTTCTGAAAGGTTAGCACTAATAATAATAGGATATATCTTCTTTTCATCAAGATAAGCATATTTAAGAGTATCATGCAATGGTTTAAGCTCAAACATGGGATCACCCTTGGGTGGAGGAGGATCCCCTAGGATTTCAACAGGCAAATTGTGTTTCAGGATGGGTTCCTGTTTGAAGAATACTTCATCTATTTCCCTTCTTTCATTCATAAACATATCATTTTCATGGTCTAGCAAATATTGTTCTAAAGGATCACTAGGAGGCACGACAATAGAAGCAAGACCAATAATTTCATCCTTACTAGGCAATTCCTCTTCACGGTGTTGTCTATGAAATTTAGAGAAATTAAACTCATGGGACATATCACCCTAACCAATGGTGACAACATCCTTTTTGCAGTCTATCTTAGCATTAACATTGTTCAAGAAGGGTCTACCAAATATAATGGGACAAAAGCTATCTTGTGGGGAACCAAGAACAAGAAAATCAGCAGGATATTTAGTTTTCCCACACAAGACTTCAACATCTCTAACAATTACAATGGTGCGATTGTAATCAGAAAGCCGAGCATAAAAATTTTGAATAATTATTTCTCTTGGGAGCTCATGATTGGGGCATGAATATAACATTGATTTAATCCTCCCCCAAGCTTGAGGGATGCTTTCTCCTTTGCGAGGCCAAAAATTATATATATAATTGCGATCATGATGAACAAGATGCATAGGATAAAACTTCTGATGAAATTCCAATTTCAATTGTTTGTAGTTCCATGATCCCATATCATCACATAGCCTATACCATGTCAATGCATCTCCCTTCAAAGATAAAGGGAAGACCTTCTTCTTAATAACATCACCGGGCACACCTGGAAGCTTAAATAATCCACAAACTTCATCCACATATATTAGGTGCTCATCAGGATGCATTGTTCCGTCTCCTGCAAAGGGACTAGCTAGCAGTTTTTCTATCATACCCGAAGGAATCTCAAAGTAGACATTTTCATTTTCAGTAGGTTCAGTAGGTTGAGGAGCAACTCTTTGCTCTACTGGTCGGGGTGAAGATACCCCGAACAAGCCCCTCAGAGGATTACTTTCCATAGTAACAAGTGACAGTAAATTTCAGCACACTATATAAATTTTTCCTTACCAAATTCCACCTACCAAAGGCGCTTCACTCCCGAGCAACGGCGCCAGAAAAGAGTCTTGATGGCCCACAAGTATAGGGGATCTATCGTAGTCCTTTCGATAAGTAAGAGTGTCGAACCCAACGAGGAGCAGAAGGAATAGATAAGCGGTTTTCAGCAAGGTATTCTCTGCAAGCACTGAAATAATTAGTAACAGATAGTTTTGTGATAAGATAAATTGTAACGGGTAATAAGTAACAAAAGTAAATAAAGTGCAGCAAGGTGGCCCAATCCTTTTTGTAGCAAAGGACAAGCCTGGACAAATTCTTATATAGAGAAAAGTGCTCCCGAGGACACATGGGAATTATCGTCAAGCTAGTTTTCATCACGTTCATATGATTCGCGTTCGGTACTTTGATAATTTGATATGTGGGTGGACCGGTGCTTGGGTGATGTCCTTACTTGGACAAGCATCCCACTTATGATTAACCCCTATTGCAAGCATCCGCAACTACAAAAGAAGTATTAAGGTAAACCTAACCATAGCACGAAACATGTGGATCCAAATCAGCCCCTTACGAAGCAACATATAAACTAGGGTTTAAGCTTTTGTCACTCTAGCAACCCATCATCTCCTTATTACTTCCCAATGCCTTCCTCTAGGCCCAAACAATGGTGAAGTGTCATGTAGTCGACGTTCACATAGCACCACTAGAGGAGAGACAACATACATCTCATCAAAATATCGAACGAAATACCAAATTCACATGACTACTAATAGCAAGACTTCTCCCATGTCCTCAGGAACAAACGTAGCTACTCACAAAGCATATTCATGTTCATAATCAGAGGACTATTAATATGCATAAAGGATCTGAACATATGATCTTCCACCAAATAAACCAACTAGCATCAACTACAAAGAGTAATCAACACTACTAGCAACCTACAGGCTCACTTCGAGGTTGAGATACGCCCTAATGATTACCCTCTGGCTAAGGTTTATCTGGACCGTGCAGCCATGGATCACCACCACTTTCTTTCACATGATCATCCTGATATTGCCATTCCTTATAACCTGGTCTATAGCGTTGAAACTCGTGATGTTATCCCCTTGCCTGCACCTGCTTTGTTTGATTCGGTTGCCAGGGGTGGATACCGGATTATGCCTGTAGACATCATCGCATACTGGAACGCTCACGCTGCTGCAGAGGCTGCTTAGGGACCTCGGCAGTGGGATGAGTGGATGCCCGCTCCTCAGGATCCCTACTACCATCCAGGCTACTGATTGACTACCAAGTTAGGCCAAAAGCCTAAGCTTGGGGGAGTACGTGTTCTCACCGACATTACATTCATGTTCACTTATATCATTCTATCTGTCGGTGTTCACACTTTTTCATTGTATCATCCATGCTTATATTTATTTTCTTGCTTTCTTCTTGTGTGTTTGAAAAACTTTAGAAAAACTAAAAAAAATTAGTTGTAGTAAGTTACTTTCCATGCATGCTTAGTGGTAGCACTAAAAAGAAAACCCAAAAAGATTTCCTTATTCTTCTTTTGCTTGTTGGGAGCTTTCCCGTGTAAATAGTTTTTCTCGTTTTTTATTTTCCCTTTTATTTCCTTGTTCAAGAAAACCCAAAACTCCAAAAATATTCCAGTGTGTTTCTCTGAATTTCTTTTCTTTTTATTCGAGTCCTACCGAGAAGACCACGATGAAAATGTTGAGTGGATCTCATATGAATAACTATTGAACTAATAAAGAGCCCATTTTACCTTGGCTTCTCCTGTTGAAGAAAATGTTTTGCAGATTCCAGCTTAGTCCATGGCATTCTTGCACTATTATTTTCATATCATTCGGTCGTGCAAGTGAAAGGCAATAATGACGATATTCGATGAACTGGTCGTGGCAGAGAGAAACTGGTATGAACTCGACTTGTTCTGTTTGTGTAAATATGTTTAACCTAGTATCCACGCTTCAGCCCATTATGATTAAACATGTTTGCAATGACAATTAGAGATTATAGTTTCTCATGCCATGCATAAGTAGCTGGGAGTTGATAATGATTTATCTTGGATATCAACATAGCGTTAAAATGATTGTGATGTAGTATGATGATATGGTATCCTCCTCTGAATGTTTGAGTGGCTTGACTTGGCACATATTCATGCATGTAGTTGAATCAAAACCAACGTAGCCTCTATAATATTTATGTTCATGGTGTTCATATCCTACTCATGCTAGTGTCCAATGTTACTTATGCATAATGCCTGGTTATGATCGTTGTTGCTCTCTAGCTGGCCGCTTCTCAATCTTAATTGCTAGCCTTTGCCTGTACTAAGTGGGAATTCTGCTTGTACATCAAAAACCTTGAACCCGAAGTTATTCCACATGAGTCCAACATACCTACCTATATGCGGTATTACCCTGCCGTCCTAAGTAAATTTGCATGGGAAACCTCTAAAAACTTCTAAAAATTATCCTTTTTGTGTGCCTGGATCGTTCATGGAACGACAAGAGGTGGTCGATATCTTTCGTACTAAGCGGGTTATTCTCAGGTCGAATGTTTATTCACTCGCCATCGCACGAGAAAATGGGTGGTAATAGGGACTCCTAGTCCCGAACTCAAAATGCAAATAATTAAACAAAACTCCCCCCGGGACTGATGTTGGTATGGACGGCACCCGTTGTTTCGGACAAGCCGTGGAGTGTGATTGATGGTGGAGGGGGAGTAAACCTTTACTTTTATCGCTTGGGAACCGCCACTAGCGTGCTTAGCATGGAAGATGTTGATAACTGATAGTCATGAAGTAAATGAGAAGGGTGCATGTCTCAAAATATCATTTATCTCTGTTTTAAAAATTGAGCTCTGGCACCTCTGCAAATCACTGCTTTCCTCTGCAAAGGGACTTTCTATTTACTTTTATGTTGTGTCATCACCTTCTAAAACAAGCGCCAGAAACTGAGTAGAGCACAACTGTCATGATTTATGCATTGTGTATAGCTAATGTTGGGTGCATCATGACTGGATCTTTTCTACCATGAATTACAATGTTTAGCCGCTGCTTGAACTTTGGAGGTGCTCTGCATTTATGTTTTGCGGTCTCAGAAAGGGCTAGCGAGATACCACTATTGTCATATTATATCATGGTTGTTTTGACAACGTGTTGTTGTTTGTGATCTCTTATTATCGCTCGCTAGCTGATTATGTCATTGATATGAGTTAATATAATCTTTAAGAGTTATTGTTGACATGGTTAGTTATAAAGCTGGCTGAAAACCTGGGTGCTGTTTAAGCTTATTTATGCAAACAAGAGCAAAAGAGTTCGTAAAAGTTTTTCTTTCTCACTTTCAGTTTATCAACTGAATTGCTTGAGGACAAGCAAAGGTTTAAGCTTGGGGGAGTTGATACGTCTCCAACGTATCTACTTTTTCTCACGCTTTTCCTCTTGTTTTGAACTCTAATTTGCATGATTTGAATGAAACTAACCCCGGACTGACGCTGTTTTCAGCAGAACTACCATGGTGTTGTTTTTGTGCAGAAATAAAAGTTCTCGGAATGGAACGAAACTTCGCGAGGATTTTTTATGGAATAAATGAGAATTTCTGGAGCCAAGACTCACCGGAGAGGGGCCCCTGGTTGCGCACAACCCACCAGGGCGCGCCCCCTCTCCTGGCGCACCCAGGTGGGTTGTACCCACCTGGTGGCCCCGCTGACGACCCCCCTAATACTATAAAATCACATATTTCAGAAAAAATGAGGGAGAAAGAATTATCGCGTTCCACGAGACGGAGCCGCCGCCAAGCCCTGCTCTTCCTCGGGAGGGCAGATCTGGAGTCCGTTTGGGGCTCCGGAGAGGGGGATCTTCGTTCTTCGTCATCACCAACCAATCTCCATCGCCAATTCCATGATGCTCCCCACCGGGAGTGAGTAATTCCTTCGTAGGCTCGCTGGCCGGTGAGGAGTTGGATGAGATTCATCATGTAATCGAGTTAGTTTTGTTAAGGCATGATCCCTAGTATCCACTGTGTTCTTAGATTGATGTTGCTATGACTTTGCCATGCTTAATGCTTGTCACTTTGGGCCCGGGTGCCATGAACTTAGATCTGAACCGTTTATGAATTCATCATTATATCCATGTTTTAGATCCGATCTTGCAAGTTATAGTCACCTACTACATGTTATGATCCGACAACCCCGGAGTAACAACAACCGGGCCCACTCTCGGTGATGACCGTAGTTTGAGGAGTTCATGCATTCACTATGTGTTAATGCTTTGTTCTGGTTCTCTATTAAAAGGAGGCCTTAATATCCCTTAGTTTCCAATATGGACCCCGCTGCCACGGGAGGGTAGGACAAAAGATGTCATGCAAGTTCTTTTAATAAAGCACGTATGATTATTTACGGAATACATGTCTACATTATATCGATGAACTGGAGCTAGTGCCGTATCGCCCCAGGTTATAACTGTCACATGATGAATATCATCCAACAAGTCACCGATCCAATGCCTATGAATTTATTTATATTGATCTTGCTGCGTTACTTTTGCTATCATCACTGTTACACTTGCTAAAAAATTACTGCTATCACTGTTACCGTTACCGTTGTTGCTGCTACTATTATCAAAACTATCAAACTACTTTGCTACTGATCACTTTGCCGCAGATAATTAATCTCCAGGTGTGGTTGAATTTACAACTCAGCTGCTAATACCTTGAAATTTTCTCTGGCTCCCCTTGTGTCAAATCTATAAATTTGGGTTGAATACTCTACCCTCGAAAACTGTTGCGATCCCCTATACTTGTGGGTTATCAAGACCTTTTTCTGTTGCCGTTGCCGGGGAGCATAGCAATATTTGTTGAGTCACTTGGGATTATTATCACATTATCACTATGAAGAATCTGAAGGATCCAAAGACTAAGATATTTCCCTCAATGACGAGGGGAGGTAAGGAACTGCCATCCAGTTCAGCTTTAGATTCACCTTCTATTATGAGTAACCTTGCAACACCACCACATGCTATCAATTCTAATATGTCTTAAGTTATTGATGATGCTACTTCTGCTATGGAAAATGCTTATGATGATGCTAGTACCTTGCTTGATAATGATGATGTGCCACTTGGTGAATTTATTGACGAACAAATTGCTAGAGTAATACAACATCATGTTGTTGAATCTGATGATGAGCTTGAAACTGAAACTCCTGAAGCACCTGCTTGAACTAGCCTTCCTAGATATGAATTGCCTAAGGTACCGGAAGGTTATGTTATGAATGAGGAGACAACTAGAGATATTCTTGCTTTTAAGGATAGAGATGATCTAGAGAAATTACTATGCAAGTATAAAGAAAAATCTCTGAATGATAGAATGAAGTATGATCCTAAGTTTGCTACTTCACCTATTTTTATTGCTGACAAGGATTATGAATTCTCTATCGACCCAGAGTTAATTACTTTGGTTGAATTTGATCCTTTCCATGGTTATGAAACTGAAACTGTTGTGGCACGTCTTACTAAATTGAATGATATAGCTACCCTTTTTACTCATGATGGGAAAACTCGCTATTATTTTATTCTCAAATTATTTCCTTTCTCATTAAAGGGTGATGCTAAAGCTTGGTACAATACTCTTGCTCCTGGTTGTGTGCGTAGTCCCCAGGATATGATTTATTACTTCTCTGAAAAATATTTTCCTGCTCAAAAGAAACAAGCTGCCTTGCGGGAAATATTTAACTTTGCTCAAACTAAATAAGAGAGTCTCCCACAAGCTTGGGGGAGGCTTTGCCAGTTACTTAATGCTTTGCCTGATCATCCTCTTAAGAAAAATGAAATACTTGATATCTTCTATAATGGACTAACCGATGCTTCTAGGGACTTCCTAGATAGTTGTGCTGGTTGTGTTTTCAGGGAACGAACTATTGCTCAAGATGAAGAATTATTGAATAACATATTGAAAAATTATGATGATTGGACTCTTCCTGAACCACCGCCTAAATCCACTCCGAAGAAGAGGGGTATATTATATCTCGGTCCCGAAGATATGCAAGAGGCAAAGAAATCTATGAAGGAAAAAGGTATTAAAGCTGAGGATGTTAAAAATTTACCTCCTATTGAAGAAATACATGGACTTAATACACCACCACTTCCTAAGGTCGTAGAGGTAAATTCTCTTATGAAATTCAATGAAAATGACAACCCTCACAATATGCATCCTAGTCAATGCCTTTATGAGTTTGAGAACTACATTAGAAAACAAGATCACTTCAATGCAAATGTTATGAAACAATTGAAATATAACTCTGATATGATTGCTTGCTTGAGTGACTTGTTATTTAGAATTTCAAATGGTGTTAGAGGTGTTGGAAAACATGCTTCTATGGTTCAAACCCAACTAGAACAAGTTGCTAAATCACAAAGAGAATTGCTTGATGAAATGAATCATAATATGCATGACTTTGCTGTTAGAGTTGCAACTAGAGGAGGTAAAATGACTCAGGAACCACTTTATCCCGAGGGACACCCAAAAAGAATTGAACAAGACTCACAAAGAAAGAACACCAGTGCACCTAGTCCTTCTAAAAAGAAAAAGAAGAAAAATGATAGGACTTTGCATGCTTCTAGTGAACCTGAAATACAAAAACCTCCTGATAATGAAAATGAAACTTCTATCTCAGATGCTGTAACTCATTCTGGTAATGAACATCCACCTAGTGATAATGAGAAAGATAACGTTGATGTTCATGAAGATGCTCAACCAAATGAAAAAGAACCAGATAATGATGTTGAAATAGAACCACCTGTTGATCTTGATAACCCACAACCTAAAAATAAAAGGTATGATAAAAGAGACTTCATTGCTAGAAAACACAATAAAGAAAGAGAACCATGGGTTCAAAAACCTATGCTTTTTCCACCCAAGTCAACTAAAAAGAATGATGATGAAGAATTTGAACACTTTGCTGAAATGCTGAGGCCAGTCTTTTTGCGTACTCGCTTGACTGATATCTTGAAAATGCCTCCTTATGTAAAGTATATGAAAGACATCATCACAAACAAGAGAAAATACCAGAAGCTGAAATCTCCACTATGCTTGCTAATTATACTTTTAAAGATGGAGTACCTAAAAAACTTGGAGATCCGGGAAGACCAACTATACCTTGCTCTATCAAAAAGAATTATGTGAAAATTGCTTTATGTGATTTAGGAGCTGGTGTTAGTGTTATGCCTTTCTCTTTATATAAAAGACTTGACTTGAATAAAATCACACCTACTGAAATATCTTTGCAAATGGCTGACAAATCGACCGCCATACCTATTGGTATCTGTGAGGATGTGCCCGTTGTTGTTGCTAATGTTACTATTTTGACTGACTTTGTTATACTTGAGATGCCCGAGGACGACAATATGTTGATTATCCTTGGAAGACCCTTCTTGAATACTGTAGGGGCTGTTATTGATTGCAATAAAAGCAAGGTCACTTTTCATATTAATGGTAATGAGCATACGGTGCACTTTCCGAAGAAACAATTCCATGTGAATGATACTAATGTTATTGAAAAATCTCCGACAATCACTATTGGAAGTTTTCAAATACCTCTACCTACTGTCAAAAAGAAATATGAAATTCTTATTGTTGGGGAAACTCATCTCCCCATTGAGGTAACTTAGTGATTTACGAAAGTTCTTCGGTTTCATGCTAATCGAAAGTGGTTGTTAATAAGACCTGATCAACCTTATTAATGAATCATTTTTGAGCGGTATGAAGTTGATGAATTTAGTAAGCACCACCTTCTGTCCCTACTTTTTGTTTTCTGTTTTTATGAGTTAAATAAAATAAAATGCCATGATTTGTCTGTTTTCTGAATTTCCCGTGCAATAAAAAATGACCCAAAAATAAAATTTCTCAGAATGCCCTGAAAATTTTATATGATTTTTTCTGAATATTTATAAATTTTTGGTGCAAATAATACCAGAGGGAGGTGCACCAGGTGGGCACAACCCACCTGGGCGCGCCAGGACCCCCAGGCGCACCCTGGTGGGTTGTGGTCCCCACGTGGCCCCCTCACTTATCTCTTCATCCCACATCATCACTTACCTCCAGAAAAAATGCCCATTGCTCTCTCTCCCGTGTTCTTGAGCTCAAACCCGCGGATTTCGATCTCTTTGCTCGAAGCTCCGTTTTCGAAACTATTTTGGGGGATTGTTGCTTGGTATGTGACTCCACCAGTTGTCCAATTAGTTTTTGTTTTAGTGGTTTATACTTTGAATAAGTAGCTACTTTTGGTGCTGCTGTAGATGTGCTTGCATGTTCAATTCTTAGTGTTCTAAGTAGTTTGAATGCTTGCTATGGCCTCTATGTATCCCTATGAGTAGTTGCTATTAGTTTTGTGAAGTTTTATTGAGAAAATTTTGTGAACTAAAAATTCTGATTTTTGTTCATAAGAAAAATTGTACGCGGACATGAATATCTTCAGGAAGTTTGGCTCTAAGAAGAACTCCAAGGGTGTTATTGAGGGGTCTTCAAACAGTGATCTCCACCCTCGGAGGTTGGCGGAGGTACGGCCGTGCTAATGGCCGCACACCCCGTTCCTGCAAGAGGCTGGAATTCTTGAGGAGTTCATGCAATATATTGCTAATGCCGGCCTCACCGGCTTCATCGCAGATGAGTGTGACCAACACCAAATCCTCACAAACATCTTTGTTCAAAGTTTACTTTCTTGCCTAGGAATAATCCTCCTGAAGTGAGCTTTGACTTATATGCTGAAAACCATGAGATACCACTTACTAAATTTTGTGACATATGCATGATCCCGTCTGATGGGAGCTTGGCTGAGCCTAGGTCGGCTGAGTTTGAGGCCTTCTGTCGTACTTTGACAGTGGGTGATGAGAGAGGAGTGTCAGCCATCACTGCCGGTGGCTTACATTTTCCTGCTGTTCGTTACTTTGCACTCTTCATTACCAAATGCTTGCTTGCTAGAAAGAAGGTGGGTGCGCTCAATTCACCAGACCTTGCTATTTTACGTCGTGCATTAGAGGGCGACAACACTTATAGCTTGGGAGCTATCGTGGCTCGTCGCCTCCATGTTAATAAATCCCAGGGTAAAATACATGGTGGGATTTTTGCTACTCGTTTGGCGGCTCACTTCAAGGTTGAGATACGCCCTAATGATTACCCTCTGGCTAAGGTTTATCTGGACCGTGCAGCCATGGATCACCACCACTTTCTTGCACATGATCGTCCTGATATTGCCATTCCTTATAACCTGGTCTATAGCGTTGAAACTCGTGATGTTATCCCCTTGCCTGTACCTGCTTTGTTTGATTCTGTTGCCAGGGCGGATACCGGATTATGCCTACAGACATCATCGCATACTGGAACGCTCACGCCGCTGCAGAGGCTGCTCAGGGACCTGGGCAGTGGGATAAGTGGATGCCCGCTCCTCAGGATCCCTGCTACCATCCAGGCTACTGATTGACTGCCAAGTTAGGCCAAAAGTTGTTTACTTTCTATTTACTTTTATGTTGTGTCATCACCTTCTAAAACAAGCACCAGAAACTGAGTAGAGCACAACTGTCATGATTTATGCATTGTGTATAGCAAATGTTGGGTGCATCATGACGGGATCTTTTCTACCATGAATTACAATGTTTAGTCGCTGCTTGAACTTTGGAGGTGCTCTGCATTTATGTTTTGCGGTCTCAGAAAGAGCTAGCAAGATCTGTCATATTATATCATGGTTGTTTTCACAACATGTTGTTGTTTGAGATCTCTTATTATCGCTCGCTAGGTCATTATGTCATTGATATGAGTTAATATAATCTTTAAGAGTTATTGTTGACATGGTTAGTTGTAATGTTGGCTGAAAACCTGGGTGCTGTTTAAGCTTATTTATGCAAACAAGAGCAAAAGAGTTCGTAAAAGTTTTTCTTCTCACTTTCAGTTTATCAACTGAATTGCTTGAGGACAAGCAAAGGTTTAAGCTTGGGGGAGTTGATACGTATCCAACGTATCTATTTTTTCTCACACTTTTCCTGTTGTTTTGGACTCTAATTTGCATGATTTGAATTAAACTAACCCCGGACTGACGCTGTTTTCAGCAAAACTACCATGGTGTAGTTTTTGTGCAGAAATAAAAGTTCTCGGAATGGAACGAAACTTCGCGAGGATTTTTTATGGAATAAATGAGAATTTCTGGAGCCAAGACCCACTGGAGAGGGGCCCCTGGTTGGGCACAACCCACCAGGGCGCGCCCCCTCTCCTGGCGCGCCCAGGTGGGTTGTACCCACCTGGTGGCCCCGCTGATGACCCCCTGATAGTATAAAATCACATATTTCCAGAAAAAAATGAGGGAGAAATAATTATCGCGTTCCACGAGACGGAGCGCCGCCAAGCCCTGTTCTTCCTCGGGAGGGCAGATCTGGAGTCCATTTGGGGCTCCGGAGAGGGGGATCTTCGTTCTTCGTCATCACCAACCAATCTCCGTCGCCAATTCCATGACGCTCCCCACCGGGAGTGAGTAATTCCTTCGTAGGCTCGCTGGTCAGTGAGGAGTTGGATGAGATTCATCATGTAATTGATTTAGATTTGTTAGGGCCTGATCCCTAGTATCCACTATGTTCTTAGATTGATGTTGCTATGACTTTGCTATGCTTAATGCTTGTCACTTTGGGCCCGGGTGCCATGAACTCATATCTGAACCGTTTATGAATTCATCATTATATCCATGTTTTAGATCCGATATTGCAAGTTATAGTCACCTACTACATGTTATGATCCGACAACCCTAGAGTGACAACAACCGGGCCCACTCTCGGTGATGACCGTAGTTTGAGGAGTTCATGTATTCACTATGTGTTAATGCTTTGTTCTGGTTCTCTATTAAGAGGAGGCCTTAATATCCCTTAGTTTCAATATGGACCCCACTGCCACGGGAGGGTTGGACAAAAGATGTCATGCAAGTTCTTTTAATAAAGCACGTATGACTATTTACGGAATACGTGCCTACATTATATCGATGAACTGGAGCTAGTGCCGTATCGCCCTAGGTTATAACTGTCACATGATGAATATCATCCAACAAGTCACTGATCCAATGCCTACGAATTTATTTATATTGATCTTGCTGCGTTACTTTTGCTATCATCACTATTACACTTGCTATAAAATTACTCCTATCACTGTTACTGTTACCGTTGTTGCTGCTACTATTATCAAAACTATCAAACTACTTTGCTACTGATCACTTTGCTGCAGATAATTAATCTCCAGGTGTGGTTGAATTGACAAATCAACTGCTAATACCTTCAAATATTCTTTGGCTCCCCTTGTGTTGAATCTATAAATTTGGGTTGAATACTCTACCCTCTAAAACTGTTGCGATCCCCTATACTTGTGGGTTATCAACTTAGCAAAGAAAGAAAGCCACATGTACATGTTGACTAGTCTTTTTTTCTCTCTCTCACTAGTCTTTCTCACACATTATGTAGAGCACGTAGCATGCATGCATGATAGCTGGACTGGAGCCTTGCTGGTAAATGAGAGTGAGGTGCTCGCCGGCGGCGCGCATGAGCATGGGTGCGACCAGGGCGCTCCTCCACGACACACCGCTGCGAGCACGAGCTCGACCAAGGGGCTCCACCATGGCGCGTGCGAGCACGGGCTCGGCTAGGCGCTCCACCATGGCGAGTGCGTGCACACGAACACAGCCAGCGCGCGAGCACGAATGCAACAATGACACAAGAGTGCTCACGGTGCCCACCTGCCGGTGATGCTCCTCGTGGTGGTGCCGTCGTCGATGCTAGGAGCTGCGGTGCTGGCCCGGTCGGCGACCGGATCCAGCAGAGGAGGACTCAGGCGAGGTGAGCACCTCCTTTGGCTTGCCAGCCGTGGTGCTCGAGCGGTGGTCATGGTTCTTGGGCAAAGTAGGACCTGCGGCGGCAGCCGGGTTGGCGACCAAATCAAGCATAGGAGGGTCGGGCAAGGCAAGCACCTCCTGTGGCTCGCCGGCCATGGATCTCGAGCGTGCTAGGAGTTGCGGTGGCGGCCAGGTCTGCGGTCAGATCGAGCAGAGGATGGCCGGGTGAGGCGAGCACCTCCTCTGGCTCACCGGCCATGGCGCTCGAGCGGTGGAGGGACGGCGTCGTGAACAGATGAGGAGGCCGGTGGCAATCAAAAGAGGGTACAGTAACAGACCAGAAGGGGCGGTGGCGCGATGCGACAAGGAGGCGGAGGAGAAAGATGAGGTAGGAAGAGAGGGGAAGAAGATAGTAGGCCCCATGGCCACCTCAGCATCTTATCCACATAGGCCTGCCATGTCACCCTGACATGTGGGCCAAACCTGCCAGTTTTGTGGTTAGTTGCGGCTCGAAGCTGGTTTAGTGCATTTTGTTATTCACTTGGCACAGAAGTGGTAGCCTTTTGTGATTTTTGACAAAAACAATAGTTTTGGAGTACCCTTGCCACAAATGTGGTGGTTTTGAGCAATTTACTCGAGGCTGAACTACAGCAGGGATCAGTACCGTCAGACGAGGCTAAAACAGTACAAGAACTACCAGAGCCTCGCTAGGCCGCGAGATGCACGGGAAAATGTGAGATGAGATCCACTGCTTATTTTGTGTGTGTGTGTGTCAATTATGGCCTCTTCAATAACTATACTCCATCATGTCACTTTATTAGTATTTTTAGTAGTTAAGCGACAACCGATTTATCATTTGTGTTAGTTAGGTATGGTTTTTTTGTCTTCTACAGTATTTGACTAGCATAACATGTCTTACACGCCAAAGAATCATTTTTATAGATTCCCCGTTGATACGTCCATTTTGCATCATGTTTTCCTACTGTTATTTATAATGTTTTTATACATAATAATGCTTTATGAAGTAATTCTAATGCCATTTCTCTCATAATATGCAAGGTTTACACAAAGAGGAAGAATGCCGGCAGCTTGAATTCTGGACCTGAAAAAGTTACGTCAGAGTTACCTATTATGCATATCTCCGAATGTGCTGAAAATTTAAGGAGAATTGTTTTGCGATATATAAAAAATACTGGAGCAAATAACTACCAGAGGAGGCCCACCGGGTGGGCACAACCCACCTGGGCGCGCCAGGCCCCCCAGGTGCGCCCTGGTGGGTTGTGCTTTCCTCGGCCCACCTCCGATGCCCATCTTCTGGTATATAGGTCATTTTGACCTAGAAAAAATTGGAGGGGGACTTTCGGGATGAAGTGCCGCCGTCTCGAGGCGGAACTTGGGCAGGGGCACTTTCTCTGGCAGAGGGATTCCACCGGGGAAACTTCCCTCCCGGAGGGGGAAATCATCGTCATCGTCATCGTCATCACCAACAACTCTCTCGTCTTTGGGAGGGCAATCTCCATCAACATCTTAAACATCATCATCTCCTCTCAAACCCTAGTTCATCTCTTGTTTTCAATCTTTGTATCGGAACCTCAGATTGGTACCCGTGGGTGACTAGTAGTGTTGATTACATCTTGTAGTTGATTACTACATGGTTTATTTGGTGGAAGATTATATGTTCAGATCCATTATGCTAATTAATACCCCTCTGATCTTGAGTATGATTATCATTTGTGAGTAGTTACTTTTGTTTTTGAGGTCACAGGAGAAATCTTGTTGTAAGTAATCATGTGAATTTGATATGTGTTTGATATTTTGATGATATGGGTGTTGTGATTCCCTTAGTGGTGTCATGTGAACGTCCACTACATGGCACTTCACCATATTTGGGCATAAGGGAATGCATTGTGGAGTAGTTATTAGATGATGGGTTGCTAGAGTGAAAGAAGCTTAAACCCTAGTTTATGCACTACTTCGTAGGGGACCGATTTGGATCCAAAAGTTTAATGCTATGGTTAGATTTTATCTTAACACTATTCTCATAGTTGCGGATGCTTGCGAGGGGGTTAATCATAAGTAGGAGGCTTGTTCAAGTAAGAACAACACCTAAGCACCGATTCACCCACATATCAAATTATCAAAGTAGCGAACACGAATCAAACCAACATGATGAAAGTGACTAGATGAAATTCCCGTGTACCCTCAAGAACACTTTGCTTATCATAAGAGACCGTTTTGGCCTGCCCTTTGCCACAAAAGGATTAATATACCTTGCTTCACTTTATTTACCATTACCGTCACTTGTTCGTTACAAACTATCTTGCTATCAAACTATCTGTTACCGAGAATTTCAGTGCTTGCAGAAAATACCTTGCTGAAAACTACCTGTCATTTCCTTCTGCTCCTCGTTGGGTTTGACACTCTTACTTATCGAAAGGACTACGATTGATCCCCTATACTTCTGGGTCATCAAGACTCTTTTCTGGCACCGTTGCCGGGGAGTGAAGCGCTCTTGGTAAGTGGAAATTGATAAGGAAAAATTATTACTATGTGCTGAAATTTATTGTCACTTGTTACTATTGAGAATCATCCTTTGAGGGGTTTGTTTGGGGTATCTTCACCTCGACCGGAACCGCAATTAGTTGCCCCTCAACCTACTACACCTACTGAAAATATTGGTTATGAAATTCCTTCGGGTATGATAGAACAACTGCTAGCTAATCCTTATGCAGGAGATGGAGCTGAACATTCTGATATGCACTTGATCTATGTGGATGAAATTTGTGGATTATTTAAGCTTGTAGGTTTATCCGGAGATGAAGCTAAGAAGAAGGTTTTCCCTTTATCTTTGAAGGGGAAAGCATTGATCGCGTATAGGCTATGCGATGATATTGGATCCTCAAATTGGAATCGATTGAAATTGGAATTTCACCAAAAAAATTATCCTATGCATCTAGTTCATCGTGATCGGAATTATATATACAATTTTTGGCCTCGTGAAGGAGAAAGTATAGCTCTAGCTTGGGGGAGGCTTAAGTCAATGTTGTATTCATGCCCCAATCATGGGCTCTCGAGATAAATTACTATTCAGAATTTTTATGCTCAGCTTTCTTGTGATGATCAATCCATGCTCGATACTTCTTGTACTGGTTCTTTTATGAAGAAGACTATTGAATTCAGGTGGGATCTTTTGGAAAGAATTAAACGCAACTCTGAAGATTTGGAACTCTAAAAGGTAAAGAGTTAGGTATTAAGCTTGAGTTTGATTGTGTTAAATCTTTTATGAATACCGATGCTTTTCACAAGTTTAGCAGTAAATATGGACTTCACTCTGAGATAGTAGCCTCCTTTTGTGAATCTTTTGCTACTCATGTTGATCTTCCTATGGATAAGTGGTTTAAATATCACCCCCCTATTAAAGTAGAAATTGAAGAACCAGTCGTAGTTAAAGATGAAACTATTATTTACAATGTTGATCCAGTTGTGCCTACTGCTTATATTGAAAAACCGCCTTTCCCTGTTAGGATAAAGGGACATGCTAAGGTTTCAACTGTGGTTCACAGAATTAATATTAGAGCACCTAAACCTGCTGAACAAATTAAAGTAGAACCTAGTGTTGCTATGGTTAAAGATCTCCTGGCAGAAAATATTTATGCGCATGTTATTTACTTCTGTGATGATGCTGCTAGAATTGCCAAACCTGATGAAAAACATAAACATAGACCTGTTCTCGGCATGCCTATTGTCTCTGTTAAAATAATAGATCATTGTTATCATGGTTTATGTGATTTAGGTGCTAGCGTGAGTGCTATTCCTTTTACCTCATACCAAGAAATCATGAATGACATAGCACCCGCTGAAACAGAAGACATAGATGTTACTATTAAACTTGCTAATAGAGACACCATCACACCACCTGGGATTGTTAGAGATGTTGAAGTCTTGTGTGGGAAAATAAAATACCCTACTGAATTTTCTAGTTCTTAGTTCCCCACAAGATGACTTTTTGTCCCACTATCTTTGGTAGACCTTTCTTGAAGACTGTCAATGCTACTATAGATTGCCATAAACATACCGTCAGTATTAGCTTGGTGATGAGTCTCATGAATTTAATTTCTCCAAGTTTAATAGACAACCTCATAAGAAAGAATTGCCTAGTAAGGACGAAATAATTGGTCTTGCTTCTATTGCTGTGCCTCCTACTGATCCACTAGAACAATATTTGTTAGACCTTGGAAATGATATGCATATTCATGAAAGAAATGAAATAGATAAAATTTTCTTTGAATAACAACCCTTGCGAAAACACAATTTGCCTATTGAAACTCTAGGAGGTCCACCTCCACCTAAAGGTGATCCTGTGTTTGAATTAAAACAATTGCCTGACACTTTGAAATATGCTTATCTTGATGAGAAAAAGATATATCCTGTTATTATTAGTGCTACCTTTTAGAGTGTGAAGAAGAAAGATTATTGAAAATTCTGAAGATGCACCGAGCTGCTATTGGATATACTCTTGATGATCTTAAGGGCATTAGTTCCACTCTCTGTCTAACACAAGATTAATATGGAACCTGATGCTAACCCGTTGTTGATCATCAACGTCGTTTGAATCATAAAATGAAAGAAGTGGTAAGAACTAAATATTAAAGCTTCTGGAAGCAGGTATAATTTATCCCATAACTGATAGTAGATGGGTAAGTGCCTTTCATTGTGTCCCTAAGAAGGGAGGTATTACTGTTGTCCCTAATGATAAAAATGAACTTATTCCACAAAGAATTGTTACTGGCTATAGAATGGTAATTGATTTTAGAAAATTAAATAAGGCTACTAGAAAGGATCATTACCCTTTGCCTTTGTCGGATCACGGGTTCCGACAAAACCCTTGAGGTTCGAACTCTGGGGTGCGTGCGAAGTTCTTTCCCTACCGATCCACGCCCTAGCTTGCTAAGATCTCGCGGACGAACTCAACGAACTCACAACACAAGAGACACAAGGTTTATACTGGTTCGGGCCACCATTGTGGTGTAATACCCTACTCCAGTGTGGTGGTGGTGGATTGCCTATTGGGCTGATGATGAACAATACAAGGGGAAGAACAGCCTCCTGAGGTTGAGGTGTTCTTGTGCTCTGCGTGTAGGTGAGGTTTTCTCTGGATCAGGTCAAGCTTGCCCCCTTCTACTGTGGTGGCTAGTCCTATTTATAGGGCCTCTGGTCCTCTCCCCAAATATTGAGCGGGAAGGGAGCCAACAACGGCCAATTTGAAAGGGGACAGCTAGTACAGCTTATCCTAACAAAAGTAGTCTTCGCCTGCAAAAGGCTCTGGTGATGATGCCGCCTTGGGCTCCATGGTGACCTCCGTCTTGCCGTCCTGCTGGTCTTGGTCTCGTTGCACTGATATGGAAACCTTTGCTTGATGCCTCGGTACTCCGCGCCTGTGCTTGCCTCCTTTGCACCAAAGAGGAAACAAGGACACTGTGCGCGCTGGCGCCCGCCTGGTCTTGATCATCATGGCTCACGTCATGAGAACCTCGTGAGGTTTGCCCTGCCTTGATCTCTCCGCCCATCGCGAACCTGCCTGGTGAGGCTGCTCCTGAGGAGGTCTTGTGCCGTCCGCCTCGCGAGGCTTGGCCCCTCGCGAGGGTCTTGAATGCCTTGTTGATGAAGATGGGCCATACGGGCCCGCGCGCAGAGCCATGTCGTGGGCCGCAGGCAGGCAAGTCTGGGGACCCCCGTTCCCAGAACGCCGACAGTAGCCCCCGGGCCCAAGGCGCGCTTGGGCTTGGCTTCGAGACGAAGCCAAAGGTCAAGTACGGAGCGCCGCGGGCCCCAACAGCCTGTGGCCTTGGTCGACGCGTGGCGGTTGATTGGACGTGGGCGTCTCCGCTTCCCCACGCTGCCTCGGGAAATGCCCGACTTGACAAGTCCCTGTGACATGCAAGGAAAACCATCATTACCTGTGATCGTGGGTGGCGCTGGTTGGCCTTCTCCTGCTATAAATGAGGAGGGGGTAGAGCCCCCGTCGCCCATTACTTCCAGTTCCGCTTGCTTCTTCTTCTGCTCCACCGCCGACTCCAATGGCGCCGTCGAAGAGGTTCTCCGCCGCAGAGAAGGGAAAGGCCCCTCGCGAGGGCCCCGGCTCCCTGGCACGCAAGCGCGGACGCGGCCGTCCCCGTAAGCACACCGCGACCCCCGCCGTGGCCCCCCGTTCCCGCGGCGGCGCCACTGCGCGTGGCAGGGGTCGTTCCACTTGTGGGAGCCCTGTTGACGAAGGGAGACACGGCATGGTCGCGCGGCCTCCCCGGCCGCGCTTCCATTCTGCAGAGGTGTTGCCGGAGTTCATCGTCTGGTCGGAGAACCCGGCCGGCAACTGGCTTCAGCTTCCGCGCTTCTTCGCCGACGAGCTGCCGGCCTCTGGCCCAGGCGGGCTCTGGCTGCAGGCGGACGGTGAGGGAGTCCTGGACTAAGGGGTCCTCGGGTGTCCGGCCTGTTATCCATGGGCCGGACTGGTGGGCTGTGAAGACATGAAGACCGAAGACTATACCCGTGTCCGGATAGGACTCTCCTTGGCGTGGAAGGCAAGCTAGGCGACCAACTATGAAGATTCCTTCTTATGTAACCGACTCTATGTAACTCTAGATCCCTTCGGTGTCTATATAAACCGGAGAGCGTAGTCCGGAAAGGATATACTCATTACCATAGTCATACAGGCTAGGCCGTTAGGGTTTAGCCATTACGATCTCGTGGTAGATCAACTCTTGTAATACTCATATTCATCAAGATCAATCAAGCAGGAAGTAGGGTATTACCTCCATAGAGAGGGCCCGAACCTGGGTAAACATCGTGTCCCCCGTCTGTTGTTACCATCAACCTTAGACGCACAGTTTGGGACCCCCTACCCGAGATCCGCCGGTTTTGACACCGACATTGGTGCTTTCATTGAGAGTTCCACTGTGACGTCGATGAAAGGTTCGATGGCTCGCCTTGTCCTTAAAGACAACATCACCTCCGGGGGAGTCCTGGCCCCAGGCCAAACCCTCCGGTTGGGCGGCTTTACTATGGATCGCCCGTTCGGCCGTTGAGCCGACGATGACCTCTCGGGCCATCAAAAACCCCCTTCGCATCAACTCCGAACACTCCAGGCAGATGGATCCGGCAGAGTTTTCGTCCTTGAACGAGCTCCTATATCGCGTCGCCGCTTTGGGAATCGCCACAGGTTACGATCGGATCGGGCCTAAAATCGATCAAGGAGAAATTAAAACTCCACCGGTCACCCACCAGATAGCGGTAGTTGAGGAGCAGGACGGCGAGTCTTCTTCTATATCGAAGACGGATATGTCCGGATCGCTGATATGGAAGAACCGGATACCCACCAGCGAAAGGATGCGACCAACCCTCCGAACATAGAATCGGACGGCAGTACAAAACAATCAGAAGATACTCCGGAGCCCGGACTGTTGAGTCTGGAAGGTCTTCAGACTCCAGGTAATCGGTCGAGTCAGGGTTCGGATTTAATTCCACCCACCCACCCGGACATAGACGCTCTCATGAGCATCAAACAGCAGTCTCAGGAAACGGTCCACGACTTCTGGGCCAGATTCCTCCTTGTCAAAGATAAGGTAAAAGATTGCCGCGACGAGGACGCGATATCAACGTTCTGCAACAACTGCGCGGACGAAGGTATCCTTAACGCCATCAATCGCCGCCGCATACTGAAGTTTGCTGACTTAGCAACTATTGTACAAAAGTACAGCGCGATGGAAAGCGCCTGGAAAACTCAGGCAGCTTGTTGGGAACCGTCGGTCCCAACTCAACCCCTCCTACAGGCGAAGAGGGCGCACCCCCGTGGCACGCCTAGTCCAACAGTCAAGAAACATAAACCCATTACGCGGCACGGCACCGTTCTGGAGGGATGGCTCGATGGCCCATGCAAAATACACACGACGCCAGATACCGTGGCAACCCACAGCCTTAGAGCATGTTGGATACTCCGGCAGGTAGCCAAGAGTGGCGAGGACATCCTTATCAAGGACACCCCAGAACAGCACCCTCCAGAAAACGACGACACAAGAGTATTGACGGTCTTCGAGACATTCGCTTCAAACAACAAGTGCAAAAGGGCACTTCGCGACCTCATCGAAGTCTGCCAAATCGCTGCAATAAACCCTTGGAACGACATGGATATAACATTTAATGCCGGTGACGAACCAAGGTACAGGACAATCCGAGTGCCAGCCGCATTAGTCCTCAGTCCTATCATGGACGGGTTTCGACTTACTAAGGTCCTCATGGACGGCGACAGCGGACTAAATCTCATTTATGAGGACACACTCCACAAAATGGAAATAGACAGGAGCCGCATCAAGCAAAGTAGCACAACCTTCCGAGGAATCATTCCAAGTCAGGAGGCACGGTGCGCGGGCAAAATCACACTGGACGTGGTATTCGGCACGTCGGAGAATTATCGGTCCGAAGAAATCACTTTCCAAGTGGCCCCTTTCAGCAGCAGATACCACGCCCTGTTGGGGCAGGATGCTTTTACACGCTTCCAAGCTATACCTCATTACGGGTATATGAAGCTCAAAATGCCCGGACCAAACGGTATAATCACTCTCGTCAGTGATCCGGACATAGCACTCCGCGCTGAAAACAAAACCGCATCCTTGGCCCTTGAGGCGCTATCCGAAGCCCTCGCGGCCGTAGAATTAACCGCATTGCGCTCCATGGTGGACAGGGACGATGCGATACTCGACAAACGCCCAAAATCAACCTCCTTCAAGCCAGCAGAAGATATAGTCAAATTCCAGCTCCACCCAACGGACCCTAAGAAGACAACATCCATCGGAGCGCAATTGAACCCAACAGTTGACGCCGCACTACGAGAATTCCTGTGGGAAAACTGGGACATATTTGCCGGGTACCCTTCAGATATGCCTAGGATCCCGCGCAAGCTGGCCGAACATAGCCTCAATATATTAAAGGGATTTAAACCGGTCAAGCAAACACTGCGGCGCTTTTCTGAACCCAAGCGACAAGCCATGGGGGAGGAGCTGGCCAAACTTATCGAAGCCGGATTCATTTGAGAAATCAAACATCCGGACTGGCTGGCAAACCTGGTGATGGTACCAAAGAAGGACAAATCCTGGCGCTTGTGTGTCGATTTCAAAGACCTCAACAAGGCTTGCCCTAAGGATCCCTTCCCCCTCCCCCGCATTGATCAAATCATCGATGCCACCGCAGGACATGATTCACCGTGTTTCCTCGATGCATATTCTGGATACCATCAAATCAAAATGAAGGAGTCTGATCAAGCTGCAGCAACAGCATTTATTACCCTATTTGGGCCATTCTGCTTCAACACCATGCCCTTCGGGCTCAAGAACGCCGGCGCCACATACCAACGCATGATTCAAACCTGCTTGGAGAAGCAGATCGGCAAGACAGTAGAAGCTTACGTCGATGATGTCGTCATCAAAACTAGGCACGTCGAAACACTAATAGACGACTTACGTCTTACATTCGACAACCTCCGTGCGTATGACATTAAACTCAACCCGGAAAAGTGTGTCTTCGGCGCCCTGCTGGAAAACTGCTGGCTTCATCGTCTCCAATAGAGGGATAGAAGCAAACCCAGCTAAAACCCGAGCCTTGTCACAGTTGGGTACGCCAACAGACCTCAAACAAGTCCAAAAACTAGCTGGTTGCGTGGCAGCATTAAGCTGCTTTATCTCTAGATTAGGAGAAAAGGCACTGCCACTCTATCGCCTCTTACGGCGCACCGATAACTTCGAATGGGCAGTAACGACAGTCCAGATCCGAATACAACCCCAAGTCCCGAACACACCGATAGTATCGGGGGATCAGCTACCGAAATAACACCGTCGGCCCATCTCATTATGGCGGTCATTGCCCCATGGTCTGAACCCTTCTTGGCCTACATTAATAGGAAGGAGCTTCCCGAAGACCAGAATGAGGCTCGCCGCATTGTCCGGCGTTCGAAGGCCTACAAGGTCCACGACGGAGAGCTCTACAAGAAAAGTACTACCGGAGTACTTCAACGATGTATCTCCGAGGAAGAGGGGCGGCAGCTTTTAGCGGAAATTCACGCTGGTCTCGGCGGATACCACGCCACAGCTCGGGCCCTTGTTAGCAAGGCCTTCCGCACTGGGTTTTATTGGCCGACAGCCCGAGCAGACGCGCAGGACCTTGTCCAACGCTGCGTCGGATGCCAACTCTTCGCCAACCAAAGCCACATGCCCCCAACTGGCTTACAAACTATCCCCATCACTTGGCCTTTCGTGGTCTGGGGACTGGATATGGTCGGAACCCTTAAAGGGGGAAGCCATAAGAAAAAATACCTGCTGGTCATGGTAGATAAATTCACTAAGTGGATAGAGGCCAAACCGTTCAAAATGGCCGAGGCCGGACCAGTGATAGATTTCATATCCGGTGTTGTGCACCGCTATGGTGTTCCACACAGCATCATCACCGACAACGGCTCCAATTTCACAGCCAACGAGGTAAAAACCTGGTGCGCTAATCTGGGCATTAAACTCGATTATGCCTCCGTCTATCACCCACAAACAAATGGTCAAGTCGAACAAGCCAATGGTCTCATTATGAGCGACATTAAACCCAGACTAGTGCGGTCTTTGAAAGAATCAGACAAGCACTGGGTCGAGGAGCTCGACCCCGTACTTTGGGGGCTGCGGACCACACCCAGTCACACTACCGGATACACACCATTCTTCATGGTGTACGGCGCAGAGGCTGTGTTACCCTGCGACATTATTCATGACTCATCTCGAGTGCGCATGTATGAATAGAGAGAAGCCGAGCTTGATCGGCAGGACAGCTTAGATGCCCTGGAGGAGGAGTGCGACGTTGCAAAAGCCCGTTCCGCATTTTATCAACAACAGGCCCGAAGATATCAAAGCAAAGATGTACGGGCCAAAACTTATAATGTTGGCGAACTAGTTCTACGCTTGCCGGAGAAGAAAAAGGACAAACTCAACCCCAAGTGGGAGGGTCCCTTCATCATCGACGAAGTTCTCACCGGAGGAGTGTACCGCCTGCGTGATGCCTCAAACAATCGCTTAGAGCCGCCAGACTCCGAAGGTTCTATGCCTAGCGCCGAAATCTTTGTTCGTCCCCTTCTCCCTACTATATACCCTATTTTTTCTCTCTTTTTTGCTTTCCTTTTCTTTTTAGCCTTAAAGCTTTCGCGTGGCTCAACCGCGCACTTGTGACATATACATCTTTAAATATGTACGTCCATTGTACCTGGGGGCTTCTGGGGCAGAAGCTTTGTATTATTATTCCTTGAGCATCAAGCTCTTCACATATGAGTTTTTCCATGTGTACCTTTTCTTCGCCACTATATGCATCGATATGACTTAAGTTTTGGCCAAGCTGGATTGCCTGGCTTCTGTGCTTATGCCCTACGTTCTCGTTAGTTCGGCTAGGGCATAAAGGGAGCACCTCTGCGATTGTTACTGCCGGGTCATCCGGATGTGTACCTCAGACTGGGTGAAGCCGAAAGCTAGCGTTCTTAAGGGAATATTCGGTCGGTGAATGAAAGACGTTTTTGGCACTCACCCCATTGTGAACCCCCAGAAGATATACACACTGTGATTTTCACATCACACTTCGGACATGTACACTAATACATGCACACCCAGGGAAAGGAACCCTTAACGGAACTATTCTCTCCGGAAGATGTTTCTTACTATCTCAATGTAATATAACATAGCTAGCCAGATACGACTTGTCTGTTCAAGCAAGTATGACCCCTACGCCTAGTTTCCGCGCATACCCCAGTCTATTCGGCCGTGCGGGTATTCAGAAACACTCTGCACCTTCGGGTCCAGAGGTTGAAGTGAAAAGGTCTGCCATGACAAATGCTATACAATTCAGCTAGAGTTACATATATCAAGGAAAGTACATAGTCACTTGGACTCAAACACTTCCTCCTCTACACTGTCCAAAAGGCGGTCCAACTTACAATCCTGTTGGGAATATTTGGCGACCACCTCTACTTGGTCATACACTAAACTAACGGGAATTTCTTCCCCATTTGACCCTAGCGGTCCGACACGGGCCATGTGATTAGGATCCAGCTTGGTATATCGCGTCTTCACCATGGCCCAGGCTTCTCGCGCATCCTCTTGGCAGGCCGATATCTTCCATAGTCTGATACGCCGCCGCGCTCCTTTGAACAGCTCTACAAGCTCCTCCATACTTCCTGGAGGGGAGGCGGATGGCCATAGGGCCTTGGCAACACTCCGCATCGCCAGCCGAGCCTGTTCGTGCACTTGCGACAACCCTTGCAGCAGATCACTTGATGATCCGGACACCTCCTCTTCAGGATGGCCCATCAATATACCTGCAATCATAACCATATCAGTTCCATCTATCTCTGAACTACTTTAAAAATAGTTCAGACACATACTGAATATGCCGCCCCGCAGCTTCTTGTTCTCCTTCACGGAATCGGCTAGCTAGGCCCGCACATCCTTCAGCTCTTCGCCCAGCTGGGTCTTGCAATCCTGGAGTTGGTTTTTCTCAACAATGACCTGCTTCAGCACACGTTCACCCGCAACATGTAGCCTTTTGGCTTCTTGTTCATTGGCTTGCGCGACTTCCAGGGCCTCCTTGAGTTCCTCTGACAATTATGTCATGGTATAGGCAATACTGTTAGCATTAATGGCATATAATTACATTTTCTCGATGGAGGGGAATATTACCAGGTGACTCCTTCTTGGATTTCTCCAGTTCGGCGATGACAGCAGTTAGCTGTGTCTGACACCTTTTTTAGCTCTTGGGCTAATAGGACGTTCTTCTCCGTAAGAGCCTGGTTAAACAACGATCCTCAAATCAGTTGTACCAACTACTTTAAGTCTCGGGGGCTACTCACACATGGTTATCATATTTTGGGCACAGTAAACTTACCTGCACATTCGTTAAATGCTGCTTTGTGGCTCTACTAAGCCCGTTTCGAGCAGCTCGGATGTATGCATCAGCCGAGCTGAAGGCATTGAATGCCTCTTTCGAGAACTCGGGGTCTCGTAAAACAGCCCTGCAGCGCCGATGATTCATGGCGCTCTCTACTTCTGAGTTGGTAACGGACATATTTTCCGAACCCTCGGCCGAAGGACAGTCCGGCGTTGTTCCCGTACCGGCTCCCGTTTCTCTAGCGGGGTCTAAATCCCGGTTGTTGGGAGTACGGCTAGCCGGACCCCCGGACATAGCCTAACGAACCTTTTTTCTGGTGCAAGACAAACGCACAAGTTACAGTTGGATGTGACTAATAAAGTATACCTTCAAATCCGTACCTCTTCGACGAGGGACCGGTCGTGTCTTCACCGGCCTTCCGTTTAGAGGCCTTGCTCGGCGCTAGAGCCGCTCTCTTTGGAGTTGCCCCCGGGGTAGCATGGCGTGCCGAACGCCTCCCCTTTGGAGCACGAGGTAGTGCGGTAGGTGAGGCAGTGCGAGGAAACTCTTTCAAGGGGGATTTTTCTTGATGACTTACGTGGGAAGCAGGAAGAAGACCAGGATGATCGGCGATAATGGCCACTTTAGTGCCATCGTAGCTCGCCTGGTAAAACACCCCTTCCGCAAGTACCACGAATATATCCAGGTCCTCTTCAAACCCAGGATCCAGCTCCTGGTTGTGGTTCTCAGGCTATGGGGCGGGGCTGTAAAGCCCCTCGGTGATTTTTCACCAATGCTATTATAAGCGGGTTAGAAATTTATCAAAGGTGGTTCGGGAAGCGGAATGAGTGAAGCAGAACGATTGGGGCTTACCCAACTGGGAGGATTATACATAGAATACCCATCTCTGCGATTGATTCGGAGAAATTCCTCTTCCTCCCCTTTGAACAGCTCGGCCAGTATCTTGGCTAGAGCGGCGGTCGACCACAGCGGGAGGCATCATCCTCCCTGTTGTAGTGCCACACTGGGAGCCCTCTATATTGAAGCGGCTGAACCCCTCGCGCTATGGAGGCCGCCATTACCTCAATTATTGTTAATGCGGACTGGGCGAGCATCTTTATCTTGCTCATGAGCTGACCAACTTCCGCACTATCATCCTCTTCAAGACTCCGGGGACACCAACTGTGGCGTTTCTTCAGCGGACCGCTTGCAAATTCAGGAAGATCCTTTCGAACTGGGTCGGGAAGTGCGATGTCCTCAATGTAGAACCATTTGGAAGGCCATTCTTCGGATGCCCTCCTCGGTGTGCTGGACAGGTATCCGGTATCGGCGATGCGCCATACTTCGGCTCCGCCCACTTCAAATATTGACCCCTCGTGGTTACGCGGGACAAGACAGAACAACTTTCTCCACAGTTCAAAATGGGCCTCAACACCCAGAAATAATTCGCATAAAGCGACATAACCTGCGATGTGCAGGATAGAGGCGGGAGTGAAGTTGTGCAGCTGGAGGCCATAGTATTCCAGAAGCCCTCGAAGGAACGGATGGATTGGAAATCCGACACCTCTTAGCAGAAAGGGGACGAAACACAATCGCTCCCCCCGGATGGGTTGGGGAGGTCCTCCGCCTGGGTCTCGCCATTAAAAGAGGCCAGCCCTGCTCGAACAGGGACCAGATCCGCCGGAGGAAGAAATCCCCGCGTTTGCAATTTCGCCAATTGGCTGTGGGACATAGAGCACTTCTCCCACTCGCCTTTCTCTGGGCCGGAACGGGAGGAGGAGCTGGGAATGCTAGCCATGTTGGACTGGTTTCTCCTGGCAATCTCTGGGGACTTTCTCCGTGTGGCGCCGAATGGATCTAAGATCCAATCTCTTTAAATAGACATTCTTCCTTGACTGGACGGGGTGTTATTTGCAAAAATACCCTGACCTTCCGCATTCGCTCAACACGTGGAAACCAGAGTTATTAGCGCACAGAAGCCGAGGGGAGTATTGAATCAACGGCCGAATACATTACTTGGAGAAGGAACCCACCTTGCAATGCCGAAGACAATCTGCGCGCCGACCACCCCGTCATTGAAGCCTGGTTCGGGGGCTACTGAGGGAGTCCTGGACTAAGGCGTCCTCGGGCGTCCGGTCTGTTATCCATGTTCTAGACTGGTGGGCTGTGAAGACATGAAGACCGAAGACTATACCCGTGTCCGGATAGGACTCTCCTTGGCGTGGAAGGCAAGCTAGGCGACCAACTATGAAGATTCCTTCTTATGTAACCGACTCTATGTAACTCTAGATCCCTTCGGTGTCTATATAAACCGGAGAGCGTAGTCCGGAAAGGATATACTCATGACCATAGTCATACAGGCTAGGCTGTTAGGGTTTAGCCATTACGATCTCGTGGTAGATCAACTCTTGTAATACTCATATTCATCAAGATCAATCAAGCAGGAAGTAGGGTATTACCTCCATAGAGAGGGCCCGAACCTGGGTAAACATCGTGTCCCCCGTCTCCTGTTACCATCAACCTTAGACGCACAGTTCGGGACCCCCTACCCGAGATCCGCCGGTTTTGACATCGACAGATGGCTACTGCAGCAGAGCTTCCTGGGTTGGAGTTGAGGTCTCCGCCACGGGCAACATAGCTCTGGCCCGCGGTTGGCAGACGTTCGCCCACGCGTGCGGCCTGGGCAGGCGGTGCACCCTCCATTTCAAGTACGACGGTGATGCGAGTGTTTGGAGAAGATGGTCGCCGCGCCGGGTGCTGCCCCGAGGTGAACGACGGCGAGGAGGTGCTCGGCCTTGGCGATGGTCGGGACAAGGAGGAGGGCGAACCCGCCCTTGGTGCCAACCGCATCTCGTCCAGCTATGGCTCTTCTTCTTCTGGCGACAGCTCTAGCAGCGGTGGCTACGACCAGCCGCCACGCCGTCGCTCCCGCTTCGAAGGTGGCAGCGGGTCGTCTGGTCATCGCGTCTCCGTGAAGCGCGAGGAGGGGTCTGGCTGAGCTCAGGACGACGCCAGGAGCCTGCCTCCGTGGACCGTCGTAGGGGCAAGCACCGCTTTATTTTGTTCTTCCTTTCTTTTCTGCATCAAGAAGAAACCAATATGGGCCCCGGGGGGCGTGTATCGAACTATGATTTCCCAATCATTATGCTGTGTTTGTTGTTTCCGTGCTGTGTCGTTATTTCGTGTAGAGGTAACTTAGCTTGGCATGCTTGGGGTAGCCTCCTCCTCGCGAGGGACTCTCTTCCTGGTGCCTGCGGAGGCCCTCCTTGACTTGGCGGGTGTTAGGGAACTGCAAAAAACTTGTTAGGAGCGCCGCCCGGAGGCTTATCGTTCACCCGAGCCTAGACCCAGCGCTTCGTATCGCGATACCCGAGGGGCACGGATCAGGAGAGGTGCGCCAGCTTGTTGGCTCGAACGAGAGTGCCTCGCGAAGAAACAGACGATGGGCAGAGGAAAGGAAAAAAGGCTCGCGAGGGCACCTGCCTAGCCCCCTCGCGAGGTACGAGAGAGAGAAAACAGGTTAAACTATAACCGGGAACAACAGCAAAAAGCGACGGAACCAAACCAGCAAGGAACTCTAGAAGCAAACTTTCAACTAAAAGAAGGTGAGCTAACTACGGAAAGCAATTGAAAAGCCGCGTCCGGCACCTAGTCTAGTCTTCAAGTCTTCTCACCAGCGCGGAGCTAAGTGCTGCCACTAAGACGTGGGAGGGAGCCCCTGAGGCCCGAGGGCGGCACTCCTGAGACTCCGGGGCGTGTACAACCCCACTCATTATTACGTGAGAGTGTCACGGGCAGCGATCTTCACAGGCACCGGGCTTTCTTCACAGGCACTGGGCCTTTCTTCATAGGCGCTGGGCCTTGCTTCATGGGTAGAACTTCCGGAGGTGCTGGATGTTCCAGGCGTTCTGGATGAGCACCCCGTCCTGCGTCTCCAGGCGCGCGGCGCCAGGCCTGGAGACATGGACGACCTTGAACGGGCCCTCCCACATGGGTGAGAGCTTGTGCAGCCCCTCCCTGGAGAGGACCCGCCTCAGGACGAGGTCGCCTGCCTCGAGCATCCTGGAGCGGATGTTGCGGCAGTGGTATCGCCGCAGCGCCTGCTGATACTTTGCCGCCCGTAGTGCGGCTTCGCGGCGGCGTTCCTCCCCCAGCACGAGGTCAAGCCCCTGCGTGGCATCCTGTTGCATTTCACCAAACGCCAGGACCCGTGCGGAGTGATGCTTGACCTCGTGAGGGAGGACCGCTTCTGCTCCGTAGACGAGGAAGAACGGGGTCTCGCCCGTCGGCTTGGTGGTGGTGGTGCGGATGGACCAAAGCACGGACTGGAGCTCGTCGTACCAGCCCCTGCCGCAGGCCTCGAGCTTCTTCTTGAAAGTCTTGGTCTTGAGGCCCCTCAGGACCTCCACGTTGGCACGTTCGGCCTGACCATTGCTCCTAGGGTGCGCCACCAAAGCATAGCAGATCCGCGTTCCAAGGTTAGCACAGTATGTTTTGAAGAGATTACTGGTGAACTGCGAGCCATTATCAGTGATGATGCGGTTGGGGACCCCGAAACGGCTCACGAGACCCTTGATGAATTTGACCGCGGAACCAGCTGGGATGGTGCGGACGGCTTCCACCTCCGCCCACTTGGTGAACTTGTCAATGGCAACGTAGAGGTAGCGGTAGCCCCGAGGCGCTTGAGGGAACGGGCCCAAGATATCTAGCCTCCAGACTGCGAACGGCCATGTGAGTGGGATAATCTGGAGGCCCTAAGCCGGCTGATGGATCTGCTTGGCGTGGAACTGGCAGGCTTCACAGGACTTCACTAGCTCGGCTGCATCGTTAAGCGCGGTGGGCCAGTAGAATCCGCTGCGGAATGCCCTGCCGATGAGGGTTCGCGACGACGAGTGGTGCCCGCAGTCCCCACCGTGTATGTCAGTCAGCAACTCCTTCCCCTAGTCTCTGGAGATGCAACGCAGTGAAACGTCATTTGGTCGCTTCCTGTACAACTCACCGTCCTGGATGCAGTATGCCGTGGCCCGCCGGGCCACGCGCTCCGCGTGCTCCTCCTTCTCCGGCAGCGCCCCTTGCATCAGGTATTCCTTGAATTCCTTGGTCCAGCATCCCTCCTGGGACTCGAGCGCCAAGAGTAGGCGCACTCCTGAGGTCGGACCACAGGCTGGGGCTCCTGTGGCAGGCGGCTGCGGGAGCTCCTCCCGAGGCTGAGCTGTTCTTGAAAGTGGTGGTGTCGCTGATGGCTTGAAGAGCCGTTCCTCAAAGACGCCGGGCTCTTGGGGCTGCCGCTTGGATGCCCTCTTGGCGATGTCATCAGCTTCCTTGTTGGTGCCTCGGGGCACGTGCTGCAACTCCAGGCCCAAGAACTGCTTCTCCATCTTGCGCACCTCCGCGAGGTATGCCTCCATGTGCTCGTCCTTCGGCTCGCATACCTTGTTGGAGAAGTTGACGAGGAGCTGCGAGTCGCCCCTAACGGTGAGGCGCTTCACCCCCAGAGCTGTCGCGGCCTTCAGGCCAGCTATGAGGCCTTCGTATTTTGCGATGTTGTTGGAGACCTTCTCGCCTTGCTGAAAGCAGAGCTGCACGACGTAGTAGAGTTTGTATTGAGCACGGGAGATGAGTACTGCCCCAGCCCCCGCACCCTGGTGCGCGAAGGCTCCATCGAAATACATGACCCAGCCGTCTGGCGCCTCACTTCTCGGTGAGGTGGACCGGTCCTTGCCTACTTCAAGTGCCGGGGCATCCATCCATTCCACCACAAAATCAGCGAGCGCGGCTCCTTGATGACCTTGGTAATGCTGAACTCCAACTGGAATGCCTGCAGCTTGATGTTCCACTCAGCGACCCTTCCAGCAGAGTTGGGGCTCCTGAGCAGTCTCTCCAATGGGTAGGCTGAGACAACCTTGATGGAGTGGCCCTGGAAGTAGTGCCGCAACTTGCGCGAGGCCACGAAGAGCGCGAGCAGGAGCTTCTGAGGCATGGGATATCGTGCCCTCGCGTCCCGCAATACCGTGCTGACGAAATACACTGGGTGCTTGACGAGGGCTGGCGCGTTGGTGAGGCTCGTGTCTTGCGGAAGTTGTAGAGTCTCCTGAGGTGGTGGAACTCCCGATGCCTGATCGCTTGCAGGAATCTCGGCGACGTCGTCCTGCCGAGTTTGGTCTTCGGTTGATGCCGCTACGGCTCTTGCTACGCCTTCCTGATCTCGCGTCATCCCGGCTGGCGGTGTAGCTTGGCGTGATGCGCCCTTGGCTTGGTGCTCTTCCCGAACTGCCACCAGCGCCGCGCTGGCGGAGTACGGGGTGGCGGCAAGATAGAGTACTAGAGGCTCGAGAGGTCGTGGTGCCACCATCACCGAAGGGCTGGTCAGGTATCTCTTGAGGTCTTGAAAAGCTCAGTCGGCCTCCGGGGTCCACTCGAATGGGCCCTTCTTCTTCATTAGCTTGAAGAAGGGTAGGGCGTTCTCCCAGCTTGGAGATGAAGCGCCCCAACGCGGTCACTCGACCAGCCAGCTTCTGCATTTCCCTGAGGGTCTGCGGTGGGTTCATGTCTTCAATGGCCTTGATCTTTTCCGGGTTCGCCTCGATCCCTCTATGGGACACGAGGAATCCCAGCAGCTTGCCGGAAGGGACACCGAACATGCACTTTTCTGGGTTAAGTCGCAAGTTCACCTGGCGCAGGCTCGCGAAGGTCTCCTCCAGATCTTGGATCAAGGTTCTTGCCTCCCAACACTTCACCACAATGTCGTCAACGTAGGCCTCCGCGTTTCTCCCGAGCTGCCACCCTAAGGCGATGTGCATCAACCGCTGAAAGGTCGCGCCCGCGTTGCGCAGTCCGAAGGGCATGCGGGTGTAGCAGTACACCCCACACGGGGTCAGGAAGGCTCTCTTCTCTACATCTTCTACCGCCATCTTGATCTGGCGATATCCTGAGAACGCATCCAGGAAACACAGCAAGTCGCACTCGGCGGTAGAGTCAACGATCTGGTCAATGCGTGGGAGCGGGAACAGATCTTGGGGGCAGGCCTTGTTGAGGTTGGTGAAGTCCACGCACATTCGCTCCTTCCCGCCTTTCTTCGGCACTATGACGGGGTTCGCCAGCCATTCGGGGTACCGAACCTCGTGAATGGCACCCGCTGCCTCCAACTTGCAGGTCTCTTGGACGATGAAGGCCTGCTTCTCCGTGGACTGCCGTCTCGCCCGCTGCTTCACCGGGCGTACATTGGGGCACACCCCCAAGTGATGCTGAATCACTTATCTTGGGACTCCCACCAGCTGCTTGGGCTCCCACGCGAATATGTCCTTGTTTGCACGCAAGAACTTCACCAACGCTTCCTCTTGGCCCGGGTCGAGGTCGGCACCTATGGTAAAGGTGGCTCCTGAGGACCCGTCCTCGTCGACCGGCACTTGCTTGGTTTCCGCCTTGTCTTGGGTGAACAACTACTTCTTCTTGGTTGGTGCAGCTCCCTCGGGCTCGGAGGCGCCTGCGTCGACGGGCTGCGTCGCTGCGGTGGTCTTGAGGGCAAGCTTGAGTGCTACCAGGGCCTCCTTGGCATCCCCCTTGATGGTGAGGACGCCCTTGCTTTCAGGCATCTTCATGAGGTTGTAGACCGGATGGGTCGCTGCCATGAATTGGGCCAGTGATGGGTACCCGAGGATGGCGTTGTACGGGAGGCCGATGCGGGCGATGTCGAAGTCGACCAGTTCGGTGCGGTAGTTGTCGCGCGTGCCGAAGGTGGCGGGGAGGCGAATCTGCCCCAAGGAGTGGGTGGTGCCACAGCCAACTCCTGAGAAAGGCTTGCTGAGGCTGAGCCACTCGAGCGGCACGTGAAGAAGGCTGAAGGCCTCCACGGAGAGCACGTTGAGGCCGGCGCCGCCGTTGATGAGGGTCTTGGTGACGGCCACGTTGCAGATGGTTGGCGTGCAGAGCATCGGGAGCATACCCGAGCCAGCGGTGGTGACGGGGTGGTCTTCTGAGTCGAAGGTGAGGTCGGCTTCGGGCGCAGCCCAGCCCGGCGGAGCCCCCGAGCGCTTGGAGGCGGCGCCGATCCGGCGAAGGAATGGCTTGATATGGCAATCTGAAGGCGGTGCTTGAGAGCCACCTAGCAGGGCTGCGACCGCGTGGTGCACCGTCGCCGCGTAGCGCACAGTGAAGAGGTCGCGCAACTCCTCCCAAGATGCCACCATGGAACCGAGGACGTTGAGCAGCCAGGCGCGCGGCGCGCCGGTGAGGGCCATGGGAAACCAGTTGGCCATGACCTTGTCGTCCCCTTCGGCCTCGAAGACGGCCTCCTCGTATGCCAGCAGGAAAGATGATGGGTCCGCCGCGCCGTCGTAGCGCGGCGACATCTCTGGCTTGAACTTGGGTGGCCAACGCACCTTCCGCAAGGCGGGGGCCAGGGCTCAGAATCCCCTAGCCCCGTCATCGGCGCCTGCTGTCGGAGCCGGGAGCGGGACGCCTGCCATGCGGGCGGAGCACGGTGGTGACGGAGCGCAAATCAACGGAAAGGAAACCACGGTACACCCCTACCTGGCGCGCCAAATGTTGGATCACGGGTTCCGACAAAACCCTTGAGGTTCGAACTCTGGGGTGCGCGCGAAGTTCTTTCCCTACCGATCCACGCCCTAGCTTGCTAAGATCTCGCGGACGAACTCAACGAACTCACAACACAAGAGACACAAGGTTTATACTGGTTCGGGCCACCGTTGTGGTGTAATACCCTACTCCAGTGTGGTGGTGGTGGATTGCCTCTTGGGCTGATGATGAACAATACAAGGGGAAGAACAGACTCCTGAGGTTGAGGTGCTCTTGTGCTCTGCGTGTAGGTGAGGTTTTCTCTGGATCAGGTCGAGCTTGCCCCCTTCTACTATGGTGGCAAGTCCAATTTATAGGGGCCCTGGTCCTCTCCCCAAATATCGAGCGGGAAGGGAGCCAACAATGGCCAATTTGAAAGGGAACAACTAGTACAGCTTATCCTGACAAAAGTAGTCTTCGCCTGCAAAAGGCTCTGGTGGTGACGCCGCCTTGGGCTCCATGGTGACCTTCGTCTTGCCGTCCTGCTGGTCTTGGTCTCGTTGCACTGATATGGAAACCTTTGCTTGATGCCTCGGTACTCCGCGTCTGTGCTTGCCTCCTTTGCACCAAAGAGGAAACAAGGACACTGTGTGCACTGGCGCCCGCCTGGTCTTGATCGTCATGGCTCACGTCATGAGAACCTCGCGAGGTTTGCCCTGCCTTGATCTCTCCGCCCCTTGCGAACCTGCCTGGTGAGGCCGCTCCTGAGGAGGTCTTGTGCCGTCTGATACGTCCATTTTGCATCATGCGTTTATATTGATATTTATTGCACTATGGGTTGTTATTACACATTATGTCACAATACTTATGCCTATTCTCTCTTATTTTACAAGGTTTACATAAGGAGGGAGAATGCCGGCAGCTGGGATTCTGGGCTGGAAAAGGAGCAAATATTAGAGACCTATTCTGCACAACTCCAAAAGTCCTGAAACTCCATGAAAGTTATTTTTGGAAATAATAAAAAATACAGGAAGAAGAATCTACATCAGGGGGCCTCCACCTGTCCACGAGGGTGGGGGCGCGCCCTACCCCCCGGGGCGCGCCCCCTGCCTCGTGGGCCCCCTATTGACCCTCCGGTGCCCATCTTCTGCTATATGAAGTCTTTCGTCCGAAGAAAAATCATAAGCAAGCTTTCCGGACGAGACTCCGCCGCCACGAGGCGGAACCAATCTAGGGCTCCGGCAGAGCTGTTCTGTCGGGGACACTTCCCTCCGGGAGGGTGAAATCATCGCCATCGTCATCACCAACGCTCCTCTCATCGGGAGAGGGCAATCTCCATCAACATCTTCACCAACACCATCTCCTCTCAAACCCTAGTTCATCTCTTGTATCCAATTCTTGTCTCTAAGTCTGGGATTGGTACCTGTAGGTTGCTAGTAGTGTTGATTACTCCTTGTAGTTGATGCTAGTTGGTTTATTTGGTGGAAGATCATATGTTCAGATCCTTTATGCATATTAATAGTCCTCTGATTATGAACATGAATATGCTTTGTGAGTAGCTACGTTTGTTCCTGAGGACATGGGAGAAGTCTTGCTATTAGTAGTCATGTGAATTTGGTATTCGTTCGATATTTTGATGAGATGTATGTTGTCTATCCTCTAGTGGTGTTATGTGAACGTCAACTACATGACACTTCACCATTATTTGGGCCTAGAGGAAGGAATTGGGAAGTAATAAGTAGATGATGGGTTGCTAGAGTGACAGAAGCTTAAACCCTAGTTTATGCGTTGCTTCGTAAGGGGCTGATTTGGATCCACATATTTCATCCTATGGTTAGGTTTACCTTAATACTTCTTTTGTAGTTGCGGATGCTTGCAATAGGGGTTAATCATAAGTGGGATGCTTTTCCAAGTAAGGATAGCACCCAAGCACTGGTCCACCCACATATCAAATTATCAAAGTACCGAACGCGAATCATATGAACGTGATGAAAATTAGCTTGACGATAATTCCCATGTGTCCTCGGGAGCGCTTTTCTCTATATAAGAGTTTGTCCAGGCTTGTCCTTTGCTACAAAAAGGATTGGGCCACCTTGCTGCACTTTATTTACTTTTGTTACTTGTTGCTCGTTACAAATTATCTTATCGCAAAACTATCTGTTACCTATAATTTCAGTGCTTGCAGAGAATACCTTGCTGAAAACCGCTTATCATTTCCTTCTGCTCCTCGTTGGGTTCGACACTCTTACTTATCGAAAGGACTATGATAGATCCCCTATACTTGTGGTTCATCAAGACTCTTTTCTGGCGCCGTTGCCGGGGAGTGAAGTGCCTTTGGTAAGGAAAAATTTATATAGTGTGCTGAAATTTACTGTCACTTGTTACTATGGAAAGTAATCCTCTGAGGGGCTTGTTCGGGGTATCTTCACCCCGACCAGTACAGCAAAGAGTTGCTCCTCAACCTACTGAACCTATTGAAAATGAAAATGTCTACTTTGAGATTCCTTCGGGTATGATAGAAAAACTGCTAGCTAATCCTTTTGCAGGAGACGGAACAAAGCATCCTGATGAGCACCTAATATATATGGATGAAGTTTGTGGATTATTTAAGCTTGCAGGTATACCCGATGATGTTATTAAGAAGAAGGGCTTCCCTTTATCTTTGAAGGGAGATGCATTGACATGGTATAGGCTATGTGATGATACGGGATCATGGAACTACAAACGATTGAAATTGGAATTTCATCAGAAGTTTTATCCTATGCATCTTGTTCATCGTGATCGCAATTATATATATAATTTCTGGCCTCGCGAAGGAGAAAGTATCGCTCAAGCTTGGTGGAGGCTTAAATCAATGTTATATTCATGCCCCAATCATGATCTCTCAAGAGAAATAATTATTCAAAAATTTTATGCTCGGCTTTCTGATAACAATCGCACCATGCTCGATACTTCTTGTCCTGGCTCTTTTACTATGAAGACTATTTAATTCAAATGGGATTTATTGGAAAGAATTAAACGCAACTCTAAAGATTGGGACCTCGACGAAGGTAAGGAGTCAGGTATGACACCTAAGTTTGATTGTGTTAAATCTTTTATGGATACCGATGTTTTCCGTAAATTTAGCACTAAATATGGACTTGACTCTGAGATAGTAGCTTGTTTCTGTGAATCTTTTGCTACTCATATTGATCTCCCTAAGGAGAAGTGGTTTAAATATCATCCTCCCATAGAAGTAAAAGTAGCTGCACCCATTAAAGTTGAAGAAAAGACTATCACTTATAATGATCCTATTGTTCCTACTGCTTATGTTGAGAAACCACCTTTCCCTGTTAGGATCAAAGATCATGCTAAAGCTTCAACTGTGGTTCGTAAAAGCAATATTAGAACCTATACACCTCCTGAGCAAGTTAAATTTGAACCTAATATTGCTATTGTTAAAGATCTCTTGTCTGATAATATTGATGGGCATGTTATTCATTTCTATGATGAAACTGCTAGAATTGCCAAACCTTGTGCTAAAGATAAACATAGACCTGTGGTAGGCATGCCTGTTATTTCTGTTAAAATAGGAGATCATTGTTATCATGGCTTATGTGATATGGGTGCTAGTGCTAGTGCAATACCTATTGACTTATACAAAGAAATTATGCATGATATTGCACCTAATGAGTTAGAAGATATTGATGTCACAATTAAACTTGCCAATAGAGATACTATTTCACCAATGGGAATTGTAAGAGATGTTGAAGTCTTGTGTGGGAAAACTAAATATCCTGCTGATTTTCTTGTTCTCGGTTCCCCACAAGATAGCTTTTGTCCCATTATTTTTGGTAGACCCTTCTTTAACACAATTAATGCTAAGATAGATTACGAAAAGGATGTTGTTACAATTGGTCTAGGTGATATGTCTCATGAGTTTAACTTTTCTAAATTTCGTAGACAACACCGTGAAGAGGAATTGCCTAGTAAAGATGAAATTATTGGTCTTGCTTCTATTGCCGTACCTCCTAGTGATCCTTTAGAAAAATATTTGCTAGACCATGAAAATGATATGTTTATGAATGAAAGAAGGGAAATAGATGAAGTATTATTTAAACAGGAACCCATCCTAAAACACAATTTGCCTGTTGAAATCCTAGGGGATCCTCCTCCACCCAAGGGTGATCCCGTGTTTGAGCTCAAACCATTGCCTGATACTCTTAAATATGCTTATCTTGATGAGAAAAGGATATATCCTGTGATTATTAGTGCTAACCTTTCAGAGCATGAAGAAGAGAGATTATTGAAAACTCTGAAGACGCATCGCGCTGCTATTGATTATACTCTTGATGATCTTAAGGGCATTAGTCCCACACTATGTCAACACAAAATAAATTTGGAGAAAGATGCCAAACCAGTTCGTGATCACCAACGACGGCTGAATCCTAAGATGAAAGAAGTGGTAAGAAAGGAAATACTAAAGCGCCTTGAGGCAGGTATAATTTATCCCGTTGCTGATAGTCAGTGGGTAAGTCATGTCCATTGCGTCCCTAAGAAGGGAGGTATTACTGTCGTTCCTAATGATAAAGATGAATTGATTCCGCAAAGAATTATTACAGGTTATAGGATGGTAATTGATTTCCGCAAATTAAATAAAGCTACTAAAAAGATCATTACCCTTACCTTTTTATCGATCAAATGCTAGAAAGATTATCCAAACATACATATTTTTGCTTTCTAGATGGTTATTCTGGTTTCTCTCAAATACCCGTGTCAGCCGATGATCAATCAAAGACCACTTTTACTTGCCCTTTCGGTACTTTTGCTTATAGACGTATGCCTTTTGGTTTATGTAATGCACCTGCTACCTTTCAAAGAGGCATGATGGCTATATTCTCTGACTTTTGTGAAAAGATTTGTGAGGTTTTCATCGATGATTTCTCCGTTTATGGATCCTCTTTTGATGATTGCTTAAGAAACCTTGATCGATTTTTGCAGAGATGTGAAGAAACTAACCATGTCTTGAACTTGGAAAAGTGCCACTTTATGGTTAATGAAGGTATTGTCTTGGGGCATAAAGTTTCTGAAAGAGGTATTGAAGTTTCTAAAGCCAAGGTTGATGCTATTGAATAGATGCCATGTCCCAAGGGCATCAAAGGTATAAGAAGTTTCCTTGGTCATGCCGGGTTTTATAGGAGGTTCATTAAGGACTTCTCAAAAATCTCTCGGCCTCAGACTAATTTATTACAAAAAGATATACCATTTGTCTTTGATGATGATTGTGTAGAAGCATTTGAAATACTTAAGAAAACATTGATTTCTGCACCTATTGTTCAGCCACCTGATTGGAGTTTACCTTTTGAAATTATGTGTGATGCTAGCGATTATGCTGTAGGTGCTGTTCTAGGGCAAAGAGTTGATAAGAAATTAAATGTTATTCAATATGCTAGTAAAACTCTAGACAATGCTCAGAGAAATTATGCTACTACTGAAAAAGAATTCTTAGCAGTTGTATTTGCTTGTGATAAGTTCAGACCTTATATTGTTGATTCTAAAGTAACTATTCACATGGATCATGCTGCTATTAAATATCTTATGGAAAAGAAAGATGCTAAACCTAAACTTATTAGATGGGTTCTCTTGCTACAAGAATTTGATTTGCATATTACTGATAGAAAGGGATCTGAGAACCCCGTTGCAGACAACTTGTCTAGGTTAGAGAATGTTCTTGATGACCCACTACCTATTGATGATAGCTTTCCTGATGAACAATTAAATGTCATAAATACTTCTCGTACTGCTCCATGGTATGCTAATTATATTCTTGCTAAATTTATACCACCTAGTTTCACATACCAGCAAAAGAAAAAGTTTTTTTATGATTTAAGACATTACTGTTGGGATGACCCACATCTTTATAAAGAAGGAGTAGATGGTGTTATTAGACGTTGTGTACCTGAGCATGAACAGGAACAGATCCTACGCAAGTGTCATGCCGAGGCTTATGGAGGACACCACGCTGGAGATAGAACTGCACATAAGGTATTGCAATCCAGTTTTTATTGGCCTACTCTCTTCAAGGATGCCCGTAAGTTTGTCCTATCTTGTGATGAATGTCAAAGAATTGGTAATATTAGCAGACGTCAAGAAATGCCTATGAATTATTCACTTGTCATTGAACCATTTGATGTTTGGGGCTTTGATTATATGGGACCGTTTCCTGCCTCTAATGGATACACACATATTTTAGTTGCTGTTGATTACGTTACTAAGTGGGTAGAAGCTATTCCAACTAGTAGTGTTGATCATAACACTTCTATTAAGATGCTTAAAGAAGTTATTTTTCCGAGGTTTGGAGTCCCTAGATATTTAATGACTGATGGTGGTTCACATTTTATTCATGGTGCTTTCCGTAAAATGCTTGCTAAGTATGATGTTAATCATAGAATTGCATCTCCGTATCACCCACAGTCTAGTGGTCAAGTAGAATTGAGTAATAGAGAACTCAAATTAATTTTGCAAAAGACTGTTAATAGATCTAGAAAGAATTGGTCCAAGAAACTTGATGATGCATTATGGGCTTACAGAACTGCATATAAAAATCCTATGGGTATGTCTCCGTATAAAATGGTTTATGGAAAAGCATGTCACTTACCTCTCGAACTAGAACATAAGGCATATTGGGCTATTAAAGAGCTCAACTATGATTTCAAACTTGCCGGTGAGAAGAGGTTATTTGACATTAGCTCACTTGATGAATGGAGAACCCAAGCCTATGAAAATGCCAAGTTGTTTAAAGAAAAAGTTAAAAGATGGCATGACAAAAGGATACAAAAGCGTGAGTTTAATGTAGGTGATTATGTATTGCTATACAACTCTCGTTTAAGATTTTTTGCAGGAAAACTTCTCTCTAAATGGGAAGGTCCTTACGTTATCGAGGAGGTCTATCGTTCCGGTGCCATAAAAATCAACAACTTTGAAGGCACAAATCCAAAGGTGGTGAACGGTCTAAGAATCAAACATTATATCTCAGGTAATCCCATAAATGTTGAAACCAATGTTATTGAAACCGTAACCCCGGAGGAATTCATAAGGGACACTTTCCGGAACGTTTCAGACTCCGAAAGGGAATAGGTATGTGGTACGGTAAGTAAACCGACTCCAAAACAGTTCTAATGGAAATTTTTCTCCGTTTTGGAATATTTAGAAAAATAGAAAAATAAGAAGTAGTCCGGGAAGGACACGAGGCCTCCACGAGGGTGGAGGGCGCGCCCTACCCCCTGGGCGCGCTCCCCTGCCTCGTGGGCACCTCGTGCGCTCTCCGGACTTCGTTTTCTTGCACGATACGTATTTTGGTCGGTAAAATTCATTATATAATCTCCCGAAGGTTTTGACCACCGTATCACACAAAAATCTCCTGCCTTTGTTTCGAGTTGTCCTGCTGCAGATTAGAGCAACATGTCGTCCCAGGATTCGGAAGGAGAAAGTTATGTGGCTGATTACCTTGCAAATCCTAAGATCTATGGGGATGTGGAGCATTCTGGTTGGACTACGGAAGAAGAGGAGGACTATGAACCCAAGAGAAAGGAGGAGACGAGCTCAGATGAAGATGAAGTCCCATTACCTCAACCTGAGGACATGCATGTGGAGTTCAAAAAGTCAAGCCTCCCTGATAGAGCAAAGAAATTTAAGATCGAGTTTATCCCATTTCGCCTCTTGCAGGAAAACAAGCAGGAATTATGCAAAAAGAAATTAAGCCTGGAGTAGGAGATTGATGACCTGAGGGATCAAAATTCTATCCTCAAGCGCAAATTAAGGAAGAAGCCTACGCCATCAACTAAACCATCATCTTCTCCACCAACAAAGAAGGAGACATAATCACATGGGTATGGGCACTCCCCTTGGCAACTGCCAAGCTTGGGGGTGCCCTGGTATTGTATCACCATTACATCCCCTATCCTTACCTTTTTCTTAGTTCGATCCTATTAGTAGTATCTTGGTCTAGTAGAATAAAGTTTTGGTATGATCTAGTTTTGAGTTTTGCTTTATGATCTCTCTATGTAATCGAGTCCGTGAGCTATATAATAAAGATTAGTGTTGAGTCAAGGGCTTGATTATCTTGCTATGATCTTGAGTGAATAAAAGAAAAGAGAAAAGAATAAAAAGAAATAAAGAGATCATATTGATCTTATTGAGAGTAATGACTTCACATAGAAAGAGTATGATGATTAAAAATTGTTGGGAGTTGGCAAACATAGCTTTGGTCATCATTGCAATTAATAGGAAGTAATAAAGAAAGAGAGGTTTCACATATAAATATACTATCTTGGACATCTTTTATGATTGGGAGCACTCATTAAAATATGACATGCTAAAGAGTTGATGTTGGACAAGGAAGACAACGTAATGGGTTATATTTTCTTATATCTGAGATAAAGTATATTGTCATGGATCATCCAACATGTTGAGCTTGCCTTTCCCCCTCATGCTAGCCAAATTCTTTGCACCAAGTAGAGATACTACTTGTGCTTCCAAACACCCTTAAACCAGTTTTGCCATGAGAGTCCACCATATCTACCTATGGATTGAGTAAGATCCTTCAAGTAAGTTGTCATCGGTGCAAGCAATAAAAATTGCTCTCTAAATATGTATGATTGATTGGTGTGGAGGAAATAAGTTTTATACGATCTTGTGATGTGGAAGAAATAAAAGCGACGGACTGCATAATAAAGGTTAATATCGCAAGTGGCAATATAAAGTGACATTCTTTCGCATTAAGATTTTGTGCATCCAACGCTGAAAGCGCATGGCAACCTCTGCTTCCCTCTGCGAAGGGCCTATCTTTTACTATTATCTTCTACCTTATGCAAGAGTCATGGTGATCTTCACCTTTCCTTTTTACATTTTATCATTTGGCAAGCACAGGATGTTGGAAAGATCCTGATATATATATATATATATATATATATATATATATATATATATATATATATATAAAATTGGATGTGGGTTAGCATGAATTATTATTGTTGACATTACCCTTGAGGTAAAAGGTTGGGAGGCGAAACTATAAGCCCCTATCTTTCTCTGTGTCCGGTTAAAACTCCGTAACCACAAGTATTGCGTGAGTGTTAGCAATTATGAAAGACTAAATGATAGTTGAGTATGTGGACTTGCTAGAAAGCTCTGACATAGACTCTTTCTGATGTTATGATAAATTGCAATTGCTTCAATGACTAAGATTATAGTTTGTTGGTTCTCAATAAAGTTTCTGATTCATACTTTCAATTTTGTGAATAGATTATTACTCGAGCATAAGAAATCATAGACAATATCCATATATGTTGCTGTTATGAGATTAATCATGATGCCCTCATGTCCGCATTTTATTTTATCGACACCTCTACCTCTAAACATGTGGACATATTTATCGTTATCGGCTTCCGCTTGAGGACAAGCGAGGTCTAAGCTTGGGGGAGTTGATACGTCCATTTTGCATCATGCTTTTATATTGATATTTATTGCATTATGGGCTGTTATTACACATTATGTCACAATACTTATGCCCATTCTCTCTTATTTTACAAGGTTTACATAAGGAGGGAGAATGCCGGCATCTGGGATTTTGGGCTGGAAAAGGAGCAAATATTAGAGACCTATTCTGCACAACTCCAAAAGTCCTGAAACTCCGCGAAAGATATTTTTGGAAATAATAAAAAATACTGGAAGAAGAATCTACGTCAGGGGGGCCTCCACCTGTCCACGAGGGTGGGGGGCGCGCCCCCTGCCTCGTGGGCCCCCTGTTGGCCCTCCGGTGCCCATCTTCTTCTATATGAAGTCTTTCGTCCGAAGAAAAATCATAAGCAAACGTTCGGGACGAGACTCCGCCGCCACGAGGCGGAACCAATCTAGGGCTCCAGTAGAGCTGTTCTGCCGGGGACACTTCCCTCCGGGAGGGGGAAATCATCGCCATCGTCATCACCAACGCTCCTCTCATCGGGAGAGGGCAATCTCCATCAACATCTTCACCAACACCATCTCCTCTCAAACCCTAGTTCATCTCTTGTATCCAATTCTTGTCTCTAAGTCTGGGATTGGTACCTGTAGGTTGTTAGTAGTGTTGATTACTCTTTGTAGTTGATGCTAGTTGGTTTATTTGGTGGAAGATCATATGTTCAGATCCTTGATGCATATTAATAGTCCTCTGATTATGAACATGAATATGCTTTGTGAGTAGCTACGTTTGTTCCTGAGGACATGGGAGAAGTCTTGCTATTAGTAGTCATGTGAATTTGGTATTCGTTCGATATTTTGATGAGATGTATGTTGTCTATCCTCTAGTGGTGTTATGTGAACGTCGACTACATGACACTTCACCATTATTTGGGCCTAGAGGAAGGCATTGGGAAGTAATAAGTAGATGATGGGTTGCTAGAGTGACAGAAGCTTAAACCCTAGTTTATGCGTTGCTTCGTAAGGGGCTGATTTGGATCCACATGTTTCATGCTATGGTTAGGTTTACCTTAATACTTCTTTTGTAGTTGCGGATGCTTGCAATAGGGGTTAAGCATAAGTGGGATGCTTGTCCAATTAAGGACAGCACCCAAGCACCGGTCCACCCGCATATCAAATTATCAAAGTACCAAATGCGAATCATATGAACGTGATTAAAATTAGCTTGACGATAATTCCCATGTGTCCTCGGGAGCGCTTTTCTCTATATAAGAGTTTGTCCAGGCTTGTCCTTTGCTACAAAAAGGATTGGGCCACCTTGCTGCACTTTATTTACTTTTGTTACTTGTTGCTCGTTACAAATTATCTTATCACAAAACTATCTGTTACCTATAATTTCAGTGCTTGCAGAGAATACCTTGCTGAAAACCGCTTATCATTTCCTTCTGCTCCTCGTTGGGTTCGACACTCTTACTTATCGAAAGGACTACAATAGATCCCCTATACTTGTGGGTGATCACCGTCCGCCTCGCGAGGCTTGGCCCGTCACGAGGGTCTTGAATGCCTTGTTGATGAAGATGGGCCGTACGGGCCCGCGCGCAGAGCCACGCCGTGGGCCGCAGGCAGGCAAGTCTGGGGACCCCCGTTCCCAGAACACCGACAGTCTTTTATCGATCAAATGTTGGAAAGGTTATCTAAGCACACACACTTTTGTTTTCTTGATGGATATTCTGGTTTTCTCAATTACCTATTTCACAACCTGACCAAGAGAAAACCACCTTTACTTGTCCTGTTGGAACTTATGCTTATAGACGTAATTCAGATCCTATATTGTTAATTCCAAAGTAATTGTTCACACTGATCATGTGATACGTCCATTAAACATCATGCTTTTACATTGATATTTATTGCATTATGGGCTGCTATTACACATTATATCAAAATACTTATGCCTTTTCTCTCTTATTTTACAAGGTTTATATGAAGAAGGGAGAATGCCGACAGCTGGAATTCTGGACCGAAAAGGAGCAAATATTAGAGACCTATTCTGCACAACTCCAAAAATCCTTAAACTTCATGGAGAATTGTTTTAGAATATATAAAAAATATTGGGCGAAGAAAGCACCAGAGGGGGGCCACCTGCCATCCACAAGGGTGGAGGGCGCGCCCTACCCACTAGGCGCGCCCCCTGCCTTGTGGGCCACCTGGCAGGCCCCCGATGCCCATCTTCTGCTATATGATGTGTTTTGACCTAGAAAAAATCAGAAGGAAGCTTTTGGGACAAAGCGCCCGTCTCGAGGCGGAACCTGGGCAAAGCCAATCTAGGGCTCCAGCGGAGTTGTTCTTCCAGGGAAACATCCCTCCCGGAGGGGAAATCAAAGCCATCGTCATCACCAACGATCCTCTCATCGAGAGGGGGTCAATCTCCATCAACATCTTCACCAGCACCATCTCTTCTGAGACCCTAGTTCCACTCTTGTATCCGATCTTTGTCTCAAAACCTCAGATTGGTACCTGTGGGTTGCTAGTAGTGTTGATTACTCCTTGTGGTTGATGCTAGTTGGTTTATTCGCTGGAAGATCATATATTCATATCCTTAATGATAATTAATACTCCTCTTATTATGAACATGAATATGCTTTGTGAGTAGTTACGTTTGTTCCTGAGGACATGGGAGAAGTCTTGTTATAAGTAATCATGTGAATTTGGTATTCGTTCAATATTTTGATGAGATGTATGTTGTCTTTCCTCTAGCGGTGTTATGTGAACATTGTCTACATGAAACTTCACCATGATTTAGGCCTAGGGGAAGGCATTGGGAAGTAATAAGTAGATGATGGGTTGCTAGAGTGACAGAAGCTTAAGCCCTAGTTTGTGCATTGCTTCGTAAGGGGCTGATTTGGATCCATATGTTTCATGCTATGGTTAGATTTATCTTAATTCTTCTTTCGTAGTTGCGGATGCTTGCGAGAGGGGTTAATCATAAGTGGGAGGCTTGTCCAAGGAAGGACAGCACCCAAGCACCGGTCCACCCACATAACAAATTATCAAAGTAACGAACGCGAATCATATGAGCATGATGAAAACTAGCTTGACAACAATTCCCATGTGTCCTCAGGAGCGCTTTGCTTTATATAAGAGTTCGTCCAGGCTTGTCCTTTGCTACAAAAAGGATTGGGACACCTCTCTGCACCTTAGTTACTTTTGTTACTTGTTACTCATTACGAATTATCTTTTCATACAAATATCTGTTACCGATAATTTTAGTGCTTGCAGAGAATACCTTACTGAAAACCGCTTGTCATTTCCTTCTCCTCCTTGTTGGGTTTGACACTCTTACTTATCGAAAGGACTACGATAGATCCCCTATACTTGTGGGTCATCAAGACTCTTTTCTGGCACCGTTGCCGGGGAGTGAAGCGCCTTTGGTAAGGAAACATTTATATAGTGTGCAGAAATTTACTGTCACTTGTCACTATGGAAAATAATCCTTTGAGGGGCTTGTTTGGGATATCTTCACCCCGACCGGTAGAGCAAAGAGTTTCTCCTCAACCTACTGAACCTACTGAAAATATTTATTATGAAATTCCTTCGGGTATGATAGAGAAACTGCTAGCTAATCCTTATGCAGGAGATGGAACATTACATCATGATATGCACCTAATATATGTGGATGAAGTTTGTGGATTATTTAAGCTTCCAGGTTTGCCCGAGGATGTTTTCAATAAGAAGGTCTTCCCTTTATGTTTGAAGGGAAATGCATTGACATGGTATAGGCTATGCGATGATATTGGATCTTGGAACTACAACCGATTGAAATTGGAATTTCATCAGAAGTTTTATCCTATGCATCTGGTTCATCGTGATCGGAATTATATATATAATTTTGGGCCTCGTGAAGGATAAAGTATCACTCAAGCTTGGGGGAGGCTTAAGTCAATGTTAAATTCATGCCCCAATCATGAGCTCTTAAGAGAAATTATTATTCAAAAAATTTATGCTCGGCTTTCTCATAATGATCGATCCATGCTCGATACTTCTTGTACTAGTTCTTTTACGAAGAAGGATATTGAATTCAAATGGGATTTCTTGGAAAGAATTAAACACAACTCTGAAGATTGGGAACTCGTCGAAGGTAAGGAGTCAGGTATAAACCTTAAGTTTGATTGTGTTAAATCTTTTATGGATACCGATGCTTTTCGTGATTTTAGCACTAAATATAGACTTGACCCCGAGATAGTAGCTTCTTTCTGTGAATATTTTGCTACTCATGTTGATCTCACTAAGGAGAAGTGGTTTAAATATCATCCTCCCATTGAAGTTAAAGTAGTAGAACCTGTTAAAGTTGAAGACGAAACTATTACTTATAATGTTGATCCTATTGTTCCTACTGCTTATATTGAGAAACCACCTTTTCCTATTAGAATAAAGGATCATGCTAAAGCTTCAACTGTGGTTCGTAAGAGTTATACTAGAACACCTACCCCCCTGAAAAAATTAAAGTTGAACCTAGTATTGCTATGGAAAAGATCTCTTGGTTGATAATATTGATGGGCATGTTATTTATTTCTGTGATGAAGCTGCTAGGATTGCTAAACCCAATATTAAAGATAAACATAGACCTGTTGTTGGCATGCCTGTTGTTTCCTTTAAAATAGGAGATCATTGTTATCATGGCTTATGTGATGTGGGTGCTAGTGTGAGTGCAATTCCTTTTACTATATACAAAGAAATTATGAATGATATTGCACCTGTTGAGATATAAGATATTGATGTTACTATTAAGCTTGCCAATAGAGATACTATATCACCAATTCGGATTGTTAGACATGTTGAAGTCTTGTGTGGGAAAATAAAATACCCTACTGATTTTCTTGTTCTTACTTCCCCACAAGATGACTTTTGTCCCGTCATATTTGGTAGACCTTTCTGGAATACTGTTAATGCTAAGATAGATTGCGAGAAAGATATTGTTACTATCAGTTTAGGGGATATGTCTCATGATTTTATTTCTCTAAATTTCGTAGACAACCCCGTGATAAAGAATTGCCTAGTAAGGATGAAATTATTGGTCTTGCTTCTATTGCTGTGCCTCCCACTGATTCCTTAGAACAATATTTGCTAGACCATGAAAATGATATGTTTATGAATGAAAGAAGGGAAATAGATGAAATATTCTTTAATCAAGGGCTAGTTTTGAAACACAACTTGCCTGTTGAAATCCTTGGGGATCCTCCTCCACCCAAGGGTGACCCCGTATTTGAGCTTAAACAATTACCTGATACTTTGAAATATGCTTACCTCGATGAAAAGAAGATATATCCTGTTATTATTAGTGTTAACCTTTCAGAGCATGAAGAAAAGAAATTATTGAAAACTCTGAAGAAGCACCGTGCCGCTATTGGATATACTCTTGATGATCTTAAGGGCATTAGTCCCATGCTATGTCAGCACAAAATTAATTTGGAGCATGATGCTAAACCAATTGTTGATCATTAGCGATGGTTAAATCCTAAGATGAAAGAAGTGGTAAGAAATGAAATACTAAAGCTTCTGGAGGCAGGTATAATTTATCCTATTTCTGATAGTAGATGGGTAAGTCATATTCATTGTGTCCCTAAGAAGGGAGGTATTACTGTTGTTCCTAATGATAAGAATGAATTGATCCCACAATTGTTACGGTTATAGAATGGTAATTGATTTTAGGAAATTAAACAAATCTACTAAAAAAATCATTACCCTCTACCTTTTATTGACCAAATGCTAGAAAGACTATCCAAACATACACATTTTTGCTTTCTAGATGGTTATTCTGGTTTCTCTCAAATACCTGTGTCAAAAGAGGACGAAGAAAAAAGTACTTTTACATGCCCTTTTGGTACCTTTGCTTATAGACGTATGTCGTTTGGTTTATGCAATGCACCTGCTACCTTTCAATGATGTATGACTGCTATATTCTCTGACTTTTGTGAAAAGATTTTTGAGGTTTTCATGGATGATTTCTCCGTTTACGGAACTTCTTTTGATGATTGCTTGAGCAACCTTGATAGAGTTTTGCAGAGATGTGAAGAAACTAATCTTGTCTTGAATTGGGAGAAGTGCCACTTTATGGTTAATGAAGGTATTGTCTTGGGGCATAAAATTTCTGAAAGAGGTATTGAAGTTGATAAAGCTAAAGTAGATGCTATTGAAAAAATGCCGTGTCCTATAGATATCAAAGGTATAAGAAGTTTCCTTGGTCATGCTGGTTTCTATAGGAGGTTTATTAAATACTTCTCAAAAATTTCTAGGCCTCTCACTAATCTCTTGCAAAAAGATGTTCCTTTTGTTTTTGGTGATGATTGTGTAGAAGCATTTGAAATACTTAAGAAAGCCTTGATTTCTGCACCTATTGTTCAACCACCTGATTGGAACCTACCATTTGAAATTATGTGTGATTCTAGTGATTATGCTATTGGTGTTGTTCTAGGATAAAGAGTTGATAAGAAATTGAATGTCATTCATTATGCTAGCAAAACTCTAGACAGTGCCCAGAGAAATTATGCTATTACTGAAAAAGAATTTTAGCAGTTGTTTTTGCTTGTGATAAGTTCAGATCTTATATTGTTGGTTCCAAAGTAACTGTTCACACTAATCATGCTGCTATTAAATATCTTATGGAAAAGAAAGATGCTAAACCAAGACTTATTAGATGGGTTCTCTTGTTACAAGAATTTGATTTGCATATTATTGATCGAAAGGGAGCTGAGAACCCCGTTGCAGACAACTTGTCTAGGTTAGAAAATGTTCTTGATGACCCACTACATATTGATGATAGCTTCCCTGATGAACAATTAGCGGTCATAAATTCTTCTCGTAGTACTCCATGGTATGCTGATTATGCTAATTACATTGTTGCTAAATTTATACCACCTAGTTTCACATAGCAGCAAAAGAAAAAGTTCTGCCATGATTTAAGACATTACTTTTGGGATGACCCGCACCTTTATAAAGAAGGAGTAGATGGTGTTATTAGACGTTGTGTACCTGAGCATGAACATGAACAGATCCTAAGCAAGTGCCACTCCGAGTCTTACGGAGGACACCACGCTGGAGATAGAACTGCACATAAGGTATTGCAATCTGGTTTTTATTGGCCCACTCTCTTCCAGGATGCACATAAGTTTGTCTTGTCTTGTGATGAATGCCAGAGAATTGGTAATATTAGTAGACATCAGGAAATGCCTATGAATTATTCACTTGTTATTGAACCGTTTGATGTTTGGGGCTTTGATTATATGGGACCTTTTCCTTCCTCTAACGGGTATACACATATTTTAGTTGATGTTGATTATGTTACTAAGTGGGTAGAAGCTATTCCAACTGGTAGTGCTGATCATAACACTTCTATTAAAATGCTTAAAGAAGTTAATTTTTTGAGGTTTGGAGTCCCTAGATATTTAATGACTGATGGTGGTTCACATTTTATTCATGGTGCTTTCCATAAATTGCTTGCTAAGTATGATGTCAACCACATAATTTCATCTCCATATCACCCTCAGTCTAGAGGTCAGGTAGAATTGAGCAATAGAGAGAGTAAATTGATTTTGCAAAAGACTGTTAATAGATCTAGAAAGAATTGGTCTAAGAAATTGATGATGCATTATGGGCTTATATAACTGCATATAAAAACCCTATGTGTATGTCTCCATATAAAATGGTTTATGGAAAAGCATGTCACTTACCTCTTGAACTAGAACATAAAGCTTATTGGGCTATTAAAGAGCTCAATTATGATTTCAAACTTGCTGGTGAGTAGAGGTTATTTGACATAAGCTCACTTGGTGAATGGAGAACCCAAGCCTATGAAAATGCCAAGCTGATTAAAGAAAAGGTTAAAAGATGGCATGACAAGAGGATACAAAAGCATGAGTTTAATGTAGGCGATCATGTTTTGCTAAACAACTCTCGTTTAAGATTTTTTGCAGGAAAGCTTCTCTCTAAATGGGAAGGTCCTTACATTATCGAGGAGGTCTATCATTCCGGTGCCCTCAAAATCAACAACGGCGAAGGCACAAATCCAAAGGTGGTAAACGGTCAAAGAATCAAACATTATATCTCAGGTACTCCCATAAATGTTGAGACCAACATAATTAATACCATAACACCAGAGGAGTACATAAGGGATACTTTCCAGAATGTTTCAGACTCTGAAAATGAATACATATGTGGTACGGTAAGTAAACTGACTCCAAAACTGTTCTAATGGCAATTTTTCTCCGTTTTGGAATATCTTTAAAATTAGTAAAACTAAAATTATTCCGAAAGTTGCACGAGGAGACCACAAGGGTGGAGGGTACGCCCTACCCCCTGGGCGCGCCCCCTGCCTTGTGGACAGCTCGTGTGCCCTACCGACTCCGTATTCTTGCAGAACACTTCTTTTGGTCGGTAAAAATTTATCATATATCTCCCGAAGGTTTTGGCCACTGTACGACAAAATCCTATGTTCTTGTTTCGTGCTGTTTTCCTGGCAGATCTGGAAGCATGTCGTCACAAGATTCGGAAGGAGAGAGCTACGTAGCTTATTATATCGCAAACCCGAAGGTTTACGGGGAGGTGGACCACTATGGTTGGACTATAGAAGAGGAGGAGGACTTCGACATGGGTAAAACAAAGGATGATAGCTCTGATGAAGACGAAGATCCACTACCTCAACCTGGAGACATGCACGTAGAATTCAAGAAGTCCAACCTTCCCAAGGTCAAATCTATCCCATCCCGTTTTCTGCAGGAAAGCAAAGCAACATTGTGCAAAAAGATATTGAAGCTTGAGCTCAATAATGAGGAGCTAAGGGAGGAGAATTTTATCCTCCGACGCCAATTGGAGAAGAAGAAAACAACTCTGTCATCATCACCATCGAAGAAAGAAACATAAATACATGAGTATGGGCACTCCCCTTGGCAACTTCCAAGCTTAGGGGAGGTGCCCCTGTATCGTATCACCATCACACCTTTATCTTTATCGTTTTTCTTAGTTCGATCCTTTTGGTTATATCTTGATCTAGCAGAATAAAGTTTTTAGCATGATCTAGCTTTGAGTTTTGCTTTATGTCCCCTCTATGTAATCATGTCTGAGAGATATATAATAAAGAGTAGTTTTGAGTTGAGGGCTTTGCTTTCCTGTTATGATCTTGAGGGAATAAAATAATAATAGAAAGAATAAAAATAAATAAAAAGATCATATATTGATCTTATGGAGAGTGATGACTTCACATACAAAGAGTATGTTGAATAAAATTTGTAGACAGTTGACAAACATAGTTTTGGTCATTGTTGCAATTAATAGGAAGTAATAAAGAAAGAGAGGCTTCACATATAAATATGCTATCTTGGACATCTTTTGTAATTGTGAGCGCTCATTAAAATATGATATGCTAAAAAGTTGATGTTGGACAAGGAAGACAATATAATGGGTTATGTTTTCTTATATCCGAATAGAAGTTATATTGTCATGGATCATCCAACATGTTGAGCTTGCTTTTCCCTCTCATGCTAGCCAAATTCTTTGCACCAAGTAGAGATACTACTTGTGCTTCCAAACAACCATTAACCCAGTTTTGCCATGAGAGTCCGCCATACCTACCTATGGATTAAGTAAGATCCTTCAAGTAAGTTGTCATTGGTGCAAGCAATAAAAATTGCTCTCTAAATATGTATGATCTATTAGTGTGAAGAAAATAAGCTTTATACGAACTTCTGATATGGAAGAAATAAAAGTGATGGACTGCATAATAAAGTTCTTTATCACAAGCGGCAATATAAAGTGACGTTCTTTTGCATAAGATTTTGTCCATCCAACCATAAAAGCGCATGACAACCTCTGCTTCCCTCTGCGAAGGGCTTATCTTTTACTTTTATCTTCTACCCTTATACAAGAGTCATGGTGATCTTCACCTATTCCCTTTTACACTTTTTCTTTTGGCAAACACTATGTGTTAGAGAGATCCGGATATATATATATATATATATATAATATATATATATATATATATCCACTCGGATGTAGTTTATCATAAAGTATTGTTGTTGACATTACCCTTGGGAGGCGAAACTAAAAGCCCCTGTCTTTGTCTGTGTCCGATTGAAGCTTTGAACTCATAAGTATCGCATGACTGTTAGCAATTGTGAAAGACTAAATGATAGTTGAGTATGTGAACTTGCTGAAAAGCTCTTGAATTGACTCTTTCCGATGTTATGATAAATTGCAATTGCCTCCATGACTGAGATCATAGTTTGTTAGTTTTCAATGAAGTTTCTAATTCATACTTTACCTTGTAATGAATTATTACTCTAGCATAAGAAATTATATGCCAATATATGTTGCTGTTCTAAAGATGATCATGATGTCCTCATGTCCGTATTTTATTTTATCGACACCTCTATCTCTAAACATGTGGACATATTTTTCGATATCGGCTTTCGCTTGAGGACAAGCGAGGTCTAAGCTTGGGGGAGTTGATACGTCCATTTTGCATCATGCTTTTATATTGATATTTATTGCATTATGGGCTGTTATTACACATTATATCACAATACTTATGCCTTTTCTCTCTTATTTTACAAGGTTTACATGAAGAAGGGAGAATGCAGACAACTGGAATACTGGACCGAAAAGGAGAAAATATTAGAGACCTATTCTGCACAACTCCAAAATCCTAAAACTTCACGAAGAATTGTCTTGGAATATATAAAAAATATTGGGCGAAGAAAGCACTAGAGGGGGGCACCTGCCATCCATAAGGGTGGGGGCGCGCCCTACCGCCCTGGGCGCCCCTGCCTTGTGGGCCACCTGGCAGGCCCCCGATGCCCATCTTCTGCTATATGATGTGTTTTGACCAGGAAAAAATCAGAAGGAAGCTTTCGGGACAAAGCGCCGCCGTCTCGAGGTGGAACCTGGGCAGAACCAATCTAGGCTCCAGCCGAGCTGTTCTGCCGGGGAAACATCCCTCCGAGAGGGGGAAATCGAAGCCATCGTCATCACCAGCAATCCTCTCATCGAGTGGGGGTCAATCTCCATGAACATCTTCACCAGCACCATCTCTTCTCAAACCCTAGTTCATCTCTTGTATCCGACCTTTGTCTCAAAACCTCAGATTGGTACATGTGGGTTGCTAGTAGTGTTGATTACTCCTTGTAGTTGATGCTTGTTGGTTTATTTGGTGGAAGATCATATGTTCAGATCCTTAATGATAATTAATACTCCTCTGATTATGAACAAGAATATGCTTTGTGAGTAGTTACGTTTGTTCCTGAGGACATGGGAGAAGTCTTGTTATAAGTAATCATGAAAATTTGGTATTCGTTCGATACTTTGATGAGATGTATGTTGTCTTTCCACTAGTGGTGTTATGTGAACGTCGACTACATGAAACTTCACCATGATTTGGGCCTAGGGGAAGGCATTGGGAAGCAATAAGTAGATGATGGGTTGCTAGAGTGACAGAAGCTTAAACCCTAGTTTATGCGTTGCTTCGTATGGGGCTGATTTGGATCCATATGTTTCATGCTATGGTTAGATTTATCTTAATTCTTCTTTCGTAGTTGTGGATGCTTGCGAGAGGGGTTAATCATAAGTGGGAGGCTTGTCCAAGTTAGGACAGCATCCAAGCACCGGTCCACCCACATATCAAATTATCAAAGTAACGAACGTGAATCATATGAGCATGATGAAAACTAGGTTGACAACAATTCCCATATGTCCTCGGGAGCGCTTTGCTTTATATAAGAGTTCGTCCAGGCTTGTCCTTTCCTACAAAAAGGATTGGGCCACCTTGCTGCACATTAGTTACTTTTGTTACTTGTTACTCGTTACAAATTATCTTATCACACAACTATCTATTACCGATAATTTCAGTGCTTGCAGAGAATACCTTACCGAAACCGCTTGTCATTTCCTTCTACTCCTTGTTGGGTTCGACACTCTTACTTATCGAAAGGACTACAATAGACCACCTATACTTGTGGGTCATCATCATGTTGCTATAAAATATCTTATGGAAAAAATATGCTAAACCTAGACTCATTAGGTGGGTTCTCTTGCTACAAGAATTTGATTTACATATTACTAATAGGAAAGGAGCAGAGAGCCCCGTAGCTGATAACTTGTCTAGGTTAGAAAATATTCTTGATACCGACTACCTATTGATGATAGTTTTCCTGATGAGCAACTAGCTGCAATAAATGTTTCTCATAACACTAATTATATTGTTGCTAAATACATACCACCTAGTTTCACATACCAACAAAAGGAAAAAATTCTTCTATGATTTACGACACTACTTTGGGATGACTCACATCTTTATAAAGAAGGAGTAGATGGTATTATTAGATGTTGTGTACCTAAGCATGAACAGGAACAAATCCTACGGAAATGTCACTCCAAAGCTTATGAAGGGCATCACGCAGGAGATAGAATTGCTCACAAGGTATTGTAATCTGATTTTTATTGGCCTACTCTCTTCAAGGATGCCCGTAAGTTTGTTTTATCTTGCGATGAATGTCAAAGAATCGGTAATATCGGTAAGTGTCAAGAAATGCCTATGAATTATTCACTTGCTATTGAACCATTTGATGTTTGGGGTTTTGATTAGATGGGACCTTTTCCTTCCTTTAATGGGTATACACATATTTTGGTTCCTGTTGATTATGTTACTAAGTGGGTAGAAGCCTTTCCAACTAGTAGTGCTGATCATAACACTTCCATTAAAATGCTTAAAGAAGTTATTTTCCCTAGGTTTGGAGTCCCTAGATATTTAATGATTGATGGTGGTTCACACTTTATTCATGGTGCTCTCCGTAAAATGCTTGCTAAATATGATGTCAACCATAGAATTGCATCACCCTACCATCCTCAATCTAGTGGTCAAGTTGAACATAGCAATAGAGAAATAAAACTAATATTACAAAAAACTGTTAATAGGTCCCGAAAGAATTGGTCTAAGAAATTGGATGATGCACTTTGGGCCTACCGGACAGCTTGTAAAAATCCTATGGGTATGTCTCCTTATAAAATGGTTTATGGAAAAGCTTTTCATTTGCCTCTAGAGTTATAACATAAAGCATATTGGGCAATTAAAGAACTCAACTATGATTTTTAACTTGCCAGTGAAAAGAGGTTATTTGCTATTATCTCACTAGATGAATGGAGAACCCAAGCTTATGAAAATGCCATACTATTTAAAGAAGAAGTTAAAAGATGGCATGACAAAAGAATCCAAAAGAGGGAATTCAAAGTTGGTGAATATGTTCTTTTGTACAACTCTTGTTTTAGATTCTTTGCAGGAAAACTTTTCTCCAAATGGGAAGGACCATATATTATCGAAGAAGTTTATCGTTCTAGAGCCATCAAAATAAATAATGCTGAAGGTACTAACCCTAAGGTTGTCAATGGGCAGAGAATTAAGCACTATATCTCAGGTACGCCTATTAATGTTCAAAGCAATATTATCCAAACCATGACACCGGAGGAACACATAAAAGAAACCTTCTGGAACACTCCAGAATCGTGAAAAAAGAGGAGGTACGTGATACGGTAAGTAAACGGACTCCAAATAATCCGCAAAAATATTTTCTGTTAGTTTTGGAATATTACAAAAAATGGGAAAATAAGAAATAACCAGGAAGGCAAACGAGGAGGGCACAAGACACCAGGGCACGCCTGGCATGCCTGGCGCGCCTAGGTGGGTTATGCCCACCTCTGTAACCTTCCCGACTCTGTTTCCCCTTGTTTTTCTTGTTTGCCAAGATAAAAAATCTTTATATACCCCCCGAACGTATTGACCACCGTATTGCAGAGAAATCTTCTGTTCTTCTATCTTGTTATTTTTCGGGCAGATCTGAAAATATGTCATCTCAAGACTCAGAGGGTGAGAGCTATGTTGCTGATTATATTGCAAACTCCAAGGTTTACGGACATGTGGAACATTATGGTTGGACGAGGAGGAAGAAGAACACTCGCGGCACCTCATCATCACCACCTCCTTCTTCATCACCAAAGGAGACTTGAGTTCACGGTATGGGCACTCCCCTTGGCTTGTGCCAAGATTGGGGGAGGTGCCCCGGTATCGTATCACCACCACTATCTTCGCTTTCATTTATCTTAGTTCAATCTTTAGTCATCTTTTGATTCGGTGGAATAAAAGTTTAGTTTGAATCTTTTCTCTTCAAGTTTTGCTTTCTTTAACTTTTTGTTTCAATAAAAAATAAAAAGGAATAATGAAAAAGATCATATGCTAATCTTATGGTAAGTAATGACATCAAATAAGGAAAAGTATAAGTGGTAAAATTTATTGGACATTGACAAACATAACATTGGTCAATGATGCAATTCTTGAAAGAATTAATAAGGGAAGAGAAGATTCACATGCAAATACACTATCTTGGACATCTTTTATGATTGTGAGCCCCATTAAATATTATGTGTCAAAATTGTTGACGTTGGACAAGGAAGACAACGTAATGATTTATGTTTGTTCATATTCACATAGAAGTTATATTGTCATAGATCCTTCAACAAATGGTGCTTGCTCAATATCTTTGCTAGCAGAAAATTACGCACTAAGTAGAGATACTACTTGTGCATCCAAAACCCTTAAACCAAAAATCTTGTTTTGAGATTCCACCATACCTACCTATGGATTGAGTAAGATCCTTCAAGTAAGTTGTCATCGGTGCAATAAGGCAATTAAAATTGCTTCTAAATGTGTTGGATCATTTAGTGTAAGAGAAAATTCAGCGTTGTACGAATTTGTGATTGCAAAATAATAAAAGCGACAGACTGCATAATAAAGATTGCTATCATAAGGGGAAATATTATGTGACGTTCTTTTGCACTAAGAGATTGAGCATATAAACAAAAAGCGCATGGCAACCTCTGCTTCCCTATGCGAAGGGCCTATCTTTTACTTTTATGCATTTACTTTTATGTAAGAGTCAAAGTATTCTTCCCTATTCCTTATTATTTTCTCTTTTTTGCACGCATCATGTGGCGAGGAAAGATCTAGGCACATATATCCAGTTGGATATGAGTGGGCATAAGTTATTATTGTTGACATCACCCTTAGGTGAATAAATTGGGAGGCGAAACTATAAGCCCCTATCTTTCTATGTGTCCAGTTGAAACTTTTTGTTCATGGGTATGCTGTAAGTGTTAGCAATCATAAAAGATTATATGATGGTTGAGTATGTGGACTTGCCTAAAGGCTCCGTGATACGTCTCCAACGTATCTATAATTTTTTATTGTTCCATGCTATATTATATTTTGTTTTGGATGTTTAAAGGGCTTTATTATACACTTTTATATCATTTTTGGGACTAACCTATTAACCGGAGGCCCAGCCCAAATTGCCGTTTTTTGCCTATTTCAGTGTTTCGCAGAAAAAGAATATCAAACGGAGTCCAAATGGAATGAAACCTTCGGGAACGTGATTTTCGGAACGAACATGAGTCAGAGGACTTGGACCTTACGTCAAGAAAGCAACCAGGAGAGCACGAGGCAGGGGGGCGCGCCTACCCCCTGGGCACGCCCTCCACCCTTGTGGGGCCCACGTTGCTCCACCGACGTACTTCTTCCTCCTATATATACCTACGTACCCCCAAACCAACAGAGGCATCCACGAAAACCTAATTCCACCACCGCAACCTTCTATACCCGTGAGATCCCATCTTGGGGCCTTTTCCGGCGTCCTGCCGGAGGGGGCATTGATCACAGAGGGCTTCTACATCAACTCCATAGCCTCTCCGATGATGTGTGAGTAGTTTACCTCAGACCTTCGGGTCCATAGTTATTAGCTAGATGGCTTCTTCTCTCTCTTTGGATCTCAATACCATGTTCTCCTCGATTCTCGTGGAGATCTATTCGATGTAATCTTCTTTTGCGGTGTGTTTGTTGAGACCGATGAATTGTGGGTTTATGATCAAGTTTATCTATTCTTTTATGTATGATTGGTTATCTTTGCAAGTCTCTTCGAATTATCAGTTTGGTTTGGCCTACTAGATTGATCTTTCTTGCAATGGGAGAAGTGCTTAGCTTTGGGTTCAATCTTGCGGTGTCTTTTCCCAGTGACAGCAGGGGCAGCAAGGCACGTATTGTATTGTTGCCATCGAGGATAAAAAGATGGGGTTTATATCATATTGCATGAGTTTATCCCTCTACATCATGTCATCTTACTTAAAGCATTACTCTGTTCTTATGAACTTAATACTCTAGATGCATGCTGGATAGCGGTCGATGTGTGGAGTAATAGTAGTAGATGCAGGAAGGAGTCGGTCTACTTGTCTCGGACGTGAGCCTATATACATGATCATACCTAGATATTCTCATAACTATGCTCAATTCTATCAATTGCTCAACAGTAATTTGTTCACCCACCGTAATACTTATGCTATCTTGAGAGAAGCCACTGGTGAAACCTATGGCCCCCGGTTCTATTTTCCATCATATTAATCTTCCAACACTTAGCTATTTCTGGCGCCGTTTATTTTGCTTTCTTTACTTTTAGTCTTTATCATAAAAATACCAAAAAAATTATCTTATCATATCTATCAGATCTCACTCTCGTAAGTGACCGTTGAGGGATTGACAACCCCTTTATCGCGTTGGTTGCGAGGTTCTTGTTTGTTTGTGTAGGTGCGAGGGACTCGTGCGTGGTCTCCTACTGGATTGATACCTTGGTTCTCGAAAACTGAGGGAAATACTTACGCTACTTTACTGCATCACCCTTTCCTCTTCAAGGGAAACCAACGTAGTGCTCAAGAGGTAGCAAGAAGGATTTCTGGCGCCGTTGCCGGGGAGTCTACGCAAAAGTCAACCTACCAAGTACCCATCATAAACTCATCTCCCTCGCATTACATTATTTGCCATTTGCCTCTCGTTTTCCTCTCCCCCACTTCACCGTTGCCATTTCATTCGCCCTCTCTTTTTCCGTTCGCCTCTTTTCCGCTTGTTTCGTCGTTATGGCTAGTCCTCTATCTTCTCCGTTGTCTCCCGAGAATGATGTTCTTAATTTTAAGCAAAGTGAGGGAGAAAATTTAAAAGAAGCTTGGTATAGAATTTGCAATGCTCAAAATAGATCTACCAGGAAGCAATCTACTTCTGTTCTTCTCCGCAATTTTTATGTAGGCGCTACTCCTTGGTACAGATATATTCTTGATACCATTACCGGAGGGAATTTCTTGGGTAGCCATACTTTTGATTCTTATAATGCTATGATAGATTTGTTTGGCACACCACCTCTTTTGGTTAATGGAACTATGTTAACTTTGGAGCATGTAATGCAAAGACTTGAAATTATTGAAAATAAAGTTGCTACTGTAGAGTTAATTGAAAATTTGGATAAAAAGATCCACAACCAAATTACCCAATATGGATCTAAAGTAGGAGTCACTTTGAAAAATATTAAGGAGAAGGAACCCATAGTTAATGAAAGAATAAATCAGGATTCCACTAGAATCGAAAAAATTGAGGGTATCATTACCAACTTGGGAACCGCCTTTTCTTCCGTAAAGAATACTCCAAGTTCTCCTACTAAAATTGCTAAGCTTATGTATGTTCCTAAAAATAAGGGTGAATCCTCAAATAAGGAAACTACGGATTTCAAATCAACAAGTGTTCATCCCAATCTCTTTGCTATCATTAAGGAACCATTTGCTGCAAATGATTTTTTCGATTTTGTGCCTAGAAGTTTGATAATTAATAGAAAGAAAGAAACTCCTAAGGGTAATAATAGGTGTCTTATTGAAGGATTGCCTACCAAAGATGGCAATACCTAGATCTATCCTTGCTTTTATGACTAGCTAGGGGTGTTAAACGATAGCGCTTGTTGGGAGGCAACCCAATTTTATTTTAGTTTTTTGCTTTTTGCTTCTGTTTAGGAATAAATATTTGATCTAGCCTCTTGTTAGATTTGTTTTTTATGTTTTAATTAGTGTTTGTGCCAAGTTAAACCTATAGGATCTTCTTGGATGATAGTTATTTGATCTTGCTGAAAATTCCAGAAACTTTCTGTTCACGAAAACAATTGTTAAAAATCACCAGAACGTGATAAAATATTGATTCCAATTGCTTCCGATCAATAAACAAATTGTCTAGGTCATCCTATTTTGGCTGATGTTTTTGAGTTTCATAAGTTTGCGTTAGTTACAGATTACTACAGACTGTTCTGTTTTTGACAGATTCTATTTTTCGTGTGTTGTTTGCTTATTTTGATCAATTTATGGCTAATAAAAGAGTTTATAAACCATATAGAAGTTGGAATATAGTAGGTTTAACACCAATATAAATAAATAATGAGTTCATTACAGTACCTTGAAGTGGTGTTTTGTTTTCTTTCGCTAACGGAGCTCACGAGATTTTCTGCTAAGTTTTGTGTTGTGAAGTTTTTAAGTTTTGGGTAAAAGATTTGATGGTTTATGGAACAAGGAGTGGCAAGAGCCTAAGCTTGGGGATGCCCATGGCACCCCAAGATAATCTAAGTATACCAAAAATCCAAAGCTTGGGGATGCCCCGGAAGGCATCCCCTCTTTCGTCTACTTCCATCGGTAACTTTACTTGGAGCTATATTTTTATTCACCACATGATATGTGTTTTGCTTGGAGTGTCTTGTTTGATTTGAGTCTTTGCTTTTTAGACAATCATCCTTGCTGTACACACCTTTTGAGAGAGACACACACAAATCGGAATTTATTAGAATACTCTATGTGCTTCACTTATATCTTTTGAGCTATATAGTTTTTGCTCTAGTGCTTCACTTATACCTTTTAGAGCATCTCCAACATGCGCGGCAAAAGGCGCCCGCGCGGTAAAGTTCGGTTTTAGCGCGCGCCGGCTGGTTCCGCGTGCTCCAACAGTGGCGAGAACTTGCCGCGCGCGGGAGAAAGTGGCACGCGGCGCGGTAGATTTGGCGCGCCGCTTTGCGCACGCCTATAAAATCCCGCGCTCACCACGCGCACAGAACACAACCACGCGCCCTCCCCTCGCAACCTCGCCGCTTCGCCACATCGCTGCTTCGCCGCTTTCTGCGCCACCACCGCACCACCATGCCGCTGCACCGCCGGGGTTCTTCGGACTACCGCGGCGTCCGCGAGCGCCCCAACGGCTGGTACTCCGCCGAGATCCGGTCCGGCGACGTCCGGCTCGGCCTCGGGTCGTTCTGGAGTGCGCACGAGGCGGCCCGCGCGTACGAGGTGGCCCGCACGTACGACGCGGCGGCGTGGCGCTTGGAGAGGCCCCGGTCGCAGATGAACTTCCGAGACGTCTTCACGCGCGAGGAGGCGCAGCGCGTTGCCCCTCTGCCGCGTCTCTTCACCGACATGGACCGTGCCGACCACGCTCGACGGCAGCGCCACCTCCTCATCGCCGAGGAGGACGAGCGAGCCATGGCGGAGTGGCGCCGTCGCCACCCGGAGGACGTCACCGACGAGCGTGCCTACTGGGTGGAGAGGACGGCAAGGCGCCACGCGGAGCGGGCGGACCGGCGTCGGCGGAAGGCATTGGCGAATGCGCAGTGCGATATCGTTGAAGCAGGTGGGAGGTCGATCTTCACGTCAGACGATGAACGTTGGGACAACATATGGCTCGATACCTCGGACAACACCGACGAGGATGATGATGGTGATGATGGTAGCGACTTGGAGTAGTTTCTATATATGTATGCCGTAGTAGTTTCTATCTAGTTGCACCATAGTTCTATCTATCTATGCTTTCGAACTATCTATCTAGTTGCACCGATGTAATATACCTTCGTATCGTTTTTTATCTATGCAATTTAAAAAATGTTGTAGAATGAGCGCGCGCTGCTGGAGCGGCGCGCGCGCCCTGCTTTTTAGCGCGGCTGCTGGAGTCAGCGCTGCACGCCGTGCCAAACCAGGCGATAGGCGCGCGGCAAAGCAGTTTTTAGCGCGCGGCGCGTTCGGCGCCTGTTGGAGATGCTCTTAGAGCACGGCGGTGGTTGTATTTTATAGAAATTATTGATCTCTCATGCTTCACTTATTTTATTTTGAGAGTCTTAAAACAGCATGGCAAATTGCTTTAATTATAATATCATGAGAAATTTGATGCTTGATAATTGTTTTGTGATATAAAGGTGGTAATATCATAGTTGTGCTAGTTGAGTAATTGTGAAATTGAGAAATACTTGTGTTGGAGTTTGTGATTCCCGTAGCATGCACATATGGTGAACCATTATGTAACGAAGTTAGAGCATGAGGTATTTGTTGATTGTCATCCTTTGTGTGGCGGTCGGGATCGTGCAATGGTTAACTCCTACCAACCCTTCCCCTAGGAGCATGCGTAGTAGTACTTTGCTTCGAGGTCTAATAAATTTTGCAATAAGTATATGAGTTCTTTATGACTAATGTGAGTCCATGGATTATACGCACACTTACCTTACCACAATTTTCTAGCCTCTTCGGTACCGTGCATTGCCTTTTCTCACCTTGAGAGCTGGTGCAAACTTCGCCGGTGCATCCAAACCCCGTGATATGATACGCTCTATCACACATAAACCTCCTTATATCTTCCTCAAAACAGCCACCATACTACCTATTATGGCATTTCCATAGCCATTCCGAGATATATTGCCATGCAACTTTCCACCGTTTCGTTTATCATGACACGCTCCATCATTGTCATATTGCTTCGCATGATCATGTAGTCGACATCGTATTTGTGGCAAAGCCACCGTTCATAATTGTTTCATACATGTCGCTCTTGATTCATTGCATATCCCGGTACACCACCGGAGGCATTCACATAGAGTCATATCTTGTTCCAAGTATCGAGTTGTAATTCATGAGTTGTAAGTAAATAAAAGTGTGATGATCATCATTATTAGAGCATTGTCCCAAGTGAGGAAAGGATGATGGAGACCATGATTCCCCCACAAGCCGGGATGAGACTCCGGACTAAATAAAAAAAAGAGGCCATAAAAAAAGAAGAGAAAAGGCCCAAATAAAAAATGAGAGAAAAAGAGAGAAGGGACAATGCTACTATCCTTTTACCACACTTGTGCTTCAAAGTAGCACCGTGATCTTCATGTTAGAGAGTCTCTCATTTTGTCACTTTCATATACTAGTGGGAAATTTCATTATAGAACTTGGCTTGTATATTCCAATGATGGGCTTCCTCAAATGCCCGAGGTCTTCATGAGCAAGCAAGTTGGATGCACACCCACTTAGTTTCTTTTTTTGAGCTTTCATACACTTATAGCTCTAGTGCATCCGTTGCATGGCAATCCCTACTCCTTGCATTGACATCAATTGATGGGCATCTCCATAGCCCGTTGATTAGCCTCGTCGATGTAAGACTTTCTCCTTTTTTTGTCTTCCCACATAACTCCCATCATTATACCTTATTCCACCATAGTGCTATATCCATGGCTTGCGCTCATGTATTGCGTAAAAGTTCAAAAGGCTGAAGCGCGATAAAAAGTATGAACCAAATGCTTGGCTAAAACCGGGGTTGTACATGCTATGAATATTTTGTGTGGGGAAGATGGAGCATAGCCAGACTATATGATTTTGTAGGGATAACTTGCTTTGGCTATGTTATTTTGATAAGACATAATTGCTTGATTAGCATGCTTGAAGCATTATTGTTTTTATGTCAACATTAAACTTTTGTCTTGAATCATATCGAATCTGAACATTCGTGCCACAATAAGAAGAACTACATTGAAATTATGCTAAAGAAGCATTCCACATAAAAAATTCTGTTTTTATCATTTACCTACTCGAGGACGAGCAGGAATTAAGCTTGGGGATGCTTGATACGTATCCAACGTATCTATAATTTTTTATTGTTCCATTGTATATTATATTCTATTTTGGATGTTTAATGGGCTTTATTATACACTTCTATATCATTTTTGGGACTAACCTATTAACCGGAGGCCCAGCCCAAATTGTTGTTTTTTGCCTATTTCAGTGTTTCGCAGAAAAAGAATATCAAACGGAGTCCAAACGGAATGAAACCCTCGGGAACATGATTTTCGGAACGAACGTGGTCCAGAGGACTTGGACCCTACATCAAGAAAGCAACCAGGAGAGCACGAGGCAGGGGGCGCGCCTACCCCCTGGGCGCGCCCTCCACCCTCATGGGGCCCACGTTGCTCCACCGACGTACTTCTTCCTCCTATATATACCTACGTACCCCCAAACCAATAGAGGCATCCACGAAAACCTAATTCCACCGCCGCAACCTTCTGTACCTGTGAGATCCCATCTTGGGGCCTTTTCCGGCGTCCTCCCGGAGGGGGCATTGATCACGGAGGGCTTCTACATCAACACCATAGCCTCTCCGATCATGTGTGAGTAGTTTACCTCAGACCTTCGGGTCCATAGTTATTAGCTAGATGGCTTCTTCTCTCTCTTTGGATCTCAATACCATGTTCTCCTCGATTCTCGTGGAGATCTATTCGATGTAATCTTCTTTTGCGGTGTGTTTGTTGAGACCGATGAATTGTGGATTTATGATCAAATTTATCTATGAACAATATTTGAATCTTCTCTGAATTCTTTTATGTATGATTGGTTATCTTTGCAAGTCTCTTCGAATTATCAGTTTGGTTTGGCCTACTAGATTGATCTTTCTTGCAATGGGAGAAGTGCTTAGATTTGGGTTCAATCTTGCGGTGTCCTTTCCCAGTGACAGCAGGGGCAGCAAGGCGCGTATTGTATTGTTGCCATCGAGGATAAAAAGATGGGGTTTATATCATATTGCATGAGTTTATCCCTCTACATCATGTCATCTTACTTAAGGCATTACTCTGTTCTTATGAACTTAATACTCTAGATGCATGCTGGATAGCGGTCGATGTGTGGAGTAATAGTAGTAGATGCAGGAAGGAGTCGGTCTACTTGTCTCGGACGTGATGCCTATATACACGATCATACCTAGATATTCTCATAACTATGCTCAATTCTATCAATTGCTCAACAGTAATTTGTTCACCCACCATAATACTTCTGCTATCTTGAGAGAAGCCACTAGTGAAACCTATGGCCCCTGGGTCTATTTTCCATCATATTAATCTTCCAACACTTAGCTATTTCTGGCACTATTTATTTTGATTTCTTTACATTTTGTCTTTATCATTAAAATACCAAAATATTATCTTACCATATCTATCAGATCTCACTCTTGTAAGTGACCATTGAGGGATTGACAACCCCTTTATCGCGTTGTTTGTGAGGTTCTTGTTTGTTTGTGTAGGTGCGAGGGATTCGTGCGTGGTCTCCTACTGGATTGATACCTTGGTTCTCAAAAACTGAGGGTAATACTTAGGCTACTTTACTGCATCACCCTTTCCTCTTCAAGGGAAAACCAACGCAGTGCTCAAGAGGTAGCACTCTGATACGTGACCCTTCCTGAAAAGATGATGAGTTGTAGTTGCAAAGTTGACTGAGAACATAGTTTGTTGAGTTTCAATAGAGTTTATGCTTTATACTTCAATGTTGTGATGAATTGTTACTTGTTCAAGAGAAGTTATATGATAAAGTTTTATGTTAAAGTTTGTTGTTGTTATAATAATATGCATGATGCTTCTATGTCCGTATTTCGTTTTTATTGACACCTCTCTCTCTAAGCATGTGGACATGTTTTCCGATTTTGGTTTTCACTTGAGGACAAGCGAGGTCTAACCTTGGGGGAGTTGATATGTCCATTTTGCATCATGTTTTCCTACTGTTATTTATAATGTTTTTATGCATAATAATGCTTTATGGAGTAATTCTAATGCTTTTTCTCTCATAATATGCAAGGTTTACACAAAGAGGGAGAATGCCGGCAGCTGGAATTCTGGACCTGAAAAAGCTACGTCAGAGTTACCTATTCTGCACATCTCCAAATGAGCTGAAAATTTTCGGAGAATTGTTTTGGAATATATAAAAAATACTGCAGCAAATAACTACCGGAGGAGTGCTACTTCTTGAGCTTGCGTTGGTTTTTCCCTTGAGGAGGAAAGGGTGATGTAGCAAAGTAGAGATAAGTATTTCCCTCAGTTTAGAACCAAGGTATCAATGCAGTAGGAGATACACACAAGTCTCCAATCTATGCACCTGCACAAACAATCAAACACTTGCACCCAACGCGATAAAGGGGTTGTCAATCCCTTCATGGTCACTTGCAAATGTGAGATCTGATAGAGATAGGTATAAAAGATTACTAAAACGTAAAATAAAATAAAATTAAATAAATTGCAGCGATATATTTTTGGGTTTTTTGGTTAATAGATCTGAAAATATATGATGGAAAATAGACCCGGGGGCCATAGGTTTCACTAGAAGCTTCTCTCTTGAAGGAAAATAATACGGTGGGTAAACAAATTACTGTCGAGCAATTGGTAGAAAAGTGCAAAGTTATGACGATATCCAAGGCAATGATTCTGAATATAGGCATCACGTCCGTGTCAAGTAGACCGACTCCTGCCTGCATCTACTACTATTACTCTACACATCGACCGCTATCCAGCATACATCTAGAGTATTAAGTTCATAAGAACGGAGTAACGCCTTAAGCAAGATGACATGATGTTGAGGGATAAACTCAAGCAATATGATGAAAACCCCATCTTTTTACCCTTGATGGCAACAATACAAATACGTGCCTCGCTACCCCTACTTTGTCACTGGGTGAGGACACCGCGAGATTGAACCCAAAACTGAGCACCTCTCCCATTGCAAGAAAAACCAATCTAGTTGGCCAAACCAAACTGATAATTCGAAGATAAATACAAAGATACCAAATCATGCATATAAGAATTCAGAGAAGATTCAAATAATATTCATAGATAGACTAATCATAAATCCACAATTCATCGTATCTCGATAAACACACCGCAAAAGAAGATTACATCGGATAGATCTCCAAGAACATCGAGTACAACATGGTATTGAGGATCAAAGAGAGAGAAGAAGCCATCTAGATACTAGCTATGGACCCGTAGGTCTGTGGTAAACTACTCACGCTTCATCGGAAGGGCAATAGGGTTGATGTAGAAGCCCTCCGTGATCGAAACCCCCTCCGACAGGGTGTCGGAAAAGGCCCCAAGATGGGATCTCATGGGTACACAAGGTTAGGCGGCAGAAAAGTATTTGGTGGACACTTTTGGTCGTTTGGGAATATTTGTGAATTTATAGAGCTAAGAGGGAGGTCGGTGGACTCCCAGGGGACCCACAAGCCAGGGGCACGTCCCCTAGGGCATGCACTGAGGGCTTATGGAGCCCTCGGGACTCTTCTGACTTCATCTCCATGTTCTGTGGATGACTTCTGTTCCAAGAAAGATCATCGCGAAAGTTTTATTCCGTTTGGACTCCTTTGATATTCTTTTTATGTAAACTCAAAAACAAGTAAAAGAACATAAACTGGCACTGGGCTCTAGGTTAACAAGCTAGTCCCAATAATAATAATAATAATAACATATTAATGCATATAAAACATCCAAAACAGATAATATAATAGCATGGAACAATAAAAAATTATAGATACGTTGGAGACGTATCAAGGAGGCCCACGAGGTGGGCACAATACACCTGGGCGCGCTAGGCCCCCCAGGCGTGCCTTGGTGGGTTGTGTTCTCCTCGGCCCACCTCCGGTGCCCTTCTTCTGGTATATAGGTCATTTTGACCTAGAAAAAACTAGAGGGGGACTTTCGGGATGAAGCGCCGCCGTCTCAAGGCGGAACTTGGGCAAGAGCACTTTCGCCCTCCAGCAGAGCGATTCTGCCGGGGGAACTTCCCTCCTGGAGGGGGAAATCATTGTCATCGTCATCGCCAACAACGCTCCCATCTTTGGGAGGGCAATCTCCATCAACATCTTCAACAACACCATCTCCTCTCAAACCCTAGTTCATCTCTTGTGTTCAATCTTTGTACCGGAACCTCAGATTGGTAACTGTGGGTGACTAGTAGCGTTTATTACATCTTGTAGTTGATTACTATATGGTTTATTTGGTGGAAGATTATATGTTCAGATCCATTATGCTATTTAATACCCCTCTGATCTTGAGCATGATTATCATTTGTGAGTAGTTACTTTTGTTCTTGAGGTCACGGGAGAAATCTTGTTGCAAGTAATCATGTGAACATGATATGTGTTTGATATTTTGATGATATCTATGTTGTGATTCCCTTAGTGGTGTCACGTGAACGTCCACTACATGGCACTTCACCATATTTGGGCCTAAGGGAATGCATTGCGGAGCAGTTATTAGATGATGGGTTGCTCGAGTGACAGAAGTTTAAACCATAATTTATGCGCTACTTCGTAAGGGACCGATTTGGATCCAAAATTTTAATGCTATGGCTAGATATTATCTTAATACTTTTCTTGTAGTTGCGGATGCTTGCGAGGGGGTTAATCATAAGTAGGTGGCTTTTTCAAGTAAGAACAACACCTAAGCACCGTTCCACCCACATATGAAATTATAAAAGTAGCGAACACGAATCAAACCAACATGATGAAAGTGACTAGATGAAATTCCCGTGTACCCTCAAGAACGCTTTGCTTATCATAAGAGACTGTTTTGGCCTGTCCTTTGCCACAAAAGGATTGGGCTACCTTGCTGCACTTTATTTACCGTTACTTGTTCGTTAAAAATTATCTTGCTATCAAACTATCTGTTACCGACAATTTCAGTGCTTTGCAGAAAATACCTTGCTGAAAACCACTTGTCATTTTCTTCTGCTCCTCGTTGGGTTCGACACTCTTACTTATCAAAAGGACTACGATTGATCCCCTATACTTGTGGGTCATCAGTCGTTGAATAAAGTTTGTAAACATAGTATTGGTTAATTGTTATGGCATATTACACATGTTCTGTTAGTCAAATTTAGACCTAAACATCTGTCTCGGGCTAACAAACCCGGATGGAGGGATTTTTTTACGAGCAACTGGAAAGAGCTCTGCCTTTTGAATTGACTAGTTTACAAGGGAAATTGACCATCATAAACCATCATTTTGTTTATAGGAATTCCAACGAGCGGAGAGAAGAGACGCCTTCTACGATTTTCACTTGAAGACAAGACATGTCAAGCCAATAATAGTGCACTTTTAGGTACCAATTTTTATGGACATCTCTTTCAGGCCTCGACACTCACATGCATATGACTACTCGCACCCGCATAAAGTTATTGCAAGAATGATTTAACCTATTTTCTTTATATTTTCACCATGAATTATTTATGTTTGTTTGCATGGACAAACAAACACTTGATTCGGAAAATTGGTACTCCATAGTAACAAGTAATATGGATCGGAGGAAGTATTAGAATTTTCTAACTTACCAGTTACCACATGTGGTCATAAATTGTGACGTCTTATCATGCATGGCGCCTCTTCTGTTTCCATGCTTGCCTTTGTGTGTTAGCTATATTAGTTGCTGAAAGTGGCTCTGTCAGGGAATTCTTGGGTCTGCTAACAGGGATGATTAACCTGATTAACACTGTTTCGTGGGTAAACATTTTTTATTCCTTTCTCGCAAAAAAACTTTATTTATTCCTCATCACTGTTAGGGTATGTTTGGTCATTTGGCCTATAGGTTGGCTGTTGCCTATTGGCCACGTGGACATAATTCAATTTTCCAAAGTCTGCAAAATTTCATATTTGTACAGATCTAACAAGTAAATGACAGTCTCTCTTCACCGCAGAAAAAGAAAGGAAAATGAAACTAACAGGCTCCAACGTCAAACCACGCGTGCTTGGTGTAGTAGTTGTGTAAACAACTCTCAATTTTCCGTAATGTTGTGTTCTGCGTTAATTCATGTTTCCTCTGTGTATATACATGGATAACATTTGTTGCAGGGCATATGATGACTGGGTCCTAAGATGGAACTGTAGTTTTGGTGTCAGCAATTAAATAGTGATAATAGGGCAGCTGCAATATTCGGTCATTTCATATCAAGTCTACAAGCGTGTGGACAAGGATCCCCAGAAGGCGGCATTATTGTGAATCACCATGGAAGATGGTATGGTGGGAAAGTTCTATGACAGTCAAAGAATAATCTCCTTGAATTCCTTTTTGCAGGTTACACAAGAGAAGAGGATTGATACATTACATACTATCTTATGGTTCACTGTTACTCCCTCTACAAAGAAATACACGAGCATGATCTAAACCTCTTATATTTATTTACAGAGGGAGTACTATTTAACACTATTTTTTGTTGGATGATACATTCCCTAATGTCGGATCACGGGTTCCGGCAGAACCCTTAAGGTTCAAACTCTGGGGTGCGCGCGAAGTTCTCCCCCTACCGGTCCACGTCCTAGCTTGCTAAGATCTCAAGGGAAAAACTCAACGAACTCACAACACGAGGGACGCAAGATTTATACTGGTCCGGGCCACCTTTGTGGTGTAGTACCCTACTCTAGTGTGGTGGTGGATTGCCTCTTGGGCTATGGATGAATAGTTACAAGGGGAAGAACAGCCTCCTGAGGTTGAGGTGTTCTTGTGCTCTGTGTGTGGGCGAGGATTACTCTAGATCCGATCCGGTCCATCCCTACCGTGGTGGCCGGTCCTATTTATAGAGGCCCTGGTCCTCTCCCCAAATATTGAGCGGGAAGGGAGCCAACAACGGCCAATTTGAAAGGGGACAACTAGTACAGCTTATCCTGACAAAAGTGGTCTTCGCCTGCAAAAGGCTCTGGTGGTGACGCCGCCTCGGGCTCCATGGTGACCTTCGTCTCGCCGTCCTGCTGGTCTTGGTCTCGTTGCACCGATATGGAAACCTAGGCTTGACGCCTCGGTACTCCGCGCCTGCGCTTGCTTCCTTAGCACCAAAGGGGAAACAAGGACACTGCGCGCTGGCGCCCGCCTGATCTTGATCGTCATGGCTCACGTCACAAGAACCTCGCGAGGTTTGCCTTGCCTTGATCTCTCCACCCCTCGCGAGCCAACCTGGTGAGGCCGCTCCTGAGGAAGTCTTGTGTCGTCCGCCTTGCAAGGCTTGGCCCCTCGCGAGGGTCTTGAACGCCTTGTTGATGAAGATGGGCCGTACGGGCCCACGCGCAAAGCCATGCCGTGGGCCGCAGGCAGGCAAGTCTGGGACCCCCGTTCCCAGAACACCCACAGTAGCCCCGGGCCCAAGGCGCGCTCGGGCTTGGCTCCGTGGCGAAGCCAAAGGTCAAGTGCGGAGCGCCGCGGGCCCCAATAGCCTGAGGCCTTGGTCGATGCGTGGTGGTTGATTGGACGTGGGCGTCTCTGCTTCCCCACGCTGCCTCGGCAACTGCCCGACTTGACAAGTCCTTGCGACATGCAAGGGAAAACCATCATTACCTGTGATCGTGGGGGCGCTGGTTGGACTTCTCTTGCTATAAATGGGGAGGGGGCCAGAGCCCCCATCGCCCATCTCTTCCCAGCCCGCTTGCTTCTTCCTCCTTGCTCCTCTGCTAGTAGCAATGGCGCCGTCGAAGGGGTCTCTGCCGCGGAGAAGGGTAAGGCCCCTCGAGAGGGGCCCGGGTCCCCGGCGCCCAAGCGTGGACGCGGTCGTCCCCGCAAGCACACCGCGACCCCCGCCGCGGCCCCTTGCTCCCGTGGTGACGCCGCTGCGCGTGGCAGGGGTCGTTCCAGTCGTGGCAGCCCTGCCGATGAGAGGAGACGTGCCATGGTTGCATGGCCTCCCCAGCTGCGCTTCCACTAGGCGGAGGTGCTACCGGAGTTCGTCGTCTGGTCGGAGGATCCGGCCGGCAACTGGCTTCAGCTTCCACGCTTCTTCGCCGACGAGCTGCCAGCCTCCGGTCCAGGTGGGCTCTGGCTGCAGGCGGACGGTTGCTACAACAGGGCTTCTTGGGTTGCGGTCGAGGTCTCCATCGCGGGTAACATAGCTCTGGCCCGCGGTTGGCAGATGTTCGCCCGCGCGCGCGGCCTGGGCAGGCGGTGCACCCTCCATCTCAAGTACGACGGTTATGCGACCCTCTACATGAGGGTGTTTGGGGAAGATGGTCACCGCGCCGGGTGCTGCCCCGAGGTGAACGAAGGTGAGGAGGTGCTCGGCCTTGGCGATGGTCGGGACGGGGAGGAGGTCGAACCCGCCCTTGGTGCCGACCGCATCTCATCCAGCTACGATGGCTCTTCCTCTGGCGGCAGCTCCAGCAGTGGTGGCTACGACCAGCCGCCGCGCCCGCTTCGAAGGTGGCAGCGGGTCGTCTCGTCGCCGCGCCTCCGACTGAGCTCGGAACGTCGCCAAGGGCCCGCCCCCTTGAACCACTGTGGGGGCGAGCGCCGCTTTTATTTTGTTCTTCCTTTTCCTCCTATATCCAAAAGGAACCAGTATGGGCTCCAGAGGGGCATGTATCGAACCGTGATTCCTCAATCACCATGTTATGCTTTGTTGTGCCGTTGTTTTGTGTGGAAACAACTTAGCTTGGCACGTTTGGGGTAGCCTCCTCTTCACGAGGCACTTGTTTCCTGGTGCCCGTCTTGACTCAGTGGTCGCTCAGGAACTGGAAAAAATTCGTTAGGAAGCTCGCTAGGAGACTTATCGTTCACCCAAGCCTTGACCCAGCGCTTCATATCACGGTACCCGAGGGGCACGGATTAGGAGAGATGCGCCAGCTTATAGGCTCGAGCGAGGGTGCCTCGTGAGAAAGCAGACGGAAGGCAGAGAGAAGGAAAAACGCTCGTGAGGGCACCTACCTAGCCCCCTCGCGAGGTATGCAAGAGAGAGAAAATAGGTTAACTAGAGTCAGAAATAGCGGCAAAAGGCGACGGAACCAAATCAGCAAGGAACACCAAAAGCAAACTTCAATTAAAAGAAGGTGAGCCAACTACGGAAAGCAAATGATAAGCCGCGTCCGGCACCTAGTCTAGTCTTCAAGGCTTCTCACCAGCGCAGAGCTAAGTGATGGCACTAAGACGCGGGAGGGAGCCCCCGAGGCCCGAGGGCGGCACTCCTGAGACTCCGGGGCATGTGCAGCCCCACTCATTATTACGTGAGAGTGTCACGGGTGGCGATCTTCACAGGCACTGGGCCTTCTTCATAGGCACTGGGCCTTGCTTCACAGGCGCTGGCCCTTGCTTCATGGGTAGATCTTCCGGAGGTGCTGGATGTTCCAAGCGTTCTGGATGGGCACCCCGTCCTGTGTTTCCAGGCGCGCAACGCCAGGCCTGGAGACATGGACGACCCTGAACGGGCCCTCCCACATGGGTGAGAGCTTATGCAGCCCCTCCCTGGAGAGGACCCGCCTCAGGACGAGGTCGCCCGCCTCGAGTGTCCTGGAGCGGATGTTGCGGCAGTGGTATCGCCGCAGCGCCTGCTGATACCTTGCCGCCCGTAGGCTGTCTTCGCGGCGGCGTTCCTCCCCCAGCACGAGGTCCATCCCCCGTGTGGCGTCCTGTTGCATTTCATCAAATGCCAGGACCCGTGCGGAGCGATGCTTGACCTCATGAGGGAGGACCGCTTCTGCTCCGTAGACGAGGAAGAACGGGGTCTCGCCCGTCGGCTTGGTGGCGGTGGTGCGGATGGACCACTGCACAGACTGGAGCTCGTCGTACCAGCCCCTGCCGCAGGCCTCTAGCTTCTTCTTGAAAGTCCTGGTCTTGAGGCCCCTCCGGACCCACACGTTGGCGTGTTCGGCCTGGCTATTGCTCCTGGGGTGCGCCACCGAAGCGTAGCAGATCTAGCACAGTATGTTTCGAAGAGATTACTGGTGAACTGCGAGCCGTTATCAGTGATGATGCGGTTGGGGACCCCGAAGCGGCTCACGAGACCCTTGATGAACTTGACCACGGAACCAGCTGGGATGGTGCGGATGGCTTCCACCTCCGCCCACTTGGTGAACTTGTCAATGGCAACGTAGAGGTAGCGGTAGCCCCCGGGCGCTCGAGGGAACGGGCCCAAGATATGCAGCCCCCGGACCGCGATCGGCCATGTGAGTGGGATGGTCTGGAGGCCCTGAGCCGGCTGATGGATCTGCTTGGCATGGAACTGGCAGGCTTCACAGGACTTCACCATCTCGGCTGTGTCGTTGAGCGGCGTGGGCCAGTAGAATCCGCTGCGGAATGCCTTGCCGATGAGGGTCCGTGATGACGAGTGGTGCCCGCAGTCCCCTCCGTGTATGTCAGATAGCAACTCCTTCCCCTGGTCTCTGGAGATGCAACGCAGTGAAACGTCATTTGGTCGCTTCCTGTACAACTCTCCGTCCCGGATGCAGTATGCCGTGGCTTGCCGGGCCACGGGTTTTGCGTCCTCCTCCTTCTCCGGTAGCGCCCCTTGCATCAGGTATTCCTTGAATTCCTTGGTCCAGCATCCCTCTTGGGGCTCGAGCGCCAAGAGCAGGCGCGCTCCTGAGGTCGGGCCACAGGCTGGGGCTCCTGTGGCAGGCGGCTGCGGGAGCTCCTCCCGAGGCTGAGTTGTTCTTGAAAGTGGTGGTGTCGCTGATGGCTTGAAGAGCCGTTCCTCAAAGACGCCAGGCTCTTGGGGCTGCCGCATGGATGCCCTCTTGGCGATGTCGTCAGCTTCCTTGTTGGTGCCCCGGGGCACGTGCTGCAACTCCAGGCCCAGGAACTGCTTCTCCATCTTGCGCACCTCCACGAGGTATGCCTCCATGTGCTCATCCTTCGGCTTGTATACCTTGTTGGAGAAGTTGATGAGGAGCTGTGAGTCGCCCCTAACGGTGAGGCGCTTCACCCCCAGAGCTAGCGCAACCTTCAGGCCAGCTATGAGGCCTTCGTATTCTGCGATGTTGTTGGAGACCTTCTCGCCTTGCTGAAAGCAGAGCTGCATGGTGTAGTAGAGTTTGTCTTGAGTGGGCGAGATGAGTACTGCTCCAGCCCCCGCGCCCTTGTGCGCGGAGTCGCCATCTAAATACATGACCCAGCCGTCTGCCACCTCACTTCCCGGTGAGGTGGCCGGTCCTTGCCTACTTCAAGCGTCGGGGCATCCGTCCATTCCGCCACAAAATCAGCGAGTGCGGCTCCCTTGATGACCCTGGTAGTGCTGAACTCCAACTGGAATGCCTGCAGCTCAATGTTCCACTCAGCGACCCTTCCAGCAGAGTTGGGGCTCCTGAGCACTCTCTCCAATGGGTAGGCTGAGACGACCTTGATGGGGTGGCCCTGGAAGTAGTGTCGCAACTTGCGCGAGGCCACCAAGAGTGCGAGCAGGAGCTTCTGAGGCATGCGATATCATGCTCTCGCGTTTCGCAACACCATGCTGACGAAATACACCGGGTGCTCGACGAGGGCTGGCGCGTTGGTGAGGCTCGTGTCTTGCGGAAGTTGGAGCGTCTCCTGAGGTAGTGGAACTCCCGACGCCTGATCGCTTGCGGGAATCTCGGCGGTGTCGTCCTGCCGAGCTTGGTCCTCTGTTGAGGCCGCTATGGCTCTTGCTGCGCCTTCCTGATCTTGCGTCATCCGGGCTGGCGGCGTAGCTTGACGCGACGCGCTTTTGGCTTGGTGCTCTTCCTGAACCGCCACCAGCGCCACGCAGGCGGAGTACGGGGTGCGGCAAGATAGAGTACTAGAGGCTCGAGAGGTCGTGGCGCCACCATCACCAGAGGGCTGGTCAAGTATCTCTTGAGGTCTTGAAAAGCTCGGTTGGCCTCCGGGGTCCACTCGAACGGGCCCTTCTTCTTCATTAGCTTGAAGAAGGGTAGGGCGCGCTCTCCCAGCTTGGAGATGAAGCGTCCCAACGCAATTACCCGACCAGCCAGCTTCTGCATTTCCTTGAGGGTCTGCGGTGGGCTCATGTCTTCAATGGCCTTGATCTTCTCCGGGTTCGCCTCGATCCCTCTGTGGGACCCGAGGAATCCCTGCAGCTTGCCGGAAGGGACACCGAACACGCACTTCTCTGGGTTAAGTCGCAAGTTCACCTAGCGCAGGCTTGCGAAGGTCTCCTCCAGATCTTGGATCAAGGTTCTTGCCTCCCGAGACTTCACCACAATGTCGTCGACGTAGGCCTCCGCGTTTCTTCCGAGCTACTGCCCAAAGGCGATGTGCATCAACCGCTGAAAAGTCGCGCTCGCGTTGCGCAATCCAAAGGGCATGCAGGTGTAGCAGTACACCCCACACAGGGCCAGGAAGGCTGTCTTCTCTACATCTTCTACCGCCATCTTGAGTTGGTGATACCCTGAGAACGCATCCAGGAAGCACAATAGGTCGCACTCGGTGGTGGAGTCGACGATCTGGTCGATGCGTGGAAGCAGGAACGGATCTTGGGGGCAGGCCTTGTTGAGGTTGGTGAAGTCGACGCACATTCTCTCCTTCCCGCCTTTCTTCGGCACAACGACGGGGTTTGCCAGCCATTCGGGGTACCGAACCTCGCGAATGGCACCCGCCGCCTCTAACTTGCGGGTTTCTTGGACGATGAAGGCCTGCTTCTCCGTGGACTGCCGTCTCGCCTGCTGCTTCACAGGGCGTACATTGGGGCACACCCTCAAGTGATGCTGAATCACCTCTCTTGGGACCCCCACCAGCTGCTTGGGTTCCCATGTGAATATTTCCTTGTTCGCGCGCAAGAACTTCACCAGTGCTTCCTCTTGCTTGGGTCGAGGTCGGCACCTATGGTAAAGGTGGCTCCTGAGGACCCTTCCTCATCGACCGGCACCTGCTTGGTTTCCGCTTTGTCTTGGGTGAACAGCTGCTTCTTCTTGGTTGGTGTGGCTCCCTTGGCCTCGGGAGGACCCATATGGCCTCCCAGAAGGCTATCTCCCGCTGTACCACCACGACGACGAAGAGAAGGTAGCCGCCGCCATGCCCATCTTCAACGAGCGGGGGCTCGTGCCATTGAAGTCTTCCCAGCCCCCTAGCTCCCCGGTGCCGGTGTCCTCCGGTGAGCACTCCGGTGAGGAGGGGAAGGAGGACTTGGAAGCGATCTTGGAGCGGGTGGGGGAGACCTCTCCCCCACGGTAGAGTGAGCTCCTCCACGCCCTTTCCGATGATGACGACGCCAGTGAGTACCTGGTCGAGGGATCACCGCGCTCCACCGGGGTTGCGATGAGGTCCGGGGGCACCCCTCTGAGGAGGCTGAAGCAGGGGACCCCGAAGAAGGGCGAGACAGCGTCACTTTCCCGGGCGACGCCTCCGCCTTGTCGCCAGCTGCCACCATCGCAGAGCCGGTCGTCGCGCGCTCGTCCGCTCCTGAGAGCGCGGCGAAGCTCATGCCCAGGAAGCTCGGGGGTGCCGCGTTCCTGGCTAGAGGAGGGCGTACGTGGCTGATGACGAGTAAGTGTTTTACCTTGTTCCTGCTTCTCATTCTGGATGCCGTGCTCATGACGTCTTCCTTTTGGTGGCCAGGCTGCAGCCGATGCTGAAAAGGAGGAGGGAGGAGGCCAGGGCCTCCGAGGCCAAGTTGCCTGCCGCGGCCACGGCGACTCTGGTGCGGGAAGAAGAGGCTGGCTCGCGTCCTCCTACGACGGGCTGGCCTTTCGAGGCTCGGGGGTCCAGCGTCAGGAGAGAGCCACCCCTGTCGTCAATCCGACTCCGGAGGCGCCCACCTCCAGCGCACCCGCTGGGGTCACAGGGCTCCGGAGCCCCCTGCCGTCCTTGCTGTTGTTGCCTCGGCAGCCCAGGCACCGGTACCACCTTCTCCCCAAGCCGTCACACTGGCGGACCATGGCTCCTCTGCCGTGCCCGGCGCTCTGGAGGATCCCTTCACCGTGCTGGACAGGCTCTAGGCTGATCTTCAGGGCGCCGACCGGCGCATGGCGAGGGGGCTGGTCTCAAGGTGGCTCCAGGCCGACTCGTCCATCAGGACAGCCTGGGGCTAAGCCGAGGCCGTCGCCGTGGAGGGCAGGAAGGTGGCCGGCGTGGCCGTAGCTGCTCGCGATGCAGCATTGACCGACGTAGCGGGCGCCGAGGAACGCTGCCGCATGGCGGAAGGCGAGCTGAAGGCCCTTCACGACGAGCAGGCCACTCGCACCCGCCTGCTTGAGGAGTAGGAGGAGGGGCTCAAGGCCCGGGAGGCCGTTCTTGCCGATCGTGGCGCCGAGCTGGAGCAAGCGGCCTAGGAACAGGCCGCGGAACGGAAGCGCCTGGCGAAGCTGAAGGGGGAGACAGAGGTGGCCCAGGCGTCCCACACCAAGCTTGTCTCCAAGGAAAAGGCTCGGCTGGAGGCCAGGGAGAAGTCCCTCGCCGCGGCTGAGAAGGCAGCCGCCATGGGGCACGACGCCTTCGTCTCCCTCGAGCTGAGGTCAGGAACTGCAGGACCTTTATGGGGAAGGGTACGAGAAGCTGCTGGCGGCTCCGAAGGAGGGCCCCGCCGGACTGCTTCCCAAGCTTGCCATGACGCTCGAGGGTATTGTTGCCAGACTGGGCCCCCTGGTGGGGGTGGAAGCTCTCGCGCTCTTCACCTCGGCCGTGAGGCGCATCTTCGGCCACCTCCACCTTCGGCACCCAAGCTTCGATCTTCGTGCGTTGCTCGAACCTGTGGATCTTGAGCTCCATGACGCTGCTGCCGAGGCCGTGAAGAAACAGGTGGAGGCCCTGCTGCAGAAGTTCCTCTGCGTCGACCCCGCGACTGCGGCTGATGGCAAGGATGGCGGCAACATTGTCGATGACGGGCCTCCCCAGGCGGGCGACAGTGGTGTCCAAGGCTGAGGAAGAGGCTCGATGGCGGTGCTTCCCCCTATTTTAACCCTACAACATTTATCGTGCCTCATGGAGGCATAGGAACTTATGCTTTGAGCTTTTAAGAGACAATATGCTTTGTAATAATTTGCTAGGATTCCGCGATTTCCTTTCCGTTTGCTTTAGTGTTCTGCGTCGGCAGGGCCTGGCCCCACGCATACCTCAGCCGCCGTTGGGTCATCCGGATCACCAAGACGAGACCAAGGGGTGAGGGGCTACATGACCAGTGAGGCTCCTGAGTCGCGATGCTCAGGAGTCCCCCTTGACATACGAACAAGCCTCGGGAAGGAGATGCGGGTGTAGGTTTTAGCGTTCTGCGTCGGCAGGGCCCGGCCGCGCATACCTCAGCCGCCGTTGGGTGTTCCGGATCACCAGGACGAGACCAAGGGGTGGGGGGATACATGACCAGTGAGGCTCCTGAGTTGAGATTCTCAAGAGTCCCCTTGACGTACGAACAAGCCTCCATACCTTTCCTCGCCGGGCTCTCGCTCGGGAGGGGCGCGCGAAGACCAGGTCCGAGGGCCCTGGCGAGGTGGCGTATGCCAGGCGTGACCTGAGCGTAGCCCCCATGCCCAACCCCTCGCGTGACTCTCCTGAGGGGAAAGCGGCGCGGTGAGGCTGAGCAGCGAGCCTAGTGGCTCTCCTGAGGTTACTGCAGCCGTTAGGCTGCCCTCAGTTGTTTATTCACCAGCGCGGAGCATGGTGCTTCCACTCTTGTACGGGCATAGCCGCTCCTCGACCGTGTCGCCCGCCAGCGCGGAGCATGGGGCTTCCACTAGTAGGTGGGTGGGAGATCCCTCTGAGGGGAGACTCCGGGGCGTGTACAACCCCGTCCTGACACGTGGCTTGCACGGCAGGACTGGAGGAGGTGTGTATGGGCACTCGTGAGCCAGCGCGGGACTCACGAGGCCCTACCTCAAGGCGAGTTGTGCCTGAATTTGATTTGGAACACTTGTGATGGACCTGCGAAATGGTTAGGTAGCCTGCACCGAGTGAAACTCATGAGGATATCACATGAGAAGGCCAAACACCAATGACCCCAGGAGGTGACGTGAACGGGACCGGCCCGCCAGACATAGCTCAGCCGTTGGGTTTGTCGACGCTGCAGGGACGGACCCGAGCACAGACGCCGCACCTAGTCTTCTCATGCAAAGATCCTGAAGAAAGACAACCGGCGCGCGGCTCCCACAGCGGCGAGGCACCGGGTCGCGCGTCATAACTTATCCGCTCGCGATTAGCTCATGTGAGAACAAGGCACCAAGGACCATGGGAGGTGACGTGCATGGGAGCTGGCCCGCAAGCCAGAGCTCAGCCACTTGGGTTTAGTGGCGCTGCAGTGACGGACCCGAGCACAGACGCCGTGCCAGTCCTTAATCATGAGGCGGTCGTGAGCGGGTTTGCAAGGGCGTACGACGTTCATGGCGACGAAGCACTGTACAGACATGTGATAATCATAAAACAACTCATGGAAGGGGTAAAGTCAGTTCTAATAGATGCAAAGAATGATACATGCCACAGGGACGGGCCCATGCGGCTTGGGGATAATGCAGCCCGAGGGGCGCCCCCAACTGAACAAACCAAAAAGTGTCACCTAGCACCGTTGCTGAAGAAGTGTAGACGTAGCTGAAGACGCCTGCTGCAGAAGTCGCTCCTCACGAGTCATCCTGGTCCTGAACCTCATGAGGCTCCGGAGGCTCGGGAGGCTCGCAAGGATCCAGCGCCGCCTCCGATAGGATCGCCTGACGTCTGGCCTCATGAGCCGCCGGGACACCCTACATGTGGTGCTAGTGTGTGGCAGCCCTGTGTAGCAAACCGAAAGGCATGTGAACATAGCTGTGAGGGGGGGGGCTCGCACCGGCCAACATGGGATGGCCAGAAGAGCTCCTGAGATGTGGCTGTGTTGAGCCCTTGGACATTGATGCATACGCGCAGCTCGCTGCCCTCGTCAGGGACAACAGCTACACTAGGGGTGTGTGACGGCGCTCGCCACGCATGGCTTGCGCCCCTTGAAGCTCCTTGATCGCCTTGGTGATGAACTCCTGAGCACCTGGCGCCTCGCGCCCTACGCTCTCTTCGCGGAAACGCGCGTTAAAGCACGCCTCCACATGGAGCCCGAGCGCCTCCCTCGTGACGCTGGCCAGGTCGGAGGCCCTCCAAAGGAGAGCCCTCGAGCCCGGCCTCAGAGGGGCACCGGGTGCGCCTTCCTATGTAAGAGGGGACGGTGCCCCGTTAGTGGGCGCAGGTCCTGAGGCAGGGCCGCCGGTCGCCCCATCCTCCTGAGGCCCTCAGTGGAGAAGCTGCTTCTTCTTCTTAGGGACAGCCTCAGGAGGGTAGACAGCACCCTCGTCATCTGGGTTCTCGACCGCCGCAACCTGGTACGCGCGCTCGAGGGAGCACAATACGTCCTTTTCATCGCAGGCGACCATGATGATGCCGCAACTTCGTGGCATCTTGAGGACATTGTAGTCGTGATGCGTTGCAGCCATGAACTTGGCCAGGGTCGGGTACCCAAGGATGGCGTTGTACGGGAGGCGAATGTGGGCGGCGTCGAAGTCGATGAGCTCAGTGCGGTAGTTGTCGTGCTTGCCGAAGGTGACAGGGAGGCGGATGTGCCCTATCAGGGTGGTGGAGCCGTCGGTCACTCCTGAGAAAGGCTTGGTAGGCTGAAGCTGGTCGTACGGCACCTGGAGCCTGTCGAACATCTTGAAGGAGAGAACATTGAGCCCCGTGTCGCCATCGATGAGTGTCTTGGTGATGAGGACGTTGCTGATGGTAGGCGAGTAGAGCATCGGGAGGGCGCCGGTAGTGGCCACGCACTTAAGCTGGTCAGCAGAGTCGAAGGTGATGGCGTACTTGGACCACCTAAGCGGACGCGTCACCTCGAGCTTGGGGAGGGACGCGTTCACCTCACGAGCGAACTGCTTGAAGATGCGATGGGAGGCAGGGGCCTGAGCGCCGCCTAGGATGCAAGCGATGGCATGAGGCTCTTGGAAGCCCCCAGCCCCATCATCTTGGTGGTGGTCATCATTCCTTCTTGGCAGTGGCGGCAGCGGAGGAAGGCCAGTGTTGCCCTATGGACGGTCCTCACGAGGCTGGCCCTGCCAACGGTCCTCACGAGGTTGATCGCGCCAGTCCTGGCGGGGGTCGCGGTTGTCCCAGCACCCTCCGCATCGGCCTCCTCCATAGTCGTAGCCTCGTCGTTGCGCTCGGGGCGTCGACCGAGGTGCCCGTTGTGGATGGCCTTGTGCTCCTGGCAGTCATTGGTGTTGTGGTTGTGCACGTTGTGGAAGACGCAGAACGAGCGGCTGCTCTTGGATGACTCCGGGTGGTCGCAACCGCGTTTCATCTCGGGTTCAGCTGCGAGCACGGCTGGCCCTTGCGCTTCACATCCGTGGCCTTGACTTTCTTGTCTTCTGGGTCAGCCTCTGGAAGCTTCAGGAGGGAGAGGCTACCTTCCTCAGCTCTTGCACATTTGGTTGCCATGTTGAACAACTCCAGAGCCGTGCATAGGTCCTCGTGTATGGTGAGCTCTTCCTTTGTCTTGATGTCCCGGACGCCATCAGTGAACGCCGAAATGATGGCCTCGTCCTACAGCTTGGGAATCTTGAGGCGAACGTTGTTGAAGCGCTGGATGTATTTGTGCAAGGTCTCTCCTGGCTGCTGCTTGATGCGCCACAGGTCACCTATGGCCGGTGGCAGGTCGCGAGTGCCCTGAAAGTTGGCGACGAAGCGCTCTCGCATCTCATCCCAGGAGGAGATCGATCCCGCGGGGAGGTTCAGGAGCCACGAACACGCGCCGTCTTTGAGGGCCATGGGGAACCAGTTCGCCATGACCTTCTCGTCGCCGTTGGCCGCCTAGATGCTCAACTCGTAGAGCTGCAGGAACTCGGTAGGGTCGGGGGTGCCGTCGTAGCACGGAGGTAGGTCGGGCTTGAACTTCCCTGGCCAGACGACGCGGTGTAGCTCCGGGGTGAACGCGTGACATCCTGCCGTGGTCATGGGAGCCCACCATGGAGGTGTAGCCTGATCTTTGCGCTCGCGCACCACCGCCTCAAGCGGCGCGCGGTCTTGACATGGCGGCGCTAGGAGCGCACACGCCTCTCCTTGGGGCCGCTGCACCACTTGGCAGCTTTCCTCGTCGCGCGCCGGCGCCCTGCGCGGCGGGTCGTGCCGTGGAGCCTCACGCCTTGGCTCAGGGACGACATCTTGTCTAAGAGGTGGAGGAGGCGCACCGTTGGCCACATCGCCCACGAGAGGCGGCGGTGGAGGCAGCGAGCAGGACAACACAAGGGCCTCTCCCGCGGCGCTGACGAGCTCGGCGATGCGGTCCAGCTAGTCCTCATAGAAGTCATCGGTAGGGTGATAGCGCAGGAGCTCGTGTGCCATGAGCAACGCAGCCTGCTCGTTCGCCGTGCCACGACCGGCATGAGAAGACGAAGCAGCCGCCAGGGTCAGCGACGGAGTGGCGGTGCGTCCATCACGCTGCACAGAGAGCTGCAGCGATGAAGCCTGCTGCTCGTGGGCCGCGGGGCCGGTGGCAGCGTTGGCCGCAGGCGACGGGGAACAACGGGGAGCACCATCACCTACAGGTGCCGTCTGGGCAACGCGGGCGGTGTGGGTGGCCTGGTGCTCAGCACGAACTCGACGAGAATCAGCCATGGGAACGTCGACACGATGGCGAATCAACCAGAGGAAGAGAGGCTCCGACGCACCCCTACCTGGCGCACCAAATGTCGGATTCTGGGCTCCGCAGACCCTGGATAGATTCGAACTCTGGGGTGCGTGCAAAGAACTCAACCTCCCCAGTCTGCCAACTCGTCGTTCCCATGGCCTAGCTCGATGAACGAGAAGGAAATGGAACACGGTAATTTACCCAGGTTCGGGCCACCTTGTAGTGTAATACCCTACTCCTGCTTTGTGGTGGATTAGCGTCGAGGTGGGTGATAACCCACAAGTATAGGGGATCGTTTGTAGCCTTCTTCGATAAATAAGAGTGTCGAACCCAACGAGGAGCTAAAGGTAGAACAAATATTCCCTCAAGTTCTATCGACCACCGATACAACTCTACGCACACTTGACGTCAGCTTTACCGAAAACAAGTATGAAACTAGTGTGTAGGTGTGATGCTAGAACTACTTTTGCAAGAATAAAACTAGAAGTACTTTGCAAGATAATAAAAGTTAGGTGTTTAGTAAAAGAGTTTGTGTCAACAAGAAAGTTATTTGTCCCTAGGCAATCGATACCAATTACCGGTAATCATTCTTGCAATTTTATATGAGGGAGAGGCATGAGCTAACATACTTTCTCTACATGGATCATATGCACTTATGATTGGAACTCTAGCAAGCATCCACAACTAATAAATATCATTAAGGTCATGAAACCCAACCATAGCATTAAGTATCAAGTCCTCTTTACTCCCATACGCCTTAGCCCACCTACTCGGGTTTAAGCTTCTGTCACTCTCGCAACCCACCATAAGCGAACCATGAACATATTGCAACACCCTACAGAGGGGGCCCCTCACATTTGCGCGAGAACGGAGGGTACCGTAGGACAACACCATAAACAAAATATACAATCATACCAACCAAGATCACGATTAACCCACAGGACAAAGCGGATCTACTCAAACATCATAGGATAACCATAGATCATTGGGAAATAATATATGGAGTTGAGCACCATGTTTAAGTAGAGATTACAGCGGGGGGAAGAGGTGTTACACCGCTGCATAGAGAGGGAGAAAGTTGGTGTTGACGGTAGCAAGGTTGTTGATGTAGATCGTCGTCCCGATCGTTGCCCCGGTGGCACTCCGGCGCCACCGGAAGCGAGGTGGAGAGAGCCCCCCTCCTTCTTCTTCTTCCTTGGCCTCCCCCTAGATGGGAGGAGAGTTCCCCCTCTGGTCCTTGGTCTCCATGGTGCCGGAGGGGCGGGAGCCCCTCCGCGATTGGATCTCCCTCTCTGTTCTCTTCTGTTTCGCGTTCCCCAGATCTGGCCGAAAACCGTTTCTTATATTCCAGGAGATCCGTAACTCCGATTGTGCTGAGATTTTAACACGATTTTTTCCGGATATAAGCTTCCTTGCTCCCGAAGTAGAGCTCCAACCAACGTTCGAGGAGGGCACAACCCACCACCACGCGCCAGGGGCCTGGGGCGCGCCTTGGTGTCTTGTGGGCTGTGTGGGCCTCCGTTTGCGGTGATTCCAACTCCCAAAAATCACATATATTCCAATAATTCTTCATGAAATTTTATTGCATTTGGACTTCGTTTGATATGGATACTCTACGATACAAAAAACATGCAGAAAACATGAATTGGCACTGGGCACTGGATCAATAGTTTAGTCCAAAAAATCATATAAAAAGTTGCCAAAACATGTGAAAGTTGTATAATATTGGCATGAAACAATCAAAAATTATAGATACGACGGAGACGTATTAGCATCCCCAAGCTTAATTCCTGCTCATCCCTGAGTAGGTAAATGATAAAAAGATAATTTTTGATGTGGAATGCTACCTAACATAAACTTGATCATATATCTAGTCATGGCATGAATATTAACTTATTAAGACATAAGTGATTCAAAGCAATAGTCTATAATTTGACATAAAGACATCAATACTCAGGCATCCCAATAAACAATCATGTCTTCCAAAATATCAACGGTAAAGAAAGTTATCCCTAAAAAATTATATAGTCTTGTCATGCTCTGTCTTCTTAACACAAAGTATTTATGATGCACAACTCCGATGACAAGCCGAGCAATTGGTTCATACTTTTTAACACGCTTCAGCTTTTTCAACCCTCACGCAATACATGAGCGCAAGCCATGGATATAGCACTATAGGTGGAATAGAGTATGATGATAGGGGGAAATATAAAGACGACAAAAAAGTAAGAAAGTCTCACATCGACGCGGCTAACCAATGGGCTATGGAGATGCCCATGAATTGATATCAATGCGAGGAGTAGGGATTGCCATGCAACGAATGCACTAAGAGCTATAAGTGTATGAAAGCTCAATATGAAAACTAAGTGGGTGTGCATCTAATCCTATAATGAAAAATTCCCACTAGTATATGAAAGTGACAACATAGGAGACTCTCTATATGAAAAACATGGTGCTACTTTGAAGCACAAGTGTGGTAAACGATACTAACAATGCCCCTTCTCTCTTTGTTTATTTTTTTCCATTTTCATTTTTTTTCATTTTTCCATTTTTTTCTCTCTCTCATTGTCCGGAGTCTCATCCTGACTTATGGGGGAATCATAGTCTCCATCATCCTTTCCTCACTGGGGCACTGCTCTAAAAATGAATAATGATGATCATCACACTTCTGTTTACTAATAACTCGAAAGAAATAAAAATTACAACTCAATACCTATGACAAAGTATGACTCTATATGAATGCCTCTGGTAATGTACCAGGATATGCAATGATCTAGCGTAACATGTATGAGAAATGATGAACGGTGGCTGAGCCACAACTACTATGTCAGCTATATGATCATGCAAAGCAATATGACAATGAATGCTCAAGTCATCAAACGGAAGCGGTGGAAGTTGCATGGCAATATATCTCGGAATGGCCAGGGAAAAGCCATAATAGGTAGGTATGGTGGCTGTTTTGAGGAAGATATAATAAGGCTTATGTGTGATAGAGCGTATCATATCATGGGGTTTGGATGCACCGGCGAAGTTTGCACCAACTCTCGAGATGAGAAAGGGCAATGCACGGTACCGTAGAGGCTATCAAATTGCGAAAAGGTAAGAGTGCGTATAATCCATGGCCTCGCATTAGTCATAAAGAACTCATATACTTATTGCAAAAGTTTATTAGCCCTCGAAGCAAAGTACTACTGCGCATGCCCCTAGGGGGATAGATTGGTCGGAAAAGACCATCGCTCGTCCCCGACCGCCACTCATAAGGAAGACAATCAATAAATCATGCTCCAACTTCATAGCATAACGAGAGACTATACGTGCATGCTTCGGGAATCACAAACCTTAACACCAATATTCCTACTATCCACAACCATTTACTAGTACCTCCCGCATATTATCATCTCTATATCGCAAAACTATTGCAAGGAATCAAACATATCATATTCAGTGATCCATAAGTTTTATGCAGGATTTTATGACTAACCATACAATTGACCAATTCCTGTTGACTCTCTAAATAGATATAAGTGAAGCAAGAGAGTTTAATTCTTTCTACAAAAGATCATGCTCTAACAAATATAAGTGAAGAAAAAGAGCATTCTTCAAATAACGGTTTTCTATGTGAAGAGAAACAGGCAATCCAAACTTCAAATGATATAAGTGAAGCACATGAAGCATTCTACAAGGCCATACTCAACAGATATAAGGGAGGTGCAATGAGCATTCTATAAATCAACCATGGACTATCTCATACCAGCATGGTGCATAAAAGAAAAGTAAAAAATAAACACAAAAGATGCTCCAAGATTTTCACATACCACGCGAAAGAAACGAAACTGAAAACATACCGATACTTGTTGAAGAAAGATGGGATGCCTTCCGGGGCATCCCCAAGCTTAGACGCTTGAGTCTCCTTGAATATTTACTTTGGGAGCCTTGGGCATCCCCAAGCTTGAGCTCTTGCCTCTCCTCCTTCTCCTCATATCGAGACCTCCTCGACCCTTGATCACTTCATCCACACAAAACTCAACAAAAAACTCGGTAAGATCCGTTAGTATAATAAAGCAAATCACTACTCTAAGTACTGTTACAAACCAATTCATATTTTGTTTTTGCATTTTAGCTACTGTAATATAACTTTTCCATGGCTTATACCACGGATAAAAATCGATAGTTTCATCAAAACGAGCAAAGCAATGCATCAAAAACAGAATCTGTCTTAAATAGGACAGTCTATAGCAATCTGAACATCTGCCATACTTCTGGTACTGCAAAAATTCTGAAAAATTAGGACAAAATAAACAATTTGTATAGCAAGACTATGAAAAAAGTTTCAGAACCTTTTGACGTTCTAGTAAAAAAACGAAAATTCACACGCTACAGCCAAAGTTTCTGTTTCTGCACAGCACATACCAACAAGCAATCTAATCATCCTAAAGGCAAATCTTGGCACATTATTTTTATAATACAATGGAATTGTACAAGGGGATAATTATTTTTGTGAGAATCTTCATGATAAATTCTACATTGTATCCATGAGCATGAACACAAGTGTTCAAGGTCGACCCTCACTTCTCCAATGCATAACTTCCAATCGCTTCTCTTTTGTGAAAAGTTTTAAGTTCCCCTCTATATTTTTTTGTTTTTAAACTATATTAAAGCACTCAACAAAAATAAATGACTCTCTAAAACTTCAAGGTTGTCTCCCTGGCATCGCTTTCTTTAAAGCCATTAAGCTAGGCATATAGTGCTCAAGTAATGAATCCACCCGGATCCCAAGGTATATCAAAGCCAATTTTAATTAACAATGATTTGGCATTTAGTAGTGAGCACAAAGCAACATATATGAAGCAATGACGAAGTCTAACTCTCTTCCTATGCATCGGCATGTCATACAAGAACAATTCATGCACATCAAGTAAAGGCCAGTGCATAGTATAAGCAGTTTCTTGCAATTTTGTTGTCTTGGAAACATAGAGAGGTGGAGATGTAGTTCCTCTCTCATAATAATTGCAAGTAGGAGCAGCAAGCACGTGCATATTTTATTCATCAAAATCCTCATGTGCAACGGTAAAAGGCAACCCATCAATGTAATCCTTAATAAGAGCAAACTTCTCCGATATAGTGTAGCTTGGAGAATTCAAAAAGATAATAGGACTATCATGTGTGGGTGCAATAGCAACAATTGCAATCTTAACATAAGGAACAATAGCAAGTTCATCTCCATAAGCATAATTTATATTGGCATCTTGGCCACAAGCATAGCAAGCATCATTAAAAAGGGACATTTCAAATGAATCAACAGGATAATAGCAATTATCATAGCATTCAGCCTTCGGTAAGCATGAAGGGACATTAAATAATATATGAATTGAAGAGTTACTCTCATTAGAAGGTGGGCATGGGTAGCTAATACGCTCTTCCTCCTTTTGTTCTTCGCTCTCCTCATCATCTTTTTCATCCAATGAGGTCACAGTCCATCAATTCCTTCTTCCATAGACTCCTGCAAAATATTAATCTCTTCTTGGATAGCATAAATTTATCAATATCGGAGTTGTATTTGTAATTATCATAGCAATATTTAAGGATGGCAAAATTTTCAGGTCTATAAACATCATCATCAAAAGCTTCATACTTTTCAAACAAAGATTCAATTTCATAAGCACCCTTAAAAGCAACAAATTCTTCTATTCGTTCCACATCATAATAATCATATATGTCATTAGCATAAGAAGCCAAGGTTTCATTATCATTAGATTCACATGAAAAGGGAAGATGTGGAGCATTCATCTTAGAGCAACAAGTAAAATCATATCTCTGACATAAATTCCAAGCATACCAATGCAACATATGCATTTGATCCCATAAAAGTTTCCCTTTTTGTGTCAAGCGATAATCCCTAAAGTATTCACGTTGATCCAACGTTACTCCCATTATCATGTTGAATGGGGTTTTCTCAGGATTATCAAAGTAGTGCATAATATCTTTAACATAACGAGCATTGAGGGTTTTAGGAGGTTCCCCATCTCCATGAGTAGCAAGTACCACTAATTTTTTTGGTGTTTCGTGTTCCATATCCATAACTAAAGATAGAGAACAACTTAGAACAGGAAATAAGAACTACTTAGTGATAAAGCAAGCAAGCACACATGAGAATATTCACCCCACGCAATTGCTCCCCGGCAACGGCGCCAGAAAAAGGTCTTGATAACCCACAAGTATATAGGGGATCGTTTGTAGCCTTCTTCGATAAATAAGAGTGTCGAACCCAACGAGGAGCTAAAGGTAGAAAAAATATTCCCTCAAGTTCTATCGACCACCGATACAACTCTACGCACACTTGACGTCTGCTTTACCGAAAACAAGTATGAAACTAGTTTGTAGGTGTGATGCTAGAACTACTTTTGCAAGAATAAAACTAGAAGTAGTTTGTAAGATAATAAAACTTAGGTGTTTAGTAAAAGGGTTTGTGTCAACAAGAAAGTTATTTGTCCCTAGGCAACCGATAACAAGTACCGGTAATCATTCTTGCTATTTTATATGAGGGAGAGGCATGAGCTAACATACTTTCTCTACTTGGATCATATGCACTTATGATTGGAACTCTAGCAAGCATCCGCAACTACTAAAGATCATTAAGGCCATGAAACCAAACCATAGCATTAAGTATCAAGTCCTCTTTACTCCCATACGCCATAGCCCACCTACTCGGGTTAAGCTTCTGTCACTCTCGCAACCCACCATAAGCGAACCATGAACATATTGCAACACCCTACAGCGGGGGCCCCTCACGTTTTCCCGAGAACGGAGGGCACTGTAGGACAACACCATAAATAAAATATACAATCATACCAACCAAGATCATGATTAACACACAGGACAAAGCGGGTCTACTCAAACATCATAGGATAACCATAGATCGTTGGTAAATAATATATGGAGTTGAGCACCATGTTTAAGTAGAGATTACAGCGGGGGGAAGAGGTGTTACACTACTGCATAGAGGGGGGGAAGTTGGTGTTGATGGTAGCAAGGTTGTTGATGTAGATCTCCGTCCCGATCGTTGCCCCGGTGGCACTCCGGCACCACCGAAAGCGAGGGGGAGAGAGCCCCCCTACTTCTTCTTCTTCCTTGGGCTCCCCCTAGATGGGAGGAGAGTTCCCCCTCTGGTCCTTGGTCTCCATGGCGCCGGAGGGGCGGTAGCCCCTCCGAGATTGGATCTCCCTCTCTGTTCTCTTCTATTTCGCGTTCCCCAGATCTGGCCGAAAACTGTTTCTTATATTCCGGGAGATCCGTAACTCCGATTGCGCTGAGATTTTAACACGATTTTTTCCGGATATGAGCTTCCTTGCACCCGAAGTAGAGCTCCAACCGACGTTCGAGGAGGGCACAACCCACCACCACGCGCCATGGGCCTGGGGCGCGCCCTGGTGTCTTGTGGGCTGTGTGGGCCTCCGTTTGCGGTGATTCCAACTCCCAAAAATCACATATATTCCAAAATAATTCTGCGTGAAATTTTATCGCATTTGGGCTTCGTTTGATATGGATACTCTGCGATACAAAAAACATGCAGAAAACAGGAACTGGCACTGGGCACTGGATCAATAGGTTAGTCCAATAAATCATATAAAAAGTTGCCAAAAACATGTGAAAGTTGTATAATATTGGCATGAAACAATCAAAAATTATAGATACGACAGAGACGTATCAGTGGGCTGAGGATGAACTAGTATATTGGGAGAACAACCTCAGGAGGTGTGTTCTTGTGTTTGTTTGAGCTGGTGAGGGTGTGGGTGAATGAATGATCCGTCCCCTTCCACGGTGGTGGCTAGGCTCTATTTATAGTGGCCTTGGTCCTCTCCCCAGAAAGAAGGCGGGAAGGGTTCCCACAACGGCCAAATTAGAAGGGAGGCAACTAGTACATCTTATCCTGACAAAAGGTTGTCTGCGCCTGCAAAGCCTCTGGTCGTGACACCATGGTGGGCTCGGCGATGACCTCCATCCTGTCATCCTGGCGGTCTTGGTATTGAAGCACGGAAATGGAAACCTTTGGTTGATGCCTCGGGACTCCGCGCCTGCGCTTGCCTCTTTAGCACCAAAGAGGAAACCTGTTGTACTCTGCCCCCTGGTGATCGCCTGGCCTTGGTCGTCATGGCTTGCGTCATCCGAACCTCGCGAGGTGAGGGCTTCCATAGGAATCTCCACTCCTCAAGGGCTAGCCTGAGGAGGCCGCCCCTTCTGGAGGTCTTGGCGTCGTCCGCCTCGCGAGGGTCTTACGTTATTGGTGCTGAAGATGGGTCGTACCAGGCCGTCGATGGAGCCACGGCATGGGCCGCAAGCAGGCAAGTCTGGGTACCCCGGTTCCCAGAACGCCGACAATGACGGTGTCGTGCCTTAGTCATCGCTAGGTGGTCTACGGACCTGGATGTAGATTTTACTTCTAGTGTTCTTTATACTACCTGATAGTTGATGAATAGACTAAAAGTTTTCTTGAAAAAAAGTGATATCACAGGTTTTTTTGAATCATATCTCGATCGGTTTAGTTGCTTCAGACACGATGTCCACAACCCATGGCGGCCCGTTTTCAGTTATGGCCTTGTTGGTGCGCTAGCGGCCTGCGATTGCCTAGAAAACACAATACTGTCTTTTCTTTAAAGTTAAAAGCAACATTTAGCTTCCTTTGTGGAAACCCGTCTTGCCGTAAAGAAGCAAGGGCAAACAAATCTTTTTTAACTTAAACGCAACATTCAGCTTCCTTTGTGGACACCCGTCTTGCCGCAAAGATGCAAGGGCAAACAAATCTTCTCAAGCCCTGCAAAGTCAAGGTAGCAGATGGTGGTATTCAGTTGGAAGCTTATGATACCATACTTTGCATGGGTTGATTAAGGCAACACAATCCAATGTGTATCGATTGGGAGGCACAATATCTGTTAGTCATCACTGCTACTGGACAAGTGAACCTCCAAGCAATTTCTGCATCTCAGCTACAGTGTTCTGCAATCTCCACAGAGGAATTACTGAAGTCGTGTATATAAGGATCGGTGGCTTATATGGCTTAGTTGTCTGCGCTATCTGAAGAAGGGCTACCTAACACTCAATACCACAAGTCATCTTGAGAGTTTTGGAACAATTCACTGAAGTTTTCGAAGCTCCTACTTCTCAGCCACTGCGATGAGAGTGTGACCATCGCATACCACTCACTGAGGGAGCTCAACCAGTCAACTTGCGGCCCTACAGATACAAACCAGAGCTCAAGGATGAGATTGACCGTCAGGTCAAAGAGCTGCTCGATGTTGGAATGATTCATAGAAGCACTAGCCCATTTTCATCTCCAGTTTTTTCTCGTCAAGAAAAAGGACGGACATGGCAGTTGTGCATTGATTATCGCCGTCTGAACTTCGTGACAATGGTCAGCAAGTATCTAGTTCCAGTGATTGATGAGCTACTGGATGAATTAGCAGGCGCTCAATGGTTCTGAAAACTTGATTTTTATGCGGGCTATCACCAAATTTGCCTAGCAGAGGGGGAGGAATACAGGACCGCGTTTCAAACGCATACAAGACATTGGGAGTTGAGAGTAGTGTCGTTTGGCCTTGCGAGTGATCCACCCACATTTCTGGGCGCCATAAGCACCACTCTAAAACCAGTGCTCCAGGTCTGTGTGGTGGGTTTTCTTCGATGATATTCTCATCTTCAGTAAGATGCTATCAGACTATGTTGGCCATCTACGCCAGGTTCTGCAGCTTCTGAAAAAGGATCACTAGCACGTAAAACAGTCCAAATATTCTTTTGATCAGCGACATATCGCTTACTTTGCTCACATCATCGAGAGAGGGTGTTGTAACAAATCCCAACAAAGTCAGGACCATCGAGAAGTGGCATGTTCCTCCATCTGCTAAAGAGGCGCGTGATACGTCCATTTTGCATCATGTTTACCTACTGTTATTTATAATGTTTTTATGCATAATAATGCTTTTTGGAGTAATTCTAATGCCTTTTCTCTCATAATATGCAAGGTTAACACAAAGAGGGAGAATTCCGGCAGCTGGAAATCTGGACCCGAAAAAGCTATGTCATGCCACCTATTCTGCACAACTCCAAATGAGTTGAAACTTCACGAGGAATTTTGATGGAATATATAAGAAATACTGGAGACAATAAGTACCAGAGGTCCGTGATACGTCCGTGATATATGGGGGCCCCTCATATTTGGGTTTTATTCAAATTATTTTTCTCCATGATTAAAATATATGGAAAATAGGGTAAAATGATTCCCTACATAAGAAAATTGGAGAGAAATAAATTTGAAATCATTTTGCTATTTTTAAAATGATTTTTACTGGGATTTATTGCAACAGTAGCACTCTTTGACTTATTTGAACTTTTGTTGATTTTATTTGATGCTTAAAAAATGTTCACGTTGTAGAAAATAATTTTCTGAAAATTTTGATATATTATATACCCATATAATATTTTTTATTTCTTTTGTTTTATTTAATTTTTGTCTGACTGCGTTTAAAAAAAACTTCTTTCGGACCGACTGGGCCGAAACCCAGCCGGCCCAGTGCCCAGCGCGCCTCCTTCCTCTCGTCCCCGAGCGGGACTCCCAGAGGAGACCGCTGCCGCCGCGCCGCCAAGTCCGACCGGGACACCGTCCCGTCGCCGCCTCTCCTGCCCCTCCTCCACGCGACCTCGCCCCTCCCCCATCTATAAATACCCGAGGCCCGGTCCCCTCTCTCTCCTCCACGCGTCGCGCCGCCGTCACCGCATCTCACCGCCGCCGCCGCCACCGGAAGCCGCAGCCACCGCCCTCGTCGCCGTCGACCGCCGCCGACGCAACCACCGCAACCGCCGCTCCGTGCCGCCCCTCCCCGTGCTCTTCGCCGCCTTCCCCGACGACCGGAGCCGAGCCGCCGCCGCCGTCCCACGTCGCCGGACTTTGCCTCCGCCGCTGTAGCTCCCCGCTCTCTCTCGTCCGTTAGATCTAGGATCAACGATTAGGGTTAGATCGGCTTGTTTTTTTTGTTTTTTTGAACCGGTATGCTCTAAGTAGCGAACGTTCACTAGTTAAGCCTCTGTAGTGGACGAATTCGTCGCTTATGCTTCTGTAGCGAACGTTCGTCCATTAAGTTTTGCTTTTTCTGTTTTATTTTTCGGCCAAGGACCCATCCGTGAATATTTTATTTACAAATGAGACCCTGATCTTCAAACCTTCGTTACTTTTCGCTCGTTTATCCAAATCCAACGAAACCAATGCCCACTTCTTTGTGATGATCCCCTCTATACAGTAATCCAACTTAAACATATTTTTTAAAGTTTAAAATTTGAATTCAAACAGGTTTGTATTTGAACTTCGTTTGATCATAACTCGAGTTTTATAACTCTGATTTAGTTGATTCTTTTTGCAAATCGAAGCTCTTGACCTAAACTTTTTGATAAGGCCAAATCCACACAATTTGGGTACTGTTAGAAATTGTTTTATGTTGCTAATTGCTTGTTTTTGGAGTTTTCCGAGTTCTTTTCTTCGATTCTTTTTCATGATTGCTTTTGTGAGGTTACTATTGCTTGCTTACAAAAGATTTACTGAAGTGTGACGAGTAGAACTATCAGGAGTTATGAGTGCGAATCATCTTCATCAATAGTACAAGGCAAGTTCACACTTTGATCATATCCCTTTATTACCCAGTTTTTATGCATTAGCTCAACCCTCAAACATTGCATGGTTAGGAATTGATAACGTGTGGGTATTGGGAAGTAGTTGATGAGGTAGGAACCTATTGTCCTGCATTCAAACCTTGGGATTTACTTCTACGTTATGCTTACTGCTATGCTATGCTCATAGATGTGGATTGGTATGAGAGATTTCATGGAAGATGTGAGAGTTATTTATATCTAAGGGTTAACCTAAGGTGGCTACTTTAATACACATCTGGGTGGATTGGTTGGGGCACCCTGGAGCACCCAGTGGTTTGCCCGGGCACCTGGAGAATCCAGTGTTGTCCTAGGATATCCCGGAGGACCCGTGTGATCATCCTATGGTTCGTCACCCAGGCTCAAAGGGATCATAAGATTATTCAAACTAGAAACTTCCGTGTGCAGCCACAAGCCATTATGGGCTCTGGCATAGTTGAGTATGTTGTGTGACCTCTTTTAGTGGTAGGCTAGCAAATGTAGGGGGATGTAGGTGGTACTATCTACCCAGAGTAAAGAGTTAATGCTTCTCAAAGACTATGTCTCGGTCATCCGTTTCTCAAACATCATGTAGTGCGAGAAATTCAATGGAGGATATCGAGTCTTGTGGGGAAAAGTGCACAAACCTCTGTAGAGTGTACAAACTAATCATGATTAGCCGTGTCCCCGGTTATGGACATCTTGAGTATCTGGTTCTTGGATTATCATGCTGATCTCATCACTCTATATAATAAAATTGTTGGGTTATTAATGATTTTTGGGATTGAGTTGGAGGAACCTTCTCAGTAATTTTCAACCAACTTGGTAGTTAAATAAAATATATTCCTTTGCGTAGGGAAAATTGGCTTTATGAAAAAATAAACTTAGAGCTTTCTACCAGCCATATATGCATGTAGTGATAGCCATTATTCATCATTGATCTATGGTGTGAATTTGCCAGTACATTCAATGTACTGACCTACATGGCTACAACGTCTCATGTTGGAGGATTCTTACGACGAGTAAGTGATATGTTAGGGTTACGATTTCTACACTCAACTTTGCCGTTGGTGTTGATGGGAATCCACAACCTTGTTGTTACTTCCGCTATTTGGATTGAGGTAATAGTATTTACGTTACTTTATACATTTGATTTACCTCTGTTATAAATCCTCGAGTACTATGGGTGTCAGCATATCGATCCAGGGATGACACTTAAGCACAGAGACTTGACCGTCTGAGGTCGGCTCGCTACAAGATGGTATCAGAGCACATGTTGACTATAGGACGTAACCCCTAGAAACTGGCAAGCCCATAGGAAAGATTTTTCTCTACAACTTTCTTTTCAAAAAGATCTTTTACCTCTCCTCTCTTCTGAGCTTATTCAAATATCCCCTTTAGTTAGACTATACCCCTTTCCCCTTTGGACCACACGAGGATACGACTGATGAGACCACTCCGAAGAAGTACAAGATATCGGAAACCTAAGACCGCTTCAGAATGAAGAGGATTTTACCGTGCATTATACTAATGGAAACTACAACGGTTGAAGACTCTGAAGACTAGGAGAATTTGAAGGCTCTGAAGAATTCCCAGATTTGTGTGACCTAGGAAGGTTACCCTTATGGAACTTGGCAGACTATGGAAGTTGTCAATACCCGAGATCAAGGTGTATCGGAGAAAGACCGGAACATAGAGCATTAGAACTCAAAGTTTTTGTCAAGAAAACCCCAAGACAGGAGATATCAACTATGGAATGATAGCTCATGACAGAGACATGGGCATAAACACGGCTATCCATGATGCTAACGACCGTTTGTGCTATTGTCACCATGCTGAGTTGAGCATGCATTACTTCGGAAGGATTGGATGACAAAAAGGCTAATGGAGCACCTAACAGCAAAAGATGAAGTTTTCACCTCAGCCGGTGTATCGCCAGGACCTAGAGTACTACATCGAGAAGTTTAAGATGGACCTTCAGGAAGTCGTATTTGACAAGGAAGTATTTCGTGAAGAACTCAGGACCCAGAAGCTGAAAGTAGCCAAGCTGGAGGAGCAAAACCTCGAGATACTGGAGATTCGATATGAACTGAAGGGCAGTAGGACCGTGGTTCATTCCAAGGATGTTGAAACCCAGAAGTTTGGAACGCAACTCCAGAATATTAAAGGACGTCATGAGAGACTTTGTGTCAACAGAGAGGATCTGGCAAAAGGAACTTGAGAAGGACAAGCACGATCGGAAGAAGCCATCGGAGACATGAACAAGACTTGAAGTGTTTGGTGACTTTGAAGATTCATTGACCTTTAGAAGACCAAACCCCTGTTATATACCTGCGTTGGATGCGACGATTGTGAGCTGTCATTTGTTTGATGTTTTTTTCCGACAGCCACAAATAAAATCTGTCTTTTCAAAACTTTTGTTTGTATTGTGTGCATCGCTCTTTATCTCTCTTATCCCACCACAAAACCCATGGATCCAATATAGGATGAGTGGAGATGAGCTTATATTTTCTGGACCGATGAGTCAATTAGAGACGGACCGATGGATTCAGAATATGGAGGATCACATGAAGAACCCTATAGTCGGAAAGGATATGACCCAGCATGCTCTTCAGTGCTTTGAAAGAGGTGCTGGTACTTGGTGGAGGATGTACCAAACCATCAATGGATGGCAAGGAGTAACCAATTGGAAGGAATTTAAGTTGACTTTGCTAAAGTCTCGTCTTGTGTCCCAGAAATTGAAGCCTTATGGAAATGGTATGAAGAAACCCTGTGCATGCAAGCTTTGTGGAGAAATAGGACACAACCACAAAGAACACAAGGATGAATGCCCTAATTGTGAAGGAAGTCAACCAGCTGAAGAATGACCAACTAGGCAGATGACTTGTTTCTTATGTGAAGGGACTACCCACTACCCTGCTCAGTGTCACATTTACCCCATGGTACAAAGAACCATCCAGCAGAAGAAAGAAGTAGTGAAGGAGCCATCATGGGGATTTTAGAAGAACCGGTGATGAAGGAAGAGGTGGAGGACACACCCGAAGAAGACACAATTAAACCCTGCACCAAGTCATGCTATTCATGTGGAGAAGAAGGACACATATCACAGAATTGTCTGAATGGGGATCTTGTAGAATTCCCGACAGAGGAAGTAGAGTATGACCCACAGGAAATAGAAGCCCTGGTGGGAACGGAAAAGTACAGGAAGAGAAGTAGATTGGATTCCAGGAAGGAGCTGAGTCATATCACCTGTTACAGGTGCAAGGAGTCAGGGAACTACCTCAGCAGTTGCCCAAAAAGGAAGCCGAGGACCCAAGGAGGCTATGTAATCATGAGGAAACCATGATATTTGTCAGAAGTAGTATGTTTCTGCTGTAATGAAGCAGGGCACTTTGCCAGGGATTATCCCAAAGAGAAGGAGGCTTGTGCTAAATAGTAGAGTATGTGAGAATTATAGTAGTAGTAGTGGGAACAATTCTTTTATATTGAAGTGTTGATTAGAGGCATGTAATGGAAATCCAGGAGATTGTAATAATTTGAGAACCAATAAAGCATCGTTGTTACTGATATGGATTTTATGAGTTGTTACTCTATGAAGAAATATTTTTTGACCATTTTCGAGGATATGATGGTCTATGGATGAATTTGTGCATTTCAAGGGTGGTAGTACCCTGCGAGGACACTTGACCCCTGGAGAAGATAATGACATTCCACGGAGTGGATTTTGGACAAAATAAGTATGAGTTTTGTCTCGATATGTGGGATACCCCAAGAATATGAAGGGATGAAGTATTATTGGAGTATAAAGGAGGTATGATGTTGGAAATATGGAGCAATTGTAACTCCATGATGAGTCGGAGTAATCACGTTTTAGTTTGGTGCCAATAGAAGGAAGAGAGACAGTACAATTGGATGGATTTGAGAATGCTGGGAAGCTGGATGTTGGAGTAATGATGAGTTGCCCCCGATGATGAGTTCAAGGTTTACAAGTGATGAGATGGGCCATAACCCATAGGCCCCAGGACCTGCCAAGAAGCAAGCACATTCTTGCTGAAGGAAAAACCCTGGAAGAAGTTATGCCTTTATCAACAGACGATCTTATAGGAGTTATGAAAACCCGAGAATTGTGAAGAACAATAGATGTTTTGTTTGGCTTGCGGAATCAATGGATTTATCCGAACCCAGTTCGTGGATAAGAGATTCTGCAATGCTTGTGAGGATGAACGAGTGTTAGAATGCGAGATTCGCTAAACCATATACAGGGTAATGATTTGGGTGCGGGATGGATTGATCACCATACCGACTTACTCTTATTATTCGCTTTGCTATATGGGACGGTAAATCTGAGTGACTTACCCATAGTAGAGCGACGACGATCAAAACCTTGTTTAAACCTTAGAATGGTGTAAGTATTTTTCCCTTGTACAAGGCAGTTGTTGCCAATCGTAGGATATACGGTGAGGTTCAACCCAAACCCATTTTCCGGCAGGAGAAACCACAAATTGTTGACCACCATGAGACATCGATATGGTGAAGTACCACTAATTTTCCGGCAAGTACCACTAATTTTTCTGGTGTTTCGTGTTCCATATCCATAACTAAAGATAGAGAACAACTTAGAACAGGAAATAAGAACTACTTAGTGATAAAGCAAACAAGCACACATGAGAATATTCACCCCACGCTATTGCTCCCAGGCAACGGCGCCAGAAAAAGGTCTTGATAACCCACAAGTATAGGGGATCATTTCTAACCTTCTTCGATAAATAAGAGTGTCGAACCCAACGAGGAGCTAAAGGTAGAACAAATATTTCCTCAAGTTCTATCGACCACCGATACAACTCTACGCACACTTGACGTTCCCCAAATCAGATGCTAGAACTACTTTTGCAAGAATAAAACTAGAAGTACTTTGTAAGATAATAAAACTTAGGTGTTTAGTAAAAGGGTTTGTGTCAACAAGAAAGTTATTTGTCCCTAGGCAATCGATAACAAGTACCGGTAATCATTCTTGCAATTTTATATGAGGGAGAGGCATGAGCTAACATACTTTCTCTATTTGGATCATATGCACTTATGATTGGAACTCTAGCAAGCATCCGCAACTACTAAAGATCATTAAGGCCATGAAACCAAACCATAGCATTAAGTATCAAGTCCTCTTTACTCCCATACGCCATAGCCCACCTACTCGGGTTTAAGCTTCTGTCACTCTCGCAACCCACCATAAGCGAACCATGAACATATTGCAACACCCTACTGTGGGGGCCCCTCACGTTTGCCCGAGAACGGAGGGCACTGCAGGACAACACCATAAATAAAATATACAATCATACCAACCAAGATCATGATTAACACACAGGACAAAGCGGATCTACTCAAACATCATAGGATAACCATAGATCGTTGGGAAATAATATATGGAGTTGAGCACCATGTTTATAGACGTATCAGTGGGCTAAGGATGAACTAGTACAGTGGGAGAACAACCTCAGGAGGTGTGTTCTTGTGTATATTTGAGCTGGTGAGGGTGTGGGTGAATGAATGATCCGTCCCCTTCTACGGTGGTGGCTAGGCTCTATTTATAGTGGCCTTGGTCCTCTCCCCAGAAAGAAGGAGGGAAGGGATCCCACAACGGCCAAATTCGAAGGGAGGCAACTAGTACATCTTATCCTGACAAAAGGTTGTCTGCGCCTGCAAAGCTTCTGGTCGTGACGCCATGGTGGGCTCGGCGATGACCTCCGTCCTGTCATCCTAGCGGTCTTGGTATTGAAGCACGGAAATGGAAACCTTTGGTTGATGCCTCGGGACTCCGCGCCTACGCTTGCCTCTTTAGCACCAAAGAGGAAACCTGTTGTACTGTGCCCGCTGGGGCCCGCCTGGCCTTGGTCGTCATGGCTTGCGTCATCCGAACCTCGTGAGGTGAGGGCGTACATAGGAATCTCCACTCCTCAGGGGCTAGCCTGAGGAGGCCGCCTCTTCTGGAGGTCTTGGCGTCATCCGCCTCGCAAGGGTCTTGCATTGTTGGTGCTGAAGATGGGTAGTACCAGGCCGTCGATGGAGCCACGGCATGGGCCGCAGGCAGGCAAGTCTGGGTACCCCGGTTCCCAGAACGCCGACAATGATGGTGTCGTGCCTTAGTCATCGCTAGGTAGTCTACGGACCTGATTGTAGATTTTACTTCTAGTGTTCTTTATACTACCTGATAGTTGATGAATAGACTAAAAGTTTTCTTGAAAAAAAGAGAAATCACAGGTTTTTTTGAATCATATCTCGATCGGTGTAGTTGCTTCAGACACGATGTCCACAACCCATGGCGGCCCGTTTTTAGTTATGGCCTTGTTGGTGCGCTAGCGGCCTGCGATTGCCTAGAAAACACAATACTGTCTTTTCTTTGAAGTTAAAAGCAACATTTAGCTTCCTTTGTGGAAACCCGTCTTGCCGTAAAGAAGCAAGGGCAAACAAATCTTTTTTAAGTTAAACGCAACATTCAGCTTCCTTTGTGGACACTCGTCTTGCCGCAAAGATGCAAGGGCAAACAAATCTTCTCAAGCCCTTCAAAGTCAAGGTAGCTGATGGTGGTATTCAGTTGGAAGCTTATGATACCATACTTTGCAGGGATTGATTAAGGCAACACAATCCAATGTGTATCGATTGGGAGGCACAACATCTGTTAGTCATCACTGCTACTGGACAAGTGAACCTCCAAGCAATTTCTGCATCTCAGCTACAGTGTTATGCAATCTCCACAGAGGAATTACTGAAGTCGTGTAAATAACGATCGGTGGCTTATATGGCTTAGTTGTCTGCGCTATCTGAAGAAGGGCTACCTAACACTCAATACCACAAGACATCTTGAGAGTTTTGGAACAATTCACTAAAGTTTTTGAAGCTCCTACTTCTCAGCCACTGCGATGAGAGTGTGACCATCGCATACCCCCCACTGAGGGAGCTCAACCAGTCAACTTGCGGCCCTACAGATACAAACCGGAGCTCAAGGATGAGATTGACCGTCAGGTCAAAGAGCTGTCGATGTTGGAATGATTCATAGAAGCACTAGCCCATTTTCATCTCCAGTTTTGCTCATCAAGAAAAAGGACAGACATGGCAGTTGTGCATTGATTATCGCCGTCTAAACTCCATGACAATGGTCAGCAAGTATCTAGTTCCGGTGATTGATGAGCTACTGGATGAATTAGCAGGCGCTCAATGGTTCTGAAAACTTGATTTGTATGCGGGCTATCACCAAATTTGCCTAGCAGAGGGGGAGGAATACAGGACCGCGTTTAAAACGCATACAAGACATTGGGAGTTCAGAGTAGTGTCGTTTGGCCTTGCTAGTGATCCACCCACATTTCTAGGCGCCATAAGCACCACTCTAAAACCAGTGCTCCGGGTCTGTGTGGTGGTTTTCTTCGATGATATTCTCGTCTTCAGTAAGATGCTATCAGACCATGTTGGCCATCTACGCCAGGTTCTGTAGCTTCTGAAAAAGGATCACTAGCACGTAAAACAGTCCAAATATTCTTTTGATCAGCGACATATCTCTTACTTTGCACACATCATCGAGAGAGGGTGTTGTAACAAATCCCAACAAAGTCAGGACCATCGAGAAGTGGCATGTTCCTCAATCTGCTAAAGAGGTCCGTGATACGTCCATTTTGCATCGTGTTTACCTACTGTTATTTATAATGTTTTTATGCATAATAATGCTTTTTGGAGTAATTCTAATGCCTTTTCTCTCATAATATGCAAGGTTAACACAAAGAGGGAGAATTCCGGCAGCTGGAAATCTGGACCCGAAAAAGCTACGCCATGCCACCTATTCTGCACAACTCCAAATGAGCTGAAACTTCACGAGGAATTTTGATTGAATATATAAGAAATACTGGAGCCAATAAGTACCAGAGGGGCCTCCGGGTGGGCATAACACACCTGGGCGCGCTAGGAGGCCCAGGAGCGCCCTGGTTGGTTGTGCTCAGCCCAGCCCACCTCCGATGCCCATCTTCTGGTATATAAGTCATTTTGACCTGGAAAAAAATAAGGATAGGACTTTCGGGACGAAGCGCCACCGTCTCGAGGCGGAACTTGGGCAAGAGCACTTTTGCCCTCCGGCGGAGCGATTCCGCCGGGGGGAACTTCCCTCCCGGAGGGGGAAATCGTCATCATCATCATCATCACCAACAACTCTCCCATCTTGGGCAGGGCAATGTCCATAAACATCTACAACAGCACCATCTCCTCTCAAACCCTAGTTCATCTCTTGTGTTCAATCTTTGTACCGGAACCTCAGATTGGTACCTATGGGTGACTAGTAGTGTTGATTACATCTTGTAGTTGATCACTATATGGTTTATTTGGTGGAAGATTATATGTTCAGATCCATTGTGCTATTTAATACCCCTCTGATCATGAACATGTTTATCACTTGTGAGTAGTTACTTTTGTTCTTGACGTCACGGGAGAAATATTGTTGCAAGTAATCATGTAAATTTGATATGTGCTCGATATTTTGATGGTATGTATGTTGTGATTCCCTTAGTGGTGTCATGTGAACGTCAACTACATGACACTTAACCATATTTGGGCCTAAAGGAATGCATTGTGGAGTATTTATTAGATGATGGGTTGTGAGAGTGAAAGAAGCTTAAACCCTAGTTTATGCTATTCCATAAGGGAGTGATTTGGATCCAAAAGTCTAATGCTATGGTTAGAATTTATTCTTAATACTTTTCTCGTAGTTGCGGATGCTTGCGAGGGGGTTAATCATAAGTAGGAGGTTTGCTCAAGTAAGAACAGCACCTAAGCACCGGCCCACCCACATATCAAATTATTAAAGTAGTGAACACAAATCAAACCAACATGATGGAAGTGACTAGATGAAATTCCCGTGTACCCTCAAGAACACTTTGCTTATTATAAGAGACCGTTTCGGCCTGTCCTTTGCCTCAGAAGGATTGGGCTACCTTGCTTCACTTTTGCTACCGTTACCATTACTTGCTTATTACAAATTATCTTGCTACCAAACTACTCGTTACTTACAATTTCAGTGTTTGCAGACAATACCTTACCGAAAACCGCTTGTCATTTCCTTCTGCTCCTCGTTGGGTTCGGCACTCTTACTTATCGAAAGGACTACGATTGATCCCCTGTACTTGTGGGTCATCAAGGCTCTTTTCTGGCGCTGTTGCCGGGGAGTGAAGCGCTCTTGGTAAGTGGAAATTGGTAAGGAAAAATTATTACTACGTGCTGAAATATATATTCACTTGTTACTATGGAGAACAATCCTTTGAGGGGTTTGTTTGGGGTATCTTTACCTCGATCGGAACCACAATTAGTTGCCCCTCAACCCACTGCACCTACTGAAAATACAGAATATGAAATTCCTTTGGGTATGATAGAATAACTGCTAGCTAATCCTTATGCAGGAGATGGAAGCGAACATCCTGATATGCATTTGATATATGTGGAAGAAATTTGTGGATTGTTTAAGCTTGCAGGTTTACCCGGAGATGAAGCTAAGAAGAAGGTTTTCCCTTTATCTTTGAAGGGAAAAGCATTGGCATGGTATAGGCTATACGATGATATTGGATCTTGGAATTGGAATCGATTGAAATTGGAGTTTCACCAAAAAAATTATCCTATGCATCTAGTTCATCGTGATCGGAATTATATATATAATCTTTGGCCTCGTGAAGGAGAAAGTATCGCTCTAGCTTGGGGGAGGCTTAAGTCAATGTTATATTCATGCCCCAACCATGAGCTCTCAAGACAATTTATTATTCAGAATTTTTATGCTCGACTTTCTCATAATGATCAATCCATGCTCGATACTTATTGTACTAGTTCCTTTATGAAGAAGACTATTAAATTCCGGTGGGATCTTTTAGAAGAATTAAACACAACTCTGAAGATTGGGAACTCGACGAAGGTAAAGAGTGAGGTATTAAGCTTAAGTTTGATTGCGTTAAATCTTTTATGAATACCGATGCTTTTCAAAAGTTTAGCACTAAATATGGACTTGATTCTGAGATAGTGTAACATCCCAAAATTCTAAATTTTGGAAAGTTATATTAAATTAATAGATTTGATTGATTGTTTGATTGTGGTGTGGTTGCTTGTGTGAAATTGAGTGAAATTCAAAACTTTTTGAAATTTAAATGAGAGGGAATAAAAGGACTTTCCCAAACTTTCATTTTTTGCATTTATGATCTTCGTGAATTCAAATTCTTTTCAAATACAAAACCCTCGAGAGAAGATGACCTGACTTCTTCCATTTAAATAAATGAAAATGGTTTTTGAAAATATTTGAATTTCACTTGGAAATATTTCCAATTTAGAAACTTTAAGCAACTCAATGATTTTCATGAGAGAAGATAAAATGACTTCTTGAAAACATATGAAATATGAGTTCGGAGTTTCAAAGGATCAAATTTAAAGTCCCTTTGAAATTATTTTCAGTTTGGAGTTATTTGGGTTTTATTCAAATTATTTTTCTCCAAAAAGAAAATACATGGAAAATAGGGTAAAATGATTCCCTACATCAAAAAATTGAAGAGAAATAAATTTGAAATCATTTTGGTATTTTTAAAATGATTTTCTACTGGGTTTTATTGCACTAGTAGCACTCTTTGATTTATTTGAATTTTTGTGGATTTTATTTGATGCTTGAAAAATGTTCACGTTGTAGAAAATAATTTTCTAAACTTTTTGATATATTATATGCCCATATAATATTTTTTATTTCTTGTGTTTTATTTATTTTTGTCTGACTGTGTTTAAAAAAACTTCTTTCGGACCGACTGGGCCGAAACCCAGCCGGCCCAGTGCCCAGCGCGCCTCCTTCCTCTCGTCCCCGAGCGGGACTCCCAGAGGAGACCGCTGCCGCCGCGCCGCCAAGTCCGACCGGGACACCGTCCCGTCGCCGCCTCTCCTGCCCCTCCTCCACGCGACCTCGCCCCTCCCCCATCTATAAATACCCGAGGCCCGGTCCCCTCTCTCTCCTCCACGCGTCGCGCCGCCGTCACCGCATCTCACCGCCGCCGCCGCCACCGGAAGCCGCAGCCACCGCCCTCGTCGCCGTCGACCGCCGCCGACGCAACCACCGCAACCGCCGCTCCGTGCCGCCCCTCCCCGTGCTCTTCGCCGCCTTCCCCGACGACCGGAGCCGAGCCGCCGCCGCCGTCCCACGTCGCCGGACTTTGCCGCCGCCGCTGTAGCTCCCCGCTCTCTCTCGTCCGTTAGATCTAGGATCAACGATTAGGGTTAGATCGGCTTGTTTTTTTTGTTTTTTCGAACCGGTATGCTCTAAGTAGCGAACGTTCACTAGTTAAGCCTCTGTAGTGGACGAATTCGTCGCTTATGCTTCTGTAGCGAACGTTCGTCCATTAAGTTTTGCTTTTTCTGTTTTATTTTTCGGCCAAGGACCCATCCGTGAATATTTTATTTACAAATGAGTCCCTGATCTTCAAACCTTCGTTACTTTTCGCTCGTTTATCCAAATCCAACGAAACCAATGCCCACTTCTTTGTGATGATCCCCTCTATACAGTAATCCAACTTAAACATATTTTTTAAAGTTTAAAATTTGAATTCAAACAGGTTTGTATTTGAACTTCGTTTGATCATAACTCGAGTTTTATAACTCTGATTTAGTTGATTCTTTTTGCAAATCGAAGCTCTTGACCTAAACTTTTTGATAAGGCCAAATCCACACAATTTGGGTACTGTTAGAAATTGTTTTATGTTGCTAATTGCTTGTTTTTGGAGTTTTCCGAGTTCTTTTCTTCGATTCTTTTTCATGATTGCTTTTGTGAGGTTACTATTGCTTGCTTACAAAAGATTTACTGAAGTGTGACGAGTAGAACTATCAGGAGTTATGAGTGCGAATCATCTTCATCAACAGTACAAGGCAAGTTCACACTTTGATCATATCCCTTTATTACCCAGTTTTTATGCATTAGCTCAACCCTCAAACATTGCATGGTTAGGAATTGATAACGTGTGGGTATTGGGAAGTAGTTGATGAGGTAGGAACCTATTGTCCTGCATTCAAACCTTGGGATTTACTTCTACGTTATGCTTACTGCTATGCTATGCTCATAGATGTGGATTGGTATGAGAGATTTCATGGAAGATGTGAGAGTTATTTATATCTAAGGGTTAACCTAAGGTGGCTACTTTAATACACATCTGGGTGGATTGGTTGGGGCACCCTGGAGCACCCAGTGGTTTGCCCGGGCACCTGGAGAATCCAGTGTTGTCCTAGGATATCCCGGAGGACCCGTGTGATCATCCTATGGTTCGTCACCCAGGCTCAAAGGGATCATAAGATTATTCAAACTAGAAACTTCCGTGTGCAGCCACAAGCCATTATGGGCTCTGGCATAGTTGAGTATGTTGTGTGACCTCTTTTAGTGGTAGGCTAGCAAATGTAGGGGGATGTAGGTGGTACTATCTACCCAGAGTAAAGAGTTAATGCTTCTCAAAGACTATGTCTCGGTCATCCGTTTCTCAAACATCATGTAGTGCGAGAAATTCAATGGAGGATATCGAGTCTTGTGGGGAAAAGTGCACAAACCTCTGTAGAGTGTACAAACTAATCATGATTAGCCGTGTCCCCGGTTATGGACATCTTGAGTATCTGGTTCTTGGATTATCATGCTGATCTCATCACTCTATATAATAAAATTGTTGGGTTATTAATGATTTTTGGGATTGAGTTGGAGGAACCTTCTCAATAATTTTCAACCAACTTGGTAGTTAAATAAAATATATTCCTTTGCTGTAGGGAAAAATTGGCTTTATGCAAAAATAAACTTAGAGCTTTCCACCAGCCATATATGCATGTAGTGATAGCCATTATTCATCATTGCTCTATGGTGTGAATTTGCCAGTACATTCAATGTACTGACCTACATGGCTGCAACGTCTCATGTTGCAGGATTCTTACGACGAGTAAGTGATACGTTAGGGTTACGATTTCTACACTCAACTTTGCCGTTGGTGTTGATGGGAACCCACAACCTTGTTGTTACTTCCGCTATTTGGATTGAGGTAATAGTATTTACGTTACTTTATACATGTGATTTACCTCTGTTATAAATCCTTGAGTACTGTGTGTGTCAGCATACCCATCCAGGGATGACACTTAAGCACAGAGACTTGACCGTCTGAGGTCGGGTCGCTACAGATAGTAGCTTCCTTTTGTGAATCTTTTGGTACTCATGTTGATCTCCCTAAGGAGAAGTGGTTTAAATATCACCCACCTATTAAAGAAGAAATTAAAGAACCGTTAATAGCTAAAGATGAAACTATTATTTATAATGTTGATCCAGTTGTTCCTACTGTTTTTCTTGAAAAACCACATTTCCCTGTTAGGATGAAGGAACATGCTAAAGTTTCAACTGTGGTCAATAAAAGTTATATTAGAATACCTAAACCAGCTGAACAAATCAAGGTAGAAACTAGTGTTGCTATGGTTAAGGATCTCCTGGTTGAAAATATTGATGGGCATGTTATTTAATTCTGTGATGAAGCTGCTAGAATTGCCAAACCAGATGAAAAAGATAAACATAGACCTGTTGTTGGCATGCCCGTTGTCTCAGTTAAAATAGGAGATCACTGTTATCATGGTTTATGCGACATAGGTACTAGCGTGAGTGCTATTCCTTTTACCTCATATCAAGAAATTATGAATGACATTGCACCCGCTGAGATAGAGGACATAGATGTTACTATTAAACTTGCTAATAGAGACACCATCACACCACTTGGGATTGTTAGAGATGTTGAAGTCTTGTGTGGGAAAATAATATACCCTACTGATTTTCTTGTTCTTGGTTCCCCACAAGATGCCTTTTGTCCATTATCTTTGGTAGACCTTTCTTGAACACCGTTAATGCTAAAATAGATTGTGAGAAACAAACTATCGGTGTTAGTTTTGGTGATGAGTCTCATGAGTTTAATTTTTCCAAGTTTAGTAGAAAGCATCATAAGAAAGAATTGCCTAGTAAGGATGAAATTATTGGTCTTGCTTCTATTGTTGTACCTCCTACTGATCCTTTAGAATAATATCTGCTAGACCATGAAAATGATTTACATATGCATGAAAGAAATGAAATAGATAAGATTTTGTTTGAACAACGTCCTATGCTTAAACACAATTTGCCTATTGAAACTCCAGGAGGTCCACCTCCACCTAAAGGTGATCCTATGTTCGAATTAAAACAATTGCCAGACACTCTGAAATATGCTTATCTTGATGAGAAGAAGATATATCATGTTATTATTAGTGCTAACCTTTCAGAACATGAAGAAGAAAGATTATTGAAAGTTCTAAGGAATCACCGAGCTGCTATTGGGTATACTCTTGATGATTTAAAGGGCATTAGTCCCACTCTATGTCATCACAAGATTAATATGGAACCTGGTGCTAAACCTGTTATTCATCACCAACGTCGGTTAAATCCAAAGATGAAAGAAGTGGTAAGAACGGAAATATTAAAACTTCTGGAAGCAGGTATAATCTATCCTATAGCTGATAGTAGATGGGTAAGTCCTGTCCATTGTGTCCCTAAGAAAGGAGGTATTACTGTTGTTCCTAATGATAAGAATGAACTTATTCCACATAGAATTGTTACAGGCTATAGAATGGTAATTGATTTTAGAAAATTAAACAAAGCAACTAGAAAAGATCATTACCCTCTGCCTTTTATTGATCAAATGCTAGAAATATTATCTAAGCACACACATTTGTGCTTCCTTGATGGATATTCTGGTTTTTAACAAATACCTGTTTCTCAACCTGATCAAGAAAAGACCACTTTTACTTGTCCTTTTGGAACTTATTCTTATATATGTATGCCTTTTGGTTTATCCAATGCACCTGCTACCTTTCAAAGATGCATGACTGCTATATTCTCTGACTTCTGTGAAAAGATTGTTGAGGTTTTCATGGATGACTTTTCTGTTTATGGGAAGTCTTTTGATGATTGTTTAAGCAATCTTGATCGAGTTTTGCAGAGATATGAGCAAACAAATCTTGTCTTTAATTGGGAGAAGTGCCACTTCATGGTTAACGAAGGTATTGTTTTGGGCCATAAAATTACTGAAAGAGGTATTGATGTGGACAAAGCTAAGGTTGATGCAATTGAGAAAATCCCATGTCCTGAAGATATCAAAGGTATTCGTAGTTACCTTGGTCATGCTGGTTTCTATAGGAGATTTATCAAAGAATTTTCTAAAATTTCTAGGCCTCTTACAAATCTTTTGCAAAACGATGTTCCTTTTGTTTTTGATGATGATTGTTTAGAAGCCTTCGAAACACTCAAGAAAGCCTTCATTTCTGCACCTATTGTTCAACCACCTGATTGGAACTTGCCTTTTGAAATTATGTGTGATGCTAGTGATTATGCTGTTGGTGCTATTCTAGGACAAAGTGTTGATAAGAAACTGAATGTTATTCACTACGCAAGTAAAACTCTAGACAGTGCAAAAAGAAACTATGCTACTACTGAAAAAGAATTTCTAGCGGTGGTGTTTGCTTGTGATAAATTTAGATCCTATATTGTAGATTTAAAAGTAATTGTTCACACTAATCATGCCGCAATAAAGTATCTTATGTAAAAGAAAGGTGCTAAACCTAGGCTTATTTGATGGGTTCTCTTGCTACAAGAATTTGATTTACATATCACTGATAGAAAAGGAGCGGAGAACCCCGTATCTGATAACCTGTCTAGGTTGGAGAATTTTCTTGATGACCCACAACCTATTAATGATAGTTTTCCTGATGAGCAATTAGCTGCAATAAATGTTTCTAATAGTACACCTTGGTATGCTGACTATGCTAATTATATTGTTGCTAAATACATACCCCCTAGCTTTACATACAAACAAAAGAAAAATTCTTCTATGATTTAAGACACTACTTTTGGGATGACCCACATCTTTATAAAGAAGGAGTAGATGGTATTGTTAGACGTTGCATACCTGAGCATGAACAGGAACAAATCCTACAGAAATGTCACTGCGAAGCTTATGGAGTACATCATGCGGGAGACAGAACTGCTCACAAGGTATTGCAATCTGGGTTTTATTGGCCTACTCTCTTCAAGGATGCTCGTAAGTTTGTCTTATCTTGTGATGAATGTCAAAGAACAGGTAATATCGGTAAGCGTCAAGAAATGTCTATGAATTATTCACTTGCTGTTGAACCATTTGATGTTTGGGGATTTGATTATATGGGACCTTTTCCTTCCTCTAATGCGTATACTCATATTTTGGTTGCTGTTGATTATGTTACTAAGTGGGTAGAAGCTATTCCAACTAGTAGTGTTGATCACAACACCTCTATTAAAATGCTTAAAGAAGTTATTTTCCCAAGGTTTCAGTCCCTAGATATTTAATGACTGATGGTGGTTCACACTTTATTCATGGTGCTTTCCGTAAAATGCTTGCCAAGTATGATGTTAACCATAGAATTGCATGACCTATCATCCTCAGTCTAGTGGTCAAGTTGAGCTTTGCAATAGAGAAATAAAATTAACTTTACAAAAGACTGTCAATTGGTCCCGGAAGAATTGGTCTAAGAAATTAGATGATGCACTTTGGGCTTATAGAACAGCATATAAAAATCCTATGGGTATGTCTCCTTATAAAATGGTTTATGGAAAAGCTTGTCATTTGCCTCTTGAGTTGGAACATAAAGCTTGTTGGGCAATTAAAGAACTCAACTATGATTTCAAAACTTGCTGGTGAGAAGAGGTTATTTGATATTAGCTCACTAGATGAATGGAGAACCCAAGCTTATGAAAATTCCAAGTTATTTAAAGAAAAAGTTAAAAGATGGCATGATAAAAGAATCCAAAAGCGTGAGTTCAAAGTTGGAGAATATGTTCTTTTGTACAACTCTCGTTTCAGATTCTTTGCAGGAAAACTCCTCTTCAAATGGAAAGGACCTGATGTTATCGAGGAGGTTTATTGATCTGGAGCTATCAAAATAAATAATGCCGAAGGTACTAACCCGAAGGTTGTTAATGGGCAACGAATAAAACGTTATATCTCAGGTACGCCCATTAATGTTGAAAGCAATATTATCCAAACTATGACACCGGAAGAACACATAAAAGAAACCTTCCGGAACACTCCAGAATCATGAAAAAAGGGGAGGTACGTGATACGGCAAGTAAACGGACTACGAAAAATCCGCCAAAATATTTTCTGTCTGTTTTGGAATATAACAAAAATTAGGAAAATAAGAAACAACCAGGAAGGCACCCCCGGTGGGCACAAGACACCAGGGCGCCAGGCGCGCCCAGGTGGGTTGTGCCCACCTCGGGCACATTTCAGACTCCATTTTTCTTCCGTTTGCTTGTTTCCCAAAAAATCTTCATATACCCCCCCCCCCCCCCGAACCTATTGACCATCGCATCGCGGAGAAATCTTCTGTTTTCTTTTCTTGCTGTTTTCTGTCAGATCTATCAGGCCAAGTACCACGGATTTTTTCCTTCTCCAACCATGAAGAAGGTGATGCTTGGTTGCTACAGGGGGAGCTAAGGGGAGAGGGAGTTGAGGAGGTTGCCATGGAGGAAGATGAAGGAAACTCTCCTGGAGTTCACCCTCCGACTTCTGAGAGGGGCACATTGGCTGGCATCTCCATTCGTCCTAATCCTCATCAGGACATAAGATCATCAAACAGTCAAGAGAACCCTGAAGTTCAAGAAGAACTCCCTCCAAGGAGGCCTTTACACAGGTTACATCGTAACAATTTTCACAATTTAATTCACAATTATGGGTTCGAAAATACTCCCCGTGTGCACATACCGTCCAATTGGGACATATCTCGTCCAAGAAAAAGTGATGCAGGAACAAGTTCCTGGGGGCCGGAGAATAAACATATTATGGCCGAAGTGGAGAAAAACACCGAGTTGCTTTGTAAAGCCCTCCACGAGAACCAAGGCTTGAAGGATGCACTCATGGATATATTGGGAGTTATTTCATCACACCCACCTCCCTTTTCATCACAAAAGAAAATTGAGTATCAGGTATGGGCACTCCCCTTGGCTTGCGCCAAGCTTGGGGGAGGTGCCCCAATATCGTATCACCTCCACTATCTTTTTCCTTTACTTATCTTAGTTCAATCCTTAGTTATCTTTTGCTTTAGATGAAGAAAAGTTTAGTTTGATCCTTTTTTTCGAGAGTTTTCTTAGTGATCTATCTTTGTAATCTTGTGTGAGATATATAATAAAGTTTAGTTTGAGTTTGGTTTTCTTTACTTTTATGTTCAATAAAAAGAAAGGAAATAAATGAAAAAGATCATATGCTAATCTTATGGTAAGTAATGACATCACATAAGGAAAAGTATAAGTACAAAATTTTATTGGAGATTGACAAACATAGCATTGGTCAATGATGCAATTCATGAAAGAATTAATACGGGAAGAGAAGGTTCACATGCAAATACACTATCTGGAAATCTTTTGTGATTGTGAGCCCCCATCAAAATATTATATTCCAATTTTTTGACGTTGGACAAGGAAGACAACGTAATGATTTATGTTTGTTCATATTCACATAGAAGTTATATTGTCATAGATCCTTCAACATGTGGTGCTTGCCCCCCATCTTTGCTAGCCAAAAATTCCACACCAAGTAGAGATACTACTTGTGCATCCAAAAACCCTTAAACCCAAATCTTATTTTTCAAAAGTCCACCATACCTACCTAAGGATTGAGTAAGATCCTTCAAGTAAGTTGTCATAAGTGCAATAAGGCAATAAAAATTGCTTCTAAAAGTGCTAGATCATTTAGTGTAAGAGAAAATTGAGCGTTGTACGAACTTGTGATGGCAAAGAATAAAAGCGACAGACTGCATAATAAAGGTTGCTATCATAAGGGGCAATATAACGTGACGTTCTTTTGCACTAAGGGATTGAGAATACAAACAAATAAGCGCATGGCAACCTCTACTTCCCTTTGGGAAGGGCCTATCTTTTACTTTTATGTATTTACTTTTATGCATCAGTCAAAGTTCTTCTCTGTATTCCTTTTATTTTCTCTTTTGGCAAGCATCATGTGGTGAGGAAAGATCTAGGCACATATATCCAGTTGGATATGGGTAGCATGAGTTATTATTGTTGACATCACCCTCGAGGTGAGTATGTTGGGAGGCGAAACCATAAGCCCCTATCTTTCTATGTGTCCGGTTGAAACGTTTTGCTCATCTATCACTGGTACGCGTCGGTGCTATACAAACGGTTTTTAACCCCTTTCCGAGACGACGTTTGGAACCGTCGCCAAGTGAGTGTGGGTGATACGGGGGTCCTTTCCACACGAGCTAGAAACCGTCAGGGATATGCCCTCCTAGCACACACTCTTGGCAAAATGAGGTCGTGTGCGACCGGCGAGCGCTCAAATACGGCTATACGTACATTAGTGCTAAAAAAATATATAATTATACAGGCGAAATTGTTTCCGGTCGCAAGTACATCCCACACAGTCAGTCCCCGCTAAATGTTTCCGTTCGTATGTACATCCCACACAGTCGCTCCAAGGAAAACGTTTCCATTCGCAGGTACATCACACACAATTTTCCCCGTTAAATCATTTGTGATAGCGTTGCCATTGCACACGATATTAACAATTTTATCGTTTGCGTTATTGAATGCATCACACACGGTGCGTAGAAGAAACTGTGTGGCAAAGGTTGTCCATCACACGGAGTTTTATGTGGTAAACGTTAGCGCAAGGTGGCCTAACGCAAACAGTTTTCAAGAGGATGTCGTGTGTGCAGTGGAGATTGATCGCAATTGGAAATTTTGAAATATGAAACGTGCAATTCAAATTCTCAGCACAATGGTTCAACAACGAATCCATAAACAAATTTGTCAGTACAATACGTTCAGTAATTACAGGATTAGACAACAATTAACTATGATGAACCACAATATTTAAAGGCGGTAAAGGTGAAGAGACAAGTGTAAATCATTTTGACTGTCGATGGTGTTGAAGAAGCGGAATGCCCATAATGTGCCTTCCTGCATGCCATAGGCACGAACCACTTTTGTCCAACCCCTTGTGACGATCGCCCGCCCATCCTTCACCGCCTCCAGGAAGACTTCTAGAGCATTATCATGGTAGCATGAATTATATACTTTAACCTTAGTTGCCTCTACTCCGGTCATGTAGTTTGCAAGGTAATCATCAGTAAATAGCTTCGGAAACCACTGAAAAGAGAAAAATATCAGATACTGAGGTCTAATAGAGTAACTTGTTGTGGGCAGGGGAAAAGGCAACACATTACTTACCATCCTAAAGATCACTGTTGTCTTGGACAAAGTGTAAATAAAGAGCTTAATTCCAGTCACCCGTTCCTTTCGCCTAACAATCTTTCTTAGTTTCCTCACTTGACGCTTGTTCATGAATATCTCATTGCCCATGCGCAAAAGGGATCGAAGCGTGGATCAGTACTGCTCATATATGTACCTACAAGCAACCAATAAATGTTAGAAGCTAAACTGAGATTGCACAAATGATCTAAAATACAACTACCTACGTTCCTAAGTACAAGTATTTTTTAGAGATTTCAATATGAACTACATACGAATGTATATAGAATTATAGATATAGTTTAGATTAAAATCTAGATTCACTCATTTTGCTCCTTATGTAGTCTATATTGGAATCTCTAAAAATACTTATATTTAGGAATAGATGGTGTATAAGACATGGGATGCAGCTAACCTCGATGGCAAACAACAGCATCGCCCATTGTAGCCCTGTGTAAGTACATGCAAAGCCAATGTTAACTACAACAGGGTTAACATCCACCAAAAATAGCAAATGGTAATAAAACGATAGCATTTGTAGTTATATCTTCATTGCGAAAGAGTAACACGATAGCAAAGGGATGGATTAAAAAATGGATACAACTGTTAATTGCAACAGGCTTAACAGCAACCTAATTCATGTTTTGTAAGTTTGTAGCCATTGAAATACAACTATTTAAAAATAGATACAACTGATTGCAACAGGCTTAATGGCCATTGAAACCGGTACTGATAAAAATGCAATTGGCAGAGTTAAACATCACAAGGCAAGTGCTGCCAGAGCAGATAATGGCCCGGTTGTCTATAAATAGGTAAGAAAAATAGCTAAAACGTGTTAGGCATGTTTACTACAACATGCTTAATACATCGACCATACAAAACATAGCCATTAATTGCAACTGGTATTTGTAAGATTGAACTGGTGAGTACATACTTGGTAAGTCCTGAGAGGTAGTTGATGGCGCACTTCTTCTTGGCCAGAGCCCGCCCAAAGTCAGCGGCGGAGGAGAGCTGTTCCTCCGGGTCGAAGCGTGGACCAGTGCCACTGATATGTGTACCTACAGGCAACCAATAAATGGCAGAAGTTAAACTGCAATTGCACAAATGATGTGAAATACTGTAAGACATCGTATGCAGCTAACCTCGACGGCAAACAGCAACAACGGCCGTTATGACCCTGTGTAAGTACATGGACAGGCATGTTAAGTACAACAGGGTTAGCATCCACTAAAAATAGCAAATGGGCAAACATCTCTAGTATATCTTCATTGCGGAGAGTAGCATGGTAGCAAAGGGACAGATTAAAGAATGGATACAACTGTTAATTGCAACAGGCTTAACAGCATCCTAAGTCATGTTTTGTAAGTTTGTAGCCATTGAAATACAACTATTTAAAAATGGATTCAACTGTTAATTGCAACAGGTTTAATAGCCATTGAAACCGGTACTGATAAAAATGCAATTGGCAGAGTTAAACATCACAAGGCAGGTGCTGCTAGAGCGGAGAATGGCCCAGTTGTCTATAAAAATATAGGGAAAGTAGCTAAAACGTGTTAGGCATGTTTACTAGAACATGCTTAATACATCGATCGTACAGAACATAACCATTAATTGCAACTGGTATTGGTAAGATTGAACTGGTGAGTACATACTTGGTAAGTCCTGAGAGGTAGTTGCTCGGGCACTTCATCTTGGCCAGAGCCCGCCCAAAGTCAGCGGCGGCGGAGGCGAGCTGTTCCTCCAGGTCGAAGCGTGGATCAGTGCCACTGACATGTGTACCTACAAGCAACCAGTAAATGGTAGAAGTTAAACTGCAATTGCAAAAATGATGTGAAATACTGTAAGACATGGGATGCAGCTAACCTCAACGGCAAACAACAGCATCGGCCGCTATGACCCAGCGTAAGTACATGGACAGGCATGTTAAGCACAACAGGGTTAGCATCCACTAAAAATAGAAAATGGGCAGCATCTCTAGTGATATCCTGAGTCATGTATTGTAACTTTGTTGCTGGTATTGGAGAAATTGAGCTGGACACGGTAATATTTGAACATCACACAGTGTGCAGTACTGAAATAAACAAGGCACGAACATGCTTAATACATCAACCGTACAAATCATAGTTGTTGCAAGTGGTATTGGTAAGATTTAGCTGGTCAGATCTTACCTGTTAAGTCTTGGGGGTAGTCGCTGGGGTACTTCATCTGGGCCAGAGCCTGCACCATGTCGGCGGTGGCGGAGGCGAGGTGTTCCTTCGGGTCAACATGCACAGCAGCCATCGCACCATGGACCGCCATCAGCTCCTGGCGGTGGGAATTTGGAGGCATGAGGATGTTTCGCAGGCGCCATTTAAGCAATCAGGCCAGGGCCGTGATAGAGATCGGTGGGTTACCTGACTGGATCCGAGTATAACGTAGATGTGGTTGAAGCAGTGGTTGCGGCGGCGGCGGTTTGAGCTACCGGTAGGGGAGGCGCGCGAGGGGGGTGAGAGATACTGAGGAAATTCGATGGGTGGGGATGTGGTTGAAGGAATAAATTCTGAAATCGCGCGCCTAAAGAAAATTTCGCTGCGAAACTTGAAACTTGGGCGGGGGAAACACACAACACAGACGAAGCACGTAAAATACTCATGTGCGAGAAAACAGAAAATTGGCAGATCCCGTTTCCAAAAAAATGTACACGTGTATGTGATTTTCTTCGGCCAATGGTACGCCTGGTTTATTAGGAAACATCGCACAGGTAACTGACTTATGGATCATTAACACAAAAAATCAAACGGGTACGACATAGAAACCATGTGTTTTGTGATCTTCTAATGATTAACGCAAAAAATGCACACGGGCACACATGCTAATCAACGCTCAAAGCCCTCAAAGGATGCTCTTACCGACATTGTACGTTAATACTACAAACTTAAAGTACTACTGGTAATTTGCTCTAATACTACAAACTTAAACTACTTCTCACATGCTGCCATCGGGGCATGATGGCCAGACGCTGGCGTTCTCCTTCCCGGCCTTGTAGGCGGTAGCCCACCGTGCTTCGATCTCTGCCAAGCTCTCCTCACCACGGCGTGCGGCCTCTTCTTTCTTGCGGCGGCGGGACTCTCTTTTCTTGACTGCTTTCTGCCTTTTCCGCTCCTTCTGTGCGGCTTTGGCCGCCTCTAGATCCACCGCCCATTCGGCCATGGTAGCCTCAAAGTCCGCCCATGTAACTGTGTGGCCAGCGGCGGTGATGAACTCGGCGCGGCGAGATGCCATCGCTTCCTTACCATGTGTGCGGTCGCGGGCGGTGAGGAACGCGGCGCGACGGGATGCCATCGCTTCCTTACCAGTTACTGTGCGCCGCGGTGCCATGGACGACGCTTGGAGAGAGCTCTGGGATGGAGGGCTCGGGTAGCCGTACAGTGTGGTGGTATTCAAGAGCTCAACGACAAACGACAACAGAAATTTGGCTTCCCTTACAATTTTTCTCGTTCATTATCGCACATAGTTCATCTCCGTCGCTTCCGGAAACAGTGTGTGCTGAGCCTACTGTGTGTTGCGTTATGATTGGCCAGAACCCCGGCCACGCGGATCGCGCGTGTGTATCGTAGGATGCGCCGCGATCGAACGGCAATCCACGTCCCTCACATCACAACGTAGAAAATGCGTTGTAGCTGGATTGGATTTATATGCGCTAAATGCCTAGAAAATGCACATGATCCCCTAAATATAGTAAATGAGCCCGGAAAATGCCAAATTTGAACACGGTGATTTGTAGGGTGTTGCTACCTCTTGAGCACTGTGTTGGTTTTCCCTTGAAGAGGAAAGGGTGATGCAGCAAAGTAGCGTAAGTATTTCCCTTAGTTTTTGAGAATCAAGGTATCAATCCAATAAGAAGCCACGCACGAGTCCCTCGCACCTACACAAACAAATAAATCCTCGCAACCAACGCAATAAAGGGGTTGTCAATCCCTTCATGGTCACTTACGAGAGTGAGATCTGATAGATATGATAAGATAATATTTTTGGTATTTTTATGATAAAGATGCAAAGTAAAATAAAAGGCAATAAAAATAGCTAAGTGTTGGAAGATTAATATGATGGAGAATAGACCCGGGGGCCATAGGTTTCACTAGTGGCTTCTCTCAAGAGCATAAGTATTACGGTGGGTGAACAAATTACTGTTGAGCAATTGACAGAATTGAGCATAGTTATGAGAATATCTAGGTATGATCATGTATATAGGCATCATGTCCGAGACAAGTAGACCGACTCCTGCCCGCATCTACTACTATTACTCCACACATCGACCGCTATCTAGCATGCATCTAGAGTATTAAGTTCATAAGAACAGAGTAACGCTTTAAGTAAGATGACATGATGTACAGGGATAAACTCATGCAATATGATATAAACCCCATCTTGTTATCCTCGATGGCAACAATACAATACGTGCCTTGCTGCCCCTACTGTCACTGGGAAAGGACATCGCAAGATTGAACCCAAAGCTAAGCACTTCTCCCATTGCAAGAAAGATCAATCTTGTAGGCCAAACCAAACTGATTATTCGAAGAGACTTGCAAAGATAACCAATCATACATAAAAGAATTCAGAGAAGATTCAAATATTGCTCATAGATAAACTTGATCATAAACCCACAATTCATCGGTCTCAACAAACACACCGCCAAAGAAGATTACATCAAATAGATCTCCACGAGAGAGGGGGAGAACATTGTATTGAGATCCAAAAAGAGAGAAGAAGCCATCTAGCTAATAACTATGGACCCGAACGTCTGGGGTAAACTACTCACACATCATCGGAGAGGCTATGGTGTTGAGGTAGAAGCCCTCTGTGATCGATGCCCCCTCTGGCGGAGCTCCGAAAAAGGCCCCAAGATGGGATCTCACGGGTACAGAAGGTTGCGGCGGTGGAACTAGGTTTTTGGCTCCGTATCTGGTAGTTTGGGGGTACGTAGGTATATATAGGAGGAAGAAGTACGTCGGTGGAGCAACGTGGGGCCCACGAGGGTGGAGGGCGCGCCCAGGGGGTAGGCGCGCCCCCCTACCTCGTGCCCTCCTGGTTGATGTCTTGACGTAGGGTCCAAGTCCTCTGGATCACATTCGTTCCAAAAATCATGTTCCCGAAGGTTTCATTCTGTTTGGACTCCGTTTGATATTCTTTTTCTGCGAAACTCTGAAATAGGCAAAAAACAGCAATTCTGGGCTGGGCCTCCGGTTAATAGGTTAGTCCCAAAACAATATAAAAGTGTATAATAAAGCCCATTAATGTCCAAAACAGAATATAATATAGCATGGAACAACCAAAAATTATAGATACGTTGGAGACGTATCAAGCATCCCCAAGCTTAATTCCTGCTCATCCTCGAGTAGGTAAATGATACAAACAAATTTTTTGATGTGGAATGCTACTTGGCATAATTTCAATGTAATTCTCTTAATTATGGTATGAATATTCAGATCCGAAAGATTCAAGATAAAGGTTTAATATTGACATAAAAGTAATAATACTTCAAGCATACTAACTTAGCAATTATGTCCTCTCAAAATAACATGGCCAAAGAAAGTTCATCCCTACAAAATCATATAGTTTAGTCATGCTCCATTTTCGTCACACAAGAATGCTCTCATCATGCACAACCCTGATGACAAGCCAAGCAATTGTTTCATACTTTAGTAATCTCAAACTTCTTCAACCTTCACGCAATACATGAGCGTGAGCCATGGATAAAGCACTATGGGTGGAATAGAATATAATGATGGGGGTTATGTGGAGAAGAAAAAAAGGAGAAAGTCTCACATCAACGCGGCTAATCAATGAGCTATGGAGATGCCCATCGATTGATGTTAATGCAAGGAGTAGGGATTGCCATGCAACGGATGCACTAGAGCTATAAATGCATGAAAGCTCAACAAAAGAAACTAAGTGGGTGTGCATCCAACTTGCTTGCTCACGAAGACCTAGGGCATTTGAGGAAGCCCATTGTTGGAATATACAAGCCAAGTTCTATAATGAAAAATTCCGACTAGTATATGAAAGTGACAAAATAAGAGACTCTCTGTCATGAAGAACATGGTGCTACTTTGAAGCACAAGTGTGGAAAAAAAGGATAGTAGCATTGTCCCTTTTTATTTTTTATTTTTTATTTTGGGCCTTCTTCTTTTTTTTGGCCTTTCTCTTTTTTTATTGGGACAATGCTCTATGAATGATGATCATCACACTTCTATTTATTTACAACTCAATGATTACAACTCGATACTAGAACAAAGTATGACTCTATATGAATGCCTCCGGCGGTATACCGAGATAGCAATGAATCAAGAGTGACATGTATGAAAAATTATGAACGGTGGCTTTGCCACAAATACGATGTCAACTACATGATCATGCAAAGCAATATGATGAGCGTGTCATAATAAACGGAACGGTGGAAAGTTGCATGGTAATATATCTCGGAATGGCTATGGAAATGCCATAATAGGTAGGTATGGTGGCTGTTTTGAGGAAGATATAAGGAGGTTTATGTGTGAAAGAGCGTATCATGTCACGGGGTTTGGATGCACCAGCGAAGTTTGCACCAACTCTCAATGTGAGAAAGGGCAATGCACGGTACCGAAGAGGCTAGTAATGATGGAAGGGTAAGAGTGCGTATAATCCATGGACTCAACATTAGTCATAAAGAACTCACATACTTATTGCAAAAATCTACAAGTCATCAAAAACCAAGCACTACGCGCATGCTCCTAGGGGGATAGATTGGTAGGAAAAGACCATCGCTCGTCCCCGACCACCACTCATAAGGAGGACAATCAAATAACACCTCATGTTTCAAATTTGTTACATAACGTCTACCATACGTGCATGCTACGGGACTTGAAACCTTCAACACAAGTATTTCTCAAATTCACAACTACTCAACTAGCACAACTTTAATATCACTACCTCCACATCTCAAAACAATCATCAAGCATCAAACTTCTCTTAGCATTCAACACACTCATAAGAGAGTTTTTTTACTAGTCTTGAATACCTAACATATTAGGATTAATTTCTCAACTTAAGAAAATTACCATGCTGTTTAAGACTCTCAAAATAATATAAGTGAAGCATGAGAGAATAATAGTTTCTATAAAACAAAACCACCGCCGTGCTCTAAAAGATATAAGTGAAGCACTAGAGCAAAAACTATATAGCTCAAAAGATTTAAGTGAAGCGCATAGAGTATTCTAATAAATTCCGAATCATGTGTGTCTCTCTCAAAAGGTGTGTACAGCAAAGATGATTGTGGTAAACTAAAAAGCAAAGACTCAAATCATACAAGACGGTCCAAGCAAAACACATATCATGTGGTGAATAAAAATATAGCTCCAAGTAAAGTTACCGATGGAAGTAGACGAAAGAGGGGATGCCTTCCGGGGCATCCCCAAGCTTTGGCTTTTTGGTGTGCTTAGATTATCTTGGGGTGCCATGGGAATCCCCAAGCTTAGGCTCTTTCCACTCCTTGTTCCATAATCCATCAAATCTTTTACCCAAAACTTGAAAACTTCACAACACAAAACTCAGCAGAATATCTCGTGAGCTCCGTTAGCGAAAGAAAACAAAACACCACTTCAAGGTACTGTAATGAACTCATTATTTATTTATATTTGTGTTAAACCTACTGTATTCCAACTTATCTATGGTTTATAAACTACTTTACTAGCCATAGATTCATCAAAATAAGCAAACAACACACAAAAAACAGAATCTGTCAAAAACAGAACAGTCTGTAGTAATCTGTAACTAACGCAAACTTCTGGAACTCAAAAACTTCAGAAAAAATAGGACGACCTAGAAAATTTGTTTATTGATCAGCATCAATTGGAATCAATACTTTATCACGTTCTGGTGATTTTTAACAATTATTTTCGTGAACAGAAAGTTTCTGGAATTTTCAGCAAGATCAAATAACTATCATCCAAGAAGATCCTATAGGTTAAACTTGGCACAAACACTAATTAAAACATAAAAACACATCTAACCAGAGGCTAGATCAAATATTTATTCCTAAAAATAAGCAAAAAGCAAAAAACTAAAAATAAAATTGGGTTGCCTCCCAACAAGCGCTATCGTTTAACGCCCCTAGCTAGACATAATAGCAAGGATATATCTAGGTATCGCCATCTTTGGTAGGCAATCCATAAGTGGCTCTCATGATAGATTCATATGGTAATTTTATTTTCTTTCTAGGAAAGTTTTCCATACCTTTCCTTAACGGAAATTGGAATCTAATATTTCCTTTCTTCATATCAATAATTGCACCGATCGTTCTAAGGAAAGGTCTACCAAGAATAATAGGACATGAAGGATTGCAATCTATATCAAGGACAATAAAATCTACGGGCACATAATTACTATTTGCAATAATAAGAACATCATTAATTCTTCCCATAGGTTTCTTAATGGTGGAATCCGCAAGGTGCAGGTTTAAAGAGCAATCATCAAAATCATGGAAACCTAGCAAATCACACAAAGTTTTTGGGATCGTGGAAACAATAGCACCCAAATCACATAAAGCATAGCACTCATAATCTTTAATTTTAATTTTAATAGTAGTTTCCCACTCATCATAAAGTTTTCAAGCGATAGAAACTTCCAACTCAAGTTTTTCTTCATAAGATTGCATCAAAGCATCAACGATATGTTTAGTAAAAGCTTTATGTTGGCTATAAGCATGTGGAGAATTTAGCACGGATTGCAACAAGGAAATACAATCTATCAAAGAGAAATTATCATAATTAAATTCCTTGAAATCCAAAATAGTGGGTTCATTAATATCTAGAGTTTTAATCTCTTCAATCCCACTTTTACCAATTTTTGCATCAAGATCTAAAGACTCCGAATTTTTGGAACGCCTTCTAGGTAAAGGTGGATCATATTCAGTCCCATCATTATCAAGATTCATATTTCAAAACAAAGATTTAATAGGGGACACATCAATAACTTTTAGATCTTCATCTTTATTTTCAAAAAAATTAGAAGAACACGCTTTCACAAAGCAATCTTTCTTAGCACGCATCCTAGCGGTTCTTTCTTTGCACTCATCAATGGAAATTCTCATGGCTTTTAGAGACTCATTGATATCATGCTTAGGTGGAATAGATCTAAGTTTCAAAGAATCAACATCAAGAGAAATTCTATCAACGTTCCTAGCCAATTCATCAACTTTAAGCAATTTTTCTTCAAGCAAAGCATTGAAATTCTTTTATGAATTCATAAATTCTTTCACACTAGTCTCAAACTCAGAAGGCATCTTATTAAAATTTCCATAAGAATTGTTTTAGGAATTACCATAATTATTGGAAGAATTACTAGGGTATGGCCTAGGATTAAAGTTTCCTCTATACGCGTTGTTACCAAAATTATTCCTACCAACAAAATTCACATCCATAGATTCATTATTATTCTCAATCAAAGTAGACAAAGGCATGTCATTAGGATCAGAAGAAACATTTTTACTAGCAAATAATTTCATAAGTTCATCCATCTTTCCACTCAAAACATTAATTTCTTCTATTGCATGCACTTTTTTATTAGTAGATCTTTCAGTGTGCCATTGAGAATAATTAACCATAATATTATCTAGGAGTTTAGTAGCTTCTCCTAAAGTGATTTCCATAAAAGTGCCTCCCGCGGCCGAATCTAAAAGATTTCTAGAAGCAAAATTCAATCCGGCATAAAAATTTTGTATGATCATCCACAAATTCAAACCATGTGTAGGACAATTGCGTATCATTAATTTCATTCTCTCCCAAGCTTGTGCAACATGTTCATGATCAAGTTGCTTAAAATTCATAATATCGTTTCTAAGAGAGATGATCTTAGTGGGAGGAAAATACTTAGAGATAAAAGAATCTTTGCACTTATTCCAAGAATCAATACTATTTTTAGGCAAAGATGAAAACCAAGCTTTAGCACGATCTCTAAGCGAAAAAGGAAATAGCTTCAATTTAGCAATATCATTATCCACATCTTTCTTCTTTTGCATATCACACAAATCAACGAAGCTATTTAGATGGGTAGCGTCATCTTCACTGGGAAGGCCGGCGAATTGATCTTTCATGACAAGATTCAACAAAGCAGCATTAATTTCGCAAGATTCAGTACTGGTAAGAGGAGCAATCGGAGTGCTAAGGAAATCATTATTGTTGGTATTGGTAAAGTCACACAATTTGGTATTATCTTGAGCCATCGTGACAAGCAAGCAATCCAACACACGAGCAAACAAGAAGCAAGCGAAAAAGAGGCGAACGGAAAAGAGACGGCGAATAAAACGGCAAGGGTGAAGTGGGGAGAGGAAAACAAGAGGCAAATGGCAAATAATGTAATGCGGGAGATAAGGGTTTGTGATGGGTACTTGGTATGTTGACTTTTGCGTAGACTCCCCGGCAACGGCGCCAGAAATCCTTCTTGCTACCTCTTGAGCACCGCATTGGTTTTCCCTTGAAGAGGAAAGGGTGATGCAGCAAAGTAGCATAAGTATTTCCCTCAGTTTTTGAGAACCAAGGTATCAATCCAGTAGGAGGCCACGCACGAGTCCCTCACACCTACACAAACAAATAAATCCTCGCAACCAACGCAATAAAGGGGTTGTCAATCCCTTCACGGTCACTTACGAGAGTGAGATCTGATAGATATGATAAGACAATATTTTTGGTATTTTTATGATAAAGATGCAAAGTAAAATAAAAGGCAATAAAAATAGCTAAGTGTTGGAAGATTAATATGATGGAGAATAGACCCGGGGGCCATAGGTTTCACTAGTGGCTTCTCTCAAGAGCATAAGTATTACGGTGGGTGAACAAATTACTGTTGAGCAATTGACAGAATTGAGCATAGTTATGAGAATATCTAGGTATGATCATGTATATAGGCATCACGTCCGAGACAAGTAGACCGACTCCTGCCTGCATCTACTACTATTACTCCACACATCGACCGCTATCCAGCATGCATCTAGAGTATTAAGTTCATAAGAACAGAGTAATGCTTTAAGTAAGATGACATGATGTAGAGGGATAAACTCATGCAATATGATATAAACCCCATCTTGTTATCCTCGATGGCAACAATACAATACGTGTCTTGCTTCCCCTACTGTCACTGGGAAAGGACACGCAAGATTGAATCCAAAGCTAAGCACTTCTCTCATTGCAAGAAAGATCAATCTAGTAGGCCAAACCAAACTGATAATTCGAAGAGACTTGCAAAGATAACCAATCATACATAAAAGAATTCAGAGAAGATTCAAATATTGTTCATAGATAAACTTGATCATAAACCCCACAATTCATCGGTCTCAACAAACACACCGCAAAAGAAGATTACATCAAATAGGTCTCCACGAGAGAGGGGGAGAACATTGTATTGAGATCCAAAACGAGAGAAGAAGCCACCTAGCTAATAACTATGGACCCGAAGGTCTGAGGTAAACTACTCACACATCATCGGAGAGGCTATGGTGTTGATGTAGAGGCCCTCCGTGATCGATGCCCCCTCCGGCGGAGCTCCGGAAAAGGCCCCAAGATGGGATCTCACGGGTACAGAAGGTTGCGGCGGTGGAATTAGGTTTTTGGCTCCGTATCTGGTAGTTTGGGGGTACGTAGGTATATATAGGAGGAAGAAGTATGTCGGTGGAGCAACGTGGGGCCCGCGAGGGTGGAGGGCTAGCCCTCCTACCTCGTGCCCTCCTGGTTGATGTCTTGACGTAGGGTCCAAGTCCTCTGGATCATGTTCGTTCCGAAAATCACGTTCCCAAAGGTTTCATTCCGTTTGGACTCCGTTTGATATTCTTTTTCTGCGAAACTGTGAAATAGGCAAAAAACAGCAATTCTGGGTTGGGCCTCCGGTTAATAGGTTAGTCCCAGAAACAATATAAAAGTGTATAATAAAGCCCATTAATGTCCAAAATAGAATATAATATAGCATGGAACAATCAAAAATTATAGATACGTTGGAGACGTATCAGGTGTATGTTCGTCGTAGAAAAAAAACTCCAGGGTAAAGAACGAAGAAAATTTGGGTTCCCCTTCAATCTTGATGATTTCCCTCTCGAAAGCATGGAATTTCCTCGGTGATGGTTCGATTTATGAAGGGCGTGCATGACGACATAAGCCAAACCTTCTCAAATTTTTACCAGGGCATGGTGAGGTCATACCATGGCACCATGCGAGGCGTCATGTTTTCCAAGCATTTATTTCATTTTTTCTATAGTTGAAAACCCCATAAACAAACATTTGTGGTTGACTATTGCCACACATTTCATCGAAATATTTGTCCATCCCTTGTAAAAGGCATGAGAATTTACTAAATAGCACGAGCATGGTTTTCCAAGCCGTTCTTGTGCACCCTTTCATGCACCGATTGTTTGAACTTTATGTGCATTAATGCCTAGGAAATGCACATAATCCCCTAAAGATGGTAAATGAACCCGGAAAAGTGCCAAATTTGAACACGGTGATTTGCAGGGTGTATGTTCATCATAGAAAAAAACTCGTGGACAAAGGACAAAGGAAATTTGGATCCCCCTTCAATCTTGGTGATTTCCCCCTGATACCATGAAACTTCCTCGGTGATTGTTCGATTTATGAAAGGCGTGCATCACGACATAAGGAAAACATTCTCCAATTTTTACCAGGGCACGGTGAGGCCATACCATGGCACCACGCCAGGCGTCATGTTTCCCAACCATGTATTTCATTTTTTGTATAGTTATTAACCCAGTAAACAACGCGTTTATGGTTGACTATTGCCACACATTTCCGTGAAATATCTGCCCATTCCTTGTAAAAGGCATGGGAATGTACTAAATAGCACGAGCATGGTTTTCCAAACCGTTCTTGTGCACCTTTTCATGCACCGATTGTTCGAATTTGAATTATGTGCATTAATGCATAGAAAATGCACATAATCCCATAAATAGGGTAAATGATCCCGGAAAAATGTCAAATTTGAACACGTTGCATTTGAGGCGGTATGTCGATCGTTGGAAAAAACTGAATGACAAACTAGGACGGAAATTTGGATTCCCCTTCAATCTTGGTGATTTCCCTCTCGAAAGCATGGAACTTCCTTGGTGATGGTTCGATTTATGAAGGGCATGCATGACGACATAAGCCAAACCTTCTCAAAAAAATTCCAGGGCATGGTGAGGTCATACCATGGCACCATGCCAGGCGTCATGTTTTTCAAGCATTTATTTCATTTTTTCTATAGTTGAAAACCCAATAAACAAACGTTTGTGGTTGACTATTGCCACACATCTCATCGAAATATATGTCCATTCCTTGAAAAAGGCATGAGAATTTACTAAATGGCACGAGCATGGTTTTCCAGGCCGTTCTTGTGCCCTTTCATGCACCGATTGCTTGAACTTGAATTATGTGCATTAATGCGTAGGAAATGTACATAATCCCCTAAATATGGTATATGAATCCGGAAAAGTGCCAAATTTGAACACGGTGATTTGCAGGGCGTATGTTCATCGTAGAAAAAAACTCATGGACAAAGGAGAAAGGAAAATTGGATCCCCCTTCAATCTTGGTGATTTCCCCCTCGAAATCATGAAACTTCCTGGTGATGGTTCGATTTATAAAAGGCGTGCATGACGACATAAGGAAAACATTCTCAAATTTTTACTAGGGCACGGTGAAGCCATACCATGGCACCACACCAGGCGTCATGTTTTCCAAGCATGTATTTCATTTTTGTATAGTTGTTAACCCAGTAAACGACGCGTTTATGGTTGACTATTGCCACACATTTCCTTGAAATATCCGCCCATTCCTTGTAAAAGGCATGAGAATGTACTAAATAGCACGAGCATGGTTTTCCATACCGTTCTTGTGCACCTTTTCATGCACCGATTGTTCGAATTTGAATTATGCGCATAATTAATGCCTAGAAAATTCACATAATTCCCTAAATATGGTAAATGAGCCCGGAAAAATGTCAAATTTGAACATGTTTCATTTGAGATGGTATGTTGATTGTTGGAAAAAAACTGAATGACAAACTGAATGACAAATTTGGATTCCCCTTCAATCTTGGTGATTTCCCTCTCGAAAGCATGGAACTTCCTCGATGATGGTTCGATTCATGAAGGGCGTGCTAGACGACATAAATCAAACCTTCTCAGCTTTTAACCAGGGCACGGTGAGGCCATACCATGGCACCATGCCAGGCATCATGTTTTTCCAGCATGTATTTCATTGTTCTATAGTTGATAACCCAGTAATGACGCGTTTGTGGTTGACAATTGCCACGCATTCCCTTGAAATCTCTGCCCATTCCTTGTAAAAGGCTTGAGAATTTACTAAATACCACGAGTATGGTTTTTCCAGACCATTCTTGTGCACCTTTTCAAGCACCAATTGTTTGAATTTGAATTATGTGCATTAATGCCTACAAAATGCACATAATCCCCTCAATATTGTAAATGAACCCGAAAAAGTACCAAATTTGAACACGGTGATTAGCAGGGTTTATGTTCATCGTAGAAAAAAAATTCATGGATGAAGGACAAAGGAGATTTGGATTCCTATTCAATCTCGGTGATTTACTATCGCACACAATTCATCTCCGTCGCCTCTGCGAACCGTGTATGTTCACTCACACATGCAAAAGGAAAAAAGAAAACCCTCGCCCACTTCGTCCCCTCCCACTCGCCGCGGACTCCTCCGCAACTCTGAACCTCATCAACTTCTATCACAGCGGACACCCTAAGCTCGACGGCTGTTGTCGGCGGGCGTAGGTCGCGCTCCAAACGACACGAGATTTCGCCCCTACCGCTTTCCGCCACCTATCTGCACCGACATTCTAGACTCTGGTTGACTGGGGTTTTCTGCGGGATTGTGCCGGGATTATTCTCATGGAGAAGGTAATCAACTAAGCGAAATATTCACTCATCTCTTATCGCAGTTCGTCCGTCGCTGTTAATCAACCGGCGGAAATCGCCGTGGAATCATTTTTGTTCTAGCTGATTCGTGGGTGTTCATTCATGTGTCCACAGTGCGAGCACAAATTGGGCAAGTGTGGTTGCAGCCAGTCGGAAACGAAGTTCTATCTCACCATTCCGGATGACTTCAGGGAGCGCTCGGTATGTTCAATCTCAACCTACCACGATCGGCATGGCCTAAATTTGTGAACATATACCGTCTGTTGCTACATTACCTATTTTTAATTTTATATTTTTGTACTTTGCTTTTATCTATATATTGATTTGTTCTATCAGTTACTCCCATATTTGCATCTTTCTTTGTTATTACAATATATCTAATATATATATATATATATATATATATTCTTAATTTTCATTTCAAGCAGTACATCCCTTGCTTTGCAAGAACAGGAGTAGAAGGAAATCTTGGGCTTTACTTTGTTGATGACTCCCAGGATGTCATATTGACAACGCAGCATGGATTTACAATGACGGTTAGCGTAAAACACTATAAAGATGGTCACTCCTATTTTAATGCAGACCTTTGGAGAAAATGTCTAAGTGTTATGAACTGAAAGCTCGCAATAAAATTCCAGTGCGTGCACCACAGCCTGGTCTAATTAACATGGATGTTTACTTCCCCAACCTCATCAGCCGATCAAAATCTAATCGAGGTTAGTGTCCTTTCAACTTTCTCCATGCTGTCATATTACTTAGCAAAATCAGGGTATTTGTTCTGACTAATTGATCACTATTTAAGCAACCAGTTGTGATTTCATTTTCTGACTCCGTTCCTAGGCAGTAACAAATTCTATTTAGCAATTTATGTACACTATATATTCTTCTGCCATGTTCTGAATAAATAATACCTTTCCACCTTTTAAGTAGGATATGTTGGATGCATCGTGAATGATCTGTATGTTACTAAGCGTACCAAATTTCACTGGAAGGACTTGAAGCATGTCATAAACTTTGTTGATAATCTGACAAAGATAGGACAGCGTATGAACGCTGGATTTTGGATGGGATTAATTAGACCTATGGTGCACATATTGAACAAGACCAATTGTGTGCACAAAACGCTGGTAAAAAGTCTTATTTTAATAGTGATGCTCATAAACTATATATATCTTCAACGATATGTTACAATTGGTTTTTATTCTACATGTCAACATAAATTGGCCGTTGTAGCAGTTCCTGGATCTATTTCCCGGTGTGGTCGAATTACACTTGTGCCTGCTAATAACACCAAAGTGATTGCAAGGTACTGCATTTCCCGCAGAAATGGAACCATTCAAATTAACAAGTTCTCGCTTGTCGTGGCAATGCATCCATATTGGAAAATTGGAGACATTGTTCTACTCATGCTCTACAAAGGCACAGGAGGGCTCTTCCTTTTCATTGACGAGATGCTGAGTCGCCGTGATCAAGCTACTTCCAGCAGATAGTTGTGGTTGTTGGCCCTCAGCCTCTTAAATGTGCTAGCTGTTACTATGTTAAGTATGTAGATATGGACCATATGGTTGTTGGCCCTTAGCCTCTTAAAATGTGATAGTTGTTACTATGTTAAGTATGTAGATATGGACCATATGGTTGTCAAAACGGTGTTACGAAGATCCTCCTTTTGTTGAATAGTGTAACCACTATATATATATGTTACTCAAATGCTGTTACCCAAGTTCTTAAATTTTCATGGAAAGTATTAGTATCGTACACAGTTCACTGAGTTTAAGCGTGTGCCCGATGTCCAGAAGGCATTTGCATATTAACTGTCCATCTTGCAAATTCATACACATGTTAACATAAGGAAACGTATGTGTAACTTACCAATCATTGCACACGAGTACTCACAGACGCATCGTGTGCGATACTCCTAGCCACCGCAAGCAACTAGTTTGAATTTTTCAAAGTTTTTTGTACACACAGAATCACACACGAACTAACTGTATTAACCGTCTGCGTTGTAATTTCTCATCGCAAATAGTTCATCCAAGTCGGCTGTTTGCCACGTATCACACACGTCTTGTTTACATGACTCGTTTGTGTTCTTTTGGCTCATCGCAAACAGTTCATCCATGTGAACTGTATGTCGCATATCACACACATCTTGTTAAGTTGAACCGTTTCTGTTGTGTTCCCTAATCGAAAACAGTTTGTCCGAGTGAACCGTATGCCGTATATCGCACACACATTGATATGGCTGCCCGTTTTTGTTGTCCTGCCTCATCGCAAATAGTTTGAGTGGATTAATCGTGTGCCCTGGATCGCACAGGCAACTAAAATTTGAACCGTGTTGATGGCTCCGCCATCACAAACGTTTTGCACCTTTTTTGATGGGTTTTTACACCATAGTTTGGGATTAATGCATCACACACAGTTTCGTCAAAGGTTCTCTGATCGTAGTGTCGCATTAGCAGTATCCTGCAGTAGTGTCTATGTGGTGAGTGTTAGGAATCATAGAAGACTATATGATGGTTGAGTATGTGGACTTGCCAAAAAGGCTCCGATATGTGACCCTTCCTGAAAAGATGATGAATTGTAGTTGCAAAGTTGACTTAGAACATAGTTTGTTGGTTTCCAATAGAGTTTATGCTTTATACTTCGATGTTGTGATGAATTGTTACTTATTCATGAGAAGTCTATGATAAAAATTCTATGATAAAAGTTTTATGTTTAAGTTTTTTTCTGTTATAATAATATTCATGATGCTTCTATGTCCATATTTTATTTTTATCGACACCTCTCTCTCTAAGCATGTGGACATGTTTTTCGATTTCGGTTTTCGCTTGAGGACAAGCGAGGTCTAAGCTTGGGGTAGTTGATACGTCCATTTTGCATCATGTTTACCTACTGTTATTTATAATGTTTTTTGCATAATAATGCTTTTTGGAGTAATTCTAATGCCTTTTCTCTCATAAAATGCAAGGTTCACACAAAGAGGGAGAATTCCGGCAGCTGGAAATCTAGATCCGAAAAAGCTACGTCAGGCCACCTATTCTGCACAACTCCAAATGAGTTGAAACTTCACGAGGAATTTTTATGGAATACATAAGAAATATTGGAGCCAATAAGTACCAGAGGGGGGCCACCAGGTGGGCATAACCCACCTGGTGGCGCCAGGAGGCCCAGGCGCGCCCTAGTGGGTTGTGCTCAGCCCAGCCCACCTCCGGTGCCCATCTTCTGGTATATATGTCATTTTGACCTAGAAAAAATAAGGAGAGGACTTTCGGGATGGAGCGCCGCCGTCTCGAGGCGGAACTTGGGCAGGAGCACTTTTGCCCTCCGGCGGAGCGATTCCGCCGGGGGAACTTCCCTCCCGGAGGAGGAAATCATCGTCATCATCTTCACCAACAACTCTCCCATCTTGGGGAGGACAATCTCCATCAACATCTTCAACAGCACCATCTCCTCTCAAACCCTAGTTCATCTCTTGTGTTCAATCTTTGTACCGGAACCTCAGATTGGTACCTGTGGGTGACTAGTAGTGTTGATTACATCTTGTAGTTGATCACTATATGGTTTATTTGGTGGAAGATTATATGTTCAGATCCATTATGCCATTTAATACCCCTCTGATCATGAACATGTTTATCACTTGTGAGTAGTTACTTTTATTCGTGAGGTCACGGGAGAAATCTTGTTGCAAGTAATCATGTGAATTTGATATGTGTTCGATATTTTGATGGTATGTATGTTGTGATTCCCTTAGTGGTGTCATGTGAACGTCAACTACATGACACTTCACCATATTTGGGCCTAAGGGAATGCATTGTGGAGTAGTGATTAGATGATGGGTTGCGAGAGTGACAGAAGCTTAAACCCTAGTTTAAGCGCTATTCCGTAAGGGGATGATTTGGATCCAAAAGTCTAATGCTATGGTTAGAATTTATTCCTAATACTTTTCTCGTAGTTGCGGATGCTTGCGAGGGGGTTAATCATAAGTAGGTGGTTTGTTAAAGTAAGAACAACACCTAAGCACCGGTCCACCCACATATCAAATTATCAAAGTAGTGAACACAAATTAAACCAACATGATGAAAGTGACTAGATGAAATTCCCATGTACCCCCAAGAATGCTTTGCTTATTATAAGAGACCATTTTGGCCTGTCCTTTGCCTCAAAAGGATTGGACCACCTTGCTACACTTTTCCTACCGTTATCGTTACTTGCTTGTTACAAATTATCTTGCTACCAAACTACTCGTTACTTACAATTTCAGTGTTTGCAGATAATACCTTAATGAAAACCGCTTGTCATTTCCTTCTGCTCCTAGTTGGGTTTGACTCTCTTACTTATCGAAAGGACTACGATTGATCCCCTATACTTGTGGGTCATCAGTGCGCAACTTCCTGGGTTTGGTTGGCTATCATCAGAAATTCGTCAAGCACACTTTCGCATCATCGCTCGGCCGTTATTCAATTTTCTCAACAAGAATTATCCGTTTGTGTGGATCAAAGAGACAAACAGAACTTTTAAGCTCCTGCAGAAAATTCTGGTTACAACTCCTGTACTATAGTTGCCAGATTTCAGTAAAACTTTCACCATTGACACAGACGTCTGTGACTATGGAGTAGGAGCTGTACTTCATCAAGGAGGGCACCTGACCGCGTATATGAGCAAACCACTAGGTCCTAAAAGCCGTGGCCTCTCTACTTATGAGAAGGAGTGCTTAGTAATATTGACGATTGTTGAGAAGTGGAGACCGTCTCCGCATACATGCAAGTTTCTCATTCGCACAGATCAACGGAGTTTATCACATCTGGACGATCAACGTCTCACCACTCCCTGGCAGCAAAAAGCATTTACTAAACTCCTTGGACTGAGGTACAAAATCAGCTACCACCAGGGGACTGCTAATGGAACCGCAGATGCTCTGTCATATGGGCTGCACAATTCTGCAAGCCTATCCGCGATCTCTGTCTGCAAGCCCGCTTAGGTGGATGACATTGCTACCATTTACACTACCAATTGGCAAGTGCAAAAGGTCTTTGCTCAAATGGCCGCTGGCTCGGACCCTAAGCAATGATTTTCAGTCTCCAACGATCTCCTTTACTTCAGAAACAGACTTTGGTTGGGAGGAGCACATGAATTACAACAGCGCATGTTGACAGCGTTTCACGACAACTCAGTTGTGGGGCACTTCGGGTTTATGGTCACCTACATACGTCTACGCCATCTCTTTGAGTGGCCAAAGATGAAAGATCAGGTTCGTCGGTATGTACAAGCTTGCACTATATGTCAACAGGCTAAACCGAAGAGGGTGAAATATCAAGGGCTGCTTGAGCCGATTCCATTACCAGAAGGAGCGTGGCAAGTAGTCACAATGGATTTCATTAACGGTCTACCACAATCCAACAAGTTCAATTGCATCCTAGTGGTGGTGAAAAATTCACTAGATATGCCCATTTCCTTCCTCTGACTCACACCTTTACAGCTGTGAAAGTTACTCATTCCTACCAGGAAAATGTCTATAAACCGCATGGCCTACCAGCAGCTATCATCTCTGATCGGGACACAGTGTTCACCAACAAGTTTTGGCACGAGCTATTCCGTGTTATCAGTACTGAACTCACTATGAGCACGCCGTATCACCCCCATTTGGATGGTCAGACTAAGTGTCTCAACTAGTGCTTGGAGGTTTATCTATGATGTTTCATACATGCATGTCCAGGCAAGTGGAGTCAGCACCTCACCCTAGCAGAATTCGGCTACAGTTCAAGCTATCACTCAACTCTGAAGACATCGCCATTTGTTGCACTATACGGACATGAGCCGAGGCATGGGGGCCTCGAGGCAACATCCACTTGTAGAATACCAGCTCTCAAAGATTGGCTCGAGGCGCGCAAGCTCATGCAACAACTGCTCAAACAACATCTGAGCAGAGCTCGCAACTCTATAAAGATTCAAGCAGACAAGAAGCGGATGGAACAGACTTTTCAAGTGGGAGACTCTCTTTGTCAAGTTGCGACCGTACATTCAAACTTTACTCGAGAGGCACGCCAATCACAAGCTACCTTTCAAATTCTTTGGCCCTTTCACAATCATTCAGGCGATTAACCCAGTGGCCTGCAAGCTCCAATTACCCGAAGGATCCAAGGTACATGATGTATTCCATATCTCTCAACTCCGTCCAGCTCTTAGCCATGGCATCATAGCATCGATGCATCTTCCTCAACCTTCAGAGCATGTTCTGCAACTAGTCGAGATTCTCAATGTAGCGACCCGACCCGGTAAGGATCGAAGTCTCTATGCTTACCGTGCTGTCCCTAGATCGACTATGCTAGCACACACAGTACTCGATGAAAGATAACAGAGTTCAATCACACACTTTATTACATCAAAGTCCTTCAAAGGAGTATTTATTACAAAAAATAGCTATGGAAGCATCGAAGGTAAATGAGTCTATCAACTCCACGGCAAAACTGAGTGCAGAACAACGACCTATCGCACCTTACTCTTCGTCAGAAAAATCTGCAACATGAAACGTTGCGACCACAAAGGGTCAATACATTGAATGTATTGGCAAGTCACACCCAAAGTATTAAAACATACCTATCATCTACACGTGGAAAGCTCTAAGGTTTATTTTGCATAAAGCCAATTATATCCTACCTCTACTCCCTAGTCAATTTTTATTTCTTTTCATTTTAATTAACCTATTGTTAAATTGGACCACCTCCAATTTAACCCGCCTATGAGACCCTCTGAGGGTCATAGGTTCCCAAATTATTATTTCCATGAGAGCCCCCGGGGATCACGGTTTAATTAAACCCACATCATATTAATTATTTCTGATGAGAAGATCTTCCACAGGTTTCAAGTCCAGTTGCTCAAAATTGTCCGCAACCGGGGACATGGCTAATCGATTAGTTTTACACTTTGCAGAGGTTTGCACACTTTTCCCCCAAGAATTGATCCCTCCCTTCACGTCCTCTCACTTCCTAGTATTTGAGAACGGGATGAACAAAACATGGTCTTTCGAAGAGTTCCTCTGGGCCACTGCCGGTCCAATCCTACCGCTCTTCTACATCTCATAGCACCGTCCGGCCAGAGTCACAACTAGGGTTAACCAAGCCAAGGCCCATAATGGTTTGTGGCTGCGCAAGGAAGCTACTTGATATGAAACATGTCCAACCTTTTTGAACCTAGGCGAAATTATCCACCTATTCCTGAGTAATGCAAAGTCTCCCAAAGGATACGTACTTGTCGACTGGTCCCGACAAACCTTTCCGCCTAGATGATTGATTAATTGGTGTTGGGGTATAATGTCCGGCCCTCTCTCTCAGATCGGTCTGATGGATGAACTGGTTAGGTGCATAAACTTACAACCAACAGGTTCAGGGTTCAAAACCCAGTAAACACAATAAATAATTGCGGCCTGCCCCCACTTTCGCTGCCCACGTCATATAGCTCCAAAGAAGCATAGACGTGAGGGGGAGTGTTGGAGTATAATGTCCAGCCCTCTCTCTCAGATCGGTCTGATGGATGAACTGGTTAGGTGCATAAACTTACAACCAACAGGTTCAGGGTTCAAAACCCAGTAAACGCAATAAATAATTGCGGCATGCCCCCGCTTCCGCTGCCCACGTCATATAGCTCCAAAGAAGCATAGACGTGAGGGGGAGTGTTGGAGTATAATGTTCGGCCCTCTCCCATAGTTCGGACTGATGGAGGGAGGTGGGCAACATATTGAATTCATGCTCCAGCCAACTCATCCAAAAGTCCGAACTATGGGAGAGGGCCGGACATTATACTCCAACAATTGGTATTGCAGAGCCCCCGGGGAAGTATAATACGTGTAAGTTGTTGTTAATGTAGTCATTGCTTAGGTTCTCTCGCAACTTTCATGAATCACACTGTACCCAATCCACGTCCACCATAGCATGGCTAAGCAATAACTACACTATAATGATTCCCAAAGTTGCGGCAAAGATTATCAGGATCACATATATATGTCTATCTTATCTGGGTTTAACATAGCATAGTAGTCCTACACATGCATACTACTATGTTGATAGAAGGCACTACATGCAAAATAAAAACTTAGGATTGGTATGATCAAAAGTGGAACTTGCCTTCAAGTTTGATAAAGTCCTTCGCACTCAAAATCCTGACAATTCTAGTCTTCGCACTCCGGACAATCTATCATAAAAAGACAAGGGCACACGAATAAACAATCAAAGATCCAAAAAACAAGGAAAATACTCATGAAAACCCCAAAACAATCAAATAAAGTCCCTGAACGGAAACATATTTTTAACACTAGCAAAAATATGTGATTTTGACCTCAATAGAAAGTAGGTGTCATAAGCTTCGATTTGCAAAAAGGTTCAACTAAATCGGAGTTACAGAACTCAAGTTATGGCCTATTTAAGTTTAAATCTGAATATGTTCAAATTCAAATTTTGAACTTAAAAAAATATTTGTTGTTGTGTTTCTGGATAGAGGGGATTATTATGAACTAGTAGGAAAAATAATCACCTAATTTGGATAAACAGAACTAAAGATATGATAAAAGAAAGATTCGGATAGAATCTAAAATTGAAAATATTAGGAATCGACCGATCGTGGCAGTAGTGCTAAGTGGCGATCACTGAGTGGCTGCTGGTGTTTGTTGTGGGTGGATGGCCGATGCCTAAGGGTTTCGGTGATTGCGGTTTTTTTTTTAAATTGTTCGGATGTTTTTGTTTTAGTAAACTGCCGGTTCGAGTCATCTAAACTGAAGAAAACTGAAAGGATAAAAAAATCCAAAAGGACTCATGATCTAATCTATGCCGTCAGAAACAGATCGGACGGAGGGGAGGTGGCGACGTCGGCAGGGAAGAAGACGGCGGTGGGGCGGTGACTCCGGTGGTCGTAGGCGTCGGCGGTGATGTCCCTCGGATGTGGCGGAGCGAGGCGGCCTCGGGCGTGGTGTTGGTGGTGTTCGGGGACGACGGGAGCGAGTGGGTCGACGGCGTTGGAGCTGCGGTGGCCGGCGCGCTCCTCCGAGAGCTCTGGTGCTCGGAGACGATGCTATAGAGGAAGAGAAGGGGCGGCACCATGTCAAATAGATGCGCAAAGGTGGTGCAAAACCAAGGACATAACGAGGGGTCTCAAGGGGGCTCACCGACATGGGAATCGACGGCGACAGGAGCTTCGGGTGGCGAGATTCAAACGGCGAGGGCGTGGGCTTTGGGTGGTCTAACGCGATGGGAGTAGGGGAAAACGTGAGAGGGGTTGGAGGGCTTTTGTAGAGACATCATCTTGGGGAAGGGGTCGACTTGGGGACGTGATCCCGTGAGATCAGGGATACAGTGGTGCACAGCGTACCCTCGTAGGACTCCATGTCGTGGGGAGGAAGAAGAACGGGCGGGCCCCGGTTGTCAGCGAGAGAGAGAACGAGAGAGGGGAGTGGGCGACCGAGCGGTAGCGCTTCGGCGCGGGAGCGAGAGGCCGTGAGTCGAAATAGCTGGCTAGGCCGGCGGCTGGCACTGGCCTGGCCGGTGGGATTCTTTTTTTTTACAACTGCGTTTTTTTCTGTTTCTAATTTACAATAGCAGCAAAATCACAGAAAACAAAAATAAAACTATATCTTAAGATTCCAGAAAAATTCACATAAATCTTTGGCAATATATAGAGGCATGTGAACTATTTTCTGGCCTAAATGCAACATTTTTATAATAAATATTTTTGCTAAACTAATAAAGCAAATAAATCCAAATAAATAAATTTTGATTTCAACTTCAATTTCCAATATTTCATTTATGTTTTTTTAAGAAGTCCTTTTATCTTCTTCTTTTTGTGAAGTAATGGAAATGAATTTGTGCCTATATTGATCCAAATTCCAACTTTGAATTTAAGAATTTTCAAAATGGGTTTAGGGGAACTCCCAACTCTCTCTTTTGGTCCTTGAGTTGCACAAAGCACCTTGGATCAATTTCAAATGAAAATCAAATAAAGGGCAAAAATGCATAAATCATGTATGCATAAGAATGATCTATTTATAAACATGCAAATTGAAAATTGGGATGTTACACTCAACTTCTGTTGGAAGCAAACACCCATAGGCCGCCGAGAGCAGAGTTTGGTTCGCCGGTCTGATCCGGCGATTCTCGATGCCACCTGGGAAGACGCGGTCTAGCTGAAGGAGCGTTTCGTCAATCTGCCGACTTGGGGACAAGCCGTGTTTCAAGGGGAAGGAGATGTCAGCGACCCAGGTTCCACTGATAGCTGAAACGCTGCCATGGCAGCCAGATCAACTGCCATGGCTGTCACCTCGGATCAACTGACGTCCCAGGAAGAAGAACGTGTCCCGAGCTGCCCATGTAGGATCGCACAACCGAATCGACACTACAATATTACTTTCGGTTTGTATATTTTTATTACCTTGTCGTTTTATATTATGCCTAATACGAATTTTCAATCTTTTTAGTTTGTGCTTCGTCGGCCCCTCCTTTCTGATCACTCTCCTGCCGGAGATTCAAGACCCGCAGGCTCTAGTTCATTTAGCAGGGCTAAACTTCTATCTGAGCCTTTACGAGCAGGATCCGGGACGTGTTACGTTCATTCAGAACGAGCTTAATCACAATACCCCTCCGAAAGACATGTCGTAGCCAATTGGTTCTGCCCCGCTGGAGCCATGCTACTTCTTCTTGTTCAAACTGGTTCTCGAGCAGTAGTCAAATTGAAGTCAAATTGACTTCCCCTGCTTGAGCGTAATGCCCACCCTGATGTGGTGGAAAAAGCCTTGTTTTCTATTCCTTTTAAAGGTGTTGATGCGAGCTACCGAACAAACAAGATTAGTACAAAAAGCCACAACTAGCACTAGCTTTCGTGATTGCTTCTTTCTATCTTTCTCACTCCGGTAATTGCTCCTTCCTCAAAATATCAATACAGACAATTGCAAGAAAAAAGAGGAATCTGATCAAGTACTTGATGAGCGATTCTGAAGATCGAATAGAAGGTAATGATTTACTTGGATGCACATTTTTAGGGCTATTTCTCTCATCTGTTTAATACGCAATTCTCTTCGATAAGAAGGGTTCTCTTGTGTTCTAGGGTTGATTAAGTGTCTGGAAAGGGTTCTCTTGTGTTTCAGGGTTGATTAAGTGTCTCGTGGAACGGGGATACATTATGTGCGGCCAAATTGTCTAACGAATTGATGTATATGGCTCAATATAGACTGGTGCAGTATACCAGTCTTGAGCCACCACGATAGCCTTCCAAATACGTGGGCCCCAGTGGACCACCTCTACTTAAGCAAGGGTGACCGACTTCTTCCTTGACGAGGCAGCAACCTGGAACCTGGTCGGCTGCCCAATTTCGGTCGACCCAGGCTGTGGCTGCGGCCGCTGGCCAACGTTGAGGGCTGAGCAAAGCTCGCTCCAGTTGTATTTTTGGGTTTTCATTTTGAGTTAACCTGTACTTGGCCGATGCCGTTCTTCTTCTTCAATGAAATCACAGCCGTTCTCCTGTGTCTTTGAAAAGAAATACTCGATGTATTCGAAGGTGCATAGTAATTCTGCTGTGCATGTGGACTACCACGGTACTCCCTTTGTCCCAAATTACTCGTCGCTGAAATAGATGTATCTAAAACTAAAATACATCTAGATACATCCATACGTGTGACAAGTAATTCGAAACGAAGGGAATACAACACAAGAACAGAGTTCCCATGTGGCAGAATGGTTGACAGAATTAGAGATCAGATGCGTACGACTACAACACGGACATAGAATCGAAATGCCAAAAGCAGTTACTCCCTCCGTTCGGAATTACTTGTCACGGAAATGAATGTATCTAGACTATAAGTAATTCCGAAACGGAGGGAGTAGAGAGAACCATGACTCGCTCATTGAAACCAGTACACAAGTTGATCACAGCGGTACGGACTGGATGCTTGCATTACATGACTATAACTCTGGACGCGGACGTTGAACACAGTACTGACAAGGGCAGACTCACACCCAACACGGACCCAAATCCACACTTATTACAGGCCTTTGAGCAGAAGTCACGAAAGGAGCGAGTCCAACCTCAGAGCAGCGAATCGAACCTCAATCCCGAAGCAGCCTAGCCAGAAATCTGGATGGACTTGACCTCCGGCTCCTTGACCTCCTTCTTGGGCACGGTGACTGTGAGCACGCCGTTCTCCATGGCCGCCTTGATCTGGTCCGCCTTGGCGTTGTCCGGGAGGCGGAACCTGCGCAGGAACTTGCCGCTGCTGCGCTCCACCCTGTGCCACGTGCCCGTCTTCTCCTCCTGCTCTTTGTTGCGCTCGCCGCTGATCTGGAGCACGTTGCCGTCCTCGACCTCCACCTTCACTTCCTCCTTTTTCAGCCCCGGCACGTCCGCCTTGAACACGTGCGCCTCGGGAGTCTCCTTCCAGTCGATCCGCGCGCCGGCGAAGGCCGCGGTCTCGGAGGATGCGCGCGGGAACGAGGGGAAGAAGCTGCTGATGCCGCCGGAGCCGAAGGGGAAGCCATCGAAGGGGTCCGAGAGGTCAAGGGAGAAGGGGTCGAAAGCTTTGCCGCGGGGAATCAGCGACATGGTTGCTCGAGTTGAGCGAGGACTAACTGCGATTAGGAAGCTGTCAACTCAGGGGATGGATGCTTCGGTTTGTCCTAGGCCACATTTTATAGCGCACCGGTTGAAGGCCGGTGATGGGTCTGGAGCGTGCTTGTCTATTCTGGAGTGTGCTGGAAACTGCCGCAAAGTCTCTTTTACCGGAACCGGTATGTACCGGCAAAGGATCCATCTTACATCTCAGACTTTAAGATTCGTGTGATGAAAATAAAATCCATTCACAGTTGGAGATACAGATGGAATACACAGCTAATACAACTGACATGCACAGACTTTTGTCAGGGAAAATACTAGTAGAGGATGCTTTCACTCAAATACTCCCTCCGTTCCATGTCCGTGTCTATTTTGGAACGCAGGGAGTAGTACATCATTAGATGCATGCACATGTCGTCCTTGTCTCTCTCTCTCTACAAACAAAAAACTTGCCTTTCATTTTCAATCTAGCATTTTGAATTGCTCATAACTTTTAAACCGAAATTTTGTTTTGGAAACTTTTTATATATTTGCATTTAGGTCGACAAGATCTTTAAATCAAGACCAATCTTGGATATATTTTGACTAGTCTGAATTTTCAATTATATTTCAATTCTAGTTATGTCTTTTAAAGGAGTGAAATAAGTTTTTGAAAATGAGTGAAACAAGTTTTTGAAAATGAGTAAAATGTGTTTTTCCAAAGGAGTGAAATAAGTTTTTGAAAATGAGTGGGGTTGGTCTCACTTTTTTTTAAATGAGTGAAACCAATTATTTCAAATGATTGAAATGCGTGTTTTGAAATGACTGAAATAAGTATTTTGAAATGAGTGAAATGAACAAGTTAAATCATTTTTTAAGTAATGAGTGAAATTTGTTTATTAGAAATGAGTGAAATATGTTGCAAGAATTTTAAACTCGTTCGAAATGTATTCAAATAACAAGTTTCACATCTCAATTGAGTGAACACTGTCTTTGAATTGAAAGGAGTGAAATCCGTTTTTTGAAATGAGTGAAACCAATTATTTCAAATGATTGAAATATGTGTTTTGAAATGACTAAAATAAGTGTTTTGAAATGAGTGAAATAAACAAGTTAAATCAATTTTTAAGAAATGAGTGAAATATGTTGCAACAATTTTAAACTCGTTCGAAATGTATTCAAATAACAAGTTTCACATCTCAATTTAGTGAACACTGTCTTTGAATTGAACGTGGTGAAATCCGTCTTTTGAAATGAGTGAAACCAATTTTTCAAATGATTGAAATATGTGTTTTGGAATGACTAAAATAAGTATTTTTGAAATGAGTGAAAAAACAAGTTAAATCATTTTTTAAGAAATGAGTGAAATTTGTTTATTACAAATGAGTGAAATATGTTGCAAGTATTTTGAACTCGTTCGAAATGTATTCAAGTTTGATCTTATTTTAAAGATCATGTCGTCAGGAATTCAAATCTGTAAAAATATTTCAAAATGAAATTTTTATCCAAAAGATATCAATGAATTAATATCTTCCAAGATAAATAAAATGTTTGCCTTTTCTGTGTGTGGAGTGGTCTGACAACATGCATGCATGGCTACGCTTAAAAGATGCACTCATTAGTACGGTTAGGTCTGACATTGATTTGGCCTAATGGACCAGATACTAGCCAAATGCAACACTATACCATTGGATAGTTGGCCCACACAAAGTTAGCTGGAAGCATTTGATTGGTTGGGACTTCACCGGTAAAAAAACTTTTTCGTGGAAACTGCTGATTTTGGAGCGTTGGGCCTATGGCTGGAACGTAACCGGCCCTGCTGTGGTAGATGAAATTGCATCTGGTATTTTCTAATTCTTTCTGGAGGCGATTCTAAAAAAAAAGTTCTTTCTAGAGCCGATTCTAAAAAAATTCTTTCTGGAGCCGATGGGAATTCTAGTCTTTAAAAATTCTTTTCTGTCTAACAAAAAGTCTCATTTAAAATGATCTTGAACTCATTCATTTTACGATGAAGACCATGTCAACGCTTTTGATGAAGTCTTGAACCATCTAATGTGCAACACTACCTGGGTTGTTTTTCCTTTTCTGTAATCGCAATTTTGAAATGTGTATTTTTGAAAAGGTTGAAGAAAACGAGATGACCACCTCATCCTTCCTCGGGCAGGAGCCCGTGTCCCTAAGCCACGACAAGCCGGGCGGAGTCGCAGAGAGCTGCAGTGGAGGGAGCTCGACTCTATGAGGAGGAGCAGGACGGGTAGAGGCTCTCAAGGTGGGCGGCGTGCGAGAGGACGATTGGGTGCTTGCGGGGTGGAGCAGGTCTTACCGCGGTGGATGATCTGGAAGCAATTGCAGCATCTGAAGTGGCTATGGCACGCGGCCGACCTATGCGGAAGCACAACCGCTCCAGTCACGCATGTGACCGAGGCTTCAAGGCGGGGCTGGAGAAAGTCGTGCATCACATCTTCCCTCGTGACCTCACACGCACCCAACCATCCTCCTTGTCAAGACCTGCAACCGCGTCGTCCACGGCGGGATAGCCACCTGAAGGCGGTCAAGAGGCATATGTATAGAGTGGGGAACATTAGTTTTACTTCTTTGGGTCTCATCCCTCATAATTTTCTTCTTGAACTAAACTGGTAGGTATTCAGTTATGAATCAGAGGTTTTGCACTAAACTGGCAGGTATTCTAGAGTCTTTAGCGAGTGAAAACAGTCTAACTTGGTGATACTTGTCATGCCAAAATGGATGGATAAAATAGGCTCCACTATCCATTACATAAGGAACATGATGTGTCTTGGGTTGAATCTTACTGCAATTTTTTCATGCCAAAATGAATGGATAGAATAGATCCATTATTTCGCATAATAAAAAAGAATGCTTAGACTGTGTTTTAATACTGGTGTGTTTGGGAACTCTAATTTTATCTTCAGGCTCTTCATTGACCGGACATCCAGGTATTTGCGTTGTACAATGACACTAATTCATATGCCATTTGAACTGAAAAATACGATAACATGAATAGGAACCGAGTTAGGCCATTCATTGGTCGTCTCTTTACATCTTAGGAATAATTTCACCTATGTTCCCCTGTTTATATTGACTGAAAATATCTGATATGTAACTTAGTTGATTCAAACCTCTTAATTTCTTCAGTCTGAATCAGCCACAGTGAGTGTACCTGATCATGAGTTTGAGCCATCAAGCGGAACACTGGGTTGCATTATGACAGCAGTGGAATGTTAAATCGTGAAAATATGGAGGGTATGTCTACCACACTTATTTACTAATGCCTCCTCTATTCATGTGATCAAAATTGACTACAAGAGCCATGCTAATTCAAGTCAAAGGTGTGTTGACCAATTTTTTTAGCTTGTATAAGATGGAAGTATCTCGAAGGTAAATTGCATAGTTGATGTTCCTCTCATAGCTAGATGTAGACCCATCTCTTTTAGTCTTTTGTCAACAGCTTACCAGAATGACTAGGCAAGTAGTTATTCAAAAATCGTAGGGCATTTACATTTGTTACTCTTTGTACTTTCAGTTTTTATGCATCTACCTTAGGTTTAGAGGAAGCCTTTTTTAAAATAATAATTAAGTATCGTGCAAGCTTCTGTGTGGTCAATAGAGTTTGTGCAACTTATGTTGATGTGAAGTACACCAGAATATGAAGTAATCGGTAGATTCGTTATGGCTATAAACTTATTTTCTTTTGAAACTCAAATACATGCTTCTTTTTTGGGGTTACAACACTGGAGAGAGTTCATGGATTCCAGTTGGGTGACATCACATATGAATGGAAGAAGAAGAAATAGGATGGTTTCACGGAGAGGTTAGTGAAGGTGGGTATTTTCTTTTTGATACATTGAACATTGTTTTTGTAGCAAGGTTCTATTTCACCTAATATTCATAATATTGTAGAGCGTACATCAGTTCTTGAGAGTTATAATTGTTAAGTCTGGTAGGGTTGTTTGCTGGCTTATGCTAAACATGTGTAGAGGGTGGGCGGGGAATAGCTAATTGTTTCGGGGTGTTCCTTTTCAATGTAGGTGCCAAAGGATACGACGCGTTAATCAGTCTGTGATCCCCCTTCAGTCTGTTAAACACATGTTTCAGCTTCTAAATCTTGAAGAGACATGGACTTTAATTCTTGACGCATTGGCGGCTTGGTTCATTGTTCCAGCTAGAGATTCGGCAGAAAATGATAGGCAGCTAACAAGTAAGTTTTCTCGGCCGCTAACAAGTTAGCCTAACCAATCAATCATAAAGATCATCATGCATCCATAAAACTTCAAAATTTTGAACCAAATGATATTGATCGTTGCAAACTTTTTGTTTTTGTTTTGCCTGCACTTGGTGATTCGGTCATTGTTGTCAATTGCTACAATATCCTCTTTGGATTTTTCTGTTTACAGTTGGTTGTCCTCTGAGAATTCATAATTCCGACATTGACAATTGGTTAACTATTGCAGTCGAGGAGTATGAAAGGAGCTGGGAGCAAAAGGAGGAGCTAGGCTTGAATAACATGGGATACATCCTCTACGGGCATGGCTTACCACACCATAGCGTGTCATAATCAATCTTGGTTTAGTCTTCTTGTTGTGCAAGTGTTGTAGTAACTTGTAATCTGAAATTTGGTACTCTGTGTTGTATTGAATTTTTGTTTTCCGAATGAACCAAAGCAATAAGTGGTATGGAGATGGCTTCAAACTTGCATCACTTTTCTCTTTATTGGTGCAGGTCAACACTTTTCAATATAAAAAATGATGCTTTTAAAAAAATTCTAAGAAGAAATAGGCGAATAGTGAAATGGAGTGGTGGTACGTCACTGGCCGAAGACGGCATGAGAAGAGGATCAAAGGATTTAACCTTATTTTTGTCATTTGCTAGAAATGGATATAAGAAGTGTTGCATAATGGCATGTGGAGTAGATTTTGCGAAATTATTTTCCCGTTGCAATGCACGAGCATATGTACTAGTTAATAATAAAGCGGATATTGCTTCTGCCCGCTCATCATTGTGGCATTTTTGAAAAAAGCCCCCAGTGGTTTATTATTAGGGAAAAATAATCCGCAGTCCAGTCAATAAATGGAAAAAGTTCCATAAAAACATTCAGTATTTCTGCGTCCTCCACACCACATGGGCCATGTGCTGATGGGCTTTCTCATTGCCTTTCTAGGATAATGCTGAAACAATTATATGATTCCGCCAAATAATAATACCACATCGCCTCTTTATGCCTATTCTCACCAGTACATATAGGTACACATTGATAATTCAACAAGCGACCATAGAAAAAAGAAAAAACAGAGATGAGGATAATCACAAGGGAAAGGAAACGGTCGACCGAATCGGACAAAGAAGAGCAGATTGCAACACCACGAATTGGCAATCAGTATCAAAAGATCAAAGAAATCAAAGAAAGCTATCGATGCTCTCTCAAAGAAAGGGTGGAGGCAGATCCGGCGGCGGCGTCCCGCGTTCAGTACCAAATGAGAGAGAGAGTACCGCGTTCAGTACCAAATGAGAGAGAGAGAGAGAGAGAGAGAGAGATGTTACATGAAGGAGAGGGGAACGGACCAAGATGTTGGGGATCGGTCTCTCCCTAGATCTAGGGTTAACGGAGGTAGGTTTTTTTAGGAAAATTAACAGAGGTAGGTGGGCCGACAGATGTGGAAAGTTTAGGCTGGGCCGGATGGTGTTGGCCTAGTTGGACCTCTCGCTATTTTTATTTTTTCATTAAACAGAAACTTGAATAACATAAAGATAGAGAAGGGATTTTTTGAACCCCAGCCATATATTAATAAGATAACTCAAAATTCTTACAGTCGTTCATTACAAAACTAGCCACGCAGGGCTGAACACTATTACATAAAACACCATCAGACCTGCTACTAAAACAAAATTTAGCAATCTCATGCGCCACCCTATTAGCCTGCCTGTCAATCTTCACAATCTTGAAATCCTTAATGAGCTTTGAGATGCTCATCGCCTCCTTTTTCAAGTCGACAAGAGGAGACATATCAATGGATTCTTTTGCCAGAGAAGCTGCAACAAACGCACAATCAATTTCCAAAATAACTGGTTTGTGAAGAGCAATACCAATCTATCACCCGGCGAGAGCCGCATGAAGTTCTGCTTCATCCAGACAGGTGCACGACCGGATAAAATCCCATGAAGAAAACAAGACTTCGCCGAGGTGATTCCTGGCAATAATCCCAACACTAGCAGATCTCATGCTCTCCATGAAACTAGCATCAACATTTATCTTAATATACAATTGATCCGAGGGCTCCCAACCATGACGACCATTCGCGGTTGGGATAACGTACCTCCAATTATCTATCACCCCCTTGCCTTTGATGCTTAAATCAATTTGCGCACAGGTATTTGCTTTAGTGGAGGATTTCCAGTAATTTTCCACAAAAGTGACAGAGGCAGATAAAGATTCTTTCCCCTTTCCAAAGATCAAGTCATTCCTCAGATGCCACGCTCTCCAAAGCATGAATAAGACTTGATCGTGTTCCAGTGACCCCAGTTGATCAAGCAGAATAAATATCCAGTCCGATCCCGTAAATCTGAATAGCTCCTCACCAGGAATATTCCACACTTCTTTCATTGCGGAGCGGAAAGCACGCGCCTTTGGACAAGACACAAGGGCATGGAAAATACTTTCATCCTCCACCCCACATATAGTGCACATGTCTGGCACGGTTTGGTGGTGAGTAACTCTATTTACCTGGGTCGCCAAACTGTTGGACCCGAGTTGAATTGCTTAGTTGTAATACTATGATCCATAGGATATCATGTGAAAATGATGATGAGCATGTTGAATTGCCTAGTTGTGATGCTATGCTCCATAGGATATCATGTGAAAATTCTATCGGTCACGTCATGTTTGACAATCCATTCAACTTGTCATATGCTATGAGTGAGATCTCCCATATTGCATCATTTCAATCTCAACATAGTAATTATGCATGCCCCATTAAAATAAATCCCATTTGCACTTATGGCATAGATGACAAATTGATGGTTATTGGTATTTGCTTCTCTTGAGATGATATTGCTATTCTACCTTTGCAACATTTGTGCAATTCATCTCATATGCCATGCCATGAAAAAATATTGTGTATCGCATGATTCCATCCCTTGTGTGCACCATATGCATACCATTCATAACAAAGCTCTAGATATTACTAGTGATGCATTACACAATTTGAGTCTCCATTATGCCATACATAACAACAAACCTATCATGATGGATGGCATGTTTCTATATCACGCATCTCATTTATTTGAGCATTGGATATTTTGTGCTAACCAACACATGCACGTGTGCATCATAATGGATGATGTGTACATATACCATGCACACACAATTTTCCCTTTGCCTTTGTTTTGTGTAGGTACTTATGAACACTCGTCAACCTCACAATCCCGTGAGTTGACGAAACGAGCTCTTGAGAGCAATGATGCTTTGGGATTCTGTGGAGTATCCTTACCACCGTTCCCTTCGCACAAGGACTACGCGCATATCTTTTACGTGGCTCTCACATGGCTATGGGATATATACCATTTATCACCTTATGCCCATTTTACCATGTTCATTTTGCATGTTATACCTCTTTCTATGCCTTTGCCATGCAATTGTGACCCTTTCTTGCATTTACCCATGATTCACCATTATACTACTTCTATGTGTATTTACATGCTTGGTGGAGATCCTTGTTTCTTTTGCCATGTTCTATACATGCCCCACACTATTATTGATTCTTGTGCTGGGAGAGTCATGACGTTCCATTGCTATTTACATAGGACTTCTTGCCAATACAATGATACTACTTTGCTCATATCTTGTTTTCATGATTGTGATATGTCATGTGCATTATATATGCCCACTATTTGCTCAGATGACATGATTGCCATGATTTCTTCTAGTATGTTGCATCTTTGCACTACTAGTTTGCTTGACTCGATCACCATGATTGCTTGCTTTGTTGCATCACCCATGATCCATTCTTACTCATTTCATTGGGTTGATAGCATATATATACATGCCTCTCACTTGATTTACCTTGATCTTTATCTCTTGTCTCCAATAGTTGCATCTCTCATATTCACTTGTCGTGAGTGCAACCATGCTATGCTTATTGATCTTGGAGACTTGGACATCTTACTTGTGAAGCATGCTTATTTGATTGAGCTTAATTCCTTTGGTTGTGCTAGCATCTTGTGCCTACATACCATGCCCTACACCCTTATACCTTCTTATGACAAGAATGATGAAAACACTTGTTGGGTACCTCACCACACGAATAGGTTTTGCAACTCCGCTAACCTCATTTGTTTTTCTGAGTGTTTGTCATGTTCTTTCGTTTTGAAGGATTCAAAAGGCATTACCATCATGAGACATATTGGTTATGTGTAGGCGTAAATGATGTGCAACTCCAACATCTTCGCAAACATTCAAAAGGTGAACTCCTTCCCTTTCAGCCATTTTCAAAAAGGCATATTCGATGGGCCATACTTTCATTGTTGCCTCCTTCTTCTTGTCTACATGATACATATATTGGATGGAGGACTGACATTGGAGATGAACCCTATCACTACAAGAAACAGCTTCATGGCAGACAGCAAAAGACCGGAAAGCGGACGGCAAATCCCTTTGCCGTTAGCCGCTGATGGCAAAGGTGTCAGGCAAAGAAAGGTACGGTAAACAGCTTCTTTGCCGTCTGCTTTCTCAAAGAGGACGACAAAGACCCGTTGTCGTCAGTGGTGGATGGCAAAGAACGTGGACGGCAAATAACAAACGTTAGCCACGTTAGGTGGCTAACGGGAGGCTTTGCCGTCTGCCAGCTGACGGCAAACATGCCCTCCCCATTGTTGTCTGCCTTGTGACGTCAGCAGACGCGTCACTCCACCCAGCTCTTTGCCATCTGCCACAGACGGCATACCTCTCCAGCCTTTGTCGTCCGCCACGGATGGCAAAGTGACCAAATGGGCAGCTCCCAGGTTGCACAGGTTGCTGCCACGTGGCCTCTTTGCCGTCTATGGCAGACGGCAAAGGGCTCTTTGTCGACGGTGGCAGACGGCAAAGTGCCTGTATTGTTACTATTTTTTCTGTTTTCTGTTATATCCCTGCATTTTTAAAAGACATATATGATATATATAGTGTCAACCTCAAACATAGCCCATGTATCCAACATCTAGCGGTGCATCAATGCAACAGAACACATAAGGTATTAAAAGATCCAATACATACAGAGTTTCACGGAGTTCATCCATATATACATACATAGTTTCACATTATTCATCAATACAAATAAAAATAAAAACTAGCAGTCCATCAATGATGCTTCCATGAAGTGAATCAAACCTGCAAAAATGGGAGTAAGAAAGTTAGAAGAAGAAGAAGACTAGAAGAAGAAGAAGAAGAAGAAGAAGAAGAAGAAGAAGAAGAAGAAGAAAAAGAAGAAGAAGAAGAAAAAGAAGAAGAAGGAGTATAAGATGGAGAAAAAGAAAGAAGAGAAAAAGGAAGAATAAGAATATATTTTCTTCTTCTTCTTCTTCTTTTCTCATCTTTCTTCTTCTCTTCTATCTTTTTATCCTTTTCCTTCTCATTCTCATTCTTCTTATTTTATTCTTTCTTTTTCTTCTCTTTCTTCTTCCATTCTTTCCTTTTCTCCTCTTCCTTGTTTTTCTTCCTCTTATTCCTTATTTGTGTCATTTTAGAGCTAACTTAGGTAATTATGCCATTTTTGAGCTAACTAAGCTTATTATGTCAATTTGGAGGAAAATAAGGTAAGTATAGGTCATTTTTGTACTAACATAGGTGATGATGCCATTTCTGAGCCAACTTAGGTAAGTATAGCTCATTTTTTATCTAACTTAGGTAATTATGCCATTTTGGAGGAATATAAGCTAAGTATATGACATTTATGAGAGAACCAAGGTTATTATGCCATTTTTTAAATGAATAAGCTAATTATGTCAGAAATGAACTAAATAAGCTAATTATGTCATTTTGGAGGATAATTAGCTAAGTACGTCTTTTTTGGGGAAAATAAGTTAAGTATGTGGCATAATAGGGCTAACAAGCATGTACGAAGCTAAGTATGCATTTGTTAAGCAAAACACTAGAGAAAACTTACCGTCATCACAACAAATGCGATCAAGATCGCAACTAAGATAACAATTGATCCAACGGCATAATGATACCAAGCCTCATTATCAATGGCATATTTTCTAATCTTACTAATCTTCAAGCGCATTGCATCCATCTTCAAGCGCATTGCATCCATCTTGATCTTGTGATCATCGACGACATCGACAACATACAACTCCAATTTCATCTTCTCTTCTTCAATTATTTTCATTTTTTCTTTCAAATACTCATTTTCTTTTTCAACTAAATTTAACTTCTTGACAAGAGGGTCGGTTGCAATTTCCAGTTCACATACCTCCTAGATAAAAAATTCTCTATGTCAACTTGATGGGCATAATTGTCATAAATGTGAAATGCAACAAATAGTTATAAAAGAGAATATACCACATCCGAATCATAAACCGGACGAGGGCCGACGGGGACGGATATCAACACCATGGCACTATGTATAACAAACAATCATACAAGTAAGAAAATTATACAAGTAACTATAGCAAGTTTCATCGGCACGAAGACCGGAACAGAGAAAATAATTAAGGGGGAGGAGGAGATGTCATTTGTGTTCACCCACGAACGCAGGGGCGGAGCTCGTCAAATGCACAGGGAGGTCGTCGAACACCAGACCCTCGCAGCGATGAAACACTGCACATTTAAATCCACACGATCAACACAAATATGATGTTTTTCATAAGAAAATCAGAAAATATATGACCTAACTCATAATTTACAAAACTATGACCCGTCGGCCTCTGGAAGGCCGAAGAGCACCTTTTCGGTCAACAGGAGGCCGAAGAGGTGTCGGGGGTCGGGGGTGAGTGGCGTCGGAGGCTGGTACTTATGGTTGCTCCGCCGGCAAACTACCCACAATGAATCAGTTCCTCCTCCTCTTCTTTTCTCCTCCTCCTCTTCTTCTTCTTCTTCTTCTTCTTCTTCTTCCTTTCTTTTCCTATTTCATCTTCTTCTACTTCTTCTTCTTTTCTTCTTCCTTTTTTCATCTTTCATCTTTCTTTTCCTTTTCCCTCTTCTTCTACTTATTTTCTCTTCTTTTCTTGTTCTTTTTTTCCTCCTCCTCTTCTTTTCTTCTCCTCCTCCTCTTCTTCTTTTCTTCTCCTCCTCCTCCTCCTCCTCTTCTTATTCTTCTTCCTTTCTTTTCCTTTTTCATCTTCTTCTACTTCTTCTTTTCTTCTTCTTATTTTTTTCATCTTCTTCTTCTTTCTTTTCCTTTTCCCTCTTCTTCTACTTATTTTTCTCTTCTTTTTTTCCTACTTTATCCTAATGAAAAAATTCCATGGTTGTGTGCTAATATATCATCTCAACCTAAACTAAACTAAATCTAAACCTAAACCTAAAAAAAGAAGAAAAAACTAAACCTAAACTAAATTAAATCTAAACGTAAAACTAAAACTAAACTAAATCTAACTAAACTAACAGCGAAAAAATGAAAACAAGAGAGGGGCAGGGGCTCACCGGAGTGGGGGAGGTGGAGGCCGATGGAGGAGGGGGCGGGGCGGCCTAGGGCGGTCGCAGCAGGGCCCGGGGGCGGCGGGGTGGTGCGGGGCGGTAGGGGCGCCGGGGGCAACAGGGCGCGACGGGGGGGGTGCGGCGGGTGCGGCGGGATGGTGCGACGACGGGGTGTGGTGGGGCGGTAGCTGTGCGAGCGCGGGCGGAGAGAGAGGGGAGAGAGAGGGGTAGGGACGAGGAGAGAGAGGGAGGGGTTACCGTTAGTTTGGATGGGGCCAACCTCTTTGCCGTCTGCTAGCGGGCGGCAAAGATTCTTTGTCGTCCGCTAGCAGACAACAAAGAGGTTGGGGGTGGGCCGTTCCAGCGTTGCCCTAAAATGGACCCCACCCAACCCTTTGCCCTGCTAGCGGACGACAAAGAATTGGCTGACGACAAATTGCATCTTTGCCATGAGCTGATGGTAAAGACCTTCTTTGTCGTCAGCTAGCGGATGGCAAAGAACTGGCAGACGACAAATTCTCTGATTCCAGCTGACGGCAAAGAACTGACAGACGACAAATTCTCTGATTCCAGTAATATATGGACCTTCAAGTTGAGGAGTGCTCGAACTTAGTGGATGCGCCTACTTTCGAAGCACCACCGGACCACCACTTATGCCACGACATTGAGCCATGGTACAACACCAACCATAACAAATTTGCATCTTATGCATGGATTGACTTGCATTATGATTGCCTTGTTGCATCTTCTATTCCCATGTCATCCATGATATATGAGCTTGTGCATTTTCTTAGCAAATTTGTTGTGATCTTTCTTGATGGCATATTCATACATCATGATCACATTGGCCATGATCAATTGCATGATCACATAGTCACACTGAGCACAAATTACCATGTTCATACTCTTGATAAACCATCACACTATGACATCATTTTGCACAATGGTAGAACTTGTAGATTTTTGCACCATGACCCCATGAATGCTTTGCATATCATTCTATATCATCTTGATAAGCTTTATGCACTTTGTCACGAACAATCTTGTCGCATGGACTCATACTTGATAGAAACCTTTTATGCGCTAACCATTGTATTTCTGAGTGTCCCTTGTGTTTGCTCGTTTTGCATGAATACCACCCCGACGACATCTTGAAGTACTTTGGTTGCGCCATGACATACAAGTCCGTCCACGACAACCATTTCCATGGTGATGAGGATTACGATTCGAGGTCGGATCTTTCCCAAAGTGGGGAGATGATGCGGAGCATCCTACAGTCATCTCCATGTACACTACAACTACTCCCCAAGCCCCAAGAGGATATACGATGAGACCTCGACCATTCGCCATTGGACACAAGGTGAACTGGGCCCTCTCCGTACTGTCACTTTCTACATGTGAGACATGGCTACTACCTCAAACGTATGTGCTATGCATGACCAGGAACAAGGAGGAAGACCATGGAACAGAGCATTGGACAAGATGGCAAGGACACCAAACGCGAGGAACAAGAGGAAGAGCTGCCAGGAAGCTTCAGCCACCGGACGACCGGACAACGTCGGACGTCCGATGCCTGGATACTCAGCCAGCCAGAAGGGCCAGCCGAAGGAAGCGACAGCGGCCGGACGACCGACAAGTACCGGACGTCCGACACACTCCAGCGACCGGACGTCCGACCATCTCTGGAAATCCGGTGCCAAATCACAGAAGGAAAATAGCGGAAAATACGAGCTCTCCGGACGATGACGACCGAACGACCGACGCTCTCCGGACGACGACGACCGGACGACCGACGCTCTCCAGACGTCCGGACCTTCATGAGCCACCGGACGTCCGACGCCTGTCTCTGCATAGTGTGTTGGGCCGAGGCCCATGTACCCATTCGCCCCCTAGACTATATATACTCCTCCTCCTCCCTCTTTATAGGGTTAGCATTGGTTTAGCTCATATGAGAGATAGAGCTTTGCTCATCCACTTGATATCTACTCCATTGGAGGCCAAGCCCTCCATCTAGGAGAAGAGCCCCCAAGTGGATTCAAGACCTCTTCACGGAGAAGATCCCCACGTGGATTCAAGACCTCCCCTTGTAGAAGAACTAGTTACTTGTATCCCACTTTGTTGGATTTGAATCATGTGTCTCTCTTTGTGTTCATGGATCTAGCATATGTGTGATTGGATCAAGTCAATTTGAGTGTTTCCTCTTGTTTTCCCCGTGTGTTCTTCGTGTGTTTGTCGTGTTCTTCGGGAATTCCCCTCCAAATCATGAAAGATCGGCCCCTAGGATTCCACCCTGCATCATTATCTTTTGTCCATTGGAACTTGCCAACCTTCATTCTACTCTCAGGTAGGGTAATATTAAGAATAGCCATAGTGGCCACCTGATCCTCCATACTACACTTTTTCGCCAAACATGATCAGAAGCTAACCCGTTCCCACCTCATAACCCGACATAATATTTTTAATGACTAAGGCTTGATCTATGGACCCTTTGAAAAACAGGAGTGTGTCATTCGCAAATAATAGATGAGAAATACCTGGCACATGTCTGTAAGTGGAATTCTCTTAGAGCACCGTTGTCACAAGCATCCATTAACAGGAAGGAGAGGGCCTCGGCAACAAACATGAACATATACGGCGATAAGGGATCCCCTTGCCTGAGCCCACACGATGGATTAAAAGGTTCCAACAATTGTCCATTAAACCGGATTTACACAAACATAGTTCTCCAGGATCAGAGAAATATGAGGAATTTAAATAAAATGCTTTGGGGGCTTTTAGAATTTTTTTATTTATATTTGCTGATGGACACATCAAGTTTTTTCGTTTATTTTTCCGCAACTAACATTGTGCACATTTGTCATGGTTGGAATTTGTTTACGGAAACACTAACGCCCACACGTGTGGGCGTTCCCCAACTCGCCCACACGCCTGGATCGTCGTTGGTTGTTTTTTGCATGAATCCTGACACCAAAAGATGGATTTGGTGTGCCACGTAGGACAAGCCCTGTGTGTGGAGTGTAGGTAGTTCGCCTGCACGCATTTTCTCCCTCAAACGAGACCGGTTGCGAGTCGGGGCGTGCGGTGGAACTGTCGTCGCGCCCGCACGCCGCACACCACTTCTGTTCCCCATCTCCCACGACTGCCCATTTTCCCACTCTCCCACACCCAAGCTGTCATTTGCCATGTTTTTTGAAGGGTACATCGCAACTGCCCTATTTGTGATTGTAAGCAGATGGCAACTCTCTTTTACCCGAACATGTTATTTTTGCCACGTCTGTTTGTAGCGCTACATGGCAACTGTCTAGTGTTAGTAGGTGGCAACTCCTAAAGATACCACCGTCGCCCACATGCCCGTCTCTTCTCCCACACACCAAAAGCTATCAGTTGCAATGTGTTTTTGCCGGGTACATGGCAACTGCCCTACTATGCTTGTAAGCAGATGGCAACTCTCTCTTTACCCGAAACATGTTTTTTGCCATGTTTTTGCAGTGCTACATGGCAACTGTCCAGTGTTAGTAGGTGGCAACTCCTAAAGTTTTCAAATCATGGCAACTATAATAGACCAGACCATACATGTCAACAACTGCAGTTGCCCAAAAATGGCATCCGGCACTTGACCTGAGATGGCAACTGCAGTTGAGAAACCATGGCAACTGTAGTTGTCAGACATGGCAACTGTAGTTCAGCAACATGGCAACTGCAGTTAAACGAACATGGAAGAGGGTCCGAACCATGGCAATCGCGACGGGGCGCGTGGTTACTGCCACACGGGGCGTGTGGCTCGCAGGCGGGGAGGGGCGACGGCCGAGATGGGTCGTGCGGGCCGCGTGGTCGCTCGCCCGGACGTGCTCGTGCGGGCGATCGCGCCGCACACCGAACGTGCGGACTGTGGCGGGGTGCGCCCGGACGCCGTCGTGCGGGCGGGGTTGTCTCCGTGCCACACAGGGCGTGCGGCACAACCCCCCTAGATGCCACACGTGTGGAAGTTATCGTCGTTCTTTGTTTAATATTGAAAACCTAAGATTAGAACTGTGTACCTGCAGTCATGGTTAGAAGTTGAATGATAAGGGATGAAATGATTGATTTTGGGTCATAAATCAAATAAAATGTTATGATTTTTTCTTCCGTTGCAACACACGGGCCCTGTTGTTATTTTTATAAAAAAACTGGAATTGGGCCTTCGGTATTTGGCATCTAGCAGATTTTGTGGAGAGTTTGTTAGGACGTTTTGACGAGTCAAAAAAAGGCAACAGTAAATATGTTTTTTCTTTCTTTCGAGGGAAGGCCTTCATGGCTAGCTTTATTGAAAGTTAACAGCAATTACATCGTCCACAAAGTTGGAGCTGTTTGGTATTCCGTCCGAAAAAGGTTGTCTCTCAAATGAATGTATCTAATATTAAGTTAGTGTTAGATACATATATTTAATGGACAAGGTTGGGACAAACTTTTTCAGACGAAGGAGTAGTAGTTTTCGCATGTTTGGATCGGCCAGACTGAAAACAAAACTGCCGTTTGGTCTCTCCACGTAGATATAATAGGGAAGGCAACGAAATAATTAGGCAGAGAAAAGATGTACAGGTTTGTTTCCAAAACAGATTGTGTTCGGTGTTAGAGTTATAATATAGGTCATGTACCCCTTTGTATTTATCCCGTTGTATAAGGGGTTTCCTGCATATGTTCCACACCTGTACATGTATATATATCGGCCTATGGCCTCATGGGAATACAAGTTGCTTATTCCTAACATGGTATTAGAGCTCTAGGGTTTCTTTTTCGCACGCTGCAACTCGTGCTCGATCCCGTCGTGCCGGCTGCCGCTGCTCCGATCCGCTGCCCCGGCCGAAGCGTCCCCGCCCGAAGGCCTCCTCATCACGCGCCGGGCGCTGCTCCTTCTGGAGGCCACAGCCGTCGTGCGGTCTTCCGCTTCCGCCAGCCCCGCACAGGTCGCCGGGCGCTGCTCCCTCTGGACGTCACAGCCGCCAGCCCCTGTCTCCCGCCTGCTCCGGTCTCCCGCCTGCTCGATCCCGCCAGTCCGATGCTCTGCTGTCCTCCGCTTCCGCCAGCCCTGCACAGGTCTCCCGCACGTCACAGCCGCCAGCCCCGGTCTCCCGCCTGCTCCGGTCTCCCGCCTGCTCGATCCCGCCAGTCCGGTGCTCTGCTGCTTTTGGGTCTCGTGATCGACTGCCTGCCGTCCGGTGCTCTGCTGATTTCGAGTCTCGGATTCTGCTGATTTCGGGTCTCTCCTAAAAAAATGTCTGCTGCATCGGGCTATGTTGCTGTCCCTCGCTGTCCGGTGATCTTCGATGGTACTAACTACACCGAGTTCGCTGGCTTCATGCGCATTCACATGCGTGGCATCCGTCTCTGGGGTGTTCTTTCTGGCGAGGTCTGCTGTCCGCCACGTCCGGTTCCTCCGGTGGCCCCTACTCCGCCGACTCCACTGGTTCTTCCTACGGATGCTAATCAGGCCGCCAAGGATGCGGCTAAGATTGCTGATGAGGCTGCTGATCGTGCCTATGATGAGAGGGTTTTGGCTTATGAGGAGGCTCTTCAGACGTATCATGGTGCTTTGTCTGTTTACACCCAGTGGCTTGATGATGATGCTCGTGCTGCAGCTGTTCTCACTGCTAGTGTTCTGCGTCAGTTTGCTTCTGAGTTTCTGGGTCTTCCTACTGTCTTCCAGATGTGGACCTGTCTTCGTCAGCGCTATGAGCCCTCTGGTGATGCCTTATACCTTTCTGTGGTTCATCAGGAGCATGCTCTTCAGCAGGGTGACTCTACTGTTGATGACTTTTATGCACAGAGTTCTGCTATCTGGCGCCAGCTTGATTCTCTCCGCAGTGCTGGTTGTCGTACTTGCCCCTGCTGCCAGGCTATCCAGGCCGATTTGGAGTTTCATCGTGTCTACGAGTTCCTGTCTCGGCTCCGTAAGGAGTTTGAGCCCCGGCGTGCTCAGTTGTTTGCTCGTGGCCGTATTTCTCTCATGGAGGCGCTTTCAGAGATTCGTACTGAGGAGACTCGCCTACGTGGTGCTGGTTTGCTGGAGGTTCCCTCTGTGCTCGCTATTCGGGCTTCTTCCACTCCACCTGCTGCACCGCCCCATTCTCGCTCGAGTGCTCCGCCGCTCTTGCCCACTCCTTCTGGAGGCTCAGGTCGCCCTCGTCCACACTGTGACTACTGCAACAATGATGGTCATATTGAGTCCCAGTGCTACACAAAGCGGAAACACCTGCGCAAGGCGCGATCATCCTCCTCAGGGACTTCGTCATCTCCCTCGCCAGCTTCAGCCATTGCTTTGACTGAGCAGGATATTCTGAGACTTAAGCGTCTGCTCGCGGCTTCAGGTTCTTCCTCGACGGGTACTGCTGGTTCTGTGACTGATGCTTCCCGCACTGAGCACCCGCCCTCTACACAGTCAGGTACATCCCCATGGGTTCTGGACTCTGGAGCTTCTTTTCATATGTCTTCTCATTCTTCCGCTTTGTCCTCTCTTCGATCGCTGGATTCTCCTGTTCATGTCTTCACTGCTGATGGTACTCCACTTTCTGTTGCTAGTAGAGGCCATCTTTCCACTCCTTCTTATTCTGTTCCTGATGTTGCTCATGTTCCTCGACTTACCATGAATCTGTTTTCTGCTGGTCAACTTACTGATTCTGGTTGTCGTGTCATCCTTGATGTTGACTCTTGTTCTGTCCAGGATCGTCGCACGCACACTCTGGTTGGGGCTGGCCCTCGCCGCCGTGATTCTCAGGGTCTTTGGGAGTTGGACTGGCTTCATGTTCCTTCTGCTGCCACCACCATCGCCAGTCCCTCCGCTGTTGTCGCCTTTGTTACTGGTTCCTTCAAGCTGTGGCATCATCGACTTGGTCATCTGTGTGGTTCTCGGTTATCGTCTTTAGTTCGTCGAGGTCTTCTGGGGTCTGTCTCAGGAGATGTCTCTTTAGAGTGTCAGGGTTGTCGTCTTGGCAAGCAGATTCAGTTACCATATTCACATAGTGAGTCCGTGTCTCAGCGTCCTTTCGATTTAGTCCATTCTGATGTATGGGGTCCGGCTCCTTTCGCTTCGAAAGGTGGTCATAAATACTATATTATTTTCATCGATGATTTTTCTCGTTACACATGGCTTTATTTCATGACTTCACGTAGTGAGGTGTTGTCTATTTATAAGCGTTTTGCTGCCATGGTTCATACTCAGTTTTCTTCACCCATTCGTGTTTTCGGTGCTGACTCCGCTGGCGAGTATATCTCTAAGATGTTGCGTGGTGTTCTTGCTGAGCAGGGTACTCTTGCCCAGTTCTCTTGTCCTGGTGCTCATGCTCAGAATGGCGTGTCTGAGCGCAAGCATCGTCACCTTCTTGAGACGGCTCGTGCTATGATGATCGCCGCCTCTCTTCCGCCTCATTTTTGGGCCGAGGCTATCTCCACTTCCGCCTATCTCATCAACCTTCAGCCGTCCGCTGCTTTGCAGGGTGGTGTTCCTTTTGAGCGTCTTTTTGATCGTTCTCCCGATTATTCGATGCTTCGCTTGTTTGGTTGTGTTTGCTATGTTCTTCTTGCCCCTCGTGAACGCACCAAACTGACCGCTCAGTCTATTGAGTGTGTCTTCTTAGGCTACAGTGATGAGCATAAGGGCTATCGTTGTTGGGATCCTATCGGTCGTCGGATGCGTATCTCTCGAGACGTGACTTTTGATGAGTCTCGTCCTTTCTACCCACGCCCATCTTCCTCGTTTTTTTCAGTGGAGGATATCTCTTTCCTCACTTTTCCTGACTCACCTATCACCCCCGTCGCGCCTGTGCCTATTCGTTCCACTCCCTCTGCTTCTTCACCCCTCGTCGATTCGCCGCCACCATCTTCCCCGGTCTCCTCACCTAGCATGTCGCTGGATTCTACACCTTCATCTCCGGTGACTTCTTCATCGCCACCCCCCGATTCTACCTTGGCGATTCCTCCTTCTCTTGTTCCCTCTTTGCCTCAGCATTACACTCGTCGTTCACGACCTGTGGATGCTTCCTTGGATGAGTCGTCCTCTTCCTATCAGCCTACTTATGGCTTGCGTTCTCGTCCTCGTCCGCCTATTGATCGCTTTGGATTTCCCACCGCTGGTGCTGCTGTTCTTGAGCCGACTTCTTACCGTTAGGCTGTTGTTCATCCTGAATGGCAGTTTGCGATGGCAGAGGAGATTGCTGCTCTTGAACGCACTGGTACCTGGGATCTTGTTTCTCTTCCTCCCGGAGTCCGTCCCATCACTTGTAAGTGGGTCTACAAGGTTAAGACTCGCTCCGATGGTTCTCTTGAGCGTCACAAAGCTCGTCTAGTGGCTCGTGGTTTTCAGCAGGAGCATGGTCGTGATTATGACGAGACTTTTGCTCCCGTGGCCCATATGACCACTATTCGTACACTTCTTGCCGTTGCCTCTGCACGCCACTGGTCTATATCTCAGCTTGATGTTAAGAATGCCTTTCTTAATGGTGAGCTGCGTGAGGAGGTGTACATGCAGCCACCCCCCGGGTATTCTGTTCCTGCTGGCATGGTGTGTCGTCTTCGTCGCTCTCTCTCTATGGCCTTAAGCAAGCCCCTCGCGCCTGGTTTGAGCGTTTTGCCTCTGTGGTCACTACTGCTGGTTTTTCAGCAAGTGCTCATAATCCAGCATTGTTTATTCACCTTTCTCCTCGTGGCCGGACTCTTCTTCTTCTCTATGTTGATGATATGGTCATCACTGGGGATGACCCTGAGTATATTGCCTTTGTAAAGGCCCGTCTTAGTGAGCAGTTTCTTATGTCTGATCTTGGACCTCTTCGCTACTTTCTTGGGATTGAAGTCTCTTCTACCTCTGATGGCTTTTTTATATCCCAGGAGAAGTATATCCAGGATCTTCTTGCTCGTGCTGCTCTTACTGACGAGCGCATTGTTGAGACTCCTATGGAGCTCAATGTTCACCTCCGTGCTACTGATGGTGATCCTCTCCCTAACCCGACGCGTTATTGTCATCTTGTTGGCAGTCTTGTCTATCTAGCTGTCACTCGTCCGGACATCTCTTATCCGGTTCATATTCTGAGTCAGTTTGTCTCTGCTCCCAGATCGGTTCACTATAGTCATCTCCTTCGTGTTCTCCGATATCTTCGGGGCACAATCTCTCATCGTCTATTCTTTCCTAGCTCCAGTTCTTTACAGCTTCAGGCCTATGCGGATGCTACGTGGGCTAGTGATCCTTCTGATCGCCGTTCACTTTCTGCTTACTGTGTTTTTCTTGGCGGTTCTCTCATTGCCTGGAAGACGAAGAAACAGATTGCAGTTTCCCGTTCGAGTGCTGAGGCTGAGTTGCGAGCCATGGCTCTTTTGACGGCAGAGGTGACTTGGTTACGGTGGTTACTTCAGGATTTTGGTGTTTCTGTCACTACACCGACTCTGCTCTTATCTGACAGTACAGGTGCTATTAGCATTGCGCGCAATCCTGTGAAGTATGAGCTCACCAAGCATATTGGTGTTGATGCTTTCTATGTGCGCGCTGCTGTGCAGAATCAGGTTATTGCTCTTCAGTATGTGCCTTCCGAGTTACAGTTGGCGGATTTCCTGACAAAGGCCCAGACTAGAGCACAACATGACTTTTATCTCTCCAAACTCAGTGTTGTTCCTCCACCATGAGTTTGAGGGGGGGTGTTAGAGTTATAATATAGGTCATGTACCCCTTTGTATTTATCCCGTTGTATAAGGGGTTTCCTGCATATATTCCACACCTGTACATGTATATATATCGGCCTATGGCCTCATGGGAATACAAGTTGCTTATTCCTAACATTCGGAATAGATCAGACTCATCAGAGTATCTTTATTGCACGTTACCTCAAGAGGAAAAAAAACTACAGCTCAAACATTTCAGGAAGCCAATCCGGGTCTATGTTGTGACTGTTTGATTGTTGAAAAAGAAGAAGAAGCCCAAGGTCGTGCTTAATATAGAAGAGGAAAAAGAGGAGTCCAGATTCGTTTGTTCCACTAGAGAAAAAAGAAAGAAACAAGATTCGGCTGGAGGTTTCCAAATTCTGGACGTGTTGTTGGAGGAAAGAAAGAAAGAAATACTATGAGGCAGATCGAAGAAGGATTGTTTGAAAGTACTAAAAACAAAGATTACTAGTACTGGTTTTGGAAGGATTAAATAATAGTTTGTGCACACTTTTGGCGTACTAAGCTTGGGAAGTCACGGTTTCCATAAAGAAAAAATTGACAAGCCACGTTTACTTTGGTTGGATTAGCACATATGCCTGTGCGTTGCAACGGGAGGTAAAGTGGTATATAGTGAGAATTATATATGTAAGCAAAATCTTCTGTGCACACGGAAAAGAAATATTTACCTTCTCGGTTTCGCCGCGTGTGAATGAATCAATCCGCTATTTTTGCATTCATTGATCGAAGGATTTAACAGTTTTGTTACGTCATCGTACGCCAGTGAAGGCCCATGAGTTATTCAATCTACTCTTCCTTTCAATCGAAGGAATTTTAAGGTATGAAGTTTCTGAATATTTTAGGAAACATGAAAAAATAATTAAATCCTGAATAGTTTTTTGAAAATTATGTACACTTTCGAAAAAACGCGAACAAATTATGAAAGGGAACATCTTTTAAAATTCACAAACATTTTCTTAAAACACCAGCTTTTTTATAAAAAAAAGAACATTATTTGAATTTGTGAACATTTTTTTAAAACAGGAACATGTGTTGAAAATTCATAAGATTTTTAGAAAATGTGTATATTTTATACACGAACATTATTTTAAATTTTGGAAATTTCACTAAGACATGAATGTTTTTCAAATTTGGAGCATTTTTTCAAATGAAATTTTCTTTTTGAAATCTCTTTTTTTTTTAATAATAATTTTTTGGAAAAGATGGGCAACTTTTTGCAAGTTCCGGATATTTTTTCAAAATAGCAACAAAATTTTGGAATTCTGAGCATTTTCAAAAATTGGTTGTTTTATTCTGAACGTCTTTTGAGAATTTTTTATTTTAATTTAAGAAATAAATTCTAAAAGAAAAATAAATTTGGAAGGGAAAAAAGAGATAGGGAAAGGAGAATAAAAATAGAAACAAAACACAGAGAAAAAAAAGAAAAATGGGCCAACCTATTATTGGTTGTCCTGTGCGAAAGTCTGACTATTTGTCGCTCAATGCGGAAAATAGAATTATCCCAGCTGCATGGGCAGAAAAATAAGTGGGTTGGCTTCGCTGGGCCACAGCATGCGCTCCACGTACGAAAATTCTTTTTCTAGCAAACAAACACATAAGAATTTAGTACCACCTCAGGTAGAAAATAATTCTTTTTGGCAGTGAATGGATGAAAAAATTGATGAAACACACCTTACTTTATTAGTATGTATAGATATAGATATAGACTAGCATATGTCTGTACGTTGTAATGGGAGATATAATTGACGTGTCCATCGAAATATCCATCAGCATGGTCTACAACATTTGGATTGTGCCCGGCCACGGTAGAGAGGTGCACACTGTGGTCTAGTAGAAATTCATATGAGTAGTAGTACATTAAGAAGCATGCTACACAAACAATAATTTTGGTATGGTTTGTACGGTGATTCTAATCTTAAGAGCATTTTCAATAGAAGATGTAGATGCAAAAATAACTAACTTTTGAATCTCCCGGGTCCAAAAATCCTTCGTAGATGCAAAAAAATATTACATCTACGGAGATGTAAAATACAACACCTCGTGATGCCAATATACATCTTCACATCTAGGAGATGTAAAATCACGCTGCGCGCCAACTGCCAACCATTCTTCTGTTCCCTTCCCTTCCTCCTCTGTCCACCCATCGCACAGCCGCCGTTGCTCCGATTCGCCGTTGTCCCCATTGCCACTGCCCACCCGCCAGATCTGCCTGTGCGCCACCCCCGTCGCCCTCCGTAGCTCTCCGCCTCGACTCCTCCGCCACTGCTCTGCCGCCCCAATTCGCCGCTCCTCCGCCTCTCCGCCGCTCCTCGTCCTCTCTCCGCCTCGAATAGCGCCGCGCCGCACCCGTGAGCTTGTCGGCGCTGGCCTTGTTGCCATCGTTGCTAGAGCTCAAGCTTGCCGCGTCCAAGCATGCACTTGAACTCCTGGAGTTCCCAGGAGCCCGTAGCGCCATTCATCCGGCATCCCCGTGCCCTGCAGCCTCGCGCCCGAGCAAGCCTTGCTCCGGCCGCAGCGTCAAGAGTATATCCAATAGCAGCTCGGTGCTTCCTTAGAACTTTCAATAATCTTTCTTCTTCATGTTCTGAAAGGTTAGCACTAATAATAACAGGATATATCTTATTTTCATCAAGATAAGCGTATTTCAAAGTGTTCGGCAATTATTTTAATTCAAACACAGGATCACCTTTAGGTGGAGGAGGACCTCCTAGAGTTTCTTTGTGTTTAAGCAGAGGACGTTGTTCAAAGAAAATTTTATCTATTTCATTCCTTTCATGCATATGTAAATCATTTTTATGGTCTAGCAAATATTATTCTAAAAGATCAGTAGGTGGTACAACAATAGAAGCAAGACCAATTAATTCATCCTTACTAGGCAATTCTTTTTAATGAAGATTTCTACTAAACTTGGAAAAATTAAACTCATGAGACTCATTACCAAAACTAACACCGACAGTTTGTTTCTCACAATCTATTCTAGCATTAACGGTGTTCAAGAAAGGTCTACCAAAGATAATGGGACAAAAGTCATCTTGTGGGGAACCAAGAACAAGAAAATCAGTATGGTATTTTATTTTCCGACACAAGACTTCAACATCTCTAACAATCCCAATAGGTGATATAGTGTTTCTATTAGCAAGTTTAATAGTAACATCTATTTCTTCTATCTCTGCGGGTGCTATGTCATTCATAATTTCTTGATATAAGGTGTAAGGAATGGCACTCACACTATCACCTATGTCACATAAACCATGATAACAGTGATCTCCTATTTTAACTGAGATAACGGGCATGCCAACAACAGGTCTATGTTTATCTTTTTTATCAGGTTTGGCAATTCTAGCAGCTTCTTCACAGAAGTAAATAACATGCCCATCCATATCTTCTTCCAAGAGATCTTTAACCATAGCAATGCTAGGTTCTACTTTGATTTGTTCATCAGGTTTAGGTGTTCTAATATAGCTTTTGTTAACCACAGTTGAAACTTTAGCATGTTCCTTTATCCTAACAGGAAAAGGTGGTTTCTCAATATAAGCAGAAGGAACAACTGGATCAACGTTATAAAGTATAGTTTCTTCTTTAACAAGTACCGGTTCTTCAATTTCTTCTTTAATAGGTGGGTGATATTTAAACCACTTTTCTTTAGGGAGATCAACATGAGTAGCAAATGATTCACAAAAGGAGGCTACTATCTCAGAGTCAAGTCCATATTTAGTGCTAAACTTTTGAAAAGCATCGGTATCCATAAAAGATTTAACATAATCATACTTAAGTTTAATACCTGACTGTTTACCTTCATCGGGTTCCCAATCTTCAGAGTTGCGTTTAATTCTTTTCAAAAGATCCCACCGGAATTCAATAGTCTTCTTCATAAAAGAACCAGCACAAGAAGTATCAAGCATGGTTTGATCATTACGTGAAAGCCGAGCATAAAAATTATGGATAATAATTTCTCTTGAGAGCTCATGATTGGGGCATGAATATAACATTGACTTCAGCCTCCCCCAAGCTAGAGACATACTTTCTCCTTCACGAGGCCAAAAATTATATATATAATTCTGATCATGATGAACTAGATGCATAGGATAAAATTTATGGTGGAACTCCAATTTCAAACGTTTCCAATTCCATGATCCAATATCATCGCATAGCCTATACCATGCCAATGCTTTTCCCTTCAAAGATAAAGGGAACTTCATCCCTGGGTAAACCTACAAGCTTAAACAATCCACAAATTTGTTCCACATATATCAACTGCATATCAGGATGTTCGGTTCCATCTCCTACATAAGGATTAGCTAGCAGTTGTTCTATCATACCCGAAGGAATTTCATATTCAATATTTTCAGTAGGTGCAGTAGGTTGAGGGGTAGCTAATTGTGGTTCCAGTCGAGGTGAAGATACCCCGAACAAACCCCTCAAAGGATTGTTTTCCATAGTAACAAGTGACAATAAATTTCAGCACACTATATAAATGTTACCTTACCAAAGGCGCTTCACTCCCCGGCAACGGCGCCAGAAAATAGCCTTGATGACCCACAAGTATAGGGGATCAATTGTGGCTCTTTTCGATAAGTAAGAGTGTCGAACCCAACGAGGAGCAGAAGGAAATGACAAGTGGTTTTCAGCAAGGTAATGTCTGTAAGTGGTGAAATTATAAGTAGCGGAGTAGTTTGATAGCAAGATAATTTATAACGACCAAGTAACGATAGTAGTAACAAAAGTGCAGCAAGGTAGCCCAATCCTTTTGAGGCTAAGGACAGGCCAAAATGGTCTCTTATGATAAGCAAAGTGTTCTTGAGGGTAATTCGTGTTCGCTACTTTGATAATTTGATATGTGGATGGACCGGTGCTTAGGTGTTGTTCTTACTTGAACAAACCTCCTACTTATGATTAACCCTCCCGCAAGCATCCGCAACTACGAGAAAAGTATTAAGAATAAATTCTAACCATAGCATTAAACTTTTGGATCCAATCAGTCCCTTACGGAATAGCGCATAAACTGGGGTTTAAGCTTCTGTCACTCTCGCGACCCATCATCTAATTGCTACTCCGCAATGCATTCTCTTAGGCCCAAATATGGTGAAGTGTCATGTAGTCGACGTTCACATGACACCACTAAGGGAATCACAAACATACATACTATCAAAATATCGAACACATATCAAGTTCACATGATTACTTGCAACATGATTTCTCCCGTGACCTCAAGAACAAAAGTAACTACTCACAAATGATAAACATGCTCATGATCAGAGGAGTATTAAATAGCATAATGGATCTGAACATATAATCTTCCACCTAATAAACCATATAGTAATCAACTACAAGATGTAATCAACACTAGTAGTCACCCACAAGCACCAATCTATAGCTCCGGTAACAAGACTTAACACAAGAGATGAACTAGGGTTTGAGATAGATGGTGTTGTTAAAGATGTTGATGGAGATTGCCCTCCCCAAGATGGGAGAGTTGTTGGTGATGATGATGACGATGATTTCCCCCTCCGGGAGGGAAGTTCCCCCGGCAGAATCGCTCCGCCGGAGGGCAAAAGTGCTCCTGCCCAAGTTCCGCCTTGAGACGGCGACGCTCCGTCCCAAAAGTCCTCCCTTATTTTTTCTAGGTCAAAATGACCTATATACCAGAAGATGGGCACCGGAGGTGGGCCTGGGTGAGCACAACCCACCAGGGCGCGCCTGGGCTGCCTGGCGCGCCCAGGTGGGTTGTGCCCACCTGGTGGGCCCCCTCTGGTAGTTATTTGCTCCAATATTCCTCAAATATTCCATAAAAAATCTCTGTGAAGTTTCAGCTTGTTTGGAGTTGTGCAGAATAGGTAGCCTGGCGTAGCTTTTCCAGGTCCAGATTTCCAGCTGCCGGAATTCTCCCTCTTGGTGTATACCTTGCAAATTATGAGAGAAAAGGCATTAGAGTTACTCCAAAAAGCATTATTATGGATAAAAACATCATAAATAACAGTAAGAAAACATGATGCAAAATGGACGTATCAACTCCCCCAAGCTTAGACCTCGCTTGTCCTCAAGCGAAAACCGAAAGCGAGAAACATGTCCACATGCTTTGAGAGAGAGGTGTCGATAAAAACAAAATACGGGCAGAGAAGCATCATGTTGATTATTATAACAGCAGCAAAATTAAACATAAGACTTTTATCATAGAACTTTTATCATATACTTCTCATGAATAAGTAACAGTTCATCACACAATTGAAGTATGAAGCAAAAACTCTATTAAAAACCAACAAACTATGTTCTCAGTCAACTTTGCAACTACAATTCATCATATTTTCAGGAAGGGTCACGTATCGGAGCCTTTAGGCAAGTCCACATACTCAACCATCATATAGTCTTCTATGATTGCTAACACTCACCGCGTACACATGAGCAAAACATTTCAACCGGACACATAGAAAGATAGGGGCTTATAGTTTCGCCTCCCAACGTACTCACCTCAAGGGTGATGTCAACAATAATAACTCATGCTATCTATATTCAATTGGACATATGTGCCTAGATCTTTCCTCACCACATGATGCTTGCCAGAGGAGAAAAATAAAAAGGAATAGAAGGAAAACTTTGACTCTTTGCATAAAGGTAAATACATAAAAGTAAAAGATAGGCCCTTCGTAGAGGGAAGCAGAGGTTGCCATGCGCTTATTTGTTTGTATGCTCACCCCTTAGTGCAAAAGAACGTCATGTTGCATTGCCCCTTGTGATAGCGACCTTTATTATCCAGTGTGTCGCTTTTATTCTTCACCATCACAAGTTCGTGCAACGCTCAATTTTCTCTTACACTAAATTATATCACACATTTAGAAGCAATTTTTATTGCCTTTTTGCACCGATGACAACTTACTTGAGGATCTTGCTCAATCCCTAGGTAGGTATGGTGGACACTTGAAAATAAGATTTGGGTTTAAGGGTTTTTGGATGCACAAGTAGTATCTCTACTTAGTGCGGAATTTTTGGCTAGCAAAGATAGGGGGCAAGCATCACATGTTGAAGGATCTATGACAATATGACTTCTATGTGAATATAAACAAACATAAACCATTAAGTTGTCTTCCTTGTCCAACGTCAACAATTTTGGCATATAATATTTTGATGAGGGGCTCACAATCACAAAATATTTCTAGGATAGTATATTTATATGTGAATCTTCTCTTCCCTTATTAATTCTTTCATGAGTTGCATCATTGACTAATGCTATGTTTGTCAATATCTAATAAAATTTTCTACTTATACTTTTCCTTATGTGGTGCCATCACCTACCATAGGATTAGTATATGACCTCATTGATTTATTTCCTTTCTTTTATTTATTTCCTTTCTCTTTTTTTCTTATTTCTTTTCTTTATTTGCAACATGAAAATAAACAAAGCAAAAACTCAAACTAAACTTTATTATATAACTTGCACACGATTACAAGGATAGATCACTAAGCAAACTCTCAAACAAGAAAGGATCGAACTAAACTTTTATTCATCTAAAGAAAAAGATTGAACTAAAATAAGCCAAGAGGAGTGCCCATACCCGATACTCAATTCTCCTTTGGTGGTGAAGAAGATGATGTTGGTGATGAAGAAGGGATCTTGTCCTCGGATTTCCATGGCAGGGTTCCACCATCATAAGAGGAGGAGTGAGTCTCACGGGTCCTGCAACTAGCAGCCAAACTCATACCTTTAAACCTCGCCTCATATTCAAAGACTTGGTTTTGAAGATCATAGATCTGGCTTTGGAGAAAGTTAATTTGCTCGTTGAGGGTGAAGACGATGTCCTTCATGGGTTTTCCATCCACCTTGAGATCAGGGGAAAGGTCCGTGATCATGAGGTGATTGGCATCAAGCCCACGCTCCACCATCCCCTTGCACCGGAAGACTTCCTGCTCCATAGCTTCAAGCCTGGTCTCCACGATTCCCGTGCCCCTGGGACCTTGCTCATCGCGGATGTGCAGCACCCACTCATGCATCTGGATGGTTTGAGGGTGCTGCACCACCTCCCGCATGTTGGGGAACATAGTATTTCAAAAAAAATCCTACGATCACGCAAGATCTATCTAGGAGAAGCATAGCAACGATCGGGGAGAGTGTGTCCATGTACCATCGCAGACCGAAAGCGGAAGCGTTCAGTAACGCAGTTGATGTAGTCGAACGTCTTCGCGATCCAACCGATCCAAGTACCGAACGCACGGCACCTCCGTGATCTGCATGCACACGTTCAGCTCCGTGACGTCCCTCGAACTCTTGATCCAGTTGAGGCCGAGGGAGAGTTTTGTCAGCACGATGGCGTGGTGACAGTGATGATGAAGTTACCAGTGCAGGGCTTCGCCTAAGCACTACGACGATATGACCGAGGTGTAAAACTGTGGAGGGGGGCACCGCACACGGCTAAAGATCAACTTGTGTGTCTACGGGGTGCCCCCTCCCCCGTATATAAAGGAGGGAGGGAGGAGGCCAGCCGGCCCCTAGAGGCGCGCCCCAAGGAGAGGAGTCCTACTAGGACTCCAAGTCCTAGTAGGATTCCACTTGGTGGAAGGGGGAGAAGGAAGGAGAGGGAGAGGGAGAGGGAGAGGGAAAGAGGGGCCACACCCCACTCCCCTAGTCCTATTCGGACTCCCCTTGGGGGGCGCGCGCCACCTCCTGGCTGCTGCCCTCTCTCTCTCCCCTAAGGCCAACTAAGGCCTATTACTTCCCCAGGGCGTTCCGGTAACCCCTCCCGCACTCTGGTTTTATCCGAAATTATCTGGAACACTTCCGGTGTCCGAATAACATGGTCCAATATATCAATCTTTATGTCTCGACCATTTCGAGACTCCTCTTCATGTCCGTGATCTCATCCAGGACTCTTAACAACCTTCGGTACATCAAATCACATAACTCATTATACAAATCGTCATCGAACATTAAGCTTGCGGACCCTACGGGTTCGAGAACTATGTAGACATGACCGAGGCACATCTCTGGTCAATAACCAATAGCGGAACCTGGATGCTCATATTGGCTCCTACATATTCTACGAAGATCTTTATCAGTCAAACCGCATAACAACATACTTTGTTCCTTTTGTCATCGGTATGTTACTTGCCCGAGATTCGATCGTCGGTATCATTATACCTAGTTCAATCTCGTTACCGGCAAGTCTCTTTACTCATTCCGTAATGCATCATCCCGTAACTAACTCATTAGTCACATTGCTTGCAAGGCTTATAGTGATGTGCATTACCGAGAGGGCCCAGAGATACCTCTCCGAAACATGGAGTGACAAATCCTAATCTCGATCTATACCAACCCAACAAATACCTTCGGAGACACCTGCATAGCATGTTTATAATCACCCATTAACGTTGTGACGTTTGATAGCACACAAAGTGTTCCTCCGGTATTCGGGAGTTGCATAATCTCATAGTTTGAGGAACATGTATAAGTCATGAAGAAAGAAGTAGCAATAAATCTCAACGATCATAATGCTAAGCTAACGGATGGGTCTTGTCCATCACATCATTCTCTAATGATGTCATCCCGTTCATCAAATGACAACACATGTCTATGGTCAGGAAACATAACCATCTTTGATTAACGAGCTAGTCAAGTAGAGGCATACTAGGGACACTCTGTTTTGTCTATGTATTCACACATGTACTAAGTTTCCGGTTAATACAACTCTAGCATGGATAATAAACATTTACCATGATATAAGGAAATATAAATATCAACTTTATTATTGCCTCTAGGGCATATTTCCTTAAGTCTCCCACTTGCACTAGAGTCAATAATCTAGTTCACATCGCCATGTGATTTAACACCAATAGTTCACATCACCATGTGATTAGTTCACATCGCCATGTGACTAATACCCAAAGGGTTTTACTAGAGTCAATAATCTAGTTCACATCTCTATGTGATTAACACCCAAAGAGTACTAAGGTGTGATCATGTTTTGCTTGTGAGAGAAGCTTAGTCAATGGGTCTGTTATATTCAGAGTCGTATGTATTTTGCAAATTTTCTATGTCTAGAATGCTCTGCATGGAGCTACTCTAGCTAATTGCTCCCACTTTTATGTATCTAGACTGAGACTCAGAGTCATCTGGATCGGTGTAAAACCTTGCATCGGCGTAACTCTTTACGACGAACTCTTTATCACCTCCATAACTGAGAAATATTTCCATATTCCACTAAGGATAATTTTTTTGGATCACTATTGTACCCTGTTGCCAAACTCATGCTGAGGTACACAATAGGTCTGGTACACAGCATACCATACTTTATAGAACATATGACTGAGGCATAGGGAATGACTTTTCATTCTCTTTCTATTTTCTGCCATGGTCGGGTTTTGAGTCTTTACTCAACTTCACACCTTGCAACACAGGCAAGAACTCCTTCTTTGACTGTTCCATTTTGAACTAATTCAAAAAACTTGTCAAGGTATGTACTCATTGAAAAAAAATATCAAGCGTCTTGATCTATCTCTATAGATCTTGATGCTCAATATGTAAGCAGCTTCACCGAGGTCTTTCTTTGAAAAACTCCTTTCAAACACTCCTTTATGCTTTCCAGAAAATTCTACATTATTTCCGATCAACAATATGTCATTCACATATAATTATCAGAAATGTTGTAGTGCTCCCACTCACTTTCTTGTAAATACAGGCTTCGCGGCAAGTCTGTATAAAACTATATGCTTTGATCAACTCATCAAAGTGTATATTCCAACTCCGAGATGTTTGCACCAGTCCATAGATGGATCGCTGGAGCTTGCTGTTGGGGAACGTAGTAATTTCAAAAAACTTCCTACGCACACGCAAGATCATGGTGATGCATAGCAACGAGAGGGGAGAGTGTTGTCCACGTACCCTCGTAGATCGATAGCGGAAGCGTTAGCACAACGCGGTTGATGTAGTTGTACGTCTTCACGATCCGACCGATCAAGTATCGAACGCACGGCACCTCCGAGTTCAGCACACGTTCAGCTCGATGACGTCCCTCGAACTCCCATCTAGCCGAGCTTTGACGGAGAGTTCCGTCAGCACGACGGCGTGGTGACGATGATGATGTTCTACCGACGCAGGGCTTCGCCTAAGCACCGCTACGATATTATCGAGGTGGACTATGGTGGAGGGGGGCACCGCACACGGCTAAGAGATCAATGATCAATTGTTGTGTCTATGGGGTGCCCCTGCCCCCGTATATAAAGGAGCAAGGGGGAGAGGCGACCGGCCAGGAGGAGGCGCGCCAGGAGGAGTCCTACTCCCACCGGGAGTAGGACTCCCTCCCTTCCTTGTTTGATTAGGAGAAGGGGGAAGGAGGAGGGAGAGAGGAAGGAAAAAGGGGGGGCGCCGCCCCCCTCCTTGTCCAATTCGGACTAGAGGGGGAGGGGCACGCAGCCTGCCCTAGCCGCCCCTCCTCTTCTCCACTAAGGCCCATGTAGGCCCATTAAACCCCCGGGGGGGTTCCGGTAACCCCCGGTACTCCGGTATATATCCGATAACCCCCGGAACCATTCCGGTGTCCGAATATAGTCGTCCAATATATCAATCTTCGTAATATAACCGTCATCAAACTTTAAGCGTGCGGACCCTACGGGTTCGAGAACTATGTAGACATGACCGAGACACGTCTCCGGTCAATAACCAATAGCGGAACCTGGATGCTCATATTGGCTCCCACATATTCTACGAAGATCTTTATCGGTCAGACCGCATAATGTTACTTGCCCGAGATTCGATCGTCGGTATCTTAATACCTAGTTCAATCTCGTTACCGGCAAGTCTCTTTACTCGTTCCGTAATACGTCATCCCGCAACTAACTCATTAGTTGCAATGCTTGCAAGGCTTAAGTGATGTGCATTACTGAGTGGGCCCAGAGATACCTCTCCGACAATCGGAGTGACAAATCATAATCTCGAAATACGCCAACCCAACAAGTACCTTTGGAGACACCTGTAGAGCACCTTTATAATCACCCAGTTACGTTGTGACGTTTGGTAGAACACAAAGTGTTCCTCCGGTAAACGGGAGTTGCATAATCTCATAGTCATAGGAACATGTATAAGTCATGAAGAAAGCAATAGCAACATACTAAATGATCAAGTGCTAAGCTAACGGAATGGGTCAAGTCAATCACATCATTCTCCTAATGATGTGATCCCGTTAATCAAATGACAACTCATGTCAATGGCTAGGAAACATAACCATCTTTGATCAACAAGCTAGTCAAGTAGAGGCATACTAGTGACACTCTGTTTGTCTATGTATTCACACAAGTATTATGTTTTCGGTTAATACAATTCTAGCATGAATAATAAACATTTATCATGATATAAGGAAATAAATAATAACTTTATTATTGCCTCTAGGGCATATTTCCTTCAGTCTCCCACTTGCACTAGAGTCAATAATCAAGATTACACAGTAATGATTCTAACACCCATGGAGCCTTGGTGCTGATCATGTTTTGCTCGTGGAAGAGGCTTAGTCAACGGGTCTGCAACATTCAGATCCGTATGTATCTTGAAAATTTCTATGTCTCCCACCTGGACTAGATCCCGGATGGAGTTGAAGCGTCTCTTGATGTGCTTGGTTCTCTTGTGAAATCTGGATTCCTTTGCCAAGGCAATTGCACCAGTATTGTCACAAAAGATTTTCATTGGACCCGATGCACTAGGTATGACACCTAGATAGGATATGAACTCCTTCATCCAGACTCCTTCATTTGTTGCTTCCGAAGCAGCTATGTACTCCGCTTCACACGTAGATCCCGCCACGACGCTTTGTTTAGAACTGCACCAACTGACAGCTCCACCGTTCAATGTAAACACGTATCCGGTTTGCGATCTAGAATCGTCCGGATCAGTGTTAAAGCTTGCATCAACGTAACGATTTACGATGAGCTCTTTGTCACCTCCATAAACGAGAAACATATCCTTAGTCCTTTTCAGGTATTTCAGGATGTTCTTGACCGCTGTCCAGTGATCCACCCCTGGATTACTTTGGTACCTCCCTGCCAAACTTATAGCAAGGTGATGACCCACAAGTATAGGGGATCTATCGTAGTCCTTTCGATAAGTAAGAGTGTCGAACCCAACGAGGAGCAGAAGGAAATGATAAGCGGTTTTCAGCAAGGTATTCTCTGCAAGCACTGAAATAATAGGTAACAGATAGTTTTGTGATAAGATAATTTGTAACGAGCAACAAGTAACAAAAGTAAATAAAGTGCAGCAAGGTGGCCCAATCCTTTTTCTAGCAAAGGACAAGCCTAGACAAACTCTTATATAGAGAAAAGCGCTCCCGAGGACACATGGGAATTATCGTCAAGCTAGTTTTCATCACGTTCATATGATTCGCGTTCGGTACTTTGATAATTTGATATGTGGGTGGACCGGTGCTTGGGTGCTGTCCTTACTTGGACAAGCATCCCACTTATGATTAACCCCTATTGCAAGCATCTGCAACTACAAAAGAAGTATTAAGGTAAACCTAACCATAGCATGAAACATGTGGATCCAAGTCAGCCCCTTACGAAGCAACGCATAAACTAGGGTTTAAGCTTCTGTCACTCTAGCAACCCATCATCTACTTATTACTTCCCAATGCCTTCCTCTAGGCCCAAATAATGGTGAAGTGTCATGTAGTCGACGTTCACATAACACCACTAGAGGATAGACAACATACATCTCATCAAAATATCGAACGAATACCAAATTCACATGACTACTAATAGCAAGACTTCTCCCATGTCCTCAGGAACAAACGTAACTACTCACAAAGCATATTCATGTTCATAATCAGAGGAGTATTAATATGCATAAAGAATCTGAACATATGATCTTCCACCAAATAAACCAACTAGCATCAACTACAAGGAGTAATCAATACTACTAGCAACCTACAGGTACCAATCCCAGACTTAGAGACAAGAATTGGATACAAGAGATGAACTAGGGTTTGAGAGGAGATGGTGCTGGTGAAGATGTTGATGGAGATTGCCCTCTCCCGACGAGAGGAGCGTTGGTGATGACGATGGCGATGATTTCCCCCTCCCGGAGGGAAGTGTCCCCGGCAGAACAGCTCTGCCGGAGCCCTAGATTGGTTCTGCCAAGGTTCCGCCTCGTGGCGGCGGAGTCTCGTCCCGAAAGCTTGCTTATGATTTTTCTTCGGACGAAAGACTTCATATAGCAGAAGATGGGCATCAGAGGGCCAAAAGGGGGCCCGCGAGGCAGGGGGGCACGCCCAGGGGGGTAGGGTGCGCCCCCACCCTCGTGGACAGGTGGAGGCCCCCCTGACGTAGATTCTTCTTCTAGTATTTTTTATTATTTCCAAAAATAACTTTCGTGGAGTTTCAGGACTTTTGGAGTTGTGCAGAATAGGTCTCTAATATTTGCTTCTTTTCTAGCCCAGAATTCCAGCTGCCGGCATTCTCCCTCCTTATGTAAACCTTGTAAAATAAGAGAGAATAGGCATAAGTATTGTGACATAATGTGTAATAATAGCCCAAAATGCAATAAATATCGATATAAAAGCATGATGCAAAATGGACGTATCAACTCCCCCAAGCTTAGACCTCGCTTGTCCTCAAGCGGAAGCCGATAATGATAAATATGTCCACATTTTTAGAGGTAGAGGTGTCGATAAAATAAAATACGGACATGAGGGCATCATGATTATTCTCGTAACAGCAACATATATGGATAATTTCATATGATTTCTTATGCTTAAGTAATAATCTATTCACAATGCAAAGTATGAATCAGAAACTTTATTGAGAACTAACAAACTATAATCTCAGTCATTGAGGCAATTGCAATTTATCATAACATCAGAAAGAATCTATGTTAGAGCTCTCTAGAAAGTCCACATACTCAACTATCATTTAGTCTTTCATAATTGCTAACACTCACGCGATACTTGTGGTTACGGAGTTTTAATCGGACACAGAGAAAGATAGGGGCTTATAGTTTCGCCTCCCAACCTTTTACCTCAAGGGTAATGTCAACAATAATAATTCATGCTAACCCACATCCAATTAGATATAAATATCAGGATCTTTCCAACATCCTGTGCTTGCCAAAGGATAAAATGTAAAAAGGAAAGGTGAAGATCACCATGACTCTTGCATAAGGTAGAAGATAATAGTAAAAGATAGGCCCTTCGCAGAGGGAAGCAGAGGTTGCCATGCGCTTTCAGAGTTGGATGCACGAAATCTTAATGCGAAAGAACGTCACTTTATATTGCCACTTGTGATATGAACCTTTATTATGCAGTCCGTCGCTTTTATTTCTTCCACATCACAAGATCGTATAAAGCTTATTTCCTCCACACCAATCAATCATACATATTTAGAGAGCAATTTTTATTGCTTGCACCGATGACAACTTACTTGAAGGATCTTACTCAATCCATAGGTAGATATGGTGGACTCTCATGGCAAAACTGGTTTAAGGGTATTTGGATGCACAAGTAGTATCTCTACTTGGTGCAAAGAATTTGGCTAGCATGAGGGGGAAAGGCAAGCTCAACATGTTGGATGATCCATGACAATATACTTTATCTCAGATATAAGAAAACATAACCCATTACGTTGTCTTCCTTGTCCAACATCAACTCTTTAGCATGTCATATTTTAATGAGTGCTCCCAATCATAAAAGATGTCCAAGATAGTATATTTATATGTGAAACCTCTCTTTCTTTATTACTTCCTATTAATTGCAACGATGACCAAAGCTATGTTTGCCAACTCCCAACAATTTTTAATCATCATACTCTTTCTATGTGAAGTCATTACTCTCAATAAGATCAATATGATCTCTTTATTTCTTTTTATTCTTTTCTCTTTTCTTTTATTCACTCAAGATCATAGCAAGATAATCAAGCCCTTGACTCAACACTAATCTTTATTATATAGCTCACGGACTCGATTACATAGAGAGATCATAAAGCAAAACTCAAAACTAGATCATACCAAAAATTTATTCTACTAGACCAAGATACTACTAATAGGGTCGAACTAAGAAAAACGGTAAGGATAGGGGATGTGATGGTGATACGATACCTGGGCACCTCCCCCCAAGCTTGGCAGTTGCCAAGGGGAGTGCCCGTACCCATGTGATTATGTCTCCTTCTTTGTTGGTGGAGAAGATGATGGTTTAGTTGATGGCGTAGGCTTCTTCCTTAATTTGCGCTTGAGGACAGAATTTTGATCCCTCAGGTCATCAATCACCTGCTCCAGTCTTAATATCTTTTTGCATAATTCCTGCTTGTTTTCCTGCAAGAGGCGAAAAGGGATAAACTCGATCTTAAATTTCTTTGCTCTATCAGGGAGGTTTGACTTTTTGAACTCCACATGCATGTCCCCAGGTTGAGGTAATGGGACTTCATCTTCATCTGAGCTCGTCTCCTCCTTTCTCTTGGGTTCATAGTCCTCCTCTTCTTCCGTAGTCCAACCACAATGCTCCACATCCCCATAGAGCTTAGGATTTGCAAGGTAATCAGCCACATAACTTTCTCCTTTCGAATCCTGGGATGACATGTTGCTCTAATCTGCAGCAGGACAACTCGAAACAAAGACAGGAGATTTTTGCGTGATACGGTGGTCAAAACCTTCGGGAGATTATATAATGAATTTTTACCGACCAAAATACGTATTGTGCAAGAAAACGGAGTCCGGAGAGCGCACGAGGTGCCCACGAGACAGGGGGGCGCGCCCTCCACCCTCGTGGAGGCCTCGTGTCCTTCCCGGACTGCTTCTTATTTTTCTAAATATTCCAAAACGGAGAAAAATTGCCATTAGAACTGTTTTGGAGTCGGTTTGCTTACCGTACCACATACCTATTCCTTTTCGGAGTCTGAAACGTTCCGGAAAGTGTCCCTTATGTATTCCTCCGGGGTTACGGTTTCAATAACATTGGTTTCAATATTTATGGGATTACCTGAGATGTAATGTTTGATTCTTTGACCGTTCACCACCTTCGGATTTGTGCCTTCGAAGTTGTTGATTTTTATGGCACCGGAATGATAGACCTCCTCGATAACGTAAGGACCTTCCCATTTAGAGGGAAGTTTTCCTGCAAAAAATCTTAAACGAGAGTTGTATAGCAATACATAATCACCTACATTAAACTCACGCTTTTGTATCCTTTTGTCATGCCATCTTTTAACTTTTTCTTTAAACAACTTGGCATTTTCATTGGCCTGGGTTCTCCATTCATCAAGTGAGCTAATGTCAAATAACCTCTTATCACCGGCAAGTTTGAAATCGTAGTTGAGCTCTTTAATAGCCCAATATGCCTTATGTTCTAGTTCGAGAGGTAAGTGACATGCTTTTCCATAAACCATTTTATATGGAGACATACCCATAGGATTTTTATATGCAGTTCTGTAAGCCCATAATGCATCATCAAGTTTCTTGGACCAATTCTTTCTAGATCTATTAACAGTCTTTTGCAAAATTAATTTGAGTTCTCTATTACTCAATTCTAGTTGACCACTAGACTGTGGGTGATAAGGAGATGCAATTCTATGATTAACATCATACTTAGCAAGCATTTTACGGAAAGCACCATGAATAAAATGTGAACCACCATCAGTCATTAAATATCTAGGGACTCCAAACCTCGGAAAAATAACTTCTTTAAGCATCTTAATAGAAGTGTTATGATCAGCACTACTAGTTGGAATAGCTTCTACCCACTTAGTAACGTAATCAACACCAACTAAAATATGTGTGTATCCATTAGAGGAAGGAAACGGTCCCATATAATCAAAGCCCCAAACATCAAATGGTTCAATGACAAGTGAATAATTCATAGGCATTTCTTGACGTCTGCTAATATTACCAATTCTTTGACATTCATCACAAGATAGGACAAACTTACGGGCATCCTTGAAGAGAGTAGGCCAATAAAAACCGGATTGCAATACCTTATGTGCAGTTCTATCTCCAGCGTGGTGTCCTCCATAAGCCTCGGAATGACACTTGCGTAGGATCTGTTCCTGTTCATGCTCAGGTACACAACGTCTAATAACACCATCTACTCCTTCTTTATAAAGATGTGGGTCATCCCAAATGTAATGTCTTAAATCATAGAAAAACTTTTACTTTTCCTGGTATGTGAAACTAGGTGGTATAAATTTAGCAACAATATAATTAGCATAATCAGCATACCATGGAGCAGTACGAGAAGCATTTATGACATTTAATTGTTCATCAGGAAAGCTATCATCAATAGGTAGTGGGTCATCAAGAACATTCTCTAACCTAGACAAGTTGTCTGCAACAGGGTTCTCAGCTCCCTTTCTATCAATAATATGCAAATCAAATTCTTGTATCAAGAGAACCCATCTAATAAGTCTAGGTTTAGCATCTTTGTTTTCCATAAGATATTTAATAGCAGCATGATCCGTGTGAATAGTTACTTTAGAATCAACAATATAAGGTCTGAACTTATCACAAGCAAATACAACTGCTAAGAATTCTTTTTCAGTTGTAGCATAATTTCTCTGAGCATTGTCTAGAGTTTTACTAGCATATTGAATAACATTTAATTTCTTATCAACTCTTTGCCCTAGAACAGCACCTACAGCATAATTGCTAGCATCACACGTAATTTCAAAAGGTAAACTCCAATCAGGTGGCTGAACAATAGGTGCAGAAATCAATGCTTTCTTAAGTATTTCAAATGCTTCTACACAATCATCATCGAAGACAAATGGTATATCTTTTTGTAATAAATTAGTCAGAGGCCGAGAGAGTTTTGAGAAGTCCTTAATGAACCTCCTATAAAACCCGGCGTGACCAAGGAAACTTCTTATACCTTTGATGTCCTTGGGACATGGCATCTTTTCAATAGCATCAACCTTGGTTTTATCAACTTCAATACCTCTTTCAGAAACTTTATGCCCCAAGACAATACCTTCATTAACCATAAAGTGGCACTTTTCCCAGTTCAAGACAAGATTAGTTTCTTCACATCTCTGCAAAACTCGATCAATGTTGCTTAAGCAATCATCAAAAGAGGATCCATAAACGGAGAAATCGTCCATGAAAACCTCACAAATCTTTTCACAAAAGTCAGAGAATATGGCCATCATGCATCTTCGAAAGGTAGCAGGTGCATTACATAAACCAAAAGGCATACGTCTATAAGCAAAAGTACCAAAAGGGCAAGTAAAAGTGGTCTTTGATTGATCATCGGTTGACACAGGTATTTGAGAGAAACCAGAATAACCATCTAGAAAGCAAAAATGTGTATGTGTGGATAATCTTTCTAGCATTTGATCGATAAAAGGTAAGGGGTAATGATATTTTTTAGTAGCTTTATTTAATTTGCGGAAATCAATTACCATCCTATAACCTATAATAATTCTTTGCGGAATCAATTCATCTTTATCATTAGGAATGACAGTAATACCTCCCTTCTTAGGGACGCAATGGACAGGACTTACCCACTGACTATCAGCAACGGGATAAATTATACCTGCCTCAAGGAGCTTTAGTATTTCCTTTCTTACCACTTCTTTCATCTTAGGATTCAGCCGTCGTTGGTGATCACGAACTGGTTTGGCATCTTTATCCAAATTTATTTTGTGTTGACATAGAGTGGGGCTAATGCCCTTAAGATCATCAAGAGTATATCCAATAGCAGTGCGGTGCTTCTTCAGAGTTTTTAATAATCTCTCTTCTTCATGCTCTGAAAGGTTAGCACTAATAATAACAGGATATATCTTTTTCTCATCAAGATAAGCATATTTAAGAGTATCAGGTAATGGTTTGAGCTCAAACACGGGATCACCCTTGGGTGGAGGAGGATCCCCTAGAATTTCAACAGGCAAATTGTGTTTCAGGATGGGTTCCTGTTTGAAGAATACTTTATCTATTTCCCTTCTTTCATTCATAAACATATCATTTTCATGGTCTAGCAAATATTGTTCTAAAGGATCACTAGGAGGTACGACAATAGAAGCAAGACCAATAATTTCATCTTTACTAGGCAATTCCTCTTCGCGGTGTTGTCTACAAAATTTAGAGAAATTAAACTCATGAGACATATCACCCAAACCAATAGTAACAACATCCTTTTCGCAGTCTATCTTGGCGTTAACTGTGTTCAAGAAGGGTCTACCAAAACTAATGGGACAAAAGCTATCTTGTGGGGAACCGAGAACAAGAAAATCAGCAGGATATTTAGTTTTCCCACACAAGACTTCAACATCTCTAACAATTCCCATTGGTGAAATAGTATCTCTATTGGCAAGTTTAATTGTGACATCAATATCTTCTAACTCAGTAGGTGCAATATCATGCATAATTTCTTTGTATAAGTCAATAGGTATTGCACTAGCACTAGCACCCATATCACATAAGCCATGATAAGAATGATCTCCTATTTTAACAGAAATAACAGGCATGCCTACCACAGGTCTATGTTTATCTTTAGCACAAGGTTTGGCAATTCTAGCAGTTTCATCACAGAAATGAATAACATGCCCATCAATATTATCAGACAAGAGATCTTTAACAATAGCAATATTAGGTTCAACTTTAACTTGCTCAGGAGGTGTATAGGTTCTAATATTGCTTTTACGAACCACAGTTGAAGCTTTAGCATGATCTTTGATCCTAACAGGGAAAGGTGGTTTCTCAACATAAGCAGTAGGAACAATAGGATCATTATAAGTGATAGTCTTTCTTCAACTTTAATGGGTGCAGCTACTTTTACTTCTATGGGAGGATGATATTTAAACCACTTATCCTTAGGGAGATCAATATGAGTAGCAAAAGATTCACAGAAAGAAGCTACTATCTCAGAGTAAAGTCCATATTTTGTGCTAAATTTACGGAAAACATTGGTATCCATAAAAGATTTAACACAATCAAACTTAGATGTCATACCTGACTCCTTACCTTCGTCGAGGTCCGAATCTTCAGAGTTGCGTTTAATTCTTTCCAATAAATCCCATTTGAATTCAATAGTCTTCATAGTAAAAGAGCCAGCACAAAAAGTATCGAGCATGGTGCGATTGTTATCAGAAAGCCGAGAATAAATTTTTTGAATAATTATTTCTCTTGAGAGCTCATGATTGGGGCATGAATATAACATTGATTTAAGCCTCCCCCAAGCTTGAGCGATGCTTTCTCCTTCGCGAGGCCAGAAATTATATATATAATTGCGATCACGATGAACAAGATGCATATGATAAAACTTCTGATGAAATTCCAATTTCAATCGTTTGTAGTTCCATGATCCCGTATCATCACATAGCCTATACCATGTCAATGCATCTCCCTTCAAAGATAAAGGGAAGACCTTCTTCTTAATAACATCATCGGGTATACCTGCAAGCTTAAATAATCCACAAACTTCATCCACATATATTAGGTGCTCATCAGGATGCTTTGTTCCGTCTCCTGCAAAAGGATTAGCTAGCAGTTTTTCTATCATACCCGAAGGAATCTCAAAGTAGACATTTTCATATTCAATAGGTTCGGTAGGTTGAGGAGCAACTCTTTGCTCTACTGGTCGGGGTGAAGATACCCCCGAACAAGCCCCTCAGAGGATTACTTTCCATAGTAACAAGTGACAGTAAATTTTAGCACACTATATAAATTTTTCCTTACCAAATTCCACCTACCAAAGGCGCTTCACTCCCCGGCAACGGCGCCAGAAAAGAGTCTTGATGACCCACAAGTATAGGGGATCTATCATAGTCCTTTCGATAAGTAAGAGTGTCGAACCGAACGAGGAGCGGAAGGAAATGATAAGCGGTTTTCAGCAAGGTATTCTCTGCAAGCACTGAAATAATAGGTAACAGATAGTTTTGTGATAAGATAATTTGTAACGAGCAACAAGTAAAAAAAGTAAATAAAGTGCAGCAAGGTGGCCCAATCCTTTTTGTAGCGAAGGACAAGCCTAGACAAACTCTTATATAGAGAAAAGCGCTCCCGAGGACACATGGGAATTATCGTCAAGCTAGTTTTCGTCACGTTCATATGATTCGCGTTCGGTACTTTGATAATTTGATATGTGGGTGGACCGGTGCTTGGGTGTTGTCCTTACTTGGACAAGCATCCCACTTATGATTAACCCCTATTGCAAGCATCCGCAACTACAAAAGAAGTATTAAGGTAAACCTAACCATAGCATGAAACATGTGGATCCAAATCAGCCCCTTACGAAGCAACACATAAACTAGGGTTTAAGCTTCTGTCACTCTAGCAACCCATCATTTACTTATTACTTCCCAATGCCTTCCTCTAGGCCCAAATAATGGTGAAGTGTAATGTAGTCGATGTTCACATAGCTGCACTAGAGGATAGACAACATACATCTCATCAAAATATCGAACGAATACCAAATTCACATGACTACTAATAGCAAGACTTGTCCCATGTCCTCAGGAACAAACGTAACTGCTCACAAAGCATATTCATGTACATAATCAGAGGAGTATTAATATGCATAAAGGATCTAAACATATGATCTTCCACCAAATAAACCAACTAGCATCAACTACAAGGAGTAATCAATACTACTAGCAACCTACAGGTACCAATCCCAGACTTAGAGACAAGAATTGGATACAAGAGATGAACTAGGGTTTGAGAGGAGATGGTGCTGGTGAAGATGTTGATGGAGATTGCCCTCTCCCGATGAGAGGAGCGTTGGTGATGACGATGGCGATGATTTCCCCCTCCCGGAGGGAAGTGTCCCCGGCAGAACAGCTCTGCCGGAGCCCTATATTGGTTCCGCCAAGGTTCCGCCTCGTGGCGGCGGAGTCTCGTCCCGAAAGCTTGCTTATGATTTTTCTTCGGACGAAAGACTTCATATAGCAGAAGATGGGCACCGGAGGGCCAATAGGGGGCCCACGAGGCAGGGGGCACGCCCAGGGGGGTAGGGCGCGCCCCCACCCTCGTGGACAGGTGGAGGCCCCCCTGACGTAGATTCTTCTTCCAGTATTTTTTATTATTTCCAAAAATAACATTTGTGGAGTCTCAGGACTTCTGGCCTTGTGCAGAATAGGTCTCTAATATTTGCTTCTTTTCTAGCCCAAAATTCCAGCTGTCGGCATTCTCCCTCCTTATGTAAACCTTGTAAAATAAGAGAGAATAGGCATAAGTATTGTGATATAATGTGTAATAACAGCCCAAAATGCAATAAATACCGATATAAAAGCATGATGCAAAATGGACGTATCACAAGGCACACATCAGGTCTGGTACACAGCATTGCATACATGATAGAGCCTATGACTGAAGCATAGGGAACATCTTTCATCTTCTCTCTATCTTATGCAGTGGTCGGGCATTGAGTCTTACTCAACTTCACACCTTGTAACACAGGCAAGAACCCTTTCTTTGCTTGATCCATTTTGAACTTCTTCAAAACTTTGTCAAGGTATGTGCTTTGTGAAAGTCCAATTAAGCGTCTTGATCTATCTCTATAGATCTTGATGCCCAATATGTAAGGAGCTTCACCGAGGTCCTTCATTGAAAAACTCTTATTCAAGTATCCCTTTATGCTATCCAAAAATTCTATATCATTTCCAATTAGCAATATGTCATCCACATATAATATCAGAAATGCTACAGAGCTCCCACTCACTTTCTTGTAAATACAGGCTTCTCCAAAAGCCTGTATAAAACCAAATCCTTTGATCACACTATCAAAGCGTTTATTCCAACTCCGAGAGGCTTGCACCAGTCCATAAATGGATCGCTGGAGCTTGCACACTTTGTTAGCTCCCTTTGGATCGACAAAACCTTCCGGTTGCATCATATACAACTCTTCTTCTAGAAATCCATTCAGGAATGCAGTTTTGACATCCATTTGCCAAATTTCATAATCATAAAATGCGGCAATTGCTAACATGATTCGGACAGACTTAAGCATCGCTACGGGTGAGAAGGTCTCATCATAGTCAATCCCTTGAACTTGTCGAAAACCTTTTGCAACAAGTCGAGCTTTATAGACAGTAACATTACCGTCAGTGTTAGTCTTCTTCTTGAAGATCCATTTATTCTCGATGGCTTGCCGATCATCAGGTAAGTCAACCAAAGTCCACACTTTGTTCTCATACATGGATCCCATCTCAGATTTCATGGCCTCAAGCCATTTTGCGGAATCTGGGCTCACCATCGCTTCTTCATAGTTCGTAGGTTCGTCATGGTCTAGTAACATAACCTCCAGAACAGGATTACCGTACTACTCTGGTGCGGATCTTACTCTGGTTGACCTACGAGGTTCAGTAACAACTTGATCTGAAGTTTCATTATCATCATCATTAACTTCCTCACTAATTGGTGTAGGTGTCACAGGAACCGGTTTTTGTGATGAACTACTTTCCAATAAGGGAGCAGGTACAGTTACCTCATCAAGTTCTACTTTCCTCCCACTCACTTCTTTCGGGAGAAACTCCTTCTCTAGAAAGATTCCAAATTTAGCAACAAAAGTCTTGCCTTCGGATCTGTGATAGAAGGTGTACCCAACAATCTCTTTTGGGTATCCTATGAAGACACATTTTTCCGATTTGGGTTCGAGCTTATCAGGTTGAAGCTTTTTCACATAAGCATCACAGCCCCAAACTTTAAGAAACGACAACTTTGGTTTCTTGCCAAACCATAGTTCATAAGGCGGCGTCTCAATGGATTTAGATGGTGTCCTATTTAACGTGAATGCGGCCGTCTCTAAAGCATAACCCCAAAACGATAGCGGTAAATCGGTAAGAGACATCATAGATCGCACCATATCTAGTAAAGTACAATTACGACGTTCAGACACACGATTTCGCTGTGGTGTTCCGGGTGGCGTGAGTTGCGAAACTATTCCGTATTGTTTCAAATGAAGACCAAACTCGTAACTCAAATATTCTCCTCCATCATCAGATCGTAGAAACTTTATTTTCTTGTTACGATGATTTTCAACTTCACTCTAAAATTCTTTGAACTTTTCAAATGTTTCAGACTTATGTTTCATTAAGTAGATATACCCAGATCTGTTCAAATCATCTGTGAAGGTGAGAAAATAACGATACCCGCCGCGAGCCTCAACATTCATCGGACCACATACATCTGTATGTATGATTTCCAATAAATCTGTTGCTCGCTCCATAGTTCCGGAGAACGGCGTTTTAGTCATCTTGCCCATGAGGCACGGTTCGCAAGTACCAAGTGATTCATAATCAAGTGGTTCCAAAAGTCCATCAGTATGGAGTTTCTTCATGCGCTTTACACCGATATGACCTAAACGACAGTGCCACAAATAAGTTGCACTATCATTATCAACTCTGCATCTTTTGGCTTCAATATTATGAATATGTGTATCACTACTATCGAGATTCAACAAAAATAGACCACTCTTCAAGGGTGCATGACCATAAAAGATATTACTCATATAAATAGAACAACCATTATTCTCTGATTTAAATGAATAACCGTCTCGCATCAAACAAGATCCAGATATAATGTTCATGCTCAACGCTGGAACCAAATAACAATTATTCAGGTCTAAAACTAATCCCGAAGGTAGATGTAGAGGTAGCGTGCCGACCGCGATCACATCGACTTTGGAACCATTTCCCACGCGCATCGTCACCTCGTCCTTAGCCAATCTTCGCTTAATCCGTAGTCCCTGTTTCGAGTTGCAAATATTAGCAACAGAACCAGTATCAAATACCCAGGTGCTACTGCGAGCATTAGTAAGGTACACATCAATAACATGTATATCACATATACCTTTGTTCACCTTGCCATCCTTCTTATCCGCCAAATACTTGGGGCAGTTCCACTTCCAGTGACCAGTCTGCTTGCAGTAGAAGCACTCAGTCTCAGGCTTAGGTCCAGACTTGGGTTTCTTCTCTTGAGAAGCAACTTGTTTGCTGTTCTTCTTGAAGTTCCCCTTCTTCTTCCCTTTGCCCTTTTTCTTGAAACTGGTGGTCTTATTGACCATCAACACTTCATGCTCCTTCTTGATTTCTACCTCCGCACCTTTTAGCATTGCAAAGAGCTTAGGAATCGTCTTATCCATCCCTTGCATGTTATAGTTCATCACGAAGCTCTTGTAGCTTGGTGGCAGTGATTGAAGAATTCTGTCAATGATGCTATCATCCGGAAGATTAACTCCCAATTGAATCAAGTGATTGTTATATCCAGACATTCTGAGTATATGCTCACTGACAGAACTATTCTCCTCCATCTTACAGCTGTAGAACTTATTGGAGACTTCATATCTCTCAATTCGGGCATTTGCTTGAAATATTAACTTCCCCTGGAACATCTCATATGCTCCATGACATTCAAAACGTCGTTGAAGTCCCGGTTCTAAGCCGTAAAGCATGGCACACTGAACTAGCGGTGCTTCCAGGATGTAAATCTTCTGTGCAGCAATGAGGATAATCCTCAAGTTACAGACCCAGTCCGTGTAATTGCTACCATCATCTTTCAACTTTGCTTTCTCAAGGAACGCATTAAAATTCAACGGAACAACAGCACGGGCCATCTATCTACAAACAACATAGACAAGCAAAATACTATCAGGTACTAAGTTCATGATAAATTTAAGTTCAATTAATCATATTACTTAAGAACTCCCACTTAGATAGACATCCCTCTAATCCTCTAAGTGATCACGTGATCCAAATCAACTAAACCATGTCCGATCATCATGTGAGATGGAGTAGTTTCAATGGTGAACATCACTTTGTTGATCATATCTACTATATGATTCACGCTCGACCTTTTGGTCTTAGTGTTCCGAGGCCATATCTGTTATATGCTAGGCTCGTCAAGTTTAACCTGAGTATTCCGCGTGTGCAACTGTTTTGCACCCGTTGTATTTGAATGTTGAGCCTATCACACCCGATCATCACGTGGTGTCTCAGCACGAAGAACTTTCACAACGGTGCATACTCAGGGAGAACACTTGTACCTTGATAATTTAGTGAGAGATCATCTTATAATGCTACCGTCAATCAAACCAAGATAAGATGCATAAAAGATAAACATCACATGCAATCAATATAAGTGATATGATATGGCCATCATCATCTTGTGTTTGTGATCTCCATCTCCGAAGCACCGTCATAATCACCATCGTCACCGGCGCGACACCTTTATCTCCATCGTAGCATCGTTGTCGTCTCGCCAACTTATGCTTCTACGACTATCGCTACCGCTTAGTGATAAAGTAAAGCATTACAGGGCGATTGCATTGCATAAAATAAAGCGACAACCATATGGCTCCTGCCAGTTGCCGATAACTTGGTTACAAAACATGATCATCTCATACAATAAAATTTAGCATCATGCCTTGACCATATCACATCACAACATGCCCTGCAAAAACAAGTTAGACGTCCTCTACTTTGTTGTTGCAAGTTTTACGTGGCTGCTACGGGCTGAGCAAGAACCGTTCTTACCTACGCATCAAAACCACAACGATAGTTCGTCAAGTTAGTGTTGTTTTAACCTTCTCAAGGACCGGGCGTAGCCACACTTGGTTCAACTAAAGTTGGAGAAACTAACACCCGCCAGCCACCTGTGTGCAAAGCACATCGGTAGAACCAGTCTCGCGTAAGCGTACGCGTGGTCCGGGCCGCTTCATCCAACAATACCGCCCAACCAAAGTATGATATGCTGGTAAGCAGTATGACTTGTATTGCCCACAACTCACTTGTGTTCTACTCGTGCATATTACATCTACGCATAAAACCTGGCTCGGATGCCACTGTTGGGGAACGTAGTAATTTCAAAAAAATTCCTACGCACACGCAAGATCATGGTGATGCATAGCAACGAGAGGGGAGAGTGTTGTCCATGTACCCTCGTAGACCGATAGCGGAAGCGTTAGCACAACGCGGTTGATGTAGTCGTACGTCTTCACGATCCGACCGATCAAGTACCGAACGCACGGCACCTCCGAGTTCAGCACACGTTCAGCTAGATGACGTCCCTTGAACTCCGATCCAGCCGGGCTTTGAGGGAGAGTTCCGTCAGCACGATGGCGTGGTGACGGTGATGATGTTCTACCGACGCAGGGCTTCGCCTAAGCACCGCTACGATATTATCGAGGTGGACTATGGTGGAGGGGGGGGCACCGCACACGGCTAAGAGATCAATGATCAATTGTTGTGTCTATGGGGTGCCCCATGCCCCCGTATATAAAGGAGCAAGGGGGGAGAGGCGGCCGGCCAGGAGGAGGCGCGCCAGGAGGAGTCCTACTCCCATCGGGAGTAGGACTCCCTCCCTTCCTTGTTGGATTAGGAGAAGGGGGAAGGAGGAGGGAGAGAGGAAGGAAAAAGGGGGGCCGCCGCCCCCCCCCTCCTTGTCCAATTCGGACTAGAGGGGGAGGGGGCACGCGGCCTGCCCTAGCTGCCCCTCCTCTTCTCCACTAAGGCCCATGTAGGCCCATTAAACCCCGGGGGGTTCCGGTAACCCCCGGTACTCCGGTATATATCCGATAACCCCCGGAACCATTCCGGTGTCCGAATATAGTCGTCCAATATATCAATCTTCATGTCTCGACCATTTCGAGACTCCTCGTCATGTCCGTGATCACATCCGGGACTCCGAACTACCTTCGGTACATCAAAACACATAAACTCATAATATAACCGTCATCAAACTTTAAGCGTGCGGACCCTACGGGTTCGAGAACTATGTAGACATGACCGAGACACGTCTCCGGTCAATAACCAATAGCGGAACCTGGATGCTCATATTGGCTCCCACATATTCTACGAAGATCTTTATCGGTCAGACCGCATCACAACATATGTTGTTCCCTTTGTCATCGGTATGTTACTTGCCCGAGATTCGATCGTCGGTATCTTAATACCTAGTTCAATCTCGTTACCGGAAAGTCTCTTTACTCGTTCCGTAATACATCATCCCGCAACTAACTCATTAGTTGCAATGCTTGCAAGGCTTAAGTGATGTGCATTACCGAGTGGGCCCAGAGATACCTCTCCGACAATCGGAGTGACAAATCTTAATCTCAAAATACGCCAACCCAACAAGTACCTTTGGAGACACCTGTAGAGCACCTTTATAATCACCCAGTTACGTTGTGACGTTTGGTAGAACACAAAGTGTTCCACCGGTAAACGGGAGTTGCATAATCTCATAGTCATAGGAACATGTATAAGTCATGAAGAAAGCAATAGCAACATACTAAACGATCGAGTGCTAAGCTAACGGAATGGGTCAAGTCAATCACAACATTCTCCTAATGATGTGATCCCATTAATCAAATGACAACTCATGTCAATGGCTAGGAAACATAACCATCTTTGATCAACGAGCTAGTCAAGTAGAGGCATACTAGTGACACTCTGTTTGTCTATGTATTCACACAAGTATTATGTTTCTGCTACCTCTTGAGCACTGCGTTGGTTTTCCCTTGAAGAGGAAAGGGTGATGCATCAAAGTAGCGTAAGTATTTCCCTCAGTTTTTTAGAACCAAGGTATCAATCCAGTAGGAGGCTACGCGCGTGTCCCTCGTACCTACACAAAACAAATAACTCCTCGCAACCAACGCGATAAGGGGTTGTCAATCCCTTCACGGTCACTTACGAGAGTGAGATCTGATAGATATGATAGGATAATATTTTTGGTATTTTTGTGATAAAGATGCAAAGTAAAATAAAAGCAAATAAAAAAGAAAAGGAAATAACTAAGTGTTGGAGGATTAATATGATGAAGATAGACTCGGGGGCCATAGGTTTCACTAGTGGCTTCTCTCAAGAGCATAAGTATTTTACGGTGGGTGAACGAATTACTTTTGAGCAATTGACAGAATTGAGCATAGTTATGAGAATATCTAGGTATGATCATGTATATAGGCATCACGTTCGAGACAAGTAGACCGACTCCTGCCTGCATCTACTACTATTACTCCACTTATCGACCACTATCCAGCATGCATCTAGAGTATTAAGTTCATGAAAACAGAGTAACGCCTTAAGCAAGATGACATGATGTAGAGGGATAAATTCATGCAATATGATAAAATCCCCATCTTGTTATCCTCAATGGCAACAATACAATACGTGCCTTGCTGCCCCTACTGCCGCTGGGAAAGGACACCGCAAGATTTAACCCAAAGCTAAGCACTTCTCCCATTGCAAGAAAGATCAATCTAGTAGGCCAAACCAAACTGATAATTCGAAGATACTTGCAAAGATAACAAATCATACATAAAAGAATTCAGAGAAGATTCAAATATTGTTCATAGATAATCTTGATCATAAACCCACAATTCATCGATCTCAACAAACACACCGCAAAAAGAAGATTACATCGAATAGATCTCCACGAGAGAGGGGGAGAACATTGTATTGAGATCCAAAAAGAGAGAAGAAGCCATCTAGCTACTAACTATGGACCCGAAGGTCTGAGGTAAACTACTCACACTTCATCAGAGAGGCTATGGTGATGATGTAGAAGCCCTCCGTGATGGATGCCCCCTCCGGCGGAGCTCCGGAACAGGCCCCAAGATGGGATCTCGTGGGTACAGAAGGTTGCGGCGGTGGAATTAGGTTTTTGGCTCCATATCTGATCGTTTGAGGGTACGTAGGTATATATAGGAGGAAGGAGTACGTCGGTGGAGCAACAGGGGGCCCACGAGGGTGGAGGGTGCGCCCCCTACCTCGTGGCCTCCTCTTTTGTTTCTTGACGTAGGGTCCAAGTCTCCTGGATCATATTCTTCCTAAAAATCACGTTCATGAAGGTTTCATTCCGTTTGGACTCCGTTTGATATTCCTTTTCTGCGAAACTCTGAAATAGGCAAAAACAGCTATTCTGGGCTGGGCCTCCGGTTAATAGGTTAGTCCCAAAAATAATATAAAAGTGAATAATAAAGCCCAATAATGTCCAAAACAGTAGATAATATATCATGGAGCAATCAAAAATTATAGATATGTTGGAGACGTATTAGGCATCCCCAAGCTTAATTCCTGCTCGTCCTCGAATAGGTAAATGATAAAAACGGAATTTTTGATGCGGAGTGCTACTTGGCATAATTTCAATGTAATTCTTCTTAATTGTGGTATGAATATTCACATCCGAAAGATTCAAGACAAAAGTTCATATTGACATAAAAATAATAATACTTCAAGCATACTAACTAAGCAATCATGTCTTCTCAAAATAACATGGCCAAAGAAAGTTATCCCTACAAAATCATATAGTCTGGCTATGGTCTATCTTCACCACACAAAGTATTTAAATCATGCACAACCCCGATGACAAGCCAAGCAATTGTTTCATACTTTTGACATTCTCAAACTTTTTCAATCTTCACGCAATACATGAGCGTGAGCCATGGATATAGCACTATATGTGGAATAGAATGGTGGTTGTGGAGAAGACAAAAAGGGATAAGATAGTCTCACATCAACTAGGCGTATCAACGGGCTATGGAGATGCCCATCAATAGATATCAATGCGAGTGAGTAGGGATTGCCATGCAACGGATGCACTAGAGCTATAAGTATATGAAAGCTCAACAAAAGAAACTAAGTGGGTGTGCATCCAACTCGCTTGCTCACGAAGACCTAGGGCATTTTGAGGAAGCCCATCATTGGAATATACAAGCCAAGTTCTATAATGAAAATTTCCCACCAGTATATGAAAGTGATAAAATGAGAGACTCTCTATCATGAAGATCATGGTGCTACTTTGAAGCACAAGTGTGGTAAAAGGATAGTAACATTGTCCCTTCTCTCTTTTTCTCTCGTTTTTTTATTTGGGCCTTTTCTCTTTTTTTATGGCCTCTTTTTTTTGTCCGGAGTCTCATCCCGACTTGTGGGGGAATCATAGTCTCCATCATCCTTTTCCTCACCTGGGACAATGCTCTAAAAAAATGAAGATCATCACACTTTTATTTTCTTACAACCCAACAATTACAACTCGATACTTAGAACAAAATATGACTCTATATGAATGCCTCCGGCGGTGTACCGGGATATGCAATGAATCAAGAGTGACATGTATGAAAGAATTATGAACGGTGGCTTTGCCACAAATACAATGTCAACTACATGATCATGCTAAGCAATATGACAATGATGGAGCGTGTCATAATAAACGGAACGGTGGAAAGTTGCATGGCAATATATCTCGGAATGGCTATGGAAATGCCATGATAGGTAGGTATGGTGGCTTTTTTGAGGAAGGTTTATGGTGGGTGTATGATACCGGCAAAAAGTGCGGGGTATTAGAGAGGCTAGCAATGGTGGAAGGAAGAAAGTGCGTATAATCCATGGACTCAACATTAGTCATAAAGAACTCATATAATTATTGCAAAAATCTACAAGTTATCAAAGCAAAGTATTACGTGCATGCTCCTAGGGGATAGATTGGTAGGAAAAGACCATCGCTCGTCCCCGACCGCCACTCATAAGGAAGACAATCAATAAATAAATCATGCTCCGACTTCATCACATAACGGTTCACCATACGTGCATGATACGGGAATCACAAACTTTAACACAAGTATCTCTCAAATTCACAACTACTCAACTAGCATGACTCTAATATCACCATCTTTATATCTCAAAACAATTATCAAGCATCAAACTTCTCAAAGTATTCAACACACTCATAAGAAAGTTTTTACAAATCTTGAATACCAAGCATATTAGGATTATTTAAGCAAATTACCATGCTATTTAAGACTCTCAAAATAATCTAAGTGAAGCATGAGAGATCAATAGTTTCTATAAAACAAATCCACCCCCGTGCTCTAAAAGATATAAGTGAAGTACTAGAGCAAAACTATATAACTCAAAAGATATAAGCGAAGCACATAGAATATTCTAACAAATTCCAAATCATGTATGGCTCTCTCAAAAGGTGTGTACAGCAAGCATGATTGTGGTAAAATAAAAAGCAAAGACTCAAATCATACAAGACGCTCCAAGCAAAACACATATCATGTGGTGAATAAAAATATAACTCCAAGTAAAGTTACCGATGGAAGTAGACGAAAGAGGGGATGCCTTTCGGGGGATCCCCAAGCTTTGGCTTTTTGGTGTCCTTAGATTATCTTGGGGGTGCCATGGGCGTCCCCAAGCTTAGGTTCTTGCCACTCCTTGTTCCATAATCCATCAAAAATCTTTCACCCAAAACTTGAAAACTTCACAACACAAAACTTAACAGAAATCTCGTGAGCTCCGCTAGCGAAAGAAAACAAAAAACCACTTCAAGGTACTGTAATGAACTCATTATTTATTTATATTGGTGTTAAACCTACTGTATTCCAACTTATCTATGGTTTATAAACTATTTTACTAGCCATAGATTCATCAAAATAACCAAACAACACACGAAAAACAGAATCTGTCAAAAACAGAACAGTCTGTAGTAATCTGTAACTAACGCAAACTTCTGGAACTCCAAAAAATCAGCCAGAATAGGACGACCTAGGCAATTTGTTTATTGATAAGCATCAATTGGAATCAGTATTTTATCACGTTCTGGTGATTTTGAACAATTGTTTTCGTGAACAGAAAGTTTCTGGAAATTTCTGCAAGATCAAATAACTATCATCCAAGAAGATCCTATAGGTTTAACTTGGCACAAACACTAATTAAAACATAAAAACACATCTAACCAGAGGCTGGATCAAAGATTTATTCCTAAACATAAATAAAAAGCAAAAAAAACTAAAAATAAAATTGGTTTGCCTCCCAACAAGCGCTATCGTTTAACGCCCCTAGCTAGGCATTGAGATTTCAATGATGCTCACACGAAAGATAATAATTGAAACACTAAGAGAGCATCATGAAACATGTGACAAACACATCTAAGTCTAACATACTTCCTATGCATAGGCATCTTATAGGCAAACAAATTACCATAGCAAGCAAAAACTAGCATATGCAAGGCAGCGGAAAGAAACAATAGCAATCTCAACATAACGAGAGATAATTTAGTAACATGAAAATTTCTACAACCATATTTGCCTCTCTCATAATAATTACATGTAGGATCATAAGAAAATTCAACAATATAGCTATCACAAAACACATTCTTAACACGATCCACATGTATGCAAAGTTGACACTCTTCCAAAATAGTGGGATTAACATTAACTAAAGTCATGACCTCTCCAAACCCACTTTTATCAAAATTTTCATAAGATTGAACATTCTACAAATATGTGGGATCTAAAGTTGATACTCTTCCAAACCCACTTTCAATATTATTGCAAACACTATTATCAATCTCATATTCATCATGGGGCTTAAATAAATTTTCAAGATCAAAAGAAGAATCACCCCAATCATGATCATTGCAACAAGTAGTAGACATAGCAAAACTAGCATCCCCAAGCTTAGGGTTTTGCATATTATTAGCACGATTGAAATCAAGAGAATTTATAGTAAAATCATTGAAAACATGCTTTTTATTCAAGGAGCTATCGTGAATCTCTTCATAAATTTCTTCATCACAATTTTCAGATTCATGAATTTCAAGCAAAACCTCATAAAGATAATCTAGTGCACAAAACTCACTAGCAATTGGTTCATCATAATTGGATCTCTTAAAGAGATTAGCAAGTGGATGAGGATCCGTAATGATAGATTTTCAGCAAGCGAAGATGCAAGCACATAGAAGGCACATGGCAACACAAGCAAACGAAAAAGACGAACGGAAGAGGGGCGAATAAAACGGCAAAGGTGAAGTGGGGGAGAGGAAAATGAGAGGCAAATGGCAAATAATGTAATGCGGGAGATAAGGGTTTGTGATGGGTACTTGGTATGTTGACTTTTGCGTAGACCTCCCCGGCAACGGCGCCAGAAATCCTTCTTGCTACCTCTTGAGCACTGCGTTGGTTTTCCCTTGAAGAGGAAAGGGTGATGCAGCAAAGTAGCGTAAGTATTTCCCTCAGTTTTTTAGAACCAAGGTATCAATCCAGTAGGAGGCTACGCGCGAGTCCCTCGTACCTACACAAAACAAATAACTCCTCGCAACCAACGTGATAAGGGGTTGTCAATCCCTTCACGATCACTTACGAGAGTGAGATCTGATAGATATTATAGGATAATATTTTTGGTATTTTTGTGATAAAGATGCAAAGTAAAATAAAAGCAAAGGAAATAACTAAGTGTTGGAAGATTAATATGATGAAGATAGACCCGGGGGCCATAGGTTTCACTAGTGGCTTCTCTCAAGAGCATAAGTATTTTATGGTGGGTGAACGAATTACTGTTGAGCAATTGACAGAATTGAGCATAGTTATGAGAATATCTAGGTATGATCATGTATATAGGCATCACGTCTGAGACAAGTAGACCGACTCCTTCCTCCATCTACTACTATTACTCCACTCATCGACCGCTATCCAGCATGCATCTAGAGTATTAAGTTCATGAAAACAGAGTAACGCCTTAAGCAAGATGACATGATGTAGAGGGATAAATTCATGCAATATGATAAAAACCCCATCTTGTTATCCTCGATGGCAACAATACAATATGTGCCTTGCTGCCCCTACTGTCACTGGGAAAGGACACCGCAAGATTGAACCCAAAGCTAAGCACTTCTCCCATTGCAAGAAAGATCAATCTAGTGGCCAAACAAAACTGATAATTCGAAGAGACTTGCAAAGATAACAAATCATACATAAAAGAATTCAGAGAAGATTCAAATATTGTTCATAGATAATCTTGATCATAAACCCACAATTCATCGGTCTCAGCAAACACACCGCAAAAAGAAGATTACATCGAATAGATCTCCACGAGAGATGGGGAGAACATTGTATTGAGATCCAAAAAGAGAGAAGAAGCCATCTAGCTACTAACTATGGACCCGAAGGTCTGAGGTAAACTACTCACACTTCATCGAAGAGGCTATGGTGATGATGTAGAAGCCCTCCGTGATGGATGCCCCCTCCGGCGGAGCTCCGGAACAGGCCCCAAGATGGGATCTCATGGGTACAGAAGGTTGCGGCGGTGGAATTAGGTTTTTGGCTTCGTATCTGATCGTTCGGGGGTACGTAGGTATATATAGGAGGAAGGAGTACGTCGATGGAGCAACAAGGGGCCCACGAGGGTGGAGGGCGCGCCCTGGGGGGTGGGCGCGCCCCCCTACCTCGTGGCCTCCTCTTTTGTTTCTTGACGTAGGGTCCAAGTCTCATGGATCATATTCTTCCTAAAAAATCACGTTCCCGAAGGTTTCATTCCGTTTGGACTCCGTTTGATATTCCTTTTCTGCGAAACTCTGAAATAGGCAAAAAACAACAATTCTGGGCTGGGCCTCCGGTTAATAGGTTAGTCCCAAAAATAATATAAAAGTGAATAATAAAGCCCAATAATGTCCAAAACAGTAGATAATATAGCATGGAGCAATAAAAAATTATAGATACGTTGGAGACGTATCAGTTTCCGGTTAATACAATTCTAGCATGAATAATAAACATTTATCATGATATAAGGAAATAAATAATAACTTTATTATTGCCTCTAGGGCATATTTCCTTCACTTGCACACTTTGTTATCACCTTTAGGATTGACAAAACCTTCTTGTTGCATCATATACAACTCTTCTTTAAGAAATCCATTAAGGATAGTTTTGACATCCATTTGCCAATTTCATAAAATGTGGCAATTGCTCACATGATTCGGATAGACTTAAGCATCGCTACGAGTGAGAAAATCTTATCATACTCAACACCTTGAACTTGTTGAAAACTTTTTGCAACAATTCGAGCTTTGTAGATAGTAACACTACTATCAGCGTTCGTCTTCCTCTTGAAGATCCATTTATTCTCAATGGCTTGCCGATCATCGGGAAAGTCAACCAAAGTCCATACTTTGTTCTTATACATGGATCCCATCTCAGATTTCATGGCCTCAAGCCATTTCGTGGAATCTGGGCTCACCATCGCTTCCTCATAGTTCGTAGGTTCGTCATGGTCAAGTAACATGACTTCCAGAACAGGATTACCATATCACTCTGGTGCGGATCTTACTCTGGTTGACCTACGAGGTTCGGTAGTAACATGACCAGAAGTTTCATGATCATCATCATTAGCTTCCTCACTAATTGGTGTAGGAATCACTGGAACTGATTTCTGTGATGAACTACTTTCCAATAAGGGAGCAGGTACAATTACCTCATCAAGTTCTACTTTCCTCCCACTCACTTCTTTCGAGAGAAACTCCTTCTCTAGAAAGGATCCATTCTTACCAACGAATATCTTGCCTTCGGATCTGTGATAGAAGGTGTACCCAACAGTCTCCTTTAGGTATCCTATGAAGACACATTTCTCGGATTTGGGTTCGAGCTTATCAGGTTGAAACTTTTTCACACAAGCATTGCCGCCCCAACCTTTAAGAAACGACAGCTTAGGTTTCTTGCCAAACCACAGTTCATACGGTGTCGTCTCAACGAATTTAGATGGTGCCCTATTTAACGTGAATGCAGCTATCTCTAATGCATAACCCTAAAACAATAGTGGTAAATCGGTAAGAGACATCATAGATCGCACCATATCTAATAAAGTACGGTTATGACGTTCGGACACACCATTACGCTGTGGTGTTCCAGGTGGCGTGAGTTGCGAAACTTTTCCACATTGTTCCAAATGAAGACCAAACTCATAACTCAAATATTCACCTCCACGATTAGATCGTAGAAACCTTATTTTCTTGTTACGATGATTTTCCACTTCACTCTGAAATTCTTATAAATTTTCAAATGTTTCAGACTTATGTTTCATCAAGCAGATATACCCATATCTGCTCAAATCCTTTGTGAAGGTCAGAAAACAATGATACCCGCCGTGAGCCTCAACACTGATTGGACTGCATACATCGGTATGTATTATTTCCAATAAGTCAATGGCTCGCTCCATTGTTCCGGAGAACGGAGTCTTAGTCATCTTGCCCATGAGGCATGGTTCGCAAGCATCAAGTGATTCCAAAAGTCCATCAGCATGGAGTTTCTTCATGCGCTTTACACTAATATGACCTAAACAGCAGTGCCACAAATAAGTTGCACTATCATTATTAACTTTGCATCTTTTGGCTTCAATATTATGAATATGTGTATCACTATGATCGAGATCCAACAAACTATTTTCATTGGGTGTATGACCATCGAAGGTTTTATTCATGTAAACAGAACAACAATTATTCTTTGACTTAAATGAATAACTGTATTGCAATAAACATGATCCAATCATATTCATGCTCAACGCAAACACCAAATAACATTTATTTAGGTTCAACACTAATCCCGAAGGTAAAGTGAGTGTGCGATGGTGATCTTATCAACCTTGGAATCACTTCCAACTCACATCATCACCTCGCCCTTAACTAGTCTCTGTTTATTTTGCAACTCCCGTTTCGAGTTACTACTCTTAGCAACTGAACCAATATCTAATATCGAGGGGTTGCTATAATGTATAAAGACTAGTAAAGTACACATGAATAACATGTATATCAAATATACCTTTGTTTATTTTTCCATCCTTCTTATCCGCCAAGTATCTAGGGGCAGTTCCACTTCAAGTGACCATTTCCTTTGCAGTAGAAGCACTCAGTTTCAGGCTTGGGTCTATCTTTGGGCTTCTTCATGGGAGTGGCAACTTGCTTGCCATTCTTCTTGAAGTTCCCTTTCTTTCCCTTGCCCTTTTACTTGAAACTAGTGGTCTTGTCAACCATCAACACTTGATGATTTTCTTGATTTCTACCTTTGTTGATTTCAGCATCGCGAAGAGCTCGGGAATCGTTTTCGTCATCCCTTACATATTATAGTTCATCACGAAGTTCTAGTAACTTGGTGATAGTGACTAGAGAACTCTGTCAATCACTATCTTATCTGGAAGGTTAACTCCCACTCGATTCAAGCGATTGTAGTAATCAGTCATTCTGAGCACATGCTCACTGGTTGAGCTATTCTCCTCCATCTTGTAGGCAAAATACTTGTCAGGGGTCTCATACCTCTCGACTCGGGCATGAGTCTGAAATACAAATTTCAGCTCTTGGAACATCTTATATGTTCCGTGGCGTTCAAAACGTTTTTGAAGTCCCGGTTCTAAACCATAAAGCATGGTGCACTAAACTATCAAGTAGTCATCATACCGAGCTTTGCCAGACATTCATAACGTCTGTTATCTGCTCCTGCAATAGGTCCGTCACCTAGCGGTGCATCAAGGGCATAATTCTTCTGTGCAGCAATGAGGATAATCCTCCTATCACGGACCTAGTCCGCATCATTGCTAATATCATCTTTCAACATAGTTTTTCTCTAGGAACATGTCAAAAATAAATGGGGAGCTACATCGCGAGATATTGATCTATAACATAGATATGCAAATACTAACAGGACGTTCATGATAAATTAAAGTTCAATTAATCATATTACTTAAGAACTCCCACTTAGATTGACATCCCTCTAATCATCTAAGTGATCATGTAATCCATATCAACTAAACCATGTCCGATCATCACGTGAGATGGAGTAGTTTTCAATGGTGAACATCACTAAGTTGATCATATCTACTATATGATTCACGCTCGACCTTTCGGTCTCAGTGTTCCGAGGCCATATCTGCATATGCTAGGCTCGTCAAGTTTAACCCGAGTATTTTGCGTGTGCAAAACTGGCTTGCACCCGTTGTATGTGAACATAGAGCTTATCACACCCTATCATCACGTGGTGTCTCAGGACGAAGAACTGTCGCAATGGTGCATACTCAGGGAGAACACTTATACCTTGAAATTTTAGTGAGAGGTCATCTTATAATGCTACCGCCGTACTAAGCAAAATAAGATGCATAAAAGATAAACATCACATGCAATCAAATAAGTGATATGATATGGCCATCATCATCTTGTGCCTTTGATCTCCATCTCCAAAGCACTGTCATGATCACCATCGTCACCGGCTTGACACCTTGATCTCCATCGAAGCATCATTGTCATCTCGCCAACTATTGCTTCTACGACTATCGCTACCGCTTAGTGATAAAGTAAAGCAATTACATGGCGATTGCATTTCATACAATAAAGCGACAACCATAAGGCTCCTGCCAGTTGCCAATAACTTCTACAAAACATGATCATCTCATACAACAATTTATATGTCATCACGTCTTGACCATATCACATCACAGCAAGCCCTGCAAAAACAAGTTAGACGTCCTCTACTTTGTTGTTGCAAGTTTTACGTGGCAGCTACGGGCTTCTAGCAAGAACCGTTCTTACCTACACATCAAAACCACAACGATTTTTCGTAAAGTGTGTTGTTTTAACCTTCAACAAGGACCGGGCGTAGTCAAACTTGATTCAACTAAAGTTGGAGAAACAGACACCCACTAGCCACCTGTGTGCGAAGCACGGCGGTAGAACTAGTCTCATGAACACGGTCATGTAATGTCGGTCTGGGCCACTTCATCCAACAATACCGCCGAATCAAAGTATGACATGCTGGTAAGCAGTATGACTATTATCGCCCACAACTCTTTGTGTTCTACTCGTGCATATAACATCTACGCATAGACCTGGCTCGGATGCCACTGTTGGGGAACATAGTATTTCAAAAAAATTCCAACGATCACGCAAGATCTATCTAGGAGAAGCATGGCAACGAGCGGGGAGAGTGCGTCCACGTACCCTCGTAGACCGAAAGCGGAAGCGTTTAGTAACGCGGTTGATGTAGTCGAACGTCTTCGCGATCCAACCGATCCAAGTACCGAACGCACGGCACCTCCGCGATCTACACACGTTCAGCTCGGTGACATCCCTCGAACTCTTGATCTAGTTGAGGCCGAGGGAGAGTTTCGTCAGCACGATGGCGTGGTGACGTTGATGATGAATTTACCGGCGCAGGGCTTCGCCTAAGCACTACGACGATATGACCGAGGTGTAAAACTGTGGAGGGGGCACCGCACACGGCTAAAGATCAACTTGTCTATCTATGGGGTGCCCCCTCCCCCATATATAAAGGAGGGAGGGAGGAGGCCGGCCGGCCCCTAGAGGCGCTCCCCAAGGAGAGGAGTCCTACTAGGACTCCAAGTCCTAGTAGGCTTCCACTTGGTGGAAGGGGGGAAGAAGGAAGGAGAGAGAGAGGGAGAGGGAGAGGGAAAGAGGGGCCGCGCCCCCCCTCCCCTAGTCCTATTCGGACTCCCCTTGGGGGGGGGGCGCCACCTCCTGGCTCCTGCCCTCTCTCTCTCCTAAGGCCCACTAAGGCCCATTACTTCCCCGGGGGGTTCCGGTAACCCCTTCGGCACTCCGGTTTTATCTGAAACTATCCGGAACACTTCCGGTGTCCGAATAACATGGTCCAATATATCAATCTTTATGTCTCGACCATTTTGAGACTCCTTGTCATGTCCGTGATCTCATCCGGGACTCCAAAAAACCTTAGGTACATCAAATCACATAACTCATAATACAAATCGTCATCGAAAGTTAAGCGTGCGGACCCTACGGGTTTGAGAACTATGCAGACATGACCGAGACACATCTTAGGTCAATAACCAATAGCGGAACCTGGATGCTCATATTGGCTCCTACATAATCTATGAAGTTCTTTATCGGTCAAACTGCATAACAACATACTTTGTTCCTTTTGTCATCGGTATGTTACTTGCCCGAGATTCGATCGTCGGTATCATCATACCTAGTTCAATCTCGTTATCGGCAAGTCTCTTTACTCGTTCCGTAATGCATCATCCCGTAACTAACTCATTAGTCACATTGCTTGCAAGGCTTATAGTGATGTGCATTACCGAGAGGGCCCAGAGATACCTCTCCGAAACACAGAGTGACAAATCCTAATCTCGATCTATGCCAACCCAACAAATACCTTCGGAGACACCTGTAGAGCATCTTTATAATCACCCATTTATGTTGTGACGTTTGATAGCACACAAAGTGTTCCTCCGGTATTCGGGAGTTGCATAATCTCATAGTATGAGGAACATGTATAAGTCATGAAGAAAGCAGTAGCAATAAAACTCAATGATCATAATGCTTAGCTAACGTATGGGTCTTGTCCATCACATCGTTCTCTAATGATGTGATCCCATTCATCAAATGACAACACATGTCTATGGTTACGAAACATAACCATCTTTGATTCAACGAGCTAGTCAAGTAGAGGCATACTAGTGACACTCTGTTTGTCTATGTATTCACACATGTACTAAGTTTCCGGTTAATACAATTCTAGCATGAATAATAAACATTTATCATGATATAAGGAAATATAAATAACAACTTTATTATTGCCTCTAGGGCATATTTCCTTCACGGCAGGTATGGGTTGTGAAGAACTTGTCATTGGAGGAGCTTGAACCGACCATGGTAGATGGGATCTGTCAGAAAACAGCAAGGAAAGAGAACAGAGGATTTCTTCGCGATACAGTGGTTAACAGGTTCGGGAAGTATATATAGATTTTTTTTATCTTGGAGGACAAGTATACGGAAGAAAAACGGAGTCTGGAAGGTGTCCCAGGTGGGCACAACCCACCTGGGCGCGTCAGGCAAGCCTTGCCTGACGCGCCCTGGTGTCTTGTGCCCACCAGGGTACGCTTCCTGGAAGTTTCTTTATTTCCTAAATTTTTAAGTATTCCAAAACTGATAAAAAATACTTTTATGGATTTTTCGGAGTCCGTTTACTTACCGTATCATGTACCTCCTTATTTTCATGATTCTAGGGTGTTCCGGAAGGACTCTTTTATGTGTTCTTCCGTTGTCAAAGTTTAGATAATATTACTTTCAACATTAATGGGCGTACCTGAGATATAAAGTTTTATTCGTTGTCCATTGACAACCTTCGGGTTAGTACCTTTGGAATTAATTATTTTGATGGCTCAGACCGATAAACCTCCTCGATAACATAGGGCCCTCCCATTTTTAGAGGAGTTTTCCTGCAAAGAATTTGAAATGAGAGTTGTACAAAAGAACATATTCTCTGACTTTAAACTCGCGCTTTTGGACTCTTTTGTCATGCCATCTTTTAACTTTCTCTTTGAATAATTTTGCATTTTCATAAGCTTGGGTTCTCCATTCATCTAAAGAGCTAATATCAAATAACCTCTTTTCACGAGCAAGTTTGAAATCATAGTTGAGCTCTTTGACGGCCCAATATGCTTTATGTTCTAACTCAACAGGCAAATGACAAGTTTTTCCATAAACCATTTTATAAGGAGACATACCCATAGGATTTTTATATGTTGTTCTATAAGCCCAAAGTGCATCATCTAATTTCTTAGACCAATTCTTCCTGGACCTATTGATAGTCTTTTGCAGAATTAATTTTATTTCCCTATTGCTAAGTTCAACTTGACCACTAGACTGAGGATGATAGGGTGATGCAATTCTATGGTTAACATCATACTTGGCAAGCATTTTACGGAAAGCACCATGAATAAAGTGTGAACCACCATCAGTCATTAAATATCTAGGGACTCCAAACCTTGGGAAAATAACTTCTTTAAGCATTTTAATAGAGGTGTTGTGATCAGCACTACTGGTTGGAATAGCTTCTACCCATTTAGTAACACAATCAACAGCAACCAAAATATGTGTATACCCATTAGAGGAAGGAAAAGGTCACATGTAATCAAATCCCCAAACATCACATGGTTCAATAGCAAGTGAATAATTCATAGGCATTTCTTGACGCTTACCAATATTACCTATCCTTTGACATTCATCACAAGATAAGACGAACTTACGGGCATCCTTGAAGAGAGTAGGCCAATAAAATCCAGATTGCAATACCTTGTGAGCAGTTCTATCTCCAGCATTATGCCCTCCATAAGCTTCGGAGTGACATTTCCATAGGATTTGTCCCTGCTCATGCTCAGGTACACAACGTCTAATAATACCATCTACTCCTTCTTTATAAAGATGTGGGCATCCCAAAAGTAATGTCTTAAATCATAGAAGAATTTTTTCTTTTGTTGGTATGTAAAGCAAGGTGGTAAATATTTAGCAACAATGTAATTAGCATAATTAGCATACCAAGGAGTACTGTGAGCAACATTTATTGCAGCTAACTGCTCATCAGGAAAACTATCATCAATAGGTAGTGGGTCATCAAGCATATTTTCAAGCCTAGATAAATTATCAGCTACTGGGTTCTCAGCTCCTTTTCTATCAGTGATATGTAAATCAAATTCTTGTAACAAGAGAACCCAATAAATAAGTCGAGGTTTGGCATCTTTCTTCTCCATAAGATATTTAATAGCAGCATGGTCTGTGTGAACGGTTACTTTGGAATCAACAATATAAGGTCTAAATTTATCACAAGCAAACACCACTGCTAAGAATTCTTTTTCAGTAGTAGCATAATTTCTTTGAGCACTGTCTAGAGTTTTACTAGCATAATGAATTACATTAATTTCTTATCAACTCTTTGTCCTAGAACAGCACCAACAACATAATCACTAGCATCACACATAATTTCAAAAGGCAAAATCCAATCAGGTGGTTGAACAATAGGTGCAGAAATTAAGGCTTTCTTGAGTGTTTCAAAGGCTTCTAAACAATCATCATAAAAAATATAAGGAATATCCTTTTGCAAAAGATTCATGAGAGGCCTAGAATTTTTAGAAAAGTCTTTGACTAATGCCCTTTAAATCATCAAGAGTATATCCAATAGCAGCTCGGTGCTTCCTTAGAACTTTCAATAATCTTTCTTCTTCATGTTCTGAAAGGTTAGCACTAATAATAACAAGATATATATTCTTTTCATCAAGATAAGCATATTTCAAAGTGTCTGGCAATTGTTTTAATTCAAACACATGATCACCTTTAGGTGGAGGAGGACCTCCTAGAGTTTGAATAGGCAAATTGTGTTTAAGCAGAGGACGTTGTTCAAAAAAAATTATCTATTTCATTCCTTTCATGCATATGTAAATCATTTTTATGGTGTAGCAAATATTGTTCTAAAGGATAAGTAGGTGGTACAGCAATAGAAGCAAGACCAATTAATTCATCCTTACTAGGCAATTATTTTTCATGAAGATTTCTACTAAACTTGGAAAAATTAAACTCATGAGACTCATTACCAAAACTAACACGGACAGTTTGTTTCTCACAATCTATGCTAGCATTAACGGTGTTCAAGAAAGGTCTACCAAAGATAATGGGACAAAATTCATCTTGTGGGGAACCAAGAACAAGAAAATCAGTAGGGTATTTTATTTTCCCACACAAGACTTCAACATCTCGTGTTGGGAACGTAGTAATTTCAAAAAAAATCCTACGCACGCGCAAGATCAAGGTGATGCATAGCAACGATAGGGGAGAGTGTTGTCTACGTACCCTCGTAGACCGTAAGCGGAAGCGTTATGACAACGCGGTTGATGTAGTCGTACGTCTTCACGATCGACCGATCCTAGTACCGAAAGTACGGCACCTTCGCGATCTGCACACGTTCGGCTCGGTGACATCCCACGAACTCACGATCCAGCAGAGTGTCGAGGGAGAGCTTCGTCAGCATGACGGCGTGATGACGGTGATGATGAAGCTACCGGCGCAGGGCTTCACCTAAGCACTGCAAAGATATGACCGAGGTGGATTATGGTGGAGGGGGGCAGCGCACACGGCTAAGAGATCAATGGTCAACTTGTGTGTTCTAGGGTGCCCCCGTGCCCCCGTATATAAAGGAGCAAGGGGGAGGCCAGCCAGCCCTTGGGGCGCGCCAAGGAGGGAGAGGAGTCCTCCTAGTAGGAGTAGGACTCCCCCTTTCCTAGTCCAACTAGGAGGAGGAAGGGGGAAGGAAGGAGAGGGAGAGAGGGAGGGAAAGAGGGGGCGCCGCCTCCCCTCCTTGTCCAATTCGGACTCCTCAAGGGGGGGGCGGCCAGCCCATGGCTCCCTCCTCTCTCTCTCACAAGGCCCATGTTGGCCCATTAGTTCCCCCGGGGGTTCCGATAAACCCCTGGCACTCTGATAATTATCCGGTGACCCCTGGAACACTTCAGGTGTCCGAATATAGTCGTCCAATATATCAATCTTTATGTCTCGACCATTTCGAGACTCCTCGTCATGTCCGTGATCACATCCGGGACTCCGAACTATCTTTGGTACATCAAAACACATAAACTCATAATACCGATCGTCATCGAACGTTAAGCGTGCGGACCCTACGGGTTCGAGAACTACGTAGACATGACCGAGACACGTCACCGGTCAATAACCAATAGCGGAACCTGGATGCTCATATTGGTTCCTACATATTCTACGAAGATCTTTACCGGTCAAACCGCATAACAACATACGTTGTTCCCTTTGTCATCGGTAGGTTACTTGCCCGAGATCGATCGTCGGTATCTCAATACCTAGTTCAATCTCGTTACCGACAAGTCTCTTTACTCGTTCCGTAATGCATCATCCCGCAACTAACTCATTAGTTACATTGCTTGCAAGGCTTATAGTGATGTGCATTACCGAGAGGGCCCAGAGATACCTCTCCGACAATCGGAGTGACAAATCCTAATCTTGATCTATGCCAACTCAACAAACACCATCGGAGACACCTGTAGAGCACCTTTATAATCACTGAGTTACGTTGTGACGTTTGGTAGCACACAAAGTGTTCCTCCGGTATCTTGATTTATAAGTCATGAAGAAAGCAATAGCAACATACTAAACGATCAAGTGCTAAGCTAACGGAATGGGTCAAGTCAATCACATCATTCTCTAATGATGTGATCCCGTTAATCAAATGACAACTCATGTCAATGGCTAGGAAACTTAACCATCTATGATTCAATGAGCTAGTCAAGTAGAGGCATACCAGTGCCACTTTGTTTGTCTATGTATTCACACATGTACTAAGTTTCTGGTTAATACAATTCTAGCATGAATAATAAACATTATCATGATATAAGGAAATATAAATAACAACTTTATTATTGCCTCTAGGGCATATTTCCTTCAGTCTCCCACTTGCACTAGAGTCAATAATCTACTTCACATCGCCATGTGATTTAACACCAATAGTTTACATCACCATGTGATTAACACCCATAGTTCACATCGCCATGTAACCAACACTCAAAGGGTTTACTTGAGTCAGTAATCTTAGTTCACATCGCCATGTGATTAACACCCAAAGATTACTAAGGTGTGATCATGTTTTGCTTGTGAGAGAAGTTTAGTCAACGGGTCTGCCATATTCAGATCCGTATGTATTCTACAAATTTCTATGTCAACAATGCTCTGCATGGAGCTACTCTAGCTAATTGCTCCCACTTTCAATATGTATCCAGATTGAGACTTAGAGACATCTGGATCAGTGTCAAAACTTGCATCGACTTAACCCTTTACGACGAACCTTTTGTCACCTCCATAATCGAGAAACATATCCTTATTCCACTAAGGATAATTTTGACCGATGTCCAGTGATCTACTCCTAGATCACTATTGTACTCCCTTGCCAAACTCAGTGTAGGGTATACAATAGATCTAGTACACAACATGGCATACTTTATAGAACCTATGGCTGAGGCATAGGGAATGACTTTCATTCTCATTCTATCTTCTATCGTGGTCGGGCTTTGAGTCTTACTCAATTATATACATTGCAATACAGGCAATAACTCCTTCTTTGACTATTCCATTTTGAACTACTTCAAATTTTGTCAAGGTATGTACTCATTGAAAAAACTTATCAAGCGTCTTGATCTATCTTTATAGATCTAATGCTCAATACGTAAGTAGCTTCATCGAGGTCTTTCTTTGAAAAACTCCTTTCAAACACTCCTTTTATGCTTTCCAGAAAATTCTACATCATTTCCGATCAACAATATGTCATTCACATATACTTATCAGAAAAGTTGTAGTGCTCCCACTCACTTTCTTGTAAATACAGGCTTCATCGCAAGTCTGTATAAAACTATATGCTTTGATCAACTTATCAAAGCGTATATTCCAACTCTGAGATGCTTTGCACCAGTCCATGGATGGATCGCTGGAGCTTGCACATTTTGTTAGCACCTTTAGGATCGACAAAACCTTCTGGTTGCATCATATACAACTCTTCTTTAAGAAATCCATTAAGGAATGTAGTTTTGACATCCATTTGCCAGATTTCATAAAATGTGGCAATTTGCTAACATGATTCGAACAGACTTCAGCATCGCTACGAGTGAGAAAATCTCATCGTAGTCAAAACCTTGAACTTTGTAAAAAACCTTTTTTGACAAGTCTAGCTTTGTAGATAGTAACACTACTATCAGCGTCCTTCTTCTTCTTGAAGATCCATTTATTTTCTATGGCTTGCCGATCATCGGGCAAGTCAACCAAAGTCCATACTTTGTTCTCATACATGGATCCCATCTCAGATTTCATGGCCTCAAGCCATTTCGCACAATCTGGGCTCATCATCGCTTTCTCATAGTTCGTAGGTTCGTCACGGTCAAGTAACATGAACTCCAGAATAGGATTACCGTACCACTCTGGTGCGGAACGTACTCTGGTTGACCTACGAGGTTTGGTAGTAACTTGATCTGAAGCTTCATGATCATCATCATTAACTTCCTCACTAATTGGTGTAAGCATCACTTGAACTGATTTCAGTGAAGAAATACTTTCCAATTCAGGAGAAGGTACAATTACCTCATCAAGTTCTACCTTCCTCCCACTCACTTCTTTCGAGGGAAACTCCTTCTCCAGAAAGGATCCATTCTTAGCAACAAAGATCTTGCCTTCGGATCTGTGATAGAAGGTGTACCCAACAGTCTCTTTTGGGTATCCTATGAAGACACATTTCTCCGATTTGGGTTCGAGCTTATCAGGTTGAAGCTTTTTCACATAAGCATCGCAGCCTCAAACTTTAAGAAACGACAACTTGGGTTTCTTGCCAAACCACAGTTCATAAGGTGTCGTCTCAACGGATTTAGATGGTGCCCTATTTAACGTGAATGCAGTTGTCTCTAATGCATAACCCCAAAATGATAGTGGTAAATCGGTAAGAGACATCATAGATTGCACTATATCCAATAAAGTACGGTTATGACGTTCGGACACACCATTATGCTGTGGTGTTCCAGGTGGCCTGAGTTTGTGAAACTATTCCACATTGTTTTAATTGAAGGCCAAACTCGTAACTCAAATATTTGCCTCTACAATCAGATCATTGAAACTTTATTTTCTTGTTACGATGATTCTCTACTTCACTCTGAAAATCTTTGAACTTTTCAAGTGTTTCAGACTTGTGTTTCATCAAGTAGATATACACATATCTGCTCAAATCATCTGTGAAGGTCAGAAAACAATGATACCCGCCGTGAGCCTCAACACTGATTGGACTACATACATCGGTATGTATTATTTCCAATAAGTCAGTGGCTCGCTCCATTGTTCCGGAGAACGGAGTCTTAGTCATCTTGCCCATGAGGCATGGTTCGCAAGCATCAAGTGATTCCAAAAGTCCATCAGCATGGAGTTTCTTCATGCGCTTTACACCAATATGACCTAAACAGCAGTGCCACAAATAAGTTGCACTATCATTATTAACTTTGCATCTTTTGGCTTCAATATTATGAATATGTGTATCACTATGATCGAGATCCAACAAACTATTTTCATTGGGTGTATGACCATCGAAGGTTTTATTCATGTAAACAGAACAGCAATTATTCTTTGACTTAAATGAATAACTGTATTGCAATAAACATGATCCAATCATATTCATGCTCAACGCAAACACCAAATAACATTTATTTAGGTTCAACACTAATCCCGAAGGTAAAGGGAGTGTGCGATGGTGATCTTATCAACCTTGGAATCACTTCCAACTCACATCATCACCTCGCCCTTAACTAGTCTCTGTTTATTTTGCAACTCCCGTTTCGAGTTACTACTCTTAGCAACTGAACTAATATCTAATATCGAGGGGTTGCTATAATGTATAAAGACTAGTAAAGTACACATGAATAACATGTATATCAAATATACCTTTGTTTATTTTGCCATCCTTCTTATCCGCCAAGTATCTAGGGGCAGTTCCACTTCAAGTGACCATTTCCTTTGCAGTAGAAGCACTCAGTTTCAGGCTTGAGTCTAGCTTTGGGTTTCTTTACGGGAGTGACAACTTGTTTGTCATTCTTCTTGAAGTTCCCCTTCTATCCCTTTGCCCTTTTCTTGAAACTAGTGGTCTTGTTAACCATCAACACTTGATGCTCTTTCTTGATTTCTACCTTCGTCGATTTCAGCATCGCGAAGAGCTCGGGAATTACTTTCGTCATCCCTTGCATATTATAGTTCATCACGAAGTTCTAGTAACTTGGAGATAGTGACTAGAGAACTTTGTCAATTACTATCTTATCTGGAAGATTAACTCCCACTTGATTCAAGCAATTGTAGTATCCAGACAATCTGAGTACATGCTCACTGGTTGAGCTATTCTCCTCCATCCTGTAGGCAAAGTACTGTCAGAGGTCTCATACCTCTCGACACGGGCATGAGTCTGAAATACTAATTTCAACTCTTGGAACATCTTATATGCTCCATGGCGTTCAAAACTTTTTTTAAGTCCCGGTTTTAAGCCGTAAAGCATGGTGCACTAAACTATCAAGTAGTCATCATACCGAGCTTTTGTCAAAACGTTCATAACGTCTGCATCTGCTCCTGCAATAGGTCTGTCACCTAGCAGTGCATCAAGGACATAATTCTTCTATGCAGCAATGGGGATAATCCTCAGATCACGGACCTAGTCCGCATCATTGCTACTATCATCTTTTAACTTAGTTTTCTCTAGGAACATATCATAAATAAACGGGGAACTACATCGCGAGCTATTGATCTACAACATAGTTATGCAAATACTATCAGGACTAAGTTCATGAAAATTAAAGTTCAATTAATCATATTACTTAAGAACTCCCACTTAGATAGACATCCCTCTTATCATCTAAGTGATCATGTGATCCAAATCAACTAAACCATGTCCGATCATCACGTGAGATGGAGTAGTTTTCAATGGTGAACATCACTATGTTGATCATATCTACTATATGATTCACGTTCGACCTTTTGGTCTCCAGTGTTCCGAGGCCATATATGCATATGCTAGGCTCGTCAAGTTTAACCCGAGTATTCTGCATGTGCAAAACTGGCTTGCACCCGTTGTATGTGAACGTAGAGCTTATCACACCCGATCATCATGTGGTGTCTCAGCACGAAGAACTGTCGCAACGGTGCATACTCAGGGAGAACACTTATACCTTGAAATATTAGTAAGGGATCATCTTATAAAGCTACCGCCGAACGAAGCAAAATAAGATGTATAAAAGATAAACATCACATGCAATCAAAATATGTGACATGATATGGCCATCATCATCTTGTGCCTTTGATCTCCATCTCCAAAGTGTCATCATGATTTCTATCGTCACCGGCATGACACCATGATCTCTATCATCTTGATCTCTATCAACGTGTCGTCATATGGTCGTCTTGCCAACTATTGCTTTTGCAACTATTGCTATCGCATAGTGATAAAGTAAAGCAATTACATGGCACTTGCATCTTATGCAATAAAGAGACAACCATAAGGCTCCAGCCAGTTGCCGATAATTTCAAAAACAAAACATGATCATCTCATACAATAAAATTTAGCATCATGTCTTGACCATATCACATCACAACATGCCCTGCAAAAACAAGTTAGACGTCCTCTACTTTGTTGTTGCAAGTTTTACGTGGCTGCTACGGGATGAGCAAGAACCGTTCTTACCTACGCATCAAAACCACAATGATTTTTCATCAATTATGTGTTGTTTGAACCTTCAACAAGGACCGGGCGTAGCCACACTCGATTCAACTAAAGTTGGAGAAACTGACACCCGCCAGCCACCTGTGTGCGAAGCACGTCGGTAGAACCAGTCTCGCGTAAGCGTACGCGTAATGTCGGTCCGGGCCGCTTCATCCAACAATACCGCCGAATCAAAGTATGACATGCTGGTAAGCAGTATGACTATTATCGCCCACAACTCACTTGTGTTCTACTCATGCATATAACATCTACGCATAAACCTGGCTCTGATGCCACTGTTGGGAACGTAGTAATTTCAAAAAAACTCCTACGCACACGCAAGATCATGGTGATATAGCAACGAGAGGGGAGAGTGTTATCTACGTACCCACGTAGACCGTAAGCGGAAGTGTTATGATAACGCGGTTGATGTAGTCGTACGTCTTCACGATCGACCGATCCTAGTACCGAAAGTACGGCACCTCCGCGATCTGGAAACATTCGGCTTGGTGACGTCCCACGAACTCATGATCCAGCAGAGTGTCGAGGGAGATCTTTGTCAGCATGACGGCGTGATGACGATGATGATGAAGCTACCGGCACAGGGCTTCGCCTAAGCACTGCAACGATATGACCGAGGTGGATTATGGGGGAGGGGGCATTGCACACGGCTAAGAGATCAATGATCAACTTGTGTGTTCTAGGGTGCCCCCGTGCCCCCGTATATAAAGGAGCAAGGGGGAAGCCGGTCAGCCCTTGGGGCGCGCCAAGGAGGGGGAGGAGTCCTCCTCCTAGTAGGAGTAGGACTACCCATTTCCTAGTCCAACTAGGAGGAGGAAGGGGGAAGGAAGGAGAGGGAGAGAGGGAGGGAAAGAGGGGGCGTCGCCCCTCCTCATTGTCCAATTCGGACTCCTCAAGGGGGGGCGCGGACAGCCCATGGCTCCCTTCTCTCTCTCTCAAGGCCCATGTTGGCCCATTAGTTCCCCCGGGGGTTCCGATAACCCACCGGCACTCCGATAATTATCCGATGACCCTCGGAACACTTCCGGTGTCCGAATATAGTCGTCCAATATATCAATCTTTATGTCTCGACCATTTTGAGACTCCTCGTCAGGTCCATGATCACATCCGGGACACTGAACTATCTTAGGTACATCAAAACACATAAACTCATAATACCGATCATCACCGAACGTTAAGCGTGCGGACCTTACGGGTTCGAGAACTATGTAGACATGACTGAGACACGTCACCGGTCAATAACCAATAGCGGAACTTGGATGCTCATATTGGTTCCTACATATTCTACGAAGATCCTTATCGGTCAAACCGCATAAGAACATACGTTGTTCCCTTTGTCATCGGTATGTTACTTGCCCGAGATTCGATCGTCGGTATCTCAATACCTAGTTCAATCTCGTTACCGGCAAGTCTCTTTACTCATTTTGTAATACATCATCCCGCAACTAACTCATTAGTTACATTGCTTGCAAGGCTTATAGTGATGTGCATTACCGAGAGGGCCCAGAGATACCTCTCTGGAAATCGGAGTGACAAATCCTAATCTTGATCTATGCCAACTCAACAAACACCATCGGAGACACCTGTAGATCACCTTTATAATCACCCAGTTACGTTGTGACGTTTGGTAGCACACAAAGTGTTCCTCCGGTATTCGGGAGTTGCATAATCTCATAGTCATAGGAACATGTATAAGTCATGAAGAAAGCAATAGCAACATACTAAACGATCAAGTGCTAAGCTAACGGAATGGGTCAAGTCAATCACATCATTCTCTAATGATGTGATCCCGTTAATCAAATGACAACTCATGTCAATGGCTAGGAAACTTAACCATCTTTGATTCAACGAGCTAGTCAAGTAGAGGCATACTAGTGACACTCTGTTTGTCTATGTATTCACACATGTACTAAGTTTCCGGTTAATACAATTCTAGCATGAATAATAAACATTTATCATGATATAAGGAAATATAAATAACAACTTTATTATTGCCACTATGATATGTCCATTTTGCATCATGCTTTTATATTGATATTTATTGCATTATGGGCTGTTATTACACATTATGTCACAATACTTATGCATATTCTCTCTTATTTTACAAGGTTTACATAAGGAGGGAGAATGCCGGCAGCTAGAATTCTGGGCTGGAAAAGGAGCAAATATTAGAGACCTATTCTGCACAACTCCAAAAGTCCTGAAACTCCACGAAAGTTATTTTTAGAAATAATAAAAAATATTGGAAGAAGAATCCACGACAGGGGGGCCTCCACCTGTCCACGAGGGTGGGGGCGTGCCCTACCCCCCTGGGCGCACCCCCTGCCTCGTGGGCCCCTTGTTGGCCCTGCGGTGCCTATCTTCTACTATATGAAGTCTTTCGTCCAAAGAAAAATCATAAGCAAGCTTGCAAGACGAGACTCCGCCGCCACGAGGCGGAACCTTGGCGGAACCAATCTAGGGCTCCGGCAAAGCTGTTCTGCCGGGGACACTTCCCTCCGGGAGGGGGAAATCATCGCCATCGTCATCACCAACACTCCTCTCATCGGGAGAGGGCAATCTCCATCAACATCTTCACCAGCACCATCTCCTCTCAAACCCTAGTTCATCTCTTGTATCCAATTCTTGTCTCTAAGTCTGGGATTGGTACCTGTAGGTTGCTAGTAGTGTTGATTACTCCTTGTAGTTAATGCTAGTTGGTTTATTTGGTGGAAGATCATATGTTCAGATCCTATATGCATATTAATACTCCTCTGATTATGAACATGAATATGCTTTGTGAGTAGTTACGTTTGTTCCTGAGGACATGGGAGAAGTCTTGCTATTAGTAGTCATGTGAATTTGGTATTCGTTCGATATTTTGATGAGATGTATGTTGTCTCTCCTCTAGTGGTGTTATGTGAACGTCGACTACATGACACTTCACCATTATTTGGGCCTAGAGGAAGGCATTGGGAAGTAATAAGTAGATGATGGGTTGCTAGAGTGACAGAAGCTTAAACCCTAGTTTATGCGTTGCTTCATAAGGGGCTGATTTGGAACCACATGTTTCATGCTATGGTTAGGTTTACCTTAATACTTCTTTTGTAGTTGCGGATGCTTGCAATAGGGGTTAACCATAAGTGGGATGCTTGTCCAAGTAAGGACAGCACCCAAGCACCGGTCCACCCACATATCAAATTATCAAAGTACCGAACGCAAATCATATGAACGTGATGAAAACTAGCTTGACGATAATTCCCATGTGTCCTCGGGAGCGCTTTTCTCTATATAAGAGTTTGACCAGGCTTGTCCTTTGCTACAAAAAGGATTGGGGCACCTTGCTGCACTTTATTTACTTTTGTTACTTGTTGCTCGTTACCAATTATTTTATCACAAAACTATCTGTTACCTATTATTTCAGTGCTTGCAGAGAATACCTTGCTGAAAACCGCTTATCATTTCCTTCTGCTCCTTGTTGGGTTCGACACTCTTACTTATCGAAAGGACTACGATAGATCCCCTATACTTGTGGGTCATCAAGACTCTTTTCTGGTGCCGTTGCCGGGGAGTGAAGCGCCTTTGGTAGGTGGAATTTGGTAAGGAAAAATTTATATAGTGTGCTGAAATTTACTGTCACTTGTTACTATGGAAAGTAATCCTCTGAGGGGCTTGTTCGGGGTATCTTCACCCCGACCAGTAGAGCAAAGAGTTGCTCCTCAACCTACTGAACCTACTGAAAATGAAAATGTCTACTTTGAGATTCCTTCGGGTATGATAGAAAAACTGCTAGCTAATCCTTTTGCAGGAGACGGAACAATGCATCCTGATGAGCACCTAATATATGGGGATGAAGTTTGTGGATTATTTAAGCTTGCAGGTGTGCCTGGTGATGTTATTAAGAAGAAGGTCTTCCCTTTATCTTTGAAGGGAGATGCATTGACATGGTATAGGCTATGTGATGATATGGGATCATGGAACTACAAACTGATGAAATTGGAATTTCATCAGAAGTTTTATCCTATGCATCTTGTTCATCATGATCGCAACTATATATATAATTTTTGGCCATGCGAAGGAGAAAGCATCGCTCAAGCTTGGGGGAGGCTTAAATCAATGTTATATTCATGCCACAATCATGAGCTCCCAAGAGAAATAATTATTCAAAAAAATTCTGCTGGGCTTTCTGGTAACAATCGCACCATGCTTGATACTTCTTGTGCTGGCTCTTTTATGATGAAGACTATTGAATTCAAATGGGATTTATTGGAAAGAATTAAACGCAACTCTGAAGATTGGGATCTCGACGAAGGTAAGGAGTCAGGTATGACACCTAAGTTTGATTGTGTTAAATCTTTTATGGATACCGATGTTTTCCGTAAATTTAGCACTAAATATGGACTTGACTCTGAGATAGTAGCTTCTTTCTGTGAATCTTTTGCTACTCATGTTGATCTCCCCAAGGAGAAGTGGTTTAAATATCATCCTCCCATAGAAGTAAAAGTAGTTGCACCTATTAAAGTTGAAGAAAAGACTATCACTTATAATGATCCTATTGTTCCTACTGCTTATGTTGAGAAACCCCCTTTTCCTGTTAGGACGAAAGATCATGCTAAAGCTTCAACTGTGGTTCGTAAAAGCAATATTAGAACCTATACACCTCCTGAGCAAGTTAATGTTGAACCTAATATTGCTATTGTCAAAGATCTCTTGTCTGATAATATTGATGGGCATGTTATTCATTTCTGTGATGAGACTGCTAGAATTGCTAAACCTTGTGCTAAAGATAAACATAGACCCGTGGTAGGCATGCATGTTATTTCTGTTAAAATAGGAGATCATTGTTATCATGGCTTATGTGATATGGGTGCCAGTGCTAGTGCTATACGTCATGACTTATACAAAGAAATTATGCATGATATTGCACCTGCTGAGATAGAAGATATTGATGTTACCATCAAGCTTGCCAATAGAGATACCATATCACCCATTGGAATTGTTAGAGACGTTGAAGTCTTGTGTGGGAAAACTAAATATCCTGCTGATTTTCTTGTTCTTGGTTCCCCACAAGATAGCTTTTGCCCCATTATATATGGTAGACCCTTCTTGAACACTGTTAATGCTAAGATAGACTGCAAAAAGGATGTTGTTACTATTGGTTTAGGTGATATGTCTCATGAGTTTAATTTCTCTAAATTTCGTAGACAACACCGTGAAGAGGAATTGCCTAGTAAGGATGAAATTATTGGTCTTGCTTCTATTGCCGTGCCTCCTAGTGATCCTTTAGAACAATATTTGCTAGACCATGAAAATGATATGTTTATGAATGAAAGAAGGGAAATGGATGAAGTGTTCTTTAAACAGGAACCCATCCTGAAACACAATTTGCCTATTGAAATCCTAGGGGATCCTCCTCCACCCAAGGGTGATCCCGTGTTTGAGCTTAAACCGTTACCTGATACTCTTAAATATGCTTATCTTGATGAAAAGAAGATATATCCGTTATTATTAGTGCTAACCTTTCAGAAAAGGGTGAAGAAAAATTATTGAAAACTCTGAAGAAGCACCGTGCTACTATTGGATATACTCTCGATGATCTTCAGGGCATTAGTCCCACACTATGTCAACACAAAATAAATTTGGAGAAAGATGCCAAACCAGTTCGTGATCACCAATGACAGCTGAATCCTAAGATGAAAGAAGTGGTAAGAAAGGAAATACTAAAGCTCCTTGAGGCAGGTATAATTTATCCCGTTGCTGATAGTTAGTGGGTAAGTCCCGTCCATTGTGTCCCTAAGAAGGGAGGTATTACTGTCGTTCCTAATGATAAAGATGAATTGATTCCGCAAAGAATTATTACAGGTTATAGGATGGTAATTGATTTCCGCAAATTAAATAAAGCTACTAAAAAAGATCATTACCCCTTACCTTTTATCGATCAAATGCTAGAAATATTATCCAAACATACACATTTTTGCTTTCTAGATGGTTATTCTGGTTTCTCTCAAATACTTGTGTCAGCCGATGATCAATCAAAGACCACTTTTACATGCCCTTTCGGTACTTTTGCTTATAGACGTATGCCTTTTGGTTTATGTAATGCACCTGCTACCTTTCAAAGATGCATGATGGCTATATTCTCTGATTTTTGTGAAAAGATTTGCGAGGTTTTCATGGACGACTTCTCCGTCTATGGATCCTCTTTTGATGATTGCTTGAGCATCCTTGATCGAGTTTTGCAGAGATGTGAAGAAACTAATCTTGTCTTGAATTGGGAAAAGTGCCACTTTATGGTTAATTAAGGTATTGTCTTGGGGCATAAAATTTCTGAGAGAGGTATTGCAGTTGATAAAGCTAAAGTTGATGCTATTGAGAAGATGCCATGTCCCAAGGACATCAAAGGTATAAGAAGTTTCCTTGGTCACGCCGGATTTTATAGGAGGTTCATTAAGGACTTCTCAAAAAATTCTCGGCCTCTGACTAATTTATTACAAAAAGATATACCATTTGCCTTCGATGATGATTGTGTAGAAGCATTTGAAATACTTAAGAAAGCATCGATCTCTACACCTATAGTTCAGCCACCTGATTGGAATTTACCTTTTGAAATTATGTGTGATGCTAGTGATTATGCTGTAGGTGCTGTTCTAGGGCAAAGAGTTGATAAGAAATTAAATGTTATTCAATATGCTAGTAAAACTCTAGACAATGCTCAGAGAAATTATGCTACTACAGAAAAAGAATTCTTAGCAGTTGTATTTGCTTGTGATAAGTTCAGACCTTATATTGTTGATTCTAAAGTAACTATTCACAATGACCATGCTGCTATTAAATATCTTATGGAAAAGAAAGATGCTAAACCTAGACTTATTAGATGGGTTCTCTTGCTACAAGAATTTGATTTGCATATTATTGATAGAAAGGGAGCTGAGAACCCCGTTGCAGACAACTTGTCTAGGCTAGAGAATGTTCTTGATGACCCACTACCTGTTGATGATAGCTTTCCTGATGAACAACTAAATGTCATAAATGCTTCTCGTACTGCTCCATGGTATGCTGATTATGCTAATTATATTGTTGCTAAATTTATACCACCTAGTTTCACATACCAGCAAAAGAAAAAGTTTTTCTATGATTTGAGACATTACTTTTGGGATGATCCACATCTTTATAAAGAAGGAGTAGATGGTGTTATTAGACGTTGTGTACCTGAGCATGAACAGGAACAGATCCTACGCAAGTGTCACTCCGAAGCTTATGGAGGACACCACGCTGGAGATAGAACTGCACATAAGGTATTGCAATCCGGTTTTTATTGGCCTACTCTCTTCAAGGATGCCCGTAAGTTTGTCCTATCTTGTGATGAATGTCAAAGAATTGGTAATATCAGTAGATGTCAAGAAATGCCTATGAACTATTCACTTGTTATTGAACCATTTGATGTTTGGGGCTTTGATTATATGGGACCTTTTCCTGCCTCTAATGGATACACACATATTTTAGTTGCTGTTGATTACGTTACTAAGTGGGTAGAAGCTATTCCAACTAGTAGTGCTGATCATAACACCTCTATTAAGATGCTTAAAGAAGTTATTTTTCCGAGGTTTGGAGTCCCTAGATATTTAATGACTGATGGTGGTTCACATTTTATTCATGGTGCTTTTCGTAAAATGCATGCTAAGTATGATGTTAATCATAGAATTGCATCTCCTTATCACCCACAGTCTAGTGGTCAGGTAGAGTTGAGTAATAGAGAGCTCAAATTAATTTTGCAAAAGACTGTTAATAGATCTAGAAAGAATTGGTCCAAGAAACTTGATGATGCATCATGGGCCTATAGAACTGCATATAAAAATCCCATGGGAATGTCTTCGTATAAAATGGTTTATGGAAAAGCATGTCACTTACCTCTCGAACTAGAACATAAGGCATATTGGCCCATTAAAGAACTCAACTATGATTTCAAACTTGCCGGAGAGAAGAGGTTATTTGACATTAGCTCACTTGATGAATGGAGAACCCAAGCCTATGAGAATGCCAAGTTGTTTAAAGAAAAAGTTAAAAGATGGCATGACAAAAGGATACAAAAGCGTGAGTTTAATGTAGGTGATTATGTATTGCTATACAACTCTCGTTTAAGATTTTTTGCAGGAAACCTTCTTTCTAAATGGGAAGGTCCTTACATTATCGAGGAGGTCTATCGTTCCGGTGCTATAAAAATCAACAACTTCGAAGGCACAAATCCGAAGGTGCTGAACGGTCAAAGAATCAAACATTATATCTCAGGTAATCCTATAAATGTTGAAACCAATGTTATCGAAACCGTAACCCCGGAGGAATACATAAGGGACACTTTCCGGAACGCTTCAGACTCAGAAAAGGAATAGGTATGTGGTACGGTGAGTAAACCGACTCCAAAACAGTTCTAAAGGCAATTTTTCTCCGTTTTGGAATATTTAGAAAAATAGAAAAATAAGAAGCAGTCCGGGAAGGACACGAGGGCTCCACGAGGGTGGAGGGCGCGCCCTACCCCCCTGGGCGCGCCCCCTGCCTCATGGGCACCTCGTGTGCTCTCCGGACTCCGTTTTCTTGCACGATACGTATTTTGGTCGGTAAAAAATCATTATATAATCTCCCGAAGGTTTTGACTCCGGTATCACGCAATTGTCCTCTGTTCTTGTTTCGAGCTGTTTTTCTGACAGATCTAGGTCATCATGACGTCTCCAAGTGCCCCCAAGGACAAGTTCTTCGAGAAGGTCATCAATCCCTACCTCGCGGAGGTACTGCAACACCCTCAAACCATTGAGATGCGTGAGGGGGTGCTGCACATCCGCGATGTTGAGGGACCACGGAGGACCGGAAGCGTGGAGGCGAGGCTCGAGGCAATGGAACAACAAGTTTTCAACTGCCAGGAGATGGTGGAGCGTGGACTTGACTCCAATCACATGATGATTGCGGAGTTCACCAACAACCACAAGCTGGATGCCAAGGACATTGGGGAGGCCATCTTCAAGCTTCACGAGAAAATCGAGCACCTCCAAGCCCAAATCTATGACCTGCAAAACCAAAATTGTGAGTATGAATATAGATTCAAGAGGATGAGTTTGGCTGTAGATTTAAGGATCCCGGAGACTCGATCATCCTTCTATGATGGTGAGCCTATGCCTTGGAAGATGGATGACAAGCCTACATCATCAACAACCCCTTCACCAGCAAAGGAGACATAATCACTTGGGTATGGGCACTCCCCTTGGCAACTGCCAAACTTGGGGGAGGTGCCCCGGTATCATATCACCATCACATCTCCTATCTTTACCGTTTTTCTAAGTTCGATCCTTTTAGTAGCATCTTGATCTAGTAGAATAAAGTTTTGGTATGATCTAGTTTTGAGTTTTGCTTTATGATCTCTCTATGTAATCAAGTCCGTGAGCTATATAATAAAGATTAGTGTTGAGTCAAGGGCTTGATTATCTTGCTATGATCTTGAGTGAATAAAAAGAAAAGAGAAAAGAATAAAAAGAAATAAAGATATCATATTGATCTTATTGAGAGTAATGACTTCACATAGAAAGAGTATGATGATTAAAAAATTGTTGAGAGTTGGAAAACATAGCTTTGGTCATCATTGCAATTAATAGGAAGTAATAAAGAAAGAGAGGTTTCACATATAAATATACTATCTTGGACATCTTTTATGATTGGGAGCACTCATTAAAATATGACATGCTAAAGAGTTGATGTTGGACAAGGAAGACAACGTAATGGGTTATGTTTTCTTATATCTGAGATAAAGTATATTGTCATGGATCATCCAACATGTTGAGCTTGCCATTCCCCCTCATGCTAGCCAAATTCTTTGCACCAAGTAGAGATACTACTTGTGCTTCCAAAAACCCTTAAACCAGTTTTGCCATGAGAGTCCACCATATCTACCTATGGATTGAGTAAGATCCTTCAAGTAAGTTGTCATCGGTGCAAGCAATAAAAATTGCTCTCTAAACATGTATGATTGATTGGTGTGGAGGAAATAAGCTTTATACGATCTTGTGATGTGGAAGAAATAAAAGCGACGGACTGCATAATAAAGGTCTATATCACAAGTGGCAATATAAAGTGACGTTCTTTCGCATTAAGATTTTGTGCATCCAACCCTGAAAGCGCATGGCAACCTCTGCTTCCCTCTGCGAAGGGCCTATCCTTTATTATTATCTTCTACCTTATGCAAGAGTCATGGTGATCTTCACCTTTCCTTTTTACATTTTATCCTTTGGCAAGCACAGGATGTTGGAAAGATCCTGATATATATATCTAACTGGATGTGGGTTAGCATGAATTATTATTGTTGACATTACCCTTTAGGTAAAAGGTTGGGAGGCGAAACTTTAAGCCCCTATCTTTCTCTGTGTCCGATTAAAACTCCGTAACCACAAGTATTGCGTGAGTGTTAGCAATTGTGAAAGACTAAATGATAGTTGAGTATGTGGACTTGCTAAAAGGCTCTGACATAGACTCTTTCTGATGTTATGATAAATTGCAATTGCCTCAATGACTGAGATTATAGTTTGTTAGTTCTCAATAAAGTTTCTGATTCATACTTTGCATTGTGAATAGATTATTACTTAAGCATAAGAAATCATATGACATTATCCATATATGTTGCTGTTATGAGAATAATCATGATGCCCTCATGTCCGTATTCTGTTTTATCGACACCTCTACCTCTAAACATGTGGACATATTTATCGTTATCGGCTTCCGCTTGAGGACAAGCAAGGTCTAAGCTTGGGGAGTTGATACGTCCATTTTGCATCATGCTTTTATATCGATATTTATTGCATTATGGGTTGTTATTACACATTATGTCACAATACTTATGCCTATTCTCTCTTATTTTACAAGGTTTACATAAGGAGGGAGAATGCTGGCAGCTGGAATTCTGGGCTGGAAAAGGAGCAAATATTATAAACCTATTCTGCACAACTCCAAAAGTCCTGAAACTCCACGAAAGTTATTTTTGGAAATAATAAAAAATATTAGAAGAAGAATCCACGTCAGGGGGGCCTCCACCTGTCCACGAGGGTGGGGGCGCGCCCTACCCCCCTGGGCACGCCCCCTGCCTCGTGGGCCCCTTGTTGGCCCTCCGGTGCCTATCTTCTGCTATATGAAGTCTTTCGTCTGAAGAAGAATCATAAGCAAGCTTTCGGGATGAGACTCCGCCGCCACGAGGCGGAACCTTGGCGGAACCAATCTAGGGCTCCGGCAGAGCTGTTCTGCCGGGGACACTTCCCTCCGGGAGGGGGAAATCATCGCCATCGTCATCACCAACACTCCTCTCATCGGGAGAGGGCAATCTCCATCAACATCTTCACCAGCACCATCTCCTCTCAAACCCTAGTTCATCTCTTGTATCCAATTCTTGTCTCTTAGTCTGGGATTGGTACCTGTAGGTTGCTAGTAGTGTTGATTACTCCTTGTAGTTGATATTAGTTGGTTTATTTGGTGGAAGATCATATGTTCAGATCCTATATGCATATTAATACTCCTCTGATTATGAACATGAATATGCTTTGTGAGTAGTTACGTTTGTTCCTGAGGACATGGGAGAAGTCTTGCTATTAGTAGTCATGTGAATTTGGTATTCGTTCGATATTTTGATGAGATGTATGTTGTCTCTCCTCTAGTGGTGTTATGTGAACGTCGACTACATGACACTTCACCATTATTTGGGCCTAGAGGAAGGCATTGGGAAGTAATAAGTAGATGATGGGTTGCTAGAGTGACAGAAGCTTAAACCCTAGTTTATGCGTTGCTTCGTAAGGGGCTGATTTGGATCCACATGTTTCATGCTATGGTTAGGTTTACCTTAATACTTCTTTTGTAGTTGCGGATGCTTGCAATAGGGGTTAATCATAAGTGGGATGCTTGTCCAAGTAAGGACAGCACCCAAGCACCGGTCCACCCACATATCAAATTATCAAAGTACCGAACGCGAATCATATGAACGTGATGAAAACTAGCTTGACGATAATTCCCATGTGTCCTCAGGAGCGCTTTTCTCTATATAAGAGTTTGTCCAGGCTTGTCCTTTGCTACAAAAAGGATTGGGCCACCTTGCTGCACTTTATTTACTTTTGTTACTTGTTGCTCGTTACCAATTATCTTATCACATAACTATCGGTTACCTATTATTTCAGTGCTTGCAGAGAATACCTTGCTGAAAACCGCTTATCATTTCCTTCTGCTCCTCGTTGGGTTCGACACTCTTACTTATCGAAAGGACTACGATAGATCCCCTATACTTGTGGGTCATCACTCTAGGGCATATTTCCTTCATCTCTAACAATCCCAATAGGTGATATAGTGTCTCTATTAGAAAGTTTAATAGTAACATATATTTCTTCTATCTCTGCGGGTGCTATGTCATTCATAATATCTTGATATAAGGTGTAAGGAATAGCACTCACACTATCACCTATGTCACATAAACCATGATAACAGTGATCTCCTATTTTAACTGAGATGACGGGCATGCCAACAACAGGTCTATGTTTATCCTTTTTATCAGGTTTGGCAGTTCTAGCAGCTTCTTCACAGAAGTAAATAACATGCCCATCCATATCTTCTTCCAAGAGATCTTTAACCATAGAAATGATAGGTTCTACTTTGATTTGTTCATCTGGTTTAGGTGTTCTAATATAGCTTTTGTTAACCACAGTTGAAACTTTAGCATGTTCCTTTATCCTAACAGGGAAAGGTGGTTTCTCAATATAAGCAGAAGGAACAACTGGATCAACATTATAAAGTATAGTTTCTTCTTTAACTGGTACCGGTTATTTAATTTCTTATTTAATAGGTGGGTGATATTTAAACCACTTCTCTTTATGGAGATCAACATGAGTAGCGAATGATTCACAAAAGGAGGCTACTATCTCAGAATCAAGTCCTTATTTAGTGCTAAACTTTTGAAAAGCATCGGTATCCATAAAAGATTTAACACAATCATACTTAAGTTTAATACCTGACTCTTTACCTTCGTCGAGTTCCCAATCTTCAGAGTTGTGTTTAATTCTTTCCAAAAGATCCCACCGGAATTTAATAGTCTTCTTTATATAAGAACCAGCACAAGAAGTATCAAGCATGGTTTGATCATTACGAGAAAGCCGAGCATAAAAATTCTGGATAATAATTTCTCTTGAGAGCTCATGATTGGGGCATGAATATAACAGTGACTTAAGCCTCCCCCAAGCTAGAGCTATACTTTCTCCTTCACGAGGCCAAAAATTATATATATAATTCCGATCACGATGAACTAGATGCATAGGATAAAATTATTGGTGGAACTCCAATTTCAAATGATTCCAATTCCATGATCCAATATCATTGCATAGCCTATACCATGCCAATGCTTTTCCCTTCAAAGATAAAGGGAAAACCTTTTTAATAACTTCATCCCTGGGTAAACCTGCAAGCTTAAACAATCCACAAATTTGTTCCACATATATCAAGTGCATATCAGGATGTTCGGTTCCATCTCCTGCATAAGGATTAGCTAGCAGTTGTTCTATCATACCCGAAGGAATTTCATATTCAATATTTTCAGTAGGTGCAATAGGTTGAGGGGTAGCTAATTGTGGTTCCAGTCGAGGTGAAGATACCCCGAACAAACCCCTCAAAGGATTGTTTTCCATAGTAACAAGTGACAATAAATTTCAGCACACTATATAAATGTTTCCTTACCAAATTCCACTTACCAAAGGCGCTTCACTCCCCGGCAATGGCGCTAGAAAATAGCCTTGATGACCCACAAGTATAGGGGACCAATTGTAGCTCTTTTCGATAAGTAAGAGTGTCGAACCCAACGAGGAGCAGAAGGAAATGACAAGTGGTTTTCAGCAAGGTAATGTCTGCAAGTGCTGAAATTGTAAGTAGCGGAGTAGTTTGATAGCAACATAATTTATAACGAGCAAGTAACGATAGTAGTAACAAAAGTGCAGAAAGGTAGCCCAATCCTTTTGAGGCAAAGGACTGGCCAAAACGGTCTCTTATGATAAGCAAAGCGTTCTTGAGGGTACACGAGATTTTCATCTAGTCACTTTCATCATGTTGGTTTAATTCGTGTTCGCTACTTTGATTTGATATGTGGGTGGACCGGTGCTTAGGTGCCGTTCTTACTTGAACAAACCTCCTAGTAATGATTAACCCTCCCGCAAGCATCCACAACTACGAGAAAAGTATTAAGAATAAATTCTAAACATAGCATTAAACTTTTGGATCCAATCGGTCCCTTGAGAAATAGCGCATCATCTAATTGCTACTACACAATGCATTCCCTTAGGCCCAAATATGGTGAAGTGTCATGTAGTCGACGTTCACATGACACCACTAAGAGAATCACAACATACATACTTTCAAAATATCAAACACATATCAAGTTCACATGATTACTTGCAACATGATTTCTCCCGTGACCTCAAGAACAAAAGTAACTACTCACAAATGATAAACATGCTCATGATCAGAGGAGTATTAAATAGCATAATGGATCTGAACATATAATCTTCCACCAAATAAACCATATAGTAATCAACTACAAGATGTAATCAACACTACTAGTCACCCACAAGCACCAATCTATAGCTCGGGTAACAAGATTGAACACAAGACATGAACTAGGGTTTGAGATGAGATGGTGATGTTTAAGATGTTAACGGAGATTTCCCTCCCCAAGATGGGAGAGTTGTTGGTGATGATGGTGACGATGATTTCCCCCTCCGGGAGGGAAGTTCCCCCAGCGGAGTCGCTCCACCGGATGGCAAAAGTGCTCCTGCCCAAGTTCCGCCACGAGACGGCGGCGCTCCGTCCTGAAAGTCCTTCCTTATTTTTATACCAGAAGATGCGCACCGGAGGTGGGCCTGGGTGAGCACAACCCACCAGGGCACGCCTGGGCTGCCTGGCGCGCCCAGGTGGGTTGTGCCCACCTGGTGGGCCCCCTCTGGTAGTTATTTGCTCCACTATTCCTCAAATATTCCATAAAAAATCTCCGTGAAGTTTCAGCTTGTTTGGAGTTGTGCAGAGTAGGTAACCTGACATAGCTTTTCTAGGTCCAGATTTCCAGCTGCCGGAATTCTCCCTCTTGGTGTATACCTTGCAAATTATGAGAGAAAAGGCATTAGAATTACTCCAAAAAGCATTATTATGGATAGAAACATCATAAATAACAGTAAGAAAACATGATGCAAAATGGACGTATCAGGGCGCCGCACACGGCTAAGACAATGTTGTGTCATTGTGTGGCGCCCCCTCCCCACATATATATAGGTGGGAGGGGAGAGGAGGCAGCCTAGGGCAGCCAGAGCGCGCCCCAAGGGGCTAGCCGCCGGCCCTAGGGCTCCTGCCCTCCAGCCCCCCCCTCCTTTCCTTGTATGAAGAAGGGGGAAGGAAAGAGGGGGGAGAGGGAAGGAAGGGGAAGTCCTACTCCACACTTTCCTTTCCCTCCCCTCTTTCCTTCTCCTCCTCATAGGGCCGACCTCTATAGGGGCGCACCAGCCCCTTGTGGGCTGGTGTGTTCCCTCTTGGCCCATAAGGCCCATAGCTTTGCCTGGGGTGCCCGAAACTCCTTTCCGGTGACCCGATAAGTACCCGGTGTTGGAAATATGCCCTAGAGGCAATGATAAAATGGTTATTATTATATTTCCTTGTTCATGATAATTGTCTATTGTTCATGCTATAATTGTGTTATCCGGAAATCGTAATACATGTGTGAATACAAAGACCACAACATGTCCCTAGTGAGCCTCTAGTTGACTAGCTCGTTGATCAATAGATGGTTACGGTTTCCTAACCATGGACATTGGATGTCATTGATAACGGGATCACATCATTAGGAGAATGATGTGACGGACAAGACCCAATCCTAAGCATAGCACAAGATCGTGTAGTTCGTGTGCTAAAGCTTTTCTAATGTCAAGTATCTTTTTCCAGAGACCATGAGATTGTGCAACTCCCGGATACCGTAGGAGTACTTTGGGTGTGCCAAACGTCACAACGTAACTGGGTGGCTATAAAGGTACACTGCGGGTATCCCCGAAAGTATCTGTTGGGTTGGCACGAATCGAGACTGGGATTTGTCACTCCGTATGACGGAGAGGTATCTCTGGGCCCACTCGATAGGACATCATCATAATGAGCTCAGTGTGATCAAGGAGTTGATCACAGGATGATGTGTTACGGAACGAGTAAAGAGACTTGCTGTAACAAGATTGAACAAGGTATCGGTATACCGACGATCGAATCTTGGGCAAGTGTTATACCGGTAGACAAAGGGAATCGTATACAGGATTGATTGAATCCTTGACATCATGGTTCATCCGATGAGATCATCGTGGAGCATGTGGGAGCCAACATGGGTATCCAGATCCCGCTGTTGGCTATTGGCCGGAGAGATGTCTCAGTCATGTCTGCATGCCTCCCGAACCCGTAGGGTCTACACACTTAAGGTTCGATGACGCTAGGGTTATAGGGAATAGATGTACGTGGTTACCGAATGTTGTTCGGAGTCCCAGATGAGATCTCGGACATCACCAGGAGTTCCAGAATGGTCCGGAGGTAAAGATTTATATATGGGAAGTCCCGTTTTGGACACCGGAAGTATTCTGGGCGTTATCGGTAACGTACCGGGACCACCGGAAGGGTTCGGGGGTCCACCGGGAGGGGCCACCAGCCCCGGAGGCCTGCGTGGGCCAAGTGTGGGAAGGCACCAGCCCCTAGGTGGGCTGGTGTGCCCCCCACAAGAGGCCCAAGGCGCAGGGAAGGGGAGAGGGGGGAAACCCTAGGCTCAGATGGGCCTAAGGCCCACCTATGATGCGCCCCCCCCCCCCCTCTCTCCCCCTCTGGCCGCCCCCTAGATGCATCTAGGGCTGGCCGCCACCCTTAGGGGGGGAACTCTAGATGGGGGTGCAGCCCCTCCCCTTACCGTATATATAGTGGGGGTTTTGGGGCTGCCAGAGACACGAGTCTCCCTCTCTCTTGGGGCAGCCCTACCCCTCTCCCTCCTCGTCTCTCGCAGTGCTTGGCGAAGCCCTGCTGGAGTGCCACTCTCCTCCACCACCACCACGCCGTCGTGCTGCTGCTGGACAGAGTCTTCCCCAACCTCTCCCTCTCTCCTTGCTGGATCAAGGCGCGGGAGACGTCACCGGGCTGCACGTGTGTTGAACGCGGAGGCACCGTTGTTTGGTGCTTAGATCGAAATCGGCCGCGATCTGAATCGCTTCGTGTACGACTCCACCGACCGCGTTCTTGCAACGCTTCCGCATCATGATCTTCAAGGGTATGAAGATGCACTCCCCTCTCTCTCGTTGCTAGTCTCTCCATAGATTGATCTTGGTGATGCGTAGAAATTTTTTAATTTATGCAACGATCCCCAACAGTGGCATCATGAGCCAGGTTTATGCGTAGTTTCTATGCACGAGTAGAACACAAGTTGTTGTGGGCGTCGATTTTGTCAATTTACTTGCCATTACTGGTCTTATCTTGATTCGGCGGCATCGTGGGATGAAGCGGTCCGGACCGACCTTACACGTACACTTACGTGAGATAGGTTCCACCGACTGACATGCACTAGTTGCATAAGGTGGCTAGCGGGTGTCTGTCTCTCCCACTTTAGTCGGATCGGATTCGATGAAAAGGGTCCTTATGAAGGGTAAATAGAAATTGGCATATCACGTTGTGTTTTTGGCGTAGGTAAGAAACGTTCTTGCTAAGAAACCTATAGCAGCCACGTAAAAATTTGCAACAACAATTAGAGGACGTCTAACTTGTTTTTGCAGCATATGCCGTGTGATGTGATATGGCCAAAAGGATGTGATGAATGATATATGTGATGTATGAGATTGATCATGTTCTTGTAATAGGAATCACGACTTGCATGTCGGTGAGTATGACAACCGGCAGGAGCCATAGGAGTTGTCTTAATTTATTTATGACCTGCGTGTCAACATAAACGTCATGTAGTTACTTTACTTTATTGCTAAACCGTTAGCCATAGTAGTAGAAGTAATAGTTGACGAGACAACTTCATGAAGACACGATGATGGAGATCATGATGATGGAGATCATGGTGTCATGCCGGTGACGATGATGATCATGGCGCCCCGAAGATGGATATCAAAAGGAGCAAAATGATATTGGCCATATCATGTCACTATTTGATTGCATGTGATGTTTATCATGTTTTTACATCTTATTTGCTTAGAACGACGGTAGCATAAATAAGATGATCCCTCATTAAAATATCAAGAATTGTGTTCCCCCTAACTGTGCACCGTTGCTAAGGTTCGTTGTTCCGAAGCACCACGTGATGATCGGGTGTGATAGGTTCTAACGTTCGCATACAACGGGTGTAAGCCAGATTTACATACGCAATACACTTAGGTTGACTTGACGAGCCTAGCATGTACAGACATGGCCTCGGAACACGGAAGACCGAAAGGTCGAACATGAGTCGTATAGAAGATACGATCAACATGGAGATGTTCACCGTTCATGACTAGTCCGTCTCACGTGATGATCGGACACGGCCTAGTCGATTCGGATCATGTATCACTTAGATGACTAGAGGGATGACTGTCTGAGTGGGAGTTCATTAAATAATTTGATTAGATGAACTTAATTATCATAAACATAGTCTAAAATCTTTGCAATGTGTCTTGTAGATCAAATGGCCCACGCTAATGTTGCCCTCAACTTCAACGCGTTCCTAGAGAAAACCAAGCTGAAAGACGATGGCAACAACTACACGGACGAGGTCCGTAACCTGAGGATTATCCTCATAGCTGCCAAGAAAGCATATGTCCTTGATGCACCGCTAGGTGAAGCACCTGTTTTCCCAGCAACTCAAGACGTTATGAATGCCTAGCAGTCGCATAGTGATGATTACTCCTTGGTTCAGTGCGGCATGCTTTACAGCTTAGAACCGGGGCTTCAAAAGTGTTTTGAGCAACACGGAGCATATGAAATGTTCCAAGAGCTAAAAATGGTTTTCCAAGCTCATGCCCGGGTCGAGAGATATGAAGTCTCCGACAAGTTCTACAGTTGTAAGATGGAGGAGAATAGTTCCGTCAGCGAGCACATACTCAAAATGTCTGGGTTGCACAACCGCTTGTCTCAGCTGGGAGTTAATCTCCCGGATGACGCGGTCGTTGACAGAATCCTTCAATCGCTTCCACCTAGCTACAAGAGCTTTGTGATGAACTTCAATATGCAGGGGATGGAAAAGACCATTCCTGAGGTCTATTCAATGCTGAAATCAGCGGAGGTGGAGATCAAAAAGGAACATCAAGTGTTGATGGTGAATAAAACTACTAAGTTCAAGAAAGGCAAGGGTAAAAGGAACTTCAAGAATGACGGCAAGGGAATAGCCGCGCCCGGTAAGCAAGCTGCCGGGAAGAAGCCAAAGAATGGACCCAAGCCTGAGACTGAGTGCTTTTATTGCAAGGGAAACGGTCACTGGAAGCGGAACTGCCCCAAGTACTTAGCGGATAAGAAGGCCGGCAATACCAAAGGTATATGTGATATACATGTTATTGATGTGTACCTAACCAGCGCTCGTAGTAGCTCCTGGGTATTTGATACCAGTGTGGTTGCTCATATTTGTAACTCAAAACAGGAGCTGCGGAATAAGCGGAGACTGGCGAAGGACGAGGTGACGATGCGCGTTGGAAATGGTTCCAAGGTCGATGTGATCGCCGTCGGCGCGCTACCTCTACATCTACCCACGGGATTAGTTTTAAACCTCAATAATTGTTATTTAGTACCAGCTTTGAGCATGAACATTGTAGCTGGATCTTGTTTAATGCGAGATGGCTACTCATTTAAATTCGAGAATAATGGTTGTTCCATTTATATGAGAGATATGTTTTATGATCATGCCCCGCTGGTCAATGGTTTATTTTTGTTTAATCTCGAACGTGATGTTACACATATTCATAGTGTGAATGCCAAAAGATGTAAGGTTGATAATGATAGTCCCACATACTTGTGGCACTGCCGCCTTGGTCACATTGGTGTCAAACGCATGAAGAAACTCCATGCAGATGGACTTTTGGAGTCTCTTGATTATGAATCATTTGACACATGCAAACCATGCCTCATGGGCAAAATGACCAAGACTCTGTTCTCCGGAACAATGGAGCGAGCAACCAACTTATTGGAAATCATACATACTGATGTGTGCGGTCCAATGAGTGTTGAGGCTCATGGTGGTTATCGTTATGTCCTCACCCTCACTGATGACTTAAGTAGATATGGGTATGTCTACTTGATGAAACACAAGTCTGAGACCTTTGAAAAGTTCAAGGAATTTCAGAGTGAGGTTGAGAATCAACGTGACAGGAAAATAAAGTTCTTACGATCAGATCGTGGAGGGGAATATTTGAGTCACAAATTTGGCACGCACTTAAGGAAATGTGGAAATGTTTCACAACTCACACCGCCTAGAACACCTCAGCGTAATGGTGTGTCCGAACGTCGAAATCGCACTCTATTGGATATGGTGTGATCTATGATGTCTCTTACCGATCTACCGCTATCATTTTGGGGTTATGCTATAGAGACTGGCGCATTCACTTTAAATAGGGCTCCGTCGAAATCCGTTGAGACGACACTGTATGAATTGTGGTTTGGGAAGAAACCTAAGCTCTGAAAGTTTGGGGATGCGATGCTTATGTCAAGAAACTTCAACCTGAAAAGCTCGAACCCAAATCGGAAAAATGCGTCTTCATAGGATACCCTAAGGAAACTATTGGGTATACCTTCTACCTCAGATCCGAAGTCAAGATCTTTGTTGCCAAGAATGGATCCTTTCTAGAGAAAGAGTTTCTCTCGAAAGAAGTAAGTGGGAGGAAAGTAGAACTTGATGAAGTATTGCCTCTTGAACCGGAGAGTAGCGGAGCTCAAGAAAATGTTTCTGTGGTGCCTGCACCGACTAGATAGGAAGTTAATGATGATGATCATGAAACTTCAGATCAAGTTGCTACTGAACTTCGTAGGTCCACAAGGACACGTTCCGCACCAGAGTGGTACAGCAACCCTGTCTTGGAAATCATGTTGTTAGACAATGGTGAACCTTCGAACTATGAAGAAGCGATGGCGGGCCCGGATTCCGACAAATGGCTTGAAGCCATGAAATCCGAGATAGGATCCACGTATGAAAACAAAGTATGGACTTTGACTGACTTGCCCGATGATCGGCGAGCCATAGAAAATAAATGGATCTTTAAGAAAAAGACGAACGTGGATGGCAATGTGACCATCTATAAAGCTCGGCTTGTCGCTAAGGGTTATCAACAAGTTCAAGGGGTTGACTATGATGAGACCTTCTCACCCGTAGCGAAGCTGAAGTCTGTCTGAATCATGTTAGCAATTGCCGCATTCTATGATTATGAGATATGGCAAATGGACGTCAAAACGGCATTCCTTAATGGTTTCCTTAAGGAAGAATTGTATATGATGCAGCCAGAAGGTTTTGTCGGTCCTAAGAATGCTGACAAGGTGTGCAAGCTCCAACGCTCAATCTATGGGCTGGTGCAAGCATCTCAGAGTTGGAACATTCGCTTTGATGAGATGATCAAAGCGTTTGGGTTTACGCAGACTTATGGAGAAGCCTGTGTTTACAAGAAAGTGAGTGGGAGCTCTGTAGCGTTTCTCATGTTATATCTGGATGACATACTATTGATGGGGAATGATATAGAATTCTTGGAAAGCATAAAGGCCTACTTGAATAAGTGTTTTTCAATGAAGGACCTTGGAGAAGCTGCTTATATATTGGGCATCAAGATCTATAGAGATAGATCGAGATGCCTCATTGGTCTTTCACAAAGCACATACCTTGACAAGATATTGAAGAAGTTCAATATGGATCAGTCCAAGAAGGGGTTCTTGCTTGTATTACAAGGTGTGAGATTGAGCACGGCTCAATGCCCGACCACGGCAGAAGATAGAGAAAAGATGAGTGTCATCCCCTATGCCTTGGCCATAGGGTCTATTATGTATGCCATGCTGTGTACCAGACCTGATGTAAACCTTGCCGTAAGTTTGGTAGGAAGGTACCAAAGTAATCCCGGCATGGAACACTGGACAGCGGTCAAGAATATCCTGAAGTACCTGAAAAGGACTAAGGATATGTTTCTCGTTTATGGAGGTGACGAAGAGCTCGTCGTAAAGGGTTACGTCGATGCTAGCTTCGACACAGATCTGGATGACTCCAAGTCACAAATCGGATACGTGTATATTTTGAATGGAGGGGCAGTCAGCTGGTGTAGTTGCAAGCAAAGCGTCGTGGCGGGATCTACATGTGAAGCGGAGCATCGCTTCAACTCCATTCGTGAAAATGTTCAAGATGGAGACATAGAGATTTGTAAAGTGCATACGGACCTGAATGTCACAGATCCGTTGACTAAACCTCTTCCACGTGCAAAACATGATCAACACCAGAACTCTATGGGTGTTCGATTCATCACAATGTAACTAGGTTATTGACTCTAGTGCAAGTGGGAGACTGTTGGAAATATGCCCTAGAGGCAATAATAAAATGGTTATTATTATATTTCCTTGTTCATGATAATTGTCTATTGTTCATGCTATAATTGTGTTATCCGGAAATCGTAATACATGTGTGAATACATAGACCATAACATGTCCCTAGTGAGCCTCTAGTTGACTAGCTCGTTGATCAATAGATGGTTACAGTTTCCTAACCATGGACATTGGATGTCATTGATAATGGGATCACATCATTAGGAGAATGATGTGATGGACAAGACCCAATCCTAAGCATAGCACAAGATCGTGTAGTTCGTCTGCTAAAGCTTTTCTAATGTCAAGTATCTTTTTCCTTAGACCATGAGATTGTGCAACTCTCGGATACCGCAGGAGTACTTTGGGTGTGCCAAACGTCACAACGTAACTGGGTGGCTATAAAGGTACACTGCGGGTATCCCCGAAAGTATCTGTTGGGTTGGCACGAATCGAGACTGGGATTTGTCACTCCGTATGACGGAGAGGTGTCTCTGGGCCCACTCGGTAGGACATCATCATAATGAGCTCAGTGTGATCAAGGAGTTGATCACGGGATGATGTGTTACGGAACGAGTAAAGAGACTTTCCATAACGAGATTGAACAAGGTATCGGTATACCGACGATCGAATCTCGGGCAAGTGTTATACCGGTAGACAAAGGGAATCGTATACGGGATTGATTGAATCCTTGACATCGTGGTTCATCCGATGAGATCATCGCGGAGCATGTGGGAGCCAACATGGGTATCCAGATCCCGCTGTTGGCTATTGGCCGGAGAGATGTCTCAGTCATGTCTGCATGCCTCCCGAACCCGTAGGGTCTACACACTTAAGGTTCGATGACGCTAGGGTTATAGGGAATAGATGTATGTGGTTACCGAATGTTGTTCAGAGTCCCGGATGAGATCCCGGACGTCACGAGGAGTTCCGGAATGGTCCGGAGGTAAAGATTTATATATGGGAAGTCCCGTTTTGGACACCGGAAGTATTCTCGGCGTTATCGGTAACGTACCGGGACCACCAGAAGGGTTCAGGGGTCCACCGGGAGGGGCCACCAGCCCCGGAGGCCTGCGTGGGCCAAGTGTGGGAAGGGACCAGCCCCTATGTGGGCTGGTGCGCCCCCCACAAGAGGCCCAAGGCGCAGGTAATGGGAGAGGGGGGAAACCCTAGGCTCAGATGGGCCTAAGGCCCACCTATGGTGCACCCCCCTCTCTCCCCCTATGGCCGCCCCCTAGATGCATCTAGGGCTGGCCGCCACCCCTAGGGGGGAACCCTAGATGGGGGCGCAGCCCCTCCCCTTCCCCTATATATAGTGGGGGTTTTGGGGCTGCCAGAGACACGAGTCTCCCTCTCTCTTGGCGCAGCCCTACCCCTCTCCCTCCTCGTCTCTCGCAGTGCTTGGCGAAGCCCTGCTGGAGTGCCTCGCTCCTCCACCACCACCACGCCGTCGTGTTGCTGCTGGACGGAGTCTTCCCCAACCTCTCCCTCTCTCCTTGCTGGATCAAGGCGCGGGAGACGTCACCGGGCTGCACGTCTGTTGAACGTGGAGGCACCGTTGTTCGGTGCTTAGATCGGAATCGACCGCGATCTGAATCGCTTCGTGTACGACTCCACCGACCGTGTTCTTGCAACACTTCTGCATCGCGATCTTCAAGGGTATGAAGATGCACTCCCCTCTCTCTCATTGCTAGTCTCTCCATAGATTGATCTTGGTGATGCGTAGAAATTTTTTAATTTCTGCAACGATCCCCAACACCCGGTACCCTCCGAAACACTTCCGGCGTCCAAATATCATCGTCCTATATATCAATTTTTACCTCTCGACCATTTCGAGACTCCTCATCATGTCCATGATCTCATCCAGGACTCCGAACAACATTCGGTCACCAAATCACATAACTCATATAACATTATATCATCAACGAACGTTAAGCGTGCGGACCCTACGGGTTCGAGAACTATGTATACATGATCGAGACACGACACCTCTCCGGTCAATAACCAATAGCGAAACCTGGATGCCCATATTGACTCCTACATATTCTACAAAGATCTTTATCGGTCGAACCGTTATGACAACATATGTAATTCCCTTTGTCCATCGGTATGTTACTTGTCCGAGATTTGATCCTCGGTATCTCTATACCTAGTTCAATCTCATTACCGGCAAGTCTCTTTACTCATTCCGTAATACATTAGCTCGTGACTAACACATTAGTCATTTGCTTGCAAGCTTATGATGTGTATTACTGAGAGGGCCCAGAGATACCTCTCCGATAGTCGAAGTGACAAATCCTAATCTCGATCTATGCCAACTTAACAAAAACCTTCGAAGATACCTGTAGAGCATCTTTATGATCACCCAGTTACGTTGTGACGTTTGATAGCGCACAAGGCATTCCTTCGGTATCTGGGAGTTGCATAATCTCATAGTCGAAGGAATATGTATTTGACATGAAGAAAGCAATAGCAATAAAACTGAACGATCATTATGCTAAGCTAACGGATGGGTCTTGTCCATCACATATTCTCCTAATGATGTGATCCCGTTATCAAATGACGACTCATGTCCATGGTTAGGAAACCTTAACCATCTTTGATCAACGAGCTAGTCTAGTAGAGGCTTACTAGGGACACGGTGTTTTTTTATGTATTCACACATGTATTTAAGTTTCCGATCAATACAATTCTAGCATGAATAATAAACCTTTATCATGAATAAAGAAATATAAAATAACAACTTTATTATTGCCTCTAGGGCATATTTCCTTCAGTGTCCCACTTGCACTAGTGTCAATAATCTAGATTACATTGTAATGAATCTAACACCCATGGAGTCTTAGTGCTAATCATGTTTTGCTCGTGGAAGAGGCTTAGTCAACGGGTCTGCTACATTCGGATCCGTATGTATCTTGCAAATTTCTATGTCTCCATCCTTGACTTGTTCACGATTGAAGTTGAAGCGTCTCTTGATGTGTTTGGTTCTCTTGTGAAACCTGGATTCCTTCACCAAGGCAATTGTTCCAGTGTTGTCACAAAAGATTTTCACTGGACCTGATGCACTAGGTATTACACCCAGATCGGATATGAACTCTTTCATCCAGACTCCTTCATTTGCTGCTTCCGAAGCAGCTATGTACTCCGCTTCACACATAGATCCCGCCACGACGGTCTGCTTGGAACTGCATCAACTGACAGCTCCACCATTCAATATAAATACGTATTCGGTTTGTGACTTATAGTCATCCGGATCAGTGTCAAAGCTAGCATCGACGTAACCATTTACGACGAGCTCTTTGTCACCTCCATTAACGAGAAACATATCCTTGGTCCTTTTCAGGTACTTCAGGATGTTCTTGACCGTTGTCCAGTGATCCACTCCTGGATTACTTTGGTACCTCCCTGCCAGACTTATGGCAAGGCACACATCAGGTTTGGTACACAACATAGCATACATGATAGAACCTATGGCTGAGGCATAGGGAATGACTTTCATTTTCTCTCTATCTTCTGCAGTGGTTGGGCTTTGAGTTTGACTCAACTTCCCACCTTGTAACACAAGCAAGAACCCTTTCTTTGACTGATCCATTTTGAACTTCTTCAAAACTTTGTCAAGGTATGTGCTTTGTGAAAGTCTTATTAAGCGTCTTGATCTATCTCTATATATCTTGATGCGTATATATAAGCAGCTTCACCGAGGTCATTCATTGAAAAACTCTTATTCAAGTATCCTTTTATGCTATCCAGAAATTCTATATCATTTCCAATCAACAATATGTCATCTACATATAATATCAGAAATGCTACAGAGCTCCCACTCACTTTCATGTAAATACAGGCTTCACCGAAAGTCTGTACAAAACCGTATGCTTTGATCACCTCATCAAAGTGTATATTCCAACTCCGAGATGCTTTCACCAGTCCATAGATGGATCACTAGAGTTTGCACACTTTGTTAGCACCTTTAGGATCGACAAAACCTTCTGGTTGCATCATATACAACTCTTCTTTAAGAAATCCATTAAGGAATGCGGTTTTGATGTCCATTTGCCAGATTTCATAATCATAAAGTGCGGCAATTTCTAACATGATTCGGACGGTCTTAAGCATCACTACGGGTGAGAAAGTCTCATCGTAGTCAACCCCCTAAACTTGTAGAAAACTTTTTGCGACAAGTTGAGCTTTGTAGACAGTAACATTACCATCTGCGTCAGTCTTCTTAAAGATCCATTTATTCTCTATGGCTTGCCGATCATCAGGCAAGTCCACCAAAGTCCACACTTTGTTCTCATACATGGATCCTATCTCAGATTTCATGGCCTCAAGCCATCTGTCGGAATCTGGGCTCATCATAGCTTCTTCATAGTTTGTAGGTTCGCCGTGGTCGACTAACATGACTTCCAGGACAGGATTACTGTACCAATCGGGTGCGGATTGTGCTCTGGTTGACCTACGAAGTTCAGTAGCAAGCTTGGTCTGAAGTTTCATGATCATTGTCGTTATCTTCCTCTCCAGTTGGTGTAGGCATCACGGGAATGGTTTTCTGTGATGTGCTACTTTCTAATTCGAAAGAAGGTACAATTACCTCATCAAGTTCTACTTTCCTCCCACTCACTTCTTTCGAGAGAAACTCCTTCTTCAGAAAGGTTCCATTCTTGGCAACAAAGATCTTGCCATCGGATCTGTGGTAGAAGGTGTACCCAACTGTTTCCTTAGGGTATCCTATGAAGACGCACTTCTTCTATTTGGGTTCGAGCTTATCAGGCTGAAGCCTTTTGGCATAAGTGTCGCAACCCCAAACTTTAAGAAACGACAGCTTAGGTTTCTTGCCAAACCACAGTTCATACGGTGTCGTCTCAACGGATTTAGACGGTGCCCTATTTAACGTGAATGCAGCTGTCTCTAATGCATAACCCCAAAATGACAGTGGTAAATCGGTAAGAGACATCATAGATCGCACCATGTCTAATAAAGTACGGTTACGATGTTCGGACACACCATTACGTTGTGGTGTTCCAGGTGGCGTGAGTTGTGAAACAATTCCACATTGTTTTAAATGAAGGCCAAACTCATAACTCAAATATTCGCCTCTGCGATCAGATCGTAGAAACTTTATTTTCTTGTTACGATGATTCTCCACTTCACTCTGAAATTCTTTGAACTTTTCAAATGTTTCAGACTTGTGTTTCATTAAGTAGATATACCCATATCTGCTCAAATCATCTGTGAAGGTCAGAAAATAACGATACCCGCCACGTGCCTCAACACTCATCAGACCGCATACATCGGTATGTATTATTTCCAATAAGTCATTAGCTCGCTCCATTGTTCTAGAGAATGGAGTTTTAGTCATCTTGCCCATGAGGCATGGTTCGCAAGTATCAAATGATTCATAATCAAGTGATTCCAAAAGTCCATCTGTATGAAGTTTCTTCATGCGCTTTACACCAATATGACCTAAACGGCAGTGCCACAAATATGTTGCACTATCATTATCAACTTTGCATCTTTTCGCATCAATATTATGAATATGTGTATCACTACAATCGAGATTCAACAAGAATAGACCACTCTTCAAGGGTGCATGACTATAAAAGATATTACTCATATAAATAGAACAACCATTATTCTCGGATTTAAATGAATAACCGTCTCGCACTGAACAAGATCCAGATATACTGTTCATGCTCAACACTGGCACCAAATAACAATTATTCAGGTCTAAAACTAATCTCGAAGGTAGATGTAGAGGTAGCGTGCCAACGGCGATCACATCGACCTTGGAACCGTTCCCGACGCGCATCGTCACCTCGTTCTTAGCCAATATTTGTTTAATCTGTAGCTCCTGTTTCGAGTTACAAATATGAGAAACCGAACCAGTATCAAATACCCAGACGCTACTATGAGCATTAGTAAGGTACACATCAATAACATGTATATCAAATATACCTTTGCTCACCTTGCCATCCTTCTTATCCGCCAAGTATTTGGGGCAGTTCCGCTTCCAATGACCAGTCCCTTTGCAGTAGAAGCACTCAGTTTCAGGCTTGGGTCCAGCTTTGGGCTTCTTCCCGGGAGTGACAACTTGTTTGTCATTCTTCTTGAAGTTCCCTTTCTTTCCCTTGCCCTTTTACTTGAAACTAGTGGTCTTGTTTACCATCAACACTTGATGATCCTTCTTGATTTCTACCTCCGAGGCCTTAAGCATTGCGAAGACCTTGGGAATTGTTTTGTTCGTCCCTTGCATATTATAGTTCATCACGAAGCCTTTGTAGCTTGGTGGCCGTGATTGAAGAACTCTGTCAATACACAATCAACTGGAAGATCAACTCCCAGCTAAGTCAAGTGATTATAATACCTAGACATTTTGAGTATGTGTTCACTGACAGAACTGTTCTCCTCCATCTTGTAGCTATAGAACTTGTTGGAGACTTCATATCTCTCAACCCGGGCATTTGCTTTGAAATATTAACTTCAACTCTTGGAACATCTCATATGCTCCATGACATTTGAAATGTCTTTGCAGTCCCGGTTCTAAGCCGTAAAGCATGGCACATCGAACTATCGAGTAGTCATCAGATCGAGCTTGCCAGACGTTCAAAACACCAGCTTCTGCTCCTGCAGCGGGCCTTTCACCTAGCGGTGCATCAAGGACATAATTCTTCTGTGCAGCAATGAGGATAATCCTCAAGTTACGGACCCAGTCCGTGTAGTTGCTACCATCATCTTTCAATTTAGGTTTCCCTAGGAACGCATTAAAATTCAGGGGAACGATAGCTCGGGCCATTGATCTACAACATAGATATGCAAAACTATAAGACTAAGTTCATGATAAATTAAGTTCAATTAATCAAATTACTAAAGAACTCCCACTTAAATAGACATCCCTCAAGTCATCGAAGTGATACGTGATCCAAATCAACTAACCCATGTCCGATCATCACGTGAGATGGGGTAGTCATCAATGGTGAACATCTCTATGTTGATCATATCTACTATATGATTCACGTTCGAATTTTCGGTCTCCAATGTTCCAAGGCCATGTCTGTACATGCTAGGCTTGTCAAGTTTAACCCAAGTATTTTGCATGTGCAAAACTATCTTACACCCGTTGTATGTGAACGTAGAGTCTATCACACCCGATCATCATGTGGTGTCTCGAAACGACGAACTGTAGCAATGATGCATACTCAGGGGCAACACTTTTACCTTGAAATTTAGTGAAGGGATCATCTTATAATGCTATCGTCGTACTAAGCAAAATAAGATGCATAAAAGATAAACATCACATGCAATCAAAATATGTGACATGATATGGCCATCATCATCTTGTGCTTTTGATCTTCATCTCCAAAGCATCATTATGATCTCCATCATCACCGGCTCGACACCTTGATCTCCATCGTCGCGTCATGGTCATCTCGCCAACTATTGCTTCTACAACTAATGCTAACTCATAGTGATAAAGTAAAGCAATTACATGGCATTTGCATTTCATACAATAAAGAGACAACCATAAGGCTCCTGTCGGTTGCCTGATATCTTACAAAACATGATCATCTCATACAATAACGTATATCACATCATGTCTTGACCATATCACATCACAACATACCCTGCAAAAACAAGTTAGACGTCCTCTACTTTGTTGTTGCAAGTTTTACGTGGCTGCTACGAGTTTCTAGCAAGAACCGTTCTTACCTACGGCAAAAACCACAACGGTGATTCGTCAAGTTTGTTGTTTTAACCTTCTTCAAGGACCGGCCGTAGTCAAATTCGATTTAACTAAAGTTGGAGAAATAGACACCCGTCAGCCACCTTTATGCAAAACTAGTTGCATGTCAGTCGGTGGAACCGGTCTCATGTGCGTGGACATGTAAGGTTGGTCCGGGCCGCTTCATCCCACAATACCGCTGAATCAAAATAAGACATTGGTGGTAAGCAGTATGACTATCACCGCCCACAACTCTTTGTGTTCTACTCGTGCATATCATCTACGCATATACATGGCTCATGATGCCACTGTTGGGAATCGTTGCATGAAAAACAAAAAAATTCTACGCACACGCAATGATCTATGCATGGAGATGCATAGCAACGAGGGGGAGAGTATGTCTACGTACCCTCGTAGACTGTAAGCGGAAGCGTTTGACAACGCGGTTGATATAGTCGAACTTCTTCGCGCTCCAACCGATCAAGTACCGAACACACGGCACCTCCACGTTCTACACATGTTCAGCTCTAGGACGTCCTCCACCTTCATGATCCAACAAGACCGCGAGGTAGTAGATGAGTTCCGACATCACGACGGTGTGGTGACGGTGATGTGATGTGATCTCCGCAGGGCTTCACATAAGCACTACGAAAATATGACCGAGGGAGTAAACGGTGGACGGGGGCGCCGCACACGGCTAAGACAATGTTGTGTCATTGTGTGGCGCCCCCTCCCCAAATATATATAGGTGGGAGGGGAGAGAAGGCAGCCTAGGGTAGCCAGGGCGCGCCCCAAGGGGCTGGCCGCCGGCCCTAGGGCTCCTGCCCTCCTGCGCCCCCTCCTTTCCTTGTATGGAGAAGGGGGAAGGAAAGAGGGGGGAGGGAAGGAAGGGGGAATCCTACTCCACACTTTCCTTTCCCTCCCCTCTTTCCTTCTCCTCCTCATAGGGCCGGCCTCTATAGGGGCGCACCAGCCCCTTGTGGGCTGGTGTATTCCCTCTCTTGGCCCATAAGGCCCGTAGCTTTGCTGGGGGTGCCTGAAACTCCTTTCTGGTGACCCAATAAGTACCCGGTACCCTCCGAAACACTTTCGGTGTCCGAATACCATCGTCGTATATATCAATCTTTACCTCTCGACCATTTCAAGACTCCCTGTCATGTCAGTGATCTCATCCGGGACTCCGAACAACATTCGGTCACCAAATCACATAACTCATATAACACTATATCATCAACAAACGTTAAGCGTGCGGACCCTACGGGTTAGAGAACTATGTAGACATGACCTAGACACCTCTCCAGTCAATAACCAATAGCGGAACCTGGATGCCCATATTGGCTCCTACATATTCTACGAAGATCTTTATCGGTCGAACCGTTATGACAACATACGTAATTCCCTTTGTCCATCGGTATGTTACTTGTCCGAGATTCGATCGTCGGTATCTCTATACCTAGTTCAATCTCGTTACCGGCAAGTCTGTTTACTCGTTCCGTAATACATCACCTCATGACTAATTCCTTAGTCATTTGCTTGCAAGCTTATGATGTGTATTACCGAGAGGGCCCAGAGATACCTCTCCGATACTCGGAGTGACAAATCCTAATCTCGATCTATGCCAACTCAACAAACACCTTTTGAGATACCTATAGAGCATCTTTATGATCACCCAATTACGTTGTGACGTTTGATAGCACACAAGGCATTCCTCCGGTATCCGGGAGTTGCATAATCTCATAGTCGAAGGAATATCTATTTGACATGAAAAAAGCAATAGCAATAAAACTGAACGATCATTATGCTAAGCTAACGGATGGATCTTATCCATCACATCATTCTCCTAATGATGTGATCCCTTTATCAAATGACAACTCATGTCCATGGTTAGGAAACCTTAACCAGCTTTGATCAACGAGCTAGTCTAGTAGAGGCTTACTAGGGACACGGTGTTTGTTTATGTATTCACACATGTATTTAAGTTTCTGATCATTACAATTCTAGCATGAATAATAAACCTTTATCACGAATAAGGAAATATAAAATAACAACTTAATTATTGCCTCTAGGGCATATTTCCTTCTTTTACATCACCAATTTACATCTTCTGTTGGAGTTGCCTCTTTTTTGCAGATGTAAAAAGCACTTTTTGGAGATGCCTGCTTTACATCTCCAAATTTGCATTTTCTATTAGAGATGCTCTGAAGAGCCTAATTCTCAAAAAAAATCATACCAAGGCATTATTTGTAAGTTGAAGCAATGTTTGGAATTTGTACCAAGTCATGAGAAAATGCTCAATAAAATGATTCTATTAAAAAGATTCTCTCCTTCATTTTCTTTAAACTCCCTTTTTTATTCCCACTGATCATGACCTTTATTCTCTCTTTCTTTGTTACTCCGATATGCCCATTGAAACCGGTCATTCATACTCCCTTTGATCCATATAGGCCCCTGGAAACTACGTGTTTTCCTGATCAAATTACATATACAAATTATTTTAATCTGAGTTACGATAGCAAAGTTACGGCATTATCATGTTTAACCTATTCAATAATAAAAGGTCAGGGACCTGAATGGGCTGAAAATATAGTGAATTAGGCAAACGCAGAATACTAACCAGCGCCCAGGAGCGCAAGTTAGCGGCTACCACAGTTGGGCCGAAGCCCAACAGAGAAAGGGCACTTAATGTTAGACAGCGCGTTACTTAAAGGAAAAATTAGGGGCATTTTTGTAAAACGTATACGTATGACGACGAACAGGCAGAAACACTTCGCACTTTATTAGTACCTATAGATTACCTTGGAAAGTGATTTTGCTGATTCGTTATTTGTCTTAAAGAAAAAAAAGGTGAATAAAGGTCGTTTAAAATATTTGGCTACTGCATAAACGCTTCTTCAACAGTGGACCATGGCTGTTTATGTTGCTGTAGTACAGCTGTCAGTGTGTTTTCGTGCGCAGGCAAAACATTGGTTTGTCATACGAGATCCAGCTTCATTTTGACTCCTATACATGTTGGATCCTCATGTGTATGGTCTTTTTTCCATGCGTATTATCGATGAAAACCCCATCATTTCAAATCCGTCATTGTTTTTATTTAATCCAGTGTGTGAAATTTACCGGCGCCTTAGGCTCGCGTCTCTAACACTATTTAGCATAGGACTAGCATCCGACTACTTGGAGTGACTATTCAACTTGCATTACTTAACGTGGTTGTAACATTTTTTTTACATATGTAAAGCCAACCCAGCTCCACGTATTTCTACACCATGCTTACTTACATCACTGCTTCGTCATACGAGATCAAGCGTCATTTTGACTCCTATACATGTTGGATACTCGTGTGTGTGGTCTTTATTCCACGTGTTTTATCGGTTTCAACCCATCATTTCAAATCTGTCATTGTTCTTATTTGATCTAGTGCATGAAACTCACCAGTGTCTTAGGCTCGTGTCTCTACCATAGTTTAGTCTAGGACTAGCATTTGACTACTTTGAGCGACTATTTAACTTGCATTAATTAACTTGGTTGTAACATTTTTTCCACATATATAAAGTCAATCCAGCTCCACATATTTCTACACCATGCATATTTACGTTCACTGGTTCGTCGTACGAGATCGAGCGACATTTTGACTCTTATACATGTTGGACCCTCATGTGTGTAATCTTTATTCCACGCGTATTATCGATGATAGGCCCATCATTTCAAATCTGTCATTGTTCTTATTTGATCCACTGCGTGAAATTCACTGGTGTCTTAGGCTCACGTCTCTAACACAGTTTAGCCTAAGACGAGCATTCGACTACTTTGAGCGACTATTCAATTTGCATTAATTAACGCGGTTGTAGCATTTTCCCCACATATATAAAGCCGACCCAGCTCCACATATTTGTACATTGTTCACCTGGCAATCGCCTTCTCAATCTTTGGAGTTATTTGACACCACCGGTAACCGTCACCACCTATTGCATGGTAAGAACTTGTAAGATATAGATATTTGTTATACTGTGAGCGTTTTTCCACCACATCCTAGTAGTTCATAGGAACATTATTCTTAGATTTTGTTTCTTATTTTCTACTAACTATGGCAGGTTCCGGAGTTGTTAGTTCTTGGGCATTGTCGATCGTGGGAGACTTGCCAGTGCCTAAGAAAACACAACAACCGTCACGAGAGAAGCAAAGACATCATAATGCAGATAATCAGGTTAATGTCTCCATGACACCCTTTATTGTCGTTTTAGGCCTGAGTTATATATTCAATGGGAGTATGAAATAAATGGTATAGTTGCTTCCCATAATTTTGATGAGTGTCGAAAAGTTAAAGGCGTGGTTAGTACTTTCAATAGCTTTGCTTTAGTTTGGTGGAATGAACATTGTCGATTATACCCTAATTATGTACCTACTACTTGGGATGATTTAAAACTTCTCATGGGAGATAGATTCATCGATGTTTATTATACTCGTGAAATGATTATAAAATTACAACATTTAAAACAAGGTAATGACACCGTAACAAAATATTATGATGATTTACAAACTACCTTGTGCACTCCTTTTTAGAAAAAAAAAGTGAAGAAGATTTTATGGAGGATTAAACTATGATATTCAAAAGATACTAATTCATGAAGAGTGTTATCCTATGGACCATTTGTTTTTTCTTGCTTGCAAAGCTGAACAAGAAATATAAAACGACGTGTTGCCCACAAGGAGAACAAGCGCACGGTGCACATTCCAAGAAATGATACGGTTGTTCCTGCAACTACTAGGTGTACTCTGACAACCATATCCATTGTTGTGAGGACTACATCACCTACACCATGTGACACATCACCATCGAGAGTGCCTACATCATATGAGTTGATCATAAGAGGTAATGACAAAGGTATTGATCTTCCACCTCCACATGAGTATGATGAATGTCTTGTCAATCTAAATGCATCATGTGATAAGCTACCCACTACTTTGAGCACATCACCTACTTTAGAGGACTATGTTGATAATTTGACTTTGCCATGTGATCAAACAACTGCAATATCAACAATTTCGAGTGCATCCATTGAGTTAATTGTTGATGCGAAAGAACCATGTGTATTAGGGAATAAATCAGATTTGGATCAAATACGTTTCAAAATAATTGTGCTATTGTTTAATTATTTTTAGGGCCATTTGCATTTATGTCCCTAACTCGAACCACCTACTCAGATTTGCCCCTAATTTCGAAGTCTGCTCAAATTTGCCCCTCTGCCGTTAGGTGCCCTTTAGAAATGCCCTTCTGCGTCGTTACCGTCCGGTCACAGCGCTTTGACCGTCTCGAAGAAATGGCAAAAGAATCAAAAAAATCTGAAATTTTGTGGGATCGAAGATACTCATTTGCGCAAGGTGCATGCAATTTTTTGTGCTATTTGGACATTTTAGGAGATTGTGGCGAGGAAAAACATTTAATTTGTAGGCCAGTGAACAGTAAATTTGAAATAAAATAGCAAGAAAATTCAAAAAAATATGAAATTTTTTGGCATCAAAGAGGCTTGGGTGCACAAGGTGCTTGCAAGTTTTTGTTATCAAATGATGTGCGAGGAGCTCTAGCAAAAAAACAAAATAGTCACTTTTTCCAAAGTTTTTTCCCGAGCCAATTTTTTTTCTACACGAGCTCCTTCAGTATCCAAACACAACAAAAATTTGCACGCACCTTGCGGACCCGAGCTTCTTTGATGCCAAGATTTTTCATATTTTTTAATTTCCTAGCTATTTTTTTGAATTTACTGTTCACAGGCATACATATTTATTGTTTTTTCTTAGCCACGAGCTCCTGAAATGTCTAAGCAGCACGTAAATTTGCACGCATCTTGCGAACCTGAGTATCTTTGATTCCACAAAATTTCAGAATTTTTAGAATTTTTTTGCTATTTTTTTCAGGACGGTCAAAGCCTTTTGATCGGCTTTGACCAGACGGTAACAACACAGAAGGGCATTTCTATAAGTGCACATAACGACAGAGGGGCAAATTTGAGCAGGCTTCGAAATTAGGGACAAATATGAGTAGTGGGTTCCAGTTAGGGACACAGATGTAAAAGACCCTTATTTTTATATGACCTCTAATCTTGGTTATGATTCTGTGTCAAATGACTTGTTGCATGTTTGCTTATTTAAGCATGTTATAGCATGTAATTTTTGAAACGATTAAAGTTTATTCACCAATGTTAGGATGATTGAATGATAAGCATTGTCAATCTTTTGATATGAATAAGAGCTTCGCTTATATATGCAACTAAGTTGCAATATTTTCCCGCCTTTGACTTCTTGGGATAATATTTTACCTTCATATTTCACGACATTTGAAGAGTACTCTTATATAAATGTGTCACATGTGCCACAACCGAGATCAATAAAAATGGATGGCATATACATATACACCTTGTCTCTTTTGACATATACATATACAACATATACAACTGTCATATTAAAATTTGGAAATTTTCAGGGTCATTTGACCTTTTTAAGACATTAAGTGAGTTTCTAGCCATTTAATTGCCGTAATTCAAATTTGAACTACATGTACATGCAATAGCAAACCATCGTGCATTGGAAAAATCATTTATGTATTACATTTTACAATAATATCATGGTAACACAAAATACACATTCATGCCTTACATTTGGAAAGAAAATGTAAATATCTAGCAAGACAACTGGGCCCCACACGATTGGCACTCTATTTCGTGCCTCGAGGTGTGGAAGGTGAGTGGCGTCGGTTATTAATCAGACGTGGTTCTGTATTGGGAACCATTAGCGATTTATTTTACACATGGCTTTTGCTACGGGAATCGTGTGTAATTCAAGCTATAGTACTCATAAATTCCGATGACCGATGTGTGCGCTGCTCTCGTAGATCTAAATTCCGGCCGCCAATAAATACTACCCTACCCACGTCGTCCCGCCTGCATTCTCATCTACATTCTCTCCTCGCTCGCCCCCCCCCCCTCACAAAACTCTGCCATGGCATCGTTGATCTGCCCACGTGCCGAGGAGGATGCGTCGCCCCGCGAGGACGTCAAGGCGCAGAGTAGCGACGAGGAGGACTCCTAGGCGCCATCAGGTGAGGTTGCACCGGACCCCCAACTTTGGAGTGGTTTTGGGTCTAGTACGATTTTTGTTTGTGGAAGGCGCTGCGCTGGCTGAGAAAGCTAGACAAGTGGCGTTCAAGAAGGAGTTGGCGGAGGAGCGAGCCAGGTAGCAGGCGCCCATGAAGCCGCTTGGGAAAAGGAGGCGCTGGAGCTTTGGCGGCGGGCACGTCGACGTACGAAGGAGGTGTACGAAGATGGCCGGTACTTCGCCAGGAAGTCCAAAGGCGCTTGGCGCCTCATCGTTGCATGGAGGTGGGCCGATAAGCCCCAACGTGCTACAGACGAGGAGCTCCGATGGGTGCCCAATGAAATGGCAAGATCATTCGCGCGCGTCCGTCAGCAAGAGGCAGATCGGCATGTCAAACGCTGCGAGATGGAGGAGGCGGAGAACTCCCTGGGAAGCCGCCACGCACCAGGGAGCTGCTAGCGAGGGGCTGCCGGAATACTGGCCCCCTAAAGAGGGATTATTAGTTTTAGTATTGTTCATTTTCAATTTTTATGCATTGTACCTAGAAGTTAAAGTATTCATCACGTATATGTATAGGAAAAATGCATCCTACCACCTGGGGTAGTTACCCCACATGTCTCATATACTATCATGTAGTAGTATGTATAGTACTTTATTGTTTTAAATATGTTCATATAATATATCTAAGATATTTCAAAGCAAGTAAATGAAAAAATTACATATGAGCCCATATTTTTTGTTATATTTGTGAAATACGTATATATTTGTACGTAAAAAAGAGTATGCTCAAAATATTGTACATACTACCTAAAAAGTTATATATATATATACACACACACTACCTAAACATTGTTATATACTACATATTACACGTACATACTCTCGATTTTAACAGATACTACATACAAAATACAAAACGCAAGTGATGGTAACTACCACTGGTGGTAGAAACATTTGTATTTCTCTCAAGAAAAGCAGAGCTATATAGGAAAAAGCAGAGCTATTGTGTTTCTCTGTAGAGACGGTAATCTCAGCCACATGCTTTGCTTGGGATTTGGTCCCCTTTCTTACCCTCTAAACATTTATATCATTTTACATGTCTGAAATTTATTCCTCATATGGCCTAGATTAGAAGAAATATAAACATTTCAAAATATAAACAAAAAGAAAAATATAGAAGAAAATACAAACTCAAGGCAAACACATGGCCTAACTTGGTTGGTTCACCGGAATGAGTTAGTGTGAAATCTTTTTTTTATTGTTTGAACCAAGCTACTGTAGCTACCCGAAATGAGTTAGTGCGGATTGTTTTTTTAAGAGAACCATTTTTTAAATAAAGTGTAAAAAAATTGTAATCTCAAATATATTTTGAGAAGTGCACACATTTTTTGAATTTATGAAGAAACTTTTGAAAATACAAACAATTTTTAAAGCCAAGAATATTTTTTAAATTTCCAAATTTTTCTGAGTTTGTCAACAAAATTTGAAAGAGAGGGGATTTTTTTTGAATCTGTGAACATATTTTGAATTTTTCAACAAATTTTAAAAAGAGGAACAAATTTTGAAGCCATGAACAAATTTATGAAAATATTTTTGAAAGGGAACATTTTTAAATTCCTAATAATATTTAAAATGAGAATAGCTTTTGTAATGCAACACTTTTTCCTGAATTTTTGCACAATTTTGAAAACATAAACATTTTTATATTTTTTTTGAAATTTTGGAACATTTTTATGAAAGGGAATATAAACTTGAAAAGGAGAAAGGGAAACAAGTTGGCCGGCCGATTTACCTGGTCGCTCGTGATCTGTGCTGTGACAATCTGCCGCAGAGAGCGTCAAATAGGAATGCGTCGATCTATAGACGCGCCCAGAACTTTCTAGTTTATGATAGACCTGAGTAGCAGGGTCCAAAGCGAATGGTGGAAGCATTCCCGGCCCAGCTGCACGATTCTTGCTTCTACCTGTACGAGCTCGAACAAGCGAGAACTCTCAAGAACCTCATATCCATTGCACGACCGCCCCGCTATAAATTCTCACGGCCTGCATTGGCTCCGTCCCAAGACCGGCAGAGGAAAACCATCGAAAGCTTCTTTGATCTCGATCGCGCAAACCATTCGCGCTCACGCACAACTCAACCAGTAAACAAAAGATTCATCAGCAGCTTATCGCCAGCCCGCCGACGATGTCGCTGATCCGCCGTGGCGACGTGTTCGACCCCTTCTCCCTCGACCTCTGGGACCCCTTCGACGGCTTCCCCTTCGGCTCCGGCAGCGGTAGCATCTTCCCACGCACCACCAGCTCCGAGACCGCGGCGTTCGCCGGCACGCGCATCGACTGGAAGGAGACGCCCGAGGCGCACGTGTTCAAGGCGGACGTCCCGGGGCTGAAGAAGGAGGAGGTGAAGGTTGAGGTGGACGACGGCAACGTGCTGCAGATCAGCGGCGAGCGGAACAAGGAGCAGGAGGAGAAGACCGACACCTGGCACCGCGTGGAGCGCAGCAGCGGCAAGTTCCTGCGCAGGTTCAGGCTCCCGGAGAACGTGAAGGCGGAGGAGATCAAGGCGGCCATGGAGAACGGCGTGCTCACCGTCACGGTGCCCAAGGCGGAGGCCATGAAGCCCGACGTCAAGCCCGTCCAGATCACCGGCTAGACAGCATTGGGCGTGTGGCTGCTTCTGCTCAGATGAGGAGGATGCGAGAATAATAGTGCCTCTGGTGGTGAGAGGCCCAATAAAACAAGCTTGGATATGTGGGTGTTGGGTTTGAGTCTCGTCCTAGTGTTTGCGTCGAATGCTGTGGGTTCAGTTCGGTCTTTGAGGTACCGTAGTTGATGGTTTGTGTGTGAGCCGTGCGCGCAATATTAGTTTCGTGTTTGCGCATGGCTCGAAAGTGTAGTGTTCGTTGTACTATTTGAGCAGAGGAGCAGTATTATCTATATGGGTGTCTATTACTTTGTTCGATCATTTCCTTTTAAGTTTTATACGTTGGCCGATATACTTCTACATAGACTTCATGCTCTCTACCTATAAATAACTAGTATGTGTGCACGTTTTAACATTATTATGGAGTGGTTTCTGGTTTAAAAAAACATAGACTTGCCAATAGATTCAAGGTAAAATGAAAATATCGTTTATGTATGGATGCAGAAAGAAAATACATTACAAAAAAGTAAGTTAATATATGTAATCCCCCCAATTTGTTAAGAAAGAAAATAGTTCATAAAATTGCTTGCCGAAATGTTTTATATTGTGGGATGGAGAGAGTATAACTTTACTGTATATTTCCTCTCTGAAACAACTTTTCATGGGCTCAACAGTTTGCAACATGGGCCAAGAGGAATCAATATGGGCCACTTATTTTGAGAAGGATGAGGCGATCGTTCTGGAACATTGTGGATGGAGCAGTGATGTACTGTTCATTGCGAATCCCACTCTTTTCAGCCGTTGGATTGAGCACACGAATGGCTAGGATTGATGATCATGCCCAATTCAAAACTGGTACACTACAAGTAGTATTATGGATAGATATACTCCTCTGATCCAAAATAACTGTCGCAGTTTTGAATAAGCGGCACTTATTATGTTTTGAATAAGCGACACTTATTATGAGTCGGAGGATGTAAATGATATGTAAGCGGCACTTATTATTATGGATTGAGGGAGTGAAGTTGTATCAAAGAAGTTCCGTTCCAAACAATCGTTTTCTTCCAGTTGGTTGTAGCGTGTAGCTTTGTTGATTTTCTAGTGGTGAGAGGCTTACAAAGGGTGAGAGCTGCTCAAGAAAAGCTATTTTTCACAAGGTGATCGTCCAAACTTATTGCATTGTCAATATCACAAGATTGAATTTGCACCAAAATCGTGAACTGAGCTATTTTCACAGGTGATTGCCCAAACTTATATTGCATTATCTATCATCTGATCGAATTTGTACCAAAATTGTGAACAAGCGTCACTCAGATTGTTAGGTCAACTCCTAGAATTGAATTAATGCTCGCATTTTTTTAGTAGTGTGCGTGGTGCGTTTATGTGAGCACCTGCTATTTTACTATGTTAAAAAAAGAGTTAGTACTAAAATTAATAGATCACGCTAACAGGAATGTTTCAGCATATCAACAGTATCTTTACTACTCCCTCCATTCCACAATGTAGTGCTTCCTGTATCTCCGTGCTTCAACTTTGACCGTAAATTTAACTACCAAGACCGATTGCGGGAGCAAAAATTATATCAGTGAATTCGTATTCGAAAGAAGTTTTTTATTATGTAATTTTTTCACCCGCCGCAGTCGGTCTCGTTCGTTAAATTTATGGTCAAAGTTCGACCTCGAAAAGCGCGGGCGCACTATATTTTGGAATGGAGGGAGTATGAAACAAGAATGTACTTTGAAAATTTTAAATCCTTTGGATCAAAATGCCTGGTGTACAACGTTGCCACTTTGGGCTCCTATTTTTCTTCCCTCATGAACTTCGCGTAGAAGTGTGTTATATTTTCATCACGCAGAAAACGCTAAGATAGGCCAACGCTTGCCAATATTTATGATATGAGCACTAACGACCAAAGTTTATCAGGTTTACAACATAACCACTACACCCAAGGCCATGTAAAGATACAACACGACCACCCTCCATTGATGGGCTTCCAATCTGTTCATCATCAGTTAAGGACAGTACAAAGAACACTAGAGCGAGCAGAAGGTGTGCCGCCATGATCACCTTTACCTAACCATAGTCCAACAAACCTCGTTGTACTAAAAAGTCATCATGCTAAAGTCTTATAGGACCAGAGCTAAAGTATTATAGGACCAGAGCGCACCACAACAGCGACCGACGCCAATGAAGCTAAAGACAGACGAACAAAGATCAAATCCAAGTGGATCCATCAAAAACAAACGCTAACCGAATCCATCGTCCACACGCCCTCCAATGATGCTAGATGCACCGCCAGAACAGGGTTATGCGGGGAGAACCTTGTACCAACTCCAAAGAACCACCGTCGTCTCATCTTCCTGAGCATGACACAAAACCTGAGCGAACACAAAAGAACACCTAAAAACCAAGCAGAATGCAAGCACATCAATCTCCAGGCAAGTCTCCTTATTAAATCAACATATAACAGTCTGTAGCGTGGCATATAGATACATACAAATCGCAAAAATGTTGTCCCCGTAGAACCAGCCTGTTGGAGCCCACCCAACCCCTCGGTAACGCATGCATTTAGAAAAATCTGCAAAGAATAAATGGAATGTGCCTCCACAGGGAAACCAGCGGCAGAAGGATGTGGTGCGTCTCAATCCAGACCGTAGAAATCACTACCACACAATCACAGATGCCAGCAGCCGTGGTTTCGTAGCCCTACTCTGAATCGTAGAAATCACTGCCGCACGGTGTAATTACATCCGACTCCAGCATCTGTACCACCCTGTGCATCGTCGGCCGCTCCTCCGGCAAAGAGCTCACACATTGCTTGGCGAGAGAGAGCAGGGCGTCCAGGGTCTCGATCTGCACGCCGTCGCAATCCGGATCCACGATCTCCCGCTCTCTGCTCTCTCCAGCCAAGAAGTTCAGCTGCCATATAGCAAGTTAACCCTTTGTGGTAAATACATAAAAAGATGTGACATGCATGAGAGTTGTGCACATGAAAAGAAATTAAATAAAAAGGTCGTACCCATCCAACAATGTTCAACCCCTTCTCAATGAATGATGCATCAGTAGGTCGCTTTCCGCTCAGTATCTCGAGTACCAAAACTCCAAAACTGTATACATCCGTCTTTTCGGTGGCCCTGCCACTTTGCATATACTCTGGATGTTCGATATTGCGAATATTAGCTCAGATTATTACAAAGTGATACATTTTCCGAAGTGAAGTGTGCATTTTCGTTCTCATCATTTGATGAAATGGAACAACTTTCACATACCTGGCGCAAGATATCCAAATGTTCCTGCAACTATTGTAGTAATATGAGATTCTTCATCCTCCAGTAGCTTTGCAAGTCCGAAGTCTGATACACGTGCCTCAAAATTGCCGTCCAGTAAGATATTGCTCGACTTAATATCACGATGTATTATTCGAGGTGAGCAATCATGATGCAAGTAAGCCAGGCCTTTTGCAGCTCCAAGTATTATGTTAATGCGTGCCTCCCATTCCAACTGCTCAGTTTTTTCTGCCAAGAACGATGAACATATGAAACGTTAGGCCGGGCTTTAAAAAGTTATTCCTGTTCAAATGGACTAATGCTCATGGAAGACCTGAGCAAAAGTTACTTGTACAAGGTCAATTTGGTTCAACATAAATTTTAGATGGAACCATAGTTAAGGCTGTCCATCCTTGTTTAGCTACAGAAATGAACTATTCAGTATGTCTGTAAGGAAGTACTTCCTCTGTTTCTTTTTCTTATAATGTGTACTTCTTTTTTGAGAAATTATAAGGAGTATTTTAACCAAGGCTTATGCCATTTGAAACCAAGGTGTTGTGAACCTTGATCCATTGTGACTTGTGAGAAAGAGAAAGATGGTGCTTACTCACAAATTTTGAAGAGAGGGGAGATAAACAAGGAGAAAAGAGAGAAAATGCTAGTAAATTTGCATGCACGCCGTTTTAAAACAAGTTGTGGACCAGTGGACCTTGATCCACAACATGAGGACTACCGCGCTGAAGATAACCAAAAGCTGTGGCTTGAAGGGTTTGGGTAGACATAGGTTACTATTAGAGAATAGCTTGGAGATGATAGATTCATTGTTCTTGCTTGACTCAAACATGACATCCCTGTATAGTGGATGCTCAGGCCCTTGACCTTTCCTAACACAATATGGACTCCTTAATCTTAATGAATTAGGCTCCTGCAATTTTAAATTTCCTAACACTATACTATTGATTAAAGGACTTCTGATCTCCCTCTGTTCGGGCTCCCTGCTGCTAGTCCACAACATAACAACACAAAAATTGTAGGCCTCGTATTTGTATACAGAGGGAGTGGCATATCTTATTCATCCTTTACATTGCACGTGTGATCAAAATCCTATTTTACTCCAAGATATGATGTAAACTTGACCTTGCCTATAACCCAAATCTACTCCAAGGACAGTTGTCTGAACTTTTTTTTCTGGTAGGGTCTGGTCCGATTGAGAAGGTCTACTCTAAGGATCCTCTAGGCCTCAAAATTGGATCGCCGGCAAAAGCAACTTTTTACTGTTAGAAGTATATTTGTGTCTAAGATAGAGATAGGAGTTAGAGGTAGAAAAGTTTTAAACATATACGACTTGCCCTCTACTCCAAGTCTCTCTCCCTCATATGTACTCCTATATATACCCTACACAAGGGTCAGATCAATAAAACAACAAAGTTACCCATCCTACAATTTCCACTTTTATTTGTACTCTTTTCCTTACATAGCGGCACCAAACATGTCTTAAATTCAGGATTTGTAGGTTTTGATGTCACGCTGGGTTTCAAGCACCAATAACTTAATCCTATAGGCTATTTTATTGTTGGCTTAACACATGCTTAAAGGTCATTGAGGAAAGCAAGCTAAAATCAGTTTATAGTACAACTGCAACTATGAATAATTGGAAGCGTTCAATGAAAACAGAATTAAGATGTATGGCAAAAGGAAAAATATGGAACTCACCATGTAGCACTTCATCCAGGCTTCCACCTGGAAGGTAGTCATATATCAACAGTTTCGATGAAGGGGAATTGCAATAGCCACGGAGATTGACCAAATTACGGTGCTTAACACTTCCCAATATCTCAAGTTCTCTATCAAAGAATTTGTCACGCCCCTCATTTGTTTTCACTATCCTTTTCAATGCAAAAACGTTACCATCATCCATTGCAAGTTTATACACGGTCCCAAAGCCCCCTGCTCCAATGATATTTTCCTCATCCATGGTCTCTAACTTCTTAAGGATATCTTTCGTGGAGTAAGGGAGGTCCCCATGGAACATCACAACAGAAGAGCCTGAAATGATAAGCAAGGTTATAACAAAATTTCTTTATGAGATGTGAAGTACTAGCTTTGCATAATTCATGGCAACGTTACCTCCACATAGCTCTACCCTGAAACCATGGATATCTTTCTTCCCGAAATTTTTGTACAGAAAACAACCCCAGAAACACATCAGAGCCACTAATAGCAGAGCTCCCACTGTCGCGACCGCACTTATAACAACTCTGGAACTCCTTTTATTTGTGTCATCTACCATAATAAAACATCAAAACACATTAGAATGCAAAATTATTGTTAACTGAAAATACTATAGGCCCACTCTTGAACTGAAAATAGAAGTTAATTTACAGAATGCAAAATTGCCATAAGTGAGTTTCCTAGTGGAACATAAAAAGATCTATTAGCTATTATTGGCATGACTAAATGCACATTCGACCTTGTCAACCAAAAATATTAGACGCATACAAAAAATAATGTTAGACTAATGTTCAAATATCTGTTACCTTTCAAAGGCTGCTGGGAGCCATCTGATGGTGATTGAAGTGCATCTTTGCACACTGAATTAATCTGCCTACCACATAAATCACGGTTCCCAATAAAGCTGCATTACCATGTCAACATTCAGATGGGTAGAAGAAAGAGTAGTTTATGGCACAATGCATATGCTTTTACTCGATTGAATATGCAGATTGAATTAAATAGATATAAATAACAGAGGAGAAGAGAACTCACGAAGTTTCATTAAAATTGGCAAGTGAACCATCTGATGGTATTGCTCCTGTCAGAAAGTTCATGGATACATTGCTGCACAGGATGTGAAAATAATCATTTGGCTGGTAGCATGTAGCTTACCGTAACAGGTTTGGTCAGCTTATGGACATAAAAAAAGCACTTACAATGATGCAAGTTTGGTCAGGTTATCAAGAGAATGCGGGATTGATCCCTTCAACGTATTGCTGGATAAGTCCCTGGATAAAATAAACATATTTCAGAAATAGGAAGTAATATCTAAATTACTTAAACAGGGAAAGTGAATTTATCTACATTTCAATACATATAATTTGTGTTCAAGCCTTCTTGTATGACCCATAGCAGATGTAGTGACATTAGTCTAGCATGAGGTATTTATCTGATGCGAAATTAATAATCAAATTTAATAAATAAGCTAAAACTACACAGAGGACTCACAATGTCTCGAGCTCAACCAGATCACCAAATTCCGAAGGGATATATCCACTTATATAATTTCCTTGTAGATATCTGCAAGTCATTTCACAACAGACGAAAAAAGAGCCTGATTTCACAGAAGAAATAAAAGCAAAAATTACATGCTAGAAGTTCTCTGGCACAGATACAAGAAGCTTGTGACCAAAACAGTAAATGACTGGCTATCCTCATGATCATTAATTATCAGTTGCAGCATCCAACATCCATTCGATGGAAGAAAAAAACATATGTAGCAATCAGAATTACTATAAAACTTACAGTTGTTGCAACTTGGTACAATTTCCTAGCTCGGGAGGGAGTGAACCATACAAACTGTTCCCCTGTAGTGATCTAATGACATAAAATCACATTTATATCAAAGACCAAGTTCTTTAATATACAAGGCGGGAAGTAGTTAAGAAATGCAAAAAGGAGAAGGTGAACACACTTACAAAGTCTGAAGCTGATTTAGCCTTCCAACTTCTGGTGGTATGGGCCCGACTAACTTGTGATATGGGAGAATCCTAAATGGAAGGCAGTGAGTGACCTTATGGCAATGCAACACAAAATACTGAATATGAATTGAAACTAGGAAATGATGTCCACAATATGAACACCAAATAACTGAAGGAAAACAGTGAGTGGATAGGTTAAGAAGTTGAGCAAATGACACCAAGCAGAGTTAATATACAGAGTGGTTTCTTGTTTCTTACAGATAAATCACTCTCTTGCTGTGACCATCGCATTTAACACCCTTCCAGTTGCAGGGATCCGCGTCTTGTTCGTGCCAATTTAGAAAGATCCCATCTGAATTTGTGATTGCCTTCTTAAAGGCGAGAAGTGCTTCACCTGTATGAAATAGTTCGTGCAAGATCAGTATTGGATAAGCAGGAAAAACAAATCAAATGGTCCGTGAGCAGCCACAACCATCATCACATACCATCTGAACTTAGCGCTCTTGCTGCACGGGCCCCAAAGTGCAGGATGATCAGAATAAAGAGGAAACTGGGCTGATTTCTGAGAAAATAGCCCATTTGTCACCACCTGGTGGAGCATACAAGGGTGACTAGAGCATATTCCAGAGGTCATGAATGAGGAAATACGGTATGCATCTTTACAATCGGAGAGAACCCAACCAACCAACCCTGCAATGGTGAAAAGCAAAACAAATCAACAATCATATAGGAGTAGTAACAAACTAAAGACGCGCTCAGAGAAATCTTAAGCCTTGAACGGCGGAGAAAAAATAGCAGATCAAATGCGGTATTTTTCGAGATAACGGCGTCCGGGGCTTTCGCACGAAATTGGCGGCCATGATATGGGAGCTAACTTTTTTTCGAGATGGTATGGGAACTAACTGAAGCAACATTTTCAGCCTTTTTATGCAAAAAATAATCCTTTCAGGCTAACTGAACTAGCTGCCTTCAAGCATCTGATTTCGAGATTCCCCAAATCCAAGAAAATAAATCTACAGGGCGGAAGCATTAGGCAGGCTCGTTTCTCAAATCGGGAACCAGTAGCGGATCTAGATGGCGTGAGCGGCACGCCCAGAGCAGAAATCCTGGAGCTCGGTGGGGTTTAGCTAAGAGCATCACTGGATGGGAATGAGCCCATACCTCAAACCCTCAGCGGGGCGGAGACAGCAGGAGCGCGATCTTGCGGCGAGGAGGACGGCGGCGACGCTAGGCTGCTACGGCGCGGCGGCGGGCGGTAGAGCCGCGTTGGGTTGGGATTGGTAGGTCGGGACTCGAGGAAGAAGAGGAGCTCGGGGAACAGAGGTACCGACGATTAGCGGTGGGGGAGACGGAGGATGTGAGCTGGGGAGTGGGAAGAAGCGGCACTGGATGTGGTGTGGTGTGGTGTGGTCACTGTGGTGGTGGTGAGCAGAGCTGAGAGCACTGAGCACTGGGCAGAGTGAGGGGGGAGGGTAAATGGGTCCGAGGAGATTAGGCAGACGGTGGCGCCGTGGCGCCGTGGCGGTGGGTGTGGGAGTGGGGCTGGAGCGGGAGCGAGTAGTCGTAGCAGTGAGCGTGAGAGAGTGCGGTTTTGTCCGCGCACGGCGTCAGCGACGGCGGCACACCACACGGGACGAACAGCTAATCGCTCAGTTACCAGATTGCCTTGCATGATATACGGAATTTGTCTGATTAGATTTATTGATTTTATATATTGTTATTAAAGAAAAATCTTGTGCTTAGAGCAAGTTCGTTGTCCGTATTGCTGTTTAGCAGTTATCATTGGGTTAAGGTGTTTGTACTTATACCCCAGAAAATGGGCTTGTATTATGGCACGCAAAGTGACAACGACATCTCTCTCTTCACTTGCACGAGAAAAGCGGCGGATTCTTTGCTGCGGAGAGGGCTCTTTTTTTGAAAAAAAATCCAAAACAAACCTTAAACTTGTAGACGAAAGATAAATCGAATCCTGAACTCCCAATCCCTGAAATCAACACACCGAATTCATTGATTCTGGACTATTTTGAACCTTGGGAGCGGTTCGCTGGTATTCGCTGATGTGACAAGTCAAACCCTGGGATCGTTGACTAAGTCATGTGTCCCTCTTCGTTTTGATCGATGCATGGAGAAAATGTTATTGCATTCAACAACATCAAAAATCGCTACAGTACCTCTCAGTTTCAAAAACCATTCAAAGTTTAAAAAATGTGCACTACAGTACCTCCTAGGTTTTCAAAAATAGTTCGACACTTTCAACAAATGTTGGAATTCAAAAAATATTCTTGTTTTAAATAAATGCTCACGAATTTGAAAAAATATTTGCGTCTTAAAAATTGTTAGCTACAGTGCCTCCCAGTTTCAAAAAATGCTCAAAGTTCGAAAAATGTTTGTGTTTAAAAATATGTTCACTAGAGTACCTCCTAGGTTTTCAAAATTGTTCGTGTTTCCAAAAAGTTTCAACTTAGAAAAATATTCGTGTTTTAAAGAAATGCTCACAAATTTGGAAAAAAATTGCGTTTTAGAAAGTTGTTCGCTGGAGTACCTCCCAATATTTTTAAAAAATAAAAGTTCGAAAAATGTTTGTGTTTCAAAAAATGTTCGCTGCAATACCACATGGGTTTCTAAAAATTGTTCGTGTTTTCAAAAAATATTCGTATTTTAAAGAAATGCTCGTAAATTCAAAAAAATCTAGTCTATCTAATATCTTTTGTACTGTTTTTGCTACGGCTTTTTAACCGTTTGTCGAAACGAGGGTGTGATACGCCGTTGGAAAGGTATGGACGAGGCGCAACTTCCATATGTACAAATGTTTTTAAGAGTCCTTATGGTTTTGAATTAATTTTGAAAATGATGTGGCGGACGAGGAGTGACAGTGGCCGTTTTTTCGCGAATTTTTACAAATTGCTTGCCGGGATGATTCAAATGATAAACCGTTGGAAAGATATCGACGAGACACAACTTTTTCATGTAGAACACTCTCTCTAAATCCTTATATTTTTAGAGCGATTTTAAAATTACTGAAATGCGGACATTATTTTTTCGCGACACCCAAATCGATGAGTGAACTTCATCCGACAGAAAACCGCACTGCTTCAGACTGAAAACCGCACTGAAGCAAACCGGCAATTGAACTTCATGGTTTTTTTGTCGGACGTAAATTTTACAAAAACAAGTTTTGTTGTCTTTTTTTCAACATTTTTTATGAACGAGAGTGGACAGTAGAGACGGGGTCAAGTGAACGTCGACATATATCTAAGTCAACCGCATTACTATTTTCTTGTTTCGCTAAATTTTTTGCACTTTCATATTGGGCACAAGTGAACAACATCACTCTTAAAAATGAACCACATCCGAGAACCAAACGCGCTGCAAGTGTCGATGTAGTCAACTGAATTTGGAGACACGAAACAAATTGGACTTCATACAGAGGGGTAATGAGCTGCTACAACAAATGGAGTGAACTACTTTTTTCAATCGTCCCACAAACAAAACAAATTGCATCAGAAAAAGAAGTGAACCTCTTGTGGGGTTTTCCTTTTTTTACAAAGTGAAACAAATTGCAATCAAGCAAACATTTCTTCTAACCCCAATATGGCCGCAAAAAAAGATGAGAGGATGAAGAGAATTACAATCTTACAAAAGTAGAGCTCCTCCTTAATGTTCCCTTTTTCCTTTTCATCTAATTAACACACTTTTTCTTTGAAAACTGCGGTCGCTAATTGTCTGGGCTCCTGAGACGAAGCTAGCGAGCTACATTTTCCCCAAAATTATCACATTACAACTTCATACACCCATGCATCACACTGCACAAACAAATTACACAGAACATGATACATTATCACCCATCCCCGCTATCGAACTGCATGCCCAGCCACCAAACTGCACCTGCACTCCTGGCTTCTGCTGGCACCGGGAAACTGCACACACAAAAAAGGTTGGGGGCATTGTTCAGGAACTACAAGGAGGGCACTGTGCAAGGAACTGCACCACACGGCGAGGTGCACTGCGACATGCGTCGCCGGAGATCCGCATTGGCCCGGCACCCACGAACGTGGCTGGGACCATCATCGACCGATGACCAACACACTTCAGTGGAGGCAAAAGCGCACTGCAGGAATGATCCAAAAAAACACGAAAAACACAAATTCAACATAAGTACTACACAAAATTGCAGTGTCGTGAGTTGAGGGCAGTAGGCAAGGGGGAAGGCGAATGAAAAACAGAGGTGAAGAGAACTACTGCTGAACCTCGCCGAGGACACAAGAACACATAAAGAATTACATCCCTGCGGCATCACACAAAAATGCATCCAGCGAACTGCATTTGTGAGATGGTCGAGCTGCACGCCCCAGCAACGGAACTGCTGCTCGCAGCTGGACCGGTGGAGTACGCCGGCGAGGCACAACCAATCCGCCGCCGTTGACCAGCAGACAAGCCAAAAGCTCGAACAAAACAAGTGAATCCTTAGAGGGCGCCGGTGGAGTAGTTTTCTTGGCCCGGGGTTGGCTCGATCTGTGGGTAGGGCGAGAGGTACATTAACGACGAGGCAGAGTCACTACGGCTCGTCGCCATCCTGAGGATGGAGGAGGGAAGGTAGGCCAGGAAGAGTGGACCGGCGGCGGCGGCGGCTCGATCCAAATCGGGGATGAGGGCGACCCGGGCGTGGGGGATGGGCGACGGGGTGGGTCGAAGGCGGGAAGGTAGGTGCGGTGGGAGGTGAGAGGCGGCGGGGCGGCGCGAGCACGGGCCGGCGGCGGGTTGACGCGGCGCACCAGGTGCAGGATAGGCAGGGATAGGGTGGGATTGCTGGTGGAGAGCAGAGCGTCGCCCGCCATGGCGACGTCCGGTTGAGGAATATGGGGAAGGAGGTGGCGGGGAGGGCTTGCTGTGACGGCGTGTCGTCGGGCCTCTGGAAGAAGGCCAGTCAGGGGGCACGTGGCTAAGCGGCGGGTGGCGGTGCCGTCCCGGATCCAGCATCGAGGCGTCGCGGTGGACTGGATCCGGCTGCCCATGGGTGTTTGGATCGGGGAGGCGGCCGGGGGTTGCGAGGAGCTGGGGGTGCGTGGGTGGAGGTGGGGTGCGTGGGTCTGGGCGGTTGGGTGGGTGGGCACGGGATGAAGAAGGTGGGGGTTGGCGATTCGTTTTTGTTTTGGGTGCGGTCCGGTTTCTGGGCCAAGGTGGTACAGAAGTGTTAGCAGAATAACGGTAGGTGTTATTAGAATAAGGTCTTAAAAGGTGTTATTAGAATAGACCATATATATATATATATATACATCTGGGCTATTTTGTTTCGTGTTCTGTTACCCAACTTGAACTGAGGAACTTTACAGGTTGGACTCACATGGTTTGCTACCTGAACTGATCTTCCTGCGTCTTCGACGGACGGAAACAGGGGATTCAATGGGGAGCTTGTCGGTGTCAAAACCGGCGGATCTCGAGTAGGGGGTCCCGAACTGTGCGTCTAAGGTCGATCTAACAGGAGACAGGGGACACGATGTTTACCCAGGTTCGGGCCCTCTCTATGGAGGTAATACCCTACTTCCTGCTTGATTGATCTTGATGAATATGAGTATTACAAGAGTTGCTCTACCACGAGATCGTAATGGCTAAACCCTAGATGTCTAGCCTGTATGATTATGATTGCCTCTACGGACTAAACCCTCCAGTTTATATAGACAGCGGAGGGGTCTAGGGTTGTACAAAGTCGGTTACAGAGAAAGGAATCTTCATATCCGAATGCCAGGCTTGCCATCCACACCAAGGAGAGTCCCATCCGGACATGGGAGAGAGTCTTCGATCTTGCATCTTCATAGCCCATCAGTCAGGCCCATGTCCAACAGGCCGGACACCCGAGGACCCCTTAATCCAGGACTCCCTCAGTAACCCCTGAACCAGGCTTCAATGACGAGGTGTCCGGCGCGCAGATTGTCTCCGGCATTGCAAGGCTGGTTCCTTCTCCGAATACTCCAAAACAGCCTTCGAACACAAAGAACGTGTCCGGCTCTGCAAAACAAGTTCCACACACAACCGTAGAAAGTATAATATTTCACGAGTCCAATCCACTGACAACTTTTGTAGCGTGACATCACGTCACCACTCGGTCATTATTTCGACCCGTTTTTTAGCCTGCCGCTCCACGTTTTGAGACGCGGTTTCATTGGCACGTCTTGTCAAAGCAGAGATCGTGTCCCCTTATTGCAGGATTCTCATCAATACGGGCGTGGGTAACCCAACCGTCCCGTTGGCATGATTCCTTGGGAATAGGCAACTTTTAAGGCCCATGAGGAGGCGTTTGATATTTACCGCCTTTATAAAGGGGCACAGACCCGTCTTTCTCCTTTACGACTGCCTCCTCCTCAACCTGATTCAGAGCTGATGCATATAAGTCCAAACTCGTGATGCCGAAGTATGCTATAAAGCTGTTCGGACTTGTCTGCAATTCATATTTTGCCATATCGAGCCCCTGGCAATTTTTGCCGAGGTGCGTGCGTGAAATAATCGAAGAAGCAAAATTCAGTTCTTAGAAAGTGCGAACACTGAATATGGATTATGTTCACTGGAATCTGATTGACCCGTCACACACAATCTTACAGATTATAACGCCACTACCCGGGCTATTTGACATGCCCGGGGTCGAAGGCTGAGGGAAAAGGCACTTTACAGGCTCGAAACAAAGAGTGTGGTCTACAAAAAATTATTTGAACCTCCTGTCGCACGTCTGCGCCGCCTTGCCTCGGCGAAAGGACTCCTTAACAGGAATAGCCTTTGGATAAGTATACGAAGCCGAACTCCGAAAGAGTCCGTAAGATGACCAGCCATTGAGTCACCTGTGGTAAAAGATAAAAAATAGTTAGAAAAAGGAAAAGAGGCTATAGGATTGCGGACCGCGTTGTAGTATTGTCCGTATTGTGCCTCCGCCGATGACCAGGGTATTTTAAGTGCATAATTATGTATGCGCGGTACAAACTTCACGGCTATATGAGGCGAACGACAGAGGCCGAGCTGCTAATCCAGCTCTGAGATCGATCGGTCATGTTTAAGAGGGACCGGTGGCTTGATGGGCAATGAGATATGCGGCTTGATGAGACCGCTTCGTACTTCGGCTGCAGTAGCCGTAGTATGCTCCTCTGTACGGGGGGAGCGTTCCGCATTTCTGTTTATCATGATGATGCCATGTGGACCGGGCATCTTAAGCTTTAGATGGGCGTAATGTGGGACCGCATTGAAACGAGCAAAAGCGGTACGCCCGAGTAGTGCCTGGTAGCTACTACGGAACGGGACAATATCGAAGGTCAAGCCTTCGCTTCAAAAGTTGTTCGGCGAACCGAAAATGACTTCCAATGTAATTGAGCCCGTGTAGTGAGCTTCTATACCGGGTACTGCTCCCTTGAAGGTATTTGTGGTGGGTTTGACTCTTGAAGGATCAATGCCCATTTTGCGGACAGTGTCTTGGTAAAGTAGATTAAGGCTACTGTCGCCGTCCATAAGGACTTTCGTGAGATGGAATCCATTGATAATTGGGTCGATGATCAGAGCTGCCGAACCTTCGTGGTGGATACTGGCTGGGTGGTCCTTGCGATCAAAGGTGATCGGGCAGGCCGCCCATTGGCTAAATTTTGGGGTGACTGGCTCTATGGCGTATGCGTCTTGTAGTGCGCGCCTGCACTCCCCTATAGGGGTGTGCGACACGTATACCATGTTTACGGTTTTCACTTCGGGGGGAAATTGCTTCTGAACCCCGGTGTTCGGCTGGCGACTCTCTTCGTCATCGCTGTCATTGGGCGGCCCCTTCCCCTTGTGTTCGGCATTAAGTTTGCCGGGTTGTTTGAAGACCCAACAGCTTCTGTTGGTGTGAGTAGCTGGTTTGTCGGGGGTGCCATGAATCTGGCAGGGCCGATCCAGTATCTTGTCTAAATTGGATGGTCCGTCTCTGTTTGCCTTGGATGGCTTTTTTCGTTGACCGGGTTTGGAGCCGCTGAATCCGGTGTTGACCGCCATGTCTTGCGTTCCTTCATTATTATTTCGACGCTTGTGTTTGTTGCGTCGTGGCTTGCCGTTGCCGTCTCAAACTTTGGAAGTGCCCGGATCACTGGTGCTGTTGCTTCTACGAGCGAGCCAGCTATCTTCTCCCGCGCAAAAGCGGGTCATTAGAGCGATAAGGGCTGCGATAGATTTTGGTTTTTCTTGACCAAGGTGGCAGGCGAGCCACTCATCCCAGACGCTATGTTTGAAGGCCGCGAGGGCTTCAGCGTCCGGACAGTCGACTATTTGGTTCTTTTTAATTAAGAACCTAGTCCAGAGCTTCCTGGCTGACTCTCCGGGCTGCTGGATGATGTGACTTAAGTCATCGGCGTCTGGTGGCCGGACATATGTACCTTGGAAGTTATCACGGAAGGCGTCTTCCAAGTCCTCCCAGCTGCCAATGGAGTTCTCTAGAAGGCTGTTTAGCCAGTGCCGCGATGGTCCCTTTAGTTTTAGTGGGAGGTATTTGATGGCGTGGAGATCATCACCGCGGGCCATGTGGATATGGAGAAGAAAATCTTCAATCCATACTGCGGGATCTGTTGTTCCATCGTATGATTCGATATTCATGGGTTTAAACCCTTCGGGGAATTCATGCCCCATTACCTCATTGGTGAAGCATAAGGGGTGAGCGGCGCCTCTGTAACAGGCGGCGTCTTGACGGAGTTCGGCGGACGTCCCTAAACGGTTTTCACCCCGAGGGAGGTTGTGTTGGTCGCGCCGGGCCTGATAGCCATCCTCTTTTGTTAGGGCATGTCCCTTTGACCCGTAAATTGTTCTGGCCAGACCTGCCCTAGCGTCCAGGCCTGCCCTGGCGTCCAGGCCCTGACGTAGGTCATAGGTGCAATCCTGGGCCGCTGTCTTCCTTCCTTTACGGCGGGGTAATGTGGGCTGGTGTTTGGCTTGTGTAGCCGCTTTGTTGCGGCCATGGGGTGGCTGGTCTGGTTTATCAGTTGCATTATGCGCTGGAGCTATAGGCTCGCACGCCTCGATGTCGAATTGGGGTAGCAGTTTGCGCTTCGGATAGCTTTTTATGGGGCGCTCAAGGTCGCACTCCTCGGCTGCTAGGACCCGAGTCCATCTATCGTTGAGTGTATCCTGTTCGGCTTGAAGCCGTTGCTGCTTCCTTTTCAGGCTCCTCGCAGTTGCGATGTGCTGTTGCTTAAAGCGTTCTTGCTCGAGGGGTTCTTTTGGCACGATAAAGTCTTCATTGCCGAGGCTTATTTCGTCTTCGGAGGGTGGCATATAATTGCTGTCCACCGAGTCGTCGTTCCCAACTGGCTCGTCGGGGTTACTCTGCCCTTCCTCCCTATCTTCCTGTTCGGAAGCTGGTTCGATGAGGGCGTCTAGGTCTTCAGCGTTCTCCGGAGTATTATTTTCTCCGGTGCCGGTATTGCTTTCTTTGTCACGACGTGATTTTGAACGGCGCCGCTAATGTCGCCGTTTCGGTGGTTTATCAGCGTTATTGTCCTTGACTGGATCCCTACCACCGTCCTTGCCATCGTCTTTGGATGTGTCCACCATATATATATCGTATGTGGAGGTGGCCACCCAGCGTCCGGTATGCGGTGGGCTTTGGGCCTGCTCCTCTCCAGCATCGTCGTCCATACCGTCGATGTCTTCGGAGCCGTAATCAAGCATGTCGGTTAAATCCTCGACAGTGGCTATGAAGTGGGTGGTGGGCGAGAGGCAAAACTCCCTGCTCTCAGCCCCTAGTCCGGGCTGGGCATAGTTCGGACATTGCTCCTCTGTAATTACAAGGGATCGCATTAAGTCCAGAGCCTCGCTTAAAGGCGAGGTTTTGCCAGGAAGGAGAGAGCCCGTGGAGTACGGCAGGAGGCAGGTTCCTTGGCCGAACTCACACGATGCTGGCCCTGAGAATTCGGAGCCAGTGTCCGGATAAGAGTCCAGCTTCGTGATGATTGCCTGCGACGATACCTCATCCGGCTCTCCCGTACTAGGTTTAGTGGTCGTAGATAGTCCGGCAGGCTCAAGAAGCCCGTCTTCGGGCCCGACGACGTGCTCCGGATCTAAGGCCGAAGCGGTGGTTTGGGTCGCGAATCCTTGGGAGATCAAGTCTCCCCGGACGTCAGCGACGTAGTCCAGGTTTCCAAAACTAATCTGTTGACCTGGGGCGTAGCTGTCGATCTGCTCTAGATGACCAAGCGAGTTGGCCCGCGGTGCGAAGCCGCCGAACACGAAGATCTGGCCGGGGAGGAAAACTTTCCCCAGGATAGCATTATTGTAGATGATTGATGGAGCCATCGAACCTCTTGGCGACGACGCAGCGGAACTCTCAATGAAAGCACCAATGTCGGTGTCAAAACCGGCGGATCTCGGGTAGGGGGTCCAAAACTGTGCGTCTAAGGTCGATGGTAACTGGAGACAGGGGACACGATGTTTACCCAGGTTCGGGCCCTCTCTATGGAGGTAATACCCTACTTCCTGCTTGATTGATCTTGATGAATACGAGTATCACAAGAGTTGATCTACCACGAGATTGTAATGGCTAAACCCTAGATGTCTAGCCTGTATGATTATGATTGCCTCTACGGACTAAACCCTCCGGTTTATATAGACACTGGAGGGGTCTAGGGTTGTACAAAGTTACAGAGAAAGGAATCTTCATATCCGAACGCCAGGCTTGCCATCCACGCCAAGGAGAGTCCCATCCGGACACGGGAGAGAGTCTTCGGTCTTGCATCTTCATAGCCCATCAGTCTGTCCCATGTCCAACAGGCCGGACACCCGAGGACCCCTTAATCCAGGACTCCCTCAGAGCTTCCGGGGGTTCTTCGGCGCGGTGCTGCGGACCATTCGTTGCCAGAGGAGACAGTGTCAAAGTTTTATTACTGTGCGTTGACATCGGAGTAAGTATTTTCTACTGGCTGCCTACCCAAACATCTACACTTTGAGTATAAAGCCCGAGCCCTCTGTCACTTTCATTCCACCAGCTGCCACAAAAGAAAAGCCAAATGGATCCTGAGCTGGGAGAGGTCACAGAGGAGGAGGGGTGCCATCAATGTGAGGGCTGCAGTAACAGAGCAGAGGAGGAGGAGGAGGCGCAGGCGCAGGCAGAGGGCACGACGTGCTGCCGAGGAGGAAGTGGAGGCAGAGTTCAACAGACGCCTTGCGCGCGAGGTGATGGATGCTTGCAACTCTAATGAACTGGAGCTACTTTTCCCAGAGGGCAGGGGAAGGAACCATATTTAGATCATCAGTTGGGCTAGGGTGAGAGCAGCCACGACTCCACATCCATCCACCAGGGCCAAATGGCGTCGTTTCTTTGATCGTTATTACTGAAGTACTGAATTTTTATGTTTTTAAGATTGTGTTGTGAGGGAGCAAATGGTTGAATGACTAAATGAATTCAACTGTCTACCTCCGAGTGTGTTATTTTATCTACATATGTTTGTTTTGTGCACTTTGAACTGCTGCCGTATGTGCTCTCCAACAATTATTTTGAACTGCTGCTTTATCTGAAGTTGAGCTGATTTGCAGTCAATGTTGTATGACTTGTATAATAACTATTTTCTGCCAGCTGGCTGCCCACCTGTCAATTTATTATTTTTATAATCTGCGAGTCTTCCTGGCTATAAATTATATCCATCTATGTGTGGTGTGTGGCTCAGTCTCCCCCTCCTTTTTCTTCCTTCTTCCAGAATCAGATCTAGGTTCCTCCCTCTTCTCTCTGTTGTTTTCTTCCCTTTTCCTATGTTTCCCATGGACGATTGTTCATGCGGATGTCTCGCAAAGATGGTGCGCATAGCTGACGGCTGTGTGTACGAATCTGGTTTGGAGCTCACCGAGAGTCAGCGTCGTGGGCAACTTTCGTGTCTGTTGTACAACAACCATGGGTTTCGTGCATCCTATGTTTGTCACCTAACGGTTGGGGACTTGGAGGAATCATGGGTATGTGTTTCTATTCTTTTTATTTTCTTCTTTTTGTAGGTCTCATTTTGAATCCCATGAACTGAATCTGTAGTTTAGTTTTATCAATAGTTTGTCTATAATTTTTATTTGGTTTTGTCAGAAGTTAACAGTAGGGATTTGTGTGTGTATTTCTTCATTACTTAACAGTATTTATCCATTTTTGTATAATCCTTTTTCTGTTTTTGTCAGATGTTTTACTGTAGGGGTATTGATATGTATATTTCTTCAGTTTAGTCAGGTCATATGACTAGTTAGTTTGGTCTTTTTGTTTTGGTTCAGATATTTCTTTTCACTTTGTTATGCAACAGTTCCTAGATCTGTGTAAATATTCAGTTATGTCAGGTGTTCACTTTATTTTCTACTCCCATGCCCATTTGCAGAAAATGTCAACCAGAATCAGGATTGTCGTTCCTAGTTCTAGGATACTGAAGATGGAGACTTCAGACAAAAACGGGCATCAGTTGATGGAAGTTGCCTACCACATCAACTTTGATGGTTGCATCAACCTAACTAGTGGGTGGAAGGTGTTTGTGGCAGAGTCTGGAATTGAGGATGGAGATGTGGTTATGGTTATGTTCTCCAGGGAAGATGACTCTCTGACGTTCAGAATTTATGTGATGTAGGTTTAAATGTGGCAAATGACGCTGGTTGTGAGATTTGTGTGCGTTTGATTATGTTGCAGTATTTTTCTTTAAAGCAATGCATGTGAGATGGTTGAATTCTATGTTATTACCACATGGTTTGGAACAATTTGTCCGTATGTTATTGTATCCACTATTTTTTATTTCTGTAATGCTTCCTATTTTTTGCTCAAGCACAACTATTTTTTTATATATTTTTTATATTTGAATTGGAACAATTATAGTTTAACTGATGGGCATCCTTTATTTTTACTGGGATATTTTCATGTACATAGCTTGCACACGAAAAATATACGCTGATGATGGTTGTAGGACCCCTTGGGTTTGAGTTTGTTGAACTTACATGCTGTTAATGATAGTACTGAACTATTTTGGATGTCAATGGCCAACCACATTCATTTGTTGTAGAGCATTTTTTCTTACTATTTGACATGAATTTTAGAGCACAATTTTACTTTTTAGTTGAATCGTGATAGTTCTAGTATTTTTTTAAATAAAAAGAATTTAATCTTTGCTGCACAGTACTAATTTTACTTGAACCTTATGAATTTCAGCAGTTGAACTTTTTAAAAAATTGTTTCTGAAATTTTTATTACAATCTTCTACGTTTAGTTTTCCAAAAAAATGTATTTTTTTATTTTTTTAGTCCTTACAATCAACATGTGTTTGAACTTTTTTACATTCTTTTTTTGAACTGATTTCTTATGAGGTTTTTTTTAATTATCTGCATTTGTTTCTTTTATTTGGTCGTGTGTGATCGGTTGGAATTTTGTAATGGGGCGAACTGTTGTATTGGGCCATCCCCCGGAGCCATTGTTTTCGGCCCAAATAGCTCGTCCGTGCGGTTGTGCAGTGCGGCGTGCGCGTGCGCTATACATTTTGGCAAACCTCGCTAGCCGAGGGGGCTCTCGACCTGTTTATAAGCGTTGCCGAGGCTTACTGGTCGAACTCCTCTGAATACTTACCTCAGCGCTTATACATGGCGCTCGCTCTCTGTCATGACCTGTGGGCCCTGGTGGGTTGGCCCCCGCAGTCCGGTTTACAATGGATTCACCGGTGGTTTCGCAGTTGGCATGAGTCCTAGTACCCACCTGCGTTGGGCCGTCCTGTCCCTTGGGCGGTCAATATTTTTTATTCTTAGCATTTTTTTCCTTCTAGTTTTTATGATTTTTTGCCTAATATAAGCATTTATTTTTTATTTTAGTACTGAATGTTCTCCTCTGCTTGAACTGACATATTTTTTATAGTGTGTTTCCCTCGCTTTCTCTTTGTTCTCATTTTTTCAGCATTTTTTGGATTTTTTATGAACATCTGGGTAAGATATATAGGACCGCACCGAGTGGCATAGTCGTACTGACACATTTTTTGTATGGACTGAAGAACATCTATCTTTTTAGGGTGTGTGGGTGCATTGGGGGGACAGAATAACCGCACTGCGCCTGTCAAACGAGCGCACTGCCGTGTTAGCGCGAGGCCGAGCCGCCAGGCGACGACGCAGCGTGTCGCGGCGTCGCATGCGGAGGCGAGTCCGTAACATGACTTTCCCCATTATCTATCCTTTTAGGGAAAAAACCAGCACCGCACCGAGGGGCATAGTTGTACTGACACATCTTCCTTGTATGTACTTGCCCCCATTATCTATCTTTTTAGGGGGAAAACCAGCACCGCACCAAGGGGCATAATTGTATTGACACATCTTCCTTGTATGGACTTGCCCCCATTATCTATCTTAGGGTGTGTGGGTGCGTGGGGGGGACAGAATAACCGCACTGCGCCTGTCAAACGAGCGCACTGCCGCGTTAGCGCGAGGCCGAGCCGAGGGGGGGTCGGGACCCCCCTACCCCATCCCGCCGAGGCCGAGCCAGGAACGAGCCGTAGCAGGCGACGACGCGGCGTGCCGCGGCGTCGCATGCGAAGGCGAGTCCGTAACATGACTTGCCCCATTATCTATCTTTTTAGGGTGTGTCGGTGCGTGGGGGGGAGGACATAATAACCGCACTGCGTCTGTCAAACAAGTGCATTGCCGCATTAGCGCGAGGTCGAGCTGGGGATAGGGGGTCGGGACCGCCTCCCCCATCCTGGCGAGGCCGAGCCAGGAACGAGCCGTAGCGCGACGACGCGGTGTGCCGCAGCGTCGCATGTGGAGCCGAGTCCGTAACATGACTTGCCCCATTATCTATCTTCTTAGGATGTGTGGGTGCATGGGGAGGGGGATAGAATGACCGCACTGCGCCTTTCAAACGAGCGCACTGCCGCGTTAGCGCGAGGCCGAGCCGGGGGGGGGGTCGGGACCCCCTCCCCCATCCCGGCAAGGCCGAGCCAGGAACGAGCCATAGCAGGCGACGCCGCGGCGTCGCATGCGGAGGCGAGTCTGTAACAGGACTTGCCCCATTATCTATCTTTTTAGGGGGAAACCAACACCGCACCGAGGGGCATAGTTGTACTGACACATCTTCCTTGTATGGCTTGCCCCCATTATCTATCTTTTTAGGGGGGAAACCAGCACCGCACCGAGGGGCATAGTTGTACTGAATCTTTTTTGTTGTATTGATTGATGAACACACGTCATCGGTAAGAAGCGGTTTTTGTCATACACCGAGGTGGATCTGTAACATAACTTGCGTCATTTTGGTATCTTTGTTAGGTGTCTGCATTGTATAATGTGCTGCGGCGTCATATGTGTACACGAGTGTGAGGATGCAAGTCCTTGACATGAATTTGTGATTCAAAGCATACCACCATTTTTTGTACTTTTCGTTATTTTTTTGAGAAATATTGTACTTAATTTTATATAGTCTATGTAAGGTATTTCAATTGTACTTTTTCGATAATTTTTATTGTATTGTTATGAGGTATTATTTGTACTTTAGCTGTTTGTTTTCTCCCTCTATATTAATTTTTTTATTGTATTTAATTTTTGCTATTATTTTTAGTAACTGCCTTGAGATAGTGGGCTTTGCCCTTTTTCTTTTTCTTCCATGATCGTGGGCTTTAACCGTCGGTTTTCTCCCACTCACCTTTTAACCTCCGCTCTCTCCCATTCCGCTCCACTCCCCTCCACAAATCGCTTCCTTCTCCGTTCCCCTCCTCTCCTCTTCTCGCATAGAAGCTGCTTCTCCTGTTTCGCCGCGGGAGCGTCGGCCGGCGGGTTGAACTCCAGGGGGAAGGTCTGTGTGCTTTGTTTGTTCCTTTGCTCTGCCCTCGACTCCCCTTGCCTCCCCTTATGTATAGATTTTTCCTGTATTTCTAAGTTATTGCTCTCGTGTTGTCTCAGACTGGATTCGCTAGGGTTCCTTTGCTCTTGAACGAGCGGCTCGCGTGAGTGATACTGGATTCGGTGGTGGAGTTTGTGTTTGCTGGTAAGAGTTTTGCTTTGTTTGGCGTCCTTCGTTTCTGAAATAGGTAAGAACCCTAATTTTTTTCATGTGTCTTGCAGTTCTGGTTCGGCAGATTTTAGGTCTAGAGATCTCAATGGGTACATCATCCAGTCCAGACAAGTTGAATGCAGGTAATTCGTTGTGCTGAAACCTTTTTTTGTGTTTTCTGCTGATGATGTTTTGTCAGATCTGGTGCTTAATAGGTTTTTAGTTGTATAAGTGTTGTCGTATGGACATTACAAGTTGTATAGATTTTGATAGTTGTTAATTTTTGCCCTGGAATGTGTGGTATGTCTAGTTTTTAGGTCGCTGTAACCTGCACACAAGTTGGAGTGCTGATCACCATGTGTAGTTTGAACTGTTGTACTAGTATTTGAATAGTTTGTAGCAGTCTGAGAAGAACTACTATGATGTTGAAAGAGCTAACATTTTGAAGTTTGGTGCGCGAGTGGTGGGGTGATATTGTTTTATTGGTTGCACTTGTAGTGTTCATATAGTTGAACTGATTGCTTGTTCATGTACTTTACTTTTTTTTTACTTTTTTGCTGATTATGATGTTGTTGCAAATGTTGGAGTGCCAGTGCCTCCTGATTCTGACAAACCAGAACGCTTTCAAGATCTTGTGAATGTTATTTTTGAGATACCAAATCCTCTAGAAGAACATGCGTGTTGCTGGTGTTTCCCTTATATTTGCTCTTTTTTTAACAACCTTGCATACATAAATGTGTTTAGTTACATCAGTTGTTCCTTTTGTTTGTGTCTGATGCTATGCGCCTTATTTTACTTGTCTCTGCAATGTTAATTGTGTTTTAATTTTATATGTGTGTGCTTATGTTATTGATTTATGCAGTTAATGATAGCCATGCTGCTGCTGAGGACATTGCTGATGTTGTGAAAGATATTAATGATGGAATTTATTCTCTTAATTTTGGTGATGGTGATGGGAGCTTGCAGTTGTCTGTTACTCAGTCACAGAGTTTTGATGGAACTGAGCATGTTACTCAGGCTGAGGATGTTCCTATGCAGTTATAGCTCGAGGACGAAAGGAAAAGAAAGAAGAAGTGTGATTTCCAAAGGAGAAAGGAGTTGGAACGGCGTCAAAAGGCTGCTTGCGTGCAACGAAGCGATGAGGATGTTGCTCAAGCTGCTAAAGGTGGAGGTGATGAAGGTGGTGACGCGGCCTTTTCAACTGTTGATGCTGGATCTCATGGAACTAACATGCCTGTCAAGACAAACCTGTTGCAGACTCGCTTGATGCAAGTGTTTACTCATGATGCAGTTAAGGAAAAGAAAGCTGTTTTGAAGAGGAAGATGTCAGATCCAAATCCTGATGGCACACAGAGGCGTAGCCCATGTGTGAAAGCTGGTTCCCAACCTGGTAATAGCAAAGCTGATGGAGATAGTGTTGCTGTGAAGATTGGTCCAAGCACACTTGGTGGCTCCCCTGTTCGTCGGAGTCCACGTGTTTTGTCAAATAAGAAGCCTTCTTCGTCTCCTCTTCCAGAGAGCTCTTTGTTGAAGGAAAATAAGAAGCGTAAAGTTGCTCCTGCGAAGGTGAACAGAGGTGTGAAGAAGCGTGCTCGTGTCGAAGCTGAAGATCCTGCATTTGAAGAAGATGATATCAAAGTTGATTCTGAAGATGAATATGCAGTGGTACGTGTTTGTACTGTATGTGACTTACTAGTTGTACTTGCACTGATTTAATTGTGTATGGGTTGGTATGCTGGCCAGGTGAGGGCTGGTTGTTGTTTGCATCAATTGAGGGTGGTACTGATGTTGTTTTAAGAGTTGAACTTGTGCAATTTTCTTCTTCTTGCCTTCATATGTTTGTTTTGTTTTTTATATTCATTTAATTAAGTTGTGCCTTCTTTATTTTCATTTACAGCCTGTTAGAGTTATGGGTCCGGTCAAGCCGGTGAGAGGCAATGACGGAAAAGTTGCTTTGGATGAAGGTGACTCACAGCGACTGAATTTAACTGTGTGATATTCATTGAGAGAGATTGATGCCTATGCTCGTTTGCTTGAGAGTCGCCATGTGGCTAGGCTTCATGCAGCTGGTTTTGGTTCTATCTTAAAGTGGAAGGTGAAGTCTAACATTTCCCGCCCTCTGATGGGAGTTTTGTACCTGAAGATAGATCCTGATACGATGACTCTTGACATGGGTGAGGCTAATAAGAAGCTTCGCATCACTAGCGATGGTATACATGAACTATTTGGGTTCCCTCGTGGTGGTCGTTCTGCACCAAGGCCATCAGAGGACGGATATGATGACGCTCTAATGAAGTTAAGATCGGAGCTTGACATTAGCAGGAACAGAGATATCAAGATGAAGGATTTGAGGGATAAGCTCAAGGTGTTTGTCAAGGATCCTAGCAAAGATGACCTTGCTCTCAAAGTGTTCTTCATTATTGTGTTTATGAACGTTGTATTGCCTGGTGCTGCCCCTCGTGTTTCCAGAGAGGCAGCAATGTTTGAGGATCTCGTCATTGAGGACATGGCTAATATGGATTATTGCCCGCTGATGGATGATGAGCTTAGAAGGGCTGTTGTCAGGTACCAAGATGGTGTTACCCTTGGGAAGGCAATCACAGGCTATGCTATAGGGAATGTACTAATGTACCTTGACTACCTTATCCGTGGCAAGATTCCAGATGTTGACATGCGAGTCCGCCGCATATGTTTCATGGATCAGGACAAGCTTTCCGATCTGGCTGATGCAGATTTGATAAGAAAAGGCAAAGCAGATCCAAAGACTTGGGTGTTTGGGAAGCTTCCGGTGAGTTTTATTTCTCTCGTGTCTTCCAGACCTTTTTTAGGCATATCTATTTTTGCTAGAGTGAACATGTGTACTGCAGAGTTACCTGTTTATATTTTGTCATTTCTTAAGCTTTGTGAGGTTTAGTATGAATTTTAGTACTGTTGTGTCATGTTTGGTTGAACTGAATCTCTTGTTCAACTGACCTGTTTGTAAATACTAACAAATTGGCACTGATAGTGAAAGATCCTTAGTATTGTGGATTTGAATCTGTTAATATAATGTTTATTTTTCCCTGTGTGTTGCATTGGTTAATTAACTCTTTTCCCTTGTTCGTAGTGGAAAACTCATGACGAAGTTGTCTTTTTCCGAGTGTATAAACGGCCAGTCCTGGAGATGCCGTCTCAGGTTCCCAAGATTTCATCTCTGCACGATGAGTTGAGAGATGGCCGTAGTGCTGAGGGTGTTGGTTATGTCCCCCTGGCCCTAGTAAGGCTAGTACTTCACAGAGGCAGGGTTTTGGTATTGATGTAGCTGTTTATGCGTTGGAGCGCGCTGAGCATATTCTTAGTAATGTGTGTTCTGAGCTGGAAAAGGTCCCAACTACAGTTGAGCGTCTGAGCTGTATCAATGGTATCCTCCCTGACGGTCATCAATTTAATGCTGAGGAAGCAGCGGACTATATTGAGATGGAGAGAATTTTAATTAGTGATATGCGTGATGGTGCTGCTCAACTAATTCAGAGCTCGGTTCCTCTGTTGAACAACATGAAGCATTTCAAAACTATGCAAGACTCTCGCTGCAAGCCATATGAAGAAAGTGCCAATGTTGTTATCAGGCATATTGAGCGGGATGAGGCTGTTGCCACTGACAGCAGGGCTAGTGATGGTACTGAGGCTAATGTTTCTGACCACCATACGGATGATGTTGGCTTGGAGTCCCCTGTTGTTGATGTGAGTCGGTCCTTGATGTTTGCATTTTTTACTATGTTGTTCTGCTGTCAGTATTGTAGTTGGACTTTCTCATGTTCATCTGTTTATTAAAAAATTTCATTCAGGAGACCAGTCATGATGTTGAGGCTGCTGTTGACTGTGGAATTAATGATCCATCTACTGATAAGAGCAAGGTTATTTTTATTTTTTATTGTGTGTATATATATTCTTGAATTTTCATGCGCACCACTGTGCCTTACATGTTCATTTTTCTATCCCACACCGTTAAGAATTTGTAGGTGATACCTACCTTTTGTTAGTGTAGTTTAACTCTTTGTGTGTTGTTGCTAATAATATCATTGTTTTTTGCTTCATTACTATGAATCAGGGTCCTGTTGTCGGTGGTGAGCCTTGATGTTCCTTTGAATGTTAGTAGCAGCAAGATCGGTGATGTTGCTGTGGATGCTGCTAAGGTTTGTTTTTCTGTGCTTGCATTAATTTTATATGCAGTTTTCGCTACTGTTTCTTTGTAGCTATAAAAGTTAGCCTGTGCACCTCTTGCTAGCTTTTTTAATTGTTAGTTTTGCTCATATTATTCACTTTCTGAATTTTTGTTTTTTCAGATGACTGATGTTGAGCGTGAGGCCGCCGTTAGTGTTGGAGATGATTCTTGTGGTGTTCCATTGAGCAGTGGGTGCGATGTTGGTAGCGAAGTTGCTGATGAGGATGTTCGTGCTGCCAGCATACTTGATGCCAAATCGTTTGGTGTTGGTATTGCTGAGAATGATAATCTTTCTGATTCTAAAGATTTGTCGCTGGAAAATTTCCCGCCTAGAGGGCTTGATTACGGTGATGCATCGCAAGACGCCGACGTGTCTAGCGTGGAGGAGGTGCCATCTGAGGATGATGATTTACTTCTGTCGATTTCTTCTGGCCCCTTGACGCAGGAGGCGCTCCTGTCGTCCCAGGATTTTCTTTCTTCAAACCCTGAAAGCGCAACCATATTTCTGTCCTCACAAGATCTTCTGTCGTCAAACCCCGAAACTACACGCATATTGCTGTCATCACAGGAACTCCCGTCGTCAAACGCTAAAGTGCAGGTAAGGACTTGTAAATGAGGCGTACTTCTCATTTATGGCATTTTGGACATGTTCACTTGTAGTGCTTGGACTTATTATTTTTTCTTCTTTTTCTGCAAGCAGAAGGTGCTAATGTTGCTAAGGTTGATTCATTTTTCTTCGCTGTTACGAGGTTGCGCACAAACCGTGGGAAACAGTTAGTTTGGGATGTTGCCCGTATCATTTTCGTCTCTTTTTCTTTCTCTCATATGACTATTGTTGTCATTGCAGTAGTTTTAATTCATGTCATCTTTGTGTTTTCCTAGTGAAAAGCCGATGTTTCGAAATAGCGAATGCGATGCCAGTGTTGGTTCTGTTGCTAAAGCGTTTGTCCCCACTGGCATGCTCAACTCAGACAGTGCTGACGTTGTTTTATATTCTCTACGTCAGAAGTACCGAGACACTGACAAGGTGATAGTTCCTAGATGCGTGACGGTCAGTATTTTGCTTTCTACATAGGATGACAAGTTATTTTGGAAATTTTCTAATTGTTGCTGTTCTTTTTGTACAACAGACCAAGATCCGTGATGGAAATATTGATGCCAATGTGCTACAGTGGTTCACGGGATCGGGGTCTGATGGTTTTGACCAAGTAGGTGACCTTCAACTTATTGTACTCATGAACTAGAACTGTCATGTTTTCTTGCAAGTTTGGGAGGTGGGAATGAACTTGAGTAGCCTGCTTTTTTCCGATGTACTTAGGAATGATGTGTGCTTCTTTTTTGAAGCTGCACTTATTGTCGCAAGGAAATTGAACTGATATGTTTGTTGCAAGTTTGGGCGGTGCATATAAACTTGAGTAGCATTTATTTTTTGTAGTGAGTTGCTTACTCAATTAGAACTTATGATTATCTGATTTGTTTGGACTTCTGAATTTCAATTTCCCTCTTATATTTATTGTTTTGGAGGCTGAATATTTTGTTTCATTCTGATTTGTTAAATTCATTTTTCCTCTGTGATTTTTTGTCAGCTTCTTTTCCCTACTTTTGATCCGCCGTCATTTGCGGCTGCCATGAAGCCTACCGAAGATCTGGGAATTGGTGCTTGATTGTTCTGAATTTGAGGTTCCGTCATTTCGAGTGTCTTGATTCACTCCGCGATGAAACCTGGAGTGATGCAGTTAGATTCTTAAGAACTATGACAGATAATATAAAGAAGCTTTGGAGGGAGTCCAGCGTAGACAGGGCCAAACCGTTCTCGCTGGCGCATATTGATGGTTTCTCTTGCGAGTTCGTGCGTGTGCCGCAGCAGCAAAACACGTGAGTATCCGTTTTAATGATTTTTATTAGTTGTTGAAAGGATCGATATAGTTGACTAGAGGGGGGGGGGTGAATAGGCAACTAACAATTTTTAGCTTTTCTTTACCAATTTAAACTTTGCATCAAAGTAGGTTGTCTAGATATGCAACTAGGTGAGCAACCTATATGATGCAACAACAACAAGTACACAAGCAAGCACGAGATGCAACACAATATAAGCTTGCACAAGTAGAGGTACGAGATAACCAAGAGTGGAGCCGGTGAAGACAAGGATGTGTTACCGAAGTTCCTTCCTTTTGAGGGGAAGTACGTCTCCGTTGGAGCGGTGTGGAGGCACAATGCTCCCCAAGAAGCCACTAGGGCCACCGTATTCTCCTCACGCCCTCACACAATGCGAGATGCCGTGATTCCACTATTGGTGCCCTTGAAGGTGGCGACTGGACCTTTACAAACAAGGTTGGGGCAATCTCCACAACTTAATTGGAGGCTCCCAACGACACCATGAAGCTTCACCACAATGGAATATGGCTCCGCGGTGACCTCAACCGTCTAGGGTGCTCAAACACCCAAGAGTAACAAGATCCGCAAGGGATTAGTGGGGGGAATCAAATTTCTCTTGGTGGAAGTGTAGATCGTGGCCTCCTCAACCAATCCCTAGAAAATCAACAAGTTTGATTGGCTAGAGAGAGATTGGGCGAAAATGGAGCTTAGAGCAACAATGGAGCTCGGGGGTGGAAGAGGTAGTCAACTAGGAGAAGAAGACTCCCTTTTTATAGTGAAAGAACAAATCCAACCGTTATCCACTAACTCAGCCTGCGACAAGCGGTACTACCGCGCCAGACAAGCGGTACTACCGCAAAGGCCCGCAGTACTACCGCATGGCTCTGCGTTACTACCGCTGGCGCGGCAGGAGCTGGACCAGCCCTGTTGCATTGAAGCAGAGAGCAGTAGAACCATTGGCACGGTACTACCGCTCCCCCTTGCAGTACTACTGTAGGGCAGGGTTAGTTTAAGCTGGGAAGGCACGGACATATAAAAATACATCCGTGGCTACTCCCGCTAAGTTTCGATCTATGCAAAAATCCGACATGGTACTACCGCGTAGGGCGCAGATGTAAAAAATTACATCCGCCCCTACTTCCGCTCGTGCTGCTAAGCCTGGCCTGAGGCCACGGTACTATCGCAAGCCTGGAGCGGTACTACCGCGTAGGGCGCGGATGTAAAAATTACATCCGCCCCTACTTCCGCTCGAGCAGCTGTGCCTGGCCTGAGGCCGCGGTACTACCGCGCCCAAGGGGCGGTACTACCATGAGCACCTGCGGTACTACCGCGCCCGAGGCCGGTACTACCGCTCCGAAGAGCACTACTACCGCATGCCCCAGTTCAGCAACACTAGGAGTCCTTCATTTTGCAGAGACACGGAGAAACGAAGGATGCTCCAAAGAGTCAAAGGAAAGGTGGTGCAGAAAAGAACAGACGTGTACGTGATGATTCCACCCAAACCTTTCCAACGCGAGCCCCCTCTTAATAGTACGGCTTTCCTATGACTCAAATCCATCGAAAAGAAACATAGAGAAACGCCGTCTTCAATGAGCTTTGAGGGGCACCAAATCGTCTTGTGCTTAGGCATGATATATCTGAAATGCTCAATGCACACGATTAGTTCGCAAAAGCATTGTCATCAATCACCAAAACTACTAAGGGATAAATATGCCCTTACAATCTCCCCCTTTTTGGTGGATTGATGACAATACGGGATTTGCACATAGGGATATAAAATGAAGCAAAGGCAAACCCAACATCTATAAAATATAGACGAGCTCCCCTAGATGTGTGCACTCTCGAGAAATGCTTTGGACTGCACGGCGCACATACTAGGATCAACACTCCCCCCATATTTTATAGACGGGGCATATCTTGCAATAAAATAACTAATACTAAGCAAGGAAGCAAGATAATAAATATGAGCATAGAGTAACAGGCACAAGATAGCATAAGCATGAAAGACAATAAGATACGCTAGAGTGCATATGTCTTACACCATATGATAGGAAAATACGACTCACAAGGACATGCCAAACCAAACCAAAGCAAACGAGGTCCAACAGAACGAAAACAAAGCGACAAAGCGAAATAACATGACACACGCCTCGCAAATCCTACACTCTCTCCCCTTTGGCATCGAGACACCAAAAAGGCAGAGAGGACACCTACGACACAGGTGGTGGCCCAAGCTGAAGTGATCACTCATCATGCTCCTTGTCGGACTCGGCAGCAGGGATGGGCTCCTCCTCAGATTCAGTCCACTGGTAGCCCTGCTTCGCCATCCATTCTGCCTCCGGGGTGATGTGCTTCTCGGACCCGCTGGATATCTCCTCGCCAAACGTCCTCAAGATCCTCTTGTCGCAGCGGCGACTCTCCTTGGAAGCAACATGGGTCCTGTACTGCCCCTTGGCTTGCATACAGAACAAGGTCTTCATCTTGGCCTTCGGCTTCTTAGCCCATGAGGGCTCAGTAGAGGGGGGGGGGAGCATACACAGCAGAGCTGTCCTCATCCGCTTCCTCCTCCTCAATCTCATCCTCATCCACGTCCATCTGAGCAGCCGCTGCCTCAGCACGGGTAGTAGTGTTAGCCCACTGACTCTTGATGCGGAGCTTGATGGACTCGTGACGAATCCACTCGGGGGCAGCAAACTCATCAGAAGGATAGAGCTTATCCACCATAGCTCACACCACATGATATGTGAGACATCAAGTGATTGCGTCTGAGCACGACGCGCCTCCTCACAAATGAGCATCATATCCACGAGATAGGCATGCACCTTATCCTTGTCACCAATGCGCGGAAAGAGGGAGTTGCGGAAGATCCGATGCATGATGTCAAGGAATGAGTTCAGCACCCACGCCTTCTTGCCACTGGGAAGCGTCTTCTCAACATAGTAGGGTTGAAGCTTGTTCTTGCTGGCTGGCTCGGGGTTGGCATGAGGGCGAACACCAACGGGCGTGTTGAGCCCCTCATCACGAACCTGTAGCAAATCCATGAAGTCCTTCCACTTAGCAGTCATCTGATGTCCATTGGTCATCCATGTCATGGTACGTTCTTCATCAGTATGGAAGTGGACCGAAGCAAAGAACTCGGCCACAATCTTAGGGTCAAAGTCTAGGTGGAAAGTGATCAAGTCCTCAATGCCAAACTGCTCCACTAGGTCCGAAGCCTCACCAAAATAGTCCCGACGTTTATCCTGCCTCATATGAACCATATCAATCAAGTGCACGTCCATGTAGATGTTCTGGTTGGCCTTGATCACATCCAGAAAGATAAGATTCTGCTGCTTGGTCCAGAACAAATCATTCCCTCTGAAGTTTGCATGGGGATTCACATAGGGGTTGATCTTCCTTCGAGTGACAAAATCAGCTAGTGGTATCTCATCCATGCCCATTGATGGCTCCCTGGTCTTGGTGGCAGTGGTCTTGGTTCTGCGTTGGGGGGCATTGGAGCCCTCTGGAGCCTCATCTTGGTTGCGCAGGCGCTTCGAGCCCGTGTCGCGGACTGGATTCGAACGATGGACATTGGAACTGGAGCCACCACCTATGACACACAACACAAGAACACACAAGAGAAGCGAGAAGGATCAATGCAAAGATCACAACAAAAACAACCAAAACAAGTAGAAATAACATTGGGTAGTGGCCACGAGGAAGGTTTGAGATCAACGGTAGTACTGCACCATGATGCGGAACTAAAATTTTACTACTGCTCTAGCCGCGGTAGTACCGCGCCGGGATGGCACGTTAGTACCGCGCCTGGAGCGGAAGTAAAATTTTACTTCCGCGCCGCCCGCGGTAGTACCGCTCCGGAGGAGCGGTAGTACTGTACAAGGCGAAAGCGGCCAGAGCGGTAGTACCGTACAAGGCGAAAGCGGCCGGAGCGGTAGTACCGTACGGGAGGTGCGGTAGTACCGCTCGGGGTTAGATCCGGAACGAATCAGATCTGGGAACATCCGCGACAATGGAGCGGTACTACGGTTAATCAAAACTACCGAGTAGCAATGTACCAAATAGCATCTCTACTACATTACTACTCTCCTACAACCTACTCTTGCAAAGATTTGGCCTAAAATCTCAAGAACAACATGCATCTCCCCAAAACCTAAAGACAAAACAACAAGGCAAGAAGAGGAGCAAAAAGAGAGGGATTTGGGGAGAAACCTTGTTCCATGGCAAGAGGTCGGGGTGGGGAAAGATCCCACCGGACAGAATGCGAGGAGAGCGGCCGGAGACGGAGATCCGGCGAGGTCCTCCAGCGCCGTTCTTGGGCAGGAGAGAGAGACACGACGTGGGGAAAAGGAGTTGAATGGGTATGGGGGAGTTGGAACTCCCCCTGCCCGCTCTTAACCCCCACGCGCTCACGACTACGCGGTAGTACCGCGGGTCATCGCGGTAGTATCGGCCGGGCGGAAGTACCACATGCGGGGCGGTAGTACTGCTTTTTCTGGCGGCAGTAAAAAATTACTGCTTTGCTGGTTGCGGTAGTACCGTGCACAGATCCTGCGGTAGTACCGTGGCAAGCCACGGTAGTACCGTAGACCCAAGAAAATGCAAGTTTCGCAAACAAGAGAAGAAAACAACCTTTGCAATGCAACCTTCAAGCAAACGTACACACCAAAGAGCTAACACATGAGGCAACTCAAACACAAGCTCGGCACGAAGAAAGAAGGGCAAAAGACAACAAGGACCAAACACGCGACACGACCTCTCCATAGAGAGGGCGGTGGCCAGAGCCACCTATGTTTGAGTTAATTGGTATGGCACCGCGAAGAATTATCATTGGGCCCATGACCAAAACTCGTCTTTGAAGCACAAGTACCATCAAAAATGGCTAATGTGAAAGAGTTGATCAATTTATGCATAATGGGGGGAGGAAGAGTTCATTGAGAGAACAACACTCCCCCTATGTCCATGCCTACACCTAAACAAGATAACAAGTTGAGTATGGTGGGGTGTGCAAGGGTTCAAGCCACATTGCTTGAATCAATGATATTTAGCTCATGCCTTAACTCGTGAAATCTTGCCTCATCCAAAGGCTTCGTGAAGATATTTGCAAGGTTATCATGAGTGTTGACATAGTGGAGCTCGATCTCCCCTCACCTAATATGATCCCGGATGAAGTGATACCGAATCTCAATATTGAAAGGATCGAGAAGAGGTGTCTAGAGGGGCGGGGGGTGAATAGACTCTAATCAAGAAAAGTTGCAGTTTTTAATTCTTTAGGTTTATGTGGAGATTTAGCACAAGTTTAAGCATTCACAATACATATCAAGCAAGCATGACAAAGAGTATATGAGCAGCGAAAAGTAAAGCATGCAAGTTACAAGAATGTAAAGGGATGGGATTGGAGTGTGCAAACGCAATTTGGAGACACGAAGATTTTTTATCCGTGGTTCCGATAGGTGGTGCTATCGTACATCCGCGTTGATGGAGACTTCAACCCACGAAGGGTAACGGTTGCGCGAGTCCACGGAGGGCTCCACCCACGAAGGGTCCATGAAGAAGCAACCTTGTCTATCCCACCATGGCTGTCGCCCACGAAGGACTTGCCTCACTACGGTAGATCTTCACGAAGTAGGCGATCTCCTTACCCTTACAAACTCCTTGGTTCAGCTCCACAATCTTGTCGGAGGCTCCCAAGTGACACCTAGCCAATCTAGGAGACACCACTCTCCAAGAAGTAACAAATGGTGTGTTGATGATGAACTCCTTGCTCTTGTGCTTCAAATGATAGTCTCCCCAACACTCAACTCTCTCTCACAGGATTTGGATTTGGTGGAAAGAAGATTTGAGTGGAAAGCAACTTGGGGAAGGCTAGAGATCAAGATTTATGTGGTTGGAATGGAATATCTTGACCTCAACACAAGTGTAGGTGGTTCTCTCTCAGAAAATATGTGTCGGAAGTGTAGGCATGTTCTGATGGCTCTCTCCACGAATGAAGAGTGGGTGGAGGAGTATATATAGCCTCCACACAAAATCTAACCGTTACACACAAATCACCAAACTCGGTGGGACCGATTCAAAGAACTCGGTCAGACCGATTTGGTTCATAATGTGACCGTTAGGTGTTTCGGTGGGACCGAATGGATCAACTCGATGGGACCGATTTCATTAGGTTTAGGGCATAACGTATTCTCGGTGAGACCGATTACACAAACTCGGTGAAACCGATTTTGGTAATAGACTAACAGAGAGTTGGTCAGGCAAACTCGGTGGGACCGATTCGCTCATCTCGGTTAGACCGAAACGTTACGAAGGGGTGACAGAGAGTTTGCATTGCAATCTCGGTGCGACCGATTGCAAATTTCGGTGAGACCGAAATTATTGCAATAGGCAGCAGAGAGTTTGCAAACCCATCTCGGTGAGACCGAGATCCCTATCGATGAGACCGATTTGATTAGGGTTTATGGCAGTGGCTATGTCAAGAGAACTCGGTGGCTCCGGATAGAAAGAATCGGTGGGGCCGTGATAATCCCCAAGTGTAGGGAATCATCGTAGCAATTCCAAAGGTGGAAGTGATAAGTATGGAGTGTCGAACCCACAAGGAGCTAAAGGTAAGATCAATATTCTCTCAAGCCCTATCTGCCACTGATACGACTCTACGTACACCGAACGTTTGCTTCCAACTAGAAACGAGAAATAAAACTATGTTGTGGGTATGAAGACGAAAACTTTGCATGATATCGGAGAGCTAAAATATAAAAGTAGTTGTTGTTATCATAAAGTTAGAATATACTACTAAATATTATAAATAGCGAGTGTGGAATAATGATGGATAGGTGTGCGGAATTGTCCTAGGCAATTGTTAACAAGACCGATAGTTGTCATTGCAATTTCATATGAGGGAGAGGCATAAGCTAACATACTTTCTCTTCTTGGATCATATGCACTTATGATTGGAACTCTAGCAAGCATTCGCAACTACTAAAGATCATTAAGGTAAAACCTAACCATAGCATTAAAGCATCAAGTCCTCTTTATTCCCATACGCAACAACCCCCTTACTCGGGTTTGTGTTTCAGTCACTCACCAACCCACTATAAGAGAATCATGAACGTATTGCAACACCCTACAACGGGAGTCCCTCACGCTTGCGCAACACGGAGAGCACCATAGGACATCACCAATAATAAAACATACAACCCGTACCAATCTAGATCATCAATCAACCCAAGGACAAAAGATATCTACTCAAAACATCATAGGATGGCAACACATCATTGGATCATAATATGTGGCATAAAGCACCATGTTCAAGTAGGGATTACAGCGGGGTGCGGGAGAGTGGACCGCGTAAAATAGATGAGGATGGTGATGTTGATGAAGACGATCACCGGGGCGATGATTCCCCTCTCGATGGCACTCCGATGCCACCGAGAGAGAGGAGGAGAGGTTCTCCCCCTTGTGCTTCCTCCTCCATGGCCTCCCCCCTAGATGGGGAGAGGTTCTCCCTTTGGTCCTTGGCCTTCATGGCGATGATGGCCCCTCCGGGATCCTCCTCCATGGCCTCCGGTGATGATGGCCCCCTCCGACAGGGTGCCAGAGAGGGCCTAGATTGATTTCTCGTGGCTACAGAGGCTTGCGGCGGCGAAACTTTCGATCTAGGTTATTTTCTGGGGGTTTCTGTATTTATAGAAATTTTTGGCATTGGTTTCACGTCAAGGAGGTTCCCGAGTCGTCCATGAGGCAGGCCCGCGCGCCCAGGGGGGTGGGCGCGCCCCCACCCTCATGGACGGCCTGGGACTCTTCTAGCCTAACTCTTTTACTCCAGGGTCTTCTTTTGGTCCATAAAAAATCATTAAAAATTGGCACGTCAATTGGACTCCGTTTGGTATTCCTTTTCTGTAAAACTCAAAAACTAGGAAAAAACAGAAACTGGCACTGGGCTCTAGGTTAATAGGTTAGTCCCAAAAATCATATAAAATAGCATATAAATTCATATAAAACATCTAAGATGGATAATATAATAGCATGAATACTTCATAAATTATAGATACGTTGGAGACGTATCAGCATCCCCAAGCTTAATTCCTACTCGTCCTCGAGTAGGTAAATGATGAAAGAAATAATTTATGAAGTGTGAATGCTAGCAGGTGCACAAGTTTGATCAATGATAATTTCAATCACCTTTTCTAGCATCATTATATGTCATAACAGTAGCTCATCTCATAAAACTTTTCATGATCAAGTAACAAGCTATTCACATGTTAAAGTATAGATCATAAACTTTCTTGAAAACTAACAAACAATATTCTCAGTCATCAAACAATTGCAATTCATCTTATTTTCAGGAAGGGTCTATGTCAGAGCTTTGATTCAGCAAACTCCACATACTCAACTATCATTTAATCTTTCACAATTGCTAACACTCATGTGATATTTATGGGTTCAAAGTTTTAATCGGACACAGAGGAAGATAGGGGCTTGTAGCTTTGCCTCCCAACCTTTTACCTCAAGGCTAATGTCAACAATAATAGCTCATGAAAACCTACATCCAAGTGGATATATATATCCGGATCACTCCAACACAAAGTGCTTGCCAAAGGAAAAAGTGTAAAAAGGAAAGGTGATGATCACCATGACTCTTGTATAAGGGTAGAAGGTAAAAGTAAAAGATAGGCCCTTCGCAGAGGGAAGAAGAGGTTGTCATGCGTTTTTATGGTTGGATGCACAAAATCTTAATGCCAAAGAACGTCACTTTATATTGCCCCTTGTGATAAAGACCTTTATTATGTAGTCCGTCACTTTTATTTCTTCCCTATCACAAGTTCGTATAAAGCTTATTTTCTTCTCACTAATAGATCATGCATAGTTAAGGAGCAATTTTTATTGCATGCACCGATGACAACTTACTTGAAGGATCTTACTCAATCCTTAGGTAGGTATGGTGGACTCTCATGGCAAAACTGGTTTAAGGGATGTTTGGAAGCACAAGTAGTATTTCTACTTGGTGCAAAGAATTTGGCTAGCATGAGAGGGAAAGGCAAGCCCAACATGTTGGATGATCCAAGACAATATAATGTTTCAGATATATGAAAACATAACCCATTAAGTTGTCTTCCTTGTCCAACATCAACCTTTTAGCATGTCATATTTTAATGAGTGCTCACAATTACAAAAGATGTCCAAGATAGTATATTTATATGTGAAATCTCTCTTCCTTCAATATTCTTTCATGAATTGTTCAAGTGACCAATTCTGCGTTTGCTAACTTTCAATAAGTTTACTACCTATACTTATTATGTGTGAAGTCATTACTCCCCATGTTGTAAGCATATGAAACGTATATAAATTCAGATTTATGATATTCAATTCATTCAACCATTTACTCATAGGATATACGTGAAGCACATGAGTAAATGACAAACTACTCCAAAAAGATATAAGTGAGGAACACTGAGTAGTCAAATAATTAACTAGCCATGGGAGGATTCTTTTTCACTCAAGATTTCAGATCCAATGATTTTATTCAAACAGCAAGTAGAATTGAAAATACGCTCCAAGCAAAACACATATCATGTGACGAATAAAAATATAGCTCCGAGTAAGGTATACCAATAGTTTTGAAGACGAAAGAGGGGATGCCTTCCGGGGCATCCCCAAGCTTAGGCGCTTGAGTATTCCTTGAATATTACCTTGGGGTGCCTTGGGCATCCCCAAGCTTAGGGTCTTTCCACTCCTTATTCTCCTCATATCGATATCTCACCCAAAGCTTGAAAACTTCAATCACACAAAACTTAACGGAACTTCGTGAGATAGGTTAGTATGATAAAGAGTAAACCATTCACTTTGGTACTGTCAAAGACAAGGTTCATAATTGTTCTCACACAATGCCTACTGTACCATATCATTTATACAATTTATATTGAGAAATATAATCCATAGAAACTAGAAAACAAGCAAACTATGCGACGAAAACAGAATCTGTCAGAAACAGAACAGTCTGTAATGATCTGAACACCAACCATACTTCTGCTACTCCAAAAATTCTGAAATAAATTGCTGGACGTGAGGAATTTGTCTATTAATCTTCTTCAAACAGAATCAACTCAAAAGCACTCTTCTGTAAAAAATGGTAGCTAATCCCGTGAGCACAAAGTTTCTGTTTTTTACAGCAAGATCACATTAACTTTGACCCAAGTCTTCCCAAAGGTCTTACTTGGCACTTTATTGAAACAAAAGCTATAAAACATGATTACTACAGTATATTAATCATGTAAACACACAAAAACAGTAAGGGTAAATATTGGGTTGTCTCCCAACAAGCGCTTTTCTTTAATGCCTTTTAGCTAGGCATGATGATTTCAATGATGCTCACATAAAAGATAAGAATTGAGACATAAAGGGAGCATCATGAAGAATATGACTAACACATTTAAATATAACCCACTTCCTATGCTTAGGGATTTTGTGAGCACACCATTTATAAGAACAACAATCAACTAGCATAGGAAGGCAAAGCAAGTATAACTTCAAAACCTTAAGCACTTAGAGAGGAAACTTGATATTATTGCAACTCCTACAAGCATGTATTCCTCCCTCATAATAATTTTCAGTAGCATCATGGATAGAAACTTTGTTCTCATACTCAATTGGAACCTCTTCCGAAATAGTGGAATCATTACTAGCTAAAGTTGACACTCTTCCAAATCCACTTTCATAAATATCACACTAAGATTCAACACCCTCCAAAATAGTGGGATCACTAATTCCTAAAGTTGACACTCTTCTAAACCCACTTTAAATGATAGTATTATTCATACTCCAAAATATATAAGTGAAGTTCATGGAGTATAATATAGACTAACCAAGCTCAAAATGTATAAGTGAAGCACCTGAAGCATTCTATAAAACCATACTCAAAAGATTTAAGTGAAGCACAAAGAGCAATTCTATAAGATCATACTTAAAAGATATAAGTGAAGCACATGAATTCTATAAATTGGTGAAGGGACATCTCATACTAGCATGGTTCTTAAATAAAAATAAAAACACAAAGGACACAAATCATGTGAACAAAACAAAAACCGAGGTATATCGATATTTGTTGAAGAAGAAAGATGGGATGCCAACCGGGGCATCCCCAAGCTTAGATGCTTGAGTATCCTTTGAAATATTTACTTGGGGTGCCTTGGGCATCCCCAAGCTTGAACTCTTGCCTCTCTTTATTCTTCTCACATCAATAACTCCTCGTTCTTCGAACACTTCATCCACAAAAACTTAACAAAAACTTTGTGAGATCCGTTAGTATAACAAAGCAAATCACTACTATAAGTACTGTTGCAAACCAATTCATATTTTGTTTTTGCATTATAGCTACTGTAATATAACTTTTCCATGGCTTAATCCACTGATAGAAATCGATAGTTTCATCAAAACAAGCAAGCAATGCATCAAAAACAGAATCTGTCTTAAACAGGACAGTCTGTAGTAATATGGAAGTTTAGCAAGCTTCTGTAACTCCAAAAATTATGGAATAAATTTGAAATTTTAAAAATTTGTACAGAAGTAATGTGAAAAAAGTTTCAGATCTATTTGACTTTCCAGTAATAAATGTAAAATCACGCGCTATAGCCAAAGTTTCTGCTTTTGTTCTGCACATAGTAAACAAGCAATCTAATCATCCTAAAACCAAAGCTTGGCATATTATTTTTATAATACAATGGATATATACAAGGGGATAGTTATTTACAGAGAAACTTCCATGAAAAATTCTACATTGTTTCCGTGAGCATGAACACAAGTGCTCAAGGTCGACCCTCACTTCTTCAATGCAAAACTTTCCAATCACTCCTCTTTTTGAAAAACTTCTTAGGTAAGAGAGGCAAGTATTTTTTTTGGGTATTTTCATTCTTTTAAAACCTTTTTTTGTATGTTTCACCCACAACTAAACAAAAACAAAAAGGAAAAACAAAATCTACTTAGTGAAGAAAGCAAACAAGCATACACGAGAATATCAACCCTATGCTATTGCTCCCCGGCAACGGTGCCAGAAAAGAGCTTAATAATCCCCAAGTGTAGGGAATCATCATAGCAATTTTCAAAGGTGGAAGTGATAAGTATGGAGTGTCGAACCCACAAGGAGCTAAAGGTAAGATCAATATTCTCTCAAGCCCTATCTGCCACTAATACGACTCTACGTACACCGAATGTTTGCTTCCAACTAGAAACGAGAAATAAAACTATGTTGTGGGTATGAAGAGGATAACTTTGCATGATATCGGAGAGATAAAATATAAAAGTAGTTGCTGTTATCATAAAGTTAGAATATACTACCAAATATTATAAATAGCGAGTGTGGAATAATGATGGATAGGTGTGCGGAATTGTCCTAGGCAATTGTTAACAAGACCGATAGTCGTCATTGCAATTTCATATGAGGGAGAGGCATAAGCTAACATAGTTTCTCTTCTTGGATCATATGCACTTATGATTGGAACTCTAGCAAGCATCCGCAACTACTAAAGATCATTAAGGTAAAACCCAACCATAGCATTAAAGCATCAAGTCCTCTTTATTCCCATACGCAACAACCCCCTTACCCGGGTTTGTGTTTCAGTCACTCACCAACCCACTATAAGAGAATCATGAACGTATTGCAACACCCTACAGCGGGAGTCCCTCACGCTTGCGCGACACGGAGAGCACCATAGGACAACACCAATAGTAAAACATACAACTCGTACCAATCTAGATCATCAATCAACCCAAGGACAAAAGATATCTACTCAAAACATCATAGGATGGCAACACATCATTGGATCATAATATGTGGCATAAAGCACCATGTTCAAGTAGGGATTACAGCGGGGTGCGGGAGAGTGGACCGCGTAAAATAGATGAGGATGGTGATGATGATGGTGATGTTGATGAAGACGATCACCACGGCGATGATTCCCCTCTCGATGGCACTCCGGTGCCACCGAGAGAGAGGAGGAGAGGTTCTCCCCCTTGTGCTTCCTCCTCCATGGCCTCCCCCCTAGATGGGGAGAGGTTCTCCCTCTGGTCCTTGGCCTTCATGGCGATGATGGCCCCTCCAGGATCCTCCTCCATGGCCTCCGGTGATGATGGCCCCCTCCGGCAGGGTGCCAGAGAGGGCCTAGATTGATTTCTCGTGGCTACAAAGGCTTGCGGCGGCGGAACTTCTGATCTAGGTTATTTTCTGGGGGTTTCTGTATTTATAGGAATTTTTGGCGTTGGTTTCACGTTAAGGAGGTTCCCGAGTCGTCCACGAGGCAGGCCCGCGCGCCCAGGGGGGTGGGCGCGCCCCCCACCCTCGTGGACGGCCCGGGACTCTTCTGGCCCAACTCTTTTACTCCGGGGTCTTCTTTTGGTCCATAAAAAATCATCAAAAATTGGCACGTCAATTGGACTCCGTTTGGTATTCCTTTTCTGTAGAACTCAAAAACAAGGAAAAAACAGAAACTGGCATTGGGCTCTAGGTTAATAGGTTAGTCCCAAAAATCATATAAAATAGCATATAAATGCATATAAAACATCTATGATGGATAATATAATAGCATGAATACTTCATAAATTATAGATACGTTGGAGACGTATCAGGCCGAGTTGGACTTTTGGTTTGGGACATATGTGGATGTGAGGAAGTAGTTGAGGGCTTTGGAAGCATATCAGTAAGCACTTTGATCAAGCAAGCCATTAAGCAACACCTCATCCCCTCTTAATAGTATTGGTTTTCCTATGGACTCAATGTGATCTTGGATCACTAAAATAGAAAATGTAGAGTCCTGAGCTTTGAGCTTGAGCCAATCCTTTGTCTTTAGCACTTTGAAGGGGTTCCACATCCTCTAGTCCATGCCACTCCATTGTTGAACTTATCCGAAACATACTAGGTAGAAACATTAGTCCAACAAGAGATATGTTGACATTAATTACCAAAATCACCCAGGGAGCACTTGTGCTTTCAATCTCCCCCTTTTTGGCAATTGATGACAACATACATCAAAGCTTTAGATAAAGATATAGAGAACAACAAGTAAAGCTTTGGAAAGACATGTAACATGCATAGGCTCCCCCTACATGTATGCAATCATATAAATATGCAACATAGGAGCATGTGAATGCATAAGCATGACAGAGTAATCCATGTGTTACATGTATCTTGGCTATATGCATTAGAGCAAATGATGTAAATATAGGAAATGTACCTTCATGCTCATGAGTCCTTCTTGCAAATAGTATGTACAACAGCAAGAGATCCTCATACACATGACTGAGATGCATATACTTACCTTGTGGTCTTGTTGGCTTAGGAAAGAATGAACCTTAGTAAACAAGGTTAGATAACACAGATACATCTAATAGCCAGAGCAAACAAAAGAAACCACAAGAGTACCAAGACTGGGATGACATGTAGAGAGTGAGTACTGAGTACTCTATTGGATATAGACATGTCCCCAAAGGTAAAGATGTGCAATGAATTCGAGGATTCTCTTTCCTTAGATGTCTTACTCCTCCTGAATCTTGCATGGGATATTGGGAGAAGATAGGGAACAGAAAATCAGAGCAAAGAAAGAAAATAGAGCTAATGCAAACAATCAAATATGAACATGTCTTTCCCCTCTTAAAGACACGTGACTTCTCTCCTCTTGAACACCAAGCATCTGGGGTTTCTTACACTCTCCCCCTGAGTGTTCTCTCCCCTTATAGGAATGATTAAGCTTAAGCTTTGATGTAATATCTCTCTCCCCCTTTGACATCAATTTACAAGAAGGGCTCTTCTAGATTTTTATTTCAAAAGGGTTTGGTCCTTGAGTCTCAAAGCAAAGTAGCAAGTCGAATATGATGCTGGTAGAGGACAAGAGTCATTGAGTGGAGCTGGAGCAAAATGAATGCATGAATAAGTGGCAAGCTGTCTTTCCTGTAGTCAAATCGGTAGCACCGAGTTGTGTGCTTCGGTGGCGCCAAAAGATCTCGGTTGGGCCGACGAAACCAAACCGGTGGGACCGAGTTCATCATAGTGAAAACACTTGTCACCTCAGCTCACGAGGCAATTAAGATCTCACAAGGATTTGCAAGGAATTAGCTGAAAGATTTGCAATGAATTGGATGCAGAAAATGCAGAACAAAAGGAAAAGAAATGCAATGAAAAGATCTAGATGAAGTTTATTTTGAAAGGGGAAACACATATGCACGAGACAAATGCAAGAGGAAACACACGAGAACTTCATCTAGAATTGGGCGGTGACAAAGTCACTTATGTTAGAGTATATTGACATAGGAGTCAAGTGAGGTTACTTGATCTTTGGTCATACTCATCGTTTAAGCTCAAAATGGGATTACCATTTTCGTTTAAGCATCTTGATGTATTCACATCTATTGAGTTGCTTTGCCCCATGATTTGGAGTAAAGCTTCTCTAAGATGGAATAACGTACCTTGGGTGGTGGTGTTGATCTTGATCATGTAGTTGAACTTGTGTGGGTTGCTCAAGGTTGATGTAGCTCATCAAGAGTTGGGAGAACCACTTGGAATTTGAGTTCATCTACCTACATGGGTTAGTTTTGCAAGGAAGAGCACTTGTGTATCCGAAATGACAATCATAAGGTTTAACATAGAATTTGTCAAAGGATATATTTGAAGGGTTTTGTGCTTCCTTGTCTTCAACCACCATTGTGTAGAGACTTGGTGATGTAGAAATTGCTCAAGATATGAGTGAGTTGCAATTCCGTGGATTTAGATTCATCCAAGTACCTACAAGGGTTAGATATCATGCAAGGGTGCAAGAATATCCAAGACATATAGATAGCATCATGAAAGAAATATCAAGGATTAGTCAAAGGCTCATGCCTTGCATGTATCCAAATGGAGTTCCTACTCCAAGTTTGAAGCATCAATGATGTTCAATTCACCTCTCAAATGGCAAAAGACTTTCTCATCAAGCGGTTTGGTGAATATATCCGCTAATTGCTTATCGGTGCGAACATGCTTAAGATCAATGTCCCCTTTGGCAACGTGATCTCGAATGAAATGATGACAAACTTCAATATGCTTAGTTCGAGAATGTTGCACGGGATTGTGAGCAATCTTGATAGCACTTTCATTGTCACAAAGCAATGGAACATGTTTCACATATATCCCATAATCTTTAAGAGTTTGGGTCATCCAAAGTAATTGAGCACACCATGAACCAGCAGTAATGTATTCCGCTTCGGCGGTGGTTAAGGATACCGAGTTTTGTTTCTTGGAGGACCAAGACAGAAGAGATCTACCAAGAAATTGACAAGTACCCGAAGTGGACTTTCTATCAACCTTGTCTCCGGCATAGTCCGAATCGGAGTAACCAACAAGATCGAAAGAAGACCTCTTAGGATACCAAATGCCAAAATTTGGTGTGTGTGTATTAAGTATCTCACTATCCTTTTCACAGCCTTAAGATGACACTCTTTGGGGGCCGCTTGATATCGTGCACACATGCACACACTTAGCATAATATCAGGACGAGAGGCACATAGGTATAACAATGAACCAATCATAGAGCGGTAAACCTTTTGATCAACCGGTTCACCATCTTTGGTCAAGTCAAGATGTCCACTAGTAGACATGGGTGTAGACATACCTTTGCATTCTTGCATATTGAACTTCTTGAATAAGTCCTTGGTGTACTTTGTTTGAGAACCAAAGGTACCTTCCTTAGTTTGCTTGATTTGCAAACCAAGAAAGAATTTGAGTTCACTCATCATAGACATCTCAAACTTCTCCGACATTAGCTTTCCAAAGTTCTCACTAAAATGAGGGTTAGTTGAACCAAATATGATATCATGAACATAAATTTGGCACACAAATAGTTCTCCATTAACCCTTTTAGTAAAAAGAGTAGAATCAATTTTTCCAATTTCAAAGCCTTTTTCAATAAGGAACTTGGTCAAGCATTTATACCAAGCTCTAGGAGCTAGTTTAAGACCATAAAGGGCTTTGTGAAGTTTGTAAACATGATTGGGTTTCTTAGGATTGACAAAGCCGGGAGGTTGCTTAACATAAACTTCCTCCTCAATTTCACCATTTAGAAAGGCACTTTTAATGTCCATTTGGTACAAAGTGATATCATGGTGATTATCATAAGCAAGTAAGATGCGAATGTACTCAAGTCTAGCGACGGGAGCATATGTCTCACCATAGTCCATACCTTCGACTTAAGTGTAGCCTTGGGCGACTAGGCGTGCTTTATTGCGGACGACTTGACCATCTTCATCTTGCTTGTTGCGAAACACCCATTTGGTACCAATGATGTTGTGGTTGTTGTCGGGCTTTTCGACCAATGTCCATACTTGGTTTCTCTCAAAGTTGTGTAGCTCTTCATGCATAGCGTTAATCCAATCCGGATCTTCCAATGCTTCTTCAACCTTCATAGGTTCAATGCTAGAGATGAATGAGTAATGTTCACAAAAGTTAGCCAAACGATTTTTAGAGCCAGTGATTCTCCCGGTTTGGATATCATTGTAGATTTGTTCGACGGGATGGTCTTTGGCAATTCTTGCTCGAACTCGTGGAAGCTTTGGCTTGGCTCGGGGTGGAACATCCTCTTCATCTTGTTCTTCTTCTTGGTCTTCTTCATTGTTGACGTTTTCATCCTCTTGTCGTGGTGGAGAAGGAGGTTGTTGATGTTCATCTTGGTGTACTTCCTCGTTTTCTTCGTCTTGGTGTGTCCCACTTGTGGATGCTTCCGTATCAATTCGTGGTTCACCTTGTCGTGAGGTGGAAGCTTCCACTTGGACGGATGAGGTGGTCTCCTTCACCTCCGTTGGACGAATCTTGCCAATAGACAAGTCTTGGATTGCTTCCGAAGGGTCTTTGTCTCCTACATCAATTGGCAATTGCTCTACTTGCGAGCCGTTAGATTCATCAAACTTCACATCTACCGTTTCTTCAACCTTCCGGGTGAAATTGTTGTAGACATGGTAAGTGTGAGAGTTTGAGCCATAACCAAGTAGGAAACCTTCATGAGATTTAGGAGCAAATTTAGAATGACGATGCTTATCAAGAATGTAGCACTTTGAGCCAAATACTCGAAAGTATCCAACTTGGGGTTTGTTACCGGTGAGGAGCTCGTATGCCGTCTTGCCGAGTAGCTTGTGAAGATACAAGCGATTTGTTGCATGACAAGCTGTCTCAACCGCTTCCGCCCAAAAGTGTTTTGGAGTCTTGTACTCATCAAGCATCGTTCTTGCCATCTCAATAAGAGCCCGGTTCTTTCTCTCAACAACTCCATTTTGTTGAGGCGTGTACGTAGCCGAGAACTCGTGTGAAATCCCTTCTTCGTCAAGAAGGTATCCACATTTGCGTTCTTGAACTCCGTTCCGTTGTCGCTCCGAACCTTCTTGATCTTCACATCAAATTGATTTTGGGCCTTCCTAGCGAAATTTTTGAAGATCTTTTGGACCTGCGATTTGTCATCAAGAAAGAACACCCACGTAAATCTTGAAAAATCATCAACTATGACTAGACCAAATGAGTTACCACCGAGACTCTTGTAGGCATTGGGACCAAAGAGATCCATGTGAAGTAGCTCGAGTGGTCTTCTCGTGGTCATGATGTTCTTCGCGTGATGACTTCCTCCAACCTGTTTTCCTGCCTGACAAGCACTACAAAGTCTATCCTTGTCAAATATGACAGCTTTTATTCCAAGGATACGATCACCTTTAATAAGCTTATCAAGATTTCACATACCCACATGACCTAGCCTTCTATGCCACAACCAACCCTTAGAAGATTTAGCAATTAAGCAAGTTCTAGGTTGAGCCTTTTTAGTGAAATCAACTATGTAAAGATCACCTCTACGTATATCGGTAAAGACCATTTTATGATTGTCTCTTCGAAACACTTGGCAATCTACCTCAGTAAATAGGACATTGAAACCGAAATCAGCAAGTCTAGATACTGAAAGTAAATTGTACCCAAGAGATTCAACGAGCATGACATTTTGTATGGAGCTATCATGTGAGATGGCCACCTTACCTAGGCCAACCACCTTACCCTTTGAGTTATCACCAAAAGTGACATACTTTCGAGGGCCGTCGTTTTCAGCAAGCTCACGGAACATATCTTTATCTCCGGTCATATGATCAGTACATCCACTATCAAGGACCCATTCCTTTCCTCCAGCCATGTAGCCACGACGATTTGCCATAAGACCAAAGTGTCTCATTGCATCATCAAGATCATAGTCACTATCATCATCCTCATCATAGTATCCATGTTCAACATCGTCTTGTGATTGATCAACTCCTAGAGAGGGTAATTCATTAGATAAATGATCATTGCTATGGTTATCTTTATGAATTCTAATAGCTTCGGAAATGATATTGCTAATGATTCCAACATCTCCTTTGGCACGCATGAGATTGGTAAACTCAAATAGACAATCACCAAAGCTAGGATCACTAGAATTCATCTTACTCAAGGAAATAGACTTATGGAGAATTTTGTCTAAATTTTTCAAGGAATAATTTGGAAATCGTTCCTCAAGAAATCTCCATATAGTATAGGCACAATCAAGAGTAGGCAAACTAGCAATCAAATTTTTGGGCAATCCTCTAATGATAAGATTGATAGTTCTAAGATTGCGAATCATGTCAAGATCCTCTTCGGGTGTAGGATGCAAAGGATCAATATGAGGTGCACAAGGACTAGTAATGTACTTGTTCAAATGATATTCATTAAAAATCTCAAGCATTTCATTTTCCACTCATAGAAGAACTCTTCATCAAGAATAGGCACTCTATGTCTAAGACTCCCCAAAGTATACACATCCATCTTCCTCCAAAGGTGTTTAAACCAAGGCAATGGAGACCAAATCTCTGATACCAATTGAAAGGATTGAGAAGAGGTGTCTAGAGGGGGGGTGAATAGACTCTAATCAAGAAAAGTTGCAGTTTTTAATTCTTTAGGTTTATGTGGAGATTTAGCACAAGTTTAAGCATTCACAATACATATCAAGCAAGCATGACAAAGAGTATATGAGCAGCGGAAAGTAAAGCATGCAAGTTGCAAGAATATAAAGGGATGGGATTGGAGTGTGCAAATGCAATTTGGAGACACGAAGATTTTTTATCCGTGGTTCCGATAGGTGGTGCTATCGTACATCCACGTTGACGGAGACTTCAACCCACGAAGGGTAACGGTTGCGCGAGTCCACGGAGGGCTCCACCCACGAAGGGTCCACGGAGAAGCAACCTTGTCTATCCCACCATGGCCGTCGCCCACGAAGGACTTGCCTCACTAGGGTAGATCTTCACAAAGTAGGCAATCTCCTTGCCCTTACAAACTCCTTGGTTCAGCTCCACAATCTTGTCGCAGGCTCCCAAGTGACACCTAGCCAATCTAGGAGACACCACTCTCCAAGAAGTAACAAATGGTGTGTTGATGATGAAATCCTTGCTCTTGTGCTTCAAATGATAGTCTCCCCAACACTCAACTCTCTCTCACAGGATTTGGATTTGGTGGAAAGAATATTTGAGTGGAAAGCAACTTGGGGAAGGCTAGAGATCAAGATTTATGTGGTTGGAATGGAATATCTTGACCTCAACACAAGTGTAGGTGGTTCTCTCTCAGAAAATATGTGTTGGAAGTGTAGGCATGTTCTGATGGCTCTCTCCACGAATGAAGAGTGGGTGGAGGGGTATATATAGCCTCCACACAAAATCTAACCGTTACACACAAATCACCAAACTCGGTGGGACCGATTCAAAGAACTCGATCAGACCGATTTGGTTCATAATGTGACCGTTAGGTGTTTCGGTGGGACCGAATGGATCAACTCGGTGGGGCCGATTTCATTAGGGTTAGGGCCTAACGTAATCTCGGTGAGACCGATTACACAAACTCGGTGAAACCGATTTTGGTAATAGACTAACAGAGAGTTGGTCAGGCAAACTCGGTGGGACCGATTTGCTCATCTCGGTTAGACCGAAATGTTACGAAGGGGTGACAGAGAGTTTGCATTGCAATCTCGGTGCGACCGATTGCAAATTTCGGTGAGATCGAAATTATTGCAATAGGCAGCAGAGAGTTTGCAATCCCATCTCGGTGAGACCGAGATCCCTATCGATGAGAACGATTTGATTAGGGTTTCTAGTAGTGGCTATGTCAAGAGAACTCGGTGGCTCCGGATAGAAAGGATCGGTGGGGCCGAGTTGGACTTTTGGTTTGGGACATATGTGGATGTGAGGAAGTAGTTGAGGGCTTTGGAGCATATCAGTAAGCACTTTGAGCAAGCAAGCCATTAAGCAACACCTCATCCCCTCTTAATAGTATTGGCTTTCCTATGGACTCAATGTGATCTTGGATCACTAAAATAGGAAGTGTAGAGTCCTGAGCTTTGAGCTTGAGCCAATCCTTTGTCTTTAGCACTTTGAAGGGGTTCCACATCCTCTAGTCCATGCCACTCCATTGTTGAACTTATCTGAAACATACTAGGTAGAAACATTAGTCCAACAAGAGATATGTTGACATTAATTACCAAAATCACCCAGGGAGCACTTGTGCTTTCAAATATGCTTCGTCTTGAAGTGTTGCACCGGGTCGAGAGAAATCTTGATGACACTTTCATTGTCACACCAAAGAGGCACTTTGTCACAAATGACACCGTAATCCTTTAAAGTTTGCCTCATCCATAGAAGTTGTGCACAACAACTACCGGCGGCCACATACTCCGCTTCGGTGGACGAGAGAGACACACAACTTTGCTTCTTAGAAGACCAACTCACCAAAGAGCAACCAAGGAATTGGCACCCTCCGGAAGTTGACTTCCTATCCACTTTGTCTCCCGCCCAATCAGAGTCCGAATAGCCTACAAGGTTGAAGTTTGCTCCTCTTGGGTACCATAAGCCAAAGTTTGGGGTATGAGCCAAATATCGAAAGATTCTCTTGACCGCCACAAAGTGGCTTTCCTTAGGTGCGGCTTGAAACCGTGCACAAATTCCCACACTCAACATGATATCCGGTCTAGATGCACAAAGGTAAAGCAAGGAGCCAATCATGGGGCGATATACCTTTTGATCCACCGGTTTACCATTGGTATCTATGTCAAGTTGGCATTTGACGGGCATTGGAGTGGAAGCCGGCTTGACATCACTTAGCTTGAATCTCTTGAGCATGTCTTGAGTGTATTTGGCTTGGTTGATGAAGGTTCCTTCTCTTCGTTGCTTGACTTCGAACCCGAGAAAAAACTTCAACTCTCCCATCATGGACATCTTGAACTTGGAGGTCATGAGAGCGGCAAATTCCTCATTGAAGGCTTTGTTAGGGGAACCAAAGATAATATCATCAACATATAGTTGGCACACAAACTACTCCCCTTTCACATTCTTAGTAAAAAGAGTGGGGTCGATTTTCCCAATTTCAAACCCATGATCTTGCAACAACTCGGTAAGGTGGTCATACCACGCACGTGGGGCTTGTTTGAGGCCATAGAGTGCCTTATCGAGTTGGTACACATGATCGGGGAAATAGGGATCCTCGAACCCGGGGGGTTGTTTGATATACACCAACTCATTAATAGGACCATTAAGAAAATCACTCTTCACATCCATTTGTTGCAACTTGAAGTTATGATGAGAAGCATAAGCAATCAGCAAAATAATGGATTCAAGGCGAGTAACGGCAGCAAAGGTTTCACCGTAGTCGATACCCTCGACTTGGGAGTAGCCTTGTGCTACCAAGCGAGCCTTGTTGCGGACAATGATTCCATGAGAATCTTGCTTGTTCTTGAATATCCACTTGGTTCCAATGACGTTATGGTTCCCTGTTGGCCTTGGCACCAATCTCCACACCTTGTTGTGATCGAAGTTGTTGAGTTCTTCATGCATGGCATTAAGCCAATCTGGATCTTCGAGCGCCTCATAGACCTTTTGGGGTTCAACACAAGATACAAATGTGTGATGTTCACAATAGTTTGCCAATTGTCTACGAGTGCTTACCCCCTTTCTAATGCTTCCAAGCACATTCGTCATGAGATGACCCTTGGTAGAGAGCTTGGAAGCAATCTTGGCGGCACGACGCTCCAATTCCTCCTCTGGAGTGAGTTGAGGAGCGGAAACTTGATCATCTTGAGCGTCGTCTTGAGCTTGTTCTTGACCTTGAACATGCTCGGAGGAGAGAACTTGACCTTGGGCATCACTTGGTGGTTCACCACCATCTTGAGGTTGATCTTGCCCTTTATCTTGTTCATGAGGTTGAGGGCCTTCACTTTGTTCTTCGGAAGCGTGCGGGCCTTGGGTTGGTGATGGTTCCACTTGAGTGGAACATTGTCCTTCTCCTTCGACCACAAGGGGTTCATCAATGGGTAGGATAGAACCAACACCCATTCTTCTTATGGCTTGGGGAGGAATTTCATCACCTACATCACAAGTGCCACTTTGCTCCACTTGGGATCCATTATTCTCATCAAACTCTACGTTACACGTCTCCTCAATAAGTCCCGTGGACTTATTGAGGACACGGTAAGCATGAGAGTTTGTAGCATAACCAAAAAATATGCCCTCTTGAGCTCTAGCCTCAATTTTAGACAAACGAACACCTTTCTTGAGAATGAAAAACTTACACCCGAACACCCGAAAGTACTTGAGGTTGGGCTTGTGATCGGTGAGTATCTCATATGGAGTCTTGTTCAAGCCTTTGTGGAGATAGAGCCGATTGGATGCATGACACGCGGTGTTGATGGCTTCGGCCCAAAAGTTGTACGGAGACTTGAACTCCGCCATCATGGTCCTTGCCGCATCCATCAACGTCCGGTTCTTCCTCCTCGCTACACCATTTGTTGAGGGGTGTAAGGTGCGGAATATTGATGCTTGATCCCCTCATCACTAAGAAACTCATCCAAGGTGTAGTTCTTGAACTCGGTGCCGTTGTCACTTCTTATTGTCAAGATCTTTGCATTGTGCTGGCGTTGAGCTTCATTTGCAAAGTCAATGACAGTTTGTTGAGTCTCACTCTTCCTCTTGAAGAAGTACACCCAAGTGTATCTTGAATAGTCATCCACAATCACCAAGCAATACTTTCTACCCCCAAGTCTATCAAAGGATGGAGGCCCAAAGAGATCCAAGTGAAGGATCTCCAAAGGCCGCTTTGAGTAAATGATAGTCGTGGGACGGTGAGCCTTCTCATGTAACTTTCCTTCAGTGCAAGCACTGCAAGCATGATCTTTGGCAAAACTAACATTTGTTAGTCCATGGTCATGGTCCCCCTTGAGAAGACTTTGCAAAGATCTCATATTGACATGGGCTAAATGGCAATGCCAAAGCCATCCCACGTCAACTTTAGCCATTAGGCATGTCGCTGTCTTAGTGGGTCGCTCCGAAAAGTTAATCACATAGAGATCGTTCTCGACATGCCCAACAAAGGCTACTTTAAGAGTCTTGCTCCACAAGAGGGACACAATATCAATATCAAAGAAAGTGGCAAAGCCCATGATTGCAAGTTGACGAACAGAAAGTAAATTGTATGCAAGGGACTCAACAAGCATGACTTTCTCGAATGACAACCTTGCCAAGTCCCAATACCTTAGAGGACGAGGCATCACCCCACTCGACATTGGTGGGCATAGATGGAATCTTGTGCACGTCCACCACCAAGTCCTTGCTTACGGTCATATGATTAGTGGCTGCACTATCGAGCAACCATGACCCCCCACCAGAAGCAAACACCTACAAGAGATCAATGCTTGGTTTTAGGTACCCATTTTGTAATGGGTCCTTTGATGTTAGTGACGAGGGTCTTGGAACCCAAATAGACCATTCAATGTACTCATAAGGAGAACCAACAAATTTAGCATAAACATGCCCATCACTAGCACGACATAACACATAGGAAGGGTTAAAGTCGCCGGCTTTGTTGGAAGGGGTGGCATTACCCTTCTTGACACCACCACCCTTCACATTGTTCTTCTTCTCCTTAGAGGCACCCTCTCCCTCTTTGACAAAAGTTTGCTTGAGAGGAGGAGGTCGTTTGGTCTTGTCATTCTTCTTCTTGTTCTTGGACTTGGATGCGAACCCAATCCCTTCCTTGGCCACAACTTCCTTTTGATTGCTCAAAAGGTCTTTGAGGTTCTTCTCACCTTGTATGCACGACACAAGGCCTTTCTCAAGTTTCTCCTTCAACTTTGCATTCTCCTCAACAAGATGCACGTGCTCACAACAAGGGTTAGTAGCATTTGCATTATCTATTAAAACCATATGAGGAAAAGTGGCTTTCTCCTTGGTTAGCTTCACTTGGAGTTGATCATGAGACTCTTTAAGACTAGCATGAGTACCCTTCAAGGCCTTGTGAGCCTTGTCAATTATATCAAACTCCTCCTTGAGTCTAGCAAGATCAACCCGAAGTTTGGCCTTCTCGGAATTTAGCACACGAGAGACAACAAGAGCATGATCAAGATCTTTCTTCAATTTAGCATGGTCATCGTTGTGTGACTCCTCAAGAGCCAAACGGTGAGAGCCATGTGCTCATGATAAGCATATTTTGTATCTTCAGGATTGCTCTCCTCTTCTTCCTCTTCATCCTCTTCTTCCACACTAACCTTGGCCTTCAAGGAAAGGTTGGGCTTCTTAGCTCTTTGAGAATGCAACACCACATTGTCGGCGGTCTTGTCCAAGATCCTCATTGCCACAAACTCATCCAACACTTCACTTGAGGACAAGGTGTGGAAGTCCGGCCTTTGACGGATGACGGAGGACATGGCCTTGTGGTAAGGCATCATGGCCTTGAGGAACTTCCGCTTGATCCAATTGTCATCCGTATCCTTGCTCCCATGATCTCGGAGGGAGACCGCAAGAGTTGTTAACCACCGATAAAGCTCACGAGGTTCTTCATTTTCATTCATTGCAGTCGGCTTCATCTTGCACCACTTCATAGTTGGAGCGTTGAATGCTTGCGCTTCCCTTGTAAAGGGAGACAACATGGTGCCATGCTTCCTTGGCCATGGTGAAAGGTTGGAGATGTGCAAGATCTTCGGATGGAATTGCATCTTGGATGATGAAGAGAGCATTCTCGTTGAATTGATGATCCGCTGCTTCTCTAGGAGTGAAGTTGCTTGGATCATGCAGATAAAAACCTTGCTCAATGATTCTCCAAAGGTTAGTATTAACATGATTTAAATGACGTTTAAAGCGATATACCCAAGCGTCAAAATCCTCATTTGTCACAATCTTAGGAGGAAAGCTGGCACGATTTAAATGAGTGGAGGGAATAGGTCCTCCATAAGTAATAGGAGGTTCCACATGGGCAAAGATGCCACCACCATTTCTACCACTAGACAAAGGAACTTTCTCACTAGTAGCTTCCCCCTTGTCGGAGTTAGCATCCGTCACCTTGTTAGTGGGATCGACCACTTCCAACGGTGCGGTGGATAATTTGAGACCATCAAGAAAGTTCTTAAGCATGCCATTGACCTCGTCCGTCATGGAGGTTTTCAATGTGTCCAAAGCCACATTGAACTACTCACCGAGGTTCCCCCATCGGCCGTAGACGAGGACGGAATCACACCGGGGTGCTCCTCCTCACCATCTACGGTGTCAACCATACTCTTCGGACGGCAAAGTCCTTCATAAAGAGATGAGGCTCTGATACCAATTGAAAGAATCGATATAGTTGACTAGAGGGGGTGGTGAATAGGCAACTAACAATTTTTAGCTTTTGTTTACCAATTTAAACTTTGCATCAAAGTAGGTTGTCTAGATATGCAACTAGGTGAGCAACCTATATGATGCAACAACAACAAGTACACAAGCAAGCATGAGATGCAACACAATATAAGCTTGCACAACTAGAGGTACGAGATAACCAAGAGTGGAGCCAATGAAGACGAGGATGTGTTACCGAAGTTCCTTCCTTTTGAGGGGAAGTACGTCTCCATTGGATCGGTGTGGAGGCACAATGCTCCCCAAGAAGCCACTAGGGCCACCGTATTCTCCTCACGCCCTCACACAATGCGAGATGCCGTGATTCCACTATTGGTGCCCTTGAAGGCGGCGACCGGACCTTTACAAACAAGGTTGGGGCAATCTCCACAACTTAATTGGAGGCTCCCAATGACACCATGAAGCTTCACCACAATGGAATATGGCTCTGCGGTGACCTCAACCGTCTAGGGTGCTCAACCACCCAGGGTAATAAGATCCGCAAGGGATTAGTGGGGGAATCAAATTTCTCTTGGTGGAAGTGTAGATCGTGGCCTCCTCAACGAATCCCTAGAAAATCAGCAAGTTTGATTGGCTAGGGAGAGAGATCGGGCGAAAATGGAGCTTAGAGCAACAATGGAGCTTGGGGGTGGAAGAGGTAGTCAACTCAGAGAAGAAGACTCCCCTTTTCTAGTGAAAGAACAAATCCAACCGTTATCCACTAACTCAAGCTGCGACAAGCGGTACTACCACGCCAGACAAGCGGTACTACCGCAAAGGCCCGCGGTACTACCGCATGGCTCTGCGGTACTACCGCTGGCACGGCAGGAGCTGGACCGGCCCTGTTGCGTTAAAGCAGAGATCGGTAGAACGTTGGTGCGGTACTACCGCTCCCCCTTGCGGTACTACCGCAGGGCAGGGTTAGTCTAGGCTGGGAAGGCATGAACATATAAAAATACATCCGTGGCTACTTCCGCTGAGTTTCGATCTATGCAAAAATCTGACACGGTACTACCGCAAGCCTGGAGCGGTACTACCGCGTAGGCCGCGGATGTAAAAAATTACATCCACCCCTACTTCCGCTCGTTGCTGAGCCTGGCCTGAGGCCACGGTACTACCGCAAGCCTGGAGTGGTACTACCGCGTAGAGCACGGATGTAAAAAATTGCATCTGCCCCTACTTCCGCTCGAGCAGCTGTGCCTGGCCTGAGGCCACGGTTCTACCGCGCCCATGGGGCGGTACTACCGCGCCCGAGGCCGGTACTACCGCGCCCGAGGCCGGTACTACCTCAAGGGCCTGTGGTACTACCGCTCCAAAGAGTAGTACTACCGCATGCCCTAGTTCAGCAACACTAGGAGTCCATTTTGCAGAGACACGGAGAAACGGAGGATGCTCCAAAGGGTCAAAGGAAAGGTGGTGCAGAAAAGAACAGACGTGTACGTGATGATTCCACCCAAACTTTCCAACGCGTACCCCGTCTTAATAGTACGGCTTTCCTACGACTCAAATCCACCGAAAAGAAACGTAGAGAAAGCCGTCTTCAATGAGCTTCGAAGGGCACCAAATCGTCTTGTGCTTAGGCATGATATATCTGAAATGCTCAATGCACATGATTAGTCCGCAAAAACATTGTCATCAATCACCAAAACTACTAAGGGATAAATATGCCCTTGCAGTTGTTTTTGTTGCTGGAATGCGTGGTTTTCTAATTTTTGGTTGTATTCCTGTATTTAGAATTTGTGATGTACCCTTTTGTTTTTTCTTTTGTTAACAGGCATGATTGTGGCTTCTTTTTGCTACAAAACTGCAATACCTATCATTGCCGGGAGGATAGTGTGATTGAAATGTTGGATTACAGCCACGAAGACATTCTTGACATTAGAAAGACTTTGATGTATACCTGCGCAACTAGCGATGTGTTTGATGTTGACTTCCGGGGGTTTTTTGGTATCGAACCCTGTATGTATGCATGACCTTTTGTATTTTTTTCCAGCTTGTACTTCTTGACTAGTACTGTCATGAATTTTGTATTTGAACTTACCCTTGTTGCGCTCCTTCTTTTTTTATTTGCAGGTGAGTGGCTGGATCTTGGTGAGCATGACTACAGGATCTTTGGCAGCCAGTTCTCGGAGCTCGAGCGTGTAGCTATTGATTTGAGCCAGGGGCGTTCTCCCGAAAAGACAAGATCTGGTCTTATGAAGGGGCGGTTGGGAGCTCTGAAAGGTTCTACGGCTTCTTGTGAGAGAGCCCCTCTACACCCAAGAATCCCATTGTGCAATTGATAGACAGTGGTGATGATGCGTTTGACAAGACCGCTGGCATGGGAAGAGTCACCAGGAGCGCTGCTGCCAAGGGTGTATCTCCCCTTGCTAGAATAGTGGGTCGTAGAGCTAGTGTTGCTAGGAAGGATCCTGCTTTGAAGTTTGGCAATGTTACAAGCACGAAAGTGCACCCAGAGCTCCTATAAAGTTTTCCCTGTGCAGCAGCTTCACCCTGATAAATTCCTTCACCTGGACAAGGCTCGCAAGTTGTATAATCTGCTGCTTAGTGATGAAGGACGTGAGAAGTATGTCGAGTGAGTATCTCTCATTATGTTTCCTCTTCTTTTCTTCTGTTGTTTCTAACTGCTAGATAAATATGACCTGAACTGCTCTTTTTTATACAACTTGAACTGCTATGAATGCCTTATCTTGCTTCCCCTGCTTTTTGTTCTTGTGTGTGCTGCAGGACTGCATTCTCAATGATACCTCAACCCGATGATAGCGTAACTACCTTCACTGGGAAGCGCATTTGGGAAGTTTTTGCACCTGGACAGATGATGGAGGGTGATGTAATGGACTTCCTCATTGATGATTGGAAGCGAGATCCCGAGAGAAATGCTGATTTCGCATATGGAAAAAGGATCTTGCTGAGTCCATATTTCATCACGGTAATGAATCAGATCATTTGTTTCTGTGAAACAAGACTGCCTATTGTTTTACAAATTTTAAAAATACTTTGCTTGTTGATCTTTTCCCCTGTCTATTTCTTTTTGGCTTTTCGCAGGTTGTGCTTGGCTGTATGTTTTAGGGTGATGAAGATAAAGAGTTTAATGTGGAGAGTGCAGCGAGAGATTTCAAGAGCTATGTTAAAGATGGGGAAGACTTGCTCAGTGCCGACCTTGTGAGATCTACTAGCAGATTTTTGGTTTTATTTGTTTGCTGTGATGCTGGTTTTTATTTTGAATATTTAATATCTCTTTTTTGGTCATTTGTTTTTAGATCATGATGCCTCTATTCAAACCTATGGTTTTACCAAAGGATTTGAAAGTGAACCACTTTTCCTTACATGTCATGAATCGGTACCGAAGTACCATTGACATCCTTGACCCTTTACCTTATGGGAAGAACCATCGTCCTTCAAATAACACCTATCACAAAGAGTGCGAGAAGATTGTGAGTGCCATTTATTATCTGTACTAGATTAATTTTTCCGCCTCTTTGTTTCTGCTTTTCTGAGACCTGAAAATGTGTGGTTTCTTTTCTTTTTTTACAGATCTCTAGATTGGTCCAAGTAATGAAGGATGTATATGGTGATGCTCAGTATAATGCGAGAAAGCAGCCCAAATGGGAGGTTTTTGCAAAGAAACCAACATTTGTCAAGGTTCCACTTCAAGGGTCGATTGAATGTGGCCATTATACTCTAAAGTATGCGAGAACCTATGATGGTGAAAAGATCATTGAGAACATTCAAAATAATGACGTGGGTTCTAGTTCAGCTTTCACTTTTCTATGTTTGGTTGATTGTCTATTCTTTTTTTATGTGTCATGATTTTTGATAATTTGTTTTATTGTTTTGCAGCCGCGTATTGTTGATTGGAACGATGAGGATCTGTATACAGTTGTGTTCAACCGGAATAACCAGGTTATGGTGGTGGAGCTTCCCGAGGAGGTTCAAGCTTTGGCTCCTGGTGCATAGAAGAAATGGTTATCATTTGCGTAGTGAATGGGATACTTGTGTGATTTATGTCTTGAAAGTATTGTAGGCTTTGTTTGTAGTGTTTGGATGTCTTGTCAACTATGTAATAAACGGTATACTTTGTGATGTTTTCAAGTGTGGCACAATGTTTTACAATCTTTTTTCCATGATGAGAATGTGGTTGAACAGCTGTTTCACTTGTGTATGTTTCATCAGGAATTCGTTTTGGTTAAGTTTTATTTTTGCACTGAAGTCTTATACACTAGTTGGACTGAAACACTTTTTTTCAAGTGCATTACGAGTTGTTGCTGAAAAAGTGAGATTTATTTTATTTTCATCTGTCCCAACCTAAGTTGGACCTTTATAGTTTCTGTACCCTCTTTTCTTGTACTTATGGTATAGTTCTGTGAGTACTGAATTGTAATTTCATTCAGCGTAATGCTTTTAAAATTTGGTGTCACAATAGTATTTGTGGATGTAGCGTGAGTGGAGTGACGCTTCCTTGTTATGTAGAACTGATGTCATATAATGTATTAGAACTGAAGTTTTTTGGGGATTGAAATTATTTACGACGAAATTGCTACGTGTTCTCTAGCCAGATTTTCTTTAAATATAAGAAATTTAGCAAAATTGAGAGCCAAATATTTGTTTGAACTTCTTGCATTTTAGAAGTTGAACTTCATAGTAAAAGTTAAAGCACTGGTTTAAATTAGCTACATTTAACAGATAGCCCTATTAAGTTCATAATTATTTTTGTAGCATATATAGTTGAACTTCAAAGTATCATTGTTTTTGTAGCATATTTTTAATCCTTTTATCTGTGCTGAAGAGGTAAATTTATTTTATTTTTATATTTGAATTTAGAATTATTTTGCCTGCAAACATATATGTATTTGAACGTTTCTATATTCAGCTTTTGAACTTTTTTGTACTAGTTTATATTTTCTTTGCCACGCGCTCTGGTTTATTCAGCGGGCCTTATGGTGTGGGGTGAGGAGAGTTTGGAGAGGAGGGAGTAGCAGTTGTATTGGGCCCTTTTCCGGCCCAAATGGCCCGTGCATGCGACTGTGGACTGCTGGCTGTGCGTGCGCTCTGAGTTCAGTCCCACCTCGCTAGCCGAGGGGGCTCTCAACCGGTTTATAAGTGTTGCCGTGCCTTGCCTGTCGAACTCCTCTGTATACTGACCTGGGCGCTTACATGGCGCTCGCTCTCTGTTCCATGACCTGTGGGCCCTTGACGGCTGGCCCGCACAGTCTCGATTACTATGGATTCACCAATGGTTCCGCCGTGGGCTCGAGTCCAAGTGTATCCTCCTATGTGTGGCTAGCCTGTCCTTGGGCGGTCATCATTTTTTGTTGTTGTTTGAAACTAGTACCTCACTGGTCAATGTGGACTGATGCTTCTGTTGTTTGTTCTTGTGAATTTTTGTCCTTGGTTGAACTGTAATCTATTTGGTTGAGTCTTGGCCTTCTTTTTCAAGGCATTAATTGGTATCATCATAGTACTTCACTGGTATGTGTCGGTCCTAATTAAACGGTTTTAACCCCTTTTATGCGACGACATTTGGAACCGTCGCCAAGTGAGTGTGGGCGATAGGGGGGTCCTTCCCACACGACCCAGAAATCATCGGGGATAGGCCCTCCTGGGACCCAGGTTGGGGTTGTCTGCGATCGGGCGAGGCATCAAAACCCAATCATTTCCGTAGGTATGTACATCCCACACGGTAATCTGAGAAAAACATTTCCGTAGGTATGTACATCCCACACGGTGAATCCCAGAAAAACATTTCCGTTCGTATGTATATCACACACAGTCAATCCAAGGAATTCGTTTCTGTTCTTATGTACAATCCCACACATTCAATCCAGGGAAAACGTTTCCGTTCGGACGTACATCCCACACAGTTTTATGTGTAGGCTCGTGTGTGAAAGGTGTAACTATCACACACGGTCTGCCTTGGTTAACTGTTTGCTTTTATCAACTATATCACACATGATTTGATGAAGAAAATTGTGTGGCATTGGGCTATCCATCGCAAGCGCTTTTACTGCTAGAACCGTTTGCAAAGGTCCATGACACATTTAGCAGGTTTATTAGTTTACAATTAATAATTCCAGTATTATGCAAATTCACATTTCATATCGAACAGCTGTTTGCCAATTTCATATCAGGCACATAAATATATTATAACATCACAGTACGGTAGCTACATGAAAACAGCACAGTACAACATATAGCTAGTTCAACTTCATAAGAACAATATATTCATTTCCCTAATCAAGATCATCCAGGCTCGTCTTATCCACCTCTGCTTTCAGTTCAGTAAGAACCTGTTTTGCACGGGCCAGCTGGGAAAGTGCCTCCTCCTTCGCCAACACTATCTTAGCAAAGTCTGATTTAGAAAATCTGAGCTCATTCTCCACCTTCAACTTTTTATCTCGCATCTTGAAATATGCTTCAGCGTTGACAACAGTTTCTCTAAGCCTACGTGTGTTTTCTTCCTCATACATGCTCCAAAGCTTCGCTAGGCACATCTTCAAAGACTGTGGCCACTATTGATCAACCCACTCCAAGTAAGAACACTTCCGTTCATCCTATAATATTTAAAACTAGATCAGTAACAATTTTAGGGGAAATGGGTTTATGCAACATAGAAAATCACCAATGCTTATTTTGAAAAACTGAAGAATCATGTTAATTATGACATATCTTCTCAAAAAGATCAATGTGCAAATGAAATAATTGGTACTGAGACAACAACCAAATTTTGGAACATCAGAAGCTATAATTAACTACAACGACGCTACAAGTTCTTACTCATGTACAATAAATAACAAATTGAACATTTTATGAGGAAGGTAAATATAACTGCTACAACATAGCGACAGTGTTTGAATGACAGCAAATTGATACTAACAGGTGTGTACATGCACAAATTTAGTAACATAGAACTAATAGCACTAAGGCCGTCCACTATGTATGCCAAAACTGGGGTAAAGACAACTGTTGCTACATCTCGCACCGGTGCCCTGCACTGGCAAGCCAATGCAGCAAAAAAAAATCAGGGACCCGGATTCCAGAGCACGTAGTTGCTCCGATGCCTAGTTCCTTCGTGCCATAAAGATTTAGTATTTTACTGCTTGGCTGCTCGGATGTGTGGACCAAAGTTGGCTGCACAAACTGTTGAAGTGGTGCCAAATAATTTTCTAATGGCACCGCTGATGAGATGGCAACAATTTAAGATACTAGGTACAAACGGTGACACTGTCTTATGATGCGTTTGGTTGAAGGTGTGGTATGAATGGGTTGGGACCGTGATAGTGTCTGAATCACATCTATCAAATGATTTGTAACTACGAAAGAGGGTCTAACCTTCTCTGCACATGCCAGAAACTTCCTCCCACTGTCCACACAATCAAACGCAACTAGCTTCACGCATGGAGATTGATGGTGACAACGAGCAGATAGATCTTCAGCCACCCCGCTCCATTCGTTGCCACTGATGGTCCTAGGGAGCTACAAGAGGAAGAAATGACTCAAATCGACCGCCGGGTAAAAATCCTTCATTCCAAGTCATAGCCTGAGAGAGAGAAGATAGGCATACCCGGGTGGTGAAGGTGTAGTCGCCGGAGGAGGAACCACTGGAGAGGTCTTTGAAGAAGACCATGGCGACCCCGACGGTAGGATGCGAGATGGCGAGAGCGAGGAAGCGGCTATAGCTTAGCAAGGAAGGAAGGAAGGAGGAAACAGGGGAAATGTGACTTGTGGTCGGGGAGAAAAGGGGGTGGGGAAGGGGGCGGGGGTAGATATTTTGGCGGTAGGCCAAAATTTTGGAAATGTGGAGGGAAACTTTGCGCGCGGTGCCGCCGGATCATTCACTTTGAACGATTGTGTGCATCGCAAACGATTCTTATGCTTTACGCGCATGGGATGAGTTTGATCGTTCAAATTTTGGTGGAAATTTCCCCGGGTACGTCATTGCATAATTTAACATCGCTTGCTAATTTGGGCACACAAAAGAGCGTACAGCAGACAGACCACACTTACTGAATCGAGAAATTTTAGTAATTAAACAGAGCCAGTTGACCTAAACATTGCTCTAACAAAAGACCAGCATTAAAAACAAAGCCTAAATACGCATAATTTTAACAAATCCGCCGCCGCGCCGACCTATGCATCGCCGTTGTGAGATGAGACGTCGATGACTTGTCCTGGCGACATGCCGCCGTTGGTGGACTCCGCGTCCCCCCTGCTGAAGTCGACCGCGTCCTTGTCCTCGGCGCCACCCTCAAGGTTGTAGTACTCGTAGTAGTGGCTGGGCCAGAGCTCGCGTTGGTACTCCACCGTTGATTCCTCGACGGACAGACTCTTCTCTACCTCGACCTCAGCCACGCGCAACTCCTCCTCCCGACGCTCCTCGATCTCCACCGCCTCCTGCATCTCCAGCTCCCGCTCGGCGACCTCATGAGGGAGTAGGTGCTCCATGGCCACCGCCGCCTTTTCAGACGTGGGTTGCATGATGGAGTCTGAGATGGTCTGGAATATCTTGGCGTGTGCATCCTCGATCTTGGTGTGGATGGCCTCGACCCGGGCTAGGGCGACATCAGCGGCACGGACGGCATCTCGAGCGCTCTCGGCGTTTGCAGCCGCCGTCACAGCAGCAGCTGCAGCCATCTCGGCTGCTGCTGCCACCCTGTCGGCTGCCGCAGATGCCCTCTCGGCGGAAGCGGCCGCGCTCAGTGCGGATGCGGTGGCACTCTCGGCGTAGGCGGCCGCGCTCTCGGCGCATGCGGCGGCGCTCGGGGGGGGGGGGGACGCGGCCATCGTACGGGCCTTCACGAAGCGTTTCCACGACGTCATCTTTGCAAGAAGGGGGTGCGGGAATGGGGATCGGGATTCGTGGATCCGGGGGTTGCCGGCACTAGAGCAAACGAGCCAGCAAAGCTTAAGGAGGGAGACTTAAATAGACCCAGATATTTTCATCGCAAACAGTTCCTAGAAAACAATTGTGTGTGATGTTGTAGATATTTTTTATTAGCTGTGAAAGATGAATTTGGAGTAAAGTGCCAACGGATGGTGTTTTAAATGAACGAGAAATTTTATAGTACCAATACAACTGTCATGTCAAATTTTGGAAAATTTCAGGGGTCATTTGACCTTTTAAGACATTTAAGTGATTTTCTAGCCATTTAATGACCGTAATTGAAATTTGAACTACATGTACATGCAACAGCTAACCATAACGGTTTGAAAACTCATATTTCGTGTACTTGTGTGCGATTTAATTCCATGTGCAGTAAATTGGAAGGAATTTTCAAACATATTGGTCTAACGGCTATGACACAATTAAGCATGGAGTGACATGGCATTCTAATTCCAAAAAATAAAAAAATCAGAAACACTTGATGTAATGTCATGCTACCAAGATGATGTGGTAAAAAAATTGGCATGTTTGACGAAAGTTTGGACACACACCCCTCACACATCGGAGCAACTCACTAGAAGGCTCGTGGTTCCGAGAGGGAACAATGCATGTTTGATGACGAACGGGAGATAGCTTCCTCTTACGGCCTTCAATTTTTTTCTATATCTAACGTGCACTACTACAACTGTAATGTGAAATTTTTGAAAATTCTAGGGGTCATTTGACCTTTTAAAGACATTTAAGTGATTTTCTAGCCATTTAATGACTGTAATTCAAATTTGAACTACATCTACATGCAACGCCTAACCAAAACGGTTTGAAAAATCATATTTGTGTACTTGTGTGCGAGTTAATTCCATGTGCAGTAAACTAGAAGGAATTTTCAAACATATTTGTCTCATGACATGGACACATGCATGCATACGTATGCATGGAGTGACATGGCATTTTAATTCCAAAAAAAATCAGAAACACATGAAACCTTCGTTGATGTAATGTCATGCCACCAAGATGATGTGGTAAAGAAATTGGCATGTTTGACGAAAGTTTGGACACACCCCTCACAAACCGGAGCAACTCACTAGAAGGCTCGTGGTTCCGAGAGGGAACAATGCATGTTTGATGACGAACGGGAGATAGCTTCCTCTTACGGCCTTCAATTTTTTCCTATGTTTAACGTGCACTAATACAACTATCATGTGAAAATTTGGAAAATTTCAGGGGTCATTTGACCTTTCAAAGATATTTAAGTGATTTTCTAACCATTTAATGACTGTAATTCAAATTTGAACTACATCTACATGCAACACCTAACCAAAACGGTTTGAAAAAAATCACATTTTTGTGTACTTGTGTGCGAGTTAAAGAATCATCAGACGATGTTAATATCTGGTGTTCAAAAAAAGAAAAATGTAAAGATCTGGCAAGACAACCGGCCCCCACACGATTGGCACTCTATCTCGCGGCCGAGGTTTGGTAGGTGATTGGCGGGGATCATTAATCCGACACGGTTCTGTATTGGAAACCGTCAGCTATTATGTTCGCACACTGATTTTGCTGCGGGAATCGTGTGTAATTCAAACTACAGTACTTGTAAATTCTGGCGACCGGCGTGTGTACTGTCCCCGTCGATCTAGATTCCGGCCACCAATAAATGCTACCTTGCTCACGCCGTCCCACCTGCATTCTCATCTACATCCTCCCGTCGCTCGCTCTCTCTCTCTCTCTCTCTCTCTCTCTCTCTCTCTCAAATCTCTGCCATGGCTCCGTCGGTCTGCCCACGCGCCGACGAGGAGTCGCCGCCCCCCGAGGACGCTCACTCGATTAGCAGCGACGAGGACCCCTATGCGCCGCCTGACGAGGTTATGTCGGACCCCCCAACTTTGGATTGGTTTTGGGGCCAGTACAATCTTTGTTTGTGGAAGTCGCTGCCGCCGGCTGAGAAAGCCAGGAAAGTGGCGTTCAAGAAGGAGATGGCGGAGGAGGAAGCCAGGTACCAGGCGGCCTGTGAAGGCCGTCATGCCGCCTGGAAAAAGGAGGCGGCAGAGCTTTGGGGGCGGGCGCGTCGTCGTGCCGAGGAGGTGTACGAAGACGGGTACTTTGCAAGGAAGGTCATAGGTGCTGGGCACCTCGTCGCTGCGTGGAGGTGGGCCGATAAGCTCCAACGTGCTACCGACGAGGAGCTCCGATGGGCGCCCAACGAAATGGCAAGATCAGCCGCGCGCGTCCGCCAGCAAGAGGCAGATCGGTAGGTCAAGCGCTACGAGGCGGAGGAGTCGGAGTACTCCCTCCGCACTGGGAAAACGCCGCGCACCAGGGAGCTGCTGGCGAGGGGCTGCCGGAATACTGGCCCTAGGAGGGATTATTAGTTTTAGTATTGTTTGTTTTCAATTTTATGCATTGTACCTAGTAGTTAAGTATCATCACGTATCTGTGATGATATTATATATATATATATATATTCTATGATGAACTAATGAACAATTAATATATATATTTATATTATGAATTCCATTTTCCATCTGTTTTGGTATACTAATTTGAATCTAGCTGTTATCATCCACATATACAGAATGGAAAGAGTATATACACATATTGAAACAGAACATATAAGAATGGAAAACAGAGTACACACATTGAAACAGAGCAATAAACAGAGCAATACTATGATTGCTGTGAATACATAGCTATCCACGTCGAAACGACTATTCAAAATAAAACGCGTCCATGAGACCATGACCAGCAGCCCTTGCCTAGGGTAGCTCTTGGCTCTGCCTGAACTCGTGCAGGCGTTCGTCCAAGTGGTCGACACGCTCGCGGTACATCTGGAGCGCGGTCTCGAGCTCCAAGTTGGCTATTTCATCGGAGATCACCAGCTCGAGGATGCGACGACCATGTTCCTCTACTGCTCCCAGGTGGACACCTGGGGCAAGGAGGTGGTCGAGCCTACAAACCAGAGCGTTGGCATCCAGCGGGCCGCGGACAAGGCGAACGGCGGCACCCATGCGAACGGCGCAGCGGGCGTCCAGTGCAAGTACGGCGCGGCCGGCCTCTGGTGCAAGTACGGCGCTGAGGGCCTCTGCCCACTCCTGGCGAGGAATGGGGGTACTGACGGGACGTGTACCCAGCTGCGACGCTGTGTCGACAGCAGGCAAGCGCCAATGGATCCGCTCTTGCTGTGCGGCGCGCCGCGCCTCTCGCTCTGCGGCGCTCCAACGGTTTCGCCGTGCGGCGAGCCACAGCCTATCGGCACAGACACGCCTAGCTTGCTCTGCGGCGCGCCATCGATCATGTTGTGCGGCGAGCTGCAGCCTGTCGGTGCTGACATGCCTATCTTGATCCGCGGCGCTCAAGCGCCATGCGCTAAAGGTCTGCACAACCCTGGCGATGACGCGCATCACGGCGTCGTCCGTCGCGTTGCCGGGGTGTAACACCCCGGTGTAATGATGCTACAATAATCCCTGAGATCAAGCTAATCATTTTGCTATAACAGTGCTTAGTCACTTTAATCAATATTCCATTTCAAATTCCAGTTGAATTCAATTTCAATTTCTGAGTGAAACTCAAAATTGCTCAAACATGAAAACTAAAATGTTCATCATGTGCCAAATATTCCAAAACTAAAATTGGTGGTGAACAAACATTTTTGCAAAGGGTTTGAGTGGCCTAAACTACTTAAAACAGTGACCTAAGCAATAAATTAAATGCCTTTTTAATTTATAAAATTGGCAAACTATTTCAGAAGTCTCACAATATTTTTGTGGCAGTGCACTTTAATTCTTTGAAATTGTTTTGGCCAGTGGCATAATTTTGCAAAGTCATTATTGGCTAAAAAGAAAATGCAAAAGCTGCTGAAAATAAAAAGAAAAACAAAGAAAAGGAAAAAGGAAAAGCAGAGAGAGAAAGCCCGTGCCCCACTTGGGCTTCGGCCCACCCGAGCCAGCTGGCCCAGCAGGCCGGCCCACTCCCCCCTCATCGGTCGCTCCCTCCCCTTCCTGTTCCTCTGCTCCGTGTCGCTATAGGGGCGAGGTCGACCCCGACCACCTCGCCGGCCTCGCCGGGAGAGGATAAGGGCGACGCCTCGGGCTCCCCTCGTCTCCCCTCACCCACTTGCCCTCTCCACTTGCCCCCTCCCTCTCACTCTCGCCCACGCGCTCGCCTTCCTCTCCCCCGGTTCCCCATCCATGCCCGAGCGCGGTCGCCGCCGTCCTCGTCGTTGTCGCGGCCACCGGCGGCCCCGCGCCCGCTGACCCTGTCGGTGAGCTCCGCCAGGGTCGACTCCTTCGACTGATGGCCTCAGCTGGAGCTCGGAGGCGCTGCAGCATCGGATCCCCTTCGTCCACATCTCCGGCTGCCGTCGATCTTCTTCGTCTCCGGCGCCGCCCCTGCAGCTCCTAAACCGCCACCGAGCCTCCTTGTGCTCCGCGGTGAGCTCTCCTTCCTCCCCGCTCTCTTCTCCTCGCCCCAACGTGCCCGTAGTTGCCGTCTCGTACGTGCCCGAGCCCATCACCGCGGGAGCTCATCGCCGACGAGCTTCCGGCGACCAAATGGTCCCGGGCCAGTGCCGGTTACACTCACCGCGCCCCGTAGATCCTCCCCAGCCTCTCCATTTGCTTGCTAGCTCACCGTAGCCCCGTTTTCCTCGAGCTCCCGTACGCGCCGCCGCTTCCGCTCATCGCCGGCGCCGAATCCGGCCAAGCCCGGCCGTGCCACCACCACCAAACGACGCGGCGTCGAGTGGCCGTTCGAACAGGCCTAGCCGCGCTCTTCCGTGCCCTGTAGTCCTTTCCCGACGAACCCTGTGATCGCGCCGCCGTGTTTCGGGTCGCCGGAGTCACTCCGGCGCCGGCCGCCGACGTGGCTAGCCTGGGGACACCCCAGAGCCACTGCCAGTGGGCCCCACGGGTCCCAGTTGACTGGGTTGACCCAGTCAACTACTGACCAGGCTACCCAATGAGACTAACGTGCGGGTCCCACCTCTTAATCCTCTAATTAAAACATTTTAATAATTAAAACTAATTAGTTTAGTTAATAAGACACTGACAGGTGGGCCTAGTAGTTTTACTAACTAAATTTAGATTAGTTTGAGCTCTGTTTAACCCACTGTCTATGACAGGTGGGTCCCCCGTGTCAGTTTTGACCAGTCAACCGGACTGTTGACTGCTGACGTCACTCATACATCATGCTGACGTCATATTCCTTTTCTGTTAATTTAAGTAATTCCAGAAAATTGCTTTAATCTTTGAAAATTCATAGAAAATAAACCGTACCTCGGATGAAAATGTTTTCTACATGAAAGTTCCTCAGAAAAATCCAACGAATCCGAATATGCAGTCCGTTCATGTGTCACATGCCTCTAGCATGCTGAACTTGGAATATTCCCCCTCCGGTCATCTGTCTGACACAGGTCCGGAACCGGGAATACGTTCCCGGTTGAATTCCCCCTTCACCTTTATCGCGTAGCCATACGTTAGGTCACACCCGGCACATCATATTGCCATGTTTTACTTTGTGATGCCTTGTTTGCTCTATATTTATTGTTTCTTCCCCCTCTTCTCTCCGGTAGACCCCGAGACTGTTGCTGCCCCTGTGATCGACTACGTCGACGACGACCCCCTCCTTGCCAGAGCAACCAGGCAAGCCCCCCTTTGACCATCCCGATATCGCCCATTCCATTCTCTCATGCTTGCATTAGATTTTGCTACTGTTATTGTTTGCTCCTATTCTGATGCCTAACCTGCTTTTGTAACCTGCTCATTGTACCCTACCTGCTTATCCTAAACTGCTTAGTATAGGTTCGTTAGTGATCCATCAGTGACCCCCACCTTGTCCTTGTTGCCCCTGCTTCATCATTGAAGACCCGGTCAATGGGATCAAAGACTAGGCCCCGGCACCGCACATCACTTTCCCCTTAGTTGCTCGACACTATTGGGTTACTATCGAGTGCCGCGGGTGAGACCTCTACAGCACTTCTGATGTTAACCCTGTAGTGTAGCTATTCGGTCATGGTCATCGAGGGTGATTCCGCCTTAACCACTTCCGATACGACTCTGTCGTGCAACCCTCAAGTGTGAACCTCGGGGGAGATTCCTCTTACGTTCACCTTGATGATTACATCGAGTGGAATTCACCGGGGGTGATTCCTCGGGTTTTCCCCTTGATGTTTGGACACACAGTTACTATGGTTACTATGGCTTTACACTGAACCATGTTACTAAAGACGGGTCGACCCTGAGGGGTACCCGCGCGAGCATAATTGCGAGTGATGTGGAGACGGGTTGACCTGGAGGGTGCCCGCGAGATAATTACGAGGCGTGGCCGGGCATTCTTAGCCCTTGCCGCAAGTCCTCGAGATGGGGCGACGGGGTCACATCTTTCGTGAGTCTCTGCTTGTTACCGCGCGTTCCTAATCCACTATGATTTGGATATTTGATCCAAGGGGCCTCTGGCCTGATAGCACTAACCATCACGTGGGCATACTATGGGCGTTCTGCGTCGTATGCATCAGCCGAAGCTTAATAGACGTCATGCGACTGAGCGGCGCGCGCCGGGTTGGACTGGTAAGCTACCGCTTTTTTAAGGAGGTAGCTAGGTCTGCTCACCGGCTGCCCACGCAACGTGCAGGAGTTCCCGGGGCGATGGCCCATGACCCCTGGGGGCATAGGTTTAGTCCGGCGTGCTGGCCTCTCTATTTAGCCTAGGTCGGGTTGCGGCGTATTGTTTGGCCGAGGCCGGGCATGACCCAGGAAAGTGTGTCCGGCCGGAGTTAATCGAGCATGGTGGGTAAGTTGGTGCACCCCTGCAGGGAAGAAAACATCTATCGATAGCCTGTCCTACGGTAACGGACACTTGGAGTTGTATCCCGATCGATACAACTAGAACTGGATACTTGTGATGAGTACTGGATTGTGATGATAACTGGATAGTATGGCTCTGGGATTGCTTTCTCGCAGGGAGTCGAGAAAGGATCTCTGGACGAGGTTGATAACACTACTACTACTACTTTAGTTATGCTACTCTACTCCCTCCTGTTGCTGCAAGATGGTGGTTTCCAGAAGATGCTAGTCTTCGATAGGACTAGGCCTTGTCTCTATTCTGGCATTTCTGCAGCCCAGTCCACATATACAACCTTCCTTTGATAATGTTGCATATGTAGTGTAGATCCTTGCTTGCGAGTACTTTGGATGAGTACTCACGGTTGCTTTGCTCCCCCTTTGCCCCTTTCTTCTTCTTTCCGGTTGATGCAACCAGTTGTCGGAGCCCAGGAGCCAGCTGCCACCGCCGATGCCTACTACTACGTGGAGACCGACGACGACCAGGAGTAGTTAGGAGGCTCACAGGCAGGAGGCCTTGCCTTTTCGATCGATGTTGCTTTTGTGCTAGCGTTCTTAAGGCAGACTTGTCTAACTTATGTCTGTACTCGGATATTGTTGCTTCCGCTGAGTCTTGTGTTTTCGAGCTTATGTATTCGAGCCCTCGAGGCCTCTGGCTTGTAACATAAAGCTTATATTATTTTAATTTGTGTCTAGAGTTGTGTTGTGATATCTTCCCGTGAGTCCTTGATCTTGATTGTACACATTTGCGTGTATGGTTAGTGTATGATTGAATCGAGGGCGTCACAAGTTGGTATCAGAGCCGACTGCCTGTAGGTAGCCCCTTTCCAACTCCTTGGCCGAAGTTGAGTCTAGTCACTGAAAAACTTTTACTAACATTGGCTGTGTGGCTTACGGGCCCACGTCGCCATTGGGTGGTATTAGGATTTTTTACTCCTCATCTATAATCTGGGACTCTGATCTCTCTTCCATTCGGGTTAAACGAATTTACTAACTCTAACATTAGGATCCCGTGACCACATTCACCCCAAAGTTGGATAAGCCATAGCTATTCCTTAGAATAGTATTTTGAGTAGTGCACACACTGTCGTGTTGACTACTAAGTGGTATCCATCGTACCTCTTTCTTTATGCATGTTTCATCATGAATGATCCCTGTCTTTGCAAATGCTCAATGCTGAACTACCCCCCTGTTACTTGTTAGCAGGATGGTTAGACCCGCTGGTCGTGGCCGTGGTGCCAACGATCCACCACCGCCCGAATTCTTTGCCGGAATGATGCAACAATTTGAGCTGAACCGCCAGTTCATGGAAGGCATGATGGCTCAGTTTCCTCATCCGAATATGAATCAACAGCCAACCCCAGTAACTCTGCAGGACTTCATGCGCCTCAACCCAACTATCTACCGAAGCTCAACTCAACCCCTTGATGCTGATGACTGGCTCCGCGACATCACGTATGAAATGGAGTCTGCTAGTGTTGCCCCTGCCAGCTATGTCACCTTCGCATCCTTCTTCCTCAAGGGTCCTGCTACTCAATGGTGGGACAGCCACAGGCATACCCTACCTGCTGGAACGGTCATCACTTGGCCGGATTTCCAAGCTGCCTTCCGTGCCCGCTTCATTCCTCAGGGAATCATGGACAGGAAGAAGCGAAATTTCTGTAACCTCACCCAAGGCAACAAGTCTATAGATGCTTATCAACGGGAATTTCTGGACTTTTCACGTTATGCTGAAGAAGACATTGCAACTGATGCTCGTAAGCAAGAGAAGTTTCGTGATGGACTTCACCCTGATATCAAGCTAGCACTGCTCGTTCATGACTTTGCCGACTTTGCCACCTTGGTGAACAAGGCTATTCAGGTTGAGACTGGTCTTCAGGAACACCAGGGATCCCTCAGGCGCAACCGTGACGCTGGCTCATCTTCGGGCCCGTCAGCGCAGAAGCGTCGGATATGGATCCCCCACAGCATGTATCGTCCAACTGCACTTGCACCAAGACAGTCTTATGCTGCACCTCGTCTTCCCCCTCCACCGCAGAGACAACCTCTTCAAACTGTACCACCTCGAGCCCCTGATCCCGATCCCAATGATGGTCTGTGCTTCAGATGTGGCCGCCCAGGCCACCTTGCTAAAGAGTGCAATCAGAAAAAGAGCCAGCTAGCTCTGCCTTCAACTGGTCGTAGCAATATGGTCGTGGTCAGGCTAATCATGTTGATCTGAATGAAGCTCAAGACCAGCCTGCCACGGTGATGGGTACTCTTCTCGTTAATTCAGTACCGGATTCTGTTTTATTCGATTCAGGAGCATCGCATTCATTCATGTCAGAAAATTTTGCTTACACACATGACATTCGATGCGAGCCCATGAACACTCCGATAGTGGTATGCACCCCTGTGGGTCAGTGTCGAACTACCATGATTGGTCGCGACGTCCCCGTTGAAATTGAAGGGTTGGAATTCCTTGTTTCTCCCATTATTCTGGAGTCTTCCAATATTGACCTCATTCTAGGAATGGAATGGTTGAAAGCGCATACTGCCTCTATCGTTTGCGCCACCAAGGTCGTTCACCTCCTACATCCTTCCGATGAGATAGTAACCTACCATGCTCAGCTTGTTCAAAACGCTGAAGCACGACTTTATGCTTTGAATGCGTTGAACGCAACACCTCTTGAGGGAATTCAAAAGATTCCAGTTGTTCGCGACTTCCTAGACGTCTTTCCAGAAGAACTTCCAGGAATACCCCCTGCCCGGGCTGTCGAGTTCGTCATCGACTTGAAACCAGGCAACGTTCCTATTGCCAAACGACCCTACAAGATGCCACCTCATGAACTCCTTGAACTTAAGGAGGAAATCGACAAATCTCTTCGCAAGGGTTTCATTCGTCCAAGTTCCTCTGCTTGGGGAGCACCTTCTCTCTTCGTCAAGAAGAAGGACAGAACGAACCATTTGGTCCAAGACTACCGTCCTATCAACCAAGCTACAATTCAGAACAAATATCCCCTTCCTCGGATCAATGATCTATATGATCAACTGGCTGGTTCATCGATTTTCTCTAAACTCGACTTGAGGTTGGGTTACCACCAGATCCGTGTTCGTGAAGAGGATATTCCAAAGGCCGCATTCGTCACTCGTTATGGTTCTTACGAGTACACCGTCATGTCTTTTGGCTTGACCAATGCTCCAGCTAGATTCTCTCGTTTGATGAACTATATATTCATGGATTACCTCGACAAGTTCGTTGTAGTCTATCTGGATGATATCCTGGTATATTCGAAGAACAAAGAAGAACATGCTGAACATCGTCGACTTGTTCTAGAGAAGCTTCGAGAGCATCAACTTTATGCCAAGTATTCCAAGTGCGAATTCTGGTTACCCGAAGTCACCTACCTTGGGCATGTCATCTCCAAGGATGGTATTGCCATCAACCCAGAGCGACTTCAGGCTATTCTTGACTGGACCCCTCCGAAGACTGTCAAGCAAGTCAGAAGCTTTCTCGGACTAGCTAGCTATTGTCGCCGCTTTGTCGAGAACTTCTCCAAGATCGCCAAGCCACTGACCAATCTGCTACACAAAGGCGTTAAGTTTGATTGGACAGACAAATGTCAGGAAAGTTTCCAGGCACTCAAGGACAAGCTGACTTCTGCCCCAGTGCTTGCTCCCCCTGATTCTCGCAAAGACTTCGTCATCTATTGCGATGCTTCACGACAAGGATTAGGCTGTGTCCTAATGCAAGAGCGCAGAGTGATTGCTTATGCCTCCCGTCAAGTGCGTGCTCACGAAGAGAACTACCCAGTTCACGACCTCGAGCTTGCTGCGGTTATCTTTGCACTGAAGCTATGGCGACAATACCTTCTCGGTAATCGTTGTGAGATCTTCACCGATCATCAGAGTCTGAAGTACCTGTTTACTCAGCCAGATCTGAACCTCCGTCGGCAGCGATGGATGGAAGCTATTGCTGACTACAACTGCGGTATATCCTATACCCCCGGCAAGGCTAATGTAATGGCCGATGCCCTGAGCCGTAAGTCTTATTGCAACAATCACATGGTCTACAAAGCTCAACCCCGCCTTTATGAACAGCTATGCAAGCTGAACCTTCAACTAGTTCCACAGGGTTCTCTGAATAACCTTGTCCTGGAACCAACTCTGCTGAAAGAAATTAAGTCTGCTCAAGCCAAAGATGCTCACGTTGATTTGATGAAAAAGGATCTTGCCTTAGAGAAATCCAGAGATTTCTCACTTGGTGAAGATGAAACCTTATACTTCAGAGATCGCATTGTAGTACCCCCGTTCGAGCTTATGACAGAGAAGGTGATGAAAGAAGCGCATGACACCCCTCTCTCTATTCATCCGGGAAGTACCAAGATGTATCTAGACATCCGTCAGAAGTACTGGTGGTCTAATATGAAGCAAGACATTGCTCGATATATTGAAGAATGTGACGTTTGTCGTCGCGTCAAAGCAGAACATCAGAAACCGGCTGGACTTCTACAACCGCTTCCGATTCCTGAATGGAAGTGGGATAAGATCCAAATGGACATTGTCACTGGCCTTCCCAAGTCACAGAAAGGTAACGATGCTATCTTTGTCGTCATCGACCAATTCTCGAAGGTTGCTCACTTTGTGCCAGTCAAGGAGACAATCACTGCTAGTCAATTAGCAAACTTGTATATCTCCAGAATTGTGTCACTCCACGGCATTCCGAAGGAGATCAGTTCAGACCGTGGCAGTATATTCACTTCAAAGTTCTGGGATAGTTTCCAAGAGGCAATGGGAACGAAGTGGGAAGAATCTCTCCCTTATGCGGAGTTCTCTTATAACAACAGTTATCAAGCCAGCTTGAAGATGGCACCCTTCAAAGTGCTTTATGGACGCAAGTGCCGAACCCCTCTGAATTGGTCAGAAACTAGGGAACGGACGCTCATTGGTCCAGACATTATTCAACAAGCTGAAGAGCAGGTTCGCATTGTCCGGGATAATCTCAAGGCGGCCCAGTCCCGCCAGAAGAGCAACTATGACCAGAAACACTGGGGTTCAACTTATCAACCTGGTGAACAAGCTTATCTGCATGTCACTCCTTTGAGAGGCACTCATCGGTTCGGAGTCAAGGGCAAGCTAGCTCCGCGCTACATTGGTCCTTTCCGCATTCTGGCCCGTCGTGGACTGGTGGCTTATCAACTGGAGTTGCCACCTCAGTTCTCTCACGTCAATGACGTCTTCCATGTGTCGCAACTTCGTCGTTGCTTCAAGGACCCGAAACGTGAAGTGGATCCGGAATTGATTGAAATTCAAGATGATCTCACATACAAAGAGCATCCGATCCGCATTCTTGAAGAAGCTGAACGTCGAACCCGCCAGAAGGTTACCAAGTTCCTCAAGGTGCAATGGTCGAATCATACTAAAGATGAAGCCACTTGGGAACGCGAAGATAACCTCCGGGCTGAATACCCCGACCTGTACCCTTCTACCTCTTAATTCTCGGGACAAGAATTTCTTTTAGAGGAGGAGAGTTGTAACAACCCGGTGTAATGATGCTACAGTAATCCCTGAGATCAAGCTAATCATTTTGCTATAACAGTGCTTAGTCACTTTAATCAATATTCCATTTCAAATTCCAGTTGAATTCAATTCCAATTTCTGAGTGAAACTCAAAATTTGTCAAACATGAAAACTAAAATGTTCATCATGTGCCAAATATTCCAAAACTAAAATTGGTGGTGAACCAACATTTTTGCAAAGGGTTTGAGTGGCCTAAACTACTTAAAACAGTGACCTAAGCAATAAATTAAATGCCTTTTTAATTTATAAAATTGGCAAACTATTTCAAAAGTCTCACAATGTTTTTGTGGCAGTGCACTTTAATTCTTTGAAATTGTTTTGGCCAGTGGCATAATTTTGCAAAGTCATTATTGGCTAAAAAGAAAATGCAAAAGCTGCTGAAAATAAAAAGAAAAACAAAAAAAAGGAAAAAGGAAAAGCAGAGAGAGAGAAAGCCCCTGCCCCACTTGGGCTTCCGCCCACCCGAGCCAGCTGGCCCAGCAGGCCGGCCCACTCCCCCCTCACCGGTCGCTCCCTCCCCTTCCGGTTCCTCTGCTCCGTCTTGCTACAGGGGCGAGGTCGACCCCGACCACCTCGCCGGCCTCGCCGGGAGAGGATAAGGGCGACGCCTCGGGCTCCCCTCGTCTCCCCTCACCCACTTGCCCTCTCCATTTGCCCCCTCCCTCTCACTCTCGCCCACGCGCTCGCCTTCCTCTCCCCCGGTTCCCCATCCACGCTCGAGCGCGGTCGCCGCCGTCCTCGTCGTTGTCGCGGCCACCGGCGGCCCCGCGCCCGCTGACCCTGTCGGTGAGCTCCGCCAGGATCGACTCCTTCGACTGATGGCCTCAGCTGGAGCTCGGAGGCACTGCAACATCGGATCCCCTTCGTCCCCATCTCCGGCTGCCGTCGATCTTCTTCGTCTCCGGCGCCGCCCCTGCAGCTCCTAAACCGCCACCGAGCCTCCTTGTGTGCTGCGGTGAGCTCTCCTTCCTCCCCGCTCTCTTTTCCTCGCCCCAACGTGCCTGTAGTTGCCGTCTCGTACGTGCCCGAGCCCATCACCGCGGGAGCTCATCGCCGACGAGCTTCCGGCGACCAAATGGTCCTGGGCCAGTGCCGGTTACACTCACCGCGCCCCGTAGATCCTCCCCAGCCTCTCCATTTGCTCGCTAGCTCGCCGTAGCCCCGTTTTCCTCGAGCTCCCATACGCACCGCCGCTTCCGCTCATCGCCGGCGCCGAATCCGGCCAAGCCCGGCCGTGCCACCACCACCAAACGACGCGGCGTCGAGTGGCCGTTCGAACGGGCCTAGCCGCGCTCTTCCCCGTGCCCTCTAGTCCTTTCCCGACGAACCCCGTGGTCGCGCCGCCGTGTTTCGGGTCACCGGAGTCACTCCGGCACCGGCCGCCGATGTGGCTAGCCTGGGGACACCCCAGAGCCACTGCCAATGGGCCCCGCGGGTCCCAGTTGACTGGGTTGACCCAGTCAACTACTGACCAGGCTGCCCAGTGAGACTAATGTGCGGGTCCCACCTCTTAATCCTCTAATTAAAACATTTTAATAATTAAAACTAATTAGTTTAGTTAATTAGACACTGACAGGTGGGCCCAGTAGTTTTACTAACTAAATTTAGATTAGTTTGAGCTCTATTTAACCCACTGTCTATGACAGGTGGGTCCCCCGTGTCAGTTTTGACCAGTCAACCGGACTGTTGTCTGCTGACGTCACTCATACGTCATGCTGACGTCATATTCCTTTTCTGTTAATTAAGTAATTCCAGAAAATTGCTTTAATCTTTGAAAATTCATAGAAAATAAACCGTACCTCGGATGAAAATGTCTTCTACATGAAAGTTGCTTAGAAAAATCCAACGAATCCGAATATGCGGTCCGTCCATCTGTCACATGCCTCTAGCATGCTGAACTTTGAATATTCCCCCTCCGGTCATCTGTCTGACACAGGTCCGGAACCGGGAATACATTCCCGGTTGAATTCCCCCTTCACCTTTATCGCGTAGCCATACGTTAGGTCACACCCGGCACATCATATTGCCATGTTTTACTTTGTGATGCCTTGTTTGCTCTATATTTATTGTTTCTTCCCCCTCTTCTCTCCGGTAGACCCCGAGACCGATGCTGCCCCTGTGATCGACTACGTCGACGACGACCCCCTCCTTGCCAGAGCAACCAGGCAAGCCCCCCCTTTGACCATCCCGATATCGCCCATTCCATTCTCTCATGCTTGCATTAGATTTTTCTACTGTTATTGTTTGCTCATATTTTGATGCCTAACCTGCTTTTGTAACCTGCTCATTGTACCCTACCTGCTTATCCTAAACTTCTTAGTATAGGTTGGTTAGTGATCCATCAGTGACCCCCCACCTTGTCCTTGTTGCCCCTGCTTCATCATTGAAGACCCGATCAACGGGATCGAAGACCAGGCCCCGGCACCGCACATCACTTTCCCCTTAGTTGCTCGACACTATTGGGTTACTATCGAGTGCCGAGGGTGAGACCTCTACATCACTTCTGATGTTAACCCTGTAGTGTAGCTATTCGGTCATGGTCATCGAGGGTGATTCCGCCTTAACCACTTCCGATACGACTCTGTCGTGCAACCCCTCCAGTGTGAACCTCGGGGGTGATTCCTCTTACGTTCACCTTAATGATTACATCGAGTGGAATTCACCGGGGGTGATTCCTCGGGTTTTCCCCTTGATGTTTGGACACACAGTTACTATGATTACTATGACTTTACACCGAACCATGTTACTAAAGATGGGTCGACCCTGAGGGGTACCCGCGCGAGCATAATTGAGAGTGATGTGGAGACGGGTTGACCTGGAGGGTGCTCGCGAGATAATTACGAGGCGTGGCCGGGCATTCTTAGCCCTTGCCGCAAGTCCTCGAGACGGGGCGACGGGGTCACATCTTTCGTGAGTCTCTGTTTGTTACCGCGCGTTCCTAATCCACTACGATTTGGATATTTGATCCAAGGGGCCTCTGGCCTGATAGCACTAACCATCACGTGGGCATAGTATGGGCGTTCTGCGTCGTATGCATCAGCCGAAGCTTAATAGACGTCATGCGACTGAGCGGCACGCGCCGGGTTGGACTGGTAAGCTACCGCTTTTTTTAAGGAGGTAGCTAGGTCTGCTCACCGGCCGCCCACGCAACGTGCAGGAGTTCCCGGGGCGATGGCCCATGACCCCTGGGGGCATAGGTTTAGTCCGGCGTGCTGGCCTCTCTAAGCCTAGGTCGGGTTGCGGCGTATTGTTTGGCCGAGGCCGGGCATGACCCAGGAAAGTGTGGCCGGCCGGAGTTAATCGAGCGTGGTGGGTAAGTTGGTGCACCCGTGAAGGGAAGAAAACATCTATCGATAGTCTGTCCGATGGTAACGGACACTTGGAGTTGTATCCCGATCGATACAACTAGAACTGGATACTTGTGATGAGTACTGGATTGTGATGATAACTGGATAGTATGGCTCTGGGATTGCTTTCTCTCAGGGAGTCGAGAAAGGATCTCTGGCCGAGGTTGATAACACTACTACTACTTTAGTTATGCTACTCTACTCCCTCCTGTTGCTGCAAGATGGTGGTTTCCAGAAGATGCTAGTCTTCGATAGGACTAGGCCTTCTCTCTATTCTGGCATTTCTACAGCCCAGTCCACATATACAACCTTCCTTTGATAATGTTGCATATGTAGTGTAGATCCTTGCTTGCGAGTACTTTGGATGAGTACTCACGGTTGCTTTGCTCCCCCTTTGCCCCTTTCTTCTTCTTTCCGGTTGATGCAACCAGTTGTCGGAGCCCAGGAGCCAGATGCCACCGCCGATGCCTACTACTACGTGGAGACCGACGACGACTAGGAGTAGTTAGGAGGCTCCCAGGTAGGAGGCCTTGCCTTTTCGATCGATGTTGCTTTTGTGCTAGCCTTCTTAAGGCAGACTTGTCTAACTTACGTCTGTACTCAGATATTGTTGCTTCCGCTGACTCTTGTGTTTTCGAGCTTATGTATTCGAGCCCTCGAGGCCTCTGGCTTGTAACATAAAGCTTGTATTATTTTAATTTGTGTCTAGAGTTGTGTTGTGATATCTTCCCGTGAGTCCTTGATCTTGATCGTACACATTTGCGTGTATGGTTAGTGTACGATTGAATCGAGGGCGTCACACGGGGAGCGCCTCGGCCTCGATGGGCCGTGGCGCCTGCTCATTTTCCTCGTCAACGAGGTTGATGGTAGAGGCGGCGCTTTGGTGGGTTGGCATGCTTGGAAAAGGTGGATGTGCCACAGGCGGCACTTGTCGCCTCCGTGCGTCGCGCGCCGCCTATGCGCAATATAGCAGGGTGGCGGGAAACATGTGAGGAAATGGCGGGAAATGGTGGCGTGTTCATAAAATGCCATCAATTAATGGAAACTTAGCATAGAAGGAACATCGAGCTAGCACAAGAAGTAGATGATGATCAGATGAACACAGACCACACTAGGGAACCCGTCGGTGATGAATTCATCAATCCCAAACGGTTGAATACTAGCAAGCGTTTGCCCACAACACACACGGCCTATTCCATCACAAACAGGTCGGATGGATCAACTGTATGCCACGTATCGCACATTGTCAAAAAGTAATGCGGTAGACCTTCTTTAACATGTGTTAAAAAAACAAGGACCTTGAGGTTAAATTAACTCATGGGATGGGTCGTATCAGTTAATTAATTTGACAGATATGACCCATCCTATCAGTTAATTTAACATCAACACAACTTCCCATCCAGTCACCCATCTCATGGCTGTTCCAGCCTGAGCACACTTAACTTGCGAGTTTTCTTACATGAGCTACTGGTGGAACAGCTAGTCCTTGCTGATAGGATGCCTCTTCGCATCCTTATGGCGTATCCGAATGACCGCCCGTGCCCCAGTGGCCAATAGATGTTGTGTAGACAGAGCATATCACATACGTCTTATTAGCCGCAACCGTCTGTGTTATTATCGGTCTTCGCACACATTTCTGATTACAGACCTGTTTGCCGCGTATCACACACATCTTGTTAAGTTGAACCGTTTCTGTTCTCATGTCTCAACGCAAACAGTTCATCCGAGTGAACCGCATGCCGTATATCGCACACACCTTCATCTGGTAGACCGTTTCTTTTGTGTTGCCTAATCACAAACAGTTCATCCGAGTGAACCGTATGCTATATATCGCACACACCTTCATCTGGCTGCCCATTTCTTTTGTTCCTCCTCATCGCAAACAGTTAATTGAGCTGAACCGTATGCCCTGCATCGCACACGCAACTAAAATCTGAACCATGTTTGATGCATCCTCCATCGCAAACATTTTGCACCTTTTTGACGGTTATTTTACACCACCGTTTGCGATTATGGCATCGCACACAATTTCGTCTGGGGAGGTTCATCTTTTCTGGTAAACTCCACATCAACTCCAATGAAGCTAGGATACAAGCCGCCGCCCTTCATCCTGAGCCTGCTCATCATCTCGTCGGCCTTGTCTGGTTCATTGGTGCAGACGATCTCCAGCGTCTCCTTGCCGTGGAGCTCAACCCCTGTGAGGGTTTTGTTTTACTCGCGCTTCTCGCCGGGGACGTGAACGTCGTCGAGCTTGCTACTCTTGTCGGACGTCTCGCCACGATGATGCTTGGCAGATGGTTCCTCCACCATTGCCCTCCTTCGGCGACTGTGGGCTGGGAAGAGAGATGTTTGTGGGTTGTTTGTAGTGGAGATGGAAGCGGCAATGGTGGTTTTTGGAGATGTGGTAGGGATGGAGTCGAATTGGGGAGTTTTTAGGGCGTGGTTTGGGACATGGGGGAGGCGGTTCTTCCCGGTCGTGGGGGTAGTGGTCGTGGGGTCACTGTTGCAGTCCGTCATGGCAACCGCCCAGTGGGTGGCGCGGGTGGTGGCCCGTAAGAACCAACCATCCAAGCCAAGGGTTTTTTACTGGTCGCACTGAGTAGTCTTGTCAAGCTGTACTTATCAGCTGCTTATCCCACTTGCACGTCTCAGGTTCGGTGATGATGGCATTTTGTACTATTTAAGTGACGTATACTTGGTGATGTTTTTAGTGTGGAGGTCAAGTCTTCTTTTTTGCACTGAAGTCTTATACACTAGTTGATCTCAAAAGTTTTTTCAGTGCCCTGCTAGTTGTTGCTCAAAACTGGGACTTATTTTATTTTCATCTGTCCCAACCTAAGTTAGGCCTTTATAGTTTTTGTACTCTCTTTTTAGTGTACTTATGGTTTAGTGCTGTGTGTACTGAATTGTAATTTCATACATCATAAGGTTTTGAAAATTGGTGTCACAGTGGTGTGAGCGGCCTGACCCTTCCTGGTTTTGTAGTACTGATGTCATATGTATGTTTGAACTTAGTTTTTTTTTGGGATTGAGATTATTTACGATGAAATCGTTGGTTGAGCTCTAGTCAGATTTTATATAAATAAGAAATTTAGCAAAATTGACAAATAATATCTGTTTGAACTTCTTGCACTTTAGTAGTTGAACTAGTCATATTTTATATAAATAAGAAATTTAGCAGAATTGACAAACAATATCTATTTGAACTTCTTGCATTTTAGTAGTTGAACTTGAAAGTAATATTTAATTTGTTGGTTTAAATTATGTACATTTAACAGATAGCCTATTAAGTTCTCCGCTTTTTAAAGTTTCGTTGTTTTTGTATCATCCGTGGTGTAGAGCTAAAATTATTTTATTTTTAATTTTGTATTTAAAATTATTGCCCGCGAACAAGTAATTGAACTTTTCTATTTTCAGTTTTCAAACATTTTTTTGTAGTTTATATTTCTTTGCTCCGCGCTCTGCTTTATTCAACTTGCCTTATTGGTGGGGTGTTTGGAGATGATGGAGGCTATTGGGCCCTTCTCCGACCCAAATGGCCCGCGCGGGCGATTTGAGGACTGCTAGATGTGCGCGTGCTTTGGGTTTAGTCCCACCTCGCTAAGGGAGGGGGCTCTCGACCTATTTATAAGCGCTGCCAAGTCCTAATGGTCGAACTCGTCTGAATACTTACCTGAGCGCTCATACACGGCGCTCGCTCTCTCCCATGACCTGTGGGCCCTGGTCGGCTGGCCCTGCATTGTGCCGATTACTAGGGATTCGCCAACGGTTCCGCCGTGGGCTCAAGTTCAAGTATCTAGCTGCGTCAGGGCCTGCCTGTCTTGGGGCGGTCAATTTTTAATTTTTTTGGTTTGAATCTAGTACTTGACTCCACCAGTAATGTGGATTGATACTTTTTGTTATAATTCTTGTGAGTTTTGTGGAAGTGTTATCTTTTCATTGAGTTTTTTCCTTCTTTTTGTGTTTGTTTTTGTGATTATTCTCAAGGGTCTTCTGGTATCATTTTTAGCACTATAGTACTTGTGTGTAAACTAAGTTGTACTGAGAGTTCATTCATAGTAGCACTTATGTGCTTAGTCTGACATTTTTTTGAGGGATTGCGAACTGATGCTTCTTTGTACTTTTTATTGTAGTAAGTATGTATTGTCCGTTCAAGTGTCCTAGTACTGTCATTCTTAGTCTGCAAGTGACCAATATAAGTGTGTGCTGATGCTTCTTAACTTTTTCTGTTGTAATACTTGTTAATTTTCTAGCAACTACATATGAATGAGAACAATACATGAAGTACTAAGATTTTTTGCTTCAACTTTTGAAGCGTTGTTAAGCAACTCAAATTGTACTAATTGTTTTCAACGTTATGTTTTCCATACAATACTGAATTGAAACTACACATGGAACATCCTTGTGTGATTAGTTGCTTCATAAATAGTACTGAAGAGCAGCCACAAAGTTCCATTCAAAAGCTACTCTGAATTTGAAATGATTCATTAACAAAATACGAAGCTACCAAACTTATATAACGAGATAAGAAAAACAATGTACTTGATGACATAAGCAAACTTGTTCAACCATGACAAGCACGACATAAGCAGACTGGTTCAACCCTGACTCACAAGACATAAGCAAACTGGTTTAACCTAATAAGAGCAAACTATGAATTTGAAACAACAAGATAAAAGGCAAGCACAAGCGTAAGCAAAACGAAGGCATACTTTGATCTATCTTCATCCCACATAGTGGCAGTGGTAGTAGGGGTCAGCCTCCTGCTCTTGTGAAATTTCCCAACCTGTTGTGATGTTGTGAATTATCTTCCATGACTTGTAGGTGGCGTACGCATCTATCGCTGCGTACTCAATGAGGTAATTTGGCAGCGGGCTGATCCCCCATAGTTTATGGTCTTCCTTCCTGTCGATCTTCTTCTTCATGTCTTTGTAGAATGGTGGATGATGCTGGCTACAACATCAGCCAAGGAGTCGTACTCTTTTCCGGTGTATGGAACTCTCCAGTTGCACTGAATGTCGATGTACTTGTTGGGGTTGATCTCCAAACTAGACATCTTCAACTTCTCTTTGTCACCTTCAATGCTGAAACAAGCAAATGTGAACAACTTCTCATGCTTCAGCATGTCGTTGAGGCGCTTGGGCCTGCAACGGGAGAGACATTTTGAAGATTAGTATTATTTTGATGTTTGAATTGTTTATTTTTGTTTTGTTTTACAAGCGATGAATCCATGAAATAGATGCTTACATAGTATAATTAATGGATGAATGTACTTCAGAAACGCGTAAACAAAGTTCTGAAATTAAATTCAAGTACACCATGTTATTTTTCTTTTTGGAATATATACAGTTTGAGTCAATGTTGTATGTGCTGCTTTAGTACTAGTTTAGTTTACTTTTGTTGAATAGAACAACACATACCAGTGCTTCACCAAGTTTTTAGTTTTTTTTGCTTATGAAAATAACACCAGACCAAGTTCAGAAACTACTTCACTACATCAAGTTTAGAAACATCTTTTTAATACATCGAGTGCAGAAACTACACTATTGGATCAAGATCAGAAACTACACTCACTACTGCAGGATGCTGCTAACGCGACACTATGATCAGAGACCCTTCGAGAAACTGTGTGCGATGCAATAATCGTAAACAGTGCTGTATGAAAACCGTCAGAAATGTATAAAACATTTGCGATGGCGGAGCCATCAAACATGGTTCAGATTTTAGTTGCGTGTGTGATGCAGGGCATACGGTTCAATTCAATTAACCGTTTGCGATGAGGAGGAACAAAAGAAACGGGCAGCCAGATGAAGGCGTGTGCGATATACAACATACGGTTCACTCGGATTAACTGTTTGTGATTAGGCAACACAAAAGAAGCGGTCAGCTAATGAAGGTGTGTGCGATATACGGCATGCGGTTCACTCGGATGAACTGTTTGCGTTGAGACATGAGAACATAAATGGTTCAACTTAACAAGATGTGTGTGATACGCGGCAAACAGGTCTGTAATCAGAAATGTGTGTGAAGACCGATAATAACACAGACGGTTGCTGCTAATAAGACGTGTGTGTTGTGCGATGGGATTGCATACAGAACAACAACATATATATATACACACTTATAAGGACATGCATTCGTATTTTATTAGTTAAATCCTACTTATAAACCAGGACGGGGGTATAGGAGGTAATTTAATCACAGACGTTTTTTTGTATTAACTGTATGTGTACGTGTCCTTTCATCCTCCTCTCGCACGTCTTGTCACCCTGCTGCCGCAGACGGCTTACAGCGCAAGCTTGCGTAGCGCGCGGGGGAGTTCTTTTGGCCAAACGGTGGCGCCAATTAATCGTCGGTGAGCCTGTTCCTGCGCAATCTCGCAGGTTCCCGCACAAGCTTCCCGCCCGACTCGGTGAAATTCCCCAAAATCCCAATCCTTACCGGCCTGCTATAAAAACCCTCACGGCGAGCGAGTCTTGCGTCACATTTTCCCCTCCCTCCCTGTAGCTTATCTCGTCTGCTTCTCCCACAATTGCCAATGGCACCAGTCCGTCGTCGTCGCTCATCCACTCCGCCGTCATCAGAGGACATCTCCAGCTGGGAGGCTACACCGCGGCGGCGGCGCAGTCCCCGGCGTAGTGTAGTGCGCGTGGCGTCCCTGTTGGGTGTGCGCGGAACACCCACCACACGCTCCGCCGCCGCTGCCCGTCGACAGCTGTTGCCGGCCGCCGTTGCCGCCACACCACCGTCGAAAGCCAGGGCCATCTCCTGCTCCGCCGCCACGGCCCGAAGGCGGGAGGTGGCCGTTGTGGCCTCCACCGCACTACCGGCCACCGTGGCCATCACCCGCTCTGCCACCGTGGCCCGAAGGCGGGAGTTTGTGATCCAGGCCGCCACCCCATCATCGGCCGCCGTGGCCGCCAGCCCACCGTCGACCGTCGGGATCATCACCTGCTCCGCCACCACCGCCCAAAGGAGGGAGGCGAAGGTGTAGGCCCGCACGTGCATCAGCGACCTTGCGCGCTACATCGAGTTCCTGCGGGAGGAGGAGGAGCGCCTCGTCGAGCATGCAAAGAGCCTTACCGTAGCCGTGGCCACAGCACACGCCGACGCAGAGGCGAGGAATCAGGAGATGTACGAGCAGTCCGGCCGCTTCAAGAGGGATCGTCTGGAGAGGCAGTGAGTGTTTGAGCTGGCGAGCGTCGCTGAACATGCAAAAGCGGCAGGCACCGTATTGCATTTCTCCATCTTGTCGGTAGGCTCCTCCTCCTCCTCTGCCTCTCACTGAGTGCGCTCGGCAGAGGAGAGGCTGCCGGAAGTTGCACAAAGCCCCTCCATGGTAGTAATAGTATTTAGGGGCTATTTTGTTCAGTTCATCTAACTATAGATGTGTGGTCAAACTGTACAACGTACTTAAAATTAGCTAGTATATATAGTTGAACTAGCTATTTCAGTACGTGGTTGGCAACAATTGGGGAAAAGTTTGGTCGGTTCAGCTGTTGAGTTGAACTGTTTGTATAAATTAAGAACGACTGCTTAATCTATGAATGAAATCTATGCTTAATTACTGAATTTTAGTTGCAAAAATTATATAGTGCTAGTGATTTCTAGCTGCATATTTTGACAAATCGCAGTGTTACAAGGATTGACAAATGGCAACGTTACTAGATCAACAAATATAAATCTTTCCAGTTTGATAAATGGCAACATACCCAATATGACAGATGCAAATCTTACCAAATTGTTTGTACGTGGTTGCACATGGGTCATCCAAAACAACCGTTTGCGTTGAAGGGATGCACAAATTCTGCGCTGCTCTCACTTTGCATATGGGTGTTCTATCTAAAACGTTTGCGATCAAGAGCTGCACAAATCCTGGTCGGCACATCTTCCCTTGGCTTCCTGGGGAAGCTTTCGGTTTGCATACGGGTGTTCTAACTAAAACGTTTGTGGTGAGTGTTTTATATTTAAAAACCGAATTAAACTGCAGCTTGGGCGCCATTCATGGAGAGGATGCGAGCAAGGCGGGCGGCCATGGAAGTCAAATGGCTCGCTTCCCGGTGAGCCTGCACAGCGTACAGCTCGCACGCTTCCCGTTGAGCCTCCGCATTTGAGTACAGCTCGCACGCCTTCCGTTTAGTCAAGCACTCAAGCACCGGTCCGCACGGCACCTCCTAGCCATTAAAAGAGTGAGGCGTGGTGTCACGTGAATGGTTAACAAAACACACACAATTTAAATTATACAAAACGTTTGAGATGTTACAGTGGCAACTATTTGTTTCAAAATGCCTTTGTTGAATGTTATTCGAGTTCGCCTTCTCTCAAAATGGACATGAAAAATACCACAACATGTCGGGTGCCATCCATTATAGCATGCCAAGTTTCATGAATTTCAGACGAGTTTTGGATTTACTAGAATTTAAAAACAAAGTATCTCAACATTTTGTCGGCAATCAACAGTGCCCTGGTGTTTGAAATTCATTCCCATTTCTTGCATGGGACCTAAGCATGCCCAGAAGGACACAGATTTCATTTTTTAACCAATTTATATGCACTGGAGCTTGTGCATGTAGTTCAATTTTGAATTATGCACATGAAATGCCTAGAAACCCCAGTTAATGTATAAAAATGTCCAAACGAACCCCAAAAAATTCCAAAAGTAAACACAACACTCCTGTTGTTCTATGTTGACACTAGAATTTTTTTGAAAGCAATAAGAGGCAACAGATATCATTTCGTCCCCAAAGGTGGCAGGTTCCCTATCGAAACCATCACGCTTGTTGTGAGAAGCTAAGGTTTGTGAGAAGCTTATACCCAAACCTGCCCCAAATGGGACAAAATTTTTAGCACAACATGTTGATGCTGCTCCATCATAGCATGCCAAGTTTCATGATTTTCAGACGAGTTTTGGATTTACTAGAATTTAAAAGCCATGTATGTCAATGTTTGCGGCCGAGTGATGGTGGCAGGGTGTTTGAAATTCATTCCCATTTCTTGCATGGGACCTAAGCATGCAACCAAGGACACATATTTGATTTTTCAACCAGTTTATATGAAATGGAGAATGTGCATGTAGTTCAAATTTGAATTATGCACATAAAATGCCTAGAAAAACCAGTTAATGTATAAAAATGTCCAAACGAACCCCAAAAATGCCAAAATTGACACAACACTCCTGTTGTTCTATGTTGACACTCAAATTTTTTAAAGCAATAAGAGGCAATGGATATCGTTTCGTCCCCAAAGGTGGCACGTTCCCTACCGAAACCATCACCCTTGTTGTGAGAAGCTTATACCCAAACCTGCCCCAAATGGGACAAAATTTTTACCATGGCATGTTGATGCCGCTCCATGATAGCATGCCAAATTTCATTTCAGACGAGTTTTGGATTTACTAGAATTTAAAAACCAGGTATCGCAATGTTTGTGGACGAGTGACGGTGGCAAGGTGTTTGAAATTCATTCCCATTTCTTGCATGGCACCTAAGCATGCAACCGAGGAAACACATTTGATTTTTCAACTAGTTTATATGCACTGGAGAATGTGCATGTAGTTCAAATTTGGATTATGCGCATAAAATGCCTGGGAAACCCAGTTAATATATAAAAATGTCCAAACGAACCACGAAAAATTCCAAAATTGAACACAACACTCCTGTTGTTCTATGTTGACACTCAAAAAATTTTGAAAGCAATCAGAGGCAACGGATATCGTTTCGTCCCCAAAGGTGGCACATTCCCTACCGAAACCATCACGCTTGTTGTGAGAAGCTCTGGTTTGTGAGAAGCTTATACCCAAACCTGCCCCAAATGGGACAAATTTTTTACCACGGCATGTTCATGCCACTCCATGATAGCATGCCAAGTTTCATGAATTTCAGACGAGTTTTGGATTTACTAGGATTTAAAAGACATGTATCTCAATGTTTGCGGCCTAGTGACAGTGGCAGGGTGTTTGAAATTCATTCTCATTTCTTGCATGGGACCTAAGCATGCACCGAAGGACACATATTTTATATTTCAACCAATTTATATGCACTTGAGCATGTGCATGTAATTCAAATTTGAATTATGCACATAAATGCATTGAAAATTCACCCAATGCATAAAAATGTCCAAACGAACCCCGAAAAATCACAAAAAATAACACAACACTCATGTTGTTCTATGTTGACACCAGAATTTTTTGGAAGCAATAAGAGGCAACAGATATCGGTTCGTCCCCAAAGGTGGGGCGTTCCCTACCGAAACCATCATGCTTATTGTGAGAAGCTCTAGTTTGTGAGAAGCTTATACCCAAACCTACCCAAAATGGGACAAAATTTATACCACGGCATGTTGATGCCGCTCCATGATAGCATGCCAAGTTTCATGAATTTCAGACGAGTTTTGGATTTACTAGAATTTAAAAACCAAGTATTTCAATGTTTACGGCCGAGTGACGGTGGCTTCTTGCATGGGACCTAAGCATGCAACCAAGGACACAGATTTGATTTTTCAACCAGTTTATATGCACTGAAGCATGTGCATGTGTAACATCCCAAATTTTCCATTTGGAATGTTATACATTAGATCATCATTGCATAGCATATTTTATTGCATTTTGGCAAATCCTCGAAAATCCTAAGCAACTCAAGGACCCTCGGAGAGAGTTGGGGATTTTTCCCGGTTTTCATATTAGATTATTATCAAATAATGAAACGAGGATTTTTGGTTTTAATTATTTTTTCCTCTCCAAAAAAATATTTCATATTAAAATATATGAGAGGAGAAAATATGACTTCTCCAAAATAATTGAAATATTTGGAGGAAAAATATTAAAATCAAATATTTGATTTTATTCAGATTTTATTTGCAATTTTATTTGCATTAGAAAAATTGCACGTTTTCAAAACTGCATTTTTGGGCCAAGAAAATGTTCATCTCGTTCTAATTATTTTAATTAGACCGTGAAAATTTGTTTTGGCATTTTTGGCATTTTATTTATTTTCCTATGATTTTTTTAGGTTCGGCGATATTATTAAAAAAAATCCGCGAGCGCCCGACTGGGCCAAAGCCCAGCCGCGTGGCCCAGCCCACCTCGAGCCATCTTCCACCTGGAGACCTAGCCGGCACCGCCCGTGTCCCGATCGGACATGACGCCCCCGCCGCCTTGCCCCCTCCCCCACGGCAACCCCCTCCCCTTTTATAAGTACCCGGCCCCGCCGCCTCCCTCTCCCTCACCCCGACCTCACCGCCGAGAGGAGCCGCCACCCGAAGCCCCGAACGCCGCCGCCCGCCGCCCCTCGACGTCGCCCCTCGCCTCCCCGACGACGCCCGCACCCCGCCGCCCCTCGCCGCACCCCGAAGACCCCGCCGGGGCCCCGTCCCGCCCGCCGGAATACCTCGCCGAGGTATAACCGAAGCCGCCGCCGCCGTGCTGGTTTAAAAAAAACCAGTTTCGGTTTATTTTTTCCGAAACCCTAGGTTTATTTTTTTTAAATAGATCGGTTTATTTTTTTTCTTTGATTTAGTTAGTTAGTGAACGTTCGTCGGTCCATTCGTTTTAATGAACGTGTTCGCCGGTTAGTCGCAGTTAACGAATGTCCGTTCGATTAACTGTTCGTCAGTTTTATTTTTTCTCGGATTTTCCGTGATTATTCCAGATCGCGATTTCCGATCTGTTTTTCGTTTTAGTTTATCTTTTCGCTCGTTTATCGGAATGAGGCGATTCAAGCGCCTAGAGTTTTGTCTCGAAATTCTCTTTCCGTTTAACCAACTCAAACAAGTTTTTGCTACTGTAAAATTTGACCTAGATCCAGATTAGTAAACGAAGCTTGTTTCTTTCGCCGTTTGACTTTCGTTGCTTCGTTTGATTTGATTCTTTTTGCAAACCGGAGTTCTTAAGTTGAACTTTCTGGTTGGATCTTTTATTTGAGTTTTACCTGTGCATTAGTGATTGCTTATTGTATGCTTGTTTGTTTGCGATAGAGTACCCGAAGTGCGCCGCTTGCTACTTCGAATCTCTAAGTTTCACGGATCATCAGCAAGGCAAGTAACACTTTGATCATACCTCTTTACTACCCAGTTTTATTGCATTAGATCAACCCTCAAACATTGCATAGTTAGGATCTGATTTAAACTGTGGGAATCGGGAAGTAGATGAGGTAGTACCTATTGCCCTGTTTTAATATCAAACCTTTGGGAGTTACTTCTACGTTTGCTTATATTGCTATGCTATGCCAGTAGACGTGGATTGGGTGAGTGTATCCATGACAGATGTGAGATTGTTAATTAATGCTTTACTTAAGGTGGCAATTAAAACACACATCTGGGTGGATTGAGGCACCTGGGGAATCCAGTGTTGCCTGTTTTTCTAAGGACCGCCACCCAGGCTCAAAGGGATCATGATATTATTCATGCTAGAAACTTCCGTGTGCAGCCACAAGCTATTATGGGCTCTAGCATAGTTGAGTAGGTTACATGATCTCTTGAAGAGGTGGGCTAGCAGATGTAGGGGAAAGTAGGTGTAACTGTCCACCCGGAGTAAAGAGTTATTGTTTCTGAAAGACTGTGTCTCAGTCATCCGTTTCTCAAACATCATGTAGTGCGAGAATCAAGCGGAGGCGATCGAGTCTTGTGGGGAAAAGTGCACAAACCTCTGCAGAGTGTATAAACTAATCATGGTTAGTCGTGTCCCCGGTTATGGACATCTTGAGTATCTAGTACTTGGATTATCATGTGAATCTCATCATGTTACTTTAATTAATTTTGTTGGGTTTGATGATGATACTTAATTGGGATTGAGAATGTTGTCAACCATTCTCAATGTGTAACAACCACCATGATAGTTAAATAAAATTTATTCCTTTGTAGTAGGGAAAATTTGGCTTTTCGCAAAAACTGTAACCATAGAGCCTTCTACCAGCCATATATGCATGTAGTATAGCATTATTCTGTTCATTACTCTCTATGTGTTACATTGCCAGCATATTCCATGTGCTGACCCATTTTCGGGCTGTAACGTTTCATGTTGCATACTTTTCAGACGACGAGTAAGGTGCCTTAGGTCGTGGTCTTATACTCAGTGATGCCGTTGGAGTTGATGGACTCACTTATCTTCCAAGTCTTCCGTTGTTATCGTTTTAGATGGCCTTAAGCCATATTTGTCATACTTATTTCTCTCTTGAGATACTCGATGTAATAAGTGTGTGATTGCTACTCTGTTATAAATCCTCCAAGTACTGTGCGTGTCAGCATTACTGATCCAGGGATGACACTGGTGCACGGTATATCAGACTATTTGAGGTCTGGTCGCTACAGCATGTAGTTCAAATTTGAATTATGCACCTGAAATGCCTACAAAACCAAGTTAATGCATAAAAACGTCCAAACGAACCCTGAATAATTCCAATTTTTTTGACGACACACATATAGTTGCATGTTCACTCCAGATAAAAGGTCTAGCAATTGAAACACCGTCCATTGCCGCTGTGACCCCATTATGTAATTCAAATCAAGATGAAAAATCAAGTAGATCGCACACAGTTTATTATCAGCAACCGTGTAAGATGCAGCACAAAATATCCTAGAGCACCGCCGGTGTATAGTATGCCTATGGCTTACACGAGAAGGTGCGTCGGCTACAGTCCACAACCGGTGTCTCAAGCACACTAGCTCACTCCCCAAATATCATTTCACTGTTCAATCGTCGCCGGTGAAAGATGGGGACGTGGACCCGCGTCGTGAGGGCAACTTCAGTGGCCCACTCCGGCGAGAGCCCGGCCGCAGCCGCCAGACGCGTGCTAACAAGCTTCGTGAGGGCGACCGCAATCTGTGTCCGGGTGGCCAAGGCAGCCCAAACGGCCGTTGTTGCTTCTCAGACGATGGCAGCAGCATCTGCGTCGGGGATAGCAACTGGCGAGAGCGGCACAACAGCTGTTCGTTCCGCAGCGGCGACCTTAGCCTTGATGGAGGCCGCCCGCCACCATGTCAATGCCGTCCATGCCCAGCTCGTGGCGCTCACCGCACAAATCGAAGGAAGCTTCTCCGACAACGGTCGGCAACCCACGGCTGAAGAGGTGGCAATCGCCGAGAGAGTTCGAGCAGCCATCCATTCCTGCGCGGCATACCTTGCAACGATGGAGCCCGCCAAAGCCCAGATCACGTCCGCCCACGCCTAGCTCATGGCGGCCTATTCCAAAGATATGGCGGATGTGGATGGCGAGATGCTTGCCGAGTATGGTGCGATGGATGCCATGGAGCCCCTTCCCCAGGAGACCGTCGGGCGTGAGCTGGACATGGAGGTGGCGGCGGAGATCGACGAGCACCAGCCGTAGTAGTACTCTTTGTTTTGTTTAATTAAGAGCGCCGGTCTTTAATTTGTTAGAGTAATGTTTAGGTCAGCTAGCTCTGTTTAATTGCTGAACTTGCTCGATTAAGAAGTGTGGGTGTGCTGTAGTCTCCTTTCTGTACCCAAATTATGCAATGACGTGGATGACCACTGTAACCATGGAAATTCAAACCAAAACTTTTGACATTCAAACTCATCACACACGGGTTAAGCTATCTGAATCGTTTGTGATGTCGACATATCGTACACAGTTCTGAATAAGGGACCGTGTCTGATGACACTTTGCGCGCTAGTTTTTTGGCTGAAGCCATTCCAAATTTTTGGCTTCCGCGGAAATATCTACCTCCCCACCCCCTCCCCCTTACCAAAAGCCACATTTCCCCCTCTTTCCGCCTTCCTTTCCAAGTTGAAACCTTCACTCCTTGCCTGCAGCGCCGCCTCCTCGTCGGCGACCCTCCTTCACGCTGCTCGGCCTCGTCTATCCAGGCAGGTAATCCACACCCGACCCCCATCCTCCTCCTCCTTTCACATCCCACATGCCCCGACCGCCGGCGCGAGCGCGACACCTTCCACCCAAATCACCGACCCCTCCACCAAATAAGCGCCGGCCTAAGCCATGGTGCACGCATTATAGCCAGGATCTCAAGGAGCATTTGGCAGCGGATAAGCAAATCGCGGCCGCATGCGCGGATGAGGTCGCAATGGCTGCCATTCGTGCCGACCCCAGATCTTGGAGGAGCACCTCGCCGTCGTGGCCACCGTTGACGCCTCACGCACCGACGTCGTGACGCGGTTGGCTGCTTTAAACGCCAGTTCGTAGCATTTTCTCGAGGCCATCGTTTGCTAGCTACTGCCTTTCCTTAACAAATTCTAGTGAATTGTGCTATCTACTTTTACCATGCAATCTTCTGCTATAGTGTATATGTTCTATATGTCGTGCAATGTGGTGTTCAGTTAACTGCTTGGTTCAATTCTGCAAATGTGATGTTCAATTCTTCAGGGTGCAATATTTCAAAGTTGTTAAGCATGCTTGGTTTGGTTAACTGTCTGATCTTCTATTACGAGTATGTTATATTGTGCAATGTGGTTCTCAGTTAACGTTTGGTTCATTTGTTGTGGTGTTTAGTTAACTGCTTGGTTCAATTCTGCAATGCGATGTTCAATTGTTGTGGCTGAATTCTGTTATTGTATACCATGTGAGAAATAAATCGAATTTGGCTGTACTAAATACATGAGAAACAAATACAATTGCTGTATTTCCAAGTTGTTAAGCATGCTTGGTTTGGTTAACTGTCTGATCTTCTATTAGGAGTATGTTATGTTGTGCAATGTGGTGCTCGGTTAATGTTTGGTTTATTTGTTGTGGTGTTTAGCTAACTGCTTGGTTCAATTCTACACTGCTATGTCCAATTGTCGTGGGTAGAATTTTGTATTGTTGTGCATGTGAGGAATAAATCGAATTTGGTTGCACTTAATACATGAGAAACATACAAAAGTGCTATATTTCCTAGTTCTTAATCATGCTTGGTTTGGATAAATGGGTTTTCCATGTGGCTTGAATTAATCTGATGAATCTGCAATGTGCTTATTTTTCATCAACATATTTTACTGATAGCATGCGAACCCTTACTTAACCTGATGACTAACTACCTTATATGTGTTGCAGGGAAACAATGGGAAGCACTGAGGTTTACAATCGAGGTTAGCATGTGCATGGTCCGTTGTCTAATAGCACATTATTGTGCAATTGCAGGAACCATTCTAATATTTAGGTTTTTAACAATTTGGTCTTGCACATGTAGGTCCTGCTGTCAGAGGTTTTGACCCACTGTTCGACCCTTTTTGCATATGGGGAAATGAGTTGTCCATGAATATCAGTCAAGTCAAGAAACTCAGAAAGATTGTTAGGATAAAGAAATTAGCGACAAAAAACAACAAGATCTTTGTCTGCACAATGAAGAAGACATCAGTTCACTACAGGATGGTACTAACTATTATACCTTGCCTTTTTTATTCCTTTGCCCCATTTCCAATATAGTGAAGATATTTATGCACATCCTTGTTTTCAGGCCTTTCCAAAGCAGTTCACTGATGATTACTCTCAAACCACCTGTATGGTCAGGAGGCGAGGAAGTTATTCATACAACACCCACAGTTCAATATTGAAGTGTTCCTCAGGAGGATGAAGGATGGACGGTCAATCATCCACAGGCACTGGCCTAAAGTTACAAAGACCTTCAACATCAACGAAGGCTCAATACTCGCCTTCTGCTTCAGCTGTTTTCCAAATGAGATACATCCGTCAATGTACCGTCTATGATGCTAATTTCGAAAGGTTATAGATGTTGCATCTGAAACTTGGTCCTGGTGTAGTTGTGTAATGGGGTAGCTGAGTGCTGAAGCTATATGATGTTGTACTATGATGTATTTCAATTATGAAAATGAAATATATTGTGTGCCTAATATGAAATGTCAATTAGATTAATAAATGGATTATGAATAATCGGATAATTAGCCTGCTAATGGCGAATTAGCCTGCTAATTGGGTTTTCCTATTGCAAATGGTTGTTGAGAAAACACCGTGGGCGATGACTTCAGGCAACGCACACAATTCCTAGGAATAAACTGTTTTGTTTCAATGAACAATCACACATGACTTTCTCTTGAAAACTGTTTGCGTTAGGCCACCTTGCGCAAACGTTTACCACATAAAAACTATGTGTGATGGACAGCCTTTGCCACACAGTTTCTTCTATGGACCGTGTGTGATACATTCAATAACGTAAACGATTTAACGGGAAAAATTGTGTGTGATGTACCTGTGAACAGAAACGTTTTCGTTGGAGCGACTGTGTGGGATGTACATACGAGCGGAAACGTTTAGCGGGGACTGACTGTGTGGGATGTACTTACGACCGGAAACAATTTTGCCATATAATTGTATTTTTTAACTCTACTATACGTATTTCCGTATTTGAGCGCTCGCCGGTCGCACACGACCTCATTTTGTAGAGCGTGTGTGCCAGGAGGGCATATCCCGAACGGTTTCTGGGTCGTGTGGGAAGGACCCCCTACACTACAAAAAAATACACTTCCGTGATGATACGTGTTTGTCACAGTAGGTCGCGTTTTCTGTCATGCATGTACATCCATGACAAATTTATGACAGAATCAAGATAGGCATACCTGTGCTGTCGTAGAAGTGTTCCATGACATTGCCAAAATTATCATCACGGAAGTGTCCACTTCCATGACGATAAATCGCGCGTCACAGAAGTGCTTTCGTCAAGGGTGACCGACACGTGGCATCCACCGTAACGGAACGCCGTTAAGCTATCGGGTCGGGTTTTGGATCCGATAACCCGTTAACAGCCCCGACCAATGGGGATTTTCCACGTGTAAAATCATCATTGGCTGGAGGAAACATGTGTCGGCTCATCGTTGGGACAGATGTCATCCACTCATTGGACAGAAGGCACCTATGATACGTCGACACGTGGCACGGCCCAACAGAGGCCCATTCCTATGAAAAGGCCGGCCCGTTTGACTTGGTCAAAAGGTGGCGGGCCGGCCCATGGAAAGCCTGTTAACGGCCTGTTCGCATATAGCCCATTTACAGCCCCCTAACCCAAGGCCCGTTATGCCCTATCTGAATTAGGCCCAGTAGCATCATCTGGGCCATCCAATATGATTCCAGCCTGTTTTCACTTCTGGCCCATGTATGGCCCATGACTGCCCATATGAGGCCCTATGTAATTCTTGGCCTATTAACGGCCCGTGGTGAAACTGGCCAGTAATGAACAGTGTATCACTTTACACCCATTAACGGCCCGTGGTGAAACTGGCCCGTAATGAACAGTGTATCAGTTTATACCCATTAACGGCCCATGGTGAAACTAGCCCGTAATGAACAGTGTATCACTTTATACCCATTAACGGCCCGTTATTCCGTTGGGCCGTTTCCGGCCCATGTTATCTTTCGGCCTTCTCAGAGCCCATTTATTCTTGGGCTCATTTCCAGCATTCGTTTACTTACGGCCCGTTACTGTCATTTTCTGCTTGTGGGCCAAATTCAGCCCGTGGTTACAGTCGGCCCATTTGTGGTCCGTTAATACGTTGGGCCGTTTTCATAGCGTCATCAAATAAGGCCTATTAACGATGGCCAGTTATGGTCGGCCCATGAACGGACGATTCCAACTCTAGCCCGTTTACGGCCATAATGCGGCCTGTTATTGGCCCATGTTTGGCCAATCTATCATACGGCCCGTATAAGGCCCATTGATGATACGGTCCGTAGAAGGCCCATTGTTTCTACGGCCCGTAGAAGGCCTACTGTTTCTACGGCCCGTAGAAGGCCCACTGTTTCTACGGCCCGTAGGAGGCCCAGTGTCACTACAGTAAATATTAGCCCATGGTTATTGTGGCCTAGTTTTAAAAAATAGGTTATTGCAGCCACTAGCAAACCGCGGAAAAAGAACTGCACTGACTACAAGCAAACAAATAAACAAGACAATAAGGAAATAAATAAGCAAGCAACTTATGCTAGGCTATCATGGCTATTACACATATTACATCCACTGGACATCAAAGTTCGCCACCAGTGCAAATATAGGGAACAAAGCAGCATCTAAACGCCGCAGCAAAACAAGTCCAGAACTGAAACCACTTCAGAAGAGTTCAAGAAACAATATCCTAGGTACCCATAATGCTGGTAAGATGCTTAGCAAGCTTATTAACTTTCTCTTGTTTGGCGCTTAAATCCTCCAGCGCTTGCCGTTGCACAAGAAAGTACGCATATGAATTCTGCAGGGACTTCCTCAGTCCTTCAGCTTCTTGCCGCAGCACAGCTGACTGATGCCTTTCAGCTTGTAGCTGAGACTGAAGAAGCCGAAGTGATTCAGGCAGCGAGTTCGAAGAGCTTGTGCCAGCGGTACTGGCCAGTAACTCGAACACTACATCAACGCAGGACTATGGGGTTTTCTCACTGTCTACAAGATCGTTTTTATCACCTTTCTTGGAGACCAACAGGGTTGTCTCACTATCTTGAACCTTATCTGCATTACTTTCTCTACCATTGCATAATGGGGTGCTCTTCTCCAATATTCTGTTTGCATACTACAAGAGAAACAAGCAGACACATCACAGGTTTAGCTTGTAGTATACGAAACTCATTTTGGTAAACCGGTTCAGTAGTAAGGTGGACAGGGTAACAGCATGAAACAAACATATATCTATGTACTATGGTCACTATATTGTCCATATCATTCTAGTTTATGTTCCCTAATCAAGATAGAGACACAGTTCAACTCATATATTTTTAAGACATAGCAGCATAGACAGAATATAAGTGTGAGAAACTACATAGCATTGGCAGCACTTGTAATGTGCATCACATGAGAAGATAACTGTTTATACAACTTAAACTGAAATCAACATAGAGTAAGAAGTTAGAACAGCAATCCAGGTAAAGAAATAGGTTTAAAACATACCTGTTGCGCCATTGGAGTTTCAATTGGATCCTTCAAATCCAAAAGTAGTTGGTATGAGTAAATACAGTGATGCAACAGCAAAGGAGTATGGACCATAGCTACGGAAGCTGACCTAAGAACAGTTGCTCTTCTGCTTTAAACGTGGAGTTTGGGTTAGCTGTGGTGGTCTTCTGTAACGCCCACGATGCGGCTATATCTCCCACGTGTCGAGGCACGACTTAGAGGCATAACCGCATTGTAGGTATTGTCACAAGAAGGGTCATCTTCACACAATCCCATGTAATGAACAAGAATGGGATAAAGAGAGTTGGCTTACAATCGCCACTTCACACAATACATAAATAAATCATACATCATCCAAAATCCACACATAGACCGACTACGATCAAATCCAAATGAAAAGAAGATAACCCCAAATGCTAGATCCCCGATCGTCCCAACTGGGCTCCACTACTGATCATCAGGAAATGAAACATAGTAACGATCACGGTCCACGTCGAACTCCCACTTGAGCTCGGTTGCGTTGCCTGCACTGGTGTCATCGGCACCTGCAACTGTTTTGGTAGAATCTATGAGTCACGAGGACTCAGCAATCTCACACCCGCGAGATCAAGACTATTTAAGCTTATAGGAAAGGATGGGGCAATGAGGTGGAGCTGTAGCAAGCACTAAGAATATATGGTGGCTAACATACGCAAAATAAGAGCAAGAAGAGGAGCAACGCAACGGTCGCAAAGCTAGAAATGATCAAGAAGTGATCCTGAAACTACTTATGTTCATACATAACCCGAACCGTGTTCACTTCCCGGACTTCGCCGGAAAGAGACCATCACGGCTACACACGCGGTTGATGCGTTTTAGTTAAGTCAAATGTCAAGTTCTCTACAACCGGACATTAACAAATTCTCATCTGCCACATAACCATGGGCACGGCTCTCGAAAGTTTATACCCTGCAGGGGTGTCCCAACTTAGCCCATCACAAGCTCTCACGGTCAACGAAGGATATTCCTTCTCCCGGGAAGACCCGATCAGTCTCGGAATCCCGGTTTACAAGACATTTCGACAATGGTAAAACAAGACCAGCAAAGACGCCCGATGTGCCGACAAATCCCGATAGGAGCTGCACATATCTCGTTCTCAGGGCACACCGGATGAGACATCCTACGAGTAAAACCAGCCCTCAAGTTTCCCCAAGGTGGCCCCGCAGTCTACTCGGTTCGGACCAACACTCGAAGGAGCACTGGCCCGGGGGGGTTAAATAAAGATGACCCTCAGGCTCCGGAAACCCAAGGGAAAAAGGCTTAGGTAGGCAAATGGTAAAACCAAGGTTGGGCCTTGCTGGAGGAGTTTTAAAAGGGGGTCCCATAAATCACCCAACCGCGTAAGGAACGAAAAATCAAGGAACATAACACTGGTATGACAGAAACTAGGGCGGCAAGAGTGGAACAAAACACCAGGTATAAGGCCGAGCCTTCCACCCTTTACCAAGTATATAGATGCATTAATTAAATAAGAGATATTGTGATATCCCGACATAAACATGATCCAACATGAAGCAAACTTCATCTTCACCTCCAACTACCAACGCTATAAGAGGGGCTGAGCAAAAGCGGTAACATAGCCAAACAACGGTTTGCTAGGAAGGGTGAAAAGGTTAGAGGCTGACATGGCAAATTTGGGAGGCATGGTAAACAAGTGATAGGTAGCGCAGCGTAGCGATAGAACGAAGCAACTAGCAAGCAAAGATAGAAGTGATATCGAGGGTAATGGTCATCTTGCCTGAAATTCCGCTAGGAAGAAGATCAAGTCCATGAAGAAGACAAACAGACGGAGTCGAATGAATCCTCACAACTCCGGAATGAAACCGAAGCTAACGAGAGAAGTAACCCGGAAAGAAGCAAACAACATGGTAAACAACCAACACATAAGCATGGCATGATGCACAATCAAGTATGATGCATGTCCAGTTTAATGAGGCATGTCATGGCAAAGTGCACAAACAATACTACAAATTAAGTGGAGCTCAATAAGCAACGAGTTGCATATTGATGAAACACCACATCAATTATTTAGTTCTCTCTCGGTTATGTACCCAACAATATTAAATGTTGATTAACATGGAAAGAGGTGAAGCATAAGTAAACTAACTATTTAGGCAAGTTTAAATGAGGCCGGAACAACAAACAACAATTCCGGAAAATCCCCATATGCATATAGCAATTTACAGCAAACAACAATTTTAAATGTTGTTAACATGATGCGGATGACATATGCAAGTTTTATGCAATTAAATGAAAAATATTGACTTGAGCAAGATACGAGGCATTTGTCATCATGGCGGAAAGAAAGGGTGTCACGACGATTTCGAAAATGATGCCACGGTAACATATCGGTTCCGGTAGCTCACGGAGATACCGGTGCAAAAGGAAGTGTGCGGATGTGCGGAACATGCTAAAGATGGTGGGGTGCTCCCGACTACCGGGTTCCCATGAGTTAGTGGCATGGAAACGAGTGACAATTCGGACACGGTGCAAACACGAGCATCTCATACAACACATGCATTCGGTCCACGACGGTCGTCTCGTCATTATACCTTTGAAGCATGCGTTTCGAGGCAGTTCAAAAATGTCGAGGGAAGTAGTCGTTCACGGGTCATAGTAGAAGTAGTCGTTCTCGCGACGGTAGTGGAAGTAGTGGTACACGGTGACGGTAGTGGAAGTAGTGGTACACGTCTTGGAGAGGGACTTGACGAATCCGAGTTCTTCGGGGCAATCGGGTACCCGTTCGCGTTGTAGTCGTGCATGGTTCATAGACGTTCAGTGCGCCCGTAGAAGTACTTGGCACATCGTTACAAAGGTCGTACACAGATCCAGAAGAGGGACTTCGAGTTTCGATCGGCACTCGTTCGAGCATCCGTGTGGTCTTGCCGGTGGTGTACTTGGCGAATCCAAAGGCATTGGTAGTGGTAGTTGGCGAATCCCATGCTCGGTGGTCCTTGGACTTGGCGTCAACAGCAACGGGGCGCGGTGCAGGGGCGACGGCCGCGGGACTTGGCGTGATGCAGGGCACCGCGGCTCCGGGAACATGGCGGGGCGGCAGAGCCGCAGGGGAAGCCGAGATCCACCGGATCCTGGCAGAGCACGCCGGCGGCAACGCCATTCGGCCAAAAGGGGCAGAGGCCATGGCGCCATGGATGAGCGGCAGCGGCGGATCCGGGTCACGCGAGGGCGGATCCGGCGGGACCTGATCCGGCCGGAGTCGGGACGAAGGCGAGCTCCAGCGGCGGGACTTGGTGGCGGGGCTGGCGCGAGGAGACGGGACAACGTCGGGCGCGTAGGGCTCGGGGACGAAGCACCGAGGATGAGGCAGGAAGGGAAGGAGAGGGCGCGTGGGGTCTGCTGGAACTGCATGTCATCGGCGAGGAGGCTGGGGATGCGGATGACGGCGTGGAGGCGCGGCGGCTCGGGGCTGATCCTGGCATTGGAGGCCGGGACTTGGCCGGCAGCAGGGCGTCGTGTAGGAGCAGGAGAAGGGGAGGCGTCGCGTGGAGGGGCGCTGGGGCTCGCTCGCCAGCGATGGCGAGGAGGGGAAGAGGCGCTCGGGCCTTGTAGCGCGGGGAGCTCCTCTCTCTGGCGATGTGTGGCGGCGCGAGGAAAGGAGGAGGAGTGATCGATGGGAATTGGGGATCGGGCGCTGGGTGCGGCTAGGGTTAGGAGGGGTTTTAGTGGGCTGTGGGAACGGGTCGGTCTGGTTGGTTAGGCCCAAGAGGCCTAGCTGGGCTCTCTCTCCCCCTCATATTCTTTAGCAGAAAAGAATTAGAGAGAAGAAAAGAAAGAGAGGGTTAGGGAAAGAATTTGCGCATGCGGACGATTTTCCCGGACTCATAAAAATGAGCTTGATCCAAGAAAAATAGAAAGTGAGCATGGGCGTGAAGTTGAATTCAAACTCATTTGAATTATTTTCAAATGAGTGTAGGAAGGAAGTGGGTATTTGGTAGATCCAAAAATGTTGAGAATTTTGGAAGAGCCTCAATAAATGAGATAAGAATTGTTGGCAAAGTTTGAGGCAAGGAATTGAGGTAGAAAAATGCATGGAACTTAAACTGTAAGTGTGTTATGGTTTACTCCTAAAGGATGGAATATTTATCATAGCTCCCTAATAATATTGGGAGGGTAATTGTTATAAAGAGAAATCACCATGTGCGTTTCCCTCGATTTAAATGGATCGAAGATCCATACAATTTATTTAGATGAGTTTTTAAAATTAATGATATGATGGCATGATGACATGATGAAATGCAAGAGATGGCATGATGAATGCACAAACAAAACAAATCACACGACAAAACTCGGAATAGCTGGAAGTCTTCTGGAGCGTCGGTCTCGGGGCGTTACAACACTCCACCACTACAAGAGGATCTCGTCCCGAGATCTAGGATGGCACCGGAGAGAAACGGAAGAGGAAGAGAAGAGGTAAAACTAAGTTGCTTCTTCGACAAATGAGTGAAACCAAAGATCATTGAGAGGTTGAAAAGTTGATAGAAAGAACGCAATGGAGTTGAACACAATTGAGAGCACTGCGGTAGAAAATAGAAACAAGGAACACCATGTGAACCTTGGAGGTTGCAAAGCTATGAATGACGAGTACAATGGACAAGAAGGAATTGGAACCACTCTGGTTGAAACGAGATAAACAAGGAATGAGAACGAAAGAATGCAGGCAGCACTCCAGTAGAAAAGAGAAGCAAAACTTGGCAAAACGGGAAGAACTTGAAAAGAGGACACGACACTCCGGTTAAATGGATAAGCATGAAAAGAACACGATCCACAATTCGAGAAGATGAGTGAAGAGAGCAACATCACAATGCCTCCGGAAAAAGAATAGAAGATAGATCATTGGAATAACAGAATGGAGAAGAAAATGCCAACTTCCGCCACAACTAAGCTTGGAAAGCACCCTTCCAAGAAGGTTATAACGGAGTTGATGGAAAACCAACAACGAAACGAGTAAGCTTGTAGTGGACTTATGGAAAACATCTCAAGACTATGAGGTGACAACCGGCCACTAATGGAAACCACTGATTTGATTGAGAGCACCAAAGAGATGAAAAACTTCTTCACCGAGATAAGAAGGAGAAAATTGGATCATTGATAAGCACCACAAATAGCTACATTCCTTAGGGAAGGCTGTAGGTGAAATATAACCCAATATAACTCCAACAAAAAGATTGATTGGTTGAAAAGATCTCTTGAACGAACTAAAAATGATGGATTTAAATGTGTCACTCTTGAAAACTTGTGAATCATGAAACGTGAAGGGAAATTATCAAGAATGACATAACACCATCTCAAAAGATAAGATGGAGAGAATTTCACTTCGGAATGCAAGATGAAGAATGCTTGAACTCCTCCAACAAGAATCTTGAAGAACACTTCGAGAATGAATTAAATCCTTGATGAACCACCATGTAGAGCCTCCATGAAGAACTCCGGTAATAAAGGATGATAAAAGAAAGAGAAGTTGAGAACACAAGGTGAAGCCTTGCGATGATTTAGATGGAGCTTCGCGACGAGATAATGCGGAAAACTTGGAACTCCGGAAGAAAGATGAACAACATATAACTGAGAAATTGATACCATTACGAACTCCGGTAGAAAGAATTAAACACTTGGATGAAACAAGAACAATAATTATGTTATGCGTATCCTTCACCAATATAAATTGATGACAAGCAACGGATTTCGCATACTATTTATTCTCATGGGGAAAAAATGATTAAAGAGAGATAGAATAAACTTGGGAAGGTCTTGAACGAACCACCGATAGGATTAGAAAGAACGAATGAATCTATATGATAACGAAGGAAGAGAACTCTTGAATGAACCACCGTAAGAATTGAAAATGAACGAAGAGAAGATAAAGAAACACCGGGAAGAATTGGAAAAATGAACGAAGATGCTTGAGAGAATTTAGATACAAGTGAACGCAGAGATCCCGAGTTGTTGAGGTAATACTTGAATGATGCACCGGTATGATTTGGAGAACGAGAGCTGAAAGCTTGAATGAATAATTCTGAGATGATGGGCTGCGGAGAATCAAACTGAAAAGACTCCTGAAATGCTCCGGATGGGTGAAAAGAATTCTCACAATCGAAAACAATTATGAGAGGATGGCATCAAGCTAGAACCATGAATCTTGAAGAGAATGGAGCAAGATTGAAGAGAAACTCTTCTTCGGTCTTCCAGTGTTGAGAATGATGACGAGAAACACCACCATGAATTGTTGAGGCACTCCGGAATGGAAATTAGAAAGGTTGAACCAACGATGGAAAGAATTTGAAAGATCTTCGAGAAAGACATTTGACTGATGATAATTCATTCTTACGTCAAACTTTGCAATGAATTTGAGAATAACTCCGGAAAGAATTAGAAGAGTCAGGTAAGATCCTGGAAAAAGACCTGTGGGTTAGGGCCCACTGAAAAGGAACACCGTTGAAATGATTACTTGAAAAGGAGATTGCACCGGTTGAATTAAATGGCTTGAATGAGGTAACAACCTCGAAATAGTTAGAATTGATGCGGAGTGGAAACACGGATCTTCAGAGATATCTTCAGCACTCCGGAACAATTGAATAGCAAGTGGGGAATGATTAAGAGATATACCGGCATGAGAAAGCATTTGAAAGGAGGAAAGGGCTATAATCAACACTGAAAGCTTCAATTGAATCCACCGGAAAAGAATACGAGAATGAAGAATGATAAACTTGAAGCTTCCTGAGCATCTTCCTGAGAATCACCAGATAAGAACATTGGTGGAAAAGAATGGAGAAACTTCACATCCATAAGATGGATACATGATTAAGAAATTTGGGTCCTTGAAGAAAAGGGTGAGAGGGTGGGAAAATAAAGGGGGACGGATGAAACTAACACTGTTGATAAGGCTGAGAATTGATCTTGCGGATGGGAAAAATGATGGGATCATCTCGAAGAGAAACGCCTCGGTTGGAAATAGAATTGAGATGACAACCTCGATGATCAAGAAGGATTAGTATCCCCATAGAAATATGAGAACACCGTTCAGAAAAGGTATGGAATCCACATTTGACTTCGAAGCAACTCGAATACCACAACTCAAACAAAATAAAGGATTTGGCTTGCAGAATAAGTCGGAACAAACATATGATAGAGATTTCGTCCGAAGTTTTCGTGGTGGGGCCCACACGGGCTCGATCGTACAACACCATCATGTACAAGGTAGTGCACAAGACATACGAAGCATCCCCGAGTCGGCATAGCCAAGGACTCTTTAAGACACTATGAGACCACTGTAAAACCGACCGTGGATAGGCGAACCACTAGACGTCGAACCCCAATCTCATATCATGCATCTGTCGGAAAGATATCCTATGAGCTACTTGAATTCCCACTTATAAACTCCCGAAACTTTCTGGTTATGCAATCAAGTGTTGGGGATACAGGGGACGCAATATATCTCACCCAAACTAACAATACCTAGGTCCAGCTGTATCCATCCTTCAACACATAACCAAGAAACCTTCGGAAATCATTTACCTCAACCTTCGAAAAGCATCCGTTATGCGAGTTATGGCAATCCTCCCGAACTCCCGCCCCAGTACTGGGTGGCGTCGAGGTGATCTCACCAACAACTGCATAAAAGAGATTTTTGATGTCGGCGAAACTCAGGTATTCCAGAACTGCAACGATAAAATTGTGACGACAACACCTCGGAGCTCAACTCCCCGGGACACTGCCACAACCCCTAAATGTCAGGAAGCACCAAGAACAATGTTCTCGTCACAAAACCATCGGAATGATTCCAAGATACCCGCGTGATCCTAATTTTTTTTAGTGAAATTTGAGGAGAGAAGAGTCAAAACTTCTACGTCAGGAGACCTCACCAGAGCGACGAAGGGACTGAGGAGTAAAAAGAATCCTACTCTCCGATATATATAATCCTAAGAATCAAAACATTTTGTTCTAGACTCAACAACGCCAGCGATTCGATCAAGCAGGGGGCTCCTAAGTCGGGGATGGCTCTGATTACCAACTTGTAACGCCCACGATGCGGCTATATCTACCACGTGTCGAGGCACGACTTAGAGGCATAACCGCATTGTAGGTATTGTCGCAAGAAGGGTCATCTTCACACAATCCCATGTAATGAACAAGAATGGGATAAAGAGAGTTGGCTTACAATCGCCACTTCACACAATACATAAATAAATTCATACATCATCCAAAATCCACACATAGACCGACTACGGACAAATCCAAATGAAAAGAAGATAACCCCAAATGCTAGATCCCCGATCGTCCCAACTGGGCTCCACTACTGATCATCAGGAAACGAAACATAGTAACGACCACGGTCCACGTCGAACTCCCACTTGAGCTCGGTTGCGTCGCCTGCACTGGTGTCATCGGCACCTGCAACTGTTTTGGTAGAATCTGTGAGTCACGAGGACTCAACAATCTCACACCCGCGAGATCAAGACTATTTAAGCTTATAGGAAAGGATGGGGCAATGAGGTGGAGCTGCAGCAAGCACTAAGCATATATGGTGGCTAACATACACAAATAAGAGCGAGAAGAGCAGCAACGCAACGGTCGCGAAGCTAGAAATGATCAAGAAGTGATCCTGAAACTACTTACGTTCATACATAACCCGAACCGTGTTCACTTCTAGGACTCGGCCGGAAAGAGACCATCACTCTACACACGCGGTTGATGTGTTTTAGTTAAGTCAAATGTCAAGTTCTCTACAACCGGACATTAACAAATTCTCATCTGCCACAACCGCGGGCACGGCTCTCGAAAGTTTATACCCTGCAGGGGTGTCCCAACTTAGCCCATCACAAGCTCTCACGGTCAACGAAGGATATTCCTTCTCCGGGGAAGACACGATCAGTCTCGGAATCCCGGTTTACAAGACATTTCGACAATGGTAAAACAAGACCAGCAAAGCCGCCCGATGTGCCGACAAATCCCGATAGGAGCTGCACATATCTCGTTCTCTGGGCACACCGGATGAGACATCCTACGAGTAAAACCAGCCCTCAAGTTTCCCCAAGGTGGCCCCGCAGTCTACTCGGTTCGGACCAACACTCAAAGGAGCACTGGCCCGGGGGGGGGGTTAAATAAAGATGACCCTCAGGCTCCGGAAACCCAAGGGAAAAAGGCTTAGGTAGGCAAATGGTAAAACCAAGGTTGGGCCTTGCTGGAGGAGTTTTATTCAAAGCGAACTGTCAATGGGGTCCCATAAATCACCCAACCGCGTAGGAACGCAAAATCAAGGAACATAACACCGGTATGACGGAAACTAGGGCGGCAAGAGTGGAACAAAACACCAGGCATAAGGCCGAGCCTTCCACCCTTTACCAAGTATATAGATGCATTAATTAAATAAGAGATATTGTGATATCCCAACATAAACATGATCCAACATGAAGCAAACTTCATCTTCACCTGCAACTAGCAACACTATAGGAGGGGCTGAGCAAAAGCGATAACATAGCCAAACAACAGTTTGCTAGGAAGGGTGAAAAGGTTAGAGGCTGACATGGCAAATTTGGGAGGCATGGTAAACAAGTGATAGGTAGCGCAACGTAGCGATAGAACGAAGCAACTAGCAAGCAAAGATAGAAGTGATATCGAGGGTAATGGTCATCTTGCCTGAAATTCCGCTAGGAAGAAGATCAAGTCCATGAAGAAGACAAACAGACGGAGTCGAATGAATCCTCACAACTCCGGAATGAAACCGAAGCTAACGAGAGAAGCAACCCGGAAAGAAGCAAACAACATGGTAAACAACCAACACATAAGCATGGCATGATGCACAATCAAGTATGATGCATGTCCAGTTTAATGAGGCATGGCATGCCAAAGTGCACAAACAATACTACAAATTAAGTGCAGCTCAATAAGCAACGAGTTGCATATTGACGAAACACCACATCAATTATTTAGTTCTCTCTCGGTTATGTACCCAACAATATTAAATGTTGATTAACATGGCAAGACGTGAAGCATAAGTAAACTAACTATTTAGGCAAGTTTAAATGAGGTCGGGACAACAAACAACAATTCCGGAAAATCCCCATATGCATATAGCAATTTAAAGCAAACAACAATTTTAAATATTGTTAACATGATGCGGATGACATATGCAAGTTTTATGCAATTAAATGAAAATATTGACTTGAGCAAGATACGAGGCATTTTTCATCATGGCGGAAAGAAAGGGTGTCACGGCGACGATTCCGAAAATGATGCCACGGTAACATATCGGTTCCGGTAGCTCATGGAGATACCGGTGCAAAAGGAAGTGTGCGGATGTGCGGAACATGCTAAAGATGGTGGGGTGCTCCCGACTACCGGGTTCCCACGAGTTAGTGGCATGGAAACGAGTGACAATTCGTACACAGTGCAAACACGAGCATCTCATACAACACATGCATTCGGTCCACGGCGATCGTCTCGTCATTATACCTTTGAAGCATGCGTTTCGAGGCGGTTCAAAAATATCGAGGGAAGTAGTCGTTCACGGGTCGTAGTAGAAGTAGTCGTTCTCGCGACGGTAGTGGAAATAGTGGTACACGGTGACGGTAGTGGAAGTAGTGGTACACGTCTTGGAGAGGGACTTGACGAATCCGAGTTCTTCAGGGCAATCGGGTACCCGTTCGCGTTGTAGTCGTGCATGGTTCGTAGACGTTCAGTGCGCCCGTAGAGATACTTGGCACATCGTTACAAAGGTCGTACAACGGATCCAGAAGAGGTACTTGGCGTTTCGTTCGGCACTCGTTCGAGCATCCGTGTGGTCTTGCCGGTGATGTACTTGGCGAATCCAAAGGCATTGGTAGTGGTACTTGGCGGATCCCATGCTCGGTGGTCCTTGGACTTGGCGTCAACAGCAACGGGGCGCGATGCACGGACTTGGCGCGATGCAGGGGCGGCGGCCGCGGGACTTGGCACAATGCAGGGCACCGCGGCTCCGGGAACATGGCGGGGCGGCAGAGCCGCAGGGGAAGCCGAGATCCACCGGATCCTGGCAGAGCACGCCGACGGCAACGTCGTTTGGCCAAAAGGGGCAGAGGCCATGGCACCATGGATGAGCGGCAGCGGCGGATCCGGGTCACGCGAGGGCGGATCCGGCGGGACCTTATCCGGCCGAAGTCGGGACGAAGGCGAGCTCCACCGGCGGGACTTGGTGGCGGGGCCGGCGCGAGGAGACGGGACAGCGTCGGCGCGTAGGGCTCGGGGACGAAGCACCGAGGACGAGGCAGGAAGGGAAGGAGAGGGCGCGCGGGGTCTGCTGGAACTGCATGTCACCGGCGAGGAGGCTGGGGATGCGGATGACGGCGTGGAGGCGCGGCAGCTCGGGGCTGATCCTAGGGTTGGAGGCCGGGACTTGGCCGGCAGCAGGGCGTCGTGTAGGAGCAGAAGGGGAGGCGTCGCGTGAAGGGGCGCTGGGGCTCGCTCGCCAGGGCGGCAATGGCGAGGAGGGGAAGAGGCGCTCGGGCCTTGTAGCGCGGGGAGCTCCTCTCTCTGGCGATGTGTGGCGGCGCGAGGGAAGGAGGAGGAGCGATCGATGGGAATTGGGGATCGGGCACTGGGTGCGGCTAGGGTTAGGAGGGGTTTTAGTGGGCTGTGGGAACGGGTCGGTCTGGTTGGTTAGGCCCAAGAGGCCTAGCTGGGCTCTCTCTCTCTCTCCCTCATATTCTTTATTAGAAAAGAATTAGAGAGAAGAAAAGAAAGAGAGGGTTAGGGAAAGAATTTGCGCATGCGGACAATTTTCCCGGACTCATAAAAATGAGCTTGATCCAAGAAAAATAGAAAGTGAGCATGGGCGTGAAGTTGAATTCAAAATCATTTGAATTATTTTCAAATGAGTGTAGGAAGGAAGTGGGTATTTGGTAGATCCAAAAATGTTGAGAATTTTGGAAGAGCCTCGATAAATGAGATAAGAATTGTTGGCAAAGTTTGAGGCAAGGATTGAGGTAGAAAATGCATGGAACTTAAACTGTAAGTGTGTTATGGTTTATTCCTAAAGGATGGAATATTTATCATAGCTCCCTAATAATATTGGGAGGGTAATTGTTATAAAGAGAAATCACCATGTGCGTTTCCCTCGATTTAAATGGATCGAAGATCCATACAATTTATTTAGATGAGTTTTTAAAATTAATGATATGATAGCATGATGACATGATGAAATGCAAGAGATGGCATGACGAATGCACAAACCAAACAAATCACACGACAAAACTCGGAATAGCTGGAAGTCTTCTGGATCGTCGGTCTCGGGGCGTTACATGGAGTTTGACCTAAGAACAGTTACTCTTCTGCTTTAAACGTGGAGTTTGGGTTAGCTGTGGTGGTCTTCGTGATTTGGGCACTGCAGTAGCTTTACAAATTGCTTGTGTGGGGGTACTCTGTGGTGTACATGGTGCTTTGTCAACTATAAGTGGGTTACTATCCGCTGGGGTTGCGGTTAGATGGGTTGTAGCTGGTTCTCTGCCCAACGGTGTAAGTGTGCAATCTGGAAGAGTCTCGATTATGTGTGGTGGGGCTAGTTTGTGGGCCAGTACAACCATGGTTCTATCTGCATCGACGAGTAGCACTGTCTTTTGTGAAGAACGGGTTTTTGCTCCCTTAGATACTGCCATCACCTCCTCCAATTCAAATGGCTGATAAAAAAGAAAAGAAATTGAACGTACAGACATTGTATGATAGACAGATGTGGTAATTCACATATATGTTGTCTAACCAAACAGAACAGCATGACACAATTTCACATATATGATGCCTAACTAAACAGGATAGCATGACACAGTTTCAGATATATGATGGATAACTTAACAGGATATAATGGCATAATTCAACATATGATGAGTACCTAAACAGGATGACATGACAAAACTATATGATGCCTTTCTAAAATAGGTTGGGATGAAATAATTCACATACATGTTGTCTAAGTATACAGGATGGCATGATATAATTGACATAATTGATTCATATACTAAGCAGCTGGCACTCGCATGTATGATCTCTAAACTGAGTAGATAGAATTCAGTATTGTGCATATGATGTCTAAACTAAGCAATGCAAGACACCATATGCATCATATGAGAAATATAAACATTGCAACTTAGAGCATACACCTCAGGTGGGATATAGGACTGGTCATCTGTCTCTGAATCCTCCTATGAGGAGCTCCCTGTAACCATCGAGATATATGCTTCAACAGGTACCATTGCCTGCTCTAAAGACCTTGTTTTCACTCCAGATTTTTCCATAACCGGCTCAAATGGCTGATACACATGAAGAGTAGTTCAATATACACAGATTGTCGACAAATGGAATACGTAATGAAATAAAAGATGGCATGAGATAATTCACATATATGATGCCTGGCTCCATGGCGGTGCATAATTCACATATATGATAACTGGCTGAAAAACATGGCATTGCATAATTCACATATCTGATATAGAAAGCAAACAGGAGGCATTCACACAAAGCATGTCTAATCTAAGCAGATGGCATGGCAATGCAAGACACCATATGCATGATATGAGCAATATAACCCAGCCAAGTTAGAGCATGCACCTCGGGGGGGGGGGGGGAATACGACTGGTCATCTCTCTCTGAATCCTCCTCTGAGGAGCTATCTGTAAGCAGTAAGAAATCTGCATCGACAGATAGCACTGACTACTCAGAAGACCTTGTTTTCACTCCAGATTTTCCCATGACCGACTCAAATGGCTGATGCACAGGAAGAGTAGATGAATGTATAAACATTGTTGACAAATGGAATACATTATGGAAAAAAATATGGCACAATACAATTCACATATACGATGACTGGCTAAACAGGATGGCATTGCATGATTCACGTATATGATGCCTGGCTAAAGAAGATGGCATTGCATAATTCCCATATACTCCCTCCATTCCTAAATATTTGTCTTTTTAGAGATTTCAAATGGACTACCACATACGGATGTATATAGACATATTTTAGAGTGTGAGATTCACTCATTTTGTTCCGTATGTAGTCACTTGTTGAAATATCTAAAAAGACAAATATTTAGGAATGGTGGGAGTATGATATAGAAACCAAACAGGTGGCATTCACACAAAGCAAATCTAAACTAAGCTGATGACATATAAGATGTATAATTTAAGCAATGCAAGGCGCCATATGCATGATATGACCAACATCAGCATGCCAGGTTAGAGCAACCACCTCAGGTGGTAAACAGGCGTGGTCGGCTCCTTCTGAATCTCCATCTGAACAGTTATCTTCCTCTGGAATACAATCTGGAAATGCAGGAGGGGGGCACTTCGCCCACCATGGAGCGGCGTATGCATGACATTATATTCACACGCAACAGTCTTCTCTTTTTCTCTACATATTCAGTACGATTGTGTACAATATCTGACATGCATAATAAAAAAATAGTTAGATTTTGTAAGGCCTAAGGGGTGCATGCAAAAATCAAGACTGATGGTAGCAAACGAGTGGATGGATCCAAAACTAATGTTAGTAGGTAGATTATAGCTTCAGTTTAAAAAGATAGACAATGGATCATCTATTGTTTGTTGCCCACCCAACACGAACCACATAGAAGACCCCAGATGAACCAAATAGTAGACAGATACTATTCGTTGCTGGCTCGATATGAGACCCATGGGCAATTCAAAACTCAAGATTGAACGATAAAGTAGCAGGTAATAATAACCGATGTATAACGTAAGCAAACACGAAAAGACTGCGACCTCTCTTCCAGAACTGTGTAGTCCTCTGGTTCATCTGCTCAGTCGATGATGGTAATGCAGTTGGCGTGGCTGCCGGTAACGGGGAAGATGATCTGAGGCGGCGAAAGGAAGTCTGCAGGGGGGATCTCTGCTGCAGTGAACGCTTCTGTCGATGGTGCACCTCAGGTGGGGTGGATGACGGCACAGCAGGAGCAGGACATAACACACAGAGTTTTCTTTGTCGCCTATCTGAAAATGAAGAAAATCTGTAAGGGCTCCTTAGAATTGGAGGATTCTATAAACGCAGGGACAGGAAAAACACAGGAATAGGATAGGAATGCACGTGCAAAACAGAGCATTTGGAAACATAGGATTTCAGTCAACCTGGGAGTTTGGCTCACATGAATTGGAAGAACGGAGGAATGGAGAAACAAAGTGATGCGACGAGTGTACAACCTCTTTGGCATAGCCTTGTGGACCTCAGCATCATTGGGTTGGACGTGGAGGATGGTGATGATGCTGGTGTGACTGTCGGAGGCGGGGAAGAAGATCCGAGGCCTCTGGAAACGGCGCCGAGGGTACTGCTCCGCTGTGATGGACGGTTCCGTCGTTGGAGCAGCTCCGCTAAGGTGTACGGCGACAAGGCTGAAGCATGACAAGACAAACAACGTTAATCTGAAGTGGGACCCTAATATCATCTGCAATAGATGATGTAAAATACATCACCAAAAAGTGCTAGATGTAAAACGCATCAGCCGTGGCACGGCCGCTCCGACAGATGCTGTAAGTACTGTTCACTCTGAACTTAACTGAAGAAAATGAACTTCACAGTCGAAACTGAATTTTACTGTCGAAACTGATTGAACTAGTAACAGAGCATTGCAATAGATGTTTAGGGCGTTCGAGCACTAGTAGCAGAGAAGCAGTGATCTAAATCAGCAGACGCTCGAGCAGGGAACGCACTAGCAGAGAGCAAGTCATGCAGTAGCACCGCGAGCAAGTGCTAAAGCAGCAACTCCTGTAGCTGCCGGAGGTCGTGCAGTAGTAGCAGCGCAAGCGAGAGCAAGAGCAGAGCAGCAACACGAACGAAAGTAGGAGCAGTGCAGGAGCGCGACCGACAGCAAGATCAGAGCCGCAGCGCGAGCGAGAGCCGGAGCAGCTGCAGCTAGTGCCGTTGTGGAAGTCGCCGCCGAGGAAGCAACGACATGGGGGAGAGACGCCGTGGATGATGTGGCCAGCGACGGCGGCGTCGATGGAGACACGCCATGTCTGCTCGGTATCGAGCACCGGCAGCCCTGTGAGATCGAATAAAAGACATAATGCAGCGGTGAGTGCAGAACCTCCTTGGTGGCGCCGAGTTGGCCTCGGCTTCATCTGAGGAATTGGTGAGGGTGCTGCGGTTCCGGTGGGGCAGGTCAATACGGCGCTATGGGGATTGAGGTGGCGCGATAGATGAGGCGAACGTCGGGGCAGCTCCTTGGAGGTGGAGGATGGGGCGGCTGATCCGGCGGGATGATGAGATCGACAACGGATCCTCATCCGGTGCGGTGGATGAGGGACGGCGAGCTGTTGCGGTGGACGACGTAGTCGGGGAAGAGTCTCCGGCTGGGCGGCGGTTGGGAGGCCGACGGAGGAGCGTGGGGTTTCGCGGGTTTTGGCAGCCTCGATGTACGAATGGGGGGGGGCGAAGGGGGAGGGGGAGCCACGCTTAGGGACGCGCTTGTCCGAAATGTAGGGTAAGTTACCAGCGTACCCCCACCGGTTTTGACACCGCGACGTGGAGCTTCATTTCCGGCTGAGGGGTAGAAGGGGGATTTCGCGTGTCTGGGCTGCGGGAGCGATTTCGGATGACGAGGGAGTTCTCGCGCGCGTCCAAATTTCAGGATAACAAGGCGCGGCACGGGTTGAAGAAGCGGGAGTTTCAAAGCAGGTGACACAAAAGATACTCGAGCTTGAAAATTTCGGGATAACAAGGTGCGGATTCCTTGTTCGGCAGAACAAACTTAACGTGTACAAAAAACAATTCATACAAGACACAAGAGAGTCATGTCCCCTTTTACTATATTAATATAGACGCCATTGAAAAAACTACAAGAAAAATGTAAAAAAAAATCAGGAGAACAAGATTACCCTGCACAGTACCAAATCGATTCGCACTTCCCTCAACAACAACAAAAAACAAATCAATTCCCACCAAAGAAAGAGTAATGTCCCTTTTTATATGATTACACATGCCATGATCTCGAATTTCAATTTTTGAATCCACGTTATGTTGAATTCGAATATATCGTTAGGTGACCTTGCGGTTTATAATTGATGTAGTCGTACATTTTGATATTCCATCATATATGAACATTTTACTCCACCATGTGAACATATATATTGTCGTCTACCATATGGACTAAATTTGAATCAATTTTCCTTATTTGAATACGATTGTTGTCAAGTTATACAATAATTTAAATATTATCTTGATAACAAAAAACATACATATAGCAGTAATCATATTTCACTATGAACTACATGTACCATACGCTCTCCAATTCAAATATTTGTATACATTTTATGCTGAATTCAAATCATAGTACATTATTGGTCTAGGTAGCGAGATGTTTGGGATAATCAAAACCCTGTTTTCATACGTATAATTTTTGGCTGAATTGGGACAAGTTTTGGTATAAGCCTCTTGCAAAACCGGAGATTCTCTCAACAAGCCTCGTGGTTCCGAGAGGGAACATGTCACCTTTGTGTGCGAAACGATATACGTTGCCTCCCCCCTGATTTTATTTACAGAGGCAACATAGAACTATATGAGTGCCCTGTTAAATTTTGGAATTATTTCGGGTTCATTTGGCCTTTTTATACAATAATTGAGTTTCTGGACTTTTAATGTGCATAATCTAAATATGAATTGCATGCACATGCTCCGGTGCACCAAAGTGGGTTGAAAAATCACATGTGTGTCCTTGGTTGAATTTCTAGGTCCCATGGAAGAAATGAGAATGAAATTCAAACATCTGGGCGTCATGACTCGGCCGAGAACATCGAGAAACTTTGATTTTAAATTCATTTAAATCTAAAATTCGCCTGGAAATCATGAAACTTGGCATGGTGTCATGTCATGGCACTAACATGTTGTGGTAAAAAATTGGGCCGATTTGGAAGCTCGTGGTTCTAAGAGGGAACGTGCCACCTTTGAGTGTGAAATGATATACGCTACCCCCCCTTGAGTTTCTTAACAAAGGCAACATAGAACTACATTAGTGCCCTGTTAAATTTTGGAATTATTTCGGGTTCGTTTGTCGTTTTTATACATTAATTGAGTTTTTGGTCATTTAATGTGCATAAGTCAAATTTGAACTACAAGCACATGCTCTCGTGCACCAAAGTTGGTTGAAAAATCACATTTGTGTCCTCGGGTGAATTTCTAGGTCCCTTGCAAGAAATGAGAATAAAATTAAAACATCTGGGCATCGTGGCTCGGCCGAGAACATTGAGAAACTTGGTTTTAAAATTCTTGTAAATCCAAAACACGTCTGAAAATCATGAAACTTGGCATGGATGTCATGTCATGGTACTACCATGTTGTGGTAAAAAAATTGGCCGAATAGGAACATATTTTGGTATAAGCTTCTTGCAAACCGAAGCTTCTCTCAAGAAAAACACGCGGCGGTCCTCCTCCGCGAACAGCAAGAGCCGTGGCTCCGACAGTGGCACTTGCAGCTGGAGCACCTTGCCGTACTGGATCCTGTGCACGGGCATGGGATGTGCGGTGCTGATGTGGTGGTAGAGCGCCGGCGGTGGGCCTTCGTAGCCGCAGACGGGCACGGGACATTTGCAGGGCGCGAGCGGACACACGCTCTGGTGATCGGCGAGCTTGTGGTAAGTGACGTAGAGCCCACAGCCTTCGTGCGGGCACTCCACCCTCACCGACGAAAGGACGGAGTCCACCGCCATGTTCCGCGCGTCGAAGCCACCGCCACGCTCGCACTTCTGGCACTGCCCCTGGTTCCCGGGGCGCTCGACGCGGCAGTCCGCGCAGGCCAGGTGCCCTCCCTTGCACTGCAGAAATCAATCGAACAACACATCAATCAAGAAACCTGCACCTTGCTCAATCAGCCGAACGGACGAGGTGTATTCGAACCTCATACACTGGAGGCGTCAAGGGGCGGGGGCACAAGGGGCAGTGGAGCACAGTGAGGTCCATCGAAACCTTAGAGAGCTCCATCGTCGGGTCCTGTTCGGTCTCCATGATCTCGCCCTCCTCGTGCACAACCATCTCTCGACTTGGGCCGGGGTATTACAAAGCTTTACCGTCACATATTTTATACTACTTCAAGGTGCATTAAATCAACACATGGAAGTATCAAAAGGAGAGTCACGGCATGCATGCATGCATTTTAATTAATGCATCGGTAAACGCAAATTATTGAAATATATCGAGTGCAGTGCTTTGATGTGTCGCGTCAACTCGTACATCAACGAGAAGTTTGATTATCCTCTCCCTCGCGGACTTAACTACACCTGCCTTTGGCTGTATGACAGGTTGGCCACACACCTGTCGGGCCCACCTATCATACACGCAAAGGCAGGAGCGTCCCTCCCTCGCCCATGAGCGTGGTGGCTGGCAAGACTAGGAGAAGCTTTCGCTACACGCTCTCCCTCCCGCACGCGGTGGACATGCAGTAGTTCAATTAGTGTCAGATGGCCAGAAGCGTACTGTACTCCTCCTCCAGTGCAGTAGTACTCCATCATCGTTCGACTTCCCGAAGAGGCGAAGAGCCAAGCGCAGCCCGGACGCTCGTGTGGCAGTTTCATGTGTAGACTAGTCTAGGATAGCGTGTACCATGCCTGTAAGCTTAAAATCGTTGGGGTCGGCTCCATGCTATGTGGCCGTCTCAAAGTTTTAAAAAAAATTAAAATAGTCTTCTGGCCCTACCTGACACCCTGGTGATTGTAGTTTGCACGCTCATCTGGTCAAGACAGGAATATATATTTTAATTTGTTTTTTTTTTGAAAAGGGGGGACTCCCCGGCCTCTGCAGAACGATGCATACGGCCACATATATTTTAATTTATGGTGGGTAAATGTTAGAGGTTGCAGAAAATATATTGTACACTGCGGGTCTTTCAGCCAAGTTTAGAGGCAAGCATGTGGGGCCAGTGCTATGATGTGTCGCGTCAACTCATACAACGAGGAGAAGCTTGATTTTACTACACGCCTTCTCCCTCACCCATGCGCGCGGTTGCTCGCAAACGAGGACAGGCTTTTGCTTAGTAGTACTTCTACAACAAGCTATCCGCCCCGCTCGCGGTGGACGGACATGCAGCAGTGGATTCGACACTGTAGAAGCAGCAGTAGTAACATCATTGTTCGTCTTCTCGAAGAGGCGAAGAGCCAAGCGCAAACCGAACGTTGCAGTTGCGAACATTGGAGCACGCATATAGCCAGGCTCTTGCATGAGACAAAATTGCTATGTGAGCCCACTATTGTACTAGTACGTACAACTACTTGCTAGTATAGCCCTGTAAACCAGAAAGGAGTATTTGCCCTTCTAGAGATTTCAACAAGTGACTAGACTACACCGAGACGGAGTACATATGGAGCAAAATGAGTGAATCTGCACCGTAAATAAATACGTACTAGTTCTATCGTTTTCCTCTCTGAGGTGCACAATATTGAGTATACTGACTAGTCTCTTTTTGACACGCATTTACGTTTTTTACACAGTACAAACGCAAGCGCTCATATACACGCGCATAACTCACCCCTATGAACGCACACACGCACGGCACTATCATCTTGAAATTTACGAAGTCACCATAGGCACCTCATCGTCGACGGGTCCATAGGTGCTTGAATGCCAAGGAGGGAGAGGGTAGCGGTTCCCGAGACGTTGAACGGTCAATGATGCATCCTCAATTACATGCAGAGGGAATTAATTGGAGAAGCAGAATAGAGCCAACACGATGTGAATGCAACACAGTTTGGACTCTCATATAATAAAGGCGCCCCACCACTCCAATCCATCTACTCCCAAGTCTCTGCGCAACACTGCTCACTCCAATCCAAGACCAAGTGACCAGAAGCCACAAGCACCTATGGAGGCGATGGACGCGAGCGGCAGTCGGCTGTGCCAAATCATCCAAGGCGCCGGCCTGCGGCCCCGCACCGCGCAACGTTTCTAGATGGTGCTGGCGACCGCAGGCATCGTAGCCCTCGCTGATGCCGGCTTCGCCTCTCGCTTGGATGACATGATGGTCAACTCCATCCGCAAGTTCACCGCCGTCAAGAAGCGCGCGGACGACCTTGCCGTACTGCTCCAGCCTGCGCGCCCAGGCTCCTCATTGCCTGCCACCCTCATCGGCCTCCATGGTGACAAACTCTTTCAAGCCCTGGTGGCCCTGCAGGTGCCGGAGGTCACGATGAAGAATGTGCACCTCGAGGCCGCGCTCGCCGCGCAGCGCCTCGCCATGCAAGAAACCGTCGACCTGCACATCCACGTCTACGAGGAAACCGTCTACATAGGCCACTACAAGGCAAGCGAGGACAGAAAGACGTTGGCCTTCTTCCAGCGGCTGGAATCTTTGGACGCCATTGTTCAGAAGCACGTCGACCTGGCCACGAAAGCCGCTGCTACTTATGCGCCGTTCGGTGGGCCGGCGCCCTGAGTCGAGGAGGTGGACGTCGTCGATGGATGCATCTCTTCTTGCCTCCTGTAACTAGCACTGCATCGCCTCGTGGCCTTAATGTTTTATTAGTATAGTACTCCCTCTGTTCCCAAATATAAGTCTTTCTAAAGATTCCAGCAAGTGACTACTACATACGGAGCAAAATGAGTGAATCTACACTCTAAACTATGTCTACATACATCTGTATGTTGTATTCCATTTGAAATAGTATCTAAAAAGGCTTATATTTATGAACAGAGGGAGTATATGGCATTTTTATTCCAGTCGTAACGTTTTCACTGTGAGGTGGGGCCACAGTTGAGCAAACCCACCCCGCCCACTGGGCGTCGGCCGAGTTTAGAATTAGAAGAGAGAAACGAGGGAGGAGAGCTAGCTGTAGCACGGACGCTGTTGTCAGATGGGACTCGTGTTTATAGAATAGGAGCACTGAGCACTCGTGCCTCTTTTTTTGAGGGAAAAATTAGTCGTATGTCTAGTACCACTAGTTGGGTGCGTGCGACCTATAGCTGTCATCACTTTAGGTCTCCTTTTCGATCCATGGCTACGCTTCACAGTACATATTATTTCACGCATTTATCCTCCTATATGTACTCCTAGGCTATTTCCACGTGCTCCCATTCGCCGACATGTGGGACATAGAGCATCTGGGTCGTAGTGCATGCACGACTCGGAGCATATGCCGGGGTACTTTACATTTCAGACCTCACGAATTACATGCAAACCCCCCACAGAAGAATAAATAAATGAATGAATTACTACATGAAACCGGATTATTTTCATGGAAACCGGAGCACGTCCATTAAATTTTGGACATAACACATTTATAAAAAATGACCGGACCGAAACCAGTCTAAGGGCCTCTTTGATTTTTCCCGCAAAAAAGGGCCTCTTTGATTCGCAGGATACTGAAAACACAGGAATGGGGAAAGTATGATGGCGATGAACCGAGACGAGGAGAACTCTAACTCAGTTAGAGGTTAGAGTTAGATTCTAACCCTGAACTAACTCTAAACCAAAGAGGTGTATGGATGGCAGGGTTAGATTGACAATAAATGCTCTATCTCAATCATTTGACTACTTTGGACCCTATTTCTTGCCGGATTTGGAGGGTGCTTGGATACGTTTTAGTTCCATGACTAAAAGTAGTGGGACTAAAACTTGCTAGCCTCACCCATGCTTGGATCCAAATACTAAAGAGACTAAAATCAAGTTAATGAGCATTTATTATCCTCCAAACCCTCCAATCCAGAACTCGCCTGTGTTAAAGAAGAGGAGTTAAATGAGGAGAGAGAGGACTAATCCACATTTTAGTAGGGGTACCCCTGACTAAAATATTTTAGTCTCAAGACTAGTTTTAGCCCCTCTTTAGTCAGGGGTGCTTGGAACTTTAGCCTCTTAAAGAGACTATTTTTAGTCAGACTAAAATAAGTCCCTTGGATCCAAGCACCCTCTTGGTGTGGCCGGCTCTTCTGTGGCCTCCTCCCGCTCACAATTGACATAAACGAACCATCTATACAAATCAAGCATGCAAAACATGATAATTTTTACTTTGTCCATACAAATGAGATATCCCACTTAAACATACAAGTCGTCAATCAAGCTTCACAAAATAAAAAAACACTTCATGAAACAAAGAATGAGCTAACTCATCACGGAAGTCATTCAGATAGGGAGGGAGCCCGGAGCCCCTCACGCACCGAGGGAGGAGCTCGCCATCGTCGCTCTGGAGGAAGGCTCTGTAGAGCCCAAGCCCCGGGAACCCCTCCGACGCCGGCCCTTGCGAGTTGAGGTCGACACCGGCATGGGTAGCAGGGCCGCTTGCCGCCGACTGGGAACTTAATCTTTGGGCCTCTAGAAATAATGCAAGCCTGTAACTAAAATACCTAGAAAGGTGAACTGAATCTTTGGGCCTCCAGAAATAATGCAAGCCTGAAACTGAAATACCTAGAAAGATGAACTGAATCTTTGGGCCTCTAGAAATAATGCAAGCCTGAAAGTGAAATACCTAGAAAGGTGAACTGAATCTTTGGGCCTCTAGAAATAATGCAAGCCTGAAACTGAAATACCTAGAAAGGTGAACTGAATATTTGGGCCTCTAGAAATAATGCAAGCCTGAAATTGAAATATCTAGAAAGGTGACCTGAATCTTTGGGCCTCTAGAAAGATTTATTACCTCCTCAAGCAGCATCAAACAATTCCATGCGTGCACCACAAATCTATACCAAGTTTGATTAGGATCTACTTTTCGAAATCATAATTAGCGCTAGAGCAAGCAAGATCAATGATATGGCCATGAGACAGAGAAGAACGAACAAACTCACCCCTCTCGTGACCTCCCTGGTAGATGCACCGCCGCCGCGCACGACAGAGGGAGAAAAACGACTGGTGAAGGGGGAGCGGGGCGAACTTCGAAGGCCGGAGGGAGAGGGCGGCCGGAGTAGGGTGGCAGAGGCCGGAAGGAGAGGGCGGCCGGAGGAGAGAGAGGGCGAGCGGCCCTATGGGGAACAGAGAGGAGTCGTGTGAGAGGGGGGGGACCGATCTGGTGCGGGCAGGGGAGATTTTTTTAGTTCTCTTTTAGTGGGCCCGAGGATAACGAACCCAATTAGAACCTCTCCACCGGGCTTGTTTTTTTAGCTGGGTTAGAGCAAACTAGCTCAAACTAACCCATCTAGTTTCGATAATTTGAGGCTATTTCAACCCAAACTAGCTCTAACTCAGGGATCCAAACAAAGAGGAGTGTTACTGTACATGCTACAGTGTGGACCGTAGCACATTGTTTTTTATGGCCATATCACCACATTGTTTTCTACTGCTGGTTCACTGGGCTACCGTGGTTCGCACTGCTGGTTCACTAGGCTGCCGTGGTTCGCACTCCTCCGACCTGAGTAGTACTCTAGTATAGTACTAGTATATACCGCATCATTCTTTGCTCCTTCTTACTACTCCGACATGTGGGAGAGCCAGCATCCGGGTCGACGTGTCATGCACCAGATTAGAGCACGAAACGGAAGGGGGGCATCACCCCGGTCGGAGCGCCAGTAATTCATGACTATAGTGAGTGGTCATATCACAAGTCTTTCCAGCAGTAACGCGCCGTCAAATCGCACAGCCCCACTCGCTCACCCTCCTCGCCTCTCTGTCAAACCGCCTACCCGAAAACTGCCGCGCGTACTGCCCGGGAAAAGCCCCGCCCTCAACTTTAACTACGCGAAAATAGTTCGAGCTTGTTCGTTCTATATAAATACAGTACTTACTGTATGTTTATTCACCCGTGGGGTTGTTCAATGAATGGAGGGGCGGGGAGCACAAGTGAACAATACTGTAGTACTACTGGTAGTAAGTAGGAGTCGTACAGTAGTCACCTTAAATAGAGAGTTTCTTTTCTTTAATGCCACGTCACAAACTGAAACGCTTGTTGTGGAGAGAAAAAAGATAATCACTCCATTATATATGGATGCAGGGGCCTGAGCGCTTGCTTTACTAGGGTTGCTCCCTTCATTCTCTCATCCTCTCCAGATATAAACAAGACAGCGGTAGCGACATTTTCTATCTGCTCACCGCTGGTCACAGATCTGGCCGGATCCCTTCTGCCGGTGTGTGTAGAGGACTAAAAGGTGCATCGTTCACGCGGTCATCACCACCGAGGGAGGAAACCCACAGCTGCCGGAGGGGCCCGATCCTCTGCCCGTGCCGTTCTCTCCGACACAGTGCCGGATCGGGAGGTCCTCCAACCCTTCTTCCTCCCTGCCGTATTGTCTGCGGATCCGACCTGCCGCCGCCGACATCCCGGCGACCCTCAGGTATAAGTTCTTCGAAAGCGGCCTTGCTCTACTGCCCCAGCTCCCCACGTGTCTGCATGTGCATCTTTTTCTACTCCCATCAGCTCTTCCAAAGCCACCTAATTTTTTTGTATTATTAGAGGTAAAGCTACTTCATGCATTCGAATCTAGGGCTTTGTTCAAACAACGAAGAAAGGGGGGAAAGTTGTAGCATGAATCTAGGACTTGATTCAAAGAGGAAATAATATGGTGAAAGTAGTAGAGACCGGATACCCAATTGGTCTCTTGGTTGAAAAGGGAAATAATGGGAAAACGCAGTACAAACTGGATAAGGAACATATATATTATTGGTTGAAAAAAGGATAGAAAGTGGTGGCTGGTGGACAAGTCAACAGAGTATGTCCAGGATTAGATTTGCTGCCATCACATAGTAAAAGGTCTCCAGGATTAGATTTGCTGCCCTCACATAGTAAAAGGTCTCAGGATTAGATTTGCTGCCCTCACATAGTAAAAGGTCTCAGGATTAGATTTGCTGCCTCACATAGTAAAAGGTCTCCAGGATTAGATTTGCTGCCCTCACATAGTAAAAGGTCTCCAGGATTAGATTTCCTACCCTCACATAGTAAAAGGTCTCTAGGATTAGATTTGCTGCCCTCACATAGTACAAGGTCTCTAGGATTAGGTTTGCTGCCCTCACATAGCATGAACAAACTCGGCATCACCACTTTATGCCTCCTTGTAGGTACATTGTGCTGATGCGTCCACTGTCGCATGTCCTTATACCAACCTTTTGCTGTTGTTAATGTAAGGGCGCATGTAAAATAAAGCGATCACACTGTTACCTTAGGGACATGTCTAACCAGTGTTATTGTTAATCTAGTGCCTCCAGTGATAAGATGCAATTAAACTGTGTTACAAATGGCACTCTGCTGTTTTCCCCAGTATGATAAGTAAGTTGCTCCTTTACGTTGCTGAGTGTCCTGGTGTCCCCACGGTCCCATGCCCTTAAACCAACTCTTTAGCTGCTGTTGATTTACTGTGTCTGGTAAACAAGCAATGCCACCATTAAATTAATCCCATATTTGAGGAATCTCATTGTTGATCGTAATGCTTCTGGTAACATGAAGCATTGCTGACGTTTTAAAATTTCTACTGTCCTTGCGTGATTGCCATGAACATAATTAAGATGCTTCTTTTCATTTTGTATATGTTTCGTATATTCTTATTGACCAGCAACTGTTTACTTTCTATCTTTTTGTGCAGATAGGGATATCCATTTCACCTTGTTGCTATTGTGACCTTTTTGTGAACTGCACAAAACACTTTTTTGGAATGAGTGTCTTGTGCAGTTCAACTAAAATGTTACATGGGCAACATCTCTCAATTTTGGTGGAACTGCACAAAATGGTGATTGGAGTTTCCAAAATCTCCGTCAAATTCTGCTGGTAATCTCGTGCAACATTTTATTAGCCTTTGCAAGATGAGCCGTAGCTGAATGATGCAATCTTTGCTTCATTTCTGGCGAACAGCAGAAAAAGTGGCATGAATTGAATCATCGGGTGGAGCTGCAGGTTGACTTCCACTAGTGCCACTATTATAGTAATCATGCTCTTTATTATCTGCGCTGTGCAAACAGGAATACTCAACTATAGATGTTGTGACGGTCAAGAGCATTCGCCAAGTTCTTCGATTGTATAACATGGCTAGCCAAGATGGATTTAATCCCGATATTCACTTTATCAAAAGGCTCTAATGGGTTGGTTCTGAATCTTGCAAGCTGGGAATCAGTGAGATGTGTAGGCATCTTTGTTGTACTTATTATTTGAATCTTATTTTTTGGTTCTGAATCTTGCAAGCTGGGAATAAATGAGATGTGTAGGCATATTTGTTGTACTTATTATTTGGATCTTATTTGTTGGTTCTGAATCTTGCAAGCTGGGAATCAATGAGATGTGTAGGCATCTTTGTTGTACTTATTATTTGGATCTTATTTGTTGGTTCTGAATCTTGCAAGCTGGGAAACACGACATGATGATGCAGAGGACAACAACCATAACAAACAGTTCAAACTTGGTAGTATTATCTTTGTGAAAGTGCGACAAATGTGCTGATCGTGAGCGTCCTGAGAATAATAATTCTAATTGTTGTGCATGTTGATCCTGTGGCACTGATAGAACGAGCGAATGCATTGCTTGTTTTAAGTATAAATTTCTATTAAAGCTAATTAAATTTAAGTAAAGTGACCACTAACTCCTGTTATTACAGTACCAATACATACCCGCTCGTGAACCGACGTGTGGCCGAGGGTGCATCTTCTGCCGGGCGTGCAGCGGACGAGGGAGGGGTAGTAACTGTTGTCGCCTGTACACACTCAGCTTACTGTTGAATCCAGTTCCCCAAGAGCTGAAAAACGAACTGCTGCCGCTGCCTACACACTCATTCACTCGAAGAGACTCCAATGGCGATCCGAGGGGTGAGCCTGCTGGATATGGACTTCAGCAAGGAGTTCCCCTTTGAGTTCGCCGTTCAGTCCTATGGCTGCACTAAATTGAATGTGATGTAGACCAACGATACAGACTCGGTGAAGCTCTACCTCGCCTCAGTCCTATGGCTGCACCAGGTTCTGGAGCATTCGCCCGTTTCATTGGCAGCACCGACTGCACCTTCGCTACGGTGGAGAGAAGGAAGAACGCGACGATTCGGCCATCTGGTGCAACAAGCTTGTCGACATCCAGAAGCAATACAAGATCATCGGCAACGGGCAGGAGAAGGACTCCGTGGTTGACCTCGCTGAGACCATCATCGACCCCTGATATGCCAACATGAAAGAAGACGACCTGAACACGTGGGAGGTACCTCTGAATCTAGCCTACATAACCTACGCGGCCAAGGACGCATACGCATGCTATGACATGTACATGCAGATCTTGGACATGAGGGCGTGTCTGCTTCCCGTAACCGACGAGTACACGGACAGCCGCAGCGTCATGATCAAGCGTGCCAGGAAGGTCTAGATGTTGTACTTTATCTATTTATAAGCACCTTTATCACCTGAGTGTTTCATGCATTAGCCTATGTGTCGTAATTATCTGTTTTGTCCGAAATATTTCCTTTAAGAACCCATTAACCTGATTGCTTTTTTAGTGGCTATTTGCTTATGTATGTAAACTAGTTCACTTGTCCGTAAAGAAAAACTAGTTCACTCGGCTGCCGTGCTTTGAATCTCCTTCCTCCCAACATATTACCCTCCTCAGGTGGACCCAGCAGGTCTCTGAATTTTCTCCCACTTTCTTTTTCGATGTAAACTGAGTTTTCTCCCAGTATTTTCTCCCACATGGGCAAAGATGCCCCGTCTTCCCCATCTCCGGGTCGTTCTAGTCTGGGTGCGCTCGGCACGGAGTGGTCAACGTGGTCAACAACCGAGAGTCATCGGAAGATGACTGTACGTGAGAGGCTGACAGTGGGGACGCACCACGCCCATGGGCACATGCATGCAACTGAACGCGGCGAGGTCAACGTGGTCAAGGAACGACTTCCATCGGAAGTATACTGTACGTGGAGAGTCTCAGCTGGGTCCACGGCCGCATCAAGTAAGTGCCTCCTTATTACGCGGAAAATAATGATTCCTCCAACTGACCGCAGGGACCCACTGGATGGGCCACCGTATTTTGCAAAAAAACATTTGCCCCCTGACTGCTGGGACCCACCTGACGGGCCACCGTATTTTGCGAAAAAACGTTCCCCCCGCTGTCAACTCGGACCCACCGGAAGTGCCTCCTTATTACACACAAAAAAATGAATACTCCCCCGGCTAGCTGGGACCCACCTTGGTGGGAGGCTGACTTGTGGGCCTACTAAGTTGACGGGGACGAAGGGCTTTGTCAACTTAGTCAATATGAACGATTTTAACTCCAGTGACCGTACGATGTCCATCCAACGGCCGTAGTGCTTCTTCAACTTGTGGTCTTCTTGCTCCAGCCGCCCAAAGCAGCGCCGGTTGTGCCGCATGCTCCTGCCTCCCATGGCCGGCTGTGCTGCCGCGGAGGCCTCACCGCCCGCTACTATTCCCACCGCTGGCCAGGCCCTGCGGCGACGGCAGCCTCACACCGCAGCCGAACCAGTGAACCCTTGTACACCTCTCCGTGCGGGCTTCCACTGCTGCGTCTTTCCCGGCTCCGCGTCGTCCCCTTCCTAGGCCTCGCCGTCGTCCACCGCCGTGGTGCTCTCCGCGCGGCATGGTCAATGTGGTCAAGGAACGACTTCCATCGGAAGAGTACTGTACGTGGAGAGGCTGACAGCTGGGTCCACGGCCACAACCCAGTTTTTTTTGTGATTTGCCAAGTAAGTCGCTTTGTCAGGCCTGTTGGGCTGCAAATCTTTCAAGACGAGGAGAGCTTTCATTCGGCTGGCCGAGAAAATGGCCCATCAGTAATGAGAAATGGGCTGTACATTTTTAAAACACATCAAACCGGCAATTAGTTTCAAATATCTTGTTTTCATTTCGAGATTTTAAATTACATTAATTTTTATGCGTGGAGAATTTGTTGGATTTTATATTGATATACATTTATTTTTTTAAATCAGTTTGAATGTGAGTCGAAATTTCGGGATTAAAAACAGTTCGGACCGCACCGAAATATGCAAAATTTCGTATAATTTTTTAACCGTGGCCACAATATGGGCTGTAATGCTAACAAAAAGAATATGGGCTTCAAAAAAACCTTAATAATTAGCAAATGGGCTGTAAATTATTAGAAATAATGGCAGATGGGCTGGATGCTGTTTTCCACAGATTTGAGGCTTTCCTAAAAAAAAGGTTGACGCACAAGCAGTGACCGTTGGATGGCCATCCAACGGCCGTCGTGCTTCTTCAATCTCTGCTCTTCCTGCTCCAGCCGCTCAAACAAGCGCCGGCAGGACTGCCTGCTCCCTCCTCCCCGCGGCCGGCTCTACTGCCGCGCAGGCCTCACCGCCCCACCATACTCCCATCGCTGGCCTAGCCATCCCTCTACTCACCCACACCTGCTGTTATTCCCCGGCGACGGCAGACGAACCAGTAAACCCTCATACAGTCGTACTCCGCTCCACGTGGGAAACAACTGTCTAGTCTTCCCTGCCTCCGTGTCGTTCCCTTCCTAGGCCTCGCCGTCGTCCACCGCCCTGGTGCTCTCGGCGCGGCCTGGTCAACGTGGTCAACGACCGACATGCATCTGAAGTGGACTGTACATGGAGAGGCCGACAGCTGGGTCCACGGCCGCACGTAAGGAAATGCCTCCTTATTACGCGCAAAATAATGATTCCTCCACCTGACATCAGGGACCCACCGAAAGGGCCTCTGTATTTCGTGAAATAAACGTTACCGCCGCTGACAGCTCGGACCCACCAGCTATATCTTCGCACGCAAGGAAGTGCCTCCTTATTACGCACAAAAAAATGAATACTCCCCCTGCTAGCTGGGACCCACCATGGTGGGAGGCTGACTTGTGGGCCTACTAAGTTGACTGGGACGGGGGCCTTTGTCAACTTTAGTCAATATGAACGATTCTAGCTCCAGTGACCGTACGATGTCCATCCAACGGTCGTAGTGCTTCTTCAACCTCTGGTCGTCTTGCTCCAGCCGCCCAAAGCAGCGCCGGTCGTGCCGCATGCTCCTGCCTCCCGTGGCCGGCCGTGCTACCGCGGAGGCCTCACTGCCCCCAACTATTCCCACCGCTGGCCAGGCCCTGCGGCGACGGCAACCTCACACCGCAGCCGAACCAGTGAACCCTCGTACTCCTCTCCGCGCGGGCTTCCACTGCCGCGTCTTCCCCGGCTCCGCGTCGTCCCCTTCCTAGGCCTCGCCGTCGTCAACCGCCGTGGTGCTCTCCGCGCGGCGTGGTCAACATGGTCAAGGAACGACTTCCATCGGAAGAGTACTGTACGTGGAGAGGCTGACAGCTGGGTCCACGGCCACAGCCTAGTTTTTTTGTGATATGCCAAGTAAGTCGCTTTGTCAGGCCTGTTGGGCTGCAAATCTTTCAAGACGAGGAGAGCTTTCATTCGGCTGGCCGAGAAAATGGCCCATCAGTAATGAGAAATGGGCTGTACATTTTTAAAACACATCAAAGCGGCAATTAGTTTCAAATATCTTTTTTTATTTCGAGATTTTAAATTACATTAATTTTTATGCGTGGAGAATTTGTTGGATTTTATATTGATATACATTTATTTTTAAAATCAGTTTTAATGCGAGTCGAAATTTCGGGATTAAAAACAGTTCGGACCGCACTGAAATATGCAAAATTTCGTATAATTTTTTAACCGTGGCCACAATATGGGCTGTAATGCTAGAAAAAAGAATATGGGCTAAAAAACCTTAATAATTAGCAAATGGGCTGTAAATTATTAGAAATAATGGCAGATGGGCTGTATGCTGTTTTCCATAGATTTGAGGCTTTCCTAAAAAAAGGTTGACGCACAAGCAGTGACTGTTGGATGCCATCCAACGGCCGTCGTGCTTCTTCAATCTCTGCTCTTCCTGCTCCAGCCGCTCAAACAAGCGCCGGCGGGACTGCCTGCTCCCTCCACCCCACGGCCGGCTCTGCTGCCGCGCAGGCCTCACCGCCCCACCGTACTCCCATCGCTGGCCTAGCCATCCCTCTACTCACCCACACCTGCTGTTATTCTCCGGCGACGGCAGACGAACCAGTAAACCCTCGTACAGTCGTACTCCCCTCCGCGTGGGAAACAACTACCGAGTCTTCCCTGCCTCCGTGTCGTTCCCTTCCTAGGCCTCGCCGTCATCCACCGCTCTGGTGCTCTCGGCGTGGCCTGGTCAACGTGGTCAACGACCGACATGCATCTGAAGTGGACTGTACGTGGAGAGGCCGACAGCTGGGTCCACGGCCGCACGCAAGGAAATGCCTCCTTATTACGCGCAAAATAATGATTCCTCCACCTGACATCAGGGACCCACCGAAAGGGCCTCTGTATTTCACGAAAAAAATGTTACCGCCGCTGACAGCTCGGACCCACCAGCTATATCTTCGCACGCAAGGAAGTGCCTCCTTATTACGCACAAAAAAAATGAATACTCCCCTTGCTAGCTGGGACCCACCATGGTGGGAGGCTGACTTGTGGGCCTACTAAGTTGACTGGGACGGGGGCCTTTGTCAACTTTAGTCAATATGAACGATTCTAGCTCCAGTGACCGTACGATGTCCATCCAACGGCCGTAGTGCTTCTTCAACCTCTGGTCTTCTTGCTCCAGCCGCCCAAAGCAGCGCCGGTCGTGCCGCATGCTCCTGCCTCTCGTGGCCGGCTATGCTACCGCGGAGGCCTCACCGCCCCCTACTATTCCCACCGCTGGCCAGGCCCTGCGGCGACGGCAGCCTCACACCGCAGCCGAACCAGTGAACCCTCGTACTCCTCTTCGCGCGGGCTTCCACTGCCGCGTCTTCCCCGGCTCCCCTTCGTCCCCTTCCTAGGCCTCGCCGTCGTCCACCGCCCTGGTGCTCTCGGCGCGGCGTGGTCCACGTGGTCAAGGAACGACTTCCATCGGACGTGGACTGTATGTGGAGAGGCTAACAGCTGGGTCCACGGCCGCAGCAAGGAAGTGCCTCCTTATTACGCGGAAAATAATGATTCCTCCACCTGACAGCTGAGACCCACCGGACGGGCCACTGTATTTCGCGAAAAAAATGTTTCCCCCTGACTGCTGGGACCCACCAGCTACATCTTCGCACGCAAGGAAGTGCGTCCGGGCAAAAAAATGATTCGCCCCCCTGACTGCTGGGACGCACCAGCTACATCTTCGCAGGCAAGGAAGTGCGTGACAGTCGGGACCCACCTGGTCGAAGCATACGTAGCATTGTCATTCTGGTCGCGAACGTGTACGTACATACTGGTCGATGTAGAGGCGCCCACGTGTCGTAGTAGAGGCGCGCACGTAGCATGTACACGTACGTACAACGGCCAATGTGCAAGAAAGAAAATACGGCCACGTACGTACATACGGGCAGGGTCTCGAACGCCTACTCGTGCATATGTACGGTCAGGGCTCGTGTACATGGCTGGGTCAGAACGGAGAAACAGCGTCGTCGTCGTGTTCATGGCGAGCCAACCGGCTGGGTCGGAACGGAATGCGTCGGCGTGTTCATCGGGAGGGCTTGGACGGAACAGCCGTTGGAAACGAGGCCTGGCGTACCGCAGAATGGAGGAAACAACCTTGTGTTCAACCAGCCACGTTTGAAACGGGATCCTATTCATCGGGAGGGGTCTGGCGTACCGCAAAACGGAGGAAACGGACCTCCTACGGTCGAAACGGGGGTCCTGTTGATCGGGAGGGGTGTGGCGTACCGCAAAACGGAGGAAACGGACTTGTGTTGGAGCGCTACGGTCGAAACGGGGGTCCTGTTCATCGGGAGGGGTGTGGCGTACCGCAAAACGGGACTCCACGGGACACTGTTCATGTCCACCGTCGACCCCCTCCCGCCTCCACGGGCTACTGTTCATCCACCGTCGACCTCCTCCAGCCTCCACCTGCGACTGTTCATCCACGGGCTCCTGTTCATCCAGCCTGCACCACGCGCTACTCCACCGGCTACTGTTCAACCAGCCCTCTCCACGGGCTCCTGTTCAACCACCCCTCCACGGGCTACTGTTCATCCAGCCCTCCACCGTCTACTGTTCATTCTGCCCTCCACGGGGTGGTCCTGTTCATCCTGCCCTCCATGGGGTCCTGTTCATCCAGCCCCAACCGGCTCGATCGATCGGAGCCCTGTTCATCCAGAGGCAACACCACGGGGTCCTGTTCATCCACCCCCACCGGGAACTGTTCATCCAAACCCCCCCAACAACGCTCACTATTCATCCAGAGGCAGCATCGATCGGCTTCAGTTAGCAGCAGTAGCGAAGGAATCACTCGATCGGGTTCAGTTAACAGCCATCGATCGATCGCTCGGGTTCAGTAACGCGTAGCCTGCAGTGCAATCACTCGGGTTTAGTTAGAGCCCAACGCCTCGCTCGGGTTCAGTTAGAGCCAACGCCTCGCACACACGCGCGTACGTGTACGAGAGAAACGCGCATTGCTCGGCCCCTGACCTTCCACCATAACCGGGAACTCCCTAAAATTTTCCGCGCCCTCGCTTCTACCACGGTTTTTTCCGTCATGGACGGCCCAAAGAATGTCATGCAGCTGCGTCTCCGGCCCGCCCAGGACGAAAAGCCCATTTTCTGTCATGATTTTTTGTCATAGAAGTAGGAGCCCACCACATCTATGATGATACCGGGTTTTGTCACAATTATCGTCATAGAAGTGTCATATGTATGACAGAAAAAAAATTCGTTCGGCCCAAAATGTCACGGATGTGTCTTTTTTTTGTAGCGCTATCGCCCACACTCACTTGGCGACGGTTCCAAAGGCCGTCGCGGAAAGGGGTTAAAAACCGTTTGTTTAGGAGCTCGCTGTACTAGTGACTAGTACATCAACTTCAGAAATTAATCTTCTGCAAGATTTTCAAATAGTAATCCAGTTCATCAGGTTCAAAAATATATTATAGTGCATCTACTTGAGAAAGTGCAGTAGTGCATCCACTTTCACAAACTACACATGTAGTTGGGAAACAAGTTTGATGAATTTTTGAGGATACAATACTAATTAAACAAATGAACCAAATAGGGAAAATGAGTAGGATGGTTCACCATTTTGTGGCTCCTGCGATGTGGTACACCAGGCAGAGTTCCTCCACGCACAACTGCAGAATAGCTGCTCTCTGTGGAGGTTCGTCTTCCCTGGTGTACTCTACATCAACGTCGACGAACCTAGGATACAAGCCGCCAGCCTTCTTCTAGAGCCTGATGATCATCTCGTCGGCCTTTTCTGGTTCGCTAGTGCAGACGATCTCCAACATCTCCTTGCCGTGGAGCTCAACCCCTGTGAGGATTCGGGTGTACTCGCGCTTCTCTCTAGGGACATGAACATCGTCGAGGTTGCTGCTCTGGTCAGACGTCTCGCCATGATGACGCTTGGCAGACGGTTCCTCCGCCATTGCCCTCCTCCGGCGACTGTGGGCTTGGAAGAGAGAAGTTTCTAGGTTGTTTGTAGCGGAGATGGAAGCAGCAATGGTGGTTCTGGGAATGAGGTAGAGATGGAAGACAATGGGTTATTTCCAATGCATGGACGGGGATGTGTGGGAGGCGGTTCGTCGGGGATGTGGGTGTAATGGTCGTGGGGCGCAGTTGCAATCCGTCGTGGCAACCGCCCAGTGGGTGGCGCGGGCGATGGCCTGGAAGAACCAACCGTCCAAGCCAATTTCTTTGCCAGGGTTTTTACTGGTCGCACTGAGTAGTCTTGTCAAGCTGTACTTATCAGTTGGTTATCCCACTTGCATGTCTCAGGGTCGGTGATGATGGCATTTTACTATCGCACTGATCCGTCTTGTCAAGCTGTACTTATTAGCTGCTTATCCCACCTGCACGTGTTAGGGTTGGTGATGATGGCGCTTTGTGCTCCTCTACTGTGGGTACTTGGACTGGTGATTGAAGTGTAATTGAACTTACCAAATACCAGTTCAGACTATGTGTGTCATGCTAATCTTTTTAAAACAATTTTTGTTTTTTGAAAGGATTGTTTATATCAACATAATCTTTGAAAGTATTTTTACAGATAAATTAGTTTTTCATCAGTACATGTGTATTATATTTGCACTTTCAATTTTTTCTGTTTGCTTGAGGTAATTATTTTTATGTAGTGATGGACTTTCTGAACTAGGACTGGCAGAACTAGTCATAGCTTGTTTTGAAATGATGTTTATTGAGTTGTTCACGGGTATGTTTGGTTACTCTGCCTTGTACTGACGAGTGAGAATTATCATTAATGATGTACTATAAGAGTTTAAATTTTCCTTAACATTTTTTTGCTGAGTTACTGGTCGACAGTAGTGTTGACATTACATAAATCCAGATCATTTTTTCCAAATATATTTGTGACTACATTCAAAAGGTTTATCTAATGGTTTACATAATAATGTCATTGGTCCAACGGGCACAAATCACAAATTATATCTTCATTATAGTACTGATTGAGAAATCAATGATAAAGCTAAATAAGTTTTGGTAACGACAGTGTTTCTGATATGATTCCTCATTGTGTACCGAAGCAACCTACAGTACAAGCTTATTTTTCAGTTGACGCAGCAGCATAACCACTATGGATTCTTCAGTCTTGAGCTCCTTCTAACTGGCCCCGAATGTTGTCCCTTGTCGGCGTCCTTTCCTGGTTGAGCCTTGGCAGCTTCATCATCAGTTTCAGTTTCCTCGTCCCCAATACTGTCATCTTCATTGTCTTCGTCTGATTGGTCATCATTCTCGTCAAACTCTTCTTCTTCATCCTCTTCTTTTGATTTCTTCGAACTCTGGACCTTGCCATGTTTCTGTTCAGCGCCATTGACCTCCTTTCCCACTTTGCATGTGCGGGCATTATGTCTGTCAGCCCCCCACACTTGCTGCAAGTGTAGCTGTTATGTGTGTCGTCTCCATTGGTAGAAACCTGGGCGGCTCCAATCTACTTCTGTAGCTTTTGCTTGTTAACAATGGCATCTGTGCAAAGTGGGCATGTGCGGTAATTATGATTGGTCACCACGTTGCAGAATCCGCATGCCCTTATCCCCAGAGGTTTGTCGTCCAGGCCGAATTCCACGCGTCTGATGGGGCGTGGTGGCTTTTTGGCTGCTGCTTTTGCTACTTTCGCTGCTTGCGTCTTACTCTTCCTCCCCTTTGTGTTTGAGAATATGCATGGTTTAATTACCCTTTCCTGCTGCTGGTGGTAGGATGTCCTATTGTCATGTCGTTCGCCTACAGCACTGTCAAGCTCATGATCTTGCACGTGATCATGTTTCTGCTCTCGAGTGTGCACATGGGCAAGCTCTGGTTGCTGTTGCTCCTCTTCCTCGTTGTCGAATGGGTCAATAGCTCAGATGGTTCATCTCGGATAAGATTGTAGCAATATCCTGCTCAATGGCTTCGTTGTCTGTGACACCTCCATTTTCAGCAGAATGCATGGTGTTGAGTTCTTGTTCAAATCTTTCCATGATGACCCGTGACCTCGCCGTTTGCTCTTGGCTCCTCAAGCTTTTTCTATGCACCCTCATGTTCAGCTGCAACAGTGCGCTTTCAAATGCAGTATTGGGAGGCCTTGTTTGACGCTACTGTCCTCAAGTCACTTTTGTTGAATGTTGGCTAGATGTTCGGGCGTTTGGTGTATCTCCTGAGGATGTATTTTTTTGGAACGCTGTCAGCCTTAATTGTCTACATCATGCAGAGGACATGCAGGCAGAAAATACCTATATTTTTTGGAAGAGGTGCATGTATTTTGTCATTTCATTCGAACAAAAACTTTGCAAACTAAGTAGTAAAGTATGTAACATCTTTTTTTAGTCCCCGCCTGTGTGGTTCCACAACTTGCAGTCACAGTCAAATATTTCTCCTACAGGGTCTGCAACCACCTGAAACGCGTGTTGAGACCACGCAAACAGTTTTTGCGGTTTGTTGTAGCGCACGAGGTACTTTGTGGGCTCTTTCGTCTTTGTCACCGTGAAGAGGGTACTCAGTTTTAGCCTTTTTCTAATCTCGCTGTACACAGCTCGTGAGTAAAGCTTTGTCATCTGAGTGTCAAACCCATAGAAGGTCAGCGTGTTTTGTTCCTTCTGCGCAAGCAAGCGTGATGGACAAATTATTAGTTTTCTCTCAGCAAAAACTTGTCTAACTAAGAAAGATTTACTTTCATAAGCATGTTATTTTGTCTTACGACAGGTGATAGAGCTATACCCGGTTACCCATTGTCTCCTGGTACTCTGTCTGCCTCCTGGTTTTGACGCGGGAGTTTACCTGGCTGACAAACCAGTGCAGGTTTTGTCTCTGACTTACGAAGTTCTTCTTGAGCACATAGTTCATGCTCTCACTCTGTTGTGTGGACGTCATTTTGGCACATAAAATTTCTTTGAAGTAAGCTGATATCCATCTCTTGCGCTCGTTCCACATTGCCACCATCGTGGCATCATCACGGAGGTTGTACTTATCCATGAGTGCTTTCCAGGCAGCCTCAAACTCAGTTGGCATGAGGGGCCAGTTGAGGATTGCTGTGAATTCATCCTTAAAGTCTTCGTGGAGGTTGTACAGGTGTGCGAGGTGTTCCCTGTACTTCTTCATAATGTGCCAGCGGCACAGCTTGTGTATTGTGTTCCCGAAAGCATCTGGGATCGCCAAAGCCATTGCCGGGCACTGGTCTGGTAATGAGAAAAGAGACGTGGAGTGGTCAGCAGATGGTAGTGCATATATACAAACAGAACTGACACAACAATTTACTGTGTTATTTTCCTTTTTTGGGGGGAGGGGTGGTTTGGCGGTTGTACCTGTGAGGATGCATATACGAGCCTTCCCTCTCATGCACCTTAAAAATGTTTTGAACAGCCATCTGAATGAATCTGCATCCTCATCTCTTATCAGGGCGAAAGCAAAGAATGTAGTCTGTAAGTGGTTGTTAGTACCCACAAACACCCCAAGTGGCATATGGTACTTGTTGGTCTTATATGAGGTGTCAAACATTACGCAGTCACCAAAGTCTTGATACGCCCCTCGGCAGCTTGCGTTCGCCCAGAATATGTTCTTCACTCCGCCGGAGTTATCAAGTTGTATGTCACAGAAGAATTCCCTGTTTATCGCTTTCATCTACCTAAAGAAGTTGACAGTCTTTAGGACATCGTCCATATCATCCATCCTTGAATTCTTTGCTTTGCTGCATATTAAAAGTGAACAGTCATTCAAAAATGCATGTTGAACTGGCATCAGGTCATGCGTTGCGTAGTATGTTTGTTCTGACAGAGGAAAAAAGACGGAGGGGGTTTATGGGAGGAGAACAAGTTTGTACTTACATGTTAATCAGGTCTTTGGCATTCATTTCGAGGAAGTATCTACCGGGGTCATCGTCGCCCAGTATGCTCATGATTTGCGCATGTTCAATGCCTTTGAACTGCAGAGAGCTGTAGTCAAGATTGTTTTGTCAAAGTTTTTGTGGGAGTGCAAGAAGTCAAGCATTTGGGGGAGAGCTGCAGCCTGTGGTTGTGTTCCCAGACTATCTCTTTTACGACAAGTGTTCCATCCTTTTCCCTCTTCAACCTCATTTTAGCCCCGCAATTAGTCCTGGTTGTGGTCTTGTTCCATTTTCTATTTGCTTCTAACACCTTCGATTCATAGACTCAATAGCACGTGCAATAAAGGTAGACTCTGGTGTTAACCTTGGAGCCTTCCCTGACAGCAAAACCCGCATGCTTTGCATAGACGTTGTAGAAGTTCTTTGCTTCTTTGAAAGTTTCAAAGCGCATCTCTAGCCTTGGCGGAACGTAAGCTTCAATGTTAGGTGGCTACACGCAACAGTGACCAAACAAAAACACAGTTATGAAAATGTTAGATGGGGTGGTCACAATACTAGGGAATGGATTATGCTTGTATGTTTTTTCTGAATGGATAATTACATGTGTATAGCTCTGTCCTGCCTCCGGTGTTTGCTGTTCACCCTGGTGTATGGGCGCGTGTGGTGTCACCCTCGGCACATGCAACAATGCATCTCTTGGAGGGAGCAACGTTGATGAAGCTCTCCGTCTCTCATTGTACGGCCGTCTTCCCTCAGATTTGTTGTCAGGTTGCGCCTGTCTATATGGCTCATATCTTCTACTTTGCACCCTGCTAGAGTGGCCAACATTTCTGTCTCTTTGGCCTGGTCTTCCCGTCGCAACCGCTTTTGCAGCATGGATGATTGATGTTGACGGAGCGACTGGTGGAAGCCTGTGTTTCCTTGCCTTTCTACATGCGCTAGGGAAGGAAAACATTTGTTGTTGGGGAAATTGTTGACCCTGTTGCAACCCAGCAGTGCCAAAGCTTGTATTCCCAGATATCGGTGTTTGCTGCATAGAAGAACCACTCCGTGCTTCTGATAATTCTGGTGTAGCTTGAAATCTGCCTGTATTGTTGAAGTATCCAGGTGCTATTTCTGGTGTTACCCAACCAAGCGGTGCCCCATATCTTCTTGGCTCATCAAACCCTCGCTGCGTGTGCCGCCTTGCATGTTTCTGCAATGACATTCAACAGTTTTGGGATTAATCTTTTCTGCATTTTCTCGTATACATGATATGGGTAACATGTCATGCACTGAAGGTAATGTACAAGTCGAACTGCATCGCTGGGCGTTATTAAACTTTGTTGTCTATTTTGTATCTGATTTAGTTTCAGTCGAACTTATGAATGGACATGTTCAACATTGATGTACTGATGTACTGATTTTAGCACCGATGCATCGGTTATGGACAGTTTTTTTATCTTTTTCCCTATAACTGATGCATAAACATTTGGTGCACTGCTTGTAAACTGAACTTTGAACTTCGGAGCAGTATGCATATGCATATATATAAAACTGATGCATGTCTTCTCTTTTTTTCATCTAGAACTATGCAACTACATTAGAAGTACTCCTAGTTTATGTATCATTGAACTTACTGTGTAACAAGTGTATATTTTTTCAACAACATTCTTTTACTCGTTCGAACTGACGCAACTACATGACATGTACTATTATAAATAACAACATACAACTTGCGTGGTAGTTGAACCTTATATAAAGGTAGTAGCTACTTGGACTGATGCATAAGTTTATGTTTTTTGACTTGAACTGAAGCTAGCATATTAGAGGTACTTACAGTAACCTCGACATCCAAATTGTGCATCAAGTGGCAGGGGTGTAATGAAATGATGCAAGCATTTGCAATGTACTATCAGCTTCTACATCATAGGAACATGTGTAACTGATGCAGCACACATGTAGTATTGATGAATCTAATAGTGTAACATGTAGGCAGAGCATAGTGTGTGCAATTTTTAAATTGAATCTTCTGCATAGCAGGACTGATGAACTGACACAAATGTGGTATTTTTCTTCAGGCAAACTCATATATGAAAACATTTTTTGAACTGATCGTTTGTGCTTCAGTAGCAATCAGGCAGATTCAATTTTGAGGAAAATTAGTGTGGGAAGCAGACATCACCTGAAGTGGCATGTTCTTGGATCTGACTTCTTCTTCTTCCTCTCGTGGGCGGTGTACTAGCAGTTGAGTTAACCTCGAGGTCCTTGTTTTGTAAATTTTGACATTTTTATTTTTTGAACACATGTTGATTGGCTTGAAGAAGGTCTATCTCATTATTTTTTGATATTTTGAACACATGTTGATTGGCTTGAATGAAGGTCTATCCCGTTACTTTACGACATGTTTCCAAAACATGGACCTCGAGGTTAATTCAACTAATAGGACGGAGCACTATATACATTCAATGCAATTAAATGTTTTCCAAAAAAAGTGATATGATTTCTGTGAAACTTATAAGTCATGTATGTCAAATTAACCTCTATGTACTTGTTCTCAAATTAACCTCCGGGCTTTGCAGGAGTGCTACAATGTGTTAGCGTCAATTGCAAGATGAGCCATTTTTCAACACATGTTAATCTAAGGTCTATCGCATTACTTTACGACATGTTACAAAAAAGGTGATATGACTTCTGTCAACTTATAAGTCATGTATGTCAAATTAACCTCTCGGTGGTGTACACCAACAACCCGGTCTGGGTGGAGCACTCCATCCTCATCATGGAGCCGTTGCTTGCTGAGGAGAAGTACAAGGTGGTCGGGTTTGATCTCGAGTACACCCGCGCTCGTGCCGGGTCTCGTCCCAAGGTCACCGTCGCCCAGATGTGCATGCGTGATCATGTCCTCGTCTACCACTACTGCCTGGCCACAAGGCCTTGCGAGTGTTTCGCCAGGTTTTTCAACAACCCCCACTAGATGTTCGCTACGGTGGACATCACGAACGATCTAAAGGTGATCAAGAATTCGGGCATCGCCTGCCCGAATCTTGTCGACATCCAGGGCCAATACAAGATCTGGGTCAGCAACGAGCATGAGAAGGACTCACTGGTTCACCTCACCGAGGCCATCATCGACCCCTACTACAGAGACATGAAGGATTCCTACAACAAGGACAAGTGTGCCTAGCACTCGGCCTGGATGGAGAAACTCGATAAAGCTCACATCGTGTACGCGGCCAAGGAGGCGTACACGAGCTACGAGATGTACAGGCCGATCGTTGACATGAGGAAGTGCCTCCTTCCCCAAAACGGCCAGGGATCCAGCCGGAAGCAGAGCAATGGAAACCATCATCGCAACAAGAAGTAGATGATTATATCTTCGTTTCTCCTAGTTTAGTGTGCATGTAATTGCTTACTTTGGTGTGTGGAAATGTTATGTGTGTAGTCACTTGTGTAATTGTATGCTTAATTTGGTTATGCAATGCTGTCTTTTTAAGTATTTATGTTGATGCTCTGTAGACAGAGCATAGATGTTGTGCAGATAGAGCAAATCACATCGCACACGGACTAAACAATGGAACCCGTCGGTGATGTTTTCATCAATCACTCACAATTGTATACCAGCAATCGTTTGCTCACAACACACATAGCTTGTTAACAGAAACCGTCTGTAATGTTATCGGTCTTCCCACACGTTTCCGATTACAGACCTGTTTTCCACGTATGACACACATCTTGTTAAGTTGAACCATTTATGTTCTCTTGGCTCAACGCAAACAGTTCATTCGAGTGAACTGTATGCCGTATATCGCACACACCTTCATCGGGCTGCCCATTTCTGTTGTTCGGCCTCATCACAAATAGTTCATCCGAGTGAACTGTATGCTGTATATCGCACACGCCTTCATCTGGCTACCCATTTATTTTGTTTCGCCTCATCGCAAACAGTTAATTGAACTGAACCGTATCCCCCGTATTGCACACGCAACTAAAATCTGAACCGTCTTTGATGTATCCTTCATCGCAAACGTTTTGCATCTTTTTTGATGGTTTATTTTACATCACCATTTGCGATTAATGCATCGCACACAGTTTCGTCAAAGGGTCTCTAATCGTAGTGTCGCGTTAGCAACATCCTGCTGTAGTGGATCTCTGCCATGCTGTGCTACGTTCTCTGCTCTTTGTGCAATGTGCTCATCCCCCTGCCGAACCATAAGGGGCTGATGGCCCAATAGGTGGCCGTGGTTTCCCATGACACCGAGAGCGTCAAACATTCAGCCAGCATGTCTGCATTTGTCCCATTTTTTATCTCCTCAGCAACATTTTCCTATGTGAGCACATGAAATCTAGACCTGCTCGTTCTCATTTGCGTTGTCCCCCCAACACCCCTCACTTTCTTTCCTTTTTCGACCAAGAGATAGGTCCACTTCCCCAGCCTCCCCCCTCACCTTCGCCATCCACCCCGCTTTCTTCCCCTTTTCAACCAAGAGACCAGTTAGGTAGCCAGTTTTACGTTCCCCCGTTTCCTCTTAGAACCAAGTCCTAGAATCATGCTACAACTTTCCCACTTTCTTCCCTGCTTGAACCAAGTCTTAGATTCAACTGTGTGAACTAGCTTTACCTCTAATAATAGTAAAAGTCCAGGTGGCTTTGGAACAGCCGATGGAAGTAGAAAGAGATCCACATGCAGCCACGTGGAGAGCTGGGGCAGTAGAGCATGGCCGGTTTTGAAGGAAGATATACCTGGGGGTCGTTGGGATTTGGCAAAGACGACTTCGGGAGGCCGCATCTTGGCCACAATACCGCAAGGAGGAAGAAGGGGCCGGAGGCCCTCCCGAGCCGACGCTGCGTGGGAGAGAACAGCACGGCCGCCGATCGGGACGTGCAGGCAGCTATTGGTCTCCTCCCTTGCCGCCGACGATCGCATGAATGATGCACTACACCCCTGCCCTGGCTGAGGTGGTCCGACCGAATCTATGACCAGTGGTGAGCAGAGAGAGAGAGAGTGTGGCCACCTATGCCTTGTTTAGGTCTGGAGAGCATGAGAGAGTGAAAGAGAGGAGCCCTAGTAAAGCAAGCCCCGAGGCTCCTGCTTATATATATAATGGAGTGATTTTTTTGTAGCAATCGTTATTAAATTTAATACGTGTGAACCACTATTTTCATTTAAAGTTCAAGTAAAAATAGGACTCGATTAATAACGTGCCACCGCTTCTAGGTCGCACTATAAAAACGTCCATGACGCACTATGTACTGTATCATTCACGTGTGGTCCCCCGACCCTCCACGAAGTTGAAAAATAGACGAGTCAAAATGTCAATTGGATGCCTCTTTGTAAACAAATGCGCTCCTAACTTCAAGAAAAAAGTGCTCCTACATGTACCCGCATGTGGTTGCGAGAGAACTAGTGTGTGCACTGCTTCTCTTCGTGAGAGTACAATGTACTGCACCCAAAGAATGTTCGCCACAAGAGTAGTTGTATAAGTGTGTGAAGTGTCAGTTAAAAAAAGGTTTGTGACTTCTTTTATTTTGAAGAAGTTCTGAGGGTAGGGTGTGAAGAGCACATATGTGTGTGACATCTACCTACAGATAGACGGTGGGTGCGAGAGGACTCGGGAGAGTCGTGACTCGTGAAGGTGCGTGTGTGCGTGAGAGAGAGAGGGGGCACACATCAATGCAATGCATGTGTCCGTAAATCATATCTGACAAACGTTTGCCACAAGCCGTTTCCTGACGAACGCGGAAAGAACCGTCAGATCGGCATCGACAATGTCAATTTTGCCATGGCATTTGACAGAACATCCACTCCTCTGACACAAAAATCTTCCACGTGAGTATTAGCAACTGTCGTATGCTACTCCCTCCATTCGAAAATGTAGTGCATATAGCTTTATTGAAAATTCGAACCTCGCACACTTTTACCGAATTTTCGTAGAACAAAATGCACATATAGAATAACCGGTATATATCATTTCATTCATCATCGAGAGGTACCTATAGAGATGGGGGAGGAGTGTACAAAGGAACACCGTCGTATCATCTACAACAATTTCAACCATCCTTTGGTGTGGAGGAATATAACAGGAATCCTATATGATATGGTTTTTATAGTAATTTTTCCTTTAGAGCCAATTGGTTCATAGGAATGGATTCCTATACTCCACATTTGAAAGAAAAATAAACATGATATGATTTTTATAGATTTAGAGCCACTTGGTTCATATGAATGGATTCCTATACTCCCACTATTTCAAACAAAAATAAACATTAGCCTAGATTCAATTGAAAAGTTCCTATAATGTGAACCAAATGACATCTCTTTTCCAATCCCTACTCATAGGAAATGAGATACATGTCATCTCTTTTCCTACAACTTCCATATACATCTTCTATTCCTAAATCGCTAGTACAACTCACCAGCTTTTTTCCTGGACATGCAAGTATGGCACATGAACACGTCATGCATGCAAGTCATAAATTAAAACAAAATTGTACTCTATGCATGCAAGCACCAAATCATCAATTCGTGCATGTCACTCGTAAGTTATTTTTTGCATTAGATATTGTATTGACAATATATGTGTTGGTCACGTGCACAACCATGTAGCTCACATTCACATTTTTGTTAGAAATGTCATTCTTTTAACCGCAATTCATTTTTTCTCTTTTTATAACATTTTTATTTTATTTTCATTTTAAGCTTACATTCGCTTCCCATTAGTTATAGATGTTTTTGGAGGAACTTTTATGCATTATTTTGAGTAGCAAATTTCACGCGGCCGCGGGTATATCAAAATGTGGGGCCATGCGTCATTGCCTTTCGGTCGAACCTACGTCCACAATTTTTTATACATATATCTCCACTGCTCCCCCGACCCACACCGTATTAAGGCATCGACTCAAACTCAATCCCTCTCCCGTTTACTATGGTGTGGGCCCCGCACGCCGTAGTAGAAACCCTACCCACGGCATGCATCATCGGTTTTCTTCAAGAAGACTAGGGAGAAGCGAATTTGTAGTGGAGGCTCCTACCCTTGGGACCCCTAGGTAGCTGCCGCACGCATCATTGGTTTTCTTTTTTTCTTTATGCTCTTGCACCCTAGAGTGAAATGATGGTTGCTTCGTCCATCTAGCTTAATGCAGGAAAGGTGGGGCTTTGTGATCTGACCCCTCATTGCTCATTTACTACTACTGCAGCGCTACGACCGGGGTGCCTTCAAGTCCAACCACTACTCCGAACTATAATTTTGTGCATCGCAAGTGGAACAAGGTGGTGGATGACCCACATGTCGGCGAAAGGGGCCCTGTAAGTGTGTCGCCATTTCGTGTGCGGACTGACCCTGCTGAGTTGCTACGCCAACGCGACAGGAGCAGCCTACCACTTGGTTTTGCTCCTTGGTGAAGCCCGAGTATATTCATCTAAAGAGATAGTATCCAGATTAGTAAAAATGAGGTGATTTTATCGAGCGGTGGGCGGGGCAGCATGGCCTGTCATGCGGTCCCACGTGTCATGATGTACTAAGACGATGTGTGTCCCTCTTGAGGCAGAACAATGGCAGAAGCAATACATGGTTTTCTTGAAGAAGATGATGGAGAAGAGGATTCAGCGAAGTGTGAAATAATGGTTGCTTCGTCCATCTGGGGGAAAGGTGTGGCTTTGTGATTTGACGTCTCATTGCTCATTACTACTACTGCGGCGCTATGACTGGGGTGCGTCCCCCTGCTATTCTGCACTGTTATATGGTGCATGACACATGGACCCGGTTGCTATATGTCCCACATGTCGGCGAGAGGAAGTAGAACATTTATAAAATCGAGCGTCTCCACTCTTAGTACGACGGAGGAGTACAAGGCACGACTTGGTTTTTGCTGCTTTGCGCGATCCATCGATATAGACCCTGACTAACACTACAAAAAAATACACTTCCGTGATGATACGTGTTTGTCACAGTAGGTCACATTTTCTGTCATGCATGTACATCCATGATGATTTTATGACAGAATCAAGATAGTCATACCTGTGCTGTCGTAGAAGTGTTCCATGACATTACCAAAATTATCATCACGGAAGTGTCTACTTCCATGACGATAAATCGCGCGTCATAGAAGTGCTTTCGTCAAGGGTGACCGACATGTGGCATCCACCGTAACGGGTCGCCGTTAAGCTATTGGGTTCCAGTTTGGATCCGATAACCCGTTAACAGCCCGGACAAATGGGGATTTTCCAAGTGTAAAATTCACAATGGCCAGAGTAACCACGTGTCGGCTCACCGTTGGGACAGAGGTCATCAACTCATTGGACTGAAGGCGCCTATGATTCATCGACACGTGGCACGACCCAACAGAGGCCCATTCTAGTGAAAAGGCCAGCCCGTTTGACTTGGTCAAAAGGTAGCAGGTCGGCCGACGGAAAGCCTGTTAACGGCTTGTTCGCATATAACCCATTTACAACCCGCTAACTCATGGCCCATCGGAATTTGGCCCAGTAGCGTCATCTGGGCCGTCCAATATGATACCAGCCCGTTGTAACTTTCGGCCCATGTATGGCCCATGATGTCTTTCGGCCCATAGGAGGCCCTTTGTAACTCTGGGCCCATTAAAGGCCCGAGATGAAACTGGCCCATAATGAACAGTGCATCTCTTTATACCCATTAACGGCCCATTATTCTGTTGGCCGTTTCCAGCCCGTGTTAACTTTCGGCCTTCTAAGGGCCCATTTATTCTTGGGCTCATTTCTAGAATTCGGTTAATTACGGTCCATTATTGGCCTATTCCGTTTGTGGGCCAAATTTAGCCCGTGGTTTCATTCGGCCTCTTTGTGGCCCGTTAACCCGTTGGGCTATTTTCATAGCGTTATCAAATACGGCCTATTAACGGCCTGTTATGGTCCACGAATAGTATGACCCATGTTTGGCGAAATGATTATATGCCCCGTAGAAGGCCCGTGGATCCTACGGCCCGTAGAAGGCTAATGGATCCTACGGCCCGTAGAAGGCCCATGGATTATACGGCCCGTAGAAAGCCCATGGATCCTACGGCCCGTAGAAGGCCCATGGATCCTACGGCCCGTAGGAGGCCCATGCTTACAACAGTTCGTGTGTTGCCATGGTTATTGTGGCCTAGTTACCAAAAATAGGTTATTGTGGCCACTAGAAAAACGCGGAAAATGAACTGTAGTGACTACAAGCAAACAACTAAACAAGACAATAAGGAAATAAATAAGCAAGCAACTAACGCCAGGCTATTACGGCTATTACACATATTACATCCACTAGGCATCAAAGTTCGCCACCTGTGCAAATATAGGGAACAAAGCAACATATTACATACACTAGCCGTCTAAATTGGCCACCAGTGCAAATAAACGCGGCATCAAAACAAGTCCATAACTGAAACACCTTCAGAAGATCTCAAGAAACGTTATCCAGCAAAGCAGCATAGACCTTACCACATTCTTGGTTCGGGACCAGTACAGAACAAGGCGTTCCCAGTCATCGTCCAGTAAATGTGTCTCAGGAGAACGTAAGGGAATTTGATGAGTTTCTTTGCCAGTGAAGTACGTTTTCTTCAGGTAATTCCGATACTACCACCAAGCATTCTTGAAGATAGCAGAGGAATTAGCACAGGTTACCTCATCCTGAATTTCCAAATCGGTCCTTCCCTATAGAGAAAAAAGGGAAAATTTTGTTGTATTATAACCATCATGGAGGTAGAATGCATGGGAAAAAGCAAAGTAATTGGCATGAATAACATTACTTACACATAACTCCTGGACAAACACCTGCAACTGGCATTTTCCTTCACCTTCAGTATAATATTTCCATGATGGGAAGATATGCACATAGGATTTAACAACATCAAACGCGATAGATGCTAAACTATGAATGGTTGGTTGTGCTTCCTCCGCAGGAATAGGTGTACTAACTGGTGGAGCTGGGGTTCGCCATGGTAGTACTGGTGCTTTGGGCACTGGAGCTGCCTTACTAACTGCTCTTGTTTGGGAGCTCTGTGGTGGAGATGGTGCTGCGTCAACAGGAACTGGGTTACTATCTACTGGGGTTGGGGTTAGATTGGGTGCAGCTGGTTCTCTGTCCATCACAGTAGGGGTACAATCTATGAGAGTCTGGGTTATGTGTGGTAGGGCTGGTTCTCGTGCACTGTTTTATTTGAAGACCGTGTTTTTACTCCACTAGATACTGCCATCACCCGCTCCAGTTCAAATGGCTGATAAACAGGAAACATAGTTGAATGCACAGACATTGTATGAGAGACAGGTGCAATAGATAGTGTAGAAAAAAGAGGGCATGAAATAGTTGACATGTATATTGTTTAACTAAAGCGGATAGCATGACATAATTTCACATATATGATGTCTATCTAGACTGGATAGCATAGCATAACGTAATTCAAAGATATGATGACTAACTAAACAGGATCGCATGACATAATTCACATACATGTTATCTAAGTAATCAGGATCGCATGATTTAATTCACATATGTGATTTATATGCTAAGCAGAGGGCATTCACATATATGATGCATGATATGAGCAGTATAACCGTGCCAAGTTAGAGCATACACCTCAGTGGGGGAATATGACTGGTCATCTGTCTCAGAATCCATCTTCGAGGAGCTATCGGGACCCAGCAAGAGATCTGCTTCGACAGGTAGCACTATCTGCTCTGAAGGCCTTGTTTCCACTCCATATTTTTCCATCACCCACTCAAATGGCTGATTCACAGCAAGAGTAGTTTAATGTACAAACATTGTCGACAAATGCAAATGCAAAGAAGAAAAGGATGGGCAAGATATCATTCAAATATATGATGACTGGTTAAACAGGATGGCATTGCACATTTCACATATATTATGGCTGGCTAAAAGACATGAGACTGCATAATTCCCATATATGATATAGAAACTAAACATGTGGCATTACAGAACATGTCTAAACTAAGAAGATGACATATATGATGTCGAAAGTAGTCACTGCAAGGCAACATATGCATGATATGACTAATTAACATCATCATGCCAAGTTAGAGCAAACACCTTGGGGGGGGGGTAAATAGGAGCGGTCAGCTGCGTCTGAATCCGCCTCAGAACAGATATCTTCCCCTGGATTACAATCTGGAGAGGGGGGAGGGTTTGCCATTGAACCCACCATGGAGCGATGTTTGCATGACATTGTATTGCTGCGCAAAACTCTTCTATTTTTCTCTACATGCTCAACATGACTGTGTACAATATCTGACATGCATACAAAAAAATATAGTGAGATTATGTAAGGAGAGCATGCAGAAATCTAGAGTGATGGTAACAACCAGTCGATGGACCCAAAAATAATGATAGCAGGCTGATGATTGCTTTAATTTAATAAAAAGACAGATGATGATTGCTTTAATATTTGTTTCCCACCCAAGATGAACAACACAGACATACCCTAGGTGAACCAGATATTAGATAGAGATACTATTCATTGCTGCCTCGATATGTGCCCCACAACTAATTTAGAACTCAAGTTTGAACATTAATTTGGACCTGACTTGGAGTCTAAGAGGTGAACAGGACAATAAAGTAGCAGGTAATATTAAGCAATGCATAACATAAGCAGAAACAAAAGAGTGCGACCTCTCTTATGGACCCGTGTACTCCTCAGGTTCATCTGCTGAGTCGATGATGGTGATGCCGTTGTGGTTGGTGCCGGCGGCAGGGAAGGAGTTCTAAGGCGAAGAAAGACGGTCATGAGTCGTGATGTCTAGTTTGGTGGATGCTTCTATCGATGGAGCAGATCACGTGAGGTGGACGACGTCGCGGCAGGAGCAGGACAAACCACACAAAGTTTTCTTCGACACCTACCTGTAACTGAAGTAATTCTATCGGGGCTCCTTTGGCTTGCATGATTCTAAAAACTCGGGGATAGGAAAAACACCGGAATAGGATAGGAATGCACATGGGCAATAGAGCATTTGTAAACACAGGATTTCTGTCAACTTGGGTGTTTGATTCACATGAATTGGAAGAGCAGAGGAATGCAAAGAAACATGGCCAAATGAAAGTGAAACCATATGAAAGCGTGTACAGTTAGAATGTTATTCTGCCACTAATGCACTTGATCTTGTTTTCATGCATAGGATTTTGAAAAGTAGGTCCAGGTGGATGTTTTGCTCCATTCCTTTCAACAAAATGCATGAATAATTGAATAGTAGAGTGCCATAGGAAAATTTCCTATTGCTATGTTTTTCCTTTGAACCAAAATAGCCCTAATGAATCAACATGAATGTAGAGTAATAAGTGATGCGACAAGTGTACAACCTCTTTGTCGTAGCCGTGTCGACCTCAGCATCATTGGGTTGGTCGCTGAAGAAGTTGAGGCAGAGGTAGCTGTCGGAGGTGTGGAGGAAGATCTGAGGAATCTATAGACAGTGTCCAGGGCACTGCTCTGTGGTGATGGATGGTTCCGTCGTTGGAGCAGCTCCGGCAAGCCGTAAGATGTCGAGGCTGAAGCAGTACAAGACAGACATAGTTAATCTCAAGTGGGATTCTAATAGCATCTCCAATAGATGATGTAAAATACATTACCAAAAAGTGATAGATGTAAAACTTACATCACCAAAAAACACCTGACTACAACAGATGAGGTAAAAACTATTGACTCTGAACTTAACTGTCGAAACTGAAATTTACCGTGGAATCTGAATGTTACTGTCGAAACTGAACGCAATGGTAGCAGAGAGGCACTTCACATGTAATTTAGGGAGGGCCTGCAGTTCATCTTCAACCAGCACCCCTTGAGCAGCCAGCCACCACCGGCCGAACCGCTGGCCCCCGCCGCCCGTGGCCGGCGGTGCTCTCGCGCCGTCTCGCCGCCCCGAAACAACTCCCCACCACCGGTCCGCCGCCGCCCGGGCTAGCCCTCTAGCCCCCCCTCCCGCGCGCCGAGCTTTTTCTCCGGCCATCCCCACGCCACCGCCCCACCACCGCGTAGAGCAGAGCAGCAGCAGCAGCAGCGCGAGCGAGCGGGAGAGCAGCAGCAGCAGCGCGAGCGAGTGAGCGAGAGCTGAAGCAGCAGCAGCAGATCCGACTGGTATGGACGCTGCCGCCAAAGGGGCCTCGCACTGGGGGGAGACACCATCGAGATGTCGCCCGCGACGCCGGCTTCGAAGTAGGCGCGCCATGGGGGTGCGGGATGGAGCACCGTCGACACCGGGAGGTCGAGTTAAGGAGAAGGTGTGATGCGATGAGTGAGGCCTCGGCTTCGTCCGAGGAGTCGGTGAGGATGCTGTGATTCCGGTGGAGCAGGTTAAGGCGGCGCTGTGGGGATGGAGTAGCCGCGATAGATGAGGTGATCGTCGGAGCAGCTCCTTGGAGGTGGAGGACGGGGTGGCTGAACCGGCGGGACAACGAGATGGACGACAGATCCTCATCCGGGGAGGTGGATGAGGGATGTCGAGCTGTTGCGATGGACAACGTCGTCGGGGAAGAGGCTCCGGCTAGGCAGCGGTGAGTGAGGGAGTCCTGGACTAAGGGGTCCTCGGGCGTCTAGCCTCTTACCCATGGGCTGGACTGATGGGCTGTGAAGATACGAAGACCGAAGACTGCACCTGTGTCAGGATGGGACTCTCCTTGGCATGGAAGGCAAGCTTGGCGACCGAATATGTAGATTCTTCTCCTTTGTAACCGACCTTGTGTAACCCTAGATCCTCCCGGTGCCTATATAAACCGGAGGACTTAGTCCGGAAAAGGGAGATACTCATTACCATAGTCATACAGGCTAGACTTCTAGGGTTTAGCCGTTACGATCTCAAGGTAGATCAACTCTTGTAATACTCATATTCATCAAGATCAATCAAGCAGGAAGTAGGGTATTACCTCCATAGAGAGGGCCCAAATCTGGGTAAACATCATGTCCCTTGTCTCCTGTTACCATCGACCTTAGACGCACAGTTCGGGACCCCCTACCCGAGATCCGCCGGTTTTGACACCGACATTGGTGCTTTCATTGAGGGTTCCACTGTGCCGTCCCCAAAAGGTTTGATGGCCCCTTCAATCGTCAACAACAATGCTGTCCAAGGGGAAACCTTCCTCACCAGACAGATCTTTGTGTTCGGCGGCTTCGCACTGCGGGCCAACTCGCGGCCACCTGGAGCAGATCGACAGCTACGCCCCTGGCCATCAGGTCAGATATGGGAGCTTGAATCACGTCATGGACATCTGTGGAGATTTGATCTTTGCCGGATTCGAGACCGCGGCGACCGCTCCTACTCACCCCGATGAGCATGACCTAAATCTGTCATCGGGCCTCATCCAGGAGATTGCTCTTGTAACTGCGCTGGCCGTAGATCCGGAGCATATTGCGTCGTCCAAGGACGGGAGGCTCAACCCCACCGCGGAGGCCGCAGATTCCACGGCGTTTTAGCCGAACATATACCTAAAGTCACACGACGTCTTTGTCACCGGAACTCCAGACTCGTCTCTGGTCATAAATTTCGAGCCATGTGCATCCGCGGACGCCGAACTGGATCACTTATCGATCTTTGAGTTTAGCGCCGCAGACATCTTCCAGCATTCACCCTTGGGCGATGTGCTAAATTCGTTAAGAAATCTGTCCTTGGCGGGGGACTCACAGCCGAATTATGTCCGGTTCGAGCTGGAGGCTGATGATGGGGGAGAATTTATGGGTGAAGGGATGATCTTCACGCCATCAAATACCTCCCACTAAAACATAAAGGGCCAGCCCAGCACTGGCTAAACAGTCTGCCCGAGAATTCTATTGGCAGCTGTGAGGACCTGGAAGAAGCTTTTCCCAACAACTTCCAAGGTACATATGTTCGGCCGCCAGACGCCGATGACTTAAGTCACATAGTTCAACAGCCCGGGGAGTCAGCCAGGAAGTTCTGGACTAGGTTCCCAACTAAAAAGAACCAGATCGTCGACCGTCCGGATGCCGAAGCCTTAGCGGCCTTTAAACATAGCATCTGCAATGAATGGCTCGCCCACCACCTCGGCCAAGAAAAGCCAAAATCTATGGCAGCCCTCACGACACTCATGGCCCTCTTTTGCGCGGGTGAGGATAGTTGGTTGGCTCGCAGCAAAAACACAGCTAGCGAGGCAAGCCCCTCCGAGGTTAAGAACAACAACGGCAAGCTCCGACGTAATAGACACAAACGCCGAAGCAATGGTGATAATACTGATGACACTACAGTCAACGCCGGATTCAGTGGCTCCAAGTCCAACCAGCGAAAGAAACCATATAAGAGAAACAATCAGGGACCATCCAGCCTGGACCGCATACTCGATCGCCCGTGCCAGATACATGGCACCGCGGAAAAACCAGCCAATCATACCAATAGAGACTGTTGGGTTTTTAAACAGGCTAGCAAATTAAACGCCGAGAACAGGGAAAAGGGATCACAAAGCGAGGACGACGACGAGGAGCCCCGGCAACCGAACACAGGGGGACATAAGATGTTTCCCCCTCAAGTGAAAACAGTAAATATGATATATGTTACACACATCCCCAAAAGGGAGCGCAAACGCGCACTAAGGGACATCTATGCGATAGAGCCAGTCGCCCCAAAATTCAATCCATGGTCGTCATTTCTGATCACCTTTGATCGTCGGGACCACCCGACCAGTATCCGTCATGGCGGTTCAGCCGCACTAGTCCTCGACCCAATCATCGACGGATTTCACCTGACACGCGTCCTTATGGACGGAGGTAGCAGCCTCAACCTACTTTATCAGGATACAGTGCGAAAAATGGGCATCAATCCATCACGGATCAAGCCCACAAAGACTACCTTCAAAGGAGTCATACCAGGTGTTGAGGCCCGCTGCACGGGCACAATCACGCTAGAAGTTGTCTTCGGGTCTCCGGACAATTTCCGAAGCGAGGAAGTAATCTTCGACATCGTCCCCTTTCGCAGCGGCTATCACGCACTGCTCGGACGAACCGCGTTCGCTCGATTCAATGCAGTGCCACACTATGCCTATCTTAAGCTCAAGATGCCTGGTCCACGCGGCGTCATCACGATCAACAGAAATACGGAACGCTCCCCCTATACAGAGTAGCACACCGCCGCCCTAGCAGCAGAAGTACAGAATGGCCTTCTCAAGCAGAACTGTAATCCGGCTGCCGAGCCCCTGGACACCGTTAAGAAGGTCCGGACTACGCTGCAACGGGACAGCTTGACTCGTCAAGAGATCGATTAGAAATTTGGCCTCCGTCCCAGCCCTGATCAGGCAGTGGCATTTGTACCACGCGTACATAATTACGCACTAGAAATCCCATGGGCATCGACGGAGGCACATCTAGCTTGTGGTCCACAGTTTGGCTCGACCGATCCCGAACACACATATACTGTCAATATTTCCTTTTTCCTTTTCCAGGTTTATTTTACATAGGCCTTCTTAGACGGCCCGACCACCGATCCTGTCAAAGGATAAAAACACCAGGATGGCAAGAAGCACAGACGTATAGGGGAAGCCCTAGAGGTCAATTCAACGACCACTCTACCTATTGCCAGGACCCACACGCAGCTCGCCCTTGGTCATGGCATGTTAAATAGCCGGAGTGCCTATCGCACTATGTGTATTAATGCGCTTTGACACATTAACCCAATTATAATGGAAACAGTTCGTGGCTCAAGTTTAAGGGCCCAAGATATCACCTCCGCTTTCTTTCTGTTTTCCTTTAATAACTTATCTTCTAGCACCCGTACACTTTGGTACGCTTCATATTTGCCAGGGGCTCCCAGGCGCCCTACAATATGGCAACAAAGTCCGAACACTTTTTATAGTATAATTCGGCACCCCGAATTTAGCATTATATGCATTGGATCCGAATCATGTCTTTGGTCAATAGTTGGGTTGCCCGGCTCCTGTGCTTGCTACCTTATGTTCCGCTATATCGGCTAAGGTAGTAAAGGGAGAACTACTGCGATTGTGCCCTGGTTTATCCAAAGGAGCACCTCAGTAGAGAAAGCCGAAAACTGACTGTCATGATGCAGCGAGAGCCGGTTAGCTGTTCGGAGGTTACAAATCGTTGGAGATTTCTTCCGCGTTGCGCGAAGGATTGGCACTTCCCGATCAGACGCTTATAGCACTCTAGTCCGGAAACTAGGGGCTGCGTCATTGTTTTTATTGTCGAACTCCTATGGCTAGTGAGGGCGTTAAAGCCGAATAGTCTGGTTGCCTGGTTCGTTGCGCTAAACAACTCTTTCAAGGACCATATAATTGGATCAAGATTGCTTAGATTCCATCCCGAACACCTCTGTACTACCTACGTGGGGGCAGAAGCCGACAACTGGCCAACCCTCAGATTTCATATAAACACGGCCGCACATGAGGTAAAATTAAAAACATAACAATCATTATATTACAAACCCACTTTGTTTCACCATACAAGGCAAAGACAACACGAATGTATTCATTCAAAAATAATGTCCTGCCCACACTGCGCTGCTACAATGCGAGACCCCTCCAGGACATCCGCGAAATAGCGCTCGGGTGTGCAGTGATCCTTGCCCTCGGGCGGCCCCCGTGCCAGCTCGACGGCGTTCATCTTCGCCCACCACATCTTGCAACGGGCAAAGGCCATACGAGCACCCTCAATACAGGCCGATCGCTTGACGATATCCAGCTGAGGACAGGCGTCCACCATCCGCCTCACGAGTCCGAAGTAGCTGTCGGGCATAGCTTCGGCTGGCCATAGCCGGATTATCAAATCCTTCATGGCTAGTTTGGCCACCCTATGCAGCTCCACCAGCTGTTTCAGCTAATCAGTGAAGGGCAGGGGATGCTCTGGCGCAAGATATTGCGACCAGAATAGCTTCTCCGTGGAGCTCCCTTCTTCGACTCGGAAGAACTCCGCGGTGTCGGACACACTTCGCGGCAAATTAGCAAAAGCCCATGGAGAACTCCGAATCTGGGTTAGTAAAAGATACTTCCTCCTCGCATATTTGCTTTGCATACTAAATGCCTTACTCGCAGCAATCTTCCTCGCCTCCTGGACCTCTTGGAGGGCGCCCTGGGCCTCGTTCCGGGCCGTCTCCGTGCTCTGATGAGCCTTGGAGAGTTCGGCCTCTTTAACCGACACGTCACGCTTCAAGGTCTCACACTTCTTCACCGCGTCATGGAGCTCTGGTTGGACCTCGTTGACCCGGGCCTTGAGCTTCTTACGAGCAGCCTGATCCTTGACGGCCTTCCCCTCGGCTTCGGCCAGGGCCTCTTTCAGGGCCTCGACGTCGGTCGTCGCTCCTGTATACATCTTGACACTTCAGCCAATGCATATCATTTTACCTTCTTAAATATAAAACGGGTTATCACATACCTTGTTTTTCTTTGAGCTGCCTCCTCACCTGACCGAGCTCCTCCTCGGTTTGCTCCAGTCTCTGCTTTAGTCCGGAGACTTCAGCAGTATGTGAGGCTGCGGCCAACAGCGACGCCTGCGCATTCATTTCAGACAAGTTTAATTAGTTTCCTGCCATCAGGGATTGATCCTCTGTCCGGTTTTTCTTTCCGAACACCTGACAGTGTCTCAAGGGCTACTGTCTATATCGGGATTTTCTCCTTTTGCGTCGCTTACCTCAAAACCTGTCAGCAGACTTCTGCAAGCCTCGGTCAGTCCGCTCTTGGCGGACTGAACCCTTTCAATCACTGTGCCCATAAGAACACGGTGCTCGTCCATAATGGAAGCGCCTCGTACCGCTTCCAGCAGATTATCTGGTGCCCCTGGTTGGACAGGGGTCACTGGTGAATAGGCATACCCCCTTCTTTCAAAGGAGGATTCCTGCCGGATTCCGGAGCCGTATCGGTCTCCGGAATCAAGTCCGGTTGAGGGCCGAACTGAGTACGGCCCTCCTCCCCAGTCTCCCGGGGGATTGGTTCCCCCTGGTGTTCGGCAACGGGGGCTTCGCCTTCGGGCGCTTCTCGACCCCCTCCCCGGCCTGGGCAGGTCCGTTGGGAGAGCACCTCATCGTCCCTTTTGGCCTTGGGAGAGTAAGCGGCTGGCGGTGTCTCGCTGGCCATCTCCTGTGGGTCCAACGAACCTCTTGATGAGGATCGCTGGGAACTATCATGGGCCGGACTGCAACAACATAAGTAGCCATGTCAATACATTTAAATGGAGAGGCTGGACATATGGGTATGCGGGAGTCATAGCACTTACGAAGCAGCTTGAGGCTTGGTGCGGGGGTGTCGCTCTGGACTACTGTTGACGTCCCACGTGGATTTGTCCGCGAAGGAGCCCTTCCCCTTCTTGGACGTACCCGCCTCCAGGCTTGTGGAGGCCGCCCTCTTCTTCCTTCCCCCATCAAGGGGAGGGTTGTTCTCGTCCTCCTCCTCCTCATCATCGTCATCTTCGGCGGCGGAGGAGCGGGTCTTGTCTTCGGACGTCGCGTCTGAAGTACTCTTGCGACGAGGGCCACTCTGGACCCCCTTGGCCTTCTTCGCCGGCGCTGTATAGGGCGCCGGTACTAGCATCTTCGCTAAACGCGGAATGACTGGTTCTTCAGGTAGCAGAGCCGGACACTGGATCCGCTTTGCCCTCTCCATCCATTCCTGAAGAGGCAATGATAGTAAAAGTTCAGATATCCTCCTTGAAGAAAATAAGTAGAGGACACGATAGAAACTTACCTCGCTGGCAGGATGGTTAATATCGTGCCCACGATCCGAATCCGTGGCTGGCGGTATCTCATCGCCCTTGAAGAGCAACTTCCAGGCATCTTTGTGAGTCCTTCCGAAGAGCCTCTCCAGGGTTTGGTGCGTCCTTGGATTAAACTCCCAAAGGGGGCGTTTTCGGCTTTGGCAAGGCAGGATCAGGCGAACCAGCATCACATGGATTACATCGACAAGTTTGACATTCTTGTCCACCATGCTTTGAACGCGCGTCTGCAGCGCTATCAGCTCGTCTGGCGAACACCAGTTCGGGCTCTTCTCGACCCAGGAAGTGAGTCGTATGGGAGCGTCGGAGTTAAATTCGGCAGCCGTGGCCCAGTTTGTGCTACGGGGTTCTGTGATGTAGAACCATTGTTTTTGCCATTCCTTGACAGTCTCCATGAAAGTGCCTTTTGGCCAGGAGACATTGGCCAGCTTACTCACCATGGCTCCTTCGCACTCCGCGTGCTGGCCGTCCACTACCTTCGGCTTCACGTTGAAGACTTTGAGCCACAGCCCGAAGTGGGGTTGGATGCAGAGGAAGGCCTCACACAAGACGATGAACGTTGAGATGTTGAGGAAAGAGTTCGGTGATAGATCATGGAAGTCTATCCCGTAATAATACATCAGCCCGTGGACGAAAGGGTGGAGTGGAAACCCTAGCCCACGGAGGAAATGAGGGATGAATACCCCCCTCTCGTTGGGCTTCGACGTGGGGACAACTTGCCCCTGGGCTGGAAGACGGTGGGCGATTTCCTTCGCCAAATACCCGGCCGCCCGAAGCTCGGCAATGTCTTTCTCCTTGACGGAGGAGACCATCCATTTGCCTTGACCTCCGGATTCGGACATGGTCGGATGCTTTTCGGAGATGGAGAAAGATGGGGACTTGGGCGTTGGAGCTCAAGGATGGAAGGGCAGGGGAAGGGGAAGGCGTGAGTAGATAAGGGCGAATTCTTATCCCCTTATAAAGGGTCGCGAATATCAAGCGCCTCCTCACTCGCCTTAAAACTCGCCTATTCCCAAGTGCTGTGTAAACAGCACGGTTGGGTTACCCATACCCGTATTGATGAGAATCCCGCAATAAGGGCACACAATCTCTGCTTCAACAAGACATGCCAATGGCAACCGCGTCTCGAAACATGGAACGGCAGAACAAAACGGTCCGAAATTATGACCCGGCAGACGTGCTGTCACGTTGTAAAAAGTTGTCAGCGGATTGGACTCGCGGAGTATTATATTCTCTCTACGGATGTGTGTGGTGTGTGACAGGTCCGGATACAATCATCGCGTCTGGAGAGTACCTTGGACTTCGGGAAGAAGGGAACCCGCCTTGCAATGCCAAAGACAAATCCGCGCGCCGGACTCCTCGTCATTGAAGCCAGTTTCAGGGGCTACTGAGGGAGTCCTGGACTAAGGGGTCCTCGGGCGTCCGGCCTGTTAGCCATGGGCCGGACTGATGGGCTGTGAAGATACGAAGACCAAAGACTGCACCCGTGTCCGGATGGGACTCTCCTTGGCGTGGAAGGCAAGCTTGGCGACCGAATATGTAGATTCTTCTCCTTTGTAACTGACCTTGTGTAACCCTAGATCCTCCCAGTGCCTATATAAACCGGAGGAATTAGTCCGGAAAAGGGAGATACTCATTACCATAGTCATACAGGCTAGACTTCTAGGGTTTAGCCATTACGATCTCGAGGTAGATCAACTCTTGTAATACTCATATTCATCAAGATCAATCAAGCAGGAAGTAGGGTATTACCACCATAGAGAGGGCCCGAACCTGGGTAAACATCGTGTCCCTTGTCTCCTGTTACCATCGACCTTAGACGCACAGTTCGGGACCCCCTACCTGAGATCCGCCGGTTTTGACACCGACAGTGAGGTCGCGGACGGAGGAGGGTGGGGTTTCGCGGCTGGTGTGGAGAGGTTATGGCGGCCTGGGATTTTGAATGGCAAAAAGGAGGCGATGGGAGGGGGAACCATGACTTAGGGACACGCTTGTCCAAAATGTAGGGTGTGTTACAAAAGTACCCTCACCGATTTGAACTAGAGGCCCTTTCTGCTCAGGGTTAGAAGGGGGATTTCGCGTGTCGGGATTTGGCAGCTAGAGGGAGTTTTCGCGCGCGTTCTAATTTCTAGATAGCAAGGCACGGGTTGTGAAGGCGCGAGTTTTGGGAGCACGATATCTGAATTTTCGGGATATAACAAGGCGCGGCTTGAATTTTAGGGATAAGCCTAACGTGTAATATTGTACTTGTACGTACCAAATCAATTCGCACTTCTCTCAACGAAAAAATGAAAAAAAACAAAACTATTCACACCACACAAAGAGAGAGTCTTGTCCCGTTTTACTATACAAATGCTATTCAAAGCTATGAATCCATGTTATGTCCAATTAAATTTTTTCGCTGGCTATATAATGCATGTAACCTACTGATACCAACATTTTAGTGCATTCCAAATGTCTATACTACTGCTGCAATTCGAACTAAATTTTAATTCGTTTCTCTATTTGAATAAGAATCTACAATCATGATTGTTGCCAACTTCAACCATCATTCGTGTATTACCTTAACAACACACCACATGATTACTATAGAGATAGATATGAACTATGTGTACTATATGAACTCGAATTAAATTTTTTGAATACACTTGATGTTGATTCCAAATAATAGTACATTTGATGTACTAACTAGATATTCATAATCTAAACCATGTTCCATACGTACACCGTGTTTATCACACAAAGTATAGTGCCCCGCCCCCTACATTATGACAAGTATTTAGCCCTGAGCTGCAAAACCACACATCATCCCAAATTATAATCAATGTTCTATATATTATATGTAGTACTAGCAAGATGCCCATACGTTCCACGGAACATCAAGATGATTGAGGGGAGGCCTTATTTGCAAATGTGGAGAGGGGTGTGGGTATATTTTTTTCAAAATTGCCATAGTTTCCTTCCTATCCGTCAGATATAAATCGGGCGGCCTATATTGCAGGATGGCAGGCACACCATCATTAACAACTCTATTTTTTATAAGAGTAGAGATAAAATATATTACATGTAGTATAACACGTTCATAACCACATAACATGTTCATAACCACACCATGTGTATCACCATTATATATATTCACGCATGCGTCGGTTTAAAACACTATGATAAATTCTTCAAATATCTGAATTCACTTTTTATAATGAATTACGATCTCTATTCGTCTTTTACACCCACACAATCCTCTTATCTTTGTAGCTAGCGCTAACTTTCTCTCGTGCATGCATACACTCGCATCCCTCTCACCCTCCCTCAGCATTCTCTACCTCTATCGTGAAAATTCATCTTTTCACTTTAGGTCGTTCACCCATGGTGTGTGTAGGACCCCAACTCCTTCTTTACGGCACAAATCGATCGATATGCCTCTCTAGCCAGGTGTGCCTACGCTCTTCTCTTCTCTTCTCTTCTCACCGTCCATGCCTCACTCCCACCCCTCTTTTCATCGATCTCGTACTCGCACACTCCTTCCCCCTCGATATAGTATGCCTCTCGCACCACCTCCTAGCTGCATCCCTCTCTCTCTATCCTTCTCTCCGGGCCTTATTTGCTTCTAACACATACATGCATGTATACCGATCGATCTCCCTACATATACCTAGGTCGACTTTAACTATTTTCCCCCACCCATCAATCGACATACCTCACAAGTTATGTCTCTCCTTTCTCCGATAAAGGATGATTGATCTTCCTATGTAGTTAAGTCTGGTTACCACAACCATATTGCCCCCCCATCATTCGTGCATGCCTCCTGACCCGTCTCTCACACGCACGTGCACAGACAGGCAGGCATCCCCTCTCTTATTGATATTGCAGGCGTGCCCTCCGTTTGTCTAGCAAGCCTCTCCCACCATTTGTTAGAAGCAACTCCACCACCAACCCCTCCGACACTCTTGCTCTGTCTCTCTCCCAACCTTATTCCTCTCCTACATACGTATGGATGCCGATCGATCTCCCTCAATACATAAGGTAGGTCTCTCTCCTCCTCCACACATATACCAGCCATTGTACTTCTATAGTTAATTAGGTCTCTCCCCCCACCCCCACCACACATCGATAGTCGAGCGCTGTAGGTAGGTATCCATGCCACAAAGACAAACTGCACATGTCCCCTCTCACGTTCCAGTAGGCCAGCCACCCTATATCTTTGGCATGGGCACACACAAATTCGATGGCACACTTTATCGATCGCGCGCGCGCACACACACACATCATCATCATCATCCCTCTCTTCGATTCTATGGATACCTCATGCCGATGATACCTCCACTCTCTTCTCGTGGATCGCCCCCTCTATATATATGATATATCCAGGCCTCTATTTCACACACATTGCATATGTTACATTTTTTGATTGAAATATCATCGACACATATTCCCTGTCTATCTCTCACGCCCCCCAAAAAAACACTCACGAACCCACACACTATATCTCTCTACGTTTGTATCTCTCTCACACAACCCCACGTAGGTGGTGTACGTACACGAAGAGAATAGGTGCACATACTCACGCTTCGTGCCCAGCCACACCCGCGCGGGTACATGGTGGATCTCATTTCTGTAGGAAATGGCAGCCCACATGCTAATTTGAGCGCGTGTAGCGGTTGTTTACCTACGGAGGTCGTGTACCACGCGTGCACGAAACAAAGTTCGACTTAATGTGTTGGCGCGTTATTTTTAAATAAAGTTATATTGCTCAATGGCACGTACACAGAATATAAAATGATTTTTATGGAGAAAAAGGTAGTCCGCTCCACTATATACAATGGAGCCTGCCTGCCGAGGTTTGTCTCTCTTCAGAGTATCTCACACAAGGCGCCGGTGGCCTCTCTCTCTCTCACCATTGGTCACTGACCCGGCCGCATCCCGTCCGCCGGCGGAAAGGGAGGATGTGCATCGTTTCTCCGTTCATGGCGCCGAGGCAGCACGTCCCGATCTGCGGTACCCGTCGTTCTCTCTGACCAAGCTCCGGCGCGGTAGGGCCTACGCCACCTGCTCGCTTCCGCAGTATGGGCAGATCTCGCCCGCCGCCGCTCTCCTAGTTACATCCCAACGACCCCCAGGTATCCCCTCCGGCCTTCTCCACTACCCGTCTTCCCACATCACTGCTTGTGGAAAATCTTGCATGTGGATCTTCCATAGTTCTTTGCCCAAAACGTAGCTCGTCTGGCGTACTTTCCATATTGCAATCTTGTCCTCACACCGTTTTAGACAAACACAACCGTGTTGTTATCTTCCTTTAGGACAAGGAATATGCCTCTTTTTTGTCGTCGTATGTGTCATCAACTGTTATTGGCTAGTAATTGTTTCCTTTCTACCTCTTTTTGCAAATAGGGCTATCCATTTCACCTCGTTGCTATTGCAACCTTTTGGTGAACTGCACAAATCACTTTTTTCTTAAGAGTGTTTTGTGCAGTTGTACTAAAATGTCACACGGGCAACAACTCTACATTACAGTGCGACTACACAAAGGGAGATTGGTTTTGCTCTATCCTCCTCATCCAACTCCGAGCCTAATCTTCTCCAATTGTTTGCTTAATCTTTTCCAACTAGTTAGTCTTAAGAGAGACTGCAAAGGTGACCAGCTTCTATTCGTGTGTTTATTGTTTCATCAACAGTCCTCTATTATCGTAATCACACTTAATACCTTTGGAACAGGGACCCTCAGCTCTATTTTAGTGGAACTGCACAAAATGATCGGAATGTTGCATGCTCTAGACAACTACTTTTTTCCCAACATGCCTTGTTGATTTAGACAGAGCTGGGGGAAGTTGCTGCCAATGAAAGCATGGATCAACTTTAATTTAACACCTTCTCACAACTTTGTCTTCAGTTGTGATGTAAATATTAGCTCTGATCTGCTAATCATTGGGATGCATTAGCAAGGAAGTTAGTTTTTTATTTTTTTCTGAAAGAGCATGGATGGCAAGACACACGAAACAAAAGCTGAAAGCTCAGAGCATTGTACAATTTCATGTCGCTGGAAAATTATTTGTATAGTACATCAATTATGTAAACAAATGCTGGAAGCTTGATAGCATTGCGAGAAGCCTCTTCAGCATCCGGGTCCATGTGCCATGCACTAAATTATACTCCCTCCGTTCTTAAATATTTATCTTTTTACGAATTTCAAATTGACATATTTTAGAGTGTAGATTCACTCATTTTGCTTCGTATGTAGTCACTTGTTGAAATCTCTAGAAAGACAAATACTCCATAGTATATTTAAGAATGGAGGGAGTAGTGCACAACCGCATGGGAGACTCAGCCCAGTCGTTGCGCTGCACTAATAGTGAGTAATGAGCAGTCAAATCATAAGCCCCACCTTTCCCACTGTAAGTTGCTCGGAAGAAGCAACCATCAATACGCTCTTCTTTGAATCCGCTCATACTACTCCTTCCGTCACTGTTTATAGAGCGCTCTTAAAAAAACAATCTCTGGGACCAAGGCGACTAGCGATCGTCCTGAAAAATAGCATTGGTAGTTATAGCACGGCGTCTATTACTAGAGGAAATAATGCGTACACACATGCATGCAGTGCTTCCACCCCGGGTACACACATGCATGCACTTACTCCACTCCGCGTACACACGTAGTACATCGAGAGAAAATTGTGGACTTGATTGCGGTTACCACGCCCTAATTAATTGAGCATTAAACCAAACGCGTCTAAAGTCTCTCTGGTGGTGGAAATGCATGGAGAGAAATGCATGAGAATGAAGCGCGCCCTGTAAACTGTGACAGAGGGAGGAGTAGTATGAAGGTGCAAAACCAAGTACGCATATGGCCAGTCGGTCAACGCACTTCCTCTTGGCATATCACTGACATGTGGGACCGGAGTGTGAGCAAACCGATCTCAATGACGGCAAAATGGCCAACCCGCCGTTCCTTGAGAGAGACGAGGAGCGAGAACACACAGACGGGCTCGCAAGGAGGCCAAGATATATTCGAGCATGGTTGATCGATATCATCATTACATGTTTGATGTTTTTTAATACTACTATTGGGCTGCCAATTTCCGCACTTCCGAATAAATGTGTGCTTTATCAGAGATTAAAATAAAATAAGAGTAAAGACGCTCGACCATGCGGTTCTAGTAGTAGTACTACTCATACTACTAAACCTTGCGCTTGGCTCTTCACCACTTCGTGAAGTCGAACAATGATGGTACTACAGTGTATGCCTCTGGCAATCTGACACCGAATGAACTGCTGCATGTCCACCGCCTTGGCAAGGGTAGGTTGCATTAGTCAAAAGCTTCTCCTCGTCCTACGAGCCACCAAGCTTGAGGTAGATGGAGTGGGCGTAAGCGAGCTTCACCTTGTCCTGCAAGCTTCTCCTCGTTCTGCGAGTTGATGGGACACACCAAAAAGTAGTGCTAGTCCATATTCCCTCCTTTCCGGTTAATATGGCTTAATCTTTTTTGCGAGTAAATGAGAGAGCTTTATTCATATATAAGCATTCTTAGGACGATCATCCAAGAGACTGGTCACTAGGAAGCGAGGTACCCCGCAAAAAAAAGAAGGAAGCGAGGTGTTTCATCAAGCCAGCTCTCGGTCACATTCAAAGGGCAGCAAGCACGGTTTGCACAAAGACGCACTGCAAGGTTTGCTGACCTGTTTACATGCTCAATAACAAAAAAAGAGAAAATATTACCGAGCGCTCCTATTTGTAACAGGATATGAGCCATAATTAAGCGAGAATTATGGCGAGTGTTCCATGCAATCAACTTCCATTAGCACATGCGAGAACCCTCGAAGAAAACCAAATGTGTTGAAGATTGCTTTATCACATTTTAAAATAAAATAAGAGTGCAGACGCTCCTCCATCCGGCTCCTAGTAGTAGTACATACCTCTATAGTAGTAGTAGTAGTAGTAGTACTAGTACTAGTAAACTTTGCTCTTGGCTATTCGCCTCTTCGGGAAGTCGAACAATAATGGTACTAGTGAAGTGTATGCTTCTGGCAACCTGACACCGAATTAAGTGTTGCACGTCCACCGCCTGAGCGAGGGAGCTTGCATTAGTCAAAAGTTTCTCCTTGTCCTGCGAGCCACCGCGCGCAAGCTTCTCCCGTCCTACAAGCTTCTCCTTGTTCGGCAAGTTGACGGGACACATCAAAGTAATGCTAGTCCATATTACCTCCTTTCCGGTTAATATGGCTTAATTTCAAATGAGATAAATACACTGTCTATCACTGTATATTTGTAAAAAATACGGCCAGTGGACTTCATAATATGCTCATTGCACTCAATATATACATTTTCCGGTGTTTATACGGTCACTAGCTCACCCTGGCTGAGTAAGTGTGCATGCATGTGTAGGTTCAACACTTGAGAGTGACCGTGTGTGTTCCGTCGTGTGCTCGGACATGCATGCATTAGGGATCGTGTGCGTTTTTGCGTGCATGTGTACATGTGACTGTTGCATGCATGCACGAGGTTGTAGTCCCTCACATTCACATGTTCATAAGTCAATGCTTTGTCAAAATGTTGCATGCAAGGTTTAATCATTCGTTGTTCATGCATGCATTCCCGATATTAATACGTTGGTAAAGAAAATTTCTTGAGGAAAACGAGCCCATGAATTGAGTACAAAGGGGACCAACAAGACAGGACGGAGGGAGTACTAGTAGTGAACCAGAAGGAGGGAGTAGGTACTAGTAGTACTATGTAACAACGTGCAGTAACAAAATTCCTCTATGCGCATCCTGTCTACGTGTCATGCAAGAAAATAGAGATAAGTACAAGTGAGACTCAGGAACGGTCATACACGTAGGGGGAGTACGTGTAGGGGCCACTAAGGAGCAGTCAAATCACACAGTAAGTTAGTCGGAAGAAGCAACCACCATTTCACTCTTCAATGACATGTACGCAATATAAAATGGTTGATATGGAGATAAAAGGAAAACCACTATATATTCACTAGCAGGAGCCTAAGCTACAAGCCCGCTTGCTTGGGTTGCTCTCTTCACAAGCATAGAACAACGGTGGCCACACCGCTGGTCACAGATCCGGCCTGATCCCGCCGCTGGGGGAAGGGGACGATGTTCTGCGTTGACGCGGTCGACATCGGCAAGGGAGAAAACCCTCTGTCGGTGCGTCCCAATCGGGGGTCCCCGCGGTATGGGTTAATGCCGCCTCCCAACCGCCCTTCTAGCTACAGCCCGACGTCCCAGGTACAACTTCCTTTTGGAGCCGGCTTGCTCCACTGCCGCAGCTCCCCACGTAGCTCCATCTCCATGTCGATCTTTCTCTACTTCTACCGGCTTATATTTGTGATGAGTTTATGGATCATGAACTAGTGCTAGTATTATTATTCTAATCACACTTCTTCAATATCTTTGCCATCAGGGATGCTCAGCTCGATTTTAGTGGAATTGCACAAAAGCATCGTATGATCCAAGGGTGCCAACCATCTTTCCTTCGACAGGTTCTACCTAGCCAGGAAATTAAATTATGTTTAGGGTTTAGGGTTTAAGTCGTAGTGACCCCATCAGTAGTTTCTCTTTTGTACACACTCTCACAACTTTTATCTTTAGTTGTGAAGTAAATATTGGCTATGATCTGTGAATCATTGAGATGCATCAGCATGCGTGTTAGTTTTCCTTTGTATTTGATGGAATGTTGTAACGGGGCAACCTTGGAGTAGGAATGAAAATGGAGTGGAAAGTTTCCGTTTTTCTAGAGAAAAAATGGAAACGGAGAGAAACCAATGTTTCGTTTCATTGGACCGCGCCATCGAGCAAAACCAACGTTTAAATCACGTCTATCGCGTGCGTGTCTCACCCTCCTCCACGGCTCCACCCCACACGGTCGCTCGGCATGCCACTCACCGCAAACCAAGTATACGATAAATTTCCCGCCTACTTGTCGATGGATCGCGCCATGGAGTACTACTAGCACTACTGGAAGAGATTGACGAGGAGGGGGAGGACAGCTAGGTGTAACACAGACTCCCAAGAACTTTTTACATGCATGTTGTGGCCGGCTATTGCGACCTTTGAACGCGGAGCAGTCGCGTGCACCGGGAAGCGGCACGAGCGACGTTTTCTCGGCCGGCGCGACGCTTCAATGCCGGCGCCAGTGAGAGGTCGCGTCCGCTCTGGCTGGGCATGAATGCGGCACTGACCTTTCGGGCGGGAAGCACGCGCGGGTGATGAAGAGGATTCTGGTTGGTCAGTAGCGGGCGTGGCAGTGGCCCGGACGCCCGCAAACAAGAGATGCTGCACGTTAATATTGCTGTGTATATAATTAACAACGTAAATAATGTGTCAGTTGGACAAATATGATTGGAGATGGAGATGGAGATGGATTTTTACATAAACACGGATATGCATGTCTGTGTCTATGTGTGTGTGCGCCACGACTCTTGCGACCTGGAAGCGGGGGCGTGTTTTTGATCGAGTTTTCTTTCTTGGTACGTTAAAAAAATTGTCCGCCAGTTTTCGTTTCTTTTTTCCGGGAACGCGTGTATTCTATTTAAAACCACTGCTATGGAGAGATTTTTTACTCCATTGTAAATATAGCCTCTTGTTTGATAGGGTTTCTCGCATCTCGCTCTCTCACCCTCTCCACATCAAAACAAGATGAGAATGTCCACTCTATCTCTCTACTCACCGGTGGTCATAGATCCGGCCGAATCCCGTCTGCTGCGGGAGGTGAGGAGGTGCATCGTTGACGTTGTCGCCGTTGGCGATGGAGGAAGCCAATGCGCACCATCCTCTCGGAGCCAGCGCAGACAAAGGTCCTCCGCGCCCTTGTTCGCTGCTGTCGTGTGGGAAGATCCCGCCCGCCGGTCTAAGCGACATCTCGCCCACCTAAGGTATAACTTCTTGTACTGGTCTAGCTCCCCAGGTCACTGCATGCGGGTTGTCTTCTATGCCACTACTCCCCAGCTCCCCATGTACAGTAGCTAGGGTTCGTCAGCTGGTCCAACATCACCTATTTTTTACTATTATAGAGGAAATGCAACTTGAAAAGTTGTCCTGGTTTATGCCTCGGTGGAGGTATACATGTTGTTTCAACAAAAAGTACATGGTGGTTGTGCGGTCACTGTCCATATGCTCTTATTGTTGCTGCTAATCTAATACTATCACTGGTTAAATGAAGAAATGCTTTTTTCTCGGGTATCCTGGTTTAGTTCCCATCAAGATAATCATGATGCTTCTGTTTGTTGGTGTACTTTTCATTAATTCTTATTGACAATTGAGATGTCGCAGTTAATCTTGTACCACTGCCAAAACAAAGTAACAACACTATATCCCTTTTTATATTTTTGCAAACAACGATGTGTATCTCCATACACGGGCATGTCTTCCTCAATTTTAGTGGAACTGCACAAAATTGGATGGCCATTGTTGTTCCGCCTCACTGTCCTCTGCCATGTGGTTCTTCCTTCCTCGAGCTTGATTGCTGAGAAGAAACAGCCCACGGTGAGGATTTGTCGAACTTCATAGGTGCCTCACCCAAACTTGATGCCAAATGGATGATGCATCACCATGATGACCTATCGATGCTCATGGTTGCACCTCATGGTTGCATCGGCTCATGAAGCTGATCGATTTTCAATGAAAAACAAGTTGTCTTCCATCAGTGATCTTTGCTTGTTACCCACAAAGATGATATCCTTCATCAGTTCACCTTGGTTGTGTTGGAGACGCAGTCGTCTTTCACGTTGGTGCAATTTTATCACACAATCGGCTATGAACCAAATGTTTCCTCAAAGAAGGATCGACGTTGGTACTAAGAGCATAAGTTTTGTATTGATTTCTAAGCCTTCTCACAACTTTGTCTTCAGCTCCCCTATAATTTTATTTGTCCAACTATTAACTAAATATGTGGTCAGACTTTGATTAAAAAAATTGTGTGGACTAAAAACCCAGATGGACGTAGTAGCCCTCCATTTTTATTTACTCTGCATATTAGATTTGACTGAAGTCAAACTTTGTAAAGTTTGACCAAGTTTAGGCCGAACACAACAAACCATAATTATTGAGAGAGGGCAAACTGTACATACTCTCTAACCTTTTCGATAATTGAAATTAAAATTCTTTATTTGTACACACTCTCACACGTTTTCGATAATTTGGTGCATGTGTGGTTGTTCACTTAACGAAGGGTAGTGTACCGCACGTGAAGGACAGGAAGTGTGACCAGGACGCGTGGATCGTTAGTTCATCATAAGTAGTAGTTTTCTTCACCGGTACGTTAAATAAAGAGTTTCGTTTCGTACTTACACAATTTAAAACTATTTTTATGGAGAGAATAAGAAAACCACTCCACTATATATTAGTAGTATACACAAGTACTATATGGACGCAGCTTCATTGACTTAGTGCACCTGCCTTTGGGTGTATGACAGGTGGGCCCAACAGGTGGCTGGCCCACCTGTCATGAAGCCAAAGGCAGGTGCAGTTAAAGCACCGGAGCTCAGTCTGTACTATATATGTAGTACTATATAAGCTGGAGCCTCAGCGCTTGTTCGCTAGGGTTTGCACTCTCCACACTCTCGCCGCACTACATATACATATATATACACGCTAGAGGCTCAGCGTTTCTTTGCTAGGGTTTGCTATATTCACAGTCTCTCCCCCCCCTCACAGCTGGTGAAGGAGCCGTCCGGATCCCGTCGCACCGGGAAGGGGAGGAGGTGCAGCGTTCACTCTATCGCCTTCGGCGAGGGAGGCAATCCACTGCCGGCTGCGCTGTTCTCTTTCACCCAACGCCTGTGCGGGAGGGCCACCGACCCCTTCTTCCTCGCTGTCGTACGTAGTGTGGGTAGATCCGGCCTCCCGCCGCACGCCTAGCCACATCCCGAAGACCCTAAGGTATAACTTTCTTTGAAATCGTCATTGCTCTAGCTGCATGCGGATCTTTTTTGATTCTATAGTCGAATCTAGGTCTTGGTTCAAAGAGGAAAGAAGGGTGCGGTGGGATGGAGCATGAATCTTGGACGTGGTTCAATGAGGTAAGGAGGGAGGGAAAGTAGTATAGACTGGCTATCCAGCTGCTTTGTTGGTCGAAAAGGGAAAAAGGGGGTAACCCAGTACACACATGTGTAAGGAACCGATCTTTTTGAAAAAGGAAAGAAACTGGGGGTCGGGTAGTTTGTGCAGGACTAGATTTGCTGCCCTCACATAGGAAAAAGGTTCAAAGAGAACAAATATGGGAGCAACGCAGATATGCTGCTTGGCAACATACTCTGCATCACCCGTTTATACATGTGGATGCACATGGTGCTAGCATGTCCCATGTCCCATACAACTATTTTGCTGTTGTTAATCTAAGAATGCCGCTGGAAAATTGAAGCAATGCCACTGTTAAAAGTAAATTACATTTTTAACGAATGTTGTTTTAAGAGAATGTCTCTGTTAATATGAATCAATGCAACCGTTTTAGAAATGCTACTGTCCTACTTTGTTTTCCATCAAGATATGTTAGATGCTTCTTTTTGTCGCCGTATGTTTCATCCTCCTTTATTGGCCAGTAATTGTTTCCTTTTTTGCCTCTGTTAAAACAGGGATATCTATTCAACTTGTTGCTATAGCGAACTTAAATGTCACACCGACGACTTTGCTTGATTTCAGTGCAACTGCACAAAACGAGATTGGATTTCCTATTCGTGTTGGCAGATTCGTAGGTGATCTTGTGTGCGTCATGAAAGGTTGTTACCTGCCTTCATCCACATGATCGTGCAGTGTGCTTTGAGATGTTGTGCTACTTGTATTGGTACTGTTTTCAATAAATGTTGAATTGAAGCTATTGAATTGATGTCTTTTCCCATTAAGTAGTGAACAAAAATGGGACCAACCCAAATGATGCTTGTTGCTTTGTTACAACAAACTCTGCATCACCACCTTTATAAGTAGATGGAAGCACATGGTGTTGTTGCGCCCACTCTCCCCTGGAACTGTTTATCTAATGCCGCTGGTGTCGGTGTCAAAACCGGCAGATCTCGGGTAGGGGGACCCGAACTGTGCGTCTGAGGATCGAAGGTAACAGGAGACAGGGACACGATGTTTACCCAGGTTCGGGCCCTCTTGATGGAGGTAATACCCTACTTCCTCCTTGATTATCTTGGATGAATATGGGGTTTACAAGAGCTGATCTACCTCGAGATCGTAATGGCTAAACCCTAGATGTCTAGCCTGTATGATTATGATTGCCTCTATGGACTAAATCCTCTGGTTTATATAGACACCAGAGGGACATAGGGTTGTATAGAGTCGGTTTCCAGAGAAAGGAATCTTCATATCCGAACGCCAAGCTTGCTTTCCACGCAATGGAGAGTCCCATCCGGACACGGGAGGAAGTCTGTTGTCTTGTACCTTCATGGCCCATTAGTCCGGCCCACGTCACATAGCCCGGACGCCCGAGGACCCCCTAATCCAGGACTCCCTCAGTAGCCCCTGAACCAGGCTTCAATGACGATGTGTCCGGCGCGCAGATTGTCTTTGGCATTGCAAGGCTGGTTCCTCCTCCGAATACTTCAAAGTAGTCCTCGAACACAGAAAATGTGTCCGGCTCTGCAAAACAGGCACCACACACAGCCGCAAAGAGTATAACATTTCACAAGTCCCATCCACTGAGAACTTTTGTAGCGATACCTTACGTCCCCTGCCCGGTCATTATTTTGAACCATTTTTTAGCCTCCCGCTCCATGTTTCGAGATGCGGTTTTCATTGACACATCTTGTCAAAGCAGAGATCGTGTCCCCTTATCGCGGGATTCTCATCAATACGGGTGTGGGTAATCCAACCGTGCAATCCGCACGACCCTTGGGGAATAGGAGAGTTTTAAGGCGAGTGGGGAGGCGCTTGATATTCGCTTCCTTTATAAGAGGATAAGGATCCACTCTTTCACCCACGCCTTCTTCCTCTCTGCCCATCCGTTCTCGAGCTCAAGCACCCAAGCTTCCATCCTTTCCGCCCCGAAAAAGCACTCCGACCATGTCCGGAGCTGGAGCGCAGGGCAAGTGGATGGCCTCCTCCGTCACGGAGGAGAACATCACGGAGCTCCGGGAAGCGGGGTACTTGGCCCAGGAAATCGCCCACCGGCTCCCGGCCAAGGGGCAGATCGTCCCCACCCCGGAGCCCAACGAGAGGGTGGTATTCATTCCCCACTTCATCCACGGGTTAGGATTTCCCCTCCACCCCTTCGTCCACAGACTCATGTTCTACTACGGGCTAGATTTCCACGATCTAGCCCCAAATTCTTTCCTCAACATCTCGGCATTCATTGTTGTGTGTGAGGCCTTCCACCGCATCCCACCCCACTTCGGATTATGGCTAAAGATCTTCAATGTGAAGCCGAAAGTGGTGGATGGTCAACATGCAGAGTGTGGAGGCGCCATGGTGAGCAAACTGTCCAACGTCACATGGCCCACATGCACCTTTGTGGAGACCGTCAAAGGGTGGCAACAATAGTGGTACTACGTCACAGAGCCCTGCGACACCACCTGGGCCGCGGCTCCCGAATTCAAATCCGGGCCCCCAATGCGGCTTACCTCCTGGCTAAACAAGGGCCTAGACTGGGCGTCGTCGGACGAGGTGTCAGCACTGCAGACGCGCATCAAGTGCATGGTGGATAAGAACATCAAGCTCGTCAATGTAATCCAGGTGATGCATTTTCGCCGGATCCTTCCTTGCCAAAGCCTGACTTGCCATTTGTGGGAGTTCGATCCGGCCAAGCTCCAGACCTTGCAACAGTTCTTCAGCTCCACGCACGAAGGTATCTGGAAGGTGCTTTTCAAGGCCAATCAGTCATGGCCGAAGACGACCGAGGACCGTGGATATAAACTGACTCATCCAGCCAGTCCGGTAAGTTCTTCATACTTCAAGGTGTATCTCTACCTGTGCATTCAAGGAAGATGTCTAAGCTTCTCCATTTGTCTTTTCAGGGCTGGATAAAGAAGGCGGAGCGGATCCAGTGTCCGGGTCCGCTGCCTGAAAACCCAACTATCCCACTTCTGACGAAGATGCTGGTTCCGGCGCCCTACAAGGCGCCGGAGAAGAAGGCCAGGAGGCAAGAAGCGGCCTCCGCCGTAGAGGCACTTCAGACGCAATGCCCGAAGACGCCAAAACCCACTCCTCCCCCGTCGAGAACGAGGAGGAGGAGGAAAGCAACTCTCCCCCCGAAGGGGAGGGAAGAAAAGGGCGGCCTCCACGGATCTAGAGACAGAGGCGGAGGCGTCCAGAAAAAGGGAGGGTCTCCCTTGCGGACAATTCCGAATCGGACACCGATAGCAGCCCTGAGTGGCGTCCCAGGGAGAAGCCCCTGGCTGGATCGTAAGTACTCAAAGGCACTTATACACATATATATCCAGCTCCTTTACTTCGTGGTTTTAACATGTTGAATCATGCGCTGCAGTCCGGCTCATGTCCACCTCCAGCGATCCTCATCTTCGGGGAATTCGTTGGATCCAAATGTGATGGACAGCGGGTCGCCTCCGCCGGCCTCCTCCCCCAAGACTACAGACAACGCCGAAGTGTTGTCCCGAAGGACCCTCCCAGGCCAGGGAAAGGTACAGGAGGCCGTCAAGGTGGCGCCAGAGGGTGATACCTCGGCTGCCGGACACATGGGGGAGCAGACCCCCTGGAAAATGGCGATGGGGGCCATACCCAATTCGTCCCCCAGCTGAATACTATTCCGGAGGCCCATACGGCTCCAGAATCAGGTAAGCAGCCTCCTTCGGAAGAAGGAGGTGCACCTATTCCGCCGGTGACCTCTGTCCATCCAGAGGCACTGGATACTCTACTGGAAGCGCTTCAAGGTGCTTCCATTGTAGAAGAACACCGTATCCTTATGGGTACGATGGTTGAGAGGGTTCAGTCTACTAAGAGCGGCAGACCGAAGCATGCGCTAGCCTTTGAGGTATGTGACATCATTATGCAAAAAGAATGTCGTAGTATAGACAGTAGCCCCTGAGACTCTGCCCGGTGTTCGAAAAGAAAGGCCGGACAGAGGATCGAATAATTTTCGCAGGAGACTAATCATATATGTCTATGTGAATAAGCAGGCGTTGATGCTGGCTGCGACCTCCCATTCTGCCGAAGTCTCCAAACTGAAGCAGAGTCTGGAGCGGGCCAATGAAGAGCACGGCCGTGTCAAAAAACAACTAGAATACAAGCAAGGTATGCAATTGCCTATTCAGATCTAAAATTATATGAATTGTTTGTGTTGATCATGTTATTATGATGTTTCATAGGAGTTGCGGCCAAGGTGGAGTCCCTCAAGGACGCGCTGGCCGAGGCCCAGAAGAAAGCGGAGAAGGAACAAGCCGCCCGCAAAAGACACGAGTCAAGGGTCAGGGAGGTTCAGCAGGAGCTCAAGGACGCCATAAAGAAATGCGAGTCCTTGGAGCGCAAGATTGCGGACCAAGAGTCCGAACTTGCTAAGGCCCGCCAAAGCGCACAAGAGGCCCGGGTTGAAGCCCAGGGCGCCCTCCAAGAAATCCAGGAGGCCAAGCAGATTGCGGCGGGTAAGGCCTTTATTATGCAGAGGAAATTTGTGAAGAAAAGGTACCTCTTACTGACCCGGATTTGGAGTTCTCCAGGAGCGTTTGCGGATCTGCCTCGCAGTGTTGCTGATGCTACGAAGTTCTTCCAAGCCGAAGAGGGGAGCTCAACGGAGAAGCTGTTCTGGTCGAAATACCTTGCGCCAGAGCATCTGGTGCCCCTTAGCGATCAACTAAAATAGCTGACCGAACTGCCAAGGGTGGCCGGATTGGCCATGAAGGATTTGATAATCCGTCTATGGCCCGCCGAAGCCATGCCCAACAGCCACTTTGGGCTCGTGAAGCGGCTGGTCGATGCCTGCCCTCGGCTTGATGCCATAAAGCGGTCGGTCTGCATTGAAGGTGCGCGGATGGTCTTCGCCCGTGTCAAGGTACAGTGGGCGAAGATGAATGATGTCAAGCTTGCGACCAAGGGACCGCCTGTGGGCAAAGAACACCGCACACCTGAGCAGTATTTTGATGATGTCCTGGAAGGATCCCGCATTGTAGAGGGCCAGTGTGCGAAGGACATTATCTTTGAATGAATGTATTCGTGTTATCCGGTCCTGTATTATGGAACAAAGCCTATATGTAATATATTGCTTGTTGTTTTTTTGAAAATATTTCCTCCTGTGCGGCCGTTTATTAAATCTGAGAGTTGGCCAGTCGTCGGCTTCAGCCCCCACGTAGGTAGTCCGAGGGTGTTCGGGTTGAAACCTAAACACACTTGACCCAAGAGTTTGGTCCTTCAAGGAGGTGTTTAGTGCAGCGAACCAGGCAATCGGACTATGTGGCTTTATCACCCTCACTTAGCCATAGGAGTTTGACAATATGAGTGTAGGCGCAGCACCTAGTTAGTATTTGTTTATCCGGACTAGGGCCCTGTAGACACCTGATCGGGTGGAGGCCGATCCGTCGCATAATGCGGAAAAAATCGCAAGAGATTTATGTTTAGCCACCGAATAGCTGACCATCTCTCGCCGCATCATGACAGTTAGTTTTCGGCTTTCTCTACTGAGGTGTTTATCCGGATAAACCAGAAACACAATCGCAGTAGTTCTCCCTTTACTACCCTAGCCGATAAGACGGAACATAAGGTAGCAAGCACAGGAGCCGGGCAACCCAACTATTGACCGAAGACATGATTCGAAGACGATGCATATAATGCTATATTCGGGGCGCCGAATTATACCGTAAAAAGTGTTCGGACTTGCTGCAAACGTATGGAGCGCAATGGAGCCCCTGGCGAGTTAAGCCGTACCAAAGTGTACGGGTGCAGTCGATAAAAATAGTGAAATATAATGAAGGAGTAAGCCAGTGCCACATATGTTGGGTTGCAAACTGTTTCCATTATAATCTGATTGATACGTCAAAGCATATTTGTACAAATATGCGATAAGCAACAGGGCTATTTAACATGCCGAGACCAAGGCGAAGCAGCGTGCGGGTCCTGAAAACAGGCAAAATGATCGTCAAGAAGATCATCTAGATATTCTGCCACACGTCTATGCTGCTTGCCTCCTTGGTATGTTTATCCGTCGAAAGGATCGACGATCAGGCCGTCGTGAGGGGCCTGTGGAAAATAAACCTAAAAAGGATAGAAAGAAAATTTAAAGGATGAGCGCCCAGATAAGGTCGAGCCGTATTGTAGACCACGATCGGGTTATGCCTCCGTCTTTGCCCATGGTATTTTTAGTGTGTAGTTATGTACGCGCAGTACGTACGCCTTAGTTCGGTCGGGACTGAGACAGAGGCCGAATTGCTAGTCAAACTCCTGACGAGCAGGAATGTCATGCTGCGGAGTAATCCGGACTCGTTTAATAGTGTCTGGGGGCTTGGCTGCTGAATTGATGTTCTGCTTGTTAAGGCCGCCCTGTACTTCCGCCGCCAGGGCCGCGGTGTGCTCCTCGGTACGAATGGAGTGTTCCATGTTTCCGTTGACCGTTATGACACCGCATGGTCCGGGCATCTTCAGTTTGAGATAGGCATAGTGTGGCACCACATTGAAGTGAGCAAATGCGGTTCGTCCGAGCAGTGCGTGATAGCCACTGCGGAAGGGGACGATGTCGAAGATCAAGTCTTCGCTTTGGAAGTTGTCCGGCGATCCGAAGACGACTTCCAATGTGATTGAGCCCGTGCAACGGGCCTCTACACCTGGTATTACTCCTTTAAAGGTAGTTTTTGTGGGCTTGATCCTTGACGGATCGATGCCCATCTTGCGGACTGTGTCCTGATAGAGCAGGTTAAGGCTACTGCCGCCGTCCATGAGGACTCGTGTGAGGTGGAATCCATCAATGATTGGGTCGCGAACCAGTGCGGCTGAGCCGCCGTGACGAATACTGGTCGGATGGTCCCTGCGATCGAAAGTGATCGTGCAAGATGACCATGGATTGAATTTTGGGGCGACTGGCTCTATTGCATAGACGTCCCTGAGCGCGCGTTTGCGCTCCCTTCTGGGGATATGAGTAACGTATATCATGTTCACCGTTTTGACTTGGGGGGGGGGGTTTCTTCTGTCCCCCTGTGTTCGGTGGACGGGGCTCCTCGTCATCGTCCTCACTTGGCGACCCCTTCTCCTTATTCTCGGTATTTAACTTACCGGCCTGTTTAAAGACCCAACAGCTTCTGTTGGTATATGATTGGCGGGTTTATCGGGGGTGTCGTGGATCTGGCATGGTCAATCGAGTATTCGGTCCAAGCTGGATGAGCCCAGATTGCTTCTTTTAAATGGCTTCTTCCGCTGACAGGACTTGGAGCCACTGAATCCGGCGTTGACCTCCGTGTCATCGGTATTGTCACCGTTGTTTCGACGCTTATGCCTGTTGCGTTGGGGCTTGTCGTTGCTATTTCTGGCTTCAGAGGGGCCAGGTTCGCTTGCACTGTTGCTGCTACGGGATAGCCAACTATCTTCGCCCGCCCAAAAGCGGGTCATAAGTGCCATGAGGGCTGCCATGGACTTCGGCTTTTCTTGGCCAAGGTGTCGGGCGAGCCATTCGTCGCGAATGCTATGCTTTAAGGCCGCTAGGGCTTCGGCATCCGGGCAGTCGATGATCTGGTTCTTTTTAGTTAGGAACCTAGTCCAGAATTTCCTGGCCGACTCTTTGGGCTGTTGAACTATGTGACTTAGGTCATCAGCATCCGGAGGTCGGACGTATGCACCCTGGAAGTTGTCGCGGAAGGCGTCTTCCAAGTCCTCCCAGCTGCCAATGGAGTTTTCTGGCAGGCTGTTTAACCAGTGCCGAGCTGGTCCTTTGACCTTTAGCGGGAGGTATTTGATGGCATGAAGATCATCACCGCGAGCCATATGAATATGGAGAAGAAAGTCCTCAATCCATACTGCGGGATCTGTTGTTCCATCATATGATTCGATATTCACGGGTTTAAACTCTTCTGGGAATTCATGCTCCACTACTTCGTCACTGAAGTAGAGGGGGTGTGCGGCGCCTCTATATCGGGCCAAGTCGCGACGCAGCTCGGATGGAGTCCGTCTACGGTTTTTGGCCCGGAGGTGGTTATGCTTGTCGCGCCCGGCTAGATTGTCGTCCTCGCGTGTTGGGGCATGCCCCCGCGATCTGTAGATCGATCTGGTCTGACCTGCTCTATTTTCCAAGTCCTGCCGTAGGTCGTACGTATATCCCCGAGTTGTTGTGTCTCTACTTTTTTGGCAAGGTAGTACGGGCTGGTGTTCGGCTTGAGTTGTTGTTTTGTCGCGGCCACGTGGTGGTCGGTCGGCCGCGCTACGCGCTGATGGTACGGGTTCCAGCGCCTCGTCGTCAAATTGAGGTAGCAGCTTACGCTTCAGGTAACTCTTGGTTGGGCACCCGAGGCCGTATTCCTCAGCTGCCAGGACATTAGTCCACCTGTCGTTGAGCAGGTCTTGGTCAGCTTGAAGCTGTTGCTGCTGCTTTTTCAGGCTCCTTGCAATGGCTATTAGCCGGCGCTTAAAGCGCTCCTATTCAAGGGGTTCCTCAGGCACAATAAAGTCTTCGTCGCCGAGGCTCACCTCATCCTCGGAGAGTGGAAGATAATTACTATCCTTTGAGTCTTTGTTTATAGCCTGTTCATCAGGGCCAATTTGCCCATCGTCCCGATCGTCCTATTCGGAGGTTGGCTCGACGGGGTCTTCTTGGTCTTCGGCATCGTTCGGAGTATTGTTGTCTCCGGTGCCAGTATTGCTGTCTTTTCCACGGTGTGATTTAGAGCGGCGCCGCTGGCGTCAGTGCTTTGGTTGTGTCTCAGGAGGTGTATCCTCAACTGGATTTTTCTCGTTATCGTCGTTACCCTCTTTGGGTGTATCCACCATGTACACGTCATACGAAGAGGTGGCCGTCCAGCGTCCGGTAAACGGCGGGTTTTGGGCCTGCTCTTCTCCGGCATCGTCGTCCATACCGTCGATGTCTTCGGAGCCGTAATCGAGCATGTCGGTTAAGTCCTCGACAGTGGCTATGAAGTGGGTGGTGGGTGGGACGTAAAATTCCCCACTCTCAGCCCCTAGTCCGGGCTGGGTGTAGTTTGGACATTGCCCGTCTATAATGACGAAGGATCGCATTAAGTCCAGAGCCTCGCTTAAAGGCGAGGTTTGGCCAGGGAGAAGAGAGTTCGTGGAGTACGGCGGGAAGGAAACTCTTGGTCGAGATCGCACGATGCTGACTCCAAAGGTTCGGAGCCAGTGTTCGGAGAAGAGTCCGGCTTCACGATGATTGCCGGTGACGCTGCTTCCTTCAGCTCTCCCATACTAGGCTTAATAGCCGCAGAGAGTCCGGCGGGCTCGGGAATCCCGTCTTCGGACCTGGTGACGTGATCCGGATCTAAGGCCAGAGTGTAGTTTGGGGTTGCGAACCCTTGGAAGATCAAGTCTCCTTGTATATCAGTGACATAATCCAGATTTCCAAAACTAATCTGGTGACCTGGGGCGTAGCTGTCGATCTGCTCTAGATGGCCAAGCGAGTTGGCCCGCAGTGCGAAGCCGCCGAACACAAAGATCTGGCCGGGGAGAAAGACCTTCCTCAGGGCAGCATTGTTGTAGATGACTGATGGATCCATCGAACCTTCTGACGACGACACATGAGAACTCTCAATGAAAGCACCAATGTCGGTGTCAAAACCGGCAGATCTCAGGTAGGGGGCCCCGAACTGTGCGTCTGAGGATCAAAGGTAACAGGAGACAGGGACACGATGTTTACCCAGGTTCGGGCCCTCTTGATGGAGGTAATACCCTAATTCCTCCTTGATTATCTTGGATTAATATGGGGTTTACAAGAGTTGATCTACCTCGAGATCGTAATGGCTAAACCCTAGATGTCTAGCCTGTATGATTATGATTGCCTCTACGGACTAAATCCTTCAGTTTATAGAGACAACGGAGGGACCTAGGGTTGTACAGAGTCGGTTTCCAGAGAAAGGAATCTTCATATCCGAATGCCAAGCTGCTTTCCACGCAAAGGCGGGTCGCATCCGGACACGAGAGGAAGTCTGTTGTCTTGTACCTTCATGGCCCATTAGTCCGGCCCACGTCACATAGCCCGAACGCCCGAGGACCCCCTAATACAGGACTCCCTCAGCTGGTAAAATTAAGCAATGCCACTCTTAGAATTAACTACTGAATCTTAGTTCAAAACTGCAACACTTGTTAGGGATCGGCGGGAGTACCATTTCTGTTAGGGATCGGCCGGAGTACATGTTTAAGAAATTTATTGTTGAGATAATGTCTCTGTTATTATATATTAGTTACAGTGTTTTACAAATGGTACTATCCTGTTTGTAGTTCTTTCTACATGTTTAACCAAGGTATTGGTAAGATAATGTCTCTGTTAATATGAATCAGTCGCATTGTTTTAGGAATGGTACTTTTCTGCTTTGTCGTTCTTTATACATGTTGAAACAAGGCATTGTTAAGCTAATGTCTCAGTTAATATGAATGAGTCACACTGATTGAGAATTTCTACTCTCCTGCTATGTTTCCCATTAAGATAAGGTAGATCGGTAGATGTTTTTCTTCTGGGAGTACAAGTGATCAACCGTTATTTCTCAGTGATTGTTTCCCTTATACCTATTGGTGCTTACAGGGATATCAAAATTTCTGCTCGGTTTTACTCCGACTTTGATTTTAGTTGAACTGCACAAAAGGAGCCAATGTGTCTACGGCAAACTGGTGCATTAGTGGGTCTAGTTGGTCTTACCACCTTGAAGAAAGAAGCCGTCACTGTTTGTGCTACATTACAGAAGGAATGATTGAGAAGCTTTACAGAGTATTAGTAGACGATGGTGACATGACTAGTCTGAAGAGAGCATGGGCAACTTAACAACACGTGGAGTGCACTGGGCAAACAATTGCCCAAACAAGTACAAGAAGCCAGGACAGGACTCCAAGTCTGTGAATGTCATTCTAAGCAACAATGATGGGGCATCTGGGTATGGTAATCTGTTTACCGTACTTTCAGTTTGTTAGTCCAGTGATTGGTGGGTTGACACTGGGGCCAATATTCATGTGTGTGCTGATGTGTCTTTGTTTTCTTGCAGCATATAAATACGAAATCCATAGGGATGCTCAGCTTGATTTTAGTGGAACTGCACAAAATGTTCAGATGGTTCGTGTCCACCATAATACTTCATCATGCACAATACATCGAATGGTTCTCTAATCATTCGTCGTCACCTTGAGCCACTCGACTATCACATGACAAACTGATGACAAACCCTGCCCGTTCCACAATAATAGGCATTACATATTTTGAATGGGAAAAGCTTGTCAAAGTTTAATCATTGATGTTAGCAAGAAGACATTAGTTTAATATATTGGAATTGGAAAACCTTGTCAAATTTTGCTCATTGATGTTAGCCAGAAGACGTGCATTTGATATTTTTGAGTGGGACGCCCTTCGCTGTGAGCAACGTCGATCGTTTTTTCCTATTCCCGTCTTCAGTTCAGAAGTAAATATTTACTCTACTGAGATGCATAGTCACATGAATGTTGACTTATGTAAGGTATTTTAAGAGTTTGTTCTGAATGTTGTCTATGTAATGCCAGGCCTTGTGAGTTTGATTGCAAAGTTGAGCTTGGAATGCTGTGGCATGCGCCATCACGAGCTGTTCACCGTGCCTCCTAAGAATAATGCTTCACATTATTTTGCATGTTGATCTAATGCCTGTGATTTGCATGTTAAGAAGATCATCCTCTTCTATTGTTTCTATGCTTAAGAAGTTCATTGTCTTATGTTTCATTCATAGCCTATACGACAACTCGGGTTGGTTAGAGGTGAAACCATATGATCTTCCGACCAACTCATCATCTTAGGTCGTGATTGGATCGTCATTTTCCAACCAAAACCGCTTGTAAAATTGGCGCTTGTAAATAAAAGCAGATGTTCTTGGGCGAAGCGCTTGGTTGGTTGATTTCGACTAGTAAAATATACACAAGTCTCTCAAATTACACGTGTAACACGCCGGTTTTCGTTACAGACCTCGGGCCCTAGGTTTCATTATGCCTATATTTTACGCATTGTTTCCGATGACGAGTAAATTACACTCGTATCTTAATATAGGTGTGAAACAATCCAGAGCTCCCAAGTGCGGCCTTACCGTTTCATGCCATCTCAGTCTCTCAAAGGTGCTCATAGGTATCCGATGATCCTGGCTTCCTGAATGAGCAGCGGGCGTTGTATCAGACCATCTGTAGGGCCCGCGAGGCCCTCTCCATCATCCTTCAAGTTGTTGGGACGGCGGCCCGATCTTTCGATGAGAGTGGGGATAACTATCGATTTGGTGGATTTTGACCTTGATGATCCGGCTATACCGTACCCGACGATACGCCTCGACAATCGCTAAACCAATCTCCGATGGTTATTGACCTTGCCGTAGGCACGATCAACCTGAACAACGAGGTTCGAGTTCCTGCAAGCAACCGAAGAACCAACAAGAACAAAGGTGAATTGCAACTGAAATTGCGGATGATAAATTGAGTACACGAACTAGATAAAAAGTTGGGGTTCCACTGTGAATCTGACAAGGCGGTAGTCCTACACGTCTCATAGATGCGAATTATAGCGAAAGCTAGACAATACAATAAAACCCGAGTCTAAACCTAACAAAGGCTAGCTATTTATTAAGTACGGCCAGGCGTTGGCGCTGCTCGACGAGGTGTCCAGATTGGCTACGAATTGACCACCAGGAGCCGGCCCACATGGAGACAAAATATTGTACTGCCTTGTTAGAATTATATCTTTCCTTAATTGATTGTTTGATGGGATGGTGTGCACGTGGCTCTCTCTTGTCCACGTAGCCTAGTCCTCCTTCTCTCCTATGCACGTAGCATGCTCCTTGGTGGCTCGGTTGATTCTAATTGCATGCACATACTATTGCTGCTTGTCGGAATCAACATGCAATATTTTCCATCCTTTAACTTCATGTGGCTTTCTCTGATCATTTCTTCAACACCCTCGTTCCTAAGTACAAGTAAATAGGAACATGAGTGTAACATCATATTCTCGTTAGTTAAGCCATATGTACAAAGGAGCGATAGTACCTGGCCATTAATTTGTCTTGCTCGTGCTCTAGTAATAGGACCAAGTGGAATAACTGATGTAGGAGTCGCGACGGGTGTAACAGTAGAAGAGATGTCCTCATCATCCCCCCTTCTTGAATCTAAGTCATCCTCGACGGTATCTCATCGTCATCACCCAAATAAGGCTTTAAATCTGCAACGTTAAATGTGGGACTAGCCCGAAATTCTGCAGGCAAATCAAGCTTATATGCATTCTCGTTAATTTTTTCAAGCACTTTAAAAGGTCCATCCAAACGAGGCATTAATTTTGACTTTCGTAAATCAGGGAAGCGGTCTTTTTGCAAATGTAACCATACTAAATCACCTGGTTCAAACACAATACTTTTCCTACCCTGACTACCAGCAAGTTTATACTTGGCATTCATGCGTTCAATATTTTTCTTAGTCATCTCATGCATTTTCAATACTAACTCAGCACGTTCTTTAGCATCAAGGTTTACCTTCTCTGAAGATGGAATAGGTAATAAATCAATTGGCGCATGAGGTATAAATCCATAAACAATCTCGAAAGGGCACAACTTTGTGGTAGAATGAACTTAACGATTATAAGAAAACTCTACACGAGGTAAACATTCTTCCCACATTTTTAAATTCTTCAAAACAGCCCTAAGCATAGTAGACAATGTTCGATTAACCACTTCAATTTGACCATCTGTTTGAGGATGACATGTAGTACTGAATAAAAGCTTAGTCCCCAATTTTGTCCACAACACCCTCCAAAAGTGGCTAAGAAATTTTGTGTCACAATCATTAACAATTGTATTTCGCACACCATGCAAACGAACTACTTCGCAAAAGAACAAACCAGCAATGTGAGTAGCATCGTCACTTTTATGACAAGGTATAAAATGTGCCATCTTAGAAAATCGATCAACAACCACGAATATACTATCCCGTCCCCGTCGTGTCGTAGGCAATCCTTATACAAAGTCCATAGATATATCTTCCCAAGGAGTGCTAGGAACAGGAAGAGGCATGTATAAACCATGTGGGTTCAATCGTGAGTTAGCTTTTTGGCATGTCGTGCAGCGTGCAACATATCTCTCCACATCCCTTCTCATTTTTGGCCAGAAGAAATGACCAGCAAGGATGTCTTCTGTCTTCTTGACGCTGAAATGTCCCATAAGTCCTCCTCAATGCGCCTCCTGTAACAACAAAAGACGAACAGAGCTATCTGGGATGCATAGCTTATTAGCACGAAAAACAAATCCATTGTTAACGACGAACTTGTTCCAAGTTCTACCCTCTCTGCAATTGAGCAATATATCTTTAAAATCGACATCATTAGCATATTGCTCTTTTATAGTTTCAAGTCCGAAAATTTTGAAGTCAAGTTGTGATAACATGGTATAGCGTCTAGACAATGCATCAGCAATAACATTCTCCTTTCCTTTCTTATGCTTAATAACATAAGGAAAAGATTCAATAAATTCAACCCATTTTGCATGTCTACAATTCAGTTTGCTTTGACTTCTAATATGCTTGAGTGATTCATGATCAGAATGTATGACAAACTCCTTAGGCCATAAATAATGTTGCCATGTCTCCAAAGTCCGAACTATTGCATAAAGTTCTTTATCATATGTTGAATAATTCAGACTAGGCCCACTGAGTTTTTCACAAAAGTATGCGACTGGTTTGCCTTCTTGCAATAAAACACCACCTAAACCAATGCCGCTAGCATCACATTCTAATTCAAACGTCTTATTAAAATCAGGTAATTGCAGCAAAGGGGCGTGTGTAAGCTTATCTTTAAGAATAGTGAAGGCTTCCTCTTGTGCGCCGCTCCAAACAAATGGCACATTTTTCTTTGTAAGTTCATTGAGCGGTGCTGCGATGGTGCTAAAATCCTTCACGAACCGCCGGTAGAATCCAGCAAGTTCGAGAAAACTACGTACCTGTGTGACCGAGTTAGGGGTCGGCTAACTCTGGATCGCTTCAACCTTGGCTTTATCAACTTCAATTCCCTGTGCTGTCACAACATAGCCAAGAAAAGCGACCCAATCCGTGCACAAAGTGCACTTCTCTATATTACCAAATAAATGTGCATCACGTAGAGCAGAAAAAACAGCACGCAAATGGTCTAAGTGTTCCTCTAGTGACTTACTATAAATCAGAATATCATCAAAGTATACTACCACAAATTGTCCAATGAAAGCTCACAAAACTTCATTCATTAGTCTCATGAAAGTACTAGGTGCATTAGTCAATCCAAAAGGCATAACTAACCACTCATATAAACCAAATTTAGTTTTGAAAGCGGTTTTCCATTCATCACCTAGTTTCATACGAATTTGATGGTAGCCACTACGCAAATCCACTTTAGAAAACACAACTGAGCCACTGAGTTCATCAAGCATGTCATCTAATCTAGGAATAGGATGACGATATCGAATTGTAATATTATTGATGGCTCTACAATCAACACACATACGCGAAGTACCGTCTTTTTTAGGAACAAGTAAAATTGGTACAGCACATGGACTAAGGGATTCACGAATGTAACCTTTTTCAAGTAGTTCTTGAACTTTTCGCTGAATCTCCTTAGTCTCCTCTGGATTAGTCCGGTACGGCGCACGGTTGGGTAATGAGGTGCCAGGTATCAAGTCAATTTGATTTTCAATTCGTCACATAGGTGGCAGCCCCGGTGGTACTTCCTTTGGGAAAACATCATGATACTCCTGCAAAATGTTAGCTACAACAGGAGGCAAAGAAGAAGGCATATCCTCAAATGAAAACAAGACTTCTTTGCAAATAAGAGCATAACATTCATCAGTATGAGCATCTAACTCAAAAATTTCAGCATGTGTAGCTAAGAAAGAAGCACCTTTCAATTTAATTTCTTTAAATGTGCTAGGATCATATTTGTGCATCTTATTAAATTGTTCTAACTCATCAACAACTTTTTGATTTTCAGATTTAGTACGCTCAATATTTGTGTTTCTACTAGCCCTAGCAAGATCATCTTTTAAAATTTGCTTAGGAGACATAGGGTGTAGAATGATTTTCTTTCCTTTATGTGTGAGAGTGTACTGATTAGTTCTACCATCATGTAAACATTGTTTATCATACTGCCATGGCCTTCCTAGTAACATAGAACAAGCTTGCATAGGCACAATATCGCAATCAATAGTACCATGGTATGAACCTAAAGAAAAAGGAACTCTGACCATGCATGTTACCTTTACCTTTCCACCATCATTAAACCATTGAATGTAGTAAGGTTGTGGATGTTGTCGGGAAGGTAGGGAGAGCTTCTCCACCATGTCACTGCTTGCTAAATTGTTACAACTCCCTCCATCAATGATTATGCAAACGGAATGCTCCTTGACGACTCCTTTGATGTGGAAGAGGTTGTGACGTTGATCCTTCTTTGCTTTGACAATCTGAGCACTAAGTACACGATGTGATATAAGACTCATGTACTTATCGGCGTCGTCGGCGGTCACATGTTCTTCCTCTTGCTCCGGTCTTGTTGTGGGAGTCCAGGATTAGGGGGTCTTCGGACAGCCGGACTATATACTTTGGCTGGACTGTTGGACTATGAAGATACAAGATTGAGGACTTCGTCCCGTGTCCGGGTGGGACTCTCCTTGGCATGGAAGGCAAGCTTGGCAATTCGGATATGTAGATCTCCTCCCTTGTAACCGACTCTGTGTAACCCTAGCCCCCTCCGGTGTCTATATAAACCGGAGGGTTTAGTCCGTAGGACAACAACAATCATAACCATAGGCTAGCTTCTAGGGTTTAGCCTCTACGATCTCGTGGTAGATCAACTCTTGTAATACTCATATCATCAAGATCAATCAAGCAGGAAGTAGGGTATTACCTCCATCGAGAGGGCCCGAACCTGGGTAAACATCGTGTCCCTTGCCTCCTGTCACCATCCGCCTTAGACGCACAGTTCGGGACCCCTACCCGAGATCCGCCGGTTTTGACACCGACATTGGTGCTTTCATTGAGAGTTCCACTGTGCAGTCGCGATAAAGGCTCGATGGCCCCTTCAATCATCGGTAACGATGCGATCCAGGGTGAGTCTTTCCTCCCCGGACAGATCTTCGTATTCGGTGGCTTCGTACTGCGGGCCAACTCGCTTGGCCATCTGGAGCAGATCGAAAGCTACGCCCCTGGCCATCAGGTCAGGTTTGGAAGCTTGAACTATACTGCCGACATCCGTGGAGACTTGATCTTCGACGGATTCGAGCCCATGGCAGGTGCTCCACACTGTCACGATGAGCATGACTTAGTTCTGTCGTCGGACGGTGTCCGGAAGATCACACCTGTGGCTACTCCGGCCCTCAAGCCGGAGCAGATCACGCCGCCCGAGGACGGGTGGATGGACCCCGCCACGGAGTCCGCACACTCGGCGGCGATAGACCCGAATACTAACTTTACCTCTTATGAGACCTGTGATGCCGAACCCTTGGATTCGTCCCCGGCCACGGGCTCCGAACCGCTCGCGTCCGTGCCTATCGAAACTGATTGGGCACCGATCATGGAGTTTTCCTCCGCGGATATCTTTCAGCACTCACCCCTGGGCGACGTGCTAAATTCATTAAGGTCTCTCTCCTTGTCAGGAGACCCTTGGCCGAACTATGTCCGGCTTGAGTGGGAAGCGGACGACAAAGACATTCATTCCCAACCCACCACCCACTTAATAGCCACTGTCAACGACTTAACCGACATGCTCGATTTTGGCTCCGAAGACATCGACGGTATGGACGACGATTCAGGAGACGAACAGGAACCACCGCCCACAGGGCGCTGGACTGCCACCTCATCATATGATATATACATGGTGGACACCCCCAAAGAAGGCAATGGCGACAAGGCAACGGAGGATAATCCTTCCGAAAAACAACCCAAGCACCGGCGTAATCGGCGCCGCTCTAAGCCCCGCCATAGCAAAAGCAACGATACCGGCACAAGAGACAATAACGCTGCGGATAGTGCCGAAGACGAAGACAATCCACTCCAGCCAGGTGTCGAGCAGGAGGATGGGCAAGCTAGCCCTAAGGAACAGGCAGCTGGCGGAGAATCTGAGGATGACAATTACATGCCCCTCTCCGAAGATGAGGTGAGCCTCAGGGACGAAGAATTTATCGTGCCCGAGGATCCCGTCGAACAGGAGCGCTTTACGCGCCGGCTTATAGCCACAGCAAAAAGCCTGAAGAAAAAGCAGCAGCAGCTTCAAGCTGACCAAGATCTGCTAGCAGATAGATGGACCGAGGTCCTGGTGGCCGAGGAATACGAACTCGAAAGCCCAACCAAGAGTTACCCAAAGCGCAGGTTGCTACCCCAACTCGAGGAGGAAGCAGTAAAACCTACACTACCAGCGTACGATGCGGCTGATCGGCCACCTCGTGGCCGAGACAGAGCGGCATATCAGCCCGAAGACCAGCCCGCACCCCGTCGCCTGTCAAACAAAAACACCAAGGCCCGGGGCAACACGCAGGACCTGCGAGACGTATTGGAAAATAAATCAGGACATAAAAGATCGATCTACGGATCACGAGGGCGCCCCCCAACGCGTGACGACGACCGCCACGCCGGATATACTAACAAATCCGGCCGGGCCGAATACAGCAGACAAGACTCGTATGAACTGCGTCATGATATAGCCCGGCACAGAGGCGTCGCACACCCCCTATGCTTCACTGATGAAGTAATGGATCATGAATTCCCAGAAGGGTTTAAACCCGTGAACATTGAATCATATGATGGCACTACAGACCCCGCGGTATGGATAGAGGATTTCTTCCTTCACATTCATATGGCCCGCGGAGATGATCTACACGCCATCAAGTATCTCCCGCTAAAACTCAAAGGGCCGGCTCGGCATTGGCTGAATAGCTTGCCGGCAAACTCCATCGGAAGTTCGGAGAACCTGGCAGACGCATTCCTAGACAACTTCCAGGGCACTTATGTGCGACCACCGGATGCTGACGATTTAAGTCACATAACACAACAGCCCGGAGAGTCAGCCAGGAAATTCTGGACTCGGTTCCTAACTAAAAAGAACCAAATTGTCGACTGTCCGGATGCCGAAGCCCTAGCAGCCTTTAAACATAACATCCGTGACAAGTGGCTCGCCCGACATCTCGTCAAGAGAAGCCAAAATCCATGGCAGCCCTCACGACACTTATGACCCGCTTTTGTGCGGGCAAAGATAGCTGGTTGGCCCGTAGCAACAACACAGCAAGCAACCCTGGCACATCAGAAGCCAGAGATAGCAACGGCAAACCCCGACGCAACAAATGCAAGCACCGTAAATATGGTGAAAACGCCAAAGATACAGCAGTTAATGCTGGATTTAGTGGCTCTAAGTCCGGTCAGTGGAAAGGGCCGCTCAAAAATAACAGTTCGGGTCTGTCCAGTCTGGACCGCATACTCGACCGCCAATGCCAAATTCATGGCGCCCCAGGAATGCCAGCCACCCATACCAACAGAGAATGTTGGGTCTTCAAACAAGCCGGCAGGGCAGGCGCCAAACAAAGATGGTGGGTCTCAAAGCGATGATGGCGACGAAGATCCCAGATCACCGAACACAGGAGGGCAAAAGAAATTTCCCCCGCAAATCCAAACGGTGAACGTGGTAAACAACACCCACATTCCCAACCCGGACCGGATGCGCACCCTTAGGGATGCCGACTTAATGGAACTAGTCGTCCCACAATATAAACTAGGGCCGGTCACCTTCAACCGCACGGATTGTCCGGTTAACACCAATCAGGGCAATCCAGCCGCACTAGTCCTCGACCCAATAATTGACGGGTTCCACCTCACACGAGTCCTTATGGATGGAGGCAGCAGTCTAAACCTGCTTTACCAGGACATAGTGCGCAAGATGGGCATCGATCATTCGGTGATCAAACCCACTAAAGCCACTTTCAGAGGCATTATACCAGGTGTGGAAGCCAGCTGTACAGGCTCCATCGCCCTTGAGGTAGTCTTCGGATCACCAGACAATTACCGTACCGAAGAGTTAATCTTCGAAATCGTCCCTTTCCGCAGTGATTATCAGGCACTGCTCGGACGAACTGTGTTCGCTCGATTCAACGCGGTGCCACATTATGCCTACCATAAGCTCAAGATGCCCGGTCCGCACGTCGTCATCATGGTCAATGTCAAGGCCGAACTTTCCTTCGGCACCAACAAGTACACCGCTGCCTTAACAGCAGAAGCAACGAGCGGCACCTTGCAGCCGAACCTCGAGTCAACGGCCAGGCTCCCGGACACCGCCAAAGGACTCCGAACTACTTCGCGGAAGGATAGCCCGGCTCGTCCAGAGCTCAATTAAACACTCCGGCGAAGGCCAGGACAGGCCGCACACAGTGGCTCAACCGCTCTCCAGCACACAAACATTTCTTACATTTTGCAGGTTCACCTTTGCGCCGACCAGGAAGGGCGATATGGAGGCAGCTCGAGCGCGCAAGGGAATCCTTAGATATTCCCCGCGATGACCATCCGACTACACTCCGGATCCGCACACAGCTTCTTCCCCCTGGTCTCAGCAGGTTCCACAGTCATATTTCTTTTTTATCACATTACCTATACTCATACGCATTGACGTACTATTCAAATACAACATGTGGATTCATATGACGCTCATCTGCTATTATTTCTTATTAAAATTCTTTTGTCAAGTGGCATCCGTACACCGCGATATGCCCTAAAACATGCCAGGGGCTTCATTTTACCCATAATACGGCAATAAAGTCCGAACACCTTCACGGAAGTTCGGCACCCCGAACCTATAACATTATATGCATCAGCTCCAAATCATGTCTTGGGTCAATAGTTGGGTTTGCCCGGCTCCCATGTTTTGGTACCTTACGTTCCGCTATATCGGCTAAGGTAGCACTGGGAGAACTACTGCGATTGTATCCCGGTTCTTCCGGACGAGCACCTCAGTAGAGAAAGCTAAAAACCGACTGTCATGATACGGCGAGAGCTGGTCAGCTGTTCGAGAGGTTGTAAAATCTTTAAGGATTTCTCCCGCATAATGCCATAACCAATGCAGCGTGCGATGGATTGGTTTTTCTCCTGATCAGGTGCTTATAGAGCCCCTCGTGCGGTCTTCCGAACACCAGGGGCTGCGCCTACCTTCCTAAAGCTCCTATGGCTAAGTGAGAGTGATAAAGCCCTATAGTCTGATCGCCTGGTTTGTTGTGCTGAACACCTCCTTCGAAGGACCCAAAACTGGGATAAAGAGTGACCAGGTTTATCCCGAACACCCCCGTATTTCTTACGTGGGGGCAGAAGCCAACGACTGGCCAACTCTCAGGATTAATATATAAAATGGCCGCATAGGAGGATAAACTTTTATATAACAGGCAATAAATAATATAAATGACCTTGTTCAAACATTACAAAGGACAACAAGATTTGCATTCATGGAAATATAATGTCCTTGGTGCATAGCTCCGCTGCAAGGTAGGATCCTTTTAGGACACTCTCATAATATAATTCGGGCTTACGGTGCTCCTTCCCCTCTGGCGGTCCTTCGGTCATCAGCTTTTCAGCATCCATCTTCCCCCAGTGCACCTTTGCGCGGGAGAAGGCCATTCGCGCACCCTCTATACAAACCGACCGCTTGATGATGTCAAGTCGAGGGTAGGCACTTACAAGCCGCTTCACGAGCCCGAAGTAGCTGCTTGGAATCGGCTCAGCAGGCCATAGCCGGATAATCAAATCCTTCATGGCTAGTTCTGCCGCCTTATCCAGTTCGATCAGCTGTTTCAGTTGATCGACAAAAGGTACCGGATAATTCGGTGCTAGATACTGCGACCAGAAGAGCTTATCCGCAGTGTTCCTTTCTCCGGCTCGGTAGAATTGGGAGGCATCCGATATGCTGCGGGGCAGCTCCGCAAATACCCCTGGAGAAATCCGAATTCAAAATTAGAAACATTATTTTCTCCTCAAATACTTGCTTTACATGGAAAAGAGCCTTACCCGCCGCGATTTTCCTCGCCTCTTGGATCTCCTGCAGGGCGCTTTGGGTTTCCCCCTGGGCATCGCTCGTGGCCTGATGAGCCTTGGTGAGTTCGGATTCTTTGTCCGTTAAACTCTGCTCCAAGGTCTCGCATTTCTTCACGGCCTCTTGAATCTCCTGCTCAGCTTCAATAACCCTGGCCTCGTGCTTCTCACGAAGAGCCTGCTCTACGACTGCCTTTTTCTCGGCCTCGGCCACAGCCTTCTTAAGAGCCTCGACTTCGGTCATCATCCCTAGCGCAAATCATGAAACATATTTTATCATACTGAAAATTCATTCGCAATAAAAGCGAACAAGACTTGCGCATACCTTGTTTATCTCCCAACTGCATTTTCAACTGGCCAAGTTCTTCTTTGGCCCGCTCCAGACTTTGATTCAGTCCGGAGACCTCCGCGGTATGAGAGGCTGCAACCGCTATAGCCGCCTGCTTATAAAAGAAGAGAGATAGATGTCATCAGGTGAGTCTTCCTGCGAACATAAATTTGATCCTCTGTCTAGTTCTTTCTTTCACCGAACAGTGTATCAGGGGCTACTATCCATACCATGACACTCTTCGAACCCTCATCAAACATACCTCAAAACCTTTTATAAGGCTGATACAGGCTTCATTCAGTCCACTCTCAGCAGACTGAATCTTCTCAATCACCGCACCCATAAGGGCATGGTGTTCATCGACGATGGAGGCGCTCTTCAGCGCCACCAACAAAGCATCCGACACCTCTGGCTGGACAGAGGTTGCCGGTGGAACAGGCACGCCCAATCCAGCTGAGGGAGGCTGCCTGCTTGATTCTAGAGCTGTATTGGTCTCCGGAATTGCATCCGGCTGTGAGTCAAATTCAAGATGGCCCCCCGCCGTCAGCTCCCATGGGAATCTTCTCCCGCATGTGTCCGGCCCCTGAAGTTTGACCTCCAGGCGCCTCCTTCATGGTCTTTTTCTCTCCTCCTTGGCTGGGGTCCTTCTGGGACGAAGCCTCGGTGTCATTCACCTGTCTGGGGGAGGGGGCCTTCGGGGGCATCCCGCTCTCCATAGCATCCGAGCTCAGCAAATCCTCTGATGAGGATTGTTTGGTACAAAATATATGGCTCAGGTTAAAATATTATGCCATGATGAGTTTGGACACATAAATGTATTCGGACTTTATATACTCAGGAGTTCACCAGGGGCTGGGCCCTGGGATCCCGCGTCGGTCCGCTGTTGGCGGCGGCAGTGGACTCTCCCGGAAGAGGAGCTTTTCCCCTTTTAGGCGACTCGGCCTCCAAGTGTGTGGAGGCCGTCCTCTTCTTTCTTCCCCCGCGGGGGATTCATCTTCCTCCTCCTCGTTCTCTTTGGAGGCGGAACGGGCATCGGAGCCTTCGGATATTGTGTCCGAAGTGCCGCGGTGACGAAGGCCGCCCCGGATCTTTTTGGCCTCCTTCTCGGCCGTCTTCTTCGGCACCTTGTAAGGCGCCGGGACCAGCATCTTCGTCAGAAGTGGGACGGCCGGTTCTTCGGGCAGCGGGGCCGGACAATGGATCCGCTCCGCCTTCTTCGTCTAGCCCTAGGAGAATTGTGGAAAACACATTAAGCATTTCCTTTGGGTTATGCGGATAAAAAGTATGATGCCTTACCGAGCTTGCAGGGCGGGACAGTTGGTACCCGCGGTCCTCGGCTGAGTCCGGCCATGATTTACCGGACTTGAAAAGCACCTTCCAGATGTCTTTGTGCGAGGAGCCAAAGAGCTCTTGCAAGGTTTGGTGCTTGGCCGGATCGAATTCCCATAGATTGCAAGACCGGTGTTGACAAGGCAGGATCCGGCGAACTAACATCACCTGGACTACATTGACAAGTTCAATGTTCTTGTCTTCCATATCTTTAATGCGCGTCTGGAGCACCGACAGTTCGTCGGACGAAGACCAGTTCAGGCCCTTCTTGACCCAGGATGTAAGCCGCGGAGGGGCTCCGGATCGAAACTCGGGAGTAGCGGCCCATTCCGCGCCGCACGGCTCGGTGATATAAAACCACTGCTGTTGCCACTCCTTGACGGAATCATTAAAGGTGCCTGTTGGCCATGTGACGTTGGGCATCTTGCTCACTATAGCGCCCCCGCACTCGGCGTGCTCGCCGCCCACTACCTTGGGCTTCACATTAAAAATCTTCAGCCATAAGCCGAAATGTGGCGAGATGCGGAGGAAAGCCTCGCACATGACGATGAGTGTCGAGATGTTGAGGAAGGAATTGGGGGACAGATCGTGAAGATTGATCTCGTAATAATACATGATGCCGCGAACGAACGGGGGAAGGGGAAACCCTAGCCCGCGGACAAAGTGAGGGAGGAATACAACCCTCTCGTGGGGTTCCGGAGTAGGGACGATTTGTCCCGCCATCGGGAGACGGTGGCTGATTTTCTTGGCCAGGTACCCGGCCTCCCGAAGCTTTTTGATATCCTTCTCCCGGACGGTAGAGGCCATCCACTTGCCTCATGCTCCGGATCCGGACATTTTTGGAAGGCCTTTGTGGGCGGAGAATATGAACGCTTGGGCGCTGGAGCTCGAGCGAAGGGGAATGGATCGGGAAGAAGAAAGCGTGGGTGCGAAAGGGAGTCCTTATCCCCTTATAAAGGCAGCAGGGATTCTGCGCCTCCCCACTTGCCTGGTAAACTCGCTTGTTCCCCAAGCGCCGCGATTGATGGCACGGTTGGGTTACCCACACCCGTATTGATGACAATCCCGTGATAAGGGGACACGATCTCTGCTTCGACAAGACGTGCCAAGAAAACCGCCTCGAAATATGCGCAGTGGCTGGTTAAGAAAAACGGTTCGAATAATGACTGGGCCGTGGCGTGATGTCATGCCATGAAACTTGCCAGCAGATTAGATTTGTGGAATATTATACTCTCTATGGTGGTATGTGGAATTTGTTTTGCAGAGCCTGACACGATCCTTGTGTTCAAAATCTTCTATGGAGTATTCGAAGGAGGAACCCGCCTTGCAATGCCGAAGACAATCTGCGCGCCGGACTCATCGTCATTGAAGCCTGGTTAAGGGCTATTGAGGGAGTCCAGGATTAGGGGGTCTTCGGACAGCTGGACTATATACTTTGGCCGGACTGTTGGACTATGAAGATACAAGATTGAAGACTTCGTCCCGTGTCCGGGTGGGACTCTCCTTGGCGTGGAAGGCAAGCTTGGCAATTCGGATATGTAGATCTCCTCCCTTGTAACCGACTCTGTGTAACCCTAGCCCCCTCCGTTGTCTATATAAACCGGAGGGTTTAGTCCGTAGGACAACAACAATCATAACCATAGGCTAGCTTCTAGGGTTTAGCCTCTACGATCTCGTGGTAGATCAACTCTTGTAATACTCATATGATCAAGATCAATCAAGCAGGAAGTAGGGTATTACCTCCATCGAGAGGGCCCGAACCTGGGTAAACATCGTGTCCCTCGCCTCCTGTTACCATCCGCCTTAGACGCACAGTTCGGGACCCCCTACCCGAGATCCGTCGGTTTTGACACCGACACTTGTGTCATCGTCTTCATGCGCAGCAAGCAAGGCATACATGTCTTCATCAAAATCACTAGCGGAGTCATACTCGCCATCTTCACAAATGATCAATACACGCTTATTAGGACATTCCGTCATGACATGGCCAAATCCCTTACAAGTGTGGCACTAGATATCCTTTGTTCTTTTGAAGGAAGCGGACGATGACGATGGACTTTTTGTTGGAATTTGTCTAGTACTTTTCAGTGGTGCCAAAGTGTGTGATGCTGAAGTTCATGAAGGCCCCGGTCGAGAGGTTGCAGGTGCTGGTGTAGAGGTGTGATACGTCTATAATTTTTGATTGTTCCATGCTATATTATATTCTATTTTGGACATTAATGGGCTTTATTATACACTTTTATATTATTTTTGGGACTAACCTATTAACCGGAGGCCCAACCCAGAATTGCCGGTTTTTTGCCTATTTCAGAGTTCTGCAGAAAAAGAATATCAAACGGAGTCCAAACGGAATGAAACCTTCGGGAACGTGATTTTTTTGGAACAAACGTGATCCACAGGACTTGGACCCTACGTCAAGACATCAACCAGGAGGGCACGAGGTAGGGGGCGCGCCTACCCCCCTGGGCGCGCCCTCCACCCTCGTGGGCCCCACGTTGCTCCACCGACGTACTTCTTCCTCCTATATATACCTACGTACCCCCAAACTACCAGATACGGAGCCAAAAACCTAATTCAACCGCCGCAACCTTCTGTACCCGTGAGATCCCATCTTGGGGCCTTTTCCGGAGCTCCGCCGGAAGGGGCATCGATCACGGAGGGCTTCTACATCAACACCATAGCCTCTCCGATGATGTGTGAGTAGTTTACCTCAGACCTTCGGGTCCATAGTTATTAGCTAGCTGGCTTCTTCTCTCTTTTTGGATCTCAATACAATGTTCTCCCCCTCTCTTGTGGAGATCTATTCGATGTAATCTTCTTTTGCGGTGTGTTTGTTGAGACCGATGAATTGTGGGTTTATGATCAAGTTTATCTATGAACAATATTTGAATCTTATCTGAATTCTTTTATGTATGATCGGGTATCTTTGCAAGTCTCTTTGAATTATCAGTTTGGTTTGGCCTACTAGATTGATCTTTCTTGCAATGGGAGAAGTGCTTAGCTTTGGGTTCAATCTTGCGGTGTCCTTTCCCAGTGACAGTAGGGGCGGCAAGGCACGTATTGTATTGTTGCCATCGAGGATAACAAGATGGGGTTTATATCATATTGCATGAGTTTATCCCTCTACATCATGTCATCTTGCTTAAAGCGTTACTCTGTTCTTATGAACTTAATACTCTAGATGCATGCTGGATAGCGGTCGATGTGTGGAGTAATAGTAGTAGATGCAGGCAGGAGTCGGTCTACTTGTCTCGGACGTGATGCCTATATACATGATCATACCTAGATATTCTCATAACTATGCTCAATTCTATCAATTGCTCAACAGTAATTTGTTCATCCACCGTAATACTTATGCTCTCGAGAGAAGCCACTAGTGAAACCTATGGCCCCCGGGTCTATTTTCCATCATATTAATCTTCCAACACTTAGCTATTTTTATTATCTTTTATTTTGCTTTCCATCTTTATCATAAAAATACCAAAAATATTATCTTATCATATCTATCAGATCTCACTCTCGTAAGTGACCGTGAAGGGATTGACAACCCCTTTATTGCGTTGGTTGCGAGGATTTATTTGTTTGTGTAGGTGCGAGGGACTCGTGCGTGGCCTCCTACTGGATTGATACCTTGGTTCTCAAAAACTGAGGGAAATACTTACGTTACTTTACTGCATCACCCTTTCCTCTTCAAGGGAAAACCAACGCGGTGCTCAAGAGGTAGCAAGAAGGATTTCTGGCGCCGTTGCCGATGAGTCTACGCAAAAGTAAACATACCAAGTACCCATCATAAACCCTTATCTCCCGCATTACATTATTTGCCATTTGCCTCTCGTTTTCCTGTCCCCCACTTCACCCTTGCCGTTTTATTCGCCTTCTCTTTTCCGTTCGCCTCTTTTTCGCCCTCTTCTTGTTTGCTCGTGTGTTGGATTGCTTGCTTGTCACGATGGCTCAAGACAATACTAAATTGTGTGACTTTACCAATACCAACAACAATGATTTTCTTAGCACTCCAATTGCTCCTCTTACTGAAGCTGAATCTTGTGAAATTAATGCTGCCTTGCTGAATCTTGTCATGAAAGATCAATTCGCCGGCCTTCCTAGTGAAGATGCCGCTACCCATCTAAATAGATTCGTTGATTTATGTGATATGCAAAAGAAGAAATATGTGGATAATGATATTGTTTAATTGAAAGTATTTCCTTTTTCGCTTAGAGGTCACGCTAAAGCTTGGTTTTCGTCTTTGCCTAAAAATAGTATTGATTCTTGGAATAAGTGCAAAGATGCTTTTATCTCTAAGTATTTTCCTCCCGCTAAGATCATCTCTCTTAGAAACGATATTATGAATTTTAAGCAACTTGATCCTGAACATGTTGCACAAGCTTGGGAGAGGATGAAATTAATGATACGTAATTGCCCTACGCATGGTTTGAATTTGTGGATAATTATACAAATTTTTATGCCGGATTGAATTTTACTTCTAGAAATCTTTTAGATTCGACCGCGGGAGGCACTTTTATGGAAATTACTTCAGGAGAAGCTACTAAACTCCTAGATAATATTATGGTTAATTATTCTCAATGGCACACCGAAAGATCCACTAATAAAAAAGTGCATGCGATAGAACAAAATAATGTTTTGAGTGGAAAGATGGATGAACTTATGAAATTATTTGCTAATAAAAGTGTTTCTTCTGATCCTAATGATATGCCTTTGTCTACCTTGATTGGGAATAATAATGAATATATGGATGTGAATTTTGTTGGTAGGAATAATTTTGGTAACAACGCGTATAGAGGAAACTTTAATCCTAGGCCGTATCCTAGTAATTCCTCTAATAATTATGTTAATTCCTACAACAATGCTTATGGAAATTTTAAGATGCCTTCTGAATTTGAGACTAGTGTTAAGGAGTTTATGAATTCGCAAAAAAATTGCTTAAAGTTGATGAATTGGCTAGGAACGTTGATAGAATTTCTCTTGATGTTGATTCCTTAAAACATAGATCTATTCCACCTAAGCATGATATCAATGAGTCTCTCAAAGCCATGAGAATTTCCATTGATGAGTGCAAAGAAAGAACCGCTAGGATGCGTGCTAAGAAAGATTGTTTTATGAAAGCGTGTTCTTCTAGTTTCTATGAAAATAAAGATGAAGATCTAAAAGTTATTGATGTGTCCCCTATTAAATCTTTGTTTTCCAATATGAATCTTGATCATGATGGGACTGAATATGATCCACCTTTACCTAGAAGGTGTTCCAAAAATTCGGAGTTTTTAGATCTTGATGCAAAAATTGGTAAAAGTAGGATTGAAGAGATCAAAACTCTAGATATTAATGAACCCACTATTTTGGATTTCAATGAATTTAATTATGATAATTGCTCTTTGATACTCCCTCCGTTCCTAAATATTTGTCTTTCTAGGCATTTCAAATGGACACAACATACAGATGCATGTAGACATATTTAGAGTGTAGATTCGCTCATTTTGCTCCGTATGTAGTCACTTGTTGAAATCTCTAGAAAGACAAATATTTGGGAACGGAGGGAGTAGATTGTATTTCCTTGTTGCAATCCGTGCTAAATTCTCCACATGCTTATACTCAACATAAAGCTTTTACTAAACATATCGTTGATGCTTTGATGCAATCTTATGAAGAAAAACTTGAGTTGGAAGTTTCTATCCCTAGAAAACTTTATGATGAGTGGGAACCTACTATTAAAATTATAATTAAAGATCATGAATGCTATGCTTTGTGTGATTTGGGTGCTAGTGTTTCCACGATTCCAAAAACTTAGTGTGATTTGTTAGGTTTCCGTGATTTTGATGATTGCTCTCTAAACTTGCACCTTGCGGATTCCACCATCAAGAAACCTATGGGAAGAATTAATGATGTTCTTATTGTTGCAAATAGGAATTATGTGCCCGTAGATTTTATTGTTCTTGATATAGATTGCAATCCTTCATGTCCTATTATTCTTGGTAGACCTTTCCTTAGAACGATTGGTGCAATTATTCATATGAAGGAAGGGAATATAAGATTCCAATTTCCCTTAAGGAAAGGCATGGAACACTTCCCTAGAAAGAAAATAAAATTACCTTATGAATCTATTATGAGAGCCACTTATGGATTGCCACCCAAAGATGGCAACACTTAGATCTATCCTTGCTTTTATGCCTAGCTAGGGGCGTTAAACGATAGCGCTTGTTGGGAGGCAACCCAATTTTATTTTTAGTTTTTAGTTTTTTGCTTCTGTTTAGGAATAAATATTTGATCTAGCCTCTTGTTAGACGTGTTTTTATGTTTTAATTAGTGTTTGTGCCAAGTTTAACCTATAGGATCTTCTTGGATGATAGTTATTTGATCTTGCTGAAAATTCCAGAAACTTTCCGTTCACGAACATAATTGTTAAAAATCACCAGAACGTGATAAAATATTGATTCCAATTGCTGCTGATCAATAAACAAATTATCTAGGTCTTCCTATTTTGGCTGAATTTTTGGAGTTCCAGAAGTTTGCATTAGTTACAGATTACTACAGACTGTTCTGTTTCTGACAGATTCTGTTTTTCGTGTGTTATTTGCTTATTTTGATGAATCTATGGCTAGTAAAATATTTTATAAACCATAGAGAATTTGGAATACAGTAGGTTTAACACCAATATAAATAAATAATGAGTTCATTACAGTACCTTGAAGTGGTGTTTTGTTTTCTTTCGCTAACGGAGCTCATGAGATTTTCAGTTAAGTTTTGTGTTGTGAAGTTTTCAAGTTTTGGGTAAAAAAATTGATGGATTATGGAACAAGGAGTGGCAAGAGCCTAAGCTTGGGGATGCCCATGGCACCCCAAGATAATCTAAGGACACCTAAAAGCCAAATCTTGGGGATGCCCCGGAAGGCATCCCCTCTTTCGTCTACTTCCATCGGTAACTTTACTTGGAGCTACATTTTTATTCACCACATGATATGTGTTTTGCTTGGAGCGTCTTGTATTATTTGAGTCTTTGTTTGTTAGTTTACCACAATCATCTTTGCTGTACACACCTTTTGAGAGAGACACACATGATTCGGAATTTATTAGAATACTCTATGTGCTTCACTTATATCTTTTGAGCTATATAGTTTTTGCTCTAGTGCTTCACTTATATCTTTTAGAGCTCGGCGGTGGTTTTGTTTCATAGAAACTATTATTCTCTCATGCTTCACTTAAATTATTTTGAGAGTCTTAAACAACATGGTAATTTTCTTAAATTGGAAAATTGATCCTAATATGCTAGGTATTCAAAACTAGTAAAAAACTTTCTGATGAGTGTGCTGAATACTAAGAGAAGTTTGATGCTTGATGATTGTTTCGAGATATGGAGGTAGTGATATTAAAGTTGTGCTAGTTGAGTAGTTGTGAATTTGAGAAATACTTGTGTTAAAGTTTGCAAGTCCCGTAGCATGCACGTATGGTAAACGTTATGTAACAAATTTGAAACATGAGGTGTTCTTTGATTGTCTTCCTTATGAGTGGCGGTCGGGGACGAGGGATGGTCTTTTCCTACCAATATATCCCCTAGGAGCATGCGCGTAGTGCTTGGTTTTTGATGACTTGTAGATTTTTGCAATAAGTATGTGAGTTCTTTATGACTAATGTTGAGTCCATGGATTATACGCACTCTTACCCTTCCATCATTGCTAGCCTCTTCGGTACCGTGCATTGCCCTTTCTCACATTGAGGATTGGTGCAAACTTCGCCGGTGCATCCAAATCCCGTGATATGATACGCTCTGTCACACATAAACCTCCTTATATCTTCCTCAAAACAGCCACCATACCTACCTATTATGCAATTTCCATAGCCATTCCGAGATATATTGCCATGCATCTTTCCACCGTTCCATTTATCATGACACGTTCATCATTGTCATATTGCTTTGCATGATCATGTAGTTGACAACGTATTTGTGGAAAAGCCACCGTTCATAATTTTTCATACATGTCATTCTTGATTCATTGCTATCCCGGTATACCGCCGGAGGCATTCATATAGAGTCATACTTTGTTCTAGTATCGAGTTGTAATCATTGAGTTGTAGATAAATAGAAGTCTGATGATCATCATTCATAGAGCATTGTCCCAAATAAAAAAAGAGAGAGAAAGGCCAAATAAAAAAAGAAGGCCCAAAAAAAAGAGGGGACAATGCTACTATCCTTTTTCAAGACTTGTGCTTCAAAGTAGCACCATGATCTTCATGATAGAGAGTCTCTTGTTTTGTCACTTTCATATACTAGTGGGAATTTTTCATTATAGAACTTGGCTTGTATATTACAACAATGGGCTTCCTCAAATGCCCTAGGTCTTCGTGAGCAAGCAAGTTGGATGCACACCCACTTAGTTTCTTTTGTTGAGCTTTCATTCATTTATAGCTCTAGTGCATCCGTTGCATGTCAATACCTACTCCTTGCATTAACATCAATCGATGGGCATCTCCATAGCTCATTGATTGCCCGCGTTGATGTGAGACTTTCTTCTTTTTTGTCTTCTCCACATAACCCCCCATCATTATATTCTATTTCACCCATAGTGCTATATCCATGGCTCACGCTCATATATTGCGTGAAAGTTGAAAAGGTTTGAGATTACTAAAGTATGAAACAATTGCTTGGCTTGTCATCGGGGTTGTGCATGATGAGAACATTCTTGTGTGACGAAAATGGAGCATGACTAAACTATATGATTTTGTAGGGATGAACTTTCTTTGGCCATGTTATTTTGAGAGGACATAATTGCTTAGTTAATATGCTTGAAGTATTATTACTTTTATGTCAATATTAAACTTTTATCTTGAATCTTTCGGATCTGAATATTCATACCACAATTAAAAGAATTACATTGAAATTATGCCAAGTAGCATTCCACATCAAAAATTCTGTTTTTATCATTTACCTACTCGAGGACGAGCAGGAATTAAGCTTGGGGATGCTTGATACGTCTCCAATGTATCTATAATTTTTGATTGTTCCATGCTATATTATATTCTGTTTTGGACATTAATGGGCTTTATTATACACTTTTATATTATTTTTGGGACTAACCTATTAACCGGAGGCCCAGCCCAGAATTGCGGTTTTTGCCTATTTCAGAGTTTTGCAGAAAAAGAATATCAAACGGAGTCCAAACGGAATGAAACCTTCGGGAACGTGATTTTCGGAACAAACATGATCCAGAGGACTTGGACCCTACGTCAAGACATCAACCAGGAGGGCACGAGGTAGGGGGCGCGCCTACCCCCCTTGGGCGCGCCCTCCACCCTCGTGGGCCCCACGTTGCTCCACCGACGTACTTATTCCTCCTATATATACCTACGTACCCCCAAACTACCAGATACGGAGCCAAAAACCTAATTCCACCGCCGCAACCTTCTGTACCCGTGAGATCCCATCTTGGGGCCTTTTCCGGAGCTCCGCCGGAGGGGGCATTGATCACGGAGGGCTTCTACATCAACACCATAGCCTCTCCGATGATGTGTGAGTAGTTTACCTCAGACCTTCGGGTCCATAGTATTAGCTAGATGGCTTCTTCTCTCTGTTTGGATCTCAATACAATGTTCTCCCCCTCTCTTGTGGAGATCTATTCGATGTAATCTTCTTTTTGCGGTGTGTTTGTTGAGACCGATGAATTGTGGGTTTATGATCAAGTTTATCTATGAACAATATTTGAATCTTCTCTAAATTCTTTTATGTATGATTGGTTATCTTTGCAAGTCTCTTCGAATTATCAGTTTGATTTGGCCTACTAGATTGATCTTTCTTGCAATGGGAGAAGTGCTTAGCTTTGGGTTCAATCTTGCGGTGTCCTTTCCCAGTGACAGTAGGGGCAGCAAGGCACGTATTGTATTGTTGCGATCGATGATAATAAGATGGGGTTTATATCATATTGCATGAGTTTATCCCTCTACATCATGTCATCTTGCTTAAAGCGTTACTTTGTTCTTATGAACTTAATACTCTAGATGCATGCTGGATAGCGGTCGATGTGTGGAGTAATAGTAGTAGATGCAAGCAGGAGTCGGTCTACTTGTCTCGGACGTGATGCCTATATACATGATCATACCTAGATATTCTCATAACTATGCTCAATTCTGTCAATTGCTCAACAGTAATTTGTTCACCCACCGTAATACTTATGCTCTCGAGAGAAGCCACTAGTGAAACCTATGGCCCCCGGATCTATTTTCATCATATTAATCTTCCAACACTTAGCTATTTTTATTGCCGTTTATTTTACTTTGCACCTTTATCATAAAAATACCAAAAATATTATCTTATCATATCTATCAGATCTCACTCTCGTAAGTGACCGTGAAGGGATTGACAACCCCTTTATTGCGTTGGTTGCGAGGATTTATTTGTTTGTGTAGGTGCGAGGGACTCATGCGTGGCCTCCTACTGGATTGATACCTTGGTTCTCAAAAATTGAGAGAAATACTTACGCTACTTTACTGCATCACCCTTTCCTCTTCAAGGGAAACCAACACAGTGCTCAAGAGGTAGCAAGGTGCGAGTGGATGGGGCAGCAGGGGTGCGCGGCGCCCATGTGGAAGTACAACCTGCAGAAAAATTAGGACGCATTCTCGAACGACCCTGCACTTCATGTTCAACATGTATAGCAAGATGGAATAAACGGTTCATTGAATGATATATGTCATAAATTTGTCTATTCAATCCACCCAAGAACCTAGCCATAGAGGCTTCCTCGGTCTCAACTTAACCACAACGTAACATGCCCATTTGCAATTCTTGATAATAGTCTTCCACGGATTTAGATCCTTGGTTCAAGCGTTGTAGTTTATTTAACAAGTCACGTTCATAATATCCAGGAACAAAACGGTGAGACATTACTAATTTCAAAGCTTCCCAAGTGGCAAGAATATTATTAAGATGTTTACGACAATGTTCTCTCCACCAGACAGAAGCAAAATCACTAAACTCACTAGTTGCAGCCCTAACTCTTTTATCATCAGGAAAATCATGGCAAGCAAATTTTTGATCAACTAGTAATTCCTAGTCAAGATAAACATCCGGATCATATTTCCCATCAAAAGAAGGCATGACAAATTTAATTTTACCCAAAGAGTCGTCATGGCCACGTACCTCAGGACGCTGGTGTCGTCCCATACCTTGTTGATTATTGCGTAGTCGAGGATGATCACGATCATTGTTATCATTAACATTGCTATCATTAACTGCATCAGGATCCTTGAAATCACCATCATAGTTGTCGTCTTGGATGTCCTCATGCGGGTCGGCTATTGAGTTGGCGTTGCGAGGAAGGGGCTGGTTGACGGTATCGGTGTATGAAAGAGGGTGCCTCGGGTCTCCCGGGGGCACCCGGCAAGCTCGTTGTAGACATGTGTTGGTGGCTGGAAGACGCGGAGCGGCAGTGGAGGCGGTACCTAGACGGGCATCCTGGGCATCGAGACATTTCATAATAGTTGCAAGTGTTTGAGTGAACGTCTCATTGCTATCCTCAATCGACTTGAGACGCTTATCAAGTGCGCCCTCGAACGATGTGAACCGCTCGGTGTATGCATGCACATCCTCCTCAAGGCGTGCCACCCTGGCTTTCATGTTGTCTTCGTCACCTGCCATGGTTAGGATGAAACAAGAACAAAATCACAAGTATATTGCTCCTACAGTAACTACGATGAGGCGGTGGAAAATGTCTCTCAACTATCGAGCAATTACCAAGCTCTTACCAGTTCTTACCGTGCTGCAGTGGTTGTTGGCCGTTGGCAATGTCAAAAGTTATCAAAAGATTGAGATAGCGATTACCAAGGGACCGAACAAGATACAATATAGGAAGTGGAGCTTGGTGAAGGTTTTCTCAACTCACAATATGTGGCACAATTAAGCAAAAAGTAATGCAAGTTGAATAATTGCTCAAACTCCTAACTAGTGTTGGCAGTCGACTAGTAAGAGATAAAACAATCTAAGCCCAGATACTGAGTCAAGCGAGTGGAAAACGATGAAAATATGATAGCTCTTAAATAGCTCGATATAAGTGAGGTATAAACGCAGTGTATATGGCAACCAAGAGTAGAAAAATGTCCAGCAATTATCGGTTATATGAATAGAGTAGAAGTCTGAACAGCAAAACAGATTGTTCAAAAGATGCAAACCGGCCAGAACTTTGCAACAATTTTTTTTGTTTTCTTTTTTTCTTTTTTTTCCTTTTTTTCTTTTTCCTTTTTTTTCTCTTTTTTTTTCTTTGCTCGGGCCGGGTGCTAGTAGAAGTAACGGACACAAATTAAGTCACAAGAGAGAAAAAGAAAATACAAGGTTACCTGACAAGGTGCTACGTGAGCTAGCTATGCGCTAGTGTTGAGATTAGCTAAGACTAGTAGTCAAGGTGTTACGGGAGCTAGCTATGCGCTGGTGTTGAGATTAGCGAAGACTAGTAGTACGCACAGGAGCAGTTGGCTGCTTGCGGAGAGTGAGTGGTTGTGGCGAAGCGGCGCGGGGCAGCAGACACGGTGTCTGGTAGCTCGCGGAGCGCGAAGCGTATATGGACCGAGCGTTAGCAGAGGAAGACACAGACGTCCGAACTCAACAGAAATTGGAAACAACTGATCGCTATTTTTTTCAGAATATGGACGAACTTGCGGCAGAAACTATGATGGACAAAAACAAGTGCGATCTAGTAGACAATTGTCTCTCGAACTAATCTAAACCAGCACTAATTCTAGGATGTATGCAACCAAAAATTCAACTACGCAAATACTAGATGCAAAAATTGCTAAAGGCTAAAAAGGTAGGTATAATGGATGAACTAATCTAAATTCTTTTTGGCATTTTCGTGGGTTTATAGGACATAAAAATAAACTAAACTACGAAAACTGTAAATCTCTCACCAATAAACCTGAAAACCGATACCACTTGATGTGACGGCGGCCCGATCTTTCGATGAGAGTGGGGATAACTATCGTTTTTATGGATTTTGACCTTGATGATCCGGCTATACCGTACCTGACAATACGCCTCGACAATCGCTATACCAATCTCCGATGGTTATTGACCTTGTTGTAGGCACGATCAACCTGAACAACGAGGTTCGAGTTCCTGTAAGCAACCGAAGAACCAGCAAGAACAAAGGTGAATTGCAACTGAAATTGCGGATGATAAATTAAGTACACGAATTAGATAAAAAGTTAGGGCTCCACTGTTGATCTGACAAGACGGTAGTCCTACACGTCTCGTAGACGCGAATTGTAGCGAAAGCTAGACAATACAATAAAACTTAAGTCTAAACCTAACAAAAGCTAGCTATTTATTAAGTACGGCCAGGCGTTGGCGCTGCTCGACGAGGTGTCCATATTAGCTACGAATTGACCACCAGGAGCCGGCCCACATGGAGACAAAATATTGTACGGCCTTGTTAGAATTATCTCTTTCCTTAATTGATTGTTTGATGGGCTGGTGTGCACGTGGCTCTCTCTTGTCCATGTAGCCTAATCCTCCTTCTCTCCTATGCACGTCCAAGGTTTATATGATACCATGATATAGACTCTTGGGAGCCGTTGGATCTCAGATCGAATGGCTATTGGGAGCTCTTAAACATTTTGCAAAAGAGTCATTCAAGAGTCTCAAAATTACGCGTAGGTAAAATAGCTTCTCCGATGCCGTTGGATCTGAGATCCAACGATCCAAAATCATGTATCATGGTAGCATATGAAGTCTGGTAGCACCCAAAACTTTCCCGCACGTAGCATGCTCCTTGGTGGCTCGGTTGATTCTAATTGCATGCACATACTATTGCTGCTTGTTGGAATCAACATGCAATATTTTCCATCCTTTAACTTCATGTGGCTTTCTCTGATCATTTCTTCAACACCGCCGTTCCTAAGTACAAGTAAATAGGAACATGAGTGTAACATCATATTCCGTTAGTTAAGCCATATGTACAAAGGAGCGATAGTACTTGGCCATTAATTTGTCTTGCTCGTACTCTAGTAATAGGACCAAGTGGAATAACTGATGTAGGAGTCGCGGCGGGTGTAACAGTACAAGAGATGTCCTCATCAGCGAGGCCCTCTCCGTCGTCCTTCAAGTTGTTGCGCTCGCCGTGGCGCCGAGCATTGTCAACATGGTTAACGAACATGAGCAATCAGGACATGACTTTATTTGGACTGGATGACAGTAGGGACCCACCAGGGCCATAGCCGTACGTACGCAAGTTCCTCCTTATTATATACAACTATAATTTTTTGCTTTCTCCTGGTTTCCTAACATTACGGTCCCACACCATCGTCAACCTATATAGTCAATAAACGAGAGAATTGCACAAAGAGCGGCCGACAGTTGGGACCCGGCAGCTCGAGCAGTATTTTTTTAGGTGTAAGCGGAGTTTTTCTTGAGCGATGTTTTTGTTGTTGTTCAGAGGAGCAGGGTATCAACTGGGCGGGCTGTGGCCCGTCTACCCCAGGCTATTATTTTATCTCAACCAAATATCTAGCCCAGATATTATTTTTTCAAGGTGAAAATGGCTAGCCCAGCTATACTTTTTTGCGGAATACCCAACCCAGGTCAACTTGTTATTCTCCGCCCTGTTAGGCTGTAAATCTTTCCTATGAAGGATGCATTAGGCCTAACAAGAAAATGGGCTTTAAAAAATAATAAATGAGATGTAATTATAAAAACTAGGCTGTAAATATACAAAAACGCACCAAGCAGGTAATTAGTTTCAAAAATATTATTGTTTGAATTTGGAAATTTTAATTTCATTACTTATTGCGCGTGCAGTATTTCTTTAGATTTTTACCTAATACTAATTCATTTTGAAATTATATTTAATCTGACCCGAAAATTCGGGATAATTTTTTTCGGATCCCATCAAAATGTGGGATTTTTTTGTTGAATTCTGTTTTGAGAGGTTGGTTTAAATTATTAATCGCTGTCCTGGCTAGAAAATGGGCTGTAATTTTAACAAACTGTAAATGGGTTGTAGTAAATTCCATTATAATTCAAAAATGGGTTGTACACTATTACAAATCACAAATGGGCTATATGTTCTCTGCCACGGATGTGATGCTCACTTGTGGGCCTACTATTTTTTTGAGAATTATAGTCAGTGACGCGTACGGAAGGCTTGTGGGCCTACTAAGGCATACGGAAGGCTTTGTAAACTTATAGTCAAGACACGATTCTAGCAGTAGTGGCCGTTGGGTGTCCATCCAACGGCTGTAGTGCTTCTTCAATCTTGGATATTCTTGCTTCAGCCGCCCAAACCACCGCTGGCGGTACCGCCTGCTACTGCCTCCCGTGGCCGGCTGTGCTGCTGCGCAGGCTTCACCGGCCCACTCTACTCCCAAATGCCGTCCAGGCCAATCCTCTACTCACCAACACCTCCTGTTCTTCACCGGCGACGACAGCCTCACACCGCAGCCGAACCAGTGAACCCTCGTACTCCCCTCTGCATGGGCATCCACTGCTATGTCTTCGCCGGCTCCTGGTTGTTCCCTTCGTAATACTCGCCATCGTTCACTGCGTTGGTTCTCTCGGCGCGGCGTGGTCAACTTTGTCAACAAACGACAGCTATCGGATGAGGCATGTACGTGGATTGGCTGACAGTAGGGACCCACATGGCCCATGGCCGCACGCAGCAAGTGCCCCCGTATTATGCGAAAACAAATAATTTCTCCCCCTGACAGGTTTGACCCACCAGCTACATCTTCGCACGCAAGGAAGTGCTTCCTTTATTACGCGGAAATAAAAAGTTTCCTCTCCCTTACAACTGGGACCCACCATCTTTGTTATGATCCTTTTCGTGAAAATATAGGTTGTACCGAAGATCCTAAATTGTTTTCTTTTTATTCTAACTCGAAAAGGAAGAAATAAAAAAACAGAAAACATCTTCGCACGCAAGGAAGTGCCACCTTATTACGTGAAAAAAATTGATTCCCCCTGCTAGCTGGGACCCACCAGATTTGGAGACTGACTTGTGGGCCTACTAAGTTAACGCGTACGCAGGGCTTTGTCAACTTAGTCAATAAATGATTCTAGCTGTACTGACCGTTCGATGTTAATCCAGCGGCTAAGCTGCGTCTTCAACCTCTGGTCTTGTTGCTCCAGCCACCCAAACCTGCGCCCGCCGTACCGCCTGCTCCAGCCTCCCGTGGCCGGCTGTGCTGCCGCGTAGGCCTCACCGCCCGACCATACTACTACTGGCCAGGCCTTCTCTCTACTCACCCACACCCCCTGTTATTCTCCGGAGACGCAGCCTCAAACCGCAGTCGAAGCAGTCAACCCTCGTACTCTCCTCCGCGTGGGCATCCACTGCTGCGTATTCCCCGGCTCCGGGTCGTTCCCTTCCTAGGTCATGCCGTCGTCCACCACCTTGGTGCTCTCGGGCGGTACAGCATCGTCAACGCGGTCAACGAACGACAGCCATCAGAAGAGGACTATAAGTGGAGAGGCTGACAGCTGGGTCCATGGCCGCACGCAAGGAAGTACCTCCTTATTACGCGCAAAATAATGATTCCTCCACCTGACACCTCGGACCTACCGGAAGGGCCTCTGTATTTCATGAAAAAACGTCCCCCCTGATAGCTGGGACCCACTGGCTTTATCTTCGCACAGAAGGAACTGCCTTCTTACCCCCTGACAGCTGGGACCCACCAGGTTGAAGCGAAGGTAGCGTTATCTGTCCGGCCGCGAACGTGTACGTACATAGTGGTCAATCGGTGTCTCTGTAGTGACATACCGTGGCCGAGTAAGGAGCCGCACGTGTTGAAGTAGAGGCGCCGACGTAGCATGTCACGCAGTCCCGTCTATATCATGTACACGTACGTACGGCCACGCTGCAAGATAGTAAATACGGCTACATGCGTACATACGGGCGGGGTCTCTAACGCGTATAGTGACTAATCCTGTTCATCGGAAGCCAACCGGCTGGGTCGGAATAGAGAAACTGTGTCGTGTTCATGGGGAGGCAACGGAATGCGTCGTGTTCATCGGGAGGCAACGGAATACGTCGTGTTCATCGGGAGCCAACCGGCTTGGACGGAACAGCCGAAACGAGGTTTGGCGTACCGCATAATGGAGGAAACAGGCCTTCTTTTCGACCGCGTACGATTGAAACGGGGTCCTGTTCATCGAGAAGGGCCTGGCGTACCACAAAATGGAGGAAACAAACTTGTGTTCGGCGACATACGGTCGAAACGGGGTCCTGTTGATCGGGAGGGGTGTGGCATACCGCAAAATGGAGGAAACGGACTAGTGTTGGAGCACCTACGGTCGAAACGGGGTCCTGTTGATCGGGAGGGGTGTGGCGTACCGCAAAACGGGACTCCACGTGCTACTGTTCATCCATCATGGACTTGCTCCAGCCTCCACCTGCTACTGTTCATCCACCGTCGACTTCCTCTAGCCTCCACCAACTACTGTTCATCCACGGGGTCCTGTTCATCCAGCCTCCCGGGCTACTGTTCATCCAGCCCTCCACGGGGTCCTGTTCATCCAGCCTCCACCAGCTACTATTCAACCAGCCCTCCAAGGGGCCCTGTTCAACTAGCCCCTCCACGGGGTCCTGTTCAACCAGCCCTCCACGTATGGATTCCCTCCACCGGCTACTGTTCATCCACCCCCGCCTCCTCGATGGGGGTCCTGTTCATCCAGCGGCAACGGCCTCTACTACCATGGGATCCTGTTCATCCAACCCCCACTGGGAACTGTTCATCAAGAGGCAGCTTCGATCGGCTTCAGTTAGCAGCAGTAGCGAAGGAATCACTCGGGTTTAGTTAACAGCAAGGGATCGATCGAGGTTCAGTTAGAGCGCAACGCCTCGCACACACGCGCATGCGTGTACGAGAGAAACGCACAAACCTTCATGCATCGCTCGGCCCCGACCACCCACCGTAACCGGGAACTCCCCGATATTTTCCTCGCCCTCGCTTCTACCATGATTTTTCCGTCATGGACAGGCCAAAGAATGTCATGCAGCTGCGTCTCCGGCCCGCCCAGGATGAAAATCCCATTTTCTGTCATGATTTTTTGTCATAGAAGTAGGAGCCCACCACATCTATGATGATACTGGGTTTTGTCACAATTATCTTCATAGAAGTGTCGTAAGCATGACCGAAAAAATTTCGTTCGGCTCAAAATGTCACGGATGTGTCTTTTTTTTGTAGTGTAAAAAGGGCGAGGGCGGGTCTTTTCCCGCGTGGTAGGCAAGGAATTTTAGCATGGTCTGTTCGACAGATAGAGCGAGAGAAAGATGTGATGAAATGCTTGAATGTGTATTGGGCCCTTTCTTTCTTTGTTTGTTTTTTGAAGTGGGACCTTTCAAACAACTACGACTACTAGCGCGCATGGTGTTCAGTATACTGGTTTATTGGTCCCCTTTGTAATTTGTGCTAAATTTTGACCAAAGATTTACTTGACAAAATGTTAGAGCATGACAACAAAAATTATATCATTGGATTCGTATTTGAACATAGTTTTCGATGATATAATTTTTTGTGACATGCATTAACATTTTGTTAGTTAAATACATGGTCAAAATTGGCACAAAATACGATGTGGAATGATAAATCAGGACAACGGGACCCCCACAAAGTCGGTCCGGCATGCTGTAGTAGTATCCCCTCCTTTTTTCTGCTCGGATTGCCCAACGAGCACCAAGCAAAAAGTGCATGCATTGGCCTAGACACATGTATCCATCAACACGAGTAATCATTTTGCAAAAAAAAATCAACACGATTAATCAATTGCTATTCACACGACCTCATTTTTTCTGGCTGCATGGGGAACAACGGCGAGGCAGGAAGGGAAACAAGCAAATAACTAAGGTTGAGCAACTTAGTTTTGGGAAAATCTGATGTTACAGAGTACTATGTACCTGAAAGTGCGTTATATCGACTAGAGGGGGGTGAATAGGCGATTTTTACAAATTTATCACTAAGGAAATACTACTTGAGGAATTTGCTAAGTGATGAACTACAAGAAGCGGAATAAGTACTCACGTGCATGCATAACAAGACAGAAACATAGTCATCACGATGAAATGAAACACACACACAGAGCACAGGCAGCGTGTAAACAGGATAAGTAGGCAAAAGACAAAGTGACTAAAGAAATAGGATTGAAGAATTTGAGAAAGTCTTCAGTCAAAGTCTTCAAACGGTAACGATCAATTTCATCAACACATGAATGAGGAAATGAAAGGGTTGAGGAAATAAAACCAGTAGCTCAGTGAAGACAATGATTTGGTAGACCAGTTCCAGCTGCTGTGACAGTTGTACGTCTGGTTGGAGCGGCTAGGTATTTAAACCTAAGGACACACAGTCCTCACCGTATTCTCCTTGAGCTAAGGTCACACAGACCTTGCCCAATTACTCATGGTAAGTCTTCAAGGTGACTTCCAAACCTTCACAGACTTGGTCACTCGGCGATCCACAATTCCTCTTGGATGCTCTATACCATGACGCCTAACTTCAAAGTAACAAGCGTCGGTTCCACACAGGAATAATCTCTTCACTGATGCTCAATCACTTTGGGTTTTAGGTGTTTGGGTTTGGGTTTTTCCTCACTTGATGATTGCCGCTCAAAGTCCTCGGAGGATGGGATGCTCTCAATGACAAGTGTTAGTTTCTCTCGGAGTAGCCAACCAGCTAGTGGTTGAGGGGGACGGCTATTTATAGTCGGGGAGCAGCCCGAAATGATAAGACATAAATGCCCCTAATGATATGACCGTTAGGTGGATAAGATATTTGGGACTGATGGCGCATAGCACAGCAACGGTCGGAAATTTGAGCTCTCAAATTCCTCAGGGCTATCATGTTCCTCACTTGTAGGCAATCCGCACTGGCGAATTCCTAACTCCTTAGTCAGAACAAATTCCTGAGAGAACAAAAGATCTTTGTCTCTGTCACTGAAGAAATTGACTGAACTGTATGAGATTTCCAATGGCTTCACTCGAAAGGATTGGGTATGTGTAGGCTTTGAGATGAGCATCGCTTGGAAATTTTTCCTTAGTATTACCTCGACCCACTTTAACAGTATGGTGTTTTCTATGACTCAAGAAAGAGAAAATGAAACTATGAAAAAAAGTCTTCATGCTTCATAGTCCTCTTATCAATATCAAAGTCTTCAAGGTCACACCAATTTCCTCATTTTCAAAGTCTTCAAGAAAACCAAAGTCTTCAACTGAAGACATTCATTTTTAGGGGTCGAATTTCTTCTTAAATATCAAACTCCTCATAGACTTATAGACCCTGTGTACACTCACAAACACATTAGTCCCTTAACCTATAAGTCTTCAATACACCAAAATCACTAACGGGCACTAGATGCACTTAAATCTCCCCCTTTTTGGTGATTGATGACGAATAGGTTAAGTTTTCAACGAGGATAAACATATGAAGTGTAAATACTGATATTGACGAATTTGCTTGCAAGATATAGAAGAAATCCCCCCGAAGATGTGCATATTTGAGGAAGTTGCTTTGGATTGCAAATGCACATTGTAGAGTAATATCATGGAGATCTCCCCTTATATCTTGTAATTCATACACTCATTTAACATATGATATGAAGAATTTGAAATGCATGATCAAATATGGTGTGTGACGAAATTCAGCATGAGTGCATTAAGGTACTTGAGGAAATAAGCATGCAGAAAGCAGTTCAAAAGTATCAGACCACCATCGGACTTAAGTTTACAACTCATCAAACAAACACTTCAAAAGAGTGAGAGTTGTAACTTAACCAAAAAACAACCCATATATAAGACCCGCTTGAAGACTAACTCAAATTTCTCCACCTTTGTAATCGAATGACCAAAAGGGACGAAAAATGAGGACTAACGCCCCTCAAGAATATCATCATGATGTCGATGGAGGAGCGCTAGCGTTGTTGGGGTCGTCCGTCGAAGTAGGGCCTGCTGCAGTGTCGTTCAGATCTTCAGCTCCATTCGTCTCATGCAATGAAGAATATAAACTTGTGACCAGCTAAGGAACTTTGACCTTCTTGAATTTGCTCGAGCGAGGTTGAGACCAGTCAAAGTCCTGTTGAAATCCCATCTGCTTGAGGTCTTCATCAACGTAAAGGTGTGACAATATGGCCCAAGTGTGGTCGAATATTTCATGCACATAGTAATGATTCCTCTTCACTGTGTTTTGCGTGACAGTCATGTTCTAAAGAATTGAGCCAAATTGACGCTTGACCCACTTGTGATTGCGATCGACCTCCTGATGAAGACTTAGAAGAAGCTCACGATCAGTCATCACGCATGGGGCAGTGGCTTGAGGAGTTGGCTTTGAGGCTTTTGCGGCAGAGTCTTGAGTTGCAGAGTCATCATTGGTGGAGTAAGATGTAGCTTTGCGAAACTGACCATCCAATGGACGAGTGCCTTCATCAATAACAGCAGCTTTGCCTTTTCATCAACTGAAGAAATGGTCATTTTGAGGACTTTAATAGGAGGCAAGAAGCTGAGGTGATTCTGACAATCTGCCTTATAGTGAATTAAAGACCTGGTTCTAATGAATTTCATAATCCATGGAGCATAGGGTTTCAACTCAAATGGTGACAGTGTAACATTCGCCAAAGTCCTCATGAAGAAATCGTGGTAGTTAATGGGAATACCATGTATAATTTTGAACAGCTGATTCTTCATGATGCCAACAACTTCTTCTTCTTCAGAGTTGTGGCCTTTGATTGGACTGAGGGTTTTGGTCAAGATTCGGTAGATTGTCCTTGGCACATATAACAAATCCTTCACTAAGAAGGTGGTTCTTGGAGGTTGGCCTGGCCGCAAAGGCTTCATTAGCACTTGCATCAGATGATGAGGAAGTTCAATTTCTTCATAAATCAGCCTTGCACCTTCAGTAGGAGGACTGACTGGAACGTCATGAAGCAATTCAGAGGCCGGAGCTTTGTAGTGAGTGTTCTCAGTCATCCAATCAAGCACCCATGAATTAATATCATCCACATTTCCAGTGAGGTGCAGAGTAGCATAGAATTGAAGAATTAGCTCTTCATTCCAATCGCAGATGTCAGTGCAGAAATTCCCGAGCCCAGCTTCATGAAGCACATTCAAGACATGTTGGAAGAAAGGAATGGACTCCATGTCAACTGTAGGAATTTGACGGTGCTCAAGTACCTTGTCCTTATCAAACAGAAATGATGAATAGAAATTCATCTGGCTTACCGTCCAGAACCACTTGTGTCGAAGTCTTCCTGAGTCATATGGATTGAAATATGTGAAGAAATGATGCTCAACGAAGAAATTGTCATTCTTGAATTTTGGCCTTTTTGCATGAGGATTTTGTTGCTTGGGCTAAAGATTGGCAGATGAAGGTTTCACAACCTCTTGTGTCATAATCTCAGGAGCTGCTGTCTGAGGAATTGAAGCTTCAGGTTCTTCAGTAGCGGTTTGATTCTCCATTTCTTCAGCTGTTGCAGCTGGAATTTCTTCAGGAATGGAAAGGAGAGAAGTTTGACGTCCTTCAGATCCCATTTGAATTTCTTCAGTTTGCACAAGGGACTGAGGAATTGGATGCAGAGGCATGGTGAACGGTGAATTGGGGTGAAGTTTTTCCCAATAGTCATCATTCAGCACATGCGTAGTTGACCCAATGTCCACGTCTTCTTCCATTTCTTCAACGCCCGCCTCTTCAGTTGTGAACTGAGGCATATGTGATGATACCAGTGGGGTGGAAGGGATATCTTCCACTTCAATTTCTTCATCCAATTGCTCTGAAGAAGCAGCAGAAGGATTTTCTTCTTCAGTGTCATCTGGAATGACATATTCTTCACCAAACGGAATGAGCTCCTTTGATGGCACCATCGGGATCGGAACAACATCAATTGGATTAGTGAAAGAGCTCGTCAAAGTCCTCACTTTCTTGGGAGCGGAGGACTCTGTAGAGGTTGATGCTTTCCTTTTCTTCACAGCTGCCTTCTTTGCAGCCTTGGTTTTCTTCACTTTTGATGCAGAAGGAAGAGTGATATTATTCACCTTTGATGATTTGGCAGGAGGAGCAGATGAAGTAGGTTCAGTTTCTTCAGGAACGACTGATGCAGTCTCCCTGGTATGCTCAATTTCTTCAGGCGCGGCAGATTCTTCAGTTGGCCTGGGTTGTTCTTCAGGTGCAACATTGGTGGTTGCCCTGGCATGTTCTTCAGGAGCTGGAATTTTTTTAGCAGCCCTGGTACTCTCAGTTTCTTCAGCATCTTGAGTTTCATCAGTTGCGCTTGCAGTTTCTTCAGTTTGTTGAGCAGATTCTGCAGCCTGAGGAATTTCTTGTTGTTATGGTGCTGCAACGTTAGGTTTGAGGTTCTTGGCAAGCTTGACAGATCTGACTTTGGCACCTAGCCAGTCTGCATGATATGTGTCAAATTCATCATTGAGACCTTTGATCTCCTTTTGCATATTAACAAGTTCTTCAGGAGACATGTTCAGAACGTTGTTCTTCAGAAAACGCTCTTTCTTGTAGTAAGCCTTTTTGACCTGTCTGGCCTTCTGAAATTTCCATTTCTCTTCGCCGATGAAGGCATTCAGCATGTGACTTTGACCAGGAGTGAGGTTCAAGTCAGGCATTGGAGTGTTGGGATCTTTATACCATAGATCAATAAAGTCCAGGATCTTCCTTGGATCCAGCATAAGCGGCACAGAACTGCCTTTGGCTCTAGCGGCCCTTTCTTGTCTGTCCATGATGATTTCAGCAAGTTCTTCATCATCAGCTTCATCGTCATCAGACGGAACTTGGAACGCGACTTGCTTCTTATGAGGACTTGGCCTTGTTCCACGTCCAGCGGTGGTTTTGACCTTCAGCAAGGTTGGACCTGTTGAGGACTGAGGTGGAGCTGAGGAAGATGTAGATGCTCAGGAAGCAATTGAAAAACCTGCAGTCCATTGACACGATGCAAGGTGCATAGGTGTTGAGGACTTTGTGGCAACAGCTGAGGATTTTGTGGCAACATTGGGGATTGGCACTGCCATTGGAGAAGTTGCCTGAGAAATTTGCCTTGAGGGCTTTGACGCTGAAGAACTTGGCCGTGAGGCCATTTCTATTGAGGAACTCGACTTCACAGTAGATTTCTTCGGCATAGACTTCTTAGGCTTACTGGCAGAGGCCTCAGCAGCAGCAGCTTGAGAATCCTCATTGAATTTCTTCACTGGTTCTTTTGCAATTTTAGCCAATTTAGCTTGGCGCTTAGCCCATTCTTTTGGAAAGTCCTCACCACGCCTGATGCTGGTGGGATCAGCCTTTTGGCTAGCAGCCAAAGGAGGTCTAGGACATGGAGGGTTGACAACGAATTTCTTCATGTACTTTGGAGTAACATAGCGGTATTCCCTCCATTCCTTCGCCCATCTCCTCTCAATTCTCTGGATACGCACTTTGCGCTGATTCTTATTCTCTTTGCCATGAGTTGCTTCATCCGGTGTGCAATATTCATCATAAATATCCTCAGGGATTTCAAACGCAGTGTTTGTCTCTGGCCTCTTGCCTCCCTTCTGAGGTCTTTTCGCATCTGCCATTTTCCTCACTTGAGGACTTTGAACTTTGGATGTTTCTGAGGAAGTGTGCAACTTATCTACGAGGAACGCTGCAAATGAGTTAAGTTGATGAGAACCTAGTGATTCAGCAGCGGACATTTGTACCTGTGAACAGAGTATAGGTGCGAAGAATTTCGAGAGGTCATATGCGTTCTCAAATTTTTTTTCAAAAGTATCAAGTTTGAGGAATTTGACCATAGGTGTCTTGAGGAATTTCACTAAGCATTCTTGACTTAGGTTCCAGAGTTGTATAGATTTGAAAATCCACACAACTGAGGAATCTTGAAGAAAAACATAGCTTAGATAAATAAATCAAGGTACAGAAGCATCTGGGTGTTTAAGGAGTGGGAAGTTGAAGAATAAACACCTTTTGAAGATTTTCTGGAGATCATAAGAATCAAAGTAGGGCAGTAAAATCAGATTTTAATTACCCTTGAAGAAGAACACGACGAACTGGGAGTGGAGTTGGAGAAGTTCGTCCATTCAAATCTCCCACGCCCTAACTTGGCGGCGAGAGACAACTACGGCGGCGGCGAAGTGAAGATTTCCGCGACGGGCGCGAGTACGACATCGACGAGGTCGAGGCAGTGAAGCTCTTCCTCACCGGCGACGATGAAGTGTAGTGGCGATGCTAGGTCTGAGAGCTCGAGCGAGATTGAGGTCGAGCGGAGTAAATGAGGTCTGAGGAAGGGAAGGGGTATTCATAGCCGCAGTGAAAAACTGCTCGTCCGAAGATTTTGGACGAACATGCCCCTGACCCTTACTATTCTAACAACATGTGTCACCCACGTACAGAGAGGTGGAGATCGTGGGGGATCGTGGGTGAGTTGTTTAATCCATCGTGGGATGCGGAACGGTTTGAGCGGCAACAGCCAAAAATTTGAAAGGAATATTTTAAAGTTTCGTTCAGAGATTCTTCAGCTATCAAGGACACATTGAAGATTTTGAATGAATTTCAAATAAAACCCACATGAAGAATTTGTGAATCGACTGGGTTGAGTTTAGCATACAGGGGGAACGGGTCCGATCGCATTCACTCAGAGGAAAATCAACTTGAAGAAATAGCAATAAGTGAATGCTGTTGAGGACATTGAAAAATCAAATATATATAGATATGGTCAACGAAGAACGCCAGTCGAAAAGTTGAAGAAATTCCAAAGATAAAAAAACTGAAAATTGAAGAATTTGATAAATGAAAAAAAACTCAAATTTGAAGATTTTCAACTTTGGTTGGTGGCGTTACCCACCGTATAAGAATGATGATTTCAGACACCGCGTACAATTGTCGTAGGGCTCTGAGAATCAAATTCTTCATTAATTTCTTCACACTTAGAGGGTTCGTCTTCATTGATTGAAGAAAAACGTTACTTCGTGTGTTGCACATCTAAGTCATCACTTTTGCATAAGTGTTAGGATGTGTGTTCTTTCAAAGAACATTCTAAGATTCTAAGATATTTAGCTCACACTGCAACTTGCTAAATCTCTTCTCATCCAAGGGCTTTGTGAAGATATCCGCTAGCTGTTCTTCAGTCTTCACGTGATCGACGGAGATGTGAGCAATCTTGATGGCACTATCGTTGTCGCAGTAGAGTGGCATATTCTTCATATTGATGCCATAGTCCTTGAGGGTTTGCTTCATCCACAACAATTGAGCACAGCAAGAACCAGCAGCAATGTACTCAACTTCAGCAGTAGAGAGTGATACGCAGTTCTGCTTATTCTAGGACCAACATACTAAGGATCGTCCGAGGAAATGGCATATGCCTGATGTTGACTTGTGATCCACTCGATCACCAGCATAGTCAGAGTCGAATATCCAATGAGATCAAAAGCCGAGCCCTTGGGATACCATACACCAAGTGTTGGAGTGTGAGCTAGATATCGAAGAATATGTTTCACAGCCTTATGGTGTGATTCCTTCGGTGTAGCTTGAAAACGGGCACACATGCAAACACTAAGCATACTATCTGGCCTAGATGCACATAGATACAATAAAGAGCTAATCATGGAGCGTATACCTTTTGATCAAAGTCTATACCATTTTCATCAGTGCATAGATGGCCATTTGTGGGCATAGGGATTTTGACGCCTTTGCAATCTTGCATGCCGAATTTCCTCAGCACATCCTTGAGGTATTTCTCTTGAGATATGAAGATGTCATTGCATTGTTGACGAATTTGAAGACCTACGAAGAATTTCAATTCTCCCATCATAGACATTTGATATTCCTCACTCATCATATAGGCAAATTCATCACCGTAACATTGGTTAGTACAGCCAAAGATAATATCATCCACATATATTTGGCACACGAATAATTCATCATCGTAAGTTTTGGTGAAAAGAGTTGGGCCAAGTGAACCGGTTTTGAAGCCTTTCTTCATGAGGAATTCCTCCAGCGTATCATACCACGCCCGAGGGGCTTGCTTGAGGCCGTAGAGGGCCTTGTTGAGTCTGAAGACTTTGTCAGGATGCTTAGGATCTTCAAAACCTGGGGGTTGAGCAACATATACTTCTTCCTCAAGCTTACCATTGAGGAATGCACTTTTCACATCCATTTGATATAAGATGATATTATGATGGTTAGCATAAGCAAGCAATATGTGAATAGCTTCAAGTCTAGCAACGGGTGCAAAAGTTTCATCGAAATCAATTCCTTCAACTTACGTGTAGCCCTGAGCTACAAGACGAGCCTTATTCCTCACCACTTGGCCATTTTCGTCTTGCTTGTTGCGGTAGATCCACTTGGTACCTATGATGTTATGCTTGCGAGGATCTGGTTGCTTGAAAAGTTCCTACACATTGTTGAGGTTGAATTGATGCAATTCCTCTTGCATAGCTTGAATCCACTCAGGCTCCAAAAATGCCTCATCAACTTTGGTGGACTCTGTGATAGAGACGAAAGCAAAGTGCCCACAAAAGTTAGACAAATGTGAAGCTTTTGAGCGTGTGAGAGGGCCTGGTGCGTTGATGTCGTTGAGGATTTTGTCAATATGCACTTCATTTGCTACGCGAGGATGAGCAGGTTGACGACTTTGATTGGGCTCAGCATTTTCTTTAGAGCCATTTTCCTCAGATGCACCAGGATGATTTTCTTCATGATCCGGAATAACTTCTTCAGCAGATTCTTCAGTAGGTATCACATCCTCAGTAGCCTTGAACTTGATGGATTCCTTAGGAGACATTTCATCTAGCACATGAGGTAGTTGCTCTCTTTGCGAGCCGTTAGTTTCATCAAACCGCACATCTATAGTTTCAACAACCTTGTTGTGATAGGTGTTGAAGACTCTATAGGTGTGCGAGTCCTTTCCGTAACCAAGCATAAAACCTTCATGTGCTTTCGGTGCAAATTTAGAATTGTGATGAGGATCTCTAATCCAACATTTAGCACCGAAGACTTCGAAATAACTCACATTGGGTTTCTTGTCAGTTAGGAGTTCATATGAGGTCTTCTTGAAGAATTTGTGAAGATATACTCTGTTGATGATGTGGCACGCAGTATCAATAGCCTCAGGCCAGAAGCGACGAGGCGTCTTGTATTCGTCAAGCATAGTGCGAGCCATCTCAACAAGAGTCCTGTCCTTGCGCTCCACGATGCCATTTTGCTGAGGAGTGTATGCGGCAGATAACTCGTGAGTAATACCAAGTTCACCAAGATAGTCATCAAGACCAGTATTCTTGAACTCAGTCCCATTGTCACTCCGGATAAGCTTGATCTTCACACTGAAATTCGTCGAGGCCCTTGAGGAAATTCGTTTGAAGATTTCCTGCACTTCAGTTTTGTGCATAATAATATGCACCCATGTGTAACGAGAATAATCATCAACAATAACAAAGCCATATAGTGATGCTGCATTTGTTAGTGTGGCATAATGAGTACGGCCAAAGAGGTCCATGTGAAGCAATTCAAAAGGACGAGTGGTAGTCATGATAGTCTTTGAGGGGTGCTTGGATCTGGTCATCTTTCAAGACTCACAGGCCCCACAAAGATGATCTTTGAGGAATTTGACACCCTCGATGCCAATGGCGTGCTTCTTCTTCGCGAGTGTATGTAAGTTCCTCATGCCAGCATGACCTAGTCGTCGATGCCATAGCCAGCCTTCTGAAGCTTTTGCAAGTAGACATGTGGCAGGCTATGGTCCTGCAAAGAAATCAACAATATACAAGTCTCCTCTCCTAAATCCTTGGAAGACTTTGGAATTGTCAGATTCCACGAGCACAATGCAACGATATTTTCCAAAGACGACAACCATATCAAGATCACAAAGCATTGAGACAGACATGAGGTTGAATCCGAGGGGGTCGACAAGCATGACTTTGTCCATGTGTCAATCCTTTGAGATCGCAACCCTACCTAGACCCAATACCTTGCTTTTTTCCTTTGTCAGCACAGGTGATATGCTTCAGATGCGATGGATATAACACATATTCCATCAATAAGTTCTTGTCACCGGTGATGTGATTCGTACATCCACTGTCGAGGACCCACTCAGTAGCTTTGGGTGTTTCATCCTGCAGATGAATTGGTACATCTTACCAACTCATATACTTCATCAGTGAAGAATATGACATCAAATTCATCAGACAGAATTTCATCTAGCAGTACAATAGATATAGCAGTATAAGGACGTGATAAATAAATATTCATTTCTTCATGATTAGCTTGCGTCCTTTCAAGCATATTCAGGTCTCCAGCAAATTCTTCAGACGTTCAAGTTCATCTAGAGACCTGACCCTGCATAATAGATTAGTTCTATTTCTTCACCACCCACATCTGGAGGGGTGGCAAAGAGTTCATCATTCTGTGAGCTCCATAAGAGAAAGGTGGCATTGAAGCCAGAGCACTTCGTTTGACAAAAGAGGGGTTAGAGTATGTAAGCAGAGAAATTCTTCGAAGACTTAGGAACATAATGATTTGAAGAATAATGTACACACTAATAGCTCTTAGATTTTCCCTGCGAAACAGAAGCGTTAGCACGATGATGTTCATATGAGGATTTGGATCCACGTGAGGAATTTGATCCATATGCGGAATTTGGTCCGTATGAGGACTTGGATCCATTTGAAGCCTTTGGTCCATATGAAGAATTTGATCTAGGGTTGCTATTATTCACAGGTGGTGTCATGAGGACATTCACCTGAAGACTTTCAAGGCACCTTTTGGGAACCTAGATTTTCTTCATAGGGGGACCGCTCCTGCAGTTAGTTCCAACATATCTAGCAAATACTTCACCATTCTGATTTTTGAACAGTTTATAGTTGGAGTCAAATGACTCATCAGATGAATATGGAGATTCACATCTAAAGCCAGATAAAGTGGATGGATCTACATGAGGTCCTTTTGCAGCAACCCATGAGGTTTTGAGATACTGCTCAGGTTTCCAGTAGGTCCCATCTGCATTGAGTTTCCTCTCAAAGGAAATACCCTCTTTCCTAGGGTTCCTATTGAGGATCTGCTTCTTAAGCACATTGCAAAGAGCCTGATGCCCTTTGAGGCTTTTGTACATGTCTGTCATATACAATTCCTTCAACCATGCATTATCATCAGTGATACTTATGGTATCCTCAGATGAGGAATTTGTGACCATAAAAATAGTTGAAGAATTTGCAGCAATAGAAGCATTTGAACTTTCAGGTGAAGAATTAGCAGATTCTCATTCAATGCATTTCAAACATGGTGGAATGAATTCATCCGAGCAGAACTGGTCTGTTGAGCAAGCAATGTATCGTTTTCCTTCTGAAGATCTTCATGACTCACCCTTAGCTTCTCAAGATCTTGCTTTCTTTGAAGAAACTCATAAGAAAGCTTCTCATGATCGGGTAAGAGAGTTTCATGACGACTTTGAAGGTTATCAAACTTAGACTGTAGTCGCTGAAGATTATCAGTCAGAGTTTGAGTTCGATCCATTTCCTCACCCAACAGGTCATCAATTTTGTCTAGCAAATTTTGAACTTTTTCCAAAGCTTTTTGTTGTTTCACGGCAATATTAGCAAGTTTCGAATAGCTAGGTTTGAGATCTTCATTACATTCACCCTCACTTGATTCAGAGGAGGGATATTTGAGTACCTTGGCACCTTTTGCCATGAAGCAATAGGTGGGAACAAAGTCATCGTTGCCATTGTCAGCAGTGTTGGAGTCGACATTTTCTTCACAGTTGAAGATGAACATGCTGATGAAAGCAGTAGCGAGAGCTAGGCTAGCCACACCAGAGTCTGACTCCTCATATGCCTCCTCTTCCTCATTTTCCTCAGATTCAGCTTCATAATCTATTTCCTTGCCAATGAATGCCCGAGCCTTTTTGGAACTGCTCTTCTTGTAAGATGAAGACTTTGAAGATTTTGATGATGAGGACAATCTTCTTCTTCTTCGAGTAGTCTGAACTATCATCCTTGTACTTCTTCTTCTTTGATTCCTTTGCCCACTGAGGACAATCAGTTATGTAGTGACCAGGTTTCTTGCATTTGTGGCAAGTCCTCTTCTTGTAATCACGGGATGAGGAATCTGATCTCGTGTCATCACCTCTTGAAGATTTTCCAAAGCGACCACTGTTGGGGAACGTAGTAATTTCAAAAAAAATCCTACGCACACGCAGAATCATGGTGATGCATAGCAACGAGAGGGGAGAGTGTGTCCACGTACCTTCGTAGACCGAAAGCGGAAGTGTTAGCACAACGTGGTTGATGTAGTCGTACATCTTCAAGATCCGACCGATCCAAGTACCGAACGCACGGCACCTCCGAGTTCAGCACACGTTCAGCTCGATGACGTCCCCTGAGCTCCGATCCAGCAAAGCTTCGCCGGAGAGTTTCGTCAGCATGACGGCGTGATGACGGTGATGATGATGCTACCGACGCAGGGCTTCGCCTAAGCACCGCTACAATATGATCGAGGTGGATTATGGTGGAGGGGGGCACCGCACACGGCTAGGAGAGATCAACAGATCAACTTGTGTATCTAGAGGTGCCCCCTGCCCTCGTATATAAAGGAGCAAGGGGGGAGGCCGGCCGGCCCCTATAGGCACGCCAGGAGGAGGAGTCCTCCTCCCAGTAGGAGTCCTCCTCCCAGTAGGAGTCCTCCTCCCAGTAGGAGTAGGACTCCCCTCTTTCCTACTCCTACTAGGAGGAGGAAAGGAAGGGGGAGAGGGAGAAGGAAAGGGGGGCGCCCCCCCCCCTCTCCTAGTCCAATTCGGACCAGAGAGGGAGGGGCGCGCGGACCCTACGGGTTCGAGAACTATGTAGACATGACTGGAACACGTCTCCGGTCAATAACCAATAGCGGAACCTGGATGCTCATATTGGCTCCTACATATTCTATGAAGATCTTTATCGGTCAAACCGCATAATAACATACGTTGTTCCCTTTGTCATCGGTATGTTACTTGCCCGAGATTCGATCGTCGGTATCTCAATACCTAGTTCAATCTCGTTACAGGCAAGTCTCTTTACTCGTTCCGTAATACATCATCCCGCAACTAACTCATTAGTTACAATGCTTGCAAGGCTTATAGTGATGTGCATTACCGAGTGGGCCCAGAGATACCTCTCCGACAATCGGAGTGACATACCCTTATCTTGATCTATGCCAACTCAACAAGTACCATCGGAGACACCTGTAGAGCACCTTTATAATCACCCAGTTACGTTGTGACGTTTGGTAGCACACAAAGTGTTCCTCCGGTAATCGGGAGTTGCATAACCTCATAGTCATAGGAACATGTAAAAGTCATGAAGAAAGCAATAACAGTAAACTAAACGATCAAGTGCTAAGCTAACGGAATGGGTCAAGTCAATCACATCATTCTCCTAATGATGTGATCCCGCTAATCAAATGACAACTCATGTCTATGGTTTAGTAAACTTAACCATCTTTGATTAATGAGCTAGTCAAGTAGAGGCATACTAGTGACACTCTGTTTGTCTATGTATTCACACATGTACTAAGTTTCCGGTTAATACAATTCTAGCATGAATAATAAACATTTATCATCATATGAGGAAATAAATAATAACTTTATTATTGCCTCTAGGGCATATTTCCTTCAGTCTCCCACTTGCACTAGAGTCAATAATCTAGATTACATAGTAATGATTCTAACACCCATGGAGTCTTGGTGCTGATCATGTTTTGCTCATGGAAGAGGCTTAGTCAATGGGTCTGCAATGTTCAGATCCGTATGTATCTTGCAAATCTCTATGTCTCCCACCTGGACTTGATCCCAGATGGAGTTGAAACGTCTCTTGATGTGCTTGGTTCTCTTGTGAAATCTGGATTCCTTTGCCAAGGCAATTGCACCAGTATTGTCACAAAAGATTTTCATTGGACCCGATGCACTAGGTATGACACCTAGATCGGATATGAACTCCTTCATCCAGACTCCTTCATTCGCTGCTTTCGAAGCAGCAATGTACTCCGCTTCACATGTAGATCCTGCCACAACGCTTTGTTTATAACTGCTCCAGCTGACAGCTCCACCGTTCAATATAAACACGTATCTGGTTTGCGATTTAGAATCGTCCGGATCAGTGTCCAAGCTTGCATCAACGTAACCATTTACGATGAGCTCTTTGTCACCTCCATAAACGAGAAACATATCCTTAGTCCTTATCAGGTATTTTAGGATGTTCTTGATTGCTGTCCAGTGATCCACTCCTGGATTACTTTGGTACCTCCCTGCTAAACTAATAGCAAGGCACACATCAGGTCTGGTACATAGCATTGCATACACGATAGAGCCTATGGCTGAAGCATAGGGAACATCTTTCATTTTATCTCTATCTTCTGCAGTGGTCGGGCATTGAGTCTTACTCAACTTCACACCTTGTAACACAGGCAAGAACCCTTTCTTTGCCTGATCCATTTTGAACTTCTTCAAATCTTTGTCAAGGTATGTGCTTTGTGAAAGTCCAATTAAGCGTCTTGATCTATCTCTATAGATCTTGATGCCCAATATGTAAGCAGCTTCACCGAGGTCTTTCATAGAAAAACTCTTATTCAAGTATCCTTTTATGCTATCCAGAAATTCTATATCATTTCCAATCAACAATATATCATCCACATATAATATTAGAAATGCTACAGAGCTCCCACTCACTTTCTTGTAAATACATGCTTCTCCAAAAGTCTGTATAAAACCATATGCTTTGATCACACTATCAAAACGTTTATTCCAACTCCGAGAGGCTTGCACCAGTCCATAAATGGATTGCTGGAGCTTGCATACTTTTTTAGCACCCTTTGGATCGATAAAACCTTCAGGTTGCATCATATACAACTCTTCTTCCAGAAATCCATTCAGGAATGCAGTCTTTACATCCATTTGCCAAATTTCATAATCATAAAATGCGGCAATAGCTAACATGATTCGGACGGACTTAAGCATCGCTACGGGTGAGAAGGTCTCATCGTAGTCAACTCCTTGAACTTGTCAGAAACCTTTTGCAACAAGTCGAGCTTTGTAGACAGTAACATTACCATCAGCATCTGTCTCCTTCTTGAAGATCCATTTATTCCCGATGGCTTGCCGATCATCGGGCAAGTCAACCAAAGTCCACACTTTGTTCTCATACATGGATCCCATCTCAGATTTCATGGCCTCAAGCCATTTTGTGGAATCTGGGCTCATCATCGCTTCCTCATAGTTCGTAGGTTCGTCATGGTCTAGTAACATGACCTCCAGAACAGGATTACCGTACCACTCTGGTGCGGATCTTACTCTGGTTGACCTACAAGGTTTGGTAGTAACTTGATCTGAAGTTTCATGATCATCATCATTAGCTTCCTCACTAATTGGTGTAGGTGTCACAGGAACCGGTTTCTGTGATGAACTACTTTCCAATAAGGGAGCAGGTACAGTTACCTCATCAAGTTCTACTTTCCTCCCACTCACTTCTTTCGAGAGAAACTCCTTCTCTAGAAAGGATCCATTCTTAGCAACGAAAGTCTTGCCTTCGAAAATCTGTGATAGAAGGTGTACCCAATTGTCTCTTTTGGGTATCCTATGAAGACACATTTCTCCGATTTGGGTTCGAGCTTATCAGGTTGAAGCTTTTTCACATAAGCATCGCAGCACCAAACTTTAAGAAATGACAACTTTGGTTTCTTGCCAAACCACAATTCATAAGGAGTCGTCTCAACGGATTTAGATGGTGCCCTATTTAACGTGAATGCAGCCGTCCCTAAAGCATAACCCCAAAACGATAGCGGTAAATCAGTAAGAGACATCATAGATCGCACCATATCTAGTAAAGTACGATTACGACGTTCGGACACACTATTACGCTGTGGTGTTCCGGGTGGCGTGAGTTGCGAAACTATTCCGCATTGTTTCAAATGAAGACTAAACTCGTAACTCAAATATTATCCTCCACGATCAGATCGTAGAAACTTTATTTTCTTGTTACGATGATTTTCCACTTCACTCTGAAATTCTTTGAACTTTTCAAATGTTTCAGGCCTATGTTTCATCAAGTAGATATACCCATATCTCCTCAAATCATCTGTGAAGGTGAGAAAATAACGATATCCACCGCGAGCCTCAACATTCATCGGACCACATACATCAGTATGTATGATCTCCAACAAATCTGTTGCTCGCTCCATTCTTCCGGAGAACGGTGTTTTAGTCATCTTGCCCATGAGGCATGGTTCGCAAGTACCAAGTGATTCATAATCAAGTGATTCCAAAAGTCCATCAGAATGGAGTTTCTTCATGCGCTTTATACCAATATGACCCAAACGGCAGTGCCACAAATAAGTTGCACTATCATTATCAACTCTGCATCTTTTAGCTTCAATACTATGAATATGTGTATCTCCACTATCGAGATTCAAAAAGAATAGACCACTCTTTAAGGGTGCATGACCATAAAAGATATTACTCATATAAATAGAACAACCATTATTCTCTGATTTAAATGAATAACCGTCTCGCATCAAACAAGATCCAGATATAATGTTCATGCTCAACGTTGGCACCAAATAAAAATTATTCAGGTCTAAAACTAATCCCGAAGGTAGATGTAGAGGTAGCGTGCCCACCGCGATCACATCGACTTTGGAACCATTTCCCACGCGCATCGTCACCTCGTCCTTTGCCAATCTTCGCTTAATCCGTAGTCCCTGTTTCGAGTTGCAAATATTAGCAACAGAACCAGTATCAAATACCCAGGCACTACTGCGAGAATTAGTAAGGTACACATCAATAACATGTATATCACATATACCTTTGTTCACCTTGCCATCCTTCTTATCCGCCAAATACTTGGGGCAGTTCCGCTTCCAGTGACCATTCTGTTTGTAGTAGAAGCACTCAGTCTCAGGCTTAGGTCCAGACTTGGGTTTCTTCTCCTGAACAGCAACTTGTTTGCCGTTCTTCTTGAAGTTCCCCTTCTTCTTCACTTTGCCCTTTTTCTTGAAACTGGTGGTCTTGTTGACCATCAACACTTGATGCTCTTTCTTGATTTCTACCTCCGCAGCCTTTAGCATTGCGAAGAGCTCGGGAATCATCTTATCCATCCCTTGCATGTTATAGTTCATCACGAAGCTCTTGTAGCTTGGTGGCAGTGATTGAAGAATTCTGTCAATAACACTATCATCCGGAAGATTAACTCCCAGTTGAATCAAGTGATTGTTATACCCAGACATTCTGAGTATATGCTCACTGACAGAACTATTCTCCTCCATCTTGCAGCTGTAGAACTTATTGGAGACTTCATATCTCTCAATCCGGGCATTTGCTTGAAATATTAACTTCAACTCCTGGAACATCTCATATGCTCCATGTCGTTCAAAACATCGTTGAAGTCCCGGTTCTAAGCCGTAAAGCATGGCACACTGAACTATAGAGTAGTCATCAGCTTTGCTCTGCCAGACGTTCATAACATCTGGTGTTGCTCCTGCAGCGGGTCTGGCACCTAGCGGTGCCTCCAAGACGTAATTCTTCTGTGCAGCAATGAGGATAATCCTCAAGTTACGGACCCAGTCCGTGTAATTGCTACCATCATCTTTCAACTTTGCTTTCTCAAGGAATGCATTAAAATTCAACGGAACAACAGCACGGGCCATCTATCTACAACAACATAGACATGCAAAATACTATCAGGTACTAAGTTCATGATAAATTAAAGTTCAGTTAATCAAATTATTAAATAACTCCCACTTAGATAGACATCCCTCTAATCATCTAAGTGATCACGTGATCCATATAAACTAAACCAAGTCCGATCATCATGTGAGATGGAGTAGTTTTCAATGGTGAACATCACTATGTTGATCATATCTACTATATGATTCACGCTCGACCTTTCGGTCTCAGTGTTCTGAGGCCATATCTGCATATGCTAGGCTCGTCAAGTTTAACCCGAGTATTCTGCATGTGCAAAACTGGCTTGCACCCGTTGTATGTGAACGTAGGGCTTATCACACCCGATCATCACGTGGTGTCTCGGCACGACGAACTTTCGCAACGGTGCATACTCAGGGAGAACACTTGTACCTTGAAATTTAGTGAGAGATCATCTTATAATGCTACCGTCGATCTAAGCAAAATAAGATGCATAAAAGATAAACATCACATGCAATCAATATAAGTGATATGATATGGCCATCATCATCTTGTGCTTGTGATCTCCATCTCCGAAGCACCGTCTTGATCACCATCGTCACCGGCACGACACCTTGATCTCCATCGTAGCATCGTTGTTGTCTCGCCAACTATTGCTTCTATGACTATCGCTACCGCTTAGTGATAAAGTAAAGCAATTACAGGGCGATTGCATTGCATACAATAAAGCGACAACCATATGGCTCCTGCCAGTTGCCAATAACTCGGTTACAAAACATGATCATCTCATACAATAAAATATAGCATCATGTCTTGACCATATCACATCACAACATGCCCTGCAAAAACAAGTTAGACGTCCTCTACTTTGTTGCTGCAAGTTTTACGTGGCTGCTACGGGCTGAGCAAGAACCGTTATTACCTACGCATCAAAACCACAACGATAATTGTCAAGTTAGTGCTGTTTTAACCTTCTCAAGGACCGGGCGTAGCCACACTCGATTCAACTAAAGTTGGAGAAACTGACATCCGCCAGCCACCTGTGTGCAAAGCACGTCGGTAGAACCAGTCTCGCGTAAGCGTACGCGTAATGTCGGTCCGGGCCGCTTCATCCAACAATACCGCCGAACCAAAGTGTGACATGCTGGTAAGCAGTATGACTTGTATCGCCCACAACTCACTTGTGTTCTACTCGTGCATATAACATCTACGCATAAACCTGGCTCGGATGCCACTATTGGGGAACGTAGTAATTTCAAAAAAATTCCTACGCACACGCAGAATCATGGTGATGCATAGCAACGAGAGGGGAGAGTGTGTCCACGTACCCTCGTAGACCGAAAGCGGAAGCGTTAGCACAACGCGGTTGATGTAGTCGTACGTCTTCACGATCCGACCGATCCAAGTACCGAACACACGGCACCTCCGAGTTCAGCACACGTTCAGCTCGATGACGTCCTGTGAGCTCCGATCCAGCAAAGCTTCGCCGGAGAGTTTCATCAGCACGACGGCGTGATGACGGTGATGATGATGCTACCGATGCAGGGCTTCGCCTAAGCACCGCTACAATATGATCGAGGTGGATTATGGTGGAGGGGGGCAACGCACACGGCTGGGAGAGATCAACAGATCAACTTGTGTATCTAGAGGTGCCCCATGCCCCCGTATATAAAGGAGCAAGGGGGAGGCCGGCCGGCCCCTGTAGGCGCACCAGGAGGAGGAGTCCTCCTCCTAGTAGGAGTAGGACTCCCCTCTTTCCTACTCCTACTAGGAGGGGGAAAGGAAGGGGGAGAGGGAGAAGGAAAGGGGCGCCCCCCCTCTCTCCTAGTCCAATTCGGACCAAAGGGGGAGGGGCGCGCGGCCTGCCCTAGACCAGCCCTCTCTCTCTCCACTAAGGCACATAAGGCCCACTATTTCTCCCGGGGGGGTTCCGGTAACCCTCCGGCACTCCGGTTTTCTCCGAAACCACCCGGAACACTTCCGGTGTCCGAATATAGTCGTCCAATATATCGATCTTTACGTCTCGACCATTTCGAGACTCCTCGTCAGGTCCGTGAACATATTTGGGACTCCGAACTACCTTCGGTACACCAAAACATAAAAACTCAAAATACCGATCGTCACCGAACTTTAAGCGTGCGGACCCTACGGGTTCGAGAACTATGTAGACATGACCGAGACACGTCTCCGGTCAATAACCAATAGCGGAACCTGGATGCTCATATTGGCTCCCACATATTCTACGAAGATCTTTATCGGTCAAACTGCATAATAACATACGTTGTTCCCTTTATCATCGGTATGTTACTTGCCCGAGATTCAATCGTCAGTATCTCAATACCTAGTTCAATCTCGTTACAGGCAAGTCTCTTTACTCGTTCCGTAATACATCATCCTCTAAATAACTCATTAGTTACAATGCTTGCAAGGTTTATAGTGATGTGCATTACCGAGTGGGCCCAGAGATACCTCTCCGACAATCGGAGTGACAAATCCTAATCTTGATCTATGCCAACTCAACAAGTACCATCGGAGACACCTGTAGAGCACCTTTATAATCACCCAGTTACGTTGTGACGTTTGGTACCACACAAAGTGTTCCTCCGGTAACCGGGAGCTACATAACCTCATAGTCATAGGAACATGTATAAGTCATGAAGAAAGCAATAACAGTAAACTAAACGATCAAGTGCTAAGCTAACGGAATGGGTCAAGTCAATCACATCATTCTCCTAATGATGTGACCCCGTTAATCAAATGACAACTCATGTCTATGGTTTAGGAAACTTAACCATCTTTGATTAAGGAGCTAGTCAAGTAGAGGCATACTAGTGACACTCTGTTTGTCTATGTATTCACACATGTACTAAGTTTCCGGTTAATACAATTCTAGCATGAATAATAAACATTTATCATCATATGAGGAAATAAATAATAACTTTATTATTGACTCTAGGGCGTATTTCCTTCAGTCTCCCACTTGCACTAGAGTCAATAATCTAGATTACACAGTAATGATTCTAACACCCATGGAGCCTTGGTGATGATCATGTTTTGCTCGTGGAAGACGCTTAGTCAACGGGTCTCCAACGTTCAGATCCGTATGTATCTTGCAAATCTCTATGTCTCCCACCTGGACTTGATCCCGGATGGAGTTGAAGCGTCTCTTGATGTGCTTGGTTCTCTTGTGAAATCTGGATTCCTTTGCCAAGGCGATTGCACCAGTATTGTCACAAAAGATTTTCATTGGACCCGATGCACTAGGTATGACACCTAGATCGGATATGAACTCCTTCATCCAGACTCCTTCATTCGCTGCTTCCGAAGCAGCAATGTACTCCGCTTCACACGTAGATCCTGCCATGACGCTTTGTTTAGAACTGCTCCAACTGACAGCTCCACCGTTCAATATAAACACGTATACGGTTTGCCATTTAGAATCGTCCGGATCAGTGTCAAAGCTTGCATCAACATAACCATTTACGATGAGCTCTTTGTCACCTCCATAAATGAGAAACATATCCTTAGTCCTTTTCAGGTATTTCAGGATGTTCTTGACCGCTGTCCAGTGATCCACTCCTGGATTACTTTGGTACCTCCCTGCTAAACTAATAGCAAGGCACACATCAGGTCTGGTACACATCATTGCATACATGATAGAGCCTATGGCTGAAACATAGGGAACATCTTTCATTTTCTCTCTATCTTCTACAGTGGTCGGGCATTGAGTCTTACTCAACATCACACCTTGTAACACAGGCAAGAACTCTTTCTTTGCATGATCCATTTTGAACGTCTTCAAAACTTTGTCAAGGTATGTGCTTTGTGAAAGTCCAATTAAGCGTCTTGATCTATCTCTATAGATCTTGATGCCCAATATGTAAGCAGCTTCACCGAGGTCTTTCATTGAAAAACTCTTATTCAAGTATCCTTTTATGCTATCCAGAAATTCTATATCATTTCCAATCAACAATATGTCATCCACATATAATATTAGAAATGCTACAGAGCTCCCACTCACTTTCTTGTAAATACAAGCTTCTCCAAAAGTCTGTATAAAACCATATGCTTTGATCACACTATCAAAATGTTTATTCCAACTCCAAGAGGCTTGCACCAGTCCATAAATGGATCGCTGGAGCTTGCATACTTTGTTAGCACCCTTTGGATCGATACAACTCTTCTTCCAGAAATCCAACTCTTCTTCCAAAAATCCATTCAGGAATGCAGTCTTTACATCCATTTGCCAAATTTCATAATCATAAAATGCGGCAATAGCTAACATGATTCGGACGGGATCCAGTGACTTGTAGTCTCCATGTTCTTGAATCATCATGCCAGTGTATCGAATGAGGAATCAAGTGATCTCAGCAATTTCTTCACCACCTCATGGTCGGTGATGTCAGTGGCACCAAGTGCTTGAAGCTCATTTGAGATGTCAGTGAGGCGATCGAAGGTTTGCTGAACATTTTCTTTGTCGAGTCTTTTGAATCGGTTGAAGAGATTGCGAAGAACGTCAACTCAAGAATCATGTTGGGTTGAGATTCCTTCATTGACCTTGGACAGTCTATCCCAGATAAGCTTTCCAGACTCCAAAGCACTCACTCTGCCGTACTGTCCTTTGCTCAGATGGCCACATATGATATTCTTTGCTTGAGAGTCGAGTTACATTAATCTCTTCACATCAGCAACGTTCACGGAAGGATAATGGAGGGAACGCCATTTTCCACAACGTACCAGAGATCGTTGTCAATTGCCTCAAGATGCATGCGCATCTTATTCTTCCAGTAGGGGTAGTCCGTCCCATCGAAGGTAGGACACCCAGCCGAGACCTTGATCATGCCTGCAGTCTACATAACTAAAACTCAAGGTGGTTAAACCAAAATCACACGGAACAAGGGAGTACCTTGCTCTGATACCAATTGAAAGTGCGTTATATCGACTAGAGGGGGTGAATAGGCGGTTTTTACAAATTCGTCGCTGAGGAAATACTACTTGAGGAATTTGCTAAGTGGCGAACTACAAGCAGCGGAATAAGTACTCAGGTGCGTGCATAACAAGATACTGCTAACGCGACACTACGATCAGAGACCCTTTGCCGAAACTGTGTGTTATGCATTAATCGCAAACGATGGTGTAAAAAAACTATCAAAAAAGGTGCAAAACGTTTGCGATGGCGGAGCCATCAAACACGGTTCAGATTTTAGTTGCGTGTGCGATGCAGGGCACACGGTTAATCCATTCAAACTATTTGCGATGAGGCAGAACAACAGAAACGGGCAGCCATATCAATGTGTGTGCGATGCAGGGCACACGGTTAATCCATCCGAACTGTTTGCGATGAGGTAGAACAACAGAAACGGGCAGCCATATCAATGTGTGTGTGATATACGACATACAGTTCACTCGGACGAACTGTTTTCGATTAGGGAACACAACAGAAGTGGTTCAACTTAACAAGATGTGTGTGATATGCGGCATACAGTTCACATGGATGAATTGTTTGCGATGAGCCAAAAGAACACAAACGAGTCGTGTAAACAAGATGTGTGTGATATGTGGCAAACAGCCGACTCGGATGAACTATTTGCGATGAGAAATTACAACATAGACCATTAATACAGTTAGTTCATGTGCGATTCTGTGTGTACAAAAAACTTTGAAAAATGCAAACTAGTTGCTTGCGGTGGCTAGGAGTATCGCACATGATGCATCTGCGAGTACTCGTGTGCGATGATTAGTATGTTACACATACGTTTCCTTATGTTAACATGTGTGTGAATTTGCAATATGGACAGTTAATATGCAAATGCCTTCTGGACATCGGGCACACGCTTATACTCCATGAACTGTGTATGATACTAATACTTTCCATGAAAATTTAAGAACTTGGGTAACAACATTTGAGTAACCTATATATAGTGGTTACACTATTCGACAAAAGGAGGATCTTCGTATCCCGGTTTTGACAACCATATGGTCCATATCTACATACTTAACATAGTAACAACTATCACATATTAAGAGGGTAAGGGCCAACAACCATATGGTCCATATCTACATACTTAACATAGTAATAGCTAGCACATTTTAAGAGGTTGAGGGCCAACAACCACAACTATCCGCTGGAAGCAGCTTGATCACGGCGACTCGGCATCTCGTCAATGAAAAGGAAGAGCCCTCCCGTGCCTTGGTAGAGCATGAATAGAATAGTGTCTCCAATTTTCCAATATGGATGCATTGCCATGACAAGCGAGAACTTGTTAATTTGAATTGTTCCATTTCTGCGGGAAATGCAGTACCTTGCAATCACTTTGGCGTTATTAGCAGGCACAAGTGTAATTCGACCACGTCGGGAAATCGATCTAGGAACTGCTACAGCGGGCAATTTCTGTTGACATGTAGAATAAAAACCAATTGTAACATATCATTGAAGATATATATAGTTTATGAGCATCAACATTAAAATAAGACTTTTTACCAGCGTTTTGTGCACACAATTGGTCTTGTTCAGTGTATGCACCATAGGTCTAATTAATCCCATCCAAAATCCAGCGTTCATATGTTGTGCTATCTCTGTCAGATTATCAACAAAGTTTATGACATGCTTCAAGTCCTTCCAGTGAAATTTGGCACGCTTAGTAACATACACATCGTTCACTATGCATCCAACATATCCTGCTTAAAAGGTGGAAAGGTATTATTTATTCAGAACATGGCAGAAGAATATATAGTGCGCATAAATTGGTAAATAGAATTTGTTACTGCCTAGGAACGGAGTCAGAATATGAAATCACAATTAGTTTCTTAAATAGTGATCAATTAGTCAGAACAAATACCCCGATTTTGCTAAGTAATATGACAACATGGAGAAAGTTGAAAGGACACTAACCTCGATCAGGCTTTGATCGGCTGATGACGTTGGGGAAGTAAACATCCATGTTAATTAGACCAGTCTGTGGTGCACGCACTAGAATTTTATTGCCAGTTTTCAGTTCATAACACTTAGAGATTTTTCTCCAAAGGTCCGCATTAAAATAGGAGTGACCATCTTTATCAAGTTTTACGCTAACCGTCATTGTAAATCCATGCTGCATTGTCAATATGACATCCTGGGAGTCATCAACAAAGTAAAGCCCAAGATTTCCTTCTACTCCTGTTCTTGCAAAGCAAGGGATGTACTGCTTGAAATGAAAATTAAGATTGTAAATTAGATATATTGAAATAACACAGCAAGATGCAAATATGGGAGTAACTGATAGAATAGATCAATATATAGATGAAAGCAAAGTACAAAAATATAGAATAAAAAATAGATAATGTAACAAAGATTTGATGCAAATATATAGATAATGTAGCAACAGATGGTATATGTTCACAAATTTAGGCCATGCCGACCGTGGTAGGTTGAGATTGAACATACCGAGCGCTCCCTGAAGTCATCCGGAATGGTGAGATAGAACTTCGCTTCCGACTGGCCACGACCACAGTTGCCCTATTTGTGCTCGCATTGTGTACACATGAATGAACACTCACGAATCAGCTAGAACAAAAATGATTCCACGGCGATTTCCTCCGGTTGATTAATAGTGACGGACGGACTGCGATAAGATATGAGTGAATATTTTGCTAAGTTGATTACCTTCTCCATGAGAAAAATCCCCAGCCCAATCCCGCAGAAAACCCCAGTCGACCAGAGTCTAGAATGTCAGTGCAGATAGGCGGCGGAAAGCGGCAGGGGCGAAATCCCGTGCCGTTTGGAGCGCGACCTACGCCCGCCGCCAACAGCCGTCGAGCTTAGGGTGCAGAGTTGCGGAGGAGTTCGCGGCAAGTGAGTGGGGACGAAGTGGGCAAGGGTTTTCTTTTTTCCTTTTGCATGTGTGAGTGAACACACATGGTTCATAGAGGCGACGGAGATGAATCGTGTGCGATAGTAAATCACCGAGATTTAATGGGAATCCAAATTACCTTTGTCCTTCATCCATGAGTATTTTTCTATGATGAACATAAACCCTGCTAATCACCATGTTCAAATTTGACACTTTGCCGGGTTCATTTACAACATTTAGGGGATTATGTGCATTTTGTAGGCATTAATTCACATCATTCAAATTCAAACAATTGGTGCTTGAAAAGGTGCACAAGAATGGTCTGGAAAAACCATACTCGTGGTATTTAGTAATTTCTCAAGCCTTTTACAAGGAATGGGTAGAGATTTCAATGGAATGCGTGGCAATAGTCTACCACAAACGCGTCATTTACTGGGTTATCAACTATAGAACAATGAAATACGTGCTTGAAAAACATGACTCCTGGCATGGTGCCATGGTATGGCCTCACTGTGCCCTGGTTAAAAGCTGACAAGGTTTGATTTATGTCTTCATGCACGCCCTTCGTAAATCGAACCATCACCGAGGAAGTTCAATGCTTTCGAGAGGGAAATCACCAAGGTTGAAGGGGAATCCAAATTTCTGTCCTAGTTTGTCATTCAGTTTTTTTCCAACGATCAACATACCGCCTCAAATGCAACGTGTTCAAATTTGACATTTTTCCGAACTCATTTACCATATTTAGGGGATTATGTGCATTTTCTAGGCATTAATTATGCACATAATTCAAATTCGAACAATCGGTGCATGAAAAGGTGCACAAGAACGGTCTGGAAAACCATGCTCGTCCTATTTAGTACATTCTCATGCCTTTTACAAGGAATGGGCAGATATTTCAAGGAAATGTGTGGCAATAGCCAACCATAAACGCGTTGTTTACTGGGTTAACAACTATACAAAAATGAAATACATGCTTGGAAAACATGACGCCTGGTGTGGTGCCATGGTATGGCCTCACCGTGCCCTGGTAAAAATGTCGTCATGCACACCTTTCATAAATCGAACCATCACCGAGGAAGTTTCATGGTTTCGAGGGGGAAATCACCAAGATTGAAGGGGGATCAAAATTTCCTTTGTCCTTTGTCCACGAGTTTTTTTCTATGATGAACATACAACCTGAAAATCACTGTGTTCAAATTTGGCACTTTTCCGGGTTCATTTGCCATATTTAGGGGATTATGTGCATTTCCTAGGCATCAATGCACATAATTCAAGTTCAAACAATCAGTGCATGAAAGGGTGCACAAGAACAGCCTAGAGAACCATGCTCGTGCCATTTAGTAAATTCTCATGCCTTTTACAAGGAATGGACAGATATTTCGATGAAATGTGTGGCAATAGTCAACCACAAATGTTTGTTTGTTGTGTTTTCAACTATAGAAAAAATGAAATAAATTCTTGAAAAACATGACGCCTGGCATTGTGCCATGATATGACCTCACCATGCCCTGGTAAAAATTTTGAGAAGGTTTGGCTTATGTCGTCATGCACGCCCTTCATAAATCGAACCATCACCGAGGAAGTTGCATGCTTTTGAGAGGGAAATCACCAAGATTGAAGGGGAATCCAAATTTCCGTCCTAGTTTGTCATTCAGTTTTTTCCAATGATCAACATACCGCCTCAAATGCAACGTGTTCAAATTTGATATTTTTCCGGGCTCATTTACCATATTTATGGGATTATGTGCATTTTTCTAGGCATTAATGCACATAATTCAAATTTGAACAATCGTGCATGAAAAGGTGCACAAGAATGGTATGGAAAACCATGCTTGTGTTATTTAGTACATTCTCATGCCTTCTACAAGGAATTGGCAGATATTTCAAGGAAATGTGTGGCAATAGTCAACCATAAACGCATCATTTACTGGGTTTAACAACTATACAAAAAATGAAACACATGGTTGGAAAACATGACGCCTGGCGTGGTGCCATGGTATGGCCTCACCGTGCCCTGGTAAAAATTGGAGAATGTTTTCCTTATGTAGCAATGCACGCCTTTCATAAATTGAACCATCACCGAGGAAGTTTCATGGTTTCGAGGGGGAAATAACCAAGATTGAAGGGGGATCCAAATTTCCTTTGTCCTTTGTCCATGAGTTTTTTTTTCTACGATGAACATACACCCTGCAAATCACCGTGTTCAAATTTGGCACTTTTCCGAGTTCATTTACCATATTTAGGGGATTATGTGCATTTCCTAGGCGTTAATGCACATAATTCAAGTTCAAACAATCGGTGCATGAAAGGGTGCACAAGAAGTTCCATGCTTTCGAGAGGGAAATCACCAAGATTGAAGGGGAATCCAAATTTTCTTCGTTCTTTGCCCTGGAGTTTTTTTCTTCGACGAACATACACCCTGCAAATCACCGTGTTCAAATTTGGCATTTTTTGGGGCTCATTTACCATATTTAGGGGATTATGTGCATTTTCTAGGCATTTAGCGCATATAAATCCAATCCAGCTACAGCTGCACGGGTGTGATGTGAGGGACGTGGATTGCCGTTCGATCGCGGCGCATCCTACGGTGCACACGCGTGATCCGCATGGCTGGGGTTTCGGTCAATCATAACGCAACACACAATAGGCTCAGCGCACACTGTTTCCAGAAGCGACGCAGATGAACCGTGTGTGATAATGAACGAGCAAAATTGTATGGGAAGCCAAATTTCTGTTGTCGTTTGTCGTTGAGCTCTTGAATACCACTGCACTGTACGGCTACCCGGCCCCTTCATCCCAGAGCTCTCTCCAGGCGTCGTCCATGGCACAGCGGCGCACAGTAACCGGTAAGGAAGCGATGGCATCCCGCCGTGCTGCGTTCCTCGCCGCCCGCGACAGCACACATGGTAAGGAAGTGATGGAATCTTGTCGTGCTGAGTTCATCGCCGCCGCCGGCCAGACAGTTACATGGGCGGACTTTGAGGCTACCATGGCCGAATGGGTGGTGGATCTTGAGGCGGCCAAAGCCGCACAGAAGGAACGGAAAAGGCAGAAAGCAGTCAAGAAAAGAGAGTCCCGCTGCCGCAAGAAAGAAGAGGCCGCACGCCACGGTGAGGAGAGCTTGGCGGAGATTGAAGCATGGTGGGCTGCCGCCTACAAGGCCGGGAAGGAGAACGCCGGCGTCTGGCCAGCATGCCCCGATGGCAGCATGTGAGAAGTAGTTTAAGTTTGTAGTATTAGAGAAAATTACCAGTAGTAGTTTAAGTTTGTAGTATTAGAGCAAATTACCAGTAGTACTTTAAGTTTGTAGTATTAACGTACAATGTTGGTAAGAGCATCCCTTGAGGGATTTGAGCGTTGACTAGCATGTGTGCCCGTGTGCATTTTTTGCGTTAATCATTAGAAGATCACAAAACACACGGTTTCCATGCCGTACCTGTCTGCATTTTTTTGCGTTAATGATCCATAAGTCAGTTACCTGTGCGATGTTTCCTAATAAACCAGGCGTACCATTGACCGAAAAAATCAACTACACGTGTAAATTTTTTGGAGACGGGATCTGCCAACTTTCTATTTTCTCGCACATGAGTATTTTACGCGCTTCGTCTGCGTTGTGTGTTTCCCCCGCCCAAGTTTCAAGTTTCGCAACGAAATTTTCATTAGGCGCATGATTTCAGAATTTATTCCTCCAACCACATCCCCACCCTTAGTACCCCCTCCCCCCCCCCCCGCGCGCCTCCCCCTACCGGCATCTCAAACCGCCACCGCCGCAACCCAAGCTTCAACCACATCTACATTCTGCTCAGATCCAGCCAGGTAACCCACCGATCTCTATCATGGCCCCTGCCGGATTGCTCAAATGGCGCCTGCGAAACATCCTCATGCCTCCAAATCCCCACCGCCAGGAGCTGATGGCGGTCCATGGCGCGATGGCTGATGTGCGTGTTGACCCGGAGGAACACCTCGCCTCCACCGCCGCCGACATGGTGTAGGCTCTGGCCCAGATGAAGTGCCCCAGCGACTACCCCCCAGGACTTAACAGGTAAGACCTAACCAGCTAAATCTTGCCAATACCACTTGCAACGACTATGATTTGTACGGTTGATGTATTAAGCATATTCATGCCTTGTTTATTTCAGTACTGCACACACTGTGTGATGTTCAAATATTACCGTGTCCAGCTCAATTTCACCAATACCAGCAACAAACTTACAATACATGACTCAGGATATCACTAGAGATGCTGCCCATTTGCTATTTTTAGTGGATGCTAACCCTGTTGTACTTAACATGCCTGTCCATGTACTTACGCAGGGTCATAACGGCCGATTTTGTTGTTTGCCGTCGAGGTTAGCTGCATCCCATGTCTTACAGTATTTCACATCATTTGTGCAATTGCAGTTTAACTTCTACCATTTACTGGTTGCCTGTAGGTACACATGTCAGTGGCACTGATCCACGCTTCGACCCGGAGGAACAGCTCGCCTCCGCCGTCGCTGACTTTAGGCGGGTTCTGGCCAAGACGAAGTGCCCCAGCAACTACCTCTCAGGACTTACCAAGTATGTACTCACCAGTTCAATCTTACCAATACTAGCTGCAATTAATGGCTATGTTCTGTACGGCTGATGTATTAAGCATGTTCTAGTAAACATGCCTAACACGTTTTAGCTACTTTCCCTACCTTTTTATAGACATTTGGGCCGTTCTCTGCTCCGGCAGCACCTGCCTTGTGATGTTTAACTATGCCAATTGCATTTTTATCAGTATCGGTTTCAATGGCTATTAAGCCTGTTGCAATTAATAGTTGAATCCATTTTTAAACAGTTGTATTTCAATGGCTACAAACTTACAAAACATGACTTAGGATGTTGTTAAGCCTGTTGCAATTAACAATTGTATCCATTTTTTAATCTGTCCATTTGCTACCATGCTACTCTCCGCAATGAAGATATACTAGAGATGCTGCCCATTTGCTATTTTTGGTGGATGCTAACCCTGTTGTACTTAACATGCATGTCCATGTACTTACGCGGGGTCATAATGGTCGATGCTGTTGTTTGCCATCGAGGTTAGCTGCATCCCATGTGTGTCGGCGTTCTGGGAACGGGGGTCCCCAGACTTGCCTGCATGCGGCCCACAACGTGGCTCCACAAGCGGGCCCGTACGGCCCATCTTCACCAGCAAGGACTCAAGACCCTCGCGAGGGGCCAAGCCTCGCGAGGTGGATGACACAAGACCTCCTCGAGAGCGGCCTCACCAGGTTGGCTCGTGAGGGGCGGGGAGATCAAGGCAAGGCAAACCTCGCGAGGTTCTCATGATGTAAGCCATGACGATCAAGGCCAGGCGGGTGCCAGCGCGCACAGTGTCCTTGCTTCCTCTTTGGTGCTAAGGTGGCAAGCGCAGGCGAGGAGTACCGAGGCGTCAAGCAAAGGTTTCCATATCAGTGAAACGAGACCAAGACCAGCAGGACGGCAGGATGGAGGCCACCGTGGAGCCCAAGACGGCGTCACCACTAGAGCCTTTGGCAGGCGAAGACTACTTTTGTCAGGATAAGCTGTACTAGCTGTCCCCCTTCAAACTCGGCCGTTCTGGCATCCCTTCCCACTCAATATTTGGGGAGAGGCCTCTATAAATAGGACTAGCCACCACCATAGGGGGGAGGGATCATTCAGATCATCCTCTACCACACAAGCTCACCAAGCACAAGAACACCTCTCCTCAGGAGGCTGTTCTTCTCCTTGTACTGTTCATCCTCAGCCCAAGAGGCAATCCACCACCACCACACTGGAGTAGGGTATTACACCAAAACGGTGGCCTGAACCAGTATAAATCTTGTGTCCTCGTGTTCTTTGGGTTCGGCGAGCTAGTCCGTGAGATCGTGGAGTGTGAGAGCGTGGGAGAGGAGAGATCTTCGTGCGCACCCCAGTGTTCGAACCTCAAGGGTTTTGCCGGAACCCGAAATCCGACATTTGGCGCGCCAGTTAGGGGGTGCGCCGGAGCCTCTCTTCCACCAGTTGATCCACTGACGCTCCGCGGTTCCGATGTCCGGCGACCCAAGAGCCAACGCCAAGCACTGGGCAGCTTGGCCAGCCCGGGCGGCGTCATCCACCCAGGAAGACCTCAACCCCACGCTTCAGGCGGCGAGAGCGCCACCTAATGCTACGGGGCGCGGGCAGCGTGGCCAAGCGCCGTCCACCCTTACTTCGCGGCAGGAACGAGCTGCTGCAAGGGCCGCAAGCCACACCGTGGCGACGGTGCCGCACACCCGGCGGGAGCAGGCGAACATGCGGGCTACACTCACGGTGGCACGGGAGCTGCTGCGGTGCCGCCTGATGGAGAGCGGTCGGGATGCACTGCTGGAACGCGTCACTGAGCTACTGGACGCAGCAGCCACGGGAGCGCTGCCCTTCTGCTACCAGATCACGCCCCAGGCAGCGGCCGGATCCCACGGCGGGCCTCGCCGCGGCCGCGTGCCCCCGAGTGCGCCCGGGGGTCTCATCGACATCAACGCGACCCACGGCGCCGGGCGCCCCCTCATACCCGCATCACCCCCGATGGGTGCGGGCACGAGCGTGGCCGTACACGGCCCCAGCAGAGCACTACCCTCACATCTTCAGGACGGCGTGATGGGCCGGGCGACATGGAGCGTGGGGCACTTCGGTGAGGTCTTCGGGGCGACGGCCTCGGAGGCCTACGTGCCCCGCATGATGAACCAGGAGTACACGCCGAAAGATGACCCCGACTCGTTCCTCGAGCCAGGCTGGGAAGAGGACGCGCTAGGAGCCGAGGCCTTCCAGGAGCCGCCCGAGAGCCCCGCCAATCACGCCGTCGACAACAGCTACAGGGTACCACTAATCTCCCAGGGGCAGGCTTACGCTAACCATGAATCGCAAGTGAATCAGGTCACAGCGCCAGGCGACGGTTCCAGCACGGTGGTGTCCATCCCATCAGGAGAAGCTCGCTGGGGGCTGCATGGGAGGAGCCAGGAGCAAGGCCCCTCCCCGCGTCGTACGGAGCAAGGCGTTGCCCGGAGGTAGGCCCTCTGCCGGGGAGGCACCGGCGAGCCTTCCCCCGGCAGAGGACCCGTGGTCGCCATGGGCGCCGCTGGCGTCCCCTTTGCCCCCTTTGGTGCCGTCCTGGTTTCCAGTCGTCCCAACGGTGGTAGAGGGTGGTGCAAGGAGGGGCCCTCGTCTGGCGATATGAAGTAAGGCTCACGACTGTAAAGGTCTCCGCTCGTGACACTTTCACGTAATAATGCGTGGGGCTGTACACGCCCCGGAGCCTCAGGAGTGCCGCCCTCGGGCCTCGGGGTCTCCCTCCCACGTCCTAGTGGCAGCACTTAGCTCCGCGCTGGTGAGAAGACTTGAAGACAAGAAGACTAGACTAGGCGCCGGACGCGGCCATTTGCTTTTAACCTCTTTTCTGTAGCCCTGCTTTCTGGCTTTGGATTTCAGTTGGAGTTGAGTTTTCATCAATGCGCACGGGGGTGCCTTTTCTCGTTCGTGCTATTTCTTGCAATCTGGTTCTTGCCTTATTTCGGAGCTCGCGCTTATTGCCTTCCCCTCATGAGCCCCTCGTGAACGGGGCTGGGCATAACGCACGTGCACCACACGCGTGTCGTGCCACGGCTGGCGCATGCCTCTCGCGAGACCCTCTCAGGTGGATCAGAAGGCTCCTCAGGGGCTCCTCAGGAACCCACAACCTCATGAGTCAGTTCGGGGCTTGCCCAGGTTAAGGTAAATTACAACAAAAAACTCGCCACGGGACTCGTGAGCTCATGAAGGCACATATTCGGCTTGGCCCAAAAGAATAGGGGCAGTAATCTGTTTACATGAGGGGCTCCCCCTCCCAAAATGCTCTTACAACCTCTGGGGCCGCGCCCGACCTTTTGCGTGCAGGATAAACAGCAGGGAAACAAGGGATCAATTTGACATGTCGCTCGCCGCGCCCCTTGGGTCGCCTTCAGACGCGTCGCTGGCGTCGTCGTCATCGTCGCTGGCATCACCAGCACCTTCGACGGCACCGCCATCACCATCGTCGACCACGTCGCCTTCGTCTGCCACGACCACCACTGCATCGTCCTCGGAAGCGAAGGCCCTGACCAGCACGTCCACATTGTCTTCCACCCACCACGCCAGGTCACCCCAGATGGCCTCCGGTACCGGGGCAATGGCGGCGTCAAAGTCGAAGTTGGGATAGGTGTTCTGGAGATGGCTGAAGACGCGGGAGAACACGCGCCCGAGCAGGCTGCGGCTCCTCTCTTCACCAAGCTGGCGAGATCTCTCGGAACGGTTCTCCAGGCGCGTCACCACTTCGGTGAAGAAGCGGAGGTGATTGGAGTAGTCTTCCGCGTGGGGATGAGGGGCATTTTCATCGCAGATGTGGCCCAGCGCAATGTTGGCCCTGTTCCTGAGGCCCTGGAGCATGGGGGCATGCACGCGCTCTAGTGTCCGCCGCTGAAGTACTTCCTCCCTATTCTGTCGCGCGACGGACTCGGCATCGGTAACCCGCTGCTGAAGAGGGAGCAGCTCGTCGCGGCCATAGGCTAATTCAGCCCGTGCCGAGACCAGGGCGGCTGCGGCGGCCTCCTCGCGCCGCTCCGCCTCAGCCAGCTTAGACTTGAGGGCAGCGGTCCTACCCGCAGCCTCGGCTTCAACGCGATTCAGCTTCAAGTCGACCTGCCCACAAGATCTCCGCGAGCCGCGGCCACGCGGCGGTCGACCTCCTCCTGGACCCGGGCCTCGCACGCACCAACGGCATCCTCCGCTTGGGCGACTTGGCGCTCCCTCGTCTCCAACCGCTCAAGCTCAAGGCTGCACTCCAGAGCTTCTAGCGCCAGCGCGTCCTCACGCTTCAGGATCTCTTCTTCCTCGGTAGGCGTCCCCCTCATCGATGCAAGGGCGGCTTGGCGCGCCTCCACCTACTGCTCCAAGGAGGTGCTCCAGGCTTGGAGCTCCCATGAGCGTTTCTCTGCAATCTCGCGGCGACGGTCAGCTTCCCGGGCTTCTTCCAAGGCTCGGGAGCAGGCCTCTCACGAGGTCGCGAGGGATGCCTCGGTCTTCGCATTGTCAAGCTCGCGCTGGTGGCGCCCGAGGTTGATGGCCACCTTCAACTTGTGCTGCTCCACCATCAGCCGAAGACCCTCGGCCACAAGGCACGTGTCAACGTCCGCGAGTTCTTCACCGAGCCGGTTCATCGCGCCCATCGCATCCCGAAAGAGCTCATGGCAGACGACACTCCGCTCGTGCGCTGATCTAAGCATGCTGCTGATTCCGTCCTCCACTGAGGGGGACGCGGACGGGGCCCGAAGCGGTTCGCCCCCTTTCAGCAGGGGGCTGGGGGCTGGCGCCCGCCCGGCTACCGGCCAAGCCTCGCGAGGAGCCCGGATGAGTGGAGACTCGCCGCTTGAAGAGGATCCCAGGATTGAAGCCAACCAGCCGCCGTCCACGATCAGAGGAGGGGCCCTCGGCACACTGGCCGCGCTCCAAGCAAGGCCGCAAAAGGGAGACGACGAAGGCATGAGCTCAAGGCGCCCCGCTGGCAGGCTTGCTCCCCCGGCGGACCCCGCGCCAGGGGCGGCGTGCAGGCTTGGGGCACTCAAGCCTGGCGGGGAAGATGAAGCGAAAGGAGGTTGCTCCTCGGGAGGCTCCACGCCCTTGGCAGAAGGGATCCAGGGGAACCGCCGTCAGGAAGGGAAGCGGCACACAAGGAATGATAGAGGCAAGGTACTTACTCATCAATGGCGATGTACTTCCTCTGCTTCAACGGCCCGAAGGCACCACTGCTGCAGCTTGGGGATCCCTTCCTCTTGCGGAGCTCCTCAAAGTCCACGCAGAGCCGGCCGAAGCGTTGGACATGGTGACTATCGCGGGGCAAACCTGGAGAAGCACCCAAGGAGACCACTTCAGGAGCGCCAAGCTGGGGGAAGCTGTCGGGCTCCGCCTCGCGACAACCTGCCGAGGCCTCGGGAGCTTCGACCTCAGGAGCAGCGGACTGCATCGCCCCTCCAGCTGCCGCCCCAGCATAGGAATCGCGGGTTCCCGAGGATGACACCTCGGGAGCCTCAGGCAGCATCGACACTTCAGCACCCGCGCCCCCGGCCTCCGATAGTGCTTGCCTCCTTGCGTCCACTCTTGGGGCAAGATCGGGGCTGGTGGCAAGGAGAGGAACCACGATGATGGGGTTCTCACGGGGCCCCACAAGGCCGACTGGATGCAGACCCCACTCATCGAAGGAGGGCATGTGCTCCACGAATTGCACCTTGTTCAAGCAGCGGTACAGAAGACAACTCTTCCCTGGCATGTCATCTGGCAACGGGACACCCGTCAGGATCTCGAGCACCGTTCGCCGCGCCTCAAGGGGGAGCCCGGACTCCTGAAGTCTCATGTGGTCCTTGCTGTTGAGCAAGGCCCACATCGGTCGAGAATGGCGCTGAAGCGGAGCGACTCGGTGCCGGACGAACTCCTTCACCACCATAGGCGCAGTCATGCCAAGGTCTTTCAGCCTCTTCAGCCTGAGCCAGACGGAGACAAGGCGCGAACCGACGAGCCTTTGGTGGCACTAACCGGAGTTGGGAATGGTGGGCGCCGACGGAGAAGAGAGCAGGGGGTGAGCACTCCGACGTCAACAAATACCCACCGTGTCCGAAACCCGCTCGTGGATGGTGGAAGCTCGAAGTCAATCCCAGCGCCGGCCGTCGCTGCCATGGCCTGGAAGCTTAGGCATCCCGAGCTCTGCCGGGGATCAATCAGGTGCAACGAGAAGAAGTGGCGGAGAAGGGCCACGGAAGGAGCAATGCCCACCATGGCCTCGCACACAAAGGCGAAGACGGCGATAAGGGTCACGGATTGGGGATCAAGGTACAACATGTGGATCTGATAATGGGCGAGCACTGCGTTGAAGAAGGCAGAGAAAGGAGGAACCAGGCCAGACCAGAGGGCGTCGATGAAGAATGGGACCTCGGTGGCTTCCTGTCGACACGAGCTCGAGACGCAGGCCAGGCCACCGTCCCTCCCCACTCATTGCAGCTGGAGGCAAGCATGGGGCACACCTTGTCCATGGCTTCTTGGTTGAGCACCAGCGACCTGCCAACGGCAGGCTCAATGGCCGGACGTAGTTCGGCGGAGGACAGAGGCTTTTTCCCTTTCTCCGTTTGATCGGGCGCCATGGCGATTGTCGGATGTGGGGTTCCGGCAAACCCTTAAGGTTCGAACACTGGGGTGCGCGCGAAGTCTCTCCCTCCTACCGATCTATGCTCTAGCTCGCTAAGATCTTGCGGATGAACTCGACGAACTAGCAACACAGAAAGACACGGGGTTTATACTGGTTCGGGCCACCGTTGTGGTGTAATACCCTACTCCAGTGTGGTGGTGGTGGATTGCCTCTTGGGCTGATGATGAACAGTACAAGGGAAGAACAGCCTCCTGAGGTTGAGGTGTTCTTGTGCGTATGAACTTGTGGCGTGAGGATTCGATGCCGCTACTGTGGTGGCTAGCTCTACTTATATAGGCTCTGGTCCTCTTCCCAAATATCGAGCGGGAAGGGAGCGAAAAACGGCGGGCAAATTTGAAGGGGGACAGCTAGTACAAGCTATCCTGACAAAAGCGGTCTTCGCCTGCGAAAAGCTCTGGGGTGACGCCGTCTTGGGCTCCACGATGACCTCCGCCTTGCCGTCCTCCTGGTCTTGGTCTCGTTGCACCAATATGGCAACGTTTGCCTGATGCCTCGGTACTCTTCGCCTGCGCTGGCCTCCCTAGCACCAAAGAGGGAATAGGGACGCTGCACGCACTGGCACCCGCCTGGTACCGTTCGTCATGGCTCACGTCACGAGAGCCTCGTGAGGTTTGCCTCACCTTGATATCTCCGCTCCTCGTGAGCCTTCTTGGCTAGGCCACTCCAGAGGCGGTCTTGCGTCGTCCGCCTCGCGAGGCTTGGACCCTCGCGAGGGTCTTGGGTGCCTTGTTGACGAAGATGGGCCGTACGGCCTGCTGCTTGGCCTCGCTGTGGGCCGCAGGCAGACAAGTCTGGGGACCCCCGTTCCCAGAACGCCGACAGTAGCCCCCGGGCCCAAGGTGCGCTTGGGCTTGGCTTCACGGCGAACCCAAGGGTCAAGTTCGGAGCACCGCGGGCCCCAAAAGCCTGCGGCCTCGGTCGACGCGTGGCGGTTGATTGGACGTGGGCGTCTCCGCTTCCCCATGCTGCCTCGGCAACTGCTTGCCCTGACAAAGGCTGGCGCGGGCAGTTCTTTCCTTAATTGCCTCTTCCTTGCCTCGCTCCAGATCCCCTTTCTCGCTCTTTGCCGCCGCTATCTCCAGATCTGCTCCATCCTTGCTCTGCATCTGCAACCCATGGCGCTGTGCAAGGACAATACTTCCTCAGCACCGGCTTGGTATGAGCCGGCCCTCGAGGCGCCCACCATCACGGAGAAGAGCCTCGCCTCCGTGCGCCTGCTGACAGCAGGCGAGAGCAACGAGTGGGGGAAGACGGAGCTCTGGCTCGCGTCCGACGAGCCAGAGCCTGAGGGGAGCACCTTCTTCCCCTTGTTCTCGAGCAGCGTCGCCGTCGGGTTGGTTCCTCCCTTCTCTGATTTCTTTTATGAAGTCCTCGACCACTACGGGCTGCAGGCGTTGCATCTCCATCCCAACTTTGTCCTCCTCATGTCCATCTCCGCCTACTACTGCGAGGCGTACCTGGGCGTTATGCTGTCCGTGGCGCTCCTTCGCCATTTCTTCTTCCTCCGCGTCAGCGGCGAGCACACATCCGGGTGTGCTAATTTCGTTGCGTGCGGCAAGGCCAACTCGATCTCGAGCACCAGGAAGACGGCCGAAAACATCCGATCCAAATGGGTCATGATGGATGCTCAGCGCGCCGACCCGCGTTTGGCATTGCCCACAGCGGCACCCCCTCCCAATGGGGGGTGGCCCAAGGCGGAGCTTGTCGACGAGCGGGCATCACTGGTGTTGGGGCAGATGATGACCGACCTGAGGCCGAGCAACGCGAGGGCGGCCAAGGTAACGGGGGCGATGCTCCTGAGGGAGTTCTTGATGCTGCGGGTTACGCCACTCCAGGCGCGCGCGCCCCCTCTGGGAGCTTGAAGAAGAGGAGAACAAGACCCGCCTGAGGCCAGGGGACCTGCCTGGCGATGAATTGGACGCTGTCCTGCGCCTCATAGTCGGGGACAACCAGGAGTATCCACCTAGCGCTTTCGTTCCCCTGTTCCAGCGCAGGGACCGGGAGGAATTTGTCGCCTCCAGGCCCTTTGATGCGCGCAGGCTGGTGCCGCCAACGCCTCCGGGAGTTCCTACGGCGCAGAAACCGGTGGAGGTGTCTTCTGGTGAGTCCCGCGGAGAGGAAGAAGAGGAGGACTCGGAGAAGACCCTGGAAGAGGTGGGGGAGACTTCCCCCCTGAGCAAGGCCAAGATTCTCCGCGCCCTTCCTGATGACGCCGAGGCCGACGCCTTCCAAGGGGAGAGGGAGCAACCCCTCATCCCGACGAAGGGTAGGTCGTCACTGGTAGCCCGTGGTGCCGCCTCCGCCCTGGCACCTCCTGGGGCTGGCTCCGGCTCTGCCTCGGCTCCGCCTGGTGCCGCCGGAGCCCGAACGCCTGCTCCTCAGGTCCCGAAGCTGTCAGGCTTCAAGCTTCTCAAGCGGTCAGTGGAATACGTCGCAGTGGATCGGTAAGTGTTGCAAGCTTCGCCTTGCCCTTGCTTGTACTCGTCGTTTCCCAATATTCTCCCTTGGTTGATCAGGCCGACATCTTCAGCGAAGAAGAGGAAAGAAGACGCAGCGGCCGTGCCCTCCGCGGAAAAAGGAGGCAACAGCGCCCGCATTTCCCCGGCCCGATCGGCCTCGCGAGGCCAAGAGGAGCATCGCCGCGTGGAGTCAGCCCCCATGGCCCCGCTTGCTCCGGAGGTGCCGGTACTTGGCGCGGCTGACGAGGTCCCAGCTGCTCCGGAACCCGCGGTCTCCCAAGCCCTGGTGATGATGTCGTTTCCTCCCACTGCTGCATCTCCACTCCCTGGTCCTTCTGCTCCTGCTGCCGTCTTGGAGCATGCCCTTGCGGAGATGACCCAACTGCAGGCGGATGTCCTGAGCGCGGACCCGCGCCTGGTGGCCGGGCGTCTGGAGCTGGCCTCTGGCTGGCTTCACTCCGACCTGGCAGTTCGCGCGGCGCTGGGCCAGGCTGCTGCGGCTTTCGAGAAGGAGAAGCAAGGAGCCGCCAACGCTTCAGCCGATCGTGAGGCAGCGCTAAAGGACGCCAAGGCCGCCCGTGACCATTGCCAAGTGCTGGAGGGCGAGCTGCAGAGCCTGCGCGACAAGCACGCCGAAGAGGTGCACTGCCGCCAAGCGAAGGAGGAGGAGATGAAGGCCCGGGAGGAAGCCGTCAAGAACCGTGATGCAGAGTTGGCGGAGCTGGGGAAGAAGCAGGCCACCGAGTGCAACCGGTTGGAAGAGTTGGAGCGGAAGATGAGGACGAGGGAGGCCGATCTTGACGCCAAGGCGCGAGTCCTGGCAGAAGACCGCGTGGCCTTTGCCCATCTCGAGAAGAGGTCTCGCAAGGCGTTGAAGACGCTCTACGAGCACGGCCTGGAGAAGCCTCTGGACACCGACGAGGACGGCCCCGCCCAGCTGCTTCCTCTCGTGGTGAAGGCGCTTGAGGAGGTCGTTGATGGTCTCGGTCCCATGGCGGAGGCAGAAGCTCGCATCCTGTCTTCAGCCGCGCTGACTCGCGTCTTTAGCCACATGCACCTTCGCGACCCCAACGCTTGCCTTGACGAGCTGCTGGAGCCTATAGCTGAAGATCAGTACAAGGCGGCTACCGTAGCCGTGCAGGATCAGGTGGGGGCCTTGCTGCGGAGGTTCCATGGCTTTGTCTCCGCTCCTCTGTCCGGCGTCGTCGACCTTGCGGCTGGTGGTGAAGACAAAACCACTCACGAGGGAGCGCCTTCCGCAGGCGACGGCGACGACTAAAGGTGACCCGCGGCCATTCTTCCCGTTCCGTTCCTGCGACATGCAACAGGCCTCATGGAGGCGTTTAGACTTTTATTTGGTATTGTGAGGACAATATGCTTGTAATATTTGCTTCGAGATTTCGCGATTTCCTTCCTATTTGCTTTGCATTCTGCGTCGGCAGAGCCCGGCCCCGCGCATACCTCAACCGCCATTGGGCCGACCGGAGACCAGGACGGACCACGGAGTGAGGGGCTACGTGACCAGTTAGGCTCCTGAGTCGCGATGCTCAGGAGTCCCCCTTGACGCGCAAACAACATATAGGGAGAGTTTGTGGGGGTAGATTAATGTTCTACGTCGGCAGGGCCCGGCCCCGCGCATACCTCAACCGCCATTGTGCCGACCGGAGACCAGGACGGACCAAGGAGTGAGGGGCTACGTGACCAGTTAGGGTCCTGAGTCGCGATGCTCAGGAGTCCCCCTTGACGTGCAAACAATTGCCATACATGCCCTCGCCGAGGCCTCGGGAGGGGCGCGCGATGCCCAGGTTCGGGGGGCCTGGTTAGGTGGCGTGCACTTGGGCGTGACCCGAGCGCAGCCCCCGTGCCTAGCCCCCATGCGCAGATTTCCCGAGGGGAGGCGTTGCGGTAAGGCTGGGCGCTGAGCTCTGGGCTCCCTGAGGTTGGCATGACCGTGGGGTCGCCCTCAGTTGTTTATCACCAGCGCGGAGCATAGTGCTTCCGCTTGTGCACGGGCATAGCCGCTCCTCGGCAGTGTCGTCAGCCAGTGCGGAGCATGGTGCTTCCACTTGGGCGTGGGATGGGGGCCACCTCCGGGAGGAGCCCCCGGGGCATGTACAGCTCCGCCCTGACACGTGGCATGCACGGCAGGGCTGCGAGGTGTATCTAGGCACTCGTGAGCCAGCGCGGGACTCACAAGGCCCTACCTCAAGGCGGGTTGCGCCTGGTCTTGAGTCTTGGTGACTGTGTGTTCCTGCAAGGCAGTTAGATGCAAGCACTCTACGTCCTCAGGTCCCGGCCCTCGAGCGAGCCCAGCCGGCGCTGGTATGCCAGGCCGCGATGCCGTGGTCAAGGCCAGGGGTGAGGGCTGGAGAGCCAGTAAGAGCTCCTGAGTCGCGATGCTCATGAGCCCCCCTTTTAAAGTGCAAGCGGATTGCATGGGATAAAAAGACCCGCGGCGGGCGGCAATCGAGCAGGCGATAGCCGTTGGCAGGTTAAGCATGAAGAGCAGATCAACTTGGATAAATGCAGGAAGATACATGCCACTGGGTCCGGCCCGAGTGGCTTGGGGATGATGCAGCCCGAGGGGCGCCCCCAGCAAAGTAAGCTAAAGACATAAGCAAAAGGGGTACATGCCACAGGGACGGACCCATGTGGCCTGGGAATAATGCAGCCCGAGGGGCGCTCCCAGCTTAAACGAGCTTGGAAGATGTCACCTGGTTCTGTAGACGAAGTAGAGTTGGTGCAGCCGAAGCCGCGCGTTGAAGGAATGGCTCCTCATGAGCCACCGGGACCCTGAGCCTCGGGAGGCTCTGGGGGTTTAGGAGGTTCCCTGAGGACCATCTCCATCTCCTCCAGGATGGCGTGGAACCTGGCCTCCTGAGCCGCTAGGACTTGCCGCATGTTGCGCTGATAGGCCGACGCCATGCTCGGCAAGCCGAAGGGCATGCGAACGTAGTTGTGTGGTGGGCCCTCGCAGTGGCCCACACGCGATGTCCAGAAGCGCTCCTGAGATGCGGCCCTGTTGAGCCCTGGGACGTCAACGTAGACACGCAGCCCGGCATCCTCTCTTGGATGGGGAGCTGCGCCTTGTGAGCGGCTGTGGCCGCGCATGGCTCTCGCTTCTTGCAGTTCCTGGGTGGTCTTGGTGATGAACTCCTGGGTGGTGGGCACTCCTTGCCCTGTGCTCTCCTGAGGAAGGTGTGCCGTGAGGCACGCTTCCAATTGGTGCCCAAGCGCCTCCCTCGTGAGGTTGGCAAGGTCTGAGGCCCTCCAGAAGAGAGCCCCCGAGCCCTGCCTGAGGAGGGCGCGCCTTCCTATGCGATGGAGGGAGGCGCCCCTGGAGCGGGCGCTGATCCTGACGAGGCTCCTGCCGCGACGCCATCCTCCTGAGGTCCTGCGCGGCGGCTCTGCTTCTTCTTGGGGATGGCCTCCGGAGGGCCTTCACTTATGCTGTCAGGGTCATCGATTGCTGCGGCTTGAAAGGCGCGCTCAAGGGAGCACACCGCATCCCTCTCTTCACACGGAATCGTGATGATTCCTCCACTTCCTGGCATCTTGAGAATGTTGTAGCCGTGATGAGTGACTACCATGAACTTGGCCAGGGCTGGATACCCGAGGATGGCATTGTACGGCAGGCAGATGTGCGCGACGTCGAAGTCGATGAGCTCGGTGCGATAGTTCTTGCGCTCCCCGAAGGTGACAGGTAGGCGGACCTGCCCTATTGGTGTGGTGGAACCGTCGGTCACTCCTGAGAAAGGCTTGGTTGGCTGGAGCTGCTCATATGGCACTTGGAGGTTGTCAAACGTGTCGACGGACAGGACGTTGAGCCCTCCGCCGCCGTCGATGAGAGTCTTGGTGACTTGCACATTGCTGATGACTGGGGAGCACAGCATAGGGAGGGCGCCAGCGGTGGCTGCGCACTTGAGCTGATCTGCCGAGTTGAAGGTGATGGCACATTGGGACCACCTGAGCGGGCGCGTGGCCTCGAGCTTGGGGAGCACCGTGTTCACCTCGCGAGCGAACTGTTTGAAGATGCGCTGAGAGGCTGGGGCCTGGGCACCGCCCAAGATGCAGGCGATCGCACGCGGCTCCTGGAAGCCCCCAGCCCCCTCGTCCTGGTGGTGGTCATCGTTCCTCATTGGTGGCGGCAGCGGGGGAAGACCGGCGTTGCCCTGTGCGCGATCCTCGCGAGGCGGGTCCCTCCAGGCGCCCTCGCGAGGTTGGTCCTGCCAGCGGTCCTCACGAGGCCGGTCGTGCCACTCCTGGCGCGGGCCACGATTGTCCCAGCGTCCACCTCCGCGTCCTCCTCCGCGGCCGTAGCCCCGGTCGTTGCGCTCGGGGCGTCGACCGTAGCGTCCTTCCCGTATGGCTCTGAGCTCTTGGCAGTCGCTGGTGTTGTGGGTGTTCAGGTTGTGGAAGGCGCAGAACGGTCGGCCGTTCATGGATGACTCGGGCTGCTCTCTCCCTTGCTTGGTGTCGGGCTCCGCTACAAGCACCACTGCCTCTTTGCGCTTCACGTCCTTGGCCTTGGCCTTCTTCTCCTCCGCTCCTGCAGCTGGCAGCTCAAGGAGAGAAAGGCGCCCCTCCACAGCTCTTGCGCACTTGGTCGCCAGGTTGAACAGCTCCTGAGATGTGCAAAGCTCCTCATGGATAGCGAGCTCTTCCTTCATCTTGACGTCACGGACGCCGTCCGAGGACCTTGGGGATCTTGAGGCGGGTGTTGTTGAAGCGCTGGATGTACTTCTGGAGGGTCTCTCCTGGTTGCTGCTTGATGCGGCGTAGATCACCTGCGGCCGGTGGGCGATCGCGAGTGCCCTGGAAGTTGGCAACGAAGTGGTCGCGCATCTCGTCCCAGGAGGAGATCGAGCCGTGCTGCAGGTTCAGGAGCCAGGAGCGGGCCCCATCCTTGAGAGCCATGGGAAACCAGTTCGCCATGACTTTTTCGTCGCTGTTTGCCGCTTCGATGCTCAGCTCATAGAGCTGCAGGAACTCCGCGGGGTCGGCAGTGCCGTCGTAGCGAGGAGGCAGATCTGGCTTGAACTTGCCTGGCCAGGCGACGCTACGCAGTTCGGGGGTGAAGGCGCGGCAGCCGGCCGTGGTCGCCGGGGCCCGCTTCTGAGGTGGAGCTTGGTCTTGGCGAGGTCCGCGCTGCACCACTGCAGGCGGCACGCGGTCTTGATGAGGTGGCGCGGGGAGCGCCGGTGCAGCTTCTCGCGGCCGCGGGATTTCTTGTCAGCTTCTTTCTTCACGCGCGGGCGCCGGACGCGGTGGATCACGCCGCGGAGGCGCGCGCCTTGGTGCTAAGGCACCGTCTTGGGGTTGAGGTGGTGGAGGCATGCCATGAGCCCCGTCGCCCGCGGCTGGTTGAGGGGGAGGCAGAGAGTGGGGCGACGCCGGAGAGCCCCCTGCGGCGCGGACGAGCTCGGCGACGTGGTCGAGCCACTCCTCGTAGAGGTCGTCAACGGGGCGGTAGCGTAGGAGCTCGTTCGCCGCGATGAGCGCGGCCCGTGCCTCCATGGGAGCGCGGTGCGCATGAGACGAAGAACCGGCAGGGGTAAATGATGGAGTAGCGGTCCGGCTGTCTTGCCGCACCGAAGGATGCAGCGAGGACGCCTGCTGCTCGTTCCCCACGGGGCCGGTGGCAGCGTTGGCGGCGGGAGACGGAGAGCGACGAGGTGGCCCGCCTACGGGAGCCGTCTGAGCGACGCGGGCGGAGAGGGCAGCCCGACGCTCAGCTCGAGCACGGCGAGCGTCCGCCATGGAAACGATGGAGCGATGGAGCAACGAACTGATGGAAGGGAAACTACGACGCACCCCTACCTGGCACGCCCAATGTCGGATGTGGGGTTCCGGCAAACCCTTAAGGTTCGAACACTGGGGTGCGCGCGAAGTCTCTCCCTCCTACCGATCTACGCTCTAGCTCGCTAAGATCTCGCGGATGAACTCGACGAACTAGCAACACAGAAAGACACGGGGTTTATACTAGTTCGGGCCACCGTTCTGGTGTAATACCCTACTCCAGTGTGGTAGTGGTGGATTGCCTCTTGGGCTGATGATGAACAGTACAAGGGAAGAATAGCCTCCTAAGGTTGAGGTGTTGTTGTGCGTATGAACTTGTGGCGTGAGGATTTGATGCCTCTACTGTGGTGGCTAGCTCTACTTATATAGGCCCTGGTCCTCTTCCCAAATATCGAGCGGGAAGGGAGCAAACAACGGCGGGCAAATTTGAAGGGGGACAGCTAGTACAAGCTATCCTGACAAAAGCGGTCTTCGCCTGCGAAAAGCTCTGGGGTGACGCCGTCTTGGGCTCCACGATGACCTCTGCCTTGCCGTCCTCCTAGTCTTGGTCTCGTTGCACCAATATGGCAACCTTTGCCTGATGCCTCGGTACTCTTCACCTGCGCTGGCCTCCCTAGCACCAAAGAGGAAATAGGGACGCTGCATGCACTGGCGCCCGCCTGGCACCCGCCTGGTACCGTTCGTCATGGCTCACGTCACGAGAGCGTCGTGAGGTTTGCCTTGCCTTGATATCTCCGCTCCTCGTGAGCCTGCTTGGCTAGGCCACTCCAGAGGCAGTCTTGCGTCGTCCGCCCCGCAAGGCTTGGGCCCTCGCGAGGGTCTTGGGTGCCTTGTTGACGAAGATGGGCCGTACGGCCTGCTGCTTGGCCACGCTGTGGCCCGCAGGCAGGCAAGTCTGGGGACCCCCGTTCCCAGAACGCCGACAGCAATGGGAGCACCAGGCTCGGATTGGATTGGGAGAAGGGGCTGAGCTTCGAGGAAGCAGAATAATTGGGGGAGTGCGCCGCAACGATAGGAGGGAAACCGTGTAGACCGCGGTGGCCGCCTAGCCAGGCGGGTATCAAGGCTGCATGGGGAAGCCGAGACGCCCACATCCAATCAACCGCCACGCGTCGACCAAGGCCGCAAGCTATTGGGGCCCACGGTGCTCCGCACTTGCCCTTTGGCTTCGCCTCGAAGCCAAGTCCGAGCACGCCTTGGGCCCGGGGGCTACTGTCGGCGTTCTGGGAATGGGGGTCCCCAGACTTGCCAGCCTGCGGCCCACGGTGTGGCTCCACAAGCGGGCCCGTACGACCCATCTTCACCAGCAAGGACTCAAGACCCTCGCGAGGGGCCAAGCCTCGTGAGGTGGACGACACAAGACCTCCTCGGGAGCGGCCTCACCAGGTTGGCTCGTGAGGGGCAGAGAGATCAAGGCAAGGCAAACCTCGCGAGGTTCTCATGACGTAAGCCCTGACGATCAAGGCCAGGCGGGCGCCAGCGCGCATAGTGTCCTTGCTTCCTCTTTGGTGCTAAGGAGGCAAGCACAGGCGAGGAGTACCGAGGCGTCAAGCAAAGGTTTCCATATCGGTGCAACGAGACCAAGACCAGCAGGACGGCAGGATGGGGGTCACCGTGGAGCCCAAGACGGCGTCACCACGAGAGCCTTTAGCAGGCGAAGACTACTTCTGTCAGGACAAGTTGTACTAGCTATCCCCCTTCAAACTCGGCCGTTGTGGCATCCCTTCCCGCTCAACATTTGGGGAGAGGACTAGGGCCTCTATAAATAGGACTAGCCACCACCATAGGGGGGAGGGATCTTTCAGATCATCCTCTACCACACAAGCTCACCAAGCAAAAGAACACCTCTCCTCAGGAGGCTATTCTTCCCCTTGTACTGTTCATCCTCAGCCCAAGAGGCAATCCACCACCACCACACTGGAGTAGGTTATTACCCCACAACGGTGGCCCGAACCAGTATAAATCTTGTGTCCTCGTGTTCTTTGGGTTCAGCGAGCTAGTTCGCGAGATCGTGGAGTGTGAGAGCGTGGGAGAGGAGAGATCTTTGTGCGCACCCCAGTGTTCGAACCTTAAGGGTTTTGCCGGAACCCAAAATCCGACAATGTCTTACAGTATTTCACATCATTTGTGCAATTGTAGTTTAACTTCTACCATTTACTGGTTGCCTGTAGGTACACATGTCAGTGGCACTAATCCACGCTTCGACCCGGAGGAACAACTCGCCTCCGCCGCCGCTGACTTTGGGCGAGCTTTGCCCAAGATGAAGTGCCCTAGCAACTACCTCTCAGGACTTACCAAGTATTGATACGTCTCCAACATATCTATAATTTATGAAGTATTCATACTGTTATTTTATCATTCTTGGATATTTTACAATCATTTTGTAGCAACTTTATATCATTCTTTGGGACTAACCTATTGACCCAATGCCCAGTGCCAGTTGTTGTTTATTGCTTGTTTTTTACATCGCGGGAAATCAATATCAAACGGAGTCCAAACACCACGAAACTCCACGAAGATTTTTTATGGGCCAGCAGACTCCCGATGGGCCAAAGAAGCACCCGGGGGGTGCCCCGAGGGGGGCACAACCCACCAGGGCATGCCCAGGTGGGTTGTGCCCACCTCGGTGGCCTCCCGCACCCCTCTTTGCACTATAAATTCCCAAATATTCCGAAACCCTTCGGGGTTAACCTAGATCAGAAGTTCCACCGCCGCAAGGCTCTATAGCCACCGAAAACCAATCTAGACCCTGTTCCGGCACCCTGCCGGAGGGGGGAATCATCTCCGGTGGCCATCTTCATCATCCCGGCAGCCACCACGATGAGGAGGGAGTAGTCCACCCTCGGGGCTGAGGGTTTGCACCAGTAGCTATGTGATTAATCTCTCTCTCTCGTGATCTATATCATGGGCTTTATTAATATAGTCGTATCATATGATGTTTCTAACCTCTATAATCCTGTTATGGTGAATTGAATCTTTACCCTTTGAAGTTTGTCTTGTCGGATTGAATATTCAGAGATGAGAACACATGATATATATCTTGCGGTATGAATACTTGAGGTGACAATTGGGATATCATATTGATTCGCTTGATATGTGTCTTGGCATTCAACTCGCGGATTCCCGCGGTGATATTGGGGTAATCTATGCATAGGGGTTGATGCACGTTTTTCTCCGGTAGAAACTTTGGGGTCTCTTTGTAGTTCTTTGTGTGGATTGAGTATTATCAATATGAATTTGCTTTGGTGTTATTCTAGTACGAACTCTAGGATAGATCAAACGGAAAAATAGCTTTGTGTTATTTTAGTGCGAACTCTTGAATGGATCGAACGGAAAGAATAGCTTTGAGGTGGTCCCGTACCCTACAAACAATATCTATCTTTTGTTCTCCGCTAATAGGAACTCGGGAGTGATTCTTTATTACACTTTGAGGGATAATCATATGATCCAACTATGTTAGCATTGTTGAGAGGTTGCACTAGCGAAAGTACGGACCCTAGGCCTCATTTTTAAGCATTGCAATACCGTTTTTGTGCCTGTTTAATATTTGTTACCTTGCTGTTTTTATTTATTCAGATTATAAAAATATATTTCTACCATCAATATTACACTTTTAGCACCATCTCTTTGCTGAAATAGTGCACCTATACAATTTGACATTGTATTGGGTGTGTTGGGGACACAAGAGATTTCTTGTATTTGGTTGCAGGGTTGTTCGAGAGAGACCATCTTCATCCTACACCTCCCACGGATTGCTAAACCTTAGGTCATCCACTTGAGGGAAAATTTCTACTGTCCTACAAAACTCTGCGCTTGGAGGCCCAACACGAGTCTACAAGAATAAAGTTGCATAGTAGACATCAAGTATGTACTCACCAATTCAATCTTACCAATACCAGTTGCAATTAATGGCTATATTTTATACGGTCGATGTATTAAGCATGTCGTAGTAAACATGCCTAACACGTTTTAGCTATTTTCCCTACATTTTTAGATACAGCTAGGCCATTATCTGCTCTGGCAGCACCTGCCTTGTGATGTTTAACTCCGCCAATTGCATTTTTATCAGTATCGGTTTCAATGGCCATTATGCCTGTTGCAATTAACAGTTGTGTCCATTTTTAAAGAGTTGTATTTCAATGGCTACAAACTTACAAAACATGAATTAGGATGTTGTTAAGCCTGATGCAATTAACAGTTATATCAATTTTTTAATCCGTCCTTTGCTACCGTGCTATTCTTTCGCAATGAAGATATCACTACAGATGCTGCTGTTTTATTACCATTTGCTATTTTTGGTGGATGTTAACCCTGTTGTAGTCAACATTGACATTCCATGTACTTACACAGGGCTACAATGGGCGATGCTATTGTTTGCCGTCGAGGTTAGGCGCATCCCATGTCTTATACACCATCTATTCCTAAATATAAGTATTTTTAGAGATTCCAATATAAACTACATAAGGAGCAAAATGAGTGAATCTAGATTCTAATCTAAACTATATCTATAATTCTATATACATTCGTATGTAGTTCATACTGAAATCTCAAAAAAAATACTTGTACTTAGGAACATAGGTAGTTGTATTTTACATCATTTGTGCAATCTCAGTTTAGCTTCTAACATTTACTGGTTGCTTGTAGGTACATATATGAGCGGTACTGATCCACGCAACGATCCCTTTTGCGTATGGGGAAATGAGATATTCATGAACAAGCGTCAAGTGAGGAAACTAAGAAAGATTGTTAGGCGAAAGAAACGGGTGATTGGAATTAAGCTCTTCATTTACACTTTGTCCAAGACAATAGTGAACTTTAGGATGGTAAGTAATGTATTGTCTTTTCCTCCTGCCCACAACAAGTTACTCTATTAGACCTCAGTATATGATATTTTTCTCTTTTCAGTGGTTTCCGAAGCTACTTACTGATGATTACCTTGCAAACAACATGACCGGAGTGGAGGCAACTAAGGTTAAAGTATATAATTCATGCTACCATGATAATGCTCTAGACGTCTTCCTGAAGGCGGTGAAGGATGGGCGGGCGATCGTCACAAGGGGTTGGACAAAAGTGGTTCATGCCTATGGCATGCAGGAAGGCACATTATGGGCATTCCGCTTCTTCAACACCATCGGCAGTCAAAATGATTTACACTTGTCTCTTCACCTTTACCGCCTTTAAATATTGTGGTTCATCATAGTTAATTGCTGTCTAATCCTGTAATTACTGAACATATTGTACTGGCAATTTTATTTATGTATTCGTTGTTGAACCATTGTGCTGAGAATTTGAATTGCACGTTTCATATTTCAAAATTTCCAATTCGAATAATAAATTACAGGCAAAAATAAAAATATACAGGAGCTAATAAAATAATGTGCACACAGTTAGAAAGAAAATAGTGTGTGCGATGTAAAAAGAGAACAAACGGTCATGGAACTTTGCAAACGGTTCTGGCAGTAAAAGCGCTTGTGATGGATAGCCCAATGCCACACAGTTTTCTTCATCAAATCGTGTGTGATGTAGTTGATAAAAACAAACAGTTAACGAAGGCAGAGCGTGTGTGATAGTTACACCTTTCACACACGAGCCTATACATAAAACTGTGTGGGATGTACATATGAACGGAAACGTTTTCTCTGGATTGACTGTGTGGGATGTACATAAGAACGGAAACTTATTCCTTGGATTGACTGTGTGTGATATACATACGAACGGAAATGTTTTTCTGGGATTCATCGTGTGGGGTGTACATACGAACGGAAATGATTGGGTTTCGATGCCTTGCCCGATCACACATGAGCTCATTTTGCCCCAGCCTGTGTCCCAGGAGGGCCTATCCCCGACGATTTCTGGGTCGTGTGGAAAGGAGTCCCCTATCGCCCACACTCACTTGGTGACGGTTCCAAATGTCGTCGCAGAAAGGGGTTAAAAACCGTTTGTATAGCACCTCGTTGTACCAGTGATACACAGAGCACAGGTAGCGTGTAAACATGATAAGCAGGCAAAAGACAAAGTGACTGAAGAAATAGGATTGAGGAATTTGATAAAGTCTTCAGTCAAAGTCTTCAAAAAGTAACAATCAATTTCATCAACACATGAATGAGGAAATGAAAGGGTTGAGGAAACAGAACCAGTAGCTCGGTGAAGACAATGATTTGGTAGACCAGTTCCAACTGTTGTGACAGTTGTACGTCTGGTTGGAGTGGCTAGGTATTTAAAACTAAGGACACACAGTCCTCACCGTATTCTCCTTGAGCTGAGGTCACACAGACCTCACCCAATCACTCGTGGTAAGTCTTCAAGGTGACTTCCAAACCTTCACAGACTTGGTCACTCGGCGATCCACAATTCCTCTTGGATGCTCTAGACCATGATGCCTAATCGTCTAGAAGATGCATAGTCTTCAAAGGTAATAAGCGTCGGTTCCACACAATAACAATCTCTTCAGTGATGCTCAATCACTTTGGGTTTTAGGTGTTTGGGTTTGGGTTTTTCCTCACTTGATGATATCGCTCAAAGTCCTCGGAGGATGGGATGCTCTCAATGACAAGCGTCAGTTTCTCTCAGAGCAGCCAACCATCTAGTGGTTGAGGGGGCGGCTATTTATAGCCGGGGAGCAGCCCGACATGATAAGACATAAATGCCCCTAATGATATGACCGTTAGGTGGATAAGATATTTGGGACAGCTGGCGCATAGCACAGCAACGGTCGGAAATTTGAGCTCTCAAATTCCTTAGGGCTATCATGTTCCTCACTTGTAGGCAATCCGCACTGGCAAATTCCTAACTCCTCAGTCTGAACAAATTCCTTAGAGAACAGAAGATCTTCGTCTCTGTCACTGAAGAAATTGACTAAACTGTATGAGATTCCCAATGGCTTCACTCGAAAGGATTGGGTATGTGTAGGCTTTGAGATGAGCATCACTTGGAAATTTTTCCTTAGTATTATCTCGACCCCCTTTAACAGTATGGTGTTTCCTATGACTCAAGAAAGAGAAAATGAAACTACGAAAACAAAAGTCTTCACACTTCATAGTCCTCGCATCAATATCAAAGTCTTCAAGGTCACGTCAATTTCCTCATTTTCAAAGTCTTCAACTGAAGACATTCATTTTTAGGGGTCGACTTTCTTCGTAAATATCAAACTCCTCATAGACTTATAGACCCTGCGTACACTCACAAACACATTAGTCCCTTAACCTTTAAGTCTTCAATACACCAAAATCACTAAGGGGCACTAGATGCACTTACAATACCCACTATGGATGTACTACTACTACTAGTGACATAGCCTAGGGTAGCTTGATGTAGCATGGAATCCAGGGAAATTGGCGTCAGATGAGACTCGTACTACTATACACTGTACTACTCCTACCATTGTACTACTACTACTACTCTACACTACTACTACTACTATGAGGCCATCCAACCGCGTCCCGGCAGAAGACCGCGGACACCGATTATTTGTTCATATTTAAATTTGTTTTCACTAAGCAAAATATCCCTAAAAACAACAACACATGGCAAAAATTCACGGTGAATGAAGGATTTGAATGTGCTGGGAGGGGTGGGGCTGGAAGGGGCTGTTTGGATCTTCCCAGGGTAGGCAAAATATTGGCGAGCCTTTTGTCCACCCGTGCCTTTGCCACCGATGAACGAGGTAGAGCTCGGGTGCTCCTCCTCCAGCGCGCGCATCGGAGACGAACTCGCACGAGCTGGTTTTTATTTGCCCCGCCTCACTGCCTGAGCTGGCCGCAGACCGACTTAGGGCACATCTCCAACGGCGACCTGCAAATTACACCATCCAATCGTAGCCGCATACATTCTAACAAAAACTCAACCAACCGGACGAAATTCGTGCAAACACGGCGATATTTCATATAAACAATGACGAAATTCATATAAAATACCGGATTTTCATACAAACATGATGAATTTAACTACATTTATAAATCAACTAAGCGGTGCTACTCCTAAACTGCACAGGTATAATAATACCTAGTCTAAATGGTCGCTCGCGGATCCCTTTTCTTCCTCATGTCCGGCAGCACGATCATCGGACTGCTAGGAGCCCCGGAGGTATATGCTTCAGCGCAAAGGATGGCTCGCTTCCCCACTGCTCAACCGAGTGGAATCCTTTGCTGATGCCTAAGATGGAGTCGAAGGGGGATTCTCCGCTTCCGTGGAGCCCATGCAGGGTCGAAGAAGGTCTCACAACAGAAGGAAGACACCTGTTGTTTACGTCGGCGTCGCCTCGGCGGTGGCCTTCACGGGACCCAAGCGGCGGCGGCCTCCCGTTTTCTACTTCTCCTTGATGATGGTGGCGGACGCGGAGGCGCTGGCCACTGACTTGTCACTCTCCGCGCACCCGGCTTCTGTGTCTGCCTGCATGGCGTGGCCATAGGCACAGGAGTCGTGGCCACAAACACAAGAGGCATGGTATGAGGCGACGTCGTGGACGGCAGCGACGGCGCCCCTGGTCCCTGCCGTGCCGGCGTGGAGGAACTCGTCGCTCCTCGTCGAGCTGCCAGGAGCGGCGAGTTGCTGAACCACGCGCTAGCTTGGGGCGGCAACTGGCTCCGTCGGGCGAGGCGAGGGAGGTGGATCAGCGAGTTGCATAGCTCATATCTGCTGGGCTCGGCGGGCCACCTAGTTGGCTTGTATGCCGGATAACTACTCTTCGTAAGCCATTGTAAGAGTGGAGAAATGGAGAAGGAGGAGATAGGGGAGTGGCGGAGGTGTGCAATTCTTGGCCGGCGTCGGGCCTTGTTTAAATAGGAGATTAAATAGAGGGCGGACGGGAGGAGCTCGGCCAGCGTTGCATTTAATGTCGGCCCGATCACGAACGGATGTGTGGCCGGAGTGGGTTTCTCGGCTTCCACACGGGTTTCATGGAGGTGTTTGAATGCGGCAAGGAGGCATGTTCAGCCGGGCGTGCAGCGGGCGGTGCCTTTGACCAGTTCGTCTGACGTACGACACCTGCGTTTTTGCAAAGGAGAGAAAGAAATTTTTTTGTAACAATCATTCCTCATCTTGAAGTTGTCATTGACCTTCTCCACGGTAGTCACTACGCGCAAGAACAAATCTCTGCTCATCCGGAAGCAGCATCGAAAGAAACCTTCATGGTATGTAGGGTCAAGTGTGAAGTAGTCCGTGTACAGAAACCGTGTAGCGACAATCCTATCCCGGGGAATAACTCTCTGGCCCTTTATGGGACCCTTGAAATTTAGTACGTGCTCCTCTGCCTTCTCCATTTCCTCTTGGATGCTCATCATCATTTCAACACCTTCGTCATTCGAATCCGACAAATCAATGAACTCGTTGAATATGAATACGTAAAGGTATGTGTTTGCATAAACATAATTCCATGATGAATCCATTGGTGACCTTCAAAAGACCAAAATAATAAATAAAAAACTGCTTGAATATTTCATCAAACACATGGAGCGTGAGGTGTATATGAGTTGGACATACCGGGGCGACGTTAGATGGAGGTGACCTTGTCCGATGGTGGCAGGCCGACGGCATTAGGGTTGGGACCCTCCAGTGGTGAAGCTGTTGGTTGGGGATGATGGCAACGGAACTACGGTGGCGGTGGAACTACGGTGGGCCAAAATGGATAAATTTGACCTCAGGGTGAAAGTATTTCACAAACTGAACCGTTGGCGAAACTAATTCACTCGGCTGACCCTTTTGTGCAGCGCCCGGTAGCAAGGTGCTGCACTCTACACAGCAGCGCCTTACTAACAGATGTTGCACGCCCGGCGAGCGTGGCACCTCGCGGCCAGGCTCGGTGAGGGAGTCCTGGACTAAGGGGTCCTCGGGCGTCCGGCCTGTTACTCATTGGGCCGGACTGGTGGGCTATGAAGACATGAAGACTGAAGACTATACCCGTGTCCGGATTGGACTCTACTTAGCGTGGAAGGCAAGCTAGGCGATTGATTATGAAGATTCCCTCTTATGTAATCGACTCCATGTAACCCTAGATCTCTCCGGTGTCTATATAAACCGGAGAGCATAGTCCGGATAGGACAGATTCATTACCATATACTCATAGGCGAGACCTCTAGGGTTTAGCCATTACGATCTCGTGGTAGATCAACTCTTGTAACACTCATATTCATCAAGATCAATCAAGCAGGAAGTAGGGTATTACCTCCATAGAGAGGGCCCGAACCTGGGTAAACATCGTGTCCCCCGTCTCCTGTTGCCATCAATCCTAGACGCACAGTTCGGGACCCCCTACCCGAGATCCATCAGTTTTGACACCGACATTGGTGCTTTCATTGAGAGTTCCACTATGCCGTCGACGAAAGGATTCGATGGCCCCTTTGATCGTCAGTAATGACGCCGTCCAGGGAGAAACCTTTCTCCCCGGACAAATCTTTGTGTTCGGCGGCTTCGTACTGCGGGCCAGCTCGCTGGGCCGTCTGGAGCAGATCGATAGCGACGCCCCTGGCCACCAGGTCAGGTTTGGGAGCCTAAAACTACGTCGCAGATATCCGTGGGGACTTGGTCTTCAATGGATTCAAGACCGCGACAGTCGCTTCCCCGTGCTCCGATGAACATGACTTAAATTAGTTATCGGACTACGTCCAGGAGATGGATCCTGTTGCTGCAACAGCTTCAGAACCGGGGCAGACCGTGCCCTCCGAGGCCACAAAGCCTACGGCGTTGGAGCCGCACACGGACTCGACATCCTGCGATGCTTGCGTCAATGGAACTCCGGACTCGTATCCGGCCATACGTTCCGGACTAGATGCGCCTGCAGACACCGAGCTGGATCGGTTATCGATTTTCAAATTTAGCGCCGCAGACTTCTTCCAGCATTCGCCTTTGGGTGACGTACTAAACTCTTTGAAGAAATTGTCCTCGGAGGAAGACTCACGGCCGAACTATGTTCGGTTCGAGCTAGAGGCGGATGACGAGGAATTTTGCTTCCCACCCACCACCCACTTCATAGCCACCGTCGATGACTTAGCCGACGTACTTGACTATGGCTCCGAAGACATCGACGGTATGGACGACAATGCCAACAATGAGCAAGGCCAGGACCCGCCATTCAGTAGACGTTGGACGGCCACCTCCTCGTACGACGTGTACATGGTTGATACACCTAAAGGATCTGGCGACGATAAAGAAGAGCCGGATAAGAACAAACCCTCGGAGACGCAGTCCAAGCGCCGCAGCCCCAAACGTCGTTCTAAGCCTCGTCGCTCAAAGGATGGCAATATTGGCACCGGAGAAAATAGTACTCCGGGCGACGCCGAAAACAACGAAGACCCTATAGGAGCTGCATCCGAACAGGAGGAAAACTGCAATGAGCAGGATAACCCAGATGAACAGGCCATAGAAGATGACCCGGAGGATGATAGCTATCATCCACCCTCCGAGGAGGAGACAAGCCTCGGCAACGACGATTTCATCGTGCCTGAGGACCCTATCGAGCAGGAGCGCTTCAAGCTACAGCTCATAGCCACTGCAAGGAGCCTGAAAAAGAAACAGCAGCAGCTCCAAGCTGAACAAGATCTACTCGTCGACAGATGGACCGATGTCCTGATAGCTGAAGAATACGGCCTCAAGCGCCCAGCCAAGAGCTGCCCAAAACGCAAACTTCTACCTCAGTTCGATGAGGAGGCACCAGATCCCATACCTCCCTCGTGCAATGCGGAACGGCCACCACGTGGTCGGGATAGAGCGGCAGATCGACCACCCCGCGGTCGGGATACAACGGCAAATCAGGCCGAATAGCAGCCTGCCCCACCGCTTTGCAAAAACAAAGACAAACCAGCTCGGGACCATACGTACGACCTTCGGCAGACCCTGGATAGTAAAGCAGGACATACAAGATCGATCTACGGATCGCGTGGATGTGCCCTGAGGCACGAAGAAGGCTACCTATTCGGACGTGATAAATCTAACCATGCCCGGGCCGAATACCGCAGACAGACTCCATCAGAGCTACGCCATGACTCGGCCCGATATAGAGGTGCCGCACACCCTCTCTGTTTCACGGACGAGGTACTGGATCACGAATTCCCCGAGGGATTCAAGCCCGTCAATATCGAATCATACGACGGCACAACCGATCCCGTAGTATGGATCGAGGATTTCATCCTCCACATCCACATGGCTCGAGGAGACGACCTCCACGCCATCAAATACCTCCCACTAAAACTCAAAGAGCCAGCTCGGCACTGGCTTAACAGCCTGCCTGAAAGTTCTATCGGCAGCTGGGAGGACTTGGAAGAAGCTTTCCTGGACAACTTCCAAGGAACTTATGTCCGGCCACCTGACGCCGAGGACTTAAGCCACATAGTTCAACAACCCGGAGAATCAGCCAGAAAAATCTGGACTAGGTTCCTAACCAAAAAGAACCAGGTCGTTGACTGTCCGGATGCCGAGGCCTTAGCAGCCTTCAAACATAGCATCCGTGACGAATGGCTAGCACGCCACCTCAGCCAAGAAAAGCCGAAATCCATGGCAGCCCTCACGGCACTCATGACCCGCTTTTGCGCGGGAGAGGATAGTTGGCTGGCTCGTAGTAACAACACGGCCAGCGAGACAGGCCCCTCTGAGGCCAAAAATAGCACTGGCAAGCTCCGGCCCAATAGGCACAAACGCCGAAGCAATGACAACAACACCGATGACACCACAGTCAACGCCGGATTCAACGGCTCCAAGTCCGGCCAACGGAAGAAGCCCTACAAAAGAAACAATGAAGGACCTTCCAGCCTGGACCGCATACTCGACCGTCTGTGCCAAATACACGGCACCCCAGATAAGCAAGCAAACAACACCAACAGGGACTGTTGGGTTTTTAAGCAGGCCGGCAAGTTAAATGCCAAAAATAAAGAAAAGGGATCACAAAGTGAGGACGAGGACGAAGAGCCCCGACAGCCGAACACTGGGGGGCAGAAGAAATCCCCCCCCCCAAGTCAAAACGGTGAACATGATATACGCTACTCACATCCCTAAAAGGGAGCCTAAGCGAGCACTCAGGGACGTCTATGCGGTAGAGCCAGTCGCCCCTAAATTCAACCCATGGTCGTCATTTCCGATCACCTTTGATCGCCGAGATCACCCAACTAGTATCCGTCATGGCGGTTCGGCCGCATTGGTCCTAGACCCAATCATCGACGGATTTCACCTGACACGCGTCCTAATGGACGGTGGTAGCAGCCTCAACCTGCTCTATCAAGACACAGTGCGGAAGATGGGCATTGACCCCTCCCGAATTAAACCAACAAAGACTACCTTTGAAGGAGTCATTCCAGGCGTCGAGGCCCGCTGTATGGGCTCAATCACGCTGGAAGTGGTCTTTGGCTCTCCGGACAATTTCCGAAGCGAGGAGCTAATCTTTGACATCGTCCCCTTCCGCAGCGGCTACCATGCACTGCTCGGACGAACAGCGTTTGCCAGATTCAGTGCCACACTATGCTTATCTCAAGCTCAAGATGCCCGGTCCACGAGGCGTTATAACAGTCAATGGCAATATGGAACGCTCCCTATGAACAGAGGAGCACACCGCCGCCCTAGCAGCAGAGGTATAGAGCGGCCTTCTCAAGCAGCTCCATAGTGCGGCTGCCGAGCCCTTGGACACAATCAAAAGGTTCCAAACTACACTGCAGCAGGACAGCGCGGCTCGTCAAGAGCTCGATTAGCAATTTGGCCTCCGTCCCAATCCCGATGAAGTAGTGGCATTCGTACCACGCGTACATAATTACGCACTCGAAATTCCATGGGTATCGACGGAGGCACAAGCTCAACCGGGATCTACAGTTCGGCTAGACCGACCCGGATACACCTTTCTCTTTCTGTTTCAGGTTCCTTTTCCCGCGAGCCTGATCACCAGCCCCTTCGAAGGATTGGCATACAAAGGGGACATGCAGCATAGGTGTGTAGGGTAACCTCCATACGTTCTTCTTGACGGTATTTTTTCTCAGGACCCGTACACTGCCCCCTCTTGATTCCGGCATATTAAATAGCCCGGGTGCTTATCGCACTATTTGTACATGATACGCCTTAATGTATCCATTCAGTTATAATGAAAATAATTTGTGGCCCAGTTTTTGTGGTTTTCGCCCCTTACTTCATTTCATTTCGATCTGCTTATTAGCTATATCGGTACTCTTTTGTACGTTTCATATTCACCAGGGGCTGCTTATCGCCCCACAATATGGCAACAAAGTCCGAACACTTCTCGTATAAAGGTTCGGCACCCCGAATTTAGCATTATATGCATTGGCTCCGAATCATGTCTTTGGTCAATAGTTGGGTTGCCCGGCTCCTGTGCTTGCTACCCTACGTTCCGTTCTATCGGCTAGGGTAGTAAAGGGAGAACTACTGTGATTGTGGCCTCGCCTTGACCAGATGAGCACCTCAGTAGAGAAAGCCGAAAACTGACTATCATGATACGGCGAGAGCCGGTCAGCTGCTCGTGGGTTACAAAATCGTTGGAGATTTTTTCCGCGTTACGCGAAGGATCGGCACTTCCCGATCAGATGCTGACAGCACCCTGGCTTGGACCAGGGGCTGCGCACTTGCTTAATTATAAAACTCCTATGGCTAAGTGAGGGCATTCAAGCCGTATAGTCTGATTGCCTTGTTCGTTGCGCTAAACAACTCCTTCAAGGACCATATAATTGGATCAAGATTGTTTAGATCCCACCCGAACACCTCTGTACTAATTACGTGAGGGCAGAAGCCGACGACTGGCCAACCCTTAGATTGCATATAACACGGTCGCATAGGAGGAAACAATTTCAAGCATAACAAAATTACATTACAAAACAAGCTCTGTCTTTATAATACAAGGCAAAGGTCCAACATGAATGCATTCATTCAAAAATAACGTCCTGCGAACATTGAGATGCCACAAGTCGAGAACCTTCTATGACATCCGCAAAATATTTCTCAGGTGTGCGGTGCTCCTTGCCCTCCGGCGGCCCGCTGGCCACTTCAACAGCGTTCATCTTCGCCCACCACATCTTGCAGCGAGCAAAGGCCATGCGGGCGCCTTCAATACATGCAGAGCGCTTGACAACCTCCAGCCGCGGACAAGCTTTCACCAGCCGCCTCACGAGTCCGAAGTAGCCGCCGGGTATAGCTTCAGCTGGCCATAGCCGGATTATCAAATCCTTTATGGCTAGTTCGGCCACCCTGTGCAGCTCCACCAGCTGCTTCAGCTGATCGGTGAAGGACACGGGATGCTCTGGCATCGCATATTGTGACCAGAATAGCTTCTCCGTAGAACCTCCTCCTTCGGCTCGATAGAACGCCACAGCGTCTAATATGCTGTGTGGTAGATCCGCAAAAGCTCTTGGGGAACTCCGAACCCGGGTTAGTAAAAGGTACTGCCTCTACGCATACTTGCTTTGCATCTTAAAAGCCTTACCCGCCGTGATCTTCTTGGCCTCCTGGATCTCCTGGATGACGGCCTGGGCCTCATTCCGCGCGGTCTCCGCGCCCTGACGAGCCTTGGTCAGTTCGGCCTCCTGAGCCGAGGCATCATTCTCCAAGGTCTCACATTTTTTCACTGCATCTTGGAGCTCATGCTGGATTTCCTTGACACGAGCCTTGAGCTTCTTACGGGCGGCTTGCTGCTGGACAACCTTCTCCTCGGCCTCGCCCAGGGCCTTCCTCAGGGCCTCGACCTTGGTTGCGGCTCCTGCATACATTTCGACATTACAGTCAATACAAAGCGTCTCCGCTTTCCGAACACACAGCAAGACGTTACTTACCTTGCTTCTCCTGCAGCCGCACTCTAACCTCGCCGAGCTCGTTCTCGGTCCGCTCCAGCCTCTGCTTCAGTTCAGAGACTTCGGCGGCATGCGAGGTCGCGGCCAATGGCGACGCCTGCTCATGCACACATATCACGTTAGTCTCCTACACTAGAGGATTGATCCTCTGTCCAGTTCCTCTTACCGAACACCGGACAGTGTCTCAAGGGCTACTGACTATATGGGATTTTTTCTCTCTTTCTATATCACTTACCTCGAAACCTGTCAACAGGTTGCTGCAGGCTTCGTTCAGTCCACTCTTGGCGGACTGAACCTTCTCAATCACCGCGCCCATAAGAACACGGTGCTCGTCCACAACGGAGGCGCCTCGTAGCGCCTCCATCAGGTTATCCGGTGCCCTGGATGGACAGGGACCACCGGCGGAAGCGGTACACCCCCTCCTTCAAAAGGGGCTGCCTGCCCGACTCCGGAGCCATATGGGTCTCCGGAATCGTCTTCGGCTGAGGGCCAAGCTGGACGCGGTCCTCTTCGCCAATCTCCATGGGGATTCTCTCCTCCATGTGTCCGGCAGTGGAGGCTTCGCCTCGTGGCGCCTCCCGGACAGTGTCCTGGGTTCCCCCAGGCTCGGATCGGCCCTCCGGGACAGCACTTCGGTGCCGTCCCTGGCCCCGGGGGAGTAAGCAGGCGGTGGCGACTGGCTCGCCATCTCCGACGGAGCCAACGAACCTCCAAACGAGGATCACTGGATTAAGTCATGGGCCGGACTGCAACAGTACAGTTAAACTACATCAAGATAATGGAGAGAAAGAGCTGGATGTGCGCATCAATAAGCCATGTCACTTACGTTGCGTCCTGGGGCTTAGTGCAGGGGCGTCGTTCCGGACTGCTGTCAACGTCCCACGCGGTGTTGGCCGCTGGAACGCCCTTCCCCTTTTTGGGCGTCTCTGCCTCCAGATGCGCCGGAGCCGCCCTCTTCTTCTTCCTCTCCTCAGGGGGAGGATTGTTTTCTCCCTCCTCCTTCTCTTCCTCGTCATTGTCCTCAGGGACAGAGGAATGAGTTCCGTCGTCTTCGGACGCCACGTCCGAAGTGCCCTTACGACGGAGGCCACTTTTGGCCCCCTTTGCCTTCTTCTTGGCCTTCTTCTCCGGCGCCTTATATGGCGCCGGTACCAGCATCTCCACTAGACGCGGGATGACTGGTTCCTCAGGCAGCGGAGCCAGACACTGGATCCGCTTTGCCCTCTCCATCCAGTCCTAAAAGAGCAATAATAAAGGCTCAGACATCATCCTCGAAACAATTAGGTTGAGGACTCGTTCAAAATAACATACCTTGCTGGCGGGGTGTGTACAATCGTGACCACGGTCTGAATTCGTGGCCCGTGGTTTCTCATTGCCCTTAAAGAGCAATTTCCATGCGCCTTCGTACGTAGCCTCAAAGAGCCTCACTAGGGTCCGGTGCTTCTTTGGATTGAACTCCCATAGCGGACGGCTTCGGCGCTGGCATGGAAGGATCCGGCGAACTAACATCACCTGGATCACGTCAACGAGCTTGACGCTCTTGGTTACCATGCTCTGAACACGCGTCTGCAGCGCTATCAGCTCGTTAGGAGAGCACCAGTCCGGACTCTTCTCGACCCAGGAGGTGAGTCGCATAGGAGCGCCGGAGCGGAATTCGGCAGCGGCGGCCCAGGTGGTGCCGCGTGGTTCTGTGATGTAGAACCACTGCTTCTGCCACTCCTTCACTGTCTCCACAAAAATGCCTTTCGGCCAGGAGACGTTGGCCAGCTTGCTCACCATGGCTCCTCCGCACTCCGGGTGCTAGCCATCTACCACCTTCGGCTTCACGTTGAAGACTTTGAGCCACAGCCCGAAGTGGGGGTGGATGCGAAGGAAGGCCTCGCACACGATGATGAATGCCGAGATGTTGAGGAAGGAATTCGGGGACAAATCATGGAAATCCACCCCGTAATAATACATTAGCCCGCGGACGAAAGGGTGGAGTGGAAACCCCAGCCCGCAGAAGAAATGAGGGAGGAATAGTACCCTCTCGTTGGGCTCTGGCGTGCGGACGATTTGTCCCTCGGCCGGCAAGCGGTGGGCGATTCCCGTCGCCAAATATCCGGTCGCACGGAGCTTAGTAATGTCCTCCTCCTTGATGGAGGAGACCATCCACTTGCCCTGACCACCGGATCCGGACATGGTTGCTTGAGTGGAAAGGAGATTGGAACTTGGGCGCTGGAGCTCGAGAAGGCGGAGACAGAGAGAAAGCGTGAGAAGAGGAAGGGGGAATCCCTATCTCCTTATAAAGGCAGCCAATATTAAACGCCTCCTCACTCGCCTTGAGATTCGCCTATTCCGAAGGGCCGTGTAAACGACACGGTTGGGTTACCCATGCCCGCATTGATGAGAATCCCGCGTATTATATTCTCTCTGCGGTTGTGTGTGGAATGTGTAACAGGCCCGGATATAATCATCATCCGAAGACTATTTTGGAGTTCGGAAGAAGGGGAACCCGCCTTGCAATGCCGAAGACAATCTGCGCGCTGGACTCCTCGTCATTGAAGCCAGGTTCAGGGGCTACTGAGGGAATCCTGGACTAAGGGGTCCTCGGGCGTCCGGCCTGTTACTCATTGGGCCGGACTGGTGGGCTATGAAGACATGAAGACCGAAGACTATACCCGTGTCCGGATTGGACTCTACTTAGCGTGGAAGGCAAGCTAGGCGATTGATTATGAAGATTCCCTCTTATGTAACCGACTCCATGTAACCCTAGATCTCTCCGGTGTTTATATAAACCGGAGAGCATAGTCCGGATAGGACAGATTCATTACCATATACTCATAGGCGAGACCTCTAGGGTTTAGCCATTACGATCTCGTGGTAGATCAACTCTTGTAACACTCATATTCATCAAGATCAATCAAGCAGGAAGTAGGGTATTACCTCCATAGAGAGGGCCCGAACCTGGGTAAACATCGTGTCCCCCGTCTCCTGTTACCATCGATCCTAGACGCACAGTTCGGGACCCCCTACCCGAGATCCGCCGGTTTTGACACCCACACCCGGCCCCACCCCTAGTCATGCAGCGCCTAGCCGGCAGGCGCCACACTTGCCAAGTGTAGCGCCTATGGGTAAGGCATCACACTTGTGAAGTCCATCGCCTGCCCGTTAGGCGCTGCACATTAACTTAGATAGTTAGATGTGCCCCCTAGCCCCCCCCCCACACACACCCACGCAACCCCCACAAACGACACAACAGATTTGCCCCCCCCACCCCCCCCCCCAGGATTTCCCCTCTTCCTCTGTTAATGCATGTCTCTCTCTAAGTAGTTTTGGTGATTGATGACAACGTCTTTGCGGACTAATCGTGTGCGTTGAGTATTTTAGAGATTCATCCTTTGGCAAGAGACAATTCCCTCCCATCGGAGTTTCAAGCGAAGACGGTGTAGCTCTTTCGATTCAGTTTTGGTGGACTTGTGTCGTAGGAGTCACCGTACTATCAAGAGGGGGTCCGCATTGGTTAGGCTAGGGTGGAATCAACACGTACACATCCCCTTTGCACCCTCTGAGCCTTCCCGCTTCGATGGAGGCTCCCTTGTTGCCTTCTCTATGAAATCTGGTCCCAGCGGTAGTACCGCGGACCCCAGCGGTAGTACCGCTCAAGAGCTACAAGCGGCAGTACCGCTCCACAACGGTAGTACCGCTTGGAGCTCTCAGCCGTAGTACCGCTGCGGTTCCGCGCTCCTACCGCCTCGACTCGAGGTTGTCGCCTCTCGTGTCGGGTTTTACGGCACTGGCAGCGGCAGTAGAGGTGGTAGTACCGCTTGTAAGCGGTAGTACCGCCCTTACCACCGATGTTAGTGCTGCCCTGGGTCCAGGTCCTGCTCTGCCTCTTGCTTTCTTCTGTCTGCGCGGCAGTACCGCGAGGGGGAGCAGTAGTACCGCTTGCCACAGCGGTAGTACCGCTGCCCCTAGCGGTAGTACCGCTCTGTGCGGGGCTGAGCGGGGGTAACGGTTGGATTGTTTCCCCCCTTATAAAAGGAGGTCTTCTTCTCCAAGTTGACTCACCTCTTTTCCCCCAAGCTCCATTGTTGCTCCAAAGCTCATTTCCGCCCGATCTCTCTCCCTAGCCAATCAAACTTGTTGATTCTTTGGGGATTGGTTGAGAAGGCCTAGATCTACAATTCCACCAAGAGAAATTTGATTCCCCCCACTAATCCCTTGCGGATCTTGTTACTCTTGGGTGTTTGAGCACCCTAGACCGTTGAGGTCATCTCGGAGCCATATTCCATTGTGGTGAAGCTCCGTGGTTTCGTTGGGAGCCTCCAATTTGGTTGTGGAGAGATCCCCAACCTTGTTTGTAAAGGTCCGGTCGCCGCCTCCAAGGGCACCAATAGTGGAATCACGGCATCTCGCATTGTGTGAGGGCGCGAGGAGAATACGGTGGCCCAAGTGGCTTCTTGGGGAGCATTGCGCCTCCACACCGCTCCAACGGAGACGTACTTCCCCTCAAAAGGAAGGAACTTCGGTAACATATCCTCGTCTTCACCGGATCCACTCTTGGTTATCTCGTACCTTTACTTGTGCAAGCTTATATTGTGTTGCATCTCTTGCTTGCTTGTGTGCTTGTTGTTGTCGCATCATATAGGTTGCTCACCTAGTTGCATATCTAGACAACCTACTTTGTTGCAAAGTTTAAATTGGTAAAGAAAAGCTAAAAATTGTTAGTTGCCTATTCACCCCCCCCCCCCTCTAGTCAACTATATCGATCCTTTCAATTGGTATTAGAGTCTCGTCTCTTTATTAAGGACTTTGCCGTCCGAAGAGTATGGTTGACACCGTAGACGGTGAGGAGGAGCACCCCGGTGTGATTCCGTCCTCGTCTACGACCGATGGGGGAACCTCGGTCTCACGTGAGGAGTTCAATGTGGCTTTGGACACATTCAAAACCTCCATGACGGCCGAGGTCAAAGGCATGCTTAAGAACTTTCTTGATGGTCTCAAATTATCCACCGCACCGTTGGATGTGGTCAATCCCACTAACAAGGTGACGGATGCTAACTCCGACAAGGGGGAAGCTACTAGTGAGAAAGTTCCTTTGTCTGGTGGTAGAAACGGTAGTGGCATCTTTGCCCATGTGGAACCTCCTATTACTTATGGAGGACCTATTCCCTCCACTCATTTAAATCATGCCGGCTCTCCTCCTAAGATTGTGAAAAATGAGGATTTTGATGCTTGGGTATATCGCTTTAAACGTCATTTAAATCATGTTAATACTAATCTTTGGAGAATCATTGAGCAAGGTTTCTATCCACATGACCCAAGCAACTTCACCCCTAGAGAAGCCGTGGATCATCAATTCAACGAGAATGCTCCTTCATCATCCAAGATGCAATTCCATCCGAAGATCTTGCACATCTCCGACCTTTCACCATGGCCAAGGAAGCATGGCACCATGTTGTCTCCCTTTACAAGGGAAGCGCAAGCATTCAACGCTCCAACTATGAAGTGGTGCAAGATGAAGCCGATGAGTTCGCAATGAATGAAGATGAAGAACCTTGTGAGCTTTACCGGAGGCTAACCACTCTCGCGGTCTCACTCCGAGATCATGGGAGCAAGGATATAGATGACAATTGGATCAAGCGCAAGTTCCTCATGGCCATGATGCCTTACCATAAGGCCATGTCCTCCGTCATCCGTCAGAGGCCGGACTTCCACACCTTGTCCTCAAGTGAAGTCTTAGATGAGTTTGTGGCAATGAGGATCTTGGACAAGACCGCCGACAATGCGGTATTGCATTCTCAAAGAGCTAAGAAGCCCAACCTTGCTTTGAAGTCCAAGGTTAGTGTGGAAGAAGAGGATGAAGAGGAAGAAGAGGAGAGCAACCCCAAAGATACAAAATATGCTTATCATGAGCACATGGCTCTCACTTCCAGGCAATTTTAGAGCAAGAAGAACACAAGGCAAAACTTCAACAAAAGCAACTCAAATGGCGCGAAGGGCAAGCAACGTGTGAGGACTTGCTATAATTGTGGCAATGTGAGCCACTTTGTTGTGGAATGCCCATATGAGAAGAGGGAAGACAATGGTGGCAAGCTCATTCGAAAAGACAAGGCCAAGTCTTTCCCCAACAAGAGCAAATTCACCAAGAAGACTCCTCCCAAGGGGTTGGTGGCGCAAGAAGAGTACAATGAGGATGATGATGATGATGAAGACGGTGACTCGGTTGCCATGCCCTCCGTGCCCACCAATGTCGAGTGGGGTGATGCCTCGTCCTCTAAGGTATTGGGACTTGGCAAGGTTGTCATTTCTCATGATCTCACGATCAAGAAAGTCATGCTTGTTGAGTCCCTTGCATACAATTTACTTTCCGTTCGTCAACTTGCACTCATGGGCTTTGCCAATTTCTTTGATATTGATACCGTGGCCCTCTTGTGGAGCAAGACTCTTAAAGTAGACTTTGTTGGGCATGTCGAGAACGGTCTCTATGTGATTAACTTCTCGGAGCAACCCACTAAGACCGGGACATGCCTAATGGCTAAAGTTGATGTGGGATGGCTTTGGCATCGCCGTTTGGCCCATGTCAATATGGGATCTTTGCAAAGTATTCTCAAGGGGGACCATGTTCGTGGACTAACAAATGTTAGTTTTGCTAAAGATCGTGCTTGCAGTGCTTGTATCGAAGGAAAGCTACATGAGGGGGCTCACCCTCCCACAACTATCATTTACTCAAAGAGGCCTTTGGAGCTCCTTCACTTGGATCTCTTTGGGCCTCCATCCTTTGATAGTCTTGGAGGTAGAAAGTATTGCTTGGTGATTGTGGATGATTATTCAAGATACACTTGGGTGTACTTCTTCAAGAGGAAGAGTGGGACCCAACAAACCGTCATTACTTTGCAAAGGAAGCCCAATGCCAACACAATGCAAATATCTTGACGATAAGAAGTGACAACGGCACCGAGTTCAAGAACTACACCTTGGATGAGTTTCTTAGTGATGAGGGATCAAGCATCAATATTCCACACCTTACACCCCTCAACAAAATTGTGTGGCGGAGAGGAAGAACCGGACGTTGATGGATGCGGCAAGAACCATGATGGCGGAGTTCAAGTCTCCATACAACTTTTGGGCCGAAGCCATCAACACCGCGTGTCATGCATCCAATCGGCTCTATCTTCGCAAAGGCTTGAACAAGACTCCTTATGAGATACTCACCGATAACAAGCCCAACCTCAAGTACTTCTGGGTGTTCGGGTGTAAGTGTTTCATTCTCAAGAAAGGTGTTCGTTTGTCCAAATTTGAGGCTAGAGCTTATGAGGGCATATTTGTTGGTTATGCTACAAACTCTCATGCTTACCGTGTTCTCAATAAGTCCACGGGACTTATTGAGGAGACGTGTAACATGGAGTTTGATGAGAATAACGGCTCCCAAGTGGAGCAAAGTGGTACTTGTGATGTAGGTGATGAAATTCCTCCCCAAGCCATAAGAAGAATGTGTGTTGGTTTTATCCTACCCATTGAGGAACCCCTTGTGGCCGAAGGAGAAGGACAATGTTCCACTCAAGTGGAACCATCACCAACCCAAGACCCACACGCTTCCGAAGAACAAAGTGAAGGCCCTCATCCTCATGAACAAGACCAAGGGCAAGATCAACCTCAAGATGGCGTTGAACCACCAAGTGATGCCCAAGGTCAAGTTCTCTCCTCCGAGCAAGTTCAAGATCAAGAGCAAGCTCAAGATCAAGAACAAGCTCAAGACGATGCTCAAGATAATCAAGTAACCGCTCCTCAACTCACTCCTGAGGAGGAATTGGAGCGTTGTGCCGCCAAGATTGCATCCAAGCTCTCTACCAAGGGTCATCTCATGAAAAATGTGCTTGGAAGCATACGAAAGGGGGTAAGCACTCGTAGACAATTGGCAAACTATTGTGAACATCACGCGTTTGTCTCTTGTGTTGAACCCCAAAAGGTCTATGAGGCGCTCGAAGATCCAGATTGGCTTAATGCCATGCATGAAGAACTCAACAACTTCGAGCACAACAAGGTGTGGAGATTGGTGACAAGGCCATCGGGGAACCATAATGTCATTGGAACCAAGTGGATATTCAAGAACAAGCAAGATGCTCATGGTATTATCGTTCAAAACAAGGCACGATTGGTAGCACAAGGCTACTCCCAAGTCGAGGGTATCGACTACGTTGAAACCTTTGCTCCCGTTGCTCGCCTTGAATCCATTTGCATGTTGATTGCTTATGCTTCTCATCATAACTTTAAGTTGCAACAAATGGATGTGAAGAGTGCTTTTCTTAATGGTCCTATTAATGAGTTGGTGTATGTCAAACAACCCCCCGGGTTCGAGGATCCCTATTTCCCCGATCATGTGTATCAACTCGATAAGGCACTCTATGGCCTTAAACAAGCCCCACGTGCATGGTATGACCACCTTACTGAGTTTTTACAAGATCGTGGGTTTGAAATTGGGAAAATCGACCCCACTCTTTTTACTAAGAAGGTCAAAGGGGAGTTGTTTGTGTGCCAACTATATGTTGATGATATTATTTTTGGTTCCCCTAACAAAGCTTTCAATGAGGAATTTGCCGCTCTCATGACCTCAAAGTTCAAGATGTCCACGATGGGAGAGTTGAAGTTCTTTCTCGGGTTCGAAGTCAAGCAAAGAAGAGAAGGAACCTTCATCAACCAAGCCAAATACACTAAAGACATGCACAAGAGATTCAAGCTAAGTGATGTCAAGCCGGCTTCCACTCCAATGCCCGTCAAATGCCAACTTGACATAGATCCCAATGGTAAAGCGGTGGATCAAAAGGTATATCGTTCCATGATTGGCTCCTTGCTTTTGTGACGCCCGGATAATTAAGCTACAGTAAACCTCTGTTAACGATGCCACGCCACCATGATTACTGTTATTAATCTGGTGTTAGTCCGAAACCGATTATAATTCAAAATTCAAAATCAAGCAAACAATAAAAGTTTTCAAATATTAAAACTAAAATGTTCAATAAATAGTAGATAAATCAGAGGCTATGATAAAATTGTAAACAACATTATTGAAATTTGATAAGTGACTTAAACAACCTCAACCAGTGGATGAAAACATTATTTAATAACCTTTTTATTAATACAAAAGAAATATGAAATGATATTTACCCCAAACTAGTTTTTGGTGGTAGGATATATTGGGCTGTGATTTGTGGGCAAGCTCTCATATTTTACAAAACTCATTTGGCGCCCAAACAATTAGTCGTAACAGAAAAGAATAATAAAAAGGTGAAAACAAAACAAATAAAAAGAGAACCCCCCCCCCCCGCTGGGCCAGTTGGCCCAGCTGCTAGCCAGGCCAGCCCACCCCTACTCCTCCATTACCCCCCACGACACCCAAACCCTAACCTACCGCGCCCACTCCCCCCCCCCACATCGCCCGCTCCCCCCGATCTGGATCAAGATCGGGGGCAAGGACCCCGACGCCGCCGGGATCGAACCTTCTCCATCGGACCGCCCCGGCGCCACTCGCTAGCATCGTCGGCGCCGCCCCCTTCGCCACCATGCTGGCGCTCGCCTCCTCGACCTCCTTCCCGCCGACGCCGCTCCATCCGCATCGCCACCCCCCACCGCCGCGGCCACCTCGTCGACTCCACCTCGACGGCCTGCCTCCTCTTCGCCACCGTCGTCCCCGGCTTCCTCCCCGAGCAACGCTGCCCCTGAACCCTACAGCCCCGTTGTGAGCTCCTCTCGATTCCCCCTCTGTTCTCCATCGATTTCATGGCGCATCACCGATGCCCGCGAGCGCCGAGCTCCGCCATCCGCCATTTCCGATGGGCTCGAGCATCGGGTGCTCCTCTGCCCAAACGCGTGCACGCGCTCCCGCTCCCGTACGCCTCTGCCCACCCCAGGCCGGGTCCTCGCACGCGCGCCTGCCTGGGGGCGCGCCCTGCCTCGCTTCGAGTCCACGCCCGCGACCTCCCGTGGCCGCGCCCGGAGTTCTGCTCCCCTGCGCCTGCTCCACTCCCTCCGCCGCCCTGCGCCACTCCGGCCGGCCGTGCCTCGCCGGCGCCGAACGCAAGCCTCGCCGTGGCTAGCCTGGGCCAGTGCCCAGTCGGGCTAGCGCCCGCGCGCGCGTGCCTGCTATGGCCAGGGCCACTTACCACTGGGCCAGTGCCCCCCGTGGCCCTATGACATATGGGGCCCAACCCCCAGAACGAAAAGAAAAAACCTGAAATGAATAAAAAATAAATAATAATAATTAAAATAATTAATTAATCCTGTTAATTAATCTAATTAAGCATAATTAATTAACCTAATCACTTTAATTAATTTAACTAAACCTGTTTAGTTAACTAAGTCAATGACCAGTGGGACACACACGTCAGCGACCCAGTCAACACCTCTGTTGACTGCTGATGTCATGATGACGTCAGCAAATACTATTCTGGATAATGTTGAATTAAATTAATTAAATAAGTTCTAAAATAATTTAAAACTTTAGAAAATCATATAAAATAAACCGTAGCTCAGATGAAAATACTTTCTACATGAAAGTTGCTCAGAACGACGAGACGAATTCGGATACGCAGCCCGTTCATCCGCCACACATTCCTAGCATTGCAAACACGCAACTTTTCCCCTCCAGTTCATCTGTCCAAAAACGTCAAACACCGGGAATACTTTCCCGGATGTTTCCCCCCTTCGCGAGTAGCACCTACTACTACGATAGGTCACCTCTAGCACCTCGTAATGCCATGTTACACCTTATGATGCTTGATTGCTGTGTTATTTATTGTGTTCCCCCTCCGTTACTTCTTTCCGGTAGACCCCGAGACTGCCGGCGACCCCCAGTTCGACTACGGTGTTGACGACCCGTCCTTCTTGCCAGAGCAACCAGGTAAGCCCCCCCCCCCTTGATCACCAGATATCGCCTACTCTTCTCTATACTGCTTGCATTAGAAGAGTGTAGCATGTTACTGCTTTCGGTTAATCCTATTCTGCTGCATAGCCTATCATTGTTGCTACAGTTGTTACCCTTACCTGCTATCCTACTGCTTAGTATAGGATGCTAGTGTTCCATCAATGGCCCTACACTCTTGTCCGTCTGCCATGCTATACTACTGGGCCGTGATCACTTCGGGAGGTGATCATGGGTATATACTACATACTTTATATACATGACACATGTGGTGACTAAAGTCGGGTCGGCTCGTTGAGTACCCGCAAGTGATTCTGATGAGGGGGCTGAAAGGACAGGTGGCTCCATCCCGGTAGACGTGGGCCTGGGTTCCTGACGGCCCCCGACTGTTACTTTGTGGCGGAGCGACAGGGCAGGTTGAGACCACCTAGGAGAGAGGTGGGCCTGGCCCTGGTCGGCGTTCGCGGATACTTAGCACGCTTAACGAGATCTTGGTATTTGATCTGAGTCTGGCCATTTGGTCTATACGCACTAACCAACTACGCGGGAACAGTTATGGGCACTCGACGCCGTGGTATCAGCCGAAGCTCTTTTTAACGTCAGCGACGGAGCGGCGCACGCCGGATTGGACTGGAACGCCTGCTAGGCTAGGTCTGCTTCCGGCTGCCCTTGCAACGTGCAGGTGTGCAATGGGCGATGGGCCCAGACCCCTGCGTTGAGCCTAGGTGGGGCTGCGACATGTTGATCTTCCGCGGCCGGGCATGACCCAGAAAAGTGTGTCCGGCCAAATGGGATCGAGCGTGTTGGGTTATGTGGTGCGCCCCTGCAGGGAAGTTTATCTATTCGAATAGCCCTGTCCCTCAGTAAAAGGACGACCCGGAGTTGTACCTTGACCTTATGACAACTAGAACCGGATACTTAATAAAATACACCCTTCCAAGTGCCAGATACAACCCGGTGATCGCTCTCTAACAGGGCGACGAGGAGGATATCGCCGGGTAGGATTATGCTATGCGATGCTACTTGGAGGACTTCAATCTACTCTCTTCTACATGCTGCAAGATGGAGGCTGCCAGAAGCGTAGTCTTCGACAGGATTAGCTGTCCCCCTCTTATTCTGGCATTCTGCAGTTCAGTCCACTGATATGGCCCTTTACACATATACCCATGCATATGTAGTGTAGCTCCTTGCTTGCGAGTACTTTGGATGAGTACTCACGGTTGCTTTTCTCCCTCTTTTCCCCCTTTCCTTTCTACCTGGTTGTCGCAACCAGATGCTGGAGTCCAGGAGCCAGGCGCCACCGTCGACAACGACTCCTACTACACTGGAGGTGCCTACTACTACGTGCAGCCCGCTGACGATGACCAGGAGTAGTTAGGAGGATCCCAGGCAGGAGGCATACGCCTCTTTCGATCTATATCCCCGTTTGTGCTAGCCGTCTTAAGGCAAACTTGTTTAACTTATGTCTGTACTCAGATATTGTTGCTTCCGCTGACTCGTCTATGATTGAGCACTTGTATTCGAGCCCTCGAGGCCCCTGGCTTGTATTATGATGCTTGTATGACTTATTTATGTTGTAGAGTTGTGTTGTGATATCTTCCCGTGAGTCCCTGATCTTGATCGTACACATTTGCGTGCATGATTAGTGTACAATTGAATCGGGGGCGTCACAAGTTGGTATCAGAGCCAACTGCCTGTAGGAATCCCCCCTTCCAACTCCTTGGCCGAAGTCGAGTCTAGTCATTGAAAAACTTTTACTAACATGGCTGTGTGGCTTACGGGCCACGTTGCCATTGGGTGGTATTAGGATCTTTTACTCCTTGTCTATACTCTGGGACTCTGATCTCTCTTCTATTCGGGTTAAATGAATTTTGCTAATTCTAACATTAGGATCTCGTTATCACTTTCACCCGGAGAGCCCCTTATTACTGATGATCGTCTGCTGCACGTGAGGACCCTGAAGACACTCTCCGCTGTTAACCCGAGAACTTGTGTTCATCGCTTTTGCAATTCCCTTCCATCGATAAACTCCTATGGATAACCACGTATACTCGCCATTCATACAATGTTTCCCAGTTGATCTTGTTATTACAAGATACCCCGAAATTCTCTCTGTTGTTCCAAGAATCCTTTGAGCTTACTGCCTTGCTGTTCTTTGTCACCTGAATACCCCTACGGATAATTCTCGCACTTCCCGAGTATCCGCTCACCCCCAGTTGATTCAAGTATTTCACAAAAGTGTTCAAAATACCATTCGATCTTCTGAAAATCCTCAGGAGCCTTTTTGCTCTTGAAATTCTTGCTTACTTGCATTATGATTAATCTTAAGTCTCATAATCTTATTGGCATCTCTTGTCATTATCATTTTGAGTCCGTTGATTCAATTTGTTGCGACTGCTCGCAATCCTCAATCAGATCCTAGAATTCATCCTTCCGGCTTAGACGTCATTTGAAACGTGAGCTGGTTCTCGCCAATCAAATTGTCGTCGATTGTGCCCCTATGTCTATTGAACTTATCCATCCTTGATCAGAGCATCTGTTTCTGATCCTTCGCTTTGTAAATCATAATTCCTTTGCAATTGAGCTCTAAGTTACTTAGTTGTTTCTATAATCCAAGGTCTTTGCATTGATTCTTCCTTGGGTGGTGTGCCGATACTCACCTCAGATCCTTTATGGACCATCAGAACCTTGTTGGATTTTGTCCGACAGTGTCCTTCATATTCAATCACCTTGTGACATCTTCCCCTGATACATAATGCCTTTGGTACATTGTATCCTCTGCTTGGCCAACCATGCTCTGCTTTCGAGCTTGTGTATTTACTTTTGAAACTTGTGGTATATGTTACTAAGATGCCCGATGGGTTGAACCTATATCTTCCCTAAAAACCGTATGAACTCGAAAGTTTTCATGAGTCATACTCTTCTAGTATTTTACCAGATAAAATTTTCAACACTGCAACTTCATCAAACGCGAGAAGTGAATAAAAGGTTATGCATTGAAGAAGTGGGAGTCGACCTTGAACTTTGCGTTCATGCCCATGGACACGATGTAGCTCTTATCATTAAAGCTTCTCTTAAATTAATTATTCCCTTGGTATAAGTTCATCTTATATCTGGGATCTGGCCTTTTGCAATCATGGTTCCGACCATGTTCTCCTTTAAATACCATTTCTCGTACAAGTTGAGCACTTGTCTTTTGCAGAGCAATACCTCCGTCCAACCTCTACTTTGGTCTGTCATCGAGTATTACCCCCCTGGTATCTCGAGAATGCCAAGGAACTACTTAACTTCTTATGAGTTCTTCATCAACTAATATTCTTGCCGATTTCATTTTTCCAACGGGTTCTGAGTTGTTAGAACCCCTCAAGGACACCGATAAGTGAATCAATTCCGCACTCCGATTCAATAACTCTAAGTAATTTTTGTTGCTTACGAGTTTAATAATCCTTCAAGTCATTCCTAGCCTGCTCGCCTATGTCATTATCGTGCCGATTTTAACTGTGCTACCTGGACCTTCCCAGCGCACAAATTTCGACAATGGGCTAATCTTGCGTCGATCTTCCTCGTCATATCACTTCTCCTTGAACAGCAAACTTGATTTCGAATTTTTGTCCTACCCGTGGTTCCAATAACCTTTTGCTTTCATCATTCCTTTGACTTGATGTCATCGTCGATCAATTACATCTTCTTGAAAACCTCTCGACAAATTTGTCGTGATCATTGTCAACAATTTGACTTCTTCCAAGTTGTGTGTCGAAATTCAGGATGAGAAATACCATCCTTGCCCCTCGATGAATTGTGTTATCATCGACAACATTCTTGCCTCCCCCCTCCAACACAAACTTGTTCATATTTTGTGTTGTATCTTGATTTCCCTGCTATCCAACTTATGTTATGTTCTACCGTGGAGTATTACCATCTTTGATGTCAAGAATGTCGTGAGCATTACTCCACCTCTTAAGAATTCTTGGTACAGTGATACTTCTCACCATCACCATTCTTTCTTGGTCCCCGTGTTGTTTCTAAACGAAATACCGACAAATGGTCTGTGATGTGTAAATTCTAAACTTCTAGCAACCCTAATGCTTTGAAGTTATTGGTCTATAGTTTCATTCTACGTCTATGGCTTAATGAATCATCATTCGAACATTGATCGTGCTACCTAGCCCATATTTCGGGTGCACATTTCAACCAATGTTTAACTGTGTATGTTTTCCTCGAGCATACATCATTAAGTCATTCGATCTAGCTATGTTATCTCCTTGTTCACATAGTTGTGGAAATCCATCTTTTGGAAATCTCAATGGATTATCGCTGAGTCAATCAGTCACCTCCTCACCTCCCCTTGATTTAATGATGAACCCTTGTTCGGAACTCGCTTCCATAGTTCATTTCCCGAGAATCTTACAATGTCGTCTCGTCAATTTGTTTTGCACCTTTTCTTCTCAGGCATCCTGAGTCTGAGGTATCCAAACACCGATCATATCTGAATCTCGGTCATATATGATGGTTGGAACATTTTTCCAAGAGTTATAACACTGGTCTATTATGACCCAGTAAGGTGATGATACCCAGCACACCTGGCGGGAGGACCTATTGTTATAAGTTTCCTTTTTAGCAAGGTTAGCTATTCTTCCATGAGGAAATTGTAAGACTTATTCTATAGGTTGTTCCTGATGGATCCTTTTTGTTTCCAAAGTCTGATCTTCACCTGTTGACCATGTCAATGCTATCTCGAAGCATGTCTATGGTACTCCGATTTTCAACAGGAACATTTGAAGCCCAAAGCTAATTGTTTCCTGCTCAATTATCCAAACACCGTTGTATGGGTAATGTCATGAAATTTCTCTCCCCTACCTAAAGAGTTTTCTACATTATATCCTGTCATGGATATCATGCTCAGCTTGTCCTTGGGAAGGATATAGCCTTGAAATATGTGTTTAAACACATTTTCCTTTCCATTGTTCTATTTAATATGATGATCACCCTTTTCCTTTCCATTATTTTATTTAATCTTTCTTGTGGTCTATATGATCTAAGCAGTAATAATTCACTGCTTATGTAAACACCTCGGTGTACTACTCTGTCAATAAGACCCTGTTACTATTGTTGATGACATTCCGGTAGCCACCGATGGACGAGAACCTTGCCTATTGGTCCGCCTCGTTCAACGAGCAGGAAAATGGTTCTCTTCGTCCCTCGCCCTTGGTACCGATATTGTCGCCAACATAATTGACAGGCTATCCTCTGACATGCCTTGCTTACATGATCATGCAAGATGTCAGCACCCTTTCTAGTTTAACCCACAAGGTGGGCCCATAACCCACAGTTCCACAGGATCAAAACCTGACTCTCCTGTACACCCCTATTTTGAAAGTTGTCCCTTACGCTTGGCTTCGTATGCAATTCATGAGCCACCTTCCTAGTGATCTGTTCTGGTGTCAGATGCAATACTTAATCTCGATGCTCTGAACCCCTTTCACACACTTTTTCGGACATCGAACGATTGCCTATCCGCTTGAAACTTCTTATTGCACCTTCTTACCTTGCTCTCGATGACTTTCTTGAATTTCAACTCGAGAGATGCATCTACGCCTCGTTCACTGAGATAGCCCCCAGGTACCTAGCATGTGTTGAGCTTCGTCCTTCCCGAGTCTTCCCCCTTAACCTTTTCCGTAAGTACGATGGTGGTCCTGAAGAAAGGATGTCGGCTTCATCATGATGACATCAAGCAGAGAAATGAAGACATCAACATAGTGGATCGATCTCTTCGAGAGGAGCAACCAAGACCGAGGAGAATCATTAGAATTTCGTAACCTAGTCTTTCCCCCTTACTCCACCGCTTAAATCTCGGGACGAGATTTCTTGTAGTGGAGGAGAATTGTGACGCCCGGATAATTAAGCTACAGTAAACCTCTGTTAACGATGCCACATCACCATGATTACTGTTATTAATCTGGTGTTAGTCCAAAACCGATTATAATTCAAAATTCAAAATCAAGCAAACAATAAAAGTTTTCAAATATTAAAACTAAAATGTTCAATAAATAGTAGATAAATCAGAGGCAAAGATAAAATTGTAAACAACATTATTGAAATTTGATAAGTGACTTAAACAACCTCAACCAGTGGATGAAAACATTATTTAATAACCTTTTTATTAATACAAAAGAAATATGAAATGATATTTACCCCAAACTAGTTTTTGGTGGTAGGATATATTGGGCTGTGATTTGTGGGCTAGCTCTCATATTTTACAAAACTCATTTGGTGCCCAAACAATTAGTCGTAACAGAAAAGAATAATAAAAAGGTGAAAACAAAACAAATAAAAAGAGAACCCCCCCCACTGGGCCAGTTGGCCCAGCTGCTAGCCAGGCTGACCCCAAACCGGCCAGCCCACCCCTACTCCTCCATTAACCCCCACGACACCCAAACCCAAACCTACCGCACCCACTCCCCCCCCCCCACATCGCCCGCTCCCCCCGATCTGGATCGAGATCGGGGGCAAGGACCCCGACGCCGCCGGGATCGAACCGTCTCCACCGGACCGCCCCGGCGCCACTCGCCAGCATCGTCGGCGTCGCCCCCTTCGCCACCATGCTGGCGCTCGCCTCCTCGACCTCCTTCCCGCCGACGCCGTTCCGTCTGCATCGCCACCCGCCACTACCGCGGCCACCTCATCGACTCCACCTCGACGGCCTGCCTCTTCTTCATCACCGTCGTCCCCGGCTTCCTCCCCGAGCAACGCTGCCCCTGAACCCTACAGCCCCGTTGTGAGCTCCTCTCGATCCCCCCTCTGTTGTCCATCGATTTCATGGCGCATCACCGATGCCCGCGAGCGCCGAGCTCTGCCATCCGCCATTTCCGATGGGCTCGAGCATCGGGTGCTCCTCTGCCCAAACGCGTGCACGCGCTCCCGCTCCCGTACGCCTCTGCCCACCCCAGGCCGGGTCCTCGCACGCGCGCCTGCCCGGGGGCGCGCCCTGCCTCCCTTCGAGACCACGCCCGCGACCTCCCGTGGCCGCGCCCGTCGCGCCCGCGACCTCTCGTGGCCGCGCCCGGAGTTCTGCTCCCCTGCGCCTGCTCCACTCCCTCCGCCGCCCTGCGCCACTCCGGCCGGCCGTGCCTCACCGGCGCCGAACGCAAGCCTCGCCGTGGCTAGCCTGGGCCAGTGCCCAGTCAGGCTAGCGCCCGCGCGCGCGTGCCTGCTATGGCCAGGGCCACTTACCACTGGGCCAGTGCCCCCCGTGGCCCTATGACATATGGGGCCCAACCCCCAGAACGAAAAGAAAAAAAACTAAAATGAATAAAAAAATAAATAATATTAATTAAAATAATTAATTAATTAATTAATCCTGTTAATTAATCTAATTAAGCATAATTAATTAACCTAATCACTTTAATTAATTTAACTAAACCTGTTTAGTTAACTAAGTCAATGACCAGTGGGACCCACACGTCAGCGACCCAGTCAACACCTCTGTTGACTGCTGATGTCATGATGACGTCAGCAAATACTATTCTGGATAATGTTGAATTAAATTGATTAAATAAGTTCTAAAATAATTTAAAACTTTAGAAAATCATATAAAATAAACCGTAGCTCAGATGAAAATACTTTCTACATGAAAGTTGCTCAGAACGACGAGACGAATTCGGATGCGCAGCCCGTTCGTCCGCCACACATTCCTAGCATTGCAAACACGCAACTTTTCCCCTCTGGTTCATCTGTGCGAAAACGTCAAACGAATACTTTCCCGGATGTTTCCCCCCTTCGCCAGTAGCACCTACTACTACGTTAGGTCACCTCTAGCACCTCGTAATGCCATGTTACACCTAATGATGCTTGGTTGCTCTGTTATTTATTGTGTTCCCCTTCCGTTACTTCTTTCCGGTAGACCCCGAGACTGCCGGCGACCCCCAGTTCGACTACGGTGTTGACGACCCTTCCTTCTTGCCAGAGCAACCCGGCAAGCCCCCCCCCCTTGATCACCAGATATCGCCTACTCTTCTCTATACTGCTTGCATTAGAAGAGTGTAGCATGTTACTGCTTTCGGTTAATCCTATTCTGCTGCATAGCCTATCATTGTTGCTACAGTTGTTACCCTTACCTGCTATCCTACTGCTTAGTATAGGATGCTAGTGTTCCATTAGTGGCCCTACACTCTTGTCCGTCTGCCATGCTATACTACTGGGCCGTGATCACTTCGGGAGGTGATCATGGGTATATACTACATACTTTATATACATGACACATGTGGTGACTAAAGTCGGGTCGGCTCGTTGAGTACCCGCAAGTGATTCTGATGAGGGGGCTGAAAGGACAGGTGGCTCCATCCCGGTAGAGGTGGGCCTGGGTTCCTGACGGCCCCCGACTGTTACTTTGTGGCGGAACGACAGGGTAGGTTGAGACCACCTAGGAGAGAGGTGGGCCTGGCCCTGGTCGGCGTTCGCGGATACTTAACACGCTTAACGAGATCTTGGTATTTGATCTGAGTCTGGCCATTTGGTCTATACGCACTAACCAACTATGCGGGAACAGTTATGGGCACTCGACGCCGTGGTATCAGCCGAAGCTCTTTTTGATGTCAGCGACAGAGCGGCGCGCGCCGGATTGGACTGGAACGCCTGCTAGGCTAGGTCTGCTTCCGGCCGCCCTCGCAACGTGCAGGTGTGCAATGGGCGATGGGCCCAGACCCCTGCGCGCATAGGATTTAGGCCGGCGTGCTGACCTCTCTGTTGAGCCTAGGTGGGGCTGCGACATGTTGATCTTCCGCGGCCGGGCAGGACCCAGAAAAGTGTGTCCGGCCAAATGGGATCGAGCGTGTTGGGTTATGTGGTGCGCCCCTGCAGGGAAGTTTATCTATTCGAATAGCCGTGTCCCTCGGTAAAAGGACGACCCGGAGTTGTACCTTGACCTTATGACAACTAGAACCGGATACTTAATAAAATACACCCTTCCAAGTGCCAGATACAACCCGGTGATCGCTCTCTAACAGGGCGACGAGGAGGGGATCGCCGGGTAGGATTATGCTATGCGATGCTACTTGGAGGACTTCAATCTACTCTCTTCTACATGCTGCAAGATGGAGGCTGCCAGAAGCGTAGTCTTCGACAGGATTAGCTATCCCCTGTTGGAAATATGCCCTAGAGGCAATAATAAATGGTTATTATTATATTTCTTTGTTCATGGTAATTGTCTATTGTTCATGCTATAATTGTATTGTCCGGAAATCGTAATACATGTGTGAATACATAGACCACAACGTGTCCCTAGTAAGCCTCTAGTTGACTAGCTCGTTGATCAACAGATAGTCATGGTTTCCTGACTATGGACATTGGATGTCATTGCTAACGGGATCACATCATTAGGAGAATGATGTGATGGACAAGACCCAATCCTAAGCATAGCATAAAAGATCGTATAGTTTCGTTTGCTAGAGCTTTTCCAATGTCAAGTATCTTTTCCTTAGACCATGAGATCGTGCAACTCCCGGATACCGTAGGAGTGCTTTGGGTGTGCCAAACGTCACAACGTAACTGGGTGACTATAAAGGTGCACTACGGGTATCTCCGAAAGTGTCTGTTGGGTTGGCACGGATCGAGACTGGGATTTGTCACTTCGTGTGACGGAGAGGTATTTCTGGGCCCACTCGGTAATGCATCATCATAATGAGCTCAATGTGACTAAGGCGTTAGTCACGGGATCATGCATTGCGGTACGAGTAAAGAGACTTGCCGGTAACGAGATTGAACAAGGTATTGGGATACCGACGATCGAATCTCGGGCAAGTAACATACCGATTGACAAAGGGAATTGTATACGGGATTGATTGAATCCTCGACACCGTGGTTCATCCAATGAGATCATCGTGGAACATGTGGGAGCCAACATGGGTATCCAGATCCCGCTGTTGGTTATTGACCGGAGAGGCGTCTCGGTCATGTCTGCATGTCTCCCGAACCCGTAGGGTCTACACACTTAAGGTTCGGTGACGCTAGGGTTGTAGAGATATATGTATGCGGAAACCCGAAAGTTGTTCGGAGTCCCGGATGAGATCCCGGATGTCACGAGAGGTTCCGGAATGGTCCGGAGGTGAAGAATTATATATAGGAAGTCCAGTTTCGGCCACCGAGAAAGTTTCGGGGGTTACCGGTATTGTACCGGGACCACCGGAAGGGTCCCGGGGGTCCACCGGGTGGGGCCACCTATCCCGGAGGGCCCCGTGGGCTGAAAGTGGAAGGGAACCAGCCCTTAGTGGGCTGGGGCGCCCCCCTTGGGCCTCCCCCCATGCGCCTAGGGTTGGGAACCCTAGGGGGGAGTTCCCCCTTGCCTTGGGGGGCAAGGCAACCCCTTTCCCCCTTGTGGCCGCCGCCCCTCCCCTTGAGATCCCTTCTCTTGGGGCCGGCGCCCCCCCCCAGGGGGCCTATATAAAGGGGGGGAGGGAGGGCAGCATACTACAGCCTTGGGCGCCTCCCTCCTCCCCTGCAACACCTCTCTCTCTCTCGCAGAAGCTTGCGAAGCCCTGCCGGAGAACCGCTACATCCACCACCACGCCGTCGTGCTGTTGGATCTCCATCAACCTCTCCTTCCCCCTTGCTGGATCAAGAAGGAGGAGACGTCGCTGCACCGTACGTGTGTTGAACGCGGAGGTGCCGTCCGTTCGGCACTCGGTCATCGGTGATTTGGATCACGGCGAGTACGACTCCGTCATCCACGTTCATTGGAACGCTTCCGCTCGCGATCTACAAGGGTATGTAGATGCACTCCCTTCCCCTCGTTGCTAGTATACTCCATAGATGCATCTTGGTGAACGTAGGAAAATTTTAAATTATGCTACGATTCCCTACAGTGGCATCATGAGCCAGGCCTATGCGTAGTTACTATGCACGAGTAGAACACAAAGCAGTTGTGGGCGTTGAGTTTGCCAATTCTTCTTGCCTCTACTAGTCTTTTCTTGTTTCGGCGGCATTGTAGGATGAAGCGGCCCGGACCGACCTTACACGTACGCTTACGTGAGACAGGTTCCACCGACTGACATGCACTAGTTGCATAAGGTGGCTAGCGGGTGTCTGTCTCTCCTACTTTAGTCGGAACGGATTCGATGAAAAGGGTCCTTATGAAGGGTAAATAGAAATTGGCAAATCACGTTGTGGTCATACGTAGGTAAGAAAACGTTCTTGCTAGAAACCTACAAACCACGTAAAAACTTGCAACAACAATTAGAGGACGTCTAACTTGTTTTTGCAGCAAGTGCTATGTGATGTGATATGGCCAGAAGATGTGATGAATGATATATGTGATGTATGAGATTGATCATATTCTTGTAATAGGAATCACGACTTGCATGTCGATGAGAATGACAACCGGCAGGAGCCATAGGAGTTGTCTTTATTATTTTGTATGACCTGCGTGTCATTGAATAACGCCATGTAAATTACTTTACTTTGTTGCTAAACGCGTTAGCCATAGAAGTAGAAGTAATCGTTGGCGTGACGACTTCATGAAGACACAATGGTGGAGATCATGATGATGGAGATCATGGTGTCATGCCGGTGACGAAGATGATCATGGTGCCCCGAAGATGGAGATCAAAGGAGCATGATGATATTGGCCATATCATGTCACTAATTGATTGCATGTGATGTTTATCATGTTTTTGCATCTTATTTGCTTAGAACGACGGTAGCAAGTAGGATGATCCCTTATAATAATTTCAAGAAAGTGTTCACCCTAACTGTGCACCGTTGCGAAGGTTCGTTGTTTCGAAGCACCACGTGATGATCGGGTGTGATAGATTCTAACGTTCGAATACAACGGGTGTTGACGAGCCTAGCATGTACAGACATGGCCTCGGAACACACGCAATACACTTAGGTTGACTTGACGAGCCTAGCATGTACAGACATGGCCTCGGAACACGGAGGACCGAAAGGTCGAGCATGAGTCGTATAGAAGATACGATCAACATGGAGATGTTCACCGATCTTGACTAGTCCGTCTCACGTGATGATCGGACACGGCCTAGTTGAATTCGGATCATGTTTCACTTAGATGACTAGAGGGATGTCTATCTGAGTGGGAGTTCATTCAATAATTTGATTAGATGAACTTAATTATCATGAACTTAGTCTAAAATCTTTACACTATGTCTTGTAGATCATATGGCCAACGTTGTCCTCAATTTCAACGCGTTCCTAGAGAAAACCAAGCTGAAAGATGATGGCAGCAACTATACGGACTGGGTCCGGAACCTGAGGATCATCCTCATAGTAGCCAAGAAAGATTATGTCTTAGAAGCACCGCTAGGTGAAGCACCAATCCCTGAGAACCAAGACGTTATGAACGCTTGGCAGCAGCGTGCTGATGATTACTCCCTCGTTCAGTGCGGCATGCTTTACAGCTTAGAACCGGGTCTCCAAAAGCGTTTTGAGAAACATGGAGCATATGAGATGTTCGAGGAGCTGAAATTGGTTTTCCAAGCTCATGCCCGGGTCGAGAGATATGAAGTCTCCGACAAGTTCTTTAGCTGTAAAATGGAGGAAAACAGTTCTGTAAGTGAGCACATACTCAGAATGTCTGGGTTGCACAACCGCTTGACTCAGCTGGGAGTTAATCTCCCGGATGACGCGGTCATTGACAGAATCCTTCAGTCGCTTCCACCAAGCTTCAAGAGCTTTGTGATGAACTACAATATGCAGGGGATGGAAAAGACCATTCCTGAGGTATATTCAATGCTGAAATCAGCTGAGGTAGAAATCAGAAAAGAACATCAAGTGTTGATGGTGAATAAAACCACTAAGTTCAAGAAGGGCAAGGGTAAGAAGAACTTCAAGAAGGACGGCAAGGGAGTTGCCGCGCCCGGTAAGCCAGTTACCGGGAAGAAGTCAAAGAATGGACCCAAGCCCGAGACTGAGTGCTTTTATTGCAAGGGAAGTGGTCACTGGAAGCGGAACTGCCCCAAATATTTAGCGGACAAGAAGAAGGCCGGCAACACCCAAGGTATATGTGATATACAAGTAATTGATGTGTACCTTACCAGTACTCGTAGTAGCTCCTGGGTATTTGATACCGGTGCGGTTGCTCATATTTGTAACTCAAAGCAGGAACTACGGAATAAACGGAGACTGGCAAAGGACGAGGTGACGATGCGCGTCGGGAATGGTTCCAAGGTCGATGTGATCGCCGTTGGCACGCTACCTCTGCATCTACCCACGGGATTAGTTTTAAACCTCAATAATTGTTATTTAGTGCCAGCTTTGAGCATGAACATTGTATCTGGATCTCGTTTAATTCGAGATGGCTACTCATTTAAATCTGAGAATAATGGTTGTTCTATTTATTTGAGAGATATGTTTTATGGTCATGCCCTGCTGGTCAATGGTTTATTTTTGATGAATCTCGAACGTGATGTTACACATGTTCATAGTGTGAATACCAAAAGATGTAAAGTTGATAACGATAGTCCCACATTCTTGTGGCACTGCCGCCTTGGTCACATTGGTGTCAAGCGCATGAAGAAGCTCCATGCAGATGGACTTTTGGAGTCTCTTGATTACGAATCATTTGACACGTGCAAACCATGCCTCATGGGTAAGATGACCAAGACTCCGTTCTCCGGAACAATGGAGCGAGCAACCAACTTATTGGAAATCATACATACCGATGTGTGCGGTCCAATGAGTGTTGAGGCTCGCGGAGGATATCGTTATGTTCTCACTCTCACTGATGATTTAAGTAGATATGGGTATGTCTACCTAATGAAACACAAGTCTAAAACCTTTGAAAAGTTCAAGGAATTTCAGAGTGAAGTTGAGAATCAACGTGACAGGAAAATAAAATTCTTGCGATCAGATCGTGGTGGAGAATATTTAAGTCACGAATTTGGTACACACTTAAGGAAATGTGGAATAGTTTCACAACTCACGCCGCCTGGAACACCTCAGAGAAATGGTGTGTCCGAACGTCGTAATCGCACTCTATTGGATATGGTGCGATCTATGATGTCTCTTACCGATTTACCGCTCTCATTTTGGGGCTATGCTTTAGAGACTGCCGCATTCACTTTAAATAGGGCTCCGTCGAAATCCGTTGAGACGACACCGTATGAATTATGGTTTGGGAAGAAACCTAAGCTGTCGTTTCTAAAAGTTTGGGGATGCGATGCTTATGTCAAGAAACTTCAACCTGAAAAGCTCGAACCCAAATCGGAAAAATGCGTCTTCATAGGATACCCTAAGGAAACTATTGGGTATACCTTCTACCTCAGATCCGAAGGCAAGATCTTCGTTGCCAAGAACGGGTCCTTTCTGGAGAAGGAGTTTCTCTTGAAAGAGTTGAGTGGGAGGAAAGTGGAACTTGATGAGGTGATAGTCACCCCTTCCGAACCGGAAAGTAGCGCAGCGCGGGAAAATGTTCCTGTGGTGCCTACACCGACTGGGGAGGAAGTTAATGATGATGATCATGAAACTTCGGATCAAGTTACTGAACTTCGTAGGTCCACAAGGACACGTTCCGCACCAGAGTGGTACGGCAACCCTGTCCTGGAAATCATGTTGTTAGACAACGGTGAACCTTCGAACTATGAAGAAGCGATGGCGGGCCCGGATTCCGACAAATGGCTAGAAGCCATGAAATCCGAGATAGAATCCATGTATGAAAACAAAGTATGGACTTTGACTGACTTGCCCGATGAGCGGCGAGCCATAGAAAACAAATGGATCTTTAAGAAGAAGACGGACGCAGATGGTAATGTGACCATCTACAAAGCTCGACTTGTCGCTAAGGGTTATCGACAAGTTCAAGGGGTTGACTACGATGAGACTTTCTCACCCGTAGCGAAGCTGAAGTCCGTCCGAATCATGTTAGCAATTGCCGCATACTATGATTATGAGATATGGCAGATGAACGTCAAAACGGCATTCCTTAATGGCTTCCTTAAGGAAGAGTTGTATATGATGCAGCCAGAAGGTTTTGTCGATCCTAAGAATGCTAACAAAGTATGCAAGCTCCAGCGCTCAATCTATGGGCTGGTGCAAGCATCTCGGAGTTGGAACATTCGCTTTGATGAGATGATCAAAGCGTTTGGGTTTACACAGACTTATGGAGAAGCCTGTGTTTACAAGAAAGTGAGTGGGAGCTCTGTAGCATTTCTCATATTATATGTGGATGACATACTATTGATGGGAAATGATATAGAATTCTTGGAAAGTATAAAGGCCTATTTGAATAAGTGTTTTTCAATGAAGGACCTTGGAGAAGCTGCTTATATATTAGGCATCAAGATCTATAGAGACAGATCAAGACGCCTCATTGGTCTTTCACAGAGTACATACCTTGACAAGATATTGAAGAAGTTCAGTATGGATCAGTCCAAGAAGGGGTTCTTGCCTGTATTGCAAGGTGTGCAAATGAGCACGGCTCAATGTCCGACCACGACAGAAGATAGAGAAAAGATGAGTGTCATCCCCTATGCCTCGGCCATAGGGTCTATTATTTATGCCATGCTGTGTACCGGACCTGATGTAAACCTTGTCGTAAGTTTGGTAGGAAGGTACCAAAGTAATCCCGGCATGGAACACTGGACAGCGGTCAAGAATATCCTGAAGTACTTGAAAAGGACTAAGGATATGTTTCTCGTTTATGGAGGTGACGAAGAGCTCGTCGTAAAGGCTTACGTCGACGCTAGCTTCGACACAGATCTGGATGACTCGAAGTCACAGACCGGATACGTGTATATTTTGAATGGAGGAGCAGTAAGCTGGTGTAGTTGCAAGCAAAGCGTCGTGGCGGGATCTACATGTGAAGCGGAGTACATGGCAGCCTCGGAGGCAGCGCAGGAAGCAGTCTGGATGAAGGAGTTCATTACCGACCTAGGGGTGATTCCCAATGCGTCGGGCCCGATGACTCTCTTCTGTGACAACACTGGAGCTATTGCCCTTGCGAAGGAGCCCAGGTTTCACAGGAAGACCAGGCATATCAAGCATCGCTTCAACTCCATTCGTGAAAGTGTTCAAAATGGAGACATAGATATTTGTAAAGTACACACGGACCTGAATGTAGCAGATCCGTTGACTAAACCTCTCCCTAGGGCAAAACATGATCAACACCAGGACGCAATGGGTGTTCGATTCATCACAATGTAACTAGATTATTGACTCTAGTGCAAGTGGGAGACTGTTGGAAATATGCCCTAGAGGCAATAATAAATGGTTATTATTATATTTCTTTGTTCATGGTAATTGTCTATTGTTCATGCTATAATTGTATTGTCCGGAAATCGTAATACATGTGTGAATACATAGACCACAACGTGTCCCTAGTAAGCCTCTAGTTGACTAGCTCGTTGATCAACAGATAGTCATGGTTTCCTGACTATGGACATTGGATGTCATTGATAACGGGATCACATCATTAGGAGAATGATGTGATGGACAAGACCCAATCCTAAGCATAGCATAAAAGATCGTATAGTTTCGTCTGCTAGAGCTTTTCCAATGTCAAGTATCTTTTCCTTAGACCATGAGATCGTGCAACTCCCGGATACCGTAGGAGTGCTTTGGGTGTGCCAAACGTCACAACGTAACTGGGTGACTATAAAGGTGCACTACGGGTATCTCCGAAAGTGTCTGTTGGATTGGCACGGATCGAGACTGGGATTTGTCACTTCGTGTGACGGAGAGGTATCTCTGGGCCCACTCGGTAATGCATCATCATAATGAGCTCAATGTGACTAAGGCGTTAGTCACGGCATCATGCATTGCGGTACGAGTAAAGAGACTTGCCGGTAACGAGATTGAACAAGGTATTGGGATATCGACGATCGAATCTCGGGCAAGTAACATACCGATTGACAAAGGAATTGTATACGGGATTGATTGAATCCTCGACACCGTGGTTCATCCGATGAGATCATCGTGGAACATGTGGGAGCCAACATGGGTATCCAGATCCCGCTGTTGGTTATTGACCGGAGAGGCGTCTCGGTCATGTTTGCATGTCTCCCGAACCCGTAGGGTCTACACACTTAAGGTTCGGTGACGCTAGGGTTGTAGAGATATATGTATGCGGAAACCCAAAAGTTGTTCGGAGTCCCGGATGAGATCCCGGACGTCACGAGAGGTTCCGGAATGGTCCGGAGGTGAAGAATTATATATAGGAAGTCCAGTTTCGGCCACCGGGAAAGTTTCGGGGGTTACCGGTATTGTACCGGGACCACCGGAAGGGTCCCGGGGGTCCACCGGGTGGGGCCACCTATCCCGGAGGGCCCCGTGGGCTGAAAGTGGAAGGGAATCAGCCCTTAGTGGGCTGGGGCGCCCCCCTTGGGCCTCCCCCCATGCGCCTAGGGTTGGGAACCCTAGGGGGGGAGTTCCCCCTTGCCTTGGGGGGCAAGGCAACCCCTTTCCCCCTTGTGGCCGCCGCCCCCCCTTGAGATCCCATCTCTTGGGGCCGGCGCCCCCCCCCAGGGGGCCTATATAAAGGGGGGGAGGGAGGGCAGCATACTACAGCCTTGGGCGCCTCCCTCCTCCCCTGCAACACCTCTCTCTCTCTCGCAGAAGCTTGCGAAGCCCTGCCGGAGAACCGCTACATCCACCACCACGCCGTCGTGCTGTTGGATCTCCATCAACATCTCCTTCCCCCTTGCTGGATCAAGAAGGAGGAGACGTCGCTGCACCGTACGTGTGTTGAACGCGGAGGTGCCGTCCGTTCGGCACTCGGTCATCGGTGATTTGGATCACGGCGAGTACGACTCCGTCATCCACGTTCATTGGAACGCTTCCGCTCGCGATCTACAAGGGTATGTAGATGCACTCCCTTCCCCTCGTTGCTAGTATACTCCATAGATGCATCTTGGTGAACGTAGGAAAATTTTAAATTATGCTACGATTCCCAACATCCCCCTCTTATTCTGGCATTCTGCAGTTCAGTCCACTGATATGGCCCTTTACACATATACCCATGCATATGTAGTGTAGCTCCTTGCTTGCGAGTACTTTGGATGAGTACTCACGGTTGCTTTTCTCCCTCTTTTCCCCCTTTCTTTCTACCTGGTTGTCGCAACCAGATGCTGGAGTTCAGGAGCCAGACGCCACCGTCGACGACGACTCCTACTACACTGGAGGTGCCTACTACTACGTGCAGCCCGCTGATGACGACCAGGAGTAGTTAGGAGGATCCCAGGCAGGAGGCCTGCGCCTCTTTCAATCTGTATCCCCGTTTGTGCTAGCCGTCTTAAGGCAAACTTGTTTAACTTATGTCTGTACTCAGATATTGTTGCTTCCGTTGACTCGTCTATGATCGAGCACTTGTATTCGAGCCCTCGAGGCCCCTGGCTTGTATTATGATGCTTGTATGACTTATTTATGTTGTAGAGTTGTGTTGTGATATCTTCCCGTGAGTCCCTGATCTTGATCGTACACGTTTGTGTGCATGATTATTGTACGATTGAATCGGGGGCGTCACAGCTTTACCTTTGTGCATCTAGACCGGATATCATGTTGAGTGTGGGAATTTGTGCACGGTTTCAAGCCGCACCTAAGGAAAGCCACTTTGTGGAGGTCAAGCAAATCTTTCGATATTTGGCTCATACCCCAAACTTTGGCTTATGGTACCCAAGAGGAGCAAACTTCGATCTTGTAGGCTATTCGGACTCTGATTGGGCAAGAGACAAAGTGGATAGGAAGTCCACGTCCGGAGGGTGCTAATTTCTTGGGTGCTCTTTGGTTAGTTGGTCTTCTAAGAAGCAAAGTTGTGTGTCTCTCTCGTCCACTGAAGCGGAGTATGTGGTCGCTGGTAGTTGTTGTGCACAACCTCTTTGGATGAGGCAAACTTTAAAGGATTACGGTGTCATTTGTGACAAAGTGCCTCTTTGGTGTGACAATGAAAGTGCCATCAAGATTTCTCTAAACCCGGTGGAACACTTCAAGACGAAGCATATTGAGATTCGGTATCATTTCATCCGGGATCACATTAGGCAAGGGGAGATCGAGCTCAACTATGTCAACACCCATGATAACCTTGCAGATATCTTCACGAAGCCCTTGGATGAAGCAAGATTTTGCGAGTTAAGGCATGAGCTAAATATCATTGATTCGAGCAATGTGGCTTGAACCTTTGCACACCCCACCATACTCTTCGTGATGTCTTGTTTAGGTGTAGGCATGGACATAGGGGGAGTGTTGTTCTCTCAATGAACTCTCCCTCCCCCCATTATGCATAAATTGATCAAGTCTTTCACATTAGCCATTTTTTATGGTACTTGTGCCTCAAAGACGAGTTTTGGTCATGGGCCCAAGGTTAAAATCTTCGCGGTGCCATACCTCTTGACTCAAATATAGGTGGCATCGGCCACCGCCCTCTCTTGAAGAGGTGTGTGTTTCTTGTCCTCTCTCTGGTGTTCTTGTTGCTTTGTGTTTGTTCTCTCTCCTTGCCGTTTGTTTTTCCTTTCTTTTTGAGCTCAGCCTTTTTGTGTCTAGTCTTCGGGGTCTTGGCTGGGCGGTACTACCGCTGCTAGTGCGTGGTACTACCGCTTGTGTTGACAAGCTGTACTACCGCCCACTTGAGCGGTACTACCGCTGCGGGGCGGGACCAGGGGGTTATGTTGGGGCAGGGGGAGGTTTCTTCTCCCCCATACCCATTCGCACAACCCACTCGTTCCTCCTCGTCTCTCCAGCGCCGACTCGTCGCGGGAGGGCTCCAGCGGGCCACCGTCTCCGGGCCGTCCCTCTCCATTCCCTTCGGTGGAATCGATCCCCACCCCGTCCTCTTGCCATGGATGCCGGTATTGCCCCGTTCCCTTTCTCTTCTTGCCTAGATTTCAGATCTAGTGTTTTAGGGGCAATAGTTGTTGCATCTCTCGATTTTTGGCTAAATCAAGGCTTGAGTAGGTTGGAGAATGGCGACTAGACTATTTGGATTGATATTTGGTAGGAGTATTTTTTGAATTTGGCATCACGGTAGTGTCGGATTTGACCACGGCTGTAGGGAACCGCCGTTTCCCCGTCTCGTGCGGTACTACCGCCCCCTTGGAGCGGTACTGCCGCTTACTGATCGCGGTACTACCGCTGGATGCCTACTTCCACCATATTCCTGCCAATTTTTGATCCACGTTGTTTTGTTTGGTGGCTTATGCTCTTTCTTTCGTGTTGTCTCTTCTGTCCATGTGTTTGGTTCGAGGTGATGGCCCCTCTGAGCAGCTTGTCTGGCGTGTCAACCCCGGGCGTTCAACTTCAAAGCGCTATCGTACCTCTGAGACTGCGGCTGCTTCCTCAAGTGTCCCTCCTCCTTCTCAGCACAAGAAGACTACTGCCCACAGGCCAAAACCTAGGAGCAAGACTGTGACAGAGATGAATGCCAAGGAATTCTGGGAAAGGCGTCGGTGCAACCCCTATGCAGAAGATCAAGAACCCACTTTGGTCAACTGCCCGTTCTGGAACCGTTTTCTGTATGCCATCTACTTTGATGTGATCAAATCGAAGAAGAATCTCTATGTTGATGTTCGCACCATCGACATTGACTTTATGGAGAAGGATCTTGCTTACTTTGGCGATGCCCTACAGATGTGCTCTCAGTTGAACATCCGCAGGATCATGCAGTTTAACAAGGATTTTGATGCAGATTTGGTGGCTCAGTTTTATGCCACGGTCCATCTTGGAACAGATGAGGAAAGGACTCTGACTTGGATGAAAAATGGGAGGCTGCTTTTCGTCAAGTGGAAGGCCTTCATGGAGTTACTTGGTGTTGAAGATCACGGACTTGAGAACCCAGTTGGCTTTCGCCCTCACCGCAATGCAACGTCCACTCATAAGCAATCTCTCTGGCCCTACTGTACTTTGAAGATTCACCCCGTGACTCAGAAGGAGACCTATGAGCTGCCTGCCTATCTGGACATTCTTCATCTCATCTGCTGAGAGACTCTCTTCCCTCGCATTGGGAACTTGGATATGGTTCACTCCTTTCTCGTAGACATGCTTCTTTTCGGCCAGCATGAGAAGGAAGAAAACACTGGAGAATCATTGGATATCTCTCATGTCATGTGGTCTGAACTCGTCTCCGCCATCTCTGAGCGCAAGTTCCCTATTTATGGTCCGTTTATCATGTTACTCATTGAGAAGGCTTGGGCTCACGTGTATCCTAATGTTGTGCTGGAGACTGGTGAGTTGATCTCCCATGAGATCAAGTGTCTGCGGAAGAAGGAGAACTGGGGCACCCTGGCTTCTAGGTCTGGGATTCCATCTGGAGCTGCTGACATGGAGACCGAGGTTGAGGCTGATGCTGACGATGATGCGGATTATGAGCCCTCTGGAGTGGAACCCTCATGGGCAAAGAAGATCAAGCGCAAGATGAAGAAACCCTTTTGCATGGAGTCTCATGGATAGTATATGGCTCATGTTTCTGAGAAGAAGGCCAGGAGCCGTCACAAGGAGCTCATGCGCCAGTTGGGTGCAACTGTTGCCAGCGGATCTGAGGGAAAGATCACTGATGAGGAGGAATTGGTTCAGCAGCACTGCCCGTGGACAGATTCAGACATCGAGCAGTTTCCTACTGATGATGGCAGTGCAGACGATCCTGCTGGGATGTGATGATGGAGACCCACAGTTTGCTATCACCTGGAGCTGTAGCAACGCTCTTTGCCTTTTTGGTGTCTCGATGCCAAAGGGGGAGAGAGCTTAGGGATTTGTCGTTGTCGAGTTGCGAGCGTGTGTTTGTGTAGCGTGTTTCCTTGCATGTCTTTCTCGCAAACTCTTTTCTCGTCTTTGGCGCTTGTTTGGTTTATGTTTGCGAGACCCGGTACCCTATCATATGGTGTGAGACAATTTCTACCTTATCCTTTTATTATCTAGTTTGTCGAGTACCTTGGTAGTATGTGAGTTGCTTGCTTATCCAGTTATATTCTTTGCTCACTCCTACTCTTATGCATCCAAGATTTACATGTTCCATTACCTATTGCTAATGCTGCCTGACTATAAAATATAGGGAGAGTGTTTATCCTAATGTATGTGCTCTGCTTTCCAAAGGCACCTCTTATTAGGTGCACACATTCAGGGGGAGCTCCGTCTATATTTTGTAGTTTTGGGATTCATTTACTTTCTTGTCTTACCTTTTGTGCAAATCCCGTGTTGTCATCAATCCACCAAAAAGGGGGAGATTGTTAAGGCATGTCTCTCTCTAAGTAGTTTTGGTGATTGATGACAATGTCTTTGCGGAATAATTGTGTGCGTTGAGTATTTCAGAGATTCATCCTTTGGCACGAGACGATTCCCTCGGAGTTTTAAGCGAAGATGGTGTAGCTCTTTCGATTCAGTTTTGGTGGACTTGTGTCGTAGGAGTCACCGTACTATCAAGAGGGGGTCCGCATTGGTTAGGCTAGGGTGGAATCAACACGTACACATCCCCTTTGCACCCTCTGAGCCTTCCCGCTTCGATGGAGGCTCCCTTGTTTCCTTCTCTATGAAATCTGGTCCCAGCGGTAGTACCGTGGACCCCAGCAGTAGTACCGCTCAAGAGCTACAAGCGGCAGTACTGCTCCACAACGGTAGTACCGCCTGGAGCTCTCAGCCGTAGCACCGCTGCGGTTCCGCGCTCCTACCGCCTCGACTCGAGGTTGTCGCCTCTCGTGTCAGGTTTTGCGGCACTGGCAGCGGCAGTAGAGGCGGTAGTACCGCTCGTAAGCGGTAGTACCACCCTTACCACCGCTGTTAGTACCGCCCTGGGTCCAGGTCCTGCTCCGCCTCTTGCTTTCTTCTGTCTGCGCGGCAGTACCGCGAGAGGGAGCGGTAGTACCGCTGCCCCCAGTGGTAGTACCGCTCTGTGCGGGGCTGAGCGGGGGTAACGGTTGGATTGTTTCCCCCCTTATAAAAGGAGGTCTTCTTCTCCAAGTTGACTCACCTCTTTTCCCCCAAGCACCATTGTTCCTCCAAAGCTCATTTTCGCCCGATCTCTCTCCCTAGCCAATCAAACTTGTTGATTCTTTGGGGATTGGTTGAGAAGGCCCAGATCTACACTTCCACCAAGAGAAATTTGATTCCCCCCACTAATCCCTTGCGGATCTTGTTACTCTAGGGTGTTTGAGCACCCTAGACGGTTGAGGTCACCTCGGAGCCATATTCCATTGTGGTGAAGCTCCGTGGTTTCGTTGGGAGCCTCCAATTTGGTTGTGGAGAGAGCCCCAACCTTGTTTGTAAAGGTCTGGTCGCCGCCTCCAAGGGCACCAATAGTGGAATCACGGCATCTCGCATTGTGTGAGGGCGTGAGGAGAATACGGTGGCCCTAGTGGCTTCTTGGGGAGCATTGTGCCTCCACACAGCTCCAACGGAGACGTACTTCCCCTCAAAAGGAAGGAACTTCGGTAACACATCCTCGTCTTCACCGGCTCCACTCTTGGTCATCTCGTACCTTTACTTGTGCAAGCTTATATTGTGTTGCATCTCTTGCTTTCTTGTGTGCTTGTTGTTGTTGCATCATATAGGTTGCTCACCTAGTTGTATATCTAGACAACCTACTTTGTTGCAAAGTTTAAATTGGTAAAGAAAAGCTAAAAATTGTTAGTTGCCTATTCACCCCCCCCCCCTCTAGTCAACTATATCGATCCTTTCATCCTCCCTCTCAAATCCTTCCCAAATCCTTGGAATCTGAAGATTTTGTTTGTTGATTTCGACCTCAATCCCTCCCTCAAGGTAATCTCCTTCGATCCCCATGTTTTCATTCGAAAAATGCTCACACTTGCTCTATTCTTTCAAGGTTTAGGCAAACCCTAGTTTTTCATGGATCTTAAAATTGGTATGGAAATATGATATGATTGTTTGGCATTTTGCTAGGGTTAGGCTTCTTAGTATGTTAGGGTTAGGGTTATGGTTCTTATTATGTTGGGGTTAGGGTTTACTTCGTCTCAACAATCATACATATGTTCCACACTAGGGTTCCACAAATCAACAAATCATCTACGAATAGGGTTAGGGTTATGGTTCTTATTATGTTGGGGTTAGGGTTTACTTCGTCTCAACAATCATACATATGTTCCACACTAGGGTTCCACAAATCAACAAATCATCTACGAATAGGAATACTCATCTAGTTCTACTAATTTAAATACTAATCTACAAAATACTCATCTAGGAATTTCATACTCATCTAGCACTTAACAAATGAACAATACTAGGGTTCCACAATGATTACAAATCATCTACAAATCCTAATTCACACAAAGTATTTCCATTTTACATACAAATTTTTAATGCCAGCGAAACAAGGGTTCCACTTCCACCGAAACTTGCACAAATCTGAAAAATGGGTAAGATTTTTCAGATAGAAAGAAGGGGAACGGAAGAGATTACCTTCTAGGAGGGATTGGGGAAGAAATCCATAGAAGAAATCACCAGATCTAATGAACTTTGGAGAGGGAATTGAGAGGGGAGAGGAGAGAGCCGCCGTCGCGCTCTCTGTTTTGGTACTGGAAGTAATGGGGGTCTGATGGGGGAGGGCATCGCCTAATGTGTAGGCGCTGCACATGGCTGTGTGGCGCCTTACAGTTAGGCGCTGCACAATGAGCCATGGCACCGGTCGGCTAGGCGTTGCACATCAGGGGTGGGGTCGGGCGTGGCCTCGGGCTGCCACGTTGGCCTGGTGTGCTGCGCCTGTCAGTCAGGCGCTGCACAGTGTAGTGTGGCGCCGGGCTGTCGAGCGCCACACAAAACGATCAGCTAGGTGAATTTTTGTCACCGACGGTTCACTTTGTGAAATTGTTTTGCCCATAGGTCAATTTTGTCCATTTTGCCCTACGATGACGGTTGTGCGGATGAGGTAAAAAAAGGAACAGAGCATGTCAGGTAAGGAAGGAGATATCTTGAAGCGAAATAACACAGACCTTGCGGCCAACCCTACGTCGCGGATGCGTCCGGACGTCTCCTATCCACCCCACATATGAGCTAGGTACGGATTTGCCGGTCAGCCCAGTCGTTCGAGTTGGATTTACCCCATCCGCTTGGATGACGTTTTTCTGTTTTACTGTCCAAACAATGATCCGGTAGCTCACCCTAACATTTGAGGCGGATATTGGGGATGGGAAGCTTTAACAAATACACATACTCCCTCCATCTCATAATATATGAGCGTTTTTTTACATTAAAGTACAAATCTTAGTGATTAAGCTGGGAGGAGGTCCGTTGGTGGGTCCGGCGCTCCGGCCGACGAGGCGCCAGAGGTCGCTGAGCTGTGGTGTCTCCGTGTCTCATAGCCGATGTCCTCTCCTGTGATCCGATGTGACCCTTTCACCCTCGCCGTCCGCCTGCCAAAGCCAGCCGCCATTTTTCACCCCGCCTCATCCGTCCAGTCTACTAGTAAAAACACGTCTCAACAAAGAGCAATGCCTGCTGGCACTGGACTCTCTCTCTTGTGGGCTTGTGGCAAAGAACCGGCGGCTCGTAAATGCGTGGGTCCATGGAGTACTTTCACCCAAAATAAACGTTTTGTACCAGAGTACTTGTCGCCAAGAAAACCGAGCACAAAAGGCTAGCTAGATTCCTGTAATCCGACGTCCCTTTCCTGCGCCAGTGAACACCAACTGCGCTCTGCTAGCGTTCGGCAGATGGCTAGCGAGAAGCGATTCTCCTAGAGCCACCCACCCATGACTTTTGTGCGCGGCTGGATCGGAAATGGAAACGGCAGCGACGGACGAGGAGAGGCGAGCAGGAGCACGCCGTCATAACTGCCGGAGGCCCCAGCGGCGGCCTCGGGCCTGGGAAGATCGGTGAGCTAGGAGCCAATCAATCAATCCATCCGTGGACACCACAAACGGCCACTTGCGCTTTCAACCATGTCGCCAGCACTGTCGGTCTCTTCCTCGCTGAGTTTAGTTTTTCTTTTCTTTTTTCACTCGTGACGAAACGGTGGCTGAGGCTGCGAGCTTTCCGAGCTCCATGTGCGTGCAGGCGCAAGAAATAGCTATGCGATGGTGGCCTAGAGTAGAGCTACGCACTGGCCGGACCAGCAGCGAAAGAGATTGATAAAAAGCATGGGAGGGAGGGCCAATAAATTCAGAGCCCAACGAAACTGTCTCTGTTGCAGCCGGTGAGTCAGTGAGGGAAAAGAAAGCAAGTGTTCCTGTTGCAGTTAAGGTTCATCAGACTTGAACAGAAAGATGGATCCAAGAAAAATCCAACCAACGCCCAACCCTCTTTTGCCCAAACGGATACACCGGATGGCTCCAGTCGCGTCGGTTTCCTTTATTACTCTTTCGGTTTTGACAAGAATAGCAACAGGGAATCTCGATCCAACAGAGAAAAAACAAGAAACAAGAGTTGTGACAATATCTATCACTGTTCTGAAACCGATAAACACTGATTCAGCAGGAACGCTTTCCACATAACAGGGGGAAGAACACAGCATCCCATGACCAAATAAGTAGCTCTTCTATACATTCGTGTCGAATCGAATAAAGAAGAAGAAAAACAGAAGAGAGATCCTAACAGGCAAAATGCTACTACTATGTCTTTTACATAAGCACAAGAAGAATCTGCACAGAAAGATATAAAAAAGTTCTACAAAATGCCGAGCAGTCCTGAGCAAGTACCTCATATCATGTACAGGGGAGAAAGCAGGACGATGAACAGCAGCCATTTAGTACAAGAAGAAAGAGGGATCACGCAGTCAGACGTCCAGGCTCTATCACCTTGCTTGCCGGGGCCTTGTCCCTCTGCTCTACGTACGCAGATGGGAACCAGCCTGCCTTTCCTTTGCACTCCCCTTCCGACCATCCGTTTGGAGACACCTGTCAAGACAGACACACAAAGATTGCTTGCTTAGCACTGCCGGCCCCATGTGTTCTCTCTTCTTATAAATGGACAGTTATGCGTTGCCTTGCATCTCATCATGTTCATGCAGCAGCAGTTACCCAACTTACTGCGGGTATGAATTAAGGTGTGGTTCATTACTTCAGAAATTTAGCCATGAGGTGTAACACGAATAATGGATGGATGAAATCTACAACAGTGAATGCTGATGTGCAAACCGAGTGTACCTGGCGGACCACAACGAAATCACCCACGGAGATACTGAGCTCACCATCAGCCTGACCATCAAAAGGATGGATTACCTGCACGACAAGGAAGTCATCAAGTGTTAAGCTTCTGGAGTGATGAAATGCTATGTTCAGTACAGCAAGTGTGCTGCAGTTGCTAAAATTACTCAACAACTAATCTTGCCAAATACTCCTTGCCATCCTTTTATTGCGTATATTTGTTGTTTGTGTGTGGATTAACCCACATGGAATTTCCACTCCAGCATTTTTATGTGGTATTACTATATTTAGCAGGTGTAAAAAAAGAATAACATGAAATGCAAGGTAGGCGAGGAGCTTTGTTGAAAGAATGGCAGCACGGGATATTCATCGATCATATTAAGCACTGTCTAAGCTGCAGTTCTGATTCAACAAAATGGGTACTCACATGATTTTGGATAATCATGCTACTAACAGCATATTTTATGGCTTTCTTATGCTACCAAACAGTTTCTTGATTTCTTTGATTGCTGGAGAATCAGATGAACATTTGTTTTATGAATCAATCAAATGAACTTGACATCGTAAAAATCAGCCATGAGAAAGCACATGTTTATAATCTACTTATAAATAAATATATGGAGCAGTTCCAGAGATAGCTTTCTGGGGCTTCCAAAAAACCTACCATCAGTCTGTCTAAAATAGCTCATGCCAGTACGGAACTAAGGTCTAACATGATACAGAGTACACAGCAACAATATAAAAGAGTGAAGAACAGTAGAGATGACACACTACAAACTGATCTGCCAAATATGCGGTGCAAAAGGCGTACGTACCTCCCCAACATAATGCACTTCCTGACCATTCCTTGTAGGTTCGCTAGTTTCAGTTAATGCTGGATCTTCTGATATGCTATTTGAGTGCACATGTGTCGGTGATACTTTAGGTGATGATACTTTAGGCTCCGATGATGGATCTGATGATGGCACGTCATCATTGTTGTCTGACTCTTCATGGGGTCTTGCATTGAGCATCTGTGCAAATCAGCAGAAAAATGGCAATAACCTTCAGCAGAAAATACTCACATCTGTTTTCAACGTTTAGGGCATTAAAAATGCACAGTACAGGTCAAATAATCCATTATTTAGAAATAGCTATGCACCTCATCATGAAGTTTGTTCAGAATATCAGCAACGTTCTGATGGTAAGTTCTCTCGGCATCAACCTGCAAGTGGGGCACACCATAAGATAACGCTCATTAATGTTTAATGCTCAATTCTGTTCAATCAAAGTTATCAAATTTCACATACGGTACATGAGGCGTATGCATATTTGGTTGGAGCTCATGAGTGTCAAATCCAGGAGTGGGAAACTTGAAGTAGGAAAATTAACAAAAAAAGCTACCTGACTTATTTAGGGGCAAGTGAAAAAAAAACATACCCATGTTCAACATCTAAATCACACATATCACCAATCACATCAAACGGACAGAAAATCCAAACTATGTTTTAAAAAGGCACCTGGTAATTAGAAGACATATTTAATTTCCAGGATACTTTCAAGGGGATTGGGCCAAACTATAAGAATTGTTTATATGCCAAAACTTACATGGCACTGTTTTACTTCTAATCAGTAAGTACAGTTTTGGTAAAAAAAATACTCCCTCTGTATCAAAATATAAGACGTTTTTTGTTCTAAATTTAGACGAAAAAACGTCTTATATTTTGATACGGAGGGAGTAGATCAGTAACTAGGCACCCACACATCAGGGTTGAGAACAAAAGCAATGTACCCATATGACCACACGTGCACATGCACACAGGCAGAACAGAATAAAAAGATAAGTCATTGAAATGAAGTTCTATCCTAGAAATGAAGTTTCTAATCAACAAAACCAAAAGGCAATTTATGACCGTTCTGTTTATAGCATAAGTGGCCGTACCATACCACAGGAATCTCAGCCGTCAACATAAGTACATATTCTGAAATAAAAGTGAGGCGTACCATACCATTGCAAGAAGACGATCGAAGGTAATCTGTTGCTGCTGAGCCTCTACAGCCTCCATAGCTGCCGTTGCTTCCTTTCCTAATGCTGCCAGCGTAGTTCGGAGCTCTGATAGTTTTGACTCTGCATGTTGCAGTTTCACCGAATCTGTATTACCACTACTCTCCTTCGACTTCAGTTGCCTTCTAACCACATCAGCTATCTAATAAGAGAAACATTGTCTTTTTAGTATCAGGCAGGGATCTCTGAAGTAGTTACAGTGCTAGGCGAGTAGCTCTGTGATCAGCTGACCACACAGGTTTTTCCAAATGCCACTTTGTTTTGCTATAATTTCTAATTTTATGTATTAGTCTATGGAAGCTAAAGGAGTGAAATCACAGGTACTAACTCCTGGCATAACCACTGCTCTGGAGAAGATAATTTTTCATCTGCTATTCATTACCTGAGACTCCATATCTTGTCTGATCCGTTGATAGCGGTAAGTTAACAAGCGAGCATCTTCAAGAGGAGCACTCATTATCATTTCTCGAAGAGGCTCAAAAACCTGTGGGTAGGAAAAACCAAATGGTTAAACAGTAGCAATACAGCTGAATCAGAAAATGTGATGTCATTAGTTAGATGTAATCATAAAGAAGTTATATGTGCATTTTAGAATGCACAAATCATCATATCACATTTGGCATTCACTACTTGCTTTGATACTATTTTGTAAATTTTAACAGAATAAACCACGTCTAGCTTCAGATGACATTCCACTCAAGGGTAAAAAGGAAAATATATCACAACATAGATGTTTCGGACTAATAAACATAACGCCATGAAGGCAACATTTGTGATGTTGAGAAACTTATGAAATAGTGAAACTGAGGATGGGAATAGCCATCACCTGCTCTCCAAGAACTCTAAGAAGTTTCTCCCGCTCTATCTCCATTTGGCTGTGGGATTTACCAAACTCAACTGAAGCCTTTCCAAGAACAAAACCAAGATTTTGATTGTTGTTTCCATATTTGCAACAATCCTCAGCTAGCTTTTTCACTACAGGAAGAAACATTATAGCTTGACAACATCTCAAAATAGAAGCATATGCACATACAACAACAACAACAAAAAACAATGTGAAGTTACCTATCTCCATCTGTTTGGTGCTAACAGCAACAAAACCCTCCAGTCCTCGTACAATGGTTCGTTGGAAATGCTACAAAATGAGACACAACCAATTCACTTTACAACAATCGGCTAGACTAGTTATCTTTGAGTCCTTTTACAGTACATTAAATTATTCTATGCCGTTTATTTTTATGATGCAGCGGCTAAGATATAATAACAATACTACACTAGAATTCTTGTAGTATATTCAGGCATGGAGGGCACTTCGGGCAGTCCAGCATCCAGCTTCTGCTGGTAATCCACGAGCTGGGCGACGGCTGGAGGGATGCCGCCGGAGCTGCCGTTCATGCTGTTGGTGGAGTGGTGGTGGCCCACATCGGGTTGGGGATGAATCGTAGTGGGTGCGGGGTACGCGGGTCTAGGCGCGAGAGCACGCTGCTCTCCATCGCCTGGCCGCCAAGCACATCACACTTTGCCTTCCGTCGAGTTCGACGTCCACGCTTGTTTAGGCTTGGATTTGGAATTGGCGTCGAGCGAAACAGTTTTTTGTGGAACTTATATGGTTGGATAAGGACATGGATTGAACGTGTCGTACACACTGTTTCTCTCTGAAGTTACAAAACAGTAGTGGAACTGATTCATTTGTGTCCCAAATTCGCTATGTAACATGTGATGCTGTTATTTTATAGCCTGTAAGCTCTTTGTGGTAGCCTACATGTAACACGCATCATCCAGCTACTGCTAAGATCAGTGACCAGACTAGTGCTAAAGTTTTGCATGAGCTCTTGGATTCCATGCTTCATCATTGTTGGTGTTGAAAAGGGAGACAACGAGCAGCGATTGGCGGCATCGCCCTCCTCGTCGACCTTCCGTGCAGCAGCTTCTCACCTGACAGTGGCGGCGCAAGGGAGGAGCGGGCATACAGCTGCGCTCATCACGTGTGGCGGCGATCGTCACATACGGCGGAGCTATATTGGGATCGTTTGCAGGGAGGCGAGGTCATGTGGTTGTGAGCAGTTAATTTTCCTGTTCCTTCTGGATTATTGGAGGCATTGAATCGATCGGGTGAGAGAACCCAAAGCTGAGAATATTAGCCTAGTCGGAAATTACCAAGCTATCCTCAAGCTGAGCTTTTAGGCGAACCATATCAATCGTTGGATTAACTTAATACTACACCTAAAACTCAGTAGTACAATGTACCGTAAGTAATCTCTTATCTATCACAGGTAACAAACCGAAGGAAGGCATACTTTAGCTGCTCTTGTGGTATTATAAAGCTTCTGGAGATTCTGGTGGCACTCAAGTTCAGCTTCATCAACAAGCGAAGTGTCTTGATTATGGCGTGCGCTGAACGTCTTGCGAACCGCCTGCAACGTAAATGTAACTCTCTCAAGAGTGGAACAGGCAAAGAAGCATGGCATATGATGCTCGAACCATTCATTCTATTGGACCAAGTAAAATTAGGCTCAGCTGCCGAATAAGTGGGTATCCACAGTCAAACGTACAAGAAATGAGTAGGTCCAGATTAGTGTCAGAAACCTAAAGAATAGATATGCAACTCACTCCCTCCCTTCCAATGGCTGCTGTTCTGTTCTGTTCTCCCAATACAGTGGTCACTACCCATAACCTCAAAAATTCTCAAACTAACTCTGTGTGGAATTGAGTGGCGGAGCAATTGCCGGGGGAAGAACCCTATTTCTACTTCCGGGCGAAATTCCGGCGACCCGGTGATCAGCGGGAGGCTGAATTTGTGGAATTTGGGAGGGGAACCCGTACCTGTTGCTGCTTGGCGACGTGCTCCCGCAGCTTGCTGGCCTGCTTCTTGAGCGCCTCCATCCGCGCCGACCGATAGGATCGATCAAAAGCGAACGGCGCCTCTCCGGCGGTAGATAGGAATTGGGGGAATAATAGGAGAGCGGCTGGGGAAAGCGGAGCGACCCGCTGGTAGCACTCTCCTGCTACACGACGCGAAGCGAAGCGCTAGAAGGGGCCGGCGGCGGAGCGCAGTAGCGCGGCGCCGGTACAGCGGTAGGAGGGAGCAGCAGTAGAGCAACCGCCCCTCGCCTCTCCGCGGTTTGTTGGGTTGCTGTGGTGGCGGTGACGATGGTGGTGGTGGTGGTGGTGGTGGGGTTGGTGCGGAAGCGGAAGCGGAAGGCAGTAGCTGCTGCCGTGGTCGCTCTGGCGGTAAGGCAAGTAACTGCCTGGCAACCGCAACCGAGGCGGCGGCGGCGGCGGGCACGGAGCGCGCCAGCCGACGACGGTGACGGCTGCCGACCAAACTGTAGAGCGAACCGCTAAGCTGGACCGTAGAAATGGCCAAATGAGAGTGTTCCGGTTTCCAGAGAAAGCGAGAACGCTGGGCGTGTGACGGAATTGATCCGGACCGTCGAGCCGAGCCGAGCCGCGCGTTAGTCCCACGCCATTGGGGGCGCGCCTTGCCGTGCGCGTGGGAGGTGGGACTGACTGGGGGTGCGCGCGTAGAGAGCGACCCGACGCGACGGGGAGCGTAGGGGCGAATGAACCGAAAGTGCCGGAGGCGTGGACTTGGTGCCGTACGTCTCGCCGAACACCCCCGCGAACGAGTCGAGTTCGAGCGAGTTGAAGTTGGCTCGGCTCAACTCATATAAAAATTCGAGCGAGCTCAAACCGAGTGAAGCTCAAAGCCGAGCTGTAAAACATGACTCGTGCTCAACTTATAACGATCTCGAGTTGATCTTAAGTTAGTTTCGAGCAAAATGAGAATCATAAATCTATGATGAATATCCTAACTAGAAAAGGGTCAACACGACATGAGAAAGCACTAAAAATTTATTACTCCAATCAAGATGATGATAATATAAATTTCTTCAAAGTATTTTGACGTATTCTCTCATGACCGAAAGTTTAGTACCCAAATAATATAATGATTCGCGATAGACATATAATTGGGAAAAAATTATTGGCCCAAGACCTAAATATTTTTTGAAAGAAATAAGGCCTAAATCTTCTTTGCACTTAATTAAACTTTCATATTTGTTCGTAAAGAAACTAGAGAAAATCATGGACAAGGGCAACATATATGGTAATAAATTATCTTATTTCCAATTAATATATGGCATGATCATTCAACATAATGATATCATGTCGAGGCGTCGATCTATCGCGCTAAAATCGAGCAAGCTAGTATTGACTCGAGACCGGCTCGTTTCTTAGTCGAGTTACATAAAATGTCCAAACTTATCTCGTTTATTTTCGAGTCAAGCTAAAATTCGAGTCGATTTTGAGCGGCTCACGAGTCTCGAGCTTTTCTTGCAGCCATCTCACGGCGGCCCGCAGCTTATCTAATCTGCATCGGACAAAATCTTTGTATTTTGTTCTACTCGCCGGCCATCGTGCTCGTTTTTTGTTTAAGACGCCGGCCATTCCGCTGACGACACCACCAGGGATGAGATGGTGCTGGTGGCCGGCTTTTGACTGCTGCCAGGTGCCAGCCAAGCGCTCTTGTGCTCGGTCGCTCTCGCGTCGGCGTAGGCGCGTGGCTCTGCGAGGTCAAGCCTACCCCGTCATCTAATCTCATCTCACAAGTAAAATATTTGTGACCGTCGTGTCATCTCAACCGAGTGCTTCCTGAGGTAAGCTCTCAGAGTTGCTTAACTCGCCACGTTGCAACCCATCCCGGTCATGACAGACTCAGCAAAGCACTGGCCAAACAGAAAAATGATATGCTCAACTGTAAACAACGCGGCCCAGCAAAGTGTCGCCCTCAGCTGAGCTGGTTCAGATTGGCACCTGCGTGTGACCTGCATCCATCATCACAGCAAGCCAGGGGCAACCAAATGAAACTAGCATTAGAAGCACCAACCAGATAAGGGCAAGGGGAGGAAAGACCCCTGCCGGTGACATGCCAGCACATTTCTATCATGATGACTCGCATCTGCGTCGTCTTAATGGCGGTTCATACTACCTGATTAATGTCCAAATTATGGCAATGTAAGAAATAACAATGTCAAGCTACACACAAAAGCGGTTTCACGGTCACCGGACATAAACCACATCAACACATCAACACATGAATGATGCAAGACTGCAGATAAATGTTGTCTGTCATAGACGACACCAAAGTTTTCACTTCACTCTTTGCGATTCGCCGAGAGCCCAAGACAAGCTTCCTTTCTCCAACAAGTTGGAAGATAAATCATGGAGGGAGGCCACCACAGGTCCGGCCATATTTTTCGCAACAGGAATACTTCACTTGTTCCCATCCTCAACACTTTGATTTTCAGCCGCACCTTTAGGTTTTTCTTCTCGAAACTTAATACGGTTCCTCTTTGCACTTCTGAGATTTTCTACCATCTCATGATCCCTGCAAAGATTTTGCACCTGTCACAAACTCTGAAAGTAGAACAGACAGAGGACACAGAGAATGACAAAAGGACGACGGCAAAAGCTACCTGCAATAGAACACAGTCCCACCCGCAGTCTCCCATATCCTCTGTATTTCACCTTCACCGCCATAGATTTTCCTACAATACAAGCACAAAGGGTCAACAAAACAAGATACATCAAAGCAGACAATATCAACACGAGCTATCCGGTACATAAATCACACCTTGGCAAGCACTTCCGATGAAATGCTTTGGGGCAGCGCCTGCATAGCACCAAGTCCATTTCCCACGTTCCCCTTCCCTTTGATTTTCCTCTTGTTTTATTACCCTCCGACGTTGCATGTTTTTTCCTGCACGTTTCTTTTCCCTTTGTTTTTCCTGTTGTTTTGTTACCCTTTGATGTTGCATGTTTTTTCTTGCACGAGTAGCATTCATGCATAGGGCATGAATCCCCTGGCAAATTATTGATGTCCAGTGGAAGACATTCAGGGTGGTAAAAGCGCTTACAGCCCCTTTTATTGCACTGTATGATGACCTGACAAAAATGCAAACAAAAAGTTGGAGAATTAAAGGAATCTGATCTATCCTGACGAGCAACTGCATATGCAAAAAGATCTTGAATATTTTAGAGCCTATATGCAATCAAAATCAAGTATCATTAGTAGTTGTTCCCTTGGCTCCTACATCTACAGAATCACAATACTTTAGCTTCAAAGAACTCTACTGTTTTTTCTCATTATTCTCAATGACATAGAGAATTAAGAAATCAGCAAATCAAGTAACAGTTCCATCACAAACAGAATATAATATATCTCAGAAAATACAAAGTACAAATACATGTTTTTTCAGACACACCTGTCCGCCTCCTCCTTGGTCTGAAGATCCCAACTCTCCGCAAACAAAGCACTGGTGCTTCTTAGACTCACAATTTTCGCACAGAAACTCAGGTAGTTCCGATATAATATGATATGCATGAAAAGTTAGATGCCAATACCGGACATACTGAAACAAGAATAAAACTGAATAATTTGGTAAAGAATTAGCACCAGTTGTTCTTCACTCAGACCAAGAGTGTCGCAATGAGAAGCTTCACCAGTAGGTTTGGTTGGGTGGAATGACCTCCCACAGTCACCATCACAACTACAATGAATTAAGTTAAGAATATGTGTCAACCCTTCTCCAGTCAGGGAGCACGCAGGCCCCGCTGGATACAAAACTTCTTTTGAGAACAATAGCCTTGCAGAGTTCATGCAACGCAAGCTACAATGTTATGCAATCAGGCTACTCAAATAGTATACAGAATGACGAATGGCAATCTAGAGCCGCGATGGCAACTCTGAACGTGGAGGAAATATTTAGGGGCTGTTTGGTTTTTGACAGAGCCAGACCCGCCAACGGAGGGCACGCCAATAATTGGCGAGCGATTTCGGCGCCCGAGCTTCACCAAAAAGTTGGCGCAGATATACACTAGTAGCGCTGCAGTGGGCTGGGCGAGCCAAAATATCGGCACTCATCCAAACGACCTCACCAGCCTGGTCAACGACCAATATTTTGGACGGGCGGCTGTGGGCAGCAATCCAAACAGCCCCTTACACATGACATGAGCAAATAGCTCCATTCAAAATAAATGAACTACAATAATCAATCATTTTACATGATACCGAAAAAACACTAATTTTCTTTTCAACTGATCTATGTATTTTTATGTGAATAGTGGCATATAACTCTCCAAAATACCATAGATTAACCTCAGAAGAACAAAAAATAAAAGATACCCTACATTATGAAAAAGATTAGACAAATAGAGTATGCCTACCATATCAAGTCGCCACCCTCATCACAAATAGCACAAATATAATCATCCTGCACAAGCATGTCATTTTAGTTATACATATTGAAACAAGAAGAATTGTAGTGGTACAAGTATGAAACAAAACAAAAATCTGAGCGGCTAAACTAAACAAATCAACATTGCCGTCAATATCTTTCAAAATCTAGTATGTACTGAACCTTTCCTTTTGAAATTGTTTCATTCGAATAATAATCAGTTAACATTTACTCATGCAAAGTTTGAACTGAGATGATACATTACAATGTAAGTTTAGGGAAACACAAGGGAAAAGGCAGAAGATTATCTTTCTAGCATGTACCCAATAAATTCATAATCTATAATGTGAAAGAGCTATTTACAAGAAGAGGTATTTTTACCACAAAACCCATCCTCACACTATAGTCCTCCATGGCAGCTTTGGTTCCTGCTTAGAACAAAGGAATAAAGACGAGAAAATTGGAATTTATATGAACGACATAAAATTGCAAACTATAAGAAAACTAAAGTGTTGATGTTTGGATCATGGTAGAAAACACAGTAGCAAAGGATAGACAATTTTGGAGAGAGAGAGTGGGTGCGTAATAATCTTGTTGTACAGAGACTAAAGCGAAAAGAGTTAATAAAAAGAAGAGGGTGTCCAGGGGGAGACACACGACAGAAAATTCCTCCAAATCTTAATATGGTCGGAGCTAGGCATTACGAGAGAGGCAGCCTGAGGTGAGGGGGGGGGGGGGGGGGGGTGTCCAGCTGCGTGTGGAGGTGGAGAACTGCTGCTGTGCGGCTCGTGCAGCTGGCATGGCTACTGGGATCGAGCCCAGCTGGTGGGGAGACGGCTGGCGGCACAACCGGCTGTGCAGGATTTGAATGCTGCTCACGGTGGTGATCTAGGGGAGGAAGACGACAGCTGCGGGGTGGAAAAGAAAGGGGGTGGAGAAAGGAGTCTCGTTGCTGCTGAGCAGCTGGGAGTTCTTGTTTTGTGTTCAGCAGAAATGCGTATCGTTGGGGCTGACGCTGAGGCTGTAAGGAAGGCAGCACAAGATAAGCAAGAGAAGGAGGGTCAGGGTGAATCCACACTGGTTACAAAAGGCGATATAAGAAGTTTGCTGCAGAATCTTATGGCAATGGGGATAATGGGTTCAAAAGCACCACTGGGAACACGCAAGTTTGAAGCTAGAGCTCATGCCAAATGAACTGACGTTAGAAGAGAGCAAGAACTATCTGAGTTGGTCAAGGAGGGCAAAGGTAACCTTGAGTGCAAAGAGCGTAGAGCACTTTGTGCAGGAAGTATTCATAGAACCTGCGGATAAAACAAGTGCTGATTGCGAGTGTGGAACACCACCAACCCTGTGGTTGCAGCAATGGTTGATGAACTCCGTTTCTCCATCTTGCTAGGATGATAGAAGCAATTGCAAATGCAGCAGCGATTTGGAAGAAACTGAGTAATATGTACTCTGGGGCTGGCAGTGTGATGATGATGGAGGTCCAGAGTAAGGTGGACGAACTCAAGCAAGGGGAGAAAATGGTCCAAGAGTACGCCAGCAAACTGCAGCAACTATGGTCTGATTTGGACCACTATGATCCATTGCAACTGACATGTTCCAGTGATATTGAGGCCGGTGAGGCTTGGCAGCAACGTAGAAGGGTTACACACGGTTCGGACTTTTGGTTGCGTTGGCTAGTGCATGAAGCTTAACATGGTATCAGGGCCTAAGGTCTTGAGTTCAAGTCATGTCTTTCGCAATTTATCCAAAAAGTGTTGCTGCCCCCCTCTGTGTCCACGTATAGGCCTCTTGAGCCTATGTTCCTACAGCGGAAACCTCACACATCATGCTCACGGGTGAACAGGCAGCACAATGGATGAGATAGAGCGTCAAGTGACTGCAATGATCAAGTCTGGAGTTGTAAATGCTAGTATGAGCCCATTTGCGTCTCCTGTCCTCCTCGTCAAAAAGAAAGACGATACTTGGCATTTCTGCATAGACTACAGGCGCTCAACTCTGTAATAGTGGTGGACGAATTACTCGATGAGCTCGCAGGCACCAGGTTTTTCTTTGAAACCTAGATCTTTGTGCAGGCTATCATCAGATTCGAATGCGCCCTGAAGATGAACCAAAGACAGCTTTCAAAACGCACCACAGGCATTTTCAATTCCGTGTGATGCCCTTCGGTCTTGCGAATGTGCCAGCAACGTTGGGCATCATGAACTCAGTCTTTTCTTGCGAATGTACCAGCAACGTTCTAGGGCGTCACGAACTCAGTCTTCGCTGCTTTCCCTCGCAAATTTGTGATAGTGTTCTTGGATGACATCCTGGTGTACATCCCATCATGGGAAACTCATCTGGAACACCTACGCCTTGTGCCCGAGCAGCTCCGTGCAAACAAGTTCTTTGCAAAACTGTCCAAGTGCTCCATCGGGGCATCATTCAGTATCTTGTCCATATTATTTCAGACAATGGTGTGGCTACGGATCCGGAGGAAACAGCCATAATGAAGAAATGGCCCATATCCACCAATGCTACAGAACTGCGAAGGTCTCTCAGATTAACAGGGTACTATCACAAGTTTGTCCAGAATTATGGCATCATCACGAAACCCCTGACACATCTGCTGACTGACCCGTACCCCAGTCTTGGCCTTGCCAAATTTCAAGCTGCCATTCGCCATTGAAACAGAAGCTTGCGCAACAGGGGTGGGCGCCGAGCTGATGCAGAATGGGTACCCCATCGCTTATAAATTATCCATCTACGAGAAGAAATTTCTCGCAGTAATTATGACTGCGATAAGTGGAGGCAATGTTTACAAAGAGGGCCATTCCGTTTGTCATCTATACAGATCATAAGAGCTTGTGTAGTCTGACTGAACAGCAGATAGGTTCAGATCTTCAGCGCAAAGCCATGGCAAAACATGTGGGCCTGCAGTTCAGTTTCAAATACAAATGAGGGGTGGACAATAGTGCCGTGGATTCGTTGTCAAGAGTGGGACATTTGTTTATCCTGGATGGCCTCTCAACTTGTCGCCCAGATTGGCTACAGGAAGTGTTATTGCCATACGACAATGACCAGGACAGTACTGAATTGCTGCAAGAATTGACTGTGAAATCTTCCAATGATCGTTGGTTCAGTTTGGAACAGAGTATCATCAAGTACAAAGGGATTCTGATGATTGGTGCTAATTTAGCTCTGCAGACCAAGCTGATTGCATCACTAAAATGACAGCGCAGTTGGTGGCCACTCAGGCACCAATGCAACCTATCAACAAGTTCGTAGGCTATTCTACTGGCCGGGTCTGAACTGGCAGTTGAAATTTTTGTCAAGCAATGACAGACTTGTCAACAATCAAAGCATGAGCACACTAAGCCAGCTGGCCTGCTACAACCACTGCCACCACCAAAGGAACTTGGCAAGACCTCACGATGGATTTTATTGAAGGTCTGCCAATGTCAGATGGCTACAATGTCATACTGGTCGTCATGGACCGCCTGACAAAGTACGCGCATTTCATTCCGTTAAAGCATCCCTTCACTGCTGCATCTGTTGCCAAAACCTTCCTGGAGATGGTGGTTCGTTTGCACGGTGTGCCATTATCCATTGTCTGACCGTGATCGCATCTTCACCAGTAATTTTTGGAGGGCTCTGCTCACAGCCGTTGGCAGCAAACTGAACTACATTTCTCCGTACCACCCGCAGACAGATGGACAAAGTGAATGGGTGAATCAATGCGTGGAACATTACTTACATTGCGCTGTGCAAGATCGTCGAAAACACTGGCATTGTTGGCTAGCAATGGCCGAGTTTTGGTACAACTCTTGTTACCACTCTGCCATTGGGCGTTCACCATTCAAGGCACTATATGGGGCGGAACCAAATTTTGGAGCATTGCAAATATTACCGTTGCAGAGGACTCATCAGCGCATGAACTGGTGATGGATGAGCAGGACCATACTGAGTTGCTCCGATAACATCTTCAGGCATACGCTGACAAGAACAGGACTGACCGCGAATTCTCCGAGGGTGACCAGGTGCTCCTAAAACTGCAACCTTATGCACAGAAATCTGTGGTTAATCGTCCATGCCCTAAGCTCTCCTTCAAGCTCTTTGGTGCCTACAGATTGTGCAACACATTAGCGCTGCGGCATACGAATTGGAACTTCCTGAGGCGGCCCAGGTGCATCCTGTATTCCACGTCTCCCAACTGAAGCCTTTTACACCGAACTACACTCCGGTTTTCACTGATCTGTCAGCTCACCTGCAGGTTCCTTCCTCGGGCTCTACTCCGTTCGCCATCCTTCAACGCAGGTTGGTTAGAAAGGAAATTCTGGTACAATGGTCACATTTGCCAGCAGATTGCTCTACCTGGGAGGATTACTACACCCTCAAGCAACGGTTTCCAGAGGCACCAATTTGGGATGATGATCTTGCTCAAGCGGGGGCTAGTGTCACGCCTACACCACCTATGCATGCAGAGATGACAGTGACGAAGGCGGACCAAGAGATACCAGTCCAGGATGTCGAAGACAACTGGGATACAGAATCGAAGGGGACCACCTGCCAGATAGATGAACTACAGGAGTCCAGTGTGGACTGGGTGTATGGACCAGAGGTCCCGCTGTGAGTGTGCGCGTGAGTTATTTGGGCTGAGTCGCTGTCCCTGTATGCCTATGACTGAAACTCTCACCTGCTCTCTGTTTTCTCGCTTGTTCTCTGTTCTTCTCATCCCTTGCTGCAATTTATCCTGCCAATCTGTGATTTCCCCTTCCTCTCTTAGTGGGATATCACACTCAGGCTGATCACTTCAGTAATTATGCCAACTATGTCCAAATGGGCAAACTTCCCCCAAATCATAATACACAATTACTAGAAAAAAAATGCCATGTATGGCAGCACCGCAACGGGAATGTACAGAACTAACATGGAAGTAATTAAACAAAAATGCATACCTGCCATCAGAGATATCGGGCTAAAGGGGCGGACGGAGGGGAGAGAAGACGGCGAGGTAGGAAGAGACACGCAGTTGGATGGAGACGGGAGAGAGAGAGAGGTACGGGAAGGGATTGCGGCGGAAGGGGTAACCCTAGGACCAGGGCTTGGTCCTTGTATATCGGAGGCTGTCAGGTGTCACACCTATTCATTCAGTTATCCGGTGGCTAGGAGGCAACACCAGGAAAGGATCCAACGGCTCGCGGTGCTCGCCTTATTTTCACCGAGTCACTAGTGTTTAAGTTACTGTATCGCTTCACTAGTTGTCATGGCTATATAAGAGCCAGATGAGCCCCTGCGTGGGTATGCTATTACCATTTTGACCAAAACACTTTATACTTTACAGCTATACTGCTACAGTACACTTGGAGAATTCCTCTCGGCTTGGCTGATTCGATCCCCAATTCCTCTCAAACCCTAGTCCTTACCCTGATCTACTTTCCCAATCCCATCCAGGGCGTGACAAATCGGTATCATGAGCCAGGCGTTTCCTCGGCGGCGAGATCGCGCGGTGACAAGCTGATTTTTTTCCCCTTCTCCCACCCTGGTTTCCGGCGGCGGCGGTGATTGTGGACGTTGGGGCGGTTTTTGGGGGGGCGTTGGAGGTGGTGCTTGGTGGCGTTGGAGGCGGTCGAAATTCGACGGCAGCTCGTGAGGCGGAACTGGTTGCCGGGACACACTGTCTAGGTGGTGAAATCCCAGGTTCACGTACGGGTGGTGTTGTAGGGTGGCGTTCGTGTTGGCGGCGGCAGGATCTGTCCATGTGGTTCAGGTTGCTGACGTGTGCGGTCGTAAAATTCCTCTCCACTCTGGCCAGTCATGGGGCGTTCGAAGCAAAGCGTGGATGAGACGGATCTGGCAGAACTGCTGCATCTCAAGGAGGATGTTGCGGCCAATCGGGAAGAGACCACAGGGTTGCGAGAGGAGGTGGATTTGCTGCGGAAGGACATCCAGGCTACCAACTTCAAGCAGGATCCGATGACAAAGGTGATTTCCGGGGTGCAAGCAGCAGTAGCAGCACTTGGAGGACAGCTCACAATGATCACAGAAGTGCTCAAAACTCTCAGCGCAGCAGCCCCATCCACATCAGTGGTTCCTCCTTCAACAGCACACGCCCAAGAGCCACATCAGGAAAAATCCCCAGAAGTTGAGGAAATTCAGAAGGAAGGGGGGGACGAACAGCAGCGTCCTCTCGCTGAAGAACTTAAGAGGAGATTATTCATGGAGCAAGAGAAAACTAGTCCGTTTGCACTGTTAACAGGCAACGAACTGCCTCCTATCCAGACTGACAGACGATCAGCTCCACCGGGGCTTTGGACCGCTACAATTTCGAGATAGACCCTCTGTTCAGGGCTCACCAATAGCGCCCACAAGGACTACTAGGACGCCTGCTTTCAATCAAATACAGCAGCAAGGGAACCGTCTCCGGTGGGAAGACTTCCCGAAGCATTTGAAAGCGATATGCGAGCTCAGTTCCTCAAATCCATGACCAAGAACCCTAGGATGGAATTCCCTCAGTTCGATGGCACTAATCCAGCAGGGTAGATTAGGCAAGCAGAAAAGTACTTTCAAATGGCTGGGGCACCTCCAGAATATAAGATATCATTAGCACAGATGTACTTTGTGGGGAGAGCTGATGTCTGGTTAAGGAGAGCGGGCATTTTGAAGAAGCAGTATACCTGGGGCCAGTTCTGTGCTGAAATTCTGCACCGTTTTTCTGCTTCCAGTACCTATGATCTTGTGGAAAGATTCAATGCTTTCAAGCAAAATAGTCTCTCTATTGCTGAATATACAGATCAGTTTGAAGATCTAATGGCTCAGGTGCAGGAGGATAATCCAAATTTAACAGAAATGTGGTTTGTAAAGTGTTATGTGAATGGAATGAGAGCAACAACTAAGTTTCTGTTAAGGCCACTGAGACCTGAAACTTTAACTGATGCATATTGGTTGGCTGTTGATATTGAACAGGCTACTCCAGCCAGGAAACCTTATCCTCTGACATCTGGTACACAAAGACATACAACTCCATATTATAAACAGCCAGGTGCAATTGTGGATGAAGGAGCCGAAGCAACACAACCAATGGTCATACAGAGAGCTAGAGAACCTGGTAAGTGTTGGCGATGTGGGGACAGTTGGTTTCATGGACATAAATGCAAACAGGCCCCTGTTATTAATTTGTTAACGGGAGAAGACCCCACTGAATTACCAACTACAGAAGAACCAGAAGAAATGACTGAAATAGATCAGCCAGAGCAACCAAATGCTGAGGAGAACTGTATGCAAATTTCTTTGCAGGCCATGAGCACTGCCAGAGTAAGCACATTATCTGTGCTGGTCCAGATTGGGGGCAAGCAAGCAGTTGCGCTAGTGGATTCTGGGAGCAATTCAACATTTCTGAACTTGAAATTTACACTGACCACAAACTGCACTATATTGAAAGATAAATCTAGAGCTGTGACAGTAGCAGGTGGGGGTATATTGTGGTCTGGTGCTTATGTCCCCACTAAATTCCAAATCGGCAAAGAACAGTTTGCACATCCTTTCAGGATTTTAGATTTACCAGGGTATGACATGGTCATTGGTCTGGCAAAGTAGCCCTGTGGCCTTTGATAATGACAACAAGCAAATCCTTATGAAGAAGAATGGGCAACAAATTACTGTTCCTGCTTGTAACTCCTTTGCTGCTGCAACCGAGATCCCTGGTGCTGAGTTAGCTTCTATGGTCACTGCTGGAACTTCTGGTTATGCACTATTCCTGATCGGGGATATTTCTTTTTCCAAACCTCAGGCACATGTCACCCTCCTGAAGTAGAACAATTAATTGCACAGCATCCCGAAGTTTTTGCAGAACCTGAGGGACTTCCTCCAGTTAGAAGTTGTGACCACAAGATCAATCCTCAGCCCAATGCTGCTCCACCAAACATTAGGCAATACAGAATCCCTCATAAGCACAGAGATGAAGTGGATAAACAGGTCCATCAGCTGTTGAAATCCAAGGTTATCAGGCCTAGTCAGGGCCCTTATGCTTCTCCAGTTATTATTGTTCCTAAAAAAGATGCTACTTGGAGACTTTGCACTGATTCTAGGGATTTGAATTCCATAACTATCAAGGACAAATTTCCCATACCTGTCATTGAGGACCTCCTGGATGAATTAAATGGAGCAAAGTTTTTCACAAAACTGGATTTAAGATCAGGCTATCATCAAATTAGGATGAATGAGGAAGATGTGCCCAAAACTGCTTTCAGAATACACTTTGGCCATTTTGAATATCTGGTTATGCCCTTTGGATTGTACAATGCACTAGCACATTTCAGGCACTGATGAATGCAATTTTTGGCAAGTACTTGAGGAAATTTATATTGGTTTTCTTTGATGATATCTTGCTGTTTAGCACAAGTCTGGAAGAACACTTAGAACACTTGGGAATAGTGTTTAAACTGCTTGAGGAGCATCAGTTGTCAGTTAAAATGTCCAGGTGCTTGTTTGCTGTTCCTCAGGTAGATAATTTGGGTCATATCATAAATGAGCAGGGGCTTTCCACATACCCTGAGAAAGTAAGTGCAGTTACTGAGTGGCCTACTCCAACTTCTCTAACACAGTTAAGAAGTTTCTTGGGATTGTGTGGCTACTATAGAAGATCTGTTCAAAATTTTGGGTTAATTGCAAGGCCACTTCATGAAATGCTCAAACAGGGAAATTTCAAATGGACAAATGTGCAAGACATAGCTGTTCAACAGCTTAAGCAAGCAATGGCCACAGCTCCAGTTTTAGCCCTCCCTGATTTCACTTCTCCTGGAGTGCGGAACGGCTAGTCCGGCATGGCCTGTAGCACCACACCCGCTGTCCCCTCTGCGATCAGGCCCTAGAAACCATGCGGCACCTACCCCTGGAGTGCCCCTTCGCCCAACACACTTGGCATGAGATCCTCGCTTGGCTGAGGATGACAGTCGCTGCCCCAAACCAGGAGGACGCGCTCATGCACTGGTGGCTGAGCGCAAAACAGAACACACCAAAGCAGCTGCGCAAGGGCCTGGGTTCCATTACCCTACTCACGCCCTGGATGATCTGGAAGCATCGAAAGGATTGCATCTTCGAAGGTGTCCAGCCCTCCGTCCAGACCCTTGTTGACAAGATCAAGACCGAGGCGACGCTCTGGGCTAGAGCAGGTGCACGGGGACTTCGAGTGATACTGCCAGCAACCTGGGATGTTCATTGATTGTAACTTTTTTTTCTGTGCTCCTGCCTCTTAGGAGATTGTAAGTTGTAACCAAACTCTATCCTTTCAATGAAATGAAACGCAAAGTCTTTGCATTTTCTTGAAGAAAAGGAAAGATTTCACTTCTCCTTTTGTACTAGAAACAGATGCCCTTGGGCAGGGTGTAGGAACTGTGCTTATGCAGAAGGGCAGACCATTGGCATATTATAGTTCTGTACTATGCCCAAAGAATTGTCTCTTATCAACATATGAGAAAGAGGCCCTGGCAATCATTGAAGCTTTAAAAAAATGGAGACACTATTTAATTGGACACAAGTTGATTATCAAGACTGACCACCAGAGTTTGAAGTTTATGGCAGATCAAAGGGTTTCTGGTAACATTGAACAGAAGCTTATGCTCAAACTGTTAGAATTTGATCTCCAGATAGAGTAAAAGAAGGGAAAAGAAAACACAGTAGCTGATGCTTTGTCCAGAAAACATTCTCTGATGGCAATTTCCTTGGTTACTCCTAAGTGGACAGAGGAAATGGAAAAATCCTATGAGGAAGACACTGTTTGTAAGAAACTAATGGAAGAATTATTAGTGCTGCCTACTCATGAAGCAAATAATAATTCCTTCGAAGGTGGGATTATCAGACATAAAGGGGGAAGGTTTATGTGGGCAGTGATCAAGCTCTCAAGATGAGGTTGCTGACAGCATTACATTCATCTGCTTTGGGAGATCATAGTGGCATGAAAGCTACTTATAGCAGGACGAAAAACTTCTTTTATTGGCCAGGCATGAAAAAAGAAATTGAGCAATTTGTGACCGAGTGTCCTGTCTGTCAGAAAAACAAGGGAGAGCACTGTCATTCTCCAGGGCTTTTGGATCCTCTCCATGTTCCTGACATGGCCTGGACACATCTGAGCATGGATTTTGTGGAGGGGCTTCCCAAATCTAATGGCAAAGAAATCATATTTGTGGTGGTGCGTGTTAAGCTTCATGCACTAGCCCACGCAATCCACATATACTGTAACACACCCTCTCACGTGTGACGGGGAAGACAAGTCAACACGTGCAACCGGAAGAGAGCGACGGCGCGCGAAACTCACGTATGACTCAAGAGGCCTATACGTGGACACAAAAGGGGAGCTACCAGCAATTTTTGGATAAATTGCGAAAGCCAGGACTTGAACTCAAGACCTTGGACCCTGATACCATGTTAAGCTTCATGCACTAGCCAACGCAATCAAAAGTCCGAACTGATGGAAAGGGGTAGTGCAATCCACATATACTGTAACAGTGGGCAGATTGATTAACTTTGCTCACTTCATCCCTATGGCCCATCCTTACACTGTGCAGTCTATAGCTGCAGCTTTTATAGATAATGTGATCAAGTTGCATGGGCCTCCCATTGCCATAGTCTCTGATAGGGATAAGATATTTACAAGCAAACTATGGAAAGAAATCTTTGAGGCAATGAAGGTGGACTTGAGATATAGTTCTGCCTATCACCCTCAATCAGATGGGCAAACAGAGAGAGTCGATCAGTGCATTGAACTATCGAAGGTGCATGGTTTCTGCAGAACCAAAGAAATGGGTACACTACTTACTTCTTTTCATTAAAAAAGGTCGAAGAGAGTTGCCCCGTTAATTAACGGAAAACCAGGCGAAAACCGGCACAACACGCCCGCAAAAACAAGGCACACAGGGCGACCTGGCAACCCACACAAGAACACGCACACGCCGCCGAGGAGAAGAGTGTCGTCGAGGTTGCAATCCGATGCCATCGTCATCACACCTCCGCAAGGGCGACTCCGACTCCACCATCGACGACCACCGATGTAGCCCCTACCGCAGACAACGCAGAGGCCTGAGCCGGCCAATGCCAAACAGTCCACTGCACGCACCGGCGACCAGGCAGCTCCGACTCTGTCAACGAGCATTGCAGGAGAAAAGGCGTTGGGCCTGCGCCGAGCCAGCGCCAGAACCGACCACCCGTCTCGTGTCATCGTCACCGCAAGGCGCCTCCTCAGCAGCTCCGACTTCAGAAGACAAGAGAGGCCCGGCGACCCCTCGATCACACCGGATGAGACCGACTACCAAAACACAGCAGCAAACCCGACTCCGCTCGAAGCCGCCATCGTTGCCACACAAGAAGCCGCGCAAAGCATCCACATCGCCGGACAGGCACCTGCCGACTGCAATGTCGCGAGCGTCTAGCCCATGAAGCGCGCAAACGGGATCCAAAGTTCTTCAAGACGACGCCCCAAAGAGGGAAGCGACGATGCCGACGCCATCGTCCGACCCAACCGGGTCTTAGGCTTTCACCCGAAGAACTGGATCCGAGGGTGTGCAAGGAGAGAACTCCTAGGCGGCGCCTCCAAGGAGGTGAGACGACGTCCATGGGCGCCGACGCCGTTGGCCGGTAAGAGCCCGGCAAGCTTTTGCCCGAAGCACCGCCCAACACCACAACCCCACGCATTGCACCTCCGCTAGCCCGCGCACCTCCCACGAAGCCATCGCGCCATGACCAAGCAAAAGCCACCACAAATCTCGCCGCCGGCCAGAAGTACCAGCGAGCCGAAACCGACCGAGCCCGGCCAGATCCGGCAGCCTCCCGAGTCAAGCCACCGACGAAGAGCCGCAGCCGGCGCGGCGCACATCACCAGACCAGGACCACCAGGCGAGGAGCACGGGCTGCCACCCCGAAGCTCCGGATCCGGCTGCACGAAGATGCCACCACAAGCAGCTGCCACCAGATCCACCCGAAGCTGCCACACGTGCTCCAGCTTCAGATCCACCCGACGCAGCCACCACCAGGACCAGACAGAGCGACCCGCCAAACAGCCGCACGAGCCGCCGTCCCGCCGGAAAAGATCGCCGTCGAGGTCGTCGGGGTTCTCCAGTTTTCGGCTGAGACTCTGGCTGATGCATTTCTGAACTCTGTCTACAAACTGCATGGTATGCCCCTCTCTGTTGTTTCTGATCGTGCTCGGATTTTTACAAGCAAGTTCTGGAGTGAGTTGTTCCAAAAATCTGGCATACTGCTTCGAATGAGTTCTGCTCGCCATCCCCAGTCCGACAGGCAAACTGAACGCGTCAATCAGCAAGTGGAGTGCTTCTTTTGCTGTTTTGTCAGTGGGCATCCGTCTCGTTGGGCAAAATGGATTCCACCGTGTGAATTCTGGTATAACACCAATTGGCACTCAGCTACGGGTAAAACACCATTTGAGATCATCTATGGGCATTGCCCGCGTCATTTTGGTCTGTCAGCTGATAATGCTTTCAGTCCACTGATCTGCAACAGTGGCCTATTGACCGCACTATGGTTATGGATTCAGTTAAACAACATCTGCTCCGTGCCCAACAACGAATGAAGATCCAGGCTGATAAACATCGTTCTGATCGTGACTTTGAAGTGAGCGACAAGGTATTCCTCAAGCTTCAACCCTACCTCCAGTCATCACTGGCACCAAGAGCAAACCATAAGCGCGTTGGTGAAGTGGCTTACCGATTGGACCTGCCGCCGGCAAGCAAAGTACACCCCGCGTTCCATGTGTCACTGCTCAGGAGGGTGCTTGCACCCGACTGTCAGGTACTATCTCAGCTTCCTTCACCTGACGATCAGTTCCAGTTTCCAGAGCAAGTTTTGCAGCAACGGGTGGTTCGTCGAGGCTCCGATTCAATCGTCCAAGTCCTAGTCAAATGGAATGCTTCGCCAAGTGGATATGGCAATGTGGGAAGACAAGATTACACTGCAGCAAAAGTTTCCCCGGGCACCGGCTTGGGGTCAAGCCGTGTCTAAGGGAGGAGGGATTGTCAGCGACCAGGGCAAGCGCCAAAAAGGAGTTCAAACAGAAGCACGGCCCAAGAGTCTCGGCTTGCTGGGCCGGAGTGGGCCTAAATCTGCGTATGTACTTATACCTGGGAATAGATAGGATTCGGCAGCGGCTGGCAAAACGGCTAGTGGGTGTGTGGTGTGCGTGACTTGTAAGCGAGGACCTCCCTCCTCCGAAATCCTCTGTAATTCGCATTTCGCCATGAATAGAGCTCGATCCGTGAACTAGTCCTCACAGACCTATTCCTGGACAACACCTGACTTCTCTACATCTGAAGCATATTCAGTTTTTATGGGCGAAGAGACCGTGTTACCATATGCAGCACCGATACGGATACGTGTAGATCATTATCAGGCCGATGCTGATACGTAAATTCGGCATGTTTAAAATGCACCAATGCGGTGGTACATTTTACTATTTCTTTAGTCATTAACAAATATGTGTGATTGCTAGGACAGCAGATTACCTTGCTGCCCTCTTTCCCTGATCATACCGAAGCAGCTCCAAACCTCCAAGTCGCCAACTTCTAATGCTGAATTGCTGATGCCCTATTCAAACTCCAAAAGTCCAAAAGGATAGAATGTTAATAAGCATACAATGTGAATACCGTTAAATTAATAATGAAGCAACACATCAGTACATCACCTTTGCAGGTTTGAAGCATTGATCTGGACCCCAAGCTCCATTTTCCATGTAGCAACAGCCAACAACAAACAAGTGTCAAACAGTGGTCAAACTTGCAAAAAAGTGCCGAGGCAGGGCAGCAACAAGACAACAATCGAACATTATGAAGTTCAATATTAGAGAATACATAGCACAGGTGGCAGTTCAGTATTTAGATAGCAGATAGCTTAAGTTTCTGAGGCATTACTAGCATTTGAGTGATTGGAAATCATGTTGCCAAAAGAAGCTTAAGGTTTTCTTCTTGCTGCTTTTACATTACAGGCTGAACACAAGAGAGAATGTTCAGAGGAAAAACTTTTCCTACCTGACTATTCGTGTGTTCTATGTGGAGCAAGCACAACTGAAACCAGAGATCACCTTTCCTTCCACTGCCAATTTGCCAATGAATGCTGGAAATATGTCTGGTGCCACAACTCTTGGTTTCCACATCACATTCAAGCCATCAAGCTTGCCTTATTTGGACGCTCGCAGTGACTGTATTTCAAAGGAGTGCTACCAAAGTCTTTATGGATGCAGAATGAAATTCAAAGAACTTGCCATGGTTATCCATAGGGCAAAAGGAAAAAGAACTTCACGACTTCCGTGCCTCAATTGCCAGCTCCACTGAATCTTCTTTCTTTACTATCTTAATGTACTTATGTAACATGCTTCACAGAAATACATAAATATACGCAGTAGGAATTCCTACTGCTGGTCATTAAAAAATCATAGCTATAAGGTTAATAGCATTGTCCAACAGAAAAATTGAAGATATACAATACTCCCTCTGTATCAAAATATAAGACATTTTTTGAGACTTACCTTGTATCAAAAAGCGTCTTATATTTTGATACAGAGGAGTAGAAAAGTTCAGTAGCTCAAATTACACACTTTCTATTGAAGGAACCCCTGCCGGCTGCCTCTACCTTGACGCCGCCAACTTCCCTGGGCAAGGTGCTCAAGCGCAACTCGTTCGGGAGGCAAAGGGGATTGTTCCTTCAACCTGTCCATTGCGGAACAAGAGAAGATGTGCAGGAACGATGCTGCACCCACACCCAAAGTGGGCAAGTCACACGAGGTCGCTCTTGCTGCTCAAAGATGGTTACACATAGTAGACAATGATTCTGCTGAGGTGGGTTGTAGTTGGTGCCGCATTGTCTCCTTGATGCGGATGAAGGCAGGGAGAGTAACTGTTATATTCTAAGTTGGGATTAGGTTTGTCCAGTGGACTGTTAATGCTTAGGGAATATTTGGTTCATAGCCACACCTAGCCAAACTTTGCACATGCTGACTTTGCTACGCTTTATCTACTAAACTATGACAAGTATAAACGGTGTTGATGGGTAGTCCTAAACTATGAGGAGGTATACCATACAAATGTATGATGACCACATCGACCTATGAATAACTAGGGTTCCTGGGGCCCCCGCACATAGCCACGATAGGTAGGTACTCCGAAGAGATTATAACAAGTGGGGTATGCTGCAAAGGAAGTGTCGCATGCCACAGTTGTAGCAGTACAAATAAAGTGTACCCTTCCGAACTGCCATACCTCTGGCAAACTTCGACAAGGTGTGGCTATGAAAACATGCCCTAAGCATCAACAGTGAGTGTTAGACCGTTGGACCCTGGAAATTTGGGTTGGCAATGCAGATTGGGCTAGCATATGAGATTGCAAGCTCTAAAGAACGTACCAAGAACACATGGGTGAAGTTCTCATTTTTTGTAGCCCACGTATACATATACATGCAGCATACCTACTAAATACCAGGTTCCACCACTGAAGCCAACTAGTCCACCCAGTTCAATTGATGAAGCCAGTTGGTGGTGGCTGGGTGACTGAAAAACCAGTGATCAATAAGACTGTCTCAATAAAAACGATTTTAAGTTCTCAATGTAGAGCAGCACCGGTTCTTCATAGAAGTCTTTCTTTGCAGCAGTAGCTTTGCATATCTTGAACATGCAAAATGCGAAGATCTTGAACGATATTTCTTGTACAGTTAGATAATTGAAGCATCTTTTCAGGAGAGATTACAACTGAAGGAGGAGCCTAGACCCCTCTTCTTAGTTGGGCCAATCCTACCACCTAATTCTCACTCTGACCAGATCTCTTTTCGATCTGAAAACTGTAGGGGAGGCCGGCGAGTCCCAGACAGTAAACTTGACCGGTTCTTGTGCACATAGTGAATTGCTGACTAGTTGGTAGTCCTATGTGGCAAGGTTTAACACCCTATCAACCTGTTAATAGTCAAAATCAGACCATTATGAGGGCCTGATTTAAGAAATAAGATAGTTCAAGGATCGAACTCAACTAAGTATAAATAGTTATCAAACTCAACTAAGTATAAATAGTTATGCTAGATTGCACAAAAATATATTTGTATACAAGCCTATACAGGGGGGGGGGGGGGGGGGGGCTCTGTAATACAAAATTTTACCTGAAGAAAATCACTCATAAATAGTCCACTTTCTTTTTGTCATGAAGCATGCACCAGGCAAAGGATTTCTCTTTGAAACTAAATAATTGAAGCATTGCCATTCTTATGTAAGCGAGATATATGAGTTTTGGTTGACTTCTACCCCTTTCGTCGTTTTAGTATTCCATGCGTCTCTATTTACATCGCACCCTCGTCGCGATTAAACTTTGACCATCATTTTTTTAATCTATGATGTGCTGATTAAATATCATAAAAATTATACCACTGGAAATTACTCTTTAATATGGATTGAATTGTATAATTGTTGTAATACAGAGCCCAAGTTTTGCTAGTCAAATTAATGGTCAAAGTTGGACCTCGGAACATGTGTGCACCATGTAAATGGGGTCAGAGGAGTACACCTTAAGATGTACCTGAAACATAATCGAATTTATTAGACATGCACAAATATGGTAGTTAACTCCTATTATGAGTTTTATGGTTGACTTCTAACCCTTTCATAGTTTTAGTACATCTTGAGATGTACCTGGAATGGAATCGAATTTATTAGACATGCACATGTAATAAAGTTAAGCACAAACACATTTTAATTAAGAAACAAGTTGAACAGAACTTAGTTTACATGGCATGTGCTTGTCAGTGAACAAAGATCTAATTCTTAGTGTGTGAAGTGAAGTCCGGTACATTTGGTGCCACATGAGCACATGCATGTACCAAACACCATCTTGTGAAGATACCTTAGATATTTTGTGAAGATGATTTGGAGACAAAATTATAGTAAGATTAATATCAAATGCACCCAACTGTCATGTTCTCGACATGTACATGGACATAAGAGTCCAAAATAAATGTAGGAGACAGAAGAAACTCATAAAAAGCGGTTACTTAAAGCTAAAAAGTTACAGCATTAACTCTCCCATTTTACAATTTATTTTACCATCTTATTTAAATAATGCATATAACTCAAACTAAGTGATTCATATAATGACTCCTGTCTAAACTAGATGTCTTGCAGATACATGAAAATTCAGTTTCCCAAGTTCATATGCTCATGTTAATCTTTTCAAAAAGAAAAATTAATATGTTTTTTTGCCGGACATGGTGCAAAGTGCAATATTACTGAGCAGAACATGGTGCAGAGTGAAAACTCTTGCATAACCTAGTATAGTGACACAAGTTGCAAACTACTTGGTGTAAGGTGCTATTTGCTCTGAAGTTGCATCAGTAGCAAAGTAAAGGCTCTGCAATGTTGTGTTCATGGAGCTAGAATGGAATTTATGTTAATGAGATGAAGAGAATAACATGTATGAAAGAAATGTTGTAGCCAATTCATTTTTTCCTCCCAAGTTCTAAAAGCAAAAGCAACAGTGGGAAAAGTGAATTGCAGTCTTGATTACATCAATGGATAGCTACCATGAGATGAAAATTGTCACGGTGAAACAGATGGAGTACATTCAAAATCAAAACATTTAGGTACGAAACTAGAGGTGGGAGGACTAAGCTGGATGAACGCAGGAAGAGATCCTCTGTGTGGCTTCCAGCTGCTTCATCTGCATCCCAACAAGACAATTAACCACTGCATCAGGTTCATACACGCATTAGAGAGAAGCAGGTAGAGAGGAGGGGCTCTGCCTGTATCTGCCTCCACCTATTGGAACAATCTTCCGGATTCCAGCTTCTGAAATTCCCGTCCCTGGTAAACGCACGACAGCACAAGCAACAAGTAGACAAGATTAGCTGAATAACACGTGTCCATGAGTGCGCTGACGCCAGTGGGCTCTCGTCGAGGGCGCGGTCGCGCAATGCGCCGAACACCTTGCGGACGCGGTGGACATGCCAACGCCCACCGCCCGGCTGCATCGCGACTGAGGAAAACGGAGCCGAGATCTCCTCGGCGACCTCGTCTCGCGGTTCCTCGCATATGCAGCTGACGGCGAGGAGGCGGGAGATGTATGATGTGGCCAGACAGGGGAGGCCGCCGGCGGTCTGGGACGGTGGGAGCACGACGAGAAGCCTCGCTAGCCCAACCAGCCCGCGGTGGCAATGGAACGGTCGCCGAAGGCCTGTAAGGTGCATACCGTACGCGGGGTGCCCGGCGCCTGACGCAGATGGGGCCGCGGCGCACGGTGACGGCGGCGGCGGAGGCACGAGCGAACTTGGGCCTAGCTAGCTGCTGGACCGGAAGTCCGCGGCCCTTTTGACGATACGGAACGCTGACAAGACACCGAGGCGCACGGCTCGAGCTCCTCGCCCCCTCCTCCACGAATTCCTCACGCCTGACGAGCGACCGGGATCCGGGAAGACCACTGGCTGCTCGTCGTCCGCCTCCGCTTGCCGTGCTCCTCCTACCAGCAGCATCCGGGAGGCGCCTAAGTTCCGACTAAGATCAGCGTCACTGTAATGTTCAGTGTTCATTCCCAGTTCAATTGTGAGAGTCAGGAACATTCTACGATCAGCACGGCCATTCACAAATTAGCAGAGAAGGTAATGAATTTACTCAGTTGCTGATGGAGTACAGAGCCAGTACAGACTGAAGAACAAACAACAAACCGGACTCAAAACACTGACACGAGAGACTCAAAACACTGACTGCAACATTGGACCATTCGCACGCACAGACGGCCGGACTCTTCTTGATTTTATTTCATCACGACGACCGGGGCGAGACTCCACGCCACTGCTCTGCACTCCACTTCATCGCTCTAGCCGGAGATCTGGATGGACTTGACCTCGGGCTTCTTGGCCTCCTCCTTGGGCACGGTGACGGTGAGCACGCCGTTCTCCATGGACGCCTTCACCTGCTCCGCCTTGGCGTTCTCCGGCAGCCGGAACCTGCGGAGGAACTTGCCGCTGCTGCGCTCCACGCGGTGCCAGGTGTCGGTCTTCTCCTCCTGCTCCTTGTTCCGCTCGCCGCTGATCTGGAGGATGTTGCCGTCCTCCACCTCCACCTTCACCTCCTCCTTCTTCAGCCCCGGCACGTCCGCCTTGAACACGTGCGCCTCGGGCGTCTCCTTCCAGTCGATGCGCGCGCCCGCGAAGGCCGCCGTGTCGGAGGAGGTGCGCGGGATGAGGCTGCCGCTGCTGTTGCTGCCGGAGCCGAAGGGGAAGCCGTCGAAGGGGTCGAAGAAGTCGAGGGAGAAGGGGTCGAACACGTTGCTGCGGCGGATCAGCGACATTGTCGGTGGGGATTCAAGCTGTTGGTGGAAGGAATCGACTGATTTGTTGGAATCGGAAGTGTGAGCTATTGATTTGGGAGGGATCGTTCTTTGATCGGTGCTTTGTTCGAACTTTCTTGGGTTTCTGCCGATCTGGACGGGGAAGAATTTATAGAGAGCTGGGGATGAACGGTGGAGAAGGAGAAAGCACTTCTGGAGAATTCTATCGTCTTCCCGTGAAGACTCGAGGTCACTGGATTGTGTTCGTTGGTTGGGCCGGGATTGGTTTGGTCCGGTGTCGTGCAGAAGACACGAGCAGCTTCTGGGCTCTGCAGTAGATTTGCGCTGCTCCTTTTTCTTTTTTCAGGAAAGATGCACTGGTCCTTATTTTAAAAACTGTGACTATTCTAATCTAGCTCATACACCGTTGGATTTTACACGAAGATTTGTAGGGAATTTTTTTGGTTAATCAAGTAGTGTAGGAGTTAGATGAGACTTTATTAGCTTGCAGAAAATTTTTATATTATGAGACGGAGAAAATAGATGAGAATTACTCCCTCCGTCTCATAATAATATAAAAACGTTTTTAACACTACATTAATGTAAAAAATGCTCTTATAACATGGTACTCCCTCCGTCCGGAATTACTTGTCGCGAAAATGGTTAGAAATGGATGTATCTAGGACTAAATTATATCTAGAAACATCCATTTTTTCGACAAGTATTTCCGGATATAGGGAGTATGAAGAAAATAATAAATATGTTAGAACAAGTATTTAATACACATATTGAAATCTTGTATAACATACACATTTTGGGTATATATTTTTACCTGCAAATTACATTCCATTACTTAATATCGCTTAGCTCAGTCGCTATTGACCAACCAAAAAACAAAGTCAGGATTATATTCATGCCACAATCAATGAACGTCCGCTCCATAGCCATTCTCAACTAGCTTACTTATTACAATTTCTCTCTTTTCTTTTTGCATGGATATTATTATGATATCTCTTACAGCTCGTTTGGCACCCGGATTTCATGGATTTCATTTGTGAATTTCGGGTTTAACTCGTTTCGCTGCCAGGAAATTGACCATTAGAACATTTCCACCCAAATCCCTCACCCTTCAGTCGTACTATACCCAAATCCCCGCCCCATCCTGTCATTCATTCGGATTCGCCGCTGCTCTCGTCCTCCCCGACACCACTCTCCCTCCCAGATCCCGATCCTCCACATCCATGGCGCCCTGGTCCACTGCCACCAGCGAGCCTTCCCTCTGATCAGCACGGCCCATCTCCTATTCCCCCTCTCCCATTTCCTATTCCTCCCCTCCCCATCCACTTCACCATGACTCCATGTTGCTCCGCACCAACCCATGTCCTCCGTGACTCCGTCCTACCCCCGGTGAGTGTCCTAGTCCACCTAACATCGTCGTTGTATGATTGCACGATGTATTGCTCTTTGTGCATAGGCACGTATATATGATGTACAAAGGTGGGCCACGGACCTCAACTATACAGGAACTAGGAGGCGGGCCCAATACACAATATGCACATAACACATACACTCAACACCCCCCCCCCCCGCAGTCGAAGCGGCACCGCGGCTGACGCAAAGACTAGACCGGAACTCCTCAAATGACGCCGTAGGCAAGCCCTTGGTCATGATATGGACAAATTGTTGGGAAGTAGGGACATGTAAAACACGAATATGACCAAGGGCCACCTGTTCCCGAACAAAATGAATATCCAACTCAATATGCTTGGTCTGTCGATGATGCACCGGGTTAGCGGAGAGGTAGACCACCGAGACGTTGTCGCAGTAGACCACCGTGGCACGGTCAATAGGGCAAGAGAGCTCCTGAAGCAGCTGGCGAAGCCACGAACACTTGGCGACGGCGTTGGCCACCGCACGATACTCAGCCTCAGCACTGGAACGAGAGACCGTAGGCTGCCGCTTGGACGACCACGAGATAAGTGAGGGTCCAAGGTAGACACAATAGCCCGAAGTGGAGCGACGAGTGTCAGGGCAGCCCGCCCAGTCTGCATCGGAGTAGGTGGTGAGGGCGGTGTCGGCGGAGGCGTGAAGCGTGACGCCGAGATCCATAGTGCCACAGATATAGCGGAGAATTCGCTTGACGGCAGCCCTGTGAACGTCTCGAGGAGCATGCATATGAAGACATGCCTGCTGCACGGCATACTAAATCTTCGGGCGAGTCAGAGTGAGGTACTGGAGAGCACCGACGATAGACCGATAGAAAGCAGCATCCGAAGCAGGAGAACCATCCGTGGCAGAAAGCTTGGCCTTCGTATCAACAGGCGTAGCGGCGGGCTTGCAGTTAAGCATGCCGGCGTGCTCCATGAGCTCATGAGCATACTTCCGCTGATGAAGGAAGAAGCCATCCAGACGGCGCACCACCTCGACACCGAGGAAGTAGTGCAAAGGACCCAAGTCCTTGATGGCGAACTCAGCGCGAAGACGAGTCGTGAGCTGACTAAGAAGACCAGCCGTACATGTCGTCAGGATGATGTCGTCGACATAGAGCAGCAAGCAGGCCGTGTCAGAGCCCTAATGATAGACGAAGAGCGAGGCGTCCGAGCGGGTAGAGTGGAACCCAAGCTGGTGAAGAAACGCTGTGATGCGCTGGTACCAAGCGCGCGGAGCCTGCTTGAGTCCGTACAAGGACCGCGAAAGCAGGCACACGTGGTCGGGAAGCGCCGGGTCAACAAACCCGGTGGGCTGCTGGCAGAAGACCTGCTCCTCGAGGTGGCCATGGAAAAAGGCGTTGGAGACGTCCATCTGGTGCACCAGCCAAGCATGGGAGACCGCAAGGTGGAGAACCGTGTGTATCGTGCCGGGCTTGACGACCGGAGCGAAGGTGTCGGTGAAGTCGATGCCAGCACGCTGTCGGAAGCCACGAACGACCCAACGCGCTTCGTAGCGATCAAGGGTACCATCAGGACGGAGCTTGTGTTTAGAGATCCACTTCCCGGTAATCACGTTGGCGTGCCGGGGACGGGGAACAAGCTGCCACGTCCGGTTGCGTAACAGGGCGTCAAACTCCTCTTGCATTGCAGCCATCCAGAGCGGGTCACGAAGAGCGGCTCGAACGGAGGACGGCAACGGCGACGGCTCAGAGGTGGACGCCGCATGGACGTAGTCGTCCGAGGCGTAGCGCGAGCTCGGGCGAAAAACGCCCGTACGGGCGCGGGTGACCGGACCGGCCAGAGGCGCCGGGGGCGCCGAGGGGGCCACAGGCTGTGACGCCCCAAGACCGACGCTACCAAAGTCTTCCAGCTATTTTGTTGTTTTGTCGTGTGATTTATTTGTTTGTTGCATTCATCATCGCATCATGCGCATTGCATCTGCATGTTTTCATAAAGCTTGCATCCGCTCTAAGTTGTCGTGTTCCCTTTGCCTCGTTGACCGTTCCGAGACCAACCGGGTTTTCGATTCCCTCTTGTCAAACCACCTAACCTCTGTGCCTGCCACCGACCATCTTCGCAACCATGTCCGGAGTGCCCTGAACCCGACCCGCTCAATCATCACCGTTGGTTTTGGATCATCCCCAAACATCCCTAATACATCTTTGTTTTCTTATTTGGTCGACCTAACCTATTTATTCTGGACCGCCCGATTACGATCGGAGGGTCCAAAGACCCCTAACCCTATCCCACCTACTTATATATATCAGTCTAACCCTAGGCTATCCCATCCATTCCTCCCCTATCCAATCGTCGCCGCCACACTCCACCTCCCACCTCGGGATCTCCTCCCGATCCAAATTCTCTCCGACCAAGTCCCTTGTTTTCCGCCGCCACCCAATCCATCCATCCAGCCCGCAACAGTGTCTCCCCTCGATGGATCCATCGCTCATGCTCGAGCCCCTCTGCCTCGATCCACCAGGCGCCTAGCTCGCAGCGGCCAATGCACAGGAGAGGAGCTCCTTGATCCCCTTGACCCCGACCTCTGCGCCCCACGGCCTCCTCCTCGTCGCCTTGGAGCCCGAGCGTGCCACCACCTCCTAGCGCCGCTCCAGCGACCTCGCCGAACCAGGCCACCCCGGCCAGCCTTCGGCCACCTGCAGGCCACCCCGTCGCCGCTCCTTCCCTGCTCCTCTTCCTCCCTTCTCCTCCCAACCTTACCTCGTTTTCCCCTGTCTGTTTTCTCCATGGACAGGGAGTGCCAGGGCATCCGCTTCAAGCTTCTGCGCCGCCCGAAGCTCCTCGACGCCGGCCAGATCCTACGCCCTGGAGACCCGCGTCCCCGCCAGACCTCCTTCCTCTGCGCCAAGTCCGCCCGCCATGCCCCGTTTCGCCTCGGCCTCGACCGAGGAGAACAAGCAGCGCTGCTGCCTTCTTCAGCTCCGCCCGCACGCCACCTCGCCGGAGAACGCCGTCCTCGCCCGGATCCCCGCGCCATGTCATTTCGTTCACGCCGGCGAGTTCCTCCCGCGTCGTCGTCTTCTCTGCATCAAGCCGCGCCGCCGCGCCAAGTCCCCTGCATCGCGCCCTCGCCTGCTGTCGTTTCGCTCGAGAACGAGCGAGCGCCCGCCTCGTCCAGCCTCCCCGTTGACCGGTCGCACCTCGTGGCCCAGCTCCAGCCACTCCCGCACCGCACCAGGCCCAGATCTGCCAGCTCTCTGAAGCCCAATGTGAGCAGCCCGGTTCCATCAGATTCGGCCTGCCATGTTTTTTCCCTGTTCCGGACGAATTTGTCTATTTATCCAGAGTTTACTGTTTTACAGAAAAGTCCCTCTAGATCATGCATACAATAACTCCACAACCATGCATCATATTAAAATGTCTTAAATATGTAAAATGCTCAGAAATTTGTGTAGTTTAATAATATGCCACTTTCATCCATGTTTAAAATGTTTAAATGTGTTGTTTGAATTAATTTGCATAAATAGCATGTTAAAATGAATTATTTCATAACTAATTAACTGTAGCTCCAAATTAAATGTTCTTTATATGTAAATGGGGTAGAAAAATGCCTAGTTTAACATGGTGCACTTATTTTGCATGTTTAACAACTCTAAAATATGGTTTAGGGCAGAACAGTACCATAACCAAAATATGCAAATGGGGATTTTCCGGAATTGTTGTTTGTTGTTCCGGCCTCATTTAAACTTGCCTAGATAGATAGTCTTACTATGCTTCACCTCTTGCCATGTTTAATAACATTTAATATTGTTGGGTACATAAACGAGAGAGAACTAAATAATTGATGTGGTGTTTCGTCAATATGCAACTCGTTGCATATTGAGCTCCACTTAATTTGTAGTGTTGTTTGTTGCACTTTGCCATGCCATGCCTCATTAAATCGGACATGCATCATACTTGTTTGTGCATCATGCCATGTGTATGTGGTGGTTGTTTACCATGTTGTTTGTTTCTTTCCGGGTTGCTTCTCTCGTTAGCTTCGGTTTCGTTCCGGAGTTGTGAGGATTCGTTCGACTACGTCCGTTTGTCTTCTTCATGGACCCGTTCTTCTTCCTAATGGGATTTCAGGCAAGATGGCCATACCCACTTCTATCTTTGCTTGCTAGTTGTTCGCTCTATTGCTATGCTGCGCTACCTACCACTTGCTATATCATGCCTCCCATGTTGCCATGTCAAGCCTCTAACCATCCTTTCCTAGCAAACCGTTGTTTGGCTAAGTTACCGCTTTTGCTCAGCCCTTCTTATAGCGTTGCTAGTTGCAGGTGAAATTGAAGTTGGTTCCATGTTGGAACATGGATATTTTGGCATATCACAATATCTCTTATTTAATTAATGCATCTATATATTTGGTAAAGGGTGGAAGGCTCGGCCTTATGCCTGGTGTTTTGTTCCACTCTTGCCGCCTTAGTTTCCGTCATACCGGTGTTATGTTCCTTGATTTTGCGTTCCTTACGCGGTTGGGTGATTTATGGGACCCCCTTGACAGTTCGCCTTGAATAAAACTCCTCTAGCAAGGCCCAACCTTGGTTTTACATTTGCCTACCTAAGCCTTTTTCCCTTGGGTTTTCGCGAGCCCGAGGGTCATCTTATTTAAACCCCCCCCGGGCCTGTGCTCCTCTGAGTGCTGGTCCAAACTAGAGCCCTTTGCAGCGTCACCTCGGGGAAACTTGAGGCCTGGTTTTAGTTGTACGGACTGCTCATCTGGTGTGCCCTGAGAACGAGATATGTGCAGCTCCTATCGGGATTTGTCGGCACATTCGGGCGGCTTTGCTGGTCTTGTTTTACCATTGTCGAAAAGTCTTGTAACCGGGATTCCGAGCCTGATCGGGTCTTCCCGGGAGAAGGAATATCCTTCGTTGACCGTGAGAGCTTGTAATGGGCTAAGTTGGGACACCCCTGCAGGGTATTATCTTTCGAAAGCCGTGCCCGCGGTTATGAGGCAGATGGGAATTTGTTAATGTCCGGTTGTAGAGAACTTGACACTTAACTTAATTAAAATGCATCAACTGCGTGTGTAGCCGTGATGGTCTCTTTTCGGTGAAGTCCGGGAAGTGAACACGGTTCGGGTTATGTATGAACGTAAGTAGTTTCAGGATCACTTCTAGCTTCTCGACCGTTGCGTTGCTTCTCTTCTCGCTCTTATTTGCGTATGTTAGCCACCATATTTGTTTAGTGCTTGCTGCAGCTCCACCTCATTACCCCATCCTACCCATAAGCTTAAATAGTCTTGATCTCGCGGGTGTGAGATTGCTGAGTCCTCGTGACTCGCAGATACTTCCAAACAGTTGCAGGTGCCGATGATACCAGTACGGGTGACGCAACCGAGCTCAAGTGGGAGTTCGACGAGGAACTTGGTCGTTCCTATGTTTCGTTTCCGGTTGATCAGTAGTGGAGCCCAGTTGGGACGATCGGGGATCTAGCATTTGGGGTGATCTTCTTTTCTTTTGGCTTTGACTGTAGTCGGTCTATGTGTGTACTCTGATGATGTATGTTTAATTCATGTATTGTGTGAAGTGGCGATTGTAAGCCAACTCTTTATCCCATTCTTGTTCATTACATGGGATTGTGTGAAGATGACCCTTCTTGCGACTAAACCACAATGCGGTTATGCCTCTAAGTCGTGCCTCGACACGTGAGAGATATAGCCGCATCGTGGGTGTTACACAGGCGCCAGGGGCCAGGGACGCCGAGGGGGCCACAGGCGCCGGGGGGCCACGGGCGCCGAGGGGGCCGCCAGCGCCGGGGGGCCCGCGGGCGTCGAGGGGGCCGCGGGGGCCATGGGCGCCAATGTCGGGGGCGCCGGAGGCGCCAGCGCCGCAGCTGGAGGAGGTGCCACATGCGGGGGGAGCGCCTCAAAGCCAGGGGCGGGCCAAGAGAGGCGCGCGAGCGCCTTGGGAGAGGCGTCGAGGAGCCCGCGTCACCGGTGGCGGGAGGAACCGCCGGGGGTACCTGGTGAAACGGAAACACATGCTCATCAAAGTAAACGTGCCGGGAAGTGAACACACAGTGGGAGATGGGATCGTAGCACCGATATCCCTTGGAGTTGGAGGGGTAGCCGATGAAGATGTAAGCGATAGAACGAGTTGCGAGTTTGTGAGGAGCGGAGCCGGCAGTGCTAGGATAGCAAAGGCACCCGAAAATACGCAAGCCATCATAAGATGGGGGCGTACCGAAGAGAAGATGGTGAGGTGCATAGTGCCACCGTGGGCGGCAAGGGCGAAGGTTCAGGAGAAGAGAAGCAGTAGCGAGTGTGTCCGGCCAGAAACGAGGCGACACGTTAGCATGGAACAGGAGCGTGCGAACGCAGTCGTTCAGAGTGCAAAGGACGCGCTCGGCTCGACCGTTCTGCTGGGAAGTATACGAGCATGTGAGACGAAAAACTGTGCCGTGATATGACAGAAAAGTGCGGAAAGCAAGGTTGTCAAACTCTTTTCAATTGTCAGTCTGAAGAGCAAGGATGGGACGCCCAAACTGCGTGCTGACATAGGAGTAAAAAGCTGTCAAAGTGGAGAGTGCATCCGACTTTCTACGCAAAGGAAAAGTCCACACATAATGAGAATAATCATCAAGGGTAACCAGATAATATAAATAGCCCGAATTACTAGGAACCGGAGAGGTCCACACATCGCTATGAATCAACTAAAAAGGAAAAGAAGCTATGGTGGTGGAGTTATTAAACGGGAGGCGAACATGTTTGCCGACACGACAGGCATGACAGGTGTGATCCTCTATCTTATGGTAACTGAAACTGAAACTCCTAAGAATATGACGAAGTGTGACGGGGTTGAGATGGCCCAAACGAGCGTGCCAGAGATCGACGTCGGCTGAGAGAGCAAACGGTGCGGTGGTGGAGGTGGACGGCGAATGCACCGGATAGAGCTCGTCGAGGCTATCACATCGGTGAAGTACCATCCGGGTTCGAGCGTCCTTGACACAAAACCCAAGCTCGTCAAATTCAACAGTAATAGGATTTTCATGAGTTAAACGACGAACGGAAACAATGTTCTTAATAAGATGAGGTGACACAAGTATGTTAGATAAAGTAATAGGCATGGAATTAGAAGGAAAAGAAGTGTGCCCGACATGTGTGATAGGGAGTGTGGAACCGTCGCCGACAATGATGCGGCGGTCGGTGGTGACGGGAGTGAAGGAGGCAAGATTACTAGGATGAGCGAACATGTGAGTCATAACCCCGGTGTCCACGTACCAATCATCACCTCCGGTGCAGTTGTTCGGCATGGGAGCGGCATGCAGCGCGGGAAGGAGCACCGGGTCCCATGGTGCCGGCGGCAGGGCCGACAAGGGGGACGGAGACGCCATGGGGAGGCCGTAGCCACCGCTCGGCAGCAGCGGTGGGTACTCTCCAGACGGTATGGGAAGCAGCCCTGGCTGCAACTGCGGTGCCGGGTAGGCCGGATGGCCCGCCGAAAAAACCTGCTGGCCCGCTGACAGATGCTGCAGGTGTTGGGCGCCGTCTGGCTGCTGCCCAGCGGGCGAGTGCTGGCCTGCTGACGACCCCCACCAGTACCCAGGAGCCTCGTACATGGGCGGGTCGAACGCGTCGCGCAACAGCAAGGGGTCGACGGGCAGAGTCGGCGCCGGCGGCCGGACGACGACGGACTGGCCAGAGATGTACGCCGGCGGGGGCAGCAGAGCCGAACCGTGCGGCAAGTCGAAATGGGTTGGCGGGGCCACGCCGTAGGGCACCGGCGGCGGGACGGCAGAGGCGGCGGCAGACGGGCCGGTTGACGCCATCGCTGGTCCGACAGCGGCGACTGGGCAACAGCGGGAGGCGGGAGGCGCGCATGCGGCTGGCAGCTAGTGGCGCAGCTCGGATCGGACGCGAGCGGAACGAGTGCTTTCTTCCGCGAAGACGCGCACGTACGCAGCAGCCGGAGCTAACCAGGCACACCAGAAACGATCCGACGAGACGTAGTTGACTAGCAAAGCTAGCTAGCCTTGACTTGATGGATTTGCTAGCTATACAAGACACGCACACGAGAACAGGCGGCTTGGGCGAGTCGGACGAGGACGGCAGGGCGAGACCGCGCGCGGCTGGCGGCGCGCGGTAGGCGACTGGCGATGTGGACGCGGCAGGCGGCTCGGGCTTGACTTGGTGCGCTGCACACCAACACCGAAGCGGGCGATGCAAGCGAGCGGGTCGGGCGTGACTTGGCGTACGGAGATAGCAGCGAGCGGGATCGGCTGGCTAGCGAACGGCTCGGGCGTGGGAGGTAGAAGCTAGCGGGTGCAGGCGGGCGGGCGCGATTGGTAGGCTAGCGAGCAGGCGAAGGAGAGATCAAGTAGCGGCGGCCGGCGCGGGGGTGCGCAGGCGGCGGCTAAGGGGAGGCGGCGGCGGAAGACTAGGGATAAAACTTAAAAACCGATACCATGTATGATTGCACGATGTATTGCTCTTCGTGCATAGGCATGTATATATGATGTACAAAGGTGGGCCATGGACCTCAACTATACAGGAACTAGGAGGCGGGCGTAATACACAACATGCACATAACACATATACTCAACAGTCGCCCTAGTAAGTATCCTCCTCGACCTCTTCTCTCTCCCCCTTTGAGGGAGTCCTGGACTAGGGGGTCCTCGGGGTGCCGACTCATCTCATGTGGGCTGGACTGTTGGACCGCATTGTATCTGGACCAAAGACTTTTTTGTGCCTTGGTGTGTACCCCAAGTCAAGATGGAAGATCCGGCGTTTCCTTGATGTAACTGACTATCTGTAAATCCTAGAACCCCTGGTGTCTATATAAACCAGGGGGTTTAGTCTGTAGAGGCTAGGAGAATAGTCACAATCCTACTAGTTAGGGTTTAGTTCCTCTGATTTCGAGGTAGATCAACTCTGTAACCCCCATATACACAAGCAATATAATCAAGCAGGACGTAGGGCGTTACCTCTTAGAGAGGGCCCGAACCTCGGTAAATATCGTGTTCTGCGTCCCTTGTTTTCCATCGATCCAAGATCCACAGTTCGGGACCCCTGCCCACAAGTATAGGGGATCGTTTGTAGCCTTCTTCTATAAATAAGAGTGTCGAACCCAACGAGGAGCTAAAGGTAGAACAAATATTCCCTCAAGTTCTATCGACCACCGATACAACTCTACGCACACTTGACGTTTTCTTTACCTAAAACAAGCATGAAACTATTTTGCAAAAATAAAACTACGAGTACTTTGTGAGAATAAATCTATGAATAAATTGCAAGGTAATAAAAGTAGATAACCTTTGTCAACAAGAAAAGTCATTTATCCCTAGGCAATCGATAACTAGACCGGTAATCATTCATGAAATTTTATATGAGGGAGAGGCATGAGCTAACATACTTTATCTACTTGGATCATATGCACTTATGATTGGAACTCTAGCAAGCATCCGCAAGTACTAAAGATCATTAAGGTCATAAAACCCAACCATATCATTAAGTATCAAGTCCTCTTTACTCCCATACGCAACAACCCACTTACTCGGATCTGTGTATTCTGTCACTCATGCCACCCACCATAAGCGAATCATGAACATATTGCAACACCCTACAGCGAGGACCCCTCACGTTTTCCCGAGATGGAGGGCACCGTAGAACAACACCATAAATAAAATATACACTCATACCAACCAAGATCATGATTAGCCCACAGGACAAAAACAAATCTACTCAAACATCATAGGATAACCATATATCATTGGGAAATAGTATATGAAGTTCAGCACCATGTTTAAGTAAAGATTACAGCGGGGAGAAGGGGTGTTACACCGCTGAGGGGGAGAAAGTTGGTGTTCACGGTAGCAAGATTGTTGATGTAGATTGCCGTCACGATCCTTGCCCTGGCGGCACTCCGGCGCCACCGGGAGAGAGGGGAGAGAGCCCCCCTCCTTCTTCTTCTTCCTTGGCCTCCCCCCTAGATGGGAGGAGAGTTCCCCCTCTGGTCCATGGCCTCCATGGCGGCGGAGGGGCAGGAGCCCCTCCGAGATTGGATCTATCCCTCTATTCTCTTCTGTATCGCGTTTCTGTTTTCACGCCCTTCACCATTTCTTAAATTCCCGGACATCCGTAACTCCGATTGCGCTGAAATTTTTACACGATTTTTTTCCATAAATTATCTTTCTTGCACCTGAAGAAGGGCCCCAACCGACTTACGGGCAGGGCACAAGACACATGAGCGCACCAGGGGGTGCCCCGCGTGCCCTGGTGGGTTGTGGAGGCCGTGGGCCTCCGTTAGCGTTGATTCCACCTCCCAAAAATCACATATATTCCAAAATAATTCTCTGTAAATTTTTATCGCATTTGGACTTTGTTTGATATGGATTTTCCGCGAAACAAAAAGCATGCAACAAACAGGAACTGGCACTGGGCACTGGATCAATAGGTTAGTCCAATAAATCATATAAAATATTGCCAAAAGTATGTGAAAGTTGTATAATATTGGCATGAAACAATCAAAAATTATAGATACGACGGAGATGTATCAGCATCCCCAAGCTTAATTCCTGCTCGTCCTTGAGTAGGTAAATGATAAAAAAGATAATTTTTGATGTGGAATGCTACCTAGCATAATCTTGATCATATATCTAATCATGGCATGAATATTAAGACATAAGTGATTCAAAGCAATAGTCTATAATTTGACATAAAGACATCAATACTTAGGCATCCCAACAAACAATCATGTCTTTCAAAATATCAACGCTAAAGAAAGCTATCCCTACAAAATCATATAGTCTTGGCATGCTCTGTCTTCTTAACACAAAGTATTTATCATGCACAACCCTGATGAGAAGACGAGCAATTGGTTCATACTTTTTAACGCGCTTCAGCTTTTTCAACCCTCACGCAATACATGAGCGCGAGCCATGGATATAGCACTATGGATGGAATACAGTATGATGATAGGGGTAAATATAGAGAAGACGAAAAAGTAAGAAAGTCTCACATCGACCTGGCTAACCAACGGGCTATGGAGATGCTCATCAATCAATATCAATGCAAGGAGTAGGGATTGCCATGCAACGAATGCACTAAGAGCTATAAGTGTATGAAAGCTCAATATGAAAACTAAGTGGGTGTGCATCTAATCCTATAATGAAATATTCCCACTAGTATATGAAAGTGACAACATAGGAGACTCTCTATATGAAAAATATGGTGCTACTTTGAAGCACAAGTGTGGAACTAGCATGCCCCTTCTCTCTTTGTATTTCTTTTCTTTTCTTTTTCTTTTTTCCCTTTTTACATAGTTATATATATATATCATATTTTTTTCTCTTTGTCCGGAGTCTCATCCTGACTTGTGGGGGAATCATAGTCTCCATCATCCTTTCCTCACTAGGGCAATGCTCTAATAATGAAAATTGATGATCATCACACTTCTATTTACTTACAATTCGATATCTAGAACAAAATATGACTCTATATGAATGCCTCTGTCAATACCAGGATGTGCAATCACTACAAAAAAAAGACACATCCGTGACATTTTGGGCCGAACGAAAATCTTTTCTGTCATACTTATGACACTTCTATGACAATAATTGTGACAAAACCCGGTATCATCATAGATGTGGTGGGGTACTACTTCTATGACAAAAAATCATGACAAAAAATGGGCTTTTCGTCCTGGGCGGGTCGGAGACGCAGCTGCATGACATTCTTTGGGCCGTCCATGACGGAAAAAACCGTGGTAGAAGTGAGGGCGCGGAAAATATCGGGGAGTCCCCGATTACGGTGGGTGGTCGGGGGCCGAGCGATGCGCGTTTCTCTCGTACGTACGCGCGTGTGTGCGAGGCGTTGGGCTCTAACTGAACCTGAGCGAGGCATTGGGCTCTAACTGAACCCAAGCGATTGCACTGTAGGCTACGCGTTACTGAACCCGAGCGATCGATCGATGGCTGTTAACTGAACCCGATCGAGCGATTCCTTCGCTACTGTTGCTAACTGAAGCCGATCGATGCTGCCTCTGGATGAACAGTGAGCGTTGCTGGGGGGTTTGGATGAACAGTTCCCGGTGGGGGTGGATGAACAGGACCCCGTGGCGTTGCCTCTGGATGAACAGTGAGCGTTGCTGGGGGGTTTGGATGAACAGTTCCCAGTGGGGGTGGATGAACAGGACCTCGATCGTTCGAGCCGGTAGGGGCTGGATGAACAGGACCCCGTGGAGGGCAGGATGAACAGGACCACCCCGTGGAGGGGTGGTTGAACAGTAGCCCGTGGAGGGGTGGTTGAACAGGAGCCCGTGGAGAGGGGTGGTTGAACAGTAGCCGGTGGAGTAGCGCGCGGTGGAGGCTGGATGAACAGGAGCCTGTGGATGAACAGTCGCAGGTGGAGGCTGGAGGAGGTCGACGGTGGATGAACAGTAGCCCGTGGAGGCTGGAGGGGGTCGACGGTGGAGATGAACAGTATCCCGTGGAGTCCCGTTTTGTGGTACGCCACACCCCTCCCGATGAACAGGACCCCCATTTCAACCGTAGCGCTCCAACACAAGTCTGTTTCCTCCGTTTTGCGGTACACCACACCCCTCCCGATCAATAGGACCCCCGTTTCGACCGTAGGAGGTCCATTTCCTCTGTTTTGCGGTACGCCAAACCCCTCCCGATGAACAGGATCCCGTTTCGAACGTGGCCGGTCGAACACAAGGCCGTTTCCTCCGTTCTGCGGTACGCCAGGCCTCGTTTCCATCGGTTGTTCCGTCCAAGCCCTCCCGATGAACACGACGGCGCATTCCGTTCCGACCCAGCCGGTTGGCTCCCCATGAACACGACGACGTTGTTTCTCCGTTCCGACCCAGCCATGTACACGAGCCCTGGTCGTACGTATGCGCGAGTAGGCGTTCGAGACCCTGCCCGTATGCACGTACGTGGCCGTATTTTCTTTCTTGCACACTGGCCGCTGTACGTACGTGTACATGCTACGTGCGTGCCTCTACATCGACCAGTATGTACGTACACATTCGCGACCAGAATGACAACGCTACATACGCTTCGACCAGGTGGGTCCCGACTGTCAGGCACTTCCTTGCCTGCGAAGATGTAGCTGGTGGGTCCCAGCAGTCAGTGGGTGAATCATTTTTTTGCCCGGACGCACTTCCTTGCGTGCGAAGATGTAGCTAGTGGGTCCCAGCAGTCAGGGGGAAACATTTTTTTCGCAAAATACGGTGGCCCGTCCGGTGGGTCCTCGCTGTCAGGTGGAGGAATAATTATTTTGCACGTAATAAGGACGCACTTCCTTGCTGCGGCCGTGGACCCAGCTGTCAGCCTCTCCACGTACAGTCCACGTCCGATGGAAGCCGTTCCTTGACCACGTTGACCACGCCACGGCGAGTCCTAGGAAGGGGACGACGCGGAGCCGGGGAAGACGCGGCAGTGGATGCCCACGCGTAGAGGAGTACGAGGGTTCACTGGTTCGCTGCGGTGTGAGGCTGCCGTCGCCGCAGAATAACAGGGGGTGTGGGTGAGTAGAGGGATGGCCTGGCCAGCGGTGGGAATAGTAGGGGGCGATGAGGCCTCCGCGGCAGCACAACCGGCCACGGGAGGTAGGAGCATGCGGCATGACCGGCGCTGCTTTCGGCGGCTGGAGCAACAAGACCAGAGGTTGAAGAAGCACTACGGCCGTTGGATGGACATCGTACGGTCACTGAAGCTAGAATCGTTCATATTGACTAAGTTGACAAAGCACTCCGTCCCTGTTAACTTAGTAGGCCCACAAGTCAGCCTCCCACCAAGGTGGGTCCCAACTAGCAGGGGGAGTATTCATTTTTTTGTGCGTAATAAGGAGGCACCTCCGGTGGGTCCGAGCTGACAGTGGGGGGAACGTTTTTTCACGAAATACGTTGGCCCGTCCGGTGGGTCCCAGCAGTCAGGGGGGAAACGTTTTTTCGCCAAATACGGTGGCCCGTCCGGTGGGTCCCTGCTGTCAGGTGGAGGAATAATTATTTTCCGCGTAATAAGGAGGCACTTCCTTGCGGCTGCCGTGGACCTAGCTGTCAGCCTCTCCACGTACAGTACTCTTCCGATGGAAGTTGTTCCTTGACCACGTTGACCATGCCACGCCGAGAGCACCAAGGCGGTGGACGACGGCGAGGCCAAGGAAGGGGACGACGCGGAGGCAGGGAAGATGCGGCAGTGGATGCCCAGGCGGAGAGGAGTACGAGGGTTCACTGGTTCGGCTGCGGTGTGAGGCTGTCGTCGCCGCAGAATAACAGGGGGTGTGGGTGAGTAGAGGGATGGCCTGGCGAGCGGTGGGAGTAGTAGGGGGCGGTAAGGCCTCCGCGGCATCACAGCCGGCCATGGGAGGCAGGAGCACGCGGCACGACAGGCGCTGCTTTGGGCGGCTGGAGCAAGAAGACCAGAGGTTGAAGAAGCACTACTGCCGTTGGATGAACATCGTACGGTAACTGGAGCTAGAATAGTTCATATTGACTAAGTTGACAAAGCCCTCCGTCCCTGTCAACTTGGTAGGCTCACAAGTCAGCCTCCCACGATGCTGGGTTCCAGCTGGCAGGGGGAGTATTCATTTTTTTGTGCGTAATAAGGAGGCACTTCCTTGCGTGCGAAGATAGTTGGTGGGTCCGAGCTGTCAGCGGGGGGCACGTTTTTTTCGCGAAATACAGAGACCCTTCCGGTGGGTTCCAGATGTCAGGTGGAGGAATCAAAGACTTGAGAAGGCGTACAGAACAAGCTAGTGTACTAGTAAAGAGACGTCGCTGAGTTTTAGAAAAAAGAGAGACGTGCTCCTGTAGCTGGTTCGAATCCAAACCTAGACTATGACTATATATGGTGCTATGCTACTATGCAAGTAATGAAACTGACATATCCAACATTCACTTCTCCTCTTCTCTACTTACTCTGCCTAGCATCAGAAGCTCTGGCCGCAGCAACCATGTCCGCTCGCTGCTCGTCCACCTGCTCTTTGGCAGGCAACAACCAAATATGCGCCAAGTCGCCACCCGTACCATCGCCTGTGGGTCTCATCACACCCCCGCCGGCACGCGCACCGCAGCCGGTTGCTCATCGCAACCCGCTGCCGTTGGTGGTGCCACTGCTGCAAATCACGCAGAGTCATCCATCGCGTCTCAACCACAATCCTCAACCCTGGCCGAGTCTTCTACAAATGCCCGAATCATGGGGTAATAATATGTTTAAGTGTTGTTCTGCTGCTTTCAGCTGCTGATTTTTTTAATAGTTTGGTTGATGATCTTCCAATTTGATTCGTGTAGAAAAGGGAAGATTCGTGTGATTTGTATTTCTGGGAAGTTGCTGATGTGGGGGAGTGCAACTACACTGATTATTTGGTTACCCAAGGAATCCCAATACCAGCAGGTTGGGGTGTTGGAGAAGTAACAGAAGGAATGGCAGAAGAGGAAGATGCAGAGCAGAAGGTTAAAGATGCAGTTCCTCTGATCATGGCCAAGCAACAGCTGCTGAACGACCTTGACAGCAATGAGGAGATGAAAGAGCTTGTGAAGATAACGGGCAAAATCGATGTGCTCTGTAGGATGATTGTCTCTTTATTTGCAGTGTATGTAGCACTCGTGATGTATTTAGTGGCTATGACATGAGCACTTTGCTGAAACTAGTAATGAATGAAACCTGTGTAGCAGGCTGGGCGTAGTGTTGTGAACATATAATGATTTCTATTAACGGAAATCAGGGGGTATCCCCTTTTGCTCATAAATAAATAAATAAATAGCAGAGGCCCTTTTGGTAATAAATAAATAAAATAGCAGAGGACCTGTCGGGTCAGCTTTGTTCTCATTCGAAGACGTCGAGAAAATTGCAGTCCAACAACAAACTATGTCATCAAATTCAAGTTTCACAGCCAAATATGAGTACAACTAAACAACAATGTCATCATGTTTTAGTCGTCATACAATCACCAAACACAAATCAGCATACATAACAAGTGATGTTCTCACAGGAAAATACTAAACAACATGTTCATCAGGTTTCAGTTGTCATAGCAAACACAATTTCACATAGTAGATAAAAAACGTCTTCTGACAGGCAAATACGACAAAAGCAATGTAATCATCATCTGCAGTAGCAGCGTCAACATCTTCGCCATGTGTATCAGTCTGAATCATAATTCCCCATGGTGTCATCTTCTTCTTCGTCCTCAACGTCCTCGAACGTTGGCTTCTTCTTGATCAAGTCTTGTATGTCCACAGCATGACAGATAATATTTTTGCCGGCGTCATTAACGTGATGGTTCTCAAAGATATTAGGAACATCTGTGTTATCTTGTACATCAGGAGCAGTGTAAGCATCATCTTGTTGTGCAACTTCATTAAACGAATTCCTCTGCTTAAACCTTTGCACTACTCTCCAGTCATCGCTACGTGCAAATGTGTCTTCCAAGAAAAATATCTGTGTTGCTTGATTTGCCAAAATAAAAGGCTCGTTGGTCTGGTACGCCGCCTTGACATTGATGGATTTGAAATAATCATCAGCTCTGGGTTTTGCGATCCTGGAAAACAGGTTATACCAACGACAGCACAACAAAACCACACACCGATGATCCTCGAAACTGGAGATATAATGCAACTGAACAATGTCTGTTATGTGAGCATACATTTCAGTTATCTCTTTGTCATACGTATCCGTGCTCATGATGGCACTGTTTTGTGTCTTCCTGCCTTCGTCTCGTGCAAGGGTGTTGTAGCGCACATCTCCAACAACGCAAGATTCATAATGTCTTACCCGAGTATCGGGACCCATTGCTAGTGAGTAAAGGGCATCATCAACTACCTGCCCATCCTCCCGCATCTTCTTAACCTATGGTTAGAAAATAGACAAGCTGATCATCTTATGTACTCAATATATTAAAAAAACTGACAGTGCAATTCAAAAGCTTACATGGCTCTTGAACCATTTCGCAAATCCTGCCATAACCAGTTTGTCAATGTTTCTTGGATTTTGCGGCAGTAACTCCTTTTTGTAGATGCTGCACAACATAGTGATCACGTCAAACATCTAAATATATAAGAATGTGCTGCAAGTTTAGTAGATTACGATGTATAAGCTGCAGTACTTAGCACTTACTTGATATAAGGTAATATCTCAGGACAGTTATTCAACACATACCAAACCATTTGGTCCAAATCTTTAGGTTTGTCCTCTTGTCGACTCTTCCCTGTAACTCGAACAGAATAATCGAAAACATTGAGCCCGGGATTGTCTTCATCCACGTCTTTGCTAAGCTGATCAGTTGTTTCAATGTATTTTGAGCGGAATGTCAACGCTTCTTAGCAATGTAGGCCTCTGCAATGGAACCCTCGGGTCTAGCTCTGTTCCTAACATAGCCCTTGAAAGTGCCTAGCCGCCTTTCAATAGGGTACATCCAGCCATACTGTACTGGACCTCTAAGTAGTGCCTCATCAGGTAGATGAACAACCAAATGCACCATCACATCAAAGAAGGCTGGAGGATATATCTTCTCAAGGTCGCATAGGATAGTTGGTATCTTGTCTCTAAGATGCTCCAAAGCATCTATCCTGATATTTCTACTGCAGAGTTCCCTGAAGAATTGTCCCAACTCTGCAACTGCTCTGTATAAGTCAGGGCAGCCCAATCCTCTAAGGATAACAGGTAAAACCCTTTGAAGTAGGACGTGGCAGCCATGAGTTTTCAACCCTTGTACCTTGTCTCAATCTGCACTGACTCTCCTTTCAGGGTTGGAAGCAAATCCATGTGGGAATCTCACACGTGACAGGACCTTGCAGAATTCTTTTCTTTTTACCTTGTCCAAGACGTACACAGCTGGTGCCATATCCCGTGGTTTACCTTCATCTTGCACCTGCAAATCCTTTCTGATACCCAGGTGTGTCAAATCAATCCTAGATTTTAAGGTATCTTTCGTCTTGCCTTCAATATTAAGAAGTGTGCCGATAATGCTGTCACATATATTTTTCTCGATGTGCATCACATCAAGATTATGCCGCAGATCCAAATCTTTCCAATACTCCAAGTCCCACAAAGTGGACCTGCGGGTAAACAATAATCTCTCTTCTGCCCTGCCACGCTTCCTTTTCCCGCTACCATTATCAGGATGGTTTCCTGGTGTAATATGCCTGACCTTCTCTAATTCCACTTGCAACTCATCGGCGGTGAGCCTCTTTGGCGCATCACGGTTTTCATGCTTTGCATTGAACACATGTCTTCGGTATTTTCTAGGATGCGGCTTGTCCTTGGCAAGGAAACGGCGGTGTCCAATGTAACATATGTTGCTAAGTATTGCGTATGATAGCGGATTCCTGTCACAGCGAACACATGCATTTAACCATGTGTCATTCGCCCTGACATAGTGCCCAAAGCCGGATAATCATGGATGCACCAAATTATAGCAGCACACAGAAAGAAATCAGCTGATGGGCTACTATATAGGTCTCGAGTGAGAACACCCCTCCATAGCTGTTGAAGTTCCTCCACAAGAGGCTCCATGAACAAATCAAAATCCTTTCCAGGAATTTTTGGACCTGAATTGAGCAAGGCCATCATGTAGTTTGATTCTTTGGTGCAGACATTTGGAGGCATGTTGTAAGGGATAACAAGCACTGGCCACATGCTATATGTGGCGCTCTGGTGGCCAAATGGGTTAAATCCATCTGAAGCTAATCCAAGTCTAATGTTTCTCGGGTCAGCAGCAAACGTTTCGTGCTTCTGATTGAAGCTTTTCCACTCACTACCATGAGATGGATGGCTCATTACATTCTGATCTCTGAAATCCTGGTTCCTAGAATGCCACAGTACATCCTCTCTTGTTTCAGCATCATGAAACAACCTCTGCAATCTTGGTGTAATTGGATAATGTCTCAGAACATTACGAGGAATCCTCTTCACAGCATCGCCATCTTTCCATCTTGATGATTTGCATTTCGGGCATTCACTTAAGTTGGCATAATCCTACCGGAACAGAACACAATTATTCTTACAAACATGGATCATATCATATCCAATTCCAACTGCACGAAGGAAATTCTTCATTTTACTGTAGGTGTGTGGCAGCTCAGACGCATCTGCGAAAGCTTTGCGGAAAGCAGGCAACATCGCATCGAATGATTTGTTGGTCATCCGCTCAGATGTCTTAACTTGAAGAAAGGTGACCATAGCTGAGAATACTGACAGCTTATTTCCTGGGGTGACAGCCACGTTGCATTGTTCCAACATGCGGGTCCACTATTTTTCTTCTGCAGGTGAAAGTTCACGGAATGCACGAGCATTTCGTAGCATTTTTTCAATGTTGGTCAAACTCACTAGCTCCGCCACCACCTCCTCCTCCTCCTCTTCCACCTGAGCATCAGGCAGATCAAGATGGTGATCTGCTGCTTCCACGTAGTCAATAACATTGACGTTCATAGCTTCACCATTATGAACCCACCTAGTATATGTGACCGACATCCCATACAAGTGTAGATGATTTTGCACAGTTGACTGGGGTCTTGTAACTGAATTCATACAACTGCTACACGGGCAGAGCACATCTGATTTCGGATCACCGTACTCAGCTCTGATAAAGTTCATGAAGTTTTCAACCCCCTCGACATATGCAGCGGAGAATCTTCGAGCAGAAGTTATCCAAGTCATGTCCATCTATTAGACATACAAATTAGTTCTTCTACTAGATATTACAGGAAAACCATATATGCTTTTTTGTGAAGTCCAGAAGAAAATACCTAGGTCGATGTCTAAAGCTATGGCAAGATATTTGGATGAGCATATCTAAGTAACGAAATATATGTAAAGCTAATTCAGCAAACATATTTGGGTGCTAAATTATGGCAGGCTGTTTCAGCAGTCAATGAGGCCGAGCACATAGCCATCAAACTATCGAAGGCCATCGCAGCAACAAAGATCGAGTATAAAACGGTGTAGAGCTATTTCACCTAACATATTGGCTACTAGACCATGGCAATCTACATCACAATAAATATATGGCAGGATATTTTAGCAACTAATCGGCCTTGGCATGCCATCTCAGCTAAGCAGATTGAGTGCAGAGCAGGGCAAGGAAGCTTCTTAAGCAGAGCATATTGACTGTAAACTACTTCGGCAAACAGTGAGATTAACAGTGTCTATCAGCTAACATTCAGCGCTACACCGACATGCATGGGGCCTTAGTCTAGAATGCGCGTACCGTGGGAGAAGCTGACCGCCGTGCGTCTCCACACAAACGTCGCCAGCGGTGGCGGCGCTGACCGCCGTGCGCCTCCACAAGAACGTCGCCAGCGGTGGCGGTGCGGCTAGAGGACGGCAGTCTATGATAGCGTACTGTGGGAGCGAGAGGATCGCCGTGCGTCCCCTCGACGAACGGCGGCGCCGATGTATCGGCGTGGCAGGGAGGGCGGCTTTGGCGGGAATGGAGTGGAGGGGGACGGGGGGAGGGGGGTTTGGGGAATATTATTGGCTAGTTGGCCGAAGGGCGGTTGAATCTAGGATTTGGGGGGAATTTTTGGGTGGGGGGAGGATTCTCGCGCGGTGGGCGGGGGGAGTTTGGCGCATGGTCGGTTTCTCCAAGTGCAGTCCCACGTGTCAGTGAAGAGGCAAGCCGAAGCGCGTTCCATTTGCGTGAGCCGTGTGCAGGACCGAACGTGTGTGGGGTGCAATGCGACCGCGACAGGGGTGCTGTGAGTGTACCGCCTTTTTTCCTTTTAAACTAGGTGCTTCGCCCCCTAAAAAAAACTTGTTGCTTCGCGCGATCCATCGATACTACTACTAGTAATCCAGTAATCCCGACTAAAACGGCGCGGCCGGGTCTTTTCCCGCACGATATGCTAGGAGGTTGGCTTAGTTGGGTTTTTTAGGACGAGTAATGCTATACCTACGTAGTCCCAGTTACGTAATTAACATAATGTGAAACGTGTGAGCTGTTGATTGTAGATTGGGGGGAGGGAGGGGCCCACCACCATGAAAATCAGGGGAGGAGAGAGAGAGGCAATTTATGTTAACCCTTTCGTAGGTTCCCGTAGATGTAGAAAAATGTGAAATGCGTGAATGTGCATTTGCAGATAAGGCCTTCCCTCGTTCATCCTTTTCTCCCACAAGATCTTGATCTTCCGTGCAACGCACGGGCATCTTGCTATTACTCCTGACCCGTGAAGTGAAGGTGCAGTCTCCGGCGAGGAAAAGTAGAGCACGGGAGACGGACCGGCCAGTTGGCACACCATGCCCTGCCGCCTCCCATGCCCTACTCATCCTCGGAGGAGTCCCCGACCTCGGCGGTGCCGTACGTTGGACGACGGCAAGTAGGACGCGTGGCTGACGGTGCTCCCGTCGTCGGCCGCCAGCGTGGCCACCGCTTGTGCGACGACTTGAGCGAGGGCGGCGACCTCGAGCTCCATCCCCGAAGACAAGCTCTCCCGCAGAGCGTTCGTGCTTGCGGTCATGGCGGATGTGGTGCCAGGTAGGAGGACGATGCACTATGGTGTGGAGGTTAGCTGGGTGTTGCCGCTTTAAGTAGCGCATTCCGGTGAGGCCAAGCGTCCTGGTGCCTCATTAAGTCGCCAGAGTTGGTTCCTCGGGCACCGAGCCTCTTAACGACAACATACGGGCGGACGGCATGAATGCGGGCAGCTGGCGCCGGCTGGGAACGCACCGCGCGACGGCGCGAGGGACGAGGGTTTTTGGTGTGCCAGGGTAGTCAGCTGCGGTCGTGGCAACGTTGGAGATGCCCTTTGCTCACATGCGATCGACGCATGTCATTGAAAAAGCAAGACGACCCGGCATGGTCTCAGGTCCTGAGGATGCAGTTGGCCGCGCTACACCACTACGCGGACGCGTCCTGGCGCCCCGTGCATCCTCGACGAGCCGGGTGTTGGGGTGTGTTTGGATTGTGGCCAAAGTGCACCTTACCAAAATTTTGGTCATGACCCAAAGATTGGTCTTTGTTTGGATGGTTGCCATTTTTTTTGAGGTTTTGGTCATGACCCAAAAATGGATGGTTGCCATTTTTTTGGCATGCCAATGAACTCTAGCCAACTCTAGTTCATTTTTCTTGCCGATGTCGGCCAAATCATGGGCGACCAAAACCTCAACCAAAATTTTGGCTACCCAATGCTTTGATGGGGCAACCTTGGGCACAAAGCAAACATACTAGCTGTTGGTCGTGCCACAGCACTAATGCCACCCTCGGCACACTGAAACCGACCGTGTCTAGCGACGATGAGCGTGTCGCTCACCGCGATCGCTGTGTCCAGAGGCGGTGCTGGAGCTGCGCCACGTTGTTGGCCCCCACGACCCACATGAACGGTTGCCGGTGGCGAGGAGGTCGTGGGCCAGCTCCTCCATTGGACTAGTTTGCGCTACGTCGTCCCGACAGGTGTGCCCCACATGTCGGTTTCCCTGTTTTCCCGGCCATATTCAAGCGCCAGTGCTCCGCGTTGTGCATTAGGCCTTTCACTATGTAGGCCAAGCGAGACAACTTATTGTTTATTTGAGCCAGTCAAGTATAATCATGTGGCGTTTGCTTATTTCTCATTCATCTCCAACCCTCTTCTCCATCGATCATGTCACCCTCCGGTCGAGTCCATCCTCCCGCATGCCTCATTTGAACATTCTGCCGAGTATCATTCGCATGTGGGCCTAGACCATGCTTGTATTTCCAATGTTTATTTGTAATTTGTCCGACATGCATACAAACAAACGGTTCGTTTGAAGTTTCACTTTGCCTCCACTACGTGTCGCTTCGCGTCTTAGTTTTGGCATCACATTCGGTTCATGCATGCCCCGACACATGTTGACGAGATCGATTGATGTTCAGAGATCAATTGCGTGTCGTGCAAGGAGATAAAGGTTTGGTATGTTTCTATGATAGAAATGACCCGCGGGGGGGGGGGGTTGTGTGGATCAGAGGGAGTATATTGTACGTTCATAAGCGAAACAAACGTATTGTACCCACCCTAGTCCTCTTTCAATCGTTCTTCGGACCCCGAGATGAAATCGAGAGAGAACGAGTGGGGGCATGTGTGATACCTAAGGCGGATTCAAAATTTTGAACCGGTGATCATAGCATCCGCAAATCATATATAAAGGGTATTCAATGTTCGTTTCGTTTTTGAACGTACAATATACTCCCTCCTATCCTTTCTAGTTTACATATAGGTTTTATGTGTAGTAAAAGTATCTCTACTTTGATAAAAAAAAGTATCAACATTCAACAACGCCCAATCAATATTGTTAGATTCGTACGTACTCCTAGATTTGTACTCGAGATGGTTTCCAATTTGTTTTCAACCACGTGAATGTGCTTGTTCTCGCGCATGCTCTTCCTACTAGGATTTCGCCACATATAGCCAGTCCAATAGTAACTTTTTTTGAGCTCCCTGTCCAATAGTACTAGTGGAGTACTAACAACATCTGTACTAGAGTATGCAGTGCTCATAGTTGTACTCCCTCCTTCCATTTATATAGGGCCTATGTGGAGGAGAGAGATGTGAAAAAGTAAGGGGAGTGAGCTCTCATGCAAGAGCCTAGCTATATACGCATTCCTAGTTAAATACGTACAATAAATATGAAGAAAGAGATGGAGAGGAGATGGAAAAAGTACTAATACAATAGCCAACCTTATAATTTTTTTTGCGGGAAATAGCCAACCTTATAGCCCACACTACTGTATGAGTGCATATAATAGATGATGGCTATAGATGACATGGCAGATCCTTATAGCCATCGACTGGCTATATTATTAACCATGCTCTAATGCGTTTTTCAAAACTGCATTTGACTATTGACAAGATTAATAGTACATGAGATGTATAATGTGAAAATTATATCATTGGAAGCTCCTTTCACATACGTATCCCTGCCTTACCCTCCCTTTCAGTCACTTACTGGCGGACCCCATGCTTGCTAGGCCCCACATGTCAGTTACTCAATGGGTTCGGCCACGTCAGGGGATCCTCATCCGTAGTATACTCCCTTTGTTTTTATTTACTCCGCATAAAATGACACGGGCGGGGGAGGGGGAAGGATGTCGGTTTGCTCTCAACTACGGTCCCACAAGCGAGCGAAAACGCAAGACGAAGAGCGTTCCATTCGGTGAGCGACGTGGAGGGTCCAGCGTGTCGGGCTGCAATGCGAAGGCGACAAGAGCGATGTACAGTCAAAACCGATTGACCGGTCGTCACCGGAACCACTATTCACACCAGAACCTTCGCTGCTCGGCCTACGCCACCCACTGCCCTAAAACCACACCTAATCTCCAGCCCCTTCCCCCACCTTTCGATCCCCTAGCCCGCATCAAGCGTCCCCTAGTTCGCCGGAAAGCCATGGTGCGCCGCAAGATCACGTACTACAAGATGCTGATGCCGGAGCGCTACGCAGAAATCGCGGCGGCGGTCGGTGCCAGAGACCTCCGTTCCCATGCTCGCTTTGCGGCGGGCCAATCCTCGAGTTCTCTGGAGCCAAGCTACGAGGAGGAGGAAGCCGATCCAATGTTCATAGCGGAGGTTGCAGCGCAGAAGGCCCCCGATGGGTATGAGACGATGGACGTCGACTTTGTGCCGATGTCCGAGTCCCCCATGGTGCAGGCGGACCAGCGGTTCAACCTGGCGATAATAAAGGAGGACCGGGAGGCAGAGGCTCAACTCGACGCGGAGCGCGCACATGCCGCTGGCATCGAGCCTCTCCTGCAGGTGGAACCGGATGTCGTGGATGTGAACCGGGCGGCGGAGGCTCAACTTGAGGCGGAGTGCGCGGATGCCGCTGCCATCGAGGCCCTCCTGCAGGCGGAACCGGACGTCCTGGACTTGAACCGGGCGGCAGAGGCTCAACTCGACGTGGAGCGCGCGGATGCCGCTCTCATCGAGGCCCTCCTGCAGGCGGAACCGGACGTCCTGGACTTGAACCGGGCGGCGGAGGCTCAACTCGACGCGGAGCGCGCGGATGCCGCTGCCATCGAGGCCCTCCTGCAGGCGGAACCGGACGTCCTCGACTTGAACTGGGCTCTGCGTGAACGAGTAGAGCGCCCGCACACTCCGCGTGAACGAGTAGCTGGAGGCCGAGGACAACCACGGTGCGGAGACACACGTCGGCAGCTACGGCTGGTTCGCGCCGGCAGCCAAAGACGACGAGGCCATCTCGTTCCGCGAGCAGTGATAGTTTTTCTTTATGTTGTTGTTTTTATGGATCTTTTGCTGTGTAAAAACATATATTGTTATGCAAGTCGCCTGACTTGGGTCAGTCTACCATTTCAGGCGGTTGGATGAATATCCTACGTCTCCTAACCCTTCTTCCTCACCTCTTCTTCTTCCCCAACAGACCACCGCACGGGCCGTACGGATACTCCCCAACATGCGGTTGGATAAACATACTCTATGAATGAAAATTATGTGTCAGTGGTAGGATGGCTGAGTTTGGTTTGTTCACATGCGACAGCACGTGTCAGTGAGGGTGCGTTCCCTTGGTTGGGTTTGCAGCGTGCAGGAGTGACTTTGCATGTGAGGGTGCGGTGCGACCGCGGCGTGCAGGAGCGACCGTGTGAGGATGCGGTGCGACCGCGACAGCCGTGCGCAAGTGTACCTCCTTTTCATTTTGAGAACCTTAGGCAAGCTTGGCAAAAATGTGTGGCGAAGTATGGCAATGCAAGGCCTAGACCTAAACAGGATAAGTACGTAGTACTATGTACTAGGAGTACTAGTGTTAAAAAATAAAGGCGGGGTTTTCCTTCGCGGGATTAGTTGATACAAATCCTCGTTTCACGTGTCAATTAATGCGTATTTTTTCTCCAAAGCCCAAAGATCTAACCATCTCACTCCAAATCGCTTGATTAATGCAGCGCCATGCAAACCAACCTTCTCACTTCCGCATGCATGCAGGGGATATTAATGTCCTTGGTTGCTAGTATGAGGCAAACCCCATCAATTTTGCCTCGGTTAGTGTTAGTGGCCTTTTACAAGTTGTAATTTTGATATACTGGCCTTATGTACAAAAAATGCAGGTAGTAACTATATTTGACTTCCTTCCCCATTGCGGTGACGTCAACGATATCTCGAACATTGTGGTTTGGCGAAGTGCGTTCGATGGAGAACACCATTGAGGGAGACCACAGTAAGTCGTTCACAAGTGCCGCCTGCAAGACGAGACAACCGCCTTATTTGCATCCAGGAAGTCCGTTGAACCAAAGGACGCGTAAATGTACTAGTACTACTCGTACACAATAGCGTCGTCCGTCCAGCTTAGTGCGGTGAGATGGTTTCTCGAAGAAGACGATGGAGAAGCGGAGTCAGCGAAGAGTGAAATGATGGTTGCTTCGCCCGTGCTTTGTGATTTGACGCCTCACTGCTTGGTGATTTGTGATAGAAGGGATAGGGGAGTAGACTTTGTCCTCTATACTGTACATGCGTCCAAGCACGGGAGAAAGAGGAGAGATGTTGCATTTTTCTATTCCTTCAATCAATCAACCAGGGAGCTTCGGTTCCATCCTTTTGGCTTTGGCAACACCGTCCACAATGGTTCCCACGATGCCAAAAGCTATTTTCACATTTGGCTACACATTGTGGATGCCCTTAACCGTACCACTTGATTTTGCTCGTGTGTGCTATCTATACAAATCTCAATTATATTGATCTAAAAAATTATAGAATCAAGATTAGTAAAAAAGGAGGTGATTTTTCCGTGCGGATGGCGGGGGAGGTTTCTTATTTTTAGAGGACGTTGTCCTGGCGGTTTGCTAACATGCGGTCCCACGTGTTAGTGCTTTACCAAGCCGATCCGCTTCCCACATGAGGCAGAACAACGGCAGAAGCAACACGTGGTTAACTTGAAGAAGATGAGGGAGAAGCGGATTCAGCAACGAGTGAAATGATGGTTGCTTCGTCCCTCCAACTTATTTTTTTAGCATTATTACTTCGTCCCTCCAACTTAACTGCGGGAAAGGTGCAGCTTTGTGATTTGACGCCTCATTGCTCATTACTACGCCGACGCCATGACTGGGTGCTTCACCCCGGCTGCTCTGCACTATATTCCGGTATGGCACGTGGACCCAGTAGCTTGATGCCCCACATGTCGGCGAAAGGGACTAGAAGATTTATGAAAGCGAGCGCTCCACTCTTACGACGGAGGAGTACACGACACGACGGCCCAGTGAACTGTCACTTGTACTGTATATAGTACTATAGTTTTGCTGTTTCGCATGATCCATCGATACAAACCCGATTAAACAGGAAAGGGCGGGATTTTTCCCGCGCGGTATATGATACTGGCCATACATTTTAAAGGTAATTTTAATGTATGCAAACTGAATAATTAAGTAACAATATGATATCTAGTAAAACTAAAAACACATATGATTTATTGTGTTAGAGTGTAGTAGTAGTGCTGTATTGCATAGTTGTTAGATGTAACATGCGAGAACGTGTAGAGATGTAGTTTTGGAGGGCCTACAGAGAGAAAAGCGTAATACGTTCACCAAACTTCAGAATAAGCTGATTACGGTCACTATATACGTTTTGCGGTGATTATACGGTCACTTGCTCACGGTTCAGCATCGGATTGCACTCTGTTGACTGGCCAAATAGTCTGCGTGGCACCATGTTGACTAGTTAAATTGACCATGTTCCTTGTGGGTCCCACCTGTCAGTTCTCATAGGGAAAAGGTCAGATAAACACAAATTTACGCAGGCGCGACAAGACTCCACCCCGTGCGCGGGAATCACCTGGTTGTGTATGTGTTTGTCAGGGCCTGATGTGTGCGCATGCACGTGTAGGTTGAGCACTTGAGCGTGAGAGTGTGTGTTGGTCGTGTGGTGTACTGGTGTGTGCATGCATGCGTGCATGTGTGCGTGTGAGTGTTGCGTGCGTGCGTGTGTACGTGTGAGTGTTGCGTGCGTGCGTGGGTGCATGTGTTCGTGTGAGTGTTGCGTGCATGCAGTTCGTGTGCATGCGTGCGTGTGTGTATAATCACCACACCAGCTCCTGTGTGTTAAAACAGACGGCTCAACATACCAATACAAGGCCACCTTGTCCGCTGTGCCCGCGGTCATGACTTCGAACCACCGTCCAATTTTTTTTTGTCGTTTGTTTTCATTCTTACTAGCAAGATGCCCGTGCGTTGCACTTAACATCAAGATGCATTTGTATGACTAGTTTATCTTGTGAGAGAAAAGGATGAAAGAGGGAAGGCCTTATTTGCAAATGTGGAGAGGTGTGTGGGTACATCTTAGGCAAAATTGTCATAATTTCTTTCCTATCTGTCAGATATAAATCGGACGGCCTATATTGCAGGATGGCAGGCACACCATCATCACCAACTCTGTTTTTTATAAGAGTGTATTTTGTCCCTACTCTTATAAAAAGCATAGTCAGTGATGATCGTGTGCCTGCCATCCTGCAATATAGGCCGTCCGATCTATATCTGACGGATAGGAAGGAAACTATGGCAATTTTGCAAAAAGATACCCACACCCCTCTCCACACTTGCAAATAAGGCCTTCCCTTGTTCATCCTTTTCTCCCACAAGATAAACCACTCATACAAATGCATCTTGATGTTTCGTGCAACGCATGGGCATCTTGCTAGTATTTTATAAGAGTGTAGATGTAGAGTAGATACAAGCCGGCAGGTGGGCCCGATGGTAGTGAGATAATGTGATGCAACACTAGAGGTGCCATGTGGAGCGTTTAACTGGTCAACTAGTAGTGTCTTGAGCAAATACAGAGTTGTACGGTGAGCCCGTGACTGTATAATAACCACAAAACGTAAATGGTGACCGTAATGAGTGGATTCTGAAGTCCAATGTACGTATCGTGCTTTCGCTTCAAATACAATGATCGTCACTGTATATATCGCGAGAGAAAGATGAAACATGCGTGAATGTGCTGGGGGCTTACTTTTAGAGGACCTGGAGATAGTTTGTGTGCATACCTGAAAGGGGCGTAGAGGGGGGTATGCGATGGAGAGAGAGATGCTCTTCATTTCTCTTTATTATGACTACCTTTATATATAGTATAAATATACAAATTCACAGTGCGGAATAAATATCATTGTGGGCACCATGCAATGCAAGTGTTCATACTCCTCCATATAACTTTGTAATGTTGTATATATGTAGAAATTCTAAAATATTTTTTTGGCCACACTTTATTCAAAAGGAATGTTGTATGCGAAATAAACGTGAAGAGAGGGCTTTTTAGATCAATGGGGTACGTGATGTAACATGTGTGAATGTGTAGTTGATGCATTTGGCAGGGCCTAGAGCGGTATGTGTGTGTATTACGTATTCGAGAGAGGCATGGATAGAGGGGCCGACAGGGAGGGGCGTGGGAGAGATAGCACAAGAAATGAGAGTGGTCTAGAGAGAGAGAGACGAATATGACGTCACGGCGAGAGATTCCCTTGAGTGTGTATATGCAAGGGGGGAGTGGATAGAGGCACCAGGAGAATATATTTTGTGTGTGTGGTGTCTGTGTTGGTATGTGTGGGTGTGAGAAGATAACGAGACATGGGGGCAAAGGGTGTGTCACCGCGTGAGGTCCGGTAGGTCGAGGTGAGGCCCTTCGTTCGGTTCCGTCCCGCGCCACATTGGTCAACCCGTGACGCATTTAGGGAGACCCATGGATGACTAGTCGTACAAGACAAAGATAGCATAATTGTGAAGGACTCTATGTCCACTGACAAAGCCGGCTAGGATTTGTAACCCTGGGTTCTTGGACTAAGGTAACCCCTTTATCTCTGATATTACTATTCATCCAACCTAACTTTAAGGGGCATCCTACAGAACGCACTGCTAGAATCATACTCGTCGATTAGGAATAGAGGTGTGAGACAATGCGTGAGAGACATGCCTAAAGATAATGTGCGTACAGGAGACACGTAGGCAGGTCTATGTATATAGAAAGGGTCGATGGGGATTGTGCGTGTGTATGCTTGCGAGAGGAAGAGTGCTTGTGATAAAGGTTAGTGAAAACAGTCGTAAATGGTTACGAGAGGGAGGGAGGGTTATATCGAGAGCATGTGTGCGAGAAAGACACCTCGGGAGAGAGTGTGTGAGCATGTGTGAGAGACCACCGATGGAGAGTGAAACTACACGTACAAGACTGCTGTACACATTGATTAAAGATATAAATTGTATCCAAATATTAGGATGGGATCATGATATTTGCAATTCGCGTAAGGAACGGTCATTGATCCATCAGACATCTAGATTCTATCGAATTTGAGCATGTCTATGTTATTATTCGACACAATTGATCCACATAGTTAGTATTTTGAACTCCAGACAATGCATCGCTTTAGCAATCGAATATAAATGTGAGTATAGTTCATGTTGTGTGTGTAAAGCACATTATACATACGAAAGTTACACAATGAACATTATAAATAGCTACCTATGAACTAGCAAACATTTGAATTCAACTTAAGGTGGTTTTAAAAAATCGAATTCAACATGAAGTCCATTCAATTATTTGAATTTGATATCATGGCGTTTGTAAATCATACCTAAATTATGGGGGCACCAATCTTTGCTCTGATTTTGTACATAATAGCATATGTAGTCGTGTACAAAATAGATTCTAATTTAGCTCCTCCATTCCAAAATAATCATAGTTATAGGATTTTCAAGTGTCAAAATTTCAAAAAGAAGCTGATAATTTAATGAGGTAGCTCCTCCATTCTAAACATGAATGCTTGTGTTTCAAAATTTTGAACGAAGCGCCAAAAGAGCCTCTACTCGCCCGAAACCACATGAGACCAATGTTTGGTAGTACAAGGATATTACTTTTCTAATAACTCCGACCCGTGAAACCTACCGGCCCGACATCCAAAGGTCTAAACCGGGGTAGGTTTGTAGCTTCATCTAGACGCCACGCAACCGCCTCCGAAAAACATTCATACACAATGGCCACCTAAGCACACATGCGCGCGGCCGAAATCGCTCCCGCCCACTATTTGGGACACCTGGGATTACCATCCTACCCCCGACCCGCAGTAGGTCCGAAATTTAAGAGGGGGGCAAAGTTTGTACTTCCCCCAAATTTCAAACAAGCGCATCCCATCTTCTGTTCAAAAAAGCCAAAAACAAGCGCGTCCCAGACCGAAACATGGTTCTCCCCCCTCCCCCCTCCCACCCGTCCGATTCCCCATTCGTACTCCGTGGGCGCAAAAACTACCTCTCCACCAGCCACAAAACCCCGGCGTCCTCCGTCCGCCACCCCATTCCACCCATCAACCGCCGCCCTCCTCCATCACGCCGGAGCCGATATCCCGACGTCGTCGTCCACCGCAACCTCAACCGCAACGCCCTCCATGGCTAGTAGTTGAAGCCGAGGCCGAGCCGTCCGTACCCGAGCCAGTTCAACCACGCCGTCATGCGCCTCACTGCTGCCGCTCCAACTTCGCCACCCTCCACCGCACCGGATCTGTTCCTGCTATGCCGTCCTTTGCCGCCTCGGATCTGCTTCCCCTCCGCCGACATACGGCCACGGCAACACAGTCAATAATTCTGCCATGGGTTCGTCCAAGAATCCACGGTTCTCCAAAACATCGATTCCCCCGGGAGAAAAAAGAAGATAGCCGCGACATATGGAGGAGACCACACTGGCAACCGATAAGGGTACTCGTCTTCCCTTATTCGTGCAAATCTTACGTGTCTGCTTGCACGGTATTCATCCCACAGAAGACACTAGTTGACCGCTTCTTCTTGATACTAGATGTTCCTAGAAACTCGCGATGCTCAAGGTTTCTCCTCATATACTATTTCACCTTAGCTAGAGGTCCGTTGCCCCCCTGAATTTCAATTCCTGGTCAGTTGATTCCCAATTAACGGAAGCATTCCCTGGCGTAATAGGCGCTAGTCCGCCTATTACGCCGGGGAAGCAGCGCCTCGGTGTTTATCTTAGGGGCGTGTGGGGCCTAGAGCTACTGGCGCCCGATCTGGAGGTCGGCCGGGATTAAAGGGATGGCCTGGGGGCGCTGCCAAGCACGGCGGTGGTGTGAGGTCGAGGGGAGGGCGGGGCGGCGGAGGCAGGGGTCTGGGCTGGTGGTCGCTGGCGGTTCGAGAAAGATCGTCAACAGTGACTGGCGGGAGGTAGACGAAGGCCATCTGCCCGTTCCTTATAGATCGGACGGTTCATTAAAAAAATCGACTGACCTATTTATTTTCAGTCGACTGTTATCTTGACATGACCACATGTGGTGGTGTGCTGGAGGAGTACCTGCATTTCCTGTGCTCATATATTAGAAAATCATACGGAGTAGAATCTAATTTTGTTTGCCATGCAATGTTGTAGAGCTATCATATGTCTCCTGTCATTTATTTTTCAGCCACCTGCTATCTGCTACTTTTACAGTGCACTAGTTCTGCACACACTTCACCCATACTCTCACTATTGTGTTTTTATGCAAGGGTATTTCAGACCCTGCCTTGACAGAAGCAGAAACGATAAGAGAGAAGTCGCTCCTGCGTGGTACGCGGCTAAGCCAGACACGTTTCAAGACTAAAAGGGTGTAGTGTCAGCAGATGGAGACGGGGAACGTAGCTCTGGAGTTGATGATCTCGCTCGCCATGAACCACCATCCCAGGTGCTTGCTTTAACTTCACGGTGTCATATGTGGTTGCATGTTCCATATGGTGTCTAGCTTGTATTCGAAAGGCCGAAGTCGGTCTTTATTAAGATGAGGAAAGATATTTTTTACATGAACCATCATCCCGTGAGCACCAGAAGACAAATAGCTAGTCAGGGCACTGGCCGAGCCAGTGACAAGCCCAGCAAAGAGAGGCATCACCTGGAAGCCAACTAAAAAGCCGTGATGGTGGCGAAGCAGCCCGCCTCCTACCAGGCTCTCAGGTCCTAGATGATCATGCTTACCACTCCAGCCGGATGTCTAGCTTGTATTGCTTCCAATTTGGTTAAATTGCATCTGCTTAGCTTACACATTATACCTTTGAATATGACATGCCTTTATGTTTTTGGTACATACTAGTACATCTGTGTATTAACCATGTTCTTACATCAAAGTAATGTTCTTGTGTATCCCTCATCAATCACTTATGATGAGGCAGTCAGGCAAGCGGAATACTCCTCATTTAAAGAATGCAGTGTCAGCCTCCCGACATGATTCTCAAGAAACAGCAAGGCTAGATGAAGATAGTGAACGTAGCTCTGTAGTTGATTACCACATTTCCCCTACACTAGCATCGCAAGTGCTTGCTCTAACTTGGCAGCGTGATATGTGGTTGCATGTTGCATATGGTGTCTAGATTGTAATTCTTCCAATCTGGTTAAACTGCATGTGCTATTCTGCTTAGCTTATACATTATACCTGTTAATGTGACATGCCTTCTTGTATTTAGTACATAGTACATCTGTCTATTAAGCATGTCCTCACATAAAACTATTGTTTTTTTGTATCCCGCATAAATCAATATGTCGAGACACCTTCAGTATATGCAGTGTGATATTAGTTGCATCTTTGATATGATTTATAGCATGCGCTTCTTCTAATTTGTTGAAATGCCATTTATGATGGGACACTTTTAACTTGGCAGAGTCATATTGGTTGCATCTTTCACGTGGTGTCTAGCTTGCATTGCTTCTTATTTGGTGAAATGGTTTCTGCTTAGTTTACACAAACAGTTGTGAATATGCCATGCCGTCCTGTTTTTCGTATTATTCCATCCTGGAATCATGTGTTTGCCTTACGTCAAAGTAGCGATTGTCAGTATCATGCACGAATGAGTTCTGAAGAGTGAATTTTATTGCTTTTTCTTGTCGGTTTTACTTGACAATTCAAAATCAATAAAGCGGAAGGAAGTTAGCAAGGCAGCGGATGAAGGTGCTCCTTCCAAATGGAGGGCCTCTACATATTCTACTCCTCCATCCCCCAAGATGATTTCCAAGACAACACATGCATAGACACTCAACGTAGCTGTGTTGGTGATGAGCACGTCTCCCCTAGTGCACCATCACAGGTGTTCCCTCTAACTTGGCACTGTTATATGTGATTGCATGTTATGTATGATGTCTAGCTTGTATTGCTTCTAATTTTGTTGAATTGCATCTGCTTACTTTACACATTATACTTGTGACTAAGACACATGTTCCTGTTTCTAGAACATACAATATCTGTCTATCACACCATGTTCTTACATCAAAGTACATTTGTTCTAAAGAACTAAATTGTTATTCTTTTTCTTGTCGGCTTGACTTAACATGGCACAGAGAAAGAGGAAGCAAGACAGAACGATAGGGAAAGGGAAGCGGAACAATCCTGCAGATTCTGCTGGTACTGATGGTGCAATAGAAGGTCAAAGTCCAGCGGAAAATTGTACCGACAGGGTATCCCATGCTACACAAGCTGCAGAACAAGCCAAACAGAAACAAATAGCTGCCACCAAACAAGCAGAGACAACCCTAGTTGTTGCAACACCTTCCATAGTACCACCAGCTGCACGATTTACTCGTTCGTCAACTCAGCTAGCAGCACGTCCCCAAGCTCCCTTGCCACCTGACACTACTTCCGAAGCACTCTTGACACAAGATGAGTTGGCAAGATCAGATGAACTTTGTGAGCTTCAACAGCAAGAAGGTAGTTGCTGGAGTCAAGTTACAGTTGCATGCTTCTTTATATGTAGTCGCAAGAGGAAACAAACACTTCCTATGTTTGTTGTACACTAAAACTTCCTATGTTTGTTGTTGGACTAGCACCTAGGCGCAAGAGGAAACAAACATCGGGATAATGCTCGATAGGTTAACTAAATCTAGAGGAGGAAGAATGGAGATCCGTTTTGAGGCAGGTTTAAAAAGGACACGTGATGCTACAGAGTCAGCCAAGTTAGTGTCAGAGGCAGCGGTTGCTGTTAGGTGTCATGTACGTATCCTTCCAACATGAATTCAGTATAGGAATGACAAAGACGAAACCCAGTTCAACACCTTCCTCGACCATTTATCTGTAAGTATGGTTATGTATGGAAACTAGTAATATTGTCTTGCTCTGTCCAATACTTTCTAGGTTGCTGATAATGAGACTCCCATAATTTTCAACAGATGAGGTTCAAGTTGGATAGCCAAGATGATGCGACCAGACAAGCTTGCACCCATGTTTTCAAGTCTGCTCTGTGATAGTATCGGTATAACTTGAGGAAAACTCACTTTGAAGGCAAGGCTAACAGTGAACTTGCCCAAACATCTCCAGTGGAAAATATATCTGATGAAGACTGGAGAGGCCTCATTAAACACTGGTCCGATCTGAAGTATCAGGTACATTATATATATGTGATCAGATCACATGTTGAAGTCCTATTTACGCATGTGCCACACAAATCTATCTTCTTGTAGGTGAACTGTTCAAAGAACAAGGCCAACCGTACGAAAGTGAAATTCCAACAGACGACAGGATCTCGTAGCTATATTGCACACTGCGAGGCTCTTGTAATTAGCTGCTGTTTCACTCTTTTCGCTGTACCATATTATCAGATCTATATTGACTTGTTCCAAATGCAGAGGAAAGCCCGCAAGGACCAAAAAGTACCTGAACCAAATGCTGTGGAAATCTTCAAGGACTGTCGCACCAGCAAGAAGAAGGGCATGACTACACCAGTCAAAGCCGCTGTTGTAAGTCCTTAAGCCTCATGCCTTTTAACTACTACTTACTCTGACTTGTGCCTTGAACTGCATGGTTTGCAGCCAATGTCTATTACTCTTTTCAATTTTATACACAATTGTCTTAGCGTATCATTGCACCTTACAAGGTTTAAAAGAGAGGAGTGATGTTCCTTTGATCTTGACCTATAATCTAGTTCCGTGCTGGACTTGCCCACACAATGTTACAATTGCCTGTTTGTCTGTTCTCAGTTGTTTTGTGATATGAATGATGTCATACTATGCTTACCGTATTATAAACTTCATCTCTTTATCCTTAGCCCTCAATACAATGTGAAGAAATAGACAATACATTAGCGATGGTACATGGTCATATGTTTGGAACCTGGTTTTATTATGTACTTTGCAATAAAATACAACTATTATTTTACATGGGTTCACCAGAATAAGTTATGTATATAGACCAAAGCTATTTTGTTTGGTTTTGCTGCCTCCTTAATATCTTCTGTTTTGGTACTACTAATGTAAAACCACAACTTTTCAGCGAGCTATGGAAAAATGGTGGAACCGCCACCTTCTAAAGGTGGCGAGGCAACTATAACTGCAATGTCAGCTCTTGCTGCAGTGGGTCAGTACCCGTCCACTAACAGTGCCAAAAGCACGTTCCTGCGTAATACTGGGTTGGTTGTAAGGCAATCTCGTCCAAACTGCCTCATGATCAAGATATGCAAGCTCAAAACAATGTTGTATCTGCGCTCCAGACACAAGTCCATTCCCTAACACAGACCCTTTGTGAAACAAGGAGAGACATTGTTCGATGTTGTCAAGATATGCATGGTTTTGAAACCAGACTATCAAACATTTGCTATGTTGTTCAGGAGCCTAGGAGAACTGAAGGCCAAGGTTATGGTGCTCCGTCGGACAATACACCACGAAAACGTAACAGTCAGGTCAAATGAACTGAGCTTCTGAACTTCTGGTGGTGCATTTATCTGCTCGACTCTTAACTTTTATGCTATAACACCCACGATGCGGCTATATCTCCCATGTGTCGAGGCACGAGTTAGAGGCATAACCGCATGGTGGTTTTGTCGCAAGAAGGGTCATCTTCACATAATCCCATGTAATGAATAAGAATGGGATAAAGAGTCGGCTTACAATCGCCACTTCACACAAAACATTAATTAAACATACCTCATTCAGAGTACACACATAGTCCGACTACGGATGAATCCAAAAGAAAAGAAGATAACCCAACTACTAGATGCCCAATCGTCCCAACTGGGCTCCACTACTGATCATCGAGAAACGAAACATACTAACGACTAAGGTCCTCATCGAACTCCCACTTGAGCTCGGTTGCGTCACCCGCACTGGTATCATCGGCACCTGCAACTGTTGTGATAGTATCTGTGAGCCACGAGGACTCAACAATCTCAAAACCCGCGAGATCAAGACTATTTAAGCTTATGGGTAGGAAAGGGTAATGAGGTGGAGCTGCAGCAAGCACTAAGCAAATATGGTGGCTAACATACGCAAATAAGAGCGAGAAGAGAAGCAACGCAACGGTCGAGAAGCTAGAAGTGATCAAGATGTGATCCTGAAACTACTTATGGTCATACATAACCCAAAACCGTGTTCACTTCTCAGACTCCGCCGAAAAGAGACCATCACGGTTACACACGCGGTTGATGTATTTTAATTAAGTCAAGTGTCAAGTTCTCTACAACCGGATATTAACAAATTCCCATCTGCCACATAACCGCGGGCACGGCTCTCGAAAGTTTATACCCTGCAGGGGTGTCCCAACTTAGCCCATCACAAGCTCTCACGGTCAACGAAGGATATTCCTTCTCCCGGGAAGACCCGACCAGTCTCGGAATCCCGGTTACAAGACATTTCGACAATGGTAAAACAAGACCAGCAAAGCCGCCCGATGTGTCGACAATCCTGATAGGAGTCGCACGTATCTCGTTCTCAGGACACACCGGATAGGTCAAGCTACGAGTAAAACCAGCCCTCAAGTTGCCCCGAGGTGGCCCCGCAGGCTGCCCGGTTCGGACCAACACTTAGAGAAGCACTGGCCCGGGGGGGTTAAAATAAAGATGACCCTCGGGTTGGCCGACCCAAGGGAAGGGTAATAGGTTGTTAGGCAAATGTAAAACCAAGGTTGGGCCTTGCTGGAGGAGTTTTATTCAAAGCGAACTGTCAAGGCGTTCCCATAACACCCAACCGCGTAAGGAACACGAAATCAACGAACATAACACCGGTATGACGGAAACTAGGGCGGCAAGAGTGGAACAGAACACCAGGCATAAGGCCGAGCCTTCCACCCTTTACCAAGTATGTAGATGCATTAATTAAATATAAGAGATATTGTGATATCCCAACATATCCATGTTCCAACATGGAACAAACTTCAACTTCACCTGCAACTATCAACGCTATAAGAGGGGCTGAGCAAAAGCGGTAACTTAGCCAAACAACGGTTTGCTAGGAAGGAGGGTTAGAGGCTTGACATGTCAACATGGGAGGCATGATAACAAGTGGTAGGTAGCGCGACATAGCGATAGAGCGAACAACTAGCAAGCAAAGATAGAAGTGATTTCGAGGGTATGGTCATCTTGCCTGGGATCCCGCAAGGAAGAAGAACGAGTCCATGAAGAAGACAAACAGACGTAGTCGAACGAATCCTCACAACTCCGGAACAAAACCGAAGCTAACGAGAGAAGCAACCCAGAAAGAAGCAAGCAACATAGTAAACAACCATCACATAAACATGGCATGATGCGCAACCAAGTATGATGCATGTCCACTTTAAAGAGGCATGGCATGGCAAAGTGCACAAACAATACTACAAGTTAAGTGGAGCACAATATGCAACGAGTTGCATATTGACGAAACACCACATTTCAAACATTTAGTTCACTCTCGTTTATGTACCCAACAATATTAAATGTTGTTAAACATGGCAAGAGGTGAAGCATAATTAAACTAACTATTTAGGCAAGTTTAAATGAGGTCAGAAATAATAAACAACAATTCCGGAAAATCCTCATGTGCATATTTTTGATTTGGTACTGTTCTGCCCTAAACCATATTTTAGAGTTGTTAGACATGCAAAGTAATGCCACCATGTTAAACTAGACATTTTTCCAAGCAAGTTAGATATATAGTTTATTTAAATCCGAGTTACGGTTAATTAGTTATGAATTAAATCATTTTAACATGGCATATTAGCAAATTAAATGCAAACAACATTTTTAACATTTTTAACATGGATAAAAGCAGCATATTATGAAACTAGACAAAATTCTAAGCATTTTACATATATGAAGTATTTTAATCCGATGCACAGTTAATGAGTTATTATATGCATGAAGACTAGGGACTTTTCTGTAAAACCGTAAACTCTGGATAAAAGGAAAAATTCGTAGAACGGGAAAAAATGACATGGGCTGAATCAGAGGCTGGCCCAACAATGCACAAGGGGCAGGGCTGCTCACCAGGCCTCATGGGTCGGCTCGGTGGGGAGGCTGGACGCAGGCTGGGCCTTGGCGCAGCGCGGATGCAAGACGTGGCCCAGCCACGGGCACGAGGAGGCCGGATCGGGTCAACGCAGCGAGCAAAGGCGCGGGACGAGTGAGCTCTTGCTCGTCACAAAGGAAGCAGAGCTCGATGCAGGTCGGCTTGGCGACGGAGACGGCGTGGAGGCGAACGGGGGCCGGGCACGACGGTTGCTGGGGCGAGCGAGGCAGAGGAGGGAACGAGCTGCTCGTCTCCTGGCTCCTGGATGGAACGAGCGCCTGGGGAAGACGAACGCGGCGGCAGGAACTCCGGTAGGCGGCGATGCGGCTAACAGCGACGCGAGCGGCGACAAGGAGGAAGCGATGGGGGCGCCTGGATCCGAGGCGGGGAAGACCGGAGGCGCGCACGGGACGGTGGCGGCGGAGCTTGGCGCAGGTCAGGCGCGGCCATGGCGGGGCTTCCATTGCTCCTGCACCAGGCGAGAGAGAGGCCGGGGCATGAGAGAGAGGTTAGGGAAGGGGAACGGCATGGAGAGTACAAGGGAGCAGGGGACGCAAAGCAGCGGCGACCTGGAACTCCGGCGGCTGGCCACGGGTGAAGACGACGGCGAGGCAGAGGACGCGCGGGTGTGGGGAGACTCACCGATGGTCTCGATCCAGACGGGAGCGGGGGCCTGGTGCCCAAGCGGCTGTTGCGCTCGTGCAGCTCGCGTAGCAAGGAGGGGAGACTGCGGGCGGTGGTGAGGAGACGAGGTAGAGCGCTTCTGCTCGGGCCTCGGGAACAAAGGAGGTGGCGGCTGTGGTTGGTCGGCGACGCAAAACCAGGGAGGTGGTCGGAGGCGGGAGAGGATCTGGATCGGGTGCGCTCTGGTTGGTCTGATGCTGAAAACGAGGGAGGGAGAGAGGCTGGCTGGTTGGGGATGGATCCCGAGGGGAATTTGGTGGAGTGGCGGCGGCGGCGGAGGATTTGATGGATGGGACAGCTAGGGCTAGGGTTTGTCCAGATATATATAGTAGATGGTTAAAGTGAGACTATTTGGTCCCTTCGATCATAATCGGACGGTCGAGAAATAAATAGGTAGGGAGTCCAAATAAGAAAACGAAGATGATTTATAGATGTTTGAGGATGATCCGGACCCAACGGTAACAAAAGTCCAGTTTGGGTTCGGAGAAGTTTCGGACGCGCGCGAGGGGTCTGAGAGAGGTTGACAAGGACAAAGAGACCTGACAAAAGGTCAACGGAGACAAAGAGAGAAGCGGCAACCACAAACGACTACGAGTTTTATGAAAACATGCGGATGCAATGCGGATGATGCGACGAAGAATGCAACAAGCAAATAAAACACACGGCGGCAACAAAATACATGGAAGGCGTCTGAAGCGTCGGTCTCGGGGCGTTACAACACTCCACCGCTACAAGAGGATCTCGTCCCGAGATCTAGGATGGCACCGGAAGGAAGCAGAATAGGAAGAGAAGAGGTAAACTAAGTTGCTTCTTTGACAAATGAGTGAAACCACGAACCTTGAGAGGTTGAACAAATTGAAAGGAAGAATACAATGGAGATGAACGAGATTGCAAACACTCTGTTAGCAAAGAGGAACAAGGAACATCACGAGAACCTTGTAGGTTGAAAGACATGGAAATAAGAGCTTCACGAACAAAAAGAATATGACCACCTCAGTATAATGAGATAGCCAAGGAACAAGAATGACAGAATTTGGACAACACTCCGGTTGAACATGGAATGAATAGAATAATAGCTTGACAAGATGGGAAGGTACTTGAGGAGAGCAACAACACAATGCCTCCGGAACAAAAGAACAAATGGAATGAAAAGAACGGAGAAGACAATAACATCTTCTACCTCAAATGAATTTGAAAAGCATCCTTACAAAGAAGGATTGAACGGAGTTGTTGGAAAATCAACAACGAAAAGAATAAGCTTGTTGTGGGCTTATGGAAAACCATCTCAAAACTTGAGGTGAAATTCTGCCACTACCAAATGATCGATGGCTTGAGAGGAATGAAAGAGAAGATAAACTTTTCTCAACAATAAGATATGGAGAAAACATGGATCACAAATAGCAACATTCCTTAGAGAAGGCTTTAGGTGAAATCTCTACCAAGATAACTCCAACAAAGAGATTGATTGGTTGAAAAGATCTCTTGAACGAAGAGAAAATGATGGATTTAAATATCTCATTCTTAACAACTTGCGAATCATGAAACACGAAAGGAAATTGTCAAGAATGACATAACACCACCTCAAAAGATAAGGTAGGAAGAATTGCACTTTGGAATGCAAGATTAAGAATACTTGAACTCCTCAAAACAAAACATGTGTTGAGCACCATGTTTATTTTGGAGTATAGCTTGGCGGATCTTAACTCCGAGAGAGATCTTGAAGAACAATTGAAGAATGAAAAGAATCCTTGACGAACCTATTGGGGAACGTAGTAATTTCAAAAATTTCCTATGCACACGCAAGATCATGGTGATGCATAGCAACGAGAGGGGAGAGTATTGTCCACGTACCCTCGTAGACCGAAAGCGGAAGCGTTAACACAACGCGGTTGATGTAGTCGTACGTCTTCACGATCCGACCGATCAAGTACCGAACGCACGACACCTCCGAGTTCAGCACACGTTCAGCTCGATGACGTCCCTCGAACTCCGATCCAGCCGAGTGTTGAGGGAGAGTTTCGTCAGCACGACGGCGTGGTGACGATGATGATGTTCTACCGACGCAGGGCTTCGCCTAAGCACCGCTACGATATTATTGAGGTGTAATATGGTGGAGGGGGGCACCGCACACGGCTAAGAGATCAATAGATCAATTGTTGTGTCTATGGGGTGCCCCCTGCCCCCGTATATAAAGGAGCAAGGGGGGAGGCGGCCGGCCTAGGAGGAGGGCGCGCCAAGGGGGGAGTCCTACTCCCACCGGGAGTAGGACTCCTCCTTTCCTTGTTGGAGTAGGAGAGAAGGAAAGAGGGGGAGAGGGAGAAGGAAAAGGGGGCTGCACCCCTTGTCCAATTCGGACCAGAGGGGGGGTGCGCGCCTCCTTCCTTTTGGCCTCTCTCCTCTATTCCCGTATGGCCCAATAAGGCCCAATACTTCTCCCCGGCGAATTCCCGTAACTCTCCGGTACTCCGATAAATACCCGAATCACTCGGAACCTTTTCGATGTCCAAATATAGTTGTCCAATATATTGATCTTTACGTCTCGACCATTTCGAGACTCCTCGTCATGTCCCTGATCTCATCTGGGACTCCGAACTCCTTCGGTACATCAAAATACATAAACTCATAATATAACCGTCATCTAACTTTAAGCGTGCGGACCCTACGGGTTCGAGAACTATGTAGACATGACCGAGACACGTCTCCGGTCAATAACCAATAGCGGAACCTGGATGCTCATATTGGCTCCCACATATTCTACGAAGATCTTTATCGGTCAGACCGCATAACAACATACGTTGTTCCCTTTGTCATCGGTATGTTACTTGCCCGAGATTCGATCGTCGGTATCTTAATACCTAGTTCAATCTCGTTACCGGCAAGTCTCTTTACTCGTTCCGTAATACATCATCTCGCAACAAACTCATTAGTTGTAATGCTTGCAAGGCTTTAAGTGATGTGCATTACTGAGAGGGCCCAGAGATACCTCTCCAACAATCGGAGTGACAAATCCTAATCTCAAAATACGCCAACCCAACAAGTACCTTCGGAGACACCTGTAGAGCACCTTTATAATCACCCAGTTACGTTGTGACGTTTGGTAGCACACAAAGTGTTCCTCCGGTAAACGGGAGTTGCATAATCTCATAGTCATAGGAACATGTATAAGTCATGAAGAAAGCAATAGCAACATACTAAACGATCGAGTGCTAAGCTAACGGAATGGGTCAAGTCAATCACAACATTCTCCTAATGATGTGATCCCGTTAATCAAATGACAACTCATGTCTATGGCTAGGAAACATAACCATCTTTGATCAACGAGCTAGTCAAGTAGAGGCATACTAGTGACACTCAGTTTGTCTATGTATTCACACATGTATCATGTTTCCGGTTAATACAATTCTAGCATGAATAATAAACATTTATCATGATATAATGAAATAAATAATAACTTTATTATTGCCTCTAGGGCATATTTCCTTCAGAACCACCATGTTGAGCCTTCGTGAGAACTCCGGTAATAAAAGGATGGTAGAAAGAAAGAGAAGTTGAAAACACAAGGTGAAGCCTTGCGATGATTTAGATGGAGCTTCGCGACGATATAACCGAGAAAAATTGGAACTCCGGAAAAACAAAAGATGAAACACTAGAACCGAGAATTACTTCATCATGAACAAACTCCGAAGGAAGGGATTAAACACTTGGATGAAACAAGAATAAGAATTACATCATGCGTATCCTTCATCAATTTAAATTGATGATAAACAACGGATTTGGCATACTACTTATACTCATTGAAAAAGGATTGAAGAGAGATAGTGCTCAACTTGGGAAGGTCTTCAACGAACCACCGGTAGGATTGAAACAACGAATAAATTGATATGATATCAAAGGAAGAGGAATCTTAAACGAACCACTGTAAGAATTGAAAATGAAAGTAGCAAAGGCACAAATAACCGGGAAGAATTAGAAAAGGAATAGAGATACTTGACAGAATTTAGATACAAGTGAACGAATAGATCACGAGCTGATTAGAGAATACTTGAATGATACACCGGTAAGATTTGGAGAACGATAGCCACACGCTGAGAATGAATAATTCTGAGATGATGGGCTCCGAAGAATCAAACTGGAAATAATCCTGAATTGCTCCGGATGGGTACGAAAAGAATTCTCACAATCGAAAACAATTATGAGGGGATGGCATAACGCTAGAACCATGAATCTTCGAGAGAACGGACCAAGATTTAGAGGAAACACTTCTTTGGTCTTCAAAATCTGAGAATGACGACGAGATACGACACCATGAATTATTGAGGCACTCCGGAATGAAGAATAGAAAGGTTGAACCAACGATGAAAATAATTTGAAAGATCTTGGAGAAAGACATATGACTGATGATACTTCATTCCTACATCAAACTTTGAAAGAATTTGAGAATCGCTCCGAATAAATTAGAAGAGTCTGGTAAGATCCTGGGAAAAGACCTGTGGGTTAGGGCCCACTCAAAAGAAACACCGTTGAACGATTTAAAAGATAGATTGCGCCGGTTGAATTAAATGGCTTGAATAAGGTAAGACCTCGAAATAGCTTGAAAGGATTATGAATAGAAACTTGAATCTTCTGGGATATCTTCAGCACTCCAGATAAACATGAATAGCAAGAGGTGGATGATTAAGAGGTGCACCGGCATGAGAAAACATTTGAAACGAGGAAAGGAATATGATCAACACTGAAAGCTTGAATTGGATCCACCGGGGAAGAAAAGAGAATGGAGAATGATAAACTTGTCGCTTCCTTAGCATCTTCATGAGAATCACCAGGTAAGAACATGGAGAAAAAGAATGAAGAACATGGAGGAAAAGAATGAAGAGACTTCACATCCATAAGATGGATACTTGATTAAGAAATTTGAGTCCTTGAAGAAAAAAAGGGTGGGAGGGCGGGAAAAACAAAGACAACTTGGGACGGATGAAACAAACACCGTAGAAAAAACTGAGGGATGATCTTGTGAATGTTGAAAAGATCGGATCCACTTGAAGAGGAGCACGTCGGTTGGAAGAGAATTAACATGGCAACCTCGATGATCCAGAAGGATTAGTATTCACATAGAAATATGAGAACACCGTTTAGGGAAGGTATGGAATCAACACTTGGCATTGAAGCAACTCGAATACCACAAACCAAAACAAAAACAAAGGATTTGGCTTGCGGAATAAGCCGGAACAAACATATGATAGATCACATATCATATCATGTGTCTGTTGGAAAGATATCCTACGAGATACTTGAATTCCCACTTATAAACTCCCGAAACTTTCTGGTTATGCAATCTAGTGTTGGGGATACAGGGGAAGCATAATATCTCACCCAAACTAACAATCCCTACATCCAGCTGTATCCATCCTTCAACACATAACCAAGAAACCTTCGGAAATCGTGTACCTCAACCTTCGAAAAGCATCCTTTATACGAGTTATGGCAATACTCCCGAACTCCCGCCCCAGTACTGGGTGGCGTCGTGGTAATATCACCAACAACTGCATAAAAGAGATTTTCGATGTCGGCGAAACTCAGGTATTCCAGAACTGCAACGATAAAATTGTGACGACAACACCTCGGAGCTCAACTCCCCGGGACACTGCCACAACCCCTAAATGTCAGGAGGCACCAAGAACAATGTTCTCGTCACAAGAATATCGGAACGATCCCAAGATACCCGCGTGATCCTAAATTTTTCTTAGTGAAATTTGAGGAGAGGAAAGACAAAACATCTACGTCAGGAGGCCTCACCAGAGCGACGAAGGGACTGAGGAGTAAAAAGAATCCTACTCTCCGATATATATAATCCTAAGACTCAAAACATTTTTGTTCTAGACTCAACAACGTCAGCGATTCAATCAAGCAGGGGGCTCCTAAGTCAGGGATGGCTCTGATTACCAACTTGTAACACCCACGATGCGGCTATATCTCCCACGTGTCGAGGCACGAGTTAGAGGCATAACCGCATGGTGATTTTGTCGCAAGAAGGGTCATCTTCACACAATCCCATGTAATGAATAAGAATGGGATAAAGAGTTGGCTTACAATCGCCACTTCACACTAAACATTAATTAAACATACATCATTCAGAGTACACACATAGTCCGACTACGGACGAATCCAAAAGAAAATAAGATAACCCAACTGCTAGATGCCCGATCGTCCCAACTGGGCTCCACTACTGATCATCGAGAAACGAAACATACTAACGACTAAGGTCCTCGCCGAACTCCCAATTGAGCTCAGTTGCGTCACCCGTACTGGTATCATCGGCACCTGCAACTGTTGTGATAGTATCTGTGAGCCACGAGGATCAGCAATCTCAAAACCCGCGAGATCAAGACTATTTAAGCTTATGGGTAGGAAACGGTAATGAGGTGGAGCTGCAGCAAACACTAAGCAAATATGGTGGCTAACATACGCAAATAAGAGCGAGAAGAGAAGCAACGCAACGGTCGAGAAGCTAGAAGTGATCAAGAAATGATCCTGAAACTACTTACGGTCATACATAACCCAAAACCGTGTTCACTTCTCGGACTCCGCCGAAAAGAGACCATCACGGTTACACACGCGGTTGATGCATTTTAATTAAGTCAAGTGTCAAGTTCTCTACAACCGGATATTAACAAATTCCCATCTGCCACATAACCGCGGGCATGGCTATCGAAAGTTTATACCCTGCAGGGCTGTCCCAACTTAGCCCATCACAAGCTCTCACGGTCAACGAAGGATATTCCTTCTCCCGGGAAGACCCGATCAGTCTCGGAATCCCGGTTACAAGACATTTCGACAATGGTAAAACAAGACCAGCAAAGCCGCCCGATGTGTCGACAATCCCGATAGGAGTCGCACGTATCTCGTTCCCAGGACACACCAGATAGGTCAAGCTACGAGTAAAACCAGCCCTCAAGTTGCCCCGAGGTGGCCCCGCAGGCTGCCCGGTTCGGACCAACACTTAGAGAAGCACTGGCCCAGGGGGGTTAAAATAAAGATGACCCTCGGGTTGGCCGACCCAAGGGAAGGGTAATAGGTTGTTAGGCAAATGTAAAACCAAGGTTGGGCCTTGCTGGAGGAGTTTTATTCAAAGCAAACTGTCAAGGGGTTCCCATAACACCCAACCACGTAAGGAACGCGAAATCAAGGAACATAACACCGGTATGACGGAAACTAGGGCGGCAAGAGTGGAACAAAACACCAGGCATAAGGCCGAGCCTTCCACCCTTTACCAAGTATATAGATGCATTAATTAAATATAAGAGATATTGTGATATCCCAACATATCAATGTTCCAACATGGAACAAACTTCAACTTCACCTGCAACTATCAACGCTATAAGAGGGGCTGAGCAAAAACGGTAACTTAGCCAAACAACGGTTTGCTAGGAAGGAGGGTTAGAGGCTTGACATGGCAACATGGGTGGCATGATAACAAGTGGTAGGTAGCGCGACATAGCGATAGAGCGAACAACTAGCAAGCAAAGATAGAAGTGATTTCGAGGGTATGGTCATCTTGCCTGGGATCCCGCAAGGAAGAAGAACGAGTCCATGAAGAAGACAAACGGACGTAGTCGAACGAATCCTCACAACTCCAGAACGAAACTGAAGCTAACGAGAGAAGCAACCCGGAAAGAAGCAAGCAACATAGTAAACAACCATCACATAAACATGGCATGGTGTGCAACCAAGTATGATGCATGTCCGGTTTAAAGAGGCATGGCATGGCAAAGTGCACAAACAATACTACAAGTTAAGTGGAGCACAATATACAACGAGTTGCATATTGACGAAACACCACATTTCAAACATTTAGTTCACTCTCGTTTATATACCCAACAATATTAAATGTTGTTAAACATGGCAAGAGGTGAAGCATAATTAAACTAACTATTTAGGCAAGTTTAAATGAGGCCAGAAATAATAAACAACAATTCCGGAAAATCCTCATGTGCATATTTTTGATTTGGTACTGTTCTGCCCTAAACCATATTTTAGAGTTGTTAAACATGCAAAGTAATGCCACCATGTTAAACTAGACATTTTTCCAAGCAAGTTACATATATAGTTTATTTAAATCCGAGTTACGATTAATTAGTTATGAATTAAATCATTTTAACATGGCATATTAGCAAATTAAATGCAAACAACATTTTAAACATTTTTAACATGGATAAAAGCAGCATATTATGAAACTAGACAAAATCCTAAGCATTTTACATATATGAAGTATTTTAATCCGATGCACAGTTAATGAGTTATTATATGCATGAAGACTAGGGACTTTTTTGTAAAACCGTAAACTCTCGATAAAAGGACAAATTCGCAGAACGGGAAAAAATATGACATGGGCTGAATCAGAGGCTGCCCAATGCTACCTCTTGAGCACTGCGTTGGTTTTCCCTTGAAGAGGAAAGGGTGATGCAGCAAAGTAGCGTAAGTATTTCCCTCAGTTTTTGAGAACCAAGGTATCAATCCAGTAGGAGGCTACGCGCGAGTCCCTTGCACCTACACAAAACAAATAAATCCTCGCAACCAACGCGATAAGGGGTTGTCAATCCTTACACGGTCACTTACGAGAGTGAGATCTGATAGATATGATAAGATAATATTTTTGGTATTTTTATGATAAAGATGCAAAGTAAAATAAAAGCAACGGAAATAATTAAGTGTTGAAAGATTAATATGATGGAAGATAGACCCGGGGGCCATAGGTTTCACTAGTGGCTTCTCTCAAGAGCATAATTATTTTACGGTGGGTGAACAAATTACTGTTGAGCAATTGACAGAATTGAGCATAGTTATGAGAATATCTAGGTATGATCATGTATATAGGCATCACGTCCGAGACAAGTAGACCGACTCCTGCCTGCATCTACTACTATTACTCCACACATCGACCGCTATCCAGCATGCATCTAGAGTATTAAGTTCATAAGAACAGAGTAACGCTTTAAGCAAGATGACATGATGTAGAGGGATAAATTCATGTAATATGATAAAAAAAAACCATCTTGTTATCCTCGATGGCAACAATACAATACGTGCCTTGCCGCCCCTACTGTCACTGGGAAAGGACACCGCAAGATTGAACCCAAAGCTAAGCACTTCTCCCATTGCAAGAAAGATCAATCTAGTAGGCCAAACCAAACTGATAATTCGAAGAGACTTGCAAAGATAACCAATCATACATAAAAGAATTCAGAGAAGATTCAAATATTGTTCATAGATAAACTTGATCATAAACCCACAATTCATCGGTCTCAACAAACACACCGCAAAAGAAGATTACATCGAATAGATCTCCACGAGAGAGGGGGAGAACATTGTATTGAGATCCAAAAAGAGAGAAGAAGCCATCTAGCTAATAACTATGGACCCGAAGGTCTGAGGTAAACTACTCACACTTCATCGGAGGGGCTATGGTGTTGATGTAGAAGCCCTCCGTGATCGATGCCCCCTCCGGCGGAGCTCCGGAACAGGCCCCAAGATGGGATCTCGTGGGTACAGAAGGTTGCGGCGGTGGAATTAGGTTTTTGGCTCCATATCTGTTCGTTTGGGGGTACGTAGGTATATATGGGAGGAAGGAGTACGTCGGTGGAGCAACGTGGGGCCCACGAGGGTGGAGGGCGTGCCTGGGGGGGGAGGGGGGGGTAGGCGCGCCCCCCTACCTCGTGGCTTCCTGCTTGATCTCTTGACGTAGGGTCCAAGTCTCCTGGATCATGTTCGTTCCGAAAATCACGTTCCCGAAGGTTTCATTCCGTTTGGACTCCGTTTGATATTCTTTTTCTACGAAACTCTGAAATAGGCAAAAAACAACAATTCTGGGCTGGGCCTCCTGTTAATAGGTTAGTCCCAAAAATAATATAAAAGTGAATAATAAAGCCCAATAATGTCCAAAACAGAAGATAATATAGCATGGAGCAATCAAAAATTATAGATACGTTGGAGACGTATCAAGCATCCCCAAGCTTAATTCCTGCTCGTCCTCGAGTAGGTAAATGATAAAAACAGAATTTTTGATGCGGAATGCTACTTGGCATAATTTCAAAGTAATTCTTATTATTGTGGCATGAATGTTCAGATTTGATATGATTCAAGATAAAAGTTTAATATTGACATAAAAACAATAATATTTCAAGCATACTAACTAAGCAATTATGTCTTATCAAAATAACATGGCCAAAGCAAGTTATCCCTACAAAATCATATAGTCTGGCTATGCTCCATCTTCCCCACACAAAATATTCATATCATGTACGACCCTGGTTTTAGCCAAGCAATTGGTTCATACTTCTAACGCGCTTCAGCCTTTTCAACTCTTACGCAATACATGAGCGCAAGCCATGGATATAGCACTATGGTGGAATAAGGTATAATGGTAGGGGTTATGTGGGAAGACAAAAAGGAGAAAGTCTCACATCAACGAGGCTAATCAATGGGCTATGGAGATGCCCATCAATTGATGTTAATGCGAGGAGTAGGGATTGCCATGCAACGGATGCACTAGAGCTATAAGTGTATGAAAGCTCAAAAAGAAACTAAGTGGGTGTGCATCCAACTTGCTTGCTCACGAAGACCTCGGGCATTTTAGGAAGTCCATCATTGGAATATACAAGCCAAGTTCTATAATGAAATTTCCCACTAGTATATGAAAGTGACAAAATGAGAGACTCTCTATTATGAAGATCACGGTGCTACTTTGAAGCACAAGTGTGGTAAAAGGATAGTAACATTGTCCCTTCTCTCTTTTTCTCTCATTTTTTTATTTGGGCCTTTTTTCTCTTTTTTTATGGCCTCTTATTTTATTTTATTTTTATTTAGTATGGAGTCTCATCCCGACTTGTGGGGGAATCATAGTCTCCATCATCCTTTCCTCACTTGGGACAATGCTCTAATAATGATGATCATCACACTTTTGTTTACTTACAACTCATGAATTACAACTCAATACTTAGAACAAAATATGACTCTATATGAATGCCTCCGGCGGTGTACCGGGATATGCAATGAATCAAGAGCGACATGTATGAAAGAATTATGAACGGTGGCTTTGCCACAAATACAATGTCAACTACATGATCATGCAAAGCAATGTGACAATAATGGAGTATGTCATGATAAACGGAATGGTGGAAAGTTGCATGGCAATATATCTCGGAATGGCTATGGAAATGCCATGATAGGTAGGTATGGTGGCTGTTTTGAGGAAGATATAAGGAGGTTTATGTGTGATAGAGCGTATCATATCACGGGGTTTGGATGCACCGACGAAGTTTGCACCAACTCTCAAGGTGAGAAAGGGAAATGCACGGTATCGAAGAGGCTAGAAAATTGTGGAAAGGTAAGTGTGCGTATAATCCATGGACTCACATTAATCACAAAGAACTCATATACTTATTGCAAAAATTTATTAGCCCTCGAAGCAAAGTACTACTACGCATGCTCCTAGGGGAAGGGTTGGTAGGAGTTAACCATCGCGCGATCCCGGCCGCCACACAAAGGAAGAAAATCAACAAATACTTCATGCTCCGATTTCATTACATAATAGTTCACCATACGTGCATGCTACGGGAATCACAAACTCCAACACATGTATTTTTCAATTCCACAATTACTCAACTAGCACAACTATGATATTACCACCTTTATATCTCAAAACAATTATCAAGCATCAAATTTCTCATGATATTAATTAAAGCAAATTGCCATGCTATTTTAAGACTCTCAAAATAATATAAGTGAAGCATGAGATATTAATAGTTTCTATAAAACAAATCCACCACCGTGCTCTAAAAGATATAAGTGAAGTACTAGAGCAAAACTATATAGCTCAAAAGATATAAGTGAAGCACATAGAGTATTCTAATAATTTCCGAATCATGTGTGTCTCTCTCAAAAGGTGTGTACAACAAGGATGATTGTGGTAAACTAAAAATCAAAGACTCAAATCATACAAGACGCTCCAAGCAAAACACATATCATGTGGTGAATAAAAATATAGCTCCAAGTAAAGTTACCGATGGAAGTAGACGAAAGCGGGGATGCCTTCCAGGGCATCCCCAAGCTTTGGCTTTTTGGTGTCCTTAGATTATCTTGGGGGTGCCATGGGAATACCCAAGCTTAGGCTCTTGCCACTTCTTGTTCCATAATCCATCAAATCTTTCACCCAAAACTTGAAAACTTCACAACACAAAACTCAGCAGAAAATCTCGTGAGCTCCGTTAGCGAAAGAAAACAAAAGACCACTTCAAGGTACTGTAATGAACTCATTATTTATTTATATTGGTGTTAAACCTACTGTATTACAACTTCTCTATGGTTTATAAACTCTTTTACTAGCCATAGATTCATCAAAATAAGCAAACAACACACGAAAAACAGAATCTGTCAAAAACAGAACAGTCTGTAGTACTCTGTAACTAACGCAAACTTCTGGAACTCCAAAAAATCAGCCAAAATAGGACGACCTAGGAAATTTGTTTATTGATCAGAAGCAATTGGAATCAATATTTTATCACGTTCTGGTGATTTTTAACAATTGTTTTCGTGAACAGAAAGTTTCTGGAATTTTCTGCAAGATCAAATAACTATCATCCAAGAAGATCCTATAGGTTTAACTTGGCACAAACACTAATTAAAACATAAAAACACATCTAACCAGAGGATAGAACAAATATTTATTCCTAAACAGAAGCAAAAAACTAAAAATAAAATTGGGTTGCCTCCCAACAAGCGCTATCGTTTAACGCCCCTAGCTAGGCATAATAGCAAGGATAGATCTAGGTATTGCCATCTTTGGTGGGCAATCCATAAGTGGCTCTCATGATAGATTCATATGGTAATTTTATTTTCTTCCTAGGGAAGTGTTCCATGCCTTTCTTTAATGGAAATTGGAATCTAATATTCCCTTCTTTCATATCAATAATTGCACCAATCGTTCTAAGGAAAGGTCTACCAAGAATAATAGGACATGAAGGATTGCAATCTATATCAAGAACGATAAAATCTACGGGCACATAGTTCCTATTTGCAACAATAAGAACATCATTAATTCTTCCCATAGGTTTCTTAATAGTGGAATCCGCAAGGTGCAAATTTAAAGAGAAATCATCAAAATCACGGAAACCTAGCAAATCGCACAAAGTTTTTGGAATCGTGGAAACACTAGCACCCAAATCACACAAAGCATAGTATTCATGATCTTTAATCTTAATTTTAATAGTAGGTTCCCACTCATCATAAAGTTTTCTAGGGATATAAACTTCCAACTCAAGTTTTTCTTCATAAGATTGCATCAAGGCATCAACGATATGTTTGGTAAAAACTTTATTTTGACTATAAGCATGAGGAGAGTTTAGCACGGATTGCAACAAGCAAATACAATCTATCAAAGAGCAATTATCATAATTAAATTCCTTGAAATCCAAAATAGTGGGTTTATTAATATCTAGGGTTTTGATCTCTTCAATCCCACTTTTATCAATTTTAGCATCAAGATCTAAAAACTCTGAATTTTTGGAACGCCTTCTAGGTAAAGGTGCATCACATTCAGTCCCATCATTATCAAGATTCATATTGCAAAACAAAGATTTAATAGGGGACACGTCAATAACTTTTAGATCTTCATCTTTATTTTCATAAGGACTAGAAGAACACGCTTTCATAAAGCAATCTTTCTTAGCGCGCATCCTAGCGGTTCTTTCTTTGCACTCATCAATGGAAATTCTCATGGCTTTGAGAGACTCATTGATATCATGCTTAGGAGGAATAGATCTTAGTTTCAAAGAATCAACATCAAGAGAAATTCTATCAACGTTCCTAGCCAATTCATCAACTTTAAGCAATTTTTCTTCAAGCAAAGCATTGAAATTCTTTTGCGAATTCATAAATTCTTTAACACTAGTTTCAAATTCAGAGGGCATATTATTAAAATTTCCATAAGAATTGTTGTAGGAATTACCATAATTATTAGAGGAATTGCTAGGATAAGGCCTAGAATTAAAGTTTCCTCTATACGCGTTGTTACCAAAATTATTCCTACCAACAAAATTCACATCCATAGATTCATTATTATTCTCAATCAAAGTAGACAAAGGCATATCATTAGGATCAGAAGAAACACTTTTACTAGCAAATAATTTCATAAGTTCATCCATCTTTCCACTCAAAACATTAATTTCTTCTATCGCATGCACTCTTTATTAGTAGATCTTTCAGTGTGCCATTGAGAATAATTAACCATAATATTATCTAGGAGTTTAGTAGCTTCTCCTAAAGTTATTTCCATAAAAGTGCCTCCCGCGGCCAAATCTAAAAGATTTCTAGAAGCAAAATTCAATCCGGCATAAAATTTTTGTATAATCATCCACAAATTTAAACCATGCGTGGGGCAATTACGTATCATTAATTTCATCCTATCCCAAGCTTGTGCAACATGTTCATGATCAAGTTGCTTAAAATTCATAATATCGTTTCTAAGAGAGATAATCTTAGCGGGAGGAAAATACTTAGAGATAAAAGCATCTTTGCACTTATTCCAAGAATCAATACTATTTTTAGGCAAAGACGAAAACCAAGCTTTAGCACGATCTCTAAGCGAAAAAGGAAATAGCTTCAATTTAACAATATCATTGTCAACATCTTTCTTCTTTTGCATATCACACAAATCAACGAAGCTATTTAGATGAGTAGCGGCGTCTTCACTAGGAAGGCCGGCGAATTGATCTTTCATGACAAGATTCAACAAAGCAACATTGATTTCACAAGATTCAGTATCGGTAAGAGGAGCAATTGGAGTGCTAAGGAAATCATTATTGTTGGTATTGGTAAAGTCACATAATTTGGTATTATCTTGAGCCATCGTGACAAACAAGCAATCCAACACATGAGCAAACAAGAGACGGGCAAAAAGAGGCAAACGGAAAAGAGAGGGCGAATAAAACAGCAAGGGTGAAGTGGGGGGGAGGAAAACGAGAGGCAAATGGCAAATAATGTAATGCGGGAGATAAGGGTTTGTGATGGGTACTTGGTATGTTGACTTTTGCGTAGACCTCCCCAGCAACGGCGCCAGAAATCCTTCTTGCTACCTCTTGAGCACTGCGTTGGTTTTCCCTTGAAGAGGAAAGGGTGATGCAGCAAAGTAGCGTAAGTATTTCCCTCAGTTTTTGAGAACCAAGGTATCAATCCAGTAGGAGGCTACGCGCGAGTCCCTCGCACCTACACAAAACAAATAAATCCTCGCAACCAACGCGATAAGGGGTTGTCAATCCTTACACGGTCACTTACGAGAGTGAGATCTGATAGATATGATAAGATAATGTTTTTGGTATTTTTATGATAAAGATGCAAAGTAAAATAAAAGCAATGGAAATAACTAAGTGTTGAAAGATTAATATGATGGAAGATAGACCCGGGGGCCATAGGTTTCACTAGTGGTTTCTCTCAAGAGCATAAGTATTTTACGGTGGGTGAACAAATTACTGTTGAGCAATTGACAGAATGGAGCATAGTTATGAGAATATCTAGGTATGATCATGTATATAGGCATCACGTCCGAGACAAGTAGACCGACTCCTGCCTGCATCTACTACTATTACTCCACACATCGACCGCTATCCAGCATGCATCTAGAGTATTAAGTTCATAAGAACAGAGTAACGCTTTAAGCAAGATGACATGATGTAGAGGGATAAATTCATGCAATATGATAAAAAAACCATCTTGTTATCCTCGATGGCAACAATACAATACGTGCCTTGCTGCCCCTACTGTCACTGGGAAAGGACACCGCAAGATTGAACCCAAAGCTAAGCACTTCTCCCATTGCAAGAAAGATCAATCTAGTAGGCCAAACCAAACTGATAATTCGAAGAGACTTGCAAAGATAACCAATCATACATAAAAGAATTCAGAGAAGATTCAAATATTGTTCATAGATAAACTTGATCATAAACCCACAATTCATCGGTCTCAACAAACACACCGCAAAAGAAGATTACATCGAATAGATCTCCACGAGAGAGGGGGAGAACATTGTATTGAGATCCAAAAAGAGAGAAGAAGCCATCTAGCTAATAACTATGGACCCGAAGGTCTGAGGTAAACTACTCACACTTCATCGGAGGGGCTATGGTGTTGATGTAGAAGCCCTCCGTGATCGATGCCCCCTCCGGCGGAGCTCCGGAACAGGCCCCAAGATGGGATTTCGTGGGTACAGAAGGTTGCGGTGGTGGAATTAGGTTTTTGGCTCCGTATCTGATCGTTTGGGGGTACGTAGGTGAAAGAACATGTGGTGCCCCCATGTTTGGTTTTGGTAATTGACGAAAATCTCTATGGACTAATGGTTACCTTGAGTTATATTTGAAGGTTTTGTCCATAGGCTTTTTGTGACGCCCCCGATTTGACCATACACTAATCATGCACGCAAATGTGTACGATCAAGATCAGGCACTCACGGGAAGATATCACAACACAACTCTAAAACATAAATAAGTCATACAAGCATCATAATACAAGCTAGGGGCCTCGAGGGCTCGAATACAAGTGCTCGATCATAGACAAGTCAGCGGAAGCAACAATATCTGAGTACAGACATAAGTGAAACAAGTTTGCCTTAAGAAGGCTAGCACAAAAGTAGCAACGATCGAAAAGGCAAGGCCTCCTGCCTGGGATCCTCCTAACTACTCCTGGTCGTCATCAGCAGGCTGCACGTAGTAGTAGGCACCTCTAGTGTCGTAGGAGTCGTCGTCGACGGTGGCGTCTGGTCCTGGACTCCAATATCTGGTTGCGACAACCAGGTAGAAAGGAAAGGGGGAAAAGAGGGAGAGAAGCAACCGTGAGTACTCATCCAAAGTACTCGCAAGCAAGGAGCTACACTACATATGCATGGGTATATGTCTAAAGGGCCATATCAGTGGACTGAACTGCAGAATGCCAGAATAAGAGGGGGATAGCTAATCCTGTCGAAGACTACGCTTCTGGCAGCCTCCATCTTGCAGCATGTAGAAGAGAGTAGATTGAAGCCCTCCAAGTAGCATCGCATAGCATAATCCTAACCGGCGATCCCCTCCTCGTCGCCCTGTTAGAGAGCGATCACCGGGTTGTATCTGGCACTTGGAAGGGTGTGTTTTATTAAGTATCCAGTTCTAGTTGTCATAAGGTCGAGGTACAACTCTGGGTCGTCCTTTTACCGAGGGACACGGCTATTCGAATAGATAAACTTCCCTGCAGGGGTGCACCACATAACCCAACACGCTCGATCCCATTTTGCCGGACACACATTTCTGGGTCATGCCCGACCGCGGAAGATCAACACGTCGCAGCCCCACCTAGGCTCAACAGAGAGGTCAACGCGCCGGTCTAAATCCTATGCGCGCAGGGGTCTGGGCCCATCGCCCATTGCACACCTGCACGTTGCATACGCGGCCGGAAGCAGACCTAGCCTAGCAGGCGTTCCAGTTTAATCCGGCGCGCGCCGCTCCGTCGCTGACGTCAAGAAGAGCTTCGGCTGATACCACGACGTCGAGTGCCCATAACTGTTCCCGCGTAGTTGGTTAGTGCGTATAGACCAAATGGCCAGACTCAGATCAAATACCAAGATCTCGTTAAGCGTGTTAAGTATCCGCGAACGCCGAGCAGGGCCAGGCCCACCTCTCTCCTAGGTGGTCTCAACCTGCCCTGTCGCTCCGCCATAAAGTAACAGTCGAGGGCCGTCAGGAACCCAGGCCCACCTCTACCGGGATGGAGCCACCTGTCCTTTCAGCCCCCTCATCAGAATCACTTGCGGGTACTCAACGAGCCGACCCGACTTTAGTCACCACATGTGTCATGTATATAAAGTATATAGTATATACCCGTGATCACCTCCCGAAGTGATCACGGCCCAGTAGTATAGCATGGCAGACGGACAAGAGTGTAGGGCCACTGATGGAACACTAGCATCCTATACTAAGCAGTAGGATAGCAGGTAAGGGTAACAACTGTAGCAACAATGACAGGCTATGCATCAGTATAGGATTAACCGAAAGCAGTAACATGCTACACTACTCTAATGCAAGCAGTATAGAGAAGAATAGGCGATATCTGGTGATCAAGGGGGGGGGGGGCTTGCCTGGTTGCTCTGGCAAGAAGGGTTCGTCGTCGATGTAGTCGATCACAGGGGTACCGGCATCGGTCTCAGGGTCTAGCGGAAAGAAGTAACGAAGGGGGAACACAATAAATAACAGAGCAATCAAAGCATGACGATGGAAGACATGACAATGCGCGGTGCTAGGTGTGCCCTAACGCGGTAGGAGGTGGTACCGGCGAAGGGGGAAAACATCCGGGAAAGTATTCTAGGTGTTTCGCGTTTTCGGACGGATGAACCGGAGGGGGAAAGTTGCGTGTTTGCTATGCTAGGGATGTGTGGCGGACGAACGGGCTACGTATCCGGATTCGTCTCGTCATTCTGAGCAACTTTCATGTACAAAGTATTTTCATCCGAGTTACAAATTATTTTATATTAATTTCCAAAGTTTTAATCATTTTCCGGAATTATTTATATCTTAAAAATAAATAAGAAAAAGGCTATGGGTACCCAGAAGTGTACCCAGCCAGTGTATGGCAGGGCGGGCCAGTTGACTGGGTCAACTGCCCAGTCATCATTGACTGGTCAAAGTGAACAGTGGTGGTGGGTCCTTGCTGTCATTGAGTTAGCTTCCATTAGAGTTTAACTAAACAGTTTAATTAATATTAAGTTAATTAAGCAAACTTAATTAGGTTAATTATTTAATTAGTATATATATTTAATTTTCATTTCATTTTTCTTTTCGTTTAACAGGGGGCTGGGCCCCGCCTGTAAGTGGCTCAGGCCACCTCCCTCCTGTGCACGAACGCGCACAGGGGAGGGGCAGGGGCGTGGTGGCCGGACCTAGCCCCGGCAAGGCCATGGTCGACGCCGGCAGCGGGGTAGCCGACCAGCAGCACCACCAGCAGCTGGCGGGCAATAGCGAGCGAGGGGGCGGGGAGTAGCAGCTGTAGCGCACGCCGGGAGCCGGGCGCTGGGTGGCGCGCGCGCCGGAGGCAGGCGCCGGCGGTCGGGCACGATGGCGACGGCCGCACGGGGTCGCAGCATGCGCGGGCAGGCCGGCCGGGGGGGGGGGGGAGTGCGGTCGGCACGGGGGCGACGGGCATGACCGGACGGAGCCTGGCGCGACCTGGCCGCGGGGCCGGAGCGCGAGAGGCGGGCGCAGGTGCAGCCAGCAGCGGGCGTGCGCGGGGTTGGGCGAGCAGGAGAGGGGGGGAATGGCGGAGAGCTCACCCCCGATGCAGGGGTACGGGCGATGAGGGTTGACGGAGTCCATCGAGGGGGAGGTCAAGGACGCGGTTCCGGCAAACATCGACGGCGAGGCGGTCCTGGGGCGTTGGGGACGGCGGCACGGCGGCAAGGTGGCCCTGGGCGGGGTCACACAGGGCGAGGTGGCGGCAGTGAGCGCCGGCGGAGGCTCCGGGCGAGGGCGGGGGCGACTGCGTCAGGGGCGGGGCGTGCGCCCGATGCAGATCGCGCGGGGAGGGGAGAAAGGGATCATGGGGGGGCGACTGGGTAGTGGGGAGGGAACCTGCTAGGGTTCCGGTCACCCAGGGGGTTAAGGGAGCGATGGGGCGGCTGGGCCTGTGGGCTGGTGGGTTGGATGCCCAGTTGGGCCAAACGGCCGAAGGGGAGGGGGGAAGGCCCGGGGTTTTCTTTCTTTCCTTTTTCTTTGTTTTCTTTTTATTTATCCTTTTCGATTTATTATAGTTTCTATTTATTTTAGTTTCAATAAAATACAAAAGTGGCACCTAACTTAGTGTTACAAATTGTGCCTTTGCCAGTATTAATTTAGCTCTTCAAAATAAAATGGTTTGTAATAGTTTATTCTTTTTAAAAGCATTTAAGTAATTGTTTAGCCCCTGTTTTAATTAATTTCTTGCATCTAAACATTTTATCAAAATGTGGTTTCTCCACCACAATCATCCATGATTTATTTTCTAAATTTTGAACATTTTAGTTTTCAGTTTTTAGTTTAGTTTTCTTTATTTGAAAACTTTTATTGCTTGCCTCTATTTTAAATTTAAATTTGTATCGATTTTGAACCATCGCGAGATCGACAACAGTAACCGTGGTGATGTGGCATCATTAGCAGGGAATTACTGTAGCTTAACTATCCGGGCGTCACAATTCTCCTCCACTACAAGAAATCTCGTCCCGAGAATTAAGAGGGGAGTAAGGGGGAAAGTTCTGGTTACGATATTCTAACGGATCTTCTCGAAGAAGTTAATCCCTTTCGTTGATGTCTTCAATTCTTTATTCCTATGCATCATGATGATGTTGTCGTCCTTTCTTCGGGGAACTCCATCGTACTTACGAATAGGTAAGGGGCAGCTCTACAACGATAGGATGTTATAAGGGAAAATCATTTGGAGGGTATCCCAAGAATGAACATATGAGTATCTCTCGAGTTGAACAAATGAAACACATCGAGAGCAAAGTAGGACAGTGCAATAAGAAGTTTCGAGCGGATAGGCAATCATTCATTGCCTGAAACAGAGTGAAAAGGGGTTCAGAGCAACGGGAATAAGTATTGTGTCCGATACCAGAATTGATCACTTGGGACGGTGGCCCGTGAATTACATACGAGGCCACGCGCGAGGAATAACTTTGGGAACAGGGGGTGTACAGGAGAGTCAGGTTTCGATCTTGTGGAACTGTGGGTTATGGGCCCACCATGTGGTTTAAAGTAGAAAGGGGGCTGACATCTTGCACAGTCTCGATAGCAAGGCCTGTCAGAGGGTAGCCTGTCAGTTATATGTCAGCAACATTGTCGGTACCAAGGGCGAGGGACAAAGAGAACCATTTTCCTGCTCGTTGAAACGAGGCGGACCAATAGGCAAAGTTCTCGTCCATCGGTGGTTACCGGAATGTCACCAACAATAGTAACAGGGTCTTACTGACAGAGTTGTACACCGAGGTGTTTGCACAAGCAGGGAATTAATACTGCTTAGATCATAATGATCACCAGAAACGTTAAACCAACCAATGGAAAGGAAAATATGATTATCAGATTAAACAGAACAATGGAAAGGAAAATGTGTTTAAACACATATTTCAGGGGTATATCCTTCCCAAGGACAATGGTTAGAAGGGAACCATTTAGGTTAGGGAAGAGGAAGTTCATGACATTACCCAAACAACGGTGTTTGAATAATTGATAACGAAAATTTAGCATTGTGCTTCAAATGTTTTTATTGAAGATCGGAGTACCACAGACATGCTTCGAGATAGCATTGATATAGTCTTCAAGCAAAGGTCGGACTTGGATAAACAAAGGATCCATTTTAGAATAAGTCTTACAATTTCCTCATGAAAGAATGGATAACCTTGCAGAAAAGGAAACTATAATGATAGGTCCTCCGCCCAGGTGTACCGGGCATGACATCACCTTACCGGGTCATGTGAAGACCAATGTTATAACTCTTCAAAATATGTCCCTACCATCATATCTGACCGAGATCCAGATTTGATTGGCATCGGGATACCGCAGACTCGGGATGCCTGAGAAGAGAGATGCAACACAAATTGTCGAGAAGACATTGTAAGATTCTCGGGAAATTAACGATCGAAGCGAGTTCCGAAACAAGAGTTCATCATTAAATCAAGGAGAGGATGAGGGGGTGGCTGATGGACTCAGCGACAATTCCTCGAGATTTCCAAAAAGATGGATTTCCATAATCATGTGAACAAGGAGATAACATTTGTCAGATCAAATGGTATAATGATGTATGCTCGAGGAAAACATACACAATTAAACATTGGTTGAAAGGTGCACCCGAAATATGGGCTGGGTTGCACGACCAACATCGGAATGGTGATTCAATAATCAATAGTCTAAGAATGAACGGCCGACCATTAACTTCAGAGCAATAGGGTTGCTAGAAGGGCAGGATCCAAACAGCACCGCTCACTCGTTGGTACCCGGTTGGAATCAACACGAGGACCCAAGAAGGAATGGTGATGGTGAGAAGTATCACCATACCAAGATTTCTTAAGAGGTGGTGAAATTCTCACAACATTGAAGACAAAAGAGATGTTAATGTTCCAAGGTAAAGAAGAACAATTGCTGGATAGCAAGGAACTTAAAGTTCATTCAAAACAAGACCAAGTCTGTGTTTGAAAGGAAGGCATGGATGTGGTCGATGATAACACAGATCATTGAGGGACAAGCATGGAATTTCTCATCATGAATTCAATTGATATCTCGGAAGAAGTTAAAATGTTGACGATGATCACGACACACTTGTCGAGAGGTTTCTTGAAGATGTAATCGATCGGCAATGACATCAAGTCAAAGGAATGGTGAAGCGAAAAGTTATTGGAACCAAGGGTACGACACAAACTCCAAACCAAGCTTGTTGTTGGAGGTGAAACGATAAGATGAGGAAGATCGACATAAGCTTAGCTCATCATCGAAAGTTGTGCTCCACGGTTAAGGACCAGGTAGCACAGTTAAAATTTAGCACGCTAATGATATAGCCGATCAGGCTAGGAATGACTTGAAGGATTATTAAACTCGTAAGCAACAAAAATTACTTAGAGTTATTGAATCGGAGTGCGGAATTGATTCACTTATCGGTGCCCTTGAGGGGTTCTAACAACTCAGAACCCGTTGGAAAAATTGGAATCGGCAAGAATATTAGTTGATGAAGAACTCATAAGAAGTTAAGTAGTTCCTTGGCATTCTCGAGATACCAGGGGGTAATACTCGACAACAGATCAAAGTAGAGGTTGGACAGGGGTATTGCTCTGCAGAGGACAAGTGCTTAAACTTGCACGAGAATGGTATTTAAAGGAGGACATGGTCGGAACCACGATTGCAAAAGGATCAATACACAGATACCAGACGATATCATATCAAGGAAATAGTTATTATTACAAGAAGCTTCTATGATAGGATCTACATCGTGTCCATGGGCATGAACACAAAGTTCAAGGTCGACTCCCACTTCTCCAATGCATACCCTTTCATTCACTTCTCGCGTTTGATGAAGTTGCAGTATTGAAAATTTTTATCTGGCAAAATACCAGAAGAGTATGACTCATGAAAACTTTCGAGTTCACACATACTATGAAAGGCATAGGTTCAACCCATCGGGGCATCGTGGAAACATATACCACAAGCTTCAGGGGCAAATAACTCAAGCTCGATAATAGAGCATGGGTGACAAAACGAGAGGATACAATTTACTAAAGGCATTATGTATCAGGGAAAGAACTTCCAAAGTGATTGAATATGAAGGACGTTGTCGGATAAAATCCAACAAGGTTCTGATGGTCCATAAAGGATATGATGTGAGTATCGGCACACAACCAGAGGTAGAATCAATGCAAAGACCTTGGATTATAGAAACAACTAAGTAACTTAGAGCTCAATTGCAGAGGAATTATGATTTACAAAGCGAAGGATCAGAAACAGACGCTCTGATCAAGGATGGATAAGTTCAATAGACATAGGGGCAAAATCGACGACAATTTGATTGGCGAGAACCAGCTCACGTTTCAAATGACGTCTGAGCCGGAAGGATGAATTCTAGGCTCTGATTGAGGATTGCGAGCATTCGCAACAGATTGAATCAACGGACTCAAAATGATAATGACAAGAGATGCCAATAAGATTACGAGACTTAAGATTAATCATAATGCAAGTAAGCAAGAATTTCAAGAGCAAAAGGCTCCTGAGGATTTTCGGAAGATCGAATGGTATTTTGAAAACTTTTGTGAAATACTTGAATCAACTGGGGATGAGCGGATACTCGGTAAGTGCGAGAATTATCCGTAGGGGTATTCAGGTGACAAAGAACAGCAAGGCAGTAAGCTCAACGGATTCTCGGAACAACAGAGAGAATTTCGGGGTATCTTGTAATAACAAGATCAACTGGGAAACATTGTATGAATGGCGAGTATACGTGGTTATCCATAGGAGTTTATCGATGAAAGGGAATTGCAAAAGCGATCAACACAAGTACTCGGGTTATCAGCGGAGAGCATCTTCAGGGTCTTCACGTGCAGCAGACGATCATCAGTAATAAGGGGCTCTCCGGGTGAAAGTGACAACGAGATCCTAATGTTAGATTTAGCAAAATTCACTTAACCCGAATAAAAGAGAGATCAGAGTCCCAGAGTATAGACAAGGAGTAAAAGATCCTAATACCACCCAATGGCGACGTGGGCCCGTAAGCCACACAGCCATGTTAGTAAAAACTTTTTCAATGACTAGACTCGACTTCGGCCAAGGAGTTGGAAAGGGGGATTCCTACAGGCAGTCGGCTCTGATACCAACTCGTGACGCCTCCGATTTGACCGTACACTAATCATGCACGCAAATGTGTACGATCAAGATCAGGGACTCACGGGAAGATATCACAACACAACTCTAAAACATAAATAAGTCATACAAGCATCATAATACAAGCCAGGGGCCTCGAGGGCTCGAATACAAGTGCTCGATCATAGACGAGTCAGCGGAAGCAACAATATCTGAGTACAGACATAAGTGAAACAAGTTTGCCTTAAGAAGGCTAGCACAAAAGTAGCAACGATCGAAAAGGCAAGACCTCCTGCCTGGGATCCTCCTAACTACTCCTGGTCGTCGTCAGCGGGCTGCACGTAGTAGTAGGCACCTCCAGTGTCGTAGGAGTCGTCGTCGACGGTGGCGTCTGGCTCCTGGACTCCAATATCTGGTTGCGACAACCAGGTAGAAAGGAAAGGGGGAAAAGAGGGAGAGAAGCAACCGTGAGTACTCATCCAAAGTACTCGCAAGCAAGGAGCTACACTACATATGCATGGGTACATGTGTAAAGGGCCATATCAGTGGACTGAACTGCAGAATGCCAGAATAAGAGGGGGATAGCTAATCCTGTCGAAGACTACGCTTCTGGCAGCCCCCATCTTGCAGCATGTAGAAGAGAGTAGATTGAAGCCCTCCAAGTAGCATCGCATAGCATAATCCTACCCGGCGATCCCCTCCTCGTCGCCCTGTTAGAGAGCGATCACCGGGTTGTATCTGGCACTTGGAAGGGTGTGTTTTATTAAGTATCCAGTTCTAGTTGTCATAAGGTCGAGGTACAACTCCGGGTCGTCCTTTTACCGAGGGACACGGCTATTCGAATAGATAAACTTCCCTGCAGGGGTGCACCACATAACCCAACACGCTCGATCCCATTTGGCCGGACACACATTTCTGGGTCATGCCCGGCCGCGGAAGATCAACACGTCGCAGCCCCACCTAGGCTCAACAGAGAGGTCAACACGCCGGTCTAAATCCTATGCGCGCAGGGGTCTGGGCCCATCGCCCATTGCACACCTGCACGTTGCATACGCGGCCGGAAGCAGACCTAGCCTAGCAGGCGTTCCAGTTCAATCCGGCGCGCGCCGCTCCATCGCTGACGTCAAGAAGAGCTTCGGCTGATACCACAACGTCGAGTGCCCATAACTGTTCCCGCGTAGTTGGTTAGTGCGTATAGACCAAATGGCCAGACTCAGATCAAATACCAAGATCTCGTTAAGCGTGTTAAGTATCCGCGAACGCCGAGCAGGGCCAGGCCCACCTCTCTCCTAGGTGGTCTCAACCTGCCCTGTCGCTCCGCCATAAAGTAACAGTCGAGGGCCGTCAGGAACCCAGGCCCACATCTACCGGGATGGAGCCACCTATCCTTTCAGCCCCCTCACCAGAATCACTTGCGGGTACTCAACGAGCCGACCCGACTTTAGTCACCACATGTGTCATGTATATAAAGTATATAGTATATACCCGTGATCACCTCCCGAAGTGATCACGGCCCAGTAGTATAGCATGGCAGACGGACAAGAGTGTAGGGCCACTGATGGAACACTAGCATCCTATACTAAGCAGTAGGATAGCAGGTAAGGGTAACAACTGTAGCAACAATGACAGGCTATGCATCAGTATAGGATTAACCGAAAGCAGTAACATGCTACACTACTCTAATGCAAGCAGTATAGAGAAGAATAGGCGATATCTGGTGATCAAGGGGGGGGGGGCTTGCCTGGTTGCTCTGGCAAGAAGGGTTCGTCGTCGATGTAGTCGATCACAGGGGTACCGGCATCGGTCTCAGGGTCTAGCAGAAAGAAGTAACGAAGGGGGAACACAATAAATAACAGAGCAATCAAAGCATGACGATGGAATACATGACAATGCGCGGTGCTAGGTGTGCCCTAACGCGGTAGGAGGTGGTACCGGCGAAGGGGGAAAACATCCGGGAAAGTATTCCTGGTGTTTCGCGTTTTCGGACGGATGAACCGGAGGGGGAAAGTTGCGTGTTTGCTATGCTAGGGATGTGTGGCGGACGAACGGGCTACGTATCCGGATTCGTCTCGTCATTCTGAGCAACTTTCATGTACAAAGTATTTTCATCCGAGTTACAGATTATTTTATATTAATTTCCAAAGTTTTAATCATTTTCCGGAATTATTTATATCTTAAAAATAAATAAGAAAAAGGCTATGGGTACCCAGAAGTGTACCCAGCCAGTGTATGGCAGGGCGGGCCAGTTGACTGGGTCAACTGCCCAGTCATCATTGACTGGTCAAAGTGAACAGTGGTGGTGGGTCCTTGCTGTCATTGAGTTAGCTTGCATTAGAGTTTAACTAAACAGTTTAATTAATATTAAGTTAATTAAGCAAACTTAATTAGGTTAATTATTTAATTAGTATATATATTTAATTTTCATTTCATTTTTCTTTTCGTTTAACAGGGGGCTGGGCCCCGCCTGTAAGTGGCTCAGGCCACCTCCCTCCTGTGCACGAATGCGCACAGGGGAGGGGCAGGGGCGTGGTGGCCGGACCTGGCCCCGGCAAGGCCATGGTCGACGCCGGCAGCGGGGTAGCCGACCAGCAGCACCACCAGCAGGTGGCGGGCGATAGCAAGCGAGGGGGCGGGGAGTAGCAGCTGTAGCGCACGCCGGGAGCTGGGTGGCGTGCGCGCCGGAGGCAGGCGCCGGCGGTCGGGCACGAGGGCGACGGCCGCACGGGGTCGCAGCATGCGCGGGCAGGCCGGCCGGGGGGTGCGGTCGGCACGGGGGTGACGGGCATGACCAGACGGAGCCTGGCGCGACCTGGCCGCGGGGCCGGAGCGCGAGAGGCGGGTGCAGGTGCAGCCAGCAGCGGGCGTGCGCGGGGTTGGGCGAGCAGGAGAGGGGGGGAACGGCGGAGAGCTCACCCCCGATGCAGGGGTACGGGCGATGAGGGTTGATGGAGTCCGTCGAGGGGGAGGTCAAGGACGCGGTTCCGGCGAACGTCGACGGCGAGGCGGTCCTGGGGCGTTGGGGACGGCGGCACGGCGGCAAGGTGGCCCTGGGCGGGGTCACACAGGGCGAGGTGGCGGCAGTGAGTGCCGGCGGAGGCTCCGGGCGAGGGCGGGGGGCGACTGCGTCAGGGGCGGGGCGTGCGCCCGATCCAGATCGCGCGGGGAGGGGAGAAAGGGATCGTGGGGGGCGACTGGGTAGTGGGGAGGGAACCTGCTAGGGTTCCGGTCACCCAGGGGGTTAAGGGAGCGATGGGGGCGGCTGGGCCTGTGGGCTGGTGGGTTGGATGCCCAGTTGGGCCAAACGACCGAAGGGGAGGGGGGAAGGCCCGGGGTTTTCTTTCTTTCCTTTTTCTTTGTTTTCTTTTTATTTATCCTTTTCGATTTATTTTAGTTTCTATTTATTTTAGTTTTAATAAAATACAAAAGTGGCACCTAACTTAGTGTTAGAAATTGTGCCTTTGCCAGTATTAATTTAGCTCTTCAAAATAAAATGGTTTGTAATAGTTTATTCTTTTTAAAAGTATTTAAGTAATTTTTTAGCCCCTGTTTTAATTAATTTCTTGCATCTAAACATTTTATCAAAATGTGGTTTCTCCACCACAATCATCCATGATTTATTTTCTAAATTTTGAACATTTTAGTTTTCAGTATTTAGTTTAGTTTTCTTTATTTGAAAACTTTTATTGTTTGCCTCTATTTTAAATTTAAATTTGTATCGATTTTGAACCATCGTGAGATCGACAACAGTAACCATGGTGATGTGGCATCATTAGCAGGGAATTACTGTAGCTTAACTATCCGGGCGTCACACTTTTCTTGGAGTACATGTGTTGGTTTCAAGGAGAGTTTGTGTTGACCAAGGTGCTATTAAGGAATTATCCGAAGATTGGTCATGTGAGAGTTGAGCTTATTGCAAGCATGTCTTGAAGAAGAAGATTGTGTGATCATTCATGTTTACCTTCAAGACATCATCCAAATGAAGAGAGTTGGAAAGATTCTAGGTTGATCAAGACTAAGTCAAGAGTGAATCAAGTTGATCAACTCACAAAGCGTAAAAGATGTATCGAGAGGGATCAAGTGATCCCATGGTATGGTAAGCATTGTCCATTGTGCTTTGTGTACTAACCCATGGTCTATGTGAGAGTTCTATGTGGGGTTAGGTATGTGTTCATGGGCTTGCGTCAACAGGAAGATATCACTCAACCCATGGAGAGGATGACATCAAGTGGTGATCGTCATCAAGATTGTCGTGTGCAAGTTCAAGTGGAGCATCACGAAGAGATCAAGTGCTTGAAGCTTGCCGTCCATTGTGGTGACAATGGACTTGTGAAGATGTGCCGAAGAGTGGCTCACCCATAGTGGACTATGGGGGAGTAATCATCTAGTCTTCATCGAGCCAACGCAATCAAGAAAGGTGGTCCAACTTGAGGGAGTCAAGATCGTCATCATCTAGCTCAAGTGAACCATGTGCAAGGAAAAGGTTTGCCCTTGATAGGTTTTCTATTTTACCGGTCTCATGGTGGTAGTTGGGAGACCGGGTTATAGGATCGACAGCCGTACTATCAAGGGGGGCTCTCAAGTGAGTAGCTTGATCGTATCGTTCGTCGAGAGCTCAAACCATTGCATCCTTGAATCATGTTTCTTGTTTCTTGTTTGGTTCTCTTTGTGAGTCTTAGAGCTTATGGTCATCTTGATGACAAGCTTGAGTTCATTGAAAACGGAGTTTGCATGCGTCTTCTATGATGTTTTCGATGTTGGAGGTTTTACCGGTCTTATCCGAGGAAGGGTTCTCACCATTTTCTTTTGGGCCTTTTCTCATTTGCTTATTATTGGTATTTCTATCAAGATTGTGTTAGCCCTTGTCGCTAGCTTTCCAACAAACTTGGTTTCGTCGAATTCAGAGTCCGTTTGCAGAAGTTGTGTCAGTTTTGGTGTTCTGAAAAGGCTGCAGCGGTACTACCGCGGACAGGAGCGGATGTAATTTTTTACTACCGCTCTTGGGAGCGGTACTACCACTTGGAGCAGTACTACCGCGGCTACTTCCGTGGCTACTTCCGCTCGGGACCAAAAACTCGTCACAAGTCCAGCGGTGGTAGGCACAGATGTAATTTTTTAGTACCGCTCGCAAGCAGTAGTACCGCTACCCTTAGCAGTAGTACCGCTACCCCTAGCGGTAGTACCGTGAGGTCAAGTGGTACTACCGCTCTGACGGTTCTTCTGGATTTTTTGCCTCCTCGCTGTTGTGTTTCAAAGGGCTACTACCGCCCTAGCGGTAGTACAGCTCCTTGGAGCGGTAGTACCGCTCGGTGCGGGTTGTGAGCATAACGGTTGGATTTTTCCCCACCTATAAAAGGGGGTCTTCTTCCCCAATGAACCTTATCCTTTGAGCTCGTGTTCTTCCCCATTGTTGACCTTCTTCGAGCTTGCTAACTCTCAATCCCTCCATGGATTCTTGCTAGTTTTTGAGGGAAAAGAGAGAGGAGATCTAGATCCACATTTCCACCAATCACTTTCTCCTCTATGTGAGGGGAACCCCTTGGATCTAGATCTTGGAGTTCTTGGTGTTCTCCTTCTTGTTCTTCCTCTCATTTTCCTCCCTAGCATTAGTTGCTTCGGTGGGATTTGAGAGAGAAGGACTTGGGCACTCCGTGTGCCCTTGCCATTGCATTTGGTGCATCGGTTTGAGTTCTCCACGGTGATACGTGGAAGTTACAAGTTGAGAAGCTTATTACTCTTGGGTGCTTGGTACCCTTGAGCTTGTTCCTCTTGGGTGCTTGGGCGCCCTAGACGGTTGGTGGTGTTCGGAGCTCAATCATTGTGGTGTAAAGCTCCGGGCAAGCGTCGGGGTCTCCAATTAGGTTGTGGAGATCGCCCCGAGCAATTTGACGGGTTCCGGTGACCGCCCCCAAGGGTTGCCAAAGTGTACGGGTTCGGTGACCGCCCCCAAGGGTTGCCATTTGTACGGGTTCGGTGACCGCCCTCAAGGGTCCCTTAGTGGAATCACGGCATCTTGCATTGTGCGAGGGCGTGAGGAGATTATGGTGGCCCTAGTGGCTTCTTGGGGAGCATTGTGCCTCCACACCGCTCCAAACGGAGATTAGCATCCGCAAGGGTGTGAACTTCGGGATACATCGTCGTCTCCGCGTGCCTTGGTTGTCTCTTACCCGAGCCCTTTACTTATGCACTTTACTTTGTGTTAGCCATATTGTTTCTTGTCATATATCTTCCTTTCACCTAAGTAGTTTTTCTTGCTTAGCATAAGTTGTTGGTGCACATAGGCGAGCCTAGTTGTTGTAGGTTTTGTGCTTGAAAAATTAACCGCTAGGTTTATTCCGCATTTGTTCAAGCCTCAACCGTAATTATTTTAAAGCGCCTATTCACCCCCCCCCTCTAGGCGACATCCACGATCTTTCAATTGGTATCAGAGCCTCGTCTCTCTTTATAGGGCTTAACCGCCTAGAGAGTAAGGATGTCGACTAGGGGTTTAGGATTCTCTGACACTCTTAGTTTCGATGGCACAAATTTTGATGTTTGGGTAATTCGCATGCTTAATCTCTTTAGGGCCATGGACCCAAATTTAGAGCGAATTGTAGATATGGGGTTTTCTCCTCCAAAGGATCCACAAAGATTATCTTTAGAGGATGAGAAAAACTCTTATCTCAATGCTCAAGCTTCTAATGTGCTTTTTGATGCTTTGAGCAATGTAGTTATATTTCAACTCATGCCGTTTCGGGATGCTCATGAGTTGTGGACAAAGCTTCAAGACAAATATGGCGTGTCCGAGATTTGTGGAGATGATTGTCCTCCTTCCACCTCCGGTCGTATAGTATTCTCAACTTCTTCTACTTCACCTACATGTGGTTTGCCACACAGTAATGATATGGTGAGTAGTGGTGTTCATTGCAATGATTATAGTGAGCTTATTATTGATGATCCTTCATCACTTTATTATTGCAATGCTTCACCTTTGGACTTTAACACTTTGAGCACTCTAAATGTTTCACATGCTTGTGTTAAAAGTTCTTGCATATCTTGTAGAAATTGCTTGCTCAAATCTCATGATGATATGCTTGCTATGTCTTGTTGCCATGATAAAAATGTATCTATTTCCTCGAGTTTTTGTGCTAACAATGTAGAGGAAACCCAACACTCCATGGAACAAGATGTGGTCTTGAACGGTGCTTCAAGGGATCATACATCATCATCAATTGCTTTTTGCCTTATGGCCAAGGCTTCAAAGGTATCTCCCACTTTGAATCCCAATATATCTTGTGATAATATTGATGATGGCAAGAGTGATGATGATGTGGATTATGATGAAGAGAATGATGATGTTGCCTCCTTAAAAGTTAAGGGGGAAATAATTTTTAAAGCTCTTCTTAAGAATAAAATTGCTCGTTCCAACTTCATGGAAATCATGTCTATTGCTATTGAGGGCAAGAAATATATTGATGAGTTGGAATCTCGTCTTGAGGAGCATGAGGTCACCATTGATAAAATGGAAGGTCATGAGCGTGATTACGCTAATGAGATTGCGGACCTCTCTCAAGCTCTTGAACTTGAACAAACCACCAAGGAATCTCTTGAGGAGACTTTTGCTCTAGAGTTATCTAGAGTGAAGGAATCTCATGATAGAACTCTTGAGGTGGCCAATGTTTTTGAAACTAAAAATGCTAAGCTTGAAGTTTCTCATGCTAGACTCCTTGAGGATTTTGAGCACCTCGAAAATGGCTCGAGGGTCATCAAGGGTTAGCTCATCAAACTCACCGAGTCTCATGATCAACTTGAAGCTTCTTATTTAAAAGAGCTTGCCAAGTTGCCTTCTCCTCTTGTTGTTAATGATGATGCTTGTGCTACTAACTCTATTTCTTGTGAAGCATCCATTTTAAAGGAGAATGTTGAGCTAAGGGCTCAACTTGAGTTGCTATCTAGCAATTATGGGAAATTGGAAGAAAGTCATGAAAAGCTTTCTAGCTCTCATGATGATCTTATTGTATCCCATAATGTGCTAAAAATAGCTCATGAGTCTATGATTGCTAAGGTAACATCTAGTGAGCCTCATGTGGACATTAGCACTACTTTTAGTCAATATGCTATATTGCCTTGTGCTAGTCCTCGTAATTCGTCTATGCATAACATTGGTACATCTTGTGATGAATTGCTTTCCTTGCCTTGTTACTCCAATGATGAAGCTTATACTTCCTCTAGTGCTTGTGTTGAGACTAACCATGTAGAGGAAATCAAAGAGCTCAAGGCTCAAGTCACTTCTTTGAAGAAAGACTTGGAAAAGAGTCATGAAGGGAAATTTACACTCAACAACATCTTGAGAATGCAAAAAATCCCCCAATGACAAAGGTGGACTTGGATTCAACTCCAACAAGAAGAACAAGTCCAAGATGAACAAAAAGAAGGGCCAAGAACAAGTCAAGAATTCGGCCAAGATTGTTTGCTTCAAGTGCAAAGTAGAAGGGCATCATGTTAGATCTTGCCCATTGAAGAAGAAGGCCATTAGTGACAAGCAACAAGGGAAGCGGCCACAAGTTCGATCTCATGCTCAACCACAAGTTGAATAAAGTCCTCTTCCCAAGAATCCTGAAGCTAATGCTTCTCAAGTTGAGAAATCAAGTGAGAAGAAAGTGAAGAGTAGACGTTGCTACTTATGTCGTGAGAAAGGTCACCTCGCCTCTTCATGCACTAGTGGTAACTTATCCAACCCAATTATTATTGATGATATCTATTCTCTTGGTAAGGATAATGTTGGCCATGTGTTTGCCAAATTTGTTGGTGCTCAAAGTGGTGTCAAGAAAAGAACCATTTGGGTAGCCAAGCCTATTGTGACTAACCTCTTAGGACCCAACTTGGTTGGGGACCAACTAGCTAAAACTTGATCAATAGGTGTTGTTGGAGGGCATTGGAGACTTGGCTACATTATGAAGATTTAAGGGGACTTCATCATTCTTATTGTCTCAAGCCAAGTCAATTGGGTTATCAAGTTTCTATTCTAGATCCAATGTGCCTCCTTCCGGTAACTTGTACTTAAATTGTTTACATCGAAAGTTACTTCCCCTTTGCATGTTTTGGTTTTGTTCCTTGCATGTGGTTGTATATGTTGTGCCACCAATTTGCTTATCTTGAGTGATCAAGTATGTGTGTGTTGGTTTGCACATCATGTACGTGTGTGTAGTGCGTTGAGCCTTTGCGCATCTTGTTTGTATGTTAGTTGGCTCTTGTGAGAGATTAATGGAACATCCCATTTTGGGGGAGTGATGTGCTTTGTGCACCTCACGGTCCCATAAATGTGTTTACATGAGGAATACCACCTAGTATTGATATTGCAAGCTTATCTAGTCACTATGTGGTATGTCTTCTCATGAGAAATTCAAATTCTAAATAGTCCATTAATTATCTCTTGTTGGATCCTCTTTTTGCCTCTTGTTAAGTTTTCTTTAATTGGTATCACATTATGGGGGAGTAATATGCTATGTATATTACTAGCCTAGAAAATGTGTACATTTGAGATATTGTCACCTAGAATTGATATTGTAAATTATCTTGTTCCTACGTGGCATGTTAGCCCTACAAGTTGCAATTTGCTTGTGTTTGTTGTGAAGATGATGTCGGATATCCTTGGTATCTACCACCGGGAATTATTTCCAAATACTTCTTGTCTTTTGACAATTGGTACTCACTTATGTGTGGTATAAATTATTGATCACCTTCACGTTGGCGTTTGCTTTTTATTTGCCTTATCTCTTGCCAAGTTTGTGTCAACTCCCGTTGCCTTCCGTGCCACTTGAGGATCTTGTTGTTTTCTTGATCTTGTCTAGTGTTTTCCTTGATATAGTGAACGTGGTGATCCTACCTTGTGCATTTTGTATTCAAATGCAAATTCTCTATAATGCACAACTCGTGGGGGAGCTATCCTATTTTCTATAAAACGCTAAGCGTGTGATCCATTTTAAGTGTGTGTTGGTGGACGGCAAGCCGTTTCTTTTTGGTACTTGTGCCATCATGAAACTTTGTAGAGAGCTTGGTTTGTTTGGAACCATCCTCTCTTTTGGGAGTTTGATATCATTTTGTGGGTTCCAATGGATATCTCATTCCTTGATGTATCTTTTAATGATATCTTCCAAGTGATGATTTCTCCATTTGGTATTCTTTTCACTTGGTATTTCCTTGTATTTTGGTATCGGTTCTTGAAAGTCTTGAGCATGCATATTAACTTCATGTAGTTTCCGTGGCATGCTTTCTCTCTTTGACCCAATATATAGGGAAACTCCACCAAGTCTCAAATTGGATGAGATGTGCATGAATTTCATTTCCATATCTATATGCACATATTTATGTGGAGTTTGTCCTATATATTGTTGGTGTTTCTAACTCTTTGGTCCCAATGAGTTTGGGTACCATTTTGTTTGTGTTGTTGTTCTAGGAACAATTGGAGGTGCATTGGATGCTCGGCTCACTCACAAGGAAGGTGTTGTCACCATGTGCTTTTTGGAGTCAAGCTAGGATGATCAATGAACTACTTTGTACCTTCAATTGGTATCTACTACATCCTTCCAATGTTAACTCGGTAACAAGTATCTTCATATACTTCATGCACACATTTCTTGCATCAACCTTGTGTAGGTTGTATCATGGCATGTTATTCATTCTCTCTTGTGATACTTGTTTCCTTTCTCAAAGCATCCCAACAATGATCTCTTGTTGCTAGTTGTGATGTCTCTGATGGTTGTGTGGTAGGAATTCATTTATCTACAATAAGACCATATCTAGCCATGTGATATGCTTCCAAGCAAATATCTTATTGGTATATCTATGACTTCCTTTTGGATATCTTGTTCCTTCGGGTTGTAACTATTTTGGGTGTACATCCTTCTTTGTAGATATATATCATCATGATCTCATCTACCTAGAACCTTATACACTTGAGAGAAATTACATCTCTAGATGATATCCTTTCTTTCACGTCCACCTTGTCTTTCTTGTTATTTCTTTGGTGGCTCCGTGCAAGCTTTTGCCTTGAGTGCATGTCTTATCTCGTTGCATCTTGATGCACTCCTATGTGGTGAAGATTATTTTCCTCATGCTTGTCTCTACGAGGCTTTTGCCATCTTAATTGGTATCCCTCATCTTGATGAGGCTTTCATCTTCTATCTTCACCATGGGTTGTCACAAGTGTTGGTTATTCATTTTGCATTTTTAGTGTGCTTGTGAACCCTTTTGCTTGGTGTGTGTGGGGAGGACATGTCATGCACCTTGTATCTCCACTATCCAAGACTATGTTGATGCTTAATGCTCATTCGTACATTAGTCTTCTCAAGTGCTTTGCCATGATCACACACATCATTTTGGTTGAGCCTACTCTTAAGTTGCCTCTTTTATATGTTGCTCAACCATTTGTTTGTTGCAAGTGCTAGGCTTTGTTTCCTATATGCTCACTTGCACTTGTTGTGAGTTTCTATTGATTTTTGGGGAGTGATGATCCTATTTTGTGCACTCGGTATCCTAATGCAAATATTGTAAGAAGTGCACAAATCATGGAGAGCTTCACTAGTGTCGTTAGAACACTGTTGCTCTCTTGCACTTGTCGTGAGGTTCTATTGATCTTGGGGGAGTGATGATCCTATTTTGTGCTCGTTGTATCCAGTTACAAAACTAAATTGTGCACAAATCATGGGGAGCTTCTCTAGTTTCTCTAGAACACTCCTTTGCTCATATCATAATTTATTTCATTCATGTGGCACGTAGGATCATTGGTCTAGTTGGCTCAATTGATATCCGTTGATTGCTAGCTTCAATTGGTATCTTTTGATTGCTTGTTTGCTTGTTTCTCTCTTTCTTATGTCTTTGTGGCATATCTTTCTTTTTTAAACTTTGGGCCTAAATATAGTTTGTTTTCCTCCTAGTATTTACCGTCAAACTTGTGTATTGCATTCCACTCTCTTGTTGAGAAATACACAAATTATGGAGGAACACAATTTATATTGGCCTTCTAAGCTTTTCTCCCATTTTGGCAATCGATGCCAATGGGGGAGAAGTTTCAGAGAGTTTTGTGGAGAAGTTTAGAGAATTCTCTCCTCTTGCTTTGGTTTTGTTCCTAAGCATTTGCATCTCTTACTCATGCATCATTGGTTGTTGCATTGCATGGTGATGCATAATTCCTTATATAAACTCTCTTGAAAGTGATTAACATCAATTACCAAAATGGGGGATATTGAAAGAACATGTGGTGCCCCCATGTTTGGTTTTGGTAATTGACGACAATCTCTATGGACTAATGGTTTCCTTGAGTTATATTTGAAGGTTTTGTCCATAGGCTTTTCTTGGAGTACATGTGTTGGTTTCAAGGAGAGTTTGTGTTGACCAAGGTGCTATTAAGGAATTATCCAAAGATTGGTCATGTGAGAGTTGAGCTTATTGCAAGCATGTCTTGAAGAAGAAGATTGTGTGATCATTCATGTTTACCTTCAAGACATCATCCAAATGAAGAGAGTTGGAAAGATTCTAGGTTGATCAAGACTAAGTCAAGAGTGAATCAAGTTGATCAACTCACAAAGCGTAGAAGATGTACCGAGAGGGATCAAGTGATCCCATGGTATGGTAAGCATTGTCCATTGTGCTTTGTGTACTAACCCATGGTCTATGTGAGAGTTCTATGTGGGGTTAGGTACGTGTTCATGGGCTTGCGTCAAGAGGAAGATATCACTCAACCCATGGAGAGGATGACATCAAGTGGTGATCGTCATCAAGATTGCCGTGTGCAAGTTCAAGTGGAGCATCACGAAGAGATCAAGTGCTTGAAGCTTGCCGTCCATTGTGGTGACAATGGACTTGTGAAGATGTGCCGAAGAGTGGCTCACCCATAGTGGACTATGGGGGAGTAACCATCTAGTCTTCATCGAGCCAACGCAATCAAAAAAGGTGGTCCAACTTAAGGGAGTCAAGATCGTCATCATCTAGCTCAAGTGGACCATGTGCAAGGCAAAGGTTTGCCCTTGATAGGTTTTCTATTTTACCGGTCTCATGGTGGTAGTTGGGAGACCGGGTTATAGGATCGATAGCCGTACTATCAAGGGGGGCTCTCAAGTGAGTAGCTTGACCGTATCGTTCGTCGAGAGCTCAAACCATTGCATCCTTGAATCATGTTTCTTGGTTCTTGTTTGGTTCTCTTTGTGAGTCTTAGAGCTTATGGTCATCTTGATGACAAGCTTGAGTTCATCGAAAACGGAGTTTGCATGCGTCTTCTATGATGTTTTCGATGTTGGAGGTTTTACCGGTCTTATCCGAGAAAGGGTTCTCACCATTTTCTTTTGGGCCTTTTCTCATTTGCTTCTTATTGGTATTTCTATCAAGATTGTGTTAGCCCTTGTCTCTAGCTTTCCAACAAACTTGGTTTCGTCGAATTCGGAGTCCGTTTGCAGAAGTTGTGTCAGTTTTGGTGTTCTGAAAAGGCTGCAGCGGTACTACCGCGGACAGGAGCGGATGTAATTTTTACTACTGCTCTTGGGAGCGGTACTACCGCTTGGAGCAGTACTACCGCGGCTACTTCCGTGGCTACTTCCGCTCGGGACCAAAAACTCATCACAAGTCCAGTGGTGGTAGGCACGGATGTAATTTTTTAGTACCGCTCGCAAGCAGTAGTACCGCTACCCTTAGCAGTAGTACCGCTACACCTAACGGTAGTACCGTGAGGTCAAGCGGTACTACCGCTCTGACGGTTCTTCTGGATTTTTTGCCTCCTCGCTGTTGTGTTTCAAAGGGCTACTACCGCCCTAGCGGTAGTACCGCTCCTTGGAGCGGTAGTACCGCTCGGTGCGGGCTGTGAGCATAACGGTTGGATTTTCCCCACCTATAAAAGGGGGTCTTCTTCCCTAATGAACCTTATCCTTTGAGCTCGTGTTCTTTCCCATTGTTGACCTTCTTCGAGCTTGCTAACTCTCAATCCCTCCATGGATTCTTGCTAGTTTTTGAGGGAAAAGAGAGAGGAGATCTAGATCCACATTTCCACCAATCACTTTCTCCTCTATGTGAGGGGAACCCCTTGGATCTAGATCTTGGAGTTCTTGGTGTTCTCCTTCTTGTTCTTCCTCTCATTTTCCTCCCTAGCATTAGTTGCTTCGGTGGGATTTGAGAGAGAAGGACTTGGGCACTCTGTGTGCCCTTGCCATTGCATTTGGTGCATCGGTTTGAGTTCTCCACGGTGATACGTGGAAGTTACAAGTTGAGAAGCTTATTACTCTTGGGTGCTTGGTACCCTTGAGCTTGTTCCTCTTGGGTGCTTGGGCGCCCTAGACGGTTGGTGGTATTCGGAGCTCAATCATTGTGGTGTAAAGCTCCGGGCAAGCGTCGGGGTCTCCAATTAGGTTGTGGAGATCGCCCCGAGCAATTTGACGGGTTCCGGTGACCGCCCCCAAGGGTTGCCAAAGTGTACGGGTTCGGTGACCGCCCCCAAGGGTTGCCATTTGTACGGGTTCGGTGACCGCCCTCAAGGGTCCCTTAGTGGAATCACGGCATCTTGCATTGTGCGAGGGTGTGAGGAGATTACGGTGGCCCTAATGGCTTCTTGGGGAGCATTGTGCCTCCACACCGCTTCAAAGGGAGATTAGCATCCGCAAGGGTGTGAACTTTGGGATACATCGTCGTCTCCGCGTGCCTCGGTTACCTCTTACCCGAGCCCTTTACTTATGCACTTTACTTTGTGTTAGCCATATTGTTTCTTGTCATATATCTTGCTTTCACCTAAGTAGTTTTTCTTGCTTAGCATAAGTTGTTGGTGCACATAGGTGAGCCTAGTTGTTGTAGGTTTTGTGCTTGACAAATTAACCGCTAGGTTTATTCCGCATTTGTTCAAGCCTCAACCGTAATTATTTTAAAGCGCCTATTCACCCCCCCTCTAGGCGACATCCACGATCTTTCAGTAGGTATATATAGGAGGAAGGAGTACGTTGGTGGAGCAACATGGGGCCCACGAGGGTGGAGGGCGCGCCTGGGGGGGGGGGGGTAGGCGCGCCCCCTACCTCGTGGCTTCCTGCTTGATCTCTTGACGTAGGGTCCAAGTCTCCTGGATCATGTTCATTCCGAAAATCACGTTCCCGAAGGTTTCATTCCGTTTGGACTCCGTTTGATATTCTTTTTCTGCGAAACTCTGAAATAGGCAAAAAACAACAATTCTGGGCTGGGCCTCCGGTTAATAGGTTAGTCCCAAAAATAATATAAAAGTGAATAATAAAGCCCAATAATGTCCAAAACAGAAGATAATATAGCATGGAGCAATCAAAAATTATAGATACGTTGGAGACGTATCACCCAACAATGCACAGGGGGCGGGGCTGCTCACCAGGCCTCATGGGCCGGCTCGGTGGGGAGGCTGGACGCAGGTTGGGCCTTGGCGCAGCTCGGATGCAAGACGTGGCCCAGCCGCGGGCACGAGGAGTCCGGATCGGGTCAACGCAGCGAGCAGAGGCGCGGGACGAGCGAGCTCTTGCTCGTCGCAGAGGAAGCAGAGCTCGGTGCAGGTCGGCTTGGCGACAGAGACGGCGTGGAGGAGAACGGGGGCTGGGCACGACGGTTGCTGGGGCGAGCGAGGCAGAGGAGGGAATGAGCTGCTCGTCTCCTGGCTCCTGGCTGGAACGAGCGCCTGGGGAAGACGAACGCGGCGGCAGGAACTCCGGCAGGCGGTGACGCGGCTAACAGCGACGCGAGCGGCGACAAGGAGGAAGCGATGGGGGCGCCTGGATCCGAGGCGGGGAAGACCGGAGGCGCGCACGGGACGGCGGCAGCGGAGCTTGGCGCAATGGCGCAGGTCAGGCGCGGCCATGGCGGGGCTTCCGTTGCTCCTGCACCTGGCGAGAGAGAGGCCGGGGCATGAGAGAGAGGTTAGGGAAGGGGAACGAGATGGAGAGTACAAGGGAGCAGGGGACGCAAAGTAGCGGCGACCTGGAACTCCGGCGGCAGGCCACGGGTGAAGACAACGGCAAGGCAGAGGACGCGCGGGTGTGGGGAGACTCGCTGGTGGTCTCGATCCAGACAGGAGCAGGGGCCTGGTGCCCGAGCGGCTGTTGCACTCGTGCAGCTCGCGTAGCAAGGAGGGGAGACTGCGGGCGGTGGCGAGGAGACGAGGTCGAGCGCTCCTGCTCGGGCCTCGGGAACAGATGAGGTGGCGGGTGTGGTTGGTCGGCGGCGCAAAACCAGGGAGGTGGTCGGAGGCGGGAGAGGATCTGGATCGGGTGCGCTCTGGTTGGTCTGATGCTGAAAACGAGGGAGGGAGAGAGGCTGGCTGGTTGGGGATGGATCCCGAGGGGAATTTGGTGGAGTGGCGGCAACGGCGGAGGATTTGATGGATGGGACAGCTAGGGCTAGGGTTTGTCCAGATATATATAGTAGATGGTTAAAGTGAGACTATTTGGTCCCTCCGATCATAATTGTACGACCGAGAAATAAATAGGTAGGGAGTCCAAATAAGAAAAGGAAGATGATTTATAGATGTTTGAGGATGATCCGGACCCAACGGTAACAAAAGTACGGTTTGGGTTCGGAGAAGTTTCGGACGTGTGCGAGGGGTCTGAGAGAGGTTGACAAGGACAAAGAGACCTGACAAAAGGTCAACGGAGACAAAGAGAGAAGCGGCAACCACGAACGACTACGAGTTTTATGAAAACATGCGGATGCAATGCGGATGATGCGATGAAGAATGCAACAAACAAATAAAACACACGACGGCAAGAAAATACATGGAAGGCGTCTGAAGCGTCGGTCTCGGGGCGTTACATATGCCAACCTTCCTTTTGTTTTATAGTTGTAATTTGTTTTGGTGCGATACAAAATTTGTTCTTAACGTGCACGCTAAGGGCCGTAGGGTGTTCCCTATATTTGCACTGGTGGCGAACTTTGATGCCCACCGGCTGTAGTTTACATGGGCCTCCTACGGGCCGTAGAAACAATGGGCCTTCTAAGGGCCGTAGAAACAATGGGCCTTCTATGTGGCGTTGAAACAATGGGCCTTATACGGGTCGTAGACACAATGGGCCTTCTATGGGCCGTATCATCAATGGGCCTTCTACGGGCTTATGATCGGTTGGCCAAACATGGGCCAATAACAGACCACATTATGGCCGTAAATGGGCTAGAGTTGAAATCATCCGTTCATGGGCTGACCATAACGGGCCGTCATTAATCGGCCGTATTTTGATGACGCTATCAAAACGGCCCAACGTATTAATGGGCCACAAACGGGCCGACTGTAACCACGGGCTGAATTTGGCCCACAAGCAGAAAATGACAGTAACGGGTCGTAAGTAAACGAATGTGGAAATGAGCCCAAGAATAAATGGGCCCCGAGAAGGCCGAAAGATAACATGGGCTGGAAACGGCCCAACTGAATAATGGGCCGTTAATGGGTATAAAGTGATACACTGTTCATTACGAGCCAGATTCACCACGGGCCGTTAATGGGTATAAAGTGATACACTGTTCATTACGGTCCAGTTTTACCACGGGCCGTTAATGGGCCGAGAGTAATAAGGGCCTCATATGGGCCGAAATATGTCATGGGCCATACATGGGCCGGAAGTTAAAACGGGCTGGAATTATATTGGACGGCCCAAATGACGCTACTGGGCCTAATTCGGTTACGGGCCCTGGGTTAGCGGGCTGTAAATGGGCTATATGCAAACAGGCCTTTAATAGGCTTGCCGTGGGCCGGCCCACCACCTTTTGAAGTCAAACGGGCCGGCCTTTTCACAGGAATGGGCCTCTGCTGGGCCGTGCCACGTGTCGACGTATCATAGGTGCTTTGTGTCCAATGAGTGGATGACATCTGTTCCAACGGTGAGCTGACACGTGTTTCCTCCAGCCAATGATGATTTTACACGTGGAAAATCCCCATTGGTTAGGGCTGTTAACGGGTTATCGGATCCAAAACCGGACCCGATAGCTTAACGGCGTTCCGTTATGATGGATGCCATGTGTCGGTCACCCTTGACGAAAGCACTTCTGTGACGCGCAATTTATCGTCATGGAAGTGGACAATTCCGTGATGATAATTTTGGTAATGTCATGGAACACTTCTACGACAACACAGGTATGACTATCTTGATTCTGTCATAAATTTGTCAAGGATGTACATGCATGACAGAAAACGTGACCTACTGTGACAAACACGTATCATCACGGAAGTGTCTTTTTTTTGTAGTGAATGATCTAGAGTAACATGCATAAAAAATGATGAACGGTGGCTGAGCCACAAATACTATGTCAGCTACATGATCATGCAACGCAGTATGACAATGAATACTCAACTCATCAAAACGGAAGCGGTGGAAGTCGCATGGCAATATATCTTGGAAGTCTATTGAAAGGCCATAATAGGTAGGTATGGTGGTTGTTTTGAGGAAGATATAATAAGGCTTATGTGTGAACGTATCATATCACGGGGTTTGGATACACCGACGAAGTTTGCACCGACTCTCGAGGTGAGAAAGGGCAATGCACTATACCGTAGAGGCTAGCAAATTGCGGAAAGGTAAGAGTGCGTATAATCCATGGACTCATATTAGTCATAAAGAACGCATATACTTATTGCAAAAGTTTATTAGCCCTCGAAGCAAAGTACTACTACGCATGCTCCTAGGGGGATAGATTGGTAGGAAAAGACCATCGCTCGTCCCCGACCGCCACTCATAAGGAAGACAATCATTAATAAACCATGCTCCAACTTCATAGCATAACGAGAGACTATACGTGCATGCTTCGGGAATCACAAACCTTAACACCAATATTCTTACTAACCACAACTATTTACTAGTACCTCCTACATATTATCATCTCTATATCGCAAAACTATTGCAAGGAATCAAACATATCATATTCAGTGATCCACAAGTTTTCAGGATTTTATGAGTAACCATGCAAATGACCAATTCATGTTGACTCTCTAAATAGATATAAGTGAAGCACGAGGGTTTAATTCTTTATACAAAAGACCATGCTCTAATAAGTATAAGTGAATCAAAAGAGCATTCTACAAATAACGGTTTTCTATGTGAAGAGAAACATGCAATCCAAACTTCAAATGATATAAGTGAAGCACATGAAGCATTCTATAAAGCCATACTCAAAATGTATAAGTGAAGTGCAATGAGCATTCTATAAATCAACCATGGACTCTCTCATACTAGCATGGTGCATAAAGGAAAAAGGAAAACTAAACACAAAAGACACTCCAAGATTTACACATATCACATGAACGAAACAATGACGAAAACATTACCGATACTTGTTGAAGAAAGATGGGATGCCTTCCGGGGCATCCCCAAGCTTAGACGCTTGAGTCTCCTTGAATATTTACTTGGGGTGTCTTGGGCATCCCCAAGATTGAGCTCTTGCCTCTCCCCCTTCTTCTCATATCAAGACCTCCTCGATCTTTGATCACTTCATCCACACAAAACTCAAGAAAAACCTCGTGAGATCCGTCAGTATAATAATGCAAAGCACTACTCTAAGTACTGTTGAAAACTCATTCATATTTTGTTTTTGCATTGTATCTACTGTATTATAACTTTTCTATGGCTTATACCACCGTTAAAATCGATAGTTTCATCAAAACAAGCAAAACAATGCATCAAAAAAACAGAATCTGTCTTAAATAGGACAGTCTGTCGCAATCTGAACATTCAGCATACTTCAGTAACTCTAAAAATTCTGAAACATTAGGAAAAAAAATGTATATCAATAATGTGCAAAAAGTTTCAGAAACTTCCGACGTTCCAGTAAAAAATGTAAAATCACGCACTACAGCCAAAGTTTCTGTTTTTGCACCGCACATACCAACAAGCAATCTAATCATCCTAAAGGCAAATCTTGGCACATTATTTTTAAAATACAATGGATTTTTACAAGGGGATATTTTTTTTTGAGAAACTTCCATGAAAAATTTACATTGTTTTCATGAGCATGAACACAAGTGTTCAAGGTCGACCCTCAGTTCTCCAATGCATCACCTTTCAATCGCTTCTCTTTTTGAAAAAAAAATTAGGTTCCCCTCTATATTATTTTGTTTTTAAACTTTATAAAAGCACTCAACAGAATAAAATGACTCTCTAAAACTTCCGGGTTGTCTCCTTGGCAGCGCTTTTTTTAAAGCCATTAAGCTAGGCATAAAGTGCTTAAGTAATGAATCCACCCGGATCCCAAGGTATATCAAAGCCAATTTTAATTAACAATGATTTGGCATTTAGTAGTGAGCACAAAGCAACATATATCATGCAATGACGAAGTCTAACTCTCTTCCTATGCATTGGCATGTCATACAAGAACAATTCATGCACATCAAGTAAAGGCCAATACATAGCATAAGCAGTTTCTTGCAATTTTATCGTGTTGGAAACATAGAGAGGTGGAGATGTAGTTCCTCTCTCATAGTAATTGCAAGTAGGAGCAGCAAGCACATGCATATTATATTCATCAAAATCATCATGTGCAACGGTAAAAGGCAACCCATCAATATAATCCTTAATAAGTGCAAATTTCTCCGATATAGTGTAGTTTAAAGAATTCAAAAAGATAATAGGAGTATCATGTGTGGGTGCAATAGCAAAAATTTCATGTTTAACATAAGGAACAATAGCAAGTTCATCTCCATAAGCATAATTCATATTGGCATCATGGCCACAAGCATAGCAAGTATCAAGTTCATCAAAAAGGGATATTTCAAATGAATCAAAGGGATCATAGCAATTATCACAGCATGCATCCTTTGGTAAGAACGAAGGGAAATTAAACAATGTATGAGTTGAAGAGTTACTCTCATTAGAAAGTGGGCACGGATAGCTAATCCGCTGTTCCTCCTTTTGTTCTTCGCTCTCCTCATCATCTTTTTCATTCAAGGAGCTCACAGTTTCATCAATTTCTTCTTCCATAGACTCCTACAAAATATTAGTCTTTTCTTGGATAGCGGAGACATTCTCAAAAAATACATCAATATCCACTACAAAAAAAGACACATCTGTGACATTTTGGGCCGAACGAATTTTTTTTCTATCATGCTTATGACACTTCTATGATGATAGTTGTGACAAAACCCAGTATCAGCATAGATGTGGTGGGCTCCTACTTCTATGACAAAAAATGGGCTTTTCGTCCTAGGCGGGCCGAACACACAGCTGGATGACATTCTTTGGGGCGTCCCTGACGGAAAAAATCATGGTAGAAGCGAGGGCGAGGAAAATTTCAGGAGTTCTTGGTTATGGTGGGTGGTCGGGGCCGAGCGATGCACGGAGGTTTGCGCGTTTCTCTCGTACACGCACGAGCATGTGTGCGAGGCATTGGGCTCTAACTGAACCCGAGCGAGGCACTCGCTTACTGAACCCGAGCGAATGCACTAGCTACGTTACTGAACCCAAGCGATCGATCCCTTGGCTGTTAACTGAACCCGAGCGATTCCTTCGCTACTGCTACTAACTGAAGCCGATCAAACCTGCTGCCTCTTGATGAATAGTGAATGTGGGGGTTGGTTGAACAAGTCGAGACGTACGTGGTTGGGGTTGGATGAACAGTTCCCGGTGGGGTTGGACGAACAGGACCCCGTGGTAGTAGTAGGCCGTTGCCGCTGGATGAACAGGATCCCGATCGAGGAGGCCAATGGAGGGTGGATGAACAGGACCCCGTGGAGGCTCCATGAACAGTAGCCGGTGGAGGGTTGATGAACAGGACCCCGTGGAGGGCTGGTTGGACAGTAGCCGGTGGAGGCTGGATGAACAGGACCCCATGGATGAACAGTAGCTGGTGGAGGCTGGAGGAAGTCGACGGTGGATGAACAGTAGCAGGTGGAGGCTGGAGGAAGTCGATGGTGGATGAACAGTAGCAGGTGGAGGCTGGAGCGAGGCAGTAGACAATGAATGAACATGACCCCGTTTCGATCGTAGGCGCTCCAACACAAGTCCGTTTCCTCTGTTTTGCGGTACGCCACACCCCTCCTGATCAACAGGACCCTGTTTCGACCATACGCGGTCGAACACAAGTCCGTTTCCTCCGTTTTGCGGTACGCCAAACCCTTCCCGATGAATAGGACCCCGTTTCGACCGTACGCGGTCGAACACAAGTCCGTTTCCTCCAGTCTACGATACGCTAGACCCTTCCCAACAGGGCCCCGTTTCGACCGTACGTGGTCGAACAGAAGGTCCGTTTCCTTCGTTCTGCGGTACACCAGACCTCGTTTCGACTGTTCCGTCCAAGCCGGTTGGCTCCCGATGAACACGACGTATTCCATTGCCTCCCGATGAACACGACGCATTCCGTTGCCTCCCCATGGACACGATGCAGTTTCTCCGTTCCGACCCAGCCGGTTGGCTTCCAATGAACAGGACGCCATTGCTACCGTCCATCGCCTCTCCATGTACACGAGCCCTGGTCGTACAAATGCGCGAGGAGGCGTTCGAGACCCCGCCCGTATGTATGTACGTGGCCGTATTTTTGGGCATATGGTTGTACGTACGTGTACACGGCTTTGACTGGACTGCCTGAACTGCTACGTCGGGGGCTCTACTACTACACGTGCCACTGCTTGCTCGGCCACGGTTCATCGTTGCAGAGAGACAAATCGACCAATATGTATGTACACGTTAGCGACCAGAATGACAACGCTACGTATGCTTCAACCAGGTGGGCCCCGACTATCAGGGAGGATAAGGAGGCACTTCCTTGCGTGCGAAGTTATTGATGGTGGGTCCCAGCGGTCAGGGGGGATAATCATTTTTTTCGCACTTACTTGCGTGCGAAGATGTAGCTGGTAGGTCCTAGCTGTTAGGGGGGAAACATTTTTCCCCGCAAAATACAGAGTCCCTTCCGGTGGGTCCCCGCTGTCAGGTGGAGGAATAATTATTTTACGCATAATAAGGAGGCACTTCCTTGCTGCGACCGTGGACCCAGCTATCAGCCTCTCCACATACAGTCCTCTTCTGATGGAAGTCGTTCCTTGACCACTTTGACCATGCCGCATCAAGAGCACCAAGGCGGTGGACGACAGCGAGGCCTAGAAGGGGACGACACGGAGCCGGGGAAGACGCGGCAGTGGATGCCCACGCGGAGAGGAGTACGAGGGTTGGTTGGTTCCGCTGCGGTGTGAGGCTGTCGTCGTCGTAGAATAACACGGGTCGTGGGTGAGTAGACAGTAGAGGGATGGCCTGGCCAGCGGTGGGAGTAGGGTGGGGCGGTGAGGCCTGCGCGGCAGCACAACCGACCACTGGAGGCAAGAGCAGGCGGGCTCGCCGGCGCTGGTTTGGGCGGCTGGTGCAAGAAGAGCAGCGATTGAAGAAGCAGCAGGATTGTTCGATTAAAATCCAACGGTCACTGCTGCTAGAATTGTTTGTTGACTAAGTTGACAAAGCCGTGCGTACGCGTCAACTTAGTAGGCCCACAGGTCAGCCTCCGAACCGGTGCGCCCCAGATGTCAGTGGGAGGAATCATTTTTTTCGCATAATAAGGAGGCAGTTGCTTGCGTGCGACCATGGACCATGGGGGTCCCTACTGTCAGCCTCTCCACGTACATCCCTATTCGGATGGTTGTCATTTGTTGAATGTTGAGCACGCCGCGCTTAGAGCACCAACGCGGTGGACGACGCTGAGGCCTAGGAATGGAACGACCCGGAGCTGGCGAAGAGACAGCAGTGGATGCCCATCCTGAGGAGAGTAAGACGGTTGACTGGTTCGGCTGCGGCGTGAGGCTGCCGTCACCGAAGAATAACAAGAGGTGCGGGTGGGTAGAGGGCTGGCCAGGCCAGCGGAGGGAGTAGGGTGGGCCGGTGAAGCCTACGCGGCATCACAGCCGGCCACAAGAGGAGGGAGCAGGCAGTCCGGCCGGCGCTGGTTTAGGCGGCTGGAGCAGGAAGATCAGAGATTGAAGAAGCACGTCGGCCGTTGGATGGACATCCAACAGTCATTGCTGCTAGAATCGTGTGTTGGCTGACAAAGCCTTGCATAAACAAGTCAGCCTCGAAATCTGTGGCGTGTACAGCCCATTTGCTATTATTTTTATAATTTACTGCCCATTTGCTAATTCATCTGGAATTTATTGCAGTCCATTTTCCATTTTTAGAATTGCTGCCCATTTTCTGGTCAGTGCCAGGGTTAAAAATTTCAACTCAAAAATGTGTGAAATTTTAAAAATTCGCATATTTTTGCTGCGGAACAAAATATTCTTAATCCAAAAGTTAGTAGCCATACTAAAACAAATGTAAAAATAAAGTAGTACTATGTCATGTTAAAATCTAATGAAATATAAAATATCAGTGAAGAACAAAAACAAAAAACAAAACTAATTGCCCATTTGCTATTTTTTTTTTGGAATTTGCAACCCCTTTCATATTACTTTTAAGATATACTGCCCATACTCTTTGGCCAGGTCGGAATGCATCCCTCCTCATCTAGAAAGATTTGCAGCCCAGTAAGTCGGAGAAGACAAATAGGCCTGCTCCTCCGAACAAATCCTCAAAAAAAAGTTGTGCAATTCTGTCGTTAATTGACTATACGTTGACAATAATGTGGGTCCCAGATATCAGCAGGGTGGATTAGAGTAAAAAACGAGGGGTGCATCTGAGTAGTAAAGGAGGCGCTTGCTTGTGTTCAGGAGTGGACTTGGTGGGTTCGTACTGTCATACTCACAACTACAGTCCTCTCCCGATTCACTATATTGACAGGGCCGGACGGCGGCGCCGCGGTGATACGTCTCCAACGTATCTATAAGTTTTTATTGTTCCATGCTATTATATTATCCATCTTGGATGTTTTATATGCATTTATATGCTACTTTATATTATTTTTGGGATTAACCTATTAACCTAGAGCCCAGTGCCAGTTTCTGTTTTTTCCTTGTTTTTGAGTTATACAAAAACGGAATATCAAACGGAGTCCAAATGACCTGAAAATTTACGGTGATTTTTTATGGACCAGAAGAAGCCCCCGAAGCAAAAGAGTTGGGCCAGAAGAGCCACGAGGCCTCCACAAGGGTGGAGGGCATGCCACCCTGTCTTGTCGTTGCCTCGTGGACCCCCCTGACTTGTTCCCGACGCCAAAAATTCCTATAAATATAGAAACCCCCAAAAATAAACCTAGATCTGGAGTTCCGCCACCACAAGCCTTTGTAGCCACGAAAAACCAATCGGGAGCCCGTTCCGGTATCCTGCCGGAGGGGGAACCGGTGGCCATCTTCATCATCCCGGCGCTCTCCATGACAAGGAGGGAGTTGTTCACCCTGGGGCTGAGGTTATATTGTTGAATTTATTCATGATGCTACTTAAAATTATTATGAGAGAGTAACATATGCTTCTACATACTGCAATAATATCAAGTTTCCTCTCTATGTATTGAAAATCTTGAAGTTATGCTTGTTTTACCTTCCTTTGCTAGTTGATTCTTGTTCCTATAAATTGTTTGTTCACAAAATCCCTATGCATAGGAAGTGGGTTAGGCTTAAATATGCTTGTCATATGCTTCATGGTGCTCTCTTTGTGTTTCAATTCTTTTCTTTTATGTGAGCATCATTGAAATCATCATGCCTAGCTAAAAAGGCATTAAAGAAAAGCGTTTGTTGGGAGACAACCCAACATTTACCGCTACTATTTTTGTGTGTTCACATGATTAACCTACTGTAGTAATCATGTTTTATAGCTTTTGTTTCAATAAAGTTCCAAATAAAGCCTTTGGGATAGTGTGGATAATAGTTGATTCAATTCTGTCCAAAAACAGAAACTTTTGCGCCCAGTCATAGAATTGTTAAAATCACTGGAGTGTTGAAAAATTCTGAATTTATTTACAATATATTGATATACAAATTTCCCAGGTTGTCCTAATGTTTCAGAATTTTTGGAGTTACAGAAGTATGGAAAGTTTCCAGATTACTACAAACTGTTATGTTTTTGACAGATTCTGTTTTCATCGTGTTGTTTGCTAATTTTGACGAATCTATGGGTAGTATCGGAGAGTATGAACCATGGAGAAGTTGGAATACAGTAGAGATGACACCAATATAAAATTAGAATGAGTTCATAACAGTACCTAAGTGGTGATTTGCTTTGTTATACTAACGGAGCTTACGAGTTTTCTGTTGAGTTTTGTGCTGTGAATTTTTCAAGTTTTGGGTGAAGTTTTGATGGACTATGGAATAAAGAGTGGCAAGAGACTAAGCTTGGGGATGCCTAAGGCATCCCAAGGTAATATTCAAGGACAACCAAGAGCCTAAGCTTGGGGATGCCTCGGATGGCATCCCCTCTTTCGTCTTCGTTCATCGGTAACCTTACTTGGAGCTATATTTTTATTCACCACATGATATGTGTTTTGCTTGGAGCGTCATTCCATTTTATTTCGTTTTGCTTGCTATTTTAATAATATCCCAATATCTAAAATTCTTAAATGTTAGAGAGTCTTCACATAGTCACACAATTATTCGACTACTCATTGATCTTCACTTATATCTTTTGGAGTAGTTTGTCAGTTGCTCTAGTGCTTCACTTATATCTTTTTTAGAGCACAACGGTGGTTTTATTTTGAAGAAATTGTTGAACTCTCATGCTTCACTTATATCATTTTGAGAGTCTCTAAACAGCATGGTAATTTGCTCAGGTTATGAATTTAGTCCTAATATGATGGGCATCCAAGAGGGATATAATAAAAACTTTCATATTAAGTGCATTGAATACTATGAGAAGTTTGATTCCTTATGATTGTTTTGAGATATGAAGATGGTGATATTAGAGTCATGCTAGTGAGAAATTGTGAACCGTTATGTAGAGATGTTGGAGCATGATTTATTTGTTGTCTTCCTTATGAGTGGCGGTTGGGGACGAGCGATGGTCTTTTCCTACCAATCTATCCCCCTAAGAGCATGCGCGTAGTACTTTGTTTCGATGAATAATAGATTTTTGCAATAAGTATGTGAGTTCTTTATGACTAATGTTGCGTCCATGGATTAGACGCACTCTCACCCTTCCACCATTGCTAGCCTCTCTAGTACCATGCAACTTTCGCCGGTGCCTTACACCCACCTTTTACCTTCCTCAAAACAGCCACCATACCTACCTATTATGGCATTTCCATAGCCATTCTGAGATATATTACCATGCAACTTCAACCGTTTCGTTTATTATGACACACTTCATCATTGTCATATTGCTTTGCATGATCATGTAGTTGACATAGTATTTGTGGCAAAGCCACCATTCATAATTTTTATACATGTCATTCTTGAGTCATTGCACATCCCGGCACACCGCCGGAGGCATTCATATAGAGTCATATTTTGTTCTAAGTATCGAGTTGTAATTCTTGAGTTGTAAGTAAATAAAAGTGTGATGATCTTCATTATTAGAGGATTGCTTCATGTGAGGAAAAAGGGGGGCCAAAGAAGCCAACAAAAAAAGAGGCCAAAGAAGCCAAACAAAAAAAAGAGAAAAGAGAGAAGGGGCAATGCTACTATCCTTTTACCACACTTGTGCTTCAAAGTAGCACCATGATCTACATGATAGAGAGTCTCCTATGTTGGCACTTTCATAAACTAGTGGGAATTTTTCATTATAGAACTTGGCTTGTATATTCCAATGATGGGCTTCCTCAAATTTCCCTAGGTCTTCGCGAGCAAGCGAGTTGGATGCACACCCACTTAGTTTCTTTTTGAGCTTTCATAAACTTATAGCTCTAGTGCATGTGTTGCATGGCAATCCCTACTCACTCACATTGATATCTATTGATGGGCATCTCCATAGCCCGTTGATACGCCTAGTTGATGTGAGACTATCTCCTTCCTTTTGTCTTCTCCACAACCACCATATTCTATTCCACTTATAGTGCTATGTCCATGGCTCACGCTCATGTATTGCGTGAAAGTTGAAAAGGTTTGAGAACATCAAAAGTATGAAACAATTGCTTGGCTTGTCATCGGGGTTTTGCATGATTTGAATATTTTGTGTGATGAAGATGGAGCATAGCCAGATTATATGATTTTCTAGGGATAGCTTTCTTTGGCCATGTTATTTTGAGAAGACATATATGCTTGAAGTATTATTGTTTCTATGTCAATATTAAACTTTTGTTTAGAACCTTATGGATCTGAATATTCTTGCCACAACAGAGAAGATTACATTGATAAATATGTTAGGTAGCATTCCACATCAAAAATTCTATTTTTATCATTTACCTAAGGACGAGCAGGAATTAAGCTTGGGGATACTTGATACATCTCCAACATATCTATAATTTTTGATTGTTCCATGCTATTATATTATCCATCTTGGATGTTTTATATGCATTTATATGCTATTTTATATTATTTTTGGGACCAACCTACTAACCTAGAGTCCAGTGCCAGTTTCTATTTTTTCCTTGTTTTTGAGTTTTATAGAAAAGGAATATCAAACTGAGTCGAAATGACCTGAAAATACGGTGATTTTTTATGGACCAGAAGAATCCCCCGAAGCAAAAGAGTTGGGCCAGAAGAGCCACGAGGCCTCCACAAGGGTGGAGGGCACGCCCCCGTGTCTTGTCGTCGCCTCGTGGACCCCCTTGACTTGTTCCCGACGCCAAAAATTCCTATAAATATAGAAACCCCCAGAAATAAACCTAGATCGGGAGTTCCGCCACCGCAAGCCTCTGTAGCCACGAAAACCAATCGTGAGCCTGTTCGGGCACCCTGCCGGAGGGGTAAACCATCACCAGTGGCCATCTTCATCATCCCGGCGCTCTCCATGACAAGGAGGGAGTTGTTCACCCTCGGGGCTGAGGGTATGTACCAGTAGCTATGTGTTTGATCTCTCTCTCTCTCGTGTTCTTGATTTGGCACGACCTTGATGTACTGCGAGCTTTGCTATTATAGTTGAATCATATGGTGTTTTCTTCCCCTCTACCTTCTTGTGATGAATTGAGTCTTGCTCTTTGAGGTATCGTTATTTTGGATTGAGTATTGGATTTGAGAACACTTGATGTATGTCTTGCGATGCGATATCCGTGATGACAATGGGATGTTCTATTGACTCACTTGATGTATGTTTTGGCACTCAACTTGCGGATTCCCGTGGTGACATTGGGGTAATCTATGCATAGGGGTTGATGCATGTTTCGTCCTAAGTTCTCTGATAGAAACATTGGAGTGATTCTTTGTCGCACGTTGAGGGATTGGCATATGATCTAATTATGTTATCATTGTTGAGAGAACTTGCACTAGTGAAAGTATGAACCCTAGGCCTTGTTTCCAAGCATTGCGATACCGTTTTTGCTCACTTTTGTTTCTAGTTACCTTGCTTTTTTTATATTTTCAGATTACAAAAACCTATATCTACCATCCATATTACACTTGTATCACCATCTCTTCGCCGAACTAGTGCACCTATACAATTAACCATTGTATTGGGTGTGTTGGGGACACAAGAGACTCTTTGTTATTTGGTTGCAGGGTTGTTTGAAATAGACCATCTTCATCCTACGCCTCCCACGGATTGATAAACCTTAGGTCATCCACTTGAGGGAAATTTGCTACTGTCCTACAAAACTCTGCGCTTGGAGGCCCAACACGAGTCTACAAGAAGAAGGTTGCGTAGTAGACATCACGCGGAGAGTGCACCAAGGCAGAGGATAAAGTGGTGTCGCCAATGTGTTGGGCTGGGTTGGGCATTCTTATCAAAAATAATAATGGACCGAAACTATTTATGACATTGACTATGATTTGCATGGGTCCGCTAGTTGCAGGAAGAAAATGGTGGGAGAAAAAAGATTAGTCGCTATCTTTGCCTAAGAATAATATCGACTGAATGTAACGACACTCTCATAGGAAATAATATCCTCCTGTTAAAATTTGACTTTTCAAATCGTGAATTTAAAGAACTGGTGCATGAGCATTTAGCTTTATTTACTTATTTATGTTTAGAGGACCATGAGCATGTACCTGGGCCGGGTTCATGTGAGAGCCTCCCTTCCAGTTAAATATGGGCTCCTCTATTGTGACTTCATCAGTGGGCTGCATGTTATCGACAAGTGGAAAATGTGTTCCGTACCAAAAATAGTATGCGCTACATATGGTATGGGGCACTAAAGGATCGGGCCATGCAACGACTTCCAAAACATTGTGTTTATCGTTCTAACAACACATTTATTCAACCAACAGACTAAATATACTACTGATTGTACATTGAAAACAGCAGCAGCAACCAAGGCTGGGGCTGCAACAGAAGCAGTAAGCAGGCCAGAAGAGTAAAGACGCAACTCTCTCTTCCAAACCAAACATCAACCATCATTACAAAAGGGCTACCAAAAAAGAACAAGTGTATGCATCAAACTAAATAAAGATCCTTCTACACCAAGTGTACGCATCTAACTAACTGGCTCAGTTAGATGTTACTATTTATTAACCGGTGGAGATTGGCTGACGGCTTGAACCAGATGGGTGCCTGATGGGGGAAACTCCAGCCAGCAGGTCAAAGTCCGATACTTGCGACCCTCTCTCCTACTTTGGGCTGCAGAGCGTGGTAGCACATATCAGGGTATGGTGCATGGAGAGACGCATGGTACGCTGTGTACACACAGTTTTGCCTGATGAATGAAATCGCGCTGCCATCATGATCCTTGTTGTCGGTTATCTCCCGGTTAATCGGATAATTTAGTCTGAGAAACAGAGAGCGTGTACCAAGGCTACTTACCAGCCTCCAGTCAAAAATTCCTGAAGGCCCAGAGAAGCTGGGATCCTGCTCAAACACCTTGCAGTGACTGTGAATGTATTCCGCGAAACAACACGTCTGGTACGTGCGAACGATCATCAATCATTCACCATCGTCTGATCGAGCCAGGAACCACCTGCAACTGCCATGCCGCTTTTCTTTGGAAGGTTCTGGGATTAGGAAGGGTAGGGACACCAGGCGGCATACAACATCATATCAAATTGGAGTCAAATAAAAAAGGGCTCATACTGTAGTCAATCTTAAGAACATCAAGTTATGAGTATGAATATTTTTTCAGTAAATGTTGACAGTAATATAAGCAAGCCATCATGATATCATAGGAAAGTAACATACTGTTGTAATAGCCGTTTGTAGCGATGACTAGAGTAGGCCAACAATACGTCCAGCCATAGAAGGAGTCCACAGCGTAAATGAAGCCCTTGTGTTCAGTGGCATCAGAAAACCATGGAGGATGTATGATCCTGCGATGGACATGCAGATTTATCCACTTACCGCAGTGACCTGTCAGATAGGCGAGACCGCGGTTGAAGAACGCAATTAGCCTGAAGTCTTTAGATTTCTCAGATCTTGTGGGCACTTGGCAGATTACAACCTTGAGCAAATCAAACTTGGCATCATGTTGTCTACTATAAGATTCCGAGTATTCTGGCCGCAGTGCCAAAGCAGTGTAGTGTTAATCAAAGGAAGGAGGATCAATCGCTCGGTGTAGACCTCCATGAGCATCCAGCTATCGCGACAGTTGATGAGCATCATCCAAGATGTGTTCATGCCGACCCAGTACATACCGTTAATGTAGTTGAGGGTGACGGGGATCGGATCACAGTCAAGGGGGTTGATGCTCGCCACCCTATGATCGTTATGCTGTGTGACACGCCGTTTCTGAAGATCAGGCGGCATCAGCAAGCAAGGAGCTGGCTTAAAAAGCTTCGGCCTAAGGGCTTCAAGTAAACGGTACAGCCCCGACGAGCACGCGACGAGCGGCATGGTACTGAGATTGTCCACAAGCGAAACAATGAGCTTGATTACCTCTGTGGGGAGCGAATTCCAGCCACTCTTTCGGCGGACGCTGCTCGGTTCTGCCATTGTTAGTGCTTGGGTTTCGGAAGAGGGGGAGGTTCCTTAGCGGGGATGGAAGATTGGACGATTATTTGCGGACGAAGATGGAGAAGCGAATATGTGCTGCGGGAAGTGGACAGATGATGATGCATGACAATAGCACACCGCTTGACTTATGAGACACATCCCAAGAGCATACGGTCATATTGATGCCAGACAACTTGCTTGAGTGATCACAATACTAGTACTCCCTATAGTACCTACTACTATGCCCTAGTTTGCATATAGTGGAGTAGGACTCTGCTCTACTACTAGCACCAGAGGAGTAGTATATTCTAAAATAGTCACAAACTTCAATGCCCGAGCGTGGAACGACTACGAACCTCCATCGGTGCTAACTCCAATCCCCAGCAAACGTTGGCTGGGAGACATGGCATTTGCAAACGCCCGCGACGCAGTTACAGTACGTGTGTAGGGTGGCGGTTTTGTCAACTACTATGGCTTAAAAACAGGCCACTGTCGGATGGAAATCTGACGGTTACGTGGGATTCGCCAGGATTGAGCTCGTGGTGAACAATCGCCAGATATCATTACTAAAAAAAAGGTTAAAACACTCGGGGCTATAACTTGCTGACCACTAACAATGATACTAACATAGTTGTAAAATGGTCAAAGAACGTGTCTACGTGGTGTTTGGAATTATATGCAAACTAGCAAGATGCCTGTGCATTGCACGGAACATCAATATGCCTTTTTTCACAAAACACCTATTGTGATTGACCCATGCAGGAGTAATCCGATGTGTAAAAACTAATGATATCTCGAGAATTTTATCAGAAAAATGGTATCTCGAGAATTTCATAAAAAATGATATCTCGAGAAAGATGAGAGATAAGGTGAGGAGGAGTGGGGCATGGTGGTGACTGGTGGTCGAACTGGGCGGAGGCATGGGGATGGACGGCGCTGGCAGTGGCCACCATGCTAGATTGTTCCAGGGACTTCCTTTTTTAATTGCTCAGCAATGAGGTTGTGGGAGATAAGGATGAACGAGGCAAGGCCTAATGTTTGCTTGAACTACGTCGGTATTTCCCCAAAGAGGAAGAGATGATGCAGCACAACAACGGTAGGTATTTCCCTGAGTGATGAGACCAAGGTTATCGAACCAGTAGGAGAACCACGCAGCACCACGTAAACAACTCCTGCACACAAAGAACAAATACTTGCAACCCGACGTAAGAGAGGGGTTGTCAATCCCTCACGGGTAAAAAGATAGATAAAATTGTAGTAGATTGGATAAATAGATCTAGCGGGAACGCGAGATAAAATAAATAACAATAAATTGCAGCAAGCTATTTTTGGATTTTTGGATTAATAGATCTGGAAATAAAAGCAAATAAAATAGATCACGAAGTCAAACATAATAAAGAAGAGACCCCGGGGCCATAGATTTCACTAGTGTCTTCTCTTGAGAAAAATAGCAAATGGTGGGTAAACGAATTACTATTGGGCAATTGATAGAACTTCAAATAATCAAGATGATATCCAGGCAATGATCATTATAAGGCATCACGTCCAAGACTAGTAGACCGACTCCTGCCTGCATCTGCTACTATTACTCCACACATCGACTGCTATCCAACATGCATCTAGTGTATTAAGTTCATGGAAAAATGGAGTAATGCAATAACAACGATGACATGATGTAGACAAGATCTATTTATGTAGACATAGACCCCATCTTGTTATCCTTAATAGCAACGATACATACGTGTCGGTTCCCCTTCTGTCACTGGGATCAAGCACTACTGCAAGATGGTCCAAACGCGACACTACGATCAGAGACCCTTCGACGAAACTGTGTGCGATGCCATAATCGCAAACGGTGGTGTAAAAAAATCATCAAAAAAGGTGCAAAACGTTTGTGATGACGGATGCATCAAACACGGTTCAGATTTTAGTTGTGTGTGCGATGCAGGGCATACGGTTCAGTTCAATTAACTATTTGGGATGAGGAGGAACAAAATAAACAGGCAACCAGATGAAGGCGTGTGCGATATACAACATACGGTTCACTAGGATGAACTGTGTGTGATTAGGCAACACAATGGAAATAGTTCAACTGAACAAGGTGTGTGTGATACGCGGCAAACAGGTCCGTAATCAGAAATGTGTGCGAAGACCAATGATAACAGAGACGATTGCTGCTAAGAAGCCATGTGATTTGCTCTGTCTACAGTAGAATAACATGTATATATATTACTGAAATAAACATCCAATTACATAAGTGACTATACAGATCATTCGCACACACCTCAATAAACAATTGCATGCATTCTAAAGTAGGAGAAACGATCGTCTAGTCATCTACTTCTTGTGACGCTCCCGCCACTGCTCTATGGCTCGATCCCTCGTCTGGGGCAGGAAGAAGACACTTCCTCATGTCAATGACCCGCATGTACATATCGTAGCTTGTGTACGTGTCCATGGCCGCGTACTTGACATGTTGTTCATCCACTCTCTCATGCCACACACTGTGCCAGGCGTTCTTGTCCTTATTGCTCTCATTCTTCATCTTCAGGTAGTAGGGGTCGATGATGGCCGAGGCGAGGTCAACCAGGGAGTTCAGTTTGTTTTTGTCGCTGCCCCAGACCTTGTAGTGGTCCTGGATGTTGACAAGATTCGGGCATTTCAAGTCTGAAACCTTGAGCGCTTTTAGATCATTGGTGGTGTCCACCGTAGCGAAACTGTAGTCGGAGTTGTTGATAAACCTGGAGAAACGCTCGCAAGGCCTTGTGGCAAGGTGGTAGTGGTAGACAAGGACGTCATGTCGCACGCACAACTGGGCAACGACAACCTTCTGATCATGCCCGACACGACCGATGGTGTACTCGAGGTCGAAGCCGACCACTCGGTACTTGTTGTCGGCAACACTAGCTATTTAATCATCATGTCATTACCACCAACACTAGCTATTTAGTCATCATAGTCATAGTGTAGCACATCATCATCTTCAAACTCATTCTAGCTAGCTAATCACTCCTGCTGCTCTCTCTCAGGTAAAATAGCACAGAACATGTGTAGGACTCCTGCTTCATCATATTGGAGCATGCGGATGAACCTGTCTCCTAATCGTGGGCTGCGCTTCTGATTGCTGCCCCCTAGTACTTCTCTGTGATCATTCACAATTCTGCTCCAGTCTTTCACTATTAAGCATTCCTCGATTTTAGAAATCCTGAATGCACTCATGTGCAATGTAGGATGTCTTGGCCGTAAGCTAACCATTGACATGCGACCTTTAGTCTCGATCCACTGAGGCACAACTATCATCGGGAGTCCCTGTTGAAGAACATCGTATAGTAACATGCTTAGCAATGAAGTTTAGCTTAAAAATAATGTATGCAAAAGATGCACTGAGGACAAATAGTAAAAATCTTACCATCTTTCCTAAATACATGTGACCGTAGTTCAATACGAACACTATTGGTCGCACGTTTTGAGTACTAAGATTTTTAAGTCCGGGAAAATAATTTCTCTTGACAACATCAAGATCCTGAAGCCATGAACATAATGACTTATCTTCTCGCAGTTTAGTTCAGCCCCGGGACAGTGGACGGTCATGTCTACCAAGCGTCGGACATGTTTGCTTGAATGGAAATAAGCTTTCAATAGAAATTAGTTGTCAACTATTTTTTGAATAAACAATATCGAAGACATAAGTATGGTTGAGAAACTCACATAATGGTAGAACTGGAGGCGTCTGCACATCGACCCAGATGTCTCTATTACCTTCAGTATCATCTTCCGGACGAATATCAAAGGTGATAACCATATTAGGCTCAAATGCATAAGCCTTGCATAGTGCTTGCCAAGTTTTGCATTCAAAATAGGTGTAGGTGTCTGCATTGTATAATTTTGCGTCGAAAGTATAACCATGCTCAGTCTTCAAGTAGACTCTCTTTACCTCCATAGTTTTCATAGGACTGAAACCTATCTTATCCAAGACAAAAACTCTTGCATGGCAAAGGATACACTAGTAGAATAGTAAAATAAATAAATTATAAGTTGAAGCAAATGCAGCAGAAGTCATGCTTAATTACGAAAAAAGACTTGTCGTTGTGACTTACTGTATCCACTTTGAAGTTCTCGTCTAGCTTGATGCTGAAGCGCCTATCATCAACTAGGAAATGTTTGTCGCACATGCCACGCTCGTCTTCGCAGTATTCGCACATACCGAAATCCTTTTCGTCATCAAACATTTCCTATGTTCATAGTTGAAACATTAATTGAAAATCCGGGGCACTCGATATTTCCTACGTATTCTAGCACAAGTCTGCTTAAATTCACGGAAAAATCCGGCATGACCTTTGCTAAAATAGGACATATCGAGCGCCTGAAATTTGCTGGGATGGAAACGAATCAACATTCCGGCAAAACATAGGCCACTCCTAGGCACATTGCAAACAAGAACACCAAGATATACTCTATATTCAGAATGCATCATCATTGACATCAATGACATGGCAACTATATAGCACTAGCATTTTCATCATCCACATTTACAACACATTATCATTTGGCTATTCTCACCTAGAGGTCTTAAGGGTTCGACGATGGGGACGACCGCGGGGATGAGGCAGGGGCAAACTTGATTTCTGCAAAAAGAAAATATATTAACCCCTTAATATAAATAAACTAATTCTGTTAACCACTTACTATAAATTTCCTATTCTATTCAATACACCTAAAGTAGTCTAAAAAATTATTCTATTAAAAAACCTACATTCTACAATGTCTACATTCTAAAATCTACATTTAAATTACCTACATTCTACAAGAACAGAGACAAGGGAGGGAGGAGGCGGGAAGGAGGAGGGAGGGAGGAGGCAGAGGTCATCACCCGCTCCGCCACCGTCGCCCGAAGGCGGGAGGCGGAGGTGGATGCCCGCACATGCGTCAGCGACCTTGCGCGCTACACCGAGTTCCTGTGGGAGGAGGAGGAGCGCCTCGTCGAGCATGCAAAGAGCCTTACCGCCGTTGTGGCCGTGGCACACGCCGCCTCAGAGGCGAGGAATCAGGAGATCTACGAGGAGAACCACCACTTTGAGAGGGGTCGTCTGGAGCGGCAGAGGGCATCCGAGGTGAGTGTCGTTGAAGCTGCAACAGCGGCAGGCACCGTATTGCGGTTGCCTAGCTCGTCGGTAGGCTCCTCCTCCTCCACCTCTTACTGAGTGCGCTTGGCAGAGGAGAGGCAGCCGGAAGTAGTACAAAGCCCCTCTGCACTAGTAGTAGTATTTAGGGGCTATTTTGTTCAGTTCATCTGACTATAGATGTGGTGGAACTGTACAACGTACTTAAAATTAGCTAGTATATATAGTTGAACTAGCTATTTTAGTACGTGGTTGGCAACAATTGGGGAAAAGTTTGGTCGGTTCAGCTGTCGAGTTGAACTGTTTGTATGAATTAAGAACGACTGCTTAATCTATGAATGAAATCTATGCTTAATTACTGAATTTTAGTTGCAAAAATTAGATACTCTAGTGATTTTTAGCTTCATATTTTGACAAATCGCAGTGTTACAAGGATTGACAAATGGCAATGTTACTAGATCAACAAATGTCAATCTTTCCAGTTTAACAAATGGCAACATACCCAATATGACAGATGCAAATCTTACCAAATTGTTTGTACGTGGTTGCACACGGGTCATCCAAAACAACCGTTTGCGTTGAAGGGATGCACAAATCCTGCGCTGTGAATTTTCCCTCGACTAAAGGGGGAAGACCATAGCTCTCACTTTGCATACGGGTGTTCTATCTAAAACGTTTGCAATCAAGAGCTGCAGAAATCCTGCTCGGCACATTTTCTCTTGGCTTCCTGGGGAAGCTGTCGGTTTGCATACGAGTGTTCTAACTAAAACGTTTGCGATGAGTGTTTTATATTTAAAAACCTAATTAAACTGCGGCTTGGGTGCCATTAATGGAGAGGATGCGAGCAAGGCGGGCGGCCATGGAAGTCAAAGGGCTCGCTTCCTAGTGAGCCTGCGCAGCGTACCGCTCGCACGCTTCCCGGTGAGCCTGCGCATTGGAGGACAGCTTGCATGCCTCTTGGTCAGCCTGCGCACCGGACTGCGGTCGCATGCATCCCAATCAGTCAAGGTCAAGCAGCAGTTCGCACGACACCTCAAACAGCCATTAAAACCAAGACACGTGGCATCACGTGAATGGTTAACATAACGCACACGGTTTGAATTATACAAACGTTTTGAGATATTAAGGTGGCAGCTATTCTTTTCAAAATGCCTTTGTTGGCTGTCATTATTCGAGTGCGCCTTCTCTCAAAATGGACACGAAAAATACCACAACATGTCGGGTGCCATTCCATGATAGCATGCCAAGTTTCATGAATTTCAAACGAGTTTTGGATTTACTACAATTTAAAAATAAAGTATCTCAATGTTTTGCCAGCAATCAACGGTGCTCTGGTGTTTGAAATTCATTCCGATTTCTTGCATGGGACCTAAGCATGCACCCAAGGACACAGATTTGATTTTTCAACCAATTTATATGCACCAGAGCATTTGCATGTAGTTCAAAATTGAATTATGCACATAAATGCATTGAAAACTTAGTTAATGCATAAAAATGTCCAAACAAACCCCGAAAAATCACAAAAATTGACACAACACTCCTGTTGTTCTATGTTGACACGAGAAATTTTTTGAAAGCAATAAGAGGCAATGGATATTGTTTCGTCCCCATAGGTGGGACGTTCCCTACCGAAACCATCATGCTTGTTGTGAGAAGCTCTGGTTTCTGAGAAGCATATACCCAAACCATCCCCAAATGGGACAAATTTTTTACCACGGCGTGTTGATGCCGCTCCATGATAGCATGCCAAGTTTCATGAATTTCAGACGAGTTTTGGATTTACTAGAATTTAAAAACCAGGTATCTCAATGTTTTGCCGGTAATCAACGGTTCCCTGGTGTTTGAAATTCATTACCATTTCTTGCATGGGACCTAAGCATGCACCCAAGGACACAGATTTGATTTCTCAACCAATTTATATGCACTGGAGCATGTGCATGTAGTTCAAAATTGAATTCTGCACATAAATGCATTGAAAACTCAGTTAATGCATAAAAATGTCCAAACGAACCCCGAAAATCACAAAAATTGACACAACACTCATGTTGTTCTATGTTGACACGAGAAATTTTTTGAAAGCAATAAGATGCAATGGATATTGTTTCGTCCCCAAAGGTGGGACGTTCCCTACCGAAACCATCATGCTTGTTGTGAGAGGCTCTGGTTTGTGAGAAGCATATACCCAAACCTGCCCCAAATGGGACAAAAAATTTACCACAACATGTTGATGCCGCTCCATGGTAGCATGCCAAGTTTCATGAATTTCAGACGAGTTTTGGATTTACTAGAATTTAAAAACCAGGTATCTCAACGTTTTGCCGGCAATCAACAGTGCCCTAGTGTTTGAAATCCATTACCATTTTTTGCATGGGACCTAAGCATGCACCCAAAATTTATATGCACCGGAGCATGTGCATGTAGTTCAAATTTGAATTATGCACATAAATGCATTGAAAACTCAGTTAGTGCATAGAAATGTCCAAATGAACCCCGAAAAATCACAAAAATTGACACAGCACTCCTGTTGTTTTATGTTGAAACGAGAAAAAATTTGAAAGCAATAAGAGGCAATGGATATCGTTTCGTCGCTAAAGGTGGGACGTTCCCTACCGAAACTATCATGCTTGTTGTGAGAAGCTCTGGTTTGTTAGAAGCATATACCCAAACCTGCCCAAATGGGACAAAAAATTTACCACGGCATAGTGATGCCGCTCCATGATAGCATGCCAAGTTTCATGAATCTCAGACGAGTTTTGGATTTACTAGAATTTGAAAACCAGGTATCTCAATGTTTTGCCGGCAATGAACGATGCCCTGGTGTTTGAAATTCATTACCATTTCTTGCATGGGACCTAAGCATGCACCCAAGGACACAGATTTGATTTTTCAACAAATTTATATGCACTGGAGCATGTGCATGTATTTCAAATTTTAATTATGGACATAAATGCATTGAAAACTCAGTTAATGCATAAAAATGTCCAAACGAACCCCGAAAAATCACAAAAATTGACACAACACTCCTATTGTTCTATGTTGACACGAGAAAAAATTTGAAAGCAATAAGAGGCAATGTATATCGTTTCGTCCCCAAAGGTGGGACGTTCCCTACCGAAACCATCATGCTTGTTGTGAGAAGCTCTGGTTTCTGAGAAGCATATACCCAAACCTGCCCCAAATGGGACAAATTTTTTACCACGGCATGTTGATGCCGCTCCATGATAGCATGCCAAGTTTCATGAATTTCAGACGAGTTTTTGATTTACTAGAATTTAAAAACCAGGTATCTCAATGTTTTGCCGGCAATCAATGGTTCCCTGTGATGACCCACAAGTATCGGGGATCTATCATAGTCCTTTTGATAAGTAAGAGTGTCGAACCCAACGAGGAGCAGAAGGAAATGATAAGCGGTTTTCAGCAAGGTATTTTCTGCAAGCACTGAAATAATAGGTAACAGATAGTTTTGTGATAAGATAATTTGTAACGAGCAACAAGTAACAAAAGTAAATAAAGTGCAGCAAGGTGGCCCAATCCTTTTTGTAGCAAAGGACAAGCCTGGACAAACTCTTATATAGAGAAAAGCGCTCCCGTGGACACATGGGAATTATCGTCAAGCTAGTTTTCATCACATTCATATGATTCGCGTTCGGTACTTTGATAATTTGATATGTGGGTGGACCGGTGCTTGGGTGCTGTCCTTACTTGGACAAGCATCCCACTTATGATTAACCCCTATTGCAAGCATCCGCAACTACAAAAGAAGTATTAAGGTAAACCTAACCATAGCATGAAACATATGGATCCAAATCAACCCCTTACGAAGCAACGCATAAACTAGGGTTTAAGCTTCTGTCACTCTAGCAACCCATCATCTACTTATTAGTTCCCAATGCCTTCCTCTAGGCCCAAATAATGGTGAAGTGTCATGTAGTCGACGTTCACATAACACCACTAGAGGAGAGACAACATACATCTCATCAAAATATCGAACGAATACCAAATTCACATGACTACTAATAGCAAGACTTCTCCCATGTCCACAGGAACAAACGTAACTACTCACAAATCATATTCATGTTCATAATCAGAGGAGTATTAATATGCATATAGGATCTGAACATATGATCTTCCACCAAATAAACCAACTAGCATCAACTACAAGGAGTAATCAACACTACTAGCAACCTACAAGTACCAACCCCGGACTTAGAGACAAGAATTGGATACAAGAGATGAACTAGGGTTTGAGAGGAGATGGTGTTGGTGAAGATGTTGATGGAGATTGACCCCCTCCCGATGAGAGGATCGTTGGTGATGACGATGGCGGTGATTTCCCCCTCCCGGAGGGAAGTGTCCCCGGCAGAACAGCTCTGCCGGAGCCCTAGATTGGTTCCGCCTCGTGGCGGTGGAGTCTCGTCCCGAAAGCTTGCTTATGATTTTTCTTCGGACGAAAGACTTCATATAGCAGAAGATGGGCACCGGAGGGCCAACAGGGGGCCCACGAGGCAGGGGGCGCGCCCAGGGGGTAGGGCGCGCCCCCACCCTCGTGGCCAGGGTGTGGGCCCCCTCTGGTATTTCTTCCGCTCAGTTTTTTTTATTATTTCCAAAAATAACTTTCGTGGAGTTTCAGGACTTTTGGAGTTGTGCAGAATAGGTCTCTAATATTTGCTCCTTTTCCAGCCCAGAATTCCAGCTGCCGACATTCTCCCTCCTTATGTAAACCTTGTAAAATAAGAGAGAATAGGCATAAGTATTGTGACATAATGTGTAATAACAACCCATAATGCAATAAATATCGATATAAAAGCATGATGAAAAATGGACGTATCAACTCCCCCAAGCTTAGACCTCGCTTGTCCTCAAGCGGAAGCCGATAACGATAAATATGTCCACATGTTTAGAGGTAGAGGTGTCGATAAAATAAAATATGGACATGAGGGCATCATGATTATTCTTAAAACAGCAACATATATGGATAATGTCATATGATTTCTTATGCTCAAGTAATAATCTATTCACAATGCAAAGTATGAATCAGAAACTTTATTGAGAACCAACAAACTATAATCTCAGTCATTGAAGCAATTGCAATTTATCATAACATCAGAAAGAGTCTATGTTAGAGCTTTTCAGCAAGTCCACATACTCAACTATCATTTAGTCTTTCACACTTGCTAACACTCACGCAATACTTGTGGTTACGGAATTTTAATCGGACACAGAGAAAGATAGGGGCTTATAGTTTCGCCTCCCAACCTTTTACCTCAAGGGTAATGTCAACAATAATAACTCATGCTAACTTACATCCAATGAGATATATATGTCTGGATCTTTCCAACACACTGTGCTTTCCAAAGGATAAAATATAAAAAGGAAAGGTGAAGATCACCATGACTCTTGCATAAGGTATAAGATAATAGTAAAAGATAGGCCCTTCGCAGAGGGAAGCAGAGGTTGCCATGCGCTTTCAGAGTTGGATGCACAAAATCTTAATGCGAAAGAACGTCACTTTATATTGCCACTTGTGATATGGACCTTTATTATGCAGTCTGTCGCTTTTATTTCTTCCACATCACAAGATCGTATAAAGCTTATTTCCTCCACACCAATCAATCATACATATTTAGAGAGCAATTTTTATTGCTTGCATCGATGACAACTTACTTGAAGGATCTTACTCAATCCATAGGTAGGTATGGTGGAGTCTTATGGCAAAACTGGTTTAAGGGTTTTTGGAAGCACAAGTAGTATCTCTACTTGGTGCAAAGAATTTGGCTAGCATGAGGGGGAAAGGCAAGCTCAACATGTTGGATGATCCATGACAATATACTTTATTTCAGATATAAGAAAACATAACCCATTATGTTTTCTTCCTTGTCCAACATCAACTCTTTAGCATGCCATATTTTAATGAGTGCTCACAATCATAAAAGATGTCCAAGACAGTATATTTATATGTTAAACCCCTCGTTCTTTATTACTTCCTATTAATTGCAACGATGACCAAAGCTATGTTTGTCAACTCTCAACAACTTTTAATCATCATACTCTTTCTATGTGAAGTCATTACTCTCCATAAGATCAATATGATCTATTTTTATTTCTTTTTATTCTTTTATCTTTTCTTTTATTCACTCAAGATCATAGCAATATAATCAAGCCCTTGACTCAACATTAATCTTTATTATATAGCTCACGGACTCGATTACATAGAGGGATCATAAAGCAAAACTCAAAACTAGATCATACCAAAACTTTATTCTACTAGATCAAGATACTACTAAAAGGATCAAACTGAGAAAAATAGTAAAGATAGGAGATGTGATGGTGATACGATACGAGGCACCTCCCCCAAGCTTGGCAGTTGCCAAGGGGAGTGCCCATACCCATATGATTATGTTTCCTTCTTCGGAGGTGTTGGTGTGATATTCTTGGCGATGATACTCCTCAGGATACGATTCTCTTCTTCGAGCTTATTGAGTTGCTGCTTGAGATCCATTATCTCCTTACGAAGCTTTCCTGTAACGGCCAAAGCTCCTTGCACCCAAGGGTGTTGCATAGCTGCGGGAGAACAAGTGACACTCTTCTTCATATTTTCATAAGAAAGAAATCTAACATTGGAAGGGATAACCGAGTTTGGAATAGTCGAGCTCTGTAGTTCTCCCATTGTGAATCCAGCTCGGAATCGAGAAGTGACTTCTTAATCCTCCTCCATGGCGTCTATCCTTTTCAAATCAGCCTCCATCTCTTCCTCTGTTGCTGGCCCGAAGTGGTCAGCGTCGCTATTTGTCCTTGATCTCGGTGCCGGATGAGACACCCGGCTCTCCCCGACTGACTCTTGAGAAGACATCTTGCTCTAATCTGCAGCAGCAATAGCTCGAAATGACAACAGAGGATATTTGCGTGATACAAGAGTCAAAACATTTGGGAGATTATATAATGAATTTTCACCGACCAAAATACGTATAGTGCAAGAAAACGGAGTCCGGAGAGCGCTCGAGGTACCCACGAGGCAGGGGGCGCGCCCAGGGGGGTAGGGCGCGCCCTCCACCCTCGTGGAGCCCTCGTGTCCTTCCCGGACTGCTTCTTATTTTCCTATTTTTCTAAATATTCCAAAACGGAGAAAATTGCCATTAGAACTGTTTTGGAGTCGGTTTACTTACCGTACCACATACCTATTCCTTTTCGGAGTCTGAAACATTCCGGAAAGTGTCCCTTATGTATTCCTCCGGGGTCACGGTTTCAATAACATTGGTTTCAACATTTATGGGATTACCTGAGATATAATGTTTGATTCTTTGACTGTTCACCACCTTCGGATTTGTGCCTTCGAAGTTGTTGATTTTTATGCCACTGGAACGATAGACCTCCTCGATAACGTAAGGACCTTCCCATTTAGAGAGAAGTTTCCCTGCAAAAAATATTAAACGAGAGTTGTATAGCAATACATAATCACCTACATTAAACTCACGCTTTTGTATCCTTTTGTCATGCCATCTTTTAACTTTTTCTTTAAATAATTTGGCATTCTCATAGGCTTGGGTTCTCCATTCATCAAGTGAGCTAATGTCAAATAACCTCTTCTCACCGGCAAGTTTGAAATCATAGTTGAGCTCTTTAATAGCCCAATAAGCCTTATGTTCTAGTTCGAGAGGTAAGTGACATGCTTTACCATAAACCATTTTATATGGAGACATACCCATAGGATTTTTATATGCAGTTCTATAGGCCCATAATGCATCATCAAGTTTCTTGGACCAATTCCTTCTAGATCTATTAACAGTCTTTTGAAAAATTAATTTGAGCTCTCTATTGCTCAATTCTACTTGACCACTAGACTGTGGGTGATAAGGAGATGCAATTCTATGATTAACATCATACTTAGCAAGCATTTTACGAAAAGCACCATGAATAAAATGTGAACCACCATCAGTCATTAAATATCTAGGGACTCCAAACCTCGGAAAAATAACTTCTTTAAGCATCTTAATAGAAGTGTTATGATCAGCACTACTAGTTGGAATAGCTTCTACCCACTTAGTAACGTAATCAACAGCAACTAAAATATGTGTGTATCCATTAGAGGCAGGAAAAGGTCCCATATAATCAAAGCCCCAAACATCAAATGGTTCAATAACAAGTGAATAATTCATAGGCATTTCTTGACGTCTACTAATATTACCAATTCTTTGACATTCATCACAAGATAAGACAAACTTACGGGCATCCTTGAAGAGAGTAGGCCAATAAAAACCGGATTGCAATACCTTATGTGCAGTTCTATCTCCAGCGTGGTGTCCTCCATAAGCCTCGGAGTGACACTTGCGTAGGATCTGTTCCTGTTCATGCTCAGGTACACAATGTCTAATAACACCATCTACTCCTTCTTTATAAAGATGTGGGTCATCCCAAAAGTAATGTCTCAAATCATAGAAGAACTTTTTCTTTTGCTGGTATGTGAAACTAGGTGGTATAAATTTAGCAACAATGTAATTAGCATAATCAGCATACCATGGAGCAGTACGAGAAGCATTTATGACATTTAATTGTTCATCAGGAAAGCTATCATCAATAGGTAGTGGGTCATCAAGAACATTTTCCAACCTAGACAAGTTGTCTGCAACGGGGTTCTCAGCTCCCTTTCTATCAAGAATATGCAGATCAAATTCTTGTAGCAAGAGGACCCATCTAATAAGTCTAGGTTTAGCATCTTTCTTTTCCATAAGATATTTAATAGCAGCATGATCAGTGTGAATAGTTACTTTAGAATCAACCATATAAGGTCTGAACTTATCACAAGCAAATACAACTGCTAAGAATTCTTTTTCAGTAGTAGCATAATTTCTTTGAGCATTGTCTAGAGTTTTACTAGCATATTCAATAACATTTAATTTCTTATCAACTCTTTGCCCTAGAACAGCACCTACAGCATAATCACTAGCATCACACATAATTTCAAAGGGTAAATTCCTATCAGGTGGCTGGACAATAGGTGCGGAGATCAATGCTTTCTTAAGTATTTCAAATGCTTCTACACAATCATCATCAAAGACAAATGGTATATCTTTTTGTAATAAATTAGTCGGAGGCCGAGAATTTTTTGAGAAGTCCTTAATGAACCTCCTATAAAATCCGGCGTGACCAAGGAAACTTCTTATACCTTTAATGTCCTTGGGACATGGCATCTTCTCAATAGCATCAACTTTAGCTTTATCAACTTCAATACCTCTCTCAGAAATTTTATGCCCCAAGACAATACCTTCATTAACCATAAAGTGGCACTTTTCCCAGTTCAAGACAAGATTAGTTTCTTCACATCTCTGCAAAACTCGATCAAGGTTGCTTAAGCAATCATCAAAAGAGGATCCATAAACGGAGAAATCATCCATGAAAACCTCACATATCTTTTCACAAAAGTCAGAGAATATAGCCATCATGCATCTTTGAAAGGTAGCAGGTGCATTACATAAACCAAAAGGCATACGTCTATAAGAAAAAGTACCGAAAGGGCAAGTAAAAGTGGTCTTTGATTGATCATCAGCTGACACAGGTATTTGAGAGAAACCAGAGTAACCATCTAGAAAGCAAAAATGTGTATGTTTGGATAATATTTCTAGCATTTGATCAATAAAAGGTAAGGGGTAATGATCTTTTTTAGTAGCTTTATTTAATTTGCGGAAATCAATTACCATCCTATAACATGTAATAATTCTTTGTGGGATCAATTCATCTTTATCATTAGGAACGACGAGAATACCTCCCTTTTTAGGGACACAATGGACAGGACTTACCCACTGACTATCAGCAACGGGATAAATAATACCTGCCTCAAGAAGCTTTAGTATTTCCTTTCTTACCACTTCTTTCATCTTAGGATTCAACCCTCGTTGATGATCACGAACTGGTTTGGCATCTTTCTCCAAATTTATTTTGTGTTGGCATAGAGTGGGACTAATGCCCTTAAGATCATCAAGAGTATATCCAATAGCAGCGCGGTGCTTCTTCAGAGTTTTCAATAATCTCTCTTCTTCATGCTCTGAAAGGTTATCACTAATAATAACATGATATATCTTTTTTCTCATCAAGATAAGCATATTTAAGAGTATCAGGTAACGGTTTAAGCTCAAACACGGGATCACCCTTGGGTGGAGGAGGATCCCCTAGGATTTCAATAGGCAAATTGTGTTTCAGGATAGGTTCCCGTTTAAAGAATACTTCATCAATTTCCCTTCTTTCATTCATAAACATATCATTTTCATGGTCTAGCAAATATTGTTCTAAAGGATCACTAGGAGGTACGGCAATAGAAGCAAGACCAATAATTTCATCCTTACTAGGCAATTCCTCTTCACGGTGTTGTCTACGAAATTTAGAAAAGTTAAACTTATGAGACATATCACCTAAACCAATAGTAACAACATCCTTTTCGCAGTCTATCCTAGCATTAACAGTGTTCAAGAAGGGTCTTCCAAATATAATGGGACAAAAGCTATCTTGTGGGGAACCAAGAACAATAAAATCAACAGGATATTTAGATTTCCCACACAAGACTTCAACATCTCTAACGATTCCCATGGGTGAAATAGTATCTCTATTGGCAAATTTAATTGTGACATCAATTTCTTCTAACTCAGTAGGTGCAATATCATGCATAATTTCTTTGTATAAGTCAATGGGTATTGCACTAGCACTAGCACCCATATCACATAAGCCATGATAACAATGATCTCCTATTTTAACAGAAATAACAGGCATGCCTACCACGGGTCTATGTTTATCTTTAGCACAAGGTTTGGCAATTCTAGCAGTTTCATTACAGAAATGAATAACATGCCCATCAATATTATCAGACAAGAGATCTTTAACAATAGCAATATTAGGTTCAACTTTAAGTTGCTCAGGAGGTGTATAAGTTCTAATATTGCTTTTACGAACCGCAGTTGAAGCTTTAGCATGATCCTTTATTCTAATAGGGAAAGGTGGTTTCTCAACATAAGCAGTAGGAACAATAGGATCATTATAAGTGATAGTTTTTTCTTCAACTTTAATAGGTGTAGCTACTTTTACATTCTATGGGAGGATGATATTTAAACCACTTCTCCTTAGGGAGATCAACATGAGTAGCAAAAGATTCACAGAAAGAAGCTACTATCTCAGAGTCAAGTCCATATTTAGTGCTAAATTTACGGAAAACATCGGTATCCATAAAAGATTTAACACAATCAAACTTAGGTGTCATACCTGACTCCTTACCTTCGTCGAGATCCCAATCTTCAGAGTTGCGTTTAATTCTTTCCAATAAATCCCATTTGAATTCAATAGTCTTCATCATAAAAGAGCCAGCACAAGAAGTATCGAGCATGGTGCGATTGTTATCAGAAAGCCAAGCATAAATTTTTTGAATAATTATCTCTCTTGGGAGCTCATGATTGGGGCATGAATATAACATTGATTTAAGCCTCCCCCAAGCTTGAGCGATGCTTTCTCCTTCGCGAGGCCAAAAATTATATATATAATTGCGATCGCGATGAACAAGATGCATAGGATAAAACTTCTGATGAAATTCCAATTTCAATCGTTTGTAGTTCCATGATCCCATATCATCACATAGCCCATACCATGTCAATGCATCTCCCTTCAAAGATAAAGGGAAGACCTTCTTCTTAATAACATCATCGAGCACACCTGCATTACATAAACCAAAAGGCATACGTCTATAAGCAAAAGTACCGAAAGGGCAAGTAAAAGTGGTCTTTGATTGATCATCGGCTGACACAGGTATTTGAGAGAAACCAGAATAACCATCTAGAACGCAAAAATGTGTATGTTTGGATAATCTTTCTAGCATTTGATCGATAAAAGGTAAGGGGTAATGATCCTTTTTAGTAGCTTTATTTAGTTTGCGGAAATCAATTACCATCCTATAACCTGTAATAATTCTTTGCGGAATCAATTCATCTTTATCATTAGGAACGACAGTAATACCTCCCTTCTTAGGGACACAATGGACAGGACTTACCCACTGACTATCAGCAACGGGATAAATTATACCTGCCTCAAGGAGCTTTAATATTTCCTTTCTTACCACTTCTTTCATCTTAGGATTCAGCCGTCGTTGGTGATCACGAACTGGTTTGGCATCTTTCTCCAAATTTATTTTGTTGACATAGTATGGGACTAATGCCCTTAAGATCATCGAGAGTATATCCAATAGCAGCATGGTGCTTCTTCAGAGTTTTCAATAATTTTTCTTCCTCCTTTTCTGAAAGGTTAGCACTAATAATAACAGGATATATCTTCTTTTCATCAAGATAAGCATATTTACGAGTATCGGGCAATGGTTTAAGCTCAAACATGGGATCACCCTTGGGTGGAGGAGGATCCCCTAGGATTTCAACAGGCAAATTGTGTTTCAGGATGGGTTCCTGTTTGAAGAATACTTCATCTATTTCCCTTCTTTCATTCATAAACATATCATTTTCATGGTCTAGCAAATATTGTTCTAAAGGATCACTAGGAGGCACGATAATAGAAGCAAGACCAATAATTTCATCCTTACTAGGCAATTCCTCTTCACGGTGTTGTCTATGAAATTTAGAGAAATTAAACTCATGGGACATATCACCCAAACCAATGGTGACAACATCCTTTTTGCAGTCTATCTTAGCATTAACAGTGTTCAAGAAGGGTCTACCAAATATAATGGGACAAAAGCTATCTTGTGGGGAACCAAGAACAAGAAAATCAGCAGGATATTTAGTTTTCCCACACAAGACTTCAACATCTCTAACAATTCCAATGGGTGAAATAGTATCTCTATTGGCAAGCTTAATGGTAACATCAATATCTTCATCTCAGCAGGTGCAATATCATGCATAATTTCTTTGTATAAGTCAATAGGTATTGCACTAGCACTAGCACCCATATCACACAAGCCATGATAACAATGATCTCCTATTTTAACAGAAATAACAGGCATGCCTACCACGGGTCTATGTTTATCTTTGGCACAAGGTTTAGCAATTCTGGCAGTCCCATCACAGAAATGAATAACATGCCCATCAATATTATCAGACAAGAGATCTTTAACAATAGAAATATTAGGTTCAACTTTAACTTGCTCAGGAGGTGTATAGGTTCTATTATTGCTTTTACGAACCACAGTTGAAGCTTTAGCATGATCTTTTATCCTAACAGGAAAAGGTGGTTTCTCAACACAAGCAGTAGGAACAATAGGATCATTATAAGTGATAGCCTTTTCTTCAACTTTAATGGGTGCAACTACTTTTACTTCTATGAGAGGATGATATTTAAACCACTTCTCCTTGGGGAGATCAACATGAGTAGCAAAAGATTCACAGAAAGAAGCTACTATCTTAGAGTCAAGTCCATATTTAGTGCTAAATTTATGGAAAACATCGGTATCCATAAAAGATTTAACACAATCAAACTTAGGTGTCATACCTGACTCCTTACCTTCGTCGAGATCCCAATCTTCAGAGTTGCATTTAATTCTTTCCAGTAGATCCCATTTGAATTCAATAGTCTTCATCATAAAAGAGCCAGCACAAGAAGTAGCGAGCATGGTGCGATTGTAATCAGAAAGCCGAGCATAAAAATTTTGAATAATTATTTCTCTTGGGAGCTCATGATTGGGGCATGAATATAACATTGATTTAATCCTCCCCCAAGCTTGAGGGATGCTTTCTCCTTTGCGAGGCCAAAAATTATATATATAATTGCGATCACGATGAACAAGATGCATAGGATAAAACTTCTGATGAAATTCCAATTTCAATCGTTTGTAGTTCCATGATCCCATATCATCACATAGCCTATACCATGTCAATGCATCTCCCTTCAAAGATAAAGGGAAGACCTTCTTCTTAATAACATCACCGGGCACACCTGGAAGCTTAAATAATCCACAAACTTCATCCACATAGATTAGGTGCTCATCAGGATGCATTGTTCCGTCTCCTGCAAAAGGATTAGCTAGCAGTTTTTCTAACATACCCGAAGGAATTTCAAAGTAGACATTTTCATTTTCAGTAGGTTCAATAGGTTGAGGAGCAACTCTTTGCTCTACTGGTCGGGGTGAAGATACCCAGAACAAGCCCCTCAGAGGATTACTTTCCATAGTAACAAGTGACAGTAAATTTCAGCACACTATATAAATTTTTCCTTACCAAATTCCACCTACCAAAGGCGCTTCACTCCCTGGCAACGGCACCAGAAAAGTTTCTTGATGACCCACAAGTATAGGGGATCTATCGTAGTCCTTTTGATAAGTAAGAGTGTCGAACCCAACGAGGAGCAGAAGGAAATGATAAGCGGTTTTCAGCAAGGTATTCTCTACAAGCACTGAAATAATAGGTAACAGATTGTTTTGTGATAAGATAATTTGTAACGAGCAACAAGTAACAAAAGTAAATAAAGTGCAGCAAGGTGGCCCAATCCTTTTTGTAGCAAAGGACAAGCCTGGACAAACTCTTATATAGAGAAAAGCGCTCCGAGGACACATGGGAATTATCGTCAAGCTAGTTTTCATCACGTTCATATGATTCGCGTTCGGTACTTTGATAATTTGATATGTGGGTGGACCGGTGCTTGGGTGCTGTCCTTACTTGGACAAGCATCCCACTTATGATTAACCCCTATTGCAAGCATCCTCAACTACAAAAGAAGTATTAAGGTAAACCTAACCATAGCATGAAACATATGGATCCAAATCAGCCCCTTACGAAGCAATGCATAAACTAGGGTTTAAGCTTCTGTCACTCTAGCAACCCATCATCTACTTATTACTTCTCAATGCCTTCCTCTAGGCCCAAATAATGGTGAAGTGTCGTGTAGTCGACGTTCACATAACACCACTAGAGGAGAGACAACATACATCTCATCAAAATATCGAACGAATACCAAATTCACATGACTACTAATAGCAAGACTTCTCCCATGTCCTCAGGAACAAACGTAACTACTCACAAAGCATATTCATGTTCATAATCAGAAGAGTATTAATATGCATATAGGATCTGAACATATGATCTTCCACCAAATAAACCAACTAGCATCAACTACAAGGAGTAATCAACACTACTAGCAACCTACAAGTACCAACCCCAGACTTAAGAGACAAGAATTGGATACAAGAGATGAACTAGGGTTTGAGAGGAGATGGTGCTGGTGAAGATGTTGATGGAGATTGACCCCCTCCCGATGAGAGGATCGTTGGTGATGACGATGGCGATGATTTCCCCCTCCCGAAGGGAAGTGTCCCCGGCAGAACAGCTCTGCCGGAGCCTTAGATTGGTTCCGCCAAGGTTCCACCTCATGGCGGCGGAGTCTTGTCCCGAAAGCTTGCTTATGATTTTTCTTCGGACGAAAGACTTCATATAGCAGAAGATGGGCACCGGAGGGCCAACAGGGGGCCCATGAGGCAGGGGGCGCGTCCTACCCCCAGGGTGTGCGCCCCCTCTGGTATTTCTTCCGCTCAGTATTTTTTATTATTTCCAAAAATAACTTTCGTGGAGTTTCAGGACTTTTGGAGTTGTGCAGAATAGGTCTCTAATATTTGCTCCTTTTCCAGCCCAGAATTCCAGCTGCCGGCATTCTCCCTCCTTATGTAAACCTTGTAAAATAAGAGAGAATAGGCATAAATATTGTGACATAATGTGTAATAACAGCCCATAATGCAATAAATATCGATATAAAAGCATGATGCAAAATGGACGTATCACCCTCGTGTTTGAAATTCATTACCATTTCTTGAATGTGACCTAAGCATGCACCCAAGGACACAAATTTGATTTCTCAACCAATTTATATGCACTGGAGCATGTGCATGTAGTTCAAATTTGAATTCTGCACATAAATGCATTGAAAACTTAGTTAATGCATAAAAATGTCCAAACGAACCCTGAAAAATCACAAAAATTGACACAACACTCCTGTTGTTCTATGTTGACACGAGAAATTTTTTGAAAGCAATAAGAGGCAATGGATATCGTTTCGTCCCCAAAGGTGGGACGTTCCCTACTGAAACCATCATGCTTGTTGTGAGAGACTTTGGTTTGTGAGAAGCATATACCCAAACCTGCCCGAAATGGGACAAAATTTTTACCACAGCATGTTGATGCCGCTCCATGATAGCATGCCAAGTTTCATGAATTTCAGATGAGTTCTGCATTTACTAGAATTTAAAAACAAGGTATCTCAACGTTTTGTCGGCAATCAACGGTGCCCTGGTGTTTGAAATTCATTACCATTTCTTGCATGGGACCTAAGCATGCACCCAAAATTTATATGCACCGGAGCATGTGCATGTAGTTCAAATTTGAATTATGCACATAAATGCATTGAAAACTCAGTTAATGCATAAAAATGTCCAAACGAACCCCGAAAAATCACAAAAATTGACACAACACTCCTGTTGTTCTATGTTGACACGAGAAAATTTTTGAAAGCAATAAGAGGCAATGGATATCGTTTCGTCCCCAAAGGTGGGACGTTCCCTACCGAAACCATCATGGTTGTTGTGAGAAGCTGTGGTTTGTGAGAAGCATATACCCAAACCTGCCCCAAATGGGACAAAAATTTTACCACGGCATGTTCATGCTGCTCCATGATAGCATGCCAAGTTTCATGAATCTCAGACGAGTTTTGGATTTACTAGAATTTAAAAACCAGGTATCTCAACATTTTCCTGGCAATGAACGGTGCCCTGGTGTTTGAAATTCATTACCATTTCTTGCATGTGACCTAAGCATGCACCCAAGGACACAGATTTGATTTTTCAACAAATTTGTATGCATTGGAGCAAGTGCATGTAGTTCAAATTTGAATTATGCACATAAATATATTGAAAACTCAGTTAATGCATAAAAATGTCCAAACGAACCCTTAAAATCACAAAAATTGACACAACACTCCTGTTGTTCTATGTTGACATGAGAATTTTTTTGAAAGCAATAAGAGGCAATGGATATCGTTTCGTCCCTAAAGGTGGGACGTTCCCTACTGAAACCATCATGCTTGTTGTGAGAAGCTCTGGTTTCTGAGAAGCATATACCAAAACCTACCCCAAATGGGACAATTTTTTTACAACGGCATGTTGATGCCGCTCCATGATAGCATGCCAAGTTTCATGAATTTCAGACGAGTTTTGGATTTAGTAGAATTTAAAAACCAGGTATCTCAACATTTTGCCGGCAATCAACGGTTCCCTGGTGTTTGAAATTCATTACCATTTCTTGCATGGGACCTAAGCATGCACCCAAGGACACATATTTGATTTTTCAACCAATTTATATGCACTGGAGCATGTGCATGCAGTTCAAATTTGAATTGTGCACATAAATGCATTGAAAACTCAGTTAATGCATAAAAATGTCCAAACGAACCCCGAAAAATCACAAAAATTGACACAACACTCATGTTGTTCTATGTTGACACGAGAAATTTTTTGAGAGCAATTAGAGGCAATGGATATCGTTCCGTCCCCAAAGGTGGGACGTTCCCTACCGAAACCATCATGCTTGTTGTGAGAAGCTCTAGTTTGTGAGAATCATATACCCAAATCTGCCCCAAATGGGACAAAAATTTTACCACGACATGTTGATGCCGCTTCATGATAGCATGCCAAGTTTCATGAGTTTCAGACGAGTTTTGGATTTACTAGAATTTAAAAACCAGGCATCTCAATGTTTTGCCGGCAATGAACGGTGCCCTGGTGTTCGAAATTCATTACCATTTCTTGTATGGGACCTAAGCATGCACCCAAGGACACAGATTTGATTTTTCAACCAATTTTTATGCAATGGAGCATGTGCATGTAGTTCAAATTTGAATTATGCACATAAATGCATTGAAAACTCAGTTAATGTGTAAAAATTTCCAAACGAACCCCGAAAAATCACAAAAATTGATACAACACTCCTGTTGTTGTATGTTGACACGAGAATTTTTTTGAAAGCAATTAGAGGCAATGGATATCGTTTCGTCCCCAAAGGTGAGACGTTCCCTACCGAAACCAGCATGCTTGTTATGAGAAGCATATACCCAAACCTACCCCAAATGAGACAAAAAAATTACCACGACATGTTGATGACGCTCCATGATAGCATGCCATGTTTCATGAATTTCAGACGATTTTTGGATTTACTAGAATTTAAAAACCATGTATCTCAATGTTTGCGGCCGAGTGACGGTGGCAGGGTGTTTGACATTTATTCCCATTTCTTGCATGGGACCTAAGTAGGCAACCAAGGACATAGATTTGAATTTCTACTAATTTATATGCATTAGAGCATGTGCCTGTAGTTCAAATTTGAATTATGCGCATGAATGAATAGAAAACTCAGTTAATGTATAAAAATGTCCAAACGAACCCCAAAAAATCCCAAAAATTTGCACAACACTCCTGTTGTTCTATGTTGACACTAGGAAACAATTTGAAATCGAGAAGAGGCAACGGATATCATTTCGTCCGGAAAGGTGAAACGTTCTCTACTGATACCATCACACTTGTTGTGAGAAGCTCTGGTTTATGAGAATCTTATACCCAAACCTGCCCCAAATGGGACAAAAATTTTACCACGGCATGTTGATGCCGCTCCATGATAGCATGCCAAGTTTCATGAATTTTAGACGAATTTTGGATTTACTAGAATTACAAAAGCAATTACGTCGACGTTTGCCGGGGAGCGACGGTGCTGTGGTGTTCGAATTTCATCCCCATTTCTTGCATGGGACATAAGCATAAACCCATGGACACATATATGATTTTACAACCCATGTTGGTGCACCGGAGCATGTGCATGTAGTTTAATTTTGAATTGTGCACCTGAAATGGCTAGAAAACCAATTTAATGTATAAAATGTTCAAATGAACCCTGAATAATTCCAATTCTTTTACGACACACATATAGTTGCATGTTCACTGCAGATAAAAGGTCTAGCAATTCAAACACCGTCCATTGCCGCTGTGACCCCATTATGTAATTCAAATCAAGATGAAAAATCAAGTAGATCGCACACAGTTTATTATCACCAACCGTGTGAGATGTAGCACAAAATATCCTAGAGCACCGTCGGTGTATAGTACGCCTATGGCTTACGCGAGAAGGTGCGTCGGCTACAGTCCACAGCCGGCATCTCAAGCACACTAGCTCGCTCCCCAAACATCATTTCACTGTTCAATCGTCGCCGGTGAAAGATGGGCACGTGGACCCGCGTCGTGAGGGCAACTTTGGTGGCCCACTCCGGCGAGAGCGCGGCCGCAGCCGCCATGCACGTGCTAACAAGGTGCATGAGCGCGGCCGCAATCTGCGACCGGGCGACCAAGGCAGCCCAAACGGCCGCTGTTGCTTCTCAGGTGGCGGCAGCAACATCTGCCTCGGGGATAGCAACTAGCAAGAGCGGCACAACAGTTGTCCGTTCCGCAGCGGCGGCCTTAGCCCTGATGGAGGCCGCCCATGACCATGTCGAGGCCGCCCACGCCCAGCTCGTGGTGGTCACCGCACAAATCGAACGAAGCTTCTTCGACAATGGTCAGGAACCCACGGCCGAAGAGTTGGCAATCGCCGAGAGCGTTCGAGCAGCCGTCCATTCCTCCGCCGCATACCTTGCGACGACGGAGCCCGTCCAAGCCCAGATCATGGCCGCCCACGCCCAGCTTGTGGCGGCCTTTTCCAAAGAGATGGCGAACGCGGATGGCGAGATGCTTGCCGAGTATGGTGCGATGGATGCCATGGAGCCCCTTCCCCAGGAGACCGTCGGGCACGAGCTGGACATGGAGGTGGCGGCGGAGATCGACGAGCACCAGCCGTAGTACTAGTACTCTTTGTTTAATTTAATTAAGAGCATCGGTCTTTAATTTGTTAGAGTAATGTTTAGGTCAACTAGCTCTGTTTAATTGTTGAACTTGCTCGATTAAGAAGTGTGGGTGTGCTGTAGTCTCCTTTGTGTACCCAAATTATGCAATGACGTGGATGACCACTATAACCATGGAAATTTGAATCAAAATTTTTGACGTTCAAACTCATCACACACGGGTTAAGCTATCTGAATCGTTTGTGATGTTCAGATATCGTACACGGTTCTGAATAAGGGACCGTGTCTGATGACACTTTGCGCGCCAGTTTTTTGGCTGGAGCGATTCCAAATTTTCGGCTTCCGTGGAAATATCTACCTCCCCGCCCCCTTCCCCTTACCAAAAGCCACATTTCCCCTGTTTCCGCCTTTCTTTCCAAGTTGAAACCTTCAGTCCTTGCTTGCAGCGCCGCCTCCTCGCCGGCGACCCTCCTTCACGCTGCTCGGCCTCGTCTATCCAGGCAGGTAATCCACACCCGACCCCCATCCTCCTCCTCCTTCCACACCCCACATGCCCCGACAGCCGGCGCGAGCACGACACCTTCCACCCAAATCACCGACCCCTCCACCAAATAAGCGCCACCCTAAGCCATGGTGCACGCAGTTTAGCCAGGATCTCAAGGAGCATTTGGCAGCGGAGAAGCAAATCGCGGCCGCACGCTTGGATGAGGTCGCGATGGCTGCCATTCATGCCGAGCCCCAGATCTTGGAGGAGCACCTTGCCATTTGCTAGCTACACCGGTTAAGCATGCTCGGTTTACCCGTTGCGTGTGCTGCTCCTGCATTTCCTTCACAAATTCTAGTGAATTGTGCTATCTAATTTTACCGTGCAATCTGTTGCTCTAGTGTATATGTTCTATATGTCGTGTAGTGTGGTGCTCACTTATTAACTATTTTGTTAATTAGTTGTCGTCTTCAGTTAACTGTCTGGTTCAATTCTGCAAATGTGATGTTCAATTCTTCAGGTTGCAATTTTGTATTGTGTTCCTTGTGAGAAATAAATCGAATTTATCTTTACAAAATACATGAGAAACAAATACAATTGCTATATTTCCAAGTTGTCAAGCATGCTTGGTTTGGTTATACATTGTGCAATGTGGTGCTCAGTTATTGTTTGGTTCATTTGTGTTGTGGTGTTTAGTTAACTGTTTGGTTCAATTCTGCAATGCGATGTTCAATAGTTGTGGGTGCATTCTGTTATTGTATACCATGTGAGCAATAAATTGAATTTGGCTGTAGTAAATACATGAGAAACAAATACAATTGCTATATTTCCAAGTTGTTAAGCATGCTTGGTTTAGTTAACTGTCTGATCTTTAGGAGTATGTTATATTGTGCAATGTGGTGCTCAGTTAATGTTTGGTTCATTTGTTGTGGTGTTTAGTTAACTGCTTGGTTCAATTCTGCAATGCGATGTCCAATTGTCGTGGGTAGAATTTTGTATTGTTGTGCATGTGACGAATAAATCCAATTTGGCTGCACTTAATACATGAGAAACATATACAAGTGCTATATTTCCTAGTTCTTAATCATGCTTGGTTTGGATAAATTGGTTTTCCATGTGGCTTGAATTAATCTGATGAATCTGCAATGTGCTTACTTTTCATCAACATATTTTACTGATAGCATGCAAACCCTTACTTAACCTGATGACTAACTACCTTATATGTGTTGCAGGGAACAATGGGAAGGACTGAGGTTTACAATCGAGGTTAGCATGTGCATGGTCCGTTGTCTAATAGCACATTATTGTGCAATTGTAAGAACAATTCTAATATTTAGCTTTTTGACAATTTGGTCTTGCACATGTAGGTCCTGCTGTCAGAGGTTTTGACCCACTGTTCGACCCTTTTTGCATATGGGGAAATGAGTGTTGAAGCTATATCATGTTATACTTTGATCTATTTCAATTATGAAATTCTGCTTCCTTAATATGTAAATGAAATATATTATGTGCTTAATATGAATGTCAATTAGATTAATAAATGGATTATTAATAATAGGGCAATTATCCTCTTAATAGCGAATTAGCCTGCTAATTGGGTTTTGCTATTGCAAACGGTTATTGAAAAAACACCGTGGGCGATGTCCTCAGGCAACGCACACAGTTTCTAGGAATAAACCGTGTTGGATCAATGAACAATCACACACGACTTTCTCTTGAAAACCGCTTGTGTTAGGCCACCTTGCGCAAACGTTTACCACATAAAAACTGTGTGTGATGGACAACCTTTGCCACACAGTTTCTTCTACGGACCGTGTGTGATGCATTCAATAACGCAAACGATTTAACGGGAAAAATTGTGTGTGATGTACCTGTGAACGGAAATGTTTTCCTTGGAGCGACTGTGTGGGATGTACATACAAATGGAAACGTTTAGCGGGGACTGACTGTGTGGGATGTACTTGCGACCGGAAACAATTTCACCTGTATAATTGTATTTTTTAGCTCTACTGTACGTATTTCCGTATTTGAACGCTCGCGGTCGCACACGACCTCATTTTGCAGAGCGTGTGTGCCAGGAGGGCATATCCCCGGCGGTTTTTGGGTCGTGTGGGAAGGACCCCCTATCGCCCACACTCACTAGGCGATGGTTCCAAATGCTATCGCGGAAAGGGGTTAAAAACCATTTGTATAGCACCGACACGTACCAGTGAAGCACCATAAGATCGAACCCATTAGAAATCACCTCTTCCCATTGTAAGATAAATAGATCAAGTTGGCCAAACAAAACCAAAATATCGGAGAAGAAATACGAGGCTATAAGCAATCATGCATATAAGAGATCAAATAAGACTCAAATAACTTTCTTGGATAAAAAGATAGATCTGATCATAAACTCAAAGTTCATCGGATCCCAACAAACACATCGCAAAAAGAGTTACATCATATGGATCTCCAAGAGACCATTGTATTGAGATTCAAAAGAGAGAGAGAGAGAGAGAGAGAGAGAGGAAGCCATCTAGCTACTAACTACGGACCCCTAGGTCTACAATGAACTACTCACACATCGTCGGAGAGGTACCAATGGACATGATGACCCCTCTGTGATGGTGTCTAGATTGGATCTGGTGGTTCTGGAACTTGCAGCGGCTAGAATTGATTTTCATCGACTCCCCTAGGGTGTCTGGAATATTGGGGTATTTATAAAGCAAAGAGGCGGTGCGGGAGGCCACCGTAGTGGGCACAACTCACCAGGGCGCGCCTGGGCCTCCAGGCACCCAGGTGTCTTGTGCTCACCTCGGGCTCCCTCTTCGGTACTTCTTTGGCCCACTGGATGTCTTCTGGTCCAAAAAAATCCATAAAAAGTTTTGCTGCATTTGGACTCCGTTTGGTATTGATTTCCTGCGATGTAAAAAACATGTAGAAAACAACAACTGGCACTGGGCACTATGTCAATAGGTTAGTACCAAAAAATGATATAAAATGACTATAAAATGCTTGTAAAACATCCAAGAATGATAATATAACAGCATGGAACAATAAAAAATTATAGATACGTTGGAGACGTATCAGCATCCCCAAGCTTAATTCCAGCTCGTCCTCGAGTAGGTTAATGATAAAAACAGAACTTTTGATGTGGAATGCTGCCTAACATGTTCATCACATATTCTTTTGTTTATAGCATGGACATTTGGAATTTTATATGGTTCAAAGCAATAGTCTAGTTTTGACATAAGAATTTCAGTACTCAAGCATATCAACAAGCAACCATGTCTTTCCAAATATCAATGCTAAAATAAGTTATCCCTAGCCCATTATGTTCAATCATTGGTCCATTAATGAAACACAGTCGCATATTAGCTACACCCAATGCTCAAGTACGATCATAGTGCCCCTTAGTTGGTGCTTTATAAGAGAAGATGGAGACTCAAATTAAAAATAAAAATTGCATAAAGTAAAAGAAAGGCCCTTCGCGGAGGGAAGTAGAGATTTGTAGAGGTGCCAGAGCTCAAAGCGAAAAAGATAGATAATTTTTTTGGGAGGCATTCTTTCCCTATCAACGAGAACGATCGAGTAGTTCCCAATACTTTCCATGCTAGATATATCATAGGCGGTTCCCAAACAGAAATTAAAGTTTATTCCTTTTTCAACCATACTTTCACTTTCCATGGCTAGCTGTATCCACGGGTGCCTTCCATACCAACACTTTCCAAGGAATTTATTATTTGACAACATAAAGTAAATTCATTTTTCATTTCAGGACTAGGCATCCCTAATACCTTTGCCTTGCTCTCATGCAATGACAAGTGAATAAACACTCATCATGAGAATAACATATCTAGCATGGAAATATATTAGCCACCCCCTACCGTTTCATGAGCGGTACAAGCACATAAAAGAGAAGTTTATTTCCAAAATTAGAGATGGCACATACAAATTTGCTTAGAATGGCAAAGAATACCGCATATGGGTAGGTATGGTGGACTCATGTGGCAAAACTGGTTTAAAGGATTTTGGATGCACAAGTAGTGATCATACTTAGTGCAAAATGAAGGCTAGCAAAAGATTGAGAAGCGACCAACCAAGAAACGAAAAATCTCATAAGCGAGCATTAAGCATAACTAACACCGAATAATACACCACAAGTAGGATGTAATTTCATTGCATAATTATTGACTTTCGTGCTTGCATAGGGAATAACAAACCTTAACACCAATATTCTTACTAAAGCACAATTACTCATCAACATGACTCACATATCACATCATCATGTCTCAAAACTATTACAAGGAATCAAGTTTATTTTGTCCAATGATCTTCATGAAAGTTTTTATTATATCCTTCCTGGATATCTATCACTTTGGGACTAATTTTCATGTGTTGCTTTTGATAAGCTCAAACAAATATAAGTGAAGATCATGAGCATAATATTTCTTTCTCTCAAATTAATTTAAGTGAAGCAAGAGAGAATTTCTTAAAGAATTTACTAACTCTAGAATAAATCTAAGTGAAGCATGAGAGCATTTCTTCAAAAATACTAAAGCACACCATGCTCAAAAGATATAAGTGAAGCACTAGATCAATTTCATAGTTCATAAAGATTTAAGTGAAGCATAGAGAGCAATTCTAACAAGTCATGGCATAATTTTGGCTCTCTCAAATAGGTGTGTCCAGCAAGGATTCAAGACTTAAAAAAAAAACAAAAGAAGCAAAGACTCATATCATAAAAGACGCTCCAAGCAAAGCTCATAGTATGTGTCGAATAAAAATATAGTTCAGAGTAAAATACCGATGGTCGTTAGAAGAAAGAGGGGATGCCACCCGAGCATCCCCAAGCTTAGTTGCTTGATTCTATTTGGATAATAGCTTGGGATGCCATGGGCATCCCCAAGCTTAGGCTCTTCTTAGTTCTTATTCCTTCATCCATCGCAACATCACCCAAAACTTGAAAACTTCAATCACACAAAACTCAACAAAACCTTCGTGAGATCCGTTAGTATAAGAAAGCAAATCCCTACTATAAGTATTGTTGCAAACCCATTCATATTTTATTCTTGCATTATATCTACTGTATTCCAACTTTTCTATGGCAAAAAGTCTTCAAAGAAAACCATAGAATCATCAAAACAAGCACACAACGCAAAGAAAACAGAATCTGTCAAAAACAGAACAGTCTGTAGCAATCTGGATATTTCGAATACTTATGTAACTCCAAAAATTCTGAAAAATTAGGACCATGTGAGAACTTTGTATATTAATCTTCTTCAAAAAGAATTGGTATTTTATCACGCTTCTGTTTAAAATGAGAATTATTTTCGTGAGCGCAAATGTTTCTGTTTTTCAGCAAGATCAAATCAACTATCACCCAACATGATCCTAAAGGCTTTGCTTGGCACAAAAACTAAATAAAACACAAAAACACAATAATAACAGTAGCATAATTTTGCAAACACTCAAGAACAGAAAGCAAAAGGCAAAAATAAATTTTATTCATTGGGTTGCCTCCCAACAAGCGCTATTGTTTTACGCCCCTAGCTAGGCATAAAGCAAGGATCTAAGTATTGTCATCTTTCTCCTTGATTTTATTAGAGATGTTTTTTTCAGGGGGTTTTGTAAAGACAACATAAAATATATTATCCATGGAAACCTTAGCACTATCAAGTTGCTTAGCATCATAACCCCTTTGATTTCCGGCAACAGTCCAAGAATAATGTTCATTAACATTATTAAAAACTTGTTGGATTATATGTAAAATAGGGACTTCATTTTTAAGTTTGTCATCAAAGATTTGATTATCCCCAAGCAAATATCTAAAATAGGGACTTCCTTTTTAAGTTTGTCATCAAAGATTTCATCTATCACCGGTTTTCATGATTCATACCATAAAAATCAAAGATTTCCCTAGCTTGCCGTATTATGTAGTCAAATTCATTCATAAGAACAAGAGTGGCCAACTTTTTAGCCTTGGGGTTCTTTATAACGGGTAGCTCGAAAAACAATCTTTGCAAAGTAGGATGAGTACGGATAAATTTACTTTCAAGTTTCGGAACTAGTGCTAAAATAGCTTCCGCATAAGATTTAGTCCTCTTAAGTATAGGAACGTCATCAAGACTTAAATTTCCAACACAATTGTAAAATTCTTGGATACGTTCTTTTCCTATAACATTCCCTTGGCCCAAAACAGAAGTTTTAGCACCCAGATTGCCAGATCGTCCACTTTTAGGAATCAGGTCATCATCTGTTTCTGCCATACCGAAATCACTCATGATTGCAAGAGAAGGATAGATCTGACAAGAAAACGGCGAAAGAAAAAGAGGGTGAATAAAACGGCAAATTTTTGTGAAGTGGGGGAGAGGAAAACGAGAGGCAAATGGAAAATAATGTAAATTGCAAGGAGACGAGATTTGTGATTAGGAACCTGGTAGATGTTGATGATGTCTCCCCGACAACGGCGCCAAAAATTCCTTTTGATGTTTGCTTGAACTACGTCGGTATTTCCCCAAAGAGGAAGGGATGATACAGCACAGCAATGGTAGGTATTTCCCTCAGTGATGAGACCAATGTTATCGAACCAGTAGGAGAACCACACAACACCACGTAAACAACTTCTGCACACAAAGAACAAATACTTGCAACCCGACGTAAGAGAGGGGTTGTCAATCCCTCACGGGTAAAAAGATAGATAAAATTGTAGTAGATTGGATAAAGAGATCTCGCGGGAACGCGAGATAAAATAAATAACAATAAACTACAGCAAGTTATTTTTGTATTTTTGGATTAATAGATCTGAAAATAAAAGCAAATAAAAATAGATCACGAAAGCAAATATAATAAAGAAGAGACCCCGGGGTCATAGATTTCACAAGTGGCTTCTCTCGAGAAAAATAGCAAATGGTGGTAAACGAATTACTGTTGGGCAATTGATAGAACTTCAAATAATCATGACGATATCCAGGCAATGATCATTATATAGGCATCACGTCCAAGATTACTAGACCGACTCTTGCCTGCATCTACTACTATTACTCCACACATCGACCGCTATCCAGCATGCATCTAGTGTATTAACTTCATGGAAAAACGGAGTAATGTAATAAGAACGATGACATGATGTAGACAAGATCTATTTATGTAGAAATAGACCCCATCTTGTTATCCTTAATAGCAATGATACATACGTGTCGGTTCCCCTTCTGTCACTGGGATCAAACACCGTAAGATCGAACCCATTACAAAGCACCTCTTTGCATTGCAAGATAAATAGATCAAGTTGGCCAAACAAAACCCAAATATCGGAGAAGAAATACGAGGTATAAGCAATCATGCATATAAGAGATCAAAGAAGACTCAAATAACTTTCATGGATAAAAAGATAGATCTGATCATAAACTCCAAGTTCATCGGATCCCAACAAACACACCGCAAAAAAGAGTTACATCATATGGATCTCCAAGAGACCATTGTATTCAGAATCAAAAGAAATAGGGGAAGCCATCTAGATACTAACTACGAACCTGTAGGTCTACAATGAACTACTCACGCATCATTAGAGAGGCACCAATGGACATGATGAACCCCTCCGTGATGGTGTCTAAATTGGATCTGGTGGTTCTGGAACTTGCGGCGGCTGGAATTGATTTTCGTCGACTCCCCTAGGGTTTCTGGAATATTGGGGTATTTATAGAGCAAAGTGGCAGTGCGGGAGGCCACCGAGGTGGGCACAACCCACCAGGGCACGCTTGGGCCTCCAGGCGCGCCCTGGTGTCTTGTGCTCAGCTCGGGCTCCCTCTTCAGTACTTCTTTGGCCCACTGGATGTCTTCTGGTCCAAAAAAATCCACAAAAAGTTTCGCTGCGTTTGGACTCCGTTTGGTATTGATTTCCTGCTATGTAAAAAACATGTAGAAAACATCAACTAGCACTGGGCACTATGTCAATAGGTTAGTACCAAAAATGATATAAAATGACTATAAAATGATTGTAAAACATCCAAGAATGATAATATAATAGCATGGAACAATAAAAAATTATAGATACGTTGGAGACGTATCAAGGCCTTATCTGTAAATGTGGAGAGAGCTGCGAGTATCTTTTGTAAAATTGTCATAGTTTGCTTTCTATCCGTCAGTATAGATTGGACGGTCTATATTACAAGATGGCAGGCACACCATCATCACCAACTCGGTTTTTATAAGAGTAGAGACTAGGGAGTACTAGTAAGGACACCACCTATTGCTTCATGTGCTACTCCTGCGCTCCATTCGGCGGGTGCAACGTCCCCTACAACCGCTCCCTCCTGTGCTCCATTCGGCGGGTGCAACGTCCCCTACAGACAGTCCCGTTTCATGGATGGCCTGGTCAATGCCTGCAAGGTGCCCTGCATCTATAAGAGTTTCGTCTGCGAGAGGTACGTCGACCAGCACTCGCTGGTGGAGCATAGTTCCAGATGCGCGCACGTGCCCTGCTACTGCTATGAGTGCACGCCGCCGTTTGAGGGCTCGCCGGCGAGCCTTGTGCATCACCTCACGGCACCGTCCGTCACTCACTACTGGCCCGCGGCGGTGAACATCAAGTATGAGACGTGCTACCCGTTCGCCGTGCCGGAGTCGCTGGAGGATCACCGCCGCCTGCTAGTCGCGGAGGAGGACGACAACATCTTCCTCTTGGCCATGGGCACTAGCAAGGCCTGCGTGGGCCGCCGCCCCCGTCTCTGTAGTGTGCGTTAGGGGCAACGCCGCTGACGCTGACACGAGGCCGGTGTAAGGGTGAGTGCTCACTGTTACTGCCCCTCCAAGGTACGAGGGCGCCCACACCACCTCCATCACACTGACTGGGACTGTGCCGAGCTACTTCATTCCCGGCAATGTGGACATGCATGGAAGACGCTGGTATGATTTTCACCCCAAGATGGTGCACGGGGACTCCAAGGAGGTTCACCTGGTCATATGCATTACCAAGTCAAATGTTCATCATTAGTCTTCGCTCAATGTAATCCGTTGTCTAAGCATGTGGAGACTTCTTATTTATATAGTATAGAACCTTCATGCATGATTTTACTCTATTAGAGTATCGCGCTTGAATAAAAGTGTATCCATTTATGGTTTAGTCTAGAATCTTCCATGTATGCTTTTGCTCCATTAGAGTTCTCGCTTGCCATTTATGATATTAATTGAGAATTTTTACTACAGTAATGGTGAAAGACTTATGATGAACCATTTCTTACATCTCCTCTGCCCCCTTCCAAGTTATCCTGATTTAATCCCTCCGTTTAGGTGTATAAGAGCATGGTTAATACTTAATAGTATAGCCAACTGTTGACTATAAGAAAGTGCCATGTCATCTATAGCCAACTTATAGCCAATATGTATAACAATTAGCTATAAGTATGTGCTACTTTATTAATACATGGCCCACTTTCCACTCTCACATAGTGCCTAGGAGCACGTGCTGCAGCTGGCTCTTGCATGAGAGCCCGCCTACATTCTCTCTCCTATCCTCTCTCCTCCAACTAACCATTAGAAATATTACTTTACTTCTTACAGCCTAATGACTGTACCTTATTGTACTCGCTCTAAGTCACCTTACGAGAACCAAATAATCCCAAAACACTTAGGCGCGGTGCATTAACTCCCACATCGTTTCTTGTTTCTTGACATATCAACCAATAAGAGATGTGGGGCATCCATGTTTTCAATGACTCAAGACTACCAAACACGACATGTAGTGGTTAGTTCATTGCATGCAATGTTATCAATTAGCAAATAAACATTAAGTTCTCTCATTTTCCCCTCATTCTTGGTCACGGTGCACAACTTAAGATGACTTATTCACCTAGACGGAGGGAGTACATTCATGGTGGTCTAGAAAAAATAAACAAAATCGATACTCAAAAACTAATTCTTAAAGATCATTTCTTGAAAAGCTGTCGGAGTAATGGGCCACGGGTAGGCTAACCCGAGACCCAGAACCTTTCAAGACATCGGGGCCAGCTGCGCCCCTCAAGGCACCAAGACGAAGTGCCGCCTTCTGGTGGTCGGCTGGAGGAATAGCCGGCTGCCCGTAGACGGCCGAGTTCCAGAAGCCGACATCAAGACAAGCCGACTCCTAGTGGGTGGCTTCCAGAGAAGCCAGCCCCTAGCAGTCGGCCCGAGGCGCCCACGAAGCCTGCGCCCTCATCAAGAAAGACAAGACAGGGAGTGCCAACAGTATAGCCCATCCCTCCCAAATCCAGGGATGGGCGTGGCCACAGTGCACCGTACCAGCGGAGATCTCCGCCTGGCGCGGCACTGTTGCCACTCCACCCCTGACGTCACCACAAGCAGGCGAAGCCCTGCTCCCACGACGGCCTGTCGGTACGGCCCAAGGACGACGGGCCCCACCGATTAGCGAGATCCCGGAAGACGGCTAGAGCCCCACCAGTCGGATCCGAGGGAGGCCGGTCCCCAGAAGTCGGTCCGCCCCTTCCTCGGGGCCCACTCGCCATTAACCAGACGAGACACGGAGTGGCTACAGTAATCGCCCGCCAGGTGGCGGGGCTGTAGCCATGCTCCCCTCACCGAGCCGGCGTCATTAGCATTATGGCTACAGTGATCAGCAGCCGACAAGACCTGCGAGCGGCGGAGGCGGCCTGTCGGCTCCGTACCAGACCAGTCGGCGGGGCCCACCAGGCGGCGGGCCCCAGCAGCCGGCGGAGAAGCCGGCCACCAGAGAGACTGACAGCCGGGTCCTACACCCGGCCGGATTACTATTGTACCCCTGGGGGGTAGGCCTATATAAACCCCCCAGGGCACCCATGCAAAGGGTTCCCAACCTGTTAGAACTAGACCGACCCATAGAGAAAGGAGAGAGCTAGCCTTGCCTTCTCCTACCTCTAGCATACAGCTCGAGGAGCACCATTGTACTCACTAGTGCCTAGGTGATCATGCGGAGACCCCGCAGAGCAGGACTAGGGGTGTTATCTCCTAGGAGAGCCCCGAACCTGGGTAAAGTGCATCGGCGTTCGTGTCTACGCCTCATCCCGCTTCCAGGCACCGGCGACGTTCTACTCCCTCCCACCATGATAAGCCATCCATTGGCATATGTCGCACCCAACCCCCGACATTTGGCGCCCACCGTGGGGTGAGGTGCACCGTCGTCCGGAGACCTGTTCTGGACGGGAACCCTTTTTCTCCCTGGCGAGCGCAGCCAGCCCGGCACGCCAGACGGAGTCTGCGCTGACGCGCTGCATGGCGCGGAGGTCGCCTGCGCGGCGAGCTGCCTCGCCGATCTTGTTGGTGAGGTTCGCCTCTCCGACGAGCCCGCGTCTGACGCCGGCACCGAAGGCCCTAAGAGCCGCCTCACGAGCCTCCTCGATCAGCTCCACGTCACCAGCGAGCCTGCTGTGGACTTGGAGTCTGTAGGCTCCACCGACCTGATGCTCGTCGACTCTGACACTGCATCGCTTGACGCGTTCCCCACCAACGTGGTGGTCTACGACAAGCCGCCTCCTCGCGCGGAGAGCGGCGGAAGCACCGTCACGGAGGTGCTTGTCATCGGTCACAGTGATCTCTCCGGCGGAGGTGCTCATGACCCGCTCGATGCAGCACTGCAAGACCTGACGGCGCCCATCGCAGAAGACGCCGACGCCGAGATGCTGGAAGCACGCCGCGTCCAGCTCGTCGAGAGCACCAAGAAGCTGGCCAACATGAGACGTCTATCGGAGGCCTACCAGCGTGAGATGGACCGCGCTGTGGGTGGCACGCCGGCTCCTGGTGGGCCAAGCCGCATCAGCACAGTCCAGCAACGCGGCGCGGCCATCGACATCCTATTCGGGGCAGATCGTCCCGTCTATGCCACACCCGCGGAAAACATACGAGCTGCCACATGGCAGCCGAAGAGCTGGACAAGTTCGAGGGCGAAGAGCGTCGCCAGATGGCGGAGCGCGTCCAGCAACTCCTCGACGCGGCTGCTGAGCAGCACGAGGCCGGCTGCCATACTGAGGCTCCCAACCGGCAGAATGACGATCCGCCACCCCGCCGAGATCAAGGTGCAACATCCCGGACGCCGACTGGTGGCGTCCGCGGAAGAAGAGACAAGGAGCCGGCTGCGAGCCGCAGCCGGACTCGCCTCACCATCGAGCGCGACCAAGACGGCCGCCCAAGAGCAGTACAATGACGGGATGACTGACCGCCTCCTCCCCCTCGCAGGGAAAGGCACGTCTCCCCGCCGCCTGTTGAACACCCGACACTCGGCGACCGCCTTGGCCGCCGAGAAGGAGTCGGAGAGAACGATGCCCGCCACCGGATCGACCGTCTCCACCGATCCCTGGCGCTAGAAGAAGAAGATGAGCTGGGTCTGCCTTGTTTTGGCCCCCGCATTCGAGATGAGCCATTCCCCAAAGGGTTCACGCTCCCGAGAGACACGCCCAAATACACAGGCTCCGTGAAGCCGGATGACTGGCTGGTCGACTACTCCACAGCCATCAGCATCGCGAACGGCAACAAGCGCATTGCCGTGAAGTATGTTCCGCTCATGCTCCAGGGCACGGCCCGGACGTGGCTGAACAGCCTGAAACCCCGCAGCATCAACAGCTGGGTCGATTTCACCGAAGCCTTCATCCGCAACTTCACCAGCACATACAAGCGGCCGCCCAAGCCCCGCCAGCTCTCCTTGTGTATCCAAGGCCCCAACGAGTCAACTCGCGACTATCTCACGCGCTGGGCCGAGCTCCGCAACTCATGCGAAGGCGTGCACGAGGTGCAGGCCATCGAGTATTTCACCGCCGAGTGCCGAGAGGGCACCCTTCTCAAGCACAGGCTTCTCTGCGACGAGCCGGTGACCCTCGACGAGCTGCTGATCATAGCAGATAAATACGCCATGGCCGACTCCTCCATGAAGGCAGAGATCCAAGTTGATGCGTCTGGAAAAGTGGCTCCTCCAGCTCCCCGGGCCCCGGCTGGTGACACCAGTCGGCGTCAGCAACCCAACGACAACAAACGCAAGGCCGCGCAGCCGGCTTCTACAAGACGGCAGGTGGCGACAGTCAAAGACCAGCAGCCGGAAGGGCAGCCTCCATCCAAGCGCCAGAAGGGCGGCAAGCCCAATTGGCTACCCGCTTTCTCGTATGAGCAGACCCTTGACGCGCCCTGCAAGTTCCACAGTGGTGCGAAGCCGTCCAACCACACCACTCGGAAGTGCCATTGGCTCACCAGGATCGCCAAGGGTGACGGCCTTCTGCCTCCTCCGCCTGCCGGGCAGCCGCCTCCTCCTCCCCCCAGCAGCCGGCGGTTCGACCAGTCGGAGCCATACAAGACGAGTATCCTGAAGAGCATGGAGCTTATGTCGTGTTCACCAACATGGCCGACGATAAGCACAGCAGACGGCAACGACAGCAAGAAGTAAATGCGATGGCATCAGAGACTCCCGGGTTCATGCATTGGTTCGAGAAGCCCGTCAGCTGGAGTAGAGCCGACCACCCGGAAGTAATGCCCAATCCCGGCTCCTACGCCCTGGTTCTGGATGCCACTTTTGCCATAGAGAGGCGAGCTGCTCATTTTTCCCGAGTTCTGATAGATGGCGGCAGCAGCATCAACATCCTGTACAAGGATACCATGGAGAAGTTAGGAATCAAACAAAGGCAGCTTCAGCCCAGTCGGACTGTATTCCACGGCATAGTCCCTGGCCTTTCCTGCTCACCAATTGGCAAGATCCAGATAGACGTCCTCTTTGGAGACAAAGATCACTTCCACCGAGAGCCAGTCTGGTTTGAAGTGGTGGACCTTGAGAGCCCATACCATGCACTACTTGGCCGGCCTGCTCTGGCCAAGTTCATGGCGGTCCCCCACTATGCTTACCTCAAGATGAATATTACAAGAAGTCGTCCGCTTGCGCAGCAGATAGCAGCCGGCTGGCCGAATCCCTTGTGATCGCGGCTGAGAAGCGGCTCCTTGACCGAGTTGTGGCAATGGCAGGCAAGCAGCCGGAAATGTCACCCAACCCCAAGGAGTCGGAAGCCGAGGGCTCGTTCAAGCCGGCCAAAGAGACAAAGAAGATACCCTTGGACCCGGAGCACCCGGAGAGGTACGCTGTCATAGGTGCAAACCTTGACAACAAATAGGAAGGCGAGCTCGTCGATTTGCACCGTGAGAATCGGGACATCTTCGCATGGTCACCTAAAGACATGCCGGGTGTTCCGACGGATTTCGCCGAGCACAAGTTACATGTCCGGTCCGATGCCAAGCCAGTCAGGCAGCCCTTGCGCCGCCTGTCAGAAGAAAAGAGGAGTCGTTGGAGAAGAGATAGCCCGGCTACTGGCAGCCGGCTTCATCATGGAAGTGTTCTTTCCAGAGTGGCTGGCCAACCCAGTCCTTGTGTTGAAGAAAAACAAGCAGTTGCGCATGTGTATTGATTACACCAGCCTCAACAAAGCCTGCCCCAAAGAACCATTTGCTTTGTCAAGAATTGACCAAGTGATAGACTCCACAGCCGGATGCGAGCTGTTGAGTTTTTTGGACGCATACTCAGGGTATCACCATATCATGCTGAACCCGGCCGACAGGCTGAAGACCGCCTTCATCACACCATTCGGAGCCTTCTGCTACTTGACCATGACGTTCGGCTTGAGGAATGCCAGTGCCACGTTTCAACGTTGCATGCAGAAGTGCCTCCTCAAGCAACTCGGCAGAAACGCCCATGTCTACGTAGATGATGTTGTGCTGAAGACGGAGAAGCATGGAACGCTGCTAGAAGACCTCAAGGAGACCTTTGAGAACTTGCGCCGATTTCAAATCAAGCTCAACCCGGAGAAATGCGTCTTCGGAGTACCAGCCGGCCAGCTTCTTGGCTTCCTGGTCTCAGAGCGCGACATAGAGTGCAACCCTGTGAAGATCAAGGCCATCGAGAGGCTGGAAGTGCCCACCCGACTGCTCGACGTACAAAAGTCAACCGGCTGCTTGGCATCCATCAGCCGATTCATTAGTCGGCTGGGTGAGAAGGCTCTTCCCCTGTACCAGCTCATGAAGAAGACCACTTTTTTTGAGTGGAACGACAAGGCGGATGAAGCTTTTCTCCAGCTCAAGAAGATGTTGACTACTCCACCTGTCCTGGCGGCTCCGACTCCTAAGGAGCCCATGCTCCTCTACATCGCCGCCACCAGCCGGGTGGTCAGCACAGTCATAGTGGTAGAGCGCAAGGAGGAAGGCAAGGCACTACCAGTCCAGAGACTGGTGTATTACCTGAGTGAAGTGTTGTCAGCCTCCAAGCAAAACTACCCCCACTATCAGAAGATGTGCTACGGCGTGCACTTTGCCGCCAAGAAATTGAAGCCGTATTTTCAAGAGCACCCAATCACTGTTGTCTGCACTGCTCCGCTTGCCGAGATCATTGGAAACCGGGATGCCTCAAGCCGAGTGGCTAAATGGGCCATAGAGTTGCCCCCCTACACCATCTACTACCAGCCCCGCACCGCCATCAAGTCACAAGCACTGGCCGACTTCCTCGTCGACTGGGCCGAGACCCAGTACCTGCCGCCAGCGCCGGACTCCGCCCATTGGCGGATGCATTTTGATGGTTCCAAGATGCGCACTGGTTTGGGAGCCGGCATCATCCTCACCTCTCCCAAAGGCGACAAGCTCAGATATGTGCTGCAAATCCATTTTGCCGCCTCCAACAACGTCGCTGAATACAAAGCACTTATTCATGGACTCCGGCTTGCCAAAGAACTCGGCATTCGCCGGATCCTGTGCTATGGTGACTCCGACTTGGTGGTCCAGCAGTCGTCGGGCGACTGGGACGCCAAAGATGCAAACATGGCGAGCTACCGCTTCCTCGTACATCAACTCAGTGGATACTTTGAAGGGTGCGAGTTTCTCCATGTGCCAAGAAATGACAATGAACAAGCAGACGCCTTGGCACGAATCGGCTCCATCCGTCAAGCAATACCAACCGGCGTCGCCCTACAACGCCTCCTCAATCCGTCTGTCAAGCCGTCACCAGAGTCGGATTCCATCTTTGTGTCGGCTCCTCCTGAAGCAGTCGGATCCGACTTGAGGACCCCAGCAGCCGGCACGAGGAATTCGGCAGGCGACCCGGGGACTGCAACAGCCGCACCCGGCCCGGGGACTTCAGAACCCGGCTCGGGGACTACAGCAGTCGGCCCGGGGACTTCATCGACTCAGTGAGCAGCAGCTGACTCCAACCCGCCGCCTCCCGGCCCAACCGCCCTCGGGCAAGTAGCACTCCTAGCAATTGAAGAAATTGCACTTCCTGGTAAACAAAGAGTTGCCGACTGATGAGATCTCGGCCCGGCAAGTGTAACGCCGGGCAGCAGCATACACCATAGTCAACAGAGAGCTTGTGAGGCACAGTGTCACTGGTGTCTACCAGCGCTGCGTAGAGCCGGAGCAAGGCCAAGCAATCCTCAAAGATATTCATCAAGGCGAGTGTGGTCATCACGCGGCTTCAAGAGCACTCATGGCCAAAGCTTTTCGCCACGGTTTCTTCTGGTCGACTGCTTTAGAAGACGCCAAAGACTTGGTCCAGAAATGCAAAGGGTGCCAGAAGTTCCGCTCCAAGCCACATCAGTCGGCTTCTGCACTCAAGACTATCCCCATTGCCTGGCCCATTGCTGTCTGGGGCCTGGACATGGTGGGACCATTCAAAACAGCATGAGGTGGCATGACTCATCTGCTCGTCGCAGTTGACAAGTTCACCAAGTGGATAGAAGCAAAACCAATCAAGAAATTGAATGGTCTGACTGCCGTGACTTTCATCTCCGACATCACCATCCGTCAAACGGCCAGGTGGAGCGAGCAAACGGCCTCATTTTGTCCGGCATCAAGCCCCGACTGGTCGAGCCTCTGGAGCGTTCGGCCGGCTGCTGGCTCGACGAGCTGCCAGCCGTCCTCTGAACCCTACGCACAACTCCGAACAAGTCAACCGGCTTCACGCCTTTCTTCCTCGTCTACGGTGCCAAAGCCGTCATCCCGACGGACATAGAATTTGACTCTCCTCGAGTCGCCATGTACACCGAAGAGGAGGCAGAAGAAGCGCGACAAGACGTTGTCGATCTGCTGGAAGAGGGTCGGCTGTTGGCACTCAGCCGGTCCAGCATCTACCAGCAGAGCCTGCGCCGATACTACAACCGGAAGGTCACGCCGAGATCTTTCCAAGAGGGAGGCCTTGTGCTCCGGCTGATCCAGCGAACAGCTGGCCAGCACAAGCTCTCAGCGCCTTGGGAAGGCCCCTTCATCGTCAGCAAGGTGTTGGGCAACGACTCCTACTACCTGATCGACGCCCAGAAGCCTCGAGCGCGCAAGAGGGATGACTCCGGCAAGGAGATGGAGCGTCCATGGAATGCAAATCTCCTCCGAAGATTTTACAGTTAATGAAGTATGTGCCACGCTACCTTTTGTATTAAAGTACGAAGACTCCGGGTCCCCCGAGAAGAGCTCGGGGACTACCCTCTTTAATCTATATGATAAGAATTATGCCTATGAATGTATCATTCCCTTTATGCCGCTTGGCACTGGGTCCGACCATTCGGCCCGGGGACTCGCCGCCTTGTACTATGAAATGCGTCCTGTAGCCGGACAAGTAATGTGTTGGCACCTAAGCCGTCTCCTGCCGGAAGCCGCAGTTCGCAGAGCGACTGTCTGGTGGGTAGGAGAAAGGCAGAAAGAGTGCCCACGTGAAAAATGGCTAAGGACCCAAAGCATGTGCATAGTTCAAGCCGGCTTCCCGCCTTCTACGACCGGCTGTTGAGCAGCCGGCCGACCGGCTTCTACTTAACTTGCTAAAACGTTCTAAAACGGCTAAGTACTTGCCTTCCCGAAAGTAGCTAAGTACTTGACCCAGCCACAGTCCGCAGAGCGGCTGTTCGGCTGGCAAGACGACAACTAAGGGAGGGAGGCAATGGAAAAAGCCAAAAGAGCAGAAAGCAAGGAAAGATAGAACTCGAAAAAATATTTTACATAGCAAAAGTCCCTTGGCCGATATTCAACGAAAGTTTGAGATACACCCCACGGGTGGAATTGTGCAAAATTAACAAGTTCATCGAGACTGATAGGCAGGTAAAGCAAAAAATAAACTGGCGGCCTAGGGAGCGGCAGACGGGTTCGGTGGATCGGAGGAGTCGGTGGTGCCGGTTGTTGGAGCGGCCGGCTGGTCAGTCTCCGCTTGGTCGCCTCCAGTGGTAGCCGGCTCACTTGGGCATGGCTTGTTGCTGGAGGCGCGGTCGAGCTGAGGCTGGCCGTCCGCTTCGACCTCTGGCGCCTCCTCTTCGCCTTCCTCCTCATCCTCGCCTTCTTCCTCGCCGCTGGAGCCGATCACCTCGGCCGAGTCCTCGCCGTCCTCCGGGTTCAGCCCGAACCATTTCGGTGGCACCTCGGCGCCGTTCTCAACCCGCTCCGGGACGAAGACGCTGGTGTCGGTGTACTCGGCGATTGCCGCCGCACGCTTGACGAGGTCATCTTCCACGACCGCCAACTCCTCTTGAGCCTCCAGCAGAAACATGGCCAGCTGGGCTAGACTTAGCCCAGGGTACCACGCCTTGACGAATTCCAAGGCCCGGCGCGCTCCAGCCCGGGCCGAGGAGCCCTTCCAGGCCTCAAGACGGCCGGCCGCCACCTCCAGCCAGTCGGCAGTCCGACTGGGAGTGCGCGGTGCCGGCATGTCCGGCCACAGGGCGGCGATCGCCTGGGCGCCAACACGCTAAAGACGGCGCAGCATCCGGTGAGCCGGCCGGAGACTGGCCTCGATGCTCAGGAGCTGCTCGCTAAGGGTTCGGGGGGCGTCGGCAGCGATCTGCGCGCCTTCCGCCCACTGTCCTTCGCGATCAGCTTCAATGGCCTGATTGGCGGCGTCAGAGTGACCAGGGAAGAAGTCTGCCAAGACGGAAAGCAAAGAGCCAAAGTCAGAAACAAGAGGCCGGCTTGACCAGCAGCCGGCAGCTCAAAGAAGGAGAAAGAGGGAAGCTCACCATCAACTATGTCTTCAATCTCATGAAAGCCGGAAGTCAGCATCGCCTCCCTGTCAGTCCAGGCGGAGCGTTCGGTCGCGAACTCGGCAAGGAGGCCGGTCTCCTTGTCCTCCGCCTCCTTCTGGGCCTTCTTGAGAAGCTTCGCCTGCTCCGCCAGTTGCACGACCAGCCGGTCACGCTCTTCGGCTAGCTTGCCGCACTCCTCCTCCTTAGCGCGTAGCGCGGTGTTGGCTTCGCCCAGCTGCTACTGCAAGGCGGTGTTGGCTTCTACAGAAGAAAAGAAGAAGGGAAAGGCGTCAGCAACCAGCAAAGAAGAAGCACAGTGGTCGGGGAGATCCGTCCCAACTGCTCAGTAGTCGGCCCGAATCTCGGGGACTACAGCCCGCGGGTGCGCCAGCGCGCCCCCGCGGAGAAAGAAGTCGTCAATATCAACCCAAAGAAGATCGGTCGCAGGAAGATCCGGCCCGACTACTCAGCAGTCGGCCCGAATCTCGGGGACTACAGCCCGCGGGTGCGCTAGCGCGCCCCCACAGAGAAAGAAGAGGACTTACTCCGGCTTTCCGACAAGTCGGTGGTTCGCTGACCCAGCTCCTGGATGTTGGAGTTAAAGGCGGCCACGCGAAGGTTGTGATAATCCTGTGATAAAAATTTCAGATAAATGTCAGTACTTGGAACTCGCCGATTAGAGTTCCGAGCCGCCTGCTCAGCAGCCAGCCCGAAACTCGGGGACTACACCCAGTGGGTGCGCTGGCGCGCCCCCACAGAGAAGCACAAGAAACAGAAACAAAGAAGGAAGGAAACGTACTCGGATGGCCTCTCGCGAGTCCAGATACGCCGTGTTACAGCGGTTGAGAGCATCGGCCTCAGCTCGGAGTTTGGTTTGGACGTCCAGAAGCGCCCGATTCAACGGGCCCGTCCCGCCTCCCCGCACCCACCCAGTGGGCGCGGCGCTGGTCGCCTCGGTGTCCGAGATCGAGGAGCTCGCGGCGCCGGTCTCCAGCGGGCGTGGCGCCGAAGCCGCCTTTGCAAGTCGGCGGCGTGTCGGTGTGCAGATCTCAGGAGTCGGGCCCGTCACCACCTCATTTTCGGTTGGTGGCACCGGCGGGTCCGCCGGCTGCTCGCCCTGTGCGTTCCCGGACGGCAGTGGTGGAGGCACAATCACGTCCGGCATGGCGACGTCGCCGCCGTCCCTCTCCATGATCGGGTGCTCGTCGCCGGCTTCCCCAGACTGCGCCACGAACTCCGGTGGTGGCGGCGCAAAGTTCAGGGGAGTGATGAATATCGCCGACTGGCGGTGCATGGCCTCCTCGGCCTGCCTCTTCGCCGCGTCGGCTGCCTCGGCCTCCGCCAGTTTCTTCCGGGCGGCGGCCTCCGCCTTCTCTGCTTCCGCCTTCTCCGGGCGGGCGGCTTCCTGCTCCTCGCGCGCTTCCTGCGCGTTCCGCTCCCTCGCCTCCCGGAGGTCGGCGGCCGGATTGATCCGCCGAGTGGTGGTGGAAGTCTCCGCCGACCCCACGATGGAGGCGGCGGCCGATTTCTCGAGAGAGAGCGGAGCCCTAGATCAAGGGAAACAAAGTAAAGAAACTCGGACAGAATCAACAAGGACAAAATGAAGGCGCGAGAGGAAGGCAGTACTTACGCAGAAACCAGCTGCGGTTCCTTCACCGCCTTGCAGAAGTGGATGGCCTTCGCGGCCGCTTCATCCCGCTTGGTCGCTGCGGCCGAGCCCTTGGGCTTCTTCGGCCGGCTGTCGAACATGCTCGGCGCGGCCCTGCGTTTCTTCGCGCCACCTTGGGCGTCTGGCGCAGCAGACGAGCTCGCGCCCGGCTGGCCGGACCCTGGCTGGTGGCACGGGGCGACTTCCCCCGCATCATCGTCGGGCCAGTCCTCGAGGCTGGCTCCGAGCCTCGAGCCGCCTGCTTCACCGCCTCCTCCCTCGGCGTCGTCCTCCAAGGCCGCCGCCCCCAAGTCGGGGTCATCGACGTCGCTCTCCGCTCGGTCGGGGAGGAATCGGCGCTCCGGCCCCGCGGCGCCGGCTGCCGGCTGGAGGAGGGGGCTCTAGTCAAAGGCCGATTGGTCAGGTTGGACAGGCCGAACTCGACAGCAAAAAGGATAGAGAAAAAGAAAGATAACTTACCATAGGCGGGGGGTCGGCGCGTGAATACGGCTCCTTGCCAAACCGCCACTCCTCCGTGAGCTCGTAGTTCGCAAGATAGTTCACCATGTGAGCTACCTCTGCGTGAGGCATCTCCTTGGTGCACAGCCGGCTTGGGTCCCGATGCCCACTCATCTGACAGATCATATGAGGGCGGCCCTGGAGCGGGAGCACTCGGCACGCCACGAAGGCGGACAGCAAGTCGGGCCCGGTCAGGCCCTCCGACTGTGTCAACACTCGGAGCCGCACGATGGCGGCGGCTCCAGAAGGCGACAGTGTCTTGGCCCGGTACGACCAGTTGGGCCGCCTCCCAGCCGGCGGGCCGGCTTCGTAAGCCGGCAAGTTGACCCAGTCGCCCTCCGGGAAGACGCTCTTCACGTAGAAGTACGACTGCTGCCACATCTTCACCGACTTGATCAGCGGGATGGGAGGAAACGGATTTTCGGCCGCCGGCCTCCGCACCGCAATGAACGCGCCGCATTGAGCCGGCACGCCTATGACGAGAGTGCCGAGCTTGGTGTAGAAGAACTCCCCCCAAAGTTCGATGCTGGGGAGGACGCCGAGGAAGCCTTCGCACAAGGTGACGAAGGCGGACAGCAGCAGCACCGTGTTCGGGGTGAGGTGGTGCGGCTGAAGACCGTAGAACTCGAGGAAGGATCGGAAGAAGCTGCTCGCCGGCAGACCGAGGCCGCGCAGGCAGTGCGAGCGGAAGACGACCCGCTCGCCCTCCTCCGGCGCCGGCGAGATCTCCCTCTTCAGCGCGAGGCGGACCTTCACGTAATCTTTGCCGGGCAGCCGCCGCGTCTGGCGGAGGAAGTCGATGTGGTCGTCGTGAACTTCGGAGCCGTCCCATGCTTCGGAGCGCGCCATGGGGGCATGGGATTGGAGGATGAGCTCATCGGAGACGAACCACCGCAGCGCTCAGCGTGGCTTGGAGGCTCTACGACGAGAGGAAGAAGGAGGAAAGAATGGGGAGGAGGGGCGCGCGTGCTCCGCCGCCCCCCTCCTCCCCCTACTTATAGGCCTACGGGCTGCGAAGCCGAGGGGGCGATCGTGGGATTTATTGCGCCCACAACCCCACACCCCCACGTTTATCACGCGAGTTACTGCGTGCAGTAACTCCACGGAAAACTCAACCGCCCACCTCGGCCGCAGCGGATCCGCTCGCGTGCCGAGGCGTGGTAGTGGCGTGCCCCGCTAGCAGGCGTGTCCCATCGCAAGCGTGGGTTGGCAGACTGGCCCGGCCGCTCGGCGCCACGTGACATGCCCACAACGGGCGGCGGCCTGGAGGCTTAGCTAGCACGCCACATGGTTCCCGCCGACGCGTTCGAAGTTTGGATAGGTCAGGCTGGGCGAGGCCGACTCCCGCCAGTCGGCTCGGCAGAAGTCGGACGAAGCTCCACCTCAAGCACTCGGAGAAAGAAACTGCTAAGGCACCTCGACTGCTCAGCCGCGGCACCTCACCAGCTTCGGGGACTACTGTCGGAGTAATGGGCCACGGGTAGGCTGACCCGAGACCCAGAACCTTTCAAGACATCGGGGCCAGCTGCGCCCCTCAAGGCACCAAGACGAAGTGCCGCCTTCTGGTGGTCGGCTAGAGGAATAGCCGGCTGCCCGTAGATGGCCGAGTTCCAGAAGCCGGCATCAAGACAAGCCGACTCCTAGTGGGCGGCTTCTAGAGAAGCCAACCCCTAGCAGTCGGCCCGAGGCACCCACGAAGCCTGCGCCCTTATCAAGAAAGACAAGACAGGGAGTGGCTATAGTATAGCCCATCCCTCCCAAATCCAGGGATGGGCGTGGCCACAGTGCACCGTACCAGCGGAGATCTCTGCCCGGCGCGGCACTGGTGCCACTCCACCCCTGACATCACCACAAGCAGGCGGAGCCCCGCTCCCATGATGGCCTCTCGGTACGGCACGAGAACGACGGGCCCTACCGATCAGCAAGAGCCCGGAAGACGGCTAGAGCCCCATCAGTCGGATCCGAGGAAGGCCGGTCCCCAGAAGTCGGCCCGCCCCTTCCTTGGGGCCCACTCACCATTAACCAGACGAGACACGGAGTGGCTACAGTAATCGCCCGCCAGGCGGCGGGGCTGTAGCCACGCTCCCCTGTCCGAGCCAGCGTCATTAGCATTACGGCTACAATGATCAGCAGCCGACAAGACCTGCGAGCGGTGGAGGTGGCCTGTCGGCTCCGTACCAGACCAGGCAGCGGGGCCCACCAGGCGGCGGGCCCCAGCAGCCGGCGGAGAAGCCGGCCACCAGAGAGACTGACAGCCGGGTCCTACACCCGGCCGAATTACTTGTAACACCCCGCATGTAACTTGCCATATTTGTAACTCCGACTCTTGCCATTTCCGGCTATGTGTTATGTTTTTCCCTCCGTGTCGGGTTTTGTCTTTCGTTTTGTATTTTGTCATGTCATGCATTTTCATATCATGTCATCATGTGCATTGCATTCGCATACGTGTTCGTCTCATGCATCCGAGCATTTTCCCCGTTGTCTGTTTTCCAATCCGGCGCTCCTATCTCCTCCGGTGCACCCCTCTTGTTTTCTTTCGTGTGCGTGTGTCAAACTTTCTCGAAATGGACCGAGGCTTGTCAAGTGGTCTTATTATACCACCCGGAGACTACCGGTCAAGTTTCGTTCCATTCGGAGGTCGTTTGGTACTCCAACGGTTAACCGGGCATCCGCCAAGTCCATTTGAGTATCCAGAAAAAAACCCCTCCAAAACCAGCCCAAAACCCACCAAACTCTCTTCCATGCTCTAGGTCGTTCGATCACGATCGTGTGGGCGAAAACCGCACCTCATTTGGAGTCTCCTAGCTCCCTCTATCTATTTATAAGTGGGCATCCCGAAAACGAAATCACAGTCTCCCGTAACCCTAATTTTCCCTCTCCGCGGGCGGACGCGTCCAGCGCCCGCCGGACAAACGCGCCGCCGCGCCCGGCGAACCAGCGCCCGCCACCTGTCCTCCGCCGCCGCGGGCCCGCGAGCCGCCGCGGGCCCGCGAGGCCCGAGGCCGGCCCGCCCGTCCCCGCGCCGGGCCCGAGCGCCTCCTCCCGGCCAGCGCCCGCCGCCGCTGAGGCCCGCCGCCGCCTCCACGCCGGCCGGCCCCGCCGCCGCCGCCGCGGTCCCCGCCGCCGCCGCCCTCCTCCGCCCGCTCCGGCCACCGACCGCCGCGCCTCCGGCCCCTCCTCCCCTCGCCGGACCGCGTCGCCCGCCGGCCTCCTCTTCCTCCCGTCGGTGAACTCCACCGCAAGCCCACGCCCGAGCCAGCCCCGATCCGATCTGGTCAACGGGAAGGTTGACCCGAGACCCCCCTTTTATTTTCTAAGTCGTGAAATTTCATCAGCACCTTGCTCTGTTCCCGATGCGATAACTCTGTGCATGTAGCTCCGATTCGCGCGTGTTATATGTCAAATTGTTCGTCTCGTGATGATCTTCATTTGTTCAATTGCACCATGTTCATTAGAGGTCATCTTGATGCCCAAATCTTCGTTGGAAGAGGGCTAGTTGCTGTTATTCTCTGGTTCTTGACAGAACTTGGAGATTTGTCATTTTTGTATCATTTATTCTGTGCATCTTTTGAGCATGAGCTCTACATGTGTTTTGAAGTATGCCATGCCATCTTTCCAATGGTGTAGTCCATGTATTTTTGTGATCTCTGTGGTGACTAGAACAAGCATGCAAAGTAGGCCCCGTAATATTTCTGATTTCAGGGACTGTGATTTCTCTAAGTCCTTGTCTGCTGTAATTTTGTTGCCATGTAAACTTGATGCTACAGAGAGATCCATGCATATTTTGGAGATGTTCAGTAAGGATGTTTTGTAGCTGTAGTTGTAATTGATCCATTCCTGTAATTGTTTGCAATTTTAGAGTACCATAGCATGACTCAATCTTTCTCTACTTTTGCTATAAAATAATTCTGGCAGATTCTTAACCTGATATGCATTTTTGCCAAGCTTATTGTAGTTGATACACACATGCTATGCAATTGTTCTTGCCATGGATAGCTTCAAAAATATGCCATCTTGTTGTAGGTATCCTTGGTTTGTCATGAATTGCTCTGTAGTGAGTGCATCAAGCTCACAAAGAGGCCTACATATTAATATTCCTGCCATGCTCTGTTTTCTGCTAAGTCTGAAACCTGATAACGAAACTTTCTATGTTTACATGCTTGCCATCATATCTTCTGGTCCTTTTTGGCTTATGGTCAGTAAGAGACTTTTGTCATGTGCATTTAGTAGAACACTACCATGCCTTGCTTTGCTTTGTTAAGTTCTTGTAGCATGTTGATTTCGTGCTCTGAACATTGCTACCTGATGCTGTTTTCTGCCATGTCCAGTTTTTCACCAAGTCTGTGAACCTGTAATCTTTTGCACTTTTGCCATGCTTGTTTGAGCTTGATATGTTGTGAACTAGCCGTAGCTCAGTGTTCATCGTTTGTCAAGCATCTTCTGTAGATTACTGCTGTGTGCTTTGTTGCTATGTTGGGGTGTTGTAGCTTTGTTACTTGTTACATTTTAAGTGCTATCTTGCTGTTTATCGCAGATTAGTGTCATTCTTGTTTTGCTTACCATTTGCAAACCGTGCATCCGATTCCGGTGATCTTTATATCGATTTCGACCGAAATCATCTCATCTTTCCAGTGGCATTCTTGGTTTTCCAAGTTACTGCCATGTTCATCTTTTTCCTTCCGGAGCACGCATATGCATCGCATATCATATCTTGCATATCATACATGTTTTGCATCTTGTTGCTTGCGCATTTCTCATTGTTGATTGTGGTTCCGTTTGTTTGTGTTCTTGTCTTGGGTAGAGCCGGGAGACGAGTTCGTGAACGAGTAACCTGTCGAGTACGCTTACGAGGATCAAGCTTTCGACAACTCTGAGAATCTTGCAGGCAAGATGACCATCCCTCGAAATCACTTCTATCTTTGCTATGCTAGTTGTTCGCTCTATTGCCATGCTCCGCTACCTATCACTTGCTTTATCATGTCTCCCATTTTAGCCTTGTCAGCCCTAACCATCCTTTCCTAGCAAACCGTTGTTTGGCTATGTTACCGCTTTTGCTCAGCCCCTCTTATAGTGTTGCTAGTTGCAGGTGAAGTTGAAGTTTGTTCCATGTCGGAACATGGATATGTTGGGATATCACAATATCTCTTATTTAATTAATGCATCTATATATTTGGTAAAGGGTGGAAGGCTCGGCCTTATGCCTGGTGTTTTTTTCCACTCTTGCCGCCCTAGTTACTGTTATGCCGGGATTATGTTCCTTGAGTTCGCGTTCCTTACGCGGTCGGGTGATTTATGGGACCCCCTTGACAGTTCGCCTTGAATAAAACTCCTCCAGCAAGGCCCAACCTTGGTTTTACCATTTGCGACCTATACCTTTTTCCCCCGGGTTTTCTAGAGCCCGAGGGTCATCTTTATTTTAAACCCCCGGGCCAGTGCTCCTCCGAGTATTGGTCCAAACTGTCAGTCGCCGGTGGCCACCAGGGGCAACTCTGGTCTGGCCTATCGGAAGCTTGGACAATCCGGTGTGCCTTGAGAACGAGATATGTGCAGCTCCTATCGGGATTTGTCGGCACATTCGGGCGGCTTTGCTGGTCTTGTTTTACCATTGTCGAGATGTCTTGTAAACCGGGATTCCGAGACTGATCGGGTCTTTCCGGGAGAAGGTTTATCCTTCGTTGACCGTGAGAGCTTATGATGGGCTAAGTTGGGACACCCCTGCAGGGTAATATCTTTCGAAAGCCGTGCCCGCGGTTATGAGGCAGATGGGAATTTGTTAATGTCCGGTTGTAGATAACTTGTCACTTGACCCAATTAAAATACACCAAGTGCATGTGTAACCGTGATGGTCTCTTCTCGGCGGAGTCCGGGAAGTGAACACGGTCTGAGTTATGTATGACGTAAGTAGGTGTTCAGGACCTCTTCTTGGTCATTGCTAGATGACGACCGCTCCATTGCTTCTCTTCTCGCTCTCATTTGCGCAGTTAGCCACCATATATGCTTTTGCCGCTGCAGCTCCACCTCTTTGCACCTCTTTGTCCTACAAGCTTAAATAGTCTTGATCTCGCGGGTGTGAGAATGCTGAGTCCCCGTGACTCACAGATTCTACCAAAACAGTTGCAGGTGCCGACGATGCCAGTGCAGATGATGGCGTCGATCTCAAGTGGGAGTTCGACGAGGAACGTGGTCGTTACTATGTGTCTTTTCCTGATGATCAGTAGTGGAGCCCAGTTGGGACGATCGGGGATCTAGCATTTGGGGTTGTCTTATTTTCATCTGGATTTTGACCGTAGTCGGTCTATATGTTTGTATTTTGGATGATGTATGAATGATAATTATGTATTGTGTGAAGTGGCGATTGTAAGCCAACTCTTTATCCCATTCTTGTTCAGTACATGGGATTGTGTGAAGATGACCCTTCTTGCGACAAAACCACTATGCGGTTATGCCTCTAAGTCGTGCCTCGACACGTGGGAGATATAGCCGCATCGTGGGCGTTACAAGTTGGTAATCAGAGCCTTCCCCGACTTAGGAGCCCCCCTGCTTGATCGAATCGCTGGCGTTGTTGAGTCTAGATCAAAAATGTTTTGAGTCTTAGGATTATATATATATCGGAGAGTAGGATTCTTTTTACTCCTCAGTCCCTTCGTCGCTCTGGTGAGGTCTCCTGACGTAGAAGTTTTGACTACTCTCTCCTCAAATTTCACTTAAAAAAAATTTAGGATCACGCGGGTATCTTGGAATCGTTCCGATCGATTTGTGACGAGAACATTGTTCTTGGTGCCTCCTGTCATTTAGGGGTTGTGGCAGTGTCCCGGGGAGTTGAGCTCCGAGGTGTTGTCGTCACAATTTTATCGTTGCAGTTCTGGAATACCTGAGTTTCGCCGACATCGAAATCTCTTTTATGTAGTTGTTGGTGAGATCACCTCGACGCCACCCAGTACTGGGGCGGGAGTTCGGGAGTATTGCCATAACTTGTATAACGGATGTTTTTCGAAGGTTGAGGTAAACGATTTCTGAAGGTTTCTTGGTTATGTGTTGACGGATGGATACAGCTGGATCTAGGGATTGTTAGTTTGGGTGATATATTTTGTGTCCCCTGTATCCCCTACACCAGATTGCATAACCAGAAAGTTTCGGGAGTTTATAAGTGGGAATTCTAGTAGCCTTAGGATATCTTTCCGACAGACGCATGATATGAGATTGGGGTTCGACGTCTAGTGGTCCGCCTGTATACGGTTGATTTTACAGTGGTCTCGTTGTGTCTTAAAGAGTCCATGGCTTTGCCGACTCGGGGACGCTTCGTATGTCATGTGCACAGCCTTGTACATGATGGTGCTGTACGATCGAGCCCGTGTGGGCCCCACCACGAAAACTTCGGACGAAATATCTATCATATGTCTGTTCCGGCTTATTCTGCAAGCCAATACTTGGTTTATTTTGTATCGTGGTATTCGAGTTGTTCGAATTCATATGTTCATTCCATATCTTTTTCAAGTGGCTTCTCAACTTATGGAAGTGTGATGATTTACTACTACGGAATTCATTCGTTCATCTTCGTTCGAATGTTTATTGTGAAGACTATATGTTGCAATTTCTATCCGTTGATTCTACTTATCTTTTTGTCTATCAAGATGCTAACGGATGTCACCCTCAAACTAGTGGCCAAGTCGAGCGAGTCAATCAAATTCTTGAAGATATGCTCAGGGCTTGTGTCATTTCCTTTGGCATGAAATGGGAAGATTGTCTTCCATATGCTGAATTCTCCTACAACAACAGCTTCCAAGCGAGTTCGGGCAAGGCCCCATTCGAGATTCTCTATGGCAGAAGGTGCTGTACTCCTCTCAATTGGTCAGAGACTGGTGAACGCCAACTTCTTGGCAATGACTTAATCACTGAAGCTGAAGAAATGTGTAAAGTCATCCGTGATAATCTCAAAGCCGCGCAATCGCGCCAGAAGAGTTACTATGATAGTAAGCACCGTGATTTGGCTTTCGAGATCGGAGACCATGTCTACCTCCGCGTCTCTCCAATGAAAGGCACTCGTCGCTTCGGTATCAAAGGGAAGCTTGCCCCTAGATACGTGGGTCCTTTCAAGATCATTGGCAAAAGAGGCGACCTCGCCTATCAACTTGAGCTTCCTTCCAACTTCGCGAACGTGCACGATGTGTTCCACGTGTCACAGCTCTGCAAGTGCTTCAAGACGCCTGAGCGCACTATCAACTTCGAAGAGATTGACCTCCAAGAAGATTTGTCTTATCATGAGCACCCAGTTACTATTCTTGAAGAAACTGAGCGCAAGACTCGCAACAAGTCAATCAAATTCCTAAAAGTGAAGTGGTCGCACCATTCCGACCGGGAAGCCACCTGGGAACGCGAGGACCATCTCCGTTCCGAATATCCGGAGTTCTTTCAGTCCTAGATCTCGGGACGAGATCCTCTCGTAGTGGTGGAGTGTTGTAACACCCCGCATGTAACTTACCATATTTGTAACTCCGACTCTTGCCATTTCCGGCTATGTGTTATGTTTTTCCCTCCGTGTCGGGTTTTGTCTTTCGTTTTGTATTTTGTCATGTCATGCATTTTCATATCATGTCATCATGTGCATTGCATTCGCATACGTGTTCGTCTCATGCATCCGAGCATTTTCCCCGTTGTCCGTTTTTCAATCCGGCGCTCCTATCTCCTCCGGTGCACCCCTCTTGTTTTCTTTTGTGTGCGTGTGTCAAACTTTCTCGGAATGGACCGAGGCTTGTCAAGTGGTCTTATTATACCACCCGGAGACTACCGGTCAAGTTTCGTTCCATTCGGAGGTCGTTTGGTACTCCAACGGTTAACCGGGCATCCGCCAAGTCCATTTGAGTATCCAGAAAAAAACCCCTCCAAAACCAGCCCAAAACCCACCAAACTCTCTTCCATGCTCTAGGTCGTTCGATCACGATCGTGTGGGCAAAAACCGCACCTCATTTGGAGTCTCCTAGCTCCCTCTACCTATTTATAAGTGGGCATCCCGAAAACGAAATCGCAGTCTCCCGTAACCCTAATTTTCCCTCTCCGCGGGCGGACGCGTCCAGCGCCCGCCGGACAAACGCGCCGCCGCGCCCGGCGAACCAGCGCCCGCCACCTGTCCTCCGCCGCCGCGGGCCCGCGAGCCGCCGCGGGCCCGCGAGGCCCGAGGCCGGCCCGCCCGTCCCCGCGCCGGGCCCGAGCGCCTCCTCCCGGCCAGCGCCCGCCGCCGCCGAGGCCCGCCGCCGCCGAGCTGCCCTCCGCCGCCGCCTCCACGCCGGCCGGCCCCGCCGCCGCCGCCGCGGTCCCCGCCGCCGCCGCCCTCCTCCGCCCGCTCCGGCCACCGACCGCCGCGCCTCCGGCCCCTCCTCCTTTTGCTCAGCCCCTCTTATAGCGTTGCTAGTTGCAGGTGAAGTTGAAGTTTGTTCCATGTAGGAACATGGATATGTTGGGATATCACAATATCTCTTATTTAATTAATGCATCTATATATTTGGTAAAGGGTGGAAGGCTCGGCCTTATGCCTGGTGTTTTTTTCCACTCTTGCCGCCCTAGTTACTGTTATGCCAGGATTATGTTCCTTGAGTTCGTGTTCCTTACGCGGTCGGGTGATTTATGGGACCCCCTTGACAGTTCGCCTTGAATAAAACTCCTCCAGCAAGGCCCAACCTTGGTTTTACCATTTGCAACCTATACCTTTTTCCCCCGGGTTTTCTAGAGCCCGAGGGTCATCTTTATTTTAAACCCCCGGGCCAGTGCTCCTCCGAGTATTGGTCCAAACTGTCAGTCGCCGGTGGCCACCAGGGGCAACTCTGGTCTGGCCTATCGGAAGCTTGGACAATCCGGTGTGCCCTGAGAACGAGATATGTGCAGCTCCTATCGGGATTTGTCGGCACATTCGGGCGGCTTTGCTGGTCTTGTTTTACCATTGTCGAGATGTCTTGTAAACCGGGATTCCGAGACTGATCGGGTCTTTCCGGGAGAAGGTTTATCCTTCGTTGACCGTGAGAGCTTATGATGGGCTAAGTTGGGACACCCCTGCAGGGTAATATCTTTCGAAAGCCGTGCCCGTGGTTATGAGGCAGATGGGAATTTGTTAATGTCCGGTTGTAGATAACTTATCACTTGACCCAATTAAAATACACCAAGTGCGTGTGTAACCGTGATGGTCTCTTCTCGGCGGAGTCCGGGAAGTGAACACGGTCTGAGTTATGTATGACGTAAGTAGGTGTTCAGGACCTCTTCTTGGTCATTGCTAGATGACGACCGCTCCATTGCTTCTCTTCTCGCTCTCATTTGCGCAGTTAGCCACCATATATGCTTTTGCCGCTGCAGCTCCACCTCTTTGCACCTCTTTGTCCTACAAGCTTAAATAGTCTTGATCTCGCGGGTGTGAGAATGCTGAGTCCCCGTGACTCACAGATTCTACCAAAACAGTTGCAGGTGCCGACGATGCCAGTTCAGACGATAGCGTCGATCTCAAGTGGGAGTTCGACGAGGAACGTGGTCGTTACTATGTGTCTTTTCCTGATGATCAGTAGTGGAGCCCAGTTGGGACGATCGGGGATCTAGCATTTGGGGTTGTCTTATTTTCATCTGGATTTTGACCGTAGTCGGTCTATATGTTTGTATTTTGGATGATGTATGAATAATAATTATGTATTGTGTGAAGTGGCGATTGTAAGCCAACTCTTTATCCCATTCTTGTTCAGTACATGGGATTGTGTGAAGATGACCCTTCTTGCGACAAAACCACTATGCGGTTATGCCTCTAAGTCGTGCCTCGACACGTGGGAGATATAGCCGCATCGTGGGCGTTACATTACTATTGTACCCCTGGGGGGTAGGCCTATATAAACCCCCCAGGGCACCCATGCAAAGGGTTCCCAACCTGTTAGAACTAGACCGACCCATAGAGAAAGGAGAGAGCTAGCCTTGCCTTCTCCTACCTCTAGCATACAGCTCGAGGAGCACCATTGTACTCACTAGTGCCTAGGTGATCATGCGGAGACCCCGCAGAGCAGGACTAGGGGTGTTATCTCCTAGGAGAGCCCCGAACCTGGGTAAAGTGCATCGGCGTTCGTGTCTACGCCTCATCCCGCTTCCAGGCACCGGCGACGTTCTACTCTCTCCCACCATGATAAGCCATCCATTGGCATATGTCGCACCCAACCCCCGACAAAAGCACAATGAGTGTTATTTCTTCACAAGTTTTGGATGCAGGTTGAACAGTTGAACGCTTTTGTTTGCAAAAGATATTTTTTTATCTATTTCACCCGGATGTTTGTGAGCTCTAGAGAAGAAATAATATCCGAAGAAACCTATTGATACTCGTTACACATGAGATGACCCCCACATACTTTGTTAAAATAAGAAACTCCTCGAACAATGCATTTCACTGTTTCGTGCAACGCATGGGCACCTTACTATATATAGTACGACCATAAATTTAACTAACATTATATATAGTACGATAAATGCTCATGCATGTCACCAAAAATTATATCATTGAAAACTATGTTCTAATACGAATTCAACGATACACTTTTTGTTGACATGCACTAACATTTTGTCAGTTAAATCTTCAGTCAAATTCAATGGGGGGCTAATAAACCACGACCAAGGTAGTACTAGTGTAGAGGGCGGCGCTGCACAGGAGTCTCACCCTGCTCGTGGCGCGGCAGTAAAGCCGTCATATCACAAAATCCCACCACTCCCAGTAATAATTGGCCTGGTAAAATAAACGGACAAGCAACCATCACATCCATCTGTCTTTTTTGCATTTCATCTCTCTGCATTTACTTTGTCTGGTTCATCTCGCACACTCGATCCCTACCTACTACTCATAGTATCCCTAGCTACTACTCCTAAGGCCAGTTCTTTTGGTGGCTTAAAAAATAAGCCGTCTCTTCCCCAGCTTTTCCCATAAGACTAGTCACAGTGGAGAGTAACATAAGACGTCTCATTCATTCATTTGGGCTTATAAACTACTACCTCTGTCCTGGTTTATTAGTCACCATTGTAATTTGTGTTAAATTTGACCAAAGATTTAACTGATAAAATGTTAGTGCATGTCAACAAAAGTTATATAATTTTTTGTGACATGCATAAACATTTCATTAGTTAAATATATGGTCAAATTTTGACATATATTACAATGGGGACCAATAAACCAGGACGAAGGTAGTAGTTATGGGATTACTAATCTAGAAGCCTAAAAGAACTGGCCCCTATTACTCCTAGTAGTAGCACTCAAGTTGGAATGCCAATTGCACGGCACAACTTTGTTAGGAAAAAATTTCGATACAGGGTGTACGAAGCGGTTTGGGAATTTGCATGCCTTCCCGACCAGTGAGATACTCCGTACAAAGTACGATAGAGAAATAACCATAGAGAAGGAAGCTAAAAGTAAACAATCAAACGAGCATTTTTGCATTTCTTTTGCATTGAATCGTTTCACAAGCTTGACTAGTGTTGTTTTTGTACTTTTACAAAAACCGCATCATAATGTTAAAACATGCATTTGCACGTACATAAGTAATAGTAGTAGCACAGTCTGCAAGCATATATAGAAAGGGAAGTGTAGTGCGATATATAGTTAAGTTTGTGCTATATGCACGTACTTACAAAATGCGTACGGATACACAAGGTTTCCAAACTTTTCCTTTTACATACTTAATTAAGGATGCTAATAATTCCCGAACGTTCAGGATTTATCATTTGTGTCCCAAAACTAATGAGATCACCTTACGAAACTAAATTATTCCTAATAAAAGTCATGGCGCTCGCAGGAGCGCTTGTGGCGCACCACGAGTGCCCTGGTGCGCGGCCGTTTTCCAGCGCGCCGACACAATGCCTCTTCCTCAACCTCGCAACTCACGAGGTGCTGATTGGCAGCTTGCTGGCGGGCAAGCACGATCTCACCGGTGTGGTGATCCGGCGCCAACATGTACTCCTTGCTGGAAGCGTGCACCCGGTCCACGTACCGCCAAGCGTAGATGAGGCGTTTGGGCCCGACTGCACTCAGGGCTTTGGCACGGGCGTCCTCTGCCACCCTCACGGCCCTCGCACGAGCCTTCTACCAAAGAGCCAATTGCTCGACTCTCTCGGACACGACATAGGCCTGCCAGGTAGCATGCCTCGCGGCGCGCTTCTCTTCCCCGGCCTTCTTCTCCGCCTCTATTCTGGCGCGCTCTGCCGGAGGCAAAGCCTCCCACAAGGCGACCTCCATTTCTTTACAAAGCTCCTCAAGGCTGGGGGGGGCTCGGCGGGCGGCGCGACGTTCTCCTTGTAGCGGGGAGCCGACACGTCCTCTGACGCGCGTGCTGGCGAGACTGGGAACGCCGACGCGTCCACCTCGACGCGTCGCGGTGAGGAGCGGGACGCCGACGCGTCCTCCTCGACTAGTGGTGGCGAGGAACGAAACGAGGACGTGTGACCCTCCGCGTAGTGCAGCGAGGGGTGCCTAGGGCTTGGGAGGGGCGATGCCATGGTGGTCGACGTGAGAGGGAGAGGGAGGAGATAGTGATGAATGTGAGCGTTCTTTCGAATGTCGTGGGAGGCGCAGTATTTATGGCGAGCAATGGCACACCTACGTAAGATATGTTGTGTGATTAACGTAATAGCTACGTGGGCATATTTGTTGGAGTAAATTACGGGGGAGGGAACGGGTGGAAATATTGCTGGTCACAACGGATTGGACGAGCACGGGGGGAGGAGAGTCATGCATGCAGATTTTTTCCACACGGGTTGGAGTGGTGGAACTGCCGGAGGGAGAAGGAGAGTCAAGCAGGCAGATTGTTTTCACACATGGAGAGGAAAAGATTTGGAGATGAACGGTCTTCCGGCAGGTATGAGGAACGGTGCATAATAAGTCATCTTGCATGCCGGGCTACGTATAGTCTCAAGTCATTAAAAACATACACGCCCCACACATGTTCAGATTTCAAGGTGCACTAAATTATTGCATGCGATGATTAAGTCTGGCCATAGTGGTGGTATCTTAGCTAGTATCATGCACACGGAATAGGAAACATGCTGATGTGGCAAAGAATTAAAGAAGAGAGGGGGGTTAGAGTAACATAGGTAGATACCGTATTATGTTAAATACTATGCTACCTTGTGTCATGCATGGCACTATAAAGGTAGTCCCGTATCATACACTAGTATCATGCACATGATACTAGTATATGATACTTTCCACTATGGGTAGCCTAAAGAGAATATTAACTAATGCATGTAAAAATCTTTGTCATTTACTAGTGTTCATGCATGCATGCAATGCGATAATGCATTGGTAAACACATTTTTTTGTGAAGAACAAGAGCATTATTTGAGTACTTTTGCAGACTACAAAAACTATTCCACCGCCTCTATCTTGGTAAGAGTAGGTGATTTTTTTGAATTGAGCCCTTTAAACTAGAAGGGAGGTAGTAGTACTCTAATAACTAACCTTGTTGTGATGACTAGATAGGACATGGCATGCACCTGGACGGAGGAACTAGTCTGCATTGTGCATATAAGTTTTGTCTGAAGTCAATGTACCTCTACTTTGACCAAACTAAAAATGTATCAGCATTCACAATGTCAAATCAATATTTTTATACTCATTACGAAATGTAGTTTCATAAAAAAAATATTTGGTATTGTAGATATTGACATTTTTAGTATAAATTTGGTCAAAAACTTTGCAAACTTTGACTTGACACAAATCTTACGCGGAGTAAAAAGGACCAGAGGGAGTATCATGCATGCGGAGTAGGCAAAAAATAATTGCTCATTTATAGCCGTCCGAAGTCTCAAAGGGCGCGACCGCGTGAGGGAGCCGAAGGTCGTGGGAGGCGCGATGGTTGACGGAATTAAGTGAAGTTACATGCACGTGCCGGCATGGCGTGTGAACACGCAGAAGCTATACTGTCAGGCCTACGATATGGGTCTAGTAGACATGACATCTAGTGGGTCCCGCATTGTACTTGAGAACTCTTTGGGAGCATGCGGCCGTTTATCCACCGGGCAAGCCACCACCCCCACGCCGTTCGCACGCCCTAGTCGTCCTCGTCTTCCACCTTACAACAGTTCGCTCCCAGTCATCCCGTCCTTTCACATTACACCAGTTCAACTTCTCCTAACCCGCCTTCAAAATCCATGGCCTCCCAAATCTCCATGATCGCCGGTGAGTATGAGGTTAGAACCATCACCGGCGATGAGTTTATCGTCATCTACACCCGTAGATCCGCAATGGTGGAAGCATGCCTTGCTCGCTTCCTACGCATGTTCAAAAGTTCAAAGGATGAGTGGGTCGTTGGGCTAGATGTTGAGTACACCATAGTAATGGAAAGCGAGAAGCTTCTAAAGGAGGCAGAGAAGAAGAAGCCCGTTGTGATCCAGGTTTGCATACATAACGTGTGCTTGGTCTACCTCATATGCCATGCCAACGTTAGGTGCCAGGATTTTGAGTTCTTCCTCAAGGACAAAAGAGTGAAATTCGTTACTGTAGACTTTACGAACGACAGGAGAGTCCTGGGTCGGATAGACCTCGTTGTAGGCCAGCCCTTCGATCTCCAGAAGGCAAGCCTGGTGTCCTCCTCTCAGCCTTCAATGCTGACCCTGGCATCAGCCATGATTGATCCTTCGTACGCTCAACTGAAGAAACCTCACCCGGAGTTTCATCATGCATGGGAGTCAAAGACAATAGATGAAGATCACATCGTGTACGCAGCAACGGATGCCTACCTTTGCTTAAATATCTACAAGGGTTGGATGAAGAAGTAGAGCCCAGTGTCCGGTTCAAGCAAAGAAGTGTCGGTGAAGAGGAAGAGGAAGAGGGACGAGGACAAAGTCGAGGACGTGGACTCGGACTCTGAGTAAGGTGGCAGTGCCATTGCTCATGCTGGTTCTACTGCAGTGTCAAGCAGACTAGTTGCTTAGTTTTATTTTAGGGGTGTGTTGTGCTGAGCCCCCAGCAGAACTATGTTTATGTTCTTTGTCGTTATTTGAACTCTTTAGTACTCTAGTATGTATTACTACTATTCTTCTTGTAGTTCGTACTACTACTCGTATCTTCGCGTTCCTACTGTACTTACTACGTACTAGTAGTATAATTTGGGCCAGTCAATTTGTGAAAGAAGTTCGACGAATCAATGGAGCGAAGGAAGAGATGGCACAGAAGCTACCCCAGTATCTATATTAGGGTGGCAGGGTGCCCATGATCTATCTTATGAGTGTTGGGTGTGGAATGCAGTTCGCCGGAAAAAATGGATCGTGCCCGGGGTTAAACGGATGGCGGGGGTGGGGGGAGCATGGCGGTGGCAGGCTGTTCAAGGGAGGGCAGGGCAGTGGCGGCACGCGGTTAGGCCTGTGGCGGGCTGGCGGCTCGATGCCTGAGAGAGAAGATGAACAGTGCATCAATTTCGGAGGTTGAAGAATCCCTTCTGGTCGTCCATGTTGCATCCAACGGCTCACAAGAGTCAACTGACCCAAATTGTTCCTTCAGATTGCAGGATCCATGTGGCATTCAAGGTCTCGAAGGTAGATTCCGCGCCCGCACCCGGTTTGCGAGCTCGGCGCGGGCGCGACCGGCTTCCGCCGTGACAACCACCATGTGCGCCTCCTCCGTGCGGGCAGAGACGACAATGAAACGCTAGCTCCTCCTCGGCGGCGTGCTGGAGCACGCGCTCGTCCTCCTCTTTGTATGATGTGGGCATAGACACAGCTCCACCAGCTGCTCGCGTGCTTGGCAGCACGGCAGCATCGCGAGGAGGGACTGCAGACGACGTGAGCGGGTGAGCCTTCGGCTTCATGGCACAGGGATGGTGGGGACACGACGATGATGGGCGAGAAATGGTCGGCCAGAGCAAGCGGGCGCCGGCATGCGCAATGGCGGCGGTGGCATATTGATGAGTGCGCGTATGGGAGCTTAGTTTAGTTTTATATAGGGTTGGTCAAACTTAAAATAACACCGTACTAGTACATGTAAACATTAGACTGAGGCAGCGCTTATACTACCATATTAGTTAGCACAGCATCGATATGGAATCCTGTGCAAGCGCGTGCACCGCGGGCGCGTGGTGGATCGAACGGTGCGTCACCGTGTCGCACTCGAAGGACATCCACCGAACCTTTTTGTGTGTGTGAAAACAATCCCCGAATATTACTCTACTTTTTTTCCTGGAAAAGTTCTTTACGCTACAATATTTCCATATATTTGAATTTAGCTTCAGTTTGTGCTAATTTGGATTTGGACATTTTAGGTGCGCCCTAGACATTTTTTTAATACTGATTCTGTGTGTGTGACTGAGAGAGAACGCGTGTATGTGTCCATATGTGTGTTGTGGCGAAAGGGCAATGTGGAGACGGTGTGCGTGTGATAGAGACATAGAGAGGTGTGAATGTGCAAATGATCATGCATGAGTGAGACATAGAGAGATGCCGATACGTTGTGTACACTGGTACGCGTTGGTGCTATACAAACGGTTTTTAACCCCTTTCCACGACGGCATTTGGAACCGTCGCCAAGTGAGTGTGGGCGATAGGGGGTCCTTCCCACACGACCCAGAAACCATCGGGGGTATGCCCTCCTGGCATCCACGCTCGGCAAGATGAGGTCGTGTGCGACCGACGAGCGCTCAAATACGGAAATACGTACAGTAGAGCTAAAAAATACAATTATACAAGCGAAATTGTTTCTGTCGCAAGTACATCCCACACAGTCAGTCCCCGCTAAACGTTTCCGTTCGTATGTACATCCCACACAGTCGCTCCAAGGAAAATGTTTCCATTCACAGGTACATCACACACAATTTTTCCCGTTAGATCGTTTGTGATAGCGTTGCCATTGCATACGGTATTAATAATTTTATCATTTGCGTTATTGAATGCATCACACACGGTGCGTAGAAGAAACTTTGTGGCAAAGGCTGTCCATCACACATAGTTTTTATGTGGTAAACGTTTGCGCAAGGGGGCCTAACGCAAACAGTTTTCAAGAGAAAGTTGTGTGTGAAGTGGAGATTGATCGCACACGTAGTGGATCCTAGAAATGTTCCTGATCTCCACGTATATCACAGACGTTTCGCTTTCGCAAACCGTGTGCAGTGTAATCCCTAATTTAAAAATCACATGTTTTGAAATTGAAAGTAGGCAATCACTTATTTCATATCCAACCATGTTTATTACAAATATAGGTTCAACCACGAATGCATAATTCGATGCACAGGTACATATACTGAAGAAATACAGAGAAGCACCAAGTAAAGAATGATGAACCACAGTTGTACTAAAGACTGTAAAGAGAGAGGCGAAAGACATTCTGGTTGCTGGAGAAGGTGAAGCGGAATGCCCATATTGTGCCCTCCTCCATGCGTAATGCGCGCACGACTCTAGGCCAACCCCTTGTGATGGCTGCCCGTCCATCCTTCACTATCTTCATTAGGACTTCTTGATGCTCATTGTAGTATTGATGAAATACTTTAACCTTCATTGTGTGTCCACCAATCATGTACTTTGCGAGGTAATCTTGAGTGAACTACTTCGGGAACCACTGGGAACGAAAAAGATTCAGACATTGTTGTCTAACAACTCATTATGGGCAGTAAAAAGAGAAGGCTGCAGAGTTTGTAGTTACCATCCTACAGCTCACTGTTGTGTTGGATAGAGCATAAACAAATAATTTGCTTTCCACCATTCATATCTTTTTGCTAATAATCCTTATCAGTTTCCTCACTTGATGCTTGTTCATCAATATCTCATTGCCCCATACGCAAAAAGGGTCGATGCGTGGTCCTTGCCAAGGGCATATGTACGTACAAGCAACAAGTCAATATTAGAAGCTAACTAGTGTCCAGGCCTGGATCTATATGCACTACATTATGGAACGACGGGGGGAGTACAAGCCGAGGGATGAAGCTAACCTCGGCGGAAAATGGTGGCCACTCCCGTTGTTGTCCTGCATAAGTAGTGGAAATGCATGATAAGTACAGCAACCTTAACATCAAACAAATATAGCAAAGGTAAACAACATCATCTCCAAATGATAGCTTGAATGTGTTGGTTTCAGCATGATGTTAAAGCAGATATAAAATGGAAGGCAATGTTACCGACAGCAGGCTTAACAGCCATCAAATATTGCAATTCAAACTGGTATTGTTGAAAATGAATAGAACGTAGGTAATGCTTAAACATCACACTGGATAAATATGTAAAACTGAAATAAAGGGCATGTGTTAACTACACCAAGAATAACTAGAACCAAATATAGCCGTTCAGACTGGTATTGATGTAGTCGAGCGGCACAGTTCCGACTTGCACATAATGAACAACACATTGTGAATGTCTGAAATAAACAAGGCATAAATGACCAGTATAACAACCAAATATAGCCATTGAAAATTGGACAGAGTCTCACTGCAACCAACCTAACAAGCAAATACAGATAAACAGGGCATATGCTTGAAAACTGGACAAATGCTCACTGCAACCAACCTAACAAGCAGATAAAGATAAACAAGGCATCTACTTGATAACTGGAAAAATGCTAATAAAAAGCAACCTAACAACCAAATACAGATAAACAAGGCATCTGCTTGATAACTGGACAAATGCTAAAAAAGCAACCTAACAACCAAATACAGATAAACAAGGCATCTGCTTGATAACTGCACAAGTGCTCACTGCAACCAAACTAAGAACCAAATACAGATAAACAAGGCATCTGCTCGATAACTGAAAAAATGCTCACTCCAACAAACCTAACAACCAAATACAGATAAGGCATCTACTCACTATAAACAACCAAATATAGCCATTCGTGAAACTGAAGTGGACAATTCATACTTAAACATCACAGAGACCTATTGAACAATACATTTTTTCATAACTGAAATAATTTTACACGGCACAGTTAAAGCACCGCACGGCAAATGCTACTACAACAAACGGGTTGGCAAGCTAGAAAAGGTAAGATTTGCTGATAGAATGTTACCTCACATTTCATGGACGGGATCCTTCCAGTTGGAAGAGCACAGACCCATGGTGCGCTCTCTGATGTCATAGATGGGCTGTTTCACCTTGGAAGAACCTTCGTGGGTGCCCTCCTTGTGGTCGTGGTAGTGGTAGTGGTCGATGAGATCTGGCTTGGCAATTGAGGATCCCAAGCCGCCGCCATAGAACGTGTCCTTCAGAAATAACAAAATGGTCTCGATGGCGTATAAAGCTCGCAAATCCTTGACCGCTTGGCGGAGGAGATCAGCGACAGAGCCGTCGAAGAGATCGACAACGGTTGAACCAGAGGGGTTGGGGATGGACCACTTAACCTGTGACATGGCCCATGCGAAGCCGTCGGTGTGGACGAGCTTGATGTCGTAGCCAGCTTTCCCGAGATACAGTAATACGCTAGCCCGCTGACATGAAGCCTTCGGCATGGCAATGTAGTCAATGTCTCCGCTGGCTTCTGCGGCGACGTGTTGCTCCAGGATTGACAGGTCGGGGCGAACGGCGGCCACCTCGCCAACGTCCGCCGGAGAGGCCATGATAAACCTCTTCTTGGCCGAACGCTCCTCGGGCTCCCCGGGATACATGGTCGAGCTTAAGCTGCGATGTTCTGGAGCAGGGGATGTGGATCTGGCGGGGAGGGACACCGCAGGCCTCATCTAAAAACTCAGGGGAGTGGGGCGACGGTATGGGAATCGCTGGGTAACCTGAACTTTATTATCTAAGCTAGGAGGAACGGGCAGACCGGCAGGGGTTGGTGGCGGCGCCGGCGGCGGCCGCGAGCTAGGGTTCGAGGGGGGAGGGGGCGGGTGGGGGACTGTGGAGGGGGGGTGGTGTTTGAGGATACGCCGCAGCTACTGAAAGTTTTAGTAATGGTGGGTGGAGATGGTGGTGGACGATGGAGGGCGACGGTTCAAATGCCTCGGCTACTGCAATTTTACTATAAGGTCGGTGCTGGAGGAGTGTGGGCGACGGTTGAAGTACGACGGCTACTAAAATTTGGGTAAAGGAATTGATGCGGGGCGGGAGTGCCCAAGATCGCGCACGGTCTGATACGTCTCCATCGTATCTACTTTTCCGAACACTTTTACCCTTGTTTTGGACTCTAACTTGCATGATTTGAATGGAACTAACCCGGACTGACGCAGTTTTCAGCAGAATTGCCATGGTGTTATTTTTGTGCAGAAATAAAAGTTATCGGAATGACTTGAAACTTCATGGCGAAAGAATCAAGACCAGGGGGACCCACACCCTGTCCACGAGGGGGGGCCCTGCCTCGTGGCCCCCTGGTGCTCCACCGACCTCAACTCCAACTCTATATATTCATGTTCGGGGAGAGAAAAATCAAAGAGAAGGATTCACCGCGTTTAATGATACGGAGCCGCCGCCAAGCCCTAATCTCTCTCGGGAGGGCTGATCTAGAGTCCGTTCGGGACTCCGGAGAGGGGAATCCGTCGCCGTCGTCATCATCAACCATCCTCCATCACCAATTTCATGATGCTCACCGCCGTGCATGAGTAATTCCATCGTAGGCTTGCTGGACGGTGATGGGTTGGATGAGATTTATTATGTAATCGAGTTAGTTTTGTTAGGGTTTGATCCCTAGTATCCACTATGTTCTGAGATTTATGTTGCTATGACTTTACAATGCTTAATGCTTGTCACTAGGGCCCGAGTGCCATGATTTCAGATCTGAACCTATTATGTTTTCATGAATATATGTGAGTCCTTGATCCTATCTTGCAAGTCAATAGTCACCTACTATGTGTTATGATCCGGTAACCCCAAAGTGACAATAATCAGGACCACTCCCGGTGATGACCGTAGTTTGAGGAGTTCATGTATTCACTAAGTGTTAATGCTTTGTTCCGGTACTCTATTAAGAGGAGGCCTTAATATCCTTTAGTTTCCAATAGGACACCGCTGCCACGGGAGGGTAGGACAAAATATATCATGCAAGTTCTTTTCCATAAGCACGTATGACTATATTCGGAATACATGCCTACATTACATTGATGAATTGGAGTTAGTTCTGTGTCACCCTATGTTATAACTTTTGCATGAAGAATCGCATCCAACATAATTATCCATCACTGATCCAATCCCTACGAGCTTTTCACATATTGATCTTTGCTTAGTTACTTTTCCGTTGCCACTGTTACAATTACTACAAAACTGTTACTGTTACTTTTGCCACTGTTACCGCTACTTCCATACTACTTTGCTGCTAAACACTTTGCTGCAGATATTAAGTTATCCAGGTGTGGTTGAATTGACAACTCAACTGTTAATACTTGAGAATATTCTTTGGCTCCCCTTGTGTCGAATCAATAAATTTGGGTTGAATACTCTACCCTCGAAAACTGTTGCGATCCCCTATACTTGTGGGTTATCAAGACTATTTTCTGGCACCGTTGCCAGGGAGGGTAGGACAAAAGATGTCATGCAAGTTCTTTTCCATAAGCACGTATGACTATATTCGGAATACATGCCTACATTACATTGATGAATTGGAGCTAGTTCTGTGTCACCCTATGTTATAACTGTTGCATGAAGAATCGCATCCGACATAATTATCCATCACTGATCCAATGCCTACGAGCTTTTCACATATTGATCCTTGCTTCGTTACTTTTCCGTTGCCACTGTTACAATTACTACAAAGCTGCTACTGTTACCTTTGCCACTGTTACCGTTACTTCCATACTACTTTGCTACTAAACACTTTGCTGCAGATATTAAGTTATCCAGGTGTGGTTGAATTGACAACTCAACTGCTAATACTTGAGAATATTCTTTGGCTCCCCTTGTGTCGAATCAATAAATTTGGGTTGAATACTCTACCCTCGAAAACTGTTGCGATCCCCTATACTTGTGGGTTATCAAGACTATTTTCTGGCGCCGTTGCCGGGGAGCATAGCTCTATTCTTTGAGTCACTTGGGATTTATATCCGCTGATCACTATGAGGAACTTGAAAGACGAGAAACCAAAATTTATCCCTCAACTACGAGGGGAGGTAAGGAACTACCATCTAGCTCTGCACTTGACTCACCTTCTGTTTTGAGTAAACTTGCGACACCTAAACCTGCTTCTGCTTCTGATATGCCGCATGTTATTGATGATGCCACTTCTGCTATGCATGATAGTTATGATGAAACTACTTCTATGCTTGATAATATTGTGCCACTAGGTGAATTTCTTGATGAACAACTTGCTAGGGCTAGAGAGAATGAAATTATTGAAATTGATAATATTGATGAAAGTGATGATGAAGATTCTCCCCCTAGATATGAATTGCCTGTTGTGCCTGAGGGTTATGTTATGGATGAAGAAACTGCTAGAGACTTTTTGCTTGCAATGATAGATATGATCTTAAGAAATTATTAGCTAAGCTGAAAGAAAAATCTTTGAATGCTAGGATGAAATATGACCCTGCTTTTGCTACTTCACCTATCTGTATTACTGATAAGGATTATGATTTCTCTGTTGATCCTGAGATAATTACTTTGGTTGAATCTGATCCTTTTTATGGCTATGAATCTGAAACTATTGTGGCACATCTTACTAAATTAAATGATATAGCCACCCTATTCACTAATGATGAGAAAACTCGCTACTACTATATCCTTAAATTATTTCCGTTCTCATTAAAGGGTGATGCTAAGACATGGTTTAATTCTCTTGATCCTGATTGTGTGCGTAGTCCCCGGGATATGATTTATTACTTCTCTGCTAAATATTTCCCCGCTCATAAGAAACAAGCTGCCTTAAGGGAAATATATAATTTCGTGCAAATTGAAGAAGAGAGTCTCCCACAAGCTTGGGGGAGGCTTCTCCAATTACTTAATGCTTTGCCTGATCATCCTCTAAAGAAAATGAAATACTTGATATCTTTTATAATGGACTAACCGATGCTTCCAGAGACCACCTGGATAGTTGTGTTGGTTGTGTTTTTAGGGAAAGAACAGTTGATCAAGCTGAATTGCTATTGAATAATATGTTGACTAATGAAAATAATTGGACACTTCCTGAACCAACTCCTAAGCCAACTCCGAAGAAAAGGGTATTCTATTTCTCAGTCCTAAAGATATGCAAGAGGCAAATAAATCTATGAAAGAAAAGGGTATTAAAGTTGAAGATGTTAAGAATTTACCACCTATTGAAGAAATACATGGTCTTGATAACCCGACACAGGTAGTAAAGGTAAATTCTCTCTATAGATTTGATGAAGGTGATATTCCTCGTTATAAGTCTGCTAGCCAATGCTTGGATGGGTTTGATAATTTTATTGTTAAACAAGAAAACTTCAATGCTTATGTTGGTAGACAATTGAAACGCAATGCTTATATGATTGAACACTTGAGTGATTATATGTTTAGAGTTAAAGGTGAACTCAAACTTATTAATAAACATGCTTCCATGGTCACCACTCAAGTAGAACAAGTGCTTAAAGCTCAAAATGATTTGCTCAATGAATTAAATAGTAAGAAAAATGATAATGTTGTTAGAGTTATGACTAGAGGGGGTAAAATGACCCAGGAACCTTTGTATGCTGAGGGCCACCCTAAGAGAATTGAGCAGGATTCTCAGAGAACTAATGTTGATGCACCTAGTCCTTCTAAGAAGAAGAAAAAGAAAAATGATAGGACTTTCATGCTTCTAGTGAACCTGTTGTTGACTCACCTGAGAATCCCAATGATATTTCTATTTCTGATGCTGAAACACAATCTGGTGATGAACATGAACCTAGTGATAATGTTAATGATGATGTTCATGTTGATGCTCAACCTAGCAATAACAATGATGTAGAGATTGAACCTGCTGTTGATCTTGATAACCCACAATCAAGGAATCAATGTTATGATAAGAGAGACTTCGTTGCTAGGAAGCACGGTAAAGAAAGAGAACCATGGGTTCAGAAACCCATGCCTTTTCCTCCTAAACCATCCAAGAAAAAGGATGATGAGGATTTTGAGCGCTTTGCTGAAATGATTAGACCTATCTTCTTGCGTATGTGTTTGACTGATATGCTTAAAATGAATCCTTATGCTAAGTACATGAAAGATATTGTTACTAATAAGGGATAATTAGATTTATGCCCCTAGTTGTGTCCCACTCATCTGTTTTACCCCTAATTCTCAAAAGTCACCGGTTCTGTCCAAATCACTTTGCTCCTCTTATGCTTTTGCCCTTTGACCGTTTGACCGTCAGTTTGAAAACTTCATAACTAATTCATACTAAATTAGAAAAATGCAAATAAGATACCAAAATGTTCAGAAAAACATCACCTATATGTCAGTGTCATTTGCATTCATGAAAAAAGTGTTGGAAAGTGCCCATCCGAGTTTTAGCTCTTATGCTACCACCATTAATAGTAAAATCTAAAAAAGTTCAAAAAAATTCAAAAATAATTTGGTGGCAAAGAATGACAAATGTTTTAAGTGCCTGCCAAGTTTCATCAGGGAATAACATTCGTGGGTGCCGCGGCAACAAAAAAATCAGCACTCCAAAATAGATTATTTTTTTGCCACGACTTCCACGAATGTCGTTCCCTAATGAAACTTGGCAAGCACTTAGAACACTTGTCGTTCTTTGCCATCATATTTTTTTTGAATTTTTTTGAATTTTTTTAGAGTTTACTATTCATGGTGGTATCAAAAGAGCTAAAACTCGGATGTGCACTTTCCAACACTTTTTTCATGAATGCAAATGACACTAACATATAGGTGATGTTTTTCTGAACATTTTCGTATCTTATTTGCATTTTTTTGATTTTGTATGAATTAGTTATGAAGTTTTCAAACTGACGGTCAAACGGTCAAAGGGCAAAAGCATAAGAGGATCAAAGTGACTTGGACAAAACCGGTGACTTTTGGAAATTAGGGGTAAAACAGATGAGTGGGACACAACTAGGGGCATAAATCTAATTATCCCTACTAATAAAAGAAAGATACTGGAAGCTGATTTCCACCATGCTTGCTAATTATACTTTTAAAGGTAGAATACCTAAGAAACTTGGAGATCCAGGAGTACCAACTATACCATGCTCCATTAAAAGAAACTATGTTAAAACTGCTTTATGTGATCTTGGAGCCGGTGTTAGTGTTATGCCTCTCTCTTTATATCGTAGACTTGATTTGAATAAGTTGACACCTACTGAAATATCTTTGCAAATGGCTGATAAATCAACTACTATACCTGTCGGTATTTGTGAGGATGTGCCTGTTGTGGTTGTAAACGTTACTATTTTAACGGACTTTGTTATGCTTGATATTCCCGAGGACGATAGTATGTCTATTATTCTTGGCAAATCCTTTTTGAATACTGCAGGGGCTGTTATTGATTGCAACAAAGGCAATGTCACTTTTCATGTTAATGGTAATGAGCATACGGTACACTTTCCGAGGAAACAACCTCAAGTCCATAGTATCAATTCTATTGGAAAAATTCCAACGATTACTATTTGAGGTTTTGAATTTCCTCTTCCTACCGTCAAGAAGAAATATGGTATTCTTATTATTGGGGATGTGCATATCCCCGTTGAGGTAACCTAGCGCTATTCGAAAATTCTCCGGTTTCATGCGATTCGAAATGAGTTTGTTAACAAGACTTGATCAACCTTGTTAGTGGATTCCTTTTGATGAGCATGAGATGGATGAAGTTAGAAAGCACAACTCTCTGTACCTTCTTTTTATTTTTTGTTATTTAGATTTAATAAAGCAAAAATAGTATTTTCTGTCAGTTTTCTGATTTATTCGTGCAATAAAAAACACCCCGAAAATAAAAGTTCTCCAAATGCCCTGAAATTGAAATATGATTTTTTCTAGAATATTTAAGAATATCTGGCATTGAGAACACGCCAGAGGGGGCAACCACTTGGCCACGAGGGTCCAGGGCGCGCCCACCCTCCTGAGCACGCCCCCTGCCTCGTGGGCCCCACGTGGGCCCCCTCCACTTATTCCAGCACCCCCACACTTCGTCTTCCTCCAGAAAAAGTCACCACACAGCTCAAACTCGTGTTCTAGCTCGTTTTGCTGCGATTTCGATCTCCTTGCTCAAAGCTTCATTCACAAAACTGCTTTGGGGGATTGTTCTTCGGTATGTGACTCCTCCAATGGTCCAATTAGTTTTTGTTCTAGTGCTTTATCCATTGCTTCTTAGAAGACCCTGTTCTTGAGCTTGCATGTCAAATTTATTTGGTCCCAAGTAGTTCTAATGCATGATATAGTCTCTAGGCACTTGTGGGAGTAGTTGCTATCAATTTTGTTGTGTTTGGTTCACTTTTTATTTTGAGTCACTAAAAATTTCAGAAATTTTTCAGAGGAAGAAATATGTTTAGGAAAATGTACCAAGGTGGTTCTTCAAGGAAGTAAGGACCCAGGCCCACAATACGTGAGCCAGACCATGAACCACCAAGAGAAGCTCAAGTGTGGCCTTGTGAATGGCCGTCAGAAAATTTCATGGTATAAACAAGAATTAAGGATGAATTTGACGCGTATGTGCGTAATGCTGAACTCGAGGGCTTCATGTCAGATAAGTGCCCCCAACATTACTACCTAACTGACTCCTTTGTGAGAAGGTTTAAATTTACATCATCGCGCAATTCTCACATGGTCCTGTTTGATCTTTATGATAAATCTTATACCATGGATTTAGAGAATTTTAATACTGCTTGTAAACTCCCGCAGTGGGGCAGTGCTAGTGAACTTTGCAAATCTGAATATAAAGACTTTGTTGCCAGTTAACTGTGGGGGAATCTAGGGAAATCATGCAAGCTACCATAAGGAGCATTCATTTTCCTGCCATACATTATTTTGCTCTCTTTATAGGTAGATGCATTAACGGTAAGGACGAGGCATGTCACATGCGAGTTCCCGATCTTAGTGTTCTCAAGAGTGCTGTATTAGGAGATAAACAATATAACTTGGGAGCTATTGTTGCACGAAGGTTGCATCATAACAGTATTAGCGGAGATTTGTTTGGTGGAATTTATGCAACCCGTTTAGCTAATTTTCTTGAGGTACCCATTCGTGAAAATGATATGGAGTTGCCTCCTACTTATCTAGATTTTAATGCTATAGTTCGTCATCAGTTTGTTGAGAGGAATAAATAGTCTCTCCAGTACCAACTAATCTTTGACAGACGTCGCGGTGTCCATATTACCCTCCTACTCCTACTCTCTTTGACGTTCAGGCAAAGGGGAGACATTTAAAACAATAATGAGGCTAGCCAACTCACCTCCCCCGATTGGGCTTTTGTGTGCCGTCAGATCTGGCTCTCAAACACGTCTAAGCCGTTAGATCTTCAGAACAGCCAAACTCGATTTTCACCTCACGGTTGTTTTCGTTGGCCAATGACTGGTGGGCTCGTCTCGCACGCTCGTTGGCTGGGTAAACTTTGTTCGTGTCCCCAAGGGAATTTGCTAGCCGCCAGCCCTGCTCGTCCCCTCCTCCCCGCTCCCTCCATCCTCTCCCATGTCGTCGCCCCTCTTCTCCCAGCTCGCCTCGGCCGCCTCCTCTCCTCTGCCGTGTCGTCGGCCCCCTCCCCCCTCCTACCTCCTCCTCCCTCCTCCCAGTCCCGTGCCAGCCGCCGCCCAAACCTTAGCCCCCGTTTCCCTCGATCCCCGCAGTAACCGCATCCACAGCCACCCGCTCCTTCTCACAGCCGCCGCACCATTCCTCCCTTCCGCCCCCTCCTCCTTCCCGGATCCCCACCACGGCGCCGACCTGCAGGCAAAGGGCGACGAAGAGTGGCAGACGAGGACAACGAGGGAGAGAAAGAAGGGAGATAAAAAGGAGGCCGGCGGCGAGGCCCAGCGACTAGCGCCTCTCCGCCTCAAGCCCCGGCATCACCGCCACCAGATCCACCTCGCAACCTCTCTTCCTCCCCTGTCTGACTGCTGCGTGGTCGCGTCAGGCCCATGCCAGCGCCGCCGCCGCTGGATGGCTCCGTCGGTCCCTCCCGCTCCAGATCGAAAACTGAGAGAGCGACGGGAGGGAAGAAGGGGATCGGCGGAGGGGAGAGCACGGGAGAGAAGGCGAGCTCGCGGCTGACCGCAGCGTGCGAGGCGGACGGGTGAGAAACATTTGTCGTCGTGCCGCTGGCGGCTGGAGCTTTGGAATGCGGCCGTGGCCACTATTAACAATTTGTATTTGCATTTTCTGATGAATTCGTCGAGTTCCTTTCTCTATATGCTTAGATGCTTATCTGTCGGAAATTTTGTGTGACAACAGAAGTAACGGTGATTGGTCTACTGTTCTTTTTTGCTGTCTAAAGTGTTCCTTCAACTAATCCAGTAACCTGACATTACTTTGTGTTTAACTAATATCATTCTTATCACAGTGAGTACAGATATTATTCAGTTAGCCTCCTTTTCGTGGAAGAGGAGTGAAAGTGTAAAGGTTAGAAATGGTAACTGAATGGGTGTTCTTTTTTTATCACCTCTGAATTTAAGGAATATATTTGCTAATATATCAATGCTCATTGGTGCCATGTCTGGTTCTTAGGTGCATGCTTGGAAGCTTAAATCTGTAATCAAGTTATGAAATAGAGTGCTGTAAGAGACACTTCTATAAGCAGAGGTATGTGCCTGCATTTAGACCTTAATTATCCGTTGCTTAGTATTGTTTGGTTTGTGTGATTCATGCTTCAATGATTTCTTCACTTAGTAATTAGATGGCGCAGTACTACGGCAGTAGTATACTTTGGTGTAGAAATAAACGATGACATGCTTTACGTTCCAGATATTTCTTTGTGCCTTGACTCTGGCTCTATGCTTATTAATCATCTTAGCGAGCTTTAGGACTTCGAAAGTTGTCATTTCGAGGATCATGATTTCCTATGTTTTTGGCCAAGATGGCACACATGAATAGTTTGTCAAGGATGTACCAAATCTTATGTTTTTCCTTCCGTTTATTGCATTTATGGCTGCAAACTGTATTCTCAGATTCTAGGCTGGGTGTATAAACATATATTCCGCACACTGAATTCAATTTTTTTACTTCCTATCGTGGCCTTTCGTTTGTTTTGTTCGTCTGATGTTTCCTTTGGTGATGCTTACAGATTACACCTTCTTTGTAGAAATAGGGTCACACTAAAATCGATTAGAAAAGTTTCTTTTCTTGCAAAAGTTTGTTTTTTTTGCTTACATTGCCAAGGTTTGTTCACTTCGTCACCATTGTGGTGATGTCAGTATCTTTGTGAAATAGGAAAAGTAGATACCCATAATCTTTACTTGCTGTAAACACTAATATGAAATTGTACCTTATCCCTACGAGAGAAAAATCATGTTTGAATTTATGTGTGCCCCACATAGGCGGACAATTCTTTAAATGATGGACACAATAAGGTACCCCCCAACATGACAACTGTGTTAACTTAATCCCTATAATCTACATATCTTTAACCTTGGCTATGCCAATCATCAATTGATGTGGGAGTGTGCCTGATGATGCGCGTCTATGTTACAAACTCGGTGTTTCTTTTTCTTTTTACCATAACTGATTCGCTGAATTCAATAGTGCACTGGTTTCTGCAAGATCAACTATACGCATGTACATTGGTTCTCTTTAATACATCACAGATAACCTGGCGAGGACAAATATTTCACTAGCAGTCCAGCAGGGGAGGACGTTGATGAATCCTGCATGCATGCATGGTTTATTTTTATGCTTTAGTTGTTGATGTTCATAAAGTGATGACAGATGGCTTCATTTACGTTTGTTTATACACAGCAAAGACCACCAAGATCCGAAATCTGTGCATTCAGGCTACGAGTCAAAAATACATCACGTATTGGTTGAGTGTCATTGGAACAATCAAGAAGATTGCATGCTTGCTTGAGTTCATGTGTTTTTTGGTGGACTATATATCCAAGTATTTCTTACAAAGAATTAAAAATTAAGGCCAAAAGATGTTATCATTCAGAACCAAACTTAGAATGGCACTAAGCTGTTATCATCAGAATTCGACAGTGCAGTGCCAAAAAAACTCCGAGTAAACAAAGAACATATCCAATTCTGTCTTCCAAAGAAAGATCATTAGTTTACCGCCCCCTGCTTGCTTAGAAACTTTACTTTGTAATTTCCCTTGGTATGAGACAATTTTCACATCGGTCGGAAAATCAAGAGTATGAGCAACCTGTGTGTACCAAGCTCTAGGAACTTCAGAAATAAAGAAGCAGAAGCTTTTACACACAAGACACTTCTTTTTCACATTTCTTTAGCATAATTGGTACACGATTCGTGGCCATGTTTCGCATCCTGCTACAAGATTGAGTTTGTGGTGGCTTCCATTTATATTTGAGCCAGGTTTATAATTTCTCATCGGGCTTTACCTCCATGACCATTTATAGCCACCTGGGCTTTATATATTTAATTTCTGTTTCTTAGCATTCAAATGGTATACACTAATCAACTTATATCTTTCTGTTCACTACTAACAGATGTCACTAGAAGCATCAATTTTCACTGGTGCTGACATTTTCTGTTATACTAGAATTGATGTTTGTTGCTTAGTTTGTGATGCTTCAGGTCAATAAACAAATTTAGAAGCATTCAGAACAAATTTAGAAGCTTTCAAATATGTAAATCTACTCACTAGAGCTAATATGTTAAGTGACTGAATTTGAGCAGATTGGTATGATGCTGCGAGGCATGGGGTTTGACAATACAACCTTCCTCTACGTTGCCTCCGGTAAAATATACAATGCTGCAAAATACATGGGTCCCCTTCGCCGGATGTTCCCTCTTTTACAAACCAAGGACACTCTTGCATTGTCTGAAGAGCTTGCTGAGTTTGAGGTATTGTTTCCGCCAGCCAGCCCATCAGCCTAGCTGGATGTCGTTCTGAATGTCAGATGAATATGCATGCATTGAACTGTTCATCAATTCACATTGAATCTTCATACCGTTGCTCACCAACCTATTCTCTGTAGGGGTACTCTTCTCGGTTAGCAGCATTAGATTACACCGTCTGTGTTCAGAGCGAAGTGTTTGTGACGACTCAAGGGGGGAACTTCCCTCACTTTTTGATGGGACACAGGCGTTACCTGTTAGGAGGGAATGCAAAGACAATAAAACCCGACAAACGGAAGCTGGTCTTATCTTTTGACGACCCAAATATCAGGTCAGTTTGAGCTGCCATTATATCATCAACAAAGTATTACAAATCACACCGAATCAGTTTCAGTTTTGAGTATATGCTGGAATCTTTCACCAAATCAAACTGCTGAAGCAGTTCGCTGCCCTTGTTATTCCTTCACCATCCAAGACTGTAGCTATTCCCTACTTTTCGGAACGCATTAGCCATGTTAACAAATTGAAATACATCTCCGAGTTGACCTTCACATACATGCTCTAAATATTTGCCCATCTTTGCTTAACGTGTAAATGGATATAGTGGTGTATGAAACTCAAATTGTTTCTTTGAACTGCAGATGGAGTCGATTCAAGCACCACATGCTGGAAATACTGCACCATAGTGACATAAGGGGCATCGCATTCAGGAAACCTAATGATTCCATATACACCTTCCCAATGCCTGATTGCATGTGCCAACAAGATGGAATATGATCTAGGCATTAGCATACATAACTGAGGGATGCATATCCTCTGCCTTTGTGCAACAAAGGCACCAAAGGCATGGCATTGTTGACTGCATGATCAGGATTTGATGGTCATGATGAAAACTGGAGTGAAATAAAGCATTTGGTGCTTCTCAGGAGATTCTGAAACCCTCTGGCATACCCCAAACCGTTCGATTCTGGATATAATGGTCAAAAGGTGCCTAATGACAATGAATTCCATAGTATCAGAAATTGAGAGGATGCGAGGGATTTTGTAAAGTTAGTAATCTGTAGGTAGTCCACCATATAGCAATCTCCATTTGTTCAATCTGTATGTAGGTTGTAAAGAGAAAAGAGCTACGAGATTGGGTTGTAGATATGAGTACAACCTGAGTGCCTCGATGTATATTTGAAAAACAAGGGCTAACAACAACAAAGAAAGGAAATTTTCAGTATATCATTACTCATCAGTGCTTGTTCTCGCATTTCATCTTGCCCTTGACAATTCATATTTATGAGCATGTTCTTACAGTTCAGACCTAATGTTCTTTTTTCTTTCCTTGGGCACTTCCTCAAGAATCTTGTTGAGGTGTCTGTTTCCCCTCATGAATGATTGTGATGGCTGCAGGGTCTTCGCAAGGAGTTGAAGGCATATAAAAACCATGGATCCTTTGCTCCCCAGGCCGCAAAATGATCATAGTGATGTCTACGACCTCCTCCTAGATGTATTAATCTCAATCTCATGTTTGGTTTTCTTCCCTTTTCTCTTCTAATGATGTAATTTCTTTTACTAAGATAACACCATGTATCCCTTTTCTACTTTGAATGAATTTACTGTATATATTTCTTATTTAGTTTAGTTCATCATTCAGAGACTGTGGAATATTTTTGTCCTTCACAAGTTAAATGAGCATTGCGTAGTCCTTCACAGGTTAAATGAGCATTGCGTAAAATTATGTCTAAGTTCTCTTTCTTCAAGTGCTTCAAGTAAATGAAATTGTCTATTTCGAATTTAATACTTTTTAATAATAATCATAATGTCGGCGTTCTTGGAAAAGGGGTCCCCAGACTTTCCTGCCTGCGGCCCGCGGCATGGCTAAGTCAGCAGGCCGTACGACCTATCTTCATCAACAAAGCATCCAAGACCCTCGCGAGGGGCCAAGCCTCACGAGGCGGGCGACGCAAGACCTCCTCAGGAGTGGCCTAGTCAGGCAGGCTCACGAGGAGCGGAGATATCAAGGCGGAGCAAACCTCATGAGGCTCCCGTGACGTGAGCCATGACGATCGACACCAGGCGGGCGCCAGCGCGCGCAGCGTCCTTGTTTCCTCTTTGGTGCTAAGGAGGCCAGCGCAGACGAGGAGTACCGAGGCATCAGACAAAGGTTGCTATATCGGTGCAATGAGACCAAGACCAGGAGGACGGCAAGATGGAGGTCATCGTGGAGCCCAAGACGGCGTCACCACCAGAGCTTTTCGCAGGCGAAGACCACTTTTGTCAGGATAGCTTGTACTAGCTGTCCCCCTTTAAATTCGCCTGCCGTTGTTGGCTCCCTTCCCGCTCAATATTTGGGAAGAGGACCAGGGCCTATATAAGTAGAGCTAGCTACCACAGTAGGGGGGATCCGGATCGAGCAGTTCATCCAGCTCTCACCCGCTAAGCCACCAAGCACAAGAACACCTCAACCTCAGGAGGCTATTCTTCCCCTTGTACTGTTCATCATCAGTCCAAGAGGCAATCCACCACCACACTGGAGTAGGGTATTACACCACAACGGTGGTCCGAACCAATATAAATCTCGTGTCTCTTTGTGTTGCGAGTTCGTCGAGTTCGTCCACGAGATCTTAGCGAGTTAGGGCGTAGATCGGTAGGAGGGAAAGACTTCGCGCGCATCCCAGTGTTCGAACCTTAAGGTTTGCCGGAACCCCACATCCGACATTTGGCGCGCCAGGTAGGGGTGCGCCGTTGTAACATCCCGGATGTAACTTTTCATATTTGTAACTCCAACTCTTGCCATTTTCGGCTATGTGTTATGATATTCCCTTCGTGGTCGGGTTTTGTTTTTCGTTTTGCATTTTGTTCATGTCATGCATCTCATATCATGTCATCATGCGCATCTCATTTGCATACGTGTTCGTCTCATGCATCCGAACATTTTCCCCGTTGTCCGTTTTGCATTCCGACACTCCCACATGCACCGACGCACCCCTCTTGTTCCTTTTTCGTGAGCGGGTGCTAAACGTTCTCGGAATGGACCGAGGTTTGCCAAGTGGCCTTGGTACACCACCGGTAGACCACCTGTCAAGTTTCGTTCCATTTGGAGGTCGTTTGATGCTCCAACGGTTAACCGGGTAACCGCAAAGGCCTTTTGTGAGTTGCAGCAAAACCCCCCTCCAAACAGCCCAATAACCCACCTAAGTCCCCTCCATGCTCTCGGCCATTCGATCACGATCGTGTGGGCAAAAACCGTGCCTCATTTGGACTCTCCTAGCCCCCTATGCCTATATAAACACCTCCCCCTCCGAAATTTGCGTCCAAACCCTAAAAACATCGCCCCCGCCGCCACCGGACACGTCCGCCGCCGCCGGACGAATCGCCGCCGCCGCCCCAAGCCTATCGGCGCGCGCCACGTGGCACTCCACCGTCCCACCGCCGCCGGCCCGCCGGGCCTGTCCGCCGGCCCCCGCGGCCCACGTCCCCGTCGCCCGCGCCCCGCCTCCACTCCGCCCCGCGCCTTGCCGTTCTCCGCGCCCGAGTCGTCGTCCGCCGCTGCCCCGCCGCCCGCCGGTCGTCGCCGCCGCCTCCTCCTCTCCCTCGCCGCGCCGCCCTCGCGCACGGTCGCCGGACCCGCGTCGTCCCCGACCGCCGGCGCCTTCCCCGAGCCCTCCTCCGGCGAGCTCCTCTCCCCTCTCCGGCAAGTCCTCCGGCGAGCCGCCCCGGCGAACCTCGACATCCGTGCCGAGCCCTGATCCAGATCTGGAGAGGTTGACTCCCCCCCCTTGTTTTTCTGCTAAGTCCCGAAATAATTGCATTATGTTGCATTCTTTGACCTGTCATAACTCCGTGCATACTGCTTCATTTCATGCGCATGATATATCGAAATGTTCATCACGAGATGCTATTCATTTTGTTCCATTGTGCCATGCTCGTTTGAGTGCTATATGATGTTTACTGCTGTTACTTATCAGAACTTGGTGTTTTGTTATTTTTGTTGCATTTGATGTGTGCATCTTATGGGCATGAGCTCTACAGGTGTTTTGATCTATGCCATGCCATCTTTACAGAGGTGTATGCAATGTATTTTTGTGATCTATGTGGTGACTAGCACAAGCATGCAAACTAGGCTTCGTTATGTTTCTGTTTCCAGGGACTTAGGATTTTGCCAAGTCTGTTACTGCTGTTATTTTGATGCCATGTATCCATGTGTCTACAGTGAGATCCATGCTTCTTTTGAGTATGTTCAGTAAGGATGTTTTGTAGATATAGTTGTGATCTATCCATCCATGCCCCTGTTTGCAATTATGGAGTGACCTAGCATGTCGCAATCTTGCTCTATTTTTTCTATAAAATATTTCTGGCAGAATGTTAACATGATATTCAATTTTGCCAAGGTTGTTGTAGTTGATCCATACATGCTATGAACTTGCTCTTGCCATGGTTAACTTCATAAATATGTCATCTTGCTGTAGGTATGCTTGTTTTGTCATGAATTTCTTTGTGATGAGTGAATCAAGCTTACCAAGATGCCTTCATAATTTCTGTTAATGCCATGTTCTGTTTTCTGCTAAGTCTGGAACCTGTTAACGAAACTTGATATGTTTACATGGGTGCCATCATACCTTCTGATCCTTTTTGGCTCATGGTCAGTAAAGGATTTTTGTTCTATGCATTTAGTAGATTCATTCCATGCCTTTTTTTGCTATGTTAAGTTCCTGTAGCATGTGTTTTGCTTGCTCTGAACATTGCTACCTGATGCTGTTTCAGCCATGTTCAGTATTTTCACTAAGTCTGTGAATGCTGATATCTTTTGCACTTTTGCCATGCTTGTTTGAACCTGTTATGGTGTGATCTAGCCATAGCTCAGTGTTCATCTTTTGTCAAGCATCTCCGGTAGATTACTGCCATATGTTTTGTTGCTATGTTAGGGTGCTGTAGCATAGTTACTTGATGTATTCTAAGTGTTATCATGTTGTTAATCGCAGAATCGTGTCACCGGTGATCTTTATATTGATTTCGACCGAAATCATCTCATCTTTCCAGTGGCATACTTGGGTTGCGAAGTTGCTGCCTTGTTCATCCTTTTTCTCCCGGAGCACGCATATGCATCGCATATCATGTGTCGCATATCATGCATGTATTGCATCATGTGTGCATTTCCCGTGATTGATTGTGGTTCCATTGCTTGTGTTCTTGCTGTGGGTAGAGCCGGGAGCAGTGTTCGTGAACGAGGAACCTGTTGAGTACGCTTACGAGGATCAAGCTTTTGACAACTCTGAGAACCTTGCAGGCAAGATGACCATACCCTCGAAATCACTTCTATCTTTGCTTTGCTAGTTGTTCGTTCTATTGCTATGCTGCGCTACCTACCACTTGCTATATCATGCCTCCCATATTGCCATGTCAAGCCGCTAACCATCCTTTCCTAGCTAACCGTTGTTTGGCTAAGTTACCGCTTTTGCTCAGCCCTTCTTATAGCGTTGCTAGTTGCAGGTGAAGTTGAAGTTGGTTCCATGTTGGAACATGGATATTTTGGAATATCACAATATCTCTTATTTAATTAATGCATCTATATATTTGGTAAAGGGTGGAAGGCTCGGCCTTATGCCTAGTGTTTTGTTCCACTCTTGCCGCCCTAGTTTCCGTCATACCGGTATTATGTTCCTCGAGTCTGCGTTCCTTAGGCGGTTGGGTGATTTATGGGACCCCCTTGACAGTTCGCCTTGAATAAAACTCTTCCAACAAGGCCCAACCTTGGTTTTACCATTTGCCACCTAAGCCTTTTTCCCTTGGGTTTTCGCGAGCCCGAGGGTCATCTTTATTTAAACCCCCGGACCAGTGCTCCTTCGAGTGCTGGCCCAAACCGAGCGATGTCCGGCGCCCCCTGGGTAACCAGGGTCTATGCCAACCCGACGTCTGGCTTATCCGGTGTGCCTTGAGAACGAGATATGTGCAGCTCCTATCGGGATTTGTCGGCACATTCGGGCGGCTTTGCTGGTCTTGTTTTACCATTGTCGAAATGTCTTGTAAACCGGGATTCCGAGACTGATCGGGTCTTCCCGGGAGAAGGTTTATCCTTCGTTGACCGTGAGAGCTTATCATGGGCTAAGTTGGGACACCCCTGCAGGGTATTATCTTTCGAAAGCCGTGCCCGCGGTTATGAGGCAGATGGGAATTTGTTAATGTCCGGTTATAGAGAACTTGACACTTGACTTAATTAAAATACATCAACCGTGTGTGTAACCATGATGGTCTCTTTTTGGCGGAGTCCGGGAAGTGAACACGGTTGGAGTTATGAATGAGCGTAAGTAGTTTCAGGATCACTTCTTGATCATGTCTAGCTTCGCGACCGTTGCGTTGCCTCTCTTCTCGCTCTCATTTGCGTATGTTAGCCACCATATATGCTTAGTGCTTGCTGCAGCTCCACCTCATTACACCATCTTTTCCTATAAGCTTAAATAGTCTTGATCTCGCGGGTGTGAGATTGCTGAGTCCTCGTGACTCACAGATTCTACCAAAACAGTTGCAGGTGCCGATGATGCCAGTGCAGATGACGCAACCGAGCTCAAGTGGGAGTTCGACGAGGAACGTGGTCGTTACTATGTTTCGTTTCCCGATGATCAGTAGTGGAGCCCAGTTGGGACGATCGGGGATCTAGCATTTAGGGTTATCTTATTTTCATTTGGATTTGACCGTAGTCGGTCTATGTGTGGATTTTGGATGATGTATGAATTAATTTATGTATTGTGTGAAGTGGCGATTGTAAGCCAACTCTCGTTATCCCATTCTTGTTCATTACATGGGATTGTGTGAAGATGACCCTTCTTGCGACAATACCTACGATGCGGTTATGCCTCTAAGTCGTGCCTCGACACGTGGGAGATATAGCCGCATCGTGGGCGTTACAGCCGTAGCTTCCCTTCCATCAGTTCGTCGCTCCATCGTCTCCATGGCGGACGCTTGCCGTGCTCGAGCTGAGCGTCGGGCTGCCCTCACCGCCCGCATTGCTCAGACGGCTCCTGTCAGCAGGCCACCTCGTCGTTCTCCGTTTCCCGCCGCCAACGCTGCCACCGGCCCGACGGGGAACGAGCAGCAGGCGTGCTCGCTGCATCCTTCGGTGTGGCAGGACGGCCGCACCGCCACTCCATCACTGACCCCGGCCGGTTCGTCGTCCCGCGCACGCCGCGCTCCCATGGAGGCGCGGGCTGCACTCCTCCCCGCAAACGAACTCCTGCGCTACCGCCCCGTTGACGACCTCTACAAGGAGTGGCTCGACCGCGTCGCCAAGCTCGTCCGCGCCGCAGGGGGCTCCCCGGCGCCGTCCCTCTCTCTACCTCACCCTCAGCTAGTCACGGGCGATGAGGCTAATGGCGCGCCTCCACCACCTCTGCCCCAAGACGGTGCCTTGGCACCAAGGCGCGCGGCCCCACGGCGTGATCCGCCATGCCCGGTGCCCGCGCGCGAAGAGAGAAGCTGCCAAGAAATCCCTCGGCCGCGAGAAGCTGCACCCGCGCTCCCCGCACCGCCTCGTCAAGACCGAGCTCCGCCCGCGGCGGCGCCACGCGGACCTCATCAAGACCAAGCTCCACCTCTGAAGCGGGCCCCAGCAACCATGGCTGGCTGCCGCGCCTTCACCCCCGAATTGCGTAGCGTCGCCTGGCCAGGCAAGTTCAAGCCGGATCTGCCTCCTCGCTACGACGGCACCGCCGACCCCGCGGAGTTCCTGCAGCTCTACAAGCTGAGCATCGAAGCAGCCAACGGCGATGAGAAAGTCATGGCGAACTGGTTTCCCATGGCTCTCAAGGATGGAGCCCGCTCCTGGCTCCTGAACCTGCAGCACGGCTCGATCTCCTCCTGGGGCGAGATGCGCGACCGCTTCGTCGCCAACTTCCAGGGCACTCGCGACCGCCCGCCGGCCATGGGTGACCTGCGCCGCATCAAGCAACAACCAGGAGAGACCCTCTAGAAATACATCCAGCGCTTCAACAACACCCGCCTCAAGATCCCCAAGGTCACGGACGAGGCCATCATCTCTGCGTTCTCTGACAGCGTCCGCGACGTCAAGATGAAGGAAGAGCTCGCCATCCACGAGGAGCTCTGCACATCTCAGGAGCTGTTCAACCTGCCGACCAAGTGCGCAAGAGCTGAGGAGGGGCGCCTCTCCCTTCTCGAGTTGCCAGCTGTAGGAGCAGAGGAGAAGAAAGCCAAGGCCAAGGACGTGAAGCGCAAGGAAGCAGCAGTGCTAGCAGCGGAGCCCGACACCAAGCGGGGCAGAGATCAGCCCGAGTCATCCAAGAATAGCCGACCGTTCTGCGCCTTCCACAACCTGAACAACCACAACACCAGCGACTGTCAAGAGCTCAGAGCCATACGAGAAGGACGCTTCGGTCGACGCCCCGAGCGCAGCGACCGGGGCTACGGCCGAGGAGGAGGACGTGGAGGCGGACGCTGGGACGACCGTGGCCCGCGCCAGGAATGGTGCGACAGGCCTTGTGAGGACCGCTGGCAGGACCATCCTCGTGAGGGGGCCTGGAGGGACCAGCCTCGTGAGGATCGCCCCCAAGGCAACGCCGGTCTTCCCCCGGGAGGAACGATGACCACCATCAGGACGAGGGGGCTGGGGGCTTCCAGGAGCCGCGTGCAATCGCTTGCATCTTGGGCGGTGCCTAGGCCCCAGCCTCTCAGCGCATCTTCAAACAGTTCGCTCGCGAGGTGAACGCGGTGCTCCCCAAGCTCGAGGCCACGCGCCCGCTCAAGTGGTCCCAATGCGCCATCACTTTCAACTCGGCAGATCAGCTCAAGTGCGCGGCCACTGCCGGCGCCCTCCCGATGTTGTGTTCCCCAGTCATCAGCAATGTGCAGGTTACCAAGACCCTCATCGACGGCGGCGCAGGGCTCAACGTCCCGTCCGTCGACACGTTCGACAACCTCCAAGTGCCATACAAGCAACTCCAGCCTACCAAACCTTTCTCAGGAGTGACCGACGGTTCCACCACACCGATAGGGCAAGTCCGCCTGCCTGTCACCTTCGGAGAACGCAAGAACTACCGCACCGAGCTCATCGACTTCGACGTCGCGCACATCCGCCTGCCGTACAACGCCATCCTCGGGTATCCGGCCCTGGCCAAGTTCATGGCAATCACCCACCACGGCTACAATGTCCTCAAGATGCCAGGAAGCGGAGGAATCATCACGGTCCCATGTGAAGAGAGAGATGCGGTGTGCTCCCTTGAGCGCGCCTTCCAAGCTGCAGCAATCGATGACCCCGCCAGCAGAAGCGAGGGCCCTCCGGAGGCCATCCTCAAGAAGAAGAAGCTGCGCCGCGCAGGACCTCAGGAGGATGGCGACGCGGCAGGAGCCTCATCAGGATCAACGTCCGTCCTAGGGGTGCTTCCCTCCATCGCATAGGAAGGCGCGCCTGGCGCCCTCCTCGGTCAGGGCTCGGGGGCTCTCTTCTGGAGGGCCTCAGACCTTGCCAACCTCACGAGGGAGGCATTTGGGCACCACTTGGAGGCGTGCTTCGCGGCACGTGTCCCTCAGGAGAGCACAGGGCAAGGAGTGCCCACCACTCAGGAGTTCATCACCATGACCACTCAGGAACTGCAAGATGCAAGAGCCATGCGCGGCGACAGCCGCCCACGAGGCGCAGCTCCCCATCCTGGCGAGGATGCTGGGCTGCGTGTCTGCATCGACGTTCCCGGGCTCAACAGGGCCGCATCTCAGGAGCGCTTCTGGCCATCGCGTGTGGGCCGCTGCAAGGGCCCGCCACACAGCTGCGTTCGCATGCCCTTCGGCTTGCCGAGCGTGGCGTCAACCTACCAGCGCAACATGCGGCGAGTCTTGGCGGCTCAGGAGGCCAGGTACCACGCCGTCCTGGAGGAAATGGAGACGGTCTTCAGGGAACCTCCCGAGCCCCCAGAGCCTCCCGAGGCTCAGGGCTCCGGTGGCTCATGAGGAGTCATTTCTTCGACGTACGCCTTCAGCTGCACCAACTCTACTTCATCTACAGAACCAGGTGACATCTTCCAAGCTCGTTTAGCTAGGAGCGCCCCTCGGGCTGCATTATTCCCAGGCCGCGTGGGTTCGTCCCCGCAACATGTATCCCTTTTGCTTATGTCTTTAGCTTACCTTGCTGGGGGCGCCCTCGGGCTGCATCATCCCCAAGCCGCTCGGGCCGGACCCAGTGGCATGTATCTTCCTGCATTTGCCTAAGCTAATCTGCTTTCCATGCTTAACCTGCCCACGGCTATCGCCTGCTCGACCATCGCCTCCCACGGGGGCCTTCTCACAGGCACGGCGCTGGTGCATGGGTCCGTCCCTGCCACGTCGACAAATCTGAGCGGCCGAGCTCTGGCTCGCGGCACGCCCCGCGCACGTCACCTCACCAGGCCCTCATTGCCTTCACTTCATCCAGAGCAACCATCGGCAGGCTGACAGCTGTAATGGCAAACCATGTTTCTGCTTGTGCCTGTTCACAGGGATCCCATGGGAAGGATAGCAGGCGGCACCGCGAGTCTCCTTTTCTCTCGTGCAATTCGCAGGCGCGTTAAAAGGGGGGCTCCTGAGCATCGCGACTCAGGAGCTCTTACTGGCTCTCCAGCCCTCACCCCCTGGCCTTGACCACGGCATCGCGACCTGGCATACCAGCGCCGGCTGAGCTCGCTCGAGGGCCGGGACCTGAGGACGTAGAGCACTAAGGAGAGCATGGGGGAGGGAAACTCGTATGGGCTGGCCTAGCTATGCCGCACAAGTAGGCGCGTAGCCCTGGCGCAACATCAGGAGTCGCCACGAAATCAACAAGATAAGTCCCGCCCTCGGATCGGCTAAATGTTCGGGCCTAATGGTCACTCACACCTTGCCACAACCCCATTGCGGCCACGTCGACTCCCTTTCTCGCCTTACCATGGCTGCTTGAGCTCTAAGGGGAACCTCCTGAGCATCGCGCCTCAGGGGCTCTTACTGGACCTCGGGCCGCACACCTCCTGGCCTTGACCACGGCACGCGACCTGGCATACCAGCGACGGCTGTAGCCTGCCTGGGGACCGGGACCTGTCAGCGTAGAGCAACAAGCTATCGCGAGGAAAGAAAGGGGGGAGCGAGCCTTAACGGGACATGCGTTCACCAAATTCTCATCACAGGGAAGATAGGCGCAAAAGACATTACAGACCCTTACATGCCCCTACGGGGTAGTTCATGATTCTTCGCAGGGAACAAAAGCTAAAACTAAGGGGGATCCTATCTACACCCTCTCGTGGCAGACGCCATCATCAACAGTGGGCCACGGGAGGCCGGCGCCAACCCCATCCAGATCAGCGGCGGCGACGGCCGGATGTTGTGGCTCTGCTCCGAGCGCGGCGAGAGCTCGGGGGCACGTAGCTGTCATCGCTCGTCTCCGGAGTCTCATAGAGCTCAGGAGAGCTGCTGGACTCCCAAGGGCTGCTGCTGCTGGAGTGGCCGCGAGCGGAGCGCGCGTCAGCTTGACGCTCCCCTCCAGAGCAGCACTCCAGGTGTCACATCCCTAGCTTCTGGTATTGCACTAGGCTAGCTTCATGTGTGCATCATGTTTGAATTTTGCTTAAACATGAAATGGGGATGTTCAAACCCTAGCACCAAATGAATTCAACTAGGGTCAAAATAAAATCTTTTTCAATGAACTCAAAATGCCCTTTAAAAATGTTCATCATTTCTGGATTGAGGTGGAAGCCTCTACCAAAAATGGTTTACATTTTTGTAGGACATATTTTGGTTTTGAATTAAGTCACTAAGTATTTGAATTGGGGCTATAAATTTCTATAAATAATTCCCTTGCCCCAATAATTTTGAAACTTTGTGTGGGGCCCTGGAATAATTATTCCAGCGTCTACAAAAGTTCTCAGCATTTACAAAATTGATTTGGTCTAGTAGCCAAATTCAAACAAACATGCAAAATAGAAAAACAGAAACTAAATAGAAATTAGAGAGGGAGGGAGTACCTGTAACTTACCTGGCCCAGGAGAGAAGCCAGCCCACCAGGCCCATGTGCCAATCATCCTCCTCCTTGCGCCAGAAGGACACCGGCGCGTGCCTAACATGCGCCGTGCCACCTCCAGGCTGCCTGCCTGTGCCCCGACTCTTCTGAAGATGCCACGTAGCCGTCGGAGCCGTCTGGCTCTTCCTCTATCTCCCTGGAGCTCTTCCCCCTCCTCTGGTTCCCTCTCCCTCGCTGTTCCCCACCTCACCAAAGCGCGCCGCTGCCACCGATGAGCTCCACCACGGCCACAGCCACTCCCTCGCTCCCTCTCCGCATCCCCGAGTTCTGTCTCCTCGCACTGAAGCTCTACGCTGAGCCACGCATCGCCGGCAGCCCTGCAACGGCCTCACCAACCTCGTCTTCAACCTCGGGCACCCGAGCTCTTCTTCGTCCATTCGCGCCGTCAAGGACGTCCCCGAGCCCACTGACCTACTGCGCCGCCTCCCTGTGAGCTCCTGCTCCCAACCCCTCTCTCCCTGCCGTCGAATCCCTCCTCTAGCCCCCTGGCCACCGCGGCCGAAGCTCGCCGCCGCCGCGCTTGTCGCCGTCGTCATTACGGAGGGCCAACGACGCGTCCGAGCACCTGGTCGAGCTCCTAGGGCCCCGTAGCTTCTGCTTGTGCTCTCCGTTCGCTTGGAATCGAGCTGCAGCCCCGCGCCCGCATCTAGCCGAGCTCCGGCCACCGCCATGGTTGCCGTGGCCATCGTCTCAGGCCACCCCGCAGCCTCCCGCATGATCCCCTGGATGCACGCGAGGATGGGCATCCCTCTGGTGCCTCCAGCGCGTCGAGCCGACCCCTGTAGCGTCGTCCCGAGCAACTCCGGCGATCCTCCGCCGTCGTGTTTGGTGGCCGGCGTCCAACTCCGGTGGGATGACATGGCGTCATTAGCTTGAGGCTAATTACTGCGTTAATCTCGCTCTGTGCCACTATCAGATGGGCCCCACCCCCTAATTAACCACGGGGTAAACCCCTATTAAGTTTTAACCTAACCACACTGGACCCCACACGTCAGTTGACCCGCTGACGTGGCCCTTAACCGGCCCTACCCGTCAGTGACCAAGCCAGCATGGTGATACTGACCAGTGGGACCCACTGGTCAGGTTTGACCCGGGGCAGCCCTGTTGACCTGCTGACGCAAGCATGACACAGTGCTGACGTAGTAAGTCATTTTCTGGATTAAATTTAATTCAGGAAATTCCAGAAAATAGTTAAAACTTCTAAAATTCATAGAAATTCAACCGTAACTCCAAATGAAATAATTTGTATATGAAAAATTATCAGAAAAATTCAATCTATCCATCTGTACCATTTTCATGCATGTTAGAACAACTTATAGTTGCTCAATAGGGCAAATCATATGTTTGGCATTTAAATAATCACATATGGAGTTTGAATTTGAATCTTGGATTCAAACCAACTCCATTTAACCTGTTACTAGTTGCATTAGCTCAAAACACAGCATATTGACATGTCATGATCATGCATCATATTGTGCATTGCATTGATTGTGTTTCCTTCTGTGTTGCCGGTATTTGTCCCCTCTCGGTAAACGACGTTCCGACGACGTGTTCGATGACACCGATGAAGAACTATACTATCTTCAGAAGTGCCAGGCAAGCAAAACCCCCTTGTTCATTCCGATACAGTCCCACTCTCTCGCTCCTGCTCTCTTTTACTGCATTAGGACAACAACGTTTCAACTGTTACATGCTGCGGTAGTTGAACCCCTTTCCTCTGCATGACCTGTCATTGCCACAGTAAATAGATGAAACCCACTAGCATGAGTAGGAGTTGTTTGAGCCCTGATGTGCCTACTCATTCATGCTTGTTTGTCATGCCTGCTACTGCTTAGAGTTGAGTCAGGTCTGATTCATCGGGGATGAATTGGAATATGGTGAACATGTCCTACTGTTGAGAGCTAAGTGTGTGAACATGATTTGGTAAAGGTAGCGGTGAGAGGCCATGTAGGAGTACATGGTGGGTTGTCTCATTGCAGCCGTCCTCAGGAACTGAGTTATGTGTTTGTGATCCATGAACAGTTACTACCACACATTGGGTTCCGGTAACTCGACCCCTCTTGGCTTATTAATCAACTCAATCTCTGTCCAGGAGTTGCAACTAGTTTCTGGTGTTTGTAGGTAGTGTTAGTAGTCTACCAAGTGGCACCCGGTACAGGTGGGCTTGGGATAGACTAGGCACCGTGGCCGGGTATGCCAAGCGTCGCCCGTTTGGTGGGCTTGGAACCCTGTACACATCATTTGGGGCCGTGAGCGACACCCCGGCCGGATCTCCTTGCGGATGGAACCCGAATAGGCGATAAACCTGGACTAGAGACTTGTGTGGTTAGTGAGGTCGTGGCCAACTCCCTCGCCAGGCTTTCGCTTGAAGGTTGCCGAGATACACGACGTGTACATGGTGGTAAGTGGCGAGAGCGTGTGTGAAGAAGTACACCCCTGCAGGGTTAACATCATCTATTCGAATAGCCGTGTCCGCGGAAAAGGACTTCTGGGTTGCCTGTACAGTTCATAGACAAGTGAAAGTGGATACTCTAAAATGCGCAAGATAAGCATGAGTGCTATGGATGGCGTTCTCGTAGGGAGACGGGAGCGGATCCATAGTGGTGTATTGGTATGGTGAATTTGTGGACTCGTGTGCGCCACCTCAAAAGAGTTACTTGCAGTCGTAGTTCAGGATAGCCACCGAGTCAAAGCTGGCTTGCTGCAGTTAAACTCCACCACCCGTTTGTTGATACCGATGCATATGTAGATAGTTCTGATGTAAGTCTTGCTGGGTACATTTGTACTCACGTTTGCCTAATTTATGTTTTGCAGAGAGACGTCAGTCTCGCTAGTAGTTCCGTGTGGACTTCGACGTTTAGCTTGATACCTCAGCTACAATCTTGTGCCCTCGGCAGGATCTGGTGGATAGTCAGGCTTCTCAGCCTTCTTCATTTGTAGTTGTCTGTACTCAGACAAGTTAAGCTTCCGCATGTGCTTGTTTCTTGTATGCTCTGTATGTTGGGGTCATGAGACCCATGTTTGTAATACTTGGCTCGTCGGAGCCTAATGAATAAATACTTGAGTCGTAGAGTTATGTTGTGATGCCATGTTGTATTTACACATATCGAGCATATTGTGTGTATGATTGAAATGCTTGGTATGTGTGGGATCCGACAACCTAGTTGTTTATCCTTGGTAGCCTCTCTTATGGGGAAATGTAGTCTTGTGCTTCCATGAGCCATAGTAGTCCGCTACAGCCCGGTTCACCGGAGTCCTGCTAGCCCAGCACTACTGCTCCGGAACACTTGACTGGCCGGCATGTGATTCACTTCGTTCCTGTGTCTGTCCCTTCGGGGAAATGTCACGCGGTGACATCCGGAGTCCTGCCTAGCCTGCTACAGCCCGGTTCACCGGAGTCCTGTTAGCCCAGTGCTACAGCCCGGATTCGCACGCTGCTGACCGACATGCTCGATGTTGATTCATGTATGCCTGTCCCCGTAAGTTAGTGCCACTTTGGGTTCATGACTAGTCATGTCGCCCCGGGTTCTCTGTCATATGGATGCTAGCGACACTATCATATACGTGAGCCAAAAGGCGCAAACGGTCCCGGGCCATGGTAAGGCGACACCCATGGGAATACCGTGCGTGAGGCCGCAAAGTGATATGAAGTGTTACCGGCTAGATCGATGTGACTTGGAATCGGGGTCCTGACACCAGGCGGCGGCCCTCAGCATCAAAGACCTTGAGGAAGAGCGTGGAGACGCTGTCAAACTCAAAGTCGATCGCGAGGGCACCCCTCGCACGGCAGACCCGCGCGATCTCGCCCCAGCCGCGAGTCATGAAAATCTTGCCGGCGGGGACCGCTTCGATCTCTGCTCCGGTCGCCGGAGCGCTGCAGTCGGCGTGCTGCAACCAGAGCTCGAGAGGCCCCCTCGGCGGCATCACGTCGGAGAAGAACTGCGGGAAGCGGATCCAGGAGCTTGGAGGCATCGGCGCCCACAGCACCAGCTCGCGCGAGGAGTCCGCGACGTGGATTCCGGTGGCGACGGCGCGTGTCGCTGAGGCGCGGCGACCCCGGACGCGGCGTGGGCGGCGCTGCTCGTCGCTCCGCCCTCGCGAGCCCTTGGCTCGGGCGTACAAGGGTAGCGGTACCCCGGAGGAGGCCGCTCGCACCAAGGCCTCGTCACCACCTGCATCGCCGTTTCATCATGACGGTGGACCGACCTCTTCTTCGACGGAAGTAGCCCCGGGTCATCTCGGGGAGCCTTTCCCTTCTCTTCGACGGAAAACCTTCTGATAGGCGCCATTGTTGTTAGCAGTGGAGCAAGGAGGAAGAAGCAAGCAAGCGAGGAAGAGATGGGCGACGGGGGCTCCGCCCCCTCCCCATTTATAACGGAAGAAGGCCAACCGGCGCCTCCCACGATCGCAGGTAATGATGGTTTTCCTTGCATGTCGCAGGGACTTGTCAAGTCGTGCAGCCGCCGAGGCAGCGTGGGGAAGCGGAGACGCCCACGTCCAATCAACCGCCACGCGTCAACCGAGGCCGCAGGCTTTTGGGGCCCGCGGTGCTCCGTACTTGACCCTTGGCTTCGCCGTGAAGCCAAGCCCGAGCGCACCTTGGGCCCAGGGGCTACTGTCGGCGTTCTGGGAACAGGGGTCCCCAGACTTGCCTGCCTGCGGCCCGCGGCGTCGCTAGGTCAGCAGGCCGTACGGCCCATCTTCATCAACAAGGCATCCAAGACCCTCGCGAGGCGGGCGACGCAAGACCTCCTCAGGAGTGGCCTAGTCAGGCAGGCTCACGAGGAGCGGAGATATCAAGGCGGGGCAAACCTCATGAGGCTCTCGTGACATGAGCCATGACGATCGACACCAGGCAGGCGCCAGGCGGGCGCCAGCGTGCGCAGCGTCCTTGTTTCCTCTTTGGTGCTAAGGAGGCCAGCGCAGGCGAGGAGTACCGAGGCATCAGACAAAGGTTGCTATATTGGTGCAACGAGACCAAGACCAGGAGGACGGCAAGACGGAGGTCATCGTGGAGCCCAAGACGGCGTCACCACCAGAGCTTTTCGCAGGCGAAGACCACTTTTGTCAGGATAGCTTGTACTAGCTGTCCCCCTTTAAATTCGCTCGCCGTTGTTGGCTCCCTTCCCGCTCAATATTTGGGAAGAGGACCAGGGCCTATATAAGTAGAGCTAGCTACCACAGTAGGGGGGATCCGGATCGAGCAGTTCATCCAGCTCTCACCCGCTAATCCACCAAGCACAAGAACACCTCAACCTCAGGAGGCTGTTCTTCCCCTTGTACTGTTCATCATCAGCCCAAGAGGCAATCCACTACCACCACACTGGAGTAGGGTATTACACCACAACGGTGGCCCGAACCAGTATAAATCTCGTGTCTCTTTGTGTTGCAAGTTCGTCGAGTTCGTCCGCGAGATATTAGCGAGCTAGGGCGTAGATTGGTAGGAGGGAAAGACTTCGCGCGCACCCCAGCGTTCGAACCTTAAGGGTTTGCCGGAACCCCACATCCGACACATAATGAGAGAGGGGTATGCTTCTCTCTCTCTCTCTCTCTCTCTCTCTCTGGAAATGTGTTTGAATCGCACAAAAAGAGTTCGTAGTTCTTATTCATACTTGAAACACGTGAGGCTCTGCAAATTAAACCATGTTTTTTTTCAAGGCGCATATGGATTTAGCAGACCAGAACTAAACCGACTGTATATACATGGCCTGTCCTTAGTAAAGGAAACTATTTTCATCGCGAACATGGCTTTAGTTGAAGGTTCTTGCAGCATGAAACTATTTTCATCGACAACATGTCTTCAACAGGTCTCTGCGCCATTTGGCGCAACGGGTCAACTAGTGTCATAACCAGGGAGGAGGCAAACGATTACGAGAGGAGGGCGGAAGCAGCTCGCCTCCAAGCTGCAGCTCATGAGGCAGTAGCGTCCGCATCTCAGTACGACCCCAGTTACAACTTCGGATATCCGCCAGGCCATCCATGGGCATAGACCAACTTAAGCCAAAAGCCTAAGCTTGGGGGAGTACATATTTCTCACCGACATTACATTCATGTTCACACACTCATTCTAGTTGTCGGTGGTCGTACTTTTTCATTGTACTATCCATGCTAGTTTATTTTCTTTTCTTGCTTTCTTCTTGTGTGTTTGAAAAACCTTAAGAAAAACAAAAAAATTTAGTTGTAGCTTGCTAGTTTACTTTCCATGCCTATAGTAGTAATAACTAAAAGAAAACCCAAAAAGATTTCTCGTTTTTATTTTTGCTTGTTGGGAGCTTTCCCGTGTAAATAGTTTTATTTCTTTTCTTTGGGGGTCGAGAGGAGAAGACCATAATGAAAATGTTGAAGTGGCTCTTATATGCATTATTGTTGATTTAACCAGGAGCCCATATTACCTTGTCTTCTCCCTTGAATTAAATGCTTGCAGATTCCAGCTTAGTGCAATGCACGTGCACTATTATTATTATCCACACCATTCGGTCGTGCGAGTGAAAGCCAATAATGACGATATATGATGGACTGATTGAGATGAGAGAAGCTGGTATGAACTCGACCTCTCTTGTTTTTGTAAATATGATTAGTTCATCGTTCCTGATTCAGCCTATTATGAATGAAACATGTTTGCAATGACAATTAGAGATTATAGTTGCTTATGCCATGCTTAATTAGCTAGGAGTTTATAATGGTTTACCTTGCGTGCCAACATGCTATTAAAATGGTTGTGATGTGGTATGATAGGGTGGTATCCTCCTTTGAACGATTCGAGTGGCTTGACTTGGCACATGTTCACACATGTAGTTGAAAAAAAATCAACATAGCCTCCAAGATATTTATGTTCATGGTGAATTATATCCTACTCATGCTTGCACTCAATGTTTATTAATTTTAATGCATGTTCATGACTGTTGTCGCTCTCTAGTTGGTCGCTTCCCAGTCTCTTTCTAGCCTTCACTTGTACTAAGCGGGAATACTGCTTGTGCATCCACTTCCATAAACCCCAAAGTTATTCCATATGAGTCCACCATACCTTCCTATATGCGGTATCTACCTGCCGTTCCAAGTAAATTTGTATGTGCCAAACTCTAAAACTTCAAATGAAATTCTGTTTTGTATGCTCGAATAACTCATGTATCAACTAGGGATGTCTGTATCTTCCATGCTAGGTGGGTTATTCTCAAGAGGAGTGGACTCCGCTCCTCACTCACGAGAAAATGGCTGGTCACCGGGATGCCCAGTCCCATGCTTAAACCAAATCAAAATAATTGCAAACAAAACTCCCCCAGGACTGTTGTTAGTTGGAGGCACCCGTTGTTTCGGGCAAGCCATGCACTGACGCTTGTTGGTGGCGGGGGAGTATAAACTTTACCATTCTGCTTGGGAACCGCCTATAATGTGTGTAGCATGGAACATATCGAGATCTCTCAGTTGTTATGTTGACAATGAAAGTATGCCGCTCAAAATATTATTTATCTCTATTTCAAAAACCGAGCTCTGGCACCTCTACAAATCCCTGCTTCCCTCTGCGAAGGGCCTATCTATTTACTTTTATGTTGAGTCGTCATCCTCTTATTAAAAAGCACCAGTTGGAGAGCACCGCTGTCATTTGCATCCATTACTATTAATTTATATTGAGTATGACTGGATCTCTTTTACCATGAATTACAATGTTTAGTCAGTCCTTGATCTTCAAAGGTGCTCTGCATTTATGTTTTGCGGTCTCAGAAAGGGCTAGCGAGATACCATCATGTTATATCATATTATGATTGTTTTGAGAAAGTGTTGTCATCCGAGATTTATTATTATTGCTCACTACTTGATTATGCCATTGATATGAGTAAACATGAGACCAAAGTGTTATTGTGAATATGGTTAGTTCATAATCTTTGCTGAAAACTTGAATGCTGGCTTCACATATTTGCAACAACAAGAGCAAACCGAGTTTGTAAAAGTTTTTCTTTATCACTTTTAGTTTGTCAACTGAATTGCTTGAGGACAAGCAAAGGTTTAAGCTTGGGGGAGTTGATACGTCTCCATCGTATCTACTTTTCCAAACACTTTTGCCCTTGCTTTGGACTCTAACTTGCATGATTTGAATGGAACTAACCCGGACTGACGCTGTTTTCAGCAGAATTAACATGGTGTTATTTTTGTGCAGAAATAAAAGTTCTCGGAATGACCTAAAACTTCACGGAGAATATTTTTGGAATTTATAAAAAATACTGGCGAAAGACTCAAGACCAGGGGGCCCACACCCTGTCCACGATGGTGGGGGGCACGCCTACCCCCTGGGCGCGCCCCCTGCCTCGTGGGCCCCCTGGTGCTCCACCGACCTCAACTCCAATTCTATATATTCACGTTCGGGGAGAAAAAAAATCAAGGAGAAGGATTCATCGCGTTTTACGATATGGAGCCGCCGCCAAGCCCTAATCTCTCTCGGGAGGGCTGATCTGGAGTCCGTTCGGGGCTCCGGAGAGGGGAATCCGTCGCCGTCGTCATCATCAACCATCCTCCATCACCAATTTCATTATGCTCACCGCCGTGCGTGAGTAATTCCATCGTAGGCTTGCTGGACGGTGATGGGTTGGATGAGATTTATCATGTAATCGAGTTAGTTTTGTTAGGGTTTGATCCCTAGTATCCACTATGTTCTGAGATTGATGTTGCTATGACTTTGCAATGCTTAATGCTTGTCACTAGGGCCCGAGTGCCATGATTTCAGATCTGAACCTATTATGTTTTCATGAATATATGTGAGTTCTTGATCCTATCTTGCAAGTCAATAGTCACCGACTATTTGTTATGATCCGGTAACCCCGAAGTGACAATAATCGGGACCACTCCCGGTGATGACCGTAGTTTGAGGAGTTCATGTATTCACTAAGTGTTAATGCTTTGGTCCGGTACTCTATTAAAAGGAGGCCTTAATATCCCTTAGTTTCCAATAGGACCCCGATGCCATGGGAGGGTAGGACAAAAGATGTCATGCAAGTTCTTTTCCATAAGCATGTATGACTATATTCAGAATACATGCCTACATTACATTGATGAATTGGAGCTAGTTCTGTGTCACCCTATGTTATAACTGTTGCACAAAGAATCGCATCCGACATAATTATCCATCAGTGATCCAATGCCTACGAGCTTTTCACATATTGATCTTTGCTTAGTTACTTTTCCATTGCCACTGTTACAATTACTACAAAACTGCTACTGTTACTTTTGCCACCGCTACCGCTACTTCCATACTACTTTGATACTAAACACTTTGCTGCAGATATTAAGTTATCCAGGTGTGGTTGAATTGACAACTCAACTTCTAATAGTTGAGAATATTCTTTGGCTCCCCTTGTGTCGAATCAATAAATTTGGGTTGAACACTCTACCCTCGAAAACTGTTGCGATCCCCTATACTTGTGGGTTATCACGGTCCAATAACAATATGCGTGTATGATAATAAGGAAAAGTGGCGCGGATCCGCCGATTTTTGCAATGCTCAAGGCGGGTAGTTTGTTTTTTATATTTCTAGCTAGCTGGTCTATCGCACAGGGTTTGTCCTAATTTCCAGATAAACTTACCCGCCTTTAGCTTGCACAGGTGGTGGTTTTACAGCGCACTTGCATCGCACACGGTTAAGCCAGTACCTCCACCCTTTGCTCGCGCTTGCGCGGTTGTGGTGATTTCAGCGCACTTGCATCGCACACGGTTGATCCAGTACCTCCACCTTAATTTGCTCAGGCTTGCGCGGTTGTGGTGATTTCAGCGCACTTGCATCGCACACGGTTGAGCCAGTACCTCCACCAATTTGCTCGCGCTTGCGCAGGTGTGGTGATTCACATCGCACTTGTATCGCACACGGTCAAGATATTATACCCCGTGTCCGTTGAGCGTCATCAGAGTCTTTGCAGCAAAAAATAACATTAGAAAGGGTGAAAAGACAGCCACACCAGCATGTGGCCCAAATATATATGAGTGAAAAGGGTGGTCTGTGATGTTCAAAATTCCAATGCACAACTTTGACCGCGCGGGCCCACGGTTGGGCGCGTCGTTGAAGATCGATGAGAGGGGCCAGAAGTCAAGAACCACCTGGAAGTGGCCAAATATATGTACAAATATTGGGGATGTTTAAAACTTTAAATACACAATGCATAACTTTGGTGGCACCTGCCTCGCAAACTCGAAAGCACCCTAATAACCACCTAGCTAGGATATATATAATGACATAATGTCTTACCTAGCTAGGATGCTTGGCCCACCACCTCCCACTTCGTGTCAGCGGGGCGGATGCACGTAATGATCGATACTTTGGTCATACATGCATGTCGTCATGACCTACCATAAGACGGACCAATGAATCTATCGTTTGGTCAAATGATAGTTGTTGTTGTCGATAAACCGCTTGGGCCAATAGATTGAACCATCATAAAAATCGCACGAGAGGGACCACAAAACCAGCACCTCTTGCATGCGGCCCAAAATGACGTACGTTGGGAAGGGGTGATGTGTGTTTTCAATATAGAATAATGTACAATTTAGATGTGGTGCCTACCTCTCGATACAGACAACAACCATGAAGGCAAGGTAGTTAAGGACGAGATACGCAGGGTTTGATGTAGGTCGAACCCTGCAATCCAAGCATCTGAGAGGGAATCCTGACAACGCATGAGCTCAAGGTTTGGTTGAGCAACATTTGACGGTGACCGGCCCCAACACGAACTAGGAGGAATCCATTCATGGCCAACACATACCCCTCATTATCGGTCAAAGGGATGATATATATACACTCGGGGAGCCCACAGATATGCGTGTCATCACAAAAAACCGCACAAGGGAGACGTGGTCGATCAGAAGACCCCGTATACACCGCATGTGACCCGAAATTATGTATGGTGTCGGTGTACAAAAGTAGGGGCACTCTTTTGTACCCCTTTACTTGTGCACGGGCAGTCAGAGCCACGCACCACGGCCACACCTAGCAGGGCAGAAGAGGGAAGCCAGAGAGAAGCCAAAGGCACAAGATGGTCAAGGCAACGCCAAGGCCAGAAACACCAAAGAGCAAGGGGGCGAGGGAGACCCCCCCGGCAAGGCTCTTGCTGGGGCGGCCTCCATAGCCCAGGCAAGAGCCTTGCCGGGGCAACTTGCCCAACACCAATAGACCGAGCCACCCTTGAGCCCACGGGTTCCGCCCAACCAACTACGTTGGGACCAAGGCTCGGGAGGCACCTCTGTGGTGGCATGCAGATCTTCGTGAAGATCATAAACATGTGAGATCAGATGAGGACCAGAAGACGGCGACCCTCGGCTGGATCCCAGCCGAGGGAATCCACAAGACCCCCGGCAAGCGCCTTGCCGGGGACGACTGCGACGCCACGGCAAGACCCTTGCCGCCCCCCCGGCAAGACCCTTGCCGAGGACATCAGCGGGGCCACTGCCAGACCCGCACCAGCCAAGACTCCACCGCTGTCCCCAAGCAGCTGCTAGCTCAACCGGCTGGGCAGGTACCTGCGTGGCGACGGGCGGCCTCTATGCCAACTCAGCGAGCACCTGCGTGGTGGCATGCAGATCTTCGTGAAGGCTCCACCACCGCGCCACCTCAGCTGCCTGCCTGCCTACATGGCGCCACATGCATCGCTGGCCTGGGCGTGTGTCGAAGTGAGGCGGGGCGGCGACCGACAGGACGGGCCTCGTTCCCGTCCCTGATAAAGCTAAGGGACACCTAAGCGATGCATTAAATGCGTCTTGTCCTGTAATATGGGCGATAAGCTCGCAACACTATAGACCTTTCCACCACCTGTGTGCCACTGTGGCACCCCCTTTCGACTATAAAAGGAGGCCCATGGCGTACTGGAGAGGGGTTTGACTCTTTTGGGCAGGTTACACCTCGTAGCTAGCTCAAGAACACAAGAACACTCAATACATCCACCAAAGCAGGACTAGGGTATTACGCATCCTCGCGGCCTGAACCTGGGTAAACGATCCGTGTGCTTTCTGTTCGACCTGCTCTTCTCACGACCCCGCGCCCCGCCAGCCGTAGTAGGGATTCCAGTGATCCCATAGGTGTCGTTTCCCCGACATCTTTGGCATGCCAGGTAGGGGGCGGTGCAGTTGTGAGAATCGGATCTAGCAGTCAGCCTAGCGGTTCTTCATCGCGGGCATACCCACGGAGCAACGGCCAGGCGAAGAGGGCAAATGCTGAAGTGTTGCGAGGCCTGAGGACAAAGACTTTTGATAAGCTGCGCAAGAGCGGAAGGCGCTGGATTGATGAGTTGTCGGCGGTTCTTTGGTCGATCAAGACGACGCCAAATCGAGCCACCGGCCAGACATGCTTTGCCCTGGTCTACGGGGCAGAAGCAGTTCTCCCCACGGAACTCATATACGGGTCACCTCAAGTGCTCGCTTACGACGAGTTTGAGCAAGAGCAATTGCGGCAAGATGACGCAACGCTCCTTGAGGAAGATCGTCTTCGGGCGGCTGTGAGAGCAGCATGCTACCAGCAAGCCTTGCGCTGCTACCATAGCCGCAAGGTTCATGCCCGAAGCTTTGAGGAAGGCGACCTTGTTCTTCGGCGCGTTCAGTCGGCCAAGAATTCCAACAAGTTGACGCCGAAGTGGGAAGGCCCTTATCGGGTAATACGAGTCACCAGGCCCAGTGCAGTCCGCTTGGAGACCGAAGATGCTGTCCCAGTGAGCAATTCCTGGAACATCGAGCATCTTCGCAAGTTTTACCCGTAAGGCGCGGCTTGCCGGGCCTCCCGGCAAGCCACCTTTTGTACAAGCTTTGCCGACAAGGCATGTAACCCTCTGTACAAAGCCAGGCGCAGACCCTGAGCATAAATAAACGAAGCGCTGGCGCCCTAAGTTATAGCATGCATGCTAGGTTGAGTCTCTCCCTCGGTTAGGGTTGATAGTGCTTAGCGGCGACTAACCCCTAGCCTAGAGGTCGAGTATACGTCTTTCTGTCCTCTTTGGTTCACAGGGCACGTGGACACTTCTGCTGAGCCGCTTGGAAAAAGAGAACGGACCGGCGCTCCGACTGTCGGTGTCAAAACCGGCGGATCTCGGGTAGGGGGTCCCGAACTGTGCGTCTAAGGCGTATGGTATTAGGAGGCGGGGGACACAATGTTTACCCAGGTTCGGGCCCTCTCGATGGAGGTAATACCCTACTTCCTGCTTGATTGATATTGATGATATGAGTATTACAAGAGTTGATCTACCACGAGATCGTAGAGGCTAAACCCTAGAAGCTAGCCTATGGTTATGATTGTTGGTGTCCTACGGACTAAACCCTCCGGTTTATATAGACACCGGAGGGGGCTAGGGTTACACAGAGTCGGTTACAAGGGAGGAGATCTACATATCCGAATTGCCAAGCTTGCCTTCCACGCAAAGGAGAGTCCCATCCGGACACAGGACGAAGTCTTCAATCTTGTATCTTCATAGTCCAACAGTCCGGCAGAAGTACGTAGTCCGGCTGTCCGAGGACCCCCTAATCCAGGACTCCCTCAGTAGCCCCTGAACCAGGCTTCAATGACGATGAGTCCGGCGCGCGGATTGTCTTCGGCATTGCAAGGCGGGTTCTTCCTCCGAATACTCCATAGAAGATTTTGAACACAAGGATCGTGTCCGGCTCTGCAAAACAAATTCCACATACCATCATAGAGAGTATAATATTTCCACAAATCTAATCTACTGACAACGTGACATCACGCCATGGCCCGGTCATTATTCGAACCGTTTTTCTCAACCAGCTACTGCACATATTGCGAGGCGGTTTTCTTGGCACGTCTTGTCGAAGCAGAGATCGTGTCCCCTTATCACGGGATTCTCATCAATATGGGTGTGGGTAACCCAACCGCGCCATTAATCACGACGCTTGGGGAATAAGCGAGTTTACCAGGCAGGTGAGGAGGCGCACAGTTCCCTCCGCCCTTATAAAGGGACGAGGACTCCTCCTTTGTACCCACGCCTTCTTCTTCCCTGCCCATCCATTCTCGCGCACTCGAGTTCCAGCGCCCAAGTTCGCATTTTCTCCGCAAAATCACTCCAAACATGTCCGGAGCGGGAGGCAAGTGGATGGTCTCCTCCGTTACAGAGGAGAACATTACGAAGCTCCGGGAAGCCGGATACCTGGCCGCAGATATCGCGCACCGGCTCCCAGATGCGGGGCAGATCGTCCCCACCCCCGAGCCTCACGAAAGGGTCGTGTTCCTTACCCATTTCGTCCACGGACTGGGGTTTCCCCTCCACCCATTTGTCCGCGGGCTCATGTTCTACTACGGGCTAGACTTCCATGACCTGCCCCCCAATTTCATCCTCAACATCTCGGCGTTTATCGTCATGTGCGCGGCCTTCCTCCGCATCAAGCCCCACTTTGGCCTGTGGCTGAAGACCTTCAACGTTAAACCGAAGGTGGTGGTTTTCGGAGTAATTGGACACGGATACCCCGAAGACGGCGAGACAATAATTCAAGACATCGGGGCTAGCAAAGCCCCTCAGTCCGACTGCCCGGCTGCTCCTGCCGGCTCCCCGTCCGACTGCTCTACCCGGCCGGCTGCCGGCTGCCGACTGCGCTGACCAGCCGGCTGCCGCCTGCGCCAACCAGCCGGCTGCCGACTGTAGCCTGACCCGACATCGACAAGACACCGACGAGATGGCCGTACCGCGACGTCATCTACAGTGTACCGTGTCCCCTGGGCGTTGATTTATAAAATGCCCCAGGGGACAAGCATGACATGCACCATGCCTAGCCCATGCCACTACATAGCTTGGTTTGTAAGCTACCCAAGGTAGCTTACAACCAACGCTACCACCACCCATGCCTACCACTATATAAGCTAGCTATCCATCCATCCACACACACGTATGAGTACACATACTCGTTCGGCCACACATGGCCAGGCACATGTGCCACACTAGCTAGCTAGCTCTCATTGCTACTGATCTCAGATACAGCTCCAGGAGCACCGTGTACTGTCCGATGTACACCCCAGATATACTCAGACATGCAGGAGTAGGGGTATTATCTCTCCGGAGAGCCCCGAACCTGGGTAAACTAGCGCGTGCTACTCGCATACCCACTCCCGGGCCTATCAGCAGCAGTCTTACCCTCACACTAAGCCCTTGTGGCATCTGTCGACTCGCATACCCGCCCCCGCGAAGAAGAAGACAAAGTAGTCGCCGGGAGATCCAGCCCGACTGCTCAGCAGTCGTCCCGAATCTCAGGGGCTACACCCAGCGGGTGCGCTGACGCGCCCCCGCGAAGAAGAAGACAAAGTAGTCGCCGAGAGATCCGGCCCGACTGCTCAGCAGTCGGCCCGAATCTCGGGGGCTACACCCAGCGGGTGCGCTGATGCGCCCCCGCGAAAAAGAAGACAAAGTAGTCGCCGGGAGATCCGGCCCGACTGCTCAGCAGTCGGCCCGAATCTCGGGGGCTACACCCAGCGGGTGCGCTGACGCGCCCCCGCGAGGAAGAAGAAAAAGTAGTTGCCGGGAGATTCGCCCCGACTGCTCAGCAGTCAGCCCGAATCTCGGGGGCTACACCTAGTGGGTGCGCTGGCGCGCCCCCACGGAAGATTGCAAGAAACAAAAACAAGAGAAGAAAGAAGAAAAAGGGCGCTGCCAGACGCCTCGCCACCTGGCCGGCTGTGCCAGGCCGGCTCGACTGCGTTCTGCTTGCCGCCTGGCCGGTCAGGCCCGACCGGATGGACCCTCCTCGAGCGCCTAGAGGCTTGAGGGCTACACCCAGCGGGTGCGCCGACGCACTCCGCGAGCGCCGAGCCGCGCCGGCTGTCTTCGACGACCTCCGCCTCGGCTACACAAAAATCAATGTGAGCTCCTCACCCGCATATTTTTTCACCGCAAGAGCACAGATAACCCCGAGCGATGCTCGGGGGCTATCTCCGCATTTTATTACAGTTGCCGCACTGTTCGCCCCGGCGCCAGCCAGAGTTGGCCCGGGGGCTGGCCGCTTGGCCTGAGATGTTTGTTCCCGCAGACGGCTTAGTAGCATGCGCGGTACCAAAGGCCCACTCTTAGTCATAGACCGCAGAGCGGCTGTCCGGCTAGCAAGAGTGAACGCTGGAGGCCACCCACGCGAAAAACATCCGAAAAGAAAAACGGTTTGGGCGACCCGGCCGTTTTCTTTATGAGTATCTGCAAGGTTAAATTCGCTCCCAGAATCTGAGTATTGTACACTCCACTCCGCGGCCCACTCTCAGCCACAGACCGCAGAGCGGCTGTCCGGCAAGCAAGAGCAAGCCAAACAGTGGAGGGAACATGAAAGAGATTGAATGGGGCTCGGACGAAACCGAGTCGGCACCCTCCGCATAAAACTTGCAGTGCTAAAAGCAATCATTTGATATATCTGCGTGGATTAACTTTGTCTTTTGCATGATCATTTCCATGAAACACCCGCCAAAAAACCTCCGCCCAACTTTGCCAAGTTGCCCGGAGGCTTGGGGGCTACTGTCGGAGTAATTGGCCACGGATACCCCGAAGACGTCGAGACAATAATTCAAGACATCGGGGCTAGCAAAGCCCCTCAGTCCGACTGCCCGGCTGCTCCTGCCGGCTCCCCGTCCGACTGCTCTGCCCGGCCGGCTGCCGTCTGCCGACTGCGCCGACCAGCCGGCTGCCGACTGTAGCCCGACCCGACACCGACAAGACACCGACGAGACGGCCGTACCGCAACGTCATCTACAGTGTACCGTGTCCCCTGGGCGTTGATTTATAAAATGCCCCAGGGGACAAGCATGACATGCACCATGCCTAGCCCATGCCACTACATAGCTTGGTTTGTAAGCTACCCAAGGTAGCTTACAACCAACGCTACCACCACCCATGCTTACCACTATATAAGCTAGCTATCCGTCCATCCACACACACGTATGAGTACACATACTCGTTCGGCCACACATGGCCAGGCACATGTGCCACACTAGCTAGCTAGCTCTCATTGCTACTGATCTCAGATACAGCTCCAGGAGCACTGTGTACTGTCCGATGTACACCCTAGATATACTCAGACATGCAAGGTATTATCTCTCCGGAGAGCCCCGAACTTGGGTAAACTAGCGTGTGCTACTCGCATACCCGCTCCCGGGCCTATCAGCAGCAGTCTTACCCTCACACTAAGCCCTTGTGGTATCTGTCGACTCGCAAGCCCCCCGTGAGAATACCACGACAGTGGTCGGCCAGCAAGCGGAGTGCGGAGGCGCCATGGTGGGAAAAATGCCCAACGTCACCTGGCTTGAAGGCTCCTATGTGGAGACCGTAAAGGGGTGGCAATCGGGGAGGTTCTACATCACCGAGGCGCGCGACACCAACTGGGTGGCGGCCCCCGAATTTCGATCCGGAATCCCCATGCGGCTCACCTCCTGGAAAGAGAAGGGCCGATCCTGGGGTTCACTGGTGGAGCTGACCGGACTCCAGACCTGCGTAAAAAACATGATAAGCAAGAAAATCAAGCTTGTCAACGTGGTCCAAGTCATGCTGTTCCGCCGGATCCTCCCGTGTCAAAGACGGGCATTCAATTTGTGGGAGTTCGACCCGGCTAAGCACTAGACGCTGCGAGAGCTCTTCGACACGACGCACAAGGACGTCTGGAAGGTGCTGTTCAAGGGCACCGAGGTACCTCCTTCCCTTACCGAGGACCGCAGACTTAGCGCAAAGCGCCCTGCCAATCCGGTAAGTCTTTTATATCTCATAAGATGTTCTTTTCCCCAGTATAACCATGCGTGGGATCTAAGCCTCCACGCCATTTAACAGGACTGGGTAGCGACAACGGAGCAGATCGATTGTCCAGCCCCCCTGCCCGAAGATCCAGCAGATGCTCTCCTAACGGAGATACTGGTTCCAGCGCCTGATGAGGCGCCGGAGAAGAAGGCCAAAAAGAAGGCCACACGGACCAGGAAAGGTCTCCGGCGCAAGGTTATATCGGACTCATCGTCAGAAAAGACCGAGGCGGACTCCTCCCATGAAGGCGAGGAGGAAGAGGAAAGTTCTCCCCCCCAGCCGGGGGGACAGGAAAAGGAAGGCCGCCCCATCCGGGGAGGCCGAAGGGTCCAAGAAGGGAAGGACCCTCCTTCCGGACTGCTCCACGACGGCCGCTTTCAGCGACGAGGAGTGGTTACCCAGGGACAAGCCCCTGGCGAAGTCGTGAGTATCCGGATACCATAATAGTTCTTGGTAAGTTTTATTTTATTGCTTCTTATCACGCCGAACATGATTATGCAGTCCATCCCGAGCCCATATCGACGTATCCTCTTCGGATGATTCTTTGGGCCCGTCGAATATGAACAACGATTCACTCCCGACCGCCTCCTCCCCCGCCCTACAGACGACGCCGAGGTGTTGTCCCAAAGGGCACTGAACCAAGGGGAGACAGTTCCGGAGGCGCCCCAAGGCGACATTCTAGGCGCTGGGCGCATGAGGGGCAAGACTCCCCTGTGCCCTAATGCCGGGGGCAGCAAGTCTAGCCCCCATCCAGAGGCATCGGACAACTTGCTGCAAGCGCTTCGCGGCGCTTCCATTGACGAAGAGCACCGCACTGTTATGAGTGCGGTGGTCAAGAAGGTTCAGTCCGCCAAGAGCGGAGTAACTGAAGCCTGTGCCAGCCTCCTAACAGGCTTTGAGGTAAGTAATCAAATTATAAGAAAATGTTATAGCATAGAAAATAGCCCCTGATGCTCTGTTTGGCGTTCGCGAAGAAAGGCCGAATAGAGGATCAAATAATAATCGCAGGAGTCTAATCAGAATGTGTCTATGTGAACAAGCAGGCTTCACTGCTGGCCGCTGCCGCTCGTACTGCGGAGGTCTCTGCACTGAAGCGGGACCTTGAGCGGTCCAAGGAAGAGCTCGTCCTTACCAAGAGGCAGCTCGAAGAGAACAAAGGTAAGTGACACCCCGTCTGTATATTGATAAAGAAAAATGTGGTTTTGGAATAATAGGATCGTCATGAATTTTGCTAGGGGCCACTACCGAAGTGGCGGCCCTGAAGAAGGCGCTGTCCGAGGCCGAAGACAAAGCGGCCAAGGAGCGCATCGAGCGAGAGAAGCAAGAGGCCCGAGTAGGCGAGGTGCAGCAAGAGCTCCAGGACTTTGTCGAGAAGTACAAGTCCTTGGAGCGTGACTCTAAGACGCAAGAGTCCGAGCTTGCGAAGGCCCTCGAGAACGCACAAAACGCCAAGGCCGAAGCCCAAAAGGCCCTCCAGGAAATTGAGGCGGTTAAGAAGATAGCAGTGGGTAAGGCATTCATTATGCAAAGCAAGCATGTGAAGGAAACTTTCCTTTTACTTACCCAAATTCGGAGCTCTCCAGGAGCGTTCGCAGATTTGCCCCGCAGCGTATTGGATGCCGCAGAGTTCTACCGGGCCGAGGAAGGGAGCTCGACGGAGAAGTTGTTCTGGTCTCAGTATACTGGGACCGAACATCCGATGCCCCTGAGCAACCAGTTGAAGCAACTGGTCGAGCTGCACAAAGCGGCCGAACTGGCCATGAGGGGTCTCATAGTCCGGATGTGGCCTGGCGAGCCCCTGCCTGGCAGCTACTTCGGCCTGGTGAGGCGGCTTGTGAATGCCTGCCCCTGGTTTGAAGTCATAAAGTGGTCCTTCTGCATTGAGGGTGCGCGCAGGGCCTTTGCCCAGGCAAAAGTGCACTGGGCGAAGTTGGATGCCGAAAAGCTGGTGAAGGAAGGGCCGCCGGAGGGCAAGGAGCATCGCCACCTCGAAAAGTATTATGACAGTGTCCTGAAGGGTGCTCGTCTTGTGGCGGAGGAATGTGCTAAGGATGTAATATTTGAATGAATGTACTAATGTGATCCTGTAATATTAAACAAGTTCATCTGCGCTATGCAACACTTGTTAATTTAAAATATTACCTTCTGTGCGGCCATTTATAAAATCTGAGAGTTGGCCAGTCGTCGGCTTCTTCCCCCATGTAACTAGTACTGAGGTGTTCGGGATAAACCTGAGCACTCTTTATCCCAATTTTGGGTCCTTCGAAGGAGGTGTCCAGCACAACGAACCAGACAATCGGACTATAAAGCTTTATCACTCTCACTTAGCCATAGAAGTCTACAATTTTAAATTTTGGCGAAGCCCCTAGTATTCGGAAGGCCGAATTTGGGGCGCTATATACGCCTAAGTCGGACAAGGCCGACTCCTCGCCCGAAGCGGAAGAAGTCTTTAAGGACTTGAGACCTCTCGAACAGCGACCAGCTCTCGCCTCATCATGACAGTCAGTTTTCGGCTTTCTCTACTGAGGTGCTCGTCCGGAAGAACCGGGACACAATCGCAGTAGTTCTCCCAGCGCTACCTTAGCCGATATAGCGGAACATAAGGTACCAAAACATGGGAGCCGGGCAAACCCAACTATTGATCCAAGACATGATTCAGAGCTGATGCATATAATGCTATAAGTTCGGGGTGCCGCACTGTCGAAAGTGTTCGGACTTTTCACGCCGTGTTATGGGGTACACTGAAGCCCCTGGCGCACTGGTCGTACCAGAATGTACGGGTGCAATTTGTCGTAAATAAGCAGACAAGGAAAAAAGGAAATGCAATAATAGGATAACGCTATGCATTGTTATTTAAATAGTATGTCAAAGCGTATGGATACAAGTAGTGCAATAAGCAAAAAATAGGACTATTTGACATGTCCTATCCAAGGGCAAACTGCGTATGGGTATGTAAAAACAGGTATATCGATCGTTATCAGAGACCACCTGGAGATTCCCTTGTACGTCAGAGCATCTTGCTTCCTTGGTATTTCCTTCCCGTAATGGGTCCCATGATCAGGCTGTCGGAAAGAGCTTCCAGAGAGTAGGGTCCTGAAAGAGAGAAAATGATAAAGATGTACGGGCCCTGAGGCGGTTGAGCCGTATTGTGGGCCTTGCCTCCGCCTGTGACCATGGTATCTTGAGTGCGTAATTATGTACGCGCGGCACAAATTTCACCGCTTGACTGGGACTAGGACGGAGGCCGAATTGCTAGGCGAGCTCTGAACGTGCCTGGCGATCCTGTTGCAGGGTACTCCGGATTCTCTTGAAGGTTTCCGGTGGCTTCTTCGCCGAATTGGCGGTTGTCCTCAGAAGGCTGCTTTGTACTTCCGCTGCGAGGGCCGCAGTGTGCTCCTCTGTGCGGAGCGAGCGTTCTGTGTTTCCATTAACTGTTATAACCCCGGGAGATCCAGGCATTTTGAGCTTGAGGTACGCATAATGCGGTACCGCATTGAATCTAGCAAATGCGGTTCGTCCGAGTAGTGCGTGATAGCCACTACGGAAGGGGACGATATCGAAGATTAATTCCTCGCTTCGGAAGTTGTCCGGAGATCCGAAGACCACTTCCAGTGTGATTGAGCCCGTGCAACAGGCCTCTACACCTGGTATGACACCTTTAAAGGTGGTTTTTGTGGGTTTGATCCTTGAGGGATCTATACCCATTTTGCGCACTGTATCCTGATAGAGCAGGTTCAGGCTGCTGCCACCGTCCATAAGGACTCGAGTGAGGTGAAATCCGTCAATGATGGGATCAAGGACCAATGCGGCAGAACCGCCATGACGGATACTAGTGGGATGGTCCCTGCGATCGAAAGTGAACGGACAAGAGGACCATGGGTTGAACTTTGGGACGACTGGCTCCATCGCATAGACGTCCCTTAGTGCACGCTTTCGTTCTCGCTTGGGAATATGGGTTGCGTATATCATGTTCACCGTTTTCACTTGTGGAGGAAACTTCTTCTGTCCTCCTGTGTTCGGCGGCCGGGGCTCCTCCTCGTCGTTGCTGTGTAGCCCCTTTTCCTTGTTTTCGGCATTCACCTTGCTGGCCTGCTTGAACACCCAGCATTCTCTGTTGGTGTGATTGGCTGGCTTGTCGGGGGTGCCGTGAATTTGACACGAGCGATCGAGTATGCGGTCCAAACTGGACGGGCCCGTATTGCTTCTTTTGAACGGCCTTTTCCGCTGACTGGATTTAGAGCCACTGAATCCGGCATTGACCGCCGCGTCTGCGGTGTTGTCATCGTTGTTGCGGCGCTTGTGTCTGTTGCGACGCGGTCTGCCGCTGCTACCTTTGGCGTCTGAATCGCCAGGATTTCTTGACGTGTTGTTGCTGCGAGCCAGCCAGCTGTCCTCGCCCGCGCAAAAGGGGGTCATGAGTGTCGTGAGGGCTGCCATAGACTTCGGCTTCTCTTGGCCAAGGTGCCGGGCGAGCCACTCGTCGCGGATGTTATGCTTGAATGCCGCTAAGGCCTGTGCATCTGGACAGTTGACAATTTGGTTCTTTTTAGTTAGGAACCGGGTCCAGAATTTCCTGGCCGATTCCCCTGGCTGCTGGGTTATGTGACTCAAGTCATCAGCATCCGGTGGTCGCACATAAGTGCCCTGGAAGTTGTCAAGGAATGCGTCTTCCAGATTCTCCCAACTGCCAATGGAGTTTGTTGGCAAGCTATTCAGCCAATGCCGAGCCGGTCCTTTGAGTTTTAGTGGGAGGTACTTGATGGCATGTAGATCGTCGCCGCGGGCCATGTGGATGTGGAGGAGGAAATCTTCAATCCATACCGCGGGGTCTATTGTACCGTCATATGATTCAATGTTCACGGGTTTAAATCCCTCTGGGAATTCGTGATCCATTACTTCATCAGTGAAGCATAGGGGGTGTGCGGCACCTCTGTGCCGGGCTATGTCACGACGCAGTTCATACGAGTCTTGTCTGCTGTATACAGCCCGACCGGATTTGCTTTTAGTATATCCGGCGTGACGATCATCGTCACGCGTTAGGGCACGCCCTCATGATCCGTAGATCGATCTTGTATGTCCTGCTTTGTTTTCCAATACGTGTCGCAGGTCCTGCGTGTTGCCCCGGGCCTTGGTATTTTTGTTTGACTGGCGACGGGGTGTGGGCTGGACTTCGGGTTGATATGCCGTTCTGTCTCGGCCACGGGGTGGCCGATCAGCCGCATCACACGCTGGTAGTGTGGGGTTTAATGCTTCCTCCTCGAGTTGGGGTAGCAACCTGCGCTTTGGGTAACTCTTGGTTGGGCGCTCGAGTTCATATTCCTCGGCCGCCAGGACCTCAGTCCATCTATCCGCTAGCAGATCTTGATCAGCCCAAAGCTGTTGTTGCTTTTTCTTCAGGCTATTTGCTGTGGCTATAAGCCGGCGCTTGAAGCGCTCCTGCTCGAAGGGATCCTTAGGCACGATAAATTATTCGTCGCTGAGGCTTACCTCGTCTTTGGAGAGAGGCATGTAATTGTCATCCTCTGATTCTCCGTCTGCTGCCTGTTCCTGAGGGCTAGCTTGTCCATCCTCCCGCTCGAGGCCTGGCTGGAGGGGATTGTCTTCATCTTTGGCACTATCCAGAGCGTTATTGTCTCTTGTGCCGGTATCGCTGCTTTTGCTATGGCGGGACTTAGAGCGGCGCCGCTGACGCCGGTGCTTGGATTGCTTCTTGGAGGGGTTACCCTCCGTTGCTTTATCGCCATCGCCTTCTTTGGGGGTGTCCACCATGTATATATCATATGATGAGGTGGCAGTCCAGCGCCCTGTGGGTGGTGGTTCCTGTTCGTCTCCTGCATCGTCGTCCATATCGTCGATGTCTTCGGAGCCGAAATCGAGCATGTCGGTTAAATCTTCGACAATGGCTAGTAAGTGGGTGGTGGGTGGGGAGCGAATTTCTTCGTCGTCCGCATCCCACTCCAGCCAGACATAGTTCGGCCAAGGGTCTCCTGACAAGGAGAGAGACCTTAATGAGTTTAGCACGTCACCCAGTGGTGAGTGCTGAAAGATATCCGTGGAGGAAAACTCCATGATCGGTGCCCAATCAGATTCGATAGGCGCGGATGCAGGCGGTTCGGAGCCCGTGACCGGGGACGAATCCAAGTGTCCGACAACACGGGTCTCATGGGAGGTGAAGTCAGTATTCGGCTCTATCACCGCTGCGTGCGCGACCTCCGTGGCGGGGTCTATCCACCCGTCCTCGGACGGCACGATCTGCTCCAGATTGAGGGCCGGAGTAGCTGCAGGTGTGATCTCCCGAACACTGTCCGACGATAGAGCTAAGTCATGCTCGTCGTGACTGTGCGGCGCGCCTGACATGGGCTCGAATCCGTCGAAGATCAAGTCTCCACGGATATCGGCCGTGTAGTTCAAGTTTCCAAACCTGACCTGATGGCCAGGGGCGTAGCTCTCGATATGCTCCAGATGGCCAAGCGAGTTGGCCCGCAGTACGAAGCCGCCGAATACGAAGATCTGTCCGGGGAGGAAAGCCTTGCCCTGGATCGCATCGTTGTCGATGATCGAAGGAGCCATCAAGCCTTCATCGCGACGGCACAGTGGAACTCTCAATGAAAGCACCAATGTCGGTGTCAAAACCGGCGGATCTCGGGTATGGGGTCCCGAACTATGCGTCTAAGGCGGATGGTAACAGGAGGCGGGGGACACAATGTTTACCCAGGTTTGGGCCCTCTCAATGGAGGTAATACCCTACTTCCTGCTTGATTGATCTTGATGATATGAGTATTACAAGAGTTGATCTACCACGAGATCGTAGAGGCTAAACCCTAGAAGCTAGCCTATGGTTATGATTGTTGGTGTCCTACGGACTAAACCCTCCGGTTTATATAGACACAGGAGGGGGCTAGGGTTACACAGAGTCGGTTACAAGGGAGGAGATCTACATATCCGAATTGCCAAGCTTGCCTTCCACGCAAAGGAGAGTCCCATCCGGACACGAGACGAAGTCTTCAATCTTGTATCTGCATAGTCCAATAGTCCGGCAGAAGTACGTAGTCCGGCTGTCCGAGGACCCCCTAATCCAGGACTCCCTCACCGACCCCGGCAAGCCAAGACTGCCGGGGGCTGAAGACACAAGGACCCAACCACGGCAAGCCAAGGTTGCCGGGGGCTGCGGATTCAGATAAGCCTTTCATCCCCTGTTATGCCTTTCCGTATAGAACTGGGACATGTGAAATCGCGTTTATATTCTTAGACCACCATGCTCCCCTTTTCCTGTACCCAAGGGCTATCCCCTGGATCGGAACTTGGTCGTAGTCGCGGTAGCAAGAAGGTAAACGAGGGACCTAACTCTACCTCGCCCCTGCCTCCGCCAAGAGTGTGAGAATGGTCGACCGAAGGGGGGGGGGACGACAAGGCCTGTTGCCGGGCGACAATGTTTATCTCAGAAATAACAAGGACTCGTTCCTTGGCATGGGCCTCACTCGCGCACAAAGAGCCCGGCAAGCACCCTTTTTTCATTAAAAAGTCCCATACAGGTACAGTTCGTACGGAATAAAAAACATGAGCAAGGGGATTACAAAGTTTCAAATCTAACAAGTGCCCGCAGGTTTACAAACTGAAAAAAGATAAGGTGCCCGTAATCCCTTTCTTGTCCCTCTCCTCGGGAAATGGAACAAGATGACGGAAGGGCAAAAAGAGCGCATAGGCGAGGCACGAGCAGCAGAAGGCACCAGGAGAACATCCCGGTGGCCATCCCGGAGAGAGGCTGGTGATGATGATGATGGGAGAAGAGCTGGAAGACGAGGCGGCAGGACCGGCAATACGCGACGAAGGCATCGGTGCCCGCATACTCCAACTTGACGGCCCGCCACCCGCCTTCTCCGGGCCTCCTACGCCAGTCGCCCAAGGAGGCGACCCCGAGAAGTTCAAGGGCCCAGTGCAGATGCTGCTGCTACCGACACCGCCCCGGGACGGCGGGTCCGACACCTAGTCGGATCCGTCATCCTCCCGCCTCCTACCCTCATCGTCGCTGTCGCTGTCCTCCTCGTCGCTCTCGCTCGAGGAGGAATATTCATCGTCAGAGGAGCTCTCCAAGCACTTCAGGCGAGTTCCAAGATCTCCGAAGACCTTGACGGAGAGCAGGCCGCCCTCCATTAACTTGAAGTAGAGGACGAGCCCCACCGCCAGGCTATGGATGCGAGCAAATGTCTTCCATCCGCGACGGAGATACATAACATGAGGAGCGGGGAAGTCGACGTCGTCCCGCGTGCCACCGGTCCCGCATCCCCTCATGTGCAATCTGAGGGTCTGGGGCGGATCGAGCACCATCTCTTGAGCGAAGGGGGTGGGGAGACGGAGACGATGACGCGGTGGCCGGTGCAGCCTAATGAAGAACTCGCGGGGCTGGTCCCCGACGTGACCTTCCGTCGCGGGAGGCACCGCAGGCGGAGGCACGGCCATCGCGCCGCCTCGTCCCCCTCTCCCCCGACCGCCGCGGCGACCTCGGCCACACCCCTCCCCCTTCCTCTCGTGGCCGGCTCCGCCGCCGTGGGCTCGTGGGAAGGAGGGACGCGCTGACGAGTAGCAACCCTCGCCGCCACCGTCGAAGGCCTAGCACCTCCTCTCGCCATGGTAGGTGGAAGAAAGGAGCGGAGGTGGAGGAGGATGGATACTGAAGGAATGTGGGACAACACCCCCTCCCCCTCCTTATAAAGGGGCGGGGTCGAGGCTCGGCCGCCCCACTCAGCCAACCCAGCCGTCGGAGGCGCAGGGAATCAGGACCGACCCGTTGCCCCAATCTGCGACGGCCCGGTTTCCCGCCTCCACCGCCTGCCACTTGCATGGAGGACGCGTGGCGAGCGAGCAAGATCGAAAGGACGGGTGAGGCGACCGTTCCCCACCCCGTGATCATGGGGCATGGGCGCCTTGAAAACTGCGACCCGAGTCCATCCAGTAAATGAGCCGCGCCTCCACGCCTCCCTCTTTTTATGGGGAAGGCGCGAGCCGCCTCTTTACCACGATGTGATGCATGCATGTGGAAACCGCATCGCGCATGACCACCACGTCACGCACGCCCCTCCACGTCGCGCATTCAACGCGGGTCGTGGGGAAGCGCAGCGGACGGAACAGTTACTACGGTAAAACCCGCCCCACCTGCCCGCGCACCGTTCTAGGCCTGGCCCAACAACGTGTCACGCCTATGTGTGGCCCAGGCCCGGGGGCTCCTGTCGGTGTACAAAAGTAGGGGCACTCTTTTGTACCCCTTTACTTGTGCACGGGCAGTCAGAGCCACGCACCACGGCCACACCTAGCAGGGCAGAAGAGGGAAGCCGGAGAGAAGCCAAAGGCACAAGATGGTCAAGGAAATGCCAAGACCAGAAAGACCAAAGAGCAAGGGGCGAGGAAGACCCCCCCAGCAAGGCTCTTGCCGGTGCGGCCTCCGCGGCTCCGGCAAGAGCCTTGCCGCGGCAACTTGCCCAACACCAACAGAGCGAGCCACCCTTGAGCCCACGGGTTCCGACCCAACCAACTACGTTGGGACCAAGGCTCGGGAGGCACCTCTGTGGTGGCATGCAGATCTTTGCCAAGATCATAAACATGTGAGATCAGATGAGGACTAGAAGACGGCGACCCTCGGCGGGATCCCAGCCGAGGGAATCCTCAAGACCCCCGGCAAGCGCCTTGCTGGGGACGACTGCGACGCCACGGCAAGACCCTTGCCGGGCCCCCCGGCAAGACCCTTACCGAGGACATCAGCGGGGCCACTGCCAGACCCGCACCAGCCAAGACTCCACCGCCATCCCCAAGCAGCTGCTAGCTCAACCGGCTGGGCAGGCACCTGCGTGGCGACAGGCGACCTCTACACCAACTCAGCAAGCACCTGCGTGGTGGCATGCAGATCTTCGTGAAGGCTCCACCACCGCGCCACCTCAGCTGCCTGCTTGCCTACATGGCGCCACATGTGTCGCTGTCCTGGGCGCGTGTCGAAGCGAGGCGGAGCGGTGACCGACGGGACGGGCCTCATTCCCGTACCCGATAAAGCTAAGGGACACCTAAGCGATGCATTAAATGCGTCTTGTCCTGTAATACGGGCGATAAGCTCGCAGCACTGTAGACCTTTCCACCTCCCGTGTGCCCACTGTGGCAGCCCCTTTTGACTATAAAAGGAGGCCCATGGCATACTGGAGAGGGATTCGCCTCTTTTGGGCAGGTTACACCCCGTAGCTAGCTCAAGAACACAAGAAGACTCAATACATCCACCAAAGTAGGACTAGGGTATTACGCATCCTCGCGCCTCGAACCTGGGTAAACGATCCGTGTGCTTTCTGTTAGACCTGCTCTTCTCACGACCCCGCGCCCCGCCAACCGTAGTAGGGATTCCAGTGATCCCATAGGTGTCATTTCCCCGACATATGGGTACGATTATGTATGATGTGTTTAAATCCCAAATGCACAACTTCGATGGGCCACCAACTACATTACAAACCGAACACCGTACCCGACTCCAAGCCTGGTTCAATACATACGATGTCAGTTTCCCAACTTCGAGGCGGCGGCGGGGGGGGGGGGTCATCCCACGCATGCGCTTAAACTTTATTTTTTCTAGCATGGTACACATCTATACACCTATATAGTGTGCGAATAACTTTGAAAGTTGGTCGTTGGATGAAGCAAATCCGACGGTACAGAGATGGCAAACCCGAGCACTACTGGTCGTTGGATATCATCTACATTCCACCAGATTCTGCCACATGTACAATCTAGAAGACTCCATGGTTGAACTTAAGCATAATGCACAAACCTCAAAACACAAGCACTTCTCCTTTGTTCTCTAGAATTTTCCATATCTTAATTGCCCAAACTTTTTATTCTAAATGTATTGTCACTTTTCGTTTTTACCTTTACAATGCACAATTCCATGAATCTTAAAATAGATTTTTTAAATAAAACTAATCGATTGGATGAGATGAACTACAAGAATTAAACGGACATCTACATCATGCATATATGACTCAAAGCTTACATGCTATAGTGTGGTATTTATTCATAATTTGGTTACGAAATCTCATGCGTGCAATGCACGTGTACCTTACTAGTATCAATAGGAAACCATCATGGTTAAACCCTTCACATTGTTGGGTCAAAGGGATAGATTGTGTGGGCCCCCCTAATTGTCGGTAAAGGATAGTATATATACCTCGGGGAGTGCACAGATATGTGCCACGTCTATAAGACGCACAAGGGAGACATGCTCGAGAAGAACACCCTGCCCCCTATACCCTGCATGCAACCTGAAAAAGGTTTATATAATCGCCATAACAGGTCAAGTCAATCATTCGTTAATTTTTTAGAGGAAAAAATAACCCATAAAAACATAGTACGTTTATATAATTGCCATGACAGGTCCAGTCAATCATTCTTTAATTTTTTTAGAGCAAAAAATAACCCATAAAAACATAGTCCACTATAGAGATATATATATCTCTATAGTGATCGTGTCATGGCATTTAAATGAAGCTTAAGATATGCAACTTCCCACCAGGTCACCCATTCTTGGACTACTCCAGCTCGAGCACGCTTAACTTCTATGTTCTATTCGACTAGGCTAGCGGATGGGAAGTCGGGACTTGCTGATAAAAATTGCCTCCTTGCCTTTAAGGTGTTTCACGCTGGTCACCCTATGGGACCTACTCCCTCCTACAACACACATTTGTGCTTTTAGAAACTGGGATATTTTACATGGCCGGTGTGTCGCCGCTAGCCTTCAATGAGAACTGACACTGGTAGCGGGAAAACGATGGGAGAAGAGGCGGGAAACCGATGAGAGGAGTGGCGAGAAATGGTAGCCTATTTTGAATGAAAACCTAGTAGAGAAGGAAGCGTGAGCTACACGACGCATGCACACAGTGCTTACCCATGTACTGCATGTGTTGTCAAAAGGGCTCAGGGTTGCCGTTTGATCTGGGAGCATCCAACGGTGCACACATACGATCCGTGGGGTTTGGGTTCTGACCAATCAGAACGCATGACTCAGATCGCGCGCGCAGCATGGGGGGGGAGAATATCATACAGAAACCAATATTCGGTGGAAACCGGTGAAAACCATGAGGAAAATATGTTTTGAAGTTTCAAAAAAATTTGAAAAAAATGCGGGATGTTAAGAGGATGATGTTTTATTGCCACACAAAATTTCAAGTTGAAACACATTACGAGATGTGAGCTATGAAAAAGACCAAATCATCGTTGAATAGTGCCAAATAGTAATGTCACTATTCAGGGCTGAATTTGTCTTTTTCATAGTTCACATCTCGTAATGTTTTTCAGCTTGAAATTTTGTGTCGCAATAAAGCATCACCTTCTTAACATCCCACATTTTTTTTTCATATTTTTATGAAACTTTAAAATATGGTTTCCACGAAGTTTTCATTGAATATCGGATTTCGTGAGTGAACCGTGTGCTATTTGAAAACATTTCGTGAGAAGAATCTCGGTTTTTAAATCCCCGTAAATCCAAAACTAAGCCGAAAATCGTGAAACCTGGCATGGTGTCACGACATGGCACTTATATGTCGAGGATTTTTTCGTCCATTGTGGCGCAAGTTTTATTACAAGCTTCTTACAAACCGGAGCTTCTCTCAAAGAAGCCTCGTGGTTCTGATAGGGAAACGTGTCCCCCTTGTGGGCGAAATGTAATCACTGCCTCTTTTCGCCTTGTATTTTCTTCTACGGGCAACATGGAACGACAGGATATCCGTGCTGAAATTTAAACTTATTCAGGGTTCGTTTGGCCTTTTTATACACTAATTGAGTTTCCTAGGCACTTAATGTCCATAATTCAAATCTGAACTACAAATACATGCTCCAGTTCACCAAAATGGCTAGAAAAATTATACATGTGTCCTTGGGTGCATGTTTAGGTCCCATGCCAGGAATGGGAACGAATTACAATCGTACTAGTGTCATGGCTCATCCTCAAACATTTCGAATCTTGGTTTTTAAGTCCCCATAAATCCTAAACTCACCAGAAAGTCATCAAAGGTGGCATGGTGTCATGTCATGGCACATATATGTCGTGGTAAAAATATTGTCCAATTTGGGCCAAGCTTTATTACAAACCTCTTACAAAAATCGAAGCTTCTCTCAAAGAAGCCTCGTGGTTCCGATAGGGAAACGTGTTCCCCTTGTGGGCGAAACATAATTACTGCCTCTTTTCGCCTTGTAATTTCTTCCACGGGCAACATGGAACGACATGATATCCGTGCTGAAATTTAAACTTATTCAGGGTTCGTTTGGCCTTTTTATACACTAATTGAGTTTCCTAGGCATTTAGTGTCCATAATTCAAATCTGAACTACAAATACATGCTCCAGTCCACCAAAATGGCTAGAAAAATTATACATGTGTCCTTGGGTGCATGTTTATGTCTCATGCCAGGAATGGGAACGAATTACAACCGTACCGGTGTCCTGGCTCGTCCTCAGACATTTCGAATCTCGGTTTTTAAGTCCCCATAAATCCTAAACTCATCAGAAAGTCATCAAAGGTGGCATGGTGTCACGTCATGGCACATATATGTCATGGTAAAAACATTGCCAATTTGGGCCAAGCTTTATTACAAACCTCTTACAAACGGGAGCCTGTCGCAAGAACCCTCGTGGTTTCAATAGGGAAACGTGTCCCCTTGTGGGCCAAACGATAATCACTCCCTCTTCTAGCCTCGTATTTTCTTCTATATGCGACACAGAACAACTGGAGATTCGCACCGAACATTGAAATTATTCAGGGTTCGTTTGACCTTTTTTATTCATTAATTGAGTTTTCTAGGAATTTAATGTCCATAATTCAAATCAGAACTACAAATACATGCTCCAGTGCACCAAAATGGCTAGAAAAAACGTACATGTTTCCTTGGGGTGCATGTTTAGGTCCCATGGAACGAATGGGAACGAATTCAACCGTCTCGTCGTCCTGGCTTGGCCACAAAAATTGCTAATCTCGGTTTTTAAATCTCTATAAATCCAAAACTCACTAGGAAATCATGAAACTTGCACTACAAAAAAAGACACATCCGTGACATTTTGGGCCGAACGAATTTTTTCTGTCATGCTTATGACACTTCTATGACGATAATTGTGACAAAACTCGGTATCATCATAGATGTGGTGGGCTCCTACTTCTATGACAAAAAATCATGACAGAAAATGGGCTTTTCGTCCTGGGCGGGCCGGAGACGCAGCTGCATGACATTCTTTGGGCCATCCATGACGGAAAAAACCGTGGTAGAAGCGAGGGCGAGGAAAATATCAGGGGAGTTCCTGGTTACGGTGGGTGGTCAGGGGCCGAGCGATGCGCGTTTCTCCCGTATACATACGCGCGTGTGCGAGGCGTTGTGCTCTAACTGAACCCGAGCGAGGCGTTGGGCTCTAACTGAACCCGAGCGATTGCACTGCAGGCTACGCGTTACTGAAGCCAAGCGATCGATCGATGGTTGTTAACTGAACCCGATCGAGCGATTCCTTCGCTACTGGCTAACTGAAGCCGATCGAACCTGCTGCCTCTAGATGAACAGTGAGCGTTGTTGGGGGGTTGGATGAACAGTTCCCGGTGGGGGGTTGGATGAACAGGAACCCGTGGTGTTGCCGCTGGATGAACAGGACCCCGATCGATTGAGCCGGTGGAGGGTTGGATGAACAGGACCCCGTGGAGGGGTGGATGAACAGGACGACCCCGTGGAGGGCTGGTTGAACAGTAGCCGGTGGAGGGATGGATGAACAGTAGCCCGTGGAGGGGTGGTTGAATAGGCCCTCGTGGAGAGGGTTGGTTGAACAGTAGCCGATGGAGGAGCGCGCGGTGGAGGCTGGATTAACAGGAGCCCGTGGATGAACAGTCACAGGTGAAGGCTGGAGGAGGTCAACGGTGGATGAACAGTAGCCCGCGGAGGCTGGAGGAGGTCGATGGTGGAGATGAACATTATCCCGTGGAGTCACGTTTTGCGGTACGCCACACCCCTCCCGATGAACAGGACCCCCGTGTCGACCGTAGCGCTCCAACACAAGTCTGTTTCCTCTGTTTTGCAGTATGCCACACCCCTCCCGATCAACATGACCCCATTTCGACCAAGAGAAGTCCGTTTCCTCCATTTTGTGGTACGCCAGACCCCTCCCGATGAACAGGATCCCGTTTCGACCATGGCTGGTCGAACACAAGGCTGTTTCCTCCGTTCTGCGGTACGCTAGGCCTCGTTTCCATTGGCTATTCCGTCCAAGCCGGTTGGCTCCTGTTGGGGATATGACTATTAGAGATGACCCGTCCAGGAGGGGCCGGGTCATCCCTATGGCGGTTTATCTCAACGAAGCCCAAGAGTATGTTAAGACGGCGGTTCATAGACAGGCTTGTTAGAGGGCCCAAACCCAAAGGTGGCTTAAGGCCCACAAGTATAAACCGCCATGTATGTGTAAACTTGTATTGTAAGGCATGTAAGATAAGTGACCGAGCCGGACACGTTGTATGAGCCGGCCGGGACTCCGTAGGCCGCAGGGCGTCAACCCCTATATATAATGGGACGACCCGGCAGCGGCTTAGGGCAAGAAACAACAGATCGAGAGCCAGGCAAAGCGTATTCGCTCCCTGGTCATCGAAACCCTAGCAATACCACCTCAATTGGAGTAGGCCTTTACCTTCACCGCAAGGGGCCGAACCAGTATAAACTCCTCGTGTCCTTTGTCCCGTTTTAACCCCTTTAAGCTAACTTCGTCGCATGGTTCCACAACTAAGTCCTTCCATGAGGACATCTGCCGTGACACTTCCACGACAGTTGGCGCCCACCGTGGGGCCAGCGCATGGTGGTTTTGGGTTCTTAAAGGGCAGCTTTGAAGGGATCAAGGGATACGCCGTGGGCCGGATGACCAACAATCGTCGCGGCAAGCTCTACATTGACGACGCAGGCTGGGGCCCCAAGGCCGGCTCGATTGAGTACGGGTACCGGGTCCCCTTCGGCGGGATCCACGTCTTCATCGACAAGATCGACGAACCGGGCCCTGAGCCAGACATCTGCACCGACATCATCGAGACGGCTCAGCGCGCGCGACCCGCGCAGGTTCAACCCACCGTGAAGCGTGCCTTTGTTGGATGTATCCATGGGGCTGAATTGGAAGGTTCTATGTCTAGGGGTGAGACGGCCGTCTACTCTGATGGTGAGTCCTCCACAGGCGAAACCAATTCTATGTACCAACTTCAAGATGGACGGTTTGGGGGCTGTTCCGATGGCGACAGTATTCCGGATCCCTTTGAGCCGCCGAACAGAGTGTTGATCTTCATGGCCGGCACCCAGCCGGTTCTCGGTTCAACAGCCGCGCCGCGGCCATGACCTCTAGTGCGGCAGCGGTAACAGCGGCTAGTGCTGGCGATTCAGTACGCCCGCCGGCTCAAGTTTTGACGGATTTGTTGGATGATCTGGCAACTCTGATGGAGATCGACGTAACACCAGACAACCAGGAACAACATAAGGTAGAAGCAGCTAAATTGCGTGATGAGATTGCAAAGGCTAAGGTGGACTTAGCAGCGGAAAACGCCAGGATGGCTGGAGAACGGGCCATTCTGAACGCCCAAGCACAGCGGATTCAAGCAGATTCGTACCGGCTCATGGTGGATCAGAATGCTCCAAACAAAGTCTTGAGGAGAAAGCATCGGAGCCGCCTGCCCCCGGTTTATGAGTCAAGGGACCTCTTCAACACACCCGGGGCGGGGGCCAGTAACCTGCTGGTGATGAACCAGACAGCGGAAGCACGAGGGGGTGGAACGCCGGGTCAGCCGTGCGTGGCCGGTTCTCCGCATGTGGATAACACCCCGCCTCAGCACATGGTGACGCCGCCGGGCCATTACTTCACCCCTCTAGATAACATGATTGCTGCAGCTACGCGATTGGCGGCTCTGCCAGTCGAGGTGAAACTCCCGCAGCAGTTGAAACCCGGAGGGCTAGGGAGCTTCTTCAGATGGCTTTGGTGCAGCAGCAGGCTTATTCCTATAGTCGTGACCGGATTCATGCGACCCTACGTCCAAGCCGGAGCTACAGTAGGCACATTGACTCGCCAGCAGTCTCGAGTACCGAACGGCATCGTAACCAACCTCATGGTCATGACCCAGCGCGACGGGAGGCCGAACTGGCGGCTCATCAGCACGCACCGGTTTACCCGACGGCTTCCGTTGAAGCGGGTGTAACCTCTAGAGCTTTCGGTGTGCCGTGTCTAACGGCGGCTATACGGAACGAACGCTTATCCAAGGATTTCAAAGGTCCTCGAAAGGTTCCCAATTACATAGTAGATCAGCCCCCTGAGGCTTGGGTGGAGAGTTATGAGATGGCCATGGAAATGTTGGATGTTAGTGAGGCTGCGTACGCCAAATATTTCACCATGATGCTAGAGGGGATGGCTCAAACCTAGTTGAAGGGGCTGCCGGCTAACTCCATAGGGTCATGGGTGGAGTTGAAGGCCCGGTTCATCCAGAATTTCAAAGATACATGCAAGCAACCCATGTCGATTGTGGATTTGGTTTCTTGTGTTCAAGCAGAGGGCGAGTCAACAACCAGCTGGGTACGCCGGGTCTCGACTATCATACATTCTTCAGATAATATAAACGTCGGCTCAACGATTCTGATGTTAGAGAAAAATTGTTGTTTTATTCCACTCAAGCAAAAGCTTGGACGGCTCAAGCGTCATTGTGATGACATGGGTACCCTAATGGCGGCTCTTGTTAAGTACGCCGACTCTGATGGTACCAAGGACCCCGACTCTGAAGATGAAAGATCAGGAAACGGAAAGAAGAGTAGCGCGTGAAGGGACAGCAGTACAACCCTATCAATCAGGGCGGCAACGGTAAGCGTAAGGCTGATGATTTTGTGGCTAACACCGGGGCACGCAATTATGGCCCGCGTCGTAAGGGGCGCCGGCTCAAGGGCCCAGGTTTGACCTTGATGCAGTGTTAAATCAGCCATGTTCGAAGCACGAAACGGATCAGAAGCCGGCTACCCATACGTGGAGAGAATGCAGCATAATGAGAAGCTTTCGGGAGTCCATCCAACGCAACCCCGACCCAAACGGCGGTTCAGGGTCCGGTTCTCATGGTCCGGGTCACGGAGGCGGCGGTTCAAGTTCTGGGTTTCAAGGCCACGGTAACCAAGGTGGTTACAATCAGCAGAATAATCAGGGGAATCAACAGCAGCATCAGACTTGTTATCAGAGTAATCCGAAGAAATTGAATAGTGGACAGTACCACGTCTTCACCACTAGTTTGTGTAAGCGGGATCAGAAGCTTCGTAAGAGGGCAGTCAATGCTGTTGAGCCGGCAGTGTCACGTTATTTGCGGTGGTCGGTGCAGCCTATAGTGTGGAGTCGTGAGGATCACCCGCCTCGGGTTGATAATCCGGGTCAGCTGGCTCTTGTGGTGGCGCCTCAGGTTGGGGGCTATAAGTTCACTAAGGTGCTCATGGATGGAGGTAGCAGCATTAACATCCTGTATTATGAGACCTTCCGTCGCATGGGACTGACGGATAAGAATCTTAAGCCGTCAAACACTGTCTTCCATGGTGTGGTGCCGGGTAAGTCAGCCTACCCGGTGGGTAAAATATCTTTGGAAGTTGCCTTTGGAGATGAGCATGATTCTAGGTCTGAAGCTTTAACCTTCAAAGTGGTCAAGATCAAGAGCCCTTACCATGCTCTGTTTGGGCGGCTGGCTTATGCTAAGTTCATGGCGAGGCCTTGCTATGTTTACTTGCAGCTTAAGATGCCGGGCTACAAGGGCACCATCATGGTGCATGGGAGTCACAAGGTGGCCCTGGAGTGTGAAGAAGGAGATGCGGCTTATGCTGAATCAGTTTGTGCAACGGAGGAGTTGAAATTTTACAAGGATAATGTTGACCCGGCAAACATGACGTCCTTGAAAAAGCCAACCACGGAGCATGATCTGTCGCTCAAGTTTAAGTCGGCGGACGACACCAAAATGGTTGACTTCGTCCCTGGCGATTCATCGAAGCAGTTCAGTATCAGTGCTAATTGGATCCGAAATAGGAAAGCGCGCTCATCGAGTTCATCCGTGAGAACCGGGACATCTTTGCATGGAAGCCTTCAGACATGCCGGGTGTACCGAGGGAACTCGCTGAGCACACTCTTAATATTGATCCAAAATTTAAGCCGGTCAAGCAATTTCTTCACCGATTTAATGAGGAGAGGCGGAAGGCCATCGGTGAGGAGGTGGCCCGGCTTTGGGCGGTCGGGTTTATTGTTGAAGTTTTTCATCCTGAATGGTTGGCTAACCCAGTACTGGTGCTTAAGAAGAATGGCACTTGGTGCATGTGTGTGGATTACACAGACTTAAATAAGGCTTGTCCGGCTGATCTGTTTGCCCTCCCTCGTATTGATCAAATCATTGATGCTACGACGAGTTGTGAGCGTTTGAGTTTTTTGGATGCTTATTCTGGGTATCATCAGATCAAGATGGCAGTTAAGGACCAGGAGAAAACAACTTTCATTACTCCGTTTGGAGCCTTCTGCTATGTGTCTATGCCTTTTGGGCTCAAGAGTGCCCAGGCGACTTATCAGCGGTGTGTGCAGAATTGCCTTCACAATCAGATTGGGCGCAATGTTCATGCTTATGTAGATGACATTGTGGTGAAGTCAAGAGAGAAAGAGACCTTGATCGATGACTTGAAGGAGACGTTTGACAATCTTCGGGTCTACAAGATGATGCTTAACCCGGCTAAGTGTGTCTTTGGTGTGCCAGTAGGCAAGCTCTTGGGTTTCCTGGTTTCTAACAGAGGCATTGAAGCTAACCCGGAGAAGATCAAAGCCATTAGTTCATTGGCTAAGCCGGCGTGTGTTAATGATGTTTAGCGCCTGGCGGGTCGTATTGCGGCTCTGAGCCAGTTCATAAGCCGGCTGGGTGAGAAGGCTATTCCTCTTTATCAGACGATGAAGAAGACATATCACTTTGTTTGGAGTGATGCTGCTAATCAGGCGTTTGAGGATTTGAAGAAACAGTTGGCTGAGCCGCCCGTGCTGGCTGCCCCTATTTATAAGGAGCCTCTGTTGTTATATGTGGCTGCTAATAGCCGGGCTGTCAGTGTAGCTATTGTGGTGGAAAGGAAAGAGGCAGGCAAGGAGTACCCGGTTCAGCGGCCGGTTTATTATATCAATGAGGTGCTTATCGAGTCTAAGCAGAGATATCCACACTGGCAGAAGTTGGTGTATGGGGTTTTTATGGCAAGCCGGAAGCTTAAGCAATACCTTCAGGGTCATCCCATCACTGTGGTTAGTTCTTCTCCTTTAGGAGACATCATCCAAAACAGGGAAGCCACAGGCCGGGTTGCTAAATGGGCCATTGAGCTTGGACCTCACGGTTTAAAGTATGTGCCGCGTACGGCCATCAAGTCCCAAGCACTTGTGGATTTCATCAATGATTGGACAAAGTTACAGGCACCTGAGGAAAATCCGGATAGCACATATTGGACTATTCACTTTGATGGATCCAGACAGTTGGAGGGCTCGGGGGCTGGAGTTGTCTTGACTTCCCCACGAGGTGACAAATTTTCTTATGTTCTCCGGCTAATGTCCCCCTGTACTAACAATGCAGCTGAGTATGAGGCTTTGCTCCATCGTCTTCGGATGGCTAAGGATATGAACTTAAGCTGGGTGAGATGCCTTGGCAATTCAGATCTGGTGGCTTAGCAAGTTTCTGGCACTTGGGATTCTAAAGATCCGCTCATGGCGGCTTATCGTCGAGAGGTTGATGCTATTGCGGGTCATTTCAAGGGTTATCAAGTCGACCATATTGATCGCAGGAAGAACGAGGCGGCTGATACTTTAAGCCGGCTGGGATCTCAGCGTAAGCCGGTGCCACCTAACACGTTCCTGGACATCTTGCTTAACCCTTTTGTCAAATTGCCTACAGAGGAAGATCTTGCTGTCCCTGACCCAGAAGCGCAGTTAGTGTCAGTTCTTCATGCTATCCCCGATTGGATAGTTCCATATTTGGCTTACCTGACCTGGGGTGAGTTGCCGGAGGATAAAATCTTGGCCAGACAGATAACCCGGCGGTCTAAGTCAATGAAAATTGTCAATGGGGAGTTGCACCATTGCAGTGTCTCAGGGGCATTTCAGCGTTGCGTCTCTCCTGAAGAAGGACGTGAGATCCTACGGGAGATTCATGAAGGAGATTGTGGTCATCATGCCGGCTCTTATTCTCTCGTAGCCAAGGCTTTTTGTCATGGATTCTATTGGTTGACGGCCCATGCTGATGCTGAGGATTTGGTAAGCAGGTGTGACGGCTGTCAGAAATTTTCACGACGAGCTCATGTGCCGGCTCAAGAATTGAGGATGATTCCAATTACTTGGCCGTTTGCAACTTGGGGGCTTGATATGGTTGGGCCTTTCAAGAGATCCAAAGATAAGAAGACCCACCTTTTGGTGGCGGTTGACAAGTTCACCAAGTGGGTTGAAGCAGAGCCAGTCAGTAAGTGTGATGCAGCAACGACGGTTCAATTCATAAACAAGGCGATCTTCCATTTTGGCTTTCCACACAGCATTATAACAGATAATGGCACTAATCTTTCAAAAGGGGCTATGAGACATTTCTGTCAACGAGAGCACATCCGGCTTGACGTTTCATCTGTGGCTCACCCTCAGTCCAATGGTCAAGTAGAACGAGCAAATCAAGAAATTTTGCGAGGTATTAAGCCCCGGCTTATGGTCCCTTTGCAAAGGACCCCGGGTTGTTGGGTGGAGGAGTTGCCTTCGGTGTTATGGAGCATCAATACGACCCCTAACAGATCTATGGGTTATACCCCCTTCTTCATGGTTTACGGAGCAGAGGCGGTTCTCCCTAGTGACATCCATCACGATTCACCCCGGGTGGCGGCTTACGTGGAAGCTGACAATGAAAAGGCACGTCAAGATGCACTTGACCTATTGGATGAGGAGCGTGATCTCGCGGCGGCTCGTTCGGCGATTTATCAGCAAGACCTACGTCGTTACGACAACCGCCGGGTCAAAACCAGAACCTTTCAGGAAGGCGACTTAGTGCCCCGGCTCATCCAGGATCAAACAGACATGCATAAGCTCTCGCCGCCCTGGGAAGGACCTTTTGTGGTCAGCAAGAATTTGCGTAACGGGTCATACTATCTTATCGACGTTTGAGAACACAAGGATTCACGTAAGTCGGAGGAGGAGACCCATCGGCCATGGAATATTGCTCATCTTTGGCCCTACTATACTTGAGCCATCGGCTCTCATGATGTACATAGTTCGATGATGTATATATTATAAACAGTATAGTAAAGCCGGCATCCCTGATAATTCAGGGCCTCTGTCGTTTCACCTCCTCGAAGCTGAGTCTTTATCATCATCTTACATATTCATTTAAGCAGCTTTATGCCCAACTTCAGGGACCAAAGAGGGTTAGATGCATGGCACAACTCAAAATAGGTCCCTGACGAGTCCGGCTTACTTGTATGATCACTTGGGGGCTTCCTGCTCATCGAGCATAGCTGTCAGTACCCTCTTGGTTGGTGCAATGCCAAAACATATATGATCACTTGGGGGCTTCCTGCTCATCGAGCATAGCTGTCAGTATCCTCTTGATCGGCGCAATGCCAAAACTTATATGGTTAATTGGGGGCTTCCAGCTCATCGAGCATAGCTGTCAGTACCCTCTTGGTCGGCTCAATGCCACACTTGTAAGTATGTCACTTGGCGGCTTCCTGTTCAAACATAGGCGTATTCGACCAAAGAGAACATAGCGTTACTACCCTCTTGACCAGGTTTGTTCAAACATAGGCATATTCGACCAAAGAGAACAAACTCTGACCGGGTCATCCTACCTGTACACCAGCTACTTCAACTCCATCAGGTCATCCTGATTGACCCGCCGAACTCTTAACGATCAGTCTTTATGGCGTATTCGACCAAGATCCGAGCTCGATTAAGGTTCAAACGGCGGCTTGTCATGCGAGAGCACGGTTTACAGATAGTCAGGATGGATCCAGGCTTCATAAGCCGCCTTCCTTGGAACTTGGATAAATCGGCCCGTGATACTGTTACTCCGGCCCCGCGTACTCCTGATAAGTCTTTGAGCAAGACCAGACTTTATCCAGGGTTCAAATGTCAATTGGGCACACTGTGAGTCAGGCTTATGGCAGCACGAACAATCCAGTGGCTCAGGCTAGTTTCATTGAAGAAGACACTTTGGTTTGGCAGCCCACAACAGCCTTGAATTTCTTTTGGTTTTTCATTCATATTTGAAGATTTTTCTTTGACTTCTGGTTTCTACAAGTCGGGCCCAGCTGCCCTACTTATGGCTCATATTTGAAGCATTTTCCGGGTCTCTATAAACCGCCAGAATGGCAGACTCTCAATCGTCGATAAGCCGGCACTCCAAGCATATATTATAGGTATGATATATTATTTAACAAGTATCAGACCGGCCCTGGTTATGGACTATTCGTCACCAGCGGCTTCAATTGGGTATCATGACCCGCCCGGCGATAAGCCGCCAGGGCGCTTGTATTTTCTTTGTGTGCAGGATATTACTCATTCAGATCTGCATGAATCAAAGGCTACCATACCCATATTGGTTTTTAAACCGGCGGATCTGCAGTACTAAGTAAAAAGTGGAAACGTGCACGATGGCATGACAGATTTAAGTTTTGTTACCCTATGACACGACTTCATGAGCCGAATGAGATCAAGTGTTTTCAAAAGATCAAGTATCTAAACCGCCCGGCGGTTCAATCTTCCTGGCCTTGATGATTGGAGGCTTCTGCGTCATCCTTTGCCGGTTCTTCGTCCTCCTCCGTCGTCTGAAAAGTTGGTGATGACCAATCGATGCCAGATAAAGCTTGAAATTCAGCTTCACCATCTGTAAGCTCAGATGGGTCAACTTTAGGGGCAAAGGTGTGCTTATGAATTGGCGGGATTAAGTCCATCAGTTTATAAGCCGGCGTCGGCATCTTCTGATTCTCCTTATCGTAAGCCGGATGATACTTAGAAATATCCGAGTCATTGGCAATCAAAGTGGCCATTGGGCGTACTTCCTTTACGCAAGCTAGGAAGTCCTCCTGATCAAAAGGTGTACCATCATCTTCAAGCTTGGGTAACCAGTGGCTACCTCCGACGGGTCAAGCTCTGGTACCCATGCCTTGGCCCGGCTCAATGCTGTCACAGCACCCGCTCTTGCAGATGACCGTTTCATCTCGTCGAATCTTGCAAGCAACACAAAGAGTTTCTTCAAAACATCTATCAACATAGTCGGCGCTTGACTTGATGGCGAAATTGAGGCTAAGACACGTCGAGCTCCGGTGTACAATTGTTCAACAAGTGTATAGACAGCCTTGAGCTTCACAAGCATGTCTTGGTTCAAGTTGCTGCTCCTCGGACCTGGTTATATCACAGATCGGTTAATGGCGGGTTATATTATTGCAACAAGTATTCACTTTTGAGGACTAGCAAGGCGGCTTACCAAAGATAGCAGAAACCATCTGAGAAACACGACATTTTAAGCCCGTGAGCTCAGTGGTCACCTCTTGAAGTGCCGCCTCTGCTTTCTCAGCCCGTAGCGTTAAAGCAACCTTTTCTTCAGCCCAACTCTTTTTCTTCGCCTCAAAACTGGTCTTCAGCTTTTCTGACTCAGCCACGCTAAACTGGAACTTTGACTCAGCTTTCCGGGTCTCAGTTTCCTGAGTCGCCAGCCAGGTCTTTGTGTCACTCAATTGAGACTATAGTTCAGCAGTAGCAGACTGTATGAAGTACAGAGTTATCAACATTTATATCAAGGTTACAAGAATATAAGTCCCAAGTCTTTTGCAAGCAAGAACACTTGACACTTGGGGGCTAATGTCTGTCAAAGAAATTTTTCAAGGAAACGGTTCCTATAGGTAAAGTCCCAAGTACTTTGCAAGCAAGACTACTTGGCACTTGGGGGCTAATGCATATCGCTTGTATCTTCTTCATAATGAGCCGGATGTGCTGTAAACAGTCCCAACCGACTCATGGGGGCTATGCAGTTGAGCTCTCTTTTCTTACATATGATAAGTAGGACCGGCTCATCCATACTGATTAACCCGGCCCTTGGGGACTACAGATGCAAGGTTAAAGCTGCTTAAGCATCCGGTTTATATTTAAACCGAACAAGGAGGGATTCTAGGACAGAAGTTTATGGATTCTTCCAAGTCTACAGCTCATTCAATCTTATCATAACCACTAGACTTGGGGGCTGGCAAGATATACATGAATTATTCAAAAATGGAAGTCATACCTCATATTTTTGGTGCATTTGTTTCACTATATCAACTTCGAGATCACGGCTGGAGTGTACTTGGCTGAGGTAACCGAAAAGGATTTCACTGCTGCTCAAGTGTGCATAATGGGAGACGTCAAGCTTCATCTTCCGCCTTTCAATAACTTCTTGCTTGGCTGTATGCTTAGCCAAGGCTATTGGATTTCCCGGCTCTACAAAGCCGGAGCCAGTAATCAACACGTCATCATTATGAGTTTCCGACGACTTAAGTGAGCTTGATGACGTAGGATTTGAAGGATTAATAGTAGTATCATCAGCACAGAGATCCGGAATCTCAGGCAGAGCGTCGGTAACAGTTTCTTCTGGCTGTTTGTCCGAAGCTTCAGGTGCAGGGACTTCTTGTTCCAGCTCAGCAACTTCAGGCGCCTCAATTGGTTTGGTCACCTTTGCTTTTTTGTTAGGCTTTGCTTGACCACTACATGGATTATGACAGATCAGTATAAACGTAAGCATACAAAGAGATACAGAATGAAAGTAATTGTCATTACCCGGGGGCAGTTTTGAAAGCCGGCAGTTTTGAAAGCCGGCAGTTCAGTTTGCGAGGAGTCACCGGAGGAAGAACGGGCAAGTTCCTGATCAATGGTCATCAAACAGAGTTAAATGATAGATAAATAAGACCCGCTAGCAAATCAGAGGAGTAATTTAACAAGAACCTCGTTTCGCCGTTTTTGGGGAGCGGGAGTGTTTGGTAAGCCGGAAGACAACTCTTCACCGCCGCTTGTCCGGGTCTGACGTCGACTTTCATGTTGCTGTTGCTTCAAAAGAAAGTGAGGATCTAAATAAGCCAAGGGGTGTGAAAACCTTACTTTCCGGGTTACTTGTCGAAGTTTCTGTCTTGGCAAGGGTTCTGAGTCAGTGGAAATAATAGTTACCTCTTCTTCAACTGCTTGGCTAGCTCCCGTTTCAGCCTGATAATAATCAGTGTCAATAAGATGATTGAAAAATGAGCCTAGAGAATCAAGGGCTACCTCCGACTCAGAGGTGTCATCCAGATTCAGCAGTTCAGAGGCGCTGGGTTTCTTTTTCCTCTTGGAGATCTTCTTGGTGGCTTTCCTGGCGGCTTTCTTAACAGCCCTGGCCTTCTTAGCAGCTTCATGGTCATACGCCATTTTCCAAAATTCAGACTTAGCCTGCAAAGGTTATTAAGGATTGAGTTAATAAGGTATTTGAATGATGAGGTAAAGATAAATAAGTTTAGAGACTTACATCTGGTGGTGGGTTAAGTTTGCAGAAAGGGGCAAGACCCACTTTAACACAGTCTTCCGGGTCTTCATTCAGAAGAGATTTAACCATTTCATTTACTGCTTCATCAGTTAATGTAACAGAGGTGTGATGCAGCGAATCTTTTTCACCACCAGTATAAGTGCACATTAAGCCGGTGCGACGGCTTAGGGGTATGATCCGCCAAGAAACCCAACACCTGACTAAGTCAACGCCAGTTAGCCCGTTTCCCAGCAGAGCTTTCACTTTCACAATAGTAGGAGCAATTTTTTTCCGTTCAGCAGCGGTAAGTTTCTTAGGAAGATTATGCTTTGGGTCTAGGCGCTCGACACGGTAACCCCGCAATGGATTCTCGTCAGCCGGCGAAGTGTCTTTGCAATAAAACCATGTCTAGTTCCAATCCTTGGGGTGACTTGGCAGGCAGGCATAAGGAAAGATAGCGTCTCTTCTGCGTTGAATCGAGATCCCGCCAAGTTCCAAACTAGGTCCGTTCGTGAATTCAGTCTGGCGGTTCAGATAAAAAAACTGTCTAAAGAGATCGATGTTGGGCTCCTCTTGAAGGTATACTTCACAGAACACTTGAAATTTGTAGATATTTGACACGAAATTGGGTCCGATGTCTTGAGGATGGAGTTGGAAAAAGTGCAGAACATCCCGGAAGAATTTAGATCCGGGTGGTGAGAAGCCCCGGTTCATATGGTCAGTAAAAACGATGACTTCGCCATCTTTCCGCTGAGGTTTCTCTTCGCCCGGGTCAGGAGCACGGTAATGCATCACGCTCTTTGCAGGCAAATACCCGACTTTGACAAAATCCTTAAATGTACCCTCAGTGACAATGGAGGGGACCCAGTTGCATGTATAGGTTGTTTTAGGTGGCATGATGAGCAGAAAAAGGCCTAAAGGAAAGGAAAATTTTACCGGTTCAAGTCAATTGGTGAAATCACAGGTTGAGTGGTTACAGTATACATCCACAATGGCGGCTTAAGTGAGGACTAATGATATATGAATAATTGTAAGCCGGACATGTAAGCCGCCATGACAGTACATGTGTTAAAAAAATCTGAGAAAGGGCAAAATTCTACTAAGTGTTGGACAAACAGGTTTTCACAAGTTGAAGCAATAAATTTGGATCTTCCGCTATTCAGAAAAAGAAAATAAATTCAAAACCTACAGAGGCGGTGTTGGGGAACGTAGTAATTTCAAAAAAATTCCTACGCACACGCAAGATCATGGTGATGCATAGCAACGAGAGGGGAGAGTGTTGTCCACGTACCCTCGTAGACCGAAAGCGGAAGCGTTAACACAACGCGGTTGATGTAGTCGTACGTCTTCACGATCCGACCGATCAAGTACCGAACGCACGGCACCTCCGAGTTCAGCACACGTTCAGCTCGATGACGTCCCTCGAACTCCGATCCAGCCGAGTGTTGAGGGAGAGTTTCGTCAGCACGACGGCGTGGTGACGATGATGATGTTCTACCGACGCAGGGCTTCGCCTAAGCTCCGCTATGATATTATCGAGGTGTAATATGGTGGAGGGGGCCACCGCACATGGCCAAAATATCGTATATCAATTGTGTGTCTGGAGGTGCCCCCTGCCCCCGTATATAAAGGAGCAAGGGGGAGGCCACCGGCCTAGGAGGTGTGGCGCGCCAAGAGGAGTCCTACTCCTACCGGGAGTAGGACTCCCCCTTTCCTTGTTGGACTAGGAGTGGAAGAAGGGAAGAGGTGGAGGGGAGGAAGGAAGGGGGGCGCCGCCCCCCCTCTCCTTGTCCTATTCGGACTGGGGGGGAAGGGGGGCGCGGCCCTGCCCTAGCCTCCTCTCCTCTCTTCCACCTAGGCCCACTAAGGCCCATTAAGTTACCGGGGGGTTCCGGTAACCTCCCGGTACTCCGGAAAAATCCCGATTTCACCCGGAACACTTCCGATGTCCAAACATAGGCTTCCAATATATCAATCTTTATGTCTCGACCATTTCGAGACTCCTCGTCATGTCCGTGATCACATCCGGGACTCCGAACAACCTTCGGTACATCAAAACATATAAACTCATAATATAACTGTCATCGTAACTTTAAGCATGCAGACCCTACGGGTTCGAGAACTATGTAGACATGACCGAGACACCTCTCCGGTCAATAACCAATAGCGGAACCTGGATGCTCATATTGGTTCCCACATATTCTACGAAGATCTTTATCGGTCAGACCGCATAACAACATACGTTGTTCCTTTTGTCATCGGTATGTTACTTGCCCGAGATTCGATCGTCGGTATCTCGATACCTAGTTCAATCTCGTTACCGGCAAGTCTCTTTACTCGTTCCGTAATACATCATCCCGCAACTAACTCATTAGTCACAATGCTTGCAAGGCTTATAGTGATGTGCATTACCGAGTGGGCCCAGAGATACCTCTCCGACAATCGGAGTGACAAATCCTAATCTCGAAATACGCCAACCCAACAAGTACCTTTGGAGACACTTGTAGAGCACCTTTATAATCACCCAGTTACGTTGTGACGTTTGGTAGCACACAAAGTGTTCCTCCGGTAAACGGGAGTTGCATAATCTCATAGTCATAGGAACATGTATAAGTCATGAAGAAAGCAATAGCAACATACTAAACGATCGAGTGCTAAGCTAACGGAATGGGTCAAGTCAATCACGTCATTCTCCTAATGAGGTGATCCCATTAATCAAATGACAACTCATGTCTATGGCTAGGAAACATAACCATCTTTGATTAACGAGCTAGTCAAGTAGAGGCATACTAGTGACACTCTGTTTGTCTATGTATTCACACATGTATTATGTTTCTGGTTAATACAATTCTAGCATGAATAATAAACATTTATCATGATATAAGGAAATAAATAATACTTTATTATTGCCTCTAGGGCATATTTCCTTCAGGCGGCAGCAGAGAAGCGGAGGTGCCCTAGAAGAGATCTGTCGCGATAAGGGTATATAGTATCAAAACAGGTGGTAAGACTACTGCCGCGCAAGATTTATGTGGTTCTTTTGGATCTAATCCATGGATCTAAGCAAGAAAAAAGATGGGCGGCGACGAACACTGAAACCCTAAATGACAGATCCATGGCGAAGCAAAGAAGGACTTACTGATCCTGATGAAACAGCATGGAGGCGCCGCGGCGTTTTTTCTGATCCGTTCAGGGTGATGCAGCGGCCAGAGTTGATGAAGGAGACGAAGGTCGATGGCGGTGGAGCTCGTACGGGCTGGTGTGTCGCGAGGAGGAAGAAGAAGGTGAGAAGAAAAGGGGGAGAATGAGAGGTGAATCTGTGGTCTTATTTATAGGGCTGGAAGGACAAATGACAGGCGCGAGAATCAAGGAGGCAGAAAATGGATAAGTGATGGCGCGGGCGCCTCGATTTTTGGAAGGGAATTAAAGAAAGAGATTTATTATGATTTGGGTTCTGTGAAGTATTAATTACAGGTGACGTCTTGGCGGGTTACCACAATTTCGGGAGATGACGTCATGGCGGGTTACCACAATTTCCGGAGATGACGTCATGGCGGGTTACAATATTTCATGGTAAGACAAAGAAGGATTTTTTCTATGTGTTGAAGATTGACATGAACAAGTTCAAATCAACGTGGGGCCTAATGTTGGGGATATGACTATTAGAGATGACCCACCCAGGAGGGGTCGAGTCATCCCTATGGAGGTTTATCTCAATGAAGCCCAAGAGTATGTTAAGATGGTGGTTCATAGATAGGCTTGTTAGAGGGCCCAAACCCGAAGGGGGCTTAAGGCCCACAAGTATGAACCGCCAAGTATGTGTAAACTTGTATTGTAAGGCATGTAAGATAAGTGGCCGAGCCGGACATGTTGTATGAGCCGGCCGGGACTCTTTAGACCGCAGGGCGTCAACTCGTGTATATAAGGGGACGACCCGGCAGCGGCTTAGGGCAAGAAACAACAGATCGAGAGCCAGGCAAAGCGTATTCGCTCCCTGGTCATCGAAACCCTAGCAATACCACCTCAACTAGAGTAGGCCTTTACCTTCACCGCAAGGGGCCGAACCAGTATAAACTCCTCGTGTCCTTTGTCCCAATTTAACCCCTTTAAGCTAACCTCATCGCAATGGTTCTACAACTAAGTCCTTCCATGAGGACATCTGTCGTGACACTTCCACGACAGCTCCCGATGAACACGACAATGCATTCCGTTCCGACCCAGCCAGTTGCCTCCCATGAACACGACGACGACGCAGTTTCTCCATTCTGACCTAGCCATGTACACGAGCCCTGGCCGTACGTATGCGCGAGTAGGCGTTGGAGACCCCGCCCATATGTACTTACGTGGCCGTATTTTCTTTCTTGCACCCTGGCTGTTGTACGTACGTGTACATGCTACGTGCGCACCTCTACTACGACACGTGCGCGCCTCTACTACAACACGTGCACGCCTCTACATCGACCAGTATGTACGTACATGTTCGCGACCAGAATGACAACGCTACGTACGCTTTGACCAGGTGGGTCCTGACTGTCAGGCACTTCCTTGCGTGCGAAGATGTAGCCGGTGGGTCCCAGCAGTCAGGGGGGCGAATCATTTTTTTGCCCGTAATATGGACGCACTTCCTTGTGTGCGAAGATGTAGCTGGTGGGTCCCAGCAGTCAGGGGGAAATGTTTTTTTTCGCGAAATATGGTGGCCCGTCCGGTGGGTCCCTGCTGTCAGGTGGAGGAATCATTATTCTCCGCGTAATAAGGAGGCACTTCCTTGTTGCGGCCGTGGACCCAGCTGTCAGCCTCTCCACGTACAGTACTCTTCCGGTGGAAGTCGTTCCTTGACCACGTTGACCACACCGCACCGAGAGCACCAGGGCGGTGGATGACGACGAGGCCTAGGAAGGGAACGACACGGAGCTAGGGAAGACTTGGTAGTTGTTTCCCACACGGAGGGGAGTATGAGGGTTTACTGGTTCGTCTGCCGTCACCGGAGAATAACAGCAGGTGTGGGCGAGTAGAGGGATGGCTAGGCCAGCGATGGGAGTACGATGGGGCGGTGAGGCCTGCGTGGCAGCACAGCCGGCCGCGGGAGGAGGGAGTAGGCAGTCCCGCTGATGCTTGTTTGAGCGGCTGGAGCAGGAAGAGCAGAGGGATGGCCTGGCCAGCGGTGGGAGTAGTAGGGGGCAGTGAGGCCTCCACGGCAGCACAGCCGGCCACGGGAGGCAGGAGCAGGCAGCACGACCGGCGCTGCTTTGGGCGACTGGAGCAAGAAGACCAGAGGTTGAAGAAGCACTACGGCCATTGGATGGACATCGTACGGTCACTAGAGCTAAAATCGTTCATATTGACTAAGTTGACAAAGCGCTCCGTCCCCGTCAACTTAGTAGGCCCACTGTCGGTGTCAAAACCAGCGGATCTCGGGTAGGGGGTCCCGAACTGTGCGTCTGAGGATCGAAGGTAACAAGAGACGGGGGACACGATGTTTACCCATGTTCGGGCTGTCTTAATGGAGGTAATACCCTACTTCCTGCTTGATTGATCTTGATGAGTATAGGGGTTACAAGAGTTGATCTACCTCGAGATCATAATAGCTAAACCCTAGATGTCTAGCCTGTATGATTTGTGATTGCCCCTACGGACTAAACCCTCTGGTTTATATAGACACCGGAGGGGACTAGGGTTGTACCAGGTTGGTTTACAGAGGAAGGAAACTACACACCGGACACCAAGCTTGCCATCCATGCAAAGGAGAGTCCCAACCGGACACGAGGGAAGGTCTTCGAACTTGTATCTTCTCAGCCCATCAGTCCGGCCCATATCACATTGCCCAGACGCCCGAGGACCCCTTAGTCCAGGACTCCCTCACCCACAAGTCAGCCTCCCAATATGGTGGGTCCCACCTAGCAGGGGGTATTCATTTTTTTTGTGCGTAATAAGGAGGCACTTCCTTGCGTGCGAAGATATATCTGGTGGGTCTGAGCTGATAGTGGGGGGAACACTTTTTTCAAGAAATACAAAGGCCCTTCCGGTGGGTCCGAGCTGTCAGGTGGAGGAATCATTATTTTGCTCGTAATAAGGAGGTATTTCCTTGTGTGGGCTTCTACTATCAGCCTCTTCCGATGGCTGTTGTATGTTGACCTCGCCGTGCCGAGAGCACAAACAGCCGGAGCCGGCGAAGCCACCGTAGCGGATGCCCACGCTGCGGGGAGTACGAGCGCTGACTGGTCGGCTGCGGAGTGAGGCTGACGTCGCCAGAAAATAACAGGATGTGCGGGTGGGTAGAGGGATGGCCTGGCGGCAGCACAGCCAGCCACGGGAGGAGGGAGCAGGCAGTCCCGCCGGCGCTGGTTTGGGCGACTGGAGCAGGAAGATTAGAGATTGAAGAAGCACAACGGCCGTTGTATGGACATCCAACAGTCACTACTCTGTGTTGACTAAGTTGACAAAGCCTTGCGTACGCGTCACAAAAAAATTAGGACAGCGTCATTGTCAACCTAGTAGGCCCAGAAGTCAGCCTCCAAATCTGTGGAAAACAGCATACAACCCATTTGCCATTATTTTCAACAATTTATGGCCCATTTGATAATTCTTAAGGATATTTGAAGCCCATATTCTTTTTATTAGCATTACAGACCATATATTCTGGGCTCTACTAAAAAATTCAACAAAATTTTGCATATTTCGGTGCGGTCCGAACTCTTTTAATCACGAAATTTTGAGTCACGTTAAAAATAATTTTTTAAAAAATATATCAAAATAAAATTCAAAAAACAATTCTCCACAAAAAAATGAATGAAATCTAAAATCTTAACTAGCAAGATGCCCGTGCGTTGCACGGAACATGAAGATGCATTTGTATGAGTAGTTTATGTTGTGGGAGAAAAGACGATATTTTAATGTAATTGCCAGTTGGCTTTGGTTTTTATAAGAGTAGAGAGTAGAGAAATCCATAAAAAAAGATATTTTAATGTAATTGCCGGTTGGCTTTCGTTAAAAAATTTACAGCCCATTTCTTACAACTTATAGCCCATTTTCTGGGGAAGCCTGTTTCTTACTACTTACATCCCTCCTCGTCTTGTAGCCTAGCAGGGCTGAGAAAAGCAAGTAGGCCTCGGTTTTGGTATTCTCCAAAAAAAGAACTAGGCTAGCCTTTTTCAGAAAGAAAAAAGATATCAACTGGGCTCGTCATGTGCTTAAATAAAAGCGTAAGCGTGGGCCAGACGGGCCACAGCCCCCGCACAGCGCGCAGTTGAGCTCCGTCTCTGAAACTAAAAAACAACTGGGCGAGCTGCTGGGTCCCTGGTGTTATCTGCTCGTTGTGTAATTTTCTCGTTTATTGACTACATTGACAATGGCGTGGGACCTAGTTGTCAAACAATTAGGAGGAAGTATTTTTTTGGCTTGTAATAACGAGGCACCTGCTTGCGTAATGCAATGACCCTGGTGGGTCCCTACTGTCAGCCTCTCCACATACAGTCATCTCCTGATTCCTCTTGGTTGTTGACCATGTTGACAACGCCAGAAGGCGGCGGGCACAGCGAGCGAACCAAGGTGGAGAACAACGGCGAGGCCTCGGACGGGAACGTACAGCAACCGTGGAAGATGCGGCAGTGTAGTGGCAGGTGGAGGGGAGTACGAGGGCAACAACATGCAACTCAAGATTACAAATGGTACAAAAAGCCCAAGGATTAATTGTTCATCAAATTTTTAGACAAAACCCAGATTGAACATGGCAGTAACATCTAACCCAACCACTCTTTTTCGCAGCTACAAACAAATGGATCGGTCTGATCCATAAAATCAACATCCTGTGCAAAAATATATATTTCAGGATGACTACAACTTGTTGTAAATAGAAGCCGAGCATGTTTAGAAGCCCATTTGTCCACCTGAAACTTCTTTTTTTGCTGTTCAACGTGTCCGTCCGCGAGAAATCTCTTGCTGTAAAACTTAAGCCTCATGGACAATAGTAACCTCGCATTCAACAGGAAGAATGTGACAAAGCTTCTGTTTGCCTGGTTGGATGCATGTCTTTCCATCGTTATTGTCCTCAAACGAATGTCATGACAACTAAGAACATCCTGGTGCTTATTACGCCACCGATTGGTTATACGTTTTTCTCCATGTGGTCGCAGTACCTAAGTAGACATGAAGATTGAAAACAGTTAAGGTCTGAAAAAAGAGTATGTCGAAAGAGCGACAGCTGAACGGTTATTCTAGTACAATATTTACGAGCTTTCAATGTGCATGGAATCATCACCTCTATATATAAATTCTCCAGAGATCGAAAGCATCGCAGCAAGCCAATAATTATGTTCAGATCAAAACTAGACATTCCGATATATAAGATCTTGACAGAATCCAGCAGCATTGATAGGCTATCCATGGACGAACTCGTCATTGAGCATATAACATAATATTTGTACCCAAAGTGTACTCCAAGATGATATAAACTTATGCGCACAAATGAAAAATGCAGCTTATGATTACAAATGTGTAGATGATAATATACTGTACCTGAAAAAGTGAGGAGCCAAACACCAACTTCCTGTGATCATTAAACGGATCATGAATTACACCCAAGGTCTCCAGTGTGGGCGCAGAGACGACCGTTATTTGCAAAGGTTTATAAAAATTATCGAGGAGCAACCTTTGAAGTGAAGGGGCATCTTCGATGATGAGCTGTTGTCCTTCAAAACAAATTCCAATGCTTTTAAGGTGAGGCAACTTTATTTGGAGACAAGTGATAGGGATTTCTATTCCCAAAACAATCAGCAAGCGCTCCAGGGCAGGGCAACTGGAGTGGATGATGATGTGAAGTGAGGCCTCCGACAGATAAACCACCACAAGCGAAAGTTTTTTTAGCAGTGGGAGTCGAAGCATTTGTACCAGATCGTCTGGTAGATGGCACCGGGCGAAGGTGGCGGTGTGGAGAGAGGAGGAAAACTGCAAGATGGACAACGGTGGTGTGGGCACGAATTCTTGGTGTGTTCGTGGTATGAAACTTTCATGGTAATGGTAGAACTCAAACTGCTGGAGTTTTCCAAATTCAGGGGTTGTCAGCCAAGCGTCCACCGTGCCAGGTATGGACAGCAGGTAGCGTGTCGGGATGCAGAGGCGTTGAACGGGGCCCTGCTAGTGAGAAGAGACGATGGCTCTGAGGAGATCAAATTCAGGAAGGACAGATATCTAACGATAGTCGAGATTGAGGGGCGCAGTGCGCCATAGAGGGCGCCACCGAGTTGAGAGGACTTGTGTGCGGCAGCAATCCTTGGTGGGGAGAAGCAAGATGATCTCCTCAAGGATGACGCCCGGGAGATCGCTGATGCGGTCCACCGGAGATTCTACCGGTTCCTCAGATCCGGGTGTGTGGGGGGGGGGGGGGCTCGCCGCTTCTCCTCGCGCTACCGGGTGCGGGATCTACAACCGGCGTCGCCGCTGGCGGGAGCCTCATCTTCTTGGCGCTGGGGCCAGCTGACTCCATTTTCCTTGTGGGCGTCGCGCCGAGCTCACGGGTTTGAGAAGAGTAGCCAGAGACCAACCTAGTGGCAGTGCGAGTGGGGAAGAAGGAGGGCTGGGGTTTTCTGTAGGAGTGGAGGAAGAGGAGCAGGCGTTTTCTGTAGGAGTGAGGAAGAAGGTGAGCGGGGGTTTTCTGGACGAGTGAGGAAGATGGGGAGCGGGGGGGGGGGGGGATTTGGGGGAGACGGAAGCGGGAGAGCGAGCTGCAGTATAAGTGGAAGCGAGGAGGAAGGAGGGTTTTTCTGGGATCGCCCCCTCTTCAAGAAATATGGGCTTCTCCTCGCAAAAAACAAAAACAAATGGGCTTTAAGATGTATAGGCTTTTGTATCACCCCAATCGGCTGCACGTGTTTCGTACTGGAGGGCCTTGTGCTAGAGGCAGCCCGAGACAATCTCCAGCTTATTGCCCATTCGAAAGAAAAAAAGAGACATTTCCAGCTTATGGCTACTCATCGGTAACCTTTTTCAACTTGGCATCCACCAAATTAGAGGATGCAGTACTGGATGCAGACACTCACACTGGTCACGTAGGGCGGCAAAGTGAGGTGTCAAATAACCGGCCTACAATATACTTACTAGATTGTGAAGGTTCATAGGCTAGTCAACATTCACATTAAACTAAGCTTCAGAAGATACAGTATGCATACTAACATTCAGAAGAACAAAAGTTCAACATGTTTATGCATCTCAATGATTCACCATACTATAACCAATACAAAGCTGTGAGAAGGTGTGGAAATAAAGAAAATCGGTCGATGCTTCTCTGAGAAAAGGGCCTCCCTGCGCACGCATTAATTTCCTGGGCATGCTTGTTTCTTCTCAATGTTGCGAGCACTTTGAGCATGTTGGCAACTCCACAGCTAGCTAGCTGCCTCATCTTGCAATTGCTGCTGACACATTTGCAGCAAACACATGAGGCAATAGAGATGACTCAACATGAGTCCATATTGTGTAGTTCCCCTGAAATCATCTTCATTGTCCTGAATCTGAAAAGATAGGAAAACAATAGCTATAATTAAACGGTGTTGCAAAACAGTAGCACATATCAATAGCTTGGCATGACAAAACACGATCATCTGGACGAAGGGGATACTGACTTGCCTGAGGAAGATTATATATAATTTCATAAGTCCTTGGTTGATTTCCACCTTCGGCTGCACTGCTTTTTTGCTCCTCCACACATGACAGGATCGTTCCGCACTGCAATCAGCAAGTCAACGTACGAATAAGCTTATTTCATCTTGCGGTGGTCATTGTACCTAGTTACGAATGTAGGAATACCTGGAGCACCATGAGGTTAGCTGACAGCAGGTAGATGCAGCCATATAAATTTTGTGCGGTGCTACCAAAATTGAGGTTTTTTCCCTTCCCGTTATGAGAATTCTTCTTGAAGTTGGTAGAATGTGACGGCTTGTTCTTTGCATCAAACTTGCCTTTCCCCTGAGATTTGTTCTTGTTGTTTTGGGGCTGATTGGGCTGGAAGTTCTTCTCGTGTAACATGTGGGCACTAGAAGCTCCCTCAGCGACCCGAGCATGTGTGTCTTTTGCTCTCGCCTTCTCTTCAAAATCAAGAGTGCTAATGAGATCCGAAACAGAAAACTCATGTCTCTTGTTTTTAGAGAAGTAGCAAAAACATTCCACGAAGGTGGAAGCTTGGCAATGATGGTCCCAGCAACAAATTTGTCCGGCAACACACACTGAAAGTACTCAAGTTCCTTAGCGAGTGACTGTATCTCATGAGTCTGCTGAACAATAGAGCGCTCATCAGTCATCTTGTAGTCACATAATTGCTCCATGACGTACAACTCGTTGCCAGCGCCCGAGGCCCCAAACGTGGCCTCGAGCACAGCCCACATGTCTTTGCTGCTGTCAAACGACATATATGAATCCACAATGGAATCGTCAAGAACACTCAGCTGGGCGGTTTTGAAGAGGGTATCCATGTTCTCAAAAGCTTCCTGCTGTGTAGGATTAAGATCGCCCTCAGGCTTACCCTTAGTGGCGTCATAGCAGTACATGATCTAAAACCAATATACTGCTCTTGTGCGCCACCTTTTATATTGCACCCCCTTAAAAGTAGGCGGCTTCAAAAGCGCAGCAAAACCACTCAGAGTAAATTGCCTATAATCAGGTTTTTGGATTGGATTGTTGAATATATGAGCAATTTACTATGAGATTTAATCCGAATCAACAGTAAATAGATCATGAAGACAATTGCAAAGATCAAAGTAATGATGTGGACTAAACCAGGAGGACAGAATCACATACTATACAGCGGGAGCCGAACCGCTGTGGTTGATGTTGTCACTCATGTCGTTGATGAAGAGGTTACCGAGGTCGGGGAAGAAGGCTGTCATTGAGGAAGTCATCGCTGGCAGCAGTCACAGGAGTGTGCTCCCCAAAAACCTGATCGCTCCTCTCCTGTACAGGATCACGAAAGGCGGGGTTCGGAGCACTGGTGTCCCTTCTCGCGGTGCACGTCGGAAGGAGGGCTGGAGAAGAATTGTGTGGCGGTGCTAAGATCTAGAACAGTGCGAAACCATATGATACAGTGACAGCTAGGGTAGAGCCTGTCAGGTCGGTCGTGCGAGTAAGACCAAGTATAATAGTAGGCCTTTGGGCCAAACCCCACGTCCAAGTCAATAATAGCCCCACTATCCAAAAGAATCATAAACGGCTGAGTAATTAAGGCGTCAGTTAATTATTAATTAATGTCTTAATAAATTTTCCGACCAACAAAAATATAGACCACGTGGATAGCTTTTGTCCTTGGACAGGCTCATTCCCAAAGAGTGCGCGTGTAGGTTTCCTATTATCATGCTCATGCAAATGCTAGAATAGATCACATTATAAAGTGGTGCAACTCACACTCACCTAGCAGTATGGGACTAAACTTTAGTCCCACTCACACCACACTTAGAGCATGGTTAATAGTATAGCCAACATCCGGCTATATGAAGTTGACACATCATCTAACCAACCTAATAGCCTGCTAGTACAATAGTTAGTCCCTTAGTATAATACTATGTCATTAATAATGGCCCCACCTTTTGTCTCACAAAGTATGTTGGAGCTCCTGCTACAACCGGCTACAAGTTTGCAACCCGCTTCTCTTCTCTCTCCTTCAACTAAGCACAAATACTATATTTAAATCCTTATAGCCTGCTTATGTCATCTAATTGTAGTACTTTCTCAAAAGTTACTCTCCACTGTGTAGTCTGAAATGCCGGGCATGCAGCGGGCGGTGCCCTCGGTCGGAGCGCCGCTTCAACGACGGAAGCAGTGAGAGGTCGCGTCGCCCTGACTTGCCATCAATGTGGAGCGGCGGGCTCAGCTGGCGCCGGGCGGGAAGCGCGCGCGGGAGGGGGGAGGGGTTTTTGTTGGTCCAAGAAGGTGAGAAGCCAACTTGGGATCTGTCCGGACGGGGAAATATCATGTGCTCCCATACTCACTAGTAGTTTCATGCATATGACACTAGTCTATGTTACTACTCCCTCCTTTCCGGTTTATAGGGCTTATCTCAAAATCTTAGCTTTTCCATTTTATAAGGATCAATTTGGTTGTTCCCCATCACAAGTTTAGATTTCAAGGTGCATTAAATAATTGCATGCAAGCATTAAGAGAAAATTTACCAATGCATGTACTTTATGCATGCATGCATTGCAATTAATACAATGGTAAACATAAACTTTTGACAAAAACAAGAGCATTAATTGGGTGCTTTTGCAAATTACAGAAAGTATTCCACCACTCATCATCTACCTTTGTTGGTGAGATTTTTGAATTGAGCCCTATAAACCGGAAAGGAGGGAGCCTTATAAACCGGAAAGGAGAGAGTAGTACAGTAATGTTATGATGGCTTCATTTATTACCTTGTAGACTCATCTTGTCTTGGGAAACGCTATGTTAGTACAGTAACATATTATGTTACCATTTCTCATTAACTACTTGCCACATAGGCAAAATTTTCTTGGAGTGCGCTAAGTGACTCCCACTATAACTAGCCATACAAAGTGTGGGCTATGTAGAGGGCGTAGTAAGCAAGCTTCTCATCATTCTGCGAGTTGACATGACACATCAAAGTAGTACTACCTCCTTCCTGGTTTATAGGTCACCTTTGTAGTTGGTGCCAAATTTTGACCAAATATTTAGCTAACACAATGTTAATGCATGTCAACAATAATTATATCATTGGATTCGTATTTCAACATAGTTTTCAATGATATAATTTTTGGTAACATGCACGAACGTTTTGTTAGTTCAATCTATAGTCAAAATTTGACACAATATACAATGGGGACCAATAAACCAGGACGGAGGTAGTAGTTTTTTTTTCAAAATGTACATCAAAGTACCAGTGTAGTAGTCTCCAAAAAGGGCCGACCATGTCCATGGGTACCATCCCATCCCATGCTCCGTCATTGAGTATGTGCATGATTCACGTGCATTCAAGAAAAAAACTGCGTATGTTCCATTGAAGAAAAAAAATTAGAAACAAACATGCCACCGCGTTATGGTTGAACTTTGATTCGTCCACGCGGGTTCCCGACCCTCCACTAAGTGAAAAACTACCAAACGCATCAAATTATCACATGAGCTGCCTCTTCATCCGGAAATGAGCTCCACCGTGTATCCACGCGCGTGTGTTAGGGAATGAGGCACAGAGTACGTGCGTCCGTGCGTGCAATTTTTCTCTTCGTGCACGTACTCGTTTTTTTGTGGGCGATTCGTGCACGTACTCGGCCTACGTTGGTGACCGTTGGTGAGTCTCACTTATCTCTACATCTCAACATGTACATCTACATCTGCATCTACGTCTACACTACGTCTACATCTACATCTACATATACCTCTAATATAGTATATCAAGTTTTAAACATGATACCAGCCATTTTCTTGCATGACACGGCCAGCCCGTATTGCTTCTTGCTCCTCGTCTCTCTCAAAGTGCGTCCCGCAGGCGATTTTGCCGTCAATTGAGGTCGGTTCGCTCAGACTCGGTCCCACATATTATATAAATCTAAAAATAATACTCTGACCAGCGGACCATTGAAAGAAGTATATTTCACCCTCAAATTTAAGTTGATGGACAAATAACCCCCCAAAGTCAATTTCGGTACGATTTTTACCCTCAAATATCTAAAACCGGGTATATCACCCCCTTGAGCGGTTTTAGTGTTCACATGTTAGAGTTTAGGCGGTTTTGATTGTTGACTAGGGATTGACTAATTATTTACACTAATGAAATGGCAACGACGCCGTCGGAAGCCGCAGATGTCATCGGAGATATACCCAATGGATCCTGACCTTCCCTACGAGGAGAGGAGATCATGCGGGTGCCTTTCAATCTCAAGGGGTTGTCGGGCTACCTCGTCGGCTCGTCGCCCGCCTCATAGTGGGAGTAACTTAGGTAGTAACATAGCGCACTCCAAGAAAATTTTGCTTATGTGGCATGTAGTTAATGAGGAGAGAGATGTTTAGAGTAACATAGTAATATGTTATAGTATAAGTTACTCCCCACTATGACCAGCCTTGGCCTCTCCCAGTGCTCCACCATGTATACCTGCTAAGCCTGCCACGTAGGCATAAAATATGATGTGGCAAGTTAATTAAGAAGAGAGAGACTAGTTTGGTGACCCGAGGAAGAAATCGTGGAAAGACAGTTTTGAGTCTATAGCTAATTAAATGAAGCAAGCTTAGCAACAACAAACTAAGCACCTATGCATTGGAGACTTGAGTTGCTAAGCCATTTAATGCACTTAGCACCTCATCTAAGCACATTTGCATTGGAAGAGGTCTTAATTCCATACGGTATCATAATATGATACTCAGCATTTAATTCTACGCCACCTCATCAAATTTGCCTACTACTAGTAGTTGGCATGCATGATACTACTTATAATACTCCCATTACAACCAGCTTGGTAGAATTAAAATACCTAATCTAAATGGTCGCCGCCCGATCTCTTAGTCCTCCTCCAGCATCCGGCAGAAGAAGAATCGTGCAAGACACCGGCTGTATTCGCCGACGTCGCCTCGGCGGTGGCCTTCATGGGATACAATCGGTGACAGCCTCCCGTGTTCTACTTCTCCTCGATGATGGCGGCAGGCGGGGATGTGCTGCCCGTCACCTTGTCGACATCCGTGTAGCCGCATCACCTCATCGACATCCGCGGCGGCTTCTTTCTCTACCTGCATGTCGCGGCTATGAGCGCGTCGATGGCGGATGGCGCAGTCGGAGACACTAGAGGCGATGTACGATGCGGCAGCGTCGAGGGCAGCGACGATGCCCGTGCCACCATGCTCCCCGACAAGCCGGCATGGAGCAAGTCGGCACTCTTCCTCGGGATGTATTGGAGAGGCCGGCTGTGGAACCACGCGCTGGCTTAGTGCAGCAACTGCCTCCAGCGGGCTAGGTGAGGTAGGTGGAGAAGCGAGCTGCCTTGCTCGTAACTGCCGGGCTCGGCGGGCCACCCAGACGACTTTTATGCCGGAGAACTGCTCTTCCTACTCGTTGGATGCCGCCGAAAGAGTGGACAAAATGGTGGAAGGATGAGCTTGGCCGGCGTCCTGCTCCTGAACGGACGTGTGTGGCCGGAGTTGGTTTCTCGCATTCCATGCAGTTTTAAATGTAGGTTTTTGAATGTGGCGAGGAGGCGGGTACAACTGGGAGTGCAGCGGGCGGCGCCCTAGGCCTGTGCGTCGCTTCAAATGGCGGACGCAGTGAGAGGTCGCGTCCGCCCTGACCCCCTTGACCGTGGACATTGACGGTGTACGTCACATTGTGTCCAGATCTGAGATGCCACGTGTACCAGATGAATGACTCCAAGCTCGACCACCGTGATGCAAGAGGTGCGAGCGGTGCGAGCCGAGGAACACTGTTGGAGACACCCCCCTCAGACTAGCCACAATGGGTAGTAACATAGACAAGTAACATTCTCATGTTACTAGTCTATGTTACTACATCTATAGTAACATATGTGTGGTAACATGCAACACTTCATTTATTAGGCTATTTGACACACCTTGCCTTGATATGTGTGATGTTATTACTTTCCTCTCTTTCTTCATTTATTGCTTGCCACGTCATCTACTTTATCTAGACATGTGTGATGTACTACCTATGTTACTCCCACTGTGGGTAGTCTCATAATTTTCCTCGTCATCATCTGAGTCCTAGAAGATCTCACCCACATCATCATTAGGCATGCAACCGCCTTGATAGACAACGTGCGCAGAACGAGTAGAGGCGACTGGGGACGCACCACGTCATGGGCACTCCGTACATGCTCGTGTGCATGCAACGTGCATGCTTTTCCATCAGTGCTAGCTCTAAGGTCGAGGCTGCGGTCGTCTTCGTCTCCGACTAGTCGTTGAGCAACGACGGCAAAGAGGTGCTGCAAGAGATGCGTTGGCGCCGTTGTGTGCGAGCTTCGCCGTAGCACGACGAACCAGACGTCGCCGCAGATGGCGCACGCCTCCATGCAGTCGAGTGTGTGCGCATACTTGTGTTATTCACGTGCATTCTGCGGCCGAGTGTGTGTGCATGTGTTGTGTACGTGTTTTGTGTGCTCCATGGTGTGCGCCTATGTGCATGAGTTGGATCGGCATGAGTTAGTGTGGTGGCGTGTGTACATGCGTGGCTGCATGCGTCCTGTACATGCGTGGCTTCTTGTGTGGTTATCAATATAAACTATAAAACATCTTCAACTTAGCATCCTGATGTATCGTCTCTAGTGGTTAGCGAAGAGTTCATGTTTTTTATTTGTTTATAGGTGGGCAGGCGGCAAAAAACAGGGGGAAACGCGCAAGGTTCCTTACAGACGCTCCACCGCGAGGTTCCTTGCTCCTTCTCGGTCGTCGGGAATCTATGTTCTTCAACTCTTTTTTTACGTGAGCTTTGTTCATCCTTTTGCCAACACGCGAGACCTCTAGCGTCAAGGTGCACGTGTCATGCAAGAAAGGAGATAATCAGATAACCAGTGCGTAACTGAGTCGTGCACTTCGATGGCACCTACTACGCAATATTTTTTCTCCTCGATGGCACGTGAATAGTGCAGATACTCAACGACGGAGCACGGGATGGTAGCCATGACATGGTTAACCCTTTTTTTTGGAGAGATTACTAAATAACTTTGATGTGTCCCGTCAACTCACAGAACGACGAGAAGCTTGCTTACTACGCCTTCTCCCTCGCCAACGCGTGCACGGTGGCTCGCATCACGAGGAGAAACTTTTGCTTACAAGCGGTGGACGTGCAGTAGTTCATTTGGTCTCAGATTGCCAGAAGTACTACTGTAGTACCATCATTATTGTTCGACTTCCAGAAGAGGCGAAGAGCCAAGCGCAAGGTCACCTACTAACCTTAGGCTAGGCATAGTGGGAGTAACATAAGTAGGGGTACCTCCTTTTTTTATTCTAAAAACAACCACACACGAATACTGGACGGTAGCAGCACAACAACTGAATCAAAAATGGTAACCAACCAATGAACTACTACTACTGGTGAGCGTTTGCTAGTATCATGTACTCCATCTGTCCATGTATATAGTGCTTAATGCGTTTTTCGAGACTAACTTTGGCCCTGTTTGGATCCATGGGTTAAAGTTAGTTTGAGATAGTTGGGGCTCAAATAGCCCTAAAGTATCCAAACATGAGGGTTAAATTGGAGCAAGTTGCCCCAAACCCACCAAAAAAACTATCCCACCCAAGAGGTGCTAATTGGAGATAGTTCTCATTGGGCCCACTAAAAAATCTTTTCGTTCTCATGGTTTGCGATTACAAAGCTCACGTCAAAAAAGAGAGTGGAAGAACATAGATTCCCGACAACCGAGAAGGAGCAAGGAACCTTGTGGTGGAGCGTCTGCACTCATAATATTTTACATTATTCAGCGATATAAAATCAACCAATCATCTCCATAGTGGACTGGAAGAGTAGGAAACACGGCAGCCCAGTGTAGTTACATCATACTACATGGCTAACCCATGCTATCACCATATTTCTTGGCCTCCGTGCGACACCTAGCTCTAGTAATCTAGCAGCCCGTATCGCTTCTTGCTCCTCGTCTCTCTCAAAGTGCGGCGGGCTGGCGTTTTTGCCGTCTATTGAGGTCGTTTAACTCATCACATGTTAGCGACATGCCAAGAGCATTCTAAAAAAATACTATACTATATTGTTATGCCAAGAAGAGGAAGCGCTTTGACTGACGGACCAAACGAGACAGGCGTGCCATGCCGTGAGTGGGTCCAGTTTCTCGTTTTGAACTCGTTTAGAACACTTGGTTTTGACTATTGATAAGATTTTATATAGGGCCTAATGTATTCTTCGAGGATGCCTTTGACTATTGGTAAGATTTTATATAATTTGAAAATTATATCATTCGAAGATCCTTTCACGTTCCATTAAAAAAAAGATCCTTTCACGTACGAATTTGACTGTATGCTTTGAGCAACTTGCATGTCCTATACTGCTCCTGTTTGGATACTCTAACTTAGCTACAGGTTAGACTAACTCATGACTAACCCTGAACTAACTGTAGCCAAAAAGGTGTTTGGGTGATAGGGTTAGATTGACAATAAATGCACTTGATAGAGAGAGAAAAGTGATTTTTCAGTGGGCCCAATGAGAAGTATCTCCAATTAGCACCTCTTGGGTGGGATAGTTTGGGTTCGGTGCAACTTACTCCAATTTAACCCTCATGCTTGGATACTTTAGGGCTATTTGAGCCCCAACTAGCTCAAACTAACTCTAATCCATGGATCCAAACAAGGCCAAAGTTAGTCTCGGAAAACACATTAAGCGCTATATACATGGACAGACGGAGTACATGATACTAGCAAACGCTCACCATTAGTAGTAGTTCATTGGTTGGTTTCGATTTTTGATTCAGTTGATGTGCTTCTACCACCAATATTTGCGTGTGGTTGTTTCTAGAGTAAAAAAAGAGGTATTAGTACTTACTGTGGGAAAGGTGAAGTGATGGTTGCTTCATCCGAGCAACTTATTACTCTGGGAATATGGGAGTACCAGCGGATTCAAGGAATAGAGAAATGATGGTTGCTTCGTTCGAGCAACTTACTGTGGTGAAGGTGGGGCTCTGTGATTTGACTGCTCACTAGTCATTAGTACTGCGGCGCAATGACCGGGGTGAATCTTTCCCTGAAGTTGTGCACTCAATATTGATGCATGGCAGGTGGAGCCGGATGAAGGATGTCCCACATGTCGGCGAAACGAAGTTGAACTATTTCTGGCATTGCTATCAATACTTCAGGATTTGTTTATATGTACGCATAATTTTAATGAAATTGTACTGTGATGCTATGAAGGTTTCAACTTTGGTTCCCGCGGGAAAAAAAGGTTTCAACTTAGGATTCATGTGTCCTCTTGCCTCAAGATTATCTCGTTACAACATTCCATCAAATACAAATGAAGCTACCATGGCTGCTAATGCATCTCAATGGTTCGCAGATCAGCGCCAATATTCACATCACAACTGAAGACAAAGTTGTGAGAAGGTGAACAAATAAAGAAAAATGTATAATTGATCGATGTTGTTCGTAGGCATGGCTCCATTTCCTAGGCACAGTGTTCATTGCTTGGCAGCTAGTTTCACCCAGCTCTGTAGCCAAAAAAGAGTTGTATGGAGCACACCACAATCCGATCATTTTGTGCAGCTCCACTAAAATCGAGCGGACCATCCCTGTTCGCAAAGATATCCAGTTAGTGTGATTACAATAATAGTGGAACTAGATGATGAAACATAACACACACAAATAGAAGCCGATCACCTCTGCGATCTCTCTTTAGGACTAACTACTTGTTGGAGAAGATTAGGCACGGAGTTGGATGAGGAGGATAGCAAAACCAATCTCCCTTTCTGCAGTCCCATAGAAATGTAAAATGTTGCCCGTGTGACATTTTGGCGGAACTACACAAAACACTCTTAAGAAAAAAGTGATTTGTGCAGTTCACCAAAAGGTCGCAATAGCAATGAGGTGAAAATGGATAGCCCTGTTTGCAAAAGGAGGTAGAAAGGAAACAATTACTGCCCAATAACACGAGTTGAAGACACATATGCCGACAAAAAACAAGCATATTCCATGTACTAAGGGAAACATAGCGGCATGGTGGTTTATCAAAAATGGTTCGAGGACGATATTGCAAGATGGAAAGTACGCCGGCCAAGATACGTTTTAAGCAAACAACTAAAGAAGATCCACATGCAGCAACGTGGGAAGATAGGCAGTGGAACAAGGCCATAGGAAGATGTACCTGAGGTTCGTCGGGATGTTACTAGGAGGGCGCCGGCGGCCGGGATCTGCCCACACTGCGGCAGCGAGCAAGTGGCGAAGGCCCTACCGCGCCGGAGCTCGGTCAGAGAGAACGGTGGGTACAGCAGACCGGGACGTGCTGCCTCAACACCGTCGAACGGAGAAACGATGCACATCCTCCCTTTTCCTCTAGTGGACGGGATGCGGCCGGATCACTGACCAACGGGGAGAGAGAGAGAGAGGCCACCGCCACCTTGTGTGAGATGGTGTGACGAGAGACAAACCCCGGCAGGCAGGCTCCGTTCAATATAGTGGAGCGGATTTTTTGATTTTCCCCACGGCAATCGTTTTATATTCTGTACGTGCCATTGAGGAATATATAACTTTATTTAATAATAACGAGTCAAGTCGAACTTTGTTTCGTCTAGGCGTGGTACCCGACCCTCGTTCGAGTAAACAACCGCTACACGCATCAAATTATCACGTGGGCTGCCTTTTTGTATAGAAATGAACTCCACCATCTACCCGCGCGGGTGTGGCCGGGAATGAGACGTGAGTACGTGCGTCCTGCGTGCACCTCTTCTTTAGGTGCAGGTACGTACGTGGGTGGGTGTGAGAGAGATGGTTTGTGCGAAACAGAGGCAATGTGTCGATGATATCTCAAACAAAAAACGTAACATATGCAATGTGTGTGAAACAGAGTCATGGACGTGAGATATAGATAGAATCAAAAACAGGGATGAAGTGTGTGGCTGCGCGATTGATAAAGAGTGCCATCGAATTTGTGTTTGCCCACGTCAAAGATACAGCGCGTCTGACCTACTGGAATTTGAGAGGGCCGAGGTGCAGTTTTTCTCTGTGGCATGGATACCTACCTACAACGTTCGACTATCAGTGTGTGTGGGGGGGGCAGAGACCGATCGACTAGTATATGTGTGGGGAAGGAGAGAGACCTAGCTATGTATTGAGGGAGATCGATCGGCATCCATGGATATGTGTAACAGAGGAATAAGGTTGGGAGAAAGACAAAGGTGGAGTGTCGGAGGGTTGGTGGTGGAGTGGCGTCTCACAAATGGTGGGAGAGGCCTGCTAGACAAACAGAGGGTATGAGTGCAATATCAATAAGAGAGGTCGGGGGATGTCTGTCTGTCTATGCACGTGCGTGTGAGAGACGCGTCGGGAGGTATGCAAGGATGATGAGGGGAGACGATATGGTTGTGGTAAGCATACGTAACTACATAGGAAGATCAATCGTCGTGTGTCCGAGAAAGGGAGAGACATAACTAGTGAGGTAAGTCTGTCAGTGCATGGGGAAAATGAATTATAGTCGACCTGGCTATATGTAGGGAGATCGGTACGTATACATGCATGCATGTGTTAGAAGCAAAAAGGTCCGGAGAGAGAGACAGGGGGAGAAGGGTGCGGCTAGAAGGTGGTGCGAGAGGCCTACCATGTCGAGGGGGAGGACTGTGTGAGTATGAGATCAATGAAAAGAGGGCAGGAGTGTGCACCTGCGTGGAAACGTATTGGACATAGGGGGCATGGACGGTGAGAAGAGAAGAGGGGAAGTATGTGTTTGTGGTAGGCACACTTGGCTAGTGAGGTATATTGACCGGTGTGTGCCGGAAAGAAGGAGCCGGGGGGGCTACAGACACCGCGGGTGAACGACATAAAGAGAAATAACGAATGTGCGCGATGGAGGGGACGCTGAGGGAGGGTGAGAGGAGGGCGGGCGTGTGCATGCACGATAGAAAGTTAGCGCTAGCTAGCTACAAAGATAAGAGGATCATGAAGGTGTAAAAGACGAACAAAGATCATAATTCATTATAAAAAAGTGGATACAGATACATATACTTGAAGAAGATATGATAATGTAGAACATTGATTATAATTTGGGCTAATGTGTGGCTTTTGCAGCTCAGGGCTAAATACTTGTCATAATGTAGGGGGCGGGGCACTATACTTTGTGTGATAAACACGGTGTACGTATGGAACATGGTTTAGATTATGAATATATAGTTAGTACATCAAATGTACTATTATTTGGAATCAACATCAAGTGTATTCAAAAAATAGAATTCGAGTTCATATAGTACACATACTTCATATCTATCTCTATAGTAATCATGTGGTGTGTTATTAAGGTAATACACGAATGATGGTTGAAGTTGGCAACAATCATGATTGTAGATTCTTATTGAAATAGAGAAACGAATTCAAATTCAGTTCGAATTGCAGCGGTAGTATAGACATTTGGAATGCACTACAATGTTGGTATGAGTAGGTTACATGCATTATACAGCGAGCGAAAAAATTTAATTGGACATAACATGGATTCATACTCCCTCCTTCCATATATATAGGGCCTAATGCATTTTTTAAGACTGCCTTTGACTATTGACAAGATTAATAGTACATGACATGCACAAAGTGAAATTATATCGTTGAAAGCTCCTTTCACACACGAATTTAACGGTGTGCTTTGTGTAAGTATCATGTCATATATTATTGCTCTAATATTTGGTCAAAGTTAGCCTCGAAAAACGCATTAGGCCCTATATAGATGGAAGGAGGGAGTAGCTTTGAATAGCATTTGTATAGTAAAATGGGACAAGACTCTCTCTTTGTGTGGTGTGAATAGTTTTACTTTTTTTGTTTTTTTGTTGAGGGAAGTGCGAATTGACTTGGTACGTACAGGTACAATATTACACGTTAGGCTTGTCCCTAAAATTCAACCCGCGCCTTGTTATATCCCGAAAATTCAGATATCATGCTCCCAAAACGGGCGCCTTCACAACCCGCGCCCTGAAATCCCGAAATTACAACGCGCGCGAAAACTCCCTCCAGCTGCCAAATCCCGACAAGCGAAATCCCCCCTCTAACCCTGAGCCGAAAGGGCCACTAGTTCAAATCGGTGGGGCTACTTTTGTAACACACCCTACATTTTGGACAAGCGCGTCCCAAAGTCATGGTTCCCCCCTCCCATCGCCTCCTTTTCGCCAATCGGAATCCTAGGCCGCCATAACCTCTTCGCTCCAGCCGCGAAACCCCACCCTCCTTCATCCGCCACCTCACCGTTGCCCAGCCGGAGCCTCTTCCCCAACGATTTCCTCCACCGCAACAGCTCGACGTCCCTCGTCCACCTCCCCGGATGAGGATCCGTCGACCATCTCGTCGTCCTGCCGGTTCAGCCGCCCCGTCCTCCACCTCCAAGGAGCTGCTCTGACGATCGCCTTGTCTATCGCGGCTGCTCCATCCCCACAGCGCCACATTAACCTGCTCCACTGGAACCGCAACATCCTCACCGACTCCTCGAACGAAGCCGAGGCCTACTCGGCGCAACCAAAGAGGTTGTACACTCATCGCATCACACCTTCTCCTTAACTCGACCTCCCGCCGCCGACGATGCTCCATCCCGCACCCCCATGGAGCGGCTACCTCGAAACCGGCGCCGCGGGCGACATCTCCATGGCGGCTCTCCCCTAGTGCGAGGCCCCTCCAGCGGCGGCGTCCATACCAGCCGGATCTGCTGCAGCTGCTCCGGCTCTCACTCGCTCGCTCGCGCAGCTGCTGCTACTCCGGCTCTCGCTCGCTCGCGTTGCTGCTGCTCCGACTCTCGCTCGCTCGCGCTGCTGCTGCTCCTCTCTCCCTCACTCGTGCTGCTGCTTTGCTCCGATTTAGCTACACTTCAGTCGACTGAATCGACTTTTGGGTCAGTCGATTTTCAGGGGGGGCTCGCCGGAGTTAAGGAAGAACCACCCTTAGCGGGGAGGGGGGCTCGCCGGGGAGGTACCCCACTATCTATCTTAGGGTTCAAGGTGGGGGGCGGTGGTCGCCGGCGGTGGGGGGCGCGGTGGTGGGGCAGTGGCGTGGGGATCGCTGGAGAAAAAGCTCGGCGCGGGGTGCTAGAGGGCTGACCGGGGCGACAGTGGGGAGTTCTTTCGGAGCGCCGGGGCGGCGGCGGACCGGCGGTGGGGAATTGTTTCGGGGCGGCAAGGTGGCGCGGGGGCCAGCGGCGAGGCTGGTGGTGGCTGGCAGCTCAGGGGGTGCAGGTTGAAGATGAACTGTAGGCCCTCCCTAAACTACATGTCAAGTGCCTCTCTGCTGCCATTGCGTTTAGTTTCGACAGTAACATTCATATTCCACAGTAAATTTCAGTTTCAACAGTTAAGTTTAGAGTCAACAGTTTTTACCTCATCCGTTGTAGGTGGTTTTTGGTGATGTAAATTTTACATCTATTTTACATCATCTATTGGAGATGCTATTAGAATCCCACTTGAGATTAACGATGTCTGGTTGCTTCAGCCTTGACATCTTACGGCTCACCGGAGCTGCTCCAATGACAGAACGATCCATCACAACAGAGCAGTGCCCTGGACGCCGTCTACAGATTCCACAGATATTCCTCCAAACCTCCGACGGGCACCTCTGCCTCAACTTCTTCAGCGACCAACCCAATGATGCTGAGGTCGACACGGCTACAGCAAAGAGGTTGTACACTTGTTGCATCACTTATTACTCTACATTCATGTCGATCCATTAGGGCTATTTTGGTTCAATGGAAAGACATGGGAATAGGAAATTTTCCTATGGCACTCTACTATTCAATTATTCATGCATTTTGTTGAAAGGAATGGAGCAAAACATCCACCTGGACCTACTTTTCAAAATCCTATGCATGAAAACAAGACCAAGTGCATTAGCGGCAGAATAACATTCTAACTCTACACGCTTTCATATGGTTTCACTTTATTTTGGCCATGTTTCTTTGCATTCCTCTGCTCTTCCAATTCCTGTGAACCAAACACCCAAGTTGACAGAAATCCTGTGTTTACAAATGCTCTGTTTACCATGTGCATTCCTATCCTATTCTGGTGTTTTTCCTATCCCTGCGTTTTTAGAATCATGCAAGCCAAATAAGCCCTTACAGAATTACTTCAGTTACAGGTAGGTGTCGAAGGAAACTTTGTGTGGTTTGTCCTGCTCCTGCCGTGACGTTGTCCACCTCACCTGAGCTGCTCCATCGAAAAAAGCATCCACCAAACCAGACATCACGACTCCTGACCGTCTTTCACCGCCTCAGATCTCCTTCCCTGCCGCCGGCACCCACCGCAACGGCATCACCATCATCGACTCAGCAGATGAACCTGAGGAGTACACGGGTCCACAAGAGAGGTCGCACTCTTTTGTTTCTGCTTATGTTATGCATTGCTTAAAATTACCTGCTACTTTATCGTCCTGTTCACCTCTTAGACTCCAAGTCAGGTCCAAATTAATGTTCAAACTTGAGTTCTAAATTAGTTGTGGGGCACATATCGAGGCAGCAATGAATAGTATCTCTGTCTAATATCTGGTTCACCCAGGGTATGCCTATGTTGTTCATCTTGGGTGGGAACAGATAGTAAAGCAATCATCATATGTCTTTTTATTAAATTAAAGCAATCATCAGCCTGCTATCATTATTTTTGGATCCATCCACTGGTTGTTACCATCACTCTAGATTTTTGCATGCTCTCCTTACATAATCTCACCATATTTTTTTCGTATGCATGTCAGATATTGTACACAGTCATGCTGAACATGTAGAGAAAAAGAGAAGAGTTTTGCGCGGCAATACAATGTCATGCAGACATCGCTCCATGGTGGGTTCAATGGAAAACCCTCCCCCCTCTCGAGATTGTAATCCAGAGGAAGATATCTGTTCTGAGGCGGATTCAGACGCAGCTAACCATTCCTATTTACCCCCCAAGTTGTTTGCTCTACCTTGGCATGATGATGCTAGTCATATCATGCATATGTTGCCTTGCAGTGCCTACTTTTGACATCATATATGTCATCTGCTTAGTATAGACATGTTCTGTAATGCCACCTGTTTAGTTTCTATATCATATATGGGAATTATGCAGTCTCATGTCTTTTAGCCAGCCATAATATATGTGAAATGTGCAATGCCATCCTGTTTAACCCGACATCATATATTTGAATGATATCTTGCCCATCCTTTTCTTCATTACATTTCCATTTGTCGATAATGTTTGTACATTAAACTACTCTTCTTGTGAATCAGCCATTTCGGTGGGAGATGGAAAAATCTGGAGTGAAAACAAGGCCTTCAGAGCAGACAGTGCTACCTGTCGAAGCAGATCTCTTGTTGGGTCCCGATAGCTCCTCAGAGATGGATTCGGAGACAGATGACCAGTCCTATTCCCCCACCGAGGTGTATGATCTAACTTGGCACGGTTATATTGCTCATATCATGCATATGGTGTCTTGCATTGCATAGTTTAGACATCATATACACAATATTCAACGCCATGTTCTTAGTTCAGACATCATATCGAATGCCCTCTGTTTAGCATATAAATCACATATGTGAATTAAATCATGCGATCCTGATTACTTAGATAACATGTATGTGAATTATGTCATGTGATCCTGTTTAGTTATTCATCATATCTTTGAATTATGTTATGCTATGCTATCCAGTTTAGATAGACATCATATATGTGAAATTATGTCATGCTATCCGTTTTAGTTAAACAATATACATGTCAACTATTTCATGCCCTCTTTTTTCCACACTATCTATTGCATCTGTCTCTCATACAATGTCTGTACATTCAACTATGTTTCCTGTTTATCAGCCATTTGAATTGGAGCGGGTGATGCCAGTATCTAGCGGAGTAAAAACACGGTCTTCAAATAAAACAATGCTACCTCTTGGTGGAGATAGCACCCCGATTGTACATGCACGAGAACCAGCCCTACCACACATAACCTAGACTCTCGCAGATTGTACCCCTACTACGATGGACAGAGAACTTGCTTCACCCAATCTAACCCCAACCCCAGCAGATAGTAACCCAGTTCCTGTTGACACAGCACCATCTCCACCATAGAGCTCCCAAACAAGAGCAGTTAGTAAGGCAGCTCCAGTGCCCAAAGGGCCAGTACTACCACAGCGAACCCCAACTCCACTAGTTAGTACGCCTATTCCTGTGGAGGAAGCACAACCAGCCAGTCGTAGTTTAGCATCTATCGCATTTGATGTTGTTAAATCCTATGTGTGTATCTTCCCATCTTGGAAATATTATACTGAATATGAAGGAAAATGCCAGTTGCAGGTGTTTGTCCAGGAGTTATGTGTAAGTAATGTTATTCATGGCAATTACTTTGCTTTGTCCCATACATTCTACCTCCATGATGGTTATAATACAACAAATTTTCCCATTTTTCTCTATAGATAAGGACCGATTTGGAAACTCAGGATGAGGTAACCTGTGCTAATACCTCTGCTATCTTCAAGATTGGTTGGTGGCAGTATCGGAATTACCTGAAGAAAACATACTTCACTGGCAAAGAAACTCATCAAATTCCCTTACATTCTCCTGAGACACATTTACTGGACGATAACTGGGAACGCCTTGTTCTGTACTGGCCCGAACCAAGAATGTGGTAAGGTTTATGAACTCATTTTCTATTTTAAGTAGCACATTCTTGCGTCTTACTGTACTCTGTTCATGTAGAACAAGTGCTTAAACCTGAAGAACAACTGTTCTAATTTAAGATTCCATTGCTATCGTGCATACTGCTTTGCCCTTGTATCATTGTATTTACTCATACAAACTTATTTTTAAATTGAAGGATCCAATCGAAACTCCAATGGCACATCAGGTATGTTCACGCATGTTTCTTTAACAGGTTTGCTCTTATCAATAGCTCTGTTGATTTCAATTACAATTGTGTATATAGTTGACTTCTCATATCATGCACATTACTAGCATCACAACAGAGCCAATAGTGTTGTTGTACATGTAGACCCGTGGTACCCATCTGAAATCTTGTTGTGCCGTGTAGTTTCCCACGCTTTGTATTCTTTCACTGTTGCTTTGTCTTCAACTGATATGATTTGAACTGTGTCTCTATTTTGATTTGGCAAGACAATGCAGTGACCATAGGACATAGATACATGTTTGTTTGATGCTTTTATTATGTAATAGTACTTGGCAATAGAAGACTTGGTAGTTTAATCCTGTCCACCTTACTAATGAACTGGTTCACCGAAATAAGTTTCATATACTAGTACATGCTAAACCTGTTATGTGTCTGCTTGTTTCTTCTTTTAGAATGCTGACAGAATATTGGGGAAGAGTGCCTTATTAAGCAATGGTAAAGGAAGTAATGCAGATAAGGTTCAGGATAGTGAGACATCCTTGTTGGTCTCCAACAAAGCTGATAAAACAGCTAAGGAAGACTATCTTGAAGACAGTGAGACAACCCCAAAGTCATGTCTTAGTTTAGTGTTCGAGTTACTGGCCACTACCGCATGCACAAGCTATTCAAACTCACTGTCTGAATCAGTTCGGTTTCTTAAGTCTCAGCTACAAGCTGAAAGACATCGATCAGCTGTGCTGCGACAAGAAGCGGAAGGACTGCGGAAGTCCCTGGAGCATTCAGATGCATACTTTCTGGTGCAACAACAAGCATTGGAGGATTTTAGCGCCGAACAGGACAAAGCTAATAAGCTTGCTAAGCTTATTGCCAGCATGGTGGATACCCAGTATAACATTTCTTGAGCTCTTCTAAAGTTGTTTCAGTTATGCTCTTGTTTTGCTGCCGCGTTTATTTGCACTGGTGGCCAATTTTGACGGCCAGTGTATGTAATATGCTGCTTTGTTCCCTATATTTGCACTGGTGGCGAACTTTGATGCCTAGTGGATGTAATATGTGTAATAGCTATAATAGGCTAGCGTTAGTTGCTTGCTTATTTATTTCCTTATTGTCTTGTTTAGTTGTTTGCTTGTAGTCACTGCAGTTCTTTTTCCCCATTTTTCTAGTGGACACGATAACCTATTTTTGGTAACTAGGGCACAATAATCATGGCAACACACGAACTATTGTAACCATGGGCCTCCTGCGGGCCATAGGATCCATGGGCCTTCTAGGGGCCGTAGGATCCATGGACTTTTTATGGGCCGTATGATCCGTGGGCCTTCTACAGGCCGTAGGATCCATTAGTCTTCTACGGGCCGTAGGATCCATGGGCGATGTTCTACTTCGTCGGGGACGTCAACTCCGCCAAGGATGTGCTCGAGCCTGGCCACCACATCATCGGGACCGAGGTTGACACGGCCGCCGCGGGCAATGATGAAGCCGCAGGCTGGCTTTGTCTTGACTGAATCGCAGAGGCCCTCTGCCCATTCCTTGCGGGGCATCAGACTCTCAATGAGCACTAGTGACAGTGGCTCTTCGGGTGGGTCATTGATCATGCCGCCGAGCAGCTCTGGATCTTTTGCACGGTGGATGGCAAACTGCTCATCACACCGCCTCTACAGTATGTCGATTGTGCTCCCAAGGACCGTGACACCAATATCGCTGCTGATGGGCCATGGTGCCTGCACCGGCCGATGAAGCTCTTTCTCCCTGACCTGTTCCGGCTCGTTCTCCTCGCTGAAGATGTAATGCAGGTAGGCGTCGACGTCGAAGCTTTGGTCGTTGCCTGGCATGCTTGGAATAACTAATGGTAGATGGGTGAGGACTAGATCTTCGCAGAGTGTCGCGGCGGTGCATTGCCCCCTGGGTTATATGTAGCAAGCCGTTAGCTGGTGGCGGGAAACCGGTGAGGGAATAGGCGTGGATTTTACAATTCACCCATGTGGAGCGCGGGAAGCATTCGTTGGAGCGTGGGAAGGCTAAGTGGAGCACACACACAACCCGAATACCGTATCCGGTGCCACGCGGTGGGGGCGGTTCAGGGGAGGGCGGGGGGGGGGGGGGGTGGGGTCAGTAGTTCGGCCAGCGGCCCGTGCGGTGTTCTGTAGGGGAAGAATCAGAGACGAGGAAGAAGAAGTGTTAGGAGACGTAGGATCTTCATCCAACCGCCTGAAATGGTCGACTGACCCAAATGAAGAAAGTCACACGACTTGCATGCAGACATTCGTTTATATGCAGTATCATCATCGTAGCTGCTTAGCACTGCTCCTCAATCGATCAAGCTAAACAACGTGCCACTCATAATTCCAAACTTGTTGCTCAAATAGGAATCTGATATGACGCTGATATTACTAAAATAGATAATGTTTAATTGGTCAGCTAATGTTCCTACTTTACTTTCGAAAAGCACATGCACCACATATAGAGAGACAACAGGGAGTTGCATTCTTAATGCGCTCTGGTTCATCATGTGTGGGCACTGTGCAACAAACATTTTATTATCCAAAATCTGCTTGCTCTTCTTTAGCATGTTCCTCTTCTGTTCTTCTTTAATAAGTACTCTCTCCGTTCATAAATACAAGTCTTTGTATAGATTCCACCATGGACTACATATGGAGGAAAATGAGTGAATCTACACTCTAAAATGTATCTGCATACATCTGTATGTGATCCATAGCGGAAATCTCTACAAAGACTTATATTTTGGAACGGAGGGAGTATGATAGTAGTACAGTATGTTCCTTGTAGTGAAGACAAGTAGGGACATTTGCAGTGTAGAGGTCTATTCGTTCGGTTGTGATGGACACTTTCAACTCTTTGGGCCTGCCCACTTGAATCCTATAAGCTTAGCAAGGAAATGCGGGGAGCTGTGTCGCCTTTGAGAGTTACACTGATACTAACAGTACCGCACCTTCAGTTGAAGAGAGCTGGTATCTGAAACCTTTCTAGCCGTACCAGCAATAGTAGCCCATATTTTCTAGCAAGTTCCACTTTCCTGATTTTACTTGTGATGCTTACGATTTTCCTGTTATATCTACACTATGATCTGTGTAGCTGCTTTGTGTCGCACTAGCAGCAGTGCACTCTTGAAGGTAAACAACACACCAATCATAAGTCCAAAGCTTACTTCAATTACGAATTATGATATGATACTGATATTAGTTAACAGACACACATTTAATTGGTCAGCTAATGCTCCCACTTGATTTTCCAAATGCATGTGGCCACATATAGAGAGACAACATGGAATTGCATTTCTTTGGGCATTGTGATTCATCATGAGTGGGCAACCAACATTGTATGCAAAGAAGCGGAACCTCAAGAATATGCTTCCTCTTCTGTTCTTTAAGATGTTCCTCATTTGTTATTCTGTATTTAGTACGTACAGTATGTGTCCTTGTCAGGAAGGGGAGGAGGGACATCTGCAGTCAACAGCTAATAGAGCTAGCCTGTACGTGATCGATAGGCTTTCAATTAGTAGCGGCAATACAACACCGTATTTTCCAGCCAGTTCCACTTTCCCGATTTATATATGCTGGTTATGGTGTACCCCTTTTGTGTACACAACGATCTGCCTAGTTGCTATGTGCTCTTGTTATCATGGTTTGGCAATAAACTCTCTATACAGTATATTATGAACCTATCATCTTCCAACTATCCTTTGTTCTGGAGCCTATTTTTGTGTGTACTTGTGCCAGATTATATTAATGCACGCACCATATTACAGCACACATGGGCTCTCTCATTAGAATCCAATGATAACACACAAGGGTTTACAGGGAGCCCCTATAGTAGAATATCCTCTGCATTACAAAGATAATCTCACTACTATTTATGTTTTCATGCTTCTCAGATATTGTACGTAATCACAATGAATATCAGAATGCGTGCATCAGATGAATATTGTGGAACACCGCAACAACTAACCAAATTGGCACCGAGGCATTGAGTGCCATTCTGGATGCAATGAAACTCATACGCTCCTCACCTGCAGATTCTTATTCAGAATATGATCCTAATGACTATTCTGACCTCGAGGAGTCGAAGGCGAATGGCCTGTCCTGTTCACCCATCAAGGTGCCTGTTCTAATTTGGCAAGGTTTTATTGATTGCGCGTATCTTGCATAAGGTGTCTTGCATTTCTTCTACTTTGTTGCACCACCATATGCTTAGTTTACTCATCATATATGTCAAGATGCCATGCCCATCCATTATCAATACATATTCCATATATCATCATACCATGTTTTTCCACTCAAATGCTATTCTTGTGCATCAGACATCAAAAAGGAAGAGGGTGATTGCCGAACCTGAAGGAGCACCAGCAAAGTCCTTGAAAAACATGGTGGTGCCAGAGAAATCAGACAACACCCCACTTATATTTGCTCTACAACCAGTGAGACAAAACGTAGGACCAACTCCAGCAGACTGTACCCATACTTCACTGGCCACACCACTAGCCCCACCACACAGGACCTGCACTCTAGCAAAAGGTATGCAGATATCAGTTGACATAGCACCAGCCGTACCAGAGAAAAATCCCACTCCAGCAAAAAGTAAAGCAAGTCCACTGGCCGAAGACCTATCCCAAATGCAGAGACGGCCAATTCCTGCAGATTGGAACCCCATTCCAGTTATTTCCCAGTTTAAAGGACAATGCTTTCAATGTTGTTAGGGACTGCGTGCATATATTCCCATCATGGGAAGATTATAGTGAAGACAAACACCATTTTCACATGTTTCTGTCCCACTTACATGTAAGTGCTATTATTCATGGCGATTATTTTCCTGTTTTCCGCTGATTGAACACATCAATGATTTACATTACATTGTTGTAAGTAGGCGAGGGTCAATCTGGATAGTCATGACAAGCAAAGCTTGCTTGCGCTTTTCAAGGAAGCATGCAGCAGTATCGGTGTTACCTGGGGAAATCACACTTTGATGGCAAGTCTATAAACGAATTTCCGATGAAGTCTCCTGTGCTAAATTATAACCTGTTATCCACTGGTCTCGTTCCCAGGATGAGGTACTGTCTATGATATCACATGACAATTTGAACTTCTACTTTTTTGCATGTGCCTTATGGATATCTTTTGTAGGAAATCTGCTCGAAGAAGAATTCCGGTTTGAAAAGGACGACAGGATATCGCAAGTATGCTGCCCGCTGCTTTGCTCTTGTTAGTACGTGTTGTTCTGTATCACTGTACTTGCATTCATACCTGGTTCATTATGTAACCGTTGTATGCATGATAGCTTGCTGATACGTCTCTGTCGTATCTACTTTTCCTAACGCTTTTCCTCTTGTTTTGGACTCTAATTTGCATGATTTGAATGAAACTAACCCGGACTGATGCTGTTTTCAGCATAACTACCATGGTGTTGTTTTTTGTGTAGAAATAAAAGTTCTCAGAATGGAACGGAACTTTGCGAGGATTTTTTATACAATAAAAGAGAAATTCTGGAGCCAAGAACCACTGGAGGGGGGCACCTGGGTGGGAACAACCCACCAGGGCGCGCCCCCTCCAGGCACGCCCAGGTGCGGCATCCTCACCTGGTGGCCCCACAGACCATGAAACAGATGCTATCAAATCACATTTTTCCAGAAAAATCAGGGAGAAAGAATTATCGCGTTTCACGAGATGAAGCCGCCGTCACCTCTTATTCTTCATCAGGAGGCCAAATCCGGAGTCTGTTTGGGGCTCCGGAGAGGGGGATCTTCGATCTTTGTCATCACCAACCCTTCTCCATCGCTAATTCCATGATGCTCCCTACCGGGAGTGAGTAATTCCTTCGCAGGCTCGCTGGTCGGTGAGAAGTTGGATGAGATTCATCATGTAATCTAGTTAGTTTTGTTAGGTCTTGATCCCTAGTATCCACTATGTTTTGAGATTGATGTTGCTATAACTTTTCTACGCTTAATGCTTGTCACTTTGGACCCAGGTGCCATGATTTCAGATCTGAAACATTTATGTTATCACCATTATATCTATGTTCTAGATCCGATCTTGCAAGTTATAGTAACCTACTACGTGTTATGATTCGGCAACCCCGGAGTGACAATAGTCGGGACCACTCCCGGTGATGACCGTAGTTTGAGGAGTTCATGTATTCACCGTGTGTTAATCCTTTGTTCCGGTTCTCTATGAAAAGGAGGCTTTAATATCCCTTAGTTTCCAATAGGACCCCGCTGCCACGGGAGGCTAGGACAAAAGATGTCATGCAAGTTCTTTCCCTAAGCACGTATGACTATTTACAGAATACATGCCTACATTATATTTATGAACTGGAGCTAGTGCCGTATCGCCCTAGGTTATAACTGTCACATGATGAATATCACCCAACAAATCATCGATCCAATGCCTACGAATTTATATTATATTGTTCTTGCTAAGTTACTACTACTATCGTTACTGTTGCACTTGCTACAAAATTACTGCTATCACTGCTATCGTTACTATTGTTGTTACTTATCAAACTATCATACTACTTTGCTACTGATCACTTTGCTGCAGATAATTAATCTCCAGGTGTGGTTGAGTTAACAACTCGGTTGTTAATACTTACAAATATTCTTTAGCTCCCCTTGTGTCGAATCTATAAATTTCTGTTGAATACTCTACCCTCGAAAACTGTTGCGATCCCCTATACTTGTGGGTTATCAAGACCTTTTTCTGGCGCCGTTGGCGGGGAGCATAGATATATTTGTTGAGTCACTTGGGATTATTATCAATTTATCACTATGAAGAATCTGAAAGATGCTAAGACTAAGATTTTTTTCCTCTAAGATGAGGGGAGGTAAGGAACTGCCATCCAGCTCCGCTTTAGATTCACCTTCTGTTATTAGTATACTTGCAACACCACCACATGCTATTAATCCTGATATGTCGCAAGTTATTGATGATGCTTCTTCTACTATGAATGATGCTCATTGTCGGTGTCAAAACCGGCGGATCTCGGGTAGGGGGTCCCGAACTGTGCGTCTAAGGCGGATGGTAATAGGAGGCGGGGGACACGATGTTTACCCAGGTTCGGGCCCTCTCGATGGAGGTAATACCCTACTTCCTGCTTGATTGATCTTGATAATATGAGTATTACAAGAGTTGATCTACCACGAGATCGTAGAGGCTAAACCCTAGAAGCTAGCCTATGGTATGATTGTTGTTTTCCTACGGACTAAACCCTCCGGTTTATATAGACACCGGAGGGGGCTAGGGTTACACATAGTCGGTTACAAGGGAGGAGATCTACATATCCGTATTGCCAAGCTTGCCTTCCACGCCAAGGAGAGTCCCATCCGGACACGGGACGAAGTCTTCAATCTTGTATCTTCATAGTCCAACAGTCTGGCCAAAGGATATAGTCCGGCTGTCCGAGGACCCCCTAATCCAGGACTCCCTCAGTAGGCCCTGAACCAAGCTTCAATGGCGATGATTCCGGCGCGCAGATTGTCTTCGGCATTGCAAGGCGGGTTCCTCCTCCGAATACTCCATAGAAGATTTTGAACACAAGGATAGTGTCCGGCTCTGCAAAACAAATCCCACATACCACCGTAGAGAGAATAATATTTCCACAAATCTAATCTGCCGACGCATTTTGCAGCATGACATCACACCACGACCCGGTCATTATTCGAACTGTTTTTCACAACCAGCCACTGCACACATCGCGAGGCGGTTTCCTTGGCACGTCTTGTCGAAGCAGAGATTGTGTCCCCTTATCACGGGATTCTCATCAATACTGGTGTGGGTAACCCAACCGCGCCATCAATTACGGCGCTTGGGGAATAAGAGGTTTTACCAGGCAAGTGGGGAGGCGCAGAATCCTTGTTGCCTTTACAAGGGGATAAGGACTCCCTTTCGAACCCACGCTTTCTACTTCCAGATTCATTCCCTTCTGCTCAAGCTCCAGCACCCAAGCGTTCATCTTCTCTGCCCACAAAAGGTCTTCCGAAGATGTCCGGATCCGGAGCAGGAGGCAAATGGATGGCATCTACCGTCCGAGAGAAGGATATCAAAAAGCTTCGGGAGGCCGGGTACCTGGCGAAGAAAGTCAGCCACCATCTCCTGACGGCGGGACAGATCGTCCCCACTCCGGAACCCCACGAGAGGGTTGTATTCCTCCCTCACTTTGCCCACGGGCTAGGGTTTCCCCTCCACCCGTTCGTTAATGGCATCATGTATTATTATGGGATCGATCTTCATGATGTCCCCTAATTCCTTCCTCAACATCTCGACATTCATTGTCGTGTGCGAGGCTTTTCTCCGCATTTCGCCGCACTTCAGTTTATGGCTGGAGATTTTTAATGTGAAGCCCAAGGTGGTGGGCGGTGAGCATGCCGAGTGCGGGGGCGCCATGGTGAGCAAGATGCCCAACGTCATATGGCCAACGGGAACCTTTAATGATTCTGTCAAGGAGTGGCAATAGCAGTGGTTTTATATCACTGAGCCGCGCGGCACGGAATGGGCCGCCTCTCCCGAGTTCCGATCCGGCGCTCCCCTGCGGCTTACATCCTCGGTCAAGAAAGGCCTAGACTGGTCCTCGTCCGATGAACTGTCGGTGCTCTAGACGCGCGTTGAGGATATGGGAGATAAGAACATTGAACTTGTCAATGTGGTCCAGGTGATGTTGGTTTGCCGGATCTTGCCTTGTCAGCACCGGACTTGCAATTTATGGGAATTTGATCCGGCCAGGCACCAGACCTTGCGAGAGCTTTTCGGCTCATCGCACAAGGACATTTGGAACGTGCTTTTCAAGTCCCACAAATCGTGGCCGGACTCCGCTGAGGACCGTGGGTACCAACTGTCCCGCCCGGCAAGTTCGGTAAGTTATCAAACTTTTCTATCCGTAACCCAAAGGAAGCGCTTAACATGTTTTATACAACTCTCCCAGGGATGGACGAAGAAGGCAGAGCGGATCCATTGTCTGGCCCCGTTGCCCGAAGAACCGGCCATCCCACTTCAGACGAAGATGCTGGTCCCGGCGCCTTACAAGGTGCCGAAGAAGACGGCCGAGAAGGAGGCCAGAAAGACCCGGGGCGGCCTTCGTCGCCGGGGCACTTTCGACACAATATCCGAAGGCTCCAATGCCCATTCCGCCTCTGAAGAGGACGACGAGGAGGAGGAAGATGAATCCCCTATGGGGGGAAGAAAGAAGGGGGCGGCTCCGCACACTTGGAGGCCGAGCTGCCCATAAGGGGAAAGGCTCCTCTTCCGGAGGAGTCCACTGCCGCCGCCGACAGCGGCCCGGCATGGGATCCCAGGGCCCAGCCCTTGGTGAACTCGTAAGTATATAAAATCCGAGTACGTTTTAGGCGTCCGGACTCATCGTGGCTTAGTATTTTAACCTAAGCCATATTTTTTGTAGTCCGGCGAGGTCCCGTACCAAACAATCCTCATCAGAGGACTTGCTGAGCTCAAATGCTATGGAGAGCAGGACGCCCCCCAAGGCCCCTTCCTCCAAACAGGTGCATAACACCGAGGCTTCATCCCGAAGGACCCCGACCAAGGAGGAAAGGAAAAAACCGTGAAGGCGGCGCCTGGAGGTCAAACCTCAGGGGCCGGACACGTGGGGGAAAGATTCCCATGGGGGCTGATGGCGGGGGCGATCTTAAGTTCAGCTCCCAGCCGGATGCGATTCCAGAGACCTATACGGCTCCAGAATCAAGCAGGCAGCCTCCCTCGGCTGGAGGGGGCGTGCCTGTTCCATCGGCGACCTCCGTCCATCCAGAAGAGTCGGATGCTTTGTTGGTGGCGTTGAAAAATGCCTCCATCATTGATGAACACCGTGCCCTTATGGGTGCGGTGATTGAGAAGATTCAGTCAACTGAGAGTGGACTGAACGAAGCCTGTATCAGCCTTATAAGAGGCTTTGAGGTATGTTTTATGAGTTGTCGAAGAGTGTCATAGTATAGATAGTAGCCCCTGATACACTGTTAGGTGAAAGAAAGAACCGGACAGGGGATCGAATTGATGATCGCAGGAAGAGTAATTGAATGATATTGATTTCTCTTCTGTTACAAGCAGGCGTCTGTAGCGGCTGCTGCCTCTCGTACTGCGGAGATCTCCGGACTGAATCAAAGTCTGGAGCGGGCCATAGAAGAACTTGGCCAATTGAGAATGCAGTTGAGAGATAAACAAGGTATGCACAAGCTTTGCTCGCGTTTATTGCGAATAAATTTTCAGTATGAAATAAGTTGCATAATTTGTGCTAGGGATTGTGACCGAAGTCGAGGCCCTTAAGAAGGCCGTGGCCGAGGCTGAGAAAAAGGCAGCCACAGAGCAGGCTCTTCGCGAGAAGCACGAGGCCAGGGTTATTAAAGCTGAGCAGGAGCTGCAAGAGGCCGTGAGAAAATGCGAGACCTTGGAGCAGAGTTTAACGGAGAAAGAATCCGAACTCACCAAGGCGCATCAGGCCACGAGCGATGCCCGGGGGGAACCCAAAGCGCCCTGCAGGGGATCCAAGAGGCTAGAAAGATCGCGGCGGGTAAGGCTTTTTCCATGTAAAGCAAGTATTTAAGGGGAAAACTATGTTTCTAATTTTGAATTCGGATTTCTCAGGGGTATTTGCCGAGCTACCTCGCAGCATATCAGATGCCGCCCAATTCTACCGAGCCGAAGAAAGGAAATTGCAGATAAGCTCTTCTGGTCGCAGTATTTGGCACCGAATTATCCGGTGCCTTTTACCGATCAGCTGAAACAGCTGATCGAACTGCATAAGGCGGCGGAACTAGCCATGAAAATTTGGTTATCCGGCTATGGCCTGCCGAGCCGATTCCAAGCAGCTACTTCGGGCTCGTGAAGCGGCTCGTAAGCGCTTGCCCTCGACTTGACGTCATCAAGCAGTCGGTCTGTATAGAAGGTGCGCGAATGGCCTTCGCCCGCGCAAAGGTGCACTGGGGGAAGATGGATGTCGAAAAGCTGATGACCGAAGGACCGCCAGAGGGGAAGGAGCACCGCAAGCCCGAATTATATTGTGAGAGTGTCCTGAAAGGATCCTACCTTGCAGCGGAGCTATGCACCAAGGACATTACATTTCCATGAATGCCAATCATGTTGTCCTTTGTAATGTTTGAACAAGGTCATTTATTTGTCGCCTGTTATATAAAAGTTTACCCTCCTGTGAGGCCGTTTTATATGTTAAACCTAAGAGTTGGCCAGTCGTCGGCTTCTGCCCCCACGTAAGAAGTACGGGGGTGTTCGGGATAAACCTGAGCACATCCCAGTTTTGGGTCCTTCGAAGGAGGTGCTCAGCACAACGAACCAGGCAATCAGACTATAGGGCTTTATCACTCTCACTTAGTCATAGGAGCTTTAGTATGGTAGGCGCAGCCCCTGGTGTTCGGAAGACCGTACTAGGGGCTCTATAAGCACCTTATCGGAGAAAAAACCGATCCATCGCACGCTGCATTGGTTATGGCATTATGCGGGAGAAATCCTTAAAGGTTTTGTGACCTCTCGAACAGCTGACCAGCTCTCGCCGTATCATGACAGTCAGTTTTCGACTTTCTCTACTGAGGTGCTCGTCCGGAAGAACCGGTACACAATCGCAGTAGTTCTCCCAGTGCTACCTTAGCCGATATAGCGGAACGTAAGGTACCAATACATGGGAGCCAGGCAAACCCAACTATTGACCCAAGACATAATTCGGAGCTGATGCATATAATGCTATAGGTTCGGGGTGCCGAACTTCCATGAAGGTGTTCGGACTTTATTGCCGTGTTATGGGTAAAACGAAGCCCCTGGCATATTTTAAGGCCTATCACTGTGTACGAATGCCACTTGAAAAAATGATTTCAATAAGAAATAACAGCAGGTAAACGTCATATATATCCACATGTTGTATTTGAATAGTACGTCTATGCGTATGGGTTCAAGTAATGTGATAAAAGAAGGGATATGATTGCGGAACCTGCTGAGACTAGGGGGAAGAGGCTGAGTGCAGATCTGTAATATAGCCGGATGGTCACTGCGGGGAATGTCTAAGGATTCCCTTACACGTTCAAGCTGCCTTCGTGTAGCCCGTCCTGGTCGGCGCAAAGGTGAACCTGCGAAGGAAATGTAAGAAATATTTACGTGCCGGAGGGCGGTTGAGCCGCTGAGTTCGGCCTGTCCTGGCCTTTGCCAGAGTGTTTAGTTGTGCTTTGGACGAGCCGGGCTATCCTTCCGCGAAGTAGTTCCGAGTCCCTTGATGGTGTCCGGGAGCCTGGACATCGACTCGAGGTTCGGCTGCACGGTGCTGCTCGTTGTTTCTGCTGCTAAGGCAGTGGTGTATTTGTTGGTGCCTAGGGAAGGTTCGACCTTGCCATTAACCGTGATGACGCCGCGTGGACCGGGCATCTTGAGCTTACGGTAGGCATAATGTGGCACCGTGTTGAATCGAGCAAACGCGGTTCGTCCGAGCAGTGCTTGATACTCACTGCGGAAAGGGACGATTTCGAAGATTAACTCTTCGATACGGTAATTTTCTAGTGATCCGAAGACTACCTCAAGGGCAATGGAGCCTGTATAGCTAACTTCCACACCTGGTAAAATGCCTCTAAAAGTGGCTTTAGTGGGTTTGATCGCCGAATGATCGATGCCCATCTTGCGCACTGTGTCCTGGTAAAGCAGATTTAGACTGCTACATCCGTCCATAAGGACTCGAGTGAGGTGGAACCCGTCTATTATTGGGTCGAGGACTAGTGCGGCTGGATTGCCCTGATTGGCGTTAACCGGACGATCCGTGCGGTTGAAGGTGACCGGCCCTAGTTTATATTGTGGGACGACTAGTTCCATTGAGTTGCCATCCCTAAGGGTGCATATCTGGTCCGAGTTGGTAATTTGGGTGGTATTTACCACATTCACCGACTGAATATGTGGGGGAAATTTGTTTTGCCCTCCTGTGTTCGGTGATCTGGGCTCTTCGTCGCTATCGTTGCTTTGAGACCCCCCTTCGTCTTTGGCACCTGCCCTGCCGGCTTGTTTGAAGACCCAGCATTCTCTGTTGGTATGGGTGGCTGGCGTTTCTGGGGTGCCGTGAATTTGGCGTTGGCAATCGAGTATGCGGTCCAGACTGGATGGACCTAGATTTTTATTTTTGGGTGGCCCTTTCCGCTGACCGGGCTTTGAGCCCCTGAACCCAGCATTAACTGCCATATTTTCGGCGTTTTCACCATATTTGCGGCGCTTGTGTTTGTTGCGTCGTGGTTTGCCGTTGCTATCTCTGGCTTCTGATATGCCAGGTTTGCTTGCTATATTGGTACTACGAGCCAACCAGCTATCTTCGCCCGCACAAAAGCGGGTCATAAGTGTCGTGAGGGCTGCCATGGATTTTGGCATCTCTTGGCGAGGTGCCGGGTGAGCCATTCGTCACAGATATTATGCTTAAATGCCACTAAGTCCTCTGCATCCGGACAGTCGACTATTTGGTTCTTCTTGGTTAGGAACCGGGTCTAGAATTTCCTGGCCGATTCCCCTGGCTGCTGAGTTATATGACTTAAATCGTCAGTGTCCGGTGGTCGCACATAAGTGCCCTGGAAATTGTCCAGGAATGCCTCTGCCAGGCTCTCCCAACTTCCGATGGAGTTTGCCGGCAAGCTATTGAGCCAATGCCGAGCCGGCCCTTTGAGTTTTAGCGGGAGATACTTGATGGCATGTAGGTCATCCCCGCGGGCCATGTGAATGTGGAGGAAGAAGTCTTCTATCCATACCGCGGGGTCTGTAGTACCATCATATGATTCAATGTTTACGATTTTAAACCCTTCTGGGAATTCGTGATCGATTACTTCATCAGTGAAGCATAGGGGGTGTGCGGCGCCTCTGTGCCGGGCTATATCACGACGTAGTTCATATGAGTCTTGTCTGCCGTGTTCGGCTCGGCCGGATTTGCTTTTAGTGTATCCGGCGTGACGATCATCATCACGTGTTGGTGCGCGCCCCGGTGATCCGTAGATAGATCTTGCATGTTTTGCCTTGTTTTCCAATACATCTCACAGGTCCCGCGTGTTGCCCCGGGCCTTGGTATTTTTGTTTGGGTGGCGGCGGGGTGCGGGCTGGTTTTCAGGCTGAAATGCCTCTCTGTCTCGGCCGCGAGGTGGCCGATCAGCCGCATCATACGCTGGTGATGTAGGTTTCAATGCTTCCTCCTCGAGTTTGGTAGCAACCTGCGCTTTGGGTAACTCTTGGTTGGGCGCTCGAGTTCATATTCCTCGGCTGCCAGGACTTCAGTCCATCTATCCGCTAGCAAATCTTGGTTAGCTCGAAGCTGTTGTTGCTTTTTCCTCAGGTTGTTTGCTGTGGATATAAGCCAGCGCTTGAAGCGCTCCTGCTCGACGGGATCCTCAGGCACGATAAATTCTTCATCGCCGAGGCTCACTTCGTCTTCGGAGAGAGGCATGTAATTGTCATTCTCGGATTCTCCGTTTGCTGCCTGTTCCGGAGGGCTAGCTTGTTCATCCTCCCGCTCGAGGTCTGGCTGGAGGGGATTATCGTCGTCTTCAGCACTATCTGGAGCGTTATTGTCTCTTGTGCCGGTATCACTGCTTTTGCTATGGCGAGACTTAGAGCGGCGCCGCTGACGTCGGTGCTTGGGTTGCTTTTTGGAGGGATTATCCTCCGTTGTCTTATCGCCATCCCCTTCTTTGGGGGTGTCCACCATGTATATGTCATACGATGAGGTGGCAGTCCAGCGCCCTGTGGGCGGTGGTTCTTGTTCGTCTCCTACATCATCGTCCATACCGTCGATGTCTTCGGAGCTGAAGTTGAGCATGTCGGTTGAATCGTCGAAAGTGGCTACTAAGTGGGTGGTGGGTGGGGCGCGAATTTCTTCGTCGTCCACATCCCATTCTAGCCGGACATAGTTCGGCCAAGGTTCTCCTGACAAGGAGAGGGACCTTAATGAATTTAGCACGTCGCCGAAAGGCGAGTGCTGAAAGATATCCGCGGAGGTAAACTCCATGATCGGTGCCCGATCGGATTCGATAGGCAAGGATGTAAGTGGCTCGGAGCCCGTGGCCGGGGACGAACCCGACGGTTTGGCAACACGGCTCTCGTGGGAGGTGAAGTTAGTATTCGGCTCTATCGCCACTGAGAGTGCGGCCTTCGTGGCGGGGTCTATCCACCTGTCCTCCGATGGCGCAATTTGTTTCGGATTAAGGGCCGGAGTAGTTGCAGGTGTGATCTCCCGAACACTGTCCGACGGCAGAGCTAAATCATGCTCGTCGTGATCGTGCGGCGCACCTGACATGGGCTCGAATCCGCCGAAGATCAAGTCTCCGCGGATGTCGGTAGTGTAGTTCAAGTTTCCAAATCTGACCTGATGGCCAGGGGCGTAGCTTTCGATCTGCTCCAGATGGCCAAGCGAATTGGCCCGTAGTACGAAGCCGCCGAATACGAAGATCTGTCCGGGGAGGAAAACCTCACCTTGGATCGCATCGTTGCCGATGATTGAAGGAGCCATCAAGCATTAGGTGACGGCACAGTGGAACTCTCAATGAAAGCACCAATGTCGGTGTCAAAACCGGCGGATCTCGGGTAGGGGGTCCCGAACTGTGCGTCTAAGGCGGATGGTAACAGGATGCGGGGGACACGATGTTTACCCAGGTTCGGGCCCTCTCGATGGAGGTAATACCCTACTTCCTGCTTGATTGATCTTGATGATATGAGTATTACAAGAGTTGATCTACCACGAGATCGTAGAGGCTAAACCCTAGAAGCTAGCCTATGGTATGATTGTTGTTTTCCTACGGACTAAACCCTCCGGTTTATATAGACACCGGAGGGGGCTAGGGTTACACAGAGTCTGTTACAAGGGAGGAGATCTACATATCCGTATTGCCAAGCTTGCCTTCCACGCCAAGGAGAGTCCCATCCGGACACGGGACAAAGTCTTCAATCTTGTATCTTCATAGTCCAACAGTCCGGCCAAAGGATATAGTCTGGCTGTCCGAGGACCCCCTAATCCAGGACTCCCTCACTCATGATGATGCTAGTACCTTGCTTGATAATGTGCCACTAGGTGAATTTCATGATGACCAAATTGCTAGAGTAAAACAACATGATATTGTTGAAATTGATGATGAGCTTGAAACTGAAAATCTTGAAACACCTACTAGAACTAGCCCTCCTAGATATGAATTGCCAAAGGTACTGGAAGGTTATGTTATGGGTGAGGAGGCAACTAGATATATTCTTGTTTGTAATGATAGAGATGATCTAGAGAAATTATTATGCAAGTATAAAGAAAAATCTTTGAATGCTAAAATGAAATGTGATCCTAAGTTTGCTACTTCACCTATGTTTATTGATGATAAGGATTATGAATTCTCTGTCGACCCAGAGTTAATTACTTTGGTTGAATCTGATCCTTTCCATAGTTATGAAACTAAAACTGTTGTGGCACATCTTACTAAGTTGAATGACATAGCCACCCTTTTTTCTCATGATGAAAAAAATCGCTATTACTATATCCTCAAATTATTTTCGTTCTCATTAAAGGGTGATGCTAAAGCTTGGTACAATATTCTTGCTCCTGGTTGTGTGCGTAGTCCCCAGGATATGATTTATTACTTCTCTGAAAATATTTTCCTGCTCATAAGAAACAAGCTGCCTTACAGGAAGTATTTAACTTTACGCAAATTGAAGAAGAGAGTCCCCCACAAGCTTGGGGGAGGCTTCTCCAATTTCTTAATGCTTTTCCCGATCATCCTCTTAAGAAAGATGAAATACTTGATATCTTCTATAATGGACTAATTGATGCTTCTAGGGATTTCCTAGATAGTTGTACTGGTTGTGTTTTCAGGGAATGGACTATTGGACAAGCTATAGAATTATTGAATAACATGTTGAAAAATTATGATGATTGGACTCTTCCTGAACCACAGCTTAAACCTACTCCGAAGAAGAGGGGTATCTTATATCTCTATCCTGAAGATATGCAAGAGGCAAAGAAATCTATGAAGGAAAAAGGTATTAAAGCCGAGGATATTAATAATTTACCTCCTATTGAAGAAATACATGGGCTTGATACACCACCACTGCCTAAGGTGGTAGAGGTAAATTTGTCGGTGGAAACGACGCCTATGGAATCACTGGGATCCCTTCTACGGTTGGCGGGCGCGGGGTTGTGCAAAGATCAGGTATGGTAGTCAGCACAAAGATCGTTTACCCAGGTTTGGGCCACAAGGATGCGTAATACCCTAGTCCTGCTTTGGTGTATATTTGAGTGTTCTTGAGCTCTTGAACTAGCTGTGGTGCGTGTGTAGTCCAAAAGATCCGAATCCTTCTCTAGTACGCCTCGGGCCTCCTTTTATAGACAAAAGGGGTCGCCACAATGGCACACAGGAGGGGGAAAGGTATACAGTGTACAAGCTTATCGCCTGTCATTACGGGACAAGGCGCATTAAATGCACTCCTTAGGTGTCTTGTTGCTTTATTGGGGATGGCAACGTGGCCCGTCCCGTCCGTCGCTGCTCCGCCTTGCTCCGACAGGCGTCCAGGCCATCGAGGCAGGCAGCGCCACGTAGGCTGGCAGGCTGCTGAGATGGCGTGGTGGTAGGGTCTTCACGAAGATCTGCATGCCACCATGTAGGTGCCTGCCCAGCTGGTAGGGCTGGCAGCTGTATGGGAACGGCGGTGGAGTCTTGGCAGACGTGAGTCTGGCTGTGGCCCCGCAGGTGTCCTCGGCAAGGGTCTTGCCGGGGCCCCGGCAAGGGTCTTGCCGTGGCATCACGGTTGTCCCCGGCAAGGATCTTGCCGGGGGTCTCGTGGATTTCCTTGGCAAGGATCTTACCGAGGATCGTTGTCTTCTGGTCCTCATCTGATCTTGTGTGCTTCTGGTCTTCACAAAGATCTGCATGCCACCACGAAGGTGCCTCCCGAGCCTTGGTTCCAATGTGGTTGATGGTGTTGGAACCCTTGGGCTCAAGGGTGGCGCGCTCTGCTGGCGTTGGGCAAATTGCCCCGGCAAGGCTCTTGCCGGGGCTGCGGATGCCGCCCCCGGCAAGGGTCTCGCTGGGGGAGTCCACCTCGCCCTCTTGCTCTTTGTGTCTCTGGTCATGGCGTTGCTTTGCCCGTCTTGTGCCTTTGGCTTCCCTCCTTTGCCCTGCTAAGTGTGGCCGCAGGTGCGGCTCTGACTGCTCGTGCACAAGTAGAGGGGTAAAAAGGGGAGCCCCTACTTTTGTATAGCGACAGGAACCCCCGGGCCTGGGCCACACATAAGCGCAACGCATTGTTGGGCCGGGCCCAGAACGGTGCGCGGGCACGCGGGGCAGAGTTTTACTGCGGTAATTCCCTCGCCCGTCGCGCTTCCCCACGACCCGTGTTGAATGCGTGACGTGGGGATCGTGCGCGGAATGACCGCAGCATGCTTGCATCATCCATGGTGAACAGTAAAGAGGCGGCTTGCGTGTTCCCTCAAAACGGCAGAGCCGCCGCTCATTTACTCTCTCCGCCTTGGAACCGTCGTTCCACGTTTCCCACTACGCCTACTCCTTACGCCACGTACGCCGCATGCACGGCGCGGGGTAGGTGACAGACGCATGGAATATGGGAAGTCGCGCGGGGGCCGATACTCACGTGCCTTCGATTGGGCAAGGAGGGCGGTCGATGGCCTCACTTGTTGCCACATTAATGAGCCGGATTCGAGCGGGCTCTTCAGGGGCGTAGAGCTAGTCTTTCGGCCTCCCCTTCCCAACTATAAAAAGGGAACTCAGGGGTAGGAGGAAGAGCATCTCCCTGCGTCTCCCCTTTGTCTCCATCCCCACCCACGGTCATGGCGAGAGGGTGTGGCCGCGGCCGTTCTTCTGCGGAGGCGACCAGGTCCTCCTCCCGCCAGAGAGCTGCGGCGGTCAAGGAAGAGCTAGATGCCTAGGGTGAAGGCCATGCTCGAGGCGGGGCCGCTGGATGGGGCCGCTGTCGGCGAGGCGGTCGAGGCAGAGGCGGCCGAGGCAGAGGTGGGCGTGGAAGGGGATGCCTGTGTCATCTCCGTCTCCGTCGCCATCTCCCCCGCCAACTCCTCCTACTTCGCCGAGTGGTCACGTCGGGGACTCGACGCTCGAGTTTATCCTGCAGCTACATGGGCCGCTGCGCCGCCGCCTTCATCTTCCTCGGGCATTTACGAGGGTGCTGGAGATCGACCAGCCACCGCGGCTGAGGATTCATATGAAGGGGTGTTGCCATGGCGACATGTGGGTGAACACAGGGTTCCCCGCCCCTCAAGTGATGCTCCTTCGCCGGGGCTAGAAAACCTTTGCACGCGCCCATTGCTTGATGGATGGGCACGTCCTCTGCTTCAAGCTAGCGGAGAGCAATTTGCTCTCCGTCAAGGTCTTCGGGCGCTCGGGACACAGGCTAGGGTGTTGTGCGGAGAGATCGACTGATGGCGAAAGCTCCTCTTTGGGCGAGAGTGACGAGGAGGACAGCGACAGTGCGACGAGGGTAGCGGGCGGGAGGATGACGGGTCCGACTAGGCGTCGGGCACACTGTTCCTGGGCGACGCCGGCAGCACCATCATCTGCATCGCTAGCTCCTTGAACTTTTCGGGGTCGTCGCCTTGGGCGGCTGACATTGGAGGGACGGGGAAGACGAAGAAGGCAGGTGGCGGGCCGTCAAGTCGGAGTACGAGAGCCTCGACGCCTTCATCGCATATTGCCGGGCCGCCGCCTCGTCTTTCGGCTCTTCCTCCGGCACCGTCATCACGAGCCTCCTTCCGGACGATTGCCGATATGTTCTCTTGGCGTCTTCTGCTGCTCGTACCTCGCCTAGGCGCTCCTTTTTCCCTTCCGCCATCTTGTTCTGTTTCCTGAGGCGAGGGACAAGAAAGGGATTACGGGCATCTTATCTCTTTTTAGTTTTTAAGCCTACGGGCCTTTGTAAGATTTGAATCTTGTAACCCCCTTGCTCATGTATGCATTTCGTACAAATTGTACTTGTTTGCAACGTATTAATGAGGAGAAGGGTGTTTGCCGGGTTTTTTCGCGCGTGGGCGAGGGCCACACCAAGGAACGAGTCCTCGTTATCTTAAGATAAACAGTGTACCCCGGCAACAAGCCTTGCCGTCTTCCTGCTCTATAGCTCGGCTACACTCACGCCCTTGGCGGAGGTAGGGGCCGAGTAGTATTAGGCCCTTTGCTCGTCCCCTTCCCATCGCACCAAGTTCTGGCCCAAAGTAAGGTTTTCGGACACGGGACAGAGGGAGCAAGATGGTATGAGAGCGAGCGAAGTCTCGTACGTTCAAGTTTCATACGGAGGCACTGAGTGGGGGAAAAAGGCTTATCTGATGTCGCAGCCCCCGGTAACCTTAGATTGCCGTGATCGGATCCTTAGACCTGCAACCCCCGACAACCTTGGCTTGTCGGGGTTGGGGCGTCGGCCTGTTCTCTTTCTTCCAAAATAGCTCAGCAGAAAATGTCCATGCACCCTGCGAACCAAAAAGGATGGGAGGGAACAGAGAGATGCATACTCGACCTCTATGCCAAGGGTTAGTCGCTGCCAAGCACTATCAACCCTAACACAGAGAGAGACTCAACCTAGCATGCATGCTAAAACTTAGGGCGCCAGTGCTTCATTTATTTATGCTCAGGGTCTGCGCCTGGCTTTGTACAAAGGGTTACATGCCTTGCCGGCAAGGCTTGCACAAAAGGTGGTTTGCCGGGGAGCCCGGCAACCGCGCCTTATGGGTAAAACTTGCGAAGATGTTCGATGTTCCAGGATTTGCTCACTGGAATACCATCTTCGGTCTCCAGGCGGACTGTGTCGGGCCTGGTGACTCGTATTACCCGATAAGGTCCTTCCCACTTTGGCATCAACTTGTTGGATTTCTTGGCCGACTGAACGTGCCGAAGAACAAGGTCACCTTCCTCAAAGCTTCGGGCATGAACCTTGGGGCTATGGTAGCGACACAAGGCTTGCTGGTAGCGTGCTTCTCGCACAGCCGCCCGAAGACGATCTTCCTCAAGGAGCATTGCGTCATCTTGCTGCAACTGCTCTTGGTCAAGCTCATCATAAGCGAGCACTCGAGGTGACCCGTACGTGAGTTCCGTGGGGAGAACTGCTTCTGCCCCGTAAACGAGGGAGAAAGGTGTCTGGCCGGTGGCTCGATTTGGTGTCGTTCTGATTGACCAAAGAACCGCTGGCAATTCATCAATCCAGCGCCATCCGCACTTGTGTAGCCTGTCAAAAGTTCTTGTCCGGAGGCCTCGCAATACTTCAGCATTCGCCCTCTCAGCCTGGTCGTTGCTTCGTGGGTGTGCAACAGAAGCAAAACAGACCTTGCTGCCGAGGTCCTGGATGTACTGCATGAAGGTGCGGCTCAAGAACTGCGTGCCGTTGTCGGTGATGACTCTTTTTGGCACACCAAAATGGCAGACTAGTCCCTTGAAGAATTTGACGGCCGACTGTGCTGTCACCTTTCTCACTGCCTCCACCTCCGACCACTTTGTGAACTTGTCGATTGCGATGTACAAGTACTCAAAGCCCCCGACAACATGGGGAAAGGGGCCCAGTATGTCGAGCCCCCAGACCGAGAATGGCTAGGAAAGAGGGATTGTCTGGAGAGCTTGAGCTGGTTGACAAAGCTTTTTTAAATGGAACTGGCACGCTTCACACTTGGTTACTAAGGCCGTTGCATCCTGGAGGGCAGTGGGCTAGAAGAAACCTTGCCAGAATGCCTTGCCGGCAAGGGCCCTTGACCCTATGTGGGAGCCACATATGCCTCCGTGGATCTCTGCCAACAGCTCCAGTCCTTCCTCCCGGGGAATGCACTTCAATTTCACACCGTTCAGCCTTTTTCTGTACAGAACGTCATCCTGATACATGGCAGATCGATGGGCTACTTTCTCCGCCTCTTCCTGCTCCTCAGGAAGTTCCCCTATTTGGAGGAATCGGATGGTATGTTGTGCCCATGCCGGAGCCTGAGGCTCGACGACAAGGGCTAAAGGCGTTTCCTCTACCATGAGAGCGGCTGTCTCTACGGCCAGGGCTTGACGCCCTGCCGGAGTCTGTTGCCCCATGGCAGGCTCAGTGTCCACGGCAACATCTTTGCCGGCGGCTCCTGGGAGCTCGGCGGGAAAGTACTTGCCGGGGCCTGATTTCCTCCGCTTGTTCTGCCCTGTCGATGGTTCAACGGATGGTTGAGTTAATCGAAGCACAAAAGTACCTGGTTCCACAGGCAATTTGAAGGCAGCGCGTTTCGACAAGTAGTCGGCGACGCCGTTCTCCACTTGGGGAACATGCTCCGCTTGTATACCGTCAAAACGCTCTTCCAGCTTCCTCACTTCATCTACGTAGGCCTCCATCAATGGCTTTGATAATCTTTGTTAACTTGCTTGACGACAAGCTGTGAATCACCCCTGACGATGATCTTCTTGATTCCAAGGTCTGCCGCGATCCTGAGACCGGCAAGCAACCCCTCGTATTCAGAAGTGTTGTTTGTTGACATCTCCCTAGGAAAGTGCATCTATACTACATACTTGAGGTGCTCTCCGGTGGGTGCGACGAGCGGCACACTAGCACCGGCGCCTTGCAGCGAGAAAGCCCCGTCAAAGTACATAATCCAGTCGCGACTTGTTTCCTTGCCGGGGAGAGCGGTCTCCTGAATCTCTTCGTCGGGCGTTGAGGTCCATTCCGCAATGAACTCCGCCAAGACTCTACTCTAAATTGTCGAAGTGCTTTCAAACTTCAAACCAAAGCTCGACAGTTCCAAAGCCCATTCCACAATCCTCCCGGTTGAGTCTGGGTTATGCAATATCCTTTGCAACGGGAAGCGGGTGACGACGGTGATTTCGTGTGCTTGAAGTAATGATGCAGCTTCCTCGAGGCCATAAGGAGGCCGAAGAGCAATTTCTGCACACCGGAGTACCTTCACCTAGCCCCCTGCAAGAGGGAGCTGAAAAAGTAAACCGGGTGCTGCATCATCTTCCTCTTCTACACTATTTTCATTTGGTTGTGTCGCTTCTGCTTCGCCAGCGTCAGACTTTGCCGGGGGCCTTGCCTTACCGGCACCAGGCCCTGCTGGGGGGAGCTCTGGTTTGCCATCCGCTAGCCCTGCCGTTGCCACTGTCTCTTCGTTAACCTCCCACTGTGCCACTAGCGCGGCGTTGACCACTTGGTTCGTCGCCGCTAGATATAGCAGCAACGGTTCTTGTGGTTTATGCGCAACCAGTATTGGCGTAGAGGAGAGGTACTTCTTCAAATCCTGCAGGGCTGCCTCGGCCTGTGGGGTCCAATCCATTGGGCCCGCCTTTTTCAAGATTTTGAAAAAGGGAAGGGCACGTTTAGCAAACTTGGAGATGAATCTGCTCATGGCGGCAACACAGCCAGCGAGCCGACGTACATCCTTGATCCGCCTAGGTGTAGCGACCCGACTCGTTAAGAGTCGAAGTCTCTGTGCTTATCGTGCTAGTCCCTGGATCGACTTGCTAGCACACACAGTACTCGATGACATAACAGAAATAACACACATCTCTTTATTACATCGATAGTCCAGGAGCCATACATTTATTACAAAATAGGGCATAGAGCCAATAAACAAATACTGCGGAAGAAAAGTAGTAAATGAGTCCAACTCCACGAGCAAGGTTGAGTGTAGAACATCGACCTATCGCACCTTAATCCTCGTCGGATATATCTACAACGTGATAAGTTGCAGCCATATAGGTCAGTACATTGAATGTACTGGCAAGTCACATCATAAGTGTAAAGAACCTACTTGTACATGCAATTTGGCTAGTGGAAAGCTCTAAGTTTAGTTTTTTGCATAAAGCTAGTTTTTCCCTATTAGGAAAGATGTTATTCTACTACTACACATTTGCATAGGATGAGTTGGCAAACCCAACTCCATCCGTTCCCAAGTTTCATTTAAAACCCAACTGTTTAATTAAAGGTGAGGAGATCTCCCGGCATTTCCACTACTAGATGCTCAACTTGTCCGTAATCGGGGACACGGTTAATCGATTAGGTTTTAACACTCTGCAGAGGTTGCGCACTTTTCCCCACAAGACTCGACCACCTCCATGATCGGAAGATCGAGACATAGTCTTTCGAAAATGTTCCCCCTTAACCCACGGATAGGCCGATACACCTACATCATTCTACATCTGCTAGCCCATCCCGGAAGGGGTCACACTAACTACTCAACTAAGCCAGAGCCCATATTGGCTTGTGGCTGCACACGTAAGCTTCTAGACATGAGAATACGATTGATCTCTTTGAGCCTGAGCGGACGGTCCACTAGTGGTGCACCACCATGGATTTCCCATGCGTGCCCCACTGTACTTCGCCACCATTCCAACAAGTTTCCGCCCAGTTAGTTCATTAATTATCTTAGGTCCTATTTACTACATTGTCACTCATATTTTACAATGATCACTCCCCAATCCACGTCTACTTAGCGAAGCAACATAATGTAAAACGATGGCGACAATGTGGTAAGGTTCAGACCTACCTTAATGAACTACTGGGTGTAAGCATAGCCATATGGCATTAATTCCTACCATGCAGTCCTACCGCAAAGAACTAAGTGCATAACAAAAACATAGGTAATGAAACATGATCAAGATGCAACTTGCCTTGGTACTGCTGGTTGAATTCTAAAGACTGATAGTATTCTGCTTTCCACTCCGCGCAATCTATCGCAAAGAAGATAAACAAACATAAGCAAACATTTCAGAGAACCAAGAAGAACATGCAAAGCAAAAAGTCTCGGAAAAACCAAATGAACAAACAACACACTTAACTAGCACAAAAATATTCTAAGTGCAAAACCACATGGGCCTATGGTTCAAGAAGTGATGTGAACTATAGTGCATACTCTGCATACTAGTAAAAATATTATTGGACAGATTCTGGTGTGTGCAAATTATTGTGACAAAGGTCCAGGTGATAGGGTTTGGCTACGGTGACAAAGTGCAAAAAGAATCAACTTAATCGGAGCTTTGGTTTGGGAGATATGGCCATTTGAAGTTCGAATTCGAGTCTGAATAAATTCAAATTTGAGCCTGACAAAATTTTACAAAAAGGATACCACTGGATAGATCTAAACATAACGAAGAATTTGCCGCTGGTTTCATCGAGTTTGGATCTACGGTTAAAAAGTTGTGGCTACTCGAAGTTCAGGGACTAATCTGCTAATTACAGGGACTAAACAGAGAAGAAAACTATCGCAACCAAGTCCCTGGCCACGTGGCAGATTCCTACTGGCCGAAAGGTGTTCGCCGCGTAGCTTATACAGCGGACGGCCACAATCTAAACGGCGGCGGCGGCTAACTTAAACAAAAACCGATCGGTTTTAAATTAAAAACCCACGGTTAACCGCATACCGGTTTGACTAAAAAAACAACTAACCTAATCTAATATAGGCCGTCGGTGACCGATCTAACGGGCGAAGGTGGAGCGGTGGCTCACAGTGGGCTGGCGACGTCGACGTCGGCGAAGACGGGAGGGCTCGGTGCTCCGGCGACTCCGGCGTCGACGGTGTGGCGGCTCCGACGGGACCTAGGGGCAAAAAACGTGTCAAACAGATGCGCGTTATCGCGGTGATCCAATTGACAAAGGAAGGAGAGCTAGGGGGTGCCACAGACGACGAAATGGACGACAGAGTGGTGCGGCTCCGGCGAGATGCGAACGGCGACAGCAAGCGGTAGGGGCGGCGTGGGAAGAAGCGGGACGGCGAGGATGTAAGAGGGGGACGTGGCCTTTATATAGGCGCGGCTAGGAGCTCTACGGAGCTGCGGATAAGCCTCATCCGCGAGGGAGCCGAGCGGCGGTTGCGGGAGCGCGGCGAGGATGCTTATCCCGCGCGGTGCGGGAGGTTGGGGACGGCCTGACGGGCGGGGCCCGCCTGGCAGCGGCAGTGAGAGGAGACGAGCGAGGGCGGGCGTGGGCGGTTGACCGGTGCGGGAGGCTTCGGGCGCGCGGGCGGCCTTGGGCCGAAAATGGCCGGTGGGCTGGCTGGCCTGGCGCGGCTGGCTGAGCGCGTGCGTCCCTGGGCCGAACTGGTTTCGGTCCAGGCGGGTGAGTGCGTGCGTGTTTTTTTTTAACCGAACACTAAAGTGGCCCTAAATAATTCAAATGAATTAATAAAAACACCACAATAATTTCTAAAATAACTATACAATATTTAGAGCCTAATGAACATTAACTTAAGCACATAACATTTTGAACATATTTTCCTAATGCAATTAATGTACTTTTTGCAAATAAAATAAATACCAATAAACTCCAAAACTTCAAATAATATTCAAAATAAAATTTCCCACTCTTTTATAAATTTGAGGAAGTCATCTTATCCCCTCTCATTTGTTTTTCTCGAGTGGAAAAATATTATTTGAATATTTCAAAAACTCCAAAATGCAAAGAAATATGATATGCATTGAATGATTCTATTAACATCCAAATTTAATAAAAATTGGGATGTTACAAACCTACCCCTCTTAAGATGAATCTCGTCCTCGAGATTCAGGTTGGCCAGCAAAAAGGTGTCGATGGTCCTATCTAAGATCTTCCTCTCGTTCCCAAGTAGCTTCCTCCTCGGTGTGGTGACTCCACTGAACCTTGCAGAACTTGATGATCTTGGTACGAGTGATTCTCTCTGCAGTCTCAAGAATCTTAATAGGTTTCTCCTCATAAGTCAGATCATTCTCCAACTGAATTGCCTCCAGTGGCACTGTACCTCTCAAAGGAATGTCCGCCATCTCTGCATGACACTTCTTCAGCTGGGAAACATGAAACACATCATGAACTCCCGACAAAGCCTCTGGTAATTCCAGCTGGTATGCAACCTCTCCTCTACGTTCCAGAACTCTGTATGGTCCCACAAACCGTGGTGCTAACTTTCCTTTGACTCCAAATCTCTTAATACCTCGAAGTGGAGACACTCGAAGATATGCTCTATCTCCCACTTCATAGATCACTTCCTTGCGTTTAGCATCGGCATAACTTTTCTGCCTTGACTGAGCTATCTTAAGTCTGTCACGAATCAACTTGACCTTCTCCTCAGAATCCCTAATCAAATCAGGTCCAAACAATTTGCGATCTCCAACTCCATCCCACATCAAAGGTGTCCTGCATTTCCTGCCATACAATGCCTCGAAAGGGGCCATCTGCAAACTGGCTTGGTAGCTGTTGTTGTATGAGAACTCTGTGTAGGGTAAGTTATTATCCCAACTAGACCCATAGTCTAGCACACAAGCTCTCAGCATGTCCTCTAGAATCTGATTGACTCTCTCTGTCTGCCCATCAGTCTGTGGATGGAAGGTTGTACTGAACTCTAGCCTGGTACCCAAAGTTTCATGCAACTGATTCTAAAACTTTGAGGTAAACTGTGTTCCTCTATCTGATACGATGCTCCTCGGAACTCCATGCGGACATACGATCCTGGTCATATATATCTTTGCCAGCTTAGCACTTGTATAGGTGGTCTTCACTGGAATGAAGTGAGCAACCTTGGTCAAATGATCCACTATCACCCAAATGGAATCATAACCTGAACGGGTCCTGGGTAACCCCGTGATAAAGTCCATACCAAGTTTATCCCATTTCCAATCAGGTATCGGCAACGGCTGAAGTAAACCTGCTGGTTTCTGATGCTCCGCCTTTACTCTCTGACATACATCACATATTGCCACATACTCGGCAATCTCTCTCTTCATACCGGCCCACCAAAAACTTTCCTTCAAGTCCAAGTACATCTTGGTGTTGCCTGGGTGTATCGAATATGGTGAGTCATGAGCCTCCTAAAGAATCAACTTCCTGACCTCCGGGTCATTGGGTACGCAAATCCGTTGCTCAAACCATATGGTTCCATTTTCATCCTCATGGAATCCTTCGGCTTTCCCTTTGCTCATCATTTCCTTTATCTCAGCAATACCTTGGTCCAACTTCTGGGCCTCTCTGATTCTTCCTAACAAGGTGGACTGTACCTCGAGTGCGGCAACATAACCTCTTGGAACTATTTCCAACTGAAGGTCTCTAAGCTCATCACATAACTCCTGAGGTAAACCTCCTGCTGTAAGGGTATTAACATAACTCTTACGGCTCAAAGCATCCGCCACAACATTGGCTTTTCCTGGATGATAATGCAAACTCACGTCATAATCCTTTATAAGTTCCAACCATCTCCTTTGCCTGAGATTCAACTCCTTCTGCGTGAAAATGTACTTCAAACTCTTGTGATCCGTGTAAACATCACAACAATTCCCAATAAGATAGTGTCTCCATGTCTTGAGCGCATGCACTACGGCTGCCAACTCCAAATCATGCGTGGCATAGTTCAACTCATGAGGTCGAAGCTGTCGTGAAGCATAAGCTACAACATTTCCCTCTTGCATAAGAACACCTCCAAGTCCCAGACGTGAAGCATCACAATACACCTGAAAGTCCTTGTGCACGTCAGGCAGGATTAGCACTGGGGCTGTGACCAACGCTTCTTCAACTCTTGAAAGCTGGCTTCACACTCTTCAGTCCAAATGAACTTGGTGTCCTTCTTCAACAACGCTGTCATGGGCCTTGCAATCTTGGAGAAATTTTCAATAAATCTCCAGTAATATCCAGCAAGTCCAAGGAAACTATGAATCTCACCAACTGTGGTGGGTGCATTCCATTCTGTGACTGACTCTACCTTGGTAGGGTCCACTGCAATCCCTTCACCTGACACTACATGTCCAAGGAATCCGACTTCCTTAAGCCAAAACTCACACTTGCTGAACTTGGCATAAAGTTGATGTTCTCTGAGCTTCTCCAAAACTAAGCGCAGATGTTCAGCGTGTTCCTCCTCATTCTTGGAGAAAACCAATATGTCATCAATGAATACCACAACGAACTTATCCAAGAACTCCATGAACACCTTGTTCATCATGCTCATAAAATAAGCAGGGGCATTAGTCAAACCAAAGGACATGACTGTATACTCATAAAGCCCATACCTTGTGGTAAAAGCGGTCTTAGATATATCCTTCTCACGGATCTTCAATTGGTGATAACCCGATCGAAGATCGATCTTGGAGAAAACACTAGCTCCTTCTAGCTGGTCAAACAAGTCATTGATCATCGGTGGGGGATACTTGTTCTTGATGGTCACCTCGTTCAAAGAGCGGTAATCCACACACATCCTCAAGGTTCCATCCTTCTTCTCCACTAAGAGTACTGGGGCTCCCCAAGGTGATGAACTCGGGCGAATATACCCTTTCTCTAGCAACTCCTTAATCTGTTTCTTGACTTCCTCCAAATCATTTGCGGGCATCCGATATGGCCTCTTGGAGATAGGTCATGTACCCGGCAGCAACTCAATCAAAAACTCAATCTCCCGATCTGGCGGGATACCCGGTAACTCCTCCGGAAATACATCGGGATAATCCTTCACCACTGGTACTTCTTCCTGGACAACTCCCGTAAGAGAGTTCACCTAAGTCCTCTTAGGCTTAAGCCTAGATACATACTTGATCCTCTTCTTCTCTGGGGTGGTGAGAAAAATCGATCTACTAGCAGAATCAATGTTCCCCTCATACTTGGACATCCAATCCATCCCTAGGATTACATCCAACCCTTGCGACTCTAGTATGATCATGTCTGTGGGAAAAACATGCCCCCCCTATGTTCAAAGGCAACTGGAAACATCCCTGACTAGCCATAGACTCGGCTCCTGGGGAACTCACTAGAATGGGTGACTTAAGAGCTATGGTAGGCAACTTATGTTTATCCACGAATCCCCTTGATATGAATGAATGCGATGCACCAGTGTCAAAAAGAATGAGTGCTGGAAATGAATTAACCAAGAACTTACCAATCACTGCGTCAGGCTGCTCATAGACCTCCTCCACATTGACATGATTCACATGCCCCTTAGTGAAAGGATTAGGCTTCTTGCCTCCAGAATTCCCATTTCCATTCCCATTCTGCTGCTCGGAACACTCATTAGAGTAGTGCCCTGTCTTCTTGCATTTGAAGCAAGTGATGTGACTCAGATCTTTCTTCATTGGTGTAGAAGAGTTGAAATGCTGCTGGTTGCCATTCCCTCCATTGCCATTGCCATTGCCATTTCCATGCTTGTGACCATGGTGGTTATGTCCATTTCCTCCATGCCGAATGTGGCCTCCATGGTTATGATGATTCCCTCCAAACTTGCTAGTGCCTGATCCAGAACTTCCTGAGTACGGGCTGTGCGGGGTTTCTGTTGAACTCCAGAGTTATACTTCCCGTGACCGTACTTCCTCTTACGATTCTCCATCTGCTGGTGCTTGCCTTCGAGAATGGTAGCCTTATCAACTAGCTCCTGATAGTTCGCAAAGGTCGCCACAGTCAACTGAACTCCCAACTCATCGTTCAGTCCCTCCAGAAACTTCTCGTGCTTGGCTGCATTAGTGGCCACGTCCTCTGGGGCATAACGGGCCAACTTACTGAACTCATCAACATACTGGGATACCGTGCGTCCTCCCTGGCAAGCTGCGGAACTCCTTCTTGTTCAGACTCATGGCTCCAGTTGAGACATGAGCAGTGCGGAACGCCTGCTGGAACTGAGTCCAAGTCACACTCTCCAAGGGGTATGTGGTGGTGTAGTTCTCCCACCAAGCAGCGGCTGGGCCATCCAGCTGATGGGCGGCCAACTTCACCTTCTCAGCACCATTGCATCCTGCCGTGGCCAGCTCCCTTCCTATCTTGCGGAGCCAGTCATCCGCGACAATCGGCTTTGTGCTGCTGGAGAACACGGGTGGGTTCAGCCTCAGAAAACGGGTAAGACTGTCAACTGAGGGTGGTGGCGGTGGGTTGTTGTTGTTGTTGTTGTTGTTGTTGTTGTTCTGGTTCTGGTTCTGAATGAGCATCTGCATAAGAGCATTCTGCTGCTGGATCAATTGCGTGAGCTCCGGCGGAAAGTTGAATCCGGGGTCACGTCTTGGAGGCATCTAATGGGTTTAGAGTGGATGAGGAGTTAGAATAGAATAAGGCCTAGTGAGTAAAATCACACTACCCATATGCACATGATAGCAATAAAATTTCAAATCACTCCAATTCAATTTCAAACAAAGAGGTTCACACAAATAATCAAACCTAAGGTAAGCCATGTCACAAGATTTGACAAGGTCTTACAAATGAAGTAAAACTAATCGGATAACGAAATCGAATTTCTAACTCTCATGGTGGTATAAAATCTAACTCTCATCGGATGAAGACCAGTCAACCATGTTGACATCAGGTGTCCTTGCATCACTGTCTGTGTAGTCATCTCCAAGCTCATCATCCTGGTCCTTGTCCTGGCTGACGAAATCTCCATAAGAGTGATCCTCCTGGATGTTTTCTCCCTCATCCAGCTTCTCCTCGGCCTCCTCAAGCTCAAACTTCAGGTCGTCGATCTTCTCCTGCAGTGCGTCCAGCTCTCCCTCATGCTCGATGCGAGCGTCCTGGAGTTCCTCCTCGAGATCGGCCTTGCGAGTCATGAGGTTCTTGATGACGATCATGTTGTCAGACAGCTCCAGCTCCATCATACGAATGTGATCCTCCATGTCCTAGATATGGGATGCTATCGTCTCATCCTCCAGGGTACGCACCACATCTCCATTTGTGTCGCGGCGTCCATACGTCACGAAGGAGGTCTTCTTGAGGTCCTTGTCATACTCCTCCCGAATGCGTCCGAGAGCAATGTGAGCAGCGATGCCCCTGCCCAAGCCCCATGTTGTAGTATCCACATGGAAATCAATGGGCTTGGTGCGGTTTCCAAGGATGCGTCCGGGGATATGGGCATCAATCCTCTAACGCGTCTCCTCGGGCAAGGTGGGAGTGAAAGTTCCAGTGAATGTGGGAAGCCCCATCTTCAGGTGCTTCACGATCTTCATCAGCTGCCGTCCAAAGGGCATGGTCTCATCGGGCTGCTCGAACTCGACAATGGCGGATGACATCTACATTTTGAAAGAGGGAAGAAATTAGTAATGAAGCAGAGAAGGTACGAGACCAAAGGATATATAGGGAAAGTGAAAATATAGCTTTTTATCCTATGGCTTTTCCATTTTCTAGGGGTTGCGTCCTACAGTCAACGTGTGCTCTACCATCTTGTAGCGACCCAACTCGTTAAGAGTCGAAGTCTCTGCGCTTATCGTGCTAGTCCCTGGATCGACTTGCTAGCACACACAGTACTCGATGAAATAACAGAAATAACACACATCTCTTTATTACATCGATAGTCCAGGAGCCATACATTTATTACAAAATAGGGCATAGAGCCAATAAACAAATACTGCGGAAGCAAAGTAGTAAATGAGTCCAACTCCACGAGCAAGGTTGAGTGTAGAACATCGACCTATCGCACCTTAATCCTCGTCGGATATATCTGCAACATGATAAGTTGCAGCCATATAGGTCAGTACATTGAATGTACTGGCAAGTCACATCATAAGTGTAAAGAACCTACTTGTACATGCAATTTGGCTAGTGGAAAGCTCTAAGTTTAGTTTTTTGCATAAATCTAGTTTTCCCTATTAGGAAAGATGCTATTCTACTACTACACATTTGCATAGGATTAGTTGGCAAACCCAACTCCATCCGTTCCCAAGTTTCATTTAAAACCCAACTGTTTAATTAAAGGTGAGGAGATCTCCCGGCATTTCCACTACTAGATGCTCAACTTGTCCGTAACCGGGGACACAGCTAATCGATTAGGTTTTAACACTCTGCAGAGGTTGCGCACTTTTCCCCACAAGACTCGACCACCTCCATGATCGAAAGATCGAGACATAGTCTTTCAAAAATGTTCCCCCTTAACCCACAGATAGGCCGATACACCTACATCATTCTACATCTGCTAGCCCATCCCGGAAGGGGTCACACTAACTACTCAACTAAGCCAGATCCCATATTGGCTTGTGGCTGCACACGTAAGCTTCTAGACATGAGAATACGATTGATCTCTTTGATCCTGAGCGGACGGTCCACTAGTGGTGCACCACCATGTATTTCCCATGCGTGCCCCACTGTACTTCGCCACCATTCCAACAAGTTTCCGCTCAGGTAGTTCATTAATTATCTTAGGTCCTATTTACTACATTGTCACTCATATTTTACAATGATCACTCCCCAATCCACGTCTACTTAGCGAAGCAACATAATGTAAAATGATGGCGACAATGTGGTAAGGTTCAGACCTACCTTAATGAACTACTGGGTGTAAGCATAGTCATATGGCATTAATTCTTACCATGCAGTCCTACCGCAAAGAACTAAGTGCATAACAAAAACATAGGTAATGAAACATGATCAAGATGCAACTTGCCTTGGTACTGCTGGTTGAATTCTAAAGACTGATAATATTCTGCTTCGCACTCCGCACAGTCTATCGCAAAGAAGATAAACAAACATAAGGAAACATTTCAGAGAACCAAGAAGAACATGCAAAGCAAAAAGTCTCGGAAAAACCAAATGAACAAACAACACACTTAACTAGCACAAAAATATTCTAAGTGCAAAACCACATGGGCCTATGGTTCTAGAAGTGATGTGAACTATAGTGCATACTATGCATACTAGTAAAAATATTAATGGACAGATTCTGGTGTGTGCAAATTATTGTGACAAAGGTCCAGGTGATTGGGTTTGGCTACGGTGACAAAGTGCAAAAAGAATCAACTTAATCGGAGCTTCGGTTTGGGAGATATGGCCATTTGAAGTTCGAATTCGAATCTGAATAAATTCAAATTTGAATCTGACAAAAGTTTACAAAAAGGATACCACTGGATAGATCTAAACATAACGAAGAATTTGCCGCTGTTTTCATCGAGTTTGGATCTACGGTTAAAAAGTTGTGGCTACTCGAAGTTCAGGGACTAATCTGCTAATTACAGGGACTAAACAGAGAAGAAAACTATCGCAACCAGGTCCCTGGGCACGTGGCAGATTCCTACTGGCCGAAAGGTGTTCGCCGCGTAGCTTATACAGCGGACGGCCACAATCTAAGAAAAACGGCGGCGGCGGCTAACTTAAACAAAAACCGATCGGTTTTAAATTAAAAACCCGCGGTTAACCGCGTACCGGTTTGACTAAAAAAACAACTAACCTAATCTAATCTTGGTCGTCGGTGACCGATCTAACGGGCGAAGGTGGGGCGGTGGCTCACAGTGGGCTGGCGACGTCGGCAACGAGCAGAGGACGGTGTCGCGGCGTCGGGCGGTGGCGGGGCAGCGGCTACGGCGGTCCTTGGCATCGGGGAAGAAGACGGGGAGGTGCGGCGCGTCGAGGGCATCGCGAAGGTGGTGTCGGCGTTCGGCGGCGGCGTCGGGACGAGGCGAGGCGAAGACGGCGGGGCTCGGTGCTCCGGCGACTCCGGCGTCGACGGTGCGGCGGCTCCGACGGGACCTAGGGGCAAAAAACGTGTCAAACAGATGCGCGTTATCGCGGTGATCCAATTGACAAAAGAAGGAGAGCTAGGGGGTGCCACATACGACGAAATGGACGACAGAGTGGCGTGGCTCCGGCGAGATGCGAACGGCGACAGCAAGCGGTAGGGTTGGCGTGGGAAGAAGCGGGACGGCGAGGATGGAAGAGGGGGCCGTGGCCTTTATATAGGCGCGGCTAGGAGCTCTACGGAGCTGCGGATAAGCCTCATCCGCGAGGGAGCCGAGCGGCGGTTGCGGGAGCGTGGCGAGGATGCTTATCCCGCGCGGTGCGGGAGGTTGGGGACGGCCTGACAGGCAGGGCCCGCCTGGCAGCGGCAGCGAGAGGAGGCGAGCGAGGGTCCGTGCGGGCGGTTGACCGGTGCGGGAGGCTTCGGGCGTGCGGGCGGCCTTGGGCCGAAAATGGCCGGTGGGCTGGCTGGCCTGGCGCGGCTGGCTGAGCGCGTGCGTCCCTGGGCCGAACTGGTTTCGGTCCAGGCGTTTGAGTGCGTGCGTGTTTTTTTAAATCGAACACTAAAGTGGCCCTAAATAATTCAAATGAATTAATAAAAACACCACAATAATTTCTAAAATAACTATACAGTATTTAGAGCCTAATGAACATTAACTTAAGCACATAACATTTTGAACATATTTTCCTAATGCAATTAATGCACTTTTTGCAAATAAAATAAATACCAATAAACTCCAAAACTTCAAATAATATTCAAAATAAAATTTCCCACTCTTTTATAAATTTGAGGAAGTCATCTTATCCCCTCTCATTTGTTTTTCTCGAGTGGAAAAATATTATTTGAATATTTCAAAAACTCCAAAATGCAAAGAATTATGATATGCATTGAATGATTCTATTAACATCCAAATTTAATAAAAATTGGGATGTTACACTAGGTGCCTCAATCTGCTCAATGGCCTTGATCTTGTCTGGATTTGCCTTGATCCCACGCTGTGACACAAAGAACACGAGAAGTTTGCCAGACGGAACGCTGAAGACACACTTCTCAGGGTTCAGCTTGAGGTTGATCTTGCGCAAATTTGCAAATGTCTGTTCTAAATCTTGTATGAGTGTTGGCCTGTCCTTGGTTTTGATCACTATGTCATCCATATAAGCTTCCATATTTCTATGTAGCTGGGGCTCAAAACCAATTTGGACTGCTCTTGCAAACGTTGAGCCAACACTCTTCAACCGGAAAGGCATTCGTAAAAATACGTACCACATGGGGTGATGAATGTTGTCTTCTCTTCATCTTCTCTCGTCATGAAGATCTGGTGGTATCCTGAGTAGGCGTCAAGGAACGATAACAAGTCGCACCCGGCCGTGGAGTCAACAATCTGGTCAATGCGCGGCAACGGGAAAGGGTCCTTCGGACAAGCCTTATTGACATCTGTGTAATCAATACACATCCTCCACTTCCCATTTGCCTTGCGCACCACCACCGGATTGGCCAACCACGTCGGATGAAGTACTCCCCTCACCAAGCCTGCCGCTTTTAACTTCCTGATCTCCTCCGTGATGAACTCCTGCCGTTCCAAAGCTTGCTTCCTGACCTTCTGCTTGACGGGTCGTGCATGAGGTCAGACAGCAAGATGGTGCTCAATCATCTCCCTGGGAACGCCGGGGATGTCGGATGCTTGCCATGCAAATACATCGACATTCGCCCGCAGGAAGGTGACGAGCGCGCCTTCCTATTTGCTGTCAAGGGAGGAGCTTATGGTGAAAGCCCCTCCCGTGCCATCCTCCTTGACGGACACCTTCTTGGTCTCTGGTGGTGCAGCTCTGGATTTCTTGCTCTTGCCGGTGGAGCTCTCTGGCACGTCCTCGATGGGAGCACAACACTCCGAAGAGGTGCGCTTGCCGGAGTGGGTGCGAGAGGTCTTGCCGGTCTTCTTCCCTCTCGGGGCTTCGGCGACAGTCGCTGCAACTGCCTCCCGGTAGAGTTGGTCAGCATAGATCAGCGCATCCTTCTTGTCGGAGGGGACGGTGCTGATGGTCATCGGCCCAGGCATCTTCAATGTGTTGTAGGCGTAATGTGAGGCCGCCATGAACTTGGCTAGTGCTGGGCGGCCGAGGATCCCGTTGTAGGGCAAGGGGATCTCGGCTACATCGAAAACAATCCTCTCTATCATGTAGTTCAACTCGCCTCCAAACGTCACGGGCAGCGTGACCTTACCCTTAGGCTGACTCCTTCCTGGGTTGACCCCTTGAAATGTGCCCGTCTCTTCGAGGTCTCCATCAGGAATCTGCAGCCTTTTGATCACAACAGGTGAGATCAAGTTCAGACCGGCCCCGCCGTCAACTAGCATTTTTGTCACCTTGAGGTTGCGTATTGTTGGCGAAACCAACAATGGCAAACAACCGACCGCAGTTGTGCGATCAGGGTGGTCCTCGGTGTCAAAAATGATAGGCGTGCTGGACCACTTCAGTGGCTCTTGAGCATCGAATGATGGTTCCGCTGCTGTGATCTCACGCGCCCACTTCTTGAGCTGGCGGTGAAAGGTGTGCAGCGAGGCGCCACTGTCGACGCACATGGCCTCCGTAGCTTTTTGGAACTCATGCTCGCTGGACTCGTCGTCCTCTTCATTACCGTCGTCTTCTTGCTTCTTGTCACGGCTCCGGGCGGGCCTCTCTTGCTGGTTATCATTGCCGCGACGACCTCCTTGGCCGCCACGCTTCTTGCCGGATCCTTCGGCACCATCCTGACCCTTCTCCTTGTCCCGCCTCTCATACTCAGCTTTTTGCTTCTCAGCAAGCAGCTCAACTTGTCGGCAATTCTGGAGGTCATGGCCCTTGGTGCGGTGGATCTTGCAGTACTGCTTGTCGGAGCCTCCTGGCTTGTCGGCAGCCGCCAAAGCCCGGCAAGCGGTGCACCCGGCAATTTCCTTGTCGGGGTCGTCTGCCTTGGCCTTTTTGGCAGCGCCGGTGTCCTCGGATCCCTTGACGGCAAGCACGGTCTTGCCCTTGCGCTTCCTGTTGCGGCGCCGGCCCTTCTTCGTCGGGCAGCTGTTTCTTCGTCTGTGGAGTCAGTTTCCGCATCGGCTTCCTCGCCGGGGTACTTCCTCCCCTCTTCAGCTCGAGCGCACCTATCGGCCAGAACATAAAGTTCGGCCACATCTTTGACCTTGTTCATCGCCAGCTCTTCACGCATCTTGCGGTTGCACACATTCTGATGGAATGCGCTGATCACGGTGGCGGGATGAACATCTGGGATGTTGTACTGCACCCGGTTGAACCTCTGTATGTACTTGCGTAGGTTTTCACCTTCCTTCTGGGGGATGATATGCAAATCGCTTGCCTGGCCATGAGCTTGGTGGCCTCCAATGAAGGTGCTAACGAACTCATGACACAAACCCGACAAGAAGAAATGGAATCCGCCGGCAAGTGCATCAACCATGACATGACATTGGGTTTAAGTGCCAACGGGAAGTAATTGGCAAGCACCTTGTCATCGCGAGCTCCAGCAGCTTGCATCACGATGGTGTAGATGCTGAGGAACTCCGATGGGTGGGTCTTGCCGTTGTACTTCTCACCAACATCAGGCTTGAACATGCGGTGGGAGGGCCACTGGAACTGCCGCAACTCACGGGTAAAGGCTGGGCAACCCACCTCGTAGGGTAGGCCGCCAGAGCCTCCTGGTGCTGGGTGGTCCATAGTGGGCCCCGCCCGCCTATCTGACTGGTGGCATGCTTCGCGCCGGCGCTCGATGGTGGTTCGAGCGTCTTCATGGGCTCGCTCCCGAAGAACTTGGCGCTGATCGCGGTGAGTCCGTGGGTCGGACGATGCTATGGAAATGTTATCACAAGCGTCATCACGATGGACTGACACTCGCGGTGGCTGGCATGGGGGAGGAGAGTGCACCGTGCCCATAGCACCTCCGGTCCTTCCACCACTGGCATGCAGTGGCTCGACGGAGCACCGGCCTGAGGGCCTCGCTGGTCCCGGCTCATCTTTGTTGGCAATGCCGACGAGGCTCCGGATGGTGGCTCTCCACTCGTTGAGCTTTTCCGCAGCAGGAGGAAAGTCCAGGAGCAACTGCACGCGCGCCAAAGCTTCTGCTGGCGTGGGTGGCGGCGAAAGCTGCGTGGACCGTGACGCGCTCCGACTTCTAACCACGTTAGAAGGAGCTCTATCACGGCCTTGCGGCTGCGCGCCATTTTCGCCAGCGCCTCGGCGTGCATGCTGGCCTTCTACGTCCCGCGAATGAGGCACATGACTCTTCCCACAGCGGCGCCCGGGGTCACCAGCGTGGTGACGCTGCTCGTCGCACACAACCTGGGAAGAGCGCGTCGTGGGCACCGGCGTAGCGCGTCTTGGAAGTCGCCGCGCCGCCCATGGGTGGCACGACGCCGCCCTTGGAGGGCCCCGCGCCACCTGCGGGGGGCCCGGCTCCGTCTTTGGATTTGGCAGCATGTGGCCCGTCGTCTCGCGCACGAACGACGCCGCTCGCCAGGCTTTGACTGCCAGAGCGATGTGGGTGTTCGCGGGCTGCGCTTCGGCTTCCGTCCGCGACCGCCCCACCACTCGCCCGCACTAGTACTGGCCGCTCGGCTCCCGATGAACCGATCGTCGTGATTGTCTTCTTCTTGGGATCCATGGCGATGAAGAACTGCTAAACTAACTGCTAGACCGGATTTTCACAACTGCGCTCCCCTACCTGGCGCGCCAAAGATGTCGGTGGAAATGACACCTATGGAATCACTGGGATCCCTTCTACGGTTGGCAGGCACGGGGTTGTGCAAAGAGCGGGTCTGGTAGTCAGCACAAAGATCGTTTACCTAGGTTTGGGCCGCAAGGATGCGTAATACCCTAGTCCTGCTTTGGTGTATATTTGAGTGTTCTTGAGCTCTCGAACTAGCTGTGGTGCGTGCATACTCCAAAAGATCCGAATCCTTCTCCAGTACGCCTCGGGCCTCCTTTTATAGACAAAAGGGGTCGCCACAGTGGCACACAGGAGGTGGAAAGGTATACAGTGTACAAGCTTATCCCTTGTCATTACGGGACAAGGCGCATTAAATGCTCCTTAGGTGTCCCGTTGCTTTATTGGGGACGGCAACGAGGCCCGTCCCGTCCGTCACCGCTCCGCCTCGCTCCGACACGCGTCTAGGCCATCGAGGCAGGCAGCACCACGTAGGCTGGCTGGCTGCTGAGATGGCGTGGTGGATGGGTCTTCATGAAGATCTGCATGCCACCATGTAGGTGCTTGCTGAGTTGGCCTGGAGGCCGCACGTTGCCACGCAGGTGCCTGCCCAGCTGGTTGGGCTGGCAGCTGTATGGGAACAGCGGTGGAGTCTTGGCAGACGTGGGTCTGGCTGCGGCCCTGCAGGTGTCCTCGGCAAGGGTCTTGCTGGGGCCTCAGCAAGGGTCTTGCCGGGGCCCCGGCAAGGGTCTTGCCGGGGCATCGCGGTTGTCCCCGGCAAGGATCTTGCCGGGGGTCTCGTGGATTTCCTCGGCAAGGATCTTGCTGAGGATCGTCGTCTTCTGGTCCTCATCTGATCTTGTGTGCTTCTGGTCTTCACAAAGATCTGCATGCCACCACGAAAGTGCCTCCCGAGCCTTGGTTCCAATGTGGTTGATGGTGTTGGAACCCTTGGGCTCAAGGGTGGCGCGCTCTGCTGGCGTTGGGCAAATTGCCCCGGCAAGTGTCTCGCTGGGGGAGTCCACCTCGCCCTCTTGCTCTTTGTGTCTCTGGTCTTGGCGTTGCTTTGCCCGTCTTGTGCCTTTGGCTTCCCTCCTCTGCCCTGCAAAGTGTGGCCGCAGGTGCAGCTCTGACTGCCCGTGCACAAGTAGAGGGGTAAAAAGGGGAGCCCCTAATTTTGTACACCGACAAAATTCTCTAATGAAATTCAATGATAATGACAATCCTCACAATATGTACCCTAGCCAATGCCTTTATGAGTTTGGGAATTACATTAGAAGGCAAGATCACTTCAATGCAAATGTTATGAAACAACTTAAATACAATTCTGATATGATTGCTCTCTTGAGTGACTTGTTGTTTAGAACCTCAAATGATGTTAGAGGTGTGGGGAAGCATGCTTCTATGGTTCAAACCCAGTTAGAACAAGTTGCTAAATCTCAAAGAGAGTGGCTTGATGAAATGAATAATAATATGAATGATCATGCTGTTAGAGTAATCACTAGAGGAGGTAGGATGACTCAGGAACCACTTTATCCTGAGGGACACCCAAAAAGAATTAAACAAGACTCTCAAAGAGTTAACACTAATGCACGTAGTTCTTCTAAAAAGAAAAAGAAGAAGAAAAATGATAGGACTTTGCATGCCTCTAATGAACCTGAAGTAGAAAAACCTCCTGATAATGAAGTTTCTATCTCTGATGCTGAGACTCAACTTGGTAGTGAACACTCGCCTTCTGATAATGAAAAAGATAATGATGAGGTTCATGAAGACACTCAAACAAATAATAAAGAACCAGACAATGATGTTGAGATAGAACCAGTAGTTGATCTTGATAACCCACAACCCAAGAATAAAACATATGATAAAAGAGACTTTGTTGCTAGAAAACATGGTAAGGAAAGAGAACCGTGGGTTCAAAAACCTATGCCCTTTCCAGCGAAGTCAACTAAAAAGAAAGATGATGAACAATTTTAATGCTTTGCTGAAATGCTGAGGCCAGTCTTTTTGCATACTCACTTGACTGATATCCTGAAAATGCCTCCTTATGCAAAGTACATGACAGACATCATCACCAATAAGAGAAAAATATCAGAAGCTGAAATCTCCACCATGCTTGCTAATTATACTTTTAAAGATGGAGTACCTAAAAAACTTGGAGATCCGGGAATACCAACTATACCTTGCTCCATCAAAAGAAATTATGTGAAAACTGCTTTGTGTGATTTGGGAGCTGGTGTTAGTGTTATGCCTTTCTCTTTATACAAAAGACTTGATTTGTATAAACTCACACATACTGAAATATCTTTGCAAATGGCTGACAAATCAACGGCCATACCTATCGGTATCTATGAGGATGTGCCTGTTGTTGTTGCTAATGTTACTATTTTGACTGACTTTGTTATACTTGAGATGCCCGAGGACGACAACATGTCGATTTTCCTTGGTATACCCTTCTTGAATGCTGCAGGGGTTGTTATTGATTGCAATAAAAGCAAGGTTACTTTTCATATCAATGGTAATGAACATACAGTGCACTTTCTGAAGAAACAATTCCAAGTGAATGGTATTAATGTTATTGAAAAATCTCCGACAATCACTATAGGAAGTTTTCAACTACCTCTACCTACTGTCAAAAAGAAATATGAAATGGTTATTGTTGGGGACATTCATATCCCCATTGAGGTAACTCAGTGATTTACGAAAGTTCTTTGATTTCATGCTAATCGAAAGTGGTTATTAATAAGACTTGATCAACCTCATTAATGGATCATTTTTTAGAGGTATGAATTTGATGAATTTAGTGAGCACTACCTTCTGTCCCTATCATTTGTTTTCTGTTTTTATTAGTTAAATAAAATGAAATGCCATGTTTTGTTTGTTTTCTGATTTTACCGTGCAATAAAAAATGACCTAAAATAAAAGTTCTTAGAATGCTCTCAAATTTTAATACGATTTTCTCTGAATATTTAAGAATTTTTGGTGCAAATAATAACAGAGGGAGGTGCACCAGGTGGGCACAACCCACCTGAGCGTGCCAGGACCCCCAGGCACGCCCTGGTGGGTTGTGGTCCCACGTGGGCCCCCTCACTTATCTCTTCATCCCACATCACCACCTACCTCCAGAAAAAAATCACCATTGCTCTCTCTCTCGTGTTCTTTCTCTAAAGAACCCACAGATTTCGATCTCTTTGCTCGAAGCTCCGTTTCTGAAACTGTTTTGGGGAATTGTTGCTTGGTATGTGACTCCTCCGTTTGTCCAATTAGTTTTTGCTTTAGTAGAATATATTTTGAATAATTAGCTACTCTTGGTGCTGTTGTAGATGAGCTTGCATGTTGAATTCTTAGAGTTTTAAGTAGTTTGAATGCTTGCTATGGCCTCTATGCATCCCTATGAGTAGTTGCTACCAATCTTGTTAAGTTTTGTTGACAAACTTTTGTCACCCAAAAATGTTCAGAAAATTGTATGCGAATATGATGAACCCCTTTGTAAGGAGTTCTTTGAGGAGGAGATCATCGGGGGCATCTTCTTGTGACAGCTCCGTTCGTCGGTCTTATGTTGAACCAAGTGACAGTTCCATACGAGATGCCGCCACCAAAACATGCTTATATATGGCCATGCGACGATTATATGGTGAGTGTGGGCATTAAGGAGGAATTCGAGCAATATGTTCACAATGCCGATCTCGGTTACATTTCAGATAAGTGCAACCAACCCCACACTCTCACTAAATCATTTGTCAAAGGATTTAAATTCCATCCCCGTGAGTCTATGGTGTCATTTAAACTTTATGAAAATCCATTTACCATATCTTTAGAGAGATTTGCTCACCATTGCAAAATCCCATTCTGGGGTTCGCTTGATGAACCGCCAAGATCTGAGTTTCAAACATTCTTGACTAGTCTTTGCTACGGTGAGACTAGGGGAGTGACACAAGGTAGAATAAAGAGCATTCATTTTCCCGCAATTCAGTATTCTGCATTATTTAATGGAAAATGTATTGTAGGCAAACAAGATTGTAGTACACTTTGTGCTCCAGATTTGAGTCTCATACACACCGCACTCACCAGTGACAAAATTTATAATCTTGGAGCGATTATTGCACGCAGGTTGCAACACAATGCTAATAGTGGTTATTTCTATGATGGTATTTATGCCACAAGCTTAGCAAGAGAACTAGGTGTTTCACCTTTGCCCTATGAACCTATTTTACCCACGCAGTATTTAGACTTTGATGCTATGAAACGCCATAAGATCCTTAGAGGTGATCCCGATAATTTCACCTATAAATTGTTGTTTAACCAAGATTCCGTTGTGCAAACGTATTTGCCTGCGCCTGCACTCTTTGATGTTCACAACAGGGGAAGATATTTTGTTCTGGAGAGCGAGGTCTAAGCTCATAACGCGGCGGTTGTGGCTGCACGGCAGGCTGAGACATCCGCACCGAGAGCCTCCGTGAGCTATTACCCCGATCACTATGCATGCTACTACTGATTACCAAGTTAGGCCAAAAGCCTAAGCTTGGGGGAGTACGTATTTCCGCCGACATTAAATTCATGTTCACATATTTCATTTGTCGGTGTCCACACTTTTTCATTGTATTATCCATGCTTAATTTATTTTCTCGCTTTCTTCTTGTGTGTTTGAAAAAACTTTGAGAAAATACAAAAAAATCCTGTTTCTTTTCAATTTTTCTTCTAGAGTTGTTAGCTGTAGCACTAAAAAGTAAACCCAAAAAGATTTCCTTGTTCTTCTTTTTGCTTGTTGGGAGCTTTCCCATGTAAATAGTTTTTCTCTTTTTTGTTTTTCCCTTTTATTTGCTTGATTAAGAAAACCAAAAACTCCAAAAATATTTCAGTGTGTTTCTTTGAATTTATTTTCTCTTTATTGAGTCGTACCGAGGAGAAGACCACGATGAAAATGTTGAGTGGCTATCATTTGCATAATTGTTAATCTAACAAAGAGCCCATTTTACCTTGTCTTCTCCTATTGGATAAAATGTTTGCAGATTCCAGCTTAGTCCACGACACTCTTGCACTATTATTATTTTCATATCGTTCGGTTGTGCAAGTGAAAGGCAATAATGACGACATTTGATGAACTGGCCATGGCAGAGAGAAACGGGTATGAACTCAACTTGTTCTGTTTTTCTAAATATGTTTAACCTAGTATTGATGATTCAACCCATTATGATTAAACATGTTTGCAATGACAATTAGAGATTATAGTTTCTCATGCCATGCATAAGTAGCTGGGAGTGGATAAGATTTATCTTGGATGTCAACATTGCATTAAAATAATTGTGATGTAGTATGATGATATGGTATCCTCCTTTGAATGTTCGAGTGACTTGACTTGGCACATGTTCATGCATGTAGTTGAATCAAAACCAACATAGCCTCTATGATATTTATGCTCATGGTGTTCATATCCTACTCATGCTAGTGTCCATTGTTACTTATGCATAATGCATGTTCATGACCGTTGTTGCTCTCTAGCTGGCCGCTTCTCAACCTTGTGCTAGCCTTCACCAGTACTAGGTGGGAATTCTGCTTGTGCATGAAAAACCTTGAACCCAAGTTATTCCAGATGAGTCCACCATACCTACCTATATGCAGTATTACCCTACCGTCCTAAGTAAATTTGCATGTGCCATCTCTGAAAACTTCAAATAAATATCCTTTTTGTGTTCTTGGATTATTCATAGAACGACAGGAGGTAGTCGGTATCTTCCACGCTAAGCGGATTATTCTCAGGTTGAGTGTTTATTCACTCACCACAGCACGAGAAAAGGGTGTTAATAGGGATGCCCAGTACCAAACTACAAAACTAATTGAGCTTACAAATAATCAAACAAAAACTCCCATGGAGTAATAACCTTTACTTTATCACTTGGAAACCGCCACTAATGTGTTTAGCATGGAAGATATTGATAACTGATGGTCGCGAAGTAAACAAGAAGGGTGCATTTCTCAAAATATCATTTACCTCTGTTTTAAAATTTTGAGCTCTGGCACCTCTGCAAATCACTGCTTCCCTCTGTGAAGGGACTATCTATTTACTTTTACGTTGTGTCATCACCTTCTAAAATAAGCGTCGGAATCTGAGAGCACTGTTGTCATGCTGATGCATTGTGTGTACTAATGTTGGGTGCATCATGACTGGATCTTTTTCTACAATGAATTACGATGTTCAGTCGTTGCTTGAACTTTGGAGGTGCTCTGCATTTATGTTTTGCGGTCTCAGAAAGGGCTAGCGAGATACCACTATTGTCATATTATATCATGGTTGTTTTGATAACGTGTTGCTCTTTGAGATATCTTATTATTGCTCGCTAGCTGATTATGTCATTGATATGAGTTCATATAATTTTTAAAGAGTTATTGTCGACATGGTTAGTTATAATATTGGCTGAAAACCTAGGTGTTGTGTAAGCTTATTTAAGCAAACAAGAGCAAAAGAGTTCGTAAAAATTTTTCTTTTTCACTTTCAGTTTATCAACTGAATTGCTTGAGGACAAGCAAAGGTATAAGCTTGGGGGAGTTGATAGGTCTCCTTCGTATCTACTTTTCCTAACGCTTTTCCTCCTGTTTTGGACTCTAATTTGCATGATTTGAATGAAACTAACCCGGACTGACGCTATTTCAGCAGAACTACCATGGTGTTGTTTTTTGTGCAGAAATAAAAGTTCTCGGAATAGAACGAAACTTTGCGAGGATTTTTTATACAATAAAAGAGAATTTCTGGAGCCAAGAACCACCGGAGGGAGCACCTGGGTGGGCACAACCCCCCAGGGCGCGCCCCCCTCCATGCGCGCCTAGGTGGGTCGTCCCCACCTGGTGGCCCCGCAGACCCTGAAACCGACGCTATAAAATCACATTTTTCCAGAAAAAAATCAGGGAGAAAGAATTGTCGCGTTCCACAAGATGGAGCCGCCTTCACCTCATGTTCTTCATCGGGAGGCCAGATCTGGAGTCCGTTTGGGGCTCCAGAGAGGGGGATCTTCGATCTTTGTCATCACCAACCCTTCTCCATCACCAATTCCATGATGCTCCCCACCAGGAGTGAGTAATTCTTTCGTAGGCTCGCTGGTCGGTGAGGAGTTGGATGAGATTCATCATGTAATCTAGTTAGTTTTGTTAGGGCTTGATCCCTAGTATCCACTATGTTCTGAGATTGATGTTGCTATGACTTTGCTATGCTTAATGCTTATCACTTTGGGCCCGGGTGCCATGATTTCAGATCTAAACAGTTTATGTTATCACCATTACATCTATGTTCTAGATCCGATCTTGCAAGTTATAGTCACCTACTACGTGTTGATCCGGCAACCCCGGAGTGACAATAGATGGGACCACTCCCGGTATGACCATAGTTTGAGGAGTTGATGTATTCACCGTGTGTTAATGCTTTGTTCCGGTTCTCTATTAAAGGAGGCCTTAATATCCCTTAGTTTCCAATAGGACCCCACTGCCACGGGAGGGTAGGACAAAAGATGTCATGCAAGTTCTTTCCATAAGCACGTATTGTCGGATTTCGGGTTCCGGCAAACCCTCGAGGTTCGAACACTGGGGTGCGCACGAAGATCTCTCTTCCCCTAGCTCACACTCTCAATGATCTCAAAGCCTATCTCGCCGAACCCAGAGAGCAAGGGACATAGAGTTTATACTGGTCCGGGCTACCGATGTGGTGTAATACCCTACTCTAGTGTGGTGTGGTGGATTGCCTTGTAGGCTGAGGATGAACAAGTACAAGGGAAGAACAGCCTCTTGAGGAGAGGTTGATCTGAATGATCTCCCCCCCCCACTAGGGTGGTGGCTAGTCCTATTTATAGATGCTTGGTCCTCTTCCCAAATTTTTAGGCAGGAAGGGATCCCACAACGGCCAATTTCGAAGGGAGACAAGTAGTACAAGTTATCCTGACAAAAGGTGGTCTTTGCCTGCCAAAGGCTCTGGTGGTGACACCGCCGTGGGCTCCGCGGTGACCTCCATCCTGCCGTCCTGCTGGTCCTGGTCTTGTTGCATTGATATGGAAACCTTTGCCTGAGGCCTCAGGACTCCTCGCCTGCGCCTGCCCCTTTAGCACCAAAGAGGAAATTGGTACCCTGCGCCCACTGGCGCCTGCCTGGCTTCGGTCATCATGGCTCACGTCACGTGAACCTCGCGAGGTGCCCCTCCGCCTTGATCTCTCTGCTCCTCACGAGCCAGCTTAAGGAGGCTGCCCCCGAGGAGGTCTTGTGTCGTCCGCCTCGCGAAGCTTGGCCCCTCGCGAGGGTCTTGAGTAGTTGTTGGTGAAGATGGTTTGTACCAGGCCATTGGTGAGCCATGCCGTGGGCTGCAGGCAGGCAAGTCTGGGGACCCCCGTTCCCAGAACGCCGATAGTAGCCCCCGGGCCCAAGGCGCACTCAAACTTGGCTTCGAGGCAAAGTCAAGGGGCAAGTGCGGTGCGCCGCGGGCCCCAACAGCCTGCGGCTTTGATTGACGCGTGGCGATTGACAAGACATGGGCGTCCCCGCTTCCCCATGCAGCCTTGATATCCGCCTGGCTAGGCGGCCACCGCGACCTTGGCATTTATAGCAACATAGTAAAAGGGGACATGACTCTCTTGTGTCTTGTATGAACTGTTTCTTTTGCACACGTTAAGTTTGTTCTGCCGAACAAGGAATCTGCGCCTTCTTATCACGAAATTTTTAAGCTCGAGTATCTTTTGTCTCATCTTCTTTGAAACTCTCGCCTCTTCAACCCACGCCGCGCCTTGTTATCCCAAAATTTCAACGCGCGCGAAAACTCCCTCCTCATCCGAAATCGGTCCCGCGGCCTAGACACGCGAAATCCCCCTTCTACCCCTCAGCCGGAAATGCCGGCTCGACGTCGCAGTGTCAAAACCGGTGGGGGTACACTGGTAACTTACCCTACATTTTGGACAAGCGCATACCTAAGCAATGGCTCCCCCCTACCTTCCCCTTCGTCCCCCCCATTCATACACCAAGGCCGCCAAAACCCGCGAAACCCCATGCTCCTCCGTCGACCTCCCGACTGCCGCCCAGCCGGAGACTCTTCCCCGACAACGTCGTCCACCGCAACAGCTCGCTGTCCCTCATCCACCGCACCGGATGAGGATCCTTCGTTGATCTCGTCGTCCCGCCGGATCAGCCGCCCCGTCCTCCACCTCCAAGGAGCTGCCCTGACGTTCGCCTCGTCTATCGTGCCACCTCCATCCTCACAGCGCCTTCTTGACCTGCCCTACCAGAACTGCAGCACCCTCGCCAATTCCTCCGATAAAGCCGAGGCCAACTCGGCACCACCAAGGAGGTTCTGCACTCACCACTGTATTTTATCTTTTATTCGATCTCACGGGGCTGCCAGTGCTCGATACCGAGCAGCCATGGTGGGTCTCCATCGACGGCGCCGTCGTCGGCCACTTCATCCACGGCATCTCTCCCCCATGTCATTGCTTCCTCGGCGGCGACTTCCACACCGGCACTAGCTGCAGCTCCTCCGGCTCTCGCTCGCGCTACTGCTGCTCCGGCTCTCGCTCGTGCTGCAGCTCTGTTCTTGCTGGCGATCGCGTTGCTACACTGCTCTTGCTTTCGTTTGTGCTGCTGCTCTACTCTGCTATTGCTGTCGGTCACGCTGTTATTCCCCTCTTGCTCTCGTTCGTGCTACTGCTCTGCTCTTGCTCTTGCTCGCGCTGCTGCTGCTGCACGACCTCCGGCAGCTACAGGAGTTGCTGCTTTAGCACTCGCTCGCGGTGCTGCTGCACGACTTGCTCTCTGCTAGTGCGTTCCCTGCTCGAGTGTCTGCTGATTTAGATCACTGCTTCTCTGCTACTAGTGCTCAAATGCCCTAAACATCTATCGTAATGCTCTACTACTAGTTCAATCAGTTTCGACAGTAAAATTCAGTTTCGACTGTAAAGTTCAGTTTCTTCAGTTAAGTTCAGAGTGAACAGTATTTACAGCATCTGTCGGAGCGGCCGTTGGTGATGTATTTCTAGCACTTTTTGGTGATGTATTTTACATCATCTATTGTAGATGATATTAGAGTCCCACTTCAGATTAACGTTGTTTGTCTTGTCCTGCTTCAGCCTCGCCGCCGTACACCTCACCGGAGCTGCTCCAACGACGAAACCGTCCATCACAGCGGAGCAGTACCCTCGGCGCCGTTTCCAGAGGCCTCAGATCTTCTTCCCCACCTCCGACAGTCACACCAGCATCACCATCCTCCACGTCCAACCCAATGATGCTGAGGTCGACAAGGCTATGCCAAAGAGGTTGTACACTCGTTGCATCACTTTGTTACTCTGCATTCATGTCGATCCCTCAGGGATCCTTTGCTATGGAATTACTATGGTACTACTATTCGTGCATTTGGTTAGAAGGAGTGGAGCAAAGCAAAACTGGAGGATTCTTTTCCTTTGGTGTCTCTTTCAAAGAAAAAACGTAGGAATTTTAATATCCACTTGGACGTCCTTCTCAAATTAATATGCATGAAGAACAGAACTAATTGCATTACTGGCATAATAAGTTTCTTATTTTTTTTCATTTTCAGGTGGTTTGACTTTAAGTTGACCATGTTTCTCCATTCCTGTGTTCTTCCAATTCATGTGAACCAAACACCCAGGTTGACAGAAATCCTATGCTTTGCTCTATTTTGCACGTGCATTCCTATCCTATTCCTGTGTTTTTCCTATCCCTGCTGTCGGTGTACAAAAGAAGGGGCACACCTTTGTACCCCTTTACCTGTGCACGGACAGTCGGAGCCGCGCCCACGGCCACACCAAGCAGAGTAGGGGAGGTGAACCGAGGTAAAACCGAAGTCCGAGGCAGCCAGAGCAACGCCAAGGCCAAGACCACAAAGAGCAGAGGGACGAAGCAGGTTCCCCCGGCAAGACCCTTGCCGGGGCGGCTCGCCCACACCAGCGGAGTGAGCCACCCTTGAGCCCGCGGTTTCCAACACCATCAACCACGTGGGCCAGGGCTTGGGAGGCACCTCCATGGTGACATGCAGATCTTTGTGAAGACAAGGAACACTCAAGATCAGATGAGGATTAGAAGACGACGATCCTCGGCAAGATCCTTGCCGAGGAAGGCCACCAGACCCCCGGCAATATCCTTGTCGGGGATGACAGTGCGCCACGGCAAGACCCTTGCCAGGCCCCCCGGCAAGGCCCTCACCGAGGACGCCAGTAGGGCCACTGCCAGGCCCGCACCAACCAAGTTTCCACCGCCGTTCGCATGCAGCTGCCAGCCCAACCAGCTGGGTAGGCGCCTGCGTGGCAACATGCAGCTTCCAGGCCAACTCAGCACACACCTGCGTGGCGGCATGCAGATATTCGTGAAGACCCTACCACCGCGCCACCTCAGCTGTCTGCCTGCCTACATGGCACCGCATGCACCACTGGCCAGGGCGCGTGTCGAAGTGAGGAGGAGCGGCAACAGACGGGACGGGCCTCGCTCCCGTCCCCAATAAAGTAAGAGGACACCTCAGCTGCGCATTAAATGCGTCTTGTCCTGTAATACGAGCGATAAGCTCGCAATACTGTACGCCTTTCCACCTCCTATATGCCACTGTGGCAGCCCCTTTCAACTATAAAAGGAGGCCCATGGCATACTGGAGAAGGATTCGGCTCTTTCGAACCACACACTCACCATAGCTAGTTCGAGAGCTCAAGAACACTCTAAAATACACCCACCAAAGCAGGACTAGGGTTTTACGCATCCTCGCGGCCCGAACCTGGGTAAACGATCCTTGTGCTGATTACCAATCCTGCTCTTCTCGCAACCCTGCGCCCCGGCAACCATAGTAGAGATTCTTGTGATCCCATAGGTGTCATTCCACACCGAAATCTTTGGCGCGCCAGGTAGGGGAGCGCAATTGTGAGAATCTGGTCTAGTAGTTAGCCTAGCAGTTCTTCGTCGCCATGGCTCCCAAGAAGGAGACGGCCAGGAGAAAAGAGCGCCGTCTGCGAACGCGAAGGACGCCAGTGCAGTGACAGAAAAGCTAAGTCGTTCAGAGCCTTGAGTTATTTCCTTTTATACATAAGGTTGTCGTCCTCCGAGATCTTGCCTATGTATGGAAAACCTGCATGCAAAGGGGCCCTCCCGCAATTGGCAATGCCCTTGTTCTGTTTCGAGTCCGCTCAACATCTCAAGCGGCCGCGTCGATAGTGGCGGGGTAGCCTTCCGCACTCGGCAACGCTCTCGACTCTGACTCGAGTCAAGCTCGACAGTTCGAGCGGCCGCGCTAAGGGCGGTAAGGTGGTTCGCCCGGCAGCAAGCACACCCGGCAGGCCAATGGGGATCCGTCCCCAAGATGCCGCCCTGGGTTTACGCGCCGGCAAACCTACACAGTTAATGTAGGGTGGACATACAAAGGAAAATCGAACAGGAAAATAACATGCATAATATTAAAAGTGTTGCAGAGTCATATTACATCAAATTGTTGCTGCAGTTCTAACTAAAGATAGCAATTGTCTTGGTTGTGAACCTGCAGCGGCGATAAGAAACAGGGTGCCTAATCCCGGCGCTGGCCCTCCACCCTCAGGATTCCACCGACACGGTTGATGATGGGCTTGATGCGCTCCCTGAGCGGCGCGAGGTCAGTATCCTTTGGCAAGCTCTCCAGCGCGGCGTCGAAGTCGAGGTCAGGCTACCAGTATGCCACCTTGGTGAGAACCTTGGTCATGGTGCCCTGGCAAAGCCTCCGGGCCTCGTCGGCTACCGAAGCCGCCCGGTTGGCGTGAAGCTGCTCCAGGGCCCCGAGAACACACTCGAAGAACAAGGTTAGCTTGGCGTTGGTGGTCCCGCTGCGCTCTGGGGCGTACCTCACGCTTGGCATCCCCATGGTAGCCAGCTGCGCGGTGATCCTGCCGGCGACGTCCTCGAGGCGGCCGATCCAGCGGTTCATGCCCTCCTTGAAATCCTTGTGCTCGGCGGCCTCGTTCTTCTGCAGCTGCTTCTCGGTCTCCAGCTCCTTGGCCAGGGTCCCCTCCCGAGTTTTGGCCTCCGTGAGCATCCCCTCGAGGCCCTCCAGCTTCAGCGTGAGGTCCTTGATGGACTTGTTGGCCTCGGAGAGCTCCCCGGCCCTGCTGACGGCCGCGCCCTGCGCCTCCGTCAGGGCGCTGTTGAGCGTGTCCTTCTCCTGGGACAGCTTCAGGGCCTGCACCTTCAGCTCGTCCCGCTCCACCTCTAGCTCCTTCACCTTGTCGGCGTGAACCTGGGCTAGGGCATCGAGCGCCTCTTTGTGCCTCTACTCCAGCTCACTGGTCCGCTGCAAGACAAGCTTCCCCACCTCTTCATCCTTGCCGTGAAGCGTGGCGGCAAGCTTCCCCTCGCACGTGGCAAGGTCCTCCTCCTGGGAGTTCAGTGCGGCCTCGTGCTGGGTCCGAGCGGCTTCGGCGGCGGCGGCCAAGTTCTTCGCCGTCTCTTGGGCCTTCTCGATGTCGGCCAGTTTCATGGTGAGCTCCACGTCACGCTTGGCCAACTCGCCCTGGGCGGTCCTGAGCTCCTTGTGAGCCTAGCGGAACCAGTCATGCGTCTCGGCGACGCGCTTCTGGAGGTCCGCCTCCGCTTTCTCTGCCACCGCCATCCTGGACTTAGCCTTGTCCATGCGGGCACGATGGAGCGCCTAGAGTTTCCGGAAGCTGGTGCCCATGGCGTGGAGGAGCCGCTCTTCCTGGGAGCCGTCGCCACCAGCGCTCGGCTCGTCAACGATCTCAAGCCTGGCGGCGGCAAGCACCTCATCGTCAAACGCCTCCCCCTCGACGGGGGCCCTGGTGCTTGACGCGCCTGGGAGGTGGACGAAGAGATCGTCACTCACCCTCGGGTACTTGCCGGAGCCGGAAGCCGCAGAGGAGGAAGGCTGGTCATGAGCCACCTCCTCCTCCTCCTCGGCAGTGGCCCTGTCGGCTTCCCCAGCAGGCCCCTTGCCGGTCTCCTCGGCGGTGGCCTTGCCGGCCTCCCCGGCAGGCCCCTTGGCGGCGTCCTCAGCAGCGCCCTTGGCGGCCTCCTCGGCGGCGATCTTCTCGGCGTCCGCCTCGGCAACCTTGGCGACGTCCTCAATCATGGCGTCCACGTCCTCTGGCTCCACCGAGGAGGAATCTGGACACCGAAGAAGGGAGTGAGGCAAGGCCAAGACCAAGGGTTAGCAAGAAAGAAAAAGGGACAGAGACGAAAGGAGAACGATTTACCAGTGCCAGGCTAGGAAGCAGAAGTCCCCTCCCCACCAACATCTGGCGCCGAGGTGAAGCCACCGGCGCCCAAGTTCTCCTCCTCCTCCTTCGTGTGCGTGGGCCCGGTGTTTGGTGCCCTTGCTGGGGACGCCCCTCGGGGCGGCGTGGTCGATGGAGGCGGCATGTTGGGAGTAGCCCTCTGCGGCTCCTCCTGCTGCTGCTCTCCTCCTGCATACCTGGCAAGGTCAGCACCAAAGTGTCGTGCCCCTCACACATGTCGACGAGGGGAGAGTGATGAACTTATGTTGGGGGCTGTGCCGGGGGCTGCTGTCCGGGCTGCTCAACACCACCAGTGGTGCCCTCGAAGTACCAGCCGGGGGATGGCCACCCGCCGAGACCTTGGCCCTCTTCACTCTCTGGGCCAGCGTCTCCACATCCCTGCAAAGGCGAAGACAAGTCAGAACAAGTGTCACAGATCGAGGAAACAGAGATGACGAAAAGAAGCAGGAGGCTTACTCATCCTCCACCTCCTCCTCTGTCGCCTCCCTCTTCCTCCTCGGTCTGAGGGATCCGAAGTCGAAAGTGACCCCCGCGTCGGCGTCTGCCGAAAGAGGGGAGGAGGGCGGAGTATGCGTGCGCTTGGACGAAGAAGAAGCAGATGCCTTCTTCCTCGCCGTCGCCGCCGCGGCCCTCGTCTGACGCGCGGACTCCTCCGGGGACTTTGGCCGCCGCGCGGCCCTGACGGGCTGCACCGGCTCGCCGGAAGTGGCCCACCGCAAAACTCGCCTTCTCCCCGTGGCCGGAGGGTCAACAGCCCCGGCCTCCTCCGACGACGACTCGTCGGCCGCATCCTCGGCGCTGCTGGCTTCCCCGGCGGCCGCCGCCCATCGGGCGAGCTCCTCCTCCTGCGCGGCCGTCGCAGCTTTGTCCTCCACACCACCAGCGCTGTCGGCCTCCTCGGCAAGCTGCGCCTCCCTGCCCTGGCGGCGATGTAGTCCAATTCCACCTGGGTGGTGTCTTGCACGAGCAGCCGCTCGGCGTCGGCGTTGATGTATCCCTCGTGCAGAGTGTCAAAGAACTGCTGCACCTCGACGTTCTCCGGCTCCTTCCAGCTCGGGTCAGGGCCATGCGCATTGTAGTCCGGCATCATGGCGATGATCTTGGTCCGGCGCGAATTATTGCACAGTGGGGCCACTCCTGCCAGCAGCTTGAACAAAGGCCCCTTGAAGACCTTGCCGGCCTTCGCGGCGGCCCTCGCGACCTTGCCGGTCCGCTCGACCTCGCCGTCACGGCCCACATCGAGCTGGAATAGCCGCTGGCAGAAATGGGCATGCCCCATCACCGTGAAGTTGTGGTCGAGGCCAGGGCGAAGCCGCATGATGTCGGCGGGGTTCGTGAAGAGCCAGGCCGGCCTCCCCTTGTTGTGCAGTGGGGCGATCCGGCGGCGGATGAATCCGCCCCCATCATCTCAAGGGTGAGCCCGGCCTCGGTGAGCCGAAGGATCCTGGTGGTGGCGACCGTGAGCTTCTCGTCGTCGGCGTCGACGTCGCTCCAATCGCCTCTGCGGACCGACGGCGCCCGGCGAACTTCGCAGAACGTCGGCGGGTCCTTCTCTTCGATCCAACACCATCGGCCCCGCCATTCTTTCCACCTCTCCTTCATGGCGCCATCCGGGTATGCTCCCTTGGATCTTGGGATCTAGGTGATGCAACCCGAAATGGCGCCTCCCGTCTGGATTCGAGGGAAGAAGTAATGGCGGCAGAGCGCCGTGTTGGGGTGCACCCCAGCGAAACCCTCGCAGAGGTGCGCGAAAAGGGCCATGCACGCCACCGCATTCGGGGTAAAATCCAAGAGGCGGAATCCAAAGGTGTGCATGATGTCGTTGAAGAAATCAGAAAAGAGAGGACAAAGCCCGCAGGAAAAATAGTCAACAAAAAAGGGGTACCGATTTGGGGCAGCCTCGGCGCAGTTGGCGGGGATGGCGTGCGTGGCTAGATGCCCCGACTTCTCTCCCCCTGTCTTCACCCCCCACAGGGGCTTGAAGGCTTCCCGAAGCTCGAGCACGTCAACTGTCGAGGGGAAGAAGGCGGACTGCGTCCGCTGCACCGCCAGCGCACTCTTCGGCGGCTCCACCGCTCCGGCATCCTTAGCCACACCCTTGCCCTTGGCGGATTTCGGCGCCATGGCGGTTGGGGGAGAAGGGCAAAGCAGAGGGCGGCGGGAATGCAACGGCGGCGAGCAAGAGCGAAGCTTAGGGAAGAAGAGGAAGGTGAGCGGAGGCTTCCGAGATTGGGGTTGCGCGAAGGGTAAAAGGAACAGTGCGCCCGCGGTTATCCCTTTTTATGGGGAAGGTGCGGGTCGCGCTTCCCATTTACTGCGATGTGACGCATGCGTGCGGGAACCGCCCCACGCATGCCGTCCACGTCACGCATTCAACACAGGTCATGGGAAGCGCGGCACGCGAAAAGTTTCACCGCGGTAAAAACCGCCCCGCCTGCCGTGCACCGTTTTGGGCCTGGCCCAACAACGTGTCGCACTTATGTGTGGCCCAGGCCCGAGGGCTCCTGTCGGTGTACAAAAGAAGGGGCGCACCTTTGTACCCTTTTACCTGTGCACGGACAGTTGGAGTCGCACCCACGGCCACACCAAGCAGAGCAAGGGAGGTGAACCGAGGTAAAACCGAAGCCCGAGGCAGCCAGAGCAACGCCAAGGCCAAGACCACAAAGAGCAGAGGGACGAAGCAGGTTCCCCCGGCAAGACCCTTGCCGGGGCAGCCTCAGCAGCCCCGGCAAGACCCTTGCCGGGGCGGCTCACCCACCCCAGCGGAGTGAGCCACCCTTGAGCCCGCGGTTTCCAACACCATCAACCACGTGGGCCAGGGCTCGGGAGGCACCTCCATGGTGGCATGCAGATCTTTGTGAAGACAAGGAACACTCAAGATCAGATGAGGATTAGAAGACGATGATCCTCGGCAAGATCCTTGCCGAGGAAGGCCACCAGACCCCCGGCATGATCCTTGCCGGGGATGATAGCGCGCCACGGCAAGACCCTTGCCGGGGCCCCCGGCAAGGCCCTCACCGAGGACGCCAGCAGGGCCACTGCCAGGCCCGCACCAGCCAAGTTTCCACCGCCGTTCGCATGCAGCTGCCAGCCCAACCAGCTGGCAGGCGCCTGCGTGGCAACATGCAGCTTCCAGGCCAACTCAGCACACACCTGCGTGGTGGCATGCAGATCTTCGTGAAGACCCTACCACCTCGCCACCTCAGCTGCCTGCCTGCCTACATGGCACCGCATGCACCACTGGCCAGGGCGCATGTCGAAGTGAGGAGGAGCGGCGGCGGACGGGACGGGCCTCGCTCCCGTCCCCAATAAAGCAAGAGGACACCTCAGCTGCGCATTAAATGCGTCTTGTCCTGTAATACGAGCGATAAGCTCACAATACTATACGCCTTTCCACCTCCTGTATGCCACTGTGGCAGCCCCTTTCAACTATAAAAGGAGGCCCATGGCATACTAGAGAAGGATTCGGCTCTTTCAAACCACGCACTCACCATAGCTAGTCCGAGAGCTCAAGAACACTCTGAAATACACCCACCAAAGCAGGACTAGGGTTCTACGCATCCTCGCGGCCCGAACATGGGTAAACGATCCTTGTGCTGATTACTAATCCTGCTCTTCTCGCAACCCTGCGCCCCGGCAACCGTAGTAGGGATTCTTGTGATCCCATAGGTGTCGTTCCACATCGACACCTGCGTTTATAGAATCCTCCAATTCTAAGGAGCCCTTATAGATTTACTTCATTTTCAGATAGGCGTCAAAGAAAACTCTGTGTGTTATGTCCTGCTCCTGCCGTGCCGTTATCCACCCCACCTGAGGTGCACTGTAACACCCCAAAATTTTGACCTTGTTTTATTAATTAAAATTTTTGCCAGGAAATTAAATTTTTGTTTTCTGGATTTATCTTTGATTTCAGAACCCCTCTTCTCTTTAATATTGTGGGTTTTTACCTCAAGTGGAAACTTTCCAAAAAAATATTATTGGACTTGTATACTCTCCCAATAAAACAATTCTTTATCAGTGGATTTATTTGCATAATTGTTTTTCATGAGTTTTATCCTTTTGAAATGATTTTTCATAAGTTTAGAGCCTCTTGTGCACTGCAACCATTTGATAAATGCATTTAAAATTTTCATAAAAATTTGGGGATGTCAAGTGATGTTTCCACATCACTTTTTTGCAAGAATATCTTTTGGTCATTGGAGATTTTGAGCTCTACATCAACTTTTCAAATCTGGTCCAGTAGGTATTTTTGCACTACAACCTATTTAAATATTTCCCTAAAAATTCTTCCAAGTGTTTGGAGATGTCAGTAGGTGCAGATAATTCAACTTTATGCAAAAACCCATTGGTGTTCTTTGAAAAATTTGAGTGAATCATCCTCATCTTCATTCTGGTCCAGTTTGGTGATTTGTACTGCAACCCTAGATTATCTTGCTCTAGTAACCATGAGCTTTTTCCTACTTATAGACCACCCTGCAAAACCCTTAAGTCCAGGAGAGTGGACCCATTGGAGGGTTTTAAGTGCATGCAATAAGGCCTTTTTCTTTCTGTCCAAAACTGAAGATTTGCAAAACTTGCACTATCAAGTTTCTAGTTTTGCCAAACTAACCTTGCCACCACCACCTACATCTAGGGAGACCCTGGTCTGGAGTTTTTAGCCACTCCAAGAGTTGCCTAGATGCACTTAGCAATCTGTCGAGCACCTTGTGTGCATGGTCAGTTTTGACATGATCTTTGCCTTTGCACTGTGACCTTGCACCTCTGGACAAAATAGCATGTCCACTAAGCTCCTAGAAGACTCTAACCCGAACCTGCTACTTGCCAGCCTCACCCAAGCCCTATGGCATGCTTTGGCATTTCGTCGAGCAGCTAGCGTGCGTGCTCTTGGCGCGCCCAGAGCGCACGTTTTGCACGCGCACGCACCGAGCCGCCGCGTCGCACTGCCGCTCTCCCCGCGCCCGTTCTGGCCCTTGGCCACCCGCAGCCAGCACGCCCGCCCCTTCCCTCGCCGCAGAGCCACCCCTGGAGCCCCACAGTGCCGCCGTCAGGTCGGCCACGGCGGCTAGCGGCCGGCCACAGCAGGCTCTACCATGGACGGCGCCGCCCAAGTCACCCGCGCGCGCCAGCTGCCCCCTGGAACAGCCCGAGCTCATCCACAAGCTCGTCGGCACGCGCTCGTCGCCGCCACGTCGTCCTGCAGCTACAGAACGGCGGTCGCCGGCGTTCTTATCCTCGGCCGTCGTGGGAACCGACCTTCCCCGGCTATAAATGGCCCCAAACCTCGCTCGAGCATCCTCAGGCAAACCGTAGAAGTGCGCCACCTCGCTCAAGTCGTCTGAAACCCTCGCCTTCCTCACCTTCGGCAGGATCGGCCGCCGCCACGCTCCGGTTCAATTCGTCGCAGTCATAGCCTTCCCCGCCCATCTAGTGCCACCATCCTCCTCCCCTCGACCTCACGGAGCCGCCCAGCCTCTCAAACGCGACCAAGAACCACCATAGCTCGAAACCCCAAATCCTCCCGAGACGTCGTCCGCCGCAAAGCTCGCCGCCGGCGACTCCCTTCGTCCCCGCCACACTCTCGACCACCGGGAGGACCACCCTGGAACCACGGACCCATCCCCGCCCTCGGATGCCATCGAGGAGCACTGTTCACCGGCGAGGATCGCCGGAGCCCCCGCCTCGGCTCAGACAAAGGAGGAAGGAGGCGGGGGACTAGTCAAACCTGACCAGTGGGCCCGCTGGACCCATTGTCAGTGACCCAACCCCGCCACCACGTGTTTAAGTGGACGCGTAAACACCTGAAGTACGCCTCCTCTGCTTGAAAACGTATTTTCCCCCGAAACGTTTTCTTTTTCTGATTTTTTTAAAAACAGAACTTTGACTGGCTATATCTTTTTAAATAAAACTCCAAATGAGTTGATTCTTCTTCCTACCTTTCTCAAATTTTGTCTAGTTTATTTTAGTATTTATTTGAAAATTTTCCAAACAACTTTTTTTGTACTGTTTTAAAGCTATGTGTTAATTTAAATTTTCATAAAATAGGATTTTGAAGAAGAAGGCAACTTTCAAAAAGTGTACTCCCTCTTGCATACTCTTGAAGGCAAGCATTCTGAACCCTGGCATAATATTTTTGTGTGGTGTTTTGATACAGTTACAACACCACCTTGACATGGGACATTCGTTATTTTATGTGACGATACGACCATACGCGTGAGTGCATAATGAGATTCTTTGCTGTTAGAAATGGATATGCTGGTGATAGTGATCATCCTCGTAAGCTTTTCATGCATACCGGAAGGAAGCCAGGAAAGTCGCTGTCTTGGGTAGACACGAGCTTGTCCCTAGTTCCTCGTCGAGACGAGTGTGTCCGGTATGGCATGATGAGGTATGATGAGTGGTGATTCTGTCTGTTAGTTGAAATATATTTGTTATGCTAATCATACAAGGAATACTTGAACCTCCTGAGTCGGCCGTAGATCGAGCCTTGTTCCAGTAACCCCCATACTTGTTTCGTACTACCACTTGTCCCTGCCGCAGGTAGGGTACGGTTCAGTATGTTGTCAGCCCCTTACAAAGCACACACCGTACAGAGAGGCCATGGTGGAAGATACCGGATGCATCCAGTAGGCATGCCACCTGGTCCGGGGGCATGGGTGTTTCCGGTTGGGACCGAGAGGGGGGCACCCCTTAGAGCGCGCGATATAAATTTGATCCCATGCTAAGTCGAGGTTGTAGCCTCCCCACTTAGAGTTTTGCTTGACAGGTGTCGTGGGTGATTCCAGACACCGGTAAGTTAAGCTGGTGTGTGCGGGTCAGGTGTGTTTTCAATTAAAAGACTGTAGGCGGAATTAGTCCCGATGGACTAAATAAATCCGTTACTCGTGGGTAAAGAGTACACCCTCTGCAGAGGTTAAATCTATTCGGATAGCCCTGTCCATGGGTAAGGACTACAGTCTGAGATGGGTCTAGTGACGGTCTTCGGAGGAGAAACGGCTAAACGAGAACATTGATTATGACCTATGACATATGAGGATTATGATTATTATTATTATTATTATTGTGGACTAACCATTTACATTATTTGAATTATTGAGTATCCCTGGGACGGTTCTACCTCCTGGATACTCACTGCGACTATTCTCTTATAAGCCCTTTATGTGGTGTCGCATAGACGCCCGACCGTGGCATGCTTGCTATTTCTTTTATATTATAAGCCCTTTATGTGGTGTCGCATAGACGCCCGACTGTGGCATGCTTGTTATTTCTTTTATCTATAAGCCCTTTATGTGGTGTCGCTCAGACGCCCGACTGAGGCAAGATTTATCTTATTATCCTTTCGAGGCGTCGCTTCAGATACTCGATCGGTGCATTCTATTTCTACTCCCGTATTGCATATTCATATTTTACCCGCACGCGTGCCTCATGGATTTCGTTTATTTCGTGACAGACGTTATGATCATAGAATATGTCGGAGCATGATTATCCCTTGTTATATTATACCCGTGTTCATAATGTTTGCGAGTACATTCAAAAGTACTCACTGGCTTGTCCCTGGCTATTGGCTTGGCCAGATTTCTCGCATGGAGAGGAGCGTTGCGATGACAGCCCCGTAACCTACGCAATGATGATAGCAGCCTCGCGAAGATAGGAGTTATCCTGGTCAACTGTTCCTGTGGGAAATGGAGTCCCATAGACGCAGATGAACCACAAACCGCTTCCGCCATCAACCACTAGAAACCAAGTGTTGTACTCATAGGCCACAATGGTCTTATACTACATATTTTGAACTTTGCTTGGAATTTCTGTATCAAGTTGGTGCCTCATCAGCTAACAGTAATCCTGGGGCTGGTGGGCACAAGGGCCATTTTCTGGAAAATTAATATCCCGAAAAACCGGTCCTGACATGCACCATCGACAAAAGCGTTCACTGCAGCAGAGATTCCCCCTGCAGACTTTCTTTCGCCGCCTCAGATCATCTTCCCCGTTGTCGGCAGCCACGCCAACTGCATTACCATCATCGACTGAGCAGATGAACCTGAGGACTACACAGTACCGGAAGAGAGGTCGCAGTCTTTTGTGTTTGCTTACGTTATACATCGGTTATTATTACCTGCTACTTTATCGTTCAAACTTGAGTTTTAAAATGCCCGTGGGTCTCATATCGAGGCAACAATGAATAGTATATGTCTACTATCTGGTTCATCTGGGGTCTTCTATGTGGTTCCTGTTGGGTGGGCAACAAACAGTAGATGATCCATTGTCTATCTTTTTAAACTGAAGCTATAATCTACCTGCTATCATTAGTTTTGGATCTATCCACTCGTTTGCTACCATCAGTCTTGATTTCTGCATGCACCCCTTAGGCCTTACAAAATCTAACTATTTTTTTATTATGCATGTCAGTTATTGTACACAATCGTACTGAACATGTAGAGAAAAAGAGAAGACCGTTGCGTGGGAATATAATGTCATGCAGACGCCGCTCCATGGTGGGCGAAGTGGGCCCCCTCCCGCCATTCAGATTGTATTCCTGAGGAAGGTAACTATTCATATGGGGATTCAGAGGGAGCCGACCACTCCTATTTACCATCTGAGGTGTTTGCTCTAACCTGGCATGCTGATGTTGGTCATATGATGCATATGGCGCCTCGCATTGCTTACATTATACATCTTATATGTCATCAGCTTAGTTTGGATTTGCTTTGTGTGAATGCCACCTGTTTGGTTTCTATATCATACTCCCACCGTTCCTAAATATTTGTCTTTCTAGAGATTTCAACAAGTGACTACATACAGAGCAAAATGAGTGAATCTACACTCTAAAATATGTCTATATACATCCGTATGTGGTAGTCCATTTGAAATCTCTAAAAAGACAAATATTTAGGAACAGAGGGAGTATATGGGAATTATGTAATGCCATCTTCTTTAGCCAGGCATCATATACGTGAATCATGCAATGCCATCCTGTTTAGCCAGTCATTGCATATGTGAATTGTATCATGCCATATTTTTTTCATAATGTATTCCATTTGTCAACAATGTTTATACATTCATCTAACCTTCCTGTGCATCAGCCATTTGAGTCGGTCATGGGAAAATCTGGAGTGAAAACAAGGTCTTCTGAGCAGTCAGTGCTACCTGTCGATGCAGATTTCTTGCTGGTTACAGATAGCTCCTCAGAGGAGGATTCAGAGATAGATGACCAGTCGTATCCCCCCCTGTCGGTGTCAAAACCGGCGGATCTCGGGTAGGGGGTCCCGAACTATGCGTCTAAGGCGGATGGTAACAGGAGGCGGGGGACACAATGTTTACCCAGGTTCGGGCCCTCTCGATGGAGGTAATACCCTACTTCCTGCTTGATTGATCTTGATGATATGAGTATTACAAGAGTTGATCTACCACGAGATCGTAGAGGCTAAACCCTAGAAGCTAGCCTATGGTATGATTGTTGTTGTCCTACGGACTAATCCCTCCGGTTTATATAGACACTGGAGGGGGCTAGGGTTACATAGAGTCGGTTACAAGGGAGGAGATCTACATATCCGTATTGCCAAGCTTGCCTCCCACGCCAAGGAGAGTCCCATCCGGATACGGGACGAAGTCTTCAATCTTGTATCTTCATAGTCCAACAGTCCGGCCAAAGGATATAGTCCGGCTGTCCGAGGACCCCTAATCCAGGACTCCCTCAGTAGCCCCTGAACCGGGCTTCAATGACGATGAGTCTGGCGCGCAGATTGTCTTCGGCATTGCAAGGCGGTTTCCTCCTCCGAATACTCCACAGAAGATTTTGAACACAAGGATAGTGTCCGGCTCTGCAAAACAAATTCCACATACCACCGTAGAGAGAATAATATTTCCACAAATCTAATCTGCCGACAGCTTTTCATAATGTGACGTACTGCCGTGGTCTGGTCATGATGAACCATTTTTCCGAGCCTGCCACTGCACGTGTTGCGAGGCGGTTCTTATTGGCACGTCCTGTCGAAGCAGAGATCGTGTCCCTTTTTTCATGGGATTCTCATCAATACGGGTATGGGTAACCCAATCGTGCCTGTTGGTATGACTCCTCGATTTAGGCAAGTCCCAAACGGCCACGCGGAGGACGCTTGATATTCTTCCTCTTTATAAAGAGGCCTAGGCATGTCCCCTTCTTCTCACGCTCAATCGAATCCTTCCCCCACCTCGAGTTCCAACACCCAAGGCTCAGGCTAGGCGCTTCGGACCTACAATCATGTCCGGATCCAACCTTCAAGGTGGGTGGATGCCCTCCTCCGTCACAGAGGAGGACATCAAGAAGCTAAGAGAAGCTAGGTATTTGACCGGCGAAATCTCGCACATGCTGCCTGCTCGAGGGCAGGTCATTCCCACTCCCGAACCTGGCGAGAGTGTCGTATTCATCTCCCACTTCCTCCGAGGGCTAGGTTTCAGTCTAGATCCCTTTGTCAGAGGGCTCATGTTCTACTACGGGCTCGATTTCCATGATCTGGCTCCGGATTCCATCCTTCACATCGCGTTGTTCATCGTCGTGTGTGAAGCCTTCCTCCGCATTACCCCACACTTCGGGTTATGGCTCAAGACCTTCAATGTGAAGCCAAAGATGATTGAGGGGCGACACGCAGAGTGCGGAGGTGCCGTAATAAGCAAAGGCGCTGATGTTCCATGGCCAAAGGGTTCCTTCCCGGAGGTGCCCAGTTTATGGCAACGGGAGTGGTTTTATATCACAGCTCCCCGGGGTACTAAGTGGGTAGCCGCCCCTGCCTTCCGCTCGGGCCCCCCGCCACAACTGGCGTCATGGGTCAACAAGGGGCTGGACTGGGGGCCAGTAAATGATGTGCCGACATTGCAGAGTCGCATCCGAGATCTCCTCGAGAGAGATGTCAGCCTTGTTAAGGTAATGGAAGTTATGCTAGTTCGTCGAGCCCTGCCTTGCAAACGTCGACCTCTCCGTATGTGGGAGTTCAACCCGAAAGGACCGCGAACTATTCAGCACTTCTTTGGCGTGACGCTCGAAGAGATGTACAGATCGTTCTTCGGATCACAAACAGAGTGTCTGGACACCTCCGAGGATGCGGGTCTGAAATGCAATCGTCCAGACACTCAAGTAAGTAATTCCGCGGCCGAACACGTTGTCTTTTAATTTATCACAACATCATTCTGAAAAGTCGCCTTTTGACCAGGACTGGATAAAAAAGGCAAAGATCATCAGGTGTCCGGCCCCCCTTCCCAAGGGCTCACCGGATCCTGTACTAGCCAGGATGCTTGAGCTTGCGCCTTATCAAGCGCCATCAGGGGAAGGTAAAGGAAGGAACAAAGAAGCCGAGAGCGAGCCTCACTCACTATTCATCCAAACCGGGGGAATTAGTGCCTCCGCGAAGGAGGATAACCGGGGAGAATCTAAAATTCCCTCTCCCCAGGGAAGGAAGAGGACCGCCTCTGAAGACTTGGAAGTAATGGTCTCCAAGCGAGGGAAGAATCCTTTGTCGGAGGGTCCTACCCCGGAGGGCATCCTTACCACACAGTACCCGCAAGGGGACCAGCCCTCTACCGAGTTGTAAGTAAACGAAAGTACTTTATAGTAAATATATCCTGCTTCATTTCCGAGAACGATAACCGAGGCGTGTGTCTTGTAGTTCAGATCGGAGCCCTTCTCGACAGAGTTCGTCTTCGGGGGATCTTCTTCCGGAGATGATGGAGAGCGAAACACCTCCCCGTGCCTCCCCGCCTCGTGAAGCGGGCGACCCTGAGGTGTCGTCACGGAGGATTTCTCCTGATCCGCCAAGGCCAGAAGGTAAACCTTCGGCCAACCAAAGTCCGGGGTATTCGGCTCCTAAGGAGAGCAACAGAAAGAGTCCGGAACCGTCCGGCGTGCGATCAGACGCACTGATGAATCTTCTGGAGGAAGCGGCTATCTCAGAAACGCATCGTGCGCTAATGGGCACGGTGGTTGAGAGGATTTCATCCACCGAAAGCGGGTTGCATGAAGCTTTTATGAGTCTGCTGAAAGGCTTTGAGGTACGTAAAGTAATATATATTTTTTGGACGATACCGCACACGCTAGGTGTTGCCTATGCAGATAGTAGCCCTTGAGACTCTGGTTGCTATCGAAAAAGATGGCAAATAGAGGATCATAGTCCCAGGTAATAACCATGTTGCTTTCATGTGCAGGTGGCTGCGGGTCCGGTGGCTAGCCGGACTGGTGAGTTTGCCGAACTGAAGCGGCAACTTGATGCGGCAGATGCCGACATCGTGCTTGTAAACAAGCGGCTTGACGAGGCATAGGGTATGTATTCTCCTAGGATCAATACATATTAAGAGGAGCATGATGCTAGTATCTGTAATATGTTGTGACTGCAGATGGAGCTGTCTCCGTGGAGACCCTTCGGGCAGAACTTGCCTGAGCCAAGGAACAAGCCAGGAAGAGTGATGCGGCCGCCCTAAAGGCGGTCGAAGAGCTAAGAGCCGAACAGGCTGCCCATTGCCAGAGCAAAGAGAAAATAGCCAAGATGGCTGGTGAGCTGAAAGATGCCGCCGGCCGGTATGAGCTTCTTGAAAAGGAAAGCCAAGCGAAGGCGGCGGAACTGAAGGAGGCCATGGAAGTGGCCAAGGAAACCCGCTCGCAAATTAGAGCGGCGAAGGAGGAACTCCGTCAAGCCGGAGATATTGCGGCTGGGAAGCCCTTTTGTTGCGGACGAGGTTTTGAGACCCGAAGTATGCCCCTCTGGATAAATTATGGAGTTCTACAGACGCGTACTTGGATTTAGCAGCGAGTGCCGCTGATGCGACCAAGTTTTTCAAAGATCAGAAAGATCATGTAGTGGAAAGGTTGTTCTGGTCACAGTTCCGTACTCCAACGCGTCCGCTGCTGTTAAATGAACAAATGGCCGAGTGGGCCGAGCTCCATAGGTTGTCCGGACTTGCTATGAGGTCCGTCGTGGATCACCTTTGGACGGAGGGACCGAGGCCGAATAGTTATTTTGGCCTAGTGCAACAATTCCTTGGTGTTGTGCCGCATATCGACGCTGTGAAGAGGTCGGCGTGCATAGAGGGTGCGCGGATGGCTCTTGCCCGTGTCAAGACATACTGGGCAGAGATGGAGGCCGCCACTATTGCATCCCAGAGTTCGGCGGTAGGCCGGGTATCGGCCGAGCACTATTTTGAGGAAGTCTTAGAAGGTGCTCGTGTAATAGCGGCTCAGTGCTCGAAGCGTATCATGTTCTAGTGACATGTATCTCAATTGTAAGAACAATGCTTATTAAATTATAAAGGATGTGTTTATACTTTTGCCTGAAAGTATTATGATGCCCCCTGTGCGGCCGTTTATGTATATATGTATATAACCTGAAAGTTTGCAGTCGTCGGCTTCAGCCCCCACGCATATAATGCGGGGGTGTTCGCAAAAAACGCGTATTCACACTTGATCCAACGTCTTGGTCCATTAAGGAGGTGATAGCGCAGCGAACGAGGCAATCAGACTATCTTGCTTTAACACTTTCACTTAGCCATAGGAGTTTGACGGTGGGACTACCATATAGCCCCTGGTACCTCCACGCTCATCCGAATACGGGGTGCGTACATACATGACCGGGAAATGGCCCTTCGTTAATGCGGAGGAATCCCTAAGATTCCGCTAAGTCATTGAGTGGTTGACCAGTCTCGCGCTTTATCATGATAGTCAGTTTTCGGCTTTCTCTACTGAGGTGCTCGTCTGGATGAACCAGGGCACAATCGCAGTAGTTCTCCCGGTGCCACCTTAGCTGATAGAGCGGAACGTAAGGTAGCAAAACACGGGAGCCGGGCAAACCCAACATTTGACCAAAGACATGATTCGGAGCTGATGCATATAAGGCCAAACTCGCGACGCTGAACACTCCCTAAGGTATTCGGTCTTTACAACATATACCGAGCTGAATAACGCCCTTGATGATGATCCCTGAGTGTCCAGGTACGTGCACCGTTCTGACGTGGTGAAATGCCAATAACGTCAGCATCGCTCTCGGTTATGGTGAGTATCCGGAGGATGTGAAGCAACAAGAGACAGTAAAAAAGGTTTACGCAGGGTCTTAATCTAAAAAGAAACCTTTGAGCGGGGCCATGCTGCACGTCTGCGCCTGTGTCTCCATTGTGCCGTATCCTGGAAGGGTGTAGCACGATTACCATCTGTAAAAGAGAAGAACTTAGGTGAAAGTTGTCGTGCGAAAAAATTGGTTATTCTCAATAAACCATTAGAAATCAAGATAAGTAAGGTTGAGCCGAACTGTAGTCCTTTTACATGCGGGAAGCCCCTAGTACCGCCTATGAGGGTAAATCCATCGAACCAATCTTAGGTATATCTAAGCTGTTACAGCTAGTGATGTGCCGGACTCGTCTAGCCGTGTCCGCGGTCTTGACGACCGATCATTTATTCTGGTTGGAGAGGCCGTTTAGTGTTCGGCTGCTAAAGCCGCCACACGTTCTTCCGCGCATAAGGAACGCTTGATATTTCCGCTAATTGTGATGATGCCACGTGGACCGGCATCTTAAGCTTAAGAGAAGCGTAATGCGGTACTGCATTAAAACGAGCAAAAGCTGCTCTTCCGAGTAGTGCTTGATAGCCACTTCGGAATGGAGCGATGTCGAAGGTTAACTTTTCGCTTCGGAAGTTGTCGGGAGAACCGAATACAACCTCTAGTACTAGAGAGCCCGTGCAGCGGGCCTCTGGGCCTGGTATTACTCCCATAAAGGTAGTATTACTGTGCCTAATTCTTGTTGGGTCTATCCCCATTTTGCGGACTGTGTCCTGATATATCAGATTAAGACTACTGCCGTCGTCCATAAGGACTCGTGTGAGATGATATCCGTTTATTAGTGGGTCTAACATCAAGGCAGCCAATCCTCCATGTCGGATACTTGTCAGGTGATCCCTGCGATCAAAAGTGATCGGGCAGGCCGACCAGGGGTTGAACTTAGGGGTGACGGGCTCTACGGCGCGTGTGTCTCGGAGTGCATGTTTGCTTCTCCTCTTCGTCACGTGAATCATGTTCACTGTTTTGACCTCTGGTGGGAATTTTTTCTGTCCCCCAGTGCTTTGCTGGCGAGGCTCGTCCTCGTCTTCACTTGGTGTCTCCCTCCCCTTGTGTTCGACGTTTAGCTTACCGGCCTTCTTAAAGACCCAGCATTCTCTGTGGGTGTGATTTGCAGGTTTATCGGGGGTGCCATGAATCTGACATAATTTGTCTATAATCTTGTCTAGGTTGGACGGTCCATCTCTGCTGCCTTTGAAAGGCTTTTGCTGCTGACCCGGTCGAGAGCCCCTGAATCCGGCGTTTACCGCCGTGTTGTCTGGGTTGTGTTCGTTATTTCGACGCTTGCTTTTATTGCGTCGTGGTTTTCCATTGCCATCCCTGACTTCGGATGTGCCTGGGTCGCTGGTGCTACTACGAGCTAGCCAGCTATCTTCGCCCGCGCAAAAGCGGGTCATGAGGCTTGTCAGAGCTGCCATTGTTCTCGGTTTTTCTTGGCCGAGGTGTCTGGCGAGTCATTCGTCTCGGACGCTGTGTTTGAAAGCTGCTAAGGCTTCGGCGTCCGGGCAGTCAACGATTTGGTTCTTCTTAGTGAGAAATATGTTCCAAAGCTTTCGGGCTGACTCTCCGGGCTGTTGAATTATATGACTTAAATCGTCTGCATCCGGAGGTCGGACATAGGTCCCTTGAAAATTAGCCCTAAAAGCATCCTCAAGCTCCTCCCAACTTCCAATTGAGTTTTCGGGGAGGCTCTTCAGCCAGTGCCGAGCTGGTCCTTTCAGCTTGAGGGTCAAGTACTTGATGGCGTCGAGATCGTCTCCGTGAGCCATATGGATATGGAGGATAAAGTCCTCAATCCAGACCCCAGGGTCTGTCGTTCCGTCGTACGCCTCTATGTTCACGGGTTTGAATCCTTCTGGAAATTCGTGGTCCAGCACCTCATCGGTGAAACATAGGGGGTGTGCGGCACCCCTGTATTTGGATGTGTCATGGCATTCTGACGGTTGTAGTGTTCGGTTTTGGTTGTGCGCTGGAGCACGTTTCCTAGATCCGTAGATGGATCTGGTCACGCCGGCCTTCTGATGCAAGTCCTCACGTGAATCGTGTGCTGACTTATGTGCGGCCTTGTTAGCCCCTCTATCGCGGCCACGAGGTGGTCGATCCGACCGGTTGGCCGTTTTGCTTTTGGCTGTGTGGGCTCTAAGGCCTCATCATCAAATTCAGGCAACAGCTTGCGCTTTGGATAGCTCTTTGTGTGGTAACTACCACCATACTTTTCTTCAGTGTCGAGCACTTTGTTCCATCTACTGTTGAGCGTATTCTGCGCGGCCTTAAGCCTTTGCTTCTGCTTCTTCAGACTCCTCGTAGTGGCAATAAGCCTTCTGCGGAGGTTCTCTTGTTCCAAGTGCCTTTTCGGGATGATGTGTGCATCCTCGTCCGGACTGTTTTCCTCTCCGGAGGGAGGTTGATGAGCTTTATCCTCGGCGTCGCCGTGTTCGGACAGCGGATCCGTACTATGTTCGCCGTTTGCTGGTTCATCCTGCTCTATCGCTGGGTCAATGTGGTCGTCGTTTCCTCTGGAGTCGACTGGGGGCTGTTATCGCTGTTTTTGCCGAGGTGGGATTTGGAGCGGCGCCTACGCCATCGCTTTGGTTGCTTCTCGAGGGAGCTATCCTTCGCTGCATCCTTCCATTCCTCGTCATTATTTTATTTGGGTGTATCCACCATGTATATGTCATGTGATGAAGTGGCTGTCCAGCGCCCTGTGGGCGATGGTTCCTGTTCCTCTCCTGCATCGTCGTCCATGCCGTCGATGTCTTCGGAGTCGAAATTGAGCATGTCGGTTAAATCATTGACAGTGGCTACTAAGTGGGTGGTGGGTGGGGAGCGAATTTCTTCGTCGTCCGCATCCCATTCTAGCCGGAAATAGTTCGGCCAAGGTTCTCCTGACAAGGAGAGGGACCTTAATGAATTTAGCACATCGCCAAAAGGCGAGTGCTGAAAGATATCCGCGGAGGTAAACTCCATGATTGGCGCCCAATCAGATTCGATAGGCGCGGACGCGGGCGGCTCGGAGCCCATGGCCGGGGACGAATGCAATGGTTCGGCAACACGGGTCTCGTAGGAGGTGAAGTCGGTATTCGGCGCTATCGCCACTGAGTGTGCGGCCTCCGTGGCGGGGTCCATCCACCCGTCCACAGATGGCGCAATTTGTTCCGGATTGAGGGCCGGAGTAGTTCCAGGTGTGATCTCCTGAACACTGTCCGACGGCAGAGCTAAATCATGCTCGTCGTGATTGTGCGGCGCACCTGACATGGGCTCGAATCCGCCGAAGATCAAGTCTCCACGGATGTCGGCAGTGTAGTTCAAGTTTCCAAATCTGACCTGATGGCCAGGGGCGTAGCTTTCGATCTGCTCCAGATGGCCAAGCGAATTGGCCCGTAGTACGAAGCCGCCGAATACGAAGATCTGTCCGGGGAGGAAGACCTCACCCTGGATCGCATCGTTGCCGATGATTGAAGGAGCCATCAAGCCTTATGGTGACGGCACAGTGGAACTCTCAATGAAAGCACCAATGTCGGTGTCAAAACCGGCGGATCTCGAGTAGGGGGTCCCGAACTATGCGTCTAAGGCGGATGGTAACAGGAGGCGGGGGACGCAATGTTTACCCAGGTTCGGGCCCTCTCGATGTAGGTAATACCCTACTTCCTGCTGGATTGATCTTGATGATATGAGTATTACAAGAGTTGATCTACCACGAGATCGTAGAGGCTAAACCCTAGAAGCTAGCCTATGGTATGATTGTTGTTGTCCTACGGACTAATCCCTCCGGTTTATATAGACACCGGAGGGGGCTAGGGTTACACAGAGTCGGTTACAAGGGAGGAGATCTACATATCCGTATTGCCAAGCTTGCCTTCCACGCCAAGGAGAATCCCATCCGGACACGGGACGAAGTCTTCAATCTTGTATCTTCATAGTCCAACAGTCCGGCCAAAGGATATAGTCCGGCTGTCCGAGGACCCCCTAATCCAGGACTCCCTCACCCCCCCCCCCCCCCGAGGTGCATGCCCTAACTTGGAAGGGTTATATTGCTCATATCATGCATATGGTGTCTTGCATTGCCATGGTATCTGCTTAGATTAGACATGCTTTGTGTGAATGCCTCATGTTTGCTTTCTATATCAGATATGTGAATTATGGAATGCCATGTTTTTCAGCCAGTTATCGTATATGTGAATTATGCACCGCCATGTAGCCAGGCATCATATATGTGAATTATCTCATGCCATCTTTTTTTCATTACGTATTCCATTTGTCGAGAATCTATGTATATTGAACTACTCTTCATGTGTATCAGCCATTTGAGCCGGTTATGGAAAAATCAGGAGTGAAAACAAGGTCTTCAGAGCAGGCAATGGTACCTGTTGAAGCATATATCTCGATGGTTACAGGGAGCTCCTCAGAGGAGGATTCAGAGACGATGACCAGTCCTATATCCCACCTGAGGTGTATGCTCTAAGTTGCAATGTTTATATTTCTCATATCATGCATATGGTGTCTTGCATTGCTTAGTTTAGACATCATATGCACAATATGAATTCCATCTGCTTAGTTTAGAGATCATACATGCGAGTGCTAGCTGCTTAGTATATGAATCAATTATGTCAATTATATCATGCCATCTTGTATACTTAGACAACATGTATGTGAATTATTTCATCCCAACCTATTTTAGAAACACATCATATAATTTTGTCATGTTGTCCTGTTTAGATACTCATCATATGTTGAATTATGCCATTATATCCTGTTAAGTTATCCATCATATATCTGAAACTATGTCATGCTATCCTGTCTAGTTAGGCATCGTATATGTGAAATTATGTCATGCTGTCCTATTTGGTTAGACAACATATATGTGAATTACCACATCTGTCTATCATACAATGTCTATACGTTCAATTTCTCTTCTTGTTTATCAGCCATTTGAATTGAAGGGGGTGATGGCAGTTGATACGTCTCCAACGTATCTACAATTTTTGATTGCTTCATGCTATATTATCTTCTGTTTTGGACATTATTGGGCTTTATTATTCACTTTTATATTATTTTTGGGACTAACCTATTTACCGGAGGCCCAGCCCAGAATTGCTGTTTTTTGCCTATTTCAGAGTTTCGCAGAAAAAGAATATCAAACGGAGTCCAAACGGAATGAAACCTTCGGGAACGTGATTTTTGGAACGAACATGATCCAGGAGACTTGCACCCTACGTCAAGGAAGCTTCCAGGAGGCCACGAGGTAGGGGGCGCGCCTACCCCCTCTGGGCGCGCCCTCCACCCTCGTGGGCCCCATGTTGCTCCACCGACGTACTCCTTCCTCCTATATATACCTACGTACCCCCAAACGATCAGATACGGAGCCAAAAACCTAATTCCACCACCGCAACCTTCTGTACCCACGAGATCCCATCTTGGGGCATGTTCCGGAGCTCCGCCGGAAGGGGCATCGATCACGGAGGGCTTCTACATCAACACCATAGCCTCTCTGATGAAGTGTGAGTAGTTTACCTCAGACCTTCGGGTCCATAGTTATTAGCTAGATGGCTCCTTCTCTCTCTTTTTGGATCTCAATACAATGTTCTCCCCCTCTCTTGTGGAGATCTATTCGATGTAATCTTCTTTTGCGGTGTGTTTTTTGAGACCGATGAATTGTGGGCTTATGATCAAGTTTATCTATGAACAATATTTGAATCTTCTGAATTCTTTTATGTATGATTGGTTATCTTTGCAAGTCTCTTCGAATTATCAGTTTGGTTTGGCCTACTAGATTGATCTTTCTTGCAATGGGAGAAGTGCTTAGTTTTGGGTTCAATCTTGCGGTGTCCTTTCCCAGTGACAGTAGGGGCAGCAAGGCACGTATTGTATTGTTGCCATCGAGGATAACAAGATGGGGTTTTATCATATTGCATGAATTTATCCCTCTACATCATGTCATCTTGCTTAAGGCGTTACTCTGTTCTTATGAACTTAATACTCTAGATGCATGCTGGATAGCGGTCGATGTGTGGAGTAATAGTAGTAGATGCAGGCAGGAGTCGGTCTACTTGTCTCGGACGTGATGCCTATATACATGATGATACCTAGATATTCTCATAACTATGCTCAATTCTGTCAATTGCTCAACAGTAATTTGTTCACCCACCGTAAAATACTTATGCTCTTGAGAGAAGCCACTAGTGAAACATATGGCCCCCGGGTCTATCTTCATCATATTAATCCTCCAACACTTTGTTATTTCTGTTGCTTTTTACTTTGCTTTTATTTTACTTTGCATCTTTATCATAAAAATACCAAAAATATTATCCTATCATATCTATCAGATCTCACTCTCGTAAGTGACCATGTAGGAATTGACAACCCCTTATCGCGTTGGTTGCGAGGATTTATTTGTTTTGTGTAGGTGCGAGGGACTCGCGCGTAGCCTCCTACTAGATTGATACCTTGGTTCTCAAAAACTGAGGGAAATACTTACGCTACTTTGCTGCATCACCCTTTCCTCTTCAAGGAAAAACCAACGCAGTGCTCAAGAGGTAGCAAGAAGGATTTCTGGCGCCGTTGCCGGGGAGGTCTACGCAAAAGTCAACATACCAAGTACCCATCACAAACCCTTATCTCCCGCATTACATTATTTGCCATTTGCCTCTCGTTTTCCTCTCCCCCACTTCACCCTTGCCGTTTTATTCGCCCTCTCTTTTCTGTTTGCCTCTTTTTTCCCGTCTCTTGTTAGCTCGTGTGTTGGATTGCTTGTTTGTCACGATGGCTCAAGATAATACCAAATTATGTGACTTTAGCAATACCAACAATAATGGTTTCCTTAGCACTCCGATTGCTCCTCTTACCGATACTGAATCTTGTGAAATCAATGCTGCTTTGTTGAATCTTGTCATGAAAGATCAATTCGCGGCCTTCCTAGTGAAGATGCCGCTACACATCTAAATAGCTTCGTTGATTTGTGTGATATGCAAAAGAAGAAAGATGTTGATAATGATATTGTTAAACTGAAGCTATTTCCTTTTTCGCTTAGAGATCGTGCTAAAGCTTGGTTTTCGTCTTTGCCTAAAAATAGTATTGATTCTTGGAATAAGTGCAAAGATGCTTTTATCTCTAAGTATTTTCCTCCCACTAAGATTATCTCTCTTAGAAACGATATTATGAATTTTAAGCAACTTGGTCATGAACATGTTGCACAAGCTTGGGAGAGGATGAAATTAATGATACGTAATTGCCCTACACATGGTTTGAATTTGTGGATGATTATACAAAAAAATTATGCCGGATTGAATTTTGCTTCTAGAAATCTTTTAGATTCGGCCGCGGGAGGCACTTTTATGGAAATCACTTTAGGAGAAGCTACTAAACTCCTAGATAATATTATGGTTAATTATTCTCAATGGCACACTGAAAGATCTACTAATAAAAAAGTGCATGCGATAGAAGGAATTAATGTTTTGAGTGGAAAGATGGATGAACTTATGAAATTATTTGCTACTAAGAGTGTTTCTTATGATCCCAATGATATGCCTTTTTCTAATTTGATTGAGAATAATAATGAATCTATGGATGTGAATTTTGTTGGTAGGAATAATTTTGGTAACAACGCGTATAGAGGAAACTTTAATCCTAGGCCTTATCCTAGAAATTCCTCTAATAATTATGGTAATTCCTACAACAATTCTTATGGAAATTTTAATAAGATGCCCTCTGAATTTGAGACTAGTGTTAAAGAGTTTCTGAATTCGCAAAAGAATTTCAATGCCTTGCTTGAAGAAAAATTGCTTAAAGTTGATGAATTGGCTAGGAACGTTGATAGAATTTCTCTTGATGTTGATTCTTTAAAACTTAGATCTATTCCTCCTAAGCATGATATCAATGAGTCTCTCAAAGCCATGAGAATTTCCATTGATGAGTGCAAAGAAAGAACCGCTAGGATGCGTGCTAAGAAAGATTGCTTTATAAAAGCGTGTTCTTCAAATTTCTATGAAAATAAAGATGAAGATCTAAAAGTTATTGATGTGTCCCCTATTAAATATTTGTTTTGCAATATGAATCTTGATAATGATGGGACTGAATATGATCCACCTTTACCTAGAAGGCGTTCCGAAAATTCGGAGTTTTTAGATCTTGATGCTAAAATTGATAAAAGTGGGATTGAAGAGATCAAAACATTAGATGTTAATAAACCCACTATTTTGGATTTCAAGGAATTTAATTATGATAATTGCTCTTTGATAGCTTGTATTTCCTTGTTGCAATCCGTGCTAAATTCTCCTCATGCTTATAGTCAAAATAAAGCTTTTACCAAGCATATCGTTGATGCTTTGATGCAATCTTATGAAGAAAAAATTGAGTTGGAAGTCTCTATCCCTAGAAAACTTTATGATGAGTGGGAACCTACTATTAAAATTAATATTAAAGATCATGAATGCTATGCTTTGTGTGATTTGGGTGCTAGTGTTTCCACGATTCCAAAAACTTTGTGCGATTTGCTAGGTTTCCGTGATTTTGATGATTGCTCTTTAAACTTGCACCTTACGGATTCCACTATTAAGAAACCTATGGGAAGAATTAATGATGTTCTTATTGTTGCAAATAGGAACTATGTGCCCGTAGATTTTATCGTTCTTGACATAGATTGCAATCCTTCATGTCCTATTATTCTTGGTTGACCTTTCCTTAGAACGATTGGTGCAATTATTGATATGAAGGAAGGGAATATTACATTCCAATTTCCATTAAAGAAAGGCATGAACACTTCCCAGGGAAGAAAATAAAATTACCATATGAATCTATCATGAGAGCCACTTATGGATTGCCTACCAAAGATGGCAATACCTAGATCTATCCTTGCTTTTATGCCTAGCTAGGGGCGTTAAACGATAGAGCTTGTTGGGAGGCAACCCAATTTTATTTTTAGTTTTTTGCTTTTTGCTTATTTTTAGGAATAAATATTTGATCTAGCCTGTGTTTTTATGTTTTAATTAGTGTTTGTGCCAAGTTAAACCTATAGGATCTTCTTGGATGATATTGGATGATAGTTATTTCATCTTGCAGAAATTTCCAGAAACTTTCTGTTCACGAAAACAATTGTTAAAAATCACCATAACGTGATAAAATATTTATTCCAATTGCTGCTGATCAATAAACAAATTTCCTAGGTCGTCCTATTTTGGCTGATTTTTTGGAGTTCTAGAAGTTTGCGTTAGTTACAGATTACTACAGACTGTTCTGTTTTTGACAGATTCTGTTTTTCGTGTGTTGTTTGCTTATTTTGATGAATCTATGGCTAGTAAAAGAGTTTATAAACCATAGATAAGTTGTAATACAGTAGGTTTAACACCAATATAAATAAATAATGAGTTCATTACAGTACCTTGAAGTGGTCTTTTGTTTTCTTTCGCTAACGGAGCTCACGAGATTTTCTGCTGAGTTTTGTGTTGTGAAGTTTTCAAGTTTTGGGTGAAAGATTTGATGGATTATGGAACAAGAAGTGGCAAGAGCCTAAGCTTTGGTATTCCCATGGCACCCCCAAGATAATCTAAGGACACCAAAAAGCCAAATCTTGGGGATGCCCTGGAAGGCATCCCCTCTTTCGTCTACTTCCATCGGTAACTTTACTTGGAGCTATATTTTTATTCACCACATGATATGTGTTTTGCTTGGAGCGTCTTGTATGATTTGAGTCTTTGATTTTTAGTTTACCACAATCATCCTTGTTGTACACACCTTTTGAGAGAGACACACATGATTCGGAAATTATTAGAATACTCTATGTGCTTCACTTATATCTTTTGAGTTATATAGTTTTTGCTCTAGTACTTCACTTATATCTTTTAGAGCATGGTGGTGGATTTGTTTTATAGAAATTATTGATCTCTCATGCTTCACTTAGATTATTTTGAGAGTCTTAAATAGCATGGTAATTTGCTTAAATAATCCTAATATGCTAGGTATTCAAGAATAGTAAAAATTCTTATGAGTGTGTTGAATACTATGAGAAGTTTGATACTTGATAATTGTTTTGAGATATGAAGATGGTGATATTAGAGTCATGCTAGTTAAGTAGTTTTGAATTTGAGAAATACTTGTGTTAAAGTTTGTGATTCCCGTAGCATGCACGTATGATGAACCGTTATGTGATGAAGTCGAAGCATGATTTATTTCTTGATTGTCTTCCTTATGAGTGGCGGTCGGGGACGAGCGATGGTCTTTTCCTACCAATCTATCCCCCTAGGAGCATGCGCGTAATACTTTGCTTTGGTAACTTGTAGATTTTCGCAATAAGTATATGAGTTCTTTATGACTAATGTTGAGTCCATGGATTATACGCACCCTTCTTTCTTCCACCATTGCTAACCTCTCTAATACCGCGCACTTTTCGCCGGTATCATACACCCACCATATACCTTCCTCAAAACAGCCACCATACCTACCTATCATGGCATTTCCATAGCCATTCCGAGATATATTGCCATGCAACTTACCACCGTTTCGTTTATTATGACACGCTTCATCATTGTCATATTGCTTTGCATGATCATGTAGTTGACATTGTATTTGTGGCAAGCCACCGTTCATAATTATTTCATACATGTCACTCTTGATTCATTGCATATCCCGGTACACCGCCGGAGGCGTTCATATAGAGTCATATTTTGTTCTACGTATCGAGTTGTAATTGGTGAGTTGTAAGAAAATAAAAGTGTGATGATCATCATTTTTAGAGCATTGTCCCAAGTGAGGAAAGGATGATGGAGACTATGATTCCCCCACAAGTCGGGATGAGAATCCGGACGAAAAATAAAAAAAGAAAAGAAGAGGCCATAAAAAGGGAGAAAAAAGGCCCAAATAAAAAATGAGAGAAAAAGAAAGAAGGGACAATGTTACTATCCTTTTACCACACTTGTGCTTAAAAGTAGCACCATGATCTTCATGATACGGACTTTGTATCGACTAAAGTATATACTTCGACTTTCATGCGCTAGAACTTTAGCTCGGAAACATAAAAGCACGGTACGAACTTTTATGCAACGATTGGGTTCGGCATAGAGAGTCTCCTATGATATCACTTTCATATACTAGTGGGAATTTTTCATTATAGAACTTGGCTTGTATATTCCAATGATGGGCTTCCTCAAGTGCCCTAGGTCTTCGTGAGCAAGCGAGATTGGATGCACACCCACTTAGTTTCTTTTGTTGAGCTTTCATATACTTATAGCTCTAGTGCATCCGTTGCATGGCAATCCCTACTCATTCACATTGATATCTATTGATGGGCATCTCCATAGCCCGTTGATACGCCTAGTTGATGTGAGACTATCTTCTCCTTTTTGTCTTCTCCACAACCACCATTCTATTCCACATATAGTGCTATGTCCATGGCTCACGCTCATGTATTGCGTGAAGATTGAAAAAGTTTGAGAACGTCAAAAGTATGAAACAATTGCTTGGCTTGTCATCGGGGTTGTGCATGATTTAAATATTTTGTGTGGTGAAGATAGAGCATAGCCAGACTATATGATTTTATAGGGATAACTTTCTTTGGCCATGTTATTTTGAGAAGACATAATTGCTTAGTTAGTATGCTTGAAGTATTATTATTTTTATGTCAATAATGAACTTTTGTCTTGAATCTTTCGGATCTGAATATTCATACCACAATTAAGAAGAATTACATTGAAATTATGCCAAGTAGCACTCCGCATCAAAAAATTTGTTTTTATCATTTACCTACTCGAGGACGAGCAGGAATTAAGCTTGGGGATGCTTGATACGTCTCCAACGTATCTATAATTTTTTATTGCTCCATGCTATATTATCTTCTGTTTTGGACATTATTGGGTTTTATTATTCAATTTTATATTATTTTTGGGACTAACCTATTAACCGGAGGCCCAGCCCAGAATTGCTGTTTTTTGCCTATTTCAGAGTTTCGCAGAAAAAGAATATCAAACGGAGTCCAAACGGAATGAAACCTTCGGGAACGTGATTTTTGGAACGAGCATGATCCAGGAGACTTGGACCCTACGTCAAGGAAGCTTCCAGGAGGCCACGAGGTAGGGAGGCGCGCCTACCCCCTCTGGGCGCGCCCTCCACCCTCGTGGGCCCCATGTTGCTCCACTGACGTACTCCTTCCTCCTATATATACCTACGTACCCCCAAACGATCAGATACGGAGCCAAAAACCTAATTCCACCGCCGCAACCTTCTGTACCCACGAGATCCCATCTTGGGGCCTGTTCCGGAGCTCCGCGGAAGGGGTATCGATCACGGAGGGCTTCTACATCAACACCATAGCCTCTCCGATGAAGTGTGAGTAGTTTACCTCAGACCTTCGGGTCCATAGTTATTAGCTAGATGGCTCCTTCTCTCTCTTTTTGGATCTCAATACAATGTTCTCCCCCTCTCTTGTGGAGATCTATTCGATGTAATCTTCTTTTGCGGTGTGTTTGTTGAGATCGATGAATTGTGGGTTTATGATCAAGTTTATCTATGAACAATATTTGAATCTTCTGAATTCTTTTATGTATGATTGGTTATCTTTGCAAGTCTCTTCGAATTATCAGTTTGGTTTGGCCTACTAGATTGATCTTTCTTGCAATGGGAGAAGTGCTTAGTTTTGGGTTCAATCTTGCGGTGTCCTTTCCCAGTGACAGTAGGGGCAGCAAGGCACGTATTGTATTGTTGCCATCGAGGATAACAAGATGGGGTTTTATCATATTGCATGAATTTATCCCTCTACATCATGTCATCTTGCTTAAGGCGTTACTCTGTTCTTATGAACTTAATACTCTAGATGCATGCTGGATAGCGGTCGATGTGTGGAGTAATAGTAGTAGATGCAGGCAGGAGTCGGTCTACTTGTCTCGGACGTGATGCCTATATACATGATGATACCTAGATATTCTCATAACTATGCTCAATTCTGTCAATTGCTCAACAGTAATTTGTTCACCCACCGTAAAATACTTATGCTCTTGAGAGAAGCCACTAGTGAAACCTATGGCCCCCGGGTCTATCTTCATCATATTAATCCTCCAACACTTAGTTATTTCCGTTGCTTTATACTTTGCTTTTATTTTACTTTGCATCTTTATCATAAAATACCAAAAATATTATCCTATCATATCTATCAGATCTCACTCTCGTAAGTGACCATGTAGGGATTGACAACCCCTTATCGCGTTGGTTGCGAGGATTTATTTGTTTTGTGTAGGTGCGAGGGACTCACGCGTAGCCTCCTACTGGATTGATACCTTGGTTCTCAAAAACCGAGGGAAATACTTACGCTACTTTGCTGCATCACCCTTTTCTCTTCAAGGGAAAACCAACGCAGTGCTCAAGAGGTAGCAGCAGTATCTAAGGGAGCAAAAACCCGTTCTTCACAAAAGACAGTGCTACCCGTTGATGCAAATAGAATCATGGTTGTACTGGCCCACAAACTAGCCCCACCACACATAATCGAGACTCTTCCAGATTGCACACTGGCACCGTTGGGCAGAGAACCAGCTACAACTCATCTAACCCCAGCCCCAGTAGATAGTAACCCACTTCTAGTTGACAAAGCACCATGTCCACCACAGAGTACCCCCACATGAGCAATTTGTAAAGCAACTGCAGTGCCCAAAGCACGAAGACCACCACATCGAACCCAAACTCCACGTTTAAAGCAGAAGAGCAACTCTTCTCAGGTCAGATTCTGTAGCTATGGTCCATACTCCTTTGCTGTTGCATCACTGTATTTACTCATACCAACTACTTTCGAATTTTAAGGATCCAATTGAAACTCCGATGGCGCAATAGGTATGTTTTAAACCTATTTCTTTAACTGGATTGCTGTTCTAACTTCTTGCTCTATGTTGATTTCAGTTTCAGTTGTATAAACTGTTATGTTCTCATGTCATGCACATTACAAGTGTTGCCAATGTTGTGTAGTTTCTCACACTTATATTCTGTCTATGCTGTTGTGTCTTAAAAATATACGAGTTGAACTGTGTCTCTATCTTGATTTGGCAACATAAACTAGAATGATATGGACAATATAGTGACCATAGTACATAGATATATGTTTGTTTCATGCAGTTATCCTGTCCACTTTACTACTGAACCGGTTTACCAAAATGAGTTTCGTATACTACATGCTAAACCTGTGATGTGTCTGCTTGTTTCTCTTGTAGTATGCGAACAAAATATTGGAGATGAGCACCCCCACTATGCAATGGTAGAGAAATTAATGCAGATAAGGTTCAAGATAGTGAGGCAACCCTGTTGGTATCCAAGAAAGGTGATAAAAACGATCTTGTAGACAGTGAGAAAACCCCACAGTCCTGCATTGATGTAGTATTCGAGTTACTGGCCAGTACCGCTGGCACAAGCTCTTCGAACTCGCTGCCTGAATCACTTCGGCTTCTTCAGTCTCAGCTACAAGCTGAAAGGCATCAGTCAGCTGTGCTGAGGCAAGAAGCCGAAGGACTGAGGAAGTCCCTGCAGAATTCAGATGCATACTTTCTTGTGCAACAGCAAGCGCTGGAGGATTTAAGCGCCAAACAAGAGAAAGTTAATAAGCTTGCTAAGCATCTTGCCAGCATTATGGGTACTCAGGATATTGTTTCTTGAGCTCTTCTGAAGTGGTTTCAGTTCTGGACTTGTTTTGTTGCGATGTTTATTTGAATTGGTTGCCAACTTTGACAACCAGTGTATATGATATGCTGCTTTGTTCCCTATATTTGCACTGGTGACGAATTTTGATGCCCAGTGGATGTAATATGTGTAATAGTCGTGATAGCCTAGTGTAAGTTGCTTGCTTATTTATTTCCTTGTTGTCTTGTTTATTTGTTTGCTTGTAGTCAGTGCAGTTCTTTTTCCGCGGTTTGCTAGTGGCCGCAATAACCTATTCTTTAAAACTAGGCCACAATAACCATGGGCTACATATTTACTGTAGTTATCATGGGTCTCCTACGGGCCATAGTAAAAATGGGCCTTCTAAGGGCCGTAGAAACAATGGGCCTTCTATGGGTCGTAGCATCAATGGGCCTTCTACGGGTCGTATGATCGATCGGCCAAACATGGGCCAATAACAGACCGCATTATGGGCCATAAACAGGCTAGATCTGGAATCATCCGTTCATGGGCCAACCATAACGGGCCGTCGTTAATCGGCCGTATTTGATGACGCTATGGAAACGGCCCAACAGATTAACGGGCCGCTTGTAACCACGGGCTGAATTTGGCCCGCAAGCAGAAAATGCCAGTAACGGGCCGTAAGTAACCGAATGCTGGAAATAAGCCCAAAAATAAATGGGCCCTGAGAAGGCCGAAAGATAACACGGGTTGGAAACAGCCCAATGGAATAATGGGTCGTTAATGGGTATAAAGTTGTACACTGTTCATTGCGGGCCAGATTCACCATGGGTCGTTAATGGGCCAAGAGTTACAAATGGCCTCGTATCGGCCGAAAGACATCATGGGCCATACATGGGCGAAAAGTTACAACGGACTGGAATCATATTGGACGGCCCAGATGAAGCTACTGGGCTTAATTCTGATAGGCCGTAACGGGTCGTGAGTTAGCGGGCCGTTAATGGGCTATATACGAACAGGTCGTTAACAGGCTTTCTGTGGGCCGGCCCGTTACCTTTTGACCAAGTTAAACGGGCCAGCCTTTTCACCGGAATGGGCCTCTGTTGGGCCGTACCACGTGTCGACGTATCATAGGCGCCTCCTGTCCAATGAATGGATGACATCTGTCCCAACGGTGAGCCAATACGTGTTTCCTCCGGCCAATGACAATTTTACACGTGGAAAATCCTCATTGGTCTGGGCTGGTAACGGGTTATCGGATCCAAAACCGGACCTGATAGCTTAACGGCGACCCATTACGGTGGATGCCACGTGTCGGTCACCCTTGACGAAAGCACTTCCATGACGCGTCATTTATCGTCATGAAAGTGGACACTTCCGTGATGATAATTTTGGTAATGTCATGGAACACTTCTATGACAGCACGGGTATGACTATCTTGGTTCTGTCATAAAATCATCATGGATGTACATGCACGACAGAAAACGTGACCTACTGTGACAAACACGTATCAACACGGAAGTGTATTTTTTTGTAATGACTAGTGCTGATGGTTCTTTGGCCATGGATCAGCATACATGCACAATTGATTCTGATGACTCGGACAATGATGAAGGGTTGTATGACCTCAACTGCTATCCACAGTATGAGGGCCCTCTTGAGGAGGATTCCGACACTTTACCAACAACACATTGTCCTAAAAGACTTCCAGTACCTGTAGGTGGTGATAATTCATCATCTAGCACTAGGCGAGATGGTAAGAAGCGCCCAAAAGGTAGCAGGTCACCTACTAAGAAGCCACCAAAAACCAAGAGTCGTTTTGTGTAGTCTGCTGAAGAAATCAACTCTACATTGAGGTCACTCCAGCAATCCCTTGCTGCCGCTCCTCCTCCAATACACCAAGTTGTTGATCCTTATGCTAGTTTATGAAAGAGGTTGGAGGAACTCCCAATTACCACGGACCAAAGAATTACTGTTGGTGTGCACTTATCTTGCAAGGACAATGAAGGTTTGCGTGGTTGGTTATGCAGTGCAAGTGACAAAACTTTTGAAACTTGGGTTTGCAAGTTCTTTGCTGACAAAGATCATGTTTATAGCAACCTATGAAGTTATCTAGTTGCTAACTTGTCATGTCTAGAAGTTGGCAACATGTGAAGTTTAGAAGATGGCAACTTTTGGTATTTAGGAGATGAACTTGTGCTACGGCTACTGCTTTTGGGAAGTAGATCTTTTGATGTGTGATGAAACACTTTAATGTAACTTGGCCAGAACTTGTGCTATTGCTATGACTATCACTTGACTTTATAATGATGGACGGAATTTGCATGTATCTATCTTAATTGCTATGACTATCACTTGACCTTATAATGGTGGACAAAATTTGCATGTATCTATCTTATTTTCTATCTTGATTATGAGTTTGTAGTTTTGAATTATTTTGTATAGATGGGATTAATAGAAAATGCTCCATGTTATTTTTTATGGTTATTATTATTGCTTTGCAAGACAAATGGCAAGTAATCTCATCACTCCGGCAGTAAGGTGATTCTAACCACTTGTGGCAGGAAACCGTGGCAGAAAACCAAACGCAAACCATAGCTTTTTGCCAAACATTTGTGGAAGCCATCCAAACACACGCCACACAAAATCTGCCACACCTAACCTAAGGCATGGCTACCAACCCAACAGTTTGATTTTGCCACACATTATGGCAAGCCACAGGTATGGCTAGTACCTCACCTTAGACATGGCAATTTAAGTCTCCAACCAAATAGCCCCTAAGAGTTCTTATTTGCAAGTTCTAAATCTTTTTGGAGTTTCAGATATATTATATAAATGTTGCATTTTATACATAACAAAATCTCGGTCTCTACGTAGATGTGCGCACAATCTAATCATAGTCATTGGCACTATGCTCTTTTTGAAGTTTCACATATATTATATAAATGTTGCATTTTATACATAACAAAATCTCGGTCTCTACGCAGATGTGCGCACAATCTAATCATAGTCATTGGCACTATGCTCTGCAAATGATTCAAAGATTATGCTTCAAATAGTTCATCTAAATTAATGATGGTCTGCATTTGGTCTTTGCATCGATGATTTATATAAGGTAACATCGTCTAGACTAGACCACGACATATTGCTGAAAGACCGTAAATGTCGTCTAGAGGGGGTAAATAAGCGCTATAAAATAATTACGGTTTAAACTTAAACAAATGTGAAATAAAATTAGCGTTTAATATGTCAAACACAAAATTAAAATGAACTAGCTCACTTATATACACCAACAACTTATGCTGGGTAAGTAAACAATAAAATAATAGCAAGATATATAACATAAAATATGAAATGCTATTGCTATTACAAAGAAAAGGTGTATAAGTCAAGGGCTCCGATAAGAGATATCCGTCTCTTATCCGAGACGGAGATGGTAATGGATTTACTCAGTTGCTGATGAATTACAGATTGACGAACAAACTAGACTCAAAACACAGACGCGAGAGACTCAAAACACTGGCTGCAACATTGGACCATTCTCACAACACTGAGTACTAACACACCGCGCACAACCAAACTCTGATTTTATTTCATCACGACGACCGGGGCGAAACTCCACACCTCTGCTCTGCAGTCCACCTCATCGCGCAGCGAGCACGCAGACGCCTAGCCGGAGATCTGGATGGACTTGACCTCGGGCTTCTTGGCCTCCTCCTTGGGCACGGTGACGGTGAGCACGCCGTTCTCCATGGACGCCTTCACCTGCTCCGCCTTGGCGTTCTCCGGCAGCCGGAACCTGCGGAGGAACTTGCCGCTGCTGCGCTCCACGCGGTGCCAGGTGTCGGTCTTCTCCTCCTGCTCCTTGTTCCGCTCGCCGCTGATCTGGAGGATGTTGCCGTCCTCCACCTCCACCTTCACCTCCTCCTTCTTCAGCCCCGGCACGTCCGCCTTGAACACGTGCGCCTCGGGCGTCTCCTTCCAGTCGATGCGCGCGCCCGCGAAGGCCGCCGTGTCGGAGGAGGTGCGCGGGATGAGGCTGCCGCTGCTGTTGCTGCCGGAGCCGAAGGGGAAGCCGTCGAAGGGGTCGAAGAAGTCGAGGGAGAAGGGGTCGAACACGTTGCTGCGGCGGATCAGCGACATTGTCGGTGGGGATTCAAGCTGCTGGTGGAAGGAATCGACTGATTTGTTGGAAGCGGAAGGGTGAGCAATTGATTTGGGAGGGATCGTTCTTTGATCGGTGATTTGTTCAGACTTTCTTGGGTTTCTGTCGCTCGGTACCAGGAAGAATTTATAGAGCTGGGGATGATACGGTGGAGAAGGAGAAAGCACTTCTAGAGAATTCTATTTGTCTTCCCGTGAAGACTCGAGGTCACTGGATTGTGTTCGTTGGTTGGGCCGGGATTGATTTGCTCCGGTGTCGTGGAGAAGACACCAGCAGCTTCTAGTTACGGCTGCTGGCGCTCGCAGCAGATGCATAGCGGGCCGGCCCAGAAAACTGCTAGGTCTTAGGTCAACGGCGTGACGCGACAACCACTGGGCTGACATCCCTAAGCTGTTCAATAATAGTAGGAAACACTTCTATTTGTCTAAGTACGAGTCAATTAAAAAGAACGTATTTCAACAGAAAAACTCCACCTAGCCCGGGCATCAGTTGATTCTCAAAAAAGAAAAACTCGGGCATCAGTTGAACATTGAACCTTTGACCTATCGTAGTTCACAATGTTGACTTTTCAAAATTTGAAAAAGTTCATCGTTTTTGAAAAAACTTCATCGTATTTTGGAAAAAGTTCATCGATTTTCAAAAAAGTTCATTGATTTTAAGAAAATTTCATCAGTTTTTAAAACAATCACCAAAAAATGGGAAAAAAGTTCATCAAATTTGAAAAAACATCAATTTTGACAAAAGTTCATTGAATTTGAAAAAAAGTTCACCAATTTTGATAAAAAGTTCATTGATTTTGAAAAAAGTTCAGTGAATTAGTAAAGAGTTCATCAAATTTGAAAAAGTTCATCAAATTTCAAAAGAGTTCAATGATTTTAAAAAGAGTTCATTTAATTTGAAAATAGTTCAACAATTTTGAAAAGAGTTCATCGAATTTGAAAAAAAATTGTCAATTTTGAAAAAACCATTGGTTTTTCTAAAAGAACACAAAATAAAAAAACAATTTTGAAAAAAGGCATTTAAATAAACAAATAAAAAACGAAAACCCGAGTAAAACCTCACCGGAAAATGACCGACGAATTGAAAAAAAACCCGGTTTGGGAAGCTTCTGTAAGCTTCCCAAAACCGGAGGATTTCCCATGACTGAAGAGCCCAATAAAAACAAGGAAAACAACTACAAAACATAAGTCACTGAGTGACTTAGTGGTTCCCGTTGTTGGAGCAGAAGAAGCAGATTCTGGGTTCAAGTTCTCATAGGCGCACGTTTTTTGAGCTTGTAAACAGATTTGCGCTGCTCCTTTATATTTTTCTGGAAAAATGCATTGATACTTCGTAGCAAAAGGGCCCGTGGGTTGAAAAAAATCATAATCTTTAATATCCATGATTACATTTTGCTGCATCAACCAAATACACTACCTTTGCTCAAAAAAAGAAAAAACCAAAATACACTATCACTCTCAATTTCGTGAAATCATAAACAATTCTTAAAACTCCTGAACATATTCAAAAATGTGAATATTTTTCAATTCATGAACACTTTCACAAATTTTCAAACATTTTCTAAAATCAAGAACATTTTTTGAATTCATGAACATATTATACTATTTGCAAACTTTAAAAAAAGTTTGTGATCATTTTTTAAACTTTTTTAGTTGGCAAACATTTCTAGAATTGACGAACATTTAAAAAAAATTGGTGAAACAATTTTTGAAATTCACCAACAATTTTTTATTTAACATTTTTTTTAAAAATGCATGATCATTTTCTGAATCGGCGAGCATTTTATGAATGAATAAACTATTTTTTAATTCTCCAAAAGTTTTTGGATTTTTAGAATATTTTTCCATTCATGAATATTTTTTGAATCGGCCAATTATTTTAAAATTTCATTAAAAAATTTTAATACACAAACTTTTTAAAAAAAACGTGAAGATTTTTTATACCCGAATATTTGTTTTCAAAATTTCGAACATTTTTTGAATAAGCAAACATTTTTTTAAATATCCGAACATTTTTGAATCCACAAACATTTTATGATTTATTAACTATTTTATTTCAAAATTGTCACTTTTTTAATTTTCAAAACTTTTTTTAAGTCCTAAATTATTTAAAGTAGAAAAAAATGAAAACAGAAAAGAAAGAAGAAGTGAGAAACAAAATTTTAAAAAGAACCTGCATGGATATGGGCCAGCCCAAACAGAGTGATGCGACTTCTCCCAGCGCGGAGCGCAGTATGGGAGGTCCCTACTCCATGGGTCGGCCTAGGCGGGGATTCCCCTGTGTAGAACATTTCTTATCACTTACTTATAGGTGGCATTGGTGGACAATATTTTGCAACTTTGGGGTAATTTTCGTGACGTATTGCCAGAAGCAATAGCCCATTTATTATTAGTTATAGATTTAAAAAAGTATGTCTTGCTCTCATCCACTATAACACTAAACTTCCTAGTTTTAAAAAGTCCATATTCAATTGAGGAGAAAGGACAAATTGGGTCACCCAGTTTTGACCGGGTCAACAATCTCTCAAAGCTCTTTCTTCAATTCTTTTATACTATACACTGTGCTTCCTAAATTTTAAGGCCTCACAATTAATTAAGATATTCAATTTAGAAATGGAGAATCCAATTTTGACCAAATCAATAATTTCTTAAGCTCTCCCATTGAGTTCTTTTAATTCACCATGTTCCCTAATTTTGAAACTCTTTCATTTAATTGAGTTATTCAATTTTGGATTTGGTTTATAATTTTGACCAGCTAACAACTTTTCAAATCAATCGGCAGCAACCAGCCTATAAAAACATATGAATCCCACGCACCATCCTACCACATAGGAAAAAAAGCCACCATGTAATATTGTAGCACCAATATAGTATATGCAACCACCGACAGAGAAATTTCCCCATATAAATATAGGTACGTTAGCGGATAATACAAAATCACACCACGAAAATCCCACCAAATCAACTCATTATAAATATAAATAAAACACACTCTATCATCTTCCCTAGCCGTCAAACTATATGTTCCATCAGTTTTAAAATATAAGGGGTATTAGTTTTTTAGAAAGTCAATTTTTTAACTTTGACCAAGTTATAATCAAATATATCGACATCCACAATATTAAACAAAAAAGTATGAAAATTTATTTCATGATAAATCTAAAAATACCGATTTGATATTATGGATTTTGATATATTTCTCTACAAATTTGATCAAACTTAAAAGGTTTGCCTTTTCAAAAAAGTAATACACCTTATATTTTAAAACAAAGTGTTTACCTTTGTAAGAAAGCAAACAACATCAACGCGTAGGAAAGCAGGAAAGCGCACTCAACCCTTCTAGTCTAGATGATAAGAAATAGGCCAACGCTAGGCGCTCGTCGACCAGTCGCCGCGCGTGCATTGGACTAATGCAAATGCACCGTTCGATTTGCTACCCACGTCCTCCCTGTAAAGCTTCATCCTTAGGATCCCCTACGCTCGTTGACCAGCACTCTCGCCCATGGAAGATCTGCGCACGCTGCCACGTGCGCTCCTCCTTGGCGGCTTGCGCTTACCGGCGAACGGCACCACCTGCATACAGCCGATCCACGTTGCAGCAGCCGATCCACGTTGTGCAAAAATGAAAGTTCTCCAAATGAGCTGAAACTTTTTGACGCTTTTTTTGGAACAAAAGAGACCCCCGAAGCTTCGTGGAAGGACCAGAAGGTGAAGGAGTAGGGCACAAGACACCAGGGCGCGCCCCGGTGGGTTGTGCTCACCTCGAGGCCCATCTTCGCGTGAAACCGACGCCAAAAAATCCTATAAATAGAGAAACCATCAGAAATAACCCTAGATCAGAAGTTCCGCCGCCGCAAGCCTCTGTAGCCACGAAAAACCAATCTAGACCCCGTTCCGGCACCCCGCCGGAGGGGGAAATCATCACCGGTGGTCATCTTCATCATCCCGGCGGCCACCATGATGAGGAGGGAGTAGTCCACCCTCAGGGCTGAGGGTTTGTACCAGTAGCTATGTGTTTAATCTCTCTCTCTCTCTCTCTCTCTCTCGTGTTCTTGAGATGGCACGATCTTGATGTATCACAGGCTTTATTAATATAGTTGGATCATATGGTGTTTCTCCCTCTCTATCTTGTTGTGATGAATTGAGTTTTCCCTTTGAGATTTTGTTCTTATCGGATTGAATACTTTTATGAATTTGAGAACACTTGATGTATGTCTTGCTATGAATACACGTGGTGACAATGGGGTATCATATTGATTCACTTGATATGTGTTTTGGCACTCAACTCGTGGATTCCCGAGGTGACATTGGGGTAATCTATGCATAGGGGTTGATGCACGTTCTCGTCTTTGTTTCTCCGGTAGAAATCTTGGGGCACTCTTTGAGGTTCTTTGTGTTGGATCGAGTATTATGAATCTGAAATTGTTTGATGCGTATCTAGGTAACATTAGAGTTGGTTGATGCATATCATATGGTGTTATTTTAGTACGAACTCTTGGATAGATCAAACGGAAAGAATAACTTTGCATTATTTTAGTACGAACTCTTGAATAGATCGAACGAAAAGAATAACTTTAAGGTGGTTTCATACCCTACAAACAATTTCTTCCTATGTTCTCTGCTAGATAAGAACTTTGGAGTAATTCTTCGTCACACGTTGAGGGATGGTTATATGATCCAATTAGATTAGCATTGTTGAGAGATTGCACTAGCGAAAGTACGGACCTAGGCCTCATTTTCAAGCATTAATACCGTTTGTGCTCCATTTTATCAATTGCTACCTTGTTGTTTTTTATTGTTCCTATTAAAAAATCAATATCTACTATCATTACTACACTTGTATCACCATCTTTTCGCCGAACTAGTGCACCTATACAATTTTCCATTGTATTTGGTGTGTTGGGGACACAAGAGACTCTTTGTTATTTGGTTGCAGGCTTGTTTGAGAGAGACCATCTTCGTCCTATGCCTCCCATAGATTGATAAACTTTAGGTCATCCACTTGAGGGGAAATTGCTACTGTCCTACAAACTCCGCACTTGAAGGCCCAACACGAGTCTACAAGAATAAAGTTGCGTAGTAGACATCACGGTCACAACTTCACCAGATCATGGTTCCAGGTCCACCAAATCACGGTTGCAGCATCCATCCAGTAGGGGCGTAGCCTCGCAGCTCCACTAAATCACGGTTGCAGCATCCATCTAGTAGGGGCGTAGCCTCGCAGCTCCACCGGACCATAACTCCAGCTCCGTCGAATAGTGCCTCCAGCTTTTTTCCGTCACGGTTGTAGCACCCCACCCCTCGTCGGCTTGTAGATGCCTTACAGCTCGCCAGACCACTCTTGCGGCTTTCCCTGGCCATGGTTGCAGCTCTGCCGAACTGCGGTTGCAACACCGTCGCGCCCATCCCTGTCAGCAGCCATATCACTTGCGGTCATCGGCCGCGCATCGCTCGCGCTCGCCATGGGTTGTCGTCCAATGCCTTTGCAGCACCACCCCCATCATTGCTTGTGGCGCACGCCCTGCCGTCGCCCTACAACATCATGCCCTCCCCTCACCATGGATAAGAGCTCACCGGGAGGTGCGACACCGACGCGGTGGTGGGGAGTCGGGATGAAATAGAAAGAGGAAGAGACAGAGGAGGAAGAGATAAGGTGGGTATAGATTGTGTGTGGGGTCCCCCGCTGCACATGTCCTCCTTCTTTTGTTAATTCACGCGAGCGGGTGCGTATGTCTGGTGGTTTCCAAAGCGAGCGAGGTGCGACCAGCCCAATCTTTGGCCAGTCGGCCGATTTTAAACGGTTCCCTAAGAAATAACTATGTCTCATCTAACTCCTACACCGCTGGATTTTACACAAAGATTCAGAATTTTTTTGACGCAAATATATGGCAACCATACGCCCTGGGAGGTCGTCCCAGTGAACCAAACAACCTACTGGGAGCATCTCCCAAGCTAACAAAATCGCTCGCCCCCAATAACAAACCATGGTTAACATCCATATCAGCAGAAACCTCCACAGCACGACCCCCCCCCCCCGCTCCCCACTCCTGGCCCAGACTGTTAGAAAACCCCATTAAACCCCCTCCTACACCACCTGTCGCCTCCATCGTCTTTGTCTCCTACACATTCCCCTCTCCTCCATCACCCTCGCCTCCAACGAGCCTTCTGCCTAGAATTTTACCAAGAAAGTGCCATGGGGGAGTAAGAGGCATTGATTCAAGCACCTCTGAGAGAAATTGAGGTATACCTGCCCTTCTCGACCCTCCTCACCCCACCCCAACTTTGTATGTCACCCTAAAACCCATGTGCAAAAAACTGCCTACCTAATCAAGAAAACTTGTGATTTGCAAACCATAGTATAGAAACTTGCTACAATTGCCATGTTAAAAAGACAAGTGGAAGAACCCAAGCTACATCGTAGTTCAAAAACACATGTAAAAAGCGACATGCCATAAGAACTAGAGCTCCATGACTGGATGTGTAAATCAACAATGTTTACAGGGAAAACTGCCACCTGAAAGCTGCTGAAAATCCCAAGTGAGTAGTAGCATGATACGTCTCCAACGTATTTATAATTTATGAAGTATTCATGCTATTATATTATCCATCTTGGATGTTTTATGGGCTTTACTATGCACTTTTATATTATTTTTGGGACTAACTTATTAACCCAGAGCCCAGTGCCAGTTTCTGTTTTTCCCTTGTTTCAGTGTTTCGCAGAAAAGGAATATCAAACGGAGTCCAAACGGAATGAAACCTTCGGGAGAGTTATTTTTGGAACGGAAGCAATCCAGGAGACTTGAAGTGCACGTCAGGGGATCAACGAGGAAGGCACGAGGCAGGGGGCGCCCACCCCCCGGGCGCGCCCTCCACCTTCGTGGGCCCCTCGTGGCTCCCCTTACCGACTTCTTTCGCCTATATATGTCCATATACCCTAAAAACATCGGGGAACAGAATAGATCGGGAGTTCCGCCGCCGCAAGCCTCTGTAGCCACCAAAAGCCAATCGGGACCCTGTTCCGGCACCCTGCCGGAGGGGGATCCCTCACCAGTGGCCATCTTCATCATCCCGACGCTCTCCATGACGAGGAGGGAGTAGTTCACCCTCGAGGCTGAGGGTATGTACCAGTAGCTATGTGTTTGATCTCTCTCTCTCTCTCGTGTTCTTGAGGTGATACGATCTTGATGTATCACGAGCTTTGCTATTGTAGTTGGATCTTATGATGTTTCTCCCCCTCTACTCTCTTGTAATGGATTGGGTTTTCCCTTTGAAGTTATCTTATCAGATTGAGTCTTAAGGATTTGAGAACACTTGATGTATGTCTTGTCGTGCTTATCTGTGGTGACAATGGGATATCACGTGATCCACTTGATGTATGTTTTGGTGATCAACTTGCGGGTTCCACCCATGAACCTATGCATAGGGGTTGGCACACGTTTTCGTCTTGACTCTCTGGTAGAAACTTTGGGGCACTCTTTGAAGTACTTTGTGTTGGTTGAATAGATGAATCTGAGATTGTGTGATGCATATCGTATAATCATGCCCACGGATACTTGAGGTGACATTGGAGTATCTAGGTGACATTAGGGTTTTGGTTGATTTATGTCTTAAGGTGTTATTCTAGTACGAACTCTATGATAGATCGAACGGAAAGAATAGCTTCATGTTATTTTACTACGGACTCTTGAATAGATCGATCAGAAAGTATAACTTTGAGGTGGTTTCGTACCCTACAATAATCTCTACGTTTGTTCTCCGCTATTAGTGGCTTTGGAGTGACTCTTTGTTGCATGTTGAGGGATAGTTATATGATCCAATTATGTTATTATTGTTGAGAGAACTTGCACTAGTGAAAGTATGAACCCTAGGCCTTGTTTCCTAGCATTACAATACCGTTTGTGCTCACTTTTATCATTAGTTACCTTGCTGTTTTTATATTTTCAGATTACAAAAATCTATATCTACCATCCATATTGCACTTGTATCACCATCTCTTCGCCGAACTAGTGCACCTATACAATTTACCATTGTATTGGGTGTGTTGGGGACACAAGAGACTCTTTGTTATTTGGTTGCAAGGTTGTTTGAGAGAGACTATCTTCATCCTACACCTCCCACGGATTGATAAACCTTAGGTCATCCACTTGAGGGAAATTTGCTACTGTCCTACAAACCTCTGCACTTGGAGGCCCAACAACGTCTACAAGGAGATGGTTGCGTATTAGACATCAAGCTCTTTTCTGACGCCGTTGCCGGGGAGGCTAGGTAAGTGGCACTCACACCCCGTCAACTAAGCTCTTTTCTGGCGCCGTTGCTGGGGAGGTGACTGCTTGAAGGTATATCTTTAGATCTTGCAATCGAATCTTTTTGTTTCTTGTTTTAGCACTAGTTTATTTTATAAAAGAAAACTAAAAAAACGAAAAATGGAATTGAGTTTACCTCATATGCTTCATCTTTTTAATATCTTTTGAGAGTATGATGGGAAGGAAAATTGTGCCAAAGTGTTAGAAGAAGAATGCATTAAAATGTTTGGCACTAAATCTTTGAATGATGAGCATGATTGCAATGTTGTTAGTACGAACTCCTTGAATATCCATAGTACTAATGACGATTGCACTAGTTATGATGAAAATGTCTCCTATAAACATGTCAATTTTTGTGGAGTGCATTGGGTTTGCAAGTACACACCAAATAGGGAAGATAGATATTGCAAGAGGCATAAGCATTTAGAAACTAAATTTTTGCAAGAAAGGCTAGATGTTTGTGCTGAAAATTTAAATTTTCTTAGCCGTACTTGTGAACTTTGCAATGAACGGGGTCATTTAACTATCCGATGCAAATTGTTTCACGATCTAATCGTGTCCAAAAATTGTGATGACTTGATTTCCCTTGCACATTATAATGAACTTAGTTTGCTTATGGGCTATGAAGAAATGAAACGTATAACTAACTATCTTCCAGAATTTGCCCGTTATAAACTTCTTAATTTTGATCTAGAGGAAATTTATATATATTGTGCAGTGAATTGCATTGAAAATCCTTATATTGCCAATTACATAAAGAAAAGAAAGCAAATAGAATATGAAGAGAACACTAATGAAAGGGAAGAGACTTCCCAATATCCTCCTATTATTTCTTATGATGAATCAGGTAACGAGGAGGAGCTTTCTATTCAACCAATCTCATCAATAAGGAGCTCAAAAAAGAGGGATAAACCCGCACATGATGTGAAGAAGAAAAAGAAAAAAAGTAGAAGCAAAGGTAAAAAGGTATCCGTCCCAAATGATGTTGCTCCTACTACTCATTGTGATGATGATAATTGCTATACTATTGGTGCTATCCATACTATTAATGATGAGAATGATTATGCTTATGATATGAAAAGGCCCAAGCTTGGGGAAGCTATGTTTGATGAGGATGACATATTTGAGAATATATTTGCTGAAATTAATGTTTGTCCCAAGCTTGGGGATGCTATGTTTAACGAAGATGATGTTATTAGCCTCCCAAGTTTTGATATGCAAATTTATAATGATGATAGCATGCCTCCTACTTATGATGATTATATTGATGAAAGTGGGTTTGGAAGAGTGTCAACTTTAGGAAGTAATGATCCCACTATTTTGGAGGATGTTGAATCTTATAATATTTATGAAAGTGGATTTGGATAGGTCATGACTTTATTTAGTGATGAGTCCACTATCTTGGAAGAGGTTTCAATCAATTATGATGAGAACAAAGTTGCTACTTATGATGATTATTGTGATGAAACTTATGCTATAAAAAGTAGTGATGATTATATTTATAAAACTTGTCATGATTATGATTACCCTTTTTCTGAACATTACTCTTTTAGTGTGGAAACAATTTATAGTATTCAAGTTTCTTATGATACTCCCACTATTCCGAATGAGAAGAATTTTGCTTATGTGGAGAGTAGTAAAATTTGTATGCAAGTAGATCATGAAAAGAATGCTTTAGGTGCTGGTTATATTGTTGAATTCATTCATGATGCTACTTAAAGTTATTATGAGGGAGTAACATATGCTTGTAGGAATTGCAATAATATCAAGTTTCCTCTCTATGTGCTTAAAGTTTTGAAGTTATGCTTGTTTTGCCTTCCTATGCTAGTTGATTGTTGTTCCCATAAGTTGTTTGCTCACAAAATCCCTATGCATAGGAAGTGGGTTAGACTTAAATGTGCTAGTCATATTCTTCATGATGCTCTCTTCATGTTTCAATTCTTATGTCTTATGTGAGCATCGTTGAAATCATCATGCCTAGCTAGGGGCGTTAAACGTTAGCGCTTGTTGGGAGGCAACCCAATTTTATTTTAGTTTCTTGCTTTTTGGTTCTGTTTAGGAATAAATAATCCATATAGATTCTGTTTAGATGTGGTTTTGTGTTTTAATTAGTGTTTGTGCCAAGTAGAACCTTTGGGAAGACTTGGGTGAAGTCTTTATGATCATGCTGTAAAAAACAGAAACTTTAGCGCTCACGAGATTAGCTAAAACTTTTTACTGGAGAGTGATATTTAGTTGATTCTTTTTGCAGATGATTACTAGACAAATTCCTCAGGTCCACCAATTTATTTTGGAATTTTTGGAGTTTCATAAGTATACGTTTGATACAATTTACTACAGACTGTTCTGTTTTTGACAGATTCTGTTTTTCGTGTGTTGTTTGCTTATTTTGATGAATCTATGGCTAGTAAGTTAGTTTATAAACCATTGAGAAGTTGGAATACAGTAGATTTAACACCAATACAAATAAAGAATGAGTTCATTACAGTACCTTGAAGTGGTGTTTTCTTTTCTTTCGCTAACGGAGCTTACGAGTTTTCTGTGAAGTTTTGTGTTGTGAAGTTTTCAAGTACTGGGTAAAGATTCGATGGACTATGGAATAAGGAGTGGAAAGAGCCTAAGCTTGGGGATTCCCAAGGCACCTTAAGGTAATATTCAAGGATAACCAAGCGTCTAAGCTTGGGGATGCCCCAGATGGCATCCCCTCTTTCGTCTTCGTTCATCGGTAACTTTACTTGGAGCTATATTTTTATTCACCACATGATATGTGTTTTGCTTGGAGCGTCATTTTATTTTCTTTAGATTTGCTTGCTGTTTGAATAAAATACCAAGATCTGAAAGTCTTAAATGTTAGAGAGTCTTCACATAGCTACATAATTATTTAACTACTCATTGATCTTCACTTATATCTTTTTGGAGTAGTTTGTCATTTACTCGTGTGCTTCACTTATATCCTATGAGTAAATAGTTGAATGATTTGAATATCATAAATCTGAAATTATATATGTTTCATATTCTTATCCCATGGGGAGTAATGACTTCACATATAAGAAGTAGAGGTGGTAAATTCATTGAAGGTTAGCAAACATTGTATTGGTCACTTGAACAATTCATGAAAGAATATTGAAGGAAGAGAGATTTCACATATAAATATACTATCTTGGACATCTTTTGCAATTGTGAGCACTCATTAAAATATGACATGCTAAAAGGTTGATGTTGGACAAGGAAGACAACGTAATGGGTTATGTTTTCTTATATCCGAAATAAAGTATATTGTCACGGATCGCCCTACACGTTGAGCTTGCCTTTCCCCCTCATGCTAGCCAAATTCCTTGCACCAAGTAGAGATACTACTTGTGCTTCCAAACATCCCTTAAACCAGTATTGCCATGAGAATCCACCATACCTACCTATGGATTGAGTAAGATCCTTCAAGTAAGTTGTCATCAGTGCATGCAATAAAAATTGCTCTCTAAATATGTATGATCTTTTAGTGTGGAGAAAATAAGCTTCATACGATCTTATGATATGGAAGAAATAAAAGCGACGGCCTGCATAATAAAGGTCCCCATCACAAGTGACAATATAAAGTGACGTTCCCTCGCATTAAGATTTTGTGCATCCAACTATAAAAGCTCATGACAACCTCTGCTTCCCTCTGCGAAGGGCCTATCTTTTACTTTTATGCAAGAGTCATGGTGATCTTCACCTTTCCTTTTTTCATTTTATCCTTTGGCAAGCACCTCATGTTGGAAAGATTCTGATATATATATCCAATTGGATGTAAGGCATCATGAACTATTATTGTTGACATTACCCTTGAGGTAAAAGGTTGGGAGGCGAATCTATAAGCCCCTATCTTTCTCTGTGTCTGATTAAAACTTTGAACCCATAAATATCGCGTGAGTGTTAGCAATTGTGAAAGACTAAATGATAGTTGAGTATGTGGAGTTTGCTAAATCAAAGCTCTAACATAGACTCTTCCTGAAAATAAGATGAATTGTAATTGTTTGATGACTAATAACACGGTTTGTTAGTTTTTAAAAAGGTTTATGATCTATACTTTAACATGTGAATAGCTTGTTACTTGATCATGAAAAGTTTTATGAGTTGAGCTACTGTTATGACATATAATGATGCTAGAAAAGGTGATTGAAATTATCATTGATCAAACTTGTGCACCTGCTAGCATTCACACTTCATAAATTATTTCTTTTATCATTTACCTACTCGAGGACGAGCAGGAATTAAGCTTGGGGATGCTGATACGTCTCCAACGTATCTATAATTTATGAAGTATTCATGCTATTATATTATCCATCTTGGATGTTTTATGGGCTTTACTATGCACTTTTATATTATTTTTGGGACTAATTTATTAACCCAGAGCCCAGTGCCAGTTTCTATTTTTTTCCTTGTTTCAGTGTTTCGCAGAAAAGGAATATCAAACGGAGTCCAAACGGAATGAAACCTTCGGGAGAGTTATTTTTGGAACGGAAGCAATCCAGGAGACTTGGAGTGCACGTCAGGGGATCAACGAGGAAGGCACGAGGCAGGGGCGCCCACCCCCTGGGCGCGCCCTCCACCCTCGTGGCTCCCCTTACCGACTTCTTTCGCCTATATATGTCCATATACCCTAAAAACATCGGGGAACAGAACAGATCGGGAGTTCCGCCGCCGCAAGCCTGTGTAGCCACCAAAAACCAATCGGGACCCTGTTCCGTCACCCTGCCGGAGGAGGGATCCCTCACCGGTGGCCATCTTCATCATCCCGGCGCTCTCCATGACGAGGAGGGAGTAGTTCACCCTCAAGGCTGAGGGTATGTACCAGTAGCTATGTGTTTGATCTCTCTCTCTCTCTCTCGTGTTCTTGAGGTGATACGATCTTGATGTATCACGAGCTTTGCTATTGTAGTTGGATCTTATGACGTTTCTCCCCCTCTACTCTCTTGTAATGGATTGAGTTTTCCCTTTGAAGTTATCTTATCGGATTGAGTCTTTAAGGATTTGAGAACACTTGATGTATGTCTTGCCGTGCTTGAAAGAACATGCGGTGCCCCCATGTTTGGTTTTGGTAATTGATGTCAATCTCTATGGACTAATGGTTGCCTTGAGTTATATTTGAAGGATTTGTCCATAGGCATTTCTTGAAGTCCATGTGTTGGTTTCAAGGAGTTTATGTGGTGACCAAGGTGTTATTAAGGAATTATCCAAAGATTGGTCATGTGAGAGTAGAGCTTATTGCAAGCATGTCTTGAAGAAGAAGATGGTGTGATTATTCATGTTTACCTTCAAGACATCATCCAAATGAAGAGAGTTGGAAAGAGTCAAGGTTGATCAAGACTAAGTCAAGAGTGAATCAAGTTGATCAACACACAAAGCGCACAAGATGTACCGAGAGGGATCAAGCGATCCCATGGTGTGGTAAGCATTGTCGATTACGCTTTGTGTACTAACCCATGATCTTCGTGAGAGTTCTTTGTGGGGTTAGGTTGCGGTGTGCAAGTTCAAGTGAAGCATCATGAAGAGATCAAATGCTTGAAGCTTGCCGTCCATTGTGGCGACAATGGACTTGTGAAGATGTTGCGGTGCGCAAGTTCAAGTGAAGCATCATGACGAGATCAAATGCTTGAAGCTTGCCGTCCATTGTGGTGACAATGGACTGGTGAAGATGTGCGGAAGAGTGGCTCACCCATAGTGGAGTATGGGGGAGCAATCAACTAGTCTTCATCGAGCCAACACAACCAAGAAAGGTGGTCCAACTTGAGGGAGTCAAGATCGTCATCATCTAGCTCAAGTGGACCATGTGCAAGGCAAAGGTTTGCTCTTGATAGGTTTTCTATTACCGGTCTCATGATGGTAGTTGGGAGACCGGGTTATAGGATCGATTGCCGTACTATCAAGGGGGGCTCTCGATGAGTAGCTTGATCGTATCATTCATAGAGAGCTCAAACCATTGCATCCTTGCATCACCTTTGTTGGTTCTTGTTTGGTTCTTCTCTTTGTGAGTTTTGGAGCTTATGGTCATCTTGATGACAAGCTCGAGTTCATCGAAAACGGAGTTCACTCGCATCTTCTATGATGTTTTCGATGTTGGAAGTTATGCCGGTTTTTCTCGGTTGGAGGTTTCACTCCTCTATTTTTTTGGCATACCTCCCCTGCCTCGCTGTTTTGATGCTACTCGTCTTTCTCAATCCAACAAGCTTGAGTTTTCTCAATTCGGAGCTCATATGCAGAAGTTATGGCAGTTTTGGTTTCCTAGTGGTAGTACCGCGGCCAGAGCGGTAGTACCGCTTATCACCCCAAGCGGTAGTACCGCTGTCCAAAGCGGTAGTACCGCCTATGGCCATAAGCGGTAGTACGGCTACGGTTCCGCGCTGGTACCGCCTCGATTTTGGGTCTTGCATTTTTCGTGTCGAGTTTTGCAGTAGTTGCACGGCAGTAAGGCACGACAGTTCCACCTATAAGCGGTAGTACCGCCCTGATGGGCGGTAGTACCGCCTATAAGCGGTAGTACCGCTCCGGTCGGGCGGTAGTACCGCTGCTGCATTTTTGGTCCCGTGTTCTGCTCCTCCAGCGGTAGTACCGCTGGGGTGCGCGGTAGTACCGCTTATAAGCGGTACTACCGCCCCAAGGTTCATGTTTGGTTGCTCCTTTTCCCTGCTTCTTCCGCCAGAGCGGTAGTACCGCTCGTGGAGCGGTAGTACCGCTCGTGTGCGGGCTGAGCACATAACGGTTGGATTTTTCCCCTTCTATAAAAGGGGGTCTTCTTCCCCATTGAACCTTATCCTTTAAGCTCGTGTTCTTCCCCCATTGTTGACCTTCTTCGAGCTTGCTAACTCTCAATCCCTCCATGGATTCTTGCTAGTTTTTGAGGGAAAAGAGAGAGGAGATCTAGATCCACATTTCCACCAATCACTTTCTCCTCTTTGTGAGGGGAACCCCTTGGATCTAGATCTTGGAGTTCTTGGTGTTCTCCTTCTTGTTCTTCCTCTCATTTTCTTCCCTAGCATTAGTTGCTTCGGTGGGATTTGAGAGAGAAGGACTTGGGCACTCCGTGTGCCCTTGCCATTGCATTTGGTGCATCGGTTTGAGTTCTCCACGGTGATACGTGGAAGTTACAAGTTGAGAAGCTTATTACTCTTGGGTGCTTGGTGCCCTTGAGCTTGTTCCTCTTGGGTGCTTGGGCACCCTAGACGGTTGGTGGTGTTCGGAGCTCAATCATTGTGGTGTAAAGCTCCGGGCAAGCGTCGGGGTCTCCAATTAGGTTGTGGAGATTGCCCCGAGCAATTTGACGGGTACCGGTGACCGCCCCCAAGGGTTGCCAAAGTGTACGGGTTCGGTGACCGCCCCCAAGGGTTGCCATTTGTACGGGTTCGGTGACCGCCCTCAAGGGTCCCTTAGTGGAATCACGGCATCTTGCATTGTGCAAGGGCGTGAGGAGATTACGGTGGCCCTAGTGGCTTCTTGGGGAGCATTGTGCCTCCACACCGCTCCAAACGGAGATTAGCATCCGCAAGGGTGTGAACTTCGGGATACATCGTCGTCTCCACGTGCCTCGGTTATCTCTTAACCGAACCCTTTACTTACGCACTTTACTTTGTGATAGCCATACTGTTTCTTGTCATATATCTTGCTATCACTTAGTTGTTTATCTTGCTTAGCATAAGTTGTTGGTGCACATAGGTGAGCCTAGTTGTTGTAGGTTTTGTGCTTGTCAAATTAACCGCTAGGTTTATTCCGCATTTGTTCAAGCCTAAACCGTAATTATTTTAAAGCGCCTATTCACCCCCCCTCTAGGCGACATCCACGATCTTTCAGTGCTTACCTGTGGTGACAATGGGATATCACGTGATCCACTTGATGTATGTTTTGGTGATCAACTTGCGGGTTCCGCCCATGAACCTATGCATAGGGGTTGGCACACGTTTTCGTCTTGACTCTCCGGTAGAAACTTTGGGGCACTCTTTGAAGTACTTTGTGTTGGTTGAATAGATGAATCTGAGATTGTGTGATGCATATCGTATAATCATGCCCACAGATACTTGAGGTGACATTGGAGTATCTAGGTGACATTAGGGTTTTGGTTGATTTGTGTCTTAAGGTGTTATTCTAGTACGAACTCTATGATAGATCGAACGGAAAGAATAGCTTCATGTTATTTTACTACGGACTCTTGAATAGATCGATCAGAAAGGATAACTTTGAGGTGGTTTCGTACCCTACAATAATCTCTTCGTTTGTTCTCCACTATTAGTGGCTTTGGAGTGACTCTTTGTTGCATGTTGAGGGATAGTTATATGATCCAATTATGTTATTATTGTTGAGAGAACTTGCACTAGTGAAAGTATGAACCCTAGGCCTTGTTTCCTAGCATTGCAATACCGTTTGTGCTCACTTTTATCATTAGTTACCTTGCTGTTTTTATATTTTCAGATTACAAAAATCTATATCTACCATCCATATTGCACTTGTATCACCATCTCTTCGCCGAACTAGTGCACCTATACAATTTACCATTGCATTGGGTGTGTTGGGGACACAAGAGACTCTTTGTTATTTGGTTGAAGGGTTGTTTGAGAGAGACCATCTTCATCCTACACCTCCCACGGATTGATAAACCTTAGGTCATCCACTTGAGGGAAATTTGCTACTGTCCTACAAACCTCTGCACTTGGAGGCCCAACAACGTCTACAAGGAGAAGTTTGCGTTGTAGACATCATAGCACCATGTGATTACTACTGAAAATGCCATCCTAGATCCACTGAAAACTAACATGCCAAGCAGTCCATGCATAGACCCACTAAAAATGCCAAGAACACAGAGGGGAAGTTGTTGGGGAACGCAGTATTTCAAAAAAAAATCCTACGATCACGCAAGATCTATGTAGGAGATGCATAGCAACGAGAGGGGAGAGTGTGTCCACCCTCGTAGACCGAAAGCGGAAGCGTTTAGTAACACGGTTGATGTAGTCGAACGTCTTCACGATCCAAGTACCGAACATATGGCACCTCCGTATTCAGCACACGTTCAGCACGATGACGTCCCTTGAGCTCTTGATCCAGTTGAGAACGAGGGAGATTCCGTCAGCATGACGGCAATGGTGACGGTGATGATGAAGTTATCGGCGCGGGGCTTCGCCTAAGCACTACGATGATGACGAGGTGTGTAACTATGGAGGGGGGCACCGCACACGGCTAAGAAAATCTTGGAGTGCCTTTGGGGTGCCCCCTGCCCACGTATATAAAGGAGGGAGGGAGAGAGACCGGCCCTCCTAGGGGCGCGCCAAGTGTAGGGAGTCCTACTAGGACTCCCAAGTCCTAGTAGGATTCCCTTTCCTTTTCGGAGTGGGAAAGAAGGAAAGGAGGGAGAGGGAGAAGGAAAGGGGCCCGTGCCCCCACCCCTTGTCCAATGCGGTTCGGACAGAGGGGAGGCGCGCGCCACCTCGTGGCCCTTCTTCCCTCTCTCCACGAAAGCCCAATAAGGCCCATTAACTTCCCCCAGCGAATTCCCGTAACTCTCCGATACTCCGAAAAATACCCAAATCACTCGGAACCATTCCGATGTCCGAATATAGCCTTCCAATATATGAATCTTTACCTCTCGACATTTCGAGACTCCTCATCATGTCTGTGATCTCATCCGGGACTGCAAACAAACTTCGGTCATCAAATCACATAACTCATAATACAAATCATCATCGAACGTTAAGCATGCGGACCCTATGGGTTTGAGAACTATGTAGACATGACCGAGACACATCTTCGGTCAATAACCAATAGCGGAACCTGGATGCTCATATTGGCTCCTACATATTCTACGAAGATCTTTATTGGTCAAACCACATAACAACATACATCATTCCTTTTGTCATCGGTATGTTACTTGCCCAAGATTCGATCGTCGGTATCATCATACCTAGTTCAATCTCGTTACCGGCAAGTCTCTTAACTCGTTCCGTAATGCATGATCCTGCAACTAACTCATTAGTCACATTGCTTGCAAGGCTTATAGTGATGACCATTACCGAGAGGGCCCAGGGATACCTCTCCGATACACGGAGTGACAAATTCTAATCTTGATCTATGCCAACCGAACAAACACCTTCGAAGACACATGTAGAGAATCTTTATAATCACCCAGTTACGTTGTGACGTTTGATAGCACACAAGGTGTTCCTCCGGTATTCAGGAGTTGCATAATCTTATAGTCAGAGGAATATGTATAAGTCATGAAGAAAGCAATAGCAATAAAACTTAACGATCATAATGCTAAGCTAACGGATGGGTCTTGTCCATCACATCATTCTCCTAATGATGTGACCCCGTTCATCAAATGACAACACATGTCTATGGTCAGGAAACTTAACCATCTTTGATTAACGAGCTAGTCTAGTAGAGGCATGCTAGGGACACTTTGTTTTGTCTATGTATTCACACATGTATCAAGTTTCCGGTTAATACAATTCTAGCATGAATAATAAACATTTATCATGATATAAGGAAATAAAATAATAACTTTATTATTGCCTCTAGGGTATATTTCCTTCAGTCTCCCACTTGCACTAGAGTCAATAATCTAGTTCACATCGCCATGTGATTTAACACCAATAGTTCACATCTTTATGTGATTAACACCCATAGTTCACATCGCCATGTGACCAACACTCAAAGGGTTTACTAGAGTCAATAATCTAGTTCACATCGCTATGTGATTAACACCCAAGATTAATAAGGTGTGATCATGTTTTGCTTGTGAGAGAAACTTTAGTCTACGGGTCTCCCACATTCAGATCCGTATGTATTTTGCAAATGTCTATGTCTACAATGCTCTGCACGGAGCTACTCTAGATAATTGCTCCCACTTTATGTATCTAGATCGAGACTCAGAGTCATCCAGATTGGTATCAAAGCTTGCATCGACGTAACTCCTTACGACGAACTCTTTTATCACCTCCATAACCGAGAAATATTTCCTTAGTCCTCTAAGGATAATTTTGACCGCTGTCCAGTGATCTACTCCTAGATCACTATTGTACTCCCTTGCCAAAATCATTCTAAGGTATACAATAGGTCTGGTACACAACATAGCATACTTTATAGAACCTATGACTGATGCATAGGGAATGACTTTTCATTCTCTTTCTATTTTCTGCCGTGGTCGGGTTTTGAGTCTTTACTCAACTTCACACCTTGCAACACAGGCAATAACTCCTTCTTTGACTGTTCCATTTTGAACTACTTCAAAAACTTGTGAAGGTATGTACTCATTGAAAAAACTTATCAAGCGTCTTGATCTATATTAATAGATCTTGATGCCAAATATGTAAGCAGCTTCACCGAGGTCTTTCTTTGAAAAAATCCTTTCAAACACTCCTTTATGCTTTCCAGAAAATTCTACATCATTTCTGATCAACAATATGTCATTCACACATACTTATCAGAAAGGCTGTAGTGCTCCCACTCACTTTCTTGTAAATACAGGCTTCACAAAAAGTCTATATAAAACCATATGCTTTGATCACCTTATCAAAGTGTATATTCCAACTCCGAGATGCTTGCACCAGTCCATAGATGGATCGCTGGAGCTTGAACACTTCGTTAGCACCTTTAGGATTGACAAAACCTTCTTGTTGCATCATATACAACTTTTCTTTACGAAATCCATTAAGGAATGTAGTTTTGACATCCATTTGCCAGGTGTCATAAAATGTGGCAATTGCTGACATGATTCGGACAGACTTAAGCATCACTACGAGTGAGAAAATCTTATCGTAGTCAACACCTTGAACTTGTCGAAAACTTTTTGCGACAATTCGAGCTTTGTAGATAGTAACACTACTATCAGCGTCCGTCTTCCTCTTGAAGATCCATTTATTCTCAATGGCTCACCGATCATCGGGAAAGTCAACCAAAGTCCATACTTTGTTCTCATACATGGATCCCATCTCAGATTTCATGGCCTCAAGCCATTTCGCGGAATCTGGGCTCATCATCGCTTCCTCATAGTTTGTAGGTTCGTCATGGTCTAGTAACATGACTTCCAGAACAGGATTACCGTACCACTCTGGTGCGGACCGTACTCTGGTTGACCTACAAGGTCGGTAGTAACTTGATCTAAAGTTCCATGATCATCATCATTAGCTTCCTCACTAATTGGTGTAGGAATCACTGGAACTGATTTCTGTGATGAAATACTTTCCAATTCGGGAGAAGGTACAATTACCCCGTCAAGTTCCACATTCCTCCCACTCACTTCTTTCGAGAGAAACTCCTTCTCTAGAAAGGATCCATTCTTAGCAACGAATATCATGCCTTCGGATCTGTGATAGAAGGTGTACCCAACAGTCTCCTTTGGGTATGCCATGAAGACGCATTTCTCCGATTTGGGTTCGAGCTTATCAGGTTGAAGCTTTTTCACATAAGCATTGCAGTCCCAAACTTTAAGAAACGATAGCTTAGGTTTCTTGCCAAACCACAGTTCATACGTGTCGTCTCAACGGATTAGATGGTGCCCTATTTAACGTGAATGCAGCTGTCTCTAATGCATAACCCCAAAACGATAGTGGTAAATCGGTAAGAGACATCATAGATCGCAGCATATCTAATAAAGTACGGTTACGACGTTCGGACACACCATTACGTTGTGGTGTTCTAGGTGGCGTGTGTTGCGAAACTATTCCACATTGTTTCAAATGAAGACCAAACTCATAACTTAAATATTCACCTCCACGATCAGATCGTAGAAACTTTATTTTCTTGTTACGATGATTTTCCACTTCACTATGAAATTCTTTGAACTTTTCAAATGTTTTAGACTTATGTTTCATCAAGTAGATATACCCATATCTGCTCAAATCATCTGTGAAGGTCAGAAAATAACGATACCTGCCGCGAGCCTCAACACTCATTGGTCCACATACATCAGTATGTATTATTTCCAATAAGTCAGTTGCTCGCTCCATAGTTTTGGAGAACGAAGTTTTAGTCATCTTGCCCATGCAAGCATCAAGTGATTCATAATCAAGTGATTCCAAAAGCCCATCACCATGGAGTTTCTTCATGTGCTTTACACCAATACGACCTAAATGGCAGTGCCACAAATAAGTTGCACTATCATTATTAACTTTGCATCTTTTGGCTTCAATATTATGAATATGTGTATCACTACGATCGAGATTCAGTAAACCATTCACCTTGGGTGTATGACCACAGAAGGTTTTATTCATGTAAACAGAATAACAATTATTCTTTGACTTAAATGAATAACCGTATTGCAATAAACATGATCCAATCATATTATGCTCAACGCAAACACCAAATAACATTTATTTTAGGTTTCAACACTAATCCCGAAGGTAAAGGGAGTGTGCGATGGTGATCTTATCAACCTTGGAATCTCTTCCAACACACGTCGTCACCTTTCCCTCAACTAGTCTCTGTTCATTTTGTAACTCCTGTTTCAAGTTACTAATCATAGCAACTGAACCAGTATCAAATACCCAGGGGCTACTATGAACACTAGTAAGTACACATCAATAACATGTATATCATATATACTTTTGTTCACTTTGCCATCCTTCTTATCCACCAAGTATTTGGGGCAGTTCCGCTTCCAGTGACCATTTCCTTTGCAGTAGAAGCACTCAGTTTCAGGCTAGGGTCTAGCTTTGGGCTTCTTCATGGGAGTGGCAACTTGCTTGCCATTCTTCTTGAAGTTCCCTTTCTCTCCCTTGCCCTTTTACTTGAAACTAGTGGTCTTGTCAACCATCAACACTTGATGCTTTTCTTGATTTCTACCTTCACCGATTTTAGAATCGCGAAGAGATCGGGGAATCCTTTTCGTCATCCCTTGCATATTATAGTTCATCACGAAGTTCCAGTAACTTGGTGATAGTGACTAGAGAACTCCGTTAATCACTATCTTATCTGGAAGATTAACTCCCACTTGATTCAAGCGATTGTAGTACCCAGACATTCTGAGCACATGCTCACTAGCTGAGCTATTCTCCTCCATATTGTAGGCAAAGTACTTGTCAGAGGTCTGATACCTCTTAATTAACACGGGCATGAGTCTGAAATATCATTTTCAGCTCTTGGAACATCTCATATGCTCCATGGCATTCAAAACATTTTGAAAGTCCCGATTCTAAGCCGTAAAGCATGGTGCACTAAACTATCAAGTAGTCATCATACCGAGCTTGTCAAACGTTCACAACGTCTGCATCTGCTCCTGCAATAGGTCCGTCACCTAGCAGTGCATCAAGGACATAATTCTTCTGTGCAGCAATGAGGATAATGCTCAGATCACGGACCCAGTCCGCATCATTGCTACTATCATCTTTCAACTTAGTTTTCTCTAGGAACATATCAAAAATAAACGGCGAGCTACATCACAAGCTATTTGATCTACAACATAGATATGCAAATACTATCAGGACTAACTTCATGATAAATTAAAGTTCAATTAATCATATTACTTAAGAACTCCCACTTAGATAGACATCCCTCTAGTCATCTAAATGATCACGTGATCCAAATCAACTAAACCATGTCCGATCATCACGTGAGATGGAGTAGTTTTCAATGGTGAACATCTCTATGTTGATCATATCTACTATATGATTCACGTTCAACCTTTCGGTCTCAGTGTTCCGAGGCCATATCTGCATATGCTAGGCTCGTCAAGTTTAACCCGAGTATTCTGCGTGTGCAAAACTGGCTTGCACCCGTTGTATGTGAACATAGAGCTTATCACACCCGATCATCACGTGGTGTGTCAGCACGATGAACTGTCGCAACAGTGCATACTCAGGGAGAACCCTTATATCTTGAAATTTAGTGAGGGATCATCTTATAATGCTACCGCCGTACTAAGCAAAATAAGATGCATAAAAGATAAGCATCACATGCAATCAAAATATGTGACATGATATGGCCATCATCATCTTGTGCCTTTGATCTTGATCTCCAAAGTACCGTCATGATCTCCATCGTCACCGGCATGACACCATGATCTCCATCATCTTGATCTCTATCAACGTGTCATCACATGGTTGTCTCGCCAACTATTGCTTTTGCAACTATTGCTATCGCATAGCGATAAAGTAAAGCAATTATATGGCGCTTGCATCTTATTCAATAAAGAGACAACCATAAGGCTCGTGCCAGTTGCCGATAACTAAAACTTGATCATCTCATACAACAAATTATATCACATCATGTCTTGACCATATCACATCACAACATATGCCCTACAAAAACAAGTTAGACGTCCTCTACTTTGTTGTTGCAAGTGTTACGTGGCTGCTACGGGCTTCTAGCAAGAACCGTTCTTACCTACGCATCAAAACCACAACGATTTTTCATCAAGTGTGATGTTTTAACCTTCAACAAGGACCGGCCGTAGTCAAACTCGATTCAACTAAAGTTGGAGAAACAGACACCTGCCAGCCACCTGTGTGCAAAGCTCGTCGGTAGAACCAGTCTCATGAACGTGGTCATGTAATGTTGGTCCAGGCTGCTTCATCCAACAATACCACCGAATCAAAGTAAGACGTTGGTGGTAAGCAGTATGACTATTATCGCCCACAACTCATTGTGTTCTACTCGTGCATATATCATCTACGCATAAACCTGGCTCTGATACCACTATTGGCGAACACAGTATTTCAAAAAAAATCCTATGATCACGCAAGATCTATCTAGGAGATGCATAGCAACGAGAGGGGAGAGTGTGTCCATGTACCCTCGTAGACCGAAAGGGGAAGCGTTTAGTAACGCGGTTGATGTAGTCGAACATCTTCACGATCGAACCGATCCAAGTACCGAACGTACGGCATCTCCGTGTTCAGCACATGTTCAGCATGATGACGTCCCTCGAGCTCTTAATCCAGTTGAGGACGAGGGAGAGTTCCGTCAGCACGACGACGTGGTGACGGTGATGATGAAGTTACCGGCGCAGGGCTTCGCCTAAGCTCTACGACGATATGACCGAGGTGTGTAACTCTGGAGGGGGGCACCGCACACGGCTAAGACAAATCTTGGAGTGCCTTTGGGGTGCCCCCTGCCCACGTATATAAAGGAGGGAGGGAGAGAGGCCGGCCCTCCTAGGGGCGCGCCAAGTGTAGGGAGTCCTACTAGGACTCCCAAGTCCTAGTAGGATTCCCTTTCCTTTTCAGAGTGGGAAAGAAGGAAAGGAGGGAGAGGGAGAAGGAAAGGGGGGCCGCGCCCCACCCCTTGTCCAATTCGGTTTGGGTAGGGGGGAGGCGCGCGCCATCTCGTGGCCCTTCTTCCCTCTCTCCACGAAAGCCCAATAAGGCCCATTAACTTCCCCCAGCGAATTCCCGTAACTCTCCGATACTCCGAAAAACACCCGAATCACCCGGAACCATTCCGATGTCCGAATATAGCCTTCCAATATATGAATCTTTACCTCTCGACATTTCGAGACTCCTCGTCATGTCTGTGATCTCATCCAGGACTCCGAACAAACTTCGGTCATCAATCACATAATTCATAAAACAAATCGTCATCGAACGTTAAGCATGCGGACCCTACGGGTTCGAGAACTATGTAGACATGACCGAGACACATCTTCGGTCAGTAGCCAATAGCGGAAATTGGATGCTCAGATTGGCTCCTACATATTCTACGAAGATCTTTATCGGTCAAACCACATAACAACATACGTCATTCCTTTTGTCATCGGTATGTTACTTGCCCGAGATTAGATCGTCGGTATCATCATACCTAGTTCAATCTCGTTACCGGCAAGTCTCTTTACTCGTTCTGTAATGCATCATCCCGCAACTAACTCATTAGTCACATTGCTTGCAAGGTTTATAGTGATGAGCATTACCGAGAGGGCCCAGAGATACCTCTCCGATACACGGAGTGACAAATCCTAATCTCGATCTATGCCAACCCAACAAACACCTTCGGAGACATCTGTAGTGCATATTTATAATCACCCAATTACGTTGTGACATTTAATAGCACACAAGGTGTTCCTCCGGTATTCGGGAGTTGCATAATCTCATAGTCAGAGGAATATATATAAGTCATGAAGAAAGCAATAGCAATAAACTTAATGATCATAATGCTAAGCTAACGGATGGGTCTTGTCCATCACATCATTCTCCTAATGATGTGATCCCGTTCATCAAATGACAACACATGTCTATGGTCAGGAAACTTAACCATCTTTGATTAACGAGCTAGTCTAGTAGAGGCATACTAGGGACACTTTGTTTTGTCTATGTATTCACACATGTATCAAGTTTCCGGTTAATACAATTCTAGCATGAATAATAAACATTTATCATGATATAAGGAAATAAAATAATAACTTTATTATTGCCTCTAGGGCATATTTCCTTCAGAAGTTCCATCCATATCCACTAGAACTGCCATGACTGGTTGTACAAAAATCATTCAAACTGAAAAAAACTACCACATAGGAACTAACTATAAAAAATGCCATCGCGTCCAACTATAAAAACTGCCACCTTAAAGCTGACGCGGATGCCAAATGAAAAGTAATAAATAGCCATGGGATTGCTGCTAAAAATGCCATCCTGGATACATCTAACAAGCCAAAGCCAAAGCCATGGTAGACCCACTAAAAAAACTACCGCATGGAAGCTGCTGAAAATGCCAAGTGAGTAGTAGTAAAAATGTGAGGTGATTACTGTTGAAAAGTGCCATCCTAGATCACTGATAACTAACATGCCAAGCAGTCCATGCAAATCCTCACTAAAAAATACCAAGAAAACAGGGGGGAAAGTGCCATGCAATACTACGCACAACCAATTTATAACGAAAAATCATAATGAGTGCTGCTAAAAAAATGTCATTTGAGCATTGACAAGAAACCTACTAAACTGCCATATCAGTGCTGCTGTAATGTGAGTGCTATTGAAAACTGCCATTTGAGTAGCTCTTAGAAGAAAATCACATTTGAAAATTGCCATGTGTTGGCTACTAAAAACTCTCACCTGATATTTTATAAAAATCCTCGTAGACATGCAATTCGAGACTACAACAGTTCCTATGATATGTTTCACCTCTCAATGTCCTCTATTGCTATTCAACAAAGCATTACACTCAGGGATATGATCAATGGCAGAATAGAACATGAATCATCTGACACCTGGCAGCTTTATTGGGGTGGCTACAAATACTCCAATAAAAGAATATATTCGGAATATATTGGAAACCCCACCGATGCTCCAAAACCCTTCCAATGGATCTGGAAATCATGTACCCTACTGAAAGTGTGATCTTGCTCTTAAAGAATATTTTTGATATTGATGACAAATTTACATATAGGGGACTAACCGTGTTTGCTAAGCATATACACAGGTCGTTAGTCCTCTGGTTTTTCTAATGTGCATCATGATCACATCATATGAGATATTACTCAAGCAAATTATCAATGAGGAAAGGAGCAAACAAAGACGAAGCATCGTGCTCTTTTCTATTTGTTGAGTAATAGGAATCCCGCACTGTTAAGAGGGGATCCGAGGTGTAGGTTCAAGGCTTGCTCACATTTTGTCTCACAAGTGAATTTTCACAAAGGACCAAAATCCCTAGCAAAACCCCTTAGCCAAAACCTACTACTCCTCTTCATTCTCTACACAAACTCCTAGCCGAATCATCTGGACGGTGCCCCAGATCATCCGGGCTTAACCCAAATCGTCTGGACCTTGTTCCGGATCATCCGGGTAATGTGCGCCCTTCATCACAGAACACTGATGGTTGAAGCTGGATCATCCGGGCTGTGCCCGGATCGTCCGGATCCTGTCCCAGATCATCCGGGTAATCTTGCCCCTATGATTATAGAACCTTGGAGGATGTAGCCGGATCATCCGGGCTCCTCACAGCTCTGTTGGTTCCACTTGCATCCGAGCCTTCAGCCAGATCATCCGGACCCTGGCCAGATCATCCGGATGGTCTTCCGGATCATCCGAGCAGGTCAATCTCTGCCTGAACGGCTCTAATTTGCTTGTGGTATAAATAGTCCCTTACCTCTTCGAGATAAGTCTGAACACTTCACTCAAACACGCCTCAAGAACACCAGTGCTCTTTCTCCCTTGCTCACACACTAAATCCTAGATCCCGGTTTGATTCTTGAGAGTTTCGAAGAGTTGTTCCAATCAAAAGAAAGATCTTCTCCCTCTCCTTCTTGTGACCGAAGCAAATCCTGATTTGAGCAAGTCTTGAGCTTTTTCCCCTTGGATCTTGTTACTCTTGGAGGTTGGAGACTCCTAGGTGGTAGGAGTCATTCAGAGAGGCATCAACCATTGTGATTACCCCTGGAAATTTTGTGAAGGTTTGGAGACCACCTCAAGGTCTACCACTAGTGGTTGAGAAATGCCTTTGTGGTGTTGTCTCAAAGGGAGAATAGGGTGAGCCTTCGTGGCGTTGGTGTGCCTTCGTGGCAACATCCACCTCTCTAACGGTGACTAGCTTCCCTCCAAGGAAGTGAACATCGACATACATCCTCGTCTCTCAGAGTTGCGGTTATTCCTAACCCTAACTCTCTACTTGTGGTTACTTGTCTCTTAATCCTTACTTATATCTATTGTGCTTGCTTTTTACATAGTTGTATTACTTGGTTAACTTGCTTAGCCCCTATCATCATACTTGCATTTGTTAGGCTCACTTTCATATTCCGCATTATTGCCTAAAAATTGCTTAGTAACAATTAAAATTTGTAATTGTACCTATTCACCCCCCTCTAGGTCCATCTCGATCCTTTCAATTGGTATCAGAGCCTCGTGCTCTATTCTTGTGGCTTAACCGCCCTAGAGCGAGATGAACCCTGATGGGACTCCCCTTGTTGCAGATCCAAAGAATACGGGCGCGGCTTCCATGGAAGCCAAGTCCTTCACTTTAGAGGATCTGGAACAAGCTCTTGCTAAGCAAAAGGAGGAGCATGATGCCTCTCTTGAGGCCTTGGTCCAAATGAGGATAGCCACACTAACCACGATGCTCGCACCACTTTCTGGTGGTGCGGCCTCGAGGCCAGCTGTGCCTACTCCTTCACTTGGCCAACAACCTCGTAGCAATGAACACTCCAGTGTTCCTTGGCTTATGCAAGACCTCAAATAGAGAAAACCTAAGTATAACCCTCAAGGCAAACCTCCTTTACTTGATGCCACTTCCAATTTTGCCTTGTGGAGAGTTGCTATGCAGGATCATCTTAGATATGGAAACGATGAGGTGCTGGAGATCTTGGAGTATGGTTACCACGTGGTTGATCCAAAGAACCCTACACCAAGAGAAATTTATGACAAGAATCTCAATGATACCGCAACCATGTGTATAAGGAGAAGCATGGTTGAAAAGCAAAGGAGACCATTCATACACATCACAAGTGCCAAGGAACTATGGGAAAGTATTATAAGAACCAAGACCGGTACCTCCACCCTCCGGCTTGCTCAATATGAAATTGCCAAGGGGCAATTGCAAAACTTCTGTATGGAGAAAGGTGAAACTCCCAATCAACTTCTTGAGCGTCTCATGACTCTCACCGCCGACATTGAGTCATGTGAGTGTGACAAGACACAAGATGGATTTCAACATGACTAAGAGATTTCTTGTGGATAAGTTGCTTCATGCTCTTGCTCCATATCATCACCAAATGGTGTGGGATATAAGACAACACCATGCCTTTAAGGAAATGACACCGAATGACATCATATCCACTTTCCAGCTATTTGAAGATTCAAAGGCAAATGCTACAAAACATCTTGCCATGCATGGTACCCCAACATCAAAGATCAATCTTGCATTGAAGGCCAAGCATGTATGTGAAGACGAGCAAAGTGAAGAAGAAGATGATGATGATGATGATGATGATGAAGATGGTGATGAGATTGAATCTGATGAGGGGCCTTCATATGAAGACATGGCTCTCTTTGTCAAGAAGTTTAGTGCAGGAAAATTCAGAGGAAGATTCCAGAAGAAGAAAGTTAGAAAGTGCTACAACTGTGAAGAAACCAACCACTTCTCCAACGAGTGCCCTTATGAGAAGAGAGAGGATAAACCAAGGTTCCCCAAGACCTTTCCCAAGAAGAAGTTGCCAAATCCTTTGAACTCCAAGCTCAAGAAGAGAGATGGGAAAGCAATGGTTGCTCAAGAAGAATCCGATCCGGATGATGTTAGTGGTGTTGCCGGAGTTGCTCAAGATTCTCAAAACATGTTGAGGCTAGTCAACAAGAGTGGTGATGTTGTCACCTACAACTACATGAAGGACTACAAGGGCAACGCTCACAAGTGCCTAATGTCAAAGGCCGTGGTAGAAGATGGAGAGGACCAATACTCTCTTGACAAGGTCAATGTAACCCCACGATCAAACCCTCCTCTTTTCACTCCTCCTACTCCTAGTGATGAGTATCTTGATGCGGAGGATAGTTATGAGGATGATGATATAGATGATCCTATGCTTGCTAAACTAAATAAGTTCATGTGCTCCTCAAAGGAAACAAGCTCACTATGTTTCGTATGCTTATGGAGATGGTGAGTAAGCACACCATCACCATTATGGAACTCGAAACCCTCATCACCGAGGAAAAGGAAAAATATGAAATCCTTGAGCGGGAAGTCCAATATGAGGAAGCACGAAATGATGAACTATGCTTGAAAATTGGTGCAAACATTGATGTTCATACTAAAGATCTTGCCTCCTTGAAAAAGGCTATTGACTCTTGCGAAGAGTTGATGAATGATAAAAGTAAGCTTGTGAAGTCTAATGCTTCTCTCTCTAAGGATTGTGAGCTCCTATGTGTGTCCCTCAAGACTAAGGAAGAAGAGCTCACCCTTCTTACAAAGAGTTTTGAGACTCTCAAGCTTACTTATCTTGAAACTCTAGCCAAGGCTTACTCTTCTCCTATTATCAATGTTGATGCTTGTACTACTAACTCTAGTAGTGATCTAGCATCTATTCTTGAGGAGAATCGCCTTCTCAAGGCTCAAATCGAGAAAGGGCTCATGACATGTGCTCAAGGGCAAAAGAACCTTAATGAGGTGTTGAGCCAACACAATGAGGTGTTTGCCAAAGAGGGACTCGGGTTTGACCCAAGCACAAGCAAGAAGAAGACGTCCTATCAAAAGTGCACCACCCCTCTAAAAGAAACTTTTGTACAAGAAGGGCACAAGGAGAAAGGTAAGGTTGTTAGTGGGAAGGCCACAAGGGGCATGCCCACTCTCGACAAGCCAAAAGAGTTCATGCCTCCATCCTATGTACATCGTAAGACTAAGGATGGAGAGGTTTATGCAAAGTTTGTTAGTCCTCGAAATGCATTCCGGTTTTATGGTATTTGGGTCCCTAAGACCCTTGTGACTAACCTGAGAGGTCCCATTGTAAAATGGGTGCCTCTAACCAAGTCATAATTGCGTGTAGGTTGCTTTCTCCGGTGGAGTATAATGGGTGATTGATAGTGGATGTACCAATCATATGACCGGAGATAGCAAGTTGCTCTATGATTTCATGGAAGCTATTCAACCATTTATGAGCATTATGTTTGGTGGATGATCAAAAGGACAGGTACTCGGGTTGGGCAAGGTGGCTATCACAAATGACATGTCTCTTGCAAATGTCATGCTTGTCCAATCCCTTAAATACCATTTGCTTTCTGTTCGCCAATTGGCTTCTGTTGGTTATGATACACTCTTTGGACTAACGGATGTGAAAGTATTTAAGAGAGATACTCTCGAAGTGGCCTTTGTTGGAGAGCTGGATGGCAACCTTTACACGGTTGATTTCTCGAACGAGAGCACATTCCATGCAACTTGTCTAATGGCCAACGCCGACAAGGGGTGGCTATGGCATCGCCGGCTAGCCCATGTCGGCATGAGAAATCTTCAAGATGTCTTAAAGGGTAATCACATTCTTGGACTAACCAATGTCTCTTTTGAGAAAGATCGTGTGTGTAGTGCATGCCGAGAAGCAACATCAATCAAAGCACCCACCCAAGAATATTGTGTCTACTTCAAGGCCTCTGGAGCTCCTTCATGTGGATCTTTTTGGGCCTCCTTCATGGGATAGTCTTGGTGGGAAAAAGTATGGGCTTGTCATTGTTGATGATTACTCAAGATATACATGGGTCTTCTTCCTCAAGTCCAAGGATGAGATGAAGATCACCTTCATTGATTTTGCCAAGCAAGCACAACGCAAGTTTCACAAAGAAATCTTGGCAATAAGAAGTGATAATGGCTCTGAGTTCAAGAACTATACCTTGGAAGAATTTCTTAGTGATGAAGGGATTGAACATCAATATTTCAGCTCCATACACTCCCCAACAAAATGGTGTAGCAGAAAGGAAGAACTGCACACTTGTGGAGATGGCGAGGTCCATGTTGGATGAATACAAGTCGCCACATAGTTTTTGGGCTGAGGCTGTCAACACCGCATGTCATGCATCAAACCGGCTCTTCCTCTGCACTATATTGGAAAAGACTCCATATGAGCTCCTAACTGGGAACAAGCCAAATGTCAAGTACTTTCGTATTTTTGGGTGCAAATGTTTCATCCTCAATAAAAGAGAACGGTTAGGAAAATTTCAATCTAAAACCATTGAGGGCATATTTGTTGGCTATGGATCAAACTCTCATGCCTATAGAGTCTAGAACAAATCCAATGGATGTGTTGTAGAAACTTGTGACGTGGTGTTTGATGAATTTAATGGCTCCCATGGGGAGCAAGTTGATCTAAGTGATGTAGGTGAAGAAGATTCTTCTCAAGATATCTTGACCATGGGTGTTGGCGCACTTCTTCCAATGGAACAAGAACCTCATGATTATGAAGAAGAAGATGGAAGCTTCGCACATCATCAAACTACTTCAACACACATACCACCACAAGCTCCTATTGCTCAACCAATGCCCGTAGACCAAGTACAGGATGATGATCAAGTTCCTCTTCATGATAATCATCAAGAACAAGATCATCCTTAAGGGCAAGAACAAGATAGTGCAATCATTGACAATGAACCTCAACAAATGCAAGATGAAGAAGAAGATCTTCCACCACACATTAATGATCCATATGTTGAGGACGTGGATGATGGACATGAAGTTGAACCTCGTGAAACACTTACCTCCATCATGCATCGAGTGGCCGGTCGTGTTGATGTTGATAAAATCCTCACTGGCATATCGGAAGGTAGAGTCACTCGTAAACAATTGACAAACTTCTGTGCTCACTTCTCGTTTGTGTCTTGTGTTGAGTGTTGTAGGGTGGAGACCCTAAGTGGAGATCTTTCACGAATTGGAGGGGAATCCACAAAGAACGTGAAGAACATGAAGAACAAGAAGGGAAATCACAAGAGGAAACCACTCAAGAACAAGTCCAATCACACATCCACTAGACTCACAATCACACAAGATCCACAAAGGTACAAGAACAACAAAGGGAAAGATACAAGGTAAAGTTCATCCCAAATCCAAAGGAGATGAGGTCTTGATGATCCTATGATGGGGATCCTTCTCCAAGAGGAGGCCTTGATATCCACAAGAGGATCTTCTCCAAGAGGAGGGCTTGATCTCCAAGAGGAGGTCTAGATCTCCAAGAGGAGGAAGATGAGCAAAGCTCTCTCTTTGTTTATCCAATACTTTGCTAACCCTAAAAACTGAGAGGAGCACGGTATATATAGTCTAGGGGCGAAGGGGTATGGGCCTCGGTGGTTACATGGGCTTTTTAGCCCGATTTGTAGCGAAACTGGGCGGACCGGACAGTCCGGTGAGGACAGGTGCAATTTCGGGTGCCACCGGACTATCCGCTGTGGGGACCGGACTGTCCGGTAGTGCAATTTCTGCACGCTTCCTTTTCTTCGTCTTGACGCTTCCGGTCAGCTCTTGGGTCTTGGGGTCCTTCTCCTTGGCCTCCGGGAAGCTTCTAGCTTCTTGGTGGCGGTTGCCCTCGTACCTAATGATGCACAATGTTCCATGGTGAGGTAGCAACCAAGTCCAATGGATATTCATGTAAATCTCGAAGAGGAGTGGGTTCACCTTAAGTCCGGTAGGTCCACTTGGGGCTTGAGGTGCTATGAAGGTGTATAAGGAGATGACCGTAGGATGCTCCGCATCATCCCCTCCCCCTTGGGAAAGATCTGACCTCGGATCAAAACCAAATCACCATGGGAAAGAGATGGCTTCGCCGTGTGGGAGTGGACGATCACCAAGTACTCATCATCTTCAAGCTCGGAAAGGGCACCCTCCAATGTTGCACCGTCTAGTGATTCCTCCAAAAGGAGCAAATACAACAAACACTTGGAAAACAAATGTGGTTAGCGTTAGGGCAAAACAAAGCATTCAAGAGGTGATTCACCACACAAGTGTCATTATCAAGCATAGCATATGGTTTGACAAAGGATTGTGACATGGCATGTAAGCATATAAATTGAGCACAATCAAGGTCATCATGGAAACAAGCTTGTAAATGTGAGGTAGTGATGCAAATATTTGGGACAAGAGAATAAGCATCTAGCTCATGGTCATAGAAATTATGCATAAAGCGCTCAACAAACGGTCCATGGTAGGCATAGGAAGCATTGACCACACTAAATAAAATGAAGTGTCTAAACACATGGATCAAGTGCAAGACAATCCAAGCATAACGTGCATAGGGTGTAGTGAAAATCGTGTGGCACTCAACACAATAAAAATAGCAATTGTTCATCATGTGTGAGGCAATCAAGTCAATCATGTGACAAGAAATGTGACATGGCATATGTGAAGAAATGACATTGTTGCAACCAAACATATGATAGGAGCAAGTAATCCAAGAATTGGATGCAACACACAAGGCATATATATCATGATGCATGGAATGGTGAAAATGACAAGTCGAAACAAGATCTCTAACATGTGTGCAATCAAGTGGTCCAAGATGAACAATAAGTCTCATGGTGCAAGCAACACAAGTAGTATGATCCATAATATCCATGCTCATGGTTTGGGGTTCTCAAAAGAGAAGGATATCACCTTGAAAGCATGCCCTTGTGCATTCTTCACAATGCCGAAATGCAAGCAAAAGCGGTGTAGAAGCGAGTCGTGGTAGAATGTATGAGGCTCGCTCTCAAGAGCTCGAATGGTCAACTCACGTGAAGTGGAAGTCGACACAATGTCCAAGTATCCTACACATGCACAAAACAAAACAAAGAAAGTATGCGCATGGTATATAAACACATCATCCATCATGATGGTTCTCTTCTCTTGCACATAACCATTAGGAACATAAGTGCATGAATAATATGATGCAACAATGGCTATATTCATGGCACTAGGTATATGGTGCAAAGAGGTAAGACAAGGATGCTTCTCAAGGAATATGTCAAATTCTCCAAATATTTGCGAGAATGCTATGGGGGAAATTCCATGAGCAAGACTAAAATCATTGTTGCACTCAATACATGGCAAATCATCTAGCACGAGAGAGGCAACACATGGAGATATATGACAAGAAGCAATAACAATCATGTGCAAAGCATGTAGATGGTTGTCATCAACCGCATAAAATAAGCAAGTATGAATCATTGGTGACGCAACAAGGCAAGCAATCATAGAAATCATGTCGTGCAAACTAGTGGAGCGAAGATGCAACACACTAGAGGAAATCATGGCAATCATGTCATGGGAGCAAATAATAGGCATAGACAATGCACATGACATATCGCAAGAACGAACACAAAGCAAGATCATAGTATAATCATAGGCATGGGGCACAAAGAAAACATGGCAATAACAAGTGATATCTCCACCAAGCTTGCAAATACACATACAAGTACTAGAATCAATCATCATGTGTAATGCAAAGCATGGGTCACGAATGCATGGAAAAGGCATAGGAATGAGCATATCATGCAAAATGAACATGGCAAGATGGGCATACAATATGTAATGGGCAATAACCCAAAGCCAAGGGAGGGCCATGTAGAAGAAATGCGTGAAGTCTTTGCGCGAAGAGAGCGGTGGTAAAGACAATTCGTGGGATCCCAAGTCATCATTGCTCTCTAGAGCTCGTTTTGTCAACTCATGGGACTGTGAGGTTGACAAGTAAGCATGGGTACCTACACAACAAATACACAAACGAAAGAAAGTGTGTGTGTGGTAAATGTACACATCATCCATCATGACGTGTATGTGCACGTGTGAGTTAGCACAAGATAAGAAATGCTCGAAGAAATTTGATGCATGGTATAAGAACATGTCATCCATCATGAAAGAATAGTTGTTATGTATAACACGGTGGGGATGCAATTTGAGCATACAAATATATGGCACATCAATAGCATTTTCATTCATGGGAAACATATGGTGCACATAATTATTGGGATCATGCAATGGATGGGATGGATCAAAAGCTCCTAACATGTATGAGGAAACTATCGGGGTCTCCTCATGAGCAATAGCGGAAATATCATATGGAGGAAATGGACAACATCCAAAACAATGCATATCCGAAGCTAGGTGGTCATGGTATGGCATATGAGATAAATGATGCAAAGGGAGCATAACAATATCATCACAAGAAAAACAAATGCCAATAACCATGGGCTTTTCATCTATGCCATAAGTGCAAATTGGGTTTATTTTGATGGCATATGCATAGTCACTATGAAGAGATTGTAAATATGACATATTGTTGATCTCATGCATAGCATATGACAAGTCAAGCGGATTATCAAACATGATGTGACCTAAAGAATTGTCACAAGAAATCCTATGTAACATGGCATCACAACTAATAGACTCCACATGAGAATCATCATACTCATCGTAAATGGGCAACAAATCATCACATGAGGAAGTCACACTAGCATGAAGCATGGAAATAGGTTGATCAACATCATGCAAGCAATCAATGTCAAGAATGTCCACTAGTGGGACTAGAGCATCACCTTCACCTATGTTACCTTTTCCATTCCACTCAAGTGGTGTAGGTGAGGTGGGAAAGACCAAATGGTGGTCATCTTCATCTTGATGGAACCATGTGGGGGTGCATCATATTCCACCATGGCCATCGTCATGTCCGTAGGAAGGACGAAGTCGTCGCGGATCAGCGCGTCATCATATATGGGACCTAGCACCAAATGAGAAGACACAATAGAGGTAGAGGTCAAGTTGTTAGAAATGCAAATGGCCTCACATGCCCTACCAACTATCACACTCTCTCTATGTGGTGGCTCACTCACTCCCTCCAAATAGGTGCACTCAAACTCACATATGGCGGAGTCACTCATCTCACTCAAGTGGTGGGGGTTGTGTCTCTCCTCACATGGGAATTGTGGCAACTCATCATATATGGAGCTAGTGGTGAAGTCACTCTCACTCTCAATATGGTGGCAAAAGTCACTCAAGTCATCATACGTCGCCGTGGTTGAAGGGAAAATCCCATGCTCAACCATCTCATCACCGTCGCCGTGGATGAAGGCCGAAGATGGCACATCATCACTCTCCTCCATGACCGAAGGGAAAATCCTATGCTCGATCATCTCGTCACCGTCACTGTGGATGAAGGCCGAAGATGGCACATCATCACTCTCGCCTCCTAAGATGGAAGTATCATCCTTGCTCGCCACCTCGTCGCTCGCCTCCAAAGCTTAGTCCTTGAATGGCTCCAAAGTCGTAGTCGTCGCCACACCGTCTTGAAAAAGAGTCGAAGTAGACTCGGCACCATTAATGCCACAAAGAGGGATGGCGGTGAAGTCGAACTCGGGGGCATCATCTTGGAGCTCATCGGGCTTGGACATCTTGTTGGTACTATCCTCATGCTCGCCTTCTTGGAGCTTGGTCTTCGAGAAGTGTGCTTGGGGTGGAGAATCCTTGGCCTTCATGAGTTCTTGTTCCGCCTTGAGAGCACCAATGTAGTTGTCGTCGAGGGACTTGTAGTTCTCGAGGAAGATAGTCTTGAAGATGTCGTTGTGTAATCCCATCATGAAGTGGAACTTCATCGAAATGGGGTCGTCCACGCCGGCTCGTCGCAAGGCATTCTTCATCTCCTTGAAGTACATGTCGATGGGCTTGGATCCTTGGATGGTGTTCTCCAATTGGCGTAGAAGTTGTTCCGTGTAGGTTGGAGGCACGAACTCTCGCCGGAAAGCTCTCTTCGTCTTGGGCCAACACATGTCATAGGTCTCCGAAGGTGTGTGAAGCCACCATGTCGACGCGTAGTCGTGGAAGTTTCTTGAGGCGCACTTCACTTGATCTTCAGGAGGAACTTGATGTAGCTTGAGGTAGTCGTCCATTAGGCGCTCCCACTCGAGATACTCCTCGGGTTCTTGAGTCCCATAGAAAGGAATCTCGTGGTCGTTGTCGAGGTCGTAGTAGCTCGTGGAAGTCGCGGACTTGAGCTTGGGGAGCTTCTCTTGAGTGTAGTCTTGGGGTGCTTATTGGCGAAGATGTCGTATGTCCGTAGGCGAAGATGCCTTGAAGTCGCTTGGCAAAGATGCCAAGGGATATGGTGAAGTCATTGAGAGGTTGTTGGTGTAGAGCTCTTGACCTTCATGTTCTTGGTGGTGATGGTTTCGATGCCGATGTGATCTTGCCGGAGATGGTAGCTCATAAGCATGTGCTCTTGAGTGTCTTCTCGAAGACGAGGAAGATCGCTTGTAGGACTTGACGAGGGCTTTGATCTCCTTCATTTGAGCTTGCATCTTGGCGTCAATGAAGTTTTTCGTGGCATCGAACTCGTCGTTGTTGTTGTAGACCGAAGGAGGTGTGCTTTGCCTATCCATCACAAGACTCGAGCAAAGGTGAGTAGGAGATGAGATAAGCAATACCAAGCTACCTTTTCCCAAGGTTGAGGATGTATCCCGTTTCACTCAATGTAAAATGAAAGAATAGTGGAATTGGTACCGGACTTGCTCACTCACACCTGCAAAGTAAAGCTTATCGAGTGGCTTGGTTAGGACAAGTGGCACAAAATTTTGATGCAAAATGTTAGCAAGAGTCAATAATGTTGAAAGAGATTCACAAATTCGTAAGTGAAACAAGTAGACCAATAGCAATGAATGGCACACGGAAACGCACACACGGATAGATAAATGGGGTCGTGCAACCAAGGAGTGAGCACAAAATGTGGAATCCACGAAAAACGCTCGTGTTGCACAACTCGAGAGAGACGCTAGCACGATTGCTCAATAGGCGGATACGACACTTGTGCACAACCTATAAGATGCAAAATGGATAAGCTTTCTATCCCAAGTATGCTATTATGTATGGTTCCCGGTGTTTCGCACACGATGATCCAAGATGATCAATATGGTAGTGTGATATGCAATGTGGCGATGCTATGGATATTGCTTACAAGCTCTTTGTTTTCCCTTTGCTTAAAAGCTTGTTCTCTTTTTTTTGTATGGCCACTATGCAAAATGCACAAACCAAGATAGCAATTGTGTATATGCGGGAACAATCTTGTGACACAAGAGATGATATGATGATACCAAGATGAGGATACCAAGATGATATCGTATGTATGCAATGGAAGGTGCGGATCACTAATGTGCACAAGTAAAGTTGCCAGCAATACTCAAATGGCTAGTCTCGATAGGCAAGTGACGCAAAATGGCTAGGGGTTAACAAAGCAATGGCAAGAAAGAATGTACAATGATGGGATACCACGATTTCAAGATGATATAGAGGTTACCGTTCTTGCTTACGGTTAGGGTGTCAAAATGGTGAAGGTGGACGATGTCGAATCCTTGTTGAAGTTGAGCAGCGGTGTTGTCAATGTTGAACCGTTCCTAGTTAGCCGAAACACCCTAGGAAACGGAAAAACCGCAAACTCAAAATCTCAAACGGAAAATGTCAAATGGAGATAGCGGAATGCATAGATGGTTCCGGAGTTAGCAATGCGGAAGTGGTGGTGGTGCTTGATGACGAAGCAACTGTCCCTAAGTAGAAGAAACACCTTAGGAGACTCAAGTCACCACTAAAGCAACCAAAATGCTATAAGGGTCAAAATGTGTTAGGTTGCGGAAAGCTATGGTGGTTTTGCGAATGATATGGTGGATGACCTAGGCAAAGATGCCAAAATGAAAAAATTTTGATTGAGTCAAATGATGTTGGAACCTATCTAGATGTATGGTGGATGTCAATAGCTACTCAACGAGCTAAAGAACATCAAAATCGGATTCTGGATGTGGAAGATATGGCCGAAAAAAGAAATCAGCCGAAGCAGTTTTTGAACTAGCGGACAGTCCGGTCCGGGGTAGCGGACAGTCCGATCTTCATCCGAAAACCTTCTGACTCAAGCGGACAGTCTGGTATGGCGGAGCGGACAGTTTGGTCTGTGAGCGATTTGCTCTTGATGCGAGCGGACAGTCCGGTACGGGGGTCCGGACAGTCCGGTGCGGGTTGGGAAGGCACAAAATTGAAATTTTTGGGCGGAAATGGATGATTTTGGGGTCAAAATTGAGGAGATTTCATGGATGGAAGGTGGGGAAACTTGTGGGGAAGCTAGATCCACTCGAAACACAACGAATCCATGGATCAAAATCAACAAAACATCATCAAACCAACAAATCACAAAAAAATGGGGCTATTTTTGGTGGGGATTTTCGGATTTTAGGACGGAATCAAGCAAAACAAGGCTAGAAAATGGTGGGGGAGACTCCAAATTCGTGGTCAACGTGGCTCATGATACCAAGATGTTGTAGGGTGGAGACCCTAAGTGGAGCTCTTTCACGAATTGGAGGGGAATCCACGAAGAACACGAAGAACAAGAGGGGAAATCATAAGAGGAAAACACTCAAGAACAAGTCCAATCACACATCCACTAGACTCACAATCACACAAGATCCACAAAGGTACAAGAACAACAAAGGGAAAGATACAAGGTAAAGTTCATCCCAAATCCAAAGGAGATGAGGTCTTGATGATCCTATGATGGGGATCCTTCTCCAAGAGGAGGCCTTGATATCCACAAGAGGATCTTCTCCAAGAGGAGGGCTTGATCTCCAAGAGGAGCTTCTCCAAGAGGAGGTCTAGATCTCCAAGAGGAGGAAGATGAGAAAAGCTCTCTCTTTGTCCATCCAATACTTTGCTAACCCTAAAAACTGAGAGGAGCACGGAATATATAGTCTAGGGGCGAAGGGGTATGGGCCTCGGTGGTTACATGGGCTTTTTAGCCCAATTTGTAGCAAAACTGGGCGGACCGGACAGTCTCGTGAGGACAGATGCAATTTCGGGTGCCACCGGACTATCCGCTGTGGGGACCGGACTGTCCGGTAGTGCAATTTTAGTGTGACCGGACTATCCGGTAGTGCAATTTCTGCACACTTCCTTTTCTTCATCTTGACGCTTCCGGTCAGCTCTTGGGTCTTGGGGTCCTTCTCCTTGGCCTCTGGGAAGCTTCCTAGCTTCTTGGTGGCGGTTGCCCTCGTACCTAATGATGCACGATGTTCCATGGTGAGGTAGCAACCAAGTCCAATGGATATTCATGTAAATCTCGAAGAGGAGTGGGTTCACCTTAAGTCCGGTAGGTCCACTTGGGGCTTGAGGTGCTGTGAAGGTGTACAAGGAGATGACCGTAGGATGCTCCGCATCATTGAGCCTCTCAAGGTGCAAGAAGCGTTGATGGACAACGATTGGCTCATTGCTATGCAAGAAGAGTTGAATAGCTTTGAGCGCAACCAAGTGTGGTCATTAGTCAAGAGGCCAACTACGGAACACAATGTCATTGGAACAAAATGAATTTTCAAGAACAAGCAAGATGAGAATGGTGTAATCATCCGCAACGAGGCAAGGTTAGTGGCACAAGGGTACTCACAAGTTGAAGGTTTGGACTTTGGTGAGACCTTTGCCCCCGTTGCCCGTCTTGAATCCATTCGCATCTTACTTGCTTATGTTGCTTTCAATGGGTTTACATTACATCAAATGGATGTGAAGAGTGCCTTCCTTAAAGGTCCTCTGCAAGAACAAGTATATGTGTCACAACCACCTGGGTTCGTTGACCCCGATCACAAAGACTATGTGTATAAACTTCATAAGGCTTTGTATGGCCTCAAACAAGCACCTCGTGCTTGGTATGATTATCTTAAGAAGTTTTTACTCGATGATGGTTTTGTGAGAGGGGTGATCGATCCCACTCTTTTTACTAAGAGGGACAAGGGTGATTTGATCTTATGCCAAATCTATGTAGATGATATCATTTTCGGTTCTCCTAACATTCATTTGTGCAAGAAGTTTGCGGCTTCCATGACCAAGAATTTTGAAATGTCACTCAATGCGGACTTGAAGTTCTTTCTCGGATTTCAAATTCAACAATTTCAAGAAGGAATTTTCTTGTCTCAAGCAAAACACCTCAAGGATATCCTAGAGAAGTTTGGCATGACTGATGCTAGTCCATGTAAGACACCCATGCCAACCAAAATTTTACTCACTGAAGACACAACCGGTATCCCTTTCGACCCATCTAAATACCGCTCTATGATTGGTTCATTGCTTTATCTTTGTGCATCTAGACCAGACATCATGTTCAGTGTATGCATGTGTGCTAGATTTCAAGCTTCCCCTACGGAAAGTCATCATAAGGCGGTTAAGCATATTCTTAGATACCTTGTTCACACCCCAAAGTTGGGCCTATGGTATCCCAAGGACGCTAAGTTTGATCTCATTGGATACACGGATGCGGATTGGGCTGGCGACAAAGTGGATCGTAAGTCCACCTCTGGTGCATGTCAATTTCTTGGCCACTCCTTGCTAAGTTGGTCCTCGAAGAAACAAAATTGTGTTGCCCTCTCCACCGCTGAAGCCAAATATATTGCAACCGCCAGTTGTGCCACTCAATTACTATGGATGAGGCAAACTTTGAAGGATTACGGTATCACCTATAGACATGTGCCTCTTCTATGTGATAATGAAAGTGCCATCAACATTGCTGAGAATCCCAAAGATCATACCCGCACCAAGCACATTGATATTAGGTATCATTTCTTGAGAGATCATGTGGAGAAGGGTGACATTGATATTGCTCATGTTGGTACAGATATGCAACTTGCAGACATTTTCACCAAGCCATTGGATGAAGCAAGGTTTTGTCAACTTAGGCGTGAACTTGGTATCTTGGAGCTTGACAACATTATATGAAATCTAGTACTCATTCATGCATGAACATCCTGTCTTGTCTTGATGTAGGCATATATTTAGGGGGAGAACTTCAATCCATGAATCCTCTCTTCCCTATATAATGCGTAAATAAAACCAACACTCTCAAAGTCACTATGACACTTATTTTGTGTCCATAGTACTTTAACATGATGGAGTAGTAATCTTGAGTCCAAAGTTCAAATCTTTGGTATCCCAAGTTGTGAATACTCAAACATGGTGGCTTAGGCTAAAACCCTTCTCAGTTGTTTATATGGGTTTGTGCTCTGTGTTGAATACTGTGTTGATTAGGCTACAACTCTTCTCACACTTGTATATATATATATATATATATATATATATATATATATATATATATATATATATATATTAACATCATCACATCATCATCATCTACAAAACATCAGTCTTGGTTATATGCCCTCTGGCTGGCCGGATCATCCGGTTGTCCCTCCGGACGTCCGGGTCTCTCTGCCGGATATCCGGACCTCTATCCGGTCATCCGGACTTATCTGGATCGTCCGGGGTCCACTTCCGGTTCATCCGGGTGAGTCCACGTCCTAAAGTATCGGGCCGAGTGGGAGCAGGGGTTATTCCTCTATTCTCTCCCCCTCGTTCCCAACCTCTCTGTCCCCGCCGCCGGCGGCTGCTCATGGGCCGCCCCGCTGCTACCTCTTGAGCACTGCGTTGGTTTTCCCTTGAAGAGGAAAGGCTGATGCAGTAAAGTAGCGTAAGTATTTCCCTCAGTTTTTTAGAACCAAGGTATCAATCCAGTAGGAGACACGCTCAAGTCCCACGCACCTACACAAACAAATAAGAACCTTGCAACCAACGCGATAAAGGGGTTGTCAATCCCTTCACGGCCACTTGCAAAAGTGAGATCTGATAGAGATGATAAGATAATGTTTTTGGTATTTTTATGATAAAGACTAAAAGTAAAGAAAGCAAAATAAATGGAAAAAGAAATAGCTTGTTGACAGAAGATTTATATGATGGAAAATAGACCCGGGGGCCATAGGTTTCACTAGTGGCTTCTCTCAAGATATTATTACGGTGGGTAAATGAATTACTGTCGAGCAATTGATAGTATTGACCATAGTTATGAGAATATCTACGTATGATCATGTATATAGGCATCACGTCCGTGAAAAGTATACCGACTCTTGCCTGCATCTACTACTATTACTCCACACATCGACCGCTATCCAGATCCAGCATGCATCTAGAGTATTAAGTTCATAAGAACGGAGTAACGCTTTAAGCAAGATGACATGATGTAGAGGGATAAACTCAAGCAATATGATATAAACCCCATCTTTTTATCCTCGATGGCAACAATACAATATGTGCCTTGCTGCCCCTACTGTCACTGGGAAAGGACACCGCAAGATTGAACCCAAAGCTAAGCACTTCTCCCATTGCAAGAAAGATCAATCTAGTTGGCCAAACTAAATCGATAATTCAAAGAGACTTGCAAAGATATCAAATCATGCATATAAGAATCCAGAGGAGATTCAAATATTGTTCATAGATAATCTTGATCATAAACCCACAATTCATCGGATCTCGACAAACACACCACAAAAGAAGGGTTACATCAAATAGATCTCCAAGAGAATCGAGGAGAACTTTGTATTGAGATCCAAAGAGAGAGAAGAAGCCATCTAGCTAATAACTATGGACCCGAAGGTCTGAGGTAAACTACTCACACATCATCAGAGAGGCTATGGTGTTGATGTAGAAGCCCTCCGTGATCAATGCTCCCTCCGGCGGAGCGCCGGAAAAGGCCCCAAGATGGGATCTCACGGGTACAGAAGGTTGCGGCGGTGGAAATAGGGTTTTGGCTCTGTATATGATGTTTCCAGGGTATATGAGTATATATAGGCGAAGGAGGTCGGTCAGGAGAGCCATGAGGGGCCCACGAGGGTGGAGGGCGCGCCCAGGGGGGTAGGCGCGCCCCCCTTCCTTGTGGCCTCCTTGTTGATTGCCTGACGTCCACTCCAAGTCCTCTGGATCACGTTTGTTCCGAAAATCACGTTCCCGAAGGTTTCATTCCGTTTGGACTCCTTTTGATATCCTTTTCCTTCGAAATACTAAAATTGGCAAAAAAACAGCAATTTGGGTTGGGCCTCCGGTTAATAGGTTAGTCCCAAAAATAATATAAAGTGTAATAAAGCCCATTAAACGTCCAAAACAGAATATATAATAGCATGGAACAATCAAAAATTATAGATACGTTGGAGACGTATCAAGCATCCCCAAGCTTAATTCCTGCTCGTCCTCGAGTAGGTAAATGATAAAAACAGAATTTTTGAGGTGGAATGCTACTTGGCATAATTTTCAATGTAATTCTCTTATTTGTGGCATGAATATTCATATTCGAAAGATTCAAGATAAAAGTTTAATATTGACATAAAAGTAATAATACTTCAAGCATACTAACTAAGCAATTATTTCTTCTCAAAATAACATGGCCAAAGAAAGTTCATCCCTACAAAATCATATAGTTTGGTCATGCTCCATTTTCGTCACACAAGAATGCTCTCATCATGCACAACCCCGATGACAAGCCAAGCAATTGTTTCATACTTTAGTAATCTCTTTTTTCAACTTTCACGCAATATATGAGCGTGAGCCATGCATATAGCACTATGGGTGGAATAGAATATGATGATGGGGGTTATGTGGAGAAGACAAAAAAGGAGAAAGTCTCACATTGACGCGGCTAATCAACGAGCTAGGGAGATGCCCATCGATTGATGTCAATGCAAGGAGTAGGGATTGCCATGCAACGGATGCACTAGATCTATAAATGCATGAAAGCTCAACAAAGAAACTAAGTGGGTGTGCATCCAACTTGCTTGCTCACGAAGACCTAGGGCATTTGAGGAATCCCATTGTTGGAATATACAAGCCAAGTTCTATAATGAAAAATTCCCACTAGTATATGAAAGTGACAAAACAAGAGACTCTCTATCATAAAGATCATGGTGCTACTTTGAAGCACAAGTGTGGAGAAAGGATAGTAGCATTGTCCCCTTTTTTATTTTCTTCTTTTTTTTCTTTTGGGCCTTCCCCTTTTTTTGGCCTTTCTCTTTTTTGTTGGGGACAATGCTCTATGAATGAAGATCATCACACTTCTATTTATTTACAACTCAATGATTACAACTCGATACTAGAACAAAGTATGACTCTATATGAATGCCTCCGGCGGTGTACCGAGATGGGCAAGGAATCAAGAGTGACATGTATGAAATAATATGCATGGTGGCTTTGCCACAAATACGATGTCAACTACATGATCATGCAAGGCAATATGACAATGATGAAACGTCTCATAATAAACAGAACGGTGGAAAGTTGCATGGCAATATATCTCGGAATGGCTATGGAAATGCCATAATAGGTAGGTATGGTGGCTGTTTTGAGGAAGATATAAGGAGGTTTATGTGTGATAGAGCGTATCCTATCATGGGGTTTGGATGCACCGGCGAAGTTTGCACCAACTCTCAAGGTGAGAAAGGGCAATGCACGGTACCGAAGAGGCTAGCAATGATGGAAGGGTGAGAGTGCGTATAATCCATGGACTCAACATTAGTCATAAAGAACTCACATAATTATTGCAAAAATCTACAAGTCATCAAAAACCAAGCACTACGCGCATGCCCCTAGGGGGATAGATTGGTAGGAAAAGACCATTGCTCGTCCCCGACCGCCACTCATAAGGAGGACAATCAAAGAACACCTCATGTTTCAAATTTGTTACACAATGTTTACCATACGTGCATGCTACGAGACTTGCAAGCTTCAACACAAGTATTTCTCAAATTCACAACTACTCAACTAGCACAACTTTAATATTACTACCTCCATATCTCAAAACAATCATCAAGCATCAAACTTTTCTTAGTATTCAACGCACTTATAAGAAAGTTTTTACTAATCTTGGATGCCTATCATATTAGGACTAATTTCATAATTTAAGCAAATTACCATGCTGTTTTGTAGGACTCTCAAAATGATATAAGTGAAGCATGAGAGAACAATAGTTTCTATAAAACAAAACCACCACCGTGCTCTAAAAGATATAAGTGAAGCACTAGAGCAAAAACTATATAGCTCAAAAGATATAAGTGAAGCACATAGAGTATTCTAATAAATTCCGAATCATGTGTGTCTCTCTCAAAATTGTATTCAGCGAGGAAGATTGTGGTAAACTGAAGCAAAGACTTAAATCATACAAGACGCTCCAAGCAAAACACATATCATGTGGTGAATAAAAATAGCTCCAAGTAAAGTTACCGATGGACGAAGACGAAAGAGGGGATGCCTTCCGGGGCATCCCCAAGATTTGGCTTTTTGGTGTCCTTGGATTTACCTTGGGGTGCCTTGGGCATCCCCAAGCTTAGGCTCTTGCCACTCCTTGTTCCATAATCCATCAAATCCTTACCCAAAACTTGAAAACTTCACAACACAAAACTTAACAGAAAATCTCGTGAGCTCCGTTAGCGAAAGAAAACAAAACACCACTTCAAGGTACTGTATTGAACTAATTATTTATTTATATTGGTGTTAAACCTACTTTATTCCAACTTATCTATGGTTTATAAACTATTTTACTAACCATAGACTCATCAAAATAAGCAAACAACACACGAAAAACAGAATCCGTCAAAAACGGAACAGTCTGTAGTAATCTGTAACTAACGCAAACTTCTAGAACTCTAATAATTCTACCAAAATAGGAAGACCTAGAAATTTTGTTTATTGATCTGCTGCAATTGGAATCAGTATTTTATCACGTTCTGGTGATTTTTAACAATTGTTTTTGTGAACAGAAAGTTTCTGGAATTTTCAGCAAGATCAAATAACTATCATCCAAGAAGATCCTATAGGTTTCACTTGGGACAAACACTAATTAAAACATAAAAACACATCTAACCAGAGGCTAGATCAAAGATTTACTGCTAAACAGAAAGGAAATATATTGGGTTGTCTCCCAACAAGCGCTTTTCTTTAAAGCCTTTTTAGCTAGGCATTGAGATTTCAATGATGCTCACAAGAAAGACAAGAATTGAAGCACAAAGAGAGCATCATAAAACATGTGACAAACACATCTAAGTCTAACATACTTCCTATGCATAGGCATCTTATAGGCAAACAAATTATCATAGCAAGCAAAAACTAGCATATGCAAGGAAGCGGAAACAAACAATAGCAATCTCAACATAACGAGAGGTAATTTAGTAACATGAAAATTTCTACAATCATGTTTTCCTCTCTTATAATAGTTACGTGTAGGATCATAGGCAAATTCAACAAAATAGCTATCACATAACATATTCTCAACACGATCCACATGCATGCGAAGTTGACACTCTTCCAAAATAGTGGGATTAACACTAACTAAAGTCATGACCTCTCCAAACCCACTTTTATCAAAAATTTCATAAGATTGATCAAAATCCAAATATGTGGGATCTAAAGTTGACACTCTTCCAAACCCACTTTCAGTATTATTGCAAACACTATTATCAATCTCATATTCATCATGGGGCCTAAATAAATTTTCAAGATCATAAGAAGAATCACCCCAATCATGATCATTGCAACAAGTAGTAGACATAGCAAAACTAGCATCCCAAAGCTTAGGGTTTTGAATATTATTAGCACAATTGACATCAAGAGAATTTATAGTAAAATCACTACAATCATGCTTTTCATCGAAGGAACTATCAAGTATGGGTGCAATAGCAATGATCTCATGTTTAACATATGGAACTATAGCAAATTCATCTTCATAAATATTGGCATCATGGCCACAAGAATAGCAAGCATCATGTTCATCAAGGGATATTTCAATCAAATCATCAGAATCATAATTATCTATAGATTCATGCATATCATTATTTTCTTCCTCCATAGACTCCTGCAAAATATTAGCCTCTTCTTGGACAGCGGAGGAGTCCTCAATATATGTTTTAACATAGGCATTGGAAGCATAATTATCATAACAATATTTAAGTATGGAAAAAATTTCAGATCTGTAAAGAGTAGCATCATACGTTTCAATCAAAGAAGAAATTTCATAAGCACCCTTAAAAGCAACAAATCCTTCAATTTGTTGAACATCATAGTAATTATAAACACCCTTAGCATACGAAGATACGATTCTATTATCACTAAACTCACATTGGTAGGGAAGGTGTTTCTTAATGTTTTCAGAGCAACAAGTAAAATCATAAATTTCACAAAGATTCCAAGCATAACACATCAATCTGTTTATTTGATCCCATAAGAGTCTCCCCTTTTCAGACAAACGATGACGCACAAAATGAGCATGCTCATCTAAAGATTTCCCATCAACTAGGCTAGTTGGGGTTTCAGCCCGAGCGCATAAGGATCGAAGATGATCCAAGTAGAACACTTTAAGTGGATCCATAACAATAGATTTTTAGCAAGCAAAGATGCAAGCAAATAGAAGGCACACGGTAACACAAGCAAACAATAGATCTGGCGAGCAAAAGGCAAATGAAAAAGAAGGCGAATAAAACGGCAAGGGTGAAGTGGGGGAGAGGAAAACGAGAGGCAAATGGCAAATAATGTAATGCGAGGGATAAGAGTTTGTGATGGGTACTTGGTATGTCTTGACTTGTGCATATACTCCTCGGCAACGGCGCCAGAAATGGCTCGTTGACGGGAAATCAAATCTTGACTTGACTAGGTGTGAGCCTCCCCGGCAACGGTGCCAGAATTCCTTCTTGCTACCTCTTGAGCACTGCGTTGGTTTTCCCTTGAAGAGGAAAGGGTGATGCAGTAAAGTAGCTTAAGTATTTCCCTCAATTTTTTAGAACCAAGGTATCAATCCAGTAGGAGACCATGCTCAAGTCCCACGCACCTACACAAACAAATAAGAACCTTGCAACCAACGCGATAAAGGGGTTGTCAATCCCTTCACGGCCACTTGCAAAAGTGAGATCTAATAGAGATGATAAGATAATATTTTTGGTATTTTTATGATAAAGACTAAAAGTAAACAAAGCAAAATAAACGGCAAAAGAAATAGCTTGTTGACGGAAGATTAATATGATGGAAAATAGACCCGGGGCCATAGGTTTCACTAGTGGCTTCTCTCAAGATAGTATTGCGGTGGGTAAACGAATTACTGTCGAGCAATTGATAGAATTGAGCATAGTTATGAGAATATCTAGGTATGATCATGTATATAGGCATCACGTCCGTGACAAATAGACTGACTCCTGCCTGCATGTACTACTATTACTCCACACATCGACCGCTATCCAGCATGCATCTAGAGTATTAAGTTCATAAAAACGGAGTAACGCTTTAAGCAAGATGACATGATGTAGAGGGATAAACTCAAGCAATATGATATAAACCCCATCTTTTTATCCTCGATGGCAACAATACAATACGTGCCTTGCTGCCCCTACTGTCACTGGGAAAGGACACCGCAAGATTGAACCCAAAGCTAAGCACTTCTCCCATTGCAAGAAAGATCAATCTAGTAGGCCAAACTAAATCGATAATTCAAAGAGACTTGCAAAGATATCAAATCATGCATATAAGAATTCAGAGAAGATTCAAATATTGTTCATAGATAATCTTGATCATAAACCCACAATTCATCGGATCTCGACAAACACACCACAAAAGAAGAGTTACATCAAATAGATCTCCAAGAGAATCGAGGAGAACTTTGTATTGAGATCCAAAGAGAGAGAAGAAGCCATCTAGCTAATAACTATGGACCCGAAGGTCTGAGGTAAACTACTCACACATCATCGGAGAGGCTATGGTGTTGATGTAGAAGCCCTCCATGATCAATGCCCCCTCCGGCGGAGCGCCGGAAAAGGCCCCAAGATGGGATCTCACGGGTACAGAAGGTTGCGGCGGTGGAAATAGGGTTTTGGATCTGTATATGATGTTTCCAGGGTATATGAGTATATATAGGCGAAGGAGGTCAGTCAGGAGAGCTACGAGGGGCCCACGAGGGTGGAGGGCACGCCCAGGGGGGTACGTGCCCCCTGCCTCGTGGCCTCCTTGTTGATTGCTTGACGTCCACTCCAAGTCCTCTGGATCACGTTTGTTCCAAAAATCATGTTCCCGAAGGTTTCATTCCGTTTGGACTCCGTTTGATATCATTTTCCTTCGAAACACTGAAATAGGCAAAAAACATCAATTTGGGTTGGGCCTCTGGTTAATAGGTTAGTCCCAAAAAATAATATAAAAGTGTATAATAAAGCCCATTAAACATCCAAAACAGAATATATAATAGCATGGAACAATCAAAAATTATAGATACGTTGGAGACGTATCACCTGCCCAGTCCAGCCGGCAAACTGGCCGGATCTTGCTGCCTCGCGCTGCCCTCGCCCCGATCTACTCCTTCCGCGCGCCATTTCTCCCGGGGTGGAGTGCCTCGTCTTCAATCTCGCATCCTTCGGCCCCAACTCCGCCATGGTCGTAGAACGTGGAGGCAGCGGCCTGCGCTTCAAGACGACGACCACGGGTCCCTCTCGTGGTACTCCATTTGCTCCTCTCCTTTCTTTCTCCGTTTACCTATCGAGGTTCGGTCATACATTGAGTCGCCTCCGTCTCTCCTATGCGTGTTCGCAGCCGGGCGTCGTCATGCATCGACGGACTCCAAGGAAGCCGCTCGTCCACTCAAGAAGGCGTCGAGTCGTGCACGTCCGTACTATGCCGGGCTAGACGACCCTGACTACGAGGAAGATCTCCAGGCGGCCGGTTCGCTCCACAACCAAAGCAAAGAAGAAGAAAGCGGTATCTGGCTCCAGTTCTCAGTCTGCCGCTGCTTCTGGTCTTGTCTTGTCCATGGCAAAAACCCACCAACTGTGGCTATCATACTGTCAACTATCTGACAATGGACCCCTCTGAGTATACTGCTCTACGGAGTGATGTCAATCAATTTGCTGCTCCCGCAAATGCAACCGATCCTCGTTTTCGCACATTGGTTCAACAAGACATCTATCAATCCGTCATTTCTCATCTTGGCTTCTCTCCTCGGTATTATGTGAACTTGGATTACATTGAGAAAAATCCTACCGAGTTCGAAGGTGTGATGGAGAAGATTGTTGGCATGGGGCTGCGTCGTGCTATGTCTCTTCACTGTGATTGGAATGAGGCTGCCATTCGGCAATTCTATGCCACGTGTTTCTTCCATCCGGATCGTTCTATCACTTGGATGATTCACCATTCTCAGTTCACCGTCTCTTTTGAGGAGTTTGCTGCTGCCTTGGGCATGCCTGGATCTGAGGCCTCTCTGTTTCGGATCCATGAGGTGAACCCCAAGTTTGAGGCTATGCCCATCAGTGCATGTCCTTGCCTCGCCATGCCCACCTCTCAACTATCCACAGGGCAGCAAAGCAAGGAGCTTAATGATATCTCCATCTTCCGTCTCAAATACCGGTGGCTTTTTTAGTGTATCCTCAAATCCATTGCTCCCAAGAAAGGGGATCGTGGGATGGTTCGGGCCTACAACGTTGATTTGATGTATTACTCACGGAAGGCTCCCGACCATCCCATTGACATGGCAGATTTCCTTTGGCATGAGATTCGCATGGCTAGTGGTCTGAAGGGTCGTACTCTTCCACATGCTCCTTTCATTCAGGCTGTCATTGACTCTGTCTTCCCTTGCCCCAACAACAAGACCACCATTCACTCCATGTGGACTCTGCGTGATGAGTCTTCTAGGTGCAAGGCTCCTGCTTCTACGTGTGGTGAGAGCTCTTCTCGCCACACTAAACCTTTCGTGAAGCCTTTTGACCGCCTTGCTCGCTTTATTGGGAAGTCCCATAAGGCTATCTTTGATACCTGCCGCTACACCGCTACTCACATTGCTACCGAGGAGGTTTGCCGTATCTCGGAGGCAAATGCACTTAGGGACCGTCTCCGTGCGCGCCCTGGCAGTCCTGTTGAGCCTGATGAGCCCATTCCTGATCGGCTTCCTCTTCCGGAGGTCGACTTTCCTTCTGCCGCTGATTTTCCTGAGTTCTTCCTTGCACCTGGTGATCTGAGTGATGGTGATGATGATGAGGATGCTGAGTGATCCTCCTATTTTCTCGGACGTCTTTCCCTTTTCGGTACTTGCTACCAAGGGGGAGATGTAATTCTTAGGAGTATGTGTGTGAGTCTGCTATGTTTATTGACCTCTAGTTATTGGACTATGTATTATTATTGTAATCGACCTTGGTCATGTGTTATGCTGCCTTGTATGAGTCTATCCTACTATGTAAGAGCTTAAGTATGCTATCTTCATTCGTTGCTTATCGTTGCGCATGTTGTTTTTAATGGTGTATGTCTACACTACTGTTACAACATTATATTCCAAATGAGGGTATCCACTCCATATGTGCATGATTTTGTATTTTATCACTTTGTTCCTATGTATACATTAAGGGGGAGCTCTCCCTAAAACACATCCCTGCATATATTAAGGGGGAGCTCTTCCTAAAACACATACTGGACTACTCTCCTAAAAATATTCGCATCACATTTCACTTGTTGAGTGCTATATGTAGTTTGTCATCAACTACCAAAAAAGGGGGAGATTGAAAGTGCAATCTTGCTCTTAAAGAATATTTTTGATATTGATGACAAATTTACATATAGGGGACTAACCGTGTTTGCTAAGTATATACACAGGTCGTTAGTCCTCTGGTTTTTCTAATGTGCATCATGATCACATCATATGAGATACTACTCAAGCAAATTATCAATGAGGAAAGGAGCAAACAAAGACGAAGCATCTGGCTCTTTTATATTTCTTGAGTAATAGGAATCCCGCACTATTAAGAGGGGATCCGAGGTGTAGGTTCAAGGCTTGCTTACATTCTGTCTCACAAGTAATTTTTCACAAAGGACCAAAATCCCTAGCAAAACCCCTTAGCCAAAACCTACTACTCCTCTTCATTCTCTACACAAACTCCTAGCCGGATCATCCGGACGGTGCCCCAGATCATCCAGGCTTAACCCGGATCGTCCGGACCTTGTTCCGGATCATCCGGGTAATGTGCGCCCTTCATCACAGAACACTGATGGTTGAAGTCGGATCATCCGGACGGTGCCCTGGATCATCCGGGCTGTGCCCGGATCGTCCGTATCCTGTCCCGGATCATCCGGGTAATCTTGCCCCTATGATTACAGAACCTTGGAGGATGTAGCCGGATCATCCGGCCCGGCATCCGGATCATCCGGGCTCCTCGCAGCTCTGCTGGTTCCACTTGCATCCGGGCCTTCAGCCAGATCATTCGGATGGTCTTCCGGATCATCCGAGCAGGTCAATCTCTGCCTAAACGGCTCTAATTTGCTTGTGGTATAAATAGTCCCTTACCTCTTCGAGATAAGGCTGAACATTTCACTCAAACACGCCTCAAGAACACCAGTGCTCTTTCTCCCTTGCTCACACACTAAATCCTAGATCCCGATTTGATCCTTGAGAGTTTCAAAGAGTTGTTCCAATCAGAAGAAAGATCTTCTCCCTCTCCTTCTTGTGACCGAAGCAAATCCTGATTTGAGCAAGTCTTGAGCTTTTTCCCCTTGGATCTTGTTACTCTTAGAGGTTGGAGACTCCTAGGCGGTAGGAGTCATTCGGAGAGGAATCAACCATTGTGATTACCCCCGGAAAGTTTGTGAAGGTTTGGAGACCACCTCAAGGTCTACCACTAGTGGTTGAGAAACGCCTTCGTGGTGTTGTCTCAAAGGGAGAATAGGGTGAGCCTTCTTGGCGTTGGTGTGCCTTCGTGGTAACATCCACCTCTCTAACGGTGACTAGCTTCCCTCCAAGGAAGTGAACATCGGCATACATCCTCGTCTCTCGGAGTTGCGGTTATTCCTAACCCTAACTCTCTACTTGTGGTTACTTGTCTCTTAATCCTTACTTATATCTATTGTGCTTGCTTTTTACATAGTTGTGTTACTTGGTTAACTTGCTTAGCCCCTATTATCATACTTGCATTTGTTAGGCTCACTTTCATATTCCGCATTATTGCCTAAAAATTGTATTATGAGAAACAAATCCATGCAGGTGAAAAGCAGGCAAACGTTTTAGCGTGCGGGCCTGTTGAGCCTGTACTGTAACCGGCAAAAAAATAGATATGCAAAAAGATCAAATGACTAACATTTACTATGTACAGGGCCTATTGAGCCGGAGAAAATGATGTGGAATGCCGGTAGATCAACAACAAACACACGTACAACAAAAACCTGATGCCATTCCATCATGGAGTTTGGTAAACCTACGATCAAAAGAAATGTCATGTGAGATATATGTACTACTGCCATTTTGAAAAAGCAAGAATGCATCACAAACAAATATGATGTTGATATTCTAGTTGGCCTTCATCCAAGGCCAAGGCCGATATATCCTGGATGGGGTCTTAGTCTTCCATGAAGTCCTTCATGAGGTGCGCGCCAAACATCAGAAGATGGTCTTCCTGAAGCTTGACTTCCATAAAGCCTATGACATGGTGCGTTGGTCCTTCCTTCAGGAAGTCTTACTCCGCAAGGGTCTCGACGACCGCCGGGTCACTCGCGTCATGCAGATGGTGTCCTATGGGCGTATTGCAGTTAACATTAATGGGGATATCGGGCCCTACTTCCCCACTCTCTGTGGGGTTAGGCAAGGGGCCCTTTCTCCCCCTTTTTTGTTTAACATGGTGGTGGACGCCCTAGCTACCATCCTTGACAAGGCCAAGGCCGCGGGCCATTTTCGCGGCGTAGTGCCACACTTAGTGGGAGGGGGTGGGGTCTCCCTCCTACAATATGATGACAACCCCATCATCATGGTGGAAGGATCTAAGGCCGATATCACAAATGTGAAATTCCTCCTCCTATGCTTTCAACAGATGTCTGGTCTCAAGATCAACTTTGACAAGAGTGTTATGATGGTGATGGGATACTCCCAGGATGAACGCCAGGGTATCACTGAGCGGCTTAACTGCCAGCTGGGTACCTTCCCTACTACCTACCTTGGGATACCCATTAGTGACCCCCGCCTTACCATGGCGGATCTACGGTCGACGGTAGACAAGCTCCACCACTGGATCGACCTTGGCAAGGCATATGGTTGTCCAAGGTGGCTCAGACAGTGCTCATCAACTCCTCTCTGTCCAGCTTGCTTTTGTTCTCGATGAGCTTCTATAGCCTCCATGAGACCCTGCACCATGAGATCACCAAGTATCAGTCAAGATTCTTCTAGGCCGGCGAGTGTGATAAACAGAAATACCACATGGTGAATTGGCCCGAGATTTGCAAGCCGCGTGACCAGGGTGGGCTTGGGATCATGTCCTCCAAGCACATGAATATCGCCCTACTGACCCGATAGCTGTGGCAGATTGCAAATGGGGAGGGTGGACTCTGGCTCGACATCATTCGGAGAAAATACCTTCGCGGCCAACTGCTCGCCTTCTTCTAACAATCTGGCGGCTCCCAGTTCTGGCAGTCTATCATCTAGTTGATGCCAATCCTCCGCATCGGGACCTCCATTTCGGTCGGTTTTGGCGTTTCGACCTTGTTCTGGTTCGATAGATGGGTTGGGGATACCCCTTTCGCGGCTAGATTTTCGGACTTGTTCTCCATCGCGGTGGAACCTAGGTTCTCTATGGAGGTGGCCCTTATTGACTTAGGGCGCCTCGTGTTCCGGCGGCCATTTGGGTCTCCGGAGCTTGCCACCTGGCATGAACTCCTCGAGTGCATTGCTCTACATGGACCGGATATGGACTAGGAGTCGAATCATGTCTCCTGGCGCCTGGAGCCCTCGGGCTGATTCTCCTCCAAGTCTCTATACCAGGCTATTGCGGCCACACCTGGCCCGGAGGCCGTCATAGCGCTTTGGGCGATTAGACTGCCTCTGAAGATTAGGATCTTCTTGTGGCAATGGATCTGCGGCCAGATACCTTCAGGGGTGGAGGTACTAAAGCGGAGCGGACTTGGAGATGGGATGCGCCCTCTATGTGCGACGACGGAGGACTGGAACCACATCTTCTTCACATGTATCTCTGCTTAGTTCCTTTGGAGTTGCTTTCGTGAGGTGGTTGGTGGTACTTGATGAAACACCAACTTCCCCGACCTATTCGCGGAAATCCTAGCCTCCCCACCTTCGCTTCGCCACATTAGGTGGCTGGCTATCGAGGTCCTGGCCTGAACACTGTGGACGGTCTGCAATAAAGTTGTCATCCAACGGGTTCCCCTACGACCTGCTACTGATGCTATCTACAAAATGTCTGTTTATTTGCATCTTTGGCGTCCGCTTAGCCGCCCTCAAGACCGAGACGCCATCAACATCCTCATCAACAATCTTCGCGCGATGGCTCTCTGCTTGGCTCCGCCGCTCCCTCCTCCACCGCCCGAGCCAGACTAGACTTTGGTGTTGCGTGTGATGCATGTGGCGCCTATTTGTTTTTTTATTTTATCTAGGGCTTGTTGAGTTGTGTCCTCAGCAGAACCTGTTGTGCTACCTTGTGTGTGTGCGTTGTGTGCGGCGTGAACCTTGTTGAACTTGTTGGACCTTGGCCCTGGTGGTTGCTTTATATATAAAGCGGGGCGAAAGCCTTTTTCGGTATTTAAAATGCTTTTGAAAATGTGAAAAAAAGATGCCATGTGGAAAACAATAAAAATGCCATGACAAAAAGATACAAGTTTTATGGCCCTCTCATGCACCGAGTGCTCGAACTTCCAGGGCTTCATGCTCCTGGTCACCATCTCGTGTGCCGATACGGTGATGCCGATTAGCGCTGGAGCGAGCGTCATGTCAATGCCCTTGTCGGTGCCGACCTCCTACACGGGGTTCTTCGTCAACCTGCTCACGGACAACTACATGATGTCCGACTACGTCAGGGGGGTGAGCTGCAGCGATATGCGCTACGAGGTTCTTCTTGTCGAAGCCGTAGCCTTGCCTCGCCATGAGAGTCTCAGACACCAGCTGTATCATGTCGCACCTGCAAACTAAAGGAAGGGGATACTCCACGCGATCGGGTAGAGTAGCCCCTTCCTTTTGTGTGCTTTTTTTGGCGTATAAAAACTTGGTTGAATCTTAGTTTCTTTGGCGCCACCGCATAGAGTAGCTCCTTCTTTTTGTGTGCATTTTTGGCGCAACCGGATAGAGTAGCCTCTTACCTTTGTGTGCTTTTAGCCTCTCTTTTTTGGCGCATAAGAATTTGATTGGATCTTAGTTTCTTTGGTGCCACCATGTAAAATAGCCCCTTTTTCTGTGCGTTTTTTATGCGGCCGGATATAGTAGCTCCCTTTTCTTCTTTGTGTTCTTTTCGCCCCAAGCGGGGCTCACAGAGATAGGCCACGATTATCGTCAAGACAAAAAGAGCTGCTTGGGTTCTCATTTCGAATATCAAAATACTTCAACTCCAGTCACGCTCGGGGGCTACTGACGGTACAATACACCGGGGCTGGCCTCTGGTGGGAAGCCTGGCTGTAGGCTTGCCTCGGGGCCAGGAGGCTTGGCAGAAGCCTGGCGACATGTTGACTCCGTATCATGTTTTCCATTAGTTCAGTATCATGTTTTCCATTAGTTCAGTAGAAATGAACAAGTGGGCTATGGGTTCATCTTCAGGTCACATTGTGAGTCCCTGGTGTAATCCTTTACTGCTTTACTTTTCACTTCTCAGTCCAGTGCTAGCATATTATCACCATGATCGTGAAAATAACATACACCGTATTTATTTATTGTTTGCATATGATCAGTAAATATTCCTGACGGTGACCATTCTATCAGTACGAGATATCATAGTTTTAATATTTCTACTACTCTCCAATGGTGAGATGCAGCAGCTGTCTGAACTCCAGCCTCCTGGTCTCCGTATGCAGCGTCCTCTTCTTGTTTGGCCAGTAGGTGACCCATATCCTCCCCTTGATCTCCCACTCGATAGTCTTGCCGGCTGCGGCCGCGGCCATCCTCCAGCACACGCCCTCCCCGTACTCGTCGCCGGCAAAGATGACTCCTCCGCTTCTGGTGAAGGGCCTGCTGGGGCTGGTGTACCGGTTTCTGAACCACGACCTCGGCTGGAAGAGCTCCAGCTTGGGCGGCTCGCTGGAGAAGACCTCCCTGCCCCCGCCGCCGCTGCCGTGGAGGAACCAGCTGAGCGACGCCGTGTTGCCGTGCACCGAGTGCTCGAACTTCCAGGGCTTCATGGTCCTGGTCACCGTCTCGTGCGCCGACACGCTGATGCCGATGGACGCCGGGGCGGCGGCGAGCGTCGTGTCGATGCCCTTGTCGGTGCCGACCTCCTGGACGGGGTTATCCGTGGACCTGCTCACGGAGAGCGAGAGGATGTCCGACTGCGCCATGGGCGTGAGCTGCAGCGATATGCGCGACGGGAAGTGCTTCTCGTCGGAGCCGTGGCCTTGCCTCGCCATGAGGGTCTCGGACACCAGCTGTATCACGTCGCACCTGCAAATTAAAAGACCGATCAGTAAATCATTTAGTGCAGTTCTTGATTAATGCATGATGAATTGAGTTGCGCGGATCGACCGTATGTTGTCGACGTTGACGCCGACGTCGATCCAGTTCTCCTGGAACGCGACTCTGTACGTGAACTGGATGACGCTCTCGAGTTGCTGGTAGTTGAGCGAGAAGAGCAGTCTCTCGTCTTTGACCAGCTGGTGCTGCTGCTGGTGGTGGTGGTGATGGGACGGGTGGTGCTCCATGGTCATGGCCACGACCGGGCAGTACACCTGAACCTTCCATAGCCTGCTCGCCGACAGAGCATAGGAGAACACCGCGAAACGCAGCGGGGACGACGCGCCGGCGCCTGACCGGAGAGCCTCCATGGCCCAGTTAGTGATGCCCAGATTCAGTGAGCGCATCCACTGCTCCTCCAGGTCGGACCCGAGGGCCAGCATAAGCTCCCTCGCCGCGTGGCGCATCTCGTCGCGGGTCAGCCGTGCGGTGATCGCGCCGATGAACTCCCACCGGGGCGTGGACGGAGCCTCGTAGATGCAGACCAGGAACGCCAGGGCCAGGACGGACAGGCTGAGGATCTTGCCTGAACCTTCGGACACATGCACGGCCGGTAGCCTGAAGATGGCCCTGCTGCTAGAGTAAGGCCCGTATCTGAGCACCCCGCAGACGATCTCGAGCAAGAACTGGGCCGCAACGTCTGTGGTATTTGCAGGTTTCAGCTTGGAATAATGGGAGCTCCAGAGCGAGACCGGATCATGATCACGGGACTTGTCACAGATGGAGAAAGACAAACTGAAGGGATGGGTTTCTTCAGATTGTCTGGTGACTACGAGGTTGAGGGATTGGTTTGTGGATGGAGAGTTGCATATCTGGAGAGAGTGGGATTCGTCTGCCCTCCATTGCCCGGGGAGGCTCCTGATCCACTGCCAGATGTCAGGAGCAAAGCCAGAAGCCATGGATGGCAGAGGAGGAAGAACTAGCTCTATGGACTCCATGATCACCTATGTCCAATTATATACACAGTTCAAGCCACGAGGTGAAATTAAATCGGGAAAGGACTAAGAAAGTCAAATTATTAGGAACAATTCGATAAGGCAAGTTGAGGGCAACTGAAACTCTACTTTGCTACGATTGCAAAGCCCCTTTCAGATGATGTGTAGATTCAGCACTGTCCAATTCAGCACATTGTTGAGTAGTGCAAGGGAACGTTTTCCTGTTAATGGTGCCCAGCCTAGAGCCTACATGTACTGCTTTTTTCGTCAATCTACATCAAGTCTAGTGAAATTACATTAAGGAAAATCAAGCAAGTCTAGTGCAGCGCAGAAAGATGCATGATCCATCAAGACAAGAGAATGGGATAATCTCGACTAGTGTTCGTCCTGTTTTTCCTTGATAAATGGGACTATTCTCTTTCTTCTAATATAGAATTGCAGTGCTCCTTTTTTTGGAACGTAGACGCCGGGAGCGTCCGGCTTTAAATTAATAAAGCCATTAGGCAGGATCCACACAGATAAAGTCTTACAAACCAATTAAAAACAGTCATCGAGCCCATGACTCAGGATAAAGCTAAGAAGGTCGCAGCCACAAGTTCAATAGCGCAAAAGCGGAGCATCAAGGCAAAAGCTAGCTAAATGTAGAGGTCTCGAGATCAAGCCGACATCCCTTGCCGCACCTTCACCATGGTCGTCTTGATCAGCTCCATAGTCTCGTTCATGCGGTCGGCGTCACGCTTCTTCCCCAGCGGTGCCCATACCTGAAGGAAAATATGACATTTGAAGATAATATCAGCGGGGTGGGCCGGGAACTTGTGTTCAATCGTAATTTTGTTCCGAACCGTCCAGAGGGACCAAAGTAGCGCCCCAACGCATCTCCAAACAATCCTAGCATTGGCCCCTCTTTGCGACGTTAAGATAGCAAGCACGTCGTGACTAGACTGTGGATTCCAATTTTGTTTGAAGGCGTCTCTAACCGCACTCCACGCAAATCTAGCGAGCACACAGCCAAAGAACACATGGTTCACGTTTTCCCCTAAACCGCAAGTGGTGCACGTTCCGTCCGCCGGCCCATTGCGCTTAGCCACGTTATCCGACGTAGGTAAGCGGTTGCGAAACATTTGCCATAGGAAAATCTTGATTTTGAGAGGAATGCCAGCCTTCCATAGCCCCCTAGCTATGTCCAGCGTAATATCCTCGGAAAGCTTGTCGTATAGGGACTTGACCGTGAATCTATTGGAGACGGTCAACTTCCACGTAATCGTATCCGCCCCATTACTACGAGTCAGCCCTCCCAAGTTAGCCGTCAAAGCGTCCCAGCTAGCGGCCTCCGTAGTCTCTAGAGTCCTAATGAAAGAAATGGCTGGAGGTTGGACTCGCATAGCATCGGCCACCATAATGTTGGTGTCCGTTGCCAATTGGTACAGTTCCGGGTGTGATTGCCACAACGGTTCCTGACCCACCAATGGTCAAGCCAGAAGCGTGTGGACTTGCCATCGTTTACCCGGAACTGCGCACCCACTGTAAAAGCCGGTCGGACCGCTTGGACCCCGTTCCAAAAGGCCGAACCGTTGCTTTTAGCCTTAAACAAATTCTCGTCCGGGAAATATTTAGCCCGGAGGATGTCTGCCCAGAGTCCCGACTCGTTTTGGGCGAGACGCCACCACCACTTAGTAAGCATGGCCATGTTCATGAGTTTAGAGTTCGTAATACCTAGGCCGCCAAATTTTTTTGGCCTACACACCGCTGCCCATTTCACTAAGTGGTACTTGCGCTTGGTCCCAGCTCCTTCCCAAAAGAACCGGGAACGCGGAGTATCGAGTCTAGCGTGAACCCCATCCGCAAGTAGGAACATTCCCATTGTGAATATCGGAAGGGAAGATAAGCTCGAGTTGGTGAGGATAAGCCTCGCCGCCGAGGACATAAACCTGCCCCTCCAAGGGCTCACTCTGTTAGCGACTTTCCCATACAGCGGTTCCCATTCCGCTATGGTAAGTTTCTTGGTCGAGATCGGGAGGCCCAAGTATTTAATCGGGAAGCTCCCTAGCTTGCAATTAAGTAGATTTGCAATCCGAGTGCTTGCTAGATCATCCATCCCAATGGTGATCACTTCGCTCTTCAGAAAGTTGATCTTAAGCCCCGATAAAATCTCGAACGCAAGTAGTAGTAACTTGATGGTAGCAATGTTGTGGTCGTCGGGTTCGAATAAGAGCATCGTATCATCTGCGTATTGCAGATGCGTGACCCCACCAGAAATAAGGTGGGATACCAGCCCTTTAATGTGCCCCTCTGCCCGTGCTTTATTAATCATGGCCGCCAGGGCATCCGCAACAAAGTTAAAAATGAGCGGCGAGCTTGGGTCTCCCTGACGGAGATCGCGTTTGTTACGGAAGAACTTGCCCATTGTGCCATTGACATTGACCGTCGTGTGCCCACTACACACGAGGTGCATGATGCGATGTACGAATCCTGCCTCAAAACCCTTTTTGAGGAAGACCTCTCGCACGAACTCCCAGTTCACGCGATCGTACGCTTTCTCGAAGTCTAATTTAAGCAGCACTCCCTGTGCCTTGGTCCGTTTCAACTCGTGAACGATCTCTTGTAACGCAATTGGTCCCTCGAGGATGTTACGATGTTTGAGGAAACCCGTTTGACTAGAGCTAATAACTCGTTGAGCGACCGGAGCCAAGCGCGAGGCATAAGCTTTCGCATAGATTTTGAACGGGACGTTAATCAAGGTAATGGGTCTAAAAAGCTTAATGTTATCCGCCCCTTTCACCTTAGGAATAAGGCTAATGGATCCATAGTTCAGACGGGATAGGTCCACCGTGCCTAAAGCGAAGCCGTTGACAATATCATAGAACAAGTGTTTAAGGCAGGGCCAAAACTTCTTAAAGAACTCGACAGGCCATCCGTCCGGCCCAGGCGCCGTGCTCGTTTTCATGTCGTGTAAGGCCTGGTCTATTTCCTCAGGTAGGAAGGCAAGGGCAAGCCTATCGTTCTCCTCCTGCGAGACACGTTCCGCGGTATCCCACAGATCACCGCGCAAGCGTAACGGTTTTTCATCGGCCGTCCCCAAAAGACCTATGAAAAACTCGTATATGTGAGTCATAATTTGTTCCTGCGTCAACAGGATACTGTGATCTGTTTGGAGACGCAGAATGGAGCACTTCCTTTTCCGCCCGTTCGCGTAGGCATGGAAGTATCCTGTGTTTGCGTCTCCTTTCGTGACCCATTTGACTCCGCCCCTGCGTCGCCAATATTCCTCTTCCGCGCGCAAAATCGCCGTTACTTGATTTTCTAATGCGTACCTATGAGCCCACTCGGCCTCCGAGAAGGGGCGGCGATCTGCCTCAGCATCTAACAGCGCAATTGTCTCTACAATGCGCGCGCGCTCTTTCTTGGACTCGCTACCGTGGTTAGCACCCCACCCACGAAGGAAGGCATGAAGCTTGCCGGCAGCCGCGTTCCAGCTCTCTGCTGGCCCGCGTTGGGGCCCCAGATGAGTACAAATCTCGCCCCAACGCTCTACCACCAACTGGGCAAATCCCTCCGCTTCGAACCAAGCCGTTTCGAAGTAAAACCTAGGGCTACGGCGGATGAGATCCTCCCCTGAGGAAAAAATCAGCGGAACATGGTCTGATCCAATGCGCGTCTCCGCCACGAGAGAGCACATGGGAAACAGCACCTCCCATTCAGGCGTAAAAAAGACCCTATCCAGCACGCTACGGACCGGCTGCGTTTGTTTGTTAGTCCAGGTATATCTGGCACCAGTCCGTGCTGCTTCCCGCAATGCTGCTGCCGCAATGGCATTATTGAATAAGGACACCCTAGCCCAATCAATATTAGCATTATTCTTATCCGCCCCTGAGCGAATCAAGTTAAAATCACCCCCCACCAGCACTGGGAGGTTGATTTCCCTTTTGGCCCCAACCAGGTTGGTCAGTTCTAGTAGGAACGCCGGCGATCTGGAGTGGTCGGCAGGTCCATAAACACAGACGACCACCCACGACAAACCTGATACACGATGTTTAATAGTAGCGGATAAAAGGAAAACGCCAACATCCCAATGCAGAACATCACATACATCTTTATTACAACCCAACAAAATGCCACCAGAATGCCCAACAGAGGAAACCCAATGCCAATCAAAACGTTGTAGGGGGTCATAAGCAAGCAATTCTCTGAAGGTAAAATCAGTTTTAATCGTCTCTTGGAGCGCAACCACGTCAATACGTTCTTTGGCCATGTATTCTTTAAGTTGCGTGCGCCGACCGCCGTGGCCACAGCCACGGATATTTCAGAACATGAACCTCATCTAAATAACCCTGTTACGTAGGCGCACACCCCGAGAGGTCACCGCCTTCGCCACTCTCTTCCTAGCCGTCACTCGGCCATTAGAAGGAAGGACACCAGCTTCCCTAGCTTGTGTCACCTCGTCGGGCACTCTCTCGTCACCAGCCTCTACTGGCACAATGCCTAACTCGTTGTTGTTAGCGCAGTGCACGGCGGCGGCCGCCAGCGCAGCCTGCGCCTCTTCCCTAGCACGCACGAGCGATATAATATCGGACTCAGACCCTCGGGTCTCCACACCGCAATCGTGTAAAATGCTCGCCAGGTGCTCATCCGAGAAGGCATTTAGAATGCGGAAAGATGGCAAGGGGTTACCTGCGGCGTCCATGTTCTTGTCGGCGGTGCGGAGTTTGGCGCTCTCCAAGGAAGAGAGATCACCGAGCTTGGCCTTGGCCCGAACGCTAGGAGCGCGCTGCACCACCGGGATCGCCTTGGTGCGCCTGGCCTTGTTGTTAGTACCCGTCACCCCCAGCGCCGCCCCCAACTCGTCACCAAGGTCAGAAGTCTCCACCTCCGCCACCACCATCGCCTGCTTGTTAGCCAGTTTCCTCCCCGCCGTTTTCTTAGGTTGCCTACCACCGCTGTTGGAGCCCCGACGCGGAGCAGGCGTAAGGTCGCCACCCTCGATCACCACGCAACCAGAGTCCGCCCCCACGGCCACTGGAGAGGATGAGGCAGGAAGAGAAACAGCCGAGGAGACCCCGCCCGCGCCACTCGTAGTCGCCGCCACCTGGATCGGGACAGGGTTGGTCCCGAACTCGTTGAAGGAAAGCTCCAGCGACCGGGCTAGCGGAGGCACGCTCACCGCGGTGTCCTGAGTCAAGATGCAAAGTTTGGCAGAGGAAATGATTTCTACTTTCTACATAGCGTTTACAAGAAAAGAAAGACATCTTGAGAATATCCTGCACTAAATAGGGTTTTGCTTTCGCGGTGCAGTTAGGTGCAATGAGGTATCATTCTTCGTGCCTTTGCCATGTGTGAACGGAACCAGATCCTCTTGTCATAGCTTATTATCATCATCCAGTTCCATATTCATCATCCCTCCGTGTGAGCTTTTTCCCGAGTTGATGGATGGACGCTTGATGCTTCAGGTAACATCAGGCAAGAAGTACTTGCTGCATCTCCCGAATCCTAGATAAGCTCACCAACTACTGAAATCATCGCCCCGAATAACTTTCATTCTTATACGCATCTACCTATGAAGTAGATTGCCTTCACCAAGTGTTATCCGCAAAAGTATCCACCACTAATCACTAGATAACTCTTCTAGATGAGAAGGAAATTTATATAACAGGGTAAAATACATAACTAGCATTGTTACCGTGATTTAAAGAAATGTTCTGACTTTTTGTTGAAAACGGAGATTGACCCCGACCTCTACACCATTGTGATGCACATAATCATTTTATTAGAAGTTTAACATCCATCCATTGCAACGAAAGAAGTAAATATATGACCACAACCGGCCCATAATATAGAAATACATGACCCAAACACATATCCTATTACTGACACACCAGCCAAAACCGGTTGAACGAATCATGTCCGACCGTCTCTCATCGGTTGCACCCAAAGTTCATATAATTATGAATGTCCATGCGGTGCAGTGGGGACCCGTACTGATCCAAGTTGTAGCCCTGAAAATTACCTGCAAAAATGTTTGGAAGGGTTATTCTATTAGAAACACGGTCGTTCCGTGAATTCTAAGTTGCCCTTGATAAGGCACATACTCCAACTTGAATATGTCCTTTAGTTTTGGGGTTAACTCCAACCAATTAGTTTCCGGAAAAAATTGTAATACTAGTAGGTGGCGGTAATTAAAAGGTACATGGACCATACTCCAAAGTAAAGAGCCAAATGGGCACGAAGAGAAAAATACGATGAATTGTTTCCTCTTGGTCACAAAAGCAAGTTTTTTTTCCATCCCTGTTAGTTCTGTTTCCTTGTATTATCTTTTATGAGAATAACCCTTCTCTTCACAAACCACAGATAAGATCTTGATTTTAAACCAAACTTTAGTCTCCCGGATATGTTTGTCTGTGGAAGACACATCTTCGGTGTTATAAGATCAGCATACTGGATATGACAATGAAAACACAGTTAGTATCCAACCTCCATCGTTATGCATCAGGTGCTTGCATTAGGTTGACAGTCATGAACCTTCATACTAAATGAAGCCACACAATCCATTTATCACCGGTCCGTGAACTAAATATTCAAAGGCCTCGCCCAAAGGCCAAAAGCAACCGATGTGTTTCTCCATTCCACAATATTATAAAGAGTTGGGTATTGCAAAGCTAATGAGATATCCCATAACCACGTATATGAGAATTGAAAACGAAAATACATTGTGTAGTTGTAAAATATTTATTGAAGATAAGTAGAATGCATAGTTGCATGTTGCCCCGCGCCTTGTTGGATGAATTTATAGAAATAACTTTGTTGGGAATAAATCGAGAATATAGAGAATAATAATTCTCCTCATTCTTGTCATATATAAATTGTATTAGACCTATCAATAATTGGAGATTGACTACACAACAAATTAAAAAAACTAATGATGTGGAGGGCTTGCATGGGCTTGATGATGTAGAGGGCTTGTATGTGCTGGAAAAAGAAATGTGTGGTGAGTGAGATGTGTGCATGTTGAGAGAAATAGAGGTACTGGGAATCAACTTTTTAGGTATACTGAAAGATGCCCCACACATTGTTGGTGTCTTGCAAGTGCACATGACTAGTTTATGAAGGAAATATGCCCTAGAGGCAATAATAAAGTTATTATTTATTTCCTTATTTCATGATAAATGTTTATTATTCATGCTAGAATTGTATTAACCGGAAACATAATACATGTGTGAGTACATAGACAAACAGAGTGTCACTAGTATGCCTCTACTTGACTAGCTCGTTGATCAAAGATGGTTATGTTTCCTAGCCATAGACATGAGTTGTCATTTGATTAACGAGGTCACATCATTAGGAGAATGATGTGATTGCCTTGACCCATTCCGTTAGCTTAGCACTCGATCGTTTAGTATGTTGCTATTGCTTTCTTCATGACTTATACATGTTCCTATGACTATGAGATTATGCAACTCCCGTTTACCAGAGGAACACTTTGTGTGCTACCAAACGTCACAACGTAACTGAGTGATTATAAAGGTACTCTACAGGTGTCTCCGAAGGTACTTGTTGGGTTGGCGTATTTCGAGATTAGGATTTGTCACTCCGATTGTCGGAGAGGTCTCTCTGGGCCCACTCGGTAATGCACATCACTTAAGCCTTGCAAGCATTGCAACTAATGAGTTAGTTGAGGGATGATGTATTACGGAACGAGTAAAGAGACTTGCCGGTAACGAGATTGAACTAGGTATTGAGATACCGACGATCGAATCTCGGGCAAGTAACATACCGATGACAAAGGGAACGACGTATGTTGTTATGCGGTCTGACCGATAAAGATCTTCGTAGAATATGTGGGAGCCAATATGAGCATCCAGGCTCCGCTATTGGTTATTGACATGAGACGTGTCTTGGTCATGTCTACATAGTTCTCGAACCCGTAGGGTCCGTACGCTTAACGTTTCGATGACAGTTATATTATGAGTTTATATGTTTTGATGTACCGAAGGTTGTTTGGAGTCCCAGATGTGATCACGGACATGACGAGGAGTCTCGAAATGGTCGAGACATGAAGATTGATATATTGGAAGCCTATATTTGGATATCGGAATTGTTCCGGGTGAAATCGGGATTTTACCGGAGTACCGGAGGGGTTACCGGAACCCCCGGGGGTTAATGGGCCATAGTGGGCCTTAGTGGAGAAGAGGAGAGGCGGCCAGGGCAAGGGCCGGGCGCCCCTCCCCCCTAGTCCGAATAGACAAGGAGAGGGGGCGGCGCCCCCCTTTCCTTCTTCTCCTCCACATCTTTCCCCCTCTTCTCCTAATCCAACAAGGAAAAGGGAGGGAGTCCTACTCCCGGTGGGAGTAGGACTCCTCCTGGCGCGTCCCCTCCTGGCCGGCCGCACCTCCCCCCTTGCTCCTTTATATACGGGGGGAGGGGGCACCCTAGAGACACAACAATTGATCGTTTGATCTTTTAGCCGTGTGCAGTGCCCCCCTCCACCATAGTCCACCTCGATAATACTGTAGCGGTGCTTAGGCGAAGCCCTGCGTCGGTAGAACATCATCATCGTCACCACGCCATCGTGCTGACGAAACTCTTCCTCCACACACGGCTGGATCGGAGTTCGAGGGACGTCATCAGGCTGAACGTGTGCTGAACTCGGAGGTGCCGTGCGTTCGGTACTTGATCGGTCGGATCGTGAAGACGTACGACTACATCAACCGCGTTGTGCTAACGCTTCCGCTTTCGGTCTACGAGGGTACGTGGACAACACTCTCCCCTCTCGTTGCCATGCATCACCATGATCTTGCGTGTGCGTAGGAATTTTTTTGAAATTACTACGTTCCCCAACGGTTTAAGCACAATTCCCGTGAAGTACTATCTTAGTTTATATGTCGTTGTTACTCCCACAGGAGTCGTTGGGATTCCCCCAAGAGTAAGGGTGAAGCAACAAGTAGCAAGTTTTCCCCCAGTTAAGAACCAAGATTAATCAAACCAGTATGAGCTTCTAAGGTGCACAGGTCAATAGTACCTGCACACAAGACACAAACAACACTTGTCCCAGCACGACAAGAGGGTTTTCAAACCCCTTGTCTTTCTAGTTACAAGGTAAAACACAAGTGATAAAGATATATAGTAGCAAAAGGTAAAATGGCAAAATAGTGGCAATTGTGTAGAAAAATTAAGCAACGGAGAATAAACCCCAGGGGCCATAGGTTCACTAGTGACATCTCTCTCAAAAACAACAAGTAACATGGTAAAAAAATTACAGTTGGCCAATTAAAAATATTACAATATTTATGACTATGATCTTCATGGTATAATCTCATATAGGCATTAATTCTGTGATAAGTAGACTATTGATCCAACTACAGCTACTACTAATGCTACACCCCAAAACTGCTATCCAGCATGCATCTCAGGTATTAAGTTTACAAGAAACAAAGTACCAAGTAAGCAAGATGACATAATGTAGACAGGAAGAAGTCAATCAATATGACGAACCCTATCGTTTTACCCTTGTGGCAACAATACAATACATGTCTTGGCCCTTATTGTCACTGGGCTAGATCACTGCAAGTTTGAACCCACTACAAAGCACCACCCCCTCTAAAGAAAACCCCATCGAACTTGGTCAAAGAAGACATATAGATCAATGAGCATGCAAAGCTATTTAATTATACAACAAATAAAACCTCGAAAAATTCAATTGATTTCAGTGAATAATCTGATCATAAAATGACAATTCATCATGTCCCAACAAACACACCACTGATTACATTGAATTGATCCCAATCATGTGAGAAAGCTCATGGGAACATGATATTAAAGATCCAAATAGAGAGAGAGTGTGATCTAGCTACTACTATGGACCCATAGGTCCTGATGGAACTACTCACACATCATCATGGAGGCAGCAAGGTTGATGAAGAAGACTCCGACAATGGCTTCCCCCTCCGATGGAGCTTCGAAAAAGGCCTCCAAATGGGATCTTAGTGTAATAGGAGTTTGCGATGGCGATAAATTCTTCTAGAAGCATGGCAAATAGTTTCAGTATTTATAAGGATTTATGGAGGTGGAATCAGGTTAAGGCGGTGCAGAGGGGCCCACACGTGCAGGTGGCGCCCCCTAGGCCGCGTAGGGCACCCGTGTGGGCCTTGGAAACTCGTCTCGAGGTGTCCCGAAGCTTAGTGTGTTTCTTGTTGCCCCCAAAAAACGTATTAAATTGACAACTTATTTTGACCTCCGTAGATATTGATTTCCTGTGAAACCAAAAACAATCAGAAAATAGGAACTGAGCACTAAATTAATAGGTTAGTCCATAAAAATAATATAAATTGCTACAAAAAGTATATAAAAGTGATAATATAATAGCATGAAATAATTAAAAAAGTATAGATACGGTTGAGATGTATCAATCATCCCAACGAAGAGCGTAGGCGAGTGTTATAGTGAGTGTGTTTATTGCACTCGAGGTGTCACTAGTCTCGAGTGAATTGACTAGTATGGGATCCGCAAGACTTGAGATGGTAATGGTGAAATAGGTGTTAGTGTTTGCAAAGGAGTGTGAAATAGCTGAGTATAAACTACTACAAGTGAAAACATAAAGTAAGCGGTGTTTCATGCATATTTAGACAAGAAGAGATTCACTTCATGGCAAAAAAAATAGTGGAAGTGCCATGTGCAATGGTAATGTAGTGTTGCCCTTCGCAATGAGTGTTCATTGAGTGAATCACCTTTGTATAGCCAAACTCCATGGATTGTTCGACTCTATGTCTTGTCTTTGGTTACCATCATCAATGGTCGCCTCGGCAATTAGGTCGTTAGACTGGACCAACTCTTTGACATGTCATGAGTTCTCGTGATCCTTGTTGATATCAACACCTATCACCTGGAGGTCGTGGATTCGCTAGACAACAAGTACTTATCCATGTAGGTCTCTAGATCATGTTGTTGCATCCTTAAATTAGACAGAAAAACGCGTACACCATGTATAATTAACCTCATAATCATTCATCTAAATAAATACACGTAATTAGAAATAAGGATTAGGCACAATCATATCTCACCATTTCCCTATATCTCCCACACCAAGTGGGATTCCTCTCACATAAGAAAGGAATCACAACAAACATGGACATCATGTAAAAGGAAACCATATCGATTTTATCGTAGTTTGCCACAATAAGACATATGGATTTTTGGGTCATGATCTTTGAGTCAAGGTATGAATAGAGATTACAAACCCGAACCCTACAAATATAAATCTATCTCTAATGGTGGTGTTCTCGATGGTTGAATGGAGGATCTTGTTGTAGAAGAGTCTAGGGTGGATCTAAGTGAAGAAATTCCCCTTCTATATATATCATCCTTTGCTCTGGTCTCTATATCTCTCCCCCATGTTACCATGATGCGTGTCCCTCCTTCACGGAATTTTTTAGGGGTATACGAGAGGGAGGCGGTGCCACCTGGTGCGATCGTTGGTACGAGCGAGCATGCCCGTGCCAAAGTTCATCTTCTTCTCTGTTGACGTTGGATGAAAGTTGTCTTCAATAGGAAAGTTGTGCTCGTTTCCCCATTTGTATTCCCTAATTTGGCTATATATCCTTCCAAAAGTGTAATATCCTGTAATCAAAGCAAGGATCCAAGTTTTCCCTATTTTTGATAGATAAATTGTAGGTAAAGAGGGAAACCCAACAAAAACATGAGACGGATCATAAGAAATCTCTTGGTAAACTCTATATAAAACAGAGCCATCAAATTCTTCAAGCTTAGAGTGTTTCTCCTCCTCAAGCAATTCTAATGAAGCCGGAGAACTCGAAGTTAAATAAAAAATCATACCGGTCTGAGGAGATATAATATTGTCATCTTTGCGATTCGAGCAAAGCCTAAACAATATGATACAAATATTTCTAGTTCCTTTCTTAGGCCTTAAAGTTAGCTAGGCAGAGAAAACAAGTCAAAAAGTGCCTCTCTTTCTTTAGAGTCAAAACATTTTTTAGCACACAAGGCACTTTCACAAATTTACAACGTCAATGACAAGTGTGATAAAGTAGCTACTTTCCTCCACCAAGGATTCTTTTTAGGTATACTGAAAGATGCCCCACACATTGTTGGTGTCTTGCAAGTGCACACGACTAGTTTATGAAGGAAATATGCCCTAGAGGCAATAATAAAGTTATTATTTATTTCCTTATTTCATGATAAATGTTTATTATTCATGCTAGAATTGTATTAACCGGAAACATAATACATGTGTGAGTACATAGACAAACAGAGTGTCACTAGTATGCCTCTACTTGACTAGCTCGTTGATCAAAGATGGTTATGTTTCCTAGCCATAGACATGAGTTGTCATTTGATTAACGAGGTCACATCATTAGGAGAATGATGTGATTGACTTGACCCATTCCGTTAGCTTAGCACTCGATCGTTTAGTATGTTGCTATTGCTTTCTTCATGACTTATACATGTTCCTATGACTATGAGATTATGCAACTCCCGTTTACCGGAGGAACACTTTGTGTGCTACCAAACGTCACAACGTAACTGGGTGATTATAAAGGTGCTCTACAGGTGTCTCCGAAGGTACTTGTTGGGTTGGCGTATTTCGAGATTAGGATTTCTCACTCCGATTGTCGGAGAGGTATTTCTGGGCCCACTCGGTAATGCACATCACTTAAGCCTTGCAAGCATTGCAACTAATGAGTTAGTTGAGGGATGATGTATTACGGAACGAGTAAAGAGACTTGCCGGTAATGAGATTGAACTAGGTATTGAGATACCGACGATCGAATCTCGGGCAAGTAACATACCGATGACAAAGGGAACGACGTATGTTGTTATGCGGTCTGACCGATAAAGATCTTCGTAGAATATGTGGGAGCCAATATGAGCATCCTGGTTCCGCTATTGGTTATTGACCGGAGACGTGTCTCGGTCATGTCTACATAGTTCTTGAACCCGTAGGGTCCGCACGCTTAACGTTTCGTTGATAGTTATATTATGAGTTTATATGTTTTGATGTACCTAAGGTTTTCCGGAGTCCCGGATGTGATCATGGACATGACGAGGAGTCTCGAAATGGTCGAGACATGAAGATTGATATATTGGAAGCCTATATTTGGATATCGGAAGTGTTCTGGGTGAAATCGGGATTTTACCGGAGTACCGGAGGGGTTACCGGAACCCCCGGGGGTTAATGGGCCATAGTGGGACTTAGTGGAGAAGAGGAGAGGCGGCCAGGGCAAGGGCCGCGCGCCCCTCCCCCCTAGTCCGAATAGGACAAGGAGAGGGGGGCGGCGCCCCCCCCCCTTTCCTTCTTCTCCTCCGCCTCTTTCCCCCTCTTCTCCTAATCCAACAAGGAAAAAGGGAGGGAGTCCTACTCCCGGTGGGAGTAGGACTCCTCCTGGTGCGCCCCCTCCTGGTCGGCCGCACCTCCCCCCTTGCTCCTTTATATACGGGGGCAGGGGCACCCTAGAGACACAACAATTAATCGTTTGATCTTTTAGGCCGTGTGCGGTGCCCCCCTCCACCATAGTCCACCTCGAGAATACTATAGCGGTGCTTAGGCGAAGCCCTGCGTCGGTAGAACATCATCATCGTCACCACGCCGTCGTGCTGACGAAACTCTCCCTCAACACTCGGCTGGATCGGAGTTCGAGGGACGTCATCGGGCTGAACGTGTGCTGAACTCGGAGGTGCCGTGCGTTCGGTACTTGATCGGTCGGATCGTGAAGACGTACGACTACATCAACCGCGTTGTGCTAACGCTTCCGCTTTCGGTCTACGAGGGTACGTGGACAACAATCTCCCCTCTCGTTGCTATGCATCACCATGATCTTGCGTGTGTGTAGAATTTTTTTGAAATTACTACGTTCCCCAACAGTGGCATCCGAGCCTGGTTTTATGCGTAGATGTCATATGCACGAGTAGAACACAAGTTAGTTGTGGGCGATATAAGTCATACTACTTACCAGCATGTCATACTTTGGTTCGGCGGTATTGTTGGATGAAGCGGCCCGGACGGACATTACGCGTACGCTTACGCGAGACTGGTTCTATCGACGTGCTTTGCACATAGGTGGCTAGCGGGTGTCAGTTTCTCCAACTTTAGTTGAACCGAGTGTGGCTACGCCCGGTCCTTGCGAAGGTTAAAACAGCACCAACTTGACAAACTATCGTTGTGGTTTTGATGCGTAGGTAAGAACGGTTCTTGCTTAGCCCGTAGCAGCCACGTAAAACTTGCAACAACAAAGTAGAGGACGTCTAACTTGTTTTTGCAGGGCATGTTGTGATGTGATATGGTCAAAGCATGATGCTAAATTTTATTGTATGAGATGATCATGTTTTGTAACCGAGTTATCGGTAACTGGCAGGAGCCATATGGTTGTCGCTTTATTGTATGCAATGCAATCGCCCTGTAATGCTTTACTTTATCACTAAGCGGTAGCGATAGTCGTAGAAGCATAAGATTGGCGAGACGACAACGATGCTACGATGGAGATCAAGGTGTCGCGCCGGTGACGATGGTGATCATGACGGTGCTTCGGAGATGGAGATCACAAGCACAAGATGATGATGGCCATATCATATCACTTATATTGATTGCATGTGATGTTTATCTTTTATGCATCTTATCTTGCTTTGATTGATGGTAGCATTATAAGATGATCTCTCACCAAATTTCAAGATAAAAGTGTTCTCCTTGAGTATGCACCGTTGCCAAAGTTCGTCGTGCCCAGACACCACGTGACGATCGGGTGTGATAAGCTCTACGTCCATCTACAACGGGTCCAAGCCAGTTTTGCACACGCAGAATACTCAGGTTAAACTTGACGAGCCTAGCATATGCAGATATGGCCTCGGAACACTGAGACCGAAAGGTCGAGCGTGAATCATATAGTAGATATGATCAACATAATGATGTTCACCATTGAAAGCTACTCCATTTCACGTGATGATCGGTTATGGTTTAGTTGATATGGATCACATGATCACTTAGAGGATCAGAGGGATGTCTATCTAAGTGGGAGTTCTTAAGTAATATGATTAAATTGAACTTAAATTTATCATGAACTTAGTCCTGGTAGTATTAGCATATCTATGTTGTATATCAATAGCTCGCGTTGTTGCTTCCCTATGTTTATTTTGATATGTTCCTAGAGAAAAACTATGTTGAAAGATCTTAGTAGCAATGATGCGGATTGGATCCGTGATCTGAGGATTATCCTCATTGCTGCACAGAAGAATTATGTCCTTGATGCACTGCTAGGTGACGGACCTATTGCAGGAGCAAATGCAGACGTTATGAATGTTTGGCTGGCTCAATATGATGACTACTCGATAGTTTAGTGCACCATGCTTAACGGCTTAGAATCGGGACTTCAAAGACGTTTTGAACGTCATGGACCATATGAGATGTTTCAGGAGTTGAAGTTAATATTTCAAGCAAATACCCGAGTTGAGAGATATGAAGTCTCCAACAAGTTCTATAGCTAAAAGATGGAGGAGAATAGCTCAAGCAGTGAGCATGTGCTCAGATTGTCTGGGTACTACAATCGCTTGAATCAAGTGGGAGTTAATCTTCCAGATAAAATAGTGATTGACAGAATTCTCTAGTAACCATCACCAAGTTAGTAGAACTTCGTGATGAACTATAGTATGCAAGGGATGACGAAAACAATTCCCAAGCTCTTCGCAATGCTAAAATCGGCGAAGGTGGAAATCAAGAAAAACATCAAGTGTTGATGGTTGACAAGACCACTAGTTTCAAGAAAAGGGGCAAAGGGAAGAAGGGGAACTTCAAGAAGAACGGCAAGCAAGTTGCTGCTCAAGTGAATAAGCCCAAGTCTGGACCTAAGCCTGAGACTGAGTGCTTCTACTGCAAAGGAACTGGTCACTGGAAGCGGGACTGCCCCAAGTATTTGGCGGATAAGAAGGATGGCAAAGTGAACAAAGGTATATTTGATATACATGTTATTGATGTGTACTTTACTAGTGTTTATAGCAACCCCTCAGTATTTGATACTAGTTCAGTTGCTAAGATTAGTAACTCGAAATAGGAGTTGCAGAATAAACAGAGACTAGTTAAGGGTGAAGTGACGATGTGTGTTGGAAGTGGTTCCAAGATTGATATGATCATCATCGCAGACTCCCTATACTTTTGGGATTAGTATTGAACCTAAATAAGTGTTATTTGGTGTTTGCGTTGAGCATGAATATGATTTGATCATGTTTATTGCAATACAGTTATTCATTTAAGTTAGAGAACAATTGTTGTTCTGTTTACATGAATAAAAACCTTCTATGGTCATACACACCAACGAAAATGGTTTGTTGGATCTCGATCGTAGTGATACACATATTCATAATATTGAAGCCAAAAGATGCAAAGTTAATAATGATAGTGCAACTTATTTGTGGCACTGCCGTTTAGGTCATATTGGTGTAAAGCGCATGAAGAAACTCCATGCTGATGTGACTTTGGAATCACTTGATTATGAATCATTTGATGCTTGCGAACCATGCCTTATGGGCAAGATGACTAAAACTCCGTTCTCCGGAACAATGGGCAAGCAACTGGCTTATTGGAAATAATACATACTGATGTATGCGATCCGATGAGTGTTGAGGCTCGCGGCGGGTATCGTTATTTTCTGACCTTCACAGATGATTTGAGCAGATATGGGTATATCTACTTGATGAAACATAAGTCTGAAACATTTGAAAAGTTCAAAGAATTTCAGAGTGAAGTGGAAAATCATCGTGACAAGAAAATAAAGTTTCTACGATCTGATCGTGGAGACAAATATTTGAGTTACGAGTTTGGTCTTCAATTAAAACAATGTGGAATAGTTTCACAAATTCGTGCCACCTGGAACACCACAGCATAATGGTGTGTCCGAACGTCATAACCGTACTTTATTGGATATAGTGCAATCTATGATGTCTCTTACCGATTTACCACTATTGTTATGCATTAGAGACAGTTGCATTCACATTAAATAGGGCACCGTTTAATCCATTGAGACGACACCGTATGAACTATGGTTTGGCAAGAAACCTAAGCTGTCGTTTCTTAAAGTTTGGGGTTGCGATGCTTATGTGAAAAAGTTTCATCCTGATAAGCTCAAACCCAAATCGGAAAAGTGCATCTCATAGGATACCCAAAAGTTACTGTTGGGTACACCTTCTATCACAGATCCGAAGGCAAGATATTCGTTGCTAAGAATGGATCCTTTCTAGAGAAGGAGTTTCTCTCGAAAGAAGTGAGTGGGAGGAAAGTAGAACTTGATGAGGTAACTATACCTGCTCCCTTATTGGAAAGTAGTTCATCACAGAAATCTGTTCATGTGACTCCTACACCAATTAGTGAGGAAGCTAATGATGATGATCATGTAACTTCAGATCAAGTTACTACCGAACCTCGTAGGTCAACCAGAGTGAGATCCGCACCAGAGTGGTATGGTAATCCTATTCTGGAGGTCATGTTACTTGACCATGACGAACCTACGAACTATGAGGAAGCGATGATGAGCCCAGATTCCGCGAAATGGTTTGAGGCCATGAAATCTGAGATGGGATCCATGTATGAGAACAAAGTATGGACTTTGATTGACTTGCCCAAATGATCGGCGAGCCATTGAGATTAAATGGATCTTCAAGAGGAAGACAGGTGCTAATAGTAGTGTTACTATCTACAAAGCTAGAATTGTCGCAAAAGGTTTTCGACAAGTTCACGGTGTTGACTACGATGAGAGTTTCTCACTCGTATCTATGCTTAAGTTTGTCCGAATCATGTTAGCAATTGCCGCATTTTATGAAATCTGGCAAATGGATAAACAAAGCTGCATTCCTTAATGGATTTATTAAAGAAGAGTTGTATATGATGCAACCAGAAGGTTTTGTCAATCCTAAAGGTGCTAACAAAATATGCAAGCTCCAGTGATCCATCTATGGACTGGTGCAAGCATCTCAGAGTTGAAATATACGCTTTGATAAGTTGATCAAAGCATATAGTTTTATACAGACTTGCGGTGAAGTCTGTATTTACAAGAAAGTGAGTGGGAGCACTACAACATTTCTGATAAGTATATGTGAATGACATATTGTTGATCGGAAATAATGTAGAATTATTCTGCAAAGCATAAAGGAGTGTTTGAAAGGAGTTTTTCAAAAAAAGACCTCGGTGAAGCTGCTTACATATTGAGCATCAAGACCTATAGAGATAGATCAAGACGCTTGATAAGTTTTTTTCAATGAGTACATACCTTGACAAGATTTTGAAGTAGTTCAAAATGGAACAGTCAAAGAAAGAGTTCTTGGCTGTGTTACAAAGGTGTGAAATTGAGTAAGACTCAAAGCCCGACCACGGCAGAAGATAGAAAGAGAATGAAAGACATTCCCTATGCCTCAGCCATAGGTTCTATAAAGTATGCCATGCTGTGTACCAGATCTATTGTATACCCTACACTGATTTTGGCAAGGGAGTACAATAGTGATCTAGGAGTAGATCACTGGACAGTGGTCAAAATTATCCTTAGTGGAATAAGGATATGTTTCTTGATTATGGAGGTGACAAAAAGGTTTGCCGTAAAGGATTACGTCGATGCAAGCTTTGACATTGATCCAGATGACTCTAAGTCTCAATCTGGATACATATTGAAGGTGGGAGCAATTAGCTAGAGTAGCTCCGTGCAGAGCATTGTTGACATAGAAATTTGCAAAATACATACGGATCTGAATGTGGCAGACCCGTTGACTAAACTTCTCTCACAAGCAAAACATGATCACACCTTAGTACTCTTTGGGTGTAAATCACATAGCAATGTGAACTACATTATTGACTCTAGTAAACCCTTTGGGTGTTGGTCACATGACGATGTGAACTATGGGTGTTAATCACATGGTGATGTGAACTATTGGTGTTAAATCACATGGCGATGTGAACTAAATTATTGACTCTAGTGCAAGTGGGAGACTGAAGGAAATATGCCCTAGAGGCAATAATAAAGTTATTATTTATTTCCTTATTTCATGATAAATGTTTATTATTCATGCTAGAATTGTATTAACCGGAAACATAATACATGTGTGAGTACATAGACAAACAGAGTGTCACTAGTATGCCTCTACTTGACTAGCTCGTTGATCAAAGATGGTTATGTTTCCTAACCATAGACATGAGTTGTCATTTGATTAACGAGGTCACATCATTAGGAGAATGATGTGATTGACTTGACCCATTCCCTTAGCTTAGCGCTCGATCGTTTACTATGTTGCTATTGCTTTCTTCATGACTTATACATGTTCCTATGACTATGAGATTATGCAACTCCCGTTCACCAGAGGAACACTTTGTGTGCTACCAAACGTCACAACGTAACTGGGTGATTATAAAGGTGCTCTACAGGTGTCTCCGAAGGTACTTGTTGGGTTGGCGTATTTCGAGATTAGGATTTGTCACTCCGATTGTCGGAGAGGTCTCTCTGGGCCCACTCGGTAATGCACATCACTTAAGCCTTGCGAGCATTGCAACTAATGAGTTAGTTGAGGGATGATGTATTACGGAACGAGTAAAGAGACTTGCCGGTAACGAGATTGAACTAGGTATTGAGATACCGACGATCGAATCTCGGGCAAGTAACATACCGATGACAAAGGGAACGACGTATGTTGTTATGCGGTCTGACCGATAAAGATCTTCGTAGAATATGTGGGAGCCAATATGAGCATACAGGTTCCGCTATTGGTTATTGACCGGAGACGTGTCTCGGTCATGTCTACATAGTTCTCGAACCCGTAGGGTCCGCACGCTTAACGTTTCGATGACAGTTATATTATGAGTTTATATGTTTTGATGTACCGAAGGTTGTTTGGAGTCCCAGATGTGATCACGGACATGACGAGGTGTCTCAAAATGGTCGAGACATGAAGATTGATATATTGGAAGCCTATATTTCGATATCGGAAGTGTTCCGGGTGAAATCGGGATTTTACCGGAGTACCGGAGGGGTTACCGGAACCCCCCGGGGGTTAATGGGCCATAGTGGGCCTTAGTGGAGAAGAGGAGAGGCGGCCAGGGCAAGGGCCGCGCGCCCCTCCCCCCTAGTCCGAATAGACAAGGAGAGGGGGCGGTGCCCCCCCTTTCCTTCTTCTCCTCCACATCTTTCCCCCTCTTCTCCTAATCCAACAAGGAAAAGGGAGGGAGTCCTACTCCCGGTGGGAGTAGGACTCCTCCTGGCGCGTCCCCTCCTGGCCGGCCGCACCTCCCCCTTGCTCCTTTATATACGGGGGCACGGGGGCACCCTAGAGACAAAACAATTGATCGTTTGATCTTTTAGCCGTGTGCGGTGCCCCCCCACCACCATAGTCCACCTCGATAATACTGTAGTGGTGCTTAGGCGAAGCCCTGCGTCGGTAGAACATCATCATCGTCACCACGCCGTCGTGCTGACGAAACTCTTCCTCAACACATGGCTGGATCGGAGTTCGAGGGACGTCATCAGGCTGAACGTGTGCTGAACTCGGAGGTGTCGTGCGTTCGGTACTTGATCGGTCGGATCGTGAAGACGTACGACTACATCAACCGCGTTGTGCTAACGCTTCCGCTTTCGGTCTACGAGGGTACGTGGACAACACTCTCCCCTCTCGTTGCTATGCATCACCATGATCTTGCGTGTGCGTAGGAATTTTTTTGAAATTACTACGTTCCCCAACGGTTTAAGCACAATTCCCGTGAAGTACTATCTTAGTTTATATGTCGTTGTTACTCCCACAGGAGTTGTTGGGATTCCCCCAAGAGTAAGGGTGAAGCAACAAGTAGCAAGTTTTCCCCCAGTTAAGAACCAAGATTTATCGAACCAGTAGGAGCTTCTAAGGTGCACAGGTCAATAGTACCTGCACACAAGACACAAACAACACTTGTCCCCAGCACGACAAGAGGGTTTTCAAACCCCTTGTCTTGCTAGTTACAAGGTAAAACACAAGTGATAAAGATATATAGTAGCAAAAGGTAAAATGGCAAAATAGTGGCAATTGTGTAGAAAAATTAAGCAACGGAGAATAAACCCTAGGGGCCATAGGTTCACTAGTGACATCTCTCTCAAAAACAACAAGTAGCATGGTAAACAAATTACAGTTGGCCAATTAAAAATATTACAATATTTATGACTACGATCTTCATGGTATAATCTCGTATAGGCATTAATTCTGTGATAAGTAGACTATTGATCCAACTACAGCTACTACTAATGCTACACCCCAAAACTGCTATCCAGCATGCATCTCAGGTATTAAGTTTACAAGAAACAAAGTACCAAGTAAGCAAGATGACATAATGTAGACAGGAAGAAGTCAATCAATATGACGAAACCCTATCGTTTTACCCTTGTGGCAACAATACAATACATGTCTTGGCCCTTATTGTCACTGGGCTAGATCACTGCAAGTTTGAACCCACTACAAAGCACCACCCCCTCTAAAGAAAACCCCATCGAACTTGGTCAAAGAAGACAGATAGATCGATGAGCATGCAAAGCTATTTAATTATACAACAAATAAAACCTCGAAAAATTCAATTGATTTCAGTGAACAATCTGATCATAAAATGACAATTCATCATGTCCCAACAAACACACCACCGATTACATCGAATTGATCCCAATCATGTGAGAAAGCTCATGGGAACATGATATTAAAGATCCAAATAGAGAGAGTGTGTGATCTAGCTACTACTATGGACCCATAGGTCCTGATGGAACTACTCACACATCATCATGGAGGCAGCAAGGTTGATGAAGAAGACTCCGACAATGGCTTCCCCCTCCGATGGAGCTTCGAAAAAGGCCTCCAAATGGGATCTTAGTGTAATAGGAGTTTGCGATGGCGATAAATTCTTCTAGAAGCATGGCAAATAGTTTCAGTATTTATAAGGATTTACGGAGGTGGAATCAGGTTAAGGCGGTGCAGAGGGGCCCACACGGGCAGGTGGCGCCCCCCTAGGCCGCGTAGGGCACCCGTGTGGGCCTTGGAAACTCGTCTCGAGGTGTCCCGAAGCTTAGTGTGTTTCTTGTTGCCCCCAAAAAACGTATTAAATCGACAACTTATTTTGACCTCCGTAGATATTGATTTCCTGTGAAACCAAAAACAATCAGAAAATAGGAACTGAGCACTAAATTAATAGGTTAGTCCATAAAAATAATATAAATTGCTACAAAAGTATATAAAAGTGATAATATAATAGCATGAAATAATTAAAAAAGTATAGATACGGTTGAGATGTATCAATCATCCCAACGAAGAGCGTAGGCGAGTGTTATAGTGAGTGTGTTTATTGCACTCGAGGTGTCACTAGTCTCGAGTGAATTGACTAGTATGGGATCCGCAAGACTTGAGATGGTAATGGTGAAATAGGTGTTAGTGTTTGCAAAGGAGTGTGAAATAGCTGAGTATAAACTACTACAAGTGAAAACAAAAAGTAAGCGGTGTTTCATGCAAATTTAGACAAGAAGAGATTCACTTCATGGCAAAAAGAATAGTGGAAGTGCCATGTGCAATGGTAATGTAGTGTTGCCCTTCGCAATGAGTGTTCATTGAGTGAATCACCTTTGTATAGCCAAACTCCATGGATTGTTCGACTCTATGTCTTGTCTTTGGTTACCATCATCAATGGTCGCCTCGGCAATTAGGTCGTTAGACTGGACCAACTCTTTGACATGTCATGAGTTCTCGTGCTCCTTGTTGATATCAACACCTATCACCTGGAGGTCATGGATTCGCTAGACAACAAGTACTTATCCATGTAGGTCTCTAGATCATGTTGTTGCGTCCTTAAATTAGACAGAAAAACGCGTACACCATGTATAATTAACCTCATAATCATTCATCTAAATAAATACACATAATTAGAAATAAGGATTAGGCACAATCATATCTCACCATTTCCCTATATCTCCCACACCAAGTGGGATTCCTCTCACATAAGAAAGGAATCACAACAAACATGGACATCATGTAAAAGGAAACCATATCGATTTTATCGTAGTTTGCCACAATAAGACATATGAATTTTTGGGTCATGATCTTTGAGTCAAGGTATGAATAGAGATTACAAACCCTAACCCTACAAATATAAATCTATCTCTAATGGTGGTGTTCTCGATGGTTGAATGGAGGATCTTGTTGTAGAAGAGTCTAGGGTGGATCTAAGTGAAGAAATTCCCCTTCTATATATATCATCCTTTGCTCTGGTCTCTATATCTCTCCCCCATGTTACCATGATGCGTGTCCCTCCTTCACGGAATTTTTTAGGGGTATACGAGAGGGAGGCGGTGCCACCTGGTGCGATCGTTGGTACGAGCAAGCATGCCCGTGCCAAAGTTCATCTTCTTGTCTGTTGACGTTGGATGAAAGTTGTCTTCAATAGGAAAGTTGTGCCTCGTTTCCCCATTTGTATTCCCTAATTTGGCTATATATCCTTCCAAAAGTGTAATATCCTGTAATCAAAGCAAGGATCCAAGTTTTCCCTATTTTTGATAGATAAATTGTAGGTAAAGAGTGAAACCCAACAAAAACATGAGACGAATCATAAGAAATCTCTTGGTAAACTCTATATAAAACAGAGCCATCAAATTCTTCAAGCTTAGAGTGTTTCTCGTCCTCAAGCAATTCTAATGAAGCCGGAGAACTCGAAGTTAAATAAAAAATCATACCGGTCTGAGGAGATATACTATTGTCATCTTTGCGATTCGAGCAAACCCTAAACAATATGATACAAATATTTCTAGTTCCTTTCTTAGGCCTTAAAGTTAGCTAGGAAGAGAAAACAAGTCAAAAAGTGCCTCTCTTTTTTTAGAGTCAAAACATTTTTTAGCACACAAGGCATTTTCACAAGTTTAAAACGTCGATGACGAGTGTGATAAAGTAGCTACTTTCCTCCACCAAGGATTCTTTATCAAATCTCTCTACCTTGATCCAAGGTCATGAACTTAATAAGGGAACAATGCTTGATGTTTGTAATAATCTAGTTTGGGGACCATTATCTTGCCTGGTATAGCTATTACAACTACACTCAGCATTCCGCTCTTAACCGAGATGTAAGTGATTAGAGAGTTGAGCTTCATGTCATAGCGTTTCCGCTACATGATTTTCCCTACAGACACTACATGTAGGTGATGGGAAATGGCGTGTGTGGTGAATAAGTTGTGAGCGGCGAAAGAATATGGCTGGAAAAGGCGCGAGAAATGGCACAGTCAGTTAGCATGGCTGCCATTAATTGGCTTGTTTCAATGAGATGAGTGGTGGGATTGCTATGACTGTCTCCAAATATACAAGCCGTAGGAGCCAAAATGTAGTGCACTCCATAAAATATGCCAATCGTAAACATTTTGGCTAGAGCCCATTTTCATCCCTCTAACCTCCATATTATCAGTTATTATGGAGGAAGGAGTACATGATGATTCTGCTAGAGTTGTCTGAGGGTAGTATGTATGCCCTTTGCTACATGTAATTTGGCAAGAAAGGAAGTATAATTCGAAAATCACTTAAATGCGGGAGCAACTAACTGGAGGGTGCCCCCTGCCCACCGCGCGCCGAGGGGGTGTGCTTTTCCTACCGCGGGGAGCGCTCCAACGCTCCACATGGTGCGCCTCAACACCGCCATGTGTCATGCGTTGGACACTTACCGACCGAAACGTTTTTTCATGATTTCTTGTTTTTTCCATTTTATTCGATTTTTCTATTGTTTTTCGGGTTTTAATTTTCATTTTTCTACCTTTTATTCTTCCTCGTTTTTCCTGTTTTTCTTTTGTTTTTATATCTGTCAAAGCACATGTGTGCTTTCGCGTAGAGCATAGAGGTGCTTCATCCCACGAGAGCACAAATTAGTTCACTTGAGGAGCATGGGTGTGCTTCCCCTCTTGGGAAGCGCAGTTTAGTTAGCTTGGAAGCACTGGTTAGTGTTGGTTGGGAGAACACACTATAAGCACCAATGTTAGTGCTAACGGGAAGCAGTTGGGAAACACATGTGCTGGTTGGAGCACAAGTTAGTTCACATTGGAAGCATGCCAATATGTTAGTGTTAGTACTAGCTGGGAGCATAGAGTTATTCGGAAGAAAAACTTCATGAAAATATATCAAGAAGAGGTTTTAGTTTCAAAGGTCTCGACGCGAGAAACACAATGATGAAAACATACGATATTTTGTATGCACTGTCCAAGAGATATTTTGTTCAAAAAAAATGATTTTATTTTAAAAAAAAGTGCAACAACAGCAACAACAAAGATTTTAGTCCCAAACAAGTTGGGGTAGGTTAGAGATGAAACTCGCAAGATCTCGCAACCAACTCATGGTTCTGGCACATGGATAGCAAGCTTCCACACACCCCTGTCCATGAATAGTTGGTGATACTTCAGTCCTTCAGATCCCTCTTTGCGGACTCCTCTCCCATGTCAAGTTCAGTCTATCCCCGACCTCTCTTGATATTATCAGCACACTTTAGTTGTCCGCTATGCACTGGCACTTCTGGAGGCCTGTGTTGAATATGCCCAAACCATCCCAGACGATGTTGGACAAGCTTCTCTTCAATTTGCTACAAATGATGCGCATCTGATGCGCCACTTATCACCATTAGAGAAGATGAAACTAACCTTTTCAATAGATACCTCCGCGAACTAAGCCTAGGTAGATTTGGTTTCTTGTGGTGGAACAACTCACCCGGGTTCAAGTTCTAAACTTGACACATGTGCTCGTATATTTACTGGATTTATTTCAGGCTCTCCGATGCCGGTGTGTTAGTCGACCATGAGTACCCCTGGAGATTTCAAAGCTATGTAAAAGCATCTTCAACCGATCCCCAAAAAATTAGAGGAGGATACGACCAAATACCTTTAGAGAAGCATATTTGCTCCTCTAGAAAAGTGTCGTTTCTAATCGATCCCCAATACTTAACTCCCTAAAAAATCAATACAAATTCGGTGCAAATTTGGTTCAAACTACTACACCAAACTTGATTCGAAATATTTTACATAACTTGAATGAAGATTAGATTAGATTGCATAAAAACTTACTAAAACTACTCACTAATCGCTCTCCTAGTTCGATTCGGTAAGCGTCGTGTCGTCGGAGTCATGGAGCAAAGGTCAATGACCTCCCTTGCCCCAGCCGCGTACTGCTTACATATGGCGCTCCGTCTCGATGTGCTCCGGGTATTTGTGGCGGAGCTCCGCCCTGTATGCTTCGCCGGCTTGCTCCGCCTTGAGGCGCTCCCTAGCCTCCCGATCTTCCCGCATCTCCCGTGCGGTGGCTAACCGAGGGTTGACGGGCGCCAACTGCGACAGGCCGTCGGAGAAGTTCAGCCGGTTGTTGGCACTGTGGAGGCGGACCGACATAATGTGGCATTCGTGCGCCGCCTTCATCGGGAGTGGGAGGAGCCAATCCAAATACTCTCGCGGGTGTTGCGGTCAGTGATATCCGCGACCCACTTCCCCCACTGGTGCTGCCACACTTGAGGTATTTCGGCTGCGGCGGCAGCAACGGCAAGAGGCCAGGGGTGCGGGGTGCGTCGACGCAGAAGGAGGAAGCGTCGTCGCAGGAGGAGGATGCGTCGCCGCGGCTCGGGACCACGTGACGGCGTGGATCCGCACTAGGGATAAACTGTGGGGAGCGACGGCGGCTGGATCTGGCCATTATCGGCGGCAGGGCTATGCGGGAGTGGAGATGGGGTGCCGGCGTGCCGACGGGGTCAAACCCCTAACATTAAAGCTTAGAGCATCTCCAGCCGTTGGCCCCCCAGGGGGCGCCTAAAATCGCCGCCTGGGTGTGACCCGGCGAAAAAATGGGTCTGGGGCGAGTTGGCCCCCAGCCGCCGCCCCCAGGGCCGGCCCAGGCGCGGGGAAAAAATTGTGTAGCAAATTTACGCAAAGTTCGGCTAAAACACGCCAAATTTCGGCAAACTTGGGCTTATATTCGCGGATATAAGTCGAGTAGTCGCCATTACATATAAAAACTAATCAAAAAAAACTTGCTGAAGGCCGAGAAGTCGCCGTCGTCGCCGCCATCGTCGGCCTTCTCCTCCTTGACTCGGGCGCCCCTGCTGGACCCCTCCCCGGGTGGCGGCGGCGGCGCGTCGTCGTTGTCGTCGATGATGAAGACTCCTCCTTCGTCGCGGCCTCGGCGACGCTGCTCGAAGCGCCGCAGGGCGGCGCGCTGGAGCTCCGTCGCCATCTTGATGGAGTCCTGGCGTGCCCATTCAAGGGCCGCATCGTCGTCGAGCTCGACCTCGCCGTGCTCCGTCTTCACCGGCGCGAGCCCCGGCTCCGTCTTTGGCTTGACGAAGCGTGGAGGAGGAGCCGACGAGGAGGCGCGCCGGCCGCCCTCGTTGATGACGATGCCGGGCTCGGCCTTGACGCCGAGCAGCGTCGGAGTGCCGGAGCAGTGGGAAGAGGAGTGGGAGGAGGAAGAGAAGGAGGACGCGCCGAACCTCCTTGGCGCCCATTGCCCGTCGCGTCGGCGGTGCACCGGGGCGGCCGCCCTCGCCGGGGGGTACGCCAACGGCGGGTTGTTGCCGCCCTCGAGGTGCGTCAGCACGCCCTCAAGTGTGCGGCCGGGGGCGCCCCACCACAGGTGGCGTCCCTCGCTGTTCTTCACGCCGCCGACCACCGGCGCCCCGTTGGTGGACGCCAGCCGCCGCTGCTGGCGGCGCTCGAAGTACGCCGCCCAAGCCGCGTGGTTGTCGGCGGCGTACTGGGGGAGGGAGAGCTCGGCGTCGGTGAGGGAGGCGCGCACGATCGCGACCTCGTCGGCGAAGTAGGATGGTTTGGCCACGGCGTCGGGCAACGGGGGAATGGGCACTCCCCCATTGCTGAGCCTCCAGCCCGTCGGCCCGGCGCGCATGTCCGGCGGCGCGGGGATGTTCGCCTGGAACAGGAGCCAGGACTCCTGTTCGCGGAGCGAACGGCGGCCGAAGCCGTTGGCCGCCGCCTCGTCTCCGGGGAAACGCTCGGCCATCGGGGAGATGGAGTGGCTGGGGAGAAGAGATCGGCGGCGGCGCTCGGGAGATGGAGTGGCTGGGGGAGAAGAGATCCGCGGCGGCGCTTGGGAGAGGGAGGGCTGGGGGAGAAGAGCTCGGCGGCGGCGCTCGGGAGAGGTGAAGAGGTGGCACTCATCACAGGCGAGCGAGGCCATATATAGCCGCGCCGCGTCCGTGTGTACGCGTCCGAGGGAGGGGAGGCGTCGGCGCGCCGCCCCGTGAACTTGCCGCCTGTGAGGAATCAATGGCAAAGCTGACCGGCGGCAGCCTTGCCATTGATTCCCCGCCGGAAACCGAGGCGTCGGGAGAAGACGAGGCGGGCGGTGTTGCTGACGCGGCTGGCCCGCGGCGCTTTCGCGCCAAAAACGATTCGCCCGGCGCCCAAAAAGCGCCCCCAGCGCGCCGGGTTCGGGTTGGGTCCGCCGGCGTCAATTTCGGCCCGAGCCGGCGAAAAAAGAGCCCCTGAGAGTGTGACTGGGCCGATTTTTTGACGCCGGCGGCCGAAAAATCGTCTGGAAAGCCTTGTTGGGGGTGCGGTTGGAGATGCTCTTAGCCTTACGCCCTTACCCCTCATAAGAAAAAGAAAAAAACCACAGGGTGCTGGTCTGGTCTTCTTCCTAGGCGCACTTCGTCACGATTCCCAATAAGCCGAGCAGAATCGCGGGCGCAGAGTGCCCGGAGAGGAGCGTGGTCAGTGGAGCAGACCACGCTGCAGCCATGTCGGTGCAGGAGTACCTAGAGAAGCACCTGCTCCCGCGCAAGATCGAGGAGGCCGTGAACGCGGCCGTCCGCGCCAAGGCCGCCGACCCGGTGCTCTTCATCTCCACCCACATGCGGCGGGCGGCGCCGGCCGTGATCACGCGGGTGTGCGCGCGGCAGATCCTGGACAGCCGCGGCGCCCCCGCGGTGGAGGTCGACCTGCACACCAACAAGGCCGTGCACCGCGCGTCCGCGGCCGGGCCTGGCGCCCCCGAGGGCGCCGCGGTCGACGCCACGAGGGACGTCGAGAAGCGGAGGCTCCTCGCCAAGGCGGTCGCCGACTCGGTGCGGCTGATCAACGGCAAGGTGTCGGAGGCGCTCGTGGGGATGGATCCGCAGCAGCAGGCGCAGATCGACCAGGCCATCATGGACTTGGACAAGGCACACCACAGGGTACAGTCGAAACCCCGATTATTCTGTCTCTCATTCTCTATTGTTGATTTGTTCCTGCATTGCCAAGCTCTATTTGTGTAGATATGACAATGAATTATTATATGAGGATGCTGTTATGCTGTGTCTAGGTGTTTTCCTTAACCACATACTCCAATTGTGTACTCTGCTACACGGTGACAATATTTGGCACTGGCTTGCTTCATTTTAGGCTTCCCTGCTGGAAATAATGATTTGCCATTTTCGATGGTTGTAATGAATACTAGTTTACGAGTATCTCAATTTTTTGTACCAAAACAAGAGTATCTCAATTTAGTATGATTGTGTAGTTCACAAAAGTTTCTGTGGATGTGCATTGTCCTCTCTGGTTGGAGGGCACCATGCAACACATCCTGCATACAAAGTAACTAATTAACTGTGACAACCATGTTCAGACTGAGGTTGGAGCGAATGCTATGCTGGCCGTATCAATTGCAGCTTGTAAAGCTGGTGCTGCTGAGAAAGAGGTATCACTTATATTCTTTATCTGGGTCTTAGGTGAAAATTGAGTCTGTGACGATAACACAAATTCTTATAGTTGTTTGCCTATTTCTGTGCAGGTTCCGCTGTACAAGCATATAGCAGATCTTGTTGGTAAAAGCGCAACAACGCTTCCCGTCCCAGCAATTACAGTCATTAATGGTGGAACCCATGCTGGAAATAATCTTCCCATTCAAGTATTTCCACTTCACATTTAGGATTACCTTTTGTAGTAAACTTTGCTTTGCAGACTGCTGAGAACACTCTTTTTCTTTTTTTGCAAATAGACTGCTAAGAACACTCTCTTAGGCTCTTCTATAAACCCCAAAACTTTGCTGTGTTTGAGATTGTTACTACCTTGTTTCTTACTGTAATATACTACATGTAGTTTGACATCCCAATATACTGTAATGTTTTTTTTTTTTTTGCGTAGTACTTTGAAGTAAAGTTTACATTTCTGTAGGAAATTATGATCCTTCCAATCGGTGCCAAAAACTTTGAAGAAGCAATGCAGATGGGTTCAGAGACATATCATCATCTGAAGGTACCCTCCATTTTAACAAACTGCTTCACGGATATACTTCGATAATAACACCGTGCACACTTTCTTGGCTATGTGCGTGTTGTCTAGTCCCATATTTGGACCAACCTGCTACGTGCCCATCAAACATTCTAGGAACATTGTGTTTCCACGAAAACTTAACGCCTTATGCTAGCTTGCCAACTCTCTTTTATGTCTTCTTAATTCGCTTGGCACTATTTTTTCTCGGTGATTGCTGCTAAGACAAAACAGAGAAATTGCTTAAACATTGGCTGTCCAGCTGTTTGAAAGTTTTGTTTTTATAATGCAGTTCTGCACAGAATTGTTTGCTTATTTTCACTAATGATTTGTTAGGATATTATATGGGAGAAGTATGGTTCAGACAGTTGCAACATTGGCGATGATGGTGGATTTGCTCCTAATATTTCCAGGCAAGTAAGGAATTGATTTTACTTTTTCCTGATGTGCTTTCTTTCTCAGTTTCCCTTTTGAGCACCTACATATGGATATTAACATATACCATATCTATGTCTGGTGAATGTTCAGTATAACCGAAGGCCTGGATCTTGTCATTGCGGCAATAGATAGAGCTGGATATAATGGAAGGATCAAATTAGCAATTGATGCTGCTGCTACTGATTTTTGCGTAGGTAAGGATAAATCAGTGAAATCTCTATCATCCATATATCCTTAGCTGTTAACACCATGGTTTATATTCTCCTTTGAATAACATCTTGGGCATCTACATAACTATACCTAATAGAAATGCAAGTAATGGCGTGCATTTCGCAGATAGTTCCATAGTGTTGCTGTGTTAGAAGGATGTGTTTTTCAGCCTACTGTGTTTTCCAGCTTATTCTTTGTGTTCCATTGTTGTTGTTTTTACAGCTGCCATTGCTGCCTGTAACAGTGTAACTTGATATGCTAGGGCCAGTTAAAGCATACTATTGTAATCAGCATTTCCAATCAGGCACCATTTGACCAATCTCTTGCTATTTTACTGTTGTTCTACTTTTTGGAAGTGTACGACCTTGAAACATGGAAAACAATGAGTTTTTTCATTCAAGTTAGAAACAGTGAGCTTGAATAGCAGTCCGATGTACTCCCTCCGTCCCCTAGACATGTTTTAGTGTTAGATACATCCGTATCTAGACAAATCCAAGACAAGTAATTTGGGACAGAGGTAATATATTGTAGGCTATTGTTAATTAGTCTTACTATTTCCGCGAGTTAACTTCCCTGCTTGCTCATGCATCTCTTTGCAGGAAAGAAATATGACCTGGAGTTCAAGTCTGCAAAGAAATCAGGGCAAAATTTCAAAACTGGGGACGATATGATTGAGATTTATAGTCAACTATGTTCAGGTATCACTTGTTTGTGGATTTACATATTCTGGGAGGCAAATCTTTTGACTTCATGAACCTTATATTTCCTCTTTTTTGTACACTAGAATACCCACTTGTCTCCATTGAACAGCCCTTTGACAAAGATGACTGGGAGCACTCGAAAAAGTTTACCACCCTAGAGCTATGTCAGGTACCTATTGTGCTTTTTATTTTCTATTTACTGTCAGGAGCTCATGCCATAATGCATTTGCAGGTTGTGGGAGACGACTTACTGATGTCAGATCCTGAACGCATTAAGCGGGCAGTAAATGAATATACTTGCGACGCTCTTACTCTCAAGGTAAGTCACAAATCATTCATTTGTTTATTGATGTTTATAAATTTGCTGCTTTGTTCAAGTTGCTGGGACCGCCGGAGGCTAACAATACCACAGACTCTGGAATTAGGCATTTTTTTTAAGCTGGAACAAGACGCAATTCATTTTGACTAACCACAGCAATCTTTGTGCCTGGATACTCAGTGTGGTTCTTTGTTTGATTGAATGCCGCTCATTCGGAAATTCGCTTTGGCACATGGGAGCGCGCGCTCCTGCCACCAGAAAAAATATTTCAAAGTGTGAAAAAATTGGAAACAAAAATTTGGTGATCTCGACATTATATGTGTGCACGTCAAGTTTCGGAGAAAACCGACATTTTTTGTGGCTTGTGTAAAAAAGACAAAAAGATGTCTTGTGAAAAGCACTTTTTAACACCGGATTTTGTCTTTTTCACACGCGACACATAACTTGTCGGTTTTTCACGAAACGACTTTGTGAGCATGTACAATATCGAGATGTACGCGCCAAATTTTTGTTTGGAATTTTTTGACATTTCAAAATACGTTTAAAACACATTTTAAAAACCAGGAGCGCACGCTCCCGTGTGCCAAAACACCACTCTCGCCGCTCCTTCCATTTTGTGCCTATTATTTTGCATGGCATGATTTGAGTTTAAGGGCATTTACAGACAATGCGATGTAGTACCTGAATTCACGAAGATGAGCAATTAATAATTGAACTGATTGTAGGCACATAAGGTTGCAAGAGCCACATGATTGCACATGTAGTACTTGCCTCCTTGATTCTTCCTTGCTCTCTTGATTTCTGTAACTGTCCAGGGATTCTCTGTTTCATGTACCTTATTATGTGTTTCCTTTTCTTATCATGTGTATGTAGGCAAGTCAAGTGGGCACTGTCACTGAGGCCATAGAGGCTGTGAAACAGGCAAAGGATGCTCATTGGGGTGTGATGGTGTCACATAGGTCTGGGGACACAGATGATTCTTTCATCGCCGACCTGGCTGTCGGTGCAGCAGCTGGACAGATCAAAGCCGGTGCCCCCTGCCGTGGAGAGTGCCTCACGAAATACAATCAGGTTTCTGTTGAATGCTTGCTGCCTTTTATGTGAATACATGCACCGAAGTATTGGTCTAAAGTCATAGTACCATAGTCATTCTAAATATCTTCTTAATTTGTCTTGAGTGGTCTTTGATGACTGTGTGCATTGTGTTTGCAGCTTCTAAGAATAGAGGAAGAATTTGGAAGCGAAGGGGTTTACGCTGGCGAAAATTGGAGAACTACCGCGAGCTGACTCGTGGCTCACTGGATTCCGTTGATGCAGTCCGGGGGGTTTCTGTAGAAATGTGTTTTGTGCTGGCTCGGCAAAGGCAAGGAAAGAGGGTAGCTTAACAAACTGGGGAAACTTTCAGGCACACATTTCTTAGGTGTAGTGGTTGAACTGCAGGGACTTTACTTTGAGAGATGTTGGGCTATGCCTTTTTTCCCTTTTCATTTATATGTGGTATGGAATGGATCGTGCACAAGATACATGAATTTGAGAATGGGTTTGAAGGAGTAGAGTTTTTCATTTATACAGTATACACAGTTCCAATGTACTCCAGTTTTACTTTTGAAGTTCTTCAGATATACGTAGTTAGTCCAAAGTGTTTTTTCTACTGAGAGCAGTTTGCGTGAGCTCAGCTTATTAATATGGTAGAAATTGTGGAACAGTCGAGCAAATATCAAACCAGACAGCAAAATGGTGTGCTGAAGTATCGAAGCACCGAGGCACACAAGGAACTCCTTATATCAACGGTACTTGATGCACAACAATTTCTTCCGAAATGACATTCAACTCCATGGTTCAACAACGTGATCGAGCTAGCCACATATGGGGACACGAAATATGGTCCTGGTATCCCCAGAGCTAGAACACAGCACACAGCAGGTTACAATCGTAAAAAAAGAGCAAGGCTTTCCAAACTTTCGCCCTCAAAGCCCACTTTAAAGATGACAGCATAATCAGGAGGATTCAGCAGCCGCCGGCGCTGTTTGTGCCGCCGCCTGGGCTGTTTGCGCCTCTGCTGCGCGCTTGACCGATGCGCACTTGATCAGATGGTTGTAGCTCCCCTTCTCCTTGAAAAGCTGGGAGAAATGGTGCTTGCAGTAGAGGATGCCTTCCAAAGCCGCGTAGTTGGACGGCGAGAGGGCGCAGCCTCCATGAGAGCATTTGAAGCAGGACTTGTGGTAGGACTTCTCTTCAACTGTTACCTGCAAGATTTGGTTTAACAACTAGGCATGAGACATCTGCATGTTCTGGAGGCTTGAGGCTATAACTGAAAAGGAAGTTGATGATTCAAGACAATTATGACGGAAGTTGGCTGCCTAAAAGGTACTACCTCTGTTTCTAAATGTAAAACGCTTTTGGCAGTTTAAACTGAACTGCCAAAACGTCTTGTATTTAGGAACAGAGAGTGCAGTACAGATCATTATACAGAGGTGCAAGTAAATATCGAACCAATCGACAGTTTTCACATTCCGAAACATCAATTATTTCGTGAAATGACGGAATTCTGATACATCTTAGCTAGCTATGCTGACGCCTAGGTCACGAAACAAAACAAAACAAATATGGTATACTCCGTGATATTACCTTCTCAAGAGGGTATGCTGTTTTACCACAAGTGGCACACTTGTCCTGTGTTCCCGAAAACATGCCCGCAGCTTTGCTTGGCGATCTGGTCTGAAACAGCACATTTCACATAAGACTAACGGAATCGCACGGCAGCAAAGAGACAAGACGCATATAGAAAGAGGCAGGCTATATGGTACAGACCAGCTCAGGAGTCAGCTTCTCCGTTGCAGATTTTGCGGCTGAAAGAAACAAAACCAAGGATCAGGACAGATTTAATCAAGAAAACAATAGTCACTTTTGTCATGCTGACTGAAAACCTACGTGATTGTGATTGGAAGCTCTTGTTGTAGCTCCCGGTCTCCTTGAACAGCTGCGCGAAATGGGGCTTGCAGTAGGGCACCCCTTCGAACGAGGAGTAGCTGCTAAACTGCCAAATAGCAAAACAAGATGTCCAGACAGATTGTTATTTCTCTTGGTCTTGTTCTTACCAAGCCAGAAAATGCGAATTGGACAAAGTCATGATCTCCTATCCTAGGCACACGATTCTGACAGGAATCCAAGCGCCAGATCCGTGCGGCAGAGCAATCCGCAGATCTGACATCGCATTTCATTCTACAGATCCGTCGATCGTTGACGTCCATCCAACGATCTTCTTCTTCTCGCGTTGTCTCCCGGAAGTAAAAGAAGAGGAGGAGAGAGGGAGAGGGATAAGAGAGCGAGAGGGGAGATGACATACGGAGAGGGTGGACTTGCAGTGGTGGCACTTGAAGCAGGCGCGGTGGAAGACGGCGCCGTCGGTGGAGAGCTGGTCCATGGGGTACACCGTCTTGGTGCACACCTTGCACTTCTGCTGCGTCCCGCTGAACATGGTCGCCGTCGTCGCCGCCGATCTGATCTTGGCCTGGTTGATGTGACGAACACCCCACGAGCGCCCCAAATGGCCGCGTTTATATACGCGAGGACGCGGCAGCGGATGGATGGATGGAATTATGGCGGTTTCTTGAGGTGCGTGGGGGGCGGCTCGCTCGATCGGGCCGGCTCACAGTTGCCGCGGCGGAAAGAAAAAGGCAACGCACAAACGAAGCGAGGGGGGAAGGAAAGGAAAGGGAGGTGAGATGAGATGAGATGAGGGTGAGGGGCCGCGCCAGTGCTCTGCTCATTAACGAATACGCAATTAATTTTTACAGCCTTTTGTGCGAGTGGTGTGCTCCGCGCACGAACGTGCCTCCGGCTGCACGGCTGTACTGTAGGTGGGCCCGGGACCGCGCGGGGACCGGATGTCAGCGGGAGTGTGTTTGGTGGCACGCGGCTCTGGGCCTGGGTCTGACTGGCGCGAGAAGTGCAGCAGAAGCAACGACTATTATCCCTCAAAGAAAAAAAAGCACAAGCAACGACTACTAGTATTCGCATCGATGCGTGGGGCCCGGTGGTCAGCCCCTGCGACGGGGAGAGGTGAGATATTCTCTTGGGCAATCTGTTTTTATTGGTTATATATATACTGGCATCTTAGACTCAAAAAGAAAAAAGATTATACTCGCATCTGCTCCTTCCGTTCATTGTTATAAGGTGTTTTAGATATTTTAATACGAAGTACATACGGACTAAAATGAGTATACAAACCTACTAAAATATATCTATATACATCTGGTTCAGAAAAAAAAAACATCTTATAATGCAATAGTGAATGGAGGGCGTACGTATTATTTTGATTTTTTTAGAACAATTTATTATTTTGATTTGAAGGAGGAATATGTAGTGCGGGGGAGGGGTGGCTCTGCCGCAGCGGCGAGCGGTGCGGCCCACGTCGGCCAGCTCTTTCCCTGCTGCCTCGTCGGACCACTCGGCTTGTTCGCATTTGTTTGTCTATATTTATATTTGTGCAACAAACAGCGCACTGCGTGAGCATTAATTCCTGCTACGTATTTTATTGCGGTGCGAGAGGACAAGGCCGTGTTTTTATTGCATGCACAAGCTAAGCTCGGCATACTCCGCCTAAACGGAAGAGACTGAGGCGTGGGGCCGGGCCGTTTAGGCGAGTGGGGCGGTGCCAACTGTGCAAGCACGCACGGCGGTGACCAGCTATGGCTTAGCAAACGGATTACTATTGCTCATTTATTCGCTCGTGCGTGCTTATACGGGCAGGATACAGCTCAATTTCGTAACGCCCGGTTCAAGCATGGTTAGGAGCATACTGGAATGTGCCCGTAACAGCCATCAAATTTGTTCATTGGGCCGGACGGTACCCCTAATAAGCTGATAGTACTACCAAACACGCCCGTACAGCTCATCTAAGGAAGATATCATTCCGGCCAGCAGTGCGTTGCAAAATGATATACCTAATAACCATCACATACTCACATAATGATTGGATTTGAAGCAAGTCCAATCGTCAACCACCGAGTGCGAGTGCGACCAACGCACCATTATTCTGCCCGGCACCAACCGGAAACGCAATCAACAACTCCACGGCACCACGCCAACCAAATCACTGCCACTGCCAAAACAGCATTGCACCATGCAGCAGCACATAGTTAGCTCGCGTGGCGCTATCATCAGGTCAGTGCTAATTCTTCTAGCTCCAAATCCACAAATTCCCCAAATGCCCATGACTGTAATCGACGAAACAGCTGTTACAGCATCGTAACTGACAAGCAGGAGCATAGCAGGATCGAAGGATGTAACCATGGAAAGTAAACGGGGAATTTGTGCATGCGCCACAGATGGGCGGTGGCTGCCGGCATTCTGATACTTCATCGGGGCAGATCTCATGTGCCCATTTTATATCAGCAAATCATAATGGTTCTTCCCACTGTATAATAGTCTCACCGGCACCCGTTTCTTCCCCTCTTTCGAGTCTTTGGTAAACTCCAACCCATACTCCGCAATTGGGATGAACCCGTTGCCCCGTCCGCGGTACTGTTGCACAAAAAGGGGCAGATTAAGTTCGAGATGAAGCGAGGAAAATGGTGAGAGGCACCGCGTCAAGCATAACATACATACGAGGCCATCAAAGCAGAACGCTCAAACATGATTGCAGTGAAACAAAAAAAATGGTGCAATAATCCACACAGTATTTCCAATTTTGGAGACAAGTTGGATTTAAGCATCGAAAAAAGGTAAAAGGGAAGGTATTCAACAATCTTTCAAACAGTTCGATCTGCACTTCGCAAATGCCTTTCCAATTAATTATGCCTTCAGAACATCGGACCAAGGAAACAGAAATCAAAATGCAGTTTAAATTTTCAACACCCATTCTGAAGGAAACTTTAGGCAGATTGTCTAGTTCCAACCAGAGTTTTATTTTTTTTATTGAATTAACAGGAAATTTGGCTAAATATTATCAATTGCTAGTACACGTGCCTTCCGATTTGATCAACTATTATCATAGTACGATGCAATGCCCATAGTGATGATGATGATGGTGTTCTTAAAGTCACTATTCTACCAAAACCCCTTGTTCAGTTTTTCTCTCTTATCAGTTGGAACAACTATTCCATTGATTTGTTATGAGAATCGCTTCCATCATGTCACAACCATATTATTAAATATAGATGAAGTTTTATTATCCTTCTCCACTCTGCACACATTATAGATTCATCATCACCTAGGGCAGTTGAATTTACCTCACGCTCCGGAATGTAAATAATGATTGGTTGCCGACACAGTCTAGACAAAACCTGGAAAGAGGAGATCCCAGATGAAAATCATATGTGAATGAGCCATGTATACAGATACAAAAATTTAAGCAACAACCAACAAATACAATATCAATCTACTCGGAAAAGGGTGGCCTACTTTAGAACATCCAGAAGTTAAACAAAAGTATATTTTTGACTTTATCGCGCTAAAAGGGAAGAATGATGCATGAACTGTACTACTTAAAACATAAAATGACTGTACGTGCGAGTCGGATGTTCTCCAGATGTAATTTGTCGAATAACTGATGCCTATATCAACTATGCATGTTAACTTTTAGAACCATCAAATCCATACCAAGAGTTCTGACTCTCCACCCCAGAAATCAGGTCGCCTTATCCTTTGGCAGTAGCTACAACAGCAGGCATAGCCGTTAGCATCTCTAAGTTAATGACATCGAAGTAAATAAGAAAGCTATGGGAACCTAACCGTTTCAAAGATTCATCCACTGTAATAGCTATAATCGCCTCTTCATACTTTTGACGCTCGGTTTGGTTATCACATATAACCTCTTTCACTGCCAGCCGTAGGTCGTCTAGGAAATTGAAGGTAAATTCCATCACTTCAAGAATAATCTGTCTTTCAATGGAGACCTGGTAATAATTATACTATATGGCCAGCTCCAAGGTTGAGTGATGGATACTCTCAGGTTTATCAGGATGGGGCAGTTGTAAAGAATGTGCAATGTAAACTCAAAAGACGTACAGCTCTTCTTCACATATCCCTGGCCACAGGATAAGCTTTTGAGTGTTCCATATCTTCCTACAGGGAGCCTCTCCAAAATATTTCCTATCACTATCTCTTCATGCTCCAGTGGACTCTTCATTTTTCACTCTCCATATTCCACTATTCTATATTTTATTGATATCATATAAACAACAATATACTTGTAACCGCTATGATTTCAACGGCTATGGACCTAACGACTATTTTTCTGATGGGTATATTTGTAATGGCTACGTTTTTCTGGTCTATACATATGCAAAGTCATTCGCTCTTCCTGACTGTTACTCCTCTACAGCATAGCAATGAGTCCTCGCTATTTACTGAAGCAAAGTCTCTTGGATTCATCGTCATCACATGACGGCAATGGACTTATTTTTACTACATACCCAGCACATAATATCCGCTTTTGAATGTTCCACGCCATGGCGGTTATGTACATAAACTATGTAATTCGTCCTATTAGGGAAATAGAGCTTTTTAGACTATACAAAGATTACTTTCCAGATTCTCCTACCGAAACCTAACTACTCCCTAAATTCCATAATACTTGACATGGTTTTAGTTCAAATTTGAACAACAACCATGACAAGTATTATGGAACGGAGGGAGTATATTTCAGTGTTCATCTACTTTACTCTTGGCTAGAGCTCATTCTTATTGGCAAATCATCTAATCCCCCCTCGAATGACTTCTCTATTTTTTGGCATAGTGCAAATTGTACAAGAGCATGACGACTATTTTGTACAGAGAAGAGATAGAGCTGGACATCTTGGGTTATATTCTACAGAGAAGATTACAGTAGCATTTCGGAATGTTAATGTATGACATAGCAACGAATGCTTCAGATAGTTATGTTCGGATTGAAGAAAGTATTGCAATAAAGGCTTACAATTTGTAAAAACTATTGTTGAAGTCCCTGAGGATGAGTATTTGAGATCTTCAAATGAGAATTGTACTGCTGAATGGGTAGCAATTGGAGAAAAAAAAGGGGGGGGGGGGGGGGGGGGGGTTCCCAGAATGCTAAGTATTACCTCTGTTCCGAAATATAAGTCGCTGGGGGAGTTCAGTTTACACTCCCCAATGACTTAAGTTTAGGAACGGGGGGAGTAGCATAGGTTGCATGCATTAGAAGTGGAAAATTGTCTAGCAGCACGACAAAAATTCTCTTTACTCTGCAATTGCAAAACATCATTTTCATTTCAACATCTAAAATACTCACCTCCGAAGACTTCTGCCATAGCTTTCTCAAACATTTTAGGACACTATAACAGTACTTACTCCGATCCCAACATACGAGGCCTCGCTTTGCGGCTGCGATGGCTGTGGTTTTCCAGGACGGATCCCGAGCGAGCATGGCAAGGGCTCGACCTCCAGTTCTCTTCCATGGAGCGTGCCCTGTTCTGGCATCCACGTCCATGGTCATCGGGAATGGACGGACCGCCCTGCTCTGGGAGGATTGGTGGATCGACGGCCAGTCCGTCCGTGAACTCCTGCCCAACCTCTACAACTGCATCCCCAAGCGACGGCGCACGGCGAGAACCGTGGCGGACGGGATGAATGGCAACTCCTGGGCACGCGACATTCACGGCAACCTAGGCTTGCATGAGATTGATCAGTACCTGCAGCTCTGGCAGGTCTTGCAGCACACCGTGCTCTCTGCTGCCCCGGACCAGCTGATCTGGAAATGGACGGCTAGCAGCACCTACTCTGCACAATCCTGCTACTTGGCCACATTCCATGGATCGACGACTTGCTGCACCTGGAAGCTGGAAGCTTATCTGGAAGTGTTGGGCACCGGCTGGCCAACCAAGACCGGTGCTGGACCGCTGAGAGACTGGCTCGACATGTACTGCAACATCACCCCCGCTGCCTCCTATGCGATCAAGAGCCGGAAACGATCCAGCACCTGCTGCTGGAATGCCCCTTCGCTCGCCAGGCATGGCACGAGGCCCTGGCCTGGCTGCGCATTCCAGCCCCAATCCCCAACCGCGAGCCCTCGCTCATGGACTGGTGGAAGCATGCCAGGCAGAACACGCCGCCGAGCCTCACGAAGCCCTGAAATCCGTCGCTCTGCTCGTGCCTTGGATGGTTTGGAAACACAGGAACAGCTGCGTCTTCGACAGCGCAACACCATCCATGAACACGCTACTCGATAGGATCAAGGACGAGGCCTGCTCTTGGGTGGCTGCTGGGGCACCCGGCCTCCGGCTTGTACTGCCACAAACCTGGGACGTACACTAATCTCGCTGTAACCTGCGCGTCCTCGGACGTTTGTAACTGAACTTCTATCTTTTCAATGCAAAGAAACGCAAAGCTTTTACGTTTTCTCAAAAAAAAAAAATGTAATTCCTTCGGTCATGAAAAAAAGTGACATTGGACAGTTTTCAAAATATAATTCTGAGCACTAGTTTCTTCTGTAGCATATTATAGCACATAGTAAAATTATACTAGTATTTTAAAATTATTTTTCGACACAAATTGATACATTTGATTCTCAAGTTCCCAACCTAATTACTGAAACAATATAAGCGATCAAAGAGGTATGTCCAAAATATCACTTTTCTTTGAACTGGAGTGAGTGAGGAATACAAAGGGCGGAAAATGAAAGGTATGTCAAAGCGTGAGGAAATATGGAGAGCATTTTTTGGGCGGAGAGGCTCACCATACGGATATGGCTCAACATAGCAATGAGTTGTCACTACTTACTGAAGTGATGTCTCTTGGATTCACCGTCGTCATGATGGCAAAGTACTCATGCTTACTACATATCCAGCACATAATATCAGCTTTTGAATGTTCCACGCCATGGCGGTTCTGTGCCCAAACATAGGTAATTCGTCCTATTAGAGAAATAGTCTTTTAGACTATACAAAGACTACTTTCCAGATGCTCCTACCAACAAGCCAACTATATTTCAGTGCAGGTTTGTTATTGGTCCATCTATTTCTGTTCTCCTTTTTTTTGTTAATACTCTTGGCTAGACCTCATTCTTATTTTTCGCATAGGTTTAGAATGACTTCTCTATTTTTTTTGGCACAGTGCACATTGTATAAAATCATGACGACTATTTTGTACAGAAAAGAGATAGAGCTGGACATCTTGGGCTATATTCTACGGAGAAGATTACCATAGCATTACGGAATGCTAATGTATGACGTAGAAAAGAATGCTACAGATAGTTATGTTTGGATTGAAGAAAGTGTTGCTATAAAGTCTTAAGATTTGTGAAAAACTATTGTTGAAGTCTCTAGGGATGAGTATTTGAGATTTTCAAAGGAGAATTTTACTGCTGGATGACTAGCAATAGGAGAAAAAAAGGTGTTTTCCCAGAATGCTAAGTAGCATAGATTGCATGCATTCGAAGTGGAAAGTTGTCCAGCAGCATAGCAAAATTTCTCTTTACTCTCCAGTTGCAAAACATCATTTTTCATTTCAACATCTCAAATACTCACCTCCAAAGACTTCTGCAATAGCTTTCTCAAACATTTTAAGGCACTCTATAACAGTACTTACTCCAATCCGAAATCATCCGCAGCATCAGGTGCTACTCCACTAGTTAGTATTCTAAATGTTGGGGTAATCATCTGTAAAAAAAGATAGCCCAAGATGTCCACAGCCATCAATTCTCTACACGAAGGTGTCATCATTGCCTTCTACAGCATACACTATGTCGAAAGTTAGAGAACAAGTCATTCTAAACCTGGACGAAAAATAAACATGAGCCATAGACAAGAAATTAAACAAAAAAAAAAAGCAAACACAAACATATCGACTAACAACAAACCTGTTGCGATGAATCACTTAGCGTATACTAATGGATCTTGGCATAGTGTGTATTCAAACGATAATATTGATTGTGTGCTTGGTTTGATGTAAGAATAAGTTCATTGCCATCATCAGACAACGAAGAATCCAAGAGACATTGCATGAGTAAGCTACGACCACTAATTGTGATGTGGTAGAGGAACAACCATAAAAAGGCAAATAGCTTTGCATGTATAGCCTAATATGACCATTACAAATGCATCTGTCCAAAAATAGCCGTTACAAATATAGCCATTGAAATTACAGCGGTTACACATATGGCCATTAAAAGAATATTGCTATTTATATCATGTCAATAAAATATAATTCCTCCGGCAGAGGCGGAGCCTACGTGTTGGGTTCAACTGAACCCAACGATATTCTCACGCACGTATATGTAGACACGTAGTCACTTTGATGAACCCATTACGAATGCATGGTTGAACCCATCGAAGCTAGAACGCACGAGTGAGAAGCCTCTTGGCCCATTAATGTTTCATAACTTGAATAGCCCAACCAAAAGTCAATATTTCTCAAAAACAAAAGAAGCCCGTGAGTAAATGTGATCCATCAATGCCATTCACGAAGCAGGCTGGACCGCCGATCGATCTATTCCATGTCATGTACGCAACATACTTATCTAAAAAAAATTACACAACACACCGCACGCAGCCCGACTCGACAACTTCCTAGGTTTCTCTTGTTAGCCCATGGCGACCCCGATCGCCAACGCCCAGCGGCAAGCCAAGAAACCGTCGACAGCGGCCGGCAATTGAAGTACACCAGATTGAAGGCAATGAGATCGATCACATCATTCCGCTTGTGCATGCCTTGTAACCTAGTAAGTAAGAAATTAACCTTTGCCCTAATTTTCTAACTGCTTTTCCTTTAAACTTTGATTGATCTAGGATTCCAGGCTATGGAATGATATTTGTCAAATAGAAATTGATCATCGGATTCATACAATGATGTAGGCACTTTAAGCCCACACACCAGATGTAGATGCGTCAAATATTGTTCATGGCTTGCTGCAAATAATCTTCCAAAGCCTTCTATTCAGAGAAATTAATTTATATGATCTCCCAGAGCCTTTTATGCAGAGAGTAATTAAATTTTAGGATGATGAAATATCGAAAGGGGACACTATGAAATGTGAGTGAATTTACATATTTCTTTCGCTAGATGGCAGTTTACTTTAAATTGTCAAACTAATGTGTTTTTTTAATCTTTTCCGGAGGATGAAAAGTTGACCCTGAAGCTATGAGGTTATTTTGGTTATACAAGCGGTTTTATACAACTGGTACGTCTTGCACTTTTAAGCTTTTTAATGTAATTACCATATGTGATAATTGGTGTCATATTTCTATTTGTTAGGATATCTTAAGTATTGTATTCTTGTTGTTCGATGGTGTGGAAATGTACTCTACACTTAATTAACTCGTACCCAAACCGCACAATGAACTAACGAGTGAACCCATTGGCCAAATTTTCTGGCTCTGCCCCTGTCCTCCTGTTCAAGGAAAGGTGACATTTTGGACAGTGACATGACTATCAAAATATAATTCTGAGCACTATTTTCTACTTTAGCATATGTATAACACCCAATAAAATTATAGTATCTTAAAAATAGTTCCCGACACAAATCTGTACATCTGATTCTTAAGTTTCCAACCTAAATACTGAAACAATATCAGCGGTCAAATAGGTATGTCCAAAACATCACTTTTTTGTAAACTGGAGTGAGAAAGAGTGTGGAATACAAAGGACGGAAAATGGAGGGTATGTCAGAGCGTGAAGAAATATGAAGAGGATTTTTTTTCCGGAGAGGCTCACCATACGGAGATATGGAGATTGGTACATAGACGTTCGGTTGGATATGCTCTGAGGAGTAGGTGTAGGGAACACGCCATGCATTTTTTAATGTTCAATGACTGAAAAATGTTCGACTCTTTTTCATGCATACCTGGCCATAATCGTCTGGAGTCTAGAGTGGTGGGGTCTATCTTTGAGTGTAACAATTACACCCGAATTGACTTCCAGGTCTATGACCTAGCAACACATTTGAATCTATCTACCATGTACCGCAACTCCTCTTACATGTTTTTGTTGACAATGATACCACTATTTAGTGGATGTTCTATTTTGTGAATACAGCTTTCGTTGTTAAAGTGGGAGCGCCTTCTCATAATATGACTGTAATCATATTTATTTGGTGAAAAGAAACAGGGATTTGTTTTGTACATTCACATCTAAAGACAAATTCTCCCCAGGGTAAAAGATGTTATTGATATGTACCGAAACCTAGACTAAAGCCCTACAAGACCTACACATAGGGAAAACTATCTCCATACTGACCCCAAAAAGTTTGACTACTTAAGGCTACACAAATGGAAAGTAAAGTAATTCTCGCACAAACAAAAGAAAGTAAAGTATAATAGTATTGCGAAAGATACATCCATGACCATGAGCTAGGCATAATATCGGACTACCTGCATCTTGTACTTCCTCCCTTGGGGTCAATGGAATTCCCCTGGTCTTTGCCATTCCCTTAGCCTACAAAGAAACACACCAGGATTCAAGAGGAACGGAAGACCATATTCTGAAGCATGCGCAAAATCCAGCAGAAAAAGATGATTCCGCGACTTACCAAGGCTCGAAACATGCACCGGCCATCGCCGGTGACTCTCTGGACCCCGTAGTGCTCCACCTTGTTCAACGCCGCCGACCACCCGCCCCTCCTGGACCGGGAACCAGTTCTTGTAACTCAACTCCGCTGGCACTTCAATCGAGTGGGGTGAAAAATTAAAAATGGAGACGGAGAAGGAGCGCACGTACAGCGAGGAGCCAATCCTGGCGAAGCAGTGGAGGCGGGGCCAAACCGGCGGCGCGGGAGCAGGTGCGGGGTCCTCGAGGAGCTCGAACCTGGCCGTGCCCTCCCCGAGCCGCGCAAGAAGCGTGGCTGCGATAACAACGGCCACCGAATCAGAGATGCGCATGGGGACTGGGTACTGGGGAGTAGAGTATGCACCACCTACCATTGGATGGCCGCGCCGGTGGCGCCATTGGCTGCAATCTGGAAGACCGAAAGCGGCACCGGAGGAGAGGAGGAGAGCCGAATGTAGGAGAAAGGGATAAGGAAGCCGGCTTAGGGCCCAGCCCAGCCTCCAACAGGAAGGATGTGGCCGGCCGGGGCAAGAAGCCAGCTGACGGCCCAGCCCAGCCTCCAACAGGGGCTTTGGGCTTTTAGCTTGGACATAGAACTGTTGTTCAACCTAAGCCCTTCTACCCCTCAAAAAAAAAAACCTAAGCCCTTCTAGCTCGTCAACGTCAAGCAAGCATGGTGAGTATTACACTCACCAGGAAGCCTATGTGTGAGAATACTAACCCCTCCAAAAAGAATTTGTGTGGGGATACTAAAGGCGAAATACTTCCTGAGACTGAATTTTTGCAAGCAGAGATGTGATCAAGATCATCATAAATATGGCAAGCAGTTCTAAAGAGGAGAGACACCCTAAGACAAGAGATCATCAAGAGGATTGGGAAGGACGAAAAGACGGGGCCATGGAACGACACTGGCTCCCAAGAGATGGCAGCCTGCGCCCTATCGCATGTTTGGTTGATCATGCTCCTTCGTGGGTCAATGAGTTCATCGATCGCTCTAATGCAACATGGAGGCACGAGAAATTACAAGAATGCTTCTTGTCGATGGATGTGGAGACAATCTTGACTCTTCCATTGTCGACCAGGACCTAACATGATGAATGAGTTTGGCATTACGACTGTAAAGGATTGTTTATGGTGCGATTGGCGTATAAGATGTTAGTGCTTGCAAAAACTACCAGAGAATGTTGGATGGCTCGGCCTCCTCCTTAGATACAAAGGAGGAAGAAAAACAGTGGGCTTCACTATGGTGAATCCAAGTTCCTTCAAAAATTAGAACACTTCTCTGGAGGTTGGCAAAACACTGTCTCCCGATCAATGACATTCGCAAACATAGGAACATGGCTGATGATGATAATTGTGCTATGTGTGTAGAAACGGACTCGTGGAAGCACTCTTTGATTGATTGCACAACGGCGAAGTGTGTGTGGGCTTTGGCATCAAAGAATGTTGCGGAACAGGTGGCTCTAACGCAATAAGGAAATGCTAGGAATTGGAATTTCGTGCTCATCGAGAAACTACCCTAGCATGAAAAATAACAGAAACTTTTGTCATGCTTTTGGGCTATATGGCACGCACGGCAGAAGGCAATTCATGAAAATCTGTTTCAGAGCCCTTCATCTACTCGTTGTTTTGTCACAAATTTTGTGGAAGAACTTGGTTTGGTACAGGAAATGAAGAAGCACGAGGTGCGGGCAAGACAAGATGTGGCCACGGTCCAAAGGCGGATATCATCACCGATCGGCTAGACTAAGATCAATGTGGTCAGAGCTCTGGGGAAGCTGGATGATAGGGTGGCAGTAGCTGCTGTTGCCAGAAGTTGCGATGGTGAGTTCCTGGGAGCTCTTCAGTAGTTTTCTCGGGTTGTATGGAGGCAGAAACGATTGAAGCCATCGCAATCATGGAGGCTCTCTCATTAGCGGATGACCTCCTTGCTCGGAGAATGAAGACCGCATCTGATTGTCAAAGGGTTATCAACACGCTAAGGGAGGGATCAAAACATGTCTACTATCATATCACACAAGAGATTAAAGCCAGAGCATAGTTTGATGGCATTGACTTTTGTCATGAGAAGGGTAATTCAAATGTTGAAGCCCACAGGCTAGCTCGATCGTCTCCTCGAAAAAATATTGGTTGATATATTTGGCTCTTAGACCCGCCTAATGGCTTATGAATCCCTAGAACTCTTGTAGGTTAACGTAAGTAGCTGCATGCATCATTGTGATGCAGAGGGATAAAAATGCACAGAACCACCACATTAGCGTCATAGCTCTCGTAAAACCACCACTTTACAAAGCGTGACACTTTGCACCACACAATTTTGACAGTGGCAAAAAACACTGATTCATTTTTTGAGAGCGTTTTGACGCGGCCGATCACTCGCGGGCCGACAGCAGTGACGACGAGGCACTAACGGCCGTTAACGGCCTTCTTTTTTCGCATGGGACGAAGCCGCTGGGCTGGGCTAGGCGGGTCGCGTTCGGTCGTTGGCTGGGCTGGGCTGGGGGCGTTCGGTCATTTCTATTTACTGGGTTGCTGGGTCGGGCTCTGCTCCTTCGTTTCTCTTAAAAAAATACGCGGCGATAGTTCAATCGATTCAGTGCGCCCGTTCGTTTCTCTAGAAAACCCCAATCTCCACACACACAATGCATTCATTCACATTCACCATCCTTGCACAGATAACCACCACTCTCCATCCACTTCCTCCTTCCCACCCAAAAAACCTCCATCGCGCCATGGCATTTGGCCTCGGAATGGACAAGGCACTGCAGGAGATCTTTGACGGCGACAAAACCAAGCTCTCCTACGCGCACAAGGTGAGCACCCTGGTACGCCAGCGTTGAAATCCTGAAGAACCATGCGCGCGCAGTGAGGCCGGCTGTCAACCATGAGGAGTACGCCCGGTTGCCAGACCTCCACCGCCCACTGATCGAGAACTTGGTATAGGCGATGGGGGAGGCAAGGGATTCTCCACTGATCCATACCAGAGGGCACGCCGGTACATGTATCAGAACCGCGACCAACTCCGCGTGGACTACACGCTCGACAGATTGGTTCTAGTGCTGCCCCTCGCTCCTCTGTTCGAGATGGTGCCGCCGTAGATGGAGCAGCAACAGATGCAGGTGGAGACAGGCACGAGCAGCAGGAGGAAGAAGAAGCAGCTCCACATCATGGGGCCAGTTCTCCGATCTCTCCGTCTTCTGAAGCTGCAGCAAGAGTGAGTCTGATGCAACATCTGCCCTTGTTAATTTTTGCAACAAGATCTGAACCAATATATGGGTTCAGTTAGTTTCTAAACTTAGTGTCTCAAGTACTTATTTTCTTAACTTATTTATGCAGCAGCAGGTCACTATGTGTGGTTTCTGAACTTATGTATCTATGACATCTATCTATCTATCTAGAGTACTCATCTATCTATGATATCTATCTATCTGAATGTTTGTGGTCATGGTTTCTGGATGTTTGTTCTCATAGTTTGAATCTTTGTGCTCATGGTATCTGAAACTTTGTGCTCACTGTGATGATGTAGGTGTCAATGCAAAGATATAGTTGTGCTATAGGTGCCAATGCAAAGATAAAATGTCACAAAACCTAAGTTTCAGACATTTTTTAGTCAGGTTACTATAGTTCTTTCCTATCACTATAGTTTGATTGAAATAAAGTCTGAACATTGCAAGTTTGAATATTGCAAGTTCTCCCCTAGCTAGGGACAATTTGAAATTAAATTGAGCACACCTACGCACACCTATTGACACTTCACATCAGTCAAATCACTTAAGCTCCTGTTGCACTGACTCACTCCTTCCATGGTCAACTTGTCCACTGCATCACTCAACCCAAAACTAACTCATGTACACTGCACAACACCCTGCAAAATTCAGTAGTGACATTTAGTGTTAGTTTCATTCAGTCCACAAAAATAGCTCAACTACATCTATCAATCAGTGAAATAACTAACCCTAGAATAATTAAACATTTACAAACCCTAAAATTTAGTCAAATAGGACATGAAAATTCACTGACAACGGTAAAGATTCAGTCACAAACGAACAAGATTTAGTTAAATGAATCTTGTTTTGATTTGATTCAATTAAATGAATCTTGTAGTTTGAATTAACCAAGCTTCAGTTAACTGAATCTTGTTGTGATTTGATTCAGTTAACTGAATCTTGTAGTTTGAATTAACCTAGCTTCAGTCAGAGTGAGCAAGTTTCAATTAACTGAATCTTGTTGTGATTTGATTCAGTTAACTAAATCTTGTAGTTTGAATTAACCTAGCTTCAGTCACAGTGAGCAAGTTTCAGTTAACTGAATCTTGTTGTGATTTGGTTTAGTTAACTGCATTCAATTCAGTTAACTAAATCTTGGTGTTTGAACTAACCTAGATTGTGAGCAAGATTCGGTTAACTACTTTCAATTAACACCTACATTCAGTGAGAGAGAGCTAGATTCAATTAACTACTTTCAATTAACACCTAGGTTCAGTAAGAGAGAGCTAGATTCAGTTAACTTTGTCCAGTCACAAACAACAATACTCAGTTAACTGCATAAGTTCACAACAAGATTCAGTGAAAAACAAAATTTGCTAGAATTCCACAAACAAAATTTGCTACTAGAGAGAGGGAGGCATCTCACATAAGGCTGGGCCATCGCCATATGACAGGAGCATAATGAATTTTCCTCCAAATGTGGCGACTATGAAAACTCTGTGATGGATGAATTTGTTGTGGCCGCACAATCTTCCTCCTCGACGAAGTTGCCCCCTGCCACGCCAGCCAGCCAAGGTCACAGGCTATGTTCACCACACCTTGCCCCCCCCACCACTGTTGGGAAACGTAGTAGAAAACAAAAAAAGCCCTACGATCAGCCAGGAATAATATGAAGATGCATAATGGGCTGTGATCAACGGTCGTTACCGACTCCGGGAGTGCAGCGAAGTAGACCAGTCGGTGTAGATAGTAATAGAAGTCCTCGAACATTGATGACGATCCCGTGAACAACCCACGAATGATCCCTCGAACGAAAGACTGAAAGCACGACCTCTCTACTTGGTTGCAAGCGTACGGTCTTCACGATCCGGCAGCGCTTCACCGTCCAGAGCTAATCGTCGCCGGTGAATTAGAGGGAGGAGATTAGAACCACATGGGGCTTCTAATTATGAGGATTAGAGGTGGCTACAGCTAGCTCTAATTAGTCAACTAGGACCAACAAGAATTAGAACTAGATCAACTAGAGGAGGCTCCAAAACTTGTGTACCAATAGGGTGGAAATCCTCTAGTATATATAGGATTGGGGGGACGAGGGGGCTACCACCAAGGGGGAAAGAGCCCCCTTGGGGTGCCGGCCAAGGGAGGAGGAGTAGGACTCCCCCTCCAAGTAGGATTCGGCTCCCCCTGTAGGAAAGGGGGGCGCCTCCCTTGTTGGGCCCTTGTGGCCCAACTCCTTCTCCACCTCTTGGCCTTATTTGGCCCGTTGATATTAAATTAAATATATATTTTTCTAAACATTTTTAGAGCATTATATACATAATTTAACATCTTTGGAAACATTTTTCACCTATATATATTAATCGGTAATACCCGGTATTACCCGATATTCACCGAAACCCTTCCGGTGACCCCGATACACTTCCGGAACCTCTTCAGCGAGGTATTTTTGGGGTTTTGATAATATGGATCTGAAAATAAAAGATGCAAATAAAGAAAGAGGCAAATAGCAATGTAGATCTGAAAGTATATGATGGGAAAATAGACACGACGGTCGTAGATTGCACTAGTGGCTTCTCTCGAGAAAATAACACATGGTGGGTAAACAAATTACTGTTGGGAAATTGATAGAAGATCGAATAATTATGATGATATCCAAGGCAATGATCAATACATAGGCATCACGTCCAAGATTAGTAGACTGAAACGATTCTGCATCTACTACTATTACTCCACACATCGACCGCTATCCAGCATGCACTAGTACACGCCGGTCCTAAACAAACGGTTTTTAACCCCTTTCCGCGACGGCATTTGGAACCGTCGCCAAGTGAGTGTATGCGATAGGGTGTCCTTCCCACACGACCCAGAAATTGTCGGGGATAGGCCCTCCTGGGACCCAGGTTGGGGCCGTGTGCGATCGGGCGAGCCATTGAAACCCAATCATTTCCGTAGGTATGTACATCCCACACGGTAATCCGAGAAAATCATTTCCGTAGGTATGTACATCCCACACGGTGAATCCTAGAAAAACATTTCCGTTCGTATGTATATCACACACAGTCAATCCAAGGAATACGTTTCCGTTCTTATGTACATCCCACACAGCCAATCCAGGGAAAACGTTTCCGTTCGGATGTACACCCCACACAGTTTTGTGTATACGCTCGTGTGTGAAAGGTGTAACTATCACACACGCTCTGCCTTGGTTAACTGTTTGCTTTCATTAACTACATCACACATGATTTGATGTAGAAAACTGTGTGGCATTGGGCTATCCATCACAAGCGCTTTTACTGCCAGAACCGTTTGCAAAGTTCCATGACCGTCTGTTCTCTTTTTATTTTTGCCTATAATTTATTATTCTAATTGGAAATTTTGAAATATGAAACGTGCAATTCAAATTCTCAGCACAATGGTTCAACAACGAATCCATAAATAAAATTGCCAGTACAATATGTTCAGTAATTATAGGATTAGGCAGCAATTAACTATGATGAACCACAATATTTAAAGGCGGTAAAGGTGAAGAGACAAGTGTAAATCATTTTGACTGCCGACGGTGTTGAAGAAGTGGAATGCCCATAATGTGCCTTGCTGCATGACATAGGCACGAACCACTTTTGTCCAACCCCTTGTGACGATCGCCCGCCCATCCTTCACCGCCTTCAGGAAGACTCCTAGAGCATTATCATGGTAGCATGAATTATATACTTTAACCTTAGTTGCCTCCACTCCGATCATGTAGTTTGCAAGGTAATATCAGTAAATAGCTTCGGAAACCACTAAAAAGAGAAAAAATATCAGATATTAAGGTCTAAAAGAGTAACTTGTTGTGGGTAGGGGGAAAAGGCAACACATTACTTACCATCCTAAAGTTCATTGTTGTCTTCGACAAAGTGTAAATAAAGAGCTTAATTCCAATCACCCGTTTCTTTCGCCTAACAATCTTTCTTAGTTTCCTCACTTGACGCTTGTTCATGAATATCTCATTGCCCCATACGCAAAAGGGATCGAAGCGTGGATCAGTACCGCTCTTATATGTACCTACAAGCAACCAGTAAATGTTAGAAGCTAAACTGAGATTGCACAAATGATGTAAAATACAACTACCTATGTTCCTAAGTACAAGTATTTTTTTAGATTACATACAGATGTATATAGAATTATAGATATAGTTTAGATTAGAATCTAGATTCACTCATTTTGCTCCTTATGTAGTCTATATGGGAATCTCTAAAAATACTTATATTTAGGAATAGATGGTGTATAAGACATGGGATGCAGCTAACCTCGACGGCAAACAACAGCATCACCCATTGTAGCCCTGTGTAAGTACGTGGAAAGCCAATATTAACTACAACAGGGTTAACATCCACCAAAAATAGCAAATGGTAATAAAACGGCAGCATCTGTAGTGATATCTTCATTTCGAAAGAGTAGCATGGTAGCAAAGGGACGGATTAAAAAAATGGATACAACTGTTAATTGTAACAGGCTTAACAACATCCTAATGCATGTTTTGTAAGTTTGTAGCCATTGAAATACAACTCTTTAAAAATGGATACAACTGTTAATTGCAACAGGCTTAATGGCCATTGAAACCAGTACTGATAAAAATGCAATTGGCAGAGTTAAACATCACAGGGCAGGTGCTGCTAGAGTAGATAATGGCCCAGTTGCCTATAAAAGGTAGGGAAAATAGCTCAAACGTGTTGGACATGTTTACTACAACATGCTTAATACATCCACAGTACAAAACATAGCCATTAATTGCAACTGGTATTGGTAAGATTGAACTAGTGGGTACATACTTGGTAAGTCCTGAGAGGTAGTTGCTGGGGCACTTCATCTTGGCCATAGCCCGCCCAAAGTCAGCGGTGGCGGAGGCGAGCTGTTCCTACGGGTCGAAGCGTGGATCAGTGCCACTGACATGTGTACCTACAGGCAACCAGTAAATGGTAGAAGTTAAACTGCAATTGCACGCATGATGTGAAATGCTGTAAGACATGGGATCCAGCTTACCTCGACGGCAAACAACAGCATTGGCCGTTATGACCCTGCGTAAGTACATGGACAAGCATGTTAAGTACAACAGGGTTAGCATCCACCAAAAATAGCAGATGGGGCAGCATCTCTAGTATATCTTCATTGCAGAGAGTAGCATGGTAGCAAATGGACAGACAAAAAAATGGATACAACTGTTAATTCCAAGAGGCTTAACAGCATCCTAAGTCATGTTTTGTAAGTTTGTAGCCATTGAAATACAACTGTTTAAAAATGGATTCAACTGTTAATTGCAACAGGCTTAATAGACATTGAAACCGGTACTGATAAAAAAGCAATTGGCATAGTTAAACATCAAAAGGCAGGTGCTGCCAGAGCAGAGAATGGCCCAGATGTCTATAAAAAGGTAGGGAAAGTAGCAAAAACGTGTTAGGCATGTTTACTAGAACATGCTTAATACATCGACCGTATAGAACATAGCCATTAATTGCAACTGGTATTGGTAAGATTGAACTGGTGAGTACATACTTGGTAAGTCCTGAGAGGTAGTTGCTGGGGCGCTTCATCTTGGCCAAAGCTCGCCCAAAGTCAGCGACGGCGGAGGCGAGCTGTTCCTCTGGGTCGAAGCGTGGATCAGTGGCACTGACATGTGTACCTACAGGCAACCAGTAAATGGTAGAAGTTAAACTGCAATTGCACAAATTATGTGAAATACTGTAAGACATGGGATGCAGCTGACCTCGATGGCAAACAAAAGCATCGACCGTTATGACCCTGCGTAAGTACATGGACAGGCATGTTAAGTATAACAGGGTTAGCATCCACTAAAAATAGCAAATGGGCAGCATCTCTAGTGATATCCTGAATCATGTATTGTAAGTTTGTTGCTGGTATTGGTGAAATTGAGCTGGACACGGTAATATTTGAACATCACACAGTGTGCAGTACTGAAATAAACAAGGCACGAACATGCTTAATACATCAACCATACAAATCATAGCCATTGCAAGTGGTAATGGTAAGATTTAGCTGGTCAGATCTTACCTATTAAGTCCTGGGGGTAGTCGCCGGGGGACTTCATCTGGGCCAGAGCCTGCACCATGTCGGTGGCGGCGGCGGAGGCGAGGTGTTCCTCTGGGTCAACACGCACAGCGGCCATCGTGCCATGGACCTCCATCAGCTCCTGGCGGGGGGGATTTGGAGGCATGAGGACATTTCGCAGGCGCCATTTAAGCAATCAGGCCGGGGACATGATAGATATCGGTGGGTTACCTGACTGGATCCGAGCAGAACATAGATGTGGTTGAAGTTATGGTTGCGGCGGCGGCGGTTTGAGATGTCGGTAGGGGGAGGCGCGAGGGAGGGGGATACTGAGGGGAAGGGGATGTGGTTGGAGGAATAAATTCTGAAATCGCGCGCCTAATGAAAATTTCGGTGCGAAACTTGAAACTTGGGCGGGGGAAACACACAACGCAGACGAAGCGCATAAAATACTCGTGTGCGAGAAAAAAGAAAGTTGGCAGATCCCGTCTCCAAAAAAATGTACACGTGTACTTGATTTTTTTTCGGTCAATGGTACGCCTGGTTTATTAGGAAATATCGCACAGGTTACTGACTTATGGGTCACTAACGCAAAAAAGCAGACGGGTACGGCATAGAAACCGTGTGTTTTGTGATCTTCTAATGATTAACGCAAAAAAAAAAACGCACACGGGCACACATGCTAATCAACGCTCAAAGCCCTCAAAGGATGCTCTTACCGACATTGTACGTTAATACTACAAACTTAAAGTACTACTGGTAATTTGCTCTAATACTACAAACTTAAACTACTTCTCACATGTTGCCATTAGGGCATGCTGGCCAGACGCCGGCGTTCTCCTTCCCGGCCTTGTAGGCGGCAGCCCACCATGCTTCGATCTCCGCCAAGCTCTCCTCACCACGGCGTGCGGCCGCTTTTTTCTTGCGGCGGCGGGACTCTCTTTTCTTGACTGCTTTCTGCCTTTTCCGCTCCTTCTGTGCGGCTTTGGCCGCCTCTAGATCCACCACCCATTCGGCCATGGCAGCCTCAAAGTCCGCCCATGTAACTGTCTGGCCACCGGCGGCGATGAACTCGGCACGGCGAGATGCCATCGCTTCCTTACCATGTGTGCGGTCGCGGGCGGCGAGGAACGCGGCGCGGCGGGATGCCATCGCTTCCTTACCAGTTACTATGCGCCGCGGTGCCATGGACGACGCCTGGAGAGAGCTCTGGGACGGAGGGGCCGGGTAGCCGTACAGTACGGTGGTATTCAAGAGCTCAACGACAAACGACAACAGAAATTTGGCTTCCCTTACAATTTTGCTTGTTCATTATCGCACACGGTTCATCTCACGTCCCTTCCGGAAACAGTGTGCGCAGTGTGTTGCGTTATGATTGGCCGGAACCCCAGCCACGCGGATCGTGCGTGTGCACCGTTGGATGCGCCGTGATCGAACGGCAATCCACGTCCCTCACATCACACCTGTGCACCTGTAGATGGATTGGATTTATATGCGCTAAATGCCTAGAAAATGCACATAATCCCCTAAATATGGTAAATGAGCCCGGAAAAATGCCAAATTTGAACACGGTGATTTGCAGGGTGTATGTTCGTTGTAGAAAAAAACTCCAGGGCAAAGAACGAAGAAAATTTGGATTCCCCTTCAATCTTGGGGATTTCCCTCTCGAAAGCATGGAACTTCCTCGGTGATGGTTCGATTTATGAAGGGCGTGCATGACGACATAAGCCAAACCTTCTCAAATTTTTACCAGGGCATGGTGAGGTCATACCATGGCACCATGACAAGCGTCATGTTTTTTAAGCATTTATTTCATTTTTTCTATAGTTTGAAAACCCAACAAACAAACATTTGTGGTTCACTATTACCACACATTTCATCGAAATATTTGTCCATTCCTTGTAAAAGGCATGAGAATTTACTAAATGGCACGAGCATGGTTTTCTAGGCCATTCTTGTGGACCCTTTCATGCATCGATTGTTTGAACTTGAATTATTTGCATTAATGCCTAGGAAATGCACATAATCCCCTAAATATGACAAATGAACCCGGAAAAGTGCCAAATTTGAACACGGTGATTTGCAGGTTGTATGTTCATCATAGAAAAAACTCGTGGACAAAGGACAAAGGAAATTTGGACCCCCCTTCAATCTTGGTGATTTCCCCCTCAAAACCATGAAACTTCCTCGGTGATGGTTCGATTTATGAAAGGCGCGCATCACGACATAAGGAAAACATTCTCCAATTTTTACCAGGGCATGGTGAGGCCATACCATGGCACCACGCCAGGCGTCATGTTTTCCAACCATGTGTTTCATTTTTGTATAGTTGTTAACCGAGTAAACGACGCATTTATGGTTGACTATTGCCACACATTTCCTTGAAATATCTGCCCATTCCTTGTAAAAGGCATGAGAATGTACTAAATAACACGAGCATGGTTTTCCAGACCATTCTTGTGCACCTTTTCATGCACCGATTGTTCGAATTTGAATTATGTCCATTAATGCCTAGAAAATGCACATAATCCCCTAAATATGGTAAATGAGCCCAGGAAAATGTCAAATTTGAACACGTTGCATTTGAGGCGGTATGTTGATCGTTGGAAAAAACTGAATGACAAACTAGGACGGAAATTTGGATTCCCCTTCAATCTTGGGCATTTTCCCTCTCGAAAGCATGGAACTTCCTCGGCGATGGTTCGATTTATGAAGGGCGTGCATGATGACATAAGCCAAACCTTCTCAAATTTTTACCAGGGCATGGTGAGGTCATACCATGGCACCATGCCAGGCATCATGTTTTTAAGCATTTTTTTCCTATAGTTGAAAACCCTACAAACAAACATTTGTGGTTGACTATTGACACACATTTCATCAAAATATCTATCCATTATTCCTTGTAAAAGGCATGAGAATTTACTAAATGGCACGAGCATGGTTTTCCAGGCCGTTCTTGTGGACCCTTTCATGCACCGATTGTTTGAACTTGAATTATGTCCATTAATGCCTAGGAAAAATGCACATAATCACCTAAATATGGCAAATGAACCCGGAAAAGTGCCAAATTTGAACACGGTGATTTGCAGGTTGTATGTTCATCATAGAAAAAAACTCGCGGACAAAGGACAAAGGACAAAGTAAATTTGGATCCCCCTTCAATCTTGGTGATTTCCCCCTCAAAACCATGAAACTTCCTCGGTGATGGTTCATTTTATGAAAGGCGTGCATGACGACATTTTTACCAGGGCAAGGTGAGGTCATACCATGGCACCACACCAGGCGTCATGTTTTTCCAAGCATGTATTTCATTTTTGTATAGTTGTTAACCCAGTAAACGACGCGTTTATGGTTGACTATTGCCACACATTTCCTTGAAATATCTGCCCATTCCTTGTAAAAAGCATGAGAATGTACTAAATAGCACGAGCATGGTTTTCCAGACCATTCTTGTGCACCTTTTCATGCACCGATTGTTCGAATTTGAATTATGTGCATAATTAATGCCTAGAAAATGCACATAATCCCCTAAATATGGTAAATGAGTTCAGAAAAAATGTCAAATTTGAACACGTTGCATTTGAGGCGGTATGTTGATCGTTGGAAAAAAACTAAATGACAAACTAGGGCGAAAATTTGGATACCCCTTCAATCTTGGTGATTTCCCTCTCGAAAGCATTGAACTTCCTCGATGATGGTTCGATTTATGAAAGGCGTGCATGACGACATAAATCAAACCTTCTCAGCTTTTAACCAGGGCACGGTGAGGCCATATCATGGCACCATGCCAGGCGTCATGTTTTTCAAGCACATATTTCATTGTTCTATAGTTGATAACTCAGTAAATGACACGTTCGTGGTTGACTATTGCCACACGTTCCATTGAAATCTCTGCCCATTCCTTGTAAAAGGCTTGAGAAATTACTAAATACCACGAGTATGGTTTTTCCAGACCGTTCTCGTGCACCTTTTCAAGCATCAATTGTTTGAATTTGAATTATGTGCATTAATGCCTACAAAATGCACACAATCCCCTAAATATTATAAATGAACCCAGAAAAGTGTCAAATTTGAACACGGTGATAAGCAGGGTTTAAGTTCATCGTAGAAAAAAACTCATGGATGAAGGACAAAGGAAATTTGGATTCCCATTCAATCTCGGTAAATTGATTTACTATCGCACACGATTCATCTCCGTCGCCTCTGCGAACCGTGTGTGTTCACTCACACATGCAAAAGGAAAAGAAAACCCTCGCCCACTTCGTCTCCACTCACTCGTCGCGGACTCCTCCGCAACTCTGCACCCTAAGCTCGACGGCTGTTGGCGGTGGGCGTAGGTCGCGCTCCAAACAGCACCGGATTTCGCCTCCATCGCTTTCCGCCGCCTATTTGCACCGGCATTCTAGACTCTAGTCGACTGGGGTTTTCTGCGGGATTGGGCCGGGGATTTTTCTCATGGAGAAGGTAATCAACTTAATTAGCAAAGTATTCACTCATCTCTTATCGCAGTCCGTCCGTCCGTGTTAATCAACCGGCGGAAATCGCCGTGGAATCATTTTTGTTCTAGCTGATTCATGGGTGTTCATTCATGTGTCCACAGTGCGAGCATAAATCGGGCAACTATGGTCGTGGCCAGTCGGAAACGAAATTCTATCTCATCATTCCGGATGACTTCAGGGAGCGCTTGGTATATTCAATCTCAACCTACCACGGCCGGCATGGCCTAAATTTGTGAACATATACCGTCTGTTGCTACATTATCTATATATTTGCATCAAATCTTTGTTACATTATCTATTTTTTAATTCTATATATTTTTTACTTTGCTTTCATCTATATATATATGGATCTGTTCTATCAGTTACTCCCATATTTGCATCTTGCTCTGTTATTTCAATATATCTAATTTACGATCTTAATTTTCATTTCAAGCAGTACATCCCTTGCTTTGCAAGAACAGGAGTAGAAGGAAATCTTGGGCTTTACTTTGCTGATGACTCCCAGGATGTCATATTGACAACGTAGCATGGATTTACAATGACGGTTAGCGTAAAACTTGATAAAGATGGTCACTCCTATTTTAATGCGGACCTTTGGAGAAAAATGTCTAAGTGTTATGAACTGAAAGCTAGCAATCAATTCTAGTGTGTGCACCACAGCCTGGTCTAACTAACATGGATGTTTACTTCCCCAACGTCATCAGTCGATCAAAGTCTGATCGAGGTTAGTGTCCTTTCAACTTTCTCCTTGCTGTCACATTACTATTTAAGCAACAAATTGATCACTATTTAAGCAACCAATTGTGATATTATATTCTGACTCCGTTCCTAGGCAGTAACAAATTCTATTTACCAATTTATGCGCACTATATATTCTTCTGCCATGTTCTGAATAAATAATACCTTTCCACCTTTTAAGCAGGATATGTTGGATGCATAGTGAACGATCTTTATGTTACTAAGCGTACCAAATTTCACTGGAAGGACTTGAAGCATGTCATAAACTTTGTTGATAATCTGACAGAGATAGCACAACGTATGAACGTTGGATTTTGGATGGGATTAATTAGGCCTATGGTGCACACACTGAACAAGACCAATTGTGTGCACAAAGCACTGGTAAAAAGTCTTATTTTAATGTTGATGCTCATAAACTATATATATCTTCAACGATAGGTTACAATTGTTTTTTATTCTACATGTCAACAGAAATTGCCCCCTATAGCAGTTCCTGGATCGATTTCCCGGCGTGGTTGAATTACACTTGTGCCTGCTAATAACGCCAAAGTGATTGTAAGGTACTGCATTTCCCGCAAAAATGGAACCATTCAAATTGACGAGTTCTCGCTTCTCGTGGCAATGCATCCATATTGGAAAATTGGATACACTGTTCTACTCATGCTCTACCAAGGCACAGGAGGGCTCTTCCTTTTCATTGACGAGATGCCGAGTCGCCGTGATCAAGCTGCTTCCAGTGGATAGTTGTGGTTGTTGGCCCTCAGCCTCTTAAAATGTGCTAGCTGTTACTATATACGTTAAGTATGTAGATATGGACCATATGGTTGTTGGCCCTTAGCCTCTTAAAATGTGATAGTTGTTACTATGTTAAGTATGTAGATATGGACCATATGGTTGTCAAAACCGTGTTACGAAGATCTTCCTTTTGTCGAATAGTGTAACCACTATATATATGTTACTCAAATGCTGTTACCCAAGTTCATAAATTTTCATGAAAAGTATTAGTATCGTACACAGTTCATTGAGTTTAAGCGTGCGCCCGATGTCCAGAAGGCATTTGGATATTAACTGTCCATATTGCAAATTCACACACATGTTAACATAAGGAAACGTATGTGTAACATACTAATCATCGCACACGAGTACTCGCAGACGCATCGTGTGCGATACTCCTAGCCACCGCAAGCAACTAGTTTGCATTTTTCAAAGTTTTTTGTACAGACAGAATCGCACACGAAGTAACTGTATTGACCGTCTGTGTTGTAATTTCTCATCACAAACAGTTCATCCGAGTCGGCTATTTGCCACGTATCACACACATCTTGTTTACACGACTCGTTTGTGTTCTTTTGGCTCATCGCAAACAGTTTATCCATGTGAACTGTATGCCGCATATCACACACATCTTGTTAAGTTGAACCATTTCTGTTGTGTTCCCTAATCAAAAATAGTTCGTCCGAGTTAACCGTATGCCGTATATCGCACACACATTGATATGGCTGCCCGTTTTTGTTGTTCTACCTCATCGCAAACAGTTCGAATGGACTAACCGTGTGTCCTGCATCGCACACACATTGTTATGGCTGCCCGTTTTTGTTGTTCCGCCTCATTGCAGACAGTTTGAATGGATTAACCATGTGTCCTTCATCGCACACGCAACTAAAATTTGAGCCGTGTTTGATGGCTCCGCCATCACAAACGTTTTGCACCTTTTTTGACGGGTTTTTTACACCACCGTCTGTGATTATTGCATCGCACACAGTTTCGGCAAAGGGTCTCTGATCATAGTGTCGCGTTAGCAGTCTCCTACAGTAGTGTACTATTTGTATAGGTGCTGTCTGACGATGTGGACAGCGAGGATGAAGATGGCCAGAGGAGGTACAAGAGGCAAATCCCGAGGGAGCTTTATGCGGGAATGCATAACAGGCGTATTAGGACCTGGAACAGCGGCTATGGATACCCATTTTGCAACCAGAAGCTTCATGACGCGTATCTAAGTGTTCTGGCACATTCTCGCAGGGTGGCGCACGGCGCGTACGCCGAGTACCTGGAGAAGCTCCAGGATCGTGTCGGCCGCATGTGAGATGAGATGTGGGATGGATCGAACTATGTACGCTTGAGTATGCTTAATGACGGTTGAACTATGTACTTATGGTTGAACTATGCTTATGTGCGTGTACGCTTATTTTCTATGTCTGAGTATGTTAAATATTTCGCTAAATTTTGGTAAAATTACAACGGGGGACCAATAAACCAGGACGGAGGTAGTACGTCAATCACACACAGTTCCCAAAATTGGAACCGTGTGCAATGACGTTCATTTTCCCTGCTGCGTCAATCACACACGGTTCGCTCTAGCAAACCGTCGCCCCCAAAATTCTTTGTGGGACAGAAAACCCTCACCACCCAATTCAAAAAAAAGAAAACCCTCACCATCCCCACGTCACAAAAACCCTCACCCCGCCTGCCACCCCCACGGCCCCTCCGGTACGTTCCCCATTCACACCTGCACAAGCTCCTCCGCGTCTATGCCATGGCACTGCCTATCATGGCGGTAACACTTAGCTCGATGCCTGCCACCGCCGCCAGGCTGCCGGCAAAGCCCACCGCATTTTGCCACTTCCGCTTGCCGCTGCCTATCGCCATCGACTTTCTCGACGCTGCTCGCGGTCGACCCAGCTCCGCTCGGTTGGGGAATCTGTCGTACTGAGGGTTCTTTCTCATGGACGACAAGGTAACTAATTTAACGAGATATTATCTCATCTCTTATCCCAGTTCATCTGCCTCCTTTAATCACCCGACGGAAATCGCCGTGAATTCATTTTTATTCGAGCTGATTTGAGGGTTTTCTTTCATTCATAGAATGTACAGTGCGCCAACACTTTAGGACTTTGCGACCGCCGCCAGAGATTCCATCTCACTATACCAGATAACTTGAGGACGCGTGCGGTATGTTCAATCTCACCCTAAATCGGTTGGCATGGCCCACTTTCCTGAACATATTCTAAATATTGCTACATTTGGATAAAAGGTGCCACATGCACCATATACGTCAAAGGGGATTTTCCCCCTCTTCTTTCTATATTAGGCAAATTAATGATGTATTGTTCTTTCGATTACTCTCATTTTTCCATGACATCATGTTTACCCTATCTGTTTAATTATTGATTTTTGTCCTTCGATTTCAACTGCTATACAGTTCTTTCAATTTGGGCCCATATTTGCATGTTACCATATTTTCTTTAGCAATCCTACCATTTTCTGCAGAACATCCCTCGCTATGCAACAGATTGTGTAGTGCACAATTTTTCCCTTTACATAGATCAAGGCTCCACGGATGTCATACTGCACACAAACCATGGATTTACAATCGTTGCTACTGTAAGACTTGATGAAAGTGGTGACTCCTATTTTGGCACTGGCTTTTGGAATGAAATTACAAAGTTTTATGTACTGAAAGCTGACACTAAAATTGCACTGCACATAAAAGGGCCTGGTCATGAGATATATGCTAACTTCCCCGACAAAATCATCCGTCCAAACTTTGTTCGAAGTAAGTTTTCTTTTCAATTATCTGCATATGTTGACTTACCCAGCAATGTCAAATGAATTGTGTAGTATTTAAGCAACCAATTGTTATTCCCTTTTCTTACTATATTCCTACCTAATAACTTCTAGTTACCAATACACTTTTCTATTGCCCTATTTTAACTAAATATTCCCTGTACTCCCATTTCTATCAGAAAGCGCCGCTGACAAGGAGACTCCGGAGGTGGAGAACGGGGCTGCCAACAAGTGGAGGCGGGGCAAGCTAGAACCGCAAGCGACTCCAGCAGGCCTAGATTTATTCAGCAGCCTCCCCGATGATATGTTGACAGTCATCATCTCCCTCATCCCAATCAAATATGGGGCGTGGACAACCCTCCTTTCCCGGCGGTGGCGCCCCCTATGGAACTCCAGCCCTCTCGACCTCATCGACACCCACGAGCTCTGCTATGGCTAGCGCAAAAGCTTGGATGCGTTCTCCAAGATCCTCGGTAGTCGCCTTGGCCCAACCAATGGCCTTAGAATGGGCAAGTTCCATTCCAACGGCAAGGACCGAGCTAAGCTTGACGATTGGTTCCGATCCCCCGCCCTAGATTAGCTCGAGGAGCTCACTTTTGATGATGGGCATATGCGGTCGCTGCCAACGTCCGCACTCCGCCTCACGCCCACGTTGCGCGTCGCCAAGTTCAGGAACTGCCATTTCCCGCCCCTTAATGACGCGCCCGCTCTTATTCTACCACGACTGAAGCACCTCGAGCTCGTCGCCGTCTGCCTCTCAAAGGGTTACATGGAGCGCCTGCTCTGTGGCTATACTGCACTCGAGTACCTTCGTCTTCAGGCGATCAATGGGTTGAGTACCTTCCACATCACCTCCATGACTCTTCGGACTATTTATGTGTGTTGCTGGTGCGGCAGGAAGACATCACAAGATGTGTACCACGGTATGGTCATCCAGGACACACCTGCACTTGAGAGATTACCTGTAGTTGATCAAGAAGGTCCAACAAGAATCAATGTCATTTCTGCGCCGAAATTGACAATGGTGGGCTACTCGTCTGACAAATACTCTGAACTTGTTATTGGATCCACACCCGTTCAGGTACAACAGCCGCCTTCTACCTCTCCTCCTACAAATTAACATTATTTCTAATTTTGAAGATGTTTGTTCGTCTGTCATTCAGAAAATGATTTCGACAAGCTTGACCCCGAAACTGCGCACAGTGAAGGTCTTGGCACTAGAATCTATCAGGCCCGACCTGGAGCAAGTTGTCAGTTTCCTGAGATGCTTTCCATGCCTGGAGAAGCTATATACCGAGGTGCTGTTCCTTTCCTGTTAAATGTTAACCATAAGGAAGTTCAATTTGTGACACCTTTTTCCAAGTTTACAATGACAATGTACTACGATTTTTTAAGGTTCTTTTGGAGGATTTCAGTACATACATGTCCCCCCCCATATTGGTTGCTTGATCCATATGGTTACAATCAATAAGCATTTCCCCTTTGGATTCACATGTACTAGCTTTCTTAGGGAACTTTTCATCCACTCCAACCTCTTGTGAAGAAGGCTACATTTTTCTAGAATGTAATCAAATGCCCATGTTAATCATGTCAGATCGAAGATGGCATGTTAGTGCATTTTACAAATCCTGCAGACCAAATAGTTAGGCCTATAGTAATGTTCAAAACTGCATGTAGGCACTAACACGTTTTCTTCTTTTGCAGATAAGATTAGGCCCAGTGGCGGATAATGTGATACAATATAACAATCACGTCGAATGCCTAGATCTGCATCTCCCATAAATTACTTTGAACTCCTACCGAGGGACCTTACCGGAGATTATATTCGCCAGGTTCTTTGTTCTCAGAGCAAGGGTGCTGAAGGAAATGAGGTTTGCCCTACATTTATTTCGCAAAAATGAATGGTTTGTTGATCAGCGCCGGCGCCTGCGGCAGAATGGAGTAGGCTCCAAAAATGCTGAATTTCATTTTGGAACTTCGGATGACAGAGTAATCAGAAGTCATCGTGTCAACCCCATACATGACTTCTCAATGGCTGACCCCTTTGCAAAAATTGTGAGGTTTCAAAGCCAGAATTAGAAGCGGTGATATTGGTTTGAACCTCTCTGATATCCATGTACAACGGATTAGCGCGAGCGTTTGCAGCTGATGAGCTGAATTTCATTTCTAACATTAGTTTGAACCTTGTAATCTTCGAATTTGAGCCATATAACTCTGGAATTTGAACCTTGTAACATTTCGAGCTTTTGTGGTACAAACATTGAAATGGCATCGTATGAGACTCGTATATTGCTAGCACTATTTTGACCTTAATATGCAATGGTCTTAGATTTTATTAACCATTCTCAAATCAGTTTACCTTGTCGATCTCACAACACACGATCTGTATAGCTAACTCGACTGCGATCTTCGACATTATTGCACACAGTTGGTTTCTTCCATCGTGTGCACTGTAGAGCGTAGAATTAATTATCGCACTCGAGTGTCCAGCATCACCCTTCTGCGTAACTTTGACCTCATCACCCAAGGGTAAACTTATGACCGAAGTCATTCCACACACTTCATTTTTAAAAAGCTTTTTGCCAATAAACGCCCATGATTTGTCCCTCTTCTAGCCGACGCGTGGCCAAACTAGCCGGGCGGGAAGCTTGCGCGGTAAACAGCGCGGTAGCGCGGGAACAGGCTCACCGACGATACATTTGGCGCCTCTTCGAGCCCACGCGTGTGGTGCGGTGTTGTCAAGCGTGCACTGGAATCCTCCGCTATGAACGACGTGACAAGACGTGATGATTACAGGCCGGCCGGCCCCATTTATTACAGCGGCCATTTAACCTACCCTTGTGTCTCTTCAACCTTTCGATCACGCCCCACCATTGCAATAAGCACACCCACCACGAGAAATTCTCAGAGGGTATCCTACGCGGCTCCAATGGCGCTCCGAGCGGCTACCGACGACGAGCAGCAGTTCACCATGCGTGCCGTGGTGGACACCCACAGAAGGTTCATGGACCTCTCGGTGGTGTACACCAACGACCCGGTCTGGGTGGAGCACTCCTTCCACATCATGGAGCTGTTGCTTCCCGAGGAGAAGTATAAGGTGGTCGGGTTCGACCTCGAGTACACCCGCGCTCGTGCCGGGTCTCGTCCCAAGGTCGCCGTCACCCAGATGTACGTGCGCCACCACGTCCTCGTCTACCACTATTGCCTGGCCACAAGGCCTTGCGAGCGTTTCGCCAGGTTTTTCAACAACCCCCACTACATGTTCGCTATGGTGGACATCACCAACGATGTAAAGGCGCTCCAGAATTCGGGCATCGCCTGCTAGAATCTTGTCGACATCCAGGGCCAATACAAGATCTGGGGCAACAAGGAGCATGAGAAGGACTCACTGGTTCACCTCGCCGATGCCATCATCGACCCCTACTACTGAGACATGAAGGATTCGTGCAAGAAGGGCAAGCGTGCCTGGCACTCGGCCTGGATGGAGAAACTCGACAAAGCTCACGTCGTGTACGCGGCCAAGGAGGTGTACATGAGCTACGACATGTACAGGCGGATTGTTGACATGAGGAAGTGCCTCCTTCCCCAAAATGGCCAGGGATCCAGCCGGAAGCAGAGCAATGTCAAGAGTCATCGCAACAATAAGTAGATGATTAGATCCTCGTTTCTCCTACTTTAGTATGCATATAATTGCTTTCTTTGGTGTGTGGAAATGTTATGTGTGTAGTCACTTGTGTAATTGTATGCTTAATTTGGTTATGCAATGCTGTCTTTTTAAGTATATATGTTGATGCTCTGTAGACAGAGCGTAGATGTTGTGCGGACAAAGAAAATCACATTGCACATGGACTAAACAATGGAACCCGTCAGTGATGTTTTCATCAATCACTCACAATTGTATACCAGCAATCATTTGCTCACAACACACACGGCTTGTTAGTAGTAATCGTCTGTGTTGTTATCGGTCTTCGCACACGTTTCCGATTACAGACCTATTTGCCTCGTATCACACACATCTTGTTCATTTGAACCGTTTCTGTTCAAATGTCTCAATGCAATTAGTTCATCCGAGTGAACCGCATGCCGTATATCGCACACACCTTTGATCTGGCTGACTGTTTCTTTTGTGTTGCCTAATCACAAACAGTTCATCCGAGTGAACTGTATGCTGTACATCGCACACACCTTCATCTGGCTGCCCGTTTCTTTTGTTCCTCCTCATCGCAAATGGTTAATTGAGCTGAACCGTATGCCCTGCATCGCACACGCAACTAAAATCTGAACCATGTTTGATGCATCCTCCATTGTAAACGTTTTGCACCTTTTTTGACGGTTTTTACACCACCATTTGCCATTATGGCATCGCACATAGTTTCGTCGAAGGGTCTCTGATCGTAGTGTCATGTTAGCAGCATCCTGTAGTAGTGCTGACTCAACTCTAAGCAGTAGCAGCCATGACAACAAGCTTGAATGAGTAGGCACATCAGGGCTCAAACAACTCCTACTCATGCTAGTGGGTTTCATCTATTTACTGTGGCAATGACAGGTCATGCAGAGGAAAGGGGTTCAACTACCGCAGCATGTAACAGTTGAATCGTTGTTGTCCTAATGCAGTAAAAGAGAGCAGAAGCGTGAGAGTGGGATTGTATCGGAATGAACAAGTGGTTTTTGCTTGCCTGGCACTTCTGAAGATAGTATAGTTCTTCATCGGTGTCATTGATCTCATCGTCGAAACCACGTCTACTGAGAGGGGACAAACACCGACAACAGAGAAAAAACGCAATCAATGCAATGCGATAATATGATGTATGATCATGACATGGCAATATGATGTGATTTGAGCTAATGCATCTAGCAACCAGATTAAATGAAGTTGGTTTGAATCAAAGATTCAAATTCAACTCCATACGTGAAGATTCAAGTGCCATTTATTTCATTTGCCCTAAACAGTAGTCATAAGTTGTTCTAACATGCATGCAAATGGTACAGATGTATAGATTGGATTTTTCTAATATTTTTCATATATAAATTATTTCATTTGGAGTTATAGATTATTTTCTGTGATTTTTTGAAGTTTGTAACAATTTCTGGAATTTTCTGAATAAGTTTGAATCCAGAAAACTCTTTACCGCGTCACTATGACGTCTGCAGGTCAACGGGGCCGGTCCAGGTCAAACCTGACCAGTGGGGTCCACACGTCAGTGACTAACTAACTAACCTAAGTTAATTCATGTTAAACTAATACTAACTAAAAGTGTCAGTGCGGGGTAGCCCACGCGTTAGTGACACAGGGGAGGTCAAACCTCTGGTCAGCGGGGTCAAACCCACCGGACTTGGTCCACAGCTCATCGTCGGTGAAGCCCGAGACAGCGGAGGGCTCGGGATTTGCCCACGGTCGACCAAATCGACCGCGGTTTGGTCCTACGCGTAGCTGGGGCTCACGCGCATCTGGTAGGGCAAGCGGGAGGAGCTAGGGTGGAACAAGCTCGCCAGAGTCGAGCTCGTGGCGGCGGCCGGAGTTTGGGCGAGCTCGGGTTTGGCGTTAGGGAGCACAGCAGGGCTAGCGGGTGGGTGCGCTCGGCTCCTGGGAGCATGCTGAGTACGGTGACGCGCTTGGACGCGAGTGGCAGCAGTTGTGGCCGCGGCGGCGACTTGGCCGGAGGCGGAGATCTCTTGGGCTCGAAGGATACGACGACTACACGGCGCAAATGAGCAAGGGGAGAGAGGGGATCGAAGGAGAAGCTCACGGAGAATGCAGCGGTGGCCTCGGCGAGCTTGGGGAAGCAACAGAGCGGGCGCACGGTCGCCGGCGATCTCGGCGGACTGAGGTTGAAGAAGACGGCGATGGCGGTGTTTTAGGGCTTCCGATGTTGATTGGCTTGGTGAGGAGGTCGACGACGAGGTAGCCGAGCTACTGGGCACGCTGTAGGTCGAGGGGACGCTCTGGGTGCGGCAACAGCAAGCGGTGGCGACGAGCTCCGCTCGGGCTGCGCGGGAGAGAGAGCAGAGGAGGGGAAAGGGGTCCAGGGAGAGTGAGAGAGATCTAGGGGGTCGGGGCGATGTACGTAGCGTCGGTGGCCGCGTCGGGGAGGAGCCAGGCAGGCAGGGAGGGAGGAGGTGGCTGCACGGAGGTGCGCGCGTGTCAGGCACGCGCCCGTCCTCTTGGCAAGGAGGAAGACGACAGGAGGAGGTGGCCAGGTGGGCTGGGCCGCCAGCTGGGCTGCAGAGGACCTGAGCCAGCCAGGTAAGGCCAGGTAACTCTCTCTCTCTTTTATTTCTGTTTTCTAATTTCTGCAATTGTGTTGGCTTTAATAAAATTACGAGAGCATTTCCAAAAATCCTGAAAATATTTGTGGGCACTGTTTCAATTATTTCCAACGACCCTCATTTCCTTTCATGATTATTTGGGCATTTAAAATTATTTATAGTATTTAAAAGCCCAAATTCAAATAACTTATGATTTAATTCAGTGACCCAAGGTGTCCTAGAAAAATGTGAACCATTTTTGGCAGAGGTTCTAGACCAATACAAAAATGATGAACATTTTTGAAGGGCATTTCAGGTTCATTGAAAATATTTCATTTTGATCCTAGTTGGATTTCATTTGGTGCTAGGGTTTGAACATCCCCATTTCAAGTTTCTGAAAAATTTAAACATGATGCATCACTCTAATGCAAGCACTGGCTAGGGTTGTGACAACTCACCCCCACTAAACAAGAATCTCGTCCCGAGATTCAAGACCTGAGGTAAGAAGACAGAGGGAACACAAAGCTGATACAATCTTCATGACCCATTGCTTCATATTGATCTTGACTTCTTTGCTTTCAAGATCTTCATCCAGCACGACGATGACAGAAAGAGACTCTATAGGAATCGATCTTCTCGAAGATCGAACAACTGACGATCAACTCACGGAATGAGACGTTGAACATCTCTTGAGCTGAGACACAAAACACACATCAGGGTGATGGAAAAAGCGGATGTCGAAGGTTCAAGTTGGTAGGCAACACTCCCATGCTCAAGTAGATGGTGAGTGAGTGTCAAAGTTGCAAGGAGATAAGTTGTCGTGATTCCATAACGGGGCACCTTAGAAGAGGTGACTCGTGGGATTACTCCCTTAAGTGGCAAAAAGAATTACTTTCGATATCTAGATCATTGAAACTCTTCATACCAGCCTGAGGCAATTCACAATTGATCATTTGAAGGAATTCAAAAGAATGGCATACTCAGTTTGGAAAGGGAACTAGAGTTATAAGACAACTCGACAAATAGAAGGCACATTCCAAATGATGCCGAGTATATAACCCAGTGACCGAGCGTGCTCTCAAGAACTTGAGCATTTCCATATTCATCAAGGTTTGACCAACATCCATGTCAAGATCCTGGCAACACTTCATACTACCATGATGAATAGCTATGGAGGATGCAGATGCAAAGAAAGACAACACTTTCTCATATTTTACCTTAGCAATGCCAAGGAAACAAAATCTGGATGATCGACCGAGAGACATTTAGCACTCCGCTTCTAATGTTCTCCTTGATGTTTGAGATACCACTAGCATGCTTCAAAGTGGCACCAACATGGTCATCAAGTAAAGGTCAGACTTCAGGAACACAAGGGTCCATAAGGATCAACTTCTAGAATAAGTCAAATCCTCATGGGGAGTGGATGATATCTTGACTCGGCAAAATGACCACTACATTGACTTACCAGGATTACGGAAGAACCAAGATCAAAATCTTTGAAATGTCCCAACCATCATATTTGCCTGAGATTCAGATCTGGTTGGTGGCAAGATGCTTCAGACTCATCATGTTTGAAGAGAAAGGTTGCAATACAATTCGACGAGATGACGATGCGAGACTCTCGGGAAATGAACTACGATAGCAAGCTCCAAAACATGAGCGGGTTCTGCTACACACATGTGATCACGCTGTCCCAGACAAGCATGACCACATAGTAGTCTTATATTAAAAACAGTACCGAGTTCTGATTGGGAACCATCATTGAAATAATGAAGTCTTGTGCATGTCCGTCTCGGCCCTTCGGGAATAGCATTTGAACTTCTTATCCTTGAACAAATCAATCAGTGGCTTTGTGTGCTAGGGATACCTATGGAATGGAGATGATCAGTCTATCAGACCATAGAATACTTCGCACGTACATGATTGACTTGGGATGATTCCAGAGGAAGCAAAACAAACCTTTCTCAAATTCATGGTGGCAACTTGCACCTAATGCACGTGAACTTGGAGAAAGTCACTTCTTACACCAAACATATGCTTCATGAGCTAGCATGAACAAATGCTTTCAAAGTTTCCAACACGAGCTTAATGTTCAACATGAATCATGGACAAGATGAAAATATTGCCGATGGACTCAACAACAAGTCATCCAGATTTCCATGAGGATGGAATTCCACAACTATGTGAACAAAGCGATAGCATTGGTCAGACCAAAAATATGTAATGGTGTATGCTCGAGGAAACAACCACGAGTAAGACAACATTACGAACATCGTTGGTTCTGATTTGATCTGACGATAGCCCATACTCAAATCAAAGTTCTGACAAGACAATAGATCCAACAACTGACACGGGGACCAAATGATGAAGATATCATCTTTCTTCAACACACACACACACACACACAAAGATATCCCTTAATGATGAACTAAGTCGGACAAGCTTCCATCTTCCAACTCTCCAAGTTGTTGTTTAGCTCAACCAACTAGTTCAGGGTATCCAACACAGAATCTTGGAGAAAGGGTGGTTTAGAGGGATAAACCAACTTGATCACGAGCTCAACATAGCGGTCAGGGGTGAACCTGGTGATACTTCCGAGAAGATATCCGGAAAATCGCAAACCACCGATATGTTTTAAGCTCGAGAATAACCTTGCTTTTCAGGGCGAGATGATATGATCAAAAGAGTGATGGATTGACACAATCCTACCTCACTGATCGAGGAGTGCACCAGGGAAAATGGACTAGGTCACGCGATAAATCTTAGGATGATGATTAAATAACCAACACACTAAGAATAAGATTGTTGTCCATTAACTACCAAGCAACGGAGTTGCTAGGAGTATTGATTTCACACATCACAGTTCACTTGTCAGCATTCTGGTTACAACCAACATGGAGAACGAGGGATGAACGATGATGGCGAGAAGTATCACTGTATCAAGAGTTCATAGGAGGTGGTGCAATTCCATGACATTCTTGACACAAAGATGGTAATACTCGAAGGTAGAACAGAACAAAAGCTGGTTTGGCATTTTAATCTGCGGAATAAAACTACTTTGACCCAATCCTAGAAATGGACGAGGTACTGGAGTTTGTTTCTCCTAGTCATTTCGGAATAGAATGGCCCGACGGACCACAGAATAACAGGCATCGATGACACGAATACGCCATTACTCTTGACTATCAACTGATAGACGAAGTCAGGATACAACTAAAGAGGAACAACTCAAAGGAACATATGTTTTTCTGAGTTGTGAATGCATGGATTAGCATGTCGAACAAGTCCAACATATTTCTTCTGAATAACCCATGCAGAAGAGGAAGGACTGGCAAATTCACAATCATAGAATGGAGAACTCATCAAGAGCACTCTTGTTGTGATCTTTTGGTTCAAAAGAACTTCTGCCATATCGGTTCATGGTTTTGGAAGAACGATATACCACGAACCTCAAGGATTATCACAAAAGTTACTAATAACCTAAAGGAACGAGCAAACACTAACAACATGAAGTAAGTAGAGTGAATCTTGGGTTCAAGAACCTAGAAATGGAATATTTGCTAGCTAAATAACATCACGAGATGCTTTCGAGAATGGTGGCCAGAATCATCACACTAGGAACACAAAACATGGCTAGACTATTGGGTGGTTCTATAAGATACCCTAGTGTCATAATAATAGCTCCAACATATATGTCGAGGCAATGGAGTACCTCAACACTCCGATTAGTGTGCTTAATCTTTCCCATAGGAACATCGGGAACAAAGAGGAAAGATTTGCAAATGCATCAGACTAACTAGAAACCTGGGATGACTCGGACAGCATAACGGCTGTAAATGCTCAAAAGATTTGAGACATCCTGCAAAAATGGTGGCATAACCACTCAACATCACCAAATCAAGGTTCTGAGATCAACTGTCAACACACGGAATTAGCGGGAACTGAACTGGGCCTGAATCCATCATACCTATAAGTCTCTAGCATAGTAACTCGTCATCCTGATAGATAGATGAGAAGGCCTAGTTTCTTAACCCCGTAGAAAATATTAGGGTGACTCAGATCAGAAGGACATAAGGTAAAGGAGTAAAAAGAGCCTTATGTTCCCTTCCACAATCAATTCCCCTATATAACTAAAGCATTTCTGGACTAGACTTTGACCAGTTGGCTTGGTAATCCTACAGGCAGTCAGGCTCTGATACCAAAGCTGTCAGGACCCCGATCCTAAGTCACACCGATCTAGCATGTAACACATCATATCACTTTGCGGCCTCACGCACGGTATTCCCACGGGTGCCACCTTACCTAGCCCGAGACCGTTTGCGCCTTTTAGCTCATGTATATGATAGTGTCGCTAGCATCCACATGACAAAGAACCCGGGCTGACATGACTAGTCGTGAATCCAAAGTGGCACTAACTTACAGGGACAGGCATACATGACCCAACAACGAACGTGTCGGTCATCAACGTATGAACCCAAGTCGTAGCAAGCTACAAGGACTTAAAGGAACAACGCGTGACATTTCCCCGAAGGGACAGACACATGAACGAAGAAGGACACATGCCGGCCATCCTAAGTGTTCCAGAGCAGTAGCAAGCTACCATGGCTCAGTGGAAGCACTAGGAGACATTTCCCGGTAAGAGAGGCTACCAAGAATAAACAAGTAGGTTGTCGGATCCCGCACATACCAAGCATTTCAATAACATACACACAATATGCTCGATATGTGCAAATACAACATGGCATCACAACAAAACTCTACGAATCAAAGTATTTATTCATTAGGCTCTGAGGGGCCAGATATTACAAACATGGGTCTGATGACCCATCATTCAAGTCATACAAGCAATAAGCACATGCTGAAGCTTAACTTGTCTGAGTACAGACAACTACAAATGAAAAAGGCTGAGAAACCTGACTATCTACAAGACCCTGCTGAGGGCACAAGATCGTAGCTGAGGTAACAAGCTAAACGTCGAAGTCCACGCGGAACTACTAGTGAGACTAAAGTCTCTCTGCAAAACATAAATTAAGCAAACGTGAGTACAAATGTACCCAGCAAGACTTACATCAGAACTATCTACATATGCATCAGTATCAACAAAGTGGGTGGTGGAGTTTAACTGCAGCAAGCCAGCTTTGACTCAGTGGCTATCCTGAACTACGTCTGCAAGTAACCCTTTTGAGGTGGCGCACAGGAGTCCACATATTCACCAATCAATACACCACTATGGATCCGCTCCCGTCTCCCTACGAGAATGCCATCTATAGCACTCACGCTTATCTTGCGCATTTTAGAGTATCCACTTTCACTTGTCTATGAATTGTATAGGCAACCCAGAAGTCCTTTACCGTGGACGCGGCTATTCGAATAGATCATTTATAACCCTGCAGGGGTGTACTTCTTCACACATGTTTCCACTACTTAGCGTCTGCACATGACATGTGCTCGACATACTTCAAGCGAAAGCCGACGTGGGTGTAGACCACGACCTGACTAACCACACAAGTCCCTAGTCCAGGTTTATCGCCTATTCAGGTTCCATCTGTAGGGAGTCCGGCCGAGGTTTCCACTACGGACCCGAACGATGTGTGCAGGGTTCCCGAGGCACCAGACGGGCGACTCGGTACACCGGGCCACATGCCTACCGCATCACAGCCCACCCCTCGGTTCAGCGCTGCGCACGGCCTCTAGCATACTACAAACACCAGAAACTACTTGCAATTCCTGGACAGAGGATAGGGGGGTTAATAAGTCGAGCGGGGTCATATTTCAGGGCCCAACGTGTGGTAGTTGCTGTTCATGGATCACAAACACAGAACTCAGTTCCTGAGGACGGTTTGAATGAGACAACCCACCATGTACTCCTACATGCACTACTAGGGAAAAGCCTAGCAGCAGCGTGGGTTCTAGGTATAGCAGTAGCGTGGGTACCCGCGCTACTGATAAGGCGCTACAGCTAACCTATAGCAGCAGCGCGTGTTCGCCCGCGCTACTGCTATACAAGTGTAGCAGCAGCATGCTGTATGGAAGCTCGCTACTGCTAATAGCTCTAGTGTGCTTTGCTGGGCCGCGCTACTGCTACTGGCACGCTGCTGCTAACTTTTCTCCGCTCGCTACTGCTAATTTGAGTAGTTTTTGATTTTTTTTCTGCATATTTGTTTTGTATTTGAACAGGCTTTATACAAGAATCTGTAGCACATACAAATGTCATCATCATACACATAAACATGGCTGTGAGACCACAAATGTAAGCAGAACATATACATACAAATAGTCTCATCATAATCATCATCCAACACAAAGTGGTATCTCGTCATCATCTCGAAAATAGTGATACATGCAAGTCTCGAATACTTGCAACTACAACGTCATCCATCTAAAAAATGATATACGCGAGAAGTGCTATCACTATGAGTGATAGTGGAACTATGCAGTACATGATGCGGCCATGAGTCCTCTCTCGCGCTAGCGTGAACCTCAAGTAACTAGCTTGTGCTTCTTGTCTGCTTTTGAAGCCTTTATGGCTGGCGCCCGAGACCCCCTGCACTTGCGCCTGACACTCATGCCACTCGTCATACACTCCCGGAACCTTCCCTTCATACACGACATAGCACTTCGCCATCAAGAATCTCGGTACCTGTTAGAGATGCATCTTGATCAAGAGAATGCACGATCATATGCAACAAAATATACTAGAGCAACACGAAAAAGAAAGGGTTAGCAACTAGATGCAACATATAGTACGCAAACTAATTAACTAGAGGTACGCATGTCATCGTACCCAAACTAACAAAGTAGCGTTACGCAAGTTCGTATGGGACCGTGGACATCACAAAGTTTCATCGCTAAAGAAAGTATACAAGTTCAACCGACACATATCATCATCATTGGCATCGTAAATCACTAGAAGTTCCATCCTTCCATATCATCAAGGATGGACCCTAGCTTCTTGAACGGCGTGAGGTCATGACATTGCATGCCTATGCGAGTTCGGACGTCAGCTCGCGATATAGGGCCGTGGTGGAACATCCCCTTCTCATCGATGACTTCTTTCATGATGATCGTCGCAATGTCCCTTTGGATGCGAAAGAAGTCATCTCTAAGTTTATAATCCGCTTCTCCATGAGATTCTACCCACTTGCGGATATGATCATTGTTTCTGGTTGTCATACGAAGCTTTTGGTGATCCGTGTTGAACTCAATCATGAGATGGAGGAGGTAGAATCCATCTTTCTTGCTTGGTTTTGGGACATGGATGCAGCAGAAGTTAGTTTTATGCGAGAAACCCAACTTCTTGTTCCTTTGTTTCCTGATCTGCAGGTGGCCACCCCTAATGCTGAAGCCTTGGAGAGCATCATCTAGAGTATTCATTATGTGGGTGTAGTCCTTCTTCTCGTAGTCTCTGGTAGGCTCGAAATACACGGCGTGGGAGACTCGCGGGTAAAGAACGATAAGGATGGTGCGCCCCTTGCTGCGGGGAAAAGACACCTCAAATTATTCTCCATATGAGCGAGAAGGAATGATTGAAATGTACGAAAGGGTTGTCCGGAACTGACTTACTTTGGATGATAAGGCAGGAGGACAATTTCCTGGTCCTTATTCTGTACCATGAAGTTTTGGAGGTACTCCCTAGCAGTTTCACACTCAAAGTCGCTGATACGTCCATTTTGCATCATGCTTTTATATCGATATTTATTGCATTATGGGCTGTTATTACACATTATGTCGCAATACTTATGCCTATTCTCTCTTATTTTACAAGGTTTACATAAAGAGGGAGAATGCCGGCAGATGGAATTCTGGGCTAGAAAAGGAGCAAATATTGGAGACCTATTCAGCACAACTCCAAAAGTCCTGAAACTCCACGGAAGTTATTTTTGGAAATAATAAAAAATACTGAGCGAAGAAAATACCAGAGGGGGCCCACACCCTGGCCATGAGGGTGGGGGGCGCGCCCTACCCCCCTGGGCGCGCCCCCTGCCTCGTGGGCCCCCTGGTGGCCCTCCGATGCCATCTTTTGCTATATGAAGTCTTTCGTCCGAGAAAAAATCATAAGCAAGCTTTCGGGACGAGATTCCGCCGCCACGAGGCGGAACCTTGGCGAAACCAAGCTAGGGCTCTGGCGGAGCTGTTCTGCCGGGGACACTTCCCTCCGGGAGGGGGAAATCATCGCCATCGTCATCACCAACGATCCTCTCATCGGGAGGGGGTCCATCTTCATCAACATCTTCACCAGCACCATCTCCTCTCAAACCCTAGTTTATCTCTTGTATCCAATCTTTGTCTCATAGTCTGGGATTGGTACCTGTGGGTTGCTAGTAGTGTTGATTACTCCTTGTAGTTGATGCTAGTTGGTTTACTTGGTGGAAGATCATATGATCAGATCCATTATGCATATTAATACCCCTCTGATTATGAACATGAATATGCTTTGTGAGTAGTTATGTTTGTTCCTGAGGACATGGGAGAAGTCTTGCTATTAGTAGTCATGTGAATTTGGTATTCGTTCGATATTTTGATGAGATGTATGTTGTCTCTCCTCTAGTGGTGTCATATGAACGTCGACTACATGACACTTCACCATTGTTTGGGCCTAGAGGAAGGCATTGGGAAGTAATAAGTAGATGATGGGTTGTTAGAGTGACAGAAGCTTAAACCCTAGTTTATGCGTTGCTTCGTAAGGGGCTGATTTGGATCCATATGTTTCATGCTATGGTTAGGTTTACCTTAATACTTCTTTTGTAGTTGCGGATGCTTGCAATAGGAGTTAATCATAAGTGGGATGCTTGTCCAAGTAAGGACAACACCCAAGCACCGGTCCACCCACATATCAAATTATCAAAGTACCGAACGCGAATCATATGAACGTGATGAAAACTAGCTTGACGATAATTCCCATGTGTCCTCGGGAGCGCTTTTCTCTATATAAGAAATTGTACAGGCTTGTCCTTTGCTACAAAAAGGATTGGGCCACCTTGCTGCACTTTATTTACACTTGTTACTTGTTACTCTTTACAATTTATCTTATCACAAAACTATCTGTTACCTATAATTTCAGTGCTTGCAGAGAATACCTTGCTGAAAACCGCTTATCATTTCCTTCTGCTCCTCGTTGGGTTCGACACTCTTACTTATCGAAAGGACTATGATAGATCCCCTACACTTGTGTGTCATCAAGACTCTTTTCTGGCGCCGTTGCCGGGGAGTGAAGCGCCTTTGGTAGGTGGAATTTGGTAAGGAAAAACTTATATAGTGTGCTGAAATTTACTGTCACTTGTTACTATGGAAAGTAATCCTTTGAGGGGCTTGTTCGGGGTATCTTCACATCGACCAGTAGAGGAAAGAGTTGCTCCTAAACCTACTGAACCTACTAAAAATGAAAATGTTTACTTCGAAATTCCTTCAGGTATGATAGAGAAACTGCTGGCTAATCCTTTTGCAGGAGATGGAACTTGCATCCCGATTTACACTTAATCTCACTACAAAAAAATACACTTCCGTGATGATACGTGTTTGTCATAGTAGGTCACATTTTTTGTCATGCATGTACATCCATGACAATTTTATGACAAAATCAAGATAGTCATACCTGTGCTGTCGTAGAAGTGTTCCATGACATTACCAAAATTATCATCACGGAAGTGTCCACTTCCATGACGATAAATCGCGCCTCACATAAGTGCTTTCATCAAGGGTGACCGACACGTGGCATCCACCGTAACAGAACACCGTTAAGCTATCGGGTCCGGTTTTGGATCCGATAACCCATTAACAGCCCCGACCAATGGGGATTTTCCACGTGTAAAATCATCATTGGCTAGAGGAAACACGTGTCAGCTCACCGTTGGGACAGATGTCATCCACTCATTGGACACAAAGCGCCTATGATACGTTGACACGTGGCACAACCCAATAGAGGCCCATTCATGTGAAAAGGCTGGCCCGTTTGACTTGGTCAAAAGGTGGCGGGCCGGCCCACGACAAGCCTGTTAACGGCCTGTTCGCATATAGCCCATTTACAGCCCGCTAACCCAGGGCCCGTTTACGGCCTAACCGAATTAGGCCTAGTAGCGTCATCTGGGCCGTCCAATATAATTCCGCCCCGTTTTAACTTTCGGCCCTTGTATGGCCCATGACGTCTTTCGGCCAATATGAGGCCCTTATTACTCTCGGCCCATTAAAGGCCCATGGTAAAACTGGCCCGTAATGAACAGTGTATCACTTTATACCCATTAACGGCCCGTGATGAAACTGGCCCGTAATGAACAGTGTATCACTTTATACCCATTAACGGCCCATTATTCAGTTGGGCCATTTCCAGCCAATGTTATCTTTCGGCCTTCTCGGGGCCCATTTATTCTTGGGCTCATTTCCACATTCGTTTACTTACGGCCCGTTACTGTCATTTTCTGCTTGTGGGCCAAATTCAGCCCGTGGTTACAGTCGGCCCGTTTGTGGCCTGTTAATACATTGGGCCGTTTTGATAGCATCATCAAAATACGGCCGATTAACGACGGCCCGTTATGGTCGGCCCATGAACGGACGATTTCAACTCTAGCCCATTTACGGCCATAATGTGGTCTGTTATTGGCCCATGTTTGGCCAACCGATCATAAGCCCGTAGAAGGCCCATTGATGATACGGCCCATAGAAGGCCCATTGTGTCTACGGCCCGTATAAGGCCCATTGTTTCTATGCCACGTAGAAGGTCCATTGTTTCTACGACCCTTAGAAGGCCCATTGTTTCTACGGCCCGTAGGAGGTCCATGTAAACTACAGACGATGGGCATCAAAGTTCGCCACCAGTGCAAATATAGGGAACACCCTACACTATACAAAAATGGCTTGCTGTTTTCTTCAGCCGGTGGCTGCACATTAAGAACAAATTTTGTATCGCACCAAAAAAAATTACAACTATAAAACAAAAGGAAGGTTGGCATAAAAGTTAACTATCTAGCAGATAAATGCACCACCAGAAGTTCAAAAGCTCAGTTCATTTGACCTGACTGTTACGTTTTCATGTTGTATTGTCCGATGGAGCACCATAACCTTGGCCTTCAGTTCTCCTAGGCTCCTGAACAACATAGCAAATGTCTGATAGTCTGGTTTCAAAACCATGCATATCTTGACAACATCGAACAATGTCTCTCCTTGTTTCACAAAGGGTCTTTGTTAGGGAATGGACTTGTGTCGGGAGCGCAGATACAACATTGTTTTGAGCTTGCATATCTTGATCATGAGGCAGTTTGGACGAGATTGCCTTAACAACCAACCCAGTATTACGCAGGAACGTGCTTTTGGCACTGTTAGTGGACAGGTATTGACCCACTGCAGCAAGAGCTGACATTGCGGTTATAGTTGCCTCGCCACCTTCAGAAGGTGGCGGTTCCACCATTTTTTCCATAGCTCGCTGAAAAGTTGTGGTTTTACATTAGTTGTACCAGAACAGAAGATATTAAGGAGGCCGCAAAACCAAACAAAATAGCTTTGGTCTATATACAGAACTTATTCTGGTGAACCCATGTAAAATAATAGTTGTATTTTATTGCAAAGTACATAATAAAACCAGGTTCCAAAGATATGACCATGTACCATCGCTAATGTATTGTCTATTTCGTCACATTGTATTGAGGGCTAAGGATAAAGAGACGAAGTTTATAATACGGTAAGCATAGTATGACATCATTCATATCACAACAATTGTAACGTTGTGTGGGCAAGTCCAGCACGGAACTAGAGTATAGGTCAAGATCAAAGGAACATCACTCCTCTCTTTTAAACCTTGTAAGGTGCAATGATACGCGACAATTGTGTATGAAATTGAAAAGAGTAATAGACATGGGCTGCAAACCATGCAGTTCAAGGCACAAGTCAGAGTAAGTAGTAGTTAAAAAGGCATGAGGATTAAGGACTTACAATAGCGGCTTTGACTGGTGTAGTCATGCCCTTCTTCTTGCCGGTGTGACGGTCCTTGAAGATTTCCACAACATTTGGTTCAGGTACTTTTTGGTCCTTGCGGGCTTTCCTCTGCATTTGGAACAAGTCAATATAGATCTGATAATATGGTACAACGAAAAGAGTGAAACAGCAGCTAATTACAAGAGCCTCGCAGTGTGCAATATAGCTACGAGATCCTATCGTCTATTGGAATTTCACTTTCGTACGGTTGGCCTTGTTCTTTGAATAGTTCACCTACAAGAAGATAGATTTGTGTGGCACATGCGTAAATAGGACTTCAACATGTGATCTAATCACATATATATAATGTACCTGATACTTCAGATCGGACCTGTGTTTAACGAGGCCTCTCCAGTCTTCATCAGATATATTTTCCACTGGAGATGTTTGGGCAAGTTCACTGTTATCCTTGCCTTCAAAGTGAGTTTTCCTCAAGTTATACCGATACTGTCGTAGAGCAGACTTGAAAACATGGGTGCAAGCCTGTCTGGTTGCATCATCTTGGCTATCCAACTTGAACCTCATCTGTTGAAAATTATGGGAGTCTCATTATCAGCAACCTAGAAAGTATTGGACACAGCAAGACGATATTACTAGTTTCCATACATAACCATAATTACAGATAAATGGTCGAGGAAGGTGTTGAACTGGGTTTCGTCTTTTTCATTCCTGTACTGAATCCATGTTGGGAGGATACATACATGACACCTAACAACAACCGCTGCCTCTGATACTAACTTGGCTGACTCTGTAGCATCACGTGGCCTTTTTAAACCTGCCTCAAAACGGATCTCCATTCTTCCTCCTCTAGATTCAGTTAACCTATTGAGCATTATCCCTGATGTTTGTTTCCTCTTGCGCCTAGGTGCTAGTCCAACAACAAACATAGGAAGTGTTAGTGTACATCAAACTGTGAGACTACATATATAGAAGCATGCAACTATAACTTGACTCCAACAACTACCTTCTTGTTGTTGAAGCTCACAAAGTTCATCTGATCTTGCCAACTCATCTTGTGTCAAGAGTGCTTCGGAAGTAGTGTCAGGTGGCAACGGAGCTTGGGAACGTGCTGCTAGCTGAGTTAACGAACGAGTAAATCATGCAGCTGGTGGTACTGTGGAAGGTGTTGCAACAACTAGGGTTGTCTCTGCTTGTTTGGTGGCAGCTATTTGTTTCTGTTTAGCTTGTTCTGCAGCTCGTGTAGCATGGGATACCCTATCGGTACAATTTTCCGCTGGACTTTGACCTTCTATTGCACCATCAGTACCAGCAGAATCTGCAGGATTGTTTCGCTTCCCTTTCCCTGTCGTTCTGTCTTGCTTCCTCTTTCTCTGTGCCATGTTAAGTCAAGCCGACAAGAAAAACGAATAACAATTTAGTTCTTCAGAACAAATGTACTTTGATGTAAGAACATGGTGTGATAGACAGATATTGTATGTTCTAGAAACAGGAACACGTGTCTTAGTCACAAGTATAATGTGTAAAGTAAGCGGATGCAATTCAACAAAATTAGAAGCAATACAAGCTAGACATCATACATAACATGCAACCACATATAACAGTGCCAAGTTAGAGGGAGCACCTGTGATGGTGCACTAGGGGAGACGTGCTCATCACCAACACAGCTACGTTGAGTGTCTATGCATGTGTTGTCTTGGAAATCATCTTGGGGGGATGGAGGAGTAGAATATGTAGAGGCCCTCCATTTGGAAGGAGCACCTTCATCCGCTGCCTTGCTAACTTCCTTCCGCTTTATTGATTTTGAATTGTCAAGTAAAACCGACAAGAAAAAGCAATAAAATTCACTCTTCAGAACTCATTCGTGCATGATACTGACAATCACTACTTTGATGTAAGGCAAACACATGATTCCAGGATGGAATAATACGAAAAACAGGACGGCATGGCATATTCACAACTGTTTGTGTAAACTAAGCAGAAACCATTTCACCAAATAAGAAGCAATGCAAGCTAGACACCACGTGAAAGATGCAACCAATATGACTCTGCCAAGTTAAAAGTGTCCCATCATAAATGGCATTTCAAAAAATTAGAAGCAGCGCATGCTATAAATCATATCAAAGATGCAACTAATATCACACCGCATATACTGAAGGTGTCTCATCATATTGATTTATGCGGGATACAAAAAAACAATAGTTTTATGTGAGGACATGCTTAATAGACAGATGTACTATGTACTAAATACAGGAAGGCATGTCACATTAACAGGTATAATGTATAAGCTAAGCAGAATATCACATGTAGTTTAACCAGATTGGAAGAATTACAATCTAGACACCATATGCAACATGCAAACACATATCACGCTGCCAAGTTAGAGCAAGCACCTGTGATGCTAGTGTAGGGGAAATGCGGTAATCAAACAGAGCTACGTTCACTATCTTCATCTAGCCTTGCTGTTTCTTGAGAATCATGTCGGGAGGCTGACGCTGCATTCTTTAAATGAGGAGTAATCCACTTGCCTGACTGCCTCATCATAAGTGATTGATGAGGGATACACAAGAACATTAGTTTGATGTAAGAACATGGTTAATACACAGATGTACTAGTATGTACCAAAAATAGAAAGGCATGTCATATTCAAAGGTATAATGTGTAAGCTAAGCAGATGCAATTTAACCAAATTGGAAGCAATACAAGCTAGACATCCGGCTAGAGTGGTGAGCATGATCATCTAGGACCTGAGAGCCTGGTGGGAGGCGGGCTGCTTCGCCACCATCACGGCTTTTTAGTTAGCTTCCAGGTGATGCCTCTCTTTGCTGGGCTTGTCACTGGCTCGGCCAGTGCCCTGACTAGCTATTTGTCTTCTGGTGCTCACGGAATGGTGGTTCATGTAAAAAATATCTTTCCTTATCTTAATAAAGACCGACTTCGGCCTTTCGAATACAAGCTAGACACCATATGGAACATGCAACCACATATGACACCGCAAAGTTAAAGCAAGCACCTGGGATGGTGGTTCATTGCGAGCGAGGTCATCAACTCCAGAGCTACGTTTACCGTCTCCATCTGCTGACACTGCACCTATTATAAGGCTGAAACATGTCTGGCCTATCCGCGTACGACGGTGGAGCGACTTCTCTCTTTGCTTTTTTGCTTCTCTCATAGCAGCAGAGTCTGAAATACCCTTGCATAAAAACACAATAGTGAGAGTATGGGTGAAGTGTGTGCAGAACTAGTGCACTGTAAAAGTAGCAGATAGTAGGTGGCTGAAAAATAAATGACATGAGACATATGATAGCTCTACAACATTGCATGGCAAACAAAATTAGATTCTACTCCGTATGATTTTGTAATATATGAGCACAGGAAATGCAGGTACTCCTCCAGCACACCACCCCATGTGGTTATATCAAGATAACAGTCGACTGAAAATAAATAGGTCAGTCGATTTTTTTAATGAACCGTCCGATCTATACGGAACGGGCAGATGGCCTTTGTCTACCTCCCGCCAGTCACTGTTGACAATCTTTCTCGAACCGCCAGCGACCACCGGCCCAGACCCCTGCCTCTGCCGCCCCGCCCTCCCCTCGACCTCACACCACCGCCGTGCTTGGCAGCGCCCCCAGGCCATCCCTTTATTCCCGGCCGACCTCCAGATCGGGCGCCAGTAGCTCTAGGCCCCACACGCCCCTAAGATAAACACCGAGGCGCTGCTTCCTCGGCCTAATAGGCGGACTAGCGCCTGTTACGCCGTGGAATGCTTCCGTTAATTGGGAATCAACTGACCAGGAATTGAAATTCAGGGGGGGGGGGCGACGGACCTCTAGCTAAGGTGAAATAGTATATGAGGAGAAACCTTGTTCATCGCGAGTTTCTAGGAACATCTAGTATCAAGAAGAAGCGGTCAACTAGTGTCTTCTGTGGGATGAATACCATGCAAGCAGACACGTAATATTTGCACGAATAAGGGAAGAGGAGTACCCTTATCGGTTGCCAGTGTGGTCTCCTCCATATGTCGCGGCGATCTTCTTTTTTCTCCCGGGGGAACCGATGTTTTGGAGAACCGTGGATTCTTGGACAAACCCATGGCCAAACTGTTGACTGTGTTGCCGTGGCCGTATGTCGGTGGAGGGGAAGCAGATCCGAGGCGGCGAAGGACGGCGTAGCAGGAACAACTCCAGTGCGGTGGAGGGTGGCGAAGTTGGAGCGGCAGCGGTGAGGCGCAGGACGGCGTGGTTGAACTGGCTCAGGTACGGACGGCTCGGCCTCGGCTTCAACTACTAGCCATGGAGGGTGTTGCGATTGAGGTTGCGGTGGACGACGACGTCGGGATATCGGCTCCGATGTGATGGAGGAGGGCGGCAGTTGATGGGTGGAATGGGGTGGCGGACGGAGGACGCCGGGGTTTCGCGGCTGGTGGAGAGGTAGTTTTTGCGCCCACGAAGTACGAATGGGGAATCAGGCGGGTGGGCGGGGGGGGGGGGGGGGGGGGAGGGGGGGAGGGGGGAGAACCATGTTTCGGTCTGGGACGCGCTTGTTTTTGGCTTTTTTGAACAGAAGATGGGACGTGCTTGTTTGAAATTTGGGGAAAGTACAAATTTTGCCCCCCTCTTAAATTTCGGACCTATTGTGGGTCAGGGGTAGGATGGTAATCCCAGGTGTCCCAAATAGTGGGCGGGAGCGATTTCGGTCGCGCGCATGTGTGCTTAGGCGGCCATTGTGTATGAATGTTTTTCGGAGGCGGTTGCGTGGCGTCTAGATGAAGCTACAAACCTACCCGGGTTTAGACCTTTGGATGTCGGGCCGGTAGGTTTCACGGGTCGGAGTTATTGGAAAAGTAATTTCCTTGTACTACCAAACATTGGTCTCACGCGGTTTCGGGCGGGTAGTGGCTCTTTTGGCGCTTCGTTCGAAATTTTGAAACACAAGCATTCACGTTTAGAGTACTCTTGAACTTTGAGGATTGACCTAAATAGACAATGTTAAATTTGACCTTGTATGTTTGAAAACCTCATTAAATTATCCACTTCTTTTTGAAATTTTGACACTTGAAAATCCTATAACTACGATTATTTTGGAATGGAGGAGCTAAATTAGAATCTATTTTGTACACGACTACGTATGCTATTATGTAAAAAATCAGAACAAAGATTGGTGCCCCCATAATTTAGGTATGATTTACAAACGCCATGATATCAAATTCAAATAATTGAATGGACTTCATGTTGAATTCAATTTTTTAAAACCACCTTAAGTTGAATTCAAATGTATGCTAGTTCATAGGTAGCTATTTATAATGTTCATTGTGTAACTTTCGTATGTATAATGTGCTTTACACACACAACATGAACTATACTCACGTTTATATTCGATTGCTAAAGCGATGCATTGTCTGGAGTTCAAAATACTAACTATGTGGATCAATTGTGTCGAATAATAACATAGACATGCTCAAATTTGATAGAATCTATATGTCTAATGGATCAATGACCGTTCCTTACGCGAATTGCAAATATCATGATCCCATCCTAATATTTGGATACAATTTATATCTTTAATCGATGTGTACAACAGTCTTGTACGTGTAGTTTCACTCTCCATCAGTGGTCTCTCACACATGCTCACACACTCTCTCCCAAGGTGTCTTTCTCGCACACATGCTCTCGATATAACCCTCCCTCCCTCTCGTAACCATTTACGACTGTTTTCACTAACCTTTATCACAAGCACTCTTCCTCTCGCAAGCATACACACGCACAATCCCCATCGACCCTTTCTATATACATAGACCTGCCTACGTGCCTCCTGTACGCACATTATCTTTAGGCATGTCTCTCACGCATTGTCTCACACCTCTCTTCCTAATCGACGAGTATGATTCTAGCAGAGCATTCTGTAGGATGCCCCTTAAAGTTAGGTTGGATGAATAGTAATATCAGAGATAAAGGGGTTACCTTAGTCCGAGAACCCAGGGTTACAAATCCTAGCCGGCGTCAGTGGACATAGAGTCCTTCACAATTATGTTATCTTTGTCTTGTACGACTAGTCATCCATGGGTCTCCCTAAATGCGTCACGGGCCGACCAATGTGGCGCGGGACGGAACCGAACGAAGGGCCTCACCTCGACCCACCGGACCTCACGCGGTGACACACCCTCTGCCCCCATCTCTCGTTATCTTCTCACACCCACACATACCAACACAGACACCACACACAAAAAATATATTCTCCTGGTGCCTCTATCCACTCCCCCCTTGCATATACACACTCAAGGGAATCTCTCGCCGTGACGTCATATTCGTCTCTCTCTCTCTAGACCACTCTCATTTCTCGTGCTATCTCTCCCACGCCCCCATGTTGGCCCCTCTATCCATGCCTCTCTCGAATACGTAATACACACACATACCTCTCTAGGCCCTACCAAATGCATTAACTACACATTCACACATGTTACATCACGTACCCCATTGATCTAGAAATCCCTCTCTTCACGTTTATTTCGCATACAACATTCCTTTTGAATAAAGTGTGGCCAAAAAATATTTTAGAATTTCTACATATATACAACATTACAAAGTTATATGGAGGAGTATGAACGCTTGCATTGCATGGTGCCCACAATGATATTTATTCCGCACTGTGAATTCGTATATTTTTATACTATATATAAAGGTAGTCATAATAAAGAGAAACGAAGAGCATCTCTCTCTCCATCGCATACCCCCCCCCCTCTACGCCCCTTTCAGGTACGCACACAAACTATCTCCAGGTCCTCTAAAAGTATGCCCCCAGCACATTCACACATGTTTCATCTTTATCTCGCGATATATACAGTGACGATCATTGTATTTGAAGCGAAAGCACGATACATACATTGGACTTCAGAATCCACTCATTACGGTCACCATTTACGTTTTGTGGTTATTATACAGTCACGGGCTCACCGTACAACTCTGTATTTGCTCAAGACACGACTAGTTGACCAGTTAAACGCTCCACGTGGCACCTCTAGTGTTGCATCACATTATCTCACTACCATCGGGCCCACCTGTCGGCTTGTATCTACTCTACATCTACACTCTTATAAAATACTAGCAAGATGCCCATGCATTGCACGGAACATCAAGATGCATTTGTATGAGTAGTTTATCTTGTGGGAGAAAAGGATGAACAAGGGAAGGCCTTATTTGCAAGTGTGGAGAGAGGTGTGGGTATCTTTTTGCAAAATTGCCATTGTTTCCTTCCTATCTGTCGGGGGTTGGGTGCGACATATGCCAATGGATGGCTTATCATGGTGGGAGCGAGTAGAACGTCGCCTGGAAGCGGGATAAGGCGTAGACACGAACGCCGGCGCACTTTACCCAGGTTCGGGGCTCTCCTAGGAGATAACACCCCTAGTCCTGCTCTGCGGGGTCTCCGCATGACCACTAAGGCACTAGTGGGTACAATGGTGCTCCTCGAGTTGTTTGCTAGAGGTGGAAGAAAGCAAGGCTAGCTCTCTCCTTTCTCTATGGGTCGGTCTAGTTCTAACAGGTTGGGAACCCTTTGCATGGGTGCCCTGGGGGTTTATATAGGCCTATCCCCCAGGGGTACAATAGTAATCCGACCGGGTGTAGGACCCGGCTGTCAGTCTCTCTGGTGGCCGGCTTCTCCGCCGGCTGCTGGGGTCCGCCGCCTGGTGGGCCCCGCCGACTGGTCTGGTACGGAGCCGACAGGCCGCCTCCGCCGCTCGTGGGTCTTGTCGGCTGCTGATCACTGTAGCCGTGATGCTAATGACGCCGGCTCGGTCAGGGGAGCATGGCTACAGCCTCGCCGTCTGGCGGGCGATTATTGTAGCCACTCCGTGTCTCGTCTGGTTAATGGCGAGTGGGCCCCGAGGAAGGGCCGGGCCGACTGCTGGGGACCGACCTCCCTCGGATCCGACTGGTGGGGCTCTAGCCGTCTTCCGGGCTCTCGCTGATCGGTGGGGCCCGTTGTCCTTGGGCCGTACCGACAGGCCGTCGTGGGAGCAGGGCTTCGTCTGCTTGTGGTGACGTCAGGGGTGGAGTGGCAACAGTGCCGCGCCGGGCAGAGATCTCCGCTGGTACGGTGCACTGTGGACACGCCCATCCCTGGATTTGGGAGGGATGGGCTATACTGTAGCCACTCCCTGTCTTGTCTTTCTTGATGAGGGCGCAGGCTTCGTAGGCGCCACGTGCCGACTGCTAGGGGCCGGCTTCTCTGTGCGCCACGTGCCGACTGCTAGGGGCCGGCTTCTCTGGAAGCCGCCCACTAGGAGTCGGCTTGTCTTGATGCCGGCTTCTGGAACTCGGCCGTCTACAGGCAGCCGGCTATTCCTCCAGCCGGCCACCAGAAGGCGGCACCTCGTCTTGACGCCTCGAGGGGCGCTGCCAGCCCCGTTATCTTGGAAGGCTCAGGGGCTCGGGTTAGCCTACCCGTGGCCCATTACTTCGACAGTAGTCCCCGAAGCTGGTGAGGTGCCGCGGCTGAGCTGCCGAGGAGCCTCAGCAGTTTCTTTCTCCGAGGGCTTGAGGTGGAGCTTCGTCCGACTTCTGCCGAGCTGACTGGCGGGAGTCGGCCTTGTCCAGCCTGACTTATCCAAACTTCGAACACGACGGCGGGAACCAAGTGGCGTGCTTGCTAAGCCTCCAGGCTGCCGCTCGCTGTAGACATGTCACGTGGCGTCGAGCGGCTGGGCAAGTCTGCCAGCCCATGCTCGCGATGGGACACGCCTGCTGGCAGAGCCCACCACTACCAGGCCTCGGCACGTGAGCGGATCCGCTGCGACCGAGGTGGGCGGTTGAGTTTTTCCACGGAGTTACTGCGCGTAGTAACTCGCGCGATAAACGTGGGGGCATGGGGTCGTGGCACAGTAAATCCCACGAACGCCCCCTCGGCTTCGCAGCCCGTAGGCCTATAAGTAGGGGGAGGAGGGGGAGCGGCAGAGCACGCGCGCCCCTCTGCCCCATTCTTTCCTCCTTCTTCTCCCTCTCGCCGTAGCGCCTCCAAGCCACGCTGAGAGCTGCAGTGGTTCGTCTCCGATGAGCTCATCTTCCAACCCCACGCCCCCATGGCGTGCTCCGGAGCATGGGATGGCTCCGAGATTCATGACGACCACATCGACTTTCTCCACCAGACGCGGCGGCTGCCCGGCAAGGACTACGTGAAGGTCCGCCTCGCGCCGGAGAGGGAGATCTCGCCGGCGCTGGAGGAGGGCGAGCGGGTCGTCTGCCACTCGCACTGCCTGCGCGGCCTCGGCCTGCCGGCGAGCGGCTTCTTCCAGTCCTTCCTCGAGTTCTACGGTCTTCAGCCGCACCACCTCACCCCGAACACGGTGGTGCTGCTGTCCGCCTTCGTCACTTTGTGCAAAGGCTTCCTCGGCGTCCTCCCCACCATCGATCTTTGGGGGGGGGGTTCTTCTACACCAAGCTCGGCAACCTCGTCGCGGGCGTGCCGGCCCAATGCCGCGCTTTTATTGCGGTGCGGAGGCCGGCGGCCGAAAATCCGTTTCCTCCCATCACGCTGATCAAGTCGGTGAAGATGTGGCAGCGGTCGTACTTCTACGTGAAGAGCGTCTTCCCGGAGGGCGACTGGGTCAACTTGCCGGCTTACGCAGCCGGCCCGCCGGCTGGGAGGCGACCCAACTGGTCGTACCGGGCCAAGACACTGTCGCCTTCTGGAGCTGCCGCCATCGCGCGGCTCTGAGTGTTGACATAGTTGGAGGGCCTGACCGGGCCCGACTTGCTGTCCGCCTTCGTGGCGCGCTGAGTGCTCCCGCTCCAGGGCCGCCCTCATATGATCTGTCAGATGAGCGGGCATCGGGACCCAAGCCGGCTGTGCACCAAGGAGATGCCTCACGCAGAGGTAGCTCACAGGGTGAACTATCTTGCGAACTGCAAGCTCACGGAGGAGTGGCGCTTTGGCAAGGAGCCGTATTCACGCGCCGACCCCCCGCCTATGGTAAGTTATCTTTCTTTTTATCTATCCTTTTTGTTGCCGAGTTCGGCCTGTCCAACCTGACCAATCAGCCTTTGAACAGAGCCCCCTCCAGCCGGCAGCCGGCGCCGCGGGGCCGGAGCGCCAATTCCTCCCCGACCGAGCGGAGAGCGACGTCGATGACCCCGACTTGGGGGCGGCAGCCTTGGAGGACGACGCCGAGGGAGGAGGCGGCGAAACAGGCGGCTCGAGGCTCGAAGCCAGCCTCGAGGACTGGCCCGACGATGACGCGGGGGAAGTCGCCCCGCGCCACCAGCCAGGGTCCGGCCAGCCAGGCGCGAGCTTGTCTGCTGCGCCGGATGCCCAAGGTGGCGCGAAAAAACGCAGGGCCGCACCGAGCTTGTTCGGCAGCCGGCCGAAGAAGCCCATCCGCTTCCGCAAGGCGGTGAAGGTGCCGCAGCTGGTTTCCACGTAAGTACCGCCTTCATCTCGTACTTTCTCCTTCCTTGCCGATCTTGTCTGAGTTTCTTTGCTTTGTTTCCCTTGATCTAGGGCTCCACTTTCTCTTGAGAAGTCGGCCGCCGCCTCCATCATGGGGTCGGCGGAGACTTCCACCACCACTCGGCGGAACGATCCGGCCGCCGACCTCCGGGAGGCGACGGAGCGGAACGCGCGGGAAGCGCGCGAGGAGTAGGAAGCCGCCTGCCTGGAGAAGGCGGAAGCGGAGAAGGCGGAGGCCGCCGCCCTGAAGAAACTGGCGGAGGCCGAGGCAGCCGACGCGGTGAAGAAGCAGGCCGAGGAGGCCGCCCGCCGCCAGTCGGCGGTGTTCTTCACTCCCCTGAACTCCGCGCCGCCACCGCCGGAGTTCGCGTCGCAGACTGGGGAAGCCGCGACGAGCACCCAATCATGGAGAGGGACGGCGGCGACGTCGCCATGCCGGACGTGATTGTGCCTCCATCGCCGCCGTCCGGGAACGCGCAAGGCGAGCAGCCGGCAGACCCGCCGGTGCCGCCAACCGGAAACGAGGTGGTGACGGGCCCGACTCCTGAGGTCTCCACACCGACGCGCCGCCGACTTGCAAAGGCGGCTTCGGCGCCACGCCCGCTGGAGACCGGCGCCGCAAGCTCCTCGATCCCGGACACCGAGGCGACCAGCGCCGCGCCCACTGGGTGGGTGCGGGGAGGCGGGACGGGCCCTCTGAACAAGGCGATCCTGGATGTTCAAGCCAAACTCCGCACCGAGGCCGACGCTATCAAGCACTGCAACAAGACGTTCCTGGAATCGCGAGAGGCCATCCGGGTATGCTTCTTGCTTCTTCATTTTTAACTCTTGTATTGCTTCGTGGGGGCGCGTCAGCGCACCCACTGGGTGTAGTCCCCGAGTTCCGGGTCGGCTGCTAAGCAGGCGGCTCGGAACTTTTAATTAGCAGGCTCCGAGCACTGATATCCTTGCTGCAGGATTATCATAACCTCCGTGCGGCCGCCTTCAACTCCAAAGTCTAGGAGTTGGATCAATGTGCTGTCGACTTGTCAGAGAGCCGAAGTAAGTCCTCTTCTTTCTCTGCGGGGGCGCGCTGGCGCACCCGCGGGCTGTAGTCCCCGAGATTCGGGCCGACTGCTGAGCAGTCGGGCCGGATCTCCCCGGAAACTGTTCTTCTTTCTGCTGGTTACTAACGCCTTTCCCTTCTTCTTTTCTTCTGCAGAGGGCAATGCCGTCTTGTAGCAGCAGCTGGGCGAAGCCAACACCGCGCTGCACGCTAAGGAGGAGGAGTGCAGCAAGATGGCTGAAGAGCGTGACCGGCTGGTCGGGCAACTGGCGGAGCAGGCGGAGCTTCTCAAGAAGGCCCAGAAGGAGGCGGAGGACAAGGAGACCGGCCTCCTTGCTGAGTTCGCGACCGAACGCTCCGCCTAGACCGACAAGGAGGCGATCTTGACTTCCGGCTTTCACGAGATTGAAGACATAGTTGATGGTGAGCTTCCCTCCTTTTCCTTCTTTGAGCTGCCGGCTGCTAGTCGAGCCGGCCTCTTGTCTCTGACTTTGGCTCTTTGCTTTCTGTCTTGGCAGACTTCTTCCCTGGTCACTCTGACGCCGCCAATAGGGCCATTGAAGCTGATCACGAAGGACGGAGGGCGGAAGGCGTGGAGATCACTGCCGACGCCCCCCGAACCCTTAGCGAGCAGCTCCTGAGCATCGAGGCCCGTCTTCGGCCGGCTCACCGGATGCTGCACCGTCTTCAGCGTGTCGGCGCCCAGGCGATCGCCGCCCTGTGGCCAGACATGCCAGCACCGCGCACTCCCAGTCGGACTGCCGACTGGCTGGAGGTGGCGGCCGGCCGTCTTGAGGCCCGGAAGGGCTCCTCGGCCCGGGCTGGAGCGCGCTGGGCCTTGGAATTCGTCAAGGCGTGGTACCCTGGGTTAAGTCTAGCCCAGCTGGCCACGTTTCGGCTAGAGGCTCAGGAGGAGTTGGCGGTCGTGGAAGATGACCTTGTCAAGCGAGCGGCGGCAATCGCCGAGTACACCGACACCAGCGTCTTCGTCCCGGAGCGAGCCGAAAACGGCGTCGAGGTGCCACCAGAATGGTTTGGGCTGAACTCGGAGGACGGCGAGGACTCGGCCGAGGTGATCGACTCCAGCGGCGAGGAAGAAGGCGATGAGGAGGAGGAAGGCGAAGAGGAGGCGCCAGAGGTCGGAGCGGACGGCCAGCCTCAGCTCGACCGCGCCTCCAGCAACGAGCCACGCCCAAGCGAGCCGGCTACCACTGGAGGCGACCAAGCGGAGACTGACCAGCCGGCCGCTCCACCAACCGGCGCCACCGACTCCTCCGATCCACCGAACCCGTCTGCCGCTCCCTAGGCCGCCAATTTATCTTTTGCTTTACTTGCCTATCAGTCTCGACGAACTTGTTAATTTTGCACAATTCCACTTGCGGGGTGTATCTCAAACTTCTGTTGAATTTCGGCCAAGGGCCTTTTGCTATGTAAAATATTTTCCCGAGTTCTATCTTTCCTTGCTTTCTGCTCTTTTGACTTTTTCCTTTGCCACCCTCCCTTAGTTGCCGTCTTGCCAGCCGAACAGCCGCTCTGGGGACTGTGGCTGGGTCAAGTACTTAGCTACTTTCGGGAAGGTAAGTACTTAGCCGATTTAGAACGTTTTAGCAAGTTAAGTAGAAGCCGGTCGGCCGGCTGCTCAACAGCCGGTCGTAGAAGGCGGGAAGCCGGCTTAAACTATGCACATGCTTTGGGTCCTTAGCCATTTTTCATGTGGGCACCCATTCTGCCTTACTCCTGCCCACCAGACAGTCGCTCCGCGAGCTGCGGCTTTGGCAGGAGATGGCTTAAGTGCCAACACATTACTTGTCCGGCTACAGGAAGCATTTCATAGTATAAGGCGGCGAGTCCCCGGGCCGACTGGTCGGACCTGGTGCCAAGCGGCATAAAGGAAATGATACATTCATAGGCATAATTCTTATCATATAGATAGAGGGCAGTCCCCGAGTTCTTCTCGGGGGACCCGGAGTCTTCCTATTTTAATACAAAAGGCAACATGTCACATACTGCATTAACTGTAAAATCTTCAGAGGAGATTTGCATTCCATGGCCACTCCGTCTCCTTGCCGGAGTCGTCCCTCTTGCGCACTCGAGGCTTCTGAGCGTCGATCAAGTAGTAGGAGTCGTTGCCCAACACCTTGCTGATGATGAAGGGGCCTTCCCAAGGCGCTGAGAGCTTGTGCTGGCCGGCTGTCCGCTGGATCAGCCGGAGCACAAGGTCTCCCTCTTGGAAAGATCTTGGCTTGACCTTTCGGTTGTAGTATCGGCGCAGGCTCTGCTGGTAGATGTTGGACCGGCTGAGTGCCAACAGCCGGCCATCTTCCAGCAGACCGACGTCGTCTTGTCGCGCTTCTTCCGCCTCCTCTTCAGTGTACATGGTGACTCGAGGAGAGTCGAATTCTATGTCCGTCGGGATGATGGCTTCGACACCGTAGACGAGGAAGAAAGGCGTGAAGCCGATTGACTTGTTTGGAGTTGTGTGCAGGCTCTAGAGGACGGCTGGCAGCTCGTCGAGCCAGCAGCCGGCCGAATGCTCCAGAGGCTCGACTAGTCGTGGCTTGATGCCGGACAAAATGAGGCCGTTTGCTTGCTCCACCTGGCCGTTTGACTGCGGATGGGCAATGGACGCTAAGTCCAGTCGGATGCCCTGCGTCGCGCAGAAAGGGGCCAAGGCGCCTTTGGCAAAGTTTGTGCCATTGTCGGTGATGATGCTGTGTGGTATGCCATACCGGATGGTGATGTCGGAGATGAAAGTCACGATAGTCGGACCATTCAATTTCTTGATTGGTTTTGCTTCTATCCACTTGGTGAACTTGTCCACTGCGACAAGCAGATGAGTCATGCCACCTCGTGCTATTTTGAATGGTCCCACCATGTCCTGGCCCCAGACAGCAAAGGGCCAGGCAATGGGGATAGTCTTGAGTGCAGAAGCCGGCTGATGTGGCTTGGAGCGGAACTTCTGGCACCCTTTGCATTTCTGGACCAAGTCTTTGGCGTCTTCTAAAGCAGTCGGCCAGAAAAATCCATGGCGAAAACCTTTGGCCACGAGTGCTCTTGAAGCCGCGTGATGACCACACTCGCCTTGATGAATATCTTTGACGATTGCTTGGCCTTGCTCCGGCTCTACGCAGCGCTGGTAGACACCAGTGACACTGCGCCTCACAAGCTCTCTGTTGACTATGGTGTATGCTGCTGCCCGGCGTTGCACTTGCCGGGCCGAGATCTCATCAGTCGGCAGCTCTTTGTTTACTAGGAAGTTGAGGATGGGCTTGGCCCATGAAGGCGCTGCGATTTCTTTGATCTCTAAGACCGCTACTTGCACGAGGGCGGTTGGGCCGAGAGGCAGCGGGTTGGAGTCAGCTGCCGCTCGCTAAGTCGATGAAATCCCCGGGCCGACTGTTGCAGTTCCCGAGTCGGGTTCTGAAGTCCCCGGGCCGGGTGCGGCTGTTGCAGTCCCCGGGTCGCCTGCCGGATTCCTCACGCCGGCTGCTGGGGTCCTCAAGTCGGATCCGGCTGCTTCAGGAGGAGCCAGCACAAAGATGGAATCCGACTCTGGCGATGGCTTGACAGATGGCTTGAGGAGGCGTTGTAGAGCGACGCCGGTTGGTATTGCTTGACGGGTGGAGCTGATTCGTGCCAAGGCATCTGCTTGCTCATTGTCATTCCTTGGCACATGGAGAAACTCGCACCCTTCAAAGTATCCACCGAGTTGCTGTACGAAGAAGTGGTAGCTCGCCATGTTTGCATCTTTGGCGTCCCAGTCGCCCGACGACTGCTGGACCACCAAGTCAGAGTCACCATAGCACAGGATCCGGCGAATGCCGAGTTCTTTGGCAAGCCGGAGCCCGTGAATAAGTGCTTCGTATTCAGCGACGTTGTTGGAGGCGGCAAAATGGATTTGCAGCACATATCTGAGCTTGTCGCCTTTGGGAGAGGTGAGGACGATGCCGGCTCCCAAACCGGTGCGCATCTTGGAACCATCAAAATGCATCCGCCAATGGGTGGAGTCCGGCGCTGGTGGCAGGTACTGGGTCTCGGCCCAGTCGACGAGGAAGTCGGCCAGTGCTTGTGACTTGATGGCAGTGCGGGGCTGGTAGCAGATGGTGTAGGGGGGCAACTCTATGGCCCATTTAGCCACTCGGCCTGAGGCATCCCGGCTTCCAATGATCTCGGCAAGCGGAGCAGTGCAGACAACAGTGATTAGGTGCTCTTGAAAATAAGGCTTCAATTTCTTGGCGGCAAAGTGCGCGCCGTAGCACATCTTCTGATAGTGGGGGTAGTTTTGCTTGGAGGCTGATAGCACTTCACTCAGGTAATACACCGGTCTCTGGACTGGTAGTGCCTTGCCTTCCTCCTTGCGCTCTACCACTATGACTGTGCTGACCACCCGGCTGGTGGCGGCGATGTAGAAGAGCATGGGCTCCTTAGGAGTCGGAGCCGCCAGGACAGGTGGAGTAGTCAACATCTTCTTGAGCTGGAGAAAAGCTTCATCTGCCTTGTCGTTCTACTCGAAAAAAGTGGTCTTCTTCATGAGCTGGTACAGGGGAAGAGCCTTCTCTCCCAGCCGACTGATGAAACGGCTGATGGACGCCAAGCAACCGGTGAACTTTTGTACGTCGAGCAGTCGGGTGGGCACTTCCATCCTCTGGATGGCCTTGATCTTCACAGGGTTGCACTCTATGCCGCGCTCTGAGACCAGGAAGCCAAGAAGCTGGCCGGCTGGTACTCCGAAGACACATTTCTCCGGGTTGAGCTTGATTTGAAATCGGTGCAAGTTCTCAAAGGTCTCCTTGAGGTCTTCTAGCAGCGTTCCACGCTTCTCCGTCTTCACCACAACATTGTCCACATAAACGTGGGCATTCCTGCCGAGTTGCTTGAGGAGGCACTTCTGCATGCAATGTTGAAACGTGGCGCCGGCATTCCTCAAGCCAAACGTCATGGTCAAGTAGCAGAAGGCTCCAAATGGTGTGATGAAGGCGGTCTTCAGCCTGTCGGCCGGGTTTAGCTTGATCTGGTGATACCCTGAGTATGCGTCCAAAAAACTCAACAGCTCACATCTAACTATGGAGTCTATCACTTGGTCAATTGTCGGCAAAGCAAATGGGTCTTTGGGGCAGGCTTTGTTGAGGCTGGTGTAATCAATACACATGCGCCACTGCTTGTTTTTCTTCAACACGAGGACTGGGTTGGCCAGCCACTCTGGAAAGAACACTTCCATGATGAAGCCGGCTGCCAGCAGCCGGGCTATCTCTTCTCCAACGACTCTTCTCTTCTATTCTGACAGGCGGCGCAAGGGCTGCCTGACTGGCTTGGCATCGGACCGGACATGTAACTTGTGCTCAGCGAAATCCATCGGAACACCCGGCATGTCTTTAGGTGACCATGCAAAGATGTCCCGATTCTCATGGAGGAAATCGACGAGCTCACCTTCCTATTTGCTGTCAAGGTTTGCACCTATGACAGCGTACCTCTCCGGGTGCTCCGGGTCCAAGGGTATCTTCTTTGTCTCTTTGGCCGGCTTGAACGAGCCCTCGGCTTCCGACTCCTTGGGGTTGGGTGACATTTCCGGCTGCTTGCCTGCCATCGCCACAACTCGGTCAAGGAGCTGCTTCTCAGCCACGATCACGAGGGACTCGGCCAGCCGGCTGCTATCTGCTGCACAAGCGGACAACTTCTTGTAATCCCCCGCTATGGTCAGAATTCCCTTGGAACTTGGCATCTTCATATTGAGGTAAGCATAGTAGGGGACCGCCATGAACTTGGCCAGAGCAGGCCGGCCAAGTAGTGCATGGTATGGGCTCTCAAGGTCCACCACTTCAAACCAGACTGGCTCTCGGCGGAAGTGATCTTTGTCTCCAAAGAGGATGTCTATCTGAATCTTGCCGATTGGTGAGCAGGAAAGGCCAGGGACTATGCCGTGGAATACAGTCCGGCTGGGCTGAAGCTGCCTTTGTCTGATTCTTAACTTCTCCATGGTATCCTTGTACAGGATGTTGATGCTGCTGCCGCCATCTACCAGAACTCGGGAAAAACGAGCAACTCGCCTCTCTGTGGCAAAAGTGGCATCCAGAACTAGGGCGTAGGAGCCGGGATTGGGCATTACTTCCGGGTGGTCGGCTCTGCTCCAGCTGATGGGATTCTCGGACCAATGCATGAACTCGGGGGTCTCTGATGCCACCGCATTCACTTCTTGCTGTCGTTGCCGTCTGCTGTGCTTATCGTCGGCCACGCTGGTGAACACGACATAAGCTCCGTGCTCTTCAGGATACTCGTCTTGTATGGCTCTGACTGGTCGAACCGCCGGCTGCTAGGGGGGAGGAGGAAGCGGCTGCCCAGCAGGTGGAGGAGGCAGAAGGCCGTCACCCTTGGCGATCCTGGTGAGCCAATGGCACTTTCGAGTGGTGTGGTTGGACGGCTTCGCACCACTATGGAACTTGCAGGGCGCATCAAGGGTCTGCTCATACAAGAAAGCGGGCAGCCAATTGGGCTTGCCGCCCTTCTGGCGCTTGGATGGAGGCTGCCCTTCCGGCTGCTGGTCTTCGACTGTCGCCACCTGCCGGCTTGTAGAAGCCGGCTGCGCGGCCTTGCGTTTGTTGTCGTTGGGTTGCTGACGCCGACTGGTGTCACCAACCGGGGCCCGAGGAGCTGGAGAAGCCACTTTGCCAGACGCATCAACTTGGATCTCTGCCTTCATGGAGGAGTCGGCCGTGGCATATTTATCTGCTATGATCAGCAGCTCGTCGAGGGTCACCGGCTCATCGCAGAGAAGCCTGTGCTTGAGAAGGGTGCCCTCTCGGCACCCGGCGGTGAAGTACTCAATGGCCTACACCTCGTGCATGCCTTCTGTAACGCCCATGATGCGGATATATCTCCCACGTGTCGAGGCACGACTTAGAGGCATAACCGCATTGGGGTTTTATCGCAAGAAGGGTCATCTTCACACAATCCCATGTAATGAACAAGAATGGGATAAAGAGTTGGCTTACAATCGCCACTTCACACAATACATAATTAAATCATACATCATTCAGGATACACACATAGGTCCGACTACGGAACCAAAAGAAAAGAAGACAACCCAACTGCCAGATCCCCGATCGTCCCAACTGGGCACCACTACTGATCAATATGAAAAGAAACAACACAACGAACAAGATCTTCATCGAGCTCCCACTTGAGCTCAGTTTCGTCACCTGCACTGGTCTCATCGGCACCTGCAACTGTTTGGAATTATCTGTGAGTCACGAGGACTCAGCAATCTCACACCCGCGAGATCAAGCCTATTTAAGCTTAAGGGTAGGAAAGGGGTAGTGAGGTGGAGCTGCAGCAAGCACTAGCATATATGGTGGCTAACATACGCAAATAAGAGCGAGAAGAGGAGCAACGGAACGGTCGTGGACTACTAATGATCAAGAAGTGATCCTGAACTCCTACTTACGTCAAACATAACCCAGAAACCGTGTTCACCTCCCGGACTCCGCCGAGAAGAGACCATCACGGCTACACACGCGGTTGATGTATTTTAATTAAGTCAAGTGTCAAGTTCTCTACAACCAGATATTAACAAATTCCCATCTGCCACATAACCGCGGGCACGGCTTTCGAAAGATAATACCCTGCAGGGGTGTCCCAACTTAGCCCATTATAAGCTCTCACGGTCAACGAAGGATATTCCTTCTCCCGGGAAGACCCGATCAGTCTCGGAATCCCGGTTACAAGACATTTTGACAATGGTAAAACAAAACCAGCAAAGCCGCCTGATGTGTCGACAATCCCGATAGGAGTCGCACGTACCTCGTTCTCAGGACACACCGGATGAACACTACGTACAACTAAAACCAGTCCTCAAGTTTCCCCGAGGTGGCGCTGCAAGTGGCTCTAGTTTGGACCAACACTCCGAGGAGCACTGGCCTCGGGGGGGGGGGGGGTAAAATAAGATGACCCTCGGGATGCGCGACTCCCAAGGGAAAAAGGCTAGGTAAGGCAAATGTAAAACCAAGGTTGGGCCTTGCTGGAAGAGTTTTATTCAAAGCGAACTGTCAAGGGGGTCCCATAAATCACCCAACCACGTTAGGAACGCAAAATCAAGGAACATAACACCGGTATGACGGAACTAGGGCGGCAAGAGTGGAACAAAACACCATGCATAAGGCCAAGCCTTCCACCCTTTACCAAGTATATAGATGCATTAATAATATAAGAGATATTGTGATATCCCAACATAAACATAATCCAACATGGAGCAATCTTCATCTTCACCTGCAACTAGCAACGCTATAAGAGGGGCTCAGCAAAAGCGGTAACATAGCCAAACAACGGTTTGCTAGGAAGGGTGACAAAGGTTAGAGGTTCATGGCAATATGGGAGGCATGAAATAGAAAGTGGTAGGTAGCGCTGCATAGCAATAGAGCGAACAACTAGCAAGCAAAGATAGAAGTGATTTCGAGGGTATGGTCATCTTGCCTGAGATCCCGCTAGGAAGAAGAACGAGTCCATGAAGAAGACAAACAGACGGAGTCGAACGAATCCTCACAACTCCGGAAAGAAACCAAAGCTAACGAGAGAAGCAAACCGGAAAGAAACAAACAACAAAGTAAACAACGACCACATACACATGGCATGATGCACAAACAAGTATGATGCATGTCCGGTTTAAAGAGGCATGGAATGGCAAAGTGCACAAATGGAACTACCAGTTAAGTGGAGCTCAATATGCAATGAGTTGCATATTGACGAAACACCACAACAATTGTTTAGTTCTCTCAGTTATATACCCAACAATATTAAATGTTGGTTAACATGGCAAGAGGTGAAGCATAAGTAAACTAACTATCTAGGCAATTTAAATGAGGCCGGAACAACAAACAATAATTCCGGAAAATCCTCATGTCATTTAGCAATTTAATGCAAACATCAATTGTAAACATTTAAATGTTGTTATCATGATGCGGATGACATATGCAAGGTATATGCAATTTTATAAAACGTGGACAAGAGCATGTTATGAAGCATTTGTTACCGTGGTGGAACGAAAAAGGGTGCCACGGCAACGATAACGAAAATGATGCCACGGCAACATATCGGTTCTGGTAGCTCATGGAGATACCGGCGCAAAAGAGAATTGTGCGGATGTGTGAAACACGCAAGAGATGGTGGGGTGCTCCCGGTTACCGGGTTCCCACGGTACGGCGGCATGGCAATCGAGGAACGTGCAAAGACCTCTCTCGGACACGGTGCACACATGAGCAACTCAAACAACACATGCATTCGTACATGAGCGTCGCCTCGGGGTTATACCTTCGAAGCGTGCGTTTTCGGGGCGGATCGAGTCGGTGCGATGTAGAGGAAGTAGTTGTTCACGGGGTCATTGTGGAAGTAGTCGTTCTCGCGACGGTAGTGGTACACGGTCGTCGTGGAAGTAGTGGTACACATTGTCTTGTCGAATCCACAGCGACGGTAGTGGTTCACTCGACGGTCTTTGGCAATGTTCGTCGTACACGGTTCATAGACGTTCGTGTCTTCCGTAGAGGTACTGGACGCATCCCGGATGTGTAGTCGTACACGCACGTAGATGAACTTGACGGGTCCCGTGAGTAGTCGTACTCGGTGTCCTCGGGGCATCGACTGTAGTCGAAGTACTTGGCGTGCATCAACTGTTGACCAACAGTGTACAGGAGGCAGCAAGGCATGGCCGACTTGGTGTGCAACCAAAGATGTACTCCGGGCGTCTGGGTTGACTTGGCCACGACAAAGGCAGCAGGGCCAACGGGGCAGCCAGCTCGTCTTGGAAGGGAGCCCTATCGGACAGAGCAGCTCGTGAGGACATCGACGGCTCGCGAGGCACCCACAGCAGCAGGACGAGGCATGAAAAACCGACAGCACGGCAACCATGAAGGAGGCGCACGTGGTCATGGTGGTTCGGGCAGAAGGCCATGGAGGTGAGGCGCGGGGCGTGTGTGTGCGGCGCAGGAGGAGGGCGGAGAGGATGGCTCGGGCAGCGGGGCGACACGAGGTCGTGGGGGAGGCGAGCGACGGAGCAAGGTGGTGGTGGTGGCAGCAGCAGTGGCTTGTCCTTGCGAGGAGGTCGACGCAGTCGGTCACCAGGGAGACGAAGGTGAGCTTGATGACGAGGCAGCCATGGTCGCGGGCGCGCGAGGAAGAGAAGAAGGAGGCGAGCGGGAGGGAGCGGCCGATGGCGGCCGGACCAGTAGTCGAGGCGGCGGAGCTCCTGCTCAGCGACAGACGAAGCAGCAAGGAGGAGGAGCTCGGGGACGGCTCGGGCTCTAGGAGCTCGGGTGCGGGACGAGGAAGGGAGACGCGAGGACGACGGACGCGGACGCAGGTGCTCGAGGAGCTCCTCTCCTCGAGCGCTCGGACGGCGGGGACTGGGTGAGGAGGAGGCGCTGGAGCATCGGTTCCCTCCGGGAACGAGGCGGGGCGAGCTGGGCGGCCTGGACTCGCCGGCCGGAGTGGCGACGGGGCATGGCTTCGGGCGCCGTAGGAGGCAAGGCGTGGGCGAGAGAGGGATGGCGGCGCGCGTGGGAAAGAGGAGGAGGAGGAGGAGATGGATCGGGGTGAGGCTAGGGTTACTGGGAGGAAGGATGGGCCTTAGAGGCCGACCCAGTAGAGAGGGAAGTGGCCAGAGGCCTGGCGGCTGGGCTCTCTCTTCTCTCTCTCTCTCTCTCTCTCTCTCTCTTTTTCTTTAACAGAAAAGAATTAGAGAGAAGAAAAGAAAGAGAGGTTAGGGAAAGAAGTTGGACATGGGATTATTTCCCCGGACTCACAAAAATGCGCTTGATCCAGGAAAAATAGAAGTGGCCTGATTGGATGATATAAATTCAAATGATTTGAATAGCAAGTGAGGGTTGGAAAGGTCCAAAAATGTTCGGATTTTTGGTGGAGCTCCGGAATAAGATGAAAAAAATATAATGCGAGGTTGGAGACCAAGAATTAAGATAACAAAGGCATTGGGATATTTGCAAGTGTGTTATGGTGAACTCCAACTAATGGAATATTTTAATATAGTTCCCTAATAATATTGGGAGGATATATGTTATAAAGAGAAATCACCATGTGCATTTCCCTCGATTTAAATGGATCGAAGATCCATGCAATTTACTTAGTTGAGTTTTTTAAAAATTAATGACATCATGGCATGATGACATGATGCAATGAAAAATAAAAGAGCAAGCACAAAAGAAACACACGGTGATCACGAAAATAAGGAAGTCTTCTGAAGCGTCGGTCTCGGGGCGTTACACGTTCGCAAGAGTTGCGGAGCTCGGCCTAGCGCGTGAGGTAGTCACGAGTCGACTCGTTGGGGCCTTGGACACACAAGGAGAGCTGCCGAGGCTTGGGCGGCCGCTTGTATGTGCTGGTGAAGTTGCGGATGAAGGCTTCAGTGAAATCGACCCAGCTGTTGATGCTGCGGGGTTTCAGGCTATTCAGCCATGTCCGGGTCGTGCCCTGGAGCATGAGCGGAACATACTTCACAGCAACGCGCTTGTTGCCGTTCACGATGCTGACGGCTGTGGAGTAGTCGACCAGCCAGTCATCCGGCTTCAAGGAGCCGATGTATTTGGGCGTGTCTCTCGGGAGCGTGAACCCTTTGGGGAAGGGCTCATCTCGAATGTGGGGGCCAAAACAAGGCGGACCCAGCTCATCTTCTTCTTCTAGCGCCAGGGATCGGTTGAGACGGTCGATCCGGTGGCGGGCATCGTTCTCTCCGACTCCTTCTCGACGGCCAAGGCGGTCGCCGAGTGTCAGGTGTTCAACAGGCGGCTGGGAGACGCGCCTTTCCCTGCGAGGGGGAGGAGGCGGACAGTCATTCCGTCGTTCTACTACTCTTGGGCGGCCGTCTTGGTCGCGCTCGATGGTGAGGCGAGTCCGGCTGCGGCTGGCAGCCGACTCCTTGTCTCTTCTTCCGCGGATGCCACCAGTCGGTGTCCGGGATGTCGCGCCTTGATCTCAGCGGGGAGGCGGATCATCATTCTGCCAGTTGGGAGCCTCAGTACGGCAGCCGACCTCATGCTGCTCAGCAGCCGCGTCGAGGAGTCGCTGGACGCGCTCCGCCATCTGGCGACGCTCTTCGCCCTCAAACTTGTCCAGCTCTTCTGCTGCCGCCTGGGCAGCTCGTATGTTTTCTGCGGGCGTGGCGTAGACGGGGCGATCTGCCCCGATGTCGGTGTCAAAACCGGTGGATCTCGGGTAGGGGGTCTCGAACTGTCCGTCTAAGGCGGATGGTAACAGGAGGCGGGGGACACGATGTTTACCCAGGTCCAGGCCCTCTCGATGGAGGTAATACCCTACTTCCTGCTTGATTGATCTTGATGATATGAGTATTACAAGAGTTGATCTACCACGAGATCATAGAGGCTAAACCCTAGAAGCTAGCCTATGGTATGATTGTTGTTGTCCTACGGACTAAACCCTCCGGTTTATATAGACACCGAAGGGGGCTAGGATTACACAGAGTCGGTTACAAAGGAGGAGATCTACATATCCGTATTGCCAAGATTGCCTTCCATGCCAAGGAGAGTCCCATCCGGACACGGGACGAAGTCTTCAATCTTGTATCTTCATAGTCCAACAGTCCGGCCAAAGGATATAGTCCGACTGTCCGAGGACCCCCTAATCCAGGACTCCCTCAGTAGCCCCTGAACCAGGCTTCAATGACGATGAGTCCGGCGCGCAGATTGTCTTCGGCATTAGAAGGCGGGTTCCTACTCCGAATACTCCACAGAAGTTTTTGAACACAAGGATAGTGTCCGGCTCTGCAAAACAAATTCCACATACCACCGTAGAGAGAATAATATTTCCACAAATCTAATCTGCTGACAGCTTTTCATAACGTGACGTACTGCCGTGGTCTGGTCCTGACGAACCGTTTTTCCGAGCCTGCCACTGCACGTGTTGTGAGGCGGTTTTTATTGGCACGTCCTGTCGAAGCAGAGATCGTGTCCCTTTCTCACGAGATTCTCATCAATACGGGTATGGGTAACCCAATCGTGCCTGTTGGTATGACTCCTCGATTTTAGGCAAGTCCCAAACGGCCACGCGGAGGACGCTTGATATTCATCCTCTTTATAAAGGGGCCTAGGCCTGTCCCCTTCTTCTCGCGCTCAATCGAATCCTTCCCCCACCTCGAGTTCCAACACCAAAGGCTCAGGCTAGACGCTTTGGACCTACAATCATGTCCGGATCCAACCTTCAAGGTTGGTGGATGCCCTCCTCTGTCACAGAGGAGGACATCAAGAAGCTAGGTATTTGACCAGCGAAATCTCGCACAGGCTGCCTGCTCGAGGGCAGGTCATTCCCGCTCCCGAACCTGGCGAGAGCGTCATATTCATCTCCCACTTCCTCCGAGGGTTAGGTTTTAGTCTAGATCCCTTTGAGAGGGCTCATGTTCTACTACGGGCTAGATTTCCATGATCTGGCTCCGGATTCCATCCTTCACATCTCGTCGTTTATCGTCGTGTGTGAAGCCTTCCTCCGCATTACCCACACTTCGGCTTATGGCTCAAGACCTTCAATGTGGAGCCGAAGATGATTGAGGGGCGACACGCAGAGTGCAGAGGTGCCGTAATAAGCAAAGGCGCCGATGTTCCATGGCCAAAGGGTTCCTTCCCGGAGGTGTCCAGTTTATGGCAACGGGAGTGGTTTTATATCACAGCTCCCCGGGGTACTAAGTGGGTAGCCACCCCTGCCTTCCGCTCGGGCCCTCCGCCACAACTGGCGTCATGGGTCAACAAGGGGCTGGACTGGGGGCCAGTAAATGATGTGCCAACATTGTAGAGTCACATCCGAGATCTCCTCGAGAGAGATGTCAGCCTTGTTAAGGTAATGCAAGTCATGCTAGTTCGTCGAGCCCTGCCTTGCAAACGTCGACCTCTCCGTATGTGGGAGTTCAACCCGGAAGGACCGCGACTATTCAACACTTCTTTGGTGTGACGCTCGAAGAGATGTACAGATCGTTCTTCGGATCACAAATAGAGTGTCCGGACACCTCCGAGGATGCGGGTCGGAACTGCAATCGTCCAGACACTCAAGTAAGTAATTCCGCGGCCGAACACGTTGTCTTTTAATTTATCACAACATCATTCTGAAAAGTCGCCTTTTGACCAGGACTGGATAAAAAAGGCGAAGATGATCAGGTGTCCGGCCCCCCTTCCTGAAGGCTCACCGGATCCTGTACTAGCCAGGATGCTTGAGCTTGCGCCTTATCAAGCGCCATCAGGGGAAGATAAAGGGAGGAACAAAGAAGCCGAGAGCGAGCCTCACTCACTATTCATCCAAACCGGGGGAATTAGTGTCTCCGTGAAGGAGGATAACCGGGGGGAAGAATCTAAAATTCCCTCTCCCCAGGGAAGGAAGAGGACTGCCTCGGAAGGCTTGGAAGTAATGCTCTCCAAGCGAGGGAAGAAACCTTTGTCAGAGGGTCCTACCCCGGAGGGCATCCTTACCGTACAGTACCCGCAAGGGGACCAACCCTCCACCAAGCTGTGAGTAAACAAAAGTACTTTTGATAAATATATCCTGCTTCCTTTCTGAGAATGATAACCGAGACATATGTCTTGTAGTCCGGATCGTAGCCCTTCTCGACAGAGTTCGTCTTCGGGAGATCTTCTTCCGGAGATGATGGAGAGCGAAACGCCTCCCCATGCCTCCCCGCCTCATGAAGCGGACGACCCTGAGGTGTCGTCATGGAGGGTTTCTCTTGATCCGCCAAGGCCAGAGGGTAACCCTTCGGCCACACGAAGTCCGGAGTATCCGGTTCCTAAGTAGAGCAACAGAAAGAGTCCGGGATCGTCCGGTGCACGACCAGACACACTGATGAATCTTCTGGAGCGAGCGGCTATCTCAGAAGCGCATCGTACGCTAATGGGTACGGTGGTTGAGAGGATTTCATCCGCTGAAAGCGGGTTGCATGAAGCTTTTATGAGCCTGCTAAGAGGCTTCGAGGTACGCAAAGTAATATGTATTTTGACGGTACCGCACACACTAGGTGTGCCCTATGCAGATAGTAGCCCCTGAGACTCTGGTTGCTGTCTAACAAGACGGCAACTAGAGGATCATAGTCCCAGGTAATAACCGTGCTGCCTTTACCTGCAGGCGGCCGAGGGTCCGGTGGCTAGCCGGACTGGTGAATTTGCCGAACTGAAGCGGCAACTTGATGCGGCAGATGCCGACATCGTGCTTGTAAACAAGCGGCTTGACGAGGCACAGGGTATGTATTCTCCTATGATCAACACATATTAAGAGGAGCATAATGCTAGTATCTATAATATGCTGTGACTGCAGATGGAGCTGTCGCCGTGGAGACCCTTCGAGCGGAACTTGCCCGGGCCAAGGAACAAGCCAGGAAGAGTGATGCGGCCACCCTGAAGGCGGTCGAAGAGCTAAGGGCCGAACAGGCTGCGCATTGCCAAAGCAAAGAGAAAATAGCCAAGATGGCTATTGAGCTGAAAGTTGCCGCCGGCCGGTATGGGCTTCTTGAAAAGGAAAGCCAAGCGAACGCGGCGGACCTGAAGGAGGCCATGGAAGCGGCCAAGGAAACCCGTTCACAAGTCAGAGCGGCGAAGGAGGAACTCCGTCAAGCCGGAGATATCATGGCTGGGAAGCCCTTTTTGTTGCGGGGGACGAGGTTTGGAGACCCGAAGTATGCCCCTCTGGATAAATTATGGAGTTCTGCAGACGCGTACTTGGATTTAGCAGCGAGTGCCGCTGATGCGACCAAGTTTTTCGAAGATCAGAAAGATCATGTAGTGGAAAGGTTGTTCTGGTCACAGTTCAGCACTCCAACGCGTCCGCTGCTGTTAAATGAACAAATGGCCGGGTGGGCCGAGCTCCATAGTGTTGGAAATATGCCCTAGAGGCAATAATAAATGGTTATTATTATATTTCTTTGTTCATGGTAATTGTCTATTATTCATGCTATAATTGTGTTATCCGGAAATCGTAATACATGTGTGAATACATAGACCACAACGTGTCCCTAGTAAGCCTCTAGTTGACTAGCTCGTTGATCAACCGATAGTCATGGTTTCCTGACTATGGACATTGGATGTCATTGATAACGGGATCACATCATTAGGAGAATAATGTGATGGACAAGACCCAATCCTAAGCATAGCATAAAAGATCGTGTAGTTTCGTTTGCTAGAGCTTTTCCAATGTCAAGTATCTTTTCCTTAGACCATGAGATCGTGCAACTCCCGGATACCGTAGGAGTGCTTTGGGTGTGCCAAACGTCACAACGTAACTGGGTGACTATAAAGGTGCACTACGGGTATCTGCGAAAGTGTCTGTTGGGTTGGCACGGATCGAGACTGGGATTTGTCACTCCGTGTGACGGAGAGGTATCTCTGGGCCCACTCGGTAATGCATCATCATAATGAGCTCTATGTGACTAAGGCGTTAGTCACGGGATCATGCATTGCGGTACGAGTAAAGAGACTTGCCGGTAACGAGATTGAACAAGGTATTGGGATACCGACGATCGAATCTCGGGCAAGTAACATACCGATTGACAAAGGGAATTATATACGGGATTGATTGAATCCTCGACATCGTGGTTCATCCGATGAGATCATCATGGAACATGTGGGAGCCAACATGGGTATCCAGATCCCGCTGTTGGTTATTGACCGGAGAGGCGTCTTGGTCATGTCTGCATGTCTCCCGAACCCGTAGGGTCTACACACTTAAGGTTCGGTGACGCTAGGGTTGAAGAGATATGAGTATGCGGAAACCCGAAAGTTGTTCGGAGTCCCGGATGAGATCCCGGACGTCACGAGGAGTTCCGGAATGGTCCGGAGGTAAAGAATTATATATATGAAGTCAAGTTTCGGCCACCGGGAAAGTTTCGGGGGTCACCGGTATTGTACCGGGACCACCGGAAGGGTCCCGGGGGTGCACCGGGTGGGGCCACCTATCCCGGAGGGCCCCGTGGGCTGAAGTGGGAAGGGAACCAACCCCTAGTGGGCTGGGCGCCCCCCCATGGGCCTCCCCCCTGCGCCTAGGGTTGGAAACCCTAGGGTGGGGGGCGCCCCACTTGCCTTGGGGGGCAAGGCACCCCCTTGGCCGCCGCCCCCCATCTAGATGGGGCTTGGCCGGCGCCCCCCCTCCCAGGGGGCCTATATAAAGGGGGGGAGGGAGGGCAGTAGCATTACAGCCTTGGGCGCCTCCCTCCTCCCCTGCTACACCTCTCTCTCTCGTAGAAGCTCGGTGAAGCCCTGCCGGCATCCCGCTACATCAACCACCACGCCGTCGTGCTGCTGGATCTCCGTCAACCTCTCCTTCCCCCTTGCTGGATCAAGAAGGAGGAGATGTCGCTGCACCGTACGTGTGTTGAACGCGGAGGTGCCGTCCGTTTGGCACTCGGTCATCGGTGATTTGGATCACGGCGAGTACGACTCCGTCATCCACGTTCATTGGAACGCTTCCGCTCGCGATCTACAAGGGTATGTAGATGCACTCCTTTCCCCTCGTTGCTAGTATACTCCATAGATTCATCTTGGTGAGCGTAGGAAAATTTTAAAATTATGCTACGATTCCCAACAGTGGCATCATGAGCCAGGCCTATGCGTAGTTACTATGCACGAGTAGAACACAAAGAAGTTGTGGGCGTTGATGTTGCCAATTCTTCTTGCCGCTACTAGTCGTTTCTTGTTTCGGTGGTATTGTAGGATGAAGCGGCCCGGACCGACCTTACACGTACGCTTACGTGAGACAGGTTCCACCGACTGACATGCACTAGTTGCATAAGGTGGCTAGCGGGTGTCTGTCTCTCCTACTTTAGTCGGAACGGATTCGATGAAAAGGGTCCTTATGAAGGGTAAATAGAAATTGGCAAATCACGTTGTGGTCATACGTAGGTAAGAAACGTTCTTGCTAGAAACCTACAAACCACGTAAAAACTTGCAACAACAATTAGAGGACGTCTAACTTGTTTTTGCAGCATGTGTTATGTGATGTGATATGGCCAGAAGATGTGATGAATGATATATGTGATGTATGAGATTGATCATATTCTTGTAATAGGAATCACGACTTGCATGTCGATGAGTATGACAACCGGCAGGAGCCATAGGAGTTGTCTTTATTATTTTACATGACCTGCGTGTCATTGAATAACGCCATGTAAATTACTTTACTTTGTTGCTAAACGCGTTAGCCATAGAAGTAGAAGTAATCGTTGGCGTGACGACTTCATGAAGACACGATGATGGAGATCATGGTGTCATGCCGGTGACGAAGATGATCATGGTGCCCTGAAGATGGAGATCAAAGGAGCAAAATGATATTGGCCATATCATGTCACTATTTGATTGCATGTGATGTTTATCATGTTTTTGCATCTTATTTGCTTAGAACGACGGTAGTAAGTAAGATGATCCCTTATGATAATTTCAAGAAAACTGTTCCCCCTAACTGTGCACCGTTGCGAAGGTTCGTTGTTTCGAAGCACCACGTGATGATCGGGTGTGATAGATTCTAACGTTTGAATACAACGGGTGTTGACGAGCCTAGCATGTACAGACATGGCCTCGGAACACACGCAATACACTTAGGTTGACTTGACGAGCCTAGCATGTACATACATGGCCTCGGAACACGGAGGACCGAAAGGTCGAGCATGAGTCGTATAGAAGATATGATCAACATGGAGATGTTCACCGATCTTGACTAGTCCGTCTCACGTGATGATCGGACACAGCCTAGTTAACTCGGATCATGTTTCACTTAGATGACTAGAGGGATGTCTATCTGAGTGGGAGTTCATTAAATAATTTGATTATATGAACTTAATTATCATGAACTTAGTCTAAAATCTTTACACTATGTCTTGTAGATCTAATGGCCAACGTTGTCCTCAATTTCAACGCGTTCCTAGAGAAAACCAAGCTGAAAGATGATGGCAGCAACTATACGGACTGGGTCCAGAACCTGAGGATCATCCTCATAGTAGCCAAGAAAGATTATGTCTTAGAAGCACCGCTTGGTGATGCACCAATACCAGAGAACCAAGACGTTATGAACGCTTGGCAGCAGCGTGCTGATGATTACTCCCTCGTTCAGTGCGGCATGCTTTACAGCTTAGAACCGGGTCTCCAAAAGCGTTTTGAGAAACATGGAGCATATGAGATGTTCGAGGAGCTGAAATTAGTTTTCCAAGCTCATGCCCGGGTCGAGAGATATGAAGTCTCCGACAAGTTCTTCAGCTGTAAAATGGAGGAAAATAGTTCTGTAAGTGAGCACATACTCAGAATGTCTAGGTTGCACAACCGCTTGACTCAGCTGGGAGTTAATCTCCCGGATGACGCGATCATTGACAGAATCCTTCAGTCGCTTCCACCAAGCTACAAGAGCTTTGTGATGAACTTCAATATGCAGGGGATGGAAAAGACCATTCCTGAGATATATTCAATGCTGAAATCAGCGGAGGTGGAGATCAGAAAAGAACATCAAGTGTTGATGGTGAATAAAACCACTAAGTTCAAGAAGGGCAAGGGTAAGAAGAACTTCAAGAAGGACGGCAAGGGAGTTGCCGCGCCCGGTAAGCCAGTTGCCGCGCCCGGTAAGCCAGTTGCCGGGAAGAAGCCAAGGAATGGACCCAAGCCCGAGATTGAGTGCTTTTATTGCAAGGGAAGTGGTCACTGGAAGCGGAACTGCCCCAAATACTTAGCGGACAAGAAGGCCGGCAACACCAAAGGTATATGTGATATACATGTAATTGATGTGTACCTTACCAGTACTCGTAGTAGCTCCTGGGTATTTGATACCGGTGCGGTTGCTCATATTTGTAACTCAAAACAGGAACTACGGAATAAACGGAGACTGGCGAAGGACGAGGTGACGATGCGCGTCGGGAATGGTTCCAAGGTCGATGTGATCGCCGTCGGCACGCTGCCTCTACATCTACCCACGGGATTAGTTTTAAACCTCAATAATTGTTATTTAGTGCCAGCTTTGAGCATGAATATTGTATCTGGATCTCGTTTAATTCGAGATGGCTACTCATTTAAATCTGAGAATAATGGTTGTTCTATTTATTTGAGAGATATGTTTTATGGTCATGCCCCGCTGGTTAATGGTTTATTCTTGATGAATCTCGAACGTGATGTTACACATGTTCATAGTGTGAATACCAAAAGATGTAAAGTTGATAACGATAGTCCCACATACTTGTGGCACTGCCGCCTTGGTCACATTGGTGTCAAGCGCATGAAGAAGCTCCATGTAGATGGACTTTTGGAGTCTCTTGATTACGAATCATTTGACACGTGCGAACCATGCCTCATGGGTAAGATGACCAAGACTCCGTTCTCCGGAACAATGGAGCGAGCAACCAACTTATTGGAAATCATACATACCGATGTGTGCGGTCCAATGAGTGTTGAGGCTCGCGGAGGATATCGTTATGTTCTCACTCTCACTGATGACTTAAGTAGATATGGGTATGTCTACCTAATGAAACACAAGTCTGAAACCTTTGAAAAGTTCAAGGAATTTCAGAGTGAAGTTGAGAATCAACGTGACAGGAAAATAAAATTCTTACGATCAGATCGTGGTGGAGAATATTTAAGTCACGAATTTGGTACACACTTAAGGAAATGTGGAATAGTTTCAAAACTCACGCCGCTTGGAACACCTCAGAGAAACGGTGTGTCCGAACGTTGTAATCGCACTCTATTGGATATGGTGCGATCTATGATGTCTCTTACCGATTTACCGCTCTCATCTTGGGCCTATGCTTTAGAGACTGCCGCATTCACTTTAAATAGGGCACCGTCGAAATCCGTTGAGACGACACCGTATGAATTATGGTTTGGGAAGAAACCTAAGCTGTCGTTTCTAAAAGTTTGGGGATGCGATGCTTATGTCAAGAAACTTCAACCTGAAAAGCTCGAACCCAAGTCGGAAAAATGAGTCTTCATAGGATACCCTAAGGAAACTATTGGGTATACCTTCTACCTCAGATCCGAAGGCAAGATCTTCGTTGCCAAGAACGGGTCCTTTCTGGAGAAGGAGTTTCTCTCGAAAGAATTGAGTGGGAGGAAAGTGGAACTTGATGAGGTGATAGTCACCCCTTCCGAACCGGAAAGTAGCGCAACACGGGAAAATGTTCCTGTGGTGCCTACACCGACTGGGGAGGAAGTTAATGATGATGATCATGAAGCTTCGGATCAAGTTACTACTGAACTTCGTAGGTCCACAAGGACACGTTCCGCACCAGAGTGGTACGGCAACCCTGTCCTGGAAATCATGTTGTTAGACAACGGTGAACCTTCGAACTATGAAGAAGCGATGGCGGGCCCGGATTCCAACAAATGGCTAGAAGCCATGAAATCCGAGATAGGATCCATGTATGAAAACGAAGTATGGACTTTGACTGACTTGCCCGATGATCGGCGAGTCATAGAAAACAAATGGATCTTTAAGAAGAAGACGGACGCGGATGGTAATGTGACCATCTACAAAGCTCGACTAGTCGCTAAGGGTTATCGAAAAGTTCAAGGGGTTGACTACGATGAGACTTTCTCACCCGTAGCGAAGCTAAAGTCCGTCCGAATCATGTTAGCAATTGCCGCATACTATGATTATGAGATATGGCAGATGGACGTCAAAACGGCATTCCTTAACGGCTTCCTTAAGGAAGAGTTGTATATGATGCAGCCAGAAGGTTTTGTCGATCCTAAGAATGCTAACAAAGTATGCAAGCTCCAGCGCTCAATCTATGGGCTGGTGCAAGCATCTCGGAGTTGGAACATTCACTTTGATGAGATGATCAAAGCGTTTGGGTTTACACAGACTTATGGAGAAACCTGTGTTTACAAGAAAGTGAGTGGGAGCTCTGTAGCATTTCTCTTATTATATGTGGATGACATATTATTGATGGGAAATGATATAGAATTCTTGGAAAGTATAAAGGCCTATTTGAATAAGTGTTTTTCAATGAAGGACCTTGGAGAAGCTGCTTATATATTAGGCATCAAGATCTATAGAGATAGATCAAGACGCCTCATTGGTCTTTCACAGAGTACATACCTTGACAAGATATTGAAGAAGTTCAATATGGATCAGTCCAAGAAGGGGTTCTTGCCTGTATTGCAAGGTGTGCAATTGAGCACGGCTCAATGCCCGACCACGGCAGAAGATAGAGAAAAGATGAGTGTCATCCCCTATGCCTCGGCCATAGGGTCTATTATGTATGCCATGCTGTGTACCAGACCTGATGTAAACCTTGCCGTAAGTTTGGTAGGAAGGTACCAAAGTAATCCTGGCATGGAACACTGGACAACGGTCAAGAATATCCTGAAGTACCTGAAGAGGACTAAGGATATGTTTCTCGTTTATGGAGGTGACGAAGAGCTCGTCGTAAAGGGTTACGTCGACGCTTGCTTCGACACAGATCTGGATGACTCGAAGTCACAAACCGGATACGTGTATATTTTGAATGGAGGAGCAGTAAGCTGGTGCAGTTGCAAGCAAAGCATCGTGGCGGGATCTACATGTGAAGCGGAGTACATGGCAGCCTCGGAGGCAGCACAGGAAGCAGTCTGGATGAAGGAGTTCATTACCGACCTAGGGGTGATTCCCAATGCGTCGGGCCCGATGACTCTCTTCTGTGACAACACTGGAGCTATTGCCCTTGCGAAGGAGCCCAGATTTCACAGGAAGACCAGGCATATCAAGCGTCGCTTCAACTCCATTCGTGAAAGTGTTCAAAATGGAGACATAGATATTTGTAAAGTACATACGGACCTGAATGTAGCAGATCCGTTGACTAAACCTCTCCCTAGAGCAAAACATGATCAACACCAGGACGCAATGGGTGTTCGATTCATCACAATGTAACTAGATTATTGAGTCTAGTGCAAGTGGGAGACTGTTGGAAATATGCCCTAGAGGCAATAATAAATGGTTATTATTATATTTCTTTGTTCATGGTAATTGTCTATTATTCATGCTATAATTGTGTTATCCGGAAATCGTAATACATGTGTGAATACATAGACCACAACGTGTCCCTAGTAAGCCTCTAGTTGACTAGCTCGTTGATCAACCGATAGTCATGGTTTCCTGACTATGGACATTGGATGTCACTGATAACGGGATCACATCATTAGGAGAATGATGTGATGGACAAGACCCAATCCTAAGCATAGCATAAAAGATCGTGTAGTTTCGTTTGCTAGAGCTTTTCCAATGTCAAGTATCTTTTCCTTAGACCATGAGATCGTGCAACTCCCGGATACCGTAGGAGTGCTTTGGGTGTGCCAAACGTCACAACGTAACTGGGTGACTATAAAGGTGCACTACGGGTATCTCCGAAAGTGTCTGTTGGGTTGGCACGGATCGAGACTGGGATTTGTCACTCCGTGTGACGGAGAGGTATCTCTGGGCCCACTCGGTAATGCATCATCATAATGAGCTCTATGTGACTAAGGCGTTAGTCACGGGATCATGCATTGCGGTACGAGTAAAGAGACTTGCCGGTAACGAGATTGAACAAGGTATTGGGATACCGACGATCGAATCTCGGGCAAGTAACATACCGATTGACAAAGGGAATTATATATGGGATTGATTGAATCCTCGACATCGTGGTTCATCCGATGAGATCATCATGGAACATGTGGGAGCCAACATGGGTATCCAGATCCCGCTGTTGGTTATTGACCGGAGAGGCGTCTCGGTCATGTCTGCATCTCTCCCGAACCCGTAGGGTCTACACACTTAAGGTTCGGTGATGCTAGGGTTGAAGAGATATGAGTATGCGGAAACCCGAAAGTTGTTCGGAGTCCCGGATGAGATCCCGGACGTCACGAGGAGTTCCGGAATGGTCCGGAGGTAAAGAATTATATATAGGAAGTCAAGTTTCGGCCACCGGGAAAGTTTCGGGGGTCACCGGTATTGTACCGGGACCACCGGAAGGGTCCCGGGGGTGCACCGGGTGGGGCCACCTATCCCGGAGGGCCCCGTGGGCTGAAGTGGGAAGGGAACCAGCCCCTAGTGGGCTGGGCGCCCCCCCATGGGCCTCCCCCCTGCGCGTAGGGTTGGAAACCCTAGGGTGGGGGGCGCCCCACTTGCCTTGGGGGGCAAGGCACCCCCTTGGCCGCCGCCCCCCATCTAGATGGGGCTTGGCCGGCGCCCCCCCTCCCAGGGGGCCTATATAAAGGGGGGGAGGGAGGGCAGTAGCATTACAGCCTTGGGCGCCTCCCTCCTCCCCTGCTACACCTTTCTCTCTCGTAGAAGCTCGGCGAAGCCCTGCCGGCATCCCGCTACATCAACCACCACGCCGTCGTGCTGCTGGATCTCCATCAACCTCTCCTTCCCCTTTCTGGATCAAGAAGGAGGAGACGTCGCTGCACCGTACGTGTGTTGAACGCGGAGGTGCCGTCCGTTCGGCACTCGGTCATCGGTGATTTGGATCACGGCGAGTACGACTCCGTCATCCACGTTCATTGGAACGCTTCCGCTCGCGATCTACAAGGGTATGTAGATGCACTCCTTTCCCCTCGTTGCTAGTATACTCCATAGATGCATCTTGGTGAGCGTAGGAAAATTTTAAAATTATGCTACGATTCCCAACACATAGGTTGTCAGGACTTGCTATGAGGTCAGTCGTGGATCACCTTTGGCCGGAGGGACCGAGGCCGAATAGTTATTTTGGTCTAGTGCAACGATTCCTTGGCGCTGTGCTGCAAATTGACGCTATAAAGAGGTCGGCATGCATAGAGGGTGCGCGGATGGCTCTTGCCCGTGTTAAGACATATTGGGCGGAGATGGAGGCCACCGCTATTGCAGCCCGAGGCCCAGCCGCAGGCCAGGTCCCGGCCGAGCACTATTTTGAAGAGGTCCTAGAAGGCGCTCGTGTAATAGAGGCTCAGTGCTCGAAGAGTATCATGTTCAAGTGACATGTATCCCGATTGTAAAAACAATGCTATTAATTATAAAGGCTGTGTTTATACTTTTGCCTGAAAGTATTATGATGCCTCCTGTGCGGCCGTTTATGTATATATGTATATAACCTGAAAGTTTGCAGTCGTCAGCTTCAGCCCCCACGCATATAATGCGGGGGTGTTCGCAAAAACGCCTATTCACACTTGATCCAACGTCTTGGTCCATTAAGGAGGTGATAGCGCAGCGAACAAGGCAATCAGACTATATTGCTTTAACACTTTCACTTAGCCATAGGAGTTTGACGGTGGGACTACTATATAGCCCCTCGTACTTCCGCGCTCATCCGAATACGGGGCGCGTACATACATGACCGGGAAATGGCCCTTCGTTAATGCGGAGGAATCCCGAAGATTCCGCCAAGTCATCGAGTGGTTGACTAGTCTCGCGCTTTATCATGACAGTCAGTTTTCGGCTTTCTCTACTGAGGTGCTCGTCCGGATGAACCAGGGCACAATCGCAGTAGTTCTTCCGGTGCCACCTTAGCCGATAGAGCGGAACATAAGGTAGCAAAACACGGGAGCCGGGCAAGCCCAACATTTGACCAAAGACATGATTCGGAGCTGATGCATATAAGGCCAAACTCGCGACGCCGAACACTCCCTAAGGTATTCGGTCTTTACAACATATACCGGGCTGAATAACGCCCTTGATAATGATCCCTGAGTATCCGGAGGATATGAAGCAACAAGAGACAGTAAAAAAGGTTGACGCAGGGTCTTAATCTAAAAAAAACCTTTGAGCGGGGCCCTGCTGCACGTCTGCGCCTGTGTCTCTGTTGTGTCGTATCCTGGAAGGGTGTAGCACGATTACCATTTGTAAAAGAGAAGAGCTTAGGTGAAAGTTGTCGTGCGAAAAATTGGTTATTCTGAATAAACCATTAAAAATCAAGATAAGTAAGGTCGAGCCGAACTGTAGTCCTTTTACATGCAGGAAGCCCTGGTAACGCCTATGGGGGTATATCCATCAAACCAATCTCAGGTTTATCTACGCTATTACAGCTAGTGATACGCCGGACTCGTCTAGCCGTGTCCGCGGTCTTGACGACCGATCATTTGTTCTGGTTGGAGAGGCCATTTAGTGTTCGCTACGAAAGCCGCCACACGTTCTTCCGCACGTAAGGAACGCTCAACATTTCTGCTAACTGTGATGATGCCACGTGGACCGGGCATCTTGAGCTTAAGAGAAGCGTAGTGCGGTACTGCATTAAAACGAGCGAAAGCTGTTCTTCTGAGTAGTGCTTGATAGCCGCTTCGGAATGGAGCGATGTCGAAGGTTAACTTTTCACTTTGGAAGTTGTCGGGAGAACCGAATACAACCTCTAATACTATAGAGCCCGTACAGTGGGCCTCTGGGCCTGGTATTACTCCTTTAAAGGTAGTATTACTGTGGCTGATTCTTGTTGGGTCTATCCCCATTTTGCGGACTGTGTCCTGATATATCAGATTAAGACTACTGCCGCCGTCCATGAGGACTTGGGTGAGATGGTATCCGTCGATAATTGGGTCTAGCACCAAGGCAGCCAATCCTCTGTGCTAGATACTTGTCCGGTGATCCCTGCGATCAAATGTGATGGGGTAGGCCGACCAAGGGTTGAATTTAGGGGTGACGGGCTCTACGGCACGTATGTCGCGGAGTGCATGGTTGCTTCTCCTCTTTGTCACGTGAATCGTGTTCACTGTTTTGACCTCTGGTGGGAACTTTTTCTGTCCCCCAGTGTTTTGCTGACGAGGCTCGTCCTCGTCTTCACTTGGTGTCTCCCTCTCCTTGTGTTCGGCGTTTAGCTTACCGGCCTGCTTGAAGACCCAGCATTCTCTGTGGGTGTGATTTGCAAGTTTATCAGGGGTGCCATGAATCTGACATAATTTGTCTAGAGTCTTGTTTATGCTGGACGGTCCATCTCTGCTGCCTTTGAAAGGCTTTTTCCGTTGACCGGGTCGAGAGCCCCTAAATCCGGCGTTTACCGCCGTGTTGTCTGGGCTGTCTTCGTTGTTTCGACGCTTGCTTTTACTACATCGTGGTTTTCCATTACCATCCCTGACTTCAGATGTGCCGGGGTCGCTGGTGCTACTACGGGCCAGCCGGCTGTCTTCGCCCGTGCAAAAGCGGGTCATAAGGCTTGTTAGGGCTGCCATTGTTCTCGGTTTTTCTTGGCCGAGGTGTCTGGCGAGCCATTCGTCTCGGACGCTGTGTTTGAAAGCTGCTAAGGCTTCGGCGTCCGGACAGTCGACGATTTGGTTCTTCTTAGTGAGAAATCTGTTCCAAAGCTTTCGGGTTGACTCTCTGGGCTGTTGAATTATATGACTTAAATCGTCTGCATCCGGAGGTCGGACATAGGTCCCTTGAAAGTTAGCCCTAAAAGCATCCTCAAGCTCCTCCCAACTTCCAATTGAATTTTCGGGGAGGCTCTTCAGCCAGTGCCGAGCTAGTCCTTTCAGCTTGAGGGGCAAGTACTTGATGGCGTGGAGATCGTCTCCGCGAGCCATATGGATATGGAGGATGAAGTCCTCAATCCAGACCCCAGGGTCTGTCGTTCCGTCGTACGCCTCTATGTTCACGGGTTTGAATCCTTCTGGAAATTCGTGATCCAGCACCTCATCGGTGAAACATAGGGGGTGTGCGACACCCCTGTATTTGGATGTGTCATGGCATTCTGACGGTTGTAGTGTTCGGTTTTGGTTGTGTGCTGGAGCGCGCTTCCTAGATCCGTAGATGGATCTGGTCACGCCGGCCTTCTGATGCAAGTCCTCACGTGAATCGTGTGCTGACTTATGTGCGGCCTTGTTAGCCGCTCTATCGCGGCCACGAGGTGGTCTATCCGACCGGTCGGCCATTTTGTTTTTTGGCTGCGTGGGCTCTAAAGCCTCATCATCGAATTCAGGCAACAGCTTGCGCTTTGGATAGCTCTTTGTGTGGTAACTACCACCATACTTTTGTTCAGTGTCGAGCACTTTGTTCCATCTACTGTTCAGCGTATTCTGCGCGGCCTTAAGCCTTTGCTTCTGCTTCTTTAGGCTCCTCGCGGTGGCAATAAGCCTTCTGTGGAGGTTCTCTTATTCCAAGTGCCCTTCCGGGATTATGTGTGCATCATCGTCCGGACTATTTTCCTCTCCAGAGAGAGGTGGATTAGCTTTATCCTCGGCGTCGCCCTGATCGGACAGCGACTCCATACTATGTTCGCCGTTCGCTGGTTCGTCATGCTCTGTCGTTGGGTCCGTGTGGTCGTCGTTTCCTCTGGAGTCGACCGGGGTGTTATTTTTTCTTGCGTTGTTATCGCTGTTTTTGCCGAGGCGGGATTTGGAACGGCGCCTACGCCGTCGCTTTGGTTGCTTCTCGAGGGAGCTATCCTTCGCTGCATCCTTCCGTTCCTCGTCATTGTTTTCTTTGGGTGTATCCACCATGTATATGTCATGTGATGAAGTGGCTGTCCAGCGCCCTGTGGGCGATGGTTCCTGTTCCTCTCCTGCATCGTCGTCCATGCCGTCGATGTCTTCGGAGTCGAAATCGAGCATGTCGGTTAAATCGTCGATAGTGGCTACTAAGTGGGTGGTGGGTGGGGAGCGAATTTCTTCGTCGTCCACATCCCATGCTAGCCGGATATAGTTCGGCCAAGGTTCTCTTGACAAGGAGAGATACCTTAATGAATTTAGCACATAGCCAAAAGGCGAGTGCTGAAAGATATCCACGGAGGTAAACTCCATGATCGGCGCCCAATCAGATTCGATAGGCATGAACGCGGGCAGCTCAGAGCCCATGGCCGGGGACAAATCCAATGGTTCGGCAGCACGGGTCTCGTAGGAGGTGAAGTCGGTATTCGGCTCTATCACCACCGAGTGTGCGGCCTCCGTGGCGGGGTCCATCCACCCGTCCTCGGATGGCGCAGTTTGTTCCGGATAGAGGGCCGGAGTAGTTGCAGGTGTGATCTCCCGAACACTGTCCGATGGCAGAGCTAAGTCATGCCCGTCGTCATTGTGCGGCGCACCTGACATGGGCTCGAATCCGTCAAAGATCAAGTCTCCGCAGATGTCGGCAGTATAGTTCAAGTTTCCGAACCTGACCTGATGGCCAGGGGCGTAGCTTTCGATCTGCTCCAGATGGCCAAGCGAGTTGTCCCGCAGTACGAAGCCGCTGAATATGAAGATCTGTCCGGGGAGGAAAACCTCACCCTAGATCGCATCGTTGCTGATGATCGAAAGAGCCATCAAGCCTTATGGTGACGACATAGTGGAACTCTCAATGAAAGCACCAATGTCGGTGTCAAAACCGGCGGATCTCGGGTAGGGGGTCCCGAACTGTGCGTCTAAGGCGGATGGTAACAGGAGGCGGCGGACACGATGTTTACCCAGGTTCGGGCCCTCTCGATGGAGGTAATACCCTACTTCCTGCTTGATTGATCTTGATGATATGAGTATTACAAGAGTTGATCTACCACGAGATCGTAGAGGCTAAACCCTAGAAGCTAGCCTATGGTATGATTGTTGTTGTCCTACGGACTAAACCCTCCGGTTTATATAGACACCGGAGGGGGCTAGGGTTACACAGAGTCGGTTACAAGGGAGGAGATCTACATATCCGTATTGCCAAGATTGCCTTCCACGCCAAGGAGAGTCCCATCCGGACACGGGACGAAGTCTTGAATCTTGTATCTTCATAGTCCAACAGTCCGACCAAAGGATATAGTCCGGCTGTCCGAGGACCCCCTAATCCAGGACTCCCTCACCCGAATAGGCTGGCGATGGCCGCGCCGCGTTGCTGGACCGTGCCGATGCGGCTAGGCCCACCAGGAGCCGGCGTGCCACCCACAGCATGGTCCATCTCGCGCTGGTAGGCCTTCGACAGGCGTCTCATGTTGGCCAGCTTCTTGGCGCTCTCGACTAGCTGGGCGCGGCGTGCTTCCAGCATCTCGGCATTGGCGTCTTCTGGAATGGGCGCCGTCAGGTCTAGCAGTGCCGCATCGAGCGGGTCATGAGCACCTCCGCCGGAGTGATCGCTGTGACCGATGACAAGCACCTCCGTGACGGTGCTTCCGCCGCTCTCCGCGCGAGGAGGCGGCTCGTCGTAGACCACCACGTTGGTGGGGAACGCGTCAAGCGACGCAGTGTCAGAGTCGACGAGCATTGGGTCGGTGGAGCCTACGGATTCCAAGTCCACAGCAGGCTCGCTGGCGACGTGGAGCTGATCGAGGAGGCTCGCGAGGCGGCTCTCAGGGCCTTCGGTGCCCGCGTCAGACGCGGGCTCGTCGGAGAGGCGAACCTCGCCAACAAGATCGGCGAGGCAGCTCGCCGCGCAGGCGACCTCCGCGCCATGCAGCGCGTCAGCGCAGACTCCGTCTGGCGTGCTGGGCTGGCTGCACTCGCCAGGGAGGAAAAGGGTTCCCGTCCAGAACAGGTCTCCGGACGATGGTGCACCTCGCCCCACGGTGGGCGCCAAATGTCGGGGGTTGGGTGCGACATATGCCAATGGATGGCTTATCATGGTGGGAGCGAGTAGAACATCGCCGGTGCCTGGAAGCGGGATAAGGCATAGACATGAACGCCGGCGCACTTTACCCAGGTTCGGGGCTCTCCTAGGAGATAACACCCCTAGTCCTGCTCTGCGGGGTCTCCGCATGATCACTAAGGCACTAGTGGGTACAATGGTGCTCCTCGAGCTGTTTGCTAGAGGTGGAAGAAAGCAAGGCTAGCTCTCTCCTTTCTCTATGGGTCGGTCTAGTTCTAACAGGTTGGGAACCCTTTGCATGGGTGCCCTGGGGGGTTTATATAGGCCTACCCCTAGGGGTACAATAGTAATCCGGCCGGGTGTAGGACCCGGCTGTCAGTCTCTCAGGTGGCCGGCTTCTCCACCACCTGATCTGGTACGGAGCTGACAGGCCGCCTCCGCCGCTCAAAGGTCTTGTCGGCTGCTGATCACTGTAGCCGTGATGCTAATGACGCTGACTCGGTCAGGGGAGCGTGGCTACAGCCCCGCAGCCTGGCGGGCGATTACTGTAGCCACTCCGTGTCTCGTCGGTTAATGGCGAGTGGGCCCCAAGGAAGGGGCGGGCCGACTGCTGGGGACCGACCTCCCTCGGATCCGACTGGTGGGGCTCTAGCCGTCTTCCAGGCTCTCGCTGATCGGTGGGGCCCGTCGTCCTTGGGCCGTACCGACAGGCCGTCGTGGGAGCAGGGCTCCGCCTGCTTGTGGTGACATCAGGGGTGGAGTGGCAACAGTGCCGCGCCGGGCGGAGATCTCCACTGGTACGGTGCGCTGTGGCCACGCCCATCCCTGGATTTGGGAGGGATGGGCTATACTGTAGCCACTCCCTGTCTTGTCTTTCTTGATGAGGGTGCAGGCTTCGTAAGCGCCACGGGCCGACTGCTAGGGGCCGGCTTCTCTAGAAGCCGCCCACTAGGAGTCGGCTTGTCTTGATGCCGACTTCTGGAACTCGGCCGTCTACGGGCAGCCGGCTATTCCTCCATCCGGCCACCAGAAGGCGGCACCTCGTCTTGACGCCTCGTGGGGTGCTGCCAGCCCCGTTGTCTTGGAAGGCTCAGGGGCTCGGGTTAGCCTACCCGTGGCCCATTACTCTGACACTATCCGTCAGATATAGATCGGACGGCCTATATTGCAGGATGGTAGGCACACGATCATCACCAACTATGCTTTTTATAAGAGTAGGGATAAAATACACTCTTATAAAAAACAAAGTTAGTGATGATGGTGTGCCTGCCATCCTGCAATATAGGCCGTCCGATTTATATCCGACGGATAGGAAAGAAACTATGACAATTTTGCCTAAGATGTACCCACACACCTCTCCACATTTACAAATAAGGCCTTCCCTCGTTCATCCTTTTCTCTCACAAGATAAACTAGTCATACAAATGCATCTTGATGTTACGTGCAATGCACGGGCATCTTGCTAGTAAGAATGAAAACAAACGACAAAAATATATTGGACGGTGGTTCAAAGTCATGACCGCGGGCACAGTGGACAAGGTGGCCTTGTATTGGTATGCTGAGCCATCTGTTTTAACACACAGGAGCTGGTGTGGTGATTATACACACACACGCACGCATGCACACGAACTGCATGCACGCAACACTCACACGAACACATGCACCCACGCACACATGCAACACTCACACATACACACGCAGCCACTCACGCACGCAACACTCACACGCACACACGCATGCATGCATGCACACACCAGTACACCACACGACCAACACACACTCTCACGCTCAAGTGCTCAACCTACACGTGCATGTGCACACATCAGGCCCTGACAGACACATACACAACCAGGTGATTCCCGCGCACGGGGTGGAGTCTTGTCGCGCCTGCGTAAATTTGTGTTTATCTGACCTTTTCCCTATGCGAACTGACAGGTGGGACCCACAAGGAACATGGTCAATTTAACTAGTCAACATGGTGCCACGCAGACTATTTGGCCGGTCAACAGAGTGCAATCCGATGCTGAACCGTGAGCAAGTGACTGTATAATCACCGCAAAACGTATATAGTGACCATAATCAGCTTATTCTGAAGTTCGGTGAACGTATTACGCTTTTCTCTCTGTAGGCCCTCCAAAACTACATCTCTACACGTTATCGCATGTTACATCTAACAACTATGCAATACAGCACTACTACTACACTCTAACACAATAAATCATATGTGTTTTTAGTTTTACTAGATATCATATTGTTACTTAATTATTCAGTTTGCATACATTAAAATTGCCTTTGAAATGTATGGCCAGTATCATATACCGCGCGGGAAAAATCCCGCCCTTTCCTGTTTAATCGGGTTTGTACCGATGGATCATGCGAAACAGCAAAACTATAGTACTATATACAGTTCAAGTGACAGTTCACTGGGCCGTCATGTCGTGTACTCCTCCATCGTAAGAGTGGAGCGCTCGCTTTCATAAATCTTCTAGTCCCTTTCGCCGACATGTGGGGCCTCAAGCTACCGGGTCCACGTGCCATACCGGAATACCATACCGGAATACAGTGCAGAGCAGCCGGGGTGAAGCACCTAGTCGTGGCGCCGGCGTTGTAATGAGCAATGAGGCGTCAAATCACAAAGCTGCACCTTTCCCGCAGTTAAGTTGGAGGGACGAAGTAATAATGCTAAAAAAAAGAAGTTTGAGGGACGAAGCAACCATCATTTCACTCGTTGCTGAATCCGCTTCTCCCTCATCTTCTTCAAGTTAACCACATGTTGCTTCTGCCGTTGTTCTGCCTCATGTGGGAAGCAGATCGGCTTGGTAAAGCACTGACACGTGGGACCGCATGTTAGCAAACCGCCTGGACAACGTCCTCTAAAAATAAGAAACCTCCCCCGCCATCCGCACGGCAAAATCACCTCCTTTTTACTAATCTTGATTCTATAATTTTTTAGATCAATATAATTGAGATTTGTATAGATAGCACATAGGAGCAAAACCAAGTGGTACAGTTAAGGGCATCCACAATGTGTAGCCAAATGTGAAAATAGATTTTGGCTTCGTGGGAACCATTGTGGACGGTGTTGCCAAAGCCAAAAGGATCACTACAAAAAAAAGACACATCCGTGACATTTTGGGCCGAACGAATTTTTTTCTGTCATACATATGACACTTCTATGATGATAATTGTGACAAAACCCGGTATCATCATAGATGTGGTGGGCTCCTACTTCTATGACAAAAAATCATGACAGAAAATGGGCTTTTCGTCCTGGGCGGGCCGGAGACGCAGCTGCATGACAGTCTTTGGGCCGTCCATGACGAAAAAAACCGTGGTAGAAGCGAGGGCGAGGAAAAATTTGGGGAGTTCCCAGTTACGGTGGGAGGTCGGGGGCCGAGCGATGCGCGTTTCTCTTGTACACGTACGCGCGTGTCTGCGAGGCGTTGGCTCTAACTGAAGCCGAGCGAGACGTTGGGCTCTAACTGAAACCGAGCGATTGCACTGCAGGCTACGCATTACTGAACCTGAGCGATCGATCAATGGCTGTTAACTGAACCCGATCGAGCGATTCCTTCGCTACTGCTGCTAACTGAAGCCGATCGATGCTGGCTCTGGGATGAACAGTGAGCGTTGCGGGGGGGGGGGGGTGGATGAACAGTGAGCGGTGGCGTTGCCTCTGGATGAACATGACCCCGTGGTGTGGTGGAGGGCTGGATGAACAGTAGACGGTGGAGGGGTGCCCATGGAGGGGTGGTTGAACAGGACCCCGTGGTGTGGAGGGCTGGATGAACAGTAGACGGTGGAGGGGTGCCCGTGGAGGGGTGGTTGAACAGTAGCCGGTGGAGTAGCGCGCGGTGGAGGCTGGATGAACAGGAGCCCGTGGAGGCTGGAGGAGGTCGACGGTAGCCCGTGGAGGCTGGAGGAGGTCGACGGTGGAGATGAATAGTATCCCGTGGAGTCCCGTTTTGCGGTACGCCACACCCCTCCCGATGAACAGGACCCCTGTTTCGACCGTAGGAGGTCCGTTTCGTCCATTTTGCGGTACGCCACACCCCTCCCGATCAACAGGACCCCCGTTTCGACCGTAGGAGGTCCGTTTCGTTCGTTTTGCGGTACGCCACACCCCTCCCGATCAACAGGACCCCCGTTTCGATTGTAGGAGGTCCGTTTCCTCTGTTTTGTGGTACGCCACACCCCTCCCGATCAACAGGACCCCCGTTTCGACCGTAGGAGGTCCGTTTCCTCCGTTTTGCGGTACGCCACACTCCTCCCGATCAACAGGACCCCCGTTTCGACCGTAGGAGGTCCGTTTCCTCCGTTTTGCGGTATGCCACACCCCTCCCCATGAACACGACGCATTCCGTTGCCTCCCCATGAACACGACGCATTTCGTTGCCTCCCCATGAACACGACGACGACGCTGTTTCTCCGTTCTGACCCAGCCATGTACACGAGCCCTGGCCGTACGTATGCGCGAGTAGGCGTTCGAGACCCCGCCCGTATGTACACATACGTCACCGTATTTTCTTTCTTGCACCCTGGCCGATGTATGTACGTGTACATGCTACGTGCGCGCCTCTACTACGACACGTACGCGCCTCTACTACGACACGTGCGTGCCTCTACACCCACCAGTATATATGTACGTACACGTTCGCGACCAGAATGACAACGCTACATACGCATCGACCATGTGGGTCCCGACTGTCAGGCACTTCCTTGCCTGCGAAGATGTAGCTGGTGGGTCCTAGCAGTCAGGGGGCGAATCATTTTTTTTGCCCGGACGCACTTCCTTGCGTGCGAAGATGTAGCTGGTGGGTCCCAGCAGTCAGGGGCAAACGTTTTATTCGCGAAATATGGTGGCCCGTACGGTGGGTCCCCGCTGTCAGGTGGAGGAATAATTATTTTGCATGTAATAAGGAGGCACTTCCTTGCTGCGGCCATGGACCCAACTGTCAGCCTCTCCACGTACAGTCCACGTCCAATGGAAGCCGTTCCTTGACCACGTTGACCACGCCGCGCCGAGAGCACCAGGGCGGTGGACGACGACGAGGCTTAGGAAGGGGACGACGCGGAGCCGGGGAAGTCGCGGCAGTGGATGCCCACACGTAGAGGAGTACGAGGGTTCACTGGTTCGCTGCGGTGTGAGGCTGCCGTCGCCGCAGAATAACAGGGGGTGTGGGTGAGTAGAGGGATGGCCTAGCCAGCGGTGGGAGTAGTAGGGGCGGTGAGGCCTCCGCCGCATCGCAGCCAGCCACGGGAGGCAGGAGCACGAGGCACGACCGGCGCTAGTTTGGGCGGCTGGAGCAAGAAGACCAGAGGTTGAAGAAGCACTATGGCCGTTGGATGGACATCGTACGGTCACTGGAGCTAGAATCGTGCATATTGACTAAGTTGACAAAGCCCTCCGTCCCCGTCAACTTAGTAGGCCCACAAGTCAGCCTGCCACTATACTGGGTCCCAGCTAACAGGGGGAGTATTCATTTTTTTGTGCGTAATAAGGAGGCACTTCCTTGCGTGCGAAGATATAGCTGGTGGGTCCGGGCTGTCAGCGGCGGTAACGGTTTTTGCGCGAAATACAGAGGCCCTTTCAGTGGGTCCCTGATGTCAGGTGGAGGAATCATTATTTTGCGCGTAATAAGGAGGCATTTCCTTGCGTGCGGCCGTGGACCCAGCTGTCGGCCTCTCCACGTACAGTCCACTTCAGATGCATGTCGGTCGTTGACCACGTTGACCAGGTCGCGCCAAGAGCACCAGGGCGGTGGACGACGGCGAGGCCTAGGAAGGGAACAACACGGAGGCAGGGAAGACTCGATAGTTGTTTCCCACGGGGAGGGGAGTACGACTGTACGAGGGTTTACTGGTTCGTCTGCCGTCGCCGGAGAATAACAGCAGGTGTGGGTGAGTAGAGGGATGGCTAGGCCAGCGATGGGAGTACGATGGGGCGGTGAGGCCTGCGCGGCAGCAGAGCCGGCCGCGGGGAGGAGGGAGCAGGCAGTCCCGCCGGCGCTTGTTTAAGCGGCTGGAGCAGGAAGAACAGAGATTGAAGAAGCACGACGGCCGTTGGATGGCCATCCAACAGTCACTGCTTGTGCGTCAACCTTTTTTTAGGAAAGCCTCAAATCTGTGGAAAACAACATACAACCCATCTGCCATTATTTCTAATAATTTACAGCCCATTTGCTAATTATTAAGGTTTTTTTGGAGCCCATATTCTTTTTGTTAGCATTACAGCCCATATTGTGGCCACGGTTAAACAATTATATGAAATTTTGCATATTTCGGTGCGGTCCGAACTGTTTTTAATCCCGAAATTTCGACTCACATTCAAACTGATTTTAAAAATAAATGTATATCAATATAAAATCCAACAAATTCTCCACGCATAAAAATTAATGTAATTTAAAATCTCGAAATGAAAAAAAAGATATTTGAAACTAATTGCCGGTTTGATGTGTTTTAAAAATGTACAGCCCATTTCTCATTACTGATGGGCCATTTTCTCGGCCAGCCGAATGAAAGCTCTCCTCGTCTTGAAAGATTTGCAGCCCAACAGGCCTGACAAAGCGACTTACTTGGCAAATCACAAAAAAACTGGGCTGTGGCCATGGACCCAGCTGTCAGCCTCTCCACGTACAGTACTCTTCCGATGGAAGTCATTCCTTGACCACGTTGACCATGCCGCGCGGAGAGCACCACGGCGGTGGACGATGTCGAGGCCTAGGAAGGGGACGACGTGGAGCCGGGGAAGACGCGGCAGTGGAAGCCTGTGCGGAGAGGAGTACGAGGGTTCACTGGTTCGGCTGCGGTGTGAGGCTGCCGTTGCCGCAGGGCCTGGCCAGCGGGGGGAATAGTAGGGGGTGGTGAGACCTCCGCGGCAGCACAGCCGGCCATGGGTGGCAGGAGCATGCGGCACGACCGGCGCTGCTTTGGGAGGCTGGAGCAAGAAGACCAGAGGTTGAAGAAGCACTACGGCCGTTGGATGGACATCGTACGGTCAGTGGAGCTAGAATCGTTCATATTGACTAAGTTGACAAAGCCCTTCTTCCCCGTCAACTTAGTAGGCCCACAAGTCAGCCTCCCACCAAGGTGGGTCCCAGCTAGCCGGGGGAGTATTCATTTTTTTGTGCGTAATAAGGCGGCACTTCCGGTGGGTCCGAGCTGACAGCGGGGGGAACGTTTTTTTCACGAAATACGATGGTCCGTCAGGTGGGTCCCAGCAGTCAGGGGGCAAACGTTTTTTTCGCAAAATACGGTGGCCCATCCAGTGGGTCCCTGCTGTCAGTTGGAGGAATCATTATTTTCCGCGTAATAAGGAGGCACTTACTTGCTGCGGCCGTGGACCCAGCTGAGACTCTCCACGTACAGTATACTTTCGATGGAAGTCGTTCCTTGACCACGTTGACCTCGCCGTGTTCCGTTGCATGCATGCGTCCATGGGCGTGGTGCGTCCCCACTGTCAGCCTCTCACGTACAGTCATCTTTCGATGACTCTCGGTTGTTGACCACGTTGACCACACCGTGCCGAGTGCACCCAGACTGGAACGACCCGGAGATGGGGAAGACGGGGCAGTGGAGTCGCAGATGGAGAGGAGTGGGAAACTTCACTGGTTCGGGTGCACGGCAGCACAACCGCGGTGCCGCCCACGGGAGACAGGAGCAAGAACAAAGGTTGAAGAAGGAGCACGGCTGTTGGATTAACATCCAACGGTCCAGCTGCTAGAATCATTTGTTGATTAAGTTGACAAAGCCGTGCGTACACGTCCGCTTAGTAGGCCCACAAGTCAGTCACCAAATCTAACGGGTCCCAGCTGTCAACGGGATGAATAATTTTTTTTCGCAAAACAAGGAGGCACTTCCTTCCGTGCGAAGATACAGCCGGTGGGTCCCAGCTGTCAGGTGGAGAAATAATTTTTTTCGCAAAACAAGGAGGTCCCTCCTGTAGCTGGTTCGAATCCAAACCTAGACTATAACTATATATGGTGCTATGCTACTATGCAAGTAATGAAACTCACATATCCAACGTTCGCTTCTCCTCTTCTTTACTTACTCTGCCTAGCATCAGAAGCTCTGGCCGCAGCAACCATGTCCGCTGGCTGCTCGTCCACCTGCTCTTCAGCAGGCAACAACCAGATATGCGCCAAGTTGCCACCCGTACCATCGCCTGTGGGTCTCATCACACCCCCGCCGGCACGCGCACCGCAACCGATTGCTCATCGCAACCCGTTCCCGTTGGTGTGGTGCCACTGCTGCAAATCACGCAGAGTCATCCGTCGCGTCTCAACCACAATCCGCAACCCTGGCCGAGTCTCTACAAATGCCCGAATCATGGGGTAATAATATGTTTAAGTGTTGTTCTGCTGCTTTCAGTTGCTGATTTTTTTAATAGTTTGGTTGATGATCTTCCAATTTGATTCGTGCAGAAAAGGGAAGATTCGTGTGATTTGTATTTCTGGGAAGTTGCTGATGTGGGGGAATGCAACTACGCTGATTATTTGGTTAGCCGAGGAATCCCAATACCAGCAGGTTGGGGTGTTGGACAAGTAACTGAAGGAACGGCAGAAGAGGAAGATGCAGAGCAGAAGGTTAAAGATGCAGTTCCTCTGATCATGGCCAAGCAACAGCTGCTGAATGGCCTTGACAGCAATGAGGAGATGAAAGAGCTTGTGAAGATAATGGGCAAAATCGATGTGCTCTGTAGGATGATTGTCTCTTTATTTGCAGTGTATGTAGCACTCGTGATGTATTCAGTGGCTACGACATGAGCACTTTGCTGAAACTAGTAATGAATGAAACCTGTATAGCAGGCTGGGCGTAGTGTTGTGAACATCTAATGATTTCTATTAACGGAAATCAGGGGGTATCCCCTTTTGCTCATATAAATAAATAAATAGCAGAGGCTCCGTTGGGTCAGCTTTGTTCTCATTCGAAGACGTCGAGCAAATTGCAGTCCAACAGCAAACTATGTCATCAAATTCAAGTTTCACAGCCAAATATGAGTACAACTAAACAACAATGTCATCATGTTTTAGTTGTCATACAATCACCAAACACAAATCAGCATACATAACAAGTGATGTTCTCACATCAAAATACTAAACAACATGTTCATCAGGTTTCAGTTGTCATAGCAAACAGAATTTCACATAGTAGATAAAAAATGTCTTCTGACAGGCAAATACGACAAAAGCAATGTAATCATCATCCGCAGCAGCAGCATCAACATCTTTGCCATGTGTATCAGTCTGAATTGTAATTCCCCACGGTGTCATCTTCTTCTTCGTCCTCAACGTCCTCGAACGTTGGCTTCTTCTTGATCAACTCTTGTATGTCCACAGCACGACAGGTAATCTTTTCGCTGGTGTCATTGACGTGATGGTTCTCAAAGATATTAGGAACATCTGTGTTATCTTGTACATCAGGAGCAGTGTAAGCATCATCTTGTTGTGCAACTTCATTAAACGAATTCCTCTGCTCAAACCTTTGCAATACTCTCCAGTCATCGCTACGTGCAAATGTGTCTTCCAAGAAAAATATCTGTGTTGCTTGATTTGCCAAAATAAAAGGCTCGTTGGTCTGGTACGCTGCCTTGACATTGATGGATTTGAAATAATCATCAACTCTGGGTTTTGCGATCCTGGAAAACATGTTATACCAACGACAGCACAGCAGAACCACACACCGATGATCCTTGAAACTGGAGATATACTGCAACTGAACAATGTCTGTTATGTTAGCATACATTTCAGTTGTCTCTTTGTCATACGTATCCGTGCTCATGATGGCACTGTTTTGTGTCTTCCTGCCTTCGTCTCGTGCAAGGGTGTTGTAGCGCACATCTCCAACAACGCAAGATTCATAATGTCTTACCCGAGTATCAGGACCCATTGCTAGTGAGTAAAGGGCATCATCAACTGCCTGCCCATCCTCCCGCATCTTCTTAACCTATGGTTAGAAAATAGACAAGCTGATCATCTTATGTACTCAATATATTAAAAAAACTGACAGTGCACTTCAAAAGCTTACATGGTTCTTGAACCATTTCGCAAATCCTGCCATAACCAGTTTGTCAATGTTTCTTGGATTTTGCGGTAGTAAGTCCTCTTTGTAGATGCTGCACAACATAGTGATCGCGTCAAACATCTAAATATATAAGAATGTGCTGCAAGTTTAGTAGATTACGATGTATAAGCTGCAGTACTGCACTTACTTGATATAAGGTAGTATCTCAGGACAGTTATTCAACACATACCAAACCATTTTGTCCAAATCTTTAGGTTTGTCCTCTTGTCGACTCTTCCCTGTAACTCGAACAGAATAATCGAAAACATTGAGCCCGGGATTGTCTTCACCCACCTCTTTGCTAAGCTGATCAGCTGTTTCAATGAATTTTGAGCAGAATGTCAACGCTTCTATAGCAATGTAGGCCTCTGCAATGGAACCCTCGGGTCTAGCTCTGTTCCTAACATAGCCCTTGAAAGTGCCTAGCTGCCTTTCAATAGGGTACATCCAGCCATACTGTACTGGACCTCTAAGTAGTGCCTCATCAGGTAGATGAACAACCAAATGCACCATCACATCAAAGAAGGCTGGAGGATATATCTTCTCAAGGTCACATAGGAAAGTTGGTATCTTGTCTCTAAGATGCTCCAAAGCATCTATCCTGATATTCCTACTGCAGAGTTCCCTGAAGAATTGTCCCAACTCTGCAACTGCTCTGTATAAGTCAGGGCGGCCCAATCCTCTAAGGATAACATGTAAAACCCTTTGAAGTAGGACGTGGCAGTCATGAGTTTTCAACCCTTGTACCTTGTTTCCATCTGCACTGACTCTCCTTTCAGGGTTGGAAGCAAATCCATGTGAGAATCTCACACGTGACAGGACCTCGCAGAATTCTTTCCTTTTTACCTTGTCCAAGACGTACACAGCTGGTGCCATATCCCGTGGTTTACCTTCATCTTGCACCTGCAAATCCTTTCTGATACCCAGGTGTGTCAAATCAATCCTAGATTTTAAGGTATCTTTCGTCTTGCCTTCAATATTAAGAAGTGTGCCGATAATGCTGTCACATATATTTTTCTCGATGTGCATCACATCAAGATTATGCCGCAGATCCAAATCTTTCCAATACTCCAACTCCCACAAAGTGGACCTGCGGATAAACAATAATCTCTCTTCTACCCTGCCACGCTTCCTTTTCCCGCTACCATTACCAGGATGGTTTCCTGGTGTAATATGCCTGACCTTCTCTAATTCCACTTGCAACTCATCGGCGGTGAGCCTCTTTGGCGCATCACGGTTTTCATGCTTTGCATTGAACACATGTCTTCGGTATTTTCTAGGATGCGGCTTGTCCTTGGCAAGGAAACGGCGGTGTCCAATGTAACAGATCTTGCTAAGTATTGCGTATGACAGCGGATTCCTGTCACATCAAACACATGCATTGTAACCATGTGTCGTTCGCCCTGACATAGTGCCCAAAGCCGGATAATCATGGATGCACCAAATTATAACAGCACGCAGAAAGAAATCAGCTGGTGGGCTGCTATATAGGTCTCGAGTGAGAACACCCTTCCATAGCTGTTGAAGTTCGTCCACAAGAGGCTCCATGAACAAATCAAAATCCTTTCCAGGACTTTTTGGACCTGGGATGAGCAAGGCCATCATGTAGTTTGATTATTTGGTGCAGACATTTGGAGGCATGTTGTAAGGGATAACAAGCACTGGCCACATGCTATATGTGGCACTCTGGTGGCCAAATGGGTTAAATCCATCTGAAGCTAAGCCAAGTCTAATGTGTCTCGGGTCAGCAGCAAACTCTTTGTGTTTATCATTGAAGCTTTTCCACTCACTACCATGAGATGGATGGCTCATTACATTCTGATCTCTGTACTCCTGGTTCCTAGAATGCCACAGTACATCCTCTCTTGTTTCAGCATCATGAAACAACCTTTGCAATCTTGGTATAATTGGAAAATGTCTCAGAACATTATGAGGAATCCTCTTCACAGCATCGCCATCTTTCCATCTTGATGATTGCATTTCGGGCATTCACTTAAGTTGGCATAATCCTTCCGGAACAGAACACAATTATTCTTACAAACATGGATCATATCATATCCAATTGCAACTTCACGAAGGAAATTCTTCATTTTACTGTAGGTGTGTGGCAGCTCAGACGCATCTGGGAAAGATTCGCGGAAGCAGCCAACATCGCATCGAATGATTTGTTGGTCATCCGCTCAGATGTCTTCACCTGAAGAAAGGTGACCATAGCTGAGAATACCGACAGCTTATTTCCTGGGGTGGCAACAACGTTGCATTGTTCCAACATGCGGGCCCACCATTTTCTTCTGCAGGTGAAAGTTCACGGAATGCACGAGCATTTCGTAGCATTGTTTCAATGTTGGTCAAACTCACTGGCTCCGCCACCACCACCTCCTCCTCCTCTTCCACCTGAGCATCAGCCAGATCAAGATGGTGATCTGCTGCTTCCACGTAGTCAATAACATTGACGTTCACAGCTTCACCATGATGAACCCACCTAGTATATGTGACTGACATCCCATACAAGTGTAGATGATTTTGCACAGTTGACTGGGGTCTTGTAACTGAATTCGTACAACTGCTACACGAGCAGAGCACATCTGATTTTGGACCACCGTACTCAGCTCTGATAAAGTTCATGAAGTTTTCAACCCCCTCGACATATGCAGTGGAGAATCTTCGAGCATAAGTTATCCAAGTCCTGTCCATCTGTTAGACATACAAATTAGTTCTTCTACTAGATATTACAGGAAAAACATATATGCTTTTTTATGAAGTCCAGAAAAAAATACCTAGGTCGATGTCTAAAGCTATGGCAAGATATTTGGACGAGCAGATCTAAGTAATGAAATATATGTAAAGCTAATTCAGCAAAAAAAATTGAGTGCCAAATTATGGCAGGTTGTTTCAGCAGTCAATGAGGCCGAGCACACAGCCATCAAACTATCGAAGGCCATCGTAGCAACAAAGATCGAGTATAAAATGGTGTAGAGCTATTTCACCTAACAGATTGGCTACTAGACCATGGCAATCTACGTCACAATAAATATATGGCAGGATATTTTAGCAACTAATCGGCCTTGGCATGCCATCTCAGCTAAGCAGATTGAGTGCAGAACAGGGCAAGGAAGCTTCTTAAGCAGAGCATATTGACAGTAAACTACTTCGGCAAACAGTGAGATTAACAGCGTCTATCAGCTAACATTCAGCGCTACACCGACATGAACGGGGCCTCAGTCTAGAATGCGCGTACCGTGGGAGAAGCTGACCGCCGTGCGTCTCCACATGAACGTTGCCAGCGGTGGCAGCGCTGACCGCCGTGCGCCTCCACAAGAACGTAGCTAGAGGTGGCGGCGCGGCTAGAGGACGGCAGTCTACGAGAGCGTACTGTGGGAGCGAGAGGATCGCCGAACCGCGGCGCCGACGTATCGGCGCGGCGGGGAGGGCGGCTTTGGCGGAGCGAATGGAGTGGAGGGGGACAGGGGGGGAGGGGGTTTGGGGAATATTATTGGCTAGTTGGCCGAAGGGCGGTTGAATCGGATTTGGGGGGAATATTTGGGTGTGGGGGGGGGGGAGGATTTTCGCGCGGTGGGCAGGGGGAGTTTGGCGCATGGTCGGTTTCTCCAAGTGCAGTCCCACGTGTCAGTGAAGAGGCAAGCCGACGCGCGTTCCATTTGCGTGAGCCGTGTGCAGGACCGAACGTGTGTGGGGTGCAATGAAACTAGTTACGTAATTAACGTAATGTGAAACGTGTGAGCTGTTGATTGTAGATTGGTGGGAGGGAGGGGCCCACCACCATGAAAATCATGGGAGGAGAGAGAGAGAGGCAATTTACGTTAACCCTTTCATAGGTTCCCGTAGATGTAGAAAGATGTGAAATGTGTGAATGTGTAGTGGACGTACTATTGGAGTGCCTAAGATAATTTGTGTATGTATAGACCCTATGTGTTTATTTTACTTCGCATGTTAGATTTGTCTCGGTTCAATAAAAAGCAGAGTTGGTGATGATGCTGTGCCTGTCATCCTGCAATATAGGTCGTCCGATCTATATCTAACGGATAGGAAGGAAACTATGACAATTTACCCGCACTCCTCTCCACATTTGCAGATAAGGCTTTCCCTCGTTCATCCTTTTCTCCCACAAGATCTTGATCTTCCGTGCAACGCACGGGCATCTTGCTAGTACTCCTACAATATGTATATTATTGTGAAAGTTCATATACACCGGCCGAGATTAATGCAAACACGGCAGATTTTCATTACATTTTGAACTTTTATAGGACAGAAAAATAAAAGAAACCCGACCCTAAACCTATTCTACTGCGGCGACCGACGTCCTCCATCTGCGATCTCTATGTACGGGGGCGGGGTTCAAGACCCGTGAAGTGAAGGTGCGGTCTCCGGCGAGGAAGAGTAGAACACGGGATACGGACCAGCCAGTTGGCACACCATGCCCTGCCGCCTCCCATGCCCTACTCATCCTCGGAGGAGTCCCCGACCTCGGCGGTGCCGGACGTTGGACGGCGGCAAGTAGGACGCGTGGCTGGCAGTGCTCCCGTCGTCGGCCGCCAGCGTGGCCACCGCTTGTGCGGTTGCGTCCGCGTCCGGCTACGCTGCTATTGCGTCGCGTGAGGCGACTTGAGCGAGGGCGGCAACCTCGAGCTTCATCCCCGAAGACAAGCTCTCCTGCAGAGTGTTCGCACTTGCGGTCATGGCGGATGTGGTGCCAGGTAGGAGGATGATGCGCTATGGTGTGGAGGTTAGCTGGGCATTGCCGCTTTAAGTAGCGCATTCCGGTGAGGCCAAGCGTCCGGGTGCGTCATTAAGTCGCCGGAGTTGGTTCCTCGGGCACCGAGCCTCTTAACGACGACATACGAACGGACGGCATGAATGCGGGCAGCTGGCGCCGGCTGGGAACGCACCGCGCGACGGCGCGAGGGACGAGGATTTTGGTGTGCCAGGGTAGTCAGCTGCGGTCATGGCAACGTTGGAGATGCCCTTTGCTCACATGCGATCCCCGCATGTCTTTGAAAAAGCAAGACGACCCGGCATGGTCTCAGGTCCAGAGGATGTAGTTGGCCGCGCTACACCACTCTGCGGACGCGTCGCGGCGCCCCGTGCCTCCTCGACGAGCCGGGTGTTGGGGTGTGTTTGGATTGTCGCCAAAGTGCACCTTACCAAAATTTTGGTCATGACCCAAAGATTGGTCTTTGTTTGGATGGTTGCCATTTTTTTGGCATGCCAATGAACTCTAGCAAACTCTAGTTCATTTTTCTTGCCAATGTCGGCGAAATCATGGGCAACCAATACCTCAACCAAAATTTTGGTCATGACCCAAAGATTGGTCTTTGTTTGGATGGTTGCCATTTCTTTGGCATGCCAATGAACTCTAGCCAACTCTAGTTCATTTTTCTTGCCAATGTCGGCCAAATCATGGGCAACCAATACCTCAACCAAAATTTTGGCTACCCAATGCTTTGATGGGGCAACCTTGGGCACAAACCAAACATACCGTTGGTCGTGCCACAGCACTAACGCCACCCTCGGCACACTGAAACCGACCGTGTCTAGCGACGATATGAGTGTGTCGCTCACCGCGGTCGCCGTGTCCAGAGGCGGTGCTGGAGCAGCGCCCCGTTGTTGGCCCCAACGACCCACATGAACGGTTGTCGGTGGCGAGGAGGTCATGGTCCAGCTCCTCCATTGGACTAGTCTGCGCTACGTCGTCCCGACGGGTGTGCCCCACATGTCGGTTTCCCTGTTTTCCCGGCCATATTCGAGCGTCAGTGCTCCGCGTTGCGCATTAGGCCTTTCACTATGTAGGCCAAGCGAGACAATTTATTGTTTATTTGAGCCGTTCAAGTATAATCATGTGGCGTTTGCTTATTTCCCATTCCTCTCCAACCCTCTTCTCCATCGATCATGTCGCCCTCCAGTCGAGTCCATCCTCCCGCATGCCTCATTTGAACATTCCGCCGAGTATCATTCGCATGTACCCACCCTAGTCCTCTTTCAATAGATCTCCGGACCCCGAGATGAAATCGAGAGGGAATGAGTGGGAGCACGTGATACCTAAGGCGGATTCAAAATTTTGAACCGGTGATCATAGCATCCGCAAAATCATATATAAAGGGTATTCAATGTTTATTTCGTTTTTGAACGTACAATATACTCCCCCTATCCTTTCTAGTTTACATATAAGTTTTATGTGTAGTCAAAGTATCTCTACTTTGATAAAAAAGGTATCAACATTCAACAATGCCCAATCAATATTGTTAGATTTGTACTCGAGATGGTTTCCAATTTGACTATTGACAAGATTAATAGTACATGAGATGTATAATGTGAAAATTATATCATTGGAAACTCCTTTCACATACGAATTTGACCGTATGCTTTGTGTAAGTTGCATGTCATATATTATTACTCTAACATTTGGTCAAAGTTAGCCTCGAAAAACGCATTAGACCCTGTATGCTTTGTGTAAGTTGCATGTCATATATTATTACTCTAACATTTGTGTAAGTTGCATGTCATATATTATTACTCTAACATTTGGTCAAAGTAGTATAGTGGAAGTGGATCCTCTGACGTAGGTATCCCTGCCTTACCCTCCCTTTCGGTCACTTACTGGCGGACCCCATGCTTGCTAGGCCCCGCATGTCAGTTACTCAATGGGTTCAGCCACGTCAGGGGATCCTCATCCGTAGTATACTCCCTCTGTTTTTATTTACTCCGCATAAAACGGAGGGAGTGGTGGTATAATAAATGACGCAGGCGGGGGAGGGGGAGGGACGTCGGTTTGCTCTAAACTGCGGTCCCACAAGCGAGCGAAAACGCAAGACGAAGCGCGTTCCATTCGGTGAGCGACGTGGAGGGTCCAGCGTGCCGGGCTGCAACGCGAACGTGACAAGAGCGATGTACAGTCAAAACCGATTGACCGGTCGTCACCGGAACCACTACTCACACCAGAACCTTCGCTGCTCGGCCTACGCCAGCCACCGCCCTAAAACCACACCAAATCTCCAGCCCATTCCCCCACCTTTCGATCCCCTAGCCCGCATCAAGCGTCCCCTAGTTCGCCGGAAAGCCATGGTGCGCCGCAAGATCACTTACTACAAGATGCTGACGCCGGAGCGCCGCGCAGAAATCGCGGTGGCGGTCGGCGTCACAGACCTCCGTTTCCAAGCTCGCTTTGCGGCGGGCCAATCCCCGAGTTCTCTGGAGCCAAGCTACGAGGAGGAGGAAGCCGATCCAATGTTCATGACGGAGGTCGCGGCGCAAAAGGCCCCCGATGGGTATGAGACGATGGACGTCGACTTCGTGCCGGCGCCCGAGTCCCCCATGGTGCAGGCGGACCAGCGGTTCAACATGGCGATACTAAAGGAGGACCGGGAGGCAGAGGTTCAACTCGACGCGGAGCGCGCGCATGCCGCTGCCATCGAGGCTCTCCTGCAGGCGGAAACGGATGTCATGGATGTGAACCGGGCGGTGGAGGCTCAACTTGAGGCGGAGCGCGCGGATGCCGCTGCCATCGAGGCCCTCCTGCAGGCGGAACCGGACGTCCTGGACTTGAACCGGGCGGCAGAGGCTCAACCCGACGCAGAGCGCGCGGATGCCGCTCTCATCGACGCCGTCCTGCAGGCAGAACCAAACGTCCTGGACTTGAACCGGGCGGCGGAGGCTCGACTCGACGCAGAGCGCGCGGATGCCGCTGCCATCGAGGCCCTCCTGCAGGCGGAACCAGACGTCCTCGACTTGAACCGGGCTGTGCTCTCGTCCATGCAGAGCGCCCGCACGCTCCGCTTGAACGAGTAGCTGGAGGCCGAGGACAACCACGGTGCGGAGACACACGTCGGCAGCGACGGCTGGTTCGCACCGGCAGCCAAAGACGACGAGGTCGTCTCTTTCCGCGAGTAGTGATAGTTTTTCTTTATGTTGTTGTTTTTATGGATCTTTTGCTGTGTAAAAACATATATTTGTTATGCAAGTCGCCTGACTTGGGTCAGTCTACCATTTCAGGCGGTTGGATGAATATCCTACGTCTCCTAACCCATCTTTCCTTCTTCCTCACCTCTTCTTCTTCCCCAACAGACCACCGCACGGGCCGTACGGATACTCCCCAACATGCGGTTGGATAAACATACTCTATGAACAAAAATTATGTGTCAGCGATAGGATGGCTGAGTTTGGTTTGTTCACATGCGACATCACGTGTCAGTGAGGGTGTGTTCCCTTGGTTGGGTTTGCGGCGTGCAGGAGCGACTGTGTGAGGGTGCGGTGCGACCGCGGCGTGCAGGAGCGACCGTGTGAGGGTGCGGTGCGACCGCGATAGCCGTGCGCAAGTGTACCTCCTTCTCATTTTGAAAACTTTAGGCAAGCTTGGCAAAAATGTGTGGCGAAGTTTGGCAATGCAAGGCCTAGACCCAAACTGGATGAGTACGTACGTACTAGGAGTACTAGTGTTAAAAAAGAAAGGCGGGGTTTTCCTTCGCGGAATTTAATCGATACAAATCCTCGTTTCACGTGTCAATTAATGCGTATTTTTTTCTCCAAAGACCAAAGAGCTAACCATCTCACTCCTCATCGCTTGATTAATGCAGCGCCATGCAAACCAACCTTCTCACTTCCGCATGCATGCAGGGGATATTAATGTCCTTGGTTGCTAACCCCATCAATTTTGCCTCGATTAGTGTTAGCGGCCCTTTGCAAATTGTAATTTTGATATACTGGCCTTGTGTACAAAAAAATGAAGGTAGTAACTATATTTGACTTCCTTCCCCATTGCGGTGACGTCGACGATATCTTTTTATTTTTTTGGTGGTTTGGCGAAGTGCGTTCGACGGAGAACACCATTGAGGGAGACCACGGTAAGTCGTTCACAAGTGCCGCCTGCAAGCCGAGACAACCGCCTTATTTGCATCCAGGAAGTCCTTTACTAGTACTACTAGGAGTACTAGTGCGGTGAGATGGTTTCTCGAAGAAGACGATGGAGAAGCGGAGTCAGCGAAGAGTGAAATGATGGTTGCTTCGTCCGTGCTTTTGTGATTTGACGCCTCACTGCTTTGTGATTTGTGATAGAAGGGACAGGGGAGTAGACTCTGTGCTCTATACTGTACTACATGCGTCCAAGCATGGGAGAAAGAGGAGAGACGTTGCATTTTTCTATTCCTTCAATCAATCAATCAGGGAGCTTCGGTTCCATCTTTTTGGCTTTGGCAACACCGTCCACAATGGTTCCCACGATGCCAAAAGCTATTTTCACATTTGGCTACACATTGTGGATGCCCTTAACCGTACCACTTGGTTTTGCTCTTGTGTGCTATCTATACAAATCTCAATTATATTGATCTAAAAAATTATAGAATCAAGATTAGTAAAAAGGAGGTGATTTTGCCGCGCGGATGGCGGGGGAGGTTTCTTATTTGAGCAATGCTACATCCACGTAATGGTTTACGTAAAGTTACAAACTGTTGTGATGTGGGACTATTTGATTGGATTAAAGGAGAGGATTAGGCCCACCCCACCTGAAAATCAGGGGGGCATATATAGATTAGATGGAAAGTATACGTAGCAGCTACGTAGCCCTTTGTAAGTCTAGGATTAGGCTTCTTATTTTCGGAGGACGTTGTCCTGGCGGTTTGCAAACATGCGGTCCCATGTGTCAGTGCTTTACCAAGCCAATCCGCATCCCACATGAGGCAGAACAACGGCAGAAGCAACACGTGGTTAAGTTGAAGAAGATGAGGGAGAAGCGGATTCAGCAACGAGTGAAATGATGGTTGCTTCGTCCCTCCAACTTAACTGCGGGAAAGGTGCAGCTTGTGATTTGACGCCTCATTGCTCATTACTACGCCGGCGCCATGACTGGGGTGCTTCACCCCGGCTGCTCTGCACTGTATTCTCGTATGGCACGTGGACCCGGTAGCTTGATGTCCCACATGTCGGCGAAAGGGACTAGAAGATTTATGAAAGCGAGCGCTCCACTCTTACGACGGAGGAGTAGACGACACGACGGCCCAGTGAACTGTCACTTGTAGTACTGTATAGTACTATAGTTTTGCTGTTTCGCACGATCCATCGATACAAACCCGATTAAATAGGAAAGGGCGGGATTTTTCCCGCGCGGTAGATGATACTGGCCATACATTTCAAAGGCAATTTTAATGTATGCAAACTGAATAATTATAAGTAACAATATGATATCTAGTAAAACTAAAAACACATATGATTTATTGTGTTAGAGTGTAGTAGTAGTAGTGCTGTATTGCATAGTTGTTAGATGTAACATGCGAGAACGTGTAGAGATGTAGTTTTGGAGGGCCTACAGAGAGAAAATTGTAATATGGTCACCGAACTTCAGAATAAGCTGATTACGGTCACTATATACGTTTTGCGGTGATTATACGGTCACTTGCTCACAGTTTAGCATCGGATTGCACTCTGTTGACCGGCCAAATAGTCTGCGTGGCGCCATGTTGACTAGTTAAATTGACCACGTTCCTTGTGGGTCCCACCTGTCAGTTCGCATAGGGAAAAGGTCAGATAAACACAAATTTACGCAGGCGCGACAAGGCTCCAACCCGTGCGCGGGAATCACTTGGTTGTGTATGTGTCTGTCAGAGCCTGATGTGTGCGCATGCACGTGTAGGTTGAGCACTTGAGCGTGAGAGTGTGTGTTGGTCGTGTGGTGTACTGGTGTGTGCATGCATGCGTGCGTGTGTGCGTGTGAGTGTTGCGTGCGTGCGTGTGAGTGTTGCGTGCGTGCGTGGCTGCGTGTGTACGTGTGAGTGTTGCGTGCGTGCGTGGCTGCGTGTGTACGTGTGAGTGTTGCGTGCGTGCGTGGGTGCATGTGTTTGTGTGAGTGTTGCGTGGATGCAGTTCGTGTGCATGCGTGTGTGTGTGTGTATAATCACCGCACCAGCTCCTGTGTGTTAAACAGACGACTCAGCATACCAATACAAGGCCACCTTGTCCGTTGTGCCCGCGGTCATGACTTCGAACCACCGTCCAAATATTTTTTTGTCGTTTGTTTTCATTCTTACTAGCAAGATGCCCGTGCGTTGCACGTAACATCAAGATGCATTTGTATGATTTGTTTATCTTGTGAGAGAAAAGGATGAACGAGGGAAGGCCTTATTTGCAAATGTGGAGAGGTGTGTGGGTACCTTTTTGCAAAATTGCCATAGTTTCTTTCCTATCCGTCAGATATAAATCGGACGGCCTATATTGCAGGATGGCAGGCACACCATCATCACCAACTCTGTTTTTATAAGAGTGTATTTTATGTATTTTATAAGAGTGTAGATGTAGAGTAGATACAAGTCGACAGGTGGGCACGATGGTAGTGAGATAATGTGATGCAACACTAGAGGTGCCACGTGGAGCGTTTAACTGGTCAACTAGTCATGTCATGAGCAAATACAGAGTTGTACGGTGAGCCCGTGACTGTATAATAACCACTAAACGTAAATGGTGACCGTAATGAGTGGATTCTGAAGTCCAATGTATGTATCGTGCTTTCGCTTCAAATACAATGATCGTCATTGCAAATATCGCGAGAGAAAGATGAAACATGCGTGAATTTTCTGGGGGCTTACTTTTAGAGGACCTGGAGATAGTTTTGTGTGCATACGTGAAAGGGGCGTACAGGGGGGGTATGCGATGGAGAGAGAGATGCTCTTCGTTTCTCTTTATTATGACTAACTTTGTATATAGTATAAAAATATACAAATTCACAGTGCGAAATAAATATCATTGTGGGCACCATGCAATGCAAATTAGCGTTCGTACTCCTCCATATAACTTTGTAATGTTGTATATATGTAGAAACTCTAAAATAAATTTTTGGCCACACTTTATTCAAAAGGAATGTTGTATGCGAAATAAACATGAAGAGAGGGCTTTTTAGATCAATGGGGTACGTGATGTAACATGTGTGAATGTGTAGTTGATGCATTTGGCGGGGCCTAGAGAGGTATGTGTGTGTATTACGTATCCGAGAGAGGCATGGATAGAGGGGCCGACGGGGGGGGGGGGGGGGGGCGTGGGAGAGATAGCACGAGAAATGAGAGTGGTCTAGAGAGAGAGACGAATATGACGTCACGGCGAGAGATTCCCTTGAGTGTGTATATGCAAGGGGGGAGTGGATAGAGGCACCAGGAGAATATATTTTTTGTTTGTGGTGTCTGTGTTGGTATGTGTGGGTGTGAGAAGATAATAAGACGTGGGGGCAGAGGGTGTGTCACCGCGTGAGGTCCGGTGGGTCGAGGTGAGGCCCGTCGTTCGGTTCCGACCTGCGCCACATTGGTCGGCCCGTGACGCATTTAGGAAGACCCATGGACGACTAGTCGTACAAGACAAAGATAGCAGAATTGTGAAGGACGTTGTGTCCACTGACAAAGCCGGCTAGGATTTGTAACCCTAGGTTCTCGGACTAAGGTAACCCCTTTATATCTGTACTATTCATCCAACCTAACTTTAAGGGGCATCCTACAGAATGCTCTGCTAGAATCATACTCGTCGATTAGGAAGAGAGGTGTGAGACAATGCGTGAGAGACAGGCGTAAAGATAATGTGCGTACATGAGACACGTAGGCAGGTCCATGTATATAGAAAGGGTCGATGAGGATTGTGCGTGTGTATGTTTGCGAGAGGAAGAGTGCTTGTGATAAAGGTTAGTGAAAACAGTTGTAAATGGTTACGAGAGGGAGGGAGGGTTATATCTAGAGCATGTGTGCGAGAAAGACACCTCGGGAGAGAGTGTGTGAGCATGTGTGAGAGACCACCGATGGAGAGTGAAACTACACGTAAAAGACTGCTCTACACATTGATTAAAGATATAAATTGTATCCAATATTAGGATGGGATCATGATATTTGCAATTCGCGTAAGGAGCGGTCATTGATCCATCAGACATCTAGATTCTATCGAATTTGAGCATGTCTATGTTATTATTCGACACAATTGATCCACATAGTTAGTATTTTGAACTCCAGACAATGCATCGCTTTAGCAATCGAATATAAACGTGAGTATAGTTCATGTTGTGTGTGTAAAGCACATTATACATACGGAAGTTACACAATGGACATTATAAATAGCTACCTATGAACTAGCATACATTTGAATTCAACTTAAGGTGGTTTAAAAAAATCGAATTCAACATGAAGTCCATTCAATTATTTGAATTTGATATCATGGCATTTGTAAACCATACCTAAATTATGGGGGCACCAACCTTTGCTATGATTTTGTACATAATAGCATATGTAGTCGCGTACAAAATAGATTCAAATTTAGCTCCTCCATTCCAAAATAATCGTAGTTATAGGATTTTCAAGTGTCAAAATTTCAAAAAGAAGCAGATAATTTAATGAGGTTTTCAAACATACAAGGTCAAATATAACGTTGTCTATTTAGGTCAATCCTCATAGTTCAAGAGTACTCTAAACGTGAATGCTTGTGTTTCAAAATTTCGAACGAAGCGCCAAAAGAGCCTCTACTCGCCCGAAAATGCGTGAGACCAATGTTTGGTAGTACAAGGAAATTACTTTTCTAATAACTCCGACCCGTGAAACCTACCGGCCCGACGTCCAAAGGTCTAAACCGGGGTAGGTTTGTAGCTTCATCTAGACGCCACGCAACCGCATCCGAAAAACATTCATACACAATGGCCGTCTCAGCACACATGCGCGCGGCCGAAATCGCTCCCGCCCACTATTTGGGACACCTGGGGTTACCATCCTACCCCCCACCCGCAGTAGGTCCGACATTTAAGAGGGGGGCAAAGTTTGTACTTTCCCCAAATTTCAAACAAGCGCGTCCCATCTTCTGTTCAAAAAAGCCAAAAACAAGCGCGTCCCAGACCGAAACATGGTTCCCCCCCACCCGTCCGATTCCCCATTCGTACTCCGTGGGTGCCAAAACTACCTCTCCACCAGCCGCGAAACCCCGGCGTCCTCCGTCCGCCACCCCATCCCACCCATCAACCGCCGCCCTCCTCCATCACGCCGGAGCCGATACCCCGACGTCGTCGTCCACCGCAACCTCAACCGCAACGCCCTCCACGACTAGTAGTTGAAGCCGAGGCCGAGCCATCCGTACCCGAGCCAGTTCAACCACGCCGTCCTGCGCCTCACCGCTGCCGCTCCAACTTCGCCACCCTCCACCGCACCGGAGCTGTTCCTGCTACGCCGTCCTTCGCCGCCTCGGATCTGCTTCCCCTCCGCCGACATACGGCCACGGCAACATAGTCAACAATTTGGGCATGGGTTCGTCCAAGCCTGCACCCTCCAGAACATCGGTTTCCCCGGTAAAAAGAGGAAGATCAGCGCGACATGTGGAGGTGACCACACCGGCAACCAAAAAAGGTACTCCTCTTCCCTTATTCATGTAAATCTTACGTTTCTGCTTGCACGGTATTCATCCCACAGAAGACACTAGTTGACCACTTCTTCTTGATAATAGATGTTCCTAGTAACTCGCGATGCACAAGGTTTCTCCTCATATACTATTTCACCTTAGCTAGAGGTCCGTCGCCCCCCTGAATTTCAATTTCTGGCCAGTTGATTCCTAATTAACGGAAGCATTATCCGGTGTAATAGGCGCTAGTACGCCTATTACGCCGGGGAAGCACCGCCTTGGTGTTTATCTTAGGGGCGTGTGCGGCCTAGAGCTACTGGCGCTCGATCTAGAGGTCGTCCGGGATTAAAGGGATGGCCTGGGGCGCTGCCAAGCACGGCGGTGGTGTGAGGTCGATGGGAGGGCGGGGTAGCGGAGGCAGGGGTCTGGGCCATGGTCGCTGGCGGTTCGAGAAAGATCGTCAACAGTGACTGCCGGGAGGTAGAAGAAGGCCATCTGCCCGTTCCTTATAGATTGGACGATTCATTAAAAAAATCGACTGACCTATTTATTTTCAGTCGACTGTTATCTTAGATATGACCACATGTGGTGGTGTGCCGGAGGAGTACCTGCATTTCCTGTGCTCATATATTACAAAATCATACGGAGTAGAATCTAATTTTGTTTGCCATGCAATGTTGTAGAGCTATCATATGTCTCCTGTCATTTATTTTTTAGCCACCTGCTATTTGCTACTTTTACAGTGCACTAGTTCTGCACACACTTCACCCTTACTCTCACTATTGTGTTTTTATGCAAGGGTATTTCAGACTCTGCTGCCATGAGAAAGCCAAAAAGAAAAGAGAGAAGTCGCTCCAGCTTCGTGTGCGGGTAGGCAAGACACATTACAACGCTATAAAGGGTGCAGTGTCAGCAGATGGAGACGGTAAACGTAGCTCTGGAGTTGATGACCTCGCTCGCAATGAACCACCATCCCAGGTGCTTGCTTTAACTTCGCGGTGTCATATGTGGTTGCATGTTCCATATGGTGTCTAGCTTGTATTCGAAAGGCCGAAGTCAGTAAGATAAGGAAAGATTTTTTTACATGAACCACCATCCCGTGAGCACCAGAAGACAAATAGCTAGTCAGGGCACTGGCCGAGCCAGTGACAAGCCCAGCAAAGATAGGCATCACCTGGAAGCCAACTAAAAAGCTGCGATGGTGGCGAAGCAGCCCGCCTCCCACCAGGCTCTCAGGTCCTAGATGATCATGCTCACCACTCCAGCCGGATGTCTAGCTTGTATTGCTTCCAATTTGGTTAAATTGCATCTGCTTAGCTTACACATTATACCTTTGAATATGACATGCCTTTCTGTTTTTGGTACATACTAGTACATCTGTGTATTAACCATGTTCTTACATCAAACTAATGTTCTTGTGTATCCCTCATCAATCACTTATGACGAGGCAGGCAGGCAAGGGGACTACTCCTCATTTAAAGCAGCGTTAGCCTCCCGACATGATTCTCAAGAAACAGAAATGCTAGATGAAGATAGTGAACGTAGCTCTGTAGTTGATTACAGCATTTCCCCTACACTAGCATCGCAGGTGCTTGCTCTAACTTGGCAGCGCGATATGTGGTTGCATGTTGCATATGGTGTCTAGATTGTAATTCTTCCAATCTGGTTAAACTGAATGTGCTAGTCTGCTTAGCTTATACATTATACCTGTTAATGTGACATGCCTTCCTGTATTTAGTACATAGTACATCTGTCTATTAAGCATGTCCTTACGTAAAACTATTGTTTTTTTGTATCCCGCATCAATCAACATGACGAGACACCTTTAGTATATGCAGTGCGATATTAGTTGCATCTTTCATATGATTTATAGCATGTGCTGCTTCTAATTTGTTGAAATTCCATTTATGATGGGACGCTTTTAACTTGGCAGAGTCATATTGGTTGCATCTTTCATGTGGTGTCTAGCTTGCATTGCTTCTTATTTGCTGGAATGGTTTCTGCTTAGTTTACACAAACAGTTGTGAACATGCCATGCCATCCTGTTTTTCGTACATATTCCATCCTGGTATCATGTGTTTGCCTTACATCAAAGTGGTGATTGTCGGTATCATGCATGAATGAGTTCTGAAGAGAGAATTTTATTGCTTTTTCTTGTCGGTTTTACTTAACAATTCAAAATCAATAAAGCGGAAGGAAGTTAGCAAGGCAGCGGATAAAGGTGCTCCTTCCGAACGGAGGGCCTCTACAGTTTCTACTCCTCCACACCCCCAAGATGATTTCCAAGACAACACATGCATAGACACTCAACAAAGCTGTGTTTATGATGAGCACGTCTCCCCTAGTGCAGCATCACCGGTGCTCCCTCTAACTTGGCACTGTTATATGTGGTTGCATGTTATGTGTGATGTCTAGCTTGTATTGCTTCTAATTTTGTTGAATTCCATCTGCTTACTTTACACATTATACTTGAATAAGACACGTGTTCCTGTTTCTAGAACATACAATATCTGTCTATCACACCATGTTCTTACATCAAATTACTACTGTTGTGTAACCTGCAACAATCACTTATCATAAGACACGTTTGACTTCGGAGTGTGATATAGGTTACATCTCACATTCTTTTCTAGCTTGTACTACTAATTTGTTGAAATGACACTTATGACGAGACAGTTTTAACTTGGTAGAGTGATATTCGTTGCATCTTTCATATGGTGTCTAGCTTTCATTGCTTCTAATTTGTTGAAATGCCTTCTCCTTAGTTCACACATCATAAGGTGTGAATATGCAATGCTGTGAATATGCAATGGCACTAATGACGAGAGACCTCTAACATGGTAGTGTGATGTTGTTTGCATCTTGCATATGATTTATTTCTTGTACTGCTTCACATTTGTTTAAACACCATTTATGATGAGACACTGTTAACTTGGCAGAGCGATATTTGTAGCATCTTCCATATGGTGTCTACCTTCCATTGCATTACTTCTAATTTGGTGAAATGTCTTCTTCTTAGTTTACACATCATAGTTCTGGTTATCTCTTCCGTCCTGTTTTTCATACGTATTACATCCTCCTATCATGTGGTTGTCTAACATCAAAGTTCAGTTCATCTGCATCACGCATCAATTTGTTCTGAAGAACTAAATTGTTATTCGTTTTTCTTGTCGGCTTGACTTAACATGGCACAGAGAAAGAGGAAGAAACACAGAATGGCAGGGAATGAGAAGCGGATGAAACCTGCAGATTCTGCTGGTACTGATGGTGCAATAGAAGGTCAAAGTCCAGCGGAAAATTCTACAAACATGGCATCCCATGCTACACGAGTTGCAAAAAAAGCCAAACAGAAACAAATAGCTGCCACCAAACAAGCAGAGACAACCCTAGTTCTTGCAACACCTACCACAGTACTACCAGCTGCACGACTTACTCGTGCGTCAACTGAGCTAGCAGCACGTTCCCAAGCTCCCTTGCCACCTGACACTACTTCCCAAGCACTCTTGACACAAGACGAGTTGGCAATATCAGATGAACCTTGTGAGCTTCAACAGCAAGAAGGTAGTTGCTGGAGTCAAGTTACAGTTGCATGCTTCTTTATATGTAGTCTCACAGTTTCATGTACACTAACACTTCCTATGTTCGTTGTTGGACTAGCACCTAGGCGCAAGAGGAAACAAACATCAGGGATAATGCTCGATAGGTTAACTAAATCTAGAGGTGGAAGAATGGAGATCCATTTTGAGGCAGGTTTAAAAAGGCCACGTGATGCTACAGAGTCAGCCAAGTTAGTATCAGAGGCAGCGGTTGCCGTTAGGTGTCATGTACGTATCCTCCCAACATGGATTCAGTACAGGAATGACAAAGACGAAACCCAGTTCAACACCTTCCTCGACCATTTATCTGTAAGTATGGTTATGTATGGAAACTAGTAATATCGTCTTGCTCTGTCCCATACTTTCTAGGTTGCTGATAATGAGACTCCCGTAATTTTCAACAGACGAGGTTCAAGTTGGATAGCCAAGATGATGCAACCAGACAAGCTTGCACCCATGTTTTCAAGTCTGCTCTGCGACAGTATCGGCATAACTTGAGGAAAACTCACTTTGAAGGCAAGGCTAACAGTGAACTTTCCCAAACATCTCCAGTGGAAAATATATCGGATGAAGATTGGAGGGGCCTTGTTAAACACTGGTCTGATCCGAAGTATCAGGTACATTATATATATGTGATCAGATCACATGTTGAAGTCCTATTTATGCATGTGCCACACAAATCTATCTTCTTGTAGGTGAACTGTTCAAAGAACAAGGCCAACCGTACGAAATTGAAATTCCAACAGACGACATGATCTCGTAGCTATATTGCACACTACGAGCCTCTTGTAATTAGCCGCTGTTTCACTCTTTTCGCTGTATCAGATCTATATTGACTTGTTCGAAATGCAGAGGAAAGCCCGCAAGGACCAAAAAGTACCTGAACCAAATGTTGTGGAAATCTTCAAGGACTGTCACACCAGCAAGAAGAAGGGCATGACTACACCAGTCAAAGCCGCTGTTGTAAGTCCTTAATCCTCATGCCTTTTAACTACTACTTACTCTGACTTGTGCCTTGAACTGCATGGTTTGCAGCCAATGTCTATTACTCTTTTCAATTTTATACACAATTGTCTTAGCGTATCATTGCACCTTACAAGGTTTAAAAGAGAGGAGCGATGTTCCTTTGATCTTGACCCGTAATCTAGTTTCGTGCTGGAGTTGCCCACACAACGTTACAATTGCTTGTTTGTCTGTTCTCAGTTGTTTTGTGATATGAATGATGCCATACTATGCTTACCGTATTATAAACTTCGTCTCTTTATCCTTAGCCCTCAATACAATGTGAAGAAATAGACAATACATTAGCGATGGTACATGGTCATATGTTTGGAACCTGGTTTTATTATGTACTTTGCAATAAAATACAACTAATATTTTACATGGGTTCACCAGAATAAGTTCTGTTTATAGACCAAAGCTATTTTGTTTGGTTTTGCTGCCTCCTTAATATCTTCTGTTCTGGTACTACTAATGTAAAACCTCAACTTTTCAGCGAGCTATGGAAAAAATGGTGGAACCGCCACCTTCTGAAGGTGGCGAGGCAACTATAACCGCAATGTCAGCTCTTGCTGCAGTGGGTCAGTACCTGTCCACTAACAGTGCCAAAAGCACATTCCTGCGTAATACTGGGTTGGTTGTTAAGGCAATATCGTCCAAACTGCCTCGTGATCAAGATATGCAAGCTCAAAGCAATGTTGTATCTGCGCTCCAGACACAAGTCCATTCCCTAATAGAGACCCTTTGTGAAACAAGGAGAAACATTGCTCAATGTCGTCAAGATATGCATGGTTTTGAAACCAGACTATCAGACATTTGCTATGTTGATCAGGAGCCTAGGGGAAATGAAGGCGAGTGTTATGGTGCTCCATCGGACAATACAACATGAAAACGTAATAGTTAGGTCAAATGAACCGAGCTTCTGAACTTCTGGTGGTGCATTTATCTGCTAGACTGTTAAGTTTTATGCCAACCTTCCTTTTGTTATAGAGTTGTAATTTGTTTTGGTGCGATACAAATTTATTCTTAACGTGCAGCCACCGGCTGAAGAAAACAACAAGCCATTTTTGTATAGTGTAGGGTGTTCCCTATATTTGCACTGGTGGCGATCTTTGATGCCGAGTGGATGTAATCTGTGCAATCGCCTTAATAGCCTAGCATTAGTTTCGGCCTTATTTATTTCCTAGTCTTCTTTTTCCCTGGTTTGCTAGTGGCCGCAACTACCATGGGCCATATACGGGCCGTAGGATCCATGGGTCTCCTACGGGCCTTCGATAAATGGGCCTATAATCGGTGGGCCTCGGGCCGTCGGATAAATGGGTCTACATGGGCCGTAATCGGGCGTAATTGGTATCAGCCCAGCACGGTAACAGGCCATAGGGCAGCAAAGGCTTAATTCTGTCACAGGCATAACAGGTCGTTAATGGGCCAGAATATAGGACGGGCTGGAAACGGCGCAACGGGTTAACAGGCCAGAAACAGGCCGACTCTTGCCATGGGCCGAATTTGGCCCATTAGGGTAACATGCCAGTAACGGGCCGACTCTTGCCATGGGCCAAATTTGGCCCATTAGGGGAACAGGCTAGTAACGGGCCGACTCTTGCCATGGGCCGAATTTGGCCCATTAGGGGAACACGCCAGTAACGGGCTGGAAGTAATCGAGGGCCGAAAAGGAGCCCAAGAACGTATGGGCCGTCAATAGGCTGAAAGCTAACACGGGCTGGAAACGGCCCATGTAAATCACGGGCCGTTAACGGGTATAAAGAAAATCACTGTTCATTATGGGCTAGAGTCACCGTGGGCCTGTAAAGGGCTGAAAGATACGAAGGCCTCATATGGGCCGAAAGACGTCGTGGGCCATACATGGGCCGAAAGTGAAATGGGCTGGTGTTATATTCGACGGCCCACATGACGTTGTTCGGCCGATTTCCTTTAGGGCCTAACGGGCCGTGAGTTAACGGGCCGTAAAATGGGCTATTTGCAAAGAGACCGTTAACAGGCTTTTCATGGGCCAGCCCGTTAACTTTTGACCAAGTCAAACGGGCCGGCTTTGTAAGCTAAATGGTCCAGTGGTGGGCCGTGGCATGTGTCGACATATCATAGGCGCCTATCTGACCCACTGACGAGCTGACACGTGTTTCGTCCGGCCAATAAGAATTTTACACGTGGAAATTTCCCATTGGTCGGGGCTGTTAATGGGTTATCGGATCCAAAACCCGACCCGATAGCTTAACGACGTTCCGTTACGGTGGATGCCACGTGTCGGTCAGCCTTGACAAAAGCACTTCTGTGACGCGCGATTTATCGTCATGGAAGTGGACACTTCCGTGATGATAATTTTGGTAATGTCATGGAACACTTCTACGACAGCACAGGTATGACTATCTTGATTCTGTCATAAAATCGTCATGGATGTACATGCATGACAAAAAACGTGACCTACTATGACAAACACGTATCATCACGGAAGTGTATTTTTTTTGTAGTGGATGGAACCGAAGCTCCCTGATTGATTGATTGAAGGAATAGAAAAATGCAACGTCTCTCCTGTTTCTCCCGTGCTTGGACGCACGTACAGTATAGAGGACAAAGTCTACTCCCCTGTCCCTTCTATCACAAATCACAAAGCAGTGAGGTGTCAAATCACAAAGCACGGACGAAGCAACCATCATTTCACTCTTTGCCGACTCCGCTTCTCCATCGTCTTCTTCGAGAAACCATCTCACCGCACTAAGCTGGACGGACGACGCTATTGTGTACGAGTAGTACTAGTACATTTACGCGTCCTTTGGTTCAACAGACTTCCTGGATGCAAATAAGGCGGTTGTCTCGGCTTGCAGGCGGCACTTGCGAACGACTTACCGTGGTCTCCCTCAACGGTGTTCTCCATCGAACGCACTTTGCCAAACCACAACGTTCGAGATATCGTCGACGTCACCGCAATGGGGAAGGAAGTCAAATATAGTTACTACCTCCATTTTTTTGTACACAAGGCCAGTATATCAAAATTACAATTTGCAAAAGGCCACTAACACTAATCGAGGCAAAATTGATGGGTTTGCCTCGTACTAGCAACCAAGGACATTAATATCCCCTGCATGCATGCGGAAGTGAGAAGGTTGGTTTGCATGGCGCTGCATTAATCAAGAGATGAGGAGTGAGATGGTTAGGGCATCTCCAATAGTTTGTATGTTAGCTTGTTGGTAAAATATGGCATGTCATCAACCAACACCTTAACATACAACAACTCCAATGGGTTGTATGTAGTTTGCCCAATAGGATGTGAGATAATAAATAGGGTGCTCTCTCATTCTACATTGGAGCTTGTGCAAAGGGTGTTGGTCCATGTACATACAATCTTCCTCTCTTCCCTCATTTATTATATGACACGTCATCAAAAATCCTATGTGGCAAAAATCTACCAACAACTATTTTACAACCATTGGAGATGCCCTTAGCTCTTTGGGCTTTGGAGAAAAAAATACGCATTAATTGACACATGATACGAGGATTTGTATCGATTAATCCTGCGAAGGAAAACCCCGCCTTTCTTTTTTAACACTAGTACTCCTAGTACGTAGTACTACGTACTTATCCTGTTTGGGTCTAGGCCTTGCATTGCCATACTTCGCCACACATTTTTGCCAAGCTTGACTAAAGTTTTCAAAATGAAAAGGAGGTACACTTGTGCACGGCTGTCGCGGTCGCACCGCACCCTCACACGGTCGCTCCTGCACGCCGCGGTCGCACTGCACCCTCACATGCACAGTCGCTCCTACACGCGGCAAACCCAACCAAGGGAACGCACCCTCATTGACACGTGCTGTTGCATGTGAACAAACCAAACTCAGCCATCCTACCGCTGACACATAATTTTCGTTCATAGAGTATGTTTATCCAACCGCATGTTGGGGAGTATCCGTACGGCCCGTGCGGTGGTCTGTTGGGGAAGAAGAAGAGGTGAGGAAGAAGGGTTAGGAGACGTAGGATATTCATCCAACCGCCTGAAATGGTAGACTGACCCAAGTCAGGCGACTTGCATAACAATATATGTTTTTACACAGCAAAAGATCCATAAAAACAACAACATAAAGAAAAACTATCACTGCTCGCGGACCGAGACGACCTCGTCGTCTTTGGCTGCCGGCGTGAACCAGCCGTAGCTGCCGACGTGTGTCTCCGCACCGTGGTTGTCCTCGGCCTCCAGCTACTCGTTCACGCGGAGCGTGCGGGCGCTCTGCACGGACGAGAGCACCGCCCGGTTCAAGTCGAGGACATCCGGTTCCGCCTGCAGGAGGGCCTCGATGGCAGCGGCATCCGCGCGCTCCGCGTCGAGTCGAGCCTCCGCCGCCCGGTTCAAGTCCAGGACGTCCGGTTCCGCCTCCAGGAGGGCCTTGATGAGAGCAGCATCCGCGCGCTTCGCGTCGAGTTGAGCCTCTGCCGCCCAGTTCAAGTCCAGGACGTCCGGTTCCGCCTGCAGGAGGGCCTCGATGGCAGCGGAATGTGCGCGCTCCGCCTCAAGTTGACCCTCCGCCGCACGGTTCACATCCACAACATCCGGTTCCGCCTGCAGGAGAGCCTCGATGGCAGCAGCATGCGCACGCTCCGCGTCGAGTTGAGCCTCTTCCTCCGTTCCTCCTTAGTATCGCCAGGTTGAACCGCTGGTCCGCCTGCACCATGGGGGACTCGGACGCGGGCACGAAGTCGACGTCCATCGTCTCATACCCATCGGGGGCCTTCTGTGCGGCGACCTCCGCCATGAACATTGGATCGGCTTCCTCCACCTCGTAGCTTGGCTCCAGAGAACTCGGGGATTGGCCCACCGCAAAGCGAACTTGGGAACGGAGGTCTCTGGCGCCGACTGCCGACGCGATTTCTGCCCGGCGCTCCGGCGTCAGCATCTTGTAGTACGTGATCTTGCGGCGCACCATGGCTTTCCGGCGAACTAGGGGACGCTTGATGCGGGCTAGGGGATCGAAAGGTGGGGGAAGGGGCTGGAGATTAGGTGTGGTTTTAGGGCAGTGGCTGGCGTAGGCCGAGCAGCGAAGGTTCTGGTGTGAATAGTGGTTCCGGTGACGACCGGTCAATCGGTTTTGACTGTACATCGCTCTTGTCGCCTTCGCGTTGCAGCCCGGCACGCTGGACCCTCCACGTAGCTCACCGAATGGAATGCGCTTCGTCTTGCATTTTCGCTCGCTTGTGGGACCACAGTTGAGAGCAAACCGACGTCCTTCCCCCTCCCCCGCCCGCGTCATTTTATGCGGAGTAAATAAAAACAGAGGGAGTATACTACGGATGAGGATCCCCTGACGTGGCCGAACCCATTGAGTAACTAACATGCGGGGCCTAGCAAGCATGGGGTCTGCTAGTAAGTGACCGAAAGGGAGGGTAAGGCAGGGATACGTATGTGAAAGGAGATGCCAATGATATAATTTTCACATTATACATCTCATGCACTATTAATCTTTTCAATAGTCAAATGCGGTTTTGAAAAACGCATTAGAGCATGGTTAATAATATAGCCAGTCGATGGCTATAAGGAACTGCCATGTCATCTATAGCCATCATCTATTATATGCACTCATACAGTAGTGTGGGCTATAAGGTTGGCTATTTCCCGCAAAAAAGTATAAGGTTGGCTATTGTATTAGTACTTTTTTCCATCTCCTCGCCATCTCTTTCTTCATATTTATTATACATATTTAACTAGGAATGCGTATATAGCTAGGCTCTTGCATGAGAGCTCACTCCCCTTACTTTTTCACATCTCTCTCCTCCACATAGGCCCTATATAAATGGAAGGAGGGAGTACAACTATGAGCACTGCATACTCTAGTACAGATGTTGTCAGTACTCCACTAGTACTATTGGACAGGGAGCTTAAAAAAGTTACTATTGGACTGGCTATACGTGGCGAAATCCTAGTAGGAAGAGCATGCGCGGGAACAAGCACATTCACGTGGTTGAAAACAAATTGGAAACCATCTCGAGTACAAATCTAGGAGTACGTACGAATCTAACAATATTGATTAGGTGTTGTTGAATGTTGATACTTTTTTATCAAAGTAGAGATACTTTGACTACACATAAAACTTATATGTAAACTAGAAAGGATAGGAGGGAGTATATTGTACGTTCAAAAATGAAACGAACATTGAATACCCTTTATATATGATTTGCGGATGCTATGATCACCGGTTCAAAATTTTGAATCTGCCTTAGGTATCACACATGCCCCCACTCATTCTCTCTTGATTTCATCTCGGGGTCCGGAGATCGATTGAAACAGGACTAGGGTGGCTACAATACGTTTGTTTCACTTATGAACGTACAATATACTCCCTCTGATCCACACAGACCCCCCCCCCCCGCGGGTCATTTCTATCATAGAAACAGGCCAAACCTTTATCTCCTTGCACGACACGCAATTGATCTCTGAACATCAATCGATCTCGTCAACATGTGTCGGGGCATGCATGAACCGAATGGGATGCCAAAACTAAGACGCGAAGCGACACGTAGTGGAGGCAAAGTGAAACTTCAAACGAACCGTTTATTTGTATGCATGTCGGACAACTTACAAATAAACATTGGAAATACAAGCATGGTCAAGGCCCACATGCAAATGATACTTGGCAGAATGTTCGAATGAGGCATGCAGGAGGATGGACTCGACCGGAGGGCGACATGATCGATGGAGAAGAGGGTTGGATATGAATGAGAAATAAGCAAACGCCACATGATAAATAAACAATAAGTTGTCTCGCTTGGCCTACATAGTGAAAGGCCTAATGCGCAACGCGGAGCACTGACGCTCGAATATGGCCGGGAAAACAGGGAAACCGACATGTGGGGCACACCTGTCGGGACGATGTAGCGCAAACTAGTCCAATGGAGGAGCTGGCCCATGACCTCCTCGCCACCGGCAACCGTTCATCTGGGTCGTGGGGGCCAACAACGTGGCGCAACCTCTGGACACGGCGACCGCGGTGAGCGACACGCTCATCGTCGCTAGACACGGTCGGTTTCAGTGTGCCGAGGGTGGCGTTAGTGCTGTGGCACGACCAACAGCTAGTATGTTTGGTTTGTTCCCAAGGTTGCCCCATCAAAGCATTGGGTAGCCAAAAATTTTCTTGAGGTTTTGGTTGCCCATGATTTGGCCGACATCGGCAAGAAAAATGAGCTAGAGTTGGCTAGAGTTCATTGGCATGCCAAAAAAATGGCAACCATCCATTTTTGGGTCATGACCAAAACCTCAAAAAAAATGGCAACCATCCAAACAAAGACCAATCTTTGGGTCATGACCAAATTTTTTGTAAGGTGCACTTTGGCCACAATCCAAACACACCCCAACACCCGGCTCGTCGAGGATGCACGGGGCGTCGGGACGCGTCCGCGGAGTGGTGTAGCGTGGCCAACTGCATCCTCAGGACCTGAGAGCATGCCGGGTCGTCTTGCTTTTTCAATGACATGCGTCGATCACATGTGAGCAAAGGGCATCTCCAACGTTGCCACGACCGCAGATGACTACCCTGGCACACCAAAAACTCTCGTCCCTCGCGCCGTCGCGCGGTGCGTTCCCATCCGGCGCCAGCTGCCCGCATTCATGCCGTCCGTTCGTATGCCGTCGTTAAGAGGCTCGGTGCCCGAGGAACCAACTCCGGTGACTTAATGACGCACCAGGACGCTTGGCCTCACCGGAATGCGCTACTTAAAGCAGCAACAGCCAGCTAACCTCCACACCATAGCGCATCGTCCTCCTACCTGGCACCACATCCGCCATGACCACAAGCGCGAACGCTCTGCGGGAGAGCTTGTCTTCGGGGATAGAGCTCGAGGTCGCCGCCCTCGCTCAAGTCGCCGCACAAGCGGTGGCCACGCTGGCGGCCGACGACGGGAGCACCGTCAGCCATGCGTCCTACTTGCCGCCGTCCAATGTCCGGCACCGCCGAGGTCGGGAACTCCCCCGAGGATGAGTAGGGCATGGGAGGCGGCAGGGCATGGTGTGCCAACTGGCCGGTCCGTCTCCCGTGTTCTACTTTTCCATGCCGGAGACCGCACCTTCACTTCACGGGTCTTGAACCCCGCCCCCGTACATGGAGATCGCAGATGGAGGACGTCGATCGCCGCCGTAGAATAGGTTTAGGGTCGGGTTTCTTTTATTTTTCTGTCCTATAAAAGTTTGAAATGTAATGTAAATCTGCCGTGTTTGCATTAATCTCGGCCGGTGTATATGAACTTTCACAATAATATAGTATATTGTAGGAGTACTAGCAAGATGCCCGTGCGTTGCTCGGAAGATCAAGATCTTGTGGGAGAAAAGGATGAACGAGGGAAGGCCTTATCTGCAAATGCACATTCACGCATTTCACATTTTTCTACATCTACGGGAACCTACGAAAGGGTTAACGTAAATTGCCTCTCTCTCTTCTCCCCTGATTTTCATGGTGGTGGGCCCCTCCCTCCCCCCAATCTATAATCAACAGCTCACACATTTCACATTATGTTAATTATGTAACTAGGACTACGTAGGTGTAGCATTACTCGTCCTAAAAAACCCAACTAAGCCAACCTCCCAGCATATCGCGCGGGAAAAGGCCCGGCCTCGCCGTTTTAGTCGGGATTACCGGATTACTAGTAGTAGTATCGATGGATCGCGCGAAGCAACAAGTTTTTTTAGGGGGCGAAGCACCTAGTTTAAAAGGAAAAAAGGCGGTACACTCACAGCACCCCGGTCGCGGTCGCATTGCACCCCACACACGTTCGGTCCTGCACACGGCTCACGCAAACGGAACGCGCTTCGGCTTGCCTCTTCACTGACACGTGGGACTGCACTTGGAGAAACCGACCATGCGCCAAACTCCCCCCGCCCACTGCGCGAAAATCCTCCCCCCACCCAAAAATTCCTCCCAAATCATAGATTCAACCGCCCTTCGGCCAACTAGCCAATAATATTCCTCAAACCCCCTCCCCCCGTCCCCCTCCACTCCATTCGCTCTGCCAAAGCCTCCCTCCCTGCCACGCCGATACGTCGGCGCCGCGGTTCATCGAGGGGACGCACGGCGATCCTCTCGCTCCCACAGTACGCTCTCGTAGACTGCCGTCCTCTAGCCGCGCCATCACCGCTGGCGACATTCTTGTGGAGGCGCACGGCGGTCAGCGCCGCCACCGCTGGCGACGTTCGTGTTGAGACGCATGGCGGTCAGCTTCTCCCACGTTACGCACATTCTAGACTGAGGCCCCGTGCATGCCGGTGTAGCGCTGAATGTTAGCTGATAGACGCTGTTCATCTCACTGTTTGCCGAAGTAGTTTACAGTCAATATGCTCTGCTTAAGAAGCTTCCTTGCCCTGTTCTGCACTCAATCTGCTTAGCTGAGATGGCATGCCAAGGCCGATTAGTTGCTAAAATATCCTGCCATATATTTATTGTGACGTAGATTGCGATGGTCTAGTAGCCAATCTGTTAGGTGAAATAGCTCTACACCGTTTTATACTCGATCTTTGTTGCTGCGATGGCCTTCGATAGTTCGATGGCTGTGTGCTCGGCCTCATTGACTGTTGAAACAGCCTGCCATAATTTAGCACTCAAATCTGTTTGCTGAATTAGCTTTACATATATTTCATTACTTAGATCTGCTCGTCCAAATATCTTGCCATAGCTTTAGACATCGACCTAGGTATTTTCTTCTGGACTTCATAAAAAAAGCATATATGTTTTTCCTGTAATATCTAGTAGAAGAACTAATTTGTATGTCTAACAGATGGACAGGACTTGGGTAACTTCTGCTCGAAGATTCTCCGCTGCATATGTCGAGGGGGTTGAAAACTTCATGAACTTTATCAGAGCTGAGTACGGTGGTCCGAAATCAGATGTGCTCTGCCCGTGTAGCAGTTGTATGAATTCAGTTACAAGACCCCAGTCAACTGTGCAAAATCATCTACACTTGTATGGGATGTCGGTCACATATCCTAGGTGGCTTCATCATGGTGAAGCTGTGAACGTCAATGTTATTGACTATGTGGAAGCAGCAGATCACCATCTTGATCTGGCTGATGCTCAGGTGGAAGAGGAGGAGGAGGAGGTGGTGGCGGAGCTAGTGAGTTTGACCAACATTGAAACAATGCTACGAAATGCTCGTGCATTCCGTGAACTTTCACCCGCAGAAGAAAAACGGTGGGCCCGCATGTTGGAACAATGCAACATGGCTGTCACCCCAGGAAATAAGCCGTCAGTATTTTCAGCTATGGTCACCTTTCTTCAGGTTAAGACATCTGAGCGGATGACCAACAAATCATTCGATGCGATGTTGGCTGCTTTCCGCAAAGCTTTCCCAGATGCGTCTGAGCTGCCACACACCTACAGTAAAATGAAGAATTTCCTTCGTGCAGTTGGAATTGGATATGATATGATCCATGTTTGTAAGAATAATTGTGTTCTGCTCCGGAAGGATTATGCCAATTTAAGTGAATGCCCAAAATGCAAATCATCAAGATGGAAAGATGGCGATGCTGTGAAGAGGATTCCTCATAATGTTCTGAGACATTTTCCAATTACACCAAGATTGCAGAGGTTGTTTCATGATGCTAAAACAAGAGAGGATGTACCGTGGCATTCTAGGAACCAGGATTTCAGAGATCAGAATGTAATGAGCCATCCATCTCATGGTAGTGAGTGGAAAAGCTTCAATGATAAACACAAAGAGTTTGCTGCTGACCCGAGAAACATTAGACTTGGCTTAGCTTCAGATGGATTTAACCCATTTGGCCACCACCAGAGCGCCACATATAGCATGTGGCCAGTGCTTGTTATCCCTTACAACATGCCTCCAAATGTCTGCAGCAAAGAATCAAACTACATGATGGCCTTGCTCATCCCAGGTCCAAAAAGTCATGGAAAGGATTTTGATTTGTTCATGGAGCCTCTTGTGGAGGAACTTCAACAGCTATGGAGGGGTGTTCTCACTCAAGACCTATATAGCAGCCCACCAGCTGATTTCTTTCTGCGTGCTGTTATAATTTGGTGCATCCATGATTATCCAGCTTTGGGCACTATGTCAGGGCGAACGACACATGGTTACAATGCATGTGTTCACTGTGACAGGAATCCGCTGTCATACGCAATACTTAGCAAGATCTGTTACATTGGACACCGCCGTTTCCTTGCCAAGGACAAGCCGCATCCTAGAAAATACCGAAGACATGTGTTCAATGCAAAGCATGAAAACCGTGATGCGCCAAAGAGGCTCACCGCCGATGAGTTGCAAGTGGAATTAGAGAAGGTCAGGCATATTACACCAGGAAACCATCCTGATAACGGTAGCGGGAAAAGGAAGTGTGGCAGGGCAGAAGAGAGATTATTGTTTACCCGCAGGTCCACTTTGTGGGACTTTGAGTATTGGAAAGATTTGGATCTGCGGCATAATCTTGATGTGATGCACATCGAGAAAATATATGTGACAGCATTATGGGCACACTTCTTAATATTGAAGGCAAGACGAAAGATACCTTAATATCTAGGATTGATTTGACACACCTGGGTATCAGAAAGGATTTGCAGGTGCAAGATGAAGGTAAACCATGGGATATGGCACCAGCTGTGTACGTCTTGGACAAGGTAAAAAAGAAAAGAATTCTGCAAGGTCCTGCCACGTGTGAGATTCCCACATGGATTTGCTTCCAACCCTGAAAGGAGAGTCAGTGCAGATGGAGACAAGGTACAAGGGTTGAAAACTCATGACTGCCACGTCCTACTTCAAAGGGTTTTACCTGTTATCCTTAGAGGATTGGGCCGCCCTGACTTATACATAGCAGTTGCAGAGTTGGGACAATTCTTCAGGGAACTCTGCAGTAGAAATATCAGGATAGATGCTTTGGAGCGTCTTAGAGACAAGATACCAACTATCCTATGCGACCTTGAGAAGATATATCCTCCAGCCTTCTTTGATGTGATGGTTCATTTGGCTGTTCATCTACCTGATGAGGCACTACTTAGAGGTCCAGTACAGTATGGCTGGATGTACCCTATTGAAAGGCGGCTAGGCACTTTCAAGGGCTATGTTAGGAACAGAGCTAGACTCGAGGGTTCCATTGCAAAGGCCTACATTGCTACAGAAGCGTTGACATTCTACTCAAAATGCATTGAAACAACTGATCAGCTTAGCAAAGACGTGGATGAAGGCAATCCCGGGCTCAATGTTTTCGATTATTTTGTTCGAGTTATAGGGAAGAGTCGACAAGAGGACAAACCTAAAGATTTGGACAAAATGGTTTGGTATGTGTTGAATAACTGTCCTGAGATACTACCTTATATCAAGTAAGTGCTAAGTACTGCAGCTTATACATCATAATTTACTAAACTTGCAGCACATTCTTATATATTTAGATGTTTGATGCGATCACTATGTTGTGCAGCATCTACAAAAAGGAGTTACTGCCGCAAAATCCAAGAAAGATTGACAAACTAGTTATGGCAGTATTTGCGAAATGGTTCAAGAGCCATGTAAGCTTTTGAATTGCACTGTCAGTTTTTTTAATATATTGAGTACATAAGATGATCAGCTTGTCTATTTTCTAACCATAGGTTAAGAAGATGCGGGAGGATGGGCAGGCAGTTGATGATGCCCTTTACTCACTAGCAATGGGTCCTGATACTCGGGTAAGACATTATGAATCTTGCGTTGTTGGAGATGTGCGCTACAACACCCTTGCACGAGACGAAGGCAGGAAGACACAAAACAGTGCCATCATGAGCACGGATACGTATGACAAAGAGACAACTGAAATGTATGCTAACATAACAAACATTGTTCAGTTGCAGTATATCTCCAGTTTCGAGGATCATCGGTGTGTGGTTCTGTTGTGCTATTGTTGGTATAACCTATTTTCTAGGATTGCAAAACCCAGAGCTGATGATTATTTCAAATCCATCAATGTCAAGGCGGCGTACCAGACCAATGAGGCTTTTATTTTGGATAATCAAGCAACACATATATTTTTCTTGGAAGACACATTTGCACGTAGCGATGACTGGAGAGTAGTGCAAAGGTTTGAGCAGAGGAATTCGTTTAATGAAGTTGCACAACAAGATGATGCTTACACTGCTCCTGATGTACAAGATAACACAGATGTTCCTAATATCTTTGAGAACCATCACGTCAATGACACCGGCGAAAAGATTGCCTGTCGTGCTGTGGACATACAAGAGTTGATCAAGAAGAAGCCAACGTTCGAGGACGAAGAAGAAGATGACACCATGGGGAATTACGATTCAGACTGATACACATGGCAAAGATGTTGACGCTGCTGCTGCGGATGATGATTACATTGCTTTTGTCGTATTTGCCTGTCAGAAGATGTTTTTTATCTACTATGTGAAATTGTGTTTGCTATGACAACTGAAACCTGATGAACATGTTGTTTAGTATTTTCCTGTGAGAACATCACTTGTTATGTATGCTGATTTTTGTTTGGTGATTGTATGATGACTAAAACATGATGACATTGTTGTTTAGTTGTACTCATATTTGGCTGCGAAACTTGAATTTGATGACATAGTTTGCTGTTGGACTACAATTTGCTCGACGTCTTCGAATGAGAACAAAGCTGACCCGACAAGTCCTCTGCTAATTTATTTATTTATTACCAAAAGGGCCTCTGCTATTTATTTATTTATGAGGCAAAGGGGATACCCCCTAATTTCCGTTAATAGAAATCATTAGATGTTCACAACACTACGCCCAGCCTGCTACACAGGTTTCATTCATTACTAGTTTCAGCAAAGTGCTGATGTCATAGCCACTGAATACATCACGAGTGCTACATACACTGCAAATAAAGAGACAATCATCCTACAGAGCACATCGATTTTACCCATTATCTTCACAAGCTCTTTCATCTCCTCATTGCTGTCAAGGCCATTAAGCAGCTGTTGCTTGGCCATGATCAGAGGAACTGCATCTTTAACCTTCTGCTCTGCATCTTCCTCTTCTGCCGTTCCTTCAGTTACTTGTCCAACACCCCAACCTGCTGGTATTGGGATTCCTCGGCTAACCAAATAATCAACGTAGTTGCACTCCCCCACATCAGCAACTTCCCAGAAATACAAATCACACGAATCTTCCCTTTTCTGCACGAATCAAATTGGAAGATCATCAACCAAACTATTAAAAAAATCAGCAACTGAAAGCAGCAGAACAACACTTAAACATATTATTACCCCATGATTCAGGCATTTGTAGAAGACTCAGCCAGGGTTGAGGATTGTGGTTGAGACACGACGGATGACTGTGCGTCATTTGCAGCAGTGGCACCACACCAACGACAGCGGGTTGCGACGAGCAACCGGCCGTGGTGCGCGTGCCGGCGGGGGTGTGATGAGACCCACAGGCGATGGTATGCATGGCGACTTGGCGCATATTTGGTTGTTGCCTGCTGAAGAGCAGGTGGACGAGCAACCAGCGGACATGGTTGCTGCGGCCAAAGCTTCTGATGCTAGGCAGAGTAAGTAGAGAAGAGGAGAAGTGAACGTTGGATATGTCAGTTTCATTACTTGCAGAGTAGCATAGCACCATATATAGTCATAGTCTAGGTTTGGATTCGAACCAGCTACAGGAGCACGTCTCTCTTTTTTCTAAAACTCAGCAACGTCTCTTTACTGGTACACTAGCTTGTTCTGTACGCCTTCTCAAGTCTTTGATTCCTCCACCTGACATCTGGGACCCACCGGAAGGGTCTCTATATTTCGCGAAAAAAACGTGCCCCCCGCTGACAGGTCGGACCCACCAGCTATCTTCGCACGCAAGGAAGTGCCTCCTTATTACGCACAAAAAATGAATACTCCCCCTGCCAGCTGGAACCCAGCATCGTGGGAGGCTGACTTGTGGGCCTACCAAGTTGACGGGGACGGAGGGCTTTGTCAACTTAGTCAATATGAACAATTCTAGCTCCAGTTACCGTATGATGTTCATCCAACGGCAGTAGTGCTTCTTCAACCTCTGGTCTTCTTGCTCCAGCCGCCTAAACCAGCGCCGGTCGTGCCACGTGCGCCTGCCTCCCATGGCCGGCTGTGATGCCGCGGAGGCCTCACCGCTCGCCAGGCCATCCCTCTACTCACCTACACCCCCTGTTATTCTGCGGCGATGGCAGCCTCACACCGCAGCTGAACCAGAGAACTCTCGTACTCCTCTCCGCCTGGGCATCCACTGCCGCGTCTTCCCCGGCTCCGTGTCGTCCCCTTCCTAGGCCTCGCCGTCGTCCACCGCCTTGGTGCTCTCGGCGCGGCGTGGTCAATGTGGTCAACGGCCGACTTCTATCGGAAGAGTAATGTACGTGGAGAGGCTGACAGCTGGGTCCACGGCCACAACCCAGTCTTTTTGTGATTTGCCAAGTAAGTTGCTTTGTCAGGCCTGTTGGGCTGCAAATCTTTCAAGACGAGGAGAGCTTCATTCGGCTGGCCGAGAAAATGGCCTATCAGTAATGAGAAATGGGCTGTACATTTTTAAAACACATCAAACCGGCAATTAGTTTCAAATTTCTTTTTTTCATTTCGAGATTTTAAATTGCATTAATTTTTATGCATGGACAATTTGTTGGATTTTATATGGATATACATTTATTTTTAAAATCAGTTTGAATGTGACTCGAAATTTCGGGATTAGAAACAGTACGGACCGCACCGAAATATGCAAAATTTCGTATAATTTTTTAAGAGTGGCCACAATATGGGCTGTAATGCTAACAAAAAGAATATGGGATCCAAAAAACCCTTAAGAATTAGCAAATGGGCTGTAAATTATTAGAAATAATGGCAGATGGGCTGTATGCTATTTTCCACAGATTTGAGGCTTTCCTAAAAAAAAGGTTGACGCACAAGCAGTGACTGTTGGATGTCCATCCAACGGCCGTCGTGCTTCTTCAATCTCTGCTCGTCCTGCTCCAGCCGCTCAAACAAGCGCCGGCGGGACTGCCTGCTCCCTCCTCCTCGCGGCCGGCTGTGCTGCCGTGCAGGCCTCACCACCCCATCGTACTCCCATCGCTGGCCTAGCCATCCCTCTACTCACCCACACCTGCTGTTATTCTCCGGCGACGGCAGACGAACCAGTAAACCCTCGTACAGTTGTACTCCCCTCCGCGTGGGAAACAACTGCCGAGTCTTCCCTGCCTTCGTGTCATTCCCTTCCAAGGCGTCGCCGTCGTCCACCGCCCTGGTGCTCTCGGCGCGGCGTGGTCAACGTGGTCAAGGAACGACTTCCATCGGAAGAGTACTGTACGTGGAGAGGCTGACAGCTGGGTCCATGGCAGCCGCAAGGAAGTGCCTCCTTATTACGTGGAAAATAATTATTCCTCCACCTGGCAGCAGGGACCCACCGGACGGGCCACCATATTTGGCGAAAAAAATGTTTCCCCCCGACTACTGGGACCCACCGGACGGGCCAACGTATTTCACAAAAAAAACGTTCGCCCTGCTGTCAGCTCGGACCCACCGGAGGTGCCTCATTACGCACAAAAAAATGAATACCCCCCTGCTAGTTGGGACACATCTTGGTGGGAGGCTGACTTGTGGGCCTACTAAGTTGACGGGGATGGAGTGCTTTGTCAACTTAGTCAATATGAACGATTCTAGCTCTAGTGACCGTACGATGTCCATCCAACGGCCGTAGTGCTTCTTCAACCTCTGGTCTTGTTGCCCCAGCCGCCCAAAGTAGCGCCGGGCGTGCCGCATGCTCCTGCCTCCCGTGGCCGTCTGTGCTGCCGCGGAGGCCTCACCGCCCCCTACTATTCCCATCGCTGGCCAGGCCCTGCGGCGACGACAGCCTCACACCGCAGCCGAACCAATGAACCCTCGTACTCCTCTCCACGCGGGCTTCCACTGCCGCGTCTTCCCCGGCTCCGCGTCGTCCCCTTCCTAGGCCTCGCCGTCGTCCACCGCCCTGGTGCTCTCGGCGCGGCGTGGTCAACGTGGTCAAGGAACGGCTTCCATTGGATGTGGACTGTACGTGCAGAGGCTGACAGCTGGGTCCACGGCCGCAGCAAGGAAGTGCCTCCTTATTACGCGCAAAATAATTATTCCTCCACCTGACAGCGGGGACCCACCGAATGGGCCACCGTATTTCGCTAAAAAACGTTTCCCCCTGACTGCGGGGACCCACCAGCTACATCTTCGCACGTAAGGAAGTGCGTCCGGGCAAAAAGAAAACGATTTGCCCCCGTGAATGCTGGGGCCCACCAGCTACATCTTCGCAGGCAAGGAAGTGCCTGACAGTCGGGACCCACCTGGTCGAAGCGTACGTAGCGTTGTCATTCTAGTCGCGAACGTGTACATACATACTGGTCGATGTAGAGGCGCGCACGTGTCGTAGTAGAGGCGCGCACGTAGCATGTACACGTACGTACAGCGACCAGTGTGCAAGAAAGAAAATACGGCCACGTACGTACATACGGGCAGGGTCTCGAACGCCTACTCGCACATACGTACGGCCAGGGCTCGTGTACATGGCTGGGTCGGAACGGAGAAACAACGTCGTCGTCGTGTTCATGGGAAGCCAACCGGCTGGGTCGGAACGGAATGCGTCGTCGTGTTCATCGGGAGGGCTTGGACGGAACAGCCGATGGAAACGAGGCCTGGCGTACTGCAGAACGGAGGAAACGGCCTTGTGTTCGATCGGCCATGTTCGAAACAGGTTCCTGTTCATCGGGAGGGGTCTGGCGTACCGCAAAATGGAGGAAACGGACCTCCTACGGTCGAAACGGGGGTCCTGTTGCTCGGGAGGGGTGTGGCGTACCGCAAAACGGAGAAAACAGACTTGTGTTGGAGCGCTACGGGAGAAACGGGGGTCCTGTTCATCAGGAGGGGTGTGGCGTACCGCAAAACGGGACTCCACGGGATACTGTTCATCTCCACTGTCAACCTCCTCCAGCCTCCACGGGCTACTGTTCATCCACCGTCGACCTCCTCCAGCCTCCACCTGCGACTGTTCATCCACGGGCTCATGTTCATCCAGCCTCCACCGCGCGCTACTCCACCGGCTACTGTTCAACCAACCCTCTCCACGGGCTCCTATTCAACCACCCCTCCACGGGCTACTGTTCATCTATCCCTCCACCATCTACTGTTCATCCTGCCCTCCACGGGGTGGTCCTGTTCATCCTGCCCTCCACGGGGTCCTGTTCATCCAGCCCCAACCGGCTCGAACGATCAGGGTCCTGTTCATCCACCCCCACCAGAACTGTTCATCCAAACCCTCCAGCAATGCTCACTGTTCATCCAGAGGCAACACCACGGGGTCCTGTTCATCCACCCCCACTGGGAACTGTTCATCCAAACCCCCCAGCAACACTCACTGTTCATCCAGAGGCAGCATCGATCGGCTTCAGTTAGCAGCAGTAGCAAATGAATCACTTGATCGGGTTCAGTTATCAGCCATCGATCGATCGCTCGGGTTCAGTAACGCGTAGCCTGCAGTGCAATCGCTCGGGTTCAGTTAGAGCCCAACGCCTCGCTCGGGTTCAGTTAGAGCCCAACGCCTCGCACCCACGCGCGTGCGTGTATGAGAGAAACGCGCATCGCTCGACCCCGACCACCCACCGTAACCGAGAACACCCCTATATTTTCCTCGCCCTCGCTTCTACCACGTTTTTTTTCGTCATGGACGGCCCAAAGAATGTCATGCAGCCGCATGTCCGGCCCGCCCAGGACGAAAAGCCCATTTTCTGTCATGATTTTTTGTCATAGAAGTAGGACCCCACCACATCTATGATGATACCGTGTTTTGTCACAATTATTGTCATAGAAGTGTCATAATTATGACAAAAAATATTTCGTTCGGCCCAAAATGTCACGAATGTGTCTTTTTTTTGTAGTGTCTATGTGGATGAAGTTTGTGGATTATTTAAGCTTGCAGGTATGCCCGATGATGTTATCAAGAAGAAGGTCTTCCCTTTATCTTTGAAGGGAGATGCATTGACATGGTATAGGCTATGTGATGATATGGGATCATGGGACTACAAACAATTGAAATTGGAATTCCATCAGAAGTTTTATCCTATGAATCTTGTTCATCGTGATCGTAATTATATATATAATTTTTGGCCTCGCGAAGGAGAAAGCATCGCTCAAGCTTGGGGGAGGCTTAAGTCAATGTTATATTCATGCCCCAATCATGAGCTCTCAAGAGAAATGATTATTCAAAAATTTTATGCTCGGCTTTCTGACAACAATCGCTCCATGCTCGATACTTCTTGTACTGGTTCTTTTATGATGAAGACTATTGAATTCAAGTGGGATTTATTGGAAAGAATTAAACGCAACTATGAAGATTGGGATATCGACGAAGGTAAGGAGTCAGGTATAACACCTAAGTTTGATTGTGTTAAATCTTTTATGGATACCGATGTCTTCCGTAAATTTAGCACTAAATATGGACTTGACTCTGAGAAAGTAGCTTCTTTATGTGAATCCTTTGCTGCTCATGTTGATCCCCCTAAGGAGAAGTGGTTTAAATATAATCCTCCCGTTGAAGTAAAAGTAGTTGCACCTATTAAAGTTTAAGAAAAGACTATCACTTATAATGATCCTGTTGTTCCTACTGTTATGTTGAGAAACCACCTTTCCCTGTTAGATTAAAGGATCATGCTAAAGCTTCAACTGTAGTCAACAAAAGTAATATTAGGATGCACAAACCTCCTAAGCAAGTTAAAGTTGAACCTAATATTGCTATTGTTAAAGATCTCTTGGCTGGTAATATCGATGGGCATGTTATTTATTTCTGTGAGGAAACTGCTAGAATTGCTAAACCTGGTGCTAAAGATAAACATAGACCTGTGGTAGGCATGCCTGTTATTTCTGTTAAAATAGGAGATCATTGTTATCATGGCTTGTGTGATATGGGTGCTAGTGATAGTGCAATACCTATTTCTTTATACAAAGAAATTATGCATGATATTGCACCTACTGAGATAGAAGATATAGATGTTACCATTAAACTTGCCAATAGAGATACTATTTCACCGATTGGAATTGTTAGAGATGTTGAAGTCTTGTGTGGGAAAGCTAAATATCCTGCTGATTTCCTTGTTATTGGTTCCCCTCAAGATAGCTTTTGTCCCATTATATTTGGTAGACCCTTCTTGAATACTGTTAATGCTAAGATAGATTGCAAGAAGGATGTTGTTACCATTGGTTTGGATGATATGTCTCATGAGTTTAATTTCTCTAAATTTCGTAGACAACCCCGTAATGAGGAATTGCCTAGTAAAGATGAAATTATTTTCTTGCTTCTATTGCCGTGCCTCCTAGTGATCCTTTAGAACAATATTTGCTAGACCACGAAAATGATATGTTTATGAATGAAAGAAGGGAAATAGATGAAGTATTCTTTAAACAGGGACCTATTCTAAAACACAATTTGCCTGTTGAAATCCTAGGGGATCCTCCTCCACCCAAGGGTGATCCCGTGTTTGAGCTTAAACCGTTGCCTGATACTCTTAAATATGCCTATCTTGATGAAAAGAAGATATATCCTGTTATTATTAGTGCTAACCTTTCAGAGAAGGAGGAAGAAAAATTATTGAAGACTCTAAAGAAGCACCGTGCTGCTATTGGATATACTCTTGATGATCTTAAGGGCATTAGTCCCACTCTATGTCAACACAAAATAAATTTGGAGAAAGACACCAAACCAGTTATTGATCATCAACGACGGCTAAATCCTAAGATGAAGGAAGTGGTAAGAAAGGAAATATTAAAGCTCCTTGAGGTAGGTATAATTTATCCCGTTGCTGATAGTCAGTGGGTAAGCCCTGTCCATTGTGTCCCTAAGAAGGGATGTATTACTGTCGTTCCTAATGATAAAGATGAATTGATCCCGCAAAGAATTATTACAGGTTATAGGATGGTAATTGATTTCCGCAAACTAAATAAATCTACTAAAAAGATCATTACCCTTTGCCTTTCATTGATCAAATGCTAGAAAGATTATCCAAACATACACATTTTTGCTTTCTAGATGGTTACTCTGGCTTGTCTCAAATACCTGTGTCAGCTGATGATCAAGCAAAGACCACTTTTACTTGCCCTTTCGGTACTTTTGCTTATAGACGTATGCCTTTTGGTTTATGTAATGCACCTGCTACCTTTCAAAGATGCATGATGCCTATATTCTCTGATTTTTGTGAAAAGATTTGTGAGGTTTTCATGGATGATTTCTCCGTTTATGGATCCTCTTTTGATGATTGCTTGAGCAACCTTGATCGTGTTTTGCAGAGATGTGAAGAAACTAACCTTGTCTTGAATTGGGAGAAGTGCCACATTATGGTTAATGAAGGTATTGTCTTGGGGCATAAAATTTCTGAAAGAGGCATTGAAGTTGATAAAGCTAAAGTTGATGCTATTGAAAAGATGCCATGTCCCAAGGACATCAAAGGTATAAGAAGTTTTCTGGGTCATGCCGGTTTTTATAGGAGGTTCATTAAGGACTTCTCAAAAATCTCTCGGCCTCTGGCTAATCTATTACAAAAAGATATTCCTTTTGTCTTTAATGATGATTGTGTAGAAGCATTTGAAATACTTAAGAAAGCATTAATCTTTGCACCTATCGTTCAGCCTCCTGATTGGAACTTACCCTTTGAAATTATGTGTGATGCTAGCGATTATGCTGTAGGTTTTGTTCTAGGGCAAAGGGTTGATAAGAAACTGAATGTTATTCAATATGCTAGTAAAACTCTAGATAGTGCCCAGAGAAATTATGCTACTACTGAAAAAGAATTCTTAGCAGTTGTATTTGCTTGTGATAAGTTCAGACCTTATATTGTTGATTCTAAAGTAACTATTCACACAGATCATGCTGCTATTAAATACCTTATGGAAAAGAAAGATGCTAAACCTAGACTTATTAGATGGGTTCTCTTGCTACAAGAATTTGATTTGCATATTATTGATAGAAAGGGAGCTGAGAACCCCGTTGCAGATAACTTGTCTAGGTTAGAAAATGTTCTTGATGACCCACTACCTATTGATGATAGCTTTCCCGATGAACAACTAAATGTCATAAATGCTTCTCGTACTGCTCCATGGTATGCTGATTATGCTAATTACATTGTTGCTAAATTTATACCACCTAGTTTCACATACCAGCAAAAGAAAAGTTTTTCTATGATTTAAGACATTACTTCTGGGATGACCCACATCTTTATACAGAAGGAGCAGATGGTGTTATTAGGCATTGTGTACCTGAGCATGAACAGGAACAGATCCTACGCAAGTGTCACTCCGAGGCTTATGGAGGGCACTGAGGGAGTCCTGGACTAAGGGGTCCTCGGGCGTCCGACGTGTAATCCGTGGGCCAGACTGATGGGTTGTGAAGACATGAAGACCGTAAGACTGCACCCGTGTCCAGATTGGACTCTACTTGGCATGGAAGGCAAGCTTGGCAACCGACTATGTGGATTCCCTTTGGTGTAACCGACTCCATGTAACCCTAGATCTCTCCGGTGTCTATATAAACCGGAGAGAGTAGTACGGATAGAGATACACATTACCATAGTCATACAGGCTAGACTTCTAGGGTTTAGCCATTACGATCTCATGGTAGATCAACTCTTGTAACACTCATATTCATCAAGATCAATCAAGCAGGAAGTAGGGTATTACCTCCATAGAGAGGGACCGAACCTGGGTAAACATCGTGTCCCCCGTCTCCTGTTACCATCGATCCTAGACGCACAGTTCGGGACCCCCTACCCGAAATCCGCCGGTTTTGACACCGACATTGGTGCTTTCATTGAGAGTTCCACTGTGCCATCACCAAGAGGGTTGATGGCTCGCCTTGTTGTCAAGGATAATATCATCTCCGGAGGAGCCTTGGCCCCAGGCCAAACCCTCCGGCTGGGCGGCTTCGTCATGACCGCCAATTCGGCCCTTAAGCCAACGATGACCTCTCAAGTCATCAAAAATCGCCTCCGCGTTGATCCCGAATACTCCGCCCGGATGGATCCGACGGAGTTGTCGTCGTTGAACGAACTCCTGGATCGCATGGACGCCTTGGGGGTCGCCACAGACTATGATCGGGTTGGGCCTAAACCCGACCAGAGAGAAATTAAGACTCCGCCGATCACCCACCAGATAGCGGTAGTCGAGGAGCGGGACAACTCTTCCGCTATATTGAAGACGAACTATGTTCGGATCTCTGATCTCGAAGGGCCGGATATTCTTCGGCAAAAAGGCATACCTTGTCCTCTGAACATAGAGTCGGACGACGAGCCTAAAAAATCAGTCGATATACCGGGGCCCGAACTATCAGGTCCGGTAGATCTTCAAACTCCGGACCCAAAATCGGGTCAGGGTTCGGATTTAATTCCACCCACCCGCGCGGACATAGACGCTCTCATGAGCATCCAACAGCAGTCTCAGGAAACGGTCCATCACTTCTGGGCCAGATTCCTCCTTGTCAAAGATAAGGTAAAGGATTGCCGCGACGAAGACGCGATAGCAGCATTTTGCAACAACAGCGTGGATGAAGGTATCCTCAACGCCATCAATAGCCGCCGCATACTAAAGTTTGCTGACTTAGCAACTATTGTACAAAAGTACAGCACGATGGAAAGCGCCTGGAAAACTCAGGCAGCTTGCTGGGAACCGTCGGTCCCAACTCAACTCCTCATAAAAGCGAAGAGGATGCACCCCCGTGGCACGCCCAGCCCAACAGTCAAAAAACATAAACCCATTACGCTGCACGTCACCGTTCTAAACGGATGACTCAATGGCCCATGCAAAATACACACAACGCCAGACACCATGGCAACCCACAACCTTAGAGCATGTTGGATACTTCGGCAGATAGCCAAGAGCGGCGAGGACATCCTTATCAAGGACACCCCAGAACAGCTCCCTCCAGAAAACGACGACACAAGTGTATTGACGGTCTTCGAGACATTCGCTTCAAACAATAAGCGTAAAAGGGCACTACGCAATCTCGCCGAAGTCTGCCAGGTCGCCGCAATTGACCCCTGGAACGACACGGCCATAACCTTTAACGCCAATGACGAACCTAAATATAGAACAGTTCGAGCGCCAACCGCGTTAGTCCTCGGTCCCATCGTGGACGGTTTCCGACTTACAAAGGTCCTCATGGACGGCGGCAGCGGACTAAACCTCATTTATGAGGACACGCTCCACAAGATGGGAATAGACAGGAGCCGCATCGAGAGAAGCAGCACAACCTTTCGAGGTATCATTCCCAGTCGGGAAGCACGATGTGCGGGAAAAATTACACTTGATGTGGTATTCGGCAAGCCGGAGAACTATCGGTCCGAAGAAATAACTTTCCAGGTGGCCCCTTTCAACAGTGGATACCGCACCCTGTTAGGGCGAGAGGCCTTCATACGCTTTCAAGCCATACCTCATTATGGGTATATGAAGGTAAAAATGCCCGGGCCTAATGGAATAATCACCCTCGTCAGCGATCCGGATATAGCACTCCGCGCCGAGAACAAAACCGCATCCTTGGCCCTCGAGGCATTATCTGAGGCCCTTGCGGCCGAAGAACTAACCGCTCTATGCTCCACTGTGGATAGGGACGATGTGATCCTAGACAAACGACCCAAATCTACTTCCTTCAAGCCAGCAGAAGAAACAGTCAAATTTCAGGTCCATCCAACAGACCCGAAGAAGACAGCATCTATCGGAGCGCAACTCAGCCCCGCAGTCGACGCCGCACTACGAGACTTCTTGCGTGAAAACTGGGATATATTCGCCTGGCACCCCTCAGATATGCCAGGAATCCCACGTGAGTTGGCCGAACACAGCCTCAACATACTAAAGGGATACAAACCGGTCAAACAAACACTGCGGCGCTTTTTGGAACCCAAACGACAAGCTATGGGGGAAGAGCTGGCCAAACTCATCGAGGCCGGATTCATCAGAGATATCAAACATCCGGACTGGCTGGCAAACTTGGTAATGGTACCAAAGAAGGATAAATCCTGGCGCCTGTGCGTCGATTTCAAAGACCTTAACAAGGCTTTCCCTAAGGATCCCTTCCCCCTCCCTCGCATTGATCAAATCATCGACGCTACCGCAGGACAAGACTCGCTGTGCTTCCTTGATGCATAATCTGGATACCATCAAATCAAAATGAAGGAGTCCGATCAAGCCGCAACTGCATTCATCACACCATACGGGCCGTTTTGCTTCAACACCATGCCTTTCGGACTCAAGAACACCGGCACCACCTACCAGCGCATGATCCAAACATGCCTCGAGAAATAGATCGGCAAGACAGTGGAGGCCTACATGGACGACGTCGTCATCAAAACTAGACACGTCGAAACACTAATAGACGATTTGCGTCTCACATTCGACAACCTCCGCACATACGACATCAAGCTTTACCCGGAAAAGTGCGTCTTCGGTGTCCCCGCCGGAAAACTACTCGGCTTCATCGTTTCCAACAGAGGGATTGAAGCAAATCCAGCCAAAATCCGAGCTCTGTCATAATTGGCTACGCCAACCGAACTTAAACAGGTCCAAAAACTCGTTGGGTGCGTGGCAGCTTTAAGCCGCTTTATCTCCAGGTTGGGGGAAAAGGCGCTGCCACTTTATCGCCTTCTACGGCACACCGATAACTTCGAGTGGATAGATGCGGTGACGGCTGGACTGTGTCGGATGTGGGGTTCCGGCAAACCCTTAAGGTTCGAACACTGGGGTGCGCGCGAAGTCTCTCCCTCCTACCGATCTACGCTCTAGCTCACTAAGATCTCGCAGACGAACTCGACGAACTCGCAACACAGAAAGACACAAGGTTTATACTGGTTCGGGCCACCGTTGTGGTGTAATACCCTACTCCAGTGTGGTGGTGGTGGATTGCCTATTGGGCTGATGATGAACAATACAAGGGAAGAACAGCCTCCTGAGGTTGAGGTGTTCTTGTGCTTGTGTAGTTGAGGATGATCTGAACCAGTTCGGGATCTGTTTGGGATCAGTTCGGGATCAGTTGCCTCCTACTGTGGTGGCTAGTCCTATTTATAGAGGCCTTGGTCCTCTTCCCAAATATCGAGCGGGAAGGGAGCCAATAACGGCGGGCAAATTTGAAGGGGGACAACTAGTACAAGCTATCCTGACAAAAGCGGAATTTGCCTGTGAAAAGCTCTGGGGTGACGCCGTCTTGGGCTCCACGATGACCTCCGCCTTGCCGTCCTCCTGGTCTTGGTCTCGTTGCACCAATATGGCAACCTTTGCCTGATGCCTCGATACTCTTCGCCTGCGCTGGCCTCCTTAGCACCGAAGAGGAAATAGGGGCGCTGCACGCACGAGAGCCTTGTGAGGTTTGCCTTGCCTTGATATCTCCGCTCCTCGTGAGCCTGCCTGGCTAGGCCACTCCAGAGGAGATCTTGCGTTGTCCGCCTCGCGAGGGTCTTGGGTGCCTTGTTAACGAAGATGGGCCGTACGGCCTGCTGCTTGGCCACGCTGTGGGCCGCAGGCAGGCAAGTCTGGGGACTCCCGTTCCCAGAACACCGACAGTAGCCCCCGGGCCCAAGGTGCGCTCGGGCTTGGCTTCGCGGTGAAGCCAAGGGTCAAGTTCGGAGCACCGCAGGCCCCAATAGGCCTGCGGCCTCGGTTGATGCGTGGCGGTTGATTGGACGTGGGCATCTTCGCTTCCCGACGCTGCCTCGGCAACTACACGACTTGACAAGTCCCTGCGACATGCAAGGAAAACCATCATTACCTGCGATCGTGGGAGACGCCGGTTGGCCTTCCCTTGCTATAAATGGGGAGGGGGGCGGAGCCCCCGTTGCCCATCTCTTCCTCGCTTGCTTGCTTCATCCTCCTTGCTCCACCGCTGACAACAATGGCGCCCATTAGAAGGTTTTCCACCGAAGAGAAAGCAAAAGCTCCCCGTGATGATCCGGGGCCACTTCCGCCGAAGAAGAGGTTGATCCATCACCGTGATGAAGCGGCGATGCAGGTGGTGATGAGGCCTTGGTGTGAGCGGCCTCCTCCGGGGTACCCGCTACCCTTGTACGCCCGAGCCGAGGGCTCGGGAGGTTGGAGCGACGAGCAGCGCCGCCCTCGCCGCGTCCGGGGCCGTTGCGCCACGGCGACACGTGCCTTCGCCCCTGGGGTCCACGCCATAGACTCTTAGCGCGATTTGATGCTGTGGGCGCTGATGCCTCCAAGCTCCTGGATCCGCTTCCCGCGGTTCTTCTCCGACGTGATGCCGCTGAGGGGGCCTCTCGAGCTCTGGCTGCAGCATGTCGACTGCAGCGCTCCGGCGACCGGAGCGGAGATTGAAGCGGTCCCCACCGGCAAGATCTTCATGACTCGCGGCTGGGGCGAGATCGCGCGGGTCTGCCGTGCGAGGGGAGCCCTCGCGATTCACTTCGAGTACGACGGCGCCTCCACGCTCTTCTTCAAGGTCTTTGACGCCGAGGGCCGCCGCCTGGAGTGCTGCCCTGGGGAGGAGCGCGAGACCGACGCGCGCTCCGCCCGCAGCTACTCCAACAGCAGTAGCCCTTGGGAGTCCGGCAGCTCTCCTGAGCTTTACGAGACTCCGGCGACGAGCGACGACAGCTACGTGCCCCCGAGCACTCGCCTCGCTCGGAGCAGGGCTGCAGTGTCCGGCCGTGGGCGCTGATCTGGATGGGGTTGGCGCTGGCCTCCCGTGGCCCACTGTTGATGATGGCGTCTACCACAGAAGGGTGTAGATAGGATTCCCCTTAGTATCAGCTTTTGTTTCCTGTGAAGAATCATGAATCACCCCGTGGGGGCATGTAAGGGTCTGTAATGTCTTTGGTGCTTATCTTCCTTGTTATGAAAACTTGGTGAGTGCATGCCCCGTTAAGGCTTGGTCCCCCCTTTCTTTCCTCGCGATGGCTTGTTGCTCTACGCTGACAGGTCCCGGTCCCCAGGCAGGCTACAGCCATCGCTGGTATGCCAGGTCGCGTGCCGTGGTCCAGGCCAGGAGGTGTGCGGCCCGAGGTCCAGTAAGAGCCCCTGAGGCGTGATGCTCAGGAGGTCCCCTTTAGCGCTCAAGCAGCCATGGTAAGGCAAGAAAGGAAAATGACTTGGCCACAACGGGGCTGCGGCATGGTGCGAATGACCATTAGGCCTGGATATTTAGCCGATCCAGGAGCAGGACTTATCTTGTCGGTTTTGTGGCGATTCCTGATGGTGCGCTAGACCTGCGCGCCAGCTTGTGCGGCATAGCCAGGTCGGACCCATACAAGTTCCTCTCCCTCATGCTCTTCTTAGTGCTCTACATCCTCAGGTCCCGGCCCTCGAGCGAGCTCAGCCGCCGCTGGTGCCGTGGTCAAGGCCAGGGGATGAGGGCTGGAGAGCCAGTAAGAGCTCCTGAGTCGCGATGCTCAGGAGCCCCCCTTTTAACGTGCAAGAGAATTGCACGAGAGAAAAAGAGACTTGCGGTGCTGCCTGCTATCCTTCCCTCGAGATCCCTATGAGCAGGCATAAGAAGAAACATGGTTTGCTGTTACAGCTGTTAGCCTGTCGCTGGTTGCTCTGGGTGAGATGAAGGCACTGAGGGCCTGGTGAGGTGACGTGCGCGGCGCGTGCCGCGAGCCAGAGCTCGACCACTCAGATTTTTCGGTGTGGCAGGGACGGACCCATGCACCAGCGCCGTGCCTGTGTGAAGGCCCCGGGGGAGGTGATGATCGAGCAGGAGATAACCGTTGGCAGGTTAAGCATGAAGAGCAGGTCAACTTGGATAAGTGCGGGAAGATACACGGCACCGGGTCTGGCCCAAGTGGCTCAGGGATGATGCAGCCAAGGGCGCCCCCAGCAAGGTAAGCTAAAGACTTAAGCAAAAGGGATACATGCCACAGGGACGGACCCATGTGGCCTGGGAATAATGCAGCCCGAGGGGCGGTCCCAGCTTAAACGAACTTGGAAGATGTCACCTGGTTCTGTAGACGAAATAGAGTTGGTGCAGCTGAAGCCGCGTGTTGAAGGAATGGCTCCTCATGAGCCACCGGGACCCTGAGCCTCAGGAGGCTCTGGAGGTTCAGGAGGTTCCCTGAAGACCGTCTCCATCTCCTCCAGGACGGCATGGAACCTGGCCTCCTGAGCCGCCAGGACTTGCCGCATGTTGCGCTGATAGGCCGTCGCCACGCTCGGCAAGCCGAAGGGCATTCGAACGTAGCTGTGTGGTGGGCCCTCACAGCGGCCCACACGCGATGGCCAGAAGCGCTCTTGATATGCGGCCCTGTTGAGCCCTGGGACGTCGACGCAGACACGCAGCCCGGCATCCTCGCCTGGATGGGGAGCTGCGCCTTGTGAGCAGCTGTGGCCGCGCATGGCTCTTGCTTCTTGCAGTTCCTGGGTGGCCTTGGTGATGAACTCCTGGGTGGTGGGCACTCCTTGCCCTGTGCTCTCCTGAGGAAAGTGTGCCATGAGGCACACTTCCAAGTGGTGCCCAAGCGCCTCCCTCGTGAGGTTGGCAAGGTCTGAGGCTCTCCGGAAGAGAGCCCCCGAGCCCTGCCTGAGGAGGGTGCCGGGCGCGCTTTCCTATGCGGTGGAGGGAGGCGGCCTTGGAGCAGGCGCTGGTCCTGATGAGGCTCCTGCCGCGACGCCATCCTCTTGAGGCCCTGTGCAGCGCGGCAGCTTCTTCTTGGGGATGGTCTCCGGAGGGCCTTCACTTCTGCTGTCGGGGTCGTCGATTGCTGCGGCTTGAAAGGCGCGCTCAAGGGAGCACACCGCATCCCTCTCTTCACACGGGACCGTGATGATCCCTACGCTTCCTGGCATCTTGAGAACGTTGTAGCCGTGATGAGTGACTGCCATGAACTTGGCCAGGGCTGGATACCCAAGGATGGCATTGTACGGCAGGCGGATGTGCGTGACGTTGAAGTCGATGAGCTCGGTGCGATAGTTCTTGCGCTCCCCGAAGGTGACAGGCAGGCGGATCTGCCCTAGTGGTGTGGTGGAACCGTCGGTCACTCCTGAGAAAGGCTTGGTTGGCTAGAGCTGCTCATATGACACTTGGAGGTTGTCGAACGTGTCGACAGACAGGACGCTGAGCCCTGCGCTGCCGTCGATGAGAGTCTTGGTGACTTGCACATTGCTGATGACGGGGGAGCACAACATAGGGAGGGCGCTAGCGGTGGCTGCGCACTTCAGCTGATCTGCCGAGTTGAAGGTGATGGCACATTGGGATCACCTGAGCGAGCGCGTGGCCTCGAGCTTGGGGAGCACCGCGTTCACCTCACGAGTGAACTGTTTGAAGATGCGCTGAGAGGCTGGGGCCTGGGCACCGCCCAAGATGCAGGCGATCGCACGCGGCTCCTGGAAGCCCCCAGCCCCCTCGTCCTGGTGGTGGTCGTCGTTCCTTCTTGGTGGCGGCAGCGGGGGAAGACCGGCGTTGCCCTGGGGGAGATCCTCACGAGGAGGGTCCCTCCAGGCTCCCTCGCGAGGTTGGTCCTGCCAGCGGTCCTCACGAGGCCGGTCGCGCCACTCCTGGCGCGGGCCATGGTCGTCCCAGCGTCCGCCTCCGCGTCCTCCTCCGCGGCCGTAGCCCCGGTCGTTGCGCTCGGGGCGTCGACCGTAGCGTCCTTCCCGTATGGCTCTGAGCTCTTGACAATCGCTGGTGTTGTGGGTGTTCAGGTTGTGGAAGGCGCAGAATGGTCGGCCGTTCTTGGATGACTCGGGCTGATCTCTGCCTTGCTTGGTGTCGGGCTCCGCTGCGAGCACTACCGCCTCTTTGCGCTTCACGTCCTTGGCCTTGGCCTTCTTCTCCTCCGCTCCTGCAGCTGGCAGCTCAAGGAGAGAGAGGCGCCCCTCCTGAGCTCTTGCGCACTTGGTCGCCAGGTTGAACAACTCTTGAGATGTGCAGAGCTCCTCGTGGATAGCGAGCTCTTCATTTTGACATCACGGACGCCGTCCGAGAACGCGGAGATGATGGCTTCGTCCGTGACCTTGGGGATCTTGAGGCGGGTGTTATTAAAGCGCTGGATGTACTTCTGGAGGGTCTCTCCTGGTTGTTGCTTGATGCGGCGTAGATCATCCGCGGCCGGTGGGCGGTCGCGAGTGCCCTGGAAGTTGGCGACGAAGCAGTCATGCATCTCGTCCCAGGAGGAGATCGAGCCGTGCTGTAGGTTCAGGAGCCAGGAGCGGGCCCCATCCTTGAGATCCATGGGAAACCAGTTCGCCATGACTTTTTCGTCGCCATTGGCCACTTCGATGCTCAGCTCATAGAGCTGCAGGAACTCCGCGGGGTCGGCGGTGCCGTCGTAGCGAGGAGGTAGATCTGGCTTGAACTTGCCTGGCCAGGCGACGCTATGCAGTTCAGGGGTGAAGGCGCGGCAGCCGGCCGTGGTCGCCGGCGCCCGCTTCTGAGGTGGAGCTTGGTCTTGGCGAGGTCTGCTCTGTGCCGCTGCAGGCGGCACACGGTCTTGACGAGGTGGCATGGGGAGCGCCGGTGCAGCTTCTTGCGGCCGCGGGATTTCTTGGTAGCTTCTTTCTTCACGCGCGGGCGCCGGGCGCGGTGGATCACGCCGCGGAGGCGCGCGCTTTGGTGCCAAGGCACCATCTTGGGGTTGAGGTGGTGGAGGCATGCCATGAGCCCCGTCGCCCGCGGCTGGTTGAGGGGGAGGCAGAGAGTGGGACGGCGCCGGAGAGCCCCTTGCGGCGCGGACGAGCTCGGCGACGTGGTCGAGCCACTCCTCGTAGAGGTCGTCGACGGGTCGGTAGCGCAGGAGCTCGTTCGCAACGATGATCGCAGCCCGTGCCTCCATGGGAGCGCGGTGCGCGTGAGACGAAGAACCGGCAGGGGTAAGTAATGGAGTAGCGGTGCGGCCATCTTGCCGCACCGAAGGATGCACCGAGGACGCCTGCTGCTCGTTCCCCGCCGGTCAGGTGGCAGCATTGGTGGCGGGAGATGGAGAACGACGAGGTGGCCCGCCTACGGGAGCCGTCTGAGCGACGCGGGCGGAGAGGGCAGCCCGACGCTCAGCTCGAGCACATCGAGTGTCTGCCATGGAAACCACGGAGCGATGGAGCGACGAACTGATGGAACGGAAACTACGGCGCACCCCTACCTGGCGCGCCAAATGTCGGATGTGGGGTCCCGGCAAACCCTTAAGGTTCGAACACTGGGGTGCGCGCGAAGTCTCTCCCTCCTACCGATCTACGCTCTAGCTCGCTAAGATCTCGCGAACGAACTCGACGAACTCGCAACACAGAAAGACACAAGGTTTATACTAGTTTGGGCCACCATTGTGGTGTAATACCCTACTCCAGTGTGGTGGTGGTGGATTGCCTCTTGGGCTGATGATGAACAGTACAAGGGAAGAACAACCTCCTGAGGTTGGGGTGTTCTTGTGCTTGTGTAGTTGAGGATGATCTGAACCAGTTCGGGATCCGTTTGGGATCAGTTCAGGAACAGTTTGGGATCAGTTGCCTCCTACTGTGGTGGCTAGTCCTATTTATAGAGGCCTTGGTCCTCTTCCCAAATATCGAGCGGGAAGGGAGCCAACAACGACGGGCAAATTTGAAGGGGGGCAGCTAGTACAAGCTATCCTGACAAAAGCGGTCTTCGCCTGCGAAAAGCTCTGGGGTGACGCCGTCTTGGGCTCCACGATGACCTCCGCCTTGCCGTCCTCCTGGTCTTGGTCTTGTTGCACCAATATGGCAACCTTTGCCTGATGCCTCGGTACTCTTCGCCTGCGCTGGCCTCCTTAGCACCGAAGAGGAAATAGGGACGCTGCGCGCACCGGCGCCCGCCTGGCACCCGCCTGGTACCGTTCGTCATGGCTCACGTCACGAGAGCCTCGTGAGGTTTGCCTTGCCTTGATATCTCCGCTCCTCGTGAGCCTGCCTGGCTAGGCCACTCCAGAGGAGGTCTTGCGTTGTCCGGCTCGCGAGGCTTGGACCCTCGCGAGGGTCTTGGGTGCCTTGTTGACGAAGATGGGCCGTACGGCCTGCTGCTTGGCCACGCTATGGGCCGCAGGCAGGCAAGTCTGGGGACCCCCGTTCCCAGAATGCCGACAGACTGGAAGAAATAAAAGCCCTTCTGGCAAGCAACCCAATCCTGGCCGCGCCAAACGTCGGCGAACCAATGCTCCTATATATATCCGCAACACACCAGGTGGTGAGCGCCGTACTCGTCGTCGAGCGAGAACAGGACGGACACAAATTTCCGCTCCAAAAGCCGGTATACTACGTATCGACCGTCCTCACACCATGCAAATCCCGGTACCCTCACTATCAAAAGATAGCATATGCAGTCTTCATGGCATCTCGAAAGTGACGACACTACTTTTAGGAGTGTTTGATCACGGTGGCTTCTGAAGTGCCCCTCAATGATATATAAATAACCGGGATGCCACGGGCCGGATTGCAAAATGGGCCATTGAGCTCCTTCCATTCGACATCACGTACAAACCACGTCGAGCCATCAAATCCCAAGTACTGGCTGACTTCGTCGCCGAATGGACAGAGGCCGAACTCCCTAAATAGTATGGCACGTATTCCAACTGGGTTATGCATTTTGATGGCTCCAAAATGTTGGCGGGGCTAGGAGCGGGCGTCGTATTAACGTTCCCCATGGGAGATATCGTCCAATACGTACTCCAAATATTATACACAGACTACAACAACGCAGCTGAATACGAGGCCTTGCTACATGGCCTTCGGATGGCCGTATCAATGGGCATACAACACCTGGAGGTGCGCGGGGACTCAAACCTCGCAATATCCCAAATTAATGGAGACTTTGATGCCAAAGATCCAAAGATGGAAGCTTATCGCAACACCGTCTTAAAGATGTCGGCTCGGTTCGAGGGGCTCGAATTTCATCACGTCGCCCGCGAAAGTAATCAGGCGGCAGACGTCCTTGCTTGCATCGGCGCAAAGCGCGATCTGGTCCCACCTAACATCTTCCTCGAAAGGCTCTTTAAGCCATCCGTGGTGTGGCAAGGGGGAGACAGCAACGACAGTCCCGTTCCGAACACAAACATAGATAGCGAACACGCCGATATCATCGGAGGCTCAGCCACCGAAATAACACCATCGGTCCACCTCATTATGGCAGTCATTGCCCCGTGGACCGAACCACTCTTGGCCTACCTTAATAGGAAGGAGCTCCCAGAAGATCAGAACGAGGCTCGCCACATTGTCCGGCGTTCGAAGGCCTATAAAGTTCACGAAGGAGAGCTCTACAAGAAAAGCACTACCGGAGTCCTTCAAAGGTGTATCTCCGAGGAGGAGGGGCGGCAACTCTTGGCAGAAATTCACACCGGTCTCGGTGGGCACCACGCCGTAGCCAGGGCACTTGTCAGCAAGGCCTTCCGGACAGGATTTTAGTGGCCTACGGCCCGAGCAGACGCGCAGGACCTCGTCCAGTGCTGCGTGGGATGCCAACTCTTCGCCAAACAAAGCCATATGCCCCCAACCGCTCTACGAACAATCCCCATTACATGGGCCTTTGCGGTCTGGGGCTTGGACATGGTTGGACCCCTTAAAGGGGGAAGCCATAAGAAAAATATCTGCTGGTCATGGTGGATAAATTCACCAAGTGGATAGAGGCTAGACCAGTTAAAACGGCCGAGTCCGGACCGGTGATTGCATTTATATCCGATGTGGTGCACCGTTATGGTGTCCCGCACAGCATCATCACCGACAACGGTTCCAATTTCACAGGCGATGAGGTAAAAACTTGGTGTGCTAATCTGGTCATTAAGCTCGATTACGCCTCTGTCTACCACCCGTAAACAAACGGTCAAGTCGAACGAGCCAATGGTCTTATTATGAGCAGCATAAAACCCAGCCTAGTGCGGTCTTCGAAAGAATCAGAAAAGCACTGGGTTGAGGAGCTCGACTCCGTACTCTGGGGGCTGCAGACCACGCCCAACCGTGCTACCGGATACACACCTTTCTTCATGGTGTATGGGGCAGAGGCTGTATTGCCCTGTGATATTATACATGACTCACCTCGAGTGCATATGTACGAAGAGAAAGAAGCCGAGTTGGATCGGCGGGACAGCCTAGATGCCCTGGAGGAGGAGCGCGACGTCGCCAAAGCCCGTTCGGCATTTTATCAACAGCAGGCTCGTAGATATCAAAGCAGAGAAGTACGGGCCAAGACTTACAACGTTGGCGAACTCGTTCTACGCTTGCCGGAGAAGAAAAAGGACAAACTCAAGCCCAAATGGGAGGGTCCCTTCATAATTGATGAAGTGCTTACCGGAGGAGCGTAACGTCTTCGTGATGCATCTGACAACCGCCTAGAGCCGAACCCCTGGAACGCGGCCAGACTCCAAAGGTCCTATGCCTAGCGCCGAATTCTTTGTTAGTCTCCCCTTGTTTCCATTATTTTTTCTCTCTTTTACACCTTTTTTCGCTTTAAAGCTCTCATACGGCTTGACCGAACACTGCCGACGTACACATCTTTACATGTGTACGCCCATTATGCCTGGGGGCTTCTTGGACAGAAGTTTTTCATTAGTTCACTGAGCATCAAGCTCTTCACATATGAGTCTTTCCATATGTACCTTTTCTTCGCCACTATATGCATCGATATGACTTAAGTTTTGGCCAAGCTGGGTTGCCTGGCTCCTGTGCTTATGCCCTACGTTCCCGTTAGTTCGGCTAGGGCATAAAGGGAGCACCTCTGCGATTGTTACTGTCGGGTCATCCGGATGTGTACCTCAGACTGGGTGAAGCCGAAAGCTAGCGTTCTTAAGGGAATATTCGGTCGGCGAATTAAAGATGTTTTCTGTACTCACTCCATTACGAACCCCCAGAAGTTGTACACGCTGTGATCTTCACATCACAATTCGGACATGTATCCTAATGCATGCACACCCAGGGAAAGGAACCCTTAACGGAACTATTCTCTCTGGAAGATGTTTCTTACTATTTCAATGTAATATAACATAACTAGCAGAATACAACTTGTCTGTTCAAGCAACTATGACCCCTACGCCTAGTTTTCCAAGCACACCCCGGTCTATTCGGCCGCGAGGGTATTCGGAAACACTCCGCACCATCGAGTCTGGAGGTTGAAGCGAAAAGGTCTGCCATGACAAATGCTATACAATTCAGCTAGAATTACATAGGGTAAGGAAAGTACATAGTCACTTGGACTCAAACACTTCCTTCTCTATACCGTCCAATAGGCGGTCTAACTTACAATCCTGTTGGGAATATTTGGCGGCCACCTCTACTTGGTCATACACTAAACTAATGGGAATTTCTTCCCCATTCGACCCCAGCGGTCACACCCGAGCCATGTGATTAGGATCAAGCTTGGTATACCGAGTTTTCACCATGGCCCAGGCCTCTCTCGCACCCTCTCGACAGGCCGATATCTTCCATAGTCGGATACGCCGCCGCGCTCCTTTGAACAGCTCTACAAGATCCTCCATACTTCCTGGAGGGGAGGCGGATGGCCACAGGGCCTTGGCAACACTCCGCATCGCCAGCCGCGCCTGTTCGTGCAGTTGCGACAGCCTTTGCAGCAGATCACTCGATGATCCGGACACCTCCTCTTCAGAACGGCCCATCAATATACCTGCAATCATAATTATATCAGTTCCATCTATCTCCGAACTACTTTAGCAATAGTTCGGACACATACTAAATATGCCGCCCCGCAGCTTCTTGTTCTCCTTCACGTAATTGGCTAGCTGGGCCCGCACATCCTTCAGCTCTTCGCCTAGCTGGGTTTTGCAATCCTGGAGTTGGTTTTTCTCAACAATGGCCTTCTTCAGCACAAGTTCACCCGCAGCATGTAGCCTCTTGGCTTCTTGTTCATTCGCTTGCGCAACTTCCAGCGCCTCTTTGAGTTCCTCTGACAATCATGTCATGATATAGGCAGGACTGTTAGCATTAATGGCATATTATATTTTCTCGATGGAGGGGAATATTACCAGGCGACGCCTTTTTGGACTTTTCCAGTTTGGCAGTAGCAGCATTTAGCTGCGCCCGACATTGTTCCAGCTCTTGGGTTAGCAGGTTGTTCTTCTCTGTAAGAACCTGGTCATACAATGGTCCTTAAATCAGTTGTACCAACTGCTTTCAGTCCCGGGGCTACTGGCATATGGCTATCCTATTCGGACAAAGGAAACTTACCCGCACATATGTTAAATGCTGCTTTGTGGTTCTACTAAGCCCGTTTCGAGCAGCTCGGATGTATGCATCGGCCGAACTGAAGGCATTGAATGCCTCTTCCGAGAATTCAGGGTCTCGTAAAATAGCTGTGCAGCGCCGATGATTCATGGCGCTCTCCACTTCCGAGTTGGTAACGGACATATTCTCCGAACCCTCGGCCGAAGGACAGTCTGACATTGTTCCCATATCAGCTCCCGTCTCGCCGACGAGGTCTAAATCCCGGGCGCTGGGTGTACGATCAGCCGGACCCTCGGACATAGTCCGGTGAACCTTTTTCCTGGCACCAGACAAGCGTATAAGTTGTAGTTGGATTGGACTACAAAAGTATACCTTCAAATCCTTACCTCTTCGATGAGGGACCGGTCGTGTCTTCACCGACCTTCCTTTTAGAGGCCTTGCTCGACGCTGGAGCCGCCCTCTTTGGAGCCGCCCTCTTTGGAGCCGCCCCCGGAGTAGCGTGACACGCCGAAGGCCTCCCCTGTGGAGCACGATGCAGTGCGATGGGTGAGGCGATGCGAGGAAGCTCTTTCGAGTAAGACTTTTTCTTGATAACTTACGTGGAAAGCAGGAAGAAGACCAGGGTAATCGGCGATAATGGCCACTTCCGTGCCATCGTAGCTCGCCTGATAAAACACCCCTTCCGCGAGTACCACAAATATATCTGGGTCTTCTTCGAACCCAGGATCCAGCTCCCGGTTGTGGTTCTCAGGCTGTGGGGCGGGGCTGTGAAACCCCTCGGTGATTTTTCGCCAATGCTGTCATAAGCGGATTAGAAATTTATCAAAGGTAATCCGGGAAGCAGAATGAGTAGAGCAGAAGGATTGGGGCTTACCCAACTGGGAGGATCATACATAGAATATCCATCTCTGCGATTGATGCAAAGAAATTCCTCTTCCTCCCCTTTGAACAGCTCGGCCAGTATCTTGGCTAGAGCGGTATGGGTGTCCGGACCTTTCCGACCACAGCGGGAGGCGTCGTCCTCCCCGTTGTAGAGCCACATTGGGAGCCCTCTATATTGAAGCGGCTGAACCCCTCGCACTATCGAGATCGCCATTACCTCAACCATTGTTAATCTGGACTGGGCGAGCGTCTTTATCTTGCCCAGGAGCAGACGAACCTCTGCATTGTCATCCTCTTCAAGGCTCCGGGGATGCCAACTATGGCGTTTCTTTAGCGGAACGCTTGCAAATTCAAGGAGACCCTTTCGAACTGGGTTGGGAAGTGCAAGTCCTCGATGTAGAACCATTCAGAAGGCCATTCCTTTGATGCCCTACTTGGTGTGCTGGACAGGTATCCGGTATCGGCGATGCGCCACACTTCGGCTCCGCCCACTTCAAATATTGACCCCTCGTGGTTGCGCGGGACAAGACAGAACAATTTTCTCCATAGTTTGAAATGGGCTTCAACACCCAGAAATAACTCGCGTAGAGCGACGTAACCTGTGATGTGCAGGATAGAGGCGGGAGTGAAGTTGTGCAGCTGGAGGCCATAATATTCCAGAAGCCCTCGGAGGAACGGATGGACGGGAAATCCGACGCCTCTTAGCAGGTAGGGGACGAAGCACACTCGCTCTCCCGGGATGGATTGGGGAAGTCCTCTGCCTGAGTCACACCATTGAAGGAGGCCGACCCTTCTCGGACAGGGACCAAATCCGTGGGAGGAAGAAATCCCTGCGTTTGCAACTTTGCTAGTTGACTATGAGACACAGAGCACTTCTCCCACTCGCTTCTCTTTGGCTGGAATGGGAGGAGGAGCTGGGAATGCTAGCAATGTTGGAATGGTTTCTCCTAGCAGTCTCCGGGGATTTTTCTCGGCGTAGTGTCGCCCGGATCTAAGATCTAATATCTTTAAATAGGCGCTCTGCCTTGCGTGGACGGTGTGTTATTCGCAAAAATACCTTGACTTTCCGCATTCGCTCGACACGTGGAAGACGAAGTTATTAGTGCACAGAAGCCGAGGGGAGCGATATTGGATCAACAGCCGGATATATTACTTGGAGAAGGAACCCGCCTTACAACGCCAAAGACAATCTGTGCGCCGAACACCTTGTCGTTGAAGCCTGGTTCGGGGGCTACTGAGGGAGTCCTGGACTAAGGGGTCCTCGGGCGTCCGGCCTGTTATCCGTGGGCTGGACTGATGGGCTGTGAAGACATGAAGACCGAAGACTGCACCCGTGTCCGGATTGGACTCTACTTGGCGTGGAAGGCAAGCTTGGCAACCGACTATGTAGATTCCCTTTGGTGTAACCGACTCCATGTAACCCTAGATCTCTCTGGTGTCTATATAAACTGGAGAGAGTAGTCCGGATATAGATACACATTACCATAGTCATACAGGCTAGACTTCTAGGGTTTAGCCATTACGATCTCGTGGTAGATCAACTCTTGTAACACTCATATTCATCAAGATCAATCAAACCGGAAGTAGGGTATTACCTCCATAGAGAGGGCCCAAACCTGGGTAAACATCGTGTCCCCCGTCTCCTGTTACCATCGATCCTAGACGCACAGTTCGGGACCCCCTACCCGAGATCCACCGGTTTTGACACCGACAGGCACCACACTGGAGATAGAACTGCACATAAGGTATTGCAATCCGGTTTTTATTGGCCTACTCTCTTCAAGGATGCTCGTAAGTTTTTCTTATCTTGTGATGAATGTCAAAGAATTGGTAATATTAGTAGACGTCAGGAAATGCCTATGAATTATTCACTTGTTATTGAACCATTTGATGTTTGGGGCTTTGATTACATGGGACCGTTTCCTTCCTCTAATGGGTATACACATATTTTAGTAGCTATTGATTATGTTACTAAGTGGGTAGAAGCTATTCCAACTAGTAGTGCTGATCATAACACTTCTATTAAGATGCTTAAAAAGTTATTTTCCCGAGGTTTGGAGTCCCTAGATATTTAATGACTGATGGTGGTTCACATTTTATTCATGGTGCCTTTCGTAAAATGCTTGCTAAATATGATGTTAATCATAGAATTGCATCCCCTTATCACCCACAGTCTAGTGGTCAAGAAGAGTTGAGTAATAGAGAGCTCAATTTAATTTTGCAAAAGACTATTAATAGATCTAGAAAGAATTGGTCCAAGAAACTTGATGATGCATTATGGGCATATAGAACTGCATATAAAAATCCTATGGGTATGTCTCCGTATAAAATGGTTTATGGAAAAGCATGTCACTTATCTCTTGAACTAGAACATAAGGCATATTGGGCCATTAAAGAGCTCAATTATGATTTCAAACTTGCCGATGAGAAGAGGTTATTTGACATAAACTCACTTGATGAATGGAGAACCCAAGCCTATGAGAATGCCAAACTATTTAAAGAAAAAGTTAAAAGATGGCATGACAAAAGGATACAAAAGCGTGAGTTTAATGTAGGTGATTATGTATTGTTATACAACTCTCGTTTAAGATTTTTTGCAGGAAAACTTCTCTCTAAATGGGAAGGTCCTTATGTTATTGAGGAGGTCTATCGTTCCGGTGCCATAAAAATCAACAACTTTGAAGGAAAAAATCCGAAGGTGGTGAACGGTCAAAGAATTAAACATTATATCTCAGGTAACCCTATAAATGTTGAAACTAATGTTATTGAAACCGTGACACCGGAGGAATACATAAGAGACACTTTCTAGAACGTTTCAGACTCCGAAAAGGAATAGGTATGTGGTACGGTAAGTAAACCGACTCAAAAATAGTTCTAATGGCAAATTTTCTCTGTTTTGGAATATTTAGAAAAATAGGAAAATAAGAAGCAGTCCGGGAAGGACACGAGACTTCCACGAGGGTGGGAGGCGCGCCCTACCCCCTGGGCGCGCCCCCTGCCTCGTGGGCACCTCGTGTGCTCTCCGGACTCCGTTTTCTTGCATGATACGTATTTTGGTCGGTAAAAATTCATTATATAATCTCCCAAAGGCTTTGACCACCGTATCACGCAATTATCCTCTGTTCTTGTTTCGAGCTGTCTCTATAGCAAATTTGGAGCAAGATGTCATCTCAGGATTCCGACGGAGAGAGCTATGTCTCACACCTCATTGCTGACCCAAAGACCTATGGGGATCTATCTCCTTGTGGTCGAACTACGGACGAGGAGGAAGATGCTCATCTGATGAGGACCAACGATTCAAGTTCAGAGGAGGAGGATCTCCCTCTACCTCAACCTGGGGATATGCATGTGAAGTTCAAGAAGTCTAGTCTCCCTAAGAGGGCTAAACTATCTAACAATCGATCTATTCCTTCTCGTTTTCGGCAGAAAAGCAAAGGAGATTTATGTGACAAGATCTTGAAGCTGGAGTCGGAGGTCGATGATTTAAAGGAGGAAATTGCTCTCCTCAATTACAATATGAAGAAGCTGAAAGCACAATTTACATCATCAACAACTCCATCATCACCACCTCCGAAGAAGGAGACATAATCACATGGGTATGGGCACTCCCCTTGGCAACTGCCAAGCTTGGGGGAGGTGCCCCGGTATCGTATCACCATCACACTCCTATCTTTACCGTTTTTCTTAGTTCGATCCTTTTGGTAATATCTTGATCTAGTAGAATAAAGTTTTTGGTATGATCTAGTTTTGAGTTTTGCTTTATGATCCTTCTATGTAATCGAGTCCGTGAGCTATATAATAAAGATTAGTGTTGAGTCAAGGGCTTGATTATCTTGCTATGATCTTGAGTGAATAAAAGAAAAAGAAAGAATAAAAAGAAACAAAGAGATCATATTGATCTTATGGAGAGTAATGACTTCACATATATAGAGTATGATGATTAAAAGTTGTTGAGAGTTGACAAACATAGTTTTGGTCATCGTTGCAATTAATAGGAAGTAATAAAGAAAGAGAGGTTTCAAATATAAATATACTATCTTGGACATCTTTTATGATTGTGAGCACTCATTAAAATATGACATGCTAAAGAGTTGATGTTGGACAAGGAAGACAACGTAATGGGTCATGTTTTCTTATATCTGAGATAAAGTATATTGTCATGGATCATCCAACATGTTGAGTTTGCCTTTCCCCCTCATGCTAGCCAATTCTTTGCACCAAGTAGAAATACTACTTGTGCTTCCAAATACCCTTAAAACCAATTTTGCCATGAGAGTCCACCATATCTACCTATGGATTGAGTAAGATCCTTCAAGTAAGTTGTCATCAGTGCAAGCAATAAAAATTGCTCTCTAAATATGTATGACTTATTAGTGTGGGAGAAAATAAGCTTTATACGATCATGTGATGTGGAAGAAATAAAAGCGACAGACTGCATAATAAAGGTCCATATCACAAGTGGCAGTATACAGTGACGTTCTTTCGCATTAAGATTTTGTGCATCCAACCCTGAAAGCGCATGACAACCTCTGCTTCCCTCTGCGAAGGGCCTATCTTTTACTTTTATCTTCTACCTTATGCAAGAGTCATGGTGATCTTCACCTTTCCTTTTTACATTTTATCCTTTGGCAAGCACATTGTGTTGGAAAGATCCTGATATATATATATATATATATATATATATATATGTATGTATATCTAATTGGATGTAAGTTAGCATGAACTATTATTGTTGACATTACCCTTGAGGTAAAAGGTTGGGAGGCGAAACTATAAGCCCCTATCTTTCTCTGTGTCCGATTAAAACTCCGTAACCACAAGTATTGCGTGAGTGTTAGCAATTGTGAAAGACTAAATGATAGTTGAGTATGTGGACTTGTTGAAAAGCTCTTATATTGACTCTTTCCGATGTTATGATAAATTGCAATTGCTTCAATGACTGAGATTATGGTTTGTTAGTTCTCAATGAAGTTTCTGATTCATACTTGACATTGTGAATAGATTATTACTTGAGCATAAGAAATAATATGACAATATCCATATATGTTGCTGTTATAAGAATGATCATGATGCCCTCATGTCCGTATTTTATTTTATCGACACCTCTATCTCTAAAATTGTGGACATATTTATCGTTATCGGCTTCCGCTTGAGGACAAGCGAGGTCTAAGCTTGGGGGAGTTGATACGTCCATTTTGCATCATGCTTTTATATCGATATTTATTGCATTATGGGCTGTTATTACACATTATGTCACAATACTTATGCATATTCTCTCAAGTAACTAGCTTGTGCTTCTTGTCTGCTTTTGAAGCCTTTATGGCTGGCGCCCGAGACCCCCTGCACTTGCGCCTGACACTCATGCCACTCGTCATACACTCCCGGAACCTTCCCTTCGTACACGACATAGCACTTCGCCATCAAAAATCTTGGTACCTGTTAGAGATGCATCTTGATCAAGAGAATGCACAATCATATGCAACAAAATATACTAGAGCAACACGAAAAAGAAAGGGTTAGCAACTAGATGCAACATATAGTATGCAAACTAATTAACTAGAGGTACGCATGTCATCATACCCAAACTAACAAAGTAGCGTTACACAAGTTCGGCTGGGACCGTGGACATCACAAAGTTTCATCGCTAAAGAAAGTATACAAGTTCAACCGACACATATCATCATCATTGGCATCGTAAATGACTAGAAGTTCCATCCTTCCATATCATCAAGGATGGACCCTAGCTTCTTGAACAGCGTGAGGTCATGACATTGCATGCCTATGCGAGTTCCGATGTCAGCTCGCGATATAGGGCCGTGGTGGAACATCCCCTTCTCATCGATGACTTCTTTCATGATGATCGTCGTAGTGTCCCTTTGGATGCGAAAGAAGTCATCTCTAAGTTTATAATCCGCTTCTCCATGAGATTCTACCCACTTGCGGATATGATCATTGTTTCTGGTTGTCATACGAAGCTTTTGGTGATCCGTGTTGAACTCAATCATGAGATGGAGGAGGTAGAATCCATCTTTCTTGCTTGGTTTTGGGACATGGATGCAGCAGAAGCTAGTTTTATGCGAGAAACCCAACTTCTTGTTCCTTTGTTTCCTGATCTGTAGGTGGCCACCCCTAATGCTGAAGCCTTGGAGAGCATCATCTAGAATATTCATTATGTGGGTGTAGTCCTTCTTCTCGTAGTCTCTGGTAGTCTCGAAATACACGGCGTGGGAGACTCGCGAGTAAAGAACGATAAGGACGGCGCGCCCGTTGCTGCGGGGAAAGACACCTCAAATTATTCTCCATATGAGCGAGAAGGAATGATTGAAATGTACGGAAGGGTTGTCCAGAACTGACTTACTTTGGATGATAAGGCAGGAGGACAATTTCCTGGTCCTTATTCTGTACCATGAAGTTCTGGAGGTACTCCCTAGCAGTTTCACGCTCAAAGTCGCTGATACGTCCATTTTGCATCATGCTTTTATATTGATATTTATTGCATTATGGGCTGTTATTACACATTATGTCACAATACTTATGCCTATTCTCTCTTAGTTTACAAGGTTTACATAAAGAGGGAGAATGCCGGCAGCTGGAATTCTGGGCTGGAAAAGGAGCAATATTGGAGACCTATTCTGCACAACTCCAAAAGTCCTGAAACTCCACGGAAGTTATTTTTGGGAATAATAAAAAATACTGAGCGAAGAAAATACCAGAGGGGGCCCACACCCTGGCCATGAGGGTGGGGGCGCGCCCTACCCCCCTGGGCGCGCCCCCTGCCTCGTGGGCCCCCTGGTGGCCCTCCGATGCCCATCTTCTGCTATATGAAGTCTTTCGTCTGAGAAAAAATCATAAGCAAGCTTTCAGGTCGAGACTCCGCCGCCACGAGGCGGAACCTTGGCGGAACCAATCTAGGGCTCTAGCGGAGCTGTTCTGCCGGGGACACTTCCCTCCGGGAGGGGGAAATCATCGCCATCGTCATCACCAACGATCCTCTCATCGGGAGGGGGTCCATCTTCATCAACATCTTCACCAGCACCATCTCCTCTCAAACCCTAGTTTATCTCTTGTATCCAATCTTTGTCTCATAGTCTGGGATTGGTACCTGTGGGTTGCTAGTAGTGTTGATTACTCCTTGTAGTTGATGCTAGTTGGTTTACTTGGTGGAAGATCATATGATCAGATCCATTATGCATATTAATACCCCTCTGATTATGAACATGAATATGCTTTGTGAGTAGTTACGTTTGTTCCTGAGGACATGGGAGAAGTCTTGCTATTAGTAGTCATGTGAATTTGGTATTCGTTCGATATTTTGATGAGATGTATGTTGTCTCTCCTCTAGTGGTGTCATGTGAATGTCGACTACATGACACTTCACCATTGTTTGGGCCTAGAGGAAGGCATTGGTAAGTAATAAGTAGATGATGGGTTGCTAGAGTGACAGAAGCTTAAACCCTAGTTTGTGCGTTGCTTCCTAAGGGGCTGATTTGGATCCATATGTTTCATGCTATGGTTAGGTTTACCTTAATACTTCTTTTGTAGTTGCGGATGCTTGCAATAGAAGTTAACCATAAGTGGGATGCTTGTCCAAGTATGGACAACACCCAAGCACTGGTCCACCCACATATCAAATTATCAAAGTACCGAACGCGAATCATATGAACGTGATGAAAACTAGCTTGACGATAATTCCCATGTGTCCTTGGGAGCGCTTTTCTCTATATAAGAAATTGTCCAGGCTTGTCCTTTGCTACAAAAAGGATTGGGCCACCTTGCTGCACTTTATTTACACTTGTTACTTGTTACTCTTTACAATTTATCTTATCACAAAACTATCTGTTACCTATAGTTTCAGTGCTTGCAGAGAATACCTTGCTGAAAACCGCTTATAATTTCCTTCTGCTCCTCGTTGGGTTCGACACTCTTACTTATCGAAAGGACTATGATAGATCCCCTACACTTGTGGGTCATCAGTTGTCGAGACTCAAGAAAGACTTGTGCATGTAGTACGGATCCGCCACACAGATTTGCGAGACTTCTTCTCTCTTCATGACGGAGCTCATATGTAGCGCAAAAAGGCGGACTATTGTAAAATCGAGCCGCCTTGTCAGAAACATCTCAAAGATATGGTCAAACCGCAGGAAGAACACCTCCGCGGGCCGTGTGTCGACGTAGCACTTCCCCTCAGGCACGCGAGCCGCATATGTCGGATATCCTGGATCCTTCGAGGCTAGTAGGCTTTTCTCAGTCGACAGCACATGGTCGTGCAGTCTCCTAAGATCCCCTGATAGTGCCTCCAGCGGTTTCGGCGGTAGCATCGGCTCGCCCGTGAGATGGAACATGGCCGCACCTTTCACGGGTACATGCTCTTCAGAATCCATCGTCTGGCTGGTATGTGCTCTGGCTTGTTTGGAGACAGCTATCTTCCCCAGTCTCTTCCTCTCCTTTTTCTTGGGCACACCTTCCAGACCCTTCCTTAACCCCTGCCCCAGTGTTGCCGGGCTAAGCACTGTACGACCTCCGGCTAGTTGAGCCTGTGTTGAGGCGGCATCTTCAGGCGTGTCCTATGAGGATTTCATGAAGAGAAACTTCTTGCAATCCCTGCTACGACGTTCCTGCCCGGGCAGATCATCCATATCCTCATTAGCATGCTGATAGCCCGATTCGTCATATGGTTGACTCATCATATCTAAGTCACCCTCATACGCGTTTGTATTGAGGAAACCCATTGGGTCCTCCATCTCCTCCATCTCATCATCCATTCTCTGTTCTATAGGACGGATTACATCAGCCAGTACTATTGCACCCCCTTCATCACGTCGTCCACCGCTCTCACCCGACACTACAGGAGCTGGTAATTACGTAGGTGGGGTGGTGGTCTCCATACATGCTTGTTGATGTGTGGTTATTGGTGTGCTCTCGGCCGGCTCCAGATGAAGAAGATTCTTCGGCCATAGCAGCACCCAACCCTTGCAGCTTCCAATCCGCAGCGGGGTCTCATCGTCCTTTCCCCCGTGCCGTACTGGAGGAGGCAAATCGTCGTGCCCCGATGTCACACTCGACAAGGTAACCCTGAAGTGCCCAGCGGGCATCAGCTGGTTGTGGAATGTGAGATCCAAGGGCTTCGTTATCACCCCCTTTCCCACGTCCACCTTCTGGCCTTTGATCAAGTAGAGTACGGTGCACGGGGTTTCATCGGCCTGCAAACACATGTCTGCGGCGTAACACATCCGAAAGGCAACGAAAATGGAATATTCTAGATATATATGTTCGTGCGACATGTAATTACCGTGAGGGCGTCGAGCTCAGCCAAAGACAAAGGCCCGCCTAGCACGCTAGAGACTGAGGACGGGCTGCTATGAGCGGGTGCGGGTGCGAGACGAGGCCCGCTTGCGTGAGCAAGTGATGGTGCGGTGGTGTTGCTGTTCACAGAGTTGCTCGCGACGAAACTGGGCAACGGGTAATCATCTACCATCTTGTCTGGATTTTCCTTCGTCCAGTTGATGATAGCCAGGACCAAGTTAGTAGCGAAATCATTTCTGCAGGCATTTACAGCGGCATTGAACGAAGGGAAGGTGATATATATTTTCTTTTCCTTTATTTTTCTCTCAATTTTCTTTTCTTTTTTCCTGAGAGCAGTGAACGAAGGGAAGGCGATATATATATTGCTTCATTTGACGGTTAAGTATGTATACAAAATATGAACATATATATTACATCATTGGACCCATGCATAATAATGGCTAAGTGTGTATACAAAATAGGAACATATATATTACATCATTTGACCGATAACATACGGTTCCTCAGCGTTGACGTTTTCGTTTTTGAGTGAGCTTCTTTCCCTTCTTGTTCGTTGAAGAATAATTGAGCCCCTCATTGTGACTTTTCCTTTTCCATGGAGTACGATTTTTCTTAGGTAATGTAGTATTGATTCTTCTTTTGACGTATACTTCATCATCATCGTCATCTTCCCTCATTGGGTTGCCGTACTGGTCATAGTCTTCCTCGTTGGCGACTCCATCCATTCCAATGATGTTCCTTTTGCCTCTCCTCACGACAACACGGCTGGGATTGCGTGGGTCGGTTATGAAGAAGCATTGTGTCACGTGCTTAGCGTGTACCCATGGCTCATTTTTTGCGATAGCGTTCACGGTAGCGCTCTTGGCGTCGGGTATAGTCATGGTAGTGAAATACTGGTTTTCTCTTTCAACATTCTTAGCCCATCTGACACAGAACATCGTCGTGTTGTGCAGTCCAGAGTAGTCAAGCTCCCAGATCTCCTCGACCCTTCCGTAAAATCTATCAGTTGCGCCGTTGTCACTGTTGGTCATGCATTCCATCGTCACCCCTGAGGTCTGATCATCACTGTCCATATCTTTGGCCTGCGTGTAGAACATGTATCCTTTGATATCGTATGCCTGATAGGTTACGAGGTTGGGCGATGGGCCATGTGCTAAGGCGTATATGAGCAATCCGTCCTTAGAGCCCTCCTCTGGGGGATTAGCAATAATATGCTCTTTGAACCAATGCGGGAAAGTGGAGTTGTGCTCTCTAGTAACTTCGGCGTCCGTCTGGCATACCTCCCGGTCATGATACTTCTTTGCGATAATTTCCTTGTGCAGTGCCATGAAAGGATCGACCTCGTCTAGGTGTTGTAGCACTACCAAGTTTGCTCTGTCAAAGTCGCTGCATCGATCTGAGTATGCCACGTGCAGTTCCCTGTGACCGTTGGAGTGACCTTCTCCTCCGAGCCTCCCATCGTGCTTGTTAACGGGCAAACCAACACCAACACCAGGCGGCTGGTCTGCGCCATATAGAAAATTCTCGCAGAAAGAGATGCACTCGTGTGTCAGATAGCCCTGGACGATGCTTCCATTCGGACGGGACATGTTACGAACGAATCCTTTGATGATCCCATTCATCCTCTCAAACGGCATCATATTGTGCAGGAATGATGGCCCCAGGTCTATTATGTTGTCCACAATATGGACACATAGATGCACCATCACGTCAAAGAACGCGGGCGGGAAGTACATCTCAAGCTCATTCAGTATCACAACGATCTCTTCCTGTAGCCTTCGGAGCTGCTTCACACTGATCGACTTTCGAGAGATGACGTCAAAAAATTTGCAGAGACCAATAAGCGTGTCACGGACGTGCTTGTCCATTATCCCTTTAAGGGCAACAGGTAGTATCTGCGTCATCATCACATGACAGTCATGGGACTTCATCCTGCTGAACCTTTTTTTGTCAGTGTCTAGATATCTGCTTATCTTGCCACAGTAACCGGAACTAACTTTGACTCTGGTAAGGAACTTGAAGAATTGATCGATCTCAGCCTGACTTAAGGTGAAGCAAGAAGGGGGGCAATAATCCTCTTCCTTTACTTTCTTGCCCTTCTTCTCCCGCGCCTCTGTCTCCGTCTCGTCTGACTTTTTACAGGGCGGCATGTGCAGATCTTCCCTGATATTCAAATCTTGCAAGTCTTTTCTTTCCTTCGGCCCATCCTTGGTCTTATCCGGCATGTTCATCAGTGTCGCGAGCAAGCTCTCAAGGACATTCTTACAGATATGCAATTGATCAAGGCAATGAGGTGTATCGAGTTTGTGCCAGTACTCCAAGTCCCAGAACATAGACCTCGTCTTCCATACCTTCAGCAGCGGCTCCGGCGCCTTTTTCATCATCTTTCCCGGCGCGGGGCACTACTTCCAGTTTTTCAACAGCTCATCGATTTAGGCGCCGCTCCGCTTACGTGGAGGTCCTCGATGCTCAGCGTGACCATTGAATAGATCTCCACAGTTTCTCCACGGGTCGTCCGGTTCGAGCCATCTTTGATGCCCCATGTACACGATTTTCCCAGACCCGCCATCTTTCCTTGACATTAGCTGCCGAGACGTCGTATCATCCATGCACCGCGTGCATCCGCAATATCCATGGCACACCTGGCCTGCGACATATCCGTAACCGAGATAGTCGTGCACCTTCATGATCAGCGCAGCTCTCATGTAGAAATACTCGCCTTTGCTGGCGTCCCATGTCTTGGCCGGTGTTTTCCATAACATGTCTAACTCCTCTTGAAGTAGCCCCAGATACAGATTAATATTATTTCCTGGTTGTTTCGGCCCTTGAATCAGCATGCTCATGTGAATGTACTTCGAGTTCATGCACAACCAGACCGTTCTTGTATTTCAGCGAGGTATTTTTGGGTTTTTGATAATATAGATCTGAAAATAAAAGACGTGACTAAAGAAAAAAGGCAAATATCAACGCAGATTTGAAAGTATATGATGGGAAAATAGACAAGGGGGCCGTAGATTTCACTAGTGGCTTCTCTCAAGAAAATAGCACACGGTGGGTAAACAAATTACTGTTGGGCAATTGATAGAAGATCGAATAATTATGATGATATCCAAGGCAATGATCAATATATAGGCATCACATCCAAGATTAGTAGACCGATATGATTCTGCATCTACTACTATTACTCCACACATTGACCGCTATCCAGGATGCATCTAGTGTATTAAGTTCATGGAGAAACGGAGTAATGCAATAAGAACTATGACATGATTTAGACGAGATCTATTCATGTAGGAATAGCCCACATCTTGCTATCCTTAATAGCAACGATACATGCGTGTCTTGCTGCCCCTTCTGTCACTGGGAAAGAACACCGCAAGATCGAACCCATCACAAAGCACCTCTTCCCATGGCAAGAAAAATCGATCTAGTTGGCCTAACTAAACCAAAGATTCGAAGAAGAAATGGGAGGTTATAAATAATCATGTAGATAAGAGATCAAAGAAGACTCAAATAATATTCATGGATATAGATCTGATCATAAACTCGAAGTTCATCGGATCCCAACAAACACACCGCAAAAAGAGTTACATCAAATAGATCTCCAAGAGACCACTGTATTGAGAATCAAAAGAGAGAGAGGAAGCCATCTAGCTACTGCCTACGGGCCCGTAGGTCTATGGTGGACTACTCACGCATCATCGGAGAGGCACCAATGAGGATGATGAACCCCTCCGTGATGGTGTAGATTGGATCTCATGGTTCTGGAACTTGCGGCGGATGGAATTGTGTTTCGTCGACTCCCCTAGGATTTCTGGAATATTTGGGATTTATAGAACGAAGAGACGATGGAGGAGACCCCCGTGGGCCCCACAACCCCTTGGGCGCGCCCTGGTGGGTTGTGGTCCCCACGGGCCTCCCCCAGGTGCTTTCTTGGCCCCCAAGCTATCTTTTGGTCCAAAAAAATCTCCAAAAAGTTTCGCTGTGTTTGGACTCCGTTTGGTACTGATATTCTGCGAAGTAAAAAAATAGCAACTGGCTCTGGCACTATGTCAATAGGTTAGTCCCAAAAAAAGATATAAAGTTGCTATAAAATGATTGTAAAACATCCAAGAATGATAATATAACAGCATGGAACAATAAAAAATTATAGATATGTTGGCGACGTATCAGCATCCCTAAGCTTAATTTCCTGCTCGTCCTCGAGTAGGTAAATGGTAAAAATAGATTTTTTTGATGTGGAATGCTGCCTAACATGTTCATCACATATTCTTTTCTTTTTAGCATGGACATTTGGACTTTTATATGGTTCGAAGCAATAGTCTAGTTTTGACGTGAAGATTTCAATACTCAAGCATATCAATAAGCAACCATGTCTTTCAAAATATCAACACTAAAGAAAGTTATCCCAAGCCCATCATGCTCAATCATTGATCCATTCATGAAACACACTCACATATTAGCCACATCCAATGCTCAAGTATGATCATAGTGCCCCTTAGTTGGTGCTTTATAAGAGAAGATGGAGACTCAAATAAAAATAAAAATTGCATAAAGTAAATAGATAGGCCCTCCCCGAGGGAAGTAGGGATTTGTAGAGGTGCCAGAGCTCAAAGCTTAAATTGAGAGATTTTTTTTTGAGAGACATACTTTTCCCATCAACGAAAATGACCAAGTAATTCCCAACACTTTCCATGCTAGATATATCGTAGGCGGTTCCCAAACATAAAATAAAGTTTATTCCTTTTTCCACCATTCTTTCACAATCCATGGCTAGTCGTATCCACGGGTGCCTTCCATACCAACACTTTCCAAGGAATTTATTTTTTGACAACATAAAGTAAATTTCTTTTTCATTTCGGGATTGGGCATCCCTATTACCGCCATACTCTCATGCAATGACAAGTGAATAAACACTCATCTTGAGAATAAACATCTAGCATGGAAAATATTGGCCACCCCCTGCCGCTTCATGAGCGGTACGAGCACACAAAAAGGAAATTCATTTTGAAAATTAGAGATGGCACATACAAATTTGCTTAGAACGGCACGAAAATACCACATATAGGTAGGTATGGTGGACTCATATGGCAAAACTGGGTTTAAGGATTTTGGATGCACAAGTAGTATTTTTACTTAGTACAAGTGGAGGCTAGCAAAAAGATTGAGAAGCAACCAACCAAGAAACGAAAATGCACATAAGCGAGCATTAAGCATAACCAACACCGAACAATGCACCACAAGTAGGATGTAATTTCATTGCATAACTATTGACTTTCGTGCTTGCATAGGGAATCACAAAGCTTAACACCAATATTCTTACTAAAGCATAATTACTCACCAACATGACTCACATATTACTATCATCATGTCTCAAAACTATTACAAAGAATCAAGTTTATTTTGTCCAATGATCTTCATGAAAGTTTTTATTATACCCCTCTTGAATATCTATCACTTTGGGACTAGTTTCATATGTTGCAAATGCTTTTGAATAGCTCAACAAATTTAAGTGAAGAACATGAGCATAAAAATTTTCATCTCTCAAAATAATATAAGTGAAGCATGAGAGAATTTCTTCAAAAATTTACTAACTATCAAATTAATCTAAGTTAATCATGAAAGTATTTCTTCAAAAATAATAAATCACACCATGCTCAAAAAGATATAAGTGAAGCACTAGAGCAATTCCATAGCTCAAAAAATTTAAGTGAAGCATAAAGAGCAATTCTAACAAATCATAGAATAATTTTGGCTCTCTCAAATAGGTGTGTCTAGCAAGGATAATTGGGACAAACTAAAAAGCAAAACAAGAAAAGACTCATATAAAACAAGATGCTGCAAGCAAAACTCATGATATGTGACGAATAAAAATATAGCTCCAAGTAAAATTATCGATGGTTGTTAGAAGAAAGAGGGGATGCCTTTCAGGACATCCCCAAGCTTAGTTGCTTGGTTCTCCTTGAATATTAACTTGGGGTGCCATGGGAATCCCCAAGCTTAGGCTCTTTTCACTCCTTACTCCTTCATCCATCATGATCTCACCCAAAACTTGAAAACTTCAATCACACAAAACTTAACAAAACCTTTGTGAGATCCGTTAGTATAATAAAGCAAATCAATACTCTAAGTACTGTTGAAAACCCATTCATATTTTATTATTTCATTATATCTACTGTATTTCAACTTTACCATGGCTTATACACCCCGATACAATTCATAGATTCATCAAAATAAGCACACAATGCAACAAAAACATAATCTATCAAAAACAGAACAGTCTGTAGTAATCTGAACTTGACCCATACTTCTGTAACTCCAAAAATTCTGAAAATTTAGGACAACGTGGGAAATTTGTATATCAATCTTGTGTAAAAAATTCAGAGCAAAATCATGTCTCTATGATTTTCTAAAATTCTGCTACTGGGTGCAAAAGTTTTTATTTTTCAACAAGATCAAATCAACTATCACCAAACATGATCCCAAAGGCTTTACTTGGCACAATCACTAACTAAAACATAAAAAACACAATCATAACAGTAGCATTATTGTGCAAACACTCAAGAACAGAAAGAAAAAGGGAAAAATAAATTTTATTCGTTGGGTTGCCTCCCAACAAGCGTTATCGTTTTATGGCCCTAGCTAGGCATAATGCATAGATTCAAGTATTGTCATATTTCTTCTTATTTTCCATAGATGTGTTCTTGTGAGGAGATTTTTCATAAATAACCTGAAACACATTATCCATAGAAATTTTAGCATTATCAAGTTGCCCATCTACGTATCCCCTTGTTGGAAAATATGCCCTAGAGGCAATAATAAATTGGTTATTATCATATTTCCCTGTTCATGATAATAGTTTATAATCCATTCTAGAATCGTATTGATCGGAAACTCAGGTACATGTATGGATACATAGTCAACAATGTGTCCCTAGTGAGCCTCTACTAGACTAGCTCGTTGCTCAAAGATGGTTAAGGTTTCCTAACTATAGACATGAGTTGTCATTTGATAACGGGATCACATCATTAGGAGAATGATGTGATGGACAAGACCGAAACTATAAACATAGCATATGATCGTGTCAAGTTTATTGCTATCGTTTTCTGCATGTGAAGTATATGTTCCTATGACCATGAGATCATGCAACTCACTGACACCGGAGGAGTACCTTGTGTGTACCAAACATCGCAACGTAACTGGGTGACTATAAAGGTGCTCTACAGGTATCTCCGAGGGTGTCTGTTGAGTTGGCATGGATCAAGACTGGGATTTGTCACTCCGTATGATGGAGAGGTATCTCAGGGCCCACTCGGTAATACAACATCATAGTAAGCTTGCAAGCAATGTGACTAATGGGTTAGCCACGGGATCTTGTATTACGGAATGAGTAAAGAGACTTGTCGGTAACAAGATTCAACTAGGTATGAAGATACCGACGATCGAATCTCGGGCAAGTAACATACCGATAGACAAAGGGAACTACATACGGGATTAGTTGAGTCCTTGACATCAAGGTTCGACCGATAAGATCTTCGTAGAATATGTAGGAACCAATATGGGCATCCAGGTCCCGCTATTGGTTATTGACCGTAGAGGTGTCTCGGTCATGTCTGCATAGTTTTTGAACCCGCAGAGTCTACACACTTAACTTTTGGTGACGATATAAGTATAGTTGAGTCATTATGGTGGTTACCGAAGGTTGTTTGGAGTCCCGGATGAGTTCCCGGACATGACGAGGAACTCCGGAATGGTCCGGAGGCGAAGATCGATATATAGGACAAAGGGTATTGGAGTCTGGAATTGTTCAGGGGGTACTTGGTGATGACCAGCATGACCGAAAGGGGTTTCGGGGGGCCCCGACAAGTGTTGGGGGGGCTGATGGGCCAAGGGGAGGGGGCAAACCAGCCCACTAAGGGGCTGTGCGCCCCCTCACCCCATCCCACGTAACCAGAAGGGGTGGGGGCGCCCCCTAGGGCAGCCAACTCCTTTGCCTTGGGGGCTGGAGGCGCCCATAACCCATCTAGGGTTTCCCCCCTGTGGCCGCCACCCCCCTAGATGGGATCTAGGGCGCCCCCTCCTCCTCCCTCCCCCCATATGTAGAGAGGTAGAGAGAGGGCAGCCGCACCCCTTGAGCACCCATTTATGCCACGACGCTGCCCTCCCTCTCCCTCGTAGTCCTTCTTCTCCATGAGGCTTGGCGAAGCCCTGCTGTGATTTCTCCACCACCACCGCCATCACGCCATCGTGCTGCCGGAGGACTCGAGATACTACTTCACCATCGCTCGCTGGATCGAGAAGGTGAAGGCGTATGTCAGATCACGGGTTCCGGCAAAACCCTCAAGGTTCGAACACTAGGGTGCGCGCGGAGATTTCCTCCCTACCGATCTACGCCCTAGCTCGCTAATATCTCACGGACGAACTCGACGAGCTCACAACACAAAGACACAAGATTTATACTGGTTCGGGGCACCGTTGCGGTGTAACACCCTACTCCAGTGTGGTGGTGGTGGATTGCCTCTTGGGCTGATGATGAACAGTACAAGGGGAAGAACAGCCTCCTGAGGTTGAGGTGTTCTTGTGCTCTGCCAACTAGTGGGTGCAAGGATGGAGTGGATCCAGTCCAAGATGATCTGCCCTACTGTGGTGGCTAGTTCTACTTGTATAGGCCCTGGTCCTCTCACAAAATATTGAGCGGGAAGGGAGCCAACAACGGCCAATTCCAAGGGGGACAACTAGTACAGCTTATCCTGACAAAAGCGGTCTCCGCCTGCGGAAAGCTCTGGTGGTGACGCCGTCTCGGGCTCCACGGTGACCTCCGTCCTGTCGTCCGGCTGGTCTTGGTCTCGTTGCACTGATATGGAAACCTTTGCCTGATGCCTCGGTACTCCGCGCCTGCGCTGCCTCTTTAGCACCAAAGAGGAAACAAGGACGCCGCGCACGCTGGCGCCCGCTGGTGCCCGCCTGACGCCCGCTTGATCTTGATCGTCATGGCTCACGTCACAAGAGCCTTGCGGGGTTTGCCCTGCCTTGATATCTCTGCTCCTCGCGAGGCAGCCTGGTGAGGCCGCTCCTGAGGAGGTCTTGCGTTGTCCGCCTCGCGAGGGTCTTGAATGCCTTGTTGATGAATGTGGGCCGTACATGCCTGCTAGCACAGCCACGCTGTGGGCCGCAGGCAGGCAAGTCTGGGGACCCCCATTCCAAGAATGCCGACAGTAGCCCCCGGGCCCAAGGTGCGCTCGGGCTTGGCTTGGCGGCGAAGCCAAAGGTTAAGCGCGGCCTTGGTCGACGCGTGGCGGTTGATTGGACGTGGGCGTCTCCACTTCCCCACGCTGCCTCGACAACTGCTCGACTTGACAAGTCCCTGCGACATGCAAGGAAAACCATCATTACCTGTGATCGTGGGTGGCGCCGATTGGACTTCCCCTGCTATAAATGGGGAGGGGGGCAGAGCCCCCGTCGCCCATCTCTTCTTGGTTCACTTGCTTCTTCCTCCTTGCTCCACCGCTAGCGGCAATGGCGCCGTCGAACAGGTTCTCTGCCGCGGAGAAGGGCAAGGCCCCTCGGGAGGGACCCGACTCCCCGGCGCCCAAGCGAGGATGTGGCCGTCCCCGCAAGCATGCCGCGACCCCCGCCGTGGCTTCCGGCTCTCGGGGTGGCGCCGCAGTGCGTGTCAGGAGTCGCTCTGGTCGCGGCAGTCCTGTCGACGAAAGAAGACGCACCGTGGTTGTGCGGCCTCCCCGACCGCAGTTCCATACATCAGAGGTGCTGCCGGAGTTCGTTGTCTGGTCGAAGGATCCGGCCGGCAGCTGGCTCCAGCTCCCGCACTTCTTTGCCGACGAGCTGCCGGCCTCCGGTCCAGGCGGTCTCTGGCTACAGGCAGACGGTTGCTGCAGCCGGGCTTCTTGGGTCGTGATCGAGGTCTCCGTCGCGGGCAACATAGCTCTGGCCCGCGGTTGGCAGACGTTCGCCCGCGCGCGCGGCCTGGGCAGGCGATGCACCCTCTACTTCAAGTTCGACGGCAACGCGACCCTCTACATGAGGGTGTTCGGGGAAGACGGTCGCCGCGCTGGATGCTGCCCCGAGGTGAACGACGGCGAGGAGGTGCTCGGCCTTGGCGATGGTCGGGACGGGGAGGAGGACGAACCCGCCGGCCGCGCCTCGTCTGGCTATGGTGGCTCCTCCCTTGGCGACAGTTCCAGCAGCGGCGGCCTTGACCAGCCGCCGCGCCCGCTTCGAAGGTGGTAGCGGGTCGTCTCGTCGCCGCGCATCGGTGAAGCGCGAGGAGGGGTCCGACTAGACCCGGGACGCCACCAAGGCCCTGCCCTCGTCGGTTGCTGCAGGGGCGAGCGCTGCTTTTGTCATATTCCCCTTTTCCTTCCTGCGTCGAAATGAAACCAGCATGGGCCCGGAGGGGTGTGTATTGAACCATAACTTATTAACCATTATGCTATGCTTGTTGTTTCAGTGCTGTGTGGCTATTTTGCGCAAAGATAACTTAGCCTGGTGCATTCGGGGCGCCCTCCTCCTTATGAGGCGTTTATTTCCTCGTGTCCATCTTGACCTAGTGGTCTGCGATTGCTCAGGAACTGCAAAAAATTCATTAGGGAGTTTGCCAGGAGATTTGTCGTTCATCCAAGCCTTGACCCGGCGCTTGGTATCGGGATACCCGAGGGGCACGGACTAGGAGGGATGCGCCAGCTTTCGGGCTCGAGCGAGGGTGGCTCGCGAGAAGGCAGAGGGAAGGAAAAACGCTCAAGAGAAGGCAGTGAGAAGAAAAACGCTCGCGAGGGCACCTGCCTAGCCCCCCTCGCGAGTTATGCGAGAGAGAGAACACGAGCGAACCAGAGCCAGAAAATGCGGCAAGAGGCGGGGGAATTGAATCAGCAAAGAACACCAGAAGCAAACTTTGATTAAGGAAAAGCGAGCCAACTACGGAAAGCAAACGAAAAGCCGCGTCCAGCACCTAATCTAGTCTTCAAGTCTTCTCACCAGCGCGGAGCTAAGTGCCACCACTAGGCTTGGGAGGGAGCCCCAGGGCCTGAGGCCGGCGCTCCTGAGACTCCGGGGCGTGTACGGCCCCACTCATTATTACGTGAGAGTGTCACGGGCGGCGATTCTTCACAGGCACCGAGCCTTCTTCACAGGCTCTGGTGTAACGCCCACGATGCGGCTATATCTCCCACGTGTCGAGGCACGACTTAGAGGCATAACCGCATAGTGGTTTTGTCGCAAGAAGGGTCATCTTCACACAATCCCATGTGATGAACAAGAATGGGATAAAGAGTTGGCTTACAATCGCCACTTCACACAATACATAAATATTATTCATACATCATCCAAAATACAATCATATAGACCGACTACGGTCAAAATCCAGATGAAAATAAGAAAACCCCAAATGCTAGATCCCCGATCGTCCCAACTGGGCTCCACTACTGATCATCAGGAAAAGACACATAGTAACGACCACGTTCCTCGTCGAACTCCCACTTGAGATCGACGCCATCATCTGCACTGGCATCGTCGGCACCTGCAACTGGTTTGGAAGTATCTGTGAGTCACGGGGACTCAGCAATCTCACACCCGCGAGATCAAGACTATTTAAGCTTATAGGACAAGAGGTGCAAAGAGGTGGAGCTGCAGCGGCAAAAGCATATATGGTGGCTAACTTGCGCAAATGAGAGCGAGAAGAGAAGCAAAGGAACGGACGTCATCTAGCAATGACCAAGAAGAGGTCCTGAACACCTACTTACGTCATACATAACACAGACCGTGTTCACTTCCCGGACTCCGCCGAGAAGAGACCATCACGGCTACACACGCACTTGGTGTATTTTAATTGGGTCAAGTGACAAGTTATCTACAACCGGACATTAACAAATTCCCATCTGCCTCATAACCGCGGGCACGGCTTTCGAAAGATAATACCCTGCAGGGGTGTCCCAACTTAGCCCATCATAAGCTCTCACGGTCAACGAAGGATAAACCTTCTCCCGGAAAGACCCGATCAGTCTCGGAATCCCGGTTTACAAGACATCTCGACAATGGTAAAACAAGACCAGCAAAGCCGCCCGAATGTGCCGAAAAATCCCGATAGGAGCTGCACATATCTCGTTCTCAGGGCACACCGGATTGTCCAAGCTTCCGATAGGCCAGACCAGAGTTGCCCCTGGTGGCCACCGGCGACTGACAGTTTGGACCAATACTCAGAGGAGCACTGGCCCGGGGGTTTAAAATAAAGATGACCCTCGGGCTCTAGAAAACCCGGGGGAAAAAGGTATAGGTCGCAAATGGTAAAACCAAGGTTGGGCCTTGCTGGAGGAGTTTTATTCAAGGCGAACTGTCAAGGGGGTCCCATAAATCACCCGACCGCGTAAGGAACGCAAACTCAAGGAACATAATCCCGGTATAACAGTAACTAGGGCGGCAAGAGTGGAACAAAACACCAGGCAAAAGGCCGAGCCTTCCACCCTTTACCAAAATATATAGATGCATTAATTAAATAAGAGATATTGTGATATCCCAACATGTCCATGTTCCGACATGGAACAAACTTCAACTTCACCTGCAACTAGCAACGCTATAAGAGGGGCTGAGCAAAAGCGGTAACATAGCCAAACAACGGTTTGCTAGGAAAGGATGGTTAGAGCTGACATGGCTAAAATGGGAGACATGGTATAGCAAGTGATAGGTAGCGGAGCATGGCAATAGAGCGAACAACTAGCATAGCAAAGATAGAAGTGATCTCGAGGGGTGGTCATCTTGCCTGCAAGATTCTCAGAGTTGTCGAAAGCTTGATCCTCGTAAGCGTACTCGACAGGTTCCTCGTACACGAACTCGTCTCCCGGCTCTACCCAAGACAAGAACACAAACAAACGTAACCACAATCAACAACGAGAAATGCACAAGCAACATGATGCAAAACATATATGATATGCAAGATATGATATGCGATGCATATGCGTGCTCCGGAAGGAAAAAGATGAACATGGCAGTAACTTGGCAAACCAAGCATGCCACTGGAAAGATGAGATGATTTCGGTCGAAATCGATATAAAGACCACCGGAATCGGATGCACGGTTTGCAAATGACAAGCAAAACAAGAATGACACTAATCTACGATTAACAGCAAGATAGCCCTTAAAATGCCACAAGTAACAATGCTACAGCACCCCAACATAGCAACAAAGCATATGACAGTAATCTACAGGAGATGCTTGACAAACGATGAACACTGAGCTACGGCTAGTTCACAACATATCAAGCTCAAACAAGCATGGCAAAAGTGCAAAAGATTACAGGTTCACAGACTTGGTGAAAAACTGGACATGGCAGAAATCATCATCAGGTAGCAATGTTCAGAGCACGAAATCAACATGCTACACAAACTTAACATAGAAAAACAAGGCATGGTAGTGTTCTACTAAATGCACTTGACAAAAGTCCCTTACTGAACATAAGCCAAAAAGGACCAGAAGACATGATGGCAAGCATGTAAACATAGCAAGTTTCGTTATCAGGTTTCAGACTTAGCAGAAAACAGAGCATTGCAGAAATGTTAATATGTAGGCCCCTTTGTGAGCTTGATGCACTCACTACAGAGCAATGCATGACAAACCAAGCACACCCACAGCAAGATGGCATGTTTATGAAGCTATACATGGCAAGAAAAATTACATAGCATGTATGGATAAACTACAATAAGCTTGGCAAGATTGCAAATCATGTCAAGAATCTGCCAGAAATATTTTATAGCAAAAGTAGAGCAAGATTGAGTCATGCTATGGTACTCTAAAATTGCAAACAATTGCAGGAATGGATCAATTACAACTATAGCTACAAAACATCCTTACTGAACATCTCCAAAATATGCATGGATCTCTCTGTAGCATCAAGTTTACATGGAAACAAAGTTACAGCAGACGAGGACTTAAAGAAATCACTAAGTCCCTGAAATCAGAAATATTACGGGGCCTACTTTGCATGCTTGTGCTAGTCACCACAAAGATCACAAAAATACATGGACTATACCACTGGAAAGATGGCATGGCATACTTCAAAACACATGTAGAGCTCATGCTCAAAAGATGCACAGAATAAATGATACAAAAATGACAAATCTCCAAGTTCTGATAAAAAACAGAGATTAACAGCAACTAGCCCTCTTCCAACGAAGATTTTGGCATCAAGATGACCTCTAATGAACATGGTGCAATTGAACAAAATGAAGGGCACCACGAGACGAACAATTTGACATATTATACGCATGAATCGGAGCTACATGCACAAAGTTATCGCATCGGGAACAGGAGCACTTGCGGATAGAATTCTCAGACTTGGGAAAAAAAACGGAGCGAGAAAGTCAACGGGGCGGGGGGGGGTTCCTACCAGATCGGATCGGCTGTTGGAGCTCGGGCTCGCTCGGGCGCTCGCCGGCCGGAGAGTGAGGGGCGGCGCCGGCGCGGGGGAAGGAGAGGAGGAGGCGCGGCGGAGGAGGCGCCGGCCGGAGGCGGCGGTCGCCAGAGGCGCGGCGGCGGGGGCCGGCGGTGATGGCGCGGCGGCGGCCGGAGAAGATGACTCACAGATACTTCCAAACCAGTTGTAGGTGCCGACGATGCCAGTGCAGATGATGGCGTCGATCTCAAGTGGGAGTTCGACGAGGAACGTGGTCGTTACTATGTGTCTTTTCCTGATGATCAGTAGTGGAGCCCAGTTGGGACGATCGGGGATCTAGCATTTGGGGTTGTCTTATTTTCATCTGGATTTTGACCGTAGTCGGTCTATATGATTGTATTTTGGATGATGTATGAATAATATTTATGTATTGTGTGACGTGGCGATTGTAAGCCAACTCTTTATCCCATTCTTGTTCATTACATGGGATTGTGTGAAGATGACCCTTCTTGCGACAAAACCACTATGCGGTTATGCCTCTAAGTCATGCCTCGACACGTGGGAGATATAGCCGCATCGTGGGCGTTACATCTGGGCCTTTCTTCACAGGCTCTGGGCCTTGCTTCATGGGTAGAACTTCAGGAGGTGCTGGATGTTCCAGGCGTTCTGGATGGGTATCCCGTCCTGCATCTCCGGGCGCGTGGCGCCAGGCCTGGAGACATGGACGACCCTGAACGGGCCCTCCCACATGGGTGAAAGCTTGTGCAGCCCTTCCCTAGAGAGGACCCACCTCAGGACGAGGTCGCCCGCCTCGAGCATCCTGGAGCAGATGTTGCGGTAGTGGTATCGCCGTAGCGCCTGCTGATACCTTGCCGCCCTCAGTGCAGCTTCGCGACGATGTTCCTCCCCCAGCACGAGGTCCATCCCCCGCATGGCGTCCTGCTGCGTTTCATCGAATGCCAGGACCCGTGCGGAGCGATGCTTGACCTCGTGAGGAAGGACAACTTCAGCTCCGTAGACAAGGAAGAATGGGGTCTCGCCCATTGGCTTGGTGGCGGTGGTGCGGATGGACCACAGCACGGACTGGAGCTCGTCGTGCCAGCCCCTGCCACAGGCCTCGAGCTTCTTCTTGAAGGTCCTGGTCTTGAGGCCCCTCAGGACCTCCGCGTTGGCGCGTTCGGCCTGACCATTGCTCCTGGGGTGCGCCACCGAAGCGTAGAAAATCTGCGTTCCAAGGTTAGCCCAGTAGGTTTTGAAGAGGTTACTAGTGAACTGCGAGCCGTTATCTGTGATGATGCGGTTGGGGACCCCGAAGCGGCTCACGAGGCCCTTGATGAACTTGACAGCAGAGCCAGCTGGGATGGTACGGACGGCTTCCACTTCCGCCCACTTGGTGAACTTGTCGATGGCGGCGTAGAGGTAGCGGTAGCCCCCAGGCGCTCGAGGGAACGGGCCCAAGATGTCCAGCCCCCAGACCGCGAACAGCCACGTGAGCGGAATGGTCTGGAGGCCCTGAGCCGGCTAATGAATCTGCTTGGCGTGGAACTGGCAGGCTTCGCAGGACTTCACCAGCTCAGCTGCATCGTTGAGCGCAGTGGGCCAGTAAAACCCACTGCGGAATACTTTGCCGACGAGGGTCCGTGATGACGAGTGGTGCCCGTAGTCCCCACCGTGTATGTCAGTTAGCAGCTCCTTCCCCTGGTCCCTGGAAATGCAGCGTAGGGAAACGTCGTTTGGCCGCTTCCTGTACAACTCACCGTCCTGGATGCAGTACGCCGTGGCTTGCTAAACCACACGCTCTGCATCCTCTTCCTTCTCCGGCAGCGCCCCTTGCATCAGATATTCCTTGAATTCCTTGGTCCAGCATCCCTCCTGAGGCTCGAGCGCCAAGAGCAGGCGAGCTCCTGAGGTCGGGCTACAGGCCGGGGCTCCTGTGGCAGGAGGCTGTGGAAGCTCCTCCCGAGGCTGAGCTGTGCTTGAAAGTGGTGGTGTCGCCGATGGATTGAAGAGCCGTTCCTCAAAGACGTCGGGCTCTTGTGGCTGCCGCTTGGATGCTCTCTTTGCGATGTCGTCGGCTTCCTTGTTGGTGCCCCGGGGCACGTGCTGCAGCTCTAGGCCCAAGAACTGCTTCTCCATCTTGCGCACCTCCGTGAGGTATGCCTCCATATGCTCGTCCTTCGGCTCGTATACCTTGTTGGAGAAGTTGACGAGGAGCTGTGAGTCGCCTTTAACAGTAAGGCGCTTCACCCCCAGGGCTGTCGTGGTCTTCAGGCCAGCTATGAGGCCTTCGTATTTCGCGATGTTGTTGGAGACCTTCACGTCATGCTGAAAGCAGAGCTGCACGGCGTAGTAGAGCTTATCCTGAGTGGGCGAGATGAGTACTGCTCTAGCCCCTGCGCCCTGATGCGCGAAGGCGCCATCGATGTACATGACCCAACCGTCTGGTGCCTCACTTCCTGGCGAGGTGGATCGGTCTTCGCCTACTTCAAGTGTCGGGACGTCCGTCCATTCCGCCACAAAATCTGCGAGCGTGGATCCCTTGATGACCCTGGTAGTGCTGAACTCTAACTGGAATGCTTGCAGCTCGATGTTCCACTCAGCGACCCTTCTAGCAGAATTGGGGCTCCTGAGCACCCTCTCCTATGGGTAGGCTGAGACAACCTTGATGGGGTGCCCCTGGAAGTAGTGCCGCAGCTTGCGCGAGGCCACCAAGAGTGCAAGCAGGAGCTTCTGAGGCATGGGATATCGCGCCCTCGCATCTCGCAACACGGTGCTGACGAAATACACCGGGTGTTCGACGAGGGCTGGCGCGGTGTCTGGGCTAACGTCTTGCGGAAGTTGGGACGTCTCCTGAGGTGACGGGACTCCTGACGCCTGATTGTTTGCGGGAATTTTGGCGGCATCCTTCTGCTGAGCTTGGTCTTCCGTCAGCGCTGCCACGGCTCTTGCGGCGCCCTCCTGATCTTGCATCGCTTCAGCTGTAGCCCGGCGCAGCACGCCCTTGGCTTGGTGCTCCTCCCGAACCACCACCAGTGATGTGCTGGCGGAGTACGGGGTAGCGGCGAGGTAGAGTACTAGGGGCTCGAGGGGTCATGGCGCTACCATCACCAGAGGGCTGGTCAGGTATCTCTTGAGGTCTTGAAAAGCTCGGTCGGCCTCCTGGGTCCACTCGAATGGGCCCTTCTTCGTCATCAGCTTGAAGAAGGGTAGGGCGCGTTCCCCTAGCTTGGAGATGAAGCGTCCCAACGCAGTTACCCGACCAGCCAGCTTCCGCAACTCCTTAAGGGTCTGCGGCGGGCTCATGTCCTCGATGGCCTTGATCTTCTCTAGATTCGCCTCGATCCCTCTATGGGACACGAGGAAGCCCAGCAGCTTGTCGGAAGGGACGCCGAACATGCACTTCTCCGGGTTAAGCCGCAAGTTCACTTGGCGCAGGCTTGCGAAGGTCTCCTCCAGGTCTTGAATCAAGGTCCTTGCCTCCCGAGACTTCACCACAATGTCGTCGACGTAGGCCTCTGTGTTTCTCCCGAGCTGTCGCCCCAAGGCGATGTGCATCAGTCACTGAAAGGTTGCGCCCACATTGCACAGTCCAAAGGGCATGCAGGTGTAACAGTGCACCCCACACGAGTCAGGAAGGTTGTCTTCTCCACATCTTCCACCGCCATCTTGATCTGGTGATACCCTGAGAACGCATCCAGGAAGCACAGCAAGTCACACTCGGCGGTGGAGTCGACGATCTGATCGATGCGTGGGAGCGGGAATGGATCTTGGGGGCAGGCTTTGGTAAGGTTGGTGAAGTCGACGCACATTCGTTCCTTCCCACCTTTCTTCGGCACTACGATGGGGTTCGCCAGCCATTCGGGATACCGAACCTCGCGAATGGCACCCGCCGCCTCCAGCTTGCGGGTCTCTTGGACAATGAAGGCCTGCTTCTCAGTGGACTGCCGTCTCGCCTGCTGCTTCACGGGGCGTACATTGGGGCATACCCTTAAATGATGTTGAATCACCTCTCTCGGGACTCCTACCAGCTTATTGGGCTCCCACGTGAATATATCCTTGTTTGCGCGCAAGAACTTCACCAATGCTTCCTCTTGACTTGGGTCGAGGCTGGCACCTATGTTAAAGGTGGCTCCTGAGGGCCCGTCCTCGTTGACTGGAACCTGCTTGGTTTCCGCCTTGTCTTGTGTGAACAGCTGCTTCTTCTTGGTCGGTACGGCTCCCTTGGGCTCGGAGGTGCCCGCGTCGGCAGGCTGCGCCGCCGCAGCGTTTTTGAGGGCGAGCTTGAGCGCCGCCAGGGCCTCCTTGGCGTCCCCTTTGACAGTGAGGACGCCTTTGCTCCCAGGCATCTTCATGAGGTTGTAGGCCGGATGAGTTGCTGCCATGAACTGGGCCAGAGCCGGGTACCCTAGAATGGCATTGTACGGGAGGCCGATGTGGGCGATGTTGAAGTCGACCAGCTCGGTGCGGTAGTTGTCGCGCGTGCCGAAGGTGACGGGAAGGCGGATCTGTCCCAGAGAGCGGGCAGTGCCACCACCAACTCCTGAGAAAGGCTTGCTGAGGCTGAGCCGCTCGAGTGGCACGTGAAGAAGGCTGAAGGCCTCCATGGAAAGCAAGTTGAGGCCGGCACCGCCATCGATCAGGGTCTTGGTAATAGCCACGTTGCAGATGGTGGGCGTGCACAGCATTAGGAGCATGCCCGAGCCGGCGGTGGAGTCGGGGTGGTCTTCTGAGCCAAAGGTGAGGTCGGCGTCTGGCGCAGCCCAACCCGGCGGACCCCGGGCGCTTGGAAGCGGCACCAATCTGGCGGAGGAACGGCTTGACATGGCGATCTGAAGGCGGTGCTTGAGAGCCGCCCAGCAGGGCCGCGACTGCGTGGTGCGCCTGTACCGCGTAGCGAGCAGCGAAGAGGTCGCGGAGATCCCCCCAGGATGCCACCGTGGATCCAGGGAGGTTGAGCAGCCAGGCGCGTGGCTCGCCGGTGAGGGCCATGGGGAGCCAGTTGGCCATGACCTTGTCGTCGCCCCTGGCCTCGAGGACGGCCTCCTCGTATGCCAGCAGGAAAGCCGACGGGTCCACCGCGCCATCGTAGCGCGGCGGCATCTCTGGCCTGAACTTGGGTAGCCATCGCACCTGCTGCATGGCGAGGGCCAGGGCTCGGAGCCCCCTGGCCCCGTCGTCAGCATCGGCCGTTGGAGCCGGTGGCGGGGCGCCTGCCATGGGGGCGAAGTGCGGTGGTGGCGGAGCGTAGGCTGGTGGAGAGGAGCTACGGCGCAACCCTACCTGGCGCGCCAAATGTCGGATCACGGGTTCTGGCAAAACCCTCAAGGTTCGAACACTGGGGTGCGCGCGGAGATTTCCTCCCAACCGATCTACGCCCTAACTCGCTAAGATCTCGCGGACGAACTCGACGATCTCACAACACAAAGACACAAGATTTATACTGGTTCGGGCCATCATTGTGGTGTAATACCCTACTCCAGTGTGGTGGTGGTGGATTGCCTCTTGGGCTGATGATGAACAGTACAAGGGGAAGAACAGCCTCCTGAGGTTGAGGTGTTCTTGTGCTCTGCCAACTAGTGGGTGCAAGGATGGAGTGGATCCAGTCCAAGATGATCTGCCCTACTGTGGTAGCTAGTTCTACTTATATAGGCCCTGGTCCTCTCCCCAAATATTGAGCGGGAAGGGAGCCAACAACGGCCAATTCAAAGGGGGACAACTAGTACAGCTTATCCTGACAAAAGCGGTCTCCGCCTATGGAAAGCTCTGGTGGTGACGCCGTCTCGGGCTCCACGGCGACCTCCATCCTGCCGTCCGGCTGGTCTTGGTCTCATTGCACTGATATGGAAACCTTTGCCTGATGCCTCGTACTCCGCGCCTGCGCTGGCCTCCATAGCACCAAAGAGGAAACAAGGACGCTGCGCGCGCTGGCGCCCGCCTGGCGCCCGCCTGATCTTGATCGTCATGGCTCACGTCACGAGAGCCTCACGAGGTTTGCCCTGCCTTGATATCTGTGCTCCTCGCGACGCGGCCTAGTGAGGCCGCTCCGGAGGAGGTCTTGCGTCGTCCACCTCGCGAGGCTTGGCCCCTCGCGAGGGTCTTGAATGCCTTGTTGACGAAGGTGGGCCGTACAGGCCTGCTAGCGCAGCCACGCCGTGGGCCGCAGGCAGGCAAGTCTGGGGACCCCCGTTCCAAGAACGCCGACAGCGTATCAAGCCGTACGTGTGTTGAACGTGGAGGTGCCATCCGTTCGGCACTTGGATCGGGAGTTCGCGGGACAGATCGTGAATGGATCATGAAGACGTTCGACTACATCAACCGTGTTTCTTAACGCTTTCGCTAAGCGATCTACAAGGGTATGTAGATGCAATCTCTCCTCTTGTAGATGGTTGTCGATGTCAAAACCGGCGGATCTCGGGTAGGGGGTCCCGAACTGTGCGTCTAAGGTCGATGGTAACAGGAGACAGGGGACATGATGTTTACCCACGTTCGGGCCCTCTCTATGGAGGTAATACCCTACTTCCTGCTTGATTGATCTTGATGGATATGAGTATTACAAGAGTTGATCTACCACGAGATCGTAATGGCTAAACCCTAGAAGTCTAGCCTGTATGACTATGGTAATGAGTCTCTCTCTTTCCGGACTAAGTCCTCCGGTTTATATAGACACCGAGAGGATCTAGGGTTACACAAGGTCGGTTACAAAGGAAAAGAATTTACATATTTGGTCGCCAAGCTTGCCTTCCACACCAAGGAGAGTCCCATCCGGACACGGGTGCAGTCTTCGGTCTTCGTATCTTCACAGCCCATCAGTCCGGCCCATGGCTAACAGGCCGGACGACCGAGGACCCCTTAGTCCAGGACTCCCTCAGTAGCCCCTGAACCTGGCTTCAATGACGAGGAGTCCGGCGCGCAGATTTATCTTCGGCATTGCAAGGCAGGTTCCCTTCTTTCCAAACTGCAAGATATTCTCCGGTCGTGATGGTTGTATCCGGACCTGTAACACACTCCACACACAACCGCAGAGAGAATATAATATTCCATGGGTCCAGTCCGCCGACAACTTTTTACAACATGACATCACGCTTGCCCGGTCATAATCTCGGACCGTTTTGTTCTGCAGTTCCATGTTTCGAGACGCGGCTGCCATTGGCATGTCTCGTTGAAGCAGAGATCGTGTCCCCTTATTGCGGGATTCTCATCAATACGGGTGTGGGTAACCCAACCGTGCTGTTTACACAGCCCTTGGGAATAGGCGAGTTTTAAGGCGCTTGATATTTGCGACCCTTTATAAGGGGATAAGAATTCGCCCTTGTCTACTCACGCCTTCCCCTTCCTCTGCCCTTCCATCCTTGAGCTCCAGCGCCCAAGTCCCCATCTTTCTTCATCTCTGAAAAGCATCCGACCATGTCTGGATCCGAAGGTCAAGGCAAATGGATGGTCTCCTCCATCAAGGAGAAAGACATTGCCGAGCTTCGGGCGGCTGGGTATTTGGTGAAGGAAATCGCCCACCGTCTTCCAGCCCAGGGGCAAGTCGTCCCCGCGCCGAAGCCCTACGAGAGGGTGGTATTCATCCCTCATTTCCTCCGCGGGCTAGGGTTTCCACTCCACCCTTTCGTCCGTGGGTTGATGCACTATTACGGGATAGACTTCCATGATCTATCCCCGAACCCTTTCCTCAACATCTCGGCGTTCATCGTCGTCTGTGAGGCCTTCCTCCGCATCCAACCCCACTTCGGGCTGTGGCTCAAAGTCTTCAACATGAAGCCGAAGGTAGTGGACGGCAAACACGCAGAGTGCGGAGGAGCCATGGTGAGTAAGCTGACCAATGTCTCCTGGCCAAAAGGCTCTTTCGTGGAGACCGTCAAGGAATGGCAAAAACAATGGTTCTACATCACAGAACCCCGCGGCACAAACTGGGCCGTGGCTGCCGAATTTAACTCCGGCGCTCCCATGTGACTCACCTCCTGGGTCGAGAAGAGCCTGAACTGGTGTTCGCCAGATGAGCTGATAGCGCTGCAGACGCGCGTTCAAAGTATGGTGGACAAGAATGTCAAACTTGTCGATGTAATCCAAGTGATGCTGGTTCGCCGGATCCTCCCTTGCCAAAGCCGAAAATGCCCCCTTTGGGAGTTTAATCCGAGGAGGCACCAAACCCTGGGAGGCTCTTCGGAACGACTCACGAAGATGCCTGGAAGTTGCTCTTCAAGGGCGACGAGATACCGCCAGCCACGGATTTGGATCGGGGGCACGGCATTAACCATCCTGCTAGCGAGGTAAGTTTCTATCGCGTCCTCTACTTGTTTGCTTCAAGGAGGATATCTGAACCTTTACTATCATTCCCTCTTCAGGAATGGATGGAGAGGGCAAAGCGGATCCAGTGTCTGGCTCCGCTACCTGAAGAACCAGTCATCCCGCGTTTAGCAAAGATGCTGGTGCCGGTGCCCTATACAGCACCAGCGAAGAAGGCCAAGGGGAAGGCCAAGGGGTCCAGAGTGGGCCCCGTCGCAAGAGTGCTTCGGACGCGACGTCCGAAGACAAGACCCGCTCCTCCGCCGCCGAAGATGACGATGATGAGGGGGAGGAGGAGGAGAATAACCCTCCCCCTGATGGGGGAAGGAGGAAGAGGGCGGCCTCCACGAGATTGGAGGCGGGGACGTCCAAGAAGGGGAAGGGCTCCTTCGCGGATAAATCCGCGTGGGACGTTAACAGTAGTCCGGAGCAACACCCCCGCACCAAGCCTCAAGCTGCTTCGTAAGTGCTATGACTCCCGCACACCCATATGTCCAGCCTCTCCATTTCAATGTATTGACATGGCTACTTATGCTGTTGCAGTCCGGCCCATTACAGTTCCCAGTGATCCTCATCAAGAGGTTTGTTGGACCCACAGGAGATGGCCAGCGAGACACCGCCAGCCGCTTACTCTCCCAAGGCCAAAGGGGACGATGAGGTGCTGTCCCAACGGACCTTCCCAGGCCGGGGAGAGGATCAAGAGGCGCTCGAAGGCGAAGCCCCTGTCGCCGAACACCAGGGGGAACCAATCCCCGGGAGACTGGGGAGAAGGGTCGGCCCTCAACCAGACTTGATTCCGGAGACCGATACGGCTTCGGAATCCGACACGCAACCTTCTTCGAAAGAAGGGGGTATGCCTATTCCACAGGTGACCCCTGTCCAACACGGGGCACCAGATGATCTGCTGGAAGCGCTGCGAGGTGCTTCCATTGCGGATGAGCACCGTGTTCTTATGAGCACGGTGATTGAAAGGGTCCAGTCTATTAAGAGCAGACTAACCGAAGCCTGCAGCAGCCTACTGACAGGTTTTGAGGTAAGCAACGCAAAAGGAGAAAATCCCAATATAGACAGTAGCCCCTGAGACACTGTCCGGTGTTCCGAAAGAAAAGCCGGACAGAGGATCAATCCTTTTATTGCAGGAAACTAACTAAATTTGTCTGGAATAAATATGCAGGCGTCGCTGATGGCCGTGGCCTCACATGCTGCCGAAGTCTCCGAACTTAAGCGGAGGCTGGAGCAAGCCGAGGAGGAGCTCGGCCAGGTGAAGTGGCAGCTCCGGGAGAATCAAGGTATGTAATAACCCGGGAAATATTCGAAAAGAGTAAAATATATATTGATCGAAGTGTCATGATATGCATAGGAGCGACGACCGAGGTCGAAGCCCTGAAAAAGGCCCTGGGCGAAGCCGAGGGGACGGCTGTCAAGGATCAGGCTGCCCGTAAGAAGCTCAAGGCCCGGGTCAACGAGGTCCAACAGGAGCTCCACGACGCGGTGAAGAAGTGTGAGACCTTGGAGCATGACGCGTCGGCTAAAGAGGCCGAACTCTCCAAGGCTCGGCAGAGCGCGGCGACGGCCCGGAACGAGGCCCAGGGCGCCCTCCAAGAAATCTAGGAGGCGAGGAAGATTGCGGCGGGTAAGGCATTCAGTATGCAAAGCAAATGTGCGAAGAGGAAGTATCTTTTACTAGCCCGAATTCTGAGTTCTGCAGGGGCTTTTGCTGATCTGCCACGAAGTGTGTCCGACGCCGCGGAGTTCTTTCGAGCCAAGGAAGGGAGTTCCACAGAGAAGCTATTCTGGTCGCAGTATCTTGTGCCAGAGCATCCCGTGCCTTTCACCGATCAGCTGAAACAGCTGGTGGAGCTGCATAGGGTGGCCGAACTAGCCATGAAGAATTTGATAATCCGGCTCTGGCCAGCCGAAGCTATGCCCGACAGCTACTTTGGACTCGTGAGGCGGATGGTGAATGCCTGTCCTCGGCTGGATATCGTCAAGCGATCGGCCAGTATTGATGGTGCTCGTATGGCCTTTGCTCGTTGCAGGATGTGGTGGGCGAAGATGAACGCCGTCGAGCTAGCCCGGGGGCCGCCAGAGGGCAAGGAGCACCGCACACCCGAGCGCTATTTTGTGGATGTCCTAGAAGGGTCTCGCATTGTGGCAACGCAGTGTGGGCAGGACATTATTTTCGAATGAATACATTCGTGTTGTCTTTGCCTTGTATGATGAAACAAAGTCAGTTTGTAATATAATTTTTATTATGTTTTAATTTTTTCCTCCTGTGCGCCCGTGTTGTATGCAATCTGAGGGTTGGCCAGTCGTCGGCTTCTGCCCCCACGTAGGTAGTACGGGGGTGTTCGGGATGAAATCTAAACAATCTTGATCCAATTGTATGGTCCTTGAAGGAGTTGTTTAGCACAACGAACCAGGCAATTAGACTATGCGGCTTAAACGCCCTCACTTAGCCATAGGAGTTTTACAATGAAACATAGGCGCAACCCCTAGTTTTCGAACCAGAGTGCTATGAGCGTCTAATCGGGAAGTACCAATCCTTCGCGTAATGCAGGGGAAATCTCCAACGATTTGTAACCTCTGAACAGCTGACCGGCTCTCGCCACATCATGACAGTCAGTTTTTGGCTTTCTCTACTGAGGTGCTCCTTTGGATAAACCAGGGCACAACCGCAGTAGTTCTCCCTTTACTACCTTAGCCGATATAGCGGAATGTAAGGTAGCAAGCACAGGAGCCGGGCAACCCAATTATTGACCAAAGACATGATTCGGAGCCAATGCATATAATGCTAAATTTGGGGTGCCGAACTATACTATAAAGAGTGTTTAGACTTTGCTGCCGTATTGTGGGGCGCCTGGGAGCCCCTGGAAAATATGAAACGTACCAAAGTGTATGTGTGCTAGAAGATAAGTTATTAAAGGAAAACAGAAAGAAAGCAGAGGTAATATCTTGGGCCCTTAAACTTGAGCCACAAACTGTTTCCATTATAATTGGGTTAATGCGTCAAAGCGCATTGATACAAATGGTGCGATAAACAACCGGTTGTTTAACATGCCGCGACTGAAGGCGAGCTGCGTGTGGGTCCTGACAATAGGTAGAGTGGTCGTTTGAACTGACCTCTAGAGCTTTCCCTATACGTCTGTGCTTCTTGCCATCCTGGTGTTTTTATCCTTTGACAGGACCAGTAGTCAGATCGTCAAAGAAGGCCTATGCAAAATAAACCTGAAAAGGAAAAAGGAAATAGTGACAATATATGTGCGTCCGGGATCGGTTGAGCCGAACTGTAGATCACAAACTAGCCGTGCCTCCGTCGATGCCCATGGGATTTCTAGTGCATAATTATGCACGCGTGGTACGAGTGCCACTACCTGATCGGGGCTGGGACGGAGGCCAAATTGCTACTCGAGCTCTTGATGAGCCGCGCTGGCCTGGTGCAGCGTAGTCCGGACCCTCTTTACGATGTCCAGCGGCTCAGCAGCCGGATTACGGTTCTGCTTGAGAAGGCTGCTCTATGCTTCTGCTGCTAGGGCGGCGGTGTGCTCCTCTGTACGGAGGGAGCGTTCCGTGTTTCCGTTGTCCGTTATGACGCCGCGTGGACCGGGCATCTTAAGCTTAAGATAAGCATAGTGTGGCACCACATTGAACCGAGCGAATGCCGTCCGTCCGAGCAGTGCGTGATAACCACTGCGGAATGGGACGATGTCGAAGATTAACTCCTCGCTTCGGAAGTTGTCGGGGGATCCAAAGACAACCTCTAGTGTGATTGAGCCCGTACAGCGGGCCTCTACACCTGGTATGACTCCTTTGAAGGTAGTCTTCGTTGGCTTGATCCTTGATGGATTAATGCCCATTTTGTGCAATGTGTCTTGATAGAGCAGATTGAGGCTGCTACCACCGTCCATGAGGACTCGCGTTAGGTGGAATCCATCAATGATTGGGTCCAAGACTAGCGCGGCCGATCCGCCATGCCAGATACTGGTCGGATGATCCCGACGATCAAAAGTGATCGGGCATGATGACCATGGGTTGAATTTTGGGGCGACTGGCTCTATCGCATAAACGTCCCTTAGTGCGCGCTTGCGCTCCCTTTTGGGGATGTGTGTAGCATATATCATGTTCACTGTTTTGACTTGAGGGGGAAACTTCTTCTGTCTCCCTGTGTTCGGTTGCCGGGGCTCCTCGTCGTCGTCCTCACTTTGTGATCCCTTTTCCCTGTTCTCGGCGTTTAATTTGCCGGCCTGTTTAAAAACCCAACAGTCTCTGTTGGTATGATTGGCTGGTTTTCTGGGGTGCCATGTATCTGGCACGGGCGATCGAGTATGCGGTCTAGGCTGGACGGTCCCTGATTGTTTCTCTTGTAAGGTTTCTTCTGCTAGTTGGACTTGGAGCCACTGAATCCGGCGTTGACTGTAGTGTCGTCGGTATTATCACCATTGCTTCGGTGTTTGTGTCCGTTACGTCGGAGCTTGCCGTTGTTGTTCTTAACCTCGGAGGGGCCTACCTCGTTGGCTGTGTTTTTGCTGCGAGCCAACCAACTATCCTCACCCGCGCAAAAGCGGGTCATGAGTGCCGTGAGGGCTGCCATTGATTTTGGCTTTTCTTGGCCTAGGTGGCGGGCGAGCCATTCGTCGCGGATGCTGTGTTTAAAGGCCGCTAGGGCTTCAGCATCCGGACAGTCGACGATCTGGTTCTTTTTAATTAGGAACCTAGTCCAAAACTTCCTGGCGGACTCCCCAGGCTGTTGAACTATGTGGCTTAAGTCATCGGCGTTTGGCGGCCGGACATATGTACATTGGAAGTTATCGAGGAAGGCCTCTTCCAAGTCCTCCCAGCTGCCAATAGAATTTTCAGGCAGGCTGTTTAACCAGTGCCAAGCTGGTCCTCTAAGCTTTAGCGGGAGGTACTTGATAGCGTGGAGGTCATCTCCCCAGGCCATGTGGATGTGGAGGATAAAGTCCTCGATCCATACCGCGGGGCCAGTTGTCCCGTCGTATGATTCAATATTCACGGGCTTGAACCCTTCGGGGAATTTGTGGTCCATTACTTCATCAGTGAAGCAGAGAGGGTGTGCGGCGCCTCTATATTTGGCCGCATTGCGCCGTAGCTCATATGGAGTTCGTCTGCAGTTATCGGCTCGGGTGTGACTAGGTTTGTCATGTCCGAATAGGTAGCCATCATCATGTGTCGAGGGACGTCCTCGCGATCCATAAATCGATCGGGTATGTCCTGATCTACTATCCAGGGTCTGTCGGAGGTCGTATGTGCGACCCCGAGCTGTTTCGTCTCTATTTTTACCAGGCGGTGGGGCAGGCTGCTGCTCGGCCTGAGCTGCCGCTCTATCCCGACCACGTGGTGGTCGGTCCGCCGCACTGTCCCGACCGCGTGGTGGTCGATCGGCCGCATTGCACGAGGGAGGTATGAGCTCTGGCGCCTCTTCATCGAACTGGGGTAGCAGCCTTCGCTATGGGTAACTCTTGGCTGGGCGTCTGAGGCCGTATTCTTCGGCTGCCAGGACATCAGTCCATCTGTCGACGAGCAGATCTTGGTCAGCTTGAAGCTGCTGTTGTTTCTTTTTCAGGCTCCTTGCAGTGGCTATTAGCTGGCGCTCAAAGCGCTCCAGCTCCAGAGGCTCCTCAGGCACGATGAAGTCGTTGTTGCCGAGGCTTGCCTCCTCCTCGGAGGGCGGATGGTAACTAACATCCTCCGAGTCTTCTTCCATTACCTGTTCTTCAGGGCTGACTTGCCCATCTTCCCGATGGTCTTGTTTGGCAGTTTGTTCATCGGGTTCTTCTATGTCTTCGGCACCATCCGGAGTGTTATCGTCTCCTATGCCGGTGTTGTTGTCTCGACTGCGGCGGAATTTAGAGTGGCGCCGCTGGCGCCAGCGCTTTGGTTCTGTTTTAGGAGGGTCTTCCTTTTTGGGGTTTTCCTTGTCATCGGCACTATTACTTTTCTGCGTGTCTACCATGTAGACGACGTATGAGGAAGTGGTCGTCCATCGTCCGGTGAACGACGGGTTTTGGGCCTCCTCGTCTCCGGCATCGTCGTCCATACCGTCCATGTCTTCGGAGTCATAGTCAAGCGCGTCGGTTAAATCTTCGACAGTGGCTACGAAGTGGGTGGTGGGTGGGAAGCGAAATTCTCCTTCATCATCAGCCTCCAGTTCAAACCGGACATAATTCGGCAGTGAGTCCTCCGCCAAGGACAAGTTTTTTAATGAGTTCACCAAATCGCCCAAGGGCGAGTGCTGGAAGATGTCTGCGGCGCTGAACTCGAAAATCGACAAGCGGTCAAGTTCGGCATCCGCGGACTCGCGCGGTTCGGAACTTATACCCGGAGAAGAGTCCGGAGCTCTGGTGATGCGAGTTTTGTGTCAGGTTAAGTCCATGTGCGGCTCCAGCGCCGGGGAGTCTGTGGCCTCCGTGGTGGGGTCGAGCCTCCGATCCTGGGATGCCGCAGTGTGCTCTTGATCTAAGGCCAGAGGGGTCACAAGAGCTATCTCCTGGATGTGGTCTGACGACAGATTTAGGTCATGTTCGTCAAGGTGACCAGGAGCGGTCTCCGCGGTCTCGAATCTGGCGAAGATCAAATCTCCACGGATATCCGCGACGTAATTCAAGCTCCCAAATCTGACTTGATGGCCAGGGGTGTAGCTATTGATCTGCTCCAGGTGGCCAAATGAGTTAGCCCGCAGTGGGAAGCCGCCGAACACGAAGATCTGTCTGGGGAGGAAGGTTTCTCCTTGGACAGCGTCATTGTTAACGATTGAAGGGGCCATCAAACCTTTTGGGGATGGCACAGTGGAACTCTCAATGAAAGCACCAATGTCTGTGTGAAAACCGGCGGACCTTGGGTAGGGGGTCCTGAACTGTGCGTCTAAGGTCGATGGTAACAGGAGACAGGGGACACGATGTTCACCCAGGTTCGGGCCCTCTCTTTGGAGGTAATACCCTACTTCCTGCTTGATTGATCTTGATGGATATGAGTATTACAAGAGTTGATCTACCACGAGATCGTAATGGCTAAACCCTAGAAGTCTAGCCTGTATGACTATGGTAATGAGTCTCTCTCTTTCCGGACTAAGTCCTCCGGTTTATATAGACACCGGGAGGATCTAGGGTTACACAAGGTCGGTTACAAAGGAAAAGAATCTACATATTTGGTCGCCAAGCTTGCCTTCCATGCCAAGGAGAGTCCCATCCGAACACGGGTGCAGTCTTCGGTCTTCGTATCTTCACAGCCCATCAGTCCGGCCCATGGCTAACAGGCCGGATGCCCGAGGACCCCTTAGTCCAGGACTCCCTCAATGGTCATCTCCTAGATTGATCTTGGTGAGTGTAGGAATTTTTTTTGTTTCACATGCAACGTTCCCCTACACCCCTTTGATTTCCGGCGACAATCCAAGAATATTGTTGATTAACATCATTGAAAACTTGTTGGATTATATCTAAAACGGGGATTTCCTTTTTAAGATTCTCATAAAATATTTGATTATTTCCAAGAAAATGTCTCAACATATAATCACTATTATAAAGGATCTCATCAATCACCGGTTTTTTCATGGTTCATACCATAAAAATCAAAAATTTCCCTAGCTTCCCGTACTATGTAGTCAAATTCATTCATAAGAACAAGGGTAGCTAGCCTTTTAGCTTTAGGATCCTTTATAACGGGTAGCTCATAAAAAAATCATTGCAAGGTAGGGTGGGTACGGATAAATCTACTTTCAAGTTTCAGAACTAGAGCTGAAATAGCTTCAGCATAAGATTTAGTTCTTTTAAGTATAGGAGCATCATCAAGAGTCAAATTTCCAACACAATTGACAAATTCTTGGATATGTTCTTTTCCCATAGCATTCCCTTGCCCCAAAACAAAAGTTTTAGCATCCAGATTGCCAGATCTTCCAATTTTAGGAGTTAGGCCATTATCTATTTCTGCCATACCAAAATCACACATGATGACAAGTTCAAGAAAACAAAAGATTGAACAAGAAAAAGGGGCGAACGAAAAAGAGGGCGAATAAAAAGGCAAATTTCTGTGAAGTGGGGGAGATGAAAATGAGAGGCAAATGGCAAATAATGTAAATTGCAAGGAGATGAGATTTTTTATTAGGAACCTGATAGATGATGGCTCCCCAGTGCCAGAGATTGGCACAAGAGACTCCCTAGACTTGAACCTCCCCAGCAACAGCGCCAGAAAGTCCTTTTGATGTTGCTAGAAACTGTGTCGGTATTTCCCCAAAGAGGAAGGGATGATGTAGCACAGCTATGGTAGGTATTTCCCTCAGTTATGAAACTAACGTATCAATCCAGTAGGAGGACCAAGCCAGCCTGTGTAAATGGTACCTGCACACAAAGAACAAAGACTTGCAACCCGACGCATAAGAGGGGTTTGATTTTTGCTTGAACTACGTCGGTATTTCCCCAAAGAGGAAGGGATGATGCAGCACAACAACGGTAGGTATTTCCCTCAGTGATGAGACCAAGGTTATCGAACCAGTAGGAGAACCACGCAACACTATGTGAACAGCACCTGCACACAAATAACAAATACTCACAACCCGACGTATTAAAGGGGTTGTCAATCCCTTCCGGGTAACAGCGCCAGAAATTGGCAAATTGACGGGATAAAAATATGATAGATTGGATAAATAGATCTCGAATAAAATAAAGTGCGACAAGGTATTTTTGTATTTTTGGATTAATAGATCTGAAAATAAAAGCGAAAAAATAGATCGCAAAGGCAAATATAATAAAGAAGAGACCCGGGGGCCGTAGATTTCACTAGTGGCTTCTGTCGATAAAAATAGCATACGGTTGGTAAAAAAATTACTATTGGGCAATTGATAGAACTTCAAATAATCATGACGATATCCAGGCAATGATCATTATATAGGCATCATGTCCAAGATTAGTAGACCGACTCCTGCCTAAATCTACTACTATTACTCCACACATCGACCGCTTTCCAGCATGCATCTAGTGTATTAAGTTAATGGAGAAACGAAGTAATGCAATATGAACGATGACATGATGTAGACAAGATCTATTTATGTAGAAATAGACCCCATCTTGTTATCCTTAATAGCAACGATACATACGTGTAGGTTCCCCTTCTGTCACTGGGATCAAGCACCGTAAGATTGAACCCATCACAAATCACCTCTTCCCATTGCAAGATAAATAGATCAAGTTGGCCAAACAAAATCCAAATATTGGAGAAGAAATACGAGGCTATAAGTAATCATGCATACAAGAGATCAAAGAAGACTCAAATAACTTTCATGGATAAAAACATAGATCTGATCATAAACTCAAAGTTCATCGGATCCCAACAAACATATCATATGGATTTCCAAGAAACCATTGTATTGAGAATCAAAAGAGAGAGAGAGAGGAAGCCATCTAGTTACTAACTATGGACCTGTAGCTCTACAATGAACTACTCACGCATCATTGGAGAGGCACCAATGAGGATGATGAACCCCTCCGTGATGGTGTCTAGATTGGATCTGGAGGTTCTGGAACTTGTGGCGGTTGGAATTGATTTTCATTGCCTCCCTTAGGGTTTCTGGAATATTGGGGTATTTATAGAGCAAAGAGGCGGTGCGGGAGGCCACGGAGGTGGGCACAACACACCTGGGCGCGCCTGGGCCCCTGGCGCACCTTGGTGGGTTGTGCTGCCCTCGGAGCACCCCTCTGGTATTTCTTTGGCCCAACAGGTGTCTTCTGGTCCAGAAAAATCCAAAAGCAGTTTCGCTGCGTTCGGACTCCGTTTGGTATTGATTTCGTGCGATGTAAAAAACAAGTAGAAAACAACAACTGGCACTTGGCACTATGTTAATATGTTAGTACCAAAAATGATATAAAATGATTGTAGAACATCCAAGGATGATAATATAACAGCATGGAACAATAAAAAAATATAGATACGTTGGAGACGTATCAGCATCCCCAAGCTTAATTCCTGCTCGTCCTCGAGTAGGTAAATGATAAAAACAGAATTTTTGATGTGGAATGCTACCCAACATGTTCATCACATATTCTTTTCTTTGTAGCATGGACATTTGGACTTTTCTATGGTTCAAAGCAAAAGTCTAGTTTTGACATGAGGACTTTAATACTCAAGCATATCAACAAGCAACCATGTCTTTCAAAATATCAACGCTAAAGCAAGTTATCCCTAACCCATTATGCCCAATCATTGATCCATTCATGAAACACACTCGCATATTAGCTACATCCAATGCTCAAGTACGATCATAGTGCCCCTTACTTGGTGCTTCATAAGAGAAGATGGAGACTCAAAATAAAAATAAAAATTGCATAAAGTAAAAGAAAGGCCCTTCGCAGAGGGAAGTAGGGATTTGTACAGGTGCCAGAGCTCAAAGCGAAAAAGATAGAGATAAATTTTTTGGGAGGCATGCTTTTCCTGTCAACAGAAACGGTCGAGTAGTTCCCAATACTTTCCATGCTAGATATATCATAGGCGGTCCCCGAATAGAAAATAAAGTTCATTCCTTTTCCCACCATACATTCACTTTCCATGGCTAACCGTATCCACGGGTGCCTTCCATACCAATACTTTCCAAGGAATTTATTATTTGACAACATAAGATAAATTCAATTTTCATTTCAGGATTGGGCATCCCTAATACCTTTGCCGTACTCTCGTGCAATGACAAGTGAATAAACACTCATCTTGAGGATAACACATCTAGCATGGAAATATATAAGCCACCCCCTACCTTTTCATGAGTTGTACGAGCACACAAAAAGGAAAATCATTTTTAAAAATTAGAGATGGCACATACAAATTTTCTTAGAATGGAAAGAGAATACCGCATATAAGTAGGTATAGTGGACTCATGTGGCAAAACTGGTTTAAAGGATTTTGTATGCACAAGTAGTGATCATACTTAGTGCAAAATGAAGGCTAGCAAAAGATTGAGAAGCGACCAACCAAGTAACGGATAATCTCATAAGTGAGCATTAAGCATAACTAACACTGAATAATGCACCACAAGTATGATGTAATTTCATTGCATAACTATTGACTTTCGTGCTTGCATAGGGAATCACAAACCTTAACACCAATATTCTTACTAAAGCATAATTACTCATCAACATGACTCACATATCATATCATCATATCTCAAAACTATTACAAAGAATCAAGTTTATTTTTTCCTATGATCTTCATTAAAGTTTTTATTATATCCTCCTTGGATATCTATCACTTTGGGCCTAATTTCATATGTTGCTTTTAATAAGCTCAAACAAATGTAAGTGAAGATCATGAGCATAATTGTTTTTCTTCTCTCAAAATAATTAAGTGAAGCAAGAGATAATTTCTTAAAATTTTACTAATTCTCAAATAAATATAAGTGAAGCAAGAGAGCAATTTCTTCAAAAATACTAAAGCACACCGTGCTCAAAAAGATATAAGTGAAGCACTAGAGCAATTCCATAGCTCATAAAGATTTAGGCGAAGCATAGAGAGCAATTCTAACAAGTCATAGCATAATTTTGGCTTTCTAAAATAGGTGTGTCCAGCAAGGATTCAAGACTTAAGATAAAAAGAAAAAAAAGCAAAGACTCATATCATACAAGACTCTCCAAGAAAAACTCATAATATGTGACGAATAAAAATATAGTTCCAAGTAAAATACCGATGGTTGTTAGAAGAAAGAGGGGACGCCACTCGGGGGCCTCCCAAAGCTTAGTTGCTTGATACTTCTTGAATATTATCTTGGGGTGCCATGGGAATCCCCAAGCTTAGCCTTTTGCTAATCCTTATTCCTTCATCCATCGTAATATGACCCAAAACATGAAAACTTCAATCACACAAAACTCAACAAAACCTTCGTGAGATCCGTTAGTATAAGAAAGTAAATCACTACTATAAGTACTGTTGCAAACCCATTCATATTTTATTTTTGCATTATATCTACTGTATTCCAACTTTTCTATGACAAAAACTCTTCAAAGAAAACCATAGAATCATCAAAACAAGCACACAAAGCAAAGAAAACAGAATCTGTCAAAAACAGAACAGTCTGTAGCAATCTGGATATTTCGAATACTTAAGAAACTCCAATAATTATTAAAAACTAGGACAATGTGAGCTATTTGTATATTAATCTTCTGCAAAAAGAATTGGTATTTTATCACGCTTATGTTAAAAATGATAATTATTTTCGTGAGCGTAAAAGTTTCTGTTTTTCAGCAAGATCAAATCAACTATCACCCAACATGATCCCAAAGGCTTTGCTTGGCACAATCACTAACTAAAACGCAAAAAACACAATCATAACAGTAGAATAATTGCGCAAATACTCAAGAACATAAAGAAAAAGACAAAAATAAATTTTATTCATTGGGTTGCCTCCCAACAAGCGCTATCGTTTTATGCCCCTAGCTAGGCATAACGCGAAGGATCTAAGTATTGTCATCTTTGTTTATAGATCCATACGATGCTCTCATGATTGATTCATATGGTGGCCTAATTCTTGTTCTAGGGAAGATTCCATACCCTTCCTTAGTAGAAATTGAAATTTAATATTGCCTTCTTTCATATCAGTCACGGCACCAATAATACGTAAAAATGGTCTACCAAGAATAATTGGACATGACGGATTGCAATCAATATCAAGAACAATAAAATCTATGGGCACATAATTCCTATTTGCAAGAATAAGAACATCATTAATTCTTCCCATAGGCTTTTTAATAGTAGAATCCGCCAAGTACAAATTTAGAGAACACTCTTCAATATCGGTAAGACCAAGCACATCACATAAAGATTTTGGAATTGTAGAAACACTAGCACCAAAGTCACATAAAGAAAAACACTCATAATTTTTAATCTTGACTTTGACAGTAGGTTCCCATTCATCATGTAATTTTCTAGGAAATGAAACCTCTAATTCCAACTTTTCTACTAAAGCTTTCAACATACATCAACAATATGTTTAGTAAAAGCTTTATTTTGTTCATAAGCATGGGGTGAATTTATCATGGATTGCAACAAACAAATACAATCAATCAAAGAACAACTACAATAATTAAAGTCTTTGTAATCCAAAAGAGTGGGCACATCACTAGTTAAAGTTTTGACCTCTTCAAACCCACTTTTATAATTTTTCTCAACAAGATTTTCACCCTCCGAATTATCGGGACGCCTTCTAGCTAAAGTTGACTCTTCTTCAGTCCCTTTTTCATCAATCCTAATTTTACTAAACAAAGAAGCAATAGGGGAAGCACCAATCATTTTAAGATCTTCATCATTTTTATGAAAGCAATCACTAGACATACCATCAATAGAAACATAAACGACCTTAATAGAAACATAAACGCCTTTTCTAAAAAAAATTCTACTAGCTCTAAGCATAGCGGTTCTTTTCTTACTTTCATCCATAGAAACATAAACGGCCTTAATTGATTCCTCAACCTTAGGCACAAAAATTTTCATCTTGAGATTTTCTACATCATGAGAAATTCTATCAATACTTCTAGACATACCATCAATCTTCTTCAGCTTTTCTTCTATTGTAGCATTGAAAACTTTTTGAGTATTGATAAATTCTTTAATATTATTCTCAAGACCAGAGGTGTTCCTATTATTATTATAAGAAGGATTACCATAGGAATTACCATAATTATTAGAGGAATTACTAGGGAAAGGCCTAGGATTAAAATTACCTCTATAATCATTGTTATTAAAATTGTTTCGCGAGATAAAATTCACATCTACGGCATCACTATTTTGATCAATCAAGGTAGACAAAGGCACATCATTAAAATCAATAGGATCACTTTTATTAGCAACCAATTTCATAAGAGCATCAACTTTTTCACTCAAAGAAGAAATTTCTTCAACCAAATTAACTTTTTTACTAGTAGGAGTTCTTTCGGTATGCCATTGCGAATAAGTAGCCATAATATTATCAAGAAATTTGGTGGCTTCACCCAAAGTAATTTCCATAAAAGTACCACCCGCGGTGGAGTCTAAAAGATGACGAGGAACAAAATTCAACCCTGCATAAAAAAATTGTATGATCATCCAAAGATTTAACCCATGAGTTGGGCAATTCCATAGCATCAATTTCATCCGTTCCCAAGATTGTGCAACATGCTCATGTTCAAGTTGCGTGAAATTCATGATCTGGGTTCTAAGGGAAATAATTTTCATGGGCGAAAAATACTTAGTCATAAAAGCATCCTTGCATTTGTCCCAAGAATCGATACTATTGCGAGGCAAAGAAGAAAACCAAATTTGCACGATCTCGCAAAGAAAACAGAAATAATTTCCACTTCACAACATCATTGTCCACATCTTTTTTCTTTTGCATATCGCATGATTGCACGAAGGTGTTAAGATGGGACGCGGCATCCTCATTAGGAGTACTAGAAAATTGACCTTTCATAACAAGATTCAGCAAAGCGGTATTAATATCACAAGACTCTGCACTAGTGGCGGGGGGAGCAATCGGAGTGCTAATAAAATCATTGTTGTTGGTATTGGAGAAATCACACAACTTGGTGTTCTCTTGAGTCATTGTGACTACGCAACAAGATTGCACTCAAAAACAGATCTAACAAGAAAACGGCGAACGAAAAAGAGGGCGAATAAAACGGCAATTTTTTGCGAAGTGTGGGAGAGGAAAACGAGAGGCAAATGGCAAATAATGTAAATTGCAAGGAGATGAGATTTGTGACTAGGAACTTGGTAGATGTTGATGATGTCTCCCCGGCAACGGCGCTATAAATTCCTTTTGATGTTTGCTTGAACTACGTCGGTATTTCCCCAAAGAGGAAGGGAGGATGCAGCACAATAACGGTAGGTATTTCCCTCAGTGATGAGACCAAGGTTATCGAACCAGTAGGAGAACCACGCAACACTATGTGAACGGCACCTGCACACAAATAACAAATACTCGTAACCCGACATATTAAAGGGGTTGTCAATCCCTTTCGGGTAACGGCGCCAAAAATTGGCAAATTGATGGGATAAAAATATGATAGATTAGATAAATAGATCACGAATAAAATAAAGTGCAAAAAGGTATTTTTGTATTTTTGGATTAATAGATCTGAAAATAAAAGCGAATAAAAATATACCGCAAAGGCAAATATAATATAGAAGAGACCCGAGGTCCGTAGATTTCACCAGTGGCTTCTCTCGAGAAAAATAGCATACGGTGGATAAACAAATTACTATTGGGAAATTGATAGAACTTCAAATAATCATGACGAGATCTATTCATGTAGGAATAGCCCCCATCTTGCTATCCTTAATAGAAACGATACATGCGTGTCTTGCTGCCCCTTCTGTCACTGGGAAAGAACACCGCAAGATCGAACCCATCACAAAGCACCTCTTCCCATGGCAAGAAAAATCGATCTAGTTGGCCTAACTAAACCAAAGATTCAAATAAGAAATACGAGGCTATAAATAATCATGCATATAAGAGACCAAAGAAGACTCAAATAATATTCATGGATATAGATCTGATTTAAACTCAAAGTTCATCGGATCCCAACAAACACACCGCAAAAAGAGTTACATCAAATAGATCTCCAGGAGACCATTGTATTGAGAATCAAAAGAGAGAGAGAGGAAGCCATCTAGCTACTGCCTACGGACCAGTAGGTCTATGGTGGACTAATCATGCATCATCGGAGAGGCACCAAAAAGGATGATGAACCCCTCTGTGAAGGTGTAGATTGGATCTCGTGGTTCTGGAACTTGCAACGGCTGTAATTGTGTTTCGTCGACTCCCCTAGGGTTTCTGGAATATTTGGGAATTTATAGGGCGAAAAGGCGTTGGAGGAGACCCCGTGGGCCCCATAACCCCCCTGGGCGCGCCTGGGCCCCTGAGCGCGCCCTGGTGGGTTGTGGTCCCCATGGCCCCCCAGGTGCTTTCTTGGCCCCCAAGGTGTCTTCTGGTCCAAAAAAATCTTCAAAAAGTTTCGCTGCGTTTGGACTCTGTTTGGTACTGATATTCAGCGAAGTAAAAAACAAGCAAATAACAGCAACTGGCACTGGGCACTATGTCAATAGGTTAGTCTCAAAAAATGATATAAAGTTGCTATAAAATGATTGTAAAACATCCAAGAATGATAATAGAACAGCATGGAACAATCAAAAATTATAGATACGTTGGAGACGTATCTATCACCAACAACACTTGAGCCGGTCTTAGAGGCGAGACCAGGAACCTATTGTTCACCGTTTATCATTTCACGCGTGCATATGTGGTTTCCACTGAATCACATATTCCAGGATCATAGCAGTTATAGCATGAAATATAAACTCTTAATTATGAATAATGCAAGTATAATAATACAATATTTTTGCCTCTAGGGCATATTTCCAATAGTCTCCCACTTGCACTAGAGTCAGTAATCTAGCTGCATGGTTTTACAAACACCTATGGGTATTCTGGTGTTTCTCATGCTTTTCTTGTGGTAGAGCCTTTTGTCATTTGTTTTGACATATTCAAAACTCAGTAATATTTGTGTCAGTCTTATATGTGTACAGGATCTCAATCCATCTTGCTTTGAGCTACAACATTTTATTCAAAATAAAATATCATTTAGACTCTTTGCACTTAGAATCATATTTCGGATTCACCCATTTATATCAAGATTATTCTTGACTGCCATCTTCGTAATATAATGTGTCGGTGCTCTGGGACCAGGGGTACCCAGGCCCGTCTGCCTGCGGCCCAGTGTGTGGCATCGTCGAAGGCCCGGTGCGGCCCAACATAAAGACTTCACGAGTAGGACCCTCATGAGGCCCCCCTGGCCTCGCGAGGCGAACTACACCAGGGCCTCCCGCGGGGCAGTCTCCCGAAGCCGCCTCCGGAGGGCGGACATCTCGAGGCTTGCACCCCACCTCATGAGGAGCGCGCTGATATAAGCCATGACGAAGGGAGCCAGAAGGGCGCCAGCAGGCGCAGTACATGACAATTTCCTCTTTGGTGCTGGAGGGACAAAGCCAGCATGCGGGTTCCCAAGGAATCCCCAAAGCTTACCTCTTTGGTGCAACAAGACCAAGACCACTGATTCGGTAGGACGGAGATCATCGCCGAGCCCACCTGCGCATCACGACCAGAAGCTTTGCAGGCGAAGACCACCTTTAGTCAGGATAGGGTGTACTCTTGTCCCCCTTCAAAATTGGCTGATGTGGTATTCCTTCCCGCCTAAGCATTGAGGGAAGAGGACCAGGGCCACTATAAATATAGGTTAGTCTCCACCAGAGAAGGGGATGGACAGGGAGGTTGATCCATTCTCACCCACTAAGCCCTCACGAGGCAGCTCGCTCTTATACTAGTTCATACTCATCCTCCTCGCGAGGCAATCCACCACAAAGCAGGAGTAGGGTCTTACACCGCAAGGTGGCCCACACCTGGGTAAATCTTGTGTCCTCTTCCTTCCCCATTCGCACGAGCACGTTAGAGCAAGGCCGTGAGGCGATGAGCGGCAGGCTGTAGCCCAGCAGAGTCTTTCGCGCACACCCCAGAGTTTGAACCTTGTTTGGGTCCACGGAGCCCTGATTTCGACATTTGGCACGCCAGGTAGGGGTGTGCCGAAACTCCTTCTGCTTCGTCTCGTCCCCGCTTCGTCGTCCCCATGGCCGACGCTCGTCGTGTTCGTGCCGAGCGCCAGGCAGCCCATGTCGCCCAGACGGCACTGATGTCTACTACACAACCTTCTTCTTGTAGACGTTGTTGGGCCTCCAAGTGCAGAGGTTTGTAGGACAGTAGCAAATTTCCCTCAAGTGGATGACCTAAGGTTTATCAATCCGTGGGAGGCGTAGGATGAAGATGGTCTCTCTCAAGCACCCTGCAACCAAATAACAAAGAGTCTCTTGTGTCCCCAACACACCCAATACAATGGTAAATTGTATAGGTGCACTAGTTCGGCAAAGAGATGGTGATACAAGTGCAATATGGATGGTAGATATAGGTTTTTGTAATCTGAAAATATAAAAACAGCAAGGTAACTAATGATAAAAGTGAGCACAAATGGTATTGCAATGCTAGGAAACAAGGCCTAGGGTTCATACTTCCACTAGTGCAAGTTCTCTCAACAATAATAACATAATTGGATCATATAACTATCCCTCAGCATGCAACAAAGAGTCACTCCAAAGTCACTAATAGAGGAGAACAAACGAAGAGATTATGGTAGGGTACGAAACCACCTCAAAGTAATTCTTTCTGCTCGATCTATTCAAGAGTCCGTAGTAAAATAACACGAAGCTATTCTTTCCGTTCAATCTATCACAGAGTTCGTACTAGAATAACACCTTAAGACACAAATCAACCAAAACCCTAATGTCACCTAGATACTCCAATGTCACCTCAAGTATCCGTGGGTATGATTATACGATATGCATCACACAATCTTAGATTCATCTATTCAAACCAACACAAAGTACTTCAAAGAGTGCCCCAAAGTTTCTACCGGGGAGTCAAGACGAAAACGTGTGCCAACCCCTATGCATAAGTTCACAAGGTGAACCCGCAAGTTGATCACCAAAACATACATCAAGTAGATCACATGAATATCCCATTGTCACCACAAATAAGCATGGCAAGACATACATCAAGTGTTCTCAAATCCATAAAGACTCAATCCAATAAGATAACTTCAAAGGGAAAACTCAATCCATTACAAGAGAGTAGAGGGGAGAAACATCATAAGATCCAACTATAATAGCAAAGCTCGCGATACATCAAGATCGTGCCGAATCAAGAGCACGAGAGAGAGAGAGAGATAGAGAGAGATCAAACACATAGCTACTGGTACATACCCTCATTCCCGAGGGTGAACTACTCCCTCCTCGTCATGGAGAGCGCCGGGATGATGAAGATGGCCACCGGTGAGGGATCCCCCCTCCGGCAGGGTGCCGGAACAGGGTCCCGATTGGTTTTTGGTGGCTACAGAGGCTTGTGGGGGCGGAACTCCCAATCTATTGTGTTCCCCGATGTTTTTAGGGTATATGGATATATATAGGCGAAAGAAGTTGGTCAGGGGAGCCATGAGGGGCCCACGAGGGTGGGGGCGCGCCCAGGGGGGTAGGGCGCGCCTCCCTGCCTCGTGGCTTCCTCGAAGCTTCCCTGACGTCTACTCCAAGTCTCCTGGATTGCTTCCGTTCCAAAAATAACTCTCCCAAAGGTTTCATTCCATTTGGACTTCGTTTGATATTCCTTTTCTTCGAAACACTGAAATAGGCAAGAAAACAGGAATTTGGGCTGGGCCTCCGGTTAATAGGTTAGTCCCAAAAATAATATAGAAGTGTATAATAAAGCCCATAAACATCCAAAACAGATAATATAATAGCATGAATACTTCATAAATTATAGATACATTGGAGACGTATCAGGCACCGGCGGGTCGCGGCGCCCCTCAGCACTCCGCTTCCCCCGTCGTCAACTTTGCCACCGACCCTGCCTCTCATGAGCAGCAGGACTCTTTGCTGACACCCTCCGTGCAGCGTGATGGCCGCACCACCACGCCTTCCCTCACTCCGGCCACGGCTTCGTCCTCCCATGGTCACCGCAAGCCGGCGAACGCGCAGGCTACGCTGCTCATGGCGCGCGAGTTGCTGTGCTACCGCCCCGCTAATGAGGGTTACGATGCCTGGCTGGGCCGCATCACCGAGCTCATCAGCGCTGTAGGCAGGTCCCTGACGCCCTCTGATAACCCACAAGTATAGGGGATCGCAACAGGTTTCGAGGGTAGAGTATTCACCCAAATTTATAGATTCGACACAAGGGGAGCCAAAGAATATTTGCAAGTATTAGCAGCTGAGTTGTCAATTCAACCACACGTGGAGATTAATTATCTGTAGCAAAGTGATCAGTAGCCAAGTAATATGATAGGTTTGATAGCATTAGTAACAGTAGCGGTAACGGTAACAATGATAGCAGTGATTTTGTAGCCGTTGTGACAGCAATATTAGCAATAATAACTTAGCAAGAACGATATATGAAAAACTCGTAGGCATTGGATCGGTGAATTCGTTGGATGATATTCATCATATAACAGTCATAACCTAGGGCAATACTGCACTAGCTCCAGTTCATAAATATAATGTAGGCATGTATTTCGCAAATAGTCATACGTGCTTATGGAAAGAACTTGCATGACATCTTTTGTCCTACCCTCCCGTGGCAGCAGGGTCCATAAGGAAACTAAGGGATTTTAAGGCCTCCTTTTAATAGAGAACCAGAACAAAGCATTAGCACATACTGAATACATGAACTCCTCAAACTACGGTCATCACCGAAAAGTATCCCGGCTATTGTTACTCCGGGGTTTGCGGATGATAACACGTAGCAGGTGACTATAACTTGCAAGATCAGATCTAGAACGTACATATAATGGTGATAACATAAACGGTTCATATCTGAAATCATGACATCCGAGCCCAAAGTGACAAGCATTAAGCATAGTAAAGTCATAGCAACATCAATCTCAGAACATAATGGATACTAGGGATCAAGCCCTAAGAAAACTACCTCGATTACATGATGAATCTCATCCAACTCCCTCACCGACTAGCGAGCCTACGAAGGAATTACTCACTCCCGGTGGGGAGCATCATGGAATTGACGATGGAGAAGGGTTGGTGATGACGAAGATCGAAGATCCCCCTCTCCGGAGCCCCAAACGGACTCCAGATCTGGCCTCCCTATGGAGAACAGGAGGCGGCGGCGGCCCCGCCTCGTGAAACGTGATAATTCTTCCTTCGTCATTTTTTTCTTCCAAAATAGGATTTTATAGCGTCGGAGGTAGGGTCAGCGGGGCCACCAGGTGGGCACAACCCACCTGGGCACGTCAGGTGGGGGGCGCTCTCGTGGGTTGTGCTCACCCAGGGGGCCCCCTCCAGTGGTTCTAGGCTCCAGTATTTTTCTTTTATTCCATAAAAAATCTCCAAAAAGTTTCATTCCATTCGAGAACTTTTATTTCTGCACAAAAACAACACCATGGTAGTTCTGCTGAAAACAACGTCAGTCCAGGTTAGTTTCATTCAAATCATGCAAATTAGAGTCCAAAACAAGAGTAAAAGCATTAGGAAAAGTAGATACGACGGAGACGTATCAACTCCCCCAAGCTTAAACCATTGCTTGTCCTCAAGCAATTCAGTTGATAAATTGAAAGTGAAAAAGAAAAACTTTTACGAACTCTTTAACTCTTGTTTACATAAATAAGCTTAAGTGGCACCCAGGTTTTCAACAAAGATTATGACTAACCATGTCAACAATAACTCTTAAAAATTATATTAACTCATACCAATGGCATAAGCAACTAGTGAGTAATAATAAAGCATCTCAAATGTCAACACTTTGTCAAAACAATCATGATATAATATGACAACAGTTGTATCTCGCTAGCCCTTTCTGAGACCGCAAAACATAAATGCAGAGCACCTCCAAAGTTCAAGCAGCGACTAAACATTGTAATTCATGGTAGCAAAGATCCAGTCATGATGCATCCAACATTAGCTACACACAATGCATGAGGATGACCATAGTGCTCTTAGATTTGGCGCTTATTTGAGAAGGTGATGACTCAACATAAAAGTAAATAGATAGTCCCTTCGCAGAGGGAAGCAGTGATTTGCAGCGGTGCCAGAGCTCATATTTTTAAAATAGAGATAAATGAAATTTTGAGAAATGCACCCTTCCTGTTTACTTCGTGACCATTGGTTATCGATATCTTCCATGCTAAACACATTAGTGGCGGTTCCCAAGCGATAAAAGTAAAGGTTTACTCCCCCTCCCCCAACAAACACACTCCACGACTAGCCGAATCCACAGGTACCGTCCATACCAACATCACTCTTGGGGGAGTTATGTTTAATTATTTGCAATTTTTGAATTCGGGACTGGGAATCCCTATTACCGCCCCTTTCGTGCAAGGACAAGTGAATAAGCACTCATCATGAGAATAATCCGCTTATCATGGAAGATAGTGACTACCTCCTGTCACTCCATGAACAATCCAGGCACACTAAAACGGAAGTTTATTTGAAGTTTTTAGAGGTGGCACATGCAAATTTACTTAGAATGGCAGGGTAATACCGCATATAGGTAGATATATGGTGGACTCATCTGGAATAACTTGGGCTTAAGGATTTTGATGCACAAGTAGTTTTCCCACTTATTATAGGTGTCGTGGTATTCTCACGGGGGGCTTGCGAGTCGACAGATGCCACAAGGGCTTAGTGTGAGGGTACGACTGCTACTGATAGGCCCGGGAGTAGGTATGCGTGTAGCACGCGCTAGTTTACCCAGGTTCGGGGCTCTCCGGAGAGATAATACCCCTACTCCTGCATGTCTGAGTATATATATCTGGGGTGTACATCGGGCAGTACAAAGTGCTCCTGGAGCTGTATCTGGGATCAGTGCCACGGGCATCTGACTCTTTATATGTGTGTGGCCGGAGTGAGCATGCATGCTCTTGTGGCCAGGCATGGCCGTGGTGGAGTGTGTGGCCGTGGGAGTCCATCCCCTGGATGGATGGATGTGTGCCTTTATATAGGCATGGCTAGCTTACTTCCTAAGCTATGTAGTGGCATGGACAAGTGGGCATGGGGGCATGGTGTGGGTGTCATGCTTGTCTCCTGGGTCACTTCATGAATAGTGCCCACGGACAAGTGACACTGTACATGATGGCGTCGCGGTACAGCTGTCTCGTCTGCGGTATGGCCGTCTCGTCGGGGTCTTGTCGGTGTCGGGTCGAGCCGCAGTCGGCAGCCGGCTGGTTGGCGCAGTCGGCAGCCGGCAGCCAACCGTGTGGAGCAGTCGGACGGGGAGCCAGCCGGAGCGGCCAGGCAGTCGGACCGAGGGGCTTTGCTAGCCCCGATGTCTTGAATTATGGTCTCGCCGTCTTCGGGGTACCCGTGGTCAATTACTCCGTCAGTAGCCTCCAAGTCTCCGGGCAACTTGGCAAAGTTGGGCGGAGGTTTTTTGGCGGGTGTTGATGTAGAAAATGTCGATGACGGCCGGCTGCAGGCCGCAGCCGTCGTAGCTTCCTTCGGGCGGGGGCGCGCCAGCGCACCCGCTGGGTGTAGCCTCCGAGCCTCCGGGCAACTTGGAAAAGTTGGGCGGAGGCTTTTCGCGGTTGTTGGTGCAGACACGAAGTCGCGGGATCCGCCGACTGATGGTGTCGGGCGCGGACGCGGGGGTCCGCCGACTGATGTTGTTGCTGACAGCCGGCTGCGGGCTGCAGCTGGCGTGTCTTGCTTCCAGTGGGGGCGCGCCAGCTCACCCACTGGGTGTAGCCTTCGAGCCTCCGAGCCTCTGAGCGAGGAGGGGGTTCCCCACGAAAATGATCATGCAAAAGACAAAGTTAGTCCGCGCAGATATATCAAATGTTTGCTTTTAGCACTGCAAGTTTTATGCGGAGGGTGCCGACTCGGTTTCGTCCGAGCCCCCATCAATCTTTTTCATGTTCCCTCCACTCTTTGGCTTGTGCTCTCACTTGCCGGACAGCCGCTCTGCGGTCTGTGGCTGAGAGTGGGCCGCGGAGTGGAGTGTACAGTACTCAGACTCTGGGAGCAGATTTGACCGAGCAGATACTCGTAAAAGAAACGACCGGGTCGCCCGAACCGTTTTTTCTTCCCGGACGTTTTTCGCGTGGGTGGCCTCCAGCATTCACTCTTGCTAGCCGGACAGCCGCTCTGCGGTCTGTGACTAAGAGTGGGCCTTTGGTACCGCGCACGCTACTAAGCCGTCTGTGGGACCAAACGTCTCAGGCCAAGCGGCCAGCCTCCGGGCCAACTCTGGCTGGCGCCGGGACGAACAGTGGTGCAACTGTAATAAAAACGGAGGTGGTCCCCAAGTGTCGCTCAAGGTTATCCGTGTTTGCGTGGTGCAAAAATAAGCGGGTGAGGAGCTCACATTGCTTTTGGCGCAGATGAAGCGGAGGTTGACGAAGACAGCCGGCGCAGTCTTGCGCTCGCGGAGCGCGTGAGCGCACCCGCTGGGTGTAGCCTTCGAGCCTCCGGGTGCTCGAAGGGAGGCCCTGGCCGGTCAGGCTCGACCGGCCAGACGGCGGAGCGGGACGCGGCCGAGCCGGCCTGGCACAGTCGGCCAGGCGTTGGGGCAGGAGGCGGTCCAGCCGGCCAGGCGGCGAAGCGGACAGATGAGCCAGTCGGCCGAGTGGCGATGCAGGCGGTTGACCAGAGCAGTCGGCGAAACTGCTGTCTTTGCAGTCGTCCACGCACGCACGTACATACTCCTCTTCTTCTTCTTCTTTTTGGGCGGCCGGCTGGGCACCCGACCACTTCTCTCTTTTCTCCCAGCCGGCTTTGAGCAGTTGGACACAGCTCTTCATATATTTTTTCTCTTTTGGGCTAACAGCCAACTGTTGACTTTTCTTTCTTTGTCTCCAGCCGGCCCGAGACCGCACGGACGTAGCCGGCCGACGCACGCGCGGGGGTGGAGTGAAGAGTCGACCGCGGGGGCGCCTGCGGGGAGGAGCCGGAGGCGCGGGGCGGCGAGCAGGCGGAGTCGGCCCGTGGGGGCGGCCGGGTGCGAAGGCAGACGCCGGCTGGGAGCGGCGACCCGGCCAACGGGCGTGCGGCAGCCGGCCGGCCGAGCGAGGAGGCGGCCAGACGCGGGCGACGTCGGGGGCGGGATCCGGCGGGCGGCGCAGGAGCCGGCCCTGGCCGGGCGCACGAGCAGAGGCGGAGTCGGCATAGTGCTGGGAAGCCGGCAGCCACGAGGCGGCGAGCGACACAGAGGCGCGGGCCGGCTGTGGGCGAGGCGGCGACCCGGAGCCGGCCTGGGGAGGCCGGGCGCTCGGGAGGCACGGCCGAAGGCAGGCGCGGGTGGCACAGGCGACGGGCGCGGGGGCCGGCTGTGGGTGCGGGGCACCCGGCCGCGACCCGAGGTGGCGAGGAGCGGAGGCCGACCCAGGGCCGCGGCGGCCGGCGTAGCCGGATCCGGAGTCGGCTGGGGAAGCGGAGCCGTAGCAGGCGCAGCGAGGCGGCGGGGCCAGCGCGGATGGGGGTAGCTCAAGCGGAGGTCCCGGAGGCGAGTCGTCGCGGCTCCGCGCAACCTGGCGCTGTGGCGGAGTGGAGCGCGACCGCGGGCGAGGGTCGCGCGCGAGTCGCTGGGAGAGGGAGCAGCAACGGCGAGGCGAGCACTGAGCGGAGCAGGGACCATGCGGCGCACGCGCACGAAGACGGCGCAGCCAGTGATGCAGAACCGCAGAGGCAAGATAGTACGTACGTACGTATGCAAGTAGCGCTAGCAAGCTAGCTACAAAATCCATCGAGCTGCCAGGTAGTGTGCTTGATTGCCAGCCATGCACATGCGCGCAGCTGCAGGAGAGGTTGGCGGGCGGCCTGGAGCTCGGAGCAGAGGACGGATGCGGCCAACGAAAGCGAGACGACGGCGACGCACGCACGCGGGCAGAGGCAGTGCGGAGCCGGGGCGAAGCGGCATGCGGACTGACGACAGGTGATGAAGACGCACCGCCGAGCACGGACGCGCCGAGGGTGTGCTGATGTCGAGCCCTCGAGCGGCCGGAGAGGCGGCGACGTCACGATGGTGATGAAGATGGCGAGGCCGATGGTCAGGACGCGCCGCGCCTCACGACCATTCCGGGGGCATGTCGATGTCGAGCCCCCGACCGCTATCGGAGAGACGGCGCGACGCCGCGGCGGTGAAGACGAAGATGGCGAAAAAAGGGTCCCGCCCAGACTGCGAAACCAGCAGTAGCGTGGTAACATAGTAGTAGTACGACATCACGGTGGGCGCCAACTGTCGTGGTATTCTCACGGGGGGCTTGCGAGTCGACAGATGCCACAAGGGCTTAGTGTGAGGGTAAGACTGCTACTGATAGGCCCGGGAGCAGGTATGCGTGTAGCACGCGCTAGTTTACCCAGGTTTGGGGCTCTCCGGAGAGATAATACCCCTACTCCTGCATGTCTGAGTATATATATCTGGGGTGTACATCGGGCAGTACAAAGTGCTCCTGGAGCTGTATCTGGGATCAGTGCCACGGGCATCTGACTCTGTATATGTGTGTGGCCGGAGTGAGCATGCATGCTCTTGTGGCCAGGCATGGCCGTGGTGGAGTGTGTGGCCGTGGGAGTCCATCCCCTGGATGGATGGATGTGTGCCTTTATATAGGCATGGCTAGCTTACTTCCTAAGCTATGTAGTGGCATGGACAAGTGGGCATGGGGGCATGGTGTGGGTGTCATGCTTGTCTCCTGGGTCACTTCATGAATAGTGCCCAGGGACAAGTGACACTGTACATGATGGCGTCGGGTACAGCTGTCTCGTCCGCGGTATGGCCGTCTCGTCGGGGTCTTGTCGGTGTCGGGTCGAGCCGCAATCGGCAGCCGGCTGGTTGGCGCAGTCGGCAGCCGACAGCCAACCGTGTGGAGCAGTCGGACGGGGAGCCAGCCGGAGCGGCCAGGCAGTCGGACTGAGGGGCTTTGCTAGCCCCGATGTCTTGAATTATTGTCTCGCCGTCTTCGGGGTATCTATGGTCAATTACTCCGTCAACAGGCGAAGGCTAGCAAATAGGTTGAGAAGCGGCCAGCTAGAGAGCGAAAACGGTCATGAACATGCATTATGCATAAGTAACATTGGATACTAGCATGAGTAGGATATGAACACCATGAACATAAATATCATAGAGTCTATGTTGGTTTTGATTCAACGACATGCATGAACATGTGCCAAGTCAAGCCACTCGAACATTCGGAGGAGGATACCATATCATCATACCACTTCACAATCATTTTAATGCATGTTAACATCCAAGATAAATCATTATACACTCCTAGATACTTAACCATGGCATGAGAAACTATAATCTCAAATTGTCATTGCAAACATGTTTGATCATAATAGGCTGAATCATGGATACTAGGTTAAACATATTTACAAAAACAGAAAAAGTTGAGTTCATACCCGTTTCTCTCTGCCACAACCAGTTCATCAAATATCATCATTATCGCCTTTCACTTGCACGACCGAATAACATGAAAAATAATAATAGTGCAAGAGTGTCGTGGACTAAGCTGGAATCTACAAACTTTTTATTCAAGAGGAGAAGACAAGGCAATTAGAGGTCTTTGTTAGATCAACAATAGTGCATATGAGAGCCACTCGACATTTTCATCGTGGTCTTCTCCTCGGTATGACTTGATAAAAGAAAAAGAATTTCAGAGAAACACATTGAAATATTTTTGGAGTTTTTAGTTTTTCTTGAGCAAAGCAAATTAAAAATAGAAAGAAAAATGAGAAAAACTATTTACACGGGAAAAGTCCCAACAAGCAAAAGAAGAACAAGGAAATCTTTTTGGGTTTTCTTTTAAATACTACAACTAATTAAACTAGAAGGAAAAACAGAAAAGAAGAAAGAAATATTTTTTGGATTTTCTCAAAGTTTTTCAAACACACAAGAAGAAAGCAAGAAAATAAATCTAGCATGGATAATACAATGAAAAAGTGTGAACACCGACAACTGGAATGAAATGTGTGAACATGAATATAATGTCGGTGGAAATACGTACTCCCCCAAGCTTAGGCTTTAGGCCTAACTTGGTAATCACCGTCTATGGCATGCGTAATAATCATAGTGATAGCTCACAAAGGCTCTTGGTGCAGCCTCCTCAGCCCGCCGAGCAGCCACGACCGCTGCGTTGCGTGCGCGGGCCTCGTTCTCAAGAACATAATACCTTCCTTTGCTGTGATAATCAAAGAGAGCAGGTGCAGGCAAATAGGTGTGCACAACAGAATGTTTATTGAACAACAAGTTATAAGTATAATCAGAAATCTCGCCCTTAAGGAACTTATGGCGCTTCATGGCCTCAAAGTCTAAATACTGAGTGGGTAGGATGGGGTCATTAGGCCAAGGTGATACACCACACTCCTCTGCTAAACACGAAGCATAAATCCCACCATAAAAATATCCACTACCAGCGTTGTGTTGCAACCTGCGTGCCACAATCGCTCCAAGGTTATAACATTTAACACCCGTGAGAGTAGTGTGTATGAGGCTCAAGTCAGGAGCACATAGTGTACTACAGTCTTGTTTGCCTATGATGCATTTTCCATCAAACAGAGCAAAGTATTGAATCGATGGGAAATGAATACTTTTTATTCTACCTTGTGTCACTCCTCTATCCTCGCCAAAACAAAGGTTAATCAAGAATGACTCGTACTCAGACCTTGGTGGTTCATCCAACAAACCCCAATATGGAATTTTACACACACCACTAAATGCGTCTAGAGGCATGGTAATTGAGCGGTCATAAAGTTTAAACGAAACTCTAGATTCACGAGGATGAAATTTAAACTCTTTAGTAAACGATTCTATGAGACTGAGGTATTGATTGCACTTATCTTCAATGTAGGGGCCGAACTCAGCATTGTGGACATATTGATCAAATTCTTCTTTAACGCCTACACTCGACATAAAATTGTCACACAGCAATAGGCAGGATTTGGTGGCAGCTTCCCTAATCGAACTTGCACTTGGTTCAAAATAAGATTGGCGGATTGAGCCCCTACTAGAAGATGCCTCCGAGGACCTCTGCTTCGAAGAACTCCTTCCAAAGAAGTTCATCATATATGCGTACAGTTTTCTGGAAAAAATTGGGTTACAAAATTTTTGTCAACAAAACTTTGCAAGATTGATAGCAACTACTCATAGACATGTATAGAGGCCATATTGAGCATTCAAACTACTTAGAACTCTAAGAATTCAACATGCAAGCTCATCTACAGCAGCACCAAGAGTAGCTAATTATTCAAAATATAACCCGCTAAAGCAAAAACTAATTGGACCAATGGAGGAGTCACATACCAAGTAGCAATCCCCCAGAATAGTTTTGGAAACGGAGCTTCGAGCAAAGAGATCAAAATCCGCGGGTTTGAGAGCAAGAACATGAGAGAGAGAGAAATGGTGATTTTTTTCTAGAGGTAGGTGATGACATGGGCTAAAGAGATAAGTGAGGGGGCCCACATGGGGACCACAACCCACCAGGGCGCACCTAGCGCTGCTGGCGCGCCCAGGTGGGTTGTGCCCACCTGGTCAACCCCCCTATGATGTTATTTGCATAAAAAGTTTATTAAATATTCAGAAAAAATTGTATTAAATTTTCAGGGCATTCTGAGAACTTTTATTTTTGGGTAATTTTTTTATTGCACGGGAAAATCAAAAAACAGACAAAGCATGGCATTCTATTTTATTTAACTAAAAAGAACAGGAAATAAAAGTTGGGAGCAGAAGGTTGTGCTTACTAAATTCATCAACTTCATACCTCTAAAAAATGATCCATCAATAAGGTTGATCAAGTCTTATTAACAACAACTTTCGATTAGCATGAAACCAAAGAACTTTCATAAAACACTAAGTTACATCAACGGGGATATGCATATCCCCCACAATAAGCATTTCATATTTCCTTTTGGCAGTAGGTAGAGGTAGTTGAAAACTTCCAATAGTGAGTGTCGAAGATTTTTCAATAATATTAATACCATTCACTTGGAATTGTTTCTTTGGAAAGTGCACTGTATGCTCATTGCCATTGATATGAAAAGTGACCTTGCTTTTATTGCAATCAATAACAGCCCTTGCAGTATTCAAGAAGAGTCTACCAAGGATAATCGACATATTGTCGTCCTCGGGCATCTCAAGTATAACAAAGTCAGTTAAGATAGTAACATTTGCAACAACAACGGGCACATCCTCACAAATATCGATAGGTATGGCAGTTGATTTATCAGCCATTTGCAAAGATATTTTAGTAGGTGTGAGTTTATTCAATCAAGTCTTTTATATAAGGAGAAAGGCATAACACTAACACCGGCTCCTAAATCACACAAAGCAGTTTTGACATAATTTCCTTTATGGAGCAAGGTATAGTTGGTATTCCCGGATCTCCAAGTTTTTTAGGTACTCCATCCTTAAAAGAATAATTAGCAAGCATGGTGGAGATTTCAGCTTCTAGTATTTTTCTTTTATTAGAGATGATGTCTTTCATATATTTTGCATAAGGGGTATCTTTAAAATATCAGTCAAGCGAGTGCGCAAAAAGACTGGCCTAGGCATTTTAGCAAAGCATTCAAATTCTTCATCATCCTTTTTCTTAGTTGATTTAGGTGGAAAGGGCATGGGTTTTTGAACCCATGGCTCTCTTTCTTTTCCATGTTTTCTAGCAACAAAGTCTCTTCTATCATATTTTTTATTTTTAGGTTGTGGGTTATCAAAATAAACAGCTGGTTCTATTTCAACATCATTATCTAGTTCCTTATCATTGTCTAGTTGAGTATCTTGATGAAAATTATCATTATCTTTTTCATTATCACTAGGTGAATGTTCATTACCAGATTGAGTTTCAGCATCAGAGATAGAAACATCATTATCATTATCAGGAGGTCTTTCTATTTCAGGTTCACTAGAGGCATGCAAAGTCCTATCATTTTTCTTTTTCTTCTTCTTTTGAGATGGACTAGATGCATCAGTGTTAATTCTTTGAGAGTCTTGTTCAATTCTTTTAGGATGTCCCTCAGGATAAAGGGGTTCCTGAGTCATTTTACCTCCTCTAGTTGCTACTCTAACAGCAAAGTCATTTATATTATTATTCATTTCATCAAGCAATTCTCTTTGAGATCTAGCAACTTGTTCTAGTTGAGTTTGAACCATAGAGGCATGTTTTCCTACACCTCTAACATCATTGGAGATTCTAAATAACAAGTCACTCAAGCGAGCAATCATATCAGAATTATATTTCAATTGCTTCATAACATTGGCATTGAAGTGATCTTATTTTCTAATGTAGTTATCAAACTCATAAAGGCATTTATTAGGGTGCATATTATCAGGATTGTCCCTTTCATTGAATTTCATTAAAGAATTTACCTCTACCACCCTTGGTGGTGGTGTGTCAAGTCCATGTATCTCTTTAATAGAAGTTAAACTTTTAACATCCTCTGCTTTTATACCTTTTTCCTTCATAGATTTCTTTGCCTCTTGGATATCTTCCAGACTGAGATATAAGATACCCCTCATCTTTGGAGTGTATTTATGCGGTGGTTCAGGAAGAGTCCAATCATCATAAATTTTCAATATATTATTCAATAATTCCTCAGCTTGTTCAATAGTTCGGTCCCTGAAAACACAACCAGCACAACTATCTAGGAAGTCCCTAGAAGCATCGGTTAGTCCATTATAGAAGATATCAAGTATTTCATTTTTCTTAAGAGGATGATCAGGCAAAGCATTAAGAAATTGGAGAAGCCTCCCCATAGCTTGTGGGAGACTCTCTTCTTCAATTTGCACAAAGTTAAATATTTCCTGTAAGGCAGCTTGTTTCTTATGAGCAGGAAAATATTTTTCAGAGAAGTAGTAAATCATATCCTGGGGACTACGCACGCAACCAGGAGCAAGAGTATTGTACCAAATCTTAGCATCACCCTTTAATGAGAACAAAAATAATTTGAGAATATAATAATAGCGAATCTTCTCATCAGGAGCAAATAGGGTGGCTATATCATTCAACTTAGTAAGGTGTGCCACTACAGTTTCAGTTTCATAACCATGGAAAGGATCAGATTCAACCAAAGTAATCAACTCTAGGTCGACATTTCATTCTAGCATCCAAAGATTTTTCTTTCAGTTTGCATAATAATTTCTTTAGATCATCTCTATCATTGCAAGCAAGAAAGTCTCTAGCTGTCTCCTCATCCATAACATAACCTTCAGGTACCTTAGGCAATTCATATCTAGGAGAGCTAGGTCTAACAGGTGTTTCAAGATTTTTGGTTTCAGGTATTTCATCTGTTTCAGTAATTTCTTTTTCTTTTACTCTAGCAATTTGTTCGTCAAGAAAATCACCTAGTGGCACACCATCATCAAGCAACGTACTAGCATCATCATGAGTAGTGTTCATAGAAGAAGTAGCATCATCAATAATTTGCGACATATCAGAATTAATATCATGTGGTGGTGTTGCAAGTTTACTCAAAATAGAAGGCGAATCAAGTGCAGAGCTAGATGGCGATTCCTTACCTCCCATCGTCTTAGAGGGAAAAATCTTAGTCTTGGTATCTGTCAGATTCTTCAAAATGATAGATTGATAATAATCCCAAGTGACTCAACAAATATAGCTATGCTCCCCGGCAACAGTGCCAGAAAAAGGTCTTGATAACCCACAAGTATAGGGGATCGCAACAGTTTTCGAGGGTAGAGTATTCAACTCAAATTTATAGATTTGACACAAGGGGAGCCAACGTATATTTGCAAGCATTAGCAGCTGAGTTGTCAATTCAACCACACCTGGAGATTAATTATCTGCAGCAAACTGATCAGTAGCCAAGTAATATGATAGTTTTGATAGTAGTAGTAACAGTAGCGGTAACAGTAATAATGATGGCAGTGATTTTGTAGCAGTTGTGACAGCAGTATTAGCAATAGTAACTTAGCAAGAACAATATATGAAAAACTCGTAGGCATTGGATCGGTGAATTCGTTGGATGATATTCATCATATAACAGTCATAACCTAGGGCGATACCGCACTAGCTCCAGTTCATAAATATAATGTAGGCATGTATTCTGTAAATAGTCATATGTGCTTATGGAAAGAACTTGCATGACATCTTTTGTCCTATCCTCCCGTGGCAGCGGGATCCATAAGGAAACTAGGGGATATTAAGGCCTCCTTTTAATAGAGAACCAGAACAAAGCATTAGCACATAGTGAATACATGAACTCCTCAAACTACGGTCATCACCGGAAAGTGTTCCGACTATTGTCACTCCGGGGTTTGCGGATCATAACACGTAGCAGGTGACTATAACTTGCAAGATCGGATCTAGAACGTAGATATAATGGTTGTAACATAAACAGTTCAAATATGAAATCATGACACCCGGGCCCAAAGTGACAAGTATTAAGCACAACAAAGTCGTAGCAACATCAATCTCAGAACATAATGGATACTAGGGATCAAGCCCTAACAAAACTAACTCGATTACATGATGAATCTCATCCAACTCCCTCACCGACCAGCGAGCCTACGAAGGGATTCCTCACTCCCGGTGGGGAGCATCATGGAATTGGCGATGGAGAAGGGTTGGTGATTACGAAGATCGAAGACCCCCCTCTTCGGAGCCCCAAATGGACTGCAGATCTGGCCTCCCGATGAAGAACAGGAGGCGGCGGCGGGTCCGTCTCGTGAAACGCGACAATTGTTCCTCCCTCATTTTTTCTTCCAAAATAGGATTTTATAGCGTCGGAGGTAGGGTCAGCTGAGGGAGTCCTGGATTAGGGGGTCCTCGAACAGCCGGACTATATACTTTGGCCGGACTATTGGACTATGAAGATACAAGATTGAAGACTTCGTCCCGTGTCCGGGTGGGACTCTCCTTTGCGTGGAAGGCAAGCTTGGCAATTCGGATATGTAGATCTCCTCCCTTGTAACCGACTCTGTGTAACCCTAGCCCCCTCCGGTGTCTATATAAACCGGAGGGTTTAGTCCGTAGGACAAGAACAATCATAATCATAGGCTAGCTTCTAGGGTTTAGCCTCTACGATCTCGTGGTAGATCAACTCTTGTAATACTCATATCATCAAGATCAATCAAGCAGGAAGTAGGGTATTACCTCCATCGAGAGGGCCCGAACCTGGGTAAACATTGTCTCCCCCACCTCCTGTTACCATCCGCCTTAGACGCACAGTTCGGGACCCCTTACCCGAGATCCGCCGGTTTTGACACCGACATTGGTGCTTTCATTGAGAGTTTGACTGTGCCGTCACCATAAGGATTGATGGCTCGTCTTGTTGTCAAGGACAACATCATCACTGGGGGAGCCCTGGCTATAGGCCAAACTCTCCGACTAGGCGGCTTCGTCATGACCGCCCGTTCGGCCGTTGCGCCGACGATGACTTCTCGGGTCATCAAAAACAGCCTCCACGTCGGCTCGGGATTCGCCGAGCAGATGGATCCAATGGAGCTCTCTTCCTTGAACGAGCTCTTGGATCGCATCGCAGCCTTGGGAGTCGCTACGGACTATGATCGGATCGGGCTTAAACCTGACCAAAGGGAGATTAACTCTCCGCCGGTCACCCATCAGATAGCGGTGGTGGAGGAGCAACGCAGCGATTCTTCCTCTATCTTGAGGACGAACTATGTCCGGATTCCCGAGCTCTCCGAGCCGGATACCCGTCTACGGGAGGACGTGGCCCAAGCTTTGAACCTAGAATCAAACAGCGGGCCAGACCTATTGGGCAACATCCCGGAGCCCGAACTGCCAAGCTCGGAAACTCCTCCGCCCCTGGGTCTCAGATCGGGTCAGGGTTCGGACCTAAATCTACCCACCCACCCAGATATAAGTGATCTTTCCCACATTAGACAAGAGCCCCAAGAGACAGTACATCACTATTGGGCCAGATTCCTCCTTGTAATGAGCAAGGTCAAGGACTGTCGCGAGGAAGATGCAATTTCATTCTTTTGCAAAAAATGTACGGACAAGGGAATCCTAAACGCCATAAGTCGCCGTGACATAGCACACTTCGCTGACTTGGCGGCCATAGTACGGAAGTATGTGCGATGGAAAGCACCTGGAAAACCCAAACAAAATTTTGGGATCCTCCGGCTCTCACTAAACCCCCCGTCCGAACTAAAAGGGTGTACTCTCGTAAGTCACCCGATCCAATTACAAAGAAACCAAAGCCCACTACAGGGCATGGAACTGTATTGAAGGGATGGCTCAATGGGCCATTCAAAATTCACAGTACAGTGGATACCACATAGCCTTAGAGCATGTTGGATACTCCGGCACATGGCCAAGAGCGGCGAGTATATCCTCATCAACAATACAACAGAGCACCATCCCGTGGAAAATAACAATACAGTATTGACAGTCTTCGAGACCTTCACCTCAAATAATAGGCGCAAGCGAGGACTCCGCAGCCTTACCGAAGTCTGGCATGTGGCAGCAATAAATCCATGGAGCGATACGGCTATAACATTCAATGCCAGTGATGAACCTAAATTCTGAACAGCCCGAGCACCAGCCGCCTTGGTCCTTAGTCCAATTGTGGACGGCTTCCGGCTTACTAAAGTGCTCATGGACGGTGGCAGCGGATTAAACTTCATCTATGAGGGGACTCTTCGAAAAATGGAAATAGACAAGAGCCGCATTGAGCATAACAGCACGACCTTTAGAGGAATCATCCCTAGTCGGGAGGCACGATGTGCAGGAAAAATCACACTAGATGTGGTATTCGGCACGCCGGAGAATTATAGGTCCGAAGAAATCACATTCCAAGTGGCCCTGTTTAGTAGTGGATACCACACCCTTTTAGGGCGGGAGGCATTCACGATATTCCAAGCTATACCCCATTACGGGTACATGAAGCTCAAAATGCCCGGGCCCAATGGAATCATCACTCTAGCTAGTGATCCGGACAGAGCACTCCGCGCCGAAAATAAAACCACCGCACTAGCCCTCGAGGCGTTATCCGAAGCCCTTGCGGCCAAAGAACTAACTACGCTGCACTCCACAGTGGACAGGGATGACGTGATACTCGACAAAAGACCCAAGTGCACCTCTTTTAAACCAGCGGACGAGATAGTCAAATTCCAAGTCCACCCAACGGACCCTACAAAACAGCATCCATCGGGGCACAGTTAAACCCCACAGTAGACGCTGCACTGCAGGAGTTCTTGCGCGAGAATTGGGACATCTTCGCCTGGCATCCTTCAGACATGCCAGGAATCCCACGCAGACTGGCCGAGCATAGCCTTAACATTCTAAAGGGGTTCAAACCGGTCAAGGAGACTCTTCGGCGTTTCTCCGAACCTAAGCGACAAGCCATGGGAGAAGAGCTAGCCAAGTTACTTGAGGCCGGATTCATTACAGAAATAAAACATTCGGACTGGCTAGCAAACCTGGTGATGGTACCAAAGAAGGACAAATCCTGGCGCGTATGTGTCGATTTCAAGGACCTTAACAAGGCTTGCCCCAAGGATCCCTTCCCTCTCCCCCGCATCAATCAAATTATCGATGCTACCGCAGGACACGACTCATTGTGTTTCCTCGACGCATACTCCGGATACCATCAAATTAAGATGGCGGAGTCCGATCAAGCCGCAACGGCATCTATCACTCCATACGTTCCCTTCTGTTTTAACACCATGCCTTTCGGGCTCAAAAACGCCGGTGCAACCTATCAACCCATGATTCAGACATGCCTGGAAACACAAATTGGCAAAACAGTGGAGGCATATGTAGCCGGCGTGGTCATTAAAACCAAACACATCGAATCCTTAATAGACGACTTGAGGCTCACGTTCGACAATCTCCGAACATATGACAACAAGCTCAATCCGGAAAAATGTGTTTTCGGCGTGCCCGTCGCAAAGCTCTTGGGCTTCATCATCTCCAGTAGAGGAATCGAAGCAAATCCGGCTAAAATCCGAGCTCTGTCACAGTTGGCCATCCCAACAGACCTCAAGCAAATCCAGAAATTAACTGGATGTGTGGCTGCATTAAGCCGAATTATCTCCCGATTAGGAGAAAAGGCACTACCCCTTTATCGTCTTCTTCGACGCACCGAACAATTCGAGTGGACGGATGCGGCCACGGCCGGATTGGAAGAAATAAAAGCCATTTTGGCCACCAACTCAATCTTGGCCGCGCCAAATGTCGGCGAACCAATGTTGTTATATATAGCGGCAACACACCAAGTCGTAAGCGCAGCGCTCGTCGTCGAACGAGAGACGGACGGACATAAGTTCCCGCTTCAAAAACCGGTATACTATGTATCCACTGTCCTCACTCCATGCAAATCATGGTACCCACATTATCAAAAGATAGCATACGCGGTCTTCATGGCATCCCGGAAATTACGACACTACTTTCAAGAGTGTTCAATTACGGTGGCCTCTGAAGTACCACTCGACGACATAATAAATAACCGCGATGCCACGGGCCGGATTGCTAAATGGGCTATTGAGCTCCTCCCGTTCGACATAACATACAAACCACGGCGAGCCATTAAGTCACAAGTACTAGCTGATTTCGTGGCCGAATGGACAGGAGCCGAACTCCCTAAAGAGTACGGCGCGTACTCCAATTGGATCATGCACTTTGACGGCTCTAAGATGCTGGCTGGTCTGGGGGTAGGCGTCGTCCTAACATCCCCCACCGGAGATACAGTCCAATACGTACTCCAAATATTATACACGGACTCCAACAATGCAGCAGAATATGAGGCCCTGTTGCATGGTCTCCGGATAGCAGCCTCCATGGGCATTCAACGCCTAGAGGTGCGTGGGGATTCGAACCTTGCAATATCTCAAATAAATGGAGACTTTGACGCCAAGGACCCAAAAATGGCGGCTTACCGCAATGCCGTCCTCAAAATGTCAGCTCGGTTCGAGGGGCTTGAATTCCACCATGTGGTCTGGGAAAACAATCAAGCGGCGGATATCCTTGCCCGCATCGGCGCTAAGCGCGACCCTGTCCCACCTAATATCTTCTTGGAAAGGTTGTTTAAGCCATCCGTGGTATGGGAAGGAGAGACCAGCAACAACAGTCCGAACCCGGCCACAACACCAGATACCGAACACTCTGACGTAATCGGAGGCTCCGCCACCGAAATAACGCCTTCGGCACACGTGATTATGGCTGTCACCGCCCCGTGGACAGAACCCTTCTTGTCCTACCTAACTAGGCAAGAACTCCCTGAGGACCCAAACAAGGCACGTTGCATTGTGCGGCGGTCTAAAGCCTACAAGGTCCACGAGGGAGAGCTTTATAAGAAAAGCGCTACCGGAGTACTTCAAAGGTGCATCTCCGAAGAGGAAGGACGACAAATTTTGGCAGAAATTCATGCTGGACATGGCGGCCACCACGCCGCAGCTCGGGCCCTTGTAAGCAAGGCCTTCCGTACAGGTTTTTACTGGCCGACGGCCCGAGCAGATGCACAGGACCTCGTTCAACGTTGCGTCAGTTGCCAGCTTTTTGCGAACCAAAGCCATATGCCACCTACCGCTCTCCAAACAATCCCCATTACTTGGCCCTTTGCGGTCTGGGGGCTTGATATGGTCGGACCCCTTAAAGGGGGAAGCCATAAGAAAAAATATCTATTGGTCATGGTGGATAAATTCACCAAGTGGATAGAAGCCAAACCAGTTAAAACGGCTGAGTCCGGACCAGTGATAGACTTTATATCCGGGGTTGTACACCGTTACGGCGTCCCCCACAGCATCATCACCGATAACGGCTCGAACTTTACAGCCGACGAGGTAAAAACTTGGTGCAGCAACATGGGCATTAAGCTCGATTATGCCTCCGTCTATCACCCGCAAACTAACGGTCAAATCGAGCGAGCAAATGGTCTTATCATGAGCGGCATTAAACCCAGATTAGTGCGATCCTTGAAGGAATCAGATACGCACTGGGTCGAGGAGCTCGACTCCGTACTATGGGGGCTGCGGACCACGCCGAATCGCACTACCGGATACACACCGTTCTTTATGGTGTACGGCGCAGAGGCGGTACTACCCTGCGACATAATTCATGACTCACCTCGAGTGTGCATGTACGAAGAGAAAGAAGCTGAGCTTGATCGGCAGGATAGTTTGGACGCCCTGGAGGAGGAGCGTGATGTGGCAAAAGCCCGCTCAACATTCTATCAGCAACAGGCTCGACGGTATCAAAGCAGAGAAGTACGGGCCAAAACTTATAACGTTGGCGAACTCGTTCTACGCCTACCGGAGAAGAAAAAGAACAAGCTCAGGCCCAAATGGGAAGGTCCCTTCGTTATTCACCAAGTTCTGACCGGTGGAGCGTACCGTCTGCGGGATGCATCGGACAATCGACTCGAGCCAAACCCATGGAACGCAGCCAGACTCCGAAGGTTCTACGCCTAGTGCCGGACTCTGTGTTCGTCTCCTTACCTCCGTCAATTTTTTATATATCCATTATCTGTCTTTTCTTTCTTTCTTTCTTCCCTTTTTTCTTACAGCCTTAAAAGTTTAAAATGTGTCTTGACTACACAATCTTGACGCGCTAGGCGTGCTCATCATACCTGGGGGGCTTCTTATACAGAAGCTTAATATAACTATGTTCCAGGCTTTATGCCCCCCGCACATGTGTGACTTTTCCACATGTACCTTTTCTTCGCCATTATATGCATCGATATGACTTAAGTTTTGGCCAAGCTGGGTTTCCTGGCTCTTGTGTTTATGCCCTACGTTCCCATTAATTCGGCTAGGGCATAAGGGGAGCACCTCTACGATTGTTACTGCCGGGTCAGCCGGATGTGTACCTCAGACTGGGTGAAGCCGAAAGCTAGCGTTCTTAAGGGAATATTCGGTCGGTGAACAAAAGACTTTTATTTATTGTAATACATGCCCCCAGATGTTTATATCCTGCATCTCTTTTCGCAGTTCGGACATGCACATTAATGCATGTGTACCCAGGGAAAGGAACCCTTAACGGAACTATTCTCCCAGGAAGATGTTTCTTAGTATCCATGTAATATAACATAACTAGTTGGGTACTTGTCTGTTCAAGCACTTATGACCCCTACGCCTGGTTTCCACGCGTACCCCGGTTTTTACATAACTGAGCGGGTATTCGGATACACTCCGGACTGTCAGGTCCGGAGGTCGAAGCGGAAAGGTCTGCCATGACAAATGATTTACAATCCGGCTAGGGACAATATATGTCACTTGAAGTACACGGTCACTTAGACTGACTAAATTCTTCTTCTATACCATCCAACAGGCTGTCTAGCCTACAATCCTGTTTATCCGCTGGGAATTGGTTGCGTTGTTTTTTCTGATATGGAGAGCAGAGATGCAGCGATTAGAGAGGCTCCTCATGCTTTGACTGAGGACTCTACTTTCAATCTGGTTCCCCATGATGAGGGTCTGAATATGCGTATGCCTGCGTTCGAGTATGAGGTCTGGGTTATGTTACTTGCTTTTCCTATGGATTATCAGACTGAGCATTATGTGCACAAAGCAGTATCTAACTTTGGAAAACTTCTGGTTTGGCCTCACCCCGGGCAAAACAAGGCGCGGGTTCTTGTCAAATGCCATATCAAGGATGTGGCCGAAGTCCCACACAGTCTTTTAGTTACCAGAGTTGGTTTATTGCCGGGTTTGGGTCGCTCTTGGTCTGTTCCTGTGTATGTGCTCGATGGTCACAATACTATTCCAGGACTGATGGGCACGGAGGAACCACCACCCTTGCTCAATGCCTCGCCACACCCGTATGAGCTTCCGTATTATACTGTCATGCAACAGGCTCACCTGGATGAGATGGAATCTCAACAAGCTCAGAATGATGCTGCTTGGAATGCACCTCCTGCCCAAGAACAACTTCAGGAGAATGGTTGGAGAGCTTGGCCTGTAATTCCTCCACCGTACACAGGTTTTAGTTTCGGGTCCTTTTTTCAGTATGATGGCCCTTCACTCATGGATGGAGTGGACCCTGAACACAATGTCGTTGATAACTTGTCTGATGTTTGGTCCTCTGAAGATGAAATTGCTGCTGTTGAAAATTTGGCCGACAGTTTCATTGTAGGAAATCTTGCTGCCAGGACTGCTTTTGTCAGAGCTGGGGGAGAGTCCATCAACGTTCCTATTGTCATGGACTGTGAACTGCTGCTGTGGTTGGGTTCTATGCTGAAACGCATCTATACTTGTGCCCTCACCGAGGCGCCGGCCCAGAACACATGCTTTCCTGTAAACCCCTTCAAGTTTATTCAGAGACAACTGGAGGCAATCAGCGCGGCTTGGATGCTCAACCTACAGCCGGAACTTGACTACTTCTTCAGGATTTTTAGTTCTCAGTTTCAGTTGGGAATTTGCATTGCTTCTTCACACATGGCCGATGGTAACACTGTGGTTTCTTCTGGTGTCTTTGTGAATGATTCTGTTCAGTTTCAGTTGCAGGAGTCCCAGGATGTGGTTTCAGTGCTGGAAACTGATGCCTATACCCAGCAGGCGGATTCCACTGCCCCACCTCCTGGTAATGCACTTCATCTGATTGCGTCCTCCTCGCTGTTCAATGAAGCTGCACCCCGTCATGGCAAAGTTCCACTTGATACCACTGCAGTCCGGAGGAGCACTCGTTCGAACAAGTATGATGGCTTCAAGGTCCACCAGATCACTGATGTCAAGCAGACCCAATCTAGGGTGAAGGCCAGAGTCGCTCCATCTGTCCAAGCAATCTCCATGGCCGCGACCCCTGTCCAGGCTTCAACCGAAGAGTGCCTGCCCCCTACTTCCATTCAGGATCTACAGCAGGTGGGCATTCGATGTGGAATTGCACCCGATGATCTTTCTGAAGATAAGCTGCTGGCTGCCTGGCAGACTGCCTCTGATGAGGCTGTCTGATTTTCTTTATGCTCATGAATAAATCTTGGAATGTTCTGTCGTGGAATATCAGAGGGATTAACTCTGATAGTAAACTTTTGGCCATTAGGAATGCGATCAATATTAGTTCCTATTCGGTGCTGTGTATCCAAGAAACTAAACGGAAATCTTTTGATTTAGCGTTTATTAAATCTTTCTGCCCCAAGCGATTTGATAAATTTGTGTTTGCACCTTCGATTGGGGCCTCGGGTGGTATTCTCACTGTCTGGAATAGTTCAGTTTTTGTGGGCACACCATGGCATGTGGAATCGTTTGTGGTGGGGGTTTCTTTTGTGTCCACACAGTCGAATGATTCCTGGAATTTGGTGAATGTCTATGGACCATGTACTGGTCAGAGATGATTAGATTTTACTTCCTGGTTGTTTGATCTTCATATTCCAGATACTGAAAATTGGCTAATATTGGGAGATTTTAATTTCATACGTTCCACGGATAATAGAAACAGACCAGGGGGGACGCTGATGATATGTTCCTTTTCAATGAGATAATCCGAGCGCAATCATTGATGGAAATTCCGGTCAAAGGAAGGGCTTTCACTTGGAGTAATATGCAAGATGATCCACTTTGGAACAACTTGATTGGTTCTTTTCTTCTTCGAATTTGACCACCTCTTTCCCAAACACAATGGTTCTACCATTGGGGAAACCGGTGTTTGATCATATCCCGTGTGTACTCTCAATTGAATCCAAAATCCCAAAGTCAAAGCTGTTCCGTTTTGAAAACTTCTGGGTTAACTGCACTGGATTCTCTGAAGTTGTTGCACGATCATGGGAAAAACCTTGTTACGCCCCCAAACTCAGCAGCGATGGTGTGCAAAAAACTTAAGTCACTTAGGTATGACCTCAAGCATTGGAGCAGAGGCGTCTCTAATCTGAAAGTTATGATCCAGAACAGCAATGACGCCCTGACCAACCTGGATGCCCTGGAGGACAAGAGAAATTTGTTTGTGCAGGAAGCAAATTTCAGGCGAATCCTGAAAGATCATCTAAACCGTCTCCTGAAAAATCAAGATGAATACTGGAGAAAGAGATGCACAATCAGATACTTTAGGTATGCTGATGAAAACACCAAACTCTTTCAATCTTTGGCAACGGAGAGGTTTAGGCATAACTCCATTGCTAGTCTACGAGAGGGCGATGTGGAGATCACTGATCATGTTGGGAAAGAAGGTGTGTTGTTCAACACGTATAAAGATCGTCTGGGTTTTTCTAAACCAACACACATGCGATTTGACCTGCAACGGATCATCAAAAAGGTTGAGGGCCTGGAGGTGTTATCGCTGCCCTTTTCCACTGACGAGATTGATGCTATTGTAAAGGAAATGCCAGTCGATAGAGCCCCTGGACCCGATGGTTTTAATGACTGTTTCCTCAAATCTTGCTGGCACATTATCAAGAAGGACATCTATAAGATGTGCCATGATTTCCCTGACGGCGACCTTGATATTTCTAGCATTAGTGAGGGATACATCACCCTAATCCCAAAAACCTCCTCCCCGGAGACTGCCAATGATTACAAACCGATCACTCTGCTCAACTGCTGCTTAAAAATCATCATGAAGATCCTGGCCAATCGCCTGCAGAAAGTAATCCTTAAAATCATTCACAGAAACCAGTATGGGTTCCTCAAAGGTAGAACCATACAGGATTGCCTTGCATGGTCTTTTGAATACATTCATCAGTGCCAAACATCTTCGAGAGAGATTATTTTGCTTAAGCTGGACTTTGCCAAAGCTTTTGATATGATCGAACATGAGCCGATGTTACAGATCATGAAACATATGGGGTTTGATGAAAGATGGCTGGGTTGGATGAAATCCATTTTCTCCTCTAGTGTTTCCTCGGTGCTGTTGAATGGGGTCCCAGGTAGGAAATTCCCCTGTAAGTGTGGTGTGAGGCAAGGGGACCCCCTGTCACCCCTCATATTTGTACTGGCAGCTGATCTCCTCCAAGCAGCAATCATTGACGCTTTCGCTCAGGGCTTGATCGAGTTACCATTCCGTGCAGCCGAAGAGGTGATTATCCGGTCATCCAATATGCGGATGATACGATACTGGTCATGCCAGCCTGTCCCGATCAAGTCGCCCGCATGAAATCCATCCTAGTTGATTATGTTGACTCTGTTGGTCTGAAGATTAACTTCCAAAAGTCCATGTTGATTCCCATAAATCTTGGCTTGCAACAAGCTTCTGCCCTAGCGCAAATTTTTGGCTATACGGTCGGATCCCTACCCTTCACATACCTGGGTCTTCCCTTGGGAACGACGAAACCAACCCTGCTTGAGCTCATGCCAATGGTTTGTGCAGTTGAGAGAAAGCTGTCCACGGCCCTCTCCTTGCTTTCAGCTGGTGCCAAGCTCACTCTGGTAAACTCTACCATTACTTCGATGTTGATCTATGCCATGTGTACACTTAAGCTGCACCCCAAGGTGATTGAACACATTGATAAGCTGCGTAGATACTGTTTGTGGGCCAAAAACACAGAGACAGGAGTTCAAAATAATTCTTTGGCTGCTTGGGAGCTGGTCTGTAGACCGAAGCGCAATGGTGGTCTTGGGGCGATTGACATCAAAACGCAGAATGTCGCACTCCTCCTCAAACACCTTTTCAAGTTCTACAATCATCACGATGTCCCGTGGGTGACTCTAATATGGGACACTTACTATGTGGGTCGAGTGCCACATGCAGTAAACCCGATCGGCTCTTTCTGATGGCGTGATATCATGCAGCTCAGTAATGTGTTTCGTGGCATCACTCAAGTTGCGATTGGGGACGGATCTTCAGCTTTGTTTTGGAAGGATGTCTGGATTAAACATGATCATGATGCACCACTCTCTGAGGTCTTCCCCTGTGCCTTTTCCTTTTGCACAAACAAGGATGAGTCGGTGGGAACTGTTCTGACGGCTACTGACCCCGCTATGCTTTTCCATCTACCTCTGTCTACCCAAGCGAGACAGGAGGTCAGAGAAATTCAGCAACGATCCAGGCATGTTGTGCCGGAGAGGATTCCGCTGATTCTTGGGTTTGTACCCTTGGAGGAAAGTTCTCGGCCAACAAATACTACAACCACTGCTTCAGGGAAACGATAGCCGATGAGGCCTTCTGTGGCTTTGGAAAGCCAAGAGCCCCATCAAATTCAAGCTGTTTGGCTGGCTGTTGCTGGTAGACCGTCTAAACACAAGGAACATGTTGAAACGGAGACACTACACTGTTGTGGACAACAATTATGCATGCATGATGTGCCAAAACCCGCCGGAGGAAACGGTTGAACACCTCTTTTCTCATGCCCATTTAACCAGCGATGTTGGGCCAGAGTGGGATTGTTTTGGCCGAATGTGGGTAATAGGGTATCTTTGTTGCATGCTGGTAGAAATCAATGGAGTCAGCCGCTGTTCATGGATATTTTCTTGCTGGCTGCATGGAGCATTTGGAAGGAGAGGAACAATGAGTATTTCAGAGGGGTGCCTCACTCCTTCGCGGCATGGCTAGATAGATTCAAAAACCTACTAAGCCTGCTTGTGCACAACTGTAAAGAAGAGCTTCGCCCCTTCCTAGACTCTTATATACAAAACCTGTAACTTAGATACACTCTTTTTCTTGCTTGGTCTGAGGGGGGCCCTCGAATACCCCTCACTTGTAATGATGTAATTGTTGTGGTTTGAGTAATACGAAGTCAGTGGGAGCCTCTCCCACTATCGTCACTGTTCAAAAAAAAGCCTACAATCCTGTTGGGAATACTTTGCGGCTAATTTCACCTGGTCATATACTAAACTGACGGGGATCTCTTTCCCATCAGACCCCACAGGTCCGACCTCGGCCATGTGGTTCGGGTCAGCCTTGGTATATCGCGTCTTCACCATGGCCCAGGCTTCCCTTGCACCTTGTCGGCAGGCTGATATCTTCCATAATCGGAAGCGTCGCCGTCCTCCCTTGAGCATCTCTACAAGCTCCCCCATGCCTCCTGGCAGGGAGGCGGATGGCCACAAGGCTTGGGCAATGCCCTGCATCACCTGTCGTACTTGTTCGTGCAGTTGTGAGAGCTCTGGCAGAAGATCACCCGCAGACCCGGGCATCTCCTCCGCGGGACGACCCGTCAACATACCTACAGATATAACTCTGTTAGCCGGTTTCTTCGCCAAACTCTATAAAAGTTCATTCAAGCACTTACTGAAAATGCCGCGTCGAAGCCTCTTATTCTCCTTTACGGAGTCAGCAAGCTGGGCTCGAACATCTTTCAGTTCAACGCCCAGCTGGGTATTGGCATCTTGGAGATCGTTTTTCTCCCGCCTAACCCATGTAAGCACGCGCTCGCCAGCCTTTAGCTGTCGTTGAGCATGTTGCTCATCCCCTCGCACGACCTCCCGATTCACTCCGGGATCATTTGCAGAATCTATTGTTAGATTTGCATTCATGCCGAATACTAACTGGTGCATGTCATTCTTTTCGACAGAAACAAGTGTTACCAGATGGGGCCTTCTCGGACTCCTTCATTGCGGCAACTGCGGCCCATAGCTGGGCTTTGCACTCCTCCAGCTCTTGAGACAACTGGGTATTCTTCTCCGTAAGAACCTACGCAAACAATGATCCTTAAATCAGTTGTGCCAACTGTTTCAAGTCTCAGGGGCTACTGATATACATAATTATTAGATTTTCTTACCTGTATATCCCTTACATACTGGTCCGTGGCTCTGGCAAGACCATCTTGAGCAGCTCGGATGTACGCGTCTCCTGAGTTGAAGGCATCGAACGCCTCTTGGGAGAAACAAGCGTCGCGGAGTACGGCCCGGCGACGCCTGTGATTCAAGGCACTCTCCATTTCGGAATTCGTAGTGGACAGCCTATCCGCATCCTCTGTAGGAGGAACGTCCAGTGTTGGCCCCACATTAGCGTCTGCCTCTAAGTCCGGCTCTGGAGCCCGGCTGGTGGAGGCGTGGCCGGCAGGCTCTCCGGATATGGTCCGGCGAGCGTTTTTCCTGCTAGGAAACATGGAAGTTATCTTAAAAGACGACAACCACGGAGCGGGGTTCTTTCTCATACCTCTACGACGGCGTCTCAGTCCTGACCGCCTTCCTTTTAAGCCTACCTGGTTTCGGTGCCCCTTGTTGGTGAGTCACTGCGGGTTTGGCATGGCATCCCGAGGACCTTCCCTGTAAGACACCATATGTGTGCGGTAGGTGAAGTGCAAAAAAAGGGATCCTTCTCGGAAGTTGGGACTCCGGTTTTACTTACATGCGATGCAGGGAGTAGTCCAGGATAATCGGCTATGATGGCCACCAAGGCACCGTCGTAGCTTAATTGATAGAACGTCATGTCGATGAGCTCCACAAATGTGTCCGGATCTTCCTCGAGTCCGGGGTCGAGGGCCCGGTCAGGGTCCTCTGGTTGTGGAGGCGGGTTGTGAACCTCCCTCACAGCTTTTCGCAGTTCCTGCTATGAAATAGCAAGGTAAATACTTATGATGAAAAATGCGGGAAGGTTCGGAGTAAAAAGTATCAGCTCACCCAGCTTGGGGGGTTGTACATGGAGAATCCGTCCCGTGGCTTAATGCGGACGAACTCCCCTTCCTCTCCTTTATATAAATCGGACAGTATTTTCGCTAGAGCAGCGATGGAGTCTGGACCTTTACAACCGCAGCGGGTGGCATCGTCTTCTCCATTGCAGTGCCACATGGGTTGTCCCCGATATTGAAGTGGCTGCACCGCCCGCATTATACATATTGACATAACCTCGACTATTGTCAATCCTGATCTGGCCAGCGTCTTTATCCGGCCCATCAGGTAAAGGACCTCTCTGTTATCTTCCTCCTGGGGGCTCCGAGGGCGCCAGCTGCGGCGTTTCTTCAAAGGGGCGTTATTAAACTCAGGAAGGCCCATCCAAATAGGGTCCGGAAGGGGGACGTCCTCCATATAAAACCACTCTGAAGGCCAGTCTTCGGACGTCTTCTTCGGAGTACTGGACAGGTATCCGGTCCCGGCAATGCGCCATATCTCGGATCCGCCCACTTGATATATTGATCCCTCCTGTGTACGGGGTACGAGCCAGAATAGCCTCTTCCATAGCTCGAAATGAGCTTCGCAGCCCAAAAACAGCTCGCAGAGGGCGACGTAGCCAGCGATGTGTAAGATGGAGGCGAGAGTAAGGTTATGCTGATGGAGGCCGTAGAACTCCAGGAGCCCGCGGAGGAACGGATGGATTGGAAATCTGAGTCCCCTCAATAAGTAAGGGACAAGGCATACCCACTCCCCCATGGGTGGGTTGGGAAAGCTCTCTGCTTGCTCCCCGCCATTGTAAGTGGCTAATCCGGCTTGGACGGGGACCATATACGCAGGAGGGAGAAACCCCTGGGTCTGTAACTCTACTAATTGGCTGTGGGGAACGGAACACTTCTTCCAATTGCCTGGCTTAGGGCTACGGGAGCGAGAGGAGGAGCTGCGATGGCCGGCCATGATGGAATGGATTTTTCTGGGCGCTCTCCGATGGATGCTCGCTGTGGGAGGATGGTGTGATCTGGATCTGAGGATCCCCGTCTCTTTAATTAGACGATTTACTCACATGGTTAGGGTGGCAAGTGTAAAAATGCCCCGACTTCTCGCATTCGCTCGACACGTGGAGGATAGCCATTATTAGGCGCAGAAGCCGAGGAGTGGAAGCCGGACACTACTCGACAGGTACTCAGAACTTGGGGAAGAACCTGCCTTGCAATGCCAAAGACAATCTGCGCGTCAGACTCATCGTCATTGAAGCCTGGTTCGGGGGCTACTGAGGGAGTCATGTATTAGGGGGTCCTCGGACAGCCGGACTATATACTTTGGCCGGACTGTTGGACTATGAAGATACAAGATTGAAGACTTCGTCCCGTGTCTGGCTGGGAGTCTCCTTTGCGTGGAAGGCAAGCTTGGCAATTCGGATATGTAGATCTCCTCCCTTGTAACCGACCCTGTGTAACCCTAGCCCCCTCCGGTGTCTATATAAACCGGAGGGTTTAGTCCGTAGGACAAGAACAATCATAATCATAGGCTAGCTTCTAGGGTTTAGCCTCTACGATCTCGTGGTAGATCAACTCTTGTAATACTCATATCAGCAAGATCAATCAAGCAGGAAGTAGGGTATTACCTCCATCGAGAGGGCCCGAACCTGGATAAACATTGTGTCCCACGCCTCCTGTTACCATCCGCCTTAGACGCACAGTTCGGGACCCCCTACCCGAGATCCGCCGGTTTTGAGACCGACATCAGCGGGGCCACCGGGTGGGCACAACCCACCTAGGCGCGCCAGGGGGGGCGCCTCCTGGTGGGTTGTGCTCACCCAGGGGCCCCCCTTCGGTGGTTCTTGGCTCCAGTATTTTTCTTTTATTCCATAAAAAATCTCCAAAAAATTTCGTTCCATTCCAAGAACTTTTATTTCTGCACAAAAACAACACCATGGTAGTTCTGCTGAAAACAACGTCAGTCCGGGTTAGTTTCATTCAAATCATGCAAATTAGAGTCCAAAACAAGAGTAAAAGCGTTAGGAAAACTCGATACGATGGAGAGGTATCACCCTCCCACTCGCTCCGCCCTCCAACATCCCGCGCGGGCGACGTGGCGCATGGCGCGCCTCCTCCTCTGCGCAACGACGGCGCCGAGCCGAGGCGCGAGGCACGACCGCGTGACCCATCGCGTGGGATGCCAGTGCCGGCGCGGGACGAGGCCAGCTGCCAGGTTGTGCAGCAGCCTATGTATGATGCATGTGCACTTCCGGCGCCACCGCGCCAGCACCAAGAACGGGCCGTTCTAGAGGTTGCAGCGCGTGGGCGCCAGGACCGTGCCCCTCTCGCGCGGGCCACTCCCGTGAGCGCAGTGGGCTATCGTGCCTTCACTCGCGAGTTGCGTCGTGTCGTCTGGCCGGTCAAGTTCAAGTCGGAGCTCCCCCCGGACTATGACGGCATCCCCGACCCTACGGAGTTCCTCCAGCTCTACGCGCCGAGCATCAAGGCGGCGAATGGCGATGACAAGGTCATGGCGAACTTGTCCCCCATGGCCCTCAAGGATGGCGCGCGCTCCTGGCTCATGCACCTCCTGGAAGGGTCGATCTCCTCATGGGATGAGCTCCGCGAGCGGTTCATCGCCAACTTCCAAGGCACCTGTGACCACGCTCTCACTGTCAATGACCTGCGACGCGTGAAGCAGCGCCCGGGCGAGACCCTCCGCAAGTACATTCAACACTTCACCCATGTTGGCCTCAAGATCCCGAAGGCCTCGGACAAAGCCATCATCTCAGCGTTCACGGAGGGCGTCACGAACGTCAGGATGAGCGTGGAGCTCGCGATCAATGATGACATGTGCTCGATGCTGGAGCTATTCAATCTGGCCCACAGGTGCACCAAGGCCGAGGAAGGCCGACTCTCCCTCCTCAAGCGCCCGGACGTCGACCCCAAGGATAAGAAGGCCAAGGCCAAGGAAGTAAAGCGCAAGGGCCCCACCATGTCGGCAGCAGAGCCTGAGCTGAACCATGACCGTGACCACGACGAGCTCCCCAAGGGTGGTCGCCCGTGTTGCACTTAACGTCCACACCCACAACACCGATGACTATCAGGAGCTCAGGGCGCTCCGGGACGAGCGCTTGGGCTGCCGCCCCGAGCGCGGCGGAGGCCGCTGGGACAGCCGCAATCCCTGCCATGGCTGGCGTGACCAGCCTCGTGACGGCACGTGGCGCGCTCAACCTCGTGAGGCCCGTCCCCAGGGCAACGCGGGCCTCCCGCCTCTACCGCCGCCACCCAGGAGGATGGACGACAACTAGCAAGACGAAGGGGCTGGGGGCTATCAGGAGCCTCGCGCGGTTGCTTGCATCCTCGGCGGTGCTCAGGCGCCCACATCGAACCACCTCTTTAAGCAGTTCTCCCGTGAGGTGAACGCAGCCCTCCTGAAGCTCAAGGCCGTGCGTCCCCTCAAGTGGTCGCAGTACACCATCACGTTCGACTCCAAGGATCACCTCAGGAGCACAGCCACTGCACGCGCGCTCCCCATGTTGTGCACTCCCACCATCAGCAATGTTTCAGTCACCAAGAGCCTCATCGATGGAGGCGCCAGCCTCAACGCCCTCTCTGTGGAGACCTTCGAGACGATTCAAGTGCCTTACACCAACTCACACCCACCAAGCTATTCTCTGGAGTGACCGATGGCTCCACCACTCCCCTGGGTCAAGTGCGCCTCCGAGTCACCTCCGGCAAGCGCGACAACTACCATACCAAGCTCATCGACTTCGACGTGCCCCACATTGGCCTCCCATACAACACCATCCTGGGGTACCCTATCCTCACCAAGTTCATGGCGGCCACTCATCATGGCTACAACATCCTCAAGATGCCAGGGTGCAGCGGCACCATCACTGTCGCCTGCGATGAGAAGGATGTGCGTTCTGCTCCCTTGAGCATGCCTACCGTGCCGCGGCAGCTGAGAACTCAGATGGCACAGGTGACGCCGCGTCCCGTGAGGCTGCCCCCGCAAAGCAGAAGTATCTCCTCCCCAAGAGCCGTCCTGAAGCAAAGAAACCCGTTGGAAACGCCTCAGGCTCCGCGCCTGCCGCTGGGGTGCCTCTCCCTCCTGCATAGGAAGGCGCGCCCGGCGCCTCCCTTAGGACGGGCTCGGGGGCTTCCATCTGGAGAGCATCTGACCTGACCAGTGCGGCGAGGGAGGTGCTAGGGCACCACTTGGAGGCGTGCCTTGACGCGCTCCCCCACAAGCAAGGAACGCGGCGCGAGGCGCCAGGAGCATGAGAATTCATCACTAACGCGATGAATGAACTTCAGAAAGCACAATCCATGCGGCGAGCGTCGCCCCGCATGCCCCACCGATCCAGCTACCGCTCCCGATGCAGGCGGCGAGCTACGGGTCTGCATGAACATTCCAGGCCTCAACAGGGCTACATCCCAAGACCTCTTCTAGCCATCGCGTGTCGGCCGGAGCGGAGGCTACCCCTGCAACTACGTCTGCATGCCCTTCGGCCTAGTGAACGTGGGTGCTACATACCAACAGCTCGCGCACGCGTCTCGCGAGGCTCGGCGCTTGGCGATGGTGCCTCATGAGGCCTCGGTCCTCCGTCAACCTCCCGAGCCTCAGGAGCCACCCGGCTCATGAGGGACGGACCCACGCGACGCGCTTCATGGGCTTCCTTGATGCCTCTGCAACAACATTGCCAGGTTCCTTTTTGGTTTGTGCAATCGAGGGTGCCCCACTGGCTGCATTATCCTCAGGCTGCTAGGGTCCGTCCCTGCAGCTACATCATTTTTCTCATATATCAGAACTGGTTATGCTTCTATGGATCGCTATCACTGTCAACCTTGCGCTTGATGCCGCTTCGCCTCCGGAGGCATCACTCTGCATCGCCCCTCGGGCCCCTCGCGTCTGTAGTTCTCCTTAATGTCCCATGAGCGGGGGCTGGTGGCATGGCGTCTGTGCTCGGGTCCGTCCCTGCAGCGCTGATAAACAAGCGACTGAGCTCTGGCTCGCGGCCCGGCCCCGTGCACGTCGCCTCGTCAGGTCCTTAGTACCTTGTCTCCTCACGGAACAATCATGAGTAGACCAGCGAGGGCGCGTCGCCCTCCGTATTGTGTCATCTGTCAGTACGCAGGAGCCTCAGGAGCCAAGCATTTGATGGCGCTAGACTTATGCCGCACCACCTCAGAAGGATTGGCTCTGTTCGAGCAATGGCAGGACCCACGTCGCCAGCCGCAAAAGCTAAGTACATGCATTTCCTACCACGGGCCGTTGCTGGACGAGGCCCCCTCCCTGGTGACCTCGCGGGGCACGTTGATGTCTACTACACAACTTTATTCTTGTAGACTCGTGTTGGGCCTCCAAGCGCAGAGTTTTGTAGGACAGTAGCAATTTTCCCTCAAGTGGATGACCTAAGGTTTATCAATCCGTGAGAGGCGTAGGATGAGGATGGTCTCTCTCAAACAACCTTGCAACCAAATAACAAAGAGTCTCTTGTGTCCCCAACACACCAAATACAATGGTAATTTGTATAGGTGCACTAGTTCGGCGAAGAGATGGTGATAAAGGTGTAATATGGATGGTAGAAATATATTTTTATAATCTGAATAAATAAAAACAGCAAGGTAGCAAGTGATAAAAGTGAGCGCAAACGGTATTGCAATGCTTGAAAACAAGGACTAAGGTCCGTACTTTCACTAGTACAATCTCCCAACAATGCTAATCTAATTGGATCATATAACCATCCCTCAAAGTGCGATGAAGAATCACTTCAAAGTTCATATCTAGCGGAGAACATAAGAAGAAATTGTTTGTAGCTATTCTTTCCGATCGATCTATCAAAGAGTTCGTATTAAAATAACACCAAGTTATTCTTTCCGATCGATCTATCAAGAGTTCGTACTAAAATAACACCAAGTTATTCTTTCCGTTCGATCTATCAAGAGTTCGTACTAAAATAGCACCAAAGAAAATTCAGATTCATAATACTCAATCCAACACAAAGAACCTCAAAGATTGCCCCAAGATTTCTACCGGAGAAACAAAAGACGAGAACGTGCATCAACCCCTATGCATAGATTACCCCCATGTCACCTCGGGAATCCGCGAGTTGAGTGACAAAACATATCTTAAGTGAATCAATATAATACCCCGTTGTCACCACAAGTATTCATATGCAAGACATATATCAAGTGCTCTCAAATCCATAAAAGTATTCAATCTGATAAAAACAAAATCTCAAATGGAAAACTCAATTCATCACAACAAGATAGAGAGGGGGAAACACCATATGATTCAACTATATTAACAAAGCCCGCGATACATCAAGATCATGCCATCTCAAGAACATGAGAGAGAGAGGGATTAAAGACATAGCTACTGGTACAAATCCTCAGCCCCAAGGGTGGACTACTCTCTCCTCATCATGGAGACCATAGGGATGATGAAGATGGCCTCCGGTGATGATCTCTCCCTCCGGCAGGGTGCCGGAACAAGGTCCAGATTGGTTTTCTTGGATACAGAGGCTTGCGGCGACGCATCTTTTGATCTAGGGTTCTCTTCGAGGGTTTTGGAATATTTGGTAATTTGTAGGGCGAAGAGGCGGTGCGGGAGGCCACCGAGGGCAACAGGCCTACTCATGCATGTGGCCAAGTACTCGACCAATCCTCGGAGCGAAGGGATGAACAAATTCTCGAGGTCTGGTTCATTGAGGTCAGCATCACATGAAACCTTTAGCACTTCCGTTCGATATTGGATGGAGTATGGCTGGAAGGTCAGCCTAGCTAGTCTTGTCAATCGGCCCTGACTCGTCTTCTCCTTGGTACCTACCGCTATTGAACTTCGGTACCTATATTCCTGAAACAAGACAGACCTTCATGGTGGGCACAACCCACTTGGGTGCGCCTGGGCCCCCAGGCGCGCCCTGGTGGCTTGTGCTCCCCTCAGAGCTCCCCTCTGGTACTTCTTTGGCCCACCGGGTGTCTTCTGGTCCGTAAAAAATCTCCAAAAAGTTTTGCTGCGTTTGGACTCCGTTTGGTATCGATTTTCTGCGATGTAAAAACCAAGCAAAAAACATCAACTGGCACTGGGCACTATGTTAATAGGTTAGTCCCAAAAAATGATATAAAGTTGCTATAAAATGATTGTAAAACATCCAAGAATGATAATATAACAGCATGGAACAATCAAAAATTATATATACGTTGGAGACGTATTAGCATCCCCAAGCTTAATTCCAGCTCGTCCTCGAGTAGGTAAATGATAAAAACAGAATTTTTGATGTGGAATGTTGCCAATCATGTTCATCACATTCTTTTCTTTTGTAGCATGGGCATATGGACTTTTCTATGGTTCAAAGCAATAGTCTAGTTTTGACATTAAGATTTCAATACTCAAGCATATCAACAAGAAACCATGTATTTCAAAATATCAACACTAAAGCAAGTTATCCCTAGCCCATCAGGCTCAACCATTGATCCATTCATGAAACTCACTCGCATATTAGCTATATCTATTGCTCAAGTACGATCATAGTGCCCCTTAGTTGGTGCTTTATAAGAGAAGATGGAGACTCAAAATAAAAAAAATTGCATAAAGTAAATAGAAAGGCCCTTCATAGAGGGAAGTAGGGATTTGTAGAGGTGCCAAAGCTCAAATCGTAAATTGAGAAATAAAAATTTTGAGAGGCATACTTTTCCCGTCAACGAAAACAACCGAGTAATTCCCAACACTTTCCATGCTAGATATATCATAGGCGGTTCCCAAAAAGAAAATAAAGTTCATTCCTTTTTCCACCATTCTTTCACAATCCATGGCTAGCTGTATCCACGGGTGCCCTCCATACCAACACTTTACAAGGAATTTATTCAACATAACGTAAATTTCATTTTCATTTCTGGACTGGGCATCCCTATTACCGCCGTACTCTCGTGCAATGACAAGTGAATAAACACTCATCTTGAGAGTAACACATCTAGCATGGAAAATATTGGCCACCCCCTGCCGCTTCATGAGCGGTACGAGCACACAAAAAGGAAATTGTTTTGAAAATTTATAGATGGCACATACAAATTTGCTTAGAACGGCACGGGAATACCGCATATAGGTAGGTATGGTGGACTCATGTGGCAAAACTGGGTTTAAGGATTTTGGATGCACAAGTAGTATCTTTACTTAGTAAAAGTGAAGGCTAGCAAAAAGATTGAGAAGCAACCAACCAAGAAACAAAAAATCACATAAGCGAGCATTAAGCATAACTAACACCGAATAAAGCACCACAAGTAGGATGTAATTTCATTGCATAACTATTGACTTCAGTGCTTGCATAGGGAAACACAAACCTTAACATCAATATTCTTAGTAAAGCATAATTACTCATCAACGTGACTCACATATCAGTATCACCATATCTCAAAACTATTACAGAGAATCAAGTTTATTTTGTCCAATGATCTTCATGAAAGTTTTTATTATATCCCTCTTGAATATATGTCACTTTGGGACTAGTTTCATATGTTGCAATTGCTTTTGACATGCTCAAATAAATTCAAGTGAAGAACATGAGCATAAAATGTTTCATCTCTCAAAATAATATAAGTGAAACATGTGAGAATTGTCAAACTACTCCAAAAAGATATAAGTGAAGATCTTTTTTTTGTGATTGAAGTGAAGATCAAATGAGTAGTTAAGTAAATGGGTAGCTATTTGAAGACTCTCTCTTATTTAAAAGTTTCAGATCTAAGTATTTTATTAAAACAGCAAGCAAAACAAAACAAAGTGACATTCCAAGAATAGCACAACTCAGGTGAAGAAGCAAAAACTTAGGCTCAACTGATACTAACCGATAATTGTTGATGAGGAAAGGTGGGATGCCTACAGGGGCATCCCCAAGCTTAGATGCTTGAGACATCTGGAAATATTAACTTGGGATGCCTTGGGCATCCCCAAGCTTGAGCTTTTGTGTCTCCTTAATTCCTTTTATATCATGGTTTCCCTAAATCTCAAAAACTTCATCCACACAAAACTCAACAAGAACTCGTGAGATAAGTTAGTATAAATCAATGCATAACCTTATCAGTCTATACTGTAGCAAATCACTAAATTATAATTTGACATTTCATACTAAATGCCTCTGCATATTTAATACTCCTATCCTCAAATAGAATCATTAAACAAGCAAACATAGGCAAACAATGCAAACATAACAACAATCTGTCTAAACAGAACAGTTTGTAAAGCGTGCAATATTCATCATACTTCCCTAACTCCAAAAATTCTGAAAAATTACCACACTGTAGAAAATTTATTATAGTTATTGTGCAAAAAAAATTCAACCTTTTATCTGAATTTTCTAGAGAATTTTTGCAACAGCGATAGGTTTTGAAACAGCAACTCATATACTTGCAAAATAAGCATGGCAAAGGCTATACTTGACATTTTTATTGAAGTAAAATATGCAAAAAATTATTACAGATAGCAGCAAGCAAATCAAAACAAAATAAAATGACGCTCCAAGCAAAACTCATATCATGTGACGACTGAAAATATAGCCCCAAGTAAGATCACCGATAATGTTGGAGACGAAAGAGGGGATGCCTTTCGGGGCATCCCCAAGCTTAGTTGCTTGGATCTTCCTTGAATATTAAGTTGGGGTGCCTTGGGCATCCCCAAGCTTAGGGTCTTGTCACTCCTTATTCTCCTCATATCGATATCTCACCCATAACTTGAAAACTTGAATCACACAAAACTTAACGGAACTTCGTGAGATAGGTTAGTATGATAAAGCAAAATCATTCACTTTGGTACTGTCAAAGACAAGATTCATAATTTTTCTCACACAATGCCTACTGTACCTTATCATTTCTACAATTTATATTGAGCAATATAAGCCATAGAAATTAGGAAACAAGCAAACTATGCATTGAAAACAGAATCTGTCAAAAACAGAATAGTCTGTAATGATCTGGAAAACAACCATACTTCTGCTACTCCAAAAATTCTGAAAAATTAGGAAAACATAGGGAATTTTTATATCTATCACTTGTAAAACATTCAGATCAAAATCACGTTCGAGTGAATTTTTAAAATTCCTGGACTGAGCGCAAAAGTTTCTGTTTTTGCACAGATTCAAGTCAAGTATCATCCACACTATCCCAAAGGCTTTACTTGGCACTTTATTGAAAATAAAGCTATAAAACATGATTACTACAGTAGCTTAATCATGCGAACACACAAAAACAGTAGGTAATAGTGTTGGGTTGTCTCCCAACAAGCGCTTTTCTTTAATGCCTTTTAGCTAGGCATGATGATTTCAATGATGCTCACATAAAAGATAAGAATTGAAACATAACAAGAGCATCATGAATCACATGGCAAGCACATTTAAGTCTAACCCAATTCCTATGCATAGGGATTTTTTGAGCAAACAATTTATGGGAACAAGAATCAACTAGCATAGGAAGGCAAAACAAGCAAAACTTCAAGATTTTCAACACATAGAGAGGAAACTTGATATTATTGAGATATGTAGAAGCACATGTTCCTCTCCCATAATAATTTTCAGTAGCATCATGAATGAATTCAACAATATAGCTATCACATAAAGAATTCTTTTCATGATCCACATGCATAAAAATTTTATTACTCTCCACATAAGCAAATTTATTGTCATGAATAGTAGTGGGAGCAAACTCAACAAAATAACTATCATGGGAATGGAAATTAAAATCATGATGACAAGTTTCATGGTTATCATTATTCTTTATAGCATACATGTCATCACCATAATCATCATAGATAGGAGGCATCCTTGCATCATAATAAATTTTCTCATCAAAACTTAGGGGACTAAAAATATCATCTTCATCAAACATAGCATCCCCAAGCTTATGGCTTTGCATATCATTAGCATCATGAATATTCAAAGAATTCATACTAACAACATTGCAATCATGCTCATCATTTAAGCTAAACATTATATTGAATTCTTCTTCTAACAAATGAGCACAATTTTCATTTCCATTTCAAGAAATACATTATAAAGATAACAATATGAGACCACCTCAATTCCATTTTTTTGTAATTTTCTTTTTATAAACCAAACTAGTGATAAAATAAGAAACGAAAAGATTCAATTGCAAGATATAAAGATATACCTTCAAGCACTCACCTCCCCGGCAACGGCGCCAGAAAAGAGCTTGATGTCCACTACACAACGTTATTCTTGTAGACTCGTGTTGGGCCTCCAAGCATAGAGTTTTGTAGGACAGTAGCAATTTTCCCTCAGGCTTTGTTCGGTTACACCCTGTCTCAAGGGGATTGGAGGGGGTTTGGGGGTTATTTGACTTGTATGGGATTTAATCCCTACCAAACCTCTTCAAATCCATGTCAACCGAACACAGCCTCAAGTGGATGACCTAAGGTTTATCAATCCGTGAGAGGCGCGGGATGAAGATGGTCTCTCTCAAACAACCTTGCAACCAAATAACAAAGAGTCTCTTGTGTCCCAAACTCACCAAATACAATGGTAATTTGTATAGGTGCACTAGTTCGGCGAAGAGATGGTGATAAAAGTGTAATATGGATGGTAGAAATATATTTTTATTATCTGAATAAATAAAAACAGTAAGGTAGCAAGTGATAAAAGTGAGCGCAAACGGTACAATGCTTGAAAGCAAGGCCTATGGTCCATACTTTCACTAGTGCAATCTCCCAACAATGCTAATCTAATTGGATCATATAACCATCTCTCAAAGTGCGATGAAGTATCACTCCAAAGTTCCTATCTAGCGGAGAACATAAGAAGAAATTGTTTGTAGCTATTCTTTCCGATCGATCTATCCAAGAGTTCATACTAAAATAACACCAAGTTATTCTTTCTGATCGATCTATCAAGAGTTCGTACTAAAATAACACCAAGTTATTCTTTCCGTTCGATCTGTCAAGAGTTCGTACTAAAATAACACCAAAGCAAATTCAGATTCGTAATACTCAATCCAACACAAAGAACCTCAAAGAGTGCCCCAAGATTTCTACCAGAGAAACAAAAGACGAGAACGTGCATCAACCCCTATGCATAGATTACCCCAATGTCACCTCGGGATTCCGCGAGTTGAGTGCCAAAACATATCTTGAGTGAATCAATATAATACCCCATTGTCACCACAAGTATTCATATGCAAGGCATATATCAAGTGCTCTCAAATCCATAAAAGTATTCAATTTGATAAAAACAAAATCTCAAAGGGAAAACTCAATTCATCACAACAAGATAGAGAGGAGGAAACACCATATGATCCAACTATATTAACAAAGCCCGCGATACACCAAGATCGTGCCATCTCAAGAACACGAGAGAAAGAGAGAGAGAGAGAGAGATTAAATACATAGTCTAGGAGAATTAGATCAACAAACATGTTAACTTCCCGTGGTTCCTTGTGTTGTTTTGGTCAAATATACAGACACAAACATGAGCAAAAAATAGAAATAGCAGAATGATCAATGAACGAAAAAGAGTTCATGTTGGATAGGATAGCTAACCTTTAGCCAGACTAGTGTTGAAAATCCCTTATTAAGAAGTTTGGAAATCTTCTGAGTCTTTATATTTATGTACTGATTGCAGAAAAACAATATTCAGCTACAGCCAGATGATAAGAAAATGTACTTCCAAAGTGAAAACTTGAATTAAAAAAATGTTCCCAACTATCTCTCGGCAAAAGCAACAGTTCCACCACATGTAAACTACTCGCTCCGTTCCATATTAAGTGTCACTGATTTAGTACAACTTGTAACGGATTGAGTATGTCATTATTCCAGAACATGCTTATTAGTTCAACATTCTAGACCAATAACAATATTGTGACTGACAGGTTTTCATGACACACGGTTATTCTAAGTTCCTTTAGCACCTAATTGTTGTGATGCTATTTTTGGACCTAACCTGACATGCTCAACATTACTCTCAGAGCTGCAAAAAAAGGTCAAAAAGTTCTCAGAAAATTCAGAATAGATTTGCGAACACCCATTACATGATTGTCATTTATAATAGTGCATTACAAACCCTCAACCCTGAGGATGGACTACTCCCTCCTCATCATGGAGACCATAGGGATGATGAAGATGGCCTCCGGTGATGATCTCCCCCTCCGGCAGGATGCCGGAACAGGGTCCGGATTGGTTTTCGTGGATATAGAGGCTTGCGGCGGCGGAACTTCCGATCTAGGGTTCTCTTCGGGGTTTTGGAATATTTGGCAATTTATAGGGCGAAGAGGCGGGAGGCCACCGAGGTGAGCACAACCCACCTGGGCGCGCCTGGGCCCCCAGGCGTGTGCCCTGGTGGGTTGTGCTCCCCTCGGAGCTCCCCTCTGGTACTTTTGGCCCACCGGGTGTCTTCTGGTCCAAAACAATCTCCAAAAAGTTTCGGTGCGTTTGGACTCTGTTTGGTATAGATTTTCTGCGATGTAAAAAACAAGCAAAAAACAGCAACTGGCACTGGGCACTATGTTAATAGGTTAGTCCCAAAAAAAGATATAAAGTTGCTATAAAATGATTGTAAAACATCCAAGAATGATAATATAACAACATGGAACAATCAAAATTATATATACGTTGGAGACGTATCACATGTCGCCTCTTTTCTGCGCGAGTCGCTTGCATGTTAAAAGGGGAGCTCTTGAGCATCGCGCCTCAGGAGCTCTTACTGGCCCTCGAGCCCTCACTCCCTGGCCTTGTTCCAGGCATCGCGACCTGACATACCAGCGGCGGCTCAGCATTGCGAGAGGGTCGGGTCCTGAGGACGTAGAGCACGTTGACAAGCAAGGAAAAGAGGGGCTGGCCTTGGGAGGAAGTTGGAGCAGAAGGGCGCAGTCCAGTCGCGTCGATGTCGGTTGAAACACAAAAAATGTCAATTCTTCATGCACCCCTCGCGGGACTTGAGCTAACTTGCCGCAGATCGAAAGGCAGACAGGAAGCCAAGCTCTAAGGAATCGCGCTCTTACAGTGTGTGGATTCTCAACGGACCATGTATCCCTCCATGCTACGCTCTAAGCTAAGTCACCCCGTCCGCGCCACGTGCAAGTCATGCTAGTAACGTTTTGCCATTGCTTTCGCAACCTCATACCTTTTTCTATCATGAACCACTTGCGCGTCAAGGGGGACCTCTCGAGCATCGTACCTCGAGAGCTCTCACCGAACCTCGAGCCCCTCACCTCCTGGCCTTGCCCTAGGCATCGCGACCTGGCATACCAGCGACGGCTGAGGCTTGCTTGGGGACTGGGTCCCAGAGACGCGGAGCATTAAGCAATCATAAGAAAAAGGAGACGAGCCCAAACGGGAAGCACCACAATAACTTAAAGCACAAGGCAGAAACTTTAAAATAAAGGCGCAAGCGCCAAGTTCTTACACGCCCCCTCGCGGCCCATGCTGTCCAAGTGCAGGAAACGAAGAAACAAAATAAACTCCCTCCCGGAGGCCACCGCTCCTAAGACCTGATACATCTCCAATGTATCTATAATTTTTTATTGTTCCATGCTCTTATATTATCATTCTTGGATGTTTTACAATCATTTTATAGCAACCTTATATCATTTTTTGGGACTAACCTATTGACATAGTGCCAAGTGAAGGAAATATGCCCTAGAGGCAATAATAAAGTTATTATTTATTTCCTTATTTCATGATAAATGTTTATTATTCATGCTAGAATTCTATTAACCAGAAACTTAGTACATGTGTGAATACATAGACAAAACATAAGTGTCCCTAGTATGCCTCTACTTGACTAGCTCGTTTATCAAGGATGGTTATGTTTCCTAACCATAGACATGTGTTGTCATTTGATGAACGGGATCACATCATTAGGAGAATGATGTGATGGACAAGACCCATTCGTTAGCTTAGCATTATGATCGTTACAGTTTCATTGCTATTGCTTTCGTCATGACTTATACATGTTCCTCAGACTATGAGATTATGCAACTCCCGAATACCGGAGGAACACTTTGTGTGCTATCAAACGTCACAACGTAAATGGGTGATTATAAAGATGCTCTACACGTGTCTCCGAAGGTATTTGTTGGGTTGGCATAGATCGAGATTAGGATTTGTCACTCCGTGTTTTGGAGAGGTATCCCTGGGCCCTCTCGGTAATGCTCATTACTATATGCCTTGCAAGCAATGTGACTAATGAGTTAGTTGCGGGGTGAAGTATTACAGAACGAGTAAAGAGACTTGTCGGTAACAAGATTGAACTAGGTATTATGATACCGACGATCGAATCTCGGGCAAGTAACATACCGATGACAAAGGGAACAACGTATGTTGTTATGCGGTTGACCGATAAAGATCTTCGTAGAATATGTAGGGGCCAATATGAGCATCCAGGTTCCGCTATTGGTTATTGACCGGAGATGTGTCTCGGTCATGTCTACATAGTTCTCGAACCAGTATGACTCCACACCTTGGCGCACCCCCTAGGGCCAGCTGCCTCTCCCTCTCCCTCCTTTATATACGGGGGTAGGGGGCAGCCTAGAACACACAAGTTAATCTTTTAGCCGTATGTGGTGCCCCCTCCACAGTTACACACCTCGGTCATATCGTCATAGTGCTTAGGCGAAGCCCTGTGCTGGTAACTTCATCATCACTGTCACCACGCCGTCGTGCTGACGGAACTCTCCCTCTGCCTCAACTGGATCAAGAGTTCGAGGGACGTCACCGAGATGAACGTGTGCTGATCACGGAGTTGCCGTACATTCGGTACATGGAGCGGTTGGATCGCGAAGATGTTCGACTACATCAACCGCGGTACTAAACGCTTCCGCTTTCGGTCTACGAGGGTATGTGGACATACTCTCCCCTCTCGTTGCTATGCATCTCCTAGATAGATCTTGCGTGATCGTAGGATTTTTTTTGAAATTACTGTGTTCCCCAAGACCCAGTGCCATTTGTTGTTTTTTTCTTGTTTTTTACTTGGTGGAATATCAGTACCAAATGGGGTCCAAACGCAGCGAAACATTTTGGAGATTTTTCTGGACCAGAAGACATCTAGTGGGCCAAGCAAGTACCAGAGGGGAGGCCCGAGGGGAGCACAACCCACCAGGGCGCGCCAGGAGGCCCAGGCGCGCCCAGGGGGGTTGTGCCCACCTCAGAGCCCCCATGCACCACCTCTTCGCTCTATAAATTCCCAAATATACTAGAAACCCTAGGGGAGTCGACGAAACACAATTCCAGTCGCTGCAAGTTCCAGAACCACGAGATCCCATCTAGAAACCATCACAGAGGGGTTCATCATCCTCATTGGTGCCTCTCCGATGATGCGTGAGTAGTTCATCATAGACCTACGAGTCCGTAGGTAGTAGCTCTTTTTGATTCTCAATACAATGGTCTCTTGGAGATCTATTTGATGTAACTCTTCTTGCGGTGTGTTTGTTGGGATCCGATGAACTTTGAGTTTATGATCAGATCTATATCCATGAAAGTTATTTGAGTCTTCTTTGATCTCTTATATGGATGATTACTTATAGCCTCGTATTTCTTCTTCGAATATTTGGTTTAGTTAGGCCAACTAGATCAATTTTTCTTGCCATGGGAAGAGGTGCTTTGTGATGGGTTCGATCTTGCGGTGTTCTTTCCCAGTAACAGAAGGGGCAGCAAGACACGCATGTATTGTTGCTAGTAAGGATAGCAAAATGGGGGCTATTATGACATGAATAGATCTCGTCTACATCATGTCATTGTTCTTATTGCATTACTCCGTTTCTCCATGAACTTAATACACTAGATGCATGCTGGATAGCGGTCGAAGTTGTCACATCCCTAGCTTCTCGTATTGCACTAGGCTAGCTTCAGGTGTGCATCATGTTTGAATTTTGCAGAAAATTGAAATGGGGATTGCATCAACCCTAGCATCAAAGGAATTCACTAGGCTCAACTAAAATATTCTTAGTGTTTCCAAATGGCTTTCAAAAATGTTCATCATTTCTGGAAAATGTTGGAAACAATAACTAGAGGTGCTGCACATTTTTCCATGACTAATTTGGACTCTGAATTAAATCATATAGTATTTGCATTCGGGCATTTAAATGCTATTAAATATTTTAAATGCTCAAATAATCATAAACTAAAATGTTTACTGTTGGATGTATTCTAAACAGTAGCCCTGATTAGTTTCATGATTTTTGGAAATGCCCTGGCATTTTTAATAAAGCCCAGAACAAAATAACAAAATAGAAAAACAGAAACAGAAATAAAAGAGAGAGAGAGAGCAAACTCACCTGGCGCTTACCTGGCCTGGCCCAGCACGGCCCAAACCAGCTGGCCGACGCCAGTCGTCGTCCCCACCGCCCAGAAGGACGCCGAGCGCGTGCTCGCCGTGCGCACACACGCGCCTGTGCCACCTCCTGCCTGCTAGCTTGCGTGGCGCCGCGGACAGACCCGCCAGAGCCGTCTGGATCGCTCTGACCGCCCCACCATTCTCCCCCTCGCCTTCCTTTCGCCCTCTCCACCATGGCCGAGACAGCCGCGAGCTCGCTGTCGCCGTAGCCATGGCCTCAGGCCCTCCCTCGCCTCGCCGACGTGTCCATGGCCTCCGCCTCGACGCCCTCATCCTCCCCGTCGACCCACTCGATGCCAGATGCCTCAAAACGCCATTCCCGACCTCTTCTTCATCGTCGGCCGCCGCGGATCCCCATCGTCGACTCGTCGCCGTCCGGCCTTCCCCGAGCTCGAAGAGGCCACCGCTGCAACCGCCGTGAGCCCCTCACCCCAACCCCTCTCTCCCCGCCGTCGATTTCTTCCTCTAGCCCCACTAACCACCGCGGCCGAAGCTCGCCGCCGCCATACCTCGTCACCGACGTGGCTAGAGCCACAGTGGCTCGAAGCCAAGCTCACCGCTGTGCTCAACGCAGCACCAGGAGCCCGTAGACACCACCAGCTCCTCCTCCCGTGCACCGTAGCGCCGAACCCAGCCCCGTCCGAACTCCGGCCGCCGCCTTGCTCGCCGCCGGCGCTGCTCCCGGCCACCCGGCTGCCTCCCGTCCGGTCCTTTGGATGCGGACGAGCAAGAGCTACTCCCCGGTGCCCTTAGCTCACCAAACCACCCCCCGTAGCTCAAACCCGAGCCGAGCCGCCGTCGTTTTGGTCGCTGCCGGCAAGGCTCCGGCGACCGATGATGTGGCACCGTCATTAGGCGCTAACCCCGCTGCTTAAACCGCCCACAACCACTGACAGTGGGCCCCAGGCCTGGTCAAACCTCAGTCAGCGCTGGGTTTGACCGGGATTAGCCCTGTGTTGCTGACGTGTGGCCCCCACACGTCAGGTTTGACCTGGGTCAACCCAGTTGACTGCTGACACAGGCATGACGCAGTGCTGACGCAATTAATCCTTTTCTGGATTTAAAATAATTCAGGAAATTCCAGAAAATAGTGCAAACTTCTAAAATTCATAGAAATTCAACCGTAGCTCCAAATCAAATAATTTATATATGAAAAATGATCAGAAAAATCCCATCTATCCATCTGCACTGGTTTCATGCATGTTAGAGCAACCTAACCTGCTGTTTAGATGAAACAAGATAATGCACTTATATGACTTTATAAAATGGGTTTGCATTTGAATCTTTGGTTCAAATGGACTCATCACAATCTGTTCTAGCTCGCATTAGCCCAGAACACATTCATATTACCATGTCATGATCATGCATCATATTGTGCATTGCATTGATTGAATTTCTTCTCTGTTGCCGGTATTTGTCCCCCCCGGTAGACGATGTTCCGGCGTTGTGATCGTTGACACTAATGAAGACTCAATGCTATCTTCAGAAGTGCCAGGCAAGCAAAACCCCCTTGTTCATTCCGATACAATCCCACTCTCTCGCTCCTGCTCTCTTTTACTGCATTAGGACAACAACGATTCATCTGTTACTTGCTGCGGTAGTTGAACCCCTTATCCTCTGCATGACCTGTCATTGCCACAGTAAATAGATGAAACCCACTAGCATGAGTAGGAGTTGTTTGAGCCCTGATGTGCCTACTCATTCATGCTTGTTTGTCATGCCTGCTATTGCTTAGAGTTGTGTCAGGTCTGCTTCATCGGGAATGAATTGGAAAGTGGTGAACATGTCCTACTGTGTGAGAGCTAAGGGTGTGAATACGATTTGGTAAAGGTAGCGGTGAGAGGCCATGTAGGAGTACATGGTGGGTTGTCTCATTGAAACCGTCCTCAGGAACCGAGTTCTGTGTTTGTGATCCATGAACAGTTACTACCACACATTGGGTTCCGGTAACTCGACCCCTCTCGACTTATTAACCGCCTCGATCTCTGTCCAGGAGTTGCAACTAGTTTCTGGTGTTTGTAGGTTGTGTTAGTAGTCTACCAAGTGGTACCCGGTACAGGTGGGCTTGGGACAGACTAGGCACCGTGGCACGGTGTACCAAGCGTAGATCCATCCGTCGAGGTGGGCTTGGGAACCCTGTTCACATCGTTTGGGGCCGTGAGCGACACCCCGGCCGGATCTCCTTGCGGATGGAACCCGAATAGGCGATAAACCTGGACCAGAGACTTGTGTGGTTAGTCAGGTCGTGGCCGACTCCCTCGCCAGGCTTCCGCTTGAAGGTTGCCGAGGTACACGACGTGTACATGGTGGTAAGTGGCGAGAGCGTGTGTGACGAAGTACACCCCTGCAGGGTTAATATGATCTATTCGAATAGCCGTGTCCGCGGTAAAGGACTTCTGGGTTGCCTGTACAGTTCATAGACAAGTGGAAGTGGATACTCTAAAATGCGCAAGATAAGCGTGAGTGCTATGGATGGCGTTCTCGTAGGGAGACGGGAGTGAATCCATAGTGGTGTATTGAGATGGCGAATATGTGGACTCGTGTGCGCCACCTCAAAAGAGTTGCTTGCAGTCGTAGTTCAGGATAGCCACCGAGTCAAAGCTGGCTTGCTGCAGTTAAACTCCACCACCCCCCTTTGTTGTACCGATGCATATGTAGATAGTTCTGATGTAAGTCTTGCTGGGTACATTTGTACTCACGTTTGCCTATTTTATGTTTTGCAGAGAGACGTCAGTCTCGCTAGTAGTTCCGTGTGGACTTCGACGTTTAGCTTGATACCTCAGCTACGATCTTGTGCCCTCGGCAGGATCTGGGAGATAGTCAGGCTTCGCAGCCTTTTTCTTTTGTAGATGTCTGTACTCAGACATGTTAAGCTTCCGCATGTGCTTTGACTTGTATGCTCTGAATGTTGGGTCATGAGACCCATGTTTGTAATATCTGGCTCTTCGGAGCCTAATGAATAAATACTCTGAGTCGTAGAGTCTTGTTGTGATGCCATGTTGTATTTGCACATATCAAGCATATTGTGTGTATGATTGAAATGCTTGGTATGTGTGGGATCCGACAATCTAGTTGTCTATCCTTAGCAGCCTCTCTTATGGGGAAATGTAGTCTAGTGCCTCCTTGAGCCATAGTAGTCCGCTACAGCCCGGTTCACCGGAGTCCTGCTAGCCCAGCACTACTGCTCTGGACACTTGACTGGCCGGCATGTGTTTTATATCGTTCCTGTGTCTGTCCCTTCGGGGAAATGTCACGCGGTGACATCCGGAGTCCTGCCTAGCCTGCTACAGCCCGGGTTCCCGGAGTCCTGTTAGCCCAGTGCTACAGCCCGGATTCGCACGCTGCTGACCGACACGTTCGATGTTGATTCATGTATGCCTGTCCCCATACGTTAGTGCCGCTTTGGGTTCACGACTAGCCATGTCGGCCCGGGTTCTATGTCATATGGATGCTAGCGACATTGTCATATACGTGAGCCAAAAGGCGCAAACGGTCCCGGGCCATGGTAAGGCGACACCCGTGGGAGTACCGTGCGTGAGGCCGCAAAGTGATATGAGGTGTTACAGGCTAGATCGGTGTGACTTGGAATCGGGGTCCCGACAGCTTTGGTATCAGAGCCAGGCTGCCTGTAGGATTACCAAGCCAAACTGGTCGAAGTTGAGTCTAGAAATGCTTTAGTTATATAAGGGAATTGATTGTGGAAGGGAACGTAAGGTTCTTTTTACTCCTTTACCTTATAGCCTTCTGATCTGAGTCATCCTCTTCTCTTCTACGGGGATTAAGAACTAGGCTTCTCATCTTTCTATCAGGATCACATGTTACTAATCCGTAGACTCGTAGGATTGTTGGTTTCAAGCCTCAGTTCAGTCTCTACTACTTCCGTATGTTCATAGTTGGTCTCGGAACCTTGATATTGTGATTCTGAATGGTTATGCCACCATTTTGCAGGATATCTCAAATCCTTTTGAGCTTTTACAGCCGCTATGTTGTCCGAGTCATCCCAGGTCTCTAAATAGTCTGATGCATTTGCAAATCCCTTCTTTCCGTTCTCGATGTTCTTTGGGCCAGTTTATCCACACTAATCGGTGAGTTGAGGTACTCTGTTGTCTCGACATATATGTTGGAGCTATTATTATGACCCTAGGTGTTTTAGAGGATCACCTAATAATCCAGCCATGTTTTGTGTTCCCAGTGTGATAATTTTGGCCACCTTTCTCGAAAGCATCCCGTGATGTTATTAGTTAGTAGGCATTCTGTTTCTGGGTTCTTGAACCCAAGATTCACCCTACTTACCTCGTGTTGATAGTGTTGCTCGTTCCTTTAGGATATTAGCAACCTTTGCGATAGTCCTCGAGGTTCATGGTACATCCTTCTTCCAAACATCATGAACTACTTATGGAAGAAGTTCCTCGCGGAACCGAAAGATCACAACTAGAGTGCTCTTGAGGAGTACTCCATTCATATTGTAACTCTGCCAGTCCTTCCTCCTCTGCATGGATTATCCGGAAGAAATATGTTGAACTTGTTCGACATACTAATCCATGCATCCACAACTCAGATAATCATATGTTCTTTTGGGTTGTCCCTCTTTAGCTGTATTCCGACCTTCATCTATCAATTGATAGTCAGGAGTAATTGTGCATTGTGTTATCGATGCCTATTATTCTTGTTGTTTGTCAAGCCATTCTATTTCAGAATGACTAGGAGAAACTAACTCCAGAACCTCATCCATATCTAGGATCGGGTCAAAACAATTGTATTCCGCAGATCAAAATGCCAATCCAGTTTTTGTTCTGTTCTACCTTGGAGTGTAACCATCTTCATGTCAAGAGTGTCATGAGAATTGCACCAACTCTTATGAATTCTTGACGCAGTGATACTTCTCGCCATCATTATTCATTCCTCGGTCCCGTGTTGTCACAACCGGAATACCGACAAGTGAACCGTGAGGTGTGAAATCAATACTCTGAGCAACTCGTTGCTTGGCAGTTAATGGCAATACTCTCATTCTTAGCATGCTGGTTATTGAATCGTCATCCTAAGATTGATCGTCCTACCTAGTCCTTATTTTTGGTGCACTCTTCAATCAATGAGTTAGGATTTTGTTAAACCCTTGCTCAGTTGATCATATCATCTTGCCCTGAAGAGCAAGATTTTTCTCGAGCTTAGTAACATATCAGTGGTTCGTGATTTTCCGAATATCTTCTCAGAAGTATCACCAGGTTGTCACCTGACCGCTATGTTGAGCTCGTGATCAAGTTGGTTTCTTGTAACCAACCCTTCTCCAAGAATCTGTGTTGCCTACCCTTGAGCTAGTTGGTTAAGCTAGACAACAACTTGGAGAGTTGGAAGATAAAAGCTTGTCTAACTTAGTTCATTTCCAAAGGGATATCCTTGTGTGTGTGTGTGTCGAAGAAAGGTGATATCTTCATCGATTGGTCCTTGTGATCAGTTGTTGGACCTATTGTCGTATCAAGACTTTGATTTGAACATGGGCTATCGTCAAATCAAATCAAAACCAACGATGTTCGTAATGTTGTCTTACTCGCGGTTGATCCCTCGAGCATACACCATTATATCTTTTGGGTCTGACCAATGCTATCACTTGTTCACATAATTATGGAAGTCCATCTCCATTGGAATTTTGATAAATTGTTGCTGAGCCCATCGGCAACATTCTTATCTTCTCCATGACTCGTGTTGAACATTAAGTTAGTGTTGGAAACTTGTGCTAGCATTTTCTTCATGCTATCTCATGAAGGATATGTTTGGATGAAAGAAGTGACTTTCTTTAATTCACGTGCACTTGATGTAAGGTGTCGCCGTGGATCCGAGAAAGATTGTTTTTGTTTTCTCTGGAACCATCCCAAGTCAGTCATGCATGTGCGAAGTATGCTATGGTTTGATAGGCTCGCTACCTCCATTCTATATGTGTTCCTAGCACACCAAGCCACTGATTGATTTGTTCAAGGAAAAGGAGCTTGTTGTGCTAATTCTAGATCATGCACAAGACTCCAATATCCTCGAGGATGGTTCCCCACCTGAACTCGGTAGTGTTTTATCATAAGACTACTATGTGGTCATGCTTGTCTGGGACAGCGTGTTCACATGTGTTTAGCAGAACCAACTCATGTTTTGGAGCTTGCTATCGTAGTTCATCCCCTGAGAATCTCGCAACGTCATCTCGTCGATTTGTGTTGCAAACTTTCATTTTTCCTTCTAGACTTGATGAGTCTGGAATATCCTGACACCAACCAGATCTGAATCTCGGGCAGATATGATGGTTGGAACCTTTTCCAAGAATTATAATATTGGTCTCTCTATAACCCGGTAAGTGGATGTCCTAGCCAACACACCCAGTCGGAAGACCTATTATTGTAGTATTCTGATTGATAAAGTTGGCCACCTCCCCATAAGGATTCCGTAGGATTTACTTCCGTAGTTATTCCTTATGGATTCTTGTGTTCCCGAAGTTCGACCTTTACTTGATGGCCGTGTTGATGTTTTAAGCATTGACCGTGTTACGCTAGCACATCAAGGAGAACATTAGAAGCGGAGTGCTAAATGTCTCTCGGTCGATCATCCAGATTTGCTTCTTTGGCATTGCTAAGGAAAAATCTGAGAAAGTGTTATCTTCCTTTGCATCTGCATCCTCCATCACCGTTCATCATGGTAGTATGATGTGTTGCCAGGATCCTCAGCACGGATGTTGGTAAAACCTTGATGAATATGGAAATGCTCAAGTTCTTGAAAGCACGCTCAGTCACTAGGTTATATCCTTGGTATCAACTGGAATGTGCCTTCCATTTGCCGAGTTGTTCTATAACCATAGTTTCCTTTCCAAATTGAGTGTGCCATTCTTTTGAATTCTTTCTAACGATCATTTGTAATTGCCTTACGCTAGTATAAAGAGTTTCAATGATCTTTGTATCAAAAGTAATTCTTTTTGCCACTTAAGGGAAGAATTCTACGAGTCACCTTTCCTAAGGTGCCCCGTTATGGAGTCATGGCAACTAACTCCTCGCTGCTTTGGAACCCATGCACCATATTATCTAAGCGTGGGATTGTTGCCCACCAAATCAAACCTCATCGTTTGTTCTTCCATCCCTCTCGATGTGTTTTGTGTCTCAACTCGAGATGTTTCAACATCTCATTCCGCAAGTTGATCTTGCATAGCTCGATCTTCGAGAAGATCAATCCTGTAGAGTTTCCCTCTCTTCCGTCATCATAGTTGGATGAAGCTCCCGAAAGAAATGATGTCAAGATCAAAGGGATGCAATGAATCAACATCTTCGAGAAGAACAATGGGATCGAGAAGATTGTGTTAGCTTTTGTGTCCCCTTTTCCTCTTACCCTACGCTTGAATCTCGGGACGAGATTCTTGTTTAGTGGGGGCGAGTTGTCACATCCCTAGCTTCTCGTATTGCACTAGGCTAGCTTCAGGTGTGCATCATGTTTGAATTTTGCAGAAAATTGAAATGGGGATTGCATAAACCCTAGCATCAAAGGAATTCACTAGGCTCAACTAAAATATTCTCAGTGTTTCCAAATGGCTTTCAAAAATGTTCATCATTTCTGGAAAATGTTGGAAACAATAACCACAGGTGCTGCACATTTTTCCATGACATATTTGGACTCTGAATTAAATCATATAGTATTTGCATTCGGGCATTTAAATGCTATTAAATATTTTAAATGCTCAAATAATCATAAACTAAAATGTTTACTGTTGGATGTATTCTAAACAATAGCCCTGATTAGTTTCATGATTTTTGGAAATGCCCTGGCATTTTTAATAAAGCCCAGAACAAAATAACAAAATAGAAAAACAGAAACAGAAATAAAAGAGAGAGAGCAAACTCACCTGGCGCTTACCTGGCCTGGCCCAGCACGGCCCAAACCAGCTGGCCGACGCCAGTCGTCGTCCCCACCGCGCCAGAAGGACGCCGAGCGCGTGCTCGCCGTGCGAACACACGCACCTGTGCCACCTCCTGCCTGCTAGCTTGCGTGGCGCCGCGGACAGACCCGCCAGAGCCGTCTGGATCGCTCTGACCGCCCCACCATTCTCCCCCTCGCCTTCCTTTCGCCCTCTCCACCATGGCCGAGACAGCCGCGAGCTCGCTGTCGCCGTAGCCATGGCCTCAGGCCCTCCCTCGCCTCGCCGACGTGTCCATGGCCTCCGCCTCGACGCCCTCATCCTCCCTGTCGACCCACTCGATGCCAGATGCCTCAAAACGCCATTCCCGACCTCTTCTTCATCGTCGGCCGCCGCGGATCCCCATCGTCGACTCGTCGCCGTCCGGCCTTCCCCGAGCTCGAAGAGGCCACCGCTGCAACCGCCGTGAGCCCCTCACCCCAACCCCTCTCTCCCCGCCGTCGATTTCTTCCTCTAGCCCCACTAACCACCGCGGCCGAAGCTCGCCGCCGCCATACCTCGTCACCGACGTGGCTAGAGCCACAGTGGCTCGAAGCCAAGCTCACCGCTGTGCTCAACGCAGCACCAGGAGCCCGTAGACACCACCAGCTCCTCCTCCCGTGCACCGTAGCGCCGAACCCAGCCCCGTCCGAACTCCGGCCGCCGCCTTGCTCGCCGCCGGCGCTGCTCCCGGCCACCCGGCTGCCTCCCGTCCGGTCCTTTGGATGCGGACGAGCAAGAGCTACTCCCCGGTGCCCTTAGCTCACCAAACCACCCCCCGTAGCTCAAACCCGAGCCGAGCCGCCGTCGTTTTGGTCGCTGCCGGCAAGGCTCCGGCGACCGATGATGTGGCACCGTCATTAGGCGCTAACCCCGCTGCTTAAACCGCCCACAACCACTGACAGTGGGCCCCAGGCCTGGTCAAACCTCAGTCAGCGCTGGGTTTGACCGGGATTAGCCCTGTGTTGCTGACGTGTGGCCCCCACACGTCAGGTTTGACCTGGGTCAACCCAGTTGACTGCTGACACAGGCATGACGCAGTGCTGACGCAATTAATCCTTTTCTGGATTTAAAATAATTCAGGAAATTCCAGAAAATAGTGCAAACTTCTAAAATTCATAGAAATTCAACCGTAGCTCCAAATCAAATAATTTATATATGAAAAATGATCAGAAAAATCCCATCTATCCATCTGCACTGGTTTCATGCATGTTAGAGCAACCTAACCTGCTGTTTAGATGAAACAAGATAATGCACTTATATGACTTTATAAAATGGGTTTGCATTTGAATCTTTGGTTCAAATGGACTCATCACAATCTGTTCTAGCTCGCATTAGCCCAGAACACATTCATATTACCATGTCATGATCATGCATCATATTGTGCATTGCATTGATTGAATTTCTTCTCTGTTGCCGGTATTTGTCCCCCCCGGTAGACGATGTTCCGGCGTTGTGATCGTTGACACTAATGAAGACTCAATGCTATCTTCAGAAGTGCCAGGCAAGCAAAACCCCCTTGTTCATTCCGATACAATCCCACTCTCTCGCTCCTGCTCTCTTTTACTGCATTAGGACAACAACGATTCATCTGTTACTTGCTGCGGTAGTTGAACCCCTTATCCTCTGCATGACCTGTCATTGCCACAGTAAATAGATGAAACCCACTAGCATGAGTAGGAGTTGTTTGAGCCCTGATGTGCCTACTCATTCATGCTTGTTTGTCATGCCTGCTATTGCTTAGAGTTGTGTCAGGTCTGCTTCATCGGGAATGAATTGGAAAGTGGTGAACATGTCCTACTGTGTGAGAGCTAAGGGTGTGAATACGATTTGGTAAAGGTAGCGGTGAGAGGCCATGTAGGAGTACATGGTGGGTTGTCTCATTGAAACCGTCCTCAGGAACCGAGTTCTGTGTTTGTGATCCATGAACAGTTACTACCACACATTGGGTTCCGGTAACTCGACCCCTCTCGACTTATTAACCGCCTCGATCTCTGTCCAGGAGTTGCAACTAGTTTCTGGTGTTTGTAGGTTGTGTTAGTAGTCTACCAAGTGGTACCCGGTACAGGTGGGCTTGGGACAGACTAGGCACCGTGGCACGGTGTACCAAGCGTAGATCCATCCGTCGAGGTGGGCTTGGGAACCCTGTTCACATCATTTGGGGCCGTGAGCGACACCCCGGCCGGATCTCCTTGCGGATGGAACCCGAATAGGCGATAAACCTGGACCAGAGACTTGTGTGGTTAGTCAGGTCGTGGCCGACTCCCTCGCCAGGCTTCCGCTTGAAGGTTGCCGAGGTACACGACGTGTACATGGTGGTAAGTGGCGAGAGCGTGTGTGACGAAGTACACCCCTGCAGGGTTAATATGATCTATTCGAATAGCCGTGTCCGCGGTAAAGGACTTCTGGGTTGCCTGTACAGTTCATAGACAAGTGGAAGTGGATACTCTAAAATGCGCAAGATAAGCGTGAGTGCTATGGATGGCGTTCTCGTAGGGAGACGGGAGTGAATCCATAGTGGTGTATTGAGATGGCGAATATGTGGACTCGTGTGCGCCACCTCAAAAGAGTTGCTTGCAGTCGTAGTTCAGGATAGCCACCGAGTCAAAGCTGGCTTGCTGCAGTTAAACTCCACCACCCCCCTTTGTTGTACCGATGCATATGTAGATAGTTCTGATGTAAGTCTTGCTGGGTACATTTGTACTCACGTTTGCCTATTTTATGTTTTGCAGAGAGACGTCAGTCTCGCTAGTAGTTCCGTGTGGACTTCGACGTTTAGCTTGATACCTCAGCTACGATCTTGTGCCCTCGGCAGGATCTGGGAGATAGTCAGGCTTCGCAGCCTTTTTCTTTTGTAGATGTCTGTACTCAGACATGTTAAGCTTCCGCATGTGCTTTGACTTGTATGCTCTGAATGTTGGGTCATGAGACCCATGTTTGTAATATCTGGCTCTTCGGAGCCTAATGAATAAATACTCTGAGTCGTAGAGTCTTGTTGTGATGCCATGTTGTATTTGCACATATCAAGCATATTGTGTGTATGATTGAAATGCTTGGTATGTGTGGGATCCGACAATCTAGTTGTCTATCCTTAGCAGCCTCTCTTATGGGGAAATGTAGTCTAGTGCCTCCTTGAGCCATAGTAGTCCGCTACAGCCCGGTTCACCGGAGTCCTGCTAGCCCAGCACTACTGCTCTGGACACTTGACTGGCCGGCATGTGTTTTATATCGTTCCTGTGTCTGTCCCTTCGGGGAAATGTCACGCGGTGACATCCGGAGTCCTGCCTAGCCTGCTACAGCCCGGGTTCCCGGAGTCCTGTTAGCCCAGTGCTACAGCCCGGATTCGCACGCTGCTGACCGACACGTTCGATGTTGATTCATGTATGCCTGTCCCCATACGTTAGTGCCGCTTTGGGTTCACGACTAGCCATGTCGGCCCGGGTTCTATGTCATATGGATGCTAGCGACATTGTCATATACGTGAGCCAAAAGGCGCAAACGGTCCCGGGCCATGGTAAGGCGACACCCGTGGGAGTACCGTGCGTGAGGCCGCAAAGTGATATGAGGTGTTACAGGCTAGATCGGTGTGACTTGGAATCGGGGTCCCGACAGATGTGTGGAGTAATAGTAGTAGATGTAGGCAGGAGTCAGCCTACTAACCTTGGACGTGATGCCTATATAATGATCATTGCCTGGATATCGTCATAATTATTTGATCTTCTATCAATTGCTCAACAGTAATTTGTTTACCCACCGTGTGCTATTTCTTAAGAGAAGCCACTAGTGAAATCTACGGCCCCGGGTCTATTTTCCCATCATATATTTTTAGATGTATATTTCTATTTGCCTTTTCTTTTCTTTGCATCTTTTATTTTCAGATCTATATTATCAAAAACCCAAAAAATACCTCGCTGAATTTTATTTGTCGTTATCTATTTGCATCTACTAATCTATTTATTTACCAATCTTTTACTCAAGAGGGATTGACAACCCCTCTTACGCGTCGGGTTGCAAGTATATGTTCTTTGTGTGTAGGTACCATTTACATAGTGTTGCTTGGTTCTCCTACTGGATTGATACCTTGGTTTCATAACTGAGAGAAATACCTACCGTAGTTGTGCTGCATCATCCCTTCCTCTTTGGGGAAATACCGACGTAGTTCAAGCGACATCAGAACCCCGCCCCGGCCTCGTCGGCGCCTAGTCGGAGTCCTCTTCCACCTTGACGTGGTGGGGCGGCGGCTCGTCGGAGTCGGCAATGGCGCCGCTCCCGCTTTCCCCGGAGGTGGCGCTGGCCTCGTCGCTGCTGTCGTCGCCGGGGGAGAGGCCGCCACTGCTGTTGTCACTCTCCATGGAGCACCCAGGCGGTCGCCGGCCTCCTCGAAGACCTTCATGAAGAGCATCGCGGCCCCGTCGAACTTGAAGTGGAGGGTGTGCCCCTCCCTTAAGCCTTGGGTGCGGGCGAACGACTTCCACCCCCGGTTTAGGTACGCGAATCCGGCGGAGGTGACCTCAGCTTCCACCCAGGAAGACTTGCTGCAGCAGCCATCAGGCTGCAGCCATAGTCCAAGGGGTCCGTTCGCCGCCAGTTCCCCTGCGAAGGAATTCAGGAGTTGGAGCCAAGTGCGGGGCGGAGCGTTCATCTAAACGATGAACTCCCGGGCCGAGTCGGCGGAGTGGGCCTCTGCCCGGCGTGGTCGGGCAGCCGTGCCGCTCCACCCTCCTCGACCGAAGCCGCCTTGACTTCTGGGGCCGCACCCGCGGGTGGAGCTTTTCCCGCGACTGCCCGGGATGGCAAGGGCCGCTGATGGGGGACGCCCGCGCCCTCGTGGAGGCGCCTCAAGCGTGGCCACGGCCTTGTGAGGGCTGTCGTGTCCCCTATTGGGTTGCGGCAGCTCCGGTCCTTCCATCACCGCCTTGCCCTTCTCGAGGGCGGAGAACCTCCTCACGGGCGCCATGGCTGCAGTGGCAAGGGTTGAAGACAGAGAAGCAAGAGGACAGAGATGGGTCGAGGGCTCCACCGCTTCGCCCTTTTATAAGCAATCGAGGAAGGCCAACCGGCGCCCCTTCACCTTCAGGGCAATGATGGCTCCGCCACGTGTGCCAGGCTTTTTGTCAGCCTGGGCAGTTGCTGAGGCGCCGTGGGGAAGTGGGGCGTCCCATGCCCCACCTTGCGCCACGTGTCAGGCTTGGCCCATAGGCGGTTAGGGCCCACGCCACTTCGCCCCTCCTCTTCGCCTTCGCCTCTAAGCTAGGGCGAGCGCGCCGCGGGCCTGGGGCTACTGTCGGTGCTCTAGGACCAGGGGTACCCAGGCCTGTCTGCCTGCGGCCCAACACGTGGCATCGCCGAAGGCCCGATGCGGCCCACCATCAAGACTTGACGAGCAGGACCCTCACGAGGGCCCCCTGGCCTCACGAGGAAAACTACACCAGGGCCTCCCACAGGGCGGTCTCCCGAAGCCACCTCTGGAGGGACGGACATCCCGAGGCTCGCACCCCACCTCACGAGGCGCGCGGTGACGTAAGCCATGACGAAGGGAGCCAGAAGGGCGCTAGTGGGCGCAGTCCAGGACAGTTTCCTCTTTGGTGCTTGAGGGACAAAGCCAACATGCGGGTTCCCAAGGAATCCCCAAAGCTTACCTCTTCGGTGCAACAAGACCAAGACCATGGACTCAGCAGTACGGAGGTCATCACCGAGCCCACCTGCGCGTCACGACCAGAAGCTTTGCAGGCAAAGACCACCCTTAGTCAGGATAGGTTGTACTCCTGTCCCCCTTCAAAATTGTCCGCTGTGGTATCCCGTCCCGCCTAAGCATTGAGGGAAGAGGACCAAGGCCATTATAAATATAGGTTAGTCTCTGATACATCTCCAACGTATCATTCATGGATTTTACAATCATTTTATATCATTTTTTGGTACTAACCTATTGACACAGTGCCAAGTGCCAGTTGTTGTTTTCTGCTTGTTTTTTACATCGCATGAAATCAATACCAAACGGAGTCCAAACGTAGCGAAACTTTTTGTGGATTTTTTCTGGACCGGAAGACACCTGTTGGGCCAAAGAAGTACCAGAGGGGTGCTCCGAGGGGAGCACAACCCACTAGGGCGTGCCTGGGGGCCCAGGTGGGTTGTGCCCACCTTGGTGGCCTCCCGCACCGCCTCCTTGCTCTATAAATACCCCAATATTCCAGAAACCCTAGGGGAGTCGACGAAAATCAATTCCAGCTGCCGCAAGTTCCAGAACCACCAGATTCAATCTAGATACCATCACGGAGGGGTTCATCGTCCTCATTGGTGCCTCTCCGATGATGCGTGAGTAGTTCATTGTAGACCAATGGGTCGGTAGTTAGTAGCTAGATGGCTTCCTCTCTCTTTTGATTCTCAATACAATGGTCTCTTGGTGATCCATATGATGTAACTCTTTTTGCGGTGTGTTTGTTGGGATCCGGTGAACTTTGAGTTTATCATCAGATATATGTTTTTATCCATGAAAGTTCTTTGAGTCTTCTTTGATCTCTTATATGCATGATTACTTATAGCCTCGTATTTCTTCTCCGATATTTGGGTTTTGTTTGGCCAACTTGATCTATTTATCTTGCAATGGGAAGAGGTGCTTTGTGATGGGTTTGATCTTACGGTGCTTGATCCCAGTGACAGAAGGGGAACCGGCACATATGTATCGTTGCTATTAAGGATAACAATATGGGGTCTATTTCTACATAAATAGATCTTGTCTACATCATGTCATCGTTCTTATTGCATTATGTCAGATTCTGGGTTCCGGCAAACCCTTGAGGTTTGAACTCTGGGGTGCGCACGAAGAACTCTCTCTCCCTATCTCGCTCTCACAACGATCTCAAGGCCTAGCTCGCCGAACCCAAGGAACAAGAGACATGAGAGTTTAATTGGTTGGGCCACCGTTGTGGTGTAATACCCTACTCTAGTGTGGTGTGGTGGATTGCCTTGTAGGCTGAGGATGAACAGGTACAACGTATGAACAGCCTCCTGAGGAGAGGTGTTCTTGAGCTCGGTGAGCTGGTGTGTGTGTGAGGGTGGTCCGAATGATCCGTCCCCGTTCCATGGTGGTGGCTAGTCCTATTTATAGAGGCCCTGGTCCTCTTCCCAAATGTTAGGAGGGAAGGGATCCCACAACGGCCAATTTTGAAGGGAGACAACTAGTACAAGTTATCCTGGCAAAAGGTGGTCTTCGCCTGCCAAAGGGTTTGGTCGTGACGCTGCTATGGGCCCCACGATGACCTCCGTCCTGCCGTCCTGCTGGTCTTGGTCTCGTTGCACCGATATGGAAACCTTTGCCTGATGCCTCGGGACTGCTCGCATGCGCCTACCTCTTTAGCACCAAAGAGGAAACTGGTACACTGCGCCCGCTGGCGCCCGCCTGGCCTTGGTCGTCATGGCTTACGTCACGCGCACCTCACGAGGTGCCCCCTGCCTTGATATCTCCGCTCCTCGGGAACCAGCCTAGTGAGGCTGCCCCTGAGGAGGTCTTGTGTCGCCCACCTCACGAGGCTGGCCCCTCGCGAGGGTCTTGAGTGGTTGCTGCTGAAGATGGGCCATGCCAGGCCGCCGGTGGAGCCACGCCGTGGGCCGCAGGGAGGCAAGTCTGGGTACCCCCGTTCCCAGGACGCCGACAGTAGCCCCCGGGCCCAAGGCACGCTCGGACTTGGCTTCGAGGCGAAGCCAAAGGGCAAGTGCGGAGCGCCGCGGCCCCAACCACCTGCGGCCTTGATTGACGTGTGGCGATTGACGGGACGGGGGCGTCTCCGCTTCCCCATGCTGCCTCGGCAACCGTTCGACTTGATGAGTCCCTGTTGCATGCAAAATAAAACCATCATTACCTACGATCGTGGAGGTCGACGGTTGGCCTCCTTCTGGCTATAAATGAGGAGAGGGGTGGAGCCCCCGTTGCTCATCTCTTCCTCCATTCCGCCTGCTTCTTCTTCCTCTTTGCTCCACCGCCTTGCAGCGACACTCATAGCGCCAACGAAGAGGTTCTCGGCAACAGAGAAGGGGAAGGCTCGCCCGGAGGGGCCCGGCTCGCCACCGCCTAAGAAGGGGCGTGGTCGCCCCCGCAAGCACGCCGCAACCCCCGCTGGGGTCCCTCGTGGGCGCGGACGAACTTCTTCGGGGTCCGGCGCTGTCCCTGGCGGCCGCGGCAGCGTCTCTTCATGCGGTGGGAGCCACCCGAGACGTGGCAGTCCCGCCAACGAAGGGAGGCGCACCATGGTCACCCAGCCTCCCCGGCCGCGCTTCCACTCGGCGGAGGTGCTGCTAGAGTTCGTCGTGTGGTCGTAGAATCCGTCCGGCACCTGGCTTCAGCTTCCGCTCTCCTTTGCCGGCAAGCTGCCGACCATGGGTCCTTGCGGCCTCTGGCTGCATGCCGACGGTTGCTGCAGCAAGGCCTCGTGGGTCGCGATGGAGGTCTCCGTCGCGGGCAATGTAGCCTTGGCCCGCGAGTGGCAGACGTTTGCCCGCCCGCGCGGTCTGACCAGGCGGTGCACCTCCACTTCAAGTATGACAGTGTCGCGACCCTCTTCGTGAGGGTGTTTGGGGAAGATGGTCGCCACACTGGGTGCTGCCCTGAACACGGGGATGGTGACGAAGTGCTCGGCCTTGGCGACGGCCGTGACAAGGATGAGGGCGAACTCTCCCTCGCGACGGCCGCAGCTCGTCCGGCAGCGGCAGCTCCTCCTCCGGCGAAAGCTCCAGCAGCGGCGGCTACGACCAGCAGCCATGTCGTCGGGCTCGCTTCGAGGACGGTGGCGGGTCGTCCCGTCGCCACACCCTAGTGAAGCGCGAGGAGGGCTCCGGCTGAGTCCGGGGGGGCGCTGGGGGCCGATCCTCGTGAGCAGCCGTGGGCGTAGGAGTCGCTTTTGCATGTCCTTTCCTTTCTTCCTGTATTACAAGAAACAAGTATGGGGCCCTGCGAGGGCGTGTAATGAACCGTAATGCTTATACTACTTTATGCTATGTTTATTGCTTCCGGGTTGTGTTGTGGCATATGTGCTTCATGTAGGCGTAGGGGGATAACTTAGCTTGATACATCCGAGGTAGTTTCCACCTTGCGAGGACGCACGCCTCCTGGCATCTGGTGAGGCTTCCCTGCCGCCGACTCGGGAGACATCGTGAAGCTGCGAAAATTCGTTAGGAAATCCTTATCCCTCCTTGCACGAGGCCTCAGGCATGGGCTGATCATGGCCTAGTGCACCACATCGCGGTACCCGTGGGGCACGGACTTAAAAATGGGGTGCGCCGATCACGAGCTCAATCGAGGGCGCCTCGCGGAGAGCAGGGGAGCATGCATGCACACACCTGTCCAGCCCCCTCGCGAGGTGTGCGAGGGAGAGCGTCGGGCAACTGCCGCCCTCCCTGGCGCAAAGCAAAGAACTGAGGGAAGAAACAGAGAGAAGAAGGGATTCAACCAAGCCATCGAGAAATGCCAGAACTTCAAATTCCATTAAAAGGGGTGCAAGCCAACTACAGAAAGCAAATGAACGGCCGCGTCCGGCACCTAGTCTAGTCTTCTCACCAGCGCGGAGCTAAGTGCTACCACTAGGACGTGGGAGGGAGCCCCCGAGGCCCGAGGGAGGCACTCCAGAGACTCCGGGGCATGTACAACCCTACTCATTATTACGTGAGAATGTCACGAGCAGAGACCTTCACAGGCACTGGGCCTTGCTTCATGGGTAGAACTTCCGGAGGTGCTGGATGTTCCAGGCGTTCTGGATGGGGATCCCGTCCTGCGTCTCCAAGCGCGCGGCGCCAGGCCTGGAGACGCGGGCAATCCTAAACGGGCCCTCCCACATGGGTGAGAGCTTATGCAACCCTTCCCTAGAGAGCACCCACCTCAGGATGAGATCGCCCACCTCGAGCGTCCTGGAGCGGACGCTGCGGCAGTGATACCGTCGCAACGCTTGCTGGTATCTTGCCGCCCGGAGCGAGGCTTGACGGCGGCGCTCCTCCCCCAGCACGAGGTCCATCCCCCGCATGGCGTCCTGACGTGCCTCGTCAAATGCCGGGACCCGCGCGGAGCGATGCTTGAACTTGTGAGGGAGAACTGCTTCGGCTCCGTAGACGAGGAAGAATGGGGTCTCTCCTGTTGGCTTGGTGGCGGTGGTGCGGATGGACCACAGCACGGACTGGAGCTCGTCGTGCTAGCCCCTACCGCAGGCCTCGAGCTTCTTCTTGAAGGTCCTGGTCTTGAGGCCTCTCAAGACCTCTGCGTTGGCGCGCTCGGCTTCGCCATTGCTCCTAGGGTGTGCCATTAAGGCGTAGCATATCTACGTTCCAAGGTTAGCACAATATGTCTTAAAGAGATTGTTAGTGAACTATGAGCCGTTGTCGGTGATGATGCGGTTAGGGACCCCAAACCGGCTCATGAGGCCCTTGATGAACTTAACTACCGACCCAGCTGGGATGGTGCGGACGGCTTCCACCTCTGCCCGTTTGGTGAACTTGTCGATGGCGACGTAGAGGTAGCAGTAGCCCCGAGGCGCTCGAGGGAACGGACCTAGGATATCCAGCCCCCAGACCACGAACGGCCACGAGAGTGGGATAGTCTGGAGGCCCTGGGCCGGCTGGTGGATTTGCTTAGCATGGAACTGGCAGGCCTCGCAGGATCTTACCAGCTCTGTTGCGTCGTTGAGTGTCGTGGGCCAGTAGAACCCGCTGCGGAACGCCTTGCCAACCAGGGTGCGCTACGACGACTGATGCCTGCAATCTCCGTCGTGTATGTTAGCTAGCAGCTCACTCCCCTGCTTCCTGGAGATGCATAGCAAGGAAACATCATTTGGTCGTTTTCTGTACAGCTCACCATCCTGGATGCAATATGTCGTAGCTTGCCGGGACACGCGCTCTGCGTCCTCCTCTTTCTCCGGCAGAGTTCCTTGCACCAGGTATGCCCTGAACTCCTCGGACCAGCACCCCTCCTGAGGCTCGGGCACCAGGAGCAGGCGCGCTCCTGAGGTCGGGCCACAGGCGGGGGCTCCCGAGGCTGGTGGCTGGGGGAGTTCCTCCTGAGGCGGTGCAGGCTCCGCGGCCGAGGGGGCCGCCGAGGCTTGAAGAGTCGCTCTTCGAAGACACCAGGCTCTTGGGCCTGACGCCTTGACGCCCTCTTGGCGATCTCATCGGCTTCCTTGTTTGTGCCGCGTGGCACATGTTGCAGTTCCAGACCCAAGAATTGCTTCTCCATCTTGCGCATCTCCATGAGGTACGCCTCCATGTGCTCGTCCCTTGGCTCGTACACCTTGTTGGAGCAGTTGACGAGGAGCTGAGAGTCGCCCTTGATGGTGAGACGCTTCACCCCAAGGCTGTTGTAGCCTTCAGGCCAGCGATCAACCCCTCGTATTCCGCGATGTTGTTGGAGACCTTCTCGCCCCGCTGGAAGCAGAGCTGCACGGCGTATGGGTGAGCGAGATGAGCACGGCACCAGCCCCCTGATACGTCTCCAACGTATCTATAATTTTTTATTGTTCCATGCTATTATATATTCTGTTTTGGATGATTAATGGGCTTTATTATACACTTTTATATTATTTTTGGGACTAACCTATTAACCGGAGGCCCAGCCCAAATTGCTGTTTTTTTGCCTATTTCAGTGTTCCGCGGAAAAAGAATATCAAACGGAGTCCAATGGAATGAAACCTTCGGGAATGTGATTTTCAGAACAAACGTGATCCAGAGGACTTGGAGTGGACGTCAAGCAACCAACGAGGAAGCCACGAGGCAGGGGGAGCGCCTACCCCCCTGGGCATGCCCTCCACCCTCGTGGGCCCCTCGTGGCTCCACCGACCTACTTCTTCCTCCTATATATACCTACGTACCCCCAAACCATCAGCAGAGGAGCCAAAACCCTATTTCCACCGCCGCAACCTTCTGTACCCGTGAGATCCCATCTTGGGGCCTTTTCCGGCGCTCCGCCGGAGGGGGCATTGATCACGGTGGGCTTCTACATCAACACCATAGCCTCTCCGATGATGTGTGAGTAGTTTACCTCAGATCTTCGGGTCCATAGTTATTAGCTAGATGGCTTCTTCTCTCTCTTTGGATCTCAATACAAAGTTCTCCTCGATTCTCTTGGAGATCTATTCGATGTAATCTTCTTTTGCGGTGTGTTTGTCGAGATTCGATGAATTGTGGGTTTATGATCAAGATTATCTATGAACAATATTTGAATCTTCTCTAAATGCTTTTATGTATGATTTGTTATCTTTGCAAGTCTCTTCGAATTATCAGTTTGGTTTGGCCTACTAGATTGATCTTTCTTGCAATGGGAGAAGTGCTTAGCTTTGGGTTCAATCTTGCGGTGCTCGATCCCAGTGACAGTAGGGGAAACGACACATATTGTATTGTTGCCATCGAGGATAAAAAGATGGGGTTTATATCATATTGCATGAGTTTATCCTCTACATCATGTCATCTTGCTTAAAGCGTTACTCCGTTCTTATGAACTTAATACTCTAGATGCATGCTGGATAGCGGTCGATGTGTGGAGTAATAGTAGTAGATGCAGGCAGGAGTCGGTTTACTTGTCACGGACGTGATGCCTATATACATGATCATACCTAGATATTCGCATAACTATGCTCAATTCTATCAATTGCTCGACAGTAATTTGTTTACCCACCGTAATACTCATGCTATCTTGAGAGAAGACACTAGTGAAACCTATGGCCCCCGGGTCTATTCTCTATCATATTAATCTACCGTTATTTCTATTACTGTTTTATTTTGCTTTCTTTACTTCTAGTCTTTATCATAAAAATACCAAAAATATTATCTTATCATCTCTATCAGATCTCACTTTTGCAAGTGGTCGTGAAGGGATTGACAACCCCTTTATCACGTTGGTTGCAAGGTTCTTATTTGTTTGTGTAGGTACGTGGGACTTGAGTGTGGTCTCCTACTGGATTGATACATTGGTTCTAAAAAACTGAGGGAAATACTTACGCTACTTTTCTGCATCACCCTTTCCTCTTCTAGGGAAAACCAACGCAGTGCTCAAGAGGTAGCAAGAAGGATTTCTAGCGCCGTTGCCGGGGAGGCTTACGCCAAGTCAAGTCAAGATTTACTCTCCCGTCAACTAGCCATTTCTGGCGCCGTTGCCGGGGAGTCTACGCACAAGTCAAGACATACCAAGTACCTATCACAAACCCTTATCCCTCGCATTACATTATTTGCCATTTGCCTCTCGTTTTCCTTTCCCCCACTTCACCCTTGCCGTTTTATTCGCCCTCTTTTCCGTTCGCCTCTTTTTCGCTTGCTTCGTCGTTATGGCTAGTCCTCTACCTACTCCTTTGTCTCCCGAGAATGAAGTTCTTAATTTTAAACAAAGGGAGGGAGAAAATCTAAAACATGCTTGGTACGGAATTTGCAATGCGCAAAGTAGATCTACTAGGAAGCAATCTACTTCCGTTCTTCTTCGCAATTTTTATGTAGGCATCACTCCTTGGAATAGATATATTCTTGATACCATTACCGGAGGGAATTTCTTGGGTAGCCATACTTTTGATTCTTACAATGCTATGATAGATTTGTTTGGCCCACCACCTCTTTTGGTTAATGGAACTACTTTAACTTTGGAACATGTGATGCAACGGCTTGAAATTATTGAAAATAAAGTTGCCACCGTAGAGTTGATTGAAAATTTGGATAGAAAGATCCACAACCAAGTTACCCAATACGGATCTAAGGTAGGAGTTGCTCTTAAAAAATTTAAAGAAAAGGAACCTATGGTTAATGAAAAGATAGATCAAGATTCCACTAGAATTGATAAAATTGAGGATATTATTACCAACCTAGGGTCTGCCTTTTCTTCCGTGAAAAACACTCCTTCCAATGTTAAGATTGCCAAATTAATGTATGTTCCTAAAAATAAGGGTGAAACTTCTAGTAAGGAAAATGCGGACCTCAAATCCGTAAGTGTTCACCCCAACTTTCTCGCTATCATTAAGGAACCTTTTGCTACAAATGATTTTCTCGATTTTGTGCCTAGGAGTTTGATAATTAATAAAAATAAAGAAACTCCTAGGGGTTATAGGTGTCTTATTGAAGAATTGCCTACCAAAGATGGCAATACCTAGATCTATCCTTGCTTTTATGCCTAGCTAGGGGCTTTAAACGATAGCGCTTGTTGGTAGGCGGCGCCGATCTGGCGGAAGAACTACTTGACATGGCGGTCCGAGGGCGGCGTCTGCGAGCCACCGAGGAGGGCCGCGACTGTGATAGGCGCCGGCGCCGCGAAGCGTGCAATGAAAAGGCCGCGTAGCTCCTCCTAAGAAGCCACAGAGGATCCTGGCAGGTTGAGCAGCCAGGCGCGCGGTGCGCCGACGAGGGCCATGGGGAACCAGTTGGCCATGACCTTGTTGTCGCCTCCAGCCTCCAGAACGGCCTCCTCGTATGCCAGCAGGAAGGCCGATTGATCCACCGCGTCATCATAGCGGGGCGACATCTCCGGCCTGAACTTGCGCGGCCACTTCACCCGCCGCAAGGCGGGGGTGAGGGCCCTGAGTCCCATGGCACCGTCACGGGCATCCGTCTGTCCAATCGGAGGAGCGGCGCCGGCCATGGGGGGCGAACGGAGAGGCGAAGCTAGCGGAGGAGCGAAGCTTCTGCGCAGCCCTACCTGGCGCGCCAAATGTCGGATTCTGGGTTCCGACAAAGCCTTGAGGTTCGAACTCTGGGGTGCGCATGAAGAACTCTCTCTCCCTAGCTCGCTCTCGCAACGATCTCAAGGCCTAGCTCACCGAACCCAAGGAACAAGAGACACGAGAGTTTATACTGGTTCGGGCCACCGTTGTGGTGTAATACCCTACTCCAGTGTGGTGTGGTGGATTTCCTTGTAGGCTGAGGATGAACAGGTACAAGGTATGAACAGCCTCCTGAGGAGAGGTGTTCTTGAGCTCGGTGAGCTGGTGTGTGTGTGCGGGTGGTCTGAATGATCCGTCCCCTTTCTATGGTGGTGGCTAGTCCTATTTATAGAGGCCCTGGTCCTCTTCCCAAATGTTAGGAGGGAAGGGATCCCACAACGGCCCATTTTGAAGGGAGACAACTAGTACAAGTTATACTAGCAAAAGGTGGTCTTCGCCTGCCAAAGGCTCTGGTGGTGACGCTACTGTGGGCCCCGGGATGACCTCCGTCCTGCCGTCCTGCTGGTCTTGGTCTCGTTGCACCGATATGGAAACCTTTACCTAATGCCTCGGGACTCCTTGCATGTGCCTGCCTCTTTAGCACCAAAGAGGAAACTGGTACACTGCGCACGCTGGCGCCCGCCTGGCCTTGGTCGTCATGGCTTACGTCACGCGCACCTCGCGAGGTGCCCCTGCCTTCATATCTCCGCTCCTCGGGAGCCAGCCTAGTGAGGCTGCCCCTGAGGAGGTCTTGTGTCGCCCGCCTCACGAGGCTTGGCCCCTCGCGAGGGTCTGGAGTGGTTGATGCTGAAGATGGGCCATGCCAGGCCGCCGGTGGAGCCACGCCGTGGGCCGTAGGCAGGCAAGTCTGGGTACCCCGTTCAAAGGACGCCGACACATTTCCATGAACTTAATACACTAGATGCATGCTGGATAGCGGTCAATGTGTGGAGTAATAGTAGTAGATGCAGGCAGGAGTCGGTCTACTAATCTTGGACGTGATGGCTATATAATGATCATTGCCTGGATATCGTCATGATTATTTGTAGTTCTATCAATTGCCCAACAGTAATTTGTTTACCCACCGTATCCTATTTTTCTCGAGAGAGGCCACTAGTGAAATCTACGGCCCTCGGGTCTCTTCTTTATTATATTCGCCTTTGCGATCTATTTTTATTCGCTTTTATTTTCAGATCTATTAATCCAAAAATACAAAAATACCTTGCTGCACTTTATTTTATTCGAGATCTATTTATCCAATCTATCATATTTTTATCCCGTTAATTTGCCAATTTCTGGCGCTGTTACCCGAAAGGGATTGACAACCCCTTTCATATGTCGGGTTGCGAGTATTTGTTATTTGTGTGCAGGTGCCGTTCACGTAGTGTTGCGTGGTTCTCCTACTGGTTCGATAACCTTGGTCTCATCACTGAGGGAAATACCTACCGTTATTGTGCTGCATCCTCCCTTCCTCTTTGGGGAAATACCGACGTAGTTCAAGCAAACATCAAAAGGAATTTCTGGCGCCGTTACCGGGGAGACATCATCAACATCTACAGGTTCCTAATCACAAATCTCATCTCCTTGCAATTTACATTATTTGCCATTTGCCTCTCTTTTTCCTCTCCCCCACTTCACAAAAAATTGCCATTTTATTCGTCCTCTTTTTCGTTCGCCGTTTTCTCGTCAGATCTGTTTTTGAGTGCAATCTTGTTGCATAGTCACAATGACTCAAGAACACCAAGTTGTGTGATTTCTCCAATACCAACAACAATGATTTTATTAGCACTCTGATTGCTCCCCCCGCCACTAGTGCGGAGTCTTGTGATATTAATACCGCTTTGCTGAATCTTGTTATGAAAGATCAATTTTCCGGTACTCCTAATGAGGATGTCGCGTCCCATCTTAACACCTTCGTGGAATTATGCGATATGTAAAAGAAAAAAGATGTGGACAATGATGTTGTGAAGTTGAAATTATTTCCGTTTTCTTTGCGAGATCATGCAAAAATTTGGTTTTCTTCTTTGCCTCGCAATAGTATCGATTCTTGGGACAAGTGCAAGGATGCTTTTATTACCAAGTATTTTCCGCCCGCGAAAATTAGTCCCCTTAGAACCCATATCATGAATTTCAAGCAACTTGGACATGAGCATGTTGCACAATCTTGGGAAAGGATGAAATTGATGCTAAGGAATTTCCCAACTCATGGATTAAATCTTTGGATGATCATACAAAAAAATTATGCGGGGTTGAATTTTGTTTCTCGTAATCTTTTAGACTCCGCCGCGGGAGGTACTTTTATGGAAATTACTTTGGGTGAATCCACCAAATTGCTTGATAATATTATGGCTAACTATTCGCAATGCCATACCAAAAGAACTCCTACTCATAAAAAAGTTAATGCGGTTGAAGAAATTTCTTCTTTGAGTGAAAAAGTTGATGCTCTTATGAAATTGGTTGCTAATAAAAATGCTCCTATTGATTTTAATGATATGCCTTTGTCTACTTTGATTGAGCAAAAAAGTGATGCCGTAGATGTGAATTTTATCTCACGAAACAATTTTAATAACAATGCTTATAGAGGTAATTTTAATCCTAGGCCTTTCCCTAGTAATTACTCTAATAATTATGGTATTTCTTTGATTGATTGTATTTCTTTGTTGCAATCCATGATAAATTCACCCCATGCTTATGAACAAAATAAAGCTTTTACTAAACATATTGTTGATGCTATGATGAAAGCTTTAGAAGAAAAGTTGGAATTAGAGGTTTCAATTCCTAGAAAATTACATGATGAATGGGAACCTACTATCAAAGTCAAGATTAAAAATTATGAGTGTTTTTCTTGTGACTTGGGTGCTAGTGTTTCTACAGTTCCGAAATATTTATGTGATGTGCTTGGTCATACCGATATTGAAGAGTGTTCTCTAAATTTGCACTTGGAGGATTCTACTATTAAAAATCCCATGGGAAGAATTAATGATGTTCTTATTATTGCAAATAGGAATTATGTGCCCATAGATTTTATTGTTCTTGATATTGATTGCAATCCGTCTTGTCCAATTATTCTTGGTAGACCATTTTTACGTACTATTGGTGCCACGATTGATATGAAAGAAGGCAATATTAAATATCAATTTCCACTAAGGGTATATAACACTTCCCTAGAACAAAAATTAGGCCACCATATGAATCAATCATGAGAGCATCGTATGAATCTAGAAACCAAGATGACAATACTTAGATCCTTCGCGTTATGCCTAGCTAGGGGCGTAAAACGATAGCGCTTGTTGGGAGGCAACCCAATGAATAAAATTTATTTTTTTTTCTTTTTCTTTCTGTTCTTGAGTGTTTGCAAAATTATGCTACTGTTATTATTGTGTTTTTTGTGTTTTAGTTAGTGTTTGTGCCAAGAAAAGCCTTTGGGACCATGTTGGGTGATAGTTGATTTGATCTTGCTGAAAAACAGAAACTTTTGCACTCACGAAAATAATTCTCATTTTTAACGTAAGCGTGATAAAATACCAATTCTTTTTGCAGAAGATTAATATACAAATTTCTCATGTTGTCCTAATTTTTCAGAATTTTTGGATTTTCTTAAGTATTCGAAATATCAAGATTGCTAAAGACTGTTCTGTTTTTGACAGATTCCGTTTTCTTTGCGTTGTGTGCTTGTTTTGATGATTATATGGTTTTCTTTGAAGAGTTTTTGCCATAGAAAAGTTGGAATACACTAGATATAATTCAAAAATAAACTATGAATGGGTTTGCAACAGTACTTATAGTAGTGATTTGCTTTCTTATACTAACGGATCTCACGAAGGTTTTGTTGAGTTTTGTGTGATTGAAGTTTTCAAGTTTTGGGTGATATTACGATGGATGAAGGAATAAGGATTAGCAAAAGGCTAAGCTTGGGTATGCCCATGGCACCCCAAGATAATATTCAATAAGTATCAAGCAACTAAGCTTGGGGATGCCCCCGAGTGGCATCCCCTCTTTCTTCTAACAACCATCGGTATTTTACTTGGAACTATATTTTTATTAGTCATATATTATGAGTTTTGCTTGGAGCGTTTGTCGGATTTCGGGTTCCGGCAAACCCCTTAAGGTTCGAACACTGGGGTGCACGCGAAGATCTCCCCCTCATCGATCACGCCCTCACACGCTTCATGATCTCTAGGCTAAGCACGACGAACTCTCAACACACGAGACACAAGATTTATACTGGTTCGGGCCACCATTGTGGTGTAATACCCTACTCCAGTGTGGTGGTGGTGGATTGCCTCTTGGGCTGAGGATGAACAGTACAAGGGGAAGAACAGCCTCCTGAGGAGAGGTGTTCTTGTGCTTGGTGGGTGTGAGGATCGCTCGAGTGAGCTCTGGTAGGTGAGGATCCGATGCCCTCTACTGTGGTGGCTAACCCTATTTATAGAGGCCCTGGTCCTCTTCCCAAATATTGAGCGGGAAGGGAGCCAACAACGGCCCATTTGAAAGGGGACAGCTAGTACAGCTTATCCTGACAAAAGTAGTCTTCGCCTGCCAAAGGCTCTGGTGGTGACGCCGCCTTGGGCTCCACGGTGACCTCCGTCTTGCCGTCCTGCTGGACTTGGTCTCGTTGCACCGATATGGAAACCATTGCCTGATGCCTCGGAACTCCTCGCATGTGCTTGCCTCCTTCGCACCAAAGAGGAAGCAAGGACACTGTGCGCGCTGGCGCCCGCCTGGCCTTGGTCGTCATGGCTCACGTCATGAGAACCTCGGGAGGTTTGCCTTGCCTTGATCTCTCCGCCCCTCGCGAGCCAGCCTGGTGAGGCCGCTCCTGAGGAGGTCTTGTGTCGTCCGCCTCGCGAGGGTCTTGAGTGCTTGCTGGTGAAGATGGGCCGTACGGGCCCGCTTGTGGAGCCACGCCATGGGCCGCAGGCAGGCAAGTCTGGGGAGCCCCGTTCCCAGAATGCCAACAGTAGCCCCCGGGCCCAAGGCGCGCTCGGGCTTGGCTTTGAGGCGAAGCCAAAGGGCAAGTGCGGAGCGCCGCGGGCCCCAATAGCCTGCGGCCTTGGTCGACGCGTGGCGGTTGATTGGACGTGGGCGTCTCTGCTTCCCCACGCTGCCTTGATACCCGCCGGGCTAGGCGGCCACCGCGGGCTACATGGTTTTCCTCCCGTTATTGCGGCGCACTCCCCCATCCTTCTGCTTCCTCGCAGCTCAGCCTCTTCTCCCGATCCGATCTGAGCTCAATCCTCCCATTGCCATGGCGCTGGACCAGTCGAAGAAAGGGAAGAGTCCCCTGTCCTCCGCCGAGCCACACCCGGCCATTGAGCCGGCCATTGGCAGGTAGCTGGTGCTCAACCAAGATGCCATGGACAAGGTGTGCCCCATGCTCGCCTCCAGCTTCAATGAGTGGGGAAGTACGGTGGCCTGGCCTGCATCTCGAGCTCGTGTCGACGGGACGGCCACCGAGGTCCCATTCTTCATCGACGCCCTCTGGGCTTGCCTGGTTCCTCCTTTTTCTGCCTTCTTCAATGCAGTGCTTGCCCATTATCAGATCCACATGCTGCACCTTGATCACCAATCTGTGACCCTTCTCGCTGCCTTCGCCTTTGTTGGCGAGGTCATGGTGGGCATTGCTCCTTCCATGGCCCTTTTCTGCCACTTCTTCTTGCTGCACCTGATTGACCCCCGACAAAGCTCAAGATGCCTGAGCTTCCAGGCCGTGGCAGCGACGGCCGGCACAAGGATTGACTTTGAGCTTCCGCCATCCACGAGCGAGTTTCGGACATGGTGGGTATTTGTTGATGTCGGAGTGTTCAGCCACCTGCTCTCTTCTCCGTCGGCGCCCGCCATTCCCAACTCCGGTTGGTGCCACCAAAGGCTCGCCGATCCGCGCCTTGTCCCCATCTGGCTTAGGCTGAAGAGGCTCAAAGACCGCGGTGTGACTGCGCCTATGGTGGTGATGGAGTTCGTCCGGTGCTGGGTTGCTCCGCTTCAGTGCCATTCCCGGCCAATGTGGGCCTTGCTCAGCAGCGAGGACCGCATGAGACTTCAGGAGTCCGGGCTCCCCCTGGAGGCGCGATGAATGGTGCTCGAGGTTCTGACAAGTGTCCCATTGCCAGATGACATGCCGGGGAAGAGTTGCCTGCTGTACCGCTGCTCGAACAAGGTGGAATTTGTGGAGTGCATGCCCCCTTTCGGCGAGTGGGGGCTGCATCCCGCCGGCCTTGAAGGGCCCCGCGAGAATCCCATCCTCGTGGTTCCTCTCCTTGCGTCCAGCGCCGATCTCGCCCCAAGAGCGGATGCGGGGGAGCGAGTATCACTGGAGGCCTGGGGCGCGGGTGCCGAGGTGTCGACGCTGCCTGAGACTCCCGAGGCATCATCCTCTGGAACCCGTGATCCTTGCTCTGGGGTGGCAGTTGAGGAGGCGACGCAGTCTGCTGCCCCTGAGGCCGAAGCTCCTAAGGCCTTGGTTGGTTGTCGCGAGGCGGAGCCCGGTGGTTCTCTCCAGCCTGACGCTCTGGAAGTCGCCTCCTTGAGTGCTTCACCCGCCGCGCGCCGCGCTGGTCCCCACGTGCAGTGCCTGGGCCGGTTCCGCGTGGACTTCGCGGAGCTCCGCAAGAGGAAGGGGTCTCCAAGCTGCAGTAGCGGCACCGTCCGGCCGTTGAAGCACAGGAAATACATCGCCATAGATGAGTAAGTACCTTATCTCCGCGATTCATCGAATGCCGCTTCCCTTCCTGACGGTGGCTTTTCAGGATCCCTTCTGCCAAGGCCGTGAAATCTCTTGAGGAGCAACCTCCTCTTGCCTCAACTCCTTCGCTGGCCTTGAGCGCCACAAGCCTACGCGACGCCCCCGGCGTCGGGGCGACTGGAGAAGCGAGCCCGCCTACAGTGCGCCTTGAGCCCGCGCCCTTGCCATCTTTCCTTCACGGCCTTGCTCGGTTTGCGGCCAACGTGCCAAGGGATCCCCCTCTGGTTGTGGATGGTGGTTGGATGACTTTGATCTTGGCCTCTTCTTCGGGCAGCGGGCCTCCACCCATCCAGGCCTCCGCTAGGCCCCGGATGTTGGTCTGGGAAGCGCCAGCCCCCAGCCCCCTAGTGGGAGGGCATGCGCCGCTTCAGGCCTCTTCAGCACCCCGTGCCGCGGGAGACGGGCCTGGCCGCGCATTCGAGCTTGAGCGCGAGCGAAGTGTCGTCCGCCACGAACTCTTCCAGGAGGCGATGGGCGCGATGAGCCGGCTTGGCGGAGAACTCGCGGATGTCGACGCGCGTCTTGAGGCCGAGGGCCTTCGGCTCAAGGGGGAGTGTCATCACCTGAAGGTAGCCATCAACTTCGGGCGCCTCCAGCGTGAGCACGCCAATGCAGAGGCCGAGGCGTCCCTGGCGACCTCGCGAGAAGCCAGTGCCCGAGCCTTGCAGGAGGCCAGGGAGGCCGATCGTCGTCGCGCGATCACAGAGGAGCGCATGCGGGAGCTCCTGACCTTGAATGCCTCCTTGGAGCAGCAGGTGGAGGCGCGCTGGGCCGCCCTGGCGTCGATGAAGGGAGCGCCTGCTAAGGAAGAAGAGATCCGGAAGCGTGAGGAGGCGATGGTGCTGGAAGCTGCGAAGCGAAGCCTTGAGCTTGAGAGGTTGGAGACGAGTGAGCGCCAGGTTGCCCAAGCGGAAGATACCGCTAACGCGCGCGAGGCGAGGATTCAAGAGGAGGTCGACAGCAAGGTGGCAGAGGCTCGCTTGCCGCCGCCCTGGTTTCTGTGCAGGCTGAGCTGGCCTCTGCTCGCGCTGAATTTCTCCTCCTCCAGCAGCGGGTTACCACGGCCGAGTCCCTTGCGCGGGAGAGCGGGGAGGAAGCGCTCCGCCGGCTGACGCTGGAGCGTGAGCATGCCCCCATGCTCCAAGGCCTCAGGATCGCTGGGCCACATCTGTGATGAAAATGCCCCTCGCCCTCATGCGAACGACTACGCTAGCCACCTTCGCTTCTTCACCGACGTGGTGACGCGCTTGGAGAACCATTCCGAGAGAGCTCGCCAGCTTGTCGAAGAGAGGAGCTGTGGCCTGCTCGGGCGCGCGTTCTCCCACGTCTTCAGCCATCTCCAAAACACCTACCCCAACTTTGATTTTGCCGCCGCCATTGCCCCAGTACCCGAGGCCATCCGGGGCGACCTGGCGTGGTGGGTGAAAGATAATGTGGACGCGCTAGTCAGGGCCTTCACTTTTGATGACGACGCGGTGGTGGTCGGGGCGGACGAAGGCGACGTGGTCGACGATGGTGATGGCGGCGCTGGTGAAGGCGACGGTGATGCCAGCGACGCGTCTGAGGGCGACCCGGGGGACGCGACGAGCGACATGTCCGATTGATCCCGTGTATCCCAGCTATTTGTCATGTACGCAGAAGCTTGGGCACGGCCCTAGAGGTTGTAAGAGCATTTTTGGAGGGGAGGCCCCTCATGTAAATATACTAGTGCCTCTATCTTTTTAGGTCGAGTTGAATATCACTACAAAAAAAGACACATCTGTGACATTTTGGGCCGAACGGGAAATTTTTCTGTCATACTTATGACACTTCTATGACGATAATTGTGACAAAACCCGGTATCATCATAGATGTGGTGGGGTCCTACTTCTATGACCAAAAATCATGACATAAAATGGGCTTTTCGTCCTGGGCGGGCCGGAGACGCAGCTGCATGACATTCTTTGGGCCGTCCATGACGGAAAAAACCGTGGTAGAAGCGAGGGCGAGGAAAATATCGGGGTGTTCCCGGTTACGATGGGTGGTCGGGGCCGAGCGATGCGCGTTTCTCTCATACACGCACGCGCATGGGTGCGAGGCGTTGGGCTCTAACTGAACCCGAGCGAGGCGTTGGGCTCTAACTGAACCCGAGCGATTGCACAGCAGGCTACGCGTTACTGAACCCGAGCGATCGATTGATGGCTGTTAACTGAACCCGATCAAGCGATTCCTTCGCTACTGCTGCTAACTGAAGCCGATCGATGCTGCCTCTGGATGAACAGTGAGCGTTGTTGGGGGGGTTTGGATGAAGAGTTCCCGGTGGGGGTGGATGAACAGGACCCCGTGGTGTTGCCTCTGGATGAACAGGACCCCGATCGATCGAGCCGGTTGGGGCTGGATGAACAGGACCCCGTGGAGGGCAGGATGAACAGGACCACCCCGTGGAGGGCAGGATGAACAGTAGACGGTGGAGGGCTGGATGAATAGTAGCCCGTGGAGGGGTGGTTGAACAGGAGCCCATGGAGAGGGCTAGTTGAACAGTAGCCGGTGGAGTAGCGCGCGGTGGAGGCTGGATGAACAGGAGCCCGTGGATGAACAGTTGCAGGTGGAGGTTGGAGGAGGTCGACGGTGGATGAACAGTAGCCCGTGGAGGCTAGAGGGGGTCGATGGTGGAGATGAACAGTATCCCGTGGAGTCCCATTTTGCGGTACGCCACACCCCTCCCGATGAACAGGACCCCCATTCCGAGCGTAGCGCTCCAACACAAGTCTGTTTCCTCCGTTTTGCGGTACGCCACACCCCTCCCGATCAACAGGACCCCCGTTTCGACTGTAGGAGGTCCGTTTCCTCCGTTTTCCGGTACGCCAGACCCCTTCCGATGAACAGGATCCTGTTTCGAACGTGGCCGGTCGAACACAAGGCCGTTTCCTCCATTTTGCGGTACCCCTGGCCTCGTTTCCATCGTTTGTTCCGTCCAAGCCCTCCCGATGAACACGACGACGCATTCCGTTCCGACCCAGCCGGTTGGCTCCCCATGAACACGATGACGGCGCTGTTTCTCCGTTCCGACCCAGCCATGTACACGAGCCCTGGCCGTACGTACGCGCGAGTAGGCGTTCGAGACCCCGCCCGTATGTACGTACATGGCCGTATTTACTTTCTTGCACCCTGGCCGCTGTACGTACGTGTACATGCTATGTGCGTGCCTCTACTACGACATGTGCGCGCCTCTACATCGACCAGTATGTACGTACACGTTCGCGACCAGAATGACAACGCTACATACGCTTCGACCAGGTGGGTCCCAACTGTCAGGCACTTCCTTGCGTGCGAAGATGTAGCTGGTGGGTCCCAGCAGTCAGGGGGAAACATTTTTTTGCGAAATACGGTGGGCCCTTCCGGTGGGTCCCTGCTGTCAGGTGGAGGAATAATTATTTTGCGCATAATAAGGAGGCACTTCCTTGCTGCGGCCGTGGACCCAGCTGTCATCCTCTCCACGTACAGTACTCTTCCGATGGAAGTCGTTCCTTGACCACGTTGACCACGCCGCGCCGAGAGCACCAGGGTGGTGGACGACGGCGAGGCCTAGGAAGGGGACGACGCGGAGCCGGGGAAGACGCGGCAGTGAAAGCCCGTGGGGAGAGGAGTACGAGGGTTCACTGGTTCGGCTGTGGTGTGAGGCTGCCGTCGCCGTAGGGCCTGGCCAGCGGTGAGAATAGTAGGGGGCGGTGAGGCCTCCACCGCATCGCAGCCGGCCATGGGAGGCAGGAGCATGAGGCACGACCGGCGCTGCTTTGGGTGGCTCGAGCAAGAAGACCAGAGGTTGAAGAAGCACTACGTACGGTCGTTGGATGGACATCGTACGGTCACTGGAGCTAGAATCGTGCATATTGGCTAAGTTGACAAAGCCCTCCGTCCCCGTCAACTTAGTAGGCCCACAAGTCAGCCTGCCACTATACTGGGTCCCAGCTAGCAGGGGGAGTATTCATTTTTTTGTGCGTAATAAGGACGCACTTCCTTGCGTGCGAAGATATAGCTGGTGGGTCCGAGCTGTCAGCGGCGGTAACATTTTTTTCGCGAAATACAGAGGCCCTTTCGGTGGGTCCCAAATGTCAGCTGGAGGAATCATTATTTTGCGCGTAATAAGGAGGCATTTCCTTGCGTGCAGCCGTGGACCCAGCTGTCAGCCTCTCCATGTACAGTCCTCTTCAGATGCATGTCAGTCGTTGACCACAATGACCAGGCCGCGCCGAGAGCACCAGGGCGGTGGACGACGGCGAGGCCTAGGAAGGGAACGACACGGAGGCAGGGAAGACTCGGCAGTTGTTTCCCACGCGGAGAGGAGTACGACTATACGAGGGTTTACTGGTTCGTGTGCCGTCACCGGAGAATAACAGCAGGTGTCGGTGAGTAGAGGGATGGCTAGGCCAGCGATGGGAGTACGGTGGGGCGGTGAGGCCTGCGCGGCAGCACAGTCGGCCGTGGGGAGGAGGGAGCAGGCAGTCCCGCCGGCGCTTGTTTGAGCGGCTGGAGCGGGAAGAGTTGAGATTGAAGAAGCACGACGGCCGTTGGATGGACATCCAGCAGTCACTGCTTGTGCATCAACCTTTTTTTAGGAAAGCCTCAAATCTGTGGAAAACAACATACAGCCCATCTGCCATTATTTCTAATAATTTACAGCCCATTTGCTAATTCTTAAGGTTTTTTTTGGAGCCCATATTCTTTTTGTTAGCATTACAGCCCATATTGTGGCCACGGTTAAAAAATTATACGAAATTTCGCATTTTTCGGTGCGGTCCGAACTGTTTTTAATCCTGAAATTTCGAGTCACATTCAAACTGATTTTAAAAATAAATGTATATCAATATAAAATCCAACAAATTGTCCACGCATAAAAATTAATGCAATTTAAAATCTCGAAATGAAAAAAAGAAATTTGAAACTAATTGTCGGTTTGATGTGTTTTAAAAATGATCAACCTATTTCTCATTACTAATAGGCCATTTTCTCGTCCAGCCGAATGAAGCTCTCCTCGTCTTGAAACATTTGCAGCCCAACAGGCCTAACAAAGCGACTTACTTGGCAAATCACAAAAAAACTGGGCTAGCCATTTTCAGAAAGAAAAAAAACTACTAGGCTGGTCTGTGGTAAACATAAAAGAGAAGGCTGTCTAGACAGGCCAGAGTGCCCCGCACAGCCCAGTTGACACCCTGCTTCCGTCTCAAAAAATAGATAAATGCCACTCCAATTATGGCGATTCATAAAAATGCCACTGCAATTTCCAAACTTTGAAAAATGCCACTGCAATTTTTGCAAACTTTGGAAAACGCCACTGCAATTTGCAAACTTTGAAAAACGCCACTCCAAACTTCGAAAAATGCCACTGGAAATGGCATGAAATGGCATTTTTCAAAGTTTGGAAATTGCAGTGGCATTTCTCAGAAACACCAGATTTGGAGTGGCATTTATCAAATTAACCCAAAAAATAATAATTGGGCGAGTTGCTGGGTCCCTGATGCCAGCCGCTCGTTGTGCGATTCTCTCGTTTATTGACTACGTTGACAATGGCATGGGACCCAGATGTCAGAAATCCATTAGGAGGAGCCATTTTTTATTGGCTTGAAATAAGGAGGCACTTGCTTGCGTACTGCCATGACCTTGGCGGGTCCCTGCTGTCATCCTCTCCATGTACAATCATCTCCTGATTGTGTGCGCGTCAACTTGGTAGGCCCACAAGTCAGCCTCTAAACCCGTGGAGGACAAATACAACCCATTTAAAAAAATAACAGCCCATTCCATACGTTCAAACAGAAAGTTCAACACTCAGAGCAAAGTAACAGGTCCGATCCACATATAGAGTACTGAACTTCCACGTTGACAACCATCCTAGCCAAGTTAACTATCTACTCCCACTAATACTCTAGTAGCGTACAAGTACTAACTTACTCTTAGCTAACTAGACGATGCCGGCCGCCATCTGCGGTACACACTAAACGCCGGCACCGGCGTCCTCCGCCTCGCCTTGGACTTGCTAGAGGTGCGATAGGGCGCGTTGCTCGCGCGTGTTGGCCCTTTCCATGTCGGCTGCTCCACCAAAGCTTCGGCTTCTAAGCGGGAAACCCACTTGACGAGATGGTAGTAAAAATCGGCGTCGCCAACGCGTGCGTGCCCGACAGCCTCCAGGGCTATTTGCCGGGCGCCGGCCTCCACGTAGTCGGACCAGTTGCGGGCGCTCTGCTCGCGACTCAGAGCGTCGGTGCGCTGCTGCTCCATGTCCCGCTGGCGGCGCAAATCTGTGATACGCTGCTCCTCCGCCAGGCGGTCGCGCTCCAACAAGTCCTCGATCTCCGCATTGCCATCTAAAGACCGATAGAATGCCTCCTCCCTCCGTCTGCCTTCCAGCGAAAAACCGAACACTAGTTCTGGCGGTGGCCGCCTCCGGCCTCGCTTATCGCGGACGGGCGGGGGCATGGCGGACGTGGCGAGAGCGAGGATAAGTGGCGAGCGACGTCGGGCCGGTGGGGGCTTATGAGGATAGGGCGAGTTGGGTCACGGTGCCACCATAGAAGGCCGGGAAACAGTACTTATAGGCGGAAGGTAGCGCGATGGTCATCGAAATTCAATGCATAATTAAGCAGGCATGGCTTAGTGCACCAGCTTGCCGTGGAAAACTAGAGAAACTGAAATTCTGACTGTGCCGTCCCATCCCGTCCGTGCTGGGTCGCACGCCGGCATGACGGTCAAACGAGTGCACTCGAATCATCTCCCTCCTTGTCAATAATGATTCCACGAATTTAAAAGGCCCGCAACAATTAAAGCGCATCTTTTTTCGCATCAGTTAGCTGCCTTAATTACGGCCGGCTGCATGCAGGCACTCAAAATCGCTCGCAGCCAGTACGCGGAGCAGCATGCAACGAGTCGCAGCCGAGGGAATTAGTTGATGAACTTTAGCTGGGAGATAAGGCATTTGCGAACGTTTTCGCTGGCAGTTTCTTCAGATTCGCATGGCATTTTCTTCAGAGCAGCTTGTCAGTTTCTTCAGAGGTAGGCATTTTTATTCAAAAAACTGCCACTTCGGATCTTGCGTTGCAACTAAAACTGCTAGGAGCGCATTAGTAGGCTAGCTAGTGATTGATCAGTAACTTGTAAACACTGAGCGAATAGATATAAGGAACTGTTAATGCATCTCAATGATTCACATATCATATACAAATATGTAGCTCCAAAAGCAAAGATCAGCCACAACTAAAACCAACTAGTACGATTCCCATACATAATATCAACATGTTAATGCATCTCAATGATTCACAGATCATATACAAATATGTAGCTCCAAAAGCAAAGATATAGAAAAAACATATGTTCTTCCTACTAACATGGATGCTTCTCTTGGCCAACATTCAGTACAGACTGAAAGAAAAATTTGTTTGTGAAGTCTACAATTCCTCTTGCAAATGTAAGTGGTTTCACCAACAGCTGGAACCATGAGAATGAACCACACATGATGGAGGAACATCCACTGCAATATGATTTGGTCTTCTCTCGATCACACGGCGAGACTATTTTCGGAATACAAACTTTAACTTAGGCAAAATGATGCCCATTGTATAATCAGACCAAAGCAATGAAGCACCTAGTGTTGGCCAATAAATAGTACAGTACTACTTTTCTGCAGTCCATGAAGTGACTATCCAATCTTTTTGTGTCTATTTTCAAATGGCACTGCATGCAGTGACTATACTATTCTCTTGTGTAGTTCAACCAAAATTGCGGTCACTTTGTGTGTTTGCCAAATAGCAACGGGTAGACATCTCTGTCTGCACAAATATCAAGCAGCTAGTAAACATATACCCCACCTTGTATTTTCGATTTAAACATTTCTCTTCCGCTTAGCATTTGTCATGTTTTGCACTGGACAATTTGATACAGTCATGTTTTGCCCTGGACAATTTCATACGGAATTGATTTGCTTTTTCAGAGCAGAAATATAGCGCCTATTCTTCATCAGACCAAGGATATCCATGCTCGCAGTGATGGAACAGGTGAAATCGATACAACCGAAATTGAGCATCCAATCATTGAATCTTGTCCTGCACCTCCAATGTAGGTCCACCCTGCCAATAAATTCACATGCAAACCACTAGTATTACTATCTAATGATAATACAAAAAGAGTAGCAAGATAGTAGCAAACCATGTACCTTCTTAATGAATAGCTCATAGTGCACCAATTGGATATAAAGGTTTGGAAGAAAACATGCTCCTAATGTTGAACCAGTTGGACTTTTTGTGCAGTTCCACTAAAATCGAGCATCCCTGTTTGCATAGATATTGCAAGTGTGATTACTATAAAAGTGGCACTAGTTGAAGCATAGACTCACAAATATAAGCATTCCAATTTCTTAATGGGAAAATGTAGCAAGACTGTTTCTAACCACCTGTTTGAAGGAATAAATAAGGCAACAACGGCTGATGTCAGAAAGGCATATATAGTTCTTTCTGAAAGAATGATCAATTCCTGACCTTTCCTCTTCTTTTAAGCATACTTTGTGCAGTTCAACTAAAATAAACTGCCATCACTGCCTTGACAATTCAGTGACACTGTAACAAAAGGAAATTACTTAACATTACATCATGATGTCAGGTATGTAGTCGACATGCATTAGAGACAAACTTACAGAACTCCTCTGATAACATAATGAACATTAATTTTAACAAAGGTGTGACTAGCTTTACCGAGATAATTTGAGTGAACTCTACACCCTATGTTCCTTAATATAAGATGTTTTCGTGGTTCAATTTAAAGTACCCAAACGTCTAGTATTTAGAAAAACAGGTAGTAGTTTTCTTGAGCACATATCTGGGAAAGCTTGCCACACTTTATTTATGTCCATACGCTAACGCAACACCATTCGAATACTACAAATATACACTAAACCAGTGGCTAGTGCAACAGTAGAGTAGTTATTTTATTACAGGGTACAGTACAATGGTTTTACTGAACAGATTTCAATAAACTCTAGCACTGGAAGATTTCTATAAGAATGGTAACAAGTTTCAGCATTGGTATACTAGCTGTGCATGAGCATTAAACCAAATACAAAAGTCTGAAGGTAACTAGCATTATTAACTAATGACAGTATAAAAAATTGCAAACCATGTACCTCCAAGGTAAATATCATTTCGAACTCGGGGGGGCCTTAAAAATTGTTATCCCAATCTTGATTATCGGTCAAACATAAAAACTTGATCGAACGTATCAAGAGAACAACCGGAGGAGGAGGTGCCCACTCTTCACCTTTCCTCTTGTCTTCATAATTTTTTGTGCAGTTTAACCAAAATAAAATGACATCAGCGCCTTGGCATTTTGGTGACACTGTACAAAAAAATTAACTTATCTCATGAAAGTGAGGTATGTAATCTATAAGCATTAACAGTGCAAAAATCTGAAGGTAGTAACAAGTTTCATCATTGGTATACTGGCTGTGCAACAGCATTAGAATGCCTTAGCTGAAAAATCTTTAATACATCCACAATCAACAGCTAACCCTGAAATAATCCAGTGACATTAAATGGCATTGCTTAAATTTATCGGTGGTTAACTCAAGAGGCCATCGCGCAATTCATGAACCTTTGGAATGAGTTGCCAGCCGATCCAACTCACTCAAGCTCAAGATTATTCACTAACCTGGAGATGGACAAACAATGGTCAGTTTTCCTCCAGCTCGGCGTACGCTGCCACTCTTACTGCCAACATTAGGCCACCTTATGCGAAGCTGGCCTGGAGCTCGGATGCCCCTCCCAAATGTCAGTTCTTCGTCTGGCTGGCTGCTCAAGATCGGTGTCTAACGGCGGATAACCTTGCTAAGCGAGGTTGGCCCCATAATCCGTTGTGTCTGCTATGTCTACAAGAGCCTGAAACTGATGCCCACCTGCTTACTTCTTGCTCTTTTGCGAAGGAAGTTTGGCACCTGATACTCTGCAAGCCGAACATGAGCCCGGCTATGGCGGTAGTACATGACGATTCCCTAGTTAGCTGGTGGCAGCGAACAAATGCTTCCATGGGAAAGGAAAGAGCAAAATCTTGGAGATCAATTTTGGCCCTGGTTTGGTGGAACCTCTGGAAAGAAAGAAATGATAGAACATTCAGAAATATTTCTTGTCACCCCACACAACTGTTTCTGAAGATTCAGGTCGAAGCAAAGGACTGGGTTGACGCTGGGCGTAAGCATGCAATGGCTCTTGTAGAGCGCCCCCTAGAACCAGACTGATGTACTTCTGATGTATCTCTAACCCCAATCCTCCTTCTCTAATCTTGTTTTTGTAACTGTTTATTTCTTCTATACACAATGAAAAGCAGTGGCCCTGCCTTTTCGTCAAAAAAATTTATCGGTGGCATTAGACTGAGTGCGGCATTAGTTAAATGTAGCATCACTTTAGCAGTAGCATTACTTGACTTGACTGCTGGTGTTATACTAACAGCAAAAAAGTGACAATAAGGATGTGTTTGGTTTAAGGGACATGCTAGGCCCATTCGGACAGTGGGCACACCAGTACGATGTACCTCCACAGACGCATAGAGTGGTGAGGGAGGTATGGTTGCCCAGAGCAACAAATATCCAGACAGCATATGTGGATTACGTCCCATTTTTGTTCTCTTTAGCCACCTTTTTCCTATGTGAGGACAACAAACTGATCAACCTGGTCATTCTCTATTGCGTTGTCATGCCTTTCTACCCTTCTTCAACCAAGAGACACGAGACTCGTTCCTTAGCTACTGATTTTCCCCTTTTCAACCTAGATGCAGGTTCGATGCCTACTCTCTTGGATAGTACAGTCTCCCTTCCTTTCCTTATTCAACCCAGACATGGATTAGTCTGCGTGAAGTAGGGTTTCCTTTAATAGTGCAAATTAAGGTTTTCGTCTGCGTGACCAGCAGAGCAGAGGACAGGAAATTGGGAAGATGGTGGAGTGGAAAAAGATCCACATGAAGCGATGTGGCAGATGGGGCAATAGAACAAGGGTATGGTTCGAAAAGAGGTAGCATACCTGAGGGTCGGCGGGAAGTGGCTTCGCTCATGGTCGTCGTCCTCCGCACGCACTACGGCAGCGAGCTTGGGGACGGAGGCCATCCCGCGCGGGCGCTAGGTCTGAGAGGACGGCCTTGTCCTTAGTGCGTGACCTTGCTCGCCGACGACGAGTGCATCAATGCTGCACGTCCTTTTCTTCCCCGGCGGATCTGTGACCACCGGTGAGGAGGGAGAGAGAGGCCGTCTTTTTAGATCTGCAGAGAGGGTGATAGTGTGAGAAGCAAGTGGGCAGCCCTTAGCAAGAAAGCTCTGAAGCTCCAGCCTATATATCTTTTTTATACTACTAGTACTAGAGGTGGAGTAGTGGTAGAGTAGTTTATATTTTCTCTGCAAACAGTACGAGTTAGTCGTGCTTCAAAACTGAATGGCACGCCATTAAAAAATAAAGTCGAGAAATAATGAGACGACAGCCATGTTTCGTTGACATGTGGTCCCGTTCCAACATGTCAGTGAGACAACAGCGAGTCCTTTTGTACAATTTCCGAAAGGACGTGTAGGCCGGGGCGCCTCTTCGTGTACCGTGGCAAACTGGCAACCGTCCATCGACTCTTCGCCTTTCCCTCTTGATTTGGAATTGTTGTCGCACGCTCTTCCTCCCTCCTCCATTTGCCTTCACCCTTCCTTCTGCCATTGTTCGATCGTCTTCTCCATGGAGGGAACAAGCCGGAAACGACCCTGTTATTCTTGCCCTGATCTGAAAGATGACGTGGTGGAGGAACTCATTGATCGGTGCGACATCATCACCTCGGCTAGCATGGCAGGTTCGTTCAAGCCCATTCTCGACTCAACTAATAACATCATTACAAGGAACCCAAGGGTCCAGGAGCGGTTTGATCTCCCTTATCTTCTTTGCTACAAGCTTGTTCGCAAGGGCGCGGACGACGGAGGCCTCGCCTTGTGCAAGTTGATGCCGCTTGATAATGATACGTGTGATGTCAAGATGCCATCGCTTAAGGGTAAGGCCTGGGCTAGCGCAAATGGAGATTGGGTTGTTTATATTGGGTACAATTGCGAGTGGGAACTTGTGAATGTGTACACTCGTCAGCGGATTCCACTTCCAAAAATCTCTGAGTGCCCTGAGGTTGAGCACACAGATGATCTACGTACGTTCAAATACGATCATGGTGACTGTCCTCTACTGAAGATAGCAATTTGTCGAGTTCCCAACCGCTCTTGGAATTACACCGTAATTACAATTTGTTCGGTACGTTTGTCTTCCACCGTAATTATAATTGTTTCATCCACATGCATGCGGGTTAGCAAGTTTCCCTTTACTAATTAACCTTCTTCTTGTGTTTCCAAGGTCCTGTGAACATTCCACCACCTATACTTGAAAAAATTTATAAGCAAGGGGGAGATGATGATGGTGATGATCACGAGCATGAGGAGGAGCAAAACTTATATACTCAGTGGTGCCTGGCAACTAATTCCGATGGATCACCTCTTCTTGTCTGTATACAGTGCGCTCGGATTGTTACTACTGAGGAAGCAGGTGTTGTCTCCCATGGTCGCCCTCTCCGGACCTATTCCAACACCCGTTGCATGGTATTCAGGATGGATACCAGTGTGCTAGCGCCAACACCTTCTCCCTGGTTCAGTATTGATAGTCTTGGAGAAAACTCGCTCTTCCTTGGACCAAACTATCCAATGATGGTGAAAGGCGATCCAGCTGCTGTTGACACAACATTACTACCATTTATGAGAAGCAACTGTATCTATACCTCGGACATTTCGGTGGTTCCCTACCCTGGTCCTGATATATGCCGCTTCAGCCTAGATGATCAGTCCTGTGTTGCTCTCGATATTGACAATAGCTGGCCCTTCCCAGAGCACCTATGGTTCAAAGCAAGCGTTTCCAACGCCGAGGATTGGTTGAGTTGAAGTTCATTTCATTGCTTCTTATTTGTTGTGTGATGAAAACTTTAGTATTTGCTAGAATGTTTTGTTGGAAATAATATATAATCCAACATGTATCCTCGTTGTCGTTGTGTGTTGATGACTTGTTGTATGTAATGAATGGTACATTTGCAAATGCATGTCATAGACTCAATTTATGAATGGTTTTCGAGTCACTTGTTGGAGTGTGAGTACCGTAGTAGTATAGCCAACATCCAGTTAGTATATGAAGTTGCCACATCACATAGAGCCAACCTAATATTGGAGTATGCTAGCCCTATACCGGCGCGCCGCTTCAAATGGCGGAGGAAGTGAGAGGTCGCGTCACCTTGTGTCCAGATCTGAGATGCCACATGTACCAGATGAATGACTCCAAGTTCGACCATCGTGATGCTAGGTGCGAGCCAAGGAACACTGTTGAAGAGACCCCCCTCATAATTTTCCTACATTGGTCGTTTGATTCATAGGATAGAATGCTATAGGATTTTTTTCCTATGTAATCATGTTTTAATTGGCAATCCAGCATCCACTCCAACTTTTGTTTCACTTCTTTTGTTCCTATGAAGAGAGTACTTGCTCTAAATGATGTGCCGCTGCAAGAGCCGCCTATATTAATTAACCATGCTCTAAAAAGGTGGACCAGCTTTGGCTATAGTAGTACTGTACTAGGTTAGTAGGTGACCTTGCGCTTGGCTCTTCTCCTCTTCCGGAAGTCGAACAATAATGATGGTACTACATTAGTACTTCTGGCAATCTGACACCAAATGAACTGCTGCACGTCCACCGCTTTTAAGCATAAGTTTCTCCTCGTGCTACGAGCCACCGCGCACGCGTTGGCGAGGGAGAAGGCATAGTAAGCAAGCTTCTCGTCGTTCTGCGAGTTGACGGGACACATCAAAGTTATTTATTAATACTCTCTTCAAAAAGGGCCGACCATGTCCATGGCTACCATCCCATGCTCTGTCATTGAGTACGTGCACTATTCACGTGCCATCGAGGAGAAAAAATATTGCGTAGTACTAGGTGCCATCAAAGTGCACGACTCACTTACGCACTGCATATCTCCATTTTCTTGCATGACACGCCACCTTGATGCTAGATGTCCCGCGTGTCATGGAGGCATATAGTACGATTTTGTAAAATGGAGGCATATAGATGTCCCGCGTGTCGGCAAAAGGATGAACAAAGCTCATGTCTTAAACGAAAGAGTGGAAGAACACAGATTCCCCACAACCAAGAAGGAGCAACAAACCTCGGGGTGGAGCGTCTGCACTCATAATATTTTATATTATTCAGCGATATAAAATCAACCAAATCTCTCCACGTTCCTATACCATTCTATAGTATGAGAATAACTTTGAACGTAAGCCATTGATTCAGTCTATCCAATGGTCATAGTTGGAAAATCCAAACAAAACCAAGCATTGGATCAACTATTTTTTCGAGATCAACTCTATTAGCACTTACCGCCTGCCCACCTAGCCCACCTATATATCCGCTCATGTGTGATGACCACAGGAGCTATCCACTCAGATTGTATGTTAAAAAAATAAAGGTCGATAACTAATGCGGCACCTCGGGCCAACGCGGCCAGATCGCATTTTGCACGAGAAATTACACACCATGTTTCATTGACATGGGGTCCCGTTCCAACATGTCAGTGAGACGACGGCGAGTCCTTTTGTACAATTTCTGAAAGGACGTGTAGGCCGGGGCGCCTCTTCATGTACCGTGCCAAACTGGCAACCGTCCACCGACTCTTCGCCTTTCCCTCTCGATTTGGAACTGCTGTCGCACGCTCTTCCTCCCTCCTCCATTTGCCTTCACCCTTCCTTCTGCCATTGTTTGATTGTCTTCTCCATGGAGGGAACAAGCCGGAAACGACCTCGTTATTCTTGCCCCGATCTGGAAGATGACGTGGTGGGGGAACTCATTGATCGGTGCGACGTCATCACCTCGGCTAGCATGGCAGGTTCATTCAAGAACATTCCCGACTCAACTAATAACATCATTACAAGGAACCCAAGGGTCCAGGAGCGGTTTGATCTCCCCTATCTTCTTCGCCGTGACCCTGCTGACTGGCGCGGGGACGAGGGAAGCCTCGCCTTGTGCAAGTTGATGCCGCTTGATAATGATACGTATGATGTTAAGATGCCATCGCTTGACGGCAAGGCTTGGGCAGGCGCGAATGGAGATTGGGTTGTTTATATTGGGTACAATTGCGAGTGGGAACTTGTGAATGTGTACACTCGTCAGCGGATTCCACTTCCAAAAATCTCTGAGTGCCCTGAGGTTGAGCACACAGATGATCTACGTACGTTCAAATACGATCATGGTGACTGTCGTCTATGGAAGATAGCAATTTCTCGAATTCCCAACCGCTCTTGGAATTACAAGAACTATCAAGTTGTTGCTATCTTCGACAAGTTTGTTGTCGTCCTTTGTGGTTCGACTGGATGGATATTGCTCAAAAATCAGTTTCTATACACGGATGTGTACTGTGATGCAATTGAATACGAGGGTCTTGTGTTTGCTGCCACCACTCGTGGCACTGTTTTTGCATGGGATCCTCGTAGTTTCGGTACGTTTGTCTTCCACCGTAATTATAATTGTTTCATCCACATGCATGCGAGTTAGCAAGTTTCCCTTCTCTACTAATTAACCTTCTTCTTGTGTTTCCAAGGTCCTGTGAACATTCCACCACCTATACTTGAACCACCTATACTTGAAATTTTTTATAACCAAGGGGGAGATGACGATGGTGATGATCACGAGCATGAGGACGAGTAGGGCCCATATGCTCACTGGCGGCTGGCAACTAATTCCAATGGATCACCACTTCTTGTCTGTATACAGCCCACTGCTGATGTTACTACTGAGGGAGCTGGTGTTGTCTCCCATGGTCGCACTCTCCGGACCTATTCCAACACCCGTTGCATGGTATTCGGGATGGATACTAGTGTGCTAGCGCCAACACCTTCTCCCTGGTACAGTATTGATAGTATTGGAGCAAACTCGCTCTTCCTTGGACAAAACTATCCAATGATGGTGAAAGGCGATCCAACTGCTGTTGACACAATGTTACTACCATTTATGAGAAGCAACTGTATCTATACGTCAGACATTGCGGTGGTTCCCTACCCTGGTCGTGATATAGTAGGCTGCTTCAGCCTGGATGATCAGTCCTGCGTTGGTCTCGAGATTGACAGTAGCTGGCTCTTCCCAGAGAATCGCTTGTGGTTCAAAGCAAGCGTTTCCAACGCCGAGGATTGGTTGAGTTGAAGTTCATTTCATTGCTTGTTATTTGTTGTGTGATGAAAACTTTAGTATTTATAATGTATCCTCGTTGTCGTTGTGGGTTGATGACCTGTTGTATGTAATAAAATGATATGCCTGTGATAAACTTACTAAATTTATGAATGGCTTTTGAGTCGCTTCTCTGAGTGGGTGCTGCGACGAGGCAAAAAAATATTTTCCGAATACATAGTTGTACGTGCATTGCAACAGGTTATCGGATGAGGCCAATCAATAATAGTACACTATTTGTACTAGCTTCACATGCTGCACTATCTCTACGTCTACGTACGTAATACAACAAGTTTTAAACTTGAGACCAGCCACCCATCCTCACAAAGAACACTTTTTAACCTAGCACAGACTCCAGGAAATTTGGCCACAGTGTGAGGTGGGCCATATGTTAATGTGTTCGTTGTACGTAACCAGCATCCGAATCCTCGATACTACTACTATAAGTAGTAGGAGTAGTAGGGTGGCATAGGCCAGAACAAGCATTCACGTCCAAGAGTACGACACACGCCACCAGCACGACTTCCATCTGACACCATATTTCTTGGAGTCCGTGCTACAGCAATCTCTTCAACCTCGTTGTTTCTCTAACTCAGCCATCGCGCGGCGGGCGAGGTGGGGGTTTGCCGATAGTCGGTTTCCTCAACTGCGGTCCCACTTGTAAGGCCAACTCCAACGCACGACCCCAAACGGACCTCCGTTTTGCCTGAATTCTGTCCGTTTGGGTAGAGCAATGGGGTCGTGTCCGGGCCATTTCTCGGATGCGGTGGCCATGCGCCGAACGCGCGGACGCATCCCGGTCGCGTACATTTTTCTTTGCAAACACATATCTTTTTTCATCATTGATTTTTTGGTACATGGAAATACATCACCAAAATTTTGACTAGAAAAACAAGAACCACAAGAATACATTTTAGAAGATATCCAACTTCCATAACTGCTCCTGTAAGTTGGATTAGTGCCTTCTCGATACATTCATTGTTGATCTGCGGAGGCTCGATCCTGCGTGCTTCTTTCTTCTTCGAGTGTAAAGAAGTAGACGTGTCTAGCCTCTATTCTATCAACAAGTGCACTAGTCTCATCTCTAGCCTCTATGCTAGCTAAAAGTGCTAGAACATCTACTAAATTGCGCTCTATCAATATATCGTTGTACTCTTCTTCCCAATACCAAAACTTGCATCCATTCTACACAATAAAACTTTAAGTTAGCACAACTAGTCTAATCCGAGAGCACAACCGAAGATTTGGTCGAGTTCTTCCTCCTTTTGCCGACACGTGGGACATCCAGCATCCAGGTCGTGTCATGCAAGAAAATAGAGTGGTAGTTGAAGCCACGTGATGTGCATCTTGGGTTAAACTGTAAATAGAATCTTACTACTCTTGAGTAACTCCAAAAGCGGCCACCGAAGATCTTTATTGGATTTTTTTCATCACCAGCACGTCGAGGTGAAAGATGTGCAGGTTCAGTGGTCCTCTTGCGTTTTCACTGACATGTGGGACCGCATATGAGCAAACAGACGATGGGCTCCGGGCGTCTGCTGGCTGGCTGAGAAGAGAGATAGAGGAGGGCTGAGCATGGACTCCAGGAAATTTGTTCTACGTAACCAGGACCTCGATATAGTGGGGTGGCATGGGCCATAACTAGCATTCATGTCTAGTAGTACGGCACACGCCACCCACACGAGTCCCATCCGATACCAATTTTCTTGGAGTCCGTGCTACATCCATCTCTTCTCCCTCCTGTTTTCTCAGCCAGCGGGCGGGGTGGGGGTTTGCCGATAGTCGGTTTGCTCAACTGCGGTCCCACTTGTAAGTGAAAATGCAACACAGCACGCATTCCCCCTTGAGCGGCGTGCCGGACCAACCGTGTGGGGGTGCGACGCGAACACGGCAGGCTTTTCCTTTTGAACTTGTAACTTGTAAAATTTGGTTCTGCTCCATGGCGCGACCGATAGATAGAAATAACGATTTTCCCTAGAGTAATGAGAAGTTTGGTTCTGGCGCGGTTCGTGCATGGAGTACGTAGGAAAATTATGAAGTTGATGCGAAAGGTAAGATAATTACTAGTAATACAATATACTACTACATGGATTTAACGAAAAGATAAAGATACATACGGATCCATCAACAACATCCTCACGCCCTAGTGCACCAGGTCACCAACCGACGTGTGAGGAGCAGCGGCGTTGGCGGCAAGCTCAACGTGCTTCTGAACAATGTCGTCCAAGGTTGCCCTGCGGTCCAAGAAGGCCAGCATCCTATCATCCTCCTCTTGCATGTAGTAGTCCTTGTGGACGATTTGCGTGTAGATGTGGGTGATTATGTCGATGGTGTCTTGCTGCGCCAGGCGCTGCGTGGCGAGGGCGACCTCGAGGTGGACATTCTCCGGCGCGATGGCGGGCAGTCACAGGGCCACCAGTGCGTCGAAGAGGTTGTCACCATAGAGGCCATTGAGGGTGGCAGGCATCATAGAGCCTGGGCGCGTGGGCTGGAGGCGTACGTCAAGGTCGTCCGCGAGCTTCTTGACGACGGTGAACTTGTCGAGGAAGCCGACGAGGACCTCGTCGAACAAGGAGACGAAGCTGTCGTCCAAGCGGCCCTCGCCCTGGCGGCCTCAAGCACTACCTGGAGACGTTCCTCGGTGCCGGGCCGCAGGCCGGCGTCGTGGACCATCTGGCACAGCCGACTGATGCTCGCGCTCATCGCCTCCATGGGTCTAGCTTCTAGTCAACTGATCTTGCGATTGGAGTGATCACTCTTGCCCTTGGGTGTGTAGGTGCGTAGGATTTCATAGATTGGACTGGCAGGAGCCTTTATATGAGAAGTGCAGACTGCATTGAATTCATGTGTGTGTTGGCCATCTACTCCTCGCCCCTCTACTGCACCTGCCTTTGGCTGTATGACAGGTTGGCCAGCCACCCGTTGGGCCCACGTGTCATACACCCAAAGGCAGGTGCAGTAAGTCAATGAAGTTGCGTCCCCCTCCGTGCCTGTGCATGCTTTCAATGACTTGAGACTACCAGACATCACATGCAGTGGTTAGTTCATTGCATGTAATCCTATTAAGTAGCAAAAAGACATTAAGTTATCTTGCCGATAGGAATAAAACAATACAGCATGTATTTATTTATAGAGGGAGTAGTACATTTTTTGTGAAATGCATTACTAGATATTGCTAGTCAAATACTAAATCCAGATGGACGTGGTAGTACTACTAAATCCAGACGGTGGTGCTAGTACTAGTAGTAGTAGTAGTAGTACTACCAATGTAGTAGCACTGTACTACCCGTCGGTCAAATTATTACGTGCTGCTCCTCACAGTGAAGTGACAAGACCCTACGCCGGAGATGACACCTGAGTATAGGCGCCGTGTTCGGCATACCATAGTCAGCCTCACTGTCTGCAGTCACTATCATCATGGCTGTAGACCTAGCCTGCTTACAACTAGCCGTGTTCGACATAATTTCCCGTGCGTAGATGCCCGTGCATTGCACGGAACACCAAGATTTGGGGGGTGGACGGCGCCGGCAGCGGCCATCGCGCCAGATTTTTCCATGGCCTTCTAGATGTGGTGGGGAGGAGATAAGGCTGATTGTGAGAGACAAGGAGTTGTTTGTAAATAGGGAACAAGTGCGGGCATCTTTTTGCAAAACTGGAGAAGTTTGGTTTGTATGCGTCAGATCTAGATCCGACGGCTATTGGTGAAAGATGGCAGGCACAACATCATCACCAACTCAGGACTTGTTTGATTCGCAGGATTTTGAAAAGAAGGAATAGGACACGTTAATATTACAAGTTTCAAACTGATATTATAAATGTTAGGAGTAATGCTGCACCTACGAAGAGGGAATTACTAGGAAGTTTACGTAAGAACTTTCGTTACTTTAGGTGGATGCAGCATTATCGTAAAAACTAAAATCCACCGCCCTGACAAGTCACTAATGGGCAAATAAGTTTTCGAGTCTCTGGCCACTTGATGTTTCAAAAACAAATTCAGCTTCTGCGGAGACTTTGTCATTTAGGCTTAGACGCTTGCGGTGATCAGCACGCCATTCATTGTTGCGCCAGAGAACGCCAAACCTCATTACCTTGAGCACACTTGCCTCCAGAACAAAGAACCTGGCCAATTTAATCTCAGATGTGCTGCCTCGGTAGTCGATCAAATCAATTTCTGTAAGATGGAGATCAAGGCATTCGATGAGATTGTTATAGTGCAGCACATTTTTCACTTTCGGGTCTTTTTTAATCTGCAAAAGAAGAGAACATATTAGAGTAGCTGGCTGTATAAGATTGCCGTGTCATCAAGAGGTACCAATATCATTCGCTCATACGATAGGGTTGGCTGGCTAGTGATATTTTTCACTCTCTCTCTCTCTCTCTTTCTCTTTCCTCTCATTTACCTAGGAGTACGTGAAGAGCTTGGGCATTTGTTGCCTTCCACTATGTGTCCGATGCCATAATACGCATCGATGTCAAATCAAAAGATTTTGGCACTGCTCTCGCGATGTGAGAGAGTTGGCACCGCTGTGCACACAGACCCACATGTATAAACAAATCAATCAAACCAATTACACCAGCCTCTCACTCTCCCAAACAAGTGTTTTTTTATTGCCTCAGTCCTCTCTCTCTCCCATGCAAGTGTTTTTTCATTGCGTGAATTAATTTGGCACCGGAGCAAAGTAGGTGATCCAGATTGGGGCACCAGGTGAGCAATGGAGGGGCATCGATGCCAAATGCATCACAAGTGAATTTGGCACGTGTTTTGGCATACATAGTGGAGGGCCGTTATAGCCCACTTTTGTACTACCTCTTATTTAGTATAAAATTTTCACCATATATTTATGTAAGAAAATGCCAATGCATGTCACTAAAAATTACACCATTTGAAATTATGTTCAAATACGAATCCAACGATATAGTTCTTAGTGACATGCATTAACATTTTGTCAGTTAAATCTATGGTCAAATTTTGATACTACAAAATAGGAAGAGTAAACCGGGATGGAGGTAGTACTTGCTCTTAGGGTAACCATAGAGTTACTGGAGTAGTCTAAGTTACTTTCCACTATGACTAGCCTAGGCTACTATAGTAGTACAACAACAAAACGATGCAGGTGATCACGTGATAAAAAATACTAAAGAAATTTCTTTCGGTGCAGAGCGTAGATGCAGTTTTGAACACTACACTTGTCATCGTAATTTGGGAAAATTACGAAAAATTTGAGCTACATTGTGATCACCGTTCAATAATAGGAAAGAAGTTTCACCTTGATGAGTAGCTTCTCCATGCACGGAAAGCATGTAAGGAATCCAACAACTTGATCCAGATTGGGGCCGATAGATTTTATTGCCAAGATCTTCACTATGCGCATAGAGTGGGTCAAGCTTGTGGGAATCATTTTCTGGAAGACGGTCGTAAATACAGCAAGAAGAAATCTAAAAATGTGAATTTCAAGAAGACGGAGAAGAAGATGAGTGCTGTACCTGAACGATTACGGATCCAATAAAGAGTTCGGGGAATTTGGCAGACGAGTGCACCAACGCTGTCAATTTTGGCGCGTCAATGACCCTGATTTTTGTTGGACCTTCTAGATCCGATACAAACAATCTCTCAAGGAAAGGCGCATTCTCAATGACCATAACGTGGAACAGCTGGAGTGATCTCTTCCCAATTGATGTCTTGTTGCGGGGCCAGCAAGACACATAAATCCATCGGAGATTCGTCGAGGCGATGTGGAGGCTAATGAACCCGTGGATCTGCTCGAGGCGAAGGTACTCGAGCGCAGTACAGCTGTGGAGCAAGTGCTCCATATCCTTCTTTGAGATGACAACGTCGAAGAGGTCGAGCTGCTTGAGTTGAGGGAGAAGAAGGGCGGGTGCGGCATTAATCTGGGGAAGATAGCAGGAGCTGAAGCTGGCGCGGCGCAGCGTTGGCGCGAGGCGGAGCGCGGACGGCGGCAGAGAGCGACATCGTCCAGCTTCAAAGTTGAGCTCCTTGAGCTGATCTAGGGTAGGGGATAAGAACCACTCGTCGAACTTGGGTTGGACCTTGCAGTTCGTACTGAACATGCGGATATCAAGGCGTCTGGCTGGCCCAGGGTGCGATGAAAGGATCTTGGAGACTGCGGCCATGCGTTTGCAATCCCCGTCGCAGAGGCAGTTGTCGACGGTGAGGTTGAGGGGGACGCGGCGCCAGAGGGGGCGCCACCGCCGGGAGAGCAGGGCGGTCCGCACGGCAGATTTGGTGGGGAGGAGGCCGATGATGACGAGCAGCATGTCGTCGGGGAGGCTGCTGATGAAGTTCAGGCTCGCCGGATGCGGTTTTGGCTCGAGCCGCCTCCGCTTGTTGGCTGCCTCGCCGTCCATCTCAACCGGCGGCGACGCCGGTGTACACGTTTGCTGGTGTGTGTTGTGTGTTGGGTGTGCGCGGGTGCGTCATTCTGTGCATGCCGCCGCGCAGTGGTGAATTGTGCGCGAGTGTGTCCTCCACGCGGAAGAAGTGTGTCCTCAATGCGCCCTCAATTTACTAGCGTGCGGGGTGCTACCCCGAGTGGTTTCAACTTTGTTTACTTCACCGCGTGTCAGATGGGCCTCTAGTTTACTTATTTTCACCCACCGCCACATGGGCTAGCACACGAAGATACAGAACACGAGCTGACAAGGCAGCATGTGGACTGGTTGACCGGTCAACTAAACAATATACGGAGCTATACGCTGACACAGTGAGCGTATAATCCGTCGGTATAGAGTGTTCATGTGAGAGGGGAGGCCCGTGAGAAATAGCAGAGAGAGAGAGAAAGAGCTACTCCCTCCGTTCGATATTGTAGTTCCAACATTTTTTTTAAAGTCAAACTTTTGAAACTTTGACCAAGTTTATAAAGAAATTACTTATATCTACAACACCAAAGATAAATGATAGTATGAAGTAAGTACATGTTGTGATGAATCTAATGATCTTTCCAGATGTAAATGTTTTTCTCCACATATACCTGGTCAAACTTTTCTGAGGTTTGACTTTTCAAAACATCCATATGCTTATGGACGTGAGAGAGTCCCTAACTAGGGAGAGAGAGAGAGAGTGAAATAGAAAGAGTGAGTAAAAAAAGTGTGTGTGCGTGTGTGAAAGAGACATGGACAACACTCGATAAAAGTCGAGAAAAATGTGTGTCTTATGCAAACATATCACACAATCATCTTCGACAACGGAAGCAAGGTGAGGAGATAGTGTGTGGTTGTTTGCAACCGAGAGAGCAAGACCCCTAGCACGTGGCCAAGAGGGGTCTGACAAACAAGGGAGAGAGGTCGAGAGAGACGTACGGAGAAAATGCAGACATGGGGAGGAGAGAGTGTATGTTTGTCATAGAGAGATCCCCTGGAGATCGTGATGGGACTACATGGGTGGGAGATCGAGTGACAAGGTGTGTGCGCGATAGAAGATACCCTGAGAGATATCGAGATAGGCGTATGGATGGAAGGAGACAATACGTGTGTTCCTGATGGATAGTGAGAGATAATCATACTTAGGGGGAGTGCTTGCGCCTATGATGGAGTGAGGGATTATGGTACTTATTAGGGGGTGCGTGTCACATAGAGAGAGAACAAGGGCGGAGAGTGTTGGATGGGTCTATATGTATAGCGCGAGCTAGACATGTGTATGTGTGAACCAGGGAGATATAAAGTTTGTGAGAGATTGAGGAGCCCCGATAAGGCTGAGTGGTGCGTCAGATAGGTGAGAGGGGGAAAGAGATATTCCATCCGCTCGATAATGCAGTGCATGTAATTTTTTTTGGAAGTCAAACTTTGGAAACTTTGATCAGGTGTACACAAATGTTATTTATATCTTCAATACCAAAGATACATCATACGAAACTAGATCTCATGGTGAATCTAATGGTATATGTTTGCCGTTCCAGATGTAATTGTTTTTCTCCACGTACATGGTCAAACTTTGTGATGTTTGACTTTTCAATAAATCAATATGCTATGGACCGAGGAGAGTGCCTAAGTCGAGAGGGATCAAGTGCGTGTGAAGGAGAATGAGTAAGTGTGCAAAAAGAGTATGTGTGTGAAAGAGAAAGTGACAACAAACGATAAATTAGAGAGAGTGTGTGTTTTTTCGTTTCTTAGGCGAACATATCACGCATGCATCTCCGAGGTAGAAAAGCGAGGCGAGGAGATACACGAAGATAGCTAGTGTGTGATTGTTTGCAACGGAGAGAGACACCCCTATAGCACATGTCCAATAGAGGTCTGGCCAACATGGAACAAAGGTCGAGAGGGACACATGGAGAACATGGACACATGGGGAGGGCGAGAGGGTGCGTTTGTGATAGAGAGAGCCCCTCGAGATCGTGAGGGGGCTATATGGGTGGGGGATCGAGGGAGGTGCGTGCGCGATAGAAAGATGCCCCGAGAGAAATCGAGATAAACCATGCACATGTTTGTGATGGAGACTAAGATTAGCTAGTTATATACATATAGGGGGACTGCGTGTGCCTACAATTGAGTGAGACCATCATACTTGGCTAGCTAGGCATGAGATTGTGTGTGTGTGCATGTGAGATGGAGAGAGAATGGGGGAGAGAGATAGAGTTTTAGATGGGCCTATCGAGTGCGAGTGAGATATGCATGTGTATGTGTGACCCAGGTAGATGGAGAGTTTGAGAGAGAGGGGGAAGAGCTCCGAGACGACAGAGTGGTGCGTGAGAGAGTTACTGGCAACGAGCCAAGGAATTTGTGTGCGTACGATGAGTGCACCCAAGATATCTAGCTTGGACTAGAGAATCATACATAGTGTGCGAGAGAGACCTATAGATGGAGTATATATGCATGCGAACGAGAAAGACCCCCCCCCCACGCACACACACAAAGAGAGAGAGAGAGGGAGAGAGAGATGGAGAGAAAGAGAGAGGACCAACAAGGTTTGTGTGTTGGATGCGTGCGACAGAATTGAAGATTGTCGGCAAGAGAGAGAGAGCAGGAGTCCGGGAGAGGGAGAGGTCGCGTTTTATGCATCAAAGACTGATATAACCATGTTTTGATATAAACTTGCATTCAAATATTTAAATTGGAGAACATGTTGTCTGTAATCCACACATGAACGGATATATGCGTATATCAAACAAGTTCACTAATTTGACTTTCAACATGTTCATGGAGTACTATAATACTATACAACATGCTATTCGATTGAGGTGTTCAATTTTGGATTTAGTTCACTATTTTGACCTGGTGAACGAGCTATTTCATTGAATCGAGATATTTCATTTTGGGTTTGATTCCCGTTTTTTAGTCGGTCAACTATTTGTCATATAGTAAATCGCTAGCAATGAGCATGTAAAAACACATTACTCCCGAGCATCATCTCTCCATCTAAAAAAGAAGTGGCAAGCTAATATTTCTAAATTTGATTCGAATCGACTTGGTAAGGTAGACGTGGATGCTCGTTCTCCCAAATTTTGAACGAACCGTTAAACATCCTCTGCTCAGTGGAATTCGCCCGAGACGCGAAATTACCATCCTATGTGGGAGACGCATTAATTGGCCCGTTGTGCATCGAGGGTAGGTTCGTAACTTCATCCAAGCGCGCCTTCTCCTCGGCCGAAATGACATGTGCCGAATAATTCATAAACCATGGTCGGCAAAACACGCTCTCCTCGCCCGAAATAGCTCGCGCCCACTATTTCAAAACACGCTCTCCTCGCCCGAAATCACTCGCGCCCACTATATTTCAAAACACGCCCTCCTCGCCCGAAATCACTCCCGCCCACTATTTGGGGAGAAGCAAAGTTACTCTACTATCCCCGACCCTCAGTACACAGACCCAAGCCGAGAAGCCTAAAGGCAGGGGTAGAACTGTAACTCCCCCTCACATTTTAGACAAATGCGTCCGTAAAACACGGTTCCACTCCCCTCCCAATCCCCCCCCCCCATTCATACCTCGTGGGCGCCAAATCACCTTCTCCCCGGAAGCTCCCTTCTCCCAAGCCGCGAAACCTCAGCCCCTCCTCCATGGCGCCCCCCACCGCACCAATTTCACACCTGCGCTCCTCCCTAATGCCGGAGACACTGTCCATTTGTCGTCGTGCACCGGGCCGTGTGCCTCTTACTCCATGCTGCTGGAGCTGCCTCGACGACGGCCGCATGAATCATACTAGAGCTGATTCACCCCCGCCGTTGTTCACGGCGTCGGAGCGGCTCCAACTTCGGATCCGTCCAGAGTCCCGGCGCTGCTTCCCCGTAGCCGTCGACCGTCGCGACATCGCTGTTTCCCTGCCGCCGGTGGCCACCGCAACCGCGCTAGCCTCACTGACTCGGCAGCTGGACCTGCCTACTTCACCATGCCGCCAGATAGGTCGCACCCTCATCTCAAATCACTTTATTTAGGCGTCAGTTGTCTGAATTTTTATTCTGGGCCAATCGATTCCCAATGGGAAGCAGCACCCCTCGAGGCGGCGGAGCTCCTAGGCTGTCGGTTGGCTGTTGTCTAACGTAAGGGCGCGGGGCCGCAAGTTCGCTGCGGAAGCAGCGCTTAGATGGCTATCTTAGAGTTGTGTGGGTTCAAGGTACTGCCGCCGCCGGATATGGATGACGGGGAGTCTTTGTGGATTGGCCCGGGGGCGGCGCAACCACGACAGTGCGGTGGGGCGGGGAGCGGGGTTTTGGCCAGGGCCACGGACAGCGGAGGCAAGCTGCTCTGCCGTTGGTCGCTGGCTCTTCGGGGAAGATTCCTAACAGTGTCAGCCGGGAGGCACAAGACGGCCATCAAGCCATTCGGCGTAGATCGGACAGTACCAAAATAAAATAAAATCGTGTGACCCCAATTTAGTCTCAGTCAACAGACGTGTGACCACTCTCGTACCTTGTTGTTGATCTCTTAGTGTATTTCTTCAGATCAAAGAGATGTGTCGTTCTTAACATTATGCGTTATCTGCATCTTCAGCCATGCTGTCTTCGGACTCACCGCAGCTGCTCCAACAAGGGAAGCACACACCAGAAGGGAGCTATAGTACCCACTCAATAGTTCCCTGCATCGAATGCGCGTGCCCGACATGGACAGCCACAACAACTGCAGGGCCATCGACAAGTGAGCACATGATGCTCACTCCTATGGATGGCGGCCAGATAGGTTGTACCCTCATCTTACTTGTGTGCAACATTTATGGCTTTGTTATTCATCTAAGCATGGAAAATAGATTATCACATTTCACTGTATATTGATGTTGATCTCTTACGGGTCTTGTTCAGGAGTTAATGTTGTTCCATAGTTCAGCTAAGATACTTGTTCTTTAGGTAACGTTGTTCCATAGTTATCATCCATCAGCCAATGCTATCCCACAGGCTGGTGATTATAGTATTATACCACTTCTAGTATTACCTATGTTGTTCTTTAATACTTTTGTGTGCCATCTAGTTAATCCCGAGTACAAACGATACATATTCTGTAGCTTTCATCTGTGTTCTCCCTTTAGTTTTTGAGACCTGTTGCCGCTAGTTAACCCTAGTCCTACTATTTATGTCGTCTCCTACAGGCACTCATTACATAAATCTAACTACTAGTTGTCTTCCATGCATGTCAGATATAATTGCACACACTAATATATCCACAAGAACCTCATGGAGCAATGTAAAGGCCAATAAACTTGGTGTCAATGATACCCAATATGATGGAACATGTAAAGGCGGTTCTTCAGAAGACTTGCAGAAAGATGTTGAATCCTCTTCACCCCACAAGGTCCTTGCTCTATCGCAATGCCATCTGCTTAATTTGGACATCATGCTTCTGAATATCCTATGCATTATTATTCATCAGTATGTACTTCATCTGTCTACCATACCATGTTTTTTACATTGAAGTGATGTTCTAGTGCTCTGTTGCAATGCCATCTTAGGTTCCCAATCATACACGTGTATGTTGCCTTAGTTTTTTCTGTACGTATTCCGCTAGCATACAGTTTTACATTCAACTAGTGTTTTTTTACTGTGTTGTCCTGTCGTATCCCTAGCTCTTACACCATACTCCCTCCGTCCGGATTACATTTGCCGAAATGAATAAAAAGGATGTATCTAGAACTGAAATACACCTAAACCCATCCATTTTTTCCCGGATGGGGGGAATACATGTCAATTTGTCATGCCTTTCTATTCTTCAGTACCTATTCCATCTCTCTGCTGTAGCATGTTGTATAATTGAAGCACCATTCTTCTATACAAGGCATGCAAGGGGAAGGACGACTATGTTAGAATATGAAGGGTTACAAACCAGGTCTTTGCAAAAGATCCAAATGCCAGGAGATAATAAACCAACTCCAGTTTTTATAGATACTGCTCCAGCATAGAGAAACCCAACTCCTACTGATAATAAGCAGATTCCAGTGGCCAAAGAACTAGTCCACTCCAGTCCAGCAAAAATATGTCAACTCCATTCTAAGAAGCGTGTGCATATCCTTGCATCATGACATTTTATAGCATGCTGATCATATTTTCTACATGTTTCTTACCCATCTCTCTTTTAGAAAATAAGCTTAACAGATAGAAGAATTTCTGCACTGGTATCGTCTGTGAGGAAAGATTCTTGCAGGAATTCTCTGTACTCCAATGCAGATGTAAGTACCTGTTGTATATCACTATATTTTTACATCAGCATGTATTTTGTTAATCGGCGTGAATCCAACCGTTATCTGATCTAAATTTAGTTGTAGCAAAATGTATGATTAAAGGCCACAATGTTGATTTTTGTAAGGAAAACTGCCTGGTAGTTTTGCATCCTGAGCTGCATGAGTGTACTATCTCATATCGGTGGGTTTGATTACTTTGGTTCTGCAGTGGGTTTTCAGTGTTTTTTACTGTGTTGCCTGTCGTATCCCTAGCTCTTACATCATACTCCCTCCGTCCGGATTACATGTCGCAGAAATGGATAAAACTGGATGTATCTAGAACTGAAATACGCCTAGACCCATCCATTTATTTCTGGATGGAGGGAATACATGTCAATATGTCATGCCTTTCTATTCTTCAGTACCTATTCCTTTTCTTCAGTACCTATTCCATCTCTGCTGTAGCATGTTTTATAATTGAAGCACCATTCTTCTATATAAGGCATGCAAGCGGAAGACGGCTATGTTAGAATCTGAAGGGTTACAAACCAGGTCTTTGCAAAAGATCCAAGCGCCAGGAGATAATAAACCAACTCCATTTTTCATAGATACTGCTCCAGCACAGAGAAACCCAACTCCCACTGATAATAAGCAGATTCCAGTGGCCAAAGAACTAGTCCGCTCCAGTCCAGCAAAAGAATGTCAACTCCATTCTAAGAAGCGTGTGCGTATCCTCGCATCATGAAATTTTATAGCATTCTGATCATATTTTCTACATGTTTCTTACGCATCTCTCTTTTAGAAAATAAGGTTAAATGATAGAAGACTTCCTTCATTGGCATTGTATTCGAGGAAAATATCTTGCAGGAATTCTCTGTGCTCCAATGCTGATTTAAGTACCTGTTGTATATCACTATATTTTTACATCAGCATGTATTTTGTTAATCGACGTGAATCCAACCTTTGTCTGATCTAAAATTAGTTGTAGCAAAATGTTAAAGGCGCCAATGTTGATTTTTGTAAAGAAAACTGCCTGGTAGTTTTGCATACTGAGCTGCATGAGTGTACTATCTCATATCATGCACATTACTGAATTGTAGTGCTGCTCTAGTTGCCCATTCATTCATTGTGTCAATGTTGCTTTTGTATTACCTTACCTGGCTGATGATAGTTGTGCCATATTGTGTTAATTTGGTGTTGGCTAGTTGCCCAAACGTTCGTTGTGCCAATGTTGCTTTCCTATTATCTGACTTGGCCAATGATAGCAATGCTAGTGTCTTAATTTGGTGCAGGCTGCTGAAGATAAGAAGACAAACTCTGAAAACAGCAAGGCACCAACCCCATTGTTTCTTTCCAATAAATCTAGACCAGGTAATATGCCAATAACTCATGATTAATCTGTTTGGTTCCCCTCCTAATTTATGTTATGATGTAGTGGTCGAGACACTCTCCACTATCAATAATGCAAGCCTGCCAAAATCGCCATCTGAATCTGTTCAGTATCCTCTGTCTCGAATGCAACGGAAAAAATGTATGTTTGTGAACCAATTAATGGCTGAAGGAATGATGGAAATGGTGGAGGAATCAGAGGTGCAGAGTCGTGCGACACAACAACTAATCAATGTTTTCAGAGACAGTGTAGCAAAGCAGCAAGAACTTGCCCACATGCTTATGGGCGTCATCCGTGCTAAGGTTGCAGATTGTGACGTTGTAGATCGTTAGGTTCTGTTCATTTATTTGCACTGGCATCAATCTTTGATTGACGAGTGGATGTAATTTCCTGTAATATATGCTGGATGTGCAACGTTTTTTCCTGTATGTCGTACCTTTGCTTGATCGGTTTTGGTCCTGTGCATAATTGCTCGTCGTAATGGGCTCAAATTATCTAATTTGGCCTAAAGACATGTACGAACTTTAGTGGGCCCATTAAGTTAATGGGCCATTACCAGGCCGAAAGTTAATGGTCGGCCCTCTTAACTCCCGGGTCGTTAACAGGCTGACATCGAAGCGGGCAACAGGTGGGCCCAATTGATTTCACGGGCCGTTACTAAGTTCGGGCTACATATGGCCCAACTATACTGTGGGCCTTTAGCAGGCCGAAAGAGACAACGGTCTTGTACTGGACCATGAAGAGCATGGGCCGCTAAGAGGCTGAAAGTCAGGTCGTATTGTAAATGGCCCAACTGTGTTGTGGTCCTTTAGCAGGCCGAAAGAGAAACCAGGCTAGTATTGGACCATGAAGGGCATGGGCCGTTAAAAGGCCAAAACTCAGGTCCGACTACAAATGGCCCAACTCATTTATGGTCCGTTAACAGGCTGAAAGGCACGCAGGGCCGGGAATTGGCCCAACACTTAAATGGGTCGCTAAAAGGCCAAAACTCAGGTCCGACTACAAATGGCCCAACTGATATATGGGCCGTCACCAGGCTGAAAGACACACCGGGCCGGAAATTGGCCCAACACTTAAATGGGTCGCTCAAAGGCCGAAACTCAGGTCCGACTACAAATGGCCCAACTGATTTATGGGCCGTCAACAGGCTGAAAGACACACCGGGCCGGAAATTAGCCCAATATTTAAATGGGTCGCTAAAAGGCCGAAAGATGTACATCGTGAAAATTGGCCCATCCACTGAATGGGCCGTTAACAGGCCGAAATCTCATCGGGCCGATATTGAGCCCAAATATATAGCAGGCTGTTAACAGGCTCGAACTGACGATGGGCTGCAATGGTGTCAAATCTATAACGGGCCGTTGACGGCCCGAATTGGCACATCTCGTATGGGCCGTGGGCTTAAATGGACCTGACACAAGTAGGCCTTATATGGGTCGGCCTGCTATTTTTTACTGGGTCGGCCTTTTTCACCGGAATGGGCCACTGTTGGGCCGTGCCACGTGTCGACCTATCATAGGCGCCTCCTGTCCAATGAGTGGATGACATCTGTCCCAACGGTGAGGCAACACGTGTTTCCTCCGGCCAATGATGATTTTACACGTGGAAAATCCCCATTGGTCCGGGCTGTTAACGGGTTATCGGATCCAAAACTGGACCCGATAGCTTAACGGCGTTCCGTTACGGTGGATGCCACGTGTCGGTCACCCTTGACGAAAGCACTTCTGTGACGTGCGATTTATCGTCATGGAAGTGGACACTTCCATGATGATAATTTTGGTAATGTCATAGAACACATCTATGATAGCACAGGTGTGACTATCTTGATTCTGTCATAAATTTGTCATGGATGTACATGCATGACAGAAAACGTGACCTACTGTGACAAACACGTATCATCACGGAAGTGTATTTTTTTGTAGTGTATGTGCCTTCATGAACTCACGTATCCTGGGGCAAGTTTGCTGTTTGCGGCTTACCTTAGCCTGGACGAGCCCCGAACTGGCTCGTGAGGTTGCGGGCTTCTGGGAAGCTCCTGAGGAGCTCATCGACATGCCCGAGGGGGGCCGCGTGATGAGCAAGCGCCAGCCGTGGCACGACATGCGCGTGGCGCATGTGCTCCATGCCTAGCCCCGCTCACGAGGGGCCCGGGAGGGGGAAGCAACAGGTGCGAACTCTGAAATAAGGCAAGAACCAGATAGCAAGAAATCGCTTAAACGAGAAAAGGCACCCCCCGCGCGCATCAATGAAAATTCAACTTCAACTTAAATCCAAATCCAGAAGGCAGGGCTACAGAAAAGAGATCCAAAGCAAATAGCCGCGTCCGGCGCCTAGTCTAGTCTTCTTGTCTTCGAGTATTCTCACCAGCGCAGAGCTAAGTGCTGCCACTAGGACATGGGAGGGAGCCCCCGAGGCCCAAGGGCGGCACTCCTGAGGCTCCGGGGCGTGTACAACCCCACTCATTATTATGTGAGAGTGTCACGAGCGGAGACCTTCACAGGCGTGAGCCTTACTTCATATCGCCAGACGAGGGCCCCGCCTTGCGCCGCCCTCTACCACCATTGGGACGATCGAAAACCAGGACGGCACCAAAGGGGGCAAAGGGGACGCCAGCGGCGCCCTCGGTGACCATGGGTCCTCTGCCGGGGGAGGGCTCGCCGGCGCCTCCCCGGCAGAGGGCCTACCTCCGGGTAACGCCTTCCTCCATGCGACGCGGGGTGGGGCCTTGCTCCTAGCTCCCCCCGCGTAGCCCCCAGCGAGCCTCTCCTAGCGGGACGGGTACCGCCGTGCCGGAACTGTCGCCCGATGCTGTGACCTGATTCACTTGCGATTCATGGTTAGTGTAAGCCCGCTCCTGGGAGATTAGTGGTACCCGGTAGCTGTTGTCGACGGCATGGTTGGCGGGGCTCTCGGGCGGCTCCTGGAAGGCCTCAGCTCCTAGCGCCTCCTCTTCCCAGCCTAGCTCGAGGAACGAGCCAGGGTCATCTCCCAGTGTATACTCCTGGTTCATCATGCGGGGCACGTAGGCCTCCGAGGCCGTTGCCCCGAAGACCTCGCCGAAGTGCCCCACGCTCCACGTTGGCCGGCTCATCACGTCGTCCTGAGGGTGGTAGGGTGTTGCCCCGCTAGGGCCGTGTGCGGCAACGCTCGTGCCCACGCCCATCAGGGATGGTGCGGGTGCAATGGTGCGGTCGGCGCCGTGGGTCGCGCTGACGTCGACGATACCCCCGGGCGCACTCGGGGGCACGTGGGCGCGGCGAAGCCTGCCGTGGGATCCGGCCGTTGCCTGGGGCGTGAGCTGGTGGCAGAAGGGCGGCGCTCCCATGGACGCTGCGTCCAGTAGCTCGGCGACGCGTTCCAACAATGCGTCCCGCCTTATAGGGTGTACCAGCCCCTTGTGGGCTGGTGTGTTCCTTCACAAGGCCCATATGGCCCATAGGATTGCCGGGGGTACCTGAAACACCTTCCGATGACCCGAAAAGTACCCGATTGACAGGACCCCGATTCCAAGTCACATCGATCTAGCCGGTAACACCTCATATCACTTTGCGGCCTCACGCACGGTATTCCCACGGGTGTCGCCTTACCATGGCCCGGGACCGTTTGCGTCTTTTGGCTCACGTATATGATAGTGTCGCTAGCATCCATATGACAGAGAACCCGGGCCGACATGACTAGTCGTGAACCCAAAGTGGCACTAACTTACGGGGACAGGCATACATGAATCAACATCAAGCATGTCGGTCAGCAGCGTGCGAATCCGGGCTGTAGCACTGGGCTAACAGGACTCCGGTGAACCGGGCTGTAGCAGGCTAGGCAGGACTCCGGATGTCACCGCGTGACATTTCCCCGAAGGGACAGACACAGGAACGAAGTGAATCACATGCCGGCCAGTCAAGTGTTCCGGAGCAGTAGTGCTGGGCTAGCAGGACTTCGGTGAACCGAGCTGTAGCGGACTACTATGGCTCATGGAAGCACAAGACTACATTTCCCCATAAGAGAGGCTACCAAGGATAAACAACTAGGTTGTCGGATCCCACGCATACCAAGCATTTCAATCATACACACAATATGCTCGATATGTGCAAATACAACATGGCATCACAACAAGACTCTACGACTCAGAGTATTTATTCATTAGGCTCCGAGGAGCGAGATATTACAAACAAGGGTCTTATGACCCAACATTCAGAGCATACAAGTCAAACACATGCGGAAGCTTAACATGTCTGAGTACAGACATCTACAAATGAAAAAGGCTGAGAAGCCTGACTATTTACTAGATCCTGCCGAGGGCACAAGATCGTAGCTGAGGTAACAAGCTAAACGTCGAAGTCCACACGGAACTACTAGCGAGACTGACGTCTCTCTGCAAAACATAAAATAAGCAAACGTGAGTACAAATGTACCCAGCAAGACTTACATCAGAACTATCTACATATGCATCGGTATCAACAAAGGGGGTGGTGGAGTTTAACTGCAGCAAGCCAGCTTTGACTCAGTGGCTAACCTGAACTACGACTGCAAGCAACTCTTTTGAGGCGGCGCACACGAGTCCACATATTCACCATATCAATACACCACTATGGATCCGCTCCCATCTCCCTACGAGAGCGCCATCCATAGCACTCACGCTTATCTTGCGCATTTTAGAGTATCCACTTTCACTTGTCTATGAACTGTACAGGCAACCCAGAAGTCCTTTACCGCGGACACGGCTATTCGAATAGATCATATTAACCCTGCAGGGGTGTACTTCGTCACACACGCTCTCGCCACTTACCACCATGTACACGTCGTGTACCTCGGCAACCTTCAAGCGGAAGCCTGGCGAGGGAGTCGGCCACGACCTGACTAACCACACAAGTCTCTCGTCCAGGTTTATCGCCTATTCGGATTCCATCCGCAAGGAGATCCGGCCGGGGTGTCGCTCACGGCCCCAAACGATGTGTGCAGGGTTCCCGAGCCCACCATCCGGGTGCCACTCGGTACACCAGGCCACGTGTGCCTAGTCTGTCCCAAGCCCACCTGTACCGGGTGCCACTTGGTAGACTACTAACACTACCTACAAACACCAGAAACTAGTTGCAACTCCTGGACAGAGATCGAGGCGGTTAATAAGCCGAGAGGGGTCGAGTTACCGGAACCCAATGTGTGGTAGTAACTGTTCATGGATCACAAACACAGAACTCAGTTCCTGAGGACGGCTTCAATGAGACAACCCACCATGTACTCCTACATGGCCTCTCACCGCTACCTTTACCACATCGTGTTCACACACTTAGCTCTCACACAGTAGGACATGTTCACCACTTTCCAATTCATCCCCGATGAATCAGACCTGACACAACTCTAAGCAATAGCAGGCACGACAACAAGCATGAATGAGTAGGCACATCAGGGCTCAAACAACTCCTACTCATGCTAGTGGGTTTCATCTATTTACTGTGGCAATGAAAGGTCATGCAGAGGATAAAGGGGTTCAGCTACCGCAGCAAGTAACAGATGAATCGTTGTTGTCCTAATGCAGTAAAAGAGAGCAGGAGCGAGAGAGTGGGATTGTATCAGAATGAACAAGGGGGTTTTGCTTGCCTGGCACTTCTGAAGATAGCATTGAGTCTCCATTAGTGTCAACGATCAGAACGCCGGAACATCGTCTACCGAGAGGGGACAAATACCGGCAACAGAGAAGAAATTCAATCAATGCAATGCACAATATGATGCATGATCATGACATGGCAATATGATGTTGATTGAGCTAATGCAACTATAACCAGGGTGGTTTGAGTCATTTTGAACCAAAGGTTCAATCCCAAACTCAACTTATGAATTTAAATAGTGCCTTATCATGTTTGATATAAACAGCAGGTTTAAGTTGCTCTAACATGCATGAAAACAGTACAGATGGATAGATTGGATTTTTCTGATCATTTTTCATATATACATCTTTTCATTCTGAGCTATAGATTATTTTCTATGATTTTTAGAAGTTTATAGGATTTTCAGAATTTCCTGAATAAGAATAAATCCAGAAAATGATTTATAGCATCAGCATTACGTCACAGTGACGTCAGCAGGTCAACTGGGCGGTCCAGGTCAAACCTGGAAGGTGGGGCCCGCATGTCAGTGTCACAGGGGCTAATCCTATTTTAGTTAAACCTAAACTAGGAAATTAGCAGGGGCTGGCCCCACATGTCAATGACCCAGGGGAGGTCAAACCCCTGGTCAACAGGCCTAACACGCCGGCGGTTAGCCGCCGGCGAGGTCAGCGGCGCTCTTGTGCCTCGGGTTTCCTCTACGGGGCACCGTTCGACGCGCCGTTGGGCTCTACGGGTAGTTGGCGCAACGGCGCATCCGTTGGTGGCCGTGGTTGGGCCTTGGGTGGCCGGAGTCGACGGCGGCAAGCTCGGTTGCGGCCGCCAGAGTTTGGGCGTGGGTGCGGGCAGCGTTGCGGTGTGCGACCAAGCGAGCTGAGGCGCTAGCGGTGGCCTACGTGATGCGGTGAGTGGGTTGGACGCACCGGGCAGACCATTTGGTCGCCGGAGCGTCATCGGCGGCGAGCGCAAGCGACGGCGCATTTGGTCACAGGCGGGACGCGGCTACAGCGTGCAAACGGGTCAGAGGAAAGGGGGGGTTTGGTTTGGGAGCTCACGGCGGTTGCAGCGGTAGCCTCGTCGAGCTCGGGGAGGGGCTGGTGACGACGGGAGGTCGCCGGCGATCTCGGCGACCGAGAGGTTGAAGACGATGCAGTGACGATGGAGCAGGGCTTCTGGCGAGGCGTGATTCGGCGGAGGGGACGTGGGCAGTGTTGCGGTTCCTCCGGACGCGTCAGCGAGGCGAGTGGTGGACGGTGGCCGCGGTGACAGCGAGCGGCGGCGACGAGCGCGCTCGGGTGTGCTGCGGGGAGAGGAACAGAGGAGGGGAGAGAGAGCAGCGAGTGAGGGGGGAGGGGAGAGAGGTCTCAGGGCATCTCCGTGGGGCGAGGGGGAAAGGGAGAGCTCGCTAGCGCGAAGCAGGAGGTGGCGCACGGGCGCGCGTGCGCTGTCTCCCTCCTCTGCCTACTGGCAGAGGTTGGGGATGACTGGCACCAGGCCAGTGGGCTGGGCTGTCCACTGGGCCGGCCAGGTAAGCCCAGGTAAATCTCTCTCTCTTCTCTGTTTTCTATTTTTCCTTTTATTTGTTTTGATTTAGTTTTAAGCACTAAACCATTTTGCTTTCTTCTGATAATTTTGCAGGGACTGAAAGGATTATCCCAAAGCCCCTCACAATTTCTCAGAATTATTGGACACATATTCGATATATAGCAAATATAAATCCAATGCAAATAGTTATTGCATTAGCTTCAAATGCCCAAAATAAATATTTATGAGCTCCTAAAAATATTGGTTTGAATTTTAATTCTGGCCAATATTTCCATAGAGAAACATGAACATTTTCTTGGACCTATTTGAAGCAATTTTTATCTTGGTCTTTTCCAGAAATGATTTCAGAGGCTTTCACATGTCCCCATTTCAAATTCATTGAAATTTAAACATGATGCACACATGACTAGCTAGCCTAGAGCAAACCAGAACTAGGGATGTGACACCGATACCCTACGGAACACTCCCGGTGTCCGAATACCATCGTCCTATATATCAATCTTTACCTCTCAACCATTTAGAGACTCATCGTCATGTTCGTGATCTCATCCGGGACTCCGAACAACATTTGGTCACCAAATCACATCACTCATATAATACTAAATCGTCATCGAACGTTAAGCGTGCGAACCCTACGAGTTAGAGAACTATGTAGACATGACCGAGACAACTCTCCAGTCAATAACCAATAGCTAAACCTGGATGCTCATATTGGCTCCTACATATTCTACGAAGATCTTTATCGGTCGAACCGCTATGATAACATATGTTATTCCCTTTGTCCAACGGTATGTTACTTGCCCGAGATTCGATCGTCGGTATCCACATACTGTGACGCCCTCGATTCAATCATAGACGCAAACGTGTATGATCAAGATCAGGGACTCACGGGAAGATATCACAACACAACTCTAAAAATAAAATAAGTCATACAAGCATCATAATACAAGTCAGTGGCCTCGAGGGATCGAATACAAGTGCTTGATCATAGACGAGTCAGCGGAAGCAACAATATCTGAGTACAGACATAAGTTAAACAAGTTTGCCTTAAGAAGGCTAGCACAAACTGGGATACAGATCGAAATAGGCGCAGGCCTCCTGCCTGGGATCCTCCTAAACTACTCCTGGTCGTCGTGAGCGGCCTGCACGTAGTAGTAGGCACCTCCAGTGTAGTAGGAGTCGTCGTTGACGGTGGCGTCTGGCTCCTGGGCTCCAGCATCTGGTTGCGACAACCAGGAAGAAATGGAAAGGGGGGGAAGAGGGAGAAAAGCAACCGTGAGTACTCATCCAAAGTACTCGCAAGCAAGGATCTACACTATATATGCATGGGTATCAGTGTAAAGGGGCAATATCGGTGGACTGGACTGCAGAATGCCAGAATAAGAGGGGGATAGCTAGTCTTGTCGAAGACTACGCTTCTGGCGGCCTCCATCTTGCAGCATGTAGAAGAGAGTAGATGGTAAGTTCACCAAGTATCATCGCATAGCATAATCCTACCCGGCGATCCCCTTCTCGTCGCCCTGTGAGAGAGTGATCACCGGGTTGTATCTGGCACTTGAAAGGGTGCGTTTTATTAAGTATCCGGTTCTAGCTGTCATAAGGTCAAGGTACAACTCCAGGTCATCCATTTACCGAGGGACATGGCTATTTGAATAGATAAACTTCCCTGCAGGGGTGCACCACATTACCCAACACGCTCGATCCCCTTTGGACGGACACACTTTCCTGGGTCATGCCCGGCCTCGGAAGATCAACACATCGCAGCCCCACCTAGGCACAACAGAGAGGTCAGCACGCCGGTCTAAATCCTATGCACACAGGGGTTTGGGCCCATCGCCCGTTGCTCACCTACACGTTGCGAACGCGGCCGGAAGCAGACCTAGCCTCCCTAATACAAGAGCAGGTGTTCCAGTCCAATCCAGCGCGCACCGCTCAGTCGCTGACATCAAGAAGGCTTCGGCTGATACCACGACGTCGAGTGCACATAACTGTTCCTGCGTAGTTGGTTAGTGCGTATAGGCCAGTGGCCAGACTCAGATCAAATACCAAGATCTCATTAAGCATGTTAATTGAAGTATCCGCGGACGCCGACCAGGGCCAGGCCCACCTCTCACCTAGGTGGTCTCAACCTGCCCTGTCGCTCCACCACAAAGATCCATGATAACCCACAAGTATAGGGGATCACAACAGTTTTCGAGGGTAGAGTATTCAACCCAAATTTATTGATTCGACACAAGGGGAGCCAAAGAATATTCTCAAGTATTAGCAGTTGAGTTGTCAATTCAACCACACCTGGATAACTTACTATCTGCAGCAAAGTATTTAGTAGCAAAGTAGTATGGAAGTAACGATTACGGTGGCAAAAGTAACAGTAGTAGTTTTGTAGTAATTGTAACAATGGCAACGGAAAAGTAACTAAGCAAAGAGCAATATGTGAAAAGCTCGTAGGCATTGGATCAATGATGGATAACTATGTCGGATGTGATTCCTCATGCAATAGTTATAACATAGGGTGACACAGAACTAGCTCCAGTTCATCAATGTAATGTTGGCATGTATTCTGAATATAGTCATACGTGCTTATGGAAAAGAACTTGCATGGCATCTTTTGTCCTACCCTCCCGTGGCAGCGGGGTCCTATTGGAAACTAAGGGATATTAAGGCCTACTTTTAATAGAGTACCGGACCAAAGCATTAACACTTAGTGAATACACGAACTCCTCAAACTACGGTCGTCACCGGGAGTGGTCCCGATTATTTTCACTTAGGGGTTACCGGATCATAACACATAGTAGGTGACTATTGACTTGCAAGATAGGATCAAGAACTCACATATATTCATGAAAACATAATAGGTTCAGATCTGAAATCATGGCACTCGGGCCCTAGTGACAAGCATTAAGCATAGCAAAGTCATAGCAACATCAATCTCAGAACATAGTGGATACTAGGGATCAAACCCTAACAAAACTAACTCAATTACATGATAAATCTCATCCAACCCATCACCGTCCAGCAAGCCTACGATGGAATTACTCACGCACGGCGGGGTCAGCATCATGAAGTTGGTGATGGAGGAAGGTTGATGATGACGACGGCGATGGATTCCCCTCTCTGGAGCCCCGAACGGACTCCAGATCAGCCCTCCCGAGAGAGTTTAGGGCTTGGCGGCGGCTCCGCATCGTAAAACGTGATGAATCCTTCTCTCTGATTTTTTTTCTCCCTGAACACGAATATATGGAGTTGGAGTTGAGGTCGGTGGAGCACTAGGGGGGCCACGAGGCAGGGGCGCGCCCAGGGGGTAGGCGCGCCCCCCACCCTCGTGGACAGGGTGTGGGCCCCCTGGCCTTGATTCTTTTGCCAGTATTTTTTATTAATTCCAAAAATATTCTCCGTGAAGTTTCAGGTCATTCCGAGAACTTTTATTTCTGCACAAAAATAACACCATGGCAATTTTGCTGAAAACAGCGTCAGTCCGGGTTAGTTCCATTCAAATCATGCAAATTAGAGTCCAAAACAAGGGCAAAAGTGTTTGGAATAGTAGATACGATGGATACGTATCAACTCCCCCAAGCTTAAACCTTTGCTTGTCCTCAAGCAATTCAGTTGATAAACTGAAAGTGATAAAGAAAAACTTCTACAAACTCTGTTTGCTCATGTTGTTGTAAATATGTAAAGCCAGCATTCAAGTTTTCAGCAAAGATTATGAACTAACCATATTTACAATAACATTTAGGTCTCATGTTTACTCATATCAATGGCATAATCAACTAGCGAGCAATAATAATAAATCTCGGATGACAACACTTTCTCAAAACAATCATAATATGATATAACAAGATGGTATCTCGCTAGCCCTTTCTGAGACCGCAAAACATAAATGCAGAGCACCTCTGAAGATCAAGGACTGACTAAACATTGTAATTCATGGTAAAAGAGATCCAGTCATACTCAATATAAATTAATAGTAATGGATGCAAATGACAGCGGTGCTCTCCAGCTGGTGCTTTTTAATAAGAGGAGGATGACTCAACATAAAAGTAAATAGATAGGCCCTTCGCAGAGGGAAGTAGGGATTTGTAGAGGTGCCAGATCTCGGTTTTAAAGCAGAGGTGAAGAATATTTTGAGCAGCATACTTTCATTGTCAACATAACAACCGAGAGATCTCGATATCTTCCATGCTACACACATTATAGGCGGTTCCCAAATAGAATGGTAAAGTTTATACTCCCCCACCACCAACAAGCATCAATCCATGGCTTGCCCGAAACAACGGGTGCCTCCAACTAACAACAGTCCCGGGGGAGTTTTGTTTGCAATTATTTTGATTTAATTTGAGCATGGGACTGGGCATCCCGGTGATCAGCCATTTTCTCGTGAGTGAGGTGCGGAGTCCACTCCTCTTGAGAATAACCCGCCTAGCATGGAGGATACAGACAGCCCTATTTGATACATGAGCTATTCGAGCATACAAAACATAATTTCATTTGAAGGTTTAGAGTTTGGCACATACAAATTTATTTGAAACGGCAGGCAAATACCGCATATAGGAAGGTATGGTGGACTCATATGGAATAACTTTGGGGTTTATGGAAGTGGATGCACAAGCAGTATTCCCGCTTAGTACAAGTGAAGGCTAGAAAGAGACTGGGAAGCAACCAACTAGAGAGCGACAATAGTCATGAACATGCATTAAAATTAATTGACATTGAGTGCAAGCATGAGTAGGATATAATCCACCATGAACATAAATATCGTGGAGGCTATGTTGATTTTGTTTCAACTACATGTGTGAACATGTGCCAAGTCAAGCCACTTGAATCATTCAAAGGAGGATACCACCCTATCATACCACATCACAACCATTTTAATAGCATGTTGGCACGCAAGGTAAACCATTATAAACTCCTAGCTAATTAAGCATGGCATGAGCAACTATAATCTCTAATTGTCATTGTAAACATGTTCATTCATAATAGGCTGAATTAGAACGATGAACTAATCATATTTACAAAAACAAGAGAGGTCCAGTTCATACCAGCTTCTCTCATCTCAATCAGTTCATCACATATCGTCATTATTGCCTTTCACTCGCACGACCGAACGGTGTGGATAATAATAATAGTGCACGTGCATTGGACTAAGCTGGAATCTGCAAGCATCTGATACAAAGGAGAAGACAAGGTAACATGGGCTCTTGGTTAAATCAATAATAATGCATATAAGAGCCACTTCAACATTTTAATCATGGTCTTCTCCTCTCGACCCCCAAAGAAAAGAAAAAAAGGAAATAAAACTATTTACACGGGAAAGCTCCCAACAAGCAAAAGAAGAACGAGAAATCTTTTTGGGTTTTATTTTTAATTATTATTACTACAAGCATGGAAAGTAAACTAGCTAAAAGCTACAACTAGTTTTTTTTATGTTTCTTAAGGTTTTTCAAACACACAAGAAGAAGACTAGAAAAGGGAAATAAACTAGCATGGATAGTACAATGAAAAAGTATGAGCACCGACAACTAGAATGAGTGTGTGAACATGAATGTAATGTCGGTGAGAAATACGTACTCCCCCAAGCTTAGGCTTTTGGCCTAAGTTGGTTTATGCCCATGGATCAAAGTTGTAGCTGGGGTCGTACTGAGATGCAGCAGCTATTGCCTCATGAGCTGCCGCTTGGAGGCGAGCTGCCTCCATCCTCCTCTTATACTCGTTCGCCTCCTCCCTGGTTATAATATATCTCCCTTTTGCCTAAAAGTTAAAGAAAGTAGGAGCAGGGAGAGCAACATGGACAGTGCGGCGCCTGTTAAACATTAGTCGGTACTGGAGAGGCTATTCATTCCTCTCAATAAACTAATGGCAAACCATAGCATCATAATCTAGATAAGCGAGAGGCAATTCCATATCATTTTCATGTATGGGTATCTCAAGAAAATTAGCCACACGGGTTGCATAAATCCCACCAAACAAGTCTCCACTTAAACCATTATTATGCAACCTTCGTGCAACAATGGCCCCCCAAGTTATATTGTTTATCTCCTAAAACAACACTCTTGAGAACACTAAGATCTGGAACACACATGTGACATGCCTCATCCTTACCGTTTATGCATCTATCTATAAAGAGAGCAAAATAATGTATAGCAGGAAAATGAATGCTCCCTATGGTAGCTTGTGTTATTTCTCTAGATTCCCCCACAGTGATACTAGCAAGAAAATCTTTAAACTCGGATTTGCGAGGTTCGCTAGCACTACCCCATTGCGGAAGTTTACAAGCAGTATTAAAATCTTCTAAGTCCATAGTATAAGATTTACCATAGAGATCAAATAGGACAGTGTGAGAATTGCATGAAGATGTAAATTTGAACCTTCTCACAAAGGAATTAGTTAGGTGATAATACTGAGGGAACTTATCTAGCATGAAGCCCTCGAGTTCAGCATTACGCACATATGCGTCAAATTCCTCCTTAATTCCTGCTTTGACCATGAAATCTTCTGACGGCCATTCACAAGGCCCCACTTGAGCTTCTCTTGGTAGTTCATGGTCCGTCTCATGTATTGCGGGCCTGGGTCCTTGCTTCCTTGAAGAACCACCTTGGTACATTTTCCTAAACATATTTCTTCCTCTGAAAAATTTCTGAAAATTTTAGTAACTCGAAATAAAAGTGAACCAAACTCAACAAAATTGATAGCAACTGCTCCCAAAAGTGCCTAGAGACTATATCATACATTAGAACTACTTGGGACCAAATAAATTTGACATGCAATCTCAAGAACAGGGTCACCTAAGCAGCAAAAATTTGCAATGAATAAAGCACTAGAACAAAAAGTAATTGGACCATTCGAGGAGTCACATACCCAAGAACAATCCCCCAAAGCAGTTTTGTGAGTGGAGCTTTGAGCAAGGAGATCGAAAATGGCAGCAAGATGAGCTAGAACTCATGCTTGAGCTGGTTGGTGATTTTTTTGGGAGGAAGAAGGAGTGTGTGGGTGCAGGAATAAGTGGAGGAGGGCCACCAGGGGCCCACGAGGCAGGGGGCGCGCCCAGGACCCTCGTGGCCAGGTGCTTGCTCCCCCTGATGTGTTCTCAGTGCCAAATATTCTCAAATATTCTAGAAAAAATCATATTTCATTTTCAGGGCATTTGGAGAACTTTTATTTTCGGGGTATTTTTTCATTGCAAGGATAATTCAGAAAACAGACAGAAAAATACTATTTTTGCTTTATTTAATCTAATTAACAGAAAGTAAAAGGAGGGTACAGAGAGTTGTGCTTTCTAACTTCATCCATCTCATGCTCATCAAAAGGAATCCACTAACAAGGTTGATGAAGTCTTGTTAACAAACTCTTTTCGAATAATCATGGAACCGGAGAAATTTCGAATAACACTATGTTACCTCAACGGGGATATGCACATCCCCAATAAGAATATCAAATTTCTTCTTGACAGTAGGAAGAGGAAATTCAAAACCTCCAATAATAATCAATGGAATTTTTCCAATAGAATATATGTTGTGGACTTGAGGTTGTTTCCCCGGAAAGTGTACCGTATGCTCATTACCATTAACATGAAAAGTGACATTTCCTTTGTTGCAATCAATAACAGCCCCTGCAGTATTCAAAAAGGGTCTACCAAGGATAATCGACATACTATCGTCTTCGGGAATATCAAGAATAACAAAGTCCGTTAAGATAGTAACGTTTGCAACCACAACGGGCACATTCTCACAAATACCAACAGGTATAGCAGTTGATTTATCAGCCATTTGCAAAGATATTTCAGTAGGTGTCAACTTATTCAAATCAAGTCTATGATATAAAGAGAGAGGCATAACACTAACACCGGCTCCAAGATCACATAAAGCAGTTTTAACATAGTTTCTTTTAATGGAGCATGGTATAGTTGGTACTCCTGGATCTCCAAGTTTCTTTGGTATTCCAGCTTTAAAAGTATAGTTAGCAAGCATGGTGGAAATTTCAGCTTCCGGTATCTTTCTCTTATTTGTAACAATATCTTTCATGTACTTAGCATAAGGATTCATTTTAAGCATATCAGTCAAACGCATACGCAAAAAGATAGGTCTAATCATTTCAGGAAAGTTCTCAAAATCCTCATCATCCTTTTTCTTGGATGGTTTAGGAGGAAAAGGCATGGGTTTCTGAACCCATGGTTCTCTTTCTTTACCGTGCTTCCTAGCAACGAAGTCTCTCTTATCAGAACGTTGATTCTTTGATTGTGGGTTATCATGATCAACAGAGGTTCAATCTCTACATCATTGTCATTGCTAGGTTGAGCATCATCATGAACATCATTATTAACATTATCACTAGGCTCATGTTCATTACCAGATTGTGTTTCAGCATCAGAAATAGAAATATCATTGGGATTCTCAGGTGTGTCAACAACAGGTTCACTAGAAGCATGCAAAGTCCTTTTATTTTTCTTTTTCTTCCTCTTAGAAGGACTAGGTGCATCAACATTAGTTCTCTGAGAATCTTGCTCAATTCTCTTAGGGTGACCTTCAGGATACAAAGGTTCCTGAGTCATTTTACCCCCTCTAGTCATAACTCTAACAGCATTATCATTCTTCTTATTATTTAATTCATTGAGAAAATCATTTTGAGCTTTAAGCACTTGTTCTACTTGAGTGGTAACCATAGAAGCATGTTTACTAATGATTTTAAGTTCACCTTTAACACTAGACATATAATCACTCAAGTGTTCAATCATATAAGCATTGCGTTTCAATTGTCTGGCAACATAAGCATTGAAGTTTTCTTGTTTAACAATAAAATTATCAAACTCATCTAAGCATTGGCTAGCAGACTTATAACGAGGGATATCACCTTCATCAAATCTATAGAGATAATTTACCTTTACTACCTGTGTCGGGTTATCAAGACCATGTATTTCTTCAACAGGCGGCAAATTAAGACCATGTATTTCTTCAATAGGAGGTAAATTCTTAACATCATCAGCTTTAATACCCTTTTCTTTCATAGATTTCTTTGCCTCTTGCATATCTTCAGGACTGAGAAATAGGATACCCCTTTTCTTCGAAGTTGGCTTACGAGTTGGTTCAGGAAGTGTCCAATTATTTTCATTAGTCAACATATTATTCAATAGCAATTCAGCTTGATCAATTGTTCTTTCCCTGAAAACACAACCAGCACAACTATCCAGGTGGTCTGTGGAAGCATCGGTTAGTCTATTATAAAAGATATCAAGTATTTCATTTTTCTTGAGAGGATGATCAGGCAAAGCATTAAGTAATTGGAGAAGCCTCCCCCAAGCTTGTGGGAGACTCTCTTCTTCAATTTGCACAAAATTATATATTTCCCTTAAAGCAGCTTGTTTCTTATGAGCGGGGACATATTTAGCAGAGAAATAATAAATCATATCCTGGGGACTACGCACACAACCAGGATCAAGAGAATTAAACCATGTTTTAGCATCACCCTTTAATGAGAACGGGAATAACTTGAGGATATAGTAGTAGCGAATTTTTTCCTCATGAGTGAATAGGGTGGCTATATCATTTAATTTAGTAAGATGTGCCACAACAGTTTCAGATTCATAGCCATAAAAAGGATCAGATTCAACCAAAGTAATTATCTCAGGTTCGACAGATAAATCATAATCCTTATCAGTTATACGGATAGGTGAAGTAGCAAAAGCAGGGTCATATTTCATTCTAGCATTCAAACACTTTTCTTTCAGCTTAGCTAATAATTTCTTAAGATCAGATCTATCATTGCAAGCAAGAAAATCTCTAGCAGTTTCTTCATCCATAACATAGCCCTCAGGCACAACAGGCAATTCATATCTAGGGGGAGAATCTTCATCATCACTTTCATCAATATTATCAGTTTCAATAATTTCATTCTCTCTAGCCCTAGCAAGTTGTTCATCCAGAAATTCACCTAGTGGCACGGTATTATCAAGCATAGAAGTAGTTTCATCATAAGTATCATGCATAGCAGAAGTGGCATCATCAATAACATGCGACATATCAGAATTAATAGCAGAAGCAGGTTTAGGTGTCGCAAGCTTACTCAAAACAGAAGGTGAATCAAGTGCAGAGCTAGATGGCAGTTCCTTACCTCCCCTCATAGTTGAGGGATAAATTTTGGTTTTCTCGTCTTTCAAGTTCCTCATAGTGACCAGCAGATATAAATCCCAAGTGACTCAAAGAATAGAGCTATGCTCCCCGGCAGCGACGCCAGAAAATGGTATTGATAACCCACAAGTATAGGGGATCTCAACAGTTTTCGAGGGTAGAGTATTCAACCCAAATTTATTGATTCGGCACAAGGGGAGCCAAAGAATATTCTCAAGTATTAGCAGTTGAGTTGTCAATTCAACCACACCTGGATAACTTAATATCTGCAGCAAAGTATTTAGTAGCAAAGTAGTATGGAAGTAACGGTAACGGTAGCAAGAGTAACAGTAGCAGTTTTGTAGTAATTGTAATAGTGGCAATGGAAAAGTAACTAAGCAAAGAACAATATGTGAAAAGCTCGTAGGCATTGGATCGGTGATGGATAATTATGTCGGATGCGGTTCTTCATGCAACGGTTATAACATAGGGTGACATAGAACTAGCTCCAATTCATCAATGTAATGTAGGCATGTATTCCGAATATAGTCATACGTGCTTATGGAAAAGAACTTGCATGACATCTTTTGTCCTACCCTCCCATGGCAACGGGGTCCTATTGGAAACTAAGGGATATTAAGGCCTCCTTTTAATAGAGTGCCGGACAAAAGCATTAACACTTAGTGAATACATGAACTCCTCAAACTACGGTCATCACCAGGAGTGGTCCCGATTATTGTCACTTCGGGGTTACCGAATCATAACACATAGTAGGTGACTATTGGCTGCAAGATAGGATCAAGAACTCACATATATTCATGAAAACATAATAGGTTCAGATCAGAAATCATGGCACTCGGGCCCTAGTGACAAGCATTAAGCATAGCAAAGTCATAGCAACATCAATCTCAGAACATAGTGGATACTAGGGATCAAACCCTAACAAAACTAACTCGATTACATGATAAATCTCATCCAACCCATCACCGTCCAGCAAGCCTACGATGGAATTACGCACGCACGGCGGTGAGCATCATGAAATTGGTGATGGAGGAAGGTTGATGATGACGACGACGACGAATTCCCCTCTCCGGAGCCCCGAACGGACTCCAGATCAGCCCTCTCGAGAGAGTTTAGGGCTTGGCAACGGCTTCGTATCGTAAAACGTGATGAATCCTTCTCTCTGTTTTTTTTCTCCCCGAACACAAATATATGGAGTTGGAGTTGAGGTTGGTGGAGCACCAGGGGGCCCACGAGGCAGGGGCGCGCCCAGGGGGTAGGCGCACCCCCACCCTCGTGGATAGGGTGTGGCCCCCCTGGCCTTGATTCTTTCGTCAGTATTTTTTACTAATTCCAAAAATATTCTCCGTGAAGTTTCAAGTCATTTCGAGAACTTATATTTCTGCACAAAAATAACACCATGGCAATTTTGCTGAAAACAGTGTCAGTCCGGGTTAGTTCCATTCAAATCATGCAAGTTAGAGTCCAAAACAAGGGCAAAAGTGTTTGGAAAAGTAGATACGATGGAGACGTATCAATCCACACAGAGGGCCGTCGAGAAAGTATGTCCTTTCAGCCCCCAATCCATGAATCAACCGCGGGTACTCAATGAGCCAACCCGACTTTAGTCACCACATGTATCATACATTATGTATATAAGTATATACCCGTGATCACCTCCCGAGTGATCACGGCCCGGTAGTATAGCATGGCAGACGGACAAGAATGTAGGGCCACTGATGGAATACTAGCATCCTATACTAAGCATTTAGGATTGCAGGTAAGGGTAACAACTGTAGCAACAATGACAGGCTATGTAGCAGAATAGGATTAACCGAAAGCAGTAACATGCTACACTACTCTAATGCAAGCAGTAGAGAGAAGGAATAGGCGATATCTGGTGATCAAGGGGGGCTTGCCTGGTTGCTCTGGCAAGAAGGAGGGGTCATCTTCGATGTAGTCGAACACACGGACATCGGCAGCTGTCTCAGAGTCTACCGGAAAGAAGTAACGGAGGGGGAACACAATAAATAATAGAGCAATCAAATGTAACACAAAGCAAGACGCGGCAATATGTTGTGCTAGGGGTGACCTAACGCGGGGATAGGTGATACCGGCGAAGGGGGAAATATCCGGGAAAGTATTCCCGGTGTTTGGCATATTCGGACAAACGAACCGGAGGGGAAAGGTTGCAGGTTCGCTATACTAGGGACGTGTGGCGAATGAATGGACTACGTATTTGGATTCGTCTCGTCGTTCTAAGCAACTTTCATGTACAAAGTATTTTCATCCGACTTATGGATTGTTTAATATTAATTTTCAAAGTTTTAATCATTTTCTAAAATTATTATTAATAAAAAATTAATAGACAAAATGCTACGGAGGCATAGGGCCGGTGGCCAGGGACGGGGCGGAGCAGCGGCCCGCAGCAGAGGAGGCAGCGAGTGGGGTGCGCGGGCAGCCGCGAGCCACAGCGGCAGAGAGAGGCGGGGCAGTGACTGAAGTGGGAGGGGGTTACGAGGTGAGGCCGCAGCGAAGGTAGGGCAGAGCGCGGCGGGCGCGAGGTCGGGCCGCGGCGATGTGGGCAGGTGGTGAGCAGGGGGCGGGGCCGGTGCGGCGATGGCCACGAGTGGCCGAGCGAGCGTGAAGCAGAGGGAGCACGGGCGATGACGGGGACTGCGGGCGCGCGAGCCGATGGCTAGGCGCCGCGCGAGGGGGCGCGGGTGTGCGGGGCGCGTACGAGGGGTGACCGGGCGCGGGCAACGGCACGCGGGCGCGGCCAGCGTGCGTCGAGCGCACGCGTGCACGGCGCGTGGGAGGGATACGAGGACAGAGGGGAGAGGGGAGGGCCCTCACGTTCGTCGTGAGAAGGGGGGCGGCGAGGCTCGGGGGCGACCCGTGGGGAGGAGGACGGGGACGATCGGCGCAGACGGGGAGGCGGTCCGGCGACGGGCGCGGCGATGAGGTGGCCGTTGATGGAGAGGGCGAGGAGGCGGCGCCGACGGGGACCTCGGGTGACGGCGGACGGTGAAGGGCGGGCGCTGGGCGACAGGATCGGGGTCGATCCTGATCCAGATCGGGGCGAGAGCTAGTGGGGGAAGTGGGGTGTCGGTGGTTAGGGTTTGGGTCGCCTCAGGGGATAAGGGAGTGGGGATGGGCCGGCCGGGCCAGTGGGCTGGTCGGCTGGGGCCGTTTGGCCCAGTTGGCTAGGGAGGTCCTTTTTATTTGTTTTGTTTTATTTCCACTTTTCTTTTCTGTTTTATTTTAGTTACACTTTATTTTCAGTTTAGTAAAATATGACAATAGCTCCAAAAATAGTGTTTCAAAATAACCCACTAACCTAAAAGTTTTACCTCAAAATAAAATAGTTTATCATTTTATAAAATATCAAAGGCACATATTCAATCGTTTCAACTACCGTTTTAATCATTTTAGAGTATTAAAACATTTTATAAAAGTGGGGTTTCTTCACCACAATTAACTTTGCATTACTTGGCACAACCCGGACATTTTAGTTTTAAGTTTGAAAACTTTTCTTGTTTGTGTGTAATTCAATTTTGAATTTGAATCGGTTTTTTTTGAACTAACCCGAGATTAACTACAGTGACAGAGGTGACGTGGCATCATTAGCAGGGAATTACTGTAGTCTAATTATCCGGGCGTCACAATTCTCCTCCACTATAAGAAATCTCGTCCCGAGATTTAAGAGGGGAGTAAGGGGGAAAGTTCTGGTTATGATATTCTAACGGATCTTCTCGAAGAAGTTAATCCCTTTCATTGATGTCTTCAATTCTTTATTCCAATGCATCATGATAAAGTTGTCGTCCTTTCTTCGGGAACTCCATCATACTTATGAAAGGATAAGGTGGTATTACGGAAGAACGGACCATTACAATGTTTGCTTATCTAGTAGATAACATCAGGGAAGGCAGCGGAAAGTAACTCTCGAATTGAAACTTGTGACATTATCGAGAGCAAAGTGAGGAGGTATTATGGGAAGTTTCGAGCGGGCATGCAATTGCTCGATGCGTGAAACATGGCGTGACAGGGGTTCAAAGCAACGGGAATAAGTGTTGTGTCTGATACCAAAATTGATGATCTCTCGGAAGGTGGCTCATGAATTACATATGAGGCCACGCGTGAGGAACAACCTTGGGTACAGGGGTATAGGAGAGTCAGGTTTCGATCATGTGGAATGGTGGGTTATGGGCCCACCATGTGGGTTAAAAGCAGGAAGGCGCTAACATTTGCACGATCAAGATAGCAAGGTATGTCAGAGGATAGCCTGTCAGTTTTGTTGGCAACAACATTGGTACCTAGGGCGAGGGACGAAGAGAACCATTTTCCTGCTCGTTGAAACGAGGCGGACCAATAGGCAAAGTTCTCGTCCATCGGTGGTTACCGGAATGTCATCAACAATAGTAACAGGGTCTTATCGACACGATTGTACACCTAGGTGTTTACATAAGCAGAAGAATATTACTACTTAGATCATATAGATCACCAGAAAGGTTAAACAAAACAATGCAGTGGAAAAGGTGATCATCAAATTAAATAGAACAATGGAAAGGAAAATGTGTTTAAACACATTATTCAGGGGTATATCCTTCCCAAGGACAAACAGAGCATGATATCCACGACAGGATATAATGCAGAAAACCCTTTAGGAAAGGGGGGAGAAACCTCATGGCATTACCATACAACGGTGTTTGGATAATTTGATAAAGAAAATTTATCATTGTGCTTCAGATGTTCTTATTGGAAATCGGAGTACCACATACATGCTTCGAGATATCATTGGCATGGCCTTCAAGCAAAGGTCAGACTTTGGATACAAAGGATCCATCAGAAACAACTTATAGAATAAGTCTTACAATTTCCTCATGGAAGAATGGATAACCTTGCTGAAAAGGAATCTATAACAACAGGGCCTCCGGCCAGGTGTGCTAGGCACGACATCACCTTACCGGGTCACATAAAGACTAGGGTTATATCTCTTGGAAAGTATGTTCCAACCATCGTATCAGACCAAGATTCAGTTCTGATTGGTGGTAGGATACCTAGGAAGAAAAGGTGCAACACAAATTGACGAGATGACAATGTAAGATTCTCGGGAAATGAACTATGGAGCGAGTTCCAACACACGAGTTCATCATTTAAACCAAGGAGAGGATGAGGGGGTAGCTGATGGAGTCAGCGACAATCCTCGAGATTTCCAAAAAGATGGATCTCCTCAATAATGTAAACAAGGAGATAACATTTGTCAGATCAAATGATATAATTATGTATGCCTGAGGAAAACATACGCAAGTAAACATTGGTTGAAAGGTGCACCCGAAAAATGGGCTTAGGTAGCATGATCAATGTTAGAATGGTGGTTCAACATCCAATAGTCTAAGAACGAACTATCGTCCATCAACTTCAAAGCAATAGGGTTGCTAGAAGTAAAGAATCCAAGCAGCACCGTTCACTTGTTGGTATCCCGGTTAGAATCAACACGGGGACCAAGAAGGGAAGGTTATGGTGAGAAGTATTACTTGCATCAATAATTCATAAGAGGTGGTGAAATTTTCACGACATTCTTGACATAAACGATGGTAATACTCCAAGGTAGAGCATAACATAAGTCGGATAGCAAGGAACTCAAGGTACAATGCAAAACTAGAACAAGTTTTGTGTTGGGAGGGAAATCAATAATGTTGTTGATGTTAACACAAATCATCGAGGGGGCAAGCATGCAATTTCTCATCGGGAACTCAATGTATGTCTCGGAAGAAGTTAAAATGTTGACGATGATCACGACACATTTATCGAGAGGCTTCAAGAAGATGTAATCGATCGGCGACGACATCACACCAAGGGAATGGTGAGGCAAAAGGTTACTATAACCATAGATAAGATGCCATCTCAGAATTCGGAGTTGTCTCTCAAGACAAACAATATGATGCGGAAGTTCGATGTAAGCTTAGAGCACTGTCGGGATTGTGTCCCGGGGATGAAGGACATATGTAGAATGGTCAAGCAGTCAGCCTGACGTTGATGATGTAGTCAATCAGTTGGGAATGACATGATCGAGTACAAACTCGTTAGCAATGAAGATTACTAAGAGTTGTCGAATCGCAGTGCGGACTCAATTCACTATTTGGTGTTCTCGATTGACAACAACCCAGAACTCGTGGAGTGACTATGATAGGGAAAGGTATTATTCCAGCACAAATTCATAAGATGTAGTGCAATGGCATGATATCCTCGAGATACCAGGGGATAATACTCGAAGGTGGAACAAAATAGAGGTTGGGCAGGCGTACTGATCTACAGAAGGCAAGTACTTTAACTTGTCCGAGAAATAGAATCAAAGGAGAACAATCATGGTCGGAACCACGGTTGCAAAGGATCAATTCACTGTTACCACATGATATTCATCAAGGAAATAGTTATTATTACAAGAAGCTTCCATGATAGGATCTACATCGTGTCCATGGGCATGAACACAAAGTTCAAGGTCGACTCCCACTTCTCTAATGCATAACCTTTCATTCACTTCTCACCTGCGATGAAGTTGTAGTGTTGAAATTTTATCTGACATAACAACAGTAGAGTATGACCCTTAGTAGTTTCCGGGTTCATACAGATTAGAAAAGGCATAGCTTCAACCCACCAGGGCATCTTAGAAACATATACCACAACTTCAGGAGTAATTTACACAAGCTCGAAAACAGAGCATGGTTGAGAAAGCAGAGGATACAATTTACCAAAGGCATTATGTATCCGAGGGAAGGCTCCCAAGGTTATTGAATATGAAGGACGTTGTTGGATAAAATCCAACAAAGGATGTGCCGGTCCATAAGGGAGCTGATGTGAGCATCGACACACAACCAGAAGAAGTAACAATGCAAAGGCATTGGATTATAGAAACAACTGACTAATTCATAGCTCAAATGCAAAGGAATCGTGATTTTCAAATTGAGGGCTCAGGAGCATACGCTCTGATTAAGGATGGATAAGTTGAGTAGACTTAGGGATACAATCGACGGTAATTTGATTGGTCGTGAACCAGCTCCTGTTCAAAATGACATCTGAGCCGGAAGGATGAATTCTAGGATTTGACTAAGGATTGCGAGCATTCGTAACATATCAATCAAAGGATGAAAATGATGATGACAAAGGATACTAATGAATATTGCTAGACATATGGACCGCAACCATAATGCAAGTAGACAAGTATTTGCAGAGCAATAGTTGGCCGAGAATTACGAGAAGATCGGATAGTATTTCAATGTATCTTGTGAATCATACGATCAACTAGTAATGAACAATTCATCGACAAGGATGAAGAATTATTCGTAGTGGTATTCATGCGGTAAGGAACTGCAGGGCAGTAAGCATAAAGGATTCTTGGAACATCGGAGAGTATTTCAGGGCATCCCGTAACTACAAGAGCAACTGGGGATGAAGATAAGAACGACAAATGTAGGCAGTTATCCATAAGTATTTATCGATGGTAGGGATTGCAAAAGCAACAGGCACAAGTCTCGAAAGAATATCGGAGAATAACTTCGAAATCTTATGGTCCAGCCGGCGATCATTTGTGATAAGGGGCTCTCCAGGAGGAAGTAGTTACGGGAAATTAGAGTCAGAGTTAGTAAATTCATTTCACCCGAATAGAAGAGAGATTAGAGTCCCAGAGTATAGACGAGAAATAAAAGATCATAATACCACCCAATGGTGATGTGGGCCCGTAAGACACACAGCCATGTTAGTAAAAAGTTTTGTAATGTCTAGACTCGACTTCGGCCAAGGAGTGTGGAAGGGGATTCCTGCAGGCAGTCGGCTCTGATACCAACTTGTGACACCCCCGATTCAATCCTACACTAATCATACACGCAAACGTGTACGATCAAGATCAGGGACTCACGGGAAGATATCACAACACAACTCTAAAAATAAAATAAGTCATACAAGCATCATAATACAAGCCAGGGGCCTCGAGGGCTCGAATACAAGTGCTCGATCATAGACGAGTCAGCGAAAGCAACAATATCTGAGTACAGACATAAGTTAAACAAGTTTGCCTTAAGAAGGCTAGCACAAACTGGGATACAGATCAAAAGAGGCGCAGGCCTCCTCCCTGGGATCCTCCTAAACTACTCCTGGTCGTCGTGAGCGCCCTGCACGTAGTAGTAGGCACCTCCGGTGTAGTAGGAGTCGTCGTCGATGGTGGCTTCTGGCTCCTGGGCTCCAGCATCTGGTTGCGACAACCAGGAAGAAATGGAAAGGGGGGAAGAGGGAGAAAAGCAATCGTGAGTACTCATCCAAAGTACTCGCAAGCAAGGATCTACACTACATATGCATGGGTATCAGTGTAAAGGGGCAATATCGGTGGACTGGACTACAGAATGCCAGAATAAGAGGGGGATAGCTAGTCCTGTCGAAGACTACGCTTCTGGCAGCCTCCATCTTGTAGCATGTAGAAGAGAGTAGATGGTAAGTTCACCAAGTATCATCGCATAGCATAATCCTACCCGGCGATCCCCTCCTCGTCGCCCTGTGAGAGAGTGATCACCGGGTTGTATCTGGCACTTGAAAGGGTGTGTTTTATTAAGTATCTGGTTCTAGTTGTCATAAGGTCAAGGTACAACTCCGGGTCGTCCTTTTACCCAGGGACACGGCTATTCGAATAGATAAACTTCCCTGCAGGGGTGCACCACATTACCCAACACGCTCGATCCCCTTTGGCCGGACACACTTACCTGGGTCATGCCCGGCCTCGGAAGATCAACACGTCGCAGCCCCACCTAGGCACAACAGAGAGGTCAGCACGCCGGTCTAAATCCTATGCGCGCAGGGGTTTGGGCCCATCGCCCGTTGCTCACCTGCACGTTGTGAACGAGGCCGGAAGCAGACCTAGCCTCCCTAATACAAGACCAGGTGTTCCAGTCCAATCCGGCGCGCGCCGCTCAGTCGCTGACGTCAAGAAGGCTTCGGCTGATACCACGACGTCGAGTGCCCATAACTGTTCCCGCGTAGTTGGTTAGTGCGTATAGGCTAGTGGCCAGACTCAGATCAAATACCGAGATCTCGTTAAGCGTGTTAATTGAAGTATCCACGGATGCCGACCAGGGCCAGGCCCACCTTTCACCTAGGTGGTCTCAACCTGCCCTGTCGCTCCACCACAAAGATCCACACAGAGGGCCGTCGGGAAAGTTTGTCCTTTCATCCCCCAATCCGTGAATCAACCGCGGGTACTCAACGAGCCGACCCAACTTTAGTCACCACATGTATCATACATTATGTATATAAATATATACCCGTGATCACCTCCCGAGTGATCATGGCCCGGTAGTATAGCATGGCAGACGCACAAGAATGTAGGGCCACTGATGGAATACTAGCATCCTATACTAAGCATTTAGGATTGCAAGTAAGGGTAACAACTGTAGCAACAATGACAGGCTATGCAGCAGAATAGGATTAACCGAAAGCAGTAACATGCTACACTACTCTAATGCAAACAGTAGAGAGAAGGAATATGCGATATCTGGTGATCAAGGGGGGGCTTGCCTGGTTGCTCTTGCAAGGAGGGGTCATCTTCGATGTAGTCGAACACACGGACATCGGCAGTGGTCTCGGAGTCTACCGGAAAGAAGTAACAGAGGGGGAACACAATAAATAACAAAGCAATCAAATGTAACACAAAGTAAGACACGACAATACGTTGTGCTAGGGGTGACCTAACGTGGGGATAGGTGATACCGGTGAAGGGGGGAAACATCCGGGAAAGTATTCCCGGTGTTTGGCATATTCGGACAAATGAACCGGAGGGGAAAGGTTACAGGTTCGCTATGCTAGGGACGTGTGGCGAACGAACGGGCTGCTATTCGGATTCGTCTCATCGTTCTAAGCAACTTTCATGTACAAAGTATTTTCATCCGAGTTACGGATTGTTTAATATTAATTTTCAAAGTTTTAATCATTTTCTGAAATTATTATTAATTCAAAATTAATAGACAAAATGCTATGGGTACCCAGCCCTGTGTACACAGAATGTACATAGAGGCTAACATGTGGGCTAGGGGACCCAGTTGACCAGTCAAAGTTTGACTGGTCAACACAGGGTGGGCCCCCTGTCATTGACTGCCTAGTTAACTAACAGTTTTAGTTAGACTAATTAGGTAGTTAACAGGTTAATTAACAGGATTAATTAGATTAATTAATTCATTTTGTTAATTAATTAACTAACTATTTTCATTATTATATCTTTTCATTTATTTATTTTTTTCTTTTCGGGTAGACCCCGCGTGTCATTGGCCAGGGGCCTTAGCGGGCGCTGGGCGCAAAGCGGGGCGGACCGATCGAGCACCCGCCCAGAAGGGGGCGAGGCCACGGCCGGTGGCGGCCTCAGGGCAGGTGACCGCCGGTGGCGGCAACGGAGGAGCAGTGGGGCGCTGCGGTGGCGGAGCGGCATAGGGCTGGTGGCCAGGGACGGGGCGGAGCAGCGGCCAGCAGCAGAGGAGGCGGCGAGTGGGGTGCGCGGGCAGCCGCGAGCCACAGCGGCAGAGAGAGGCGGGGCGGTGACCCGAGCGAGAGGGGGTTACGGGGTGAGGCCGCAGCGAAGGTAGGGTGGAGCGCGGCGGACGCGAGGTCGGGCCGTGGCGACGTGGGCAGGTGGTGAGCAGGGGGCGGGGCCGGCGCGGCGATGGCCACGAGTGGCCGAGCGGGCGTGAAGCAGAGGGAGCGCGGGCGATGGCGGGGACTATGGGCGCGCGAGCCGATGCGGGGACTGCGGGCGCGTACGAGGGGTGACCGGGCACGGGCAACGGCATGCGGGCGCGGCCAGCGTGCGTCGAGCGCACGCGTGCACAGCGCGTGGGTGGGATACGGGGACAGAGGGGAGAGGGGAGGGGTCTCACGTTCGTCGTGAGAAGGGGGCGGCGAGGCTCGGGGGCGACCCGTGGGGAGGGGGACGGGGACGATCGACGGAGACGGGGAGGCGGTCCGGCGACGGGCGCGGCGATGAGGTGGCCATTGATGGAGAGGGCGAGGAGGCGGCGCCGACGGGGACCTCGGGCGATGGTGGACGGCGAAGGGCGGGCGCAGGGCGTCGGGGGCGACGGGATAGGGGTCGATCCCGATCCAGATCGGGGGGAGAGCGAGTGGGGGAAGTGGGGTGTCGGTGGTTAGGGTTTGGGTCGCCTCAGGGGATAAGGGAGTGGGGATGGGTCGGCCGAGCCAGTGGGCTGGTCGGCTGGGGCCGTTTGGACCAGTTGGCCAGGGAGGTCCTTTTTATTTGTTTTGTTTTATTTCCACTTTTCTTTTTTGTTTTATTTTAGTTACACTTTATTTTCAGTTTAGCAAAATATGACAATAGCTTCAAAAATAGTGTTTCAAAATAACCCACTAACCTAAAAGTTTTTACCTCAAAATAAAATAGTTTATCATTTTATAAAATATCAAAGGCACATATTCAATCGTTTCAACTACCATTTTATTCATTTTAGAGTATTAAAACATTTTATAAAAGTGGGGTTTCTTCACCACAATTAACTTTGCATTACTTGGCACAACCCGGACATTTTAGTTTTAAGTTTGAAAAATTTTGTTGTTTGCCTTTAATTCAATTTTGAATTTGAATCGGTTTTTTAACTAACCCGAGATTAACTACAGTGACAGAGGTGACGTGTCATCATTAGCAGGGAATTACTATAGTCTAATTATCCGGGTGTCACACATACCTAGTTCAATGTCGTTACCGGCAAGTCTCTTTACTCGGTCCGTAATACATCATCTTGTAACTAACTCATTAATTACTTTGCTTGCAAGACTTCTTATGATGTGCATTACCGAGAGGGACCAGAGATACCTCTCCGATACTCGGAGTGACAAATCCTAATCTTGATCTATGCCAACCCAACAAACACCTTCGAAGATACCTGTAGAGCATCTTTATAATCACCCAGTTACGTTGTGATGTTTGATAGCACACAAGGTATTCCTCCGGTATCTAGGAGTTGCATAATCTCATAGTCGAAGGAATATGTATTTGACATGAAGAAAGCAATAGCAATAAAACTGAACGATCAATATGCTAAGCTAACGGATGGGTCTTGTCCATCACATCATTCTCCTAATGATGTGACCCCGTTCATCAAATGGCAACACATGTCTATGGTTAAGAAACTTAACCATCTTTGATTAACGAGCTAGTATAGTAGAGGCTTACTAGGGACACGGTGTTTTGTCTATGTATCCACACATGTATCAAGTTTTCGGTTAATACAATTCTAGCATGAATAATAAACATTTATCGTGATATAAGGAAATATAAAATAATAACTTTATTATTGCCTCTAGGGCATATTTCCTTCAAATACCCCAATATTCCAGAAACACTAGGGGAGTCGACGAAAATCAATTCCAGCCGCTGCAAGTTCCAGAACCACCAGATCCAATCTAGACACCATCACGGAGGGGTTCATCATCCTCATTGGTGCCTCTCTGATGATGCGTGAGTAGTTCATTGTAGACCTACGGGTCCGTAGTTAGTAGCTAGATGGCTTCCTCTCTCTCTTTTGATTCTCAATACAATGGTCTCTTGGAGATCCATATGATGTAACTCTTTTTGCGGTGTGTTTGTTGGGATCCGATGAACTTTGAGTTCATGATCAGATCTATGTTTTTTTCCATGAAAGTTATTTGAGTCTTCTTTGATCTCTTATATGCATGATTACATATAGCCTCGTATTTCTTCTCCGATATTTGGGTTTTGTTTGGCCAACTTGATCTATTTATCTTGCACTGGGAAGAGGTGCTTTGTGATGGGTTCGATCTTACGGTGCTTGATCCCAGTGACAAAAGGGGAACCGACACGTATGTATCGTTGCTATTAAGGATAACAAGATGGGGTCTATTTCTACATAAATAGATCTTGTCTACATCATGTCATCATTCTTATTGCATTACTCCATTTCTCCATGAACTTAATACACTAGATGCATGCTGGATAGCGGTCGATGTGTGGAGTAATAGTAGTAGATGCAGGCAGCAGTCGGTCTACTAATCTTGGACGTGATGCCTATATAATGATCATTGCCTGGATATCGTCATGATTATTTGAAGTTCTATCAATTGCCCAACAGTAATTTGTTTACCCATTGTACTATTTTTCTCGAGAGAATCCACTAGTGAAATCTACGGCCCCCGGGCCTCTTATTATATTTGCCTTTGCGATCTATTTTTATTCGCTTTCAGATCTACTAATCCAAAAATACAAAAATACCTTGCTGCACTTTATTTTATTCGAGATATGTTTATCCAATCTATTAAATTTTTATCCCGTCAATTTGCCAATTTCTGGCGTCATTACCTGAAAGGGATTGACAACCCCTTTAATACATCGGGTTGGGAGTATTTGTTATTTGTGTGCAGGTGCCATTCACGTAGTGTTGCGTGGTTCTCCTACTGGTTCGATAACCTTGGTCTCATCACCGAGGGAAATACCTACCGTTGTTGTGATGCATCATCCCTTCCTCTTTGAGGAAATACCAACGAAGTTCAAGAAAACATCAGTCTCCACCATTGAGAAGGGGCCGGACAAGGAGGTTGATCCATTCTCACCCACTGAGCCCTCACGAGGCAGTTCGCTCTTGTAATAGTTCATACTCATCCTCCTCGCGAGGCAATCCACCACAAAGCAAGAGTAGGGTCTTACACCACAAGGTGGCCCGAACCTGGGTAAATCTCGTGTCCTCTTCCTTCCCCGTTCGCACGAGCATGTCAGATCAAGGCCGTGAGGCGATGAGCGGCAGGCTGTAGCCCAGCGGAATCTTTCGCGCACACCCTAGAGTTCGAACCTTGTTTGGGTCAACGGAGCCCCGATTCTGACATAATGATTATGGGTTTATTACAACTTTTGTAATACCCAATTATATCAAGACATTTCTTGATTTGCCATATTCTCAATATATTGTTAAAGTGTTTCTTTACAACTTTTGTAACATCCAATTATATCAAGACATTACTAGATTATTGGATCTACCCTTTTATATCAAGACTCTTCCTTATTCAGACAACATTGAAACTTCTAATGTTTTCAAAACATAAATTATCGTTATAGAATCATCAATATTGTTCATAAAATAATCTTATCATAGCCCTAATTATATCAATCATGAAGTTGATATTCATATATTCTCAATAATGAATTTTTAACTTCATATGCTCAAAATAATACATTTATTCTTTTGAGATCCTTGATATCTGTTACTAACACTTAGTAAAACTCTTGGCCCTTTCATATATTATAACTATCAAGATGATGTTCTTTCATCTACTCATGCTCATTAATAGATAAGCATCTTGTTATATGACACTGAGAGAAACAGTTTCTCTATTTAAACATTTTAAACCTTTGTCAAAATATATAAACTTTTAAGCTCAATCAGACATATTGATCTATCTTTATAGATTCTTTTATGCCCAATATTTTGCCTTGCTATTTGATGAAAACATGTTTCGATAACATTTTATTTTTTGCTAAGAAACTATATTATTTCCATTTCATAATATGTCATAAACATATGAGATCAGAAATACTATATAGCTCCCACTGAGTTATGTATATACACAAGGTTTCTTTGATAAGATCAAAATCTCAATATCAGCTCACTCGTTATAATCTTCAAAAACCTTTTTGAAGTTTGCACTTTTACCCGGTGTCCTGAGGATTTTAAAACCTTTCTGGTTGTATCATTCATACATCCTTCCTTTTAGGAAACTTACTTTTAATATCCATTTTCTTCAAAACTCTTTGAAGTATCAACCAAGTTCCAAACTTGTCAATTATAATAAAGTTCTAAACTTAATTATATTTTTATTTCGGTGTGCATGGCTATGAGTCATTCCTTTCAGCTGGGCACCGCTATTGTTTCCTTGTAGTGTGCTAGTTCATCTTCTTTCAAAGATGGATATCTCATTGTAAAATTTCAAAAATTCAACAATATTCCTGATTTGTATACACCTGTTACATGCTTTAGAATTTCTACATCCAATGTAGTAATTTACAGTTCCTTTTGTAGACAATATATCAGAACAATTTCCTGTTTGTTAATTCTGCTTATCACCGTCATGGATTCAATAATCCTTTCTAAGCTGTAATATTCTCCCACTTATCTTTTTGACAAGAAAACCTTTTCTTGAAAAAGTGTCCATCTGTGTCAAACATTTTTCCTTTTGAACATTCCAATGGAAGGAACTCAAATCATTTCTTTGAGATATCCTACAACTTTTATTCTTGTTCATAATTTCCATAACTCTTATGGTTTCATTAACCAGACTAATTTGCGGTGCTCTTTTTTAGTGTATATCTTTGCTGTTTCAATTTATACCCCAAAGTATAAAGGCGGGTCGGTAATAAATAATTCCATAATTATTTGAGTGTTTTTGCTAAACTTATGACTCAGATAATTTTCTTCAATCTTGAAGAATTACTTTATCTTTTGTCATAATGATCCTTATCTTCATAAAATATTTGAAATCTTCAAATATATTCTGAAATTCCTTTGAACTATTCAAATATTTCAAATTTTATAAGTAAATCATATTTACCTGATTTTAATGAAGTATTATTATTCATTGTGCCCTGGCTTGTTTATCAGACTTCATACATCACTGTGTATTCTTTTATTTGATTTCTCTATTAAGAGATTTCAATACTTCATCTATATGAAGTTTATTTCCCCGATTAAAGCCAAGCAATGATATATCAGTCTTCTCAAGACGTTTAGCATTAATGTTAAAAATTCCAAATCAAGATTCATTGAATAAACCAACAAAAATTTGCGGTAAATCCAAACATATCCTTATAATCACTTTAACAACTATTGTTCAAAATATTATAAGAACATCTGTCGCATAATCCAAAATATAATGTCTTATACAACTCTGGAACGCAATAACTATTATTCGATCCTAAGATGAATCTTGAAGATAAACTAAAGCCATGATTCCATCAGTCCTGAGTAGCGATCCCATCACCATCCTTGACTAGCATCATGTCTTTTATTTCTTCTCAACTTGTGAGCTTTCTGTAGTCCCTGCATCATATTGCAAAAAAGAGCAGCCGATAACTATAATAAGTATCAAATACTTGTGACTTATAGAAACAAGATAAATAACATTAACTTTGTATAACATTTATACCTTTACCGGAAGAACCATTCTTCTTGTCTGCCAGATATTTCTTGCAGTTCCGCTTCCAGTGACCCTTCTGTTTGCAGTAGAAACATTCAGTCTCTTTAGAGGTTCCGCGCTTGTTCTTCTTCTGAGAGACGGTCTTACCGGCACCAGTAGATTTCTTCTTGGACTTGCCCTTCCTTTTGAAACTAGTAATTTTGTTAACCATCAACACATCTTTGTTATTCTGCATTCCAGCTTCCGCAGTTTTGAGCATAGCAAGCAACTCGTTTGCACTTTTCTCCATCCCGTTCATGTTGTAATTCATGATAAAACCATCGTAAGATGGGGGAGTGAAGCAAGCACAATATATGTACCGAGTGTAGACGAAATTCCAAATTCCAGTGAAGCAAGTCTATCAACATAGCCAACAAGATTCACTATATGCTCACTCATTGAGGAACCCTTTCTCATCTTGCATTCCATCAGGGCCTTGGTTAATTCAAACCGTTCGGTCCTTGCCTGTTTCTTGTACAGAACATCTAGTGACCCAATTATAAATTGAGTGGTAGAAACGCTTCTGTAGTTCAGGATCCATGCAAGTTAACATGAGACACTGGACTGCCTCATAGTCATCACTACGAGCATTATAAGCAGCAACTTCTTCCGGTGATGCATCTTTTGAGGGAGCATCACCTAGGGGTTGATCCAGCACATACTCCTTCTTAGGACTCCTGAGAACAAATCTCAGGTTGCGGATCCAATCCGCATAGTTTCCACCATTTGCAGCCAACTTTTCTTTCTCAAGCATAGGGGCTAAGTTGAACATATTGCGAGCAATTTAATCTACAACGATAAACACAAACAATTTTAGACATAATTCATAATTAATATTGCACTAGTTTATTAAAACAAGTTTTAATATTATAGTGCACTCCCACTCAAATTAATATCTCTCATAATCAATTGTGAGTGATTCAAGATCCAAGTCTAGTTCTCAGCCATTGATGTGAACATCACTGATGATAAGAATTCTTGACCGACGGGCAAACTTTTGTCGATCATATCTCCATATGACTCTTGTTCATCTTTCGATTCTTTATGCTCCGAGCTCAGAATGATTCTGCTAGAACTTCAAGACAACCGAGTGTTATCTGCATACATGGTCTGACCATCCCCGTCTTACACTTCACGTCCCGTTTGTACTCATGTGGACATGACGCACTTCGGAGCGCTACGTGTTATAGACGGTTGCAACACTGGGAAGAGCACCTTTTATCTTGATATTTGTGAGAGATTACCCTAATAATTGACTATTGCGCAATTAAAGGGTGCAAAAAATAAAGGGATAAACATCCCAGGCAATTCATAAGAGCATGACATGGTATAGCCCTGGGCACCGGGAGTTCTCCATGATCGTCTTCAATCTTCAGTTCAAGCGACGTGACGGCCAATATTTCATTGTCATGGCAACCGTTTCAAAAATGTTGCCGTGGCGGCAATCTCGGAAAACGTTGACATGGCGACCGTTTTAGAAAACGTTGTCGTGGCACCAAAATCTGAAATTCCGCCGTGGCACAAAATTATAGCTCCTCGTCCCGCGCCTTGGTACACCTTCACCTCATCGGGGATTTCCGTGTATGTCTTGCCACCGTCACCTGTAATCGATCTCTATGATATTTACATTAAGGTGGCAATCTCGTGGCTCCAGCCATCATGCCGTGACACGCAGGCCACTTAACATTACAACATATAACCATCTCATACATAAACTCATTATCATGACGAAGGCTATACCACATCATATGCAAACCATACAAAACCAAGTTAGACGTCCTCTAATAAGTTTGGCAAATTTTAATTACGTGGCTTCTAGGGTTTACGGATAAACCTAGCTACCTACATGCACACCATAAAGTGATAATCCTTGTTGCTAGATTAACTTTTGGGGTGTGTGAAAGAAGAGACTTAATTAAAAATATCGTTCCCCCACACAAAACTTCGTCTAATACGCGTGACCCCCTAGAAGATCATACATCTTCATCGCCCTCTTGCGTACGCGGTGGTTCACTATTCTTGACTATGGTGAAGCCCAAGGAACTGTTAGCATATCGTCGACAGCCAGAGCCGAGCGATTGTCAGAAACTTGTAGAAAGCGACACCATGCCGTCAATGAACTGAACCGAAGCAACACCCGAGGGAAGCATAGCAAGAACATCACTCTCACATCCACATGTGATCTAGATCGCAACCTGCATCTACTCATGGAACCGCTCATGATGCCACTGTTGGGAAACATAGTAGAAAACAAAAAAAAATCGCCCTACAATCACCCAGGAATAATATGAAGATGCATAACGGGTTGTGATCAACGATCGTTACTGACTCCGGGAGTGCAGCAGAAGTAGACAAGTCGGTGTAAATCGTACTTTGATTCCCTCGAACATCGATGACGATCCCGCGAACTGCCCGTGAACGATCCCTCGAACGGAAGACCGAAAGCACGGTCTCTCTACTTGGTTGCAAGCGTACGGTCTTCATGATCCGGCAATGCTTCGCCAGAGCTAATCGTCGCCAGAGAATTAGAGGGAGGAGATTAGAACCACACGGGGCTTCTAATTATGAGGATTAGAGGTGGCTAGGGCTAGCTCTAATTAGTCAACTAGGACCAACAAGAACTAAAACTAGATCAACTAGAGGAGGCTCCAAAACTTGTGTACCACTAGGGTGGAAATCCTCTAGTATATATAGGATTGGGGGGAAGGGGGGGCTGCCACCAAGAGAGGGGGAGTAGGACTCGCCCTCCAAGTGGGATTCCCCCCCCCCTATAGGAAAGGGGGGCTCCCTTGTTAGGCCCTTGTGGCCCAACTCCTTCTCCATCTCTTGGCCTTATTTGGCCCGTTGATATTAAATTAAATATATTTTTGTTCTAAACATTTTCAGAGAATTATATATATAATTTAACATCTCCGGAAACATTTTTCACCTATATATATATATATATATATATATTAATCGGTAATACCCGATATTACCCGATATTCACCGAAACCCTTCCGGTGACCCCGAAACACTTCCGGAACCTCTCGAAACTATTCCGGGTATTAATGAAACAATTCCACAAATATATTCTCATTACTCCCATCCTACTAACACTCAGCAGATCGTTATTACCTTAAGATTGTGACCCTGTAGGTTCGGTAAACCATAGACATGACCGAAACCCTTCGTTCAACGACCGATAGCGGAACCGTGGACATCCATATCGGTCCCTATGATTACACGAATGATATTCGAGTGAACCTTTGGTTATCATGTGATGTTCCCTTTGCTTTGCGATACTTTACAAAACTCGGTGTGCATCGGTATCCTCTTGAGTCATCACCATGCTCACTATACCTTTGTTCCCGCTACTGGTTTTGTTCTTCTTTCTCGTTGATGTGCTTCGGCATTCCCGTGACGTAGTCACATGTGTCTTGCCAGACGATGATGGATGCCGTCACACGGAGAGGGCCATAAGAATATCTCTCCATCGTCGGAGGAGCAAATCCCAATCTTGAGTTGTCTAGTAACTTGTCAAACTTTTCGGTGAGCCTCGAAGTTGTCGTTATGATCACCTTGTTACAGATGATGTTTGAGCAATCCCAAAGCCCACCGTCCGGTATGAAGTGACCAAGACACTCTCATGATCTGAGGAACAAAAATACATGCTAGCACTTCGTGTTATAACAGATGATTTTAGACGATATGATCACATAGTATAACAGACAAGTATTGGGTCGATTCAATATGATCGTTCTTCTAACATCATACCCTCAATGTTGTTTTAGGACTATCGTTACACTTAACGATATCCTAAGATCCGGAAAACGTGATCACCATCAACACTTGAGCCGGTCTTAGAGGTGAGACCAGGAACCTATTGTTTACCGTTTATCATTTCACACGTGCATATAAGTTTTCCACTAAATTGCATATTACAGGATCATAGCAGTTATAGCATAAAATATAAACTCTTAATTATAAATAACGAAAATATAATAATACAATATTATTGTCTCTAGGGCATACTTTCAATAACCACTCCCTCGCCGATGGATCCGGAGCCACCGCCACCGCCGCCCTGCTCGCGCGAGAGAGGAGAGAGATAGACAACTAGGGATGGGAGTGAGGGCCGGCCCAATCGCTTCGGACACGGCCATTAACGGCCGTTAGTGCCTCGCCGTCACCGTTGTCGACCCGTGAGTGATCGGCCACGTCGAAACGCTCTTAGAAAACGAATCAGTGTTTTTGCCACTGTCAAAAGTATGTCGCGGTGCAAAGTGTCACATTTTGTAAAGTAATGGTTTTACGAGAGCTGCGACGCTAACGTGGTGGTTTTGTGCATTTTACTCATGCAGAGGCTGGGTAATCCTCCTTTTCTAATAAAAATAAAATAAACCCCACGCATTTGAGCAGAACGCCGTGTCTGAACGCCTGCGGATAAACCACGGCCACGGCCAGGGCCCCGGTCTCGCCGTCTCCGACGTGACGGCCGAGCGGCTGCGCATTCCTGGCCTCTCGTCCGTGGTCCGTCCATCTTCTCACTAACCCAGCGACGTACCTCTCTATCCACCCAGCTCCCCGCGGATATTTTCTCCTCACAAGCATCTCGCTGCCAGGGCAGGCCACCGTCGCGCGCGGCATAATAGCACGGCGCTTTCAGCCTCCTCCACCACCACCGGCACCGCCCGCGCAATTAACACCACCGCTAACGAGCGCGGCCGCCGCATAACAATACACAACACCGAGGTACGCTCCGGCAGCAGTAGCATCGGCCGGCGAGCTTGTGCGGAGCGGTCGACCGACCGACATGTCGAGGCCGAGCAGGAGCGACGCGCACCTGTCCCCCGTGGACGAGGCGGTGAGGGTGGACGAGGTGCGGGGGTACTACGACGGCGCGGCGCCCAAGCGCCACTCCAAGCCCTCCCGCAGCGACCACTCCGCCGTGTACACCGACGCGCTCGCCGGCCCCGGCGCCGACGGCTCCCACCCCGAGCTCGACAAGTTCCAGGACCTGGAAGCCCACTCCGAGGTGCGGTCGCACCATCTCCTCCTGTTCATCAAAACCTCTCGTAGATACATAGAATCTACAAGCCGGAGCGGAGCCGCTGATGCCGCTGTGCGTGTGGTTTCTTGTCGCAGAAACTGGTGTGCGAGGGCGGGAAGGCGGGCGAGGAGTTCGTGGAGACGGAGTACTACAAGGACCTCGGCTGCGTCGGCAAGCAGCATCACACGGTCACTTCCTTCTTCCCCTGCATTGTACTGATTTTTTCTCTGAATTATATGAGCCGCTGAACTGAATCGTGGTCGATGGACGTGGTGCAGACTGGCACGGGCTTCATCAAGGTGGACAGGCCGGCCGGCGCCTCGTTCGAGCTCTCCGAAGACCCGGATGCGACGGAGCGCCATGCTTCCTCCAAGGGAAACCCCGCCACAAACGAGTGGATCCCGTCAGCGGACACGGTAGGAGGACAGATACTGCCCCTCTCCCCCTCTTCTATTTCTGCAGTTCTCATCGACGATTGACACGCTTTGTGCTTGTTTCAGGTGTATCAGGAGGAGTCAGACAAGCCCAACAGAAGCGACAGCTGAGCCGGGCAATGGTCTACAGCCAACATCATACTACATCAGATGCGTGTGACTTCCGGTTTAATCGGCTATTAAAAAATTAAGGGCGCGTATTCGTGTATTTGTTATTGGGATTCTTGTGAGGTTCTATCTACTTGTCAAACTCGTGGGTCGTTTTGGGAACCTGTGTTGTGGAACTGAATGAGGTACAGGAAATAAATCAGAAGTATGTTCAGTTTGTGTTAGAACTGCCCCCATACCAAGCAGAAGAGAAACCATAGGATAGGATTAGCCTTAGAGCAATCACAATTCACGAGAGGCGAAGACACATGGTATTATTTTTCTGTGCGTAGAGAGATATGCAGCAAGTACACATACACCAGGAAGCTCAGTAGTAGGTAAATACTCCTGCAAGTGTCTTTTCCCCGAGGAATCCACACCTGCGGAATTTTTACTGATTGATTGATTGATGTTGGCACGGAACGGACGGCGAAGAGACGGGCTGATCGGTCAGTCGGAGGCGAGGCGTGGGTGGATGCGGAGGCGGGCGAGCTCGGCGTCGATGCGGCCGGTGAGGATGAGGGCGAACATGCGGTAGTCGCAGAGCAAGGACCAGACGGGGTGGCCGAACGTGGCCGGCCGGTTGCCCTCCACGAAGAAGTGGCTGTACCAGGCCATGCCGTAGCCGAGCACGGGGCAGGCCACCAGGAGCGCGGCGCGGCCGGTGGCGGCCGCCAGCAGCGCGCAGACCAGCGAGGCGAGCGTGCCGGCGAAGTGCCAGCGCCGCGTGGCCGGCTTCGAGTGCTGGCCCAGGTAGAACCCCCAGAACTCCTCCATGCTCCCGAACTCCTTCCCCCTCGCCCCTCCTCCTCCCATCGCCTCTACTATTTGCTTGGGCGGGCTGCGGTTACTACTTTCTCTGCGGGGTTCAAGATGATAAGGAGGCTGGCTGGCTGGCGACCAACTGACTTGCGCTGCCTATTTTTATTGAACAAGTCGTGATTCTAATGACGGTCCGGTGAATCTGATGCATTTGCCGGTCTGACGCACAACACAGTTTAGACGGCGTGAACGCGACGGGGCGATACGCTCCAAGAGGGATATGGATGAGTGGATTAATCAAACATGGCGATCTCCTGCGCGCTGGTACCTCAGCATTGCTGCAGACGTGAGCACTCACGTATGAGCCAAACTATTGCCAACAAATAACTTAGCAGAACACATGGAATGCGTGTTCAGAAAAAATGCAAAGAACGGGTGCCTGTTGTTTCACTATGGTATATTTTCATGTATCCTAGATACACCGGAAAACAAAAATTTACACAAACCATAAAAAAAATACAGCACTACTACTTGCTACTGATTCACACAGTTCAAACCATACCATACACAATACCAAAAGAATCGTGGGGTAAAAAAAATTTGAGCCTACAGTTTACAACAGCCTCTTCACAGCTAAATAGTTATACAATTACAATGGGATGTATTGCACAGCCGATGCAAGAACTGGACACCGGGAGTAACGGAAACCTTCCAAGCATAACCAGTGGAGCAGAACGGCGCAGGCAAGATGGAATGGAGTGTCCCAAATTCCTATCCACCCATGTAAACAATAAATTGAATGGCCTAGCCGTATGTATAGCAAACAAAATCAGCACACAAAGACCAGCAACAATATCACCGCACACTGAGGGTTGGGTATGTCCTTGCGTCCACAGGACAGCATCAAAACTAACCCGCGTTTCATTCTCAGGCCCATTTGCTCCACCCAGCTCTTCAGAGTAGTATGTCACAAGGTTCATGGCTATCACGAGCTCACATACAAAACAGGGACCAGACCTGCCATTTTCCCATCCCTTCCTGGTCTCTTTTTCTTCACCTGAGCAAATAGCAACGGTTGCACATTTGAAATTGTTATCATCCACAGCCAGGGAACAAGTTTAAATAAATGGTGAGGTCATAATAACTTACATAGTACCAACCATCAACCTCATATTCAATATCCACATCTTCTCCAGAGTTTAAACTCAGCTGAAAACAGTTGCATAAATTAGTACCTCCGTTCCAAATTAGTTGACTTGAATTTATCTAGATACGGATGTATCTAACACTAAAACATGTCTACATATATCCGTATCTAGACAAATCTGAGTCAACTAATTTGGAACGGAGGGAGTATGTGTTATCTTCTTTGCACCCCAAGACAAGAAAGAAGAGACAGCTTGATTATTTTGACATTCGCATCCATTCAGTTTTGGAGCATAAGTTTTTTTTTTAAATTAACCGGCATGCTAAAGAATATGCGGACAATACTTTCAACCAGTTAAAAAAGCACAATAACAGCGTCAGATGAACACACCAACTAAATTTAATTTAGGAAACTAATAATTATCTCTCTGGAAAAGAAAACGTGTTTTCCAATAAGCAATACCCCACAAACTCAGGAGAAAGAAAAGCATTGGACTTCAGAAAGTTATAAGACGTAGCCATGAATTACAGCCTCCATACCTCATCATCACCGCCTGCTGTGAAGTCATACAATGCTTTCCCAGATTGAGGGTTCCCGGAACTCTTCTCAACATCCTCGTGGGATCCAGATCCAGAACTTCGACCCCCACGCCCCGCGAGGGGGTTGTCAAACGACTCACGCTTCTGTAGGACAGATGTTGAATATGATGGTGGTTCTTCACGTATCTGACACAAAATGCAAATGGATATAAGGAATAGTCTTCTTTAAACAAATGGCATCTGAAATCACAGGGTAGAAGCAGCAAACAAAAGATACTACACCAATACAATACTTGAGGACATGCTTGCAGAAACTGGAAAAATATAGCTTTTATAATATCCAAATACTGAAAGTTCGATTATAATTAAATATGAAGTGATTTTACTGTAACTCGTCTGCTCCAGTATTAGTTGAAGCTGATCATAAATTATATGATGCTTCCAAGGATGAACACAGGAGCCACCCAACCAGTGGTGAGACCCCAGTAGCATCCTAACAGTGAAGGGAACACAGGCAATATGAGCGAGGCACAAACTGGGTGACTTCTTGTATTCCTCTGGCGCCTGTGTTTTCTGCAAAGTGTTTCAAACTGAGAGTGTATCTGGTGCACCAGGTCTTCTGGTGCACCCAGGTGCATCCAACCACCCTAGCACCTCTAAAAAAATCAAGTTACAAAATTTTAAGTCTAAATTCAAAACACAGCTCAAGAAACAAAAAGACAAATTGAGTGTTGATATAATTTACAGCCCAATCTGGATTAGCTACTATTTGCGGTGCAAATTCTCTCTTTTGTTTCTCAAGGAGTATTTTGGATTCAGATTAACAGCTTATGTCACAGAACATAGATGTTGTGCCTATGTCCTTGATTCAAAAAAATAAATTAAAGAGACCACCAGGGTAGGAAAAAACACAAGCCCTGGTGAACCACACTTTTAGTCTCCAGCTCTAGCTGGTGCAGCGCATATAGCATGCAACGTCCATATCAGCATACACATTTGAGCCATAGGATTTAAGAAATGATTTTCATAGTTAAGTGCATAGTGCTCTTCCCTAAGACAAACATTTAAACATTACAAATATGATATCTGCATTGTAAGATGCAGTAACAGAAACAATAATATAATGGATGAAGCAAAATACCGTTTGTTGTGAAGCCCCATAACTTGGTGGTTTTGAACTAAACAAAGACGGGTAGTTCATGCCACCGAAATGGGATGATATGGACGTCTCCACAGAACCAGTTGAGTCAGGAGAGGACCCACCAGAAGACCTCCCATCATCTTCCTGCAACATATAAAACAAAACGAATTACTTATCTTTAATTTTTAAATAAGTATACGGAGTAGAGTGGTTTGTCATAAAACTTGCATCCACCTCTTCAAGAATTGTCTTGGCCCACATATCATCATAACCGACTGATGGCCTAGAATTCATGTATTCCTCGTCATCCACATCAGGAGCATCAGTTCCAGCACCAGAAAGGAAATCCTTGACCTATTATATGATCAAAGAAGAAGGAAGCAAGTGTATCAAAAGCAACATTCTCTAATTGAGCACAAGCAATGAGGAAAAGGGGAGCTGGTACGGAAATGATTAAGCAACCAGGCTATCTGCCACAGTTAACAGCAAGCCTTCTTAGCTGAACTGATAGGTATCAGGAACCTTTATGAATCAACACAAAAGATGCTTACTTTGTCCACACCTGGGGCATCGTTTGCCCAGGCATCATCTTCCAAACCTGCTGCCCAGGCCATAGCTAGATCAGGGTCAATTCCGGATTGCATAGTACTGGTCTCTTTATGTACTTCTTTCGACTCATACATCAGGTCAGATATTCCAGTAGCAACAGCAGGGTCACTTAGACCGACCGATGCACTAATGTTATGCCGATTGCGGTAGATCTCAATTAACTTGGCACTGTACATAAGATTCAACATCATACATGCATCCCAGCCAAAAACAAGGGGAAACAGGCAGGCCATTTACACTCAACTTTCTCTTATGGAATGCTACAACATTTCTCTTCCTTATGATACAAATACGATAGTCAAGCAGATTTCATGAACTGCACAAGCCAGCAATAAATAGCACTTAACCTACACCCTAAGCAATTACAAATGAAAAATTGCAGCTTATTCAACAGCAATTCAGAACTTAATTCCAAATATTGTATTTTCCAGGGTGAAAGACATTTGAGAATATAGGCCTTCGCATACAGAGTTTAAATTGCAAACTAGCAGTACGTAAAGAAAATTATGTGGATCAGAAAGCTTTAAATTAAAGCTGATGGCTAACTAACATCAAACATTTTTGTCGTAGGGCTATGATCACTACAAAAACATCATAACATGTGAGACCTCCCACTGTCTCCCGGATGACATAAATGATTGAGAAAAGAAGTTACAAATAAAGGAGGATTGCTAAGACTGTCACTTTGGATTAAGAAGAAGAAAACCGTATGGTACAGCAGTGAGGCCCATATAAAGTATGGACAATAACCAGCAAGTGGTGGTCCAACAGTACACTTAATTGCATCATATGGAGCAAATGATCCAGCTTGTCCAAGATAACCCCCCCCCCCCCCCCCCCAAAAAAAATTCTATTGTATGGCGCCAAACAACACTAAAGATTTAGCGGATGGTAAAGTTTACAATCCTTAGTGATGAATTGTACAGCTCTAACTTCATAGATGACTTCCACAATGAAGTAGCACTTCAAATCAGGAGCAAGAGCAACTTGACTGCACTAGTAGGAAATTAAAACCCCAAATATTACAAATACATACCTGGTAGGGCCTAAAGGCAAGTACTTAATCCTTGGAACGAAACAGAATAAACAAACGAAATCAAGAAGCCTCTCATGGGTTTCATAAAGTTTCTTGAGTTCATCATCACTCCATTCTTGTTTGCTATTATCATGCTGACGGATGTCCCTACAAAAATCCATAGAGCAGCCATTTCAAGGACAATTCCAGAGCAGGCAAGAGGAATTTTATGGACAACATACCTAGCAAGGTCGTCTTGAGCTTTATACATCTCATCCAAGACCTTGAGCATTGGGCTGATCAAAGACCCAAGACCAGTACCACTAGCACCTTGGTTTTCCCCATTACTTAGCTGCAATTCCGAAAAGTTTGACTGCACACCCCCCAGACTCAAAGCATGAAGAAACTCATATATCTGTAGTCTATAAGGTTCACCAGACCTTATTGCAATGGTAGTTAGGGCCTGGACAGCAGCTATACGGATCTACAAAATGTAAACCATAAGCTAGGGAAAATGCGAAGGCGTGTATAAGGAGATGCAGTACCATCTCAGTCTCACTCGATCAAATTGCCAAGTTAAAGGGAAGGAAACTAAAAAAAAAATCAGGCACATACCTCCCAGCTGCCACTAAATGCACACCTTTGGAGCCGCGTCAGAGCGCTAGCAAGTGTAGGGTTACGGGAGCTAGCTGCAGCAACCATTTTATCAGCATCAAGCATCATTAGAGCAGTACCAGGCGGCGTCGCAGATTCCCATGCATACTCGGATGCAGCATAGTTTGCATTTTCTCCCAGAAACCAAACCTGTTGATCATATGAAGGGCCAAAACATAAACATATTTTGATTCCATGCTCAATGAATAAACTAACCAAGTCAAAGTTTTGCTCTTACAGCAGCTTGGACTAATCTTTGCAGTGCCATTGCAGATTTTGGATCAGAGGCGGATATCATATCAACAGACGTGAGGACAGACATTGAACCAGGCTGAGGTGGTGGCAGATCAAGGACAATTGTCACAGCTTCCAATGCTGTATGTTTCCCATCTGGTCCTGCTCCCACAAGGCATGTCTGGGAAGACAAGAATTGTTATTTTGTACTCAAGTTATTAGCCCCATTATACAAAAATGTCATGGAAACTATTGCATAACATAGCACCAAAATGCTGTAGAAACCAGGGATTATATGATACAATACGTTGCAGCTTTGCAAATGACTTCAGATGGTTGGGGCCCCTTTCATCAAGTAAACCTTGGCGGTTCAGAAAAACATTAGTAAATATTTTATGAAAACATGCCTACCTTCCATAACAGTTGTAGAACGTCAGCATCAATCTTTCCAGGAACTTTAGTAGCAAAAATTCTAGCAATCTCAAGCAGAGTCACAGCCATATCAGGGGTTGCCTATCATGTAAGAACAAACCAGAATAATAGATCACTCAACAAAAATCCATAAAAATGAGAACATATTACAAGTAATTAAAATAATAGCTGCAAAATGCATATACTCTTAACTATAACCATAAAACACATAAACAAGGGGGCAAAACAAAAAATAAAAATAGTTTAGACCATATTTAATTGCAACAATAATCCTATATAAAAGAAGGCAGAGAAATACCAAGATAAAAAAGGTGTCATAATATATTATTTTTCGAAACAGTGTTATTCTAAAATAATTGAAACGTAAGAAACTCGAAGTGACTACAGAAAGTTAAGGTTGCTTCCAGTTTCAAAATGATTTCAGGCACATGGCTGATAAAAAGCCATCAAATGTGGACGAAAGAGCACCTTTATAAAAATAAAAACAAGGCAATCTGCATAATATTTAACAGCGAAAGGGATACAATACCTTGAACCTAGCATGTAGGGTTAGCAGGACATCATTCAGTAGAGAAGAAGGCCAGGCTGGGTCAGACAGCTCACACGCAATTATAGATTTTAGTTCATCGAGGGACTCATGTGGATTTTGCATCCATATCAAAGCTTTGATGACCATTGCTCGAACATATACGCACTCGCATGCTACAGTTGTCCGCACTACTTCCATTAGTGATGCCAATAACCCTGCTACTGTGTCCATTCCACCATGTCCATTCGACAGTGGCTTAGCTTTCCGGGTGGCTACAACATGCACCAGAACAGTTACATGATTTATTGCAAAATGAAATAACATAAAGCATAAGACACATAATTTTATGCCAAACAAAACAAGGGAGGGGCCTAAGGTAACTCACTAGTGAACCTCTGTAAGCATGCCCGAATACATTCGGAATCATGCTTATACAAGAATTATTGCCAGGTTTGATTTTAAAAGAGATGTTTAGACATGATATTTACCAATCCTATATACCAAAAAAGTTGATCCCCACTAACTCCAATTCTCTCAACATGCAACTATGCCACCTCATCATGTCTCCATACATGGGAGAACACCTATATTAACACGCACGATGCATGCTACTCATATTCAATACCCACTAACTTCAATTCTCTAAACATGCACCTATGCCACTTCATCATGCAAGAGAAAATTCTCATATGACGACCAAGCACTATGCATGCTACTCGTATCAAGAAATATTCTACACCTATAAAATAATCAAATACAATAAGGTATATGTATTTTAGTTTCAATTCACATATTGTTAGTCTAATACTAATGTTCCATAGACCCAATTTCACTGAAATAATTGCAACCAATTCCCGCAGCAACGCGCGGGGTATCATCTCTAGTTTCCTAGTTGTCCAGTAAACTTGGCCCGGAACGAATTGACAGAACCAACATGCATGACTCCGACTCAACATTACTTCTAACCAACGTAAAGTGCATGTGGTTTTCCATGTGTTCATATGTAACTGAATGACTCGGCTCTATGATAGAATCGTAGTACCTTCAGGTTGTGAGTTCTCATCAGAATCAAGAGATTCGACATTATCTGAATAAGCTTGAAGATTGGCTCCCTCGTCATAAGCACCCAAAGAGTAAGCAGCTGCTCTGCTTTTACCCATTTCCTGGACTACTCTTGCAGCGGCATGAAGAACAGGGCGAGAAAAGCTACGGAAAGAGCTCTCCAGCCTGATAGAATAAGAACCAAACGGTAAGCATAGAGGAAAACAGAGAGACCAACCAACCACTTGAACATCCATAAAAAGATACGACAAACCTTCTCATTACAAGTTTGATGAGGGGTTGAGGACGCCTTGCTTTAGAAGATTTTTCACTAGCTTTTGACAGAAGACCCTTTGATGCTACAGATGGGGCCTCAGGCAATTTGAGAATTTCTCTAGTTAACCGGATCCATCCGCCAGCTCTGTCCTCAGTGCTGCAACACATGAAAATTGATTTAACAACACAACATGCAACTCCAACTTTGGTACAGAAACACATCACATCAAAGAATAACTTGATGAAACATCATTGCCACCTTTCTGTGTTGTCAACTTTTCCCAGAACACAGAGTATTGCCTCAAAACAGACCCTGTCACTTGGATCCAAAAGGAGTTGATAAAGGAGAGAACTGTACTGTGATTTTATGTCAGGCCTCTCTGTGTAAATCATATTATGTCAGGGGCACAGATCAATACATGCACTCTGGAATTGCAAAGTGGACTCGGTAAAAAAACAAAAGCAAACTGCACTTACCATCCAATACACGTGCCCTAGATATTGAATGGCACAACTTTGCAAGGTAAACTCTTGCGAGAACATCATGCAGATGAAGGATGTCCTGAAGAGCGCCTGTTCCAATTTGACAGGTCACGCAATCAAACGAGTGACATCATTTTAGTTGACAAAACAGGAAACGATCATTTATAGACAAAGGCAGGTAAGAGCAACTCTAGCAGATTCGGCAAAGGGACCCAAACTCCATAATAACTGCCAATATGGAGGATATGAGTGGGAAAACACACACTAGCAGATTCCCAATACGTGCCTCGGCCTCCAAAAAATATGGAGGGAAATCCAAAAACTGGGTCCTAGCATCCATATTTGGCTGTGGCGGGAGGGAAGTTTCATGGCAGCCGTTCGCGTCTCCACCTGCCCGCACCCGCTGCCACCATGATTTCCCGCCACGATCTCCTGCCCGCAGCTATAAAAGCCGCCCGCTGACGCATCTGTCGCCACTCCTCCACTCTCCCCCACTCATCTCTCAGCCTCTCCCCATCCCCTCCACAGATCCACCCACGCCATTTCCTCCGCCGACGCCATCCGCCTCGCCACCCCCTCAGGAGCATGGCCGCCGTTTGGCTCCGCTGGCCTCCAACAGAGGAGGAGCTGCGATGGCAGCAGGAGACGACCTCCATTGAAGCCATGGCCGCCGCTGTCAAGGAGGAGGAGCAAGCCGCCGCTGAAGAGGAACACGACGCCACCGTTGAGATTGTCGGCATAGAGATCTTGGATAACAAGGATCCCGTCATCCAGCGCGTGCTTGCGGAGTCTCGCGAGACAGCCGCCAACGTCGCGCCCTCACCTGTAGGGACTAGGGAGGCTTGAGACGCCCCCCACACCGCCTATCTCGCCCTACCCGCCTCAGTTTTCAACGAGAACGCGGGCTGGGCAGGATTCAACAAAGCCTTGGCAGCATTGATTGCGGTGGATGCCAAAAGAGCGCGCCATCTAGGAAGGCACCGCCCCGACGCTGAAGAGGGTGCCTGGCCGGCATGGGAAGCTGAGCCCCCTGCCCATTTCCGCGCTGGCAAGGCCGCCTCCCGCGACTCCAAAGCCACATCCAGCATCGGCAAGTCCCGTGGCATCTAGTTTAGTTATCTATAGTTGTGTATGAAGATTTCCCCTTCTCTAAAACGCTGATATGTACAATGTCGCTAAGGCGCCTAATCCCCCCCACCCCCACCCCCCCACGCCCACACACATATAAATGAACTATTAGTTTGCAATGTTATTCAAATGTTTGAGGTTGATCTGACCGAAGTTCAGTTAAAAATCTATGCCAAATATTAGTACAAATTTTGAGTTGATGCAACAAAAATGAGTGGGCAAATTATGGAGGCTGCATTTTTGAGAATCTGAGTTTGCACGTAGGCTCATCAGCCTCCAAAAAATCATGGGGTGCACTCCCAAAACAGTTTTGGAGGCTGCCAATTTGGCGTTCTGTTAAGAGTTGCTCTAATGCCCTTCGGTCTCAGGGTGGAATCAAAGCTATTTGTACACAATTATACTGTTGGTGAATTAAAAACCTCCCAAAAAAATGGTTATCATAGTCCAAAACTCAAAACAGACAATTTATTGCACTTAAGGCAACCTAGATCCTCGAGTATCACTGAATTGCCATTTTAAACCTATAACAAGTGATATTATTGCAACTGCCAAGAAGGAAACGTTTTTCCCCAGGTAACTACTTATCCACATAACATTTTCATGTGGATGTGTATCAAGTAAATGTAACTTATGGATCTACGAACTGGAGATAACATGTATGCAGTTATCCAGAAAATAAAATTCCTAGCACTACCTGTACTTTGAATACAGAAGGAGTATCAAGAAATATTCCCTAAAAAGGAAAAAAAATCAAAAAGTATTTGCGGAAACTTAATTCTTCAAACTAAGATAAATTCAACTATAACTGCAATTCTTGAATCGTACAGGCACACAATAAAGTTATCAATTACTCCCTCTCTGCTTGAAAAGAAGGCGTATAAGTTTTGTCTTAAGTCAAACAGTGCAAAGTTTGTAGAAAAAAACTATCAAGAACAACAATACTAATTTGTTATTGCAGTTGTTGATAGTTTTTTTTTTTCTGTGTGTATAAACTCAGTCACTTTTGCACTGTTTGACTTTAGACAAACTGTATATTTGTTCTTTTCAAGCACGGAGGGAGTTTTACATAAGCTGAAAGACCAAGCGTATTTATGTTCAAATCAAAAATCAAAACTGGACTAAAAAACAAGGATAATGAAGCATACCACCAGGTTGTGCGTTTTTGCCTGCAAAACATCAAGTCATACATGAGAGTGAGAAACTACAGAACTAGCATCAAACCAGATGAGTTAGAAATTAACTAAATGTACAAATATTAACTGGAATTTCTATGTTGACATCTCTATTGTTGCCCACTTTTTTGAGCATATATCATTCTAAATTATAACGATGTATGGCTTTTATCTTACCAAATAAAAATAGAAATTTCAAACAATTAACAGCAGCGAAAACTAACCAAGCGCCATTGCAACAGAGTATGGATCTCTAACAGCAATTTCTGAGATTATTGACAAGGCATGCCTCACTGCAACTGGGTCAGAAAATTCAATCCTGCAGTTGTATCACGCCGATGAGAACAAAATGACAGTTATGCAGCAGCATGTTCCTATTAACTACTATTGGCAGATGACGATATGCGACAGTACTATCATGTCTGTAAATTCATTGCAAAAGCAGACAGTTTTCTGTACAGATAGACAGCAAATTAACTCTTAATTTTGGCACATATGTTAAAAGATAATAAATTTAATACAGAAATAGAACAGAACATAATAAAACAATAAAAACATTAACTACATGAGTCATGCATCATTCTTCGTTTCTCACAAAGAGATACTATTGCAACCAAAGAAAAGAATCATGAAACAATGCTACAAATCGTCAAATCTATTTGTGTCCATGTGAAGCACCAACCTCTTGGGAATTCATGGAATAAAAACAGGTGCAAAAATGAATACAAGATGGAAAATAAGACTAATTTATCTTCCCAGAGACAATAAGGTTATACTCACCCTTGGACAGCTCGGTGCAGAAATGCTGGATTACCAGGATCAAGTGGAAGTCTTCTCAGGGCACTTAGAGAAGCATATTGCAAGTTACTTCGTAAAATAGACTGCCAAATTGATACAAGAAAAACATAAGGATAGCTCGCATTCATAATAAGGAATCTCAAAATATTTGAAGTCCTGCCATCATGTTTGTTGTTATTTAGCTATATAAGGTAGAAAAAGTGTCAGATGAGGTATAATGAATAAATGTAATTACTAAGTTTTAGTGCCCATCATTAGGTTAGGAAGGTACATAACGGGAATACCCCTGCGCCTCTTTGAGAAGGGTTGGGTGTATATACCCACACAAAAAGTACTTAGCAGTGTATAAATTAAATGCACACTCTTGGATCCAACTAGTACCTCCTTATCGCCACCTTGCTTGGTAAATATCCCTTTCTTCCGTTTTTGTTTAGTATCTGCGACCTGAAAGCATCCAAAATATATCATAAAGAGAACACTTGTGAGCTTTCTAGCCAGAGTCCAGGGACACTGAAAAGGAGCTCAAAGAAGTACAATGTTGGCAGTTGGGGGACTTGTATAACGAACCTTTTCCAAAATGCCAAACACAATCTCACTAAGCTTCTCCAACATCTCGGAACTGCTTGTAGAAGAGGAGGTTAGGGCCTTCAGAGCCGCAAGTCTCCGCGCATGAACTTCAAATATCAGAATCCTTAAATTAATAATTAAGCACAATAAAAAATCATTTGCCACAACTTGAAATGAGAAGGCAAAAGGCTGAAAACATTTGGTTGACATAAATATTTCTTTTTTTTGTGGATCCTAACATGAAGATATTTGAAATGCTTCTTTGGTCATAAAATAGATGGCCAGTATGCCTACTTTCAATTAAGACGTTGCACAAACTTGCTCGGTCATAAGGTGCCATTTTTATTCAGGACATGATTACCAAGAATATGGAATTCCAACTACGCCTCTGCAAAATACCTCCATGAGGAGATCGGTTTCCAAAAAGTGAGGTCATAGGGTTTGAGAAAAATAAACATGACTAATTTTGGTGCAAATGGGGAACAGCACCGATGAAATATTGGTAATCAGTAGGAAAAAGCTGTACCAGGGCACAGATTTTGCATGCTATGATTTGATGTACACTGAGATCACAGTATAGAAGCTTACACTCAACATCGTCGCTGGTGGATTCTGCTGAAAGCTGATCAACTATTCTGGGCACAACATCTGCCCGAGTCACTCCTCCAGCAACATCAATGTCCGCAAGAGCATCCCAATTTGGTGTGGGGATTCCACCAGCAGCACTTAAACCCTGGGAGCCATTATCTGACAAAATTCGTGCAAGATAATAGTACACATAGCGCAGAACATTTCTGTCCTCACATTGCTGATGGAGCTGTAAATACAGAAATAAACTTGATGTAAGAGAAAAGGTAGCTGAAGTAAAACAAAAACATTAGGCTGATGTTAGTATAGACTACGATAGGTATCTAGTTTCAGTTACAACTGAAGACACATATTTAAGTATCATGGCAGAATTATGGGAAGGGCGCATTTCTTTTCCTTTTGTGAGAATGGAAGGGCGCATTTCCCTTTGTACTAATTAAAATGGATGTCTATGAAGAAATATGGAGGCTGATTTCAGTCTTAGAACACATATTCTGAACTTGCCGGGAGTGGGCTCATTTCCCTTTGTACGAACTAAAGGGGATGCCTATATAGGAATATGGAGGCAAAGAGACAGCTACGGCACTAAAATATGGCATACTTACCATGAGAAGAGATGGAGCCACCGAAGGATCCACAGAATTGTACACCGCGAGCTTGGGGAACACACTGTTCACGAGCTGCCTCTGGGATTTTTTCTGTACAAAGTAGTGCAGCAGAGAGCAACTTAAGCCAACAGATCCAAGCTCACGACACGCAATTCGATTCAACCGAAGCAGCACAACGAACCTGGTCGCACGTCGCCGCAAGCTCGTGGATGCTCCGCGCCAGCTGCGAGTACGAGACGGGCTGCAGAGAAACAGAGAGTTCAGCATGAGACCGGAATCAGAGTGCGTAGAGCGTAGAAATGAGGGACGCAGCGGCGTAGGAGACGAGCCTTCTTCTTCCGGTTGCGCTGGGGGAGGGCCTTGACGGGGTTGAACGCCTTGGCTGCTGAGATGGTGTCGCTCTGGATCTGCATCAGGGTCGCCCTCTTCGACTTACGATCCGCTGGCGCCGGCGCCGGCGGCGGGGCAGGCCTCCCAAGCGAGCCGCCGCCGCCCGAGGACGGCTGCTGCGACGACGCCCCGGCGGCCGGGGCGGCCGACGGATCCGAGGTGATGAGATCCATCAGCGTCGTCCCGGAGGAGTCATGCCCGGAAGACATGGCCGCGGGCGTGGCGGGCTCGCGGCCGTGCTAGTGAGATCTCCGGCGAGCACTGCGGTCAGGGTGGGGAGCAATTGGAACGGTGAAGTGCTGCGAAGAGGTGGCTGCTGGATCGCTGGATCCAACCGCCAATTTGGATTTGGTGGGTGCTGTGTGCTGGTCTAGCTGGCTGGGCTGGTCCGACCGAGCCGGTGTTGAGAACGACCGACGTCTTGCTGACCTTCGAGACGGACGCGGTATTCGTTTGCGGATGCGTACGGACGATTTCAAACCGAATTTGAACAAGCCGGCTAAATTACATGCAAACTACTCCCTCCGTTTCTAAATATTTGTCTTTCTAGAGATTTTAACAAATGACTATATACGAAGCAAAATGAGTGAATCCACACTCTAAAATATGTCTATATATCCGTATGTGGTAGTCTATTTTGAATCTCTAAAAAGACAAATATTTAGGAACGGAGGGAGTAAACGATTTTCATCTAAATCGAAGTACCTCATTGCATTTTCAATGGCCATGTCCCATGTAAATTAGACCCGCGAAGTGAAGATGTGATACGTTCATTTTGCATCATGTTTTCCTACGGTTATTTATATTGTTTTAAAACTACTTTTAGGTGTCATTCTAATGCATTTTCTCTCTTAAACTATAAATTTTATCAAAAAAAAGAGATTGCCTGCAGCTGGAATTCTGGATCTGAAAAGAGGTACAGCAGAGATAGCTTAGCTATTCTACGGAGTTTCAAATGGCCTGAAATTTAACGGAGATTTATTTTAAAATACATAAAAAAGAATACTGGAAGAATAATCACTATGAGGGGACCCACCAGTGAGCCACGCCACCTGAGCTTGTGGGCCCATCAGCAGGCCTCTGTGTCCCATCTTCTCATATATGAAGCCATTTGTGCTAGAAAAAATTAAGGAGATTTTTGGGATAAGCGCCGCCGTCTCAATACGAAACATTGACATTAGCACTTTTGCTCTCCGGCGGAGCGATTCCGTTGGAAATACTTTCCTTTGGGAGGGGGAATCGAAGCCTTCGTCATCACCAGCATTTCTCTCATCGTGGGAGGACTCATCTTCATCAACATCTTCACTAACACCATCTCATATCCAGACCATAGTTCATCTCTTGTATTCTATCTTTGTCCAAAACCTCATATTAGTATCTGCGGTTTGCTAGCAGTGTTGATTACATCTTGTAGTTGATACTAATCGGTTTATTTGGTGGAAGATTACATGTTTTGATTGATAATCATATATTTATCTACTCTGGTTATGAACACAAATATGATTTGTGAATAGTTCTGTTTGTTATTGAGGACATGGAAGGAGTTTTGTTATAAGTAATCATGTGAAGTTGGTCTTCGTTCAATATTTTAATAATGTGTTATGTTGTTCTTCCTCTAGTGGTGTCATGTGAACGTCGACTATATGACACATTACCGTGCTTGGGCCTAGGAAAACGCATTGTGGGATTAGTAAGTAGATGATGGTGGGTTGTGAGACTGATATAAACTTAAACTCTAATTTATGCACTATTTCGTAAGGGGCTGATTTGGATCCATATGTTTCATGTTATGATTAGATTTATATTAATTCTTCTTTCGTAATTATGGATACTTGCAAGAGGGGGTAATCATAAATGGGTTGTTTTTCAAGTAAGAACAGCACCCTAGCACCGGTCCATCCACGTAAAAATTTAACAAAGTAGTGAACACGAGTCGATGAATCGTGATGAACGTGACTAGACGAAATTCCCATGTGTCCTCGAGAACGCTTTACTCACTATAAGTACTTTCGGCTTGTCCTTCTCAATAAAAGGATTGAGAGACCTTGTTGCACCTTGTTGCTTTCGTTATTTGTTACTTGTTATCAATTATCCTGTTATCAAACTATCTATTACTACTACTTTACAACACTTGCAGATAATACCTTGCTGAAACCGTTTATCAATTCCTTCTACTCCTTGTTGGGTTCGACACTCTTACTTACCGAAAAGACTACGATTGACCCCCTATACTTGCCGGTCATCAAGACTCTTTTCCGACGCCATTGCCGGGGAGTGAAGCGCTTTTGGTAAGAGGAAATTGCTAACGCTTCGTTTGGATGTAGACATTCAAGGGCTTGGCATTGTATTTGCTCCAATGCCAAATACTCAAGACATTGGTATTGAGCTTCAATGCCAATATTAGTGTTTGGATGTTTAGGTATTTCATACTTGGAATCCAAGAGGAGCAACAATGCCAAATCTTGTTTGGATGGTCAAGTATTGTATTGCAGTTTGCACATCTGTGCCTAGAGGGAGGGTTGATGAAGTCGTGCAGCTCGTAGACGAAGGCGAGCATAGAGATAAGCGGGAGCACCAGCGCAACCTTCGCCGTGAATACAAGCTTCCATGTGTGGCCTGCGTCAGTGCCGACTGCCGACATCTCCGCCGCGTTCGCGCTAGATCGCCCCCCGCTCCGCCTATGCCCCCGCGCTCCTCGCTGCCAGTGTGGGAGCCGGTCGTTGCCTCCATGTGACGAGCAGCAGGCCTTCGACCCCTAGTCATCCAGCGTCGAGCACGGCTACGCCGGCGGCAGGAGCGGGGCCGCTGCGCCCATCCCCGATTCCCCATCCAAGACGTTGCCCTCTGCCTCAATTTGCCGGATAGGCTGTCGGCCTGGGATTCGCTTCGCATCGCCGTCGATAGGAGAGAATGAAGAGGAGTGCAGGAGACACACTGCCATGTGCCGCCGTCGAGGATCTGCTTCTGTTTACTCCTACTAGCGAAGGGTTACGCGAGGCGAGCGAATACAGAGGTAAACGGAGGGGTTCAACTCTGAATTGAGGATCGCGCGAGTGTTATCGCTGGCCGAGAGATATTCAGCTCGAATGCCACGCCCGAATGCCGTGACCATCCAAACAGCGATGTTCGGGCTGCCGAATACCAAATCCTAATTCTGGGGCTCAATATATACATCCAAACGGAATGTAAGGAAACATTTATATTATGTGCTAAATTTTATCTTCTTTAAGTGCATCTAGTGCCACCCTTTATTGGTTTTGGAGTATTGACGACAAACTTCGTCAAGGGACTAATGTGTTTGTGAGATTCACAGGAGAACACAAATAGAAGTCCTTGGAGTTTTGGTTTACCCATCAAAGATGACCCCTAAAAATGTATGAAGACATTGAAGACAATTTGGAATGCGAAGAGTATTGCCTAAAGAAAATGGAGCGTGAAGACATAGTCTTTGGTAGTTTCATTTTCTTCTTTCTTAAGTCATAGGAATCACCGTACTGTTAAGTGGGTCGAAGTAAACAAAGTTGGAAACTGACGTGATGCTCAACCTAAAATCGTATGTCTTTCAGCGATGACAATAAGAGAAAACCTCTTCCGGAGTTGGTTGAGTCAGCTTTGCTTGTAGCCCAAGCCAAGCTGTCGCGTGTGTTTGAAATCCGACCGTTATGACACCTAGCTACCGTTGGCCATTGGCCCAGGGTCAGATCGGTCATATCATGTTGGGTTGCCTCCTGTCTATAAATAGCCACCCCATCCATCATAAGTTGGCGGCCACTCCGAGCTATTGCACAACTTTTATCGTTTGAGAGCAACCCACCTCCAAAACCTTTGAGAGAAATTTCCTACGAGGAAAAACACAAACACCTAGAGCCCAAAGTGATTGAGCATCACTGAAGACATTCTGTTCTGAGTGAACTAAAGACTTGTTACGCTTGAAGACTGTGATCTTTCAGATAGTTAGGCGTTGCGTTCCGAGCATCGAAGAGTCATTGTGGATTACCGGTGAACGAAGTATATGAAGATTTGACAGACTACCTTGAAGACTTACATGAGTGATTGTGCGAGGTCTATAGTGACCTTAGCTCAAGGGGAACAAGGTGAAGACTAGGTCTTATGAGTTCAATCTCAGCCTCCCTAACCAGACGTACAACTATCACAACAACTGGAACTGGTAAAAAATCAATTGTCTTCTCCGAGCAACTGGTTCTATCACTTCACCCCTTTACTTATTGTTTTGTGTCATGAAGCCTTTGCTTGCTCATTCTGTTTGAAGACATTACGTGAAGATAATCCTTTTGATTACATCTTTTTTTGTCTTCACATTAACTGTTCCTACTATTCGTTGCTAACTAGTTTGTTGTCTGCCTTCACATCTCACTTCGGTTGTGTTGTTATGACAACATGTATAGTGTAGTTTATCTTCCGTTATATCATGTCTAGTTACTATTTTGCTTCCGCCTCTTCGAAGTCTTTGCCTGACTCGAAGAAAATCATATATATAAATCGCCTTCACCCCTATCACTAGTGGAAAAACGATTGGCCACAACTTTCGTTGGTGGCACACCATTTCCCATCATCGTCACAACTATTTTTTTCCAAATAGTGTTGACGAGGTCAAGATTAGCACGTCAGCTTTACTGTTTAGTGTTGGCGTAGCTTTTCCTAGACACGCCACAAATTTGTCGGCCCATATGTACTCACCATTTGGAATGTAGTGGTGGCGTTGGTTCTGTATGTATGCCATAGTTAATTTGTTAGTGTTGGCGTTTGTTTTCTATGCACGCTAGAAACTGGTTTTCAATTTTATCAAGTGTTTTAAGTATTTAATGATTATACTAGCCACAAAATATGTACTCATCATTATTTTTAGTGTTTTTATCATTTAGGACTTTTATTTCTTTGCTACCAGTTCAAATTTTGAGTCTTTTATTTTGTCAAGTCTATCATTAATCTTAGTCTTTTTTTATTTCGGCTGTTATTAGCTATGGCGTTGCCCTTTTGTCCCAGACCAGCAATAGCATGCCTGAGTCAACTTAGTAAAAGACCCATGGAGCACTGGAGCTATGCCAGGAGGTGACCGGGGAGGCCACAAGCTAGGGGGCGCGCCCCTAGGTGTAAGTGCATCTAGTGCCACCCCCAGTTGGTTTTGGAGTATTGATGACAAACCTGGTTGAGGGACTAATGTGTTTGTGAGAATTGCAGGATAACACAGGTAGTAGTCCCTTATTGATTCGGTTTACCTACCGGAGATGACCCCTAAAAATGTATGAAGACATTGACGACAATGGTGGTATGTGAAGATATTCACATTGAAGACTATGACAAGAGAAGGCATTGCGTGAAGACTTTGGAGCGCGAAGACTTAGTTGTTTCGTTGTTTCCTTTTCTTCTTTGTTGAGTCATAGGAACCACCGTACTGTTAAGTGGGGTCCCAATGAACAAAGTCAGAGTGACTAAAGTGATGCTCAACCAAAATCCTATGTCTTCGAGCGAAGACAATGAGAGCAAATCTTATCCAGAGCTGGATGAGTCAGCTTACTTGCAGCCCAAGTCAAGCTGTCGCGTGTGTTTGAAATCTGACCGTTGGAACACGTGTCAGTTCCTTAGTGACCCAGGGTCATTTCGGACAAATCAGGTCGGGTTGCCTAGTGGCTATAAATAGCCCACCCCCTACACCATAAATTGGTGGCTGCTCAGAGTTAGTGCACGGCTCCTGTCGTTTGAGAGCAACCCACCTCCGAAGCTTTTGAGAGAGAGAAATCCTTGCGAGGACAAAGCCCAAACACCCAGAGCCAAAGAGTGTTAGGCATCACTGAAGTCTTTCTGTCTGCGTGACCTGAAGATTTGTTACACTTGAGGACTGTGAATCCTCCAGCAGGTTAGGCGTCGCGTTCTGAGCATCCAAGAGTCATTGTGGATCGCCGGTGAACGAAGTCTGTGAAGGTTTAGAAGTCTACCTTGAAGACTTACCAGAGTGATTGGGCGAGGACTGGGTGTCCTTAGCTCAAGGGGAATAAGGTGAAGACGTGGTCTTCTGAGTTGAATCTCAGCCTCCCTAACCAGACGTACAGTTGTCACAGCAACTGGAACTGGTCCAACAAATCATGTGTCCTCACCAAGTGACTGGTTCTATCCTCTCCCTCTCTTTACTTACAGTTTGTCTTCGTGAAGTCATTGCCTGCTTGCACTACCTGTTTGACTTCACTGTGTGACTACTATCATTGTTTGGCTTCATACTATCTTCCATCCTGATCTTTACTACCTAGCTGCTATTAGTCTTTGTGCTTTCACTTCATTGCATACTTGACTATGGCTTGCTTAGCGTAGTCTACCTTCCGCTGCATATCAATAGGTTCATTTCTATTGTTTGTCTTCGAAACTCTCATGTTCTGAAGACTTTCATAAAAATCGCCTATTCACCCCCCTCTAGTCGATAACTACCACTTTCAATTGGTATCAGAGCAAGGTACTCCCTTGTTCTGTGTGATTCGGTTTAACCACCTGGAGTTTTAGCTATGTCGACTGCAGGGATAATCAAAGTCTCCGCTGCTTGCCCCGTCTTCGATGGAACTGAATATCCCTACTGGAAGAATAAGATGTGCATGCATCTTGAAGCCATTGATGTCGACCTCTGGTATGTCGTCGAGAATGGCGTTCCCAAGACTGGTGAAGGTGTCACTCCTGCTGATGTCAAGAAGTTCATTCAACTGGATTCTACTGCCAAGAACATCATCTGTGGTCATCTGACCAAAGGACAGTATGGCCGTGTGAGTGCTCTGGAAACGTCGAAGCTAGTCTGGGACTGGCTCTCCAAGGTCAACGAAGGCGTCTCAACCCAGAGAGATCAAAGGATCAGTGTTCTTCACAACCTCTTCAATCGCTTCAAGAGAAACGACAATGAGAATGTCCAGCTCATGTTTGATCGCCTCACTGACATCACAAATGAGCTTCGTGCTCTCGGCGCCACTGAGATCACCAAGCATGAAATCGTCAAGACACTGCTGAGATCACTTGACAGATCGTTCGACACCCTTGCCCTGATGATACAAGAACGCCCTAACTTCAAGACACTCGATCCGTTTGACATACTTGAGAGGCTCAACACACATGAGTTCCAGCTATCTGAGAAAAGAGATATCTATGGTCCCAACTATGGCCGAACTCGTGCTTTGAAGGCAAAAGCTGTTTCCTCATCTGAAGAAGAAGCTGACTGCAGTTCTGATGATCCTGAAGACATTGGAAAGGAACTTGCTATGCTTGTGAAAAAGTTCCAGAAGTTCACTAAGAAGAAGGGCTTCAGAAAGTCTTCACGATCCAGCTCAATAAATGATGAAGCTTCCACTCATGACTACAAGAAGAGAACATGTCACAAGTGCAAGAAGCCTGGACACTACATCTCTGAGTGTCCACGGTGGGACAATGAGAACAAGAAGAAGAAGAAGAGCAAGGAATATGATTCTGATGACAAGAAGAAGAAGAAGAAGAAATCCTCAAAGTCTTCTTCCAAGTCCTCATCCAAGTCTTCATCTCATAAGAAGATCTCATCTGGCAAGGCTCGTGCTTTTGTTGGCAAGGAGATGGATTCAGAGGAGGAGTCTGCTTCTGAGGAGGCGGAGGTGGAGTCTGAGGAGGAGTCCGACCCTGGCGTTGCAAGTCTGGCTCTAGCTACAGCCTACGTTGCCAAATCCATCTTCAACACTGAAGACAATGGCCCCGTCACCAACGCTGATGCTAATGACAAGGATGACTCTGCTCCCACCTACTGCTTCATGGCACGTGGTGCCAAGGTAAAATCACACGATGCTTACTCTCAAACATCAAGTGAAGATGACTCTGATTGTGAATCCAAACCCAGCTACAAAACACTTGCTAAAATTGCAACTGAACAACAGAAAGCTATGGAACATACTCAAAAACTGTTAGACAAAAGCGATGACCTGTTGGACGCAGAAATGACCCGTTCTCAGTCCTTAATTGAAGACATAAAAAATCTTCATGTTAAGTACCAGGAACTTGAAGGTCGTCATGAAACGCTCTCAACCACTCATGAAAAGCTTTCCTATGATTATCTTCAAAGGAAGCAAGAGCTTGAGAAATTGAGAGCGGCTCATGAAGATCTTCAAAAGGAGAATGAGTCACTTCGCGCTCAACAGATCAGTCCCGCTCAGGAAGGATTTGAACCACCATGTCTAAAATGCCTTGAGAGTGATAACGCTACTTCTGTTGCTGAATGTTCTACTGCTGCTACTGTCGCAATATTTTCAACTGTTGATGTGGTAACTAACCCCTCTGCTGAGGATACCACTACTATTGCTGATGAAAATGCTAGGTTGAAGACATTGCTTGAAACAGGGATGTACAAAAGTCTCAAAGGGCATCAGACACTGTGCGATGTCCTCAAAAAGCAGATTCTGAACCGAAACCCTAGGAAAGAGGGTGTTGGGTTTGAGAGGAAAATGAATGTTGATGGCTCCTACTGGAAGCCTGAGCAGTATCCCAAAACCACATGGGTTGCTGCAAAGGGACCTTCAGTGGATCCATCCACCTTATCTGGCTTCACTTGTGCTAACCCTATTATCATTGATGAATCCTTTGATGTAAACTATAAACTGTTTAAGAATCAGAATGGTGAAGTGTTTGCGAGGTATATTGGTACTAACTGCAGGAATGGGCCACCTATGAAGAAGATCTGGGTTCCCAAAAGTTGTCTTGAGAATCTTCTTGTGAATGTCATCATGACACCACCTGGGAAGAAGACAAATCCCAGACCAAAGGCTTCATATGGTCCAAAGGCCTCATACAGATACAAGACTCAACTGAGTCACCCTAACGCCAATGTTTTGCAGGGAAATCGTACTCACACTTATGAATATGAGCGTGTGTCTTCAAACTACTATGTTCATAAAACTAAGAACTTTCCTGCTTATTCATATGAGTATCATTCATCTCCTGCAAGGCTATTTGCTAGGGCTCCAAAGCCGAAGTTCTCAGATGCTGCACTTAGACTCATTGCTTCTAAGCCACCCCTGAAGATGTGGGTGGTTAAGAAGAATTAACTTTCTTTTGCAGGGAAAGGTCTCCAGCCGGAAATCAAAGGCGTCTGATGTTATTGCTGGGGACCTAAAACATCTTGTAGGGCGCAAGATCAAATGCCCAAATGGTCTTACTATGTATTTTGTTCCTGAATCACTTGCCAATCATCCTATCAGTCCTAATCTTGATCTGAGCTTTGATAATCCTCTTGTGCGTCAAATGTTTATGCTTCACAATACTCTTGGTGAAGCCTATCCCCCTAACTGTACTGTAGGGTATGACACCTCATGCTTCAGAATGGATTATGGACAGCGGATGCACTAATCATATGACTGGTGATCGAAGTCTTCTCATGGACTCAACTTTACGTCCATCTGACAAGAGTCACATCACATTTGCTGACACTGGTAAAAGCAAGGTATTGGGTCTAGGTAGAGTTGCAATCTCAAAGGATCAGCACATGGATAAAGTGATGCTTGTTGAATCCCTTGGTTTCAACTTAATGTTTGTCTCAATGCTTTGTGACTTGAACATGATTGTGGTATTTGGAAAATATCGTTGCCTTGTACTAATGGAATCTGACAAGTCTCTAGTTTTTGAAGGGTACCGAAAAGATGATCTGTACATGGTAGATTTCTCAGCAGGACCACAGCTTTCCGTATGTCTTCTTGCAAAAGCTTCAGAGTGCTGGCTCTGGCATCGGAGACTAGGGCATGCTGGCATGAGGAACTTACACACTCTCGCAAAGAAGAAGCATGTCATAGGCATCGAGGGCGTCAAGTTCAAGAAGGATCACTTGTGCGGTGCCTGCGAAGCTGGAAAGATGACAAGGGCCAAGCATCCCTCGAAAACAATCATGACGACATCACAACCCTTCGAGCTGCTACACATGGACTTATTTGGCCCTACTCACTACTCTACTCTCACTACTACTGCTTTTCTTTATGGCTTCGTCATTGTTGATGATTACTCAAGATATACGTGGGTGCACATAATTCTCTACAAGACTGAAGTGCAGGATGTCTTCAGACGATTCGCCAACCGTGCCATGAACAACTATGGCGTCAAGATCAAGCACATCAGAAGTGACAACGGCACAAAGTTCAAGAACACCGGCCTCGATCTTTACCTGGATACATTGGGCATCACTCATGAGTTCTCAGCTCCGTACACACCTCAGCAGAATGGCATCGTGGAGCGCAAGAATAGAAATCTCATTGAGATGGCATGGACAATGCTTGATGAATACAAGACTCCAAGAAAGTTCTGGCCTGAAGCTATTGATACTGCATGCCATGTCATCAACCATGTTTATCTTCATAAGCTTCTGAAGAAAACATCCTATGAACTCCTCACTGGTAAGAAGCCAAATGTCAGTTACTTCAGAGTATTTGGTGCTAGGTGCTGGATCAAGGATCCACATCACACTTCAAAATTTGCACCGAAAGCACATGAAGGTTTTATGCTTGGTTACGGAAAGGATTCACACTCCTACAGAGTCTTCAACCTCTTTCACTATAAAGTGGTTGAAACTGTGGATGTGCGGTTCGATGAGACTAACGGCTCGCAAAGAGAGCACCTGCCAAATGTGCTAGATGAAGTTCCACCTAGTGAATCCATCAAGCTAATGGGAACTGGAGAAATCATACCATCTGATGCACAGCCTGAAGAGGAACTTATCATTTCTGCACCTAATCAACCTGAAGACAATGCTCAGCCCGAAGACAATCCTCCTAACGATGACAATGATCAGCAAGAACAAAATCTTCGTCGAGTTCATCCTCGTGTTGCAAATGAAGTACAAATTGAGAAGATAACTGATAGCATCAATGCGCCTGGTCCACTCACTCGTTCAAGAGCAACACAGCTAGCAAATTTCTGTGGGCACTTTGCATTTGTCTCAATATCTGAACCCAAGAAAGTTGATGAAGCCTTCATGGAACCTGAATGGATTCAAGCTATGCAAGAAGAGCTTCAACAGTTCAAGCTGAACAATGTCTGGGAACTTGTCAAGCGTCCTGACCCTCGCAAGCACAACATAATAGGCACAAAATGGATATATCGCAATAAGCAAGATGAGCATGGTCAAGTTGTCAGAAACAAGGCTCGCCTCTTTGCTCAAGGATACACTCAAGTTGAGGGGATTGACTTCGATGAAACATTTGCTCCTGTCGCTAGGCTTGAAGCTATTCGCATATTGCTAGCCTATGCAAATCATCACAACATCCTGCTGTATCAAATAGATGTGAAGAGTGCATTTCTCAACGGAAAGATTGAAGAAGAAGTGTATGTTGCACAACCTCTTGGCTTTGAAGATCCAAAACATCCTGATATGGTGTACAAGCTAAACAAGGCACTGTATGGCCTCAAACAAGCCCCTCGCGCTTGGTATGATACACTCAAAGACTTCCTGAAGAGCAAAGGCTTCAAACCTGGTTCCCTAGATCCCACACTCTTCACGAAGACATATGATGGTGAACTGTTTGTGTGCCAAATATACGTGGATGACATTATCTTCGGCTGCACCAACCAGAAATACAGTGATGAATTTGGACACATGATGCAAGAGCAATATCAGATGTCCATGATGGGTGAGCTGAAGTTCTTCCTTGGTCTTCAAATCCGCCAGCAAAGCAATGGCATCTTCATATCTCAAGAGAAATATCTCAAAGATTGCCTGAAGAAGTTTGGAATGCAAGACTGCAAAGGTTATACGATGCCAATGCCAATCAAGAGTCATCTGGGTCCTGATGCCAATGGTAAAGAGTTCGACCAAAAGGTATACTGCTCCATGATTGGTTCTTTACTTTATTTATGTGCATCTAGGCCAGATATTATGCTTAGTGTTTGCATGTGTGCTCGATTTCAAGCGGCACCAAAGGAATCGCATCACTTAGCTGTGAAGCGAATTCTTCGATATTTGGCTTACACCCCAACACTAGGATTATGGTATCCAAAGGGCTCAGAGTTTGATCTAGTTGGATTCTCGGATGCTGATTATGCCGGTGACAACGTGGATCGCAAGTCTACATTAGGCACATGTCACTTTCCGGGACGATCACTTGTCTGTTGGTCTTCAAAGAAGCAGAACTGTGTATCACTCTCCACTGCTGAATCTGAATACATTGCTGCCGGAACTTGCTGCGCTCAGCTTCTATGGATGAAGCAAACACTCAAGGACTATGGCATCCATATGAAATAAGTACCACTCTACTGCGACAATGAAAGCGCCATCAGGATTGCCAACAACCCAGTTCAGCACTCGAAGACAAAGCACATTGAAATTCGTCATCACTTTCTCAGAGATCATGTTATGAAGGAAGATATTGACATCATTCACGTCAACACTGAAGAGCAATTGGCAGATATCTTCACAAAGCCCTTGGATGAGAAAAGGTTTTGCAAGTTGCGGTTTGAGCTAAATATCTTGGAATCCTCGAATGTCCTATGATCAGGCACACATCCTAACACTTATGCCTGTTGATGACTTAGATGTGCAACACACGAAGTAAAGTATATCTTCAATCAATGAAGACTTACACTCTAAGTGTGAATACATTAACGCGGAATTTGACTTCGGAGCGCCACGATAATTGAGTGTCGTGTCTGGGTCTAATACTTCCTATACGGTGGGTAACGCCACCACCAAATTCTTCTTTTTGAAGTGTTCCTCTCATGGCGTTACATTTGCTATGTCTTCGCATTTGGTTTGTCTTCAATATCAACATGTCTTCATGTTTATCTTCACAATGATGATTTGGTTTTATTCTGATATATACATATATTAGTGTTCTGTCCTCTACAACATTCACTTATAGCTATGTCTTCTCATTTGAATCCTTTGAACTAAGTGAATGTGATCGGACCCTAACCTCTCTATGCTTTCTACCTCAAACTCTATCTATCCAAATCATATGCATTCGGTTGAAACTGTCGAATGTCTTCTCTGCGTCCTTGTCAGCAGAAGATATAGAGACAAACATTAAAACTGTTTTAAATGCTCAATTCTTATTGCCTGAAACCCAGAGAAGCTGGAACGACCACCCGACAGTCCAGGCGGGGGTGGGAACGTGGGACAACTCCAAATGTGTTGCATGTTCGCCACGTGTCACTCAGATGTGAACCGCCAGGGGCACCTGCGTAATTGCGTTGTGCCGTCCCTTTCCCTATAAATGCACATCCAATCGCTATCAAAATCTTTCTTCCACCTCTCCACCTTGACAAACCCTAGCGCCACCGCTTGCTCTCGACGACACCGGCGACAAAGCGCTTAGCTGCCGCGACCTCTCCGACACCGTCTTCACGCCGGCCGCGGCCATCGTCTTCTCCGCCGCCGCCGTAGGTGTCCTCCGTCGCCAAGTTAGGGCGCGGAAGATCGAACTGCTCAGCCTCATCTTCTACTCCGTCTAGCAGTTCATCGTGTGGTAAATTAAAACCCTCTTTTTACCGTCTTTTTGATCCTATAGATTCATCCTTTCTACCAAAAGTGGTTTATGCCTCCACAAATTTGGATCTATCATGTCTGCATCTCATATGATGCCTAGTATATTCACTTATGCTTCACATGTAGTTAGATTCCTCACTTGTACTTATTCTTGGATTCGTACAAATCTGGAACCAACTCTCGACATATAAGTGAATGTCTTCGTGCTATGAGGTCAATGTCTTCTAAACTGATTTATCTTCAAAATCTTCTGAGAATGCATATGACCTCTTCCCCTTCCCTCGCATCTCTAATGCTGTCGCAGGTACATGTCCGTGGGAGAACCCCTTGGTTCTCATAGTCTGCATTCATTTGCAGAATTCTTACAGCATCATATCAACTCTCCCGAAGCCAGTTCCTGTCTGACCAGCAGACGGAAGCCTTTGACAGTGTTGAAGCCATTCAGTCTAAAATTCATGGCAACAGATAAGTCTGCAAGGAAGGGTGGCAGACAACGCCGTGGCAATACATCAAAGGATTTGCCGCCAGACCTCTATGAGCTGTACAAGACAGATCCAGAGGAGGACTGCAATCAGCGAAAAACCCGAATCCAATGGATTCGAAGATATTGGGCAGAACAATGGTACAAGTACAGGTTCGTGACCCGGGAATATGCTGAGAAGAATGCCATCAAGCGACCCTGGGGAGACATCTTGTACAAAAATCTTCCACCCAGGTCTAGAGCTGAAGCCATTGAACAAGGTTTCTACCCTTGCATGGTCCGTGGACCACAGCCTGCAGATGCCGACCCATCTTCATTGCTATGGTGTCGTGACGACAATCTGTTCAAGCGCAACTTCCAGTTTGCCAAGAACTCGGCCAAAGAAAACAAGAAGTCGCGGGGATTAGACTTCAACCCAGGTCCCTCTGCTCCTCGTGCCGATGGCACACGCGAAGCTGAACCCAATCTTGTTGGGCCCTTCTACAACCTAGAAGGTCTCATCACTCATATTATGGTTCAAGGGACATACGTGGATCAACCTGCAGATGACGCTGATTCTGACGAAGCGCCTGCACCACCGAGGCCTAAGAAGCCGAAGAAACCCAAGGCTTCGAAGCCTTCCACTGCACAAAAAGCTTCGCGAGCGAAGCCTCTGGCCACTGCTCCTCCTGCACCAAGTGTGCAGTCAGAAGATCTCTCACGCATCTCCAAGTCTGAGAAAAAGAAGAAGAAGCCCATCCACACTCCTGGTCCAGCTCTGACCCCTGCTGCTGTTCTGAGGAATGAGAACGATGCCATTGATCTGTCGAGTGACGACGATCTTGCTGATGACGCTCTTGAGCAGCTGATAAAGAGCAAGCAAGAGGCGGAGATCTTCAATGATTTGCCTCTCTTTGACGTGGAAGTATTGAACAACTTCATTGATTAGTGGTTTGACACCCCTAATCTCAGCTTTGATGATCTGCAACTTCCCATTGGGCTAAGCGTCTCCTTCCATGGCGCCATTGCTCCTGAACTGGCTCTTGCACAGAAAATTGTTGAGTTGAAGCACAAGATCGACTATGAAAAGGCTCAGTTCAAGAAGCACATGGCCAAGCTCATCGTAACAGACGTCTAGAACTTCAAGGTCAGGCTGCATGAGCTCAAGGAAGCGTTTCACAAGAAACGTGAGGAAGCCAAAGGTTCTCGAGAGCGAATGAAGCTTCTGGCTGCAAAGTGCATTCAAGCTTACAATGAAGTTGAGAAGCGCAAGGCACTTGGGCGTCCTGGCATCGACCCTAAGATGGCTGCCAAGCAGAAGAAGAAGCCTACTGTGGACCAAGATGAACCATCCAGTCGGGAAGAACCTCGCATTGTCTTCCCCGCCAGTATGACAGGCGTGAAGCCTAAGGTCCCCACAGTGGCTTCAGAGCTTCAGAAGACAAGGGCAGCTGAAGCCAAAGCCCGAAAGCACAAGACCAAGAACACCACTGACGATGCTCCACCCACCAAGAAGCGCAAGACCAAGAAGAGAGATCGGGCTGCTCCCACAGAGCCCCTTGTCGTCGAGCCAATTTCTGTTGCTCGTCCTGCATCTGCACAACAAGAACGTCGTTTGATAGTTCATGAGCCTGCTTCCCAGAGGCTCCTGAAGCTGAAGACATTCCAGCTATTGACCCCACCGCAGCTGAAGACATTGGTCATCAAGACAATGTTGAATATGATGAAGTCCTTCCTCAGATCGAACACAATGTGGTATCATCGCCTGTTCTTACGAACAGCAAACTCATCAGCATTGGTCGTCCTTTGACGCCAATTGCTCAGGATGACTCATGGGCTAATCACCCACAAAACTCACCCCGTGAAGAAGAAACACCAACTACTCCCCCAACTCAAGTCACCGCTTCGGTGCTTGAAGATGATGACTTTGAGGTTCAACCTACTCCATCTCCACAAGCGTCGCCAGCTTTCCGCAGGCTTTGCAAGGGACCAAGGGCTCAAGTCACCTTGTCGAGTGTTCCAGAAGGAGAAGAGCGCCAATCGGTTTCACGCCAAGTATTTCCTGAAGCCTCTCCAACTGTGAACAACCCTGAGTTTGAAGCCAACGCGGCTGAAGATATTCCGGCTGCATCAGCCGATGACCAAGAAGAACCAAGAGTTGAAGACGTTCGTGTTGCCACACCCCCAACCTACCCTGAAGTTGTTCTCGAGGAGAACGTGTCCGACCCTCTAGCTACTCAAGTGGAGGTTAACAACATTGAGGCGACCACCAACACCAACACAGAAGCCAATGACGTTGTCATGGCTGAAGCTAATGTGGCGCCAGAAGTCAATGCGGTGCCCGAAGTGATAGCACCTGAAGTCAATGCTGCACCTGATGCAAATCTGCAGCCTGAAGCCACTGCCACTGCTCCTGTACCACCTCCCAGGCCACATACTATCGAGCAAGCATACAATTATGGTCAGCTGGTCACTGTCAGATGGCCTATTCTGGTTCCTCCACCTGCTGCTGGTCCGCAATTTGATTACCATGTCGAGCACATGCCTCAGGTCCAGAAGCCTAAGCCAAGACTACCCAGGTTTCCAGGTACTGCCACTTCACCAGGGTTCTTCAATGCCAATGACTTCATTGCGCACAACACCTTCTTTGATAGCGCCAAGAACCCCTATTCCAAGCCAAGGATTTCATCAGATCGGTTCTAGAGCTATCAGCAGCGCAGTTATTATTCTTGTGTTCTTTATGACCAAGGGCGCATCTTCCCTCATATGCGTCTTGACTGTGAAGCCATTGCTGGACTGCCATGCCTTGAAGAAGCCCTTGACTGCTTCCGTGATGCTGGATTGCTGAATTTTGTGACTGATAAGGAGCATTGGAATGAAGAGCTTCTGCTGCAATTCTATGCCACACTCCACATTCGCGGCTACAACAGGGATCCGAAGACATGGGTCCTTGAGTGGATGACAGGCAACGTACAGCATGAAGCTAAAGCTTTTGAAATTATTGAGCTTACTAGTCTGCCCACTCCAGGTGAACTGTATGAACCTGGTTGTCAGCTTCACTGCAATGCCTTGGAGAGCATCTTTCAGAAGCCAGAGCCAAACATGAGCCAAATGCTGAGCATGATGAAGCCTCTGCCACATGATGCTGATTACCCAAAGGAGTTCTTTGTTGAAGACCTAAAGTATCTGCCCCGCACTATTTATCATATCATCAGGCGAACTCTATGGCCTGTCAAAGGACATTCTTCTGCAGCAAAACTTGAAGGAGCAATGAAGACTTTGATCTTTTATATCTTCAATGGCATCAGCTTCAATGCTCAAGACTTCTTTATCAGGCAGTTGGCTGCATTAGGCTCTGATCTCTTTGGACTGAAGTTCTACGCTCCATGGGTTATGCGCCTCATCAAGTTTCATTCAGCTGTCAACTATCAGCCCTCTGCTCGCAACCATCTGATCTTTCTGCCAGAGGTTGATATGTCAGTTGAAGCCATATACCCCGAGCCTGCCAAGGAGCCTGTTTATCTTCACAATGCTGATCACCAAAGCTTCACACAGCCCATTGAAGGAGTCCAGGCAGTCACTCGCGTTTATCCGTTGGCTGGCAATACACGCTTACCTCACCGTGCTCAAACTGAAGCCAGTGAAAGCACCATTGCTCAAAGGCCTCGGAAGCGATCTCGTGTTCTCAATGACAGAGAGCTTCTCGTTGCCCTGCATCAGAAACAGGATAAGCATCACTACTGGCTGAAGCGGCAGATGCAAAGCCTCTTGGTGGACGTCAATCGCATTCGCAATCTTGCCACCAAAAATGCCTTTGTTACTCATGAAACCTGTCGGAGGTCATGGAAAAGTTTGACATTGCTGAGTGCTGAAGCAGATCTTCAAGACGATGGCTTCACTGAAAGATTCAAGTTTGACTACACTCCTCCCAGGAATGTTGTCTTGCGTCGAACTCCATCTCTTGAAGACTCTGACTATTCCTCCTCAGCTGCAATGGTGAATGCCAAAGTTATTGATGATCAAGATGATGCTACCTCACCACCTCCAACTTCAGCGCGTATCGACAGTGCACCAAGTTCTTCTGCACCGCCAAACCCCGACGCCGACCCTGCAGCTTCTCCTACTCCTTCTGGGAATGAGTAGATGCTCTGTGTCTTCAAACCTTTTTGGTCCTTACTGACAAAAGGGGAGAAGCATATGAGTTGATAGTCTTCAAGCGGGTCCATATGGGCGGTTGCTTTATATTTTGCTTAGTGTTTACAACTCTCGCTTTTGATACATTTGGTTCTTTGAGTTGTAACACTTAAACTTGATGGTTGTTTGCTACTTGTTTGCTATTCTGTGATGCGATGATAAATTCCGCATGTGCGATGATAAATCCCGCACGAAGTCATATTGCAGACGTCCATTTTTCATTATGCATGTCATTATCTTTGTTATATCAAATCATGCATGATGAATTGTCTTCATAAGTTGAAGAGGATCTCCACAAGTACAACCTGCCATGTGCATTTGCATTCCAAAAGCAAATTACTTGTATGCACATCTTCAGGGGGAGCCTTTTGCTACTTATGAAGACAATACCTAAATCCTTTACAATTCCACATACTTTTATCCCCGTTGAAAACTTCAACCAGTTTGTCATCAATCACCAGAAAGGGGGAGATTGTAAGTGCATCTAGTGCCACCCCCAATTGGTTTTGGAGTATTGACAACAAACCTGGTTGAGGGACTAATGTGTGTTGTGAGAATTGCAGGATAACACGGGTAGTAGTCCCTTATTGATTCGGTTTACCTACCGGAGATGACCCCTAAAAATGTATGAAGACATTGACGACAATGGTGGTATGTGAAGATATTCACATTGAAGACTATGACAAGAGAAGACATTGCGTGAAGACTTTGGAGCGCGAAGACTTAGTTGTTTTGTTGTTTCCTTTTCTTCTTTGTTGAGTCATAGGAACCACCGTACTGTTAAGTGGGGTCCCAGTGAACAAAGTCAGAGTGACTGAAGTGATGCTCAACCAAAATCCTATGTCTTCGAGCGAAGACAATGAGAGCAAATCTTATCCAGAGCTGGATGAGTCAGCTTACTTGCAGCCCAAGTCAAGCTATCGCGTTTGGTTGAAATCTGACCGTTGGAACATGTGTCAGTTCCTTAGTGACCCAGGGTCATTTCGGACAAATCAGGTCGGGTTCCCTAGTGGCTATAAATAGCCCACCCCCTACACCATAAATTGGTGGCTGCTCAGAGTTAGTGCACGGCTTCTGTCGTTTGAGAGCAACCCACCTCCGAAGCTTTTGAGAGAGAGAAATCCTTGCGAGGACAAAGCCCAAACAACCAGAGCCAAAGAGTGTTAGGCATCACTGAAGTCTTTCTGTCTCCGTGACCTGAAGACTTGTTACACTTGAGGACTGTGAATCCTCCAGCCGGTTAGGCGTCGCGTTCTGAGCATCCAAGAGTCATTGTGGATCGCTGGTGAACGAAGTCTGTGAAGGTTTGGAAGTCTACCTTGAAGACTTACTAGAGTGATTGGGCAAGGACTGGGTGTCCTTAGCTCAAGGGGAATAAGGTGAAGACGTGGTCTTCTGAGTTGAATCTCAGCCTCCCTAACCAGACGTACAATTGTCACAGCAACTGGAACTGGTCCAACAAATCCTGTGTCCTCACCAAGTGACTGGTTCTATCCTCTCCCTCTCTTTACTTACAGTCTGTCTTCGTGAAGTCATTGCCTGCTTGCACTACCTGTTTGACTTCACTGTGTGACTACTATCATTGTTTGGCTTCATACTATCTTCCACCCTGATCTTTACTACCTATCTGCTATTAGTCTTCGTGCTTTCACTTCATTGCATACTTGACTATGGCTTGCTTAGTGTAGTCTACCTTCCGCTGCATATCAATAGGTTCATTTCTATTGTTTGTCTTCGAAATGTTCTGAAGACTTTCATAAAAATCGCCTATTCACCCCCCTCCAGTCGATAACTAGCACTTTCACTAGGGCTTGTGGACCCCTCGGGTGTCCCCCTGACTTGTTTCCAATGCCAAATACTCTTATATATATACAAAAACCTCCAAAAATAACCCTAGATTGGAAGTTCTGCCGCCGAAGCCTCTGTAGCCACAAAAAACCAATCGGGAGCCCGTTTCGGCACCCTGGCAGAGGGGGAAACCATCACCGGAGGCCATCTTCATCCTCCCGGCGGACACCATGACGAGGAGGGAGTAGTTCACCCTCGAGGCTGAGGGTATGTACCAGTAGTTATGTGTTTGATCTCTCTCGGGTTCTTGATTTGGCACGATCCTGATGTACCGTGAGCTTTGCTACTATAGTTGAATCATACGGTGTTTCTCCCTCTCTATCTTGTTGTGATGAATTGAGTCTTGCTCTTTGAGGTTTCGTTATGTTGGATTGAGCATTGGATTTGAGAACACTTGATGTATGTTTTGCGATGGGATATCTGTGGTGACAATGGGATGTTCTATTGATTCACTTGTTGTATGTTTTCGTACTCAACTCACGGATTCCCGAGGTGACATTGGGGTAATCTATGCATAGGGGTTGATGCACGTTTTCATCCTACGTTCTTCGGTAGAAACTTTGGAGTGATTCTTTGTTGCAGAGGCATTGTTATGTGATCCGATTATGTTATCATTGTTGAGAGACTTTGCACTAGTGAAAGTATGAACCCTAGGCATTGTTTTCAAGCATTGCAATACCATTTTTGCTCACTTTTACTACTAGTTACCTTGCTGTTTTTTATATTTTCAGATTACAAAAACCTATATCTACCATCCATATTACACTTGTATCACCATCTCTTCGCCGAACTAGTGCACCTATACAATTTACCATTGTATTGGTTGTGTTGGGGACACAAGAGACTCTTTGTTATTTGGTTGCAGGGTTGTTTGAGAGAGACCATCTTCATCCTACACCTCCCACGGATTGATAAATCTTAGGTCATCCACTTGAGGGAATATTGCTACAGTCCTACAAAACTCTGCGCTTGGAGGCCCAACACGAGTCTACAAGAAGAAGGTTGCGTAGTAGACATCAGGCAGGCATGGAGGCACGAACCAGCAGGGCACGAACGCTGTCCTTGAGCGTACGGAGAGCACACTCAGCCTTGCCGATTTGTTGGCTTGTGTATGGACAAGTAAGGCGGAAGTGAGCACTGTGGTGAGCGAGGAGCATGCGCACGGCGGCATTGCCGAACTCGCGCCCGTTATCTGTTTGTAAAGAAAAGATGGGCCGCTGATGTCTACTACGCAACTTTATTCTTGTAGACTCTTGTTGGGCCTCCAAGCGCAGAGTTTTCTTGGACAGTAGCAATTTTCCCTTAAGTGGATGACCTAAGGTTTATCAATCCGTGGGAGGTGTAGGATGAAGATGGTCTCTCTCAAACAACCCTGCCACCAAATACAAGAAATCTCTTGTGTCCCCAACACACCCAATACAATGGCAAATTGTATAGGTGCACTAGTTCGGCAAAGAGGAGCAAAGTGACTTTGGCATAACCGGTGACTTTTGGAAATTAGGGGTAAAACAGACAAGTAGGAAAAAACTAGGGGCATACATCAAGATCGTGCCATCTCAAGAACACGAGAGAGAGAGAGATTAAACACATAGCTAATGGTACAAACCCTTAGCCCCGAGGGGGGCTACTCCCTCCTCATCATGGTGGCCGCCGGGATGATGAAGATAGCCACCGGTGATGATTCCCCCCTCCGGCGGAGTGCTGGAACGGGGTCTGGATTGGTTTTCGGTGGCTACAGAGCCTTGCGGCGGCGGAACGTCTGATCTAGGTTAACCCCGAGGGTTTTTGGAGTATTTGGGATTTTATAGGGCAAAGAGGGGGTGCGGGAGACCGCCGAGGTGGGCACAACCCACCTGGGCGTGCCTGGCCCCCAGGCGCGCCCTGGTGGGTTGTGCCCCCCTCGGGGCACCCCCAGGTGCTGCTCTGGCCCATCGGGAGTCTTCTAGTCCATAAAAATCCACAAAAAGTTTCGCGGTGTTTGGACTCCGTTTGATATTGATTTCCTACGATGTAAAAAACAAGCAAAAACAGCAACTGGCACTGGGCACTGGGTCAATAGGTTAGTTCCAAAAAATGATATAAATTTGCTATAAAATGATTGTAAAACATTCAAGAATGATAATATAACAACATGAATACTTCATAAATTATAGATACGTTGGAGACGTATCAGCATCCCCAAGCTTAATTCCTACTCGTCCTCGAGTAGATAAATGATAAAAGAAATAATTTATGAAGTGTGAATGCTAGCAAAGTGCACAAGTTTGGTCAATGAAAATTTCAATCACTTTTCCTAGCATCATAACAACAATTCTTTCTCATAAAATTTCTCATGTTAAAGTAGCAACCAATTCACATGTTAAGGTTCAAGCAATGAATTTTCTTGAAACTCAACAACCTATGTTTTCAGTCACCAAGCAATTGCAATTCAACTTATTCAACAGATTTTAAGTAAGAGCTCCACATACTCGACCATCATATAGTCTTCTATGATTGCTAACACTCACCGCATACACATGAGCAAAACGTTTCAACCAGACACGTAGAAAGATAGGGGCTTATTATTTTGCCTCCCAACGTATTCACCTCAAGGGTGATGTCAACAATAATAACTCATGCTACCCATATCCAACTGGATATATGTGCCTATCTTTCCTCACCACATGATGCTTGCCAAAAGAGAAAAATAAAAAGGAATAGAGAGAAAAACTTTGACTCTTTGCATGAAAGTAAATACATAAAAGTAAAAGATAGGCCCTTCGCAGAGGGAAATAGAGGTTGCCATGCGCTTATTTGTTTGTATGCTCAACCCCTTAGTGCAAAAGAACGTCACGTTATATTGCCCCTTATGATAGCAACCTTTATTATGCAGTCTGTCGCTTTTATTCTTCGCCATCACAAGTTTGTACAACGCTCAATTTTCTTTTACACTAAATGATCTAACACTTTTAGAAGCAATTTTTATTGCCTTATTGCACTGATGACAACTTACTTGAAGGATCTCACTCAATCCTTAGGTAGGTATGGTGGACTCTTGAAAATAAGATTTGGGTTTAATGGTTTTTTGATGCACAAGTAATATCTCTACTTGGTGCGGAATTTTTGGCTAGCAAAGATGGGGGGCAAGCACCACATGTTGAAGGATCTATGACAATATAACTTCTATGTGAATATGAACAGACATAAATCATTACGTTGTCTTCCTTGTCCAACGTCAACAATTTTGGCATATAATATTTTGATGGGGGCTCATAATCACAAAAGATTTCCAAGATGGTGTATTTGCATGTGAAAGTTCTCTTCCTTCTATTAATCATTCATGAATTGCTCGTATTACCAATATTGTGATTGTCAAGCTTCAAAAGATTTCACTTTCTAAACCCAATGTGAAGCTACCACTAGGCATGATATAATTTCAACTTCATGGTATTCTATTTATTCAACAATTTACTCATAGGATATAAGTGAAGCACAAGAGTAAATGACAAGCTACCCCAAAAAGATATAAGTGAGGATCAAGCGAGTAGTTAAGTAAATAGATAGCTATGTGAGGACTTTCTCTTATTTAAAACTTTCAGATCTAAGTATTTTATTAAAATAGCAAGCAAAATGAAAATAAAATGACACTTCAAGGATAGCACAACTCATGTTAAGAAGCAAAAACTTAGGATTAACCGATACTAACCAATAATTGTTGATGAAGAAAGGTGGGATGCCTACTGGGGCATCCCCAAGCTTAGATGCTTGAGACTTCTTGAAATATTATCTTGGGATGCATTGGGCATCCCCAAGCTAGAGTTTTTGTGTCTCCTTAATTCCTTTTATATCACGGTTTCTCTAAATCTTAAAAACTTCATCCACACAAAACTCAACAAGAACTCGTGAGATAAGTTAGTATAAACCAATGCAAAACCCTTATCATTCTCTACTATAGCGAATCACTAAATTTTTTATTCAAAATTGCATACTAAATGCCTCTGCATATTTAATACTCCTATCCTCAAATAGAATCATTAAACAAGCAAACATATGCAAACATAACAGCAATCTGCCAAAACAATACAGTTTGTAAAGAATGCAAGAGCAATCATACTTCTGTAACTTCGAAAATTCTAAAAATTTACCACACTACAGAAAATTTATCAGAGCTTATTTTGCGAAACTTTTCAACATTTTATCACATTCTTACTTTTCTAGGGAATTTTTGCAACAGCGTTAAACTTTCTGTTTTGAAACAGCAACATGTATACTTGCAAAATAAGCACGGTGAAGACTATCCTTGACATTTTTATTTAAAAGAAAGATGCAAAACATTATTCTAAATAACAGCAAGAAAATCCTAGCAAACGAAAATGACGCTCCAAGCAAAACTCATATCATGTGACGAATAAAAATGTAGCTCCAAGTGAGGTTACCGATAATGTTGGAGATGAAAGAGGGGATGCCTTCCGGGGCATCCCCAAGCTTAGTTGCTTGGATCTTCCTTGAATATTACCTTGGGGTGCCTTGGGCATCCCCAAGCTTAGGGTCTTGTCACTCCTTATTCTCCTCATATCGACATCTCACCCAAAACTTGAAAGCTTCAACCACACAAAACTTAACGGAACTTCGTGAGATAGGTTAGTATGATAAAGAGCAAACCAGTTCACTTTGGTACTGTCAAAGACAAGATTCATAATTGTTTCCACACAATGCCTACTGTAGCATATCATTTCTACAATTTATATTGAGCAATATAAGCCATAGAAACTAGAAAACAAGCAAACTATGCATTGAAAACAGAATCTGTCGAAAACAGAACAGACTGTAGTAATCTGTACTCCAACCGTACTTCTGCTACTCCCAAAATTTTGAAAAATGAGGACAACATAGAGAATTTGTATATCTATCACCTGTAAAAAATTCAGATCAAGAGCACGTTCCAGTGAATTTTCAAAATTCCTGGACTGAGCGCAAAAGTTTCTATTTTTGCACAGATTCAAGTCAACTATCATCCACACTATCCCAAAGGCTTTACTTGGCACTTTATTGAAAGAAAAGCAATAAAACATGATTACTAAAGTAGCATAATCATGGGAACACACAAAAATAGTAGGTAAATGAAGGAAATATGCCATAGAGGCAATAATAAAGTTGTTATTTATATTTCCTTATATCATGATAAATGTTTATTATTCATGTTAGAATTGTATTAACCGGAAACTTAGTACATGTGTGAATACATAGACAAACAGAGTGTCACTAGTATGCCTCTACTTGACTAGCTCGTTGAATCAAAGATGGTTAAGTTTCCTAGCCATAGACATCAGTTGTCATTTGATTAACGGGATCACATCATTAGAGAATGATGTGATTGACTTGACCCATTCCGTTAGCTTAGCACTTGATCGTTTAGTTTGTTACTATTGCTTTCTTCATGACTTATACATGTTCCTATGACTATGAGATTATGCAACTCCCGAATACCGGAGGAACACTTTGTGTGCTATCAAACGTCACAACGTAACTGGGTGATTATAAAGATGCTCTACAGGTGTCTCCGATGGTGTTTGTTGAGTTGGCATAGATCGAGATTAGGCTTTGTCACTCCGATTGTTGGAGAGGTATCTCTGGGCCCTCTCGGTAATACACATCACTGTAAGCCTTGCAAGCAATGTGACTAATGAGTTAGTTGCGGGATGATGCATTACAGAATGAGTAAAGAGACTTGCCGATAACGAGATTGAACTAGGTATTAAGATACCGACGATCGAATCTCGGGCAAGTAACATACCGATGACAAAGGGAACAACGTATGTTGTTATGTGGTTTGACCGATAAAGATCTTCGTAGAATATGTAGGAACCAATATGAGCATCCAGGTTCCACTATTGGTTATTGACCGGAGATGAGTCTCGGTCATGTCTACATAGTTCTCGAACCCATAGGGTCCGCACGCTTAACGTTCGGTGACGATCGGTATTATGAGTTTATGTGTTTTGATGTACCGAAGGTAGTTCGGAGTCCCGGATGTGATCACGGACATGACGAGGAGTCTCTAAATGGTTGAGACATAAAGATTGATATATTGGACGGTTATGTTCGGACACCGGAAGTGTTCCGGGAGGTTTTGGATAAAACCGGAGTGCCGGAGGGTTATCGTAACCCCCCCGGAAGTTATTGGGCCCTTAGTGGGCTTTAGGGGAGAGAGAGGGCAGCAGCCAGGAGGTGGCGCCCCCCAAGGGAGTCCGAATTGGACTAGGGGAAGGGGGCGCGGCCCCTCTTTCCCTCTCCCTCCCCCTCTCCTTCCTTCCCTCTCCTGGTATGACTAGGAAAGGAGGAATCCTACTACTAGGAGGAGGATTCCTCCCCACTTGGTGCGCCCTCTAGGGCCGGCCGGCCTCCTCCTCCCCTCCTTTATATATGGGGGAGGGGGCACCCCATAGACACACAAGTTGATTGTTTAGCCATGTGCGGTGCCCCCCTCCACAGATTTCCACCTCGGTCATATCGTTGTAGTGCTTAGGCGAAGCCCTACGTCGGTAACTTCATCATTACCGTCATCACGCCGTCGTGCTGATGAAGCTCTCCCTCGACACTCAGCTGGATCTAGAGTTCGTGGGACGTCACCGAGCTGAACGTGTGCAGATCGCGGAGGTGTTGTACTTTCGATACTAGGATCAGTCGGATCCTGAAGACGTACGACTACATCAACCACGTTGTCATAATGCTTCCGCTTTCGGTCTACGAGGGTACGTGGACAACACTCTCCCCTCTCGTTGCTATGCATCACCTAGATGGATCTTGCGTGTGCATAGGATTTTTTTGAAATTACTGCGTTTCCCAACATTGGCATCCAAGCGAGGTCTATGCGTAGATGTTATATGCACGAGTAGAACACAAAGAGTTGTGGGCGATAATAGTCATACTGCTTACCAGCATGTCATACTTTGATTCGGCGGTATTGTTGGATGAAGCGGCCTGGACCGACATTACGCGTACGCTTACGCGAGACTGGTTCTACCGACGTGCTTTGCACATAGGTGGCTGGCGGGTGTCAGTTTCTCCAACTTTAGTTGAATCGAGTGTGGCTACGCCCGGTCCTTGTTGAAGGTTAAAACAACACACTTGACGAAAAATCGTTGTGGTTTTGATGCGTAGGTAAGAACGGTTCTTGCTCAGCCCGTAGCATCCACGTAAAACATGCAACAACAAAGTAGAGGACGTCTAACTTGTTTTTGCAGGGCATGTTGTGATGTGATATGGTCAAGACATGATGCTAAATTTTATTGTATGAGATGATCATGTTTTGTAACAGAGTTATCGGCAACTGGCAGGAGCCATATGGTTGTCGCTTTATTGTATGCAATGCAATCACCCTGTAATTGTTTTTACTTTATCACTAAGCGGTAGCGATAGTCGTAGAAGAAATAGTTGGCGAGACGGCAACGATGCTACGATGGAGATCAAGGTGTCGCGCCGGTGACGATTGTGATCATGACGGTGCTTTGGAGATGGAGATCAAAGGCACAAGATGATGGTGGCCATATCATGTCACTTATATTGATTGCATGTGATGTTTATCCTTTATGCATCTTATTTTGCTTAGTTCGGTGGTAGCATTATAGGATGATCTCTCACTAAATTTCAAGGTTCAAGTGTTCTCCCTGAGTATGCACCGTTGCGAAAGTTCGTCGTGCCGAGACACCACGTGATGATCGGGTGTGATAAGCTCTACGTTCACATACAACGGGTGCAAGCCAGTTTTGCACACGAGAATACTCGGGTTAAACTTGACGAGCCTAGCATATGCAGATATGGCCTCGGAACACTGAGACCGAAAGGTCGAGCGTGAGTCATATAGTAGATATGATCAACATAGTGATGTTCACCATTGAAACTACTCCATCTCACGTGATGATCGGACATGGTTTAGTTGATTTGGATCACGTGATCACTTAGATGATTAGAGGGATGTCTATCTAAGTGGGAGTTATTAAGTAATATGATTAATTGAACTTTAATTTATCATGAACTTAGTACCTGATAGTATTTTGCATGTCTATGTTGTTGTAGATCAATGGCCCGTGCTACTGTTCCTTTGAATTTTAATGCGTTCCTAGAGAAAGCTAAGTTGAAAGATGATGGTAGCAACTACACGGACTGGGTCCATAACTTGAGGATTATCCTCATTGCTGCACAAAAGAATTACGTCCTGGAAGCACCGCTAGGTGCAAGACCCGCTGCAGGAGCAATGCCGGACGTTGTGAACGCCTGGCAGAGCAAAGCTAATGACTACTCGATAGTTCAGTGTGCCATGTTTTACGACTTAGAACCGTGACTTCAACGACGTTTTGAACGTCATGGAGCATATGAGATGTTCTAGGAGTTGAAGTTAATATTTCAAGCAAATGCCCGGATTGAGAGATATGAAGTCTCCAATAAGTTCTATAGCTACAAAATGGAGGAGAATAGTTCTGTCAGTGAGCATATACTCAAAATGTTTGGGTATCATAATCTCTTGACTCAGCTGGGAGTTAATCTTCTGGTTGATAGTGTGTCATTGACAGAGTTCTTCAATCACTGCTTCCAAGCTACAAAAGCTTCATGATGAACTATAACATGCAAGGGATGGATAAGATGATTCCCGAGCTCTTCGCAATGCTAAAGGCTGCGGAGGTAGAAATCAAGAAGGTGCATCAAGTGTTGATGGTCAACAAGACCACCAGTTTCAAGAAAAAGGGTAAAGGGAAGAAGGGGAACTTCAAGAAGAACGGCAAGCAAGTTGCTGCTCAAGTGAAGAAGCCCAACTCTGGACCTAAGCCTGAGACTGAGTGCTTCTACTGCAAAGGGACTGGTCACTGGAAGCGGAACTACCCCAAGTATTTAGCGGACAAGAAGGATGGCAAGGTGAACAAAGGTATATGTGATATACATGTTATTGATGTGTACCTCACTAATGCTCGCAGTAGTACCTGGGTATTTGATACTGGTTCTGTTGCTAATATTTGCAACTCGAAACAGGGACTACGGATTAAGCGAATATTGGCTAAGGACGAGGTGACGATGCACGTGGGAAATGGTTCCAAAGTCGATGTGATCGCCATGGGCACGCGACCTCTACATCTACCTTCGGGATTAGTTTTAGACCTAAATAATTGTTATTTGGTGCCAGCTTTAAGCATGAACATTATATCTGGATCTTGTTTGATGCGAGACGGTTATTCATTTAAACCCGAGAATAATGTTTGTTCTATTTATATGAGTAATATCTTTTATGGTCATTCACACTTGAAGAGTGGTCTATTTTTGTTGAATCTCGATAGTAGTGACACACATATTCATAATATTGAAGCCAAAACATGCAGAGTTGATAATGATAGTGCAACTTATTTGTGGCACTGCCGTTTGGGTCATATTGGTGTAAAGCGCATGAAGAAACTCCATACCGATGGACTTTTGGAATCACATGATTATGAATCACTTGGTACTTGCGAACCATGCCTCATGGGTAAGATGACTAAAACTCCGTTCTCCGGAACAATGGAGCGAGCAACAGATTTGTTGGAAATCATACATACTGATGTATGTGGTCCGATGAATATTGAGGCTCGCGGCGGGTATCGTTATTTTCTGACCTTCATAGATGATTTAAGAAGATATGTGTATATCCATTTAATGAAACATAAGTATGAAACATTTGAAAAGTTCAAAGAATTTCAGAGTGAAGTGGAAAATCATCGTAACAAGAAAATAAAGTTTCTGTGATCTGATCGTGGAGGAGAATATTTGAGTTATGAGTTTGGTCTTCATTTGAAACAAACTGGAATAGTTTCGCAACTCACGCCACCCGGAACACCACAGCATAATGGTGTGTCCGAACGTCATAATCGTACTTTATTAGATATGGTGCGATCTATGATGTCTCTTACTGATTTACCGCTATCATTTTGGGGTTATGCTTTAGAGACAGATGCATTCACGTTAAATAGGGCACCATCTAAATCCGTTGAGACGACACCTTATGAACTGTGGTTTGGCAAGAAACCCAAGTTGTCGTTTCTTAAAGTTTGGGGGTGCGATGCTTATGTGAAAAAACTTCAACCTGATAAGCTCGAACCCAAATCGGAGAAATGTGTCTTCATAGGATACCCAAAGGAGACTGTTGGGGACACCTTCTATCACAGATCCGAAGGCAAGACATTCATTGCTAAAAATGGAGCCTTTCTAGAGAAGGAGTTTGTCTCGAAAGAAGTGAGTGGGAGGAAAGTAGAAACTTGATGAGGTAACTGTACCTGCTCCCTTATTGGAAAGTAGTTCATCACAGAAATCAATTCCTGTTACTACTACACCAATTAGTGAGGAAGCTAATGATGATGATCATGTAACTTCAGATCAAGTTACTACTGGACCTCGTAGGTCAACCAGAGTAAGATCCGCACTAGAGTGGTACGGTAATCCAGTTCTGGAGGTCATGTTACTTGACCATGATGAACCTACGAACTATGAGGTAGCGATGATGAGCCCAGATTCCGCGAAATGGCTGAGGCCATGAAATCTGAGATGGGATCCATGTATGAGAACAAAGTGTGGACTTTGGTTGACTTGCCCGATGATCGGCAAGCCATCGAGAATAAATGGATCTTCAAGAAGAAGACTGACGCTGATGGTAATGTTACTGTCTACAAAGCTCGACTTGTTGCGAAAGGTTTTCGACAAGTTCAAGGAGTTGACTACGATGAGACCTTCTCACCCGTAGCGATGCTTAAGTCCGTCCGAATCATGTTAGCAATTGCTGCATTTTATGATTATGAAATTTGGCAAATGGATGTAAAGACTGCATTCCTGAATGGATTTCTGGAAGAAGAGTTGTATATGATGCAACCCGAAGGTTTTATCAATCCAAAGGATGCTAACAAAGTGTGCAAGCTCCAGCGATCCATCTATGGACTGGTGCAAGCATCTCGGAGTTGGAATAAACATTTTGATAGTGTGATCAAAGCATATGGTTTTATACAGACTTTTGGAGAAGCCTGTATTTACAAGAAAGTGAGTGGGAGCTCTGTAGTATTTCTAATATTATATGTGGATGACATGTTGTTGATTGGAAATGATATAGAATTTCTGGATAGCATAAAAGGATACTTGAATAAGAGTTTTTCAATGAAAGACCTCGGTGAAGCTGCTTATATATTGGGCATCAAGATCTATAGAGATAGATCAAGACGCTTAATTGGACTTTCACAAAGCACATACATTGACAAAGTTTTGAAGAAGTTCAAAATGGATCAAGCAAAGAAAGGGTTCTTGCTTGTGTTACAAGGTGTGAAGTTGAGTCAGACTCAATGCCCGACCACCGCAGAAGATAGAGAGAAAATGAAAGTCATTCCCGATGCTTCAGCCATAGGTTCTATCATATATGCAATGCTGTGTACCAGACCTGATGTGTGCCTTGCTATTAGTTTAGCAGGGAGGTACCAAAGTAATCCAGGAGTGGATCACTGGACATCGGTCAAGAACATCCTAAAATACCTGAAAAGGACTAAGGATATGTTTCTCATTTATGGAGGTGACAAAGAGCTCGTCGTAAATGGTTACGTCAATGCAAGCTTTGACACTAATCCGGATGACTCTAAGTCACAAACCGGATACGTATTTATATTGAACGGTGGAGCTATAAGTTGGTGCAGTTCTAAGCAAAGCGTCGTGGCGGGATCTACGTGTGAAGCGGAGTACATAGCTGCTTCGGAAGCAGCAAGAGTATGGATGAAGGAGTTCATATCCGATCTAGGTGTCATACCTAGTGCATCGGGTCCAATGAAAATCTTATGTGACAATACTGGTGCAATTGCCTTGGCAAAGGAATCCAGATTTCACAAAAGAACCAAGCACATCGAGAGACGCTTCAATTCCATCCGCGATCAAGTCAAGGAGGGAGACATAGAGATTTGCAAGATACATATGGATCTAAATGTTGCAGACCCATTGAGGGAGTCCTGGACTAAGGGGTCCTCGGGCATCCGGCCTGTTTGACATGGGCCGGACTGATGGGCTGTGAAGATACGAAGACCGAAGACTCTACCCGTGTCTGGATGGGACTCTCCTTGGCATGGAAGGCAAGCTTGGCGACCAAATATGAAGATTCCTTTCTCTGTAACCGACTTTATGTAACCCTAGATCCCTCCGGTGTCTATATAAACCGGAGGGTTAGGCTCGTAGGGCCGAATACTCATCATCGTAGTCATATAGGCTAGACTTCTAGGGTTTTAGCCATTACGATCTCGTGGTAGATCAACTCTTGTAACACTCATATTCATCAAGATCAATCAAGCAGGAAGTAGGGTATTACCTCCATAGAGAGGGCCCAAACCTGGGTAAACATTGTGTCCCCTGTCTCCTGTTACCATCGACCTTAGACGCACAGTTCGGGACCCCCTACCCGAGATCCGCCGGTTTTGACACCGACATTGGTGCTTTCATTGAGAGTTCCACTGTGCCGTCCCCAAAAGGTTTGATGGCTCCTTCAATCGTCAACAACGATGCTGTCCAAGGGGAAATCTTCCCCCCGGGACAAATCTTCGTATTCGGCGGCTTCGCACTGCAGGCCAACTCGCTTGGCCATCTGGAGCTGATCGACAGCTACGCCCCTGGCCATCAGGTCAGATTCGGGAGCTTGAATTATGTCGCGGATATCCGTGGAGACTTGATCTTCGACGGATTCGAGACCACGACAGCCGCTCCCTGTCATTGCGATGAACATGACTTAAATCTGTCATTGGACCATAACCAGGAAATTGCACCTGTAACTGCTCTAGCCTTAGATCCGGAGCAGATCACACCATCCAAGGACGGGAAGCTCAACCCCGCCACGAAGCCGCAGACTCTGCGGCGTGGGAGCCGCACACAGACCTAACCTCGCGTGATATCTGTGTCACCGGAACCTCGGACTTGTTTCCGGCTATAAGTTCCGAACCACGTGCACCCGCGTACGTCGAGCTTGATCAGTCACCAATCGTCGAATTCAGCGCCGCGGACATCTTCTGGCACTCGCCTTTGGGCGACGTGCTAAACTCATTAAAAAACCTATCCTTAGCAGGGGACTCACAACCGAATTCTATCCGGTTCAAACTGGAGGTTGATGACGGGGAACTTCGCTACCCACCCACCACCCACCTAATAGCCACTATCGAGGACTTAACCGACATGCTCGATTACGGCTCCGAAGACATCGACGGTATGGACGACGATGCCGATGAGGAGCAGGGCCAAAACCCGCCGTTTACCGGACGTTGGACGGCCACCTCTTCATACGATGTGTACATGGTGGATACACCTAAAAAACCTAACGGCGATGACAAAGAGGATCCAGTCGAGGATAAACCTCCTGAGACACAGCCTATGCGCCGGCGTCAGCAGCGCCGCTCTAAGTCACGTCGTGCAAAAAACAGCAATACCGGCACGGGAGAAAACAATACTCCGGACGATGCCGAAGACAATGCAGATCCTGTGAGGCGACTTCCGAACAGGATGAACGGGAAGGCGGGCACGTTAGCCCCGATGAACAGGCCATACACGAAGACTCGGAGGATAGTAATTATCTTCCGCTCTCCAAGGATGAGGAGAGCCTCGGCAACGAGGATTTCATCGTGCCTGGGGAACCTCTCGAGCAGGAGCGTTTAAGCGCCGGCTAATAGCCACTGCAAGGAGCCTGAAAAAGAAGCAGCATCAGCTTCAAGCTGACCAAGATCTGCTCAACGATAGATGGACAGATATCCTGGCAGCCGAATAATACAGCCTCAAGCGCCTAGCCAAGAGTTATCCGAAGCGCAAATTGCTACCTCAGTTCAATGAGGAGGCGCCGGAGCCTGTACCACGCGGTCGGGACAATGCGGCTGACCGACCACCACGCGGTCAGGATAAAGCGGCAGCTCAAGCCGAACAGCAGCCCGCCCCACCTAAATGTAAAAACAGAGATAAAATAGCTCGGGGTTATACATATGACCTTCGGCAGGACCTGGACAGTAGAGCAGAACATACCATATCGATCCATGGATCGCGAGGACGTGCCTCGACACGCGACGACGGCTACCTATTCGAACGTGACAAGCCTAGTCACACCAGGGCCGAAAACCGCAGACGGACTCCATCGGAGCTACGTCGCGATGTGGCCCAATATAGAGGCGCCGCACACCCACTCTGCTTCACTGATGAAGTAATGGACCATGACTTCCCAGAAGGGTTTAAACCCGTGAACATCGAATCATATGATGGGACAACGAACCCCGCGGTATGGATTGAGGATTTCCTTCTCCACATCCATATGGCCCGGGGTGATGATCTCCATGCCATCAAATACCTCCCGCTAAAACTCAAAGGACCAGCTCGGTACTGGTTAAACAGTCTGCCTGAAAACTCTATTGGCAGCTGGGAGGATCTGGAAGACGCCTTCCGCGACAACTTCCAAGGTACATATGTCGGGCCACCAGATGCCAATGACTTAAGTCACATCGTCCAGCAGCCCGGAGAGTCTGCCAGGAAGCTCTGGACTAGGTTCATAGTTAAAAAGAACCAAATCATAGATTGTTCGGACGCGGAAGCCCTAGCGGCCTTCAAACACAGCGTCCGGGACGAGTGGCTCGCCCGCCACCTCGGTCAGGAAAAACCAAAATCCATGTCAGCCCTTACCACTCTGATAACCCGCTTTTGCGCGGGAGAAGATAGCTGGCTCGCTCGTAGAAGCAACAACGCCAGCGATCCGGGCACTTTCGAGGCTCGAGACGGCAATGGGAAGCCATGACGCAATAAACACAAACTTCATAATAATAATGAGGGAACGCACGACACAGCGGTCAACGCCGGATTCAGCGGCCCCAAACCCGGTCAACGGAGAAGGCCATTTACGGCAAATAGAGACGGACCATCCAATTTAGATAAGATATTGGATAGGCCCTGCCAGATTCATGGCCACCCCAATAAACCAGCTAATCACACCAACAGAAGCTGTTGGGTCTTCAAACATGCTGGCAAGTTAAATGCTGAACACAAGGGGAAGAGACCGCCCGACGACAGCGACGATGAAGAGACTCACCAACCAAACACCGGGGGTCAGAAGCAGTTTCCCCCCAAAGTAAGAACGGTGAACATGGTATACGCGACACACACCCCTACAAGGGAGCACACGGAACGCCCCCTCCGTACAGAAGATCATACTACGGCTACCTCAGCCGAAGTACATAGCGGCCCTATCAAACCGCATACCTCGTCGGCCATTAAGCCGCTGGTCTCCATTCAGCAGGACCGATCAATGTCCAAACTGGACTAGCAGTTCGGCTTCTGCCGTATGCCTAATATACCTGCGAAGTTTGTACCGCGCATACATAATTATGCACTTAAAATACCCTGGGCATCGGCGGAAGCACAACACGAACGGGCCTACAAGTACCCTCATCACCCCCTCCCCTTTTTCTAACTAATCTTTCTTCTTTTTTTATTATCCTTCCCATAGGTGGCTCAAAAGCTGGTCATCTCACGGACTCCATCGGAGTTCGGGTTCATACACTCACCCAAGGGATATTCCTGTCAAGGAGTCCCTTTATCGAGGAAAGGTGGCGCAGACGTGCGACAGGAGGTCCAAAATAACTTTTTGTAGACCGCACTCTCTATTTCGAGCCTGTAAAGTGCCTTTTTCCTCAGCCTTCGACCCCTGGCATGTCAAATAGCCAGGGTTGTGGCGTTGTTATCCATAAAATAATGATTGGCATATCACTCAGGTCCCAGTGAACATAATCCGTATTCAATATTCGCTTTTTTCTAAAGAACTGAATTTTGCCCCTTTGGTCGTTTCACACACACCTCGGCATAACTTGCCAGGGGCTCGGTACGGGAACAAATGAGTTGCCGACAAGTTTGAACAGCTTTATAGCATACTTCGGCGTCACGAGTTTGGCCTTATATGCATCAGCTCCGAATCATGTCTTGGGTCAATAGTTGGGTTGCCCGGCTCCTGTACTTTCTACCTTACGTTCCGCTCTATCGGCTAGGGTAGTAAAGGGAGAACTACTGCGATCGTGCTTCCGGTTTATCTGGTCAAGCACCTCAGTAGAGAAAGCCGAAAATTGACTGTCATGATGCGGCGAGAGCTGGTCAACCACTCGATGACTTATCAGAATCTTTCGCGATTCCCTCCGTATTCTACGAAGGACGTTCTCTTTAGGTCATATATGTAATGCCCCGTATTGGAATAAAGCCGCGTACATACCAGGGGCTATATCGTAGACCCACCATAAAAATTCTATGGCTAAGTGAAAGTGTTAACTCCCTATAGCCCGATTGCCTAGTTCGTCACATTGACACCTCCTTAATGGACCAAGACGTTGGGTTAAGAGTGATCAAATGCTTTACCAAACACCCCCGTACTTTATATGAGGGGGCTGAAGCCGACGACTGGAAAACTTTCACTTTATACAAAAACAGCCGCACAGGAGGAACAAAAAGTTTTAGGCAAAACTAAAAAGAAAATAGCCTTATTACAATATTGTATTTTACAAATTTCCATACATTTCACTCGAATATCATGTTTTTCGAGCATTGACCCTCTATCAAGCGGGCACCCTCTAAGACATCCTCGAAATAATGCTCTGGTGCATGATGGTCCTTGCCCTTGGGTGGACTCTTCGCTGCAACATCGGTGGCCTTCATCTTCGCCCAGTATGTCTTGACACGGGCAAAGGCCATCCGTGCACCTTCAATGCACGCTGACCGCTTAACGATGTCGGCATGTGGCACCCATCAACAAGTCGCCGCACCAAACCAAAATAACTGTCCGGAATTGGCTCGGTCGGCTGCAACCCGACCACGATGTCCTTCATGGCAGAACCGGACAGTCTGTGGAGCTCGGCCCATTGGGCCATCTGTTCGTTCAGCAACAGTGGGCGCTTTGACACACTGAATTGTGACCAGAAAAGCTTCTCCGCTGCATACCCTTCTTGCGCTTGGTAAAACTGCGCCGTGTCGGAAGCACTCTTTGACAAGTCCAATAATGCGTCTGGAGAACTCCACACTTGATTAAGAGGGGCATAATTCGGATCGCCGAACTTAGTTTGTAATAAAAGGGCTTACCAGCCGCGATCTCCCCAGCTTGCCGGATCTCCTCCCGGGCCACTCTAGACTCGGACCACACTTCTTTCGCCTCTCGTAAAGCCTTGTTTAGATCAGCCATTTTGGCTTTATTATCCTTCTCGAGGGATTCACAGCGGCCATCGGCATCCTTTAGCTCACGCGCCATCATGGATATTTTCTCCTCGTATTGGCGATGAGTAGCCTGTTCGGCCTTCAACTCGGCAGATGCCTTTTCGGCAGCCGCATTACGAAACCGAGCCTGCTCCTTAGCCCGGGCTAGCTCAGCCCGAAGGATCTCAACTACGGCGGCACCATCTGCAGTCATGCATATCTCAGTATACAATCTTTAGCGTCATGCTTACATTACAAGCACATGCATGTAATGACTGCCCCAAATACATACCTTGCGACTCGTCAAGACGCCTGTTGATAAGCGTAAGGTCATCTCCCGCCACATCAAGCTTCCGCTGTAGATCGGCAACTTCTGTAGTCCGGGTGGACGCCAGAGAGGTGACAACCTGTGTTTCAATTGATCATATTATTTCCTGAGCATATCCTCTTTTGATCCTCTGATCGCCTCCCTTGGGAAGCCAACCAGAGTCTCAGGGGCTACTATCTATACACAGGTGCATTTTGCGAATAAAGCACAATCGAAAGCATCACATTACAAACCTCGAAGCCTCTTAGCAGGCTCCTGAAGGCTTCATTCAACCCGCTTTTTGCGGACAGAACCCTCTCAACCACCGTACCCATCAAGGTACGATGTTCCTCTGAGATGGACGCTTGTCGCAGTATGTTCGTCAAGGTATCCGACGCTTCTTGATCTCCGGAAGCCGCTGTATGAGTGTGGCCTTCCTCTGAAGGGATCCATTTATTCGCCCCTAGAGTCGCCTCCGGCTGTAAACCGGATAGTCCGGGGCCTTTATTGTTGGCCCCCGAACCCTGGGCAACCGAAGCGTCACCTTCGGGTAATGTCGTCATCATCCCTCGCACCAACTTCTTGATCGAGAGAGACCCTCCGGGACGACACCTCTAAGTCGTCCGCCTTGTTGGGCGGGGAGGCCGATGGAGGCGTCTCGCTTTCCATCATCTCCGGGAGAAGATCTCCCGAGGAGGATTGTTGAAGAAAGTTGTGTGCCGAACTGCAAACATATATATTATAGATATTACCTTGGTAACAGGAAAAGAATGGGCTATGTTTAAAACACCCCTGTTTACTTACGATTTGGCTATAGGCTTGTCCTCACCGTGGAACAGTGCGGCAATGTCATCTTCCAAACCCGAGCCGCCCGACTGTGGCATCTTGCCCCTCTTGGGAGCCTTCTCCTCCCAACCTTCTGAGGCGGCCTGATACGTCTCCGTCGTATCTATAATTTTTGATTGTTCCATGCCAATATTATACAACTTTCATATACTTTTTGGCAACTTTTTATATTATTTTTGGGACTAACATATTGATCCAGTGCCCAGTGCCAGTTCCTGTTTGTTGCATGTTTTATGTTTCGCAGAAACCCCATATCAAACGGAATCCAAACGGGATAAAAACGGACGGAGAATATTTTTCGAATATTTGGAGAATATGGGAAGAAGAATCAACGCGAGACGGTGCCCGAGGGGGGCACGAGGCAGGGGGGTGCGCCCCACCCCCTGGGCGCGCCCCTGACCCTCGTGGGCCCCCTGTAAGGCGGTTGCTGCTCTACTTTGGCCGCAAGAAAGCTAATTTTCGGAGAAAAATCTGGGCAAAGGTTTCAATCCAATCGGAGTTACGGATCTCCATATATATGAAACGGTGAAAGGGCAGAATACCAGAACGCAGAAACAGAGAGAGAGACAGAGAGACAAATCCAATCTCGGAGGGGCTCTCGCCCCTCCCATGCCATGGAGGCCAAGGACCAGAGGGGAAACCCTTCTCCCATCTAGGGAGGAGGTCAAGGAAGAAGAAGAAGGGGGCCCCTCTCCCCCTCTCTTCCGGTGGCGCCGGAACGCTGCCGTGGCCACCACCATCATCACCGCGATCTACACCAACACCTATGCCATCTTCACCAACATCTCCATCACCTTCCCCCCTTTATCTACAGCGGTCCACTCTCCCGCAACCCACTGTACCCTCTACTTGAACATGGTGCTTTATGCTTCATATTATTATCTAATGATGTGTTGCCATCCTATGATGTCTGAGTAGATTTTCGTTGTCCTATCGGTGGTTGATGAATTGCTATGATTGATTTAATTTGCTTGTGGTTATGTTGCTGTCCTTTGGTGCCCATCATATGAGCGTGCGCGTGGATCACACCATAGGGTTAGTTGTATGTTGATAGGACTATGTATTGGAGGGCAAGAGTGACAGAAGCTTCTACCTAGCATAGAAATTGATGCATACGGGATTGAAGGGGGACCAATATATCTTAATGCTATGGTTGGGTTTTACCTTAATGAACGTTAGTAGTTGCGGATGCTTGCTAATAGTTCCAATCATAAGTGCATAGAATTCCAAGTCAGGGACGACATGCTAGTAGTGGCCTCTCCCACATAAAACTTGCTATCGGTCTAGTAAAGTAGTCAATTGCTTAGGGACAATTTCGCAACTCCTACCACCACTTTTCCACACTCGCTATATTTACTTTTTTGTGTCTTTATCTAAACAGCCCCTAGTTTTTATTTACGCGCTCTTTATTATCTTGCAAACCTATCCAAAAACACCTACAAAGTACTTCTAGTTTTATACTTGTTCTACGTAAAGCAAACGTCAAGCGTGCGTAGAGTTGTATCGGTGGTCGATAAAACTTGAGGGAATATTTGTTCTACCTTTAGCTCCTCGTTGGGTTCGACACTCTTACTTATCGAAAGAGGCTACAATTGATCCCCTATACTTGTGGGTTATCAAGACCTTTTTCTGGCGCCGTTGCCGGGGAGTTATAGCATGCGGTGAATATTCTCGTGTGTGCTTGTTTGCTTTATCACTAAAGTAATTTTTATTTGTTGTTCTTAGTTGTTCTTTATCTTTAGTTATGGACATGGAACACGAAATACCAAAAAAATTAGGTGTACATGCTACTCATGGAGATGGGGAACCTCCTACAACCCTCGATGCTCGTTATGTGAAAGATATTATGTACTACTTTAATAATCCTGAGAAAACCCCATTCAACTATGTTATGGGAAACACGTTGGATCAACGTGAATACTTTAGGGATTACCGCTTGACTCAAAAAGGGAAACTATTATGAGATCAAATCCATATGTTGCATTGGTATGCTAAGCAACTATGCTTGAGATATGATTATACTTGTTGCTCTAGGATGAAGGCTCCGCACCTTCCCTTTTCATGTGAATTTAATGATAATGAAACCTTGGCTTCTTATGCTATAGGTATATATGATTACTATGATGTGGAACAAATAGAAGAATTTGTTGCTTTTATGGGTGCTTATGAAATTGAATCTATGTTCAAAGAGTTTGAAAATCTTTATGATGTTGTTTATAGACCTGAAAATTTAGCTATCCTTAAATATTGCTATGCCAATTATGAATTCAATTCCGATATTGATGCATTTATTGAGAAAGTCTCCGCTGTCCAAGAAGAGACTAATATTTTGCAGGAGTCTATGGAAGAAGAAATTGATGAAACTGCGAGCTCATTGGATGAAAAAGATGAGGAGGAGAGCGAAGAACAAAAGGAGGAAGAGCGGATTGATCACCCGTGCCCACCTTCTAATGAGAGTAACTCTTCAACTCATACATTGTTTAAATTCCCTTCGTGCTTAGCAAAGGATGATTGCTATGATGACTGTTATGATCCCGTTGATTCTCTTGAAATATCCCTTTTTGATGATGCTTGCTATGCTTGTGGCCAAGATGCCAATATGAATTATGCTGATGGAGATGAACTTGCTATAGTTCCTTATGTTAAACATGAAATTGTTGCTATTTCACCCACGCATGATATTCCTATTATCTTTTTGAATTCTCCCGATTATACTATATCGGAGAAGTTTACCCTTATTAAGGATTATATTGATGGGTTGCCTTTTACCGTTGCACATGATGATTTTGATGAATATAATATGCATGTGCTTGCTGCTCCTACTTGCAATTATTATGAGAGAGGAACTACATCTCCGCCTCTCTATGTTTCCAACATGATAAAATTGCAAGAAACTGTTTATACTATGCATTGGCCTTTACTTTGTGTGCATGAATTATTCTTTTATGACATGCCGATGCATAGGAAGAGAGTTAGACTTCGTCATTACATGATATATGTTACTTTGTGCTCACTATTAAATGCCAAATCATTGCTAATTAAAATTGGCTTTGATATACCTTGGGATCCGGGTGGATTCACTACTTGAGCACTATATGCCTAGCTTAATGGCTTTAAAGAAAGCGCTGCCAGGGAGACAACCCGGAAGTTTTAGAGAGCCATTTATTTCTGTTGTGTGCTTTTATATAGTATAAAAACAAAATAAAAATAAAGAGGGGAACCCAAAACTTTTCAAAAAGGAAAGTGAAAGTTAGATAGACGAGCATTGTGAAAGTGGGGGGCGTCCTTGAACTTTGTTCATGCCCATGGAAACTTTGTGAATCTTAATTACAGAAACTTTTCAACAAAAATAATTATCCCCTTGTACAATTCCATTGAATTATAAAAATAATGTGCCAAGGTTTGCCTTTAGGATGTTTACAATGCTTGTTGGTTTGTGCAGTGCAGGACAGAAACTTTGGCTGTAGTGCGCGATTTTTAATTTTTCACTGGAACGTCAAACGGTCCTGATTCTTTTTTCACTGTCTTTATATACAAATTTTTTATTTTTCCTAATTTTGGCACAATTTTTCAAGTACCATAAGTATGGTGAATGTTCAGATTATTACAGACTGTTCTGTTTTAGACAGATTCTGTTTTTGATGCATAGTTTGCTTGTTTTGATGAAACTATCGATTTATATCAGTGGATTAAGCCATGGAAAAGTTATATTACAGTAGCTACAATGCCAAAAAATATGAATTGGTTTGCAACAGTACTTAGAGTAGTAATTTGCTTTATTATACTAACGGATCTTACCGAGTTTTCTGTTGAAGTTTTGTGTGGATGAAGTGTTCGATGATCGAGAAGGTCTCGATGTGAGAAGAAGGAAGAGAGGCAAGAGCTCAATCTTGGGGATGCCCAAGGCACCCCAAGTAAATATTCAAGGAGACTCAAGCGTCTAAGCTTGGGGATGCCCCGGAAGGCATCCCATCTTTCTTCAACAAGTATCGGTATGTTTTCGGATTCGTTTCGTTCATGCGATATGTGCAAATCTTGGAGCGTCTTTTGCATTTAGTTTTCATTTTTATTTTATGCACCATGCTGGTATGAGATAGTCCTTGGTTGATTTATAGAATGCTCTATGCACTTCACTTATATCTTTTGAGTATGGCTTTATAGAATGCTTCATGTGCTTCACTTATATCATTTGAAGTTTGGATTGTCTGTTTCTCTTCACATAGAAAACCGCCATTTGTAGAATGCTCTTTTGCTTCACTTATATTTGTTAGAGCGTGGGCATATCTTTTGTAGAAAGAATTAAACTCTCTTGCTTCACTTATATCTATTTAGCGAGATGACAGGAATTGGTCATTCACATGGTTAGTCATAAAATCCTACATAAAACTTGTAGATCATTGAATATGATATGTTTGATTCCTTGCAATAGTTTTGCGATATAAAGATGGTGATATTAGAGTAATGCTAGTGGGTAGTTGTTGATTAGTAGAAATACTTGTGTTGAAGTTTGTGATTCCTGTAGCATGCACGTATGGTGAACCGTTATGTGATGAAGTCGGAGCATGATCTATTTATTGATTGTCTTCCTTATGAGTGGCGGTCGGGGACGAGCGATGGTCTTTTCCTACCAATCTATCCCCCTAGGAGCATGCGCGTAGTACTTTGTTTCGATGACTTATAGATTTTTGCAATAAGTATGTGAGTTCTTTATGACTAATGTTGAGTCCATGGATTATACGCACTCTCACCCTTCCATCATTGCTAGCCTCTTCGGTACTGTGCATTGCCCTTTCTCACCTCGAGAGTTGGTGCAAACTTCGCCGGTGCATCCAAACCCCGTGATACGATACGCTCTATCACACATAAGCCTCATTATATCTTCCTCAAAACAGCCACCATACCTACCTATCATGGCATTTCCATAGCCATTCCGAGATATATTGCCATGCAACTTCCGTCATCATCATATACATGACTTGAGCATTTATTGTCATATTGCTTTGCATGATCGTAAGATAGCTAGCATGATGTTTTCATGGCTTGTCCGTTTTTTGATGTCATTGCTACGCTAGATCATTGCACATCCCGGTACACCGCCGGAGGCATTCATATAGAGTCATATCTTTGTTCTAGATATCGAGTTGTAATATTGAGTTGTAAGTAAATAAAAGTGTGATGATCATCATTATTAGAACATTGTCCCATGTGAGGTTATCAAAATAAAAGAGGCCAAGGAAGCCCAAATAAAAAAAGAGGCCAAAGAAGCCCACCAAAAAAGAGAAAATAATAAAAAAATGAGATAAAAAGAGAGAAGGGGCAATGTTACTATCCTTTTACCACACTTGTGCTTCAGAGTAGCACCATGTTCTTCATATAGAGAGTCTCTTGAGTTATCACTTTCATATACTAGTGGGAATTTTCATTATAGAACTTGGCTTGTATATTCCGATGATGGGCTTCCTCAAATGCCCGAGGTCTTCATGAGCAAGCAAGTTGGATGCACACCCACTTAGTTTCCAGTTTGAGCTTTCATACACTTATAGCTCTTAGTGCATCCGTTGCATGGCAGTCCCTACTCCTCGCATTGACATCAATTGATGGGCATCTCCATAGCCTATTGATTAGCCGCGTCGATGTGTGACTTTCTCCCTTTTTGCCTTCTCCACACAACCTCCACCATCATATTCTATTCCACCTATAGTGCTATGTCCATGGCTCACGCTCATGTATTGCGTGAAAGTTGAAAAGGTTTGATAATGTCAAAAGTATGAAACAATTGCTTGGCTTGTCATCGGGCTTGTGCATGATGTGAATATTTCGTGTGGTGAAGATGGAGCATAGCCAGACTATATGATTTTGTAGGGATAACTTTCTTTGGCCATGTTATTTTGAAAAGACATGATTGCTTTATTAGTAGGCTTGAAGTATTATTGTTTTTATGTCAAATGATAGACTATTTCTTTGAATCACTCGTGTCTTAATATTCATGCCATGATTAGATACATGATCAAGATTATGCTAGGTAGCATTCCACATCAAAAATTATCTTTTTTATCATTTACCTACTCGAGGACGAGCAGGAATTAAGCTTGGGGATGCTGATACGTCTCCGTCGTATCTATAATTTTTGATTGTTCCATGCCAATATTATACAACTTTCATATACTTTTTGGCAACTTTTTATATTATTTTTGGGACTAACATATTGATCCAGTGCCCAGTGCCAGTTCCTGTTTGTTGCATGTTTTATGTTTTGCATAAACCCCATATCAAACGGAATCCAAACGAGATAAAAACGGACGGAGAATATTTTTGGAATATTTGGAGAATATGGGAAGAAGAATCAACGCGAGACGGTGCCCGAGGGGGGCACGAGGCAGGGGGGCGCGCCCCTGACCCTCGTGGCCCCCTGTAAGGCGGTTGCTGCTCTACTTTGGCCGCAAGAAAGCTAATTTTCGGAGAAAAAATCTGGGTAAAGGTTTCAATCCAATCGGAGTTACGGATCTCCATATATATACGAAACGGTGAAAGGGCAGAATACCAGAACGCAGAAACAGAGAGAGACAGAGAGACAGATCCAATCTCGGAGGGGCTCTCGCCCCTCCCATGCCATGGAGGCCAAGGACCAGAGGGGAAACCCTTCTCCTATCTAGGGAGGAGGTCAAGGAAGAAGAAGAAGAAGGGGGCCCCTCTCGCCTCTCTTCCGGTGGCGCTGGAACGCTGCCGTGGCCACCATCATCATCACCGCGATCTACACCAACACCTACGCCATCTTCACCAACATCTCCATCACCTTCCCCCCTCTATCTACAGCAGTCCACTCTCCCGCAACCCGCTGTACCCTCTACTTGAACATGGTGCTTTATGCTTCATATTATTATCCAATGATGTGTTGCCATCCTATGATGTCTGAGTAGATTATCGTTGTCCTAGCGGTGGTTGATGAATTGCTATGGTTGATTTAATTTGCTTGTGGTTATGTTGCTATCTTTTGGTGCCCATCATATGAGCGCGCGCGTGGATCACACCATAGGGTTAGTTGTATGTTGATAGGACTATGTTTTGGAGGGCAAGAGTGACAGAAGCTTCTACCTAGCATAGAAATTGATGCATACGGGATTGAAGGGGGACCAATATATCTTAATGCTATGGTTGGGTTTTACCTTAATGAACGTTAGTAGTTGCGGATGCTTGCTAATAGTTCCAATCATAAGTGCATAGAATTCCAAGTCAGGGACGACATGCTAGTAGTGGCCTCTCCCACATAGAATTCCAAGCGTGCGTAGAGTTGTATCGGTGGTCGATAAAACTTGAGGGAATATTTGTTCTACCTTTAGCTCCTCGTTGGGTTCGACACTCTTACTTATCGAAAGAGGCTACTATTGATCCCCTATACTTGTGGGTTATCACGACCGTTTTCTTACCATGGGGAGAAGGGATGTTGGCTTCTCCTTCACTTTTGTCTTCGGGCGGGGGAACTTTGATCTCCTCGGGCACAGTGTCTGACGTACCTTCGGAATGGAGGCCACCTTTGGTCTTCCCACTCTCCGCCCTGTCCTCCTTCACGGGCACCTTGTACGGTGACGGGGCCAGCATCCTGGTTAGCACAGGATTTGCTGAGTCTTCGGGAAGGGGGGCCGAACACCTAATTCACTCCGCTTTCTTTATCCAGCCCTGAAAGGAGATAGTTGGCTCAGTATCATACTATGGCGTACCGGATTTGAAATTGTTCGGGCGTCGAGCGCTTACCGAGGTATCCGGATGGTTGCAGTCGAGGCCGATGTCCTCGGTGGTGTCTGGCCACTGTTTTTGTGTCCCGAAAAATAACTTCCACATTCCTTTGTGCGTTGTACCGAAGAAGTGTTGAAGTGTCCGTGGCCCTTCCGGATTAAACTCCCACAGGCGGAGAGGCCGTCGCTGGCACGGCAGGGTCCGGCGGACTAACATTACTTGAATCACGTTGATAAGATCGATGTCCTTCTCAAGGAGGCTTCGGATGCGGCTCTATAGAGTCTGCACTTCGTCAATTGATCCCTAGTCCAGCCCGTTGTTAATCCATGATGCAAGCTGTAACGGAGGCCAGATCGGAACGCAGGTATAGCTGCCCACTTGGTACCACGGGGTTCCGTGACGTAAAACCACTCCCGCTGCCATTGGTCGGAAGTTTCGGTGAAAGAGCTGAAGGAAATATGCCCTAGAGGCAATAATAAAGTTATTATTTATTTCCTTATATCATGATAAATGTTATTATTCATGCTAGAATTGTATTAACCGGAAACATAATACTTGTGTGAATACATAGACAAAGAAAGTGTCACTAGTATGCCTCTACTTGACTAGCTCGTTGATCAAAGATGGTTATGTTTCCTAACCATAGACATGAGTTGTCATTTGATTAATGGGATCACATCATTAGGAGAATGATGTGATTGACTTGACCCATTCCATTAGCTTAGCACACGATCGTTTAGTATTCTGCTATTGCTTTCTTCATGACTTATACATGTTCCTATGACTATGAGATTATGCAACTCCCGTTTACCGGAGGAAGACTTTGTGTGCTACCAAACGTCACAACGTAACTGGGTGATTATAAAGGTGCTCTACAGGTGTCTCCGAAGGTACTTGTTGGGTTGGCGTATTTCGAGATTAGGATTTGTCACTCCGATTGTCGGAGAGGTATCTCTGGGCCCACTCGGTAATGCACATCACTATAAGCCTTGCAAGCATTGCAACTAATGAGTTAGTTGCGTGATGGTGTATTACAGAACGAGTAAAGAGACTTGCCGGTAACGAGATTGAACTAGGTATTGAGATACCGACGATCGAATCTCGGGCAAGTAACATACCGATGACAAAGGGAACAACGTATGTTGTTATGCGGTCTGACCGATAAAGATCTTCATAGAATATGTGGGAGCCAATATGAGCATCCAGGTTCTGCTATTGGTTATTGACCGGAGACGTGTCTCGGTCATGTCTACATAGTTCTCGAACCCGTAGGGTCCGCACGCTTAACGTTTCGATGACAGTTATATTATGAGTTTATATGTTTTGATGTACCGAAGGTTGTTCGGAGTCCCGGATGTGATCACGGACATGATGAGGAGTCTCGAAATGGTCGAGACATGAAGATTGATATATTGGAAGCCTATATTTGGATATCGGAAGTGTTCCGGGTGAAATCGGGATTTTACCGGAGTACCGAGGGGTTACCCCTCGGGGGCTTAATGGGCCATAGTGGGCCTTTGTGGAGAAGAGGAGAGACGGCCAGGGCAGGGCCGCGCGCCCCTCCGCCCTAGTCCGAATAGGACAAGGAGAGGGGGGCGGCACCCCCCTTTCCTTCCTCTCTCCCTCTTCTTTCCCCCTCCACTCCTAATCCAACTAGGAAAAGGGAGGAAGTCCTACTCCCGGTGGGAGTAGGACTCCACCTGGCGCTCCCCTCCTGGCCGGCCACACCTCCCCCTCCTCCACTCCTTTATATACGTGGAGGGGGCACCCCTTGGAGACACAACAATTAATCTATTGATCTTTTAGCCGTGTGCGGTGCCCCCCCTCCACCATAGTCCACCATGATAATACTGTAGCGGTGCTGAGGCGAAGCCCTGCGTTGGGATAACATCATCATCGTCACCACGCCGTCGTGCTGATGAAACTCTCCCTCAAAACTCGGCTGGATCGGTGTTCGAGGGACGTCATCGGGCTGAACGTGTGCTGAACTCGGAGGTGCCGTGCGTTCGGTACTTGATCGGTCGGATCGTGAAGACGTACGACTACATCAACCGCATTGTGCTAACGCTTCCGCTTTCGGTCTACGAGGGTACGTGGACAACACTCTCCCCTCTCGTTGCTATGCATCACCATGATCTTGCGTGTGCGTAGGATTTTTTTTGAAATTACCATGTTCCCCAACAGTGGCATCCGAGCCAGGTTTTATGCATTGATGTTATATGCACGAGTAGAACACAAGTGAGTTGTGGGCGATATAAGTCATACTGCTTACCAGCATGTCATACTTTGGTTCGGCGGTATTGTTGGATGAAGCGGCCCGGACCGACAGTACGCGTACGCTTACGCGAGACTGGTTCTACCGACGTGCTTTGCACACAGGTGGCTGGCGGGTGTCAGTTTCTCCAACTTTTGTTGAACCGAGTGTGGCTACGCCCGGTCCTTGCGAAGGTTAAAACAGCACCAACTTGACAAACTATCGTTGTGGTTTTGATGCGTAGGTAAGAACGGTTCTTGCTAAGCCCGTAGCAGCCACGTAAAATTTGCAACAACAAAGTAGAGGACGTCTAACTTGTTTTTGCAGGGCATGTTGTGATGTGATATGGTCAAGACATGATGCTAAATTTTATTGTATGAGATGATCATGTTTTGTAACCGAGTTATCGACAACTGGTAGGAGCCATATGGTTGTCGCTTTATTGTATGCAATGCAATCGCCCTGTAATGCTTTACTTTATCACTAAGCAGTAGCGATAGTCGTAGAAGCATAAGATTGGCGAGACGACAACGATGCTACGATGAAGATCAAGGTGTCGCGCAGGTGACGATGGTGATCATGACGGTGCTTCGGAGATGGAGATCACAAGCACAAGATGATGATGGCCATATCATATCACTTATATTGATTGCATGTGATGTTTATCTTTTATGCATCTTATCTTGCTTTGATTGACGGTAGCATTATAAGATGATCCCTCACTAAATTATCAAAGTATAAGTGTTCTCCCTGAGTATGCACCGTTGCGAAAGTTCTTCGTGCTGAGACACCACGTGATGATCGGGTGTGATAGGCTCTACGTTCAAATACAACGGGTGCAAAACAGTTGCACACGCGGAATACTCAGGTTAAGCTTGACGAGCCTAGCATATAACAGATATGGCCTCGGAACACTGAAACCGAAAGGTCGAGCGTGAATCATATAGTAGATATGATCAACATAGTGATGTTCACCATTGAAACTACTCCATCTCACGTGATGATCGGACATGGTTTAGTTGATATGGATCACGTGATCACTTAGAGGATTAGAGGGATGTCTATCTAAGTGGGAGTTCTTTAATAATTTGATTAACTGAACTTTAATTTATCATGAACTTAGTCCTGGTAGTATTAGCATATCTATGTTGTAGATCAATAGCTCGCGTTTACCTCCCCCATTTTATTTTGATATGTTCCTAGAGAAAACTGAGTTGAAAGATGTTAGTAGCAATGATGCGGATTGGTTCCGTGATCTGAGGATTATCCTCATTGCTGCATAGAAGAATTATGTCCTTGATGCACCGCTAGGTGACATACCTATTGCAGGAGCGGATGCAGACGTTATGAACGTTTGACAAAAGCTCGGTATGATGACTACTTGATAGTTTAGTGCACCATGCTTTACGGCTTAGAACCAGGACTTCAAAAATGTTTTGAAACGCCATGGAACATATAAGATGTTCCAAGAGTTGAAATTGGTATTTCATACTCATGCCCGTGTTGAGAGGTATTTGACCTCTGACAATATTTTGCCTACAAGATGGAGGAGAATTGCTCAGCTAGTGAGCATGTGCTCAGAATGTCTGAGTACTACAATCACTTGAATCAAGTGGGAGTTAATCTTCCAGATAAGATAGTGATTGACAGAATTCTCTACGCACTATCACCAAGTTATTAGAACTTCGTGATGAACTATAATATGCAAGGGATAACGGAAACGATTCCCAAACTCTTCGTGATGCTGAAATCGACGAAGGTAGAAATCAAGAAAAACATCAAGTGTTGATGGTTGACAAGACCACTAGTTTCAAGAAAAGGGCAAAGGGAAGAAGGGGAACTTCAAGAAGAACGGCAAGCGAGTTGCTGCTCAAGTGAAGAAGCCCAAGTCTGGACCTAAGCCTGAGACTGAGTGCTTCTACTGCAAAGGAACTGGTCACTGGAAGCGGAACTGCCCCAAGTATTTGGCGGATAAGAAGGATGGCAAAGTGAACAAAGGTATATTTGATATACATGTTATTGATGTGTACTTTACTAGTGTTTATAGCAACCCCTCAGTATTTTATACTAGTTCAGTTGCTATGATTAGTAACTCGAAACGGGAGTTGTAGAATAAACAGAGACTAATTAAGGGTGAAGTGACGATGTGTGTTGGAAGTGGTTCCAAGATTGATATGATCATCATCGCAGGCTCCCTATACTTTCGGGATTAGTGTTGAACCTAAATAAGTGTTATTTGGTGTTTGCGTTGAGCATGAATATGATTTGATCATGTTTATTGCAATACGGTTATTCATTTATGTTAGAGAACAATTGTTGTTCTGTTTACATGAATAAAACCTTCTATGGTCATACACACCAACGAAAATGGTTTGTTGGATCTTGATCGTAGTGATACACATATTCATAATATTGAAGCCAAAAAGATGCAAAGTTAATAATGATAGTGCAACTTATTTGTGGCACTGCCGTTTAGGTCATATTGGTGTAAAGCACATGAAGAAACTCCATGCTGATGGGATTTTGGAATCACTTGATGCTTGCGAACCATGCCTCTTGGGCAAGATGACTAAAAGGCCGTTCTCCGGAACAATGGAGCAAGCAACAGATTTGTTGGAAATCATACATACTGATGTATGTGGTCCGATGAATATTAAGGCTTGCGGCGGGTATCATTATTTTCTGACATTCACAGATGATTTGAGCAGATATGGGTATATCTACTTGATGAAACACAAGTCTGAAACATTTGAAAAGTTCAAAGAATCATCGTAACAAAAATAAAAGTTTCTACGATATGATCACAGAGGTAAAATATTTGAGTTACGAGTTTGGCCTTTAGTTAAAACAATGTGAAATAGTTTCACTACTCACGCCACCTGGAACACCACAGTGTAATGGTGTGTTCGAACATCGTAACTGTACTTTATTAGATATGGTGCGATCTATGATGTCTCTTACCGATCTACCACTATCGTTTTAGGGTTATGCATTAGAGACAGCTACATTCACGTTAAATAGGGTACCATCTAAATCCGTTGAGACGACACCGTATGAACTATGGTTTGGCAAGAAACCTAAGCTGTCGTTTCTTAAAGTTTGAGGTTGCAATGCTTATGTGAAAAAGTTTCAACCTGATAAGCTCAAACCCAAATCGAAGAAATGCGTCTTCTTAGGATACCCAAAAGAAAATGTTGGGTACACCTTCTATCACAGATCCGAAGGCAAGATATTCGTTGCTGAAAATGGATCCTTTCTAGAGAAGGAGTTTCTCTTGAAAGAAGTGAGTGGGAGGAAAGTAGAACTTGATGAGGTAACTGTACCTGCTCCCTTATTGGAAAGTAGTTCATCACAGAAACTGGTTCCTGTGACACCTACACCAATTAATGAGGAAGCTAATGATGATGATCATGAAACTTCAAATCAAGTTACTACCGAACCTCGTAGGTCAACCAGAGTAAGATCGGCACCAGAGTGGTACGGTAATCCTGTTCTGGAGGTCATGTTACTTGACCATGACGAACCTACGAACTATGAGGAAGCGATGATGAGCCCAGATTCCGCAAAATGGCTTGAGGCCATGAAATCTGTGATGAGATCCATGTATGAGAACAAAGTATGGACTTTGATTGACTTGCCCAATGATCGGCGAGCCACTGAGATTAAATGGATCTTCAAGAGGAAGACGGACGCTGATAGTAGTGTTACTATCTACAAAGCTAGAATTGTCGCAAAAGGTTTTCGACAAGTTCAAGGTGTTGACTACGATGAGAGTTTCTCACTCGTATCTATGCTTAAGTCTGTCCGAATCATGTTAGCAATTGCCGCATTTTATGAAATCTGGCAAATGGATAAACAAAACTGCATTCTTTAATGGATTTATTAAAGAAGAGTTGTATATGATGCAACCAGAAGGTTTTGTCAATCCTAAAAGTGCTAACAAAATATGCAAGCTCTAGCGATCCATCTATGGACTGGTGCAAGCATCTCGGAGTTGGAATATACGCTTTGATAAGTTGATCAAAGCATATAGTTTTATACAGACTTGCGGTGAAGCCTGTCTTTACAAGAAAGTGAGTGGGAGCACTACAGCATTTCTGATAAGTATATGTGAATGGCATATTGTTGATCGGAAATAATGTAGAATTATTCTGCAAAGCATAAAGGAGTGTTTGAAAGTAGTTTTTCAAAGAAAGACCTCGGTGAAGCTGCTTACATATTGAGCATCAAGATTTATAGAGATAACTCAAGATGCTTGATAAGTTTTTTCAATGAGTACATACCTTGACAAGATTTTGAAGTAGTTCAAAATGGAACAGTCAAAGAAAGAGTTCTTGCCTGTGTTACAAGGTGTGAAATTGAGTAAGACTCAAAAGCCCGACCACGACAGAAGATTGAAAGAGAATGAAAGTCATTCCCTATGCCCCAGCCATAGGTTCTACAAAGTATGCCATGCTGTGTACCAGATCTATTGTATACCCTACACTAAGTTTGGCAAAAGGAGTACAATAGTGATCTAGGAGTAGATCGCTGAACAGCGGTCAAAATTATCCTTAGTGGAATAAGGATATGTTTCTCGATTATGGAGGTGACAAAAGGTTGTTCGTAAACGGTTACGTCGATACAAGTTTTGACACCGATCTGGATGACTCAAAGTCTCGATCTAGATACATATTGAAAGTGGGAGCTATTAGCTAGAGTAGCTCCGTGCAGAGCATTGCAAACATAGAAATTTGCAAAATACTTACGGATCTGAATGTGACAGACCCGTTGACTAAAATTATCTCACAAGCAAAACATGATCACACCTTAGTACTCTTTGGGTGTTAATCACACAGCGATGTGAACTAGATTACTAACTCTAGTAAACCCTTTGGGTGTTGGTCACATGTCGATGTGAACTATGGGTGTTAACCACATAAAGATGTGAACCATTGATGTTAAATCACATGGCGATGTGAACTAGATTATTGACTCTAGTGCAAGTGGGAGACTGAAGGAAATATGCCCTAGAGGCAATAATAAAGTTATTATTTATTTCCTTATATCATGATAAATGTTTATTATTCATGCTAGAATTGTATTAACCAGAAACATAATACTTGTGTGAATACATAGACAAACAAAGTGTCACTAGTATGCCTCTACTTGACTAGCTCGTTGATCAAAGATGGTTATGTTTCCTAACCATAGACATGAGTTGTCATTTGATTAACGGGATCACATCATTAGGAGAATGATGTGATTGACTTGACCCATTCCGTTAGCTTAGCACACGATCGTTTAGTATTCTGCTATTACTTTCTTCATGACTTATACATGTTCCTATGACTATGAGATTATGCAACTCCCGTTTACCGGAGGAACACTTTGTGTGCTACCAAACGTCACAATGTAACTGGGTGATTATAAAGGTGCTCTACAAGTGTCTCTTAAGGTACTTGTTGGGTTGGCGTATTTCGAGATTAGGATTTGTCACTCCGATTGTCGGAGAGGTATCTCTGGGCCCACTCGGTAATGCACATCACTATAAGCCTTGCAAGCATTGCAACTAATGAGTTAGTTGCGGGATGGTGTATTACAGAACGAGTAAAGAGACTTGCCGATAACGAGATTCAACTAGGTATTGAGATACCGACGATCGAATCTCGGGCAAGTAACATACCGATGACAAAGGGAACAACGTATGTTGTTATGTGGTCTGACCGAAAAAAATCTTCGTAGAATATGTGGGAGCCAATATGAGCATCCACGTTTCGCTATTGGTTATTGACCGGAGACGTGTCTCGGTCATGTCTACATAGTTCTCAAACCCGTAGGGTCCGCACGCTTAACGTTTCGATGACAATTATATTATGAGTTTATATGTTTTGATGTACTGAAGGTTGTTCGGAGTCCCGTATGTGATCACGGACATGACGAGGAGTCTCGAAATGGTCGAGACATGAAGATTGATACATTGGAAGCCTATATTTGGATATCGGAAGTGTTCCGGGTGAAATCGGGATTTTACCGGAGTACCGAGGGGTTACCGGAACCCCCCGGGGGCTTAATAGGCCATAGTGGGCCTTTGTTGAGAAGAGGAGAGGCGGTCAGGGCAGGGCCGCGCCCCCCTCCCCCTAGTCCGAATAGGACAAGGAGAGAGGGGCGGCGCCCCCCTTTCCTTCCTCTCTCCCTCCTCTTTCCCCCTCCACTCCTAATCCAACTAGGAAAAGGGAGGAAGTCCTACTCCCGGTGGGAGTAGGACTCCACCTGGCGCGCCCCTCCTGGCCGGCTGCACCTCCCCCTCCTCCACTCCTTTATATACGGGGAGGGGGGCACCCCTTGGAGACACAACAATTGATCTATTCATCTTTTAGCCGTGTGCGGTGCCCCCCTCCACCATAGTCCACCTCGATAATATAGTAGCGGTGTTTAGGCGAAGCCCTGCGTCGGTAGAACATCATCATCGTCACCACGCCGTCGTGCTGACGAAACTCTCCCTCAACACTCGGCTAGATCGGAGTTCGAGGGACGTCATCGGGCTGAACGTGTGCTGAACTCGGAGGTGCCGTGCGTTCGGTACTTGATCGGTCGGATCGTGAAGACGTACGACTACATCAACCGCGTTGTGCTAACGCTTCCGCTTTCGGTCTACGAGGGTACGTGGACAACACTCTCCCCTCTCATTTCTATGCATCACCATGATCTTGCGTGTGCGTAGGATTTTTTTTGAAATTACCACGTTCCCCAACAAGAGCCTTTTGGCCAGAAAGCATTGGTAAGCTTGCTCACTATAGCACCGCCGCACTCCGCATGTTTCCCGTCGACTACCTTTGGCTTCACACTAAAGGTCTTGAGCCATAAGCCGAAGTGTGGGGGAATACGGAGGAAGGCCTCGCACGTGATAATAAATGCCGAGATGTGGAGGAAAGAATCTGGGGCTAGATCGTGAAAATCTAGTCCGTAATAAAACATAAGCCCCCGGACGAAGGGATGAAGGGCGAATCCAAGCCCTCGGAGGAAGTGAGAGATAAATACGATCCTCTCGCCGGATCTGGGAGTTGGAATAACCTGTTGATGACGACATGTACCTAGGGTAGGGTCATAGGCCTGACCTAGACACCCTCCCCAAGGACATTGCCCTAAAGTCAGAAGCATTCAAGGGATAATATGATCCACTCGACCAGAAGCATTCCACTCGGAAGATTCAATGTCACTCGACCATAGCAATAGTCACTCGATGACCAGAAGATCTAAAGCCACTCTGTACAACAACGGTCGGGCATTTACTCTGTAGACTTAATGGTCATTCATGTATCTTTATTGCTGGCGTTACCAGTAACGCCCCATCTTTATGTACCTTAAACCCTGTGTAACTGAGGGCGGGAGGGGGTCTGGCGAACTCTATATAAGCCACCCCCTCCTCAGGGACAAGGGTTCGCACCTCTTGTAACTCCACACGCATAATTCAATCGACCGAGCTCCCGAGCACTGAGACGTAGGGCTGTTACTTCCACCGTGAAGGGCCTGAACTCGTAAACCTTGTGTGTACAACTTCACCATAGCTAGGATCTTGCCTCCTCATACCTACCCCCCATTCTACTGTCAGGCTTAGAACCACGACAGTTGGCGCCCATCGTGGGGCAGGTGTCTTAGCGACTTTTTGGTGAGGTTGCGATTTTTCCGATTCCTATCATCATGGTTTCTGGCGGTGGATTGGCTGAGGGCCGCGAGATCCGTCTCGGCGCACTCGTCTTCGTCGCCGACGACTCCGCCTGGCTTCAGGAAGATCCCCTCGACGTCGAGACGCTCCCCGTCCGCGGGGCAACGCACTTTCGCGCGTGCGTTCGCGGCGTCCTTCTCCGGCAGCCGTCGACCCAGTATCGGTCGGCTCCCATGGTGTCCTCGCTCCCCGCTGTTCGCCGTCGCAAGCGATCCGTTTGGTCGCGGCTTCAGCGGTGGGTGAAACACACGGTGGCTCGTCAGTCGGCCACCCCACAAGTCGCGGCAATTGAGCCCGACGAAAGTCTCCACGGCCTGTTCGACTGGCTCCGTCGAGACCGCATCAGAGTGTGATAGCAGCGATCCTGCGGCTGAAGTCTTGATGGTCGACGGACCACGCAGTCCGCCTGGTTTCCGCCGCGACGACGGTGGTGATGGTGGCGGTGATCCGTCGCGCGTTCACGAGGAGTACCACCCTGAAACCTTTTCTTCGCAGCATAGGGAGGAGCTTCACCGCCGCAACATGGAGGCGCTTCACATGCCCATCGTTGGGGAAACCTCTGAGGCTCGGGCCTTGGAGGAGGCGCGCCTGGCCAATTTGGCTGAGCACACTCGACTAGAGAACCTTCAGCATGCACTCGACGAGTGTGCTCGGCAGCGGATCCCTGAGTCCAGTCGACGACATCGTCAACTTTTCTCGCCCCAGCCTCAGGTATACCGCACTCCGATTCAGAATCTCACAGCTGCGGCCCGTATAGCGGAGTCAATTCAGCCTTCCCAATCGGAGGCTGGTAGAGGTTTGATGCAGATCCGGGCCTTACTCCGGGCAGCAGGAGAGCAGAACACAGCAGTGTCTCTGTCGCGGAATAGGATTCATAGCAGATCTGTGATGGCAGATACAGTTCAGTCAACCCACAGCCCAAAATCGCCCCTCCGGCGTGAGGGACGTGGGCACCGGCAGGATCAGTATGTGGGGCGGAACCACGAGCAGTATGATCACCGACTCGGTCGTGATGACCGCCGTCGAGTGCCCACACCTCCTTCGAGGAGTGGGTCTTATGTGCCTCGGCAATATGATGACAGACGCCCACACAGATAAGGTTTGGTCAGACTTTGATGCGAGATCTATTCTCGTTCAAGGTTTGGTCGATAGGAACAGAGCACACAGATAAGGCCCTGACAGAGATCGCCCGACTGGTAGCAGAGTTCATGTCGCAGGTCCAGAGTGTTTCAGTAGAGCTATCAGGGCTACAGAGATCCCTCCCAACTTCAGGTTGGCGACTGGAGTCAGTAAGTTCACTGGTGAGTCCAAGCCCGACACTTGGCTTGAGGATTACCGAGTGGCTGTGCAAATTGGTGGCGGCAATGATGAGGTGGCCATGAAGCATCTTCCTCTGATGCTGGAAGGTTCGGCCAGAGCATGGCTGAATCAATTGACCCCAGGTAGTATATTCAGTTGGGAGGAACTTGATATGTCCATTTTGCATCATGCTTTTATATCGATATTTATTGCATTATGGGCTGTTATTACACATTATGTCACAATACTTATGCCCATTCTCTCTTATTTTACAAGGTTTACATTAAGAGGGAGAATGCCGGTAGCTGGAATTCTGGGCTAGAAAAGGAGCAAATATTAGAGACCTATTCTGCACAACACCAAAAGTCCTGAAACTCCACGGAAGTTATTTTTGGAAATAATAAAAAATACTAAGCGAAGAAAATACCAGAGAGGGCCCACACCCTGGCCACGAGGGTGGGGGGCGCGCCCTACCCCCCTGTGCGCGCCCCCTGCCTCGTGGCCCCCCTGGTGGCCCTCCGGTGCCCATCTTCTGCTATATAAAATCTTTTGTCCAAGAAAATAATCATAAGCAAGCTTTCGGGAAGAAACTCCGCCGCCATGAGGTGGAACCTTGGCGGAACCAATCTAGAGCTCCGGCAGAGCTGTTCTGCCGGGGAAACTTCCCTCCGGGAGGGGGAAATCATCGCCATCATCATCACCAATGCTCCTCTCATCGGGAGGGGTCTAATCTCCATCAACATCTTCACCAGCACCATCTCCTCTCAAACCCTAGTTCATCTCTTGTGTCCAATCTTTGTCTCATATCCTCAGATTGGTACCTGTAGGTTGCTAGTAGTGTTGATTACTCCTTGTAGTTGATGCTAGTTGGTTTATTCGGTGGAAGATCATATGTTCAGATCCATTATGCATATTAATACCCCTCTGATTATGAACATGAATATGATTTGTGAGTAGTTACGTTTGTTCCTGAGGATATGGGAGAAGTCTTGCTATTAGTAGTCATGTGAATTTGGTATTCGTTCGATATTTTGATGAGATGTATGTTGTCTTTCCTCTAGTGGTGTTATGTGAACGTCGACTACAAGAGACTTCACCATTATTTGGGCCTAAAGGAAGGCATTGGGAAGTAATAAGTAGATGATGGGTTGCTAGAGTGACAGAAGCTTAAACCCTAGTTTATGCGTTGCTTCGTAAGGGGCTGATTTGGATCCATATGTTTCATGCTATGGTTAGGTTTACCTTAATACTTCTTTTGTAGTTGCGGATGCTTGCCATAGGAGTTAATCATAAGTGGGATGCTTGTCCAAGTAAGGACAGCACCCAAGCACCGGTCCACCCACATATCAAATTATCAAAGTACCGAACGCGAATCATATGAACGTGATGAAAACTAGCTTGACAATAATTCCCATGTGTCCTCGGGAGCGTTTTCCTTCATATAAGAAATTGTCCAGGCTTGTCCTTTGCTACAAAAAGGATTGGGCCATCCTGCTGCACTTTATTTACACTTGTTACTTGTTACTCGTTACAAATTACCTTATCACAAAACTATCTGTTACCGATAATTTCGGTGCTTGCAGAGAATACCTTACTGAAAACCGCTTATCATTTCCTTCTGCTCCTCGTTGGGTTCGACACTCTTACTTATCGAAAGGACTTCGATAGATCCCCTATACTTGTGGGTCATCAAGACTCTTTTCTGGCGCCGTTGCGAGGGAGTGAAGTGCCTTTGGTAAGGAAAAATTTATATAGTGTGCTGAAATTTACTGTCACTTGTTACTATGGAAAGTAATCCTTTGAGGGGCTTGTTCGGGGTATCTTCACCCCGACCAACAACAACAACAACAACAACAAAGCCTTTAGTCCCAAACAAGTTGGGGTAGGCTAGAGGTGAAACCCATAAGATCTCGCAACCAACTCATGGCTCTGGCACATGGATAGCAAGCTTCCACGCACCCCTGTCCATAGCTAGCTCTTTGGTGATACTCCAATCCTTCAGGTCTCTCTTAACGGACTCCTCCCATGTCAAATTCGGTCTACCCCGCCCTCTCTTGAAATTCTCCGCACGCTTTAGCCGTCCGCTATGCACTGGAGCTTCTGGAGGCATGTGCTGAATATGCCCAAACCATCTCAGACGATGTTGGACAAACTTCTCTTTAATCGGTGCTACCCCAACTCTATCTCATATATCATCATTCCGGACTCGATCCTTCCTCGTGTGGCCACACATCCATCTCAACATACGCATCTCCGCCACACCTAACTGTTGAACATGTCGCCTTTTAGTCGGCCAACAGTCGGCGCCATACAACATTGCAGGTCGAACCGCCGTCCTATAGAACTTGCCTTTTAGCTTTTGTGGCACTCTCTTGTCATAGAGAATGCCAGAAGCTTGGCGCCACTTCATCCATCCAGCTTTGATTCGATGGTTCACATCTTCATCAATACCCCCATCCTCCTGCAACATTGACCCCAAATACCGAAATGTGTCGTTCTGGGGTACCACCTGGCCATCAAGGCTAACCTCCTCTTCCTCACACCTAGTAGTACTGAAACCGCACATCATGAACTCAGTTTTAGTTCTACTAAGCCTAAACCCTTTCGATTCCAAGGTTTGTCTCCATAACTCTAACTTCCTATTTACCCCCGTCCGACTACCGTCAACTAGCACCACATCATCCGCAAAGAGCATACACCATGGGATATCTCCTTGTATATCCCTTGTGACCTCATCCATCACCAATGCAAAAAGATAAGGGCTCAAAGCTGACCCCTGATGTAGTCCTATCTTAATCGGGAAGTCATCAGTGTCGACACCACTTGTTCGAACACTTGTCACAACATTATCGTACATGTCCTTGATGAGGGTAATGTACTTTGCTGGGACTTTGTGTTTCTCCAAGGCCCACCACATGACATTCCGTGGTATCTTATCATAGGCCTTCTCCAAGTCAATGAACACCATATGCAAGTCCTTCTTTTGCTCCCTATATCTCTCCATAAGTTGTCGTACCAAGAAAATAGCTTACATGGTCGACCTCCCAGGCATGAAACCAAACTGATTTTTGGTCACGCTTGTCATTCTTCTTAAGCGGTGCTCAATGACTCTCTCCCATAGCTTCATTGTATGGCTCATCAGCTTAATTCCACGGTAATTAGTACAACTCTGAACATCCCCCTTGTTCTTGAAGATTGGTACTAATATACTCCGTCTCCATTCTTCTGGCATCTTGTTTGCCCGAAAAATGAGGTTGAAAAGCTTGGTTAGCCATACTATCGCTATGTCCCCGAGACCTTTCCACACCTCAATGGGGATACAATCAGGGCCCATCGCCTTGCCTCCTTTCATCCTTTTTAAAGCCTCCTTGACCTCAGACTCCTGGATTCGCCGCACAAAACGCATGCTGGTCTCATCAAAGGAGTCGTCCACTTCAATGGTAGAACTCTGATTCTCCCCATTGAACAGCTTGTCGAAGTACTCCCATCATCTATGCTTAATCTCCTCGTCCTTCACCAAGAGTTGGCCTGCTCCTTGATGCATTTGACTTGGCCAATATCCCTCGTCTTCCTCTCTCGGATCTTGGCCATCTTATAGATGTCCCTTTCGCCTTCCTTCGTGCCTAACCGTTGGTAGAGGTCCTCATATGCCTGACCCGTTGCTTCACCAACAGCTCGCTTTGCAGCCTTCTTCGCCATCTTGTACTTCTCAATGTTCTCTGCACTCCTATCCAGGTATAGGCGTCTGAAGCAATCTTTCTTCTCTTTAATCACCTTCTGGACATCATCATTCCACCACCAGGTATCCTTATCTTCGCTTCTCCTTCCCCTGGACACTCCAAACTCCTCCGAGGCCACCTTACGAATGCAAGTCGCCATCTTCATCCACACATTGTCCGCGTCCCCTCCTTCCTCCCAAGGGCCCTCCTTAATGACCCTCTCCTTGAACGCCTGAGCTACCTCCCCCTTGAGCTTCCAGCACTTCGTTCTAGCGACTTTGGCACGCTTATCCCGCTGGACACGAATCCGAAAGCAGAAGTCAGCAACCACCAGTTTATGCTGGGGTACAACACTCTCTCCAGGTATCACCTTACAGTCTAGGCACGCACGCCTATCTTCTCTTCTCGAGAGGATGAAATCAATCTGGCTAGAGTGTTGGCCACTACTAAAAGTCACCAGATGTGATTCTCTCTTTCTAAAGAGGGTGTTAGCTACAATCATGTTGTAGGCTAGAGCAAATCTTAAGACATCTTCTCCTTCTTGTTTCCTGATGCCATAGCCAAAGCCCCATGCGCCCCTTCAAAACCTGTGTTAGATGTACCCACGTGGCCATTGAGGTCTCCTCCTATGAAGAGCTTCTCACCAATCGGTACACTCCTAACCATGTCCTCCAGGCCTTCCCAGAACTCCCTCTTGGTGTTCTCATTGTGGCCTACTTGCAGGGCATACGCGCTGATAACATTGAGAACCAAGTCCTCAACTACCAGCTTGACTAGGATAATCCGGTCCCCACGTCTCTTGACGTCTACCACTCCATACTTGGGGCTCTTGTTGATCAAGATGCCAACGCCATTTATATTTGCAGTCGTCCCCGTGTACCACAGCTTGAAGCCGGTATCCTCCACCTCCTTCGCCTTCTGTCCTCTCCATTTGGTTTCTTGGACGCAAAGGATATCAACACCTCTCCTCACCGCTGCATCAACTAGCTCCCGAAGCTTCCCTATCAGAGACCCTACGTTCCATCTACCTAAGCGAATCCTCCTAGGCTCGGCTAGCTTCCTTACCCTTCGCACTCGTCGAGTCAAATGCGAAGACCCTTGCTCATTTTCCACTACATCCGGGCGCCGATGTAGCGCGCCACTAAGGATGCGACGACCTGATCCTCGCTCACTTGCCACCGTATCCGGATCAAGATACGGCGCGCCACCTGGGGGGTGACGGCCCGGCCCTTGCCCATTTTCCACCACACCCGGGTTCCGATGTGGCGCGTCGCTGAGACGGTTACGCCCCAACGAAAATCTTTTGGGTTTCATCTCCATAAGAGTGGCTGAGTTTTTACGTTGGCTCGCCAAGCCTATCACAACCCTCCTCCTTTTCCCGGGCTTGGGACCGGCTATGTTGAGACAACATAGGCGAAGTTTATCTTGACCCCGACCGGTAGAGCAAATAGTTGCTCCTCAACCTACTGAAAATGTTTAATTTGAAATTCCTTCGGGTATGATAGAGAAACTGCTAGCTAATCCTTTTGCAGGAGATGGAACATTGCATCCCGATTTACACTTAATCTATGTGGATGAAGTTTGTGGATTATTTAAGCTTGCAGGTATGCCCGATGATGTTATCAAGAAGAAGGTCTTCCCTTTACCTTTGAAGGGAGATGCATTGACATGGTATAGGCTATGTGATGATATGGGATCATGGGACTACAAGCAATCGAAATTGGAATTTCATCAGAAGTTTTATCCTATGCATCTTGTTCATCGTGATCGTAATTATATATATAATTTTTGGCCTCGCGAAGGAGAAAGCATCGCTCAAGCTTGGGGGAGGCTTAAGTCAATGTTATATTCATGCCCCAACCATGAGCTCTCAAGAGAAATTATTATTCAAAATTTTTATGCTCGGCTTTCTGACAACAATCGCTCCATGCTCGATACTTCTTGTACTGGTTCCTTTGTGATGAAGACTATTGAATTCAAATGGAATTTATTGGAAAGAATTAAACGCAACTCTGAAGATTGGGATCTCGATGAAGGTAAGGAGTCAGGTATAACACCTACGTTTGATTGTGTTAAATCTTTTATGGATACCGATGTTTTCCGTAAATTTAGCACTAAATATGGACTTGACTCTGAGATAGTAGCTTCTTTTTGTGAATCCTTTGCTACTCATGTTGTCTCCCTAAGGAGAAGTGGTTTAAATATCATCCTCCCATAGAAGTAAAAGTAGTTGAACCTATTAAAGTTGAAGAAAAGATTACCACTTATAATGATCCTATTGTTCCTACTGCTTAAGTTGAGAAACCACCTTTTCCTGTTAGGATAAAGGATCATGCTAAAGCTTCAACTATGGTTCGTAAAAGTAATATTAGAACTTATACACCTCCTGAGCAAGTTAAAGTTGAACCCAATATTACTATTGTTAAAGATCTCTTGGCTGATAATATTGATGGGCATGTTATTTATTTATGTGAGGAAACTGCTAGAATTGCTAAACCTGGTGCTAAAGATAAACATAGACCTATGGTAGGCATGCCTGTTATTTCTGTTAAAATAGGAGATCATTGTTATCATGGCTTGTGTGATATGGGTGCTAGTGCTAGTGCAATACCTATTTCTTTATATCAAGAAATTATGCATGATATTGCACCTGCTGAGATAGAATAAATTGATGTCACCATTAAGCTTGCCAATAGAGATACTGTTTCACCAATTGGGATTGTTAGAGATGTTGAAGTCTTGTGTGGCAAAGCTAAATATCCTGCTGATTTTCTTGTTCTTGGTTCCCCACAAGATAGCTTTTGTCCCATTATATTTGGTAGACCCTTCTTGAACACTGTTAATGCTAAGATAGACTGCGAAAAGGATGTTGTTACTATTGGTTTGGATGATATGTCTCATGAGTTTAATTTTTCTAAATTTTGTAGACAACCCCGTGATGAAGAATTGCCTAGTAAGGATGAAATTATTGGTCTTGCTTCTGTTGGCGTGCCTCCTAATGATCCTTTAGAACAATATTTGCTAGACCACGAGAATGATATGTTTATGAATGAAAGAAGGAAAATAGATGAAGTATTCTTTAAACAAGGACCCATTATGAAACACAATTTGCCTGTTGAAATCCTAGGGGATCCTCCTCCACCCAAGGGTGATCCCGTGTTTGAACTTAAACCATTACCTGATACTCTTAAATATGCTTATCTTGATGAAAGGAAGATATATCCTGTTATTATTAGTGCTAACCTTTCAGAGAAGGAGGAAGATAAATTATTGAAAACTCTGAAGAAGCACCGTGCTGCTATTGGATATACTCTTGATGATCTTAAGGGCATTAGTCCCACTCTATGTCCACACAAAATAAATTTGGAGAAAGACGCCAAACCAGTTATTGATCACCAACGACGGCTGAATCCTAAGATGAAAGAAGTGGTAAGAAAGGAAATATTAAAGCTCCTTGAGGCAGGTATAATTTATCCCGTTGCTGATAGTCAGTGGGTAAGCCCTGTCCATTGTGTCCCTAAGAAGGGAGGTATTACTATCGTTCCTAATGATAAAAATGAATTGATCCCGCAAAGAATTATTACTGGTTATAGGATGGTAATTGATTTCCGCAAATTAAATAAATCTACTAAAAAGGATCATTACCCCTTGCCATTCATTGAACAAATGCTAGAAAGACTATCCAAACACACACATTTTTGCTTTCTAGATGGTTACTCTGGTTTCTCTCAAATACCCGTGTCAGCCGATGATCAAGCAAAGACCACTTTTACTTGCCCTTTCGGTACTTTTGCTTATAGACGTATGCCTTTTGGTTTATGTAATGCACCTGCTACCTTTCAAAGATGCATGATGGCTATATTCTCTGATTTTTGTGAAAAGATTTGTGAGGTTTTCATGGATGATTTCTCCGTTTATGGATCCTCTTTTGATGATTGCTTGAGCAACCTTGATCGAGTTTTGCAGAGATGTGAAGAAACTAATCTTGTCTTGAATTGGGAGAAGTGCCACTTTATGGTTAATGAGGGCATTGTCTTGGGGCATAAAATTTCTGAAAGAGGCATTGAAGTTGATAAAGCTAAAGTTGATGGTATTGAAAAGATGCCGTGTCCCAAGGACATCAAAGGTATAAGAAGTTTCCTTGGTCATGCCGGTTTTTGTAGGAGGTTCATTAAGGACTTCTCAAAAATCTCTCGGCCTCTGGCTAATCTATTACAAAAAGATATTCCTTTTGTCTTTAATGATGATTGTGTAGAAGCATTTGAAATACTTAAGAAAGCATTAATCTCTGCACCTATCGTTCAGCCACCTGACTGGAACTTACCCTTTGAAATTATGTGTGATGCTAGCGATTATGCTGTAGGTGTTGTTCTAGGGCAAAGGGTTGATAAGAAACTGAATGTTATTCAATATGCTAGTAAAACTCTAGATAGTGCCCAGAGAAATTATGCTACTACTGAAAAAGAATTCTTAGCAGTTGTATTTGCTTGTGATAAGTTCAGACCTTATATTGTTGATTCTAAAGTAACTATTCACACTGATCATGCTGCTATTAAATATCTTATGGAAAAGAAAGATGCTAAACCTAGACTTATTAGATGGGTTCTCTTGCTACAAGAATTTGATTTGCATATTATTGATAGAAAGGGAGCTGAGAACCCCGTTGCAGACAACTTGTCTAGGTTAGAGAATGTTCTTGATGACCCACTACCTATTGATGATAACTTTCCTGATGAACAATTAGCTGTCATAAATGCTTCTCATACTGCTCCATGGTATGCTGATTATGCTAATTACATTGTTGGTAAATTTATACCACCTAGTTTCACATACCAGCAAAAGAAAAAGTTTTTCTATGATTTAAGACATTACTTCTGGGATGACCCACATCTTTATAAATAAGGAGTAGATGGTGTTATTAGACGTTGTATACCTGAGCATGAACAGGAACAGATCCTACGCAAGTGTCACTCCGAAGCTTATGGAGGACACCACGCTGGAGATAGAACTGCACATAAGGTATTGCAATCCGGTTTTTATTGGCCTACTCTCTTCAAAGATGCCCGTAAGTTTGTCTTATCTTGTGATGAGTGTCAAAGAATTGGTAACATTAGTAGACGTCAGGAAATACCTATGAATTAATAAATTGTTATTGAACCATTTGATGTTTGGGGCTTTGATTATATGGGACCGTTTCCTTCCTCTAATGGGTATACACATATTTTAGTTGCTGTTGATTACGTTACTAAGTGGGTAGAAGCTATTCCAACTAGTAGTACTGATCATAACACTTCTATTAATATGCTTAAAGAAATTATTTTTCTGAGGTTTGGAGTCCCTAGATATTTAATGACTGATGGTGGTTCACATTTTATTCATGGTGCTTTTCGTAAAATGCTTGCTAAGTATGATGTTAATCATAGAATTGCATCCCCTTATCACCCACACTCTAGTGGTCAAGTAGAATTGAGCAATAGAGAGCTCAAATTAATTTTGCAAAAGACTATTAATAGATCTAGAAAGAATTGGTCCAAGAAACTTGATGATGCATTATGGGCCTATAGAACTGCATACAAAAATCCTATGGGTATGTCTCCGTATAAAATGGTTTATGGAAAAGCATGTCACTTACCTCTCAAACTAGAACATAAGGTATATTGGGCTATTAAAGAGCTCAATTATGATTTCAAACTTGCCGGTGAGAAGAGGTTATTTGACATTAGCTCACTTGATGAATGGAGAACCCAAGCCTATGAGAATGGCAAGTTGTTTAAAGAAAAAGTTAAAAGATGGCATGACAAAAGGATACAAAAGCGTGAGTTTAATGTAGGTGATTATGTGTTGCTATACAACTCTCGTTTAAGATTTTTTGCAGGAAAACTTCTCTCTAAATGGGAAGGTCCTTACGTTATCGAGGAGGTCTATCGTTCCGATGCCATAAAAATCAACAACTTCAAAGGCACAAATCCGAAGGTGGTGAACGGTCAGAGAATCAAACATTATATCTCAGGTAATCCTATAAATGTTGAAACTAATATTATTGAAACCGTAACCCCGGAGGAATACATAAGGGACACTTTCCAGAACGTTTCAGACTCCGAAAACGAATTGGTACGTGGTACGGTAAGTAAACCGACTCCAAAACAGTTCTAATGGCAATTTTTCTCCGTTTTGGAATATTTAGAAAAATAGGAAAATAAGAAGCAGTCCAGGAAGGACACGAGGCTTCCACGAGGGTGGGAGGCGCGCCCTACCCCCTGGGCACGCCCCCTGCCTCATGGGCACCCCGTGCGCTCTCCGGACTCCGTTTTCTTGCACGATACTTCTTTTGGTCGGTAAAAATTCATTATATAATCTCCCGAAGGTTTTGACCACCGTATCACGCAATTATCCTCTGTTCTTGTTAGAGCTGTTTTCTGTCAGGGTTGTCAAGGCCAGGCATCATGTCGTCCCCTTCCTCCAACAATTGTGACAACGATGCTTGGCTAATGAAGATAGAGCTGAAGAGGGAGGAACCCATGGAGATCAATAAGGATGAAGGGACCAAGGAGGACCAAGTTCCGGCAGCAGAAGACATCCTTCAACTTGATCACAGTCTTCTTACCCCAACTGAGATCGAAGCTTTCAAGATGATTGAGTTGGCTCGTATACAAAACAAGTATCTCACACGTGAAAATATTTTGCTGAAGGAGCATATCACCGCACTCAACGACATTATCCGCAAGTTGGAGGACCTCCTACGCTCGATGTGCGACTATCCATCATCACCACCGTGTTCTTCACCAGCAAAAGAGATATAATCATATGGGTATGGGCACTCCCCTTGGCAATTGCCAAGCTTGGGGGAGGTGCCCCAGTATCATATCACCATCACACTCCTATCTTTACCGTTTTTCTTAGTTCGATCCTTTTGGTAATATCTTGATCTAGTAGAATAAAGTTTTAGCATGATTTAGCTTTGAGTTTTGAGTTTTGCTTTATGATCTCTCTATGTAATCGAGTCCGTGAGCTATATAATACAGATTAGTGTTGAGTCAAGGGCTTGATTATCTTGCTATGATCTTGAGGGAATAAAATAAAAATAAAGAATAAAAAGAAACAAAGAGATCATATTGATCTTATGGAGAGTAATGACTTCACATAGAGTATGATGATTAAAAGTTGTTGAGAGTTGACAAACATAGTTTTGGTCATCATTGCAATTAATAGGAAGTAATAAAGAAAGAGAGGTTTCACATATAGATATACTATCTTGGACATCTTTTATGATTGTGAGCACTCATTAAAATATGACATGCTAAAGAGTTGATGTTGGACAAGGAAGACAACGTAATGGGTTATGTTTTCTTATATCTGAAATAAAGTATACTATCATGGATCATCCAACATGTTGAGCTTGCCTTTCTCCCTCATGCTAGCCAAATTCTTTGCACCAAGTAGAGATACTACTTGTGCCTCCAAATATCCTTAAACCCAGTTTTTGCCATGAGAGTCCACTATACCTACCTATGGATTGAGTAAGATCCTTCAAGTAAGTTGTCATCGGTGCAAGCAATAAAAATTGCTCTCTAAATATGTATGTATGATTTATTAGTGTGGAGAAAATAAGCTTTATATGATCTTGTGATGTGGAAGAAATAAAAGCGACGGACTGCATAATAAAGGTCCATATCACAAGTGGCAATATAAAGTGACGTTCTTTTGCATTAAGATTTTGTGCATCCAACCATGAAAGCGCATGACAACCTCTGCTTCCCTCTGCGAAGGGCCTATCTTTTACTTTTGTCTCTTACCCTTATGCAAGAGTCGCGGTGATCTTCACCTTTCCTTTTTACATTTTATCCTTTGGCAAGCACATTGTGTTGGAAAGATCCTGATATATATATATCCAATTGGATGTAAGTTAGCATGAACCATTATTGTTGACATTACCCTTGAGGTAAAAGGTTGGGAGGCAACACTATAAGCCCCTATCTTTCTCTGTGTCCGATTAAAACTCCGTAACCACAAGTATTGCATGAGTGTTAGCAATTATGAAAGACTAAGTGATAGTTGAGTATGTGGACTTGCTGAAAAGCTCTTACATAGACTCTTTCTGATGTTATGATAAATTACAATTGCCTCAATGACTGAGATTATAGTTTGTTAGTTCTCAATGAAGTTTCTGATTCATACTTGACATTGTGGATAGATTGTTACTTTATCATAAGAAATCATATGACAATATCCATTTATGTTGCTGTTATAAGAATGACCATGATGCCCTCATGTCCATATTTTATTTTATCGACACCTCTATCTCTAAACATGTGGACATATTTATCGTTATCGGCTTCCGCTTGAGGACAAGCGAGGTCTAAGCTTGGGGGAGTTGGTACGTCCATTTTGCATCATGCTTTTATATCGATATTTATTGCATTATGGGCTGTTATTACATATTATGTCACAATACTTATGCCTATTCTCTCTTATTTTACAAGGTTTACATTAAGAGGGTGAATGCCGGTAGCTAGAATTCTGGGTTAGAAAAGGAGCAAATATTATAGACCTATTCTGCACAACTCCAAAAGTCCTGAAACTCCACGGAAGTTATTTTTGGAAATAATAAAAAACACTGAGCGAAGAAAATACCAGAGGGGGCCCACCCCCTGGCCACGAGGGTGGGGGCGCGCCCTACCCCCTGGGCGCGCCCCCTGCCTCGTGGCCCCCCTGGTGGCCCTCCGGTGCCCATCTTCTGCTATATGAAGTCTTTCGTCCAAGAAAAAATCATAAGCAAGCTTTCGGGAAGAAACTCCGCCGCCACGAGGCGGAACCTTGGCGGAACGAATCTAGAGCTCCGGCAGAGCTGTTCTGCCGGGGAAACATCCCTCTGGGAGGGGGAAATCATCGCCATCGTCATCACCAATGCTCCTCTCGTCGGGAGGGGGCCAATCTCCATCAACATCTTCACCAGCACCATCTCCTCTCAAACCCTAGTTCATCTCTTGTATCCAATCTTTGTCTCATAGCCTCAGATTGGTACCTATAGGTTGCTAGTAGTGTTGATTACTCCTTGTAGTTGATGCTAGTTGGTTTATTCGGTGGAAGATCATATGTTCAGATCCATTATGCATATTAATACCCCTCTGATTATGAACATGAATATGATTTGTGAGTAGTTACGTTTGTTCCTGAGGATATGGGAGAAGTCTTGCTATTAGTAGTCATGTGAATTTGGTATTCGTTCGATATTTTGATGAGATGTATGTTGTCTTTCCTCTAGTGATGGTATGTGAACGTCGACTACATGACACTTCACCATTATTTGGGCCTAGAGGAAGGCATTGGGAAGTAATAAGTAGATGATGGGTTGCTAGAGTGACAGAAGCTTAAACCCTAGTTTATGCGTTGCTTCGTAAGGGGCTGATTTGGATCCATATGTTTCATGCTATGGTTAGGTTTACCTTAATACTTCTTTTGTAGTTGCGGATGCTTGCAATAGGAGTTAATCATAAGTGGGATGCTTGTCCAAGTAAGGAAAACACCCAAGCACCGGTCCATCCACATATCAAATTATCAAAGTACCGAACGCGAATCATATGAACGTGATGAAAACTAGCTTGACGATAATTCCCATGTGTCCTCGGGAGCGTTTTCCTTCATATAAGAAATTGTCCAGGCTTGTCCTTTGCTACAAAAAGGATTGGGCCATCTTGCTGCACTTTATTTACACTTGTTACTTGTTACTCGTTACAAATTACCTTATCACAAAACTATCTGTTACCGATAATTTCAGTGCTTGCAGAGAATACCTTACTGAAACTGCTTGTCATTTCCTTCTGCTCCTCGTTGGGTTCGACACTCTTACTTATCAAAAGGAGTACGATAGATCCCCTATACTTGTGGGTCATCAGAACTTGCCCGAGTGTTTGTCCGAACTTTCGAGGGTACTTGCAAACGGCCAGCAGGTTTAACCGAATTACAGCATTGCATGCAAAAACCGAATGAGACTCCGAGGGATTACATTCAGAGGTGGACCACTTTGCATCACAGAATGGAAAATGTATCTCAGCATCAAGCAGTTTGTGCCTTCAAGGAAGGCGTGCGGTATTGAGAGCTTAACCTGAAATTTGGTCAGACGAGAGATATGTCTCTGACTCGGATGATGGAGATAGCCACTCGGTACGCTAACGGAGAAGAAGAGGATCGACTCCGCAGTGGGAAGAGCAAACCAGTCGGTCAGGACACCGGTGGAGGTAATCCCAATCGAAAACAGAAACGTAAAGCTGAGCCTGCAGGACCTGGAGAAACTGCGGCAGTGATCCAAGGAAAGTTTAAAGGGAAACCTAAGGGGCCATGGACCCCCAAGAAGGTAAAAGATCAAGTAGGGAATGATGTGTTGGATTTGCCATGTCACATTCACACCAAGAAGGATGAAGAGGGTAATCTGATTTACCCTAAACACACCACTCGACAGTGTCGGCTCCTGATCCAACAATTCCGAGAGAAGCAGCCCAGTGAAAAGGAGAAGGAGTCGGACAAGGATGAGGACAAGGAAGAAGGTGATGATGGTTTTCCCAACGTCAATTCCACTCTGGTGATTTTTGCTGATGTTGAGAGCAAAAGTCGACTGAAGGTGATAAACCGAGAAGTGAATATGGTTGCTCCGGCAACGACAACATACCTGAAGTGGTCATAGACAGCTATCACATTCGACCAATCTGATCATCCCGCACGCGTTGCCACTCCAGGGAGGCAAGCGCTGGTAGTCGACCCAGTTGTTGGAGGCACTCGACTGACCAAATTGTTGATGGATGGTGGTAGCGGCCTGAATATTCTTTACGCTAAAACCTTGAAGGGGATGGGCATTCTGATGTCCAAGCTTAGCGAGAGCAACATGAGTTTCCATGGCGTTATCCCTGGAAAGAAAGCCGAATCACTCGGCCAGATCTCTCTTGACGTGGTTTTCGGTGATTCGAAGAATTACCGTAAGGAAAAGTTGACATTTGAAGTAGTGGATTTCCAGAGTGCTTATCATGCTATTTTGGGTAGGCCTGCATATGCACGTTTTATGGATCGACCATGTTACGTGTACCTCAAATTGAAAATGCCTGTTCCCAGAGGAGTGATCACGGTCACTGGCAATCGGCAGAAGGCAGAAGAGTGCGTCCAGAAGGGTTCGAAAATTGCCGACGCACAAATGGCAGCAGTTGAAATGCAAGAATATTAGAAGAATGCAGATCCGAGTGATTTGTTGCGAGCCAAGAAGCCTGCCATGGATTCTGTATTTCAGTCGTCCGGTGAAGCAAAGTCGATTCATATTCATCCGACCGATCCTAATGCTGCTCCTACTCATATCTCAACATCACTCGACATCAAATAGGAAGAAGCGCTCATCCAGTTCCTCCGTGAGAACTGGGACATCTTTGCATGGAAACCTTCTGACATGCCGGGTGTACCCAGGGAACTGGCTGAGCACCATTTGCGAGTCGACCCGAAAGTGAAACCAGCCAAAGAGCATCTTCGACGGTCCGCCGTACAGAAGAGAAAGACAATTGGAGAGGAAGTGGCTCGGCTTCTGGCAGCTGAGTTCATCCGAGAGATTTACCACTCCGAGTGGCTCGCCAATGTTGTCATGGTCCTCAAGAAGGACGACTCACTTCGTATGTGTAGTGACTTCAAGCATATAAATCGGGCCTGCCTGAAAGATCATTTTCCTCTCCCCCGCATCGACCAAATTGTCGACTCAACTGCAGGGCGTGAGTGTTTGGCTTTTCTGGACGCATATTCCGGGTATCATCAGATCCGACTGTATGGGCCCGATGAAATAAAAACAGCTTTCATCACCCCATTCGGGTGCTTTTGCCATGTCACCATGCCATTCGGTCTCAAAAACGCTGGTGCCACATTTATGAGGATGATTCAGAAGTGCCTGCTCACTCAAATCAGTCGGAATGTGGAAGCATATATGGATGACATTGTGGTCAAGTTGCGTAAAGGTTCCGACCTGCTGACTGACCTCACTGAAACCTTTGCCAACCTGAGAAGGCATGATATCAAGCTTAATCCGTCGAAGTGCACATTCGGAGTTCCGGGAGGAAAGTTACTCGGTTTCCTCGTTTCCGAACGAGGGATCGATGCGAACCCAGAGAAAGTTGGGGCCATACTCCGGATGAAACGCCCTGTGCATGTGCATGATGTTCAGAAGCTTACTGGTTGTTTGGCCGCCTTGAGTCGATTCATCTCTCGCCTCGGTGAAAAGGCATTGCCTCTTTACCGACTGATGAAGAAATCTGATAAGTTCGAGTGAACTCCAGAAGCTGATGCAGCGTTTGCGGAGCTCAAAGCCCTGCTATCCACCCAGCCGGTGCTCGCTGCTCCAATCAGCAAAGAGCCTTTACTGCTTTATATTGCAGCCACTGGACAAGTCGTCAGTACAGTACTCACGGTCGAGCGGGAAGAAGAAGGAAAGCTTATAAAGTTCAGCGCCCAGTATACTATATTTCTGAAGTCTTAACTGCGTCCAAGCAGAGATATCCGCATTATCAGAAGCTTGTTTATGGAATTTACATGACCACGAAGAAGGTTGCACATTATTTCTCAGATCATTCCATTACAGTCGTCAGCGACGCACCATTGTCAGAAATTCTGAACAACAGAGATGCATCTGGTCGAGTGGCAAAGTGGGCGATTGAACTCCTTCCATTGGATATCAAGTTTGAGGCAAAGAAAGCTATCAAGTCCCAAGCAATAGCAGATTTCCTCGCCGAGTGGGTTGAGCAGCAACAACCGACTCAGATCCACTCGGAGCATTGGACCATGTTCTTTGATGGATCTAAGATGCTGAATAGTTCTGGTGCTGGGGTGGTATTGGTATCCCCCCGAGGAGACATGCTCAGCTATGTTCTTCAGATTCAGTTTGATTCCTCCAACAATGAAGCTGAATATGAAGCACTTCTGTACGGGTTGCGTATGGCCATTTCACTCGGCATCCGTCGCTAATGGTCTACGACGACTCAGATTTGGTGGTTAATAAAGTAATGAAGGAGCGGGACGTCAGGAGCCCGGCTATGACTGGCTATTGTAATGCAGTAAGAAAGTTAGAAAAGAAGTTTGAGGGGTTAGAGCTTCATCATATACCCCGACTAAAAAATCAAGCAGCTGATGATTTGGCAAAGACAGGGTCCAAGCGTGAGCCTATTCCCAGTAATGTGTTCTTGGAACATCTTCACACACCATCTGTCCAAGAGGATCCCTTCACGGAGGAGCCCCCACAACTTAAAAGCCCTACTGATCCGACTGAAGTTGAAATCCCAGCCGTGGTCGACTTGGTCATGGAAGTTTTGGTTGTCATACCCGATTGGACAGTGCCATACATTGCGTATATTCTCAGGAAAGAACTCCCAGAGGATGAACAAGAGGCCCATCAGATTGTCCGTCGATCCAAAGCTTTCATAGTAATGGGTGGTCAGCTTTACAGAGAAAGTGTTATCGGAGTCGCTCAAAAGTGCATAACACCGGAAGAAGGTCGAGTGATCCTCATCGACATCCACTCGGGGACCTGTGGTCACCATGCGTCCTCTCGGACCATTGTGGCCAAAGCATACCGAGCGGGATTTTATTGGCCACGAGCGAATGAAATGGCAAAAGACATAGTCGACAAATGTGAAGGTTGCCAGTTCTATTCCAACATGTCTCACAAGCCTGCATCAGCCCTGAAGACCATTCCACTTAACTGACCCTTTGCTGTCTGGGGGTTAGATATGGTTGGACCTCTGAGGACTGGCAAGAGCGCTGATACGTCTCCAACGTATCTATAATTTATGAAGTATTCATGCTATTATATTATCTGTTTTGGATGTTTATGGGCTTTACTAAACACTTTTATATTATTTTTGGGACTAACCTATTAACGGGAGGCCCAACCCAAACTGTTGTTTTTCTTGCCTATTTCAGTGTTTCAAAGAAAAGGAATATCAAACGGAGTCCAAACGGAATGAAACCTTCGGGAGAGTTATTTTTGGAACGGAAGCAATCCAGGAGACTTGGAGTAGACGTCAGGGAAGCTTCAAGGAAGCCACGAGGCAGGGAGGCGCGCCCTACCCCCTGGGCGCGCCCCCACCCTCGTGGCTCCCCTGACCGACTTCTTTCGCCTATATATGTCCATATACCCTAAAAACATCGATGAACACAATAGATCGGGAGTTCTGCCGCCGGAAGCCTCTATAGCCACCGAAAACCAATCTAGACCCGTTCCGGCACCCTGCCGGAGGGGGGATCCCTCACCGGTGGCATCTTCATCATCCCGGCACTCTCCATGACGAGGAGGGAGTAGTTCACCCTCGGGGCTGAGGGTATGTACCAGTAGCTATGTGTTTGATCTCTCTCTCTCTCGTGTTCTTGAGGTGGTACGATCTTGATGTATCGCGAGCTTTGCTATTATAGTTGGATCTTATGATGTTTCTCCCCCTCTACTCTCTTGTAATGGATTGAGTTTTCCCTTTGAAGTTATCTTATCGGATTGAGTCTTTAAGGATTTGAGAACACTTGATGTATGTCTTGCATGTGCTTATCTGTGGTGACAATGGGATATTCACGTGATCTACTTGATGTATGTTTTGATGATCAACTTGCGGGTTCCGTAACATTGTGAACTTATGCATAGGGGTTAGCACACGTTTTCGTCTTGACTCTCCGGTAGAAACTTTGGGGCACTCTTTGAAGTACTTTGTGTTGGTTTGAATAGATGAATCTGAGATTGTGTGATGCATGTCATATAATCATACCCACAGATACTTGAGGTGACATTGGAGTATCTAGGTGACATTAGGGTTTTGGTTGATATGTGTCTTAAGGTGTTATTCTAGTACGAACTCTTGAATAGATCGATCCGAAAGAATAACTTTGAGGTGGTTTTGTACCCTACAATAATCTCTTCGTTTGTTCTCCGCTATTAGTGACTTTGGAGTGACTCTTTGTTGCATGTTGAGGGATAGTTATATGATCCAGTTATGTTATTATTGTTGAGAGAACTTGCACTAGTGAAAGTATGAACCCTAGGCCTTGTTTCCTAGCATTGCAATACCGTTTGTGCTCACTTTTATCATTAGTTACCTTGCTGTTTTTATATTTTTAGATTACAAAAACCTTTATCTACCATCCATATTGCACTTGTATCACCATCTCTTCGCCGAACTAGTGCACCTATACAATTTACCATTGTATTGGGTGTGTTGGGGACACAAGAGACTCTTTGTTATTTGGTTGCAGGGTTGCTTGACAGAGACCATCTTCAACCTACGCCTCCCACGGATTGATAAACCTTAGGTCATCCACTTGAGGGAAATTTGCTACTGTCCTACAAGCCTCTGCACTTGGAGGCCCAACAACGTCTACAATAAGAAGGTTGCATAGTAGACATCAAGCGGCTTCACTCATGTGCTCGTAGCAGTCGACAAGTTCACCAAATGGATTGAAGCCAAGCCTATCAAAAACCTCGAAGCCAGTACTGCTGTCAGCTTCATCAGAGAGTTAACATTCAGATATGGTGTTCCGCACAACATCATCATTGATAATGGGTCAAACTTTGATTCTGATGAGTTCAGAGCCTTCTGCGCTTCCCAAGGCACTTGGGTCGACTATGCTTTAGTCGCCCATCCCCAGTTGAATGGACAAGCTGAGAGAGCAAATGGATTGATTCTCAAAGGACTGAAACCCCGATTGATGCGTGACCTCAAGCATGCGGCAGGCGCTTGGGTCGATGAGCTTCCATCAGTGCTTTGGGGATTGAGGACAACTCCTAATCGGTCGACTGGTCGAACTCCATTCTTCTTAGTCTATGGGGCTGAAGCTGTGCTTCCGAGTGACTTGCTTCACAATGCACCCCGACTCAAACTTCTCTCAGAAGATGAAGCAGAACAGGCTCGGAAAGATGCAGTTGATCTCCTGGAAGAGGAAAGAGAGATGGCTCTGATCCGGTCGACCATTTATCAGCAAGATCTGCGTCGATTCCACGCTCGAAATGTGAGAGGTCTAGCATTTCAAGAGGGGGACTTGGTTCTTCGAGTGGATCAACAGCGACCACACAAGCTCGCTCCTGCTTGGGAAGGCCCCTTCATCATCACCAAAGTGCTCCACGATGGAGCCTATCGCCTCTACAATGTGGAGCACAATAAAGACGAGCCACGTGCTTGGAATGCAGAGCTGCTCCGCCCCTTTTATACTTAAGCATTCAGACTATTGAGATGTAATAAGAAATACTTCCTAGTTTGATTATCAAAGACACAGTTTTACAGTCTCCTAAATGATTGTTGTTCCTTTTTTATGTGATCTAAATCCCCCAGTGGGTGCCTTAGCTGCGAATCCGCTTCACCTAAGTCCCAAAAAAGAAAATCCTGCCGAGTGAAGAGCAAGCCTCTCACTAGGGGGCTTAGCTGCAAATCCGTTTCGCCTAAGTTTGAAAAATCCCACCGAGTAGTGAGCAAGCCTCTCACTCGGGGGCTTAGCTACAGTCTAGTACTCGCCTAAGTTTGAAAATCCCACCGAGTGGTGAGCAACCCTCTCACTCGGGGGCTTAGCTGCAGTCCAGTACTCACCTAAGTTTGAAAAATCCCACCGAGTCGTGAGCAACCCTCTCACTCGGGGGCTTAGTTGCAGTCCAGTACTTGCTTAAGTTTGAAAAATCCCATCGAGTGGTGAGCAACCCTCTCACTCGGGGGCTTAGCTGCAGTCCAGTACTCGCCTAAGTTTGAAAAATCCCACCGAGTGGTGAGCAAGCCTCTCACTCAGGGGCTTAGCTGCAGTCCAGTACTCGCCTAAGTTTGAAAAATCCCACCGAGTGGTGAGCAACCCTCTCACTCGGGGGCTTAGCTGCAGTCCAGTACTCGCCTAAGTTTGAAAAATCCTACCGAGTGGTGAGCAAGCCTCTCGCTCGGAGGCTTAACTGCAGTCCAGTACTCGCCTAAGTTTAAAAAATCCTACCGAGTGGTGAGCAAGCCTCTCACTTGAAGGCTTGGCTACAGTTCAGTACTCGCCTAAGTTTAAAACACATCCCGATCCGCAAGGACGACGAGGTGCAGGTCGACTGCGACCTTCTCCTCAGAGCTGCGCCATAAGTACAATGTGCACTCCATCCTGATCCGCAAGGACGACGAGGTGCAGGTCGACTGCGACCTTCTCCTCAGAGCTGCGCCATAAGTACAATGTGTGCTCCATCCCGATCCGCAAGGGCGACGAGGTGCAGGTCGTCTGTTACCTTCTCCTCAGAGCTGCATCACGAGTACAAAGACTATTCCGAGTGAAGAAACAAGTTCCACTCGAAGGCAAACACAAGCATATTCAGAGATAAACCAAGTTCAGATAAATCCTAAGATTCCAGACCACGGATTAAAGTACTCGGGCATGAGGCCCGAAGGAGTTTAACGGTTACAAAATCACTCGGCATTCCGAGGCAAATTTAAGGCAAGTCATAAAGTTTGTTCACTCCGCAGGAGGAGGGCTAGCAGGCTCGACGAACTCGTCTAGATCGATTCCGTCAGCAATCTGAGTGGCAGCAGCAATGAAGGTTTCCATGAAGGATTGGAAGTCGTGCTTTTTGGTATTGGCAACCTTGATCGCCGCTAGCTTCTCTTCTCGCGCTTCCTTGCAGTGGACACGAACCAAAGACAGAGCCACGTCAGCACCGCATCGAGCAGAAGACTTCTTCCATTCCTGCACTCGACCAGGGACCTCATTGAGTCGAGTCATCACAGACTCAAGGTCATTTTGGATCGTCGCCCCTGGCCAGAGTGCCGCGTCGATTCGCGACACCACAACTTTCAGTCGAGCAAGGTAGTCGACAACACCAGCGACACGGGATTCCAATCGGACCACGTTCATGGCAGCTTCGTCCTTAACAAGAGAGAGGATGGGGTCCAAGCTTGTCTCAATTCACCCAGTCTCTTCCTCAAAGTTCTGGCAAAATTCTGCACACGCAATACAACGATGAGTTAATGGTTATATGTTGAGTCGACGACAACAAGCCAGTGGGACAAAGGAAAACACCTTCAAGCATGACGAACACCTTCTTGGCAAGACCTCCCAGATAATTCTCCAAGTCATCTCTCTTGCAGGCGATGTCTTCCACTTTGTCGGTCAGGCCCTCTTGTCCTTCTTCAGATGAGTCACTTCCTTGTTGGCTTCATCAAGGGCAGTTTTCAGCTTGGCGTTCTCTTCCTCTAGTTTGCCGACTAAAGCCAGCTTCTGGTTGGCGAGTGCAGTTTTCTCTTCAGTTGTTTTCTGAGCGGTTGCAAGGTCCAGATCCTTCTTCACCAGAGCCTCGTCCATTGTTTCTGAAAGAAATAACACTCGGATCAGAAAAAGCAAATAACACCCGATTCAGTGACAAATCAGTCGACAAATTTTTCATACCAACAGCTTCATCCTTGGCCTTCTGCAAGTTTGTGTTGGCTAGCTCTAGATCGAGATTGAGCTGAATCTGCTTTTGCTCCAGGTCAGCAAAACGAGCTCCAAGTTCACAGGATTTCTATAATCAAAGGGCGGTCAGTCGACAGATGAAAAGATTGGTTACTTTGGAGCAATGGAGTGATAAATTCAACAAGTTCTAAGACTACTGCCGAATCAAACATCCAACAGTAGTCTCGGGGACTACACCCAGTGGGTGCACTTAGCGTGCCCCCACTGATCCAATTTCCACTCGACATGGTCCACCCAGGCCGAGTGTAAAAAGAAGAAGAAGAGGAAAGTTGTTCTCAGACCACAGTCGACTGCCCGCAGGCGACTACGGTCTCGGGGACTACACCCAGTGGGTGCACTCAGCGTGCCCCCACTAGTTTAGATTCCACTCGACATGACCCGTTCAGACCGAGTGAGAAAATTTTGATTCTCAGACCATAGCCAACTGCCCGCAATCAACTATGGTCTCGGGGACTACACCCAGTGGGTGCACTCAGCGTGCCCCCACTGGTTCAGAGACTCAATCGACACAACTTAGTCGACCCAAGAAGCAAAACTATTAAGTAGTAAGTTAAACACCCACTGGGTGTACAAATGCAAAACGCAGACTAACGAAAAGATGCACAAGGGAAGTTTTCAGGTACCATATCCTAACAGAACAAGCGACAAGCTAAAGGATCAGTCGGTAGTCAACCAACCTGGACATTGCTCTGAAGAGCTGAACTGGCATCGTAAGCAGCTTGACTGGCCTCCCGAACCACCTTCATCTGCTCCATCATGATGCTTGCCTGGCGTATAGCCTCCTTGGCAGCACCCACTTGGTCCTCTGGGACCTGATGCACAGTGAAGAGTGAAGATGGATCAGCTGGAATCCGTGCAGTCGACGCTGAAGGCTGGGCACTCGACAATGGTACGACAAAAGTCACAGAAGCCCGGTTGGCATTGCCGATCTCCTGGATCTCTGGCTCTGTCACTAGCGTCGACTGAGGCACCTTGCCAGTTTATGTCTTCCTGCTTCTTCTTCCCATGGGCCTCAGCGGCACATCCTCGTCGCCGTCTGGAAGATCAATGACATTGGGAGGAGCTGCAACAAGAATCAATCGCCAGAATTCTGTCGACTAGTAAAATGGCTGAAAAAGTAAAGACAAGATTGCAAAAGTCATACCTGGGTTGGAAGTGACCGCGTCTCCCATTTCCTCGTCACCGTCTCTGTAAGCAGAAGTCCCAGAAGTAGCATCACTACAAGTTTCAAGATTCACTCGGTTAAATCAAGAAGAGAGTCGACAGCGCAGGTCCTTGAGCAAAAAATGAGGACAAGACACTTACGCAGAAGTGACGGGAACATCGATCTTAATCTTGGGCAGGGTCTTCCGAGACTACAATGCTGCAACTTTGGGCTGCTTTGAAGCCTTTTCACTCAGCGCAGGAGAAGAGGTTCGAGTGCGCTTGGAAGTCTGTCCAGTCGGCAGAGCTACTTTGCCACAGACACTTGCTGGGTCATGCTTATTCTTGGAACGCCTTTCGTTGCGAGGTGGTGATTTGACTTCTTCACCACTGCTCGAGTCCTCGCTTTCCTCCTCCTCTTCTCCTCCATCAGACTGCCAATCCATGCTTTTGCCTCCACTTTCTTCTCCTTCCTGGTACTGCTCTTGCTCCCCGTTCGGCATCGAGTATGTCTCCGTATAGATCTGCGAAGCAAAAAAGGTGAACAAAGGATGGTCGACTCAGTAAACAATTGCAAGTCAGAATGAAAAACACTCAGAAAACAAAGAATAGACCTTGTCTGGTTGGTTGTTGGAATCGAAAGGTAGAATTCTTCGGGACCCCTTGGGGTTGTCCTTGTTTCCTGTGATGCCTTGCACCCACTGCGCCACCGTCTTCTCATCAACGTCCTCCAGGTGGATCCGAGTGGAATCATCAATCCCCGAGTACATCCACATCGAGTGATCACGAGCCTGGAGAGGCTGGATACGTCGACTGAGAAATACCTCAAGCAAATCCATACCAGTCACACCTTCATGGATCCGCTGAACTACTCGCTCCATCAACATGGTCACCTCCACCTTCTCTACTGGAGTCACTTTCAAGGTAGTGGGTTTCTGGACTCGTGCCAAAGAAAAGGGAGGGAGACCAGTCGAATGACCAGGGGTCGACTTGTCTTTCCAATAAAACCAAGTCGACTGCCACCCTCTAACCGAGTCAGGGAGAGTCATCGTGGGAAAAGCATTCTTTCCCCGCATCTGGATGCCTAAGCCCCCACACATCTAGATTACCTGGGTTTTCTCGTCACTCGAGCTAGCTTTTTTCATAGTCTGCGAGCGACATGTGAAGATGTGCTTAAACAGACCACAATGCGGTCGACAGCCCAGGAAATTCTCACATAGAGAGACAAAGGCAGCAAGGTACGTGATAGTGTTGGGAGAGAAATGGTGGAGTTGAGCTCCGAAGAAGTTCAGAAAAGCACGGAAAAAGGGATGTGGGGGCAAGGAAAAACCACGGTCGACGTGGGTGGCGAGCAAGACGCACTCGCCCTCCAGAGGCTGCGGCTCAGTTTCATCCCCCGGGAGCCTCCACGAACCGTGCTCGATCAGCCCGCTCTCGGCCAGATCTTGCAAATCATCCAGCTCGATTGTGGACTGGATCCAGTCGCCCTAGACCCAGCCGCGTGACAAGACGGATCTTGACGATGACCCGCTCCTGCCGGTCTTCTTCCCCTTCCCCTTCGCCGCCCCCTTCTTAGCGCACTCCAGCGCTGCCGTCTTGTCCTTCGCCATCGCAGCAAGAGGCGCACGAGCGGGATGCGGCGTTGAGAGCGGAAGCGGTAGCGGTGGAGAAGCAGAGGAGGAAGAAGGAGGAATTGAGGCGCACTGTGCAGAATTCCCCAATCCAACGCCTTATATGGAGTCATTTCCGAGTGGCTGACCCGTGGGCCCAAGCAATCCTGTCAAATCCAGCAACAGTTGCCTAATCCGCCCCGATTACTGCGACCTCCTCCGTCCCGCGCGCTTCCCAAAATTTCGAATCCCGCAAGATCCGGGAGCAGCAGAGCAGTCCGTCAGACCGAAGATTTTTTTCCATATCAACACTCGAAGCTTAGCAGCAAAGTTCATTCGACAAACTAAGAATGGATCAAGGTGACTGAAAAAGAAGTTGAAGTCGTCACGTTGTTCATTGGTCCCAACAAAACGCTTTCGAAGCGCAAGAACTGAGTCAGAATTATTTTTCAACTCCTTCTCCACTCGAACTCTGGACCATTCGGGGGCTAATGACGATGACTTGTACCTAGGGTAGGGTCATTGGCCTGACCTAGACACCCTCCCCAAGGACATCGCCCTAAAGTCAGAAGCATTCAAGGGATAACATCATCCACTCGACCAAAAGCATTCCACTCGGAAGATTCAATGTCACTCGACCATAGCAATAGTCACTCGACGACCAGAAGATCTAAAGCCACTTTGTACAGCAACGGTCGGGCATTTACTCTGTAGACTTAATGGTCATTCATGTATCTTTATTGCTGGCGTTACCAGTAACACCCCATTGAAAGTGCATTATATCGACTAGAGGGGGGGGGGTGAATAGGCGATTTTTATGAATTCTTCACTAAGGAATTTGCTGGTGAGGAAATTCCTTAGAGAAGAACTACTTGCAGCGGAATAAGTACTCAAGAGTAAGCATAGCAGAACATAGGCATGGTCATCATGATGAAATGAAGACAAACACAGAGTACAGAAAGCGTAAACACAGGATAACACAGGATGAAGACAAACAGACTGAAGAAATTGAACTGAGGAAATTGAGAAAGTCTTCAGTCAAAGTCTTCAAACACAGATATGACAAGCACAACACATCAATGAGGAAATGAAAGAGTTGAGGAAATAGAACCAGTAAGCTTGGTGAAGATAATGATTTGGTAGACCAGTTCCAACTGCTGTCTCAGTTGTACATCTGGTTGGAGCGGCTAGGTATTTAAACCTGAGGACACACAGTCCCGGACACATAGTCCTCACCGTATTCTCCTTGAGCTAAGGTCACACAGACCTCGCCCAATCACTCGTGGTAAGTCTTCAGGTGACTTCCGAACCTTCACAAACCGTCTGGAAGAAGCACAGTCTTCAAAGGTAACAAGCGTCGGATCCACACAGGATCAATCTCTTCAGTGATGCTCAATCACTTTGGGTTTGTAGGTGTTTGGGTTTGGGTTTTCCTCACTTGATGATTTTCGCTCAAAGTCCTCGGAGGATGGGATGCTCTCAAATGACAAGTGTCAGTTTCTCTCGGAGCAGCCAACCAGCTAGTGGTTGTAGGGGGCGGCTATTTATAGCCTAGGGAGCAGCCCGACATGATAAGACATAAATGCCCTTCAATGATATGACCATTAGGTGGGTAGATATTTTGGGACAGCTGGCGCATAGCACAACAACGGTCGGAAATTTGAGGCTCAAATTCCTCAGGGCTATCATGTTCCTCACAGTGTAGGCAATCCACACTGGCGAATTCCTAACTCCTCAGTCAGAACAAATTCCTCAGAGACCAGAAGAACTTCGTCTCTGTCACTGAAGAATATGACTGAACTGTGTGAGATTTCCAATGGCTTCACTCGAAGGGATTGGTAGGTGTAGGATTTTGAGTTGAGCATCACATGGAAATTTTTCCTTAGTATTTCCTCGACCCCCTTTAACAGTACGGTGTTTCCTATGACTCAAGAAAGGGAAAATGAAACTACGAAAACAAAAGTCTTCACGCTTCATGTTCCTCAAATGAATACCAAGTCTTCAAGGTCACACCAATTTCTTCACTTTCAAAGTCTTCAGAAAGTCTTCAGAAATCCAAAGTCTTCAGTCGAAGAACTTCATTTTTAGTGGTCGACTTTCTTTGTAAATATCAAACTCCTCATAGACTTATAGACCTGTGTACACTCATAAACACATTAGTCCCTTAACCTATAAGTTTTCAATACACCAAAATCACTAAGGGCACTAGATGCACTTACAATCTCCCCCCTTTTGGTGATTGATGACAATATAGGTTAAGTTTTCAACGGGGATAAACATATGAAGGGTAAATACTGATATTGAGGAATTTGATTGCAAGATATAGAAGAACTCCCCCTGAAGATGTGCATAGTGAGGAATTTGCTTTTGAAGCAATGCACACTTGAAGAGTTGAATCATGGAGATCTCCCCCTATATCTTGTAATTCATACACACATTTGACATAATATGTGAAGAATTTGAAATGCATGATGAAATATGGTGACTAATGTAATTCAGCATGCGTGCAATAACATTAACGAGGAATAAGCATGCAGAGGAAACAGCAAAAGTATCACGCCACCCTAGAGTTTAAGTTTACAACTCGATCCAACAAAGTCATGAGAAGAACGAGAGTTGTAACTTAGAAAAAAATGCCCATATAGATAGACCTGCTTGAAGACTAACTCAAATCCCCCCCTTTGTCATCGAATGACCAAAAGGTTCGAAACTGAGGACTAACGCCCTTGAAGAATATCAAGTTTATGAAGGAGCGTCAGCGTTGTTGGGGTCGTTTGGTGATGTAGGGCCTGCCGCAGTGTCATCCAAGTCTTCATGTTCATCGGTGTCGCGCGATGAAGAATAGGAGCTGGCCACCAAGGACAAAACCTTGACCTTCTTGTATTTCTTCGGTGGAGGTGCAGACCAGTCAAAGTCCTCCTTGAGACCCATTTTCTTCAGATCTTCTACGCTATAAATGTGCGACAGAACAGCACAGGTGCGGTTGAGGGTTTCATGAAGGTAGTAATGGTTTTTCTTCACTGCATTGTGGGTAGCAGTCATGTTGTGAAGAATTGAACCAAACTGACGCTTGACCCATTTGTGATTGCGATCAACCTTCTGGTGAAGACTGGGGAGAAGCTCACGGTCAGTCATCACCCTGGGAGCTGTGCCTTGAGGATTTGGCTTGGTTGCGTTGGTGACAGAGTCATGGGTGGCAGAGTCATCATTGGTGGAGTAGGATGCAGCCTTGCGAAATTGACCATCCAATGGACGAATGCCTTCATCAATGACAGCATTAGCCTTGCCCTTTTCATCAGCTGAGGAATATGTCCATTTGAGGACTTCAATCGGGGCAAGTAGCTGCAATAGTTCAGTGTATCAGCAGCTTTGTAGTTGAGTGAAGACCTTGTTCTAATGAATCTCATAATCCGCAGAGCATAAGGCTTCAACTCAAACAGTGACATTGAGACATTTGCCAGAGTCCTCATGAAGAAATCATGGAAGTTGACGGGAACGCCATGAATGATATTGAAAAGCAGATTCTTCATGATGCCAACGACTTCTTCTTCATTCGAGTCGTGGCCCTTGATAGGACTCATTGTCTTCGTCAGAATGCGATAGACAGTCCGAGGCACATATAACAATTCCTTCACAAGGAAATTAGTTCTTGGGGCCTGACCTGGCTTCAATGGCTTCATCGGCACTTGCATATAGTGATCTGTAAGCTCAGGTTCACTGTAGACGCAACAAGCAGCTTCAAGGGGAGGACTGAGAGGCAAAGTACGAAGCAATTCAGTAGCTGGTGCCTTGTAGTGAGTATTTTCTGACATCCTGTCCAGCACCCATGAATTCACATCTTCAGAGTCTCCGGTGATGTGCAGAGTTGCATAAAATTGAAGAACGAGTTCTTCATTCCAATCACATATATCAGTGCAGAAATTTAACAGTCCAGCGTCGTAAAGAACACTGAGGACTGACGCGAAGCATGACAGAGATTCCATATCCACGTGAGGAATGTGCTCATGATCGAAGACTTTGTCTTTGTTGAACAGCACTGAGGAATAAAAATTTGCCTGGCTGGCAGTCCAGAAACGCCTCTTCCTAATGCGAGCAGAGTCATAGGGGTTGTAATCAGTGAAGAATACGTGCTCGCCGAAGAAATCATTAGCCTTGAATTTTGCTTCCTTGAGAATGGATCTTTTGGTTTGGGCAGAGGAGTGTCAGTCAGTTGCATTACAACCTCGGGAATCGCAATCTCAGGTTCTTTAGGCTGAGGAATTTTTGGTTCCACTTCAGTGGCAGCCTGGGTCTTCAATTCTTCATTTTCATTTTCTTCAGCACTAGCGGCTGGAATTTCTTCATGAGCTTCATCAGATCCCATTTGAACTATAGTTGCTGGGGACTGAGGAATTTGTTGCAATGGTGTGAAGAGTGGAGAGTTCGGGTGCTGACTTTCCCAAAAGTCATCATTCATCACTGGTGCGGTACAGCCAATGTCCACATCTTCATCTTCCATTTCTTCAACGCCAGCCTCTTCAGCAGTAAACTGAGGCATAGGCGAGGAAACTGTGGGGGTTTAAGGGATTTTATCCACTTCAATTTCTTCATCCATCTGCTCTGACGAAGCAGCAGAAGGATTTTCTTCATCAGATCCGCTGGGGATCACATATTCTTCATCAAAAGGCACGATTTCCTTTGATGGCATGGAGGAAACAGGAACATCATCAATTGGATTAGCAAATGAGCTTGTCAATTTCTTCATTTTCTTCGGTGCTGAAGAATCTGAAGGAGCTAATGCTTTCCTTTTCTTCACAGCTGCACGCTCTGCAACCTTGGTCTTCTTCACATCTGATGCAGATGGAAGAATTGGAGTTGGGGTAGGCGCAGGAGGAGCAGAGGAATGTGGTTGATTTTCTTCAAGCACAACTGATGCAGTTGCCCTGACCTCTTCATTTTCTTCAGGCGCACCGCTAGTGGATGCCCTGGCAATTTCTTCAGCGGCTGGAATGCAGTCATCAGCCCTGGAACTCACATTTTCTTTAGCAGCCTGAAAATCATCAGTAGTGCTGGCATGTTCTTCAGTTGGCTAAGCAGATGCTTCAGCCTGAGGAATTTCTTGTTGCGATGGGGCTGCAACATTGGAGGTGAACATCTTAGTCAGTTTAACAAACCTGACCTTGGCTCCTTTCCAATCAGCATAGTAAGCATTGAAGTCATCGCTGAGGACTTTGATTTCAGACTGGATCTTCACAAGTTCATCAGTTGTCATAGAGACAACGTTGTTCTTCAGGAATTTCTCCTTCCTGTACGGTGCCTTCTTGAGCTGCCTGGCCTTCTCAAATTTCCATTTCTCTTCTTGGATGAAGGCAGTCAGCATATGACTTTGGCCAGGAGTCAGCTTGAAGTCAGGCATAGGAGTGTTTGGGTCCTTGTGCCAGAGATCAATGTAATCGAGGATCAACTTTGGATCCAAAAGTAGAGGCACATTTGTGCCCTTGGCTCTAGCGGCCTTGACTTGCCTATCTTTGATGATTTCAGCAAGTTCTTCATCATCAGCTTCGTCTTCTTCAGACGGCACTTGGAAGGCGACCTGCTTCTTGTGAGGACTTGGGCGAGAGCCTCGTCCAGCAATGGTCTTTGTCTTCAGCAGAGAGGGTCCTGTTGAAGAATTTGTTGCAGCCGAGGAACTAGCTGAAGCTCCTAAGGCAATAGAGATGCCTGTAGTCCTTTGGCACGTGGCAAGATGCACAGGTGCTGAGGATTTGGTCGGAGCAGCTGAGGAATTTGGAGGAGCAGGAGCAGTGTGAGGAATTGGCCATGAGGGCATTGAAGGTGAAGCACTTGGCTTACGCGCAGGCTTCTTTGACATGGATTTCTTCGGCTTGATAGAGACCTCAGCAGCAGCAGCAGCAGCAGAGTCTTCGTTGAATTTCCTCACTGCTTCTTTTTGCCTGTTTGGCCAACTTGGCCTGGCGCTTGGCCCATTCATCAGGATAATCTTCACCACGCTTGAGAGGCTGGTGAGATCAGCTTCTTGGCCAGGTGCCAACGGAGGTCATGACCATGGAGGATTGAGTGCGAATTTCTTCATATACTTGGGAGTAACATATCTGTACTCCCTCCACTCTCTTGCCCATCTCCTCTCTATCTTCTGAATGCGCACCTTGCGCTGATTTTTATCTTCCTCAGGGGGTGTGCAGTACCCAGCATAGATGTCCTCAAGGATTTCAAAAGCAGTGTTGATCTCCGGCCTCTTTCCTCCTTTCTGTCGCTTCTTTCCATCAGCCATTTTCTTCAGATGAGGAATTTGAACAATTGAATTTTCTGAAGAAGTATGCAACTTTTCTTCGAGGAACGCTGCAAATGAGTTAAGTTGATGAGAACCTAGTGATTCAGCAGCGGACATGAGTACCTGTGAACAGAGTATAGTTGCGAGGAATTTGGAGAGGCCATGTGCGTTCTCAGAAGGTTTTTCAAAAAGAACAAGTTTGAGGAATTTGACCAGATGAATTTCACTAAGCGTTCTTTGTCTTAGGTTCTAGAGTTGTATAGATCAAAGACCCACACAATTGAGGAATCTTGAAGAAAAATTATTGCTTAGAGAAACGAATCAAGAACAGATGACATGTGAGGTGTTTAGTGTGTGAAGAATTTGAAGAATAAACACCTTTGAAGATTTTGTAGAAATCATTTGAATCAAAGAGGGCAGTAAAAGTAACTTTTAATTACCCTGAACGAAGAACTGGGATGTAGAGATGAGAAGTTCGTCTGTGCAGATCTTCCACGCCCTAACTCGGCGGAGGAAGACGCCTACGGCGGCGATGGAGTGAAGATTTCCGCGGCCGGCGCGAGTACGGTGGCGACGAGGTCGAGACAGTGAAGCTCTTCCTCACCGGCGACGATGAAGTAGCGGCGGCGCTAGGGTTTGAGAAGCTCGAGCTAGAGAGAGGTCGAGCGGAGTAAAGGAAGTGAGGAAGGTGTCACGACCGGTTTTTCAATAAAATATTTATTGAGAGACCAATCCCTTTTACGGACCAGTAAAGAAGAATTCCTTCTCACTGGTAGACAATATCTTGGTCACAGAAGAAAAATACCAGGAGTACTGAATATAATACAAGGTTGAGCGGATACTGCTCAACAATTTATTACATGCACGCCGATAAAACATAACGGCGGATAGGGTGGCATAACTACTACTCACGATAACAACGGTGGTGGAAATATCATAGCGGAGTGGGTGATATGACTCCTGGAAACTACAGCTCTTCGAGCGTCGGAGTGAGGCTCGAGGAGACTTATTGCGGGTGGCGGAAGCGTATATAATACAAGTGACCAATATCCGGGATCGCACAGGACTGACTGGGACTCCTCTAGGCGTCGGACGCACTATCAAACTCTTCATCCAAGAGATCGCCTTCGTCAACATCTGGCCAAATCAACAAGCCAGGTGAGTACTATGAAAGTACTCGCAAGACAGTTTGGACATAAGATATAACAAATGTAAACATGAAGCATATGAACAGATTAACAAGTGCGTTCAGACATAGAGATCAACAATGCATGGGGTAATAACAGAGAAGTCGGGCGGTAGTCCTCCCGAAATCCCAAAATAAATACTGGGTGCCAAACGAGGGTCTGAATGACTCCTCGAGAGGAAACTGCAAGAATAATAGTACCGGTGCCAAACGAGGGTCTGAATGACTCCTCGAGAGGAAACTGCAAGAATAATAATACCGGTGCCAAACGAGGGTCTGAATGACTCCTGAGAGGAAACTGCAAGAATAATAATGCCGCAGTCGGGCGTCAGGGCGACACCACATAAAGGGCTTATAACAGAAATAAAAGACAAACATGCCACAGTCGGACGTCTGAGCAACATCACATACAGGGCTTATATTGAAAGTAAAAGGCAAACATGCCACAGTCGGATGTCTGAGCGACATCACATAAAGGGCTTATATTGTAGCTCAATAATTCAGTAGCTTGAGAACATAGATTATTACAAGTACGAGACAAATATAGGATTAGTCCATCCGCAGGAATAACAATTAAACTGGGTTTACCACTTGAGCTTGTTCATCGGGGATAAATTTCCACGAGGATAGATATGGATATACTGATCACCCTACTTGATCATGGATACGATGATTTGGAAGGATTTGATTCTGCAGAGTTTGTACTTAACCACAGCCAACGGATTTCAGTAGTCACGGGGGCTAGTTCCGTTTACGGTGTTTTGGAAGAAACACGTCTAACCAGTACACACCCATTCAACATTCCGAAGCTAGGGATCACCCTCGGCAACGTTCAAGAAAAACCTTGAGACGGGGAGGCTACAACCTCGCGTAGCATGGGATCAAATTTCTATACGCGCGCTCTAAGGGGGTGCCCCCCCTCTCGGTCCCAACCGGAAACACCCATGCCCCCTAACCGGATGACTGGCTTTAATCCAGGGCCATGGAACCATCATCCCGGCCCCTCTGTTTGGTGTGTACACGAAAAGAGGTTACCAACTTACTAAACCGCATCCTGGCAAAAGAAACATGTGGTAGTACGGAAGGGAAAAGAACGATAACGTGACTCCGTCCACGTTAACGTCGGAATTTGTCAGATGACGCAAGGCTGGTATGCTACAACAGTACCACCTTGCTGCCCTTCATGTCACCACATGATTAGGCCATCTCTCACCAGAGATCATCGCAACTTTGGAACGTGCGGGTAGTTGCCTCACAAGCAACGAGGTACTCACCGACACTCATATGCCACGCACAAACTCTCACGCAAACATGCAAAGCATCTATCATATCAAAGTTTCAAACATGCTTGCCTGGTTCGGAGAAGTCGGAGTCTAGCTCGGCGAAGTTCGCGGCTCCGTCACCTCTCCCGGAACCTACGGCATAACGAAAACGGGCACTAACGTGAAAACCAACGCGTGCATAAAAACTTCTCCAATTTTTTTTCAAATAAATCCCATAACAAACTAGACAAAAATTTAAGACTGTCAGAAAAAGAATCACTCAAAAATCACTTTTTATTAAAAAGTTATAAGGGTTTCTGTCCAGGGACCCATCTGTAATGAAACAGAAAAGTTCCAGGGGTTTAACTGAGAAAACAGAAAACGGTTCAAATGGAAACGCGCAAGCTCAAAGGGAAAACATATTTGCCCGAAGGCGCCAACAGAAAACGTTTCGAGGGAGAAGAGAATAGAGGCTGACAAGGGGGGTCCACATGTCAGGTTTAAAAAGTTCGCCGGCGCCCGAAGACTGCGGTGGTCGCTGGCGTCGAACCACGGCGAGACAGGGAGATCAGAGTGTGCCAAGAGCTTCAGCGTGTCCTTCCGCGTCGGTGGGTGGTGGACTCGAGCGTCGGAGAGCACCACGTCGACGGCGACACTTTCTCCGGCGGACGGCGGCTCGGGTGATGGTGGAGAACTCCGGTGGGTGCTGCAAACTTCGAATTGAAGCGCGGGTCAGAAAGAGGGATGCACTAGAGGGCTACTGGCAAGAGTTGGGAGGCAGAGGTGCACGCACGGGAGCGAATCGAGCTGGATCCCGTGGCGGGTCGCGGCGGCCGGAGTTGAGGAAGGAGACTTCCTCGGGGCTCTCCCAGTGGCTAGGCAGGGTCTTGGTGGAGTGCAGAGGTGGTGTGGGTTCGAGTTGAAGCTCGGGGCCTCTATTTATAGGCGGATCGAGGGGGTGGCCGTGAACGGAGAATCTCCGGCGAGCAATTACGGCGATGTAGTGGATTGGCAGGGGGTTTAGGTGGCCAGGCAGCATCAGTGGGAGTTACTGGTGTCGTTCCCCCGCTAATCCCGGTCGGTCTTGGCGTAATGGCGCCGGTCCACGGTGGGGTGGCCGCACGGGCACGACGGCGGCAGAGAGCGCGCTCCGCGCCCAGCGGTTCACGACGAGGGTGGCAGCGCGCACTGGGGAGTGGAAGGCCACGCGGCGATCTCCGGTGGCTTGGGCGGCGCTGGGTGGCGCCGTCTGCGCCGCGCTTCTCTCTGGCGGCCGCAAAGCCGCCGCTGGCGTCGGTCACGGGGCGGCGCACCTCCTCCAGCACATTGCCGACGTCCGCAAACGTCCAGGCGCTCGTGCGGTGCAGGGACAAGGGGGAGGGGACGGAGAGAGGCGCCAACGCGGCACTGTCGAGATCGACAACAGTTTGTGAAGAAAACGACAGTAGATCACTGAACTGTATTTCTGAATCTCTGAACTTGACATTGACAATGCTCTGCAGGTGTTCGACAGAATGATTAGGCAAGGAGAAATTTTTTCCTGGGGCTGGGACTTGGTGAGGTGACCACTCAATGCACCCAGAGGCTGCCTGATTTTACTCAGAATTTTTGGAGAAGGATTTGAATGAATTTCACCAAATTTGACAAATCTGGTCCAAACTTGCAGCAAGTGTGGTTTGAAAAATTTGAACTGAAGACCAGTGGATCTTCATGGATCTTGGTTGAGGGTTCAAAGGACTAGGAAGGGAAAAAGGTTTGGGGGCAAAAATCAAAACAGAAAGGGTAGCTCCTTTGTAAATCTCCAAGGGCTAGAATAGAAGATAGAAATGGTTTTGATAAGATTTAAATGGAAAATAATCATATGGGGAGGTTCAACTTGCTGGATTTGGTGCAAATCATGATCCAAAGATGAGGGAAGGTTTAGGAGAGTGGATTTGCACTAAGGTCATGGCAAGAGAGAATTGTTGAAAGTGGTAAGGGATTATTCCAAAAGCCATAGTGCAATTTCAAAGAGATTTTCAAAAGGCATTTTCCCCAAGTGAAAAGCATTTTGGTTTGAGTCCAAATAAAAAGCAAGAACCTCCAAGACCAAAATCAAGTCTTGGGTGAAACCAAATAAAACTCTTGCCATAAAAATATTTTGAAAGGGAGGGTTCTTTTGAAGAAATTTTTTAAATTACCTCCCTCAAGTCAAATAAAATTTTGAAAAGGACAAATAAAATTTTGGGTGTCACAGAAGGGGAGAGGGGGTATTTATAGCCACGGTGAAAAACTGTTCGCCCGAAGAAATTGGACGAACGTGCCGCTGACCCTTCTCTTTCGCTTGCCATGTGTCACCCACGTACTGAGAAGTGGTGATCGTGTTAGATCGTGGGTGAATAGATAAGTATATCGTGGGATGCGGAACGGTTTGAGCGGCAAAGCCGAAAATTTGGATAAGATAAGTTTTAACGTTCCGTTCGCAAATTCTTCAGCTTACACGGACATAGTGAAGATTTTGAACGAGTTTCAAATAGAACGCACATGAAGAATTTGTGAATAGATTGGGTTGAGTATAGCATAGAGGGGGAAGGGTCCGATCACATTCACTTAGCAGAAAAACCAACTTGAAGAATTAGCCATAAGTGAATGCTGTAGAGGACATAAACTCATATATATATATATATATATATATATATATATATATATATATATATATATATATATATATATATATATATATATATATATATATAGCCAATGTAGAAAACGACGGAAATGGTGAAGACAATGCAAAGTTGAAGAACATGAACAACTGAGGAATTTCAAAAACTGAGGAAAAACTCAAATTGAAGATTTTCAACTTTTGTGGTGGCGTGACCCACCGTATAAGAATGATGATTTCAGACACCGCGTACAATTGTCGTAGGGCTCTGAGAACCAAATTCTTCATTAATTTTTTCAGACTTAGAGTGTTATTCTTCATTGATTGAAGAAAAACATTTCTACATGTGTTGCACATCTAAGTCATCAATTTTTCATAAGTGTTAGGATGAGTGTCCTTTTCAAAGAACATTCAAAGATTCTAGGATATTTAGCTCACATCACAACTTGTTAAATCTCTTCTCATCCAAGGGCTCTGTGAAGATATCGGCTAGCTGTTCTTCAGTCTTCACATGCTCAATAGAAAGGTCGCCCTTCAACACATGATCGTGAAGAAAATGATGACGAATCTGAATGTGCTTTGTCTTCAAGTGTTGAACTGGGTTGTGAGCAATCTTGATGGCACTCTCATTGTCACAGAAGAGAGGCCCATTCTTCACGTTGACGCTGTAGTCCTTGAGAGTTTGCTTCATCCACAGCAATTGAGCACAGCAAGAACCAGGAGCAATGTACTCAGCTTCAGCAGTAGACAGTGATACGCAGTTCTGTTTCTTCGAGGACCAACAGACCAAAGATCGTCCGAGGAAATGACATGTACCAGATGTTGACTTGCGGTCCACACTATCACCAGCATAGTCAGAGTCAGAATATCCAATGAGATCAAAAGCCGAGCCCTTGGGGTACCATAATCCAAGTGTTGGTGTGTGAGCTAGATATTGAAGAATATGTTTCACAACCTTATGGTGTGATTCCTTCGGTGTAGCTTGAAATCGGGCACACATGCAAACACTAAGCATAATATCTGGCCTAGATGCTGTGACACCCAAAATTTTATTTGGCCTTTTCAAAAATTTATTTGACTTGAGGGAGGTAATTTAAAATTTTTCTTCAAAAGAACCCTCCCTTTCAAAATATTTTTATGGCAAGAGTTTTATTTGGTTTCACCCAAGACTTGATTTTGGTCTTGGAGGTTCTTGCTTTTTATTTGGACTCAAACCAAAATGCTTTTCACTTGGGGAAAATGCCTTTTGAAAATCTCTTTGAAATTGCACTATGGCTTTTGGAATAATCCCTTACCACTTTCAACAATTCTCCCTTGCCATGACCTTAGTGCAAATCCACTCTCCTAAACCTTCCCTCATCTTTGGATCATGATTTGCAACAAATCCAGCAAGTTGAACCTCCCCATATGATTATTTTCCATTTAAATCTTATCAAAACCATTTCTATCTTCTATTCTAGCCCTTGGAGATTTACAAAGGAGCTACCCTTTCTGTTTTGATTTTTGCCCCCAAACCTTTTTCCCTTCCTAGTCCTTTGAACCCTCAACCAAGATCCATGAAGATCCACTGGTCTTCAGTTCAAAATTTTCAAACTACACTTGCTGCAAGTTTTGACCAGATTTGTCAAATTTGGTGAAATTCATTCAAATCCTTCTCCAAAAATTCTGAGTAAAATCAGGTAGCCTCTGGGTGCATTGAGTGGTCACCTCACCAAGTCCCAGCCCCAGGACAAATTTTCTCCTTGCCTAATCATTCTGTCGAACACCTACAGAGCATTGTCAATGTCAAGTTCAGAGATTCAGAAATACAGTTCAGTGATCTACTGTTGTTTTCTTCAGAAACTGTTGTCGATCTCGACAGTGCCGCGTTGGCGCCTTGCCCCCCGTCCCCTCCCCCTTGTCCCTGCACCGCACGAGCGCCTGGACGTTTGCGGACGTCGGCGACGTGCTGGAGGAGGTGCGCCGCCCCGTGACCGACGCCAGCGGCGGCTTTGCGGCCGCCAGAGAGAAGCGTGGCGCAGACGGCGCCACCCAGCGCCGCCCAAGCCACCGGAGATCGCCGCGTGGCCTTCCACTCCCCAGTGCGCGCTGCCACCCTCGTCGTGAACCGCTGGGCGCAGAGCGCGCTCTCTGCCGCCGTCGTGCCCGTGCGGCCACCCCACCTTGGACCGGCGCCATTACGCCAAGACCGACCGGGATTAGCGAGGGAACGACACCAGTAACTCCCACTGATGCTGCCTGGCCACCTAAACCCCCTGCCAATCCACTACATCGCCGTAATTGCTCGCCGGAGATTCTCCGTTCACGGCCACCCCCTCGATCCGCCTATAAATAGAGGCCCCGAGCTTCAACTCGAACCCACACCACCTCTGCACTCCACCAAGACCCTGCCTAGCCACTGGGAGAGCCCCGAGGAAGTCTCCTTCCTCAACTCCGGCCGCCGCGACCCGCCACGGGATCCAGCTCGATTCGCTCCCGTGCGTGCACCTCTGCCTCCCAACTCTTGCCAGTAGCCCTCTAGTGCATCCCTCTTTCTGACCCGTGCTTCAATTCGAAGTTTGCACCACCCACCGGAGTTCTCCACCATCACCCGAGCCGCCGTCCGCCGGAGAAAGTGTCGCCGTCGACGTGGTGCTCTTCGACGCTCGAGTCCACCACCCACCGACGCGGAAGGACACGCTGAAGCTCTTGGCACACTCCGATCTCCCTGTCTCGCCGTGGTTCGACGCCGGCGACCACCGCAGTCTTCGGGCGCCGGCGAACTTTTTAAACCTGACATGTGGACCCCCCTTGTCAGCCTCTATTCTCTTCTCCCTCGAAACGTTTTCTGTTGGCGCCTTCGGGCAAATACATTTTCCCTTTGAGCTTGCGCGTTTCCATTTGAACCGTTTTCTGTTTTCTCAGTTAAACCCCTGGAACTTTTCTGTTTCATTACAGATGGGTCCCTGGACAGAAACCCTTATAACTTTTTAATAAAAAGTGATTTTTGAGTGATTCTTTTTCTGACAGTCTTAAAATTTTGTCTAGTTTGTTATGGGATTTATTTGAAAAAAATTGGAGAAGTTTTTATGCACGCGTTGGTTTTCACGTTAGTGCCCGTTTTCGTTATGCCGTAGGTTCCGGGAGAGGTGACGGAGCCGCGAACTTCGCCGAGCTAGACTCCGACTTCTCCGAACAAGGAAAGCATGTTTGAACCTTTGATATGATAGATGCTTTGCATGTTTGCGTGAGAGGTTGTGCGTGGCATATGAGTGTCGGTGAGTACCTCGTTGCTTGTGAGGCAACTACCCGCATGTTCCAAAGTTGCGATGATCTCTGGTGAGAGATGGCCTAATCATGTGGTGACATGAAGGGCAGCAAGGTGGTACTATTGTAGCATACCAGCCTTGCGTCATCTGACAAATTCCGACGTTAACGTGGACGGAGTCACGTTATCGTTCTTTTCCCTTCCGTACTACCACATGTTTCTTTTGCCAGGATGCGGTTTAGTAAGTTGGTAACCTCTTTCCGTGTACACACCAAACAGAGGGGCCAGGATGATGGTTCCATGGCCCTGGATTAAAGCCAGTCATCCGGTCAGGGGGCATGGGTGTTTCCGGTTGGGACCAAGAGGGGGGGCACCCCCTTAGAGCGCGTATATAGATGATCCCATGCTACGCGAGGTTGTAGCCTCCCCGTCTCAAGGTTTTTCTTGAACGTTGCCGAGGGTGATCCCTGGCTTCGGAATGTTGAATGGGTGTGTACTGGTTAGACGTGTTTCTTTCAAAACATCGTAACCGGAACTAGTCCCCGTGACTACTGAAATCCGTTGGCTGTGGTTAAGTACAAACTCTGCAGAGTCAAATCCTTCCAAATCATCGTATCCATGATCAAGTAGGGTGATCAGTATATCCATATCTATCCTCGTGGAAATTTATCCGCGGTGAACAAGCTTAAGTGGTAAACCCAGTTTAATTGTTATTCCTGCGGATGGACTAATCCTATATTTGTCTCGTACTTGTAATAATTTATGTTCTCGAGCTACTGAATTATTGAGCTACAATATAAGCCCTTTATGTGATGTCGCTCAGACGTCCGACTGTGGCATGTTTGCCTTTTACTTTCAATATAAGCCCTGTATGTGATGTCGCTCAGACGTCCGACTGTGGCATGTTTGTCTTTTATTTCTGTTATAAGCCCTTTATGTGGTGTCGCCCTGACGCCCGACTGCGGCATTATTATTCTTGCAGTTTCCTCTCGAGGAGTCATTCAGACCCTCGTTTGGCACCGGTATTATTATTCTTGCAGTTTCCTCTCGAGGAGTCATTCAGACCCTCGTTTGGCACCGGTACTATTATTCTTGCAGTTTCCTCTCGAGGAGTCATTCAGACCCTCGTTTGGCACCCAGTATTTATTTTGGGATTTCGGGAGGACTACCGCCCGACTTCTCTGTTATTACCCCATGCATTGTTGATCTCTATGTCTGAACGCACTTGTTAATCTGTTCATATGCTTCATGTTTACATTTGTTATATCTTATGTCCAAAATGTCTTGCGAGTACTTTCATAGTACTCACCTGGCTTGTTGATTTGGCCAGATGTTGACGAAGGCGATCTCTTGGATGAAGAGTTTGATAGTGCGTCCGACGCCTAGAGGAGTCCCAGTCAGTCCTGTGCGATCCCGGATATTGGTCACTTGTATTATATACGCTTCCGCCACCCGCAATAAGTCTCCTCGAGCCTCACTCCGACGCTCGAAGAGCTGTAGTTTCCAGGAGTCATATCACCCACTCCGCTGTGATATTTCCACCACCGTTGTTATCGTGAGTAGTAGTTATGCCACCCTATCCGCCGTTATGTTTTATCGGCGTGCATGTAATAAATTTTTGAGCAGTCTCCGCTCAACCTTGTATTATATTCAGTACTCCTGGTATTTTTCTTCTGTGACCAAGATATTGTCTACCAGTGAGAAGGAATTCTTCTTTACTGGTCCGTAAAAGGGATTGGTCTCTCAATAAATATTTTATTGAAAAACCGGTCGTGACAAGCTTGGTATCAGAGCCAGGCTGACTGTAGGAAGCCACTAGGTGCGATCGCTAATCGGTTATTAGCGTCTTTTGTGCTTTTTCAGCATTTTGCAATTGTAGCTATTTTCTGTTGGTCATCATAAATTTATGACATGACTACTCAGAATTTTTGCCTACTTTTGTAGATGGCTGGCAGCAATTGCGAGACTCGAGTGTTCACGAACGTGCCCGAGGGGTTTTTCAAACTCCTCGTCTCCATCACCAAGCTTGCGATCGGGCCAGCGACTCGTCCGGAGTTCACGCTTTATCAGCACAAGCTCAGCGACGACGTGTCTATGCACCAAGCCGTGGTGCAATTCAAGGGAGGACGTTCTGCATCTCGCCACTTCCGTTTTGTGGGAAGGGACATGCCTATAGAGAGGCATGCCATGCAGATGGCTGCCCGTGAGGCGATAGCTCGTCTTCGGGACATCCTTCCTATGATGAAGACTCGCCGCTACCGCTACCTCCCATGCCATGTGCCATACACTTGTCACTATGCATTCGCCTGCCATCGGGGAGAGCGAGATGAAGCCATCGAGATGGTTGTGGAGTATCTCAAGGCTCTAGAGGAGTCTTTCGACAACCTCGTGGACGATCTTGTGGCTGCCCGCATGGACTTAGTCCGGGGCGGTCCTGCCAACAGGAAGGAGCTTCTCCACACGACACCGCCTCTGACATTCGTCTCGTCTTCAGCATCTTATGCACCGGCCATTTTGGCTACTGCTCGCCGTCTGCCTACCACTGAGGAGTTCGACCGAGTCATCGCTCCTACTCCAGTCAGAGCTGCACCACCCGCCGCACCCGCACTACCACCGGTCGCCCCTGCGCCATCACCGCAGCGCAGTGTTACGCGCCAGGAGCCTGCTAGAGAGGAGGTGGAGGTTGATTCTCCTGCACCGCTGAGTCTTTCCCTCAGCAAGGGAAAGGACATCGTCACCATCTCCGACTGAGAGCGCCGAGTAGCCGCGCGTTATGTCTGCTTGTATGATGTGTTTTATCTGTACGCTAGTTTGTATTAGTGTGTTTTCTGCTTTTCGGAGTAGTACGCTAGTCTAAATAACATGTCAGGATTGTGTACGCACATCCTGAGTGCTGTATCATGTGTTTGTTTTTCGCGTGTAAGATTTGTGTTAAGCAGTCATTTCTCCGTGCAAAATCGTTTATGTTTTCTTGAAAACCTTGAGGTCTTTTAAATTGTTGCCTTTGCAAGATTTTCCTTGTGCCACACAGTTCTTCTTATGGGTTTTGCAAAATAATACCCCAGACTGGAAAAATGTCTCGCCCGTGGACTCGCTCCATGCCCAATCAGCCAGAAGAAGTTTATGGGACACAGACTAGCAACAATTTCACTCAGGGTCAGTCCAGTCAACAGGACAGCGAAGCAGCCCTGTCTCAAGTATGCCGTCTCTTCGAACAAAGCCAGCAACAGCACCAAGAGATGATGAATCACGTCATCAATATGGGAAACCACCGTGAACCCTATCAGCCTCATTCCAAGTTATCTGAGTTACAGAAAACTCGCCCTTCAACGTTTGCTCACACCGATAGGCCGCTAGAAGCCGACGATTGGCTTCACGACATCGAAAGGAAACTGATTATTGCTCAGTGTTCTGATCATGAGAAGGTGCTTTATGCACCACACTACCTTACTGGAGCAGCCGCAGCATGGTGGGAAAACTTCCTACACATGCACCCCAGTGAACACAACATCACCTGGGAGGAGTTCAAGGAAGGCTTCCGTGGGGCACACATCCCCAAGAGCATCATAAAAATCAAGAAGAGGGAATTTGATGACCTGAAGCAAAGAGGCATGTCAGTGACAGAATACAATGGTCAGTTTACCCAGCTATCTCGTTATGCCTACGACGAGCACATGACAGAGAACAAGAAGATGGAAAAATTCCTGGACGGCCTGGCACCAGCACTAAGATGCCAACTGATTGTACACACCTTCCTGGATTTTAAAACCCTGGTTGACAAGGCCATTACCTTGGAGAATGAGCGCCGTAGTCTGGAAGATATCCGTAAGCGAAAGAGGGACAAAACGACTCTTGCTCGCAACAACCGAAGCAAGACTGAGGTTCCAAGGACAGAAGCAAGGAGATCCATGACTACTGATCCAAGGCCCGTCAGACAGTTTCATGCCAGGGACAAAGAGTTCACGTACCGTCCAGGGGTCACATGCTATGCTTGTGGAGAAGAAGGGCACTATGCTAAACAGTGCCCAAAGCCGAGGAACTCGGCCCCCAAGCCGAACAATGGTGGAAACAATCCAGCCCCCAAGCGCAACAATTTCAATCCCAACAACAACCACAGGAAGGGTCACCTGAACCACGTGACCAGGGAAGAAGCGCAAAATGCCCCAGACATCGTGCTCGGTACGTTCCCTGTCAACACAGTACCTGCCACGGATTTGTTTGATTCTGGAGATTCCCATTCGTTCGTTTCGAAGAGTTTTGTTTTGCAACATGGTTTTCCGATACTTCCCTTGGAAAAATCTATGATCATCAAGTCCCCCGGAAATAAGCAAATCGCGCAGAGTTACTGCCAAGGAGTGGTCATTGAGTTCGAAGGACTACAGTTCCAAGCAAATCACATCGTGTTGGAAAATAAAGGATTGGATGTCATTTTAGGGATGGGCTGGTTAACCACCAACAAAGGATTCATTGACTGTTTCAATCGGACCGTGATTCTCACTCACCATCATGGCAAGACAATAAAGGTTACAGCTCAAGAAAGGCCACGGTCACGGCAACCGAAGCTGAACAAGGTGGACATTTCAGAATTGAGAAAAGTTCCAGTGGTATGCGAGTTCCCTGACGTATTTCCTGAAGAACTACCAGGCATGCCACCAGACCGAGAAATAGAATTCAGCATCGAACTAGCACCTGGCACCGCTCCCATCTATAAGAAACCTTATAGAATGGCACCCTCAGAATTGGTGGAGTTGAAGAAGCAGATAAAGGAATTATTGGACAAAGGATTTATTCGAGCCAGCTCCTCACCATGGGGTTCGGCAGTGTTGTTCGCCAAGAAAAAGGATGGGACACTGAGACTGTGTATAGACTATCGAGCTCTCAATATGGTCACCATCAAAAACAAATATCCGATGCCACGGATAAATGATTTATTTGACCAGCTCGCACAAGCCAAGGTGTTCTCAAAGATTGATTTGAGATCGGGATATCACCAATTGAAAGTACGGACAGAAGATATCCCCAAGACAGCATTCACTTCCAGATATGGGTTATATGAGTTCACAGTGATGCCTTTTGGACTAACGAACGCCCCCGCATATTTCGTCCACCTCATGAACAAAGTGTTCATGAAATTCATGGAAAAATTTGTTGTGGTGTTCATTGACGATATTCTGGTTTACTCAAGGACACCGGAAGAGCATGCTGAGCATCTCAGAATTGTTTTGGGAGAATTAAGGAAACATCAGTTGTACGCCAAATTTAGCAAGTGTGAATTTTGGCTAAGACAAGTTGGTTTCCTAGGCCACATATTGAACCAAGAAGGTGTGGCCGTAGACCCAGAGAAAGTCAAAGCCATACTTGACTGGAAGCCACCCGCCAACGTGACAGATGTGCGGAGTTTCCTGGGAATGGCCGGATATTACAGAAGATTTATTGAAGGATTCTCCACTGTGGCAAAACCAATAACACAGTTGCTCAAGAAAGACAAGAAATTTGTATGGACGGAAGCATGCGAGAAAAGCTTCCAAGAACTCAAGAAGAAACTAACAACTGCACCGGTCTTAACTGTACCAGACATACACAAGAGTTTTGAAGTGTATTGTGACGCGTCCCGAAAGGGGCTCGGATGTGTACTAATGCAAGATGGCAAAGTTGTTGCGTATGCCTCCAGGCAGCTGCGAAAACATGAGGAAAATTATCGAACACATGACTTGGAGCTAGCAGCAGTCATACATGCACTCAAGGAGTGGAGGCACTTTCTGTTGGGAAATCGCTGTGAAATATATACGGACCATAAGAGCCTCAAATATATTTTCACACAGCCAGAGCTAAATTTACGCCAACGACGCTGGTTGGAATTGGTCAAGGACTATGATGTCGGCATTCACTACCATCCAGGGAAAGCAAATGTAGTGGCCGATGCCCTTAGTCGAAACCCCAGCCCGGACAATGACTGTCCGCAAAACTTGAGGCCCGAATTTCAGCAAGAGTTCGCTAGGCTCAACATGATGTTAGTCTCGGAGGGCACCGTATCAAACCTAGAGATACGACCCACCCTAGTGGAACAAATTAAGAAGGCTCAACAGGGACATCCTAGCATCGAAGGTATAAGGAAGAAAATGAACCTTGGTAAGGCTTCAGAGTTCGTCACAGACAGTGAAGGAATATTATGGTACGGAGACAGACTTTGCGTACCTAACATTGAGGAACTCAAGCAACAAATCTTAACCGAAAGCCACACCGCACCATACTCGATCCATCCTGGAGGAATCAAAATGTACAAGGACATTCAGGAAAGATTTTGGTGGCACGGTATGAAAAGAGATATAGCCACATTTATTGGTTGTTGTGATTCATGTCAGCGCATCAAGGCCGAGCATCAAAAGCCAGCAGGGCTACTCCAGCCAAACAGGATACCGGAGTGGAAATGGGGTGAAATAGGAATGGACTTCATTGTCGGATTACCTCGATCACAACGCGGAAATGACGCCATATGGGTGATCACAGACCGACTAACCAAGGTTGCTCATTTCATTCCCGTGAAGACTACCTACTCCACACAAAGACTGGCCAAACTTTATCTCTCCCGTATAGTTTGTTTGCATGGAGTCCCAAAGACTATAATAACCGACCGAGGCACACAATTTGTCTCCAAATTTTGGGATCACCTGCAACAAGCTCTGGGCACGCAGCTAGCTTTCAGTACAGCGTACCACCCCCAGACTGATGGACAAACGGAACATGTGAACCAAATCCTAGAGGATATGCTAAGAGCCTGTGTGCTCACCTATGGGTCCAGTTGGGAAGAGAGTTTGCCGTATGCCGAATTTGCTTACAACAACAGTTACCAAGCCAGCTTGCAAATGGCACCCTTTGTAGCATTGTACGGACGGAGGTGTCGTACCCCACTAAATTGGTCAGAAATAGGAGACAGTCGTATCTTCGGCCCAGACATGCTCAAGGAGGCCGAGGAGAAAGTTAAGCAGATCAGGGACAGACTCAAGACAGCGCAGAGCCGACAAAAGAGCTATTACGATCAAAAGCATCGTGAGGTCAGCTTTGAACCTGGTGACTCTGTATACCTACGAGTGTCACATATGAGGGGCCTGCAACGGTTCAAAATTAAGGGGAAGCTAGCCCCGAGATTTATTGGACCATTCTGTGTAGTTGCACGAAGAGGCACGATAGCCTACAAGCTAGACCTACCCAAGGAGCTGTCAGACGTCCATGACGTGTTCCACGTCTCACAATTAAGGAAATGTATGAGTAACCCGGAAAAGCATGTGTCACATGAAAGCATTGATGTGCAACCAGATCTCACCTACAGAGAGATGCCAGTAAAGATTTTGGAAGAGTCTGAACGGAGGACCCGACAGAAAACAACTAAATTTTTCAAAGTTCAGTGGAGCAACCACACTGAGGATGAAGCGACATGGGAAAGGGAAGATTTCCTTCAGGCAGAGTATCCATATCTATTTGAGGATCAGCAGAAATCTCGAGGACGAGATTTTTCCTAAGGGGGTAGGTGTTGTGACACCCAAAATTTTATTTGGCCTTTTCAAAATTTTATTTGACTTGAGGGAGGTAATTTAAAATTTTTCTTCAAAAGAACCCTCCCTTTCAAAATATTTTTATGGCAAGAGTTTTATTTGGTTTCACCCAAGACTTGATTTTGGTCTTGGAGGTTCTTGCTTTTTATTTGGACTCAAACCAAAATGCTTTTCACTTGGGGAAAATGCCTTTTGAAAATCTCTTGAAATTGCACTATGGCTTTTGGAATAATCCCTTACCACTTTCAACAATTCTCTCTTGCCATGACCTTAGTGCAAATCCACTCTCCTAAACCTTCCCTCATCTTTGGATCATGATTTGCACCAAATCCAGCAAGTTGAACCTCCCCATATGATTATTTTCCATTTAAATCTTATCAAAACCATTTCTATCTTCTATTCTAGCCCTTGGAGATTTACAAAGGAGCTACCCTTTCTGTTTTGATTTTTGCCCCCAAACCTTTTTCCCTTCCTAGTCCTTTGAACCCTCAACCAAGATCCATGAGGATCCACTAGTCTTCAGTTCAAAATTTTCAAACTACACTTGCTGCAAGTTTGGACCAGATTTGTCAAATTTGGTGAAATTCATTCAAATCCTTCTCCAAAAATTCTGAGTAAAATCAGGAAGCCTCTAGGTGCATTGAGTGGTCACCTCACCAAGTCCCAGCCCCAGGAAATTTTTTCTCCTTGCCTAATCATTCTATCGAACACCTGCAGAGCATTGTCAATGTCAAGTTCAGAGATTCAGAAATACATTTCAGTGATCTACTGTCGTTTTCTTCAGAAACTGTTGTCGATCTCGACAGTGCCGCGTTGGCGCCTTGCCCCCCGTCCCCTCCCCCTTGTCCCTGCACCGCACGAGCGCCTGGACGTTTGCGGACGTCGGCGACATGCTGGAGGAGGTGCGCCGCCCCGTGACCGACGCCAGCGGCGGCTTTGCGGCCGCCAGAGAGAAGCGCGGCGCAGACGGCGCCACCCAGCGCCGCCCAAGCCACCGGAGATCGCCGCGTGGCCTTCCACTCCCCAGTGCGCGCTACCACCCTCGTCGTGAACCGCTGGGCGCAGAGCGCGCTCTCTGCCGCCGTCGTGCCCGTGCGGCCACCCCACCGTGGACCGGCGCCATTACGCCAAGACCGACCGGGATTAGCGGGGGAACGACACCAGTAACTCCCACTGATGCTGCCTGGCCACCTAAACCCCCTGCCAATCCACTACATCGCCGTAATTTCTCGCCGAAGATTCTCCGTTCACGGCCACCCCCTCGATCCGCCTATAAATAGAGGCCCCGAGCTTCAACTCGAACCCACACCACCTCTGCACTCCACCAAGACCCTGCCTAGCCACTGGGAGAGCCCCGAGGAAGTCTCCTTCCTCAACTCCGGCCGCCGCGACCCGCCACGGGATCCAGCTCGATTCGCTCCCGTGCGTGCACCTCTGCCTCCCAACTCTTGCCAGTAGCCCTCTAGTGCATCCCTCTTTCTGACCCGCGCTTCAATTCGAAGTTTGCACCACCCACCGGAGTTCTCCACCATCACCCGAGCCGCCGTCCGCCTGAGAAAGTGTCGCCATCGACGTGGTGCTCTCCGACGCTCGAGTCCACCACCCACCGACGCGGAAGGACGCTGAAGCTCTTGGCACACTCCGATCTCCCTGTCTCGCCGTGGTTCGACGCCGGCGACCACCGCAGTCTACAGGCGCCGGCGAACTTTTTAAACCTGACATGTGGACCCCCCTTGTCAGCCTCTATTCTCTTCTCCCTCGAAACGTTTTCTGTTGGCGCCTTCGGGCAAATACGTTTTCCCTTTGAGCTTGCGCGTTTCCATTTGAACCGTTTTCTGTTTTCTCAGTTAAACCCCTGGAACTTTTCTGTTTCATTACAAATGGGTCCCTGGACAGAAACCCTTATAACTTTTTAATAAAAAGTGATTTTTGAGTGATTCTTTTTCTGACAGTCTTAAAATTTTGTCTAGTTTTTTATGGAATTTATTTGAAAAAAATTTGGAGAAGTTTTTATGCATGCGTTGGTTTTCACGTTAGTGCCCGTTTTCGTTATGCCGTAGGTTCCGGGAGAGGTGACGGAGCCGCGAACTTCGCCGAGCTAGACTCTGACTTCTCCGAACCAGGCAAGCATGTTTGAACCTTTGATATGATAGATGCTTTGCATGTTTGCGTGAGAGTTTGTGCGTGGCATATGAGTGTCGGTGAGTACCTCGTTGCTTGTGAGGCAACTACCCACATGTTCCAAAGTTGCGATGATCTCTGGTGAGAGATGGCCTAATCATGTGGTGACATGAAGGGCAGCAAGGTGGTATTGTTGTAGCACACCAGCCTTGCGTCATCCGACAAATTCCGACGTTAACGTGGACGGAGTCACGTTATCGTTCTTTTCCCTTCCGTACTACCACATGTTTCTTTTGCCAGGATGCGGTTTAGTAAGTTGGTAACCTCTTTCCGTGTACACACCAAACAGAGGGGCCGGGATGATGGTTCCATGGCCCTGGATTAAAGCCAGTCATCCGGTCAGGGGGCATGGGTGTTTCCGGTTGGGACCGAGAGGGGGGGCACCCCCTTAGAGCGCGCGTATAGAAATTTGATCCCATGCTACGCGAGGTTGTAGCCTCCCCGTCTCAAGGTTTTTCTTGAACGTTGCCGAGGGTGATCCCTGGCTTCGGAATGTTGAATGGGTGTGTACTGGTTAGACGTGTTTCTTCCAAGACACCGTAAACGGAACTAGTCCCCGTGACTACTGAAATCCGTTGGCTGTGGTTAAGTACAAACTCTGCAGAGTCAAATCCTTCCAAATCATCGTATCCATGATCAAGTAGGGTGATCAGTATATCCATATCTATCCTCGTGGAAATTTATCCCCGGTGAACAAGCTCAAGTGGTAAACCCAGTTTAATTGTTATTCCTGCGGATGGACTAATCCTATATTTGTCTCGTACTTGTAATAATTTATGTTCTTGAGCTACTGAATTATTGAGCTACAATATAAGCCCTTTATGTGATGTCGCTCAGACGTCCGACTGTGGCATGTTTGCCTTTTACTTTCAATATAAGCCCTGTATGTGATGTCGCTCAGACGTCCGACTGTGGCATGTTTGTCTTTTATTTCTGTTATAAGCCCTTTATGTGGTGTCGCCCTGACGCCCGACTGCGGCATTATTATTCTTGCAGTTTCCTCTCGAGGAGTCATTCAGACCCTCGTTTGGCATCGGTATTATTATTCTTGTAGTTTCCTCTCGAGGAGTCATTCAGACCCTCGTTTGGCACCGGTACTATTATTCTTGCAGTTTCCTCTCGAGGAGTCATTCAGACCCTCGTTTGGCACCCAGTATTTATTTTGGGATTTCGGGAGGACTACCGCCCGACTTCTCTGTTATTACCCCATGCATTGTTGATCTCTATGTCTGAACGCACTTGTTAATCTGTTCATATGCTTCATGTTTACATTTGTTATATCTTATGTCCAAACTGTCTTGCGAGTACTTTCATAGTACTCACCTGGCTTGTTGATTTGGCCAGATGTTGACGAAGGCGATCTCTTGGATGAAGAGTTTGATAGTGCGTCCGACGCCTAGAGGAGTCCCAGTCAGTCCTGTGCGATCCCGGATATTGGTCACTTGTATTATATACGCTTCCGCCACCCGCAATAAGTCTCCTCGAGCCTCACTCCAACGCTCGAGAGCTGTAGTTTCCAGGAGTCATATCACCCACTCCGCTGTGATATTTCCACCACCGTTGTTATCGTGAGTAGTAGTTATGCCACCCTATCCGCCGTTATGTTTTATCGGCGTGCATGTAATAAATTGTTGAGCAGTCTCCGCTCAACCTTGTATTATATTCAGTACTCCTGGTATTTTTCTTCTGTGACCAAGATATTGTCTACCAGTGAGAAGGAATTCTTCTTTACTGGTCCGTAAAAGGGATTGGTCTCTCAATAAATATTTTATTGAAAAACCGGTCGTGACAGATGCACATAAATACAATAAAGAACCAATCATGGAGCGGTATACCTTTTGATCGAAGTCAATACCATTTTCATCAGTGCACAGATGACCATTTGTGGGCATCATAATTTTGACGCCTTTGAAATCTTGCGTGCCGAATTTCCTTAGTACATCCTTGAGGTATTTCTCCTGAGATATGAATATGCCATTGCGCTGTTGACGAATTTGAAGACCTAAGAAGAATTTCAACTCTCCCATCATAGACATTTGATATTCTTCACTCATCATATAGGCAAATTCATCACTATTACGTTGGTCAGTACAGCCAAAGATAATATCATCAACATATATTTGGCACACAAACAATTCACCATCATAAGATTTAGTGAAAAGAGTAGGGTCGAGTGAACCGGGTTTGAAGCCTTTCTTCATGAGGAATTCCTTCAAAGTATCATACCATGCCCGAGGGGCCTGCTTGAGGCCATAGAGGGCCTTATTGAGTCTGAAGACTTTGTCAGGATGCTTTGGATCTTCAAAACCTGGGGGTTGAGCAACATATATTTCTTCCTCAAGCTTACCATTGAGGAATGCACTTTTCACATCCATTTGATATAAAGTGATATCATGATGGTTAGCATAAGCAAGTAATATGCCAATAGCTTCAAGTCTAGCAACAGGTGCAAAAGTTTCATCAAAATCAATTCCTTCAACCTGTGTGTAGCCTTGAGCTACAAGTCGTGCCTTATTCCTCACCACAAGGCCATTTTCATCTTGCTTGTTGCGGTAGATCCACTTTGTGCCAATGATATTGTGCTTGCGAGGATCTAGACGTTTAACCAGTTCCTGGACGTTGCTGAGCTCGAATTGATGTAATTCTTCTTGCATGGCCTGAATTCACTCAGGCTCCAGAAAAGCTTCATCTACCTTAGTGGGCTCTGTGATAGAGGCAAAAGCATAGTGCCCACAAAAGTTAGATAAATGTGAAGCTTTTGAGCGTGTGAGAGGACCTGGTGCTTCAATGTCATCGATGATCTTGTCAACTTGCACTTCTTTTGCAACGCGAGGATGAGTTGGTTGTCGTCGAGGAATTTGATCAGCAATTTCTTCAACACCATTTTCTTCAGCATTTACTTCAGGTGCATTAGCTCGACGTTCTTCATGTTCTGGAATGAATTCTTCAGCAGATTCTTTGGTAGGAATGACATCCTCAGTAGCCTTGAACTTGATAGTTTCCTCAGGTGCTGGTTCATCTATCACAGAGGGTAGGTGCTCTCTTTGCGAGCCATTAGTTTCATCGAACCGCACATCTACAGTTTCAAACAACCTTGTGAAGAACGTTGTTGAAGACTCTGTAGGTGTGCAAGTCCTTTCCGTAACCAAGCATAAAACCTTCATGTGCTTTCGGTGCAAATTTTGAGTTGTGATGAGGATCTCTAATCCAACATTTAGCATCGAAGACTTTGAAATAACTCACATTGGGTTTCTTGTCAGTGAGGAGTTCATAGGCAGTCTTCTTGAAGAATTTGTGAAGATATACCCTGTTGATGATGTGGCACGCAGTATAAATTGCCTCAATCCAGAAGTGACGAGGCATCTTGTACTCATCAAGCATAGTGCAAGCCATCTCAACAAGAGTTCAGTTCTTGCGCTCCACGACGCCATTCTGCTGAGGAGTGTAAGGAGCAGATTACTCATGAGTAATACCAAGTTCATCAAGATAGTCATCGAGACCAGAATTCTTGAACTCAGTTCCATTGTCACTTCTGATGTGCTTGATCTTCACACCAAAGTTGGTTGAAGCCCTCGAGGAAAATCGTTTGAAGACTTCCTCCACTTCATGTTTATAAGTAACAATGTGTACCCATGTGTATCGAGAGTAATCATCAAAAATAACAAAGCCAAAGAGAGATGCATCATTCGTGACTGGTGAGTAATGATTAGGACCAAAGAGGTCCATGTGAAGCAATTCGAATGGTTGAGTAGTGGTCATGATAGTCTTCGCTGGATGCTTAGCCTTGGTCATCTTTCCAGCTTCACAGGCTCCGCATAAGTGATCCTTGAGGAATTTGACATTCTCAATGCCAATGACATGCTTCTTCTTCGCAAGCATGTGCAAATTCCTCATGCCTGCATGACCAAGTCGTCGATGCCATAGCCAGCCTTCTGAAGCATTTGCAAGTAGGCACACGGCTGGTTGCGGTCTTGTAGAGAAATCAACAATATACAAGTCTCCTCTCCTAAAGCCTTCGTAGACTTTGGAATTGTAAGCTTTCATAACCACAACACAACGATAGTTGCCAAAGACAACAACCATATCAAGATCACAAAGCATTGAGACAGACATGAGGTTGTATCCTAAGGACTCGACAAGCATGACTTTGTCCATGTGTCGATCCTTTGTGATCGCAACCTTACCTAGACCCAAGACCTGACTTTTGCCTTTGTCAGCGAAGATGATATGCTTCAGAAGCGATGGTGATAAGGGAGCATCCATCAATAGATTCTTGTCATCAGTCATGTGATTTGTACATCCACTATCGAGGACCCACTCAGTGGCTTTGGGTTGATCATCCTGCAGATGAATTAGTGCAGCTTACGAACTTCATATACTTCATAAGTGAAGAATATGACATCACAATTCATCAGACCAATTTCATCAGGCAATGCAACAGTTAAAACAGTATGAGGACGTGAGAAATGAAAGTTCATTTCTTCGTGATTAGCCTGCGTCCTTTCAGGCACTTTTCAGGCCTCCAGCAAATTCTTCAGACGTTTGAGCACGTCTGGAGACCTGACCCTACATAAGAGATTAGTTCTTTTTCTTCACCACCCACATCTAAAGGGGTGGCAAAGAGTTCATCACTCTGCAAGCTCCATACGAGAAAGGTGGCATAGAAGCCAATCCATTTCATTTCACATAAGAGGAGTTAGGGTAAGCATATGAATAAGCAGAGAAATTCTTCGATGACTTATGAACATAATGATTAGAAGAATAATGCTCATATTCATAGCCCTTAGCTCTTCCCTGCGAAACAGAGTTGTTAGCACAATGATATTGATATGAGGACTTTGATCCTTTTGAGGAATTTGGTCCATATGAAGAATTTTATCTGGGGTTCCTATTCTTCACAAGTGGTGTCATGATGACATTCACCTGAAGACTTTCAAGGCACCTTTTGGGAACCCAGATTTTCTTCATAGGAGAATCGTTCCTGCGTTAGTGCCAACATATCTAGCAAATACTTCACCATTCTGATTTTTAAACAGTTTATAGTTGGAGTCAAATGACTGATCAGAAGAATGAGAAGATTCACATGTAAAGCCAGATAAATTAGATGGATCAACTGGAGGTCCCTTTGCAGCAACCCATGAGGTTTTGGGGTACTGCTCAGGCTTCCAATATGTACCATCAGCATTGAGTTTCCTCTCAAAGGCAATACCCTCTTTCCTAGGGTTCCTGTTGAGGATCTGCTTTTTAAGCACATCACAAAGAGTCTGATGCCCTTTAAGGCTTTTGTACATGCCTGTCATGTACAATTCCTTCAGCCCTGCATCGTCAGTGATACTAGCAATGTCCTCAAATGAGGAATTAGTGATAGCAGAGACAGTTGAAGAATGTGTAGCATTAGAAGCATTTGAACATTCAGGTGAAGAATTAGCAGATTCACGTTCAATGCATTTCAAATATGGAGGAACAAATTCTTCCTGAGCAGCGCTGATTTGTTGAGCAAGTAATGAATCGCGCTCCTTCTGAAGATCTTCATAACCCACTCTTAGCTTCTCAAGATCTTGCTTTCTTTGAAGAAATTCATAAGGAAGCTTCTCATGATTAGATAAGAGAGTGTTATGATGACCTTGAAGGTTGTCAAACCTAGTCTGAAGTCTCTGAAGATTTTCAGTCAAGGTTTTAGTGCGGTCCATTTCTTCACCCAACATATCATCACTTTTGTCTAGCATGTTTTGAACCTTTTCAAAAGCCCTTTGTTGTTTCACAGCAATCTTAGCAAGTTTAGAGTAGCTGGGCTTGAGGTTTTCATCAGATTTATTCTCACTAGATTCAGAGGAGGTATATTTGAGTACCTTGGCACCCTTTGCCATGAAGCAATAGGTGGGAGCGTAGTCATCATTGCCTTCATCAGCCTTGTTGGCGAAGCCATTTTCTTCAGAGTTGAAGATAGACATGCTGACGAATGCAGTAGCGAGAGCTAAACTCGCCACACCAGACTCGGACTCCACAGATGCCTCCTCTTCCTCATTTTCTTCAGATTCAGCCTCAGAGTCCATTTCCTTGCCAATGAATGCCCGAGCCTTCTTGGAGCTGCTCTTCTTGTGATACGAAGACTTCGAGGATTTTGATGATGAAGATTTTGAGGATTTCTTCTTTTTCTTCGCATCATCAGAACTGTAATCCTTGCATTTCTTCTTCTTTGATTCCTTTTCCCACCGAGGGCAATCTTGAATGTAGTGTCCAGGTTTCTTGCATTTGTGACAAAGCCTCTTCTTGTAGTCACTGGATGAGGAATCATTGCTCCTTGAGGGTTTTCCAAAGCGACCACATCTTGAGAACTTCTGGAATTTTCTCACGAGCAGTGCTAGTTCATGGCTCAGTTCTTCAGGATCACCAAGGCTGCTGTCAGAGACTTCATCTTTAGACTCAGAAACTGCCTTGGCCTTCAGTGCACGTGATCTGCCATAGCTCGAACCATAGAGATCTCTCTTTTCAGCAAGCTGGAACTCATGAGTATTTAGCCTATCAAGGATATCAGCGGGATCAAGTGACTTGTAATCAGCACGTTCTTGTCTCATCAATGCCAGAGTATCAAATGAGGAATCAAGCGATCTCAACAATTTCTTCACCACCTCATGGTCGGTGATGTCGGTGGCACCAAGTGCTTGAAGCTCATTTGAGATGTCAGTGAGGCGATCAAAGGTTTGTTGAACATTTTCATTGTCGAGTCTTTTGAAGCGGTTGAAGAGATTGCGAAGAACATCAACTCGAGAGTCACGCTGAGTTGAGACTCCTTCATTCACTTTGGACAGCCTATCCCAGATAAGCTTAGCAGTTTCCAAAGCACTCACTCTTCCATACTGTCCTTTGCTGAGATGGCCACATATGATATTCTTCGCTTGGGAATCGAGTTGCTTGAATCTCTTCACATCGGTAGTGTTCAGTGAGGGTGAGACAGAGGGAACACCATTTTCCACAACATACCAGAGATCGTTATCAATTGCCTCAAGATGCATTCGCATCTTATTCTTCCAGTAGGGGTAGTCCGTCTCATTGAAGGTAGGACACCCAGCAGAGACCTTGATCATACCTGCGGTCGACATAACTAAAACTCCAGGCGGTTAAACCAAAATCACACAGAACAAGGGAGTACCTTGCTCTGATACCAATTGAAAGTGCGTTATATCGACTAGAGGGGGGTGAATAGGCGATTTTTATGAATTCTTCACTAAGGAATTTGCGGGTGAGGAAATTCCTTAGCGAAGAACTACTTGCAGCGGAATAAGTACTCAAGAGTAAGCATAGCAGAACATAGGCATGGTCATCATGATGAAATGAAGACAAACACAGAGTACAGAAAGCGTAAACACAGGATAACACAGGATGAAAACAAACAGACTGAAGAAATTGAACTGAGGAAATTGAGAAAGTCTTCAGTCAAAGTCTTCAAACACAGATATGACAAGCACAACACAGCAATGAGGAAATGAAAGAGTTGAGGAAATAGAACCAGTAAGCTTGGTGAAGACAATGATTTGGTAGACCAGTTCCAACTGCTGTCTCAGTTGTACATCTGGTTGGAGCGGCTAGGTATTTAAACCTGAGGACACACAGTCCCGGACACATAGTCCTTACCGTATTCTCCTTGAGCTAAGGTCACACAGACCTCGCCCAATCACTCGTGGTAAGTCTTCAGGTGACTTCCGAACCTTCACAAACTCGGTCACTCGGCGATCCACAATTTCCTCTTGGATGCTCTAGACCATGACGCCTAACCGTCTGGAAGAAGCACAGTCTTCAAAGGTAACAAGCGTCGGATCCACGCAGGATCAATCTCTTCAGTGATGCTCAATCACTTTGGGTTTGTAGGTGTTTGGGTTTGGGTTTTCCTCACTTGATGATTTTCGCTCAAAGTCCTCGGAAGATGGGATGCTCTCAAATGACAAGTGTCAGTTTCTCTTGGAGCAGCCAACCAGCTAGTGGTTGTAGGGGGCGGCTATTTATAGCCTAGGGAGCAGCCCGACATGATAAGACATAAATGCCCTTCAATGATATGACCATTAGGTGGGTAGATATTTTGGGACAGCTGGCGCATAGCACAACAACGGTCGGAAATTTGAGGCTCAAATTCCTCAGGGCTATCATGTTCCTCACAGTGTAGGCAATCCGCACTGGCGAATTCCTAACTCCTCAGTCAGAACAAATTCCTCAGAGACCAGAAGAACTTTGTCTCTGTCACTGAAGAATATGACTGAACTGTGTGAGATTTCCAATGGCTTCACTCGAAGGGATTGGTAGGTGTAGGATTTTGAGTTGAGCATCACATGGAAATTTTTCCTTAGTATTTCCTCGACCCCCTTTAACAGTACGGTGTTTCCTATGACTCAAGAAAGGGAAAATGAAACTACGAAAACAAAAGTCTTCACGCTTCATGTTCCTCAAATGAATACCAAGTCTTCAAGGTCACACCAATTGCTTCACTTTCAAAGTCTTCAGAAAGTCTTCCGAAATCCAAAGTCTTCAGTCGAAGAACTTCAATTTTTAGGGGTCGACTTTCTTTGTAAATATCAAACTCCTCATAGACTTATAGACCTGTGTACACTCATAAACACATTAGTCCCTTAACCTATAAGTCTTCAATACACCAAAATCACTAAGGGGCACTAGATGCACTTACACCCATCTTTATGTACTTTAAACCCTGTGTAACTGAGGGCGGGAGGGATCTGGCGAACTCTATATAAGCCACCCCCTCCTCAGGGACAAGGGTTCACACCTCTTGTAACTCCACACGCATAATTCAATCGACCGAGCACCGAGACGTAGGGCTGTTACTTCCACCGAGAAGGGCCTAAACTCGTAAACCTTGTGTGTACAACTTCACCATAGCTAGGATCTTGCCTCCTCATACCTACCCCCCATTCTACTGTCAGGCTTAGAACCACGACACCTGTCCTTGAGCAGGAAGCCTATGAAGGATCTCCGCGGTCTGGTATTTGGCCGCTCGGAGCTTCGCAATGTCCTCCTCTGTAACGGAGGAAGCCACCCATCGGCCCCGTGGGCTGGGTCCGGACATGATTGGGAAGCCGAAAGCAATGAAGTCGAACCTTGGGTGCTAGAACTCGAGGTTGGAAGGGCTTGGCGTACGAAAAAGAGACGTCCCTTAGCTCCTTTATAAAGGCGATGGATATCAAGCGCCTCCTCCTAAACCCGGAGACCTGCCTATTCATGAGGAATCGTGCCAACGGACGGTTGGGTTACCCACACTCGTATTGATGAGGATCCTGTGATAAGGGGACACGATCTCTGCTTCGACAAGACGTGCCAATGAAAACCGTGTCTCGAAACGTGGAACGGCAGGACAAGAAACGGTTCGAAATAATAACCGGGTAGGTGTGATGTCACCCTATGAAAGGTTGTCAGCGGATTGGACTCGTGGAATATTATACTCTCTGCGGTTGTGTGTGGTACTTGTGTTGCAGATCCGGACACGTTTGTTACATTCGAAGACCATCTTGGAGTATTCGGTGAGGGTAACCCGCCTTGCAATGCCGAAGACAATCTGCGCGCTGGACACCTCATCATTGAAGCCTGGTTCAGGGGCTACTGAGGGAGTCCTGGACTAAGGGGTACTCGGGCGTCCGGCCTGTTAGACATGGGCCGGACTAATGGGCTGTGAAGATACAAAGACCGAAGACTCTACGCGTGTCCGGATGGGACTCTCCTTGGCGTGGAAGGCAAGCTTGGCGACCAAATATGAAGATTCCTTTCTCTATAACCAACTTTATGTAACCATAGATCCCTCCAGTGTCTATATAAACCAGAGGGTTAGGCCCGTAGGGCCGAATACTCATCATCACAGTCATACAGGCTAGACTTCTAGGGTTTTAGCCATTACGATCTCGTGGTAGATCAACTCTTGTAACACTCATATTCATCAAGATTAATCAAGCAGGAAGTAGGGTATTACCTCCATAGAGAGGGCCCGAACCTGGGTAAACATTGTGTCCCCTGTCTCCTGTTACCATCAACCTTAGACACACAGTTCGGGACCCCCTACCCGAGATCCGCCGGTTTTGACACCGACACCCGTTGACTAAGCCTCTGTCACAAGCAAAACATGATCAGCACCAAGACTCCATGGGTGTTAGAATCATTACTATATAATCTACATTATTGACTCTAGTGCAAGTGGGAGACTGAAGGAAATATGCCCTAGAGGCAATAATAAAGTTGTTATTTATATTTCCTTATATCATGATAAATGTGTATTATTCATGCTAGAATTGTATTAACCAGAAACTTAGTACATGTGTGAATACATAGAAAAATAGAGTGTCACTAGTATGCCTCTACTTGACTAGCTCGTTGAATCAAAAATGGTTAAGTTTCCTAGCCATAGACATGAGTTGTCATTTGATTAACGGGATCACATCATTAGAGAATGATGTGATTGACTTGACCCATTCCGTTAGCTTAGCACTTGATCATTTAGTTTGTTGCTATTGCTTCCTTCATGGCTTATACATGTTCCTAAGACTATGAGATTATGCAACTCCCGAATACCGGAGGAACACTTTGTGTGCTATCAAATGTCACAACGTAACTGGGTGTTTATAAAGATGCTCTACAGGTGTCTCCGATGGTGTTTGTTGAGCTGGCATAGATCGAGATTAGGATTTGTCACTCCGATTGTCGGAGAGGTATCTCTGGGCCCTCTCGGTAATACACATCACTATAAGCCTTGCAAGCAATGTGAATAATGAGTTAGTTGCAGGATGATGCATTATAGAATGAGTAAAGAGACTTGCCGGTAACTAGATTGAACTAGGTATTAAGATACCGACAATCGAATCTCGGGCAAGTAACATACCGATGACAAAGGGAACAACATATGTTGTTATGCGGTTTGACCGATAAACATCTTCGTAGAATATGTAGGAACCAATATGAGCATCTAGGTTCTGCTATTGGTTATTGACCGGAGATGAGTCTCGGTCATGTCTACATAGTTCTCGAACCCGTAGGGTCCGCATGCTTAACGTTCGGTGACGATTGGTATTATGAGTTTATGTGTTTTGATGTACCGAAGGTAGTTCGGAGTCTCGGATGTGATCACGGGCATGACGAGGAGTCTCGAAATGGTCGAGACATAAAGATTGATATATTGGACGGCTATGTTCGGAGACCGAAAGTGTTTCGGGAGGTTTCGGATAAAAACGGAGTGTGAGAGGGTTATTGGAACCCCCCGGGCAGTTATTGGGCCCTTAGTGGGCTTTAGGGGAGAGAGAGGGCAGCAGCCAGGAGGTGGCGCCCCCCAAGGGAGTCCGAATTGGACTAGGGGAAGGGGGCGCGGCCCCTCTTTCCCTCTCCCTCCCCCTCTCCTTCCTTCCCTCTCCTAGTAGGACTAGGAAAGGAGGAATCCTACTCCTACTAGGAGGAGGATTCCTACCCCCTTGGCACGCCCTCCAGGGCCGGCCGGCCTCCTCCTCCCCTCCTTTATATACGGGGGAGGGGGGCACCCCATAGACACACAAGTTGATTGTTTAGCCGTGTGCGGTGCCCCCCTCCACAGATTTCCACCTCGGTCATATCGTTGTAGTGCTTAGGCGAAGCCCTGCGTCGGTAACTTCATCATCACCATCATCATGCCATCGTGCTGACGAAGCTCTCCCTCGACACTCAGCTGGATCTAGAGTTCATGGGACGTCACCGAGCTGAACGTGTGCAGATCGCGGAGCTGCCGTACTTTCGGTACTAGGATCGATCGGATCGTGAATACGTACGACTACATCAACCGTGTTGTCATAACGCTTCCACTTTCGGTCTACGAGGGTACGTGGGCAACACTCTCCCCTATCGTTGCTATGCATCACCTAGATGGATCTTGCGTGTGCATAGGATTTGTTTTTGAAATTACTGCGTTCCCCAACAGTAAAAGTGTTGGGTTGTCTCCCAACAAGCGATTTTCTTTAATGAGTTCAATGATGCTCGCATAAAAGATAAGAGTTGAAACATAACAAGAGCGTCATGAATGTAAGTGCATCTAGTGCCCCTTAGTGATTTTGGTGTATTGAAGGCTTATAGGTTAAGGGACTGATGCGCTTGTGAGTGCACACAGGTCTATAAGTCTATGAGGAGTTTGATATTTACAGAGAAAGTCGACCCCTAAAAATGAAGTTCTTCAACTGAAGACTTTCTGAAGACTTTGAAAGTGAAGAAATTGGTGTGAACTTGAAGACTTGGTATTCATTCGAGGAACATGAAGCCTGAAGACTTTTGTTTTCGTAGTTTCATTTTCTCTTTCTTGAGTCATAGGAAACACCGTACTGTTAAAGGGGGTCGAGGAAATACTAAGGAAAATTTTCATGTGATGCTCAACTCAAAATCCTACACCTACCAATCCCTTTGAGTGAAGCCATTGGAAATCTCATACGGTTCACTCAATTTCTTCAGTGACAGAGACGAAGCTCTTCTGGTCTCTGAGGAATTTGTTCTGACTGAGGAGTTAGGAATTCGCCAGTGCGGATTGCCTACAAGTGAGGAACATGATAGCCCTGAGGAATTTGAACCTCAAATTTCCGACCGTTGCTGTGCTACGCGCCAGCTGTCCCAAAGTATCTTATCCACCTAACGGTCATATCATTGAAGGGAATTTATGTCTTATCATGTCGGGTTGCTTCCTTGGCCATAAATAGCCGCCCCCTACAACCACTAGCTGGTTGGCTGCTCCGAGAGAAACTGACACTTGTCATTTGAGAGCATCCCATCCTCCGAGGACTTTGAGCGAAAATCATCAAGTGAGGAAACCCAAACCCAAACACCTACAAACCCAAAGTGATTGAGCATCACTGAAGAGATTGATCCTGCGTGGATACGACGCTTGTTACCTTTGAAGAATGTGCATCTTCCAGACGGTTAGGCGTCATGGTCTGAGCATCCAAGAGGAAATTGTGGATCGCCGAGTGACCGAGTTTGTGAAGGTTTGGAAGTCACCTGAAGACTTACCACGAGTGATTGGGTGAGGTCTGTGTGACCTTAGCTCAAGGAGAATACGGTGAGGACTGTGTGTCCGGGACTGTGTGTCCTCAGGTTTAAATACCCAGCCGCTCCAACTAGACGTACAACTGTCACAGCAGTTGGAACTGGTCTACCAAATCATTGTCTTCACCAAGCCTACTGGTTCTATTTCCTCAACTCTTTCATTTCCTCATTACTGTGTTGTGTGCTTGTTCATATCTGTTTTGAAGACTTTGACTGAAGACTTTCTCAATTTTCTCAGTTCAATTTCTTCAGTCTGTTTGTCTTCATCCTGTTTTATCCTGTGCTTACATTTCCCGTACTCTGTATCTGTTTTCATTTCATCATGATGTTCATGTTTATATTATGTCATGTACGCATCTGACTACTTATTTCGCTGCAAGTAGTTCTTCGCTTAGGAATTTCCTCACCCTAAAATTCCTCAGTGAAGAATTCATAAAAATCGCCTATTCACCCCCCTCTAGTCGATATAACGCACTTTCAATTGGTATCAGAGCAAGGTACTCCCTTGTTCTATGTGATTTTGGTTTAACCGCCTGGAGTTTTAGTTATGTCCACCGCAGGTATGATCAAGGTCTCTGCTGGGTGTCCTACCTTCGATGGGACGGACTACCCCTACAGGAAGAATAAGATGCGAATGCATCTTGAGGCAATTGATAACAATCTCTAGTATGTTGTGGAAAATGGTGTTCCCTCAGTCACACCTTCTCTGAATGCTATTGATGTGAAGAGATTCAAGCAACTCAATTCTCAAGCGAAGAACATCATATGTGGTCATCTAAGCAAAGGGCAGTATGGAAGAGTGAGTGCTTTGGAAACTGCTAAGCTTATCTGGGATAGGCTGTCCAAGGTCAATGAAGGAGTCTCAACACAGCGTGACTCTCGAGTTGACGTTCTTCGCAATCTCTTCAACCGCTTCAAAAGACTCGACAATGAAAATGTTCAACAAACCTTCGATCGCCTCACTGACATCTCAAATGAGCTTCAAGCACTTGGTGCCACTGACATCACCAACCATGAGGTGGTGAAGAAATTGCTGAGATCGCTTGATTCCTCATTTGATACCCTGGCACTGATGATACAAGAACATGGAGATTACAAGTCACTTGATCCCGCTGATATCCTTGAGAGGCTAAACACTCATGAGTTCCAGCTTGCTGAGAAGAGAGATCTCTATGGTTCGAGCTATGGCAGATCACGTGCCCTAAAGGCCAAGGCAGTCTCTGAATCTGAAGGTGAAGATTCTGGTAGCATCCTTGGAGATCCTGAAGAACTAAGCCAGGAACTAGCATTGCTCATGAAGAAATTTCAGAAGTTCTCAAGACGTGGTCGCTTTGGAAAATCCTCAAGAAGTAATGATTCCTCATCCAGTGACTACAAGAAGAGGCTATGCCACAAATGCAAGAAACCAGGTCACTACATTCAAGATTGTCCTCAGTGGGAAAAGGAATCAAAGAAGAAGAAATACAAGGATTACAGTTCTGATGACTCAAAGAAGAAGAAGAAATCTTCAAAGTCTTCATCATCAAAATCCTCTAAGCCTTCATCTCAAAAGAAGAGCAGCTCCAAGAAGGCTCGGGCATTCATTGGCAAGGAAATGGACTCTGAAGCTGAATCTGAGGAGCATGAGGAAGAGGAGGCATATGAGGAGTCAGAATCTGGTGTGGCGAGCCTAGCTCTCGCTACTGCGTTCATCAGCAAGTCCATCTTCAACTCTGAAGAAAATGGCTTCACCAACAAGGCTGATGAAGGCGATGATGACTACGCTCCCACCTATTGCTTCACGGCAAAAGGTGCCAAGGTACTCAAATATCCCTCCTCTTAATCAGGTGAGGATGAATCTGATGAAAACCTCAAGCCTAGCTACTCTAAACTTGAAAAGGTTCAAAACATTCTAGACAAAAGTGATGATATGTTGGGTGAAGAAATGGATCGCACTAAAACCTTGACTGAAAATCTTCAGAGACTTCAGTCCAAGTTTGACAACCTTCAAAGTCATCATAACACTCTTTTGTCTGATCATGAGAAGCTTTCTTATGAATTTCTTCAAAGAAAGCAAGATCTTGAAAAGCTAAGAGTGAGTTATGAAGGTCTTCAGAAGGAGCGCGATTCATTACTTGCTCAACCGATCAGCGCTGCCCAGGAAGAATTTGTTCCTCCATGTTTGAAGTGCATTGAACGTGAATCTGCTAATTCTTCACCTGAATGTTCAAATGCATCTAATGTTACAAATTCTTCACCTACCTCTGCCATCACTAATTCCTCATGTGAGGACACTACTAGTATCACTGATAATGCAGGGCTGAAGGAATTGTACATGACAGGCATGTACAAAAGCCTCAAAGGGCATCAGGCTCTTTGTGATGTGCTTAAAAAGCAGATCCTCAACATGAACCCTAGGAAAGAGGGTATTGCCTTTGAGAGGAAACTCAATGCTGATGGGACTTATTGGAAGCCTGAGCAGTATCCCAAAACCTCATGGGTTGCTGCAAAGGGACCTCCAGCAGATCCATCTACTTTATTTGGCTTTACATGTGAATCTCCTCATTCTTTTGATGAGTCATTTGACTCCAACTATAAACTGTTCAAAAATCAGAATGGTGAAGTATTTGCTAGATATGTTGGCACTAACTGTAGGAACGGTTCCCCTATGAAGAAAATCTGGGTTCCCAAAAGGTGCCTTGAAAATCTTCAAGTGAATGTCATCATGACACCACCTGTGAAGAATAGGAACCCCAGATCAAAAATCTTCATATGGACCAAATTCTTCACGTGGATCAAGTTCCTCAAAAGGATCAAAGTCCTCATATGAACATCATCGTGCTAACACTTCTGTTTCGCAGGGAAGATTTAAGGGCTATGAATATGAGCATTATTCTTCTAACCATTATGTTCATAAGTCCTCGAAGAATTTCTCTGCTTATTCATATGCTTACCCTAACTCCTCTTATGTGAAACAAAGTGGAATGGCTTCTATGCCACCTTTCTCATATGGAGCTCGCAGAGTGATGAACTCTTTGCCACCCCTTCAGATGTGGGTGGTGAAGAAAAAGAACTAATCTCTTATGCAGGGTCAGGTCTCCAGATGTGCACAAACGTCTGAAGAATTTGCTGGAGACCTGAAAAATTGCGTGAAAGGACGTAGGCTAATCATGAAGAAATGAATCCTCGTTTCTCATGTCCCCATACTGCTTTATCTGTTCTATTACTTGATGAAATTGATCTGATGAAATTGATGTCATATTCTTCACTGATGAAGTATATGAGTTCGTAAGTTGCACTAATTCATCTGCAGGATGATCAACCCAAAGCCAAGGAGTGGGTCCTCGATAGTGGATGTACGAATCACATGACTGGTGACAAGAATCTGTTGATGGATGTTCCCTTATCTCCATCGCTTCTGAAGCATATCATCTTCGCTGACAAAGGCAAAAGCAAGTTATTGGGTCTAGGTAAGGTTGCAACCACAAAGGATCGACACATGGACATAGTCATGCTTGTCGAATCCTTAGGATACAACCTCATGTCTGTCTCAATGCTTTGTGACCTTGATATGGTTGTTGTCTTTGGCAAGTATCGTTGTGTTGTGATTATGGAAGCTGACAATTCCAAAGGCTTCGAAGGCTTTAGGAGAGGAGATCTTTATATTGTTGATTTCTCTACAGGACCACAACCAGCTATATGTCTACTTACAAAAACTTCAGAAGGCTGGCTATGGCATCGACGACTTGGTGCTGGCATGAGGAATTTGCACACGCTCGCGAAGAAGAAGCATGTCATTGGCATTGAGAATGTCAAATTCCTCAAGGATCACTTGTGCGGAGCCTGTGAAGCTGGAAAGATGACCAAGGCCAAACTTCCAGCGAAGACTATCATGACTACCACTCGACCATTTGAATTGCTTCACATGGATCTCTTTGGTCCTAATCATTATTCAGCAGTTACAAATGATGCATCTCTATATGGCTTTGTTATTGTTTATGATTACTCTCGTTGCACATGGGTGCATATTGTCACTTACAAACATGAGGTGCAGGAAGTCTTCAAACGATTTTCCTCGAGGGCTTCAACCAACTTTGGTGTGAAGATCAAGCACATCAGAAGTGACAATGGAACTGAGTTCAAGAATTCTGGTCTTGATGACTATCTTGATGAACTTGGTATTACTCATGAGTTATCTGCTCCTTATACTCCTCAGCAGAATGGCATCGTGGAGCGCAAGAACAGGACTCTTGTTGAGATGGCTTGCACTATGCTTGATGAGTACAAAACGCCTCGTCGCTTCTGGATTGAGGCAATTGACACTGCGTGGCACATCATCAATAGGATATATCTTCACAAATTCTTCAAGAAGACTGCATATGAACTCCTCACTGACAAGAAACCCAATGTGAGTTATTTCAAAGTCTTCAGTGCTAAATGTTGGATTAGAGATCCTCATCACAATTCTAAATTTGCACCGAAAGCACATGAAGGTTTTATGCTTGGTTACGGAAAGGACTCGCACACCTACAGAGTTTTCAACACCGTTCACCACAAGGTTGTTGAAACTGTAGATGTGCGGTTCGATGAAACTAATGGCTCGCGAAGAGAGCACCTACCTCCTGTGCTAGATGAAAAATCACCTGAGGAATCAATCAAGTTGAAGGCTACTGAGGATGTCATTCCTACCGAAGAATCTACTGAAGAAGTCATTCCAGAACGTGAAGAGCATGATGCTGATGCACCTGAAGAAAATGGTGCTGAAGAAAATGCTGATCAAATTCCTCGAAGATAACCCGCTCATCCTCGAGTTGCAAACGAAGTGCAGATTGAGAAAATCATCAGCGACATCAACATTCCAGGTCCTCTCACACGCTCAAAAGCTTCACACTTGTCTAACTTTTGTGGGCATTTTGCTTTTGTCTCTATCTCAGAGCCCACTAAGGTAGATGAAGCATTGCTGGAGCCTGAGTGGATTCAAGCTATGCAAGAGGAATTACATCAATTCGAGCTCAACAACGTCTGGGAACTGGTCAAACGCCCAGATCCTCGCAAGCACAATATCATTGGCACAAAGTGGATCTACCGCAACAAGCAAGATGAAAATGGCCTTGTGGTGAGGAATAAGGCACGACTTGTAGCTCAAGGCTACACACATGTTGAAGGAATTGATTTTGATGAAACTTTTGCACATGTTGCTAGACTTGAGGCTATTCGCATATTACTTGCTTACGCTAACCATCATGATATCACTTTATATCAAATGGATGTGAAAAGTGCATTCCTCAATGGTAAGCTTGAGGAAGAAGTATATGTTGCTCAACCCCCAGGTTCTGAAGATCCAAAGCATCCCGACAAAGTCTTCTGACTCAATAAGGCCCTCTATGGCCTCAAGCAGGCCCCTCGGGCGTGGTATGACACTTTGAAGAAATTCCTCATGAAGAAAGGCTTCAAACCCGGTTCACTTGACCCAACTCTTTTCACTAAATCTTATGATGGTGAATTGTTTGTGTGCCAAATATATGTTGATGATATCATTTTTGGCTGTACTAACCAACATCACAGTGATGAATTTGCCTATATGATGAGTGAAGAATATCAAATGTCTATGATGGGAGAATTGAAATTCTTCTTAGGTCTTCAAGTTCGTCAACAACGCAATGGCATATTCATATCTTAGGAGAAATACCTCACGGATGTACTGAGGAAATTCGGCATGCAAGAGTGCAATGGCGTCAAAATCCCTATGCCCACAAATGGCCATCTATGCATTGATGAAAATGGTATTGACTTCGATCAAAAGGTATACCGCTCCATGATTGGTTCTTTATTGTATTTATGTGCATCTAGGCCAGATATTATGTTTAGTGTTTGCATGTGTGCCCGATTTCAAGCTACACCGAAGGAATCACACCATAAGGCTGTGAAGCATATTCTTCGATATCTAGCTCACACACCAACACTTGGATTATGGTACCCTAAGGGCTCGGCTTTTGATCTCATTGGATATTCAGACTCTAACTATGCTGGTGATCGTGTGGACCGCAAGTTAACATCAGGCACATGCCATTTCCTCGGACGATCTTTGGTCTGTTGGTCCTCAAAGAAACAGAACTGCGTATCACTGTCTACTGCTGAAGCTGAGTACACTGCTGCTGGTTCTTGCTGCGCTCAATTGTTGCGGATGAAGCAAACTCTCAAGGACTACGGCGTCAACATGAAGAATGTACCTCTCTACTGTGACAATGAGAGTGCCATCAAGATTGCTCACAACCCAGTTCAGCACTCGAAGACAAAGCACATTCAGATTCGTCATCATTTTCTTCGTGATCATGTGTGGAAGGGCGACATCTCTATTGAGCATGTAAGGACTGAAGAACAGCTAGCCGATATCTTCACAAAGCCCTTGGATAAGAAGAGATTTAGCAAGTTGCAGTGTGAGCTAAATATCCTAGAATCTTCGAATGTTCTTTGAAAAGGACACTCATCCTAACTCTTATGCAAAATTGATGACTTAAATGTGCAACACATGAAGAAACGTTTTTCTTCAATCAATGAAGACTAACACTCTAAGTGTGAAGAAATTAATGAAGAATTTGATTATCAGAGCCCTACGACAATTGTACGCGGTGTCTGAAATCATCATTCTTATACGGTGGGTCACGCCACCACCAAAAGTTGAAAATCTTCAATTTGAGTTTTTCCTCAATTTTGAAATTCCTCGGCTATTCAATTCTTCAACTTTGCATTGTCTTCACTCTTTCCGTTGTTGTTCTTCATTGGCTATATATATATATGAGTTTATGTCCTCTACAGCATTCACTTATTGCTATTTCTTCAAGTTGCTTTTTCTGCTAAATGAATGTGATCGGACCCTTCCCCCTCTCTACTAAACTCAACCCAGTCTATTCAAAAATTCTTCATGTGCGTTCTATTTGAAACTCGTTCAAAATCTTCACTGTGTCCTTGTCAGCTGAAGAAGTTGCGAACGAAACTTTAAAACTTATCTTATCTGAATTTTCGGCTATTGCCGCTCAAACTGTTCCACATTCCACGATAATACTTATCTATTCACCCACGATCTCACACGATCGCCACCTCTCAGTACGTGGGTGACACATGTCAGGCGAATGAGAAGGGTCAGGGGCACGTTCATCCATTTTCCTCGGGCGAGCAGTTTTTCACTTCGGCTATAAATACCCCTCCCCTTCCTCACTTTGTTTTTACTCCGCTCGACCTCACTCCCTCGCTCGAGCTCTCAAACCCTAGCGCCGCCGCTACTTCCATTGTCACCGGCGAGGAAGAGCTTCACTGCCTCGACCTCATCGTCGTCGTACTCGCGCCGGCTGCGGATTTCTTCACTCCGCCGCCACCATAGCTGTCTTCCTCAGCCAAGTTAGGGCATGGAAGATCTGAACCGACGAGCTTCAAATCTACACTTCCCAGTTCGTCGTGTTCTTCATCAAGGGTAATTAAAAGTTACTTTTCCTACCCTTGTTGATTCTGATGTTTTCTTCAAAATCATCAAAAGGTGTTTATTCTTCAAATCTTCACACACTAAACACCTCACATATCTTCTGTTCTTGATTTGTTTCCCTAAGCAACATATTCTTCATGATTCCTCAATTGTGTGGATTTTTAATCTGTACAACTCTGGAACCTAAGACTAAGAACGCTTAGTGAAATTCCTCATGGCTCATCTGGTCAAATTCCTCAAACTTGTTCGTTTTACAAAAACTTCTGAGAACGCATATGACCTCTCCAAATTCCTCGCAACTATATTCTGTTCACAGGTACACATGTCCGCTGCTGAATCTCTAGGTTCTCATCAACTTAACTCATTTGCAGCGTTCCTCGAAGAAAAGTTGCACACCTCTTCAGAGAATTCTATTGTTCAGATTCCTCAGCTGAAGAAAATGGCTGACAGCAAGAAACCTCAGAAGGGAGGAAAGAGACCTGAGGTCAACACTGCGTTTGAAATCCCAAATGACATTTACAAGGATTATTGCACACCCGATGAGGCCAAACACGGCAAAGAGGACAAAAATCAGCGCAAGGTGCGCATACAAAGGATAGAGAGAAGATGGGCACAGGAATGGAGGGAATACAGATATGTCACTCCTAAATATATGAAGAAATTTGCTCTTAACCCTCCATGCCCAAGACCTCCATTGGCACCTGGCCAAGAAGCAGATCCTACCAGCCTCAAGCGTGGTGAGGATTATCCTGATGAATGAGCCAAGCGCCAAGCCAAGCTAGCCAAAATGGCTAAGGATGCAGTGAGGAAATTCAATGAAGACTCTACTGCTGCTGCCACTGCTGAGGCCTCTGCAAGCAAGCCAAAGAAGGCCATGGCAAAGAAGCCCGCTCACAAGCCCAGTGCTTCACCCTCTATGCCCTCACGGCCAAGCTCCTCAGCAAAGCCCTCACGGCCAATTCCTCAAGCCGCACCAGACCCTCCAAAGTCCTCAGCTCCTCCGTCCAAATCCTCAGCACCTGTGCATCTTGCCTCGTGCCAAAGGACGACAGGCATCTCTATTGCCTCAGGAACCTCTGTAAGTTCTTCAGCTCCACCAAATTCCTCAACTGGCCCCACTCTGCTGAAGACAAAGGCCACTGCTGGAGGAGGTTCTCGACCAAGTCCTCACAAGAAGCAGGTCGCCTTCCAAGTACCGTCTGACAACGACGAAGCTGATGATGAAGAACTTGCTGAAATCATCAGAGACAGGCAGCTCAGGGCCGCTAGAGCCAAAGGCAACAATGTGCCATTGATGCTGGATCCAAAGCTGATCCTAGACTTCATCGATCTATGGCACAAGGACCCCAACACTCCTCTGCCTGAGATGAACCTCACTCCTGGTCAAAGCCATGTACTGACTGCCTTGATTGATGAAGAAAAATGGAAATTTGAGAAGGCCAGGCAGTTGAAGAAAGCGCAGTATAAGAAGGAGCGCTTCCTGAAGAAGAATGTTGTCTCTATGACAACTGAAGAACTTATCTCTATTCAGTCTGAGATCAAGAAACTCAGTGATGAATTTGAAGCATACCGTGCTGACTGGCTTGGAGCCAAAGTCAGGTTTGTGAAGTTAACCGAGAAATTCACTACCAATGTTGCAGCCTCAACGCAACAAGAAATTCCTCAGGCTGAGGCATCTGCTCAGCCGACTGAAGAACATGCCAGCACCACTGATGACATTCAGGCTGCTGACGAAACTGCAAGTAACAGGGCTGATGACTGCATTCCAGCCTCTGATGACTCGGCCAGGGCAACCACTAGTGTTGCGCCTGAAGAAATTGACAGGACAGCTGAAGCTTCAACGGCTTTGCTTGAAGAAACTGAAAATGCCAGGGCAACTGCATCAGTTGCGCCTGAAGTAAATGAGCCAATTCCCTCTGCTCCTCCGGCACCCACACCAAGTCCAATTCTTCCTTCTGCATCAGAAGCGAAGAAGACCAAGGCTGCGGAGCGGGCAGTTGTGAAGAAATGGAAAGCATCAACTTCATCCGATTCTTCAGCTCCGAAGAAGATGAAGAAATTGACCAGCTCTTTTGCCAATCCAATTGATGCTGTTCCTGTCTCAAGCATTCCATCAAAGGAACTTGTTCCTTTTGATGAAGAATACGTGATCCCAAGCGGATCCGATGAAGAGATTCCTTCTGCTGCTTCGTCAGAGCAGTTGGATGAAGAAATTGAAGAGGATGCAATCCCTTCAACCCCAGTAGTCTCATCGGCCATGCCTCAGTTCACAGCTCAAGAGGCCGGTGTTGAAGAAAAGAGCGCTAAAGAAGAGGATGTGGACATTGGGAGCACTACTCCAGTAATGAATGATGAATTTTGGGAAAGTCAGCACCCCAACTCCCCTCTGTTCACACGTCTGCAACAAATTCCTCAGTCCCCAGTGACCACTGTTCAAATGGGATCTGAAGACCCTCACCCCACACCGTCTGTCCATGAAGAAATTCCAGCCACTAGTGCTGATGAAATTGTAAATGAAGAATTGAAGACCCAGGCTACCACTAAAGAAGAACCTAAAATTCCTCAGCCTGTGGATCCTGAGATTGCGATTCCTGAGGTTGTGATGCAATTAACTGATACACCTCAGCCCAAGCCAAAGGATCCCTTCTCAAAGAAGCAGAATTTCAAGGCTGATGACTTCTTCGGCGAGCATGTGTTCTTCACCGACTATAACTCGTATGACACTGCTCGTCTTAGAAGGAAGAGTTTCTGGACTGTCAGCCAGGCCAATTTCTATTCTTCATTGCTTTTCAACAAAGACAAAGTCTTCGACCATGAGCATACTCCTCATGTAGACATGGAATCACTGCCTTGCTTCTCTCCAGTCCTCAGTGTGCTTCATGATGCAGGACTGCTCAACTTTTGCTCTGACATTGTTGATTGAAATGAAGAACTTATTCTTCATTTCTATGCAATGCTGCAATCACAGGAGATGCTGATGATATCAACTCTTGGGTATTGGACTGGATGACCGAAAATACTCACTTCAATGCACCGGCCTCTGAATTACTTCATGCCCTGCCAATCAGTCTTCCCCTTGAAGGTGCTCGTTGCCTATACCATGAACCTGAACTTACTGTTCATTACATGCAAGTTCTGATGAAGCCACTGAAGCCCGGTCAAGCCCCAAGGACCAAATTCTTCATGAAGGAATTGCTGTACGTGCCAAGAATAGTCTATCGCATTCTGACGAAGACTTTGAGTCCAATCAAAGGCCACGACTCGAATGATGAAGAAGTCGTTGGCATCATGAAAAATCTGCTATTCAACATCATGCATGGCATTCCAGTCAACTATCATGATTTCTTCATGAGGACTCTGGCAAACGTTGCTCTCTCTCCGTTTGAGCTGAAGCCTTATGCTCCTTGGATTATGAGATTCCTCAGAACAAGGTCTTCACTCAACTACAAGGCTGATTTTCAGAATCACCTCAGCTACTTGCCCCCAATTGAAGTCCTCAAGCGGACAAATTCCTCAGCTGGTGAAAAGGGCAAGGCACCTGCTATTATTGATGAAGGCATTCGTCCATTGGATGGTCAGTTTCGCAAAGCTGCATCTTATTCCACCAATGATGACTCTGCCACTCATGACTCTGCCGCACACGCATCAAAGCCAAATCCTCAAGCCACAGCTCCAAGAGTGATGAATGACCGTGAGCTTCTCCTCAGTCTTCACAAGAAGGTGGATCAAAACCACAAGTGGGTTAAGCATCAGTTTGGTTCTATTCTTTGCAACTTGACTACTACACATAATGCAGTGAAGAAAAACCATCACTACCTCCATGAAGTCTTCGGTCGCACCTGGGCTGTTCTGTCACATCTATATGGTGAAGAAGATCTGAAGCAAATGGGTCTCAAGCAGGACTTTGACTGGTCTCAGCCACCAGCGAAGAAATACAAGAAGGTCAAAGTTCCCTCCTTGGTGGCCAGCTCATATTCTTCATCGCGTGACACGGATGAGCATGAAGACTTGGACGACACTGCGGCAGGCCCTACAACGACAACCGACCCCAACAACGCTGGCGCTCCTCCATCAACATGATATTCTTCAGGGGCGTTAGTCCTCATTTTTCGGTCCTTTTGGTCATTCGATGACAAAGGGGGAGAAATTTGAGTTAGTCTTCAAGCGGGTCTACTTATATGGGCGTTTTTTTTCTAAGTTACAACTCTCATTTCTTTTGAAGACTTTGCTGGATCGAGTTGTAAACTTAAACTCTATGGTGGTTTGATACTTTTGTTGTGTTCTTCTGCATGCTTATTCCTCGTTAATGTTAATGCACGCATGCTGAATTACATCAGTCACCATATTTCATCATGCATTTCAAATTCTTCATATCATATGTTAAATGCGTGTATGAATTACAAGATATAGGGGGAGATCTCCATGATACTTCTCTTCAAGTGTGCATTGCTTCAAAAGCAAATTCCTCACTATGCACATCTTCAGGGGGAGTTCTTCTATATCTTGCAACCAGATTCCTCAATATTAGTATTTACACTTCATATGTTTATCCCCGTTGAAAACTTAACCTATATTGTCATCAATCACCAAAAGGGGGAGATTGTAAGTGCATCTAGTGCCCCTTAGTGATTTTGGTGTATTGAAGACTTATAGGTTAAGGGACTGATGCGCTTGTGAGTGTACACAGGTCTATAAGTCTATGAGGAGTTAGATATTTATAGAGAAAGTCGACCCCTAAAATAAAGTTCTTCAACTAAAGACTTTGGATTTCTGAAGACTTCCTGAAGACTTTGAAAGTGAAGAAATTGGTGTGACCCTGAAGACTTGGTATTCATTCGAGGAACATGAAGCGTGAAGACTTTTGTTTTTGTAGTTTCATTTTATCTTTCTTGAGTCATAGGAAACACCGTACTGTTAAAGGGGGTCGAGGAAATACTAAGGAAAAATTTCCATGTGATGCTCAACTCAAAATCCTACACCTACCAATCCCTTCGAGTGAAGCCATTGGAAATCTCATACAGTTCAGTCAATTTGTTCAGTGACAGAGACGAAGCTCTTCTGGTCTCTGAGGAATTTGTTCTGGCTGAGGAGCTAGGAATTAGCTAGTGCGGATTGCCTACAAGTGAGGAACATGATAGCCCTGAGGAATTTGAGCCTCAAATTTCCGACCGTTGCTGTGCTACGCGCCAGCTGTCCCAAAATATCTTATCCACCTAACGGTCATATCATTGAAGGGCATTTATGTCTTATCATGTCGGGCTGCTCCCTTGGCCATAAATAGCCGCCCCCTACAACCACTAGCTGGTTGGCTTCTCTGAGAGAAACTGACACTTGTCATTTGAGAACATCCCATCCTCCGAGGACTTTGAGCGAAAATCATCAAGTGAGGAAACCCAAACCCAAACACCTACAAACCCAAAGTGATGGAGCATCATTGAAGAGATTGATCCTGCGTGGATCCGACGCTTGTTACCTTTGAAGACTGTGCATCTTCCAGACGGTTAGGCGTCATGGTCTAGAGCATCCAAGAGGAAATTGTGGATCGCCGAGTGACCGAGTTTGTGAAGGTTTGGAAGTCACCTGAAGACTTACCACGAGTGATTGGGCGAGGTCTGTGTGACCTTAGCTCAAGGATAATACGGTGAGGACTGTGTGTCCTCAGGTTTAAATACCTAGCCGCTCGAACTAGACGTACAATTGTCACAGCAGTTGGAACTGGTCTACCAAATCATTGTCTTCACCAAGCCTACTGGTTCTATTTCCTCAAATCTTTCATTTCCTCATTACTGTATTGTGTGCTTGTTCATATCTGTTTTGAAGTCTTTGACTGAAGACTTTCTCAACTTTCTCAGTTCAATTTCTTCAGTCTGTTTGTCTTCATCCTGTTTTATCATGTTCTTACGTTTCCCATACTCTGTATCTGTTTTCATTTCATCATGATGTTCATGTTTATGTTATGTCATGTACGCATCTGAGTACTTATTCCGCTGCAAGTAGTTCTTCGCTTAGGAATTTCCTCACCCTGAAATTCCTCAGTGAAGAATTCATAAAAATCGCCTATTCACCCCCCTCTAGTCGATATAACGCACTTTCAATGAATCATAAGTTCCTCTCTCATAATAATTTTCAGTACCATCATGAATAGATTCATCAATATAACCATCACATAAAGCATTCTTTTCATGATCCAAAAGCATAGAAAATTTATTACTCTCCATATAAGCAATTTTATTCTCATTCACAATAGTGGGAGTATCATATGAAACTCGAATACTATAAATTGTTTCCAAATTAAAAGAGTAATGTTCAGGAAAAGGGTAATCATAACTATGACAAGTTTTATAAATATAATCATCACTACTTTTTATAACATAAGTATCATCACAATAATCATCATAAGTAGCAACTTTGTTCTGATCATAGATAGGAGACATGAAATCATCATAGCAAATTTGGTCATTCAAAGTAGGGGGACTAGAAAGATCATCTTCATTTAGCATTTCATCCCCAAGCTTTGGACAAACATTAATTGCAGCAAATAAATTCTCAAACATGTCATTCTCATCAAACATAGCATCCCCAAGCTTGTGGCTTGGCATATCATAAGCATAATCACTCTCATCATTAATAGTATGAATAGCACCAACGGTATAACAATTGTTGTCATCATAATTTCCCAAGTTGGTGCCAAAAAGATTTCCAAGATTATAAGACGTATCATTATCTTCCCAATCATAATCATCACAACAAGCAATAGGCATAACAAAATCATCATCAATAGTGCTCTCGGACATTGTGCCATAAGACATAGAAGCAATATCATCATCAAGTGCATCATCTTCCACAATTATTTTTGATTCATTTCATGAGGCACAACAATAATAGGAGCAACATTATTTGGGAGTGATACCTTTTTACCTCTATTATTTCTTCGTTTCTTCTTCTTCACCACATCATGTGTGGGTTTAATTAATTTTTTCAAGCTTCTTATTGATGAGATTGGTTGAATAAGGAGCTCCTCCTCGTCACCTATTTCATCATGAGATACAATAGGAGGGAAAGTAGAAATCTTTACCCTTTCATTAGTATTCCGTTTATATTATATTGGTTTTCTCATCTTTCTATAGTTGGCAATATAAGCATTCTCATTGCAATTTACCATACAAAACATATAGATATTCTTTAGTTTAGTTTCAATGTCATCCGTGAGAATGAATACTTCAAACCAACTATTTTTATGTGTCAATTCTTCACTCCCCAAAAATAGAGAAAGCTCATTATAAAGTTCAAGGGTGATCAAGTTATTGCAATATTTGGACACAATTCGATCATGAAAAAGCATGCATTGGAAATTAAGGTGACCAAATTTATTCCAAAGTTCACAAGTAGGACAAAGAGAACATAATTTTGTAGCAAATTCATCTATCACTTTGAGCAAAAATTTGGTGCTATCATGCTTATGCTTCTTACAAAATCTACCTTCCCTATAAAGCACGTCTTCACAAACATTATGCACTCCACAAAAATTGACATGCTTATAAGAAACATTTTTGTCATGACTTGTGCAATTATCATTAGCATTTTGGATATTCAAGGAATTCATACTAAAAACATTGCAATTGTGCTCATCACTCAAATATTTTGTGCCAAACATTTTATTGACTTCTTCTTCTAACAATTGAGCACAAATTTTCGATCCATCATTTTCAAGAAAGATATTATAAAGATGATCAATAATATGATGCAACCTCAATTCCATTTTTTATGTAGTTTCTTTTATGAACCAAACTAGTGATAAAACAAGAAACAAAAAGATTCAATTGCAAGATCTAAAGATAAACCTTCATGCACTCACCTCCCCGGCAACGGCGCCAGAAAAGAGCTTGATGTCTACTACGCAACTTTATTCTTGTAGACTCATGTTGGGCCTCCAAGCACAGAGTTTTGTTGGATAGTAGCAATTTTCCCTCAAGTGGATGACTGATAACCCACAAGTATAGGGGATCGCAACAGTTTTCGGGGGTAGAGTATTCAACCCAAATTTATTGATTCGACACAAGGGGAGCCAAAGAATATTCTCAAGTATTAGCAGTTGAGTTGTCAATTCAACCACACCTGGATAACTTAGTATCTGCAGCAAAGTATTTAGTAGCAAAGTAGTATGGAAGTAACGGTAACGGTAGCAAAAGTAATATTTTTGGGTTTTGTAGTAATTGTAACAGTAGCAACGGAAAAGTAAATAAGCAAAGAACAATATGTGAAAAGCTCGTAGGCATTGGATCGGTGATGGAGAATTATGCCGGATGCGGTTCATCATGTAACAGTCATAACATAGGGTGACAGAACTAGCTCCAATTCATCAATGTAATGTAGGCATGTATTCCGAATATAGTCATACGTGCTTATGGAAAAGAACTTGCATGACATCTTTTGTCCTACCCTCCCGTGGCAGCGGGGTCCTAGCGGAAACTAAGGGATATTAGGGCCTCCTTCTAATAGAGTACCGGACCAAAGCATTAACGCATAGTGAATACATGAACTCCTCAAACTACGGTCATCACCGGGAGTGGTCCCGATTATTGTTACTTCGGGGTTGCCGGATCATAACACATAGTAGGTGACTATAGACTTGCAAAATAGGATCAAGGACTCACATATATTCATGAAAACATAATAGGTTCAGATCTGAAATCATGGCACTCGGGCCCTAGTGGCAAGCATTAAGCATAGCAAAGTCATAGCAACATCAATCTCAGAACATAGTGGATACTAGGGATCAAAACCTAACAAAACTAACTCGATTACATGATAAATCTCATCCAACCCATCACCGTCCAGCAAGCCTACGATGGAATTACTCACGCACGGTGGTGAGCATCATGAAATTGGTGATGGAGGATGGTTGATGATGACGATGGCGACGGATTCCCCTCTTCGGAGCCCCGAACGGACTCCAGATCAGCCCTCCCGAGAGAGTTTAGGGCTTAGCGGTGGCTCTGTATCGTAAAACGCGATGAATCTTTCTCTCTAATTTTTTTCTCCCCGAACATGAATATATGGAGTTGGAGTTGAGGTCGGTGGAGCTCCAGGGGGCCCACGAGGCAGGGGGTGCGCCCAGGGGGGCAGGCACGCCCCCACCCTCGTGGAAAGGGTGTGGGCCACCTGGCCTTGATTCTTTCGCCAGTATTTTTCATTATTTCCAAAAATAATTTCCGTGAAGTTTCAGGTCATTCCGAGAACTTTTGTTTCTGCACAAAGATAACACCATGGCAATTCTGCTGAAAACAGCGTTAGTCCGGGTTAGTTCCATTCAAATCATGCAAGTTAGAGTCCAAAACAAGGGCAAAAGTGTTTGGAAAAGTAGATACGACGAGACGTATCAACTCCCCCAAGCTTAAACCTTTGCTTGTCCTCAAGCAATTCAGTTGACAAACTAAAAGTGATAAAGAAAAACTTCAACAAACTCTATTTGCTCTTGTTGTAAATATGTAAAGCCAGCATTCAAGTTTTCAGCAAAGATTATGAACTAACCATATTCACAATAACGCTTAGGTCTCATGTTTACTTATGTCAATGGCATAATCAACTAGCGAGCAATAATAATAAATCTTGGATGACAACACTTTCTCAAAACAATCATAATATGATATAACAAGATGGTATCTCGCTAGCCCTCTCTGAGACCGCAAAACATAAATGCAGAGCACCTTTAAAGATCAAGGACTGACTAAACATTGTAATTCATGGTAAAAGAGATCCAGTCATAGTCATACCCAATATAAATTAACAGTAATGGATGCAAATGACAGCGGTGCTCTCCAGCTGGTGCTTTTTAATAAGAGGGTGATGACTCAACATAAAAGTAAATAGATAGGCCCTTCGCTGAGGGAAGCAGGGATTTGGAGAGGTGCCAGAGCTCGATTTTGAAATAGAGATAAATAATATTTTGAGCGGCATACTTTCATTGTCAACATAACAACCGAGAGATGGCGATATCTTCCATGCTACACACATTATAGGAGGTTCCCAAACAGAATGGTAAAGTTTATACTCCCCCTCCACCAACAAGCATCAATCCATGGCTTGCTCGAAACAATGAGCGCCTCCAACTAACAACAGTCCCGGGGGAGTTTTGTTTGCAATTATTTTGATTTGATCTGCATAAAGCATGGGACTGGGCATCCCGGTGACCAGCCATTTTCTCGTGGGTGAGGAGCGGAGTCCACTCCTCTTGAGAATAACCCGCCTAACATGGAATATACAAATAACCCTAGTTGATACATGAGCTATTCGAGCATACAAAACAGAATTTCATTTGAAGGTTTAGAGTTTGGCACATACAAATTTACTTGGAACGGCAGGTAGATACCGCATATAGGAAGGTATGGTGGACTCATATGGCATAACTTTGGGGTTTTAAGGGATTGGATGCACAAGCAGTATTCCCGCTTAGTACAAGTGAAGGCTAGCAAAAGACCGGGAAGCGACCAACTAGAGAGTGACAACAGTCATGAACATGCATTAAAATTAATGAACATTGAGTGCAAGCATGAGTAGGATATAATCCACCATGAACATAAATATCGTGAAGGCTATGTTGATTTGTTTGAACTACATGTGTGAACATGTGCCAAGTCAAGTCACTTGAATCATTCAAAGGAGGATACCACCCCATCATACCACATCACAACCATTTTAATAGCATGTTGGCACGCAAGGTAAACCATCATAAGCTCCTAGCTAATTAAGCATGGCATAAGTAACTATAATCTCTAGTTGTCATTGCAAAAAAGTTTATTCATAATAGGCTGAATCAGGAACGATGAACTAATCATATTTACAAAAACAAGAGAGGTCGAGTTCATACCAGCTTCTCTCATCTCAATCAGTCCATCATAGATCATCATAATTACCTTTCACTTGCACGACCGGATGATATGAATAATAATAATAGTGCACGTGCATTGGACTAAGCTGGAATCTGCGAGCATTCAATAAACAGGAGAAGACAAGGCAATATGGGCTCTTGGTTAAATCAACAATAATGCATATAAGAGCCACTTCAACATTTTATTATGGTCTTCTCCTATCGGCCCCCCAAAGGAAAGAAAAGAAATAAAAACTATTTACACGGGAAAGCTCCCAACAAGCAAAAGAAGAACAAGAAATATTTTTGGGTTTTCTTTTTAATTACTACTACTACAAGCAAGAAAGTAAACTAGCTAAACACTACAACTAATTTTTTTTGGTTTTCCTAAGATTTTTCAAACACACAAGAAGAAAGCATAAAAAGAAAATAAACTAGCATGGATATTGCAGTGAAAAAGTATGAGCACCAACAACTAGCAATGAGTGTGTGAACATAAATGTCATGTCGGTGAGAAATACGTACTCCCCCAAGCTTAGGCTTTTGGCCTAAGTTGGTCTATTGCCACGGCTGGCCTGGCGGATACCCGAAGTTGTAACTGGGGTCGTACTAAGATGAAGCCTCGGATTGCCACTGGTTGGCAATCACCTCCGGATCCCACTGGTAATCAGACTGTCGTGGAGGATCAAATTGTGGTTCCGACTCTGGCTCTGTAGCTGATGTAGGGTTCCGGTAGGCGTGGACGGCCGCCAGCGGAACGAGATACTTGCCTGCAGATAAGTCAAACAGGGAAGGAGCAGGCAAGGTAATAATCTCAGGGTGATTTTTATAAAATAAGAAATTGTACTTAAGTGCCTTTTCCCTATTCTTAACGATAAAATCATGCACTACCATACTCTTATAATCTAGATAAACAGGAGGCAGCAACTTTTCTTCTTTCTCATAATGCCTAATAGGTATGTTATATGCAGCGAGGCGCGAGGCGAAGATGCCTCCCAAGATAGGGCCCTTAGTACGGTTAAGATTTAACCGCTTTGCAACAATAGCGCCCATACTAAATGTGTCATCACGAAACAAGGCATGGAACAAAATAACAATGTCAGGGGCACTTAGGTTGCCACAGTTTCCGTGACCAATTAAGCATCTACTAGCAAATATAGCAAAGTAACATAGAACAGGAAAGTGTATGCTAGTAATTCGTGCATCGAAAACCTTCCTCGTTTCCCCTATAGCAATGGTATCAATAAACCCATCCACATCGTCACGATGTGGTTCCTCTATTATGCCCGAAAAGGGCAGCTTGCAAACCTCACAAAATACACGAAGGGTCATCCCCTTATACTCATCATATAAATAAAAATCCACCGTAGGTGGTGACCTCCTGGAATGGAAATGAAAATTTTGCACAAAGGTATTAGTGAGTAAGAGATATTGTTTGCGTTGGTCGCGGAGGAAATCGGTGAGGCCTGCATTCTCAGCCAATTCATAAAAATCATCATAAATCCCGACTGCTCTCAAGAAATCATCACAAGTCCATTCACACGGCCGAACCTCCGCGGTGCGAGGCAGATTATATTTGGGCCTCTCTTCTTCTTCACTTTGCTTATCCTTCGAGCTTCGGCTCGAAGAGCCCCTCAAAGATCTCTTCATCATTTTCTGAAATTTTCTGAAATTTTTAGTAACTTCAAATAAAAGTGAACCAAGCTCAACAAAATTGATAGCAACTACTCCCACAAGTGCCTAGAGACTATATCATGCATTAGAACTACTTGGAACCATATAAATTTGACATGCAAGCTCAAGAACATGGTCACCTAGGCAGCACAAATTTGCAATGAATAAAGCACTAGAACAAAGACTAATTGGACCATTGGAGGAGTCACATACCAAGGAACAATCCCCCAAAGCAGTTTTGTGAGAGGTGCTTTGAGCAAGGAGATCGAAAATCGCAGCAAAATGAGCTGGAACTCGTGCTTGAGCTGGTTGGTGATTTTTTTGGGAGGAAGAAGGAGTGTGTGGGTGCAGGAATAAGTGGAGGGGAGCCACCATGGGCCCACGAGGCAGGGGGCGCGCCCAGGGGGGTGGGCGCGCCCTGGACCCTCCTGGCCAGGTGCTTGCTCCCCCTGATGTGTTCTCAGTGCCAGATATTCTCAAATATTCTAGAAAAAAAATCATATTTCAATTTCGGGGCATTTGGAGAACTTTTATTTTTGGGGTATTTTTTATTGCACGGATAATTCAGAAAACTGACAGAAAATACTATTTTTGCTTTATTTCAACTAAATAACAGAAAGTAAAAGGAGGGTACAGAAGGTTGTGCCTTCTAACTTCATCCATCTCATGCTCATCAAAAGGAATCCACTAACAAGGTTGATCAAATCTTGTTAACAAACTCATTCCGAATCGCATGAAACCGGAGAAATTTCGAATAACACTATGTTACCTCGACGGGGATATGCACATCCCCAATAATAAGAATATCATATTTCTTCTTGACAGTAGGTAGAGGAAATTCAAAACCTCCAAAAATAATCGATGGAATTTTTCCAATAGAGTTTATACTATGAACTTGAGGTTGTTTCCTCGGAAAGTGTACCGTATGCTCATTGCCATTAACATCAAAAGTGACATTGCCTTTGTTGCAATCAATAACAGCCCCTCCAGTATTCAAAAAGGGTCTTCCAAGAATAATAGACATACTATCGTCCTCGGGAATATCAAGAATAACAAAGTCTGTTAAATAGTAACATTTGCAACCACATCAGGCACATCCTCACAAATACCGACAGGTATAGCAGTTGATTTATCAGCCATTTGCAAAGATATTTCAGTAGGTGTCAACTTATTCAAGTCAAGTCTACGATATAAAGAGAGAGGCATAACACTAACACCGGCTCCAAGATCACATAAAGCAGTTCTAACATAATTTCTTTTAATGGAGCATGGTATAGTTGGTACTCCTGGATCTCCTAACTTCTTTGGTATTCCACCCTTAAAAGTGTAATTAACAAGCATGGTGGAAATTTCAGCTTCCGGTATCTTTCTTTTATTTGTAACAATTTCTTTCATATACTTAGCATAAGGATTCATTTTGAGCATATCGGTTAAACGCATACGCAAAAAGATAGGTCTAATCATTTCAGCAAAGCGCTCAAAATCCTGATCATCCTTTTTCTTGGATGGTTTGGGAGGAAAAGGCATGGGTTTTTGAACCCATGGCTCTCTTTCCTTACGGTGCTTCCTAGCAACAAAGTCTCTCTTATCATAACGTTGATTCTTTGATTGTGGGTTATCAAGCAACATTAGGTTCAGCTTCTACATCATTATCATTGCTAGGTTGAGCATCAACATGAACATTATCATTAACATTATCACTAGGTTCATGTTCATTACCAGATTGTGTTTCAGCATCAGAGATAGAAATATCATTGGGATTCTCAGGTGTGTCAGCAACAGGTTCACTAGAAGCATGCAAAGTCCTATCATTTTTCTTTTTCTTCTTTTTAGAAGGACTAGGTGCATCAATATTATTTCTCTGAGAATCTTGCTCAATTCTCTTAGGATGGCCTTCAGGATACAAAGGTTCCCGAGTCACTTTACCCCCTCTAGTTGCAACTCTAACAGCAAAGTCATTATTCTTACTATTCAATTCATTGAGCAAATCATTCTGAGCCTTAAGTACTTGTTCTACTTGAGTGGTAACCATAGAAGCATGTTTACTAATGAGTTTAAGTTCACCTTTAACTCTAGACATATAATCACTCAAGTTTTCAATCATATAAGCATTAAATTTCAATTGTCTACCAACATAAGCATTGAAGTTTTCTTGTTTAACAATAAAATTATCAAACTCATCTAAGCATTGGCTAGCAGACTTATAACGAGGAATATCACCTTCATCAAATCTATAGAGAGAATTTACCTTTACTACCTATGTCGGGTTATCAAGACCGTGCATTTCTTCAATAGGTGATGAATTAAGACCATGTATTTCTTCAACAGGAGGCAAATTCTTAACATCTTCGGCTTTTATACCTTTTTCTTTCATAGATTTCTTTGCCTCTTGCATATCTTCAGGTCTGAGAAATAGAACACCCCTTTTCTTCGAAGTTGGCTTAGGAGTTGGTTCAGGAAGTGTCCAATTATTTTCATTTGTCAACATATTATTCAATAGAATTTAGCTTCATCTGGTGTTCTTTCCCTGAAAACACAACTAGCACAACTCTCCAGGTGGTCTCTGGAAGCATCGGTTAGTCCATTATAAAAGATATCAAGTATTTCATCTTTCTTGAGAGGATGATCAGGCAAAGCATTAAGTAATTGGAGAAGCCTCCCCCAAGCTTGTGGGAGACTCTCTTCTTCAATTTGCACAAAATTATATATTTCCCTTAAAGCAGCTTGTTTCTTATGAGCAGGGAAATATTTAGCAGAGAAGTATAAATCATATCCTGGGGACTACGCACACAACCAGGATCAAGAGAATTAAACCATATCTTAGCATCACCCTTTAATGAGAACGGAAATATCTTAAGGATATAATAGTAGCGAGTTTTCTCATCATTAGTGAACAGGGTGGCTATATCATTTAATTTAGTAAGATGTGCTACAACAGTTTCAGATTCATAGCCATAAAAAGGATTAGATTCAACCAAAGTAATTATATCAGGATCAACAGAGAATTCATAATCCTTATCAGTAACAAAGATAGGTGAAGTAGCATAAGCAGGATCATATTTCATTCTAGCATTCAGAGATTTTTGTTTCAGCTTAGCTAACAATTTCTTAAGATCACTTCTATCATTGCAAGCAAGAAAGTCTCTAGCAGTTTCTTCATCCATAACATAGCCCTCAGGCACAACAGGCAATTCATATCTAAGGGGAGAATCTTCATCATCACTTTCATCAATATTATCAGGTTCAATAATTTCATTCTCTCTAGCCCTAGCAAGTTGTTCATCAAGAAATTCACCAAGTGGCACAGTAGTATCAAGCATAGAAGTAGTTTCATCGTAAGTATCATGCATAGTAGAAGTGGCATCATCAATAACATGCGACATATCAGAATTAATAGCAGAAGCAGGTTTAGGTGTCGCAAGCTTACTCAAAACAGAAGGTGAATCAAGTGCAGAGCTAGATGACAGTTCCTTACCTCCCCTCGTAGTTGAGGGATAAATTTTTGTTTTTGCATCTTTCAAGTTCTTCATAGTGACCAACAGATATAAATCCCAAGTAACTCAAAGAATAGAGCTATGCTCCCTGGCAACGGTGCCATAAAATAGTCTTGATAACCCACAAGTATAGGGGATCGCAACAATTTTTGAGGGTAGAGTATTCAACCCAAATTTATTGATTCGACACAAGGGGAGCCAAAGAATATTCTCAAGTATTAGCAGTTGAGTTGTCAATTCAACCACACCTGGATAACTTAGTATCTGCAGCAAAGTATTTGGTAGCAAAGTAGTATGGAAGTAACGGTAACGGTAGCAAAAGTAATATTTTTGGGTTTTGTAGTAATTGTAACAGTAGCAACGGAAAAGTAAATAAGCAAAGAACAATATGTGAAAAGCTCGTAGGCATTGGATCGGTGATGGAGAATTATGCTGGATGCGGTTCATCATGTAACAGTCATAACATAGGGTGACACAGAACTAGCTCCAATTCATCAATGTAACGTAGGCATGTATTCCGAATATAGTCATACGTGCTTATGGAAAAGAACTTGCATGGCATCTTTTGTCCTACCCTCCCGTGGCAGCGGGGTCCTAGCGGAAACTAAGGGATATTAATGCCTCCTTTTAATAGAGTACTAGATCAAAGAATTAACACATAGTGAATACATGAACTCCTCAAACTACGGTCATCACCGGGAGTGGTCCCGATTATTGTCACTTCGGGGTTGCCGGATCATAACACATAGTAGGTGACTATAGACTTGCAAAATAAGATCAAGAACTCACATATATTCATGAAAACATAACAGGTTCAGATCTGAAATCATGGCACTCGGGCCCAGTGACAAGCATTAAGCATAGCAAAGTCATAGCAACATCAATCTCAGAACATAGTGGATACTAGGGATCAAAACCTAACAAAACTAACTCGATTACATGATAAATCTCATCCACCCCATCACCGTCCAGCAACCCTACGATGGAATTACTCACGCACGGCGGTGAGCATCATGAAATTGGTGATGGAGGATGGTTGATGATGACGATGGCGATGGATTTCCCTCTCCGGAGCCCCGAACGGACTCCAGATCAGCCCTCCCGAGAGAGTTTAGGGCTTGGCGACGGCTCCGTATCATAAAACGCGATGAATCTTTCTCTCTGATTTTTTTCTCCCCGAACACGAATATATGGAGGTGGAGTTGAGGTTGGTGGAGCTCCAGGGGGCCCACAAGGCAGGGGGCGCGCCCAGGGGGCAGGCGCGCCCCCCACCCTCGTGGAAAGGGTGTGGGAGCCCTGGCCTTGATTCTTTTGCCAGTATTTTTCATTATTTCCAAAAATAATCTCCGTGAAGTTTCAGGTCATTCCGAGAACTTTTGTTTCTGCAAATAGATAACACCATGGCAATTCTGCTGAAAACAGCGTTAGTCCGGGTTAGTTCCATTCAAATCATGCAAGTTAGAGTCCAAAACAAGGGCAAAAGTGTTTGGAAAAGTAGATACGACGGAGACGTATCAATGACCTAAGGTTTATCAATCCGTGGGAGGTGTAGGATGAAGATGGTCTCTCTCAAACAACCCTGCAACCAAATACAAGAAATCTCTTGTGTCCCCAACACACCCAATACAATGGAAAATTGTATAGGTGCACTAGTTCGGCGAAGAGATGGTGATAAAAGTGTAATATTGATGGTAGAAATATATTTTTATAATCTAATTAAATAAAAACAGAAAGGTAGCAAATAGTAAACAGGCACAAAAACGATATTGCAATGCTTGAAAATGAGGCCTAGGGTCCGTACTTTCACTAGTGCAATCTCTCAACAATGCTAATATAATTGGATCATATAACCATCCCTCAACGTGCAACAAAGAATCACTCCAAAGTTCCTATCTAGCGGAGAACATAAGAAGAAACCGTTTGTAGGGTACAAAACCACCTCGAAGCTATTCTTTCTGATCGATCTATCCAAGAGTTCATACTAAAATAACACCAAATAATTTCAGATTCATAATACTCAATCCAACACAAAGAACCTCATAGAGTGCCCCAAGATTTCTACCGGAGAAACAAAGACAAGAACGTGCATCAACCCCTATGCGTAGATTACCCGAACGTCACCTAGAGAATCTGCGAGTTGAGTGCCAAAACACATATCAAGTGAATCAATATGATACCCCATTGTCACCACGAGTATTCATATGCAAGACATATATCAAGTGCTCTCAAATCCATAAAAGTATTCAATCCAATAAAACAAAATCTCAAAGGGAAAATTTAATTCATCACAACAAGATAGAGAGGGAGAAACACCATATGATCTGACTATATTAACAAAGCCCGCGATACATCAAGATCGTGCCATCTCAAGAACACGAGAGAGAGAGATTAAACACATAGCTACTGGTACAAACCCTCAACCCCGAGGGTGGACTACTCCCTCCTCATCATGGTGGTCGTCGGGATGATGAAGATGGCCACCAGTGATGACCCCCCCTCCGACGGAGTGCCGGAACGGGGTCTAGATTGGTTTTTGGTGGCTACAGAGCCTTGCGGCGGCGGAACGTCTGATCTAGGTTAACCCCGAGGGTTTTTGGAATGTTTGAGATTTTATAGGGCAAAGAGGGGGTGCGGGAGACAGCCGAGGTGGGCACAACCCACCTGGCCCATTGGGAGTCTTCTGGTCCATAATAAACCCACAAAAAGTTTCGCGGTGTTTGGGCTCCGTTTGATATTGATTTCCTACGATGTAAAAAACAAGCAAAAATAGCAACTGGCACTGGGTAAATAGGTTAGCCCCAAAAAATGATACAAAGTTGCTATAAAATGATTGTAAAACATCCAAGAATGATAATATAACAGCATGAATACTTCATAAATTATAGATACGTTGGAGACGTATCAGCAGTTGAAATTGCGTCTGAACATAAGCAAAAAACTTGACAAGTATGTGAAAGATTTGGACTTATGCTTGAGAGGGAAAGTCCAGACGCAATGCATGTAATCATCGATAATAACCAAGTAAAATTGGTAGCCTGATATGCTTACAAAATCGGAAGTCCATACATCAAGATGCAAGAATTGAAAAGCATACATGATGTGGCTACTAGATGACTCAAACGGGAGACGGGTATGCTTGCCAATGCGATATGCATGACAAACATGCAGCGTGGACTTGGTGAACTCAAGTGGAAGAGGTCCGCACGACGCGTGCCTCAGGTGTCCTAGCAGCTGGTGCCATAGATCGATCGTGACAACACCAGCAAACCGCCGTGAGGAGGATGACGAGGATGGCCCACGGGGGAGATATTGCCGCCGGAGTTACATCGGAGGATCGCAACCTGTAATGAGGCCATGTCCAAGGCAAGAGCCGGCGGGAAAGACGAGATCACCCCTGGGTGACCATAGCTAGGGGCTGGCCGTCGACAGGGGGAGCGCCCGGAGCGCCGTAGCTGTACGGTGGGGGTACGGGCATGGTCGATGCAACCATCATAGCCTGCTGGTGAGGCATGCTAGGGCGTGGCCAAGGACACCGGAGCCGAGGGCGCACCAGGCCATCGGCCATGCCTGGATGAGGCCAGTGTAGGAGTTGGCCCTAGGCACCAGAGCAAGCACGGATGGCAGACATGGTGTAGAAGGAGCCGACGAGGGAGCCTGTCCATTGCCGCGTCCGCGGCGACGCTTGTCGGTGTCAAAACCGGCCGATCTCGGGTAGGGGGTCCCGAACTATGCGTCTGAGGATCGAAGGTAATAGGAGACAGGGGACACAATATTTTACCCAGGTTCGGGCCCTCTTAATGGAGGTAATACCCTACCTCCTGCTTGATTGACTTTGATGAGTGTATGGATTACAATAGTTGATCTACCTCGAGATCGTAATGGCTAACCTTAGATGTCTAGCCTGTATGATTTGTGATAGCCTCTATGGACTAACCCCTCTGGTTTATATAGACACCAGAGGGGGCTAGGGTTATACAGAGCCGGTTTACAAAGAAAGGAAACTAACCATCTGGCCGCCAAGCTTGCTATCCACGTAAAGGAGAGTCCCATCCGGACACGGGGAAGGCCTTCTATCTTGTATCTTCACGGCCCATTAGTCTGGCCCATGTCACCTAGCCCGGCCACCCGAGTACCCCTTAATCCAGGACTCCCTCAGTAGCCCCCGAACTTGCCTTCAATGACGATGCAGTATATGGCTTTATGTCTTCGTCTTTGCAAGGCGGGTTCTCCATTATACTTCGGATCGACGATAGTTCGGCTCCACATTAAATACCATATTCTATTGTTTCTTCGCTCCCGTCGCCTCGGCTTCCATGTGTCAAACGAATGCGAACAATCTAGGTGTTTTTTACAAATAACCCCTCAACCATGCAGGAAAGGCGTCTATTTAAGGAGACTAGATCTCATATGACATTCCACACCACGCAGAAATCCTTAGAGCTTGCCATAGGAAATCGTCCAAACATGGCCGGCGCTCCTAGATCTTCCTCACGTCCCCATGGCCCTCAAAAAGGCAATTGGGAAAGCTGCTCGGTGTCCCTCGCCCATCTAAATAAACTTCAGACGCAGGGATATCTTCCTCCCGCGGATCTGGTCTCCGTTCGGGCTGGATTGACCTCCCTCAACGGCGAAGCCCTGGCGGAGAATTTTCCCAATCCTTCTAACGAGGAGCGGGTGTGCTTCGTTTCCTTCCTTTTGAGAGGCATAGGGTTTCCTATCCACCCTTTCATCAGAGGTCTCCTGGAGTATTACGGCCTCCAACTGCATAATCTGACGCCAGGCTCCATTCTGCACATCGCGGGCTTTGTTGCTCTTTGCGAGCTATTTCTGGGCTGTGAGGCTGATTTCGAGCTATGACGGAAATTTTTCTGCCTCGTCCCCCGCTTCCAAAAGGGATCTATATTTGAAGTGGGCGGCGCCAAAGTATGGCGCATAGCCGGGAAAGGATACCTGTCCGGCACTCCAAAGAAGGCATCCGAAGAGTGGCCCTTGGAGTGGTTTTATATTGAAGACGTCGTTCTTCCGGACCCAATCCGGCGCGGTCTTCCCGAATTCTCCAGTTCTCGTTTAAAGAAGCCCGCCAGCTGGCGTCCCCGAAGCCTCGAAGAAGAAGATAGTGCGGAGGTTACGAGGTTGGGAGGCAAGATCAGAGTACTTGCCAACTCCGGGCTGTCTATAATCGAGGTAATGGTGATTTCAATAATGCGATGCGTTCAACCACTCCAATCTAGAGGTTTTCCTATGTGGAATTACAATGGGGAGGACGAGACATCCCATTGTCTACGCAAGGGTCCAGACAATTTTGCCGCCTTGGCCACCATCTTAGCTGACCTTTACAAAGGGGAGAAGGAAGACTTCACTCGCTTGAAATGTTGGGAAGGTTTTTCCATGTACAACCCCATCGACTGGGTGAGTTTTTTGATTATTGGCCCCACTCAATCTTTTTCCAGAATTATGCTAGTCGAATTTAATCCGGCTATTTTTAACAGGAGTGGAGAAAGGTCGCCGAGGGGGTCTGCATCCCCGCTTCGCAGCCAGAGGACAATATTCGAGACCTGGATCCCGGATATGAAGAAGATCCAGACATATTTATAGAACTTAAGGAAGGAGTCTTTTATCAGGCGAGCTACGACGGCACGGAAGTGGACATTATAGCCGATTACCCCGGCCTTCTCCCTTCCTCCCATGTAAGTACCCAGGAGACGTCTCCTCCAAAAGAGTTTTCCCGTTGTGCCTCACCCACCGCACTTTCTCATGCTCCGAAGGGGCGGCGTTCGTCTCGCCGAGCTGTATCAGAGGCGTCCTCTAAGGAGGTGACGCCCGTGCAGGGCGAGTCTTTGAAAAGAAGGGCAAACGGTGATACTGCCGGGCCCCCGCCTTCACCAAAGAGGTATAGTTTTTAACATGCACTCGATGGATAGACCGAATTGTGACATTTTCGCCAGGCCATTTTTTAGGAAGATCATACGCCGGACTGTATCCGGGGACCTCGCCGGCCATGCATCGACCAATCTGGCCCCGGACCCTGCCACACGGACTAGGGTTGAGACGGGCACAATGCCGGATTCTCATCTCCAAGAGGATTCAGATAATGTATCCGTCACTAATTCCGAAGTGGAGAGCGCGATGAATCATTGAAGCGGAAAGAGGCCATGCGCGACCCAAGTTTCACCGAAGGGCGTTTAATGCCCCCAGCTCCGCGGATGCATATATCCAAGCTGCTCGAGATGGACTTGCCAGAGACACTCACCAGCTTTCAAAGGATATGCGGGTAAAAACTTTGTGTAGATTCAATAATCATGTGCCAGTAGCCCCCGAGACTTGAAGCAGTTGGCCCAACTGATTTAAGGGTCGTTTATATCATCAGGTACTTACGGCAAAAAATAACATGTTGTCCAAGGAGCTTGAAGAATGTCGGACCAAGCTAACTGTTGTCACCGCCGAACTGGAAAATTTGAAAAAAATCCAAGAAGGTGCCTGATGGTAAGCACAACAGTGTCCGAAAAATATGGTTCTGTGCCAACAATGATTTTTCAAATATACATTGTGTTGTTTACAGCTGCAGGATCCGCAGAGCAGTTGAAGGAAATGCTGAAGGCTGCTCAGGCAGACAAACAACATGCCGAAGGGCAAGAAGCCGCTGGTCAATGTGTATTAACACGGACCATTAATGAGAAGAACAAGCTACAAGATGCAAACATCAAGAAAGCCGAAGAGCTAAAGGGCGTAAGAGCCCAACTGTCAGATGCCTTGAAGGAGAACCGAAAGCTGAGAGGCGGCATATTCAGTATGTCCTTTAACCTGACTTTCATACGGTCCCCCGATGGAAAGGTTTACGAGATTGTTCTTGTAGGTTTGTTAACTAGGCGGCCCGAGGGAGAAGTGTCCGGATTTCAAGGCGAACTGATGCAAGAGCTATCCAAAGTGCACGAGCGAGCTCGGAAAGCAATGAGGAACATGGCTAAGGCTTTATGGCCATCCGATTCTCCTCCAGAAATTATGGAGGAGCTCGTGAATTTATTCAAGGGAGCTCATCTTTGTTTTGAGCTATGTAAGGCATCAGCATGTCGAGAAGGTGCACGAGAAGCCTGGGCCTTGGTGAAAATGCGGTATACCGGACTTGATCCGAATCATATGGCCCGGGTCAGACCTCGGGGACCAGACGGACAAGAAATTCCGGTTAGCTTGGTGTACGACCAAGTAAAGACAGCCGCCAAATTTTCACAACAGGACTGTAAACTAGACAGCCTGATAGATGATATAGATAAAGAGTATGCGTTTGATTTCATGTAACAATACACTTTATCATCAAACTTATCTCCGGCCGAATTGTAAAAGGTTGTCATGGCAGACCTTCCGCTTCGACCTCTGAAACCCAAGGGTTGGAGTGTTTCCGAATACTATACCTGTGGTAAACACCAAGTATGTGCGGAAACCAGGCAATCTGGTCATAATGCTTGAACAGACAAACTGTGTTCGTGGAGTTATGTTATATTACTTTTTAATCGTAAGAAACATCTTCCAGAGAGAATAGTTCCGTTAGGGGTTCCTCTCCCAGGGTAAGCATGCGTTGTTTATGCATGCCAATACTGTGATGCTGAAAATCGCAAGAGGCTTTATATTTTGAGACTTTATATATCGCCACGAAGGCAATTCGCCATTTGTCCGCCGACCAATTATTCTCTTAAGAACGCTAGCTTTCGGCTTCACCCGTCTTAGGTACACGTCCGGATGACCCAGTTGTAACAATCGCAGAGGTGCTCCCTTTATGCCCTAGCCGAACAAGCGGGAACGTAGGGCATAAGCACAGGAGCCAGGCAACCGAGCTTGGCAAAAACTTAAGTCATAGAGGTGCATATAATGGCGAAGAAAGGATGTATATGAGCGAAAGACACATATATATGGCGAGCTCTATGCTCAAAATAATAATTAAGCTTCTATTGGGAGAAGCCCCTAGTTACGGTGGATTGTGTACATTTAAGGATGTATACCCCTCAAGTGTGCGGCTTACCCGAACACACGCTAGAAATCGTATAAAAATGAGAAAAAGAAAAAAATTGAAAAAAGGAGAAAAAGGAACACACAAAGGTGTATGTCCGGACTTAGGCGTAGAATCTTCGGAGCCGAGCAGCGTTCCATGGGTTCGGCTCTAAGCGATTATCCGATGCATTGCGAAGGCGATAGGCTCCTTCAGTGAGAACTTCATCTATAATGAAGGGACCCTCCCATTTGGGCTTGAGCTTGTCCTTTTTCTTCTTTGGTAGGCGTAGAACGAGTTCGCCGACGTTGTATGTCTTCGCCCGCACTTCTCTGCTTTGGTATCTTCGAGCCTGTTGTTGGTAAAATGTGGAACAAGCTTTTGCGACATCGCGCTCCTCCTCTAGGCCATCTAAGTCGTCCTGCGGATCAAGCTCGACCTCTCTCTCCTCATACATGCACACTCGAGATGAGTCATGAATAATGTCGCAGGGCAAGACAGCCTCTGCGTCGTACACCATGAAGAACGGTGTGTATCCGGTCATGCGGTTGGGCGTGGTCCGCAGCCCCCAGAGTACGAAGTCAAGCTCCTCGACCCAGTGTTTATCCGACTCCTTTAGGGAGCGCACTAGTCTGGGTTTGATGCCACTCATTATCAGGCCATTGGCCCGTTCGACCTGACCGTTTGTTTGAGGGTGATATACAGAGGCGTAATCGAGTTTGATACCTAGATTAGCACACCAAATTTTCACCTCATCGGCTGTAAAGTTAGAGCCGTTGTCAGTAATAATGCTATGTGGGACACCATAACGGTGTACAATGCCGGAGATATAATCTATCACCGGTCCGGCTTCAGCCGTTTTTACTGGTTTGGCCTCTATCCACTTAGTGAATTTATCCACCATAACCAGTAAATATTTCTTCTTATGGCTTCCCCCTTTAAGGGGTCCGACCATATCTAGCCCCCAGACCGGGAAAGGCCAGGTAATGGGGATTGTTCTTAAGGCTGTGGGCGGCATATGGCTTTGATTGGCGAAGAGCTGCCACCCGACACAGCGTTGTACAAGGGCCTGTGCATCTGCTCGGGCCATGGGCCAGAAAAAACCTGTACGGAAGGCCCTGCTTACGAGGGCCCGGGCAGCGGCGTGATGGCCGCCGATGCTAGCATGTATTTCAGCCAAGAGCTGCCGCCCCTCCTCTTCGGAGATACATCTTTGAAGAACTCCAATAGTACTTTTCTTGTAGAGTTCTCCTTCATGAACTTTGTAGGCTTTCGAGCGTCGAACGATACGACGAGCCTCATTCTGGTCATTAGGGAGCTCGCACCAATTAAGGTAGGCCAGGAAAGGTTCAGTCCATGGAGCGATTACCGCCATGATTACATGGGCGGAAGGTGTTGGTTCGGTGCCCGAGCCCCCGACGATATCTGAATCGTGTTCGACATCCGGGGGTGTGATCGGCGCCGGACTGGTATTTCCGCTCTCGTCCTGCCATACTACAGATGGCTTAAAAAGTCTTTCCACGAAGGTGTTAGGCGGGACGGGGTCACGTTTAGCGCCCATTCGAGCAAGGATGTTCGCTGCTTGATTACTGTCTCGGGCCACATGATGAAATTCGAGCCCCTCAAACCGAGCTGATATTTGAGTACGGCATTGCGGTAAGCTGCCATCTTTGGATCTTTTTCATCGAATTCGCCGTTAATTTGGGATATTGCGAGGTTTGAATCCCCGCGTACCTCGAGGCGTTGTATGCCCATAGAAACAGCCATCCGCAGACCATGCAGTAGTGCTTCATATTCGGCTGCGTTACTAGAGTCCGTATACATGATTTGTAATACATAACGGACTGTGTCACCTGTAGGGGATGTTAGGATGACACCGGCCCCTAATCCGGCTAACATTTTAGAGCCGTTGAAGTACATCACCCAATTGGAGCATGTGTTGTACTCTTCAGGGAGTTTGGCTTCTGTCCATTCGGTGATAAAGTCGGCCAACACCTGAGATTTAATAGCTCGGCGTGGCTTGTATGTTATTTCAAATGGTAAGAGCTCGATAGCCCATTTGGCAATGCGGCCGGTGACGTCTCGATTGTTTATGATGTCATTGAGTGGTACCTCGGAGGCCACCGTGATCGAGCACTCTTGAAAGTAGTGTCGTAGCTTCCGCGATGCCATGAAGACCGCATATGCTATCTTTTGATAGTGCGGGTATCGAGATTTGCATGGTGTGAGGACTGCCGATACATAGTATACTGGTTTTTAGAGTGGGAATTTATGTCCCTCTTCCTCTCGTTCGACGATGAGTACAACGCTCGCCACCTGGTGAGTTGCCGATATGTACAGGAGCATAGGTTCGCCGATGTTAGGTGCGGCAAGGATTGGGTTGTTTGCTAACAAAGTTTTTATTTCTTCCAACCCGGCTGTTGCCGCGTCCGTCCACTTAAAGTGGTCGGTACGTCGGAGCAGGCGATAGAGCGGTAGCGCCTTCTCTCCCAATCTTGAGATAGAGCGGTTCAAGGCTGCCACGCACCCAGCTAGTTTTTGGACCTGCTTTAGGTCTGTTGGTGTTGCCAACTGTGACAGGGCTCGGATTTTGGTCGGATTTGCTTCGATTCCTCTATTGGAAACAATGAACCCGAGCAGCTTTCCGGCCGGAACGCCGAAAACTCATTTTCCCGGATTGAGCCGTATGTCATATGTTCGGAGGTTGTCGAATGTAAGGCGCAAGTCGTCCACCAATGATTCGACGTGTTTAGTTTTAATTACTACATCATCTACATATGCCTCCACCGTCTTGCCAATTTGCTTTTCCAGGCATGTTTGAATCATGCGTTGGTAAGTGGCACCGGCGTTTTTGAGTCCGAAAGGCATAGTGTTGAAGCAAAAAGGCCCATACAGAGTAATAAATGCCGTTGCGGCCTGATCGGATTCCTTCATCTTAATCTGATGGTATCCGGAGTATGCGTCGAGGAAGCACAGTGAATCGTGTCCTGCAGTTGCATCAATGATTTGATCAATGTGGGGCAGTGGAACGGGTCCTCAGGGCAGGTCTTGTTGAGGTCTTTGAAATCGACACAAAGGCGCCAGGATTTGTCCTTCTTTGGCACCATGACCAGGTTTGCTAGCCAGTCCGGGTGTTTGATCTCCCTGATGAACCCGGCCTCAAGTAGTTTGGCTAGCTCCTCCCCCATAGCTTTTGGCTTGGGTTCGGAAAATCGTCACAACATCTGCTTGACTGGCTTGAACCCCTTTATTATGTTGAGGCTGTGTTCGGCCAGTCTGCGTGGGATTCCCAGCATATCCGAAGGATGCCAAGCAAAGATGTCCCAATTCTCGCGCAGGAATGCTCTTAGAGCAGCGTCGGCCGTCGAATCCAGCTTTGTTCCAATGGCTGCTGTTTTGTTAGGATCCGTCAGGTGAACTTGAAATCTGACTATTTCGTCTGCTGGCTTGAAAGAAGTGGACTTAGACCTCTTATCGAGGATTACATCATCCCTGTCCACTGTGGAACACAGAGCGGTGAGCTCCTCGGCCGCAAGGGCCTTGGATAATGCTTCGAGGGCCAGGGATGCGGTTTTGTTTTCGGCGCGGAGTGCTATGTCCGAATCACTGGCGATACTGATAACTCTGTTAGGCCCGGGCATTTTGAGCTTCATGTACCCGTAATGGGGTATGGTTTGAAAGCGTGTGAATGCGTCTTGCCCCAACAGGGCGTGATATCCGCTGTTGAAAGGTGCCACGTGGAAGATTAACTCTTCGGACCTGTAGTTCTCCGGTGTGTTGAATACCACATCGAGTTTAATTTTCCCCGAACATCGCGCTTCTCGACTGGGGATAAGGCCTCGAAAGGTTGTACTGCTTTGCTCAATGCGTCTCTTGTCCATTTGCATTTTGTCGAGCGTGTCCTCATAGATGAGGTTCAGTCAGCTGCCGCTGTCCATGAGCACTTTAGTGAGCCGAAAGCCGTCCACAATTGGGTTTAGGACCAAAGCGGCAGGTGCTCGGACTTGGTTCGTCATCGGCATTGAAAGTTATCGCCGTATCGTTCCAAGGATTTATTGCAGCTACTTGGTTGACTTCGGCGAGGTCGCGGAGCGCCCTTTTGCGCCGCTTATTTGAAGAAAAGGTCTCATAGACCGTAAATACATTGAGATCGTTATCCCCCGTTATAGTACTTCTCTGGGGTAGTGTTGGTGAGGATGGCCTCCCCGCTCTTAGCCACCTACCGGAGTACCCAACATGCCCGAAGGCTATGTGTTGGTTCAGAATTCGGCGTCGTGTGTATCTGGCATGGCTTGTCGAGCCATTCATCAAGGACAGTTCTGTGTCCCGTTAAGGGTTTAATTTTCTTGTCCGTGGGATGATGATCAGGTGCCCCGTGAGGGTGCATCCTTTTTGCCCGTCCGGTGGGTGGCTTAAAGGCGGGTGGTTCCCACCGGGCTGTCTGGGCTTTTGAGGCGCTTTCCATTGCGCAATACTTCTGTACTATGTGTGCCAAATCTGCAAAGTGCAGTATGCAGCATCTGTTGAGGGCATTGATGATCCCCTTGTCTGTACAGTTGTGCCAAATACTGAAACCGTATCGTCGTCGCAGTAATCTTTGATCTTGTTTTTAACAAGGAGGAATCTAGCCCAAAAGTGATGGACTGTTTCCTAAGGTTGTTGCCTCACATACATTAGGTCGCATATGTCCGGAGGACCAGAATTGCTTGGGGAATATTGACTGTGGTGGGTGGGTGGGCTTAAATCCGAGCCCTGACCCACTATGGGATCCAGAGTTTTAAGAACCTCTGAGGTCACTGGCCCAGGATCCGGAATATCCTGGGAGTTTTCAGGCTTAACATCTGGTTCTATGTTTGGAGGACAGGGAGTCTCTTCCCGAAGATGGGTATCTGGCTCGCACGGCTCGGAAATCCGAACATAGCTTGTTCTCAGCATAGGGGGAGATATCCTTGGCTTGCTCCTCCACAACCGCAACCAGATGGGTGATCGGCGGGGACCTGATTTCTCTCTGATCGGGTTTAAGCCCAATCCGATCATAGTCTGTTGTGATCCCTAGGGCGGCGATGCGATCTAGCAGTTCATTCAAAGACGAGATATCTATCGGATCCATCTTATCGGAGTGTTCGAGGCCAATGCGGAGATGATTTTTGGTAGCTTGGGGGACCGGCTTTGGCTTAATGGCCGAGCGGGCGCCCATGGTAAAACTGTCGAGCTGGAGGATCTGCCCAGGAGCTAGGGCCCTCCAGAGGTGATTTTGTCATTGACGACCAGGCGAGCCATCAATCCTTCTATGGACGACATAGAGGAACTCTCAATGAAAGCACCATTGTCGATGTCAAGACCGGCCGATCTCGGGTAGGGGGTCCCGAACTATGTGTCCGAGGATCGAAGGTAAGAGGAGACAGGGGACACGATGTTTTACCTAGGTTCGGGCCCTCTTAATGGAGGTAATACCCTACTTCCTGCTTGATTGACTTTGGTGAGTATATGGATTACAAGAGTTGATCTACCTCGAGATCGTAATGGCTAACCCTAGATGTCTAGCATGTATGATTTGTGATAGCCTCTACGGACTAACCCCTCTGGTTTATATAGACATCGGAGGGGGCTAGGGTTATACAGAGTCGGTTTACAAAGAAAGGAAACTAAACATCTGGCCGCCAAGCTTGCTATCCACGCAAAGGAGAGTCCCATCCGGACACGGGGGAAGGCCTTCTATCTTGTATCTACACGACCCATTAGTTCGTCACATGTCACCTATCCCGGCCACCCGAGTACCCGTTAATCCAGGACTCCCTCAACGCTGCCGACCAGGCCCACGCAAGTTGTCGATGCCCGGAGCAAGAGGCGTTAAGGCGGGCGGTTGAGGGAGTCCTGGATTAAGGGGTCCTTGACTCCTTGGACGTCCGGGCTATGTGACGTGGGCCGGACTAATGGGCCATGAAGATACAAGATAGAAAACTTCCTCCCATGTCCGGGTGGGACTCTCCTTTGCGTGGATGGCAAGCTTGGCATTCGGATATGAAGATTCCTTCCTCTGTACAACCCTACGCCCCTCCGGTGTCTATATAAACCAGAGGGTTTAGTCCGTAGAGGCAATCATAATCATACAGGCTAGACTTCTAGGGTTTAGCCATTACGATCTCGTGGTAGATCAAATCTTGTAATCCTCATATTCATCAAGATCAATCAAGCAGGAAGTAGGGTATTACCTCCATCAAGAGGGCCCGAACCTGGGTAAACATCGTGTCCCCCGTCTCCTGTTACCATCGACCTTAGACGCACAGTTCGGGACCCCCTACCCGAAATCCGCCGGTTTCGACACCGACATTGGTGCTTTCATTGAGAGTTCCATTGTGTCGTCGCCAGAAGGTTCGATGGCTCCATCCATCATCTACGACAATGCTGCCGTGAGGGAGGTTTTTCTCCCCGGACAGATCTTCGTGTTCGGTGGCTTCGCACTGCGGGCCAACTCGCTTGGCCATCTGGAGCAGATCGACGGCTACGCCCCAGGTCACCAGATTAGTTTTGGAAATCTGGACTATGTCGCTGATATCCGAGGAGACTTGATCTTCCAAGGGTTCACGACCCCAACCTCCGCTCTAGCCTTAGATTCGGAGCACATTGCCAGGTCCGAAGATGGGATTGCTGAGCCGGCCGGACTATCTGCGGCCACTAAGCCCAGTATGGGAGAACCGGAGAAAGTAGTGTCGCTGGCAACCATCAGGAAGCCGGACTCTTCTCCGGACATTGGCTCAAAACCCTCGGAGTCAGCAGCGTGCGAGCTCGGCCAAGAGGTCTCCTTCCCGCCGTACTCCACGAACACTTTTCTCCCTGGCCAAACCTCGCCTTTAAGCGAGGCTCTGGACTTGATGCGATCCCTCGTCATTACAGAGGAGCAATGTCCGAACTACGCCCAGCCCGGACCAGGGGTTGAGAGCAGGGAATTTTACATCCCACCCACCACCCACTTCATAGCCACTGTCGAGGACTTAACTGACATGCTCGATTACGGCTTTGAAGACATCGACGGTATGGACGACGATGCCAGAGAAGAGCAGGCCCGAAACCCGCCATTTACCGGACGCTGGACGGCCACCTCTTGGTATGACGTGTACATGGTGGATACACCCAAAGAGGGTAACTGCGATAACGAGAAGAATGCAGTCGAGGATGAACCTCCTGAAATACAACCAAAGCGCCGACGTCAGTGGCGCCGCTCTAAATCACGCCGTGGAAAAGACAGCAATACCGGCATGAGAGACAACAATACTCTGGACGATGCCGAAGACCAAGAAGAACCCGTCGAGCCAACCTCCGAACAGAACGATCGGGAAGATGGGCAAGTTAGCCCTGATGAATAGGCCATAAACGAAGACTCGAAGGACAGCAATTATCTTCCACTCTCCGAGGATGAGGTGAGCCTCGACGACGAAGACTTTATCGTGCCTGAGGAACCTCTCGAGCAGGAGCGCTTTAAGCGCCGGCTAATAGCTACTGCAAGGAGCCTGAAAAGGAAGCAGTAGCAGCTTCAAGCTGATCAAGATCTACTCAACGACAGGTGGACTAATGTCCTGGCAGCCGAGGAATACGGCCTCGAGTGCCCAACCAAAAGTTACCCAAAGCATAAACTGCTACCTCAATTCGATGACGAGGCACTGGAGCCCGTACCATCAACATGTAACGCGGCTGACCGACCACCACGTGGCCGGGACAAAACAACAACTCAAGCCAAACACCAGCCAATGCCACCTCGCCGTAAAGGTAGAGACATGACAGCTCGGGGATATACATATGACCTACGGCAGGACCTGGAAAACAGAGCAGGTCAGACCAGATCGATCTACGGATCGCGGGGGTGTGCCCCGACGCGCGACGATGGATATCTAGCCGGACGTGACAAGTATAACCACGTCCGGGCCGAAAACCGCAGATGGACTCCATCCGAGCTACGACGTGACCTGGCCCGATATAGAGGCGCCGCACACCCCCTCTGCTTCACTGATGAAGTAATGGAGCACGAATTCCTAGAAGGGTTTAAACCCGTGAATATCAAATCATCTGATGGAACAACAGATCCCACGGTATGGATTGAGGACTTTCTTCTCCATATTCATATGGCTGCGGCGACGATCTTCATGCCATCAAATACCTCCCGCTAAAACTCAAGGGACCAGCTCGGCACTGGTTAAACAGCCTGCCAGAAAACTCCATTGACAGCTGGGAGGACTTGGAGGACGCCTTCCGCGACAACTTCCAAGGAACATACGTCCGACCTCCGGATGCCGATGACTTAAGTCACATAGTTCAACAGCCCGGAGAGTCAGCCAGGAAATTCTGGACTAGGTTCCTAACTAAAAAGAACCAGGTCGTCAACTGTCCGGATGCCGAAGCCCTAGCAGCCTTTAAGCATAGCATCTGCGACGAATGGCTCGCCCGACACCTCGGCCAAGAAAAGTCGGAAGTCCATGGATGCCCTCACGCGGCACTCATGACCCGCTTTTGCACGGGCGAAGATAGCTGGCTAGCCCGTAGCAATAATAATGCAAGCGAACCTGGCACCTCTGAAGCCAGAAATAGCAACGGCAAGCCCAGACGCAACAAGCACAGACGTCGAAGCAGCAGTGACAATACCGATGACACGGCGGTCAACGCCGGATTCAGTGGCTCCAAGTCCGGCCAGCAGAAGAAGCCATTTAAAAGAAACAATCCGGGCTCATCCAGCTTGGACCGCATACTCGATCATCCATGTCAGATCCATGGCATCCCCGATAAACCAGCCAATCATACCAACAGAAGTTGTTGGGTCTTTAAACAGGCCGGCAAGTTAAATACCAAGAACAAGGAGAAGGGGTCGCAAAGTGAGGACGATGACGAGGATCCCCGTCCGCCGAACACAGGGGGACAGAAGAAGTTTCCCCCCAAGTTAAAATGGTGAGCATGATATACGTTACCCATATCCCCAAGAGGGAGCGCAAACGCGCGCTCAGGGACGTCTACGCGATAGAGCCAGTTGCCCCAAAATTCAACCGATGGTCTTCCTGCCCGATCACCTTCGATCGCAGGGACCATCCGACCAGTATCCGTCATGGCGGTTCAGCCGCACTGATCCTCGACCCAATCGTCGATGGATTCCACCTCACGCGAGTCCTCATGGATGGCGGCAACAGCCTCAATCTGCTATATTAGGATACAGTCCGCAAGATGGGCATCGATCCATCAAGGATCAAGCCCACAAAAACTACCTTTAAAGGAGTAATACCAGGTGTAGAGGCCCGCTGCACGGGCTCAATCACATTGGAAGTCGTCTTCGGATCCCCGGACAACTTCCGAAGCGAAGACTTGATCCTCGATATCGTCCCCTTCCGCAGTGGCTATCACGCACTGCTCGAACGAACTGCATTTGCTCGATTCAATGCGGTGCCACACTATGCTTATCTCAAACTCAAGATGCCCGTACCACGCGGTGTCATAATAGTCAATGGAAACACTGAACGCTCCCTCCGTACCGAGGAACACACCGCGGCCCTGGCAGCGGAAGTACAGAGCGGCCTTATGAAGCAGAATATTAATTCAGCGGCCAAGCTCCCGGACACTTTCAAACGAGTCCAAACTACTCCGCATCTTGACAGTCCAGCTCGTCAAGAGTTCGACTAGCAATTCGGCCTCCGTCCCAGTCCCGACCAAATGGCGGCGTACGTACCACGCGTACATCACTACGCACTCAAAATACCATGGGCAAAGACAGAGGCACAACTTGATTGTGGTCCATGATACGGCTTGACCTTCCTCGGACACACTTACTTTCTGTTTTCTTCTTATCCTTTGTAGGTTCCTTTTCCACAGGCCCCTGACGACGGCCTGATCATCGACCCTTTCGAAGGATGGATATACCAAGGCGGCAAGCAGCATAGACATGTGGGGGAATTTCTAGGTGGTCTTCTTGACGATCACTCTACCTGTTTTCAGGACCCGCACACAGCTCCCCCTTGGTCTCGACATGTTAAATAGCCCTGTTGCCTATCACACTATTTGTACAAATACGCTTTGATGTATTAATCAAATTATAATGGAAACAGTTTGCGGCCCAACTTATGCGGCACTAGCTTACTACTTCATTTTATTTCGCTATTCTTATCGATTGCACCCGTACACTTTGGTACGCTTTAATTCGCCAGGGCTTCACTGCGCTCCGTACTATAGCAACAAAGTCCGAACACTTTTTGCAGTATAGTTCGGCACCCCGAATTTAGCATTATATGCATCGGCTCCGAATCATGTCTTTGGTCAATAGTTGGGTTGCCTGGCTCCTGTGCTTACTACCTTATGTTTCATCCTATCGGCTAGGGTAGTAAAGGGAGAACTACTGCGATTGTGTTTCTGGTTTATCCGGGTAAACACCTCAATAGAGAAAGCCGAAAACTGACTGTCATGATGTGGCGAGAGCTGGTCAGCTATTCGGAGGTTAAAATCTCTTGCGATTTTTCTTTCCCGCATTATGCGATGGATCGGCCTCCATCTGATCAGGTGTTTATAGCACCCTAGTCCGGATTAACATATCCTAACTAGGGGCCGTGCCTACATTTCTATTGTCAAACTCCTATGGCTAAGTGAGGGTGATAAAGCCACATAGTCCGATTGCCTGGTTCGTTGCGCTAAACACCTCCTTCAAGGACCAAACTCTTGGATCAAGAGTGTTTAGGTTCCAACCCGAACATCCCCGTACTACCTACATGGGGGCTGAAGCCGACAACTGGCCAACTCTCAGATTTAACAAAACGGTCGCACAGGAGGCGAAATTTTAAATAAACAACAAACATTATATTACATATCGGCTTTGTTTCATAATACAGGACGAGGATAAATGTATTCATTCAAAGATAATGTCCTTTGTGCACTGGCCCTCTACAATGCGGGATCACTCCAGGAGATCATCAAAATATCGCTCGGGCATGCGGTGCTCCTTGCCCGCGGGCGGTCCCTCGGTAGCGAGCTTGACGGCGTTCATCTTCGCCCATTGCACTTTGACACGGGCGAAGGCCATACGCGCACCTTCGATGCAGACCGACCGCTTGATGGCATCAAGCCGAGGGCAAGCATCGACCAGCCGCTTCATGAGCCCGAAGTAGCTTCTGGGTATGGCTTCGGCAGGCCATAGACGGATTATCAAATCCTTCATGGCCAATTCAGCCACCCTATGCAGTTCGGTCAGCTGTTTCAGCTGATCGCTAAAGGGCACCGGATGCTCTAGTGCAAGGTATTGCGACCAGAACAACTTCTCCGCTGAGCTCCCCTCTTCGACTCGGAAGAACTCCGCAGCATTAGCAACACTACGCGGCAGATCCGCAAACGCTCCTGGAGAACTCCAAATCTGGGTCAGTAAGAGGTACTTTTTCTTCACAAATTTTCTCTGCATAATAAAGGCACGTCGCGATCTTCTTGGCCTCTTGGACTTCTTGGAGGGCGCCCTGGGCTTCAACTCGGGCCTCTTGTGCGCTTTGGCGAGCCTTAGCAAGTTCAGACTCTTGGTCCGCAAACTTGCGCTCCAAGGACTCGCATTTATTTACGGCGTCTTGGAGCTCATGCTGGACCTCCCCGACCCTGGCCTCGTGTTTTTCGCGGGCGGCTTGTTCCTCCGCCGCTCTCTTCTGGTCCTCGGCTAGCACGTCCTTGAGGGACTCCACCTCGGTCGCAACTCATACGAAATATCACGATAACATGATCAACACAAACAATTCATATCTTTCTAGATCTGAATAGGTCATTGCATACCTTGCCTGTCCTCCAGTTGTTTTTTCACACGGCCGAGCTCTTCCTTGGCTCGCTCCAGACTCTGCTTCAGTTTGGAGACCTCGACAGAATGGGAGGTCACAGCCAGCATCGATGCCTGCTTATTCACATAGACATGTATGGTTAGTCTCCTGCGAAAATTATTTGATCCTTTGTCCGGTTTTTATTTTCGAACACCGGACAGAGTCTCAGGGGCTACTGTCTATACTACGACATTCTTTTGCATAATTACGTCACATACCTCAAAGCCTATTAGAAGGCTGGTGCAGGCTTCGGTCAGTCCGCTCGTAGCGGACTGAACTCTCTCAACCACCGTACCCGTAAGGATACGGTGTTCCTCAACAATGGAAGCACTTTGCAGTGCTTCCAGTAAAGTATCTGGTGCCTCTGGATGGACAGAGGTCACTGGCGGAATATGTGCACCTCCTTCTTTCAAAGGAGGCTGCTTGCCCGATTCCAGAGCCGTATGAGCCTCCGGAATAGTATTCGGCTGGGGGCCGATTGGATATGGCCCCCATCGCCAGTCTCCGGGGGGATTTGCTCCCCCATGTGTCCGGCGGCCGAGGTATCACCCTCTGGCGCCACCCTGACGGTCTCCTGTGCCTCTCCCCGACTTGGGACGGTCCTTCGGGACAACACTTTGGTGTCGTCCGTAGCCTTGGGGAAGGCCGGCGGAGGCGATCCGCTGTCCATCACATTGGGATCCAGCGAATTCCCCGAAGATGAGGATCGCTGGGGGTGGGCGTGAGCTGGACTGCAGCGCATGGTTTAACATGTCGAATACCATGAGGTAAAGAAGCTGGATATATATGTACATAAGTGCCTTTGAGTACTTACGATTCGGCCAGGGGCTTCTCCCTGGGGCGCCACTCGGAGCTGCTATCAGTATCCAGCGCGTGATTATCCGCGGGGGAGACCCTCCCTCTCTTGGAAGCCTCTGCCTCCAGATTTGTGGAGGCCGCCCTTTTCTTTCTTCCCCCCTCAGGGGGAGAGTTGATTTCCTCCTCCTCCTCTTCGTCTTCGGTGGCAGGGGAGGAGTGGGTTTCGGCGTCTTCGGACGTCATGTCCGAAGTGCCTTTACGGGGGAGGCCACTTCGGATCTCCTTGGCCTTCTTCTCCGGCGCCTGGTAGGGTGCCGGAACCAGCATCTTCGTCAGAAGTGGGATTGCTGGGTTTTCGGGCAGTGGAGCCGGACACTAGATTCGCTCCGCCTTCGTTGTCCAGCCCTGAAAGGACAGATAGGCAAGCTTAGACATCTTCCTTGAATGTACAGGTGAAGGATGCACCTTGAAATACGAAAAACTTACCAGACTGGCGGGATGGGTCAGGTTGTACCCACGGTCCTCGGTCGTCTTCGCCCACGTCTCATTGGCCTTAAAAAGCACCTTCCAGATGCCTTCATGCGTAGCGCCGAAGAACTGTTGCAAGGTCTGGTGCTTGGCCCGATCGAACTCCCATAGATTACAAGTCCGGCTTTGGCAAGGAAGGATCCAGCGAAAAAGCATCACCTGGATCACATTGACAAGCTTGATGTTCTTGTCCACCATGCTCTTAATGCATGTCTGCAACGCTGTCAGCTCGTCCGACGAAGCCCAGTCCAGGCCCTTCTCTAGCCAGGAGGTGAGCCGCATTGGGGCCCCGGACTTGAATTCGGGAGCCGCGGCCCAGGTGGTGTCGCGGGGCTCTGTGACGTAGAACCACTGCTGCTGCCACCCTTTGACAGTCTCCATGAAGGTACCTTTGGGCTACGTGACGTTGGACATCTTGCTCACCATAGTGCCTCCGCACTCTGCGTGTTGACCACCCACCACCTTCGGCTTTACATTAAAGATCTCCAGCCACAATCCGAAGTGGGGTGAGATGCGGAGGAAGGCCTCGCACACGACAATGAATGCCGAGATGTTGAGGAAGGAATTTGGGGCCTGATCATGCAAATCTAGCCCGTAGTAGAACACGAGTCCATGGACCACGGGTGGAGAGGAAACCCTAACCCACGGACAAAGTGGGGAATGAACACCACCCTCTCATGGGGCTTTGGAGTGGGGACGATCTGTCCCTTGGCCGGAAGCCGGTGGGCGATTTCCGGGGCCAAGTACCCCGCCTCCCGGAGCTTCGTAATGTCCTTCTCCGTGACGGAGGAGGCCATCCACTTGCCCTGCGCTCCAGATCCAGACATGACCGGAGTGCTTTTTCGAGGCGGAAAGGATGGAAGCTTGGGTGCTGGAGCTCGAGAATGGGTGGTCAGAGAGGAAGAAGGCGTGGGTGAAAGAATGAATCCTTATCTCTTTATAAAGGCAGCGAATATCAAGCGCCTCCCCACTCACCTTAAAGCTCGCTATTCCCCAAGGGTCGTGCAGACGGCGCGGCGGGATTACCCATGCCCGTATTGATGAGAATCCCATGATAAAGGGACACGATCTCTGCTTCGACAAGACGTGCCAATGGAAACCGCATCTCGAAACGTGGAGCGGGAGGCTAGAAAGCGGTTCAAGATAATGACCGTGCAGAGACGTGGTGTCTCACTACAAAAGATATCAGTAGATGGGACTTGTTAAATATTATACTCTTTGCGGCTGTATGTGGAGCTTGTTTTGCAGAGCCGAACACGTTTTCTGTGTTCGAGGACTACTTTGAAGTATTCGGAGGAGGAACCCGCCTTGCAATGCCGAAGATAATCTGCGCGCCGGACACATCGTCATTGAAGCCTAGTTCAGGGGCTACTGAGGGAGTCCTGGATTAGGGGTCCTTGGACGTCCAGGCTATGTGACGTGGGCCAGACTAATGGGCCATGAAGATACAAGATAGAAGACTTCCTCCCGTGTCCGGATGGGACTCTCCTTTGCGTGGATGGCAAGCTTGGCGTTCGGATATGAAGATTCCTTCCTCTGTAAACCGACTATGTACAACTCTAGGCCCCTCCGATGTCTATATAAACCGGAGGGTTTAGTCCGTAGAGGCAATCATAATCATATAGGCTAGACTTCTAGGGTTTAGCCATTACGATCTCGTGGTAGATCAATTCTTGTAATCCTCATATTCATCAAGATCAATCAAGCAGGAAGTAAGGTATTACCTCCATCAAGAGGGCCCGAACCTGGGTAAACATCGTGTCCCCCGTCTCCTGTTACCATCGACCTAAGACGCACAGTTCGGGACCCCCTACCCGAGATCCGCCGGTTTTGACACCGACAGCGGTGCCAGAGTGTTGCCGCGCCCGGCGAACATGGCGTGCGCAGACTATAGGCACGCCGCCTATTCGACGCAGTGCTCTTCCATGAGAGCAAAGAGCACACCTGGAGGAAGGAGGGCAGGGGGACCCGCAACGTGATGTGGGGAATCACAGCGTGGAACTGGCGGTTGAGCCCTCGAAACAGGTGGAAGACTTGGTGCATCTCTATCACGGCCTGGCCAAGGTCATGCAGCTGATCGGTGAACGCCTTGAGGCGGGTGCAGTACTGCACGACGGTGAGGTCTCCCTGGACAAGCGCGTGGTACCGGCATCGATGTAGACCGCGTGGGCGAGCTGATTGTCGCGGATGATGCCGTCAACAGCGGCCCACACGGCGAGCGCGGTGTCGTCGGGCTGCATGATGACACGTCTCCGCCGTATCTACTTTTCCTAACACTTGTCCTCTTGTTTTGGACTCTAATTTGCATGATTTGAATGAAACTAACCCGGACTGACGTTGTTTTCAGCAGAACTACCATGGTGTTGTTTTTGTGTAGAAATAAAAGTTCTCGGATTGGAACAAAACTTTGCGAGGATTTTTTATTCAATAAAAGAGAATTTCTGGAGCCAAGAACCACCGGAGGGGGCACCAGGGTGGGCACAACTCACCAGGGCGCGCCCCCCTCCAGGCGCGCCCAGGTGGGTTTTCCCCACCTGGTGGCCCCGCAGACTCCAACCCTGATACTATAAAATCACATATTTCCAGGAAAAAATAAGGGAGGAAGAATTATTGCGTTTCACGAGACAGAGCTATCGCCACCTCCTATTCTTCATCGGGAGGCCAGATCTGGAGTCCGTTTGGGGCTCCAGAGAGGGGGATCTTCGATCTTCGTCATCACCAACCCTTCTCCATCGCCAATTCCATGATGCTCCCCACCGGGAGTGAGTAATTCCTTCGTAGGCTCGCTGGTCGAGGATAAAAAGATGGGGTTTATATCATATTGCTTGAGTTTATCCCTCTACATCATGTCATCTTGCTTAATGCGTTACTCTGTTCTTATGAACTTAATACTCTAGATGCATGCTGGATAGTGGTCGATGTGTCGAGTAATAGTAGTAGATGCATCATTTCGGTCTACTTGACACGGACTTGATGCATATATTCATGATCATTGCCTAGATATTCTCATAACTATGCGCTTTTCTATCAATTGCTCGGCAATAATTTGTTCACCCACCGTAATATATGCTATCTTGAGAGAAGCCACTAGTGAAACCTATGGCCCCCAGGTCTCTTTCTTATTATATTGCATCTCTTTTATTTACATCACATCTCGTTTTACTATTTTGCAATCTTTACTTTCCAATATATACAATAAAAATACCAAAAATATTTATCTTACTATCTTTATTAGATCTCACTTTTGCGAGTGGCCGTGAAGGGATTGACAACCCCTTTATCATGTTGGTTGCAAGGTTCTTGATTGTTTGTGCAGGTACTAGGTGACTTGCCTGTAATCTCCTACTGGATTGATACCTTGGTTCTCAAAAACTGAGGGAAATACTTACGCTACTTTGCTGCATCACCCTTTCCTCTTCTAGGGAAAACCAATGCATGCTCAAGAGGTAGCAAGAAGGATTTCTGGCGCCGTTGCCGTGGAGATTTGCGCCAAGTCAAGTCAAGATTTGATCTCCCGTCAACTAGCCATTTCGGGCACCGTTGCCGGGGAGATCTACGCTCAAGTCAAGACATACCAAGTACCCATCATAAACTCTTCTCCCTCGCATTACATTATTTGCCATTCGCCTCTCGTTTTCCTCTCCCCCACTTCTAAAATGATTTTCGAAAACTTTTGACTTTTCTTCGCCCTCCTTCCGTTCGATCTTGTGTTACCATGTGCCTTCTTTTTGCTTGCATCTTCGCTTGCTAAAATTTTATGGATCCTCCTCCGCTTGCTAATATTTTTAAGAGATCCAATTATGATGAACCAATTTCTAGTGAGTTTTGTGCACTATATTATCTTTATGAAGTTTTGCTTGAAATTCGTGAATCTAAAAATTGTGATGAAGAAATTTATGAAGAGATTCACGATAGATCTTTGAATAAAAAGCATGATTGAAATGATGTTATTTTAAATTCTATTAATGTCAATCATGCTAAAAATAAGTAAAACCCTAAGCTTGGGGATGCTAGTTTGGCTATGTCCACTACTTGTTGCAATGATCATGATTGGGGTGATTCTTCTTATAATCTTGAAAATTTATTTAAGCCCCATGATGAATATGAGATTGATAATAGTGTTTGCAATATTATTGAAAGTGGGTTTGGAAGAGTGTCAAATTTAGATCCCACATATTTGGAGAATGTTCAATCTTATGAAGTTTTTGATAAAAGTGGGTTTGGAGAGGTCATGACTTTAGTTAATGTTAATCCCACTATTTTGGAAGAGTGTCAACTTTGCAAACATGTGGATCGTGTTAAGAATATGTTTTGTGATAGTTATATTGTTGAATTTGCTTATGATCCTACATGTAATTATTATGAGAGAGAAAATATGGTTGTAGAAATTTTCATGTTACTAAATTACCTCTCGTTATGTTGAGATTGCTATTGTTTCTTTCCGCTTCCTTGCATATGCTAGTTTTTGCTTGCCTTGATAATTTGTTTGCCTATAAGATGCCTATGCATAGGAAGTATGTTAGACTTAGATGTGTTTGTCACGTGTTTTATGATGCTCTCTTTGTTCTTCAATTCTTGTCTTTCATGTGAGCACCATCAAAATCTCAATGCCTAGCTAGGGGCGTTAAACGATAGCGCTTGTTGGGAGGCAACCCAATTTTTTTTTGTTCTTTGCTTTTTGCTCCTGTTTAGTAATAAATAATTCATATAGCTTCTGTTTATATGTGGTTTTATTTTTTAATTAGTGTTTGTGCCAAGTAGAACCTTTGGGAAGACTTGGGTGAAGTCTTTGCGATCTTGCTGTAAAAAACAGAAACTTTTGCGCTCATGAGATTAGCTGTCGTCTTTTACTGGAGAGTGATTTTAGGTTGATTCTTTTTGCATATGATTAATAGACAAATTTCTCACGTCCACCAATTTATTTCAGAATTTTTGGAGTTACAGAAGTATTCGTATGATACAGATTGCCACAGACTGTTCTGTTTTGACAGATTCTGTTTTTCGTGTGTTGTTTGCTTATTTTGATGAATCTATGAGTAGTATTAGGGGGTATGAACCATAGATAAGTTGGAATACAGTAGGTTTAACACCAATATAAATAAATAATGAGTTCATTACAGTACCTTAAAGTGGTGGTTTGTTTTCTTATACTAACAGAGCTCATGATATTTTCTGTTAAGTTTTGTGTTGTGAAGTTTTCAAGTTTTTGGGTAAAGATTTGATGGATTTTGGAGTAAGGAGTGGCAAGAGCCTAATCCTGGGGATGCTCAAGGCAACCCAAGGTAAAATTCAAGTACAACCAAAAGCCTAAGCTTGGGGATGCCCCGGAAGGCATCCCCTCTTTCGTCTTCATCTATCGGTAACTTTACTTGAGGCTATAATTTTATTCACCACATGATATGTGTTTTGCTTGGAGCGTCTTGTATGATTTGAGTATTTTCTTTTTAGTTTACCACATTCATCCTTGCTGTACACACCCTTTGGGAGAGACACACATAAATTGGAATTTATTAGAATACTCTATGTGCTTCACTTATATCTTTTGAGCTAGATAATTTTGCTCTAGTGCTTCGTTTATATCTTTTTAGAGCACGGTGGTGGTTTTATTTTATAGAAATTATTGATCTCTCATGCTTCACTTATATTATTTTGAGAGTCCTTTAAAACAACATGGTAATTTGCTTTGGCTATAAAATTAGTCCTAATATGATGAGCATCCAAGATAGGTATAATAAAAACTATCATATTTAGTGCATTGAATACTATGAGAAGTTTAATTCTTTATGATTGTTTTGAGATAGGAAGATGGTGATATTAGAGTCGTTCTAGTTGAGTAATTGTGAAATTGAGAAATACTTGTGTTGAGGTTTGCAAGTCCCGTAGCATGCACGTATGGTAACCGTTGTGTGACAAATTTGAAGCATGAGGTGTTTCTTTGATTGCCTTATGAGTGGCGGTCGGGGACGAGCGATGGTCTTTTCCTACCAATCTATCCCCCTAGGAGCATGCGCGTAGTGCTTGGTTTTGATGACTTGTAGATTTTTGCAATAAGTATGTGAGTTCTCTGTGACTAATGTTGAGTCCATGGATTATACGCACTCTCACCCTACCACTATTGCTAGCCTCTCTTGTGTCGCGCAACTTTCGCTGGTACCATAAACCCATCATTTACCTTCCTCAAAACAGCCACCATACCTACCTATTATGGCATTTCCATAGCCATTCCGAGATATATTGCCATGCAACTTTCCACCGTTCCGTTTATTATGACACGTTTCATCATAGTCATATTGCTTTGCATGATCATGTAGTTGACATCGTATTTGTGGCATGGACACCATTCATAATTTTTCATACATGTCACTCTTGATTCATTGCACATCCCGGTACACCGCCGGAGGCATTCACATAGAGTCATATTTTGTTCTAAGTATCGAGTTGTAATTCTTGGGTTGTAAGTAAATAAAAGTGTGATGATCTTCATTATTAGAGCATTGTCCCGTGTGAGGAAAGGATGATGGAGACTATGATTCCCCCACAAGTCGGGATGAGACTCCGGACGAAAAAAAAGAGGCCATAAAAAAGGAGAAGGCCCAAACAAAAAAAATGATGAGAGAAAAAGAGAGAAGGGACAATGTTAGTATCCCTTTTCCACACTTGTGCTTCAAAGTAGCACCATGATCTTCATGATAGAGAGTTTCTTTTGTTGTCACTTTCATATACTAGTGGGAATTCTTCATTATAGAACTTGGGTTGTATATTCCAATGATGGGCTTCCTCAAATTTCCCTAGGTCTTCGTGAGCAAGCAAGTTGGATGCACACCCACTTAGTTTCTTTTGTTGAGCTTTCATACACTTATAGCTCTAGTGCATCCGTTGCATGGCAATCCCTACTCACTCACATTGATATCTATTAATGGGCATCTCCATAGCCCATTGACATGCCTAGTTGATGTGAGACTATCTTCCTCTTTTTGTCTTCTCCACAACCACCATTCTATTCCACCTACAATGCTATGTCCATGGCTCGCGGTCATATATTGCGTGAAAGTTGAAAAAGTTTGAGAATACTAAAGTATGAAACAATTGATTGGCTTGTCATCGGGGTTGTGCGTGATTGGAGCATTTTGTGTGACGAGGATGGAGCATGGCCAAACTATATGATTTTTGTAGGGATGAGCTTTCTTTGGCTATGTTATTTTGAGAAGACATAATTGCTTGAAGTATTATTATTTTTATGTCAATATTAGACTTTTGTCTTGAATCTTTCAGATCTGAACATTCATGCCACAATAAATAAAATTACATTGAAAAACATGTTAGGTAGCATTCCACATCAAAAATTCTGTTTTTATCATTTACCTACTCGAGGACGAGCAACAGTTAAGCTTGGGGATGCTTGATACGTCTCCAACGTATCTATAATTTTTTATTGTTCCATGCTATTATATTATATGTTTTGGATGTTTAATGGGCTTTAATATGATCTTTTACATTATTTTTGGGACTAACTTATTAACCGAAGGCCCAGTGCTAGTGCCAGTTTCTGTTTTTTTGTCTATTTCAGTGTTTTGCAGAAAAGGAATACCAAACGGAATCCAAACGGAATGAAACCTTCGCGATGATCTTTCTTGGAACGAAAGCAATCCAGAAGACTTGTAGTAGAAGTTTGGAACTCCGCAAGGCGTCCACGAGGCCGGAGGGCGCGCCCAGGGGGGTAGGCGCGCCCCCACCCTCGTGGGCCCCACGGAGCTCCACCGACGTACTTCTTTCGCCTATATATACTCTTATACCCTAAAAAACATCAGGGGGAGCCACGAAACCACTTTTCCACCGCCGCAACCTTCTGTACCCGTGAGATCCCATCTTGGGGCCTTTTCCGGCGATCTGCCGGAGGGGGAATCGATCACGGAGGGCTTCTGCATCAACACCATAGCCTCTCCGATGAAGCGTGAATAGTTTACCATAGACCTTCGGGTCCATAGTTATTAGCTAGATGGCTTCTTCTCTTTCTTTGGTTATCAATACAAAGTTCTCATCGATGTTCTTGGAGATCTATTCGATGTAATACTTTTTGCGGTGTGTTTTCCGAGATCCAATGAATTGTGGATTTATGATCAAGATTATCTATGAATAATATTTGGTTCTTCTCTGAATTCTTATATGCATGTTTTGATATCTTTGCAAGTCTCTTCGAATTATCGGTTTAGTTTGGCCTACTAGATTGATATTTCTTGCAATGGGAGAAGTGCTTAGCTTTGGGTTCAATCTTGCGGTGTCCTTTCCCAGTGACAGTAGGGGCAGCAAGGCACGTATTGTGTTGTTGCCATCGAGGATAAAAAGACCGGGTTTATATCATATTGCTTGAGTTTATCCCTCTACCTCATGTCATCTTGCTTAATGCGTTAGTCTGTTCTTATGAACTTAATACTCTAGATGCATGTTGGATAGCAGTCGATGTGTGGAGTAATAGTAGTAGATGCAAAATCGTTTCGGTCTACTTGACACGGACGTGATGCCTATATTCATGATCATTGCCTAGATATTCTCGTAACTATGCGCTTTTCTATCAATTGCTCGGCTGTAATTTGTTCACCCACCGTAATATATGCTATCTTGAGAGAAGCCACTAGTGAAACCTACGGCCCACGGTCTCTTTCTTATTATATTGCATCTCTTTTATTTACATCACATCTCGTTTTACTATTTTGCAATCTTTACTTTCCATTCTATACAACAAAAATACCAAAAATATTTATCTTACTATCTTTATTAGATCTCACTTTTGCAAGTGACCGTGAAGGGACTGACAACCCCTTTATCGCGTTGGTTGCAAGGTTCTTGATTGTTTGTGCAAGTACTAGGTGACTTGCGTGTAATCTCCTACTGGATTGATACCTTGGTTCTCAAAAACCGAGGGAAATACTTACGCTACTTTGCTGCATCACCCTTTCCTCTTCAAGGGAAAACCAACGCATGCTCAAGAGGTAGCACCCCGCTACCACGGGAGGGTAGGACAAAAGATGTCATGCAAGTTCTTTCCATAAGCACGTATGACTATTGATGGAATACATGCCTACATTATATTTATGAACTGGAGCTAGTGCCGTATCGCCCTAGGTTATGACTGTTATATGATGAATATCATCCAACGAATTCATCGATCCAATGCCTATGAATTTCTCTTATTTTGTTTCTGCTAACTTACTAGTGCTGCTGTTACTATTGCACTTGCTGCAAAATTGCGGCTATCACTGTTACTGTTACTATTGTTGTTGCTAATACTATCAAAACCATCATACTACTTTGCTACTGATTACTTTGCTGCAGATAATTAATCTCCCGGTGTGGTTGAATTGACAACTCAGCTGCTAATACTTTGCAAATATTCTTTGGCTCCCCTTGTGTCGAATCAATAAATTTGGGCTGAATACTCTACCCTCGAAAACTGTTGCGATCCCCTATACTTATGGGTTATCACATGACGACGTCAAGAAGCTTTGGCGGGATGGTGGTGTAGAGCCAGTGCACCACGACGTGGTCAGCCATCAGCCACTCTGGGTTGTCGAGGCAAGAAACCATCTCGGGGTCGACGTGGTCACGGAGACTGAACATGCCAATGACGGTGTCAAACTGGTGACGCCACTGCAAGTAGTTGCTAGCGAGGAGGTCCAGCATGACGAGAACATGGCGACGGATGTCAACGTCTGCAGGATCGACGATGGGAAGGTGGGCATCAGGAGCATAGAGTAGGTTGGGGCAGGAAGAGCGGGTGCCGGTTGATACGTCCATTTTGCATCATGTTTTCCTACTGTTATTTATATTGTTTTTATGTATAATAATGATTTTTGGAGTAATTCAAATGCCTTTTCTCTCATAATATGCAAGGTTCACACAAAGAGGGAGAATACCAGCAGCTGGAATTCTGGACCTGAAAAAGCTACGCCAGGCTACCTATTCTGCACAACTCAAAATGAGCTGAAACTTCACGGGGATTTTTTTATGGAATATATAAGAAATATTGGAGCAAATAAGTACCAGAGGGGCCCCACCAGGCAGGCACAACCCACCTGGGCGCGCCAGGGAGCCCAGGCGTGCCCTGGTGGGTTGTGCCCTCCTCGGCCCACCTCCGGTGCCCCTCTTCTTGTATATAAGTCATTTTGACCTAGAAAAAAAAATAAGGAGAGGACTTTCGGGCAAAGCGCTGCCATCTCGAGGCGGAACTTGGGCACGAGCACTTTTGCCCTCCAGCAGAGTGATTCCGTCGGGGGAACCTCCCTCCCGGAGGGGGAAATCATCGTTATCATCATCACCAACAACTCTCCCATCTTGGGGAGGGAAATATCCATCAACATCTTCAACAACACCATCTCCTCTCAAACCCTAGTTCATCTCTTGTGTTCAATCTTTGTACCAAAACTATAGATTGGTGCTTGTGGGTGACTAGTATAGTGTTGATTACACCTTGTAGTTGATTACTATATGGTTTATTCGGTGGAAGATATGTTCAGATCCATTATGCTATTTAATACCCCTCTGATCTTGAGCATGATTATCATTTGTGAGTAGTTCCTTTTGTTCTTGAGGTCACGGGAGAAATCTTGTTGCAAGTAATCATGTGAACTTGATATGTGTTTGATATTTTGATGGTATGTATGTTCTGATTCCCTTAGTGGTGTCATGTGAACGTCGACTACATGGCACTTCACCATATTTGGGCCTAAGGGAATTTATTGTGGAGTAGTTATTAGATGATGGGTTTCGAGAGTGACAAAAGCTTAAACCCTAGTTTATGCGCTATTCCGTAAGGGACTGATTTGGATCCAAAAGTTTAATGCTATGGTTAGAATTTATTCTTAATACTTTTCTCGTAGTTGCGGATGCTTGCGAGGGGGTTAATCATAAGTAGGAGGTTTTTTCAAGTAAGAACAGCACGTAAGCACCGGTCCACCCACATATCAAATTATCAAAGTAGCGAACACAAATCAAACCAACATGATGAAAGTGACTAGATGAAATTCTCATGTACCCTCAAGAACGCTTTGCTTATCATCAGAGACCGTTTTGGCCTGTCCTTTGACTCAAAAGGATTGGGCTACCTTGCTGCACTTTTGTTACTATTACCGTTACTTGCTCGTTACAAATTATCTTGGTATCAAACTACTCGTTACTTATAATTTCAGTGTTTGCAGAGAATACCTTGCTGAAAACCACTTGTCATTTCCTTCTGCTCCTCATCGGGTTCGACACTCTTACTTATCGAAAGGACTAAAATTGACCCCATATACTTGTGGGTCATCAAGGCTCTTTTTTGGCGCCGTTGCCGGGGAGTGAAGCGCTCTTGGTAAGTGGAAATTGGTAAGGAAAAATTATTACTATGTGCTAAAATTTACTGTCACTTGTTACTATGGAAAATAATACTTTGAGGGGTTTATTCGGGGTATCTTTACCTCAACCGGAACCATAGTTAGTTACCCCTCAACCTACTGCACCTACTGAAAATATTGGTTATGAAATTCCTTCGGGTATGATAGAACAACTGCTAGCTAATCCTTATGCAGGAGATGGAACCGAACATCCTGATATGCACTTGATATATGTGGATGAAATTTGTGGATTATTTAAGCTTGCAGGTTTACCCGGAGATGAAGCTAAGGAGAAGGTTTTACCTTTATCTTTGAAGGGAAAATCATAGGCATGGTACAGGCTATGCGATGATATTGGGTCTTGGAATTGGAATCGATTGAAATTGGAGTTTCACAAAAAGAATTATCCTATGCGTCTAGTTCATCGTGATCGGAATCATATATAATTTTTGGCCTCGTGACGGAGAAAGTATAGATCTAGCTTGGGGGAGGCTTAAGCCAATGTTATATTCATGCCCCAATCGTGGGCTCTCAAGAGAAATTATAATTCAGAATTTTTACGCTCGGCTTTCTCATGATGATCGATCCATGCTCGATACTTCTTGTACTGGTTCCTTTATGAAGAAGACTATTGAATTCAGGTGGGATCTTTTAGAAAGACTTAAACGCAACTCTGAAGATTGGGAACTCGACGAAGGTAAAGAGTCAGGTATTAAGCTTAAGTATGATTGTGTTAAATCTTTTATGAATACCAATGCTTTTCAAAAGTTTAGGACTAAATATGGACTTGACTCTGAGATAGTAGCCTCCTTTTGTGAATCTTTTGCTACTCATGTTGATCTCCCTAAGGAGAAGTGGTTTAAATATCACCCACCTATTAAAGAATAAATTAAAGAACCGGTAATAGCTAAAGATGAAACTATTATTTATAAAGTTGATCTAGTTGTTCCTACTGCTTATATTGAAAAACCACCTTTCCCTGTTAGGATAAAGGAACATGCTAAGGTTTCAACTGTGGTCAATAAAAGCTATATCATAACACCTAAACCGTCTGAACAAATCAAGGTAGAACCTAGTGTTGCTATGGTTAAAGATCTCTTCGTTGAAAATATAGATGGACATGTTATTTACTACTGTGATGAAGCTGCTAGAATTGTGAAACCTGATGTAAAAGATAAACATAGACCTGTTGTTGGCATGCCTGTTGTCCCAATTAAAATAGGAGATCACTGTTATCATGGTTTATGCGACATAGGTGCTAGCGTGAGTGCTATTCCTTTTACCTTATATCAAGAAATTATGAATGATATAGCACCTGCTGAAATAGAAGACATAGATGTTACTATTAAACTTGCTAATAGAGACACCATCACACCACTTGGGATTGTTAGAGATGTTGAAGTCTTGTGTGGGAAAATAAAATATCCTACTAATTTTCTTGTTCTTGGTTCCCCACAAGATGACTTTTGTCCCATTATCTTTGGTAGACCTTTCTTGAACACAGCTAATGCTAAAATAGTCTGTGAGAAGCAAACCGTCGGTGTAAGTTTAGGTGATGAGTCTCATGATTTTATTCTTTCTAAGTTCAGTAGAAAGCTTCATAAGAAAGAATTGCCTAGTAAGGATGAAATAATTTGTCTTACTTCTATTGTCGTACCTCCTACTGATCCACTAGAACAATATTTGCTAGACCATGAGAATGATATGCATATGCACGAAAGAAATGAAATAGATAAGATTTTCTTTGAACAACGTCCTCTGCTTAAACACAATTTGCCTAATAAAACTCTAGGAGGTCCTCCTCCACCTAAAGGTGATCCTGTGTTTGAATTAAAAGAATTGGCAGACACTTTGAAATATGCTTATCTTGATGAGAAAAACATATATCCTGTTATTATCAGTGCCAACCTTTCAGAACATGAGGAAGAAAGATTATTGAAGGTTCTGAGGAAGCACCGAGCTGCTATTGGGTATACTCTTGATGATTTAAAGGGCATTAGTCCCACTCTCTGTCAGCACAAAATTAATGTGGAACCTGATGCTAAACCCGTTGTTGATCACCAACGACGTGTAAATCCTAAAATGAAAGAGGTGGTAAGAACTAAAATACTGAAGCTTCTGGAAGCAGGTATAATCTATCCTATAGCTGATAGTAGATGGGTAAGTCATGTTCATTGTGTCCCTAAGAAGGGAGGTATTACTGTTGTTCCTAATGATAAGAATGAACTTATTCCGCAAAGAATTGTTACTGGCTACAAAACCGTAATTGATTTTAGGAAATTAAACAAAGCTACTAGGAAGATCATTACCCTCTGCCTTTTATTGATCAAATGCTAGAAAGATTGTCAAAGCACACACATTTTTGCTTCCTTGTTGGATATTCTGGTTTTTCTCAAATACCTGTCTCACAACCTGATCAAGAGAAAACCACCTTTACTTGTCCTTTTGGAACTTATGCTTATATATGTATGCCTTTTAGGTTATGCAATGCACCTGCTACCTTCCAAAGATGTATGACTGCTATATTCTCTGATTTTTGTGAAAAGATTGTTGAGGTTTTCATGTATGATGTTTCCGTTTACGGAACTTCTTTTGATGATTGCTTAAGCAACCTTGATCGAGTTTTGCAGAGATGCGAGCAAACTAATCTTGTCTTGAATTGGGAGAAGTGTCACTTTATGGTTAATGAAGGTATTGTCTTGGGACATAAAATTTCTGAACAAGGTATTGAGGTGGATAAAGCTAAAGTTGATGCAATTGAGAAAATGCCATGTCCTAAAGATATCAAAGGTATTCATAGTTTCCTCGGTCATGCTGGTTTCTATATGAGGTTTGTTAAAGACTTCTCTAAAAATTTCCATGCCTCTTACAAATCTCTTACAAAAGGATGTTCCATTTGTTTTTGATGATGATTGTGTAGCAGCCTTTGAAACACTTAAGAAAGCCTTGATTTCTGCACCTATTATTCAACCACCTAATTGGAACTTGCCTTTTGAAATTATATGTGATGCTAGTGATTATGTTGTTGGTGCTGTTCTAGGACAAAGAGTTGATAAGAAATTAAATGTTATTCATTATGCTAGTAAAACTCTAGACAGTGCTCAACGCAACTATGCTACTACCAAAAAGAATTCTTAGCAGTGGTGTTTGCTTGTGATAAATTCAGATCTTACATTGTTGATTCTAAAGTAATTGTTCAAACGGGTCATGCTGCTATAAAATATCTTATGGAAAAGAAAGATGCTAAACCTAGACTCATTAGGTGGGTTCTTTTGCTACAAGAATTTGACTTACATACCACTGATAGAAAGGGAGCTGAGAACCCCATGGCTGATAACTTGTCTAGGTTAGAAAATATTCTTGATGACCCATGCTAATTCTTGAGCTTGCGTTGATTTTTCCCTTGAAGAGGAAAGGGTGATGCAGTAAAGTAGAGATAAGTATTTCCCTCAGTTTGAGAACCAAGGTATCAATCCAGTAGGAGACAACACACAAGTCACCGAATACCTGCACAAACAATCAAACAACTTGCACCCAACGAGATAAAGGGGTTGTCAATCCCTTCACGTTTACTTGCAAAAGTGAGATCTGATAGAGATAGATAAACGGTAAAGTAAATATTTTTGGTTTATACATCGGAAAGTAAAAGATTGCAAAATAGTTGATCAGAAACTTATATGATGGAAAATAGACCCGGGGGCCATAGGTTTCACTAGAGGCTTCTCTCAAGATAGAAAATAATACGGTGGGTGAACAAATTACTGTCGAGCAATTGATAGAAAAGCGCAAAGTTATGACGATATCTAAGGCAATGATCATGAACATAGGCATCACGTCCGTGTCAAGTAGACCAAAACGATTCTGCATCTACTACTATTACTCCACACATCGACCGCTATCCAGCATGCATCTAGAGTATTAAGTTCATAAAGAACGGAGTAACGCATTAAGCAGGATGACATGATGTAGAGGAGTTAACTCAAGCAATATGATGAAAACCCCATATTATTATTCAAGATGGAAACAATACAATACGTGCCTTGGTGCCCCTACTGTCACTTGGAAAGGACACCGCAAGATTGAACCCAAAGCTAAGCACTTCTCTCATTGCAAGAAAAACCAATCTAGTTGGCCAAACCAAACCGATAATTCGAAGAGAATTACAAAGATATCAAATCATGCATATAAGAATTCAGAGAATATTCAAATAATATTCATAGATAAGCTGATCATAAATCCACAATTCATCGGATCTCGGCAAACTCACCGCAAAAAAGTATTACATCGAATAGATCTCCAAGAACATCGAGGAGAACATGGTATTGAGAATCAAAGAGAGAGAAGAAGCCATCTAGCTACTAGCTATGGACCAGTAGGTCTGTGGTAAACTACTCACGCTTCATCGGAAGGGCAATGGAGTTGATGTAGAAGCCCTCCGTGATCGAATCCCCCTCTGGCAGGGTGCCGGAAAAGGTCCCTAGATGGGATCTCACAGGTACAGAAGGTTCACTACAAAAAAATACATTTCCGTGATGATACGTGTTTGTCACAGTAGGTCACGTTTTCTGTCATGCATGTACATCCCTGAAAAATTTACGACAGAATCAAGATAGTCATACCTGTGCTGTCGTAGAAGTGTTCCATGACATTACCAAAATTATCATCACGGAAGTGTCCACTTCCATGACGATAAATCGCGCGTCACAGAAGTGCTTTCATCAAGGGTGGCCGACACGTGGCATCCATCGTAACGGAACGCCGTTAAGCTATCGGGTCCAGTTTTGGATCCGATAACCAGTTAACAACCCCGACCAATGGGGATTTTCCATGTGTAAAATCGTCATTGGCTGGAGGAAACAAGTGTCGGCTCACCGCTGGGACAGATGTCATCCACTCATTGGACACAAAGCGCCTATGATACGTCGACACATGGTACGGCCCAACAGAGGCCCATTCCTGTGAAAAGGTCGGACCGTTTGACTTGGTCAAAAGATGGCGGGCCGGCCCACGACAAGCCTGTTAACGGCTTGTTCGCATATAGCCCATTTATAGCCCGCTAACCCAGGGCCCGTTTACGGCCTAACCGAATTAGGCCCAGTAGCGTCATCTGGGCCGTCCAATATAATTCCAGCCCGTTTTAACTTTCGGCCCATGTATGGCCCATGACGTCTTTCGGCCCATATGAGGCCCTTATTACTCTCGGCCCATTAACGGCCCGTGGTAAAACTGGCCCGTAATGAATAGTGTATCACTTTATACCCATTAACGGCCCGTGGTGAAACTGGCCCGTAATGAACACTGTATCACTTTATACCCATTAACGGCCCATTATTCCGTTGGGCCGTTTCCAGCCCATGTTATCTTTCGGCCTTCTCGGGGACCATTTATTCTTGGGCTCATTTCCACATTCGTTTACTTACGGCCCGTTACTGTCATTTTCTGCTTGTGGGCCAAATTCAGCCCGTGGTTACAGTCGGCCCGTTTGTGGCCCGTTAATACGTTGGGCCGTTTTCATAGCGTCATCAAAATACGGTCGATTAACGACGGCCCGTTATGGTCGGCCCATGAACAGACGATTTCAACTCTAGCCCATTTACGGCCATAATGTGGTCTGTTATTGGTCCATGTTTGGCCAACCGATCATAAGCCCGTAGAAGGCCCATTGATGATACGGCCCATAGAAGGCCCATTGTGTCTACAGCCCGTATAAGGCCCATTGTTTCTATGCCACGTAGAAGGCCCATTGTTTCTACGGCCCTTAGAAGGCCCATTGTTTCTACGGCCCGTAAGGGGCCCATGTAAACTACAGCCGGTGGGCATCAAAGTTCACCACCAGTGCAAATATAGGGAACACCCTACACTATACAAAAATGGCTTGCTATTTTCTTCAGCCGGTGGCTGCACGTTAAGAAAAAAATTTGTATCGCACCAAAACAAATTACAACTATAAAACAAAAGGAAGGTTGGCATAAAAGTTAACAGTCTAGTAGATAAAGGCACCACCAGAAGTTCACAAGCTCAGTTCATTTGACCTGACTGTTACGTTTTCATGTTGTATTGTCCGATGGAGCACCATAACCTTCGCCTTCAGTTCTCCTAGGCTCCTGAACAACATAGCAAATGTCTGATAGTCTGGTTTCAAAACCATGCATATCTTGACAACATCGAACAATGTCTCTCCTTGTTTCACAAAGGGTCTCCGTTAGGAAATGGACTTGTGTCTGGAGTGCAGATACAACATTGTTTTGAGCTTGCATATCTTGATCACGAGGCATTTTGGATGAGATTGCCTTAACAACCAACCCAATATTACGCAGGAACATGCTTTTGGCACTGTTAGTGGACAGGTACTGACCCACTGCAGCAAGAGCTGACATTGCGGTTATAGTTGCCTCGGCACCTTCAGAAGGTGGCGGTTCCACCATTTTTTCCATAGCTCGCTAAAAAGTTGTGGTTTTACACTAGTAGTACCAGAACAGAAGATATTAAGGAGGCAGCAAAACCAAACAAAATAGCTTTGGTCTATATACAGAACTTATTCTGGTGAACCCATGTAAAATAATAGTTGTATTTTATTTCAAAGTACATAAACAAACCAGGTTCCAAACATATGACCATGTACCATCGCTAATGTATTGTCTATTTCTTCACATTGTATTGAGGGCTAAGGATAAAGAGACGAAGTTTATAATACGGTAAGCATAGTATGACATCATTCATATCACAAAACAACTAAGAACAGACAAACAGGCAATTGTAACGTTGTGTGGGCAAGTCCAGCACGGAACTAGGTTACAGGTCAAGATCAAAGGAACATCACTCCTCTCTTTTAAACCTTGTAAGGTGCAATGATACGCTAAGACAATTGTGTATAAAACTTAAAAGAGTAAGAGACATTGGCTGCAAACCATGCAGTTCAAGGCACAAGTCAGAGTAAGTAGTAGTTAAAAGGCATGAGGATTAAGGACTTACAACAACGGCTTTGACTGGTGTAGTCATGCCCTTCTTCTTGCTGGTGTGACAGTCCTTGAAGATTTCCACAGCATTTGTTTCAGGTACTTTTTGGTCCTTGCGGGCTTTCCTCTGCATTTGGAACAAGTCAATATAGATCTGATAATATGGTACAGCGAAAAGAGTGAAACAGCAGCTAATTACAAGAGCCTCGCAGTGTGCGATATAGCTACGAGATCCTGTCGTCTGTTGGAATTTCACTTTCGTACAGTTGGCCGTGTTCTTTGAACAGTTCACCTACAAGAAGATAGATTTGTGTGGCACATGCATAAATAGGACTTCAACATGTGATCTGATGACATATATATAATGTACCTGATACTTCGGATCGGACCAGTGTTTAACAAGGCCTCTCCAGTCTTCATCAGATATATTTTCCACTAGAGATGTTTGGGCAAGTTCACTGTTAGCCTTGCCTTCAAAGTGAGTTTTCCTCAAGTTATACCGATACTGTCGCAGAGCAGACTTGAAAACATGGGTGCAAGCTTGTCTGGTTGCATCATCTTGGCTATCCAACATGAACCTTATCTATTGAAAATTATGGGAGTCTCGTTATCAGCAACCTAGAAAGTATTGGATAGAGCAAGGCGATATTACTAGTTTTCATACATAACCATACTTACAGATAAATGGTCGAGGAAGGTGTTGAAATGGGTTTCGTCTTTGTCATTCCTGTACCGAATCCATTTTGGGAGGATACGTACATGACACCTAACAGAAACCGTTGCCTATGATACTAACTTGGCTGACTCTGTAGCATCACGTGGCCTTTTTAAACCTGCCTCAAAACGGATCTCCATTCTTCCTCCTCTAGATTTAGTTAACCTATCGAGCAATATCCCTGATGTTTGTTTCCTCTTGCGCCTAGGTGCTAGTCCAACAACAAACATAGGAAGTGTTAGTGTACATCAAACTGTGAGACTACATATAAAGAAGCATGCAATTGTAACTTGACTCCAGCAACTACCTTCTTGCTGTTGAAGCTCACAAAGTTCATCTGATCTTGCCAACTCATCTTGTGTCAAGAGTGCTTTGGAAGTAGTGTCAGGTGGCAAGGGAGCTTGGGAACGTGCTGCTAGCTGAGTTGACCAATGAGTAAATCGTGCAGCTGGTGGTACTGTGGAAGGTGTTGCAACAACTAGGGTTGTCTTTGCTTGTTTGGTGGCAGCTATTTGTTTCTGTTTGGCTTGTTCTGCAGCTGGTGTAGCATGGGATACCCTGTCGGTACAATTTTCCGCTGTACTTTGACCTTCTATTGCACCATCAGTACTAGCAGAATCTGCAGGATTGTTCCGCTTCCCTTTCCCTGTTGTTCTGTCTTGCTTCCTCTTTCTCTGTGCCATGTTAAGTCAAGCCGACAAGAAAAACAAATAACAATTTAGTTCTTCAGAAGAAATGTACTTTGATGTAAGAACATGGTGTGATAGACAGATATTGTATGTTCTATAAACAGGAACACATGTCTTAGTCACAAGTATAATGTGTAAAGTAAGCAAATACAATTCAACAAAATTAGAAGCAATACAAGCTAGACATCATACATAACATGCAACCACATATAACAGTGCCAAGTTAGAGGGAGCACCTGTGATGGTGCACTAGGGGAGACGTGCTCGTCACCAACACAGCTACGTTGAGTGTCTATGCATGTGTTGTCTTGGAAATCATCTTGGGGGGATGGAGGAGTAGAATCTGTAGAGGCCCTCCATTTGGAAGGAGCACCTTCATCCACTGCCTTGCTAACTTCCTTCCGCTTTATTGATTTTGAATTGTCAAGTAAAACCGACAAGAAAAAGCAATAAAATTCACTCTTCAGAACTCATTCGTGCATGATACTGACAATCACAACTTTGATGTAAGGCAAACACATGATTCCAGGATGGAATAATACGAAAAACAAGATGGCATGGCATATTCACAATTGTTGTGCAAACTAAGCAGAAACCATTTCACCAAATAAGAAGCAATACAAGCTAGACACCACGTGAAAGATGCAACCAATATGAATCTACCAAGTTAAAAGTGTCCCATCATAAATGGCATTTCAACAAATTAGAAGCAGCGCATGCTATAAATCATATCAAAGATGCAACTAATATGACACTGCATATACTGAAGGTGTCTCGTCATATTGATTTATGCGGGATACAAAAAACAATAGTTTTATGTGAGGACATGCTCAATAGACAGATGTACTATATACTAAATACAGGAAGGCATGTCACATTAACAGGTATAATGTATAAGCTAAGCAGAATAGCACATGCAGTTTAACCAGATTGGAAGAATTACAATCTAGACACCATATGCAACATGCAACCACATATCACGCTGCCGAGTTAGAGCAAGCACCTGCGATGCTAGTGTAGGGGAAATGAGGTAATCAACTACAGAGCTACGTTCACTATCTTCATCTAGCCTTGTTGTTTCTTAATAATCATGTCGGGAGGCTGACGCTGCATTCTTTAAATGAGGAGTATTCCACTTGCCTCACTGCCTCATCATAAGTGATTGATGAGGGATACACAAGAACATTAGTTTGAAAGGCATGTCATATTCAAAGGTATAATGTGTAAGCTAAGCGGATGCAATTTAACCAAATTGGAAGCAATACAAGCTAGACATCTGGCTGGAGTGGTGAGCATGATCATCTAGGACCTGAGAGCCTGGTGGGAGGTGGGCTGCTTCGCCACCATCGCGGCTTTTTAGTTGGCTTCCAGGTGATGCCTCCCTTTGCTAGGCTTGTCACTCGCTCAGCCAGTGCCCTGACTAGCTATTTGTCTTCTGGTGCTCACGGGATGGTGGTTCATGTAAAAAATATCTTTCCTTATCTTAATAAAGACCGACTTCGGCCCTTCGAATACAAGCTAGACACCATATGGAACATGCAACCACATATGACACCGTCAAGTTAAAGCAAGCACCTGGGATGGTGGTTCATGGCGAGCGAGATCATCAACTCCAGAGCTACGTTCCCCGTCTCCATCTGCTGACACTACACCCTTTAAAGTCATGAAACGTGTCTGGCTTATCCGCGTACCACACTGGAGCGACTTCTCTCTTATCTTTTCTGCTTCTGTCAAGGCAGGGTCTGAAATACCCTTGCATAAAAACACAATAGTGGGAGTATGGGTGAAGTGTGTGCAGAACTAGTGCACTGTAAAAGTAGCAGATAGCAGGTGGCTGAAAAATAAATGACAGGAGACATATGATAGCTCTACAACATTGCATGGAAAACAAAATTAGATTCTACTCCGTATGATTTTCTAATATATGAGCACAGGAAATGCAGGTACTCCTCCAGCACACCACCACATGTGGTCATGTCAAGATAACAGTCGACTGAAAATAAATAGGTCAGTCGATTTTTTAATGAACCGTCCGATCTATAAGGAATGGGCAGATGGCCTTCATCTACCTCCCGCCAGTCACTGTTGACGATCTTTCTCGAACCGCCAGCGACCACCGGCCCAGACCCCTGCCTCCGCCGCCCCGCCCTCCCCTCGACCTCACACCACCGCCGTGCTTGGCAGCGCCCCTAGGCCATCCCTTTAATCCCGGCCGACCTCCAGATCGGGCGCCTGTAGCTCTAGGCCCCACACGCCCCTAAGATAAACACCGAGGCGTTGCTTCCCCGGCGTAATAGGCAGACTAGCGCCTGTTACGCCGGGGAATGCTTCCGTTAATTGGGAATCAACTGACCAGGAATTGAAATTTAGGGGGGCGACGAACCTCTAGCTAACGTGAAATAGTATATGAGGAGAAACCTTGTGCATTGCGAGTTACTAGGAACATCTAGTATCAAGAAGAAGCGGTCAACTAGTGTCTTCTGTGGGATGAATACCGTGCAAGCAGACACGTAAGATTTGCACGAATAAGGGAAGAGGAGTACCATTTTCGGTTGTCGGTGTGGTCACCTCCACATGTCGCGCCGATCTTCTTCTTTTTACCGGGGAAACCGATGTTCTGGAGGGTGCAGGCTTGGACGAACCCATGGCCAAATTATTGACTGTGTTGCCGTGTCCGTATGTCGGCGGAGGGGAATCAGATCCGAGGCGGCGAAGGACGGTGTAGCAGGAACAGCTCCGGTGCGGTGGAGGGTGGCGAAGTTGGAGTGGCAGCGGTGAGGCGCAGGACGACGTGGTTCAACTGGCTCGGGTACGGACTGCTCGGCCTTGGCTTCAACTACTAGCCGTGGAGGGCATTGTGGTTGAGGTTGCGGTGGACGACGACGTCGGGGTATCGGCTCCGGCGTGATGGAGGAGGGCGGCGGTTGATGGGTGGAATGGGGTGGTGGACGGAGGACGCCGGGGTTTCGCGGCTGGTGGAGAGGTAGTTTTTGCGCCCACGGAGTACGAATGGGGAATCGGACGGGTGGGCGGGGGGGGGGGGGAGGGGGAGAACCATGTTTTGCTCTGGGACGTGCTTGTTTTTGGCTTTTTTGAATAGAAGATGGGACGCGCTTGTTTGAAATTTGGGGAAAGTACAAACTTTGCCCCCTCTTAAATTTCGGACCTACTGCGGGTCGGGGGTAGGATGGTAATCCCAGGTGTCCCAAATAGTGGGCGGGAGCGATTTCAGCCACGCGCATGTGTGCTTAGGCGGCCATTGTGTATGAATGTTTTTCAGAGGTGGTTGCGTGGCGTCTAGATGAAGCTACAAACCTACCCCGGTTTAGACCTTTGGACGTCGGGCCGGTAGGTTTCACGGGTCGGAGTTATTAGAAAAGTAATTTCCTTGTACTACCAAACATTGGTCTCACGCGGTTTCGGGCGAGTAGAGGCTCTTTTGGCACTTCGTTCGAAATTTTGAAACACAAGCATTCGCGTTTAGAGTACTCTTGAACTTTGAGGATTGACCTAAATAGACAACGTTAAATTTGACCTTGTATGTTTGAAAACCTCATTAAATTATCCGCTTCTTTTTGAAATTTTGACACTTGAAAATCCTATAACTACGATTATTTTGGAATGGAGGAGCTAAATTAGAATCTATTTTGTACACGACTACATATGCTATTATGTACAAAATCAGAGCAAAGATTGGTGCCCTCACAATTAGGTATGATTTACAAATGCCATGATATCAGATTCAGATAATTGAATGGACTTCATGTTGAATTCGATTTTTTAAAACCACCTTAAGTTGAATTCAAATGTATGCTAGTTCATAGGTAGCTATTTATAATGTTCATTTTGTAACTTTCGTATGTATAATGTGCTTTACACACACAACATGAACAATACTCACGTTTATATTCGATTGCTAAAGCGATGCATTGTCTGGAGTTCAAAATACTAACTATGTGGATCAATTGTGTCGAATAATAACATAGACATGCTCAAATTCGATAGAATCTAGATGTCTGATGGATCAATGACCGTTCCTTACGCGAATTGCAAATATCATGATCCCATCCTAATATTTGGATACAATTTATATCTTTAATCAATGTGTACATCAGTCTTGTACATGTAGTTTCACTCTCCATCGGTGGTCTCTCACACATGCTCACACACTCTCTCCCGAGGTGTCTTTCTCGCACACATGCTCTCGATATAACCCTCCCTCCCTCTCGTAACCATTTACGACTGTTTTCACTAACCTTTATCACAAGCACTCTTCCTCTCGCAAGCATACACACGCACAATCCCATCGACCCTTTCTATGTACATAGGCCTGCCTACGTGTCTCCTGTACGCACATTATCTTTAGGCCTGTCTCTCATGCATTGTCTCACACCTCTCTTCCTAATCGACGAGTATGATTCTAGCAGAGCATTCTATAGGATGCCCCTTAAAGTTAGGTTGGATGAATAGTAATATTAGAGATAAAGGGGTTATCTTAGTCCAAGAATGTAGGGTTACAAATCCTAGCCAGCTTTGTCACTGGACATAGAGTCCTTCACAATTATGCTATCTTTGTCTTGTACGACTAGTCATCCATGGGTCTCCTTAAATGCGTCACGGGCCAACCAATGTGGCGCAGGACAGAACCGAACGAAGGGCCTCACCTCGACCCACCGGACCTCACACGGTGACACACCCTCTGCCCCCACGTCTCGTTGTCTTCTCACACCCACACATACCAACACAAACACCACACACACAAAAAAGTTCTCTTGGTGCCTCTATCCACTCCCCCCTTGCATATACACACCCAAGGGAATCTCTCGCTGTGACGTCATATTTGTCTCTCTCTCTAGACCACTCTCATTTCTCGTGCTATCTCTCCCACGCACCCCCCTGTCGGCCCCTCTATCCATGCCTCTCTCGAATACGTAATACACACACATACCTCTCTAGGCCCTGCCAAATGCATCAACTACACATTCACACATGTTACATCACGTACCCCATTGATCCAAAAAGCCCTCTCTTCACGTTTATTTTGCATACAACATTCCTTTTGAATAAAGTGTGGCCAAAAATATATTTTAGAATTTCTACATATATACAACATTACAAAGTTATATGGAGGAGTATGAACACTTGCATTGCATGGTGCCCACAATGATATTTATTCCGCACTGTGAATTTGTATATTTTTATACTATATATAAAGTTAGTCATAATAAAGAGAAACGAAGAGCATCTCTCTCTCCATCGCATACCCCCCTCTACGCCCCTTTCACGTACGCACAAAAACTATCTCCAGGTCCTCTAAAAGTAAGCCCCCAGCACATTCACGCATGTTTCATCTTTCTCTCGCGATATATACAGTGACGATCATTGTATTTGAAGCGAAAGCAAGATACGTACATTGGACTTCAGAATCCACCCATTACAGTCACCATTTACGTTTTGTGGTTATCATACACTCACGGGCTCACCGTACAACTCTGTATTTGCTCAAGACACGACTAGTTGACCAGTTAAACGCTCCACGTGGCACCTCTAGTGTTGCATCACATTATCTCACTACCATCGGGCCCGCCTGTCGGCTTGTATCTACTCTACATCTACACTCTTATAAAATACTAGCAAGATGCCCATGCGTTGCACGGAACATCAAGATGCATTTGTATGAGTAGTTTATCTTGTGGGAGAAAAGGATGAACAAGGGAAGGCCTTATTTGCAAGTGTGGAGAGGGGTGTGGGTATCTTTTTGCGAAATTGCCACAGTTTCCTTCCTATCCGTCAGATATAGATCGGACGGCCTATATTGCAGGATGGCAGGCACACGATCATCATCGACTATGATTTTTATAAGAGTAGGGATAAAATACACTCTTATAAATAACAGAGTTGGTGATGATGGTGTGCCTGCCATCCTGCAATATAGGCCGTCCGATTTATATCTGACGGATAGGAAAGAAACTATGACAATTTTGCCTAAGATGTACCCACACACCTCTCCACATTTGCAAATAAGGCCTTCCCTCGTTCATCCTTTTCTCTCACAAGATAAACTAGTCATACAAATGCATCTTGATGTTACGTGCAATGCACGGGCATCTTGCTAATAAGAATGAAAACAAACGACAAAAAAATATTGGACGGTGGTTCGAAGTCATGACCACGGGCACAGCAGACAAGGTGGCCTTGTATTGGTATGCTGAGTCGTCTGTTTTAACACACAGGAGCTGGTGTGGTGATTATACACACACGCACGCATGCACACGAACTGCATGCACGCAACACTCAAACGCGCAACACTCACACGTACACACGCAGCCACGCCCGCACGCAACACTCACACGCACACACGCACGCATGCATGCACACACCAGCACACCACACGACCAACACACACTCACACTCAAGTGCTCAACCTACACATGCATGCGCACACATTAAGCCCTGACAAACACATACACAACCAGGTGATTCCCGCGCACGGGGTGGAGTTTTGTTGCTCCTGCGTAAATTTGTGTTTATCTGACCTTTTCCCTATGCGAACTGACAGGTGGGGCCCACAAGGAACATGGTCAATTTAACTAGTCAACATGGTGCCACGCAGACTATTTGGCCGGTCAACAGAGTGCAATCCGATGTTGAACCGTGAGCAAGTGACTGTATAATCACCGCAAAACGTATATAGTGACCGTAATCAGCTTATTCTGAAGTTCGGTGAACGTATTACGCTTTTCTCTCTGTAGGCCCTCCAAAACTACATCTCTACACGTTCTCGCATGTTACATCTAACAACTATGCAATATAGCACTACTACTACACTCTAACACAATAAATCATATGTGTTTTTAGTTTTACTAGATATCATATTGTTACTTAATTATTCAGTTTGCATACATTAAAATTGCCTTTGAAATGTATGGCCAGTATCATATACCGCGCGGGAAAAATCCCGCCCTTTCCTGTTTAATCGGGTTTGTATAGATGGATCGTGCGAAACAGCAAAACTATAGTACTATATACAGTACAAGTGACAGTTCACTGGGCCATCGTGTCGTGTACTCCTCCGTCGTAAGAGTGGAGCGCTCGCTTTCATAAATCTTCTAGTCCCTTTGGCCGACATGTGGGGCATCAAGCTGCCGGGTCCACGTGCCATACCGGAATACAGTGCAGAGCAGCCGGGGTGAAGCACCCAGTCATGGCGCCGGCGTAGTAATGAGCAATGAGGCATCAAATCACAAAGCTGCACCTTTCCCGCAGTTAAGTTGGAGGGACGAAGTAATAATGCTAAAAAACAAGTTGGAGGGATGAAGCAACCATCATTTCACTCGTTGCTGAATCCACTTCTCCCTCATCTTCTTCGAGTTAACCACGTGTTGCTTCTGCCATTGTTCTGCCTCATGTGGGAAGCGGATCCGCTTGGTAAAGCACTGACACGTGGGACCACATGTTAGCAAACCGCCAGGACAACGTCCTCTAAAAATAAGAAACCTCCCCCACCATCCGCATGGCAAAATCACCTCCTTTTTACTAATCTTGATCCTATAATTTTATAGATCAATATAATTGAGATTTGTATAGATAGCACACAGGAGCAAAACCAAGTGGTACGGTTAAGGGCATCCACAATGTGTAGCCAAATGTAAACATAGCTTTTGGCATCATGGGAACCATTGTGGACGGTGTTGCCAAACCAAAAGGATGGAACTGAAGCTCCCTGATTGATTGATTGAAGGAATAGAAAAATGCAACGTCTCGCCTCTTTCTGCCGTGCTTGGATGCATGTACAGTATAGAGGACAGAGCCTACTCCCCTGTCCCTTCTATCACAAATCACAAAGCGGTGAGGCGTCAAATCACAAAGCACGGATGAAGCAACCATCATTTCACTCTTCGCTGACTCCGCTTCTCCATCGTCTTCTTCGAGAAACCATCCACCGCACTAAGCTGGACGGACGACGCTATTGTGTACGAGTAGTACTAGTACATTTACGCGTCCTTTTGTTTAACGGACTTCCTAGATGCAAATAAGGCGGTTGTCTCGGCTTGCAGGCGGCACTTGCGAACGACTTACCGTGGTCTCCCTCAATGGTGTTCTCCGTCGAACGCACTTCGCCAAACCACAACGTTCGAGATATCGTCGACGTCGCCGCAATGGGGAAGGAAGTCAAATATAGTTACTACCTCCATTTTTTTGTACACAAGGCCAGTATATCAAAATTACAATTTGCAAAAGGCCACTAACACTAATCGAGGCAGAATTGATGGGGTTTGCCTCGTACTAGCAACCAAGGACATTAATATCCCCTGCATGCATGCGGAAGTGAGAAGGTTGGTTTGCATGGTGCTGCATTAATCAAGCGATGAGAAGTGAGATGGTTAGCTCTTTGGGCTTTGGAGAAAAAAATACGCATTAATTGACATGTGAAACGAGGATTTGTATCGATTAATCCCGCGAAGGAAAACCCCGCCTTTCTTTTTTAACACTAGTACTCCTAGTACGTAGTACTAGTACTACGTACTTATCCTGTTTGGGTCTAGGCCTTGCATTGCCATACTTCGCCACACATTTTTGCCAAGCTTGCCTAAAGTTTTCAAAATGAAAAGGAGGTACACTTGCGCACGGCTGTCGCGGTCGCACCGCACCCTCACACGGTCGCTCCTGCACGCCGCGGTCGCACCGCACCCTCACATGCACAATCGCTCCTGCATGCCCCAAACCCAACCAAGGGAACGCACCCTCACTGACACGTGCTGTCGCATGTGAACAAACCAAACTCAGCCATCCTACCACTAACACATAATTTTCGTTCATAGAGTATGTTTATCCAACCGCATGTTGGGGAGTATCCGTACGGCCCGTGCGGTGGTCTGTTGGGGAAGAAGAAGAGGTGAGGAAGAAGGGTTAGGAGACGTAGGATATTCACCCAACCGCCTGAAATGGTAGACTGGCCCAAGTCAGGCGACTTGCATAACAATATATGTTTTTACACAGCAAAAGATCCATAAAAACAACAACATAAAGAAAAACTATCATTGCTTGCGGAACGAGACGGCCTCGTCGTCTTTGGCTGCTGACGCGAACCAGCCGTAGCTGCCGACGTGTGTCTCTGCACCGTGGTTGTGCTCGGCCTCCAGCTACTCGTTCACGCGGAGCATGCGGGCGCTCTGCACGGACGAGAGCACCGCCCGGTTCAAGTCGAGGACGTCCGGTTCCGCCTGCAGGAGGGCCTCGATGGAAGCGGCATCCGCGCGCTTCGCGTCGAGTCGAGCCTCCGCCGCCCGGTTCAAGTCCAGAACATCCGGTTCCACCTGCAGGAGGGCCTCGATGAGAGCGGCATCCGCGCGCTCCGCGTCGAGTTGAGCCTCTGCCGCCCGGTTCAAGTCCAGGACGTCTGGTTCCGCCTGCAGGAGGGCGTCGATGGCAGCGGCATCCGCGCTCCCCCTCAAGTTGAGCCTCCGCCGCCCGGTTCACATCCATGACATCTGGTTCCGCCTACAAGAGAGCCTCGATGGCAGCGGCATGCGCGGGCTCCGCGTCGAGTTGAGCCTCTGCCTCCCGGTCCTCCTTTAGTATCGCTAGGTTGAACCGCTGGTCCGCCTGCACCATGGGGGACTCGAACGCCGGCACGAAGTCGACGTCCATCGTCTCATACCCATCGGGGGCCTTCTACATCGCGACCTCCACCATGAACATTGGATCGGCTTCCTCCTCCTCATAGCTTCGCTCCAGAGAACTCGGGATTGGCCCGCCGCAAAGCGAGCTTGGGAACGGAGGTCTCTGGCGCCGACCGCCGCCGCGATTTCTGCGCGGCGCTCTGGCATCAGCTTCTTGTAGTACTTGATCTTGCGGCGCACCATTGTTTTCCGGCGAACTAGGGGACGCTTGATGCGGGCTAGGGGATCGAAAGGTGGGGGAAGGGGCTAGAGATTAGGTGTGGTTTTAGGGCAGTGACTGGCGTAGGCCGAGCAGCGAAGGTTCTGGTGTGAATAGTGGGTCCGGTGACGACCGGTCAATCGGTTTTGACTGTACATCGCTCTTGTCGCCTTCGCGTTGCAGCCCGGCACGCTGGACCCTCCACATCGCTCACCAAATGGAACGCTCTTCGTCTTGTGTTTACGCTCGCCTGTGGGACCGCAGTTGAGAGAAAACCGACGTCCCGCCCCCTCTCCCGCCCGCGTCATTTTATGCGGAGTAAATAAAAACAGAGGGAGTATACTACGGATGAGGATCCCCTGACGTGGCCGAACCCATTGAGTAACTGACATGCGGGGCCTAGCAAGCATGGGGTCCGCCAGTAAGTGACCAAAAGGGAGGGTAAGGCAGGGATACGTATGTGAAAGGAGCTTCCAATGATATAATCTTCACATTACACATCTCATGTACTATTAATCTTGTCAATAATCAAATGCGGTTTTGAAAAAAGCATTAGAGCATGGTTAATAATATAGCCAGTCGATGGCTATAAGGAACTGCCATGTCATCTATAGCCATCATCTATTATATGCACTCATACAGTAGTGCGGGCTATAAGGTTGGCTATTTCCCGCAAAAAAATCATAAGGTTGGCTATTGTATTAGTACTTTTTTCCATCTCCTCTCCATCTCTTTCTTCATATTTATTGTACGTATTTAACTAGGAATGCGTATATAGCTAGGTTCTTGCATGAGAGCTCACTCCCCTTACTTTTTCACATCTCTCTCCTCCACATAGGCCCTATATAAATGGAAGGAGGGAGTACAACTATGAGCACTGCATACTCTAGTACAGATGTTGTCATTACTCCACTAGTACTATTGGACAGGGAGCTTAAAAAAAGTTACTATTGGACTGGCTATACGTGGCGAAATCCTAGTAGGAAGAGCATGCGCGAGAACAAGCACATTCACGTGGTTGAAAACAAATTGGAAACCATCTCGAGTACAAATCTAGGAGTACGTACAAATCTAACAATATTGATTGGGCGTTGTTGAATGTTGATACTTTTTTATCAAAGTAGAGATACTTTGACTACACATAAAACTTATATGTAAACTAGAAAGTGTAGGAGGGATTATATTGTACGTTCAAAAACGAAACGAACATTGAATACCCTTTATATATGATTTGCGGATGCTATGATCACCGGTTCAAAATTTTGAATCCGCCTTAGGTATCACACATGCCCCCACTCGTTCTCTCTCGATTTCATCTCGGGGTCCGGAGATCGATTGAAAGAGGACTAGGGTGGGTACAATACGTTCGTTTTGCTTATGAACGTACAATATACTCCCTCTGATCCACAAAGACCCCCCCCCCCCCCCCGCGGGTCATTTCTATCATAGAAACAGACCAAACCTTTATCTCCTTGCACGACACGCAATTGATCTCTGAACATCAATCGATCTCGTCAACATGTGTCGGGGCATGCATGAACCGAATGGGATGCCAAAACTAAGACGCGAAGCGACAAGTAGTGGAGGCAAAGTGAAACTTCAAACGAACCGTTTGTTTGTATGCATGTCGAACAAATTACAAATAAACATTGGAAATACAAGCATGGTCTAGGCCCACATGCGAATGATACTCGGCAGAATGTTCAAATGAGGCATGCGGGAGGATGGACTCGACCGGAGGGTGACATGATCGATGGAGAAGAGGGTTGGAGATGAATGAGAAATAAGCAAACGCCACATGATTATAATTGACCGGCTCAAATAAACAATAAGTTGTGTCGCTTGGCCTACATAGTGAAAGGCCTAATGCGCAACGCGGAGCACTGACCCTCGAATATGGCTGGGAAAACAGGGAAACTGACATGTGGGCACACCTGCCAGGACGACGTAGCGCAAACTAGTCCAATGGAGGAGCTGGCCCACGACCTCCTCGCCACCGGCAACCGTTCATGTGGGTCGTGGGGGCCAACAACGTGGCGCAGCTCCAGCACCGCCTCTGGACACGGCGACCGCGGTGAGCGACATGCTCATCGTTGCTAGACACGGTCGGTTTCAGTGTGCCGAGGGTGGCGTTAGTGCTGTGGCACGACCAACAGCTAGTATGTTTGGTTTGTGCAAGGTTGCTCCATCAAAGCATTGGGTAGCCAAAATTTTGGTTGAGGTTTTGGTTGCCCATGATTTGGCCGACATCGGCAAGAAAAATGAACTAGAGTTGGCTAGAGTTCATTGGCATGCCAAAAAATGGCAACCATCCATTTATCGGTCATGACCAAAACCTCAAAAAAATGGCAACCATCCAAACAAAGACCAATCTTTGGGTCATGACCAAAATTTTGGTAAGGTGCACTTTGGCCACAATCCAAACACACCCCAACACCCGACTCGTCGAGGATGCACGGGGCGCCGGGACGCGTCCGCGGAGTGGTGTAGCGCGGCCAACTGCATCTCAGGACCTGAGACCATGCCGGGTCGTCTTGCTTTTTCAATGACATGCGTCGATCGCATGTGAGCAAAGGGCATCTCCAACGTTGCCACGACCGCAGCTGACTACCCTGGCACACCAAAAAACCTCATCCCTCGCGCCGTCGCACGGTGCGTTCCCAGCCGGCGCCAGCTGCCCGCATTCATGCCGTCCGTCCGTATGCCGTTGTTAAGAGGCTCGGTGCCCGAGGAACCAACTCCGGTGACTTAATGACGCACCAGGACGCTTGGCCTCACCGGAATGCGCTACTTAAAGCGGCAACGCCCAGCTAACCTCCACACCATAGCGCATCGTCCTCCTACCTGGCACCACATCCTCCATGACCGCAAGCGCGAACGGTCTGCGGGAGAGCTTGTCTTTGGGGATGGAGCTCGCGGTCACCGCCCTCGCTCAAGTCGCCGCACAAGCGGTGGCCATGCTGGCGGCCGACGACGGGAGCACCGTTAGCCACGCGTCCTACTTGCCGCTGTCCAACGTCCGGCACCGCCGAGGTCGGGGACTCTTCCGAGGATGAGTAGGGCATGGGAGGCGGCAGGGCATGGTGTGCCAACTGGCCGGTCCGTCTCCCGTGTTCTACTTTTCCTCGCCGGAGACCACACCTTCCACTACAAAAAAAATACACTTCCGTGATGATACGTGTTTGTCACAGTAGGTCGCATTTTTTGTCATGCATGTACATCCATGACAATTTTATGACAGAATCAAGATAGTCATACCTGTGCTATCATAGAAGTGTTCCATGAAATTACCAAAATTATCATCACTGAAGTGTCCACTTCCATGACGATAAATCGCGCGTCACAGAAGTGCTTTCGTCAAGGGTGACCGACACGTGGCATCCACCGTAACGGAATGCCGTTAAGCTATCGGGTCCGGTTTTGGATCCGATAACCCGCTAATAGCCCCGACCAATGGGGATTTTCCACGTGTAAAATCATCATTGGCTGGAGGAAACACGTGTGGGCTCACCGTTGGGACAGATGTCATCCACTCATTGGACAGAAGGCGCCTATGATACATCGACACGTGGCACGGCCCAACAGAGGCCCATTCCTCTGAAAAGGCCGGCCCGTTTGACTTGGTCAAAAGGTGGCGGGCCGGCCCATGGAAAGCCTATTAACGGCCTGTTGGCATATAGCCCATTTACAGCCTGCTAACCCACGGCCCGTTACGACCTATCCGAGTTAGGCCCAGTAGCGTCATTTCGGCCGTCCAATATGATTCCAGCCCATTTTAAGTTCCAGCCCATGTATGGCCCATGACGTCTTTCGGCCCAGATGAGGCCCTTTGTAACTCTTGGCCCATTAACGACCCGTGGTGAAACTAGCCCGTAATGAACAGTGTATCACTTTATAACTATTAACGGCCCATTAATCCATTGGGCCGTTTGCAGCCCATGTTATCTTTCGGCCTTCTCAGGGCCCATTTATTCTTGGGCTCATTTCCAGCATTCGGTTACTTACGGCCCATTACTGCCATTTTCTGCTTGTGGGCCAAATTCAGCCCGTGGTTACAGTCGGCCCGCTTGTGGCCCGTTAATACGTTGGGCCGTTTTCATAGCGTCATCAAATACGGCCTATTAACGACGGCCCGTTATGGTCGGCCCATGAATGGACAACTCCAACTCTAGCCCGTTTACGGCCATAATGCGGTCTGTTTTTGGCCCATGTTTGGCCACTCGATCATACGGCCCATCTAAGGCCCATTGATAATACGGCCCGGAGAAGGCCCATTGTTTCTACGGCCCGTAGAAGGCCCATTGTTTCTACGGCCCGTAGGAAGCCCACTATCACTACAGTAAATATGTAGCCCATGGCCTATTAAAGGTGGGAAACTACTATAGGTTTAGACCTGCTAATGGCCCAAGCTGATTATAGGCCCACGTTTTGGCCCCTATGAGTAACGAGCCGGCCTGAAGACCGACAACACTGAGATCGACTGAACCTTCCGGCCTAAATTATAGCATACCGACTAAAGAATAAACCTAGACTATACAACAAAGAAATTATGGCATATTAGGAATCAAAGTTCGCTACCCGGTGATAATAAAGTGCAACATGACCGCGGATTACATACACTGGGCATCAAAGGTCGCCACCAGTGCATATAAATGCACCGACAAAAGAATATACAAAACTGAGAGCACTTCAGAAGGCACTAGACCTGGCAAGCTCGGCCCCCCGCAAGCAGCCGAACAAGCTGATGAGACCTCAGTTGTGTCAACGATAGATGCTTCATCCCTAGCTGTATGGCACCATAGTGCGCAAGGCAGTCCCCTGACATCTTCATTACTTCTTTGACTTCAAGTCGGAGCTGAGCTGAAGCAAGCCTTTCCGCTTTAAGTTGAGACTGAAGAAGTCAAACTGATTGAGGCAACGACTGCACAGAGGTTGTATCACACCTGCTGGTGAGTAGCTTCAACTCACTGTCTTCATCAAGACAGGACCTTGGGGTCATCTCGCTGTCCTCAAGATGGTTTGGCTCACTATCTTTCCTAAAGTTCTGCCTGGCATAAGAGATATGACTCTGAAAGAGAAACAAGGAGACACATAACAGGTTTCACAATTATATAAGCAAATAAATGGATCTGTTTTGCATAAGGAACATGTTTTTACAACTACAATTTAAAACTGGTAGTTGTTGCAAACATCCAATCAGATGTAAACAACAGTGGAGGAAATGATGCCTATCCAAATCTATACTAGAACAAAGTTTGAAGGCTTGAGAAGGATGAACTTACATTACATGTTAACACGGGCTGGACAAAGCCCTTCTCCATGTTGATGGAAAGATAATTCAATAAATTCCCCAAAGAAAATTCTTTATAAGCGTTGCCATTATTCTACATTTTGCAAAGAGTAAATATAGATCAAATAATATTGGAAGAAATAGAGGATAATGAAGCTCAGGTGCAGATTGATGATACATAATCAAATAGCAATTATTAAGTACAGCGTTACAAGGAAAAAGGTACTGACAAGAGGAATGCAGACATCAACGTGTGCGATGGCATTGGCTTTATTCAACATTTTGGTAAGAGTAAATGTAGATATGATAATTTGGAGAAAGTGGAGGGCAGGGCAGATAAGATGCAGACTAATGCTAGAGAATCAACTATCTTGCGATGCATGTACAGTAATACCACCACCGTCCGTTATTAGTTGTCACTCAAATGGATGTATCTAGCACTATTAAGTTCTAAATACATCCAATTGATCAACAATTAGTTCGATACAGAGGGAGTACATGACAACAGGTACTTACATGAGCAACCCAAAACTTCATAACCATTGTGTTAATTCTGCATTTATCTAAGAGTAAATATAGATCTTATAATTTCAAGCAAAGGAAGGATAAAGAAGCGAACATTTACAGTGATCCTACATAATCAAACGGCAATGAGTGTAAGTATGCTGACAAAGGGCAAGAGGTACTGACAAGAGCAATGCAGAGCCCAGTATTGTCGTGAGATCCTATGATCCTTTGAGCAAGGAGATTCATCTGAAATTAGTTTTCATACAAGAGAGAAGGTAAGGCACATGCAGAAATTTATGAGTTCAAATTTTGAATTGATATCATAGACAGTACCTGATGCTGGGCTGTCAGCAGTTCTAATAGGGGTTTGGCCACTGGAGTAGGGGTAAAGTCTGTGACAGTTGGGCCTGTGTTTTCTGTGGCTGCTGATCTATCTGATTTAACAGGTATCACTACCTTTTCCAAATACCTAGTTTGTACTCCTTGAGGATCTGCAATCACCCTCTTCCTTTTGGACATCTATTACGAAAGAACAACATTTGACTGAAAAACATAGTATGACGACACATGGAATAGGTACAGAAAATGGATAGGTATGGCATATACTCATATATGATGATTAAACTAGGCAGATGGTGTAACAAAGTAGAAGTAATGCAAGAGGTCAGATGCAAAATATGTGCGACCAATACAACCTTGCCAAGTTAGAGCATGAACCTTGATGGGTGAATAAGATAGGTCATCCTCCACCATGCCAAGTTTGTTAGCCAGTGGATCATTCCACAATATTCCTCTCGTGCGCCCATTCTCATATTCATTGTGATAATGTTCAATACCTGACATGCATGAAAACATAAAAACAAGTGAGATTATCTTTGTAATGCAGAAGTGATTCTAATCCAATACTTCCTCCCTTTAAACCCCTTTGTGCTATCTCTGCAACTTCTAAGAGGTGCCATGCATGCTGTAATTTGGTGTGTGCATTAATATAATGGGGCCTACTACTCAAAATATGAGAGCTCCAGAAGTGATGATACTTCGCAGATGACAGCTTCAACATATAGTAAAGAAGAACAAGTTGACCTGACCTGACAGATTCAAAATATACTAAGGGAGAATAACTCGACCTGACCAGTCGACCGCAAGAGAAGAGGATCATCTTAAAGAAGAGCAGAAGAGCAAGCAGATTGAAGATATTACAAGTCTTTCTATACAATGTCGGTTGGCCACCCATGATGAACCAGAGTGCACAGAGAAATACTATTCCTTCCGGTCTCCATATGTGGCTCACATGCATTTCGAAACTAAAGTAGGAACATTTAGCTGACCAATTAAACATCTCTCAGTTTTACTAATATCACCATAATATCAGATTTGAATTTGTACAACTAAGCTTGTTTAGCTCGATGGGTGGAGCAGTGCTATTACGACACGAACCACGTTCATGGTCATCATAAAATGGGGAAACCGTAAGCATGATGAGTATAGTGTTGACCGTGGCAGTGGGATGGTAGATCTGAAGCTGCAAACCGTGCAAAGGGTAGTTAGCAACCGATATTTGCTTTGAAATAACAACTAAGATTTGGTATGAACAAGAAAGTACAGTCAACAAGTGACAAAGAAATGCAATTCTGCTGTCTCTCTATATGTCACGACATGCATTTGGAAACTCAAGTGGGACCTTTAGCTAACCAATTAAATGTGTCTGTTAACTAATATCAGTATCATATCACAATCATATTTGAACAACTAAGCTTTGGAATTTTGAGTGTTGTGTTGTTTAGCTTGAAGGGTGGAGTAATGCTAGTATGACAAAAAGCACCTACGCAGATCATAGTAGAGTAGATAAAAGGGGAAAACCCTAAGCATCAAGAGTAAAATTAGGAAAGTGGAACTAGCTGGACCAGTGGGTGGCGCACATGCTTTTCGAAACAAATATAGGAACATTAGCTGACTAATTAAACGTTCTCTGTTTTAGTAATATGAGCATCATATCAGATTCGTATTTCAACACGTAAGCTTTGGAATTATGAGTGGCATGTTGTTTCGCTTGATGGGTTGAGGTCTTGAGGAGCAGTGCTAGCACGACACGAAGCAGGGAAGCACCTATGATGATGGTAGTGAATATAAAGGGGGGAAACCATAAGCTTTACGAGTATAGTGACCGTGACATGGAGGATCTGAAGGTGCAAACCGGACAAAGCTACTTCACAACCAATGTTTGCATTCAACTAGCCACTACGATTTGGTATGGACAAGAAAAGTACAGTAAACAATTTAAGATCTATTTTTCCGGGTGAGATCAATAACTTAAGCACATATGGAAGAGTACCACCTCTCTTGTGACGCCGTGTAGGCCCCTACTGATACGTTGAGGGTGATGCGGGTGTGATGGCTGTCGGTGGCGGGGAAGAAGACTTTAGATGGCAGACGGCCGGGTTGGGGGATAAATCCTGTTGCCGTGGACGAGGCGGTCGTAGGAGCGGCAACGGCAAAGTGGACGACGGCACCGATGAAGCGAGACGACGCGATGAAAGGATCCTGGTCCGGCGCCGTGGATGAGAGATGTCCATCTCTTGAAGTGGATGACGGGGTAGGGGTAGCGGCTCCGGCAAGGTGGAGGATGGGGTGGCGGACGGAGGAGGCTGGCCGCAGTGGGGAGGTTGTCGTGGCGCCGACGGTGTATGATTGGGGAAATGGAGGGGGAGGGGGGATCTCAAACTTTGGGACACGCTTGCCTGAAATGTGGGAAAGTTATGAACTTATCCCCCGTTTAAAATTTTGGACAACACGTCGGTTGGGGATAGGACGGTAATCTCGCATCTCCCAAATATTTGCCGGTAACTATTTCGGGCGAGGAGAGGGTGTTTTGCCGCCCACGGTTGGCGCCCACGGTGTATGAACGGGGCTGACAGCTAGGGCGGTTGTGTCACGTCTGAGGGAAGTTACACATTTGCCCCTATTTAAAATATTAGCCTACATTGATTTCGGACGAGGAGAGTTTGTTTTGCCGCCCACCGTGCATGAATGGGGAAATGGAGGGAGAGACACATGTCTTTCGGACGAGCTTGAATCAAATGTGTTTTGCCGCCCACGTTTGGTGCCCACCATGTCTGAATGGGCTCAGAGGCCGTCGTGTCACGTCTGATTGAAGTTACTAGTCTACCCCTATCGACAGCAGTGTAAATCCGGTTGATAAGGATGTCAAGTGTCAGGGGTAGACAGTAATTTCCATCTCGCAAACACTTGCTTTGGGCAGCCCACAAATGATAGTGGGTGTTTAGCCACTTCGTTCAAAACTTGGAGAATTAGCATTCACGTTTGCCCTGGGCCCTGGCAACTAAATCCAAATCCAACTTTTATTCGATTACGAATATCCACAGATAATTCTACATTTTGTTATTTATTTCTTCAAAACCACAACAAAGCTTTATTCCACCTTTATATATGATTATGATTTAGAAATGTCGTGATCTTCGAATTCAGTAGGTTGGATACACTTTGAGTCAAACAGTTATTTCATCCAATACAATATGCTCACAGAAAAACAGTTCACCTTATGTCAATGATACAAGTACTGAGGATTACCTCGCCTAAAAAATTTGGATCATTACAACACATGGACAACATAGGGGGTCTTACAACATAATCCATTCAGAGACATGACACAACATGCAAGTACAATAATCTAATGACAATTTCAACTGCTATCTAAAGAAGAACTGGGATTACCCTGGGCTTCAGATAGCAGAAGCAGCAGGACCTCCTCCGTCTTCAAATGCAACATTTTTACTTCCTCCAATTCTTGGGTTGCTTGCATAATGCGTGCAGCTAATTGCATAATTTCCAGCTTCAAGATCGAGATTACCTCATTCATGGCAGCCACACCATCTCTTTCTGCCTCTAGTAGAGCCTCAAGAACTATAATATTTGTGCTCAGACTGCTCTCCGGCGGTGTTGCCTCTGAACTGCTACCATCTGGTAACATGGATGGCGCACTGCTTCCACAAATAGATTCTGGGGTTGTACATTGTGTCCTAGTGTGAACGGCATCCTGAAAGGTTTCCGCTGGACATAAGTAAGAGATAGTTATCGCATGATCCAGGCAGTAAGCTTACATGGTAAACGACATACGAATTATTGCCGAGCATGGCAAGCTATATTTAAATGGTTGGAAGCAGCATCAGCCGAAAAGAAATTAAAATGGTAAGATGAAACTAGGGATGTAAGTGGCAAATAAACGACATCCGCCAGTCCCATCTAGTTAGTTTTTGCTAGCTCCCTGGTTCATTTTCCTCAAAAAACAAAAACTCTTTTGAACTATCATACCACTAGTGGACTTTAATTGGGATTAAACGGGACCCAGTTGACATCCCTAGTTGAAAGGGAGTGTACCACCGCTAAGTTGCCAAGGCATCTAAGCAGTTGAAATAATCTGAGAAAGCACTTAACAGTGTGGCCTCATATAAACTACGAAGACAGTCTTGTGATGACGTTCAGAGGAAAATTGAAGGACTCAAATGAACTAGGCATGCATTTCTTTACGATAGTACAGCAGGCACTGCTGACATATTGGCCAACTCAGGTATAGCGTAACAAGTAACAAACAAGCATTCGAATCAAGCAATACAGCAAAGCAGACAACTGAACTATTTGTTATTCTGTAGGATTACGGGTTGAGGGCACAAGCCAAGAAAGCAGCCCACACGCATTACATTTCACATGTACTAAAACACACTGGCTTACCATATGTTGATGTGAAGCCTCGCTGCTGTTGCAATGTTCTTTGAAGATATCGTCAGCATCCCGTGGTTGCAAATCTACTTGTTGTAGTTTATTCCGCACCCTCTATTTAGGTAAAATTAATTTTAATCACATGCACTGGTTCCAATTGATCATCAATGGTTCATCTAAACTAATGAAAGAAGGATGTGTGCATACACGACAATATATCTGCTTCCCTCTATTTTTATGCTTGTTCGAGGTGCCAGCCCCAAAAGAACAAATATATTGCTTGATGGGGTTGGCAACTCCATAATTAATAGAAGCATCAAATTATTCATGCAACTTGGGAAGATCAAGAACACACAAAAAAGTAATGAACAGAGGCTCGTAGCAGTGATGTAATAGCTAGCATCAGAAAATGTAGGGTAAAATGAACAAAAACCAGCGGAACCACATGCTAGTTTGCTGATGTGTAATTAAGCATAGAGAACATGAAGCAGTCTGATGGAACCAACAGGTCGCATCAGAACAACACCATTATCATAAATATAGCATGCAAGAAGTAAAATAGTAAGCAGTGATATCTAGGAAGTACAGTAATACTTAGGACAAAACTAAAGCATATTAACTATATGTGCACTAGTATGTAATTTAGCACATGTAACATGTTCACTGCCAGAAGTATGGCCCTACAGGTGCAAGCAGAATAACGCGTCTCATGAAAAACTGAATGATGCCCTGAAGAAATTCAAAGGTGCGGTGCTTATGCTAAGAAAGTGAACGTAGGCGCCGGCCGTTGGATAATAGTACCTGATTCTCGGCGGCGTATGGGTATCGTTGGCATACTTGATAGCTAAGGATCGTCGATGGTGCTCGTGTTGCGGTTGAGTTTGGGCCAGCTGTCGCCGTCGCTGAAGTGGCTCCGGTGCTACGGTTGCGGCGCCTGTCGACATACAAGAAAGTTCATTTGTGGTAAGTGAACAGTTGCACTATAAAGAGAAAAACCGAAGGAGTACAGATCGAAATAACCTGATGAGGCTGCGGCGTCGGTAAAGCAGGGCCGGTGGAGTTGAATATGGCGTCCGTGGAGCGGGTCCGGTGTAGTGGACGAAGGCTTCGGCGGGCGCGTTGTACAGTGCTTTCGGTGAGGCGGATCTGTTGCGGTGGACGAGGGCTTGTATGAAGGGCCAGCGAAGGAACGCATGAGGGAGTCAGTGAAGGACCTACACTTTGGTGGACAAGGGCGCCGGTTAAGCAGATCCGGTGCGCTGGACGATGATGGCGGTCAAGGAGATCTGGAGCGGTGTACAAGCCAGTCGCTGAAGCGGCTCCGGTGAAGTGGTGAGTTGGCAGTTGGGGGTTCCAAGGTGCGGAAGGTAGATCTGTCGGGGTGTGAGGTCCACCGCTGCGGCGGATGACTAGATTCGGTGGCTTGTCGTGGTTGGGGGGTCGGGGAGGGGCTCTGGGGAAGAATATTGGGGGCAAAGGGGGGAAAACAATGGAGTTACCAAAGCAGCCCTTTTCCGTTCATGTGGCAGGGGTAAAACAGGAATATCGCAGGGCTAAACTTTCGAGCGCGAGATATTTCGATGTGAGCGGGAAGTTTGAAAGCTTTTGGCACCTGAAATTATATTCTGCTCTTGTATGGCCGACTACGATATCATGGCCGAGAATTTGTTTGTTTTGCACGCAAAAAAAGTGCAAGTTTTGAAAATCAATGTCTCCAACTCGAAACTTAGATTGTCCATTCAATTCAAATATGGATCATTGAGCTACTACAAGCAAATACCATCATATGGTCCAAATGAAATTCCAAATGTGTTTATCCTAAATATGATGACAAAATCAAAAATGTGTATGTGTATGAATAAAGTGGATGATTATAAAGTTTGAACATGCCCGTATGTGTATATCTCTAGGTTTGATATATGAATTTGAAATCATGAAATCCCGGCTTAAAATGTACCTCCGTTTAAATGAATTACAAAAGCTAATGATGGAGTCGAATTCCAAAATTCCAATCTTAGGTTTGTAATTCTGGTACATCAAAGTATATCACGCATGTTCAAAAGTATCGTTATCTCATAGTCCAAACTGTGAAATAAATTGATCAACCTTGAGTGCACACACTATTGACCATGTATATCTCAATTACGCTAAAGTCCCTCAAATATAGACACCTCACTCTTTATCTGAAGCAAACCCCCCCCCCTCGCCCCCCCCCCCCACACAGAAGTCGTTCTCTCCCCCAAACACCAACACATGAGCACATTAACACCCCTCTCTCTTCTAAAGTCCGGACTCCAATATAGGTCTCTATCACTTTATCTCTTGGGCATGCACATATCTCTTCCCCCACTCTCTAGCTAGGTCTCCCGGCATCTCTCTTTCCCAAGCACACGCACTATGTAGAGTGTATCTTTCCCATACACACAAAACGTCGCCCCCAAACGTCTATCTCCCTAGTTATGTGGTTCTCGCACACTCACCTCACACACCACCCCCACTGCAAAACAAGCGCACTTTGTCTCCTTGTGCACCACTCTCCTCTTTCTATCTCTCCCACATGCGGACCCGCCCCAGCTCCTCCCTGTATACATATATGTCGTAACTCTTTCCATAGCTCCCTAATGTATCATCATTATCAATCTCGCACATTGTTCTCTACACCATCTAGTCTAGATCTCTCATGAAGTCCCTATCACACACACGATGACTCGCTTCCCTTGTGTCTCCGTACATAGGCCAATTTCAAACAACATCAACGTTGTCTCCCTATCTATACGCCATTTATGGACACAAACGCCCCCTCTCTCGCCCCCTCTCTTCCTCTCTCTCTCTCTCTCTCTCTCTCTCTTCGTCGCTAGCTCTCTCTCTCTCTCTCTCTCGCTCGCTCGCTCTCACACCCCTCTCCCACACACAATCGATGTCTCTTCCAAATAGTCTGCTACCCCCGCCCGCACCCATGCTATCCCGCTACTACACATGTCACACCATTCCCCCTCCCCTTATACTAGGTTTACATCATTAGTGGTCTCTCTACTCCACATACACACACTCCCTCTCACACACAAACGCGTGCACAAACACACACAGACACGCACAAACACCCATTAATCTAGATCCTCATCTCTCCCCATGTCCACATGTGTATCTCGCACACTCACTCTCTAATTATGTATATGTGTCTCCACGTCAACACAAAGCCCCATGTACATGTATCTCTCTATCCTCCACACACATAGACACAAATAATCTATTATCATTGCCTCAGTCTCTAGACATATCACACACGCACACTGTCTCTCTCTCGCAAACACGCTCAACAAGGGTTTCCCGGTGAATAACTTACCGTCTATGCATCAACAGTCATGGCAGTACGGCGAACACGAGACGTGAAAAAGAATAAATCTACACGTGCTTAGACCACCTAGTATGACTACTAGGACTAGAGCAAGCCAAAAGGCGTGCCGCCGTCACCCCCTCCTTATCGGCGACGGGAAAACCTTTGTTTTACATAGTCGAGAAGTCATTGTGCTAAGGCCTCACATGCTGAGGCGTGGAATAGAATGTAGATGCTAGTTTACGGAAACAAGTATCGATAATACGTTTGCATCTCCATACTTATATTTCTTCTCTTATAAAAAAACCGAGTTGGTGATGATGGTACGTGTGCCATCTTGCAATATAGACCGTCCGATCTATATATGACTGATGGAAATTAAACTAAAAGATACCCGCACCCCTCTCCACATTTGCAGACAAGGCCTTCCCTCGTTCATCCTTATCTCCAACAACCTCATTGTTGAGAAATTAAGAAAGGAAGCCTCTGGAACAAACTGGCCTGGTGGTTACTGCCGGCGTCATCAATCCCCATGCCTCCGCTCAGTCCAACCACCGATCACCACCACGCCCCACTCCTCTTCACCTTATCTCCTATTTCTCGAGATATCATTAGTTTTTAGACATGGGATTACTCCCACACGGGTCAATCACAACGAGTGTTTTTATAAAAAAATGCATCTTGATGTTCCGTGCAATGCACGGATCTTGCTAGTACTCCTATAGAAGACTAAGTTGGTGATGATGGTGTGTCTTCCATCCGTCGTTTGTGACCATTAGATCTACATCTAACGACTGTGAGGTAAGTTGTTGCCTTTTCTCACAAACATCCCACTTGTCTACCAATTTGCAGAAAAACCCATAATTTGTACCTTAAAACCAACCACATCCCTCCCTGACCTCACCAAAACAGCCCAAGGAATATATTCTAATTGAAACATAATATATCTCTAGTGATATATGTATATAAAATTAGAGTGTTTTGTATCAAGTTTGTGAATAAGTATTATTCTAATTATGATTCCTTGCAACGCACATGAACATTGCTAGTATTTCCAACCATGCAATTTTTTCCCTAGTATTCCATAGTTTCGAGTTTTCCATCAAGATATTAGTAACTCATGGTTGATATTTACTTTCAATCATGTACACATATGCACTATGTAACTAGCCTTTCTTATTAGGTTTAAAAGCTTAACTTTCACTCCTACTTACAATATGTAGAGTATTTAACAAAAAACTACCACTTTCAACCAGCCCTAGGAAGAATCTATTGTACAAAAAATAGCAAAAACATACCCAAAATTTCTTAATCCACGCCAAAAACTACTACCTACCGATTAGGTTAGTTTAAACCCATTTATGACAGGGTTGGCCCACACGTCCGTGCTGACGAGGCAGCTTAAACCAACACATTTTGTTTGACCGTTGACACGAGGGACCCACATCTGACCTTCTATCCTGTTATTCCCCCTCAAATCATTATTTTCCTAAACATTACTTCAAACAATGCTGATGCGTGTTCGTCGGTGGCGCCGGTGATGAGCGAGTTGGCCGCCGCTCCGCCGGACGGGCCGGACGCCGCGCTGGCCTCTGCACGGGTTGGCAGGCTGGCCCGAGCGTGACTCACGAGCGAGCAAGCCGCCGCGCTGGCCTTCGCTCGAGCCAGATGGCTGGCCTTAGCGCGGGACGCACGAGCAAGCTGCCGCGCCACCGTGCCAATCTAGCTAGCAAACCTTGAAGACAAGCAGCTAGACGGAGCTATCTTGGCTAGCTAGCAGCCGCGAGCGCCGGACGGAGCTGGCATCCGGGCTGCCGCAAGATGGGCTTCGCACCGCCGGCGGTTTTGACCTCGCTTCTGCCAGCGGCGGTAGCTGTGTCCCATGGCCGAGGATGACTAGGTGGACGGGTCAGAGGTAGGAGGTCACTCGGGGATCTTTGTGCAGACTGACATGTAGGTCCCACAAGTCACAACGCCCGGTCGAATAGAAGGCGTTGACTTAATGGGTGACACGGGCCCTGTTTGGATACTCTAAGTCAGAGGTTAGATTCTAACCCTGAACTAACTCTAACCAAAGGGGTGTTTGGATGGCAGGGTTAGATTGACAACAAATGTATCCAAACAGGGCCATGGGTTGAAACGTTCCTATAACGGCACTTTGTAGAGTAGTCGTTTCTTGGTAGGGCTGGTTGGTAAGAGCATGTACAATGGTTGACAAGGTAGTCTTATCTTAAGTCTGCCACGTATGCAAGTGGTAGTAGTTTCTTGGCATTATTAGTGGTTTCTTGCATTATTAGGGGTTTCTTGTAAGGAACAATGTACTACTAGCAACAAAAGGCGATTCTAGGTTGCGTTGTACTCCAACGAGTACTACTAGTGGTCGCGGGAGTGTATACCTCGTTTTGTGGGTTCAATCCCGGCCGAACGCACAACGGCTTTTTTTTTAAATAGTAACTTTGCTGCGAGCCAATATTTTACACGGGTAGTTTGAGTTTTGAAGTCAAACGGACGTGCGGCACCACAATCTAGGTGCACTGGATAGCCTAGCCATGCGAACGGGTTTTCCTTCCCAGCATCTCGTGGCTCGCGTGCTCGCCCTAGCCGCACCTCGCTTGCAGCTTCCTCATCAGCTAGTAGCATATTTAAACTAGCGCCCCCCAATTAAGCCCGAGGAGCCGGAAAAGCCTGGCGGGGCATTGGGAACTGTGCAATATGGCTCTGTACGTAAAGTGCTCTACTACTACTCTGTAGCTTGTGGTGTTGCACGCATGGACTTCACTCCATTATCGGCTCTACTATAAAAGAAATTCCTCTTGACGTGTTTTTTTAAACGGAGGCAAAAGCTTTGCTTCATCTCATTCATAAAGAAGGAACTACTAACAAAGTTCGACGAGATCCTTTACACCTCCACAAATGGAAGCGAAAAGCCTAGTCTGGCTGTATCAAATAACTCAAATGTTCTGCCCCCACAGTAACCGTCGCTGATAAACAGGCTGCTAGTGTGTGCGTGAGAGGAGCGGCTGAGTAGGCCAGCTACGTGAGAGGAGCGGCTGAATAGAGCACCGAGAGTACCCACTAGGCCAGTACGTAGGTGTACTTTCACTGCATTGATAGTACAGCGATGGTTCTAGAGAACCGTAGTACCCTCCACTTCCAACTGTAGCTCCTTGGCCCTGAGATTCAAGAGTTCAAAACTGGTGCACTATACTAGAAGTACAGTACATAGCACTAGTAGTACCCTCGCACTACTAGTTGAGAAAGTAGTACTAGTACTGCTACAGTACGAGTATGTACTCCGCCGTCACATAATGTAAGACGTTTTTTGACACTAGTTGGTGTGTACAAAAAATAGCAAAAACATGCCCAAAATTTCTTAATCCATGCCAAAAACTACTAGCTAGTGCCAAAAATTTCTTACTAGTGCTATTATTTACAGTATAATGCAATCCCATAACGTGCCATAATGCTAGTACTAGTAGTAAATAATAGCCTCACCCCTTCGCTACAGTTGGAAGGAACGATCTGCAGTTGGAAGGGACGAGGCCCTGCGGTTACTACGCTCTTATCTCCTCCTCGCCAGTTCCCCTCCCCCCGAAGAGAAGGCAGTTCGTCGCTGCTCCCATGGATTCGCCAGGCGGTTCTCCTCCTCGTCGGGGCTGGGAGACCTTGGACGACGATCCTCTGGGAGAAATCGCACGCCGCTCCGACGTCCTCACCACCGCAAGACTCGGTGCTTCCTGCACCAACTATTTCAAGACGGTGCTTAAAATGGCTTGGGAAAAGGCCATGCTTGTTGGTCTTCCATGCGTCCTCAAGGAGAAGGTTCTTCTATGGGACAATCCTTCGAACAGTCCACCGCTCCTTGGCCATGGTTGCACATTGACTCCGCTAGAGTTGTCGACGTTGAGAGGTAGTCGGATTTTGTCCGATGAGCAGGTCAGTAATGGAGTTTGATCAGGTAGTACTTAGTTATTCCATTTCCATCCCGTAATTTCTCCGCTGCCCACCGTCTTATATATAGGTCTGGGTCGGTGCCAATGAAGATTGGCTTGCATACCTCCGGCCGGATACCACCATCATTTTGCACAACATCCACAGCAGTGCAGCCGTTCCGGTAGACCCCTTCTCCACCATTGGGATTGGCCTTCCGGACTGGCTGGGCTTGAATACGTATGATGATGCCTACATGAGATTGAAGAAGATAGCAATTGCGGACCCGCCGACAACGCGACGTGGCTACGACGATTACTATCTCATCGCGGTGTTCGACATAAGGATTGCCATCAATGCAAGAGGCAGTAACGGTAGAGGCTGGCGCATGTTGGCGGCGGCAGATTTGTACCCCTACACGTTCGAAGACGCCGTGCGCCATCTAGGCCGCATCTTCGCGATGACAAGCCAGGGGACTTGTTTCATCTGGTTGCCATCCTACGGTACGGGAGATTACAAACGGAATGCACAAACCATCATTTGCATCCCTAATGGTACTCCATTATTTTGCAGGGACCAGTCATCCCGCGATCAAAATAAGATCGCCGATCCTGGATGTGCATTTGCATCCACAATTCGGTCTAACTTGGAACCTTGTAGCTGACTTTGGCATATTGGGATCAACTATCTTAGCAGTCGTTACCCATGGTACCACTGATGTGCAACATGGTCACACAATCTACCACGATCAGACCGTCACCATCTACCCAGGTATTCCATTTTTTAACCCTCTCGCCTTCTCTTTCATTGTTGTACTAGTACTCTACTTACGTACTAGTAGGAGTACTTTTTACCTTGGAGGACGCGTATAGCTAGCTAGGCCCTTGAAAACTTGAACCCACTAGCTGCCACCATTTTTTGTTTTTCCATGTCTTACTATCTCATCCATGTAGCCAACAGTGGCTATATATAATAAGCCGGTTATTTTACTTCCTCTATACCGGAGTAGTACTATTTGCTGCACAGTATTACTGACCGCCATATTTGAGCACAACATTATTATGCATGGACCTTGACTATGCATGTCACCATGTGTCCAGATATGAGATGCCGCGTGTACCAGATGAACGGCGCCGAGTTCGACCCCCGTGATGCTACGTGGGTGCCGAGGAACACTCTTGGAGTATACTCGCTTTTCATTGGGGATAGCTACCCCATTGTGAAGCGGATGCCACCTTTCATGCACGACACGGAAGGCCTGCCGTTCATGAAGCATGGTTGTGTCTTCCGTGCGCACCGCCGGATGAACAACATGTTGGGACACGCTATCCCTGTTTTATGCCGCTTCAGCTTGGATGAGTCTCCATCATGTGGAACCTGACTAGAAAGCTACGACAATGATTCCCGTTGCCCACCACTATGGATCGTGCCATCCATGAAGAACACCTGGGACTGAAACCTGGAGGAGGACATGTAGCCCATCTATAACGTGTAAGTGGAGTACGGTAAATTGTGAACGGTAGCGCTGTGAATATATGTAGACTAGTCGTGCACAAATTTATCACATGAATTGGAGATGAACTTGTGTGGCATACTGGCATTTGTCCTTTAGAATTTATTACTAGTAAATGGGTTACCTGTACGTGCAACTTGTGTGGTTGTTGCACGGGCTCCAACATGCTCTTTGAGAAAAAAAGGTGGCACAGCTTTGGATATACGTGATGTGGCGGCATCATACAGTAGCATCGTTCGCTATAGTTGTAGTACGCTCCTACTAGGACGACAACTCCTATAAAACCTTGCGCTTGGCTCTTTGCCTCTTAGGGCGGTTCAACAGTTCGTACTCGTGTGAACCTTGCACTTGGCTCTTCGCCTCTTCGGAAGGTCCAACAATAATGATACTACAGTACACATTATGCTTCTGGTAATCTGACGCCGATTGAACTGCTGCACGTCCACCGCGAGGGCAAGGGTGAGGGAGATGGAGAGGGAGAGGGCATGTTGTAGTCAAAACCCTCTCCTCGTCCTGCGAACCACCGCGCGCGTGGGCGAGGGAGAGGCGTAGTAAGCAAGCTTCTCCTCATTCGGCGAGTTGACGGGACACATCAAAGTAGTACTAGTACTAGTCCATATTGCGTCCTTTCCGGTTAACATGGCTTAATTTGAAACGAGAAAAATACACTGGCGGTCAACGTATGTAACAATACACTCTTTACGGTCACTATATATAGTTTTGTGGTGATTATATGATCACTAGCTCATCGTAGAGCACCGTATTGCACCCTACTGACCGGCCACATAGTCGACGTGGCACTTTGTTGACTGGTTAAATTGTCACCTAGTTTCTAGGTCCCACCTGTCAGTTGGCAGAGCAAATAAATCAGCTAAAAAACAAAGAGTGTAGTACATCTACACTTCCAATGCATTTAGCCTTTAATCTAAATCGATATTGATTGACTAATGCACCAACTTGTGCTCTAGGTATAGGTTACATGTCTATCCTTAATTACAGCATGCAACGACCTTCATTTAATCTTATTCTCTCAATGGTCGCATGCACACATAACTTTTGGGCGTTAATTATGCCCTGGTCAATGTGTAAATCTCTAAATGTACAGTCTTTCACGGACGTAGGGAGTAGGTTGAGCACTTGAGCGTGAGCGTGTGTGTTGCGTCATGTGCTGTGTGCCGCATGGGTGCGTGAGTGTTGCGTGCATCCATGTGTACGTGTGAGTGTTGCATGTTGCATGCATGCATGGGGCTTACTCCCTCCCATTGACATGTTCATATTTCAAGCTTCCTCTGTTCCCTCCATATGGTGATACTCCCTCTGTTCCCAAATACGGAGTAAAATCCTCCCTATGTTCCCAAATACGGAGTAAAATCCTCCCTCTGTTCCCAAATACGGAGTAAAATCCTCCCTCTGTTCCCAAATACGGAGTATTTGTCTTTCTAGAGATTTCAACAAGTGACTATGTACGGAGCAAAATGAGTGAAGTGAGCGTAGAGGCATAGGGATAATGTAGAAAGGAAGTCTTCATGATCCATTATTCCCCATCCCGGTCATGGAGAACTATTCCACTAGTCTTCGCAGTGAAGTGACAATACATGCTGCACCAGATGGGACACTTAATTAATAAGCTGAACCAGCGTCTTGGTGTTACTAAATCAGGCTTACCCAGTACTGCCATCATGTCTGCCAGTAGAGCATGCTTCTGTCCTCCATTAAATCACATATGGGCCCTCTTGTGGTAGACCCACATGTCATCGGTGTAACTATTTACAATCCGAAGGACGGTATATCCTGGTAGTAGTAGTAGAATTGAGATTTAATGCACTTTCTTCCCCGTCTTCCACTCTTCTTCCTCCTCTCTTCTTCTTCCTCCTCTCTTCCCCATCGTCGGCCACACACCATTTCCCCCCGCTCACTGCTCGCCCGCCCGCGCTATCTTCCTTGGTAGCTCGCGCGTACCATATCCCCCCGCTCACTGCTCGGCCACACGAGGAGAAGCTTCTTCGCTCGCCCGCCCGAATCCACTTCCCCGCTGGCTCGCAGGCACCAAAAACCCCAATGGCAGAACCGACTGACACACAGAGCCGCGATTGGAATTCCCTCCCCGATGTTTTCTTGGAGCAGATCTGTAATATTATGGACCTACTCAGCACCGTCCGTCTGGCCGCATGCTCGGTGTCTTTGTACCGTCTACTCGTCTGCAACCGGCCGGCTCTTTTCAAGACACCCTGCTTGCTGATGCCCGATCCTCGCAGGTGGCCCAGACACTGACTTGACGATCCTACGGAGGTTGCCGTGGTGCCCGTCGACATGCTACCACTACTGGGCGGGCATGAAGGCCAACTGGATCGTCCTCATCCACCAATCCGGTAGTCCGTGGCATCTCGTGGATATCTACACCCAGCGAGAGATCACCCTTCCATCTTTCGATACCGCCGCCATCGAGCCTCGCGGCCTGCCGGACACTCCTGCCTACTACGCACGAGACGCGTCGAGCTTTTGGCTCGACCTCTGTTTGCTGAAGGTTGTAATCTGCGAAGTGCCCACACCATCAGAAGACTACATGGATTACAAGCTCATTGCCGTGTTCAACATGGGATTAGTCTATCTGGAATCCGGTCGCCATACATGGTTATGGCTCATCGTCGATCCTCTTCACCCAACACTTCTGTCTGATGCTATAGTGCACGATGGCATCGTTTATGCGGTCGACGCACAGATTGGCTGCCTATACTGGTGGAATCTATCGTCATGTAATTGTTCTATCTCATCTCATCTTTACCTTAAGAATACGACTGCCTGTTCATTGTTACAAATTTAGAATATATAGTATGTCTATAACCACATCATTGCTATATGTGTTGGGGAACATAGCAGAAATTTAAAATTTTCTACGTATCACCAAGATCAATCTATGGAGTCATCTAGCAACGAGAGAGAGGGGAGTGCATCTACATACCCTTGTAGATCGCGCGCGGAAGCGTTCAAGAGAACGGGGTTGATGGAGTCGTACTCGTCGTGATCCAAATCACCGATGATCCTAGCGCCGAACGGACGGCACCTCCGCGTTCAACACACGTACGGAGCAGGGACGTCTCCTTCTTCTTGATCCAGCAAGGGGGGAGGAGAAGTTGATGGAGATCCAGCAGCACGACGGCGTGGTGGTGGAAGTAGCGGGATCCCGGCAGGGCTTCGCCAAGCGCAAGCGGGGAGGAAAAGGTGTCACGGGAGGGAGGGAGGCGCCAGGGCTTGGGGTGCTGCTCCCATGCGCCTCCCCACTATATATAGGGGTGGAGGGGGCTGGTTTCTTGCCCTCCAAGTCCATTGGGGCATTGGCAAAGGTGGGGGAAAGAAATCCCATCATTTCCCTTCCCCACCGATTGTTATCCCCCTTTTTTAGGGATCTTGATCTTATCCCTTCAGGATATGATCTTATTCCTTCTAAGGTGGGATCTTGGTGCGCCTTGACCAGGGGTGTGGGGCCTTTCCCCCACTACCCACGTTCATGTGGGTCCCCCCATGCAGGTGGGCCCCACTTCAGAACCTTCTAGAACCTTCCCGGTACAATACCGAAAAATCCCGAACATTTTCCGGTGGCCAAAATAGGACTTCCCATTTATAAATCTTTACCTCCGGACCATTCCGGAACTCCTCGTAACGTCCGGGATCTCATCCGGGACTCCGAACAACTTTCGGTTAACCACATACTAATATCTCTACAACTCTAGCGTCACCGAACCTTAAGTGTGTAGACCCTACGGGTTCGGGAGACATGCAGACATGACCGAGACGACTCTCCGGTCAATAACCAACAGCGGGATCTGGATACCCATGTTGGCTCCCACATGTTCCACGATGATCTCATCGGATGAACCACGATGTCGAGGATTCAATCAATCCCGTATACAATTCCCTTTGTCAGTCGGTACGTTACTTGCCCGAGATTCGATCGTCGGTATCCCAATACCTTGTTCAATCTCGTTACGGGCAAGTCACTTTACTCGTACCATAACGCATGATCTCGTGGCAAACTCCTTATTCACATTGAGCTCATTATGATGATGCATTACTGAGTGGGCCCAGAGATACCTCTCCGTCATACGGAGTGACAAATCCCAGTCTCGATTCGTGCCAACACAACAGACACTTTCGGAGATACTTGTAGTGCACCTTTATAGCCACCCAGTTACGTTGTGACGTTTGGTACACCCAAAGCATTCCTACGGTATCCGGGAGTTGCACAATCTCATGGTCTAAGGAAATGATACTTGACATTAGAAAAGCTCTAGCAAACGAACTACACGATCTTGTGCTATGCTTAGGATTGGGTCTTGTCCATCACATCATTCTCCTAATGATGTGATCCCGTTATCAATGACATCCAATGTCCATGGTCAGGAAACCATAACCATCTATTGATCAACGAGCTAGTCAACTAGAGGCTTACTAGGGACATGTTGTGGTCTATGTATTCACACATGTATTACGGTTTCCAGTTAATACAATTATAGCATGAACAACAGACAATTATCATGAACAAGGAAATACAATAATAACCATTTTATTATTGCCTCTAGGGCATATTTCCAACAGTCTCCCACTTGCACTAGAGTCAATAATCTAGTGCACATCACCATGTGATTAACACTCAAAGTTCACATCGCCATGTGACTAATACCCAAGAGTTTACTAGAGTCAATAATCTAGTTCACATCACCATGTGATTAACACTCAATGAGTTCTAGGGTTTGATCATGTTATGCTTATGAGAGAGGATTTAGTCAACGGGTCTGCAACATTCAGATCTGTGTGTGCTTTACAAATCTCTATGTCATCTTGTAGATGCAGCTACCACGCGCTACTTGGAGCTATTCCAAATAACTGCTCTACTATACGAATCCGGTTCACTACTCAGAGTCATCCGGATTAGTGTCAAAGTTTTCATCGACGTAACCCTTTACGATGAATCCATAAGCGAGAAAATTCCTTAGTCCACTAGATACTAAGGATAAGTTCGACTGCTGTCATGTGATCCCTTCCTGGATCACTATTGTACCCCTTGACTAACTCATGGCAAGGCACACTACAGGTGCGGTACACAGCATAGCATATTGTAGAGCCTACGTCTAAAGCATAGGGGACGACCTTCGTCCTTTCTCTTTCTTCTGTCGTGGTCAGGTCTTGAGTCTTACTCAATACTCACACCTTGTCACACAGCCAAGAACTCCTTCTTTGCTGATCTATTTTGAACTCCTTCAAAATCTTGTCACGGTATGTATTCATTTGAAAGTACTATTAAGCGTTTTTGATCTATCCTTATAGATCTTGATGCTCAATGTTCAAGTAGCTTAATCCAGGTTTTCCATTAAAAACACTTTTCAAATAACCCTGGATGCTTTCCAGAAATTCTACATCATTTCTGATCAACAATATGTTAACAACACATACTCATCAAAAATTCTATAGTGCTCCCACTCACTTCTTTGGAAATACAAGTTTCTCATGAACTTTGTATAAACCCAAAATCTTTGATCATCTCATCAAAGCGTTCATTCCAACTCCGAGATGCTTACTCCAATCCTTAGAAGGATTGCTGGAGCTTTGCATACTTGTTAGCATCTTTCAGGATTGACAAAACCTTCTGGTTGTATCACATACAACCTTTCCTCAAGAAAATCGTCGAGGAAACAATGTTTTGACATCCTATCTGCAAGATTTCATAAATAATGCAGTAACTGCTAATATAATTCTAACAGACTCTTAGCATCGCTACGAGTGAGAAAGTCTCATCGCAGTCAACTCCTTGAACTTGCCGGAAAACATCTTAATGACAAGTCGAGCTTTCTTAATGGTGACACTTACCATCATTGTCTGTCTTCCCTTTAAAATCCATCTGTACCCAACAGCCTTACGACCATCAAGTAGTTCTTTCAAAGTCTATACTTTGTTTTCATACATGGATCCTCTCGGATTTTATGGCCTCGAGCCATTCGTCGGAATCCGGGCCCACCATCGCTTCTCCATAGCTCGTAGGTTCATTGTTGTCTAGCAACATGACTTCCAAGACAGGATTACGTACCACTCTGAAGTAGTACGCATCCTTGTCGTCCTATGAGGTTTGGTAGTGACTTGATCTGAAGTTTCATGATCACTATCATAAGCTTCCACTTCAATTGGTGTAGGTGCCACAGGAACAACTTCCTGTGCCCTGCTACACATTAGTTGAAGTGACAGTTCAATGACCTCATCAAGTCTCCACCATCCTCCCACTCAATTCTTTTGAGAGAAACTTTTCCTCGAGAAAGGACCCATTTCTAGAAACAATCACTTTTGCTTCCAGATCTGAAATAGGAGGTATACCCAACTGTTTTGGGTATTCTATGAAGATGCATTTATCCGCTTTGGGTTCGAGCTTATCAGCCTGAAACTTTTTCACATAAGCATCGCTGCCCCAAACTTTTAAGAAACGACAGCTTAGGTTTCTCTAAACCATAGTTCATACGGTGTCGTCTCAACGGAATTGCGTGGTGCCCTATTTAAAGTGCATGCGGTTGTCTCTAATGCCTAACCCATTAACGATAGTTGTAATTCGATAAGAGACATCATGGTATGCACCATATCCAATAGGGTGCAGTTATGATGTTCGGACACACCATCACAATATGGTGTTCCAGGCGGTATTAGTCGTGAAACAATTTCCACAATTTCTTAATTGTGTGCCAAACTCGTAACTCAGATACTCATCTCTATGATCATATCACAAACATTTTATCCTCTTGTCATGACGATCTTCAACTTCACTCTGAAATTACTTGAACCTTTCAATAATTCAGACTTGTGTTTCATCAAGTAAATATTCTCAGCATCTACTCAAATCATCTGTGAAGTAAGAACATAACGATATCCACTGCGTGCCTCAGCACTCATTGGACTGCACACATCAAATGTATTACTTCCAACAAGTTGCTCTCTTGTTCCATCTTACTGAAAACGAGGCCTTTCAGTCATCTTGCCCATGTGGTATGATTTGCATGTCTCAAGTGATTCAAAATCAAGTGAGTCCAAATGATCCATCTGTATGGACTTTCTTCATGCATATATACTAATAGACATGGTTCGCATGTCTCAATCTTTTCAAAAACGAGTGAGTCTAAAGATCCATCAACATGGAGCTTCTTCATGCGTTTTATACCAATATGACTCAAGTGGCAGTGCCACAAGTATGTGGTACTATCATTACTATCTTATATCTTTTGGCATGAACATGTGTATCACTACGATCGAGATTCAATAAACCATTCATTTTAGGTGCAAGACCATTGAAGGTATTATTCAAATAGACAGAGTAACCATTATTCTCCTTTAATGAATAATCGTATTGCGATCAACATAATCCAATCATGTCTATGCTCATCGCAAACACCAAATAATTATTATTCAGGTTTAACCCCAATCTCGATGGCAGAGGGAGCATGCGATGCTTGATCACATCAACCTTGGAAACACTACCAACACATATCGTCATCTCACCTTTAGCTAGTCTCCGTTTATTCCGCAGCTTTTATTTCGAGTTACTAACACTTAGCAACCGAACCGGTATCTAATACCCTGGTGCTACTAGGAGTACTAGTAAAGTACACATTAATATAATGTATATCCAATATACTTCTGTCGACCTGGCCAGCCTTCTCATCTACGAAGTATCTAGGGTAATTCTGCTTCAGTGACCGTTCCCCTCATTTCAGAAGCACTTAGTCTCGGGTTTGGGTTCAACCTTGGGTTTCTTCACTAGAGCAGCAACTGATTTGCCGTTTCATGAAGTATCCCTTCTTGCCCTTGCCCTTCTAGAAACTAGTGGTTTTACTAACCATCAACAATTGATGCTCCTTCTTGATTTCTACTTTCGCGGTGTCAAACATCGCGAGTTGCTCAAGGATCATCATGTCTATCCCTGATATGTTATAGTTCATCACGAAGCTCTAATAGCTTGGTGGCAGTGACTATGGAGAACCATTACTATCTCATCTGGAAGATTAACTCCCACTCGATTCAAGTGATTGTAGTACTCAGACAATCTGAGCACATGCTCAACGATTGAGCTTTTCTCCCTTAGTTTGCAGGCTTAAGAAACTTGTCAGAGGCCTCATACCTCTTGACGTGGGCATTAGTCTGAAATCCCAATTTCAGTCTTTGGAACATCTCATATGTTCTGCGACGTTTCAAAACCGTCTTTGGTGCCACAATTTTAAACCGTTAGCATCACACACTGAACTATCACGTAGTCATCAAAACGTGTATGTCAGATGTTTCGTAACATCTACAAACGACGCTCGAGGTTCAGCACACCGAGCGGTGCATTAAGGACATAAGCCTTCTGTGCAGCAATGAGGACAATCCTCAACGGACCAAGTCCGCATAATTGCTACTATCAACTTTCAACTAAATTTTCTCTAGGAACATATCTTAGTAGAACTAAAGCGTAAGCTACGACATTATTTGCAAAGACCTTTTGAATATGTTCATGATAATTAAGTTCATCTGATTATTTAATGAACTCCCACTTAGATAGACATCTCTCTAGTCATCTAAGTGATACATGATCCGAATCGACTAGGCCGTGTCTGATCATCACGTGAGACGGACTAGTCATCATCGGTGAACATCTCCATGTTGATCGTATCTACTATACGACTCATGTTCGACCTTTCGGTCTCTTGTGTTCCGAGGCCATGTCTGTACATGATAGGCTCGTCAAGTCAACCTAAGTGTTTTGCTTGTGTTCCATGGCCATGTCTGTACATGCTAGGCTCGTCAACACCCGTTGTATGCGAACATTAGAATCTATCACACCCGATCATCATGTGGTGCTTCGAAACAACGAACCTTCGCAACGGTGCACAGTTAGGGGGAACACATCTCTTGAAATTTTAGTGAGGGATCATCTTATTTATGCTACCGTCGTTCTAAGGAAATAAGATGTAAACATGACAAACATCACATGCAAATCATAAAGTGACATGATATGGCCAATATCATCTTGCGCCTTTTGATCTCCATCTTCGAGGCGCGGCATGATCACCTTCGTCACCGGCATGACACCATGATCTCCATCATCATGATCTCCATCATCGTGTCTTCATGAAGTTGTCTCGCCAACTATTACTTCTACTACTATGGCTAACGGTTAGCAATAAAGTAAAGTAATTACATGGCATTTTTCATTGACACGCAGGTCATACAATAAATTAAGATAACTCCTATGGCTTCTGCCGGTTGTCATACTCATCGACATGCAAGTCGTGATTCCTATTACAAGAACATGATCAATCTCATACATCACATATATCATTCATCACATCCTTTTGGCCATATCACATCACATAGCATACCCTGCAAAAACAAGTTGGACGTCCTCTAATTGTTGTTGCATGTTTTACGTGGCTGCTATGGGTTTATAGCAAGAACATTTCTTACCTACGCAAAAGCCACAACGATGATATGCCAATTGCTATTTACCCTTCATAAGGACCCTTTTCATCGAATCCGATCCGACTAAAGTGGGAGAGACAGACACCCGCTAGCCACCTTATGCATCAAGTGCATGTCAATCGGTGGAACCTGTCTCACGTACGAGTACGTGTAAGGTCGGTCAGGGCCGCTTCATCCCACAATGCCGCCGAATCAAGATAAGACTAGTAACGGTAAGCAAATTGAACAAATCATCGCCCACAACTAATTTGTGTTCTACTCGTGCATAGAATCTACGCATAGACCTGGCTCTGATACCACTGTTGGGGAACGTAGAAGAAATTTAAATTTTTCTACGTATCACCAAGATCAATCTATGGAGTCATCTAGCAACGAGAGAGAGGGGAGTGCATCTACATACCCTTGTAGATCGCGCGCGGAAGCGTTCAAGAGAACGGGGTTGATGGAGTCGTACTCGTCGTGATCCAAATCACTGATGATCCTAGCGCCGAACGGACGGCACCTCCTCGTTCAACACACGTACGGAGCGGGGATGTCTCCTCCTTCTTGATCCAGCAAAGGGGGAGGAGAAGTTGATGGAGATCCAGCAGCACGACGGCGTGGTGGTGGAAGTAGCGGGATCCCGGCAGGGCTTTGCCAAGCGCAAGCGGGGAGGAAGAGGTGTCACGAGAGGGAGGGAGGCGCCAGGGCTTGGGGTGCTGCTCCCATGCGCCTCCCCACTATATATAGGGGTGGAGGGGGCTGGTTTCTTGCCCTCCAAGTCCATTGGGGCGTTGGCAAAGGTGGGGGACAGAAATCCCATCATTTCCCTTCCCCACCGATTGTTATCCCCCTTTTTTAGGGATCTTGATCTTATCCCTTCGGGATATGATCTTATTCCTTCTAAGGTGGGATCTTGGTACGCCTTGACCATGGGTGTCAATAACCCACAGCGGGATCTGGATACCCATGTTGGCTCCCACATGTTCCACGATGATCTCATCGGATGAACCACGATGTCGAGGATTCAATCAATCCCGTATACAATTCCCTTTGTCAATCGGTACGTTACTTGCCCGAGATTCGATCGTCGGTATCCCAATACCTTGTTCAATCTCGTTACCGGCAAGTCACTTTACTCGTACCGTAACGCATGATCCCGTGGCTAACTCCTTAGTCACATTGAGCTCATTATGATGATGCATTACCGAGTGGGCCCAGAGATACCTCTCCGTCATACGGAGTGACAAATCCCAGTCTCGATTCGTGCCAACCCAACAGACACTTTCGGAGATACCTGTAGTGCACCTTTATAGCCACCCAGTTACGTTGTGACGTTTGGTACACCCAAAGCATTCCTACGGTATCCGGGAGTTGCACAATCTCATGGTCTAAGGAAATGATACTTGACATTAGAAAAGCTCTAGCAAACGAACTACACGATCTTGTGCTATGCTTAGGATTGGGTCTTGTCCATCACATCATTCTCCTAATGATGTGATCCCGTTATCAATGACATCCAATGTCCATGGTCAGGAAACCATAACCATCAATTGATCAACCAGCTAGTCAACTAGAGGCTTACTAGGGACATGTTGTGGTCTATGTATTCACACATGTATTACGGTTTCCAGTTAATACAATTATAACGTGAATAACAGACAATTATCATGAACAAGGAAATACAATAATAACCATTTTATTATTGCCTCTAGGGCATATTTCCAACAATATGTTCCTCTCATTTCCTAGATTTTTATGACCACACATGTTATTGTTAGAGTTGATATGAGAACAATTGGTATCTAATGATTGTTAGAATAGATATTATGAGTATAACCTCATGATTGCTATATGTTACTCTCATTTCCAGGATTTTTATAACAACGCATGTTATTGCTTAGAGTTGATATGATAACTGTAGTAAGTGCTATGGTAGAATATGAGTAGGCCCTGTCATATCTGTTTTCCTCTCATTGTTACATGATGTTTGAACCATGATATATTGCTAGAATATGAAAGCCATTGGCTTATTTTTTTTAACTTGGGGTATGATTATGACCACGGCACTGCAATTCTCTATCTATGATATGTGCCACTGTTATAATAATCTTAATTCCACACATACTCTGAACATGATTGTTTATTTTTGTCCTTTTGGTCTCCAATTTGAATTGTTGCAGCAGACGCAAATGCGCTGGCCTTCATGATTCCAGGACCTGGAATCATACCAACCGATGGGTGGTGGTTTATCGCTCGTTCAGCTGACGATGGTCATTTGATGCTCATTTTCACATACCAAATTGACCAAACCATTTCATCAAACCACATGCAGCACAATGCCTGGGGCGTTCGTGACATTGATGGCTATGGCTGCTTCGTGTTCGAGAAAGATCCCAGCTCAGTTGGGCTAGGCGTATTCAACTGGAGGTGGGTGTATAGCCTCGGCAACCACTCCATGTTCCTCGGGCTCAATTATCCGATCATCCAACCAATCATCGATCATATCACCGGTGATGATTGCCGTGCTATGCAACTTCCATTCGCCAAGGGGGACTGTGTTTACACATCATACCATGGGTTTCATGAATCACCATATCTAGAGATTCGTCGACACAGCTTGTTGCGAGATAATCTTCAGTGTCTGAAAGGCATCAAGCTTCCATGCGATGGATGGCTTTTGCAAACCCGACATGCGGCGATGTGGTTCATGCCAACATCAAATATGCACAACTTGATTCGTACTGATATGTAGACTGAGCCATGTATTCTGCTGCTGTAGCACGACCCTCTTTTGTTGGACTATTGTTAGTTTGAAGCACTCCTCTGGTTTGAAGGATAGATACCTTTCTGGGATCAAGTGCATCCTAACTCACCTGCGCAGGATGTACTGATAATGATGATGGAGATGCCGTGCAGTATATATATATATATCACTTAGGCTTCAAGTGCATACTTGTTAGTTAAACCTATGGTTAAAATGTGACACTAAATACGACTAGTAAGTAGTATAGTAGCAGTACTAGTATACGTCGGTCAAATTATTCATCATGTCCACACATTGAATTGACGTGACAACACGCTGCGCGTGAGGTGACACAAGAATCCCGGCGGCGTGTTCGGGTATTTTGGACTTCAGATTTGGAGTACCACTTATCTATCAAAATCTTTCATCATTCACTTAAAATAGTCGATTGATCATACATTGAGTACCATATAACTGGAATTAACCCATGCAAGTCGAAGAAGGATTGGTCGGTGCTGTCGGCTGGCGTCAAGTTCGATCCCACGGATCAGGAGCTCATCGAGCACCTTGAGGCCAAAGTGAGTGCTGACAGCGCGAGATCTCACCCTCTAATCGATTTGTTCATACCAACCATCGACAGCGAGTACGGCATATGCTACACCCATCCTGGGAAGTTTCCAGGTAAGACACCGATCGGCCTATTTTTCTTTGTTTATAGCTCTATTTTTCTTTTTAGACGCAGACCTGGTGAAGCAATTACAATTTGATAGTTAATAAAAAGTGAAACAAGTGACTGCAACATGCCAAAGATGTTATGAAAATGCCAACTACGTACACTAAAACCTGTATTCGACAATACTGCAGGTATCACACTGAGTGGCCTAAGCAAGCATTTCTTCCAGCGCAATTCCAGGGCGTTCAAAAGGGGCACGTGGACGCGTCGCAAGATACAGTCGGGGTGCGGCATGCACGCAATGTGGCTCAACACCGGCAATACCTTGCCGGTGATGGTCAACGGCCGGCAGACAGGCAGCAAAAAGGTTCTGGTGCTGCACACCAACAAGAACTTCGACCAGCTGAGGACCAACTGGGTGATGCACCAGTACCACCTCGGGGACCTGGAGCAAGAGAAGGAGCGGGAGCTGGTCCTCTGCAAGATTTTCTACGAGACGAACACTAGGGCCAGGAGTAAAAACATTATAAGTTAGTTTGGTATTGGTACTTGTACTACCTTGTCGTCCGCAAATTGGTATTGTTGCTAACGATCTTTTGGTACGAACTAGGCATTTGATTCAGTTGAAGATTATAAGTTATCAGTCTGTACTTGCAAAAATCTCTCGTTTATTGAGCACGTATATTGTTTTTTCAGGTCGAGCAAGTTTCAACTGGGCTGTAGACTGCCCAGGCTTGGTTTTGTTCTTAACAGGCCCAGCCCATGACGACAACGGGGCACAAAGATCCAGCAGGTATCTACTGGCCTCTGGCCCGCCAGCATTAGATATATTTTGTCTTACAACATCCGTAGGCACTTTTTTTACTGAATCAAACACACATCCCAGTTATATTTTCCTCTTGAAACGCATGTCCTACATCCGTTTTCTAATCTCTACCTATAGTTTTACTAGTTCATATACACGTATCATTAAACTGAAAATACATAAAATTCACTTTTCATATTTACATCCTTATTTTTGTTGTTGTTTTCCCTACCAGCGCTGATTTTTTTTACCACTGGTTTTCCCTTAAACCAACTCAATTGTCCCACGTCTTATTTGCTTACAAAAACAAAACGATTTTTTTTGGCAAATCAATAAGTTCTTAAAAAATGTTTATCATTTCGGGATTACAAAAGTTCGGATTCCACCGAAATATGCAAAATAAGGTTGAACTTTTTGACCGTGGCCTGGGCAGAAAATGGGTTGTAATAAATTACTTAAGAATTAGCAAATGGGCTGCAAATTATTAAAAAATAGCAAATGGGCTCTATGTTATCTGTCACCGATTTGGAGGCTGACTTGTGGGCCTACTAAGTTCATGCGTACACAAGGTTTATCAAAAAAGAAAATTAGTCAACAATCGACTCTACCAGCGTCAGACCGTTAGATGTCAATCTAACGGCAATCGTGCTTCTTCAGTCTCTGATCTTCCTGCCCCAGCCGCCCAAACCAGCGCCGTCGGAACCGCCTGCTCCCGCCTCCCATGGACAGCTGTGCTGCCGGGCAGGCCTCACGGCCCCATTATATACTCGCATCCCTGGCCTATCTATCCCTCTACTCACCCACACCTCCTGTTATTTTCCGGCGACGGCAGCCGAAACAGTCAACCCTCGTACACTCCACCGCGTGGGCAGCCACTGTCGTGTCTTCCCCGGCTCCGTCTCGTTCCCTTCGTAGGCCTCGCCGTCGTCCACCACCCTAGTGCTCTCGGCGCGGCGTGGTCAATGTGGTCAACGAACGACATCCATCGGAAGTGGACTGTACGTGGAGAAGCTGACAGCTGGGTCCACGGCCGCACACAAGGAAATGCCTCCTTATTACGCGCAAAATAATGATTCCTCCACCTAACATCTGGGACCCGCCGGAAGGCCTCTGTATTTCGTGAAAAAAACGTTCCCTCCGCTGACAGGTCGGACCCACCAACTATATCTTCGCACGCAAGGAAGTGCCTCCTTATTGCGCACAAAAAAATGAATACCCCCTGCCAGTTGGGACCCACCACAATGGGAGGCTGACTTGTGGGCCTACTAAGTTAACGGGGACGGAGGGCTTTGTCAACTTAGTCAATATGAACGATTCTAGCTGCCCAAAGCAGCGCCGGTCCATCCAACGGCCGTAGTGCTTCTTCAACCTCTGGTCTTGTTGCTCCAGCTGCCCAAAGCAGCGCCGGTCATGCCGGATGCTCCTACCTCCCGTGGCCAGCTGTGCTGCCGCGGAGGCCTCACCACCCCCTAGTATTCCCACGGTTGGCCAGGTCATCCCTCTACTCACCAACACCCCCTGTTATTCTGCGGCGACGGCAGCCTCACACCGCAGCGAACCAGTGAACCCTCGTACTCCTCTACGCGTGGGCATCCACTGCCGCGTCTTCCCCGGCTCCGCGTCGTCCCCTTCCTAGGCCTCGCCGTCGTCCACCGCCCTGGTGCTCTCGGCGCGGCGTGGTCAACGTGATCAAGGAACGGCTTCCATCGGACATGGACTGTACATGGAGAGGCTGACAGCTGGGTCCACGGCCGCAGCAAGGAAGTGCCTCCTTATTATGCGCAAAATAATTATTCCTCCACCTGACAGCGGGGACCCACCGGACGAGCCACCGTATTTCGCGAAAAAACAGTTTCCCCCTGACTGCTGGGACACACTAGCTACATCTTCGCACGCAAGGAAGTGCATCCGGGCAAAAAAAGATTCGCCCCCAGACAGCTGGGACCCACCAGCTACATCTTCGCAGGCAAGGAAGTGCGTGACAGTCGGGACCCACCAGGTCGAAGCGTACGTAGCGTTGTCATTCTGGTCGCGAACGTGTACGTACATACTGGTCGATGTAGAAGTGCGCACGTAGCATGTACACGTACGTACAGCGGCCAGTGTGCAAGAGAGAAAATACGGCCACATACATACATACGGGCAGGGTCTCGAACGCCTACTCGCGCATACGTACGGCCAGGGCTCGTGTACATGGCTGGGTCGGAACGGAGAAACATCGTCCTCGTCGTGTTCATGGGGAGCCAACCGGCTGGGTCGGAACGGAATGCATCATCATGTTCATCGGGAGGGCTTGGATGGAACAGCCGATGGAAGCGAGGCCTGGCGTACCACAGAATGGAGGAAGCGGCCTTGTGTTCGACCGGCCACGTTCGAAACGGGTTCCTGTTCATCGGGAGGGGTCTGGCGTACCGCAAAACAGAGGAAATGGACCTCCTACGGTCGAAACAAGGGTCCTGTTGATCGGGAGGGGTGTGGCGTACCGCAAAACGGAGGAAACGGACTTGTGTTGGAGCGCTACGATCGAAACCGGGGTCCTGTTCATCGGGAGGGGTGTGGCGTACCGCAAAACGGGACTCCACGGGATACTGTTCATCTCCACCGTCGACCCCCTCCAGCCTCCATGGGCTACTGTTCATCCACCATCGACCTCCTCCAGCCTCCACCTGCGACTGTTCATCCACGGGCTCCTGTTCATCCAGCCTCCACTGCGCGCTACTCCACCGGCTACTGTTCAACCAGCCCTTTCCACGGGCTCCTGTTCAACCACCCCTGCACGGGCTCCTGTTCAACCACCCCTCCACGGGCTACTGTTCATCCTGCCCTCCACGGGGTGGTCCTGTTCATCCTGCCCTCCACAGGGTCCTGTTCATCCAGCCCCAACCGGCTCGAACAATCGGGGTCCTGTTCATCCACCCCCACCGGGAACTGTTCATCCAAACCCCCCAGCAACGCTCATTGTTCATCCAAAGGCAACGCCACGGGGTCCTGTTCATCCACCCCCACCGGGAACTGTTCATCCAAACCCCCCCCCCCAGCAACGCTCACTGTTCATCCAGAGGCAGCATCGATCGGCTTCAGTTAGCAGCAGTAGCGAAGGAATCGCTCGATCGGGTTCAGTTAACAGCCATCGATCGATCGCTCGGGTTCAGTAACGCGTAGCCTGCAGTGCAATCGCTCGGGTTCAGTTAGAGCCCAACGCCTCGCTCGGGTTCAGTTAGAGCCCAATGCCTCGCACACACGCGCGTACGTACAAGAGAAGCACGCATCTCTCGGCCCCCGACCACCCACCGTAACCGGGGACTCCCCGATATTTTCCGCACCCTCGCTTCTACCACGGTTTTTTCCGTCATGGACGGCCCAAAGAATGTCATGCAGCTACGTCTCCGGCCCGCCCAGGACGAAAAGCCCATTTTCTGTCATGATTTTTTGTCATAGAAGTAGGACCCCACCACATCTATGATGATACCGTGTTTTGTCACAATTATCGTCATAGAAGTGTCATAAGTATGACAGAAAAAATTTCGTTCGGCCCAAAATGTCACGGATGTGTCTTTTTTTTTGTAGTGTTCACTTCACTGGTCTTGAACCCCGCCCACGTACATGGAGATCGCGGATGGAGGACGTCGGTCGCCGCCGTAGAATAGGTTTAGGGTCGGGTTTCTTTTATTTTTCTGTCCTATAAAAGTTCGAAATGTAATGAAAATTTGCCGTGTTTGCATTAATCTCGGCCGGTGTATATGAACTTTCACAATAATATAGTATATTGTAGGGGTACTAGCAAGATGCCCGTGCGTTGCACGGAAGATCAAGATCTTGTGGGAGAAAAGGATGAACGAGGGAAGGCCTTATCTGCAAATGCACATTCACGCATTTCACATTTTTCTACATCTACGGGAACCTACGAAAGGGTTAACGTAAATTGCCTCTCTCTCTCCTCCCCTGATTTTCATGGTGGTGGGCCCCTCCCTCACCCAATCTACAATCAACAGCTCACACGTTTCACATTATGTTAATTATGTAACTGGGACTACATAGGTGTAGCATTACTCGTCCTAAAAACCCAACTAAGCCAACCTCCCAGCATATCGCGCGGGAAAAGTCCCGGCCGCGCCGTTTTAGTCGGGATTACCGGATTACTAGTAGTAGTATCGATGGATCGCGCGAAGCAACAAGTTTATTTGAGGGGGCGAAGCACCTAGTTTAAAAGGAAAAAAGGCGGTACACTCACAGCACCCCTGTCGCGGTCGTATTGCACCCCACACACGTTCGGTCCTGCACACGGCTCACGCAAACGGAACGCGCTTCAGCTTGCATCTTCACTGACATGTGGGACTGCACTTGGAGAAACCGACCATGCGCCAAACTCCCCCCCACCCAGCGCGCGAAAATCCTCCCCCCCACCCAAAAATTCCCCCCAAATCCTAGATTCAACCGCCCTTCGGCCAACTAGCCAATAATATTCCCCAAACCCCCTCCCCCCGTCCCCCTCCACTCCATTCGCTCCGCCAAAGCCGCCCTCCCCGCCACGCCGATACGTCGGCGCCGCGGTTCGTCAAGGGGATGCACGGCGATCCTCTCGCTCCCACAGTACGCTCTCGTAGACTGCCGTCCTCTAGCCGCGCCGCCACCGCTGGCGACGTTCTTGTGGAGGCGCACGGCGGTCAGCGCCGCCACCGTTGGCGACGTTCGTGTGGAGATGCACGGCGGTCAGGTTCTCCCACGGTACGCGCATTCTAGACTAAGGCCCCGTGCATGTCGGTGTAGCGCTGAATGTTAGCTGATTGACGCTGTTAATCTCATTGTTTGCCGAAGTAGTTTACAGTCAATATGCTCTGCTTAAGAAGCTTCCTTGCCTTGTTCTGCACTCAATCTTCTTAGCTGAGATGGCATGCCAAGGCCGATTAGTTGCTAAAATATCCTGCCATATATTTATTGTGACGTAGATTGCCATGGTCTAGTAGCCAATCTGTTAGGTGAAATAGCTCTACACCGTTTTATACTCGATCTTTGTTGCTGCGATGGCCTTCGATAGTTCGATGGTTGTGTGCTCGGCCTCATTGACTGCTGAAACAGCCTGCCATAATTTAGCACTCAAATCTATTTGCTGAATTAGCTTTACATATATTTCGTTACTTAGATCTGCTCGTCCAAATATCTTGCCATAGCTTTATACATCGACCTAGGTATTTTCTTCTGGACTTCATAAAAAAGCATATATGTTTTTCCTGTAATATCTAGTAAAAGAACTAATTTGTATGTCTAACAGATGGACAGGACTTGGATAACTTCTGCTCGAAGATTCTCCGCTGCATATGTCGAGGGGGTTGAAAACTTCATGAACTTTATCAGAGCTGAGTACGGTGGTCCGAAATCAGATGTGCTCTGCCCGTGTAGCAGTTGTATGAATTCAGTTACAAGACCCCAGTCAACTGTGCAAAATCATCTACACTTGTATGGGATGTTGGTCACATATACTAGGTGGGTTCATCATGGTGAAGCTGTGAACGTCAATGTTATTGGCTACATGGAAGCAGCAGATCACCATCTTGATCTACCTGATGCTCAGGTGGAAGAGGAGGAGGAGGAGGTGGTGGCGGAGCCAGTGAGTTTGACCAACATTGAAAGAATGCTACGAAATGCTCGTGCATTCCGTGAACTTTCACCTGCAAAAGAAAAACGGTGGGCCCGCATGTTGGAACAATGCGACGTGCCTGTCACCCCAGGAAATAAGCTATCAGTATTCTCAGCTATGGTCACCTTTCTTCAGGTGAAGACATCTGAGCGGATGACCAACAAATCATTCGATGCGATGTTGGCTGCTTTCCGCAAAGCTTTCCCAGATGCGTCTGAGCTGCCACACACCTACAGTAAAATGAAGAATTTCCTTCGTGCAGTTGGAATTGGATATGATATGATCCATGTTTGTAAGAATAATTGTGTTCTGTTCCGGAAGGATTATGCCAACTTAAGTGAATGCCCGAAATGCAAATCATCAAGATGGAAAGATGGCGATGCTGTGAAGAGGATTCCTCATAATGTTCTGAGACATTTTCCAATTACACCAAGATTGCAGATGTTGTTTCATGATGCTGAAACAAGAGAGGATGTACTGTGGCATTCTAGGAACCAGGATTTCAGAGATCAGAATGTAATGAGCCATCCATCACATGGTAGTGAGTAGAAAAGCTTCAATCAGAAGCACAAAAAGTTTGCTGCTGACCCGAGAAACATTAGACTTGGCTTAGCTTCAGATGGATTTAACCCATTTGGCCACCAGACCGCCACATATAGCATGTGGCCAGTGCTTGTTATCCCTTACAACATGCCTCCAAAATGTCTGCACCAAAGAATCAAACTACATGATGGCCTTGCTCATCCCAGGTCCAAAAAGTCCTGGAAAGGATTTTGATTTGTTCATGGAGCCTCTTGTGGAGGAACTTCAACAGCTATGGAGGGGTGTTCTCACTCGAGACCTATATAGCAGCCCACCAGCTGATTTCTTTCTACGTGCTGTTATAATTTTGTGCATCCATGATTATCCGGCTTTGGGCACTATGTCAAGGCGAACGACACATGGTTACAATGCATGTGTTCGCTGTCACAGGAATCTGCTGTCATACGCAATACTTAGCAAGATCTGTTACATTGGACACCGCCGTTTCCTTGCCAAGGACAAATCGCATCCTAGAAAATACTGAAGACATGTGTTCAACGCAAAGCATGAAAACCGTGATGCGCCAAAGAGGCTCACGGCTGATGAGTTGCAAGTGGAATTAGAGAAGGTCAGGCATATTACACCAGGAAACCATCCTGATAATGGTAGCGGGAAAAGGAAGCGTGGCAGGGCAGAAGAGAGATTATTGTTTACCCGCAGGTCCACTTTGTGGGACTTGGAGTATTGGAAAGATTTGGATCTGCGGCATAATCTTGATGTGATGCACATCGAGAAAAATATATGTGACAGCATTATCGGCACACTTCTTAATATTGAAGGCAAGACGAAAGATACCATAAAATCTAGGATTGATTTGACACACCTAGGTATTAGAAAGGATTTGCAGGTGCAAGATGAAGGTAAACCATGGGATATGGCACCAACTGTGTACGTCTTGGAGAAGGTAAAAAGAAAAGAATTCTGCAAGGTCCTGTCACGTGTGAGATTCCCACATGGATTTGCTTCCAACCCTGAAAGGAGAGTCAGTGCAGATGGAGACAAGGTACAAGGGTTGAAAACTCATGACTGTCACGTCCTACTTCAAAGGGTTTTACATGTTATCCTTAGAGGATTGGGCCGCCCTGACTTATACAGAGCAGTTGCAGAGTTGGGATAATTCTTCAGGGAACTCTACAGTAGAAATATCAGGATAGATGCTTTGGAGCGTCTTAGAGACAAGATACCAACTATCCTATGCGACCTTGAGAAGATATATCCTCCAGCCTTCTTTGATGTGATGGTGCATTTGGCTGTTCATCTACCTGATGAGGCACTACTTAGAGGTCCGGTACAGTATGGCTGGATGTACCCTATTGAAAGGCGGCTAGGCACTTTCAAGGGCTATGTTAGGAACAGAGCTAGACCCGAGGGTTCCATTGCAGAGGCCTACATTGCTACAGAAGCGTTGACATACTGCTCAAAATACATTGAAACAGCTGATCAGCTTAGCAAAGATGTGGATGAAGACAATCCCGGGCTCAATGTTTTCGATTATTCTGTTCAAGTTACAGGGAAGAGTCGACAAGAGGACAAACCTTAAGATTTGGACAAAATGGTTTGGTATGTGTTGAATAACTATCCTGAGATACTACCTTATATCAAGTAAGTGCTAAGTACTGCAGCTTATACATCGTAATCTACTAAACTTGCAGCACATTCTTATATATTTAGATGTTACTGCCGCAAAATCCAAGAAACATTGACAAACTAGTTATGGCAGGATTTACGAAATGGTTCAAGAGCCATGTAAGCTTTTGAATTGCACTGTCAGTTGTTTTAATATATTGAGTACATAAGATGATCAGCTTGTCTATTTTCTAACCATAGGTTAAGAAGATGCGGGAGGATGGGCAGGCAGTTGATGATGCCCTTTACTCACTAGCAATGGGTCCTGATACTCGGGTAAGACATTATGAATCTTGCGTTGTTGGAGATGTGCACTACAACACCCTTGCATGAGATGAAGGCAGGAAGACACAAAACAGTGCCATCATGAGCACGGATACGTATGACAAAGAGACAACTGAAATGTATGCTAACATAACAAACATTGTTCAGTTGCAGTATATCTCCAGTTTCGAGGATCATCGGTGTGTGGTTCTGTTGTGCTGTCGTTGGTATAACCTGCTTTCCAGGATCGCAAAACCCAGAGCTGATGATTATTTCAAATCCATCAATGTCAAGGCCGCGTACCAGACCAACGAGCCTTTTATTTTGGCAAATCAAGCAACACAGATATTTTTCTTGGAAGACACATTTGCACGTAGCGATGACTGGAGAGTAGTGCAAAGGTTTGAGCAGAGGAATTCATTTAATGAAGTTGCACAAAAAGATGATGCTTACACTGCTCCTGATGTACAAGATAACACAGATGTTCCTAATATCTTTGAGAACCATCACGTCAATGACGCCGGCAAAAAGATTGTCTGTCATGCTGTGGACATACAAGAGTTGATCAAGAAGAAGCCAACGTTCGAGGACGTTGAGGACGAAGAAGAAGATGACACCATGGGGAATTACGATTCAGACTGATACACATGGCGAAGATGTTGACGCTGCTGCTGCAGATGATGATTACATTGCTTTTGTTTTATTTTCCTGTCAGAAGACGTTTTTTATCTACTATGTGAAATTGTGTTCGCTATGACAACTAAAACCTGATGAACATGTTGTTTAGTATTTTCCTGTGAGAACATCACTTGTTATGTATGCTGATTTGTGTTTGGTGATTGTATGACGACTAAAACATGATGACATTGTTGTTTAGTTGTACTCATATTTGGCTGTGAAACTTGAATTTGATGACATAGTTTGTTGTTGGACTGCAATTTTCTCGACGTCTTCGAATGAGAACAAAGCTGACCCGAAAGGTCCTCTGCTAATTTATTTATTTATTACCAAAAGGGCCTCTGCTATTTATTTACTTATTTATGAGCAAAAGGGGATACCCCCTGATTTCCGTTAATAGAAATCATTATATGTTCACAACACTACGCCCAGCCTGCTACACAAGTTTCATTCATTACTAGTTTCAGCAAAGTTCTCATGTCATAGCCACTAAATACATCACGAGTGCTACATACACTGCAAATAAAGAGACAATCATCCTACAAAGCACATCGATTTTGCCCATTATCTTCACAAGCTCTTTCATCTCCTCATTGCTGTCAAGGTCGTTCAGCAGCTGTTGCTTGGCCATGATCAGAGGAACTGCATCTTTAACCTTCTGCTCTGCATCTTCCTCTTCTGCCATTCCTTCAGTTACTTCTCCAACACCCCAACCTGCTGGTATTGGGATTCCTCGGGTAACCAAATAATCAGTGTAGTTGCACTCCCCTACATCAGCAACTTCCCAGAAATACAAATCACACGAATCTTCCCTTTTCTGCACGAATCAAATTGGAAGATCATCAACCAAACTATTAAAAAAATCAGCAACTGAAAGCAGCAGAACAACACTTAAACATATTATTACCCCATGATTCGGGCATTTGTAGAACACTCGGCTAGGGTTGACGATTGTGGCTGAGACGCGACGGATGACTCTGCGTGATTTGCAGCAGTGGCACCACACCAACGGCAGCGGGTTGCGATGAGCAACCGGCTATGGTGCGCGTGCCGGCGGGGGTGTGATGAGACCCACAGGCGATGATACGGGTGGCGACTTGGCGCATATTTGGTTGTTGCCTGCTGAAGAGCAGGTGGACGAGCAGCCAGCGGACATGGTTGCTGCGGCCAGAGCTTCTGATGCTAGGCAGAGTAAGTAGAGAAGAGGAGAAGTGAACGTTGGATATGTCAGTTTCATTACTTGCAGAGTAGCATAGCACCATATATAGTCATAGTCTAGGTTTGGATTCGAACCAGCTACAGGAGCACGTCTCTCTTTTTTCTAAAACTCAACAACGTCTCTTTACTGGTACACTAGCTTGTTCTGTACGCCTTCTCAAGTCTTTGATTCCTCCACCTGACATCTGGGACCCACTGGAAGGGCCTCTGTATTTCACGAAAAAAACGTGCCCCCCGCTGATAGGTCGGACCCACCAGCTATCTTCGCACGCAAGGAAGTGCCTCCTTATTACGCACAAAAAAATGAATACTCCCCCTGCCAGCTGGAACCCAGCATCGTGGGAGGCTGACTTGTGGACCTACCAAGTTGACGGGGACGGAGGGCTTTGTCAACTTAGTCAATATGAACGATTCTAGCTCCAATTACCGTACGATGTTCATCCAACGGCAGTAGTGCTTCTTCAACCTCTGGTCTTCTTGCTCCAGCCGCCCAAACCAGCGCTGGTCATGCTGCGTGCTCCTGCCTCCCGTGGCCGGTCGTGATGCCGCGGAGGCCTCATCGCCCCCTACTACTCTCACTGCTCGCCAGGCCATCCCTCTACTCACCCACACCCCCTGTTATTCTGTGGCGACGGCAGCCTCACACCGCAGCCGAACCAGTGAACCCTCGTACTCCTCTCCGCGTGGGCATCCACTATCGCGTCTTCCCCGGCTCCGCGTCGTCCCCTTCCTAGGCCTCGCCATCGTCCACTGCCTTGGTGCTCTCGGCGCGGCGTGGTCAATGTGGTCAACGACCGACTTCTATTGGAAGAGTACTGTACGTGGAGAGGCTGACAGCTGGGTCCACGGCCACAGCCCAGTTTTTTGTGATTTGCGAAGTAAGTCGCTTTGTCAGGCCTGTTGGGCTGCAAATCTTTCAAGACGAGGAGAGCTTCATTCGGCTGGCCGAGAAAATGGCCTATCAGTAATGAGAAATGGGCTGTACATTTTTAAAACACATCAAACCGGCAATTAGTTTCAAATTTCTTTTTTTGATATTGAGATTTTAAATTGCATTGATTTTTATGCGTGGACAATTTGTTGGATTTTATATTGATATACATTTATTTTTAAAATCAGTTTGAATGTGACTCGAAATTTCGGAATTAAGAACAGTTCAGACCGCACCGAAATATGCAAAATTTTGTATAATTTTTTAACTGTGGCCACAATATGGGCTGTAATGCTAAGAAAAAGAATATGGGCTCCAAAAAAACTTAAGAATTAGCAAATGGGCTGTAAATTATTAGAAATAATGGCAGATGGTTGTATGATGTTTTCCATAGATTTGAGGCTTCCCTAAAAAAAGGTTGACGCACAAGCAGTGACTGTTGGATATCCATCCAACGGCCGTCGTGCTTCTTCAATCTCTGCTCTTCCTGCTCCAGCCGCTCAAACAAGCGCCGGCGGGACTGCCTGCTCTCTCCTCCCCGCGGCCGGCTGTGCGGCCGCGTAGGCCTCACCGCCCCACCGTACTCCCATCGCTGGCCTAGCCATCCCTCTACTCACCCACACCTGCTGTTATTCTCCGGCGACGGCAGGCGAACCAGTAAACCCTCATACAGTCGTACTCCCCTCCGCGTGGGAAACAACTGCCGAGTCTTCCCTGCCTCCGTGTCGTTCCCTTCCTAGGCCTCACCGTCGTCCACCGCCCTGGTGCTCTCGGCGCGGCCTGGTCAATGTGGTCAAGGAACGACTTCCATCGGAAGAGTACTGTAAGTGGAGAGGATGACAGCTGGGTCCACGGCAGCCGCAAGGAAGTGCCTCCTTATTACGCGGAAAATAATTATTCCTCCACCTGACAGCAGGGACCCACCGGACGGGCCACCGTATTTGGCGAAAAAATGTTTCCCCCCTGACTGCTGGGACCCACCGGACGGGCCAACGTATTTCGCGAAAAAATGTCCCCCCCCCGCTGTCAGCTCGGACCCATCGGAGGTGCCTCCTTATTACGCACAAAAAAAATGAATACTCCCCCTGCTAGTTGGGACCCGCCTTGGTGGGAGGCTGACTTGTGGGCCTACTAAGTTGACGGGGACGGAGTGCTTTGTCAACTTAGTCAATATGAACGATTCTAGCTCCAGTGACCGTACGATGTCCATCCAACGGCCGTAGTGCTTCTTCAACCTCTGGTCTTCTTGTTCCAGCCGCCCAAAGCAGCGCCGGTCATGCCGCATGCTCCTGCCTCCCGTGGTCGGCTGTGCTGCCGCGGAGGCCTCACCGCCCCCTACTATTCCCATCGCTAGCCAGGCCCTGCGGCGACGACAGCCTCACACCGCAGCCGAACCAGTGAACCCTCGTACTCTTCTCCGCGTGGGCTTCCACTGCCGCGTCTTCCCCGGCCCGCGTCGTCCCCTTCCAAGGCCTCACCGCCGTCCACCTCCCTGGTGCTCTCGGCACGGAGTGGTCAACGTGGTCAAGGAACGGCTTCCATCGGACGTGGACTGTACGTGGAGAGGCTGACTGCTGGGTCCATGGCCGCAGCAAGGAAGTGCCTCCTTATTACGCGCAAAATAATTATTCCTCCACCTGACAGCGGGGACCCACCGGACGGGCCACCGTATTTCGCGAAAAAAAACGTTTCCCCCTGACTGCTGGGACCCACCAGCAACATCTTCGCACGCAAGGAAGTGTGTCCGGGCAAAAAAAACGATTCGCCCCCTTTGCTGCTGGGACCCACCAGCTACATCTTCGCACGCAAGGAAGTGCCTGACAGTCGGGACCCACCTGGTCGAAGCGTACGTAGCGTTGTCATTCTGGTCACGAACGTGTACGTACATACTGGTCGATGTAGAGGCGCGCACGTGTCGTAGTAGAGGCGCGCATGTAGCATGTACACGTACGTACAGCGGCCAGTGTGTAAGAAAGAAAATACGGCCACGTACGTACATACGGGCAGGGTCTTGAACGCCTACTCGCGCATATGTACGGCCAGGGCTCGTGTACATGGTTGGGTCGAAATGGGGAAACTGCATCGTCGTCGTGTTCATGGGGAGCCAACCGGCTGGGTCAGAATGGAATGCGTCGTCCTATTCATCGCGAGGGCTTGGACGGAACAACCGATGGAAACGAGGCCTGGCGTACCGCAGAACGGAGGAAACGGCCTTGTGTTCGACCGACCACGGTGGAAACGGGATCCTGTTCATCGGGAGGGGTTTGGCGTACCGCAAAACGGAGGAAACGGACCTCCTACGGTCGAAACGGGGGTCCTGTTGATCGGGAGGGGTGTGGTGTACCGCAAAACGGAGGAAACGGACTTGTGTTGGAGCGCTACGGTCGAAACGGGGGTCCTGTTCATCGGAGGGGTGTGGCGTACCGCAAAACGGGACTCCATGGGCTAGTGTTCATCTCCACCGTCGACCTCCTCCAGCCTCCACGGGCTACTGTTCATCCACCGTTGACCTCCTCCAGCCTCCACCTGCGACTGTTCATCCAGCCTCCACCGCGCGCTACTGTTCAACCAGCCCTCTCCACGGGCTCCTGTTCAACCACCCCTCCACGGGCTACTGTTCATCCAGCCCTCCACCGTCTACTGTTCATCCTGCCCTCCACGGGGTGGTCCTGTTCATCCTGCCCTCCACAGGGTCCTGTTCATCCAGCCCCAACTGGCTCGAACGATCGGGGTCCTGTTCATCCACCCCCACCGGGAACTGTTCATCCAAACCCCCCAGCAACACCCATTGTTCATCCAGAGGCAACGCCACGGGGTCCTGTTCATCCACCCCCACCGGGAACTGTTCATCCAAACCCCCCAGCAACACTCACTGTTCATCTAGAGGCAGCATCGATCAGCTTCAGTTAGCAGCAGTAGCGAAGGAATCGCTCAATCGGGTTCAGTTAACAGCCATCGATCGATCGCTCGGGTTCAGTAACGAGTAGCCTGCAGTGCAATCGCTCGGGTTCAGTTAGAGCCCAACGCCTCGCACCCACGCATGTGCGTGTACGAGAGAAACGCGCATCGCTCGGCCCCGACCAGCCACCGTAACCGGGAACACCCCGATATTTTCCTCGCCCTCGCTTCTACCACGGTTTTTTCCGTCATGGACGGCCCAAAGAATGTCATGCAGCCGCGTCTCCGGTCCGCCCAGGACGAAAAGCCCATTTTCTGTCATGATTTTTTGTCATAGAAGTAGGACCCCACCACATCTATGATGATACCGGGTTTTGTCACAATTATCGTCATAGAAGTGTCATAAGTATGATAGAAAAAAATTCGTTCGACCCAGAATGTCACGGATGTGTCTTTTTTTGTAGTGGTTGTGGCGGTGGAAAAGTGTTTTCGTGGATGTCTCCGTTGGTTTGGGGATATATGGGAATATTTAGGCGCGAGAATTCGGTCAGGAGGTGCACGAGGGGCCCACAAAGGTGGGGGGCGCACCCTATCTCCCTGGGCGTGCCCTCCGTCCTTGTGGCCGCCTCGTGGCTCCTTCGACTTCATCTCCAAGTCTCCTGGTTGTCTTCTTGTAACGCCCGGATAATCAAGCCACAGTAATCCCACGCTAATGGTGCCATGTCACCATAGTTACTGTTGCTAATCTACCATTAGGTCAAACCGTTTAAAAATTCAAATTCAAATTAATGTCAACGATAAAAGTTTTTCAAAATTTAAAACAAAAATGTTCGGGAGATGCCAAATAAGGCATAGTTAATTATGGTGAAGTAAACACATTTTTCGAAAATGCCTAAATATTCTAAAATGATGTAAAACAGAAAAGAAAATAAATAAAAAGAAAAGAAAATACAAAAGAGAAAACAAACAGAAAAAAGGGGAAAAGGAACCCCCCCCCCACTGGACCCTGGCCCAACTGGGCCGACCCCCAGGCCCAGCCGGCCTGGCCCACCTCGCTCGGTCGCTCCCTCCCCTTCCCTGTTCCCCCGACCGGGGTCGGAACAGGGGCAGGTCCCCGCCGCACCCCCTCGCCGGCGACGGGGGAGGATAAGGCCGCCACGCCCCGCCTCCTCGATCACGCCTCCCACTCGCCCCCACTCTCGCCCTCGGTTCTTGCGCCTCTCCCTCCTCCCTCGGATCCACCTCGCCCTCTCCTTCCCCTTCGCATCCGAACGCCACCGCCGCCATGGCTCCGGCCTAGCCACGGCCACTGTGCCCACCTCGCCGCTCCACTATGTCCCCGAGGTCCGCCGTCGTCCGCTGCTTCGACTGGTGCACTCCGTTGGAGCTCGGAGCCACCGCAACACCGACGACGCCGCCGTCTTCCTCCTCTGCTCCGACGAGCTTCGCCGCCGATTCCGCCGCACCGAGCCCTCCTCGAGCACGCTTGAGCACACCTGCAGGAGCACTGTGAGCTCCGCCCCATTCTCCCCTCTCTTCGCGCTTCTCTTCTTGCCCCGTAGCTGCTCCCACCGTCGTGCCCGAGCTCGTCGCCGCGGTGGTGCTCGCCGCCATGGCCACGGCCGCAGAGCTCGCGGCCGACCACCCCGCCGTGCTCAGCACCTTCGCCCGCCCACTGCTCCTCCCGCTCCCCTGGCGCCGTCCTCGACGGGCCAGTGCTCCGGCCACCGCCGCGAGCTCGTCTCCGGTGAGCTCGTCGCCTCCCGCCTACTGCCGACTGCGGCAGTGATGCGCGCAAGCAAGAACCGCCTGTAGAGCCGCTCCGCGCGGCAAGCCATGTCCCGGAGCCCCATCGCCGTCGAGCGCCCGAAGGCCACCGCCGCCCGTGCTCCATGCCGCCGCCGTTTCCGGCCGCCCCGGGGCCGGCCACCACCGCGGTTAGCTGCGGCTCGCCGCTCCCGTTCAAACGGCGTCGGCCGCGTCCATTTTGGCCGCCGAACGGCGAATCCCGACGCACGGCCGCACCCTCCGCCGCGTTTTGGCTCGCCGGAGCCAACTCCGGCGCCGGCCGCCTACGTGGCTGGCCTGGGGGCCACCCCAGAGCCACTGCCAGTGTGCCCCATGGGTCCCGTTGACCCTGTCAGATGCTGACTGGGCAGCGCCCAGTCACTGCGTGTGGGCCCCGCGTGGGCCCTGTTGACCAGTCAACTGGTCTGTTGACCGCTGATGCAGGGCTGACGCCAGGATGACATCACCATTCTTTTTCTGTCGAATTTAGTAATTAAAACAAATTTCAGAATATTGCTGAACCTTTGAAAAATCGTAGAAAATAAACCGTAGCTCGGATGAAAAAACTTTGTACATGAAAGTTGCTCAGAACGACGAGACAAATCCGAATACGCAGTCCGTTTGTCAGCCACATGTTCCTAGCATAGCGAACATGGAACTTTCCCCCTCCGGTCCGTCTGTCCGAAAACGCGAAACATCGGGAATACTTTCCCGGATGTTTCCCCCTTCGTCGGTATCGTCTACTACCGCATTAGGACACACCTAGCACCGCTCATTGTCATGTCACGCATCGTCATGCTTATGTTTGCATTGTATTTACTGTTTCTTCCCCCCTCTTCTCTCCGGTAGACTACGAGACCGACGCTGTTGCTGCCCAGTTCGACTACGGAGTTGACGACCCCTCCTAGTTGCCAGAGCAACTAGGCAAGCCCCAACTTGATCACTAGATATCACCTATTCTTCTCTATACTGCTTGCATTAGAGTAGTGTAGCATGTTACTGCTTTCCGTTATCCTATCCTGATGCATAGCCTGTCCTTGTTTCTACTGTTGTTACCTTTACCTGCAATCCTACATGCTTAGTATAGGATGCTAGTTTTCCATCAGTGGCCCTACATTCTTGTCCGTCTGCTCTGCTATACTATCGGGTCGTGATCACCTGGGCGGTGATCACGGGTATATACTTATATACCATATACATGACACATGTGATGACTAAAGTCGGGTCAGCTCGTAGGAGTACCCGCAATTGGATCTTTGTGGCGGAGCGACAGGGCAGGTTGAGACCGCCTAGGTGAGAGGTGGGCCTGGCCCTGGACGACGTCCGCGGTTACTTCGACATAACACGCTTAACGAGTTCTTGGTATTTGATCTGAGTCTGGCCATTTGGTCTATACGCACTAACCATCTACGCGGGAGTAGTTATGGGTATCCCGGCGTCGTGGTATCAGCTGAAGCCTTCGTGACGTCAGCGACTGAGTGGCGTGCGCCGGATTGGACTAGAACGCCACTAGGATAGGTCTGCTTCTGACCGCGTATGCAACGTGCAGGTGTGCATAGGGCGATGGGCCCAGACCCCTGCGCGCATAGGGTTAGACCGGCGTGCTGACCTCTCTGTTGTGCCTAGGTGGGGCTGCGACGTGTTGATCTTCCGAGGCCGGGCATGACCCAGAAAAGTGTGTCCGGCCAAATGGGATCGAGCGTGTTGGGTTATGTGGTGCACCCCTGGAGGGAAGTTTATCTATTCGAATAGCCGTGTCCCTCGGTAAAAGGATGACCCGGAGTTGTACCTTGACCTTATGACAACTAGAACCGGATACTGAATAAAATACACCCTTCCAAGTGCCAGATACAACCCGGTGATCGCTCTCTAACAGGGCGACGAGGAGGGGATCGCCGCGTAGGATTATGCTATGCGATGCTACTTGGAGGACTTCAGTCTACTCTCTTCTACATGCTGCAAGATGGAGATGGCCAGAAGCGTAGTCTTCGACAGGATTAGCTATCCCCCTCTTATTCTGGCATTCTGCGGTTCAGTCCACTGATATGCCCCTTTACACATATACCCATGCATATGTGGTGTAGCTCCTTGCTTGCGAGTACTTTGGATGAGTACTCACGGTTGCCTTTCTCCCTCTTTTTCCCCCTTTCCTTTCTATCTGGTTGTCGCAACCAGATGCTGGAGCCCAGGAGCCAGACGCCACCATCGACGACGACTCCTACGACACTGGAGGTGCCTACTACTATGTGCAGCCCGCTGACGACGACCAGGAGTAGTTAGGAGGATCCCAGGCAGGAGGCCTGCGCCTCGTTCGATCTGTATCCCAGTTTGCGCTAGCCTTCTTAAGGCAAACTTGTTTAACTTATGTCTGTACTCAGATATTGTTGCTTCCGCTGACTCGTCTGTGATCGAGCACTTGTATTCGAGCCCTCGAGGCCCCTGTCTTGTATTATGATGCTTGTATGACTTATTTATGTTTTAGAGTTGTCTTGTGATATCTTCCCGTGAGTCCCTGATCTTGGTCGTACACATTTGCGTGCATGATTAGTGTACGGTCAAATCGGGGGCGTCACAAGTTGGTATCAGAGCCGACTGCCTGTAGGAACCCCCCTTTCCACACTCCTTGGCTGAAGTCGAGTCTAGACATTACAAAACTTTTACTAACATGGATGTGTGTCTTACGGGCCCACGTCGCCATTGGTTGGTACTAGGATCTTTTACTCCTCGACCTTTACTCTGGGACTCTGAACTCTCTTCTACTTGGGTTAAATGAATTTACTAACTCTAACACTAGGATCCCGTGACCGCATTCACCCCAAAGTTGGATAAGCCATAGTTGTTTCTTAGAATAGTATTTTGAACAATTCACACACTGTCATTTGACTCCTTTGAAACGTCTTTGCTTTCAGATGGAACCCACGAGGCAGGTCGTGCGCCACACGACGGCCATTGGTGCCTCGGGATCACCGGCTGTGCTAGCTGAGATGATGACCTATCTGGGTTATCGCTGGCACCCTGAGTTCACAGTCTACGAGGAGTACCAGGACTTTAACCAGGAGCAGTACTGTGCCATCGTCCACCTCTACTCGCGGGAGTATGACTCCACTACTGTGTTGCACACCGCTCATGGTGTTGGTGTGACCATCGATATGGCTGTCCACGATGCTGCCTATGCTGCTCTGACACGTCTTCGTGGAGAGTATCGGGAGTTGGACACCTCCCCTTTCAGGCACATTGCTATCGCATCTGATGTTGGTGCGGAGGGATACTATACTACTGCCTACTCCACTGTCACCCGAGAGCCCTTCTACCATCAGAACCTGGTTCTGCATGCTGATGGGCTGGATCGAGCTAACCGAGCTCTTCACCACGAGATGTACACCACCCGTCAGCACCTTTACCATGCTCTGACGCTGCTGCACCCCTTTGTCCGATCTGGACAGCTACCGCGTACTGCGATCTACCCAGCCAGGACCGTGATGCCCCACGGTGTCGGTTGGCCAGAGGTGGGAGGCTACTCAACCGCACTTGGTCCTCTTCTGCCACCTGAGCGTCGGGCTCTACACCTGAGTATCCGTGGCCCCCAGTCTGCTGACGTGGAGGGCTATCCGTTGCCTCACTACCAGCTGTCGGGCTACGATTACCTCCACAGTACCTCTTGGGACTGATGTAGTCTTGCTTATTAGTATTAGATGCATTCGCCGCGAGCCTGTGTGCCGCCTATGTTGTTTTAGTCTATGTACTGAACTCTGTGTACTCAACTCTATGCATGACCCCTTTTGTAAGTTATGCCGACTACTATGTAGTAGCTATCGTGCTCCTTTCATTATGCATGTTTCAACATGAATGATTCTTGTCTTTCCAAATTTCTCAATGCTGAACTACCCCTGTTATATATTAGCAGGATGGTTAGACCAGGTGGTCGTGGTCGTGGTGGCGATGCCCCACCACCACCTGAGTACATGGCTGGTATGATCCAACAGTTTGAACTGAACCGCCAATTCATGGAAAATATGATGGCTCAGTTTCCTCGCCCCAATATGGACCAGCAACCAACCCCAGTAACTCTGCAGGATTTCATGCGCCTGAACCCAACTGTGTACCGCAGCTCAACTCAGCCTCTGGATGCTGATGACTAGCTCCGTGACATCACCTATGAGATGGAGTGTGCCGATGTAGCCCCTGCCAGCTATGTCAACTTTGCTTCCTTCTTTCTGAAGGGACCCACAGCTCAATGGTGGGACAGCCACAGGCGTACTCTGCCAGCTGGAACAATCATCACCTGGCCAGACTTCCAAGCTGCTTTCCGTGCCCGCTTCATTCCTCAGGGAGTCATGGACCGGAAGAAGCGTGAGTTCCGCAACCTCACCCAAGGCAACAAAACTGTTGAAGCTTATCAGCGGGAGTTTCTGGACTTGTCTCGCTATGCTGAAGAGGACATTGCAACTGATGCACGCAGACAGGAGAAGTTCCATGATGGCCTTCAAGCTGACATCAAGCTCGCACTTCTAGTGCATGACTTTGCTGATTTCGCCACCTTGGTGAACAAGGGCATCAATGTCGAAACTGGCCTGCAGGAATACCAGAGCTCTCACAGGCGCAACCGTGACACGGGCTCATCTTCGGGCCTGCCCTCACAGAAGCGTAAGATATGGATCCCGAACAGCATGTACCGTCCAAATGCATCTGCCCCAAGGCAGACCTATGCTGCACCTCGTCTGCCTCCACCACCATCTAGGCAGTCAAGACTTCCAGCTCCACCGTCCCAAGCCCCTGTTCCCACTCCCAATAATGGCTTGTGCTTCAGGTGTGGTCAACCAGGACACCGTGCTAGAGAATGCAACCAGAACCAGTATCAACTGGCCCTTCCAGCAACTGGCCGTGGTAACAACCAGCCCCGCAACAACAATGCTAAGTCTTATGGTCGTGCTCATGCCAACCACGTTGATCTCAACGAAGCTCAAGACCAGCCTGCTACTGTGATGGGTACACTCCTCGTAAATTCAGTACCAGCATCCGTTTTATTTGATACAGGTGCATCGCATTCATTCATGTCAGAAGATTTTGCATACAAGCACGACGTTAAATGTGAGGAGATCAACACCTCGGTATTGGTCAAAACCCCCGTGGGACAGTGTCAAACCTCCCTGGTTGGCATCGATGTCCCCGTGGAAATCGAAGGGTTGGAATTCTATGCCTCTCCCATTATCCTGAAGTCGTCTAACATCGACCTCATTTTGGGGATGGATTGGTTGAAAGCGCATACTGCTTCTATAGTTTGCGCCACTAAGATCGTTCATCTACTTCACCCTTCAGATGAAATAGTTGCTTACCAAGCTCATCTGGTGCAAAATGCCGAGGCCAGGCTCTATGCATTGAATGCATTGAACGCTGCACCACTCGAGGGCATTGAAAACATTCCCATCGTGCGTGAATTCCTCGACGTCTTCCCTGAAGAACTTCCAGGGATTCCCCCTGCTAGAGCTGTCGAATTCATCATCGACTTGAAACCAGGCACCACTCCTATAGCCAAGTGACCCTACAAGATGCCGCCGCATGAACTCCTTGAGCTTAAGGAGGAAATCGACAATTCTCTTCGCAAAGGATTCATTCGCCCAAGTTGCTCTCCTTGGGGAGCACCTTCTCTCTTTGTCAAGAAGAAGGATGGGACAAACCGATTAGTTCAAGACTACCGTCCTATAAACCAAGCTACCATTCAGAATAAATACCCTCTTCCTCGGATCAATGATCTGTATGATCAACTGGCGGGTTCGTCAGTGTTCTCTAAGCTCGACTTGAGGTTGGGTTACCACCAGATCCGTGTTCGCGAAGAGGATATCCCAAAGACCGCCTTCGTGACTCGCTATGGTTCATACGAGTACACTGTCATGTCTTTCGGTTTAACCAATGCTCCAGGCACCTTCTCTCGTCTGATGAACTATATATTCATGGATTACCTCGACAAGTTCGTTGTGGTTTATCTGGATGATATCCTGGTATTTTCCAAGAACGAAGAAGAACATGCTGAACATCTTCGACTTGTGCTGGAAAAGCTACGAGAGCATCAACTATATGCCAAGTTCTCCAAATGTGAATTCTGGCTACCGGAAGTAACCTATCTTGGGCATGTCATCTCTAAGGATGGTATTGCCGTCAACCCTGAACGAGTCCAGGCTATCCTTGATTGGACTCCTCCCAAGGACGTTAAGCAAGTCAGAAGTTTTCTCGGTCTCGCCAGCTATTGCCGTCGATTCGTCGAGAACTTCTCCAAGATCGCCAGGCCTCTGACTAACCTGTTGCATAAGGGCGTCAAGTTCCAATGGACAGACAAATGTCAGGAAAGTTTCCAGGCACTCAAAGACAAGTTGACTTCTGCCCCAGTTCTAGCTCCACCTGATACTAAGAAGGACTTCGTCATTTACTGCGACGCTTCCCGTCAAGGATTAGGCTGTGTCCTAATGCAAGACCGCAAAGTGATTGCTTATGCCTCTCGGCAATTGCGCCCTCACGAAGAGAACTATCCAGTTCATGACCTCGAACTTGCTGCTGTCATTCATGCGCTGAAGCAGTGGCGACATTACCTTCTTGGTAATCGTTGCGAGATCTTCACTGACCACCAAAGTCTGAAGTATCTGTTTACTCAGCCAGACCTGAACCTCCGTCAGCAGAGATGGATGGAGCTTGTTGCAGACTTTGACTTGGGTATTTCCTATACGCCAGGCAAGGCTAATGTAATGGCTGATGCCTTGAGCCGCAAGTCTTACTGCAACCACCTCCAGGTTCACAAAGTTCAGCCCTCGCTTGTTGAAGAATTCAGGAAGCTGAACCTCCATATTGTTCCTCCGGGTGCACTCGCTCCCCCTCCTAAGGAGTTTGGCAAGGTGAACCTCCACGTTGTTACCCAGGGTTCCCTCAATACCCTAGTTGCTAAACCAGATCTCGTGGACAGCATCAAAAGGCTACAGAAGTATGACTCTGAAGCCCACAAGATTAAGCGCTACCTCGCAGAAGGAAAGCCCTCATTCTTCACTATTGCTGAAGATGGCACCTTGTACTTCAAGGGCCGCCTAGTGGTGCCATGTGCAGAGAAAAACCTGAATATGACACAGGAAGTTATGAAAGAAGCTCATGATACGCCCCTGTGTATCCATCCTGGTAGTACAAAGATGTACCAAGACATCCGTCAGAGATTCTGGTGGTCTAATATGAAACAAGACATTGCTCGTTATGTTGCTGAGTGTGACGTTTGCCGTCGTATCAAAGCAGAACATCAAAGACCTGCTGGAACTCTGCAACCTATCTCTATTCCTGAATGGAAATGGGACCATGTTGAGATGGACTTCGTCACTGGATTTCCCAAATCACAAAAGGGTAACGATGCTATTCTTGTCGTCATTGACCGTCTTTCCAAAGTTGCACATTTTCTGGCGGTCAAAGAAACGATCACTGCTAGCCAGTTGGCAACGCTCTATATGTCCAGGATTGTTTCACTCCACGGTATTCCATTGGTTATCAGTTCAGACCGTGGCAGCTTATTCACTTCAAGATTCTGGGCAAGTTTCCAAGAAGCTATGGGAACTCATCTGTCATTCAGTACCGCATTTCATCCTCAGTCGGAAGGGCAAGTTGAACGCGTCAACCAAGTTCTCGAAGACATGCTTCGAGCTTGTGTTATTTCCTTCGGCAAGAAATGGGAGGAATCTCTCCCGTATGCTGAGTTCTCTTATAATAATAGCTATCAAGCTAGTCTGAAGATGGCTCCCTTCAAAGTGTTATATGGACGAAAGTGCCGAACCCCTCTGAACTGGTCAGAAACTGGGGAACGTCCACTCTTCGGTCTGGATATTATCCAACATGCCGAAGAACAAGTCCGCATTATTCGTGAGAATCTCAAGGCTGCTCAGTCACGTCAGAAGAGTCAGTATGACCGTCATCATAAAGACATGGTCTATCAACCTGGCGAAAAGGCTTATCTTCGAGTCACACCAATGAAGGGTGCTCACCGCTTTGGAATCAAGGGCAAACTAGCTCCTCGATATATTGGCCCATTCACTATTCTCGAAAGGCGTGGAAAAGTGGCATACCAACTGGAGCTTCCGCCGAACCTTTCTCAGGTTCACGATGTGTTCCATGTGTCACAGCTCCGCCGTTGCTTCAAGGACCCAATCCGAGCAGTGGATCATGAAGTGCTCGAATTGCAGCAGGATCTCTCCTATAAGGAGCATCCGGTCAGCATTCTCGACCAAGCTGAACGCCGCACACGTCAGAAGGCGGTCAAGTTCCTCAAAGTCCAGTGGTCGCACCATTCTGAAGATGAAGCCACTTGGGAACGAGAGGATCGTCTGCGCGAAGAATACCCCGCATTTTTTCCTTCTACCTCCTAAATCTCGGGACGAGATTTCTTGTAGTGGAGGAGTTTTGTAACGCCCGGATAATCAAGCCACAGTAATCCCACGCTAATGGTGCCACGTCACCATAGTTACTGTTGCTAATCTACCGTTAGGTCAAACCGTTTAAAAATCCAAATTCAAATTAATGTCAACGATAAAAGTTTTTCAAAATTTAAAACAAAAATGTTCGGGAGATGCCAAATAAGGCATAGTTAATTATGGTGAAGTAAACATATTTTTAGAAAATGCCTAAATATTTTAAAATGATGTAAAACAGAAAAGAAAATAAATAAAAAGAAAAGAAAATACAAAAGAGAAAACAAACAGAAAAAAAGGGGAAAAGGAACCCCCCCACTGGACCCTGGCCCAACTGGGCCGACCCCCAGGCCCAGCCGGCCTGGCCCACCTCGCTCGGTCGCTACCTCCCCTTCCCTGTTCCCCCGACCGGGGTCGGAACAGGGGCAGGTCCCCACCGCCGCCGCAACGGGGGAGGATAAGGCCGCCACGCCCCGCCTCCTCGATCGCGCCTCCCACTCGCCCCCACTCTCGCCCTCGGTTCCTGCGCCTCTCCCTCCTCCCTCGGATCCACCTCGCCCTCTCCTTCCCCTTCGCATCCGAACGCCACCGCCGCCATGGCTCCGGCCTAGCCACGGCCACTGTGCCCACCTCGCCGCTCCACTGTGTCCCCGAGGTCCGCCGTCGTCCGCTGCTTCGACTGGTGCACTCCGTTGGAGCTCGGAGCCACCGCAACGCCCACGACGCCGCCGTCTTCCTCCTCTGCTCCGACGAGCTTCGCCGCCGATTCCGCCGCACCGAGCCCTCCTCGAGCACGCTTGAGCATACCTGCAGGAGCACTATGAGCTCCGCCCCCTTCTCCCCTCTCTTCGCGCTTCTCTTCTTGCCCCGTAGCTGCTCCCACCGTCGTGCCCGAGCTCGTCGCCGCGGTGGTGCTCGCCGCCATGGCCACGGCCGCAGAGCTCGCGGCCGACCACCATGCCGTGCTCAGCACCTCCGCCCGCGCCCGCTGCTCCTCCCGCTCCCCCTGGCGTCGTCCTCGACGGGCCAGTGCTTCGGCCGCCGCCGCGAGCTCGTCTCCGGTGAGCTCGTCGCCTCCCGTTTACTGCCGACTGCGGCAGTGGATGCGCGCGAGCACCAGCCGCCTGTAGAGCCGCTCCGCCCGGCAAGCCATGTCCCGGAGCCCCATCGCCGTCGAGCGCCCGAAGGCCGCCGCCGCCCGTGCTCCACGCCGCCGCCGTTTTCGGCCGCCCCGAGGCCGGCCACCACCGCGGTTAGCTGCGGCTCGCCGCTCCCGTTCAAACGGCGTCGGCCGCGTCCATTTTGGCCGCCGAACGGCAAATCCCGACGCACGGCCGCACCCTCCGCCGCGTTTTGGCTCGCCGGAGCCAACTCCGGCGCCAGCCGCCGACGTGGCTGGCCTGGGGGCCACCCCAGAGCCACTGCCAGTGGGCCCCATGGGTCCCGTTGACCCAGTCAGATGCTGACTGGGCAGCGCCCAGTCACTGCGTGTGGGCCCTGCGTGGGCCCTGTTGACCAGTCAACTGGTCTGTTGACCGCTGATGCAGGGCTGACGCCAGGATGACGTCACAATTCTTTTTCTGACGAATTTAGTAATTAAAACAAATTTCAGAATATTGCTGAACCTGCGAAAAATCGTAGAAAATAAACCGTAGCTCGGATGAAAAAACTTTGTACATGAAAGTTGCTCAGAACGACGAGACGAATCCGAATACGCAGTCCGTTTGTCAGCCACACGTTCCTAGCATAGCGAACATGGAACTTTCCCCCTTCGGTCCGTCTGTCCGAAAACGCGAAACATCGGGAATACTTTCCCGGATGTTTCCCCCCTTCGTCGGTATCGTCTACTGCCGCGTTAGGACACACCTAGCACCGCTCATTGTCATGTCACGCATCATCATGCTTATGTTTGCATTATATTTACTGTTTCTTCCCCCCTCTTCTCTCCGGTAGACTACGAGACCGACGCTGCTGCTGCCCAGTTCGACTACGGAGTTGACGACCCCTCCTACTTGCCAGAGCAACCAGGCAAGCCCCCCCCCCTTGATCACTAGATATCGCCTATTCTTCTCTATACTGCTTGCATTAGAGTAGTGTAGCATGTTACTGCTTTCCGTTATCCTATCCTGATGCATAGCCTGTCCTTGTTTCTACTGTTGTTACCTTTACCTGCAATCCTACATGCTTAGTACAGGATGCTAGTTTTCCATCAGTGGCCCTACATTCTTGTCCGTCTGCTGTGCTATACTATCGGGTCGTGATCACCTGGGCGGTGATCACGGGTATATACTTATATACCATATACATGACACATGTGATACTAAAGTCGGGTCGGCTCGTAGGAGTACCCGCAATTGGATCTTTGTGGCGGAGCGACAGGGCAGGTTGAGACCGCCTAGGTGAGAGGTGGGCCTGGCCCTGGACGGCGTCGCGGTTACTTCGACATAACACGCTTAACGAGTTCTTGGTATTTGATCTGAGTCTGGCCATTTGTTCTATACGCACTAACCATCTACGCGGGAGTAGTTATGGGTATCCCGGCGTCGTGGTATCAGCCGAAGCCTTCGTGACGTCAGCGACTGAGTGGCGCGCGCCGGATTGGACTGGAACGCCACTAGGCTAGGTCTGCTTCCGGCTGCGTACGCAACGTGCAGGTGTGCATAGGGCGATGGGCCCAGACCCCTGCGCGCATAGGGTTAGACCGGCGTGGTGACCTCTCTGTTGTGCCTAGGTGGGGCTGCGACGTGTTGATCTTCCGAGGCCGGGCATGACCCAGAAAAGTGTGTCTGGCCAAATGGGATCGAGCGTGTTGGGTTATGTGGTGCACCCCTACAGGGAAGTTTATCTATTCGAATAGTCGTGTCCCTCGGTAAAAGGACGACCCGGAGTTGTACCTTAACCTTATGACAACTAGAACCGGATACTGAATAAAATACACCCTTCCAAGTGCCAGATACAACCCGGTGATCGCTCTCTAACAGGGCGACGAGGAGGGGATCGCCGCGTAGGATTATGCTATGCGATGCTACTTGGAGGACTTCAGTCTACTCTCTTCTACATGCTGCAAGATGGAGATGGCCAGAAGCGTAGTCTTCGACAGGATTAGCTATCCCCCTCTTATTCTGGCATTCTGCAGTTCAGTCCACTGATATGCCCCTTTACACATATACCCATGCATATGTAGTGTAGCTCCTTGCTTGCGAGTACTTTGGATGAGTACTCACGGTTGCCTTTCTCCCTCTTTTTCCCCCTTTCCTTTCTATCTAGTTGTCGCAACCAGATGCTGGAGCCCAGGAGCCAGACGCCACCGTCGACGACGACTCCTACGACACTGGAGGTGCCTACTACTACGTGCAGCCCGCTGACGACGACCAGGAATAGTTAGGAGGATCCCAGGCAGGAGGCATGCGCCTCGTTCGATCTTCATCCCAGTTTGTGCTAGCCTTCTTAAGGCAAACTTGTTTAACTTATGTCTGTACTCAGATATTATTGCTTCCGCTGACTCGTCTATGATCGAGCACTTGTATTCGAGCCCTCGAGGCCCCTGGCTTGTATTATGATGCTTGTATGACTTATTTATGTTTTAGAGTTGTGTTGTGATATCTTCCCGTGAGTCCCTGATCTTGGTCGTACACATTTGCGTGCATGATTAGTGTACGGTCAAATCGGGGGCGTCACACTTCTGGTCCAAGAAAAATCATCGCGAAGGTTTTATTCCCTTTGGACTCTGTTTGGTATTCCTTTTCTGCGAAACTCAAAAATAGGGAAAAACAGGAACTGGCAATGGACTCTAGGTTAATAGGTTAGTCCCAAAAATAATATAAAATAGTATATTAATGCATATAAAACATGCAAAATAGATAACATAATAGCATGGAACAATAAAAAATTGTAGATACGTTGGAGACGTATCAAGCATCCCCAAGCTTAATTCCTGCTCGTCCTCGAGTAGGTAAATGATAAAAACAGAATTTTTGATGTGGAATGCTACCTAACATATTTATCCATGTAATTTCTTTATTGTGGCATGAATCAGATCTGTAAGATTCAAAACAAAAGTTTAATATTGACATAAAAACAATAATACTTCAAGCATACTAACAAGGCAGTTATGTCTTCTCAAAATAACATGGCCAAAGAAAGCTTATCCCTACAAAATCATATAGTCTGGCTATGCTCCATCTTCATCACACAAAATATTTAAATCATGCACAACCCCGATGATAAGCCAAGCAATTGTTTCATACTTTTGATGTTCTCAAAAAATTTCAACTTTCACGCAATACATGAGCGTGAGCCATGGACATAGCACTATAGGTGGAATAGAAGGTGGTTGTGGAGAAGACAAAAAGAAGGAGATAATCCCACCTCGGGTACCTTCAAGACTCCTTTTTTTCCCGTTTATTGTTTCCCAAGATAAAAAAATCTTTATATACCCCCCGAACCTATTGACCACCGTATCGCGAAGAAATCTTCTGTTTTCTTTCCTTGCTGTTTTCTGGCAGATCTAGGTCACCATGGCCGCTTCAAGCTCCTCCAAGGACAAGTTTTTCGAGAACGTCATCAACCCATATTTGCGGGAGGTGATGCAGCACCCTCAAGCTATGAAGATGCATGAGGGGGGTGCTCCACATCCGTGATGTGCAAGGTCCCAAAGGGACGGGAATCGTGGAGGCCAGGCTTGAAGCTATGGAGCAGGAGGTCTTCCGGTGCAAGGGGATGGTGGAACATGGACTCAATGCCAATCACCTCATGATCGCGGACTACACCCGTGATCTCAAGGTGGATGGCAAGTCAATGAAGGACATCGTCTTCACCTTCAACGAGCAAATCAACTTCCTCCAAAGCCAGATTTATGATCTCCAAAACCAAGTCTTTGAATATGATGCGAGGTTTAAAGGTATGAGTTTGGCTGCCAGTTGCAGGACCCGTGAGACTCACTCCTCCTCTTATGATGGTGAGCCCTTGCCATGGAAACCCGAGGATAAGATTGCTACTACTTCATCACCACCACCTCCTTCTTCATCACCAAAGGAAACTTCAGTATCGGGTATGGGCACTCCCCTTGGCTTGCGCCAAGCTTGGGGGAGGTGCCCCGGTATCGTATCACCTCCACTATCTTTTGCCTTTACTTATCTTAGTTCGATCCATAGTTATCTTTTGCTTTAGATGAATAAAAGTTTAGTTCGATCCTTTCTTTTTGAGAGTTTGCTTAGTGATCTATCCTTGTAATCGAGTGCGAGATATATAATAAAGTTTAGTTTAAGTTTTGCTTTCTTTACTTTCATGTTCAATAAAAAGAAAGGAAATAAATGAAAAATATCATATGCTAATCTTATAGTAAGTAATGACATCACATAAGGAAGAGTATAAGTAGAAATTTTATTGGAGATTTACAAACATACCATTGGTCAATAATGCAATTCATGAAAGAATTAACAAAGGAAGAGAAGATTCACATGCAAATACACCATCTTGGACATCTTTTGTGATTGTGAGCCCCGATCAAATTATTATATGCCAAAATTGTTGGGGAACGCAGTAATTTCAAAAAAAATCCTACGATCACGCAAGATCTATCTAGGAGATGCATAGCAATGAGAGGGGAGAGTGTGTCCACGTACCCTCGTAGACCGAAAGCGGAAGCGTTTAGTAACGCGGTTGATGTAGTCGAACTTCTTCGCGATCCAACCGATCCAAGTACCGAACGTACGGCACCTCCGCGTTCAGCACACGTTCAACTCGATGACGTCCCTCGTACTCTTGATCCAGCTGAGGCCGCGGGAGAGTTCCGTCAGCACAACGGCGTGGCGACGGTGATGATGATGTTACCGGCGCAGGGCTTCGCCTAAGCAGTACGGCGATATGATCGAGGTGTGTAACTGTGGAGGGGGGCACCACACACGGCTAAAAGATCAACTTGTGTGTTCTAGGGTGCCCCCCTGCCCCTGTATATAAAGGAGGGAGAGGGAGAGGCAGCCGGCCCTAGGGGGGCGCCAAGGTGTGGAGTCCTGCTAGGACTCCCTAGTCCTAGTAGGATTCCACCTCCCACACGGAGTAGGAAAGGGGGAAGGGAGAAGGAGAAGGAAAGGGGGGCGGCCCCCTTCTCCTAGTCCTAATCGGCCTCCTGCCCAAGGGGGGCGCACCAGCCCCTTGTGGGCTCGTGTGCTTCCCTCTTATGGCCCATAAGGCCCATAACTTCTCCTAGGGGGTTCCTGTAACCTCCCGGTACTCCGAAAAATACCCGAACTTCTCCGGAACCATTACGTTGTCCGAATATAGCCTTCCAATATATCAATCTTTATGTCTCGACCATTTCGAGACTCCTCGTCATGTCCGTGATCTCATCCGGGACTCCGAACAGACTTCGATTCATCAAATCACATAACAAATAATTCAAATCGTCATCAAACGTTAAGCGTGCGGACCCTATGGGTTCGAGAACTATGTAGACATGACCGAGACACATCTTCGGTCAATAACCAATAGCGGAACCTAGATGCTCATATTGGCTCCTACATATTCTACGAAGATGTTTATCGGTCAAATCGCATAACAACATACGTTGTTCCCTTTGTCATCGGTATGTTACTTGCCCGATATTCGATCGTCGGTATCATCATACCTAGTTCAATCTTGTTACCGGCAAGTCTCTTTACTCGTTCCATAATACTTCACCCCGCAACTAACTCATTAGTCACATTGCTTGCAAGGCTTATAGTGATGAGCATTACCAAGAGGGCCCAGAGATACCTCTCCGAAACATGGAGTGACAAATCCTAATCTCGATCTATGCCAACCCAACAAATACCTTCGGAGACACCTGTAGAGCATCTTTATAATCACCTATTTATGTTGTGACATTTGATAGCACACAAAGTGTTCCTCCGGTATTCGGGAGTTGCATAATCTCATAGTCTGAGGAACATGTATAAGTCATGAAGAAAGCAGTAGCAATGAAACTGTAACGATCATAATGCTAAGCTAACGAATGGGTCTTGTCCATCACATCATTCTCCTAATTATGTAACCCCATTTATCAAAGGGACAATTCCATTTATCCCCCTAACTTGAGCCACCACCTGGCATTTGCCCCTAATTTTCAGGTATGCTCAAAAATACCCCTCTTCCGTCAAGTCACCTTACAGAAATGCCCTTGCCGTCCGGTCAAAGGGGTTTGACCGTCTGGTGAATAGTAACATGGGGAACAGTAAATTCGAAAAAAAATAGCAAAAAAATCAAAAAAATCTGAAATTTTGTGGGATCGAAGATACTTAAGGGCGCAAGGTGTGTGCGAATTTTCGCGTTGTTTGGACATTCTAGGAACTCGTGGGAAAGGAAAAAATTTAAATCTATACGGTGTGAACAGTAAATTCAAAAAAATAGCAAGAAAATTTTAAAAAATATGAATTTTTTGGCATCAAAGAGGCTTGGGTGCGCAAGGCGCTTGCAATTTTTTGTGATCAAATGACATGCGAGGTGCTCTAGAAAAAAAAAGCAAAATACTGCATTTTTTCAAAGTTTTTTTCTGCGCCAAATTTTGTTTTTTCTCCTCGAGCTCCTACAGTGTCGAAACGCAAAAAAAAAATTGCATGCACCTTGCGCACCCCAGCCTCTTTGATGCCAAAAAATTTCAATTTTTTTGAATTTTCTTGCTATTGTTTTTTGAATTTAATGCTCACAGCGTACATTTTAAAGTTTTTCGTTTGACACGAGCTGCTGGAATGTCCAAATGGTGCCAAAATTTTGCACGCGCCTTGCTCCCTTGAGTATCTTCGATCCCACAAAATTTCAGAATTTTTTGATTTTTTTTGCTATTTTTTGCGAATTTACTGTTCACCATTTACTATTCACCAAACGGTCAAACCCCTTTGACCGGACGGTAACGGCAAAGAAGGGCATTTCTGTAAGGTGACTTGACGGAAGAGGGGTATTTTTGAGCATACCTGAAAATTAGGGGCAAATGCCAGGTGGTGGCTCAAGTTAGGGGGATAAATGGAATTGTCCCTTCATCTAATGACAACACATGTCTATGGTTAGGAAACATAACCATCTTTGATAAACGAGCTAGTCAAGTAGAGGCATACTAGGGACACTTATATTTTGTATATGTATTCACACATGTACTAAGTTTCTGGTTAATACAACTCTAGCATGAATAATAAACATTTATCATGAAATAAGGAAATAAATAATAACTTTATTATTGCCTCTAGGGCATATTTCCTTCAAAAATTACTGAAGTTGGACAAGGAAGACAACAAAATGATTTATGTTTGTTCATATACACATAGAAGTTACATTGTCATAGATCCTTTAACATGTGGTGCTTGCCCCTATCTTTGCTAGCCAAAAATTCCTCACTAAGTAGAGATACTACTTGTGCATCCAAAAACCCTTAGACTAAAATCTTGTTTTGAGAGTCCACCATACGTACCTATGGATTGCGTAAGATCCTTCAAATAAGTTGTCATCGGTGCAATAAGGCAATTAAAATTGCTTCTAAAAGTGTTAGATCATTTAGTGTAAGAGAAAATTGAGCGTTGTATGAACTTGTGATGGCAAAGAATAAAAGCGACATACTGCATAATAAAGTATGCTATCATAAGGGGCAATATAACATGACGTTCTTTTGCACTAAGAGATTGAGCATACAAACAAAAAGCGCATGTCAACCTCTGCTTCCCTCTGCGAAGGGTCTATCTTTAACTTTTATGTATTTACTTTATGCAAGAGTCAAAGTTTTTCTCTCTATTCCTTTTTATTTTCTATTTTGGCAAGCATCATGTGGTGAGGAAAGATCTAGGCACATATATCCAATTGGATATGAGTGACATGAGTTATTATTGTTGACATCACCCTTGAGGTGAATACCTTGGTAAGCGAAATTATAAGCCCCTATCTTTCTATGTGTCCGGTTGAAACTTTTTGCTCATGTGTATGAGGTGAGTCTTAGCAATCATAGAAGACTATAAGATGGTTGAGTATGTGGACTTGCCAAAAAGGCTTCGATACGTGACCCTTCCTGAAAAGATGATGAATTGTAGTTGCAAAGTTGACTGAGAACATAGTTTGTTGGTTTTCAATAGAGTTTATGCTTTATACTTCGATGTTGTGATGAATTGTTACTTATTCATGAGAAGTATATGATAAAAGTTCTATGATAAAGTTTTATGTTAAAGTTTGTTTTTGTTATAATAATATACATGATGCTTCTATGTCCGTATTTTGTTTTTATCAACACCTCTCTCTCTCTCTCTAAGCATGTGGACATGTTTTTCGATTTCGGTTTTCGCTTGAGGACAAGCGAGGTCTAAGCTTGGGGGAGTTGATACATCCATTTTGCATCATGTTTTCTTACTATTATTCATATTATTTTTATGTATAATAATGCTTTTTGGAGTAATTCTAATGCCTTTTCTCTCATAATATGCAAGGTCCACACAAAGAGGGAGAATACCGGCAGCTGGAATTCTGGACCTGAAAAAGCTACGTCAGGCTACCTATTCTGCACAACTTCAAATGAGCTGAAACTTCACGGGGATTTTTATGGAATATATAAGAAATATTAGAGCAAATAAGTACCAGAGGGCCCCCACCAGGTGGGCACAACCCACCTGGGCGTGCTAGGGAGCCCAGGCGCGCCCTAGTGGGTTGTGCCCTCCTCGGCCCACCTTTGGTGCCCCTCTTTTGGTATATAAGTCATTTTGACCTAGAAAAAAAATAAGGAGAGGACTTTCGGGATGAAGCGCTGCCGCCTCGAGGCGGAACTTGGGCAGGAGCACTTTGACCCTCCGGCAGAGCGATTCTGCCGGGGGAACTTCCCTCCTGGAGGGGGAAATCATCGTCATCATCATCACCAACAAGTCTCCCATCTTGGGGAGGGCAATCTCCATCAACATCTTCAACAACACCATCTCCTCTCAAACCCTAGTTCATCTCTTGTGTTCAATCTTTGTACCGAAACTATAGATTGGTGTTTGTGGGTGACTAGTAGTGTTGATTACACCTTGTAGTTGATTACTATATGGTTTATTCAGTGGAAGATTATATGTTCAGATCCATTATACTATTTAATACCCCTCTGATCTTCAGCATGATTATCATTTGTGAGTAGTTACTTTTGTTCTTGAGGTCACGGGAGAAATCTTGTTGCAAGTAATCATGTGAACTTGATATGTGTTTGACATTTTGATTGTATGTATGTTGTGATTCCCTTAGTGGTGTCATGTGAACGTCGACTACATGGCACTTCACCATATTTGGGCCTAAGGGAATGCATTGTGGAGTAGTTATTAGATGATGGGTTGCGAGAGTAACAGAAGCTTAAACCCTAGTTTATGCGCTATTACGTTAGGGACCGATTTGGATCGAAAAGTTAATGCTATGGTTAGAATTTATTCTTAATACTTTTCTTGTAGTTGTGGATGCTTGCGAGGGGGTTAATCATAAGTAGGAGGTTTTTTCAAGTAAGAACAACACATAAGCACTAGTCCACCCACATATCAAATTATCAAAGTAGCGAACACAAATCAAACCAACATGATGAAAGTGACTAAATGAAATTCACGTGTACCCTCAAGAACGCTTTGCTTATCATAAGAGACCATTTTGGCATGTCCTTTGCCTCAAAAGGATTGGGCTACCTTGCTGCACTTTTGTTACTATTACCGTTACTTGCTCGTTACAAATTATCTTGCTATCAAACTGCTCGTTACTTATAATTTCAGTGCTTGCAGAGAATACCTTACTGAAAACCACTTGTCATTTCCTTCTGCTCCTTGTTGGGTTCGACACTCTTACTTATCGAAAGGACTACGATTGATCCCATATACTTGTGGGTCATCACCGGCGCAAGGGCCAGAGGAGCAGGCGCAGTCTAGGCGGCGTCACCAGCACCAGAAGGAGGTGCATTGGCTAAGGGGACGGCGTGGAGCGGGTCGGCGGCGACGACGGCTCCATGGGGGCGGAAGCGGGATCGGTGATCTGCGCAAATGGGTTAACCAGGCCAGGAGCATCTGATACCATTTTTGACAGAGAGGTTAGGGAGAAATCACAGCACACTTGATTCATTCATCGGCAGAGGTATCTTACATTCTTAAAAAGTTGATCCCCACTACTACCAATTCTCTCAACAAGCAGCCCGTCCACATCATTATCTAGCCACGTCAGCAATTCTGTTCATGTATGCATGCATTTTGTACGTAGATATGAGACGCAATGCAACCTTCTACCCAGCGTAACCCAGCCATTCGACATGCAGCATTCCATCCAGTATTAATTGCCTCTTTAGTCGGTATTTAGTTGGGCGGAGGAACTGACTATTACCTCTCCCTCCAGCCTGTCTATCTTCTCCATAATCTAGCCCGGGTATTTAGTTGGGCGGAGGAACTGGCGATTACATCTTCCTCTAGCCTCTCTGTCTTCTCCATAATCCAGCCGGGTATTTAGTCGGGCAGAGGAACTTGCCGGTACAATTTTCTGCTCATATTTTCTTCTGCACCTTCCGCAACGAATCATATTCTCCAATATAAAGCAAGCATGACCTGCCGCCTGGTCGCCTGGGGATATCCCGTCGATCACCCACTAGGTGATCTGCGCCTCTGTTAGATCCGAGGACGCCGACACAGTCCGTCGCCTGGTACTCAGCATTCGACTCCGCCGGGTCGCTCGCCACCATCCAACTTGGGGACGCTGTCCCATGCCGGCCAACGCCGAGGCGTCCTATTCCAGCATGTTGCTCGCTACCGTGTTAAATTGATGGACGTCGGGGAGTCTGCGTTGTAGTACGTCGCAGCGGGGGTCAGCACACTCAGTCTTCCACCTTCTTCTCATGTGCTCACCACCATCCACTGACATCTCGATCCCGACGCCTTCCGCGTGGTCGCCAAGCAACACGGTGCATCGCATCATGCTCGACGATGAGGCATCCGACGCCAAGGCTTCCAAATCCAGCACATCCCTCGCTGCCGTGTTGATGGGCGCCGAGGAGTCCGCGTTGTGCGTCGCAGTAGAGGCCGGAGCGCGTGGAGTCGTCTACCTCTGCCCAAACATCTTCCGTGTGAATGCCAAGAAAGGGCACACAGGTGAGCTCCTCTTTTCAACGCATTATTCCCACTGTATTCCTGATTCTACTTGGCCCGGCTGCATTTTCCTCAGCTAGGTACATCAATTTGAAAATACAAGGATAACATTTGATTAGTTTGGTGTTTTGGACTTTACAGTTTGATTGGTTGGACTATACTTATGCCAGGATATGTGGATTCACAAGAGATGTGGCTGTCCAATTGTTCAGTGGTAACAATGGTCGATTTTGGTACTAATCAAAAGGAAATTAAAAACCATTGTGTATATGATTTGGTTAAGACCCCTAAGATTCTCTGTATTTTTTTGTAGTTTGCACAACTAATAAATTACAACAATGCAATGGGTCACTTTTCTGAATTATTCTTTTTTACAAAGTGTATATTTAGATTTTTGACATTATTCCTTTAGTATGACATTTGACTGTGTTCTGAAGAGACCACAAAGGTCAAGGCATTCAGGAAGACAGGAGCTATTCCAACTCCTGGGCGTTTCGATTTGTTCAAATCATCATGCCGGTGTTGTGTGCTATAAAACAAAATCCATTGAATGTAAATAAAATTCATCATAAAAGTAATTCCAATCGTTATCATCTTCACGACAACAAAATCCGTAGCAATGCGCGGGGTGTCATCTAGTATGTACAGTTACAAGGCCACTGTAGAAGGAAGGTAATTAAAACGGATTTTGTAACGCGCGGGGTGTTATCTAGCACTACCCTCGACGTGCGCCATGATCTAGCTGCACGGACTAGAGCATGTCCGTGTACGTATGAGCTATACAAAGAGCATACACGACGAGTGAGGGCTTTTGGAGGCCGAGCTCCACGGAGCTCGTTTTCAAAATACAAATTTCCACAAGGTGAATTTTTTTGAAATTGTTTGTATACACTTTCACACATGTGTATTGCGTCTGTGCAAAAATTCAAAACCAAAATACTTTCACACGTGGTGTGCAGAAAAAAGACAAAAACGTATTTCTAGAATGGGCCAATATTTTTTGTTGTTGGGCCGGATTTTTATTTTTTTGTACAGCCTACAAATCACAAATTCAAAAAAAATTCTTACACGTTCGTGCGGAAATCTATTAAGTTACCGTGGAATTTTGTTTTGAATTTTTCTGAAACTTTGAAATATAAATTTTGGTTTTTTCAAAATACCGAGCTCCCTGGAGCTCGGCCTCCGTTGGCATTTTCCACATACACGATGGCCTACTATGCATTCTAACAAGTTGGATTGACACTATTTGATGGATGAGATTTGATAGATCTCGCTCTTTCAGTCTTTTTATATTGGTATATGATACGATATAGATATAGATGCTGAAGGCATGTGTTTGATTTATACCCTGTGCATCAATTTTTGGATTTTTCTGTCTTTAGTTGGGAAAAAGATCAACGTTAATTGCGTTCAAAACGAGAAAGAGATCGGTGTACGTTAATTACAATCAAAACGGGAAAGAGATCAGCATGCGTTAATTGCATTTTAAACGGGAAAGGGATCAGTGTCATTTGCGGTGCAGAAGGAAAATAATTAAATTTGCAAGTTGTAGAAACAAATCCGAAGAAATCGTTGTCAATATCACCTCGCGGCCCATGTCTCGTTCTTAAATCACGGCCACGCAACCGTGATCGAATGGGTGGGATCCGTTCGGCTCTATCCCTAATATTGGACAATTCGCCGTTTAACTTTCTCCCGTCAATATTACTACTATACAGTATCTTTCTGTCCGAAAGTACTTACCGAAAAAATGGATATATTTAGACATATTTTTGAACAAGTATTTCTGGACGGAGATAGCATGATTTTTCTCAAAATAAAATTAGTCTCGATCAGTTCTTACGAGGGAGAAATGTTGAACCAGCCAGTCTAAAAGCAAGGCAACCGCGCAACCTCAATTAGAGCATGTAGAGAATGCAAATGGAGGTCGTCTACCTCGGCGTAGCTCTCGTGTCCTTGTGTGCCGTGCTTCTTTCCAGCCGCAGACGCAGGCGCTCGGCAATGAACGAGCTGCCGGGGCCGTGGCAGCTGCCGGTGATCGGAAGCCTGCACCACCTCGTCGGGCAGCTCCCCCACCGCGCGATGCGTGACCTAGCGCGGCGCTACGGGCCGGTCCTGCTCCTCCGGCTCGGCGAGGTGCCCACGCTGGTGGTGTCGTCCCGGGAGGGTGCCCGTGAGGTGACGAAGACCCACGACTTGGCGTTTGCGACGCGGCCTCTGAGCGCCACAGCGCGTGTGCTCACCAACGGCGGCCGGGACATTGTGTTCGCACCGTACGGTGACCACTGGCGCCAGGTTAAGAAGATCGCCGTCTTCGAGCTCTTATCGGCGCGGCGCGTCACGTCCTTCCGCGCCGTCCGCGAGGAGGAGGTCGCCGCCGTGCTCCGCGATGTCGCCGAGGCCGCGGTGGCCACGCGCCCCGTGGAGCTGCGCGCGTGCCTCTCCGCGCTCGGCATCGACATCACGGTCCGCGCCATCATGGGTGACCGGTTCAAGGAGCGCGATGTGTTCCTCCACGCGCTCGACCGCTCCACGAAGCTCGTGGCGGGGTTCAACCCGCCGGACCTGTGGCCGTCGTCCCGGCTTGCCGGCTATCTCAGCGGGGCCGTGCGCAGCGCCAAGGAGTGCCGTGACATCGGGAACGGCATCCTCGACGCCATCATCAAGGAGCGGCTCGAGAGGACGATGGAAGGTGGCGGAGGCCAGAAGAACGAGGACTTGCTCGACGTGCTGCTAAGCATGCACAAGGAGGGCAAGCTCGACATGGACGCCGTCAAATACGTCATCTTCGTAAGTACTGTACTCCTTTTTTTACATATTATTTGAAAGGTTTAGCTTTATCCCGAGTCAAATTTCTTTAAGTTTAGCTCTAATCAAGCTTATGAATACCAGATTTATTTTCTTAGATTCATCGTAAAATATCCTGAGGCACAATTCGTTAGGCGGATTATATAATTGTTTTGTAACGCTGATACGTGTCTAGATTTACAGTTCTCAGGCCCTTTTAAGTCTCACAAAACGAAACTCTCTCCACAATCAATGGTTCACACAGGACCTATTCAGCGCCGGCAGCGAGACAACTACGCTAGAGTGGGCATTCGCAGAGCTGATGAGGAACCCAAAGGTGATGCACAAGGCAACCGCCGAGGTTCGGCGAGCCTTCAGGGCCCAAGGCACCGTAGCGGAGCACCGCCTCAACGAGCTCCCGTACATGCACCTGGTCATTCGGGAGGCGCTGCGGCTGCACATGCCCACGCCGTTGCTCCTCCCGCGGGAGTGCCGGGAGCCATGCCAGGTGCTCGGGTATGACGTGCCGCAGGGCACGCAGCTGCTAGTCAACGTCTGGGCACTGGGCCGTGACAAGCGGTACTGGCCTGACGGGCCGGAGGAGTTTCGGCCGGAGCGGTTCGAGGACGAGGATGCTGTGGACTTTAAGGGTAACGACTTCTCTTTTCTGCCGTTCGGCGCAGGCCGGAGGATGTGCCCTGGCATGGCATTCGGCCTCGCCAACATCGAGCTCGCACTCGCGAGCCTGCTGTTCCACTTCGACTGGGAGGGTCCAAGTCCAGATGAATTGGACATGGCCGAGGCGTTTGGTGTTACCGCGCGGCGGAAGGCCGACCTCCTCCTGCGCCCTGTCCTCCGTGTGCCCGTTCCCTTCCTGGAGTCTACTCCACCGGCAGGCAACGGAGATCGTTAGCGTCCTACGCTCCTTGTCGTCATAGAGGCAAGTATGATCGCTTCATTCGACAAGGTCGTAGTGCATTGCACCTGCATGCATGTGCTTGAACAAATACCATCATAATAAGACTGCCTGTCCATCATATTAATCAGCATAAAATAGATCTTTGCAAGCACATGCATATGTTGGTGTGTGCATGTATTTACGTATCGATAAATAAAGACACAGGAGCCCGCGATCCGTGTTTGCCGTGCTTCAGTGCTTGTTTGTAGACTTGGTCATACTATGGGTTGTTCAAGCGACAATATTAAGGACCAGTTTGTTTGAGGTTCAAGGATCAAATTCAGCTTTTCTAGTGAAGCTGAATCTAAAGCTTATTTGAAGAGCTCTTTTACAATACCCTTAAATTAATATAAGCCGTCTATTTCTGGCAATCCAATGGCCAGTATGATCTGATACTCCATCTTTTGTTCCACGGAGTGTTGACTCGAAGAGTCATGGAGTACCTTGATCTAAGGGGCAAAACAGTAATCGCACCAATCATTATATGGTTATTTCTCTTGGTGGTATTTTGATATTCCCACCGTAACCTTTGGTTCGTACTGCTCTCGTTTCCGTCCGTGAACGCCGCCGCCACTGCGATCTGCTCCGCCTGCCGCTGCCGCCATGCTTGTGTCCTCCACAATCAGATCGGACGTTGGCACGTTCTAATCTCTGAACATAATCGACGGATTTGTGAAGCCCAGTAATGCATCCTAGACCTGGAGGAATGCAGCGGATGGATAGACATGTCTCAGGCTTTTCACTAGAGGATGCACCAGCGGAGAATCAATGGAGACATCCTAGGTGCAGATTGCCACGGGCGATGACAACAATTCTGATGGAGTGAAGAGAAATCTTGAATCTGGCTGGCGGCGGCGAAGCCTTTTTTCTGGCGGCCTCACCGCTGAATGTAGGATCGATGGACAGCCTTTTTCTTCCAAACTGAACGATCGGCCTCTATTATGGAAATCCCAAAATACCATTCGTAAAATGTCTAAGTTACCCTTCATCATGGACGGCCAGATATGTTTGGTACTCCGGTTAATGCCATGGGAGTACCAGGGTACCGTAAAAAAGCTCTTCAAATAAGCTTTCCTAGTTAAAATGAATATGGAATCTGAAACCAACAACTATTTTGAATTAGCTTTGTCAGTTAAGCTTAATCTGGATTTGGGTCATTGTGTTATTTGCCGAAGCACCACAAAGTGCATACTTCGATGGTGAAACAGATTCTGTGAATCAGATTTGCCACTGAAGCAAATCCAAAGGTGAGTCGACTCCAATCAAAGCTGAATGTTTGGGCCTTTTATCACTATGAATCAGCTTTGACACTGAAGTAAATCCACAAGTAATTTGAATCCAATCAAAACTGAAACAAACAGGGACTAAATGCAGGCACTGAGGTTGATACTACTTCCTTCCATCATATTACATATCTTAGAAATTTTATTAGCTATTGTTATACACCGGCCCTTGTTGCTGAATTATATCTACTACTCCCTCTGTTCACTTTTATAAGACATTGTTGCCATTTCAGACAGCAGTCAAAACAGTTCAATGTATGCTGTCTGAAATTGTAACACCCCCAGTGTCATGCTACAGTAATCCCCTGTTAATGGTGCCATGTCATCATGTTACTGTTGCTAATCTTCACGATCCAAATCACAATTCAAATTCAAATCCAATCTAAAGTCAAAAGTTCATATTTGTCAGACATGAAATCTAAAATGTTCATCTTGTGCCAAAAAATTCCCATAACTAATATTGGTAGTGAACCAACATTTTTGCAAAGTGTTTAAGTGCACTATACTAGCTAAAACAGTGCTTATAACATTTGTTTAAATGCTTTTTTAATTTGTAAAAATGCTAACCTGTTTTATTCAAGTGCTAAACTAATTGTGGCAGTAGCCTAAAGCATGATGATATTTTAGGTGTAAGTTTTATAATTTATAGAACTGTTTTGGTTTTAAAAAGTTTTGGAAAACAGAAGTTTCAAAAAAGCAAGAAAATGCAAAACTAATTAAAAAGGAAAATAATGCCCCTGCCCCTCTGGAACTAACCCCCCGGGCTTCGGCCCACCCGAGCCAGCCCATCCAGCCCACTCCCCCCCACCGGTCGCCTCCCTCTCCTGTACAGCCGACCGGGCGCCCGCCCGAGCCGTCCTGGTCCGACCAGCTCGCCGGCATTGCCCCGAGGGGATAAGGGCGACGCCTCGAGCGCATCTCCCCCTCACCTCGCCCCACTCCCCTCTCCTCCTCCCCCTGGCCTCGCTCTCCAGATCCAGCACAGCCGAGCGCGACCATCGCCGCTGCTTGCCATTTGCCGCACTCCGGCGCCACCCCGAGCGATGCCTGGTGGTCCAGGAGCTCCCGCTGGACTCCGAGTTGCGGATCGAGTCCGACACCCCTGCATCGTCTACATCGGGCCCTTCTTCCACCATCGGCCACCGGAGATCGCCGCCGCCGCCCTGTCTGCTCCAGGCCTCCCCCGAGCCCGCTTTGCTCACCTACAAGCTCGATGTGAGCTCCTCTCTCCGTTCCCCTTTTCTTTCCCCTCAAATTCGTCGACGTTTGGCCGTCCCACACGTTGACCGCAATGACAGGGAGCTCGGCTCTGCGTGCCCGCGCCCCCTATTCGCTGCTCCATTGACGCGCCCTTGGCCGCGCTCGCAGGCTCTGGCCGCGTCGGGCCGCGCCATTGGCCGCCCAGCGCGCGCCAGCCCGCACGTGCCTTCGCTGCTGCCGCTCCTGCTGGAAGCCGCAGCAGCCGCCGCCGCTGCTCCCGCGAGTAGTCACCGCTGCTGCTACCCCGCTGCCTACAGACCCCTGCGCGCGCCCGGCCGGGCGTGCCCGTGCCCCAGCGCCTGCCGCCGCCGCCTTCACCCTGCTGCCGCTACGTTGTTGTTGCTCCCGCCGCTGGCTACTTTTGCTGCTGCTTGTGCTACTGCCGCTGCTGCTCCTCCCTTCCCCTGCTCCCTGTCGCTGCTCGCCATAGCCGGCCACCCTTGCCTCCGCCCGCCACTGCCGACGGCCCCCTGCCCCGCACCGCCTACAGCCGTCGTCGCCACCTTCGCGCGCCTCCCCAGCGACCCGGCCTGCTGCTCCCGGCCGCAGCCGTCGAGCGCCGGTGCGGACGCGGGTGAGCATGCCCAGCGAGGCCGCCGGTGCCTCTGTATTTGGGGTCCGGCCCCGTTTGTTTAGTTTAGGGACTAATCCCAATTAGTGCTAATATTCCTCCCTCCTAATTAGTGTATGACACATGGGCCCCATCTACTAACTACCCCCCTTTAAGTCAATCTGTTAAAAAATAAAAGTGTTCCTATGACAGGTGGGACCCCTGTACTATTTCTGTGGATAAGATCAAATAAAGCCCCTCTATGACAAGTGGGCCTGATATGTCAATTGGACCAGTCAACCCTGTCAGCTTTGACTGTTGACTGCTGACTAGGCAGTCAACAGGTCCCCACCTGTCATCTCCTATAGCACCCTGTTGTGTACACTTTAGTGTGTGCACGTAGCATTTTACTATTATTTTTTGAATTAGTATTAAATCCAGAAATTACGGAATATTGTTAAAACTTTAGAAAAACCTAGAAAATAATCCGTAACTAGGACGAAAATGTTTTCTAGATGAAAGTTGCTCAGAAAAACGATACGAATCCGAATACGCGGTCCGTTCATCTATCACATGCCCCTAGCATGCTGAACATGGAACATTCCCCCTCCGGTCATCTGTCTGACATAGGTCCAAAACCGGGAAAACATTCCCGGTTGAATTCCCCTTCACCTATATCGTGGAGCACTTCATTAGGTCGACCCTAGTTCTGCTTTTCATCATGTCATGTTTTATGATGCTTTGTTTGCTTTATATTTATTGTTTCTTCCCCCTCTTTTCTCCGGTAGACCCCGAGACTGATGCTGCCCCTGTGATCGACTATGTCGACGACGACCTTCTTCCTTTTCAGCAGAGCTTCCAGGCAAGCCCCCCCCCCCTTGATCACTCTGATATCACCCATTCCATTCTCTCTCATGCTTGCATTAGATTTTCCTATTGTTATTGTTTGCCCCTATTCTGATGCATAGCCTGGTTTTGCTACCTGCTTTCATTCCTTACCTGCTTATTCTAAACTGCTTAGAATAGGCTGGGTAGAGACCCATCAGAGACCCCACTTTGTCCCGACTGCCGCGCTGGATTATCAGAAGACCCGATCAACGGGATCGAAGACCAGGCCCCGGCACCGCACAACACTTTCCCCTTAGTTGCTCGACACTACTGGGCTACTATCGAGTGCTGAGGGTGGTACCTCATCAGCACTTCTGATGTGAACCTTGTAGGTTAGTTCATTGGTTATGGTCATCGAGGGTGATTCCTCCCTGACCATTCACGATAACGACTCTGTCGTGCAACCCCTCAAGTGTGAACCTCGAGGGTGGTTCCTCCTACGTTCACCTTGATGGTTACATCGAGTGGAATCCACCGAGGGTGATTCCTCGGGGTTTCCCCTTGGTGTTAGACACACGGTTACTATGGTTACTATGACTTACCCTGAACCAGGTTACTAAAGACGGGTTGACCCTGAGGGGTACCCGCGCGAGCTTAATTGCGGGTGATGTGGAGTCGGGTTGACCTGGAAGGTGCCCGCGAGATAATTATGAGGCGTGGCCGGGCATTCTTAGCCCTTGCCGCAAGTCCTCGAGACGGGGCGACGGGGTCACATCGATCGTGAGTCTCTGCTCGTTACCGCATGCTCCTAATCCACTATGATTTGGATATTTGATCCGAGGGGCCTCTGGCCTGATAGCACTAACCATCACGTGGGCATAGTATGGGCGTTTTGCGTCGTATGCATCAGCCAAAGCTTAATAGACGTCAGCGACTGAGCGGCGTGCGCCGGGTTGGACTGGTAAGCACCTGCCTTTTTAAGGAGGTAGCTAGGTCTGCTCACCGGCCGCGTTCGCAACGGGCAGGAGTTCCCGGGGCGATGGCCCATGACCCCTGGGGGCATAGGTATAGTCCGGCGTGCTGACCTCTCTATTTAGCCTAGGTCGGGTTGCGGCGTATCGTTTGGCCGAGGCCGGGCATGACCCGAGAAAGTGTGTCCGGCCGGAGTTAATCGAGCGTGGTGGGTAAGTTGGTGCACCCCCGCAGGGAAGAAAACATCTATCGATAGCCTGTCCTACGGTAACGGACACTTGGAGTTGTATCCCGATCGATACAACTAGAACCTGACACCTGAGATGAGAACTGGATAGTATGGCTTTGGGAGTGCTTTCTCGTAGGGAGTCGAGGAGGGATCTCTGGGCGAGGTTGATGACACCACTACTACTACTACTTTACTTTATGCTACTCTTATCTCTTCTGATGCTGCAAGATGCTTGAAGCTGCTAGTATTCGATAAGCTAGGCTTTCCCCTTCTCTTCTGGCATTCTGCAGTTCAGTCCACAGTACTACCCATTTCATTGACACCGATGCATATGTAGTGTAGATCCTTGCTTTGCGAGTACTTTGGATGAGTACTCATGGTTGCTTTGCTCCCTCTTTTCCCCCTTTTCCATTCTTCTCGGATGACGCAACCAGATGACGGAGTCTAGGAGTCAGATGTCACCACCGACGATTACTACTACATCGAGGGTGCCTACTACTACGTGGAGGCCGCCCACGACTAGGAGTAGTTAGGAGGCTCCCAGGCAGGAGGCCTTGCCTTTTCGATCAATGTTGCATTTGTGTTATCCTTCTTAAGGCAAACTTGTTTAACTCATGTCTGTACCCAGATATTGTTGCTTCCGCTGACTCTTGTGTATTCGAGCTTATGTATTCGAGCCCTCGAGGCCCCTGGCTTGTAATATAAAGCTTGTATTGTTTCAATTTGTGTCTAGAGTTGTGTTGTGATATCTTCCCGTGAGTCCTTGATCTTGATCGTACACATTTGCGTGTATGATTAGTGTACGATTGAATCGGGGGCGTCACAAGTTGGTATCAGAGCCGACTGCCTGTAGGTAGCACCCTTTCCAACTCCTTGGCCAAAGTTGAGTCTAGTCACTACAAAACTTTTACTAACATGGTTGTGCGTCTTACGAGCCCACGTCGCCATTGGGTGGTATTAGGATCTTTTACTCCTCGTCTATACTCTGGGACTTTGTTCTCTCTTCTATTCGGGTTAAATGAATTTACTAACTACGTTAGGTTCTCGTAACGACTTTCCTCGGAGAGCCCCTTCATTCCGGATGGTTGCTTGCTTCACCAGAAGACTTCGAAGATACTCTCCAATCTACTCCCAAGAACTTGTGTTCATTTCTTTTGCAATCCCTTAACACCGTTGAATCCTTCTAGATAACTGCGTACCCTCGCCGTTCATACTTCCATCCCTAGTTGTTCTTGTTATTACAAGATACCCGAAAGTATTCTCCGACTTTCGAGAATCCCTTTTCCAATTGCCTTGCAGCTCTTTTCCGCCTGAATAACCCTAAAAATAATTCCTCACATTTATCGGGGATTCGTTCATCCCCAGTTGATCATATGTCTCACAAAATTCTTCGAATGCAATTCAATCTCCCGAAGATCCTCTGCAGCCTATTGCTCCCGAAAGTCTTGTCTGCCCGCATTATGGTTAAATCCATATGTCTGGCAATATTCATTAACATCCTTTGTCATTGTCATCCTGAGCCTATTGATTCATTATGTTGCGATTGCTTGCAATCATCAGTCGAACCCTGAAAATTGACCTTCCTGCTCTTACGTCATTCTGGACATGAGTTGGATCTCGGCCAATCATGTTGTAATTGATTGTCCACCTAGTTCCCTTCAACTTGAACGTCGAATTATTCAGCCGTTTCTATAATCTGATGCCTTTGCATTCTTTCCTTCTTTTGATTGAGTACTGATACTCACATCAAATCCATTGAGGACCGCTGAATCCTTTGTTGGATTATTATCCGGCAATGTCCTTCATATTCAAAATCTCGTGCGCTCTTCCCCTGATACATATTGCCTTCGGTAAATTGTATCATCTGCTTATTTTCAACCATGCTCTGCTACTGAGCTGATGTTATATGCTATGGAAGTTAGTGGTATATGTTCCTAAGATACCCCTACGGGTTGAACCTATGCCTTCCCTAATCCGTGTGAACTCAAAAGAGATGTGAGTCATACTCTTCTGGTGCTTCACAAGATAAATCTTCCACACTACAAGTTCTTCGAAAACGAGGAGTGAATGAAAGGTTATGCATTGAAGAAGTGGGAGTCGACCTTGAACCTTTGTGTTCATGCCCATGGACCCGATGCAGAACTCATCATGGAAGCTACTCGTAAAAATAATTACCCCTTGTTATAAGTTCATCTTGTATCGGTGGTTTGATCATTCATAATCGTGGTTCCGACCATAGTTTCTCCTTAATTCCATTTCACGGACAAGTTAAAATACTTGTCTCCAACTCATTTCACCTGTCCAACCTCTAATTTGATCTACCTTTAAGTATTGCCTCATGTTATCTCAAGGATATTGTGTCATTGCACTACCTCTTGTAAATTCTTAATTGGAGTGATACTCCGTCACATCATTCCTAGCCTGATCGGCTATATCATTATCGTGCTAATTTTAACTGTGCTACCTATGTCCTTCGTCCCAAGAACACAAATCGGACAGTGCGCTAAACTACATCGAACTTTCAACATCATATTGTTTGTTTTGAAAAGCAATTTCGATTCTGAGCTTGCAATCCTATCTGTGGTTCCAATAACTTTTCGCTTCACCCTTCCTTTTGCTTGATGTCGTCGATGATCGATTACATCTTCAAGAAGTCTCTCGACAAATGTGTCGTGATCATTATCAACATTCTGAGCTCTTCCAAGATATCAGTCGAATTCATGGTGAGAAATACCATCCTTTCCCCTCGATGATTTGTGTTATCATCGACAACGTTCTTGTCTCCCCCCCCCCAAAACAAACTTGTTCATATAAATTTTGGAAATACATCCTTTGTGACATGTCGATTGATTGCTGCTGAACCCATCGGCCACATCCTCATTTTTTTCCTGGTAAAATTTATGAGATGTTCTAAAAATTCGCAATGGAACCTTGTGTTTCCGAAGTCCGGCCTTTACCTAATGACCATGTAAATGCTAACCAAAAGTATGACTGTGTTATTCCGGACATCATTAAGAACATTGGAGGCGCAATGCTAAATGTTTCTTGATCAATTATCCAAACACCGATGTATGGGTAAACATCATGATTCTCCTTGCCCCATTAACTAAATGGATAAGTACTTGATGTCCTGTCATGTATATCATGCTCTGTTTGTTCTTGGGAATCATATACTAATACTTTTGTATAAGCACCTTTTCCTTTCCATTGGTCTGGTTAAACTAATAACCACATTTTATTTCATTGTTTTGTTTAACCTTTCTTGTGATCTATATGATCTAAGCAGTAATAGTTCCCTGCTTATGTAAACACCTCGGTGTACAATTTGTCAGTAAGACCTTCTTATTATTGTTGTTGACATTCCAGTAACCACCGATGGATGAGAACTTTGCCTATTGGTCCGCCTCATTCAACGAGCAGGAAAATAGTTCTCTTCGTCCCTCGCCCTTGGTACCAACATTGTTGGCAACATAACTGACAGTCTATCATCTGACATGCCTTGCTATCGGCCCCCTTTATACTTTTAACCCACATGGTGGGCCCATAACCCACAGTTCCACAGGATCGTAACCTGACTCTCTTGTATACCTCGGTTTCTAAAAGTTTTTCCTCACGCTTGGTTTCGTATGTAATTCACGAGCCACCTTCCGAGATATCACCAATTCTGGTATCAGACAAAATTATTCCTGTCGCTCTGAAACCCTTTCACACTCTGTTTCAGGCAACGAACGATTGCCTACCCGATTGAAGCTTCTAATTGCACTTCTTACCTTGCTCTCGATGACTTTCTTGAATTTCAACTCGAGAGATGCCTCTTTGCCACGTTCACTGAGATAGTCCCCAGGTAACTATCTTGTGTTGAGCTCCGTCCTTCCCGAGTATTTCTCCCTTACTCCACCCCTTAAATCTCGGGACGAGATTTCTTGTAGTGGAGAAGATTTGTAACACCCCCAGTGCATGCTACAGTAATCCCCTGTTAATGGTGCCATGTCATCATGTTACTGTTGCTAATCTTCACTTGATCCAAACCACAATTCAAATTCAAATCCAATCTAAAGTCAAAATTTCATATTTGTCAGACATGAAATCTAAAATGTTCATCTTGTGCCAAAAAATCCCATAACTAATATTGGTAATGAACCAACATTTTTGCAAAGTGTTTACGTGAAATAAACTAGCTAAAACAGCGCTTATAACATTCGTTTAAATGCTTTTTTAATTTGTAAAAATGCTAACCTGTTTTATTTAAGTGCTAAACTAATTGTGGCAGTTGCCTAAAGCATGATGATATTTTAGGTGTAAGTTTTCTAATTTATAGAACTGTTTTGGTTTTAAAAAGTTTTGGAAAATAGAAGTTTCAAAAAAGAAAGAAAATGCAAAACTAGTTAAAAAGGAAAAAAGATGCCCCTGCCCCTCAGGAACTAACCCCCCTGGGCTTCGGCCCACCCGAGCCAGCCCATCCAGCCCACTCCCCCCCACCGGTCGCCTCCCTCTCCTGTGCAGCGGACCGGGCGCCCGCTCGAGCCATCTCGGTCTGACCAGCTCGCTGGCATCGCCCCGAGGGGATAAGGACGACGCCTCGGGCGCATCTCCCACTCACCTCGCCCCACTCCCCTCTCCTCCTCCCCCTCGCCCTCGCTCTCCAGATCCAGCACGGCCGAGCGCGACCGTCACTGCTGCTTGCCATTTGCCGCGCTCCGGCGCCACCCCGAGCGACGCCTGGTGAAGGAAATATGCCCTAGAGGCAATAATAAAGTATTATATATTTCCTTATATCATGATAAATGTTTATTATTCATGCTAGAATTGTATTAACCGGAAACATAATACATGTGTGAATACATAGACAAACAGAGTGTCACTAGTATGCCTCTACTTGACTAGCTCGTTAATCAAAGATGGTTATGTTTCCTAGCCATAGACATGAGTTGTCATTTGATTAACGGGATCACCTCATTAGGAGAATGACGTGATTGACATGACCCATTCCATTAGCTTAGCACCCGATCGTTTAGTATGTTGCTATTACTTTCTTCATGACTTATACATGTTCCTATGACTATGAGATTATGCAACTCCCGTTTACCGGAGGAACACTTTGTGTGCTACCAAACGTCACAACGTAAATGGGTGATTATAAAGGTGCTCTACAGGTGTCTCCAAATGTACTTGTTGGGTTGGCGTATTTCGATATTAGGATTTGTCACTCCGATTGTCGGAGAGGTATCTCTGGGCCCACTCGGTAATGCACATCACTATAAGCCTTGCAAGCATTGTGACTAATGAGTTAGTTGGGGGGTGATGTATTACAGAACGAGTAAAGAGACTTTCCGGTAACGAGATTGAACTAGGTATCGAGATACCGACGATCGAATCTCGGGCAAGTAACATACCAATGACAAAGGGAACAACGTATGTTGTTATGCGGTTTGACCGATAAAGATCTTCGTAGAATATGTGGGAACCAATATGAGCATCCAGGTTCCGCTATTGGTTATTGACCGGAGAGGTGTCTCGGTCATGTCTACATAGTTCTCGAACCCGTAGGGTCCGCACGCTTAACGTTACGATGATAGTTATATTATGAGTTTATATGTTTTGATGTACCGAAGGTTGTTCGGAGTCCCGGATGTTATCACGGACATGACGAGGAGTCTCGAAATGGTCGAGACATAAAGATTGATATATTGGACCACTATATTCGGACACCGGAAGTGTTCCGGAGAAGTTTCGGATTAAACCGGAGTGCCGGAGGGTTACCGGAACCCCCCGGGGAAGTATTGGGCATTAGTGGGCCTTGAAGGGAGCGAGAGGGCAGCAGCCAGGAGGTGGTGCGCCCCCTCCCAGGAGGAATCCTAGTTGGACTAGGAGAGGGGGCGCAGCCCCCTTTCCCTCTCCCTCTCCCTCTCTTTCCTTCCCCCCTCTTTTCCTAGTTGGACTAGGAAAGGGGAGTCCTACTCCTACTAGGAGGAGGACTCCCCCCTCTCCTTGGCGCGCCTAGGGCAGCCGGCCTCCCCCTTGCTCCTTTATATACGGGGGCAGGGGGGCACCTCTAAACACACTTGATATACGATATTTTAGCCGTGTACGGTGCCCCCCTCCACCATATTACACCTCGATAATACCGTTGCGGAGCTTAGGCGAAGCCCTGCGTCGGTGGAACATCATCATCGTCACCACGCCGTCGTGCTGACGAAACTCTCCCTCAACACTCGGCTGGATCGGAGTTCGAGGGACGTCATCGAGCTGAACGTGTGTAGAACTCGGAGGTGCCGTGCGTTCGGTACTTGATCGGTCGGATCGTGAAGACGTACGACTACATCAACCGCGTTGTGATAACGCTTCCGCTGTCGGTCTACGAGGGTACGTGGACAACACTCTCCCCTCTCGTTGCTATGCATCACCATGATCTTGCGTGTGCGTAGGAATTTTTTTGAAATTACAACGTTCCCCAACAGTTGTATCAGAGCCTGGTTTTATGCGTTGATGCTATGCACGAGTAGAACACAAGTGAGTTGTGGGCGATATAAGTCATACTGCTTACCAGCATGTCATACTTTGGTTCAGCGGTATTGTGAGATGAAGCGGCCCGGACCGACATTACGTGTACGCTTATGCGAGACTGGTTTCACCGTTGCGAGCACTCGTTGCTTAAAGGTGACCGGCGGGTGTCTGTCTCTCTCACTTTAGTTGAACCGAGTGTGGCTACGCCCGGTCCTTGCGAAGGTTAAAACAGCACCAACTTGACAAACTATCGTTGTGGTTTTGATGCGTAGGTAAGAACGGTTCTTGCTAAGCCCGTAGCAGCCACGTAAAACTTGCAACAACAAAGTAGAGGACGTCTAACTTGTTTTTGCAGGGCATGTTGTGATGTGATATGGTCAAGACATGATGTGATATAATTTGTTGTATGAGATGATCATGTTTTGTAACCGAGTTATCGGCAACTGGCGGGAGCCATATGGTTGCCGCTTTATTGTATGAAATGCAATCGCCATGTAATAGTTTTACTTTATCACTAAGCGGTAGCGATAGTCGTAAAAGCAATAAGTTGGCGAGACGACAATGATACTACGATGGAGATCAAGATGTCGCGCCGGTGACGATGGTGATCATGACGGTGCTTCGGAGATGGAGATCACAAGCACGGTGCTTCGAAGATGGAGATCACAAGCACAAGATGATGATGGCCATATCATATCACTTATATTGATTGCATGTGATGTTAATCCTTTATGCATCTTATCTTTCTTTGATTGACGGTAGCATTATAAGATGATCTCTCACTAAAATTTCAAGATAAAAGTGTTCTCCCTGAGTATGCACCGTTGCGAAAGTTCTTCGTGCTGAGACACCACGTGATGATCGGGTGTGATAGGCTCTACGTTCAAATACAACGGGTGCAAAACAGTTGCACACACGGAATACTCAGGTTAAACTTGACGAGCCTAGCATATGCAGATGTGGCCTCGGAACACGGAGACCGAAAGGTCGAGCGTGAATCATATAGTAGATATGATCAACATAGTGATGTTCATCGTTGAAACTACTCCATCTCACATGATGATCGGACATGGTTTAGTTGATATGGATCACGTGATCACTTAGAGGATTAGAGGGATATCTATCTAAGTGGGAGTTCTTAAGTAATATGATTAATTGAACTTGAATTTATCATGAACTTAGTCCTGATAGTATTTTGCAAATTATGTTGTAGATCAATAGCTCGCGTTGTTGCTTCCCTGTTTATTTTTGATACGTTCCTAGAGAAAAATTATGTTGAAAGATGTTAGTAGCAAAGATGCGGATTGGATCCGTGATCTGAGGATTATCCTCATTGCTGCACAGAAAAATTATGTCCTTAATGCACCGCTAGGTGACAGACCTATTGCAGGAGCAGATGCAGACGTTATGAACGTTTGGCTAGCTCAATATGATGACTACTTGATAGTTTAGTGCTCCATGCTTAACGGCTTAGAATCGGGACTTCAAAGACGTTTTGAACGTCATGGACCATATGAGATGTTCCAGGAGTTGAAGTTAATATTTCAAGCAAATACCCGAGTTGAGAGATATGAAGTCTCCAACAAGTTCTATAGCTAAAAGATGGAGGAGAATCGCTCAACTAGTGAACATGTGCTCAGATTGTCTGGGTACTACAATCGCTTGAATCAAGTGGGAGTTAATCTTCCAGATAAAATAGTGATTGACAGAATTCTCTAGTCACCATCACCAAGTTAGTAGAACTTCGTGATGAACTATAGTATGCAAGGGATGACGAAAGTAATTCCCGAGCTCCTCGTGATGCTGAAATCGACGAAGGTAGATATCAAGAAAAACATCAAGTGTTGATGGTTGACGAGACCACTAGTTTCAAGAAAAGGGCAAAGGGAAGAAGGGGAACTTCAAAAAGAACGGCAAGCAAGTTGCTACTCAAGTGAAGAAACCCAAGTCTGTACCTAAGCCTGAGACTAAGTGCTTCTACTGCAAAGGGACTGGTCACTGGAGGCAGAACTGCCCCAAGTATTTGGTGGATAAGAAGGATGGCAAAGTGAACAAAGGTATATTGGATATACATGTTATTGATGTGTACTTACTAGTGTTTATAGCAACCCCTTAGTATTTGATACTGGTTCGGTTGCTAAAGAGTAGTAACGTGAAACGGGAGTTGCAGAATAAACAGAGACTAGTAAAAGGCGAGGTGACGATGTGTGTTGGAAGTAGTTCCAAGATTGATATGATCATCATCGCACACTCCCTGTACTTTCGGGATTAGTGTTGAAACTAAATAAGTGTTATTTGGTGTTTGCGTTGAGCATGAATATGATTTGATCATGTTTATTGCAATACGGTTATTCATTTAAGTTAGAGAACAATTGTTGTTCTGTTTACATGAATAAAAACCTTCTATGGTCATACACACCAACGAAAATGATTTGTTGGATCTCGATCGTAGTGATACACATAATCATAATATTGAAGCCAAAAGATGCAAAGTTAATAATGATAGTGCAACTTATTTGTGGCACTGCCGTTTAGGTCATATTGTTGTAAAGCGCATGAAGAAACTCCATACTGATGGGATTTTGGAATCACTTGATTATGAATCACCTGATGCTTGCGATCCGTGCCTCATGGGCAAGATGACTAAAACGCCGTTCTCCGAAATTATGGAGAGAGCAACAGATTTGTTGGAAATCATACATACACAGATGTATGTGGCCCGATGAATATTGAGGCTCGTAGCGGGTATCATTATTTTCTGACCTTCACAGATGATTTGAGCAGATATGGGTATATCTACTTAATGAAACAGAAGTCTGAAACATTTGAAAAGTTCATATAATTTCAGAGTGAAGTGAAAAATCATCGTAACAAGAAAATAAAGTTTCTACGATCTGATCGCGGAGACAAATATTTGAGTTATGAGTTTGGTCTACAATTAAAACAATGTAGAATAGTTCCACAAATTCGTGCCACCTGGAAAACCACAGCATAATGGTGTGTCCGAACGTCATAACCGTACTTTATTGGATATAGTGCAATCTATGATGTCTCTTACCAATTTACCACTATCGTTTTGGGGTTATGCATTAGAGACAGCTACATTCACGTTAAATAGGGCACCATCAAAATCCGTTGAGACGCCGCCTTATGAACTGTGGTTTGGCAAGAAACCAAAGTTGTCGTTTCTTAAAGTTTGGGGTTGAGATGCTTATGTGAAAAAGTTTCATCCTGATAAGCTCAAACCCAAATCGGAGAAATGTGTCTTCATAGGATACCCAAAGGAGACATTTGGGTACACCTTCTATCACAGATCCGAAGGCAAGACATTCGTTGCTAAGTATGGATCCTTTCTAGAGAAGGAGTTTCTCTCGAAAGAAGTGAGTGGGAGGAAAGTAGAACTTGATGAGGTAATTGTACCTGCTCCCTCATTGGAAAGTAGTTCATCGCAGAAACCAGTTTCTGTGACGCCTATACCAATTAGTGAGGAAGTTAATGATGATGATCACAGATCAAGTTACTACCAAACCTCGTAGGTAAACCAGAGTGAGATCCACACCAGAGTGGTACGGTAATCCTGTTCTGGAGGTCATGTTATTTGACCATGACGAACCTACGAACTATGAAGAAGCGATGGTGAGCCCAGATTCCGCAAAATGGCTTGAGGCCATGAAATCTGAGATGAGATCCATGTATGAGAACAAAGTATGGACTTTGATTGACTTGCCCAATGATCGGCGAGCCATTGAGATTAAATGGATCTTCAAGAGGAAGACGGATGCTGATAGTAGTGTCACTATCAACAAAGCTAGAATTGTCGCAAAAAGGTTTTCGACAAATTCAAGATGTTGACTACGATGAGAGTTTCTCACTCGTATCTATGCTTAAGTCTGTCCGAATCATGTTAGCAATTGCCGCATTTTATGAAATCTGGCAAATGGATAAACAAAACTGCATTCCTTAATGGATTTATTAAAGAAGAGTTGTATATGATGCAACCAGAAGGTTTTGTCAATCCTAAAGGTGCTAACAAAATATGCAAGCTCCAGCGATCCATCTATGGACTGGTGCAAGCATCTCGGAGTTGGAATATACGCTTTGATAAGTTGATCAAAGCATATAATTGTATACAAACTTGCGGTGAAGCCTGTATTTACAAGAAAGTGAGTGGGAGCACTACAACATTTCTGATAAGTATATGTGAATGACATATTGTTGATCGGAAATAATGTAGAATTATTCTGCAAAGCATAAAGGAGTGTTTGAAAGGAGTTTTTCAAAGAAAGACCTCGGTGAAGCTGCTTACATATTGAGCATCAAGATCTATAGAGATAGATCAAGACGCTTGATAAGTTTTTTCAATGAGTACATACCTTAACAAGATTTTGAAGTGGTTCAAAATGGAACAGTCAAAGAAAGAGTTCTTGCCTGTGTTACAAGGTGTGAAATTGAGTAAGACTCAAAAGCCCGACCACGGCAGAAGATAGAAAGAGAATGAAAGTCATTCCCTATGCCTTGGCCATAGGTTCTATAAAGTATGCCATGCTGTGTACCAGATCTATTGTATACCCTACACTGGTTTTGGCAAGGGAGTACAATAGTGATCTAGGAGTAGATCACTGGACAGCGGTCAAAATTATCCTTAGTGGAATAAGGACATGTTTCTCGATTATGGAAGTGACAAAAGGTTCGTCGTAAAGGGTTACGTCGATGCAAGTTTTGACACTAATCTAGATGACTCTAAGTCTCGGTCTAGATACATATTGAAAGTGGGAGCAATTAGCTAGACTAGCTCCGTGCAGAGCATTGTAGACATAGAAATTTGCAAAATACTTACGGATCTGAATGTGACAGACCCGTTGACTAAAATTATCTCACAATCAAAACATGATCACACCTTAGTACTCTTTGGGTGTTAATCACATAGCGATGTGAACTAGATTATTGACTCTAGTAAACCCTTTGAGTGTTGGTCACATAGAAATGTGAACTATGGGTGTTAATCACATGGTGATGTGAATTATTGATGTTAAATCACATGGCGATGTGAACTAGATTATTGACTCTAGTGCAAGTGGGAGACTGAAGGAAATATGCCCTAGAGGCAATAATAAAGTATTATATATTTCCTTATATCATGATAAATGTTTATTATTCATGCTAGAATTGTATTAACCGGAAACATAATACATGTGTGAATACATAGACAAACAGAGTGTCACTAGTATGCCTCTACTTGACTAGCTCGTTAATCAAAGATGGTTATGTTTCCTAGCCATAGACATGAGTTGTCATTTGATTAACAGGATCACCTAATTAGGAGAATGACGTGATTGACATGACCCATTCCATTAGCTTAGCACCCGATCGTTTAGTATGTTGCTATTACTTTCTTCATGACTTATACATGTTCCTATGACTATGAGATTATGCAACTCCCGTTTACCGGAGGAACACTTTGTGTGCTACCAAACGTCACAACGTAAATGGGTGATTATAAAGGTGCTCTACAGGTGTCTCCAAACACTACTGGAATCATATGGCAGACGGCAAAGGCACTAGAAAGTTTGCCGTCCGCGGCGGACGGCAAAGGCCTGCCGTTAGCCACTTAACGGACTGAGAGCACAATTATTGCCGTCCGCCCTCTTTGCCGTCCGCGGCAGACGGCAAAGGGCCTTTGCCGTCAGCCGCCAGGAAGCAGACGACAAAGTAGCTGTTTACCGTAGCCTACTTTGCCGGAGCCTTTTGCCGTCCGCGGCTGACGGCAAAGGCCTTTGCCGTCCGCCGTTCGTGCCTTTGCCGTCCGCCGTGGCAGACGGCACAATAGCTGATTCCTGTAGTGAAAGGTACTTGTTGGGTTGGCGTATTTCGAGATTGGGATTTGTCACTCCGATTGTCGGAGAGGTATCTATGGGCCCACTCGGTAATGCACATCACTATAAGCCTTGCAAGCATTGTGACTAATGAGTTAGTTGCGGGATGATGTATTACGGAACGAGTAAAGAGACTTGCCGGTAACGAGATTGAACTAGGTATCGAGATACCGACGATCGAATCTCGGGCAAGTAACATACCGATGACAAAGGGAACAACATATGTTGTTATGCGGTTTGACCGATAAAGATCTTCGTAGAATATGTGGGAACCAATATGAGCATCCAGGTTCCGCTATTGGTTATTGACCGGAGAGGTGTCTCGGTCATGTCTACATAGTTCTCGAACCCGTAGGGTCCGCACGCTTAACGTTACGATGACAGTTATATTATGAGTTTATATGTTTTGATGTACCGAAGGTTGTTCGGAGTCCCGGATGTGATCACGGACATGACGAGGAGTCTCGAAATGGTCGAGACATAAAGATTGATATATTGGACCACTATATTCGGACACCGGAAGTGTTCCGGAGAAGTTTCGGATTAAACCGGAGTGCCGGAGGGTTACCGGAACCCCCCGGGGAAGTATTGGGCCTTAGTGGGCCTTGAGGAGAGCGAGAGGGCAGCAGCCAGGAGGTGGTGCGCCCCCTCCCAGGAGGAATCCTAGTTGGACTAGGAGAGGGGGGGCGCAGCCCCCTTTCCCTCTCCCTCTCCCTCTCTTTCCTTCCCCCCCTCTTTTCCTAGTTGGACTAGGAAAGGGGAGTCCTACTCCTACTAGGAGGAGGACTCCCCCCTCTCCTTGGCGCGCCTAGGGCAGCCGGCCTCCCCCTTCCTCCTTTATATACGGGGGCAGGGGGCACCTCTAAACACACTTGATATACGATATTTTAGCCGTGTGCGGTGCCCCCTCCACCATATTACACCTCGATAATACCGTTGCGGAGCTTAGGCGAAGCCCTGCGTCGGTGGAACATCATCATCGTCACCACGCCATCGTGCTGACGAAACTCTCCCTCAACACTCGGCTGGATCGGAGTTCGAGGGACATCATCGAGCTGAACGTGTGTAGAACTCGGAGGTGTCGTGCGTTCGGTACTTGATCGGTCGGATCGTGAAGACGTATGACTACATCAACCGCGTTGTGATAACGCTTCCGCTGTCGGTCTACGAGGGTACGTGGACAACACTCTCCCCTCTCGTTGCTGTGCATCACCATGATCTTGCGTGTGCGTAGGAATTTTTTTGAAATTACTACGTTCCCCAACACCTGGTGGTCCAGGAGCTCCCGCTGGCCAGCTTTCGTCGACTCCGAGCTGCGGATCGAGTCCGGCGCCCCTGCATCGTCTACATCGGGCCCTTCTTCCACCATCGGCCACCGGAGATCGCCGCCGCCGCCCTGTCTGCTCCAGGCCTCCCCCGAGCCCGCTTTGCTCACCTACACGCTCGATGTGAACTCATCTCTCCGTTTCCCTTTTCTTTCCCCTCAAATTCGTCGACGTTTGGCCGCCCCACACGTTGACCGCCATGACAGGGAGCTCGGCTCCGCGTGCCCGCGCCCCCCTGTTCGCTGCTCCAATGACGCGCCCCTGGCCGCGCTCGCGGGCTCTGGCCGCGTCGGGCCACGCCCTTGTTGGGGAACGTAGTAATTTCAAAAAAAATCCTACACACACACAAGATCATGGTGATGCATAGCAACGAGAGGGGAGAGTGTTGTCCACGTACTCTCGTAGACCGAAAGCGGAAGTGTTAGCACAACGCGGTTGATGTAGTCGTACGTCTTCATGATCCGACCGATCAAGTACCGAACGCACGGCACCTCCGAGTTCAGCACACGTTTAGCTCGATGACGTCCCTCGAATTCCGATCCAGCCGAGTGTTGAGGGAGAGTTTCGTCAGCACGACAGCGTGGTGACGATGATGATGTTCCCGACGCAGGGCTTTCCCTAAGCACCGCTACGATATTATCGAGGTGGACTATGGTGGAGGGGGGCACCGCACACGGCTAAAAGATCAATGATCAATTGTTGTGTTTTCTGGGGTGCCCCCTGCCCCCGTATATAAAGGAGCAAGGGGGAGAGGCGGCCGTCAAGGAGGAGGCGCGCCAGGAGGAGTCCTACTCCCACCGGGAGTAGGACTCCCTCCCTTCCTTGTTGGATTAGGAGAAGGGGGGAGGAGGAGGGAGAGAGGAAGGAATGGGGGCGCCGCCCCCCCCCCTCCCTGTCCAATTCGGACTAGAGGGGGAGGGGGCGCGCGGCCTGCCCTGGCCGCCCCTCCTCTTCTCCACTAAGGCCCATGTAGGCCCATTAAACCCTCGGGGGGTTCCGGTAACCCCCGGTACTCTGGTATATATCCGATAATCCCCGGAACCATTCCGGTGTCCTAATATAGTCATCCAATATATCAATCTTCATGTCTCGACCATTTCGAGACTCCTCGTCATGTCCGTGATCACATCCGGGACTCCGAACTACCTTCGGTACATCAAAACATATAAACTCATAATATAACTGTCATCGAAACTTTAAGCGTGCGGACCCTACGGGTTTGAGAACTATGTAGACATGACCGAGACACGTCTCCGGCCAATAACCAATAGCGGAACCTGGATGCTCATATTGGCTCCCACATATTCTATGAAGATCTTTATCGGTCAACCCGCATAACAACATACGTTGTTCCCTTTGTCATCGGTATGTTACTTGCCCGAGATTCGATCGTTGATATCTCAATACCTAGTTCAATCTCGTTACCGGCAAGTCTCTTTACTCGTTCTGTAATACATCATCCCGCAACTAACTCATTACTTGCAATGCTTGCAAGGCTTATTGTGATGTGCATTACCGAGTGGGCCCAGAGATACCTCTCCGACAATTGGAGTGACAAATCCTAATCTCGAAATACGCCAACCCAACAAGTACCTTTGGAGACACCTGTAGAGCACCTTTATAATCACCCAGTTACGTTGTGACGTTTGGTAGCACACAAAGTGTTCCTCCGGTAAATGGGAGTTGCATAATCTCATAGTCATAGGAACATGTATAAGTCATGAAGAAAGCAATAGCAGAATACTCAACGATCGTGTGCTAAACTAACGGAATGGGTCAAGTCAATCACATCATTCTCCTAATGATGTGATCCCGTTAATCAAATGACAACTCATGTCAATGGCTAGGAAACATAACCATCTTTGATCAACGAGCTAGTCAAGTAGAGCCATACTAGTGACACTATGTTTGTCTATGTATTCACACAAGTATTATGTCTCCGGTTAATACAATTCTAGCATGAATAATAAACATTTTATCATGATATAAGGAAATAAATAATAACTTTATTATTGCCTCTAGGGCATATTTCCTTCAGTCTCCCACTTGCAATAGAGTCAATAATCTAGATTACACAGTAATATTCTAACACCCATGGAGCCTTGGTGCTGATCATGTTTTGCTCGTGGAAGAGGCTTAGTCAACGGGTCTGCAACATTCAGATCCGTATGTATCTTGCAAATTTCTCTGTCTCCCACCTGGACTAGATCCCGGATGGAATTGAAGCGTCTCTTGATGTGCTTGGTTCTCTTGTGAAATCTGGATTCCTTTGCCAAGGCAATTGCACCAGTATTGTCACAAAAGATTTTCATTGGACCCGATGCACTAGGTATGACACCTAGATCGGATATGAACTCCTTCATCCAGACTCCTTCATTTGTTGCTTCCGAAGCAGCTATGTACTCCGCTTCACACGTAGATCCCGCCACAACGCTTTGTTTAGAACTGCACCAACTGACAGCTCCACCGTTCAATGTAAACACGTATCCGGTTTGCGATTTAGAATCGTCCGGATCAGTGTCAAAGCTTGCATCGATGTAACCATTTACGACTAGCTCTTTTTCACCTCCATAAACGAGAAACATATCCTTAGTCCTTTTCACGTATTTCAGGATGTTCTTGACCGTTGTCCAGTGATCCACTCCTGGATTACTTTGGTACCTCCCTGCTAAACTTATAGCAAGGCACACATCAGGTCTGGTACACATCATTGCATACATGATAGAGCCTATGGCTGAAGCATAGGGAACATCTTTCATCTTCTCTCTATCTTCTGCAGTGGTCGGGCATTGAGTCTTACTCAACTTCACACCTTGTAACACAGGCAAGAACCCTTTCTTTGCTTGATCCATTTTGAACTTCTTCAAAACTTTGTCAAGGTATGTGCTTTGTGAAAGTCCAATTAAGCATCTTGATCTATCTCTATAGATCTTGATGCCCAATATATAAGCAGCTTCACCGAGGTCCTTCATTGAAAAACTCTTATTCAAGTATCCCTTTATGCTATCCAGAAATTCTATATCATTTCCAATCAGTAATATGTCATCCACATATAATATCAGAAATGCTACAAAGCTCCCACTCACTTTCTTGTAAATACAGGCTTCTCCAAAAGTCTGTATAAAACCAAATGCTTTGATCACACTATCAAAGCATTTATTCCAACTCCGAGAGGCTTGCACCAGTCCATAAATGGATCGCTGGAGCTTGCACACTTTGTTAGCTCCTTTTGGATCGACAAAACCTTCCGGTTGCATCATATACAACTCTTCTTCCAGAAATCCATTCAGGAATGCAGTTTTGACATCCATTTGCCAAATTTCATAATCATAAAATGCGGCAATTGCTAACATGATTCGGACAGACTTAAGCATCGCTACAGGTGAGAAAGTCTCATCGTAGTCAATCCCTTGAACTTGTCGAAAACCTTTCGCAAAAAGTCGAGCTTTATAGACAGTAACATTACCATCAGCGTCAGTCTTCTTCTTGAAGATCCATTTATTCTCAATGGCTTGCCGATCATCGGGCAAGTCAACCAAAGTCCACACTTTGTTCTCATACATGGATCCCATCTCAGATTTCATGGCCTCAAGCCATTTTGCGGAATCTGGGCTCACCATCGCTTCTTCATAGTTCGTAGGTTCGTCATGGTCTAGTAACATAACCTCCAGAACAGGATTACCGTACCACTCTGGTGCGGATCTTACTCTGGTTGACCTACGAGGTTCAGTAACAGCTTGATCTGAAGTTTCATGATCATCATCATTAACTTCCTCACTAATTGGTGTAGGTGTCATAGGAACCGGTTTTCTGTGATGAACTACTTTCCAATAAGGGAGCAGGTACAGTTACCTCATCAAATTCTACTTTCCTCCCACTCACTTCTTTCGAGAGAAACTCCTTCTCTAGAAAGATTCCAAATTTAGCAACAAAAGTCTTGCCTTCGGATCTGTGATAGAAGGTGTACCCGACAGTCTCTTTTGGGTATCCTATGAAGACACATTTTTCCGATTTGGGTTCGAGCTTATCAGGTTGAAGCTTTTTCACATAAGCATCGCAGCCCCAAACTTTAAGAAATGACAACTTTGGTTTCTTGCCAAACAACAGTTCATAAGGCGTCGTCTCAACGGATTTCGATGGTGCCCTATTTAACGTGAATGCAGCCGTCTCTAAAGCATAACCCCAAAATGATAGCGGTAAATCAGTAAGAGACATCATAGATCGCACCATATCTAGTAAAGTACGATTACGACATTCGGACACACCATTACGCTGTGGTGTTCCGGGTGGCGTGAGTTGCGAAACTATTCCGCATTGTTTCAAATGAAGACCAAACTCGTAACTCAAATATTCTCCTCCACGATCAGATCGTAGAAACTTTATTTTCTTGTTATGATGATTTTCAACTTCACTCTGAAATTCTTTGAACTTTTCAAATGTTTCAGACTTATGTTTCATTAAGTAGATATACCCATATCTGCTTAAATCATCTGTGAAGGTGAGAAAATAACGATACCCGCCGCGAGCCTCAATATTCATCGGACCACATACATCTGTATGTATGATTTCCAACAAATCTGTTGCTCGCTCCATAGTTCCGGAGAACGGCGTTTTAGTCATCTTGCCCATGAGGCACGGTTCGCAAGTACCAAGTGATTCATAATCAAGTGGTTCCAAAAGTCCATCAGTATGGAGTTTCTTCATGCGCTTTACACCGATATGACCTAAACGGCAGTGCCACAAATAAGTTGCACTATCATTATCAACTCTGCATCTTTTGGCTTCAATATTATGAATATGTGTATCACTACTATCGAGATTCAACAAAAATAGACCACTCTTCAAGGGTGCATGACCATAAAAGATATTACTCATATAAATAGAACAACCATTATTCTCTGATTTAAATGAATAACAGTCTTGCATCAAGCAAGATCCAGATATAATGTTCATGCTCAATGCTGGCACCAAATAACAATTATTCAGGTCTAAAACTAATCCCGAAGGTAGATGTAGAGGTAGCATGCCGACCGCGATCACATCGACTTTGGAACCATTTCCCACGCGCATCGTCACATCGTCCTTAGCCAATCTTCGCTTAATCCATAGTCCCTATTTCGAGTTGCAAATATTAGCAACAGAACCAGTATCAAATACCCAGGTGCTACTGCGAGCATTAGTAAGGTACACATCAATAACATGTATATCACATATACCTTTGTTCACCTTGCCATCCTTCTTATCCGCCAAATACTTGGGGCAGTTCCGCTTCCAGTGACCAGTCTGTTTGCAGTAGAAGCACTCAGTCTCAGGCTTAGGTCCAGACTTGGGTTTCTTCTCCTGAGCAGCAACTTGTTTGCTGTTCTTCTTGAAGTTCCCCTTCTTCCCTTTGCCCTTTTTCTTGAAAATGGTGGTCTTGTTGACCATCAACACTTGATGCTCCTTCTTGATTTCTACCTCCGCAGCCTTTAGCATTGCGAAGAGCTCGGGAATTGTCTTATCCATCCCTTGCATGTTATAGTTCATGACGAAGCTCTTGTAGCTTGGTGGCAGTGATTGAAGAATTCTGTCAATGACGCTATCATCCGGAAGATTAACTCCCAGTTGAATCAAGTGATTGTTATACCCAGACATTTTGAGTATATGCTCACTGACAGAACTATTCTCCTCCATCTTACAGTTGTAGAACTTATTGGAGACTTCATATCTCTCAATCCGGGCATTTGCTTGAAATATTAGCTTCAACTCCTGGAACATCTCATATGCTCCATGACGTTCAAAACGTCGTTGAAGTCCCGGTTCTAAGCCGTAAAGCATGGCACACTGAACTATCAAGTAGTCATCAGCTTTGCTCTGCCAGACGTTCATAACATCTGGTGTTGGTCCTGCAGCAGGTCTGGCACCTAGCGGTGCTTCCAGGACGTAATTCTTCTGTGCAACAATCAGGATAATCCTCAAGTTTCAGACCCAGTCCGTCTAATTGCTACCATCATCTTTCAACTTTGCTTTCTCAAGGAACGCATTAAAATTCAACGGAACAACAGCATGGGCCATCTATCTACAATCAACATAGACAAACAAAATACTATCAGGTACTAAGTTCATGATAAATTTAAGTTCAATTAATCATATTACTTAAGAACTCCCACTTAGATAGACATCCCTCTAATCCTCTAAGTGATCACGTGATCCAAATCAACTAAACCATGTCCGATCATCATGTGAGATGGAGTAGTTTCAATGGTGAACATCACTATGTTGATCATATCTACTATATGATTCACGCTCGACCTTTTGGTCTCAGTGTTCCGAGGCCATATCTGTTATATGCTAGGCTCGTCAAGTTTAACCTGAGTATTCCGCGTGTGCAACTGTTTTGCACCCGTTGTATTTGAACGTAGAGCCTATCACACCCGATCATCATGTGGTGTCTCAGCACGAAGAACTTTCGCAACGGTGCATACTCAAGGAGAACACTTATACCTTGATAATTTAGTGAGAGATCATCTTATAATGCTATCGTCAATCAAAGCAAGATAAGATGCATAAAAGATAAACATCACCTGCAATCAATATAAGTGATATGATATGGCCATCATTTTCTTGTGCTTGTGATCTCCATCTCCGAAGCACCGTCATGATCACCATCGTCACCGGCGCGACACCTTGATCTCCATCGTAGCATCGTTGTCGTCTCGCCAACTTATGCTTCTACGACTATCGCTACCGCTAAGTGATAAAGTAAAGCATTACAGGGCGTTTGCATTGCATACAATAAAGCGACAACCATATGGCTCCTGCAAGTTGCCGATAACTCGGTTACAAAACATGATCATCTCATACAATAAAATTTAGCATCATGCCTTGACCATATCACATCACAACATGCCCTGCAAAAACAAGTTAGACGTCCTCTACTTTGTTGTTGCAAGTTTTACGTGGCTGCTATGGGCTGAGCAAGAACCGTTCTTACCTACGCATCAAGACCACAACGATAGTTTGTCAAGTTGGTGCTGTTTTAACCTTCGCAAGGACCGGGCGTAGCCACACTCGGTTCAACTAAAGTTGGAGAAACTGACACCCGCCAGCCACCTGTGTGCAAAGCATGTCGGTAGAACCAGTCTCGCGTAAGCGTACGCGTAATGTCGGTCCGGGCCGCTTCATCCAACATGTAACGCCCACGATGCGGCTATATCTCCCACGTGTCGAGGCACGACTTAGAGGCATAACCGCATAGTGGTTTTGTCGCAAGAAGGGTCATCTTCACACAGTCCCATGTAATGAACAAGAATGGGATAAAGAGTTGGCTTACAATCGCCACTTCACACAATGCATAAATATTATTCAACATCATCCAAAATACAAACATATAGACCGACTACGGTCAAAAACCAGATGAAAATAAGATAACCCCAAATGCTAGATCCCCGATCGTCCCAACTGGGCTCCACTACTGATCATCAGGAAAAGACACATAGTAACGACCACGTTCCTCGTCGAACTCCCACTTGAGATCGACCCCGTCATCTGCACTGGCATCGTTGGCACCTGCAACTGTTTTGGTAGAATCTGTGAGTCACGAGGACTCAGCAATCTCACACCCGCGAGATCAAGACTATTTAAGCTTGTAGGAAAGGATGGTGTAAAGAGGTGGAGCTGCAGCGGCAATAAGCATATATGGTGGCTAACTTGCGCAAATGAGAGCGAGAAGAGAAGCAACGGAACGGATGTCATCTAGCAATGACCAAGAAGTGATCCTGAACACCTACTTACGTCATACATAACTCAGACCGTGTTCACTTCCCGGACTCCGCCGAGAAGAGACCATCACGGCTACACACGCAGTTGATGTATTTTAATTGGGTCAAGTGACAAGTTATCTACAATCGGACATTAACAAATTCCCATCTGCCTCATAACCGTGGGCACGGCTTTCGAAAGATAATACCCTGCAGGGGTGTCCCAACTTAGCCCATCATAAGCTCTCACGGTCAACGAAGGATAAACCTTCTCCCGGAAAGACCCGATTAGTCTCGGAATTCCGGTTTACAAGACATTTCGACAATGGTAAAACAAGACCAGCAAAGCCACCCGAATGTGCCGACAAATCCCGATAGGAGCTGCACATATCTCGTTCTCAGGGCACACCGGATGAGACATCCTACGAGTAAAACCAGACCTCGAGTTTCCAAGAGGGGGCCCCGCAGTCTGCTCAGTTTGGACCAACACTCGAAGGAGCACTGGCCCGGGGGGGTTAAAATAAGATGACCCTCGGGCTCGCGAAAACCCGGGGGAAAAGGCTTAGGCGGCAAATAGTAAAACCAAAGTTGGGCCTTGATGGAGGCGTTTTATTCAAGGCGAAATGTCAAGGGGGTCCCATAAATCACCCGACCGCGTAAGGAACGCAAACTCAAGGAACATAATCCGGTATAACAGTAACTAGGGCGGCAAGAGTGGAACAAAACACCAGGCATAAGGCCGAGCCTTCCACCCTTTACCAAATATATAGATGCATTAATTAAATAAGAGATATTGTGATATCCCAACATATCCATGTTCCGACATGGAACAAACTTCAACTTCACCTGCAACTAGCAACGCTATAAGAGGGGCTGAGCAAAAGCGGTAACTTAGCCAAACAACGGTTTGCTAGGAAAGGATGGTTAGAGGCTGACATGGAAAAATGGGAGACATGATATAGCAAGTGATAGGTAGCGGAGCATGGCAATAGAGCGAACAACTAGCAAAGCAAAGATAGAAGTGATTTCGAGGGGTGGTCATCTTGCCTGCAAGGTTCTCAGAGTTGTCGAAAGCTTGATCCTCGTAAGCGTACTCAACAGGTTCCTCGTTCACGAACTCGTCTCCCGGCTCTAGCCAAGACAAGAACACAAGCAACGGAACCACAATCAATCACGAGGAAGGCACAAGCAACATGATGCAAAACATGTATGATATGCAAGATATGATATGCGATGCATATGCGTGCTCCGGAAGGAAAATGATGAACATAGAAGTAACTTGGCAAAACAAGCATGCCACTGGAAAGATGAGATGATTTCGGTCGAAATCGATATAAAGATCACCGGAATCGGATGCACGGTTTGCAAATGGCAAGCAAAACAAGAATGACGCGAATCTACGATAAACAGCAGGATAGCACTTAAAATGCAACGAGCAACAATGCTACAGCACCCCAACATAGCAACAAAGCATATGACAGTAATCTACAGGAGATGCTTGACAAAAGATGAACACTGAGCTACGGCTATATCACAACATATCAAGCTCAAACAAGCATGGCAAAAGTGCAAAAGATAACAGGTTCACAGACTTGGTGAAAAACTGGACATGGCAGAAAACAGCATCAGGTAGCAATGTTCAGAGCATGAAATTAACATTCTACAGGAAATTAACATAGCAAAACAATCCATGGCAGTGTTCTACTAAAATCACAAGACAAAAGTCCCTTACTGACCATAAGCCAAAAAGGATCAGAAGATACGATGGCAAGCATGTAAACATAGCAAGTTTCGTTATCAGGTTTCAGACTTAGCAGAAAACAGAGCATGGCAGAAACAATAATATGTAGGCCTCTTTGAGAGCTTGATGCACTCACTACAGAGCAACGCACTACAAACCAAGCACACCTACAGCAAGATGGCATGTTTATGAAGCTATCCATGGCAAGAACCAGAGCATAGCATGTATGGATCAACTACAATAAGCTTGGCAAAATTGCATATCATGTTAAGAATCTGCTAGAAATATTTTATAGCAAAAGTAGAGTAAGATTGAGTCATGCTATGGCACTCCATAATTGCAAACAAGGCCAGGAATGGATCAATTACAACTATAGCTACAAAACATCCTTACTGAACATCTCCAAAATATTAATGGATCTCTCTGTAGCATCAAGTTTATATGGCAACAAAATAACAGCAGACAAGGACTTAGAGAAATCACTAAGTCCCTGAAATCAGAAACATTATGGAGCCCACTTTGCATGCTTGTGCTAGTCACCACAGAGATCACAAAAATACATGGCATACACCCTTGGAAATATGGCATGGCATACTTCAAAACACATGTAGAGCTCATGCCCAAAAGATGCACAGATTTAATGATACAAAAATGACAAATCTCGAAGTTCTGATAAGAACCAGATAATAACAGCAACTAGCCCTCTTCCAACAGAGATTTGGGCACCAAGATGACCTCTAATGAACAAGGTGCAATTGAACAAAATGAAGAGCATCACGAGACGAACAATTGGACATATTACACGCGCGAATCGGAGCTACATGCAAGGAGTTATGGCATCACGAACAGAGGCACTTGCTGTAGATTTTTAGGACTTAGAGAAATCGGGGGGGTTCGAGGAGAAAGTCAACGGGGCTGCCTTCCATCGGATCTGGCCGGAGAGCTCGGCTCGCCCTCGTCGGCGGCGATGGAGGGAAGGCGAGGCGCTGCCAGAGGAGAGGAGGAGGGAGGCCGACGGGTGCGGGGAGAGGCGGCGCCGGCGGAGGCGGTGCGGGCCGGCGACGACGGGCGGAGGCACGGGTGGCGGCGAAGCACGCGGGCGGCGGGCGGTCGTGGCGGCGCCGGCGACCGGGCGCGGCGGCGGTGCGGGCCAGGTGCGGCGGCGGCGCGGGCCAGGTGCGGCGGCGCGCACGGGAGGCAGGCGCGCGGGCCGCGCGGGCCAGCTGCGGGCCGGGCGGGCCGCGGCGGCGGACGAGAGCGACGGCGACATGTGGCGGCGGCGGTGCAGGAATTTTGTCTGGCGCCGGGCGGACGTGTCCGGCGCGCGGAGGGACGAAGCTAGGGTTTGGACTGCGATCCGTTTTTCAGGGGTCTCACATATAAATAGGTAGAGGGAGCTAGGAGACTCCAAATGAGGTGCGGTTTTCGCCCACACGATCGTGATCGAACGACCTAGAGCATGGAAGAGAATTTGGTGGGTTTTGGACTGGTTTTAGAGGGGGGTTTTGCTGGACACTCAAATGGACTTGACGGATGCCCGGTTAACCGATGGAGTACCAAACGACCTCCAAATGAAACGAAACTTGACCGGTGGTCTCCGGGTGGTATATTAAGGCCACTTGACAAGCCTCGGTCCATTCCGAGAAAGTTTGACACCCGCACACGAAAGAAAACTAGAGGGGAGCACCAGAGGAGATAGGAGCGCCGGATTGGAAAACGGACAACAGGGAAATGCTCGGATGCAAGAGACGAACACGTATGCAAATGCAATGCACATGATGACATGATATGAAATTCATGACATGAACAAAATGCAAAAACGAAAGACAAAACCCGATCACGGAGGGAAAATCATAACGCATAGCCGGAAATGGCAAGAGTCGGAGTTACAAATATGGCAAGTTACATCCGGGGTGTTACAACACTCCACCACTACGAGAGGATCTCGTCCCGAGATCTAGGACTGAAAGAACTCCGGATATTCGGAACGGAGATGGTCCTCGCGTTCCCAGGTGGCTTCCCGGTCGGAATGGTGCGACCACTTCACTTTCAGGAATTTGATTGACTTGTTGCGAGTCTTGCGCTCAGTTTCTTCAAGAATAGCAACGGGGTGCTCATGATAAGACAAATCTTCTTGGAGGTCAATCTCTTTGAAGTTGATAGTGCGCTCAGGCGTCTTGAAGCACTTGCGGAGCTGTGACACGTGGAACACGTCGTGCACGTTCGCGAAGTTGGAAGGAAGCTCAAGTTGATAGGCGAGGTCGCCTCTTTTGCCAATGATCTTGAAAGGACCCACGTATCTAGGGGCAAGCTTCCCTTTGATACCGAAGCGACGAGTGCCTTTCATTGGAGAGACGCGGAGGTAGACATGGTCTCCGATCTCGAAAGCCAAATCACGATGCTTACTATCATAGTAACTCTTCTGGCGCGATTGCGCGGCTTTGAGATTATCACGGATGACTTTACACATTTCTTCAGCTTCAGTGATTAAGTCATTGCCAAGAAGTTGGCGTTCACCAGTCTCTGACCAATTGAGAGGAGTACGGCACTTTCTGCCATAGAGAATCTCGAATGGGGCCTTGCCCGAACTCGCTTGGAAGCTGTTGTTGTAGGAGAATTCAGCATATGGAAGACAATCTTCCCATTTCATGCCAAAGGAAATGACACAAGCCCTGAGCATATCTTCAAGAATTTGATTGACTCACTCGACTTGGCCACTAGTTTGAGGATGGAAAGCTGTGCTGAAGCGAATGTTTGTGCCCATGGCCTTCTGGAAGGAGTCCCAGAACTTAGAGGTGAAGATGCTTCCACGATCAGAAGAAATCAATTGTGGAATGCCGTGCAAGGAGACAATTCTGGAGGTGTAAAGCTCTGCCAACTGAGCTGCTGTGATAGATTCTTTGATAGGAAGGAAATGAGCCACTTTAGAGAGCTTGTCAATGACAACGAAGATAGCATCATTTCCGCGCTTGGACTTAGGAAAACCAGTCACGAAGTCCATTTCGATATGATCAAACTTCACTCTGGGATAGCAAGAGGTTGGAGGAGACCAGCTGGTCATTGGTGTTCTGCTTTCACTCTTCGGCAGACATCACATTCATTCACGAATTGAGCAATTTCTCGCTTCATTCGAGTCCACCAATACGACTGCTTGAGGTCATGGTACATCTTCGTACTTCCAGGATGAATGGAAAGGAGAGAATTGTGCGCCTCGTTCATTATGACTTTCCTTAGATCACCTTTAGGAACCACAATCCGGTCCTCGAAGAATAAAGTGTCTCTGTCATCAATGCGATAGCACTTGTACTTGGAAAGACCCTTGTCGATACCACGTTTCACCTTCTTCACCATGGCATCAAGGAGTTGTGCCTCACGAATTTGATCTTCCAAAGTAGGAGATACTATGAGGTTGGCAAGAAGGCCTTGAGGAACAACTTGGAGATTCAGCTTGCGGAAAGCTTCACAAAGATCCGGTTGGAAAGGCTTGATAATTAAGCTGTTGCAATAAGCCTTCCTGCTTAAAGCATCTGCAATGACATTTGCTTTGCCTGGAGTATATTCGATACTCGGATTGTACTCTTGAATCATTTCGACCCATCGAGTCTGCCTGAGGTTGAGGTTGGGCTGAGTGAAGATATACTTGAGACTCTTGTGATCGGTGAAAATGTCCACTTGTCTTCCCAACAAGAGATGTCTCCACGTTATTAATGCATGGACAACTGCCGCCAACTCAAGATCGTGAGTGGGGTAGTTCTTCTCGTTGGGCTTCAACTGACGAGAGGTATAAGCCACAACTTTCTTCTCTTGCATTAACACAGCACCGAGACCTTGGAGAGAAGCATCACAGAAAACTTAAAACGGCTTGGATTCATCAGGAGGAGTCAAGACATGAGCTGTGACTAGTTTCTCTTTGAGAGTGTTGAAAGCAACGTCACACTCAGGAGACCAGACATACTTCACATGCTTCTGAAGGAGGTTGGAAAGAGGCTTTGCAATCTTGGAGAAATTCTCAACGAATCTTCGGCAATAGCTTGCAAGACCAAGAAAACTGCGGAGCTGCTTGACATTCTGAGGAGGTTCCCAATTCACAACTGCGGACACCTTCTCGGGGTTAACAGCGATGCCCTTGGCAGAGATGATGTGACCAAGGAAAAGAACTTCATCGAGCCAAAACTTGTTGGAAATATGCCCTAGAGGCAATAATAAATGGTTATTATTATATTTCTTTGTTCATGGTAATTGTCTATTATTCATGCTATAATTGTATTGTCCGGAAATCGTAATACATGTGTGAATACATAGACCACAACCTGTCCCTAGTAAGCCTCTAGTTGACTAGCTCGTTGATCAACAAATAGTCATGGTTTCCTGACTATGGACATTGGATGTCATTGATAACGGGATCACATCATTAGGAGAATGATGTGATGGACAAGACCCAATCCTAAGCATAGCATAAAAGATCGTGTAGTTTCGTTTGCTAGAGCTTTTCCAATGTCAAGTATCTTTTCCTTAGACCATGAGATCGTGCAACTCCCGGATACCGTAGGAGTGCTTTGGGTGTGCCAAACGTCACAACGTAACTGGGTGACTATAAAGGTGCACTACGGGTATCTCCGAAAGTGTCTGTTGGGTTGGCACGGATCGAGACTGGGATTTGTCTCTTCGTGTGACGGAGAGGTATCTCTGGGCCCACTCGGTAATGCATCATCATAATGAGCTCAATGTGACTAAGGCGTTAGTCACGGGATCATGCATTGCGGTACGAGTAAAGAGACTTGCCGGTAACGAGATTGAACAAGGTATTGGGATACCGACGATCGAATCTCGGGCAAGTAACATACCGTTTGACAAAGGGAATTGCATACGGATTGATTGAATCCTCGACACCGTGGTTCATCCGATGAGATCATCGTGGAACATGTGGGAGCCAACATGGCTATCCAGATCCCGCTGTTGGTTATTGACCGGAGAAGCGTCTCGGTCATGTCTGCATGTCTCCCGAACCCGTAGGGTCTACACACTTCAGGTCCGATGACGCTAGGGTTGTAGAGATATATGTATGCGGAAACCCGAAAGTTGTTAGGAGTCCCGGATGAGATCCCGGACGTCACGAGAGGTTCCGGAATGGTCCGGAGGTGAAGAATTATATATAGGAAGTCAAGTTTCGGCCACCGGGAAAGTTTCGGGGGTTACCGGTATTGTACCGGGACCACCGGAAGGGTCCCGGGGGTCCACCGGGTGGGGCCACCTGTCCCGGAGGGTCCCGTGGGCTGAAAGTGGAAGGGAACCAGCCCTTAGTGGGCTGGGGCGCCCCCCTTGGGCCTCCCCCCATGCGCCTAGGGTTGTGAACCCTAGGGGGAGCTTCCCCCTTGCCTTGGGGGGCAAGGCACCCCTTTCCACCCCTTGGCCGCCGCCCCCCAACCCTAGATGGGTTTTGGCCGCCCCCCCCCCCCCCTCCCAAGGGGGCCTATATAAAGGGGGGAGGGAGGGCAGCAACCCACAGCCTTGGGCGCCTCCCTCCTCCCCTGCAACACCTCTCTCTCTCTCTCTCTCTCTCTCGCAGAAGCTTGGCGAAGCCCTGCCGGAGACCCGCTACATCCACCACCACGCCGTCGTGCTGCTGGATCTCCATCAACCTCTCCTTCCCCCTTGCTGGATCAAGAAGGAGGAGACGTCGCTGCACCGTACGTGTGTTGAACGCGGAGGTGCCGTCCGTTCGACACTCGGTCATCGGTGATTTGGATCACGGCGAGTACGACTCCGTCATCCACGTTCATTGGAACGCTTCCGCTCGTGATCTACAAGGGTATGTAGATGCACTCCTTTCCCCTCGTTGCTAGTAGACTCCATAGATGCATCTTGGTGAGCGTAGGAAAATTTTAAATTATGCTACGATTCCCAACAGTGGCATCATGAGCCAGGTCTATGCGTAGTTACTATGCACGAGTAGAACACAAAGCAGTTGTGGGCGTTGAGTTTGCCAATTCTTCTTGCCGCTACTAGTCTTTTCTTGTTTCAGTGGCATTGTAGGATGAAGCGGCCCGGACCGACCTTACACGTACACTTACGTGAGACAGGTTCCACCGACTGACATGCACAAGTTGCATAAGGTGGCTAGCGGGTGTCTGTCTCTCCTACTTTAGTCGGAACGGATTCGATGAAAAGGGTCCTTATGAAGGGTAAATAGAAATTGGCAAATCACATTGTGGTCATACGTAGGTAAGAAACGTTCTTGCTAGAAACCTACAAACCACGTAAAAACTTGCAACAACAATTAGAGGACGTCTAACTTGTTTTTGCAGCAAGTGTTATGTGATGTGATATGGCCAGAAGATGTGATGAATGATATATGTGATGTATGAGATTGATCATATTCTTGTAATAGGAATCACGACTTGCATGTCGATGAGTATGACAACCGGCAGGAGCCATAGGAGTTGTCTTTATTATTTTGCATGACCCGCGTGTCATTGAATAACGCCATGTAAATTACTTTACTTTGTTGCTAAACGCGTTAGCCATAGAAGTAGAAGTAATCGTTGGTGTGACGACTTCATAAAGACACAATGATGGAGATCATGATGATGGAGATCATGGTGTCATGCTGGTGATGAAGATGATCATGGTGCCCCGAAGATGGAGATCAAAGGAGCATGATGATTTTGGCCATATCATGTCACTATTTGATTGCATGTGATGTTTATCATGTTTTTGCATCTTATTTGCTTAGAACGACGGTAGTAAGTAAGATGATCCCTTATAATAATTTCAAGAAAGTGTTCACCCTAACTGTGCACCGTTGCGAAGGTTCGTTGTTTCGAAGCACCACGTGATGATCGGGTGTGATAGATTCTAACGTTCGAATACAACGGGTGTTGACGAGCCTAGCATGTACAGACATGGCCTCGGAACACACGCAATACACTTAGGTTGACTTGACGAGCCTAGCATGTACAGACATGGCCTCGGTACACGGAGGACCGAAAGGTCGAGCATGAGTCGTATAGAAGATACGATCAACATGGAGATGTTCACTGATCTTGACTAGTCCGTCTCACGTGATGATCGGACACGGCCTAGTTAAACTCGGATCATGTTTCACTTAGATGACTAGAGGGATGTCTATCTGAGTGGGAGTTCATAATCAGATGAACTTCATTATCATGAACATAGTCAAAAAGGTATTTGCAAATTATGTCATAGCTTGCGCTTTAGTTCTACTGGTTAAGATATGTTCCTAGAGAAAATTTAGTTGAAAGTTGGTAGTAGCAATTATGCGGACTGGGTCCGTAAACTGAGGATTGTCCTCATTGCTGCACAGAAGGCTTATGTCCTTAATGCACCGCTCGGTGTGCTGAACCTCAGTGTCGTCTGTAGATGTTACGAAACATCTGACATACACGTTTTGATGACTACGTGATAGTTCAGTGCGGTTTAGAATTGTGGCACCAAAGACGTTTTTGAAACGTCGCAGAACATGTGAGATGTTCCGAAGACTGAAATTGGGATTTCAGACTAGTGCCCACGTCAAGAGGTATGAGACCTCTGACAAGTTTCTTAAGCCTGCAAACTAAGGGAGAAAAGCTCAATCGTTGAGCGTGTGCTCAGATTGTCTGAGTGCCACAATCGCTTGAATCGAGTGGGATTTAATCTCCCAGATGAGATAGTGATAGTTCTCCATAGTCACTGCCACCAAGCTAGTAGAGCTTCGTGATGAACTATAACATATCAAGGATAATTATGATGATCCTTGAGCTATTCGCGATGTATGACACCGCGAGAGTAGAAATCAAGAAGGAGCATCAATTGTTGATGGTTAGTAAAACCACTAGTTTAAGAAGGGCAAGGGCAAAAGGGATACTTCATGAAACAGCAAGTCGTTTGCTGCTCTAGTGAAGAATCCCAAGGTTGAACCCAAACCCGAGACTAAGTGCTTCTGTAATGAGAGGAACGGTCACTGAAGCAGTACTACCCTAGATACTTGGTAGATGAGAAGGCAGGCAAGGTCGATAGAAGTATATTGGATATACGTTATATGAATGTGTACTTTACTAGTACTCCTAGCAGCACCAGGGTATTAGATACTGGTTCGGTTGCTAAGTGTTAGTAACTCGAAATAAAAGCTGCGGAATAAATGGAGACTAGCTAAAGGTGAGATGACGATATGTGTTGGAAGTGTTTCCAAGGTTGATGTGATCAAGCATCGCATGCTCCCTCTACCATCGAGATTTGGTGTTTGCGTTGAACATGATTGGATTATGTTTACCGCAAAACGGTTATTCATTTAAGGAGAATAATGGTTACTCTGTTTATTTGAATACTACCTTCAATGGTCTTGCACCTAAAATGAATCTCGATCGTAGTGATACACATGTTCATGCCAAAAAGATATAAGATAGTAATGATAGTACCACATACTTGTGGCAGTGCCACTTGAGTCATATTGGTGTAGAACGCATGAAGAAGCTCCATGTAGGTGGATCTTTGGACTCACTCATTTTTGAAAAGATTGAGACATGCGAACCATGTCTATTGGTATATATGCATGAAGAAACTCCATACAGATGGATCGTTTGGACTCGTTTGATTATGAATCACTTGAGACATGCAAATCATACCACATGGGCAAAATGACTGAAAGTCCTCGTTTTCAGTGAGATGGAACAAGAGAGAAACTTATTGGAAGTAATACATTTTGATGTACGCAGTCCAATGAGTGCTGAGGCATGCAGTGGACATCGTTATGTTCTTACTTCATAGATGATTTGAGTAGATGTTGAGTGTATTTACTTGATGAAACACTAGTCTGAATTATTGAAAGGTTCAAGTAATTTCAGAGTGAAGTTGAAGATCGTCGTGACAAGAGGATAAAATGTCTGTGATATGATCATAGAGATGAGTATCTGAGATACGAGTTTGGCACACAATTGAGACATTGTGGAAAGTGTTTCACAATTAATACCGCCTGGAACACCATAGTGTGATGGTGTGTCCGAACATCATAACTGCACCCTATTGGATATGGTGCATACCATGATGTTTCTTATCAAATTACCACTATCGTTTATGGGTTAGGCATTAGAGACAACCGCATTCACTTTAAAAGGGGCACCACGCAATTCCGTTGAGACGACACCGTTTATAGAAACCTAAGTTGTCGTTTCTTAAAAGTTTGGGGCTGCGATGCTTATGTGAAAAAGTTTCAGGCTGATAAGCTCGAACCCAAAGCGGATAAATGCATCTTCATAGAATACCCAAAAACAGTTGGGTATACCTCCTATTTCAGATCTGGAAGCAAAAGTAATTGCTTCTAGAAACGAGTCCTTTCTCGAGGAAAAGTTTCTCTCGAAAGAATTGAGTGGGAGGATGGTGGAGACTTGATAAGGTTATTGAACCGTCGCTTCAACTAGTATGTAGCAGGGCACAGGAAGTTGTTCCTGTGGCACCTACACCAATTGAAGTGGAAGCTTATGATGGTGATCATGAAACTTTGGATCAAGACACTACCAAACCTCGTAGGACGACGAGGATGCGCACTACTTCAGAGTAATGCGTGATCCTGTCTTGGAAGTCATGTTGCTAGACAACAATGAACCTACGAGCTATGGAGAAGCGATGGTGGGCCCATATTCCGACGAATGGCTCGAGGCCATGAAATCCGAGATAGAATCCATGTATCAGAACAAAGCATGGACTTTGGTGAACTTGCCCGATGATCGGCAAGCCATTGAGATAAATGGATCTTTAAGAAGAAGACGGACATGGACGGTAATGTGACCGTCTATGAAGCTCGACTTGTGGCAAAGAGTATTTTCACAAGTTCAAGGAGTTGACTACGATGAGTTTTTCTCATCCGTAGCGATGCTTAGGTCCGTCGGAATCATGTTAGCATTAGCTACATTTATGAAATCTGGCAGATGGATGTCAAAACAAGTTTCCTTACCAGTTTTTCGTGAGGAAAGGTTGTATGTGATACAATCAGAAAGGTTTTGTCGATCCTAAGGATGCTAAAAGGTATGCTAGCTCCAGCGATCCTTCCATGGATTAGAGCAAGCATCTCGGAGTCAGAATATACGCTTTGATGGAGTGATCAAAGTTTTTGGGTTTATACAAAGTTTGTTAGAAACTTGTATTTACAATAAAGTGAGTGGGAGCGCTACAACATTTCTGATAAGTATATGTGAATGACATATTGTTGATCCAAAATGATGTAAAATTTCTGGAAAGCATAAAGGGTTGTTTGAAAGGAGTTTTTCAAAGGAAGACCTGGATAAAGCTGCTTACATATTGGGCATCAAGATCCATAGAGATAGATCAAGACGCCTGATGTACTTTCAAAAGACAGCACACCTTGACATGATTTTGAAAGAGTTCAAAATAGATCAGCAAAGAAGGAGTTCTTGGCTGTGTTACAAGGTGTGAGTATTGAGTGAGACTCAAGACCTGACCACAGCGGAAGATAGAGAAAGGACGAAGGTCGTCCCCTATGCTTTAGACATAGGCTCTATAGTATGCTATGTTGTGTACCGCACATGTAGTGTGCCTTGCCATGAGTTGGTCAAGAGGGTACAATGGTGATCCGGGAAAGGATCTCATGACAGCGGTCGAACTTATCCTTAGTACCTAGTGGATTAAGGAATTTTCTCGATTATGGAGGTGGAAAGGAGTTCGTCGTAAAGGGTTACGTCGATGCGAACTTTGACACTAATCCGGATGACTCTAAGTAGTAAACCGGCTTCGTATAGTAGAGCAATTATTTGAAATGGCTCCAAATAGCGCGTGGTAGCATCCACAAGATGACATAGATATTCGTAAAGCACACGGTTCTGAAAGGTTCAGACCCGTTGACTAATAACCTCTCTCACAAGCATAACATGACCAAACCAGAACACATTGAGTGATAATCACATAGTGATGTGAACTAGATTGTTGACTCTAGTAAACTCTTTAGATGTTGGTCACATGGTGATGTGACCAGTGAGTGTTAATCACATGGTGATGTGAACTAGATTATTGACTCTAGTGCAAGTGGGAGACTGTTGGAAATATGCCCTAGAGGCAATAATAAATGGTTATTATTACATTTCTTTATTCATGGTAATTGTCTATTATTCATGCTATAATTGTATTGTCCGGAAATCGTAATACATGTGTGAATACATAGACCACAACCTGTCCCTAGTAAGCCTCTAGTTGACTAGCTCGTTGATCAACAGATAGTCATGGTTTCCTGACTATGGACATTGGATGTCATTGATAACGGGATCACATCATTAGGAGAATGATGTGATGGACAAGACCCAATCCTAAGCATAGCATAAAAGATCGTGTAGTTTTGTTTGCTAGAGCTTTTCCAATGTCAAGTATCTTTTCCTTAGACCATGAGATCGTGCAACTCCCGGATACCGTAGGAGTGCTTTGGGTGTGCCAAACATCACAACGTAACTGGGTGACTATAAAGGTGCACTACGGGTATCTCCGAAAGTGTCTGTTGGGTTGGCACGGATCGAGACTGGGATTTGTCACTCCGTGTGACGGAGAGGTATCTCTGGGCCCACTCGGTAATGCATCATCATAATGAGCTCAGTGTGACTAAGGCATTAGTCACGGGATCATGCATTGCGGTACGAATAAAGAGACTTGCCGGTAACGAGATTGAACAAGGTATTGGGATACCGACGATCGAATCTCGGGCAAGTAACATACCGTTTGACAAAGGGAATTGCATACGGATTGATTGAATCCTCGACACCGTGGTTCATCCGATGAGATCATCGTGGAACATGTGGGAGCCAACATGGGTATCCAGATCCCGCTGTTGGTTATTGATCGGAGAAGCGTCTCGGTCATGTCTGCATGTCTCCCGAACCCGTAGGGTCTACACACTTAAGGTCCGGTGACGCTAGGGTTGTAGAGATATATGTATGCGGAAACCTGAAAGTTGTTCGGAGTCCCGGATGAGATCCCGGACGTCACGAGAGGTTCCGGAATGGTCCGGAGGTGAAGAATTATATATAGGAAGTCAAGTTTCGGCCACCGGGAAAGTTTCGGGGGTTACCGGTATTGTACCGGGACCACCGGAAGGGTCCCGGGGGTCCACCGGGTGGGGCCACCTGTCCCGGAGGGCCCCGTGGGCTGAAAGTGGAAGGGAACCAGCCCTTAGTGGGCTGGGGCGCCCCCCTTGGGCCTCCCCCCATGCGCCTAGGGTTGGGAACCCTAGGGGGGAGCTTCCCCCTTGCCTTGGGGGGCAAGGCACCCCTTTCCACCCCTTGGCCGCCGCCCCCCAACCCTAGATGGGTTTTGGCCACCCCCCCCCCTCCCAAGGGGGCCTATATAAAGGGGGGAGGGAGGGCAGCAACCCACAGCCTTGGGCGCATCCCTCCTCCCCTGCAACACCTCTCTCTCTCTCTCGCAGAAGTTTGGCGAAGCCCTGCCGGAGACCCGCTACATCCACCACCACGCCGTCGTGCTGCTGGATCTCCATCAACCTCTCCTTCCCCCTTGCTGGATCAAGAAGGAGGAGACGTCGCTGCACCGTACGTGTGTTGAACGCGGAGGTGCCGTCCGTTCGGCACTCGGTCATCGGTGATTTGGATCACGGCGAGTACGACTCCGTCATCCACGTTCATTGGAACGCTTCCGCTCGCGATCTACAAGGGTATGTAGATGCACTCCTTTCCCCTCGTTGCTAGTAGACTCCATAGATGCATCTTGGTGAGCGTAGGAAAATTTTAAATTATGCTACGATTCCCAACAAAACTCACATTTGGAGAACTTCGCATAGAATTGATACTCTCTGAGCTTGTCGAGCACCAATCGCAAATGTTTGGCATGATCCTGCTTATTCTTGGAGAAGACCAAGATATCATCGAGATACACCAGAACGAATTCATTGGTATAGGGGTTGAAGATGAAATTCATCATCCGAGAGAACACTGGAGGAGCATTGACAAGACCGAAAGACACGACAGTATATTCATAAGAACCAAAGCTTGTTCTGAAAGCTGTCTTGGGAATATCTTCTTCACGAATGCGAATCTGATGATAACCCATAGGAAGATCAAGCTTCGAGAATACTTTAGCCCCTTTGAGTTGCTCAAATAGCTCATTGATGTTGGGAAGTGGATACTTGTTCTTGATTGTCTTCTTGTTCAATGGACGGTAGTCGACACAAAGTCGGTTCGTGCCATCCTTCTTCTTGACAAAAAGAACACCACAACCCCATGGAGAAGAACTCGGGCTGATCAAACCCAGACGCTCTTGTTCATCGAGCTGTTTCTTCAATTCCTTCAGCTCGTTGGGTCCAAGCTTGTATGGACGCTTGCAAACGGGTTCAGTGCCAGGCTCTAGTTCGATAACGAACTCAACTGGGCGATGAGGAGGCATACCCGGAAGCTCTTCTGGAAAGACATCTTGATACTCGCAAACGACTGGAATTTGAGAGATGGCATTCAATTCACCATTCTCATTGAGAGAGAAAAACCGAATGGTTTCATCACGAGCGGCATAAATAATCACATCCTCAGACGAGTGTGTCAATTGAATTTCCCTGGCAGCACAATCAAGTTGAGCTTTATGCTTAGAAAGCCAGTCCATCCCGAGAATAAGATCAATATCCGAGTCACCAAGAACAATTGGAGAAGACAGAAATCTATAGTCGCCCATCTTGATGGAAACATCGGGAGCAACCAAACTAGAAGACAAAAGCTTTCCCGGAGAAACAACTTGCATAACTTTGGATAAAATCTCTGTGTCAACATTGTGCTTCGATGCAAATGGGTATGACAAGAAAGAATGCGATGCACCAGTATCAAAAAGAACTTTTGCAGGAATATCATTAACTGAGAGATTACCCATTATCACATCAGTAGATTCCTCTGCTTGAGCTGCATTCATCATGTTCACCTTTGCAGACTTTGGATTATGCTTGACCACTGCATTGCTGGAAGATCTGACAGGAGGAGGAGGAGGAAGACGCCTCTGGTTGAAGCACTTGTTAGCATAGTGACCTTTCTGCTGACATTTGTTGCAAGTCACCTCTGAAAGTGGACGGTGATAAGGAGCATTGGACTTTGGAGCTTGATTCTGAGACTTGTTCTGATAGCCAGAGTTGGAAGAGTTGGAAGAACCATGGCCACCTTTGTTCTTCTGCTGATAAGGCTGACGAAACGAAGGAGGAGGAGGCAACCAGAACTTCTGTTGCTTAGCTGTCACAAGTGAGGAAGAAGAAGACTGAACTGCGTCTCTGACTCTCTTCTTAGAAGCCTCACACTTGAGCTGCGCAACCTCTTGCTTCAGTGCCATATTGTAGAATTGATCAAACTGAGTAGGCTCAACAAGAACAAGAGCTAACTGCAGATCCTCTTTAAGGCCACCTCTGAAGTGATAGATCATGCTCTTCTCATCAGGAACGTCTTGTTTAGCGAAGCGAGCAAGTTTCTGAAACTGAATGTTGTATTGATACACAGACATGTTGCCTTGCTTGAGATTGCGGAACTCCTCACGCTTGCTCTCAACAACACTTTGTGGAATGTGGTGCGCTTTGAAGTCCCGACAGAAGTCAGTCCAAGTGATCACACGACCTCCTCTGGAATCTTTGTATTGTTGATACCAATCAGCAGCTTGGTCCTTGAGCTAGAAAGAAGCGAACTTGACATAGTCCTCAGGCCTGACATTGCTACATTCAAAATGCTTGTTGATGTCCACGAGCCAATCATCGACATCCGTGGCCTCGGCATAGTAGCTGAAAGACTTGGGCTGATTTGCGAGAAACTGGTTGACTGTAGCGAAGTGAAAATGATTGTTGCCTTGACCTTGATTGCCTTGATTGCCTTGCCCTTGAGTACGTTCTTGCAAGAGTTGCAGAATCATCTGAGCATTGGCGTTGGTGGCTGCCATGATAGCCTGCCATGCCTCCGGAGGTGGAGGTGGTGGCGGAGGGTTCGTTTGACTCCCTTCATTGCGATCCGGATTCTGACGCGTTGGCGGAGCCATCCTGGAGAGGGTGACATCCGTTAGCATCTTGATAGACAAATAGACAAGTAGAATCAACGGATAGAAATTGCAACATATAGTCTTCACAATAAACATTCGAACGAAGATGAACGAATGAATTCCGTAGTAAAACATCACACTTCCATAAGTTGAGAAGCCACTTGAAAAAGATATGGAATCAACATATGAATTCGAAGCAACTCGAATACCACAATACAAAATAAAACAAAGTATTGGCTTGCAGAATAAGCCGGAACAAACATATGATAGATATTTCGTCCGAAGTTTTCGTGGTGGGGCCCACACGGGCTCAATCGTACAGCACCATCATGTACAAGGTTGTGCACATGACATACGAAGCGTCCCCGAGTCGGCATAGCCATGGACTCTTTAAGACACTACGAGACCACTGTAAAATCAACCGTGGAAAGGCGGACCACTAGACGTCGAACCCCAATCTCATATCATGCGTCTGTCGGAAAGATATCCTAAGGCTACTTGAATTCCCACTTATAAACTCCCGAAACTTTCTGGTTATGCAATCTGGTGTTGGGGATACAGGGGACACAAAATATATCACCCAAACTAGCAATCCCTAGATCCAGCTGTATCCATCCGTCAACACATAACCAAGAAACCTTCGGAAATCGTTTACCTCAACCTTCGAAAAACATCCGTTATACAAGTTATGGCAATACTCCCGAAATCTCGCCCCAGTACTGGGTGGCGTCGAGGTGGTCTCACCAACAACTGCATAAAAGAGATTTTGATGTCGGTGAAACTCAGGTATTCCAGAACTGCAACGATAAAATTGTGATGACAACACCTCGGAGCTCAACTCCCCGGGACACTGCCACAACCCCTAAATGACAGGAGGCACCAAGAACAATGTTCTCGTCACAAAACCATCGGAACGATTCCAAGATACCCGCGTGATCCTAAAAAAATTAGTGAAATTTGAGGAGAGAATAGTCAAAACTTCTACGTCAGGAGACCTCACCAGAGCGACGAAGGGACTGAGGAGTAAAAAGAATCCTACTCTCCGATATATATAATCCTAAAATTAAAAACTTTTTGTTCTAGACTCAACAACGCCAGCGATTCGATCAAGCAGGGGGCTCCTAAGTCGGGGATGGCTCTGATTACCAACTTGTAACGCCCACGATGCGGCTATATCTCCCACGTGTTGAGGCACGACTTAGAGGCATAACCGCATAGTGGTTTTGTCGCAAGAAGGGTCATCTTCACACAGTCCCATGTAATGAACAAGAATGGGATAAAGAGTTGGCTTACAATCGCCACTTCACACAATACATAAATATTATTCAACATCATCCAAAATACAAACATATAGACCGACTACGGTCAAAAACCAGATGAAAATAAGATAACCCCAAATGCTAGACAACAATACCGCCGAACCAAAGTATGACACAGTATGACTTGTATCGCCCACAACTCACTTGTGTTCTACTCGTGCATATGACATCCTTGTAGAAAACCAAGCTCGGATGCCACCGTTGGGGAACGTAGTAATTTCAAAAAAAATCCTACGCACACACAGGATCATGGTGATGCATAGCAACGAGAGGGGAGAGTGTTGTCCACGTACCCTCGTAGACCGAAAGCGGAAGCGTTAGCACAACGCGGTTGATGTAGTCGTACGTCTTCACGATCCGACCGATCAAGTACCGAACGCACGGCACCTCCGAGTTCAGCACACGTTCAGCTCGATGATGTCCCTCGAACTCCGATCCAGCCGAGTGTTGAGGGAGAGTTTCGTCAGCACGACGGCGTGGTGACGATGATGATGTTCTACCGACGCAGGGCTTCGCCTAAGCACCGCTACGATATTATCGAGGTGGACTATGGTGGAGGGGGCACCGCACACGGCTAAAAGATCAATGATCAATTGTTGTGTTTTCTGGGGTGCCCCCTGCCCCCGTATATAAAGGAGCAAGGGGGGGAGAGGCGGCCGGCCAGGAGGAGGCGCGCCAGGAGGAGTCCTACTCCCCCTCCCTTCCTTATTGGATTAGGAGAAGGGGGGAAGGAGGAGGGAGAGAGGAAGGAAAGGGGGGCGCCGCACCCCTCCTTGTCCAATTCGTACTAGAGGGGGGAGGGGGCACGCGGCCTGCCCTGGCCGCCCCTCCTCTTCTCCACTAAGGCCCGTTAAACCCCCGGGGGGATTCCGGTAACCCCCGGTACTCCGGTATATATCCGATAATCCCCGGAACCATGCCGGTGTCCGAATATAGTCGTCCAATATATCAATCTTCATGTCTCAACTATTTCGAGACTCCTCGTCATGTCCGTGATCACATCCGGGACTCCGAACTACCTTCGGTACATCAAAACATATAAACTCATAATATAACTGTCATCGAAACTTTAAGCGACGGGTTTGAGAACTATGTACAGATGACCGAGACACGTCTCCAGCCAATAACCAATAGCGGAACCTGGATGCTCATATTGGCTCCCACATATTCTACGAAGATCTTTATTGGTCAAACCGCATAACAACATACGTTGTTCCCTTTGTCATCGGTATGTTACTTGCCCGAGATTCGATCGTCGGTATCTCAATACCTAGTTCAATCGCATTACCGGCAAGTCTCTTTACTCGTTTTGTAATACATCATCCCGCAACTAACTCATTAGTTGCAATGCTTGCAAGGCTTATTGTGATGTGCATTACCGAGTGGGCCCAGAGATACCTCTCCGACAATTGGAGTGACAAATCCTAATCTCGAAATACGCCAACCCAACAAGTACCTTTGGAGACACCTGTAGAGCACCTTTATAATCACCCAGTTACGTTGTGACGTTTGGTAGCACACAAAGTGTTCCTCCGGTAAACGGGACTTGCATAATCTCATAGTCATAGGAACATGTATAAGTCATGAAGAAAGCAATAGCAGAATACTCAACGATCGTGTGCTAAGCTAACGGAATGGGTCAAGTCAATCACATCATTCTCCTAATGATGTGACCCCGTTAATCAAATGACAACTCATGTTAATGGCTACGAAACATAACCATCTTTGATCAACGAGCTAGTCAAGTAGAGGCATACTAGTGACACTCTGTTTGTCTATGTATTCACACAAGTATTATGTTTCCTGTTAATACAATTCTAGCATGAATAATAAACATTTATCCTGATATAAGGAAATAAATAATAACTTTATTATTGCCTCTAGGGCATATTTCCTTCAGCCCTTGGCCGCCCAGCGCGCGCCAACCCGCACCTGCCTTCGTTGCTGCCGCTCCTGCTGGAAGCCGCTGCTCCCACAAGTAGTCACCGCTGTTGCTACCCCGTTGCCTGTAGACCCGTGCGCGCGCCCGGCCGGGCGTGCCCGCGCCCCTGCACCTGCCGCCGCCACCTTCGCCCTACTGCTGCTACATTGTTGTTGCTCCCGCCGCTGGCTACTTCTGCTGCTGCTTGTGCTACTGCCGCCGCTGCTCCTCCCTTCCCCTGCTCCCCGTCGCTGCTCGCCATAGTCGGCCACCCCCGCCTCCACCCGCCACTGCCGACTGCCCCCTGCCCCGCGCCGCCTACAGCCGCTGTCGCCACCTTCGCGCGCCTCCCCAGCGACCCGGCCTGCTGCTCCCGACCGCAGCCGTCGAGCGCCGGTCCGGACGCGGGTGAGCGTGCCCAGCGAGGCCGCCGTCAAACGATTGCCTGCCCACTCGAAACTTCCCCACGATACCTCCTTACTTTGCTCTCGATATTGTCTTAAATTTCCATTCGAGAGTTACTTTCCGCCACCTTCCCCGATGTTATCAACCAGATAGTCAACCGTTCAGAGGCCTATCATTCCGAAGTTACCCCTTGTCCTTCGTAAGTACGATGGAGTTCCCGAAGGAAGGATGCCAGCTTCATCATGATGACCTGAAGCAGGAAAATGAAGACATCAACGTAATGGATCAACCGCTTCGAGAAGAGCAACCAAGATCGAGAACGCTCGTTAGAATTTCGTGACCAAATCCCTTTCCCGTCACTTCCCCTCTTAAATCTCGGGACGAGATTTCTTGTAGTGGAGGAGAATTGTGACGCCCGGATAATTAGGCTACAGTAATCCCACGTTAATGATGCCACGTCACCACGGTTACTGTTGTTAATCTCGTGTTAGTTCAATAGGATTCGAAATTCAAACTTAAAATAAAGTCAAACGGTAAAGATTTTCAAATATTAAAACTAAAATGTTGGGGTGTTGCCAAATAATGCATAGGTAATTATTGTGGAGAAACCACACTTTTATAAAATGTTTAAAGGCTCTAAAGTAATTAAAACAGCAGCTATGACAATTAATTAAATGCCTTTTAAAAATAATAATAATGCAAACTATTTTAATTAGGTGTCAAACTTTTTGGGGCAGTAGAATAAACTAAAACATTAATTTAGGAGTTGTATTTATATTTTATAAAACAGAAATTAAAAGAATAAAATAGAAAAGAAAATAGATAAAGAAAAAAGAAACAGAAAGGAAATAAAAAGAGAGAGAGAGAGAGAACCCCCTGGCCAACTGGGCCAAACGGCCCAGCCGGCCAGCCACTAACCCAGCCAGCCCACCCATCTCCTCTCCATAACCCCCTGGGGAAACCCTAGCCCAACCGAACCCCACTCTCCCCACTCCTCTCCCACGATCCCCTCTCTTCCTCTGCCACTCCCCCTCACCCGATCCGATCTGGAGGGGGATCAAACCCCCAGCGCACGCGACCGCTGCCCCGGGCGCCGCCCCGACGGCCGCGCCCCATCACCCGTCCTCGACCTCCTCCCCGTCCTGGATCGGGACGCAACCAGACCCCGTCGTCCCTGGTGCCCGTCGCCACCACCGCTCCGCCATCGCCAAGACGCCTCCGATGCCACTGGACCCCGCCGTCGCCGGGCCTTCCCCGCCGGATCTTACCTCCTCGCCTTTTTCCCCGTCGGATCGCTCGAGCCCGGAGCCGCTCGACCCCCCTGCGAACCATCGCCGGACGCCGCCCCCGCGGTCCTCTCCGTCACCGTCGCTCCCCGTCCCCGTCGCCGATGCCACCTCGCCGGACTGCTTCTCCTGCGTCGCCGTCGTCCCCGACCCCCTCCACGAGCCCCGCTGCCCCGTCCCTACAAATCTCGGTGAGGCCACGGCCCCGTCCTCCTCCTTCCCTGCCTCTGATCGAGGCCGACCGCACGCACGCGCACCCCCGCGTCGGCTATGCCGTCGCCCCCCCTTTCTGCTCTTGGCCGTGCCCCGCCGTGAGCACCGCTACCTCCCCTCCTCTTTTCCCGCAGGTCACCGCGCACGTCGTCCTCCCCGTAGCTGTGCCCGCCACCCCTCGTGCGCGCCCACGGCCGCGCGCACGCTCGCGCATGCCTTGCCGTGGCCACCCGCACCGCGGCCTTGTTCGGCCGCCCCCCTTGTGCCCGCGACGGCGCCCCGCCACGCCGCTGCTCCGGCCCCGACCACGGGCCACGCGCCGACCCCTTCCTTCCCCCCTCCCCTGCTAGCCGCGTCGGGCGCCGGCGCCCACGCGCCCGCTCCGGCCCCGTTCCGGCCTCGCCGTGCCCTGGCTTCGCCCAGTGGCCGCGTGCGCGCGGCACAGCCGTAGCTGGCCGGCCACAGCCGCCGCCCCACCCTGGGTCACTGACCACAGGGGCCCCCGCCCTGGCCAGATAGGCCTATGACAGTGGGGCCGCCCATAGAACGTTTAAAAAAAGATTAAAATATATATATATAATAAATAAATAATTAATAATAAAAATAATTAATTAATTAATTAACTAAATAATTAACTTAATTAATCCTATTAAGTTAAACTAATTAAACTTAATTAACCTAATAACTAGTTAACCTAATTAACCACTGTTAATTAGCTAAACAGTCCTTGATAGGTGGGACCCACCTGTCAGGTTGACCAGGTCAACGGTCAATGTTGACTGCTGACGTCAGCATGACATCATGCTGATGTCATAAATCCATTTTCGAATTAAATTAAATAATTAATTAAATTCCAGAAAATATTAAAATCTTTAAAATTTAATATAAAATAAACCGTAGCTCGGATGGAAAAACTTTGTACATGAAAGTTGCTCAGAACGACGAGACGAATCCGAATACGTAGCCCGTTCGTCCACCACACCTCCCTAACCTATCGAACACGCAACTTTCCCCCTTCGTTTCATCTGTCCGAAAATGCGAAACATCGGGAATACTTTCCCGGATGTTCCCCCCCTTCGCCGGTACCACCTACTGCCGCGTTAGGACACACCTAGCACCGCTCATTGTCATGTCACGCATCGTCATGCTTATGTTTGCATTGTATTTACTGTTTCTTCCCCCCTCTTCTCTCCGGTAGACTACGAGACCGACACTGTTGCTGCCCAGTTTGACTACGGAGTTGACGACCCCTCCTACTTGCCAGAACAACCAGGCAAGCCCCCCCCCTTGATCACCAGATATCGCCTATTCATCTCTATACTGCTTGCATTAGAGTAGTGTAGCATGTTACTGCTTTCCGTTAATCCTATACTGATGCATAGCCTGCCCTTGCTTCTACTGTTGCTACCTTTACCTGCAATCCTACATGCTTAGTATAGGGTGCTAGTTTTCCATCAGTGGCCCTACATTCTTGTCCGTCTGCTGTGCTATTCTATCGGGCCGTGATCACTTGGGCGGTGATCACGGGTATATACTTATATACTCTATACATGACACATGTGGTAAATAAAGTCGGGTCGGCTCGTAGGAGTACCCGCAAGTGGATCTTTGTGGCGGAGCGACAGGGCATGTTGAGACCGCCTAGGTGAGAGGTGGGCCTGGCCCTTCCGCGGTTACTTCGACATAACACGCTTAACGAGTTCTTGGTATTTGATCTGAGTCTGGCCATTTGGTCTATACGCACTAACCATCTACGCAGGAGTAGTTATGGGTATCCCGGCGTCGTGGTATCAGCCGAAGCCTTCATGACGTCAACGACTGAGTGACGCGCGCCGGATTGGACTGGAACGCCACTAGGCTAGGTCTGCTTCCGGCCGCGTACGCAACGTGCAGGTGTGCATAGGGCGATGGGCCTAGACCCCTGCGCGCATAGGGTTAGACCGGCGTGCTGACCTCTCTGTTGTGCTTAGGTGGGGCTGTGACGTGTTGATCTTCCGAGGCCGGGCATGACCCAGAAAAGTGTGTCCGGCCAAATGGGATCGAGCGTGTTGGGTTATGTGGTGCACCCCTGCAGGGAAGTTTATCTATTCGAATAGCCGTGTCCCTCGGTAAAAGGACGACCCGGAGTTGTACCTTGACCTTATGACAACTAGAACTGGATACTTAATAAAACACACCCTTCCAAGTGCCAGATATAACCCGGTGATCGCTCTCTAACAGGGCGACGAGGAGGGGATCGCCGGGTAGGATTATGCTATACGATGCTACTTGGAGGACTTCAATCTACTCTCTTCTACATGCTGCAAGATGGAGGTTGCCAGAAGCGTAGTCTTTGACAGGATTAGCTATCCCCCTCTTATTCTGGCATTCTGCAGTTCAGTCCACTGATATGGCCCTTTACACATATACCCATTGCATATGTAGTGTAGCTCCTTGCTTGCGAGTACTTTGGATGAGTACTCACGGTTGCTTTTCTCCCTCTTTTCCCCTTTCTATACCTGATTGTCGCAACCAGATGCTGGAGTCCAGGAGCTAGAGATCCCGAGGATGTTTCTACATGGAGTTCGGCTTCGAGGAGTAGTTAGGAGGTCCCAGGCAGGAGGCCTTGCCTTTTCGATCGTTGCTACTTTTGTGCTAGCCTTCTTAAGGCAAACTTGTTTAACTTATGTCTGTACTCAGATATCGTTGCTTCCGCTGACTCATCTATGATCGAGCACTTGTATTCGAGCCCTCGAGGCCCCTGGCTTGTATTATGATGCTTGTATGACTTATTTATGTTGTAGAGTTGTGTTGTGATATCTTCCCGTGAGCCCCTGATCTTGATCGTACACATTTGCATGCATGATTAGTGTACGGTCAAATCGGGGGCGTCACGAGTTGGTATCAGAGCCGACTGCCTGTAGGAATCCCCCCTTCCAAACTCCTTGGCCGAAGTCGAGTCTAGTCATTGAAAAACTTTTACTAACATGGCTGTGTGTCTTACGGGCCCACGTCGCCATTGGGTGGTAGTAGGATCTTTTATTCCTCGACCTTTACTCTGGGACTCTGAACTCTCTCCTATCCGGGTTAAATGATTTTGCTAAAAAGACTAACTGTAGGTTCTCGTAAATACTTTCTCCCAGAGAGCCCCTTCCGGCTAGATGATCGCCTGCTGCACCAGAAGATTCTGAAGACACTCTCTAATGCTTTCCCGAGACCCTTGTGCCCTTCGCCATTGTGATCCCTACCACCGATAAATCTTTATGGATAACTACATACTTTTATCGTTCATACCTTCACCCCCAGTTGCCCTTTTTATTACAAGGTGTCCTCAAATATTCTCCGATGTTCTCGAGACTTTGTGCTCGTTGCTTTTGCAATTCCCTACCACTGATCTATGGATAAATACTTACACCCGTCGTTCTTAATTTTATTCCAAGTTGATCTTGTTGATACAAGATGCCCCGAACCGCTCTCCGTTGTTCCAAGAATCCTTTGAGCTTACTGCTTTACAGTTCTTTGTCACCTGAATACCCCTACGGATAATTCTCGCACTTACCGAGTATCCGCTCATCCCCAGTTGATTCAAGTATTTCACAAAAGTGTTCAAAATATCATTCGATCTTCGAAAATACTCAGGAGCCTATTGCTCTTGAAATTCTTGTTTGCTTGCATTATGGTTAATCCCATAAGTCTCGTAATCTTATTGGCATCTTTTGTCATTATCATTTTGAGTCCGTTGATTCAATTTGTTGCGAATGCTCGCAATCCTCAATCATATCCTAGAATTCATCCTTCCGGCTCAGACGTCATTTTAAACGTGAGCTGGATCTCGACCTATCAAATCGCCATCGATTGTACCCCTAAGCCTACTCAACTTATCCATCCTTGATCGGAGCGTTGCTTCTGACCCCCTGATTTGGAAATCATAATTCTTTTGCATTTGAACTTTGAGTTAGTCAGTTGTTTCTATAATCAGATCTCCTTGCATTCTTCTTCCTCTGGTTGAGTACCGATGCTCACATCAGATCCCTTGTGGACCATCGGTTCCTTTGTTGGATTTTATTCGACAGTGTCCTTCGTATTGAATAACCTTGTGAGCCTTTCCATGGGTATATAATGCCTTTGGTAAATTGTATCCTCTGTTTTCTCAACCATGCTCTGTTTTTGAGCTGGTGGTATTTACTATTGAAGCTGGTGGTATATGTTTCCACGATACCCTGACGGGTTGAACCTATGCCTTCCTTAATATGTGTGACCTCGGAAGTTTTCACGAGTCATACTCATCTGGTATTTCACCAGGTAAAATTTTCAACACTAATGCCTTTATCAAAGCGAGGAGTGAATGGAAGGTTATACATTGAAGAAGTGGGAGTCGACCTTGAACCTTGCATTCATGCCCATGGACACGATGTATAACTTATCATGGAAGCTGCTTGTAAAAATAATTACCCCCCTTCTTATAAGTTCATCTTGTATCCGTGGTTCGATCATTTATGATCGTGGTTTCTGACCATGTTCTCCTTTAAATACCATTTCTCGTGCAAGTTTAAGCACTTGTCTTCTGCAGAGTAATACCCCAGTCCAACCTCTACTTTGATTTGTCGTCGAGTATTACCCCCTGGTATCTCAAGATTATCACGGAACTGCATAACTTCTTATGAGTTCTTCATCAAGTGCTACATTCTCACTGATTCCAATTTTCCACGGGCTCTGAGTTATTAATCACGCAAAGACACCGATAACTGAACCGAGTCCGCACTATGGTTCAACAACTCTTAGTAATCTTCTTTAAGTACGAGTTTGTACCCGATCACGCCATTCCTAGCCTGTTTGGCTATATCATTATCTTGATGATTTTAACTGTGCTACCTGGACCTTCCCAGCGCACAAATTTTGACAGTGCGCTAATCTTGCGTCGATCTTCCTCGTCATATCACTTCTCCTTGAATAGCAAACTTGATTTCGAGTGTGTGCCCTACCCGTGGTTCCAATAAGCTTTCGCTTTCATCATTCCTTTGGCTTGATGTCATCGTTGATCAATTACATCTTCTTGAAAACCTCTCGACAAATTTGTCGTGATCATTGTCAACAATTTGACTTCTTCCAAGTTGTGTGTCGAAATTCAGGATGAGAAATACCATCCTTGCCCCTCGATGAATTGTGTTATCATCGACAACATTCTTGCCTCCCCTCAACACAAACTTGTTCATATTGTGTGTTGTATCTTGATTTCCCTGCTATCCAACCTATGTTATGTTCTACCGTGGAGTATTACCATCTTTGATGTCAAGAATGTCGTGAGCATTACTCCACCTCTTAAGAATTCTTGGTACAGTGATACTTCTCACCATCACCATTCATTCTTGGTCCCCGTGTTGTTTCTAAACGAAATACCGACAAATGGTCTGTGACGTGTAAATTCTAAACTTCTAGCAACCCTATTGCTTTGAAGTTATTGGTCTATAGTTTCATTCTACGTCTATGGCTTAATGAATCATCATTCGAACATTGATCGTGCTACCTAGCCCATATTTCGGGTGCACATTTCAACCAATGTTTAACTGTGTATGTTTTCCTCGAGCATACATCATTAAGTCATTCGATCTAGCTAATGTTATCTCCTTGTTCACATAGTTGTGGAAATCCATCTTTTGGAAATCTCAATGGAATGTCGCTGAGTCCATCAGCCACCTCCTAACCCTCTCTTTGGTTTAATGATGAACTCTGGTTTCGGAACTTGCTTTCATAGCTCATTTCCCGAGAATCTTACAATGTCATCCCATCAATTTGTGTTGCACTTTTCTTCTCAGACATCCTGAGTCTGAGGTATCCTGACACCAATCAGATCTGAATCTCGGTCGGATATGATGGTTGGAACATATTTCCAAGAGTTGTAACATTGGTCTATTTATGACCCGGTAAAGTGATGTCATGCCTAACACACCTGGCCGCAGGACCTATTGTTATAAGTTTTCCTTTTTAGCAAGGTTAGCTATTCTTCCATGAGGAAATTGTAAGACTTATTCTATAAGTTGTTCCTGATGGATCCTTTTTGTTTCCAAATTCTGATCTTCACCTGTTGACCATGTCAATGCTATCTCAAAGCATGTCTATGGTACTCCGATTTTCAACAAGAACATTTGAAGCCCAATACTAAATGTTTCTTGCTCAATTAGCCAAACACCGCTGTATGGGTTATGTCGTGAAATTCCTCTCCCCTTACCTAAATGGTTTTCTACTTTCTATCTTGTCATGGATATGATACGCTGCTTGTCCTTGGGAAGGATATACCCTTGAAATATGTGTTTAAACACATTTTCCTTTCCATTCTTCTGTTTAATCTGATAATCATATTTTCCTTTCCATTGTTTGGTTTAACCTTTCTGGTGATCTATATGATCTAAGCAGTAATATTCTCCTGCTTATGTAAACACCTCGGTGTACAACTCTGTCAGTAAGACCTTGTTACTATTGTTGGTGACATTTCGGTAGCCACCGATGGATGAGAACTTTGCCTATTGGTCCGCCTTGTTCAACGAGCAGGAAAGTGGTTCTCTTCGTCCCTCGCCCTTGGTACCTACGATGTTGCTGACATATAACTGACAGGCTACCCTCTGACATGCCTGGCTATCATGATCATGCAAGATGTCACCGCCCTTCCTACTTTAACCACATGGTGGGCCCATAACCCACAGTTCCACAGGATCGAAACCTGACTCTCTTGTACACCCCTGTTCCCAAGGTTATTCCTCACGCTTGGCTTCGTATGTAATTCACGTGCCACCTTTCGTGAGATCATCAATTTTGGTATCAGACACAATACTTATTCCCGTTGCTCAGAACCCTTCAGGCATCAAACGATTGCCTGCCCACTCGAAACTTCGCCACGATACCTCCTTACTTTGCTCTCGATATTGTCTTAAATTTCCATTCGAGAGTTACTTTCCGCCACCTTCCCCGATGTTATCAACCAGATAGTCAACCGTTCAGAGGCCTATCATTCCGAAGTTACCCCTTGTCCTTCGTAAGTACGATGGAGTTCCCGAAGGAAGGATGCCAGCTTCATCATGATGACCTGAAGCAGGAAAATGAAGACATCAACGTAATGGATCAACCGCTTCGAGAAGAGCAACCAAGATCGAGAACGCTCGTTAGAATTTCGTGACCAAATCCCTTTCCCGTCACTTCCCCTCTTAAATCTCGGGACGAGATTTCTTGTAGTGGAGGAGAATTGTGACGCCCGGATAATTAGGCTACAGTAATCCCACGTTAATGATGCCACGTCACCACGGTTACTGTTGTTAATCTCGTGTTAGTTCAATAGGATTCGAAATTCAAACTTAAAATAAAGTCAAACGGTAAAGATTTTCAAATATTAAAACTAAAATGTTGGGGTGTTGCCAAATAATGCATAGGTAATTATTGTGGAGAAACCACACTTTTATAAAATGTTTAAAGGCTCTAAAGTAATTAAAACAGCAGCTATGACAATTAATTAAATGCCTTTTAAAAATAATAATAATGCAAACTATTTTAATTAGGTGTCAAACTTTTTGGGGCAGTAGAATAAATTACAACATTAATTTAGGAGTTGTATTTATATTTTATAAAACAGAAATTAAAAGAATAAAATAGAAAAGAAAATAGATAAAGAAAAAAGAAACAGAAAGGAAATAAAAAGAGAGAGAGAGAGAACCCCCCTCGCCAACTGGGCCAAACGGCCCAGCCGGCCAGCCACTAACCCAGCCGGCCCACCCATCTCCTTTCCATAACCCCCTGGGGAAACCCTAGCCCAACCGAACCCCACTCTCCCCACTCCTCTCCCACGATCCCCTCTCTCCCTCTGCCACTCCCCCTCACCCGATCCGATCTGGAGGGGATCAAACCCCCCCAGCGCACGCGACCGCGGCCCCGGGCGCCGCCCCGACGGCCGCGCCCCATCACCCGTCCTCGACCTCCTCCCTGTCCTGGATCGGGACGCAACGGCGCCCCCGTTGCTTGCCAGACCCCGTCGTCCCTGGTGCCCGTCGCCACCACCGCTCCGCCATCGCCAAGACGCCTCCGATGCCACTGGACCCCGCCGTCGCCGGGCCTTCCCCGCCGGATCTCACCTCCTCGCCTTTTTCCCCGTCGGATCGCTCGAGCCCGGAGCCGCTCGACCCCCCTGCGAACCATCGCCGAACGCCGCCCCCGCGGTCCTCTCCGTCACCGTCGCTCCCCGTCCCCGTCGCCGATGCCACCTCGCCGGACTGCTTCTCCTGTGTCGCCGTCGTCCCCGACCCCCTCCACGAGCCCCGCTGCCCCGTCCCTACAAATCTCGGTGAGGCCACGGCCCCGTCCTCCTCCTTCCCTGCCTCTGATCGAGGCCGACCGCACGCACGCGCACCCCCGCGTCGGCCATGCCGTCGCCCCCCCTTTCTGCTCTTGGTCGTGCCCCGCCGTGAGCACCGCTACCTCCCCTCCTCTTTTCCCGCAGGTCACCGCGCACGTCGTCCTCCCCGTAGTTGTGCCCGCCGCCCCTCGTGCGCGCCCACGGCCGCGCGCACGCTCGCGCATGCCTTGCCGTGGCCACCCGCACCGCGGCCTTGTTCGGCCGCCCCCCTGTGCCCGCGACGGCGCCCCGCCACGCCGCTGCTTCGGCCCCGACCACGGGCCACGCGCCGACCCCTTCCTTCCCCCCTCCCCTGCTAGCCGCGTCGGGCGCCGGAGCCCACGCGCCCGCTCCGGCCCCGTTCCGGCCTCGCCGTGCCCTGGCTTCGCCCAGTGGCCGCGTGCGCGCGGCACAGCCGTAGCTGGCCGGCCACAGCCGCCGCCCCACCCTGGGTCACTGACCACAGGGGCCCCCGCCCTGGCCAGATAGGCCTATGACAGTGGGGCCGCCCACAGAACGTTTAAAAAAAGATTAAAAAATATATATATAATAAATAAATAATTAATAATAAAAATAATTAATTAATTAATTAACTAAATAATTAACTTAATTAATCCTGTTAAGTTAAACTAATTAAACTTAATTAACCTAATAACTAGTTAACCTAATTAACCACTGTTAATTAGCTAAACAGTCCCTGACAGGTGGGACACACCTGTCAGGTTGACCAGGTCAACGGTCAGTGTTGACTGCTGACGTCAGCATGACATCATCCTGATGTCACAAATCCATTTTCGAATTAAATTAAATAATTAATTAAATTCCAGAAATTATTAAAATCTTTAAAATTTAATATAAAATAAACCGTAGCTTGGATGGAAAAACTTTGTACATGAAAGTTGCTCAGAACGACGAGACGAATCCGAATACGTAGCCCGTTCGTCCACCACACCTCCCTAACCTATCGAACACGCAACTTTCCCCCTCCGTTTCATCTGTCCGAAAATGCGAAATATCGGGAATACTTTCCCGGATGTTCCCCTCCTTCGCCGGTACCACCTACTGCCGCGTTAGGACACACCTAGCACCGCTCATTGTCATGTCACGCATCGTCATGCTTATGTTTGCATTGTATATACTGTTTCTTCCCCCCTCTTCTCTCCGGTAGACTACGAGACCGACACTGCTGCTGCCCAGTTCGACTACGGAGTTGACGACCCCTCCTACTTGCCAGAACAACCAGGCAAGCCCCCCCCCCCTTGATCACCAGATATCGCCTATTCATCTCTATACTGCTTGCATTAGAGTAGTGTAGCATGTTACTGCTTTCCGTTAATCCTATACTGATGCATAGCCTGCCCTTGCTTCTACTGTTGCTACATTTACCTGCAATCCTACATGCTTAGTATGGGGTGCTAGTTTTCCATCAGTGGCCCTACATTCTTGTCCGTCTGCTGTGCTATTCTATCGGGCCGTGATCACTTGGGCGGTGATCACGGGTATATACTTATATACTCTATACATGACATATGTGGTAAATAAAGTCGGGTCGGCTCGTAGGAGTACCCGCAAGTGGATCTTTGATGCGGAGCGATAGGGCAGGTTGAGACCGCCTAGGTGAGAGGTGGGCCTGGCCCTGGACGGCGTCCGCGGTTACTTCGACATAACACGCTTAATGAGTTCTTGGTATTTGATCTGAGTCTGGCCATTTGGTCTATACGCACTAACCATCTACGCGGGAGTAGTTATGGGTATCCCGGCATCGTGGTATCAGCTGAAGCCTTCGTGACGTCAGCGACTAAGTGGCGCGCGCCGGATTAGACTGGAACGCCACTAGGCTAGGTCTGCTTCCGGCCGCGTACGCAACGTGCAGGTGTGCATAGGGCGATGGGCCCAGACCCCTGCGCGCATAGGGTTAGACCGGCGCGCTGACCTCCCTGTTGTGCTTAGGTGGGGCTGCGACGTGTTGATCTTCCGAGGCCGGGCATGACCCAGAAAAGTGTGTCCGGCCAAATGGGATCGAGCGTGTTGGGTTATGTGGTGCACCCCTGCAGGGAAGTTTATCTATTCGAATAGCCGTGTCCCTCGGTAAAAGGATGACCCGGAGTTGCACCTTGACCTTATGACAACTAGAACTGGATACTTAATAAAACACACCCTTCCAAGTGCCAGATATAACCCGGTGATCGCTCTCTAACAGGGCGACGAGGAGGGGATCGCCGGGTAGGATTATGCTATACGATGTTACTTGGAGGACTTCAATCTACTCTCTTCTACATGCTGCAAGATGGAGGTTGCTAGAAGCGTAGTCTTTGACAGGATTAGCTATCTCCCTCTTATTCTGGCATTCTGCAGTTCAGTCCACTGATATGGCCCTTTACACATATACCCATTGCATATGTAGTGTAGCTCCTTGCTTGCGAGTACTTTGGATGAGTACTCACGGTTGCTTTTCTCCCTCTTTTCCCCTTTCTATACCTGATTGTCGCAACCAGATGCTGGAGTCCAGGAGCTAGAGATCCCGAGGATGTTTCTACATGGAGTTCGGCTTCGAGGAGTAGTTAGGAGGTCCCAGGCAGGAGGCCTTGCCTTTTCGATCGTTGCTACTTTTGTGCTAGCCTTCTTAAGGCAAACTTGTTTAACTTATGTCTGTACTCAGATATCGTTGCTTCCGCTGACTCGTCTATGATCGAGCACTTGTATTCGAGCCCTCTGGCTTGTATTATGATGCTTGTATGACTTATTTATGTTGTAGAGTTGTGTTGTGATATCTTCCCGTGAGTCCCTGATCTTGATCGTACACATTTGCGTGCATGATTAGTGTACGGTCAAATCGGGGGCGTCACAATCAAATAAAGCCCCTCTATGGCAAGTGGGCCCGATATGTCAATTGGACTAGTCAACCCTGTCAGCTTTGGCTGTTGACTGCTGACTAGGCAGTCAACAGGTCCCCACCTGTGATCTCCTATAGCACCCTGTTGTGTACACTTTAGTGTGTGCACATAGCATTTTACTATTATTTTTCGAATTAGTATTAAATTCAGAAATTACAGAATATTGTTAAAACTTTAGAAAAACATAGAAAATAATCCGTAACTCGGACGAAAATGTTTTCTACATGAAAGTTGCTTAGAAAAATGAGACGATCCGAATACGCGGTCCGTTCATCTGTCACATGCCCCTAGCATGCTGAACATGGAACATTCCCCCTCCAGTCATCTGTCTGACACAGGTCCGGAACGGGGAAAATAATCCCAGTTGAATTCTACTTCACCTATATGGTGGAGCACTTCGTTAGGTCGACCCTAGTTCTGCTTTTCGTCATGTCATGTTTTATGATGCTTTGTTTGCTTTATATTTATTGTTTCTTCCCCCTCTTTTCTCCGGTAGACCCCGAAACCGATGCTGCCCGTGTGATCGACTACGTTGACGACGACACTTCTTCCTTTTCAGCAGAGCTTCCAGGCAAGCCCCCCCCCCTTGATCACTCTGATATCGCCCATTCCATTATCTGTCATGCTTGCATTAGATTTTGCTATTGTTATTGTTTGCTCCTATTCTGATGCATAGCCTGTTTTTGCTACCTGCTTTCATTCCTTACCTGCTTATTCTAAACTGCTTAGAATAGGCTGGGTAGAGACCCATCAGAGACCCCACTTTGTCCCGACTGTCGCGCTGGATTATCAGAAGACCCGATCAACGGGATCGAAGACCAGGCCCCGGCACCGCACATCACTTTCCCCTTAGTTGCTCGACACTACTGGGTTACTATCGAGTGTCGAGGGTGGTACGTTATCAGCACTTCTGATGTTAACCTTGTAGGTTAGTTCATCGGTTATGGTCATCAAGGGTGATTCCTCCCTGACCATTCACGATAACGACTCTGTCGTGCCACCCCTCAAGTGTGAACCTCGAGGGTGGTTCCTCCTACGTTCACCTTGATGGTTACATCGAGTGGAATCCACCGAGGGTGATTCCTTGGTGTTAGACACACGGTTACTATGGTTACTATGACTTTACCCTGAACCAGGTTACTAAAGACGGGTCGGCCCTGAGGGGTACCCGCGCGAGCTTAATTGCGAGTGATGTGGAGTCGGGTTGACCTGGAAGGTGCCCGCGAGATAATTACGAGGCATGGCCGGGCATTCTTAGCCCTTGCCGCAAGTCCTCGAGACGGGGCGACGGGGTCACATCGATCGTGAGTCTCTGCTCGTTCCCGGGGCAACGGCCCATGACCCCTGGGGGCATAGGTTTAGTCCGGCGTGCCGACCTCTCTATTTAGCCTAGGTCGGGTTGCGGTGTATCATTTGGCCGAGGCCGGGCATGACCCGGGAAAGTGTGTCCGATCGGAGTTAATCGAGCATGGTGGGTAAGTTGGTGCACCCCTGCAGGGAAGAAAACATCTATCAATAGCCTGTCCTACGGTAACGGACACTTGGAGTTGTATCCCGATCGATACAACTGGAACCTGACACCTGAGATGAGAACTGGATAGTATGGCTCTGGGATTGCTTTCTCGTAGGGAGTCGAGGAAGGATCTCTGGGCGAGGTTGATAACACTACTACTACTTTACTTTATCCTACTCTTATCTCTTCTGATGCTGCAAGATGCTTGAAGCTGCTTGAAGATGCTAGTCTTCGATAGGCTAGGCTTTCCCCTTCTCTTCTGGCATTCTGCAGTTCAGTCCACAAATACTACCCATTTCATTGACACCGATGCATATGTAGTGTAGATCCTTTCTTGCGAGTACTTTGAATGAGTACTCACGGTTGCTTTGCTCCCTCTTTCCCCCCTTTTCCATTCTTCTCGGATGACGCAACCAGATGACGGAGTCCAGGAGTCAAATGTCACCACCGACGATTACTACTACACCGAGGGTGCCTACTACTACGTGGAGGCCGCCGCCGACTAGGAGTAGTTAGGAGGCTCCCAGGAAGGAGGCCTTGCCTTTTCGATCAATCTTGCTTTTGTGCTAGCCTTCTTAAGGCAAAATTGTTTAACTCATGTCTGTACTCAGATATTATTGCTTTCGCTAACTCTTGTGTATTCGAGCTTATGTATTCGAGCCCTCGAGGCCCCTGGCTTGTAATATAAAGCTTGTATTATTTTAATTTGTGTCTAGAGTTGTGTTGTGATATCTTCCCGTGAGTCCTTGATCTTGATCGTACACATTTGCGTGTATGATTAGTGTATGATTGAATCGGGGGCGTCACAGAAATGTATTATAAAAATGAACGGAGGGAGTATTAAAGATGAGTCTGTGGTCATTGAACTGATGATAGGGCATGGTACATTTTCCGCCCCCTACAAATCTCCAACCTAGTCTCCCAGGTAGCGTTCGCCGGTTAGTATTTCTGATGGACACCAATAGCTAGCGAACGTTCACTATGAGGGGTGGCATTTACGAACGTATTTGCTGGCAGATTCTTCAGACACATGAAAATTTCCTCACAGAAGCATGGCAGTTTCTGGAAAGAAAGAACTTCTGCGGCAAAACAGACAGAAATTGCCATCTGCTACCACCTAAAAATGCCATAAAAACGTTTGTTTGTCATTCCTCTCCCAAGGAACGTTCACGACTATTTCATCCTTGAATCGGAGTCTTCTTTTAGTTTTCCTTTTTTTCTCATACATACATAGAAACAGGATCAAGTCCCTACATATCAGCCGAATCTCTCTACTTAGAGCATCTCCAACAGGTGATGTATCTTCTACACACAAAAAGTAGTTTTACATCATCAAAAAGGGAATTTTGCATCACCACAAACATGTTTGCTCCTATAGATGATGTAAAATATAGACACCGTTTTATATTGGGCATGAAAATATCAAAACATTACAAATTTAGATAAAATATGTAAGTTTCAAACATAGTTTCGATACAAACTAAAACATAGTTTCGATACAAACTTCAAAGTAGTTTTGATACAAAGATAATTCAACTATGAACTACTGCACAGTACTCAGAGGTTGTTCCAGTCGATGTCAGAGCCCAACTCATCGTCCTCGGTCTTCACCAAGATTCCCAAATGGTTTGTCCTCGGAGATGACGGATGGTATCCGTCATTTCAACCCGACTGTGATGTGAGACCTCGTATTATGCTCCTCCGCCATGCATATTTCAAGAATTTAGATGCAATTTTCTTTTCTTGAGTTCTGTGGTGGGCTTTGTACCACCCTTGTTGTAATACTAATGAAGCTTCAGGTTCTCCTGGACAACTAATGTAAAAAAAGTATCATATGTCATGCAAAAAAATGTGGGGTTGTTTGGATCTTGCTAGTGTTGGCGATCGATTTCACCGCTGCATCTGGCTAAAAAAATTGGCATGAAAATGAGCTGGTACAGCTAGGAAGGGGCGCACCAATTATTTGATGGCCATCCAAATGCGTACCTAAGATGTCAACGTCGACACTCGGGACATCAATCCAAAAGCCCCTGAGTACCATGACCAGAAAGCTGGCACCAAAAAAGAGCAAAGTTCTCTCCCTCCAGACTTCGTTGGCGAGCATGTGGACCCCCCCCCCCCCCCGCCCCCTCATTCGCAAAAAAAAGATCCCCCCGCCCCTTTGTCTACCGCTTTTGTGGCCGATGGCAGGGAGGGGAATCTCAGTGCCTTTGCTCCAGTTAGTAGTTTAGCTTAGGATTTTTAGTCTTCATAGGTGTGGTGCTAGGACGGATGTCGGTGCTTCTTATTCGAGTTTGTCTTCTAGGTTCCGATCCTTGTGTAGTTCTTCCATGTGGACGTAGTTGACAGAGCTCCGGCGTAAATTTCTGCCGTCTCCATGAGGCTTTGATGTTAGGATTTCTCATCATGTGATGAAATTTGGTGCCAGGTGCTTCAAATTCAGGCCTTGTTCGGAACACTGGAATAGAAAGAAGAGGAATAGGATAAATCATAGGAACGTGGTCGGAATGTAGAGCGAAAACGCTGAAACGCAAAAATGTAGGAAACATAAAACCTGGCGTGTTCGGATTGCAGGAATAGAAGTATAGGATAGATGAGTCCCACAAGGAAAGGAGTAGCAACCATGCATTGTCGTCTAGCAAGATGGTGGGTCCCAACTCCACTAAACTCTGCAATATTTTATCTCCTCTTCCACGTTGTGCCTTGGGCATCCGCAAAAGAGTGAGAAAACCAGAGATCAGAGTGGATTTTTCTTTTTCTGTGAAATGAGCATCCCGTTATGGCATTCCAGAGAAAATAAATGGCTCATCCTCTGTTCCGAATGCTGCTCCAGTTTCCTTTTCTCCGTGTTGCAATTCCTATGGTTTTCCTTCGCAAAACCTACGGACCGAGCAGTGCCTCAAGGTTTCAAGGGTGATAACTGCGACTTCAAGATGCTGATTCTTATGGGCACATGTACGCATAAGTTCAACCGGTCACGTCGGCGGCTTGTTCTGGTGGCGGTTGATCGTTCAATGATCTCTAAAACTCGATGTGATTTTATTACGTTTGAGATAATGTGTACTGAATCATTTTTTCAAAAAAAAAAGAACAAAGTTTTTTTCTAAAAGCAGGAAGAAAAAGGGTGAAAAGGGGGTTATTACGTTTGAGATAATCTGTACTGAATCATTTTTTCAAAAAAAATGAACAAAGTTTTTTTCTAAAAGCAGGAAGATAAAGGGTGAAAAAGGGGGAACGGATGGCGGAGAGAGATGCCAAGTGTCGAAGCGGAAGGTGGTGCCGTGCGGTGCGTTCGCTCAGCCAATTCAACCGGATTTGAGAAAATCTCGCGTCCGCCCCCCTCCAGAACCTTCCCGCAGGCCCTCTCTATTTATTCCCACGCGCGCGCGTGCGCGGTCCAACGGGAAAAGAGGGGCGGTGTCGCAGGTGGTAACTGACAGAGGCAGAGGCGAAGCTGAAGACAGAGACTCGAGAGGCTTCGGAGGACAGGATCGCGGCCGCAGCGGCGACGAAGCAAAGGTATTTCCTCGCCTTCTTCCTTCCTCGCGTTTCGTCAGTGGCATGATACTAGCATGTGAAGGGTGCTGCGAATTTCATCCTGCCTTCTGTTCTAGGTTTGGTTTGGCGATAGTTTTGCATATACAGCTCATAACCCGCGGTACAGGTCGTAGAGAGCCATGAGACCCACACTTGCCAGTAGAAAAACGTATGTTGGGGTTCGGAGGCTGATTGATCCTCAATTCTTTTTTTTTCTATCCTCAATTCAGGTTCGCAAATGCGCTAGATCTATATGACATGAAGCTAATTAAACCGAGAATTACTAGGTTGTTAGCGGTTATGTTTCCCCAATTCGTGTTCTGTGCGTAGTGGTTTCATCTGGACTGCGATTGTACCTAACGCGATGGGGGAAACAGATTTACAGAACCCGCGTAACGTGTATGGGAACGTTGAATTGCTGGGAAGGAAACTGTTTCAGGAACAGACAGTCTCTAACACTGAACTGAACACGAAACAAGGTCGTAGCTGTGTATCAGGTCTCCAAGCTTTTGCACACGCAACCACAGAGGATGGGAAGGACCCAATCGCCTGCCTCTTTCTTGGTCTTATGACCACATATCTTGGACGCTGTAAAGTATAAACTGATAGTGGATTGTTGCATGCGTGAAATCGAACTATCGCAGCGATCGGAGCTTCTATGGTCAGGTTAGATATTTGTATGATCTATTGGCGCTATGCGGTAGTATGTTGCGAGGCCATGGTACATTTAGAAATTTAGTTACATGCTAGTTATCTGAGTGTTTTCTATACGAGTCCTCTGGTGGGTATTGATTCATTTGCCTGTCTGTCTTGCAGATGTCGTATTCTAGGTACAGGAGTCGTTCAAGGTAAACATCCTTTTTACCCTCAGAAGTGCTAACATTATGTTTGTGTCCATGTTCTATGTTTTGGAGTCTACGCCTTTCTGGCTCTAATTTTAAGGAGTAATTGATATCCATGTAATGTGTTAGGAGCGTGGACTCGAGTGATGTTGAGAACCCTGGGAACAATCTCTTCGTGACTGGTTTATCATCTCGTCTAACTGATCGAGATCTGGAGAAGCATTTCTCTACAGAGGGAGAGGTAATCTTATGGAAATGTTTGCTGAGGAAAATGGTGCACGCATGCGAGAAGATTGCTAACAATTCCACTTATTTATCTTGCTGGCTGTGCCACAGGTGATTGATGCAAGTATAGTACTTGATCCATGGACAAGGGAATCACGGGGATTTGGGTTTGTTACCATGGCTACTCTTAAGGAGGCAGAACGCTGCATCAAATATCTCGACCGTTCAGTGCTGGAAGGTCGTGTCATTACTGTTGAGAAGGTATTGCCGAAAGACTGTTAACTCTCTGATATTTGTCCATTCTCCTTCTCCTTCTATATGGAGTGGAATTACTATGTACAGATTAGCCTTCCAAGCTAAATATTTGAATGTTCTTGTTGTTTGAAGATTTTGTTAACAGCAGCAGGTTGATGCCCGCAGCTGTTTGGCATCAAATTCAAAAGATACACAACCTAAAGATCGAAACAATGCTACCTCAACCAAAGGGTTGTACGCCCACCATTATTGTTTTTCCTTACCATTTGTGTACTTCAGATCCCCAATAATTTATTTGGTCTTGCAATTGACATAAAACACAAGTACTGATTTTGAGCCCCTTCACCACAGGCAAAGCGAAGACGAGGTCGAACCCCAACACCAGGAAGGTATCTGGGCGCCAAATCATCGCGTGGCAAGTTATTGTGACATGATTTATCTTCGACACCTTAGTACCATGAATTATGTGCTACAAAGTGAGCACCACTGACACTTCATATCACATCCGATTGATGACATTTGATTATACAGGAAGGAGGTATTCCCGAAGCAGGTCACCTGTTCGGAGAGACCGTTACAGCTCACGCTACTCGTCTGACCGAGAACGCTCTTATTCTCCTTATTGCAGAGGACGATCATACGCTCGTCGTCACATGCGTAGATCATACTCCCCATATGAAAGAAGGCAATCCTACTCTCCCTATGGCAGAAGGAGATCATACTCTCCTTCCAACAGGTCGGAGTCTCCCTGCGACAGGCGAAGGTCCTACTCACCCTACGACAGGCGCATGTCTTGCTCGCCCCGCCATGGTCATCGCCACCGTTCAAGATCTCCATACCGCTACAGAAGGCGGAGGTCGCGCTCCCATGACCGTTCTGTTTCAGCATACTACAGCAGGCGCTATTCTCCAAGGAGCAGAAGACGGAGCTACTCTCGCAGCATATCGCCACGCAGGAGCTACTCCCGCAGCTGCTCTCCGGCGTCGGAAGAATTAAGGAGCTGTTCTCCGCGGAAAGGACGCGCCGAAAGCAAGGCATCACGCAGCAGGTCACCTGGGAAGAGGCGTTCCAGAGAAAGCTATGCTCACAGCCGCAGTTCATGCTCGAGGTCCGTCTCCAGGGAACGCTCAACCTCAGCAAGCACCTGATGTTTTACGAAGCGCCAGGCCACCGTATTTCCGTTGTAATGTTGGAATTTTAGTAACTTGGATGTTTGTAAACAGTGTGGATGGTATGATCGTGCACCTAGTGAAGCAGCTGTATTTCGTCATGGTTCTGGACTTGCATGCCATATGCATGCTAAACGCTGTACTTTATACTTCTGTTTTCAGTATGGTTGGCAGTTTACATCATGGATTTGGCTAAAGGACTATGTTCTGCTGATCTGCTTTGTTGTGTTTTCTGTGTTTTAAGGTATCTGCTCCTTCTCCAAGGATAGTTTTGTACTATGTTCTGCTGCTCTGCTTTGTTGCCATACTATGTTCTGTGTCTTAAGAATGCTCTCTGGATATATTTTGAAAACAATGAAGTATATGAAGCATGAGGCAAAATATTGTATAAGAAGAGAAATCTATTGGATTGAAGTGCCATTTTTGACAAAATATGCATATATTTGTTCCAGCGTCCAATGTAAAATATGTCAATGCTACAAAAAATGCGTAACATGACCGTCTATGCCCGCACAAAAATAAGTGGAACAGATTAACATGCATGATTGGCGGCATGGTTCCACAAATAAATTAGTGCATAAATTGTAACTTACGATCAGACTTGATGATGCGGCATAGTTCCATGAAGAGAAAAAATAGATAGTGGGCTGCATCTGTTTAAGAATAGAGGATTTATAGCAATACAACAAAGGAAAATGCAGAAATTTTCCTATGGATTGCTTTATTCTATAAGAATTTCATAGGAATATTGGTGAGTCATTTCTTTGTTTCAGATGACCCAGTCTGGATTTTTCTATAGGAATACTGCAATTTTCCTTTATTTCAAATGCCCTAAGAGTCTCTTTAGATTATAGGATTTGTGTTGTAGTATTTGAATTTTAAGAATTCTTCTTGAAAGTCCATTGCCTAATAGGATTAGGTTACCAAATTTCTATGAAATTCATTCGTATAGCTTCCATACTATAAGATCTCAGTATGAACTCGAACATCATTTTGTTATTCTTTGAATAGTCGAATACACTTTCACTCTATTTTTCTCCACCCTCTCCTCAATCCTCTGAAATTGCTTCCTGTGCAAAAGCATATATTGCAGAATTTCTGAGTTCTGAATATCTTTCTCTACCTTCTCTCCTCAACCCTCTTAAATTCCTTCCTAGCAAAAGCTTATATATAAGAGTTTCTGTGTTATGCAGAATCTCATGATAAGTTATTCTGAATCATGTAAAATTTCACCGCAAGTGACATCTCAATCTTCAGTTCTTCTATTTCAACGTAATAAATCACTGCTTCCTGCAATCCATAGAGCCTATAACAGCCCGTTCACCATACAGATCCAAAGATAAGAGAAGGTGGAAAATCACAACCAGTAAAGCTGAGGCCAAGCCGCAGTAAAATTTCAAGATATTCGTGGGTTCAGATGGTGGAAAATCACAACCAGTAAATCATAACATTGTGCAGATTGTTTCACAGATGGTACAACAACTAATCCAATACTGTTCGTAGAACAGCAATACAGTGGGCAAAGCTCAAGAACAGAAAAATGCCATTACAACTGGGCACATTATTACAAAAATGCGTGTCCGAGCCATGTCAAAATGGTGTAGTACACAAAGATATCCATGTTGGCCAGATGAACAGCTTACCCCAAAATGTTGCCCCTAAGATACGAAGGCAGTTCAGAGTGGGTCGCTTTTACTTGAGCTTTCAGTCCCGTAATTGGCACTGTAAGGTGGAATGTCCCTATACCGCATCGTGGGTTTCACTGGCATCAAACATGTATGTACAGTCAAACTGGTGGTGGTCTTTTTAGCTTCCGACTGACGGATAGAGGGGAATTACTGAGTGAGGACAATCTGTCCTTGCCCCAGCCAGAGAGTAGTATGCCAGAATCTGTGCCTGACCCTCTGGGCAAGGCTCATCTTGATTTGGTGCAATAAACTCAATGTTCCAGAAGGGGCGTACCATTGCCATGAGATCGGTGCCGGTAGGAGATGCCTTGTATCCCTGCACCCAAAGATATCTGAGTGACTTCAGCTGTAAGGCTGCAACTGCCAATGCACGTTCACTAAAGCAGCAACTCCTTAGCTCCAATTTCTGCAAGCTTGGGCATCCTCGTGCAAATGCCAGCAGTCCATCATCAGATCCCCCAGCATTCCCAAGCAACATGTAGCGGACAGTCTTGCCAAATTCGCCAACATAAGAAAGGCCAATATCTGATAGAGCTCCAGGTCTCACATAAAATGCAAACCTCCGGAGTTTGGTGCAACCTCTCAGCAAAGCCCGAACCCCGTTGTCAAGGGGCAGTTCAGTTATATGCACCTCTCTATCAAGCAGGACAAGTCGGAAATCGTTCAGGTTTTTGCTGAACGCACCAATGGCCTCAAGAGCTGCATTTGTAATGTCAGACACATGTACTGCCCAGTACTCCAAATCAGGACAGCCTTCAGCTACAGCCATCAATCCTACTTGTGTCACTCTACCCTGTTCGTCCTCAAGACCTCCTTGGTCATCGTCTCCTCTCTCGACTCTGAGTCGCTGTAATTTCTTGCAGGTCCGCGCAACAACTTCTAACCCTCGGTCTCCTATCACATCCCTCACCTGTTGGAAGACAAATTATCAACAAAACACGTTTGAGATAGCATATTCACTATCAGACTTCCAGACAGGAAAGATGGCAAAAACATTTAAAATAATTTGCCAGGACATACCTCCAAAACTTCTAGATTTGGGCAGCGCTGGACTAATTGACAGTGATCCTCTGTGGTAAGGAATGTAAACTGAAGGTCTAACTTCTTGAGTGTGGCACCATATGGAAATAATATCTGCATCTCATTTGTTCCCATGTAGAGCAAACTCAAGCGCTGTACCGAAGGAGGGAAATAGTAGTTAGCATAATTCCCACCTTGATCTTGATCATCAAAGGAACCACCAGCAAAGTCTTGTAGTGTTTCTGCTGTACGGAACAGGTCGACCAGGTCAGACATGAAACAGTCGCTAATCTTGAGAGTTTTCAGCCTTCGGCAATTTCGCACAAGAAGGAAAAGATATGCTGGGGATGCCCTGAGATCCGTCAGAAAGAAATTCAGCGTCTCAAGGACAGTATTGCTGGTAGCAAGCTCGCGGAGCCATTCATCATTTTCTTTCTCAGCAACAGAACTTTCTTCAAGAAACAACGTTTCCAGTTTCCTGAACATGACAAGAAATATGATTAATTTAAACAAGTAACCTATGAATGTATGCTCTTACATTCTTACTAAACTTCTACAACAGCATTTTGATAATCTGCTTTTCAAAACTATCTCCACCAAGTATCATAGTTCTCTAAGAAAGTATAAACAACTAAGCAAAGTCCCCAACTCAGTAAGGCAGTTAAAGTCCACATTTCCTAATTTCTGCTCCAAAGCTAGAATTATTCCCAAATTACAAAGAGTAGCATGATGTTTTACATCAAGAAAAGGTGAGACGTTACACTTACTTTTCCCCTTTCGAAATGAACAAAAGAACATCTTATCTATACTCGCTTTACAAACATCCCATCCACCAACCCTTTCCAAATAGAACAAAACACAATTTCTGAAGAGAAAAACTAACTAGAACAATTGAAACTAGAAATTAATTCGTAGGACAAGAAAGAGATACCGCAGTAATTAATAAACGAACTAATGCATGCATATCATTTGTGAACCGGAACAAGGAGGGGAGAAATTACTTGCAGCAGCGGGCGAGGAGAGCGAGGGAGGAGGTGGAGAAGCCGGAGCAGCGGTCAAGCTTGAGGGAGACGAGCATGTGGGCCTTGGCGCGCACGAGCACGGCGACGTCGTCGTCGGAGACAATCATCCGGCGGAGGTGCAGCACCTTGAGGAAGTGGAAGGAGGCGGAGAGCTCGCGGATCCAGGGCGAGGCGGAGCCGCCCCAGTCCTCGGGGATGAGGTTGAACATGGAGGCGCGGGGCTTGGCCTTGAGCTTGAGCGACTCGAGGCAGGGGAAGCGGCGGAAGAGGCGGTCGGGGGTGGTGGAGTAGGCCATGGCGACGGTGACGTGCTTGCGGCTGAGCGCGTCGACCTTGCACCAGTGGCGGCAGACGAGCGAGATGGCGTCGCGGTCCCAGGGGTCCTCCACGCACCCCATGACCAGCCCCAGCGCCACGTCCGGGATCCCCAAGCTCATGGTCCTCCCCAGGTGCCGCTCGTCGCCGCCCATCGCCGGGAGCCGACCCCCGATCTGCGCCCCGATCTGTCCCGCCGCGGATTTCAACGGGGGTGTGGGGTGGGGGGTGGGGTTGGGATGAGGGAGGCTGAGGGAGGGCGGGCGGGCGCGTGCGCCTGGGTGTAGAGTGGGAAAAGGAAAGGGGGTATGGGATGGGAATTGGGAAATTTTCAGGGGTTCTTCCCGTCGTCCGGACGACGCAAAAGCCTTTTTCTGCGGGTGGTGTGCGGCTGCGCGATGGGGGCGGCCTCTGCCCCCTTCCTCCTCTGGCCGTCGCGGGGGCTGCCAAATGGGACCCCCGACCCCCCGGGGTAGATATTTTTTTCTCTCTCTGCCAATCTTATCTCTCCGTGCTGTGGTTGGTCGGGTTTTTCCTTCCTTTCCTTGGGCTAGGTCTAGGTATAGGGCTTTTACGGTTACCGCTGCCTGCGCGGGACAGATCCAGCGGCGGGCCGCTAGATTTGCAAATCTTATAAACACGGCAAATATCTATGCATGCCATGCATCTCTACTGCTGCAGCCTGCAGTGCTGCTACTGTTCCGTTATTAGGTCCGTACAGGGGTGTGGCTCAAATATTTTTTTTGACTGATATGTGAAGGACAAAAGAATAATACATACACACTACGCAACAATAGTAAACACAAGTGACATGAGCTATTGCTACTATCATTGTATTTTTCCCTAGCATGTTTAATTGTTATATTAATGAGCGCAAATTATTTCAATAAAATCTGCCTTTAAACACCTGATGAGTCTGAGTCAGCTATAAGGCCCTTCCCAGTGTTTCACAGTGTACACGTGCTAAGCAAGCAGCATAAGAAAAAAATATGACACGACACATCAATTAGGAAGAGAGATAGCATTTTGGTGACCCAAAAAGAACCAATGTCAAGCACGCCAACCTAGACAATACACTTAAATGAAGGAAGCTTTGGTATTGTAGATGTTGATACTTTTTAATATAAATTTGATCAAACTTTGCAATGCTTGACTTGACACAAATCTAATACGTGAAGTAAAAATGACCGGAGGGAGTATAGTGGGAAGGTGCAAGCCATCATCTCTCTCCTCTTTAATTACCCCACCCCTAATGAGCTACTCCCTCTCTCTCAGTTTACAGGGCGTGCGTGTACCCCTAGGTCGTCAATTTGACCAACCTAATACAAGTCATATATTACAAAAAAATATCAATATAAACTTCAGATGTTCTATTTTCAAACGGTATAATTTTTGTGTTATATAGTTTATATTAGGGTGATAAAATTAGCAACCTAGGTATACGCACAGGACTTGTAAACTGAGACAGAGGGAGTAGGTGCATGTAGAAAGTGAGTAGACCATGTGTTAAATGTTATTGGTCTTGATTACCATGCGATGAGAGATAACCATATTTTCTACTTTAAAGTGCATTAGAATAGAAATACACTCTTTTGTGGACAAATTTTGAATGTCAAACATACACTTATTCGTGGACTGAAGGAGTATAAATTGGGGACTTGAGTTGCTAAGCTATTTAGTGCACTTAGCACCTCATCTAATAAGCACCTTTGTGTTGGAAAAGACCTAAAACATCATGTGTAAACAAAGCCAAGATGCATTTGATGCATCAGTCAAAAGGGTATCTATTTTAGGCACCTTCATCGATGAAATATCTTATCTTGCGTAGTAGAGGATTTCTTTGGCTAAAATTGATCGGTACAGATGCTTGAAGTGGGACGATGAAATGCGACCATTACCGCAGAAGGCGTGACGCAATTAACATCTTCTAGGTCGACACATCCGTCATATTGGGGTAGGAATACCTAGCAGCAGTAGTGGATAACTTCTTTGAATTCTTCATAGTTCGGGGCGAGATCATGCATACACTTTAGATCTTGCGTGTTGGATATCCCCAACCTATATTTGGCTCACCTCGAGACACCGATAACGGAGGAGGACATGTGGGCAGTAGTCAAAGCTTTGCTGCCGGATAAGTAGTCGGGGCCTAAAGGTTTTACCGACAATTTTACATGGCTTGCTACGAGGGTAATTAGTTGTGATATCATGCGCGCAACGGATGCATTCTGGAAGGGCACATGCATGGTTTCAGCGGCATTAATAGGAAATTGGTTGTCTTGCTACCCAAGAAAGAAGGAGTTGTGGAATCTAGCTATTATCGGTCGGAAGGCCTGGTTCATGGGCTGGTGAGATATGTGGCAAGGCTTTGGTGAATCGCCTCTTCACATAATTGTCGCACTTGTTGGGCACATATTAGAGCGCCTTCGTGCGTGGAAAAGCACTTCATGACAATTTATGCTGCTTCAGGGGACTGCTAGAAGGCTAAACGCACTTAAGAACCCCGCATGCCTGAACAAGTTAGACATTTCGACATCATTCGACAATGTGGATTGGGCTTTCCTCCTTCATGTGCTGAATAGGATGGGCTTTGGGCACGTTTGGACTTCCTGGATATGTGGCATGCTATCTTATGCATCTACCAGGGTACTCGTTAATGGCACACGACGGTGTCATACACCGGGGGTGGCTCACCATCAGGGCAGCAGACCTGCCAGTAGGCCCAAGAGGCCCCTTGATGATTATACAACGACATGATGGAGCCTAGAGGAAGGGAGCGGCCTTCTCGGATCATCTTGATCCCCAAGTTGGTGGTGGCGGTCACCTAGATCGCATCTCCCCTTGTAAAACTCTAGCCACCACCGTGTATATAAGGGGGCTAGAGGTCTCTCAGTCGAAGCTCTAATCTCCGTAGAATAACTCTCGATAGCATTGTAACCCCTCGCACGAGGTATCCACCATGAATAGCAACAAGCAAGACGTAGGGTATTACTCTTCGTAGGCTCAAACCTGGATAAACTCCTCGTGCGACCTCTGGCCTGTGACTTCCAGTTATGCTAGGTACCCTATAGAGAGATTTGACGGTTTTCTGCACTGTCAGCACATTAGGAAAGAAGTTGCTCAATGGTTGGGGATTGTGATAAGGAGACCCTTTAAGCCGTTGGTATTTATTCTTAAGGCCCTACACCACATGTTTCGCTTTGCCGTGAACCATGACATGTTGTCTTTGTTGGGTCGGTGGGGACTTGCACACCGCCCATCCTTCTTCGCTGACAATGTCATGTTATTTTTGAGACTTATAGTGGGAGATGTCATTATGTGCTTTGCTATATTGGAGGATTTTGAAGAGGCATCAAGCCTGCGAATTAACCCTGTAAAATGTGTTGCCCTGCCCATTTGACATGCGGACGAGCAGGTGGAGCTGGTGACGTGCGTGCTTGGGTGTCTTTTGGGCTCGTTCCCATGTCGACGTTTGGTCCTTCTGTTGGGAAACGTAGTAATTTAAAAAAAAATCCTACGCACACGCAAGATCATGGTGATGCATAGCAACGAGAGGGGAGAGTGTTGTCCACGTACCCTCGTAGACCGTTAAGCGGAAGCGTTATGACAACGCGGTTGATGTAGTCGTACGTCTTCACGATCGACCGATCCTCAGTACCGAACGTACGGCACCTCCGCGTTCAGCACACATTCAGCTCGGTGACGTCCCGCGATCTCACGTTCCAGTAGAGCTCGAGGGAGAGTTTCGTCAGCACGACGGTGTGGTGATGAAAGTGCAACTATCCCTGGGTGGTTTTTGGTAATTCCTAACAACATATAGCTCATTGAGCTAATGCTATTCCAAGATAAATATTTCAGGAAAGCTCAATGATTGGCATGGCATGGATTAGAAAGTGGACCCTTCAAAATGCTAAGGACAGAAGATTGGCTCAAGCTCAAAGCACAAGACTCTACATTTTCTATTTTAGTGATCCAAGATTACATTGAGTCTATAGGAAAAGCCAATACTATTAAGAAGGGATGAGGTGTTGCTTAATGAGGTTCTTTCTCAAAATGCTTAGTGATATGCTCCAAAACCCTCCACTACTTTCTCACATCCACATATGTCCCAAACCAAAAAGTCCAACTCGGCCCCGCCGAAATTTCATATCCGGAGCCACCGAGTTCAGTTGACATAGCCACTGCCAGAAACCCTAGTCTTTTCGGTCTCACCGATAGGGATCTCAGTCTCACCGAGATGGGATTGTAATCACTCTGTTTCCCTTCGTAACGTTTCGGTCAAACCGAGATGAGCGATCGGTCCCACCGAGATTGCAATGCAAACACTCTGTTTCCTTTTCGTAACGTTTCGGTCAAACCGAGATGAGCGATCGGTCCCACCGAGATTGCAATGCAAACACTCTATTTCCTTTTCGTAACGTTTCGGTCAAACCGAGATGAGAGAATCGGTCCCACCGAGTTTGCCTGACCAGCTCTCTGTTAGTCTATTACCAAAATCGGTCTCACCGAGTTTGTGTAATCGGTCTCACCGAGTTTGTGTAATCGGTCTCACCGAGATTACGTTATGCCCTGACCCTAAAGAAATCGGTCCCACCGAGTTAACGTGTCGGTCCCACCGAAATGCCTAACGGTCACATTATGAACCAAATCGGTCTGACCGAGTTCTCTGAATCGGTCCCACCGAGTTTGGTGATTTGTGTGTAACGGTTAGATTTTGTGTGGAGGCTATAAATACCCCTCCACCCACTCTTCACTCGTGGAGAGAGCCATCAGAACATGCCTACACTTTCAACACATATTTTCTGAGAGAGAACCACCTACACTTGTGTTGAGGTCAAGATATTCCATTCCAACCACATAAATCTTGATCTCTAGCCTTCCCCAAGTTGTTTTCCACTCAAACCTTCTTTCCACCAAATCCAAATCCTGTGAGAGAGAGTTGAGTGTTGGGGAGACTATCATTTGAAGCACAAGAGCAAGAAGTTCATCATCAACACACCATTTGTTACTTCTTGGAGAGTGGTGTCTCCTAGATTGGCTAGGTGTCACTTGGGAGCTTCCGTCAAGATTGTGGAGTTGAACCAAGGAGTTTGTAAGGGCAAGGAGATCGCCTACTTCGTGAAGATCTACCCTAGTGAGGCAAGTCCTTCGTGGGCGACGGCCATGGTGGGATAGACAAGGTTGCTTCTTCGTGGACCCTTCGTGGGTGGAGCCCTCCGTGGACTCGCGCAACAGTTACCCTTCGTGGGTTGAAGTCTCCATCAACGTGGATGTACGATAGCACCACCTATCGGAACCACGGATAAAAAATCTCCGTGTCAACATTGCGTTTGCTCCCTCAAACTCCTCCCTTTACCTTCATATGCAATTGTTTTACATTCCGCTGCTATACTCTTAGAATTGCATGTGTAGGTTGATTGCTTGACTTGTGCTAAGTTGCTAAAATCTGCCAAGAACTAAAATTGGGAAAAGGCTAGATTTTTATTTGGTCAAGTAGTCTAATCACCCCTCCTCTAGACATACTTTCGATCCTACAGGTGACGATGTTGATGAAGCTACCGACGCAGGGCTTCGCCTAAGCACCGCTACGATATGACCGAGGTGGATTATGGTGGAGGGGGGCACCGCACATGGCTAAAAGATCAATGATCAATTGTTGTGTCCATGGGGTGCCCCCCTGCCCCCGTATATAAAGGAGCTAGGGGGGAGGTGGCCAGCCAAGGAGGAGGGCGCGCCAAGGGGGGAGTCCTACTCCCACCAGGAGTAGGACTCCTCTTTTCCTAGTAGGAGTAGGAGAAGGGGGAAGGAGGAGAGAGAGGGGAAGGAAAGGGGGCGCCGCCCCCCTCCTTGTCCAATTTGGACTAGAGGGGGAGGGGGTGCGCGGCCTCCCCTGGCCGCCCCTCCTCTTCTCCACTAAGGCCCATTAGGCCCAATATACTCCCCGGGGGGTTCCGGTAACCCCCTGGTACTCCGATATATGTCTGAAACCTCCCGAAACACTTCCGGTGTCCGAACATAGTCATCCAATATATCGATCTTTACGTCTCCACCATTTTGAGACTCCTCGTCATGTCCGTGATCATATCCGGGACTCCGAACTACCTACGGTACATCAAAACATATAAACTCATAATACCGATCTTCACAGAACTTTAAGCGTGCGGACCCTACGGGTTCGAGAACTATGTAGACATGACCGAGACACGTCTCCGGTCAATAACCAACAGCGGAACCTGGATGCTCATATTGGTTCCTACATATTCTACGAAGATCTTTATCGGTCAAACCGCATAACAACATACGTTGTTCCCTTTGTCATCGGTATGTTACTTGCCCGAGATTCAATCGTCGGTATCTCAATACCTAGCTCAATCTCGTTACCGGCAAGTCTCTTTACTCGTTCCGTAATGCATCATCCCGCAACTAACTCATTAGTCACATTGCTTGCAAGGATTATAGTGATGTGCATTACCGAGAGGGCCCAGAGATACCTCTCCGACAATCGGAGTGACAAATCCTAATCTCGATCTATGTCAACTCAACAAGTACCATAGAAGACACCTGTAGAGCACCTTTATAATCACCCAGTTACGTTGTGACATTTGGTAGCACACAAAGTGTTCCTCCGGTAATCGGGAGTTGCATAATCTCATAGTCATAGGAATATGTATAAGTCATGAAGAAAGCAATAGCAGTAAACTAAACGATCAAGTGCTAAGCTAACGGAATGGGTCAAGTCAATCACATCATTCTCCTAATGATGTGATCCCGTTAATCAAATGACAACTCATGTCTATGGCTAGGAAACTCAACCATCTTTGATCAACGACAGTCAAGTAGAGGCATACTAGTGACACTGTGTTTGTCTATGTATTCACACATGTATTATGTTTCCGGTTAATACAATTCTAGCATGAATAATAAACATTTATCATGATAGGAGGAAATAAATAATAACTTTATTATTGCCTCTAGGGCATATTTCCTTCACCTTCCGCTCTCAAGTAGGAAATAGACTGTGTGGCAATTTCAGGACATTGTCGAGGGGATTGCTCGGAAATTACCAATGTGGCGTGCGATTTATATGGACAAATTTGGGTGCCTGGTCCTTGTGCAATCGGTGCTATGTGTAATGCCTATTCACACAATGATGGCGCTCAACATTCCCCCGCAGGTGATCACGAGCATCGTCAAAATAAGTAGGGCCTTTCTCTGGGTTGGACGAGTGGAAAGCAATGGCGACCATTGCACGGTGGCGTAGGAGGTTGTTTGTATGCCCATGTGGACAAGGGGGATTGGGCTTCCCAATCTAAGATGGCTGAACTAGGCACTGCAGGCAAGATGGCTATGGCCGAAAACAGTGGACAGTTCAAGACCGTGGACATAATTTGAGAACAACTTCCCACCGAAATCCAGATGTATTTATCAAGCAACGATATTTGTGGAAGTGGGCAACGACCTCTCATTTTTTTCATGTGCCAAGAGGACTGTGGAGGATGCTTTGCATGGCACATGGTCTCAAGATGCTAGACCTGTTCTTGGAGCAGCAGAACTTGTCGAATACATGGGACTCTGTGAATAACTCTAGATGGTGGTGCTACAAGAGGATGCGTATGACATGGTTCATGGGGCCTGGGAACCCTCATGCACATATTTAGTGTATTCGGCATATGCCATCAAGTTTGTAGGCCATCAGCATGTCTCGCAACAACAGTTACATGATAGTCAAGGGCACCATGGAAATGTCGATTCTTTCCCTGGCTTACCCCGCGGAACAGATGTTGGACTTCAAATCGGTTGTTCAGAAGGGGTCTATCGCACCAAGCACAATGACCACTCTGCGATCAAGCACAGGAAAGTATCAATCATCCCCTAGTGGGTTGTGTTTTTGCAAGGATGATCTGGATGAAGGTGTTAGCCGCTTGAGGAAACGAAGACTGGAATCCAAAGGCAAATGACGTGGTACTAACCTGGAGCACCTCACATACATCGGCAACACACCTTAGAAAAGACTGGCGTTGCATACTATTGTTGGTGATGTGGGAGATCTGGAAGCACAGAAATGCCATCGTGTTTAGTAACACCTCTCCATCAGTGAGTTTTGTTCTGTGCAAAATTTTGGAGGAAGCAAAGATGTGGCACCTTGTGGGTCTTTTACGAGGGTATCCAGAACTATTCTTTCAGAGGCTATTTAGGTGGAGCCTAGCGAGTGATTTACTTTGTACTGGTAGACAGCCGTTGTTACGGTGTTGTAAACTTGTGGATGGGTATCTTACCCTCTCTTCTATTATTATATGGTATGCACCCGATGAGGGAGTCCTGGACTAAGGGGTCCTCGGGCGTTCGGCCTATTATCAATATGCCGGACTGGTGGGCTGTGAAGACATGAAGGCCGAAGACTGTACCCGTGTCCGGATTGGACTCTCCTTGGCGTGGAAGGCAAGCTTGGCGACCAACTATGAAGATTCCTTCTTATGTAACCGACTCTATGTAACCCTAGATCCTCCCGGTGTCTATATAAACCGGAGGGTGTAGTCCGGAAAGGATATACTCATTACCATAGTCATACAGGCTAGGCTTCTAGGGTTTAGCCATTATGATCTTGTGGTAGATCAACCTTGTAATATTCATATTCATCAAGATCAATCAAGCAGGAAGTAGGGTATTACCTCCATAGAGAGGGCCCGGACCTGGGTAAACATCGTGTCCCCTGTCTCCTGTAACCATCGACCTTAGACGCACAGTTCGGGACCCCCTACCCGAGATCCGCCGGTTTTGACACCGACATTGGTGCTTTCATTGAGATTTCCACTGTGCCGTCGACGAAAGGTTCGATGGCCCCTTCAATCGTCGATAGTGACGCTGTCCAAGGAGAAACCTTCCTCCCCGGACAGATTTTCGTATTCGGCGGCTTCGTACTGTGGGCCAACTCGCTTGGCCATCTGGAGCAGATCGACAGCTACGCCACTGGCCATCAGGTCGGATTCGGAAGCTTGAACTACATCGCGGACATCCGTGGAGACTTGATCTTCGACAGATTTGAGACCGCGGCGATCGCTCCCCCTCGCTCCGATGAACATGACTTAAATCTGTCATCGGATCACATCCAGGAGATGGTTCCTGTTGCTGCAACGGCCTTAAATCCGGAGCAGATTGCGCCATCTGAGGCCACAGAGTCCACGGCGTTGGAGCCGCACTCAGACTCGACACCTTGCAATATTTGCGTCAACGGAACTCCGGACTCGTCTCCGGCTATAAGTTCTGAACCACGGACACCTGCGGACACCGAGCTGGATCAGTTATCGATTTTTGAATTCGGCGCCGCAGACATCTTCCAACACTCGCCTCTGGGCGACGTGCTAAACTCGTTAAAAAACCTGTCCTTGGCGGGGGACTCACAGCCGAACTATGTCCGGTTCGAACTAGGGGCTGACGACGGAGAATTTTGCTTCCCACCCGCCACCCACTTCATAGCCACTGTCGAGGACTTAACCGACATGCTTGATTACGGCTCTGAAGACATCGACGGCATGGACAACGATGACGATGAGGAGCAGGGTCAAAACCCGCCATTTACTGGGCGATGGACGGCCACTTCCTCATACGATGTGTACATGGTTGATACACCTAAAAAAGCTGATGACGATGACAAAGAAGATCCAGTTGAGAATAAACCTCCTGAGACACAGTCCAAGCGTCGGTGCCCTAAACGTCGTTTTAAGTCACGTCGCTCGAAAGATAGCAACACTGGCACCGGAGAAAATAGTACTCCGAACGACGCCGAAAACAATGAAAACCCTGTTGGAGCAACATCCGAACAGGAGGAACAAGACAACGGGCAAGTTAACCCTGATAAACAGGCCATGCCCAATGTGCCGGATGACAATAGCTATCATCCTCTCTCCGAGGAGGAGGAGAGCCTCGGCAACGAGGATTTCATCATGCCTGAGGCACCCCTCGAGCAGGAGCGCTTCAAGCGCCAGCTAATAGCTACGGCAAGAAGCCTGAAGAAAAGGCAGCAGCAGCTTCAAGCTGATCAAGACCTACTCATTGATAGATGGACTGAGGTCTTGGCAGCCGAAGAATACGGCCTCAAGCGTGCTACCTCTTGAGCACTGCGTTGGTTTTCCCTTGAAGAGGAAAGTGTGATGCAGCAAAGTAGCGTAAGTATTTCCCTCAGTTTTTGAGAACCAAGGTATCAATCCAGTAGGAGGCTACACACGAGTCCCTCGCACCTACACAAACAAATAAATCCTCGCAACCAACGCGATAAGGGGTTGTCAATCCCTACACGGTCACTTACGAGAGTGAGATCTGATAGATATGATAAGATAATATTTTTTGGTATTTTTGTGATAAAGATGCAAAGTAAAATAAAAGGCAACAAAAATAGCTAAGTGTTGGAAGATTAATATGATGGAAAATAGACCCGGGGGCCATAGGTTTCACTAGTGGCTTCTCTCGAGAGCATAAGTATTTATGGTGGGTGAACAAATTACTGTTGAGCAATTGACAGAATTGAGCATAGTTATGAGAATATCTAGGCATGATCACGTATATAGGCATCACGTCCGAGACAAGTAGACCGACTCCTGCCTGCATCTACTACTATTACTCCACACATCGACCGCTATCCAACATGCAGCTAGAGTATTAAGTTCATAAGAACAGAGTAACGCTTTAAGCAAAATGACATGATGTAGAGGGATAAACTCATGCAATATGATATAAACCCCATCTTGTTATCCTCGATGGCAACAATACAATACGTGCCTTGCTGCCCCTACTGTCACTGGGAAAGGACACTGCAAGATTGAACCCAAAGCTAAGCACTTCTCCTATTGCAAGAAAGATCAATCTAGTAGGCCAAACCAAACTGATAATTCGAAGAGACTTGCAAAGATAACCAATCATACATAAAAGAATTCAGAAGATTCAAATATTGTTCATAGATAATCTTGATCATAAACCCACAATTCATCGGTCTCAACAAACACACCGCAAAAGAAGATTACATCGAATAGATCTCCACAAGAGAGGGGGAGAACATTGTATTGAGATCCAAAAAGAGAGAGGAAGCCATCTAGCTAATAACTATGGACCCGAAGGTCTGAGGTAAACTACTCACACTTCATCGGAGAGGCTATGGTGTTGATGTAGAAGCCCTCCGTGATCGATGCCCCCTCCGCCGGAGCTCCGGAACAGGCCCCAAGATGGGATCTCACGGGTACAGAAGGTTGCGGTGGTGGAATTAGGTTTTTGGCTCCGTATCTGGTAGTTTGGGGGTACGTAGGTATAGATGGGAGGAAGGAGTACGTCGGTGGAGCAACGTGGGGCCCACGAGGGTGGAGGGCTCGCCTAGGGGGGTAGGCGCGCCCCTACCTCGTGGCTTCCTGGTAGCTTTCTTGACATAGGGTCCAAGTCCTCTGGATCACGTTCGTTCCGAAAATCACGTTCCTGAAGGTTTCATTCCGTTTGGACTCCGTTTGATATTCTTTTCTGCGAAACTCTGGAATAGGCAAAAAACAGCAATTCTGGGCTGGGCCTCCGGTTAATAGGTTAGTCCCAAAAATAATATAAAAGTGTATAATAAAGCCCAATAATGTCCAAAACAGAAGATAATATAGCATGGAGCAATCAAAAATTATAGATACGTTGGAGACGTATCAAAGCGTCCAGCCAAGAGTTACCCGAAACGCAGACTACTATCTCAGTTCGATGAGGAGGCGCCGAAGCCCATACCTCCCTCGCACAATGCGAAACAAACACCACGTGGTCGGGATAGTGCGGCGGACCGACCACCCTGCGGTTGGGGTAAAACGATAACTCAGGCCGAACAGCAACCCACCCCACCGCCTCGTAAAAACAGAGACAAAACAGCTCGGGACTATACATACGACCTTCGGCAGGATCTGGACAGTAGAGCAGGACACACCAGATCAATCTACGGATCACGAGGACGCCTTTCGACTCGCGACGACAGCTACCTATTCGGACGTGACAAACCTAGTCACGCCTGGGCCGATAACCGCAGGCGGACTTCATCGGAGGTACGCCGCGACGCGGCCCGATATAGAGGCTCCGCACACCCTCTCTGCTTCACAGATGAAGTAATGGATCATGAATTCCCCGAGGGGTTCAAGCCCGTCAATATTGAATCATACGACGGAACAACCGATCCCATAGTATGGATCGAGGACTTTATTCTCCACATCCATATGGCCCCAGGAGACGATCTCCACGCCATCAAATACCTCCCACTAAAGCTCAAAGGGCCAGCTAGACACTGGTTAAACAGCCTGCCTGAAAATTCTATCGGCAGCTGGGAGGACTTGGAAGAAGCTTTTCTTAACAACTTCCAAGGTACCTATGTCCGGCCACCAGACGCCGATGACCTAAGTCACATAGTCCAACAGCCTGGAGAATCAGGCAGAAAATTCTGGACTAGGTTCCTAACCAAGAAGAACCAAATAGTTGACTGTCCGGATGCCGAGGCCTTAGCATCCTTTAAACATAGCATCCGTGACGAATGGCTCGCCCGCCACCTCGGCCAAGAAAAGCCAAAGTCTATGGCAGCCATCACTGCACTCATGACCCGCTTTTGCGCGGGTGAAGATAGTTGGCTGGCTCGTAGTAAAAACACAGTCAACGAGGCAGGCCCCTCCGAGGCCAAAAAAAGCACCGGCAAGACCCGACGCAATAGACACAAAAGACGAAGTAATGGCGATAACACCAATGACACTGCAGTTCACGCTGGATTCAGTGGCTCCAAGTCCGGCCAGCGAAAGAAACCATATAAAAGGAACAACGAGGGACCATCCAGCTTGGACCACATACTCGATCGTCTGTGCCAGATACACGGCACCCTAGACAAACAGGCCAATCATACCAACAGAGATTGCCCGGTTTTCAAGCAAGCCAGCAAGTCAAATACCGAGAGCAAGGAAATGGGATCGCAAAGAGAGGATGATGATGAAGATCCCCGATAGTGTCACGACCGGTTCTTCAATAAAATATTTATTGAGAAACCAATCCCTTTTACGGACCAGTAAAGAAGAATTCCTTCTCACTGGTAGACAATATCTTGGTCACAGAAGAAAAATACCAGGAGTACTGAATATAATACAAGGTTGAGCGGAGACTGCTCAACAATTTATTACAAACATGCCAATATAAACATAAAGGCAGATAGGGTGGCAAGACTACTAACTCACGATAAAAACGGTGGTGGAAATATCACTGCGAAGTGGGTGATATGACTCCTGGAAACTACAGCTCTTCGAGCGTCGGAGTGAGGCTCGAGGAGACTTATTGCGGGTGGCGGAAGCATATACAACACAAGTGACCAATATCCGGGATCGCACAGGACTGACTGGGACTCCTCTAGGCGTCGGACGCACTATCAAACTCTTCATCCAAGAGATCGCCTTCGTCAACATCTGGCCAAATCAACAAGCCAGGTGAGTACTATGAAAGTACTCGCAAGACAGTTCGGACATAAGATATAACAGATGTAAACATGAAGCATATGAACAGATTAACCAGTTTGTTCAGACATAGAGATAATCATGCATGGGAAAATAGCAGAGAAGTCGGGCGGTAGTCCTCCCGAAATCTCAAAATAAATACTGGGTGCCAAACGAGGGTCTGAATGACTCCTCGAGAGGAAACTGCAAGAATAGTAATACCGGTGCCAAACGAGGGTCTGAATGACTCCTCGAGAGGAAACTGCAAGAATAATAATGCCGCAGTCGGGCGTCAGGGCGACACCACATAAAGGGCTTATAACAGAAATAAGAGACAAACATGCCACAGTCGGACGTCTGAGCGACATCACATACAGGGCTTATATTGAAAGTAAAAGGCAAACATGCCACAGTCGGACGTCTGAGCGACATCACATAAAGGGCTTATATTGTAGCTCAATAATTCAGTAGCTCGAGAACATAAATTATTACAAGTACGAGACAAATATGAGATTAGTCCATCCGCAGGAATAACAATTAAACTGGGTTTACCACTTGAGCTTGTTCACCGGGGATAAATTTCCACGAGGATAGATATGGATATACTGATCACCCTACTTGATCATGGATACGATGATTTGGAAGGATTTGACTCTGCAGAGTTTGTACTTAACCACAGCCAACGGATTTCAGTAGTCACGGGGACTAGTTCCGTTTACGCTGTTTTGGAAGAAACACGTCTAACCAGTACACACCCATTCAACATTCCGAAGCCAGGGATCACCCTCAGCAACGTTCAAGAAAAACCTTGAGACGGGGAGGCTACAACCTCGCGTAGCATGGGATCAAATTTCTATACGCGCGCTCTAAGGGGGTGCCCCCCCTCTCGGTCCCAACCGGAAACACCCATGCCCCCTGACCGGATGACTGGCTTTAATCCAGGGCCATGGAACCATCATCCCGGCCCCTCTGTTTGGTGTGTACACGGAAAGAGGTTACCAACTTACTAAACCGCATCCTGGCAAAGAAACATGTGGTAGCACGGAAGGGAAAAGAACGATAACGTGACTCCGTCCACGTTAACGTCGGAATTTGTCGGATGACGCAAGGCTGGTATGCTACAACAGTACCACCTTGCTGCCCTTCATGTCACCACATGATTAGGCCATCTCTCACCAGAGACCATCGCAACTTTGGAACATGCGAGTAGTTGCCTCACAAGCAACGAGGTACTCACCGACACTCATATGCCACGCACAAACTTACACGCAACATGCAAAACACCTATCATATCAAAGGTTCAAACATGCTTGCCTGGTTCGGAGAAGTCGGAGTCTAGCTCGGCGAAGTTCGCGGCTCCGTCACCTCTCCCGGAACCTACGGCATAACGAAAACGGGCACTAACGTGAAAACCAACGCGTGCATAAAAACTTCTCCAAATTTTTTTCAAATAAATCCCATAAAAAACTAGACAAAATTTTAAGACTGTCAGAAAAAGAATCACTCAAAAATCACTTTTTATTAAAAAGTTATAAGGGTTTCTGTCCAGGGACCTATCTGTAATGAAACAGAAAAGTTCCAGGGGTTTAACTGAGAAAACAGAAAACGGTTCGAATGGAAACGCGCAAGCTCAAAGGGAAAACGTATTTGCCCGAAGGCGCCAACAGAAAACGTTTCGAGGGAGAAGAGAATAGAGGCTGACAAGGGGGGTCCACATGTCAGGTTTAAAAAGTTCGCCGGCGCCCGAAGACTGCGGTGGTCGCCGGCGTCGAACCACGGCGAGACAGGGAGATCGGAGTGTACCAAGAGCTTCAGCGTGTCCTTCCGTGTCGGTGGGTGGTGGACTCGAGCGTCGGAGAACACCACGTCGATGGCGACACTTTCTCCGGCGGACGGCAGCTCGGGTGATGGTGGAGAACTCCGGTGGGTGCTGCAAACTCCGAATTGAAGCGCGGGTCAGGGGAGTGGATGCATAGGGAAGCTACTAGCAAGAGATGGGAGGCAGAGGTGCACGCACGAGAGCGAATCGAGCTGGATCCCGTGGTGGGTCGCGGCGGCCGGAGTTGAGGAAGGAGACTTCCTCGGGGCTCTCCCAGTGGCTAGGCAGGGTCTTGGTGGAGTGCAGAGGTGGTGTGGGTCCGAGTTGAAGCTCGGGGCCTCTATTTATAGGCGGATCGAGGGGGTGGCCGTGAACGGAGAATCTCCGGCGAGCAATTACGGCGATGTAGTGGATTGGCAGGGGGTTTAGGTGGCCAGGCAGCATCAGTGGGAGTTACTGGTGTCGTTCCCCCGCTAATCCCGGTCGGTCTTGGCGTAATGGCGCCGGTCCACGATGGGGTGGCCGCACGGGCACGACGGCGGCAGAGAGCGCGCTCCGCGCCCAGCGGTTCACGACGAGGGTGGCAGCGCGCACTGGGGAGTGGAAGGCCACGCGGAGATCTCCGGTGGCTTGGGCGGCGCTGGGTGGCGCCGTCTGCGCCGCGCCTCTCTCTGGCGGCCGGAAAGCCGCCGCTGGCGTCGGTCACGGGGCGGCGCACCTCCTCCAGCACGTCGCCGACGTCCGCAAACGTCCAGGCGCTCGTGCGGTGCAGGGACAAGGGGGAGGGGACGGGGAGCAAGGCGCCAACGCGGCACTATCGAGATCGACAACAGTTTCTGAAGAAAACGACAGTAGATCACTGAACTGTATTTCTGAATCTCTGAACTTGACATTGACAATGCTCTGCAGGTGTTCGACAGAATGATTAGGCAAGGAGAAAATTTTTCCTGGGGCTGGGACTTGGTGAGGTGACCACTCAATGCACCCAGAGGCTGCCTGATTTTACTCAGAATTTTTGGAGAAGGATTTGAATGAATTTCACCAAATTTGACAAATCTGGTCCAAACTTGCAGCAAGTGTAGTTTGAAAAATTTGAACTGAAGACCAGTGGATCTTCATGGATCTTGGTTGAGGGTTCAAAGGACTAGGAAGGGAAAAAGGTTTGGGGGCAAAAATCAAAACAGAAAGGGTAGCTCCTTTGTAAATCTCCAAGGGCTAGAATAGAAGATAGAAATGGTTTTGATAAGATTTAAATGGAAAATAATCATATGGGGAGGTTCAACTTGCTGGATTTGGTGCAAATCATGATCCAAAGATGAGGGAAGGTTTAGGAGAGTGGATTTGCACTAAGGTCATGGCAAGAGAGAATTGTTGAAAGTGGTAAGGGATTATTCCAAAAGCCATAGTGCAATTTCAAAGGGATTTTCAAAAGGCATTTTCCCCAAGTGAAAAGTATTTTGGTTTGAGTCCAAATAAAAAGAAAGAACCTCCAAGACCAACATCAAGTCTTGGGTGTATCCAAATAAAACTCTTGCCATAAAAAAATATTTTGAAAGGGAGGGTTCTTTTGAAGAAATTTTTTAAATCACCTCCCTCAAGTCAAAATAAAATTTTGAAAAGGCCAAATAAAATTTTGGGTGTCACGACACCTACCCCCTTAGGAAAAATCTCGTCCTCGAGATTTCAGCTGATCCTCGAATAGATATGGATATTCTGCCTGAAGGAAATCTTCCCTTTCCCATGTAGCTTCATCCTCAGTGTGGTTGCTCCACTGAACTTTGAAAAATTTAGTTGTTTTCTGACGGGTCCTGCTTTCAGACTCTTCCAGTATCTTTACTGGCCGCTCTCTGTAGGTGAGATCTGGTTGCACATCAATGCTCTCGTGAGATACATGCTTCTCCGGGTTACTCACACATTTTCTCAATTGCGAGACATGGAACACGTCATGGACGTCTGACAGCTCCTTGGGTAAGTCTAGTTTGTAGGCCACTGTGCCTCTTCGTGCCTCTATACAAAATGGTCCGATAAATCTCGGGGCTAGCTTCCCCTTAATTTTGAACCGTTGCAGGCCCCTCATAGGAGACACTCGTAGGTATACGGAATCACCGGGTTCAAAGCTGACCTCACGATGTTTTTGATCGTAGTAGCTCTTTTGTCGGCTCTGCGCTGTCTTGAGTCTGTCCCTGATCTGCTTAACTTTCTCCTCGGCCTCTTTAAGCATGTCTGGGCCGAAGATACGGCTGTCACCTGTTTCTGACCAATTTAGTGGGGTACGACACCTCCGTCCATACAATGCTTCAAAGGGTGCCATTTGCAAGCTGGCTTGGTAACTGTTGTTGTAAGCAAACTCGGCATACGGCAAACTCTCTTCCCAACTGGACCCATAGGTGAGCACACAGGCTCTCAGCATATCCTCTAGGATTTGGTTTACACGTTCCGTTTGTCCATCAGTCTGAGGGTGGTACGCTGTACTGAAAGCTAGCTGCGTGCCCAGAGCTTGTTGCAGGTGATCCCAAAATTTGGAGACAAACTGTGTGCCTCGGTCGGATATTATAGTCTTTGGGACCCCATGCAAACAAACTATACGGGAGAGATAAAGTTTGGCCAGTCTTTGTGTGGAGTAGGTAGTCTTTACGGGAATGAAATGAGCCACCTTGGTTAGTCGGTCTGTGATGACCCATATGGCGTCATTTCCGCGTTGTGATCGGGGTAGTCCGACGATGAAGTCCATTCCTATTTCATCCCATTTCCACTCCGGTATCCTGTTTGGCTGGAGTAGCCCTGCTGGCTTTTGATGCTCGGCCTTGATGCGCTGACATGAATCGCAACAAGCAATAAATGTGGCTATATCCCTTTTCATACCGTGCCACCAAAACCTTTCCTGAATGTCCTTGTACATTTTGGTTCCTCCAGGGTGGATCGAGTATGGAGCGGTGTGGCTTTCGGTTAAGATTTGTTGCTTGAGTTCCTCAATGTTAGGTACGCAAAGTCTGTCTCCGTACCATAATATTCCTTCACTGTCTGTGACGAACTCTGAAGCCTTACCAAGGTTCATTTTCTTCTTTATACCTTCGATGCTGGGATGTCCCTGTTGAGCCTTCTTAATTTGTTCCACTAGGGTGGGTTGTATCTCCAGATTTGATACGGTGCCCTCAGGGACTAACATCATGTTGAGCCTAGCGAACTCCTGCTGAAACTCAGGCCTCAAGTTCTGGGGACCGTCATTGTCCGGGCTGGGGTTTCGACTAAGGGCATCGGCCACTACATTTGCTTTCCCTGGATGGTAGTGAATGCCGACATCATAGTCCTTAACCAATTCCAACCAGCGTCGTTGGCGTAAATTTAGCTCTGGTTGTGTGAAAATATATTTGAGGCTCTTATGGTCCGTATATATTTCACAACGATTTCCCAACAGAAAGTGCCTCCACTCCTTGAGTGCGTGTATGACTGCTGTTAGCTCCAAGTCATGTGTTGGGTAATTTTCCTCATGTTTTCGCAGCTGCCTGGAGGCATACGCGACAACTTTGCCATCCTGCATTAGTACACATCCGAGGCCTTTTCGGGACGCGTCACAGTATACTTCAAAACTCTTGTGTATGCCTGGCACGGTTAAGACCGGTGCGCTTGTTAATTTCTTCTTGAGTTCTTGGAAGCTTTCCTCGCACGCTTCCGTCCATACAAACTTCTTGTCTTTCTTGAGCAACTGGGTCATTGGTTTTGCCAAAGTGGAGAATCCTTCAATAAATCTCCGGTAATATTCGGCCATTCCCAGGAAACTCCGCACATCCGTCACGTTGGCGGGTGGCTTCCAGTCAAGTATGGCTTTGACTTTCTCTGGGTCTACGGCCACGCCTTCTTGGTTCAATATGTGGCCTAGGAAACCAACTTGTCTTAGCCAAAATTCACACTTGCTAAATTTGGCGTACAACTGATGTTTCCTTAATTCTCCCAAAACAATTCTGAGATGCTCAGCATGCTCTTCCGGTGTCCTTGAGTAAACCAGAATATCGTCAATGAACACCACAACAAATTTGTCCATGAATTTCATGAACACTTTGTTCATGAGGTGGACGAAATATGCGGGGGCGTTCGTTAGTCCAAAAGGCATCACTGTGAACTCATATAACCTATATCTGGAAGTGAATGCTGTCTTGGGGATATCTTTTGTCCGTACTTTCAATTGGTGATATCCCGATCTCAAATCAATCTTTGAGAACACCTTGGCTTGTGCGAGCTGGTCAAACAGATCATTTATCCGTGGCATCGGATATTTGTTTTTGATGGTGACCATATTGAGAGCTCGATAGTCTATACACAGTCTCAGTGTCCCATCCTTTTTCTTGGCGAACAACACTGGCGAACCCCATGGTGAGGAGCTGGCTCGAATAAATCCTTTGTCCAATAAATCCTTTATCTGCTTCTTCAACTCCACCAATTCTGAGGGTGCCATTCTATAAGGTTTCTTATAGGTGGGAGCGGTGCCAGGTGCTAGTTCGATGCTGAACTCTATCTCTCGGTCTGGTGGCATGCCTGGTAGTTCTTCAGGAAATACGTCAGGAAACTCGCATACCACTGAAATTTTCTCAATTCTGAAATGTCCACCTTGTTCAGCTTCGGTTGCCATGACCGTGGCCTTTCTTGAGCGGTAACCTTTATTGTCTTGCCGTGATGGTGAGTGAGAATCACGGTCTGATTGAAACAGTCAATGAATCCTTTCTTGGTGGTCAACCAGTCCATCCCTAGGATGACATCCAGTCCTTTATTTTCCAACACGATGAGATTTTCTTGGAACTGTAGTCCTTCGAACTCAATGACCACTCCTTGGCAGTAACTCTGAGCGATTTGCTTATTTCCGGGGGACTTGATGATCATAGATTTTTCCAAGGGAAGTATCGGAAACCATGTTGCAAAACAAAACTCTTCGAAACGAACGAATGGGAAGCTCCAGAATCAAACAAAACCGTGGCAGGTACTGTGTTGACAGGGAACGTACCGAGCATGATGTCTGGGGCATTTTGCGCTTCTTCCCTGGTCACGTGGTTCAGGTGACCCTTCCTGTGGTTGTTGTTGGGATTGAAATTGTTGCGCTTGGGAGCTGGATTGTTTCCACCATTGTTCGGCTTGGGGGCCGAGTTCCTCGGCTTTGGGCACTGTTTAGCATAGTGCCCTTCTTCTCCACAAGCATAGCATGTGACCCCTGGACGGTACGTGAACTCTTTGTCCCTGGCATGAAACTGTCTGACGGGCCTTGGATCAGTAGTCGTGGATCTCCTTGCTTCTGTCCTTGGAACCTCAGTCTTGCTTCGGTTGTTGCGAGCAAGAGTCGTTTTGTCCCTCTTTCGCTTACGGATATCTTCCAGACTACGGCGCTCATTCTCCAAGGTAATGGCCTTGTCAACCAGGGTTTTAAAATCCGGGAAGGTGTGTACAATCAGTTGGCATCTTAGTGCTGGTGCCAGGCCGTCCAGGAATTTTTCCGTCTTCTTGTTCTCTGTCATGTGCTCGTCGTAGGCATAACGAAATAGCTGGGTAAACTGACCGTTGTATTCTGTCACTGACATGCCTCTTTGCTTCAGGTCATCAAATTCCCTCTTCTTGATTTTTATGATGCTCCTGGGGATGTCTGCCCCACGGAAGCCTTCCTTGAACTCCTCCCAGGTGATGTTGTGTTCACTGGGGTGCATGTGTAGGAAGTTTTCCCACCATGCTGCGGCTGCTCCAGTAAGGTAGTGTGGTGCATAAAGCACCTTCTCATGATCAGAACACTGAGCAATAATCAGTTTCCTTTCGATGTCGCGAAGCCAATCGTCGGCTTCTAGCGGCCTATCGGTGTGAGCAAACGTTGAAGGGCGAGTTTTCTGTAACTCAGATAACTTGGAATGAGGCTGATAGGGTTCACGGTGGTTTCCCATATTGATGACGTGATTCATCATCTCTTGGTGCTGTTGCTGGCTTTGTTCGAAGAGACGGCATACTTGAGACAGGGCTGCTTCGCTGTCCTATTGACGGGACCGACCCTGAGTGAAATTGTTGCTAGTCTGTGTCCCATAAACTTCTTCTGGCTGATTGGGCATGGAGCGAGTCCACGGGCGAGACATTTTTCCAGTCTGGGGTATTATTTTGCAAAACCCATAAGAAGAACTGTGTGGCACCAGGAAAATCTTGCAAAGGCAACAATTTTAAAAGACCTCAAGGTTTTCAAGTAAACATAAACGATTTTGCACGGAGAAGAACTGCTTAGCATAAATCTTAAAAGCAAACACACGGTACAGCACTCAGGATGTGCGTACACAATCCTGACATGTTATTTAGACTAGCGTACTACTCCGGAAAGCAGCAAACACACTAATACAAACTAGCGTACAGAGAAAACACATCATACAAGCAGACATAACGCGCGGCTACTCGATGCTCTCAGTCGGAGATGGTGACGATGTCCTTCCCCTTGCCGAGGGCAAGACTCAGCGGTGCAGGAGAATCAACCTCCACCTCCTCTCTAGCTGGCTCCTGGCGCGTAACACTGCGCTGCGGTGATGGCGCAGGGGCGACCGGTGGTTGTGCGGGTGCGGCGGGCGGTGCAGCTCTGACTGGAGTAGGAGCGATGACTCGGTCGAACTCCTCAGTGGTAGGCAGACGGCGAGCAGTAGCCAAAATGGCCGGTGCATAAGATGCTGAAGACGAGACGAATGTCAGAGGCGGTGCCGTGTGGAGAAGCTCCTTCCTGCTGGCAGGACCGCCCCGGACTAAGTCCATGCGGGCAGCCACAAGATCGTCCACGAGGTTGTCGAAAGACTCCTCCAGAGCCTTGAGATACTCCACAACCATCTCGATGGCTTCATCTCGCTCTCCCCGATGGTACGCGAATGCATAGTGACAAGTGTATGGCACATGGCATGGGAGGTAGCGGTAGCGGCGAGTCTTCATCATAGGAAGGATGTCCCGAAGACGAGCTATCGCCTCACGGGCAGCCATCTGCATGGCATGCCTCTCTGCAGGCATGGCCCTTCCCACAAAACGGAAGTGGCGAGATGCAGAACGTCCTCCCTTGAATTGCACCACGGCTTGGTGCATAGACACGTCGTCGCTGAGCTTGTGCTGATAAAGCGTGAACTCCGGACGAGTCGCTGGCCCGATCGCGAGCTTGGTGATGGAGACGAGGAGTTTGACAAACCCCTCGGGCATGTTCGTGAACACTCGAGCCTCGCAGTTGCTGCCAGCCATCTACAAAAGTAGGCAAAAATTCTGAGTAGTCATGTCATAAATTTAGGATGACCAACAGAAAATAGCTACAATTGCAAAATGCTGAAAAAGCACAAAAGACGCTAATAACCGATTAGCGATCGCACCTACTGGCTTCCTACAGTCAGCCTGGCTCTGATACCAAGCTTGTCACGACCGGTTCTTCAATAAAATATTTATTGAGAAACCAATCCCTTTTACGGACCAGTAAAGAAGAATTCCTTCTCACTGGTAGACAATATCTTGGTCACAGAAGAAAAATACCAGGAGTACTGAATATAATACAAGGTTGAGCGGAGACTGCTCAACAATTTATTACAAACACGCCAATATAAACATAAAGGCGGATAGGGTGGCAAGACTACTAACTCACGATAACAACGGTGGTGGAAATATCACTGCGAAGTGGGTGATATGACTCCTGGAAACTACAGCTCTTCGAGCGTCGGAGTGAGGCTCGAGGAGACTTATTGCGGGTGGCGGAAGCGTATACAACACAAGTGACCAATATCCGGGATCGCACAGGACTGACTGGGACTCCTCTAGGCGTCGGACGCACTATCAAACTCTTCATCCAAGAGATCGCCTTCGTCAACATCTGGCCAAATCAACAAGCCAGGTGAGTACTATGAAAGTACTCGCAAGACAGTTCGGACATAAGATATAACAGATGTAAACGAAGCATATGAACAGATTAACCAGTGCGTTCAGACATAGAGATAATCATGCATGGGAAAATAGCAGAGAAGTCGGGCGGTAGTCCTCCCGAAATCTCAAAATAAATAATGGGTGCCAAACGAGGGTCTGAATGACTCCTCGAGAGGAAACTGCAAGAATAGTAATACCGGTGCCAAACGAGGGTCTGAATGACTCCTCGAGAGGAAACTGCAAGAATAATAATGCCGCAGTCGGGCGTCAGGGCGACACCACATAAAGGGCTTATAACAGAAATAAGAGACAAACATGCCACAGTCGGACGTCTGAGCGACATCACATACAGGGCTTATATTGAAAGTAAAAGGCAAACATGCCACAGTCGGACGTCTGAGCGACATCACATAAAGGGCTTATATTGTAGCTCAATAATTCAGTAGCTCGAGAACATAAATTATTACAAGTACAAGACAAATATGAGATTAGTCCATCCGCAGGAATAACAATTAAATTGGGTTTACCACTTGAGCTTGTTCACCGGGGATAAATTTCCACGAGGATAGATATGGATATACTGATCACCCTACTTGATCATGGATATGACGATTTGGAAGGATTTGACTCTGCAGAGTTTGTACTTAACCACAGCCAACGGATTTCAGTAGTCACGGGGACTAGTTCCGTTTACGGTGTTTTGGAAGAAACATGTCTAACCAGTACACACCCATTCAACATTCCGAAGCCAGGGATCACCCTCGGCAACGTTCAAGAAAAACCTTGAGACGGGGAGGCTACAACCTCGCTTAGCATGGGATCAAATTTCTGTACGCGCGCTCTAAGGGGGTGCCCCCCCTCTCGGTCCCAACCGGAAACACCCATGCCCCCTGACCGGATGACTGGCTTTAATCCAGGGCCATGGAACCATCATCCCGGCCCCTCTGTTTGGTGTGTACACGGAAAGAGGTTACCAACTTACTAAACCGCATCCTGGCAAAGAAACATGTGGTAGCACGGAAGGGAAAAGAACGATAACGTGACTCCGTCCACGTTAACGTCAGAATTTGTCGGATGACGCAAGGCTGGTATGCTACAACAGTACCACCTTGCTGCCCTTCATGTCACCACATGATTAGGCCATCTCTCACCAGAGATCATCGCAACTTTGGAACATGTGGGTAGTTGCCTCACAAGCAACGAGGTACTCACCGACACTCATATGCCACGCACAAACTCTCACGCAAACATGCAAAGCATCTATCATATCAAAGGTTCAAACATGCTTGCCTGGTTCGGAGAAGTCGGAGTCTAGCTCGGCGAAGTTCGCGGCTCCGTCACCTCTCCCGGAACCTACGGCATAACGAAAACGGGCACTAACGTGAAAACCAACGCATGCATAAAAACTTCTCCAAATTTTTTTCAAATAAATTCCATAAAAAACTAGACAAAATTTTAAGACTGTCAGAAAAAGAATCACTCAAAAATCACTTTTTATTAAAAAGTTATAAGGGTTTCTGTCCAGGGACCCATCTGTAATGAAACAGAAAAGTTCCAGGGGTTTAACTGAGAAAACAGAAAACGGTTCAAATGGAAACGCGCAAGCTCAAAGGGAAAACGTATTTGCCCGAAGGCGCCAACAGAAAACGTTTCGAGGGAGAAGAGAATAGAGGCTGACAAGGGGGGTCCACATGTCAGGTTTAAAAAGTTCGCCGGCGCCCGAAGACTGCGGTGGTCGCCGGCGTCGAACCACGGCGAGACAGGGAGATCGGAGTGTGCCAAGAGCTTCAGCGTGTCCTTCCGCGTCGGTGGGTGGTGGACTCGAGCGTCGGAGAGCACCACGTCGACGGCGACACTTTCTCCGGCGGACGGCGGCTCGGGTGATGGTGGAGAACTCCGGTGGGTGCTGCAAACTCCGAATTGAAGCGCGGGTCAGGGGAGTGGATGCATAGGGAAGCTACTGGCAAGAGATGGGAGGCAGAGGTGCACGCACGAGAGCGAATCGAGCTGGATCCCGTGGCGGGTCGCGGCGGCCGGAGTTGAGGAAGGAGACTTCCTCGGGGCTCTCCCAGTGGCTAGGCAGGGTCTTGGTGGAGTGCAGAGGTGGTGTGGGTCCGAGTTGAAGCTCGGGGCCTCTATTTATAGGCGGATCGAGGGGGTGGCCCTGAACGGAGAATCTCCGGCGAGCAATTACGGCGATGTAGTGGATTGGCAGGGGGTTTAGGTGGCCAGGCAGCATCAGTGGGAGTTACTGGTGTCGTTCCCCCGCTAATCCCGGTCGGTCTTGGCGTAATGGCGCCGGTCCACGGTGGGGTGGCCGCACGGGCACGACGGCGGCAGAGAGCGCGCTCCACGCCCAGCGGTTCACGACGAGGGTGGCAGCGCGCACTGGGGAGTGGAAGGCCACGCGGAGATCTCTGGTGGCTTGGGCGGCGCTGGGTGGCGCCGTCTGTGCCGCGCCTCTCTCTGGCGGCCGGAAAGCCGCCGCTGGCATCGGTCACGGGGCGGCGCACCTCGTCCAGCACGTCGCCGACGTCCGCAAACGTCCAGGCGCTCGTGCGGTGCAGGGACAAGGGGGAGGGGACGGGGAGCAAGGCGCCAACGCGGCACTGTCGAGATCGACAACAGTTTCTGAAGAAAACGACTGTAGATCACTGAACTGTATTTCTGAATCTCTGAACTTGACATTGACAATGCTCTGCAGGTGTTCGACAGAATGATTAGGCAAGGAGAAATTTTTTCCTGGGGCTGGGACTTGGTGAGGTGACCACTCAATGCACCCAGAGGCTGCCTGATTTTACTCAGAATTTTTGGAGAAGGATTTGAATGAATTTCACCAAATTTGACAAATCTGGTCCAAACTTGCAGCAAGTGTAGTTTGAAAAATTTGAACTGAAGACCAGTGGATCTTCATGGATCTTGGTTGAGGGTTCAAAGGACTAGGAAGGGAAAAAGGTTTGGGGGCAAAAATCAAAACAGAAAGGGTAGCTCCTTTGTAAATCTCCAAGGGCTAGAATAGAAGATAGAAATTGTTTTGACAAGATTTAAATGGAAAATAATCATATGGGGAGGTTCAACTTGCTGGATTTGGTGCAAATCATGATCCAAAGATGAGGGAAGGCTTAGGAGAGTGGATTTGCACTAAGGTCATGGCAAGAGAGAATTGTTGAAAGTGGTAAGGGATTATTCCAAAAGCCATAGTGCAATTTCAAAGAGATTTTCAAAAGGCATTTTCCCCAAGTGAAAAGCATTTTGGTTTGAGTCCAAATAAAAAGAAAGAACCTCCAAGACCAACATCAAGTCTTGGGTGTATCCAAATAAAACTCTTGCCATAAAAAAAATATTTTGAAAGGGAGGGTTCTTTTGAAGAAAATTTTTAAATCACCTCCCTCAAGTCAAAATAAATTTTGAAAAGGCCAAATAAAATTTTGGGTATCACAGATAGCCGAACACCGGGGGGGGGGAGAAGAAATTTCCCCCTCAAGTCAAAACGGTGAACATGATATATGCTACACACATCCCCAAAAGGGAGCGCAAGCGCGCACTCAGGGACGTCTATGCGGTAGAGCCAGCCGCCCCAAAATTCAATCCGTGGTCGTCATTCCCGATCACCTTTTATCGTCGGGATCACCCAACTAGTATCCGTCATGGCGCTTCGGCCGCACTGGTCCTCGACCCAATCATTGACGGATTTCACCTAACACGAGTCCTAATGGACGGTGGTAGCAGCCTCAACCTGCTCTATCAGGATAAAGTGCGCAAAATGGGCATTAATCCCTCACGAATCAAGCCCACAAAGACTACCTTTAAAGGAGTCATACCAGGGGTAGAGGCCCGTTGTACGGGCTCAATCACGCTGGAGGTGGTCTTCGGTTCCCCGGAGAACTTCCGAAGCGAAGAGCTAATCTTCGATATCGTCCCCTTCCACAATGGCTACCACACACTGCTCGGACGAACCACATTTGCTAGATTCAAAGCGCTGCCGCACTATGCTTATCTCAAGCTCAAGATGCCCGGTCCACGCGGCGTCATAACAGTCAATGGAAACACGAAATGCTCCCTCCGTACTGAGGAGCACACAGCCGCCCTAGCAGCAGCGGTACAGAACGGCCTTCTCAAGCCGAACTATAATCCGGCTGCCGAGCCCTTGGACATCGTTAAGAGGTTCCGGACTACACTGCAACAGGATAGCTTGGCTCGTCAAGAGCTTGATTAGCAATTTGGCCTCCATCCCACCCCTGATAAGGGAGTGGCACTCGCACCACGCGTACATAACTACGCGCCCAAAACACATGGATATGGACGGAGGCATAGCTAGCTAGCGATCCACAGTGCCGCTCGACCGACCCCAGGATTCACGTACCTTTTCTTTTCCATTTCAGTTCCCTTCTCTCTTTTCGTGGTTTCTTCCGACAACCCGTTTGCCGGACACACCAAGGAGGCAAGGAGCTTTGGCGCACAAGGGAACCCCCAGGTGGCCTCCGTTAAATGATTACTATACCTGTTTTACATACCCGCACGCAGCTCGCACTTGGTCTTGCCATGTTAAATAGCCTTTTTTGCTTATCATATTACATGTACAAATACGCCTCGACATATTAATCACATTACAAAAATAAAGGGCAGCGTCAGTTTATTGCCTAATCTTCCCCTTTTTTCCTTTGTATTTATTACTTGTTGCACATGTACATTCTGGTACGTATTACTACGCCAGGGGCTTCATCACGCCCTGCACTACGGCAACAAAAGTCTGAACACTTTTATAGTACAGTTCGGCACCCCGAACTTATAGCATTATATGCATCGGCTCCGAATCATGTCTTTGGTCAATAGTTGGGTTGCTCGGCTCCTGTGTTTGCTACCTTACGTTCCGCTATATCAGCTAGGGTAGTAAAGGGAGAACTACTGCGATTGTGTCCCGGTTCTTCCGGACGAGCACCTCAGTAGAGAAAGCCGAAAACTGACTGTCATGATGTGGCGAGAGCTGGTCAGCTGTTCGAGAGGTCTCAAATCCCTAGAGATTTTTTCCGCTTTATGCGAGGAATCGGTTTTCTCCGATTAGGCGTGCATAACGCCCCTAGTTCGGCCTTCCGAACACCAGGGGCTTTGCCGAAATTTTAATGGTCAAACTCCTATGACTAAGTGAGGGTAATAAATGCCGTATAGTCTGATTGCCTTGTTCGTTGCGCTAAACACCTCCTTTAAGGAGCAGAATGTGGAGTAAAGAGTGTTTACATTTATCCCGAACACCCTCGTACTATCTACGTGGGGGCATAAGCCGACGACTGGTCAACCCTCAGATTTTAATAAACGGCCGCACAGGAGGTAAAATTTAATCCAAGCATCATATTACATACCGATCTTGTTTCATACAGGACAACCCGAATGTTTTCATGGGAATATCACGTCCTTCGCACATTGCTCCGTCACAAGGCGGGATCCCTCCAGGACACCGTCGAAATACAGCTCGAGTCGACGATGCTCCTTGCCCTCAGGTGGCCCCTCGGTCATCAACTTCTTGGCATCTATCTTCGCCCAGTGCGTCTTGATGCGCGCGAATGCCATCCGTGCACCCTCAATGCAGACCGACCGCTTCACGACTTCAAGACGTTGGCAGGCACTCACAAGCCAATTCACAAGTCCAAAGTAGCTGCCGGGCGCGGGCTCGGTAGGCCACAGCCGGACTATCAGGTCCTTCATGGCTAACTCGGCCAACTTGTGCAGCTCGAACAACTGTTTCAACTGGTCGCTAAAGGGCACCGGATGTTCTGGTCCAAGATATTGGGACCTGAACAGCTTCTCCGTAGACATCCCTTCTTCGGCCCGATAGAACTCGGCAGCATCTGATACGCTGCACGGCAGATCGATAAACACCCCTGGAAAACACAAGTTTGGGTAAGTACAAGGACCGCTCCCTTTGCATATTTGCCTTGCATAGTGAAAGCCTTACCCGCCGCAATCTTCTTGGCCGCCTGGATTTCCTGGAGGGTGCTCTGGGCTTCGGCTCGGGCATCTTGCGCGCTCTTGCGGGCCTTAGCAAGTTCGGATTCTTGTGTCCTAGAATCACGCTCCAAGGGCTCGTACTTCTTGACGGCGTCCTGGAGCTCTTGCTGAATCTGTTGGAAATATGCCCTAGAGGCAATAATAAAATGGTTATTATTGTATTTCCTTGTTCATGATAATTGTCTATTGTTCATGCTATAATTGTATTAACTGGAAACCGTAATACATGTGTGAATGTGAATACATAGACCACAACATGTCCCTAGTAAGCCTCTAGTTGACTAGCTCGTTGATCAATAGATGGTTATGGTTTCCTGACCATGGACATTGGATGTCATTGATAATGGGATCACATCATTAGGAGAATGATGTGATGGACAAGACCCAATCCTAAGCATAGCACAAGATCGTGTAGTTCGTTTGCTAAGAGCTTTTCTAATGTCAAGTATCATTTCCTTAGACCATGAGATTGTGCAACTCCCGGATACCGTAGGAATGCTTTGGGTGTACCAAACGTCACAACGTAACTGGGTGGCTATAAAGGTGCACTACAGGTATCTCCGAAAGTGTCTGTTGGGTTGGCATGAATCGAGACTGGGATTTGTCACTCCGTATGACGGAGAGGTATCTCTGGGCCCACTCGGTAATGCATCATCATAATGAGCTCAATGTGACTAAGGAGTTAGCCACGGGATCATGCGTTACGGAACGAGTAAAGAGACTTGCCGGTAACAAGATTGAACGAGGTATTGGGATACCGACGATCGAATCTCGGGCAAGTAACATGCCGATAGACAAAGGGAATTGTATACGGGGTTGATTGAATCCCTGACATCGTGGTTCATCCGATGAGATCATCGTGGAACATGTGGGAGCCAATATGGGTATCCAGATCCCACTATTGGTTATTGGCCGGAGAGGTGTCTCGGTCATGTCTGCATGGTTCCCGAACCCGTAGGGTCTACACACTTAAGGTTCGGTGACGCTAGAGTTGTTATGGGAAATAGTATGTGGTTACTGAAGGTTGTTCGGAGTCCCGGATGAGATCCCGGACATCACGAGGAGTTCCGTAATGGTCCGGCGGTGAAGATCGATATATTGGACGAAGGGTATTGGAGTCCGGAAGTGTTCCGGGGGTACCAGGCTATGGCCAGCATGACCGAAAGGTGTTTCGGGAGCCCCGGCAAGTGTTGGAGGGCCTCATGGGCCAAAGGGGAAGGGGCAAACCAGCCCACTAAGGGGTGGTGCGCCCCCCACACCCTTTCCCACGTTACTTGGGGAGGTGGGGCGCCTCCACCTGGCTTGGGAGGCAAGCCTCCACCTGCTTGGCTTGGGGGGCAAGTCTCGCTAGGATTTTCCCTAGGGAGATCCAATCTGCTTGGCCGCCGCCCCTAGGGGAAACCCTAGGGTGCCTCCCCCTCTCCCCTTGCCCCTATATATAGTGGAGGGGTGGGAGGGCAGCCGCACCTCTTCCCTGGCGCAGCCCTCCCTCCTCATACACCTCCTCCTTCTCCGTAGTGCTTAGCGAAGCTCTGCCGGAGAACCACGAGCTCCATTGCCACCATGCCGTCGTGCTGCTGGAGTTCTCCCTCAACTTCTCCTCTCCCCTTGCTGGATCAAGAAGGAGGAGACGTCCCCGGGCTGTACGTGTGTTGAACGCGGAGGCGCCGTCCGCTCGGCGCTAGATCGGATCTTCCGCGATTTGAATCGCTGCGAGTACGACTCCATCAACCGCGTTCTTGTAACGCTTCCGCTTAGCGATCTTCAAGGGTATGAAGATGCACTCCCTCTCGCTTGTTGCTAGCATCTCCTAGATTGATCTTGGTGACACGTAGGAAAATTTTGAATTATTGCTACGTTCCCCTACAGTGGCATCATGAGCTAGGTCTATGCGTAGATTCTATGCATGAGTAGAACACAAAGTAGTTGTGGGCGATGATTTGTTCAATTTGCTTACCGTTACTAGTCTTATCTTGATTCGGCGGCATTGTGGGATTAAGCGGCCCGGACCGACCTTACACGTACTCTTACGTGAGACAGGTTCCACCGACTGACATGCACTTGATGCATAAGATGGCTAGCGGGTGTCTGTCTCTCCCACTTTAGTTGGATCGGATTCGATGAAAAGGGTCCTTATGAATGGTAAATAGCAATTGGCATATCACCGTTGTGGCTTTTGCGTAGGTAAGAAACGTTCTTGCTAGAAACCCATAGCAGCCACGTAAAACATGCAACAACAATTAGAGGACGTCTAACTTGTTTTTGCAGGGTATGCTATGTGATGTGATATGGCCAAAAGGATGTGATGAATGATATATGTGATGTATGAGATTGATCATGTTCTTGTAATAGGAATCACGACTTGCATGTCGATGAGTATGACAACCGGCAGGAGCCATAGGAGTTGTCTTAATTTATTGTATGACCTGCGTGTCAATGAAAATCGCCATGTAATTACTTTACTTTATTGCTAACCGTTAGCCATAGTAGTAGAAGTAATAGTTGGCGAGACAACTTCATGAAGACACGATGATGGAGATCATGGTGTCATGCCGGTGACGAAGGTGATCATGCCGTGCCTCGAAGATGGAGATCAAAAGGCGCAAGATGATATTGGCCATATCATGTCACTTTATGATTTGCATGTGATGTTTGTCATGTTTACATCTTATTTGCTTAGAACGACGGTAGCATAAATAAGATGATCCCTCACTAAAATTTCAAGAGATGTGTTCCCCCTAACTGTGCACCGTTGCGAAGGTTCGTTGTTTCGAAGCACCACGTGATGATCGGGTGTGATAGATTCTAACGTTCGCATACAACGGGTGTAAGTCAGATTTACACATGCGAAACACTTAGGTTGACTTGACGAGCCTAGCATGTACAGTCATGGCCTCGGAACACAAGAGACCGAAAGGTCGAACATGAGTCGTATAGTAGATACGATCAACATGGAGATGTTCACCGATGATGACTAGTCCGTCTCACGTGATGATCGGACACGGCCTAGTTGACTCGGATCATGTATCACTTAGATGACTAGAGGGATGTCTATCTGAGTGGGAGTTCATTAAATAATTTGATTAGATGAACTTAATTATCATGAACATAGTCAAAAGGTCTTTGCAAATTATGTCGTAGCTTACGCTTTAGTTCTACTAAAGATATGTTCCTAGAGAAAATTTAGTTGAAAGTTGATAGTAGCAATTATGCGGACTGGGTCCGTAAACTGAGGATTGTCCTCATTGCTGCACAGAAGGCTTATGTCCTTAATGCACCGCTCGGTGTGCTGAACCTCAAGCGTCGTCTGTAGATGTTGCGAAACATCTGACATACACGTTTTGATGACTACGTGATAGTTCAGTGTGTGATGCTAACGGTTTAAAATTGTGGCATCAAAGACATTTTTGAAACGTCGCAGAACATATGAGATGTTCCAAAGACTGAAATTGGGATTTTAGACTAGTGCCCACGTCAAGAGGTATGAGACCTCTGACAAGTTTCTTAAGCCTGCAAACTAAGGGAGAAAAGCTCAATCGTTGAGCATGTGCTCGGATTGTCTGAGTACTACAATCGCTTGAATCGAGTGGGAGTTGTCTTCCAGATGAGATAGTGATGGTTCTCCATAGTCACTGCCACCAAGCTATTAGAGCTTCGTGATGAACTATAACATATCAGGGATAGACACGATGATCCTTGAGCAACTCGCGATGTTTGACACCGCGAAAGTAGAAATCAAGTAGGAGCATCAATTGTTGATGGTTAGTAAAACCACTAGTTTCAAGAAGGGCAACGGCAAGAAGGGATACTTCATGAAACGGCAAATCAGTTGCTGCTCCAGCGAAGAAACCCAAGGTTGAACCCAAACCCGAGACTAAGTGCTTCTGTAATGAGGGGAACGGTCACTGAAGCAGAACTACCCTAGATACTTGGTAGATGAGAAGGCAGGCAAGGTCGACAGAAGTATATTAATGTGTACTTTACTAGTACTCCTAGTAGCACCAGGGTATTAGATACCGGTTCGGTTGCTAAGTGTTGGTAACTCGAAATAAAAGGCTACGGAATAAACGAAGACTAGCTAAAGGTGAGATGACGATATGTGTTGGAAGTGTTTCCAAGGTTGATGTGATCAAGCATCGCATGCTCCCTCTACCATCGAGATTGGTGTTAAACCTAAATAATTGTTATTTGGTGTTTGCGTTGAGCATAGACATGATTGGATTATGTTTATCGCAATACGGTTATTCATTTAAGGAGAATAATGGTCACTCTGTCTATTTGAATAATACCTTCAATGGTCTTGCACCTAAAATGAATGGTTTATTGAATCTCGATCGTAGTGATACACATGTTCATGCCAAAAGATATAAGATAGTAATGATAGTACCACATACTTGTGGCACTGCCACTTGAGTCATATTGGTATAAAACACATGAAGAAGCTCCATGTTGATGGATCTTTGGACTCACTCATTTTTGAAAAGATTGAGACATGCGAACCATGTCTATTAGTATATATGCATGAAGAAAGTCCATACAGATGGATCGTTTGGACTCATTTGATTTTGAATCACTTGAGACATGCAAATCATACCACATGGGCAAGATGACTGAAAGGCCTCATTTTCAGTAAGATGGAACAAGAAAGCAACTTGTTGGAAGTAATACATTTTGATGTGTGCAGTCCGATGAGTGCTGAGGCATGCAGTGGATATCGTTATGTTCTTGCTTCACAGATGATTTGAGTAGATGCTGAGTATATTTACTTGATGAAACACAAGTCTGAATTATTGAAAGGTTCAAGTAATTTCAGAGTGAAGTTGAAGATCGTCGTGACAAGAGGATAAAATGTCTGTGATATGATCATAGAGATGAATATCTTAGTTACGAGTTTGGCACACAATTAAGAAATTGTGGAAATTGTTTTACGACTAATACCGCCTGGAACACCATAGTGTGATGTGTGATGGTGTGTCCGAACATCATAACTGCACCCTATTGGATATGGTGCATACCATGATGTCTCTTATCGAATTACACTATCGTTTATGGGTTAGGCATTAGAGACAACCGCATTCACTTTAAATAGGGCACCACGCAATTCCGTTGAGACGACACCGTATGAACTATGGTTTAGAGAAACCTAAGCTGTCGTTTCTTAAAAGTTTGGGGATGCGACGCTTATGTGAAAAAGTTTCAGGCTGATAAGCTCGAACCCAAAGCGGATAAATGCATCTTCATAGAATACCCAAAACAGTTGGGTATACCTCCTATTTCAGATCTAGAAGCAAAAGCGATTGTTTCTAGAAACGGGTCCTTTCTCGAGGAAAAGTTTCTCTCGGAAGAATTGAGTGGGAGGATGGTGGAGACTTGATGAGGTTATTGAACCATGACTTCAACTAGTGTGTAGCAGGGCACAGGAAGTTGTTCCTGTGGCACCTACACCAATTGAAGTGGAAGCTTATGATAGTGATCATGAAACTTCGGATCAAGTCACTACCAAACCTCGTAGGACGACAAGGATGCATGCTACTTCAGAGTGGTACGTAATCCTGTCTTGGAAGTCATGTTGCTAGACAACAATGAACCTACGAGCTATGGAGAAGCGATGATGGGCCCAGATTCCGACGAATGGCTCGAGGCCATAAAATCCGAGAGAGGATCCATGTATAAAACAAAGTATAGACTTTGGAAGAACTACTTGATGGTCGTAAGGCCGTTGGGTGCAGATGGATTTTAAAAGGAAGACGGACAATGATGGTAAGTGTCACCATTAAGAAAGCTCGACTTGTCGTTAAGATGTTTTCCGACAAGTTCAAGGAGTTGAATACGATGAGATTTTCTCACTCGTAGCGATGCTAAGAGTCTGTTGGAATTATATTAGCAGTTACTGCATTATTTATGAAATCCTGCAGATAGGATGTCAAAAAACATTGTTTCCTCGACGATTTTCTTGAGGAAAGGTTGTATGTGATACAACCAGAAGGTTTTGTCAATCCTGAAAGATGCTAACAAGTATGCATAGATCCAGCAATCCTTCTAAGGACTGGAGTAAGCATCTCGGAGTTGGAACGTATGCTTTGATGAGATGATCAAAGATTTTGGGTTTATGAGAAACTTGTATTTCCAAAGAAGTGAGTGGGAGCACTATAGAATTTTTTATGAGTATATGTTGTTAACATATTGTTGATCAGAAATGATGTAGAATTTCTAGAAAGCATACAAGGTTATTTGAAAAGTGTTTTTCAATGGAAAACCTGGATTAAGCTACTTGAACATTGAGCATCAAGATCTATAAGGATAGATCAAAAACGCTTAATAGTACTTTCAAATGAATACATACCGTGACAAGATTTTGAAGGAGTTCAAAATAGATCAGCAAAGAAGGAGTTCTTAGCTGTGTTACAAGGTGTGAGTATTGAGTAAGACTCAAGACTTGACCACCGCAGAAGAGAGAGAAAGGACGAAGGTCGTCCCCTATGCTTTAGACGTAGGCTCTACAGTATGCTATGCTGTGTACCGCACCTGAAGTGTGCCTTGCCATGAGTCAGTCAATGGGTACAAGAGTGATCCAGGAATGGATCACATGACAGCGGCCGAACTTATCCTTAGTAACTAGTGGACTAAGGAATTTTCTCGATTATGGAGGTGGTAAAAGAGTTCGTCGTAAAGGGTTACGTCGATGCAAACTTTGACACTAATCCGGATGACTCTGAGTAGTAAACCGGATTCGTATAGTAGAGCAGTTATTTGGAATAGCTCCAAGTAGCGCGTGGTAGCTGCATCTACAAGATGACATAGAGATTTGTAAAGCACACAAGGATCTGGAAGGTTCAGACCCGTTGACTAAAAACCTCTCTCACAAGCGAGATATGAACAAACCCCATGGGTGTTGGATTCATTACAATCACATAGTGATGTGAACTAGATTATTGACTCTAGTGCAAGTGGGAGACTGTTGGAAATATGCCCTAGAGGCAATAATAAAATGGTTATTATTGTATTTCCTTGTTCATGATAATTGTCTATTGTTCATGCTATAATTGTATTAACTGGAAACCGTAATACATGTGTGAATGTGAATACATAGACCACAACATGTCCCTAGTAAGCCTCTAGTTGACTAGCTCGTTGATCAATAGATGGTTATGGTTTCCTGACCATGGACATTGGATGCCATTGATAACGGGATCACATCATTAGGAGAATGATGTGATGGACAAGACCCAATCCTAAGCATAGCACAAGATCGTGTAGTTCGTTTGCTAAGAGCTTTTCTAATGTCAAGTATCGTTTCCTTAGACCATGAGATTGTGCAACTCCCGGATACCGTAGGAATGCTTTGGGTGTACCAAACGTCACAACGTAACTGGGTGGCTATAAAGGTGCACTACAGGTATCTCCGAAAGTGTCTATTGGGTTGGCACGAATCGAGACTGGGATTTGTCACTCCGTATGACGGAGAGGTATCTCTGGGCCCACTCGGTAATGCATCATCATAATGAGCTCAATGTGACTAAGGAGTTAGCCACGGGATCATGCGTTACGGAACGAGTAAAGAGACTTGCCGGTAACAAGATTGAACGAGGTATTGGGATACCGACGATCGAATCTCAGGCAAGTAACATGCCGATAGACAAAGGGAATTGTATACGGGATTGATTGAATCCCCGACATCGTGGTTCATCCGATGAGATCATCGTGGAACATGTGGGAGCCAATATGGGTATCCAGATCCCGCTATTGGTTATTGGCCGGAGAGGTGTCTCGGTCATGTCTGCATGGTTCCCGAACCCGTAGGGTCTACACACTTAAGGTTCGGTGACGCTAGAGTTGTTATGGGAAATAGTATGTGGTTACCGAAGGTTGTTCGGAGTCCCGGATGAGATCCCGGACATCACGAGGAGTTCCGGAATGGTCCGGCGGTGAAGATCGATATATTGGACGAAGGGTATTGGAGTCCGGAAGTGTTCCGGGGGTACCAGGCTATGGCCAGCATGACCGAAAGGTGTTTCGGGAGCCCCGGCAAGTGTTGGAGGGCCTCATGGGCCAAAGGGGAAGGGGAAAACCAGCCCACTAAGGGTTGGTGCGCCCCCCACACCCTTTCCCACGTTACTTGGGGAGGTGGGGCGCCTCCACCTGGTTTGGGAGGCAAGCCTCCACCTGCTTGGCTTGGGGGGCAAGTCTCGCTAGGATTTTCCCTAGGGAGATCCAATCTGCTTGGCCGCCGCCCCTAGGGGAAACCCTAGGGTGCCTCCCCCTCTCCCCTTGCCCCTATATATAGTGGAGGGGTGGGAGGGCATCCGCACCTCTTCCCTGGCGCAGCCCTCCCTCCTCATACACCTCCTCCTTCTCCTCCGTAGTGCTTAGCGAAGCTCTGCCGGAGAACCACGAGCTCCATTGCCACCATGCCGTCGTGCTGCTGGAGTTCTCCCTCAACTTCTCCTCTCCCCTTGCTGGATCAAGAAGGAGGAGACGTCCCCGGGCTGTACGTGTGTTGAACGCGGAGGCGCTAGATCGGATCTTCCGCGATTTGAATCGCTGCGAGTACGACTCCATCAACCGCGTTCTTGTAACGCTTCCGCTTAGCGATCTTCAAGGGTATGAAGATGCACTCCCTCTCTCTTGTTGCTAGCATATCCTAGATTGATCTTGGTGACACGTAGGAAAATTTTGAATTATTGCTACGTTCCCCTACAGAATCTTGCCGACCCTGGCCTCGTGCTTCTCGCGTGCGGCACGTTCCTTGGCCGCTTTTTCTTCGGCCTCGGCTAAAGTTTTTGAGGGCCGCCACCTCGGTCGTGGCCCCTAGTAAAGTTCATGACACTTTAGTCAGCTTGAACCATTTATTCTTTAATATACACGTAGGTTACTGCATACCTTGGTTATCCTCCAGCTGCTTCTTCACGAGGCCAAGCTCTTCCTCAGCCCGCTCCAGTCTCTGCTTCAGTCCGGAGACCTCCGCAGTATGAGCGGTAGCAGCCCGCAGCGAGGCCTGCTTATTCACATAGACACCTCATGTTAGACTCCTGAATTATTTTTGATCCTTTGTTCGGCTTTTCCTTTCCGAACACCGAACAGAGCATCAGGGGCTACTGTCTACTCTATGATATTCTTCTTACAATTACATTACTCACCTCAAAGCCTGTTAGAAGGCTAACATAGGCTTTGGTCAATCCATTCTTGGCGGACTGAACCTTTTCGATCACCGTGCCCATATGGGCATGGTGCTCATCCACAATGGAGGCGCCTTGCAGCGCTTCCAGTAGATGATCCGATGCCTCTGGTTGGACGGAGGTCACAGGCCGCACGCCCCCTCCTTTCGGGAAGGGCCGTTCGCCGGACTCCGGAGCCGTGTAGGTCTCTGGCATAGAATCCGGCTGAGGGTCGAGTAGAGCTCGGCCCGCATCATCCGTCTCCGTAGGGGCTTTTTCCCCCATATGTCCGGCGACCCGGGAGTCATCCTGGGGCGCCACCATGACGATCTCCGGAGCCTTCCCCCGGTGTGAGGAGGTCCTTTGGGATGCCTCCTCGTCATCACCCTTGGCCGAGGGAGAGTAAGTGGGCGGCGGTGACATACTGGCCCTCTCCTTTGGGTCCAGCAAGCCTGCTGATGAAGATCGCGGAGAACTGTCCCGAGCTGACTGCAATAACATGATTCAAACATATCAAAATTACAAGGCGGAAAGGCCAGACGTTCGGGCGTACATAAAGATTTTGATACTTACGATGCGGCCCGAGGCTTGGTCCGGAGAGGTCACTCTGGACTGCTATCGACATCCCACGCGGAGTTATCCGCGAGGGAGCCTTTCCCCCTCTTGGTCGCTTTCGCCTCCAGATTCGTGGAGGCCGCTCTCTTTTTCCTCCCCACCTCGGGTGGGGAGTCATCTTCCTCTTCCTCCTCCTCGTCATCGTCCTCAGCGGACGAAGAGCGAGTCTCGTCTTCGGACATCACGTCCGGAGCGCCTTTTCGGCGAGGGCCCCTCCGGGCCCCTTTGGACTCTTTTTTGGCCGTCTTCTCCGACACCTTTCCAGCATCTTCATCAGTAATGGGAATTCGGGGTTTCGGGCAGCGGAGCTGGACAGTTAATCCCCCTGCTACCTCGATCCAGGCCTGAAAACATGGATAGGAAGGCTTAGGCTTTTTCCTTAAAATATGCTAGTAAAGGGTATACCTTGAAAACATAAAAGAACTTACCGAATTGGCCTGGAGTTTTAAGCTGAGCCCGCGATCCTCGGTCGTGGGCGGTGGCGTCTCGCCGGCCTTGAAGAGAACTTTCTAGATGTCTTCGTGCGTCGTGCCGAAGAGCTCTAGTAGCGTCTAGTGCTTGGCCGGATCGTATTCCCACAGACAGTAAGTCCGGCGTTGGCACGGAAGGACCCGACGAACGAGCATGACCTAGATCACGTTGACAAGCTTGATTTTCCTATCTATCATGTTCTGGACGCACGTCTGGAGCCCAGTCAGCTCGTCCGAGGGACCCCAGGTTAGGCCCCTCTCTTGCCAGGAGGTAAGCCGCATCGGGATTCTGGATCGGAATTCGGGGGCCGCTGCCCAGGCGGTGTCGCGCGGCTCGGTGATGTAGAACCACCCCGATTGCTACCCCTTTACCGTCTCCTTGAAGGAGCCTTCGGGCCAGGTAATATTGGGCATCTTGCCCACCATGGCGCCTCCGCATTCTGCTTGTTGACCGCTCACCACCTTCGGCTTCACATTCAAGGTCTTCAGCCATAGACCGAAATGAGGTGGGATGCGGAGAAAGGCCTCGCACACGACAATGAATGCTGTGATGTTGAGAATGAAGTTAGGGGCTAGGTCATGGAAGTCTAGCCCATAGTAAAACATCAGTCCGCGGACGAACGGGTGGAGAGGGAACCCCAGCCCGCAAACAAAATGTGTGAGAAACACGACCCTTTCATGGGGCTCTGGAGTAGGGACGATCTGTCCTTTGGCCGGGAGTCGGTGAGCGATCTCCTTGGCCAGGTATCCGGCCCCCCGGAGCTTCGTGATGTCCTTCTTCTTAACGGAGGAGGCCATCCACTTGCCTCCAGCTCGAGATCCGGACATGTTTGGAGTACTTTCTCGAACGAGGAAAAGCTAAAGCTTGGGCGCTGGAGCTCAAGGACGGAAGGGCCGAAGAAGAGAAAGGGTGTGGGTGAAGAAAGAAATCCTTATCCCCTTATAAAGGCCGCAAATATCAAGCGCCTCCTCACTCGCCCTAAAAGCTCGCCTATTCCCAAGGCCTGTATAAACGGCACGGTTGGGTTTCCCATGCCCGCATTGATGAGAATCCCACGATAAGGGGACACGATCTCTACTTTGACAAGACGTGCCAGTGGCAACCGCGTCTTGGGACGTGGAGCGTCGGGCACAAAACGGTCCGGGATTATGACCAGTCGGGCGCGATGTCCTGTTGCAAAAGTTTGTCAGCGGATTGGACTCGTGTAAAATTATATTCTTTCTATGGTTGTGTATGGTGTGTGTGACAGGTCTAGATACTATCATCGTGTCCGAAGACTATCTTGGAGTTCGGAAAAAGGGAACCTGCCTTGCAATGCCGAAGACAATTGGCGCGCCGGACTCCTCGTCATTGAAGCCAGGTTCAGGGGCTACTGAGGGAGTCCTGGACTAAGGGGTCCTCGGGCGTCCGACCTATTATCAATGGGCTGGACTGGTGGGCTGTGAAGACATGAAGGCCGAAGACTGTACCCGTGTCCGGATTGGACTCTCCTTGGCGTGGAAGGCAAGCTTGGCGACCAACTATGAAGATTCCTTCTTATGTAACCGACTCTATGTAACCCTAGATCTCCCGGTGTCTATATAAACCGGAGGGTGTAGTCCGGAAAGGATATACTCATTACCATAATCATAGGCTAGGCTTCTAGGGTTTAGCCAATACGATCTCGTGGTAGATCAACTCTTGTAATACTCATATTCATCAAGATCAATCAAGCAGGAAGTAGGGTATTACCTCCATAGAGAGGGCCCGAACCTGGGTAAACATCGTGTCCCCTGTCTCCTGTAACCATCGACCTTAGACACACAGTTCGGGACCTCCTACCCGAGATCTGCCGGTTTTGACACCGACACCCGATGCGTGTTCTAGAAAAAAAGTAGTTGTACATTATATGCTATCTCAATAATCTCCCCTCTTAGGTGTTACATTACAAGTCGACTCACTTTTACAGGAGTAAGAATACAAGTATGTCTGAGCATGCATATGAATATGTTGCTATCGTTTTAGTTGTTAGTACGACCAACAATAAATAGTAAAATAAGGTCTCTCTGCCTTCCCTTAGTTCCAGCAGTTCTTATTCGTATCGTCGAGGGGGGGGGGGGGAGGGGGCCGTGGGCGATCGTATGTCCCTTGATTTGATTCTCTGGGTCTGGCATTTTTTCTTTTGTAGTTCTGTCTTATTGGAGCTGTCCTGTGGAGCAGACAACATGGATGTATGTCTTGGTTCTCTCACTCCAGTTCCGACCAACGAAGGTTGGCCAGCCTTAGCCTTGATTTGGAGCATGTGAAATTTGTGTGACCCGACTTTGTCCGACGGGACCTAAGGCATTCTACAGTCTCTCTCCGATGTTTTCTTCTCCGAGATGGTGATTTGACATGCAAATCATTGTTGTCGGTGTCTTCTGATCTACATCAACGATTTCCCACCTCTACTCCTAGAAGCTAATGGGTTTCAACATTTGCTTCAATGAGGCGTAGCCCGAAGGTGGCAACGAAATTTGCTGACAGCGCGATGTTGGTGGATGCAAGAAGAAAAAAGATTTCAGCACCCCAAGGATTCGCATGTATTTTCAATTTCTATAAGGATGTTTTTGGAAAGGTATGTGCTAGTTAATATATAACATTTGGCCTTTTCCCAAAAGAAAACATACAACTATTCCAATAGACTTCTACAATGTTTGCACTTATGACATATGTATGAAATATCATAAATACATGCATTTCTTATTTTGCTAATTTTGGCCAAGTAACTAGCATATGAAATTAAAATTGCTAGTAAAGATCACCTATCATTTTATGAAATTTCAGTATAGTTACTGGTCATTAAGCCACAATTGTCCTGTTATAGAGCATTGCAGTTATGATCGCACCAACTTAGTGCCTCTTTGATTCAAAGGATTTGTAAAGTAATTTTGGAGGATTCTAATCCTTAGAATTTTTTCCTGCTGAAAGTGCAATCATGCCCTTACATTGTATTTTGATGTTGATGACAATTTACATGTAGGGGACATATTGTGTTTGCCAAGTAAATCTCAGGTGATTAGTCCTCGTGTGACAATGTGTGTGGATCAAGGATATGCGATGGATAGTGTTGGGGAACGTTGCATGGGAAACAAAAAATTTCCTACGCTCACCAAGATCAATCTAGGAGATGACCATCTACGAGAGGAGAGATTTCATCTACATACCCTTGTAGATTGCTAAGTGGAAGCGTTAAGAAACGTGGTTGATGTAGTTGAACGTCTTCGCGATCCTATCACGATCCGTCCCGCGAACTCCCGATCCAAGTGCCGAACGGACGACACCTCCGCAATCAACACACGTACGACTTGATGACGCCTTCACCTCCTCGATCCAGCGAGCGGTGATGAAGTAGTAGCTCGAGTCCTCCGGCAGCACGACGACGTGGTGGCGGTGGTGGTGGCGGAATCTCAGCAGGGCTTCGCAAAGCGCTACGGAGAGGAAGAAGACTACGAGGGAGAGGAGGGGCAGCGCCGTGGCGTATGAGGGTGCGACTGCCCTCTCTCTACCTCTCTATATATAGGGGGAAGGGGGGAGGAAGGGGTTCCCTAGATCCCATCTAGGGGGTGGCGGCCAGAAGAGGGAAACCCTAGATGGGTTTTGGCCCCCACCCCCTAGGAGCCTTGGCCCCCAAGGCAAAGGGGGCGGCTGCCCTAGGGAGGGCGCCCCACCTCTCCTGGTTACGTGAGAAGGGGTGAGAGGGGCGCACAACCCCTTAGTGGGCTGGTGTGCCCCCTCCCCTTGGCCCATGAGGCCCCCCAACACTTGCCGGGGCCCCTCGAAACCCCTTTCGGTCATGCTGGTCATTGCCCGGTACCCCCGGAACAATTCCAGACTCCAATACCCTTTGTCCAATATATCAATCTTCACCTCCGAACCATTCCGGAGTTCCTCGTCACATCCGGGATCTCACCCGGGACTCCAAACAACCTTTGATAACCACCATAATGACTCAACTATACTTATATCCTCACCAAACGTTGAGTGTGTACACCCTGCGAGTTCGAGAACTATGCAGACATGACCGAGACACCTCTACGGTCAATAACCAATAGCAGGACCTGGATGTCCATATTGGTTCCCACATATTCTACGAAGATCTTATCGGTCGAACCTCGATGTCAAGGATTCAGCTAATCCCGTATGCATGTCTCGCAACCTCGATATGTTACTTGACCGAGATTCGATCGTCGGTATCTCCATACCTAGTTCAATCTCGTCACCGGCAAGTCTCTTTACTCGTTCCTTAAAACAAGATCCCGTGACTAACTCCTTAGTCACATTGCTTGCAAGCTTCTTGTGATGCTGTATTACCGAGAGGGCCCAGAGATACCTCTCCCTCATATAGAGTGACAAATCCCAGTCTTGATCCATGCCAACTCAACATACACCCTCGGAGATACCTGTTGAGCTCCTTTATAGCGACCCAGTTACGTTGCAACGTTTGGTACACACAAGGTACTCTTCCGGTGTCAGTGAGTTGCACGATCTCATGGTCATAGGAACATATACTTGACATGCAGAAAATGATAGCAATAAACTTGACACGATCATATGCTACGTTTATAGTTTGGGTCTTGTCCATCACATCATTCTCCTAATGATGTGATCTTGTTATCAAATGACAACTCATGTCTATGGCTAGGAAACCATAGCCATCTTTGATCAACGAGCTAGTCTGGTAGAGGCTCACTAGGGACACGTTGTTGTCTATGTATCCACACATGTATTTGAGTTTCCGGTCAATACAATTCTAGCATGGAGAATAAATCATTATCATGAACAGGGAAATATGATAACAACTAATTTATTATTGCCTCTAGGGCTTATTTCCAACAGTCTCCCACTTGCACTAGAGTCTATAATCTAGTTCACATCACCATGTGATTAACACCCAATGAGTTCTAGGGTTTGAACATGTTATGCTTGTGAGAGAGGTTTTAGTCAACGGGTCTGCAACATTTAGATCCACGTGTACTTCACAAATCTCCATGTCATATTGTAGATTGCTACCACGCTCCACTTGGAGCTATTCCAAATGGCTGCTCCACCATACGTATCCGGTTTGCTACTGAGACTCATCCAGATTGGTGTTAAAGCTTGCGTCGACGTAACCCTTTACGCCGAACTCTTTATCACCTCCATAACCGAGAAACATTTCCTTATTCCTCTAAGGATAATTTTGGCCGTTGCCCAGTGATCCACTCCTGGATCACTCTTGTACCCCCTTGCCAGACATGTGGCAAGGCACACATCAGGTGTGCTACACAACATGGCATACCGTATCGAGCCTATGGCTGAGGCATAGGGGATGACCTTCGTCCTTTTTCTTTCTTCTGCCGTGGTCGAGCTTTGAGACTTACTCAACTTCACACTTTAGAACTCAGGCAAGAACTCCTTCTTTGACTGGTCCATTTTGAACTCCTTCAAAATGATGTCAAGGTATGTGCTCTGTGAAAGTCTTATCAGGCGTCTTGATGTATCTCTATAGATCTTGTTGCCCAATATGTAAGCAGCTTTACCCAAGTCTTCCTTTGAAAAACTCCTTTCAAACAATCCTCTATGCTTTCCAGAAATTCTACATCATTTTCGATCCACATATACTTATCAGAAATGCTGTAGTGCTCCAACTCACTTTCTTGTAAATACGAGTTTCATTCAAACTTTGTATAAACACAAAAGCTTTGATCACCTCAACAAAGCGTATGTTCCAACTCCGAGATGCTTGCTCCAGTCCATAGAAGGATCAATAGAGCTTGCATACCTTTTAGCATCCTTAGGATCAACAAAACCTTCTGGTTGTATCACATACAACCCTTCCTCACAGAAACCGTCAAGGAAACTTTGTTTTGACATCCATCTGCCAGATTTCGTAACTGAAAATGCAGTGACTGCTGACATAGTTTCAACAGACTTTAGCATCGCTATGAGTGACAAAGTCTCATCATAGTCAACTCCTTGAACTTGTCGGAAACTTCTTTGCGACAAGTTGATCTTCATAAATGGTGACATTACCATCACCGTCTATCTTCTTCTTAAAGATCCATTTATTCTCAGTGGCTTTCCGATCATCGGGCAAGTCCACCAAAGTCCATACTTTGTTCTCATACATGGATGCTATCTCAGATTTCATGGCTCCTAGCCATTTGTTGCAATCCAGGCCCACCATCGCTTTTCCATAGCTCGTAGGTTCACCGTTGTCCAACAACATGTCCTCTAAGATAGGGTTGTTGTACCACTCAGAAGCTGTACGTACCCTTGTCGACCTATGAGGTTCGACAGTAACTTGATCCGAAGCTTCATGATCATCATTATTAGTTTCCTCTTCAACTGACGTAGGTGCCACAGAAACATCTTTCTGTGCTGCGCTACTCTTTGGTTGAAGTAAAGGTTCAACAACCTCATCAAGTTCTATCTTCCTCCCATTTAATTCTTTTGAGAGAAACTCTTTCTCGAGAAATGACCCGTTCTTAGCGACAAACACTTTGCCCTCGGATCTGAGATGGAAGGTATACCCAACTATCTCTTTTGGGTATCCTATGAAAACGCATTTGTCCGCTTTGGGTTCGAGCTTTTCCGGCTGAAGATTTTTGACATAAGCATCGCAGCCCCAAACCTTGAGAAACGATAACTTAGATTTCTTGCCAAACCACAGTTCATACGGTGTCATCTCCACGAACTTAGATGGTGCCCTATTTAAAGTGAACGTAGTTTTCTCTAATGCATAACCCCAAAACGATAGTGGTAGATCGGCAAGAGACGTCATAGAATGCACCATATCCAATAAGGTACGATTATGACATTCGGACACAGCATTACGCTGTGGTGTTCTTGTCGGCGTCAACTGTGAAACAATTCCACATTGTTTTAAGTGATTGCCAAACTCATAACTCAGATATTCTCCCTCTCGATTGGATCATAGGAATTTAATCTTCTTGTTATGATGATTCTCAACTTCACTCTGAAATTACTTGAACTTTTCAAACATTTCAAACTTATGCTTTATTAAGTAAATATACCCATATCTACTCAAATCATCGGTGAAGGTGAGGAAATAACGATATCCACCGCGTGCGTCAACACTCATCGGACTGCACACATCAGTATGTATGATTTCCAACAAGTCACTTGTCCGTTCCATTGTACCGGAAAACGGGGTTTTAGTCATCTTGCCCATAAGGCATGGTTCGCATGTGTCAAATGATTCAAAATCAAGTGACTCCAAAAGTCCATTAGCATGGAGTTTCTTCACGCTTTTACACCAATATGACTTTAGCAGCAGTGCCATAAGTACGTGGTACTATCATTATTAACTTTGCATCTTTTGGCATCAATATTATGAACATGTGTATCACTACGATCGAGATTCAATAAACCATTCACATTGGGTGCATGACAATAGAAGTTATTATTCATGTAAACAGAACAACCATTACTCTTTGACTTAAATGAATAACCACATTACAATAAACATGATCTCATCATGTTCATGCTCAACGCAGACACCAAATAAAATTTATTTAGGTTTAACACTAATCCCGAAGGTAGAGGGAGCACGCGATGGTGATCACATCAACCTTGGAAACACTTCCAACACACATCATCACCTCACCCTTAGCTAGTCTCCGTTTATTCCGCAGCTTTTGTTTCGTGTTACCAATATTAGCAACTGAACCGGTATCTAATACCCATGTGCTACTAGGAAAAGGAGTAAGGTACACATCAATAACACGCATATCAAATATACTTTTGTTGAAGTTGCCAGCCTTCTTATCTACCAAGTATTTGGGGCAGTTCCGCCAGCAGTGACCATTCCCCTTACAATAGAAGCACTTAGTCTCGGGTTTGGGTTCAACCTTGGGCTTTCTTCACTAGAGCGGCAACTGGCTTGCCATTCATGAAGTTTCCCTTCTTGCCCTTGCCCTTCTTGAAACCAGTGGTCTTGTTAACTATCAACACTTGATGCTTCTTCTTGATTTCTACCTTTGCGGCCTTAAGCACCGCGAACTACTCTGAGATCATCTCCATCCCTTGCATGTTATAGTTCATCACGAAGCTCTAGTAGCTTGGTGATAGTGACTGGAAAACTCTATCAACCACTATCTTATCTAGAAGATTAACTCCAACTTGATTCAAGCGATTGTAGTACCCAGACATTCTGAGCACATGCTAACTGGCTGAGCTATTCTCCTCCATCTTGTAGGCAAAGAACTTGTTAGAGGTCTCATACCTCTCAACACGGGCATTGATGTCTACTACGCAACTTTATTCTTGTAGACTCGTGTTGGGCCTTCAAGCGCAGAGTTTTGTAGGACAGTAGCAATTTTTCCCTCAAGTGGATGACCTAAGGTTTATCAATCCATGGGAGGCGTATGATGAAGATAGTCTCTCTCAAACAACCCTGCAACCATACAAGAAATTTCTTGTGTCCCCAACACACCCAATACAATGGCAAATTGTATAGGTGCACTAGTTCGGCAAAGAGATGGTGATAAAAGTGTAACATTGATGGTAGAAATATATTTTTATAATCTAAATAAATAAAACAGCAAGGTAACAAATAGTAAACGGGCACAAAAACAGTATTGCAATGCTTGAAAATGAGGCCTAGGGTCCATACTTTCACTAGTGCAATCTCTCAACAATGCTAATATAATTGGATCATATAACCATCCCTCAAAGTGCGATGAAGAATCACTCCAAAGTTCCTATCTAGCGGAGAACATAAGAATAAATTGTTTGTAGGGTACGAAACCACCTCAAAGCTATTCTTTCCGTTTGATCTATTCAAGAGTCCGTACTAAAATAACACAAAGCTATTTTTTTCGTTCGATCTATCCTAGAGTTCGTACTAAAATAATACCATAGCAAATTCATATTCATAATATTCAATCCAACACAAAGAACTTCAAAGAGTGCCCCAAGATTTCTACCGGAGAAACAAAGACAAGAACTTGCATCAACCCCTATGCATAGATTACCCCAATGTCACCTCGGGAATCCGCGAGTTGAGTGCCAAAACATATATCAAGTGAATCAATACGATACCCCATTGTCACCACGAGTATTCAATTGCAAGACATATATAAAGTGATCTCAAATCCGTAAAGGTATTCAATCTGATAACAACAAAATCTCAAAGGAAAAAACTCAATTCATCACAACAAGATAGAGAGGGGAAAACACCATATGATCTGACTATATTAACAAAGCCCGCGATACATCAAGATCGTGACATCTCAAGAATATGAGAGAGAGAGAGAGATTAAACACATAGCTACTGGTACAAACCCTCAGCTCCGAGGGTGGAATACTCCCTCCTCATCGTGGTGGCCGCCGGGATGATGAAGATGGCCACCGGAGATGATTCCCCCCTCCGGCAGGGTGCCGGAATGGGGTCTAGATTGGTTTTCGGTGGCTATAGAGGCCTTGCGGCGGCAGAACTTCTGATCTAGGTTTATTTCTGATGGTTTCTCTATTTATAGGATTTTTTGGCGTCGGTTTCATGAAGATGGGCCTCGAGGTGAGCACAACCCACCGGGGCACGGACAAGGGCCCAGGCGTGCCTCGGTGTCTTGTTCCCTACTCCTTCCCCTTCTGGTCCTTTCACGAAGCTTCGGGGTCTCTTTTGTTCCAACAAAATCATCAAAAAGTTTCAGATCATTTGGAGAACTTCCATTTCTGCAGAAAAAACAACACCACGGTAGTTTTGCTGAAAGCAGCGTCAGTCCGGGTTAGTTCCATGCAAATCATACCAAAACCATATAAAATTGTTGTAAACATGGCATGAATACTTCATAAATTATAGATACGTTGGAGACGTATCAGGCATGAGCCTCAAATACCAATTTCAGCTCTTGGAACATCTCATATGTTCCATGGCGTTCAAAACATCTTTGGATCCCTGATTCTAAGCCGTAAAGCATGGCGCACTAAACTATCAAGTACTCATCAGAACGTGTCTACCATATGTTCACAACATCCATAGACGATGCTAGAGGGGTTGGCATACCGAGCGGTGCATCAAGGACATAAGCCTTCTGTGTAGCAGTGAGGACAATCCTCAGACTACAGACCTAGTCTGCATAATTGCTTACAACTTCTTTCAACTTAGTCTTTCTCTAGGAACATATTAAAACATGGAGCTACAACGCGTGCTATTGATCTACAACATAATTTGCAAAGACAACTTAGACTATTGTTCATGATAATGAGTTCAATTAATCATATTACCTAAGAACTCCCAGTCAAATCAACATCCCTCCGGTTGTTCGAGTGTAACATGATCCGAATTCACCAACCCAATTCCGATCATCACGTGAGATGAGGTGGTTTCAATGGTGAACATCTCCATGTTGATCATATCTGCTATATGACTCTTGCTCGACCTTTGGGTCTCTTGTGTTCCGAGGCCATGTCTGTACATGCTAGGCTCGTCAAGTTTAACCCAAGTGTTCCGCATGTGCAAAACTGGCTTGCACCCGTTGTATGCGAATGTAGAGTCTATCACACCCGATCATCACGTGGTGCTTCGAAACGACGAACCTTCGCAACGGTGCACACTTGGGGAGAACATAATTTTATCTTGAAATTTTAGTGAGGGATCACCTTATAATGCTACTGTCGTCCTAAGCAAAATAAGATGCATAAAAGGATTAACATCACATGCAAATCATAAGTGACATGATATGGCCATCAACTTGTGCTTTTGATCTCCATCTCCAAAGAACCGGCATGATCTCCATCGTCACCGACATGACACCATGATCTCCATCATCATGATTTCCATCATCGTGCCGCCATCGGGGTTGTCACGCCAACCATGCTTCTACTACTATTGCCACCACTTAGCGATAAAGTAAAACATTACATAGCGCTTAATGATTGACACGTAGGTCATACAATAATTAAAGACAGCCCTATGGCTCCTGCCGGTTGTCGTATTCAATGACATGCAACTCGTGATAAACTATTACAGAACATGATCATCTCATACATCAAATATATCTCATCATGTCTTTGGCCATATCATATCACAACATACCCTGCAAGTTAGACATCCTCGAATTGTTGTTGCATGTTTTACGTGGCTGCTATGGGTGTCTAGCAAGAATGATTCTTACCTACGCAAAGCCACAATGGTGATATCCAAGTTTCTATTTAACCTTCTACAAGGACCGCCTTTGTCGAATCCGATTCAACTAAGGTGGGAGAGACAGACACCCGCCAGCCATCTTTATGCAACAAATTTACATGTTTGTTGATGGAACCGGTCTCATGTACGTGGACATGTAAAGTTGGTTCAGGCCGCTTCATCCCACAATACCACTGAATCAAGAAAAGACCAAGGAAGGAAGCAATTTGAATATCAACGCCCACAAACTCCTTTGTGTTCTACTCGTGATGTCATCTACGCATAGACCTAGCTCTGATACCACTGTTGGGGAACGTTGCATGGGAAACAAAAAATTTCCTACGCTCACCAAGATCAATCTAGGAGATGACCATCTACGAGAGAAGAGATTGCATCTACATACCCTTCTAGATCTCTAAGTGGAGCGTTAAGAAATGCGGTTGATGTAGTCAAACGTCTTCGCGATCCTATCACGATCTGTCCCGCGAACTCCCGATCCAAGTGTCGAACGGACGGTACCTCCGCGTTCAACACACGTACGGCTTGATGGCGCCTTCACCTCCTCGATCCAGTGAGCGATGATGAAGTAGTAGCTCGAGTCCTCCGGCAGCACGACAGCGTGGTGGCGGTCGTGGTGGCGGAATCTCAGCAGAGCTTCTCTAAGCACTACGGAGAGGAAGAGGACTACGAGGGAGAGGAGGGGCAGCGCCGTGGCGTATGAGGGTGCGGCTTCCCTCTCTCTACCTCTCTATATATAGGGGGTAGGGGGTAGGAAGGGGCGCCCTAGATCCCATCTAGGGGGGCGGCGGCCACAAGGGGGAAACCCTAGATGGGTTTTGGCCCCCCACCCCCTAGGAGCCTTACCCCAAGGCAAAGGGGGCGGCTACCCTAGGGAGGGCGCCCCACCTCTCCTGGTTACATGAGAAGGGGTGAGAGGGGCGCACAACCCCTTAGTGGGCTGGTGTGCCCCCTCCCTGATACATCTCCAACGTATCTATACTTTTTTATTGTTCCATGCTATTATATTATCTATTTTGGATGTTTTATATGCATTAATATGCTATTTTATATTATTTTTGGGACTAACTTATTAACCTAGAACCCAGTGTCAGTTTCTGTTTTTTCCTTGCATTGAGTTTTACAGAAAAGGAATACCAAACGGAATAAAACTTCCGCGATGATTTTTCTTGGACCAGAAGACACCTGTAGGACTTGGAGATGAAGTCAAAGGAGTCCCGAGGCGGCCACAAGCCTCAGGGGCGCGCCCTTGTGGGCCCCTCAGAGCTCCTCCAACCCTAATTCTTGGCCTATAAATTCACAAATATTCCCAAACGACCAGAAGCGTCCACCAAAATGCTTTTCCACCGCCGCAACCTTGTGTACCCGTGAGATCCCATCTTGGGACCTTTTCCGGCACCCTATCGGAGGGGGATTCGATCACGGAGGGCTTCTACATCAACTCTATCGCCCTTCTGATGAAGCGTGAGTAGTTTACCACAGACCTACGGGTTGATAGCTAGTAGCTAGATGGCTTCTTCTCTCTCTTTGATCTTCCATACAATGTTCTCCTCGATGTTCTTGGAGATCTATCCGATGTAATATTCTTTTGCATGTGTTTGTCGAGATCCGATGAATTGTGGATTTATGATCAGATTATCTATGAATATTATTCGAATATTCTCTGAATTCTTATATGCATGATTTTATATCTTTGTATTTCTCTTCGAATTATCGGTTTGGTTTGGCAAACTAGATTGGTTCTTGTTGCAATGGGAGAGGTGCTTAGTTTTGGGTTCAATCTTGCGGTGTCCTCATCCAGTGACAAAGTAGGAGTAGTGAGGCATGTATTGTATTGTTGCCATCAAGGGTAAAAAGATGGGGTTTTCATCATATTGCTTGAGTTTATCCCTCTACATCATGTCATCTTACTTAAGGCGTTACTCCGTTCTTTTGAACTTAATACTCTAGATGCATTCTGGATAGCGGTCGATGTGTGGAGTAATAGTAGTAGATGTAGGCAGGAGTCGGTCTACTTGACACGGACGTGATGCCTATATTCATAATCATTGCTTTGGATATTGTCATAACTTTGCACTTTTCTATCAATAGCTTGACAGTAATTTGTTCACCCATCGTACTATTTCAAGAGAGAAGCCTCTAGTGAAACCTATGGCCCCCGGGTCTATTTTCCATCATATATTTTTAGATCTATAAACCAAAACCCCCAAAAACACCTTGCTGCAATTTATTTGTTTTTACTTTGTTTTACGTTTTAGTAATCTTTTATATCTATCTCTATCAGATCTCATCCTTGCAAGTGACCGTGAAGGGATTGGCAACCCCTTTATCGCGTTGGGTGCAAGGTGTTTGATTGTTTATGCAGGTGCATAGATTGGAGACTTGCATGTACCTCCTACTGGATTGATAGCTTGGTTCTCAAATTGAGGGAAATACTTATCTCTATTTTACTACATCACCCTTTCCTCTTCAAGGAAAAAACCAACGCAAGCTCAAGAAGTAGGAGGAAGAATTTCTGGCGCCGTTGCCGGGGAGGTTCTACATCAAGCCTACCAAGTACCCAATGTAAACTCTCATCTCTTGCATTACATTATTTGCCATTTGCCTCTCATTTTCGTCTCCCCCACTTCTAAAACGATTTCAGAAAAATACAAAAAGATTTGCCTTTTTATTCGCCCTTCTTCCGTTCGTCTTTTCGTTTGCTTTTTGGTTGCTTGTGTGCTAGAGTGCTTGCATTGTCACGATGACTCAAGAGAATACCAAGTTGTGTGAATTTCCAATACTAATAATAATGATTTTATTAGTACTCCGATCGCTCCTGCCTCTAGTGCGGAATCTTATGAAATTAATGTCGCTTTGCTGAATCTTGTTATGATAGATCAATTTTACGGCCTTCCTAGTGAAGATGCCGCATCCCATCTAAATACTTTCATTGATTTATGTGATATGCACAAGAAAAAAAGATGTGGATAATGATATTGTTGAATTGAAGCTATTTCCGTTCTCACTACGAGATCATGCTAAAACTTGGTTTTCATCTTTGCCTAAAAATAGTATTGATCCATGGAATAAGTGTAAAGATGCTTTTATTTCCAAATATTTTCCTCCCGCTAAGATCATCTCCCTTAGGAACAATATAATGAATTTTAAGCAACTTGATCATGAACATGTTGCACAATCTTGGGAGAGGATGAAATTGATGATAAGAAATTGCCCTACTCATGGTTTTAGTTTATGGATGAACATACAAATTTTTTTATGCCTGATTGAATTTTGCATCTAGAAATCTTTTAGATTCTGCCGCGGGAGGTGCTTTTATGGAAATTACATTAGGAGAAGCTACCAAACTCCTAGATAATATTATGGCTAATTACTCTCAACGGCATACCGAAAGATCTTCTACTAGTAATAAAGTGCATGCGATTGAAGAAACTAATACTTTGAGTGGAAAGATGGATGAACTTATGAAATTGTTTGCTAGTAAGAGTGTTCCTGCTGATCCTAATGATATGGCTTTGTCTACTTTGATTGAGAACAATAATGAATCTATGGATGTGAATTTTGTTGGTAGGAACAATTTTGGTAATAACGCTTATAGAGGTAATTTTAACCCTAGGCCTTTTCCTAGTAATTCCTCTAATAATTATGGTAATTCCTACAAAAATTCTTATGGAAATTATAATAAGATGCCCTCTGATCTTGAGAACAATATTAAAGATTTCATTAGTTCTCAAAAAGAATTTCAATGCAATGGTTGAAGAAAAATTGCTTAAGATTGATGATTTGGCTAGGAACGTGGATAGAATTTCTCTTGAGATTGATTCTTTAAAAATTATATCTATTCCACCCAAGCATGATATTTATGAGTCTCTAAAAGCTATTAGAATTTCTATTGATGAATGTAAAGAAAGAACCGCTAGGGTGCGAGCTAAACGAGATTGGTTTGTAAAAGCATGTTCTTCAATTTCTTGTGATAATAATGATGAAGATCTTAAAGTGATTGGTGTGACTCCTATTGAATCTTTGTTTTCTAATATAAATCTTGATAAAGATGGGACTGGACATGAGTCAACTTTATCTAGAAGGCGTCCCAATGATTCAGAGTTTATAGATGTTAATGCACAAATTGATAAAAGTGGGATTGGAGAGGTCAAAACATTAAGTAGCATTGAACCCACTCTTTTGGATTTCAAGGACTTTAATTATGATAATTGTTCTTTGATAGATTGTATTTCCTTGTTGCAATCCATATTGAATTCTCCTCATGCTTATAATCAAAATAAAGCTTTTACTAAACATATCATTGATGCTATGATGAAATCTTTTGAAGAAAAACTTGAGTTGGAAGTTTTAATCCCTAGAAAGCTTTATGATGAGTGGGAACCTACTATTAAGATTAAAATTAAAGATTATGAGTGCCATGCTTTGTGTGATTTGGGTGCTAGCATTTCCACGATTCCAAAAACTTTATGTGATGTGCTAGGTTTCTGTGAATTTGATGATTGTTCTTTAAATTTGCATCTCGTGGATTCCACTATTAAGAAACCTATGGGAAGGATTAATGATGTTCTTATTGTTGCAAATAGGAATTATGTGCCCGTAGATTTCATTGTGCTTGATATAGATTGCAATCCTACATGTCCTATTATGCTTGGTAGACTTTTCCTTAGAACGATTGGTGCAATTATTGATATGAAAGAAGGAAACATTAGATTTCAATTTCAATTAAGGAAAGGCATGGAACACTATCCAATAAAGAAAATTAAGTTGCCATATGAATCTATTATGAGGGCTACTTATGGATTTAATACCAAAGATGACAATACCTAGATCTATGTTTTATGCCTAGCTAGGGGTGTTAACAATAGCGCTTGTTGGGAGGCAACCCAATTTTTTTTGTTTTTTTTCTGTTCTTGAATAAATAAACATTATTAACTCTTTAGTAATTGTGTTTTGGTGTTTTTAATTAGTGTTTGAGCCAAATAAAGCCTTTGGGATACTTTGGTGTATCGTTGATTTGATCTTACTGAAAAACAGAAACTTTTGCACCCAGAAACATAATTGATCTGAGCTGCTGGAACGTGATAAAATCCTGATTTGTTTACACAAGATTTATATATGAATTGCATCTGTTGTCCTAATTTTTCAGAATTTTTGGAGTTACAGAAGTATACGAAGTTTACAGATTACTACAGGCTGTTCTGTTTTTGACAGATTCTGTTTTCTACGTGTCGTTTGCTTATTTTGATGATTCTATGGGTAGTATCGGGGGGTATGAACCATGGAGAAGTTGGAATACAGTAGATATTACACCAATATAAATAAAGAATGAGTTTGCAACAGTACCAAAAAGTGGTGATTTTTTTTCTTATACTAACGGATCTCATAAGTTTTCTGTTGTGAAGTTTTCAAGTTTTGGGTAAAGATTTGATGGACTATGGAATAAGGAGTGGCAAGAGCCTAAGCTTGGGGATGCCCAAGGCAAACCAAGGTAATATTCAAGGACAACCAAGCATCTAAGCTTGGGTATGCCCCGGATGGCATCCCCTCTTTCGTCTTCAATCCATCGGTAAATTTATTTGAGGCTATATTTTTATTCACCACATGATAGGTGTTTTGCTTGGAGCATCTTGTATGATCTGAGTCTTTGCTTTTTAGTTTGCCACAATCATCCTTGCTATACACACCTTTTGAGAGCAACGCGCATGAATCGTGAATTTATTAGAATACTTTATGTGCTTCACTTATATCTTTTGAGCTAGGCGATTTGCTCTAGTGCTCCACTTGTATCTTTTCAGAGCAAGGCGGTGGCTTTATTTTATAGAAATTGTTGAACTCTCATGCTTCAATTATATTATTTTGAGAGTCTCTAAACAGCATGGTGATTTGCTTAGGCTATGAATTCAGTCCTAATATGATGGGCATCCAAGAGGGATATAATAAAAAAATTCATATAAAGAGTATTGAATACTATGAGAAGTTTGATTCTTTGCATTTGTTTTGAGATATAAAGATGGTGATATTAGAGTTGCTAGTGAGTAGTTTTGGATTGGTAGAAATACTTGTGTTAAAGTTTGTGATTCCCGTACCATGCACGTATGGTGAACTGTTATGTGATGAAGTCGGAGCATGATTTATTTATTGATTGTCTTCCTTATGAGTGGTGGTCGGGGACGAGTGATGGTCTTTTCCTACCAATATATCCCCTAGGAGCATGTGTGTAGTACTTTGTTTCAATAGCTAATAGATTTTTTAAAAAGTATGTGAGTTCTTTATGACTAATGTTGAATCCATGGATTATACGCACTCTCACCCGTCCACCATTGCTAGCCTCTCTAGTACCGCGCAACTTTCACTGGTGCATTAAACCCACCATATACCTTCCTCAAAACAGCCACCATTGTTGGGGATATACCCCGTGGTGTGACCCGCCCAGGAGGGGCCGGGTTACACAGTTGGTGGTTTAACATGAAGAAGGTTCAAGGAGGCCCAAGAAGAAGTGTGAAGACGGCGATTCATAGAGGCAGGCCTAGTGGGGGCCCAAGACCCAAACGCGTGAACAACCGTATGGTGGCTTGCCTACTAAGGCAAGGCGATTTAGTAACCAGGCTGGTCACGTTGTGGGATCCGGCTTGGACTCTTGTAAGCTGCCAGGCTTCAACCTGTGTATATAAAGGCGAGATCCGGCGGCGGCTTAGGCCAGGAAACAATTGATCGAGAGCTAGGTAAAGCGTATTCGCTCCCTTGTAATCGATACCCAAATAATAGTCAACAAAGCAGGAGTAGGCTTTTACCTCGTTGAGAGGGGCCGAACCTGGGTAAACTCTTTGTGTCTTTTGTCCCGTTCAACCCTTTCAAGATAACCTATGTTGCGATGGCTCCACACCTAAGTCCTTTCACAAGGGCATCTGTCGTGACAAAACCACGACAGTTGGCGCCCACCGTGGGGCCTGAGCACGGTGGTTTCAAGTTCTTGAAAGGCGGCTTCTCAGGGATCAAGGGATACGTCATGGGCCGTGGTAAGATCTACATCGACGACGCTGGCTGGGGTCCCGTGGTCGACTCAATCGAGTACGGGTACCGAGTCCCCTTTGGCGGAATTCACGTCTTCATCAGCAAGATCGGCGAATCAGAGCCTGAGCCGGACGCCTGCACTAACATCATGGAGACGGCTCGGCACGAGCGACCCGCCAAGGTCCAACCCGCCCGGAAGCACGCTGTTGTTGGCTTTATTCATGGGGAAGGTCTTGAGGAAGGTTCTATGTCTGGTGGAGAGACAACCATCTATTGAGGTGATGAGTCCTCAACCGGCGAAACCGAATCAATCTATCAACTGCAAGACGGCGGGCTTGGGGGATATTCCGATGGCGACAGTATTCCGGAGCTCTATGAGCCGCCAAGCAGGGCTGCAATTTTCATGGTTGGCACACAACCAGTGTTATAATCTTCAACTGCTGCGGACATGCTGTCCGGCTCAACTACTGCTGCAACGGCTGGAGCAAGCGGCTCGGCGCGTCCGCTGGCTCAAGTCTTATCCAAACTCTTGGATGCTTTGGCGACTCTGTTAGCCGCAGAGGTGACTCCGGCGAATCAGGTACAACATAAAGCGGATGCTGCAAAGCTACGGGACGAGGTGACCAAGGCCCGATCTTGAGGCGGAAAATGTCAGGATGGCCACGGAGCGAGCCGCCTTGGAGGCTGAGACGCAACGGATAAGGGGAGAGGCCTTTCGTTTAAGTCTAGAACAAAAAGCGTCAAACGCCATCCTACGAAGGAGGCACCAGAGCAGTTTACCTCCACAGTTTGAGGGGAGGAATCTTTTTAATACACCCAAAGCAGGACTAAGTAACCCGCCCGGTGTGACCTAGGCTGTTGAGGCGCCAGTGACCGGTGCGGCGGCTTAGCCTCGTGTAACAGACCCGCCTCATATGGATGCCTCATATGGATTTGACCCCGCCTCAGCGAGTACCAACACCTCCGGGTCATTACTCCAACCCGCTGGATAACATGATTGTCGCGGCTTTGCGGTTGGTGGCTCTTCCAGTTGAAGGTGAGTCTCCACCTACGATAGAGACCTGGAACACTGTGGAACTTCTTCAGACGGCTGTGGCTCAGCAGGCGGATTACTCATACAGCCGCGAGTGAATTCACTCAACTCCACGCCAGAGTCGAAGTTACAGCCGACGCATTGACTCGCCGGCGGTTTCCAGCAGCGAGCAACGTCTTAACCCGCCTCATGGGCATAACCCGCCCCGTGATGATAACAATGTTCAGGCCCTTAGGGATCATGCGAGAGCACGTCAAGAGGCGGAACTGGTGGCTCAATTAGCGGCTCATAAGCAGCTTCAGTTAAACCCTCCGGCGTCTGTGGAGGCTGGGATGACTTCTAGGACTGTTGGTGTACCGTGTCTAGTGCCGGCTCTATGTAATGAGTGTCTGACTAAGGATTTCAAGGGCCCTCGTAAGGTGCCTAATTATACCGCAGATCTCCCACCTGAGGCTTGGATTGGGAGCTATGAGCTGGCTATGGAGATGTTGGATGTTAGCGATGCAGTATGTGCCAAATACTTCACCATGATGTTGGATGGGCCAGCTCGAACTTGGTTGAAAGGGCTGCCTGCCAACTCCATCAATTCATGGGCTGAGTTGAAAGCACGTTTTATTCAGAATTTTAAAGATACATGTAAGCAGCCACTGTCGATTATTGATCTGGACGCCCGTGTCCAGTGGGAGAACGAGTCGGCCCACCATTGGGTTCGCCGGGTTTCAACTATTATCCATTCGTTGGATAGCATCAATGCCGACTCTGCTATGCTGATTCTAGAGAAGAATTGCCACTTCATACCTCTCAAGCAGAAATTGGGCGTCTTAAGTGTCACTGCAATGACATGGAAGAGCTCATGGCGGCTCTTATCAAGTATGCTGACTCTGATCCCACTCAGGAGTCGGGGTCCGATGAGGAAAAATCTAACAAAGCAAAGAAGAATGGTAACGGTAAGGGTCAACAGCAGAATATGGCAGGACATAATCAGGGCAACAACGGTAAGCGCAAGTAAACCAATGGTGGGTCAGATTTTGTGGCTAATACCAATGCACAACATAACAATCAGTGTCGTAAGGGAAAACCACCACAGTTTGGAGGGCCAAGGTTTAACCTTGAGGCGATGTTGAATGAACCTTGCCCAAATCGCAGTCTTTCGAATAAGCCATTGGGTCATTTGTGGAAGGATTGTTTCATAATGAAGGAATACAAGAGCTCCGGCTTTCATCAAAATTATAATAACAATAATGGCCCGCACGGCGGGTCAGGATCCGGCTCACACGGGCCCGGCTTTGGGGCTGCGGCTAAAATTCTGGATATCAAGGACAAGGTAATCAGAGTGGTTATAATCATCAGCCCAGTCAGGGTAACCAGCAACAATAGTCAGGGTATCAAAGTAATCCAAAACAGCTTAACAGTGGCCAATATCATGTTTTCACCACAAGCCTTTGCAAGCGATATCAGAAGGTTCATAAACGTGTGGTCAATGCAGTTGAGCCAGCGGTGCCTCGATATTTGTGGTGGTCAGAGCAACCAATTGTATGGAGTCGTGAGGATCACCCACCCCGGGTTGACAATCCGGGTCAGCTGGCATTGGTGGTAGCCCCTCAAGTTGGGGGTTATAAATTTACTAAGGTGCTCATGGATGGAGGCAGCAACATCAATATCCTTTATTATGATACCTTTCGCCATATGAATTTGACTGACAAGATCTTAAGCCGTCTTCTACAGTCTTTCACGGCGTGGTACCTGGTAAGTCGGCATATCCAGTTGGTAAGATCGCCTTGGAAGTGGATTTTGGCGATGACTATGAATACATGGAGAGGCATTGTGGTTTGAGGTGGTTAAAATTAAAAGCCCTTATCATGCTTTGTTTGGACGGCCGGCTTATGCCAAGTTTATGGCACGGCCATGTTATGTATATCTGAAGCTTAAGATGCCAGGATGTAAGGGTACCATTACAGTCCATGGCAATAGAAAGATTGCTTTGGAATATGAAGAAGGTGATGCTGCCTATGCTGAGTCTACCTGTGCCACAGAGGAACTTAAGTTCTATAAGGATAATGTTGACCCGGCAGACATGACCCCTTTAAAGAAGCCAACCATAGAGCAAGACCCTTTATTGGAGTTTAAGTCGGTGGATTATACCAAACAGGTTGATTTTGTCCCTGGAGACTCATCTCAGCAGTTCACTATCAGTGCTAATATGGATCCGAAATAAGAATGCGCGCTCATCGAGTTCATCCGTGAGAATCGGGACATCTTTGCACGGAAGCCTTCAGATATGCCGGGTGTACCGAGAGAACTCGCTGAGCACACTCTCAATATTGATCCTAAGTTTAAGCCGGTCAAGCAATTCCTTCGCCGTTTTAATGAAGAGCGACGCAAGGCCATTGGAGAAGACGTCGCCCGGCTCTTAGCAGCCGGGTTCATTGTTGAAGTTTTTCACTCTGAGTGGTTGGCTAACCCGGTGCTGGTACTTAAGAAAAATGGCACTTGGCGTATGTGTGTGGATTATATAGACCTCAATAAGGCCTGTCCAGTTGATCCTTTTGCTCTTGCCCGCATTGATGAGATCATCGATGCCATGGCAGGTTGTGAGCGTTTGAGTTTCCTGGATGCTTATTCTGGTTATCATTAGATTAAAATGGCAGTTAAAGACCAAGGGAAGACAACTTTCATCACACCTTTTGGAGCTTTCTGCTATAGTATCTATGCCTTTTGGGCTCAAGAGCGCACAGGCGACTTATCAACGTTGTGTCCAGAACTGTTTTCATAACCAAATTGGACACAATGTTCACGCTTATGTGGATGATATTGTTGTGAAGTACAGAAAGAAAGAGACTCTGTTAGATGATTTGAAAGAGACCTTTGATAATCTCCGGGTCTACAAAATGATGCTTAACCTGGACAGTGTGTTTTTGGTGTACCGGCAGGCAAGCTTTTGGGTTTTCTGGTCTCTGAGAGAGGTATTGAAGCTAACCCGGAGAAGATTAAGGCTATTACTTCCTTGGCTAAGCCAGCGTGTGTTAATGATGTCCAGCGCCCGGTAGGTAGTATCACTGCCTTAAGCCGGTTCATAAGCCGCCTAGGAGAGAAGGCAATTCCTCTGTACCAGATGATGAAGAAAATAGATCACTTTGTCTGGAGTGATGCTGCTAATGAGGCATTTGAGGTGCACAAAAGGCAATTAGCTGAGCCGCCTATAATTGCAGCTCCTGTTCAAAAAGAGCCCTTACTTTTATACATGGTGGCTAACAGCAGAGCTGTCAGTGTGGCGATTGTGGTGTAACGAAAGGAGATGGGTAAGGAGTACCCAGTCCAGAGGCTGGCTTATTATGTCAGTGAGGTGTTAATTGAGTCTAAACAGCAGTACCCACATTGGCAGAAACTTGTATATGGGGTGTTCATGGCTAGTCGCAAGCTGAAGCACTACTTTCTTGGCCATCCCATTACACCGGTCAGTTCTGCTCCTTTGGGGGATATTATTCAAAATAGAGAGGCTATAGGCCGAGTGGCTAAGTGGGCCATTGAGCTTGGACCCCATGGTTGGAAGTATGTGCCAAGGACATCTATCAAATCTCAGGCTCTGGTTGATTTCATCAATGATTGGACGGAGTTGCAGACGCCGGAGGAAAGGCCTGATAACACATACTGGACTATTCATTTTGACGGGTCTAGGCAATTGGAAGGCTCGGGGGCTGGAGTTATTTTGACTTCCCCACGAGGTGATAAATTTTGTTATGTTTTAAGGCTGATGTTTCCCTATACTAACAATGCGGCTGAATATGAGGCTCTACTCCACGGTCTTCAGATGGCTAAGGAGATGAATTTAAGCCGGGTGAGGTGCTTCGGTGACTCAGATTTGGTGGCTCAGCAGGTCTTTGGCACTTGGGATTCCAAAGACCCACTCATGGCGGCTTACCGATGGGCGGTTGACAATATTGCTGGTCACTTCAAAGGTTATCAGGTGGAGCATCTTCATAGGAGGAAGAATGAGGCGGCTGATGCATTGAGCTGGCTCGGGTCTCAATGTAAGCCGGTACCTCCCAACGTATTTCTTGACGTGTTGAATAATCCTTCAGTCAAACTACCGTCAGAAGAGGATCTTGCTATTCCTGACCCGGAGGTACAATTGGTGGTGGCTCTCCATGCTATTCCTGATTGGACAGTTCCTTACTTGGCTTATATGACCCGGGGCGAGTTACCTGAGGATGAAACTTTGGCTAGACAGATAACCCGGCGGTCTAAGTCTATGACTATTGTCAATGGCGAGTTACGCCGATGTAGTGTCACAGGCGTGTTCCAGCATTGTGTTTCTCATGAAGAGGGCCCTGAGATTCTAAGGGAAATCCATGAAGGTAATTGTGGTCATCACGCCGGCTCTAAATCTCTTGTGGCTAAAGCTTTCAGTCATGGATTTTATTGGTTGACAGCTCATGCTGATGCAGAAGATCTTGTTAGTAAGTGTGATGGCTGTCAGAAGTTTTCTCGACGGGCTCACGTGCCAGCTCAAGAATTGAGGATGATTCCAATTACTTGGCCGTTTGCGGTCTGGGGGTTTGATATGCTTGGACCTTTCAAGAGGTCTAAGAATAAGAAAACCCACCTCTTGGTGGCGGTTGATAAATTTACCAAGTGGGTTGAGGCAGAGCCGGTCAGCATGTGTGATGGAGCAACGACAGTCCAATTCATAAAGAAAGTCATCTTCCGTTTTGGTTACCCTCATAGTATCATAACTGATAATGGCACTAATCTGTCTAAGGGTGCTATGAGAGAATTCTGTCAACAGGAGCATATTCGTCTTGACGTCTCTTCAGTGGCTCATCCACAGTCTAATGGTCAAGCAGAGCGGGCCAATCAAGAAATTTTGAAAGGTATAAAGCCCCAACTTATGGTTCCTTTGTAGAGAACACCGGGTGTGTTGAGGAATTACCCTCAGTACTTTGGAGTATCAACACCACCCCCAACAGGTCAACATGCTATACGCCTTTCTTCATGGTCTATGGGGCAGAGGTGGTTCTTCCAAGCGATATCCGCCATGAGTCGCCTCATGTGGCGGCTTATGTTGAGGCTGCTAATGAGATAGCACGTCAAGATGCGCTTGATGTGTTGGATGAGGAGCGTGACCTTGCAGCGGCTTGTTCGGCGATATATCAGCAAGATCTACGTCGCTATCATAGCCGCAGAGTCAAGACCCGAACCTTTCAAGAAGGCGACTTGGTGCTCCGGTTAATCCAGGATCAAACAGATATGCATAAGCTATCCCCACCTTGGGAAGGACCTTTTGTGGTCAACAAGAACCTGAACAACGGCTCATACTACCTCATTGATATACGAGAACATAAGGACTCGCATAAGTTGGAGGAGGAGACCCGCCGGCCTTGGAACATCGCTCATCTTTGGTCTTATTACACTTGAGCCACCGGCTCTTGTCGTTGTACATACTTTTATCAATATATATATTATGATCAATATAATAAAGCTGGCATCCCTGATAATTCAGGGCCTCTCTCATTTCATTTCTAAGCATCCGAGTCTTTATTATTTGTTCATAAGGTCACTTGGGGGCTTCCAACCCACCGGGTTTAGCTTTTATACCCTCTTGACCAGGCGTGAATGCCGAATCCCGAGTTATCCTGCCTGTATGCATGATGGTACTCCGCCAGGTAATCCTGAGTGACCCGCCGTACTCTTAACAGTCAGTATTTTTCAAGACCCTGAACTTATTAAGGTTAAAATGACGGTTTGTCATGTGAGGGCCGACTTACGGTGAGCAAGGATTAACTCAGTGGCTATGCGGCCCATGAAAGCACTTGGGTTTTAAGGCTTGGCGGCCTATGAAAGCACTCGAATTTTTTCTGCATTTCTGTTTCTTTTGATTATTTTAGATTTGTATCTTTTAAAGATTTTTTCCGCTCAAGTGCATTTTTTACAATTCGAGCCATGCGGCCCTGATTATATGTCTCATATTTGAGCATTTTTGGGTTTGATAACCCGCCCTGATAGCGGACTTTAAGTCGCCAGGATATTTTTGCCTTGAGCAATCAAAATCATGATATTTGATGTCTACGGGTTAATACCCGCTCTGGATTATAATTATCAAGGCACCACCATGGTGTCAATCTATAGGTATGTCTTTCAATAATGGTATAAATATTTGGGGTTTGGTAACCCACCCTGGTTTTAGACTTTAAGTCGCTAGAATGTTTTTGGCTAGATGGCCTTTACTCTAGTCTTTCTATATAAAAATTCAAAGACTATTATATTGGGGTTTGTTACCCGCCTTGGCTTAAACCGCCAGGGCACATGCTGTTTAACTTGTGTGCAGGAAATATGAAAATATTGATCTACCCCACATGGTGATGATATTATGAGAAAGCACAACGGCAGATCATAAATATCAAATTGGCGGCTTAACAGTTAAAAGCTAACATGCACGATGGCATGACAGCTCATTGTTTTCAAACCTAGCCTATTACAAGGCCACAATGGACCTGCATAATTGCAGCAAAGTGTTTTTTCAGCACAGGATATCTATGCCCTGATTTGAGAGCCGCCTGGTATCAGTTGTTTTCCTCACGACGGCTTGATGACTCCGGGTCATCCCGCTCCGGCTCTCCTTCTTCGCCCATCTGGATGTCATGCGACATCCAATCGATGTTGGTTAAGGCTTCGAATATAGATTCATCATTGATAATTGGGGATGATAAACATCAGGGGCAAAAGTATGCTTACGCGTTGGAGGGGTGAGGATCCACGACGTCATAAGCTGACGCCTTGACTTTAGCATTTTCCATGTTGTACGCTGGCTTATACCTGGATAAATCAGTCTCCTCGGCCAGTTTGCATGCCAAGGGACGCATCTCCTTCACACATTTAGCCAAGTCTTTCTGATCAAAAGGAGACCCATCTTCTTTCAAGCCTGGACAGCCAGTGGCCATTTCTTCCGGGTCTAATTCCGCTTGCCATGCTTTGGCTCGGCTGAGTACAGTAATAGCACCAGCACGGGCGGCTGATCATTTTATCTCTTCCAGTTTAGGCATTATAGAAAATTTGGCTAGCACCTCCCTGATGAGTGTGGGCGGCTGTTTACCATTGGAGATAGCCACAAGAATCCGTTGAGTGCCGGTATATAGCTGTTCAACCAGGGCGTATACGGCTTTCAGCTTCACGAGCATATCCTGGCCAAGATAGGAGCTCCTGGGGCCTGTTGAGCAAACATATAGATGAGTCGCCAGGAGATTCCAAATAAATGGATTGTGAAAGGCTAAAAAACTTCAGTATTGCTTACCAAAGATAGCAGATGTCGTCTATGAAATTTGTTGCTTTAAGCCTGATAGCTCTGCAGTGGTACTCTTCAATGAAGACTCAGTGGCCTCTGCCCTTTGCAACAATGAAGCTTTTTATTCTTCCCACGCGGTTCTTTCAGCATTAAAATTAGCCTTGAGCTTCTCATTTTCTTCTAAGCTAAGTGCCAACTTGGTCTCAGCTTTATGTGTCTCAGATTCTTGGTGTTTGAGCATTTTTCTTTAACTCGCCCAGCTGCGAGTCATTAAAGCTTAAAGTATCCTGCAAGTAAGCATTGCGGACAATAAATATTATTCAGCATGTATATAAGCAGTGTTTTAAAGTCCCAAGCACATTGCAAGAAATATACTTGGCACTTGGGGGCTAATGTGTGATGAAGTTCTTTTGAATAATCCGGTGTATAAGACCCGGCTCATCTTTGCCTGGTAAGCCGGACCTTGAGGGTTATGGATGGCAGTTTAAGCTTACTACAATAGGCCCAGTTCATCTTTTCAAGTTAAGCCGACCCTTGGGGGCTACAACCGGTGCTTTTAAGAGTTATATGGAAGATCCGGCTCATCTTTCCATGATAAACCAACCCTTGAGGGTTCTAGTGGATTATTTTGAGAAAGACTCTTTGATCACAGCATGGTTACTACGGCTTAAGTAACCCGGCCTTAAAGAGGTTACGACCTGAAAATTTAAGCTCATATGTCGCTACAAGTCTTAAGCATATTCAATGATTTTTTCCTATGATTAAGACTTCGGGGGCTGGATAAGTATATGAGTATATACATAAACTTAAAGGAGGAGACCTCATACCTCATACTTCTGTCGCATCATGTTGACCAAACTGTCCTCTAGATCATGGCTTGTGTGGAGTCGTCTCAGATAGCCAGAGTACAATTCGCTAGCATTCAACTTCGAATAGGTTTCAAGATCAAGCTTGGGCTTATCTTTGTCTAATGGGTTTGATTCTTCCTTAGTGGAATGTTTGGCCAGTTCCATGGAGACGCCGGGCAGCTGATAAGCTGTTCCAGTGATAATTACCTCTTCAATATGGTCATCAGCGGAAGGCTTGTTTGAATGTTTGACAGGAGAAAGTGGCTTAGGGATTGGCGGGTCTTGATTGGTTGCCGGGTCATCATTAACATCTGCAGGCAAGTCAGGATTGATAAGATTGGCTTGAGGAGGTTGGTCATCATGCCGCCTCTCAGGATCTTCAAGCTCCTAGGTTTGAGCTTCACCAGCCTTCGGTGTCTGATTCTCTTGTTCAGAAGTTTCAACAATCTTGGAAGGGCCAGGTTTTTGTTTCTTGCCTGTCTTCGCCTTAGCCCTATAAAGAAAATTATTCAGTTGGATAAGTATGAACGGGAAAGGTAAACTAGTCAACAAGCAATAATACTTACGCCGGGTTAACCACAAGTGTGGGGAGCTGTGAGCCGTTTGAATCGCCAGAGGAGTGAGAAGTATCCTGATATGCCGAGTTAGAAGAATTAAGAGGTTGCCGTATGAGACCGGCCCGTGAAAGAGAGGAAGTAGGACTATGAGGCACCTCATGACGACGTTTACGAACCGGTGGCGTGTTGGGCAAGCCAGTCATAAGTTCTTCTTGGCCGCTGTTTTCAGTATGCCGTCTAATCTCGTACTGCTGTTTCTTCAAAAGAAAGTTTGGATCTAAATGAGCGAGAGGATGGGAAAACCATACTTTCCTGGCGACCCGTCATATTTTCTCTCTTGGCAAAATTTATGAGACGGAGGAGATAGGGATTACCTCAGCGCCGCCAGCTTGGCTTGTTTTCATCTCCTCCTGAGGTGAATCAGTGTCAATAATTACCAAGTGAATCAAGTTCTACCTCTGAGTTGTCTAGTGCAAGTTGTTCTTGTGCTGTAGGCTTCTTGGGACACCCCGGGCCGCGACCGGTTGTTTTGGTCCTTTTTGATGGAGCAGTAGTGGTTTGTATCGTCTTTTTCCAAAAACGAGAGTCGGCCTGGATATATATATATATATATATATATATATATATATATATATATATATATATATATATATATATATATATATATATATAACAGTAAGATGGAAACCAGGCAGATCGACAAATAAGCAATGTATATATAAGGACACTTACAGCTGGCTGCAGGTTCAGAGTATAGTAAGGGGCAAGACCTGTCTTGCTGTAGTTTGCCAATGACTCGCCAAGAAGCAATTTGACAGCCTCATTGATTTCCTTTTCAGTCAGCTCGGTGGAATTGTAACGCAATGGATCTGTGGTACTTCCAGTATATTCGCACATTAAGCCAGAGCGGTGGCTTAAAGGCAGAATTCTCCATGAAACCCAGCAGTGAACAAGATCGATTCCGGTTAAGCCATTTGCAATGAAGGCCCGGATCTTTGAAAAGGTGGAAGAATAAAGACCACGCTCTATAGCAGTCATCCGACCTGGCAGTGGGCCGCTGGTAGGAAGACGATGCGAATGATAACCCGGTAGGGGGTTCTCTCCTTCTGGAGAGGTGTCTTTCACTATAAAAAAATACACTTCCGTGATGATACGTGTTTGTCCGAGTAGGTCACGTTTTCTGTCATGCATGTACATCCATAACGATTTTATGACAGAATCAAGATAGTCATACCTGTGCTGTCGTAGAAGTGTTCCATGACATTACCAAAATTATCATCATGGAAGTGTCCACTTCCATGACGATAAATCACGCGTCATAGAAGTGCTTTCGTCAAGGGTGACCGACACATGGCATCCACCGTAACGGGTTGCCGTTAAGCTATCGGGTTCCGGTTTGGATCCGATAACCCGTTAATAGCCCAGACCAATGGGATTTTCCACGTGTAAAATTCTCATTCACGGATAATGCACGTGTCAGCTCATCGTTGGGACAGATGTCATCCCTACAATGGACGGAAGATCCCTATGATATGTTGGCACAACCCAACAGTGGCCCATTTAAGGTAAAAAGGCCGGCCCAACTAAAGGCCCACCATATTTTTTCAGACACTAGTGGGCTGACCCGTTGATAGCCTGCCATGTTTTGGGTCAAATTGAGGCCCATATCAGACCAGGCCCGTTCACAGACTGTCGTGTTTTGGGCCAAATTACGGCCCATATCGGATCAGGCCCGTTAACATGTCACTGTTCTTTTGGGCCCATTCTAAGCCAGGTTTGTATTTCAGCCTGTTAAATGCCCGTTTACCAGTTCGGCCCGATAATAGTTGTCGGTGTGGAACGACACCTATGGGATCACAAGAATCCCTACTACGGTTGCCGGGGCGCAGGGTTGCGAGAAGAGCAGGATTAGTAATCAGCACAAGGGTCGTTTACCCAGGTTCGGGCCACGAGGATGCGTAAAACCCTAGTCCTGCTTTGCTGGATGTATTTCAGAGAGTTCTTGAGCTCTCGAATTAGCTATGGTGGGTGCGTGGTTCCAAAGAGCCGAATCCTCCTCCAGTACGCCATGGGCCTCCTTTTATAGTCGAAAGGGGCTGCCACAGTGGCACATGATACGTCCATTTTGCATCATGCTTTTATATCGATATTTATTGCATTATGGGTTGTTATTACACATTATGTCACAATACTTATGCCTATTCTCTCTTATTTTACAAGGTTTACATAAGGAGGGAGAATGCCGGCAGCTGGAATTCTGGGCTGGAAAAGGAGCAAATATTAGAGACCTATTCTGCACAACTCCAAAAGTCCTGAAACTCCAGGGAAGTTGTTTTTGGAAATAATAATAAAATACTGAGCGGAAGAAATACCAGAGGGGGCCCACACCGTGGCCACGAGGGTGGGGGCGCGCCCCCTTCCTCGTGGCCCCCCTGTTGGCCCTTTGGTGCCCATCTTTTGGTATATGAAGTATTTCGTCCAAATAAAAAATCAAAAGCAAGCTTTCGGGACGAGACTTCGCCGCCACGAGGCGGAACCTTGGCGGAACCAATCTAGGGCTTTGGCGGAGCTGTTCTGCCGGGGACACTTCCCTCCGGGAGGGGGAAATCATTGCCATCATCATCACCAACGCTCCTCTCATTGGGAGGGGGCCAATCTCCATCAACATCTTCACCAGCACCATCTCCTCTCAAACCCTAGTTCCTGTCTTGTATCCAATTCTTGTCTCTAAGTCTGGGATTGGTACGTGTAGGTTGCTAGTAGTGTTGATTACTCCTTGTAGTTGATGCTAGTTGGTTTATTTGGTGGAAAATCATATGTTCAGATCCTTTATGCATATTAATACTCCTCTGATTATGAACATCAATATGCTTTGTGAGTAGTTACGTTTGTTCCTGAGGACATGGGAGAAGTCTTACTATTAGTAGTCATGTGAATTTGGTATTCGTTCGATATTTTGATGAGATATATGTTGTCTCTCATCTAGTGGTGTTATGTGAACGTCGACTACATGACACTTCACCATTATTTGGGCCTAGAGGAAGGCATTGGGAAGTAATAAGTAGATGATGGGTTGCTAGAGTGACAGAAGCTTAAACCCTAGTTTATGCGTTGCTTCGTAAGGGGCTGATTTGGATCCATATATTTCATGCTATGGTTAGGTTTACCTTAATACTTCTTTTGTAGTTGCGGATGCTTGCAATAGGGGTTAATCATAAGTGGGATGCTTTTCCAAGTAAGGACAGCACCCAAGCACTGGTCCACCCACATATCAAATTATCAAAGTACCGAACGCGAATCATATGAACGTGATGAAAACTAGCTTGACGATAATTCCCATGTGTCCTCGGGAGCGCTTTTCTCTATATAAGAGTTTGTCCAGGCTTGTCCTTTCCTACAAAAAGGATTGGGCCACCTTGCTGCACTTTATTTACTTTTTTTACTTGTTGCTTGTTACAAATTATCTTATCACAAAACTATCTGTTACCTATAACTTCAGTGCTTGCAGAGAATACCTTGCTGAAAACCGCTTATCATTTCCTTCTGCTCCTCGTTGGGTTCGACACTCTTACTTATCGAAAGGGCTACGATAGACCCCCTATACTTGTGGGTCATCAAGACTCTTTTCTGGCGCCGTTGCCGGGGAGTGAAGCGCCTTTGGTAGGTGGAATTTGGTAAGGAAAAATTAATATAGTGTGCTGAAATTTATTGTCACTTGTTACTATAGAAAGTAATCCTCTGAGGGGCTTGTTCGGGGTATCTTCACCCCGACCAGTAGAGCAAAGATTTGCTCCTCAACCTACTGAACCTACTGAAAATGAAAATGTCTACTTTGAAATTCCTTCGGGTATGGTAGAAAAACTGCCAGCTAATCCTTTTGCAGGAGATGGAACATTACATCCTGATGAGCACCTAATCTATGTGGATGAGGTTTGTGGATTATTTAAGCTTGCAGGTATGCCCGATGATGTTATTAAGAAGAAAGTTTTCCCTTTATCTTTGAAGGGAGATGCATTGACATGGTATAGGCTATGTGATGATATGGGATCATGGAACTACAAACGGTTGAAATTGGAATTTCATCAGAAGTTTTATCCTATGCATCTTGTTCATCATGATCGCAATTATATATATAATTTTTGGCCTCGTGAAGGAGAAAGCATCGCTCAAGCTTGGGGGAGGCTTAAGTCAATGTTATATTCATGCTCCAATCATGAGCTCTCAAGGGAAATGATTATTCAAAATTTTTATGCTCGGCTTTCTGATAACAATCGCACCATGCTCGATACTTCTTGTTCTGGCTCTTTTATGATGAAGACTATTGAATTCAAATGGGATTTATTGGAAAGAATTAAACGCAACTATGAAGATTGGGACCTCGACGAAGGTAAGGAGTCAGGTATGACACCTAAGTTTGATTGTGTTAAATCTTTTATGGATACCGATGTTTTCCGTAAATTTAGCACTAAATATGGACTTGACTCTGAGATAGTAGCTTCTTTTTGTGAATCTTTTGCTACTCATGTTGATCTCCCTAAGGAGAAGTGGTTTAAATATCATCCTCCCATAGAAGTAAAAGTAGCTGCACCTATTAAAGTTGAAGAAAAGACTATCACTTACAATGATCCTATTGTTCCTACTGCTTATGTTGAGAAACCACCTTTCCCTGTTAGAATAAAGGATCATGCTAAAGCTTCAACTGTGGTTCGTAAAAGCAATATTAGAACTTATACACCTCCTGAGCAAGTTAAAGTTGAACCTAATATTGCTATTGTTAAAGATCTCTTGGCTGATAATATTGATGGGCATGTTATTTATTTATGTGATGAAACTGCTAGAATTGCTAAACCTTGTGCTAAAGATAAACATAGACCTGTGGTAGGCATGCCTGTTATTTCTGTTAAAATAGGGGATCATTGTTATCATGGCTTGTGTGATATGGGTGCTTGTGCTAGTGCGATACCTATTGACTTATACAAATAAATTATGCATGATATTGCACCTACTGAGTTAGAAGAAATTGATGTCACAATTAAACTTGCCAATAGAGATACCATTTCACCAACTGGGATTGTTAGAGATGTTGAAGTCTTGTGGGGAAAACTAAATATCCTGCTGATTTTGTCGTTCTTGGTTCTCCACAAGATGAAGTGTCCTTTAAACAGGGACCTATTCTGAAACACAACTTGCCTGTTGAAATCCTAGGGGATCCTCCTCCACCCAAGGGTGATCCCGTGTTTGAGCTTAAACCATTGCCTGATACTCTTAAATATGCTTATCTTGATGAAAAGAAGATATATCCTGTTATTATTAGTGCTAACCTTTCAGAGAAGGAGGAAGAAAAATTATTGAAAACTCTGACGAAGCACCGTGCTGCTATTGGATATACTCTTGATGATCTTAAGGGCATTAGTCCCACTCTATGTCAACACAAAATAAATTTGGAGAAAGACGCCAAACCAGTTATTGATCATCAACGACGGCTGAATCCTAAGATGAAAGAAGTGGTAAGAAAGGAAATACTAAAGCTCCTTGAGGCAGGTATAATCTATCCCGTCGCTGATTGTCAGTGGGTAAGTCCTGTCCATTGTCCCTAAGAAGTGAGGTATTACTGTCGTGCCTAATGATAAAGATGAATTGATTCCGCAAAGAATTATTACAGGTTATAGGATGGTAATTGATTTTCGCAAATTAAATAAAGCTACTAAAAAAGATCATTACCCCTTACCTTTTATTGATCAAATGCTAGAAAGATTATCCAAACATACACATTTTTGCTTTCTAGATGGTTATTCTGGTTTCTCTCAAATACCGGTGTAAGCTGATGATCAAGCTAAGACCACTTTTACTTGCCCTTTCGGTACTTTTGCTTCGGCGGCCAAAGTCTCCGGAGGAGTCCGCGCGTCAGACGAGGGCCGCGGTGGCGAAGAGAGTGGTGAAGGCCGCGGCGGCGAATAAGAGAGCATCTGCCTCCTCTTCGCCCAAGTGCGCCCAGACTCCGCCTCCTCCCCCCCTCCGGTGGACGCCGACGCGGGGGTCACTTTCGACTTCGGATCCCTCAGCCCGAGGAGGAAGAGGAAAACAACAGAGGAGGTGGACGACGAGTAAGTATCTTGCTCTTTCCCGTCATCTCTGTCTCCTCAATCTGTGTCGCTTGTCTTGACTCGTTTTCATCTTTTCAGGGACGCGGAGACGCTGGCCCAGAAGGTGAAAAGGGCCAAGACCTCGGCGGGTGGCCAGCCCCCGGCTGGTACTTCAAAGGCGCCACTGGTGGTGTTGAGCAGCCCGGACAGCAGCCCCTGGCGCAGCCCCTAGCGTAAGTTCCTCACCCACCCCTCGTCGACATGTGTCAGGGGTATGATGCTTTGGTGCTGACCTTGCCGTGTATGCAGGAGGAGAGCAGCAGCAGGAGGAGCCACAGAGGGCTACTCCCAACACGCCGCCCCCATCAACCACGCCGCCCCGAGGGGCGTCCTCGGCAAGGGCGCCAAGCCCCGAGCCCACGCACATGGAGGAGGAGGGGGAGAACTTGGGCACTGGTGGCTTTGCCTCGGCGCCAGATGCCGGCGGGTAGGGGACCTCTGTTCCTCAGCCTGGCACGGGTAAGCCTTTTGCCTTTCGCCTTTCGTCCCTATTCTTTTTCTTTTCTTGCTGATCCTTGGTCTCGGCTTTGTCTCACCCCCTTCTTGGTGCCCAGATCGTTCCTTAGCGGACCAGGAGGACATAGAAGCCATCATTGAGGACGTCACCAAGGACGGCGCGGCAGAAGCCGAGAGGGTCGCTGCCGAGGAGTCCGCCAAGGGTGCTGCGGGGGGCCGCCGCGAAGGGGCCTGCCGGGGAGTCCGGCAAGGCTACTGCCGAGGAGGCCAGCAAGGGGCATGTCGGAGACTCCGGCAAGGCCGTCGCCGAGGAGGAGGTGGTCGATGTCCAGCCTTCCTCCTCCGCTGCCTCCGGCTCCAGCAAGTACCTGAAGGTGAGCGACGATCTCTTCGTCCACCTCCCAAGCGCGTCGAGCACCAGGGTTCCCATTGAGGGGGAGGTGTTTGACGACAAGGTGCTCGCCGCCACCGGGCTTGAGATCTTTGATGAGCCGAGCGCTGGTGGCGACGGCTCCCAGGAAGAGAGGCTCCTCCATGCCATGGGCGCCAGCTTCCAGAAGCTCGAGGCGCTCCACCGCGCCCGCCTAGACAAGGCTAAGTCCAGGGTGGCGGTGGCGGAGAAGGCAGAGGCGGACCTCCAGAAGCGCGTCGCCGAGACGCAGGACTGGTTCCGCCAGGCTCACGAGGAGTTGAAGACCGCCCAGGGCGAGCTGACCAAGCGCGACGTGGAGCTCACCATGAAGCCGGCCGACATCGAGAAGGCCCAGGAGACGGCGGCGGGCTTGGCCGCGGCAGCCGAGGCCACCCGAACCCAGCACCAGGCCGCGCTGAACTCCCAGGAGGAGGACCTCGCCAAGCGCGAGGCGGACCTCGACGCCAAACTCCGCGCCAAGGATAGGGAAGTGGAGAAGCTTGTCAGGCAGCCGACCCAAGAGATGGAGCAGAGGCACAAGGAGGCGCTCGATGCCCAAGCTCTAGTTCACGCCGGCAAGGCGAAGGAGCTGGAGGTGGAGCGGGACGGGCTGAAGGAGCAGGCCCTGAAGCTGTCCTAGGAGAAGGACACGCTCAATGGCGACCTGACGGAGGCGCAGGGCGCGGCCGTCAGCAAGGCCGGGGAGCTTTCCGAGGCCAACAACTCTATCAAGGACCTAAAGCGGAAGCTAGAGGGTCTTGAGGGGATGCTCACAGAGGCCAAGGCCCGGGAAGGGACCCTGGCCAAGGAGCTGGAGACCGAGAAGCAGCTGCGGAAGAACGAGGCCACCGAGAACAAGGATTCCACGGAGGGCGTGAACCGCTGGATCGGCCGTCTCGAGGACGTTGCCGGAAGGATCACCGTGCAGCTGGCTACCATGGGGATGCCAAACGTGAGGTTTGCCCCAGAGCGCAGCGGGACCACCAACGCCAAGCTGACCCTGTTCTTCGAGTGCGTTCTCGGGGCTATGGAGCAGCTTCACGCCAACCGGGCGGCCTCGCTGGCCGACGAGGCCCGGAGGCTTTGCCAGGGCGCCATGACCAAGGTTCTCACCAAGGTGGCGTACTGGTACCCCGACCTCGACTTCGACGCCGCGCTGGAGAGCTTGCCGGAGGATACTGACCTCGCACCGCTCAGGGAGCACGTCAAGCCCATCATCAGCAATGTCGGCGGAATTCTGAGGGTAGAGGGCCAGCGCCGGGATTAGGCACCTCGTTTCTTTTCGTTGTTGCAAGCTCACAACCAAGACGATTTTTATCTTTAGTTAGAACTGCGGCAACAAGTGATGTAATATAACTTCTGCAGTACTTTGATATTATGCATGTTATTTTCCTGTTTGATTCTCCCTTGTATGTCCACCCTACGTAACTGGGTAGGCTTGCCGGCGTGTAAACCCAGGGTGGCGTCTTGGGGACGGATCCCATTGGCCTGCCGGGTGTGCTTGCTGCCGAGCGAACCACCTTACCACCCTTAGCGCGGCCGCCCGAACTGTCGAGCTTGACTCGAGTCAGAATCGAGAGCGTTGCCAAGTGCGGAAGGCTACCCTGCCACTCTCGACGTGGCCGCTTGAGCTATTGAGCGGACTCAAAACAGAACAAGAGCATTGCCAATTGTGGGTGGGCCCCTTTGCGTGTAGGTTTTTCATACATAGGCAAGATCTCCGAGGACGATAACCTTATGTATAAAAAGAAACAACTCAAGGCTCTGAATGACTTAGCTTTTCTGTTGCCGCGCTGGCGTCCTTCGCGTTCGCAGGCGGCACCCTTTTCTCCTGGTCATCTCCTTCTTGGGAGCTATGGCGATGAAGAACCGTTAGGCTAACTACTAGACCAGATTCTCACAATTGCAGCCCCCCTACCTGGCGCGCCAAAGATGTTGGTGTGGAACGACACCTATGGGATCACAAGAATCCCTACTACAGTTACCGGGGCGCAGGGTTGCAAGAAGAGCAGGATTAGTAATCAGCACAAGGGTCGTTTACCCAGGTTCGGGCTGCGAGGATGCGTAAAACCCTAGTCCTGCTTTGGTGGATGTATTTCAGAGAGTTCTTGAGCTCTCGAACTAGCTATGGTGGGTGCGTGGTTCCAAAGAGCCGAATCCTCCTCCAGTACACCATGGGCCTCCTTTTATAGTCGAAAGGGGCTGCCACAGTGGCACACAGGAGGTGGAAAGGCATACAGTGCTACGAGTTTATCGCTCGTATTACAGGACAAGACGCATTTAATGCGCCGCTGAGGTGTCCCCCAGCTTTATCGGGGACAGGAGCGAGGCCCGTCCCGTCCATCGCCGCTCCTCCTCACTTCGACACACGCCCTGGCCAGCGATGCGTGCTACGCCATGTAGGCAGGCAGGCAGCTGAGGTGGCGCGGTTGTAGGGTCTTCACGAAGATCTGCATGCCGCCACGCGGGCGCTTGATGAGTTGGCCTGGGAGCTGCATGTTGCCACGCAGGTGCCTGCCCAGCTGGTTGGGCTGGCAGCTGCAGACGAACGACAGTGGAGACTTGGCTGGTGCGGGCCTGGCAGTGGCCCTGCTGGCGTCCTCGGTGAGAGCCTTGCCGGGTGGCCCGGCAAGGGTCTTGCCGTGGCGCGCTGTCGTCCCCGGCAAGGATCTTGCAGGGGGTCTTGTGGCCCTCCTCGGCAAGGATCTTGCCGAGGACCGTTGCCTTTTAATCCTCATCTGATCTTGAATATTCCTTGTCTTCACAAAGATCTGCATGCCACCACGGAGGTGCCTCCCGAGCCCTAGTTCCAACGTGGTTGGTTGAGTTGGATCCCGTGGGCTCGAGGATGGCTCACTCCGCTGGTGTGGGCGAGCCGCCCCGACAAGGGTCTTGTCAGGGCTGCTGAGGCTGCCCTAGCAAGGGTCTTGCCCGGGGGGCCTACTTCGTCCTTCTACTTCTTTGTGTCCTTGGCCTGGGCGTTGCCTTGGCTGTCTTGGGCTTCAGTTTTACCTCGGTTCACCTCCCCTGTTCTGCTTGGTGTGGCCGCGGGTGCGGCTCCGACTGTCCGTGCAAAGGTAAAGGGGTACAAAGGTGCGCCCCCTCTTTTGTACACCGACAATAGTTTCGGCCTGTTAGCGGCCCGTGGTGCATCTGGGACGTTATCGGCCCAGTTTAACTTTAGGCCATTTAACGGCCCATGCAGAAACTAGGCTATTTCTTGTCCGAAGTAACTTTAGGCCTCTTAACGACCCGTAGTCTTCGTGGATAAATTTCAGCCCAATTGGCCTATCAGCCTAGTAATGGCCCATGTAATAGTTGGGCCTAATTAGAGCCCGCGTTGAATCCGTCCTGCTTACAGCCCATCTGATAATGGCCCGTGACACTATTGGGCCTACGGCCCACGTTGATACCGGCCTGCTTAAAACCCATAATTTTATTGGGCCAAACAGGGCCAGAGATATATTTTGGCCTGTTAACGGCTCGTCCTATTTGGCCCAAACATGGGCCTTAGGCAGCTTCGGCCTGTATTGGCCCGTGAATTTTTTGGCTCAACGCTAGCCCAATCTAGTTTTAGCATGTTAAAAGCCCATGGTATTCTCTAGCCCAGCTGGCCAGAGCTTTACTCGGCCTGTTGAAGGCGGAAAACTACTATACGTTTAGACCTGCTAATGCACTACAAAAAAAAGACACATCCGTGATATTTTGGGCCGAACGAAAATCTTTTCTGTCATACTTATGACACTTCTATGAAGATAATTGTGACAAAACCCGGTATCATCATAGATGTGGTGGGGTCCTACGTCTATGACAGAAAATGGGCTTTTCGTCCTGGGCGGGCCGGAGACGCAGCTGCATGACATTCTTTGGGCCGTCCATGACGAAAAAACCGTGGTAGAAGCGAGGGCGCGGAAAATATCGGGGAGTCCCCGGTTACGGTGGGTGGTCGGGGGCCGAGCGATGCGCGTTTCTCTCGTACATACGCGCGTGTGTGCGAGGCGTTGGGCTCTAACTGAACCCGAGCAAGGCGTTGGGCTCTAACTGAACCCGAGCGATTGCACTGCAGGCTACGCGTTACTGAACCCGAGCGATCGATCGATGGCCGTTAACTGAACCCTATCGAGCGATTCCTTCGCTACTGCTGCTAACTGAAGCCGATAGATGCTGCCTATGGATGAACAGTGAGCGTTGTGGGGGGGGGGTTGGATGAACAGTTCCCGGTGGGGGTGGATGAACAGGACCCCGTGGAGTTGCCTCTGGATGAACAGTGAGCGTTGCTGGGGGGTTTGGATGAACAGTTCCCCGTGGGGATGGATGAATAGGACCCCAATCGTTCGAGCCGGTTGGAGCTGGATGAACAGGACCCCGTGGAGGGCAGGATGAACAGGACCACCCCGTGGAGGGCAAGATGAACAGTAGACAGTGGAGGGCTGGATGAACAGTAGCCCATGGAGGGGTGGTTGAACAGGAGCCCGTGGAGAGGGCTGGTTGAACAGTAGCCAGTGGAGTAGCGCGCGGTAGAGGCTGGATGAACAGGAGCCCGTGGATGAACAGTCGCAGGTGGAGGCTGGAGGAGGTCGATGGTGGATGAACAGTAGCCCGTGGAGGCTGGAGGGGGTCAACGATGGAGATGAACAGTATCCCGTGGAGTCCCGTTTTACGGTACGCTACACCCCTCCCGATGAACATGACCCCCGTTTTGACCGTAGCGCTCCAACACAAGTCCGTTTCCTCCGTTTTGCGGTACGCCACACCCCTCCCGATCAACAGGACCCCCGTTTCGACTGTAGGAGGTCCGTTCCCTCCATTTTGCGGTACGCCAGACCCCTCCCGATGAACAGGATCCCGTTTCGAATGTGGCCCGTCGAACATAAGGCCGTTTCCTCCGTTCTGCGGTACACCAGGCCTCATTTCCATCGGTTGTTCTGTCCATGCCCTCCCGATGAACACGACGACGCATTCCGTTCCGACCCAGCCGGTTGGCTCCCCATGAACACGACGACGACGACGCTGTTTCTCCGTTCCGACCCAGCCATGTACACGAGCCTTGGCCGTACGTATGCGCGAGTAGGCGTTCGAGACCCTGCCCGTATGTACGTACTTGGCCGTATTTTCTTTCTTGCACACTGGCCGTTGTACGTACGTGTACATGCTACGTGCGCGCCTCTACTATGACACGTGCGCGCCTCTACATCGACCAGTATGTACGTACACATTCGCGACCAGAATGACAACGCTACGTACGCTTCGACCAGGTGGGTCCCGACTGTTAGGCACTTCCTTGCCTGCGAAGATGTAGCTGGTGGGTCCCAGCAGTCAGGGGGCGAATCCTTTTTTTTGCCAGGACGCACTTCCTTGCATGCGAAGATGTAGCTGGTGGGTCCCCGTAGTCAGGGGGAAACGTTTTTTTTCGCGAAATACGGTGGCCCGTCCGGTGGGTCCCCGCTGTCAGGTGGAGGAATAATTATTTTGTGCGTAATAAGGAGGCACTTCCTTGCTGCGGCCGTGGACCCAGCTGTCAGCCTCTCCACATACAGTCCACGTCCGATGGAAGCCATTCCTTGACCACATTGACCACGCCATGCCGAGAGCACCATGGCGGTGGACGACGGCGAGGCCTAGGAAGGGGACGACGTGGAGCCGGGGAAGACGCGGCAGTGGAAGCCCGCGCGGAGAGGAGTACGAGGGTTCACTGGTTCGCTGCGGTGTGAGGCTGCTGTCGCCGCAGGGCCTGGCCAGCGGTGGGAATAGTAGGGGGCGGTGAGGCCCCCCGCGGCAGCACAGCCTGCCACGGGAGGCAGGAGCATGCGGCACGACCGGCGCTGCTTTGGGCGGATGGAGCAAGAAGACCAGAGGTTGAAGAAGCACTAAGGCCGTTGGATGGACATTGTACGGTCACTGGAGCTAGAATCGTTCATATTGACTAAGTTGACAAAGCCCTCCATCCCCGTCAACTTAGTAGGCCCACAAGTCAGCCTCCCACCAAGGTGGGTCCCAGCTGGCAGGGGGGTATTCATTTTTTTGTGCGCAATAAGGAGGCACTTCCTTGCGTGCGAAGATATAGTTGGTGGGTCCGACCTGTCAGCGGAGGGAACATTTTTTTTGCGAAATACAGAGGCCCTTCCGGCGGGTCCCAGATGTCAGGTGGAGGAATCATTATTTTGTGCGTAATAAGGAGGCATTTCCTTGTGTGCGGCCGTGGACCCAGCTGTCAGCCTCTCCACGTATAGTCCACTTCCGATGGATGTCATTCATTGACCACATTGACCACGCCGCGCCGAGAGCACCAGGGTGGTGGACGACGGCGAGGCCTATGAAGGGAACGACATGGAGCCGGGAAAGACACGGCAGTGGCTGCCCACGCGGTGGAGAGTACGAGGGTTGACTGGTTCGGCTGCCGTCGCCAGAAAATAACAGGAGGTGTGGGTGAGTAGAGGGATAGACAGGCTAGGGATGCGAGTATATGATGGGGCCGTGAGGCCTACCCGGCAGCACAGCCGGCCACGAGAGGCGGGAGCAAGCGGTTCTGACGGCGCTGGTTTGGGCGGCTGGGGCAGGAAGATCAGAGACTGAAGAAGCACGATTGCCGTTAGATTGACATCTAACGGTTTGACGCTGGTAGAGTCGATTGTTGACTAAGTTTCTTTTTTGATAAACCTTGTGTACGCATGAACTTAGTAGGCCCACAAGTCAGCCTCCAAATCGGTGACAGATAACATAGAGCCCATGCATTTGCTATTTTTTAATAATTTGCAGCCCATTAGCTAATTCTTAAGTAATTTATTACAACCCATTTTCTGCCCAGGACCACGGTGAAAAAGTTCAACCTTATTTTGCATATTTCGGTGGAGTTTGAACTTTTGTAATCCAGAAATGATAAACATTTTTTAAGAACTTATTGATTTGCCAAAAAAATTGTTTTGTTTTTGTAAGAAAATAAGACGTGGGACAATTGAGTTGGTTTAAGGGAAAACCAGTGGTAAAAAATCAGCGCAGGGAGGGAAAACAACAACAAAAATAAGGATGTAAATATGAAAAGTGAATTTTATGTATTTTAATATAATGATACGTGTATATGAACTAGTAAAACTATAGGTAGAGATTAGAAAACGGATGTAGGACATGTGTTTCAAGAGGAAAATAGAAATGAGCTGTGTGTTTGATTCAGTAAAAAAAGTGCCTGCGGATGTTGTAAGACAAAATATAACTAACGTTGGTGGGCCAGAGGCCAGTAGATACCTGCTGGATCTTTGTGCCCCGTTGTCGTCATGGGCTGGGCCTGTTAAAAACAAAACCAAGCCTGGGCAGTCTACAACCCATTTGAAACTTGCTCGACCTGAAAAAACAATATACGTGCTCAATAAACGAGAGAATTCTGCAAGTACAGACTGATAACTGGGATGCAGCAGGGATATTGTTTTTTCATCGTGATAATAAGAGCATGCACTTGTTTCGAAAAATTTGGAGAACTGGGAATTCGAACGGCAGGTGCTTATGCTACCCATCAAATAAAAATCAGGTGCCTGAAAATTCGTTCGAAAAAAATGAATCAACTTTATATCCACGTCGACCCTCGGCATGATGGTTGGAAGCAAATGCCAAGTTCATACCAAAAGATCGTTAACAACAATACCAACTTGCGGACGACAAGGTAGTACAAGTACCAATACCAAACTAACTTATAATCTTTTTACTCCTGGCCCTAGTGTTCGTCTGGTAGAAAATCTTGCAGAGGACCAGCTCCCGCTCCTTCTCTTGCTCCAGGTCCCCGAGGTGGTACTGGTGCATCACCCAGTTGGTCCTCTGCTGGTCGAAGTTCTTGTTGGTGTGCAACACCAGAACCTTTTTGCTGCCCGTCTGCTGACCGTTGACCATCACCGGCAAGGTATTGCCGGTGTTGTGCCACATCGCGTGCATGCCGCACTCCGACTGTATCTTGCGACGCGTCCACGTGCCCCTTTTGAACGCCCTGGAATTGCGCTGGAAGAAATGCTTGCTTAGGCCACTCAGTGTGATACCTGCAGTATTGTCGAATATAGGTTTTAGTGTACGTAGTTGGCATTTTCATAACATCTTTGGCATGTTGCAGTCACTTGTTTTACTTTTTATTAACTATCAAATTGTAATTGCTTCACCAAGTCTGCGTCTAAAAAGAAAAATAGAGCTATAAACAAAGGAATATGTTTGCGCAAGTAGACCGCCGATCGGTGTCTTACCTGGAAATTTCTCAAGATGGGTGTAGCATATGCCGTGCTCGCTGTCGATGGTTGGTATGAACAAATCGATGAGAGGGTGAGATCTCACGCTGTCAGCACTCACTTTTGCCTCAAGGTGCTCGATCAGCTCCTGATCCGTGGGATCGAACTTGACGCCAGCCGGCAGCACCGGCCAATCCTTCTTCGACTTGCATGGGTTAATTCCAGTTATATGGTACTCAATGTATGATCAATCGACTGTTTTAAGTGAATGATGAAAGATTTCGATAGATAAGTGGTACTCCAAATCTGAAGTCCAGAATACCCGAACACACCGCCGGGATTCTTGTGTCACCTCACGCGCAGCGTGTTGACACGTCAATTCAATGTGTGGACATGATGAATAATTTGACCGACGTATACTAGTACTGCTACAGTACTACTTACTAGTCGTATTTAGTGTCACATTTTAACCATAGGTTTAACTAACAAGTACGCACTTGAAGCCTAAGTGATATATATATATATATATATATACTGCATAGCATCTCCATTATCATTATCAGTACATCCTGCGCAGGTGAGTTAGGATGCACTTGATCCTAGAAAGGTATCTATCCTTCAAACCAGAGGAGTGCTTCAAACTAACAACTGTCCAACAAAAGAGGGTCGTGCTACAGCAGCAGAATACATGGCTCAGTCTACATATCAGTACGAATCAAGTTGTGCATATTTGCTGTTGGCATGAACCACATCGCCGCATGTCGGGTTTGCAAAAGCCATCCATCGCATGGAAGCTTGATGCCTTTCACACACTGAAGATTATCTCGCAACAAGCTGTGTCGACGAATCTCTGGATATGGTGATTCATGAAACCCATGGTATGATGTGTAAACGCAGTCCCCCCTGGCGAATGGAAGTTGCATAGCACGGTAATCATCAGTGGTGATATGATCGATGATTGGTTGGATGATTGGATAATTGAGCCCGAGGAACATGGAGTGGTTGCCGAGGTTGTAAACCCGCCTCCAGTTGAATACGCCTGGCCCAACGGAGCTGGGATCTTTCTCGAACACGAAGCAGCCATAGCCATCAATGTCACGAACGGCCCAGGCATTGTACTGCATGTGGTTTGATGAAATGGTTTGGTCAATTTGGTACGTGAAAATGAGCATCAAATGACCACCGTCAGCGGAACGAGCGATAAACCACCACCCATTGGCTGGTATGATTCCAGGTCCTGGAATCATGAAGGCCACTGCATTTGCGTCTGCTGCAACAATTCAAATTGGAGACCAAAAGGACAAAAATAAACAATCATGTTCAGAGTATGTGTGGAATTAAGATTATTATAACAGTGACACATATCATAGACAGAGAATTGCAATGCCGTGGTCATAATCATACCCCAAGTTAAAAAAAATAAGCCAATGGCTTCCATATTCTAGCAATATATCATGGTTCAAACATCATGTAACAATGAGAGGAAAAAAGATATGACAGGGCCAACTCATATTCTACCATAGCACTTACTACAGTTATCATATCAACTCTAAGCAATAACATGCGTTGTTATAAAAATCCTGGAAATGAGAGTAACATATAGCAATCATGAGGTTATAGTCATAATATCTATTCTAACAATCATTAGATACCAATTGTTCTCATATCAACTCTAACAATAACATGTGTGGTCATAAAAATCTAGGAAATGAGAGGAACATATAACAATGATGTGGTTATAGACATACTATATATTCTAAATTTGTAACAATGAACAGGCAGTCATATTCTTAAGGTAAAGATGAGATGAGATAGAACAATTACACAACGATAGATTCCACCAGTATAGGCAGCCAATCTGTGCATCGACCGCATAAACGATGCCCTCGTGCACTATAGCATCGGACAGAAGTGTTGGGTGAAGAGGATCGACGATGAGCCATAACCATGTATGGCGACCGGATTCCAGATAGACTAATCCCATGTTGAACACGGCAATGAGCTTGTAATCCATGTAGTCTTCGGATGGTGTGGGCACTTCGCAGATTACAACCTTCAGCAAACAGATGTCGAGCCAAAAGCTCGACGCGTCTCGTGCGTAGTAGGCAGGAGTGTCCGGCGGGCCGCGAGGATCGATGGCGGCGGTATCCAAAGATGGAAGGGTGATCTCTCGCTGGGTGTATATATCCACGAGACGCCATTGACTACCGGATTGGTGGATGAGGACGATCCAGTTGGCCTTCATGCCCGCCCAATAGTGGCCGCGCATGAAGGGCAGGTGGACGGGTAGTGGTAGCATGTCGAGGGGCACCACAGAAACCTCCGTAGGATCGTCAAGTCGGTGTCTGGGCCACCTGCGAGGATCGGGCATCAGCAAGCAGGGTGTCTTGAAAAGAGCCGGTTGGTTGCAGACGAGTAGACGGTACAAAGACACCGAGAATGCGGCCAGACGGACGGTGCTGAGTAGGTCCATACGATTACAGATATGCTCCAAGAGAACATCGGGAGGGAATTCCAATCGCGGCTCTGCGTGTCAGTCGGTTCTGCCATTGGGGTTTTCGGTGCCTGCGAGCCAGCGGGGAAGTGGATTCGGGCGGGCGAGCGAAGAAGCTTCTCCTCGTGTGGCCGAGCAGTGAGCGGGGGGATATGGTACGCGCGAGCTACCAAGGAATATAGCACGGGCGGGCGAGCAGTGAGCGGGGGGAAATGGTGTGTGGCCGACGATGGGGAAGAGAGGAGGAAGAAGAAGAGAGGAGGAAGAAGAGTGGAAGACGGGGAAGAAAGTGCATTAAATCTCAATTCTACTACTACCACCAAGATATACCGTCCTTCGTATTGTAAATAGTTACACCGATGACATGTGGGTATACCACAAGAGGGCCCATATGTTAGTTAATGGAGGACAGAAGCATGCTCTACTGGCAAACATGATGGCAGTACTGGGTAAGGCTGATTTAGTAACACCAACACGTTGGTTTAGCTTATTAATTAAGTGTCCCATCTGCTGCAGCGTGTATTGTCACTTCACTGCGAAGACTAGTTGAATAGTTCTCTCTGACCGAGATGGGGAATAATGGATCGCGAAGACTTCCTTTCTACATTATCCCTATGCCTCTACGCTCACTTCACTCATTTTGCTCCGTACGTAGTCACTTGTTGAAATCTCTAGAAAGACAAATACTCCGTATTTGGGAACAGAGGGAGGATTTTACTCCGTATTTGGGAACAGAGGGAGGATTTTATTCTGTATTTGGGAACAGAGGGAGTATCACCATATGGAGGGAACAGAGGAAGCTTGAAATATGAACATGTCAATGGGAGGGAGTAAGCCCCATGCATGCATGCAACATGCAACACTCACACGTACACATGGATACACGCAACACTCACACAATGCGGCACACAGCACACGACGCAACACACACGCTCACGCTCAAGTGCTCAACCTACTCCCTACATCCGTGAAAGACTGTCATTTAGAGATTTACACATTGACCAGGGCATAATTAACGCCCAAAAGTTATGTGTGCATGCGACCATTGAGAGAAGAAGATTAAATGAAGGTCGTTGCATGCTGTGATTAAGGATAGACATGTAGCCTATACCTAGAGCACAAGTTGGTGCATTAGTCAATCAATATCGATTTTGATTAAAGGCTAAATGCATTGGAAGTGTAGATGTACTACACCTATGTCTTTTAGCTGATTTCTTTGCTCTGCCAACTGACAGGTGGGACCCAGAAACCAGGTGACAATTCAACCAGTCAACAAAGTGCCACGTCGACTATGTGGCCGGTCAGTAGGGTGCAATACGGTGCTCTACGATGAGCTAGTGATCGTATAATCACCGCGAAACTATAAATAGTGACCGTAAAGAGCGTATTGTTACATACGTTGACCACCGGTGTATTTTTCTCGTTTCAAATTAAGCCATATTAACCGGAAAGGACGAAGTATGGACTAGTACTAGTACTGCTTTGATGTGTCCCGTCAACTCGCCGAACGAGGAGAAGCTTGCTTACTATGCCTCTCCCTCGCCCACGTGCGTGGTGGTTCGCAAGACGAGGAGAGGGTTTTGACTGCAGCGCGCCCTCTCCCTCTCCCTCGCCCTCGCGGTGGACGTGCAACAGTTCAATCGGTGTCAGATTGCCAGAAGCATTATGTGTACTGTAGTATCATCATCGTTGGACCTTCCGAAGAGGCTAAGAGCCAAGTGCAAGGTTCACACGAGTACGAACTGTTGAACCTCCCGAAGAGGCAAAGAGCCATGCGCAAGGTTTTATAGGAGTTGTCGTCCTAGTAGGAGCGTACTACAACTATAGCGAACGATGCTACTGTATGATGCCGCCACGTCACGTATATCCAAAGCTGTGCCACTTTTTTTTTTCTCAAAGAGCGTGTTGGAGCCCGTGCAACAACCACACAAGTTGCACGTACACATAACACATTTACTAGTAATAAATTCTAAAGGACAAATGCCAGTATGCCACACAAGTTCATCTCCAATTCATGTGATAAATTTGTGCATGACTAGTCTACATATATTCACAGCGCTACCGTTCACAATTTACCGTACTCCACTTACACGTTATAGATGGGCTACATGTCCTCCTCCAGGTTCCAGTCCCAGGTGTTCTCCATGGATGGCACAATCCATAGCGGTGGGCAATGGGAATCATTGTCGTAGCTTTCTAGTCCGGTTCCACATGATGGAGACTCATCCAAGCTGAAGCGGCATAAATCACGGATAGCGTGTCCCAGCATGTCGTTCATCCGGCGGTGCGCACGGAAGACACAACCATGCTTCATGAACGGCAGGCCTTCCGTGTCGTGCACGGAAGGTGGCATCCGCTTCACAATGGGGTAGCTTTCCCCAATGAAAAGCGAGTACTCTCCAAGAGTGTTCCTCGGCACCCACGTAGCATCACGGGGCTCGAACTCGGCGCCGTTCATCTGGTACACGTGACATCTCATATCTGGACACATAGTCAAGGTCCATGCATAATAATGTTGTGCTCAAATATGGCGGTCAGTAATACTGTGCAGCAAATAGTACTACTCCGGTATAGAGGAAGTAAAATAACCGGCTTATTATATATAGCCACTGTTGGCTACATGGATGAGATAGTAAGACATGGAAAAACAAAAATGGTGGCAGCTAGTGGATTTAAGTCTTCAATGGCCTAGCTAGCTATACGCGTCCTCCAAGGTAAAAAGTACTCCTACTAGTACGTAGTAGAGTGCTAGTACAACAATGAAAGAGAAGGCGAGAGGGTTAAAAAATGGAATACCTGGGTAGATGGTGACGGTCCGATCATGGTAGATTGTGTGACCATGTTGCACATCAGTGGTACCATGGGTAACGACTGCTAAGATAGTTGATCCCAATATGCCAAAGTCAGCTACAAGGTTCCAGGTTAGACCGAATCGCGGATGCAAATGCACATCCAGGATCGGCGATCTTATTTTGATCACGGGATGACTGGTCCCTGCAAAATAATGGAGTACCGTTAGGGATGCAAATGATTTTTTGTGCATTCCGTTTGTAATCTCCCGTACCGTAGGATGGCAATCAGATGAAACAAGTCCCCTGGCTTGTCACCGCAAAGATGCGGCCTAGATGGCGCACGACGTCTTTGAACGTGTAGGGGTACAAATCTGCCGCCGCCAACATGCGCCAGCCTCTGCCGTTACTGCCTCTTGCATTGATGGCAATCCTTATGTCGAGCACCGGACAAAATCCGACTACCTCTCAACATCGGCAACTCTAGTGGAGTCCACGTGCAGCCATGGCCAGGGAGCGGTGGACTGTTCGAAGGATTGTCCCATAGAAGAACCTTCTCCTCGAGGACGCATGGAAGACCAACAAGCATGGCCTTTTCCCAAGCCATTTTAAGCACCGTCTTGAAATAGTTGGTGCAGGAAGCACCGAGTCTTGCGGCGGTGAGGACGTCGGAGCGGCATGCGATTTCTCCCAGAGGATCGTCGTCCAAGGTTTCCCAGCCCCGACGAGGAGGAGAACCACCTGGCGAATCCATGGGAGCAGCGACGAACTGCCTTCTCTTCGGGGGGAGGGGAACTGGCGAGGAGGAGATAAGATCGTAGTAATCGCAGGGCCTCGTCCCTTCCAACTGTAGATCGTTCCCTCCAACTGTAGCGAAGGGGTGAGGCTATTATTTACTACTAGTACTAGCATTATGACACATTATGGGATTGCATTATACTGTAAATAATAGCACTAATAAGAAATTTTAGGAACTAGCTAGTAGTTTTTTGGGTGGATTAAGAAATTTTGGGTATGTTTTTGCTATTTTTGTACACGCCAACTAGTGTCAAAAAACGTCTTACATTATGTGACGGAGGAGTACGTACTCGTACTGTAGCAGTACTAGTACTACTTTCTCAACTAGTAGTGCGAGGGTACTACTAGTGCTATGTACTGTACTTCTAGTATAGTGCACCAGTTTTGAACTCTTGAATCTCAGGGCCAAGGAGCTACAGTGGAAGTGGAGGGTACTACTGTTCTCTAGAACCATCGCTGTACTATCAATGCAGGGAAAGTACACCTGCGTAGTGGCCTAGTGGGTACTCTCGGTGCTCTATTCAGCCGCTCCTCTCACGTAGCTGGCCTACTCAGCCGCTCTTCTCACACACACACTAGCAGCCTATTTATCAGCGACGGTTACTGTGGGGGCAGAACATTTGAGTTATTTGATACAGCCGGACTAGGCTTTTCGCTTCCATTTGTGGAGGTGTAATGGATCTCGTCGAACTTTGTTAGTAGTTCCTTCTTTATGAATGAGATGAAGCAAAGCTTTTACCTCTGTTTCAAAAAAAACACGTCAAGAGGAATTTCTTTTATAGTAGAGCCGATAATGGAGTGAAGTCCATGTGTGCAACGCCACAAGCTACAGAGTAGTAGTAGAGCACTTTACGTACAGAGCCATATTGCACAGTTCCCAATGCCCCGCCAGGCTTTTCCGGCTCCTCGGGCTTAATTGGAAGGCGCTAGTTTAAATATGCTACTAGCTGATGAGGAAGCTGCAAGCGAGGTGCGGCTAGGGCGAGCATGCGAGCCACGAGATGCTGGGAAGGAAAACCCGTTCACGTGGCTAGGCTATCCAGTGCACCTAGATTGTGGTGCCGCACGTCCGTTTGACTTCAAAACTCAAACTACCCATGTAAAATATTGGCTCGCAGCGAAGTTACTATTTAGAAAAAAGGCCGCCGTGCGTTCGGCCGGGATCGAACGCACAAAACAAGGTATACACTCCCGCGAGAACTAGTAGTACTCGTTGGAGTACAACGCAACCTAGAATCACCTTTTGTCGCTAGTAGTACATTGTTCCTTACAAGAAACCCCTAATAATGCAAGAAACCACTAATAATGCCAAGAAACTACTACCACTTGCATACGTGGCAGACTTAAGATAAGACTACCTTATCAACCATTGTACATGCTCTTACCAACCGGCCCTACCAAGAAACGACTACTCTACAAAGTGCTGTTATAGGCACGTTTCAACCCATGGCCCTGTTTGGATACATTTGTTGTCAATCTAACCTTGCCATCCAAACACCATTTTGGTTAGAGTTAGTTCAGGGTTAGAATCTAACCTCTGACTTAGAGTATCCAAACAGGGCCCGTGTCGCCCATTAAGTCAACGCCTTCTATTCGACTGGGCGTTATGGCTTGTGGGACCTACATGTCAGTCTGCACAAAGATCCCCGAGTGACCTCCTACCTCTGGCCCGTCCACCTAGTCATCCTCGGCCATGGGACGCAGCTACCGCCGCCGGCAGAAGGCGAGGTCAAAACCGCTGGTGGTGCGGAGCCCATCTTGCAGCAGCCCGGATGCCAGCTCCGTCCGGCGCTCGCGACCGCTAGCTAGCCAAGATAGCTCCGTCCAACTGCTTGTCTGCAAGGTTTGCTAGCTAGATTGGCACGGCGGCGCGGCGGCTTGCTCGCGCGCGCCGCGCTAAGGCCAGCCATCTGGCTCGAGCCAAGGCCAGCGCGGCGGTTTGCTCGCTCGTGAGTCACGCTCGGGCCAGCCTGCCAACCCGTGCGGAGGCCAGCGCGCCGTCCGGCCCGTCCGGCGGAGCGGCGGCCAACTCGCTCATCACCGGCGCCACCGATGAACATGCGTCAGCACTGTTTGAAGTAATGTTCAGGAAAAATAATGATTTGAGGGGGAATAAAATGATAGAAGGTCAGATGTGGGTACCTCGTGTCAACGGTCAAACAAAATGTGTTGGTTTAAGCTGCCTCGTCAGGACGGACGTGTGGGCCAACCCTGTCATAAATGGGTTTAAACTAACCTAATCGGTAGGTAGTAGTTTTTGGCGTGGATTAAGAAATTTTGGGTATGTTTTTGCTATTTTTTGTACAATAGATTCTTCCTAGGGCTGGTTGAAAGTGGTAGTTTTTTGTTAAATACTCTACATATTGTAAGTAGGAGTGAAAGTTAAGCTTTGGAACCCAATAAGCAAGGCTAGTTACATAGTGCATATGTGTACATGATTGAAAGTAACTATCAACCATGAGTGACTAATATCTTGATGGAAAACTCGAAACTATGGAATACTAGGGGGAAAATTTGCATGGTTGGAAATACTAGCAATGTTCATGTGCGTTGCAACAAATCATAATTAGAATAATACTTATTCACAAACTTGATACAAAACACTCTAATTTTGATATACATATATCACTAGAGATATATTATGTTTCAATTAGAATATATTCCTTGGGCTGTTTTGGTGAGGTCAGGGAGGGATGTGGTTGGTTTTAAGATACTAATTATGGGTTTTTCTGCAAATTGGTAGACAAGTGGGATGTTTGTGAGAAAAGGCAACAACTTACCTCACAGTCGTTAGATCTAGATCTAATGGTCACAAACGACGGATGGCAGACACACCATCATCACCAACTTAGTCTTCTGTAGGAGTACTAGCAAGATCCGTGCATTGCACGGAACATCAAGATGCATTTTTTTTATAAAACACTCGTTGTGATTGACCCATGCGGGAGTAATCCCATGTGTAAAAACTAATGATATCTCGAGAAATAGGAGATAAGGTGAAGAGGAGTGGGGCGTGGTGGTGATCGGTGGTCGGACTGAGCGGAGGCATGGGGATTGATGACACCGGCAGCGGCCACCAGGCCAGTTTGTTCCAGAGGCTTCCTTTCTTAGTTGCTCAACAATGAGGTTGTTGGAGATAAGGATGAACGAGGGAAGGCCTTGTCTGCAAATGTGGAGAGGGGTGCAGGTATCTTTTAGTTTAATTTCCATCAGTCAGATATAGATCGAATGGTCTATATTGCAAGATGGCACGCATACCATCATCACCAACTCGGTTTTTTATAAGAGAAGAAATATAAGTACGGAGATACAAACGTATTATCGATACTTGTTTCCGTAAACTAGCATCTACATTCTATTCAACGCCTCAGCATTTGAGGCCTTAGCACAATGACTTCTCGACTATGTTAAACAAAGGTTTTCCCGTCGCCGATAAGGAGGGGGTGACGGCGGCGCGCTTTTTGGCTTGCTCTAGTCCTAGTAGTCATACTAGGTGGTCTAAGCACGTGTAGATTTATTATTTTTCACGTCTCGTGTTCGTCGTACTGCCACGACTGTTGATGAATAGACGGTAAGTTGTTCACGGGGAAACCCTTGTTGAGCGTGTTTGCGAGAGAGAGAGAGACACAGTGTGCGTGTGTGATATGTCTAGAGACTGAGGCAATGATAACAAATTCTTTGTGTCTATGTGTGTGGAGGATAGAGAGAGACATGTACATGGGGCTTTGTGTTGACGTGGAGACACACATACATAATTAGAGAGTGAGTGTGCGAGATACACATGCGGACATGGGGAGAGATGAGGATCTAGATTAATGGATGTTTGTGCGTGTCTGTGTGTGTTTGTGCGCGCGTTTGTGTGTGAGAGGGAGTGTGTGTATGTGGAGTAGAGAGACCACTAATGATGTGAACCTAGTATAAGGGAAGGGGGAATGGTGTGACATGTGTAGTAGCAGGATAGCATGGGTGCGGGCGGGGGGAGCAGACTATTTGGAAGAGACATCGATTGTGTGTGGGAGAGGGGTGTGAGAGAGAGAGAGAGAGCTAGCGACGGAGAGAGAGAGAGAGAGAGGAAGAGAGGGGGCGTTTGTGTCTATAAATGGCGTATAGATAGGGAGACAATGTTGATGTTGTTTGAAATTGGCCTATGTACGGAGACGCAAGGGAAGCGAGTCATCGTGTGTGTGATAGGGACTTCATGAGAGATCTAGAATAGATGGTGTAGAGAACAATGTGCGAGATCGAGAACGATGATATATTAGGGAGCTATGGAAAGAGTCACGACATATATGTATACAAGGAGGAGCTGGGGCGGGTCCGCATGTGGGAGAGATAGAAAGAGGAGAGTGGTGCACAAGGAGACAAAGTGTGCTTGTTTTGCAGTGGGGGTGGTGTGTGAGGTGAGTGTGCAAGAACCACAGAACTAGGGAGATAGATGTTTGGGGGCAACATTTTGTGTGTATGGGAAAGATACACTCTACATAGTGCGTGTGCTTGGGAAAGAGAAATGCCGGGAGACCTAGCTAGAGAGTGGGGGAAGAGATGTGTGCATGCCCAAGAGATAAAGTGATAGAGACCTATATTGGGGTCCGGACTTTAGAAGAGAGAGGGGTGTTAATGTGCTCGTGTGTTGGTGTTTGGGGGAGAGAACGACTTCTGTGTGTGTGTGTGGGGGGGGGGGGGTTGCTTCCGATAAAGAGTGAGGTGTCTATATTTGAGGGACTTTAGCGTAATTGAGATATACATGGTCAATAGTGTGTGCACTCAAGGTTGATCAATTTGTTTCACAGTTTGGACTATGAGATAACGATACTTTTGAACATGCGTGATATACTTTGATGTACCAGAATTACAAACCTAAGATTGGAATTTTGGAATTCGACTCCATCATTAGCTTTTGTAATTCATTTAAACGGAGGTACATTTTTAAGCTGGGATTTCGTGATTTCAAATTCATATATCAAACCTAGAGATATACACATACGGGCATGTTCAAACTTTATAATCATCCACTTTATTCATACACATACACATTTTTGCTTTTGTCATCATATTTAGGATAAACACATTTGGAATTTCATTTGAATTGGACCATATGATGGTATTTGCTTGTAGTATCTCAATGATCCATATTTGAATTAAATGGACAATCTAAGTTTCGAGTTGGAGACACTGATTTTCAAAACTTGCACTTTTTTTGCGTGCAAAACAAACAAATTCTCGGCCATGATATCATAGTCGGCCGTACAAGAGCAGAATAGAATTTCAGGCGCCAAAAGCTTTCAAACTTCCCGCTCACATTGAAATATCTCGCGCCCGAAAGTTTAGCCCTGCGATATTCCTGTTTTACCCCTGCCACATGAACGGAAAAGGGCTGCTTTGGTAACTCCATTGTTTTCCCCTCTTTGCCCCCAACATTCTTCCCCAGAGCCCCTCCCCTTCCCCTCCCCGACCCCCCAACCACGGCAAGCCGCCGAATCTAGTCCTCCGCCGCAGTGGTGGACCTCACACCCCGACGGATCTACCTTCCGCACCATGGAACCCCCAACTTGTGACACCCAAAATTTTATTTGGCCTTTTCAAAATTTTATTTGACTTGAGGTAGGTAATTTAACATTTTTCTTCAAAAGAACCCTCCCTTTCAAAATATTTTTATGGCAAGAGTTTTATTTGGTTTCACCCAAGACTTGATTTTGGTCTTGGAGGTTCTTGCTTTTTATTTGGACTCAAACCAAAATGCTTTTCACTTGGGGAAAATGCCTTTTGAAAATCTCTTTGAAATTGCACTATGGCTTTTGGAATAATCCCTTACCACTTTCAACAATTCTCTCTTGCCATGACCTTAGTGCAAATCCACTCTCCTAAACCTTCCCTCATCTTTGGATCATGATTTGCACAAAATCCAGCAAGTTGAACCTCCCCATATGATTATTTTCCATTTAAATCTTATCAAAACCATTTCTATCTTCTATTCTAGCCCTTGGAGATTTACAAAGGAGCTACCCTTTCTGTTTTGATTTTTGCCCCCAAACCTTTTTCCCTTCCTAGTCCTTTGAACCCTCAACCAAGATCCATGAAGATCCACTGGTCTTCAGTTCAAATTTTTCAAACTACACTTGCTGCAAGTTTGGACCAGATTTGTCAAATTTGGTGAAATTCATTCAAATCCTTCTCCAAAAATTCTGAGTAAAATCAGGCAGCCTCTGGGTGCATTGAGTGGTCACCTCACCAAGTCCCAGCCCCAGGAAATTTTTCTCCTTGCCTAATCATTCTGTCGAACACCTGCAGAGCATTGTCAATGTCAAGTTCAGAGATTCAGAAATACAGTTCAGTGATCTACTGTCATTTTCTTCAGAAACTGTTGTCGATCTCGACAGTGCCGCGTTGGCGCCTTGCTCCCCATCCCCTCCCCCTTGTCCCTGCACCGCACGAGCGCCTGGACGTTTGCGGACGTCGGCGACGTGCTGGAGGAGGTGCGCCGCCCCGTGACCGACGCCAGCGGCGGCTTTGTGGCCGCCAGAGAGAAGCGCGGCGCAGACGGCGCCACCCAGCGCCGCCCAAGCCACCGGAGATCGCCACGTGGCCTTCCACTCCCCAGTGCGCGCTGCCACCCTCGTCGTGAACCGCTGGGCACGGAGCGCGCTCTCTGCCGCCGTCGTGCCCGTGCGGCCACCCCACCGTGGACCGGCGCCATTACGCCAAGACCGACCGGGATTAGCGGGGGAACGACACCAGTAACTCCCACTGATGCTGCCTGGCGACCTAAACCCCCTACCAATCCACTACATCGCCGTAATTGCTCACCGGAGATTCTCCGTTCACGGCCACCCCCAAGATCCGCCTATAAATAGAGGCCCCAAGCTTCAACTCGAACCCACACCACCTCTGCACTCCACCAAGACCCTGCCTAGCCACTGGGAGAGCCCCGAGGAAGTCTCCTTCCTCAACTCCGGCCGCCGCGACCCGCCACGGGATCCAGCTCGATTCACTCCCGTGCGTGCACCTCTGCCTCCCAACTCTTGCCAGTAGCCCTCTAGTGCATCCCTCTTTCTGACCCGCGCTTCAATTCGAAGTTTGCAGCACCCACCGGAGTTCTCCACCATCACCCGAGCCGCCGTCCGCCGGAGAAAGTGTCGCCGTCGACGTGGTGCTCTCCGACGCTCGAGTCCACCACCCACCGACACGGAAGGACACGCTGAAGCTCTTGGTACACTCCGATCTCCCTGTCTCGCCGTGGTTCGACGCCGGCGACCACCGCAGTCTTCGGGCGCCGGCGAACTTTTTAAACCTGACATGTGGACCCCCCTTGTCAGCCTCTATTCTCTTCTCCCTCGAAACGTTTTCTATTGGCGCCTTCGGGCAAATACGTTTTCCCTTTGAGCTTGCGCGTTTCCATTTGAACCGTTTTCTGTTTTCTCAGTTAAACCCCTGGAACTTTTCTGTTTCATTACACATGGGTCCCTGGACAGAAACCCTTATAACTTTTTAATAAAAAGTGATTTTTGAGTGATTATTTTTCTGACAGTCTTAAATTTTTGTCTAGTTTTTTATGGGATTTATTTGAAAAAAATTTGGAGAAGTTTTTATGCACGCGTTGGTTTTCACGTTAGTGCCCGTTTTCGTTATGCCGTAGGTTCCGGGAGAGGTGACGGAGCCGGGAACTTCGCCGAGCTAGACTTCGACTTCTCCGAACCGGGCAAGCATGTTTGAACCTTTGATATGATAGATGCTTTGCATGTTTGTGTGAGAGTTTGTGCGTGGCATATGAGTGTCGGTGAGTACCTCGTTGCTTGTGAGGCAACTACCCGCATGTTCCAAAGTTGCGATGATCTCTGGTGAGAGATGGCCTAAGCATGTGGTGACATGAAGGGCAGCAAGGTGGTACTGTTGTAGCATACCAGCCTTGCATCATCCGACAAATTCCGACGTTAACGTGGACGGAGTCACGTTATCGTTCTTTTCCCTTCCGTACTACCACATGTTTCTTTTGCCAGGATGCGGTTTAGTAAGTTGGTAACCTCTTTCCGTGTACACACCAAACAGAGGGGCCGGGATGATGGTTCCATGGCCCTGGATTAAAGCCAGTCATCCGGTCAGGGGGCATGGTGTTTCCGGTTGGGACCGAGAGGGGGGCACCCCCTTAGAGCGCGCGTATAGAAATTTGATCCCATGCTACGCGAGGTTGTAGCCTCCCCGTCTCAAGGTTTTTCTTGAACGTTGCCGAGGGTGATCCCTTACTTCGGAATGTTAAATGGGTGTGTACTGGTTAGACGTGTTTCTTCCAAAACACCGTAAACGGAACTAGCCCCCGTGACTACTGAAATCCGTTGGCTGTGGTTAAGTACAAACTCTGTAGAGTCAAATCCTTCCAAATCATCGTATCCATGATCAAGTAGGGTGATCAGTATATCCATATCTATCCTCTTGGAAATTTATCCCCGGTGAACAAGCTCAAGTGGTAAACCCAGTTTAATTGTTATTGTTGCGGATGGACTAATCCTATATTTGTCTCGTACTTGTAATAATCTATGTTCTCGAGCTACTGAATTATTGAGCTACAATATAAGCCCTGTATGTGATGTCGCTCAGACGTCCGACTATGGCATGTTTGTCTTTTATTTCTGTTATAAGCCCTTTATGTGGTGTCGCCCTGACGCCCGACTGCGGCATTATTATTCTTGCAGTTTCCTCTCGAGGAGTCATTCAGACCCTCGTTTGGCACTGGTATTATTATTCTTGCAGTTTCCTCTCGAGGAGTCATTCAGACCCTCGTTTGGCACCGGTACTATTATTCTTGCAGTTTCCTCTCGAGGAGTCATTCAGACCCTCGTTTGGCACCCAGTATTTATTTTGGGATTTCGGGAGGACTACCGCCCGACTTCTCTGTTATTACCCCATGCATTGTTGATCTCTATGTCTGAACGCACTTGTTAATCTGTTCATATGCTTCATGTTTACATTTGTTATATCTTATGTCCAAACTGTCTTGCGAGTACTTTCATAGTACTCACCTGGCTTGTTGATTTGGCCAGATGTTGACGAAGGCGATCTCTTGGATGAAGAGTTTGATAGTGCGTCCGACGCCTAGAGGAGTCCCAGTCAGTCCTGTGCGATCCCGGATATTGGTCACTTGTATTATATACGCTTCTGCCACCCGCAATAAGTCTCCTCGAGCGTCACTCCGACGCTCGAAGAGCTGTAGTTTCCAGGAGTCATATCACCCACTCCGCTGTGATATTTCCACCACTGTTGTTATCGTGAGTAGTAGTTATGCCACCCTATCCGCCGTTATGTTTTATCGGCGTGCATGTAATAAATTGTTGAGCAGTCTCCGCTCAACCTTGTATTATATTCAGTACTCCTGGTATTTTTCTTCTGTGACCAAGATATTGTCTACCAGTGAGAAGGAATTCTTCTTTACTGGTCCGTAAAAGGGATTGGTCTCTCAATAAATATTTTATTGAAAAACCGGTCGTGACAAGCTTGGTATCAGAGCCAGGCTGACTGTAGGAAGCCACTAGGTGCGATCGCTAATCGGTTATTAGCGTCTTTTGTGCTTTTTCAGCATTTTGCAATTGTAGCTATTTTCTGTTGGTCATCATAAATTTATGACATGACTACTCAGAATTTTTGCCTACTTTTGTAGATGGCTGGCAGCAACTGCGAGACTCGAGTGTTCACGAACGTGCCCGAGGGGTTTGTCAAACTCCTCGTCTCCATCACCAAGCTCGCGATCGGGCCAGCGACTCGTCCGGAGTTCACGCTTTATCAGCACAAGCTCAGCGACGACGTGTCTATGCACCAAGCCGTGGTGCAATTCAAGGGAGGACGTTCTGCATCTCGCCACTTCTGTTTTGTGGGAAGGGCCATGCCTACAGAGAGGCATGCCATGCAGATGGCTGCCCGTGAGGCGATAGCTCGTCTTCGGGACATCCTTCCTATGATGAAGACTCGCCGCTACCGCTACCTCCCATGCCATGTGCCATACACTTGTCACTATGCATTCGCCTGCCATCGGGGAGAGCGAGATGAAGCCATCGAGATGGTTGTGGAGTATCTCAAGGCTCTGGAGGAGTCTTTCGACAACCTCGTGGACGATCTTGTGGCTGCCCGCATGGACTTAGTCCGGGGCGGTCCTGCCAGCAGGAAGGAGCTTCTCCACATGGCACCGCCTCTGACATTCATCTCGTCTTCAGCATCTTATGCACCGGCCATTTTGGCTACTGCTCGCCGTCTGCCTACCACTGAGGAGTTCGACCGAGTCATCGCTCCTACTCCAGTCAGAGCTGCACCGCCCGCCGCACCCGCACTACCACCGGTCGCCCCTGCGCCATCACCGCAGCGCAGTGTTACGCGCCAGGAGCCTGCTAGAGAGGAGGTGGAGGTTGATTCTCCTGCACCGCTGAGTCTTGCCCTCGGCAAGGGAAAGGACATCGTCACCATCTCCGACTGAGAGCGCCGAGTAGCCGTGCGTTATGTCTGCTTGTATGATGTGTTTTATCTGTACGCTAGTTTGTATTAGTGTGTTTGCTGCTTTCCGGAGTAGTACGCTAGTCTAAATAACATGTCAGGATTGTGTACGCACATCCTGAGTGCTGTATCATGTGTTTGTTTTTCGCGTGTAAGATTTGTGTTAAGCAGTCATTTCTCTGTGCAAAATCATTTATGTTTTCTTGAAAACCTTGAGGTCTTTTAAATTGTTGCCTTTGCAAGATTTTCCTTGTGCCACACAGTTCTTCTTATGGGTTTTGCAAAATAATACCCCAGACTGGAAAAATGTCTCGCCCGTGGACTCGCTCCATGCCCAATCAGCCAGAAGAAGTTTATGGGACACAGACTAGCAACAATTTCACTCAGGGTCAGTCCAGTCAACAGGACAGCGAAGCAGCCCTGTCTCAAGTATGCCGTCTCTTCGAACAAAGCCAGCAACAGCACCAAGAGATGATGAATCACGTCATCAATATGGGAAACCACCGTGAACCCTATCAGCCTCATTCCAAGTTATCTGAGTTACAGAAAACTCGCCCTTCAACGTTTGCTCACACCGATAGGCCGCTAGAAGGCGACGATTGGCTTTGCGACATCGAAAGGAAACTGATTATTGCTCAGTGTTCTGATCATGAGAAGGTGCTTTATGCACCACACTACCTTACTGGAGCAGCCGCAGCATGGTGGGAAAACTTCCTGCACATGCACCCCAGTGAACACAACATCACCTGGGAGGAGTTCAAGGAAGGCTTCCGTGGGGCACACATCCCCAGGAGCATCATAAAAATCAAGAAGAGGGAATTTGATGACCTGAAGAAAAGAGGCATGTCAGTGACAGAATACAACGGTCAGTTTACCCAGCTATCTCGTTATGCCTACGACGAGCACATGACAGAGAACAAGAAGATGGAAAAATTCCTGGACGGCCTGGCACCAGCACTAATATGCCAACTGATTGTACACACCTTCCCGGATTTTAAAACCCTGGTTGACAAGGCCATTACCTTGGAGAATGAGCGCCGCAGTCTGGAAGATATCCGTAAGCGAAAGAGGGACAAAACGACTCTTGCTCGCAGCAACCGAAGCAAGACTGAGGTTCCAAGGACAGAAGCAAGGAGATCCACGACTACTGATCCAAGGCCCGTCAGACAGTTTCATGCCAGGGACAAAGAGTTCACGTACCGTCCAAGGGTCACATGGTATGCTTGTGGAGAAGAAGGGCACTATGCTAAACAGTGCCCAAAGCCGAGGAACTCGGCCCCCCAAGCCGAACAATGGTGGAAACAATCCAGCCCCCAAGCACAACAATTTCAATCCCAACAACAACCACAGGAAGGGTCACCTGAACCACGTGACCAGGGAAGAAGCGCAAAATGCCCCAGACATCGTGCTCGGTACGTTCCCTGTCAACACAGTACCTGCCACGGTTTTGTTTGATTCTGGAGCTTCCCATTCGTTCATTTCGAAGAGTTTTGTTTTGCAACATGGTTTTCCGATACTTCCCTTGGAAAAATCTATGATCATCAAGTCCCCCGGAAATAAGCAAATCGCGCAGAGTTACTGCCAAGGAGTGGTCATTGAGTTCGAACGACTACAGTTCCAAGCAAATCTCATCGTGTTGGAAAATAAAGGACCGGATGCCATTTTAGTGATGGACTGGTTAACCACCAACAAAGGATTCATTGACTGTCTCAATCGGATCGTGATTCTCACTCACCATCATGGCAAGACAATAAAGGTTACAGCTCAAGAAAGGCCACGGTCACGGCAACCGAAGCTGAACAAGGTGGACATTTTAGAATTGAGAAAAGTTCCAGTGGTATGCGAGTTCCCTGACGTATTTCCTGAAGAACTACCAGGCATGCCACCAGACCGAGAAATAGAATTCAGCATCGAACTAGCACCTGGCACCGCTCCCATCTATAAGAAACCTTATAGAATGGCACCCTCAGAATTGGTGGAGTTAAAGAAGAAGATAAAGGAATTATTGGACAAAGGATTTATTCGAGCCAGCTCCTCACCATGGGGTTCGCCAGTGTTGTTCGCCAAGAAAAAGGATGGGACACTGAGACTGTGTTAGACTATCGAGCTCTCAATATGGTCACCATCAAAAACAAATATCCGATGCCACGGATAAATGATTTATTTGACCAGCTCGCACAAGCCAAGGTGTTCTCAAAGATTGATTTGAGATCGGGATATCACCAATTGAAAGTACGGACAAAAGATATCCCCAAGACAGCATTCACTTCCAGATATGGGTTATATGAGTTCACAGTGATGCCTTTTGGACTAACGAACGCCCCCGCATATTTCGTCCACCTCATGAACAAAGTGTTCATGAAATTCATGGACAAATTTGTTGTGGTGTTCATTGACGATATTCTGGTTTACTCAAGGACACCAGAAGAGCATGCTGAGCATCTCAGAATTGTTTTGGGAGAATTAAGGAAACATCAGTTGTACGCCAAATTTAGCAAGTGTGAATTTTGGCTAAGACAAGTTGGTTTCCTAGGCCACATATTGAACCAAGAAGGCGTGGCCGTAGACCCAGAGAAAGTCAAAGCCATACTTGACTGGAAGCCACCCGCCAACGTGACAGATGTGCGGAGTTTCCTGGGAATGGCCGGATATTACAGAAGATTTATTGAAGGATTCTCCACTGTGGCAAAACCAATAACACAGTTGCTCAAGAAAGACAAGAAATTTGTATGGACGGAAGCATGCGAGAAAAGCTTCCAAGAACTCAAGAAGAAACTGACAACTGCACCGGTCTTAACTGTACCAGACATACACAAGAGTTTTGAAGTGTATTGTGACGCGTCCCGAAAGGGGCTCGGATGTGTACTAATGCAAGATGGCAAAGTTGTTGCGTATGCCTCCAGGCAGCTGCGAAAACATGAGGAAAATTATCCAACACATGACTTGGAGCTAGCAGCAGTCATACATGCACTCAAGGAGTGGAGGCACTTTCTGTTGGGAAATCGCTGTGAAATATATACGGACCATAAGAGCCTCAAATATATTTTCACACAGCCAGAGCTAAATTTACGCCAACGACGCTGGTTGGAATTGGTCAAGGACTATGATGTCGGCATTCACTACCATCCAGGGAAAGCAAATGTAGTGGCCGATGCCCTTAGTCGAAATCCCAGCCCGGACAATGACTGTCCGCAAAACTTGAGGCCCAAATTTCAGCAAGAGTTCGCTAGGCTCAACATGATGTTAGTCTCGGAGGGCACCGTATCAAACCTAGAGATACGACCCACCCTAGTGGAACAAATTAAGAAGGCTCAACAGGGACATCCCAGCATCGAAGGTATAAGGAAGAAAATGAACCTTGGTAAGGCTTCAGAGTTCGTCACAGACAGTGAAGGAATAGTATGGTACGGAGACAGACTTTGCGTACCTAACATTGAGGAACTCAAGCAACAAATCTTAACCGAAAGCCACACCGCACCATACTCGATCCATCCTGGAGGAACCAAAATGTACAAGGACATTCAGGAAAGATTTTGGTGGCACGGTATGAAAAGAGATATAGCCACATTTATTGCTTGTTGCGATTCATGTCAGCGCATCAAGGCCGAGCATCAAAAGCCAGCAGGGCTACTCCACCCAAACAGGATACCGGAGTGGAAATGGGGTGAAATAGGAACGGACTTCATTGTCGGATTACCTCGATCACAACGCGGAAATGACGCCATATGGGTCATCACAGACCGACTAACCAAGGTTGCTCATTTCATTCCCGTGAAGACTACCTACTCCACAAAAAGACTGGCCAAACTTTATCTCTCCCGTATAGTTTGTTTGCATGGAGTCCCAAAGACTATAATATCCGACCGAGGCACACAATTTGTCTCCAAATTTTGGGATCACCTGCAACAAGCTCTGGGCACGCAACTAGCTTTCAGTACAGCGTACCACCCCCAGACTGATGGACAAACGGAACGTGTGAACCAAATCCTAGAGGATGTGCTGAGAGCCTGTGTGCTTACCTATGGGTCCAGTGGGAAGAGAGTTTGCCGTATGCCGAATTTGCTTACAACAACAGTTACCAAGCCAGCTTGCAAATGGCACCCTTTGAAGCATTGTACGGACGGAGGTGTCGTACCCCACTAAATTGGTCAGAAACAGGAGACAGTCGTATCTTCGGCCCAGACATGCTCAAGGAGGCCGAGGAGAAAGTTAAGCAGATCAGGGACAGACTCAAGACAGCGCAGAGCCGACAAAAGAGCTATTACGATCAAAAGCATCGTGAGGTCAGCTTTGAACCTGGTGACTCTGTATACCTACGAGTGTCACCTATGAGGGGCCTGCAACGGTTCAAAATTAAGGGGAAGATAGCCCCGAGATTTATTGGACCATTCTGTGTAGTTGCACGAAGAGGCACGGTAGCCTACAAGCTAGACCGACCCAAGGAGTTGTCAGACGTCCATGACGTGTTCCACGTCTCACAATTAAGGAAATGTATGAGTAACCCGGAAAAGCATGTGTCACATGAAAGCATTGATGTGCAACCAGATCTCACCTACAGGGAGAGGCCAGTAAAGATTTTGGAAGAGTCTGAACGGAGGACCCGACAGAAAACAACTAAATTTTTCAAAGTTCAGTGGAGCAACCACACTGAGGATGAAGCGACATGGGAAAGGGAAGATTTCCTTCAGGCAGAGTATCCATATCTATTTGAGGATCAGCAGAAATCTCGAGGACGAGATTTTTCCTAAGGGGGTAGGTGTTGTGACACCCAAAATTTTATTTGGCCTTTTCAAAATTTTATTTGACTTGAGGGAGGTAATTTAAAATTTTTCTTCAAAAGAACCCTCCCTTTCAAAATATTTTTATGGCAAGAGTTTTATTTGGTTTCACCCAAGACTTGATTTTGGTCTTGGAGGTTCTTGCTTTTTATTTGGACTCAAACCAAAATGCTTTTCACTTGGGGAAAATGCCTTTTGAAAATCTATTTGAAATTGCACTATGGCTTTTGGAATAATCCCTTACCACTTTCAACAATTCTCTCTTGCCATGACCTTAGTGCAAATCCACTCTCCTAAACCTTCCCTCATCTTTGGATCATGATTTGCACCAAATCCAGCAAGTTGAACCTCCCCATATGATTATTTTCCATTTAAATCTTATCAAAACCATTTCTATCTTCGATTCTAGCCCTTGGAGATTTACAAAGGAGCTACCCTTTATGTTTTGATTTTTGCCCCCAAACCTTTTTCCCTTCCTAGTCCTTTGAACCCTCAACCAAGATCCATGAAGATCCACTGGTCTTCAGTTCAAAATTTTCAAACTACACTTGCTGCAAGTTTGGACCAGATTTGTCAAATTTGGTGAAATTCATTCAAATCCTTCTCCAAAAATTCTGAGTAAAATCAGGCAGCCTCTGGGTGCATTGAGTGGTCACCTCACCAAGTCCCAGCCCCAGGAAATTTTTTCTCCTTGCCTAATCATTCTGTCGAACACCTGCAGAGCATTGTCAATGTCAAGTTCAGAGATTCAGAAATACAGTTCAGTGATCTACTGTCGTTTTCTTCAGAAACTGTTGTCGATCTCGACAGTGCCGAGTTGTCGCCTTGCTCCCCGTCCCCTCCCCCTTGTCCCTGCACCGCATGAGCGCCTGGACGTTTGCGGACGTCGGCGACGTGCTGGAGGAGGTGCGCCGCCCCGTGACCGACGCCAGCGGCGGCTTTGTGGCCGCCAGAGAGAAGCGCGGCGCAGACGGCGCCACCCAGCGCCGCCCAAGCCACCGGAGATCGCCGCGTGGCCTTCCACTCCCCAGTGCGCGCTGCCACCCTCGTCATGAACCGCTGGGCGCGGAGCGCGCTCTCTGCCGCCGTCGTGCCCGTGCGGCCACCCCACCGTGGACTGGCGCCATTACGCCAAGACCGACCGGGATTAGCGGGGGAACGACACCAGTAACTCCCACTGATGCTGCCTGGCCACCTAAACCCCCTGCCAATCCACTACATCGCCGTAATTGCTCGCCGGAGATTCTCCGTTAAGGGCCACCCCCTCGATCCGCCTATAAATAGAGGCCCCGAGCTTCAACTCGAACCCACACCACCTCTGCACTCCACCAAGACCCTGCCTAGCCACTGGGAGAGCCCCGAGGAAGTCTCCTTCCTCAACTCCGGCCGCCGCGACCCGCCACGGGATCCAGCTTGATTCGCTCCCGTGCGTGCACCTCTGCCTCCCAACTCTTGCCAGTAGCCCTCTAGTGCATCCCTCTTTCTGACCCGCGCTTCAATTCGAAGTTTGCAGCACCCACCGGAGTTCTCCACCATCACCCGAGCCGCCGTCCGCGGAGAAAGTGTCGCCGTCGATGTGGTGCTCTCTGACGCTCTAGTCCACCACCCACCGACGCGGAAGGACACGCTGAAGCTCTTGGTACACTCCGATCTCCCTGTCTCGCCGTGGTTCGACGCCGGCGACCACCGCAGTCTTCGGGCGCCGGCGAACTTTTTAAACCTGACATGTGGACCCCCTTTGTCAGCCTCTATTCTCTTCTCCCTCAAAACGTTTTCTGTTGGCGCCTTCGGGCAAATACGTTTTCCCTTTGAGCTTGCGCGTTTCCATTTGAACCGTTTTCTGTTTGCTCAGTTAAACCCCTGGAACTTTTTTGTTTCATTACAGATGGGTCCCTGGACATAAACCCTTATAACTTTTTAATAAAAAGTGATTTTTGAGTGATTCTTTTTCTGACAGTCTTAAAATTTTGTCTAGTTTTTTATGGGATTTATTTGAAATTTTTTTGGAGAAGTTTTTATGCACGCGTTGGTTTTCACGTTAGTGCCCGTTTTCGTTATGCCGTAGGTTCCGGGAGAGGTGATGGAGCCGCGAACTTCGCCGAGCTAGACTCCGACTTCTCCGAACCAGGCAAGCATGTTTGAACCTTTGATATGATAGATGCTTTGCATGTTTGCGTGAGAGTTTGTGCGTGGCATATGAGTGTCGGTGAATACCTCGTTGCTTGTGAGGCAACTACCCGCATGTTCCAAAGTTGCGATGATCTCTGGTGAGAGATGGCCTAATCATGTGGTGACATGAAGGGCAGCAAGGTGGTACTGTTGTAGCATACCAGCCTTGCGTCATCCGACAAGTTCCGACGTTAATGTGGACGGAGTCACGTTATCGTTCTTTTCCCTTCCGTACTACCACATGTTTCTTTTGCCAGGATGCGGTTTAGTAAGTTGGTAACCTCTTTCCGTGTACACACCAAACAGAGGGGCCGGGATGATGGTTCCATGGCCCTGGATTAAAGCCAGTCATCCGGTCAGGGGGCATGGGTGTTTCCGGTTGGGACCAAGAGGGGGGCACCCCCTTAGAGCGCGCGTATAGAAATTTGATCCCATGCTACGCGAGGTTGTAGCCTCCCCGTCTCAAGGTTTTTCTTGAACGTTGCCGAGGGTGATCCCTGGCTTCGGAATGTTGAATGGGTGTGTACTGGTTAGACGTGTTTCTTCCAAAACACCGTAAACGGAACTAGCCCCCGTGACTACTGAAATCCGTTGGCTGTGGTTAAGTACAAACTCTGCAGAGTCAAATCCTTCCAAATCATCATATCCATGATCAAGTAGGGTGATCAGTATATCCATATCTATCCTCGTGGAAATTTATCCCCGGTGAACAAGCTCAAGTGGTAAACCCAGTTTAATTGTTATTCCTGCGGATGGACTAATCCTATATTTGTCTCGTACTTGTAATAATCTATGTTCTCGAGCTACTGAATTATTGAGCTACAATATAAGCCCTGTATGTGATGTCGCTCAGACGTCCGACTGTGGCATGTTTGTCTTTTATTTCTGTTATAAGCCCATTATGTGGTGTCGCCCTGACGCCCGACCGCGGCATTATTATTCTTGCAGTTTCCTCTCGAGGAGTCATTCAGACCCTCGTTTGGCACCGGTATTATTATTCTTGCAGTTTCCTCTCGAGGAGTCATTCAGACCCTCGTTTGGCACCGGTACTATTATTCTTGCAGTTTCCTCTCGAGGAGTCATTCAGACCCTCGTTTGGCACCCAGTATTTATTTTGGGATTTCGGGAGGACTACCGCCCGACTTCTCTATTATTACCCCATGCATTGTTGATATCTATGTCTGAACGCACTTGTTAATCTATTCATATGCTTCATGTTTACATTTGTTATATCTTATGTCCAAATTGTCTTGCGAGTACTTTCATAGTACTCACCTGGCTTGTTGATTTGGCCAGATGTTGACGAAGGCGATCTCTTGGATGAAGAGTTTGATAGTGTGTCCGACGCCTAGAGGAGTCCCAGTCAGTCCTGTGCGATCCCGGATATTGGTCACTTGTATTATATACGCTTCCGCCACCCGCAATAAGTCTCCTCGAGCCTCACTCCGACGCTCGAAGAGCTGTAGTTTCCAGGAGTCATATCACCCACTCCGCTGTGATATTTCCACCACCGTTGTTATCGTGAGTAGTAGTTATGCCACCCTATCCGCCTTATGTTTTATCGGCGTGCATGTAATAAATTGTTGAGCAGTCTCCGCTCAACCTTGTATTATATTCAGTACTCCTGGTATTTTTCTTCTGTGACCAAGATATTGTCTACCAGTGAGAAGGAATTCTTCTTTACTGGTCCGTAAAAGGGATTGGTCTCTCAATAAATATTTTATTGAAAAACCGGTCGTGACACAACTACCAACTCACCACTTCACCGGAGCCACTTCAGCGAATGGCTTCTACACCGCTCCAGATCTCCTTGACCGCCATCATGGTCCACCGCACCGGATCTGCTTAACCGGCGCCCTCGTCCACCATAGTGTAGGCCTTTCACTGACTCCCTCGTCCGTCCCTTCGCTGGCCCTTCATATAAGCCCTCGTCCGCCACAACAGATCCGCCTCACCGAAAGCACAACGCGCCCGCCGAAGCCTTCGTCCACTGCACCGGACCCACTCCACGGACGCCATATTCAACTCCACCGACCCTACTTTACCGACGCCGCAGCCTCATCAGGTTATTTCGATCTGTACTCCTTCGGTTTTTCTCTTTATAGTGCAACTGTTCACTTACCAGAGATGAGCTTTCTTGTATGTCGACAGGCGCCGCAACCGTAGCACCGGAGCCGCTTCAGCGACGGCGACAGCCGGCCCAAACTTAACCGCAACACGAGCACCATCGGCGATCCTTAGCTATCAAGTATGCCAACGATACCCATACGCTGCCGAGAATTAGGTACTATTGTCCAACGGCCCGCGCCTACGTTCACTTTCTTAGCATAAGCACCGCACCTTTGAATTTCTTCAGGGCATCATTCAGTTTTTCATGAGACGCGTTATTCTGCTTGCACCTGTAGGGCCATACTTCTGGCAGTGAACATGTTACATGTGCTAAATTACATACCAGTGCACATATAGTTAATATGCTTTAGTTTTGTCCTAAGTATTACTGTACTTCCTAGATATCACGACCTACTATTTTACTTCTTGCATGCTATATTTATGATAACGGTGTTGTTCTGATGCCACCTATTGGTTCCATCAGACTGCTTCATGTTCTCTATGCTTAATTACACATCAGCAAACTAGCATGTGGTTCTCTGGTTTTTGTTCGTTTTATCCTACATTTTCTGATGCTAGCTATTACATCACTGCTACGAGCCTCTGTTCATTACTTTTTTGTGTGTTCTTGATCTTCCCAAGTTGCATGACTAATTTGATGCTTCTATTAATTATGGAGCTGCCAACCCCATCAAGCAAAATATTTGTTCTTTTGGGGCTGGCACCTCGAACAAGCATAAAAATAGAGGGAACCAGATATATTGTCGTGTATGCACACACCCTTCTTTCATTAGTTTAGATGAACCATTGATGATCAATTCGAACCAGTGCATGCGATTAAAAATTAATTTTACCTAAATAGAGGGTGCAGAATAAACTACAACAAGTAGATTTGTAACCACGGGATGCTGACGATATCTTCAAAGAACATTGCAATAGCAACGAGGCTTCACAACAACATATGGTAAGCCAATGTGTTTTAGTACATGTGAAATGTAATGCGTGTGGGCTGCTTTCTTGGCTTGTGCCCTCAACCTGTAATCCTACAGAATAACAAATAGTTCGGTTGTCTGCTTTGCTGTATTGCTTGATTAGAATGCTTGTTTGTTACTTGTTACGCTATACCTGAGTTGGCCAATATGTCAGCAGTGCCTGCTATACTATCATAAAGAAATGCATGCCTAGTTCATTTGAGTCCTTAACTTTTCCTCTGAACTTCATCACAAGACTGTCTTCGTAGTTTATATGAGGCCACACTGTTAAGTGCTTTCTCAGATTATTTCAACTGCTTAGATGCCTTGGCAACTTAGTGGTGGTACACTCCCTTTCAACTAGGGATGTCAACTGGGTCCCATTTAATGCCGATTAAAGTCCACTAGTGGTATGATAGTTCAAAAGAGTTTTTGTTTTTTGAGGAAAATGAACCCGGGAGCTAGCAAAAACTAACTAGATGGGACTGGCGGATGTCGTTTATTGGCCACTTACATCCCTAGTTTCATCTTACCATTTTAATTTCTTTTCGGCTATGCTGCTTCGAACCATTTAAATATAGCTTGCCATGCCCGGCAATAATTCGTATGTCGTTTCCCATGTAAGCTTACTGCCTGGATCATGCGATAATTAGCTCTTACTTATGTCCAGCAGAAACCTTTCAGGATGCCGTTCACACTAGGACACAATGTACAACCCCAGAATCTATTTGTGGAAGCAGTGTGCCATCCATGTTGCCAGATGGTAGCAGTTCAGAGGCAACACCGCCGAAGAGCAGTCTGAGCATAGATATTATAGTTCTTGGGGCTCTACTAGAGGCAGAAAGAGATGGTGTGGTGCCATGAATGAGGTAATCTCGATCTTGAAGCTGGAAATTATGCAATTAGCTGCACGCATTATGCAAGCAACCCAAGAAATGGAGAAAGTAAGAATGCTGCATTTGAAGACGAAGGAGGTCCTGTTGCTTCTACTATCTGAAGCCCAGGGTAATCCCAGTTCTTCTTTAGATAGCAGTTGAAATTGTCATTAGATTATTGTACTTGCACGTTGTGTCATGTCTCTGAATGGATTATGTTGTAAGACCCCCTATGTTGTCCATGTGTTGTAATGATCCGAATTTTTTAGGCAAGGTAATCCTCAGTACTTGTAAGATTGACATAAGGTGAACTGTTTTTCGTGTGAGCATATTGTATTGGATGAAATAACTGTTTGACTCAAAGTGTATCCAACCTACTGAATTCGAAGATCACGACATTTCTAAATCATAATCATATATAAAGGTGGAATAAATATTTGTTGTGGTTTTGAAGAAATAAATAAAAAAATGTAGAATTATCTGTGGATATTCGTAATCGAATAAAAATTGGATTTGGATTTAGTTGCCACGGCCCAGGGCAAACGTGAATGCTAATTCTCCCAAGTTTTGAACGAAGCGGCTGAACACCCACTATCATTTGTGGGCTGCCCGAAGCAAGTGTTTGCAAGATGGAAATTACTGTCTACCCCTGACACTTGACATCCTTATCGACTGGATTTACACTGCTGTCGATAGGGGTAGAGTAGTAACTTCAATCAGACATGACACGACGGCCTCTGAGCCCATTCAGACACGGTGGGCGCCAAACGTGGGCGGCAAAACACATTTGATTCAAGCTCGTCCGAAAGACATGTGTCTCTCCCTCCATTTCCCCATTCATCCACGGTGGGCAGCAAAACAAACTCTCCTCATCCGAAATCGATGTAGGCTAATATTTTAAATAGGGGCAGATGTGTAACTTCCCTCAGACGTGACACAACCGCCCTACCTGTCAGCCCCGTTCATACACCGTGGGCGCCAACCGTGGGCGGCAAAACACCCTCTCCTCGCCCGAAATCGTTACCGGCAAACATTTGGGAGATGCGAGATTACCGTCCTATCCCCAACCGACCTGATGTCTGAAATTTTAAACAGGGGATAAGTTCGTAACTTTCCCACATTTTAGACAAGTGTGTCCCAAAGTTTGAGATCCCCCCTCCCCCTCCATTTCCCCATTCATACACCGTCAGCACCACGACAACCTCCCCACTTCGGCCAGCCTCCTCCGTCCACCACCCCATCCTCCACCTTGCCGGAGCCGCTACCCCTACCCTGTCGTCCACTGCAAGAGATGTACGTCTCTCATCCACGGCACCGGACCAGGATCCTTTCATCGCGTCGTCTCGCTTCATCGGCGTTGTCGTCCACTTTGCCGTTGCCGCTCCTACGACCGCCTCGTCCATGGCAACAGGATTTATCCCCCAACCCAACCGTCTGCCATCTAAAGTCTTCTTCCCCGCCGCCGACAACCATCGCAACCACAGCACCCTCAATGTATCAGCAGGGGCCTACACGGTGTCGCAAGAGAGGTGGTACTCTTCCATATGTGCTTAAGTTATTGATCTCACTCGGAAAATAGATCTTAAATTGTTTACTGTACTTTTCTTGTCCGTACCAAATCATAGTGGCTAGTTGAATGCAAACATTGGTTGCGAAGTAGCTTTGTCCGGGTTGCACCTTCAGATCCGCCATGTCACAGTCACTATACTCGTAAAGCTTATGGTTTCCCCCCTTTATATTCACTACCATCATCGTAGGTGCTTCCCTGCTTCGTGTCGTGCTAGCACTGCTCCTCAAGACCTCAACCCATCAAGCGAAACAACATGCCACTCATAATTTCAAAGCTTACGTGTTGAAATACGAATCTGATATGATGCTCATATTACTAAACCAGAGAACATTTAATTGGTCACCTAATGTTCCTATATTCGTTTCGAAAAGCATGTGCGGCACCCACTGGTCCAGCTAGTTCCACTTTCCTGATTTTACTCTTGATGCTTAGGGTTTCCCCTTTTATCTACGCTACTATGATCTGCGCAGGTGCTTTCTGTCATACTAGCATTACTCCACCCTTCAAGCTAAACAACACAACACTCAAAATTCCAAAGCTTAGTTGTTCAAATATGATTGTGATATGATACTGATATTAGTTAACAGACACATTTAATTGGTTAGCTAAAGGTCCCACTTGAGTTTCCAAATGCATGTCGTGACATATAGAGAGACAGGAGAATTGCATTTCTTTGTCACTTGTTGACTGTACTTTCTTGTTCATACCAAATCTTAGTTGTTATTTCAAAGCAAATATCGGTTGCTAACTACCCTTTGCGCGGTTTGCAGCTTCAGATCTGCCATCCCGCTGCCACGGTCAACACTATACTCATCATGCTTACGGGTTCCCCATTTTATGATGACCACGATCAGCCTACGTGGTTCGTGTCGTAATAGCACTGCTCCACCCATCGAGCTAAACAAGCTTAGTTGTACAAATTCAAATCTGATATTATGCTGATATTAGTAAAACTGAGAGATGTTTAATTGGTCAGCTAAATGTTCCTACTTTAGTTTCAAAATGCATGTGAGCCACATATGGAGAGACCGGAAGGAATAGTATTTCTCTGTGTGCTCTGGTTCATGATGGGTGGCCAACCGACATTGTATAGAAAGACTTGTAATATCTTCAATCTGCTTGCTCTTCTGCTCTTCTTTAAGATGATCCTCTTCTCTTGCGGTCGACTAGTCAGGTCGATTTATTCTCCCTTAGTATATTTTGAATCTGTCAGGTCAGGTCTACTTGTTCTTCTTTACTATATGTTGAAGCTGTCATCTGCGAAGTATCATCACTTCTGGAGCTCTCATATTTTGAGTAGTAGGCCACATTATATTAATGCACACACCAAATTACAGCATGCATGGCACCTCTTAGAAGTTGCAGAGATAGCACAAAGGGGTTTACAGTGAGGAAGTATTGGATTAGAATCACTTCTGCATTACAAAGATAATCTCACTTGTTTTTATGTTTTCATGCATGTCAGCTATTGAACATTATCAAAATGAGTATGAGAATGGGCGCACGAGAGGAATATTGCGGAACGATCCACTGGCTAACAAACTTGGCATGGTGGAGGATGACCTATCTTATTCACCCATCAAGGTGCATGCTCTAACTTGGCAAGGTTGTATTGGTCGCACATATTTTGCATCTGACCTCTTGCATTACTTCTACTTTGTTACACCATCTGCTTAGTTTAAGCATCATATATGAGTATATGCCATACCTATCCATTTTCTATACCTATTCCATGTGTCGTCATACTATGTTTTTCGAGTCAAATGTTGTTCTTTCGTAATAGATGTCCAAAAGGAAGAGGGTGATTGCAGATCCTCAAGGAGTACAAACTAGGTATTTGGAAAAGGTAGTGATACCTATTAAATCAGATAGATCAGCAGCCACAGAAAACACAGGCCCAACTGTCACAGACTTTACCCCTACTCCAGTGGCCAAACCCCTATTAGAACTGCTGACAGCCCAGCGTCAGGTACTGTCTATGATATCAATTCAAAATTTGAACTCCTAAATTTCTGCATGTGCCTTACCTTCTCTCTTGTATGAAAACTAATTTCAGATGAATCTCCTTGCTCAAAGGATCATAGGATCTCACGACAATGCTGGGCTCTGCATTGCTCTTGTCAGTACCTCTTGCCCTTTGTCAGCATACTTACACTCATTGTTGTTTGATTATGTAGCATCACTATAAATGTTCGCTTCTTTATCCTCCCTTTGCTTGAAATTATAAGATCTATATTTACTCTTAGATAAATGCAGAATTAACACAATGGTTATGAAATTTTGGATTGCTCATGTAAGTACCTGTTGTCATGTACTCCCTCTGTATCGAATTAATTGTTGATCTATTGGATGTATTTAGAACTTAATAGTGCTAGATACATCCATTTGAGTGACAACTAATAATGGACGGCGGTGGTATTACTGTACATGCATCGCGAGATAGTTGATTGTCTAGCATTACTCTGCATCTTATCTGCCCTGCCCTCCACTTTCTCCAAATTATCATATCTACATTTACTCTTACCAAAATGTTGAATAAAGCCAATGCCACTGCACACGTTGATGTCTACATTCCTCTTGTCAGTACCTTTTGCCTTGTAACGTTGTACTTAATTAGTTGCTATTTGATTATGTATCATCAGTCTGCACCTGAGCTTCATTATCCTCTATTTCTTCCAATATTATTTGATCTATATTTACTCTTTGCAAAATGTAGAATAATGGCAACGCTTATAAAGAATTTTGTTTGGGAATTTATTGAATTATCTTTCCATCAACATGGAGAAGCGCTTAGTCCAGCCCGTGTTAACATGTAATGTAAGTTCATCCTTCTCAAGCCTTCAAACTTTGTTCTACTATAGATTTGGATAGGCATCATTTCCTCCACTGCTGTTTACATCTGATTGGATGTTTGCAACAACTACCAGTTTTAAATTGTAGTTGTAAAAACATGTTCCTTATGCAGAACAGATCCATTTATTTGCTTATATAATTGTGAAACCTGTTACGTGTCTCCTTGTTTCTCTTTCAGAGTCGTATCTCTTATGCCAGGCAGAACTTTAGGAAAGATAGTGAGCCAAACAAATCTTGAGGACAGCGAGATGACCCCAAGGTCATGTCTTGATGAAGACAATGAGTTGAAGCTACTCACCAGCAGGTGTGAGACAACCTCTGTGCAGTCGCTGCCTCAATCAGTTCGACTTCTTCAGTCTCAACTTAAAGCGGAAAGGCTTGCTTTAGCTCAGCTCTGACTTGAAGTCAAAGATGTAATAAAGATGTCAGGGGACTGCCTTGTGCACTATGGTGCCATACAGCTAGGGATGAAGCATCTATCATTGACACAACTGAGGTCTCATCAACTTGTTCGGCTGCTTGCGGGGGCCCGAGCTTGCCAGGTCTAGTGCCTTCTGAAGTGCTCCCAGTTTTGTATATTCTTTTGTCGGCGCGTTTATATGCACTGGTGGCGACCTTTGATGCCCAGTGTATGTAATCCGTGGTCATGTTGCACTTTATTATCACCGGGTAGCGAACTTTGATTCCTAATATGCCGTAATTTCTTTGTTGTATAGTCTAGGTTTATTCTTTGGTCGGCATGCTGTAATTTAGGCTGGAAGGTTCAGTGGATCTCAGTGTTGTCGGTCTTCAGGCCGGCTCGTTACTCATATGGGCCAAAACGTGGGCCTATAATCATCTTGGGCCATTAGCTGGTCTAAACCTATAGTAGTTTCCCGCCTTTAACATGCCATGGTCTACATATTTACTGTAGTGACGCTGGGCTTCCTACGGCCGTAGAAACAATGGGCCTTCTACGGTCCGTAGAAACAATGGGCCTTTTACGGGCCGTAGAAACAATGGGCCTTCTACGGGCCGTATCATCAATGGGCCTTAGACGGGCCGTATGATCGATTGGCTAAACATGGGCCAAGAACAGACCGCATTATGGCCGTTAAGGGGCTAGAGTTGGAGTCGTCCATTCATGGGCCGACCATAACGGGCCGTCGTTAATAGGCCGTATTTGATGACGCTATGAAAACGGCCCAACGTATTAACGAGCCACAAACGGGCAGACTGTAACCACGGGCTGAATTTGGCCCACAAGCAGAAAATGGCAGTAACGGGCCGTAAGTAACCGAATGCTGGAAATGAGCCCAAGAATAAATGGGCCCTGAGAAGGCCGAAAGATAACATGGGCTGCAAACGGCCCAATGGATTAATGGGCCGTTAATGGGTATAAAGTGATACACTGTTCATTACGGGCTAGTTTCACCACGGCCCGTCAATGGGCCAAGAGTTACAAAGGGCCTCATCTGGGCCGAAAGACGTCATGGGCCATACATGGGCCGGAACTTAAAATGGGCTGGAATCATATTGGACGGCCCAGATGACGCTACTGGGCCTAATTCGGATAGGTCGTAACGGGCCCTGGGTTAGCGGGCCGTAAATGGGCTATATGCGAACAGGCCGTTCACACGCTTTCCGTGGGCCGGCCCGCCACCTTTTGACCAAGTCAAACGGGCCGGCCTTTTCACAGGAATGGGCCTCTGTTGGGTTATGCCACGTGTTGACGTATCATAGGCGCCTTCTGTCCAATGAGTGGATGACATCTGTCCCAACGGTGAGCCGACACGTGTTTCCTCCAGCTAATGATGATTTTACACGTGGAAAATCCCCATTGGTCGGGGCTGTTAGCGGGTTATCGGATCCAAAACCGGACCCGATAGCTTAACGGCGTTCCGTTACGGTGGATGCCACGTGTCGGTCACCCTTGACGAAAGCACTTCTGTGATGATAATTTTGGTCATGTAATGGAACACTTCTACGATAGCACAGGTATGACTATCTTGATTCTCTCATAAAATTGTCATGGATGTACATGCATGACAAAAAATGCGACCTACTGTGACAAACACGTATCATCACGGAAGTGTACTTTTTGTAGTGATGGCCCAAGATGATTATAGGCCCACGTTTTGGCCCATATGAGTAATGGGCCAGCCTAAAGATCGGCAACATTGAGATCCATTGAACCTTCCGGCCTAAATTACAGCATATCGACCAAGAATAAATCTAGACTATACAATTAAGAAATTACGGCATACTACATCCACTGGGAATCAAAGTTCGCCACCGGTGATAATAAAGTGCAACATGACCGCGGATTACATATACTGGGCATCAAAGGTCACCACCAGTGCATATAAATGCACCGACAAAAGAATATAAAAAACTGAGAGCACTTTAGAAGGCATTAGGCCTGGCCGGGACGGGCAGCGCAAGCAGCCGAACAAGTTGATGAGACCTCAGTTGTGTCAATGATAGATGCTCTATGCCTAGCTGTATAGCATTAAAGCCTGCAAGGAAGTTCTCTGAGATCTTCATTGCATCATTGACATCAAGTCAGAGCTGAGCTGAAGCAAGCCTTTCTGCTTTAAGTTTAGACTGAAGAAGTCAAACTCATTGCGGCAGCGACTGCACAAAGGTTGTCTCACAGCTGCTGGTGAGTAGCTTCAACTCACTGACTTCATCAAGATAGGGCCTTGGGGTCATCTCGCTCTCTTCAAGATGGTTTGGCTCACTATCTTCCCTAAAGTTCTGCCTGGCAAAAGAGATACGACTCTGAAAGAGAAACAAGGAGACACGTAACAGGTTTCACAATAGTAAAAGCAAATAAATGGATCTGTTGTGCATAAGGAACATGTTTTTGCAACTATAATTTAAAACTGGTAGTTGTTGCAAACATCCAGTCAGATGTAAACACCAAAGTAAACAGCAGTGGAGTAAATGATGCCTATGCAAATCTATACTAGAACAAAGTTTGAAGGCTTGAGAAGGATGAACTTACATTACATGTTAACACGGGCTGGACAAAGCCCTTCTCCATGTCGATGGAAGGATAATTCAATAAATTCCCCAAAGAAACTTCTTTATAAGAGTCGCCATTATTCTACATTTTGCAAAGAGTAAATATAGACAAATAATATTGGAAGAAATAGAGGATAATGAAGCTCAAGTGCAGAGTGATGTTACAAAATCAAATAGCAATTAATTAAGTGCATCGTTACAAGGCAAAAGGTACTGACAAGAGGAATGCAGACATCAACGTGTGCAGTGGCATTGGCTTTATTCAACATTTTGGTAAGAGTAAATGTAGATCTGATAATTTGGAGAAAGTAGAGGGCAGGGCAGATAAGATGAAGAGTAATGCTAGACAATCAACTATCTCGCAATGCAAGTACAGTAATACCACCATTGTCCGTTATTACTTGTCGCTCAGGTGGATGTATCTAGCACTATTAAGTTCTAAATACGTCCAATTGATCAACAATTAATTCGATATAGAGGGAGTACATGACACAGGTACTTACATGAGCAATCCAAAACTTCATTACCATTCACTACAAAAAAATACACTTCTGTGATGATACGTGTTTGTCACAGTAGGTCACGTTTTCTGTCATGCATGTACATCCATGACGAATTTATGACAGAATCAAGATAGTCATACCTATGTTGTCATAGAAGTGTTCCATGACATTACCAAAATTATCATCATGGAAGTGTCCACTTCCATGACGATAAATGGCGCGTCATGGAAGTGTTTTCGTCAAGGGTAACCGACATGTGGCATCCACTGTAACGGGTCGCCGTTAAGCTATCGGGTCCGATTTTTGATCCGATAACCCGTTAACAGCCCGAACCAATGAGGATTTTCCATGTGTAAAATTCTCATTGGCCGGAGGAAACATGTGTTGGCTCACCGTTGGAACAGATGTCATCCACTCATTGGACATGAGGCACCTATGATACGTCGACGCGTGGCATGGCCCAACAGAGGCCCATTCTGGTGAAAAGGCCGGCCCGTTTGACTTGGTCAAAAGGTAACGGGCCGGCCCACGAAAAGCTTGTTAATGGCATGTTCATATATAGCCCATTTACGGCCCGCTAACTCACATCCTATTACGGCCTATCGGAATTAAGCCTAGTGGCTTCATTTGGGCCGTCCAATATGATTCCAGCCCGTTGTAACTTCCGGCCCATGTATGGCCCATGATGTCTTTCGGCCCATATGAGGCCCTTTGTAACTCTTGGCCCATTAACGGCCCATGGTGAATCTGGCCCGTAATGAATAGTGTACCGCTTTATACCCATTAATGACCCATTATTCCATTGGGCCGTTTCCAACCCGTGTAATCATTTGGCCTTCTCAGGGCCCATTTATTCTTGGTCTCATTTCCAGCATTCGGTTACTTACGTCCCGTTACTGGCCTTTTCTACTTGTGGGCCAAATTCAGTCCGTGGTTATAATCTGCCCGTTTGCGGCCTGTTAATCCGTTGGGCCGTTTTCATAGCGTCATCAAATACGACCGATTAACGACGGCCCATTATGGTCGGCCCATGAACGGACGATTCCAATTCTAGCCCGTTTATGACCCATAATGCGGTCTGTTATTGGCCCATGTTTGGCCAATCGATCATAAGGCCCGTAGAAGGCCCATTGATGCTACGGCCCATAGAAGGCCCATTGATTCTATGGCCCGTAGAAGGCCCATTGTTTCTACGGTCCTTAGAAGGCCCATTGTTTCTACGACCCGTAGGAGGCCCATTGGTTCTATGGCCCGTAGGAGGCCCATGGTAACTAAAGTAAATATGTAGCCCATGGTTATTGTGGCCTAGTTTTAAAAAATAGGTTATTGCGGCCACTAGCAAACCGCGGAAAAAGAACTGCACTGACTACAAGCAAACAAATAAACAAGACAAAAAGGAAATAAATAAGCAAGCAACTTACGCTAGGCTATCATGGCTATTACACATATTACATCCACTGGGCATCAAAGTTCACCACCAGTGCAAATATAGGGAACAAAGCAGCATATCATATACACTGGTTGTCAAAGTTGGCGACCAGTGCAAATAAACGCCGTAGCAAAACAAGTCCAGAACTGAAATCACTTGAGAAGAGCTCAAGAAACAATATCCTGGGTACCCATAATGCAGGGCAAGATGCTTAGCAAGCTTATTAACTTTCTCTTGTTTGGCGCTTAAATCCTCCAGAGCTTGCTGTTGCACCAAAAAGTATGCATCTGAATTCTGCAGGGACTTCCTCAGTCCTTGTCGGGTGGTAGGTGCGACATATGCCAACGGGTGGCTTATCATTGTGGGAGCCAGTAAGACATCGCCGGTGCCTGGAAATGGGATAAGGCGAAGACATGCACGCCGGCAAATCTTACCCAGGTTTGGGGCTCTCCGTGGAGATAACACCCCTAGTCCTGCTCTGCGGGGTCTCCGCATGATCACTAGATCAACACAAGTGGCTACAAGTGGCTCCTTGAGCTGTTTGGCTAGAGGGAGAAGAAGGGCAAGACTAGCTCTCCTCTTCTCTCTATGTGGTGTCTAAAACTCTAAGAGATCAACCCTTTGCATGGGTGCGCTGGGGTTTTATATAGGCCTACCCCCTAGGGGTACAATGGTAATCCGGCTGGATGCGGGTCCAGGCCGTCAGTGTCTGTATCCGCCGGCTTCTCCGCCGGCCGCTGGGGCCCGCCGACTGGTGGGTCCCGCCGGCTGCCAGCCTCCTGGCCGACATGCCGGCCCCATCGCCCGGGGGTCTTGCCGGCGGCTGGTTACTGTAGTCGCGCCCCTGATGACGAGGGCTTTGCCGAGGTAAGCATGGCTACAGTGCCGCCGTCTGGTTGGCTCTCACTGTAGCCTTACCTCGTCTTGTCTCCTTAATGATGCACATACTTCGAGGGAGTGAGGTAGCCGGCTACACCCCAGGCCGACTGGGGGAGGCTTGGCCGCCTTCGAGCGTCTCTCTGGCTGAAGGGGCCTGCCGCCCGCGGGCCGTACTGGCAGCCTGTCGTGGGTGGCGTCATGGTCAACATGGCAACAGTGTCGCGCCGGACGGGGGATGGCCGCCCCGTACGGTGCACTGTGGCCATGCGTGCTCCGGGATTCGGGGGTGGCAGGCTTTACTGTAGCCACGCCCCGTCTCGTCACCGTTATGTGGGTGCAGTCCTTGAGGGTGCAATCTTGGCCGCTTGCCGGGAGCCGGCCCTCTTGTAGCGGGCATCGTGGAGTCGGTCTTCTTGTGGCCGGCTTCTTGGAGTCGGCCTTCTTGTGGCTCTCTTCAGGAGGGTTTTAGGGCCGGGCCGCCTTCCCGTAGTCGGCCTGTGAGATAGCCGGCCAGGGGAAGGCGGCCCTGTGCTTTGGGTGCTTGAAGGCTCGATGGGCCCGATAGTTTTCAAAGAGCCAGGGGGAGTCCGTTAGGCTACCCGTGGTCATTTACTCCGACAGTAGTCCCCGAAGCTGGTTGGGCTTCGTGGCTGAAAGGAGGACGAGAAGCTCAATCAGCTTCCTATCTAGAAGAGCCAGCAGCTAGGAGCCGGCTTTGATCAGGTGTGCCGTCTTGGTGAGGCTTTGAAGTCTGAAGGCGGGAACAAGCTGGCGCACACGCTAGGTTGCGGGCCGGCCGCTTGCCGCCCGCACGGCACATGGCGCCCTCCGGCTGGAAGAGCCTGCCAGCCCACGCGCGCGACGGGACGCCACCGCAGGCCGAGGCCCGCCACTTCCATGCCTCGGCCTAGGTGTGGATCTTCTATGGCCCAAAATGGGCCATTCGCCTTCCAATGGCAGTTTCCGCACGCCGTTAGGGCGCAATAATCGCGGGACGTGGGGGAGTGGGCGCAGTTAATCGCACGTCCCCCCTACGCCTCACCTCCTCGGCTTCGCCGCACGAGGCTATAAATAGGGGGAGGAGGAGGAGCGGCAAGCGCTCGCACGTTCGCCCTCGCTCCGCCATCTTCTTCTTCTTCCTCTCCATCGCTGTTGCCCCTCGCCGCCGCGCTGTCCCTCCAGTCATCGCATTATCCCGCAGCTTCGCCGCCGCGGGGCCGTGCTTTCGCCGTTGCTGCGCCTTTTTCATCGGCTTCTTGCCCTCATGTCGTGCAGCGGAGACTGGGACGGCTCCAATGTCCACGCGGACCACAATTACTTCCTCCGCAAGACACGGCGGTTGCCCAGCAGGGATCATGTGCGGGTCCGTCTCGCGCCGGAGAGGGAGATCTCGCCGGTGCCGGAGGAGGGTGAACGGGTAATCTTCCGCTCGCACTACCTACGCGGTCTCGGCCTGCCTGCGAGCGGCTTCTTCCGTTCCTTTCTTGAGTTCTACCAGCTCCAGCCGCACCACCTCACTCCAAACACGGTGGTGCTGCTGTCTGCCTTCGTCACTTTGTGCGAGGGCTTTCTCGGCGTCCTTCCCACCATCGAGCTCTAGGGGGAATTCTTCCAGACATAGCTCGACACTGCCATGAGGGGCGTGCCGGCTCAGAGCGGCGCCTTCATCGCGATGCAGAGGCCGGTAGCCAACAACCCTTTTCCTCCCATCACGTTGATCCAGTCGGTGAAGCTCTGGCAGCATTCCTACTTCTATGTGAAGAACGTCGCTCCGCAAGGCGACTTCGTCAACTTGCCGGCTTATGTAGCCGGCCCGCCGGCTGGGAGGCGGCCCCAATGGTCCTATCGGGCCAAAACGTTGTCGCCTGCTGGAGCCGCCGCCGTCGCGCGACTCCGGGTAATGGTCCAGTCGGAGGGCCTGACCGGGCCCGACCCGCTGGCCGCCTTCATGGCGCGCCGGGTGCTCCCGCTCCAAGGCCGCCCTCATATGATTTGTCAAATGAGCGGCCAACTCGATCCGAGTTGGCTGTGTACCAAGGAGATGCCTCATGCGGAGGTAGCTCACATGGTGAACTACCTTGCGAACTGCAAGCTCACCGATGAGTGGCAGTTTAGCAAGGAGCCGTACTCCCGTGCCAATCCCCCGCCTATGGTAAGCTTTCTTTTTCTTCTCTTCTTTACTTTTGTCACCAAGTTTCTCTTGGCCGACTCTGACCAGTCGGTTTGTCTTGACAGAGCCCCCTCCTCCGACCGGTAGCCGGGGCAGCGGGGGTGGAGCGCCAATATCTTCCCGACCGGACGACACACGACTTGGACGACCCCGACTTGGGGGCGGCCGCTCTGGACGACGACACCGTGGGGGGAGGCGGCAAGGCAGGTGGCTCCGGGCTTGGAGCCAGCTTCGACGACTGGCCGGATGATGACGAGGTGGAAGTCGTCCCGCGCTGCCAGCCGGCGTCCGATCATCATGGCGCGGGTTCATCTGCCGCGCCGGCTGTCCGAGGCGGCGCGCAGAAGCGCCGGGCCGCGCCGAGCCTATTCGGCAGTCGGCCGAAGAAGCCCAAGAGCGCGGCGGTAGTGACCAAGCGGGATGAGGCAGCCACGAAGGCTGCCCGCTTCCGCAAGGTGGTGAAGCAGCCACAAATGGTTTCGGCGTAAGTGTCAATTCTCTCACGTATTCCTTCTTCTTTTTTGTTGATATCCTTCTGAGTCCTTGTCTTGACTTAAAAAATAGGGCTCCGCTTTCTCTTGAGCGGACCGCCGCTGCCTCCGTGGTTGGAGCGGTGGGAGGATCTGCAAGCGCCCGCCGCGTGGACCCCCATGCCGAGCTTCAAGCGACGACGGAGCGGAATGCGCGGGAGGTGCGGGAGGAGCGGGAGGCGGAGGAGCTGAGGGCGGCCGCTGCCAAGGCGGCGCAGGAGACGGCGGAGGAGTCGGCGGAGGCACAAGCCGACGCAGCGGCCAAGGCTCAGGCGGAGGCTGCAGCCGCAGAGAGGGCGGCGGAGGCTGCAGCCGCAGAGAGGGCGGCGGAGGCCCTACGTAACCGGCCTCTGCAGCTTGTCGTCCCCCTTCGCGCTGTGGCGCCCGAGATCCCGGTGCCCCCGCCAGAGGAAGCCGGTGGCAACCAGCCGGTGATGGAGAGGGAGGAGGGTGACGTCGTCGTCCTGGCGAGGGAGGCGGCACCTCCATCGCCGACTGGGGCGGACCAAGGCAGCCGGCCTAGCGCGCCGCCGCCCAACCGGCTGGAGGCGAGCCGGCTGCGAGGGCAGACCTTGTGGTCCGGTCGCCATCGCGCCGGTGCGCAGGGAAGGCGACTTCGGCGCCGGACCCGCAGAAGGCCGCGGGCTCTAGCTCGTCAGCCCGGGATCTGGAGACGGCCAGCGCCAGCTCGCCGGGGTGGACGCCGGGTGGTGGGACGGCCGTGATGAACGTGGCGGCGCAAGAAGTCCGGAACCGGCTTCAATCCCAGGCCACCGTGCTGAAGCAGTATACTCAAGAGTTCCTCGCGACGTGGACGGTCATTCGGGTGAGTCTTCCCGCTTTTTTGTTTCTTGTTCTTGATTTCTTCCGTGGGGGCGTGTCAGCGCACCCACTGGGTGTAGTCCCCGAGTTCCGAGTCGGCTGCTGAGCAGACGGCTTGGAACTTCTTAGTAGACTTCGATTGCTATCTTGTTCTTATTCGCTCCTCTGTCCTATTTGCAGGACTATCACAACCTCCGCGCGGCTACCTTCAACTCCCAGGCCTGGGAGCTGAACCAGAAGACCATTGATCTGACTGAGAGCCGAAGTAAGTGCTTCATCTTTTATCTCACGTGGGGGCGCGTCAGCGCACCCACTAGGTGTAGTCCCCGAGATTCGGGCCGACTGCTGAGTAGTCGGGCCGGATATTTCCTGGCGACTTCTTTCTTATTGCTTTTTTCGTCTTTATCATATCTGCAGAGGCCAATGCCGACCTGAGGGAGCAGTTGGGTGGGGCCCAGACCACCCTTCGCGCCAAGGAAGCCGAGTACAACGCCTTGGCTCAGGAGCGTGACCGCTTGGTCAAGAAGCTGGCCGACCAGGAGGAGAGCCATAAGGCGGACCTGAAGGCGGCGCAGGACAACGAGGCCGCCCTCCAAGCCGAATATGAGACCGAGGCGGCGAGCTGGGCTGAGGCAAGGCAAGCGCTGAGCGACGGCTACGGCCAGATCGAAGATTTTGTTGACGATAGGCCTTCTTCTTCTTCGTCCCTTTGCTTGTCGCCTGCCATTTGGTCCATTTTCTGACTTTGTGTTTTTTCTCTTCCTTTCTTACTTGTGCAGAGTACTTCCCTGGTTACTCCGTTGCCGCCAGCCAAGTCATCGAGGCCCACCGCGACGCGCAAAGGCAGGCTGGAGCTGAGATCGCGCCGGATGCTCGCCGGTCGCTTGAGGAGCGGCTTCTAGCGATCCAAGCCCGCCTCCAGCCGGCTCACCGCATGCTCCGCCGTCTTTAGCGCGTTGGGGCGCAAATGCTGGCCGCCCTCTGGCCCGGCGAGGTGGTTCCCCGTACCCCCAGTCGGACTGCCGACTGGCTGGAGGTAGCGGTTGGCCGCTTCGAGGCCTGGAAGGCTTCTACAGCTCGGTCAGGTGCCAGGCGGGCGCTGGAGTTCGTCCGAGCTTGGTATCCTGGGCTGGATTTGGACCAGCTGACCACCTGGCGGCAGGAGGCCGACGAGGAGCTGGAGGCGGTGCGGCCGGCTATCATCCAGCGCGCCTCGGCGATCGCCGACTACACCGACACCAGTGCCTTTGCCCCTGAGGTGGATGATGACGGCGTTGCTCAGCCAGAGGAGTGGTTTGGGCTGAACCCAACGGATGGTGAGGACTCAGCAGAGGAGATCAACTCTAGTGACGAGGGCGAAGAGGAGGAGGGAGAGGATGGTGAAGACGCCGTGCCAGACGGTGGAGAAACCGGCCAGCCTCAGCTTGATCGTGCCTCCAGCAACGAGGCGTGTGCGAGCGCGCCGCCTGCAGCCGGTGATGATCAAGCTGAGACTCGCCAGCCGGCCACTCCTCCAGCCAGCACTACCGTCTCCACTGACCTGCCTGGCTCGCGTGTTGCACATTTCGCCTGATCCGCCACCTTTGCTTTCCTGTTTATTACTCTTTGAACAATATTTGTTAAGTTTGCGCAGTTCCACCCACTGGGGGTGTATTCAAACTATGTTGAATGCCGGCCTTTCGAAGGCCTTTTGTGTAAACATAATCATGCATGTGCTTGGCTTCCGATTGTATTTGCTTTTCATCCTTTTGGCTGTTTCCTTTGCCGCCCTCCCTTGGTCGCCGCCTTCCCAGCCGGACAGCTGCTCTGCAGTCTGTGGCTGGGGAAGGGCTTGGCCGTTTGGGAGGGCAAGTACTCTAGCTTTCTTAGATTGTAGCAAGGTGAATGGGAAGCCGGCCAGCCGGCTGTTCTGACAGCCGGTTGGCGGGGTGGGAGGCCGGCTTGTGTTATATAAGTTCGTTAGTCCATAGCCGTTTTTCGTGTGGGCATCCTTTCGTGCCTTTGACTCTTGCCAATCGGACAGTCGATTCTTCGAGCTGCGACTTTCAACAAGAGAGGGCTTGGGTGCTCACACACTACTTGTCTAACTGCAGGTAGAACTTTAATATAACTCAAGGTGGCAAGTCCCCGGGCCGACTGGTCGAACCCGGTGCCGGACAGGAAAACAAATGTAGTAATACATTTATAGGTATGACACTCGTCATACATAGATAAAAGAGGGTAGTCCCCGAGTGCTCCTCGGGGGGGCCGTTGAATTGTACTTAATACAAAAGGTAGCCTGGTACATACTGCTTTTAACTGTAAAATCTTCGGAGGAGATTGGCATTCCATGGTCGTTCCGACTCCTTGCCGGAATCATCCCTCTTGCGTGCCTTCGGCTTCTGTGCGTCGATCAGGTAGTAGGAGTCGTTGCCTAGGGCCTCGCTGATGACGAAGGGGCCTTCCCAAGGGGCCGAGAGCTTGTGTTGGCCGGCTGTTCGCTGGATCAGCCGGAGCACAAGATCGCCTTCTTGGAAGGATCTTGGCTTGACCTTCCGGTTGTAGTAACGGCGCAAACCCTGCTGGTAGATGGCGGACCGGCTGAGTGCTAACAGCCGGCCCTTTTCCAGCAGGTCAACGTCGTCTTCTCGCACTTCCTTGGCCTCCGCCTCCGTGTACATGGTGACCCGAGGTGAGTCGAACACAATGTCAGTTGGGATGACAGCCTCGGCACCATATACAAGGAAGAAAGGGGTGAAGCCGGTTGACTTGTTCAGGGTAGTACGCAGACTCCAAAGGACGGCCGGCAGGTCGTCGAGCCAGCAGCCGGCCGAACGCTCCAGTGGTATGACCAGTCGGGGCTTGATGCCGGAGAGGATGAGGCCGTTTGCTCGCTCGACTTGGCCGTTTGACTGCGGGTGGGCAACGGACGCTAAATCCAGTCGGATGCCCTGTGTCGCACAGAAACGTGCCAGTGCTCCTTTGGCGAAATTCATGCGATTGTCGGTGATGATGCTATGTGGTATGCCATATCGGGTGGTGATATCTGTGATGAATGTCACGACAGTCGGCCCGTTCAGCTTCTTGATTGGCTTCGCTTCAATCCACTTGGTGAATTTGTCCACGGCGACAAGCAGATGTGTCATGCCGCCGCGCGCCGTCTTGAATGGGCCCACCATGTCCAGTCCCCAGACGGCAAAGGGCCAGGTGAGGGGGTTGGTCTTGAGTGGAGAAGCCGGCAGGTGTTGCTTGGAGCTGAAGACTTGGCACCCTTTGCAGTATTTGACTAATTCCTTGGCACCTTCCAAAGCAGTCGGCCAGAAGAACCCATGGCGGAATGCTTTGGCGACAAGTAATCTTGAGGCCGCGTCGTGGCCGCATTCGCCTTGGGGGATGTCCTTGAGGATTGCTATGCCCTTCTCTGGCTCGACGCAGCGCTGGAAGACTCCAGTGACGCTGCGCCTAATGAGTTCTCTGTTTACTATTATGTATGCTCCGGCTCGGCGTTGAACTTGTCTTGCCGAGATCTCGTTAGTCGGCAGCTCTCTGTTTACCAGGAAGTTGAGGATAGGTTGGGCCCATGATGGAGCTGTGACTTCTTCTATTGCCAGTACGGCTACTGCGACCAGGGTGGGTGGGTTGGGTGGTGAAGAGTTGGAGTCGGCCACCGCCTGTTGTGTCGTTGCAGTCCCCGGGCCGGGTTTTGAAGTCCCCAAGCCAGGTGCGACTACGGCAGTCCCCGGGCCGCCTATCAAAGTCCCCGAGCCGCCTGCTGGGTTCCCCAAGTCGGATTCGACTGCATCAGGGTCAGGCGGTACGAAGATGGAGTCTGATTCTGGAGACGGCTTGACGGACGGTTTGAGGAGGCGTTGGAGAGAGACGCCGGTTGGTATAGCTTGTCGGGTGGAGCCGATTCGTGCCAGGGCATCTGCTTGCTCGTTGTCGGCCCGTGGCACATGGAGGAACTCGCATCCTTCAAAGTGTCTGCTGATTTGCTGAACAAGGAATCGGTAGCTCTCCATGTTTGCGTCCTTGGCGTCCTAGTCGCCGGATGATTGTTGGACTACCAAATCCGAGTCGCCATAGCACAGGATCCGGTGGATGCCGAGCTCTTTGGCTAGCCGGAGCCCATGTATGAGCGCATCGTACTCGGCCATGTTGTTGGAGGCGGCAAAATGAATTTGCAATGTGTATCTGAGTTTGTCGCCCTTGAGAGAGGTGAGGACGATGCCGGCTCCCAAGCCGGTGCGCATCTTGGATCCATCGAAGTGCATCCGCCAATGAGTGGAGTCGGGAGCCGGCGGTAGGTACTGGGTCTCGGCCCAGTCGACAAGGAAGTCGGCCAATGCTTGGGACTTGATGGAGGTGCGAGGCTGGTAGAAGATCGTGTAAGGAGCCAGCGTAATGGCCCACTTGGCCACCCGGCCGGATGCATCCCGGCTTCCTATGATCTCGGCAAGCCGGGCAGTGCATACGACCGTGATGGGATGCTCTTGAAAGTAGGCTTCAGCTTCTTGGCGGCGAAGTATACTCCATAGCACATCTTCTGGTAGTGCGGGTAGTTTTGCTTCGAGGTGGACAATACTTCGCTCAAATAATACACCGGCCTCTGGACTAACTGAGCCCGGCCTTCTTCTGGGCGTTGGACCACAATAACTGTGCTGACCACTCGGCTAGTCGCGGCAATGTAAAGGAGCATGGGCTCTTTCTCAGTTGGCGCCGCCAAGACTGGTGGCGTGGTCAGCATCTTCTTCAACTCGTGAAAAGCTTGGTCTGCTTGGTCGTTCCACTCGAAGTGGGTGGATTTTTTCATGAGTCGGTACAGGGGGAGAAGCGGTTCAGGGAGGCCAGGCACCCGGTAAACTTTTGGATGTCTCGCAGCTTGGTAGGAATCTCCATTCTCTCTATGGCCTTGATCTTCACTGGGTTGCACTCGATGCTGCGTTCGGCGACCAAGAAGCCTAGAAGCTGGCCGGCTCGTACTCCGAACACGCATTTCTCAGGGTTGAGCTTGATCTGAAACCGGCGCAAGTTGTCAAATGTTTCTTTGAGGTCTTCTAGCAGGGTGCCGCGCTTCTCCGTCTTCACCACAATATCGTCTACATAGACGTGGGCATTTCTGCCGAGTTGCTTGAGGAGGCATTTCTGCATGCAACGCTGAAAAATGGCACCGGCATTTCTCAAGCCAAATGTCATAGTCAGGTAGCAGAAAGCTCCGAATGGTGTGATGAAGACGGTCTTCAGGCGGTCGGCTGGATCCAACTTGATCTGATGGTAGCCTGAGTAAGCATCCAAGAAACTCAACAACTCGCATCCGGCTGTGGAGTCTATCACTTGATCGATTCGAGGTAAGGCAAACGGATCTTTGGGGCAGGCTTTGTTGAGGCTGGTATAATCTATACACATGCGCCATTTACTGTTTTTCTTCAATACAAGGACCGGGTTGGCAAGCCATTCTGGAAAAACCACCTCCATAATGAAGCCGGCTGCCAGAAGCCGGGCTATCTCTTCTCCTACAATCCTTCTCTTTTCCTCCGACAGTCGGCGGAGAGGTTGTTTGACTGGTTTTGCGTCTGCTCGGACGTGTAGCTTGTGCTCGGCGAAATCCTTCGGAACACCCGACATGTCCTTTGGGGACCATGCAAATATGTCCCGATTCTCATGGAGGAAATCGACGAGCTCGCCTTCCTATTTGCTGTCCAGGTTTGCTCCAATGACGGCAAACCTCTCCGGGTTCTCTGGGTCCAGAGGTATCTTCTTTGTTTCCTTGGCCGGCTGGAAGGAGCCTTGAGCATCATATTCCTTGGGGTCAGGGGACAGGGCCGGCTGCTTGCCGGCTGCTTGCCGGCCATGGCCACGATTCAGTCCATCATCTTTTTTTCTTCGGCAATCACGAAGGACTCGGCCAGCCGGCTGCTGGCTGCAGCACACTCAGAGGATTTCTTGTAGTCTCCGGCTATGGTGATGATCCCCTTTGAACTTGGCATCTTCATCTTGAGGTAGGCGTAGTGGGGCACGTCCATGAACTTGGCCAGGGCAGGTCGGCCAAGCAACGCGTGGTAAGGGCTCTCTAGATCCACCACTTCAAACCAGACTGCTTCTCGGCGGAAGTGATCCTTGTCCCCGAAGAGAACATCTATCTTGATCTTGCTAATTGGTGAGCCGGACAGGCCGGGTACGATGCCATGCAACACAGTCCGGCTTGGCATGAGTTGCTTCGTCTTGATGTTCAGTTTCTCCATGGTGTCACGGTACAGTATGTTGATGCTGCTCCTACCGTCAATCAGTACACGGGAGAAACGGGCATCTCGCCTTTCTGTCGCGAGGGTGGCGTCCAACACCAATGCATAAGAGCCGGGAGACGGCATCACCTCTGGGTGATCGGCCCGGCTCCAGCTGATAGGCTTCTCAGACCAATGCATAAACTCTGGGTTGTTAGAGGTGACCGCGTTGACTTCTTGGTGTTGTCGGTGCCGACTGCGACTGTCTTCAGTTTGGCTTGTAAAGACGACGTAGGTGGCATGCTCGTCCGGGAACTCGTCTTGAATGGCTCCGACTGCTGGTCGAGCAGCCGGCTGCTGAGGGGCTGGAGGTGGCTGGCCAGCAGGTGGAGGCGGCACCAGCCCTTCGCCTTTGGAGATTCGCGTGAGCCAATGACACTTCCGAGTCGTGTGGTTGGACGGCTTCGCACCGCTATGGAACTTGCAGGGGGCATCAAGGATTTGCTCGTAGGAAAAAGCCGGCTGCCAAGCCGGCCTGCCGCCCTTCTGCTTCTTGGGCATGGGTCGCCCTTCAGGTTGTTCGTCTTTGACTGTGGCTACTTGCCGACTGGTGGAAGGCAGCATAGGGGCCTTGCGCTTGTTGTTGTTTGGGTACGGGCGTCGATTGGAATCACCAGCCGGCGTCTTGGGAGCCGGAGCGAGCACCTTTCCAGAGGCATCCACTCAAAGCTCGGTTTTCATTGAAGAGTCGGCCGTGGCGTACTTGTCTGCTATGATCAGCAGCTCGTCGAGGGTAGTCGGCTCGTCGCAGAGGAGCCGGTGCTTGAGGAGGGTGCCCTCTCGGCACCCGGCGGTGAAGTACTCTATGGCTTGAACCTCGTGCACCCCTTCGCAGGAGTTGCGGAGCTCGGCCCAACGCGTGAGTTACTCGCGAGTTGATTCGCTGGGCCCTTGGACGCACAAGGAGAGCTGGCGAGGCTTGGGAGGCCGCTTGTATGTGCTGGTGAAATTGCGGATGAAGACTTCCGTGAAGTCTAGCCAGCTGTTGATGCTGTAGGGCTTGAGGCTGTTCAACCAGGTGCGTGGCGTGCCTTGAAGCATGAGCGGGACGTACTTCACGGCGACGCGCCTGTTGCCGTTTGCTATGCGGACTGCGGTGGAGTAATCGATCAACCAGTCTTCCGGCTTCACGAAGCCGTTGTATTTTGGCGTGTCTCTTGGGAGTGGGAACCCTTTGGGGGAAGGGCTCATCGTGGATGCGGGGGCCAAAGCAAGGTGGGCTGACATCATCTTCTTCTTCTAGCACTAGGCGGTCGATCCGGTGGCAGGCGTCATTCTCACTGACTCCTTCGCGGTGGCCTAGTTGGCCGCCGAGAGTCGGATGCATAACAGGCGGCGGGGTGGGATATCTCTCCCCACGAGGCGGGGGAGGATGCGGATTGCCTCGTCGTTTCACAGCTCGGGGGCGGCCTTCTGCATCGCGCTCGATGGTGAGCCTAGTCCTACTGCGGCTAGTGGCCGGCTCCTTGTCTTTTCTCGCGCGGGCGCCATCTGTAGTCGGCGTCCGGGATGTCGCGCCGTGCTCTCGGCGTGGGGGAGGACTTTCAGCGTGGGCGCTGGCTTCATGCCGCTCTGCGGCCGCGTTGATCAGCTGCTGGATGCGTCTAGTCATGTAGGGGAGCTCGTCGGCCCCCAGCCCATTCAGCTCGTCTACGGCCGCCTGAGCGGCACACAGGTTCTCGAGTGGCGTGGCGTGGACTGGGCAGTCTGCTCCTAGCATGCTGGCGATGGCCGCGCCGCGCTTCTTGACGATGCCGGCTCGGCTCGGCCCGCCAGGACGTGGCGTACCAAAGGCGGCGCGGTCGACTTCGCGTTGGTGAGCCTCAGTGAGGCATCTCATGGATGCTATCTTTTGGCCCTCCGCGATGAGGGCCAGGCGGCGTGCCTCCAGTGTCTCGGCGTTGGCGTCGGCCGGGATGGGGGTGGACAAGTCGTGTTGCGCCGCTTGTAGGGCGTCCTGGGCGTTCTCGCCTGAGGCGGCGCCATGGCTGATGACCAGCACCTCAGTGACAACGCTGCTGCCACTGTTGGCTCGAGGAAGAGGGTCGTCGATGATCACCACGTTGGTGGGGAAGGCGTCAAGCGATGCCGTGTCGGAGTCGACGAGCATCGGGTCGGTGGAGCCGACCGACTCCAAGTCCACAGCAGGCTCGCTGGAGACGTGAAGCTGGTCGAGGAGGCGGACAAGGCGGCTCTCGGGGCAGTCTGTGCCCGCGTCGGACGCAGGCTCGTCGGAGATGCGAGCCTCGCCAAGAAGATTGGCGAGGCAGCTCGCCGTGCAGGCGTCGTCGACGCCTTGCAGCGCGTCGGGGCAAGCGCCATCGGGCGTGCCGGGCTGGCTACGCTCACTGGGAAGGAAAAGGGTTCCCGTCCAGAACAGGTCTCCGGACGACGGTGCACCTGGCCCCACGGTGGGCGCCAAATGTCGGGTGGTAGGTGCGACATATGCCAACGGGTGGCTTAGCATTGTGGGAGCCAGTAAGACATCGCCGGTGCCTGGAAACGGGATAAGGCGAAGACATGCACGCCGGCGAATCTTACCCAGGTTCGGGGCTCTCCGTGGAGATAACACCCCTAGTCCTGCTTTGCGGGGTCTTCGCATGATCACTAGATCAACACAAGTGGCTACAAGTGGCTCCTTGAGCTGTTTGGCTAGAGGGAGAAGAAGGGCAAGGCTAGCTCTCCTCTTCTCTCTATGTGGTGTCTAAAACTCTAAGAGATCAAACCTTTGCATGGGTGCCCTGGGGGGTTTATATAGGCCTACCCCCCAGGGGTACAATGGTAATCCGGCTGGATGCGGGTCCAGGCTGTCAGTGTCTGTATCCGTCGGCTTCTCCGCCGGCCGCTGGGCCCGCCGGCTGCCGGCCTCTTGGCCGACAGGCCGGCCCCACCGCCTGGGGGTCTTGCCGGCGGCTGGTTACTGTAGTCTCGCCCCTGATGACGAGGGCTTTGCCGAGGTAAGCATGGCTACAGTGCCGCCGTCTGGCGGGCTCTCACTGTAGCCTTACCTCATCTTGTCTCCTTAATGATGCACATACTTCGAGGGAGTGAGGTAGCCGGCTATTGGGAGCCGGCTACACCCCAGGCTGGCTTGGGGAGGCTTGGCCGCCTTCGAGCGTCTCTCTGGCTGAAGGGGCCCGCCTCCCGCAGGCCGTACTGACAGCCTGTCGTGGGTGGCGTCATGGTCTACATGGCAACAGTGCCGCGCCTACGAGGGATGGCCGCCCCGTACGGCGCACTGTGGCCATGCGTGCTCCGGGATTCGGGGGTGGCAGGCTTTACTGTAGCCACGCCCCGTCTCGTCACCGTTATGTGGGTGCAGTCCTTGAGGGTGCAATCTTGGCTGCTTGCCGGGAGCCGACCCTCTTGTAGCGGGCATCGTGGAGTCGGTCTTCCCGTGGCCGGCTTCTTGGAGTCGGCCTTCTTGTGGCTCTCTTCAGGAGGGTTTTAGGGCCGGGCCGCCTTCCCGTAGTCGGCCTGTGAGATAGCCGGCCAGGGGAAGGCGGCCCTATGCTTTGGGTGCTTGAAGGCTCGATGGGCTCGATAGTTTTCAAAGAGCCAGGGGGAGTCGGTTAGGCTACCCGTGGTCATTTACTCCGACAGTCCTTCAGCTTCCTGTCGCAGCACATCTGACCGATGTCTTTCAACTTGAAGTTGAGACTCAAGAAGACGAACTGATTGAGTCAGCGAGTTCGAAGAGCTTGTGCCAGCGGTAGTGGCCAGTAACTCGAACACTACATCAGGACAGGACTTTTGGGTTCTCTCACTGTCGTCAAGATAGTTTTTATCAGCTTTCTTGGAGACCAAGAGGGATATCTCACTATCTTGAACCTTATCTGCATTACTTCCTTTACCATTGCATAACGGGGTACTGTTCTCCAATATTTTGTCCGCATTCTAAAAGAGAAACAAGCAGACACATCACAGGTTTACCATGTTGTATATGAAACTCATTTTGGTAAATCAGTTCTGTAGTAAAGTGGACAGGATAACAGCATGAAACAAACATATATCTATGTACCACGGTCACTTTATGGTCTATATCATTCTAGTTTTTGTTGCCAAATCAAGATAGAGACACAGTTCAAATAATATTTGTTCAAGACAAAGCAGAATAGACAGAATATAAGTGTGGGAAACTACAGAGCAATAACAACACTTGTAATGTGCATGACATGAGAACATAATTGTTTATTCAATTGAAACTGAAATCAACATAGAGCAAGTTACAAAAGCAAACCAGTTAAAGAAACAGGTTTAAAACATACCTGTTACGCCATTGGAGTTTCAATTCCATCCTTCAAATTTGAAAATAGTTGGTATGAGTAAATACAGTGATGCAAGAGCAAAGGAGTATGAACCATAGCTACAGAACCTGACCTGAGAACAATTCTTCTTCTGCTTTAAGCGTTGAGTTGGGATTCAGAGTGGTGGTCCCCGTGCCTTGGGCACTGTAGTTCCCTTACTAACTGCTTGTGTTTGGGTGCTCTGTGATGGAGACAGTGCTGTGTCAACTGGAACTGGGTTACTATCTTCTGGGGTTGGGGTTAGAAGGGGTGTAGCTGGTTCTCTGTCCGACTGGGTAGGGGTACAATTTGCGAGAGTTTGGGTTATGTGTGGTGGGACTGGTTCTTGGGCAAGTACAACCGTGGTTCTATCTGCATCAACTGGTAGCACTATCTTTTCTGATGACCATGTTGTTACTCCCTTAGATACTGCCATCACCCTCTCCAATTCAAATGGCTGATAAACAAGAAAAGTAATTGAATGTACAGACATTGTATGATAGACAGGTGCAATGGATAGTGGGGAATAAAAGAGGGCATGAAACAATTCACATTTATGTTGTCTAACCAAATAGGATAGCATGACACAATTTCACATATATGATGGCTAACTAAACAGGATAGCATGACACAATTTCACATATATGATGGCTAACTAAAAAAGATGGAAAGACATAGTTCAAAATATGATGACTATGTAAAGAGGATGACATGATATAACTATATAATGTGTTTATTAAATAGGTTGGCATGCCATAATTCACATACATGCCGCCTATGGAAACATGATAGCATGATATAATTCACGGATAGAATGACATAATTCAAAATATGATGACTGTAAACACTAAACAGGAGGAGATGATATAACTATATGATGTCTTTATTAAATGGGTTGGCATGCCATAATTCAGATAGATGCTGTGTATGTAAACATGATGGTATGGTATAATTCAAATATATGATTTATATAGTAAGCAAGTAAGCAGATGGCAATCTCATATATGATGTAAAAACTAAGCAATGCAAGACAACATGCTTGACATGAGTAATATAACCCTGCCAAGTTTGAGCATAGACCTCAGGGGGGAAATAGGACTGGTCATCAGTCTCCGAATCCTCCTCTCAGGAGCTCTTTGTAACCAGCAAGATGTCTGCTTCAGCAGGTAGCATTGTCTGCTCTGAATACCTTGTTTTCACTCTAGATACATCCATCACCCCTTCAAATGGCTGATGCACAGGAAGAGTAGTTAGAATATACAAACGTTGTCGGCAAATGGAACACGTAATACAAAAAGGATAGCATGATATAATTCACATGCATGATGATTGGATAAACAACATGGCATTGCATAATTCACATATATAATGACTTGCAACAAGATAGCACGGCATAATTCACATATATAATGTCTTGCAACAAGATGGCATTGGATAATTCACATATATGGTAATTAGACACTAAACAGGTGGCATTCACACAAAGCATGGCTAAACTAATCAAATGACATAGCAATGCAAGACAGATACACACGATATGAGCAACATAACCCTGCCAAGTTAGAGCATACACCTCGGGGGGGGGGGGGATAGGACTGGTCATCCATCTCTGAATCTTCCTCTGAGGAGCTATCCGTAACCAGTGAGATATGCGCTTTGTCAGATAGCATAGTCTGCTCTGAAGACCTTGTTTTCACTGCAGAATTTTCCATCATCATGTCAAATGGCTGATGCACACGAAGAGTAGTTGAATGTACTAACATTGTTGAAAAATATAATACATAATGAAAAAAGGATGGCCTGATATAATTCACATATAAGATGACTGGCTAACCAGGATGGCATTGCAAAATTCACATATATGATGCCTGGCTAAACAAGATGGCGTTAATTCACATATACGATGAAGAAACTAAACAGATGGCATTCACACAAAGCATGTCTAAACTAAGCAGATGACATATCTGAAGTATAAAGTAAGCAATGCAAGGCACCATATGCATGATATAACCAACATCAGCATGCCAAGTTAGAGCGAAGACCTCAGGGGGTAAATAGGAGTGGTCTTCTCCTTCTGAATCCCCCTTAGAACAGTTATCTTCCTCTTGATTACAATTCGAAATGGGTGGAGGGGGGCTGCCTTGCGCCTACCATGGAGCGACGTCTGCATGAAGTTTTATTGCCATGCAAGGCTCATCTCTTTTGCTCTACATGTTCAGTTCCATTGTGTACAATAACTGACATGCATAGGAATAAAACATAGTGAGATTATGTAAGGAGTGCATGCAGAAATCCAGAGTGATGGTAGCAACCTGTGGATAGACCCAAAACCAATGATAGCAGGCAGATAATGGCTTCAGTTCAAAAATACAGATACTGGCTTCTTTACTGTTTGTTTCCCACCCAACACGAAATTCATAGTAGACAACAAAGATTAACCAGATAGTAGATAGATACTATTGATTGCAGCCCCGATATGTACCCCACAACCATTTAAAAACTCAAGTTTGACCATTAGTTTGGAGCTGACTCACAGTCTAATCGGTGAACAGGACGATAAAGTAGCTTGTAATATTAAGCGATGCATAACGTAAGCAGACATGAAAGAGTGTGACCTATCTTGCGGACCCGTGTACTCGAGGTCATATGCTCGTTGATGATGGTAATGCAGTTGTCGTGGCTGTCGGCGGTGGGGAAGAAGATCTGAGGCGGTGAAAGACAGTCTGGAGGCCGGATCCCTGCTGTGATGGACCCTTCTATCGTTGGAGCAGCTGAGCTGGGGTGGACGACGGCGCAGCAGGAGCGAGACAAACCACACAAGGTTTTCTTTGACAACTATCTATAAGAGAAGTAATTCTGTAAGGGCTCGTTTGAATTGGAGGATTCTAACAACGCAGGGATAGGATATACACAATAATAGGATTGGAATGCGCGTCCAAAACAGAGAATTTAAAAACATAGGATTTCTGCCAATCTGGGTGTTTGGTTCACAAGAATTGGAAGATCACAGGATGCAAAGAAGCATGGTGAGATTAAGTCAAACCACAAGAAAATGTACGGTTATAATGCTATTATGCTACTATCTCTTAGTCTTGTGCTTCATGAATAGGAATTTGAAAAGGAGGACAAGTGGATATTAAAATTCCAATGGTTTTTCTTTCAAGGAGACACTAAAGGAACAAATCCTACAGTCTTCCTTTGCTCCCTTCCTTTGAACCAAATGCATGAATAGTAGTACCATAGGAAACTTTCCAATTCTTATGTTTTTCCTTCAGTTTTCCTTTCAAGCACTGGCGATTCTAGTAGGCAGGCATGAGCAGGGAAAAGCCTACACTCAAAAAATGTTTCTGTGCTACTTCTACTACTTTGGACCCAAGCCACTGCCCTACTACCTCAACTCCCAGGCCCATCTAGAAATGCACAACTCAAATGCGCAGAGATAAATAATGATGGCGTTCAAGAGAGTCCATCACGGATAGCTAAGTTGCCCGGTACCTCACTGCTTGTCATATAGTAGGAGAAACTAATCATATTTCACGTTACTACATGTGCTCAGTGGACAATATATATATAACATGTACAGTAAAAAAGCGATGCAAGAAGTGTACAACCTCTTTAGCGAAGCCATGTCGATCTCAGCGTGATTGGGTTGGTCAGTGAGGATGCTCCGGCTGATTTGGCTGTCGGAGGAGGGGAAGAAGATCTTCGACGTCTGGAGATGGAGCCCGGGGTACTATTTCGCTGTGATGGAGGGTTTCGTTGTTGGAGCAGCTCCGGTGAGTTGTACGACGGTGAGGCTGAAGCAGGACAAGAGAGACAACGTTAAGCTGAGTGGAATTCTAATAGCATCTCCAATAGATGACGTAAAATACATAACCACAAAGTGCTAGATGTAAAATAGATCAGCCGTTCATCTCTGAACTAAACTGTCGAAACCGAATTTAACTATCAAAACTGAATTTAACTGTCAAAACTGAATTTTGCTGTCGAAACTGAACACACTAGTAGCAGAAAAGCAGTAGCAGCGCCCGGAGCAGCAGCGCGTGCGAGAGCCGGGGCAGCTGGTCGTGTCGCAGCATCTCGGGTAGCAGCTCTAGGGGCTCGAGGGAGAGCAGGATCTGCTGCTCGTGTAGCAGCAGCGCGTGCAAGAGTAGAGTAGCAGCAGCGCATGCAAGAGTAGAGCAGCAGCACAAGCAAGAGCAAGAGCGAGAGCAGCAGTGCAAGCAAGAGCAAGAGCGAGGGCAGTAGCGCGAGCAAGAGCAAGAGAAAAAGCAGACCATCCAGGGGACCGAGAGCAAGAGCAGAGCAGCAGCGCGAGCAAGAGTCAAAGTAGCAGCATCTCCTATTGATGTGGACGTCGCCGTTGAGGAAGCGACACCGTGGAGGAAGTGGCCGGCGACGCCGCCGTGGATGGAGCCGCGCCATGTTAGCTCGGGACCGAGCGCCGGCAGCACCGTGAGATCGAATCAAGAAGAAAATGCGGTGATTAGTGTACACCCTCTTTGGTGGCGCTGATTAGGCCTCAACTTCATCCGAGGAAACGGTGATGATGCTGCTCTTGCGGTGGTGCAGGTGAAGACGGCGGTGTGGGAATGGAGGTGGCGCGAAAGATAAGGGGAACGTCGGGGCAGCTCCTTGGAGGTGGAGGACGGGGTGGCTGAATCGGCGGGACGACGGGATCGACGACGGATCCTCATTTGGTATGGTGGATGAGGGACGTCAGGTGTTGCTGTGGACGACGTCGTCAGGGAAGAGGCTCCGGCTGGGTGGCGGACGAAGGAGGGTGTGGGGCTTCGTGGGTTTTCACGGCCTCGGTGTACGAATGTGTGGGCGGATGGGATGGGAGGGGGAACCATGGCTTAGGGACGCGCTTGTCCGAAACATGGGGTAAGTTACGAAAGTACACCCACCGATTTGAGCTAGGCGGTTCTTTCGGTTCAGGGGTATCACGGGCATTTCGCGTGTCGGGATTTCGCAGGTTGAGATGGAGGGAGTTTTCGGAGCACAACAAGACAAAGATATATCTTAAATATTTTGGGGTAACAAGGCGCGGGTTGAAATTTCCGGACAAGCCTAACGTGTACTGTACCAAATCAATTCGTACTTCCATCGACGAAAAAACAAAAAGAAATCAATTCGCACCACACAAGAGAGTCTAGTCCCGTGTACTGTACCAAATCAATTTGCACTACAAATGCCATTCAAAACTTTGAATTCATGTTATGTTCAATTAAAATATTTTGCTACGTGTATAATGCATGCAACCTGCTACTCAAATGAACGTTTTAGTGCATTCCAAACGTATATACTACCGCTTCAATATGAACTAAATTTGAATTCGTTTCTCTATTTGAATAAGATCTACAATCATGATTGTTGTGATGTTAAACCATTTGAATTCGTTTCTCTATTTTAATAAGATCTACAATCATCATTATTGTCAAGTTAAACCATCATTTGTGTATTATCTTCACAGCACACCACATGATTACTGACGAGTTAGATATGAACTATTGGGTTAACCCGCCCAGGAGGAGCTGGGTTAAGTCCCTAGTGGTTCATCGGGACAAAGCCCATGAAGATGCTTAAGACGGTAGCTCATTACGCAGACTCGTCAAGGGCCTGAAGCCCAAAGGTGACTTAAGGCCCAAACAAGTGTAAACCGCCATATATGTGTAGCTTGTATTATAAGGCATGTGCAGTTAGTCACCGAGCCGGACACGTTGTTTATGAGCCGGCCAGGACTCTGTAAGCCGCCGGGCGTCGACCTGTGTATATAAAGGGATGACCCGGCGGCGACTTAGGGCGAGAGACAACAGATCGAAAGCTAGGTCAAGCATATTCGCTCCCTGGTAATCGAAGCATAAGCAATACCAGCTCAAACTGGATTAGGCCTTTACCTTTGCCGCAAGGGGCCGAACCAGTATAATCTCCTGTGTCCTTTGTCCCGTTTAACCCCTTTAAGCTAAGCTAGTGCGATGGCTCCACGACTAAGTCCTCTCGCTAGGACATCTGCCGTGACAATTCCACGACAGTTGGCGCCCACCGTGGGGCCAGCGCACGGTGGTTTCGAGTTCTTACAGGGCAACTTCAAAGGGATCAAGGGATACGCTGTGGGCCAGATGACCAAGAGTCGTCGCGGCAAGCTCTACATCGACGATGCAGGCTGGGGCCCCGAAGCCGGCTCAATTGAGTACGGGTACCGGGTCCCCTTCGGCGGAATCCACGTCTTCATCGGCAAAATCGGCGAATCGGGCCCTGAGCCAGACATCTGCACCGACATCATCGAGACGGCTCAGCGTGCGAGACCCGCCCGAGTTCAGCTCCCCGTGAAACGTGCCTTCGTGGGATTCATCCATGGGGCAGAATTTGAGGAAGGATCTAGGTCTGGCGGTGAGACGGCCATCTATTCTGATGGTGAGTCGTCCACGGGCGAGACTACTTCATTATATCAACTGCAGGACAGCACGCTTGGGGGCTGTTCCGATGGCGACAGTATTTCAGACCCCTACGAGCCGCTGAACCGGGTCACGATCTTCATGGCCGGTACACAGTCAGTGCAGAATTCTTCGACTACACCAGCAATGATTTTCGGGTCTGCAGCGGCAACGGCTGCCGGGGCAGGAGGCCCTGCGCGCCCGCCGGCTCAGGTCCTGTCCGACTTACTAGACACTTTGACAACACTGCTGACAGCGGAGGTCAACCCGGCAAACCAAGATCAGCATAACGCGGAAGTCGCAAAATTGCGAGATCAGATAGCTCAAGCCAAGGAGGACCTGGCAGCTGAGGATGCAAGGATGACGATGGAACAAGCGGTTCTGGATGCTCAGGCACAACGGATCCAGGCTGATTCCTTCCGGCTCTCATTGGATCAGAACGCTTTGAATGACGTCATGAGAAGAAGACACCGGACTCGTTTGCCTCCGGTTTATGAGGCGAGGAACCTCTTCAACACACCCGGTGCGGGGACCAGTGAGCCGCCAGGGGTAAACCAGGCAATAGCCGCGCCTGGTGCTGGTGTGCCGGCGCAACCATGCACGACGAACCCGCCTCGTCAGAACAATATCCCACCACAACACGTGCCGACACCCACGGGTCATTACTCTAACCCTTTGGATAACATGATCGCTGCGGCGTCGCAATTGGCAGCTCTCCCAGTTGAAGGCGAGTCTCCAGCTGCGGTTGAAACGCAGAGGGCTAGAGAGCTTCTTTAGACAGCATTGGTTCGGCAGGAGGCTTATTCTTACAGTCGTGAGAGGATCCATTCAACCCCTCGCCCAAGCTGGAGTTATAGCAGACACATGGACTCTCCAGCGGTGTCAAGCAGTGAGCAGCGTCGTAACCCGCCCCATGGACATGACCCTCCCCGTAACACCCAGGCCTTGATGGATCATGATAGAGCATGTCGGGAGGCTGAGCTGGTGGCTCAGTACGTGGTTTATCAACCATCTTCGGTTTATCCGACAACCTCGGTGGAGGCAGGTGTGACCTCTAGAAGCACGGGTGTACCATGTTTGATGCCGGCTCTACGTAATGAGCGTCTGCCTAAGGATTTCAAAGGACCTCGTAAGGTGCCCAATTACATAGCCGACTTACCCCTTGAGGCGTGGATTGAGACTTACGAGATGGCCATGGAGTTGCTGGAGGTCAGCGATGCCGCGTGTGCTAAATATTTCACCATGATGCTGGATGGGACGGCCCGTACTTGGCTAAAGGGACTGTCTGCCAATTCAATTGGATCGTGGGCTGAGTTGAAGGCCCGGTTCATCCAGAATTTTAAAGATACGTGCAAACAGCCCATCTCGATTGTGGATTTAGATGTCTGTGCCCAAGAGGAGGGTGAATCAACAACCCATTGGGTGCACCAGGTCAAAGCCATCCTACATTCATCAGATAACAACAATGCCAGCTCAGCGGTCCTCATGTTAGAGAAGAATTGCCAATTTTTGCCTCTTAAACAGAAGGTAGGACGGCTCTAGCACCACTGCAATGATATGGGGGAGCTGATGGCGGCTCTAATTAAATATGCTGACTCTGATAGTACCAAGGACCCCAAGTCTATTGATTAAAAGTCGGGAAAGGGAAAGAAGAGTGGCAACACCAAGGGCCATCATAATAACCTGGCAAGTCAGTCTGGCAACGATAAATGCAAGGCTGATAATAATTCAGATTTTGTGGCCAATACCAACACGTAGAACAATGGTCAGCGCCGTAAAGGAAAGCCACCTCCTCGGGCAGGAGGGTCAGGTATAAAACTAGAGCAGCTGTTGAATCAACCTTGCCCAAAGCATGGTTCGCGGGAAAGGCCATCCACGCACCTTTGGAAGGACTGCTACATTATGAAGGAGTTCAAAAATTCCGACTTATTCCAGAACAATCATGGGCCAGGCGGCGACTCAGGCTCTATTTCTCATGGCCCGGGTTACGGTGGTGGCGGTTCTAATTCCGGTTTTCAGGGTCACCAAAGCAATCAAGGCAATCAGGGCGGTTATCATCAACAGTCCGGTCAGGGGAATCAGCAACATCAATCTGGATATCAGTGTAACCCGAAGCAATTGAATAGTGGGCAGTACCACGTCTTCACCACAAGTTTATGCAAGCGGGATCAGAAGCTCCATAAAAGGTCTGTGAACGCCATTGAGCCGGCAGTTCCCCATTACTTGCAATGGTCTGAACAGCCCATTGTGTGGAGTCGTGAGGATCACCCGCCCCGGGTTGACAATCCAGGTCACTTGGCTTTGGTGGTAGCGCCTCAGGTTGGAGGATATAAATTCACTAAGGTACTCATGGACGGATGTAGCAACATCAATATCCTTTATTATGAAACCTTCCGTCGCATGGGGTTGAGTGATAAAAATCTTACGCCGTCAAACACTGTCTTTCACGGTGTGGTGCCTGGTAAGTCGGCATAACCGGTTGGTAAAAAATCTCTGGAGGTTGCATTTGGGGATGATCATGATTCCAGGTCTGAGATGCTGACCTTTGAAGTGGTAAAGATCAAGAGCCCTTATCATGCCCTGTTTGGACGGCCGGGTTATGCTAAGTTCATGGCAAGGCCTTGTTATCTTTATCTACAGCTCAAAATGCCGGGTCACAAGGGGACCATTACGGTGCATGGATGCCGGAAGATAGCTTTGGAATGCGAGGAAGGTGATGCAGCCTATGCTGAGTCTGTCTGCGCAACAGAGGAATTGAAGTTTTGTAAAGACAATGTTGCCCCGGCCGATATGACATCTTTGAAAAAGCCAACTACGGAGCATGACCCAGTCTTGATGTTTAAGTCGGCAGATGACACCAAGCTGGTTGATTTCGTTCCTGGTGATTCATCCAAGCAGTTCAGCATCAGTGCTAATCTGGATCCGAAATAGGAAAGCGCGCTCATCGAGTTCATCCGTGAGAACCGGGACATCTTTGCATGGAAACCTTCTGACATGCCGGGTGTACCGAGAGAACTCGCTGAGCACACTCTCAATATTGATCCAAAGTTTAAACCGGTCAAGCAGTTTCTTCATTGTTTTAATGAAGAGAGGCGCAAGGCCATCGGTGAAGAAGTGGCCCGGCTCTTGGCGGCTGGGTTCATTGTTGAAGTTTTTCATCCTGAGTGGTTAGCTAACCCGGTGCTGGTGCTTAAGAAGAATGGCACTTGGCGTATGTGTGTGGATTACACGGACTTAAATAAAGCTTGTCCGGCTGATCCTTTTGCTCTCCCTCGTATTGATCAAATTATTGATGCTACGGCGGGTTGTGAGCGTTTGAGATTTTTGGATGCTTATTCTGGTTATCATCAGATCAAAATGGCAGTTAAGGACCAGGAGAAGACAACTTTCATTACTCCGTTTGGAGCGTTCTGCTATGTGTCCATGCCTTTTGTGCTCAAGAGTGCCCATGCGACTTACCAACGGTGTGTGCAAAATTGCCTTCATAATCAAATCGGGCGTAATGTTCATGCTTATGTGGATGACATTGTGGTGAAATCTAGAAAGAAGGAGACCCTGATTGATGATTTGAAGGAGACCTTTGACAATCTCCGGGTTTATAAGATGATGCTTAACCCGGCCAAGTGTGTTTTTGGTGTACCAGCTGGTAAGCTTTTGGGTTTTCTGGTTTCCAACAGAGGCATTGAAGCTAACCCGGAGAAGAGCAAGGCCATCACTTCCTTGGCTAAGCCGGCGTGTGTCAATGCTGTTCAACGTCTGGCAGGTCGTATTGCAGCTTTAAGCCGGTTCATAAGCCGGCTGGGTGAAAAGGCTATACCACTGTACCAGATGACGAAGAAAACAGATCACTTTGTCCGGAGTGATGTTGTTAATCAAGCATTTGAGGATTTGAAGAAAAAGTTGGTTGAGCTGCCCGTTCTTGCTACTCCCATTGATAAGGAGCCTTTGATGTTATATGTGGCTGCTAATAGCCGAGCTGTTAGTGTTGCAATTGTGGTGGAGAGGAAGGAAACCGGCAAAGAATATCTGGTTCAATGGCCGGTTTACTATATAAGTGAGGTCCTTATTGAGTCCAAACAGAGATATCCACATTGGCAGAAACTTGTGTATGGGTTTTTTATGGCTAGCTGGAAGCTTAAGAAGTATTTTATGGGTCATCCTATCACTGTGGTTAGTTCTGCCCCTCTAGGGGATATCATTCAAAACAGAGAAGCCACAGGTCGGGTAGCTAAATGGGCCATTGAGCTTGGACCTCATGGTTTAAAGTATGTGCCTCGTACAACCATCAAATCTCAAGCACTTGTGGATTTCATCAATGATTGGACAGAGTTGCAGACGCCTGAGGAGAAGTCGGATAACACATATTGGACTATTCACTTTGATGGGTCCAGGCAGTTGGAAGGCTCGGGGGCTGGAGTTGTATTGACTTCCCCATGAGGTGATAAATTTTCTTATGTTCTTCGGCTGATGTTCCCTTGTACTAACAATGCAGCTGAATATGATGCCTTGCTCCACGGTCTTCGGATGGCTAAGGAGATGAACTTAAGCCAGGTGAGGTGCTTTGGCGACTCAGATCTGGTAGCTCAACAAGTTTCTGGTACTTGGGATTCTAAGGATCCACTTATGGCGGCTTATTGTCGAGAGGTTGATGCTATCGTGGGTCACTTCAAGGGTTATCAAGTTGAGCATGTTGATCGTGGGAAAAACGAGGCGGCTGATGCTTTAAGCCGGTTAGTCTCTCAGCGTAAGCCGGTGCCACCTAACACTTTCTTGGATATTCTGCATAACCCCTCAGTTAAGTTGCCTACAGAGGAAGACCTTGCTATTCCTGACTCGGAGGCACAGCTGGTGGCGGCTCGTGATGCTATTCCTGATTGGACAGTCCCATACTTGGCTTATATAACCCGGGGCGAGTTACCTGAAGATGAAACTTTAGCCAGGCAGATAACCCGGTGGTCTAAGTCGATGACAATTGTCAATGGAGAGCTACATCATTGCAGTGTCACAGGGGCGTTTCAACGTTGTGTTTCTCCAGAAGAGGGACGCGAGATTCTTCGTGAGATTCATGAAGGAGACTGTGGTCATCATGCCGGCTCTAAATCTCTCATGGCTAAAGCCTTTCGGCATGGGTTTTATTGGCTGACGACTCACGCTGATGCTGAGGATCTGGTTAGTAAATGTGATGGTTGTCAGAAATTCTCACGACGAGCTCATGTGCCGGCTCAAGAATTGAGGATGATTACAATTGCTTGGCTGTTTGCAGTCTCGGGGCTTGATATGGTTGGGCCTTTCAAAAGGTCCAAAGATAAAAAGACACACCTCTTGGTGGCGGTTGATAAATTTACAAAGTGGGTTGAGGCAGAGCCGGTCAGTAAATGTGACGCGGCGACGACGGTTCAATTCATCAAAAAGGTGATTTTCTGTTTTGGCTTTCCCCATAGTATCATAACTGATAATGGCACTAATCTATCCAAGGGTGCTATGAAAGAATTTTGTCAACGTGAGCATATCCGGCTTGATGTATCATCAGTGGCTCACCCCCAGTCTAATGGTCAAGCCGAGAGAGCCAATCAGGAGATCTTAAGAGGCATCAAGTCCCGGCTTATGGTTCCCTTGCAAAAGACGCCGGGTTGTTGGGTGGAGGAGTTACCGTCGGTATTATGGAGCATCAATACTACCCCCAACAGATCTGCGGGTTACACGCCTTTCTTCATGGTCTACGGAGCAGAGGCGGTTCTCCCCAGTGACATCCATCATGATTCGCCTCGTGTGGCGGCTTATGTTGAAGCTGATAATGAAAGAGCACGTCAGGATGCACTTGACTTATTGGATGAGGAGCGTGACCTTGCGGCGGCTCGTTCGGCGATTTACCAGCAAGATCTACGCCGTTATCACAGCCGCCGGGTTAAAACCAGAACTTTTCAAGAAGGTGACCTGGTGCTCCGGCTTATCCAGGATCAAAATGATATGCACAAGTTATCCCCACCTTGGGAAGGACCCTTTGTGGTCAGCAAAAATCTGAATAATGGATCGTACTACCTTATCGACATTCAAGCACACAAGGATTCACGTAAGTCGAAGGAGGAGACCCACCGGCCGTGGAATAATGCTCATCTTCGGCCTTACCATACTCTAGCCACCGGCTCTTACAATGTACATATTTTGACAATGTATATATTATGAAGATTATAATAAAGCCGACATCCCTGATAAAGCAAGGCCTCTGTCGTTTCACCTCTAAGAGTAATGAGTCTTTATCATTTCCAATGGTCACTTGGGGGCTTCCTGTTCAAACATAGGTGTATTCACGAAAGGGAACATAGCGTTACTACCCTCTTGATCCGGCGCAACACCGTTCTTAGAAATCACTTGGGGGCTTCCTGTTCAAACATAGGTGTATTCACCAAAGAGAACATAGCGTTACTACCCTCTTGATTCCGGCTATCAAGCCAATATGATAATGTCATAAGAGCACAACTCTGATTACCTTGGTAATTCGGCTATCAAGCCAATATGATAATGTCATAAGAGCATAGCTCTGGTTATCTTGGTAATTCGGCTATCAAGCCAATATGAGAATGTCATAAGAGCACAACTCTGGTTATCTTGATAATTCGGCTATCAAGCCAATATGATAATTTCATAAGAGCACAACTCTGGTTATCTTGGTAATTCGGCTATCAAGCCAATATCATAATTTCATAAGAGCACAGCTCTAGTTACCTTGATAATTCGGCTATCAAGCCAATATGATAATTTCATAAGAGCACAGCTCTGATTACCTTCATAATTCGGCTATCAAGCCAATATGATAATTTCATAAGAGCACAACTCTGATTACCTCAGGATTTTGGCTATTAAGCCAATATTATAACTTCACATGAAGCCTAGCTCTGACCTACTTGGAGGGTTAATGACAGGGATACAAAGACCAAAGAGAGTCTGTTGCACAACACAGCTCAAACATAGGTATATTGTAAACCGGCAGCATATGATGATGTTAAGTTCTTGGAAGTATTGTCTTCTAAAGTTTTGGGTTATCACCCTTACTGCTTTGGTATGGTAAGCCGGCAGTTTAATCACATATCACAGGTATGATGCTTTTTTATTAAAGGTCATGATTAAACCGGCCCTGGTTATGGACTATCTTTAGCCACCAGTGGTTTTTGATACGGTATTATGACTCGTCCTGCGGTAAACCGCCAGGACCTTTGTCATGTGTTTGTGTGCAAGTACAATAAATAAAGTCTGGAACACACGGTTGATGAAATCAAAAACATCCGTGGCAGATTTTCAACTTGACATATCAATAATGTTATGCAGAACAAAACATGCACGATGGCATGACAAACCAATAGATTAAACTAAATCCTATTACAAAGGCATCGAATGCCCCACAGGAGTAATTGTTTTAGCAGTCTCACAGAAAGCATGTGCTAAGCCGGCTTACGGCTTACGATTCTTGGCCATGTTGTGTTGAAGGTTGCGGATCGTTCGACACCGGTTCATCTGCCTCCTCTTCACCCAATGGCTGGAAGTGAGTGGTCGACCAGTCGATCCCAGTTAATGCTCTAAATACAGCTTCATCACTTATAATTGTGGATGGATCAACATCAGGGGCATAAGTGTGCTTATGGATCGGAGGAGTCAGGTCCGGAGCATCATGAGTCGGCGCCTTCACCTTCTTATTGTTGGCATCATAAATCGATTGCTAATGGGTAAGATCAGTTTCTTCAGCCACTTTGCTAGACAAAGTACGCATTTCCCTCGTAAGAGCGGCGAAGTCATCTGCAGTAAAGGGTGACCCATCTTTTTTTATGCTTGGGCAGACATTTGCCAAGTCTGCCGGTCCAAGATCAACTAGCCACACTTTGGCATGGGTTAGTGCAGTAAGGGCACCGGCTCTGGCAGCTGACTTTTTCAACTCCTCAATCCGGGCAGGCAGCATAGATAGTTTGTCCAACGTATCCTTGATAGGGTTGGAGCCGGTTTGTTGTGAGCAGCTGTGCAGATGACTCGCTGTGCGCCAGTGTATAGCTACTCTATGAGTGTGTAAGCAGCTTTCAGCTTCTTCCGCATTTCTTAGCCAAGATGAGTAACCCGGGATCCTGCGTCATTAAGGATGTCTGTAAGCCGGGAGCATGTTGGATAAACATATGTTCAAAGATTAAGAGGAAATTATTTTACCAAAAAGGCAGTAGTCATGGTGTTAATTTGCTGCTTTAAGCCGGCAAGCTCTGTAGATACCGGTTCAAGGGTCGCTTCAGCATCTTCAACCCTCTTAAGCAGGGCTGCCCTTTCTGTATCCCAACCTGCTTGTTTCACCTTGAGCTTTCTTTCAATTTCTCCATTGCTGCTAAGGCACTAGTCAGTTCATCCTTGGCCTTGGAGGTTTCTGCTTGTTGAGACTTGAGGTTTTCTTGAAGGTCGGCGACTTGAGATTCTTTGCTGCTAAGCTCAGTCTACAAAAGTACACAATACATAAGATGGCAATAAATCTAATTGAAGTCCCAAGCACAATACAAGTATTATACTTTGGACTTGGGGGCTAATGTCTAGTACTTCTTCAAACATTTGTGAAGTCCCAAGTACATTGCAAGTATTATACTTGACACTTGGGGGCTAATGCATATTTCTCTTCAAACACGGCTTTATTTGCTGACCCGGACAAATGATGATGATCCGGCTTACGAAGGCTATGACTGGGATTATGGATTTCTAGAAGATGATTAGTCTCAACTTAACATATTTGTTAAGCCGACCCTTGGGGGCTACGGACGCAATGTTAATTCTTGCGAGTTAAAGTCCCGGCTCAACATATTTGTTAAGCCGGCCCTTGGGAGCTACAGATACAAAGTGGAGGTGCTGATATTATAAAGTCCTAGTTTATCTTACAAGAATAAACCAGCCCTTGGGGGCTACGGGAGTTGATCTATGCAGCTATTGAAGTTTACAACACATGTTATTCTAATCATGTCCAATAAATTTGGCGGCTAAGGGGAAGGACATTCATATAACAAGGAATTGCAGTATTTACCTCATAGCGCTCCTTCATCAGGTTCACTAAGCCGGCCTCAAAATCACAGGTGGTGTACAGACGATTTAAATAGCCAGAATGGAGATCTTGGGCGCTGAAATGAGTATAGCTCTCCAAGTCTGTTTTCCATTCGCCTTTATCTTTAGCACTGATTTCTTCCTTAGCGCTATTCTTGGATAAGACGTTAGGTTGACCCGGAGCGGTGAAACCAAAGCCGGTGACAACGACATCATCAGTTTTCTCCTCGGAAGATTTGATTGGCCTTGGCGGCTTACAGATAGTCGGCTCAACATCTACATGGTCCATGGAAGCTTCATGATCTTACGGAGGGGAGTTATCAATGGTGGCTTCTGCAGTTGGATGAGGATGAGGAGACTCTGGTTGTTTCTCCGGCTCAGACAGATTAAGATCGTCGGCCGACTTAGTTAGCTTGGGTTTCTTGCTGGGCTTGGCTTGGCCCCTGAGAATAAGAAGTGTCAAGAGATTAGGATAATTAACAGAGCATAAGGTATGAATGATTAAAAGGTATCCTTACCCAGGTACAGTTTTAAAAGCTGGGATTTGTGTCCTTGATGATTCGCTAGAGGAAGAACGAGAAGATCCCTGATAGTTCAAATCAGACGGGTTAAGAGGTTGTCGGAAATGACCTGCCTTGGGGTAAAATACATCAGAAATTTGAAGGACCTCTGGGTGGCGTTTGCGAACCGACGTGTTTGGTAAGCCAGAAGAAGTGATCTGACCACCACTATGCCAGGTGACTCGGCGAGCTTCGTGTTGCTGTTTCTTCAAAAGAAAGTTGGGGTCCAAGTGAGCTAGAGGGTGAGAAAAGCTTACTTTCCGGCTTGTTTGTCGGGCTTTCTGTGTTGGCAGAGGTTTTGAGCCAGAAGAAAGAGTAATTACCTCTGCGTCACCTACACGGCTGGCCTATGCGTCGTCCTGATAACAATCATTGTCAATGAGATGTATAAAAAAGGAGCTAAGAGTGTCAAGTTCTACCTCTGACTCATTATTCTCGTTTTCATCAGCGGATTCAGTAGTCTTCTTGGTGGTTTTCTTGATGCCTTGGTTTTCACACGAGTTGTTTTTGCCGGTTTATCCTGTGTTTTCCTCTTCCAAAATGGATCATCAGCTTGTTAAGATTGAAAAGATCATAAGTAGACATCAAAATATGGATTAAACGGAAGATATACAATTCTTACAGCTGGCGGCTTGTTGAAGGTACAGAACGGAATAAGTCCGGTTTTGCTGCACTCCTTCACAGATTCATTCAGCAGCTTCTTGGTGGCTTCAGTGATTTCCGCATCAGACAGCTGAATGTTACAATGGCGTTGAGGATCGTTTACGTCACCAGTATATTCACACATTAAGCCGGGGCGGTGGCTTAATGGTAAAATACTCCAAGAAGGCCAGCACCGGGAAAAGTCGATGCCAGTTAAGCCGTTGGCCATAAAGGCTCTGAGCTTTGAAAAGGCTGGTGCATGTTTGGACCGTTCCCTCGCATTGAGCCATTGGGGGAGTGGATGTGTGTTGCTATCTCGGTGTTCACGGTAACCCGGCAGAGGATTCTCACCGACATGAGATGTATCTTGACAATAGAACTAGGTTTGGTTCCAGTCTTTGGGGTGACTATGCAGTGTAGCATGGGGAAAGCTGAATTCCTTCCTCTTCTGAATGGAGACTCCACCAAGTTCTTGATATGGCCCATCAACAAACTCTGTTTGGCGGTTCAAGTAATAGAATTCCCTGAATAAATCAACTGTGGGCTCCTCTTGAAGGTAAGCTTCGCAAAATACTTGGACGTTGCAGATGTTGGACACGGAGTTGGGACCGATGTCTTGAGGGTGAAGTTGAAGGAAGTGCGGTGCATCATGAAAAAACTTTGAGCCGGGTGGACCGAATCCTCGGCCCAAGTGGTCAGCAAAAACAATTATTTCTCCATCTTTTGGTTGAGGAGGTATTTCCCCACCAGGAGCTCTCCAATGAATGATCTCTTTCTTGGCTAAAGCGCCAGTGGCAACAAAGTTGTTCAAATCTTCTTCGGTAACCCGGGATTTGACCCAATTGCAAGACGTGTATGTCTTAGCCATTTTATCAATGATCTGAAAGAAAGGTTATGTCAGTTCAATATTACATGGTTAAGCCGGCCTACGGTTAACAGGGAAACAATAAAGAAGCATGCATAGGCAATAAACCGGAGATTGGGATCGCAAAGTTACAAGGAACTATTGGCGGCTTAAGAGGGGACTAATGGTACCCGGCGGGTTACTATTTCTAAGTTAAGCCACCCATACAGATATTGAAAGAACAGATCCACTGATGAAAAAATTACAAGTGTTGAGAAAGCAGTTTTCGCAGATTGATGCTATGATTCCAGATCTAGCGCACTTCAGTTAATGCAAGAATATTCAGACCTAAAAGTATCAGTGCTCGAGCAGTTCATGGGTACAGATCAATTTTCTAATACGGGGGAGATATTCTAAATAGTAAAAGGGATTGCTACGACTACCGTGGTATAGGAGGAGAACCAAGTTTGAATCAAAAATGCTACAGCCAAGAACAAGCGACCTTCGATGAACTTCGTTGAAACCCTAGCGGATCAATGAGGAGAGGAAGAAGGAGAACTAACCAAGGCTGTTGAACAGTGGAGGTGCGCGGATGAAATCTGATGCGACCAGGTTGATGCAGCGGCCGTTGTTGGAGCAGAGGCAAAGGTCGACGGCGGCGGCAGAGCTCGAGCGCTAGGGCGTCGCGAGGTGGAAGACAAAGGCGAAGAGGCACGGGGGGGGGAAGTGAAAGGGACCCCGACCCTATTTATAAGGTAAATGGATAAGTGACATGCGCGGGAATCGAGGAGGCCAAAAAATGGACGTGATAGGTGCGGATGCCGCCTTTTTTGGAGATTCATTAAAAAGAAGATTTATGAAGATTTGAGGCTTGTGCAATATTAATGACAGATGACGTCACGGCGGGTTACCAAGACCCTGGAAGATGACATCACGGCGAGTTACAAAGTTTTACAAGAGTAATGAGGCAAGAATTTTTTCTAAGTATTGAAGATTGATATGAACAAGTTCAAATCAACCTGGGGCCTAATGTTGGGGATATAACTATTGGGTTAACCCGCCGAGGAGGGGCTGGGTTAAGTCCCTAGTGGTTCATCGAGACAAAGCCCATGAAGATGCTTAAGATGGTAGTTCATTATGCAGACTCATCAAGGGCCTGAAGCCCAAAGGCGACTTAAGGCCCGAACAAGTGTAAACCGCCATATATGTGTAGCTTGCATTATAAGGCATGTGCAGTTAGTCACCGAGCCGGACACGTTGTTTATGAGTCGGCCAGGACTCTGTAAGCCACCGGGCGTCGACCTGTGTATATAAAGGGACGACCCGATGGCGACTTAGGGCAAGAGACAACAGATCGAAAGCTAGGTCAAGCGTATTCGTTGCCTGGTAATCGAAGCATAAGCAATACCACCTCAAACTGGATTAGGCCTTTACCTTCGCCGCAAGGGCCGAACCAGTATAAACTCCTGTGTCCTTTGTCCAGTTTAAGCCCTTTAAGCTAACCTAGTGCGCTGGCTCCACGACTAAGTGCTCTCGCTAGGACATCTGCCGTGACATGTACTCTATGAACTTGAGCTCGATTTTTTGAATCCACTTTATGTTGAATTCAAATCACAGTACATTTCAAGCTCTAGCTAGATCTTCATAATCTAAACCATGTCTCATATGTATAATGTGTTTATCACATAATGTATGGTGCCCCGCCCCCTATTCCTACAAGTATTTAGATGTGAGTTGCAAACGCCACACATTACCACAAATTCAAATAAAATGTGAGATTGTTCAATATATAGTATGGTTTAGATTGTTCGATATTTATTTGTGAGCTGCAAACGCCACACATTATCATAAATTCAAATAAAATGTGAGATTGTTCGATGCATAGTATGGTTTAGATTGTTCGATATTTAGCTGTGAGTTGCAAACACCACGCATTATCACATTATGGTATAACATGTCCAAAACCACAGCACGCGTATCACCGCTATATTCATGCATGCATATGTTTATAACACTATGATCTCCTATTCAAATATATGTATCCACTTTCATGTCGAATTATGATCTTTGTTAGTCTCTTACACCCATACAATCCTCTAACCTTTGTAGCTAGCACTAACTTTCTCTTGTGCATGCACACGCCCTCCTCGCCCTCCCCCTCCCTCAGCATCCTATCGATCGCGCACATTCATTTTTTTCTTTAGGTCGTTCTCCCACGGTCTCCACAACTCCTTTCCGACACACACCGATCGATAAACCTCTCCAGCGATATCTGCCTACAACATACACACGCACCTTCCATCTCCTCCTTTTTGTGTCCATGCCTCGTGTCTCTCATACGGTCCCACACACGTGTAAACTCTCGCCCCTCTTTTCATCGATCTCATAATGGCACACTCCTACCCCTATCTAGATAGTAGCTAGGCCTCTCGCACCACCTCCTAGCTCCATTCTCTCTGTCTATCCGTCTCACTGGGCCTTATATGCCTCTAAAAATTGGATGTACACCGACCGATCTCCCGCTATACATATAGCTAGCTAGGTCGTTATCACTACAAAAAAAGACACATCCGTGACATTTTGGGACGAACGAATTTTTTTCTATCATACTTATGACACTTCTATGACGATAATTGTGACAAAACCCGGTATCATCATAGATGTGGTGGGCTCCTACTTCTATGACAAAAAATCATGACAGAAAATGGGCTTTTCGTCCTGGGCGGGCTGGAGACGTAGCTGCATGACATTCTTTGCGCCGTCCATGACGGAAAAAACCGTGGTAGAAGCGAGGGCGCGGAAAATATCGGGGAGTTCCCGGTTACAGTGGGTGGTCGGGGGCCGCGCGATGCGTGTTTCTCTCGTACACGTACGCGCGTGGGTGCGAGGTGTTGGGCTCTAACTGAACCCGAGCGAGGCGTTGGGCTCTATCTGAACCCGAGCGATTGCACTGCAGGCTACGCGTTACTGAACCCGAGCGATCAATCGATCCCTTGCTGTTGACTGAACCCGAGTGTGATTCCTTCGCTACTGCTGCTAACTGAAGTCGATCGAACACTGCTGCCTCCTTCCCTGGATGAACAGTGAGCGTTGTTGAGGGGGTTTGGATGATTAATTCCCGGTGGGGGGTTGGATGAACAAGACCCCATGGTAGTAGAGGCCATTGCCACTGGATGAACAGTACCCCGATCGATCGAGCCGATGGATGAACAGGACCCTGTGGAGGGCTGGATAAACAGGACCCCGTGGAGGGCTGGTTGAACAGTAGCCAGTGGAGGGCTGGATGAATAGTAGCCGGTGGAGAGCTGGATGAACAGTAGCCCGTGGAGGGGTGGTTGAACAGGACCCCCGCGGAGAGGGTTGGTTGAACAGTAGCCGGTGGAGGAGCGCGCGATGGAGGCTGGATGAACAGGAGCCCGTGGATGAACAGTCGCAGGTGGAGGCTGGAGGAGGTTGACGGTGGATGAACAGGAGCCCGTGGAGGCTGGAGGAGGTCGACGGTGGAGATGAACAATATCTCGTGGTGTCCCGTTTTGCGGTACGCCACACCCCTCCCGATGAACAGGACCCCCGTTTCGATCGTAGCGCTCCAACACAAGTCCGTTTCCTCCATTTTGCTGTATGCCACACCCCTCCTGATCAACAGGATCCCGTTTCGACCGTAGGAGGTCCGTTTCCTCTGTTTTGCGGTGCACCAGACCCCTCCTGATGAACATGATCCTGTTTCCATCGTGGCCAGTCGAACACAAGGCCGTTTCCTTCGTTCTACGGTATGCCAGGCCTCATTTCCATCGGCTGTTCCATCCAAGCCGGTTGGCTCCCGATGAACAGCACGCGTTCCATTGCCTCCCGATGAACACGACGCATTCCATTGCCTCCCCATGAGCACGACGACGACGCAGTTTCTCCGTTCCGACCCAGCCATGTACATGAGCCCTGGCCGTACGTATGCGCGAGTAGGCGTTCGAGACCCCGCCTGTATGTATGTACGTGGCCGTATTTACTTTCTTGCACCCTGGCCGCTGTACGTATGTGTACATGCTACGTGCGCGCCTCTACTACCACACGTGTGCGCCTCTACTACCACATGTGCACACCTCTACATCGACTAGTATGTACGTACACGTTCGCGACCAGAATGACATCGCTACGTACGCTTCGACCAGGTGGGTCTTGACTATCAGGCACTTCCTTGTGTGAGAAGATGTAGCTGGTGGGTCCCAGCAGTCAGGGGGGAAATGTTTTTTTTTGCGAAATACGGTGGCCCGTCCGGTGGGTCCCTGCTGTCAGGTGTTGGAATCATTATTTTGCGCGTAATAAGGAGGCACTTCCTTACTGCGGCCATGGACCCAGCTATCAGCCTCTCCACCTACAGTACTCTTCCGATGGAAGTCGTTCCTTGACCACGTTGACCACGCCGCGCCGAGAGCACCAGGGCGGCGGACGACGGCAAGGCCTAGGAAGGGGACGATGTGGAGCCGGGGAAGACGCGGCAGTGGAAGCCCACGCGGAGAGGAGTACGAGGGTTCACTGGTTCGGCTGCGGTGTGAGGCTGCCGTCGCCGTAGGGCCTAGCCAGCGGTGGGAGTAGTAGGGGGCGGTGAGGACTCCGCGGTAGCACGGCCGGCCACGGGAGGCAGGAGCAGGCGGCACGACTGGCGCTGCTCTGGGCGGCTGGAGCAAGAAGACTAGAGGTTGAAGAAGCACTACGGTCGTTGGATGGACATCGTATGGTCACTGGAGCTAGAGTCGTTCATATTGACTAAGTTGACAAAGCCCTCCGTCCCTGTCAACTTAGTAGGCCCACAAGTCAGCCTCCCACTATGCTGGGTCCCAGCTAGCAGGGGGAGTATTCATTTTTCTATGCGCAATAAGGAGGCACTTCCTTGCGTGCGAAGATATAGCTGGTGGGTCCGAGCTGTCAGCGGGGGGAACGTATTTTTCGCGAAATACAGAGGCCCTTCCGGTGGGTCCCAGATGTCAGGTGGAGGAATCATTATTTTGCGCGTAATAAGGAGCCATTTCCTTGTGTGCGGCCGTGGACCCAGCTGTCAGCCTCTCCACGTACACTCCACTTTCGATGGATGTCGTTCGTTGACCACGCTGCACCGAGAGCACCAGGGCGGTGGACGACGGCGAGGCCTACGAAGGGAACGACACGGAGCCGGGGAAGACACGACAGTGGCTGCCCACACGGTGGGGAGTACGAGGGTTGACTGGTTCGGCTGCCGTCGCCAGAGAATAACAGAAGGTGTGGGTGAGTAGAGGGATGGCTAGGCCAGCGATGGGAGTACGGTGGGGCGGTGAGGCCTGCGCGGCAACACAGCCGGCCGCGGGAGGAGGGAGCAGGCAGTCCCGTCGGCGCTTGTTTGAGCGGCTGGAGCAGGATGAGCGGAGATTGAAGAAGCACGACGGCCGTTGGATGGACATCCAACAGTCACTGCTTGTGCGGCAACCTTTTTTCTAGGAAAGCCTCAAATCTGTGGGAAACAACATACATCCCATCTGCCATTATTTCTAATAATTTACAACCCATTTGCTAATTCTTAAGGGTTTTTTGGAGCCATATTCTTTTTGTTAGCATTCCAGCCCATATTGCGGCCACGGTTAAAAAATTATACGAAAATTTGCATATTTCGGTGCGGTCCAAACCGTTTTTAATCCTGAAATTTCGAGTCACATTCAAAGTGATTTTAAAAATAAATGTATATCAATATAAAATCCAACAAATTGTCCACGCATAAAAATCAATGCAATTTAAGATCTCGAAATGAAAAAAAAGAAATTTGAAACTAATTGCCGGTTTGATGTGTTTTAAAAATGTACAGCCCATTTCTCATTACTCATAGGCCATTTTCTCGGCCAGCCGAATGAAGCTCTCCTCGTCTTGAAAGTTTGCAGCCCAACAGGCCTGACAAAGCGACTTACTTGACAAATCACTAAAAAACTAGGCTAGCCATTTTCAGAAAGAACAAAAAAACTACTGGGCTGGTCTGTGGTAAACATAAAAGAAAAGGCTGTCTAGACAGGCCAGAGTGCCCCGCACAGCCCAGTTGACACCCTGCTTCCGTCTAAAAAAAATTAGATAAATGCCACTCCAATTATGGCGATTCATAAAAATGCCAGTGCAATTTTTGAACTTTGAAAAATGCCACTGCAATTTTTGCGAAAAACGCCACTGCAATTTGCAAACTTTGAAAAACGCCACTCCAGACTTCGAAAAATGTCACTGGAAATGGCATGAAATGGCATTTTTCAAAGTTTGGAAATTGAAGTGGCATTTCTCGGAATCACCAGATTTGGAGTGGCATTTATCAAATTAACCCAAAACAAAAATAACTGGGCGAGCTGCTGGGTCCCTGGTGTCAGCCGCTCGTTGTGCAATTCTCTCGTTTATTGACTACATTGACAATGGCATGGGACCCAGATGTCAGAAATCCATTAGGAGGAGCCATTTTTTATTGGCTTCAAATAAGGAGGCACTTGCTTGCATACTGCCATGACCTTGGTGGGTCCCCGCTGTCATCCTCTCCACGTACAATCATCTCCTGATTGTGTACGCGTCAACCTGGTAGGCCCACAAGTAAGCCTCTAAACCCGTGGCAGACAAATACAACCCATTTAAAAAACCAACCCATTCCATACGTTCAAACGGAAAGTTCAACATTCAGAGCAAAATAACAGGTCTGATCCAGATATAGAGTACTGAACTTCCACGTTGACAACCATCATAGCCAAGTTAACTCTCTACTCCCACTAATACTCTAGTAGTGTACAAGTACTAACTTACTCTTAGCTAACTAGACGATGCCGGCCGCCATCTGCAGTACACGCTAAACGCCGGCACCGGCGTCCTCCGCCTCGCCTCGGACTTGCCAGAGGTGCGATAGGGCGCGTTGTTCGTGCACGTTGGCCCTTTCCATGCCGGCGTGGTCCACCGAAGCTTCGGCTTCTAAGCGGGAAACCCACTTGACGAGCTTGTAGTAAAATTCGGCGTCGCGAACGCGTGCGTGCCCGACAGCCTCCAGGGCTATTTGCCGGGCGTCGACCTCCACGTAGTCGGCCCAGGTGCGGGCGCTCTGCTCGCGACTCAGAGCGTGGTGCGCTGCTGCTCCATGTCCCGCTGGTGGCGCAAATCGGCAATACGCTGCTCCTTCGCCAGGCGGTCGCGCTCCAACAACTCCTCATACTCTGCATTGCCATCTAAAGGCCGATAGAATTCCTCCTCCCTCTGTCTGCCTTCCGGTGAAAAACCGAACACTAGTTCAGGCGGTGACCGCCTCCGGCGTCGCCTATCGCGGACGGGTGGGGGCATGGCGGACGTGGCGAGAGCGAGGATAAGTGGCGAGCGACGTCGGGCCGGTGGGGGCTTATGAGATTGTTACTACTGAGGGAGCACGTGTTATCTCCCATGGTCGCCCTCTCTGGACCTATTCCAACACCCGTTGCAGGGTATTCGGGATGTATACTAGTGTGCTAGAGCCAACACATTCTCCCTGGTTCAGTATTGATAGTCTTGGAGAAAACTCGCTCTTCCTTTGACCAAACTATCCAATGATGGTGAAAGGCGATCCAGCTGCTGTTGACACAACGTTACTACCATTTATGAGAAGCAATTGTATCTGTACCTCAGACATTGCGGTGGTTCCCTACCCTGGTCCTGATACATGCCGCTTCAGCCTGGATGATCAGTCCTGCGTTGCTCTTGATATTGACAATAGCTGGCCCTTCCCAGAGCACCTATGGTTCAAAGCAAGCGTTTCCAACGCCAAGGATTGTTTGAGTGGAAGTTCATTTCATTGCTTGTTATTTGTTGTGTGATGAAAACTTCAGTATTTACTAGAATGTTTTGTTGGAAATAATCTATAATCCAACATGTATCCTCGTTGTCGTTGTGTGTTGATGAATTGTTGTATGTAATGAATGGTACATTTGCAAATGCATGTCATAGACTCAATTTATGAATGGTTTTCGAGTCACTTCTTGGAGTGTGAGTACCGTAGTAGTATAGCCAGCATCCGGTTAGTATATGAAGTTGCCACATCACTTAGAGCCAACCTAATATTCAAGTATGCTAACCCTCCACTGGCGTGCTGCTTCAAATGGCGGACGAAGTGAGAGGTCACGTCACCTTGTGTCCAGATCTGAGATGCCATGTGTACCAGATGAATGACTCCAAGTTCGACCACCGTGATGCTAGGTGCGAGCCGAGGAACACTGTTAGAGAGACCCCCCCTCATAATTTTCCTACATTGGTCGTTTGATTCATAGGATAGAATGCTATAGGATTTTTTTCCTATGTAATCATGTTTTAATTGGCAATCTAGCATCCACTCCAAGTTTTGTTTCACTTCCTTTGTTCCTACGAAGAGAGTACTTGCTCTAAATGATGTGCCGCTGCAAGAGTCGCCTATATTAATTAACCATGCTCTAAAAAGGTGGACCAACTTTGGTTATGGTAGTACTGTACTAGGTTAGTAGGTGACCTTGCGCTTGGCTCTTCTCCTCTTCCGGAAGTCGAACAATAATGATGGTATTATAGTAGTACTTCTGGCAATCTGACACCAAATAAACTGCTGCACGTCCACCGCTTGTAAGCAAAAGTTTCTCCTCGTGCTGCCAGCCACCGCGCACGCGTTGGCGCGGGAGAAGGCGTAGTAAGCAAGCTTCTCGTCGTTCTGCGAGTTGACGGGACACATCAAAGTTACGTATTTATTAGTACTCTCTCAAAAAGGGCCGACCATGTCCATGGCTACCATCCCGTGCTCTGTCATTGAGTATGTGCACTATTCACGTGCCATCGAGGAGAAAAAATATTGCGTAGTACTAGGTGCCATCAAAGTGCATGACTCACTTACGCCCTGCATATCTCCAGTTTCTTGCATGACACGCCACCTTAATGCTAGATGTCCCGTGTGTCATGGAGACATATAGTATGATATTTAAAATGGAGGCATATAGATGTCCCGCGTGTCGGCAAAAGGATGAACAAAGCTCATGTCTTAAACGAAAGAGTGGAAGAACATAGATTCCTGATGACCGAGAAGGAGCAACAAACCTCGCGGTGGAGCGTCTGCACTCATAATATTTTATATTATTCAGCGATATAAAATCAACCAAATCTCTCCACGTTCCTATACCATTCTATAGTATGAGAATAACTTTGAACGTAAGCCATTGATTCACTCTATCCAATGGTCATAGTTGGAAAATCCAAACAAAACCAAGCATTGGATCAACTCTTTTAGCACTTAGATTATTGCCGCCTGCCCACCAAGCCCACCTATATATCCGCTCACGTGTGATGACCACAGGAGCTATCCACTTAGATTGTATGTTAAAAAAATAAAGGTCGATAACTAATGCAGTACCTCGGGCCAACGCGGCCAGATCGCATTTTGCACGAGAAATTACACACCATGTTTCATTGACATGTGGTCCCGTTCAAACATGGCAGTGAGACGACGACGAGTCCTTTTGTAAAATTTCCGAACGGACGTGTAGGCCGGGGCGCCTCTTCGTGTACGGTCGCAAACTGGCAACCGTCCACCGACTCTTCGCCTTTCCCTCTCGATTTGGAACTGCTGTCGCACGCTCTTCCTCCCTCCTCCATTTGCCTTCACCCTTGCTTCTGCCATTGTTCGATCGTCTTCTCCATGGAGGGAACAGGCCGGAAACGACCACGTTATTCTTGCCCTGATCTAAAAGATGACGTGGTGGAGGAACTCATTGATCGGTGCGACGTCATCACCTCGGCTAGCATGGCAGGTTCGTTCAAGACCATTCTTGACTCAACTAATAACATCATTACAAGGAACCCAAGGGTCCAGGAGCGGTTTGATCCCCCTATCTTCTTCGCCGTGACCCTGCTGACTGGCGCGGGGACGAGGGAAGCCTCGCCTTGTGCAAGTTGATGCCGCTTGATAATGATACGTATGATGTTAAGATGCCATCGCTTGAGGGCAAGGCTTGGGCAGGCGCAAATGAATATTGGGTTGTTTATATTGGGTACAACTGCGAGTGGGAACTTGTGAATGTGTACACTCGTCACCGGGTTCCACTTCCAATAATCTCAGACTGCCCAGAGGTTGAGGACACCGGTATTCTACGCATGTTCAAATACGATCATGGTGACTATCTTCTACGAAAGATAGCAATTTGTCGAGTTCCCAACCTCTCTTGGCATTACAGGAACTATGGAGTTGTTGCCATCCTTAGTGGTTCGACTGGATGGATATTGCTCAAAAATAAGTTTCTATACATGGATGTGTACTGTGATGCAATTCAATACGAGGGTCTTGTGTTTGCTGCACCACTCGTGGCACTGTTTTTGCATGGGATCCTCATAGTTTCGGTACATTTGTCTTCCACCATAATTATAATTGTTTCATCCACATGCATGCGAGTTAGCAAGTGTCCCTTTACTAATTAACCTTTTTTTGTGTTTCCAAGGTCCTGTGAACATCCCACCACCTATACTTGAAATTTTTTATAACCAAGGGGGAGATGACGACGGTGATGATCACGAGCATGAGGATGAGGAGGGCCCATATACTCAGTGGCGCCTGGCAACTTATTCTGATGGATCACCCCTTCTTGTCTGTATACAGCCCACTGTTGATGTTACTACTAAGGAAGCAGGTGTTGTCTCCCATGGTCGCACTCTCCGGACCTATTCCAACACCCGTTGCATGGTATTAGGGATGGATACTAATGTGCTAGCGCCAACACCTTCTCCCTGGTACAGTATTGATAGTCTTGGAGAAAACTCGCTCTTCCTTGGACAAAACTATCCAATGATGGTGAAAGGCGATCCAACTGCTATTGACACAATGTTACTACCATTTATGAGAAGCAACTATATCTATACCTCGGACATTGCGGTGGTTCCCTACCCTGGTCGTGATATAGTAGGCCGCTTCAGCCTGGATGATCAGTCCTGCGTTGGTCTCGAGATTGACAGTAGCCGGGCCTTCCCAGAGAGTCACTTGTAGTTCAAAGCAAGCGTTTCCAACGCCGAGGATTGGCTGAGTTGAAGTTCATTTCATTGCTTGTTATTTGTTGTGTGATGAAAACTTTAGTATTTATAATGTATCCTCGTTGTCGTTGTGGGTTGATGACCTATTGTATGTAATAAAATGATATGCCTCTGATAAACTTACTAAATTTATGAATGGCTTTCGAGTCGCTTCTCTGAGTGGGTGCTGCGACGAGGCAAAAATATATTTTCCGAATACATAATTGTACGTGCATTGCAACATGTTATCGGATGAGGCCAATCAACAATAGTACACTATTTGTACTAGCTTCACATGCTGCACTATCTCTATGTCTACGTACGTAATACAACAAGTTTTAAACTTGAGACCGGCCACCCACCCTCACAAAGAACACTTTTTAACCTAGCACAGACTCCAGGAAATTTGGCCACAGTGTGAGGTGGGCCATATCTTAATGTGTTCGCTGTACGTAACCAACACCTCAAATCCTCGATACTACTACTATTATATACTACTACTTGGAGTACTAGTAGGGTGGCATGGGCCAGAACAAGCATTCACGTCCAAGAGTACGGCACACGCCACCAGCACGACTTCCATCTGACACCATATTTCTTGGAGCCGTGCTACAACTATCTCTTCAACCTCGTCGTTTCTCTAACTCACCACCACGCGGCGGGTGAGGTGGGGGTTTGCCGATAGTCGGTTTCCTCAACTGCGGTCCCACTTGTAAGGCCAACTCCAACGCACGACCCCAAACGGACCTCCATTTTGCCTGGATTCTGTCCATTTGGGTAGGGCAATGGGGTCGTGTCCGGGCCATTTCTCGGATGCGGTGCCCGTGCGCCCAACGCGCGAACGCATCCCGGCCGCGTACATTTTTCTTTGCAAACACATATATTTTTTTCATCATTGATTTTTGGTACATGGAAATACATCACCAAAATTTGACTAGAAAAGCAAGATCAAAGAAAACAAGAACCACAAGAATACATTTTAGAAGATATCCAACTTCCATAACTGCTCCCGTAAGTTGGATTAGTGCCTTCTCGATGCATTCAGCGTTGATCTGCGGAGGCTCGATCTTGCGTGCTTCTTTCTTCTTCGAGTGTAAAGAAGTAGACGTTGCTTCCTCGCATCTAGTCTCATGTCTAGCCTCTATTCTATCAACAAGTGCACTAGTCTCATCTCTAGCCTCTATGCTAGCTAAAAGTGCTACAACATCTACTAAATTGCGCTCTATCAATATATCGATGTACTCTTCTTCCCAATACCAAAACTTGCATCCATTCTACACAATAAAATTTTAAGTTAGCACAGCAAGTCTAATCCGAGAGCACAACCGAAGCTAAAGTAGCACATACCCCATCGGTTGAGCACTTGATGAACACCCATCCAGGATGTTCCGGCGTTGTAGACACGCAGCGGAAGACTAGCGATGGCACCCGCAGGGTTTGGGTACGGGTGGAGCCACCCCATACCCTTACCCGTCATCTCAAACCTTACCCATCACCCGGACCCATACCCGTTGACGGGTACAATTTTTTCCCATACCCGTCACCCATCTGGGTAAATGGGTACCCGTGGGTAAAATTCCCCAGATTTGCAATACATCAGTTTGAGTATTACATAGTCATAAATAATAATTTATAAACAACAACACATCATGACAGCAACACATACTCGTTCATGGGCCAACTATTGTAGTGGGCGGCCTAACATGAATGCATAATGAGGTCTTTTTAGGGCAGTGGGATTTATGTACATTAATATGTTTAAAATGTGAATAAATAATATATAAGGCCTACTTTTCAGAATATATGCGGGTACATGGGTATGGGTTATACTAAACCATACCCGTACCCACTATACCCGATGGGTATGAAATTTTCCTATTTATGTACCCATGGGTATTTTTTGACCCATACCCTTGCCCTAATAGGATTTTTACCCGCAGGGTATGCGGGTAATGGGCACCCATTGCCATCCCTACGCAAGACCTTCTTTGGGAAGTCATCGCACGTAATGAGTGGCAATGGTGCGCCGATGAGCTTTTGGGCCAGCACCGAGCCCGGCCGACCACCATTCATGTATCTGCCGGCGGACCGCCGACGGTGTAGATCCGAGCGGCTAGAGGAGGAGTCAGTACCTGCATGCGGCCTTGTGGCCTTGCCGAGGCCTTCCGGCCCGGTGCCCGGCTAGTCCATGGCGCGGCGCGGCCTCCCACAATCGGGCGAGCTCAAGCCCGACCGGATTTGCTCCAAATCCGGTCGCCAGGTGCGCAAAACACGTAGCCGTGGTTGGCTCCGGGTCATCGAGGGAAAGGGGGCTGAGCGAGCGCGCGTCCGAGCTGCACACGTTGGAGTTGGCCTAGCAGCGTGGTGGACCAACCGTGTGGGGGTGCCAAGTGGCTTCACTCGTGTGGGGGACGGAAGCCATCCCGCGCGGGTGCTAGTTCTAACAGGACGACCTTGTCGTCAGTGTGTGACCTCTATGGCAACCGTCCGCTCCCCACTAGCCTCTTCATTGACATGTGGTCCCGTTCCCACATGTTAGTGAGACGATGGCTAGTCCTTTTGTACAATTTCCGAACGGATGTCTATGTAGGCCGGGGCGCCTCTTCGTGTACCGTGGAATGGGCCATAACTAGCATTCACGTCTAGTAGTACGACACACGCCACCCACACGAGTCCCATCCGACACCAATTTTCTTGGAGTCCATGCTACAACCATCTCTTCTCCCTCTTGTTTTCTCAGCCATCGCGTGCTGGGCGGGGTGGGGGTTTGCCGATAGTCGGTTTGCTCAACTGCGGTCCCACTTGTAAGTGAAAATGCAACACGTCACACGTTCCCCCTTGAGTGGCGTGCCAGACCAACCGTGTGGGCACTCTACTGGGCAGCGGGGTGCGACGCGAACATGACAAGCTAGCTTTTCCTTTTGAACTTGTAACTTGTAAAATTTGGTTCTGCTCCATGGCGTGACCGATAGATAGAAATAATGATTTTCCCTAGAGTAATGAGAAGTTAGGTTCTGGCGCGGTTCATGCATGGAGTACGTACAAAAATTATGAAGTTGATGCGAAAGGTAAGATAATTACTAGTAGTACCATATACTACTACATGGATTTGACGGAAAGATAAAGATACATACGGATCCACCAACGACATCCTCACGCCCTAGTGCGCCGGGTCACCAACCGACGTGTGAGGAGCAGCAGCGTTGGTGGCAAGCTCAACGTGCTTCTGAACAATGCCGTCCAAGGTTGCCCTGCGGGTCAAGAAGGCCAGCGACCTATCGTCCTCCTCTGGCACGTAGTAGTCCTTGTGGACGATTTGCGCGTAGACGTGGGTGATTATGTCGACGGTGTCTTGCTGCACCAGGCGCTGCGCGGCGAGCACGACCTCGAGGTGGACATTCTCCGGCGTGACGGGAGGCAGTCGCAGGGCCACGAGTGCGTCGAAGAGGTTTTCACCATAGAGGTCGTTGAGGGTGGCGGGCATCGCAGAGCCTGGGCGCGTGGGCTGGAGGCGTATGTCAAGGTCGTCCGTGAGCTTCTTGACGACGGTGAACTTGTCGAGGAAGCCGATGAGGACCTTGTCGAACAAGGAGATGAAGCTGTCGTCCAAGCGGCCTCTCAGCCTGGCAGCCTCAAGCACGACCTGGAGACGTTCCTCGGTGCCGGGCCGTAGGCCGGCGTCGTGGAACATCTAGCACAGTCGGCTGATGCTCGCGCTCATCGCCTCCATGGGTGTAGCTTCTAGTCAACTGATCTTGCGATTGGAGTGATCACTCTTGCCCTTGGCTAGGGTGCGTAGGTGCATAGGATTTCATAGATTGGACTGGCGGGGAGCCTTTATATGAGAAGTGCAGACTGCGTTGAATTCACGTGCGTGTTGGCCATCTACTCCTCGGCCCTCTACTGCACCTACCTTTGGCTGTATGACAGGTGGGCCAGCCACCTGTTGGGCCCACGTGTCATACAACCAAAGGCAGGTGCAGTAAGTCAATGAAGCTGCGTCCCCCTCCGTGCCGGTGCAGTATAGTCATATCACCGAACCTTTAGTTGGGGCCAAACGAGAGAACTTTGATGTTTACTGGTTTATTGGTCCCCTTTGCATTTTGCGCCAAGTTTTGACCTTTGATTTAACTAATAAAATGTTAATGCATGTAACAAAAAATGTTGTGTAATCCCAAAACACTTAGGCACGGTACATTAACTCCCTCCTCATTTCTTATTTCGTGACATATCGACCAATGAGAGATGTGGGCCGTGCATACTTCAATGACTTGAGACTACCAAACATGACATGCGGTGGTTAGTTCATTGCATGTAATCCTATTAATTAGCAAAAAGACATTAAGTTCTCTCGCCGATAGGAATAAAACAATACACCATGTATTTATTTACACAGGGAGTAGTACATTTTTTGTGACATGCATTACTAGATATTGCTAGTCAAATACTAAATCCAGATGGACGTGGTAGTACTACAAAATCCAGACGGTGGTGCTAGTACTAGTAGTAGTACTACCAATGTACTAGTAGCACTGTACTACCCGTTGGTCAAATTATTACGTGCTGCTCCTCATAGTGAAGTGACAAGACCCTGGGCCGGAGATGACACCTGAGTATAGGCGCCGTGTTCGGCATACCATAGTCAGCCTCACCGTCTGCAGTCGCTATCATCATGGCTGTAGAGCTAGCCTGCTTACAACTAGCCGTGTTCGACATAATTTCCCGTGCGTAGATGCCCGTGCATTGCACGGAACACCAAGATTGGGGGTGGACGGCGCCGATAGCGGCCATCGTGCCAGATTTTTCCATGGCCTTCTAGATGTGGTTGGGAGGAGATAAGGCTGATTGTGAGAGACAAGGAGTTGTTTGTAAATAGGGAACAAGTGCGGGCATCTTTTTGCAAAACTAGAGAAGTTTGGTTTGTATGCGTCGGATCTAGATCCGACGGCTATTGGTGAAAGATGGCAGGCACAACATCATCACCAACTCAGGACCTCTTTGATTCGCAGGATCTTGAAAACGCAGGAATAGGACACGGCAATATTACAAGTTTCAAACTGATATTACAAATGTTAGGAGTAATGCTGCACCCACGAAGAGGGAATTACTAGGAAGTCTACGTAAGAACTTTCGTTACCTTAGGTGGATGCAGCATTATCGTACAAACTAAAATCCACCACCCTGACAAGTCACTAATGGGCAAAATTCGAACCAGATAAGAGTCATGCGTTCCCTTCTTTCCAAGCGTCCCTTTGGTTTCGTCTCTGGCCACTTGATGTTTCAAAAACAAATTCAGCTTCTGCGGGGAATTTGTCATTTAGGCTTAGACGCTTGCGGTGATCAGCACGCCATTCATTATTGCGCCAGAGAACGCCAAACCTCATTACCTTGAGCACACTTGCCTCCAGAACAAAGAACCTAACCAATTTAATCTCAGATGTGCTGCCTCGGTAGTCAATCAAATCAATTTCTGTAAGATGGAGATCAAGGCATTCGATGAGATTATTATAGTGTAGCACATTTTTCACTTTCGGGTCTTTTGTTATCTGCAAAAGAAGAGAACATATTAGAACAGCTGGCTGTATAAGATTGTCGTGTCATCAAGAGGTACCAATATCATTCACTCATACGATAGGGTTGGCTAGCTAGTGATATTTTTCCACTCTCTCTCTCTCTCTCTCTCTCTCTCTCTCTCTCTCTTTCTCTTTCCTCTCATTTACGTAGGAGCACATGAAGAGCTTGGGCATTTGTTGCCTTCCACTATGTGGCCGATGCCATATTTCTCAAAAGTATGCCACATAATATGCATCGATGTCAAATCAAAAGATTTTGGCACCGCTCTCGTGATGTAAGAGAGTTGGCACCACTGTGCACATAGACCCACATGTATAAACAAATCAATCAAACCAACGACACCAGCTTCTCACTCTCCCAAACAAGTGTTTTGTTATTGCCTTAGTCCTCTCTCTCTCCCACGCAAGTGTTTTTTCATTGCGTGAGTTAATTTGGCACCGCAGCAAAGTAGGTGATCCAGATTGGGGCACCAGGTGAGCAATGGAGGGGCATCGATGCCAAATGCATCACAAGTGAATTTGGCATGTGTTTTGGCCTACATAGTGGAGGTCTGTTATAGCCCACTTTTGTACTACCTCGTATTTAGTGTAAAATTTGACGATTGATTTACCTAAGAAAATGCCAATGCATGTCACCAAAAATTATACCATTTGAAATTATGTTCAAATACAAATCCAACGATATAATTTTTAGTGACATGCATTAACATTTTGTCAGTTAAATCTATGGTCAAATTTTGATACTACAAAATAGGAAGAGTAAACCAGGATGGAGGTAGTACTTGCTCTTAGGGTAACCATAGAGCTACTAGTCTAAGTTACTTTCCACTATGACTAGCCTAGGCTACTATAGTAGTACAACAAAATAATGATGCAGGTGATCATGTGAGAAAAATACTAAAAACATTTCTTTCGGTGCAGTGCATAGATGCAATTTTGAACACTACACTTGTCATCGTAATTTGGGAAAATTACTAAAAAATCGACCTACGTTGTGATTACCGTTGACTAATAGGAAAGAAGTTTCACCTCGATGAGTGGCTTCTCCATGCACGGAAAGCATGTAAGGAATCCAACAACTTGATCCAGATTGGGGCCGATAGATTTTATTGCCAAGATCTTCACTGTGCGCATAGACTGGGTCAAGGTTGTGGGAATCATTTTATGGAAGACGGTCGTAAATACATCAAGAAGAAATTTAAAAATGTGTATTTTAAGAAGATGGAGAAGAAGATGAGTGTTGTACCTGAACGATTACGGATCCAATAAAGAGTTCGGAGAATTTGGCAGACGAGTACACCAACGCTGTCAATTTCGGCGCGTCAATGACCCAGATTTTTGTTGGACCTTCTAGATCAGATACAAGCAATCTCTCAAGGAAAGGCGCATTCTCAATGACCATAACGCGGAACAGCTGGAGTGATCTCTTCCCAATTGATGTCTTGTTGCGGGGCCAGCAAGACACAAAAATCCATCAGAGATTCATCGAGGCGATGTGGAGGCTAATGAACCCATGGATCTTCTCAAGACGAAGGTACTCGAGCGCAGTACAGCTGCGGAGCAGGTGCTCCATAGCCTGCTTCGAGATGCCAACGTCGAAGAGGTCGAGCTGCTTGAGTTGAGGGAGAAGAAGGGCGGGCGCGACATTAATCTGGGGAAGATAGCAGGAGCTGAAGCTGGCCCGGCTCATCATTGGCGTGAGGCGGAGCGCGGACGGCGGCAGAGAGCAACATCGTCCAGCTTCAAAGCTGAGCTCCTCGAGCTGATCTAGGGCGGGGGATAAGAACCACTCGCCGAACTTGGCTTGGACCTTGCAGTTGGTATTGAACATGCGGATGTCAAGGCGTCTGGCTGGCCCAGGGTGCAATGAAAGGATCTTGGAGATTGTGGCCATGCATTTGCAATCCCCGTTGGAGAGGGAGCTGTCGACGATGAGGTTGAGGCGGACGCGGCGCCAGAGGGGGCGCCACCGCCGGGAGAGCAGGGCGGTCCGCACGGCAGATTTGGTGGGGAGGAGGCCGATGATGACGAGCAGCATGTTGTCGGGGAGGTTGCTGATGAAGTCCAATCTCGCCGGATGCGGTTTTGGCTCGAGCCGCCTCCGCTTATTGGCTGCCTCGCCGTCCATCTCAACCGGCAGCGACGCCGGTGTACACGTGTGCTGGTCTGTGTTGTGTGCTGGCCTGCTGGGTGTGCGCGAGTGCGTCCTTCTGTGCATGCCGCCGCGGAGTGGTGAATTGTGCGTGAGTGCGTCCTTCATGCGGAAGAAGTGCACCCTCAATTTACTAGCGTGATGGGTGCTACCCCGAGTGGTTTCAACTTTGTTTACTTCACCGCGTGTCAGATGGGCCTCTAGTTTACTTATTTTCACCCACTGCAACATGGGCCAGCACATGAAGATAGATAACGCGAGCTGACAAGGCAGCATGTGGACTGGTTGACTGGTCAACTAAACAATATACGGAGCTATACGTTGACACGTTGAGCGCATAATCCGTCGGTATAGAGAGTTCAAGTGAGAGGGGAGGCCCGTGAGACCCTCCGTTCGATAATGTAGTGCCAACAGTTTTTTTAAGTCAAACTTTTGAAACATTGACCAAGTTTATAAAGAAATTACTTATATCTACAATACCAAAGATAAATGATGGTATGAAGTAAGTACATGGTGTGATGAATCTAATGATTGTTCCAGATGTAAATGTTTTTCTCCACATATACGTGGTCAAACTTTTCGAAGGTTTGACTTTTCAAAACATCCATATGCTTATGGACGTGAGAGAGTCCCTAACTAGAGAGAGAGAGTGAGAGAGAGTGTGTGTGAAATAGAAAGAGTGAGTGAAAAAAGTGTGTGTGCGTGTGTGAAAAAGACATGGACAACACACGATAAAAGTAGAGAAAAGGTGTGTGTGTCTTATGCAAACATATCACACATGCATGTTCGACAATGGAAGCAAGGTGAGGAGATCGTGTGTGGTTGTTTGCAACCGAGAGAGAAGACCCCTAGCACGTGGCAAACAGGGGTCTGACAAGCAAGGGAGAGAGAGGTCGAGAGAGACGTACGGAGAAAATGCAGACATGGGGAGGAGAGAGTGTATGTTTGTGATAGAGAGATCCCCTGGAGATCGTGATGGGACTACATGGGTGGGAGATCGAGTGACAAGGTGTGTGCGCGATAGAAGATACCACGAGAGATATCGAGATATACGCATGGATGGAAGGAGACAATACGTGTGTTCCTGATGGCTAGTGAGAGATAATTATACTTAGGAGGGGGAGTGTGTATGCCTATGATGGAGTGAGGGATTATGGTACTTAGGGGGGTGCGTGTTGTTGGGGAACGTAGTAATTTCAAAAAATTCCAACGCGCACGCAAGATCATGGTGATGCATAGCAATGAGAGGGGAGAGTGTTGTCCACCTACCCTCGTAGACCGAAAGCGGAAGCGTTAGCACAACGCGGTTGATGTAGTCGTACGTCTTCACGATCCGACCGATCAAGTACCGAACGCACGGCACCTCCGAGTTCAGCACACGTTCAGCCCGATGACGTCCCTCGAACTCCGATCTAGCCGAGTGTTGAGGGAGAGTTTCGTCAGCACGACGGCGTGGTGACGATGATGATGTTCTACCGATGTAGGGCTTCGCCTAAGCACCGCTACAGTATTATCGAGGTGAACTATGGTGGAGGGGGGCACCGCACATGGCTAAAAGATCAAACGATCAATTGTTGTGTCTATGGGGTACCCCCTGCCCCCGTATATAAAGGAGCAAGGGGGAGGCGGCCTGCCAAGGAGGAAGGCGCGCCAAGGGGGGAGTCCTACTCCCACCGGGAGTAGGACTCCTCCTTTCCTTGTTGGAGTAAGAGAGAAGGAAAAAGGGGGAGAGGGAGAAGGAAAAGCGGGCTGCACCCCTTGTCCAATTCGGACCAGAGAGGGGGGGTGCGTGCCTTCTTCCTTTTGGCCTCTCTCCTTTATTCCCGTATGGCCCAATAAGGCTCAATACTTCTCCCCGGCGAATTCCCGTAACTCTCCGGTACTCCGATAAATACCCGAATCACTCGAAACCTTTCCGAAGTCCGAATATAGTCGTCCAATATATCGATCTTTACGTCTCGGCCATTTCGAGACTCCTCATCATGTCCCCGATCTCATCTGGGACTCCGAACTACCTTCAGTACATCAAAACACATAAACTCATAATATAACCGTCATCGAACTTTAAGCGTGCTGACCCTACGGGTTCGAGAACTATGTAGACATGACCGAGACATGTCTCTTGTCAATAACCAATAGCGGAACCTGGATGCTCATATTGGCTCCCACATATTCTACGAAGATCTTTATCGGTCAGACCGCATAACAACATACGTTGTTCCCTTTGTCATCGGTATGTTACTTGCCCGAGATTCGATCGTCGGTATCTCAATACCTAGTTCAATCTCGTTACTGACAAGTCTCTTTACTCGTTCTATAATACATCATCCTGCAACTAACTCATTAGTTACAATGCTTGCAAGGCTTATACTGATGTGCATTACCGAGAGGGCCCAGAGATACCTCTCCGACAATCGGAGTGACAAATCCTAATCTCGAAATACGCCAACCCAACAAATACCTTCGGAGACACCTGTAGAGCACCTTTATAATCACCCAGTTACGTTGTGACGTTTGGTAGAACACAAAGTGTTCCTCCGGTAAACGGGAGTTGCATAATCTCATAGTCATAGGAACATGTATAAGTCATGAAGAAAGCAGTAGCAACATACTAAACGATCGAGTGCTAAGCTAACGAAATGGGTCAAGTCAATCACATCATTCTCCTAATGATGTGATCCCATTAATCAAATGACAACTCATGTCTATGGCTAGGAAACATAACCATCTTTGATCAACGAGCTAGTCAAGTAGAGGCATACTAGTGACACTCTGTTTGTCTATGTATTCACACAAGTATTATGTTTCCGGTTAATACAATTCTAGCATGAATAATAAACATTTATCATGATATAAGGAAATAAATAATAACTTTATTATTGCCTCTAGGGCATATTTACTTCAGTCTCCCACTTGCACTAGAGTCAATAATCTAGATCACATCGCCATGTGATTTAACATCAATAGTTCACATCACCATGTGATTAATACCCATAGTTCACATCGTCATGTGACCAACACCCAAAGGGTTTACTAGAGTCAATAATCTAGTTCACATCGCTATGTGATTAACACCCAAAGAGTACTAAGGTGTGATCATGTCTTTCTTGTGAGATAATTTTAGTCAATGGGTCTGTCACATTCAGATCCGTAAGTATTTTGCAAATTTCTATGTCTACAATGCTCTGCATGGAGCTACTCTAGCTAATTGCTCCCACTTTCAATATGTATCCAGATTGAGACTTAGAGTCATTTGGATCAGTGTCAAAATTTGCAACGACGTAACCATTTACGACGAACCCTTTTTTTTACCTCCATAATCGAGAAACATATCCTTATTCCACTAAGGATAATTTTGACCGATGTGCAGTGATCTACTCCTAGATCACTATTGTACTCCCTTGCCAAAATCAGTGTAGGGTATACAATAGATCTGGTACATAGCATGGCATACTTTATAGAACCTATGGCCAAGGCATAGGGAATGACTTTCATTCTCTTTCTATCTTCTGCCGTGGTCGGGCTTTGAGTCTTACTCAATTTCACACCTTGTAACACAGGGAAGAACTCTTTCTTTGACTGTTCCATTTTGAACTACTTCAAAATCTTGTCAAGGTATGTTCTCATTGAAAAAATTATCAAGCATCTTGATCTATCTCTATAGATCTTGATGCTCAATATGTAAGCAGCTTCACCGAGGTCTTTCTTTAAAAAAACTCCTTTCAAACACTCCTTTATGCTTTGCAGAATAATTCTACATTATTTCCGATCAACAATATGTCATTCACATATACTTATCAGAAATGTTGTAGTGCTCCCACTCACTTTCTTGTAAATACAGGCTTCACCGCAAGTCTGTATAAAACTATATCCTTTGATCAACTTATCAAAGCGTATATTCCAACTCCGAGATGCTTGCACCAGTCCATAGATGGATCGCTGGAGCTTGCATATTTTGTTAGCACCTTTAGGATTGACAAAACCTTCTGGTTGCATCATATACAACTCTTCTTTAATAAATCCATTAAGGAATGCAGTTTTGTTTATCCATTTGCCAGATTTCATAAAATGCGGCAATTGCTAACATGTTTCGGACAGACTTAAGCAGAGATACGAGTGAGTAACTTTCATCGTAGTCAACACCTTGAACTTGTCGAAAACCTTTTGCGACAATTCTAGCTTTGTAGATAGTAACTCTACTATCAGCGTCCGTCTTCCTCTTGAAGACCCATTTAATCTCAATGGCTCGCCGATCATTGGGCAAGTCAATCAAAGTCCATACTTTGTTCTCATATATGGATCTCATCTCAGATTTCATGGCCTCAAGCCATTTCGCGGAATTTGGGCTCACCATCGCTTCTTCATAGTTTGTAGGTTCGTCATGGTCTAGTAACATAACCTCCAGAACAGGGTTACCGTACCACTCTGGTGCGGATCTTACTCTGGTTGACCTACGAGGTTCGGTAGTAACTTGATCTTGAAGTTAAATGATCATCATCATTAGCTTCCTCACTAATTGGTGTAGGAGTCACAGGAACAGATTTCTATGATAAACTACTTTCCAATAAGGGAGCAGGTACAATTACCTCATCAAGTTCTACTTTCCTTCCACTCACTTCTTTCGAGAGAAACTCCTTCTCTAGAAAAGGATCCTTTCTTAGCAATGAATATCTTGCCTTCGGATCTGTGATAGAAGGTGTACCCAACAGTCTCCTTTGGGTATCCTATGAAGACACATTTCTCCGATTTGGGTTCGAGCTTATCAGGTTGAAGCTTTTTCACATAAGCATTACAACCCCAAACTTTAAGAAATGACAACTTTGGTTTCTTGCCAAACCACAGTTCATATTGTTCGTCTCAACGGACTTAGACGGTGCCCTTTTTAATGTGGATGCAGATGTCTTCAATGCATAACCCCAAAACGATAGTGGTAAATCGGTAAGAGACATCATAGATTGCACCATATCTAATAAAGTACGGTTACGATGTTCGGACACACCATTACACTGTGGTGTTCCAGGTGGCGTGAGCAGTGAAACTATTTCACATTGTTTTAACTGAAGGCCAAACTCGTAACTCAAATATTTCATCTCTGCAATCTTATCGTAGAAACTTTTATTTTCTTGTTACGATGATTCTCCACTTCACTCCGAAATTCTTTGAACTTTTCAAATGTTTCAGACTTGTGTTTCATCAAGTAGATATACCCATATCTGCTCAAATCATCTATGAAGGTCGGAAAATAACGATACTTGCCGCGAGCCTTAACACTCATCGGACCGCATACATCAGTATGTATTATTTCCTATAAGTCAGTTCCTCGCTCCATTGTTCCGGAGAATGGAGTCTTAGTCATCTTGCCCATGAGGCATGGTTCGCAAGCATCAAGTGATTCCAAAAGTCCATCAGCATGGAGTTTCTTCATGCGCTTTACACCAATATGACCTAAACGGCAGTGCCACAAATAAGTTTCACTATCATTATTAACTTTGCATCTTTTGGTTTCAATATTATGAAAATGTGTATCACCACGATCGAGATCCAACAAACCATTTTCAATGGGTGTATGACCATAGAAGGTTTTATTCATGTAAACAGAACAACAATTATTCTCTAACTTACATGAATAACTGTTTTTCAATAAACATGATCCAATCATATTCATGCTCAACGCAAACACCAAATAACACTTATTTAGGTTCAACACTAATCCCGAAAGTATAGGGAGTCTGCGATGATGATCACATCAATCTTGGAACCACTTCCAACACACATCGTCACTTCACCCTTAACTAGTCTCTGTTTATTCTGCAACTCCCGTTTCGAGTTACTAATCATGGCAACTGAACTAGTATCAAATACTTAGGGGTTGCTATAAACACTAGTAAAGTACACATCAATGACATGTATATCAAATATACCTTTGTTCACTTTGCCATCCTTCTTATCCGCCAAATACTTGGGGCAGTTCCGCTTCCAGTGACCAGTTCCTTTGTAGTAGAAGCACTCAGTCTCAGGCTTAGGTCCAGACTTGGGCTTCTTCACTTGAGCAGCAACTTGCTTGCCGTTCTTCTTGAAGTTCCCCTTCTATCCCTTTGCCCTTTTCTTGAAACTAGTGGTCTTGTTAACCATCAACACTTGATGCTCTTTCTTGATTTCTACCTTCGTCGATTTCAGCATCGCGAAGAGCTCAGAAATTACTTTCGTCATCCCTTGCATACTATAGTTCATCACGAAGTTCTACTAACTTGGTGATGGTGACTAGAGAATTATGTCAATCACTATTTTATCTGGAAGATTAACTCCCACTTGATTCAAGCGATTGTAGTACCCAGACAATCTGAGCACATGCTCACTGCTTGAGCTATTCTCCTCCATCTTTTAGCTATAGAACTTGTTGGAGACTTCATATCTCTCAACTCGGGTATTTGCTTGAAATATTAACTTCAACTCCTGGAACATCTCATATGGTCAATGACGTTCAAAACGTCTTTGAAGTCCCGATTCTAAGCCGTTAAGCATGGTGCACTAAACTATCAAGTAGTCATCATATTGAGCTAGCCAAACGTTCATAACGTCTGCATCTGCTCCTGCAATAGGTCTGTCACCTAGCGGTGCATCAATGACATAATTCTTCTGTGCAGCAATGAGGATAATCCTCAGATCACGGATCCAATCCGCATCATTGCTACTAACATCTTTCAACATAATTTTTCTCTAGGAACACATCAAAATAAACATAGGGAAGCAACAACGCGAGCTATTGATCTACAACATAATTTGCAAAATACTATCAGGACTAAGTTCATGATAAATTTAAGTTCAATTAATCATATTACTTAAGAACTCCCACTTAGATAGACATCCCTCTAATCTTCTAAGTGATCACGTGATCCATATCAACTAAACCATGTCCGATCATCACGTGAGATGGAGTAGTTTCAATGGTGAACATCACTATGTTGATCATATCTACTATATGATTCACGCTCGACCTTTCAGTCTCAGTGTTCCGAGGCCATATCTGTTATATGCTAGGCTCGTCAAGTTTAACCTGAGTATTCCGCGTGTGCAACTGTTTTGCACCCGTTGTATTTGAACGTAGAACCTATCACACCCGATCATCACGTGGTGTCTCAGCACGAAGAATTTTCGCAAGGGTGCATACTCAGGGAGAACACTTATACTTTGATAATTTAGAGGGATCATCTTATAATGCTACCGTCAATCAAAGCAAGATAAGATGCATAACAGATAAACATCACATGCAATCAATATAAGTGATATGATATGGCCATCATCATCTTGTGCTTGTGATCTCCATCTCCGAAGCACCGTCATGATCACCATTGTCATCGGCGCGACACCTTGATCTCTATCGTAGCATCGGTGTCGTCTCGCCAATCTTATGCTTCTACGACTATCGCTACCGCTTAGTGATAAAGTAAAGCATTACAGGGCGATTGCATTGCATATAATAAAGCGACAACCATATGGCTCCTGCCAGTTGCCGATAACTCGGTTACAAAACATGATCATCTCATACAATAAAATTTAGCATCATGTCTTGACCATATCACATCACAACATGCCCTGCAAAAACAAGTTAGACGTCCTCTACTTTGTTGTTGCAAGTTTTACGTGGTTGCTACTGGGCTTAGCAAGAACCGTTCTTACCTACGCATCAAAACCACAACAATAGTTTGTCAAGTTGGTGCTGTTTTAACCTTCGCAAGGACCGGGCGTAGCCACACTCGGTTCAACTAAAGTTGGAGAAACTGACACCCGCCAGCCACCTCTGTGCAAAGCACGTCGGAAGAACCAGTCTCACGTAAGCGTACGCGTAATGTCGGTCCGGGCCGCTTCATCCAACAATACCGCCGAACCAAAGTATGACATGCTGGTAAGCAGTATGACTTATATCGCCCACAACTCACTTGTGTTCTACTCGTGCATATAACATCAACGCATAAAACCAGGCTCAGAGGTCACTGTTGGGGAACGTAGTAATTTCAAAAAAATTCCTACGCACACGCAAGATCATGGTGATGCATAGCAACAAAAGGGGAGAGTGTTGTCCACGTACCCTCGTAGACCGAAAGCGGAAGCGTTAGCACAACGCGGTTGATGTAGTCGTACGTCTTCGCGATCCGACCGATCAAGTACCGAACGCACGGCACCTCCGAGTTAAGCACACGTTCAGCCCGATGACGTCCCTCGAACTCCGATCCAGCCGAGTGTTGAGGGAGAGTTTCGTCAGCATGACGGCATGGTGACGATGATGATGTTGTACTGATGTAGGGCTTCGCCTAAGCACCGCTACAGTATTATCGAGGTGAACTATGGTGGAGGGGGGCACCGCACACGGCTAAAAGATCAAACGATCAATTGTTGTGTCTATGGAGTACCCCCCTGCCCCCGTATATAAAGGAGCAACGGGGAGGCGGCCTGCCAAGGAGGAAGGCGCGCCAAGGGGGGAGTCCTACTCCCACCGGGAGTAGGACTCCTCCTTTCCTTGTTGGAGTAGGAGAGAAGGAAAAAGGGGGAGAGGGAGAAGGAAAAGGGGGCTGCACCCCTTGTCCAATTCGGACCAGAGGGGGGTGCGCGCCTCCTTCCTTTTGGCCTCTCTCCTCTATTCCCGTATGGCCCAATAAGGCTCAATACTTCTCCCCGGCGAATTCCCGTAACTCTCCGGTACTCCGATAAATACCCGAATCACTCGGAACCTTTCCGAAGTCCGAATATAGTCGTCCAATATATCGATCTTTACGTCTCGGCCATTTCGAGACTCCTCGTCATGTACCCGATCTCATCCGGGACTCCGAACTACCTTCAGTACATCAAAACACATAAACTCATAATATAACCGTCATCGAACTTTAAGCGTGCGGACCCTACGGGTTCGAGAACTATGTAGACATGACCGAGACATGTCTCTGGTCAATAACCAATAGCGGAACATGGATGCTCATATTGGCTCCCACATATTCTACGAAGATCTTTATCGGTCAGACCGCATAACAACATACGTTGTTCCCTTTGTCATCGGTATGTTACTTGCCCGAGATTCGATCGTCGGTATCTCAATACCTAGTTCAATCTCGTTACCGACAAGTATCTTTACTCGTTCCGTAATACATCATCCCGTAACTAACTCATTAGTTACAATGCTTGCAAGGCTTATACTGATGTGCATTACCGAGAGGGCCCAGAGATACCTCTCCGACAATCGGAGTGACAAATCCTAATCTCGAAATACGCCAACCCAACAAGTACCTTCGGAAACACCTGTAGAGCACCTTTATAATCACCCAGTTACGTTGTGACGTTTGGTAGCACACAAAGTGTTCCTTCGGTAAACGGGAGTTGCATAATCTCATAGTCATAGGAACATGTATAAGTCATGAAGAAAGCAGTAGCAACATACTAAACGATCGAGTGCTAAGCTAACGAAATGGGTCAAGTCAATCACATTATTCTCCTAATGAGGAGATCCCGTAAATCAAATGACAACTCATGTCTATGGCTAGGAAACATAACCATCTTTGATCAACGAGCTAGTCAAGTAGAGGCATACTAGTGACACTCTGTTTGTCTATGTATTCACACAAAAATTATGTTTCCGGTTAATACAATTCTAGCATGAATAATAAACATTTATCATGATATAAGGAAATAAATAATAACTTTATTATTGCCTCTAGGGCATATTTCCTTCACGTGTCACATAGAGAGAGAGAACAAGGGCGGAGAGTGTTGGATGGGTCTATATGTAGCGCGAGCGAGACATGTGTATGTGTGAACCAGGGAGATATAAAGTTTGAGAGAGATAGAGGAGCCCCAATAAGGCTGAGTGGTGCGTCAGATAGCTGAGAGGGGGAAAGAGATATTCCATCCGCTCGATAATGCAGTGCATGTAAATTTTTTTAGAAGTCAAACTTTGGAAACATTGATCAGGTTTACGCAAATGTTATTTATATCTACAATACCAAAGATACATCATATGAAACCACATCTCATGATCAATCTAATGGTATATGTTTGCCGTTCTAGATGTAAATGTTTTTCTCCACCTACATGGTCAAACTTTGTGATGTTTGACTTTTCAATAAATCTATATGCTATGGACCGAAGAGAGTGCCTAAGTCGAGAGAGATCAAGTGCATGTGAAGGATGATGAGTGAGTGTGCAAAAATAGTATGTGTGTGGAAGAGAAAGGGACAACAAACGATAAATTAGAAAGAGTGTGTGTTTTTTCGTTTCTTATGCAAACATATCACGCATGCATCTCCGAGATAGAAAAGCGAGGTGAGGAGATACACGAAGATAGCTAGTGCGTGATTGTTTGCAATGGAGAGAGACACCCCTATAGCACATGTCCAATAGAGGTCTGGCCAACAAGGATCAAAGGTCGAGAGGGACACATGGAGAACATGGACGCATGGGGAGGGAGAGAGGGTGTGTTTGTGATAGAGAGATCCCCTCGAGATCGTGAGGGGACTTATATGGGTGGGAGATCGAGGGAGGTGCGTGCGAGATAGAAAGATGCCCCGAGAGAAATCGATATAGACCATGCACATGTTTGTGATGGAGACTAGTCATATACATATAGGGGGGACTGCGTGTGCCTACATTTGAGTGAGAGACCATCATACTTGGCTAGGCATGAGATTGTGTGTGTGTGCGTGTGAGATGGAGAGAGAACGAGGGAGAGAGATAAAGTTTTAGATGGGTCTATCGAGTGCGAGTGAGATATGCATGTTTATGTGTGACCCAGGTAGATGGAGAGTTTGAGAGAGAGAGGGAAGAGCTCCGAGACGACAGAGTGGTGCGTGAGATTTTTACGGGCAACGAGCCAAGGAATTTGTGTGCATACAATGAGTGCACCCAAGATATTTAGCTTGGACTAGATAATCATACATAGTGTGCGAGAGAGACCTATTGATGGAGTATATATGCATGCGAACTAGAAAGACCCCCCCCCCACACACACAAAAAGAGAGAGAGAGAGAGAGAGAGAGAGAGACGAAGAGAGAGGGAGAGAGAGGGAGAGGGATCAACAAGGTTTGTGTGTTGGATGCATGCGACAGAATTGAAGATTGTCAGCGAGAGAGAGCAGGAGTCGGGAGAGGGGGAGGTCGCGTTTTATGCATCAAAGACTAATATAAACCATGTTTAGATATAAACCTGCATTGAAATATTTAAATTGTAGAACATGTTGTCTGCAATGCACACATGAATGGAGATATGCGTATATCAAACAAGTTCATTAATTTGACTCTCAACATGTTCATGGAGTACTATAATATTGTACAACATGCTACTCGATTGAGGTGTTTAATTTTCGACTTAGTTCACTATTTTGACCTGGTGAACGAGCTATTTCATTGAATCGAGATATTTCATTTTGGGTTTGATTTTCGTATTTGAGTGGGTCAAATATTTGTCATATAGTAAATCGCTAGCAACGAGCATGTAAAAACACATTACTCCCGAGCATCATCTCTCCACCTAAAAAAGAAGTGGCAAGCTAATGTTTCAAAATTTGATTCGAATCGACTCGGTAAGGTAGACGTGGATGCTCGTTCTCCCAAAATTTGAATGAACCGTTAAACACCCTCTGCTCGGTGGAATTCACCTGAGCAAATAAATGGGAGACACGAAATTACCGGCCTATGTGGGACACACATCAATTGGCTCGTTGTACATTGAGGGTAGGTTCATAACTTCATCCAAGCGCGCCTTCTCCTCGGTCGAAATGACATGTGCCGAATAATTCATATACCATGGTCGGCAAAACACCCTCTCCTCGCCCGAAATAGCTCGCGCCCATTATTTCAAAACACGCTCTCCTCGCCCAAAATCGCTCGCGCCCACTATATTTCAAAACACGCCCTCCTCACCTGAAATCGCTCGCGCCCACTATATTTCCCTCCTCGCCCGAAATCGCTCGCGCCCAGTATATTTCAAAACACACCCTCCTCGCCTGAAATCGGTCGCGCCCACTACTTGGGAGAAGCAAAGTTACTCTACTATCCCCGACCCTCAGTACACACACCCAAGCTGAGAAGCCTAAAGGCAGGGGTAGAACTGTAACTCCCCCCCACATTTCAAACAAATGCGTCCGTAAGACATGGTGCCCCCTCCCAATTCCCCATTCATACCTCGTGGGCGCCAAGTCACCTTCTCCCCGGAAGCTCCCTTCTCCTGAGCCGCGAAACCTGAGCCCCTCCTCCATGGCGCCCCCACCGCACCAAATTTATAGCCGCTCTTCTCTCTAATCCCGGAGACGCTGTCCATTTGCCGTCGTGCACTGGGTCGTGTGCCTCTTACTCCGTGCTGCCGGAGCTGCCTCGACGACGGCTGCGTGAACCGTATTGGAGCCGACTCACCCCCGCCATTGTTCACGGTGCTGGAGCGGCTCCAACTTTGGACCCGTCCAGAGCCCCGGTGCTGCTTCCCCGTAGCCGTCGACCATCGCGACATCTCTACTTCCCTGCCGCCGGTAGCCACTGCAATTGCACCGGCCTCACCGACTAGGCAGCTGGAGCTGCCTACTTCACCGGGCCGCCCGATAGGTCGCACCCTCATCTCAAATCACTTTATTTAGGCAGAAGTTGTCTGAATTTTTATTCTGGGCCAATGGATTCCCAATGGGAAGCAGCACCCCTCGAGCCGGCGGAGCTCCTAGGCTGTCGGTTGGCTGGTGTCTAACGTAAGGGTGCGGGGGCACAAGTTCGCCGTGGAAGCAACGCTTAGATGGCTATCTTAGAGTTGCGTGGGTTGAAGGTACTGCCGCCGCCAGATCTGGATGATGGCGAGTCTTTGTGGATTGGCGCTGGGGCGGCGCAACCACGGCAATGCGGTGGGGCGGGGAGCAGGGTTTTGGTCGGGGCCACGGACGGCGGAGGCAGGCTGCTGTGCCGGTGGTCGCTGGCTCTTCGGGGAAGATTCCGAATAGTGTTAGCCGGGAGGCACAAGACGGCCATCAAGCCATCCGGCGTAGATCGGACAGTACCAAAATAAAATAAAATTGTGTGACCCGAATTTAATCTTCAGTCAACAGACGTGTGACCACTCTCGTACCTTGCTGTTGATCTCTTAGGGTATTTCTTCAGATAAGAGAGATGTGTCGTTCTTAACATTATGTGTTTTCTGCATCTTCAACCACACCGTCTTCCGACTCACCGCAGCTGCTCCAACAAGGGAAGCATGCACCAGAAGGGAGCTATAGTCCCCATTCATTAGTTCCCTACATCAAATGCGTGTGCCCGACATGGACAGCCACAACAACTGCAGGGTCATCGACAAGTCAGCACATGATGCTCACTCCTATGGATGGCAGCCAGATAGGTTGTACCATCATCTGACTTGTGTGCAACATTTATGGCTTTGTCATTCATCTAAGCATTGAAAATAGATTATCACATTTCACTATATATTCATGCTAATCTCTTACGGGTCTTGTTCAGGAGTTAACGCTATTCCATAGTTCAGCTAAGAGACTTGTTCTTTAGGTAACGCTGTTCCATAGTTATCATCCATCAGCCAATGCTATCCCACACACCCACAGGCTGGTGATTATAGTATTATACCACTTCTAGTATAACCTATGTTGTTCCTTAATACTTTTGTGTGCCATCTAGTTCGAGTACAAACAATACATATTCTGTATCTTTCATCTGTGTTCTCCCTTTAGTTTTTGAGACCTGTTGTTGCTAGTTAACCTCAGTCCTACTATTTATGCCGTCTCCTACAGGCACTCATTACATAAATCTAACTACTAATTGTCTTCCATGCATGTCAGATATAATTACACACACCGATTTATCCCCAAGAACCTCACGGAGCAATGTAACGGCCAAACTTGACGTAATGATACCAAATATGATGGAACATGTAAAGGCAGTTCTTCACAAGACTTGCAGAAAGATGATGAATCCTATTCACCACATAAGGTCCTTGCTCTAACTTGGCCCTTGATACGGGTACAGCATGCATATAATGTCCTGGAGTGCATCTACTCTGTTGCAATGCCTTGTGCTTAGCCTGCTGATCATGCATGTAAATATGGCATGCCTTCCTGTTTTTCAGTACCTATTCCATTCATGATAACACGTTTTCAAATTCAAGTACTCTCATTCTACTCTATCGCAATGCCATATGCTTAGTTTGGACATCATGCTTCTCAATATCTTATGCATTGTTATTCATCAGTATGTACTTCATCTGTCTACCATACCATGTTTTTTTACAATGAAGTGTTGTTCTAGTGGTCTCTTGCAATGCCATCTTAGTTTCCCAATCATACACGCATATGTTGCCTTAGTGTTTTTCTGTATGTATTCCACTAGCATACAATTTTACATTCAAGTTGTGTTTTTTACACTGTTGTCCTGTCGTATCCCTAGCTCTTACATCAGACTCCCTTCATCCGGATTACATGTCGCAGAAATGGATAAAACTGGATGTATCTAGAACTAAAATACGCCTAGACCCATCCATTTATTTCCGGATGGAGTATGTCATGCCTTTCTATTCTTCAATACCTATTCCATCTCTGTTGTAGCATGTTTTATAATTGAAGCACCATTCTTCTCTATAAGGCAGTCAAGGGGAAGACGTCTATGTTAGAATCTAAAGGGTTACAAACCAGGTCTTTGCAAAAGATCCAAACGCTAGGAGATAATAAACCAACTCCAGTTTTCATAGAAACTGCTCCAGGACAGAGAAACCCAACTCCCACTGATAATAAGCATATTCCAGTGGCCAAAGAACTAGTCCGCTCCACTCCAGCAAAAATATGTCAACTCCATTCTCTGAAGCGTGTGCGTATCCTCGCATCATGAAATTTTATGGCATTCTGATCATATTTTCTACATGTTTCTTACCCATCTCTCTTTTAGAAAATAAGCCTAAATGATAGAAGAAATTCTGCACTGGGATCGTATTCGAGGAAACTATCTTGCGGGAATTCTCTGTGCTCCAATGCCGATGTAAGTATCTGTTGAATATCACTATATTTTTACATCAGCATGTATTTTGTTAATCGGCATGAATCCAACCTTTATCTGATCTAAATTTAGTTGTAGCAAAATGTATAATTAAAGGCGACAATGTTGATTTTTGTAAGGAAAACTGCCTGGTAGTTTTGCATACTGAGCTGCATGAGTTTACTATCTCATATCATGCACATTACTGAATAGTAGTGCTGCTCTGGTTGCCCATTCATTCATTCATTGTGTCAATGTTGCTTTCGTATTACCTTACCTGGCTGATGATAGCTGTGCCATATTGTGTTAATTTGGTGTAGGCTGGTGTGGTCTGGTTACCCAAACGTTCGTTGTGTCAATGTTGCTTTCCTATTATCTGGCCTGGCCAATGATAGCAATGCTAGTGTGTTCATTTGGTGTAGGCTGCTAAAGATAAGAAGACAAACTCTGAAAATAGTAAGGCAGCCCCATTGTTTCTTTCCAATAAATCTAGGCCAAGTAATATGGCAATAACTCTTGATTAATCTGCTCGGTTCCCGTCCTAATTTATGTTATGATGCAGTGGTCAAGACACTCTCCACTATCAATAATACAAGCCTGCCAAACCCGCCATCTGGATCTGTTCAGTTTCCTCTGCCTCGAATGCAACGGAAAAATGTATGTTTGTGAACCAACTAATGGTTGAAGTAATGATGGAAATGGTGGAGCAATCAGAGGTGCACATTCGTGCGCAACAACAACTGATCAATGTTTTCAGAGACAGTGTAGCAAAGCAGCAAGAACTTGCAAACATGCTTATGGGTGTCAACCGTGCTGAGGTTGCAGATTGTGACATTGTAGATCGTTAGGTTCTGTTCATTTATTTGCACTGGCATCAATCTTTGATTGCCCAGTGGATGTAATTTCCTGTAATATATGCTGGATGTGCAACGTTTTTCCTTGTATGTTGTACCTTTGCTTGATCGGTTTTGGTCCTGTGCATAATTGCTCGTCGTAATGGGCTCAAATTATCTAATTGGGCCTAAAGACATGTACGAACTTTGGTGGGCCCATTAAGTTAATGGGCCGTTACCAGGCCGAAAGTTAATGGTAGGCCCTCTTACCTCCCGGGTCGTTAACAGGCCGACATCGAAGCGGGCAACAGGTGAGCCCATTTGATTGCACGGGCCGTTAACAGGACGTTACTAAGGTCGGGCTACATATGGCCCAAGTATACTGTGGGCCTTTAGCAGGCCGAAAGAGACAGCGGGCTCGTACTGGACCATGAAGAGCATAGGCCGCTAAGAGGCCGAAAGTCGGGTCGTACTGTAAATGGCCCAACTGTGTTGTGGGCCTTTAGCAGGCCGAAAGAGAAACCGGGCTGGTATTGGACCATGAAGGGCATGTGCAATTAAAAGGCCAAAACTTAGGGCCGACTATAAATGGCCCAAATCATTTATGGGCCGTCAACAGGCTGAAAGACACACCGGGCCGGGAATTGGCCCAACACTTAAATGGGTCGCTAAAAGGCCAAAACTAAGGTCCGACTACAAATGGCCCAACTCATTTATGGGCCGGAAATTGGCCGAACACTTAAATGGGTCGCTAAAAGGCCGAAAGATGTACATCCTGAAAATTGGCCCATCCCTTGAATGGGCTGTTAACAGGCCGAAATCACATCGGGCCGATATCGAGCCCAAATATATAGCGGGCTGTTAACGGGCTCAAACTGACGATGGGCTGCTATGGTGTCAAATCTTTAATGGGCCATTGACGGGCCGAATCAGCACATCTCGTATGGGCCGTGGGCTTAAATGGACCTGACACAAGTAGGCCTTATATGGGTTGGCCTGCTAATTTTTACTGGGCCGGCCTTTTTCACCAGAATGGGCCACTGTTGAGCCGTGCCATGTGTCGACCTGTCATAGCCGCCTCCTGTCCAATGAATGGATGACATCTGTCCCAACGGTTAGCCAACACGTGTTTCCTCCGGCCAATGAGAATTTTACACGTGGAAAATCCTCATTGGTCCGGGCTATTAGCGGGTTATCGGATCCAAAACCGGACCCGATAGCTTAACGGTGTTCCATTACGGTGGATGCCACATGTCGGTCACCCTTGACGAAAGCACTTCCATGATGCGCGATTTATCGTCATGGAAGTGGACACTTCCATGATGATAATTTTGGTAATGTCATGGAACACTTCTACGCAGCACAGGTATGACTATCTTGATTCTGTCATAAAATTGTCATGGATGTACATGCATGACAGAAAACGTGACCTACTATGACAAACACGTATCATCACGGAAGTGTCTTTTTTTAGTGTATAATTCATTTTCCCCACGCGTCGATCGATCTACCTCATTAGTTATGTCTCTCCCTTCCTCCGACAAACAACAATTGATCTACCGATCAAGTTAGGTTTGCTTACCAAACACATGGCCCCCTTCATCATCCATGCATGCGTCCCGACACATCTATCACGCACACGCACACACAGAAACACATCCCCACTCTTATTGATAATATTGCAGTTCTACCCTCAGTTTGTGTAGTAGGCCTCTCCCACCATCTTCGAGAAGCAACTCTATCACCCATCCAGCACTCTACCCCTCTCCCTCCCTCTCTCTCTATCCCTCTCTCTCTCTCCCAACCTGTTTCCCGTCCTTCACTTATGTATGGATCTCGACCGATCTCCCTCAAGACATAGCAGGGTCTCTCCTTCTCAACACGTATACGAGTTGATCTACCTCTCTAGTTAGGTCTCTGCATGCCCCCTCCCCCCCACACACCGATACATCGAGATCTCTAGTCATGTCTCCCTGCCACACACAAACTTGCCATGTGCCCTCTGATGTTTCGGTAGGTCAGTCGCCTTATATCTCACACAATTTCGATGGCTCTCTTCATCGATCTCGCACCCACCCACTTGATCCTCTCTTCGACTCTATCGATATCTATGACCCCTCCCTCTCTTCTCGTGGATCGCCCCCTCTATATATGATATAGATAGGCCTCTATTTCACACGCATTGCATGTGTCAAATTTTTGTTTGAGATATCATCGACACATATTCCCACAAATACATTCACGAAATCACACCCCCAACAAAAAACACTCACGAATGCACACGCCATCTGTCTAGGTTTGTATTGTTGGGGAACGTAGCATGCAATTTCAAAAAAATTCCTACGATCATGCAAAATCTATCTAGGAGTTGCATAGCAATGAGAGGGGGAGAGTGTGTCCACGTACCCTCATAGACCGAAAGCGAAAGCGTTAGCTTAACGCGGTTGATGTAGTCGAACGTCTTCGCGATCTAACCGATCAAGCACCGAACGTACGACACCTCTGAGTTCTGCACACGTTCAGCTCGATGATGTCCCTCGAACTCTTGATTCAGCAAAGTGTCGAGGGAGAGTTTCGTCAGCACGATGGCGTGGTGACGGTGATGGTGATGTGATCCGCGCACGGCTTCGCCTAAGCACTACGACAATATGACCGAAGGAGTAAACTGTGGAGGGGGGCGCCGCACACGGCTAAGAGAACAATTGATGTGCTTTGGGGTGCCCCATGCCCCTGTATATAAAGGAGGAGGGGAGGAGGTCGCCGGCCCTAGGGGCGCGCCATGGGGGGAAAACCGACTAGGACTCTAGTCCAAGTCGACCCCCTTCCTTCTCTTGGAGGTGGAAAGGGGGAAGGAGAGGGAGAGGGAGAAGGAAAGGGGGCCGCGCCCCCTTCCCCTAGTCCAATTCAGACTACCCATGGGGGGGCGCCACCCCTTGTGGGCTGCCCTCTCTCTCCCTTATGGCCCATGTAGGCCCATTACCTTCCCCGGGGGGTTCCGGTAACCCCTCGGTACTCCGATAAATATCCGAACCACTCCGAAACCATTTCGGTGTCCGAATACTATCGTCCAATATATCAATCTTTACCTCTCGACCATTTCGAGACTCCTCGTCATGTCCGTGATCTCATCCGGGACTCCGAACAATCTTCGGTCACCAAAACACATAACTCATAATACAAATCGTCATCGAACGTTAAGCGTGCGGACCCTACGGGTTCGAGAACTATGTAGACATGACCGAGACACATCTCCGATCAATAACCAACTGCGGAACCTAGATGCTTATATTGGTTCCTACATATTCTACGAAGATCTTTATCGGTCAAACCGCCATGACAACATATGTCATTCCCTTTGTCATCGGTATGTTACTTGCCCGAGATTCGATCGTTGGTATCCTCATACCTAGTTCAATGTCGTTACCGGCAAGTCTCTTTACTCGTTCTATAATGCATCATCCCGCAACTAACTCATTAGTCACATTGCTTGCAAGGCTTATCGTGATGTGCATTACCAAGAGGGCCCAGAGATACCTCTCCGATACTCGGAGTGACAAATCCTAATCTCGATCTATGCGAACCCAACAAACACCTTCAGAGACACCTGTAGAGCATATTTGTAATCACCCAGTTACGTTGTGACGTTTGATAGCACACAAGGTGTTCCTCCGGTATTCAGGAGTTGCATAATCTCATAGTCAAAGGAATATGTATAAGTCATGAAGAAAGCAATAGCAATAAAAGTTAACGATCATTATGCTAAGCTAACGGATGGGTCTTGTCCATCACATCATTCTCCTAATAATGTGATCCCGTTCATCTAATGACAACACATGCCTATGGTTAGGAAACTTGACCATCTTTGATTAACGAACTAGTCAAGTAGAGGCATACTAGGGACACTTTGTTTTGTCTATGTATTCACACATGTATCAAGTTTCCGGTAAATACAATTCTAGCATATATAATAAACATTTATCATGATATAAGGAAATATAAATAACAACTTTATTATTGGCTCTAGGGCATATTTCCTTCAGTCTCCCACTTGCACTAGATTCAATAACATAGATTACATTGTAATGATTCTAACACCCATGGAGTCTTGGTGTTGATCATGTTTTGCTCGTGGAAGAGGCTTAGTCAATGGGTCTGCAACATTCAGATCCGTATGTATTTTGCAAATCTCTATATCTCCCTCCTTGATTTGATCGCGGATGGAGTTGAAGCGTCCCTTGATGTGTTTGGTCCTCTTGTGAAATCTGGATTCCTTCGCTAAGGCAATTGCTCTAGTATTGCCATAAAATATTTTCAATGGACCCGATGCACTAGGTATTACACCTAGAACGAATATGAAGTCCTTCATTCAGACTCCTTCATTTGCTGCTTCCGAAGCAGCTATGTACTCCGCTTCACACGTAGATCCCGCCACGACGCTTTGCTAGGAACTGCACCAACAAACAGCTCCACCATTCAATATAAATATATCTCTGGTTTGCGACTTAGAGTCATCCGGATAAGTGTCAAACCTAGCATCAACGTAACCATTTACGACGAGCTCCTTTTCACCTCCATAAACAAGAAACATATCCTTAGTCCTTTTCAGGTATTTCAAGATGTTCTTGACCGCTGTCCAGTGATCCACTCCTGGATTACTTTGGTACCTCCCTGCTAAACTTATAGCAAGGCACGCATCAGGTCTGGTACATAGCATTGCATACATGATAGAACCTATCGCTGAGGCATAGGGAATGACTTTCATTTTCTCTCTATTTTCTAAAGTGGTCGGGTATTGAGTCTGACTCAACTTCACACCTTGTAACATAGGCAAGAACCCTTTCTTTGACTGTTCCATTTTGAACTTCTTCAAAACTTTATCAATGTATGTGCTTTGTGAAAGTGCAATTAAGCGTCTTGATCTATCTCTATAGATCTTGATGCCCAATATATAAGCAGCTTCACCGAGGTCTTTCATTGAAAAATTCTTATTGAAGTATCCTTTTATGCTATCCAAAAATTCTATATCATTTCCAATCAACAATATGTCATCCATATATAATATTAGAAATGCTATAAAGCTCCCACTCACTTTCCTGTAAATACAGGCTTCACTAAAAGTCTGTATAAAACCATATGCTTTGATCACACTATCAAAGCGTATATTCCAACTCTGAGAGGCTTGCACCAGTCCATAAATGGATCGCTCGAGCTTGCACACTTTTTAGCACCTTTAGGATCGAAAAAACCTTCTGGTTGCATCATATACAACTATTCTTTAAGAAATCCATTAAGGAATGCAGTTTTGACATCCATTTGCCAAATTTCATAATCATAAAATGCGGCAATTGCTAACATGATTCAGACAGACTTAAGCATCGCTACGGGTGAGAAGGTATCATTGTAGTCAACTCCTTGAACTTGTCGAAAACCTTTCGCAACAAGTCGAGCTTTGGAGACAGTAACATTACCATTAGTGTCAGTCTTCTTTTTGAAGATCCATTTATTCTCTGTAGCTTGCCGATCATCGGGCAAGTAAACCAAAGTCCAAACTTTGTTCTCATACATGGATCCCATCTCAGATTTCATGGCCTCAAGCCATTTCGCGGAATCTGGGCTCATCATCGCTTCCTCATAGTTCTAGTTTCGTCATGGTCTAGTAACATGACTTCCAGAACAGGATTACCATACCACTCTAGTGCAGAACGTGCTCTGGTTGACCTACGAGGTTTGGTAGTAACTTGATCTGAAGTATCATGATCATCATCATTAGCTTCCTCACTAATTGGTATAGGCATCACAGGAACGGTTTTATGTGATGAGCTACCCAATTCAAGAGAAGGTACAATTACCTCATCAAGTTCTACTTTCCTCCCACTCACTTCTTTTGAGAGAAACTCCTTCTCTAGAAAGGATCCATTCTTAGCAACAACTATCTTGACTTCGGATCTCTGATAGAAGGTGTACCCAACAGTTTCTTTTGGGTATCCTATGAAGACGCACTTTTCTGATTTGGGTTCGAGCTTATCAGGCTGAAGCTTTTTCACATAAGCATCGCAACCCCAAACTTTAAGAAACGACAGCTTAGGTTTCTTGCCAAACCACAGTTCGTACGGTGTCATCTCAACGGATTTAGATGGTGCCCTATTTAAAGTGAATGTAGCTGCCTCTAATGAATAACCCCAAAACGACAGTGGTAAATCGGTAAGAGACATCATAGATCGCACCATATCTAATAAAGTACGGTTACGACATTCGGACACACCATTACGCTATGGTGTTCCACGTGGCGTGAGTTGCGAAACTATTCCACATTGTTTTAAATGAAGACCAAACTCATAACTCAAATATTCACCTCCGCGATCAGATCGTAGAAAACTTTATTTTCTTGTTATGATGATTTTCCACTTCACTCTGAAATTCTTTGAACTTTTCAAATGTTTCAGACTTGTGTTTCATTAAGTAGATATACCCATATCTGCTCAAATCATCTGTGAAGGTCAGAAAATAACAATACCTGCCGCGAGCCTCAATACTCATCGGACCGAATACATCGGTATGTATTATTTCCAATAAGTCAGTAGCTCGCTCCATTGTTCTAGAGAACGGAGTCTTAGTCATCTTGCCCATGAGGCATGGTTCGCAAGCATCAAGTGATTCATAATCAAGTGATTTCAAAAGCCCATCTGCATGGAGTTTCTTCATGCGGTTTACACCAATATGACCTAAACGGCAGTGCCACAAATAAGTTGCACTATCATTATTAACTTTGCATCTTTTGGCATCAATATTATGAATATGTGTATCACCACGATCGAGATTCAACAAAAATAGACCACTCATCAAGGGTGCATGACCATAAAAGGTATTACTCATATAAATAGAACAACCATTATTCTCTGATTTAAATGAATAACCGTCTCGCATCAAACAAGATCCAGATATAATGTTCATGCTCAACGCTGGCACCAAATAACAATTATTCAGGTCTTAAACTAATCCCGAAGGTAGATGTAGAGGTAACATGCCAACGGCTATCACATCGACCTTGGAACCATTTCTGACGCGCATCGTCACCTGGTCCTTAGCCAATCTTCGTTTAATCCATAGCCCCTGTTTCGAGTTGCAAATATGAGCAACAGAACCAGTATCAAATACCCAGGCGCTAGTACGAGCATTAGTAAGGTATACATCAATAACATTTATATCGAATATACCTTTCACTTTGCCATCCTTCGTATCCGCCAAATACTTGGGGCAGTTCCGCTTCCAGTGTCCAGTCCCTTTGCAGTAGAAGCACTCAGTTTCAGGCTTAGGTCCAGACTTGGGCTTCTTCCCAGGAGTGGCAACTTGTTTTCCATTCTTCTTGAAGTTCCTTTTCTTTCCTTTGCCCTTTTTCTTGAAACTAGTGGTCTTGCCAACCATCAACACTTGATGCTCTTTCTTGATTTCTACCTCCGCGGCTTTGAGCATAGCGAAGAGCTCGGGAATTGTCTTATCCATCCCTTGCATATTATAGTTCATCATGAAGCCTTTGTAGCTTGGTGGCAGTGATTGAAGAACTCTGTCAATAACACTATCATCTGGAAGATTAACTCCCAGCTGAGTCAAGTGGTTATGGTACCCAGACATTCTGAGTATGTGTTCACTGACAGAACTGTTCTCCTCCATTTTGCAGCTATAGAACTTTTTGGAGACTTCATATCTCTCAACTCGGGCATTTGCTTGAAATATTAACTTCAACTCCTAGAACATCTCATATGGTCCATGACGTTCAAAACATCTTTGAAGTCCCGATTCTAAGCCGTAGAGCATGGCACACTGAACTATAGAGTAGTCATCAGACCGCGTCTGCCAGACGTTCAAAGCGTCTACATTAGCGGGATGGGGCTTTTCACCTCGCGGTGCATCAAGAACATAATTCTTCTGTGCAGCAATGAGGATAATCCTCAAGTTATAGATCCAGTCCGTGTAGTTGCTACCATCATCTTTCAACTTAGCTTTCTCTAGGAACGCATTAAAATTCAAGGGAACGGTAGCACGGGCCATTGATCTACAACATAGATATGCACAAACTCTCAGGACCAAGTTCAAGATAAATTTAAGTTCAATTAATCATATTACTTAAGAACTCCCACTTAGATAGACATCCCTCAAGTTATTGAAATGATCACGTGATCCATATCAACTAAACCATGTCCGATCATCACGTGAGATGGAGTAGTTTTCAATGGTGAACATCTCTATGTTGATCATATCTACTATATGATTCACGTTCGACCTTTCGGTCTCAGTGTTCCGAGGCCATGTCTGTACATGCGAGGCTCGTCAAGTTTAACTTGAGTATTCTGCACGTGCAAAACTGTCTTGCACCCGTTGTATGTGAACATGGAGTTTATCACACCCGATGATCACGTGGTGTCTCAGCACGACGAACTGTCACAATGGTGCATACTCAGGGAGAACACTTATACCTTGAAATTTAGTGAGGGATCATCTTATAATGCTACCGCCGTACTAAGCAAAATAAGATGCATAAAAGATAAACATCACATGCAATCAAAATATGTGACATGATATGGCCATCATCATCTTGTGCCTTTGATCTCCATCTCCAAAGCCCCATCATGATCTCCGTCGTCAACGGCTTGACACCTTGATCTCCATCGTAGCGTCATTGTCGTCTCGCCAACTATTGCTTCTACAACTATCGCTAACGCATAGTAATAAAGTAAAGCAATTACATGGCGATTGCATTTCATACAATAAAGCGACAACCATCAGGCTCCTGCCAGTTGCCGATAACTTTTACAAAACATGATCATCTCATACAATAACGTATATCACATCATGTCTTGACCATATCACATCACAACATGCCCTGCAAAAAGAAGTTAGATGCCCTCTACTTTGTTGTTACAAGTTTTATGTGACTGTTACGGGCTTCTAGTAAAAACCCGTTCTTACCTACGCATCAAAACCACAACGATTTTTCGTCAAGTGTGCTATTTTAACCTTCAACAAGGACCGGGCGTAGTCATATTCGATTCAACTAAAGTTGGAGAAACAGACACCCGCCAGCCACCTTTATGCAAAACAAGTTGCATGTCTGTCGGTGGAACTAGTCTCATGAACATGGCCATGTAAGGTTGGTCCGGGCCGCTTCATCCAACAATATCTCTGAATCAAAATAAGACATTGGTTGTAAGTAGTATGACTATGATCGCCCACAACTCTTTGTGTTCTACTCGTGCATATCATCTACGCATAGACCTGGCTTGGATGCCACTGTTGGGGAACGTAGCATGCAATTTCAAAAAAATTCCTACGATCACGCAAGATCTATCTAGGAGATGCATAGCAACAAGAGGGGGAGAGTGTGTCCACGTACCCTTGTAGACTGAAAGCGGAAGCGTTAGCTTAACGTGGTTGATGTAGTCGAACGTCTTCGCGATCCAACTGATCAAGCACCGTACGTACGGCACCTCCGAGTTCTGCACACGTTCAGCTTGATGACGTCCCTTGAAATCTTGATCCAGCAAAGTGTCGAGGGAGAGTTTCGTCAGCACGACAGCGTGGTGATGGTGATGGCGATGTGATCCGCGCAGGGCTTCGCCTAAGCACTACGACAATATGACCGGAGGAGTGAACTGTGGAGGGGGGCACCGCACACGGCTAAGAGAACAATTGATGTGCTTTGGGGTGCCCCCTGCCCCCATATATGAAGGAGGAGGGTAGGAGGCCCCCGGCCCTAGGGGGCGTGCCATGGGGGGGGGGAACCGACTAGGACTCCTAGTCCAAGTCGGCCCACCTTCCTTCTCTTGTAGGTGGAAAGGGGGAAGGAGAGGGAGAGGGAGAAGGAAAGGGGGTCGCGCCCCCTTCCCCTAGTCCAAATCGGACTGCCCATGGGGGGGCGCCACCCCTTGTGGGCTGCCCTCTCTCCCCCTTATGGCCCATGTAGGCCCATTACCTTCCCCGGGGGTTCCGGTAACCCCTCGGTACTCCGATAAATATCTGAACCACTCCGAAACCATTCCGGTGTCCGAATACTATCGTCCAATGTATCAATCTTTTACCTCTCGACCATTTCAAGACTCTTGCTCATGTCTGTGATCTAATCCAGGACTCCGAACAATCTTCGGTCACCAAAACACATAACTCATAATACAAATCGTCATCGAACGTTAAGCGTGCGGACCCTGTGGGTTCGAGAACTATGTAGACATGACCGAGACACATCTCTGATCAATAATCAATAGCGGAACCTGGATGCTCATATTGGTTCCTACATATGCTACGAAGATCTTTATCGGTCAAACCGTAATGACAACATACATCATTCCCTTTGTCATCGGTATGTTACTTTCCCGAGATTCGATCGTCGGTATCCTCATACCTAGTTCAATCTCGTTACCGACAAGTCTCTTTACTCGTTTCGTAATGCATCATCCCGCAACTAACTCATTAGTCACATTGCTTGCAAGGCTTATCGTGATGTGCATTACCGAGAGGGCCCAGAGATACCTCTCCGATACTCGGAGTGGCAATTCATAATCTCGATCTATGCCAACCCAACAAACACCTTCGGAGACACCTGTAGAGCATCTTTATAATCACCTAGTTATGTTGTGACGTTTGATAGTACACAAGGTGTTCCTCCGGTATTCGGGAGTTGCATAATCTCATAGTCAAAGGAATGTTTATAATAGCAATAGCAATAATACTTAACGATCATTATGCTAAGCTAACAGGTGGGTCTTGTCCATCACATCATTGTCCTAATGATGTGATCCCGTTCTTCAAATGACAACACATGTGTATGGTTAGGAAACTTAACCATCTTTGATTAATGAACTAGTCAAGTAGAGGCATACTAGGGACACTTTGTTTTGTCTATGTATTCACACATGTATCAAGTTTCCGGTTAATACAATTCTAGCATGAATAATAAACATTTATCATGAAATAAGGAAATATAAATAACAACTTTATTATTGCCTCTAGGGCAAATTTCCTTCATGTATCTCTCTCACACACACCAACGTAGGTGGGGGACGTGCACGAAGAGAAGAGGTACACGGTGGGTACACGGTGGAGCTCATTTCTGTACGAAAAGGCAGCCCATGTGGTAATTTGACACATGTACTGGTTTTCCACTTGATGGAGGATCATGTACCACGGGTGAACAAACAAATTGCGACTTGACGCGTTATGTTAAAAAAGAGGCAAACCATGTGGGGCCTACCTTAGAGGCAAGGCTCTATACACTGGAGATGCTCTGTACGTATTACTTTTGATGTGTTCCATCAACTCGCAGAACGAGGAGAAGCTTGCTTAGAACACCGTCTCCCCCGCCCACGGGCGCGGTGGCTCGCAGGTCGAGGTGAAGCTTGCTTACTAGTACACCTTACGCCCGCTCCCTCGCCCATGCGCGCGGTGGCTCGTAGGATGAGGAGAAAATTTTACTACTCCCTCCGTTTACTACTCGTCCCTACCTTGGTTAGAGATATTATCATATTGTCCTTGTTTGAAATATATGTCCTTTAGTAGATTTCAGTATGAACTACTAGTACATACTCCAAAAACTTATGTATATAGACGTATTTTAGAGTGTAGATTCACTCATTTTGCTCCGTATATAGTCCATATTGAAACAGCGTAATAGTATGCACTCTAGCCCCTCGCCCCTCGACCCTCGCTCGACCCTCGCCCACGTGGTGGATGTGCAACAATTCATTCCGTCTCAGATAGCCAGAATGATATATACTGCAGTACCATTATTTCTCGAATTCCCGAAGAGGCGAAGAGCCAAGCGCAAGGTCAATATTTTGGAGATGCCAAGCACAAGGTTTATGGGAGAACGAGTAGTAGTAGTACTAGTAGTACGTACCAGTGGTACGTACTGTATGAGGAAGAAGGCAACAAGATGTATGTTTTGCGTGACAGTCTCTTCTTACATGACGTGCTAGACCTAGTGGGCCTCATTGTTGCAATGGGATTACTCCCTATCATAGATGGCACGATTCAGAGTGGTGGGAAGCGGTAATAATTCGGAGCTGCTTAGTCTTAAACCCCATGAAGAAGTCCCATCGAAAGGAATAGCCATCCTCTACATGTGCTCCTATGTAAAATGAGTAAATGAGACAAAAAGAGAAAGAGACAAAGTAAAAAAATCACCAGCCTTAGATCCAGCCCTATTGTATTAGTGAATGATATTTCTACGTCGTGATTGACATGGCTATATTATTAACCATGCTACGGAAGCGGATTTTTATTTATTTGCGGAGGTAGCAGCGGATGGATATTCAATGACGAGTGAAATGATGGCTGCTTCCTTGGTCAAACATAGAGAAATGTGGGCCTCGTGATTTGATGACTTATTAGTCATTATTACTGCCTATACTCTTTGCCCATATATAATAATCGCATGGTACAATAGTGGGCTATACTTTTAATAACCATGCTCGAAGAGAAGAGGTGCACGCACCCACGCATGTAGTACTAGTAGCACTCTTTGCGTCTTCCCCAACCACACACGTGACACGGTGGAGCTCATTTCTGTAAGATGATGCAGCCCACGTGACAATTTGACGCGTCTAGTAGTAGTTACTCACTTATAAATAATGGAGGGCCGGTAACCATGCATGAACGGTGTTGCGTCACTTATAAATAAAGTTTTTTCTTCAGTGGCACGTACGCATATAAATAGGTTCATATGGGAGAAAAGGAAACAACTCCACTATATTCATAGCCAGGACGAGCCAACAGGGTTGCTTGCTGCGGTTGCTCTCTTCACACTCTCTCGCACAAAACGACTGTGGCCACATCTCTAACATCCGGGCGGATCACGTCCGCCGGGGGAAGAGGTGGATGCTTTGTGTAGATGCGGTCGCCGTCGCTGACGGCGAAAACCAACTGTCGGCACGTCCCGATCAGGGGTCCCCACCGTTCTCTCTCACAAAGCCGGTGAGGTTACCTTCGTCCCTTGCCCACTACCGCGACGTGGGCAGTTGCCGCCTCCCGCCGCCCTCCTCTAGGTTGAGCTACGTTCCGACATCCCTTAGGTACAACTTCCTTACAGCCGGCTTGCAACACTGCCCCAGCTGCCCACATCGCTCCATGTGGATATTTCTCTACTTCTTCTTTGCCCCGCACATACCTCTACTGGCTTCTACTCCTGTTTTTGTGATGAGTTTATATCTCATCAACTAGTCCCAGTAATCTTATTCTAATCACGCTTCTTCAATTTCTTTGCCACAGGGATGCTCATCTCGATTTTAGTGGAACTGCGCAAAATGATCCGATGGTCAAAGGGTTGCAAACTTCATTTCTTCGAAAGCTTCAACGTTGCCAACAAATTAAAGCCTGGTTAGGGTTTAGGGTTCAAGTGCTAGGGACTGCATGGTTCGTTTTTTTTTCTTTAGTTGTCTCTGTTCCAAAATAAGTGTCAACTTTAGAAGTAGTACAACTTTGTACAAAAGTTTGCATAAAGTTGAGACACTTATTTTGGAACGGAGGGAGTACATATCGGCTATGATATCTCAATCATTGAGATGCAATAGCATGCATGTTAGTTTCCTTTGTATTTGATGAAATGTTGCAACGGGGCAACCTTGGACGCAAGAAACATGAAACAGAAGCTGGAAGCTTCATAGCACTGTACAAATTTATCTCGCTGAGAAATTATAGTACGTACTACGTACTACTACTATGTAAAGAGTTAGGTGTTGCACTGTGTCCAGAAAATATGGTGATAGTGTGAGGTGGGCCATGTAATCACTGAGCCTGCGTGTTTTCACTGCTTTCGCACTCCTCCGCTGTAAGAATGGAGAAAATTGTAATCTAGTACCTCCTTTTGCCGAAGCGTGGGACATCCAGCAGTCATACCCATCAGTAATAATGACCGATGAGCTGTCAAATCAGATAGACCCAGCAGTAAGTTGAACGGACGAAGCAACCATCACTCTTGAATCCGCCTCTCCGTTCAACGCAGGCGCTAGTGAGAGGTCGCGTCCGCTCTGCCCGGGCATGAACGCAGACCGATTCTTTGGAGCGGCGCTGACCGTTTCGAGCGAGAAGCGCGCGCGGGGGATGGAGGGGCTTTGGGTGGGCCAGGCTGGTCAGGAGCGGACGTGGCAACTGTCCCGACCGGACGCTCGGAAACGCGAGGATGCACCGACTCTCGCGGCTAAATCGTACACTACACACCATCTCTCTATAGGAGTAGGTCGATGTGTCGCTCTCTCTAACACACACATGCTGTTAAACACACACACACAGGTTCATAGAATAGGAATATCGTGCGAGTTGACTCCTTCGAGCGTTAAATTTTCTTCATGTATTAGCATTGCCCCTAGTATTTTTCTTCACTATGTTAAATAAAGAGTTCCGTTTCGTGCACAATTTAAACTGATTTTTGTGGAGAGAAAAATAAAACCACTCCATCTATATACCCTGCAGCCTCGGCGCTTGTTTTCTCGGGTTTGCACTCTTCACACTCTCTCTCCACTATATATATACATGCTGGAGCCTCAGCGCTTGTAGTTGCTCACACTCTCTCACCCTGTCCAGATCTAAACAAGACTTCGTTGGCCTCTCTCTCTCTCTCCCCTCACTGCTGGTCAACGAGCCGACAGGATCTGTCTGCTGGGAAGGGAAGGAGGCTTAACGCTGTCGCCACCGACGAGGGAGGGAATCCACTACCGGCGCAGCTGTTCTCTTTCACCCAGCGGCAGCGTGGGAGGGCCTTCGACCCCTTCTTTCTTGCTGCCATACATAGTGTGGGTAGATCGGCCTCCGGCCGCCCACTGAGCCACACCCCGAGAACCTTAAGGTATAATTTACTTATTCCACATGCATTGCTCTAGCCGCATGTGGGCTTTTTCCGCTTCTGCACTCGAATCTAGGTGTTGGATCAAACAGGAAAGTAGTGGGAGAAGTTGTATAGCATGAATCTAGGACATGGTTCAAAGAGGAAAGGAAGGGGGAAAGTTGTATAGCATGAATCTAGGACGTGGTTCAAAGAGGAAAGGAAGGGGGGGAAGTAGTACAGACTGGCTATCCAGCACCTACGTTGGTCGAAAAGGGAAAACAATGACAAACGCAGTACGCACATCTATAACGAATTGAGATTTTTGTTTTGGGGGACAAGGCTGTAGAGTTTGAGCAGGACTAGATTTGCTGCCCTCACATAGGGAAAGGTGCCTAAAGATAACAAAACTGGGACCAACACAAATATGCTCCTTGGTTATTTGTTCTTTGTTGCAACAGACTGTCCATCACCCCTTTATACATCAGTAGATGCACATGGTGTTGGTGCGTCCACTGTCCCGTGCAACTCTTTAGCTGTTGTTAATCTAAGGCCCTGTTTGGTTAAAAAGTCCTAGGACTTTTTTTAGTCCCAACTAAAAAGTCCTTAGTCCCTACCTGCTTGGTTCCAGGGACTAAACATGGACTAGAGGTTATTAAATGACATGCTAAAAGACCATGTTACCCCTAGTAATGAACTAATAGAGATAAGGTGCGATGCGGGGCAACTGTTGGAAAAAGTCCCAAAAAGACTCTCCCTCAGGGTCTTCTTTCTTTAATCCAAAAATGCCCACTTTTAGTCCCTAAAAGTCCCTCCTGCTTGGTTTAGATGGGACTAAAAGGGACCTTTTTTAGTCCCTACACCAAAAAGTCCCTGTAAACAAACACCCTCTAATAATGCCGCTGGAAAATTGAAGCAGTGCCACAGTTAAAAGAAAATTACATGTTTAACGAATTATATTGTTAATATAATCTCTCTGTTAATATGAATCAATGCCACCGTTTGAGAAATGCTACTGTCTTGCTTTCTTTCCCATTTAGATAAGTTAGATGCTTCCTTTTGTTGGCTTCTGTGTCATCCACCATTATTGACCACTAGTTGTTTCCTTTGCACCTCTGTGTAAACAGGGTTATCTACTTCACCTCATTGCTATTGTAACCTTTTGTTGCACTACACAAAACACTTTTGTTTTCAGGGTGTTTTGTGCAGTTCAACCAAAATGTCACACCGACAACGTTGCTTGATCTTAGTGGAACTGCACAAGATGAGATCTGACTTCCTATCCGTGTTGGCAAATTTGTTTCAGATTTCTTCTTGTGAGTTGTTTGAATTCCGTGTCATGAGAGGTCAGTACTAGCCTTCTTTCACATGATTGTGCAGTGTGCTTTCATATGTTGTGCTACTTATACAGTAATGTTGCTTGATTTTAGTGAACTGCACAAATGGAGACAAGACTTCCAATCTGTATGTGCACCGTAATATCTAATTGAGGTAAGATAAGGATATTTCACAACTGTTGGCCTGTATTTTGCCACTTTCATCAGAAAATTAATGCCGTTGTTTAGTGCTATACTTGTGCTCCCTAATTGCCATGCCAAATATTACATTGAAGGCGAAGCTTGTCTGTTATTGAACCAAGTGATGAAGGGGAAGATCAAGCGGAAGAAAACAAAAACCAACTCCCGTTGCTGTAATGAAGCACTAGAACTGTGATGGCACAAGTAATGATATAGTTTTGCATCTTAATTTATAGCTATGGCTGGAACGAGCAATTGTTTTGCCACTGATTTGATGCCACTTTTAATGTAATACGTAATTATCTCTAATTGTGCAAACATGGATCCTCTTTGAAAATAACATATATTTTAGTGGAACTGCACAAGAAGATGTTGGAAACATTAAACTATCGAGGAGTTTATAGTAAGCATGGCAACCATAGTAGATAACAACAGATGGTTCCGGATAAGTGCTTGATCTGTATGCTCTACACAATAAGCCTCCTGACGAAGGTTGGTACTTCCCACAAATTTCGTCCATATGATTGACCTTTGTCATCTCTATTGGTGTTGTGCTACTGTCATGAGAAAGTGGTATTGTCCTTGAGAAGTGCTTCATCTGTGCTGTTTTAAATATTTCCTTTCCTTTTTTCGAGCAAACAGGGATGCTAGTATTTAGTTGTCCTCTTGTCTTTGCACAACAGGATCATCCTCCTCTAAAGAAGAATATGGAGTACATGAAGTGCCTAGTTCCGATTATGCCAGGATAAAAAGCCAAGCCTCTCTTCCTAAGAAGGGAGCAGTTGAGATGGTTACATTATTGCCCACAAGAACAAACTAACTTCGGCTCAGAAGGACTCACGGATCTCCATCTTTGTTGCTGTGATGGCCAATACAATGTTGTTTTAGGATTCCTTCCGGTGAGTTCCATTTTTTAAAATGTGTGCTATACATGGATCATGTAGGTTGCCTATTTAAACTGTCAATTCATAGTACAATTTGCTTTATACTAATCACCCTTTTGTATTTATGCAAAGGGGTGCTCGGCTTGATTTCAATGGGAACTACACAAATTTTCATGAATACATCGAATATTCTCAAATCATTCATTTCCACCACAAGAAAGGAGGTGCCGATATGTTCAAGGTGTTGCAACATATAAAGGCGAAATCATACAAGCTACACGCAAATTTGGTTGATTTTGGTGGAACTGCACAAAAAGAACAGCTGGTTTATTTAGCACGAGGTGCCATGTCAATGTCCGAACTGATAGCAAACCCTGCCCATCCCACAATCATAGGCATTTGATATTTTGGAATGGGAAAACCTTGTCAAACTTTGCTCATTGATGTACGCAAAACAACACGCATTTAACATTTTGGAATGGGACAACCTTGTAAAATTTTGCTCATTGAGGCAAGAAGACACGCGTTTGATATTTTCGAATGGGACGCCCTTTGCTGTCAGCAGCATCGACCAATTTTTCTTTATTCTTTAGTTGTGAAGTAAATATTGCCTCTGACATGTGAATCGCTGAGATGCATAATCATTGATTGTTTTGAATGTTCTCTATGAATTTCCAGGCCTGTTTGTTTGATTGCAATGTACAGGAATGCTAAAAAGCTACTCAAACTCTTTGTACCCCCTCTGTTCCTTTTTACTCCGCATAGTAGATTAGATTTCTTTCAAGTCAGATGATTTTACATTGTGAATGTTCATACTTTTTTCTATCAGATTGGTCAAAGTAGAGATACTTTGACTTCAGACAAAAAAGGACCGGAGGGAGTACATGTGAAACTGCTGCAAACGAGGTGATCACCGTGGGAATAATGCTGGTAAGTATTGTTTTGCATGTTCATCCAATGCTAGTGATACAAGAATTCGAACTGATCGAACTAAATTCATTCATACATGGTCGGATTTCATATGAACATGCCGGATTTCATTACATTTCATACATTCTTCAACTAAAAAGGGGTGCGATGGAGGTATAATTAATTAACCGAAGGTACCCACCCGTGTCCGGCTGAGCCGAACAGAAGCTTCTTCTCCAGCGGACTGAGCTTCAGTGAATTAATTGCAGGTGCAGTTGCATAACTGACATGTGGCCCAGATGCCTGTTGGGCCCACGTGTTAGTGACCCAACTGCACCTGCAGTTAAGTAACTGAAGCAACGTCCTTCTCCAACACAGCTCTCCGACTCCACGTTGCCGCCAAGAAGCTAATCGGCCGTCAATGGTCAACCCGCCTAGCTTGGCTTCAACCGGAGGGTAGCAGCGGTGGCCTTACATAGACCCAATTGGCGGCAACCTACCGTATTCTACTCTTCCTCGTTTTCTGTGTGGCGCGTGTCGGCGTCCTTGGAACGGGGGTCCTTAGACTTGCCTGCCTACGGCCCACGGCATGGGTCCACCAGCGGCCTTGTACGGCCCATCCTCACCAGCAAACACTCAAGACCCTCGCGAGGGGCCAAGCCTCGCGAGGCGGACGATGCAAGACCTCCTCAGGGGCGGCCTCACCAGGCTAACTCGCGAGGGGTGGAGAGATCAAGGCAAGGGGCACCTCGCGAGGTCCCTGTGATGCAAGCCATGACGACTGGAGCCAGGCGGGCGCCAACGCGCTCAGTGTCCTCGTTTCTTCTTTGGTGCTAAATTGGCAAGCGCAGGCGAGGAGTCCCGAGGCATCAGGCAAAGGTTTCCATATCGGTGCAACGAGATCAAGACAAGTAGGATGGCAGGACGGAGGTCACCATGGAGCCTAAGACGGCGTCACCACCAGAGCCTTTGGCAGGCGAAGACCACCTTTAGTCAGGATAACTTGTACTAGTTGTCTCCCTTTGAATTTGGCCGTTGTGGGATCCCTTCCCGCTCAATATTTGGGAAGAGGACCGGGATCTCTATAAATAGGACTAGCCACTACCATAGAAGAGGGAGAGAAGACGGATCGATCAATCACGACACACACATGTCCACCAAGCACAAGAGCACCTCTCCTCAGGAGGCTATTCTTCCCCTTATAACTGTTCATCCTCAGCCCAAGAGGCAATCCACCACACCACACTGGAGTAGGGTATTACACCACATCGGTGGCCCGAACCAGTATAAACTCTTGTGTCTCTCGCTCTTTGGGTTCGTCGAGCTAGGCCTTGCGATCGTTGTGAGAGTGAGCTAGGGAGAGGGAGGGATCTTTGTGCGCACCCCAGTGTTCGAACCTTAAGGGTTTTGCCGGAACCCGAAATCCGAGATTTGGCGCGCTAGGTAGGGGTCCGCCGAAGCCTTCCTTCTGTCAATCCACGTCCAATCGCTTCATCGCATCCATGCCGGACGCTCGTCAAGCCCGCGCTGAGCGCAGGGCCGCCGTCGCCGCTCGCGTCGCTCAGACGGCTCCCATCGGCGGGCCTCCCCGTCGTTCTCCGTCACCCACCGCCAACGCTGCCACCGGCCTGGCGGGAAACGAGCAGCAAGCGTCCTCACTGCACCCCTCGGTACGGCGGGACGGCCGCACCGCCACTCCGTCCCTGATCCCAGTCGGCTCATCGTCTCACGCTCGTCGCGCTCTCACGGACGCAGGCCGTGCTGCTCATGGCACGTGAACTCCTACGCTACCGCCGAGTCGAAGACCTCTACGCTGACTGGCTAGACCGCATCGCCGAGCTTGTCAGCGCCGCAGGGGGCTCCCCCGCGCCCTCCCTTTAGCTGCCTCGTCCGCCGCCAGCTGCGGGCGATGTAGCTCACGGAGCGCCTCCACCGCCTCTACACCAATACGGCGCTCTAGCGCCAAGGCGCGCGGCCCCCCGGCACGACCCACCGCGTCGGACGCTCGCGCGAGAAGAAGGAAGCTGCCAAGAAGTTCCCCGACCGCTAGAGAATGCTCCCGCGCTCCCAGCGCCACCACGACAAGACCGTGCACCGCCAGCAATGGCGGTGCGTGGGCACCAAGGGCAGGCCCCACCTCTACAAAGGGCCCTGGTGGCCACGGCAGGCTGCCGCGCCTTCACTCCAGAGCCGCGTAGCGTCGCCTGGCCAGGCAAGTTCAAGCCAGACCTGCCTCCTCGCTACGAGGCCACCCCCGACCCTGCGGAGTTCCTGCAGCTCTACGAGCTGAGCATCGAGGTGGCCAACGGCGATGAAAAAGTCATGGCGAACTGGTTCCCCATGGCTCTCAAAGATGATGCTCGCTCGTGGCTCCTGAACCTGCCCCCGGGCTCGATCTCCTCCTGGGACGAGATGCGCGACCACTTCATCGCCCACTTCCAGGGCACTCGCGACCGCCCTCCTGCCGTGGGTGACCTACGCCGCGTCAAGCAACAGCCAGTAGAGACCCTGCAAAAGTACATCCAGCGCTTCAACAATGTTTGCCTCAAGATCCCCAAGGTGACGGACGAGGCCATCATTTCGATGTTTTTGATGGCGTCCGCGACGTCAAGATGAAGGAGGAGCTTGCCAACCACGAGGAGCTATGCACAGCTTTGGAGCTGTTCAACCTGGCGACCAAGTGCGCAAGAGCTGAGGAGGGGTGACTTTCCCTCCTCGAGCTCCCAGATACCTACCCGGAGGAGAAGAAAGCGAAGGCGAAGGACGTGAAGCGCAAGCGAGTGGCCGTGCTCGCAGCAGAGCCGGATACGAAGCGTGGCTGGGACCATCCCGAGTCGTCCAAAAGCAGCCGACCGTTCTGCGCCTTCCACAACATGCACAGCCACAACACCAACGACTGTCAAGAGCTCAGGGCCATTCGAGATGGACGCTTTGGTCGACGCCCCGAGCGCAACGACCGGGGCTACGACCGAGGAGGAGGACGAGGCGGAGGACGCTAGGACGATCGCGGCCCTCGCCAGGAGTGGCGCGACTGGACTCGCGAGGACCGCTGGCAGGACTAGCCTCGTGAGGGCGCCTGTATGATCAGCCTCGCGAGGACCGCCCTCAGGGCAATGTCGGTCTTCCTCCGCTGCCACCACCGCCTAGAAGGAACGACGACCACCATCAGGACGAGGGGGCTGGGGGCTTCCAGGTACCGTGTGCTATCGCCTGCATCTTGGGCAGAGGTCAAGCCCCAGCATCTCAGCGTATCTTCAAGCAGTTTGCTCGCGAGGTGAACACAGCCCTTCCCAGGCTCGAGGCCACGCGCCCGCTCAGGTGGTCCAAATGCGCCATCACTTTCAGCTCGGCGGATGAGCTCAAGTGCGCGGCCACTGCTGGCGCCCTCCCGATGCTCTGCTCACCCGCCATTAGCAACGTAGAAGTCACCAAGACCCTCATTGACGGCAGTGCAGGGCTTAACGTCCTGTCCGTCGAGACATTCGACAACCTCCAAGTGCCATACGATCAGCTTCAACCCACCAAGCCCTTCTCTGGAGTGACCGACAGCTCCACCACCCCGATAGGGCAGGTTCGCCTCCCTATCACCTTCGGATAGCGTGACAACTACCGCACCGAGCTCATCGACTTCGATGTCGCCCACATCCGTTTGCCATACAATGCCATCCTCGGGTATCCAGCGTGGGCCGAGTTCATGGCAGTGACCCACCACAGCTACAACGTCCTCAAGATGCCAGGGAGCGGCGGGATCATCACAGTCCCCTGCGAAGAAAAAGATGCGGTGTGTTCCCACGAGCGTGCCTTCTAGGCCGCAACAATCGAAGACCCTGGCAACAATGGTGCGCAGTACCCTCCTGAGGCCATCCCCAAGAAGAAGAAGCAGCTACTCCATACAGGACCTCAGGGGAGCAACGCCTCTAGCGGCGCCACATCAGGATCAACGCCTGCGCCTAGGGCGCCTCCCTCCCTCGCATAGGAAGGCACGCCCGGCGCCCTCCTCAGGCGAAGCTCGGAGGCTCTCTTCTGGAAGGCCTCGGACCTGGCCAACATCACGAGGGAGGCGCTCGGGCACCACATGGAGGCGTGCTTTGCGGCATGTTTCCCTCAGGAGGGCACCGGGCGAGGAGTGCCTGGTGCTCAGGAGTTCATCACAAAGACTACCCAAGAGCTTCAAGAAGCAAGAGCTATGCGCGGTGACCGCCGCCCACCAGGTGCAGCTCCCTATCCAGGCGAGGATGGTGGGCTGCGCGTCTGCATCAACATCCCAGGGCTCAACAGGGCCGCATCTCAGGAACTCTTCTGGCCTTCGCGCGTGGGACATTGCGAGGGCCCACCTCACAGCTATGTTCGCATGCCATTCGGCCTGCCGAGCACGGCAGCCCCCTTCCAGTGCAACCTGCGGAGCATCCTGGCAGCTCAGGAGGCCAGGCATCACGCAGTCCTGGTGGAGATCGAGACAGTCCTCGAGTAACCGCCTAGACCCCCAGAGCCTCCCGAGGCTTAGGGCCCCGGTGGCTTGTGAGGAGCATCCCCTTCGCCACGCATCTTCAGCTACCCCAACACCCCTTCGACAACGGAACCAGGTGACATTTTCCAAGTTTATTTAGTTGGGAGCGCCCCTCGGGCTGCATCATTCCCAGGCCATGTGGGCTTGTCCCTGCGGCATGTATCCTTTTGCTTCTTTAGCTTACTCTGTTGGGGGCGTCCCTCGGGCTGCATCATCCCCAAGCCGCTTGGGTCCGTCCCAGTGGCATGTACCATTCTTGCATTTACCTAAGCTAGTTCGCTTTCCATGCATAATCTATCTATGGTTATCACATGCTTGATTGCCACCCACCACGGGAGCCGCGCGCCGATCATCTTTCTTCAGGATCCTTCGCATAAGAAGGCTAGGCACGGCGTCTGTGCACAGGTCTGTCCCTGCAGCGTCGATAAATACAAGGGCTGAGCTCTGCCTGGTGGGCCGGTCCTGTTAACGTCATCTCCTGGGGTCGTTGGTGCTTGGCCTTGTCATGCGATAACCTAACCATCTCGAAGGACCACCACAACCATCAAGAACTAAGACCAGGCGCAACCCGCCTTGAGGTAGGGCCTCGTGAGTCCCGCGCTAGCTCACGGGCGCCCAAACACACCTCGTCTAGCCCTGCCGTGCAAGCCACATGTCAGGGCGGGGCTGTACACACCCTGGGGGCTCTCCATAGTAGGGAGTCCCCTCCCACGTGCCAGTGGAAGCACCATGCTCCATGCTGGCAGTCGACACTGCCGAGGAGCGGCTATGCCCGTGCAAGTGCGGAAGCGCTATGTTTTGCGCTGGTGATAAACAACTGAGGGCGGCCCCACGGCCGTATTAACCTCAGGGAGCCCTTGAGCTCAGTGTCTGGCCTCATCGCAACACCTCCCCTCGGGAGAGTAACGCGAGGGGGCTGGGCACGGGGGATACGCTCGGGTCATGCCCAAGCGTACGCCGCCCTACCAGGTCTCTTGCACCTGGTCGTCGCGCGTCCTCCCGAGCGGAGACAAGGTATGAAGGTCGTTTGGACGTCAAGGGGGACTCGTGAGCATCACGACTCAGGAGCCTAACTGGCCACGTAGCCCCTCACTCCTTGGTCTCGTCCTGGTGATCCGGACGACCCAACGGCGGCTGGGGTATGCGCGGGGTCGGGCCCTGCCGACGTAGAACACTAGACCTATTCCTGCATCTCCTTTCCATAAGCTGTTTGCGCGTCAAGGGGGACTCCTGAGCATCGCGACTTAGGAGCCTAACTGGACACGTAGCCCCTCACTCCTTCGTCTCGTACTGGTGATCCGGACGACCCAACGAAGGCTGAGGTATGCGCGGGGTCGGGCCCTGCCGACATAGAACGTAAAGCAAACGGGAAGGAAATTGCAAAATCTCAAGCAAATATTACAAGACATATTGTTCTCCTGAAACCAAACGCAAGTTTAACGCCTCCACGAGGCATGGTGCATATTGCAGAAACTAAACAGGAAAGGAGTCGCCAGCAAGTCATCTCGTCATTCCCGGACGCCGTCGTCGCCCACAAGGGATGCTTCTCCCGTAGCGGCGTTGCCCTCGCCTGCACCACCCGCCGGAGTTGCAGGATCAGTAGCACCGCCAGTTGAAGGCATGGGATCGAAGGCGTGGAACCTCTTCAGCAGGGCCTCCACCTGGCTCTTCACAGCTTCGGCAGCAGCTGCATAGTGCTCGGCGTCCACAGGTTCCTGCAGCTCGTCAAGGTGGGCGATGGGATCGCGAAGATGGAGGTGGCTGAAGATGCGCGTCAGCGCGGCTGAAGAAAGAATGCGGGCTTCTTCCTCCGCCAAGGGGCCGACACCGCTCACGACTTCCTCAAGCGCCTCGACCAGATAAGGAAGCAGCTGGGTGGGGCCCTCGTCGGCGGTAGCCAGCGGCTCCTCCAATCCCTTCTCGTAGAGCGACCGCAGCGCCTTGTGAGACCTCTCCTCGAGGAGACTGAAGGCCGCGTGGTCCTCGGAAAGGACCTTCGCCTTGGCGTCAAGCTCGGCTTTCTCCGCTTCCATCTCCCGCTTCAGCTTCTCCAGCCGGCTGTGCTCCGCGGCCTGCGCCTTCCCCAACTACTCTAGCTCGGTGTCGCGACCCCTGATGGCGTCCTCTCGGGCCTTCATCTTCTCCTCCTCCGCCTTGCGGCCACGAGCTACTTCCGCACGCTCATTGCGCAGAGTCTTCAATTCGGCCTACAGCAACTGGCAGCGATCCTGGGCGGCCCCGGCATCTTTCAGCGCCACCTCGCGAGCGCCCGCGGCCTGAGCGGCGGCCTGCTTGTCCTTCTCGGAGGTTGCTGCCGCCTGGCTCAGCACCGCTCGAACAGACACGACCGAGTGAAGCCAGCCAGAGACCAGCTCCAGGCGCCGGCTACCAGGCGGGGGTCGGCTTTCCGAAGACCTTCTCGCAGCAGGGTCATCGCAGAGAGAGCACGCTCCAGGACGTCAGGGGAGGCGGAAGGACCCGGAGATAGCAGTGCGGCAGGAGGGGAGGAGACGATGTCGTCACCATGGCCTGAGAGGCCAGAAGCTCCCGCGCTTCGGGGACCCCAGCAGCTGGGCCGGACGTTGGCACCTCCGGAGCCAGCGGGGCCGCGGGGGCTGACTCCTCCCGAGGATGCTCCCCCAAGCCTCGCGAGGATGATCGGGCCAGAGAAGCGCGAGCGCCGTCGCTGCCCTTGTCCATGGAGAGGGGTGCGGCCGCCGTAGGCAATCTGGTCCCGAGCAGTACCACCTCTTCCTCCTTCCTCTTCTTTGCTGCAGTCGTCGGCCTGATTGCACAACGAAGAAGCGTCAAGGATAAGCAGCAGAAGCAAGAACAAGGCAGGGCAAGAAAACTTACTGGTCCACCGCGGTGTAGTCCCTCCGCTTCTTAAGCTTGAAGCCCGAAAGCCTCCATGCGCTGTCGGAGTAGGAGTGTCGTCTCGGGAGATCAGCGCCGACCCGCCCCTCGTCGGAACCTCGGCCGGTGACCTCCTCCGGGGGCTGGCCTTGGGCCTCGAGGAGTCTCCAGCCACGGGCAACTCCTCCCTCTCCCGGGGGACTTCAGCTTCGTCATCGTCATCAGGCAAGGTGCGGAGGATGTAGGCCTTGCACAAGGGGAAGGTCTCCCCCATCCCCTTGGGGGTCGCCTCCGAGTCGCGCTCCTCGTCCTCCTCCTCTTCCCCCTCCCTGCGGGAATTGCCATAGGACACGACCACTGGTGCCATCGCCACTGGGACCCCGAGGGGCGCCGACGGCACTAGCCCGCGCCCGTCAAAGGTGGGCATGGAGGCCGCGACCTACGCTCTGTCCTTGTGAAGGAACAAGGGAACAAAGGCACTCGGCGGATACTCCTGGTCGTCCCCGACCAAGAGGCGGAGAGCCACAGCCAGCTCTTCCCCAGACAGGGCCTCCGGACTCAACCAAAGCTTATCTTCTTCGCCCCCAAGCATCCACAAGGGGCGCGCGCGCCTAGAGTGGAGCCACGCGCAGCATCAGGAATTCCCTCAGGAGCATGGCCCCCGTCATCTTCACCTCCTTCGCGTTGCCAGGCTTCACATCGGCGGTCAACTTCTGCAGCACTGGCTTTGCCCGGTCGTCAGTAAGCTTCGCGCAGAGCCACCCTTCGTCGGACTGGGGCATCTCCGTCGGCAGCGTCAACCGTGGGTGGACGCACTTGGCATCCATCATGACCCACTTGCTCCTGAAGCCCTCGACCTTCTTTCCAGCCTTCGAGATCGCGTTGGCCTTGCCAGCCGCGACGAAGTTGGCGCACCCTAAGGTGTGGCCGTCATTGATCCGGAGGAAGAAGAAGTGGCGCAGCAGAGCCACGGATGGCATCACCCTGACGTATGCCTCACAGTAGAAGGCAAAGATCGACAAGAGAAGAACAGAGTTGGGATGAAGATGAAGGGCATGCAGCTTGTAATGGCCGAGGACGGCGTAGAAGAAGTCGGAGAAGGGGGGAACCAACCCGGCAACGACGCCGCTCATGAAGAAGGGGTAGAAGGTGCTTCTCGAAGCCTCCGGATCGGTGGAGCCAGCCCGGAGCTCGGTCTTCCCCTTCTCGTTGTTCTCCCCCGCCGTCAGTAGCCGCGTGGCGGTGAAGTTCTTCTCTGAGACATTGGGCGCGTCCAAAGCCGGCTCATACCAGGCGGGCGGCGAAGCAGCCTTGACCTTTCGGGGCGCCATTGGTCGCTAGCCCAGAAGAGAATGGAAGAAGATCTGGAGATTTCGGAAGCAAGGAGCGAGAAAGGGGATCTGGAGCAAGACGAAGGAAAGCAATGAAGGCAAGCGTTGCCCGCGCCAGCCTTTTGTCAGTCGGGCAGTTGCCGAGGCAGCGTGGGGAAGCGAAGATGCCCATGTCCAATCAATCGCCACGCGTCAAGTGGGGCCACAGGCTGTTGGGGCCCATAGCGCTCTGCACTTGCCCTTTGGCTTCAACTCGAAGCCAAGTCCGAGCGCGCCTTGGGCCCGGGGGCTACTGTCGGCGTCCTAGGAACGGGGGTCCCCAGACTTGCCTGCCTACGGCCCACGGCGTGGCTCCACCAGCGGCCCTGTACCACCCATCCTCACTAGCAAACAATCAAGACCCTCACGAGGGGCCAAGCCTCGCTAGGCGGATGACGCAAGACCTCCTCGGGGGCGGCCTCACCAGGCTGGCTCGTGAGGGGCGGAGAGATCAAGGCAAGGGGCACCTCGCGAGGTCCCTGTGACGCAAGCCATGACGACTGGAGCTAGGCGGGCGCTAGGTGGGCGCCAGCGCGCTCAGTGTCCTCGTTTCCTCTTTGGTGCTAAAGAGGCAAGCACATGCGAGGAGTCCCGAGGCATCAGGCAAAGGTTTCCATATCGGTGCAACGAGACCAAGACCAGCAGGACGGAGGTAACCGTGGAGCCCAAGACGGCGTCACCACGAGAGCCTTTGGCAGGCGAAGACCACCTTTAGTCAGGATAACTTGTACTAGTTTTCTCCCTTTTAATTTTGCTGTTGTGGGATCCCTTCCCGCTCAATATTTGGGAAGAGGACCGGGGCCTCTATAAATAGAACTAGCCACTACCATAGAAGAGGAAGAGAAGACGGATCGATCAATCACGACACACACAAGTCCACCAAGCACAAGAGAACCTCTCCTCAGGAGGTTGTTCTTCCCCTTGTAACTGTTCATCCTCAGCCCAAGAGGTAATCCACCACACCACACTTGAGTAGGGTCTTACACCACATCGGTGGCCCGAACCAGTATAAAATCTCGTGTCTCTCGCTCTTTGGGTTCCTCGAGCTAGGCCTTGCGATCGTTGCAAGAGTGAGCTAGGGAGAGGGAGGGATCTTCCTGCGCACCCCAGTGTTTGAACCTTAAGGGTTTTGCCGGAACCCGAAATCCGACAGCGCGGCCCCGTTGGCAGCGGGACGGGGCCTCGATGGAGTTGGTGATGTCCTCTATCTCGTTGCCGGCGGGGCGGCGCCTCAGCAGAGCAGGGGAAATTCTCCCCTCGTTGCCAGCAGGGCGGGGCCTCGGTTGAGCCAGCGATGTCCTCTGTCTCGTTGTTGGCGGGGCGGGGCCTCGGCGGAGTAGGGCCTCGCCGAAGCCGACGAAATCCTCCGCCTCGGTGCCGGCGGGGCGGGGCATCAACGGAGTCGGCGATGTCCTCTGCCTCGTTGTTGGCAGGGAGGGTCCTTGGCGGAGTAGGGCCTCGCCGAAGCCAGCAAAATCCTCCGCCTCGGTGCCGGCGGGGCGGGGCATCGGCAGAGCCAGCGGTGTCCTCTGCCTCGTTGTTGGCGCGGGGGGGCCTCGGCAGAGCAGGGCCTCGTCGACGCCAGCGGAGCCTGGACTCGGCGGAGCCGACAATGTCCTCCGCCTCATCCTCGGTCTCGCCAAACAGTGCCTCGCCCGCTTCATTGCCCTCTTTGTACGCAGCAGCAACCTCCGCCACCCGCATGCGGTACCGCGAGCGCGCGAGGTGGCTCTCGCGGGCGGAGCGGTACGAGTCGAGCAGTGCCTCCGGCTCCGCCCGCTCCGCATCGATCTGCTCCTCCGCCTGCAGGTGCTCCTGGAGGAGATGGTGGTTGTAGGCGGCGTCAGCCTGCGCCTCCCAGAACTGCTCCTGACGCCTCTGCCTCACTATTTCCATGTATTGGGCACGGGCCTCGCCGATGGTCATGGTGCAATGCACCAGCGAGGATGGCGCGGAGGAGGGGGTTGGCGCCGGATCGTCGACTACCATGTTCTCCATTGGGACGTGGTCATCCTCCGGCCGCCTGCCAGCCAGCCAGCCAGTCAGCAGCAATGGCTACCATCTCCTTGTGGTCCATTGTCTGCTTGTCTCAAAGAGCGCTGGAGCGCGAGGAAGCCATGGTGGGCAGTAGTGGTTTGGATAGGAGAAAGGGAGCGGAGGCGGATGACTACGACTATGGCCGGCGCAACAGTTTATATAAAATGGTGGGCGGCGGAGGGACGAACGGGTGGCGCCCGAGTAGCCGCCTCGGCAACCGCGTATCATTAATGTGGGCGGCAGACGGACAGACGGACGACACTTGTGTCGTTTGAACACGGAGCAATCACATGCACCGGGAAGCAGCGCAGGCGGCGCTAACCGTTTCGGGTGGAAAGCGCACATGGGCAAGGGAGGCGGTCTGGGTGGGCCAGGACGGTCAGACTCGTGCTTGGCAGCGGGTCAGTCCAAAAGCCGAACATGCTGGATCGCCAACGAGCTCGCCGAGATGAGCGACGACAATCAGACGATGGATGTAGCTTCCGACCAGGAGCCGGCGCCACTGTCCAAGCCGGTTCATGCCGTGTACACCATAGAGAAGGTCCGACCGCACTTCGACGCCCTAATGGTGGAAGAGCTACCAACGCAGGAGGACCTGTGCTGCAACCTCCGTCTCCTCAACAAGCACCGGCGAACAAGCGAACGACAATGCCATCGCGGACATGTGGACCTATGATCCTGACTTCCTGAATGAGCAGCGGATGCTGTATCAGATCATCTATACACTACTAGGGAAAACCCTAGCAGTAGTGCGGGAATAATGCCTATCAGTAGCGCTGGGTAGGGCGCTACTAGTAAGGCGCTACAGCTAAAGGTTAGCAGTAGCGTCTGTTAACCCACTCTACTGCTATATGAACTTAGTAGTAGCGCTTTCACTAAAGAGCGCTACTGGTAATTACTAGTAGCGCTTCTCTCAGCCCGCGCTACTACTATTATTCCGTATTTTACTTTTATTTCATGTTGTATTCACACACCTTTATACAAGTTTTCATACAGCAACAATTTAGAGATTGTTTTTACATCATAATGAGTTATTACATCATAGGGTGAAAGAACCGTGGACTAATTTCAAGTGGATGGACATACACTTGAAACTAATCCACGGTTCTTTCACCCAATAATATAATAAAAATCATCGTCATCATATCACACTACAAAAAAAAGACACATCCGTGACATTTTGGGCCGAACGAAATTTTTTTCTATCATACATATGACACTTCTATGACGATAATTGTGACAAAACCCGGTATTATCATAGATGTGGCGGGCTCCTACTTCTATGACAAAAAATCATGACAGAAAATGGGCTTTTCGTCCTGGGCGGGCTGGAGACGCAGCTGCATGACATTCTTTGGGCCGTCCATGACGGAAAAAACCATGTTAGAAGCGAGGGGGAGGAAAATTTCGGGGAGTTCCCGGTTACGGTGGGAGGTCAGGGGCCGAGCGATGCACGTATCTCTCGTACACGTACGCGCGTGTGTGCGAGGCGTTGGGTCTAACTGAACCCGAGCGAGGCGCTGGGCTCTAACTGAACCCGAGTGATTGTACTGCAGGCTACGCGTTACTGAACCCGAGAGATCGATCGATGGCTGTTAACTGAACCCGATCGAGCGATTCCTTCGCTACTGCTGCTAACTGAAGCCGATCGATTGGATGAACAGTGAGTGTTGCGGGGGGGGGGGGGGGGTTGGATGAACAGTGAGCGGTGGCGTAGCCTCTGGATGAACAGGACCCCGTGGTGTGGTGGAGGGCTGGTTGAACAGTAGACGGTGAAGGGGTGCCCGTGGAGGCGTGGTTGAACAGGACCCCGTGGTGTGGAGGGCTGGATGAACAGTAGACGGTGGAGGGGTGCCCGTGGAGGGATGGTTGAACAGTAGCCGGTGGAGTAGCGCGCGGTGGAGGCTGGATGAACAGGAGCCCGTGGAGGCTGGAGGAGGTCAACGGTAGCCCGTGGAGGCTGGACGAGGTCGATGGTGGAGATGAACAGTATCCCGTGGAGTCCCGTTTTGCGGTACGCCACACCCCACCGGATGAACAGGACCCCCGTTTCGACCGTAGGAGGTCCGTTTCGTCCATTTTGCCGTACGCCACACCCCTCCCAATCAACAGGACCCCCGTTTCGACCGTAGGAGGTCCGTTTCGTCCGTTTTGCGGTACGCCACACCCCTCCCGATCAATAGGACCCCCGTTTCGACCGTACGAGGTCTGTTTCGTCCGTTTTGCGGTACGCCACACCCCTCCCGATCAACAGGACCCCCGTTTTGACCATAGGAGGTCCGTTTCCTCCGTTTTGCGGTACGCCACACCCCTCCCGGTCAACAGGACCCCGTTCCGAATGTAGGAGGTCCGTTTCCTCCGTTCTGCGGTACGCCAGGCCTCGTTTCCATCGCCTGTTCCATCCAAGCCCTCCCGATGAACACGACCACGCATTCCGTTCCGACCCAGCCGGTTGGCTCCCACGCGTTCCGTTGCCTCCCGATGAACACGACGCATTCCGTTGCCTCCCGATGAACACGACGCATTCCGTTGCCTCCCCATGAACACGACGCATTCCGTTGCCTCCCCATGAACACGGCGCATTCCGTTGCCTCCCCATGAACAGGACGACGACGCTGTTTATCCGTTCTGACCCAGCCATGTACACGAGCCCTGGCCGTACGTATGCGCGAGTAGGCGTTCGAGACCCTGCCCGTATGTACACATACGTGGCTGTATTTTCTTTCTTGCACCCTGGCCGCTGTACGTACGTGTACATGCTACGTGCGCGCCTCTACTACGACACGTGCGCGCCTCTACTACGACACGTGCGTGCCTCTACATCGACCAGTATGTATGTACACGTTCGCGACCAGAATGACAAAGCTACGTACGCTTTGACCAGGTGAGTCCCGATTGTCAGGCACTTCCTTGCCTGCGAAGATGTAGCTGGTGGGTCCCAGCAGTCAGGCGGGCGAATCGTTTTGTTTTTTGTTTTTGCCCGGACGCACTTCCTTGCGTGCGAAGGTGTAGCTGCTAGGTCCCAGCAGTCAGGGGGGCGAATCGTTTTTTTGCTCGGACGCACTTCCTTGCGTGCGAAGGTGTAGCTGGTCGGTCCCAGTAGTCGGGGGGCGAATCGTTTTTTTTTCAGACGCACTTCCTTGCGTGCGAAGATGTAGCTGGTGGGTCCCAGCAGTCAGGGGGGCGAATCTTTTTTTTCAGACGCACTTCCTTGCGTGCGAAGATGTAGCTCGTGGGTCCCAGCAGTCAGGTTGCGAATCATTTTTTCGCGAAATACGTTGGCCCATCCGGTGGGTCCCTGCTCTCAGGTGGAGGAATAATTATTTTGCGCGTAATAAGGAGGCACTTCCTTGCGGCTGTCGTGGACCCAGCTGTCAGCCTCTCCACGTACAGTCCACGCCCGATGGAAGTCGTTCCTTGACCACGTTGACCACGCCGCGCCGAGAGCACCAGGGCGGTGGACGACGACGAGGCCTAGGAAGGGGACGATGCGGAGCCGGGGAAGATGCGGCAGTGGATGCACACACAGAGAGGAGTACGAGGGTTCATTGGTTCGGCTGCGCTGCCGTCGCCGCAGAATAACAGGGGGTGTGGGTGAGTGGAGGGATGGCCTGGCCAGCGGTGGGAGTAGTAGGGGGCGGTGAGGCCTCCGCGGCAGCACAACCGGCCACGGGAGGCAGGAGCAGGCGGCACGACCGGCGCTGCTTTGGGCGGCTGGAGCAAGAAGACCAGAGGTTGAAGAAGCACGACGGCCGTTGGATCGACATCGTACGGTCACTGCAGCTAGAATCGTTTATATTGACTAAGTTGACAAAGCCCTTGGTACGTCAACTTAGTAGGCCCACAGGTCAGCTTCCGAAACGGTGCGCCCCAGATGTCAGGGGGAGGAATCATTTTTTGGGCGGGTGAAGCTAGAATATCCGAGATTGAAGAATAAGCACGGCATCCGTTGGATGGACATCCAACGGCCACTGCTGCTAGAACCGTGTGTTGACTATAAGTTGACAAAGCCTTGCATACGCGTCAACTCTGTTTTTTAGGGGACACGTCAACTTAGTAAGGCCAGAAGTGTGTGGCAGAGAACTTATAGCCCATTTGAGATTTGTAAGAATGTGTAGCCCATTTTTGAATTCTAATGGAATTTACTACAGCCCATTTATAGTTTGTTAAAAGTACAACCCATTTCAACCAACCGTTCAAAATAGAATTCAATAAAATTTCCCACATTTTGATGGGATCCGAAATATTTTTATCCCGAAATTTCTAGTCAGATTAAATACAATTTCAATATAAATTTATATTACGTAAAAATCCAATGAAACATTGCGCTCGCAACAATTAATGAAATTAAAATTTTCAATATCCAAAAATAATATTTTATAAAGTAATCACGTGTTTGGTGCATTTTTTATAGTTACTGCCCAGTTTTTATAATTACATCCCATTTATTATTTCTTAAAGCCCATTTTCTTGTTAAGCCTAATGCATCCCTCCTAGGAAATATTTGCAGCCCAGCGGGGCGGAGAATAACAACTTAACCTTGCCTGGGTATTACTAAAAAAAGTATAGCTGGGCTAGCCCTTTTTAGCTTGAAAAAAATTAATATCTGGGCTGGATATTTGGCCTGGGCTAGACGGGCCACAGCCCGCCCAGTTAATACGTGCAGCGATGTTTTCATTGTTGTTCAGAGGAGAAAAATTAATATCTGGGCTAAACATCAAAAAACTCTGCAGTGCTCACACCTAACACAAATACTGCTCGAGCTGCTTGGTCCCAGCTGTCGGCCGCTTCTTGTGCAATTCTCTCGTTTATTGACTACTACATAGGTTGACAATGGTTTGGGACCGTGATGTCAGGAAACCAGGAGGAAGCAAAATAAATTATAGTTATATATACATAATAAGGAGCGTACGCGAGGCTATGGACCTGGTGGGTCCCCATTGTCATCCGCTCCAAGTAAAGTCATCTCCTCGCCCGCGCACGCTTTCCGCCCGAAACAGTCAGCGCCGCCCGCCCTGCTTCCTGGTGCAGGCGATTGCTCCGCCTTCAAACGACACAAGTGCCGTCCGTCCATCCATCTGCCGCCCACATTAATGATACGCGGTTGCCGAGGCGGCTACTCCGGCACCACACGTCTGTCCCTCCGCCCGCCCACCATTGCTATATAAACTGCTGCACCGGCCATAGCCGCAGTCATCCGCATCCGTTCCCTTTCTCCTGTCCACACCACTACTGCCCACCATGGCTTCCTCACGCTCCGGCGCTCTTCGGGACGGGTGGACGACGGATCACAAGGAGATGGCAGCCATTGCTGCCGACCGGCTGGCCGGCAGGCAGCCGGAGGACGATGACGTCCCAGTGGAGAACATGGTAGTCGACGATCCGACGCCAACCCCCTCCTCCGCGCCATCCTCTCCGGTGCATTGCACTATAACCATCGGCGAGGCCCATGCCCAATATATGGACAGGGTGAGGCAGATGCGTGAGGAGCAGTTCCGGGAGGCGCAGGCCGACGCCGCCTACAACCACCATCTCCTTGAGGAGCACCTTCAGACGGAGGAGCAGATCGCCGCGGAGCGGGCGGAGCAGGAGGCACTGCTCGACTCGTACCGCTCCGCCCGCAAGGGCCGCCTCGAGCGCTCGCGGTACCGCATGCAGGTGGCAGAGGCTGCGGCCGCCTACAAAGAGGCTAGCAAAGAGGGCAATGAAGCGGACGAGGCGCTGTTTGGCGAGACCGAGGACGAGGCAGAGGACAATGCCGGCTCCGACGAGTCCCCGCTCCACTGGCGTCGATGAGGCCCTGCTCCGCCGAGGCCCCGCGGCGCCAACAACGAGGCAGAGGACACCGTCGGCTCCGCCGAGGCCCCGCCCCGCCAACAACGAGGCAGAGGACATCGCCGGCTCAGCCGAGGCCCCACCCTGCCAGCAACGTGGGGGAGGATTTCCACCGCTGCGTTGAGGCGCCACCCGCCGGCAACGAGACAGAGGACATCGCCGGCTCCGCCGAGGCCCCGCCCCGCTGCCAACAAGGCCGCGCCACATAGAAAACAAGGAAGAGTAGAACATGGTAGGTCGCCGCCGCTCAGGTCCAAGTAAGGCCACCGCTGCTACCCTCCAGTTGAAGCCAAGCTAGGCGGGTTGACCATTGACGGCCGGTTAGCTTCTTGGCGGCGACGTGGAGTCGGAGAGCTGCGCTGGAGAAGAACGTTGCTTCTAGTTAACTGCTGGTGCAGTCGGCTGACTGACACGTGGGCCCAAAAGGCCACATGTCAGTTACGCAACTGCACCTGCAGTTAAGTCACTGAAGCTTCTGTTCGGCTCAGCGGGACACAGGTGGGTAGCTTCGGTTAATTAATTATACCTCCAGCGCACCCCTTTTTAGTTGAAGAATGTATGAAATGTAATGAAATCCGGCATGTTTATATGAAATCCGACCGTGTATGAATGAATTTATTTCGATTAGTTCGAATTCCTGTATCACTGGCATTGGATGAACATGTAAAACAATACATACTAGCATTATTCCCAGGGTGATCACCTCGTTTGCAGCAGTTTCACATGTACTCCCTCCGGTCCTTTGTTGTCTGCATACAAGTTTTGTCTGCAGTCAAAGTATCTCTACTTTGACCAATCTTATACATAAAAGTATGCACTTTCACAATGTGCGAAGTAAAAAGGAACAGAAGGAGTACAAAGAGTTTGAGCAGCTTTTTAGCGTTTCTGTACATTGCAATCAAACACACAGGCCTGGCAATTCATAGAGAACATTCAAAACAATCGATGATTATGCATCTCAGCGACTCACATGTCAGAGGCAATATTTACTTCACAACTAAAGAATAAAGAAAAAATTGATCGACGCTGCTGACAGCAAAGGGCGTCCCATTCAAAAATATCAAACGCATGTCTTGCTAAAATCAATGAGCAAAATTTGACAAGGTTGTCCCATTCCAAAATATCAAATGCCTACGATTGTGGAATGGGCAGGGTTTGCCATCAGTTCGGACATTGACATGGCACCTCGTGCTAAATAAACCAGCTGTTCTTTTTGTGCAGTTCCACCAAAATCAACCAAATTCGCGCGTAGCTTGTATGATTTCGCCCTTATATGTTGCAATGCCTTGAACTTACCGGCACCTCCTTTCTTGTGGTGGAAATGAATGATTCGATGTATTCATGAGCATTTTGTGCAGTTCCCATTGAAATCAAGCTGAGCACCCTTGTTTGCACAAATACAGAAAAGTGATTAGTATAAAGCAAACTGTACTATGAATTGACAGTTTCAACAGGCACATACATGGTCCATGTAGAGCACACTTTTAGAAAAATGGAACTCACAAGAAAGAATCCTAGAACAACATTGTACTCGCGCATCACAACAAAAAAATGGAGATTTGTCAGTCCTTCTGAGCTGAAGTTAGTTTGGTCTTGTGGGGAGTAATGTAACCATCCTTCAACTGCTCCTTCTGATGAGAAGATAGACATGGCTTCTTCATCCTGGCATAATCGGAACTAGTCACTTCACGTACTCCATATTCTTCTTCAGCGGAAGATGATACTGTTGTGAAGACAAGAGGACTACTAAATGCTAGCATCCCTGTTTGCTCGAAAAAAGGAAAGGAAATATTTAAAACAACACAGATGAAGCACTTCTCAAGGACAATACCACTTTTTCATGACAGTATCTAAACAGTAGCACAACACAAATAGAGATGACAAAGCTCAATCATATGGATGAAATCAGTGGGCGAGTACCAACCTTTGTCGGGAGGCTTATTGTGTAGAGCATACAGATGAAGCACTTCTCCGGAACCATCTGTTGCTATCTACGGTGGTGGCCATGCTTACTATATAGTCCTCGATTAGTTTAATGTTTCCAACATCTTCTTGTGCATTCCACTAAAATATATGGTATCTCCAAAGAAGATCCCTGTTGGCACAAGTAGAGATAATTACATATTACATTAAGAGTGGCATCAAATCAGTGGCAAAACAATTGCTCGTTCTAGCCATAGCAATAAATTAAGATGCAAAACTATATCATTACTTGTGTCATCACAGTTCCAGTGCTTCATTACAGCACCGGGAATTGATTTTTGTTTTTCTTCCGCTTGTTCTTCCCCTTCATCACTTGGTTCAATAACAGACAAGCTTCGCCTTCAATGTAAGATTTGTCATGTCAATTAGGGAGCACAAGTATAGTACTAAACTTAATTTTCTAATGAAAGTGGCAAAATACAGGCCAGCAGTTGTGAAATATCCTTATCTTACCTCTATGGGATATTACGGTGCACATACAGATTGGAAGTCTTATCTCCATTTGTGCAGTTCACTAAAATCAAGCAACATTATCGTACAAGTAGCACAACATATGAATGCACACTGCAGAATCATGTGAAAGAAGGCTAGTACTGACCTCTCATGATGAGGAATTCAAACAACTCACAAGAAGAAGATCTGAACCAAATTCGCCTTAACGGATAGGAAGTAAGATCTCCTCTTGTGCAGTTCCACTAAGATCAAGCAATCAAGCAACGTTGTCGGTGTGACATTTTGGTTGAACTGCACAAAACACTCTTAAAACAAAAGTGTTTTGTGCAGTGCAACAAAAGGTCACAATGGAAACAAGGTGAAGTAGATAACCCTGTTTACACAGAGGTGCAAAGGAAACAATTAGTGGTCAATAATGGTGGATGACACAGAAGCCAACAAAAAGAAGCATCTACCTTATCTAAATGGGAAAAAAGCAAGACAGTAGCATTTCTCAAACGGTGGCATTGATTAATATTAACATAGAGATTATATTAACAATAAAATTCGTTAAACATGTAATTTTATTTTAACTGTGGCATTGCATCAATTTTCCAGTGGCATTATTAGAGGGTGTTTGTTTACAGGTACATTTTGGTGTAGGGACTAAAAAAACTCCGTGTCAGTCCCATCTAAACCAAACAGGAGGGACTTTTAGGGACGAAAAGTGAGCATTTGGGACTAAAGAAAGAAGACCCCGAGGGAGTCTTTTTTGGGACTATTTCCAACAGTTGCCCCTGCCACGTATCGCACCTTGTCTCTATTATTTCATTACTAGGGGTAACATGGTCTTTTAGCATGTCATTTAATAACCTCTAGTCCATATTTAGTCCTTGGAACCAAGCAGGTAGGGACTAGGGAGTTTTTAACCAAACAGGGCCTTAGATTAACAACAGCTAATGAGTTGCACGGGACAGTGGACGCACCAGCACCATGTGCATCTACCGATGTACTGTGGTCATGCACAGTCTATTGCAACAAAGAACAAACAACCAAGGAGCATATTTGTGTTGGTCCCAGTTTTGTTATCTTTAGACACCTTTCCCTATGTGAGCGCAGCAAATCTAGTCCTGCTCAAACTCTACAGCCTTGTCCCTTCCTTTCCTTTTTGAACTAGTACTTTTGCCCCTTCCTTTCCTCTTTGAACCACGTCCTAGATTTATGCGATACAACTTTCCCCACTAATTTCCCCCATTCCTTTCCTCTTTCAACCACGTCCTAGATTCATGCTATACAACTTTCCCCCTTCATTTCCTCTTTGACCCACGTCCTAGATTCATGCTATATACAACCTTTCCCACTACTTTCCCCCACTCCTCTCCTCTTTGAACCACGTCCTATATTCATGGTATACATGCAGCTAGAGCAATGCATGTGGAGTAAGTAAATTATACCTTAAGGTTCTTGGGGCGTGGTTCGGTGGGCGACGGGACGGCGGCGAAGAAGAAGGGGTCGGAGGCCCTCTCGCACCGCCGCTGGGTGGAAAGTGAACAGCTGCGCCGGTAGTCCCTCGCTGACGGCGACAGCGTTAAGCCTCCTTCACTTCCCGGCAGACGGATCCTGCCGGCTCTTTGAGCAGCAGTGAGGGGAGAGAGAGGCCAACGAAGTCTTGTTTAGATCTGGAGAGGGCGAGAGAGCGTGAAGAGAGCAACTACAAGCGCTGAGGCTCCAGCGGGAGAGGGCGAGAGAGTGTGAAGAGAGCAACTACAAGTGCTGAGGATCCAGCGTGTATATATATATACTGGAGAGAGAGTGTGAAGCGTGCAAACCCTAGAAAACATTTTGACCAGTCAAAGAATCCTCCTGGCACAAATTATGCTCAAGTGTAGTTATCGAACCCGAGACCTCAAGTTGATGAGCGAACAGGCTAACCAGCTACACAACCCTCCCATTATGTTCAACGAGAGGGAAATAACCTTTTATACATTCCTGCATTCGTGTGACAAGCATGCCGTGTTTTTGTGTGTGTGTGGGAGTCATTGGGATTTCAATCATAATCGTGTCATGTGGCTTTGGTGGTAAGACTATCCACAGTGGTGCAGAAATAATGCAGCCTTAGTCACCTTACCTCTCTCCACGTAGTACGTTGGGTCCCACCAGTCAGAGGATGAAACAAACAAATTAATAAGAAAAATTAAAAGCGCCAGCGGTGTATCTTACCTCACACATCTCGCTACTGCTCGGGAACACTGTCCAATTGATCCCTTTGTTCGCTCACGTACTATTTTAAGTGAATCCTTATTATAACATGCACACAAATTTTGGGCACTTTTATTCGACTTAATTCAGTGTGCCACCGTATCTTGTATACTTACTACTCCCTCCGTCTAGGTGTAATAAGTCACGTTAGAAGGTGCAACGGGACCAAGGTGCGTGCGTCTATGTGTGTGTGTGTGTGTGTTTAACAGCATGTGTGTGTTAGAGAGAGCGACAGATCGACCTACTCCTACACAGAGATGTTGTGTAGTGTACGATTTTAGCCGCGAGAGTCGGTGCATCCTCTCATTTCCGGGCGTGTCCGGTAGGGACATGCGGACAGCTGCCACGCCCGCCCTGACCAGCCTGGCCCACCCAGAGCCCCTCCATCGCCCGCACGTGCTTCCCGCCCGAAACGGTCAGCGCCGCTCCAAAGAATCGGTGCCGCATTCATGCCCGGGCAGAGCGGACGCGACCTCTCACTGGTGCAAGAGTGATGGTTGCTTCGTCCGTCCAACTTACTGCTGGGTCTATGTGATTTGACGGCTCATTGGTCTTTATTACTGAGGTGGTAGGACTGCTGGATGTCCCACGCTTTCAGCGAAAGGGGGCACTACTACTAGAGTACAATTTTCTCCATTCTTACAGCGGAGGCGTGCAAGAGCAGTGAAAACACGCAGGCTCAGTGATTACATGGCCCACCTCACACTATCACCGTGCGACACCTAACTCTTTACATAGTACTCCCTCCGTTCCTAAATATTACTAGATGAGTCCCCGCGCGTTGCCGCGGAACAACGGTATATCTCTCTGCGCAAAATTATCGATTTCATAGAACTAAAAAAACTCTATAACCGCATGAAAAATGTGGTAGCCAAACTAAATAAACTCCCATCATCATTTAGATCATCCCACGTAAGGAAAAAAGATCAGCCAACTCCTACTGCATAATGGGATTATATTTTTCGTTTTGACATGTTAATGGGGCTTAAAAGCTCACTTACATGCATGCTACCGGTGCATGCTTGCATGCAGACATGTTGATGTGATTTAAAACCCACTCACATGCATGTGCCACGGTATTTCTGCATGCTTGCATGTGGCTTAGTGCGGAGCCTCTCAACGTCTAGATCAGACGGCTATTATGGACTGATTTACTTCATCTAACGGCTACATCAATTTTGATGATGTGGCTCAAGGAGAGGATAGAGAATTCCTAGTAGTGGGGCTAGCTATTACTAGTAGATAAGTCTTTGTAGAGATTCCACTACATACGGAACAAAATGAATGAATCTACACTTAAAATGCATCTATATACATCCGCATGTGGTTCATGGTGAAATCTCTACAAAGACTTATATTTAGGAATGGAGGAAGTACTAGTATAGTACGTACTGTAATTTATCAGCGAGATAAATTTGTACAATGCTATGGAGCTTCCAGCTTCTGTTACATGTATCTTGCGTCCAAGGTTGCCCGTTGCAACATTTCATCAAATACAAAGGAGACTAACATGCATGCTATTGCATCTCGATGATTGACAGATCATAGCAAATATGTACTCCCTCTGTTCCAAAATAAGTGTCTCAACACTTATTTTGGAACAGAGGCAGCTAAAGAAAAAACGATCCATGCAGTCCCTAGCCCTTGAACCGTGAACCCTGACCAGGCTTCAATTTGCTGGCAATGTTCGAGCTTCCTAATAAATGAAGTTTGCAACCTTTTGACCATCGGATCATTTTGTGCAGTTTCACCAAAATTGAGATGAGCATCCCTGTGGCAAAGAAATTGAAGAAGCGTGATTAGAATAAGATTACTGGGACTAGTTGATGAGACATAAACTCATCACAAATACAGTACGTAGAAGCCAGTAGAGGTATGTGCGGGGCAAAGAAGTAGAGAAATATCCACATGGAGTGATGTGGGCAGCTAGAGCAGTGGTGCAAGCCGGCTGTAAAGGGAGTTGTACCTGAGGGACGTAGCTCAACCTTGAGGAGGGCGGCGGGAGGCGGCAACTGCCCACGTCGTGGCAGTGAGCAAGGGACGAAGGCAACCTCACCGGCTTTGTGAGAGAGAACGGCGGGGACGCCTGATGGGGACGTGCCGACAGTGGGTTTCGCCGTCGGCGACGGCCACCGCATCTACACTAAGCATCCACCCCTTCCCCAAGCGGACGTGATCCGCCGGGATGTTAGAGATGTGGCCACAGTTGATTTGTGCGAGAGAGTGTGAAGAGAGCAACCCCAGCAAGCAACCGTGTAGGCTGGCATGTCCTGACTATCTATATAGTGGAGCGGTTTCCTTTTCTCTCCATATGAACCTATCATATTGCGTACGTGCCATCGAAGAAAAAAAACTTTATTTATAAATGACGCGGCACCTACTACTCGTTCTCCTATAACCTTGCGCTTGGCATCTCCAAAATATTAACCTTGCGATTGGCTCTTCGCCTCTTCGGGAGGTCGAGCAATAATGGTAGTGCAGTATATATCGTTCTGGCTATATGAGACCGAATGAATTGCTGCACGTCCACCACATGGGCGAGGGTCGAGGGGCGAGGGAGAGTGCTACATACGGAGCAAAATGAGTGAATCTACACTCTAAAATACGTCTATATACATCAGTGTTTGGAGTATGTACTAGTAGTTCATATTGAAATCTACTAAAGGACATATATATTCCAAACAATATGATATAATCTCTATAACCAAGGTAGTAGGGACGAGGAGTAAACGAAGGGAGTTGTAAATTTTTCTCCTCGTCCTGCGAGCCACCGCGCGCATGGGCGAGGGAGCGGGCGTAAGGCGGAGCAAGCTTCACCTCATCCTACGAGCCACCGCGCCCGTGGGCGGGGGAGACTGCGTACTAAGCAAGCTTCTCCTCGTTCTACGAGTTGACGGGACACATCAAAAGTACTCCAGTGTATAGAGCCTTGCCTCTAAGGTAGGCCCCACATGGTTTGCCTCTTTTTTAACATAACACGTCAAGTCGCAATTTGTTTGTTCGCCCGTGGTAGATGATCCTCCCTCCACCAAGTGGACAACCAGTACACATGCAAATTACCACGTGGGCTGCCTTTTTCGTACAGAAATGAGCTCCACCGTGTACCCGCGCGGGTGTGGTTGGGAAAGAGACGGGAGTACGTGCGCCGTGCATGCACCTCTTCTCATCGTGCACGTCCCCCACCTACGTGGGTGTGTGTGAGAGATACAGACCATGTTCGTGAGTGTTTTTCGTTTTGGGGTGGGGGGTTGATTTTGTGAATTATTTGTGGGAATATGTGTCGATGACATCTCAAACAAAATTTTGCATGCAATGTGTGTGAAATGGAGGCCTATCCATATCATACATAGAGGGTTGGGCAATCCACGAGAAGAGAGGGAGCGGTCATAGCTATCGATAGAGTCGAAAAGAGGATCAAGTGGGTGGGTGCGAGATCGATGAACAGAGCCATCAAAATTGTGTGTGTGTGCAAGTCAAAGATATAGGGCGACTGGCCTACCGGAACGTTAGAGGGCACATGTCAAGTTTGTGTGTGGCAGGGAGACATGACTAGAGCGCTCGATGTATCGGTGTGTGTGGGGGGAGGGGGTGGGGGAGGGGTAGGCAGAGGCCTAACTATAGAGGTAGAACGACTTGTATATGTGTTGAGAAGGAGAGACCCAGCTATGTCTTGAGGGAGATCGGTCGACATCCATACATAACTGAAGGATGGGAAATATGATGGGACAGAGAGAGAGAGGAGAGAGAGAGGGAGGGAGAGGGAGGGAGAGGGGTAGAGTGCTGGATGGGTGATGGAGTTGCTTCTCGAAGATGGTGGGAGAGGCCTACTAGACAAACTGAGGGTGGAACTGCAATGTTATCAATAAGAGTGGGGATGTGTTTCTGTGTGTGCCTGTGCGTGATAGATCTGTCGGGATGCATCCATGGATGATGAAGGGGAACCATGTGTTTGGTAAGCAAACCTAACTAGATCGGTAGATCAATTGTTGTTTGTCGGAGGAAGGGAGAGACACAACTAATGAGGTAGATCGATTGACGTGTGGGTAAAAACGAGTTATAAGGACCTAGCTAGCTATATGTATAGCGAGAGATCGGTCGGTGTACATCCCTTTGTTAGAGGCAAATAAGGCCTAGCGAGACGGATAGACAGAGAGAATGAAGCTAGGAGGTGGTGCGAGAGGCCCAACTACTAGCTAGATAGGGGGAGGAGTGTGCGGTTGTGAGATCGATGAAAAGAGGGGCGAGAGTTTACACGTGTGTCTGACCGTATGAGAGACACGAGGCAAGGACACATAAAGGAGGAGATTGAAGGTGTGTGTGTATGTTGTAGGCAGGCATCGCTGGAGAGGTTTATCGATCGGTGTGTGTCGGAAAGGAGTTGTGGAGACTCTGGGAGAACGACCTAAAGAAAAAAATGAATGTGCCCGGTGGATAGAATGCCGAGGGAGGGGGAGGGCGAGGAGCGCGTGTGCATGCACGAGAGAAAGTTAGTGGTAGCTACAAAGGTTAGAGGATTGTGTGGGTGTAAGAGACTACCAAAGATCATAATTTCATATGAAAGCGGATTCATATATTTGAATAGGAGATCATAGTGTTTTAAACATTGCATGCATGAATATAGCGGTGATACACGTGCTGTGCACATGTTATACCATAATGTGATAAGCATGGCGTTTGCAACTCACAGCTAAATGCCGAACAATCTAAACCATACTATACATCAAACAATCTCACATTTTATTTGAATTTGTGATAATGTGTGGCGTTTGCAGCTTACAACTAAATATCGAACAATCTAAACAATACTATATATCGAACATTCTCACATTTTATTTGAATTTTTGGTAATGTGTGGTGTTTGCAACTCACATCTAAATACTTGTAGGCGTAGGGGGCGGGGCACCATACATAATGTGATAAACACATTATACATATGAGACATGGTTTAGATTATGAAGATCTAGCTAGAGCTAGAAATGTAATGTGATTTGAAATCAAAATAAAGTGGATTCAAAAAATCTAGTTCGAGTACATATAGTACACATAGTTCATATGTAACTCGAGACTAATCATGTGGTGTGCTGTGAAGATAATACACAAACGATGGTTTACCTTGACAATAATGATGATTGTAGATCTTATTAAAACAGAGAAACGAACTCAAATGCTTTGACTTCACAACAATCATTACTGTAGATCTTATTCAAATAGAGAAACGAATTCAAATGGTTTAACATCACAACAATCATGATTGTAGATCTTATTCAAATAGAGAAACGAATTCAAATTTAGTTCATATTGAAGCGGTAGTATATACGTTTGGAATGCACTAAAACGTTCATTTGAGTAGTAGGTTGCATGCATTATACACATAGCGAAATATTTTAAGTGAACATAACATGAATTCAAAGTTTTGAAAGACATTTGTAGTGCGCATTGATTTGGTACAGTACATGTTAGGCTTGTCCGGAAATTTCAACCCACGCCTTGTTAGCCCGAAATATTTAAGATATATCTTTGTCTCGTTGTGCTCCGACAACTCCCTCCATCTCAACCCGTGCCTTGCTATTCCGAAATTACAACGCGCGCGAAAACTCCCAGCTCCTGTGAAATCCCGACACGCGAAATGCCCGTGGTACCCCTGAACCGAAAGAACCGCCTCAAATCGGTGGGGGTACTTTCGTAACTTACCCCACATTTCGGACAAGAGCGTCTCTAAGCCATGGTTCCCCACTGCCATCCCATCCGCCCACCCATTCGTACACCGAGGCCGCGAAAACCCGCGACGAAACCCCACACCCTGCTCCGTCCGCCACCCAGCCGGAGCCTCTTCCCCATGACGTCGTCCACAGCAACACCTCGACGTCCCTCATCCACCGTACCGGATGAGGATCCGTCGTCGATCTCATTGTCCCGCCGGTTCAGCCACCCCGTCCTCCACCTCCAAGGAGCTGCCCCGACGTTCCCCTCGTCTTTCGCGCCACCTCCATTCCCACACCGCCGTCTTCACCTGCACCACCAGAAGAGCATCATCATCACCGTTTCCTCGGATGAAGCTACAGCCTAATCGGTGCCACCAATAAGGTTGTAGACTAATCGCCGCATTTTCTTCTTGATTCGATCTCACGGTGCTGCCGGCGCTCGGTCCCGAGCCGACACGGCACGGCTCCATCCATGGCGGCGTCGCCGGCCACTGCCTCCACGGCGTCGCTCCCTCGGCGGGGACGTCCACATCAGTAGTAGCTACTGCTGCTTTAGCTCTCGCTCGCGCTGCTGCTCTGCTCTTGCTCTCGGTCCCCTGCCTGGTATGCTCTTGCTATTGCTCTTGCTCGCGCTGCTGCTCTCGCTCTTGCTCTTGCTTGCGATGCTGCTCCGATTTAGCTACACTTTAGTCGACTGAATCGACTTTTGGGCCAGTCGATTTTCAGGGGGTGGGGGGGCTCGCCGGGGTGAAGGAAGAACCAGCCGTAGCGGGGAGGGGGCTCGCCGGAGAGGTACCCCACTATCTATCTTAGGGTTCAGGATGGGGGCGGTGGTCGCCGGCGGTGGCGGGGTGTTGGCGGGGCGGTGGCGTGGGGATCGCCGGAGAAAAAGCTCGGCACGGGGGGGCCTAGAGGGATGGCCGGGGCGGCGGCTGACCGGCAGCGGGGAGTGTGTTCGGGGTGGGCGGGGCGGCGCACCGCCGGTCGCAGGCCACGGGGGGCTTCTGTTTGGCCGGTGGTGGCTGGCGGCTCAGGGGGGTGGAGGTTGAAGATGTACCGCATGCCCTTGATTTCGTATCCAACGGCTGCAAAATCGACTGACCAGAGATGAAAAAGTCAGTCGACCGACGTGTAGCCTCACCTTGCTAGTGCGTTCAGTTTCGACAGCAAAATTCAGTTTCGACAGTTAAGTTCAGTTTCGACAGTTAAGTTCAGTTTCGACAGTTAAGTTCAGAGATGAGCGGCTGATGTATTTTACATCTAGCACTTTGTGGTTATGTATTTTATGTCATGTATTGGAGATGCTATTAGAATTCCACTCAGGTTAACGTTGTTCGTTGTCTCTCTTCTCCTGCTTCAGCCTCGGCGTCGTACAACTCACCAGAGCTGCTCCAACGACGAAACCCTCCATCACAGCGGAGCAGTACCTCGGGCTCCATCTCCAGATGCCTAAGATCTTCTTCCCCTCCTCCGACAGCAAAGTCAGCCGGAGCATCCTCACCGGCCAACCCAATCACGCTGAGATCGACATGGCTTCGCCAAAGAGGTTGTACACTTGTTGCATCTCTTTTTTACTCTACATGTTATATACATTGTCCAGTGAGCACACGGATTTGTTCCTTTAGTGTCTCCTTGAAAGAAAAAACGTAGGAATTTTAATTTTCACTTGTCCTCCTTTTCAAATTCCTATTCATGAAGCACAAGACTAAGAGATAGTAGCATAATAGCATTATAACCGCACATTTTCTTGTGGTTTGACTTAATCTCACCATACTTCTTTGCATCTTGTGATCTTCCAATTGTTGTGAATCAATCACCGAGATTGGCAGAAATCCTGTGTATTTAAATTCTCTGTTTTGCACATGCATTCCTATCCTATTCCTGTCTATTTCCTATCCCTGCATTGTTGGAATCCTCCAATTCAAACGAGCCCTTACAAAATTACTTCTCTTACAGATAGTTGTCAAAGAAAACCTTGTGTGGTTTGTCCCGCTCCTGCTGCGCCGTCGTCCACCCCACCTCAACTACTCCAACGACAGAAGGGTCCAGCACAGCAGGGAGCCGGCCTCCAGACTGTCTTTCGCCGCCTCAGATCTTCTTCCCTGCCGCTGGCAGCCATGAAAACTGCATTACCATCATCAACCGAGCAGATGACCTCGAGGACTACACGGGTCCGCAAGAGAGGTCGCACTCTTTTGTGTCTCCTTACGTTATGCATCGCTTAATATTACATGCTACTTTATCATCCTGTTCACCGATTAGACTCTGAGTCAGCTCCAAACTAATGGTTAAACTTGAGTTTTTAAATGGTTGTGGGGTACATATCGGGGCCGCTATCAATAGTATCTATCTACTATCTGGTTAATCTCCGGTGTCTACTATGAGTTTCATGTTGGGTGGGAAACAAACAGTAAAGAAGCCATTATCTGTATTTTTTAACTGAAGCCATTATCTGCCTGCTATTATTGGTTTTGGGTCTATCCACAGGTTGCTACCATCACTCTGGATTTCTGCATGCACTCCTTACATAATCTCACTATGTTTTATTCCTATGCATGACAGTTATTGTAAACAATGGAACTGAACATGTAGAGCAAAAGAGACGAGCCTTGTGTGGCAATAAAATTTCATGCAGACGTCACTCCATGGTAGGCGCAAAGGCAGCCCCCCTCCACGCATTCCGGATTGTAACCGAGAGGAAGATATCTGTTCCGAGGGGGATTCAGAAGGAGAAGACAACTCCTATTTACCCCCTGAGGTCTTCGCTCTAACTTGGCATGCTGATGTTGGTTATATCATGCATATGGTGTCTTGCATTTCTTACTTTATACATCAAATATGTCATCTGCTTAGTTTAGAAATCCTTTGTGCGAATGCCATCTGTTTAGTTTATTCATCGTTTATCTGAATTATGCAACGCCATCTTGTTTAGCCAGGCATCATATATGTGAATTTTGCAATGCCATCCTGCTTGGCCAGTCATCTTATATGTAAATTATATTAGGCCATCCTTTTGTTTTCGTTACATATTACATTTGTCAAGAATGTTAGTACATTCAACTGCTCTTCGTGTGCATCAGCTATTTGACACGGTGATGGAAAATTCTGGAGTGAAAACAAGGTCTTCAGAGCACACTATGCTATCTGACGAAGCGCATATCTCACTAGTAGAAAAAGGGTCAAATGTGAGACACATTAGTGCTGGTTTGCATTTGAGCCGGCACTAATATGTCCATTAGTGCCGGTTCAAATGGCTAGGCGGGAGGAGATCTTTAGTACCGGTTCGGGGCGAACCTTTAGTACCGGTTCATGCCACGAACCGGTACTAAAGAGGCTGGGGCCCGGCCAGCCCGTTTAGTACCGGTTCGTGGCATGAACTGGTAGTAAAGAGGTTGTGGCAGGCTGTTTTTAGTTCCACCTCGCTCCCCTAGCAAGATTTTTACCACCTTAAATATGTTACTTCTCAAACTATCACAAGCACTTGGTCTTCATTGAACTCTATGTGTAGAATTTGTGGTCGCAATATGAGTCTTCACCGGTTTCTAAACCGTTGAGGACTCATATTGACAATTCAGATTGTACACAAAAAGATCATTGATAATCAATGTATTTTTTTATGATAATCAATGTTGTTTAAACTTTTTTGAACTCAGCCTATTTTTGCGTTCAGTATGCAGCATTCAAAGCGACGTCATCAATTTCCAACACGTTCTGACATCATTTGCTGTTTTTCAGTCATTTACCGATTTGTTTAGAGAGCTAGTAGAAAAAGGGTCAAATGTGAAGCACATTAGTGCCGGTTTGATTTTGAGCCGGCACTAATGTGTCCATTAGTGCCGGTTCCAACGGCTAGGCGGGCGGAGATCATTAGTACCGGTTCATGAGCAACCTTTAGTACTGGTTCGTGTCACGACCGGTACTAATGAGGCCGCGTCAGGCTGTGGTCAGGCTGGGGCCCCACGGGCACCTTTAGTACCGGTTCGTGCCATGAACCGGTACTATAGTTTCTTAGTAAGCTGTTGTTTAGTCCCACCTCGCGAAGAGAGAGGCACTAGGAGCGGTTTATAAGCCCTGAGTGCAGAGACGATGAAGGAGAGGCGCAATGCTCATCTGCACGTTGCTTAGCTTTAAGCCTTGATGAATAGTGCAGACTGCACGGAGCTATGTGCAGTGCAGTTTGCACTATTCCGAAAGGCTTGAAGCTCATTAACGAGCATTTTGCCTCTTTTTTATCTTTAATAACTTATTACAACTCCGGACTTCTTGTGTTACGGCAAAAACTAGACGCACTTCGTGTACAAACTGGACAATCTCTTTCGAAGTATCAAGGTTTCTGACGAGAACTCATCTGTTACATGGGCACTTCATTTTTTTAAACTTATTACAACTCCAGACTTTTTTGCGTTCTGTACACACCATTCAAAGCGACGTCATCAATTTTCAAAACTTTGTGACATCATTTGCTATTTTTCAGTCATTTACCGATTTGTTTAGAGAGCTAAATGACCGTGAAATTGAAAATCACTACAAAATGAACTCTGAAAATGTCGAAACTTGGCATGGTATCATCATCTCACCCACATAGCATGTGCAAAAGAGTAGAGAGGGTTACGGCAAAAACTGGACGCACTTCGTGTACAAACTGGACAATCTCTTTTGGAGTATCAGGGTTCCGGACGAGAACTCATCTGTTACACTGGCACTTCATTTTTTTAAACTTATTACAACTCCAGACTTTTTTTGCGTTCCGTACGCACCATTCAAAGCGACGTCATCAAATTTCAAAACTTTCTGACATCATTTGCTATTTTTTAGTCATTTACCGATTTGTTTAGAGAGCTAAATGACCGTGAAATTGAAAATCACTACAAAATGAACTCTGAAAATGTCGAAACTTGGCATGGTATCATCATTTCACCCACATAGCATGTGCAAAAGAGTAGAGAGGGTTACGGCAAAAACTGGACGCACTTCATGTACAAACTGGACAATCTCTTTCGAAGTATCAGGGTTTCGGACGAGAACTCATCTTTTACACTGGCACTTCATTTTTTAAACTTATTACAACTCCAGACTTTTTTTGCGTTCCGTACGCACCATTCAAAGCGACGTCATCAATTTTCAAAACTTTCTGACATCATTTGCTATTTTTTAGTCATTTACCGATTTGTTTAGAGAGCTAAATGACCGTGAAATTGAAAATCACTACAAAATGAACTCTGAAAATGTCGAAACTTGGCATGGTATCATCATTTCACCCACATAGCATGTGCAAAAGAGTAGAGAGGGTTACGGCAAAAACTGGACGCACTTCGTGTACAAACTGGACAATCTCTTTCGGAGTATCAGGGTTTCGGACGAGAACTCATCTGTTACACTGGCACTTCATTTTCTTAAACTTATTACAACTCCAGACTTTTTTTGCATTCCGTACGCACCATTCAAAGCGACGTCATCAATTTTCAAAACTTTATGACATCATTTGCTATTTTTCAGTCATTTACCGATTTGTTTATAGAGCTAAATGACCGTGAAATTGAAAATCACTACAAAATGAACTCTGAAAATGTCAAAACTTGGCATGGTATCATCATTTCACCCACATAGCATGTGCAAAAGAGTAGAGAGGGTTACGGCAAAAACTGGACGCACTTCGTGTACAAACTGGACAATCTCTTTCGAAGTATCACGGTTTCTGACGAGAACTCATCTGTTACATGGGCACTTCATTTTTTTAAACTTATTAGAACTCCAGACTTTTTTGCGTTCCGTACACACCATTCAAAGCGACGTCATCAATTTTCAAAACTTTCTGACATCATTTGCAATTTTTTAGTCATTTACCGATTTGTTTAGAGAGCTAAATGATCGTGAAATTGAAAATCACTACAAAATGAACTCTGAAAATGTCGAAACTTGGCATGGTATCATCATTTCACCCACCTAGCATGTGCAAAACACAAAACAGAAAAAAAATAAAATAGAAAATAAATAAAACAGAAAAGACAAAAACTATATAAAAAAATTACTCAAAAATAAATAGCAGAAAATAAATAATGCAGAAAAGAAAAAATTATATAATTTTTTTTATATTCACAAAGAAACTAAATACAGCAAAAAAAACTACTCAGAAATAAATAGAAGAAAATTATATAAAAAATTGTTGGGGCGCTGCCCAGTGGGCCTGCCAGACCTAGGGTTTGCAAATACAGGCCCAGAAGGGCCAGCGCGTCGAAGTTAGGCCCAGAAGCCTGCTATAGAGAGGAGTTCGAGACAGCAGCCGCGCTGGGGCTTTTAAACTGGTGCGGGCGCCCCTCGGCTAGCGAGGTGGGACTAAACTTGCCCGCACCGCTCCTGCGCCAGCGCACCCCTTTAGTACCGGGTCGTGGCTCGAGCCGGCACTAAAGGGGGGTCCTTTAGTACCGGTTGGAGCCATGAACCGGTACTAAAGGGGCAGTTTCCCGCCCCTTGGCCTGGCAAAAATTGGCCTTTAGTACCGGTTGGTGGCTCCAACCGGTACTAAAGGCCCCTCCTATATATATGGCACTTACGAAAAATTCAGTTTCATCGACCACCACTTCTTCTCCAACTACTTCGCGCGACATCGCCGCCACCGCCGCCGCGCCGTCACCCATCGCGCGCCGCCCTCGCAGGCCCGGCCGCCCTCGCCGCCCCCGCCGCCCGTCGTCGCCGTCACCGCCGTCGCCCCCGCCGCCCGTCGCCGCCGCCCCATACTACGTCGCCGTCTCGATCGCGCCGTCGCCCCCGGCCCGCCGCTCGCCGTCGTGCCGTCCCCGTCGCATCGCCGTCTCGCGCCGCCGCCCGTACGCCGCCGCCCCCCGCTCGTACACACACACATACACACACACAGACACACTCACACACACATATTGTTTTTACTTATTTTCTGTTTTCTGTTGTTTACATTAATGTTAGATAAATTACGTAGATAAGAACGTTAGAATGTTAATGTTAGATGAATTATATGGAAAAGATGTTAAATATTAATGTCAATTTTAGATGAATTAGCTAGATATTAATTAGGTATATATATGAGATTTGAACTAGTTGAATTAATATAACTAGTTTATTTTTAGTATGAAAATTAATAGAACAAGTTTATTTTTAGTAAGAAAATTTAGGTATATGAGATTATTTGAACTAGTTGAATTTATATAACTAGTTTATTTTTAGTAAATGCTTAGTTGAACTAGTTGAATTAGTAGAACTAGTTTATTTTTAGTAAGAAAATTTAGGTATATGAGATTTGATGATCTAATTAAAATATTACTATATATATAGCTACTTTATATATTTTAGTAAGAAAATTAATAGAACTAGTTTATTTTTAGTAAATTCTTAGTTGAATTAGTTGAATTAATAGAACTAGTTTATTTTTAGTAAGAAAATTTAGATATCTGAGATTTGATGATCTAATTAAAATATTACTATATAGAACTAGCTACTTTATTTTAGTAAGAAAATTAATAGAACAAGTTTATTTTTATTAAATGCTTAGTTGAATTAGTTGAATTAATAGAACTAGTTGAACTAATAGAAGTAGTTGAATTAGTTGAATTAATAGAACTAGTAAGTGTTTAATGTTTCACCTATATGAACATAGGAAATGTCGTCTGACGACGAAAAAGATTTCATTAAGTGCGAATTCTGTGAAGACCAGCGCGGCCTGTGCGACAGAAATTTACTTGTTGATGATAGGCGCTTCAGCATCAAGCTGGATGAGACCTTCGAAAGGATACAGTAAGTCACAACGACAAGTCTTTTTTCGTAATTAAGCATGACTTATATATGCTTCATTTGCTTCAACTTATAATTTTTAATTTTCACTATTCTACTAGCGCATCCCCTGCCATGCAAGAATTTTTGTCTTGGATAAGATAGGTTTCAGTGCTATGGAAACTATGGAGGTAAAGAGAGTTTACCTGAAGATCGAGCATGGTTATACTTTCAACGTCAAATTATACAATGCAGACACGTACACCTATTTTGAATGCAAAACTTGGCAAGCACTATGCAAGGCTTATGCATTTGAGCCTGATATGGTTATCACCTTTGATATTCGTCCGGAAGATGATATTGAAGGTAATAGAGACATCTGGGTCGATGTGCAGACGCCTCCAGTTCGACCATTATGTGAGTTTCTCAACCATATTTATGTCTTTGATATTGTTTATTAAAAAATAGTTGACAACTAATTTCTATTGACAGCTTATTTCCATTCAAGCAAACATGTCCGACGCTTGTTAGACAGGACCTACTACTATCCCGGGGCTGAACTAAACTGCGAGGAGATAAGTCATTATGTTTCATGGCTTGAGGATCTTGATGCTGTCAATAGAAATCATTTTCCTGAATTTGAAAATCTTAGTACTCAAAACGTGCGACCAATAGTGATCGTATTGAACTACGGTCACATGTATTTAGGAAAGATGGTAAGATTTTTACTATTAGTCCTCAGTGCATCTTTTGCATACATTATTTTTCAAGCTAAACTTTCATTGCTAAGTATATTAATTACTATATGATGTTCTTCATCAGGGACTCCCGATGACAGTTGTGCCTCAGTGGATCGAGACTAAAGGTCGCATGTCAATTGTTAGCTTACGGCCAAGATATCCTATAGTGCACATGAGTGCATTCAGGATTTCTGAAAGCGATGAATGCTTAATAGTGAAAGATTGGAGCAAAATTGTTAACGATCGCAGAGAAGTACTAGGGGGCAGCAATCACAAGCGCAGCCCACAATTAGGAGACAGGTTCATCTGCATGCTCCAATATGATGAATCTGGAGAGCTATACATGTTCTATGCTATTTTACCCGAGAGAGAGAGCAGCAGGAGTGATTTAGCTAGTTATCATGCTCTTAGTACTTGTTGTCCTCTCATGCGTGTCCGTGTTCTTTGTCCTGAACTTAATCTCAAAGAGTGATTTGCTTTTGTGGTGTTATGAACGCTTATAATATCATGACCATGTTGAACTCGATGATATCTTTGCTAGCTAGTATATACTGTTGTTGGTGATGATATGATGCAAGAGTTTTTATATTAATATGATGATGATGATGAGTTATTATATCATTTATGAAGGAAACCGCATATTAGTTTCAACTGGATGGATCCTAGCTAAGTGATCAAGTATATGCCATATCCATATTACTTAGATTCACCTAATGATTTAACAACTCATTATAATGTAAAACAATCACTAAATTAAATTGAAAACACAAAACTAAAGGAAAAATAAAAATTAAAACCAAAACACACCCAAACATTTAGTACCGGTTGGTAACACAACCGGTACTAATGTCCTACACGCACCCGGGCCTAGCTCGTGCCACGTGGTGGCACGTTAGCGCCGGTTCGTGCCGAACCGGTACTAAAGGGGGGGCCTTTAGTCTCCACTCTTTAGTGCCGGTTGCAGAACCGGCACTAAAGGCCCTTACGAACCGGCGCTAAAGCCCGGTTCTGCACTAGTGTCTCGCTGGTTACGGATAGCTCCTCAGAGAAGGATTCAGAGACAGATGACCAGTCCTATTCCCCCCCTGAGGTGTATGCTCTAACTTGGCAGGGTTATGTTGCTCATATCGTGCGTATGGTGTCTCGCATTGCTATGTCATTTGATTAGTTTAGACATGCTTTGTGTGAATGCCACCTGTTCAGTGTCTAATTACCATATATGTGAATTATGCATTGCCATCTTGTTGCAAGACATTATATATGTGAATTATACAATGCTATCTTGTTGCAAAGGCATTATATATATGAATTATGCAATGCCATGCTGTTTAGCCAATCATCATGTATGTGAATTATATCATGCTATCATTTTTTTGTATTACGTGTTCCATTTGTCGACAACGTTTGTATATTCAACTACTCTTCCTGTGCATCAGCCATTTGAAGCGGTGATGGAAGTATCTGGAGTGAAAACAAGGTATTCAGAGCAGACAATGCTACCTGCTGAAGCAGACATCTTGCTGGTTACAGAGAGCTCCTCAGAGGAGGATTCAGAGACTGATGACCAGTCCTATTTCCCCCCTGAGGTCTATGCTCAAACTTGGCAGGGTTATATTACCAATGTCATGCATGTTGTCTTGCATTGCTTAGTTTTTACATCATATATGGATTGCCATCTGCTTACTTGCTTACTATATAAATCATATATTTGAATTATATCATGCCATCATGTTTACATAGTACATACACATCATCTATCTGAATTATGGCATGGCAACCCATTTAATAAAGACATCATATAGTTATATCATCTCATCCTGTTTAGTGTTTACAATCATCATATTTTGAATTATGGCATTCTATCCGTGAATGTATGTGAATTATGGCATGCCAACCTATTTAATAAACACATTATATAGTTATGTCATGTCATCCTATTTACATAGTCTCATATTTTGAACTATGCCTTTCCATCTTTTTTAGTTAGCCATCATAATGTGAAATTGTGTCATACTATCCTGTTTAGTTAGCCATCATATATGTGAAATTGTGTCATGCTATCCTGTTTGGTTAGACAACATAAATATGAATTATTTCATGCCCTCTTTTATTCCCCACTATCCATTGCACCTGTCTATCATACAATGTCTATACTTTCAATTACTTTTCTTGTTTATCAGCCATTTGAATTGGAGAGCGTGATGGCAGTATCTAAGGGAGTAACAACACGGTCTTCAGAAAAGATAGTGCTACCAGTTGATGCAGATAGAACCACGGTTGTACTTGCCCAAGGACCAGATCCACCACACATAACCCAGACCCTCGCAGATTGTACCCCTACCCAGTTGGACAGAGAACCAGCTACACTCCTTCTAACCCCAACCCCGGCAGATAGTAACCCAGTTCCAGTTGACACAGCACCATCTCCACCACAGAGCACCCAAACACGAGCAATTAGTAAGGGAACTGCAGTGCCCAAAGCACGAGGACCACCACTCCGAATCCCAACTCAACGCTTAAAGGAGAAGAAGATTTGTTCTCAGGTCAGGTTCTGTAGCTATGGTTCATACTCCTTTGCTCTTGCATTACTGTATTTACTCATACCAACTATTTTCAAATTTGAAGGATGGAATTGAAACTCCAATGGCGCAACAGGTATGTTTTAAACCTGTTTCTTTAACTGGTTTGCTGTTGTAACCTGCTCTATGTTGATTTCAGTTTCAATTGAATAAACAGTTATGTTCTCATGTCATGCACATTACAAGTGTTGTTATTGCTCTATAGTTACCCACACTTATATTCTGTCTATTCTGCTTTGTCTTGAACAAATATTATTTGAACTGTGTCTCTATCCTGATTTGGCAACAAAAACTAGAATGATATAGACCATAAAGTGACCATGGTACATAGATATATGTTTGTTTCATGCTGTTATCCTGTCCACTTTACTACTGAACTCATTTACCAAAATGAGTTTCATATACAACATGGTAAACATGTGATGTGTCTACTTGTTTCTCTTTTAGAATGCGGACAAAATATTGGAGAACAGTACTGCGTTATCCAATTGTAAAGGAAGTAATGCAGATAAGGTTCACGATAGTGAGACATCCCTGTTGGTCTCCAAGAAAGCTAATAAAAACTATCTTGACGACAGTGAGGGAACCCAAAAGTCCTGTCTTGATGTAGTGTTTGAGTTACTGGCCACTACTGCTGGCACAAGCTCTTCGAACTCGCTGCCTGAATCAGTTCGTCTTCTTGAGTCTCAACTTCAAGTTGAAAGACATCGATCAGATGTGCTGCGACAGGAAGCCGAAGGACTGAGGAAGTCCCTGCAGAATTCAGATGCATATTTTCTGGTGCAACAGCAAGCGCTAGAGGATTTAAGCGCCAAACAAGAGAAAGTTAATAAGCTTGCTAGCATTATGGGTACCCAGGATATTGTTTCTTGAGATCTTCTGAAGTGGTTTCAGTTCTGGATTTGTTTTGCTGCGGCGTTTATTTGCGCTGGTCGCCAACTTTGACAACCAGTGTATATGATATGCTGCTTTGTTCCCTATATTTGCACTGGTGGCGAACTTTGATGCCCAGTGGATGTAATATGTGTAAGAGCCGTGATAGCCTAGCGTTAGTTGCTTGCTTATTTATTTCCTTGTTGTCTTGTTTATTTGTTTGCTTGTAGTCATTGCAGTTCTTTTTCCGCGGTTAGCTAGTGGCTGCAATAACCTATTTTTAAAACTAGGCCACAATAACCATGGGCTAATATTTACTGTAGTGACACTGGGCCTCCTACTGGCCGTAGAAACAGTGGGCCTTCTACGGGCCGTAGAAACAATGGGCCTTCTACGGGCCGTAGAAACAATGGGCCTTCTGCGGGCCGTATCATCAATGGGCCTTATACGGGCCGTATGATCGATTGGCCAAACATGGGCCAAACAGACCGCATTATGGCCGTAAACGGGCTAGAGTTGGAATCGTCCGTTCATGGGCCGACCATAACGGGCCATCGTCAATAGGCCGTGTTTGGTGATGCTGTGAAAATGGCCCAACAGACTAACGGTCCACAAACGGGCCGACTGTAACGACGGGCTGAATTTGGCCCACAAGAAGAAAATGACAGTAACGGACCGTAAGTAACCGAATGCTGCAAATGAGCCCAAGAACAAATGGGCCCTCAGAAGGCCGAAAGTTAACTTGGGCTGGAAACGGCCCAACAAAATAATGGGCCGTTAATGGCTATAAAGTGATACACTGTTCATTACGGGCCAGTTTCACCATGAGCCGTTAATGGGTGTAAAGTAATACCTTGTTCATTACGGGCTAGTTTCAGCACGGGCCGCTAATGGGCCAAGAGTTACAAAGGACCTCATATGGGCCGAAAGACGTCATGGGCTATACATGGGCCAGAAGTGAAAACGGGCTGGAATCATATTAGATGGCCCAGATGACGCTACTGGGCCTAATTCGGATAGGGCGTAACGGGCCTTGGGTTAGCAGGCTGTAAATGGGCTATATGCGAACAAGCCGTTAACAGGCTTTCCATGGACCGGCCCACTAGCTTTTGACCAAGTCAAACGGGCTGGCCTTTTCACAGGAATGGGCCACTATTGGGCCATGCCACATGTTGACGTATCATAGGCGCCTTCTGTCCAGTGAGTGGATGACATCTGTCCCAACGATGAGCCGACACGTGTTTCCTCTAGCCAATGATGATTTACACGTGGAAAATCCCCATTGGTCGGGGCTGTTAACGGGTTATCGGATCCAAAACCCGACCCGATAGCTTAACGGTGTTTCGTTATGGTGGATGCCACGTGTCGGTCACCCTTGACGAAAGCACTTCTGTGACGCGCGATTTATCGTCATGGAAGTGGACACTTCCATGATGATAATTTTGGTAATGTCATGGAACACTTCTACGATAGCACAGGTATGACTATCTTGATTCTGTCATAAATTTGTCATGGATGTACATGCATGACAAAAAACGCGACCTACTGTGACAAACACGTATCATCACGGAAGTGTATTTTTTTGTAGTGTCATTAACAACTTATCATCATAATACATCATTATCATATAAAACCTCCTGATGATCATCGTTTTCATCAATGAGACATCACATAACAAGTTGTTCACTAGTCATAATCACAACTACTCCTCATCATCAACTCTAACACATTGTACCACATAATAAACATATTGTACCTCATAGGACCTACTACATTCTCTTAGGACCTACTATATTCTCTAAGGTAAAATAGCAAAAAACAAGATAGCCCCTGACTCTCCATTATGGAGAATGGAGATTATCCTGTCTCCAATTCTTGCCTTTCACTTAATGTTGCTTCCAAGAACCTCCTTACGACTGTCCAAACATTTTTTCCATTCTTTGAGCATATGTTCACCGGTTTTAGAAATCCGATATGCACAGGTGAGATCCGTAGGATGACCTGGCTGTATGTTCAGAACCTCAAGGCGACCATTCTGATACATCAGATGAGGCACACAATCCATCGGGATTTTCTGTTGAGAAACATAGTAATAACTTCTTAGTTAGCAATGATGTACTAGTTTTAGAAGTATGCAAAAGATGCACGGATGTCGTAATAGTAAAAAATCTTACCAGGGTATCTCCATAGAAGTTACCGTGGTTCAACACGTGCACTAGTGGCACGTATTCACCATAATTTGGAGGAGTTCGATAATAGGTATTGTAATTCTCAAGATCAGTACAAAATGCGATCAGATGATTTTTCTCCTTATAAGTTAATTCGGAGCTATCATTGTAGTGGGTTTTGTCTACCATCTTCCACACATTCTTTGAAGAATGAAAATAAGTTACCAATGGAAATAAGCTGTCAACTATTTTGAAATAAACAATATAAATTAGTTAATAACTATGTTTGAGAAACTCACATAGCGGTAGAATCGGAAAGCGTATCAACAAGGACCCAAATGTCCATATTGTCGTGCTCGATGTGAGGATCACCAAGATCCATGGTGACAATCATATCCTCATAAAAACCATACATTTTGCAAAGTGCTTCCCAACTTTGGCAACCAAAATGGGTTACGCTCTAAGAATTGTACATATTTACTTCAAAATCCATATCATGATGGGTCCGTAGGTGTATTTTCTTTGTTTCAAAATTTTCATGGTCTTCAAAACCCATCCTCTCCAAGACATAGCGTCTTGCATGGCATGGGATAAGCTAGTCGAATTGTAAAAGGTGAAAATTAGACGTTGAAATAGTTGAAGTCATGCTTAATTACGAGAAAAAAAACTTGTCGTCGTTGCATACCGTTTCAATATCGAAGGTCTCCTCGAGCTTAATGCTGAAGCGCCGATCTTCGTCCAGGTGAGGCCTATCGCACATACCTCGATCATCATGGCACCAGCTGCACTCCCCCGGGAGACTTTCGTCGTCCGAGTACGACATTTCCTACGTTCATAATTCAAAGATTAAACTTGTACAATTAAATATATGTACTAAAAAACCTAAATTAGATCATTATTATTCATCACGGGTTGACTATCGGTCTGTCGAAATGTCGTTTAATTATTTTTCGAGAAAATCCAGGCCACTCGATATTTCCTACATATTCTAGCACAAGTCATGCCAGAATTCACGGAAAAATCCGGCATGACCTTTGCTAAAAAAGGACATATCGAGCACCTGAAATTTGCCGGAACGAAAATTAATCAACACTCCGGCAAAACATAGGCCACTTCGGCAAAACAAATATGACATGTTCAACTAGTTCTATTAATTTTCTATAAACTTACTATAAATAGAAAAAACTAGTTCTTTCTAAAAATAATGTAGTTCAACTAGTTATATTAATTTTCTTACTAAAAATACATTAGTTCTATTAATTCAACTAGTTCAACTAGTTTATTAATTTACTTACTAAACTAGTGCAACTAAAACTAAACTAATTCAACTAGTTTATTAATTTACTTACTAATTATTTTAAACACTTACTAAAAACAGTAAAAAAAACTACATTATACAATAGCAAAAAACATCTACTATTAACCAGACTGCCCTAGTTAACTAGTACCATCACTACTACTAATGAACATCTACTACTACTAAAAATCAATATCTATGAACCCTAAATTAACATCTACTAATACAAAAAACATCTACTAACTAAGTAGAGAGAGAGGGGGTGGGGGGCTTACAGAGAGGGGAGAGACGGTGGCGGGGAGGTGCTCGTCGACGGAGGTAGGGGCGGCGAGGGCGGGCTCGGGATCGGGAGGCGGCGGTCCTGGGCGGGCTCGGGCGGCGGCGGTGAGGTCGAGGGCGGTGGCGGTGAGGTCGAGAGCGGCGGCGGGCGGCAGCGGTGAGGTTGAGGGCGGCCACGGGCGGCGGCGATGAGGGTAGGCTCGGGCTCGGGCGGCGGCGACAGAGGAGTAGGGGAATAGGGGGGAAAGGAGGACTTAGCGAAATTTTGTGCCCGCGCGGGTGGTTAAGTCGAACTAGCAGTAGCGCTCTTAAGGAAACACACTATAGCTAATTTAGCTATAGCGCGTTTTAGAGAAAAACGCTACTGCTAAAGGTAGCAGTTATTTCTTTTGTTTATCCCAATATCAGTAGCGTTGTGTCCTGGAAAAACACTATAAATATAAGCATGTAAAAACATCAAAAAAATATTGGTCATCACCGTACCTGTATAGGCACAGGCGAAGATTCATATTGCAGCCAGAAATCCTACACATATAGTTCAATGAAGATCAAGTGCTCGAGATAGTTTGAGAAGTAACATATTAAAGGTGGTGAACACCTTGTTTGCTTAGCAGTATGGGACTAAACTTAATTAGTTGCGGTGATACTTAGCAGTAGCGAGTTTTGAAGAAAAACGCTGCTACTGAGTACTTTAGCAGTAGCGCGTTTAGGAGAAGGGCGCTACTACTATATCTAGCCTAGAGGCAACGCCGTGGAAATTATAGTAGTAGCGTTTGTTTCACCTAGGGCGCTACTGCTACTGGGATGTTAGTAGCACGGTTTCCTGGAGCTCGCTACTGCTAATTAGCAGTAGCATTTGTTTTTAAACCACGCTGCTACTAAGATTCTGTGTATAAGGTTTCCCTAGTAGTGGTAGGGCCTGCGGGGCCCTCTCCGTCGTCCTTCGAGTTGTTGTGCTCGTTGTGGCGCCGCCGTCTCTCATTGTCAACATGGTCAACGGACATGAGGAATGAGGAGATGACTTTACTTGGAGAGGATGACAATGGGGACCCACTAGGGCCATAACCGCACGTACGCAAGTGCCTCCTCATTATATACAACTATAATTTTTTTTGCTTCCTCCTGGTTTCCTAACATCACGATCCCACACCATTGTCAACCTATGTAGTCAATAAACGAGAGAATTGCACAAGGAGCGGCTGACAACTGGGACCAAGCAGCTCGAGCAGTATTTGTGTTTTTGAGGTGTGAGCACTGCAGAGTTTTTCTTGAGCGATGTTTTTTTATTGTTCAGAGGAGAGCAGGGTATTAACTGGGGGGGCTGTGGCCCCTCTAGCCCAGGCGAGGTATCCAGCCCAGATATTAATTTTTTTCAAGCTGAAAATGGCTAGCCCAGCTATACTTCTTTATGAGGAATACCCAGGCAAGGTCAACTTGTTATTCTCCGCCCCGTTGGGCTGCAAATCTTTCCTAGGAAGGATGCATTAGGCTTAACAAGAAACTGGGCTTTAAGAAATAATAAATGGGATATAATTATAAAAACTGGGAAGTAACTATAAAAAAATGCACCAAACGCGTAAATAGTTTAAAAAAATATTATTTTTGGATTTTGAAAATTTTAATTTCATTAATTGTTGCGCGCGCAATATTTTGTTCAATGTTTACGTAATATATATTTATTTTGAAATCATATTTAATCTGGCTAGAAATTTTGGGATAAAAATATTTTGGATGCCATCAAAATGTAGGAAATTTTATTGAATTCTGTTTTGAGCAGTTGGTTCAAATTAGTAATCGTTGTCCTAGCTAGAAAATGGGTTGTACTTTTAACAAACTATAAATGGGCTGTAGTAAATTTCATTAGAATTCAAAAATGGGTTGTACATTCTTACAAATCGCAAATGGGCTATATGTTCTCTACCACACACTTGTGGGCCTACTAAGTTGACGCGTCCCCTAAAAAAACTAAGTTGACGCGTATGCAAGGCTTTGTCAACTTATAGTCAACACACGGTTCTAGCAGCAGTGGTCATTGGATGTCCATCCAACGGATGCGTGCTTCTTCTCCAATCTCGGATATTCATGCTTCAGCCGCCCAAAATATGATTCCTCCCGCTGACATCTGGGGCGCACCGTTTCGGAGGCTAACCTGTGGGCCCACTAAGTTGACGCGTGCCAAGGGCTTTGTCAACTTAGTCAATATAAACGATTCTAGCTGCAGACCGTACGATGTCCATCCAACGGCCGTCGTGCTTCTTCAACCTCTGGTCTTCTTGCTCCAGCCGCCCAAACCAGCGCCGGCCGTGCCGCCTGCTCCTGCCTCCCATGTCCGGCCGTGCTGCCACCGCTGGCCATGCCATCCCTCTATACTCACCCACACCTCCTGCTATTCTCCGGCGAAGGCAGCCTCACACCGCAGCCGAAGTAGTCAACCCACGTACTCCCCTTCGCGTGGGCATCCACTTCCGCGTCTTCCCCACCTACGCGTCGTTCCCTTCCTATGCCTCGCCATCATCCACCGCCTTGGTGCTCTCGGCGCAGCGTGGTCAACATGGTCAACGAAGGAAAGCCATCGAAAGAGGTCCTTAGGCGGTGAGGCTGACAGCCGGAGCCACCAGCTACATCTTCGAACACAAGGAAGTGCCTCCTTATTACTCGCAAAATAAAAATGATTCCTCCCCCTGACAGCTGGGACCGAGCAGCTATATCTTCGCATGCAAGGAAGTGTGTCCTTGTCCTCCCTGACCGCTGGGACCCACCCGGTGAAAGTGTACATAGCATTGTCTGTCTGATCGCGAACGTGTACGTACATACTGGTCAATCGGTCTCTTTTCAAGTATGAACCGTGGCCGAGTAAGTAGCGGCACGTGTCGTTGTAGGGCACCCGACATAGCAGTTCACACAGTCCCGTCTAAGTCTTGTACACGTACGTACAGCCACAGGGCAAAAAATACGGCCACGTACGTACATACGGGCGGGGTCTCGAGTGCGTACTCGCGCATATATACGGATGGCTAGGGCTTGTGTACATGGAGAGGCAACGGACGGCAGCAACATCGTCCTGTTCATCGGGCAGTGAACCGGATGGGTTGGAACGGAGAAACAACGTCCTGTTCCTCGAGAGGCAACCGACTGGGTTGGAATACATCCTGTTCAACGGGAGCCAACCGGCTTGGACACAACAGCCGAAACAGGGTCTGGCGTACCGCAGAACGGAGGAAACGGCCTTCTGTTCGACCGGCCACAGTCGCAATGGGATCCTATTCATCGGGAGGGGTCTGGCATACTGCAAAACAGAGGAAACAGACTTGTGTTCGAGTGCCTACGATCGAAACGGGTCGTGTTGATCGGGAGGGGTGTGGCGTACTGCAAAATGGAGGAAACAGACTTGTGTTGGAGCGCCTATGGTCGAAACGGGGTCATGTTCATCCACCGTCTACCGCCTCGCTCCAGCCTCCACGGGCTACTGTTCATCCACCGTCGACCTCCTCCAGCCTCCACGGGCTACTGTTCATCCACGGGCTCTTGTTCATCCAGCCTCCACCGCTCCTCCACCGGCTACTATTCAACCAGCCCTCTCCACAGGGTCCTGTTCAACCGCCCCTCCACGGGCAACTGTTCATCCAGCCCTCCACCGGCTACTGTTCAACCAGCCCTCCACGGGGTCGTCCTGTTCATCCAACCCTCCACGGGGTCCTATTCATCCACCCCAACCATCTGGGGTGCGGCGGACTCGTTATGGTCTTGTTCATCCAGCGGCAACGGCCTACTACCATGGGGTCCTATTCATCCAACCTCCACCGGGAACTGTTTATCCACGGCCAACCAACCGGCTCGACTCACTACGTCTCAACTCGTTCTACGTACCGCGCACAAGGTAGAAATGGTCACTATTCATCGAGAGGCAACCCAACACCGGCTCGATCGGCTAGCTTCAGTAAGCATCAGAGTGATCGATCGCTCGGGTTCAGTTAGCAGCAGCAGCGAAGGAATTGCTCGGGTTCAGTCAGCAGCAAGTGAATCGCTCGTGTTCAGTTAACAGCCAAGGGATCGATCGCTCGGGTTCAGTAACATGCGATCGCTCGGGTTCAGTAACATGCGATCGCTCCGGGTTCAGTTAGCCAACGCCTCACACACACGTGCGTACACGAGAGAAACGCTCAAACTACAGTGCATCGCTCGGCCCCGACCACCCACCGTAACCGGGAACTCCATGATATTTCCTCTCCCTCGCTTCTACCATGATTTTTTCCGTCATGGACGGCCCAAAGAATGTCATGCAGCTGCGTCTCCGGCCCGCCCAGGACGAAAAGCCCATTTTCTGTCATCATTTTTTGTTATAGAAGTAGGAGCCCACCACATCTATGATGATACCGGGTTTTGTCACAATTATCGTCATAGAAGTGTCATAAGCATGATAGAAAAAAATTCGTTCGGCCCAAAATGTCATGGATGTGTCTTTTTTTGTAGTGATTGTGTTAATTCTACATTTATCTAGGAGTAAATATAGATCTTATAATTTCGAGCAAAGAGAGGATAAAGAAGCAAACATTTACAGTGATGCTACATAATCAAACAGCAATGAGTGTAAGTATGCTGACAAAGGGCAAGAGGTACTGACAATAGCAATGCAGTGCCCAGTATTGTTGTGAGATCCTATGATCCTTTGAGCAAGGAGATTCATCTGAAATTAGTTTTCATACAAGAGAGAAGGTAAGGCACATGCAGAAATTTAGGAGTTCAAATTTTGAATTGGTATCATAGACAGTACGTGATGCTGGGCTCTCTGCAGTTCTAATAGGGGTTTGGCCAGTGGAGTAGGGGTAAAGTGTGGTATAGTTGAGCATGTGTTTTCTGTTGCTGCTGGTCTATCTGATTTACCAGGTATCATTACCTTTTCGAAATACCTTGTTTGTACTCCTTGAGGATCTGCACTCACCCTCTTCATTTTGGACATCTATTACGAAAGAACAACATTTAATTGGAAAAACATAGTATGATGACACATGGAATAGGTATAGAAAATGGATAGGTATGGCATATACTCATATATGATGCTTAAACTAAGCAGATGGTGGTGTAACAAAGTAGAAGTAATGCAATAGGTCATATGCAAAATATGTGTGACCAATACAACCTTGCCAAGTTATAGCAAGCACCTTGATGGGTGAATAAGATAGGCCATCCTCCACCATGCCAAGTTTGTTGGCCAGTGGATTGTTCCGCAATATTCCTCCCTTGCGCCCATTCTCATATTCATTTTGTTCATGTTCAATACCTGACATGCATGAAAACATAAAAAACAAGTGAGATTATCTTTGTAATGCAGAAGTGCTAATCCAATACTGCCTCCCTGTAAGCACCTTTGCGTTGTCTCTGCAATTCTTCTGAAAGATGCCATGCATGCTGTAATTTGGTGTGTGCATTAATATAATGTGGCCTACTACTCAAAATATGAGAGCTCCAGAAGTGATGATACTTCGCAGGATAGCTTCAACATATAGTAGAGAAGAACAAGTTGACCTGACCTGACAGATTCAAAATATACTAAGGGAGAACAACTCGACCTGACCAGTCGACCGCAAATCTCTCTCCTACTCTTCCCAACAAGGAACATACTTATTAAAGAAGAGAAGAGGATCATGTTAAAGAAGAGCAGAAGAGCAAGCAGATTGATGATATTACAAGTCTTTCTATACAATGTCTGTTGCCCACCCATGATGAACCAGAGCGCACAGAGAAATACTATTCCTTCCGGTCTCTCCATATGTGGCTCACATGCATTCTGAAATTGAAGTAGGAACATTTAGCTGGCCAATTAAACATGTCTCAGTTTTACTAATATTAGCATAATATCATATTCGAATTTTTACAACTAAGCTTGTTTAGCTCGATGGGTGGAGCCGTGCTATTACGACACGAACCACGTAGGCTGATCGTGGTCATCATAAAATGGGGAAACCGTAAGCATGATGAGTATAGTGTTGACCGTGGTAGTGGGATGGCAGATCTGAAGTTGCAAACCGCGCAAAGGGTAGTTAGCAACCGATGTTTGCTTCGAAATAACAACTAAGATTTGGTATGGACAACAAGTAACAAAGAAATGCAATTCCGCTGTCTCTCTAAATGTCGTGACATGCATTTGGAAACTCAAGTGGGACCTTTAGCTAACCAATTAAATGTGTCTGTTAACTAATATCAGTATCATATCACAATCATATTTGAACAACTAAGCTTTGGAATTATGAGTGATGTGTTGTTTAGCTTGAAGGGTGGAGTACTGCTAGTACGACAGAAAGCACCTACGCAGATCATAGTAGAGTAGATAAAAGGGGAAACCCTAAGAATCAAGAGTAAAATCAGGAAAGTGGAACTAGCTGGACCATATGGGCTTGTATTGCCGGTACGGCAAGAAATGTGTCGCGGGAAACCACGGCCACCTATGGGACCAGGGGGTCCCTTGCTGGTTCGGCAGGGGGGCGACGCGTTGCACAAAGAGCAGACGAGTGTGGGACAGCACGGCAGAGATCACACGAGCAATTTACCTATGTTCGGGCCGCCATGAGGCGTAAAACCCTACTCTTGCTTTGGTCGATTGATGGTGGAAAAGGTGGTGGCGAGCGTAGTACACTTGCCCGGCAGGGGTTGCCTCGGGGCGGCAGTGACTATGCGCGTATGGGGGTGTGAGTTATCCAACCTTCTAACCCTTTCTATGGTTGCCATGGGCCTCCTTTTATAGATCAAGGGGTAACCACAGTGGCAAAGTAGTCATTACGCACTGATAAGATAGCAAACAGTGCTATCATACCTAACTCTGCGGGCTGACAGGGCGCATTAAATGCGCCGCTTAACGTTCCATTGTTGGTTGCCCGGCAAGGCTTGCCGGGCTATCTTCCCAGCTCCGCGCTTGTTCTCTGGACACGTCGCAGGACGGGTGTCATCTATGGGTTTCTTCTATAGGAAATGGCTGCGATGTGGTGAATGGCTGCCACTTAATAACTTTGTTGCTTGACACCGCACTGATTGACGACATGGGTCGTGGTGGAGTGGTTGGTGAAGTCGTTCTGCCTTCGCGAGCCCCGGTAGGCCCTGCCGAGGCGCCTTGGTTGTCTGCTTCTGGGGGTGGCCTTGCCCCTTGTCGGGCTCGCCTGCCCGGCAAGGGACTCTTTTCTCTTGGTGATATCCTGCTTCCTTGGCTCGTTCTTGGTCCTTCAAATATCTTGGGTCCTTGTACTCTGACTTGTTCTTGGTGCTTCAATCTTGTTCTCGTGCCTGTCCACACTCTGGGCAACAGACCCTGGGTTTTTTGCACCAACAGAAGCCCCCGGTGTCGGATTTCGGGTTCCGGCAAAACCCTTGAGGTTTGAACACTGGGGTGCGCATGAAGATCTCTCCCCCCTCTAGCTTGCTCGCATCAAGATCTCACGGCCTAGCTCGACGAACCCAAAGAACAAAGGGACACAAGACTTATACTGGTTCGGGCCACCGTTGTGGTGTAATACCCTACTCCAGTATGGTGTGGTGGATTGCCTCTTGGGCTGAGGATGAACAGTACAAGGGAAGAACAGCCTCCTGAGGAGAGGTGTTCTTGTGCTTGGTGAGCTTGTGTGGGTGAGGATGGTCTAGTCCCCGATCCCCCTTTTCCTATGGTGGTTGCTAGTCCTATTTATAGAGGCCCTGGTCCTCTTCCCAAATATTGAGCAGGAAGGGATGCCACAACGGCCAGTTTGAAGGGGGATAGCTAGTAAAAGCTATCCTGACTAAAGGTGGTCTTCGCCTGCCAAAGGCTCTGGTGGTGACGCCGTCTTGGGCTCCATGGTGACCTCCGCCTTGCCGTCCTTCTGGTCTTGGTCTCGTTGCACCGATATGGAAACCTTTGCCTAATGCCTCGGGACTCCTCGCCTGCGCTTGCCTCTTTAGCACCAAAGAGGAAACAAGGACACTGTGCACGCTGGCGCCCGCCTGGTCTTGGTCATCATGGCTTACGTCACGGGAACCTCGCGAGGTTCCCCTTGTCTTGATATCTCTGCCCCTCGCGAGCCATCCTGGTGAGGCTGCCCCCAAGAAGGTCTTGAGTCGTCCGCCTCGCGAGGCTTGGCCCCTCACGAGGGTCTTGGGTGTTTGCTGGTGAAGATGGGCCGTACGGAGCCGCTGGTGAAGCCACGCCATGGGCCGCAGGCAGGCAAGTCTAGGGACCCCCGTTCCCAGAATGCCGACAGTAGCCCCCGGGCTCAAAGCGCGCTCGGGCTTGGCTTCAGGGCGAAGCCAAAGGGCAAGTGCGGAGCGCCGCGGGCCCCAACAGCCCACGGCCTTGGTCGACGCATGGCGATCGATTGGACGTGGGTATCTCCGCTTCCCCACGCCGCCTCGGCAACCGCCAGACTGACAAAAGATTGGCGCGGGCAACGTTTGCCTTCATTGCTTCCTTTCGCCTTGCTCCAGATCCCCTTTCTCGCTCCTTGCTTCCGATATCCCCAGATCTGCTTCAATCCCCTTCCGAGCCTCCGACCAATGGCGCCCCAAAAGGCCAAGGCTGCTGCGCCACCTGCTTGGTATGAGCCAGCTCCGGATGCGCCCAATGTCTCAAAGAAGAACCTCGCCGCCACGTGCCTGCTGACGGCAGGGGAGAGCAACGAGAAGGGGAAGACCGAGCTTCAGGCCGACTTCGCCGAGCCGGAGGCTCAGGGGAGCACCTTCTACCCCTTCTTCATGAGCCGTGTCATCGCATGCCTGGTTCCCCCCTTCTCCGACTTCTTCTATGCCGTCCTCCGCCATTACAGGTTGCAGGCCCTTCATCTCCATCCCAACTCCGTTCTTCTCTTGTCGATCTTCGCCTTCTATTGTGAGGCGTACGTCGGGGTGATGCCGTCCGTGGCTCTACTGCACCACTTCTTCTTCCTTCAAATCAACGGCGACCACACCTCTGGGTGCGCCAACTTTGTCGCAGCCGGCAAGGCCAACGCGATCTAGAAGGCCGGAAAGAAGGCCGATGGCTTCAGGAGTAAGTGGGTCATGATGGATGCCAAGTGTGTCCATCCACGGTTGAGGCTGCCAACGGAGATGCCCCAGTCAGACGAGGGGTGTTCTCGCGCGAAGCTCACTGACGACCGGGCGCAGTTGGTGCTGGAGAAGATGACCGCCGACTTGAAGCCGGGCAACGCGAAGATGGCGAAGCTGACGGGGGCCATCCTCCTGAGGGAGTTCCTGATGCTGCGCGTGGCTCTGCCCCAAGCGCGCTCGTGCCCCTTGTGGACACTCGAGGGCGCGGAGGACAAGCCCCGCTTGAGCCCGGCGGCCTTACCTGAAGAAGAGCTGGCCGTGGCCCTCCGCCTCCTAGTCGGAGATGATCAGGAGTACCCGCCGAGTGCCTTCGTTCCTTCGTTCCTTCGGGAGGATGGTCGAGGCGCAGGTCGCGGCCGCCATGCCCACCTGACGGCCGCGGGTTGGTGCCGCTGGCGACCCCTGGGGTCCCGGTGGCGACAACACCGGTGGATGTGTCTTCTGATGATTCCCGCGGGGAGGGGGAAGAGGAAGAAGATGAGGAGCGCGACTCGGAGGAGACCCCCAAGGGGATTGGGGAGACCTCCCCCCTGCGCAAGGCCGACATCCTCCGCACCATGCCCGATGATGACGACAAAGCCGATGCCCTTCTGGAGAGGGAGGAGCCGCCCGTGGCTGGGGGCTCCTCGAGGCCCAAGGCCAGCCCCCAGAGGAGGCCACCGGCCGAGGTTCCGACGAGGGGCAGGTCGGCGCTGATCTCCCGAGTTGATGCTTCCGCTCCAACACCACCTGGAGCTGCTTCCGGCCCATCTGCTGCCCCTTCTTCTGCTCCTGGAGCCCGCGCACCCGCGCCTCAGGCTGCGAGGCTCTCAGGCTTCAAGCTTAGCAAGCGGAGGGACTACACCGCGGTGGACCAGTAAGCGTTCTTGCCCCGCCTTGTTCTTGCTTATCCAGCTGATCCTTCACACCGCTCCGTTGTGCAATTAGGCAGACGCCCATGGCGAAGAAGAGGAAGGAGGAAGCGGTGGTGCTGCTCGGGACCAATCTGCCTGCCGCGGCTGCGTCTCCCTCCGTGGAGAAGGGCAGCGTTGGCGCTCACGCTTCTCCGGCATGATCGTCTTCCCGAGGCCTGGGGGAGCAACTTCGGGAGGAGTCAGCCCCCGTGGCCCCGCTGGCTCCGGAGGCGCCGGCGTCCGGCTCGGCTGCTGGGGTCCCCAAAGCTCAGGAGCCCCCAGTCTCCCAGGCTATGGTGATGATGTTGCCTACTCCTCCTGCTGCACTGCTGGTTCCAGATCCTTCTGACTCCCCTGACATATTGGAGCGCGCTCTTTCTGAGATGACCCGGCTGAGAGAAGATCTTCAGGGCGCCGACCCCCACCTGGTAACCGGGCGCTTGGAGCTGGTCTCCGGCTAGCTTCATTCAGACGTGTCCGTTCGGGCACCGCCGAGCCAGGCCGCGGAGACCTCCGAGAAGGACAAGCAGGCCGCCGCCCAAGCCGCGGCTGCTCGCAAGGTGGCGCTGGAGGATGTCGAGGCCGCCCACGATCGCTGCCGGGCGCTGGAGGCCGAACTGAAGACTCTGCGCAACGAGCATGCGGAAGAAGCTCGTGGCCGCAAGGCAGAGGAGGAGAAGATGAAGGCCCGGGAGGACGCCGTCAAGGACCGCGACGCCGAGCTGGAGCTGTTGGCGAAGGCGCAGGCCGCGGAGCGCAGCCGGCTGGAGAAGATGGAGCAGGAGGTGGAAGCGGGGAAGGCCGAACTTGATGCCAAGGCGAAGGTCCTGGCCGAGGACCGCGCGGCCTTCAGGCTCCTCGAGGAGCGGTCCCGCATGGCACTGTGGGCACTCTACGAGAAGGGCTTGGAGAAGCCACTGACCACCGACGAGGACGGCCCCGCCCAGCTGCTTCCCTATCTAGTCGAGGCGCTTGAGGAAGTAGTGAGCAGCATCGGCCCCATGGCAGAGGCAGAAGCCCGCGTTCTCTTCTCAGCCGCGTTGACGCGCGTCTTCAGTCACCTCCATCTTCGTGATCCCGCCGCCAACCTCGCCGAGCTGCTGGAACCTTTGGATGCTAAGCGCTGCGTAGCTGCTGCCGAGGCTGTGAAAGGCCAGGTGGAAGCTTTGCTGAAGAAGTTCCATGCCTTCGACCCTGCGCCCCCAACTGGTGGTGCTGCTGAGCCTGCAACTCCAGCAGGCGGCACAGGTGAGGGCAATGCTGCTGTGGAAGAAGCATCCCTTGCAGGTGACGGCAACGTCCAAGGATGACGAGGTGACCTGTTGGCGGCTCCTTTCCTGTTTAACTCCTGCAACATGCACCGTGCCTTGTGGAGGCGTTTAAAGTTGTGTTTGGTATTGGGAGAACAGTATGTCTTGTAATATTTGCTTGAGATTTTGCGATTTCCTTCCCGTTTGCTTTACGTTGTACGTCGGCAGGGCCCGACCCCGCACATACCTCAGCCGCCGTTGGGTCGTCCGGATCACCAGGACGAGACCAAGGAGTGAGGGGCTACATGGCAAGTTAGGCTCCTGAGTCGCGATGCTCAGGAGTCCCCCTTAACGCGCAAACAGCTTACGGAAAGGAGATGCAGGAATAGGCCTAGTGTTCTACGTCGGCAGGGCCCGGCCCCACGCATACCTCGACCGCCGTTGGGTCGTCCAGACCACCAGGACGAGACCAAGGAGTGAGGGGCTACATGACCAGTTAGGCTCCCGAGTCGCGATGCTCAGGAGTCCCCCTTGACGCTCAAACGACCTTCGTACCTTTCCCCTCGCCGAGGCTCGGCTCGGGAGGGGCGCGCGACGACCAGGTCCAGGCGACCTGGCAGGGCAGCGTACGCTTGGGCGTGACCCGAGCGCAACCCCCGTGCCCAGCCCCCTCGCGCGACTCTCCCGAGGGGAGGTGTTGCGATGACGCCAGACACTGAGCTCAAGGGCTCCCCGAGGTTAATACGGCCAGGGGGCCGCCCTTAGTTGTTTATCACGAGCGCGGAGCATAGCGCTTCCGCACTTGCACGGGCATAACCGCTCCTCGGTAGTGTCGACTACCAGCGCGGAGCATGGTGCTTCCACTGGTGCGTGGGAGGGGACTCCCTACTGCGGAGAGCCCCCGGGGCGTGTACAGCCCCGTGCTGACACGTGGCTTGCACGGCAGGGCTAGACGAGGTGTGTCTGGGCACCCGTGGGCCAGCGCGGGACTCACGAGGCCCTACCTCAAAGAGGGTTGTGCCTGGTCTTGGTTCTTGATGGCTGTGGTGTTCCTGCGAGATGGTTAGACAACCTTCGCCGAACGAATCTCCTGAGGTTATCACATGAGAAGTCCAAGCACCAACGATCCCAGGAGGTGACGTGAACGGGGCCGGCCCGCCAGAGCTCAGTCGTTGGATTTATCGATGCTGCAGGGACGGGCCCGAGCATAGACGCTATGCGTAGCCTTCTTATCCGAAGGGTCCTGAAGAAAGATGATCGGCGCGCGGCTCCCGTGGTGGGTGATAATCAAGCAGGTGATAATCATAGATAGATTATGCATGGAAAGCGAATTGGCTTAGGTAAATGCAGGAACGATACATGCCACTGGGTTGGACCCAAGCGGCTTAGGGAGGATGCAGCCCGAGGGGCGCCCCCAGCAGAGTAAGCCAAAGATGTAAAAGGATACATGCCGCAGGGACATGCCCACGCGGCCTGGGAATGATGCAGCCCAAGGGGCGCTCCCAGCTAAATAAACTTGGAAAATGTCACCTGGTTTCGTCGTCGAAGGGGTGTTGGGGCAGCTGAAGATGTGTGGCGATGGGGTTGCTCCTCACGAGCCACCTGGACCCTGAGCCTCGGGAGGCTCTAGGAGTCCAGGCGGTTCCTTGAGGACCTTCTTCATCTCCTCCAGGACTGCGTGATGCCTGGCCTCCTGAGCCGCCAGGACCTCCGTAGGTTACGCTGATAGGCGGCCACCATGCTCGGCAGGCCGAATGGCATGCGAACATAGCTGTGAGGTGGGCCCTTGCAACGTCCCACGCGCAAAGGCCAGAAAAGCTCCTGAGATGCGGCCCTGTTGAGCCCTGGGATGTCGATGCAGACGCGCAGCCCGCCATCCTCGCCTGGATGGGGAGCTGCGCCAGGTGGGCGGTGGTCGCCACGCATGGCTCTTGCTTCTTGAAGCTCCTAGGTAGTCTGGGTGATGAACTCTTGAGCGCCAGGCGCTCTTCGCCTAGTGCCCTCCCGAGGGAAACGTGCCGGAAAGCACACCTCCATGTGGTGCCCAAGCGCCTCCCTCGTGATGTTGGCTAGGTCTGAGGCCCTCCAGAAGAGAGCCCCCGAGCCCTGCCCGAGGAGGGCACTGGGCGCGCCTTCCTATGCACAGGAGGGAGACGCCCCATCTGAGGGTGCAAGTCTTGAGGTGGTGCTGCTGGCGACGCTGCTCTCCTGAGGCCCTGCACGGAGCAGCTGCTTCTTCTTCTTGGGGATTTCCTTAGGAGGGTGCGGGATTCCTTCGTTGTTGGGGTCTTCGATTGCTGCGGCCTGGAAGGCGCGCTCAAGGGAGCACACTGCATCCTTCTCCTCACAGGCGACTGTGATGACACCACCAGTCCCTGGCATCTTGAGGACGTTGTAGCCATGGTGGGTCACTGCCATGAACTTGGCCAACGCTGGGTACCCGAGGATGGCATTGTACGGCAGACGAATGTGGGCGACATGGAAGTCGATGAGCTCGCTGTGGTGGTTATCGCGTCCACTGAAGGTGACAGGGAGGCGGACCTGCCCGATCGGGGTGGTGGAACCATCGGTCACTCCTGAGAAGGGCTTGGTCGATTGCAGCTGATCATAGGGTACTTGGAGGCGATCGAACGTGTCGGCGGACAGGACGTTTAGCCCCGCACAACCATCAATAAGGGTCTTGGTGACTTGGACGTTGCTGATGACGGGCGAGCAGAGCATCGCGAGAGCACCGGCAGCTGCGGCGCACTTGAGCTGGTCCGCCGAGCTAAAAGTGGTGGCGTACTTGGACCACCTGAGCGGGCATGTGGCCTCGAGTTTGGGAAGACCCGCGTCCACCTCGCGACCAAACTGTTTGAAGATACGCTGAGACGCTGGGGCCTGAGCTCCGCCCAAGATGCAGGCGATAGCGCGCGGTTCCTGGAAGCCCCCTGCTCCTTTGTCCTGATGGTGGTCGTCGTTTCTCCTGGGTGGTGGCGGCAGTGGAGGAAGACCAGCGTTGCCTTGAGGGTGCTCCTCGCGAGGCTGATCCCTCCAGGCTTCCTCACGAGGCTGATCCTGCCAACGGTCCTCGCGAGGCCGGTCGCGCCACTCCTGGCGGGGGCCACGGTCGTCCCAGCGTCCTCCGCCACGCCCTCCTCCTTGGCCGTAGCCCCGGTCGTTGCACTCGGGGCGTCAACCAAAGCGTCCATCTCGAATGGCCCTGAGCTCCCGACAGTCGTTGGTGTTGTGGCTGTGTACGTTGTGGAAGACGCAGAACGGTCGGCTGCTCTTGGATGACTCGGGATGATCCCGGCCGCGCTTCGTGTCTGGCTCCGCCATGAGCACGGCCACTCCCTTGCGCTTCACGTCCTTGGCCTTGGCTTTCTTCTCCTCTAGGTCAGTAGCTGGGAGCTCGAGGAGGGAAAGGCGCCCTTCCTCAACTCTCGCACACTTGGTCGCCAGGTTGAACAGCTCCAGAGCCATGCACAGCTCCTCATGGATGGCGAGCTCCTCCTTTATCTTGATGTCGTGGACACCATCAGAAAAAGCTAACATGATGGCCTCGTTCGTCACCTTGGGGATCTTGACGCGAACGCTGTTGAAGCATTGGATGTACTTCTGCAAGGTCTCTCCTGGTTGTTGCTTGATGCGGCGCAGGTCACCAGCAGCCGGAGGGCGATCGCGAGTGCCCTGGAAGTTGGCGACGAAGCGGTCACGCATCTCACCCCAGGAGGAGATCGAGCCCGGGGGCAGGTTCAGGAGCCACGAGTGAGCACCGTCCTTGAGAGCCATGGGGAACCAGTTCGCCATGACTTTCTCGTCACCGTTGGCCGCCTCGATGCTCAGCTCATAGAGCTGCAAGAACTCCGCAGGGTCGGGGGTGCCGTCGTAGCAAGGAGGCAGATCCGGCTTGAACTTGCCCGGCCAGACGACGCCATGTAGCTCAGGGGTGAAGGCGCGGCAGCCCGCCGTGGCCACCGGGGCCCGTCGTGGAGGCGGAGCTTGATCTTGGTGTCCCCGCGCTACCACGGCAAGTGGTGCGTGGCCCTACCGCGGCAAGCGATCCTGACGTGGCGGTGCTGGGAGCGGTGGAGCATTTTCTTGCGGTCGGGGAACTTCTTGGCAGCTTCCTTCTTCTCGCGCGGGTGCCTGACGCGGTGGGTCTCGCCGGGGGACCACACGCCTTGGCGCCAGAACACCGTCTTAGTGCAGAGGTGGTGGAGGCGCTCCATGAGCCACGTCGCCCGTAGCTGGCGGAGGGCGGGGTAGCGAGAGGGATGGCGCAGGGGAGCTCCCTGCAGCGTTGAGGAGCTCGGCGATGCGGTCGTCAACGGGGCGGTACCGCAGGAGCTCGCATGCCATGAGCAGCACGGCCTGCGCGTCCGCGGGAGCGTGTCGGGCGTGAGACGACGAACCGGCTGGGGTCAGCGACGGAGTGGCGGTACGGCCATCCCGCCGCACGGAGGGGTGTAGGGAGGACACTTGCTGCTCATTTCCCGCTGGACCGGTGGCGGCGTTGGCGGCGGGTGACGGAGAATGACGGGGAGGCCCGCTGACAGGGGCTGTCTGAGAGATATGGGTGGCGAGAGCGGCCCGGCGCTCAGCGCGGGCCCGGTGAGCGTCGGCCATGAACTTGGTGGAGTGGCGAGACGCGGGTCGATGAGAGGAAAGCTTCAGCGCACCCCTACCTGGCACGCCAAATGTCAGATTTCGGGTTCCGGCAAAACCCTTGAGGTTCGAACACTGGGGTGCGCACGAAGATCTCTCCCCCATCTAGCTCGCTCGCATCAAGATCTCACGGCCTAGCTCGACGAACCCTAAGAACAAAGGGACACAAGATTTATACTGGTTCGGGCCACCATTGTGGTGTAATACCCTACTCCAGTGTGGTGTGGTGGATTGCCTCTTGGGCTGAGGATGAACAGTACAAGGGAAGAACAACCTCCTGAGGAGAGGTGTTCTTGTGCTTGGTGAGCTTGTGTGGGTGAGGATGGTCTAGTCCCCGATCCCCCTTTTCCTATGGTGGTGGCTAGTCCTATTTATAGAGGCCCTGGTCCTCTTCCCAAATATTGAGCAGGAAGGGATGCCACAATGGCCAGTTTGAAGGGGGACATCTAGTACAAGCTATCCTGACTAAAGGTGGTCTTCGCCTGCCAAAGGCTCTGGTGGTGACGCCGTCTCAGGCTCCACGGTGACCTCCGCGTTGCTGTCCTTCTAGTCTTGGTCTCGTTGCACTGACATGGAAACCTTTGCTTGATGCCTTGGGACTCCTCGCCTGCGCTTGCCTCTTTAGCACCAAAGAGGAAACGAGGACACTGCTCGCGCTGGTGCCCGCCTGGTCTTGGTCGTCATGGCTTACGTCACGGGAACCTCGTGAGGTTCCCCTTGCCTTGATCTCTCCGCCCCTCGCGAGCCAGCCTGGTGAGGCTGCCCCCGAGAAGGTCTTGTGTTGTCCACCTCGCGAGGCTTGGCCCCTCGCGAGGGTCTTGTTTGTTTGCCGGGGAAGATGGGCCGTACGGGGCCGCTGGTGGAGCCACGCCGTGGGCCGCAGGCAGGCAAGTCTGGGGACCCCCATTCCCAGAACGCCGACACCCGGGCCTGCCCCGAACACGCTGCCGAGCCTCGTCGGGGTAGGGCTTATTAAGTGCACACGCGAGGGTTGCTGAAGAGGCTGGTCTCTTGAGGTATCCTTTGCTCTTTCACTAGTCTTGATTCCGGGCCGGTTTCCGGTTTCCCCACGCGTCGTGCGCAACATTGTGGAGGGACTTGGACCGTGGCCTGTGGATTCTTCTCGCCCCATGATCATGGGGTGGAAACTGCCATCCCACTTGCCTCCCATTTCGCACGCATTTGCCACGTGTTACGCATGCATTGGGCGTGGCAGGTGGTGGACGCGGAGGGCACGGGGAGGAGTGCCATGGCTAAATACCGAGCGCTGAGGGTTGGAGCAGAAGGTCAGCCTCGATTCTCAGGGCCACAGAGGGCAAAAAAGAGGTCGTATTGGAGGAGCGGGGCGGCTATATCCTGTATGAGGAGCCAGTCCCCTGCCCCGCCCCCTTATAAAAAGGGGCAGAGGCAGTGCCTCTCCGCACTCACTTCTTCTTCTTCTTCTTCTTCGTCGAGATTCTTCCTTCCTGGCCATGGTGAGAGGTTGAGGGCGTGGTGGTGTCCCGGTGGCGGCGACGAGGGCTTCTACTCGACAGCGCATCCCTCTTCCTCCAGATCCTGTGGTGGTGGAACCTGCCGCGAGTGGAGGAGGAAGGGAGTGAGGCCGAGGTTGCCGTGGTGCTCGAGGTGGAGGAGGGCGGGGCGGCGCCTTGGCTGCGCCCCCACCGGCGGCTCCTCTTCCCATGGAAGGCCAGGTCGGGGATCATCCTCGGGAGTTCATCATCAGGCTATATAAGCCCCTCGGTGGTCATCTTTGCCTTCTGACTCCCTTTGCACGGGACATGGAACTCGAACAACAACGTGCTCTAAGGTCCCATATGAGGGGTTGTGGGAACGGCAGCATGTGGGTTGATGTTGACTTCCCTGCTCCTCACATAATGTACCTCTGCCGTGGTTGGAAGACCTTCACCCGTGCCCACGGCTTCTCGGAGGGGCAAGTTCTCCAGTGCAAATTAATGGAGAGCGGCCTGCTTTCCATCAAGATCTTCGGGCGCTCGAGAGGTCGCTTAGGGTGTTGCGCGGAGAGCTCGACCGACGATGAAAGGTCCTCCTTGAGCGAAGGCCACGAGGAGGATTGTGACGGCGATGACGACGGCAGCAGGCGGGGGAGCGACGACTCTGACTCTGGCTGACCGCCTCCCACACCATCTTCATCAGGCCGCAACACCATCATCTGCATCCGCATCTCCTTCCCAGCAATGTGATTTGCCGGGGAGTTAGATGCAGTGGTGCGGATGGTGCTCCCAGGCTCCTCCGGCAGTCTTCCAGCTAGACCCCGGCAGGCTTCCTCTCGGGCTGCCGCCCCATTAGCCCTGCCGAGTCCTGCTGGCCCTGGTGACGGTGGTTGACGGGGCCGCCTTCTGCCGTGCTCTCCATCGGGGCGTTCCCTCGTGCTCCCATTTTCGCCGGGCTACTTCTCCTGGAGCTCGATGGGAGCGGGTTGGGCTCCCGCCCAGGCGAGCCTTTTTCCCTCCTCGCCTTCGACAGCCATGCCTAGGAGGAGAGGGACAAGAAAGGGCATTACAGATCACTTATCTTTTTTCAATCTTGAATCTGTAGGCGATTGCCAAATTTTAATTCAAATAATGTAATCTCTCGAGTCCATGTTTGTGTTCTGTAATGCTTGTACTTGTATTAGCATATTAATGAAAAAGATGAGCCTTGCCGGGGACCCGTGCATGTGTATGTCCATGAAGAGGTGAGATGCCTCTTTAATATAAATAAACGAGTTTTGCCCCGGCAGGCTATCTTGCCGGTACCCTTTTCGTCTGCCAGAGAGCTGCGTCTACCGGGGAACAGATAGAGGGACCAACCCCCCGCCAACTCCTTTTTATCAAAGGCCACTGCGACCATCCTGATCGAAGCAACATTCAAGTCATGGATGGGAGCACCTAAGTCTCAAAAGAGAGGCGAGGCTTGCCTATGCAAAGTTATAGCCCTATAGAACACAAATGGACAGGAGGTAGAACTTATCTATTTGGCTTGTCGGGGATTGTTGTGCCGAGCAATCTTCTCAACTCTTTGTCGAAGCCAAGTCCACAATAGGAACCTGCAACTTCACGTAGATGAGAATGAATGCAGGATGCAATACTATCTATATGCATATGCAGATGCTCATGAAATGCTTATGAAGTGATCTTGGAATAATATGCATGCATGAAATCTTGGTCGGGGACCCCCCACAGCGCTTCTTTATTTTCTCTTGCACGGGGTCATTGCCCCGTCTTTGTACAAGGGGTTACATGCAGCTGAGGCATCACCTGCACAAAAGGGTGGCTGCCGGGCAGGGCCCGACAACCGCGCCTTACGGGTAGAACTTGCGGAGATGCTCAATATTCCATGAGTTTTGCAACTGAGTGCCATCTCCGGTCTCTAGATGGACTATGTCAGGTCTGGTGACTCGTACTACCTGGTATGGGCCTTCCCACTTCAGTGACCACTTGTTTGTACCCTTGGCGGACTGAACGCGCCTAAGGACAAGGTCACCTTCCTCAAAACACCGAGCGTGAACCCTGCGGCCATGATAGCGACGCAGGGCCTGTTGGTAGCGTGCAACACGTGTAGCAGCCCGGAGACGGTTCTCCTCGAGTAGCACAGCGTCGTCACGCCAGTGCTGATCTTGCGCTACTTCATCGTAGGCAAGCACTCGAGGTGACCCATAAATGAGTTCCGTGGGGATAACTGCTTGTGCCCCGTAAACTAGGGAGAAGGGAGTCTGCCTGGTAGCTCGGCTTGGTGTCGTTCTGAGGGACTAGAGAACTACCGATAGCTCCTCGATCCAGCGCCTGCCGTGCTTCTGCAGCGTATCAAAAGTTCTCGTCTTGAGTCCTCGCAGCACTTCATCATTCACCCTCTCAGCTTGTCCATTGCTCTGGGGGTGTGCCACGCAAATGAGATCTTACATCCTAGGGCATGAACGTATTGCATGAAGGCGCGACTCGTGAACTGGATGCCGTTGTCGCTGATGATCCTTGCCGGAACTCAAAACAACACACCAATTCTTTCAAGAACTTGATAGCTGACTGAGCAGTCACCTTTGTCACGACAGTCACTTCCGGCCACTTTGTAAACTTGTCAATGGCAACGAACAAGAATTCAAAGCCCCTGATTGCTCGGGGGAAGGGGCCAAGGATATCGAGCCCCTAGACCGAAAATGGCAATGAGAGAGGGATTGTTTGAAGAGCTTGGGCAGGTAGGTGTGTTTTCTTGGAATGGAACTAACATGCTTCACATTTCGTGACTAGCTCGACCGCATCTTGGAGGGTTATGGGCCAATAGAATCCTTGCCAGAATGCTTTCCCAACTAATGCCCTTGATCTAATGTGGGAGCCACACATTCCTCTGTGAATCTCAGCCAGCTGTTCCTTTCCTTCTTCCCGGCAGACACACTTGAATTTCACACCGTTGGGCCTTCTTCTGTATAGAGTGTCATCAACAAACTGATACATACTGGCCCTCCGGGCTACTTTTTCAGCTTCATCTTGGTCGTCGGGAAGCTCTCCGGTTTGGAGAAAGTGGACAATGTGCCTTGCCCAAGTTGGAGCCTGGGGCTCGGCAACAAGGACTAACGGAGCCTCCTCTACTGCGGGAGCACCAGCCTCGTTCGTGAGGCCCAGAGGCCCGGCAGGAGGGGGTGGTGCGGCAGGATGTGAGGAGTTGTTTCCTGCAGGGAATCTGCCGGGAGCGGATGGCTCTACCGGGAGAGGCTTACCGTAGTCCAACTTCCTCCTCTTCTGGGCCATTGTTGCTGGGGATACGGAGGGCTAAGTGAGATGGAGAACAAAAGTCCCTGGTTCCACAGGAAGCTTCTGCGTAGCACACTTTGACAGATGATCAGCTATGCTATTTTCCGCACGGGGTACGTGCTCTATTTGCAATCCATCAAAGTGCTCCTCTAATCTCCTCACTTCCTCGACATATGCCTCCATCAATGGACTTTGATAATCCTTGTTGACTTGTCTGACCACAAGCTGTGAATCTCCTCAAATGATCATCTTCTTGATTCCCAATTCAGCTGAAATCCTGAGCCCGACAAGGAGCCCTTCATATTCAGTTGTATTGTTGGTTGCTTCTTCCCATGCAAAATGCATTTGCATGATGTACTTCAAGTGCTCCCCGGAGGGGGCGACCAGAAGCACGCCAACTCCTGCACCTTGTAGGGAAAAAGCACCATCAAAATACATAATCCATTCTTGGGGCGATTCCTTGCCGGGGATAACTGTCTCTGTCACCTCCTCATCAGGGGTTGGCGTCCATTCTGCAATAAACTCTGCCAACGCCCTGCTCTGAATAGTTGATGTGCTCTCAAACTTCAAACCAAAGCTGGATAACTCCAAAGCCCATTCCACTATTCTGCCGGTAGCCTCAGGGTTTCAGAGTATCCTTTGCAACGGAAAGCGAGTAACAACCGTGATCTCATGGACCGGAAGTAGTGGCGAAGTTTCCTTGAGGCCATGATGAGACCAAAGATCAACTTCTGCATGCTAGAGTACCTCGATCTAGCCCCCTATAACAAGGAGCTGACAAAGTACACTAGGCACTGCACCACTTTCTTCCTTGCCGCGTCCTTGGGGTTGCTCTCGTCGCCGTGCTCATTGCTGTCCTGATCCTTCTCTGATTCTGCCAGTCTCTGCTCACTTTCTGCCTCATCCACTTCCCGCTGTGTTACCAGGGCCGCACTGACCACTTGGTTGGTTGCCGCCAGGTATAGCAGCAACGGCTCCTGGGGTTTGGGAGCAACCAAGGTAGGCACAGAGGACAAGTAGGCCTTCAACTCTTGCAAAGCTGCATCTGCTTCTGGGGTCCACTTCATAGGACCTACCTTCTTCAAAATTTTGAAGAACGGCAGGGCACGCTCGGCAGACATGGAAATGAATCTGCTTAGTGCGACAACACATCCTATCAAGCGCCACACACCCTTAACTATCCTTGGCGCTTGGATTTGCTCGATGGCCTTGATCTTGTCGGGGTTGGCTTCGATCCCGCGATGTGATACAAAGAAACCAAGCAACTTGCCGGAGGGGACACCAAATACACACTTCTCCAGGTTGAGCTTTAGATTGATCTTGTGTAGATTATCAAATGTCTCTTCCAAATCCTGAATAAGGGTGGCCTTATCTTTTGTCTTGACCACAATATCATCCATATAGGCTTCTATGTTATTATGCAACTGTGGCTCAAAACCAATTTGGATTGCCCTTGCAAAAGTGGACCCGACACTCTTTATTCCGAATGGCATGCGGACTAAGCAGTACATACCACATGGAGTGATGAACGACGTCTTCTCTTCATCTTCCTTGGACATGAATATTTGTTGGTACCCAGAGTATGCATCCAAAAAGGAGAGAAAATCACAACCTGAAGTGGAATCCACAATCTGGTCGATGCGCGGCAGGGCAAATGGGTCTTTTAGGCAAGCCTTGTTGAGATCTGTGAAATCTGTGCAGAGCCTCCACTTCCCGTTAGCCTTTCGGACTACCATTGGATTTCCCAACCACGTGGGGTGCAATACTCCTCTGACCAAACTAGTTTCCTCAAGTTTCTTGATCTCTTCTACAATGAACAGCTGCCTCTCCAAGGCCTGCTTCTGGACTTTCTGCTTGACCGGGCGGGCATGTGGGCAGACAGCAAGGTGGTGCTCGATTACCTCCCTGGGAACACCGGGGATATCAGATGGTTGCTAGGCAAACACATCGATATTCGCTCGCAGGAAGGCAACAAGCGCACTTTCCTATTTGTCATCGAGGGTGGCACTGATAGTAAAAGTACCATCAATGCCAGCCAACCCTCCCTCCCGGGATCTTCTTCACTTGGGGTGCAGCAACCTTGGATCTCTTGCTGTTAGAACACTCCGGCACGTTGTCAATGGGTGCCGTGCACTCGGTGGGGGCACGCTTCCTGGACTCATTGCCGGAGTCTCTACAATCTCTCTTCTCCTTGACTTCCCTTGGCAGGAGCTACCGCTGCTGCTGCCTCCGCTGCGACTGCGTCCTGGTACATCTTGTCCACACAAATGATTGCATCCTTCTCATCAGATGGGGTGGTAATGACTCCCAGTGGCCTAGGCATCTTTAATGTGTTGTAGGCATAGTGTCATGCCGCCATGAACTTAGCTAGGACCGGGCGTCCAAGAATCCCATTGTACGGCTGGGGGAGATCAACCACATCAAACACAATCCTCTCAGTCCGGTAGTTTAGCTCTCCCCCAAACGTTACCGGCAACGTGATCTTTCCCTTAGGATGGCTCCTGCCGGGATTAACTCCTTGAAATGTGCCGGTAACCTCTAGCTATTCTTCTCCTATCTGAAGCTTGTAGATGACTGCTGGGGAAATCAGATTCAACCCGGCCCTGCTGTCCACTAGCATCTTTGTGATCTTGAGGTTGCGAATTGTTGGAGAGACCAACAATGGAAAACATCCTACCGCGGTGGTCCGGCTAGGATGATCCTCTTCGTCGAAGATGATGGGCGTACGGGACCATTTGAGAGGCTTCCGGGCCTCTGGCGCTGGTTCCACTGCATTGACTTCTCGCGCCCATCGCTTGAGCTGGCGGTGAGAAGTGTGCAGAGACGCACCTCCGTCAATGCACATGGCGTCAGTGGCCTTCTGAAATTCTTGCTCACTGGTTTCCTCTTCATCCCCTCCATCATTCCCATTGTCACAGGTTTCCTTCTCTCGACCTTTGGCGGGCTTTCCTTGGTTCTGAAAGGGTTTGCCAGGGCGATTTGCTTCACCACCCCCGCCCTTACCGCCAGCAACATTCTGATCTTTTTCCTTATCACGCTTCTCATACTCTGCTCTCTGTTTCTTGACAGGCTGGTCAACTTGATAACACTCTTGAAGTTCCTGGCCCTTGGTCCGGTGGATCTTGCAGTACGGCCCATAACTTTTCCCGGCTTTCTCGGCAGCAGCGGCTTCCCGGTAGTCAGTGCACGCGGCAGCTTCCTTGCTCGGGGCCTTAGCTTTGGCCTTCTTGCCGGTACTAGGCGTACTTGATCCTTCAACAACCATTACTACTTTATCTCTCCGCTTCTTACTGTGCTTCTTGCCCTTCTTCTGACTGGTTGATTGATCCTCATCCTCTGAATCAGCATTGGTGCAATCTTCCTCTCCGGGCAACTTTCTCCCCTCCTCCATCCGAGCACACTTATCCACCAATGTGTAGAACTCCTTCACAGTATTGGGCAACCGTACTTTCATCTTGGAACGGATACGATGGTTGCGCACATTGGACTGGAAGGCAGCTATTATGGCTCGGGATGGATATTTGGGATATTTTATGAACATTGTTAAATCTTTGTAAATACTTACGGAGGTTTTCTCCTTCCTTCTGCTGGAGAAGCTGCAAATCGCTGGGCCTGTCGGGTTCCTGATGACCACCAGTGAAGGCGCAAATGAACTCGTGGCATAAGTCAGCCCATGATGAAATGGAGTTCTCCGGTAGGTGCATCAACCAAGACCTCACATTGTACTTGAGAGCCACAGGTAAGTAGTTGGCGAACACCTTCTCATCTCTTCTCCGGAAGCCTGAATAGCGATGGTGTAGATGCTCAGGAACTCTGCCGGGTTCAGCCTCCCGTCTTATTTCTCAGATATCTCTGGCTTGAACGTGCGAACGGACGGCCAATAGACTTGCCGCAACTCTCGTGTAAAGGCAGGGCAGCCAACCTCGAAAGGTAGGCACCCGCTAACACCGAGCGCATGCTCGTAGATGTTGAGGGCCGTTGCACTCGTCGATCCGGCGAAGGTCGTCGCGGCATTGCTCGACGACGACGTGGGCCTCTCCTCTTCGCCGATCCTCCGGGGCTCGACGTTGGCCTAGGCGTACTCAAGGGTCAGAAGAGGCCATTGAGACATCGTCGGGGTCTTGATTTGGTTGCGCTCGCGCTGGCTGCCGCGATGGGGACTGCACCTTGGGGATGGCCCCTTCAGCATGAGCCGTTGCTGTCACTTGGGGAGGTCGTGGAGGGTCAGCTCGCTGTGAGCCCCCAGCTTTGGCGAAACCAAGCAGGCTTTGGATGGTGGCACACCATTCATACATCTGCTCCGCTGCTGGAGGAAACCTCAACAGTAGCTGAGCTCGCCCCATGGCCTTTGAAGCTATACTTGGCACAGATGTTGATGAAGTCGATCGCACCGTCGCTCGGCTCCTGATGGTGCCAGTGGCGGTAGCGTCGTGCCCTCGCTGTCGTTGCGGGGCGACCACCTGAATGTGGTGTGGTGAAGGCGCTCGAGGGCCAATGGCCCCGTCGGGCGCATCGGCTTGGTCGACTTGTCCCGGGGGAGGTGCACGCATTGCGACTGCACCCATGGTGGGGGCGGCCGGAGGGCGGCGGTTCGCCCCGGTCCGAGCGTCGTTGCTGTGGTTGTGCCCGTCGGTGGGGGAGAGGGACGCAGATGGACTGACACCCTCACCCGTACCTTGGGGAGCGTTGCCGTCGGGGTGCTACTGATGCTGCTCTCCTCCGGCACCTCCTGCTCCTGTGTCGGCCGCAGGGGAAGTGGTGAAGGCGCCACCTGCTCCGACCACTCCCCCAGTAGCATCTGCGCCCTCGTACGCCTCCGCACCCCCCGCAGCGATAGAGGCCGCGGGCGGCGGAGCCTTCGAGGTGGATGGGTGAGCTGGACGACCGGGCTTCTTCTTAGGCGCCATGGTCGATGGCGTCGTCGAAGATGAAGATGGTGATGAAGATGACGCGCTGCGCACGCCTTCAAGTTTGCAAAAGCGAGCCCCCTACCTGGCGCGCCAAAGATGTCACGGGAAACCACGACCACCTATGGGACAAGGGGGTCCCTTGCTGGTTCGGCAGGGGGCGACGCGTTGCACAAAGAGCAGACGAGCGTGGGACAGTGCGACAGAGATCACACGGGCAATTTACCCAGGTTCGGGCCACCGTGAGGCGTAAAACCCTATTCCTGCTTTGGTGGATTGATGGTGGAAAAGGTGGTGGCAAGCGTAGTACACTTGCCCGGCAGGGGTTGCCTCAGGGTGGCAGTGACTATGCGCGTATGGGGGTGTGAGTTATCCAACCTTCTAACCCTTTCTACGGTTGCCATGGGCCTCCTTTTATAGATCAAGGGTAACCACAGTGGCAAAGTAGTCATTACGCACTGATAAGATAGCAAATAGTGCTATCATACCTAACTCTGCGGGCTGACAGGGCGCATTAAATGCACCACTTAACATCACATCATTGGTTGCCCGGCAAGGCTTGTCGGGCTATCTTGCCAGCTCCGCGCCTGTTCTCTTGACACGTCGCAGGACGGGTGTCATCTGTGGGTTTCTTCTATAGGAAATGGCTACCATGTGGTGAATGGCTGCAACTTAATCACTTTATAGCTTGATGCTGCACTGATTGACGACGTGGGTCGTGGTGGAGTGGTTGGTGAAGTGGTTCTGCCTTCGCGAGCCCCGGCAGGCCCTGCCGGGGTGCCTTGGTTGTCTGCTTCTTGGGGTGGCCTTGCCCCTTGCCGGGCTCGCCTGCCCGGCAAGGGAGGCTTGCTACCTCTTGAGCATGCGTTGGTTTTCCCTTAAAGCGGAAAGGGTGATGCAGCAAAGTAGCGTAAGTATTTCCCTTAGTTTTTGAGAACCAAGGTATCAATCCAGTAGGAGACTACATGCAAGTCGCCTAGTACCTGCACAAACAAATAAGAACCTTGCAACCAACGCGATAAAGGGGTTGTGACATAGAAAAATAGTAGACATAGAAAAACTAGCATCCCCAAGCTTAGGGTTTTGCATATTATTAACACAATTGGCATTAAGAGAATTTATAATAACATCATTGCAATCATGCTTTTCATCGAAGGAACTACCAAGTATGGGTGCAATAGCAACGATCTCATATTTAACATAAGGAACTATAGCAAATTCATCTTCATAAATATTGACATCATGGCCACAAGAATAGCAGGCATCATGTTCATCAAGGGATATTTCAATCAAATCATCGGAATCATCATTATCTATAGATTCATGCATATCATTATTTTCTTCCAAAGCAAGGGTCATTCTCTCAATAAATTCTTTGACATAGACATTATGAGCATAGTTTTCATAGCAATATTTAAGTATGTCAAAATTTTCAGATTCATAGAGAATAATATCATACTTTTCAATCAAAGAAGCAACTTCATAAGCACCCTTAAAAGTAACAAATTCTTCAGTTTGTTCAATATCATAGTAACTATAAACACCCTTTGCATAAGAAGATAAGATTTAATTTTCATTAAACTCACATAGGTAGGGAAGGTGTTTTTTAGGATTCTTAGAGCAACAAGTAAAATCATAAATTTCACAAATATTCCAAGCATAACACAACAATCTGTTTATTTGATCCCATAAGAGTCTCCCTTTTTCAGAAAAACGGTGACGCACAAAATGAGCTTGCTCATCTAAAGATTTCCCATCAACTAGGCTAGTTGGGGATTCAGCACGAGCGCATAAGGATCGAAGATGATCCAAGTAGAACACTTTAAGTGGATCCATATCACTAGATTTTTAGCAAGCAAAGAGCAAGCAAATAGAAGGCATGTGGAAACACAAACAGAAAGACATACGGGAAGAAGGCGAAGAAAAGGCAAAGTGAAGTGGGGGAGAGGAAAATGAGAGGCAAATGGCAAATAATGTAATGCGAGGGATAAGAGTTTGTGATGGGTACTTGGTATGTCTTAAATTGAGCATAGATCTCCTCGGCAACGGCGCCAGAAATCCTTCTTGCTACCTCTTGAGAATGCATTGGTTTTCCCTTGAAGGGGAAAGGGTGATGCAGCAAAGTAGCATAAGTATTTCCCTCAGTTTTTGAGAACCAAGGTATCAATCCAGTAGGAGACTACATGCAAGTCGCCTAGTACCTGCACAAACAAATAAGAACCTTGCAACCAACGCGATAAATGGGTTGTCAATCCTTTCACGGCCACTTGCAAAAGTGAGATTTGATAAAGATAATAAGATAAATATTTTTGGTATTTTTCTTGTATAGATTGGAAAATAAAGATTGCAAAATAAATAGTAAACTAGAATTGTAGGTTTGAAACTTAGATGATGTAAAGTAGACCCGGGGGCCATAGGTTTCACTAGTGGCTTCTCTCAAGATAGCATGTATTACGGTGGGTGAACAAATTACTGTCGAGCAATTGATAGAAAAGCGCATAGTTATGAGAATATCTAGGCATGATCATGAACATAGGCATCACGTCCATGTCAAGTAGACCGAAACGATTCTGCATCTACTACTATTACTCCACACATCGACCGCTATCCAGCATGCATCTAGAGTATTAAGTTCATAAGAACAGAGTAATGCATTATGCAAGATGACATGATGTAGAGGGATAAACTCAAGCAATATGATATAAACCCCATCTTTTTATCCTTGATGGCAACAATACAATACGTGTTGTTTCCCTTTCTGTCACTGGGATCGAGCACCGCAAGATTGAACCCAAAGCTAAGCACTTCTCCCATTGCAAGAAAGATCAATCTAGTAGGCCAAAATAAACTGATAATTCGAAGAGACTTGCAAAGATATTTAAATCATGCATATAAGAATTCAGAGAAATCAAATATTGTTCATAGATAATCTTGATAATAAACCCACAATTCATCGGATCTCGACAAACACACCGCAAAAAGTATTACATCGAATAGATCTCCAAGAAAATCGAGGAGAACTTTATATTGAGATCCAAAGAAGAGAGAAGAAGGTCTGTGGTAAACTACTCACGCATCATCGGAGAGGCCATGGTGTTGATGTAGAAGCCCTCCGTGATCGATTCCCCCTCCGACAGAGCGCCGGAAAATGCCCCAAGATAGGATCTCACAGGTACAGAAGGTTGCGGCAGTGGAAAAAGTGTTTTGTGGCTTCCCCCGAAGGTTTCAGGGTATAAGAGTATATATAGGCGAAAGAAATAGGTCGGTGGAGCTGCGAGGGGCCCACGAGGGTGGGGGTGCGCCCTCCTACCTCGTGGCCACCTCGTGTCTTCCTTGGCCTCCACTCCAAGTCTCCTCGATTGTGTTTGTTCCAAAAATGATCCTCGCGAAGGTTTAATTCCGTTTGGATTCCGTTTGATATTCCTTTTCTGCAAAACACTGAAATAGGCAAAAAAAACAACAATTTGCACTGGGCTTTCGGTTAATAGGTTAGTCCCAAAAATAATATAAAAAGGTATATTAAAGCCCATTAAACATCCAAAACAGATAATATAATCGCATGGAATAATCAAAAATTATAGATACATTGGAGACGTATCAAGGCTTTTCTCTTGGTGATATCCTGCTTCCCTGGCTCATTCTTGGTCCTTCAAATCTCTTGGGTCCTTTTACTCTGACTTGGTCTTGGTGCTTCAACCTTGTTCTCGCACCTGTGCACAGTCTGGGCAACAGACCCTGGGTTTGTTGCACCGACAAAAGGGTTTAGAAAGGCTTCGGCCCCAAAAGGGGCAGATCTATTCAAGTAAAGGCACAATACTGTAACTATCAGTCTAGACTACTATCAAAGACGACATAGATCCCAGCATTTCCCGGAGACCATCTAGAATCGTTGAAAGCATCCATCTGAAGCTACCCAATAGACTTGTCGACTGTAAATGTCCCTGCTCCACTTCCCGACAAGGAACATACTGTACTACTCCCTCCGTTCTTAATTAGAAATCTCTTAGAGATTCGAATGCGGACTACATACGGAGCAAAATGAGTGAATGTATACTCTAAAATATGTCTATATACATCCGTATGTAGTTCTTATTGGAATATCTAAAAATACTTATATTACCGAAAAAGGCTTTCGTCCCGCTTTATAAATAAAGCAACGATGAACAACACCGGTACAAACGCACGCCACCACAACACATGCACGCACCCAAGGCAGTTTAGGAATGGAGGAAGTAATATACTTATTAAGAAGAACAGAAGAGGAACATGATAATAAAGAGCAAGCAGATTTCTCTACTTTTTTCTCTACTCTTATACTCTTATCTCTATCTCTCTATATCTACTCTCTACTCTTATAAAAAGCAGAGTTGGTGATGATGGTGTGCCTGCCATCCTGCAATATAGGCCGTCCGATCTATATCTAACGGATAGGAAGGAAACTATGACAATTTACCCGCACTCCTCTCCACATTTGCAGATAAGGCCTTCCCTCGTTCATCCTTTTCTCCCACAAGATAAACTACTCATACAAATGCATCTTGATGTTCCATGCAACGCACGTGCATTTTGCTAGTTTGATAATACAATGTGTGTTGCCCACCCATGATGAACCAGAGCGCACAAAGAAATGCAAATCCATGTTGTCTCTCTATATGTGGCACCAGTGGCGGAGCTACATAAGAACAAAACAATGCCATGACCCGTCCAGCCCTAGTCCAATATACAAAGGAGTGAAGGTAAATTTGTACCAAAATTTTGGATCCCCTGTAGCCTAAGCCATCTGGCCCGCCCAATATTTTAACTGTAGCTCCGCCAGTGTGTGGCGCACATGCTTTTTGAAACGAATATAGGAACATTAGGTGACCAATTAAACGTCCTCTGTTTTAGTAATATGAGCATCATATCAAATTCGTATTTCAACAACTAAGCTTTGGAATTATGAGTGGCATCACTACTGCAGGATGCTGCTAACGCAACACTACGATCAGAGACCCTTCGACGAAACTGTGTGCGATGTAGTAATCGCAAATGGTGGTGTAAAAAAACCGTCAAAAAAGGTGCAAAACATTTGCGATGGAGGATGCATCAAACACGGTTCAGATTTTAGTTGCGTGTGCGATGCAGGGCATACGGTTCAGTTCAATTAACTATTTGCGATGAGGAGGAACAAAAGAAACGGGCAGCCAGATGAAGGTGTGTGTGATATACAGCATACGGTTCACTTGGATGAACAGTTTGTGATTAGGCAAGACAAAATAAACGGTCAGTCTGATCAAGGTGTGTGCGATACACGACATGCGGTTCACTCGGATGAACGGTTTGCGTTGAGACAAGAGAACAGAAAGGGTTCAAAATATAAAGATGTGTGTGATACGCGGCAAACAGGTATGTAATCAGAAATGTGTGCGAAGAGCGATAATAACACAGACGATTGCTTCTAATAAGACGTATGTGATATGCTCTGTCTACACAACATCTATTGGCCATTGGGAGACGGGCGGTCATCCAGATACGCCATAAGGATGCGAAGAGGCATCCTATATCAGCAAGGGCTAGCTGTTCCACCAGTTGCTCATGTAAGAGAACTCTCAAGTTAAGTGTGCTCAGGCTGGAGCAGCCATCATATGGGTGACTTGATGGGAAGTTGTGTTGATGTTAAATTAACTGATAGGATGAGTCATATCTATCAAATTAAATGACTGATATGACCCATCCCATGAGTTAATTTAACCTCGAGGTCCTTGTTTTTTATTGTTTTTTTTATTTTTTAACACATGTTAAAGAAGGTCTACCGCATTACTTTTTGACAATGTGCGATACGTGGCATACAGTTGATCCATCCGACCTGTTTGTGATGGAATAAGCCGTGTGTGTTGTGGGCAAACGCTTGCTAGTATTCAACCATTTGTGATTGATGAATTCATCACCGACGGGTTCCCTAGTGTGGTCTGTGTTCATCTGATCATCATCTACTTCTTGTGCTACCTCGATGTTCCTTCTATGCTAAGTTTCCATTAATTGATGGTGTTTCATGAACACGCCACCGTTTCCCGCCATTTCCTCACCTGTTTCCCGCCACCCAACGATATTGTGCATAAACCTAGGCGGCGCGCGTCACACGGAGGAGACAAGCGCAGCCTGTAGCACATCCACCTTTTCCAAGCATGCGAACCCACCAAAGCGCCGCCTCTGCCATCAACCTCGTCGACGAGGGAAACGAGCAGGCGCCACGGACCGTCGAGGCCGAGGCGCTCCCCGACAACGCGATGGATGACGCCGTGATGCGCGTCATTGCCAGGGTTGAGCAGACCCTTGGCGCATGGCCTTTGAGCGCCGCGGATCAAGATAGGCATGTCAGCGCCGACAGGCTACAGCTCGCCACACAACATGATCGATGGCGGGCCGCAGAGCAAGCTAGGTGCGTCCGCGCCGATAGGCTACGGCTCGCCGCACGGAGAGACCATTGGAGCACCACAGAGCGAGAGGCGCGGTGCGCCGCACAGCAAGAGCGGATCCATCGGCGCTTGCCTGCTCTCGACACGGCGTCGCAGCTGGGTACACGCCCCGTCAGTACCCCCATTCCTCGCCAGGAATGGGCAGAGGCCCTCTGCGCCGTACTTGCACTAGAGGCCGGCCGCGCCGTACTTGCACCGGATGCCCGCCGCGCCGTTTGCATGGGTCGCACCGTTCGCCTTGTTCGCGGCCCGCTCGATGCCAACGCGCTGGTCAGTAGGCTCGACCGCCTCCTTGGCCCAGGTGTCGACCTGGGCGCAGTAGAGGAACATGGCTGTCGCATCCTCGAGTTGGTGATCTCCGATGAAATAGCCAACTTGGAGCTCGAGATCGCGCTCCACATCTACCGCGAGCATGTCAACCGCTTGGACGAACGCCTGCACGAGTTCAGACAGAGCCAAGAGCTACCGTAGGCAAGGGCTACTGGTCATGGTCTCATGGGTGCGTTTTATTTTGTTGAGTCGTTTCGACGTGGATAGCTATGTATTCACAGCAATCATAGTATTGCTCTGTTTATTGCTCGGTTTCAATGTGTGTACTCTGTTTTCCGTTCTTATATGTTATGTTTCAATGTGTGTATATACGCTTTCCATTCTGTATATGTGGATGATAACAGCTAGATTCAAATTAGTATACAAAAACAGATAGAAAATGGAATTCATAATATATATATATATATTAATTGTTCATTAGTTCATCACAGAATATACATATATAATATCATCACACATACGTGATGATACTTAACTACTAGGTACAATGCATAAAATTGAAAACGAACAATACAAAAACTAATAATCCCTCCTGGGGCCAGTGTTCCGGCAGCCCCTCGCCAGCAGCTCCCTAGTGCGCGGCGTCTTCCCAGTGCGGAGGCAATACTCTGCCTCCTCCGCCTCGCAGCGCTTGACGTACCGATCTGCCTCTTGCTGGTGGACGAGCACGAACGATCTTGCCATTTCGTTGGGCGCCCACCGGAGCTCCTCGTCCGTGGCACGCTGGAGCTTATCGGCCCACCTCCATGCAGCGACGAGGCGCCCAGCGCCTTTGACCTTCCTAACGAAGTACTCGTCTTCGTACACCTCCTCCGCACGATGATGCGCCCCCCCCCAAAGCTCCGCCGCCTCCTTTTCCAGGCGGCATCACGGGCTTCACAGGCCGCCTGGTACCTGGCTTCCGCCTCCGCCATCTCCTTCTTAAACGCCACTTGACTGGCTTTCTCAGCCGGCGGCGGCGACTTCCACAGACAAAGATTGTACTGGCCCCAAAACCAATCCAAAGTTGGGGGGTCCGGCGCAACCTCGTCCGGCAGCGCGTAGGAGTACTCGTCGCTGCTATTTGAGTGAGCGTCCTCGAGGGGCGGCGACTCCTCGTCGCCGCGTGGGCAGACCGGTGGCGCCAGGGCAGAGATTTGAGAGAGAGAGGGCGAGCGAGGGGAGGATTTAGATGAGAATGCAGGCGGGACGACGTGAGCCAGGTAGTATTTATTGGCGGCCAGAATCTAGATCGAGGGGGACAGTACACACGCCGGTCGCCAGAATTTACGAGTACTGTAGTTTGAATTACACACGATTCCCACAGCAAAATCCGTGTGTGAACATAATAGCTGATGGTTTCCAATACTGAACCGTGTCTGATTAATGATCCCCGCCACTCACCTACCAAACCTCGAGCCGCGACATAGAGTGCCAATCATGTGGGGGCCGGTTGTCTTGCCAAATCTTTACATTTTGTTTTTTGAACACCAGATATTTACATCGTCTGATGATTTTTGAACTCGCACACAAGTACACAAAAGAATGATTTTTCAAACTATTACGGTTAGCCGTTGCATGTAGATGTAGTTCAAATTTGAATTACAGTCATTAAATGGCTAGAAAATCAATTAAATGTCTTTAAAAGGTCAAATGACCCCTGAAATTTTCCAAATTTTCACATGACAGTTGAATTAGTGCATGTTAAACGTAGAAAAAATTTGAAGGCCGTAAGAGGAAGCTATCTCTCGTTCGTCATCAAACATGCATTGTTCCCTCTCGGAAACACGAACCTTCTAGTGAGTTTCTCTGGTTTGTGGGGGGGGTGTCCAAACTTTCGTCAAACAGGCCAATTTTTTTACCACATCATCTTCGTGGCATGACATTACATCAAGCAAGGGTTCATGTTTTTTGATCTTTTTTTATTTTTTTGAATTAAAATGCCATGACACTCCATGCATGTGCCCATGCCGTGAGACTAATATGTTTGAAAATTCCTTCTATTTTACTGCACATGGAATTAACTCGCACACAAGTACACAAATATGATTTTTCAAACCGTTATGGTTAGCCGTTGCATGTAGATGTAGTTCAAATTTGAATTACGGTCATTAAATGGCTAGAAAATCACTTAAATGTCTTAAAAGGTCAAATGACCCCTGGAATTTTCCAAATTTTCACATGACAGCTGTATTAGTGCACGTTAAACATAGAAAAAAAATTGAAGGCCGTAAGAGGAAGGTATCTCCTGTTCGTCATCAAACATGCATTGTTCCCTCTCGGAACCACGAACCTTCTAGTGAGTTGCTCCGGTTTGTGGGGGGGGTGTCCAAACTTTCGTTAAACAGGCCAATTTTTTTACCACATCATCTTGGTGGCATGACATTACATCAAGCAAGGTTTCATGTTTTCTGATCATTTTTTAATTTTTTGGAATTAAAATGCCATGGCACTCCATGCATGTGCCCATGCCGCGGGACCAATATGTTTGAAAATTCCTTCTATTTTACTGCACATGGAATTAACTCGCACACAAGTACAGAAATATGATTTTTCATACCGTTATGGTTAGCCTTTGCATGTAGATGTAGTTCAAATTTGAACTACGGTCATTAAATGTCTAGAAAATCACTTAATTGTCTTTAAAAGGTCAAATGACCGCCAAAATTTTCCAATTTTTCACAGTACAGTTGTAGTAGTGCACGTTAAACATAGAAAAAATTTGAAGGCTGTAAGAGGAAGCTATCTCCTGTTCGTCATCAAACATGCATTGTTCCCTCTCGGAACCACGTGCCTTATAGTGAGTTGCTCCGGTTTGTGAGGGGTGTGTGTCCAAACTTTCGTCAAACATGCCAATTTGTTTACCACATCATCTTGGTGGCATGACATTACATCAAGCAAGGTTTCATGTTTTTCTGATCATTTTTTTAATTTTTTGGAATTAAAATGCCATGGCACTCCATGCATCCATATGCATGTGTCCATGTCGTGAGACCAATATGTTTGAAAATTCCTTCTAATTTACTGCACATGGAATTAACTCGCACACAAGTACACAAATATGATTTTTCAAACCATTATGGTTAGCCATTGCATGTAGATGTAGTTCAAATTTGAATTACGGTCATTAAATGGCTAGAAAATCACTTAAATGTCTTCAAAAGGTCAAATGACCCCATGAAATTTTCCAAATTTTCACATGGCAGTTGTATTAGTGCACGTTACATGTAGAAAAAATTTGAAGGCTGTAAGAGGAAGCTATCCCCCATTCGTCATCAAACATGCATTGTTCTCTCTCAGAACCACGAGCCTTCTAGTGAGTTGCTCCGGTTTGTGAGGGGTGTGTGTCCAAACTTTTGTCACACATGCCAAATTTTTTACCACATCATCTTGGTGGCATGACATTACATCAACCATGGTTTCATATGTTTCTGGTATTTTTTAATTTTTTGGAATTTAAATGCCATGGCACTCCATGTTTAATTGAGTCATAGCCGTTAGACCAATATGTTTGAAAATTCCTTCCAATTTACTGCACATGGAATTAAATTGCACACAAGTACACAAAAGATGACTTTTCAAACCGTTATGGTTAGCTGTTGCATGTACATGTAGTTCAAATTTCAATTACGGCATTAAATGGCTAGAAAATCACTTAAATGTCTTAAAAGGTAAAATAACCCCTGAAATTTTCCAAAATTTGACATGACAGTTGTATTAGTACTACAAAATTTCTCATACATTTAAAACACCATCGGTTGCCACTTTACTCCAAACTCGTCTTTCACAGCTAATAAAAAATATCTACAACATCACACACAGTTGTTTTCTAGGAACCGTTTGTGATGAAAATATCAGGATCTATTTAAGTCTCCCTCCTTAAGCTTCGCCGGCTCGTCTGCTCCAGTGCCGGCAACCCCCGAAACCACTAATCCTGATCCCCATTCCTGCACCCCCTTCTTGCAAAGATGACGCCATGGAAATGCTTCGTGAAGGCCCGTATGATGGCCGCGTCCCCCCGAGCGCCGCCGAGAGCGCCGCTGCCTACGCCAAGAGTGTCGCCGCATCCGCATTGAGCGCGGCCGCTTCTGCTGAGAGGACGTCTGCGGTAGCCAACGGGGCAGCTATAGCAGCCGAGATGGCTGCAGCTGCTGCTGCGACGGCGGCTGCAAACGCTGAGAGCGCTCGAGCTGCCGTCCGTGCCGCCAATGTCGCCCTGGCCCGGGTCGAGGCCATCCATGCCAAGATCGAGGATGCACACGCCAAGATATTCTAGGCCACCTCGGACTCCAGTATGCAACCATGTCCGAAAAGGCAGCAGTGGCCATGGAGCACCTACTTCCTCATGAGGTCGCCGAGCGGGAGCTAGAGATGCAGGAGGCGGCGGAGATCGAGTAGCGCTGGGAGGAGGAGTTGCACGTGGCTGAGGTCGAGGTAGAGAAGAGTCTGTCCGTCAAGGAATCGGTGGTGGAGTACCAACGCGAGCTCTGGCACAGCCACTAATACGAGTACTACAACCTTGAGGGCGGCGCCGAGGACGAGGACGAGGACGAGGATGCAGTCGACTTCAGCAGGGGGGACGCAGAGTCCACCAATGGCGGCATGTCGCCAGGACAAGTCATCGACGTCTCATCTCACACCGGCGATGCATAGGCCGACGCGACGGCGGATTTGTTAAAATTATGCGTACTTAGGCTTTGTTTTTAATGCTGGTCTTTTGTTAGAGCAAAGTTTAGGTCAACTGGCTCTGTTTAATTACTAAAATTGCCCAATTCAGTAAGTGTGGTTTGTCTGGTGTACGCTCTTTTGTGTGCCCAAATTAGCAAGCAATGTTAAATTATGCAATGACGTACCCGGGGAAATTTCCACCAAAATTTGAATTATCAAACTCATCCCATGCACGTAAAGCAGAAGAATCATTTGCGATGCACACAATGGTTCAAAGTGAATGGTCCGGCGGCACCGCGCGCAAAGTTTCCCTCCACATTTACAAAATTTTGGCCTACCGCCAAAATATCTACCCCCGCCCCCGTCCCCCTTCCCCACCCCATTTTCTACCCGACCACAAGTCACATTTCCCCTATTTCCTCCTTCCTTCCTTCCTTCCTTCCTAAGCTATAGCCGCTTCCTCGCTCTCGCCGTCTCGCATCCTACCGCCGGGGTCGCCATGGTCTTCTTCAAATACCTCTCCACCGGTTCCTCCTCCGGCGACGACTCCTTCACCACTCGGGTATGCCTCTCTTCTCTCTCTCGAGCTATGACTTGGTATGAAGGATTTTTACCCGGCGGTCAATTTGAGTCATTTCTTCCTCTTGTAGCTCCCTAGGACCATCAGTGGCAACGAATGGAGCGGAGTGGCTGAAGATCAATCTGCTTGTTGTCACCATCAATCTCCATGCGTGAAGCTAGTTGCGTTTGAATCTGTGGACAGTGGGAGGAAGTTTCTGGCATGTGCGGAGAAGGTTAGACCCTCTTTCATTGTTACAAATCATTTGTTAGATGTGATTCAGACACTGTCACGGTCCCAACCCATTCGTACCACACCTTCAACCAAAGGCATCCTTAGAAAATGTCGCAGTTTGTACATAGTATCTAAAATTGTTGCCATCTCATCAGCGATGCCATTAGAAAATTATTTGGCACGTTCAGTAGTTTGTGCAGCCAACTTTGGTCCACACATCCGAGCAGCCAAGCAGTAAAATACTAAATCTTTATGGCACGAAGGAACTGGGCATCGGAGCAACTAGGTGCTCCGGAGTCTGGGTCCCTGATTTTTTTCCGCTGCATCGGCTCGCCAGTGCAGGGCACCGGTGCGAGATGTAGCAACAGTTGTCTTTACACCAGTTTTGGCATACATAGTGGACGGCCTTAGTGCTATTAGTTCTATGTTACTAAATTTGTGCATGTACACACCTGTTAGTATCAATTTGCTATCATCCAAACACTATCGCTATGCTGTTGCAGTTATATTTACCTTCCTCATAAAATGTCCAATTTTATTATTTATTGTACATGAGTAAGAACTTGTAGCGTTGTTGTAGTTAATTATAGCTTCTGATGTTCCAGAATTTGGTTGTTGTCTCAGTAGCAATTAATTCATTTGCACATTGATCTTTTTGAGAAGATATGTCATAATTAACATGTTTCTTCAGTTTTTCAAAATAAGCATTGGTGATTTTCTATGTTGCTATTAACCCATTTCCCCTACAATTGTTACTGGTCTAGTTTTATATATTATAGGATGAACGGAAGTGTTCTTACTTGGAGTGGATTGATCAAGAGTGGCCACAGTCTTTGAAGATGTGCCTAGCGAAGCTTTGGAGCATGTATGAGGAAGAGAATAGAGAAAGTGTTGTCAACGCTTAAGAATATTTGAAGATGCGGGATAAAAAGAGGAAGGTGGAGAATGAGCTCACATTTTTTAAACCAGACTTTGCTAAGATGGTGTTGGCGAAGGAGGAGGCACTTTCCTAGTTGTCCAGTGCAAAACAGGTTCTTACTGAACTGAAAGCAGAGGTGGATAAGACGAGCCTGGATGATCTTGATTAGGGAAATGAATATATTGTTCTAATATAGTTCTTATGAAGTTGAACTAGCCATATGTTGTACTATGTTGTTTTCATGTAGCTATCGTACTGTGATGTTATAATATATTTATGTGCCTGATATGAAATTGGCAAACAGTTGTTCGATATGAAATGTGAATTTGCGTATTACTGGAATTATTAATTGTAAACTAATAAACCTGCTAAATGTGTCATGGAACTTTGCAAACGGTTCTAGCAGTAAAAGCGCTTGTGATGGATAGCCCAATGCCACACAGTTTTCTTCATCAAATCGTGTGTGATGTAGTTGATAAAAGCAAATAGTTAACCAAGGCAGAGCGTGTGTGATAGTTACACCTTTCACACACGATCCTACCCATAAAACTGTGTGGGATGTACATATGAACGGAAAAAATTTCCCTGGATTGACTGTGTGGGATGTACATAAGAACGGAAATGTATTCCTTGGATTGACTATGTGTGATATACATACGAACGGAAACATTTTCCCTGGATTGACTGTGTGGGATGTACATAAGAACGGAAACCTATTCCTTGGATTGACTATGTGTGATATACATACGAACGGAAATATTTTTCTGGGATTCACCGTGTGGGATGTACATACCTATGGAAATGATTGGGTTTCGATGCCTCGCCCGATCGCACACGAGCTCATTTGGTGTCCTAGGAGGGCCTATCCCCGATGATTTCTGGGTCATGTGGGAAGGGCCCCCCTATCGCCCACACTCACTTGGCGACGGTTCCAAATGCCGTCGCGGGAAGGGGTTAAAAACCGTTTGTATAACACTGACGCGTACCAGTGCATGTTGTTTCGCTTGATGGGTTGAGGTCTTGAGGAGTAGTGCTAGCACGACACGAAGCACCTATGATGATGGTAGTGGATATAAAGGGGGAAACCATAAGCTTTACGAGTATAGTGACTGTGCCATGGCGGATCTGATGGTGCAAACCGAACAAAGGCTACTTCCCAACCAATGTTTGCTTTCAACTAGCCACTATGATTTGGTACGGGCAAGAAAAATACAGTAACAAGTTAGATCTATTTTCCAGGTGAGGTCAATAACTTAAGCAGATATGAAAGAGTACCACCTCTCTTGCGACTCCGTGTAGGCCCCTGCTGATACATTGAGGGTGTTATGGGTGCAATGGTTGTCGGTGGTGCGGAAGAAGACTTTAGACGGCAGACAGCCGGTTCGGGGGATAAGTCCTGTTGCCATGGACGAGGTGGTCGTAGGAGCAACAACAACAAGGTGGACAACAGCGTCGATGAAGTGAGAGGACGCGATGAAAGGATCCTGGTTCGACGCCATGGATGAGAGACGTCCATCTCTTGCAGTGGACCATGGGGTAGGGGTGGCGGCTCCGGCAAGGTGGAGGATGGGGTGGCGGACGGAGGAGGCTGGCCATAGTGGGGAGGTTGTTGTGGCGCCGACGGTGTATGAATGGGGAAATGGAGGGGGGGGGGATCTCAAACTTTGGGACACGCTTGTCTGAAATGTGGGAAAGTTACGAACTTATTCCCCATTTAAAGTTTCGGACATCACATCGGTTGGGGATAGGACGGTAATCTCGCATCTCCCCAATATTTGCCGGTAGCAATTTTGGGCGAGGAGAGGGTGTTTTTCCGCTCACGGTTGGCACCCACGGTGTATGAACGGGGCTGACAGGTAGGGCGGTTGTGTCACATCTGAGGGAAGTTACATGTCTACCCCTATTTAAAATATTTGCCTACATCGATTTCGGACGAGGAGAGTTTGTTTTCCCACCCACCGTGTATGAATGGGGAAATGGAGGGAGAGACGCATGTCTTTCGGACGAGCTTGAATCAAATGTGTTTTGCTGCCCACGTTTGGCCCCCACCGTGTCTGAATGGGCTCACAGGCGGTCGTGTCACGTCTAATTGAAGTTACTAGTCTACCCCTATCGACAACAGTGGAAATCGGGTCGATTAGGATGAGAAGTGTCAGGGGTAGACAGTAATTTCCATCTCGCAAACACTTGCTTCGGGCAGCCGACAAATGATAGTGGGTGTTTTGCCGCTTCGTTCAAAATTTGGGAGAATTAGCATTCACGTTTACCCTGGGCCCTGGCAACTAAATTCAAATCCAATTTGTATTCGATTACGAATATCCATACATCATTCTACATTTTGTTATTTATTTCTTCAAAAAAACGACAACGATTTATTCCACCTGTATATATGATTATGATTTAGAAATGCCATGATCTTCGAATTCAGTAGGTTGGATACAGTTTGAGTCAAACTGTTATTTCATCCAATACAATATGCTCACATGAAAAACAGTTCACCTTAATCATACAAGTACTGAGGATTACCTTGCCTAAATAATTCTGATCATTAAAACACATGGACAACATAGGGGGTCTTACAACATAATCCATTCAGAGACATGACACAACATGCAAGTATAATAATCTAATGACAATTTCAACTGGTATCTAAGGAAGAATTGGGATTACCCTGGGCTTCAGATAGCAGAAGCAGCAGGACCTCCTCCGTCTTCAAATGCAACATTTTTTCTTCCTCCAATTCTTGGGTTGCTTGGATAATGCGTGCAGCTAATTGCATAATTTCCAGCCTCAAGATCAGGATTACCTCATTCATGTCAGCCACACCATCTCTTTCTGCCTCTAGTAGAGCCTCAAGAACTATAATATCTGTGCTCAGCCTGCTCTCCGGCGGTGTTGCCTCTGAACTGCTACCATCTGGTAACATGGATGGCGCACTGCTTCCACAAATAGATTCTGGGCTTATACATTGTGTCCTAGTGTGAACGGCATCCTGAAAGGTTTCCACTGGACATAAATAAGAGATAGTTATCGCATGATCCAGGCAGTAAGCTTACATGGTAAACGCCATACGAATTATTGCCGAGCATGGCAAGCTATATTTAAATGGTTCGAAGCAGCATCAGCCGAAAAGAAATTAAAATGGTAGGATGAAACTAGGGATGTAAGTGGCAAATAAACGGCACCCGCCAGTCCCATCTAGTTAGTTTTTGCTAGCTCCCTAGTTCATTTTCCTCAAAAAACAAAAACTCTTTTGAACTATCATACCACTAGTGGACTTTAATCGGGATTAAACGGGACCCAATTGACATCCCTAGTTGAAAGGGAATCTACCACCACTATATTTAAGTTCCCATGGCATCTAAGCAGTTGAAATAATCTAAGAAATCACTTAATAGTGTGGCCTCATATAAACTACGAAGATATAGTCTTGTGATGAAGTTCATATGAAAAGTTAAGGAGTCAAATGAACTAGGCATGCATTTCTTTATGACAGTACAACAGGCACTGTTGATATATTGGCCAACTCAGGTATAGCCTAACAAGTAACAAACAAGCATTCTAATCAAGCAATATAGCAAAGCAGACAACTAAACTATTGTAATTCTGTAGGATTACAGGTTGAGGGCACAAGCCAAGAAAGCAGCCCACACGCATTATATTTCACATGTACTAAAACACACTGGCTTACCATATGTTGCTGTGAAGCCTCGCTGCTATTGCAGTGTTCTTTGAAGATATCGTCAGCATCCCGTGGTTGCAAATCTAGTTGTTGTAGTTTATTCTGTACCCTCTATTTAGGTAAAATTAATTTTAATCGCATGCACTGGTTCGAATCGATCATCAATGGTTCATCTAAACTAATGAAAGAAGGGTGTGTGCTTACACGACAATATATGTGCTTCACTCTATTTTTATGCTTGTTCGAGGTGCGAGCCCCAAAAGAACAAATATTTTGCTTGATGGGGTTGGCAACTCCATAATTAATAGAAGCATCAAATTAGTCATGCAACTTGGGAAGATCAAGAACGCACAAAAAAGTAGGGTCTGTTTGGTTGGAGACTAGCATGGCCAAGCCAAAGTGTGGCCATCCACACAAGTATGGCGAGCCACACAAGTGTGGCTGAGAAATTGGACGCCAAACTTTGGCAAAAGTTGGCACAAAAATTGTCTCTATGACAAGTGGGCCATATGGGCAACAAAGTGTGGCAAAAACCAAACACATGCCAACTAAATTGTGGCTGCCAAACTTTGGCTTGGCAAACTGTGACTGGGAACCAAACAGCCCCGTAATGAACACAGGCTTGGAGCAGTGATGTAATATCTAGCATCAGAAAATGTAGGGTAAAATTAACAAAAAGCAGTGGAAGCACATGCTAGTTTGCTGATGTGTAATTAAGCATAGAGAACATGAAGTAGTCTGATGGAACCAACAGGTGGCATCAGAACAACACCATTATCATAAATATAGCATGCACGAAGTAAAATAGTAGGCAGTGATATCTAGGACAAAACTAAAGCATTGTAAGTATATGTGCATTGGTTTGTAATTTAGCACATGTAACATGTTCACTTCCAGAAGTATGGCCTACAGGTGCAAGTAGAATAACGCATCTCATGAAAAATTGAATGATGCCCTGAAGAAATTCAAAGGTGCAGTGCTTATGCTAAGAAAGTGAATGTAGGCGCCAACCGTTGGATAATAGTACCCGATTCTCGGCGGCGTATGGGTATCGTTGTCATACTTGATAGCTAAGGATCTTCGATGGTGCTCGTGTTACGATTGAGTTTTGGCCGGTTGTCGCCGTTGCTGAAGCGGCTCCGGTGCTTTGGTTGCGGCGCCTGTCAACATACAAGAAAGCTCATCTGTGGTAAGTGAACAGTTCCACAATAAAGAAGAGAAAAACCAAAGGAGTACAAATCGAAATAACCTGATGAGGCTGCGGTGTCAGTAAAGCAGGGCTGGTGGAGTTGAATATGGCGTCCATGGAGCGGGCTCGGTGCAGTGGACGAAGGCGTCGGCGAAGCACATCCGGCGTGGTGTACAGTGCTTTCGATGAGGCGGATCTGTTGCGGCGGACGAGGGCTTGTATGAAGGGCCAGCGATGGGGCGGACGAGGGAGTCAGTGAACGGCCTACACTGTGGTAGACGAGGGCGCCGGTGAAGCACATCCAGTGCGGTGGACCATGATGGCAGTCAAGGAGATCTGCAGCGATGAACAAGCCAGTCGCTGAAGCAGCTTCGGTGAAGTGGTGAGTTGGCAGTTGGGGGTTCCAAGGTGCGGAAGGTAGATCCGGCGGGGTGTGAGGTCCAACGATGCGGTGGAGGACTAGATTCGGCGGCTTGGCGTGGTTAGGGGGGTCGGGGAGGGGAAGGGGAGGAGCTCTGGGGAAGAATGTTGGGGGCAACGAGGGGAGAACAATGCAGTTACCAAAGCAACCATTTGATACGTCTCCAACGTATCTATAATTATTTATTGTTCCATGCTATTATATATATTCTTTTTTTGGATGTTTAATGGGCCTATTTATACACTTTTATATTATTTTTGGGACTAACCTATTAACCGGAGGCCCAGCCCAAATTGCTGTTTTTTTTGCCTATTTCAGTGTTTCGCAGAAAAAGAATATCAAACGGAGTCCAAACGGAATGAAATCTTCGGGAGAGTTATTTTTGGAACAAACGTGATCCAGAGGACTTGGAGTGGATGTCAAGCAGCCAATGAGGAATCCACGAGGCAGGGGGCGCGCCTACCCCCCTAGGCACGCCCTCCACCCTCGTGGGCCCCTCGTGGCTCCACCGACCTACTTCTTCCTCCTATATATACCTACGTACCCCCCAAACCATCAGGGAGCACCACGAAAACCTAATTCCACCACCGCAACCTTCTGTACCCGTGAGATCCCATCTTGGGGCCTTTTCCAGCGCTCCGCCGGAGGGGGCATTGATCATGGAGGGCTTCTACATCAACACCATAGCCTCTCTGATGATGTGTGAGTAGTTTACCTCAGACCTTCGGGTCCATAGTTATTAGCTAGATGGCTTCTTCTCTCTCTTTGGATCTCAATACAAAGTTCTCCTCGATTCTCTTGGAGATCTATTCGATGCAATCTTCTTTTGCGGTGTGTTTGTCGAGATCCGATGAATTGTGGGTTTATGATATAGATTATCTATGAACAATATTTGAATCTCCTCTGAATTCTTTTATGTATGATTGGTTATCTTTGCAAGTCTCTTCGAATTATCATTTTGGTTTGGCCTACTAGATTGATCTTTCTTGCAATGGGAGAAGTGCTTAGCTTTGGGTTCAATCTTGCGGTGCTCGATCCCAGTGACAGTAGGGGAAACGACACGTATTGTATTGTTGCCATCGAGGATAAAAAGATGGGGTTTATATCATATTGCATGAGTTTATCCCTCTACATCATGTCATCTTGCTTAAAGCGTTACTCCGTTCTTATGAACTTAATACTCTAGATGCATGCTGGATAGCAGTCGATGTGTGGAGTAATAGTAGTAGATGCAGGCAGGAGTCGGTCTACTTGTCACAGACGTGATGCCTATATACATGATCATACCTAGATATTCTGATAACTATGCTCAATTCTATCAATTGCTCGACAGTAATTTGTTCACACACCGTAATACTTATGCTATCTTGAGAGAAGCCACTAGTGAAACCTATGGCCCCCGGGTCTATTCTCTATCATATTAATCTACCGTTATTTCTATTACCGTTTATTTTGCTTTCTTTACTTTTAATCTTTATCATAAAAATACCAAAAATATTATCTTATCATCTCTATCAGATCTCACTTTTGCAAGTGGCCGTGAAGGGATTGACAACCCCTTTATCGCGTTGGTTGCAAGGTTCTTATTTGTTTGTGTAGGTGCAAGGGACTCGAGAGTGGCCTCCTACTGGATTGATACCTTGGTTCTCAAAACTGAGGGAAATACTTACACTACTTTGCTGCATCACCCTTTCCTCTTCAAGGGAAAACCAACGCAGTGCTCAAGAGGTAGCACCATTTTCCGTCCATGTGGCAGGGGTAAAACAGGAATATCGCAGGGCTAAACTTTCGGGCGCGAGATATTTCGATGTGAGCGGGAAGTTTGAAAGCTTTTGGCGCCTGAAAATTTAGTGTTCTCCTCTTGTATGGCCAACTATGATATCATGGCCGAGAATTTATTTGTTTTGCACGCAAAAAATGCAAGTTTCGAAAATTAATGTCTCCAACTCGAAACTTAGATTTTCCATTCAATTCAAATATGGATCATTGAACTAGTGCAAGAAAATAACATCATATGGTCCAATTCAAATGAAATTCCAAATGTGTGTATCCTAAATATGATGACAAAAGCAAAAATGTGTATGTGTATGAATAACTTGGATGATTATAAAGTTTGAACATGCCCGTATGTGTATATCTCTAGGTTTGATATATGAATTTGAAATCACAAAATCCCGGCTTAAAAAATATACCTCCGTTTAACTGAATTACAAAAGCTAATGATGGAGTCGAATTCCAAAATTCCAATCTTATGTTTGTAATTATGGTACTTTAAAGTATGTCACGCATGTTCAAAAGTGTCGTTATCTCATAGTCCAAACTGTGAAACAAATTGATCAACCATGAGTGCACACACTATTGACCATATATATCTTAATTACACTAAAGTCTCTCAAATATAGACACCTCACTCTTTATCTGAAGCCACGCCCCGTCCCCCCCCACACAAGTCGTTCTCTCCCCCGAACACGAACACACGAGCACATTAACACCCCCTCTCTTCTAAAGTCTGGACCCCAGTGTAGGTCTCTATCACTTTGTCTCTCGGGCATGCACACATCTCTTCCCCCACTCTCTAGGTCTCCCGGCATCTCTCTTTCCCAAGCACACGCACTATATAGAGTGTATCTTTCCCATACACACAAAACGTTGCCCCCAAACGTCTATGTCCCTAGTTATGTGGTTCTCCACACTCACCTCACACACCACCCCCGCTGCAAACAAGCACAATTTGTCTCCTTGTGCACCACTCTCCTCTTTCTATCTCTCCCACATGTGGACCCGCCCTAGCTCCTTCCCTATATACATATATGTCATGACTCTTTCCATAGCTCCCTAATGTATCATCGTTCTCAATTTCGCACATTGTTCTCTACACCATCTATTCTAGATCTCTCATGAAGTCCCTATCACACACGATGACTCGCTTCCCTTGCGTCTCTGTACATAGGCCACTTTCAAACAACATCAACATTGTCTCCCTATCTATATGCCACTTATGCACACAAACGACCCCTGTCTCCCCCCTCTCTTCCTCTCTCTCTTCCTCACTAGCTCTCTCTCTAGCTCTCACACCCCTCTCGCAAACACACTCGATGTCTCTTCCAAATAGTCTGCTCCCCGCCCGCACTCATGCTATCCCGCTACTACACATGCCTTTGTCTCTCTTTGACACACATGTCACACCATTCCCCCTTCCCTATACTAGGTTTACATCATTAGTAGTCTCTCTTCTCCACATACACACACTCCCTCTCACACACACGTGCACGCACAAACACACACAAACACGCACAAAAACCCATGGCGCTCCGCACTTGCCCTTTGGCTTCGCCTCGAAGCCAAGTTCAAGCGCGCCTTGGGCCCGGGGGCTACTGTCGGCGTTCTGGGAATGGGGGTACCCAGACTTGCTTGCCTACGGCCCACGGCGTGGCTCCATCAACAGGCTGGTACGGCCCACCTTCAGCATCGACGACTCAAGACCCTCGCGAGGGGCCAAGCCTCGCGAGGCGGACGACACTAAGACCTCCAGAAGGAGCGGCCTCCTCAGGCTGGCTCCTGAGGAGCGGAGATTTCTTTGCAAGCTCCAATTCGTCAGGTTCAGATGACGTGAGCCATGACGACCAAGGCCAGGCGGGTCCAGCGGGCGCAGGACAACAGTTTCCTCTTTGGTGCTAAGGAGGAAAGCGCAGGAGCGAAGTCCCGAGGAATCAGCCAAAGGTTTCCATTCCCGTGCAACAAGACCAAGACCGCCAGGATGGCAGGACGGAAGTCATCTCTGAGCCCACCATGGCGTCACGACCAGGGGCTTTCGCAGGCGAAGACTACTTTTGTCAGGATAACATGTTCTACTTACCTCCCTTCGAATTTGGCAGCTGTGGGATCCCTTCCCGCCTTCATTTGGGAAGAGGACCGAGGCCACTATAAATAGGGCCTAGCCACGACCATAGAGAGGGACAGAACCCCATCGGATCCATTCCATCCTCACCAGCTCACACGAGCCCAAGAACACACCTCCTGAGGTTGTTCTCCCACTGTACTAGTTCATCCTCAGCCTTACGAGGCCAATTCACCACAAAGCAGGAGTAGGGTTTTACACCGCAAGGTGGCACGAACCTGGGTAAACTGCCGTGTCCCATTTTCTTCATGTTCATCGAGCTTGGCCACAAGATTGGCGAGTAGGCAGACTGGGGAGGTTGAGTTCTTCGCACGCATTCCAGAGTTCGAACCTCTCTAGGGTCTGCGGAGCCCGAAATCCGACATTTGGCGCGCCAGGTAGGGGTGCTTTGGAGCCTCTCTTCTTCTAGTCGATTCACCACCGCTCCACCGCTCCCATGGATGACGCTCGTCGAGCTCGCGCTGGGCGCCGGGCCGCCCTTGCTGCCCGTGTCGCTCAGACAGCACCGGCGGGCGACGGCTACCCTCGTCGTCCCCCATCGCTAGTGGCGAACGCCGCCAGTGGCCCCGCAGGCCATGAGCAGCACGCTTCATCGCTGCACCATCTATGCTGCGAGACGGGCGCACCGCCACCCAGTCGCTGACTCCGGCTGCTTCGTCTTCCCATACTCACTGTGGTCCGGCGAACGCGCAGGCCGCGCTGCTTATGGCACGCGAGCTCCTGCGCTACCGCCCGGTCGACGACCTCTACGAGGACTGGCTGGACCGCATCACCGAGCTCGTCAGCGCCACCGGAGAATCCCCTGCACAATCTCGCTTGCTGCCTCACCCGCCGCCGGCCGCTGGTGATGTAGCTCATGGAGCACCACCTCCACCTCCCAGGCAGGACGCCATCATCGAGCCAAGGCGGGAGGCTCCTCGGCGCGATCTGCAGCATAGGGCGCCCGCGCGTGACGAAGCAAGCTGCCAGGTGGTGCAGTGCTACCTCATGAGCATGCGTTGGTTTTCCCTTGAAGAGGAAAGGGTGATGCAGCAAAGTAGCGTAAGTATTTCCCTCACTTTTTGAGAACCAAGGTATCAATCTAGTAGGAGACTACACGCAAGTCGCCTAGTACTTGCACAAGCAAATAAGAACCTTGCAACCAACGCGATAAAGGGGTTGTCAATCCCTTCACGGCCACTTGCAAAAGTGAGATCTGATAAACATAATAAGATAAATATTTTTGGTATTTTTGTGGTACAGATTGGAAACTAAAGATTGCAAAACAAATAGTAAACTAGAATTGTAGATTGTAAACTTATATGATGTAAAGTAGACCCGGGGGCCATAGGTTTCACTAGTGGCTTCTCTCAAGATAGCATGTATTACGGTGGGTGAACAAATTACTGTCGAGCAATTGATAGGAAAGTGCATAGTTATGAGAATACCTGGGCATGATCATGAACATAGGCATCACGTCCGTGTCAAGTAGACCGAACGATTCTGCATCTACTACTATTACTCCACACATCGACCGCTATCCAGCATGCATCTAGAGTATTAAGTTCATAAGAATAGAGTAACGCATTAGGCAAGATGACATGATGTAGAGGGATAAACTCAAGCAGTATGATATAAACCCCATCTTTTTATCCTCGATGGCAACCATACAATACGTGTCGTTTCCCTTTCTGTCACTGGGATCGAGCACCGCAAGATTGAACCCAAAGCTAAGCACTTCTCCCATTGCAAGAAAGATCAATATAGTAGGTCAAACTAAACCGATAATTCGAAGAGACTTGCAAAGATATTTAAATCATGCATAAAAGAATTCAGAGAAGAATCAAATATTGTTGATAGATAATCTTGATCATAAACCCACAATTCATCGGATCTCGACAAACACACCGCAATAAGTATTACATCGAATAGATCTCCAAGAAGATCGAGGAGAACTTTGTGTTGAGATCCAAAGAGAGAGAAGATGCCATCTAGCTAATAACCATGGACCCGAAGGTCTGTGGTAAACTACTCACGCATCATCGGAGAGGCCATGGTGTTGATGTAGAAGCCCTCCATGAACGATTCGCCCTCCGGCGGAGCGCCAGAAAAGGCCCCAAGATGGGACCTCACGGGTACAGAAGGTTGCGGCGGTGGAAAAAGTGTTTCGTGGCTCTCTCTGAAGGTTTTAGGGTATAAGAGTATATATAGGCGAAAGAAGTAGGTCGATGGAGCTGCGAGGGGCCCACGAGGGTGGGGGCGCGCCCTCCTACCTCGTGGCCGCCTCGTGGCTTCCTTGACCTCCACTCCAAGTCTCCTGGATTGCATTTGTTCCATAAACGATCTTCACTAAGGTTTCATTCCGTTTGGATTCCGTTTGATATTCCTTTTCTGCGAAACACTGAAATAGGCAAAAAATAACAATTTGCACTAGGCTTTCGGTTAATAGGTTAGTCCCAAAAATAATATAAAAAGGTATATTAAAGCCCATTAAACATCCAAAACAGATAATGTAATAGCATGGAACAATCAAAAGTTATAGATACGTTGGAGACGTATCAAGCATCCCCAAGCTCAATTCCTGCTCGTCCTCGAGTAGGTAAATGATAAAAACAGAATTTTTGATGTGGAATGCTCCCTAACATAATTTTCAATGTAATTCTCTTTATTGTGGCATGAATGTTCAGATCCAAAAGATTCAAGATAAAAGTTTAATACTGACATAAAAATAGTAATACTTCAAGCATACTAACCAAGGAATTATGTCTTATCAAAATAACATAGCCAAAGAAAGCTTATCCCTACAAAATCATATAGTTTGGCCATGCTTCATTTTCGTCACACAAAATGCTCCCATCATGCATAACCTCGATGACAAGCCGAGCAATTGGTTCATACTTTTTAATGCGCTTCAGCCTTTTCAACCCTTATGCAATACATGAGCGCAAGCCATGGATATAGCACTATAGGTGGAATAGCATATGATGATGGGGTTATGTGAGAAGACAAATAAATGAGAAAGTCTCACATTGACGCGGCTAATCAACAGGCTATGGAGATGCCCATCAATTGATGGCAATGCGAGGAGTAGGGATTGCCATGCAACGGATGCACTAGAGCTATAAGTGTATGAAAGCTCATCAAAAGAAACTAAGTGGATGTGCATCCAACTTGCTTGCTCACGAAGACCTAGGGCATTTTGAGGAAGCCCATCATTGGAATATACAAGCCAAGTTCTAGAATGAAAAATTTCCACTAGTATATGAAAGTGACAAAATAAGAAACTCTCTATCATGAAGATCATGGTGCTATTTTGAAGCACAAGTGTGGAAAAATAGTAACATTGTCCCTTCTCTCTTTTTCTCTCATTTTTTTGTGTGGGCTTCTTTGGCCTCTCTTTTTATATGGGCTTCTTTGGCCTCTTTTTTCATAGTCTCCATCATTCTTTCCTCACATGGGACAATGCTCTAATAATGATGATCATCACACTTTTATTTACTCATAACTCAATGTTACAACTCGATACTAGAACAAAAATATGACTCTATGTGAATGCCTCCGGCGGTGTACCGGGATATGCGATGAATCAAGAGTGACATGTATGAAAGAATTATGAAAGTGGCTTAGCCACAAATACGATGCCAACTACATGATCATGCAAAGCAATGTGACAATGATGGAGCGTGTCATAATAAATGGAACGGTGGAAAGTTGCATGGCAATATATCTCGGAATGGCTATGGAAATGCCATAATAGGTAGGTATGGTGGCTGTTTTGAGGAAGATATAAGGAGGCTTATGTGTGATAGAGCGTATTGTATCACGGGGTTTGGATGCATGTGCGAAGTTTGCACCAACTCTCAAGGTGAGAAAGGGCAATGCACGGTACCGTAGAGGCTAGCAAATTGCGGAAAGGTAAGAGTGCATATGATCCATGGACTCACATTAGTTATAAAGAACTCATATACTTATTGCAAAAGTTTATTAGCCCTCGAAGTAAAGTACTACTACGCATGCCCCTAGATGGATAGATTGGTAGGAAAAGACCATCGCTCGTCCCCGACCACCACTCATAAGGAAATCTCTCAAAGAACACCGCATGCTTCAAATTTGTCACACGACGTTTACCATGCATGCATGCTACGGGACTTTCCAACCTTAACACAAGTATTTCTCAATTTCACAATTTACCAACTAGCATGACTCTAACATTACCACCTTTATATCTCAAAAACATTATCAAGTATCAAATTTATCATAGTATTTAATGCACTCTATATGAAAGTTTTTATTATACCAATCTTGGATGCCTATCATATTAGGACTAATTTTATAGCCAAAGAAAATTACCATGCTATTCTAAAAGACTCTCAAAAAATAATATACGTGAAGCATGAGAGAGCAATAATTTCTATAAAATAAAACCATCACCGTGATCTAAAAAATATAAGTGAAGCACTAGAGCAAAATTATCTAGCTCAAAAGATATAAGTGAAGCACATAAAGTATTCTAATAAATTCCGATTCATGTGTGTCTCTCCCAAAAGGTGTGTACAGCAAGGATGATTGTGGTAAACTAAAAGGCAAAGACTCAAATCATACAAGACGCTCCAAGCAAAACACATATCATGTGGTGAATAAAAATATAGCCTCAAGTAAAGTTACCGATAGACGAAGACGAAAGAGGGGATGCCTTCCGGGGCATCCCCAAGATTAGGCTTTTGGTGGTCCTTGAATTTTACCTTGGGGTGCCTTGGGCATCCCGGGGGGTTAGGCTCTTTCCACTCCTTATTCCATAATCCATCAAATCTTTACCCAAAAACTTGAAAACTTCACAACACAAAACTCAACAGAAAATCTCATGAGCTCCGTTAGTATAAGAAAACAAACCACCACCTTAAGGTAATGCAATGAACTCATTATTTATTTATATTGGTGTTAAACGTACTGTATTCCAACTTCTCTATGGTTCATACCCCCCGATACTAGCCATGGATTCATCAAAATAAGCAAACAACACACGAAAAACAGAATCTGGCAAAAACAGAACAGTCTGTAGTAATCTGTATCAAACGTATATTTCTGGAACTCAAACAATTCTGAAATAAATTGGTGGACGTGAGGAATTTGTCTATTAATCATCTCCCAGAATCAACCTAAAATCACTCTCCAGTAAAAATGGCAGCTAATCTCGTGAGTGCTAAAGTTTCTTTTTTTTACAGCAAGAACGCAAAGACTTCACCCAAGTCTTCCCAACGGTTCTACTTGGCACAAACACTAACTAAAACATAAAACCACATCTAAACAGAGTCTATATGAGTTATTTATTACTAAACATGAACGAAAGAAAAGAACAAAAAATAAATCGGGTTGCCTCCCAACAAGCGCTATGGTTTAACGCCCCTAGCTAGGCATAGAGATTTCAATGATGCTCACATGAAAGACAAGAATTGAAGCACAAAGAGAGCATCATAAAATACGTGACAAACACATCTAAGTCTAACATACTTTCTATGCATAGGCATTTTATAAGCAAACAAATTATCAAGGAAAGCAAAAACTAGCATATGCAAGGAAGAAGAAAGAGACTATATCAATCTCAACATGAAGAGAGGTAATTTAGTAACATGAAAATTTCTACAACCATATTTCCCCCTCTCATAATAATTACATGTAGGATCATAAGAAAATCCAACAATATAGCTATCATATAACATATTCTCAATACGATCCACATGCATGCAAAGTTGACACTCTTCCAAAATAGTTGGATTAGCATTAACTAAAGTCATGACCTCTCCAAACCCACTTTTATCAAAAACTTCATAAGATTGAACATTCTCCAAATATGTGGGATATAAAGTTGACACTCTTCCAAACCCACTTTCAATATTATTGCAAACATTATTATCAATCTCATATTCATCATCGGGCTTAAATAAATTTTCAAGATCATAAGAAGAATCACCCCAATCATGATCACAACAACAAGTAGTAGACATAGCAAAACTAGCATCCCCAAGATTAGGGTTTTGCATATTATTAGCACAATTGACATCAAGAGAATTTATAGTAAAATCATTGCAATCATGCTTTTTATTCAAGGAGCTATCGTGAATCTTTTCATAAATTTCTTCATCACAATTTCCAGATTCATGAATTTCAAGCAAAACCTCATAAAGATAATCTAGTGCACTCAAATCACTAGAAATTGGTTCATCATAATTGGATCTCTTAAAAAGATTAGAAAGGGGATGAGGATCCATAAACTTTTAGCAAGCGAAGATGCAAGCAAAAAGAAGGCACATGGTCACACAAGATCGAACGGAAGAGGGGCGAAGAAAAACGACAAAGGTGAAGTGGGGGAGAGGAAAACGAGAGGCAAATGGCAAATAATGTAATGCGAGGGATAAGAGTTTGTGATGGGTACTTGGTATGTCTTGACTTGTGTGTAGATCTCCACGGCAACGGCGCCAGAAATCCGCACGTTGGCGGGAGATCAAATCTTGACTTGACTTGGCGTAAACCTCCCCGGCAACGGCGCCAGAAATCCTTCTTGCTACCTCTTGAGCATGCGTTGGTTTTCCCTTAAAGAGGAAAGGGTGATGCAGCAAAGTAGCGTAAGTATTTCCCTCACTTTTTGAGAAACAAGGTATCAATCCAGTAGGAGACTACGCGCAAGTCGCCTAGTACATGCACAAACAAATAAGAACCTTGCAACCAACGCGATAAAGGGGTTGTCAATCCCTTCACGGCCACTTGCAAAAGTGAGATCTGATAAAGATAATAAGATAAATATTTTTGGTATTTTTGTGGTATAGATTGGAAAATAAAGATTGCAAAATAAATAGTAAACTAGAATTGTAGATTGGAAACTTATATGATGTAAAGTAGACCCGAGGGCCATAGGTTTCACTAGTGGCTTCTCTCAAGATAGCATGTATTACGGTGGGTGAACAAATTACTGTCGAGCAATTGATAGAAAAGTGCATAGTTATGAGAATATCTAGGCATGATCATGAACATAGGCTTCACGTCCGTGTCAAGTAGACCGACACGATTCTGCATCTACTACTATTACCCCACACATCGACCGCTATCCAGCATGCATCTAGAGTATTAAGTTCATAAGAACAGAGTAACGCATTAGGCAAGATGACATGATGTAGAGGGATAAACTCAAGCAATATGATATAAACCCCATCTTTTTATCCTCGATGGCAACAATAGAATACGTGTCGTTTCCCTTTCTGTCACAGGGATCGAGCATCGCAAGATTGAACCCAAAGCTAAGCATTTCTCCCATTGCAAGAAAGATCAATCTAGTAGGCCAAACTCAACCGATAATTCGAAGAGACTTGCAAAGATATTTAAATCATGCATAAAAGAATTCAGAGAAGAATCAAATATTGTTCATAGATAATCTTGATCATAAACCCACAATTCATCAGATCTCAACAAACACACCGCAAAAAGTATTACATCGAATAGATCTCCAAGAAGATCGAGGAGAACTTTGTATTGAGATCCAAAGAGAGAGAAGAAGCCATCTAGCTAATAACTATGGACCCGAAGGTCTGTTGTAAACTACTCGTGCATCATCGGAGAGGCCATGGTGTTGATGTAGAAGCCCTCCGTGATCGATTCCCCCTCCGGTGGAGCGCCGAAAAAGGCCCCAAGATGGGATCTCACGGGTACAGAAGGTTGTGGCGGTGGAAAAAGTGTTTTGTGGCTCTCCCTGAAGGTTTCTGGGTATAAGAGTATATATAGGCGAAAGAAGTAGGTCGGTGGAGCAGCGAGGGGCCCACAAGGGTGGGGGGCGCGCCCACCCCCTGGGGTGCGCCCTCCTACCTCGTGGCCGCCTCGTGGCTTCCTTGACCTCCACTCCAAGTCTCCTGGATTGCGTTTGTTCCAAAAACGATCCTTGCGAAGGTTTCATTCCGTTTGGATTCCGTTTGATATTCCTTTTCTGCGAAAAACTGAAATAGGCAAAAAACAGCAATTCGCACTGGGCTTTCGGTTAATAGGTTAGTCCCAAAAATAATATAAAAAGGTATATTAAATCCCATTAAACATCCAAAATAGATAATATAATAGCATGGAACAATCAAAAATTATAGACACGTTGGCGACGTATCATGCAGCGGCCGCAAGGAGAGGCGCGTGCGCCGCCTGCGGTGGTGGCGCGTGAGCGGCAAGATCAGGCTCCACCTCCATGACGGGCTCTCGTGACTACAGCGGGATGCCACGCGTTCACTTCGGAGCTGCGCAGCGTCGTCTGGCCAGGGAAGTTCAAGCCCGACTTGCCTCCACGCTACGACGGCACCCCCGACCCTACTGAGTTCCTGCAGCTCTACGATCTGAGCATCAAGGTGGACAGCGGCGATGAGAAGGTTATGGCGAACTGGTTTCCCATGGCCCTCAAGGACGGCGCACGCTCCTGGCTCCTGAACCTCCCCGCGAGATCAATCTCCTCCTGGGACGAGATGCGAGAGCGTTTCATCACCAACTTCCAGGGCACTCACGACTGCCCACCAGCCGCGGGTGACCTACGGCGCATCAAGCAGCAGCCAGGAGAGACCCTGCAGAAGTACATCCAGTGCTTCAACAGTGTTCGCCTCAAGATCCCCAAGGTGTCGGATGAAGCCATCATCTCGGCATTCACTGATGGCGTCCGCGACGTCAAGATGAAGGAGGAGCTCGCCATACACGAGGTCCTGTGCATGGCTCTGGAGATGTTCAAGATGGCAACGAAGTGTGCGAGAGCTGAGGAGGGACGCCTCTCCCTCCTCGAGCTCCCTGAGGCTAACCTAGAAGACAAGAAGACCAAGGCCAAGGACGTGAAGCGCAAGAAGCAGAGATGAAACGCGGCTGCGACCACACGGAGTCATCCAAGGGCAGCCGCCCATTCTGCGTCTTCCACAACGTGCACAGCCACAGCACCAATGACTGCCAGGTGCTCATGGCCATCCATGATGGGCGCCTCGGTCGTCACCCCAAGCGCAACTATCAAGGCTACGGCCGCGGAGGAGGATGAGGCAGAGGATGCTGGGACGGCCGCGACCCCCGCCCGGAGTGGCGCAAGCAGCCTCGTGAGGGCGCCTGGAGGGATCAGCCTCGCGAGGACCGTCCTAAGGGCAACGCTGGCCTTCCCCTGCCGCCGCCACCACCAAGGAGGAATGATGACCACCACTAGGACGAGGGGGCTGGAGGCTTCCAGGAGCCTCGTGCCATCGCCTGCATCCTAGGCGGCGCTCAGGCCCCATCCTCCCGTCGCCTCTTCAAGCAGTTCATGCGCGAGGTGAACGCGGCCCTCCCCAAGCTCGGGGCAACGCGTCTGCTCAGGTGGTCCAAGTACGCCATCACATTCGACTCCTCCGACCAGCTCAATTGCGCGGCCACAGCCGGTTCCCTCCCGATGCTCTGCTCACCCATCATCAGCAACGTGCTCGTCACCAAGACACTCATTGATGGCGGTGTGGGGCTCAATGTCCTCTCCGTCGAGACGTTCGACTGACTCTAGGTGCCCTAAAACCAGCTTCAGCCTACCAAGCCGTTCTCAGGAGTGACCGACGGCTCCACTACCCCGATAGGGCAGGTCCGCCTCCCTGTCACCTTTGGCAAGCGCGACAACTACCGCACTGAGCTCATCGACTTCGACATCGCGAACATTCGCCTCCTGTACAATGCCATCCTCGGGTACCCTGCCTTGGCCAAGTTCATGGCTATTACCCACCATGGCTACAATGTCCTCAAGATGCCAGGAAGCTGTGGCATCATCACGGTCGCCTGCGAGGAGAAGGACGCCGTGTGCTCTCTCGAGCACGCCTACCAGGCTGCGACTGTCGAGGACCCAGATGATGAGGGCGCTGTCTACCCTCCTGATGCCATCCCCAAGAAGAAGAAGCAGATGCTCCGCCAAGGACCTCAGGAGGGTGGGGCGTCCGACAGCGCTGCCTCAAGCCCTGCGCCCACTGACGGGGCGCCTTCCCCTCTCACATAGGAAGGCGTGCCCAGCGCCCCCCTCAGGCTGGGCTCGGGGGCTCTCCTCTGGAGGGCCTCAGACCTGGCCAATGTCACGAGGGAGGTACTCGAGTACCATGTGGAGGCATGCTTCAGCCCGTGCTTCCGTGAATAAAGCACAGGGCGCGAGGCGCCAGGCGCTCAGGAGTTCATCACCAAGGCAACTGAGGAGCTTAAGGAGGCAAGAGCTATGTAGGGCGACTGTCACCGACCACCCGGCGGAGCTCCCTGCCCCGGTGAGGACAGTGAGCTGCGCGCCAGCGTCAACATGCCCAGGCTCAACATGGCTGCGTCGCGGGAGCTCTTATGGCCGTCCCACATTGGCCGGTGCGAGGGCCCCCCTCACAGCTACGTTCGCATGCCTTTCGGTCTACCGAACGCGGCTGTCACATTCCAGCGCTACATGCGGGGCATCCTCGCAGCTCATGAGGCCAGGCGCCAGGCTATCCTGACGGAGATGGCAGTGGATCTTCGTGAGCCCCCGGGGCCTTGATAACCCACAAGTATAGGGGATCACAACAGTTTTCGAGGGTAGAGTATTCAACCCAAATTTATTGATTCGACACAAGGGGAGCCAAAGAATATTCTCAAGTATTAGCAGTTGAGTTGTCAATTCAACCACACCTGGATAACTTAATATCTGCAGCAAGGTGTTTAGTAGCAAAGTAGTATGGAAGTAACGGTAACAGTAGCAAAAGTAATATTTTTGGGTTTTGTGGTGATTGTAACAGTAGCAACGGAAAAGTAAATAAGCGAGGAACAATATGTGAAAAGCTCGTAGGCATTGGATCAGTGATGGAGAATTATGCCGGATGTGGTTCATCATGTAACAGTCATAACATAGGGTGACACAGAACTAGCTCCAATTCGTCAATGTAATGTAGGCATGTATTCCGAATATAGTCATACGTGCTTATGGAAAAGAACTTGCATGACATCTTTTGTCCTACCCTCCCGTGGCAGTGGGGTCCTATTGGAAACTAAGTGATATTAAGGCCTCCTTTTAATAGAGTACCAGACCAAAGCATTAACACATAGTGAATACATGAACTCCTCAAACTATGGTCATCACAGGGAGTGGTCCCGATTATTGTCACTTCGGGATTGCCGGATCATAACACATAGTAGGTGACTATAGACTTGCAAGATAGGATCAATAACTCACATATATTCATGAAAACATAATAGGTTCAGATCTGAAATCATGGCACTCGGGCCCTAGTGACAAGCATTAAGCATAGCAAAGTCATAGCAACATCAATCTCAGAACATAGTGGATACTAGGGATCAAACCCTAACAAAACTAACTCGATTACATGACAAATCTTATCCAACCCATCACCGTCCAGCAAGCCTACGATGGAATTACTCATGCACGGCGGTGAGCATCATGAAATTAGTGATGGAGGATGGTTGGTGATGACGATGGCGACGGATTCCCCTCTCCGGAGCCCCGAACGGACTCCAAATCAGCCCTCCCGAGAGAGATTAGGGCTTGGCGGCGGCTCCGTATCGTAAAACGCAAAGAATCCTTCTCTCTGATTTTTTTCTCCCCGAACGTGAATATATAGAGTTGGAGTTGAGGTCGGTGGAGCTCCAGGGGGCCCACGAGGCAGGGGGGCGCGCCCCCACCCTCGTGGAAAGGGTGTGGGCCCCCTGGCCTTCATTCTTTCGCCAATATTTTTTATTATTTGCAAAAATAATCTCCGTCAAGTTTCAGGTCATTCCGAGAACTTTTGTTTCTGCACAAAGATAACACCATGGCAATTCTGCTGAAAACAGCGTCAGTCCGGGTTAGTTCCATTCAAATCATGCAAGTTAGAGTCCAAAACAAGGGCGAAAGTGTTTGGAAAAGTAGATATGACGGAGATGTATCAACTCCCCCAAGCTTAAACCTTTGCTTGTCCTCAAGCAATTCAGTTGATAAACTGAAAGTGATAAAGAAAAACTTTTACAAACTCTGTTTGCTCTTGTTGTTGTAAATATGTAAAGCCAACATTCTAGTTTTCAGCAAAGATTATGAACTAACCATATTCACAATAACATTTAGGTCTCATGTTTACTCATATCAATGGCATAATCAACTAGCGAGCAATAATAATAAATCTCGGATGACAACACTTTATCAAGACAATCATGATATGATATAACAAGATGGTATCTCGCTAGCCCTTTCTGAGACCGCAAAACATAAATGCAGAGCACCTTTAAATATCAAGGACTGAATAGACATTGTAATTCATGGTAAAAGAGATCCAATCATAGTCATACCCAATATAAATTAACAGTAATGGACGCAAATGACAGTGGTGCTCTCCAGCTGGTGCTTTCTAATAAGAGGGTGATGAATCAACATAAAAGTAAATAGATAGGCCCTTCGCAGAGGGAAGCAGGGATTTGTAGAGGTGCAAGACCTCGATTTTGAAATAGAGATGAATAATATTTTGAGCGGCATACTTTCATTGTCAACATAACAACCAAGAGATGGCGATATCTTCCATGCTACACACATCATAGGCGGTTCCCAAACAGAATGGTAAAGTATATACTCCCCCTCCACCAACAAGCATCAATCCATGTCTTGCTCGAAACAACGAGTGCCTCCAACTAACAACAGTCCCGGGGGAGTTTTGTTTGCAATTATTTTGATTTGGTTTGCATAAAGCATGGGACTAGGCATCCCGGTGACCAGCCATTTTCTCGTGAGTGAGGAGCGGAGTCCACTCCTCTTGAGAATAACCCGCCTAGCATGGAAGATACAAACAACCCTAGTTGATACATGAGCTATTCGAGCATGCAAAACAGAATTTCATTTGAAGGTTTGGAGTTTGGCAGATACAAATTTACTTGGAACGGCAAGTAGATACCGCATATAGGAAGGTATAGTGGACTCATACGGAATAACTTTCGGGTTTAAGGGATTGGATGCACAAACAATATTCCTGCTTAGTACAAGTGAAGGCTAGCAAAAGACTTGGGAGCGACCAACTAGAGAGCGACAACAGTCATGAACATGCATTAAAATTAATGAACATTGAGTGCAAGCATGAGTAGGATATAATCCACCATGAACATAAATATCGTGAAGGCTATGTTGATTTGTTTCAACTACATGTGTGAACATGTGCCAAGTCAAGTCACTTGAATCATTCAAAGGAGGATACCACCCCATCATACCACATCACAACCATCTTAATAGCATGTTGGCACGCAAGGTAAACCATTATAAACTCCTAGCTAATTAAGCATGGCATAAGCAACAATAATCTCCAATTGTCATTGCAAACATGTTTATTCATAATAGGCTGAATCAGGAACGATGAACTAATCATATTTACAAAAACAAGAGGGGTCGAGTTCATACCAGCTTCTCTCATCTCAATCAGTCCATCATATATCGTCATAATTGCCTTTCACTCGCACGACCGAATGATGTGAATAATAATAATAGTGCACGTGCATTGGACTAAGCTGGAATCTGCAAGCATTCAATAAACAGGAGAAGACAAGGCAATATGGGCTCTTGGTTAAATCAACAATAATGCATATAAGAGCCACTTCAACAATTTCATTATGGTCTTCTCCTATCGACCCCCAAAGAAAAGAAAAGAAATAAAACTATTTACACGGGAAAGCTCCCAACAAGCAAAAGAAGAACATGAAATATTTTTGGGTTTTCTTTTAGTTAATGCTACTACAGCAAAAAAGTAAACTAGCTAAAAGCTACTACTAATTTTTTTGTTTTCTTAAGGTTTTTCAAACACACAAGAAGAAAGCAAGAAAAAGAAAATAAACTAGCATGGATATTACAGTGAAAAAGTATGAGCACCGACATCTAGCAATGAGTGTGTGAACATAAATGTAATATCGGTGAGAAATACGTACTCCCCCAAGCTTAGGCTTTTGGCCTAAGTTGGTCTATGGCCACGGCTGGCCTGGCAGATATCCAAAGTTATAGTTGGGGTCGTACTGAGATGCAGCAGTTATTGCATCGTGGGCTGCAGCTTAGAGGCGAGCTATCTCAGCCATCCTCTCGTACTCGTTCGCCTCCTCCTTGGTTATGAAATATCTCCCATTCGCCTGAAAGTCAAAGAAAGTAGGAGCAGGGAGAGCGATGTGATAGGTGCGTCGTCTGTCAAAGATTAGTCGGTACTGGAGGAACTGATCGTTCCTCTCAACAAAACGATGACGTACCATAGCCTCATAATCTAAATAAACAGGAGGCAACTCAATATCATACTCACGTATGGGTATATTAAGAAAATTAGCTAAACGGGTTGCATAAATTCCACCAAAGAAATCTCCATTAAATCTATTATTTGCAACCTACATGCAACAATGGCTCCCAAAATATAATGTTTATCTCCTAATACAGCGCTCCTGAGAACACTGAGGTCGGGGACACACATGTGACATGCTTCATCCTTACCATTTATGCACCTACCTATGAAGAGAGCAAAATAATGTATAGTAGGAAAATGAATGCTCCCTATGGTAGCTTGTGCTATGTCTCTAGATTCCCCCACAGTTATACTAGCAAGAAAATCTCTAAATTTAGATTTGCGAGGTTCACTAGGACTACCACATTGTCGAAGTTTGCAAGCAGTATTAAAATCCTCTAAGTTCATAGTATAAGAATTTTCATAAAGGTCAAACAGGACAGTTTAAGAATTGTGTGACGATGAGAATTCAAACCTCCTCACAAAGGAATCAGTGAGATAGTGGTACTAAAGGCACTTATCTGCCTCGAAGCTCACAAGATCAGCGTTACGCACATATGTGTTAAATTCTTTCTTGATTCCTGCTCGATCCATGAAGTCCTCTGAAGGCCATTCACAAGCCCGCACTTGAGCGTCCCTTGGTGGTTCATCGTCGGCATCGCGCATTGGAGCCTGGGTCCTTGCTTCCTTGAAGGGCCACCTTGGTACATTCTCCTAAACATATTTCTTCCTCTGAAAATTTTAGTAACTTCAAATAAAAGTGAACCAAGCTCAACAAAATTGATAGCAACTACTCCCACAAGTGCCCAGAGACTATATCATGCATTAGAACTACTTGGAACCATATAAATTTGACATGCAAGCTCAAGAACATGGTCACCTAGGCAGCACAGATTTGCAATGAATAAAGCACTAGAACAAAAACTAATTGGACCATTGGAGGAGTCACATACCAAGGAACAATCCACCAAAGCAGTTTTGTGAGAGGTGCTTTGAGCAAGGGGGTCAAAAATCGCAGCAAAAATGAGCTAGAACTCATGCTTGAGCTGGTTGGTGATTTTTTTGGAGGAAGAAGGAGTGTGTGGGTGCAGGAATAAGTGGAGGGGAGCCACCATGGGCCCACGAGGCAGGGGGGCGCGCCCTGGACCCTCGTGGCCAGGTGCTTGCTCCCCCTCTTGTGTTCTCAGTGCCAAATATTCTCAAATATTCCAGAAAAAATCATATTAAATTGGCAGGGCATTTGGAGAACTTTTATTTTGGGGTATTTTTATATTGCACGGATAATTCAGAAAACAGACAGAAAATACTAATTTTACTTTATTTCAACTAAATAACAGAAAGTAAAAGGAGGGTACAGAAGGTTGTGCCTTCTAACTTCATCCATCTCATGCTCATCAAAAGGAATCTACTAACAAGGTTGATCAGGTCTTGTTAACAAACTCATTCCGAATCGCATGAAACCGGAGAAATTTTGAATAACACTATGTTACCTCAACGGGGATATGCACGTCCCCAATAATAAGAATATCATATCTCTTTTTGACAGTAGGTAGAGGAAATTCAGAACCTGCAAAAATAATCGATGGAAATTTTCCAATAGAATTGATACTGTGGACTTGAGGTTGTTTCCTCGGAAAGTGTACCGTATGCTCATTACCATTAACATGAAAAGTGACATTGCCTTTGTTGCAATCAATAACAGCCCCTGCAGTATTCAAAAAGGGTCTTCCAAGAATAATAGACATACTATTGTCCTCGTGAATATCAAGAATAACAAATCTGTTAAAATAGTAACGTTTGCAACTACAACAGGCACATCCTCACAAATGCCGACAGGTATAGCAGTTGATTTATCGGCCATTTGCAAAGATATTTCAGTAGGTGTCAACTTATTCAATTCAAGTCTACGATATAAAGAGAGAGGCATAACACTAACACCGGCTCCATGATCACATAGAGCAGTTCTAACATAATTTCTTTTAATGGAGCATGGTATAGTGGGTACTCCTGGATCTCCTAACTTATTAGGTATTCCACCCTTAAAAGTGTAATTAGCAAGCATAGTGGAAATTTCAGCTTCCGGTATCTTTCTTTTATTAGTAACAATATCTTTCATATACTTAGCATAAGGATGTATTTTGAGCATATCAGTCAAACGCATACGCAAGAAGATAGGTCTAATCATTTCAGCAAAGCGCTCAAAATCCTCATCATCCTTTCTCTTGGATGGTTTGGGAGGAAAAGGCATGGGTTTCTAAACCCATGGCTCTCTTTCCTTACCGTGTTTCCTAGCAACAAAGTCTCTCTTATCATAACGTTGATTCTTTGATTGTGGGTTATCAAGATCAACAGCAGGTTCAATTTCTACATCAGTGTTATTACTAGGTTGAGCATCCACATGAACATTATCATTAACATTATCACTAGGTTCATGTTCATTACCAGATTGTGTTTCAGCATCAGAAATAGAAATATCATTGGGATTCTCAGGTGTGTCAACAACAGGTTCACTAGAAGCATGCAAAGTCCTATCATTTTTCTTTTTCTTCTTCTTAGAAGGACTAGGTGCATCAATATTATTTCTCTGAGAATACTGCTCAATTCTCTTAGGGTGGCCCTCAGGATACAAAGGTTCCTGAGTCACTTTACCCCTCTAGTTGCAACTCTAACAACATAGTCATTATTCTTACTATTCAATTCATTGAGCAAATCATTCTGAGCTTTAAGTACTTGTTCTACTTGAGTTGTAACCATAGAGGCATGTTTACTAATAAGTTTAAGTTCACCTTTAACTCTAGACATATAATCACCCAAGTGTTCAATCATATAGGCATTGCGTTTTAATTCGCTACCAAAATAAGCATTGAAGTTTTCTTGTTTGACAATAAAATTATCAAACTCATCTAAGCATTGGCTAGCAGACTTATAACAAGGAATATCACCTTCATCAAATCTATAGAGAGAATTTACCTTTACTACCTGTGTCGGGTTATCAAGACCATGTGTTTATTCAATAGGTAATGAATTAAGACCATGTATTTCTTCAATAGGAGGTAAATTCTTAACATCTTCAGCTTTTATACCTTTGTCTTTCATAGATTTCTTTGCCTCTTGCATATCTTCAGGACTGAGAAATGGAACACCCCTTTTCTTCAGAGTTGGCTTAGGAGTTGGTTCGGGAAGTGTCCAATTATTTTCATTGGTCAACATATTATTCAATAAAATTTCAGCTTCATCTGGTGTTCTTTCTATGAAAACACAACCAACACAACTATCCAGGTGGTCTCTGGAAGCATCGGTTAGTCCATTATAAAAGATATCAAGTATTTCATTTTTCTTGTGGGGATGATCAGGCAAAGCATTAAGTAATTGGAGAAGCCTCCCCCAAGCTTGTGGGAGACTCTCTTCTTCAATTTGCACAAAATTATATATTTCCCTTAAAGCAGCTTGTTTCTTATGAGCAGGGAAATATTTAGCAGAGAAGTAATAAATCATATCCTGGGGACTACGCACACAACCAGGATCAAGAGAATTAAACCATATCTTAGCATCACCCTTTAATGAGAATGGAAATATTTTAAGGATATAATAGTAGCGAGTTTTCTCATCATTAGTGAATAGGGTGGCTATATCATTTAATTTAGTAAGATGTGCCACAACAGTTTCAGATTCATAGCCATAAAAAGGATCAGATTCAACCAAAGTAATTATATCAGGGTCGACAGAGAATTCATAATCCTTATTAGAAACAAAGATAGGTGAAGTAGCATAAGTTGGATCATATTTCATTCTAGCATTCAGAGATTTTTGTTTCAGCTTAGCTAATAATTTCTTAAGATCACTTCTATCATTGCAAGCAAGAAAGTATCTAGCAGTTTCTTCATCCATAACATAGCCCTCAGGCACAACAGGCAATTCATATCTAGGGGGAGAATCTTCATCATCACATTCATCAATATTATCAGTTTCAATAATTTCATTCTCTCTAGCCCTAGCAAGTTGTTCATCAAGAAATTCACCAGGTGGCACAGTAGTATCAAGCATAGAAGTAGTTTCATCATAATTATCATGCATAGAAGAAGTGGCATCATCAATAACATGCGACATATCAGAATTAATAACAGAAGCAGGTTCAGGTGTCGCAAGCTTACTCAAAATAGAAGGTGAATCAAGTGCAGAGCTAGATGGCAGTTCCTTACCTCCCCTCGTAGTTGAGGGATAAATTTTTGTTCGCGTCTTTCAAGTTCTTCATAGTGACCAGCAGATATAAATCCCAAGTAACTCAAAGAATAGAGCTATGCTCCCCGGCAACGGCGCTAGAAAATAGTCTTGATAACCCACAAGTATAGGGGATCACAACAGTTTTCAAGGGTAGAGTATTCAACCCAAATTTATTGATTCGACACAAGGGGAGCCAAAGAATATTCTCAAGTATTAGCAGTTGAGTTGTCAATTCGACCACACCTGGATAACTTAATATCTGCAGCAAGGTATTTAGTAGCAAAATAGTATGGAAGTAACGGTAACAGTAGCAAAAGTAATATTTTTGGGTTTTGTGGTGATTGTAATAGTAGCAACAGAAAAGTAAATAAGCGAGGAACAATATGTGAAAAGCTCGTAGGCATTGAATCGGTGATGGAGAATTATGCCGGATGTGGTTCATCCTGTAACAGTCATAACATAGGGTGACACAGAACTAGCTCCAATTCATCAATGTAATGTAGGCATGTATTCCGAATATAGTCATACGTGCTTATGGAAAAGAACTTGCATGACATATTTTGTCCTACCCTCCCGTGGCAGCGGGGTCCTATTGGAAACTAAGGGATATTAAGGCCTCCTTTTAATAGAGTATCGGACGAAAGCATTAACACATAGTGAATACATGAACTCCTCAAACTACGGTCATCACCGGTAGTGGTCCCGATTATTGTCACTTCGGGGTTGCGGATCATAACACATAGTAGGTGACTATAGACTTGCAAGATAGGATCAAGAACTCACATATATTCATGAAAACATAATAGGTTCAGATCTGAAATCATGGCACTCGGGCCCTAGTGACAAGCATTAAGCATAGGAAAGTCATAGCAACATCAATCTCAGAACATAGTGGATACTAGGGATCAAACCCTAACAAAACTAACTCGATTACATGATAAATCTCAGCCAACCCATCACCGTCCAGCAAGCCTATGATGGAATTACTCATGCACGGCGGTGAGCATCATGAAATTGGTGATGGAGGATGGTTGATGATGACGATGGCGACGGATTCCCCTCTCCGGAGCACAGAACGGACTCCAGATCAGCCCTCCGGAGAGAGATTAGGGCTTGGAGGCGGCTCCGTATCGTAAAAGGCGATGAATCCTTCTCTCTGATTTTTTCCCCGGACGTGAATATATAGAGTTGGAGTTGAGGTCGGTGGAGCTCCAGGGGGGCCACGACGCAGGGGGGCGCGCCCCACCCTCGTGGAAAGGGTGTGGGCCCCCTGGCCTTGATTCTTTCGCCAGTATTTTTTATTATTTCCAAAAATAGTCTCCGTGAAGTTTCAGGTCATTCCGAGAACTTTTGTTTCTGCACAAAGATAACACCATGGCAATTCTGCTGAAAACAGCGTTAGTACGGGTTAGTTCCATTCAAATCATGCAAGTTAGAGTCCAAAACAAGGGCAAAAGTTTTTGGAAAAGTAGATACGACGGAGACGTATCAGGCCTCTAGAGCCTCCCGAGGATCAGGACCTGGGCGGCTCATGAGGAGCGACTTTTATAGCACGTGTCTTTGGCTACTCCAACACTCCTTCAGCAATGGTGCCAGGTGACATTTTTTGGTTCGTTCAGTTGGGGGCGCCCCTCGGGCTGCATTGTACCCAAGCCGCGTGGGTCCGTCCCTGCTGCATGTATCCTTCTTTGCAACTATCAGAACTGGCTCTACCTTGATCATGAGTTGCCTTATGATTATCACCTGCCTGCCCGGTGCTTCGTCGCCATGAATACGCCCTTGCAAGCCCACCCATGACCGCCTCATGATTAAGGACTGGCACGGCGTCTGTGCTCGGGTCCGTCCCTGTAGCGTCGGTAAACCCAAGCGGCTGAGCTCTGGCTCGCGGGCCAGCTCCCGTGCATGTCACCTCCCATGGTCCTTGGTGCCTTGTTCTCGCATGAGCTAATCGTGGGCGGATGAGTGAGGGCGCGTGACCCGCGCCGGCTGTCTTTCTTCAGGACTTTCGCATGAGAAGACTGGGCACAACGTCTGTGCTCAGGTCCGTCCCTGCAGCATCGACAAACCCAATGGCTCAGCTCTGTCTGGCAGGCCGGCCCCGTTCATGTCACCTCCTGGGGTCGTTGGTGTTTTGGCCTTCTCATGCGATAACCTCAAGAGATTCACTCGGTGAAGGTTGCCTAACCATCTCGCAGGACCATCTCAAGTGTTCCGAATCAAATTTAGGCGCAACCCGCCTTGAGGTAGGGCCTCGTGAGTCTCGCGCTAGCTCACGAGTGCTCATACACACCTCCTCTAGCCCTACTGTGCAAGCCACATGTCAGGGCAGGGCTGTACATGCCCCGGGGTCTCCCCTCAGAGGGAGCCCCCACCCACGTACCAGTGGAAGCACCATATTCCGTGCTGGCAGTCGACACGGTCGAGGAGCGGCTATGCCCGTGCAAGAGCGGAAGCGCCATGCTCTGAGCTGGTGATAGACAACTAAGGGTGGCCTCACGGCTGCAGTAACCTCAGGAGAGCCACCAGGCTCGCTGTTCAGCCCCACCGCACCGCTTCTCCCTCAGGAGAGTTGCGCGAGGGGGTTGGGCAGGGGGGCTATATGCTCAGGTCACGCCTGGCGTACGCCACCTCGCCAGGTCCCTCGGACCTGGTCTTCGCGCACCCCTCCCGAGCGAGAGCCCGGTGAGGAAAGGTATGGAGGTCTTTTCATATGTCAAGGGGGACTCCTGGTCATCCCGATTCAGGAGCCTAACTGGTCACGTAGCCCCTCACTCCTTGGTCTCGTCCTAGTGATCCGGACGACCCAACGGCGGCTGATTTATGCACGGGGCCGGGCCCTACCGACGCAGAACGCTAAGACCCACTCTCACATCTCCTTCCCGAGACCTGTTCGTACGTCAAGGGGGACTCCTAAGCTTCGCGACTCAGGAGTCTAACTGGTCACGTAGCCCCTCATCCCTGGGTCTTGTCCTGGTGATCCGAACGACCCAACGACGGCTGAGGTATGCACGGGGCCGGGCCCTGCCGACGCAGAACGCTAAGACCCACTCTCGCATCTCCTTCTCGAGAGCTGTTCGTACGTCAAGTGGGACTCGTGAGCATCGCGACTCAGGAGCCTAACTGGCCACATAGCCCCTCAGCCCTTGGTCTCGTCCTGGTGATCCAGACAACCCAAAGGCAGCTGAGGTATGCGTAGGGCCGGGCCCTGCCGACGCAGAGCACTAAAGCAAACGGAAAGGAAATATCAGAATCCTAGCAAATTATTACAAAACAGATTGTCTCTTAAAAAGTACCAACCATAAGTTCTTACGCCTCCACGAGGCACGATACATGTTGCAGGATAAGCAGAGGGGGAAGCACCACCATCGAGCCTCTTCTTCAGCCGTGGATGCCGCCGTCCGCTTGGGGATCCCCGTCGTCGATGATGTTGCCGCCGTCCTTGCCATCAGCCATGGTCACGGGGTCGATGGCGAGTAACTTCCGCAGCAGGGCCTCCACCTGATCCTTCACGGCCTCGGCAGCAGTGGTGTAGAGCTCAGGGTCCATGGGCTCAAGCAAGGCACCAAAGTCGAAGCTGGGGTCCCGAAGATAGAGGTGGCTGAAGACGCGCGCCATGGCCAAGGTGGAGAGCGTGCGGGCCTCTCCCTCCACCATGGGACCTACTCTGACAATGATGCCCTCGAGCGCCCCGACAAGCTTGAGGAGCAGCCCGGTGGAGCCTTCCTCCGGAGTCACCAGCGGCTTCTCATACCCGCTCCCGTAGAGATCCTGTAGTGCCTTGCGGGACCTCAGCTCGAGGGAGTCAAAAGCGGCATGCCCCGCGGTGACCACCTCCTCAGCAGCGGCAAGGAGCTTCTCCCTGGTCTCCAGCCGAGCCTTGTCCTCAAAGACGAGCTTGGCATGGGATGCCTGGGCCGCCTCCAGCTCCTCCTTCAGCTTCTCCACGTGACCGCGCTCCGTGACTGATAACCTACAAGTATAGGGGATCGCAACGGTTTTTAGGGTAGAGTATTCAACCCAAATTTATAGATTCGACACAAGGGGAGCCAAAGAATATTTGAAGGTATTAGCAGCTGAGTTGTCAATTCAACCACACCTGGAGATTAATTATCTGCAAAAAGTAATCAGTAGCAATGTAGTTTGATAGTTTTGATAATTGTAACAGCAGCAACGGTAACAGTAACAGTGATAGCAGTAATTTTATAGCAAGTGTAACAGTGATGATAGCAGTAGTAACTTAACATAAACAATATAAGATAAATTCGTAGGCATTGGATCGGTGACTTGTTGGATGATATTCATCATGTGACAGTTATAACCTAGGGCGATATGGCACTAGCTCCAGTTCATCGATATAATGTAGGCATGTATTCCGTAAATAGTCATACGTGCTTTATTAAAAGAACTTGCATGGCATCTTTTGTCCTACCCTCTCGTGGCAGCGGGGTCCATATTGGAAACTAAGGGATATTAAGGCCTCCTTTTAAAAGAGAACCAGAACAAAGCATTAACACATAGTGAATACATGAACTCCTCAAACTACGGTCATCACCGGGAGTGGACCCGGTTGTTGTCACTCCAGGGTTGCCGGATCATAACACGTAGTAGGTGACTATAACTTGCAAGATCGGATCTAAAACATGGATATAATGATGAATTCATAAACGGTTCAGATCTGAGTTCATGGCACCTGGGCCCAAAGTGACAAGCATTAAGCATAGCAAAGTCATAGTAACATCAATCTAAGAACATAGTGGATACTAGGGATCGGGCCCTAGCAAAACTAACTCGATTACATGATGAATCTCATCCAACTCTTCACCGACCAGCGAGCCTACGAAGGAATTACTCACTCCTGGTGGGGAGCAACATGGAACTGGCGATGGAGATGGGTTGGTGATGACGAAGAACAAAGATCCCCCTCTCCGGAGCCCCAAACGGATTCCAGATCTGCCCTCCCGAGGAAGAATAGGGATTGGCGGCGGCTCTGTCTCATGGACCACGATAATTCTTTCTCCCTGAGTTTTTCGGGAATAATGTGATTTTATAGTATCAGGGGGTCGTCAGCGGGGCCGCCAGGTGGGTACAACCCACCTGGGCGCACCAGGAGAGGGGGGCACGCCCTGGTGGGTTGTGCCCACCGAGGTGCCCCTCTCTGGCAGGTCTTGGCTCCAGAAATTCTTATTATTGATATAAAAATCCTCGCAAAGTTTCGTTCCATTCCAAGAACTTTTATTTCTACACAAAAACAACAACATGGTAGTTCTGCTGAAAACAGCGTCAGTCCGGGGTTAGTTTCATTCAAATCATGCAAAATAGGGTCCAAAACAAGAGGAAAAGCGTGAGAAAAAGTAGATACGTTGGAGACGTATCAACTACCCCAAGCTTAAACCTTTGCTTGTCCTCAAGCAATTCAGTTGATAAACTGAAAGTGAGAAATAAAAACTTTTACAAACTCTTTTGCTCTTGTTTGCATAAATAGGCTTAAACAGCACCCAGCTTTTCAGCCAACATTATAACTAACCATGTCAACAATAACATTTAAAGATTATAATGATTCATATCAATGACATAATCAGCTAGCGAGCAATAATAAGAAATCTCAAACAGCAACATGTTGTCAAAACAACCATGATATAATATGACAATAGTGGTATCTCGCTAGCCCTTTCTGAGATCCAAAGTTCAAGCAGCGACTAAACATTGTAATTCATGGTAGAAAAGATCCAGTCATGATGCATCCAGCATTAGCTACACACAATGCATAAATCATGACAACTGTGCTCTACTCAGTTTCTAGCGCTTATTTTTAGAAGGTGATGACACAACATAAAAGTAAATAAAAAGTCCCTTCGCAGAGGGAAGCAGTGATTTGTAGAGGTGCCAGAGCTCGATTTTAAAAATAGAGATGAGTGATATTTTGAGACAAGCACCCTTCTTATTCACTTCACGACTATCAGTTATCAACATCTTCCATGCTAAGCACGCTAGTGGTGGTTCCCAAGCGATAAAAGTAAAGGTTTACTCCCCCTCCACCATCAATCCCACTCCACGGCTTGTCCGAAACAACGGGTGCCGTCCATACCAACATCAGTCCCGAGGGAGTTTTGTTTAATTATTTGCATTTTGAGTTCGGGACTGGGAATCCCTATTACCGCCCATTTTCTCGTGCGATGGCGAGTGAATAAACACTCGACCTGAGAATAACCCGCTTAGCATAGAAGATATTGACCACCTCCTGTCGTTCCATGAACGATCCAGGCACACAAACGGATAATTTTTTAGAATTTGGTAGAGGTGGCACGTGCAAATTTACTTAGGACGGCAGGGTAATACCGTATATAGGTAGGTATGGTGGACTCATCTGGAATAACTTTGGTTCAAGGTTTTTGATGTACAAGTGGAATTCCCACTTAGTACAGGCGAAGGCTAGCAATTAAGATTGGGAAGCGGCCAGCTAGAGAGCAACAACGATCATAACCATGCATTATGCATAAGTAACATTGGACACTAGCATGAGTAGGATATGAACACCATGAACATAAATATTATAGAGGCTATGTTGGTTTTGATTCAACTACATGCATGAACATGTACCAAGTCAACCCACTCGAACATTTAGAGGAGGATACCATATCATCATACTACATCACAATCATTTTAACGCTATGTTGATATCCAAGATAAATCATTATCCACTCCCAGCTACTTATGCATGGCATGAGAAACTATAATCTCTAATTGTCATTGCAAACATGTTTAATCATAATGGGCTGAATCATGGATACTAGGTTAAACATATTTACACAAACAGAACAAGTAGAGTTCATACCCGTTTCTCTCTGCCACAGCCAGTTCATCGAATGTCGTCATTATTGCCTTTCACTTGCACGACCGAACGATATGAAAATAATAATAATAGTGCAAGAGTGCCATGGACTAAGCCGGAATTTGCAAGACATTTTATTCAACAGGAGAAGACAAGGTAAAATGGGCTCTTATTAGTTCAACAGTTATTCATATGAGAGCCACTCTCAACATTTTCATCGTGGTCTTCTCCTCGGTACGACTCGAATAAAAAGAAAAGAAATTCAGAGAAACACACTAAAATATTTTTGGAGTTTTTTGATTTTCTTGAACAAGCAAAAAAAAGCAAAAACTCAAAAAAAAAAACTATTTACACGGGAAAGCTCCCAACAAGCAAAAGAAGAACAAGGAAATCTTTTTGAGTTTTCTTTTTAGTGCTACTACTAATCATGCATAGAAAGTAAATTACTACAACTAATTTTTTGGTTTTTTAAAGTTTTTCAAACACACAAAAATAAAGCAAGAAAATAAATCTAAGCATGGATGATACAATGAAAAAGTGTGAACACCGACAAATGGAATGATATGTGAACATGATTATAATGTTGGTGAGAAACACGTACTCCCCCAAGCTTAGGCTTTTGGCCTAAGTTGGTAATCGATCAGTAGCCTGGAGGGTAGTAGTCGGCGTGGTAGCTCACAGAGGCTCTCGGTGCGGATGCCTCATCACGCCGTGCCGCCACCACTGCTGTGTTACGAGGTGGAGCCTCGCTCTCAAGAACAAAATATCTTTCCTTGCTGTTATAATCAAAGAGAGCAGGCGCAGGCAAATATGTGTCCACAACATGTGATTGGTTAAACATCAGATTATATCAACCCTTCCCTTGAGAATTTTATGCTCTTTTAAAGCATCAAAATCTAAATATCGAGTGGGTAGGATAGGATCAAAGGGCAAAGGTGAAACACCCAGCCCTCGTGCTAGACGTGTGGCATAAATTCCATCATAGAACCAGCCACTTTTGGCGTTATGCTGAAGTCTACGTGCAACAATCGCTCCAAGGTTATAATTCCTTTCACCAGTGAGAGTGGTATGAACGAGGCTCAAGTATGGCGCACAAAGTATGCTACAGTCTTGCTTTCCTACTATGCATTTCCTGTTAAATAATGCAAAGTACTGAATTGCGGGAAAGTGAATGCTCTTTATTCTTCCTTGTCTCACTCCCCTATTTTCACCGTAACAAAGGCTAGTCAAGAAAGACTCATACTCAGCCTTTGATGGCTCATCAAGCGAACCCCAAAATGGAAGTTTGCAATGGTAAGCAAAGTTCTCCAGTGGAATAGTAAATGGGTTATCATAAAGCATAAACGACACCCTAGACTCATGTGGAAAATATTTAAATCCTTTGACAAATGATTCAGTGAGAAGTTGGTGTTGTTCTCACTTATTTGAAAGGTAGGGACCGAGACCGGCATTGTGAACTTATTGCTCAAATTCCTCCTTGATGCCCACATGCACCATATATTCATCGCAAGGTCATAGGCATGTTTTGGTGGCGGCATCTCACGTGGAACTTTCACTTGGTTCAACATAAGACCGACGAGCAGAACTATCACTAGAAGATGCCCCCGAGGATCGTCTCCTCGAAGAACTCCTTCCAAATAGGTTCATCATGTCCGTGTACAATTTTTCCTATGAACAAAAATCTGAATTTTTAGTCCACAAAATTTTCTCAACAAAACTTCACAAAATTGATAGCAACTACTCATAGGGATACATAGAGGCCATAGCAAGCATTCAAACTACTTAGAACACTAAGAATTGAACATGCAAGCACATCTACAACAGCACCAAGAGTAGCTAATTATTCAAAGTATAAACCACTAAAACAAAAACTAATTGGACGAGTGGTGGAGTCACATACCAAGCAATAAATCGTCGAAATAGTTTCGAAAACGGAGCTTTGAGCAAAGAGATTGAAATCCGTGGGTTTGAGCTCAAGAACACGGGAGAGAGAGAGCAATGGGGATTTTTTCTGGAGGTGAGTGATGATGTGGGCTAAAGAGATAAGTGAGGGGGCCCACGTGGGGACCACAACCCCCCAGGGCGCGCCAGGGGATTGTGCCCACCTGGTGCACCCCCCTCTGGTATTATTTGCACCAAAAATTATTAAATATTCAGAAAAAAATCATATAATATTTTCAGGGCATTCTGAGAACTTTTATTTTTGGGTCATTTTTATTGCACGGGAAATTCAAAAAACAGACAAAACATGGCATTTTATTTTATTTAACTAATAAAAATAGAGAATAAAAAGTAGGGACAGAAGGTAGTGCTTACTAAATTCATCAAGTTCATACCGCTCAAAAATGATTCATTAATAAGGTTGATCAGGTCTTATTAACAACCACTTTCGATTAGCATGAAACCGGAGAACTTTTGTAAATCAGTAAGTTACCTCAATGGGGATATGCATCTCCCCAACAATAAGCATTTCATATTTATTTTTGACACTAGGTAGAAGTATTTGAAAACTTCCAATAGTGATTGTCGGAGATTTTTCAATAAGATTAATACCATTCACTTGGAATTGTTTCTTCGGAAAGTGCACCATACGCTCATTACCATTGATATGAAAAGTGACCTTGCTTTTATTGCAATCAATAACAGCCCCTGCAGTATTCAAGAAGGGTCAACCAAGGATAATCCACATGTTGTCGTCCTCGGGCATCTCAAGTATAACAAAGTCAGTCAAAATAGTAACATTAGCAAAAACAACGGGCACATCCTCACAGATACCGATAGGTATGGCAGTTGATTTATTAGCCATTTGTAAAGATATCTCAGTAGGTGTGAGTTTATTCAAGTCAAGTATTTTATATAAAGAGAAAGGCATAACACTAACACCAGCTCCTAAATCACACAAAGCAGTTTTCACATAATTCCTTTTGATAGAGCAAGGTATAGTTTGTATACCCGGATCTCCAAGTTTTTTAGGTACTCCATCTTTGAAATTATAATTAGCAAGCATAGTGGATATTTCAGCTTCCGGTATTTTTCTCTTATTAGTGATGATTTCTTTCATATACTTTGCATAAGGATGCATTTTCAAGATATCAGTCAAGCGAGTACGCAAAAAGACTAGCCTCAGCATTTCAGCAAAGCATTCAAATTCTTCATCATCTTTCTTTTTAGCTGATTTGGGTGGAAAAAGCATAGGTTTTTGAACCCACGGTTCTCTTTCTTTACCGTGTTTCGTAGCCACAATGTCTTTAGGTTGTGGGTTATCAAGATCAACAGGTGGTTCTATCTCAACATCATTATCTGGTTCCTTATCATTATTTGTTTGAGTGACTTCATGAACCTCATCATTATCTTTTTCATTATAACTAGGTGAGTGTTCATTACCAGATTGAGTTTCAGCATCTGAGGTAGAAGTTTCATTTTCATTATCAGGAGGTTTCTCTATTTCAGGTTCACTAGAAGCATGCAAAGTCCTATCATTTTTCTTCTTCTTTTTCTTTTTAGAAGAACTAGATGCACTAGTGTCATTTCTTTGTGAGTATTGTTCAATTCTTTTTGGGTGTCCCTCAGGATAAAGTGGTTCCTGAGTCATTTTACCTCCTCTAGTTGCAACTCTAACAGCAAAGTCACGCATGTTAAGATTCATTTCATCAAGTAATTCTCTTTGTGATTTAGCAACTTGTTCTAACTGGGTTTGTACCATAGAAGCATGTTTTACAACACCTCTAACATCATTTGATATTCGAAATAACAAGTCACTCAAGCGAGCAAGGCATTGGCTAGGATGCATATTGTGAGGGTTATCATTATCATTGAATTTCATTAAAGAATTTACCTCTACCACCTTAGGCAGTGGTGGTGTATTAAGGCCATGTATTTCTTCAATAGGAGGTAAATTTTTAACATCCTCAGCTTTAATACCTTTTTCCTTCATAGATTTCTTTGCCTCTTGCATATCTTCAGGACTAAGATATAATATACCCCTCTTCTTTGGAGTGGGTTTAGCCGGTGGTTCAGGAATAGTCCAATCATCATAATTTTTCAATATGTTATTCAATAATTCTTCAGCTTGAGCAGTAGTTCGTTCCCTGAAAACACAACCAGCACAACTATCTAGGAAGTCCCTAGAAGCATCGGTTAGTCCATTATAGAAGATATCAAGTATTTCATTTTTCTTAAGAGCATGATCAGGCAAAGCATTAAGTAACTGGCAAAGCCTCGCCCAAGCTTGTGGGAGACTCTCTTCTTCAGTTTGCACAAAGTCAAATATTTCCTATAAGGCAGCTTGTTTCTTATGAGCAGGAAAATATTTTTCAGAGAAGTAGTAAATCATATCCTGGGGACTACGCACACAACCAGGAGCAAGAGTATTGTACCATGCTTTAGCATCACCCATTAATGAGAAAGGAAATAATTTGAGAATAAAGTAATAGCGAGTTTTCTCATCATGAGTAAAAAGGGTGGCTATATCATTCAACTTAGTAAGATGTGCCACAACAGTTTCAGTTTCATAACCATGGAAAGGATCGGATTCAACCAAAGTAATTAACTCTGGGTCGACAGAGAATTCATAATCATTATCAGCAATAAAGATAGGTGAAGTAGCAAACTTAGGATCACATTTCATTCTAGCATTCAGAGATTTTTCTTTATACTTGCATAGTAATTTCTCTAGATCATCTCTATCCTTACAAGCAAGAATATCTCTAGTTGTTTCTTCACAAATAACATAACCTTTCGGTACCTTAGGCAATTCATATCTAGGAAGGCTAGTTCTAAAAGGTGTTTTAGGAGTTTCAGTTTCATGCTCATCATCAGATTCAACATCAGGTTGTATTACTCTAGCAATTTGTTCATCAAGAAAATCACAAAGTGGCACATCATCATTATCAAGCAAGGTACTAGCATCATTCATAGTAGAAGTAGCATCATCAATAACTTGCGACATATTAGAATTCATGGCATGTGGTGGTGTTGCAAGTTTACTCATAACAGAAGGTGAATCTAAAGGCTTAGGATCCTTCAGATTCTTCATAGTGATAATATGATAATAATCCCAAGTGACCCAACAAATATTGCTATGCTCCTCGGCAACGGCGCCAGAAAAAGGTCTTGATAACCCACAAGTATAGGGGATCGCAACAGTTTTCGAGGGTAGAGTATTCAACCCAAATTTATAGATTCAACACAAGGGGAGCCAAAGAATATTTGAAGGTATTAGCAGTTGAGTTGTCAATTCATCACACCTAGAGATTAATTATCTGCTGCAAGTAGTCGGTAGCAAAGTAGTTTGATAGTTTTGATAATTGTAACAGCAGCAACGGTAACAGTAACAGTGATAGCAGTAATTTTATCGCAAGCGTAACAGTGTTGACAACAGTAGTAACTTAATAGAAACAATATAAGATAAATTCGTAGGCATTGGATCGGTGACTTGTTGGATGATATTCATCATGTGACAGTTATAACCTAGGGCAATACGGCACTAGCTCCAGTTCATCGATATAATGTAGGCATGTATTTCGTAAATAGTCATACGTGCATTATTAAAAGAACTTGCATGACATCTTTTGTCCTACCCTCCCGTGGCAGCGGGGTCTATATTGGAAACTAAGGGATATTAAGGCCTCCTTTTAAAAGAGAACCGGAACAAAGCATTAACACATAGTGAATACATGAACTCCTCAAACTACGGTCATCACCAGGAGTGGGCCCGGTTGTTGTCACTCCGGGGTTGCCGGATCATAACACGTAGTAGGTGACTATAACTTGCAAGATTGGATCTAAAACATGGATATAATGATGAATTCATAAACGGTTCAGATATGAGTTCATGGCACCCGGGCCCAAAGTGCCAAGCATTAAGCATAGCAAAGTCATAGCAACATCAATCTAAGAACATAGTGGATACTAGGGATCGGGCCCTAACAGAACTAACTCGATTACATGACGAATCTCATCCAACTCCTCACCTACCAGTGAGCCTACGAAGGAATTACTCACCCCCGGGTGGGAGCATCATGGAATTGGCGATGGAGATGGGTTGGTGATGACGAAGAACGAAGATCCCCCTCTCCGGAGCCCCAAACGGACTCCAGATCTGCCCTCCCAAGGAAGAACAGGGCTTGGCGCCGGCTCCGTCTCGTGGACCGCGATAATTCTTTCTCCCTGATTTTTTCTGGAATAATGTGATTTTATAGTATCAGGGGGTCATCAGCGGGGCCACCAGGTGGGTACAACCCACCTGGGCGCGCCAGGAGAGGGGTGCGCGCCCTGGTGGGTTGTGCCCACCCAGGTGCCCCTCTCCGGCAGGTCTTGGCTCCAGAAATTTTTATTATTGATATAAAAAATCCTCGCAAAGTTTCGTTCCATTCCGAGAACTTTTATTTCTGCACAAAAACAACACCATGGTAGTTCTGCTGAAAACAACATCAGTCCGGGGTTAGTTTCATTCAAATCATGCAAATTAGGGTCCAAAACAAGAGGAAAAGCGTGAGAAAAAGTAGATACGGTGGAGTCGTATCAGTGGCTCGACATCACGGTCGGCGATCGCGGCTTCTTGGGTCTTCAGCTTCTCCTCCTGCTCCTCGAGCTCGCGGGTGCGGGTGGCCTGCTCGTCGCGGAGGGCTTTCGGGTTAGTCTCCGCCGCGCGGCAGCGCTCCTCAGCAGCCTTTGCATCCTTCAATGCCTTGTGGCGAGCGCTGCGGCTACGCCAGCCACCTTCCAGCCCTCCTCCGTAGCCGCCTCGGCCTGGCCCCAGGCCGCCTTGACGGACGAGTCCGCCTGGAGAAACCCCGAGACCAGCCCCAGGTGCCCCGAGGCCCTGTGCCGGTAGGGGCCACGAAGATCATCCCAGAGCGGTTCTAGCACAGAGGAGACGACGCTGGCGCCAAGACTGGCGAAGCAGCAGCAGCAAGGATGGTCGGGGCCTCTGGAGCCCTCGGGTCGTCAGCAGGCGCGCTGAAGGCGAGCGCCTCCGGAGTCGCCCTGGCTGCAGGGGCAGTCTTCTCCTGAGGCTGGGCCCCCAAGCCTCGAGAGGACAACCCTGTAGTAGGAGGACGCAAGGCAGCCTTGCCTTACCGCGCCGGGGTCTCCGAGGCCTCAGCAGGCCGCTTGGCCTCGGAGGCCCGTCATCCTCCTTCTTCCTCTTCGCCGCCGACACCAGCCTGTCCATCAAGAAGAAAATGTTGGGCACTGCGCGAAGAGCAAAGAACAAGGACAAGGTGATACACTTACTAGTCCTCGGCGACGTTGTCCCTCTTCCTACCTAGGAGTTCGATGCCCCCAAGCTTCCTGGGCCTAAACGCCGCCACGCTCTCAGATGCGGACGAGCGCGTGGTGGCCGAATCTGCAATTGTCGGCGGCAGGGTGGAGGCGTCGCCCCAAGGAAGCAGCGCCGACCTGTCCTTCTTCGGGGTCCCCTGTCTCAGCCTCTTCTTGGGGGTGCCCCCGGACCTCGTGGTGACCCCGGTGGAGAGCGGCGACTCCTTGACTGGGTGCTCACCAGCGTCCTCGTCATCAGAGAAGGCGCGGGGGAGCTCGCTCTGGCGTGGGGGAGAGGTCTCTTCCACCTCCTCCAGGGTTGCCTCTGAGTCCGCCTTCTCCTCCTCCTCGGACTCGCCGGAGGACACCGGCACTAGGGAGCCCAGAGGCTGGGAAGGCTTCAGCAGCACGAGCCCCTGCTCGTTGAAGACAAGCATGGCGGCGGACACCTTCTCCCCGTCCTTTCGACGGTACAGCGGGAGATGGTCCTCAGGGGGGGTGCCCTGGTCCTTCTCGAGCAAGGTGCGCATGGCCTTGCTCAGCTCCTCACCAGACAGCTCGTCCGGGTGCAACCGGAGGTCGTCTTCCGCACCCTTGAAGCTCCACAAGGGGCGCGAGTGCGCCTACAGCAGATCCAGGCGCTGCGTCAGGAGCTCCTTCACGATCATGGCCCCCGTCAGCTTCTCCGCCTTCAGGTCCGCAGTGATCTTCTCCGGCAGCTGCTCCGCCAGGGGATTGGTGAGCTTCTCGTGAGCCCACCGGTCCAGCTTCACCGGCATCGCGGTCGGCGGCTCGAGTAGGGCGTGGGGGCGCTTGGCGTACATGAAGGCCCACTTGTGCCCGAAGTCTTCCACCTTCTTCCCGGCCCTCGAGATTGCATTGCTGTTGTGGGCTGTGATGAAGCCGGCGCACTCGGAGCACCGGGAGCCGCCCAGCCGGAGGTAGAAGAAGTGGCGGAAGAGCGCGACGGAGGGCATCACCCCCACAAATTCATCGCAATAGAAGGCGAAGGTTGACAGGAGGAGGATGGAGTTGGGATGAAGATGGAGGGCATGGAGCCCGTAATGATTGAGGATGGCATAGAAGAAGCTGGAGAAGGGGATGAACAAGGCCAGCGAAGACGTTGTGCAGGAAAAAGGGGTAGAAGTTCTCCCCCAAGGTTTCCGGGTCAGCGGAGCCAACCCGGAGCATCGTCTCCCCTCCATCGTTGGCGCTGCCGGTCGTCAACGGAACCACGGCAGCGAGATGCTTCTCCTTGGCGATGGAGGACGCGCTAAGGGCCGGCTCGAACGAGGGGGCCTGGCGCGCAGGAGGAGCAGCATGCTTCGCCGTGTCGGAGGCCATCGGCGGCGAGCTTGGGGAAGAGATTCGGCAGATCTGGAGGTTTTCTGAGTAGAAGGAGGTGATCTGGAGCAAGGCAAAGGGAAGGCAATGAAGGCTCAGCGGCAGGCGCCAGCCTTTTTGTCAGACCCGGACGGTTGCCGAGGCAGCATGGGGAAGCGGAGACGCCCACGTCCCGTCAAGCGCCACGCCTCAACCAAGGCCGCAGGCGGTTAGGCCCGCGGCGCTCCTCACTTACCCTTTGGCTTCGCCCCGAAGCCAAGTTCGAGCGCGCCTTGGGCCCGGGGGCTACTAACAGTGTTTTGGGAATGGGGGTACCCAGACTTGCCTGCCTGCGGCCCATGCCATGGCTCCATCAACGGCCTGGTACGGCCCACCTTGAGCATCGACGACTCAAGACCCTCGCGAGGGGCCAAGCCTCGCGAGGTGGACGACACCAAGACCTCCAGAAGGAGCGGCCTCCTCAGGCTGGCTCCTGAGGAGCGGAGATTTCTATGAAAGCTCCACCTCATGAGGTTCAAATGACGTGAGCCATGATGACCAAGGCCAGGCGGGCGCCAGCGGGCGCAGGACAGCAGTTTCCTCTTTGGTGCTAAGGAGGCAAGCGCAGGCGCCGAGTCCCGAGGAATCAGCCAAAGGTTTCCATTCCCGTGCAACAAGACCAAGACCGCTAGGATGGCAGGACGGAGGTGATCACCGAGCCCACCACGGCGTCATGACCAGAGGCTTTCGCATGCAAAGACTACTTTTGTCAGGATAACATGTACTTGTTGTCTCCCTTCAAATTTGGCCATTGTGGGATCCCTTCCCGCCTTCATTTGGGAAGAGGACCAAGGCCACTATAAGTAGGGCCTAGCCACCACCATAGAGAGGGACGGAACCCCATTAGATCCATTGCATCCTCACCAGGTCACACAAGGCCAAGAACACACCTCCTGAGGTTGTTCTCCCACTGTACTAGTTCATCCTCAGCCCCACGAGGCTAATCCACCACAAAGGAGGAGTAGGGTTTTACACTGCAAGATGGCCCGAACCTGGGTAAACTGCTGTGTCTCATTTTCTTCATGCTCATCGAGCTTGGCCGCAAGATTGGCGAGTAGGCAGACTGGGGAGGTTGAGTTCTTCGCACACACCCCAGAGTTCGAACCTCGCAAGGGTCTGCGGAGCCCGAAATCCGACACATCTATCTGGATCCTTCTTTTAAGACACACACCCTTTCACACCAAAATTCTCCATCTCTCTAACTCAAACATCTCTCCCCATGTCCGCATGTGTATCCCACACACTCACTCTCTAATTATGTCTATGTGTCTCCACGTTACACAACACAAAGCCCCATGCACATGTCTCTCTCTATCCTCCACACACAGAGACACAAAGAATCTCATATCATTGACTCAGTCTCTACACATATCACACACGCACGCTATCTCTCTCTTGCACACACACTCAACAAAGGTTTTCCCGTGAATAACTTACCGTCTATTCATCAACAGTCGTGGCAGTATGGCAGACACGAGACGTACAAAAGAATAAATCTACACGTGCGTAGACCACCTAGTATGACTACTAGGACTAGAGCAAGCCGAAAGCGCGCTGCCGTCAGCCCTTCCTTATCGGCAACGAGAAGACCTTTGTTTTACATAGTCGAGAGTTCATCGTGCTAAGGCCCCACATGCTCAGCCGTTGAATAGAATGTAGATCCTATCGGCGTCCTGGGAATGGGGGTACCCAGACTTGCCTACCTGCGGCCCATGATGTGGCTCTGTCAACGGCCCGGTACGGCCCAGCTTCAGCACCAACGACTCAAGACCCTCACGAGGGGCCAAGCCTCGCGAGGCGGATGACACCAAGACCTCCCTGGGGATGGCCTCACTAGGCTGGCTCCCGAGGAGCGGAGATATCTATGCAAGGTGCACCTTGCGAGGTTCATATGACATGAGTAGTGACGACCAACGCCAGGCGGGCGCCAGTCGGCGCAGTGTACCAGTTTCCTCTTTGGTGTTAAAGAGGCAAGCGCAGGCGCAGGGTCCCGAGGAATCAACTAAAGGTTTCCATATCGGTGCAACGAGACCAAGACCGCCAGGACGGCAAGACGGAGGTCATCGTGGAGCCCACTACAGCGTCACTACTAGAGCCTTTTGCAGGAGAAGACTACTTTTGTCAGGATAGCTTGTACTAGTTGCCCCCCTTCAAATTTGGCCATTATGGGATCCCTTCCCGCCTACATTTGGGAAGAGGACCAAGGCCACTATAAATAGGACTTAGCCACCACCATAGAGGGGATGGATCAATTCCACCCTGACCACCTCACCAGGTCATCGAGCTCAAGAACACCTCACCTCCTAAGATTGTTCAACCACTATACTAGTTCATCCTTAGCCCTTCGAGGCAATCCACCACAAAGGTGGAGTAGGGTATTACACCGCAAGGTGGCCTGAACCAGGATAAACTGTTGTGTCTCTTGTCCCTTGGGTTCATCGAGCTAGGCCGTGGAATCACTGAGCGGGCAGACTGGGAGGGGAGAGTTCTTCGCACGAACCATAGAGTTCGAACCTCAAAGGGTCTACGGAACCCTGAATCCGACGTTTGGCGTGCCAGGTAGGGGTGCGTCGAAGCCACTCTTCCGTCGGTCGACCTGCCACCGCTCCACCGCCTCCATGGCTGATGCTCGCCGAGCCCGTGCCGAGCGTCGAGCCTCTCTCACCGCCCGCGTCGCCCAGATGGCGCCAGTCGGCCGGCCTCCTCGCCGCTCTCCATCACCTGTCGCCAATGCTGCCACCGGCCCGGCAGGGCACGAACAACGAGCTTTGTTGTTGCACCCCTCCATGCGGCGGGACGGATGCACCGCTACCCCGTCGCTGACTCCGGCCAGCTCGTCGTCACACGCTCGTAGCAGGCCGGAGGACGCGCAGGCTGCGCTGCTCATGGCGCGCGAGCTCCTACGCTACCGCCCCGTCAACGACTTCTACAAAGACTGGCTGGACCGCATCGCCGAGCTTGTCAGCGCCACTGGGGGCTCTCCTGCACCGTCCCTTTTGCTACCTCGCCCGCCTATTGCCGCGGGCGACGTAGCCCATGGAGCGCCTCCGCCACCTCCCCGTCAAGACGTCGCCCTCGCACCAAGGTGCGCGGCCCCACGGCGTGACCCGTAGCGCAGGGCGCCCGCGCGCAAAGAAGAAAGCTGCCAGGAGGTCCAGCGGCCGCGAGAAGATGCTCCTGCGCTCCCAGCACCACCACGCCAAGTCCGCGCGCCGCCTACGGTGGCGGCGCGTGAGCGCCAAGACTAGGCTCCACCTCCATGACGGGCTCCCGTGACCACCGCGGGCTGCCGAGCCTTCACTCCTGAGTTGCACAGCTTCGTATGGCCGGGCAAGTTCAAACCCGACCTACCTCCGCGCTATGACGGCACCGCCGACCCTGCGGAGTTCCTGCAGCTCTACGAGCCGAGCATCGAGGCGGCCAACGGTGACGAGAAAGTCATGGAAAACTGGTTTTCCATGGCTCTCAAGGACGGCGCGCGCTCGTGGCTCCTGAACCTGCCCGCGGGATCGATCTCCTCCTGGGGCGAGATGCACGAGCGTTTCATCGCCAACTTCCAGGGTACTTGCGACCGCCCGCCTGCCGCGGGTGACCTGCGGTGCATCAAGCAGCAGCCGGGGGAGACCCTGCAGAAGTACATCCAACGCTTCAACAACGTTTGCCTCGAGATCCCCAAGGTTTCGGACGAGGCCATCATCTCGGCGTTCTCCGATGGCGTCCGTGATGTCAAGATGAAGGAGGAGCTCGCCATCCACGAAGACCTGTGCACGGCTCTGGAGATGTTCAACATGACAACCAAGTGCGCGAGAGCTGAGGAAGGGCGCCTCTCCCTCCTCGAGGTTCCAGCTGCTGACCCAGAAGACAAGAAGACCAAGGCCAAGGACGTGAAGCGCAAGGGGGCTGCCGTGCTTGCGGTTGAACCAAAGATGAAGCATGACTGCGACCACCTAGAGTCATCCAAGGGCAGCCGTCCGTTCTGCGTCTTCCACAACGTACACAACCACAACACCAATGACTGTCAAGAGCTCAGGGCCATCCGCGATGGGCGCCTCGGTCGACGCCCCGAGCGCAACGATCGGGGCTACGGCTGCGGAGGAGGAAGAAGTGGAGGACGCTGGGACGACCGCGGCCCCCACCAGGAGTGGCGCGACCAGCCTCGTGAGGACCACTGGCAGGGCCAGCCTAGCGAGGGCGCCTGGAGGGATCATCCTCGAGAGGACCGTCCTCAGGGCAATGCCGGCCTCCCTCCGCTGCTGCCACCACCAAGAAGGAACGACGACCACCACCAGGACGAGGGGGCTGGGGGCTTCCAGGAGCCACGCGCCATTGCCTGCATCTTGGGTGGTGCTCAGGCCCCAGCCTCTCAGTGAATCTTCAAGCAGTTCACTCATGAGGTGAACGCCGCCATCCCCAGGCTTGAGGCCACACGTCCGCTCAGGTGGTCCAAGTGTACCATCACCTTCAGCTTGTCCGACCAGCTCAAGTGTGCGGCAACTGCCGGCGCCCTCCCGATGCTTTGCTCGCCCGTCATCAACGACGTCCTTGTCACCAAGACCCTCATCGGTGGTGGTGCGGGGCTCATTGTTCTTTCCATCGAGACGTTCGACCGCCTCCAAGTGCCATATGATCAGCTGCAGCCCACCAAGCCTTTCTCAGGAGTGACCAATGGCTCCACCACCCTGATAGGGCAGATCCGCCTCCCTGTCACCTTCGGCCAGCGCGACAACTACCACACCAAGCTCATCGACTTCGACGTCGCCCACATCCGCCTCGCATACAATGCCATCCCAGGATATCCAGCCCTGGGCAAGTTCATGGCGGTGACCCATCATGGCTACAACGTCCTCAAGATGCCAGGGAACCCCCACATCATCACCATCGCCTGTGAGGAGAAGGACGCGGTGTGCTCTCTCGAGTGCGCCTACCAGGCCACGGCGGTCGAGGACCCAGACAACAAAGGCGCCATCTACCCTCCTGAGGCTGTCCCCAAAAAGAAGAAGCAGCTACTCCGCCAAGAGCCTTAGGAGGGTGGTGTCTCCAGCGGCACCACCTCAGGACCTGCGCCCATGGATGGGGTGCCTCCCTCTCTCGCATAGGAAGGCGCGCCCGACGCCCTCCTTAGGCCTCTGACTTAGCCAATGTCATGAGGGAGGCACTCGGGCACCATGTGGAGGCGTGCTTCATCGCATGTTTCCCTCATGAGGGCACAAGGCACAGGGTGCCGAGTGCTCAGGAGTTCATCACCACGACGACCGAGGAGCTTCAAGAGGCGAGAGCCATGCGCGGCGACCGCCGCCTACCACCTGGCGCGGCTCCTTGTCCCGGCGAGGACAACGAGCTGCGCGACTGCGTCAACATTCCAGGGCTTCATAGAGCCGCATCCCAGGAGTGCTTCTGGCCATCGCATGTTGGTCGGTGTGAGGGCCCCGCTCACAGCTATGTTCACATGCCGTTTGGCTTGCCGAATGCGGTTGTTACCTTCCAGCATCACCTACGGAGCGTTCTGGCGGCTTAGGAGGCCAGGCACCACGCGGTCCTGGCAGAGGTGGCAACGGTTCTTCACGAGCCTCACCAGCCCCCAGAGCCTCCCGAGGCTCAGGACCCAGGCGGCTCGTGAGGAGCAACTTCTTCAGCACGCGTCTTCAGCAACTTCAACACATCTTCCGCAACGGTGCTAGGTGACATTTTCTAGTATATTCAGTTGGGGGCACCCCTCGGACTGCATCATCCCCAGGCCGCGTGGGCCTGTCCCTGCGCCATGTATCGTTCTTGCATATATCACGACTAGCTTTACCCCCTCCCATGAGCCGCTTTGTGATTATTATCTGCCTGTCCGGTAATTCGATACCATGAACGTCGTACGCAATTGCAAACCCGCCCATGACCGCCTCATGATTAAGGACTGGCACGACGACTGTGCTCGGGTCCAAGCGTCGCTAAACCCAAGAGGCTGAGCTCTGGCTCACGGCCAGCTCCCGTGTACGTCACCTCCCATGGCCCTTGTTGCCTTGTTCTCGCATGAGCTAATCATGAGTGGACGAGCCAGGGTGTGCGACTCGGTGCCTCGTCACCACGGGAGCCGTGCGCCGGTTGTCTTTCTTCGGGATTTTCGCATGAGAAGACTGGGCACGGCGTCTGTGCTCAGGTCCGTCCCTGCATCGTTGATAAACCCAAGGACTGAGCTCTATCTGGCGGGCCAGCCCCGTTCACGTCACCTCCTGTGGGCGTTGGTGTTTGGCCTTATCATGTGATAACCTCAGGAGATTCATTCGGCGCAGGTTGCCTAACCATCTCACAAGGCCATCACAAGTGGCAAGAATTAAATTCAAGCACAACCCTCCTTGAGGTAGGGCCTCGTGAGTCCCGCACTGGCTCACGAGTGCCCAGACACACCTCGTCTAGCCTTGCCGTGCAAGCCACATGTCAGGGCGGGGTTGTACACGCCCCGGGGGCTCCACTCAGAGGGAGCCCCCACCCATGCACCAGTGGAAGCACCATGCTCCGTGCTGGCAGTCGACAGGGTCGAGGAGCGGCTATGCTCGTGCAAGTGCGGAAGCGCCATGCTCCGCGCTGGTGATAAACAACTGAGGGCGTCCCCATGGCCCCATCAACCTCAGGGAGCCGCCAGGCTTAGTGTCCAGCCTCATCGCAACACTTTCCCCTCGAGAGAGTCGCGCGAGGGGGCTGGGCACGGGGGCTACGCTCAGGTACACGCCTAGTGCATGCCACCCTGCCAGGTCCCTCGGACCTGGTTGTCGCGCACCCCTCCCGAGTAGTACCTCGGTGAGGAAAGGTATGGAGGTCTGTTCGTACGTTAAGGGGGACTCCGGAGCATCGCGACTCAGGAGCCTAACTGGTCACGTAGCCCCTCACTCCTTGGTCTCGTCCTGGCGATCCGGATGATCCAACAACGACTGAGGTATGCGTGGAGCCGGGCCCTGCCGACGCAGAATGCTAAGGCCTACTCTCGCATCTCCTTCCCATGCATTGTTCGTACATCAAGGGGAACTCCTGAGCATCCCGACTCAGGAGCCTAACTGATCACGTAGCCCCTCACCCCTTGGTCTCGTCCTAGTCATCCGAACGACCCAATGGCGGCTGAGGTATGCGCGGAGCCGGGCACTACCGACACAGAACATCAAAGCAAACGGGAAGGAAATCGCAAAATCCTAGCAAATTATCACAAGAAATGTTGTCTCTTAAAAGGTGCAGAACACATAAAGTTTTAATGCCTCCATGAGGCATGGTGCATGTCGCAGGAAATAAAAATGGTGGGAAGCGCTGCCAGCAAGCCTCTTCTTCAGCCCTGGGCTCTGCCATCACCCGCAAGGAGTGCCCCGTCATCGACAACATCGCCGTCACCTGTACCATCGGCGGTGGCTATAGGTTTGGCGGTGCTGTCAGTAGGGGACGCGGGGTCGATGCGAGGAACTTCTGCACTAGGGCCTCCACCTGGTCCTTCACGGCTTCGGCGGTGGCAGCGCAGTGCTCCTCGTCCACAGGCTCAAGAAGGGCTCCGAAGTTGGTGCTGGGGTCGCGAAGATGGAGGTGGCTAAAGACGCGCATCATAGCCGAAGCGGAGAGCGCGCGGGCCTCCCCTTCCACCATGGGGCCGACCCCAAGGACAATGCCCTCGAGCACCGTGACCAGCTGGGGATGCAGCTCAGTGGGGCCTTCCTCAGCAGTCACCGACGGCTTCTTCAACCTCCTCCCGTAGAGGTCCCGCAGTGCCTCGCGGGACCTCCGCTCAAGAGAATCGAAAGCGGCATGATCGTGGGCAAGGATTTTCGCCTGGGCCTCCAGCCGGGCCTTCTCCGCCTCCACCTTCTTCTTCAACTTCTCCAGGCGGTCTCGCTCCGCTGCCTGCTCCCACGCCGATTGCTCCAACTCGGTGTCTCTACCGGCGACTGCGTCTTCTCGAGCCTTCAGTTCCTCCTCCCGCGCCTCGCGCCGACGGGCCTCGGCGGCATGCTCGGTGCACAGGGTCTCCAGCTCGGCCTTCGCTGCCCGGCAGCGCTCCTCGGTAGCCTTGGCGTCCTTCAACGCCACGTCGCGGGCGGCCGTGGCCAAGTCAACAGCCCATTCACCCTCCTCGGAGGCTGCTACGGCCTGGCTCCACGCTGCCCTGATGGACGCATCGGGCCGCATCCATCTTGAGAACAACTCCAGGCACCCCGACGCCAGGTGACGGTCGATGCCTTGAAGGTCGTCGCTAAGATGGGTTAGTGCGGAAAGAGCCTCCTCCAGAGCATCAGGCGAAGCAGAAGAATCACGGCCCAGCGGTGTGATGGAACGGCGAGGAGGCAGCGTCGGCGTCAGGATCGGCATGTTAGCAGTGGCAGAGGGGGCCAAGGGCTCCGGAGCCTTCGGGACCTCAGCAGGCGAGCTGAGGGCAACCGCCTCCGAAGCCAGCTTGGCTACAGAGACCGCCTTCTCCTGAGACCGGGCCTCAAAGTCTCGCGAGGATGACCCAGCCGCAGAAGCACGAGAGCCATCACCATCCTTATGTGCCAGAGGTGGCGCGGCCACGGCAGGCTGCTGGGTCTCAGAGATCGCGGTCGTCTCCTTCTTCTTCTTCACCGCCGGCGTCGGCCTACTTGTACAAAAGGGAGGTATCAAGATAGTGCAACAAGAGCAGGGAACGAGGATCAAGGCAGAGCACTTACTGGTCCACGACGGCGTAATCCCTCGTCCTCTTGAGGAGCGCCACGGCCGCGGTCTTCACGGACTGGGGCACCGGCGCACGAGCCCCAGCAGCGAACGATGGCACGACGCCCGGGCCTGTAGTGGCCTCGACCGGCGGCGAGGCAGAGGCACCGCATCGCGGGATCAGTGCCGACCTGCTCTTCTACGGCACCCCCTGCTTCGGCTCCTTCGGAGGGGTGCCCTTGGACCTCATGGTGACCCCGGCGGAGTGCGGCAACTCCGTCACAGGGAGCTCGCTAGTGTCGTCGTCGTCAGGGAGGATGCAGAGAAGATCTATCTCGCGCGGAGGAGAAGTTCCCCCGCCCCCTCCCGGGTCACCTCCGAGTCCGACCTCTCCTCCTGGTCGGACTGGCTGGAGGATAACGTCACAGGGGAGCCTGGGGCCCAGTAGGCGGCAGTGGTACGAGCCCGCGCTCGTTGAAGGCGGGCATGGCGGTTGCGATCTTTTCCCCATCTGGGCGGCGGTATAGCGGCAGATGAGTGTCTGGCGGGCAACCTTGGTCCTTCCCGACCAGGAGGTGCAGGACCTTGTTCAGCTCCTCTTCGGGCAGGTCGTCCAGGCGCAGATGGAGTTCGCCTCCCTCGTCCACAAGCTTCCACAAGGGGCGCGAGCGCGCCTGGAGCGGAGCCAGGCGCTGTGTCAGGAACTCCTTGAAAATCATGGCCCCCGTCAGCTTCTCGGCCTTCAGGTCGTCCGGCTTCAGGTCGGCCACCATCTTCTCCATCAACTGCTCCTCCCAGGGATCGGTGAGCTTCTCGTGATTCCATCCCTCGTATGGCGCTGGCATCCCAGTCGGCAGCGCCAGCCGAGGGTAGGAGCGCTTGGCATCCATGAAGATCCAATTGTTTCTGAAGTCCTCCACCTTCTTCCTCGCTCGCGAGATCGCGTTGCTGCCATTGGCCGCGACGAAGTTGGCACACCCCGAACACTGGCCCTCCTTGACCCAGAGGTAGAAGAAATGGCGGACCAGCGCCACGGACGACATCAACCCCACGAATGCCTCGCAGTAAAAGGCAAAGATCGACAGGAGGAGGACGAAGTTGGGATGAATATGGAGGGCGTGGAGATTGTAATGGCGAAGGACGACATAGAAGAAGCCGGAGATAGGAGGGACCAGCCCTACGAAGACACTGTGAAAGAAGAACGGATAAAAGGTTCCGCCCAAGGTTCCCTGCTTGACGGAGCCGACCCGGAGCGCTGTCTCTCCCCCCTCGTTGCTGCCGTCCGCCGTCACTAAGAGCACGGCGGTGAGGTTCTTCTCTGTGACTGTAGACGCGCCCAGGGCAGGCTCGAACCAGGAGGGCGAGCGCGCGGCCTTCGCCTTGTCGGTGGCCATCGGCTGCGGGCTTGGGGGAGAGTTTCGGCAGATTTGCAGGCTCTCGGGGCGAGAAGGAGAAGGGGATCTGGAGCAAGATGAAGGAAGGGCAATGGAAGCCCTGTAGTGGGCGCCGATCTTTTTGTCAGGCAAGGACGGTTGCCGAGGCAGCGTGGGGAAGCGGAGGTGCCCACGTCCATCAATCGCCACGCATCAACTGAGGCCGCAGGCGGTTGGGGCCCGCGGTGCTCCGCCCTTGCCCTTTGGCTTCGCCTCAAAGCCAAGTGCGAGCGCGTCTTGGACCCGGGGGCTACTGTCGGCCTCTTGGGAACGGGGGTACCCAGACTTGCCTGCCTGCGGCCCACGGCGTGGTTCCGTCAATGGCCCGGTATGGCCCAGCTCCAGCCACAACGACTTAAGACACTCGCGAGGGACCAAGCCTCGCGAGGCAAACGACACCAAGACCTCCTTGGGGACGGCCTCACTAGGCTGGCTCCCGAGGAGCGGAGATATCTATGCAAGGTGCACCTTGCGAGGTTCATATGATGTGAGCCGTGACGACCAAGGCCAGGCGGGCGCCAGCGGGCACAGTGCACCAGTTTCCTCTTTGGCGTTAAAGAGGCAAGCGCAGGCGCAGGGTCTCGAGGAATCAACTAAAGGTTTCCATATCGGTGCAACAAGACCAAGACCGCCAGGATGGCAGGACGGAGGTCATCGCGGAGCCCACTTCAGCATCACCACCAGAGCCTTTTGCACGCGAAGACTACTTTTGTCAGGATAGCTTGTACTAGTTGTCCCCCTTCAAATTTGGCCGTTGTGGGATCCTTCCCGCCTACATTTGGGAAGAGGACCAAGGCCACTATAAATAGGACTTAGCCACCACCATAGAGGGGACGGATCAATTCCACCCTGACCTCCTCACCAGCTCATCGAGCTCAAGAACACCTCACCTCCTGAGGCTGTTCAACCACTGTACTAGTTCATCCTCAGCCCCTCGAGGCAATCTACCACAAAGGTGGAGTAGGGTATTACACCGCAAGGTGGCGTGAACGAGGATAAACTGTTGTGTCTCTTGTCCCTTGGGTTTGTCGAGCTAGGCTGTGGAATCACTGAGCGGGCGGACTGGCAGGGGAGAGTTCTTCACACGCACCCAGAGTTCGAACCTCTCAAGGGTCTGCGGAACCCTGAATCCGACAGATCCAAGTTTATGGAAACAAGTATCGAGAATACGTTTGTATCTCCATACTTATATCTCTCTCTTATAAAAAAACTGAGTTGGTGATGATGGTATGCCTGCCATCTTGCAATATAGACCGTCCGATTATATCTGGCGGATAGAAATTAAACTAAAATATACCCACACCTCTCTCCACATTTGCAGACAAGGCCTTCCCTCGTTCATCCTTATCTCCCACAACCTCATTGTTGAGAAATTAAAAAGGAAGCCTCTAGAACAAACTGCCATGGTGGTCACTGCCGGCATCATCCATCCCCATGCCTCCGCTCAGTCCGATCACCAATCACCACCACGCCCCACTCCTCCTCACCTTATCTCTCCTCTTTCTCGAGATATCATTAGTTTTTACACATGGGATTACTGCCGCATGGGTCAATCACCACAGGTGTTTTATAAAAAATGCATCTTGATGTTCTGTGCAATGCACGAACATCTTGCTAGTACTCCTACAGAAGACTTAGTTGGTGTTGATGGTGTGTCTGCCATCCGTCATTTCTGACCATTAGATCTACATCTAACGACTGTGAGGTAAGTTGTTGCCTTTTCTCAACAACATCCCGCTTCTCTACCAATTTGCAGAAAAATCCTTAATTAGTATCTTAAAACCAACCACATCCCTCCCTCACCTCACCAAAATAGCCCAAGGAATATATTCTGATTGAAACATAATATATCTGTAATGATATATGTATATCAAAATTAGAGTGTTTTCTATCAAGTTTGTGAATAAGTATTATTCTAATGATGATCCGTTGCAACACACGTGAACATTGCTAGTATTTCCAACCATGCAAAAAATGCTAGTATTTCCATAGTTTCGAGTTTTCCATCAAGATATTAGTCACTCATGGTTGATATTTAGTTTGAATTACGTACACATAGGCACTATGTAAATAGCTGTGCTTATTGGCTTCCAAAGCCTAACTTTCACTCCTACTTACATTATATAGAGTATTTAACAAAAAACTACCACTTTCAACCAGTCCTAGGAAGAAACTATTGTACAAAAAATAGCAAAAACATACCCAATATTTCTTAATCCGCGCCAAAAAACTACTACGTAGTGCCGATTAGGATCCTTTAAACCCGTTTATGACAGGGTTGGCCCACACGTCCGTGCTGATGAGGCAACTTAAACCAACACATTTTGTTTGACTGTTGACACGAGGGACCCACATCTGACCTTCTATTTTTTTCTTCCTCCTCCAATCATTATTTTTCCTGAACATTACTTCAAACAGTATTGATGCATGTTTGTCGGTGGCGCCGGTGATGAGCGAGTTGGCCGCCGCTCCGCAGGACGGGCCGGACGCCGCGCTGGCCTCCGCACGGGTTGGCTGGCTGGCCCAAGCGTGACTCACGCGCGAGCAAGCCGCTGCACTGGCCTTCGCTCGAGCCAGATGGCTGGCCTTAGCGCGCCGCGCGCGAGCAAGCCACCGCACCGCCGTGCCAACCTAGCTAGCAAACCTTGTAGACAAGCAGATGGATGCATCCAGCAGGGTGTGTGCTATCTTGGCTATCTAGCGGCCGCGAGCGCCGGATGGAGCTGGCATCTGGGCTGCCGCAAGATGGGCTCCGCACTGCCGGCGGTGTTGACCTCGCCTTCTGCCGGCAGCGGTAGATGCGTCCCATGGCCGAGGATGACTAGGTAGACGGGCCGGAGGTAGGAGGCCACTCGGGGATTTTTGTCCAGATTTATATATAGGTCCCACAAGTCATAACGCCTAACTTGCTGGTCGAATAGAAGGCGTTGACTTAAGGGGCAACATGGGTTGAAACGTGCCTATAACGGCACTTTGTAGAGTAGTCGTTTCTTGGTAGGCCTGGTTGGTAAGTGGTAGTAGTTTCTTGGCATTATTAGTGGTTTCTTGTAAGGAACAATGTACTAGCGACAAAAGGCGATTCTAGGTTGCGTTGTACTCCAACAAGTACTACTACTGGTCGTGGGAGTGTATAGCTCGTTTTGTGGGTTTGATCCCGGTCGAACACACAGTGGCCTTTTCTTTAAATAGTAACCTTGCTGCGAGCCAATATTATACACTGGTAGTTTGACTTCTAGAGTCAAACGGACATGTCGCACCACAATCTGGGTGCACTGAATAGCCCAGCCACGTGAACGGGTTTTCCCTCCCATCATCTCGTGGCTCGCGTACTAGAGTAGTACTCCTATATATCAATTCAGACCATGCAAAGTTTCTCGCCTGCGTGCTCGCCCTAGCCGCACCTCGCTTGCAGCTTCCTCACCAGCTAGCATATTTAAACTAGCGCCTCCCTATTAAGCCCGAGGAGCCGGAAAAGCCTGGCACGACATTGGGAACTGTGCAATATGGCTCTATACATAAAGTGCTAATACTCTACTACTCTGTAGCTTGTGGCGTTGCACGCATGGACTTCGCTCCATTATCGGCTCTATAAAAGAAATTCCTCTTGACGTGATTTTTTTGTTTTGAAACGGAGGCAAAATATTTGCCTCATCTCATTCATATAGAAGGAACTACTAACAAAGTTTGACGAGATCCATTACACCTCCACAAATGGAAGCGAAAAGCCTAGTCTCGCTGTATCAAAGAACTCAAATGTTCGGCCCTCGCAGTAAGCGTCGTTGATAAACATGCCGCTAGTGTGTGCGTGAGAGGAGCGGCTGAGTAGGCCAGCTACACGCTTGAATAGAGCACGGAGAGTACTCACTACGTAGGTGTACTTTCCCTGCATTGATAGTACATTGATGGTTCTAGAGAACAGTAGTACCCTCCACTTGCAACTGTAGCTCCTTGGCCTTGAGATTCAAGAGTTCAAAACTGGTGCACTATATAAGTACAGTACATCGCACTACTAGTTGAGAAAGTAGTACTACTACTGCTACAGTACGAGTACGTAGTAAATAATAGCCTCACCATCGCGGGGCACGAGGCACTACCACTATGTGTGCCCACATACGAGGCCCTGCGGTTACACTCTTATCTCCTCCTCGCCAGTTCCCCTCCCCTCGAAGAGACCAAGGCAGTTCGTCGCTGCTCCCATGGATTCGCCAGGCGGTTCTCCTCCTCGTCGAGGCTAGGAGACCTTGGATGATGATCCTCTAGGAGAAATCGCACGCCGCTCCGACGTCCTCACCGCCGCAAGATTTGGTGCTTCCTACACCAACTTTTTTAAGATGGTGCTTAAACAGGCTTGGGAAAAGGCCATGCTTGTTGGTCTTCCATGCGTCCTCAAGGAGAAGGTTATTCTATGGCACAATCCTTCGAATAGTCCACCGCTCCCTGGCCATGGTTGCATGTTGACTCCGCTAGAGTTGCCGATGTTGAGAGGTAATCGGATTTTGTCCGATGAGTAGGTCTGTCATGGAGTTTTATGATGTAGTACTTAGTTATTCCATCCCGTAATTTCTCCGCTGCCCACCGTCTTATATATAGGTCTAGGTTGGTGCCAACAAAGATTGGCTTGCATACCTCTGGCCGGATACCACCATCATTTTGCACAACATCCACAGCAGTGCGGCCGTTCCCGTAGACCCCTTCTCCAGCATTGCGATCGGCCTTCCGGACCGGCTGGGCTTGAATACATATGATGATGCCTACATGAGATTGAATAAGATAGCAATTGCGGACCCGTCGACAAAGCGACGCGGCTACGGTGATTACTATCTCATCGCAGTGTTCGACATAAGGATTGCCGTCAATACAAGAGGCAGTAACGATAGAGGCTGGCACATGTTGGCCGCAACAGATTTGAACCCCTACACGTTTGAAGACGCCGTGCGTAATGTAGGCCGCATCTTCGTGGTGACAAGCTAGGGGACTTGTTTCATCTGGTTGCCATCCTACGGTACGGGAGATTACAAACGGAATGCACAAACCATCATTTGCATCCCTAATGGTACTCCATTATTTTGCAGGGACCATTCATCCCCCGATCAAAATAAGATCGCAGATCCTGGATGTGCATTTTCATCTGCGATTCGGTCTAACCTGGAACCTTGTAGCTGACTTTGGCATATTGGGATCAACTATCTTAGCAGTCGTTACCCATGGTACCACTGATGTGCAACATGGTCACACAATCTACCACAATAGGACCGTCACCATCTACCCAGGTATTCCATTTTCTCATTGTTGTGTGTTAGAATAGTCACTACAAAAAAACACATATGTGACATTTTGGGCCGAACGATTTTTTTGTCATGCTTGTGACACTTCTATGACGATAATTGTGACAAAACCCAGTATCATCATAGTGTGGTGGGCCCCTACTTCTATGACAAAAAATCATGACAGAAAATGGGATTTTCATCCTGGGCGGGCCAGAGACGCAGTTGCTTGACATTCTTTGGGCCATCCATGACGGAAAAAACCGTGGTAGAAGCGAGGGCGAGGAAAATTTCGGGGAGTTCCCGGTTACTGTGGGTGGTCGGGGCCGAGCGATGCACGAAGGGATTGCACGTTTCTCTCGTACACGTATGTGCGTGGGTGCGAGGCTTTAGGCTCTAACTGAACCCGAGCGAGGCGTTCGCCTACTGAACCTGAGCGATTGCACTGGCTACATGTTACTGAACCCGAGCGATCGATCGATCCCTGACTGTTAACTGAACCCGATCGAGCTATTCCTTCGCTACTGCTGCTAACTAAAGCCGATCGAACTTGCTGCCTCTTGATGAGTAGTGAGTATTGTTGGGGGTTGGATGAACAGTTCTCGGTGGGGGTTGGATGAACAGGACCCCATGGTAGTAGAGGTTGTTGCCGCTGGATGAATAGACCCCGATCGAGAGGGGGCCGCCACATACCCGAGCCGGTTGGGGGTGGATGAACAGGACCACGTGGAGGGCTGGTTGAATAGGACCCCTTGTGGAGGGCTGGTTGAACAGTAGCCGATGGAGGCTGGATGAACAGGACCCCATGGAGGAATGAGGGAGACGCCATGGATGAACAATAGCAGGTGGAGGCTGGAGGAGGTCGACGGTGGATGAACAGTAGCCCGTGGAGTCCCGTTTTGCGGTACGCCACACCCCTCCCGATGAACAGGACCCCGTTTCGACCGTAGGAGGTTGAAGAGAAGTCCATTTCCTCTGTTTTGTGGTACGCCACACCCCTCTCGATCAACAGGACCCCGTTTCGACCGTAGGAGGTCGAAGAGCAGTCCGTTTCCTCCATTTTGCGGTATTCCAGACCCCTCCCAATGAACAGGATCCCGTTTCGACCGTAGGCGGTCGAACAGAAGGTCGTTTACTCTGTTCTGCGGTACGCTAGGCCTCGTTTCGGCTGTTCTGTCCAAGCTGGTTGGCTCCCAATGAATAGGACACATTCCGCTGCCTCCCGATGAACACGACGATGCAGTTTCTCTGTTTCATCCCAGCCGGTTGGTTGCCGATGAACATGACGCCATTGCTACCCTCCGCTACCTCTCCATGTACACGAGCCTTGGTCGTACGTATGCGCGAGTAGGCATTCGAGACCCCGCCCGTATGTACCTACGTGGTCGTATTTACTATCTTGCACCCTGGCTACGTAGGTGCACACGATATAGACGGGACTGCATGACATGCTACGTCTGTGCCTCTACTACGAAGTGCCCTTCCTTTCTCGGCCATGGTTCATCGCTGCAGCCTGCAGACAAACCAGTCGACCAGTATGTATGTACACGTTCGCGACTAGACAGACAACCCTATGTACGGTTCGACCGGGTGGGTCCCAACTGTCAGGGAGGTACTAAGGCACTTCCTTGCATGCGAAGATATAGCTGGTGGATCCCAGCTGTCAGGGGGAGAATCATATTTTTTGCCTGTAATATGGATGCACTTCCTTGCGTGCGAAGATGTAGCTGGTGGGTCCCAGCAGTCAGGGGGGAACTTTTTTTTGGGAAATATGGTGGCCCGTCCAGTGGGTCCCTACTGTCAGGTGGAGGAATCATTATTTTGCACGTAATAAGGAACCACTTCCTTGCTGCAGCCATGGACCTAGTTGTCAGCCTCTCCACGTACAGTCCTCTTCCAATGGAAGTCGTTCCTTGACCACATTACCACGGCGGGCCGAGAGCGCCAAGGCGGTGGACGACAGCGAGGCCTAGGAATGGGACGACGCGGAGCCGGGGAAGACGTTGCAGTGGATCCCCATGGGAGAGGAGTACGAGGGTTGACTCGTTCAGCTGCGGTGTGAGGCTGTCGTCGCCGCAAAATAACAGGGGTTGTGGGTGAGCAGAGGGATGGCCTGGCCAGAGGTTGGAGTAGGGTGGGGCGGTGAGGCCTGTGCGGCAGCAGAGCTGGCCACGGGAGACAGGAGCAGGCGGCACGACCGGCGCTGGTTTGGGCGACTGGAGCAAGAAGACCAGAGGTTGAAGAAGCACTACGGCCGTTGGATGGACATCATACGGTCACTAGAGCTAGAATCGGTCATATTGACTATGTTGACAAAGCCCTCCGCGCGCGTCAACTTAGTAGGTCCACAAGTCAGCCTCCTACTATGGTGGGTCCCAGCTAGCAGGGGGAGTATCATTTTTTTGTGCGTAATAAGGAGGCACTTCCTTGTGTGCGAAGATATAGCTGGAGGGTCCCAGCTGTCAGGTGGAGGAATCAATATTTTGCGCGTAATAAGGAGGCACTTCCTTGCGTGCGGCCGTGGACCCAGCTGTCAGCCTCTCCACGTACAGTCCTCTTCCGATGGATGTTGTTCGTTGACCACATTGACCACGCCGCCGAGAGCACCAGGGCGGTGGACGACGGTGAGGCCCTAGACTGGAACGACCCGGAGAAGCCCCACTATTTTCGCGTAATAAGGAGGCACTTGCTTGTGTGGGTCCTTACTGTCAGCCTCTCCACTTACATCCGTCTTCCGATGGCTGTTGTTTGACCATGCCATTCCGAGAGCACAAACGCGGTGGACGAGGGCGAGGCCCTAGAAGGGAACGACCCGGAGCCGGTGAAGCCACAACAGAGGATGCCCAAGCTGAGGGGAGTACGAGGGCTGACTGGTCGGCTACGGGATGAGGCTGACGTCGTCGAAAAATAACAGGATGTTCGGGTGGGTAGAGGGATGGCCTGGCGACAGCACAGCCAGCCACAGGAGGAGGGAGCAGGCAGTCCCGCTGGCGCTGGTTTGGGCGGCTAGAGCAGGAAGATCGGAGATTGAAGAAGCACGACGGCCGTTGGATGGACATCCAACGGTCACTGCTCTGTGTTGACTAAGTTGACAAAGCCTTGCATACGCATCAGAATTTTTTTTAGGACAACGTCATCATCAACCTAGTAGGCCCAGAAGTGAGCCTCCAAATCTGTAGAAAATAGCATACAGCCCATTAGCCATTATTTTCAATAATTTACAACCCATTTACTAATTCTTAAGGATATTTTCCTTAGTGTTATCCGCTTGTTGTGTAATTTTCCCGTTTATTGACTACATTGACAATGGAGTGGGACCTAGTTGTCAAACAATAAGGAGGATGTATTTTTAGCTTGTGATAACGAGGCACCTGCTTGCGTAATGCAATGACCCTGGTGGGTCCCTACTGTCAGCCTCTCCACGTACAGTCATCTCCTGATTCCTCTCGGTTGTTGACCATGTTGACAATGCCAGATGGCGGCGGGCACACCGAGCGAACCAATGCGGAGAACAACGACACGGCCTCGGACAGGAACGAACAGGAGGCATGGAAGATGCGGCAGTGTAGTGGCAGGCAGAGGGGAGTACGAGGGCAACAACATGTAACTCAAGCTTACAAATGGTACAAAAGGCCCAAGGATTAATTGTTCATCAAACTTAGACAAAACCCAGATTGAACATGGCAATAACATCTAACCCAACCACTCTTTTTCGCAGTCACAAACAAATAGATCGGTCTGATCCATAAAATCAACATCCCGTGCAAAAAACTTTATTGGAGGATGACTACAAGTTGTTGTAAATAGAAGCCAAGCATGTTCAGAAGCCCATTTGTCCACCTGAAACTTCTTTTTTTGCTATTCATAATGTCCGTCCGTGAGAAATCTCTTGTTGAAAAACTTAAGCCTCATGGACAATAGTAACCTCACATTCAACTGGAAGAATGTGACAAAGCTTCTGTTTGCCTTGTTGGATGCATATCCTTCCATCGTTATTGTCCTCAAACGAATGTCATGAGAACTGAGAAAATCCTGGTGCTATTACGCCAATGATTGGTTATATGTTTTTCTCCATGTGTTAGCACTGCCTAAGTAGACATGAAGTTTGAAAACAGTTAAGGTCTGAAAAAAGAGTATGTCGAAACAATGACAGCTGAACAGTTAATTCTAGTACAATAGATACGGGATTTCAATGTTCTTGAAATCATCACCTTTATATATAAATTCTCCAGAGATCGAAAGGATCGCAACAAGTCAATAATTATGTTTAGATCAAAACTAAACATTCCGATATATAAGATCTTGACATAATCCAGCAGCATTGATAGGCTATCCATGGACGAACTCTTCACTGAGCATATAACATAATATTAGTACGCAAAGTGTACTCCAAGATGATATAAAACTTATGCGCACAAATGAAAAATGTAGCTTATGATTAAAAATGTGTAGATGATAATATACGGTACCTGAAAAAGTGAGGAGCCAAACACCAACTTGTTGTGATCATTAAACGGATCACGAATTACACCCAAGGTCTCCAGTTTGGGCGCAGAGATGACATTTATTTGCGAAGGTTTATAACAATAATGAAGTACCAACCTTTGAATTGAAGGGGCATCTTCTATGATGAGTTGTAGTCCCTAAAAACAAATTCCGATGCATTTAAGGTGAGGCGATTTATTTGGAGATAACTGATAGGGATTTCTATTCCCAAAACAATCAGCAAGCGCTCCAGGGTAGGGCAACTGGAGTGGATGATGCTGTGAAGTGAGGCCTCCGACAGATAAAACACCACAAGCGAAAGTTTTTTTAGCAGTGGGAGTCGAAGCATTTGTACCAGATCGTCTGGTAGATGGCACCGGGCGATGGTGGCGGTGTGGAGAGAGGAGGAAAACCACGAGATGGATAACGGTAGTGTGGGCACAAATTCTTGGTGTTCGGTTCATGGTATGAAACTTTCATGGTAATGGTAGAACTCAAACTGCTGGAGTTTTTCGAATTCAGGGGATGTCAGCCAAGCGTCCACCGTGCAGGGTATGGACAGCACGTAGCATATCGGGATGCAAAGGCGTTGAACGGGGCCCTGCTGGTGAGAGGATACGATGGCTCTGAGGAGATCAAATTCAAGAAGGACAGATATCTGACGACATTCGAGATTGAGGGGCGCGGTGCGCCATAGAGGGCGCCATCGAGTTGAGAGGACTTGTGTTCGGCAGCAATCCTTGGTGGGGAGAAGCGAGATGATCTCCCCAAGGATGTCGTCCGGGAGATCGCTGATGCGGTCCACCAGAGATTCTACAGGTTCCTCAGATCCGGGTGGGGGGGGGGGCTCGCCGCTTCTCTGTGGCACCAACCGGTTTCCCTTGCATTGCCAGCCCAGAGATCGAGTCTTCTGGCAATACACAACAACATGGTACAGGAACAACCACTTTATTGATGCTAGCGGATTACATAGGTCTGATATTACATCGAGATACGAGGCCAAGCGGCACACCCGGTGCTGCTGGACAGTATGTACATTATGTCATGAACATGACGGGGCCTCAATCACACAAACTACGCGGCAGTGGAAGAACGACGAAGGGGAACTCCATAGCACAGGGACACCGACGTGGACACGGCCTAGACACGAGATGCGCTCTGATGCGAACCGACTTGCCTGAAAGCTGGCATAACACGCCAGGTCAGTACATTGAATGTACTTGCAAGCTCACAACAAACATAAGCACGATGACAGACAATATCATGATAATTAATCAGATTAATTCAATGCAAGAAATACTACAGATGTAATGCAAACAATACGTGCTCCGAGTCTCACGGACTCGCTTACCAAACGGTTACCTCGTAACCAAACAGTGACCGTACTGGGGTCACACCTGAAACCAATCGCTCATGAACACCTCAAGAGTTCGGGATTCATCACGAACCAATGCATCACAACAATCACTTAGTTTGCAAGATTTATTATAGAAGTTGATCCATGGTATGACTTAATCACGAGTTATTCCCATAAACGAGGACGCGGCTATCGATAGATTAAATACACTCTGCAGAGGTAGCGCACTTTACCCATAGGACGGAACACCTGGCCTCGCATTCCCATTCGGGTAGACCAAAGCATTCCGACGAAACCCTCCCTTTGTCATGCACTCTCCCCGGCCACTCCGACCAACTCCCTCTCAGGGCTAGGTCTTGGGTGGCCCCGTGTCTACCAAAGACACCAACGGCCACTGTCCTGGCAAAACGGTCCCAAACGGGGACAAAGTACCATAAAAACAAAAACAAGCACACAAGGTTATGTCTGCCTACCAGGCCAGGGTATGCATGCCCATAACCTTCCCTAGCGGGAGGCACCGGTGAGAGCCACAACAAAGGACCGAATCAAGACCTTCCCACAAGGTAAATGTGGTCGCACTGAATTAAAAACCCAATTTAGTGTCACCATGATGTGATCAACATCATATTCAAGTTGAACTTAAGCAAGTTTAGCTTTGATAAAAACTTTTCATCGCAAACATGATATAATGCAATAACCATGCAACTACTCGACATGCAAAGCAAACAACTCATAGTCATGGATCAAACTTAACAACATAAATATCTTGCAATACTCAGAATCAAAACTTCTCTGGTTCTAACTCAGTTTTATTATCCAGCAATATTTTTATTAGTTCATCATTTAATTGAAAATGTCACTAATAAAATAACTGTCATTAGTTTCCATAGCAATATGTCTAGTGCAAAATCCTACTATACTTAGTCAAACAAGTTCATGCATTCAACCAATAACTAAAACAAGCATATCAAGCATGATAAAGTAACTAGCAATTAACCAAATTTATTCATCAAATTTTAAATGCAAATAAGAACTCATATTCAAGTAGAAAATCACATATATTGAAATAACACCAGCCAAATGCTGGTGTGGCTTGCCTTAGTGTAGAGGAGGATCACACCCCTCTTGGTTTGCTTCAAGACAAGCTTCTCCTTCTGAAAAGAATTTAAAACCACAAAAATAATTGTCAAAACACATTATGAAAATCACCAGAAATTCTAGACAGCAAGGAAAAATGCACCCTTTGGTGTGCCGCTAGAGCTTTCTGAAACAAAGACAATGCAAAAATAATCAAATCATTTGGACTTATGGTTTAGAAATGGTGGCTGGTCAAAGTTTAGTCAAATTTCTGAATAATATTTGAATTAAACAGAAATCCTGGGTGGGTGACGTCGAAGGCGTAAAGCGGGAGTGCGCCTCCACTCGTACCGCTTCGAGCGCGAGTGGTGAGGCTGACACTAGGCCCCGCCCGTCAGGAGAGAGAGGGGGGATCGAGATCAGAGAGGGGTGGCGCTTCGCCGAGCTCACGCCAGCGATGAGGGGGTTTGGGGCTAGGATAGAGGGATAGGATTGAAGCGGGGCTCGTGGCGCACCTGCCTGTACCCGTGGCTTGGCGTGGGGTGGACGGAGCTGCTCCCGGTTGAGCTCGCAAGCTACGATGGCGGACGGGTTTCGCCGGAGAGGTTGAAGATAATGGCTAGGGGCGGCTCCGGGGGCTCAGCGGCATCCAGGCAGCACCAATAGACCACCAATGCCCCGCCCAAGAAGTTGCTTGAGCTCGAGAGGCACCGGAGAGCGGCGGCTGGCCTGCGGGGATTGCCGGAGTCCTCTGGTCGGGGCGACGGCCAGAGGCCTGCCCGACCGAGCTGGGGTCGTTCTACGTGTTCGTGGAGGTGGTGTGGAGTGGTGCTTGGCTAGGATTCGAGGCGGGGTCGCTATATATAGCCGGAGCAAGGGGGGAACATGTCACCGCCTGAGCTCTTTGGACACGCGGCAAACGACGACGAGAAGCTCCAAAGCGAGGGGGCAAACACTCAGCGTCAACGCAGGAGCTTGCCCACGCTCGTGGAAGAGCACAGGAGGCGGTGGAGGAAGTGGACAAGCGCACGTGCGCACTGTGGCCTTTTGGCCACGATGTGCCTGTGCTTCCTGCGGCGGCTCCGGCGTCGGCGAGCACCAGGGAGCGATCAAGGGTGATGGTTCGGGGTCGGTGGCGTGGCGCGGCAGGCGTCGGCGAGCGCTGGAACGAGCACGCGCGAAACAAAGGGGAAAACGCCAGCCAGGGCGCGTCAAGACGCTGCCAGGCGTCGTGTCCTCGCGTGGTCACCAAGCTGGCATGGTCAAGACGATGCCCAGGCGCGACCAAACCTTGTCTACGCGTTCGATCGTGCAGTGTTTAGTCTAGGAGTGGTGATAGCTCATGCTAAGGCCGACCAGATTTGACTAAACCAAGCTGGCAAGTTTCTGACCAGAAACTGGGTCGCCAAGTTTGGCCACCTTCTAGAAGGCCATTAGGGCTGATCTCCTGGGGTTTAGGGTTTCTTAGGAGGGTGTTTAAGCTCAAGAAAGATCAAGGCCAAAATCTCAAGGAAAAATGCACTTGTTGTACAAAGTGCATTTCTGGCCCAGAATTGAAATGATTTTCTATAGCAAAAATATCACAAAAAGTGATGCAGTATTTTTTCATGGGAAGGTGTGCCAAGGTTCTAAGAATATTCAGGAATTATTTCAGATTTTTCCGGGAAAGAAAAATTGGGGTTGCTTTGGAGCACAAGTTTCTGAATTGAATTTCAGAGAGAAAAATGAATATTTTTCTTTTATGAAAAATATTCATTTGATTATTTTGGGGATTTATCAGAGGAATAAAGTAGATAGGTCACTTGGGTGAAAGTCAAGGATATTCCCAAGTGACAAGTCCATTTGAAATGATTCCAAAATCCAAATCAAGTCAGGGCAAAAACCACGGTAAAAACCACGTCTGGAAGAAGAGAGAAGGCAAGTCCGGAAAAAGAGAGAAGGCAAAATCCAGGGTGTCACATTCTCCCCGCACTGCCGGGTGCGGGATCTACAACCGACGTCACCGCTGGCGGGAGCCTCATCTTCTTGGTGCTGGGGCCAGCCGGCTCCATTTTCCTTGCGGGCGTCGCGCCGAGCTCAGGGATTGAGCAGACTAGCCAGAGACGAGCCTAGTGGCAATGCGAGTGGGGAAGAAGGAGGGCTGGGGTTTTCTATAGGAGTGGAAGAAGAGGAGCAGGCATTTGCTGTATGAGTGGGGAAGAAGGTGAGCTGGGGTTTTCTGTACGAGTGAGGAAGATGGGGAGCGGGGGGAATTGGGGGCGACGGAAGCGGGAGAGTCCAGCGAGCTACAGTATGGGCTGCAAGCGCTGGGAGAAGCTACGCTCGATGCCGAACGTCTGGGAATCGCTAGGTGAAGCAAGAAGCTGGCTAGGGAAGCTAGTTTTGTGGAGTTTTGTGAAGTTGGATGAGATAAGAATAGGCCCTTAGTAGGTGACCTTGCGGTTGGCTCTTCTCCTCTTCCGGAAGTCAAACAATAATGATGGTACTACAGTAGTACTTCAGGCAATCTGACACCAAATGAACTGCTGCATGTCCAGCGCTTGTAAGCAAAAGTTTCTCCTCGTGCTGCGAGCCACCGCGCACGCGTTGGCTAGGGAGAAGGCGTAGTAAGCAAGCTTCCCGTCATTCTGCGAGTTGACAGGACACATCAACGTTATTTAGTACTCTCTCCAAAAAGGGTCGACCATGTCCATGGCTACCATCCCGTGCTCCGTCATTGAGTACATGCACTATTCACATGCCGTCGAGGAGAAAAAATATTGCGTAGTACTAGGTGCCACCGAAGTGCATGACTCACTTACGCACTACTTATCTCCATTTTCTTGCATGACACGTGCACCTTGATGCTAGATGTCCCGCGTGTTGGCAAAAGGATGAACAAAGCTCACGTCAAAAAAAGAGTGGAGGAACATAGATTCCCGACGACCGAGAAAGAGCAAGGATCCTCACGGTGGAGCGTCTGCACTCATAATATTTTATATTATTCAGCGATATAAAATCAACAAAATCTCTCGTCTAGCTGGTTCACGCATTTCCCCCTTTTTTTCCGCCTGCCCACCTATAGAACTTCCTCGCGACGGCCAATTCCTCTCCAAACATCTAGGGAGGCAGTTGAACCAAACAAGTCTAACTTGTTTTTGGTGGGTACTTTGACGTGGCATCGAAAGGGTGTGATAGCTGACTCTGGCAAAATAATTGACTACCACGTTGGCATACATGAGCATGGGGCCCGCTTGTTAGCGTGCTGGACAGAGGAAGGAACACAAGACAAAATGGAGCGCGGAAGGGTGTGAATATTGGCTCACGTGTGATGACCACTTGAGCAATCCACTCATATTGTACTACATTAAAAAATTCGTGCAAACACGGCCGGTTATACTGTGAGTAGGTGACCGTGCGCTTGGGTCTTCGCCTCTTCCGGAAGTCGAACAATGATGATGGTACTATAGTATAGATACTTCTGGTAATCTGACACCGAATGAACTGTTGCACGTCCACCGCCTGTATTAACTGCACTATCGTAAAGCAAAAGCTTCTCCTCGTCCTGTGAGCCACCGCGCGCGCTGAGCGAGGGAGAGATCATACTAGTAGTAAGCAATGCTTCTCCTCGTTTGCGAGTTGACGGGACACATCAAAAGTAGTGTATTAATCTCCAAAAAGGGTTGACCATGTCCATGGCTACCATCCCGTGCTCCGTCATTTAGTGCGTGCACGATTCACATTCCATTGAGAAAATAATGTTGCGTACGTGCCATCGAATAGAATAACTTAATTTATAAAAAATGCGCCACCGCGTCATGATTGAACTTTGATTCGTCCACGCGTGGTTCCCATGAACAACTACTACACTCGCCAAATTATCTGGTGAGCTGCCTCTTCGTACAGAAATGAGCTCACCGTGTACCCGCGCATGAGTATTAGGGAAAGAGGCAAAGAGTACCTGCATCGGTGCCTGCACCTCTTCTCTTCGTGCTTGTATTCCTTTTTTGGGTGATTTGTGCACGTACTCCACCTATGTTCGTGACCGTTGGTGAGTCTCTCCTACTATACTTAAATCCATTTTCTTGCATGACACGTGGGCCTGGATGCTGGATGTCCCACGTGTCGGCACAACTTAGAGCATGGTTAATAATACAGTCAATGGTTGGCTATAAGAAGTTGCCATGTCATTTACAACCAACCTCTTAGCCGGCATGTACAATAGTAAGTTTTAAATAAGTACTAGTTAATAAATAGTTGGCCCACCTTACATCCTCACAAAGTGTCTTGGGTCTTATCTTGCAGCTGACTACTAACCAAGAGCTTACTCCTCTTCTCTCTCCTCTTCTCTTTCCTCCAACTAAGCACACATATATTATTCTATTCCTTATAGCCTGCTTATGTCACCCTATTGTACTTGCTCTTAGAAGAACACTTTTTGATGACCGAGAAGGAGCAACAAACCTCGCGGTGGAGCGTCTGGACTCTTTAATATTTTTATTCGGCGATATAAAATCTACCCAATCTTCTCCACAGTAGACCGGAAGAGTCCGAAACACGGCAGCCCAGTGTAGTTACATCATACATGGCCAACCCACACTGTCACCATATTTCATGGCCTCCGTGCGACACCTAGCTCTAGTAATCCACCAGCCCGTATCGCTTCTCGTCTCTCTGAAAGTGCGGCGGGCTGGCGATTTGGCCATCTATTGAGGTCGGTTAACTCATCACATGTTAGCGACATGCCAAGAGCATTCTAAAAAAATTACTGTACTCTATTGTTATGCCAAGAAGAGGAAGTGCTTTGACCGACGGACCAAACGAGACATGCGTGCCGTGCCGTGAGTGGGTCCAGTTTCTTGTTTTGAACTTGTTTGGTGTAGTAGTAGCACTTGGTTTTGACTATTGATAAGATTTTATATAGGGCCTAATGTATTCTTCGAGGTTGCCTTTGACTATTGATAAGATTTTATATAATTTGAAAATTATATCATTCGAAGATCCTTTCACGTTCCGTTTAAAAAAAGATACTTTCACGTACGAATTTGACGGTATGCTTTGTGCCACTTGCATGTCCTATACTGCTCCTGTTTGGATACTCTAACTTAGCTAGAGGTTAGACTAACTCATGACTAGCCCTGAACTAACTCTAGCCAAAGAGGTGTTTGGATGACAGGGTTAGATTGATAATAAATGCACTTGATGGAGAGAGAAAATTGATTTTTCAGTGGGCCCCACGAGAACTAGCTCCAATTGGTATCACTTGGCTGGCAGGATAGAGAGAGAAAAGTGATTTTTCAGTGGGCCCAATGAGAACTATCTCCAATTAGCAACTCTTGGGTGGGATAGTTTTTTTGGTGGGTTTGGTGCAACTTGCTCCAATTTAACCCTAATGTTTGGATACTTTAGGGCTATTTTAGCCCCAACTAGCTCAAACTAACTCTAACCCATGGATCCAAACAGGGACAAAGTTAGTCGCGGAAAACGCATTAAGCCCTATATACATGGACAGATGGAGTACATGATACTAGCAAACGCTCACCATTAGTAGTAGTTCATTGGTTGGTTTCGATTTTTGATTCACTTGTTGTGCTGCTATCGTCCAATATTCGCGTGTGGTTGTTTCTAGAATAGAAAAAAAGAGGTAGTACTTACTATGGGAAAGGTGAAGTGATGGTTGCTTCGCCCGAGCAACTTATTACTCTGGGAATATTGGAGTACCAGCGGATTCAATGGAGAGAGAAATGATGGTTGCTTCGTCCGAGCAACTTACTGTGGCGAAGGTGGGGCTCTGTGATTTGCCTGCTCACTAGTCATTATTACTGCGGTGCAACGACCGAGGTGAATCTTCCCTGCAGTTGTGCAGTCAATATTGCTGCATGGCATGTGGAGCCGGATGAAGGATGTCCCACATGTCGGCGAAACAAAGTTGATTTTTTTCTGGCATTGCTATCAATCCTTCAGGATTTGTTTATATGTACACATAATTTTTGAGCATAATGAAATTGTACTATGAAGGTTTCTGTCAATGCAACAAACCCTGGCTCCGTTGCCCAGACTGTGCATAGGCAAGAGAACAAGATTACAACTGCCAAGCTCAGACCAAAGCACAAGAGCAGTTCTTCAAGGGACCAGCATGCAGCACAAGAAGGCCAAGACTAACCAGAAGAGCAAGATATTGCCAAGGGAAAAGCCTCCCTTGCCGGGCAGGCGAGCCTAGCAAGGATGGGGTCACCCCGAAAGCAAGCCTACAGGCTGTCCCGGTAGGACCTGCCGGGACTCACGGAGGCAGAACAACCTCACCACGACGCACATCATCGATTGGTGTGGTGTCAAGCTCCAAAGTGACTAAGTGGCTGCTATTTGCCACATGGCAGCCACTTTCTACAGGAAATACCTACAGGCGACACCCGTCCTGCGACGTGTCGAGCAAGCAGGCACGAAGCTGGCAAAATAGCCCGGCAAGGCCTGCCGGGCAAGCGACGACGTGACGTTGAGCGGCGCATTTAATGCGCTCTATCAGCCTACAGAGTTAGGTATGATAGCACTCTTTGCTATCTTATTAGTGCATAATGACTGATTTGCCACTGTGGTGACCCCTTTGTCTATAAAAGGAGGCCCAAGGCAACCATAGAAAGGGTTAGAAAATCCACCCCCTCACAGATTCATACGCGTGTAGCCTTTCTCCCTGGAGCAACCCTGCCGGGCAAGCATGTTGTGCTCACCACCATTCTTCCACCATCAATCCACCAAAGCAGGAGTAGGGTTTTACGCCTCATGACGGCCCGAACCTGGGTAAAAACTGCCTGTGCGATCTCTGCCATGCTGTTCCACGCTCCTCTGCACTTTTGCAATATGCCATCCCCCCCGCCGAACCAGCAAGGGACCCTTGGTCCCATAGGTGGCCGTGGTTTCCCGCGACATCTTTGGCGCGCCATGTAAGGGGATCACTTGCGCGAACCTGAAAGTGTGAGCAGCGCGTCATCTTCATCGCCATCTTCATCTTCAGCGGCGCCATCGACTATGGCACCGAAGAAGAAACCCGGTGCTTCAGCTCACCCATCCACCTCGAAGGCTCCACCGCCCGTGGCCACCGACGCTGCCGGGGACACGGAGGCGCATGAGGATGTGGGTGCTGCGGGGGACGCGGTCGGTGCAGGCGGCGTTGTCACCACCTCCCCCGCAACCGAAGTAGAAGCCACTACAAAAAAATACACATCCGTGATGATACGTGTTGGTCACAGTAGGTCACATTTTTTGTCATGCAGGTACATCCATGACGATTTTATGACATAATCAAGATAGTCATATCTGTGCTGTCATAGAAGTGTTCCATGACAATACCAAAATTATCATCATAGAAGTGTTCACTTCCATGACGATAAATGACGCATCATAGAAGTGCTTTCGTCAAGGGTAACCGACACGTGGCATGCACCATAACGGGTCGCCGTTAAGCTATCATATCCGGTTTTGGATCCGATAACCCGTTAACAGCCCGGACCAATGGGGATTTTCCACGTGTAAAATCATCATTGGCTGGAGGAAACATGTGTTTTCTCCTCGGTGGGCCAGATGTCGTCCGTCAAGTGGAGGAGACATGCCTATGATACGTCGACATGTGGCAGGGCCCAACAGAGGCCCATATAGGTTAAAAAGGCCGGCCTAGTCAAAGGCCCGTAGTATTTACTCAGGTACTAGTGGGCCAGACCAATAACGACCTGTTTAAACATGGCCCTTTTATGGCCCGAAGCTAGATCTGGCCCGTTAATTGTTTGCCGAATATTTCGGCCCAATTACGGCCCAGTGACATTTCGGCCTTTCAGAGGCCCGATGTAGACATGGGCCCATTTCTGCCCGGTGTGTCTTTCGGCCTGGGAATGGCCCGTGCTGTCCGTGGGCCATATATGGTATGATGTGACATCCAGCCCTCTAACGGCCCGTGAGAAAGGTAGCAACAGTTCAGCCCAACGTGACTTTGGGCCTGTTAAAGGCGTGTCATATAATTCGGCCTGTTGATGCCTTTACTAAGCTTTCTGGCTCTTAAAGGCCCATGATATCAGTGGGCCAACTAAGGCCCGGTCTACATTTCATCCCGCTGAAGGTCCGTCGATGACTAGTGAAAATTGAGGCCCAACATGCATTTCGGCCTGCTAAAGGCCCATGGTTTCTTCTGGGCCATAATAGGCCAGTAGAATATTCAGCCTGTTAATGGCCCAAAGCTACATGGGCCCAACTAAGCGTTGGGTCCACTAAAGGCCCAACTAAACTTTGGGCCGAATATAGGCCCGTGTAAGTTGTGGTCCTGGCGCAAATTGTGAAGGCCCCAATGGCCTTTCAGGCCCAAGAAAGTTGCAGGCCGGCCCAGTTGTGGCCTGCTAAAAAGCAGGCCCGTTAGAGGCGAATGTTTCGGCCCGGTCGACTACATCAGATTTTCTCCATTTTTTTCAAATAGCAAAAGATGGCAGTAACTAGTAGGAATTAAGAACAAACCTACTCTATACAATAGAGAAATTATGGCATAGTAACTTAGAATAAACCTACACTATACAATAAAGGATTTATGGTATATATTACATCCACTGGGCATCGAAGTTCGTCCCGAGTGATCATAAAGCGCAACGAAGAGGCAGATTACAAAAACTGGGCACCATTGCAGCGTAACAAAATAATATTGAACCAAGACCACTTCCAAGATAGTTCAAGAAAGGTTAGCCTTGCGCGGGAACTACTGCGCAAGCTGCTGAGCAAGGCTGTGAGACCGGCCTAGCATGTCGGTCATAGCTTCCAGGTGTAGCTGTTTAGCAATGAGGTTCCCATTGGTGTTCTCCGCAATCTTTTTTAGAGGTAGGACTTCAAGTCGAAGTTGAGTTGCAGAATGCCTTTCTGCTAGAACTTGGGACTGAAGAAGTCGAACTGATTCAGACAGTGAATTCGGTAAGCTTGTCTGACTGCTCGTCTCAAGTAACTGGAAAACTGCATCAAGACAAGAATTTGGGGTTGTCTCGCTATCTTCAAGATGTTTTGCCTTGTTTGCTGCAATATATGTTGGGTTTGTCTCATAGCCTTCAGCAAACTTGTGAATGCCATCAGGCATATCACCCTGAAACAAGCAGAGAGATGACAGGTTTTGCACGTGTATAAACAAAGATGATAATTGTGCTGTCAATTCCATCCAATTTCAAATTAGAAAATAAAGTGTAAGTTCAAAATACTGTTGGGGAACGTAGTAATTTCAAAAAAAATCCTACGCACACGCAAGATCATGGTGATGCACAGCAACAAGAGGGGAGAGTGATGTCCACGTACCCTCATAGACCGAAAGCGGAAGCGTTATGACAACGCGGTTGATGTAGTCGTACGTCTTCATGATCGACCGATCCTAGTACCGAACGTACGGCACCTCCACGATCTGCACATGTTCTGCTCGGTGACGTCCCACGAACTCACGATCTAGTAGAGCTTCGAGGGAGAGCTTCGTCAGCACGACGGCGTGATGACGGTGATCATGAAGCTACCGGCGCAGGGCTTCGCCTACGCACTACGACGATATGCACTACAAAAAAAATACACTTCCGTGATGATACGTGTTTGTCACAGTAGGTCGCATTTTTTGTCATGCATCTACATCCATGACAATTTTATGAAAGAATCAAGATAGTCATACCTGTGCTGTCGTAGAAGTGTTCCATGACATTGCCAAAATTATCATCACAGAAGTGTCCACTTCCATGACGATAAATCGCGCGTCACAGAAGTGCTTTCGTCAAGGGTGACCGACACATGGCATCCACCGTAACGGAACGCCGTTAAGCTATCGGGTCTGGTTTTGGATCCGATAACCCGTTAACAGCCCCGACCAATGGGGATTTTCCACGTGTAAAATCATCATTGGCTGGAGGAAACACGTGTCAGCTCACCGTTGGGACAGATGTCATCCACTCATTGGTCACAAAGCGCCTATGATACGTCGACACATGGCACGGCCCAACAGAGGACCATTCCTGTGAAAAGGCCGGCCCATTTGACTTGGTCAAAAGGTGGCGGGCCGGCCCACGGCAAGCCTGTTAACGGCATGTTCGCATATAGCCCATTTACAGCCCGCTAACCCATGGCCCGTTTACGGCCTAACCAAATTAGGCCCAGTAGCGTCATCTGGGCCGTCCAATATAATTCCAGCCCGTTTTAACTTCTGGCCCATGTATGGCCCATGACGTCTTTCGGCCCATATGAGGCCCTTATTACTCTCGGCCCATTAACGGCCCATGGTAAAACTGGCCTGTAATGAACAGTGTATCACTTTATACCCATTAACGGCCCATGGTGAAACTGGCCCGTAATGAACAGTGTATCACTTTATACCCATTAACGGCCCATTATTCAGTTGGGCCGTTTCCAGCCCATGTTATCTTTCGGCCTTCTCAGGGCCCATTTATTCTTGGGCTCATTTCCACATTCATTTACTTACGGCTCGTTACAGTCATTTTCTGCTTGTGGGCCAAATTCAGCCCGTGGTTACAGTCGGCTCGTTTGTGGCCCGTTAATACGTTGGGCCATTTTGATAGCGTCATCAAAATACGGCTGATTAATGACGGCCCGTTATGGTCGGCCCATGAGCGGACGATTTCAACTCTAGCCCATTTACGGCCATAATGTGGTCTATTATTGGCCCATATTTGGCCAACCGATCATAAGCCCGTAGAAAGCCCATTGATGATACGGCCCATAGAAGGCCCATTGTGTCTACGGCCCGTATAAGGCCCATTGTTTCTATGCCACGTAGAAGGCCCATTGTTTCTACGGCCCTTAGAAGGCCCATTGTTTCTACGGCCCGTAGGAGGCCCATGTAAACTACAGCCGGTGGGCATCAAAGTTCGCCACTAGTGCAAATATAGGGAACACCCTACACTATACAAAAATGGCTTGCTGTTTTCTTCAGCCGGTGGCTGCACGTTAAGAACAAATTTTGTATTGCACCAAAACAAATTACAACTATAAAACAAAAGGAAGGTTGGCATAAAAGTTATCAGTCTAGCAGATAAATGCACCACCAGAAGTTTAGAAGCTCAGTTCATTTGACCTGACTGTTACGTTTTCATGCTGTATTGTCCGATGGAGCACCATAACCTTGGCCTTCAGTTCTCCTAGGCTCCTGAACAGCATAGCAAATGTCTGATAGTCTGGTTTCAAAACCATGCATATCTTGACAACATCGAACAATGTCTCTCCTTGTTTCACAAAGGGTCTCTGTTAGGGAATGGACTTGTGTCTGGAGCGCAGATACAACATTGTTTTGAGCTTGCATATCTTGATCATGAGGCAGTTTGGACGAGATTGCCTTAACAACCAACCCAGTATTAGGCAGGAACGTGCTTTTGGCACTGTTAGTGGACAGGTACTGACTCACTGCTGCAAGAGCTGACATTGCGGTTATAGTTGCCTCGCCGCCTTCAGAAGGTGGCGGTTCCACCATTTTTTCCATAGCTTGCTGAAAAGTTGTGGTTTTACATTAGTAGTACCAAAACAGAAGATATTAAGGAGGTAGCAAAACCAAACAAAATAGCTTTGGTCTATATACAGAACTTATTCTGGTGAACCCATGTAAAATAATAGTTGTATTTTATTGCAAAGTACATAATAAAACCAGGTTCCAAACATATGACCATGTACCATCGCTAATGTATTGTCTATTTCTTCACATTGTATTGAGGGCTAAGGATAAAGAGACCAAGTTTATAATACGGTAAGTACAGTATGACATCATTCATATCACAAAGCAACTGAGAACAGACAAACATGCAATTGTAATGTTGTGTGGGCAAGTCCAGCACGGAACTAGATTACAGGTCAAGATCAAAGGAACATCACTCCTCTCTTCTAAACCTAGTAAGGTGCAATCATACGCTAAGACAATTGTGTATAAAATTGAAAAGAGTAATAGACATTGGCTGCAAACCATGCAGTTCAAGGCACAAGTCAGAGTAAGTAGTAGTTAAAAGGCATGAGGATTAAGGACTTACAATAGCGGCTTTGACTGGTGTAGTCATGCCCTTCTTCTTGATGGTGTGACAGTCCTTGAAGATTTCCACAGCATTTGGTTCAGGTACTTTTTGGTCCTTGCGGGCTTTCCTCTGCATTTGGAACAAGTCAATATATATCTGATAATATGGTGCAGTGAAAAGAGTGAAACAGCAGCTAATTACAAGAGCCTCGCAGTGTGCAATATAGCTACGAGATCCTGTCGTCTGTTGGAATTTGACTTTCGTACGGTTTGCCTTGTTCTTTGAACAGTTCACCTACAAGAAGATAGATTTGTGTGGCACATGCGTAAATAGGACTTCAACATGTGATTTGATCACATATATATAATGTACCTGATACTTCGGATCGGACCAGTGTTTAACGAGGCCTCTCCAGTCTTCATCAGATATATTTTCCACTGGAGATGTTTGGGCAAGTTCACTGTTAGTGTTGCCTTCAAAGTGAGTTTTCCTCAAGTTATACCGATACTATCACAGAGCAGACTTGAAAACATGGGTGCAAGCTTGTCTGGTTGCATCATCTTGGCTATCCAACTTGAACCTCATATGTTGAAAATTATGGGAGTCTCATTATCAGCAACCTAGAAAGTATTGGACAGAGCAAGACGATATTACTAGTTTCCATACATAACCATACTTACCGATAAATGGTCGAGGAAGGTGTGGAACTGGGTTTCGTCTTTGTCATTCCTGTACTGAATCGATGTTGGGAGGATACGTACATGACACCTAACAGCAACCGCTGCCTCTGATACTAACTTGGCTGACTCTTTAGCATCACATGGCCTTTTTAAACCTGCCTCAAAATGGATCTCCATTCTTCCTCCTCTAGATTTAGTTAACCTATCAAGCATTATCCCTGATGTTTGTTTCCTCTTGCGCCTAGGTGCTAGTCCAACAACAAACATAGGAAGTGTTAGTGTACATCAAACCGTAAGACTACATATAAAGAAGCATGCAACTGTAATTTGACTCCAGCAACTACCTTCTTGCTGTTGAAGCTCACAAAGTTCATCTGATCTTGCCAATTCATCTTGTGTCAAGAGTGCTTCGGAAGTAGTGTCAGGTGGCAAGGGAGCTTGGGAACGTGCTGCTAGCTGAGTTGACGAACGAGTAAATCGTGCAGCTGGTGGTACTGTGGAAGGTGTTGCAACAACTAGGGTTGTCTCTGCTTGTTTGGTGGCAGCTATTTGTTTCCGTTTGGCTTGTTCTGCAGCTCATGTAGCATGGGATACCCTGTCAGTACAATTTTCTGCTGGACTTTGACCTTCTATTGCACCATCAGTACCAGCAGAATCTGCAGGATTGTTCCGCTTCCCTTTCCCTGTCGTTCTGTCTTGCTTCCTCTTTCTCTGTGCCATGTTAAGTCAAGCCGACAAGAAAAACGAATAACAATTTAGTTCTTCAGAACAAATGTACTTTGATGTAAGAACATGGTGTGATAGACAGATATTGTATGTTCTAGAAACAGGAACACGTGTCTTAGTCACAAGTATAATGTGTAAAGTAAGCAGATGCAATTCAACAAAATTAGAAGCAATACAAGCTAGACATCATACATAACATGCAACCACATATAACAGTGCCAAGTTAGAGGGTGCACCTGTGATGGTGCACTAGGGGAGACGTGCTCATCACCAACACAGCTACGTTGAGTATCTATGCATGTGTTGTCTTGGAAATCATCTTGGGGGGATGGAGGAGTAGAATCTGTAGAGGCCCTCCATTTGGAAGGAGCACCTTCATCCGCTGCCTTGCTAACTTCCTTCCGCTTTATTGATTTTGAATTGTCAAGTAAAACCAACAAGAAAAAGCAATAAAATTCACTCTTCAGAACTCATTCGTGCATGATACCGACAATCACTACTTTGATGTAAGGAAAACACATGATTCCAGGATGGAATAATACGAAAAACAGGACGGCATGGCATATTCACAACTGTTTGTGTAAACTAAGCAGAAACCATTTCACCAAATAAGAAGCAATGCAAGCTAGACACCACGTGAAAGATGCAACCAATATGACTCTGCCAAGTTAAAAGTGTCCCATCATAAATGGCATTTCAACAAATTAGAAGCAGCGCATGCTATAAATCATATCAAAGATGCAACTAATATCACACTGCATATACTGAAGGTGTCTCGTCATATTGATTTATGCGGGATACAAAAAAAAGAATAGTTTTATGTGAGGACATGCTTAATAGACAGATGTACTATGTACTAAATACAGGAAGGCATGTCACATTAACAGGCATAATGTATAAGCTAAGCAGAATAGCACATGCAGTTTAACCAGATTGGAAGAATTACAATCTAGACACCATATGCAACATGCAACCACATATCATGCTGCCAAGTTAGAGCAAGCACCTGTGATGCTAGTGTAGGGGAAATGCGGTAATCAACTACAGAGATACGTTCACTATCTTCATCTAGCCTTCCTGTTTCTTGAGAATCATGTCGGGAGGCTGACGGTGCATTCTTTAAATGAGGAGTATTCCGCTTGCCTGACTGCCTTATCATAAGTGATTGATGAGGGATACACAAGAACATTAGTTTGATGTAAGAACATGGTTAATACACAGATGTACTAGTATGTACCAAAAACAGAAAGGCATGTCATATTCAAAGGTATAATGTGTAAGCTAAGCAGATGCAATTTAACCAAATTGGAAGCAATACAAGCTAGACATCCGGCTGGAGTGGTAAGCATGATCATCTAGGACCTAAGAGCCTGGTGGGAGGTGGGCTGCTTCGCCACCATCGCGGCTTTTTAGTTGGCTTCCAGGTGATGCCTCTCTTTGCTGGGCTTGTCACTGGCTCAGCCAGTGCCCTGACTAGCTATTTGTCTTCTGGTGCTCACGGGATGGTGGTTCATGTAAAAAATATATTTCCTTATCTTAATAAAGACCGACTTCGGCCTTTCAAATACAAGCTAGACACCATATGGAACATGCAACCACATATGACACCGTGAAGTTAAAGCAAGCACCTGGGATGGTGGTTCATGGCGAGCGAGATCATCAACTCCAGAGCTACGTTCCCCGTCTCCATTTGCTGACACTACACCCTTTATAGTCTTGAAACGTGTCTAGCTTAGCCGCGTACCACGCAGGAGCGACTTCTCTCTTATCTTTTCTGCTTCTGTTAAGGCAGGGTCTGAAATACCCTTGCATAAAAACACAATAGTGAGAGTATGGGTGAAGTGTGTGCAGAACTAGTGCACTGTAAAAGTAGCAGATAGCAGGTGGCTAAAAAATAAATGACACGAGACATATGATAGCTCTACAACATTGCATGGCAAACAAAATTAGATTCTACTCCGTATGATTTTCTAATATATGAGCACAGGAAATGCAGGTACTCCTCTAGCACACCACCAGATGTGGTCATGTTAAGATAACAGTCGACTGAAAATAAATAGGTCAGTCAATTTTTTTAATGCACCGTCTGATCTATAAGGAACGGGCACATGGCCTTCGTCTACCTCCCGCCAGTCACTGTTGACGATCTTTCTCGAACCGCCAGGGACCACCAGCCCAGACCCCTGCCTCCGCTGCCCCGCCCTCCCCTCGACCTCACACCACCGCCGTGCCTAGTAGCGCCCCCAGGCCATCCCTTTAATCCCGGCCGACCTCCAGATCGGGCGCCAATAGCTCTAGGCCCCACACGCTCCTAAGATGAACACCGAGGCGCTGCTTCCCCGGCGTAATAGGCGGACTAGCGCCTGTTACGCCGGGGAATGCTTCCGTTAATTGGGAATCAACTGACCAGGAATTGAAATTCAGGGGGGCAACGGACCTCTAGCTAAGGTGAAATAGTATATGAGGAGAAACCTTGAGCATCTCGAGTTTCTAGGAACATCTAGTATCAAGAAGAAGCAGTCAACTAGTGTCTTCTGTGGGATGAATACCGTGCAAGCAGACACGTAAGATTTGCACGAATAAGGGAAGAGGAGTACCCTTATCGTTTGCCAGTGTGGTCTCCTCCTTATGTCGCGGCGATCTTCTTTTTTCTCCCGGGGGAACCGATGTTTTCGAGAACCGTGGATTCTTGGGCGAACCTATGGCCAAATTGTTGACTGTGTTGCCATGGCCGTATGTCGGCGGAAGGGAAGTAGATCCGAGGCGGCGAAGGACGGCGTAGCAGGAACAGCTCCGGTGCGGTGGAGGGCGGCGAAGTTGGAGCGGCAGCGGTGAGGCGCAGGACGATGTGGTAGAACTGGCTCGCGTACGGATGGCTCGGCCTCGGCTTCAACTACTAGACGTGGAGGGCATTGCGGTAGAGGTTGCGGTGGACGACGACGTCGGGATATCGGCTCCAGCGTGATGCAGGAGGGCGGCGGTTGATGGGTGGAATGGGGTGGCGGACGGAGGACGCCGGGGTTTCGCGGCTGCTGGAGAGGTAGTTTTTGCGCCCACAGAGTATGAATGGGGAATCGGACGGGTGGGCGGGGGGGAGGGGGAGAACCATGTTTCGGTCTGGGACGCGCTTGTTTTTGGCTTTTTTGAACAGAAGATGGGACGTGCTTGTTTGAAATTTGGGGAAAGTACAAACTTTCCCCCCCTCTTAAATTTCGGACCTACTGCGGGTTGGGGGTAGGATGGTAATCCCGGGTGTCCCAAATAGTGGGCGGGAGCGATTTCGGCCGCGCGCATGTGTGCTTAGGCGGCCATTGTGTATGAATGTTTTTCGGAGGCGGTTGCGTGGCGTCTAGATGAAGCTACAATCCTACCCCGGTTTAGACCTTTGGATGTCGGGCCGGTAGGTTTCACGGGTCGGAGTTATTAGAAAAGTAATTTCCTTGTACTACCAAACATTGGTCTCACGCGGTTTCGGGCGAGTAGAGGCTCTTTTGGCGCTTCGTTCAAAATTTTGAAACACAAGCATTCACATTTAGAGTACTCTTGAACTTTGAGGATTGACCTAAATAGACAACGTTAAATTTGACCTTGTATGTTTGAAAACCTCATTAAATTATCCGCTTCTTTTTGAAATTTTGACACTTGAAAATCCTATAACTACGATTATTTTGGAATGGAGGAGCTAAATTAGAATCTATTTTGTACACAACTACATATGCTATTATGTACAAAATCAGAGCAAAGATTGGTGCCCCATAATTTAGGTATGATTTACAAACGCCATGATATCGAATTCAAATAATTGAATGGACTTCATGTTGAATTCAATTTTTTAAAACCACCTTAAGTTGAATTCAAATGTACGCTAGTTCATAGGTAGCTATTTATAATGTTAATTGTGTAACTTTCGTATGTATAATGTGCTTTACACACACAACATGAACTATACTCACGTTTATATTCGATTGCTAAAGCGATGCATTGTCTAGAGTTCAAAATACTAACTATGTGGATCAATTGTGTCGAATAATAACATAGACATGCTCAAATTCAATAGAATCTAGATGTCTGATTGATCAATGACCGTTCCTTATGCTAATTGCAAATATCATGATCCCATCCTAATATTTGGATACAATTTATATCTTTAATCAATGTGTACAGCAGTCTTGTACGTGTAGTTTCACTCTCCATCGGTGGTCTCTCACACATGCTCACACACTCTTTCCCAAGGTGTATTTCTCGCACACATGCTCTCGATATAACCCTCCCTCCCTCTCGTAACCATTTACGAATGTTTTCACTAACCTTTATCACAAGAACTCTTCCTCTCGCAAGCATACACACGCACAATCCCCATCGACCCTTTCTGTATACATAGACCTGCCTACGTGTCTCCTGTACGCACATTATCTTTAGGCATGTCTCTCACGCATTGTCTCACACCTCTCTTCCTAATCGACGAGTATGATTCTAGCAGAGCATTCTGTAGGATGCCCCTTAAAGTTAGGTTGGATGAATAGTAATATCAGAGATAAAGGGGTTACCTTAGTCCGAGAACCCAGGGTTACAAATCCTAGCCGGCTTTGTCAGTGGACATAGAGTCCTTCACAATTATGCTATCTTTGTCTTGTACGACTAGTCATCCATGGGTCTCCCTAAATACGTCACGGGCCGACCAATGTGGCGCGGGACGAAACCGAACGAAGGGCCTCACCTCGACCCACCGGACCTCACGCGGTGACACACCCTCTGCCCCCATGTCTCGTTATCTTCTCACACCCACACATACCAACACAGACACCACACACAAAAAATATATTCTCCTGGTGCCTCTATCCACTCCCCCCTTGCATATACACACTCAAGGGAATCTCTCGCCATGACGTCATATTCGTCTCTCTCTCTCTAGACCACTCTCATTTCTCGTGCTATCTCTCCCACGCCACCCCTGTCGGCCCCTCTATCCATGCCTCTCTCGAATACGTAATACACACAGATACCTCTCTAGGCCCTGCCAAATGCATCAACTACACATTCACACATGTTACATCACGTACCCCATTGATCTTAAAAGTCCTCTCTTCACGTTTATTTCGCATACAACATTCCTTTTGAATAAAGTGTGGCCAAAAAAATATTTTAGAATTTATACATATATACAACATTACAAAGTTATATGGAGGAGCATGAACGCTTGCATTGCATGGTGCCCACAATGATATTTATTCCGCACTGTGAAATTGTATATTTTTATACTATATATAAAGGTAGTCATAATAAAGAGAAACGAAGAGCATCTCTCTCTCCATCGCATACCCCCTCTCTACGCCCCTTTCAGGTACGCACACAAACTATCTCCAGGTCCTCTAAAAGTAAGCCCCCAGCACATTCACGCATGTTTCATCTTTCTCTCGCGATATATAAAGTGACGATCATTGTATTTGAAGCGAAAGCACGATACGTACATTGGACTTCAGAATCCACTCATTACGGTCACCATTTATGTTTTGTGGTTATTATACAGTCACGGGCTCACCGTACAACTCTATATTTGCTCAAGACACGACTAGTTGACCAGTTAAACGCTCCACGTGGCACCTCTAGTGTTGCATCACATTATCTCACTACCATCGGGCCCACTTGTCGGCTTGTATCTACTCTACATCTACACTCTTATAAAATAGCAAGATGCCCATGCGTTGCACGGAACATCAAGATGCATTTGTATGAGGAACAAGGGAAGGCCTTATTTGCAAGTGTGGAGAGGGGTGTGGGTATCTTTTTTGCAAAATTGCCATAGTTTCCTTCCTATCCGTCAGATATAGATCGGACGGCCTATATTGCAGGATGGCAGGCACACGATCATCACCGACAATGCTTTTTATAAGAGTAGGGATAAAATACACTCTTATAAAAAACAGAGTTGGTGATGATGGTGTGCCTGCCATCCTGCAATATAGGCCGTCCGATTTGTATCTGACGGATTGGAAAGAAACTATGACAATTTTGCCTAAGATGTACCCACACACCTCTCCACATTTGCAAATAAGGCCTTCCCTCATTCATCCTTCTCTCACAAGATAAACTAGTCATACAAATGCATCTTGATGTTACGTGCAATGCACGGGCATCTTGCTAGTAAGAATGAAAACAAGCGACAAAAAAATATTGGACGGTGGTTCGAAGTCATGACCGCGGGCACAGCGGACAAGGTGGCCTTGTATTGGTATGCTGAGCCGTCTGTTTTAACACACAGGAGCTGGTGTGGTGATTATATACAAACACACGCATGCACACGAACTACATGCACGCAACACTCACACGAACACATGCACCCACACACGCACGCAACACTCACACGTACGCACGCAACACTCACACGCACGCATGCAACACTCACACGCACACACGCACGCATGCATGCACACACCAGTACACCACACGACCAACACACACTCTCACGCTCAAGTGCTCAACCTACACGTGCATGCGCACACATCAGGCCCTGACAGACACATACACAACCAGGTGATTCCCGCGCACGGGGTGGAGTCTTGTCGCGCCTGCATAAATTTGTGTTTATCTGACCATTTCCCTATGCGAACTGACAGGTGGGACCCACAAGGAACATGGTCAATTTAACTAGTCAACATGGTGCCACACAGACTATTTTGCCGATCAACAGAGTGCAATCCCATGCTGAACCGTGAGCAAGTGACCGTATAATCACCGCAAAACGTATATAGTGACCGTAATCAACTTATTCTGAAGTTCGGTGAACGTATTACGCTTTTCTCTCTGTAGGACCTCCAAAACTACATCTCTACACGTTCTCGCATGTTACATCTAACAACTATGCAATACAGCACTACTACTACACTCTAACACAATAAATCATATGTGTTTTTAGTTTTACTAGATATCATATTGTTACTTAATTTTTTAGTTTGCATACATTAAAATTGCCTTTGAAATGTATGGCCAGTATCATATACTGCACGGGAAAAATCCCGCCCTTTCCTATTTAATCAGGTTTGTATCGATGGATCGTGCGAAACAGCAAAACTATAGTACTATATACAGTACAAGTGACAGTTCACTGGGCCATCGTGTCGTGTACTCCTCCGTCGTAAGAGTGGAGCGCTCGCTTTCATAAATCTTCTAGTCCCTTTCGCCGACATTTCACTCGTTGCTGAATCCGCTTCTCCCTCATCTTCTTCAAGTTAAACGTGTTGCTTCTGCCGTTGTTCTGCCTCATGTGGGAAGCGGATCGGCTTGGTAAAGCACTGACACGTGGGACCACATGTTAGCAAACCGCCAGGACAACGTCCTCTAAAAATAATAAACCTCTCCGCCATCCACGCAGCAAAATGACCTCCTTTTTACTAATCTTGATTCTATAATTTTTTAGATCAATATAATTGAGATTTGTATAGATAGCACACAGGAGCAAAACCAAGTGGTACGGTTAAGGGCATCCACAATGTGTAGCCAAATGTGAAAATAGCTTTTGGCATCGTGGGAACCATTGTGGATGGTGTTGCCAAAGCCAAAAGGATGGAACCGAAGCTCCCTGATTGATTGATTGATTGATTGATTGATTGAAGGAATAGAAAAATGCAACATCTCTCCTCTTTCTCCCGTGCTTGGACGCATGTACAGTATAGAGGACAGAGTCTACGCCCATGTCCCTTCTATCACAAATCACAAAGTAGTGAGGCGTCAAATCACAAAGCACGGACGAAGCAACCATCATTTCACTCTTCGCTGACTCCGCTTCTCCATCATCTTCTTCGAGAAACCATCTCACCGCACTAAGCTGGACGGACGACGCTATTGTGTACGAGTAGTACTAGTACATTTACGCGTCCTTTGGTTCAAAGAACTTCCAGGATGCAAATAAGGCGGTTGTCTCGGCTTGCAGGCGGCACTTGCGAACGACTTACCGTGGTCTCCCTCAATGGTGTTCTCCGTCGAACGCACTTCGCCAAACCACAACGTTCGAGATATCGTCGACGTCACCGCAATGGGGAAGGAAGTCAAATATAGTTACTACCTCCATTTTTTTGTACACAAGGCCAGTATATCAAAATTACAATTTGCAAAAGGCCACTAACACTAATCGAGGCAAAATTGATGGGGTTTGCCTCATACTAGCAACCAAGGACATTAATATCCCCTGCATGCATGCGGAAGTGAGAAGGTGGGTTTGCATGGCGCTGCATTAATCAAGCGATGAGGAGTGAGATGGTTAGCTCTTTGGGCTTTGGAGGAAAAAATATGCATTAATTGACACGTGAAACGAGGATTTGTATCGATTAATCCCGCGAAGGAAAACCCCGCCTTTCTTTTTTAACACTAGTACTCCTAGTACGTAGTACTATGTACTTATCCTGTTTGGGTCTAGGCCTTGCATTGCCATACTTCGCCACACATTTTTGCCAAGCTTGCCTAAAGTTTTCAAAATGAAAAGGAGGTACACTTGCACACGACTGTCGTGGTCGCACCGCACCCTCACACAGTCGCTCCTGCACGCCGCGGTCGCACCGCACCCTCACATGCACAGTCGCTCCTGCACGCCGCAAACCCAACCAAGGGAACGCACCCTCACTGACACGTGTTGTCGCATGTGAACAAACCAAACTCAGCCATCCTACCACTGACACATAATTTTCGTTCATAGAGTATGTTTATCCAACCGCATGTTGGGGAGTATCCGTACGGCCCGTGCGGTGGTCTGTTGGGGAAGAAGAAGAGGTGAGGAAGATGGGTTAGGAGACGTAGGATATTCGTCCAACCGCCTGAAATGGTATACTAACCCAAGTCAGCGACTTGCATAACAATATATGTTTTTACACTGCAAAAGATCCATAAAAACAACAACATAAAGAAAAACTATCACTGCTTGCGGAACGAGACGGCCTCGTCGTCTTTGGCTGCCGGCGCGAACCAGCCGTAGCTGCCGACGTGTGTCTCCGCACCGTTGTTGTCCTCGGCCTCCAGCTACTCGTTCACGCAGAGCATGCGGGCGCTCTGCACGGACGAGAGAACCGCCCAGTTCAAGTCGAGGCGTCCGGTTCCGCCTGCAGGAGGGCCTCGATGGCAGCGGCATCCGCGCGCTCCGCGTCGAGTCGAGCCTCCGCCGCCCGGTTCAGGTCCAGGACGTCCGGTTCCACCTGCAGGAGGGCCTCGATGAGAGCGGCATCCGCGCGCTCTGCATCGAGTTGAGCCTCTGCCGCCCGGTTCAAGTCCAGGACGTCCGGTTCCGCCTGCAGGAGGGCCTCGATGGCAGCGGCATTCGCGCGCTCCGCCTCAAGTTGAGCCTCCGCCGCCCGGTTCACATCCACGACATCCGATTCCACCTGCAGGAGAGCCTCGATGGCAGTGGCATGCGCGCGCTCCACGTCGAGTTGAGCCTCTGCCTCCCCGTCCTCCTTTAGTATCGCCAGGTTGAACCGCTGGTCCGCCTGCACCATGGGGGAGTCGGACGCCGGCACGAAGTCGACGTCCATCGTCTCATACCCATCGGGGGCCTTCTGCGCCGCGACCTCCGCCATGAACATTGGATCGGCTTCCTCCTCCTCATAGCTTGGCTCCAGAGAACTCAGGGATTGGCCCGCCGCAAAGCGAGCTTGGGAACAGAGGTCTCTGGCGCCGACCGCCGCCGCGATTTCTGCGTGGTGCTCCGGCGTCAGCATCTTGTAGTACGTGATCTTACAGCGCACCATGGCTTTCCGGCAAACTAGGGGACGCTTGATGCGGGCCAGGGGATCGAAAGGTGGGGGAAGGGGCTGGAGATTAGGTGTGGTTTTAGGGCAGTGGCTGGCGTAGGCCGAGCAGCGAAGGTTCTGGTATGAATAGTGGTTCCGGTGACGACCGGTCAATCGGTTTTGACTGTACATCGCTCTTGTCGCCTTTGCGTTGCAGCCCGACACACTGGACCCTCCACGTCCCTCACCGAATGGAACGCGCTTCGTCTTGCGTTTTCGCTCGCTTGTGGGACCGCAGTTGAGAGCAAACCGACGTCCTTCCCCCTCCCCCGCCCGCGTCATTTTATGCGGAGTAAATAAAAACAGAGGGAGTATACTACGGATGAGGATCCCCTGACGTGGCCGAACCCATTGAGTAACTGACATGCGGGGCCTAGCAAGCATGGGGTCCGCCAGTAAGTGACCGAAAGCGAGGGTAAGGCAGGGATACGTATGCGAAAGGAGCTTCCAATGATATAATTTTCACATTATACATCTCACGTACTATTAATCTTGTCAATGGTCAAATGCGGTTTTGAAAAACGCATTAGAGCATGGTTAATAATATAGCCAGTCGATGGCCATAAGGAACTGCCATGTCATCTATGGCCATCATCTATTATATGCACTCATACAGTAGTGTGGGCTATAAGGTTGTCTATTTCCCGCAAAAAAAATTATAAGGTTGGCTATTGTATTAGTACCTTTTTCCATCTCTTTCTTCATATTTATTGTACGTATTTAACTAGGAATGCGTATATAGCTAGGCTCTTGCATGAGAGCTCACTCCCCTTACTTTTTCACATCTCTCTCCTCCACATAGGCCCTATATAAATGGAAGGAGGGAGTACAACTATGAGCACTCCATACTCTAGTACAGATGTTGTCGGTACTCCACTAGTACTATTGGACAAGGAGCTTAAAAAAAGTTACTATTGGACTGGCTATACGTGGCGAAATACTAGTAGGAAGAGCATGCGCGAGAACAGGCACATTCAAGTGGTCGAAAACAAATTGGAAACCATCTCGAGTACAAATCTAGGAGTACGTACGAATCTAACAATATTGATTGGGCGTTGTTGAATGTTTATACTTTTTTTATCAAAGTAGAGATACTTTGACTACACATAAAACTTATATGTAAACTAGAAAGGATTGGAGGGAGTATATTGTATGTTCAAAAACGAAACGAACATTGAATACCCTTTATATATGATTTGCGGATACTATGATCACCGGTTCAAAATTTTGAATCCGCCTTAGGTATCACACATGCCCCCACTCGTTCTCTCTCAATTTCATCTCGGGGTCCGGAGATCGATTGAAAGAGGACTAGGGTGGGTACAATATGTTCGTTTCGCTTATGAATGTACAATGTACTCCCTCTGATCCACACAGACCCCCCCTGCGGGTCATTTCTATCATAGAAACAGACCAAACCTTTATCTCCTTGCACGACACGCAATTGATCTCTGAACATCAATCGATCTCGTCAACATGTGTCGGGGCATGCATGAACCGAATGGGATGCCAAAACTAAGACGCGAAGCAACACGAAGTGGAGGCAAAGTGAAACTTCAAATGAACCGTTTGTTTGTATGCATGTCGGACAAATTACAAATAAACATTGGAAATACAAGCATGGTCTAGTCCCACATGCGAATGATACTCGGCAGAATGTTCAAATGAGGCATGCGGGAGGATGGACACGACCGGAGGGTGACATGATCGATGGAGAAGAGGGTTGGAGATGAATGAGAAATAAGCAAACGCCACATGATTATACTTGACCGGCTCAAATAAACAATAAGTTGTCTCGCTTGGCCTACATAGTGAAAGGCCTAATGCGCAACGCGGAGCACTGACGCTCGAATATGGCCGGGAAAACAGGGAAACTGACATGTGGGGCACACCTGTCGGCACGACGTAGCGCAAACTAGTCCAATGGAGGAGCTGGCCCACGACCTCCTCGCCACCGGCAACCGTTCATGTCAGTCGTGGGGGCCAACAACGTGGCGCAGCTCCAGCACCGCCTCTAGAGACGGCGACCGCGGTGAGCGACACGCTCATCGTTGCTAGACACGGTCGGTTTCAGTGTGCCGAGGGTGGCGTTAGTGTCGTGGCACGACCAACAGCGAGTATGTTTGGTTTGTGCCTAAGGTTGCCCCATCAAAGCATTGGGTAGCCAAAATTTTGGTTGAGGTTTTGGTTGCCCATGATTTGACCGACATCAGCAAGAAAAATGAACTAGAGTTGGCTAGAGTTCATTGGCATGCCAAAAAATGGCAACCATCCATTTTTGGGCCATGACCAAAACCTCAAAAAAAATGGCAACCATCCAAACAAAGACCAATCTTTGGGTCATGACCAAAATTTTGGTAAGGTGCACTTTGGCCACAATCCAAACACACCCCAATACCCGGCTCGTCGAGGATGCACGGGGCGTCGGGACGCGTCCCCGGAGTGGTGTAGCGCGGCCAACTGCATCCTCAGGACCTAAGACCATGCCGGGTCGTCTTGCTTTTTCAATGATATGTGTCGATCGCATGTGAGCAAAGGGCATCTTCAACGTTGCCACGACCGTAGCTGACTACCCTAGCACACCAAAAACCCTCGTCCCTTGCGCCGTCGCGCGGTGCGTTCCCAGCTGGCGCCAGCTGCCCACATTCATGTCGTCCGTCCGTATGTCATTGTTAAGAGGCTCGGTGCCCGAGGAACCAACTCCGGCGACTTAATGACGCACCAGGACACTTGGCCTCACCGGAATGCGCTACTTAAAGCGGCAATGCCCAGCTAACCTCCACACCATAGCGCATCATCCCCCAACCTGGCACCACATCCTCCATGACCACAAGCGCGAATGCTCTGCGGGAGAGCTTGTCTTCGGGGATGGAGCTCGAGGACGCCGCCCTCGCTCAAGTCGCCGCACAAGCGGTGGCCACGCTGGCGGCCGACGACGGGAGCACCGTCAGCTACACGTCCTACTTGCCGCCGTCCAACGTCCGGCACCGCCGAGGTTGGGGACTCCTCCGAGGATGAGTAGGGCATGGGAGGCGGCAGGGCATGGTGTGCCAACTGGCCGGTCCGTCTCCCGTGTTCTACGTTTCCTCGCCGGAGACCGCACCTTCACTTCACGGGTCTTGAACCCCGCCCCCGTACATGGAGATCGCAGATGGAGGACGTCGGTCGCCGCCGTAGAATAGGTTTAGGGTCGGGTTTCTTTTATTTTTCTGTCCTATAAAAGTTCGAAATGTAATGAAAATCTGTCGTGTTTGCATTAATCTCGGCCGGTGTATATGAACTTTCACAATAATATAGTATATTGTAGGAGTACTAGCAAGATGCCCGTGCGTTGCACGGAAGATCAAGATCTTGTGGGAGAAAAGGATGAACGAGGGAAGGCCTTATCTGCAAATGAACATTCACGAATTTCACATTTTTCTACATCTACGGGAACCTACGAAAGGGTTAACGTAAATTCCCTCTCTCTCTCCTCCCCTGATTTTCATGGTGGTGGGCCCGTCCCTCCGCCCAATCTACAATCGTAACTAGAACTACATAGGTGTAGCATTACTCGTCCTAAAAAACCCCAACTAAGCCAACCTCCCAGCATATCGCGCAGCAAAAGACCCGGCCGCGCCGTTTTAGTCGGGATTACCGGATTACTAGTAGTAGTATCGATGGATCGCGCGAAGCAACAAGTTTTTTTTTGGGGGGGCGAAGCACCTAGTTTAAAAGTAAAAAAGGCGGTACACTCACAGCACCCCTATCGCGGTCGCATTGCACCCCACACACGTTCGGTCCTGCACACGGCTCACGCAAACGGAACACGCTTCGGCTTGCCTCTTCACTAACACGTGGGACTGCACTTGGAGAAACCGACCATGCGCCAAACTCCCCCCGCCCACCGCGCGAAAATCCTCCGCCCCACCCAAAAATTCCCCCCAAATCCTAGATTCAACCGCCCTTCGGCCAACTAGCCAATAATATTCCCCAAACCCCCTCCCCCCGTCCCCCTCCACTCCATTCGCTCCGCCAAAGCCGCCCTCCCCGCCACGCCGATACGTCGGCGTCGCAGTTCGTCGAGGGAACGCACGGCGATCCTCTCGCTCTCACAATATGCTATCGTAGACTGCCGTCCTCTAGCCCCGCCGCCACCGCTGGCGACGTTCTTGTGGAGGCACACGGCGGTCAGCGCCGCCACCGCTGGCGACATTCGTGTGGAGATGCACGACGGTCAGCTTCTCCCACGGTACGCGCATTCTAGACTGAGGCCCCGTGCATGTCGGTGTAGCGTTGAATGTTAGCTGATAGATGCTGTTAATCTCAGTGTTTGCCGAAGTAGTTTACAGTCAATATGCTCTGCTTAAGAAGCTTCCTTGCCCTGTTCTGCACTCAATCTGCTTAGTTGAGATGGCATGCCAAGGCCGATTAGTTGCTAAAATATACTGCCATATATTTATTGTGACGTAGATTGCCAAGGTCTAGTAGCCAATCTGTTAGGTGAAATAGCTCTAAACCGTTTTATACTCGATCTTTGTTGCTGTGATGGCCTTCAATAGTTTGATGGCTGTGTGCTCAGCCTCATTGACTGCTGAAACAGCCTGCCATAATTTAGCACTCAAATCTGTTTGCTGAATTAGCTTTACATATATTTCGTTACTTAGATCTGCTCATCCAAATACCTTGCCATAGCATTAGACATTGACCTAGGTATTTTCTTCTGGACTTCATAAAAAAGCATATATGTTTTTCCTGTAATATCTAGTAGAAGAACTAATTTGTATGTTTAACAGATGGACAGGACTTGGATAACTTCTGCTCGAAGATTCTCCGCTGCATATGTCGAGGGGGTTGAAAACTTCATGAACTTTATCAGAGCTGAGTACGGTGGTCCAAAATCAGATGTGCTTTGCCCGTGTAGCAGCTGTATGAATTTAGTTAGAAGACCCCATTCAACTGTGCAAAATCATCTACACTTGTATGGGATGTCGGTCACATATACTAGGTGGGTTCATCATGGTGAAGCTGTGAACGTCAATGTTATTGACTACGTGGAAGCAGCAGATCACCATCTTGATCTGCCTGATGCTCAGGTGGAAGAGGAGGAGGAGGTGGTGGCGGAGCCAGTGAGTTTGACCAACATTGAAACAATGCTATTTAATGCCCACATGTTGGAACAATGCAACGTGGCTCTCACCCCAGGAAATAAGCTGTCAGTATTCTCAGCTATGGTCACCTTTCTTCAGGTTAAGACATCTGAGCGGATGACCAACAAAACATTCGATGCGATGTTGGCTGCTTTCCGCAAAGCTTTCCCAGATGCGTCTGAGCTGCCACACAGATACAGTAAAATGAAGAATTTCCTTCGTGTAGTTGGAATTGGATATGATATGATCCATGTTTGTAAGAATAATTGTGTTCTATTCCAGAAGGATTATGCCAACTTAAGTGAAGGCCCGAAATGCAAATCATCAAGATGGAAAGATGGCGATGCTGTGAAGAGGATTCCTCATAATGTTTTGAGACATTTTCCAATTACACCAAGATTGCAGAGGTTGTTTCATGATGCTGAAACAAGAGAGGATGTACTGTGGCATTCTACGAACCAGGATTTCAGAGATCAGAATGTAATGAGCCATCCATCTCATGGTAGTGAGTGGAAAAGCTTCGATCAGAAGCACGAAACGTTTGCTGCTGACCCGAGAAAGATTAGACTTGGCTTAGCTTCAGATGGATTTAACCCATTTGGCCACCAGAGCGCCACATATAGCATGGGGCCAGTGCTTGTTATCCCTTACAACATGCCTCCAAATGTCTGCACCAAAGAATCAAACTACATGATGGCCTTGCTCATCCCAGGTCCAAAAAGTCCTAGAAAGGATTTTGATTTGCTCATGGAGCCTCTTGTGGAGGAACTTCAATAGCTATGGAGGGGTGTTCTCACTCGAGATCTATATAGCAGCCCACCAGCTGATTTCTTTCTGCGTGCTGTTATAATTTGGTGCATCCATGATTATCCGGCTTTGGGCACTATGTCAGGGCGAACGACACATGGTTACAATGCATGTGTTCGCTGTGACAGGAATCCGCTGTCATACACAATACTTAGCAAGATATGTTACATTGGACACTGCCGTTTCCTTGCCAAGGACAAGCCACATCCTAGAAAGTACCAAAGACATGTGTTCAATGCAAAGGATGAAAACCGGGATGCGCCAAAGAGGCTCACCGCCGATGAGTTGCAAGTGGAATTAGAGAAGGTCAGGCACATTACACCTGGAAACCATCCTGATAATGGTAGCGGGAAAAGGAAGCGTGGCAGGGCAGAAGAGAGATTATTGTTTACCCGCAGGTCCACTTTGTGGGACTTGGAGTATTGGAAAGTTTTGGATCTGCGGCATAATCTTGATGTGATGCACATCGAGAAAAATATATGTGACAGAATTATCGGCACACTTCTTAATATTGAAGGCAAGAGGAAAGATACCTTAAAATCTAGGATTGATTTGACACACCTGGGTATCAGAAAGGATTTGCAGGTGCAAGATGAAGGTAAACCACGGGATATGGCACTAGTTGTGTACGTCTTGGACAAGGTAAAAAGAAAAGAATTCTGCAAGGCCCTGTCACGTGTGAGATTCCCACATGGATTTGCTTCCAACCCTGAAAGGAGAGTCAGTGCAGATGGAGACAAGGTACAAGGGTTGAAAACTCATGACTGCCACGTCCTACTTCAAAGGGTTTTACCTGTTATTCTTAGAGGATTGGGCCGCCTTGACTTATACAGAGCAGTTGCAGAGTTGGGACAATTCTTCAGGGAATTCTGCAGTAGAAATATCAGGATAGATGCTTTGGAGTGTCTTAGAGACAAGATACCAACTATCCTATGCGACCTTGAGAAGATATATCCTCCAGCCTTCTTTGATGTGATGCTGCATTTGGTTGTTCATCTACCTGATGAGGCACTACTTAGAGGTCCAGTACAGTATGGCTGGATGTACCCTATTGAAAGGCGGCTAGGCACTTTCAAGGGCTATGTTAGGAACAGAGCTAGACTCGAGGGTTCCATTGCAGAGGCCTACATTGCTACAGAAGCATTGACATTCTGCTCAAAATACATTGAAACAGCTGATCAGCTTAGCAAAGACGTGGATGAAGACAATCCCTGGCTCAATGTTTTCGATTATTCTGTTCGAGTTACACGGAAGAGTCGACAAGAGGACAAACCTAAAGATTTGGACAAAATGGTTTGGTATGTGTTGAATAACTGTCCTGAGATACTAGCTTAAATCAAGTAAGTGCTAAGTACTGCAGCTTATACATCGTAATCTACTAAACTTGCAGCACATTCAGATGTTTGACGCGATCACTATGTTGTGCAGCATCTACAAAAAGGAGTTACTACCGCAAAATCCAAGAAACATTGACAAACTGGTTATGGCAGGATTTGCGAAATGGTTCAAGAGCCATGTAAGCTTTTGAATTGCATTGTCAGTTTTTTTAATATATTGAGTACATAAGATGGTCAGCTTGTCTATTTTCTAACCATAGGTTAAGAAGATGCGGGAGGATGGGCAGGCAGTTGATGATGCCCTTTACTCACTAGCAATGGGTCCTGATACTCGGGTAAGACATTATGAATCTTGCGTTGTTGGAGATGTCCGCTACAACACCCTTGCACGAGACGAAGGTAGGAAGACACAAAACAGTGCCATCATGAGCACAGATACGTATGACAAAGAGACAACTGAAATGTATGCTAACATAACAGACATTGTTCAGTTGCAGTGTATCTCCAGTTTCGAGGATCATCGGTGTGTGGTTCTGTTGTGCTGTCATTGGTATAACCTGCTTTCCAGGATCGCAAAACCCAGAGCTGATGATTATTTCAAATCCATCAATGTCAAGGTGGCGTACCAGACAAACGAGCCTTTTATTTTGGCAAATCAAGCAACACAGATATTTTTCTTGGAAGACACATTTGCACGTAGCGATGACTGGTGAGTAGTGCAAAGGTTTGAGCAGAGGAATTCGTTTAATGAAGTTGCACAACAAGATGATGCTTACACTGCTCCTGATGTACAAGATAACACAGATGTTCCTAATATCTTTGAGAACCATCACGTCAATGACGACGGCAAAAAGATTGCCTGTCGTGTTGTGGACATACAAGAGTTGATCAAGAAGAAGCCAACGTTCGAGGATGTTGAGGACGAAGAAGATGACACCATGGGGAATTACGATTCAGACTGATACACATGGTGAAGATGTTGACGCTGCTGCTGCAGATGATGATTACATTGCTTTTGTCGTATTTGCCTGTCAGAAGACGTTTTTTTATCTACTATGTGAAATTGTGTTTGCTATGACAACTGAAACCTGATGAACATGTTGTTTAGTATTTTCCTGTGAGAACATCACTTGTTATGTATGCTGATTTGTGTTTGGTGATTGTATGATGACTAAAACATGATGACATTGTTGTTTAGTTGTACTCATATTTGGCTGTGAAACTTGAATTTGATGACATAGTTTGCTGTTGGACTGCAATTTTCTCGATGTCTTCGAATGAGAACAAAGCTGACCCGACAGGTCCTCTGCTAATTTATTTATTTATTACCAAAAGGGCCTCTGCTATTTATTTATTTATTTATTTATGAGCAAAAGGGGATGCCCCCTCATTTCCGTTAATAGAAATCATTAGATGTTCACAACACTACGCCCAGCCTGCTACACAGGTTTCATTCATTACTAGTTTCAGCAAAGTGCTCATGTCATAGCCACTGAATACATCACGAGTGCTACATACACTGCAAATAAAGAAACAATCATCCTACAGAGCACATCGATTTTGCCCATTATCTTCACAAGCTCTTTCATCTCATCATTGCTGTCAAGGCCGTTCAGCAGCTGTTGCTTGGCCATGATCAGAGGAACTGCATCTTTAACCTTCTGCTCTGCATCTTCCTCTTCTGTCGTTCCTTCAGTTACTTCTCCAACACCCCAACCTACTGGTATTGGGATTCCTCGGCTAACCAAATAATCAGTGTAGTTGCACTCCCCCACATCAGCAACTTCCCAGAAATACAAATCACACAAATCTTCCCTTTTCTACATGAATCAAATTGGAAGATCATCAACCAAACTATTAAAAAATCAGCAACTGAAAGCAGCAGAACAACACTTAAACATATTATTACCCCATGATTCGGTCATTTGTAGAAGACTCGGCCAGGGTTGAGGATTGTGGTTGAGACGCGACAAATGACTCTGCATGATTTGCAGCAGTGGCACCACACCAACGGCAGCTGGTTGCGATGAGCAACCGGCTGCCGTGCGCGTGCGGACGGGGGTGTGATGAGACCCACAGGCGATGGTATGGGTGGGGACTTGGCACATATTTGGTTGTCGCATGCTGAAGAGCAGGTGGACGAGCAACCAGCGGACATGGTTTCTGCGGCCAGAGCTTATGATGCTAGGCAGAGTAAGTAGAGAAGAGGAGAAGCGAACGTTGGATATGTCAGTTTCATTACTTGCAGAGTAGCATAGCACCATATATAGTCATAGTCTAGGTTTGGATTCGAACCAGCTATAGGAGCACGTCTCTCTTTTTTCTAAAACTCAGCAACGTCTCTTTACTGGTACACTAGCTTGTTCTGTACGCTTTCTCAAGTCTTTGATTCCTCCACCTGACATCTGGGACCCACCGGAAGGGTCTCTGTATTTCGTGAAAAAACATGCCCCCCCCCCCGCTGACAGGTCGGACCCACCAGCTATCTTCGCACGCAAGGAAGTGCCTCCTTATTACGCACAAAAAATTGAATACTCCCCCTGCCAGCTGGAACCCAGCATCGTGGGAGGCTGACTTGTGGGCCTACCAAGTTGAGGGGGACGGAGGGCTTTGTCAACTTAGTCAATATAAACGATTCTAGCTCCAGTTACCGTACAATGTTCATCCAACGGCAGTAGTGCTTCTTCAACCTCTGGTCTTCTTGCTCCAGCCGCCCAAACCAGCGCCGGTCGTGCCGCGTGCTCCTGCCTCCCGTGGCCGGCTATGATGCCGCGGAGGCCTCACCGCCCCCTACTACTCCCACCGCTCGCCAGGCCATCCCTCTACTCACCCACACCCCGTATTATTCTGCGGCGACGGCAGCCTCACACCGCAACCGAACTAGTGAACCCTCGTACTCCTCTCCGCCTGGGCATCCACTGCCGCGCCTTCCCCGGCTCCGCGTCGTCCCCTTCCTAGGGCTCGCCATTGTCACCGCCTTGGTGCTCTCGGCGCGGCGTGGTCAATGTGGTCAACGACCGACTTCTATCGGAAGAGTACTATACGTGGAGAGGCTGACAGCTGGGTCCACGGCCGCAGCTGGGTCCACGGCCACAGCCCAGTCTTTTTGTGATTTGCCAAGTAAGTCGCTTTGTCAGGCCTGTTGGGCTGCAAATCTTTCAAGACGAGGAGAGCTTCATTCGGCTGGCCGAGAAAATGGCCTATCAATAAAGAGAAATGGGTTGTACATTTTTGAAACACATCAAACCGGCAATTAGTTTCAAATTTCTTTTTTTCATTTCGAGATTTTAAACTGCATTAATTTTTATGCGTGGACAATTTGTTGGATTTTATATTGATATACATTTATTTTTAAAATCAGTTTGAATGCGACTCGAAATTTCGGAATTAAAAACAGTTCGGACCGCACCGAAATATGCAAAATTTCATATAATTTTTTAACCGTGGCCACAATATGGGCTGTGATGCTAACAAAAAGAATATGGGCTCCAAGAAAAACCTTAAGAATTAGCAAATGGGCTGTAAATTATTAATAATGGCAGATGGGTTGTATGTTGTTTTCCACAGATTTGAGGCTTTCCTAAAAAAAAGGTTGACGCACAAGTAGTGACTGTTGGATGTCCATCCAACGGCCGTCGTGCTTCTTCAATCTCTGCTCTTCCTGCTCCAGCCGCTCAAACAAGCGCCGGCGGGACTGTCTGCTCCCTCCTCCCCGCCGCCGGCTGTGCTGCCGCGCAGGCCTCATCTCCCCACCGTACTCCCATCGCTGGCCTAGCCATCCCTCTACTCTCCCACACCTGCTGTTATTCTCCGGCGACGGCAGACGAACCAGTAAACCCTCGTACAGTCGTACTCCCCTCCGCGTGGGAAACAACTACCGAGTCTTCCCTGCCTCCATGTCGTTCCCTTCCAAGGCCTCGCCGTCGTCCACCGCCCTGGTGCTCTCGGCGCGACGTGGTCATCGTGGTCAAGGAACGAATTCCATCGGAAGAGTACTGTACGTGGAGAGGCTGACAGCTGGGTCCACGGTAGCCGCAAGGAAGTGCCTCCTTATTACGCGGAAAATAATTATTCCTCCACCTGACAGCAGGGACCCACCGGACGGGCCACCGTATTTGGTGAAAAAACATTTCCCCCCTGACTGCTGGGACCCACCGGACGGGCCAACATATTTCGCGAAAAAAACGTTCCCCCCGCTGTCAGCTCGGACCCACCGGAGGTGCCCCCTTATTACGCACAAAAAATGAATACTCCCCCTGCTAGTTGGGACCCACCTTGGTGGGAGGCTGACTTGTGGGCCTACTAACTTGACGGGGATGGAGTGATTTTTCAACTTAGTCAATATGAACGATTCTAGTTCCAGTGACCGTACGATGTCCATCCAACGGCCATAGTGCGTCTTCAACCTCTGGTCTTGTTGCTCCAGCCGCCCAAAGCAGCGCCGGTCGTGCCGCATGCTCCTACCTCCCGTGGCCGGCTGTGCTGCCGCGGAGGCCTCACCACCCCCTACTATTCCCACCGCTGGCCAGGCCATCCCTCTACTCACCCACACACCCCGTTATTCTGCGGCGACGACAGCCTCACACCGCAGCGAACCAGTGAACCCTCGTACTCCTCTACGCGTGGGCATCCACTGGCACGTCTTCCCCGGCTCCGCGTCGTCCCCTTCCTAGGCCTCGCCGTCGTCCACCGCCCTGGTGCTCTCGGTGCGGCGTGGTCAACGTGGTCAAGGAACGGCTTCCATCGGACGTGGACTGTACATGGAGAGGCTGATAGCTCGGCCGCAGCAAGGAAGTGCCTCCTTATTACACGCAAAATAATTATTCCTCCACCTGACAGCGGGGACCCACCGGACGGGCCATCGTATTTCGCGAAAAAATGTTTCCCCCTGACTGCTGGGACCCACCAGCTACATCTTCGCACGCAAGGAAGTGCGTCTGGGCACAAAAAAACGATTCGCCCCCCTGACTGCTGGGACCCACCAGCTACATCTTCGCAGGCAAGGAAGTGCCTGACAGTCGGGACCCACCTAGTCGAAGCGTACATAGCGTTGTCATTCTGGTCGCGAACGTGTACGTACATACTGGTCGATGTAGAGGCGTGCACGTGTCGTAGTAGAGGCGCGCACGTAGCATGTACACGTACATACAGCGGCCAGTGTGCAAGAAAGAAAATACGGCCACGTACGTACATACGGGCAGGGTCTCGAACGCCTACTCGCGCATACATACGGCCAGGACTCGTGTACATGGTTGGGTCGGAACGGAGAAACAGCGTCGTCGTCGTGTTCATGGGGAGCCAACCGGCTGGGTCAGAACGGAATGCGTCGTCGTGTTCATCGGGAGGGCTTGGATGGAACAACCGATGGAAACGAGGCATGGCGTACCGCAGAACGGAGGAAACAACCTTGTGTTCGACCGGCCATGTTCGAAACGGGATCCTGTTCATCAGGAGGGGTCTGGCGTACCGCAAAACGGAGGAAACGGACCTCCTACGGTCGAAATGGGGGTCCCGTTGATCATGAGGGGTGTGGCATACCGCAAAACGGAGGAAACAGACTTGTGTTGGAGCGCTACGGTCGAAACGGGGGTCCTGTTCATCGGGAGGGGTGTGGCGTACCGCAAAACGGGACTCCACGGGATACTGTTCATCTCCACCGTCGACCCCCTCCAGCCTCCACGGGCTACTGTTCATCCACCGTCGACCTCCTACAGCCTCCACCAGCGACTGTTCATCCACGGGCTCCTGTTCATCCAGCCTCCACCGCGCGCTACTCCACCGACTACTGTTCAACCAGCCCTCTCCACGGGCTCCTGTTCAACCACCCCTCCATGGGCTACTGTTCATCCTGCAATCCACCGTCTATTGTTCATCCTACCCTCCACGGGGTGGTCTTGTTCATCCTGCCCTCCACGGGGCCCTGTTCATCCAGCCCCCACCGGCTCGAATGATCGGGGTCCTGTTCATCCACCCCCACCGGGAACTGTTCATCCAAACCCCCCGGCAACGCTCATTGTTCATCCAGAGGCAACGCCACGGGGTCCTGTTCATCCACCCCCACCGGGAACTGTTCATCCAACCCCCCGCAACGCTCACTGTTCATCCAGAGGCAGCATCGATCGGCTTCAGTTAGTAGCAGTAGCGAAGGAATCGCTCGATCGGGTTCAGTTAACAGCCATCGATCGATCGCTCGGGTTCAGTAACGCGTAGCCTGCAGTGCAATCGCTCGGGTTCAGTTAGAGCCCAACGCCTCGCTTTGGTTTAGTTAGAGCCCAACGCCTCACACACACGCGCGTACGTACGAGAGAAACACACATCGCTCGGCCCCCGACCACCCACCGTAACCGGGGACTCCCCGATATTTTCCGTGCCCTCGCTTCTACCACGGTTTTTTCCGTCATGGACGGCCCAAAGAATGTCATGCACCTGCGTCTCCGGCCCGCCCAGGACGAAAAGCCTATTTTCTGTCTCGATTTTTTGTCATAGAAGTAGGACCCCACCACATCTAAGATGATACTGGGTTTTGTCACAATTATCGTCATAGAAGTGGCATAAGTATGATAGAAAAGATTTTTCGTTCGGCCCAAAATGTCACGGATGTGTCTTTTTTTTGTAGTGATGACCGAGCTGGATTATGGTGGAGGAGGGCACCGCACACGGCTAAAAGATTAATGATCAACTTGTGTATCTATGGGGTGCCCCCCTCCCCCGTATATAAAGGAGTGGAGGAGGGGGAGGAGGCCGGCCTCCTAGGAACGCCCCAAGGGGAGTCATACTCCCACTAGGAGTAGGATTCCCCCCCTTCCCTAGTTGGATTAGGAGAGAAGGAAGGGGGGGAGGAGGAAGGAAAGGGGGGCGGCCCCCCTCCCAGTTTGGATTGGGCTTGGGGGGCGTGCCCCCTCCTTTGCTCCCTTCTCCTCTCTCCCACTATGGCCCAATAAGGCCCATATACCTCCCGGGGGTTCCGGTAACCTCCCGGTGCTCCGGTATATGCCCGATCTCACCCGTAACCATTCCGATGTCCAAATATAGTCGTCCAATATATCGATCTTTATGTATCGACCATTTCGAGACTCCTCGTCATGTCTGTGGTCATATCCGGGACTCCGAACTACCTTCGGTACATCAAAACACATAAACTCATAATACCGATCGTCACCGAACGTTAAGCGTGTGGACCCTACGGGTTCGAGAACTATGTAGACATGACCGAGACTCATCTTTGGTCACTAACCAACAGCGGAACCTGGATGCTCATATTGGTTCCTACATATTGTACGAAGATCTTTACCGGTCAAACTGCATAACAACATACGTTGTTCCCTTTGTCAACGGTATGTTAGTTGCCCGAGATTCGATCGTCGGTATCTCAATACCTAGTTCAATCTCGTTACCGGCAAGTCTCTTTACTCGTTCTATAATGCATCATCCCGCAACTAACTCATTATTCACATTGCTTGCAAGGCTTATATTGATGTGCATTACCGAGAGGGCCAGAGATACCTCTCCGACAATCGGAGAGGTATATCCTAATCTTGATCTATGCCAACTCAACAAGTACCATCGGAGACACCTGTAGAGCACCTTTATAATCACCCAGTTACGTTGCGATGTTTGGTAGCACACAAAGTGTTCCTTCGGTATTCGGGAGTTGCATAATCTCATAGTCATAGGAAGATGTATAAGTCATGAAGAAAGCAATAGCAATATACTAAATGATCAAGTGATAAGCTAACGGAATGCGTCAAGTCAATCACATCATTCTCTAATGATGTGATCCCGTTAATCAAATGACAACTCATGTCTATGGCTAGGAAACATAACCATCTTTGATTCAACGAGCTAGTCAAGTAGAGGCATACTAGTGACACTCTATTTGTCTATGTATTCACACATGTACTAAGTTTACGGTTAATACAATTCTAGCATGAATAATAAACATTTATCATGATATAAGGAAATAAAAATAACAACTTTATTATTGCCTCTAGGGCATATTTCCTTCAGTCTCCCACTTGCACTAGAGTCAATAATCTACATTACACAGTAATGATTCTAACACCCATGGAGTCTTGGTGTTGATCATGTTTTGCTCCTGAGAGAGGCTTAGTCAACGGGTCTGCAACATTCAGATCCGTATGTATCTTGCAAATCTCTATGTCTCCCTCCTTGACTTGATTACGGATAGAATTGAAGCGTCTCTTGACGTGCTTGGTTCTCTTGTGAAATCTGGATTCCTTTGCCAAGGCAATTGCACCAGTATTGTCACAAAAGATTTTCATTGGACCCGACGCACTAGGTATGACACCTAGATCAGATATGAACTACTTCATCCAGACTCCTTCATTTGCTGCTTCTGAAGCAGCTATGTACTCCGCTTCACACGTAGATCCCGCCACGACGCTTTGCTTAGAACTACACCAACTGACAGCTCCACCGTTCAATATAAACACGTATTCGGTTTGTGACTTAGAGTCATCCGGATCAGTATCAAAGCTTGCATCGACGTAACCATTTACGACGAGCTCTTTGTCACCTCCATAAACGAGAAACATATCCTTAGTCCTTTTCAGGTATTTCAGGATATTCTTGACCGCTATCCAGTGATCCACTCCTGGATTACTTTGGTACCTCCCTCCTAAACTTATAGCAAGGCACACATCAGGTCTGGTACACATCATTGCATACATGATAGAGCCTATGGCTGAAGCATAGGGAACACCTTTCATTTTCTCTCTATCTTCTGCAGTGGTCGGGCATTGAGTCTGACTCAACTTCACACCTTGTAACAGAGGCAAGAACCCTTTCTTTACTTGATCCATTTTGAACTTCTTCAAAACTTTATCAAGGTATGTTCTTTGTGAAAGTCAATTAAGCATCTTGATCTATCTCCATAGATATTGATGCCTAATATATAAGCAGCTTCACCGAGGTCTTTCATTGGAAAACGCTTATTCAAGTATCCTTTTATGCTATCCAGAAATTCTATATCTTTGCCAATCAACAATATGTCATCCACATATAATATTAGAAATGCTACAGAGCTCCCACTCACTTTCTTGTAAATACAGGCTTCTCCAAATGTCTGTATAAAACCATATGCTTTGATCACACTATCAAAACATTTATTCCAACTCCGACATGCTTGCACCAGTCCATAAATGGATCGCTGGAGCTTCCACACTTTGTTAGCATCCTTTGGATCGATAAAACCTTCAGGTTGGATCATATACAACTCTTCTTCCAGAAATCCATTCAGGAATGCAGTCTTTACATCCATTTGCCAAATTTCATAATCATAAAATGCAGCAATTGCTAACATGATTCGGACGGACTTAAGCATCGCTACGTGTGAGAAGGTCTCATCGTAGTCAACTCCTTGAACTTGTTGGAAACCTTTCGCAACAAGTCGAGCTTTGTAGACAGTGACATTACCGTCAGCGTCAGTCTTCTTCTTGAAGATCCATTTATTCTCGATGGCTTGCCGATCATCGGGCAAGTCAACCAAAGTCCACACTTTGTTCTCATACATGGATCATGTCGTGGTTTTGTCACGGCAGATGTCCTAGAGAAAGGACTTAGTCGTGGAGCCATCGCTACGAGTTAGCTTAAAGGGGTTAAAGCGGACAAGGGACGCAAGAGAGTTTTATACTAGTTCGGCCCCTTACGATGAAGGTAAAAGCCTACGTCTAGTTGTGATGGAATTGATGGGGTCTCGATGACCAGGGAGCGAATACGCTTTGCCTGAGCCTCGAGTTGTTGTCTGTTGTTCTTGAACCGCCGTCGGGTCGTCCCCTTATATACATGGGTTGACGCCCATCGGTTTACAGAATCCCGAGGCCGGCTCATAATCGTGTCTGGCTCGGTCTCTGCTACTTCTATCTTACAACACAAGTTTGCATATTAATGCCGGTTTATGTCTACAGGCCTTTAACCGGTTTTGGGCCCTGGCCCTTCATAAAGCGTCACCGTTTGTCTTCATGGACTTCAGATACAGATGAACTACTTATGGGGTTAACCCGGCCTCTCCTGGACGGTTTAAGCCCAGTGGTAATATCCCCAACATTACGCCCCAGATTGATTTAAACTAGTTCATGTCAATCCTCAATACTTAAGAATTTTTTTTCTTCAACATCTTCACATAATCTTGTAAACCGCCGTGACATCATCTTCTAGGATCATGGTAAACCGCCATGACGTCACCTGTCATTAATGAGCCTCCGACAATCGAGGCGACAGCTCCACCTCATATCCAAAATTTAGGCTCCTCGATTTTCGCACCTGACACTTATCTTTCTGCCCTTATAAATAGGGCTAGGGGGTCTTTCCATTTCCCCCCTCGTGCCTCTTCGCATTGTCTTCATCCTCGCGCCGACCAACCCTTCGAGCTCCGCCGCCGCCGTCGGTCTTCGCATCTGCCTCAACAACGGCCGCTGCATCAGCCTAATCGCACCAGAGAAACGCGGCGATCCTCCGCTGCTTCCTCATCACCAGTAAGTTCCTCTTCTCCTCACTCTAGATCCGCCATTAGGGTTCAGTGTTCATCAGAGTTCTTCGAAGTTCTTGGAGCTGTTCTTCCCTGTTCCTCTTTAGTAACACCAATGGCTAGTTAGATCTGATATTTTCCAGTGCCCTTGTAGTCTAAACTCCTTTCTTTTGTTAAGGCACCTGCTTGATATCCAACTCATCTCAACTTGGCGAACCTTTAGCACGCTGGAAATTAGGTCAGAATATATTTTGTTTCTCCAACGCGTGGTAGATCTGAAATTACCATAGCAAGATGTGAAACTTGTTTCTTCCTTCACTTACACACTTTGAATACCAGACTGGGCGGTTTAACTTCACAGAAAAAATGATGACCCGGTAGATACCATTAGTCCCCTGTTGAACCGCCAATGCATTACACCGTTTCCATTGTCAAACTCCGGTTTTACAAATAACCAAATCCAGTTTATCAATATGCTTGTATCCTTATACCGCTGTATAGTTGTCTACTGTAAATCTTAAACCGGCAATAATCATGTTTCAGATCTTTCATTGCCATGGCCAAGCAAGTCTATGAATGCAATTGGGCTCCTTCTCGAATAACCGAAGAGCAGTTAAACAATCTTGTTAAAACGGGCGCTTTAACCAAGAAAGATATCATCCACTGGAGGGTCTCTGGCCCAGAAAATCCTCCTACACCCAAGGATGGAGAGGTAGTTGTATTTGCTGATCTTCTCGGACGAGGTTTTAGCCCTCCCGGTTCAAAAAATTTCTGAGATGTATTAGCCAATTTTCAGCTGCGCCCTCAAGACATCGGTCCCAATTCTATGACCAACATCTGCCACTTCCAAGTCTTCTGTGAGGTTTATCTGCAAGAGGAACCTACAGTCGAACTGTTTAGGGATTTCTTTCACTTAAACCGTCGCACAGAGTTCTCGGATGGACCCAATACGGAACTGGGCGGAATGGCGGTTCAGAAAAGGAAAGAAGTCACCTTCCCTCATCCCAAACTCCACAGTCACCCCCAAAGAATGGAACCAGACTTGGTTTTATTGCATGGATACATCTCCACCTGATGAAAACCCCCTGCCGGGTTACCGCCCTGAACGCCTGAGCAACACACATCCTTTTCCTTAGAGGTTGACTGCAAGAGAAAAGGCCAACTATGCTCCTCAATTATCAAAGCTTAGAGCCTTCATGGCAAACGGTTTGATAGGAGTTGATCTTGCTCGTTGTTGGATAAGCTGGAGTATTCTACCCTTAAGCCAGCGCTCCAGTTTGATGTGTGAGTATACGGGGAGTTTGAAGGATGCTCAGCGGCACATTGACATTCAGCTTATAGATGCAGAAGTCACTGAATCTGTAAAAAAGATATTGAATGAACCGAAGGCTGTCTGTGCCCAAACCAGACTACTCCCTTTCTGCACTTTCAACAAACCACTAGCTGTAAAAATCATATAATCTTTTTATCTGAAGTTGCTTCTATCCAAATATTCTCTGAAAGTGTGATTATTTTCTGACAGGGTGATGATCCATTCTGGAACAAGAAACCATCACAGGACAAACCGGCGAAGCCACAAGACAAACTGGTCAAGCCAGTTCATCCAAAGACCAAGGTTGTTAAAAAACCTGCCAAGAAAAGGACCACTGCATCCTCCGATCTACCAGCTGATGACGATGTGGGTAATCCGGAACCAGAGGTGGAACTTGACACTCTTGGTTCATTTTTCGTACATCTCATTGACAATGATTATTATCAGGACGACGCTGAAGGCAGTCATGCTGAGGACGTAGAGGTAACCATTCTTTCCTCCGATTCAGACCCTCTGCCAACATCAAAAATCCGTCAAGCAAACCGGAAAGTAAAATTTTCTCACCCTCTTGCTTATTTGGACCCAAACTTTCTTTTGAAGACGCAGCAGCACGAGGCTCGCCGTACAACCCGGCACAGTGGCCAGGTAGTTACCTCGGCCGGTTTACCGAACAGTCCGGTTCGGAAACGCCGATCAGAGGTCTCTTATCCCATTGATACTTCATACCCCAAAGACGGTTGTTTCCGCCAGCCTCTTAACCCGTCTGATTCAAATTATCAGGGTACCTCTCACTCATCTTCTGGCGAGTCACCGGCCAAACAGCTTCCACCCCTCAAAACAGTTCCTGGGTGAGCTATGCACGTGTCTTTATTCTTGATATGTTATCTTTTCATACTGTACTGATCCTCATGTCTATCTTTTCTCAGCGCCAAGCCGAGACCCAGCAAGAAGGCTCGGTTAAGCAAACCGGCTGATGATAATGTAGCTGTTGAACCGGAAAAACGCCAGATCCAGAAGAAACCGACGCTGACGACATGCTTAATGATCCACCGCCTCAAGACCATGACTTCCTTGCCGAACAAGTGCAAGTTGACCCTACAAGCCATGCAGACCGGCCAACCAGCCCTATCCGAACTGATGACAAACCGGTCAGTCCAGTTAAGGATACCGACAAACCGCGAACTCCAGTGAAGGTTGTTGATGACCAAGATGATGACATTATGATTACTGGCACTGGCCACACCACTCCTGGCAACCCTGCCGCTTTGTCAAAGGATACTGCCAAGGACGAGCTCTCTGCTATCGGCAAAGGCAAATGGAATGCCGATTGGTCAAGCTACGCCCATCTCATTGCTCAAGACATTCACTCTGGCTTCTTGAACCGTCTGTATACCAGCCGTGACTATGAAGCTAGTTTGGTAAACTTGATGAAGGAGCGATATGAGGTAACTACTATTTTTCTCTTTTGTCCAATTGCAGTTTATCAACTCCTAGTAGCCCCCAAGTGACGATTTATGATACCAATCTAAACCGGGACTTTTGTCATAACTTAACTTTGCATATTTAGGCTCCAGGGACCGGATTACTTCTTTATGATGAACCGGTTCCTTAAAATTTGCCATACTGCTCTTTCACCGGTATAGCCCCCAAGGGCCGGTTTAACTTTATAAAGATGAACCGGGACTATAAAAGAATTCCCATACCAACAGTTTTTTAGCAAACACACATTAGCCCCCAAGTGCCAAGATTAATACTTGTATTGTGCTTGGGACTTGTAGAAATTTCTGATAAGGAGAAAATATGCATTAGCCCCCAAGTATCATGGGCATAACTTGTTATGTGCTTGGTACTTCAAATATGTACTGTCAACTCATTATGTATCTGCCTCTTTATAGGCTGAACTGAGCAAGAAGGAAAGCCAAACCGCTGATCTACAAGAGAACATCAAGTCCCAACAGGCCGAAACTTCCAAAGCAAAAAATGAGTTGACGAGCGCCTTAGCCGCTATGGAAAAGCTAAAGGAGAGCTTCGCCAAGGAGCGGGCAGATTGGAACACAGAGAAATCCGCTTTGCGGAAAAGAGCTGAAGACGCAGAAGCAGCTCTCAAACCGGTGGTAGACGAGCTGACTGGTGTAAAGCGGCAGATACATGCCATGACTGCTGCTGTGTTCGGTAAGCATCCTTGCTTTATACTTTCAACATATCTTCCCATGCGTTGCCGGTTTACTGATGTTTGCAATGATGCAGGAACTCGCATTAGTCATCTGGGCTCTGATGTTCAGAAGAAGCTGAAGGCTGCCTACACGCTGATAGAGCAACTGTATACCGGCGCACGGCGAATTATCTACACCGCTTCTCACAATAAGCTGCCCCCGACGTTAATCAAGGATACCTTAGATAGGCTATCTATGTTGCCTGCCCGGGTAAAAGAGCTGAAGAGGTCTACTGCAAGGGGTGGCACTCTGACCGCACTAACCCGGGCAAAAGCATGGGTGCCTGACCTTGATCCGACGGACGTGGCTAAAGGATACCCAAGCTTAAAAGAAGACGGATCAGAATTTGGCACTGAGGATCTCCGCGCCATAAACCGGGAAGTACGTCCACTGGCCTGTCAACTTGCTGAAGAGGCTGATCTTTCATTTTACCAGGCGAGTTATGATACCAATAACAAGCGGGTTGCTGCACCAACTCCTGAGGCTCAAAACCTGATCCCTCCAATCCGTAAGCACACTTATGCCCCTGGCATTGAACCGTCCACCCTTATAAGCGACAAAGCTGTGTTCCAAGCTTTAACTGGGATCGACTGGACAACTGTTGACTTCCAGCCGTTGGGTAGGGACAAATAAGATGAACCGGTGCAAGATGATCCGCAGCCGTCAGGTCAAGCTGATAAGCAATCATAATCCGGGGGCCGATTTAGTTTTTCACGTGCTGTAATGCTTATTGAGAAACAATTATCCCTTTGGGCACTGAAACGCCTTGTAATAGGCTAGTTAAAACACTTGGTCTGTTATGCCTTCGTGCATATTTATCTGCAATTGATGCGTGCTAATCCGCCATGCTTAAGATATGATGTTCATAATCCATAGCTATTTGTTCAAGTTGCTCCTGCAGATAAGAAGCTTAAAGCGCCCTGGCGGTTTACCACTGGGCGGGTCATGATACCCACATATATATATGACCAAGGTTTATAACCAAGGTTGTAAAAGATAACCAAATATGGAAATATATGATACCTATGACCTTTAGGGATAGTGTTGGCTGACCAACTTTGTAATGAGGGTAATAACCCTAATCCGGAGTAGAAGTAACTCCTGTTATATGATGCCGGTTTATCAGAAAACCGTTTCGGGCTGTGATAAACACCGGTTTATTCCATACTGCTGACTGTGAGTCAAAACCAGACCGGGCTGATAGTCTCCGGATTATAATTTGATCGGGTACTGACAACTTGTAGTTGACAGCCTAACGGGGTTGATAAACACCGGTTTAAAAAACATCACAAATCTTATGAAAACAAAGAAAGCTTAGCAAAAGGCAAATGAAAACCGTTGTAGTCGAGGCTTTTTATAGGCTGCCAGGCCCTAAATTCGACAGCAAAGAATCCCCAAGCAACATTGTGAGTTGTGCTCAGTGGGTGCCTATGTTTGAGCTGTTGTTTTACAACACTCTCTTTGGCCCCGGACTGATGTGGCTTTGAGCCGATCAAGAGGTGTGACTGTGATTCGGATACGACCAAGCCCCCAAGTGATGCTGTGGCATTACGCCGATCAAGAGGTGTAGCTATGGTTCGGGTACGACCAAGCCCCCAAGTGATGCTGCGGCATTGCGCCGATCAAGAATTGTAGCTATGGTTCGGATACGACCAAGCCCCCAAGTGATGATGTGGCATTGCGCCGATCAAGAGGTGTAGCTATGGTTCGGATACGACCAAGCCCACAAGTGATGATGCGGCATTGCGCCGATCAAGAGGTGTAGCTATGGTTCGGATACGACCAAGCCCCCAAGTGATGCTGTGGCATTGCGCCGATCAAGAGGTGTAGCTATGGTTCGGATACGACCAAGCCCCCAAGTGATGCTGTGGCATTGCGCCGACCAAGAGGTGTAGCTATGGTTCGGATACGACCAATCCCCCAAGTGATCTGATATGAAGCTTTGAGAAGCTAAATCAAGGGGTAAACCGGACGCCACTTTGTAAGCTCCATGTAACCACACATGATGTAAGAAAAACAACAGATGCCCCGCTTTAGCTGAGGTTCCGGTTTATTATATTGATCATAATATATACAATGTCATAATATGTACATAAGCAGAGCCTATAGCTCAAGTATAGTAAGGCCGAAGATGAGCAATATTCTACGGCCGGTTGGTCTCCTCCTCCGATTTACGTGAGTCTTTGCGCTCTCGAACATCGATTAGGTAGTACGACCCGTTGTGTAAATTCTTGCTGACCACAAAGGGTCCTTCCGAAGGGGGGGATAACTTGTGCATATCCGTCTTATCCTGGATGAGCCGAAGCACCAAATCGCCTTCTTGAAAGATTCTGGTTCTAACCCGGCGGCTATGATAACGACGCAGATCTTGCTGATAAATCGCCGAACGGGCTGCTGCCATGTCACGTTCCTAATCTAACAGGTCAAGAGCTTCCTGCTGTGCCTTCTCGTTGTTAGCTTCAACATATGCCGCTACACGAGGCGAGTCATGACGGATGTCACTAGGAAGAACTGCTTCCGCTCCATAAACCATGAAGAATGGTGTGTATCCTGTCGATCTGTTGGGTGTGGTACTGATGCTCCACAACACAGAAGGTAACTCCTCAACCCAACAACCCGGTGTCCATTGTAAAGGAACCATAAGCCGGGTTTGATGCCTCTCAAGATCTCTTGATTGGCCCTCCCCGCTTGACCAATGGACTGGGGGCGAGCCACTGATGACACGTCAAGCCGGATGTGCTCACGTTGACAGAACTCCTTCAGGGCACCCTTTGACAGATTGGTACCATTGTATGTTATAATTTTGTGTGGGAAGCCAAACCGGAAGATCACCTTTTTGATGAATTGAACCGCCGTGGCTGCGTCACACTTACTAACTGGTTCTGCTTCCACCCACTTCGTGAACTTATCAACCGCCACCAAAAGGTGGGTCTTCTTGTCCTTGGACCTCTTGAGCCCCCAAGTTGCAAACGGCCAGGTGATTGGAATCATCCTAAATTCTTGAGCCGGTATATGAGCGCGCCTTGAGAATTTCTGACAACCATCACATCTTTTGACCAAGTCCTCGGCATCAGCATGAGCTGTCAACCAATAGAAACCATGACGAAACGCCTTGGCCACCAAAGATTTTGAACCGGCGTGGTGACCACAATCTTCTTTGTGGATCTCACGCAAAATTTCACGGCCTTCCTCAGGAGACACACAGCGTTGAAACGCCCCTGTCACACTGGAATGATGTAACTCTTCATTGATGATAGTCATGGACTTGGACCGCCGGATTATCTGCCTGGCCAAGGTTTCATCCTCTGGTAACTCACCCCGGTTCATATACGCCAGATATGGAACCGTCCAATCCGGGATAACATGAAGAGCCGCCGCCAACTACGCCTCCGGATCAGGAACAGCCAAATCCTCTTCACCAGGGAGCTTGATGGACGGATTATGCCAAAAATCCAGGAAGACGTTAGGTGGAACCGGTTTACGTTGGTAACCCAGGCGGCTTAAAGCGTCCGCCGCTTCATTCTTTCGCCGGTCCACATGATCCACCTGATAACCTTTAAAGTGACCTGCAACAGTATCCACCTCACGACGATATGCTGCCATTAGTAGGTCCTTGGAATCCCAAGTGCCGGACACTTGTTGAGCCACCAGATCCGAGTCACCGAAGCACTTAACTCGGCTTAGATTCATCTCCTTAGCCATTCGAAGACCATGGAGTAACGCCTCATATTCAGCTGCATTGTTAGTGCAAGGGAACATTAAACGGAGAACATAACGAAACTTATCACCTCGTGGGGAAGTTAATACGACTCCAGCCCCCGAGCCCTCCAATTGCCTGGACCCATCAAAATGAATAGTCCAATAAGTGTGATCCGGCTTCTCCTCTGGCGCTTGTAATTTTGTCCAATCATTGATGAAATCCACAAGTGCCTGAGATTTGATCGCCGTTCGGGGTATGTATTTCAACCTGTGAGGCCCGAGCTCGATAGCCCACTTAGCAATCCCACTAGTTGCTTCCCTGTTCTGGATTATATCCCCCAAAGGAGCAGAGCTGACCACCGTGATGGGATGACCTTGGATATACTGCTTAAGCTTCCGGCTTGCCATAAAAACACCATACACCAATTTTTGCCAATGCAGGTACCTCTGCCGGATCAACATTGTCCTTGTAAAACTTCAACTCTTCTGTTGCACAAACCGACTCAGCATAAGCCGCATCACCTTCTTTGCACTCCAGAGCAATCTTGCGGCTCCCATGCACGGTTATAGTTCCCTTGTGACCCGGCATCTTGAGCTGCAGATAGACATAACAAGGCCGTGCCATAAACTTAGCATAAGCTGGCCGTCCAAATAGGGCATGATACGGGCTTCTGATTTTCACCACTTCAAAGGTCAAGGTTTCTGATCTCGAGTCATGCTCATCTCCAAAAGCCACCTCCAGAGCTATCTTACCAACAGGATATGCCGACTTACTAGGCACCACACCATGGAACACCGTATTGGACGGTTTAAGATTTTTATCTGTTAACCCCATGCTACGGAAAGTTTCATAATAAAGGATATTGATACTACTCCCTCCATCCATGAGTACCTTAGTGAACTTATAACCTCCCACCTGAGGTGCCACCACCAGAGCCAGATGACCCGGATTGTCAACCCGGGGTGGATGATCTTCTCTACTCCACACAATCGGCTGCTCGGACCAGCGCAAATAACGGGGCACCGCCGGTTCAATGGCATTCACCACCCTTTTATGAAGCTTATGATCGCGCTTGTCCAAGCTAGTGGTGAAGACATGATACTGTCCGCTATTCAACTGCTTCGGGTTGCTCTGGTAACCCGACAGCTGCTGCTGCTGCTGACTGCCCTGATGATTATAGCCACCTTGGTTACCCTGATTACTTTGATTGTTATGTCCACCCTGATTACCGTGAAAACCTGAACCGGAATTTCCTCCGCCATAACCCGGCCCACGAGAGCCGGGGCCCGAACCACCTCCTGGTCCATGATCATACCGGAAAGAATCAGAATTTTTGAACTCTTGCATGATGTAATGATCTTTCTAGAGGTGCGTGGACGGGTCCTCCTTCGTCCCATGCTTTGGACAGGGCTGATTCAATAGATAAGACAAATGGTCCGGATTAGGACTTGGCCTTCCACCGCGCTGGGGCGGTTTACCCTTACGCCGCTGGCCCTTGTCATGTGTATTAGTATTAGCCACAAAGGCTAAACCATGGTCCGCCTTACGCTTGCCGCCGTTTCCATGACCCGCCGGGTTGTGGTGCTGCCCCTTGGCGTTGCCGCTCTTTTTTCCCTTCCCTGTCTTATCATCGTCAGACTCGGGATCCTTGGTACTATCAGAGTCGGCATACTTCAACAATGCAGCCATGAGGGTTCCCATGTCATTACAATGACGTTTGAGCCGTCCCAACTTCAACTTCAGGGGTTCAAACCGACAATTGCGTTCCAATGTTAAAACGGCGGTGTCGGCGTTGATGCGGTCCGATGAATGCAAAATCTCCGAAACCCGGCGCACCCAATGGGTTGTTGACTCTCCTTCCTCCTGGACACAGGCAGCTAAGTCCACAATTGACATGGGTTGCTTGCATGTATCCTTGAAATTCTGAATAAACCGGGCTCTCAACTCGGCCCATGACCTGATAGAATTAGCCGGTAAGCTCTTTAACCAAGTGCGGGATGTCCCTTCTAGCATCATGGTGAAGTATTTCGCACATGCCGCATCATCCACATCCAGCATCTCCATGGCCATCTCATAGCTTTTGACCCATGTTTCAGGGGATAAATCGGCGGTATAATTCGGCACCTTGCGCGGGCCCTTGAAATCCTTGGGCAGGCGCACATTGCGTAATGCCGGGACGAGACACGGCACACCCAAAGAACTAGAGGTAACTCCTGGTTCCACTGATGTGGTTGGACGAACCGGAGTAGGCTGACGGGCTTCATGCTGCGCCGCTAACTCGGCCTCTCTGCGTGTCCGAGCCTGGTCCACCACCTCCTAAGCATCACCAGCACCACCCGCCGGGTTATTGCCGCGAGGCGGATCACGGTTCCGCGCATTGCTTGACACTACCGGTTCATCCATACGCCTGCTGTAACTCCGGGTTGGACAGGGAGTAATGAATCCGATCGCGACTATATGAATAAGCCTCCTATTGAACCAAGGCTGTCTGAAGAAGCTCCTTAACCCGACGCGTCTCGACCGCCGCCGGAGAATCGCCTTCGATCGGGATGGCCGCTAGCCGTGAAGCAGCAGCGACAATGTTGTCCATCGGGTTAGAATAATGACCCGGTGGCGTGGGGACATGCGGTGCTACAATGTTGTTCTGACTAGGCGGATCCACCAAACGTGGCTGAACCGGCGCTCCTGCTCCAGGTGCCTCCACCCGGTTTACCACCGGTGGATTACTGGTCCCTGCTCCTGGGGTGTTAAAGAGATTTCTAGCGTCATAAATTGGCGGCAGGCGAGATCGGTGCCTCCTCTTCAGGACTTCGTTCGACGCACTCTGATCCAGCATAATCTGGTAAGCTTGTGCATCCAAAGCGGCCCGCTCCGCAGCTATCCTGGTATCCTCAGCTACTAAGTCGGCTTTGGCCTGGGTGATCTTTCACTTTCGCGATTTCCGCATTGTGCGCATCCTGATCCGCCGGGTTAACCTCCGCCATTAGCGTTGACAACGCATCAAACAAATCAGATAGAACCTGAGCTGGCGGTCGCATAGGGCCTCCTGCCCCGGGCGCTGCTGCCGCTGCCGATCCGGAAATCATCGCCGCTGCGGTCGAAGAGTGGAGCGCCGGTTGCGTACCGGCCATGAAGATCGCAACCCGGTTTGGCAGATCAAAGGGGTCTGGAATACTGTCACCATCGGAACAACCCTCAATCCGGCCATCTTGTAACTGATATAACGACTCGGTCTCTCCGGTCGATGACTCGTCGCCGGAATAAAAGACGGTCTCACCACCAGATTCCAATCTCTCCTCAGATTCCCCTCCATGGATAACTCCCACGAAGGCACGCTTCATGACAGGCTTGACCCGGGCAGATCTCGCACGCTGAGCCGTTTTGACGAGGTCGGTGTAGATGTCCGGCTCAGGGCCCGGTTTGCCGATCTTGCCAATGAAAACGTGTATGCCACCAAAGGGGCCCCGGTACCCGTACTCGATTGAGCCGGCCTCGGGGCCCCAGCCTGCATCGTCGATGTAGAGCTTGCCGCGACGACTCTTGGTCATCCGGCCCACAGCGTAACCCTTGAGTCCTTCGAAGTTGCCCTCCAAGAACTTGAAACCATCATGCGATAGCCCCATGGTGGGTGCCAACTGTCGTAGTTTTGTCACGGCAGATGTCCTAGAGAAAGGACTTAGTCGTGGAGCCATCGCTACGGGTTAGCTTAAAGGGGTTAAAGCGGACAAGGGACGCAAGAGAGTTTTATACTAGTTCGGCCCCTTACGATGAAGGTAAAATCCTACGTCTAGTTGTGATGGAATTGATGGGGTCTCGATGACTAGGGAGCGAATACGCTTTGCCTGAGCCTCGAGTTGTTGTCTGTTGTTCTTGAACCGCCGCCGGGTCGTCCCCTTATATACATGGTTTGACGCCCGTCGGTTTATAGAATCCCGAGGTCGGCTCATAATCGTGTCCGACTCGGTCTCTGTACTTCTATCTTACAACACAAGTTTGCATATCAATGCCGTTTTATGTCTACAGGCCTTAAACCGGTTTTGGGCCCTGGGCCTTCATAAAGCGTCACCGTCTGTCTTCATGGACTTCAGATACAGATGAACTACTTATGGGGTTAACCCAGCCTCTCCTGTCCAGTTTACGCCCAGTGGTAATATCCCCAACAGATCCCATCTCAGATTTCATGGCCTCAAGCCATTTTGCAGAATCTGGGCTCATCATCGCTTCCTCATAGTTCGTAGGTTCGTCATGGTCAAGTAACATGACCTCCAGAACAGGAATACCGTACCACTCTGGTGCGGATCTTACTCTGGTTGACCTACGAGGTTCAGTAGTAACTTGATTTGAAGTTACATGATCATCATCATTAGCTTCCTCACTAATTGGTGTAGGAGTCACAGGAACATATTTCTGTGATGAACTACTCTCCAAGAAGGGAGCAGTTACAGTTACCTCATCAAGTTCTACTTTCCTCCCACTCACTTCTTTCGAGAGAAACTCCTTCTCTAGAAAGGATCCATTCTTAGCAACGAATGTAATGCCTTCGGATCTGTGATAGAAGGTGTACCCAACAGTTTCCTTTGGGTATCCAATGAAGACACTTTTCTCCGATTTGGGTTTGAGCTTATCAGGTTGAAGCTTTTTCACATAAGCATCATAGCCCGAAACTTTAAGAAATGACAACTTTGGTTTCTTGCCAAACCACAGTTCATAAGGTGTCGTCTCAACAGATTTAGACGGTGCCCTATTTAACGTGAATGCAGCCTTCTCTAAAGCATTACCCTAAAACGATAGCGGTAAATCAGTAAGAGACATCATAGATCGCACCATATCTAGTAAAGTAAGATTACGACGTTCGGACGCACAATTACGCTGTGGTGTTCCGAGTGGTGAAACTATTCCGCATTGTTTCAAATGAAGACCAAACTCGTAACTCAAATATTCTCCTCCACAATCAGATCGTAGAAACTTTATTTTCTTGTTACGATGATTTTCCACTTCACTCTGAAATTCTTTGAACTTTTCAAATGTTTCAGACTTATGTTTCATCAAGTAGATATATCCATATTTGCTCAAATCATCTGTGAAGGTGAGAAAATAACGATACTCGCTGCGAGCCTCAACATTCATCGGACCACATACATCAGTATGTACGATTTCCAACAAATCTGTTGCTCGCTCCATTGTTCCGGAGAACGGAGTTTTAGTCATCTTGCCCATGAGGCATGGTTCGCAAGTACCAAGTGATTCATAATCAAGTGAGTCCAAAAGTCCATCAGAATGGAGTTTTTTCATGCGCTTTATACCAATATGACCCAAACGGCAGTGCCACAAATAAGTTGCACTATCATTATCAACTATGCATCTTTAGGCTTCAACATTATGAATATGTGTATCACTACTATCGAGATTCAACAAAAATAGACCACTCTTCAAGGGTGCATGACCATAAAAGATATTACTCATATAAATAGAACAACCATTATTCTCTGATTTAAATGAATAACCATCTCGCATCAAACAAGATCCAGATATAATGTTCATGCTCAACGCTGGCACCAAATAACAATTATTCAGGTCTAAAACTAATCCCGGAGGTAGATGTAGAGGTAGTGTGCCGACTGCGATCACATCGACTTTGGAACCATTTCCCACGCGCATCGTCACCTCGTCCTTAGCCAATCTTCGCTTAATCCATAGTCCCTGTTTCGAGTTGCAAAACAGAACTAGTATCAAATACCCTGGTGCTACTGCGAGCATTAGTAAGTTACACATCAATAACATGTATATCACATATACCTTTGTTCACCTTGCCATCCTTCTTATCCGCCAAATACTTGGGGAAGTTCCGCTTCCAGTGACCAGTCCCTTTGCAGTAGAATCACTCAGTCTCAGGCTTAGGTCCAGACTTGGGCTTCTTCACTTGAGCAGCAACTTGCTTGCCATTCTTCTTGAAGTTCCCCTTCTTCCCTTTACCCTTTTTCTTGAAACTGGTGGTCTTGTTGACCATCAACACTTGATGCTCCTGTTGATTTCTACCTCCGCAACCTTTAGCATTGCGAAGAGCTCGGGAATTGTCTTATCCATCTCTTGCACGTTATAGTTCATCACGAAGCTCTTGTAGCTTGGTGGCAGTGATTGAAGAATTCTGTCAATGACACAATCATCCGGAAGATTAACTCCCAATTGAATCAAGTGATTCTTATACCCAGACATTTTGAGTATATGCTCACTGACAGAACTATTCTCCTCCATCTTACAGCTGTAGAACTTATTGGAGGCTTCATATCTCTCAATCCGGCCATTTGCTTGAAATATTAACTTCAACTCCTGGAACATCTCATGTGCTCCATGATGTTCAAAACGTCGTTGAAGTCCCGGTTCCAAGCCGTAAAGCATGGCACACTGAACTATCGAGTAGTCGTCAGCTTTGCTCTGCCAGACGTTCATAACATCTGGCGTTGCTCCTGCAGCGGTTTGGCACCTAGCGGTGCTTCCAGGACGTAATTCTTCTGTGCAGCAATGAGGATAATCCTCAAGTTACGGACCCAGTCCGTGTAGTTGCTACCATCATCTTTCAACTTAGCTTTCTCTAGGAACGCATTAAAATTCAACGGAACAACAACACAGGCCATCTATCTACAACAACATAGACATGCAAAATACTATCAGGTACTAAGTTCATGATAAATTAAAGTTCAATTGATCATATTACTAAAGAACTCCCACTTAGATAGACATCCCTCTAATCATCTAAGTGATCACGTGATCCATATCAACTAAACCATGTCCGATCATCACGTGAGATGGAGTAGTTTTCAATGGTTAACATCACTATGTTGATCATATCTACTATATGATTCACGCTCGACCTTTCGGTCTTAGTGTTCCGAGGCCATATCTGCGTATGCTAGGCTCATCAAGTTTAACCCGAGTATTATGCGTGTGCAAAACTAGCTTGCACCCGTTGTATGTGAACGTAGAGCTTATCACACCCGATCGTCACGTGGTGTCTCGGCACGACGAACTTTCGCAACGGTGCATACTCAGGGAGAACACTTATACCTTGAAATTTAGTGAGAGATCAACTTATAATGCTACCGCCGTACTAAGAAAAATAAGATGCATAAAAGATAAACATCACATGCAATCAATATAAGTGATATGATATGGCCATCATCATCTTGTGCCTTTGATCTCCATCTCCAAAGCACCGTCATGATCACCATCGTCACCGGCGCGACACCTTGATCTCCATCGTAGCATCGTTGTTGTCTTGCCAACTATTGCTTCTACGACTATCGCTACCGCTTAGTGATAAAGTAAAGCAATTACATGGCGATTGCATTTCATACAATAAAGCGACAACCATATGACTCCTGCCAGTTGCCGATAACTCCGTTACAAAACTTGATCATTTCATACAATAAAATTTAGCATCATGTCTTGACCATATCACATCACAGCATGCCCTGCAAAAACAAGTTAGACGTCCTCTACTTTGGTGTTGCAAGTTTTACGTGGCTGCTACGGGCTGAGCAAGAACCGTTCTTACCTACGCATCAAAACCACAACGATATTTCGTCAAGTATGTGTTGTTTTAACCTTCATAAGGACCGGGCGTAGCCACACTTGATTCAACTAAAGTTGGAGAAACTGACACCCGCCAGCCACCTGTGTGTGAAGCACGTCGGTAGAACCAGTCTCACGTAAGCGTACGCGTAATGTCGGTCCGGGCCGCTTCATCCAACAATACTGCCGAATCAAAGTATGACATGTTGGTAAGCAGTATGACTAGTATCGTCCACAACTCACTTGTGTTCTACTCGTGCATATAACATCTATGCATAAACCTGGCTCTGATACCACTGTTGGGGAACGTAGTAATTTCAAAAAAAATCCTACGCACATGCAAGATCATGGTGATGCACAACAACGAGAGGGGAGAGTGTTGTCCACATACCCTCGTAGATCGAAAGCGGAAGCGTTATGACAACGCGGTTGATGTAGTCGTACGTCTTCACGATCGACCAATCCTAGTACCGAACGTACGGCACCTCCGCGATCTACACACGTTTTGCTCGGTGACGTCCCACGAACTCACGATCTAGTAGAGCTTCGAGGCAGAGCTTTGTCAGCATGACGGCGTGATGACGGTGATGATGAAGCTACCGGCGCAGGGCTTCGCCTAAGCACTACGACGATATGACCGAGGTGGATTATGGTGGAGGGGGCACCGCACTCGGCTAAAAGATCAATGATCAACTCGTGTGTCTATGGGGTGCCCCCTCCCCCGTATATAGAGGAGTGGAGGAGGGGGAGGAGGCCGGCCTCCTAGGCGCGCCCCAAGGGGAGTCCTCCCACCGGGAGTAGGATTCCCCCCTTCCCTAGTTGGATTAGGAGAGAAGGAAGGGGGAGGAAGGAGGAAGGAAAGGGGGGCGGCCTCCCTCCAAATTTGGATTGGGCTTGGGGGGGTCGCCCCACCTTTGCTCCCTTCTCCTCTTTCCCACTATGGCGCAATAAGGCCCATATACCTCCCGGGGGGTTCCGGTAACCTCCCGGTGCTCCGGTATATGCCTGATCTCACCCGGAACCATTTCGATGTCCAAATATAGTCGTCCAATATATCGATCTTTATGTCTCGACCATTTCGAGACTCCTCGTCATGTCCGTGCTCATATCTGGGACTCCGAACTACCTTTGGTACATCAAAACACATAAACTCATAATACCGATCGTCATCGAATGTTAAGCGTGCGGACCCTACGGGTTCGAGAACTAAGTAGACATGACCGAGACTCATCTCTGGTCAATAACCAATAGCGAAACCTGGATGCTCATATTGGTTCCTACATATTCTATGAAGATCTTTATCAGTCAAACCGCATAACAACATACATTGTTCCCTTTGTCAACGGTATGTTACTTGCCCGAGATTCGATCGTCGACATCTCAATACCTAGTTCAATCTCGTTACCGGCAAGTCTCTTTACTCGTTCCGTAATGCATCATCCCGCAACTAACTTATTAGTCACATTGCTTGCAAGGCTTATATTGATGTGCGTTACCGAGAGGGCCCAGAGATACCTCTCCAACAATCGGAGTGACAAATCCTAATCTTGATCTATGCCAACTCAACAAGTACCATCGGAGACACCTGTGGGGCACCTTTATAATCACCCAGTTACGTTGTGACGTTTGGTAGCACACAAAGTGTTCCTCCGGTATTCGGGAGTTGCATAATCTCATAGTCATAGGAACATGTATAAGTCATGAAGAAAGCAATAGCAATATACTAAACAATCAAGTGCTAAGCTAACGGAATGGGTCAAGTCAATCACATCATTCTCTAATGATGTGATCCCGTTAATCAAATGACAACTCATGTCTATGGCTAGGAAACATAACCATCTTTGATTCAACGAGCTAGTCAAGTAGAGGCATACTAGTGACACTCTGTTTGTCTATGTATTCACACATGTACTAAGTTTCCGGTTAATACAATTCTAGCATGAATAATATACATTTATCAAGATATAAGGAAATATAAATAACAACTTTATTATTGCCTCTAGGGCATATTTCCTTCAACTACTGGATTAATATGTCAACATAACAAGCATATATGAAGGGCAAAGACAATCATTGTATCTATTTTATATAATGTGCATGGCATGTTGTTCAGATCATCAGCCACATCAGTAAGATAAAACAGGAGATGACAAGGTGCAAACGTGGGCTGCTTCACCACACATTGGATTATAGATCCACAAAAACAAGCATACATATAGGGAGTATTGAGTAATGTGCATGGTATGAATAAGGAATTTGGTTTTACAAGTAAAACTTGGAACTTATGGTTGTTGCGAACATGCATTTTGATAGAAACGGCAAACTAAACAGCAGTTAATGATAGGGAGTATGAGCAAATTAAACATCAGTCGAGGATAAAGGCTTTAGAAGGAGTGACTTACATTAACAGGTAACACCGGCTTTATAATGCCCTTCTCCATGTCAAGGGAAGGATAACTCAAGAATTTAAGCACATAATCTTCTTCATAAGCATTGCATGTACTCTACATTTTGTAGAGAGTAATTATAGATATGATAATACTCGAAGGGATAGAGGATAATGAAGATAAGATGCAGACTGATGCTACATAAGCAACTACCAATCCCTGGACGTACAAGCGTTACAGGACAAAATGTACTGACAAGAGCAATGGGCTACACTTCTGCACTGGCATTGTCTGTGTATTCAACTTTTTGGTAAGATTAAATATAGATTTGATATTTTTTTAGTAAATGGTGGGCGAGGGAGATAAGATGCAGAATGCTACACAATGAACCAACCCCTCTTCCCGTAATATAAGAGTGTTTTGAACACTGGTGTACTAGACAAAACATTCTTATATTATGGGACGGAGGGAGTAGCTGTTAATGTAAGTACAATGATAGATGGCGTTCAGTCCTTACAAGAGGACTGCAGAGCTAAACCCCTTCAAAAGCATTAGGTTGATTCTAAATTTATGTAAGAGTCCATACGGATCTTATAATGTCCACCAGATGGACGATAACGAGGCTAACATGTGCAGTGATGCTACATAATCAACCAGCTATGAAAGTAAGTATGGTCATACAGGGCAAGAGGTACTCATAAGAGCAATGCAGTGTGCAGTATAGTTGCGGGATTCTGTGATCCCTTGAGAATGAATGTTCTTCTGCATATAGTTTTCGTACAAGTGAGACGTTAAGGCACATGCAGAAATTTAGTTCAGATTGTCATGTGATATCATAGACCGTACCTTACGCTGTAGACGAGACCAATGTGTAACAAGATTATTGCAGTCACTGTCTACAAATGTAGCACCTGAGACTTTACAGAAATTTCATTTAGAGGCTTGCCATCGAAGTGCGATTGCCTCAGGTAGGAACGATACTTCATCAACGAGTGCTTGAAAAGCGCAACCAACCCTTGCTCGTCTTGACAATCCAGTTTGGTCCTCGCCTATTTAAAAGAATGAAATCTTGTGTCTTCTGTCAGCAGAAACATATGCAGTAATTACCATGAATAACATTAGTACATTACTTACGCGTAAGTTGCGGAGGAAGACTGGAAATTGTTCTGTGTCTGCGGTATAATCTTTCCATGAAGGAAAGATGCGCACAAAGTTCCTGACAACAATATAAGCTTCGTCTTCTAAACTGGGATGAAATGGAACAGGGGTCCTATTTGCTGCAATTGGGGCTCTCTCTCGTTCGAAAAGGGATTTGGCAACTGGATTTGGTGTACTCTTTGCTGGAATGGGGGTTTTGCGTCGTAGAGCTGGTGCTATGTCAACTGGCATCGTCATACTGTTTGCTGTAGTTGGGGTCTGCTGAGTCGGGGCATCAGAGATGACCAGTGTAGTAGGGCTGGAGTCTGCTAGAGTTGGGGCCGTGTTTTGTGGGTCAGGTGATATTGCAACTACACCTAATGGGCTATTTGATTTATCAGGTGTCACTACCTTTTCCAAATACTTTGCTCATGCTCCTCCATGATCAGCAATCGCCCTCTTCCTTTTGAACGTCCGATACACAAGAACATCATTTGAATGGATAAATATGGTATGATGACAGATGGAATATGTACTGAAAATGGATAGGTGGGGAGTATTCACATACACGATGTGTAAACTAAGCTAATGGCAGTGCAACAAAGTAGAAGCAATATAAAGCATCAGTTGCAAGATATGTGTGACCAATATAACCTTGGAAAGTTAGAGCAAGCACCTTGATGGGTGAATAAGATAGGGCATCTGCCTCTGACTCCTCCACTAGGGAGCTACATTGACTTAGGTCTCCCTCTAGCTCAGAATCACTGTTAGGATCATATTCTGAGCATTAATCTGTAGGTGGAGAGCATTTGCATTGCATTGCATCCAGACTTGATTTCAGTCCCTTAATGCCAAGTTTGACAGCCATGACATTGTTCTGCTTTATTCTTTTCATGCGCGCAAGATCATAATCATTGTGTTGTAGTTCAGTATCTGAGATTCACAAAAACATAAAAAAGTAGTCAGATTATCTGTCATGGATTTGTCACAGCAGATGTCCTTAGTGTCAGGACTTAGTCGCGAGGCCGACGCGTCTATGCGGTAGCTTGAGAGGGGTTGACCGGGACGAGAGACGCAACACACAAGACAAGGATTTAGACAGCTTCGGGCCCCGAGAAACATCATCCGGTAACAACCCTACATGCTGTTTGAGGCTAGGTGTCATTATCATCACGAGAGAGTCGCCGGTAAACCGGCTCTTTGTGTCTAGCCCTAGAGATTATTTCTTCTTGCCTTGTCCCTCTTTTGGGAGCCCTGCCCCTCCTTATATATGTTGAAGGGGCGGGTTACATGTGGAGTCCTATTAGGATTAGGACTAGTCTATCTCTAATACAAACCGGATACAACTCCAGGTCTTAACTCCTTGTAAAACAAATATTCCTCATGCCTTTCCTCTTAAACCGGCCCACCATAGTATGAACCGGCCGTTGGGCCACCGGGTCTTGTCGCTCCTCTGACCCGCCTGCCGAATTACCAATGAATCGTGAACCAGCAGTTCCAAACGGGTCGCCAGTGAATCGTGAAGTCTCAGCCGGGTCTCAAGTAAACCGCCAAGTCCGGCCGGCTTATACTTCCGGTCGGTTTACATCGTGGGGTATATCCCCGACATTAGCCCCCAGTTTAATTTGGATTTATCCATGTTAAACTGATCCTGTAAAACAAACACAAGAACAAATTTGACAGATTATGCTCCGGGTTAAGAATTCTTGTAAAGCGGCATCTGATCATCCTTAAGTCCTGGTCATTTCCTCCTTCTAGAAAATCCGGGTCAACAAGCCAGCTTCATACTCAATTTGCTGACATTGGTTTCTCACAGAGAAATATTGTGAAGAATAATCCACTTGAGTCGGCTTCCAAAGCGCCAGTTTAAGAAATATGGGTCTCGAAATACTTATCTGATATTCAGCCGGTTTGAAGATGTAAAACTTGCCGGTTTAATATTACCTAAATTGCCGGTTTATAAATATTGATGGCACCGGGTCATAATTGTTGTCGACACCGGGTCATGTAATTGATCTTCCTGATTTGCTCAAAACTGGTAAACTGAAGACGTTCCTCCTTTATATGCATAATACCTGTAGCCCCCAAGTCTTAAGAGGAGAACATAGTGATAACTTAAGACTTGCTCCAATAAGTGTTTTCAACCTTGAAGAAATCCGGTTTGTTCATCTCAATCATATAAACTGAATACTCCATATATGTAGCCCCCAAGTGCCGGGTTGTCATGCTTGCAGCAACCTGGGACTTGTAATTGCTTATAAAAACTTCAATCAGTGTAGCCCCCAAGGGTCGGGTCATTATGCAATAATGAGCAGGGACTTTGTAAATATAATCATGTAGATTTTAGCAGTGATGTGTAGCCCCCAAGGGCCGGCTTAGTAAGATAATACTGAACCGGGACTTGATATATACTTCAATGAAAATAACATCTTATAATGTAGCTTCCATCATAGGGCTTGAACCCACGTCCACAAGGTTAAGAGCTTTGTGCTTTACCAACTGAGCAATGAACCCTTTAATATAATGGATTAAGGCTTGTATACCTTGAATGTTTGATAGGAGCAATTGGTAGCCCCCAAGGGCCGGCTCATTATGATATGATGAGCCGGGTCTTCAATAAGATGAGCAAAAAATGACTTTGCATTAGCCGCCAAGTGTCATGGTGCATGCTTGCAGTGACATGAGACTTGCATATTTGATATAATCTCAATTTAAATAATGTAGCCCCCAAGTGCCGGGTCGTAAGCCTGCAGCGACTCAGGACTATTCCTTCCATTGTAGAATAAACCATATCCATTGATAAAATAATAGCCATTGCGCCAAAGCGACTTTCAATACCTCATCTGTTGATAACCATAATAAAAAATCCAGCCATGTTGGCTATTTAAAGATTTGAATAATATACTCAATGATTTATAAGCGCATGATTCTAATGGCGCAATCCAAATATATATACTGGCGACTTATAGTCCAAAGCCAGGCCGGTTTAATAAACACTGGATAATTTATCATCATACTGGCGACTTATAGTCGAAAGCCAGTCCGGGTTAATAAACGCCGGTGATTTATAATCATGCTTTATTCAACCTGTTTCTGCATACAACAAGTTTAAAGTGTCTTGGCGGTTTACCGCCGGACGGGTCATAATGCCCAACATATAACCCGGGTTTATAACCAAGGCTGCACTTAAGAATAATCAAATATGAAATATATCATACCTGTGACACTGAATCACATTGTTGGTTTTACCAACTTTTTGTAGTAAGGGTGATAACCCCAATCTTGAGTACTGATAACTCCTTCCATATTGTGCCGGTTTATGATAAAACCATACCGGGTTATGATAAACACCGGATTATCCATATTCGATGCTTGCGACTTGTAGTCGAAACCAGACCGGGTTAATAACATCGGATTATAATTGATCATGTCTTTTCAACTTGTAATTGAAAGCCAAGCCTGAATGCCGGTTTAAGAGAAAACATCATAAGCTTTGTCAAAAGAGAGAAAAAACTTAGCAAAAAGCAAATGAAAACTTGTAGTCGAGGCTTTTCACGGGCTGCCAGGCCCCAAATTCGAGGCTTTTCATGGGCTGCCAGGCCACTGAGTTAAACCATTTCACAAAGCCTTTTAAGATGATCCTCAATCCTTAACCAATCATCATTTTAACTTGACAAGTTCAGGGTCCTTTTCTGGAGTTACTTGCCAAAGTTCGAAGGGTCATACCAGGTTTACCTGGGCGGAGTGACTTACTTAAATAGGCAGGCTAACCCGGGGTTTTAGGTGTATACACCAGGCTTCCAAGCCATGGCTTGATAGCCTATTACAAGTGTAGATTCTTTGTTCATTTCGACAGCAAAGAATCCCCAAGTAACATTTTGAGCTGTGCTCAGTGGGTGCCTATGTTTGAGTTGTTTCTTTACAACACTCTCTTTGGCCCCGGAGTAATTTGGCTTTGAGCCGATCAAGAGGTGTGACTATGGTTCAGATATGACCAAGCCCCCAAGTGATGTAGTGGTATTGCGTCGATCAAGAGGTGTAGCTATGGTTCGGATACGACCAAGCCCCCAAGTGATTTATATATAAAGCTTTGATAAGCTGAATCAAGGGGTAAACCGGACGCCGCTTATTAACAGAAGCCCGCTTGTAACCACACATGATAAACCAATAAGGCAGGATACCCATGTTTGAACCGCGCATCATGGCGGCAGGTCCTCTTCGGCAATCTTTAACTTTTTTGCAAGAGATAAATTCTTCTTGAACCGGATATTGAGAGCTTCAAAGCTTTGTGGGAGACATCTTTCCCTTGAATCGGATTTTAGACCGGAATCTTTATTTGCAGCCGGAAATTTTCTGACGGCCTTTAAACTCGAACTTGCGAGAAGTTAATTCCTTTTTGAACCGGACATTTTCAAACCGGATTTGAGAGCTTCAGAGCTTTGTGGGAGAACAGATTTCCTTTGAACCGGATATTTGAGAGCTTCAGTGAGACTGACTTCCCTTGAGCCGGATTTTAAACCGGAATCCTTTCTGATGACCCGGAACTTCTTCATTGAGCCGGGATTTTATAACTGTTATATACTTTCTAAGCCGGAAATTTTCTGACAGCCTTTAAATTTTCATCAATATAACAGTAGCCTCCGGGACTGGGTTATCTTTCCCTCCATCGTCCTGGGGTTCTTAAATTTGCTGAAACTGGCAAGATTTGCTGAGCCATGTCATCTTAGCCCTCGAGTCTCAAAGGTGACTCGAGGAGTTGGCTTGAGACTCTCCATATTTTACCATGATGTAAATCGGCATAACTTGTATATCATTGGTGTTGATAGCATGATGTGAATCCACAGAAGGTTGAGGTGACTGCGGCGGGTTATAAATGGTCCCGTATGAGCCGTGTCAGCAACTCGGCCAATGGTTCCTTCCAACTTGTGATTTGAAGTTAACCAAACTGTAGTGGCGGCGACTTGTGCGCCTGCCCATTGAACCACCTAATGCAGACGGTGGTTGATAGTATATGATAATTTGCCTCCATTTTGTTGAAAGAAAACCGGGCTACCCAAGCTATGATTTGCTCAATAAATAGCTCATGCAGACAGGTGCGGCCCGGTATGTTGATGTAGACCAGTCCGTGAGAAACGGACGACAAAGACGACCACGGCTTCAGAGGCGGCACAGACAGATGAATCGACCGCGGCGTTATAAACCGGCGCGGGCGGGCGATTTAACCACATCATATTGATGTAAACCGGTCTGCAGAATGGCGGCTTGCACATATATTCATCGAGCTTGATGGCATGGTAAGATACTAGCGCATTATAATGGTGGCGCGAGTTATACATCCATGACACAACTATAGCTTTTGCAGTGAACAATTGTCCTGCATAAACAATATTGCAGACCAAGGCAAAGATAAACTGCTCTTTGACAAAAATAATATGTGTCAATAAAATATATTTTAGATGGATATCACCTGATGTGCCAGGACGGAAATTATCCGCCGTGGAGTTGATGGTCACCACGGTGAAGCTAAAATCAACCACGGAGGAGTCACCCGCAGGAGCAAACGGATGAGTCGGCCGTAGCGTTGTACACCGGTGCGGACGAGTAAATTGTTCTTCGCGTTGTAAGCCGGCGTGGACGCGCGAACCGGCCGCAAGGGCGGACGGGCGATTTGTCCGTGGCGTTGTAAGGCGGCGCGGACGGGCGAGTCGGCCAAGGCATTGTAAGCCAACGCGGGAGTCCGTTGAGTAAGGACGACCACCTGTGCCGAATGATATTGGCACACCTCTATCTCCGCGGTATAATGCCACTTTGTAATGAATAATTCTCCTGCATACAAAATACAGCAGGGCGAAGTAGTTTTGCTCGGACGAATTAATATGTACTTAAAAAACAAGGTAAATAGCACCTGGTATTTGTCGGAGGTCGATCCAGTTGTGATAACAAAGCGACCATAAAAATCAGCCGGTAGGTACAGTCAGCCGCGGCATTGCAAACAGTGCAGACGGAAGAATCAATCACAAGCGCAGTAAGCCGTGCGGACGACGAGGTAATCGTGAGCATGGTCCCGGCTAATTGATGTAAACCGGACTGTGGGGGACGGCGGCTTGTGCGCGCTTATTGGGTCATTCGCGCGGTCCTGACGAGTTGACGCAGACTGGACCGCGGGAACGGTGGCTTGCACGCATGCCTATCGAGCAGCGTGGCATGGATGAATGCTAGTCCATGCACTCCGTATCCGTGATATAATGGCATAAAAAATTATCCTGTGTAAAAATATTACAGGGCAAAGTAATTGTTATTTGACAAAAAACAATAAGTGTTAATAAGATAAATTTAGATGGATATCACCTGATGTTTTACAAACGACAGATGATCCGTAAGTAGCACCCGTAGATAACTTTTTCAACCGGCTCACACTCCAACCAGGCCCTTTTCCTTTCTTTCTTTCCCCACATAAGCGGATGGCCGAAGCAGACCGCAAGGGCGGCTCGATCGTGAAGACCGAGCTCGTGTCAGATCTGACTCCGGGTCGTGTGCTTTTTTTCCTTCTTCTTTTTTTCATAAGTTTGACTGTATGTTGGCGTACGTATACGGACCCTGCAGCTCGTGTCTCCTTATATAGCCTGCTTTCTTGTGTGTACGTACATCCATCAGAAATACCAATCCAAAAAACTGAACTAGCACTCAAACCACGTGAGAAGTACAGATCCTCTTGTCCTTTTGTATGATAACGTGGAGTAGTAGTATGACCCGGAAGTAGTACTAGTAATAGCAACAGAACGCCTCGGGACTTGGCGCACCGGTGAAACATGCGGCAACAGGAAAGCGCGGTCTCGGCGACTTACGATCTGACCGCTGCCCAATCGCACAACACACTACAAAAATTTTCCTATCGGTTCCTGCGACGTGATCCTTGCACTGATCGGTCTTTAATTTGTAGCAGCGGCGGCGCACCTGACGCCATCTTAACTTTCTTAAACTCGAACCTTCGTCTGTCAATTGTGAGCTTGTTGACCCCTAAAAGAGATCCCTCCAAGAACTCATCACCACTGTGTGCAGGCCCCATGGTGGGCGCCAACTGTCGTGGATTTGTCACGGCACATGTCCTTAGTGTCAGGACTTAGTCGCGAGGCCGACGCATCTATGCGGTAGCTTGAGAGGGGTTGATAGGGACGAGAGACACAACACACAAGACAAGGATTTAGACAGCTTCGGGCCCCGGGAAACATCATCCGGTAACAACCCTACATGCTGTTTGAGGCTAGGTCTCATTATCATCACGAGAGAGTCGCCGGTAAACCGGCTCTTTGTGTCTAGCCCTAGAGATTGTTTCTTCTTGCCTTGTCCCTCTTTGGGGAGCCCTGCCCCTCCTTATATATATTGAAGGGGCAGGTTACATGTGGAGTCCTATTAGGATTAGGACTAGTCTATCTCTAATACAAACCGGATACAAGTCCAGGTCTTAACTCCTTGTAAAACAAATATTCCTCACGCCTTTCCTCTTAAACCGGCCCACTATAGTATGAACCGGCCTTCATGAACCGCCCGTTGGGCCACCGGGTCTTGTCGCTCCTCTGACCCGCCTGCCGGATTACCAATGAATCATAAACCGCCAGGTCCAAACGGGTCGCCAGTGAATCGTTAAGTCTCAGCCGGGTCTGAAGTAAACCGCCATGTCCGGCCGGGTTATACTTCCGGCCGGTTTACGCCGCGGGGTATATCCCCGACATTATCTATGGAATGCATTGCGGATTCAACTTGGAGAGTGTCTCCCTATAAACCCCTGCATATGCAAAGTTCACCCCCAACCATGCTGACCAGACCACACACAGAAATACAAACCTCTTATGTCTCTATAACAGGCAGACACACATTTCAAAACTGAAGTAGGAACATTAGAATCATATAAAATTCGTATTTAAACAAATAAACTAAGGAATTATGAGTGGTATAATGTTCAGCTTCAAGGGTGGAGTGCTGGTAGTGCGACACAAAGCAAGTAGGAAGATTGTATTCCATTTAAAAGATCGTAGTCTATGTAAAAGGTGGAAATGACACTTTCTTTCTTTACAATGCAGTGTTCGTTGCCCACACATGATGAAACAGGGTGGTCCACCCTAAAAGAATATTGACAACAAATATGACAAGGCAAGCATAGATGTAGTGAATCAATCATTACTTGTGAGCTTACTAGGACAAGTATGCAGAATTGTAACTGCAGCAAGAGACCGTCCAAAATCTGAATCAAGAAGTTGGTCTAGCACTTATTGTTTGCAACTAATCAACGTGAATAAGTGGATATCATATCGAATGAGTAAGAAAGACAAGTAAAATTGTCAACAAACCTGGCCTGCAGTAGTAATCTGGGTCAATGTCACTATGACCAACAATCCAAAATGACTAGTGTTTGTTCCTAGGGCCAGAATTTTGAAACCCTGTGAACTTTACAGGTACTAAAGATTACTGAAATACATCTGAACCATTAAGTGTAGGTAACACTTAGTACACGACAAACCCTAATGACAGTCCTGCCTAATAAGTAATGAATCAATTAGAAAATGGGTGATGAGGAGTGGCTGCTGAGTGTTGAGGACGTATCTCAGGATAAATCAGGTTAGCTTAGTGACTGCTGCACGCCTGAGCCCTGAACGGACTAGGAAGGTAGGCACGGCGGTGCGCCCGGGCAGCGGTGACGCTGTTGGCCAAGCGGCTCCTGACCTCTTGTTAGTCCGGCGTCTCCTCCTAGAGTCATGCCATCCGGGGACGGCAAGTTGTTAGTGAGGCAGGTGGCTGGGGGCGAGTAGAGATCGAAAGCGCAGCAGAACAGAGGGGAATCAGGGCCTGGGCCGACCCAAAATCTCAGGGTGGGCCGCGACCCACCGTGGGCACCCTATAGATACACACCCGAGCAGCGTACATGCATTTTCGAAACTAAATTAGGAACATTTAGCTGACCAATTAAACGACTCTATTTTAACAATATCAGATTCGTATTTGAACAACTAAGCTTGTTTAGCTTGATGGGTGGAGCAGTGCTATTATGACACAAAGCAGGTATGTTGATCGTACAGTGATCATAAAAGGGGGAAACCCTAAGCTTTTGTTTTAGCAAAAGAGGGTTTCCCCTCAGATTTCTATTAAAGAAACCAACACGGAACCAACATTATCAATTAAACCCTAAGCATGATCAACTAAACCCTATTATGACTATGCCATGGCAGATTTAAAGCTGTAAACCGCAGAAATGCTATTTAGCATCCATTGTTTGTTTTGAACTAAGAACTAAATTCTAGGAGCTGAAAAGAAAGTACAGTAACCAAGTTACGATCTATTTTCTGGTTGAGATCAAAAAGTTGAGCAGATATGAAGTACCACCTCTCTTGCGGCGCCGGGTAGGCATCGGGGGTGGGATGGATGTCGGTGGCGTTGAAGCAGATCTGCGATGGTAGACGGGTGCATCGGGGGATAAGTCCCGTTGCGGTGGACGAGAAGGTCGTGTGAGCGGCCCCGGCAAAGAGGACGACATCGCCGATGAAGCGAGAGGACACGATGCAAGGCTCCTGGTCCGTTGTCGTGGATGACGCGGTCTTGGTAGGCGCTCCGGCATGGTAGAGGACGGTGGCGATGGATGGGTGGAGAACAGCGGCGATGGATGGGGTAGCGGACGGAGGAGGCTGTGTGGGGATGGTGTTCTAGCGCGGATGGTGTATGAATGGGAAAATGGAGGGAGAGCTACGTGGAACCATGTTTTTGGGACGCGCTTGTCTAAAATATGGGAAAGTTACGAACTTAGCCCCAGTTTAAAATTTGGCCATCTCATCGGGTCGGGATAGGACAGTAATCTCGTATCTCGCCAATATTTGACCAGAGCGATTTGAGGCGAGGATAGGGTGTTTTGGCGCCCACGGTTGGCACCCAAGGTGTATGAACGGGGCTGACAGGTAAGGCGGTTGTGTCACATCTGAGTGAAGTTACAAACCTGCCCCTATTGAAATATTTGCCTACATCAATTTCGGCCGAGTCGAGTTTGTTTTCCCGCCCACCGTGTATGAATGGGGAAATGGAGGGAGAGATAGATGTCTTTCGGACGAGCTTGAATCAAATGTGTTTTGCCGCCCATATTTGGCGCCCACTGTGTCGGAATGGGCTTAGAGGAGGTCGTGTCACGTCTAATTGAAGTTACTAACCTACTCCTATTGAGAGTAGCGGTAATTGGGCCGATGGATTGTCCGTGTAAGGGGTAAACAGTAATTTCCATCTCCCAAATACTGCCTTCGAGCAGCCGACGTGGGAGTGGACATTTTGCCGCTTCTTTCAAATTTTGGGACAATAAGCATCCATGTTTACCCTGCAACTAAATTCGAATCCATTTTTTATTCCTATACGAATCTATATAAATCATTCTATGTGTTTTTATATATCTTCAAAAGCACGACAAAGATGTATTCCACTGTCATATATGAATATGATGTACAAATGCCGATACTCGAATTCAGAAGCTAGAATCCAGTTTAAGGTGAATTCGAATATTTGAAACCACTTTATGTCCAACTCAAGTTTCACACATAGCATAATGTGTACTCCCATTTAGATATGTACACAAGCGATGTATCAAGATTCAAATACCGAGTCGATCAACTAATAATGTACAGAACTAATAGACATATAAACACTTAAAGAGTATATGGATCAGTAATATCAACTAACATACATAAACTAGGCCGTTGTACTTTTTTTGCTAGAAGAGCATCCTTTTTTAGCGTAGCTAGTACAACATCTTGGCCCTTTCAGATGCGTGCCACTTAAGGATCATCTATACTACTATTATTGATGAATGCACATTCAACCCGATTGGCATATTCGTAGGTCTGGCACGGCAATCAAAATGAAATGTCTCAAGTCTTATCAAATAATACAGACTTGTGCTAAAAAAATTACAAACCAAAAAGACAAAAAACAATTATTACATGATCTCTAAAACAAATGATTTGATCGATTACATGAACAAACAACACAAAGGTTATTGAACGATGGACAGAACATTTCACCTATGATTTACCAAGTGGGAATTTAATTTCCTTTTTTCCTTCAGGACCTTAACAATGCGGTCAGTCTCAGATTGCTTCGTTTTGAAAGCCACCAAATATTTAATGGTTGTCTTGAGTGCTGCTTGTGATTGTGATGTTTGCTTCCTCAACATGTCAACTTCATCTCTAAGTGCAGAAGCAGAATCTCTTTCTACCAATAGTTTAGCCTCTAGAGCATCAGCAGTTGGCAATTCATGATGCACGATTGGGCCAGTGCCACTGCTCTGGGATGGTACAACGTCCATGGGGACCTCGCTCTTTGATCTTGGGCTAACCTGTTTTGCCATTAATGTTCTGATTGGATTCCGAAAAGCTAAAGTAATACCCTACTTCCTGCTTGATTGACTTTGATGTGTACAGGGGTTACAAGAGTTGATCTACCTCGAGATCGTAATGGCTAAACCCTGGATGTCTAGCCTGTATGATTATGATTACCTCTATGGACTAAACCCTCCAATTTATATAGATGCCGGAGGGGCCTAGGGTTGTATAGAGTCGGTTTACAGAGAAAGGAATCTTCATATCCGAACGCCAAGCTAGCCATCCACGCAAAGGAGAGTCCCATCCGGACATGGGAAAATCCCTCTATCTTGTATCTTCACGGCCCACCAGTCCGGCCCATGTCACATAGCTCGGACGCCCGGAGACCCCCTAATCCAGGACTTCCTCAATAGCCCCTGAACCATGCTTCAATGACGATGTGTCCGATGCGCAGATTGTCTTCGGCATTGCAAGGCGGGTTCCTCCTTCGAACACTTTAAAGTAGTTGATCAAAAGAATTATATCCGGCTCTGTATAATAGTTATAACCCTGAACCATAAGGGAAAAATACATAATCAAAACAAATCACGTCTGCTGACAGATTTTCTGGTGAGACGTTATGTTCTGGCCTTATTGTTATTTCAAATCTCTTTTCGACCTCCCGTTCCACGTTTCGAGACGCAACCTCCGGTGACACGTCTTGTCAAAGCAGAGATCGTGTCCCCTTATTACGGGATTCTCATCAATGAGGGCTAGGGTAATCCAACCGTGCCATCCGCACGACCCCTTGGGAATAGGCAAATTTTAAGGCTTGTGCGGGATTGCTTGATATTAGTTGCCTTTATAAAGGGATAAGGACCCATCCTTTTACCTCACGCCTTCTTCCTCCTCCGCCCTTCCGTCCTTGAGCTCCAGCGCCCAAGTCTAAATCTTTCTCCGTTGCCACCACATACTCCGGCCATGTCTGGATCCAGCTCTCAAGGCAAGTGGGTGGCCTCTTCCGTGACGAAGAAGGATATCCAGGGACTCCGGGAGGTGAGGTACTTGACCGCGGAAATCGCACACAGGCTCCCGGCCGAGGGGCAAGTCATCCCCACCCCAGAACCCGCCGAGAGGGTCGTGTTCATCCCTCAGTTCCTCCGCGGGTTAGGGTTCCCCCTTCACCCCTTTGTCCGCGGCCTCATGTTCTACTACGGGCTAGATTTTCATGATCTAGCCCCGAACTCCTTCCTCCACATCTCGGCGTTCATCGTCATGTGCGAGGCATTTCTCCGCATGCCCCCACACATCGGCTTATGGCTCAAGATCTTCAATGTGAAGCCGAAGGTGGTCGACGGGGAGCACGCGGATTGTGGCGGCACCATGGTGAGCAAGCTTCCCCATGCTACCTGGCCTCAAGGGGCCTTTGTGGATACCGTCAAGACATGGAAGCTGGAGTGGTTCTACATCACCGAACCCCGCGACACCAAGTGGGCGGCTACTCCTGCATTCAGATCCGGCCCTCCGCTGCGGCTCGCGCTGTGGACCAACAAGGGTCTAGACTGGGGATCATCCGATGAGGTGTTGATGCTGCAAAAGCGCATCAAAAGTATCATAGAGAAGAACATCCGCCTTCCTAACGTGATCCAGGTGATGCTCGTCCGCCGAACCCTTCCCTGCCAGCGAAGGCCTCTCTGCTTGTGGGATTTTAATCTGGAAGGGCCGCGAACTGTACAACAATTCTTTGGCACGACGCACAAAGAGATCTGGAAACTGCTCTTCAAATCTCAAAAGTCGTGGCCGGAGACGTCCGAAGACGTCGGCCTGGACTGCAATCATCCGGCCACCCCGGTAAGGGTTAAGTTTCCGCCAATAACTTGGTTTATTAATCCAAGGGGATATACTGATAATTCCATCCTCTAAACATGTCTAGACAAAGAAGGCAGAGCGGATCAGGTGTCTGCCCCCCTCCCCGAAGACCCAGCTGATCCTCTCTTAATGAGGATGCTAGTCCCGGCTCCATACCAAGCGTCGGTAAAGAAGGACAAGAAGAAGAAGAAGAACAAGGAGGCCGAAAGTGGCCTCCACCCTGAAGGTACTTCGGACGCTATGTCCGGAGGGACCGAGGCTCCCTCCTCTCACGAGGGAGACGAAGACAAAGACGAGGAGGAGGAGGAAGAAGACAGCCCTCCTCCCAAAGGGAAGAAGAGGGCGGCCTCCACAGATCCGGAGGCAGGGGTCTCCAAGAGGGGAAAGTTGTCCCTCTCGGATGACTCAGATTCGGACGCCAAAGCTATCCCCAAGCCCCGCTCCCGGGCCAAGTCCCTTGCCGAATCGTAAGTACCTAAGGATGCTTTACATATATCCAATCCTTTATAAATTGTGAGAATAATATTAAACCATGTGTTTCAGTCCGGCCCGCAATCTCCCACAACAATCCTCCTCATCGGGGGATTTGCCACTGGAGATGATGGAGAGCGAGACGCCTCCGCGAGCTTCCTCGCCCCCTAGGGCGGATGACCTTGAGGTGTCATCCCAGAGGATTTCTCTGGACCACCAAGAGGTGCGGGGGACCATTAAGACGGCACCAGAGGGTAACACCTCGGTTGTCAAGGGCACGGGGGGCACGACCCCCGTAGGAACCGGCGATGGGGGCCTTGGATTGTCCGGCCCCCAGCTGAATACTGCTCCGGAGACGGATCCGGAGTCGAGTGAGCGGCCCCCTCCAAGGGAGGGGGTGCACCTATTCCTGCGGCGACCTCCATGAATCCGGAGGCGCCGAACACTCTGATGGACGTACTGCAGAGTGCGTCCATCTAGGAGGAGCACCGTACCTTGATGGGTACGGTGGATGAGAAGATTCAGTCCGCTAAAAGCAGGCTAAATGAAGCCTTTATGAGCCTACTAACATGCTTCAAGGTATGCGATGTAATGTCTTTAGCCACCTTCCATATGAAAAATATGCCTGTATATAGATAGTAGCCCCTGAGACTCTGGTCAGCCCATGAAGAAGGGCGAACAGAGGATCTATAGATATCTGCAGGAAATAACATACTTATTTGATTGGGAAAATAGGCTTCACGGTTAGCGGCAACCGCTCAGGCTACGGAGGTTTCCGAAGTAAAGCAAAAACTGAAGCTGGCCGATGAGGACATTGTCCTCATTAACAAGCGGCTCGATGAGGCGCAAGGTATGTTTCGAACATCCCGTTTGTGCCAATATAGATGTGCGAATGCTAGGTTGAAACTTTGACGCTGTTATGTGCATAATTGCAGATGGGGCTGCCGAGGTCGAGACCCTCAGGGGTGAACTTGCTCGGGCCATGGAGGAGGCAAGGGTGAGCAATGCGGCCGCTGATAAAGCAACTGCAGATTTGAGGGTTGAACAGGCCACCCGGCGCCAGTTCAAGGACACCGCCCGCAAGTGCAAGTCCCTTGAGGAGGAGAATAAAGCCAAGGCAACCGAACTCGACAAGGCCCTTCAGGAAGCCAAAGAGGCGCGGTCCGAGTCTAGAGCGGCTCGCGAGGAGATCCGGCAGGCTGGACAGATCGCGGCTGGTAAGCCCTTTCTTTTATAGACTAAGTTTGGCGGTCAGAGATATGCCTTGCTTAACCGACTGTGGAGTTCTCCAGACGCCTTTGCGGATCTTCCAAAGAGTGCCGTCTACGCCGCGCAATTCTTCCAGGCCCAGGACGGACATGCAATGGAGAAGCTGTTCTGGTCACAATTCGCAGCGCAGGAGCGCCCGGCGCTGCTAAATGACCAAATGGCGCAGTGGGCCGAGCTGCATAAGATGTCCGGAGCGGCCATGAAGGATGTCATAGTTCGGCTACGGCCAGCTGATCCCATTCTGAGCAACTATTTCAGCCTGCTGCAACGACTCATCGATGCACTGCCCTGAATCGACGCAATCAAGCGGTCAGTGTGCATAGAAGGTGCACGGATGGCCTTCGCCCGCGTCAAGATGCACTGGGCGAAGATGAAGGCCGCCGTTATTGCAGTCGAGGGCCCTCCCGGAGGGAAGGACCACCGCACGCCAGAGCGCTACTTAGACAATGTCCTAGAGGGTGCCCGCTTGATAGAGGGTCAATGCTCAAAGGACATTATGTTCGAATGAATGTACCCACACTGCCTGGACGGTTTTATTATATATTAAAGCTATGTGATATATTTGTGCCATTGTTTGAAAGTCCATTCCTCCTGTGCGGCCGTTTTTGTATTACTGAGAGTTTTCCAGTCGTCGGCTTCAGCCCCCACGTAGATACTATGGGGGTGTTCGGAATAGCACATGATCACACTTGACCCAACGTCTTGGTCCGTAAAGGAGGTGTTAGTGCGGCGAACCAGGCAATCAGACTACGCAGCTTTACCGCTCTCACTTAGCCATAGGAGTTTGACGATGGTGCTATAAGATAGCCCCTGGTATGTACGCGGCTATCTGGATGCGGATGCGTTACGCACGTGACCGGAAAAACAATCCTTCGTGTAATACGGAAAAAATAGCTAAAGATTTAGTAAGTCGCTGAGTGGCTGACCAGCTCTCGCCACATCATGACAGTCAGTTTTCGGCTTTCTCTGCTGAGGTGCTTGAGCGGACGAACCAGAATCACAATCACAGTAGTTCTCCCTTTACTACCCTAGTCGAACAAGCGGAACGTAAGGTAGCAAACATAGGAGCCGGGCAACCCAACTATTGACCAAAGGCATGATTCGGAGCCGATGCATATAATGCCAAGTTCAGGACGCTGAAGTGTTCTATAAAGCTATTCGGGCTTTTGTTTGGCAACACGTATGTGGCCACATAGAGCCCCTGGCAATTTTTGCCGAGGTGTGTGAGTGAAACGACCGAGGAGATAGAATACAATTTATGAATAAGGTCGATACCGAATAAAAATTGTCTTCACAAGAATCTGATTGATACATGAAAACGTGATCTTACAGAGGGCTCCATAATCACCAAGGCCATTTTACATGCCGGGGGTCTAAGAATAATGGGATAAGCTCTATACATGTCCTTGAATAAAGTTGTGGTCTACAAAATCCTTTGGACCTCCTACCGCACGTCTGCACCGCTTTCGCCTTGGAGAGAGAGATTCCTTGAGTGGAATGGTCTTCGGCTATTTGTACAAAACCGGGCTCGAAGAGAATCCTTGTAAGTCCGTAGGAGGAATAGGTGTTATAAAAGGAGAAATTGGGCCTATTTATAACTTTTGGTACCTACCCACCTGAACTGGGAATAATGGCTAAATATTGAAGGTTCTAAGCCTTGTATCAGAGCCGGTTATTGGAATATCGATGATGTTGGAGTCTAGCTTTCGACCAATCCACTTCACTTCGGAGGACATAACAGCTTAAGAAGAAATCGAGATCAGGCCCATGGAAAGCACACACACACGCCTGGAGAATGAATCCACTTTAATGCACCTGAGGTAAAAGAGAAAAAATTATTGAAGAAAAAAGGAGGACCATATAGGGTCGAACCATACTATAGGCCTCTCCGCGTTGTGCCTCCGCTGATGCCCAAGGGATTTTGAGTGCATAATCATGCACACATTGTACGAGTTTCATGGATGTGTATGGCGATCGACGGAGGCGAAACTGCTACTCTAGCTCTGGAATTACTGAGCTATCAGCATGCGGAACTGACCGGGCTTGTTTAACAAAGTCCGGCGGCTTGATGGCTAATGAGGTGTGCGGCTTGATAAGGCCACTCTGTACTTCGGCCGTGAGGGCCGGGGTATGCTCCTCCATACGGAGGGAGCGTTCCGTGTTTCCATTGACTGTTATGACGCCACGTGAGCCAGGCATCTTGAGCTTTAGATAAGCATAGTGCGGGACCGCATTGAAATGGGCAAAAGCGGTTCCTCCGAGCAGTGCGTGATAGCCACCGGAAGGGGACGATATCGAAGATCAAGTCTTCGCTTCGGAAGTTGTCTGGCGAACCGAAGACGACTTCCAATGTTATTGAGCCCGTGCAGCGGGCCTCTAAACCAGGTATTACTCCTTTAAAGGTAGTTGTAGTGGGCTTGATTCTTGACGGATCAATGCCCATTTTGCGGACATTGTCCTGATAAAGCAGGTTGAGACTGCTGCCGCCGTCCATAAGGACTCGCGTAAGGTGGAATTCGTCGATGATTGGATCGAGGACCAGAGCTACCGAACCTCCATGACGGATACTGGTTGGGTGATCCTTTTGATCGAAGGTGATCGGACAAGCCAACCATGGGTTGAATTTTGGGGCCACCGGCTCTATGGCGTAGATGTCCCGTAATGCGCGCTTGCGCTCTCGCTTAGGGATATGTGTGACATATATCATATTCACCGTTTTTACCTCGGGGGGAAATTTCTTCTGTCCCCCTGTGCTCGGTTGACGAGGCTCTTCATCGTCGTCCTCACTGGGCGGCCCTTTCCCCTTGTGTTCGGCGCTGAGCTTGCCGGCCTGTTTAAAGACCCAACAGTTTCTGTTGGAATGATTGGCACACTTATCGGGGGTGCCGTGAATCTGGCAAGGCCGATCGATATTCTGTCCAAACTGGATGGACCATCTCTATTTCCTTTGAATGGCTTCTTCCGCTGACCGGATTTAGAGCCACTGAATCGGGCATTGACCGTCGTGTCTTCGGTACTTTCATTGTTGATTCGACGCTTGTGCTTGTTGCGTCATGGCCTGCCGTTGCCGTCCCTGGCTTTGGAGGTGCCGGGGTCGCTGGTGCTATTGCTTCTATGGGCTAGCCACCTGTCTTCTCCCGCGCAAAAAGCGGGTCATGAGTGCAGTAAGGGCTCCCATGGACTTCGGCTTTTCTTGGTCAACATGTCTGGCGAGCCATTCGTCGCGTACGCTGTGTTTAAATGCCGCGAGGGCTTCGGCGTCTGGAGAATCTACAATTTGGTTCTTTTTAATTAAGAACCTGGTCCAAAGCTTCCGGACTGACTCTCCAGGTTGTTGGACTATGTGACTGAGTTCAGCGGCGTCTGGGGGCCGTACATAGGTACCTTGGAAGTTGTCTCTAAAGGCATCTTCGAAATCTTCCCAGCTGCCAATAGAGTTTTCTGGGAGGCTGTTTAACCAGTGTCGTGCCGGTCCCTTAAGTTTTAGGGAGAGATATTTGATGGCATGTAGATCATCACCGCGAGCCATGTGAATGCGGAGAAGAAAATCTTCAATCCATACTGCGGGATCTGTTGTACCATCATATGATTCAATGTTCACAGGTTTAAACCCTTCTGGGAACTGGTGGTCCATTACCTCATCGGTGAAGCATAGGGGGTGTGCGGCGCCTCTATATTGGGCCATGTCACGGCGCAGTTTGGATGAAGTCCGTATGCAGTTTCCGGCCCAGGTGTAGTTATGCTTGTCGCGCCAGGCCTGATAGCCGTCTTCTCATGCTGGGGCATGCCCCCGTGATCCATAGATTGATCTGGTCTGACCGGATCTATATTCCAGGTCCTGTCATAGGTCATAGGTGTATCCTGGAGCCTCTGTTTCTCTACCTCTACACCAAGGTGATGCGGGCTGGTGTTCGGCTTGAGTTGCCGCTCTGTCCCGGCCACGTGGTGGTCGGTCAGGTCTGTCAGCAGCATCACGCGTTGGCAGTGCGGGCTCTAGGGCCTCATCATCGAATTGGGGTAGCAGCTTGCGCTTCAGGTAGCTCTTTGTTGGGCGTTCGAGGCCGTATTCCTCAGCTGCCAGGACATTAGTCCATCTGTCATTGAGTAAATCCTGATCAGCTTGAAGTTGGTGCTGCTTCTTTTTCAGGCTTCTTGCAGTGGCGATTAGCCGGCGCTTAAAGTGCTCTTGTTCGAGGGGTTCCTCCGGCATGATGAAATCTTCGTCGTCGAGGCTCACATCCTCTTCGGAGATCGGTAGGTAGTTACTGTCCTCCGAGCCCCCGTTCCTGATAGGATCGTCGAGGTTAACTTGCCCGTCCTCCCAATCATCCTGTTTGGGTGTTGGCTCGACAGGGGCTTCGGGGTCTTCGGCGTTCTCTGGAGTATTATTGTCTCCAGTGCCGGTATTGCTATCTTTGTCGCGGCGCGATTTTGAGCGGCGCCGCTGACGTCGATGCTTCGGGGGGTGCTTTAGCAGGCTCGTCCTTAACTGGATCCTTCTCGCCATCGTCGTCGTCCTCTTTGGGTGTGTCTACCATGTACACATCATATGTGGAAGTGGTCGTCCAGCGTCCGGTGAATAGTGGGTTTTGGTCTTGCTCATCTCCGGCATCGTCCATACTGTCGATGTCTTCGGAGGCATAGTCGAGCATGTCCGTTAAATCCTCGACAGTTGCTATGAAGTGGGTGGTGGGTGGGACGTAAAATTTCCCGCTCTCAGCCCCTAGCATGGGCTGGGCATAGTTTGGCAGTGATTCATCTGCAATGGCGAGGGATCGCATTAGGTCCAGGGCCTCGCTTAAAGGCGAGGGTTGGACGGGGGGACAAGAGATTTTGGCGCTAAGTGAGAAAAAGGCCTCTGGGCCGCGCCCGTTTGCCGCAGACCTCGAGAGTCCGCAGTTAGGATCTGGGGACGAGTCCAGCCCTTCAGTGACGAGGAGAGTCCGGCTAGGCTCCAGGCCTGCCGATGACACAGTCCTATCTGGATCTGGGGTGGTGAGCTCCATAATTGTGGAGAGTCCAGTGGGTTCCGCACTCCCATCTTCGGACCTAGCAGTTTGCTCCGGATCTAAGGCCAGAGCGGTAGTCATTGACGTGAACCCCTAGAAGATCAAGTCTCCTCAGATATCAGCGACGTAGTTCAGATTTCGAAAACTGATTTGATGACCCGGGGCGTAGCTGTCGAACTGCTCCAGATGGCCAATCGAGTTGGCCCGCAGTGCGAAGCCGCCGAATACGAAAATTTGGCCGGGGAGAAAAGTCTCCTTCATGGCGGCATTGTTGTAGACGATCGATGGAGCCATCGAGCCTTCTGACGACGGCAGAGTGGAACTCTCAATGAAAGCACCAATGTCGGTGTCAAAACCGGCAGATCTCGGGTAAGGGGTCCCGAACAGTGCGTCTGAGGATCGAAGATAACAGGAGACTAGAATACGATGTTTACCCAGGTTCGGTCCCTCTTAATGGAGCTAATACCCTACTTCCTGATTGATTGACTTTGATGAGTATAGGGGTTACAAGTGTTGATCTACCTCAAGATCGTAATGGCTAAACCCTAGATGCCTAGCCTGTATGATTATGATTACCTCTACGGACTAAACCCTCCGGTTTATATAGACACCGGAAGGGCCTAGGGTTGTACAGATTCAGTTTACAGAGAAAGGAATCTTCATATCCGAACGCCAAGCTTGCCATCCACGCAAAGGAGAGTCCCATCCGGACACGGGGAAAAGCCCTCTATCTTGTATCTTCACGACCCAGCAGTCCGGCCCATGTCACATAGCCCGGACGCCCGGGGACCCCCTAATCCAAGACTCCCTCACAAGTTACAGCAGCAAACCTCTTACACAAATATTTTTTTTTAAATGTACCTGCTGTGCAATTGGACTTCCAATTGGATCCTGAAAACTTGAAGTTGGTAAGATGATTACAGCAACAAGTTACAGCAGCAAACCAGGTAAACAAGGAAGTTTCTGAAAACATACATGTTGTGCCAACGAAGTTTCAGTTGGATCCTACAAACTTGAATGTTAGCAATCATAAATTAAGTGTTGCATGAGCCATAAGAAACTAACATCAAACTAGTAAAATTAAAGAGTTTTTCCATAGTATTTAATTACACATGAACTAGTAAAACTAACAAGTTCTTGGCAACGTATTAAATTAACAAGTCGGTACCATTTACCAGCAACACAGACATTTGTAAATTTCTTTGATGTAAGCAAAGTGATTCCAAGACACACACACACACATACACACACATATATATAAGTTAAAAAGATGGTGTCCCGCATATAAACCTGACAGTTGTCTATCTATGAACATGCAAACATTACTAGTGCTTCAAGTGATAACAGCAAACCATTTAAACAAACAGGGTATTAGAACGTAAATTACACATGAATTCTGCTGCACCTTACAAGTACATATGACCAGCTATCTACGTGCTTAAGTAGCTATTTAAGTTCAGGCAAATAGGTAATTCTTAACAGTAAGTACCAAACACATAGATAGGCACAGTCTATAATAGATTAACAGGCTATGGCATTATGTAATCAGTAACAAACTAAATTAAGCCAAGCAACTTAATTGAATAATTTTGCAATAAGTGGCTAACTAAAAATCCGAGAAGCAGGTAACTGAACTTACACAAGCTCTTTGTACAGGCACACTGCAACTTCTTTTTCACTTACAAGGTTCTACGAAGGATTCCCTGGCATCAATTGCTTGGACTCGCAGTCCCAATACTTCTTTCTTCCCACACTTCATTGGTAAGTCGAATGGTTAATCTGATAAGATGGTGCGTCCTTTATATGTTATATGAGGACGGGTTGTCAGACTTGTTGTAGCCACACACATCACACTGGCTTTTACTGTATATTTCATGCGATTACATTTGGCATATCGAGATCTAAGCAATCTACAATAGGATGAAAAGACTGGCATCCTTCACATTATTGGCGAACTCAGTTCATAGAAACAAGAAATTCAACCATTCTGTGGGTAAATCAAAAGTGCCACTAGAATATTTTTCACTACCCCAATCATACAAGCAAAAAGGGGCGACACCACCGTAGGGGCCGGTATGGGCGGCCGCCTCGGGTGGCTGGAAAGTGTGCACCTAGTTTGAGTCGTCCAGGTTGGCCCAGGCTAGTTTTGTTCATCCCAACGCACGAGCAAGCAATGTAAAAAATGAAGAAAAACGTTTCAATTTGGATGGGCCAATAACGTATGTGGAAGGCAGGCCCTATAGTACGCTCGCGGCCCAAACGAGTGCCTCCCATATCGATCGACGGCAGGAAAAATCCCAATTCGTTCGCTCTAGCCTCCAGTCTGGTTCGCTCCTAACCTAGCCGCCGATGGATAGAGCGACACAACACTTCCTCGCGCCCTCGTTGGACACTGGTCGTCGGGCTTCAAGCGAATGGAAGGACAAGAAGATGAATTTCCAACCCTGGGTGTAGCCTGCGTGGGAGGCAGCGGCGGCAGCACGGGCATGGCATCGATCTTGCGCAAACGGAGACTCGCAGCTTGCAAGAGCAGCATGCGCAACAAGCAGGTAAATCACATCCTTGATTATATCTAATTCAACTGTTCAATTTCTGGCCAATAGTTAAACCTGACGGTGTTGTAAAACTGCTTGTGCGTAGGGAATCTATGAGAAAATGAAACCAATTTCTGCTTATTTTATAACTCCCCCAATCAATACTGAACTGACTGAACCTCATGTATCTAATCAAGTTTCTGGTGCAAACATACAAGCTCATGTTGTTCTTGAGCCTGAAGTGTCTAATGAACAGACTGCTAATGAAGGATTTGATGCAAACATTTTAAATGCTCCTGGTGATGAACATACAGTGTCTAATGAGGTATCTAATGCAAGCATTTTGCAAGCTCCAATTGAAGGATTTAGTGTCTAATGATGATCTGCTATGTTCAAAGAGACATAGAGATTTGCAGGCATTGATGACAAGCAAATTATAGTACATTTTCATGGCTTGAGGAAACGTCGAGTCCATCTACCAGAAAGTCCCCGTATCATGACAACGTAGCATAAATACTTTTCTAATGTGTTGTTTGAAACTATTGGCATACTTGTGCAGGATAGATATATTGATATGCAGTTTGCGCACTGGTTATAGGTGCAATCACACTTCGATATTTTCAGCCAGAGAATGAATAATTCAAACAGGTACAGACCATGTTAGTAGTCCTTGTACACCATGTTGCATTTTGTGTTTTTTGGTGCTTACATCATTTAGTGTTTATAATCTGGAACTACTTTGGATCATTAGCTGGTTTTCAAACTGCATGTAGCTTCACATTTCTCAAGTTATGTTGATTTCTGGAGTGCAAGTGCCTTCGTATTTTTTAAGTTAAATTTTCGCCCCTGGTAACTTGAATTCGTGGATCCGCCACTGCACAAAAATCATACACGCAGGCAAGTACGAATGAAATGAAATGCAGGGACTTACGCTAGCTCGTTGTACAAGCTCACTGCAGCTCTGCTTGCGCTTGGGATGTTCCATGTACAGGTCGATGTTACCACTTGCTTGGATGTGCAGGCCTTTTGCTCCTTGCATCCCCCTCTGCATTTTTTACATGACAAATGGTTGATCAAATAAGAGGAGGCGACCTTGTTGTTGTACCGAAGGACAGGTACTTACAAGGTTATACCAGTGTGCAGGATGTGTACCAGATCCTGTAGCACCGTCATGCTTCGCTAAAAATGGTTTAGCTTGTTTCAGATGATATCTTCAGAAGAAATAAGAGTTAAAGTCAGAGTTGCATAGGCGTGCAAGCTAAGAGAGCAGTGAAAGGATATCCAAACATTGTTGGAATAGTGCACAAGGGAGTGATATGTGGATACCTAGTTCGGGCCGGTGTTTGGGCATGCTCGCCTAGCTAGAGTGCGGGTCACTTCAGAGCCGTTGAGGGTGATGCGCTGGCGTTGGCTGGCCGCGCACAGATGCAAATCTTGAGTGGCAGCGGAGCACTACGATGCGGTGGACGAGACTGTTGGTGAAGCCCCAATGGCCTCGGGGGGCGGAGGTGCGAAGATGTGCTCGGTGAAGTAGCCCCGGTGAGGTGGGAGACGGCGTTGGTGAAGTGCACCTGATGCGGTGGAAGTCGGTGTCTGTGAGGCACGTCGGCTACGGCAGCCGACGTTGTCGGTGGACCACCCGGTGCGGTGGACGAGGGCATACATGAGGTAGCTCTGGTGTGGTGGTCAAGCGCGACCGTCGTCTTTGTTGTTGTCGTCCGGCACAGAGGTGGGGAAAGAGACGCGAATTAGGGATTTGAGCACTCTGGGCACGGAAGGGGACGGTGGAGAAGGGATATTTTGCAGGGCTGGAATTGGGGCTGCCAGATATTTCAATCCGAAACATGGAAGCGCGAACTTATTTTGTCCTCGTTCTTTTTTGGGGGGGAGGGAGGGGGTGGGTGGCTGGGTGCTAGCGTGCATACGACACAAGCGACCACCACGACACGACCCTGGTCTGCCTGGTGCGCCTACATCTGAGAATGCAAACGAATCTTCTTTCATTTGCAAACAAATCTGTATGTATTACCATGCCCGTGTTTTCCTTGCAAATAATTAGTCATTCGAAACGAGATACTATAAATTAATTAATGAGGAGTTATTTGAATTAGAGTGTGTTTCACATAGCGATCTCCAATTCTAACATGGATTTCGCATTTCACGGTATCCATGCTACTTTTTTAAATACAAATTCATATGTATATGATGAAAACCATGGTAGTGAGAAAACTTTGGATGGATTCAAACATATGACCTACAGAATAGCACAACAATCGAGTCAATGTCAACGTTTCCAAACGTAGTATGGCATGAATTCAAAATAATTACAGATTCCATATGCATGGTCCTCAATTCAAATCTTACAATGTACACTAAATTGAAACATCGATATTAAGTCTCGTACTATCTACACTCAAATGTTGTTTATAGCCCCCCCCATGCTACATACTTCATGTATCGATCAATCTTCCTCTCCTAACCACCTTAGGAAGCTATCAGTTTCTGACACACATTCATTGTTTCTCTCCATGTTTTCGATCTATAACTCTCTCAACTACACAACCCCCTTTTCCCACTCTTTTACCAAATGTATCTACCTCACACACCCGCCATTGCACTCCATGCCGAGCTCTCTCTCTCTCTCCCACCCTCTCTCGCTAGATACATACATTGTCTATCTAGACCCCCCCTCTCGTGCGCACGCACGCACGTTGTCTATCTAGGTCTCTCTCTCTCGAGACTGTCTCACTCTTTCTTCCACACGACGGGCCACACTCGCTCAATCTCGCTCTATTTATCTAAGTGTCGATTAACCTCGCTTTCTTTCACACACAAATGATATCTCCCCCTGTTCGAGCCTCGACCGAGACGCTCTATACTCTGTCATGCAGATTGTCTATCTAGGTCAGTCCATCCAAGCCGCCCCCACTCTTTCGACCTCATGGCGGGCCACGCTCGCTCAATCTGTCTCTCTCTCTCTTTCTCTCTCTCTCTCTTTGTATGTCTCGATTGACCTCGCTCTTTCTCGGACACAAACGATATATCTGCATGTTTGAGCCCAATTCGACATATTCATATTGTATACTCTCTCACGCACATTATCTATTGTCAGCGTCCTGGGAATGGGGGTACCCAAACTTGCCTGCTTGCGGCCCACGGCGTGGCTCTGCCAGTGGCCCGGTACAGCCCATCTTCATCAGCAACCACTCAAGACCCTCGCGAGGGGCCAAGCCTCGCGAGGCGGACGACACAAGACCTCCTCAGGAGCAGCCTCGCTAGGCTGGCTCGCAAGGAGCAGAGATATCAAGGCGGAGGGGCACCTCGCGAGGTCCGCATGACGTGAGCCATGACGATCGAAGCCAGGAGCACGCCAGCAGGCGCAGAGTACCAGTTTCCTCTTTGGTGCTAAAGAGGCAGGCGCAGGCGAGGACTCCCGAGGCATTAGGAAAAGGTTTCCATATCGGTGCAACAAGACCAAGACCAGCCAGACGGCAGGACGAAGGTCATCGCGGAGCCCACAACTGCATCACCACTAGAACCTTTGGCAGGAGAAGACCACCTTTAGTCAGGATAACTTGTACTAGTTGTCCCCCTTCAAAATTGGCCATTGTGGGATCCCTTCCCGCCTACATTTGGGAAGAGGACCAGGGCCTCTATAAATAGGACTAGCCACCACCCTAGCAACGGGACAGATCATTCGGAGCGCCCTCACACACACAAGCTCACCGAGCTCAAGAACACCTCTCCTCAGGAGGCTATTCATCCCTTGTATGTGTTCATCCCTAGCCTACAAGGCAATCCACCACACCACACTGGAGTAGGGTATTACACCACAACGGTGGCCCGAACCAGTATAAACTCTCGTGTCTCTTGTTCCTTGGGTTCGCCGAGCTAGGCCTTGAGATCGTTGCGAGAGTGAGCTAGGGAGAGAGATCTTCGTGCGCACCCCAGTGTTCGAACCTCAAGGGTTTGCCGGAACCCAGAATCCGACATTTGGCGCACCAGGTAGGGGTGCACCGAAGCTTCGCTCCTACGTCAGCCTCACCTCTCCGTCCGGTCTCCATGGCTGGCCCCGCTCTGACGGACGCTCGCGACGGCACCATGGGGCTCAGGGCCCTCACCCCCGCCTTGCGGCGGGTGCAGTGGCCGCGCAAGTTCAGGCCGGAGATGCCGCCCCGCTACGACGGAGCGGCGGATCCGTTGGCCTTCCTGCTGGTGTACGAGGAGGCCATTTTGGAGGCTGGGGGCGACGACAAGGTCATGGCCAACTGGTTCCCCATGGCCCTTGCTGGTGTGCCACGCGCCTGGCTACTCCACCTACTGGGATCCTCTGTGGCTTCTTGGGAGGAGCTGCGTAGCCTTTTCATCGCACGCTTCGCGGCACCAGCGCCGGTCGCCGTTGCAGCCCTCCTCGGCGGCTCACAAGCGCCGCCCTCGGACCTCCATGTCAAGCAGTTCTTTCGCCAGATCAGCGCCGCCTCTGTGCAGAAGGGAACCCCCCAGGATGGGTGGCGCCCAAGGCCGACCTCACCTTCGACTCAGGGGACCACCCTGCGACCACTATCGGCTTAGGCGCGCTCCCGATGCTCTACACACCCACCATCTGCAACGTAGCCATGACCAAGACCCTCATTGACGGCAGAGCTGGCCTCAACGTGCTCTCTGTGGAAGCTTTCGGCTTGCTTCACATGTCGCACGAACGGCTCCGCCCCACCAAGCCTTTCTCCGAAGTCGGTAGCGGATCCACTAGCCCCCTAGGGCAAATACGCCTCCCGGTCACCTTCGGTACCCGGGACAACTACCGCACCGAGCTGATCGACTTCGACATCGCCCATATCGGTCTCCCATACAACGCCATCCTTGGGTACCCAGCCCTGGCTCAGTTCATGGCAGCGACCCATCCGGCCTACAATCTCAGGAAGATGTCGGGGAGCAGCGGCGTCCTTACCGTGGCGGGGGACACCAAGGAGGCTTTGGCAGCTCTTAAGCTCGCCTTCCGGGCCGCCGCGGCAGCATGCCCGACTGATGAAGCTGTCCCAGGGGCTAGGGGGGCGCGTTGGCGAAAAAGAACCAGCTGTTCACTCAAGATCGGGCCGAAACGAAGCAAGTGCCGGTCGAGGAGGGCGGAGCCTCGGGAGCCACCTTCACCATAGGCGCCAACCTCGACCCGCACCAAGAGGAGGCATTGGTGAAGTTCCTGCGCGCGAACAAGGAGGTGTTTGCCTGGGAACCCAAACAGCTAGTAGGGGTCCCAAGGGGGGTAATCAAGCATCACTTGAGGGTGTGCCCCAACGTGCGCCCCGTGAAGCAGAAGGCGCGACGACAATCCACGGAGAAGCAGTCCTTCATCGTCCAGGAGACCCGCAAACTGCCAGCAGCGGGCGTCATCCGCGAGGTCCGGTACCCCGAGTGGCTGGCGAACCCCGTCATCGTGCCCAAGAAAGGCGGAAAGGAACGCATGTGCGTCGACTTCACCAACCTCAACAAAGCCTGCCCTCAAGACCCGTTCCCGCTTCCACGCATCGACCAGATCGTCGACTCTACTGCCGAGTGCGACCTGTTGTGCTTCCTAGACGCTTTCTCGGGTTACCACCAGATCAAGATGGAGGTGGAGGACGTCGAGAAGACGACCTTCTTGACCCCGTGCGGGGTATACTGCTACACCTGCATGCCGTTCGGACTGTGCAACGCTGGGTCGACCTTCCAGCGACTGATGCACATCGCCCTAGGCCAGCAGCTCGGGAGGAACGTGGAGGCCTACGTCGACGACATCGTGGTAAAATCTCAGGAGGCGAGAACCCTGATTTAGGACCTGGAGGAGACCTTCGTCAGCGTGCTCCAGGTGGACCTGCGGCTCAACCCAGAGAAGTGCGTGTTTGGTGTTCCCTCCGGCAAGCTACTGGGCTTCCTCGTGTCCCACAGGGGGGTCGAGGCTAACCCGGAGAAGGTCAAGGCGATAGAGGACATGAGTCCGCCACAAACTCTCAAGGAAATGCAGAAGCTTGCAGGCTGCGTGACCTCACTGGGACGCTTCATCTCCAAGCTGGGGGAGCGCGCCCTGCCGTTCTTCAAGCTGATGAAGAAGAAGGGCCCGTTCGAGTGGACCCCCGAGGCCTTCCTGGCGTTTCAAGACCTCAAGAGATACCTGACCAGCCCTCCGGTGAGGGTAGCGCCTCGCCCCATCGAGCCCATGGTGCTCTACCTAGCCGCCACTCCCCACTCCGCCAGCGCGGCGCTGGTGGTGGTCCGGGAAGAACGCCAGGCCAAGAGTCCGCTGCATAATGCCACACCTTCAGCCAGGACGATGCGGCACCAAAGACGACGCCGTGGTGGCTCTAACGGCACCAGAAAATGGTTAGGCCCTGCAAGACGGCGTTCCAGGGCCTGCGGAGGCCTTGATGGATGACCAAGCTCCCAAGGTCCCCCTACCTCAGGAGGCGCCCCAACCTCCGGAGGCCTTAGGTTTCGCTGACGCTCCCGCCCTCGTTGAGCACCCAGTGTACTTCGCAGCATGGTGTTGCGGGACGCAAGGGCACGATATCCCATGCCATAGAAGCTTCTGCTCGCGCTCCAGGTTGCCTCATGCAAGCTGCATCATTACTTCCAAGGCCAACCAATTAAGGTAGTCTCAACCTACCCAATGGAGAGGGTGCTCCGGAGCCCCAACACTGCGGGAAGAGTCACCGAGTGGAACATCGAGCTGCAGGCATTTCAGCTAGAGTTCAGCACAACCAGGGTCATCAAGGGAGCCGCCCTCGCTGACTTCGTGACCAAATGGACCGACGCTCCGGAACCTGAAGCAGGCGAGAACCGATCCCTCTCGCCAAGAAGCGAAGCACCAGACGGCTAGGTCATGCACTTTGACGGCACTTTCGCATGCCAAGGCGCGGGGGCTGGAGCCGTACTCATCTCGCCCACCCAAGACAAGCTATACTACGACATGCAGCTCTGCTTCCAGTGGGGCGAGAAGGTCTCCAACAACATCGCGGAGTACGAGGGGCTGATCACCGGCCTCAAGGCAGGGGCGGTCCTGGGAGTGAGGCGTCTCACCATCAAGGGCGACTCTCAGCTCCTCGTCAACTTCTCCAACAAGGTGTATGAGCCAAGGGACGAGCACATGGAGGCATACCTCGCGGAGGTGCGCAAGATGGAGAAGCAATTCTTGGGCCTGGAACTGCAGCATGTGCCTCGCGGCACAAACAAGGAAGCCGATGAGATCGCCAAGAGGGCGTCAAGGCGACAGCCCCAAGAACCTGGTGTCTTCGAGGAGCAGCTCTTCAAGCCCTCAGCGGCCCCTCCAACCACAGAGCCTGCACCGCCTCAGGAGGAACTTCCCTCGCAACCAACCTCAGGGGCCCCCGCCTGCTCCTGGCACTCGAGCCTCAGGAGGGGTGCGGGACAGAGGAGTTCAGGGCATGCCTAATGCAAGGAACGTTGCCAGAGAGAGGAGGACACGGAGCACATGGCCCGGCAAGCTACGGCATACTGCATCCAAGATGGTGAGCTGTACAGAAAATGGCCGAGTGATGTTTCCTTGAGATGCATCTCCACGAAGCAAGGGAGCAAGCTGCTAGCTGACATACACGGTGGAGATTGCAGGCATCACTCGTCGTCGCGCACCCTGGTCGGCAAGGCGTTCCGCAGTGGGATCTATTGGCCCACGGCACTCAACGACGCAACCGAGCTGGTAAGGTCCTGCGAAGCCTGCTAGTTTCATGCCAAGCAAATCCACCAGCCGGCCTAGGGCCTCCGGACTATCCCGCTCTTGTGTCCATTCGCGGTCTAGGGGCTGGATATCCTGGGTCCGTTCCCTCGAGCGCCTGGGGGCTACCGCTACCTCTACGTTGCCATCGAAAAGTTCACCAAATGGGCAGAGGTGGAGGCCATCCGCACCATCCCAGCTGGGTCCGCAATTAAGTTCATCAAGGGCCTCGTGAGCTAGTTCGGGGTCCCTAATCGCATCATCACCGACAACGGCTCACAGTTCACTAGCAATCTCTTCAAGACATATTGTGCTAACCTTGGAACGCAGATATGCTACGCCTGAGTGGCACACCCGAGGAGCAATGGCCAGGCCAAGCGCGCCAACGCAGAGGTCCTGAGAGGCCTCAAAAACAGGACCTTAAAGAAGAAGCTCGAGGCCTGCGGTAGGGGCTGGCATGACGAGCTCCAGCCCGTGTTGTGGTCTATCCGCACCACCGCCACCAAGCCAACAGGCGAGACCCCATTCTTCCTCGTCTATGGAGCCGAAGCAGTCCTCCCTCATGAGGTCAAGCATCGCTCCGCGCGGGTCCTGGCATTTGACGAGGCACATCAGGACGCAATGCGGGGGATGGACCTTGTGCTGGGGGAGGAGCGCCGCCGCCAAGCCTCGCTCCGGGCGGCAAGATACCAGCAGGCGCTGCGGCGTTATCACTACCGCAACGTCCGCTCTAGGACGCTCGAGGTGGGTGATCTCGTCCTGAGGCGGGTGCTCTCCAGGGAAGGGTTGCATAAGCTCTCACCCATGTAGGAGGGCCCGTTTAGAATTTCCCACATCTCCAGGCCTGGCGCCGTGCGCCTGGAGACGCAGGACGGGATCCCCATCCAGAACGCCTGGAACATCCAGCACCTCAGGAAGTTCTACCCATGAAACAAGGCCTAGTGCCTGTGAAGGTCTCCGCTCGTGACACTCTCACATAATAATGAGTGGGGCTGTACACGCCCCGGAGTCTCCGGAGTGCCTCCCTCGGGCCTCGGGGGCTCCCTCCCACATCCTAGTGGCAGCACTTAGCTCCGCACTGGTGAGAAGACTAGACTAGGTGCCAGACGCGGCTGTTCATTTGCTTTCTGTAGTTGGCTTGCACCCCTTTTTAATGGAATTTGAAGTTCTGCCGTTTCTCATTGGCTTGGTTGGATTTCCTCTCCTATCTGTTTCTCCCCTTAGTTCTTTGCTTTGTGCCAGGGAGGGCGACAGTTGCCCGACGCTCTCCCTCGCACGTCTCGTGAGGGGGCTGGGCAGGTGCGTGCGTGTGCGCTCCCCTGATCTCCGCAAGGTGCCCTTGATCGAGCTCGTAGTTGACGCACCCCCTTTAAGTCCGTACCCTACAGGTGTCACGACGCGGTGCGCTAGGCCATGGCCTGCCCATGCCCGAGGCCCTGCGCAAGGTGGGATAAGGATTTCCTAACGAATTTTTACAATTTCTCGATTGTTCCCCAAGTCAATAGCACGGAACCCTCAGCGGAGGCCAGGAGGCGCGCGCCCACACCAAGTGGAAACTACCTCGGATGTACCAAGCTAAGTTATCCCCTTACGCCTACATAAACCACAGATGCCACAACACAGCCCGGAAACAGTAGACATGCGCATAAAGCAGCATAAGCATTACAATTCATTACACGCCCTCGCAGGGCCCCATACTTGTTTCTGAAATACAGGAAGAAAGGGAAAGATAGGAAAAAGCGGCTCCTACGCCCGCGGCTACTCACGAGGATCAGCTCCCAGCGCCCCCCGGATCTCAGCCAGAGCCCTACTCACGCTTCACTGGGGCGTGGCGATGAGACGACCTGCCACCGTCCTTGAAGCGAGCCCGGCGGCGTGGCGGCTGGTCATAGCTGCCGCTGCTGGAGCTTTCGCCGGAGGAAGAGCTGCCGCTGTCGGACGAGCCATGGCCATCGCCAGGGGCAAGTTCGCCCTCCTCCTCGTCACGGCCGTCGCCCAGGCCGAGCACTTCGTCACCGTCGCTGTCCTCGGGGCAGCACCCAGAGCGGCGAACGTCTTCCCCGAACACCCTCACTAAGAGGGTCGCGGAACCGTCATACTTGAAGTGGAGGGTGCACCGCCTACTCAGACCGCGTGCCCGGGCAAACGTCAACCAGCCGTGGGCCAGGGCTACATTGCCCGCAATGGAGACCTCCACCGCAACCCACGAGGCCTTGCTGCATCAGCCGTCGGCTTGCAGCCAAAGGCCGCCAGGACCCGTGGCCGGCAGCTCACCGGCGAAGGAGCAGGGAAGCTGAAGCCAGGTGCCAGCCAGGTTCTCTGACCACATGACGAACTCCGGCAACACCTCCGCCGAGTGGAAGCGTGGCCGGGGAGGCCGGGCGACCATGGCGCACCGCCCTTCGTTGGCGGGACTGCCACGTCTCGGGTGGCCCCCGCCGCGCGAGGAGGCGCCGCCGCGGCCGCCAGGAATGGTGCCTAACCCCGACGAAGTTGGTCCGCACCCACGAGGGACCACCGCAGTGGTTGCGGCATGCTTGTGGGGGCGGCCACGCCCCCTCTTAGGCGGGGGCGAGCTGGGCCCCTCTTGGCGAGCCTTTCCCTTCTCTGCAGCCGAGAACCTCTTCGTCAGCGCCATGGGTGTCGCTGCCAGGCGATGAAGCAAGGAGGAGGAAGAAGAAGTAGGCGGAATGGAGGAAGGGACGGGCAACGGGGGCTTCGCCCCCTCCTCATTTATTGCTAGGAGGAGGCCAACCGTCGACCTCCACGATCGCATGTAATGATGGTTATTCTGCATGCACCAGGGACTCGTCAAGTCGAGCAGTTGTCGAGGCCACGTGGGGAAGCGGAGACGCCCACGTCCTGTCAATCGCCATGCGTCAATCAAGGCCGTAGCCAGTTGGGGCCCGCGGTGCTCCGCACTTGCCCTTTGGCTTCACCTCGAAGCCAAGTACGAGCGCACCTTGGGCCCGGGGGCTACTTTCGGCGTCCTGGGAACGGGGGTACCCAGACTTGCCTGCCTGCGGCCCATGGGGAGGCTCTGCCAGCGGCCCGGTACGGCCCATCTTCATCAGCAACCACTCAAGACCCTCACGAGGGGCCAAGCCTCACGAGGCGGACGACACAAGACCTCCTCAGGGGCAGCCTCGCTAGGCTGGCTCACGAGGAGCGGAGATATCAAGGCGGAGGGGCACCTCGCAAGGTCTGCGTGACATGAGCCATGACGACCGAAGCCAGGCGGGCGCCAGTGGGCGCAGAGTACCAGTTTCCCCTTTGGTGCTAAAGAGGCAGGCGCGGGCGAGGAGTCCCGAGGCATCAGGCAAAGGTTTCCATATCGGTGCAACAAGACCAAGACCAGCCGGATGGCAGGACGGAGGTCATCGCGGAGCCCACAGCTACATCACCACCAGAACCTTTGGCAGGCAAAGACCACCTTTAGTCAGGATAACTTGTACTAGCTGTCCCCCTTCAAAATTGGCCGTTGTGGGATCCCTTCCCGTCTACATTTGGGAAGAGGACCAGGGCCTCTATAAATAGGACTAGCCACCACCCTAGCAATGGGACGGATCATTCAGATCGCCCTCACACACACAAGCTCACCGAGCTCAAGAACACCTCTCCTCAGGAGGCTGTTCATCCCTAGCCTGCAAGGCAATCCACCACACCACACTGGAGTAGGGTGTTACACCACAATGGTGGCCCGAACCAGTATAAACTCTCGTGTCTCTTGTTCCTTGGGTTCGGCGAGCTAGGGCTTGAGATCGTTGCGAGAGTGAGCTAGGGAGAGAGATATTCGTGCGCGCCCAGATTTCGAACCTCAAGGGTTTGCTAGAACCCAGAATCCGACATCTATCTAGGTCAATCTCTCCAACCCGTCTCACTCTTTTGATCGCACGACGACCCACACTCACTCAATCTCTCTCCCTTTATATATGTAATCGATTGACCTTGCTTCCTCCCACGCAAAAAATATATCTACATGTCTTTGACTGGATCAACTCTCAAGCTCTATCTTACAGCCCTCACCCTTCCCAAAAGCTCAATCTGACAATATCTCTCCAGAGCATATATATCTTTTCAACGAATGCCGGACCACACTCACTTTGTCTCTCTATCTATCCGTGTCTCGATTGCCCTCGCTTTCTCACACCGTATCTTCCACACATTGAAGCTACCTCTCCATCCCTCGTAGAGCCGGAGCTATTTACATTGCGAGGGGGAATCCAACCTTGGATTAATTTGTGAAGGCATTTATTTCGGTGGGTTTAGATTATATTTTTGTAGCATTCGGCCCATAACTACTCCAAACACCGTTGCAACCCCCGCACCTCCCCCAATTGATTTCCCTCTGGCTTGGTCATCGCTCTCTCGCACGTCCTTTCTCACCTTCAATGTTGCACCATGTTATTTTTGCGAAAAACTCCGTTGTTCTCTTTAATTATTACAAATAAGCTACAAAACTACACACCGATAGTCCACCTGTAATGGAAAAAAAATCGGCCCACAAATTAAAGTGCTACAAACCACACACCGAGGAGCCCACCTGTCATGAAACAAATTTGGACCCTTATATAAATTAAAAATTAAAAAGGACGAGGATCGAACATGCGACCAGGGCCTTCAAGCCGCACGTCAATAGGCAACATAGTACAGCAAAGTTTGTTGTACCACCCTTTGTTGATATAATGTTTTTATATTACCACAGCCTATTTAATGGATAACATGTTTAATATTATTTTTAGTACATTAGTGGGACCGGCTCGTTAATACATACTATTCGCCTTCACTTACTGGTGGGTTCCATGTCTGCTCTCTCTCTCTCTCCTCCCCTACTACATTTAGACGCATGGGCAAACACAAAGAACTCGCGGGTGATGTTGCCGTTGACCATATCTCGACGCGTTCACAAGTTACGGCACCAGTTTCACGTACTAGTAGTACTAGTCAATTTGTACGTGCAATGCACGTTAATTTAGAAGTATATTAAGTGCATGCGGATATTAATTAGGATATTATTTGCGTGTTATTATATGATTAGCACTATTTTTAGGATGACATTAACTGCACGCTAAACTTGTTGAGCGCTCGACATTGAAGCTGTCTAGGTCGTTGGATTGCCCCTTTGGTATAGATGGTATAGATATTGATTATACATGTAACAAGTTTAGGAACAAAAGTGACCGTGACGGACAAGTTATCTAGTACTATTTATCTACTACTCCGTAATAATTAAATGCGTTGATAAATAGATGTACCGCCTAGTGCTCGAAAAAGGGAACTGGTCGCGCCCTACAAGTATTTGGAATTGACTTCCCAAAGAAAATATTTGGAACTGACGTGGTATTTAATATGAAATGTTTGCGATGAGAAGGTATACATGTGGCTTGATGACGTCTTATATTTTATTTGATACGGCTCTAGCAGAACATTCAATCGATCGAACCATAGATTTCATTCAGTCTGACTTCGACTTTACATTCATACGACGATCGATCTAAAGTAAACAAAAATGATAAACATTCAGATTTTAAGCATGGCAATCCGAACGTTTCTCATGGCAAATTTAGATTACGCAGCGGTGGCGGCGACGTCTTGCGGTGGGAAGCGGCTCCTCTATCGTGCTCTGTGTGTCGTCGGGCCACTGACCGACGGTGATGGCGACGGCGGCGTCTTGCGCCATTGTTGTCGTACTCCTGGACGTTGGCCCTAGCTTCAAGGAAGGCTAGAATGTTATGGACTTCGATCTCCAGGAGTGAGTCACCTGGCGGGAGGAGGCGACAGGTATTCGTGCAAGGAAGCGGTCGACAGAGGCCATCCATGCCGCTGAGGAGGGCACTGGCACCCGCGCGGGGACAGGCGCTGGCAACGGCGCGACAGAGACATTCGTGTGCACGGGCACCGGCAGGGGCACGCGCGTCAGTGCACGCGCAGGCGCGTGCGCTGGCAGGTGCACGGGCGCGTGAAAGTCGGCGGGGACCTCGTGGAACCCTGTGGCATCAAGCTGGGCGACAATGTGCGGCTAACTAGCCCATCAATGCCACGGGGATGGGCACTGGCGCAGTCGGGGTGACGGGAGCCGGAACGGGAGCGGGGACAGGCGCGGTGTCTTCCCGCAAGGCCAGTTCAAGCTTGTCCCAAAGCGCCTTATGTTTTTGAGACTCCGGCTGGGTGTCTTCCTCGGGAAACTAGAAGACTAAGGGCAGACCATCGTGATGCGGCATGGCGTACGGTTAGGTCAGGCTGGTTGGAGCTAGACAACAGGAGAATTGGAGAGGAAGAGAGAAGATTGTAGCGATATCGGGTAGTGCGGGGGTGATTTTAAACTGCAGTGCCGATGCCATTAAAAGTGGGGGCAGTTGGGACGAAGGTGGGCGGCGGAGCCTAGTCAAGGGGCTCGCTTCCCGGTGAGCCTGCGCAGCGGTCTTCTCGCACGCCTCCTGTCAGCCGGCGCAGCGGTCCGCTCGCACGCCTCCTGTGGACTCACACGCTTGCTCGGATGGCACCTGTCGATGAGAAGCGGGACTCGTGGCAGCACGTAAATGCCCATGGTTTGAATAGTGGAAGCGTTCGCCTTAACGTGACAGGTCTTTGTTCCAAAATACCTTGGCTCTTCATTTGTGCAAATTCTCACAAGCAGCTTGTCTCAAATTGAAGAAAAAAAGTTACGTAGGAATATGTGTGCCATATCACGAGACCATGCTTAGTTTCATGAATTTCCGGTCACTTTTGGATTTTCTAAAATTTAGAATCCAGGATTCGAAACAATATCATAACCTGCATCATGCAATAAATTTTCAAGCAATACATCTTTACTATTGTAGATGTCAATATTCCTTAAGAAAGGATTGGGTCAAACATTTTGCTTAGTTAGACTTCAGACAAGTTATATATGCAGAGTAAAAGGATAATCCCTCCGTACCAGTGCATTGCTTGATATATTAACTCACGTACTAGGCACGAACAAACAGGGCTCAATTCTGTGCTCATCCTGATGTAGTACTCCTATTAGTACTAGGCAATGGAGTTGAAGGGTGACCTTGGGTAGCGGCGACCGAGGGAATTGAACCGTGCTCGGCATGATAGGTAACGTTGTCTAGTTACTAAAGCATCCCTCCATTGTTCATCGGTAGTCATTATGGTCCGGGGACATGAGTGGAATTTCCTAGGGCTGGAATTCTGGCCGCCAGATATTTCGACTTGAAACGCTGGGGCTCGACTGGTTGGGTTGGCTAATGTGCGTACCACGCACGCCACCAGAAGGACACTAGCCCTGGTTTTTTAGGATCAACATGAGCCAGGGTCTGGCTGGTACGCCGTTGGGTGCTACCATAAGAGAATGTGAAAGGAATCTTTTAAATTGCCGAACGAATCTATATGTATTACAATGCCCGTATTTTCCTTACAAATAGTAATCTCAACATGGTAATTGATTTATGACGAGTTCTTTAATTAGAGTGAGTTTGTGATATGGTGATCTCAACATGGAGTTCACATTTCATGGTATCCCTAGTAAGCTTTTCATTACAAATTCAAATTGAAAAGATGAAGGGTATGGTGGTGAGAAGACTTTGTATGTATCAAGCATATGACCAGACAATCACACACACGAATACAACAACAATCCAGTAAGTATAGTGCATCTATTTTTCCAAACCATGCATGTATGACACGAATTCAAAAATACTCCCTCTGTTCCTAAATATTTGTCTTTTAGAGATTTCAACAAGTGACTACATACAGAGCAAAATGAGTGAATCTACACTCTAAAATATGTCTATATACATCTGTATGTGGCAGTCCATTTGAAATCTCTAAAAAGACAAATATTTAGGAACGAAGGGAGTAAAATGTAAGACATGCATGGTCCTCAATTCAATATTTAAAATGAACAGGAAACTGAAACATGAATATTAAGTCTAGTAGTACATACATGCAAATGTTGTGTTTAGGCCGAGCTATGTAGATTGTCTGGGGTTAACCCCTCGACTTTAGATAAAATTGTTAAGCTCTATTTAGGATTGTTTAGATTATATTATTTGAACATTATATTTGTCCCCACCCTCCCAAACACCGATTGGTTGTGCACCCCCCCCTCCCCGGGAGAATATCATGTGCCCCCACACCTTAGATGCTATATGCTGATACGAGTTGCTTGGAGCTTGTAGATCTAAGATATAGCAGCTCACATGATGTCTTAATATTTTTACAACAAACCTTAATGAGTTTGAGAATTGCACACAATTTGTACAAAAAGTACTCACATGCCCTTGGATCCCATATCCAATGACCTCAAAGCTCGTATCACCGTAGCATCTAAGATGAAGGAGGACCTCATATTCTCCTGTATGTAAGAATATCATGTGCTACCACACCTTAGATGCTTTGGTGATACAAGCTCTTTGGACCCGTTGGATCTGTGATCCAACAACTCCTCGGTGGTTCGAATATTTTTTTGCAGAAAAGCCCCCAAAGATTTCGGCCACTGCTTACAAGCACAAAGACTGCTCAAATGCCATTGGATCTCAGATCGAACGACCTCGAAGCTCGTATCATTGTAGCATCCAAGCTGCGAGAGCACCTGATGTTTTCTCACACGAGAGAATATGAGGTGCACCCGCATCGTAGATTCTATGGTGATACGAGTTCCCGCAGATCTAACGGCTCATAGTAGGAGATTTGAATGTTTTTGCAATATACGCCTGAGAGAGTTTGGGAATTGCGCAGAAAGTACAAGTACTACGCATGTGGCATATGGTCACAGATCATATGACCCAGATGTTCGTATCATCGTAGCGGCTAATTAAGCTACGGGGAGAACCTAGTATGAGCAACTGGGAGCCGTTGGATCCAAGATGCAGTGGCACACACGAGGCCTGAATGTTTTATTTGCCAAAAAACCTTAGAGAGTTTGGAAATTGCACATAATTACAAAGACTACTCCCAAGCCATTGGATCTCTGTTCCAACGACGTAAAAACTCGTATCACCATAGCATCTAAGCTGCAGGGTGGATGTGAATTCTATGCCGCTGTCATTTTTGTTCCTAAACTTGCAAAATATGTGTAACTCGTGCGGTTACTTGTCTAACCGCGCAAAGTGTTTGTTCAAAAAAACTATCCTACACTGAAATATCGGAACAACACATGGGGGTCCCACTTGTCATTGATCAAATTTGGACCTAAAACTAACAAATCTGAAAGATGAGATTCGAACTGGCAACCTGGACTACAAAGCATAAGTCAATAGTGTAACGCCCCGGATCCGATGCGCCAGGTGTCTTCCAGTTATTCGTTGTTGTTGCCATGTCATTTGCTTGCGTGTTGCATTTTGCCATGTCATCATCTGCAATTCATCTGCATGTTTTTCAAAACTTGCGTCCGTTTGGGTTTCCCCAGTTCTCTCCGCTGTCCGTTCTGAGCCCAACCACACTCGCACGCGCCCGTGACACCTCTCAGTCCTTGGTTTTGTGAGCCGCCGAAAAACGTTCTCGGAATGGGATGAAAGTTGGCGTACGGTCTTGTTTTAGTGTAGATAGACCGCCTCCCAAATTTCGTCGCATTCAGAGTCCGTTTGATAGCCCAACCGTCATCCGTAACGGCACCGTTGCCGGTTTATTCGTCGGACGTTTTCGGTCTCCGGAAACCCGTGCTGGGCTGCTATCTATTCTCTCCTTAAAGCCTAGCCCATCTACACAGCCCACAAACCCCTCTCTTAGTCCCTCTCCGCTCTGGAGCCATCCGATGGTGATCGTATGGTCCGAAACGGCCTAAAACCTCCCCTAACCCTAACAAATCTGCTATAAATAGACCCCCTGGTCCATTTTTGGACATCCCTAGCCTAAACCTAGCCCTCCACCTACCTCCTGCCGCTGCCTCCACCCTCCTCCTCGTTTTCCGCGCCGGCCAAGCCCACCGATGCCAAGTGGCACGCCCCCACTGGCCTCCGCCGCCGCAACCAGCGCCCCGGGCCAACCGGAAGGTGCCACGTCGCCCAAGCCCCGCTCCCCGCTGCCGCGGCCCGCGGAGCCCAGGTGCGACCCGCCCCGGGCCTGATCTTGGCCGCGCCCCGGCCCGCGCGCGCCGCCGCTCGCCCGTCCCTGCGCCCCGGCGCCCGCTCCTCCCTGTCGTGCCGCACGACGCCGCCACCTCACGTCGCCGCTGACCCCGCCGACCTCAGGAGCCGCGCCGCCCTTCTCCTTCCTCTGGCGCCCCGCGCTCGCCGCCCCTTCTGGCCCCGCAGCCCGTAGGAGCTCGCCGCCCGCCCCGTGCTGCCCCACCTCCGTGTTGTCGCCCTGCTCCGGCCACGGATCCGGTGGGATCCAGCCCCCGATGACCAGATCCGCGTGACCCCGACCTCCCCGCTCATCGCCGGAGTCTTCAGCCGCCGTCTCGGCTTCCGCGCCCTCGCCGGAGTCGCCGGAGCCGGATCCACTACTGGGTGGATGAGATCCACCAGCACCTCGATCCAAACGCCGCATCCCCATCCCGGATCCCTCCGTCCCGGAACGTCTCCGCCCCGTTTCTTCGCGAGGGTATATTTTTTTCACCAAGTCCCCAGATCTGCTACATTTTGTGCACTTGTTCATTATGCCATAACTCCATGCATACTGCTCCGCTTCATGAATCTAATATGTCAAAATGTTCATCATGTGATGCTCTTCATTTTGTTCCATTGTGCCATGCTTGTTTGAATTCCTTTTGATGCCCTAATCATCGTTGCAAGACTGCTATGTGATGTTAACTGCTATCTGCTATCAGAAGTTGATGATTTGTCTTTTTCATTACATTTTGTGTGTGCATCCTATGAGCATGAGCTCTACATGAGTTTTGTACTACATCATGCCATCTTTACAGGGGTGCTTGTCTTGTATTTTTGTGATCTGTATGGTGACTAGCACAAGCATGCAAAGTAGCCTCCATGATGTTGCTGATTTCTGTGACTTAGTCATTTCTGCTAAGTCTGTAGCTGTAACATTGTGATGCCATGTAAACTTGCTGTCACCATGAGTTCTATGCATAATCTGGAGATGTTCACTAAGGGTGTTTTGTTATACTTGTTATTATAACTAAAAAAATCTTGGAAAATAGAAGAATCGCCTAGAACAAGAGACGTTGTGGCTGGTCGAGACGGAGCTAACCACACCTATCCTCCATGCCACGTTAGCATGATGAAGCTTTGTGGCTAGTGGGGTGCTTTCGACCGACTGGCTGGGTCCCGAGGTCGAACCATAGGTAGTACGTCTGATACAGTATATTTTTACACGCACATTCTTCATCCGTGTCGAGACGTGGCACACCCTACCGCGCGGTTTCGGGGTCCTCCCGGGTGGTGCACGCAAATTGTCTTCCTTGTCGAGATGTGGGACGCCTACCGCACGTTTTCTGGGTCCTCCTCGGTCGTAGCACCGAAGCAAATAAATGAGTCATCAAATCACGAAAGACCACCTTTCCCGCGGAGTACATCAGTGAAGCACGGTGGCTAGCTAGTTGGGCTAGTGCGACCGATTAGCTAGGCCGCCGCCACATTTTTTCACCCCTTTTTTATCTCCTTGCCGGCAGGTAAATTTAAATATCCACCGCGGTGTTGCTCTGGTCTTTGGGTGCGGCAGGCGCGGTAGGATTTTTAATTTTTTGATTGACAGGAGCAGGCGCGGCAGCAATTAGTCATGATAACTCCCCCTGTAAAACCCACTGCTCCCTGATGTGAAAAGTCGTCGACTGGTGTTTTCCCATGGTGAAAACCAAAAGATTCACCCCACTCCTCGGCTGGCTCCCTCCACCTTCCTGTAGATTGCATTGCCTTTCAGCCGTTTCGACCCCTTTGCTTCCTCTCCCCATTGCTTTTACCTGGTTCCATGGTGGCGCACCAGATAACGGAGTCTGAGGTGAGATGCCTGACACAGGAGCTCCAGGCCAAGGATGCGGAGCTCAAGGCCAAGGACGTGGAGCTCCATGAGCTCAAGGAGGAGAGGAGTGCCATGCTCCTCCTTTATGTGCGGGAGTTCACAGAGCTTCAAAAGCGACAGGCGTCCACCACAAAGATGCTCGAGGTGTCGGCGACATTGCTGCAGAAAGTGGGAGATACGATAGGCGGTCAGGCGAGGCGGCTGGAGCACGAGTGGGCCGATCGTGACGAGGTCCGGGGTCACCTCAGCCACTTGGTGGACCATGTTGCCGCATACGTCTTGCGGCTGCGCGATGCCTACTGTCGTGCCAGCGTGACCATGTTGGGCATCGGGCTAAACCCGTTCGACCACCCCGTCGACTTCAACGAGCTGCGGCTTCCTGGCCTGGTCTCCTTCACCTATATCTCCGAGCAGCTGAGCTGTCTCCGCGTGAAGGTCGGGGCGGAGATGGACAAGGAGGGGTTGCGGGCCGCCGTTGCCATTGCCAGGCGAATCCTCTCAGGGCTCCGTCACCGAAATCCATTCGTGCCATTGGATGACGTCTTTCACGAGCTGGCTCCCGTCGACCGGGAGCGGGCTCTGCGGGCGGTGGCACCCTGCATCACCAACGTCGTGCGCCTCGAGAAGTAGAGGGACTTCGGTGGTGTTTAGGCGTCCTCTGCATGGGCATGTCCATGTCTCGGTGCAACATGACCGTTGGATCAAACTCAGACGGTGCAGATCAGTCACTGTAGCACAAAGCGTCTGGGTGTGTTTGGTTGTATTCTCATCTCAATATAGTTGTTCCCTCTTCGTGCATGCTCATCTAAGCACCCCTCTTCATGCATGCTCCTAGTGTATTTTTGTTAACCTACTAGTGTGGACTGATGCACCCTTCATGCACTCTGTCAAACACCCAAAAGTGGGTCGAGAAGGGAACTTTTGCTCCCATCCCATGCACCGTTCATACACCCTGCCTAACACAGATTCGTGCTTCATATGGTTCATGTTCTGTGGAGTACTGTAGCACCATACTCTGTGCGTTGTAGACCTAGTTCTAGTAACATTGATCTCACCGTTCATTCTCAAGCGGACAGTCAAAAAAGGGGTACTATGTTACATTACTGTTCATATAGTTGACATGCGCACAACATCATTTGTTATCATCATATCTTACCTTACTAGCAACAAGATTATGTAGTAGTGACGTATGAACCACTGCACACGCCTAGTAGTAGGAGCACTGTGTAAGTTCAAGTGGCTGTTGTGTTTCGCACTCCTCTGTCATAAGACTGGAAACGCTTGTTGTAATCATTTTTTTCCTTCAGAAACAGTAGACACGCTTTGCCGTGCGGATCCTCCTTGACGGTCGTCAGGAACCTTGCTACTCACTTTCGCCGACGTGTGGGACAGCCAGCATCGGGGTCCACTAGCAATGCACTAAATTACTCCGTACTAGAGTGCCCAACTGCACGGTAGACTATCCCGATCGAAGCACCGCAGTAATGCCCAATGAGACATCAAATCACAGAACCCCCACCTTTCCAACAGTAAGTTGGACGGACGAAGCAACCATCATTTCACTCTTCCCCCTCAGCTTCGTCTCTTGAAGAAAACCCCAACTCGCTTCTCCCCCATCTTGTTCCTCATTTCTTCAAGAAAACCCAGGCATGCTTCTGCCATTGTTCTTCTCTCCCAAAGAAGGAAAGGTGAGCGCATCAATGGTGTTGATTCTGGCCAAGGCCCGGTTTTGCAACCCCGAGACTAATCCTATAACTCCCTCTCTGTTCTTCTTTTGGGTTTGTGATTATGGTTTCTTTTCTTTTATTTCTATTTGACAGTTTCTTGATGGACCCTGGAGCACCGGCCGAAGTGATGTCTATGGCTCTGGCAAAAACCATCGAGGCTCAGGGTGCGAAGAAGCGCAAGCACCCCGTCGAGACTACCGCAGACTAGCTCAAGGCCATCGCCCTGTCCAAGGCTCCCTCTCCGGGATCCCTCATTAAGCAAGTCTAGGTAATATCTCTTCTTGACGATCTTTTTCTCTATCTTGATCGTGTTTTTTCATCTAACACCCAGTACTTGTCGGAGTAAATGGCCACGGGTAGCCTCACCGACTGCCCCTTGTTCTTCTGAAAAAATTATCAGGCCTTCGGGCCTCCAAGCACTCCAAGCATTGGGCCGCCTTCCCTGGCCGGCTACCTCTGAAGCCGACTCCCGGAAGGCGACCCTGCCTCAGCGACCCCTCCCCAGGATGATTACGGGGTGGCCGAATCCAAGAAGCCGACCAAGAAGGACGCCGACTCCAAAGAGCCGGCCGAGACCACAACCACTCCAAGCCACTCCCACATAACGGCGACAAGACGGGGTGTGGCCACAGTGCGGCCCACTACCCCCAAAGCCCGAGGCGGGCATGGCTACAGGAGGCCGTACGGGGCGGCCGTCTCCCGTGCGGCTCGGCACTGTAGCCATGCCAGCCTAGACGTCATCAACGACCGACTCCTGTACGGCCCAAGGGCGGCGGGCCCCTTCAGCCAGAGAGAGGCGCGAAGACGGCCCGGCCTCTCCCAGTCGGCCAAGGGCATAGCCGGCTACTCCCTTCCTCGAAGCAGGAGCCCCATTAAGGAGACAAGACGAGGTAAGGCTACAGTGAGAGCCCCCGAGGCGGCCCACTGTAGCCACGCTTACCTCGACAAAGCCCTCGTTATCAGAGGCGCGGCTACAGTAAGCAGCCGCCGACAAGACCCTAGGCGGTGGGGCCGACCTGTCGACCAAGTAGCCGGCAGCCAGCGGGACCCACCAGCCGGCGGAGAAGCCGGCGAGCGTAGACACTAACGGCTGGGACCAGAGCCCAGCCGGATTACCATTGTACCCCCGGGGGGTAGGCCTATATAAACCCCCCGGAGCACCCATGCAAAGGGTTGGCTTCCAAGCATAGCACACACACCATAGATAGAGGGAAGCAAGAGCTAGCCTTGTTCTTCTTCTCCCTTGACCCCAAACAGCTCTAGGAGTGATTGTAGCTACCCTTTCTCGATCTAGTGATCATGCGGAGACCCCGCAGAGCAGGACTAGGGGTGTTATCTCCTCGGAGAGCCCCGAACCTGGGTAAGATCCGCCGGCGTGCATGTCTTCGCCTCATCCCGTTTCCGGGCACCGGCGACGTTTTATTGGCTCCCACAATGATAAGCCATCTCTTGGCATATGTCGCACCAACCACCCGACATTTGGCGCCCACCGTGGGGCCAGGTGCACCGTCGTCCGGAGACCTGTTCTGGACGGGAACCCTCTTCCTCCCCCGCGAGCGCAGCCAGCCTGCTGCGCCCGATGGCGTTTGCCTCGACGCGCTGCGAGGCGTCGACGACGCCTGCACAGCGAGCTGCCTCGCCGATCTGCTCGGCGAGGCTCGCATCTCCGACGAGCCTGCGTCCGACGCAGGCACCGACTACCCCGAGAACTGCCTCGTCAGCCTCCTCGACCAGCTTCACGTCTCCAGCGAGCCTGCTGCAGACATGGAGTCGGTCGGCTCCACCGACCCGATGCTCATCGACTCCGACACAGCATCGCTCGACGCCTACCCCTCCGACGTGGTGGTCTTCGACGACCCCCTGCCTCGAGCTGACAGCGGCAGCAGCGCTGTCACCGAAGTGCTGGTCATCAGCCACATCGCCAACTCGGGCGAGAATGCCCACGACGCCCTGTAAGCGGCAATGCACGACCTCTCCGCCCCCATCCCGGCCGACGCCAACGCCGAGACCCTTGAGGCACGCCGCCTTGCCCTCATCGCGGAGGTCCAGAAGATCGCCTCCATGAGACGCCTCACCGAGGCCCTCCAGCGCGAAGTCGACCGCGCCGCCTTTGGCACGCCGCCGCCTAGCGTCCAGAAGCGCGGCGCGGCCGTCGCCAGCATGCTGGGCGCAGATCGCCCCGTCTACGCCACCCCGCTCGAGAATCTGCGAGCCGCTCAGGCGGCTGTAGAAGAGCTCAATGGGCTGGGAGCCGATGAGCTCCCCTACATGACGAGACGGATCCAACAGCTGCTCGACGCGGCTGCAGAATGGCACGAAGTCGGCGCCCGTGCTGATAGTCATCCCCCGCGCCGGGAAAACGCCGCGACGTCCCGCTCGCCGGCTGCGAGCGGCGTGCGCCAGAAGAAAGACAAGGAGCCGGCTGCCAGCCGCAGCCGGACTCGCATCACCATCGAGCGCGACGCGGATGGCCGCCCTCGAGCTGTAGAGCACCAAGGAAATCTGCCTCCTCCCCCGCCTCGAAGAGAAAGACGCCTCACTCCGCCGCCTATCACACACCCGACTCATGGCGACCGACTCGGCCGCCGAGAAGGAGTCGGCGAGAACGACGCCCGCCACAGGATCGACCGCCTTGCTCGATCCTTGGCGTTAGAAGAAGAAGACGATGTCGGCCCGCCATGCTTTGGCCCCCGCATCCGCGACGAGCCCTTCCCCAAAGGGTTCTCGCTCCCCAGAGACACGCCCAAGTATAACGGCTCGGTGAAGCCGGAAGATTGGCTCATCGACTACTCCACGGCCGTCAGCATAGCCAACGGCAATCGGCGCGTCGCCGTGAAGTACGTCCCCCTCATGCTGCAAGGCACGGCGCGCACATGGCTCAACAGCCTCAAGCCCTACAGCATCAACAGTTGGCTGGACTTCACCGAAGTCTTCGTCCGCAACTTCACCAGCACCTACAAGCGGCCTCCCAAGCCTCGCCAGCTCTCCCTCTGCGTCCAAGGGCCCAACGAGTCGACCCGCGACTACCTCACGCGATGGGCCGAGCTCCGCAACTCCTGCGAGGGGGTGCACGAGGTCCAGGCCATCGAGTACTTCACCGCCGGGTGCCGAGAGGGCACCCTCCTCAAGCACCGACTCCTCTGCGACGAGCCGGCCACCCTCGATGAGTTGCTGGTCATCGCGGACAAATATGCCACGGCCAACTCCTCGATGAAGACCGAGTTGAGAGTAGACGCCTCTGGGAAGGTGATCGCTCCGGCTCCCAAGACGCCGGCTGGCGACCCTAATCGGCGCCCCTACCAAAACGACCACAAGCGCAAGGGCCCCATGCCGACTTCCTCCAGTCAGCAGGTGGCCACAGTTGAAGACGAGTAGCCTGAAGAACGGCCCGCTCCCAAGAAGAAGGATGGAAGGCTGGCTTGGCAGCCGTCTTTCTCCTACGAACAAGCTCTCGACGCCCCCTGCAAGTTCCACAGCGGCGCGAAGCCGTCCAACCACACAACCCGGAAATGCCACTGGCTCACCCGCATCACCAAGGGCGAAGGAATGCGGCCGCCTCCGCCTCCCGGCCCGCCGCCTCCAGCCCCTCAGCAGCCGGCGGCTCGGCCGGCAGTCGGCGCCATCCAAGACGAATTCCCCGAAGAGCACGCCGCCTACGTCGTCTTCACCAGTCAAGCCGACGACAAGCGCAGCCGACGCCGGCAGCACCAAGAAGTGAATGCAGTTGCCACGAGCACTCCCGAGTTCATGCACTGGTCAGAAAAGCCAATTAGCTGGAGCCAGGCCGACCACCCAGAGGTGATGCCTTCGCCTGGCTCCTATGCAATGGTCTTGGACGTCACCCTCGCGACGGAGAGGCGAGCTGCCAGATTTTCCTGCGTCCTGATAGACGGCGGAAGCAGTATCAACATACTGTACCGCGATACCATGGAGAAGCTGAACATCAAAGCAAAGCAACTCATGCCGAGCCGCACTGTCTTCCATGGTATCGTCCCCGGCCTGTCTTGCTCCCCAATCGGCAAGATCAAAATGGATGTTCTCTTCGGAGACAAAGATCATTTTCGCCGAGAAGCAATATGGTTCGAGGTGGTGGATTTGGAGAGCCCCTATCATGCGCTGCTTGGCCGGCCTGCCCTGGCCAAGTTCATGGCTGTGCCCCACTACGCCTACCTGAAGATGAAGATGCCGAGCTCGAAGGGGATCATCACGGTAGCCGGCGACTACAAGAATTCCATCGAGTGCGCCATGGCCAGTAGCCGGCTGGCCGAGTCCCTCGTGGTGGCAGAAGAGAAGAAGATGTTGGAACGGGTTGTGGCCATGGCCGGCAAGCAGCCGGCCTTGTCCCCCAACCCCAAGGATTGTGATGCGCAGGGCTCCTTCCAGCCTGCCAAAGAAACGAAGAAGATACCTCTGGACCAGGAGAACCCGGAGAGGTTCGCTGTCATTGGGGCGAACTTGGACAGTAAATAGGAAGTCGACTTCCTCCGTGAGAATCGAGACATCTTTGCATGGTCCCCAAAGGACATGCCAGGTGTCCCGAAGGATTTCGCCGAGCACAAATTACATGTCCGAGCTGATGCGAAGCCGGTCAAGCAACCCCTCCGCCGACTGTCAGAAGAGAAGCGAAGAATTGTGGGAGAAGAGATAGCCCGGCTCCTTGCCGCTGGCTTTATCATGGAAGTGTTCTTTCCAGAGTGGCTTGCCAACCCAGTTCTGGTTCTGAAGAAGAATAACAAGTGGCGTATGTGTATAGACTACACCAGTCTGAACAAGGCCTGCCCAAAGGATCCGTTTGCTCTGCCACGGATTGACCAAGTAATAGACTCCACAGCCGGATGCGAGCTGTTAAGTTTTTTGGATGCGTACTCAGGGTACCATCAGATCAAGTTGGACCCAACTGACCGCCTGAAGACTGCCTTCATCACACCCTTTGGAGCTTTCTGCTACCTGACAATGACATTCGGCTTGAGAAATGCCGGTGCCACTTTTCAGCGTTGCATGCAGAAATGTCTCTTGAAACAACTCGGCAGAAATGCCCACGTCTACGTAGACGACATTGTGGTGAAGACAGAGAAGCGCGGTACCTTGCTGGAAGACCTGAAAGAAACATTCGCCAACTTGCGCCGATTCCAAATCAAGCTCAACCCCGAGAAGTGCGTGTTCGGAGTGCCAGCCGGCCAGCTGCTAGGCTTCCTAGTCTCCGAACGCGGCATTGAGTGCAACCCCGTCAAGATCAAGGCCATCAAGAGGATGGAGATTCCCACCAAGCTGCGAGATGTGCAGAAGTTCACTGGCTGCTTAGCCTCCCTGAATCGTTTATCAGCCGACTAGGAGAAAAGGCTCTCCCCTTGTACCGACTCATGAAGAAGTCCACTCACTTCGAGTGGAATGATCAAGCCGACCAAGCCTTCCATGAGTTGAAGAAAATGCTGACCACTCCGCCTGTCCTGGCTGCGCCGACTGAGAAGGATCCCATGCTCCTCTATATCGCCGCGACTAGCCGAGTCGTCAGCACTGTTGTTGTGGTCCAGCGCCCGGAGGAAGGCCGAGCCCAGCTAGTCCAGAGGCCGGTGTACTATCTCAGTGAAGTACTATCCAGCTCAAAGCAAAACTACCCGCACTACCAGAAGATGTGCTATGGGGTGTACTTCGCTGCCAAGAAACTGAAGCCCTACTTCCAAGAGCACCCCATCACGGTCGTGTGCACTGCCCCGCTTGCCGAGATCATAGGCAGCCGGGATGCATCCGGCCAGGTGGCCAAATGGGCCATCGCATTGGCGCCCTACACGATCTTCTATCAACCCCGCACCGCCATCAAGTCGCAAGCATTGGCCGACTTCCTCGTCGACTGGGCCGAGACCCAGTACCTACCGCCGGCTCCCGACTCTACCCATTGGCGGATGCACTTTGACGGGTCCAAGATGCGCACCGGCTTGGGAGCCGGCATCGTCCTCACCTCTCCCAAAGGCGACAAGCTCAAGTACACGCTGCAGATCCACTTCACCGCCTCCAACAACGTGGCCGAGTATGAGGCGCTCGTACACGGGCTCCGGCTAGCCAAAGAGCTTGGCATACGCCGGATCCTGTGCTACGGCGACTCAGACTTGGTGGTCCAGCAATCATCTGGCGACTGGGACGCCAAGGACGCGAACATGGCGAGCTATCGATTCCTCGTCCAGCAGATGAGCGGATACTTCGAGGGGTGCGAGTTCCTCCACGTTCCAAGGGCCGACAACGACCAAGCAGATGCCCTAGCACGGATCGGCTCCACCGGACAAGCCATACCGACTGGCGTCTCCCTCCAGCGCCTCCTAAAGCCGTCCATCAAGTCGTCTCCAGAGTCGGATTCCATCTTCATACTGCCTGCGCCAGATACAGCCGGATCCGACTGGAGAAACCCCGCAGGCGGCACGGGGACTTCGACAACCGGCCCGGGGACTGCCGTAGTCGCACCCGGCCCGGGGAGTTCAGAGCCCGGCTCGGGAACTGCAGCAGTCGGCCCGGGGACTGCAACGACACAAGAAGCGGTGGCCGACTCCAATTCAATGACACCCAACCCACCCACCCGAGTCATGGTGGCCACATTAACAGAAGAAGAAGTCATAGCTCCCTCATGGGCCCAGCCCATCCTCAAGTTCCTAGTCAGCAAAGAGCTGCCGGCTGATGAGATCTCAGCAAGACTAGTGCAACGACGAGCCGCAGCATATACAATAATCAACAGAGAGCTTGTGAAGCGCAGCGTCACTAGAGTCTTCCAGCGTTGCGTCGAGCCAGAAAAAGGAGTAGCAATCCTCAAAGACATCCACCAAGGCGAATGCGGCCATCACGCAGCCTCAAGATCCCTCGTGGCCAAGGCTTTTCGCCACGGTTTCTTCTGGCCGACTGCCTTGGAGGATGCTAAAGAAATAGTCAAGAGCTGCAGAGGATGTCAAGTTTTTAGTTCCAAGCAACACCTGCCGGCTTTTGCCCTCAAGACCATTCCCCTCACCTGGCCTTTTGCCGTCTGGGGACTGGACATGGTGGGCCCCTTCAAGACAGCCCGCGGCGGCCTGACACACCTACTTGTTGTTGTGGACAAGTTCACAAAGTGGATTGAAGCAAAGCCAATCAAGAAGCTCAATGGGCCGACTGCCGTGACATTCATCACCGACATCACCACTAGGTACGGCGTGCCGCACAGCATCATCACCGACAACGGCACGAACTTCGCCAAAGGAGCACTGGCACGTTTCTGCGCGACGCAGGGCATCCGACTGGATTTAGCGTCCGTTGCCCACCCGCAGTCAAACGGCCAGGTCGAGCGAGCAAATGGACTCATCCTCTCCGGCATCAAGCCCCGACTGGTTGTACCACTGGAGCGATCGGCCGGCTGCTGGCTCGAAGAGCTGCCGGCTGTCCTCTGGAGTCTGCGCACTACACCCAACAAGTCAACCGGCTTCACTCCATTCTTCCTCGTGTACGGTGCCGAGGATGTCATCCCAACAGACATCGAGTTCGACTCGCCTCGGATCACCATGTACACGGAGGAGGAGGCCAAAGAAGCAAGAGAAGACGGCGTCGACCTCCTGGAAGAAGGCCGGCTGTTAGCACTCAGCCGGTCCGCCATCTACCAGCAAGGGCTACGCCGCTACTACAACCGCAAGGTCAAGCCAAGATCCTTCCAAGAGGGCGACCTTGTGCTCCGGCAGATCCAGCGAACAGCCGGCCAGCACAAGCTCTCGGCCCCTTGGGAAGGCCCCTTCATCGTTAGCAAGGCACTCGGCAACGACTCCTACTACTTGATCGACGCGCAAAAACCAAGAGCACGCAAGAGAGACGACTCTGAAAGGAGTCGGAGCGACCATGGAACGCAAACCTCCTGAGACGATTTTACAGTTGAAAGTAGTATGTATCATGCTACCCTTTTGTATTAAGTACAAACCAACAGCCCCCCCCCCCGAACAGTACTCGGGGACTGCCTTTGTTTATCTATGAATGACTAGTGTCATATCCATGAATGTATTATTACATTTTGAATTCTTGTCCGGCACCGGGTTCGACTAGTCGGCCCGGGGACTGGCCGCCTTGAGCTATATTGAAAGTTTTCCCTAAAGTCAGAAAAGTAGTGCGCCGGCTCCCGAGTCCCCTCTTGTTGCAAGTCGCAGCTCAAAGAACTGACTGTCCGACTAGCAAGAGGCAAGACAGAAAGGACGCCCACACGAAAAATGGCTAAGGAACTACGAACCTATATAGCAAAGAGACGGCCTCTAAGCATGCCTGCCGGCTGCCAGAACAGCCGGCTGGCCGGCTACCTAAAACTTAGCTTTAGTCCGACGAAGCTAGAGTACTTCCCCCCCCCCCAACTGGCCAAGCACTCCTCCAGCTACAGATTGCAGAGCAACTGTTGGACTGGGGAGGCGGCAAACAAGGGAGGGCGGCAAAGGAAAAAGCAGAAGGATAAAAAGCAAAAGTACAAGGAAAGGCCAAATGCGTGAGTTATATATATACATAAAGCCCCCAACAGGCTGGCAACAGTCATAAGTTTGAATACACCCAGTGGGTGGAATTGTGCAGACATAACCAAACATTGTTCCAAAGTAACAAAACAGGAAAAGCAAAAGATGGCAGACTAAGGCGCGACATGAAGGCCGAGCTGGTCGGTGAAGGCGGCCTCGCCGGCTGAAGGAGTGGCCGCCTAGCGGGTCTCGGCTTGACCACCACCTACGGCAGGCGACGCACTCGCACGTGACGTGGCGCTGGAGGTGCGGTCAGGCTGAGGCTGGTCGGCTGCTCCACCAGCCGGCTCGGCGTCCTCACCCTCCTCCTCCTCTTCTTCACCCTCGTCGCTGGAGTCGATCTCCTCTGCTGAGTCCTCACCGTACGCCGGGTCCAGCCCGAACCACTCCTCCGGCTGCGCGACACCGTTGTCGTCCACCTCGGGGGCGAAGACGCTGGTGTCGGTGTAGTCGGCGATCGCCGAAGCCCGCCGGATGATGGCCGGCCGCGCCGGCTCCAGCTCCGTGTCGGCTTGCTGCCGCCAGGTAGCCAGCTGGTCCAGGCTCAGGCCGGGATACCAGGCCTTGACGAACTCCAGCGCCCGCCTGGCACCGGAGCGAGCCGCCGACGCCTTCCAAGCCTCGAAGTGGCCGACTGCCACCTCCAGCCAGTCGGCGGTCCGACTGGGGGTGCGACGGACCACTTGGCCGGGCCAGAGGGCGGCCAAGACCTGCGCCCCCGCACGCTGAAGCCGGCTGAGCAGCCGGTGAGCCGGCTGGATGCGAGCCTAGATCGCCAGGAGCTGCTCCTCCAGCGAGCGGCCGGCGGTTGGCGAGATCTCAAAGCCAGCCTGTCTTCGCGATTGGCGACGGGCCTCGTTGGTCTGGTTGGCGGCAGTAGAATAGCCAGGGAAATACTCTGCGCAAGGAAGAAGAAGAAAGGAAGAAAAGAACACCAAAATCAGAAAACGAGCCAAAGTGACAGACGGCAAGAAAGGACGAAGAGGTAGGCGGCTTACCGTCAACCAGATCTTCGATCTGGCCATAGCCAGAGACCAGAGTCTGCCTGGCCTCAGCCCAGCCGGCCGCCTCCGTCTCGAACTCGGCCTGGAGAGTGGCTTCGCGGTCCTACGCAGCCTTCAGTGCCGCCTTGTGGCTTTCCTCCTGGTCGGCCAACTTCTTGGCCAGGCGGTCGCGTTCCTGCACCAAGGCGGCGAGCTCGGCATCCTTGGCGCGAAGAGCAGTCTGAGATTCTCCCAGTTGTGCCCTCAGACTGGAGTTGGCCACTGCAGAGACGGCAGGAAAAGAAGAACAGTAAGAAGTCGTCAAGGAAGATCCGACCCGACTGCTCAGCAGTCGGCCCGAATCTCGGGGACTACACCCAGTGGGTGTGCTGACGTGCCCCCACATGAGATAAAGAACAAACCACGTACCTCGGCTCTCAGTAAGGTCAACGGTCTTCTGAGTCAGCTCCCGAGCCTGGGAGTTGAAAGCGGCCGCTCGAAGGTTGTGGTAGTCCTGCAAGATGGACAGAAGACCGAAGTAAGAACAAAGATAGCAAAGAAAAATCCACCAAGAAGTTCCAAGCCGCCTGCTCAGCAGCCGACTCGGAACTCGGGGACTACACCCAGTGGGTGCGCTGACGCGCCCCCACGGAAGAAATCAAGATCAAGAAGAAGGCAAAGTCAAGAAGAAGCAAGATGGGAATACTAACCCGGATGGCCGCCCGCGTCGCGAGGAACTCGTCGGTGAACTGCCTCAGCGCCGCGGATTGGCTTTGGAGCCGGGTCCGGACGTCTTGTGCGGCCACGTTCACCACGGCCGTCCCTCCGCCCGGCGTCCACCCCGAGGTAGCGCTGGCCGCCTCCGCATCTCGGGCCGACGAGCTGGAACCCACGGCCGGCTGTTGCTCCGACGCGGCCTTCTGCGGCTCTGACGCGGCCTTCCCCGCGCGCCGGCTCGACGGAATCCGGACCGCCGTCTCAGCCCTCACGGCCGGCTCGCCCCCCGCCGGCTGTGCAGGCGGCGGATCAAGCCGGCCGCCTTGGGCCGCCCCAGTTGGCGGGGTCGGCTCCGGCGCCCTCTCCAAGATGATGACGTCGTCGCCGCTTCCCCCCAGCCCTGGCTGGTCGCCGCTGGCTCCCCCTGGCAAGGGCTCCATGTCCCCAGGCGCCATGACGCGCAGAGGGGTGACCATCAAAACCTCCCCCGCCGCCGCCGCTGCTTCAGCCTCTGCTTGGGCCCTGGCTGCAGCATCGGCGAGCGCCTTCGCCGCCTCCTCCTCCCGAGCCGCCTGGGCAGCGGCTGCCTTCCGTGCCTCCGCCTCCCGCGCCTCTCGCTCCGCCCGCGCCTCCCGCGCGTTCCTTTCCTCGCCTCCTGAAGGTCGGCATGGGGGTCCACGCGGCGGGTGGTGCTCCCAGAGCCCCTCGGCGACTCGACGACGGAGCCGGCAGCCGCCCGCTCAAGTGACAACGGAGCTCTGATCATTTGGAGAAAAAAGACAAGGTTTCAGGAACCACCAAGGAAAAGAAAGAAAGAGAGTACACAAAGAAAAATTCGGACTTACGCCGACACGGTCTGCGGTTGCTTCACCACCTTGAGGAAGCGAGCCGCTTTCGTGGCCGCCTCTTCCCGCCTGGTGGCTGCCGCCCCGCCTCTGGACTTCTTCGTTCGGCTGCCAAACAGACCCTGGGCGGCGCGACGCTTCTGCCCTCCGCCCCGAGCAGGCGGTGCGGCGGAGGAACCCGCGCCGCGTCCAGATGCCGGCTGGCGGCACGGGACGGCTTCGGCCTCATCGTCATCCGGCCAGTCGTCAAAGGTGGCACTAAGCCCGGAGCCGCCTGCTTCGCCGCCGGCTTAGCCACCACCCGGCTCGACGTCGTCCTCCATACCGGCTGCCGCCAGGTCGGGGTCCTCCTGATCGTGTTCGGTCCGGTCGGGGACGAATCGGCGCTCCGAGTCTGACCCGCCGGCCGGCCGAAGCAGAGGGCTCTGTCGAAAAGCAAACCGGCTAAGCTAGAGTCGGCTAAGAGGAACTCGGCAATGAAGTTGAGAGAAAAAGAAGACACAGGGAGAGCATACCGTGGGCGGCGGATTGGCTCGGCTGTATGGCTCCTTGCCGAATTGCCACTCTTCGGAGAGCTTGCAATTCGCAAGGTAGTTCACCATATAGGCGACCTCCTCGCGCGGCATCTCCTTGGTGCACATTCGGCTCGGATCGAGCTGGCCGCTCATCTGACAGATCAGATGAGGCCGGCTCTGGAGCGGAAGAACCCGGCGCGTGACTAACGCGGCCAGAAGGTCGGACCCCGTCAGGCCCTCCGACTGAACCATCACCCGCAGTCGGGCGATGGCGGCGTTTCCAGCCTGCGTCAGCGTCACAGCCCGGAAGGACCACTGGGGCAGCCTGCCCACCGGTGGGCCGGCTATGTATGCCGGCAGGTTGATGTAGTCGCCCCGTGGGGCGATGTTCCGCACGTAGAAGTACGACTTCTGCCACTTCTTCACCGATTGGATTAGCGGGATGATGGGGAAGGGGTTGTCGGCGCCCGATCTCCGCGACGCGATGAAGGCACCAGTCTGAGCCGGCACGCCCCGCATGCGCGTGCCCAGTTTCGACTGGAAGAGCTCCCCCCAGAGCTCAAGGGTGGGGAGGACGCCGAGGTAGCCCTCGCACAGGGTGCCGAAGGCGGACAGCAGCACCACCGCGTTGGGGGTGAGATGGTGCAGCTGGAGTTGATAGAATTCAAGCCAGGAGCGGAAGAAGGCGCTCACTGGAAGGCCGATGGCGCGCAAGAACTGCGAGCGGAAGACCACCCGCTCGCCCTCCTGCGGCTCCGGCCTGATTTCCTTCGCCGGCGCGAGGCGGACCTCCACCTTGTCCGCGCCGGGCAGCCGCCGCGTGTTGCGGAGAAACTTGACATGTCATCGTGCACATTGGAGCCGTCCCAATCCCCGCCGAGCTGCTCTATGGCGGGAGGCATGGCGAAAACTAGCGCGGCGCGGAGGAATGCGCAGTGGAGAGCGCGGCGGCGAGGCGCTGTCGCAAGAGCGGGAGAGCGAGGAAGATGGTGGAAGTAGGAGGAGCGTGCGAGGGCCTGCCGCCCTCCACCTCCCCCTACTTATAGCCCCGCGCGGCAGGACCGGAGAAGCCGAGCGTGGGGGGAGTCGTGGGATTAACTGCACCCACTCCCCCCACACCTCGTGATTATTGCGCATAAATGCGAGCCGAAACTGCCGCACGGGACGTGCGGGCGGTTTCGGGATGTAGACAATCCGCGCCTGGGCCGGGGCGCGGACGTGGCGGGCCCCCTCCCTGCGGCGACGTCCCGTCACGCGCGTGGGCTGGCAGGCTTTCCGGCCCGCGGCCCGATGCACGGACTGGCGGGCTACCGCCCTCCGACTCCGGAAGATTTCGACTCAGGCGGCGCGCCTGACCAAGGCCGGCTCCCAGCTGCCGGCTTGTCAGGATAGGAAGCTGATCGAGCTTCTCAAGCCCTACTCCACCTCGAAGCCCAACCAGCTTCGGGGACTACTGTCGGAGTAAATGGCCACGGGTAGCCTCACCAACTGCCCCTGGTTCTTCTGAAAAAATTATCAGGCCTTCGGGCCTCCAAGCACTCCAAGCATTGGGCCGCCTTCCCTGGCCGGCTACCTCTGAAGCCGACTCCCGGAAGGCGACCCTGCCTCAGCGACCCCTCCCCAGGACGATTACGGGGTGGCCGACTCCAAGAAGCCGGCCAAGAAGGACGCCGACTCCAAAGAGCCGGCCGAGACCACAACCACTCCAAGCCACTCCCACATAACGGTGACAAGACGGGGTGTGGCCATAGTGCGGCCCACTACCCCCGAAGCCCGAGGCGGGCATGGCTACAGGAGGCCGTACGGGGCGGCTGTCTCCCGTGCGGCTCGGCACTGTAGCCATGCCAGCCTCGACGTCATCCACGACCGACTCCTGTACGGCCCAAGGGCGGCGGGCCCCTTCAGCCAGAGAGAGGCGCGAAGACGGCCCGGCCTCTCCCAGTCGGCCAAGGGCATAGCCGGCCCCCAGAAGCCGGCTACTCCCTTCCTCAAAGCAGGAGCCCCACTAAGGAGACAAGACGAGGTAAGGCTACAGTGAGAGCCCCCGAGGCGGCCCACTGTAGCCACGCTTACCTCGACAAAGCCCTCGTTATCTCCTCGGAGAGCCCCGAACCTGGGTAAGATCCGCCGGCGTGCATGTCTTTGCCTCATCCCGTTTCCGGGCACCGGCGACGTTTTATTGGCTCCCACAATGATAAACCATCCCTTGGCATATGTCGCACGAACCACCCGACAGTACTAGTACTAGTAGTACAACTTTCTGTGTGATCATGCATGTGATTTTTCTATGCCAAATGACGATTCTAAATTCCTCTTTTGACCAAAATATGCGAGAGGATGACACTCATTTCTTATAGATTACTTTCAACTACTTTATGAACATCAATGTTGTCGGCGTTCTGGGACCGGGGGTGCCCAGACTTGCCTGCCTGCAGCCCACGACGTGGCTCCAGCAACGGCCCGATACGGCCCAGCTTCAGCAGCAACTACTCAAGACCCTCGCGAGGGGCCAAGAAGCCTCGCGAGGCGGACGACACCAAGACCTCCCTGGGGGCGGCCTAGCTAGGCTGGCTCCCGAGGAGCAGAGATATCTATGCAGGGGGCACCTCGCGAGGTTCACATGACGTGAGCCGTGACAACCAAGTCCAGATGGGCGCCAGTGAGCGCAGTGTACCAGTTTCCTCTTTGGTGCTAAAGAGGCAAGTGCAGGCAAGGAGTCCCGAGGCATCAGGCAAAGGTTTCCTAATCGGCGCAACAAGAGCAAGACCAGCAGGACGGCAAGACGAAGGTCATCGCGGAACCCACAACAGCGTCACCACTAGAGCCTTTGGCAGGCGAAGACCACCTTTTGTCAGGATAGCTTGTACTAGTTGTCCCCCTTCAAAATTGGTCGTTGTGGGATCCCTTCCCGCCTACATTTGGGAAGAGACCATGGCCTCTATAAATAGGACTAGCCACCACCATAGCAGGGGAGGGATCATTCGGACCACCCTCGCACTCACTAGCTCATCGAGCTCAAGAACACGTCACCTCCCGATGCTGTTCATCCACTGTACTACTTCCTCAGCCCCTCGAGGCAATCCACCACGACACTGGAGTAGGGTATTACACCACACGGTGGCCCGAACCAGTATAAACCCATGTGTCTCGTGTTCTTTGGGTTCGTCGAGCTAGGCCTTGGGATCGTTGAGCGAGCGAGCTAGGGAGCGAGTGTTCTTCGTGCGCACCCCAGAGTTCGAACCACACAAGGATTTGCCGGAACCCGAAATCCGACATTTGGCGCGCCAGGTAGGGGTGCGCCGAAGCTTTTCCTCCGTCGATCGGTGCACCACCGCTCCACCGCTTCCATGGCTGAGGCTCGTCGAGCCCGTGCCGAGAGCCGAGCCGCTCTCAACGCTCGCGTAGCCCAGACGGCGCCAGTCGGCGGGCCTCCCCGTCGCTCTCCATCACCTGCTGCCAACACCGCCACAGGCCCGGCAGGGAACGAGCAGGAGGCTTCATTGCTGCACCCCTCCGTGCGGCAGGACGGATGCATCGCCACCCTGTCGCTGACTCTGGCCGGTTCGTCATCCCACGCTCGCCGCAGGCCCACAGACGCGCTGGCTGCGCTGCCCATGGCACGCGAGCTCCTGCGCTACCGCCCCGTCGAGGACGTCTACGAGGACTAGCTGAACCGCATCGCCGAGCTCGTCACCGCCGCTGGGGTCTCTCCTACACCATCCCTCTCGATGTCTCGTCCGCCTCCTGCTGTGGGCGACGTGGCCCATTGAGCACCCCCACCACCTCTGCGTCAAGACGTCACCCTCGCACCAAGACGTGCGGCCCCGTGGCGCGACACACCGTGTAGGGTGCCCGCGCATGAAGAAGGAAGCTGCCAGGAGGTCCCTCGGCCACAAGAAAATGCTGCACTCTCAGCACCACCACGTCAACACCGTGCGCCGCCTGCGGTGGCGCCGCGTGGGTACCAAGACCAAGCTCCACCTCCACGACGGCCTCAAGTGACTACAGCTGGCTGTCGTGCCTTCACTCCCGAGCTGCGCATCGTTGTCTGGCCCGGGAAGTTCAAGCCCGACCTACCTCCGCGCTATGACGGCACCCCCAAACCTGCTGAGTTCCTGCAGCTCTACGAGTTGAGCATCGAGGCAGCCAACGGCGACGAGAAAGTCATGGCGAACTAGTTTGCCATGGCCCTCAAAGATGGCGCGCGCTCGTGGCTCCTGAACTTGCCCGATGGATCGATCTCCTCCTGGAGCGAGATGCACGAGTGTTTCGTCGCAAACTTCCAGGGCACTCGCGACCGCCCACCGGCCGCGGGTGACCTGCGGCGCATCAAGCGGCAGCCAGGGGAAACCCTGCAAAAGTACATCCAGCGCTTCAACAGCGTTCGCCTCAAGATCCCCAGGGTAACAGACGAGGCCATCTTCTCCGCGTTCTCTGGTGGCGTCCGCGACGTCAAGATGAAGGAGGAGCTCGCCATACACGAGGACCTATGCACGGCTCTGGAGATGTTCAACATGGCAACCAAGTGCGCGAGAGCTGAGGAGGGGCGCCTCTCCCTCCTCGAGCTTCCAGCTGCTGACCCAGAAGACAAGAAGGCCAAGACAAAGGATGTGAAGCGCAAGGGAGCGGCCGTGCTCGCGGCTGAGCCAGAGATGAAGCGCGCCTGCGATCACCCAGAGTCGTCCAAGGGAAGCCGTCCGTTCTGCGCCTTCCACAACGTACACAACCACAACACCAGTGACTGTCAGGAGCTCAGGGCCATCCGCGATGGGCGCTTCGATCGACGCCCCGAGCGCAACGACCGAGGCTACAGCCGAGGAGGAGGACGAAGTGGAGGACGCTGGGACAACCGGACCCCCCGCCAGGAGTGGCGCGACCAGCCACCTAAGGACCGCTGGCAGGACCAGCCTCTCGAGGGCGCCTGGAGGGATCGGCCTCGTGAGGACCGTCCCCAAGGCAAAGCTGTCCTCCCTCTGCTGCCACCACCGCCAAGGAGGAACGACGATCATCACCAGGACGAGGGGGCTGGGAGCTTCCAGGAGCCGCGCGCCATCGCTTGCATCTTGGGTGGCGCTCAGGCCCATGCCTCCCAGCGCATCTTCAAGCAGTTCGCTCATGAGGTGAACACGGCCCTCCCCAGGCTCGAGGCCACGCGCCCACTCAGGTGGTCCAAGTGCACCATTACCTTTAGCTTGTCCGACCAGCTCAAGTGCGTGGAAATTGTCGGCGTCCTCCTGATGCTCAGCTCGCCCATCATCAGCAATGTCCTTGTCACCAAGACCCTCATCGATGGCGATGCAGGACTCAACGTTCTCTCCATCGATACGTTCGACCGCCTCCAAGTGCCATACGATTAGCTGCAGCCGACCAAGCCCTTCTTAGGAGTGATCGACGGCTCCACCACCCCGATAGGATAGATGCGCCTCCCGGTCACCTTCAGCTAGCGAGACAACTACTCATTGACTTCGACGTCGCCCACATTCGCCTTCCGTACAATGCCATCCTCGGGTATCCAGCCCTGGCCAGGTTCATGGCAGTGACTCATCATGGTTACAACATCCTCAAGATGCCAGGGAGCTGCCGTGTCATCATGGTCGCCTGCGAAGAGAAAGACGCGGTGTGCTCTCTCGAGCGCGCCTACCAGGCTGCGGCGGTCAAGGACCCAGACAACGAAGGCACCATCTACCCTCCTAAGGCCGTCCCCAAGAAGAAAAAGCAGCTGCTCCACCAGGGGCCTCAGGAGAGCGGTGTCTCCAGCAGCACCACCTCAGGACCTGCGCCCGCAGATGGGGCGCCTCCCTCCCTCGCATAGGAAGGCATGCCCGGCGCCCTCCTCAGACTGAGCTCGGGGGCTCTCTTCTGTAGAGCCTCAGACCTAGCCAACGTCACGAGGGAGGCGCTCCAGCACCACGTGGAGGCATGCTTCACCGCACACTTCCCTCATTAGGGCACAAGGAACGAGGTGCCTGGTGCTCAGGAGTTCATCACCAAGTCCACCGAGGAGCTTCAAGAGGCAAGAGCCATGCGTGGTGACCGCCACCCACCACCCGGCGCAGCTCCTTGTCCTGGCGAGGACAACGAGTTGCGCGCATGCGTTGACATTCCAGGGCTCAACAGGGCCGCATCTCAGGAGTGCTTCTGGCCATCGTGCGTCGGCCAGTGTGAGGGCCCGCCTCACAGCTACGTTAGCATGCCTTTCGGCTTGCCGAACGTAGCTGTCACCTTCCAGCGCCACCTGCGGAGCATTCTGGCGACCCAGGAAGCTAGGCACCAGGTGGTCCTGGCGGAGATGGCGACGGTCCTTCACGAGCCACCCGGCCTCCAGAGCCTCCTGAGGCTCAGGGCCCTGACGGCTCGTGAGGAGCCACTTCTTCAGCAAGCGTCTTCAGCTACTCCAACACCTCTTCAACAACGGTGCCAGGTGACATTTTCTGGTTTATTCAGCTGGCGGTGCCCCTCGGGCTGCATCATCCCCAGGTCGCAAGGGCCTGTCCCTGCGACGCGTATCCTTTTGCATCTTCAACTTACTCTGTTGGGGCGCCCCTCGGGCTGCATCATCCCCAGGCCGCATGGGTCCGTCCCTGTGGCATGTATTGTCCTTGCATTTATCTGAGCTAGCTTGCCTCCTATGAGTCATCTTATGATTATCACCTGCCTGTCCGGTACTTCGATACCATGAACGTCATGCGCCCTTGCAAGCCCGCCCACGACCGCCTCATGATTAAGGACTGGCACGGCGTCTGTGCTCGGGTCCGTCCCTGCAGCGTCGCTAAACCCAAGAGGCTGAGCTCTGGCTCGCGGGCCAGCTCCCGTGTACGTCACCTCCCATAGCCCTTGGTGCCTTGTTCTCGCGTGAGCTAATTGCGGACGAATGAGCCAGGGCGCGTGACCCGGTGCCTCGCCACCATGGGAGCCGCGCGCCGGTTGTCTTTCTTCAGGATTTTTCGCATGAGAAGACTGGGCACGGCGTCTGTGCCCGGGTCCGTCCCTGCAGCGTTGATAAACCCAATGACTGAGCTCTGTCTGGCGGGTCTGCCCCGTTCACGTCACCTCCTAGGGTCGTTGGTGTTTGGCCTGCTCATGTGATCACCTCAGGAGATTCACACAGCGCAGCTTGCCTAACCATCTCGTAGGACCACCAGAGCTATCAAGAACCAAGACTAGGCGCAACCCGCCTTGAGGTAGGGTCTCGTGAGTCCCGTGCTGACTCACGAGTGCCCAGACACACCTCGTCTAGCCCTGTCGTGCAAGCAACGTGTCAGGGCAGGGATGTACACGCCCCGGGAGCTCCACTCAAAGGGGGGCCCCACCCACGCACTAGTGGAAGCACCATGCTACGCCTGGCAGTCGACACGGTGAAGGAGCGACTATGCCCGTGTGCAAGTGCGGAAGCGCTACGCTTCGTGTTGGTGATAAACAACTGATGGCGGCCCCTTGGCCACATCAACCTCAGGGAGCCGCCAGGCTTAGTGTCCGGCCTCATCGCAATGCTTCCCTTCGGGAGAGCCCCGCGAGGGGGCTGGGCACGGGGGCTGCGCCCAGGTCAGATCTGGTGCACGCCACCCTGCCAGTCCCTCGGACCTGGTCGTCGCGCGCCCCTCCCGAGCGGGACCTCGGCGAGGACAGGTATGGAGGTCTGTTCGTACGTCAAGGGGGACTCCTGAGCATCACGACTCAGGAGCCTAACTGGTCACGTAGCCCCTCACCCCTTGGCCTTGTCCTGGTGATCCGGACGACCCAATGGTGGCTGAGGCATGCACGGGGCTGGGCCCTGCCGGCGCAGAACGCTAAGGCCTACTTTCGCATTCCCTTCCCAGGGGTTGTTCGTACGTCAAGGGGGACTCCTGAGCATCGCGACTCAGGAGCCTAACTGGTCACGTAGCCCCTCACACCTTGGCCTCGTCCTGGTGATCTGGGCGACCCAATGGCGGCTGAGGCATGCGCGAGGCCGGGCCCTGCCGACGCAGAACGCTACCTACTTTCGCATTCCCTTCCCAGGGGTTGTTCATACGTCGAGGGGGACTCCTGAGCATCGTGACTTAGGAGCCTAACTGGTCACGTAGCCCCTCACCCCTTGGTCTCGTCCTGGTGATCCGGATGACCCAATGGCGGCTGAGGCATGCGCGAGGCCGGGCTCTGCTGACGCAGAACAATAAAGCAGCGGGAAGGAAATCGCGGAATCCTAGCAAATTATTACAAGGCATCATGTTCTTCAAATGCCAAACACAAGTTTTAAAGCCTCCACGAGGCACGGTGCATGTTGCAGGAAATAAAAATGGAGGGGAGTGCTACCAGCAAGCCTTCTCTTCAGCATTGGGCGCTTTCGTCGCCTGCAAGGGGTGTCCCTTCGACATCGGCGTCGCCGTCAGCCGTAGCTGCAGGATCGACGGCATCACCAGCTGGAGGCGCAGGGTCGATGGCGAGTAACTTCTCCAGTAGGGCCTCTACCCGGTCCTTCACGGCGTCGGCAGCAGCTGTGCAGTGCTCCTCGTCCACGGGCTCAAGCAGGGCATCTAGGTCGATGCCGGGGTCGCGAAGATGAAGGTGGCTGAAGACGCGTGTCAGAGCCGAGGAAGAAAGCGCGTGGGCTTTCCCTTCCACCATGGGGCCAATCCTATTAACGACGCCCTCAAGCGCCGTGATGAGGTGGGGGAGTAGCTCGGCGGGGACTTCCTCGTCAGTCACCAACAGCTCCTTCAAGCCCTTCCCATATAGCTCCTTCACCGCCTCGCGGAACTTCAGTTCAAGGGATTTGAAGGCCACACGATCTTCAGCGAGAACCTTCGCCTTGACTTCCAACTGGGCCTTCTCCGCTTCCACCTTCTTCTCCAGCTCCTCCAGGCGGCTGCGCTCCGCAGCCTGCACCCGCGCCGACTACTCCAGCTCGGTATCACGACCGGCGACTGCGTCTTCTCAAGCCTTCATCTTCCCCTCCCACGCCTCGCGCTGACGAGCCTCGACGGTGCGCTCATGGCGCATGGTCGCCAGCTCGGCCTCCACCAACCAGCAGCGCTCTTTGGCAGCCTCGGCATCCTTCAGCGCCATGTTGCGGGCAGCTACAGCCAGCCCGGCGGCCCGCTCACCTTCCTCAGAGGCTTCTATGGCCTGGCTCAATGCCGCCCTGACAAATGCGTCGGATCGCAGCCATTCCGAGATCAACTCCAAGCGCCATGCCGCCAGGCGACGGTCGGCACCTTGAAGGTCCTCCCAAAGCCGGGTCAACGCGAAAAGAGCCTCCTCCTGAGCGTCAGGCGAGGCAAAAGGGTCACGGCCCAGCGATGTCATGAGAAGAGGAGGAGGCAACATCGGCGCCAAGACCCATGGATTGGTAGCAGCAGAGGAGGCCGAGGGCTCCTGAGCCTTCGGGACCTCAGCTGGCGAGCTGGGGGCAGGTGCCTCCGGAGCCGGCTTGGCCTTGGGGACCTCCTTCTCCTAAGGACGGGCCTCTGAATCTCACGAGGACGACCCGGCCGCTGAGGCATGGGAACCACTGTCGTCCTTCCGCACAAGAAGTGGCGCGGCCGCGGCAGGCTGCTGGGTTCGAGGTGTCGCAGCCGTCTCCTTCTTCTTCACCGCCGACGTTGGCCTGACAGTACAAGGGAGCAGCATCAAGAAACAGTGACAAGGTCAAGAATGAAAGATCAAGGTGGAGCACTTACTGGTCCATGGCAGCGTACTCCCTCGGCCTTTTCTGAAGCACCAAGCCCGAAGACTTTGTGGGCTGGGGCACCGGCACGGGAACCCCATGGGCAGATGAGGGTGCGACGATCGGGTCCGTGGCAGCACCAGCGGGTGGCGAGGCCGAGGCACCGCCTTGGGTGATCAGCGATGACCTGCCCCTCTTCGGGACCCCGGTCCGCGGCTTCTTCGGAGGGGTGCCCCTGGACCTCGTCGTGACCCTTGCAGGGTGCGGCGACTCCCTCACCAGATGTTCGCCGGCCTCGTCGTCATCGGGGAAGGTGTGGAGGAGATCTGCTATGCATGGAGGAGAAGTCTCCCCCGCCCCCTCCCGGGTCGCCTCCGAGTCCGACCCCTCCTCCTTGCCGGAATCGCCGGAGGACAACACCACCGGGGCGTCAGTGGACGCCGGTGGCATGAGCCCGCGCTCGTTGAAGATGGGTATGGCGGCGGCGACCTCCGCTCCGTCCGGGCGGCGGTACAGCGGAAGATGGGTATCAGGCGGGTACCCCTGGTCCTCCCCGACCAGGAAATGGAAGGTCTTGTCCAACTCCTCATCAGACAAGGCGTCCGGGCGCAGGCGGAGGTCGCCTCCCTCTTCCATGACCCTCCACAAGGGGCGCGAGCGCGGCTAGAGCGGAGCCAAGCGTTGCGACAGGAAGTCCTTGACGATCATGGCCCCCTTCAGCCTTTCGGCCTTCGGGTCGTCCGGCTTCAGGTCGGCCGCCATCTTCTCCAGCACCTGCTTTGCCTGGGGGTCGGCGAGCTTCGCGCTAAGCCATCCCTCGTGAGGCGAAGGCACCCTCGTCGGCAGCACTAGCCGAGGGTAGGAGCATTTGGCATCCATTAGGACCCACTTGTTCCTGAAGCCCTCGACTTTCTTCCTGGCTCTCGAGATGGCGTTGGTCCCGTTGTCCGCGATGAAGTTGGTGCACCCGGAGCACTGGCCCTCTTTGTTCCGGAGGTAGAAGAAATGGCGAAGCAGCGCCACGGACAGCATCACCCCCACAAATGCCTCGCAGTAAAAGGCAAAGATCGACAGGAGGAGGACGGAGTTGGGATGAAGATGGAGGGCATGGAGATTATAATGGCCGAGGACAACATAGAAGAAATCAGAGAAAGGGGGGACCAGCCCGGAAAGACGCTGTGCCAGAAGAAGGGATAGACGGAATTGCCTGAGGCCTCCGGCTTGATGGAGCCAACCCGAAGCGCAGTCTCTCCCCCTCATTGCTGTCGCCCGCCGTCACCAAGAGCGCGGTGGAAAGGTTCTTCTCCGAGACCGTGGGCGCGCTCAAGGCATGCTCGTACCAGGAGGGCGAGCGCGCGGCCTTCGCCTTGTCAGATGCCATCGGCTGAAAGCTCGGGGAGAAGTCTTGGCAGATCTAGAGCCTCTTGGGGCGAGAAGAAGGGGATCTGGAGCAAGACAAAGGAAGGCAATGAAGGCTCTATAGCGTACGCCAACCTTTTGTCAGGCGAGAACGGTTGCCGAGGCAGCATGGGGAAGCGGAGCCGCCCATGTCCCGTCAATCGCCACGCGTCAATCAAGGCTGCAGGCGGTTGGGGCCCGCGGCGCTCCACACTTGCCCTTTGGCTTCGCCTTGAAGACAAGTCCGAGCGTGCCTTGGGCCCGGGGGCTACTGTCGGTGTTCTAGGATCGGGGGTGCCCAGACTTGCCTGCCTACAACCCATGACGTGGCTCCACCAACGGTCCGGTATGGCCCAGCTTCGGCAGCAACTACTCAAGACCCTCGCGAGGGGCCAAGCCTCGCAAGGCGGACGACACCAAGACCTCCCTGGGGGCGGCGTCGCTAGGCTGGATCCCGAGGAGCGGAGATATCTATGCAGGGGGCACCTCGCGAGGTTCACGTGACGTGAGCCGTGATGACCAAGGTCGGACGAGCGCCAGCGGGCGCAGTGTACCAGTTTCCTTTTTGGTGCTAAAGAGGCAAGCGCAGGCGAGAAGTCCCGAGGCATCAGGAAAAGGTTTCCTTATCGGTGCAACAAGACCAAGACCAGCATGACGACAAGACAAAGGTCATCGCGGAGCCCACAACAGCGTCACCACCAGAGCCTTTGGCATGCGAAGACCACCTTTTGTCAGGATAGCCTGTACTAGTTGTCTCCCTTCAAAATTGGACGTTGTGGGATCCCTTCCCGCCTACATTTGGGAAGAGGACCAGGGCCTCTATAAATAGGACTAGCCACCACCATAGTAGGGGCGAGATCATTCGGACCACACTCGCACTCACCAGCTCATCAAGCTCAAGAACACCTCACCTCCCGAGGCTGTTCATCCACACTAGTTCATCCCCAGCTCCTCGAGGCAATCCACCACCACACTGGAGTAGGGTATTACATCACACGGTGGCCCGAACCAGTATAACCCCCGTGTCTCGTGTTCTTTGGGTTCGTCGAGCTAGGCCGTGGGATCGTTGAGCGAGTGAGCTAGGGAGAGAGTGTTCTTTGTGTGCACCCCAGAGTTCGAACCACACAAGGGTTTGCCGGAACCCGAAATCCGACAAATGCTACCTTTGAAGACAGTATATTAGCCTTAGTAACTTGTGTTATGGATATTGCAAGTAATCCCTCTGCTCTCATGCCTTTGAAGACATGTTCTAGTTTCTTTGTTCACACATTTCTGTGCGTATATGAAGTCTTATATGGAATTAAATATCAAAAACCATCTTATATTTCTGAACGGAGGTAGTATGAAAATATTTGGTTTTTGTTTGAATTAGAACCAGGTCCGCGGTCAAGATGAAGTTCTCAAAGTCATGCCGTGTGAACTGGAAGACCTAAGGATGAGTTCTACTGCTAAACTATCCAGCTGCTGTGTCCTTGTTGCCACGTGTCCTGAACTAGTGTTTTCTTGTAGCATTGTTGTGAGGCGTGTTCTTGAGGGTGTACTTCACCACAACAATTTCTTGGTTGTGCCTTCGATTACGAAGGGTGTGGTTCTTGTAAAGCTTCCCGACAAATCTGATGCGGACTGTCTTCATCGTCATGTTTATGAGTGGAAAGACCACTCTGTTAGGTTCCCCAAGATTGACGAGATGGTGATGGTGCTGGTAGACATTTCTCAGAAAGTCCATGGCCTAGTCTTTTATGTGGGGTTCATCCCGTAGGTAGGTGGCACGAAATAGTCTATAGAGTTTAATTAGTGCAACTTTGCTTGTCTGTAGTAAGTACTATTGTTCAGTACTTGATTTGTGTGTGTGAACCCCGTATTGTTTAGTACTGCCGCTTTTGTTGTGTGTTGAGTCCTGAGAACGGTCTATGTTAATGTCTGTCCACTCAATTCAGTCTGTATATTTTGAAGTATCCAGATCATGTTTTTTGTGAGGACGGTTTATCAATTATGGTTATACTCCAATATATGTATGCATTGCAGGGTTTATCGCACCCACCAGGATTTCCAGTCCCATGGATGTTCGGTCCATACGATTTTAAACGACCTTTGGACTATCCTGCTTGTGGGAGTAAGCGAGGGCCCTGCATGCCACGTGTAACTGGATGATCAATCTTCTGTTTAGAGCTTGAACATAGTGATTCCCTGGTAAGGATTCACTTGTGTCACATCAAATAAATCTTATTGATTTACTGTCTAAATCTTATTGATTTAATGTCATGTTTTCTTACTTTTGCTGCAATTTTACGATGCAGGTTTTGCCATGTGCCATTCATCACAGAATAAACCGTTTGGTTTGCTCTATGATGGTTATTTTTGCAAGTTTCACTTCTTATGTTGTGTCAGTAACGAAGGAACTGCAGTTTGTTTTAACAAACATGCCACAATTAGTCCTTCTCATGTTTAAACGAAATGAAGAAAAAGACTGGATCAAGGTCACGGAGCCTAGTCAAGTTAGAAAGCTGATCATAGCATACTAGAGACGATCGCTGCTGTCTCGCACATCGGTACCACCTTCAGCAACGGATCGAGCACCAGCACCTTCTCTGATGGCACTTGCTCTAGCACTGACAGCGGTAGCAGCTCAGTCTGATCCATCTGAGGATTGGGCACTGACCACGTCAGCGGATCAGGCTGATCTACCAGAGGATCGGTCATCGACGCCGGTACCTGCTCCGACACCGGCACCAGCTCCACAAGGAGCACCATCTCCGGCAGCAGCAGTGGCACTACCAGTCGCACCAGCACGAGGACCAGCAATAGCTCCGACACCTGCACCAACACTTGAAGTTACACTTGCATCTGATCCGGCCCGTGCAGCGACAACGGAACCAGCAGTTGCACCGACAACAGACTGGGCTGCAGTTCGCACTGCATATACCAAAGTCCTTACAAAAACCGACATCTCCACCTTCTTGGTAAGCATTGGCCGCCCAAGTAGTGCTTCGTTCTTTTTTCTTTCCATGTTGTTTCACATGATTCACTGTGTTGATCTAACTGTTTGTGTATGTCTTCTTGTTTGCAAACAGAGAATTCCTAGAGCAACGAGGGAGTCGTTCAACAATCCGCGTGACAGTGGCCAAGATTCTCTTACCATAATGAACCTGCTCAATATACCGTAAGTACAAAGGATGGTCGCATGATGATTGATGCTAGAGGATGGTCAAGGTTCAAATCTAAATCAAATCTTGCGGTAGGGGATGATGTCAAAATCGAACTTTCTCGGCAAGGAGAGCTAGCCCAAATCAACTTTAGAAATTCTTCAGCACGCAACTGCCAAACTGATCTATCCTCCGAGAGATTTTGATGTAATAATATGGCATGGTGATACAAGTGTCCTGTGTGAATAAGTAGCACGATAGATTATTTATCACGTAGGATATCGTGAACGAATTGCAACTCTGATTGCAGGTTAGGAACTGTTGTTCGATTTCATTTTAATAGCTGACGTGCTTCATTCAATTTGTTGTATTCGCCTTGCGGCAGCATCTAAAACCATCATCGTACATTTGCAATATGAAATGCGCTGAGTTTGAACACATGGGGCCCCAAACATGCAGGCCCACTAGCCTGTGGTCCAAAGTCCATAACCGTGAGCCTGTCTGAGTATTATATTCTTAGCTGAACCCCCATATTATGTTATATATATTCCCCTTGATTTTTCGTATGTATAAAGTTGTGATATAAAAGATTTTAATATGTCTTTATAGAGGGAGTACCTCTCTGTCAAAAATATATTTATGTGTAACTAGTTAGTCTTGCCCTTCTACTTCCTTTCGCTGATATGTGGGGCATCCGGCAACGGGGTCCACGTGCCATGCACCAAATTAGAGTGCTCAACTGCACGGTAGACTCACCCCGGTCGTAGCGCCGCAGTAATGCCCAATGAGCTGTCAAGTCACAAAAAACGCACCTTTCCAGCTTTAGCCGTAAGCTGGATGGACGAAGCAACAATATTTCACTGGGCCTGAATCCCCTTCTCCCTCGTCTGCTTGTTCAGAGAAAACCTCCTCTCGGCGATTGCATAGGGTTTTCTCATGGAGAACCAGGTATGAATTCTTCATCCATCCCTGATAAATCCAAGTCCCTTGGTCGCGGGTAATCCAAGGATGGCAGCCGCCGCCATTGATGCAATTTTCTTCCTACTGAATCTAGTGTGTTTCATTTGCAGTACCTAAAGTGCGAGGACCCTACAGGTTTCTGCACACTCGGCGAGACGCCACACTTGTTCCTTCTCATCCTAACACAGGATTTTAAAACGCGCAGAATATGTCCCTAGAATCCTCTTTTCTATCCGGGAGGGTGGGTGTTTTTGAACATGTTGTCCACTAATTTGGAAATTTGGATTGCTATATTTGGATAAAGGTACTAGTACCATGGTCAACACTGACGTGAAGGAGGAAATTATTTCTATATTTGGATAGTGAATACATTGTGTTCTCATATTATTTTTCCTGCGGTGTATTCCTTGCTCTGCCAAAACACATGTACTCAAGATGGTTGGCCTTGCCATAACTGAATACACCAGTTTAATGGTCACATTGAAGACAAGCCATGGATATAAGTTCCTAGTTGGGTTCATGAACCAAGAAGATCGCTGCTTTTTTATGGCCAAACATGGATAAACTTTCTCAAGTGTTACGGACTGAAAGTTGGCGCACAAATGTTGATGGAAATAGCAGAACCTGGTCTCATCTTCACTGTGATCGTCCACCTCGACGTCAATCTAGTAGTTCATCCATGTTAGTTTTGTATCTGGTTCTTGCATGTTGCCTTGATTACTTCTTAATCCACCTATTCTCTCTAACTAATCAAAATTTAACTTTAGAAGTAACAACGATTTGTGATTCCCTTCTCTCACGAAGATGCTACTTCTAACTAATATTTCTTATAATTGGTGGCACATGTAGGTTATTTCAAAGTTAAGCAGGCTACTCATTTGTTATTCTATAAGAACTCGACTGTTACTGATGGCACTAAAGTTGACTGGGACGACATCCACAAGTTCCTACACTTTATTGATCGTCTTGAGGTCCTTGTGGGGCGTTTCAATGGTGGAAGGCCACGTGGGATATGTGTGACACTGCTGCACATGTTGAACAGGTCCAACTGTGTTGAGAAACTTATGGTACGAGCTGGAGTATATATGTTTTTTTGAGGGAATTGACAGTAGGAGAGAACTCCTACTGTTTCTTCATATATCTATATAAATAGGGTGTTTACATAGACATACAAGGTTACAAACACAAGGGCAACCACCCACTGGCCTCACCACCAGAGGGGGTGCGAAAGCTCAACACCTACTCAACTTTTTTGGGACTATGTGTTCACGTAGAACCGTGTTTACAAGAGGGGAGACTATAATAAGCAAAGACAAATCCCGTGTGGTCAGGTCAAAGTGTGGCCCAGTATGTGAGGAAGGACGCCCTGTGAGCAGCTTTTATCCTATGTTGTAGCAGTCCCAAATCCTCTTTGAAGCGTGCACGCCAGGACCCAAAAGTGGGATTGATCCCTCTAAAGTGCTTGTTGTTTCTTTCTTTCCACAAACTCCACGCAGCCGTCAGGAAAACTTCAGTGAAGAAAGGGTTAGGCCAGGCTATTCGCGCATTTTGTAGAGCATTCAATCTGTCATCAAAGCTCGGCCACTGGATATGCAGTGTGTCCCAACATCTCTTGCTGAACTGGCACGTAAACACCATGTGATCCACAGTTTCTTCAATGTTATGTCCACTGGTGTAGTAATCTTTAGGTTTGAACTCAGCCGCACCCCAGATGTAGTGCCATATGTCAGTGAGAGATGCGGAGGGGGAAAGCCTGGCTGAATCCTCCTGTATAATTGGAGTATATATGTTGTTCATAAACTCTTGCTTATACACAGTTTTACAGTTGTGATCTTCTTGAAACAGGAACTGCCTAGTTCTATTGTTCCTATACAGATGCCTGACCATGGTCGGGTCAGACATGCGCTTGGTCACAACATAATGTTTATGTCAACCTACTCCATTCCCCTTGGAGGTGAAAAGATACTTATTCATGGGTGGTCTCAAATAATGAAGGCCCGTCCATCTTGGAGAATACGACAGAAGGTTATGCTCATGCTTTTCCACGGCTCTAAAGCGAATATCCTGTTTATTGACCACATTGCGAGATGAAGCCGCTTTCAGAAGGTTGTGGATGCGCAGGATGGCGCCTGGGCCTTGTCCTGGGGCTTGGTGGCCTCACCCTTGGTTAACTGTAGGCAAAGTAGCATTGTTCGAGGCGTGCTTTGTACGGTTGAACCTGTATAAGTACTCATACTGCTTTCAGCTATGGTTGTTAAGTGCCAGTGCTGGTTTCAGTTAAGGTTGTTAAGTACTCCTGCTGCTTTTACAGTCTGTCGTGTTTCTTCAGTCCTGTCTTCCTGCAGCCGCCAAAACCAAACCAGCGTCGGCGGGGCCGCCTGCATCCACCTCCCATGGCTGGTTGCGCCTCAGCGCACGCATCGCCGCCCCACCGTCTCCTAAATCGTTAACGCTGACATCCGAGGCCTCGTCGTCGTCCTCCGCGCGCTTTGGTGCGCTCACCGCGGCGCCGCCCTCTCGTGTTGTCAACATGGTCAACAAACAAGGGGAATCGGGAGAGGACTGTACGTGGAGAGGATCACGGTAGGGGCCCACCATGTCCGTGGCCGTACGCAAGGAAGTTCCTCATTTTTTGTTATATATATGCCATTGTCAGCGTATAGAAAAAGAAAATGCTTCCTCCTAGTGGTTTCCTGACATCTGGGACCCACGACATCGTCAGCGTATATAGTCAATATACAAGAGAACAACACAAGATTGGCTAACACCTGGGACGTAGCTGCTCGAGCAGTATTTTTTTTGCTATCGTTGAGACGGAGAAGGGTTTCAACTGGGCTATGGCCCATCTAGCCCAGGCTTATATTTTACGTTCACCACATGACCAGCCCAGCTATTTTTTCTTTGTGAAAATGAGCCTAGTTTATTTTTCCTGAAGAATACCCAATCCGGGCCTACTTATTTTTCTACGCCCTGATGGGCTGCAACTCTTTCAGGACGGCTACAAATCTTGAAAGTAATATGAAATGGGCTGTAAATATAAAAAACAGACGACAAATTTGCAATTACTTCATAATTTCTGAATTATTTTCACATTTTCAGATTCCAATTTCACTGGGCTTTAACCTAATTTAAATATATCTTCAAAGTACTTTAAATCTGGCTCGACATTTCAGTATTAAAAATAGTTTGGACCCCACAGAAATATGTGAAATTTCGTTTAAATTTTTAACCCTGGCCCTGGCCAACAAAAAAATGGACTGCAATAAATTGCATAAGAAGTTGCAATGAGCTATAAATTATTAAAAAATAGGTAATGGTTTGACTTGTGGGCCTATTAAGTTGATGCGTATGCAAGATTTTTTTTACTTATTATATACGTCAACAAACGATTCTAGCAGATGTAACCGTTGGATGTTAATCCAATGGCCGTCATGCTTCTTCAATCTCTGACCTTCTTGCTCCAGCCGCCAAATCCAGCGCCGGCGGGACCGCCTGCTCCTGCCACCTGTGGCCGACTGTGCAGCCGCGCAGGCCTCACCGCCCCCTACTACTCCCATCGCTGGCCAGGCCATCCCTCTACTCACCGACATCCCTCCACTGCTGTGGCTTCGCCGCCTTTGGGTCATTCCCTTCCTGGGTCTCGCCGTCGTCCATCGCGCTGGTGCTCTCGGCACGGCGTGGTCAATGTTGTCAACAAAAGACAGCATTGGAAGAGGGATGTACATGGATAGGTTGACAGTTGGGACCCACATGGTCCATGGCCACACACAGGCAAGTATCTCATTACGCCAAAAAGAATGAATCCTCCTAATGACAGATGGGACCCACCAGCAATATCTTGGCACGGAAGGAAGTGTCTCCTTATTAAGCGAAAAATAACGAGTGCTCCCCATGATAGCTGGGTCCCACCAGATTTGGAGGCCGACTTGTGGCCCTACTAAGTTGACGCGTACGGAGGGCATTGTCAACTTAGTCAACAAACAATTCTATCACCAGTGACCGTTGGATTATTAACATCCAACGGTCGTCCTGCTTCTTCAACCTCTAAATTTCTTGCTCCAGCCGGCCAAACCACCGTGTGCTCCTGCCTCTCGTGGTCGGCTGTGCTGCCGCGGAGGCCTCACCGCCCCCTACTACTCCCACCACTGGCCAGGCCATCCCTCTAGTCACCCAAACCCCCTGTTATTCTACGGCGACGGCAATCTCTTTTTGACGGAACCTCGTCAGAGGGCGGGGAGCTCCCGCATTGCATATAGAAGAAGAGAGTTGGTCCCATTAATAAGGGAAACCGGACCCAAAAACCATACTTGGCATCCTTAATTAAGGGAAACCGGCGAAGACCACACACACCGGACTAGCACTCAAGGGACGACGTCCGAGGCGACGGCAGCCTCACACTGCAGCCGAACCAGTCAGCCCTCATACTCCTCTCCGCGTGGGCATCCACTACCGCGTCTTCCCCGGCTCCGCGTCATCCCCTTCCTAGGCCTCGCCTTCGTCCACCGCCTTATTACGCATAAAATAATGATTCCTCCACCTGACAGCAGGGACCCATTGGACGGGCCACCGTATTTCGCGAAAAAACATTACCCCCTGACTGCTGGGACCCACCAGCTACATCTTCGCATGCAAGGAAGTGCGTCGATATTACGAGCCAAAAAATGATTCTCCCCCTGACAGCTGGGACCCACCAGCGATATCTTCGCACGCAAGGAAGTGCCTCCTTACCTCCCTGACAGTTGGGACCCACCCGGTCGAAGCGTATGTACTGTTGTCTGTCTGGTTGCGTACGTGTATGTACATACTGGTCGATTGGTCTGTCTGCAGGCTGCAGCGATGAACCGTGGCCGAGTAAGGAAGGGCGCGTGTCGTAGTAGAGGCGCGGACGTAGCATGTCACGCAGTCCCATCAATATCGTGTACATGTACATATAGCCAGGGTGCAAGAAAGTAAAAAGGGCCACGTACGTACATTTGGGCGAGGTCTCGAATGCCTACTCGCGCATATGTACGGCCAGGGCTCGTGTACATGGAGAAGGCAGCGAAGAGCAGCGACGGTGTCCTGTTGATCGGCAGCCAACCGGCTGGGTCAGAACGGAGAAATTGCGTCGTCGTGTTCATCGGGAGGCAACGAAATGTATCATGTTCATCGGGAGCCAACCGGCTTGGACGGAATAGCAGAAACAAGGCCTGGCATATCGCAGAACGGAGGAAACGGCCTTGTGTTCGACCGCCTACGGTCGAAACGGGATCCTGTTCACCGGGAGGGGTCTGGCGCACCGCAAAACGGAGGAAACGGACTTCTCTTCGACCTCCTACGGTCGAAACGGAGTCCTGTTGATCAGGAGGGGTGTGGCATACCGCAAAACGGAGGAAACAGACATCTCTTCGACCTCCTACGGTCAAAACGGGGGTCCTGTTCATCGGGAGGGGTGTGGCGTACCACAAAATGGGCTACTGTTCATGCACCGTCTACTGCCTCGCTCCTGCCTCCATGGGCTACTGTTCATCCACCATCGACCTCCTCCTGCCTCCACCTGCGATAGTTCATCCACATCGTCTCCCTCCTGCCTCCACCAGCCACTGTTCATCCATGGGCTCCTGTTCATCCAGCCTCCACCGCTCCTCCACCGGCTACTGTTCATCCAGCCCTCCACCAGCTACTGTTCAACCAGTCCTCCACGGGGTCCTGTTCATCCACCCCAAACGGCTCAATCGGGGTCCTGTTCATCCAGCGGCAACGGCCTCTACTACCACGGGGTCCTGTTCATCCAACCCCCACCGGGAACTATTCATCCAACCCCCAACAACGCTCACTGTTCATCAAGAGGAGGCAGGTTCGATCGGCTTCAGTTAGTAGCAGTAGCGAAGGAATCGCTCGATCGGGTTCAGTTAACTACCAGATCGATCGATTGCTCAGGTTCAGTAACGCCTAGCCTGCAGTGCAATCGCTCGGGTACAGTAGGTGAATGCCTTGCTCAGGTTCAGTTAGAGCCCAACGCCTTGCACCCACGCACGTACGTGTACGAGAGAAACGCGCAATCCTCCGTGCATCGCTCGACCCCGACCACCCACCGTAACCGGGAACTCTCTGATATTTTCCTTGCCCTCGCTTCTACCATGGTTTTTTCCGTCATGGATGGCCCAAAGAATGTCATGCAGCTGCGTCTCCAGCCCGCCCAGGACGAAAAGCCCATTTGCTGTCATGATATTTTGTCATAGAAGTAGGAGCCCACCACATCTATGATGATACCGGGTTTCGTCACAATTATCGTCATAGAAGTGTCATAAGATGACAGAAAAAATTTCGTTTGACCCAAAATGTCACGGATGTGTCTTTTCTTTGTAGTGAGCAGGAGGCACCGGAGGAGAGCGGCATCAGCAACATCCCGGAGGCCATGCTCCACGAGGTACGAGCGAAGGGGTCATTCCATCTACACCTCTTCCCCTCGCCGAAGGGCACAACCACAGTGGCGGCGCCCGATCTGGGGCGAATCGCCGCCCTCCGGCCGCCCCCACCACGGGCACGACCGCAGCGCACGCGCCTCCCCCAAAGCGAGTAGACCCAGCAGCTTTGCCCAATGAACCGCTGGCTCCCAAGTGCCTTCACCACATCAACGTGCCATCCAAATGGCTGACTCGCAACAGCGAGGGCGCGACGTTGTCGCCACCAGCACCGTCAAGAGACAGGAGACGGTCCGATCAACATCATCATCACTAATGCCAAGCACCGCTACAGAGGCCATGGCGCGGGCCCAACTGCTGTTGAGGTTTCCGCCGGCGGCCGATCAGATGGATGAATGGAGAGCCACCATTCAGAGTCTGATTGGCTTCGCCGAGGCTGGGGGCTCGCAGCGAGCTGGCCCGCCGCGACCTCCCCAAGCGACGACAATAGCTCGCGCTACTGGTCGCATGGAAGGAGCCACCCCCATGGTACAGTCCCCACCGAGGCAACCAGCGCAGGCGCGGCAGAATCAAGAACCTTATGACGTCTCGATGGCCTCCTCTGACCCTCGAGCACGTCCAGGCCAACGGCGAGCCCCGAAGGACAGGGGGAGGAGAGACGCGCGCGTCATCATTGAACGCCGCCGCGACGACCACCGTCGAACCACTGGGTGCGATGGTCCCGATGGCGATGAGCCTGCGCTCGAGGATGGCGGGTGCCTGCCTTTCGAGGTTGTGTGCCCTACCTTTACTCCTGAGTTGAGGCAAGTCCGTTGGCCATGCCGTCGCACATTCAAGCTAGAGATACCCGAGAAGTATGATGGAAGGCTAAACCCGACAGAGTTTTTGAGCATCTACACCATCGTTGTTCAAGCTGCCGGAGGAAGAGACGAGAATGTGTTTGCCAACTGCTTCCCTTTGGCGCTCAAGTCCAATGTGAGGTCTTGGCTAATGCACCTTCTGGAGAACTCCATTTTGTTGTGGGCTGACATGTGCCTTGAGTTCATTGGTGCCTTCACTGGCGGCCATCAGGAAGCAGGGCGACCCAGCGACTTGCAGCTTCTCCAACAGAAAGAAGGAGAAACTCTTCGCAAGTATTTGCAGAGATTCAGCAGAGTCCATAGGAATATTCCAAATATCCATCCAGCGGCTGTGATACCTACCTTCCAGTCCAATGTGCGCAACCGCAGGATTCGTTCTAAGATGAACGTGTGGTTGCCCAAGACTATGAAGGAGCTTTACACCTTGGTGGACAAGTGTGCTCGGATGGAGGAGGGAAGGAAACTCCCCGGAGAAGAGGATTGCATCAACATCGACTCAGAGGATGACGATGAATCCACCAGTCAGAAGAGGAGCAAGAAGTTCAACAAGAGGCGCAAGGATAAGGGAGTGATGACTGTCGAAGGATCGGGCACACTTAGTACCGGCAAGAAGGCCAAGGCCGAAGCCCCAGGCAAGGAAGCTGCCGTGTGCACTGACTTCCGGGAGGCTACGGCTATCGAGAAGGCTGGGAAAGGCGATGGGCCGTACTACAAGATCCATCGGACCAATGGCCACGATCTTCAAGAGTGTCATCAGGTTGAGCAGTTTGTCAAGAGGCAGAGACCAAAATATGAGAAGCGTGATAAGGAAAAAGGTCAGAGTGGCACTGGCAGGAAGGGCCGAGGCAGTGAAGCAAATCGCCACGGCAAGCCATTTCGGAACCAAGGAAAAACCGCCAGGGGTCGAGGGAAGGAAGTTTGCCATAATGAGAGTGATGGAGGGGATGAAGAGGAAACCAGTGAGCAGGAGTTCCAGAAAGCCGCTAACGCCATGTGCATTGACGGGGGTGCATCCCTACACTCCTCTCACCGCCAACTTAAACGGTGGGCACATGAGGTCAATGCCATGGAGCCAGCGGCAGAGGCACGAAAGTTGCTCAAATGGTCACGCACGCCCATCATCTTTGATGAAGAGGACCATCCTGACCGCACCACTGCGGTAGGAAGTTTGCCATTGTTGGTTTCTCCAACAATTCGCAACCTCAAGATCACAAAGATGTTGGTTGATGGCGGGGCCGGTTTGAATCTGATTTCACCAAAGGTTATTAGCAAACTTCATATAGCAGAGGAAGAGCTAAAGGTCGCAGGCACGTCTCAAGGAGTTAATCCCGGCACGAGTCATCCTAAGGGGAAGATTACGTTGCCGGTGACATTTGGGGGAGAACTGAACTATCGGACTGAGAAGGTTGTGTTTGATGTGGTCGACTTCCCCCTGCCGTACAATGGGCTCATTGGACGCCCAGCTTTGGCAAAATTCATGCCGGCATCCCACTATGCCTACAACACCTTGAAGATGCCAGGGCCGATAGGAGTCATTTCCATCCCATCATATGAGAAGGACGCAATCATTTGCATGGATAAGATGTACCAAGACGCAGTCGCCAAAGTGGCCGCGGCAGCGGTAGTTCCCGCCAAGAGAAACAAGGGAAAGAAGAAGGGTAGCAGAGACACTAGCAAGGAATACGGGAAGCGTACCTCTTCAGAGTGTGCTGCGCCTGTCGATGACTTGCCGGAGAGTTCCAGCAGAAAGAGATCCAAGGTTGTTGCGCCACATGTGAAGAAGGTCCCGGCAGGGCTGGCGGGCATTGATGGTACCTTCACTATCAGCGCCACCCTCGATGACAAATAGGAAAGCGCGCTCGTTTCCTTCTCGCGGGCGAATATCGATGTGTTTGCCTGGCAACCATCTGATATCCCCGGTGTTCCCAGGGAGGTAATCGAGCACCACCTTGTTGTCTGCCCACATGCCCAACCTGTCAAGCAGAAGGTTCAAAAGCAGGCCGTGAGAGGCAGCAGTTCATTAAAGAGGAGATTAAGAAGCTTGAGGCAGCTGGTCTGGTCAGAGGAGTGCTGCATCCAACGTGGTTAGCTAACCCAATGATCGTTCCCAAGGCTAACGGGAAATGGAGGCTTTGCATAGATTTCACGGGTCTCAACAAGGCTTGCCCGAAGGACCCATTTCCCTTATCGTGCATCGACCAGATTGGGGACTCCACTTCAGGTTGCGATTTGCTCTCCTTTTTGGATGCATACTTTGGGTATCATCAGATCTTCATGTCCAAGGATGACGAAGAGAAGACCTTGTTCAGGTTAAAAAGTGCCGGGTCCACTTTTGCAAGAGCAGTCCGGATTGGTTCTGAGCCACAGTTGCACAGATACATTGAGGCTTATATGGATGATATTGTGGTCAAGACCAAGGACAGATCAACCCTCATCCAGGATTTAGAGGAGACGTTTGCTAATCTGCGCAAGATCAACTTGAAGCTGAATCCGGAGAAGTGTGTGTTTGGCATTCCCTCCGGCAAGCTGCTTGGATTCTTCGTATCCCATCGTGGGATCGAAGCCAACCCCGACAAGACCAAGGCTATCGAGTAGATCCAGGCACCCAGGACGGTCAAGGATGTATGGCGTCTGACAGGGTTCATTGACGTGCTTAGCAGATTCATCTCCAAGTCTGCCGAGCGCGCCCTGACGTTCTTCAAAATCTTGAAGAAGGTAGGGCCCATGAAGTGGACCCCAGAAGCAGACGCAGCTTTGCAAGAGTTGAAGGCCTACTTGTCTTCTGTGCCCACTTTGGTTGCTCCTAACCCACAAGAACCATTGATGCTATACCTGGCGGCAACTAATCAAGTGGTTAGTGCAGCCTTAGTGGCATAGTGGGAAGTAGAGGAATCAGAGAGTGAACAAAGCCCGGCAGAACCGGATAACGATCAGGACAGAGAAGAGCACGGCAGTAGGGGCAACACCAAGGACGTGGCAAGGAAGAAAGTGGTGTAGCGCCCAGTCTACTTCGTCAGCTCCCTATTACAGGGGGCTAGATCGAGGTACTCTGGTGTGCAAAAGTTGATTTTTGGTCTCATCATGGCCTCAAGGAAACTGCGCCACTACCTCCAAGCCCATGAGATCACGGTTGTCACCCGCTTTCCGTTGCAAAGGATACTCCGAAACCCTGAGGCTATCGGCAGAATAGTGGAGTGGGCTTTGGAGTTATCCAGCTTTGGCCTGAACTTTGAAAGCACGTCAACAATTCAGAGAAGGGCATTGGCAGAGTTTATTGCAGAATGGACGCCAACCCCTGATGAAGAAATGCTGGAGACAGTTATCCCCGGCAAGGAAGCACCCCAAGAATGGATCATGTATTTCGATGGTGCCTTCTCCCTGCAAGGTGCGGGGGCTGGCGTGCTTCTCGTTGCTCCCACGGGGGAACACTTGAAGTACGTCGTCCAGATGCACTTTCCCTGGGAGGAGGCAACCAATAATACAACAGAGTATGAAGGGCTCCTTGCCGGGCTCAGGATTGCCACAGAACTAGGAATCAAGAAGCAGATCATTTGAGGAGATTCGCAACTTGTGCTGAGACAAGTCAAAAAGGATTATCAAAGTCCATTGATGGAGGCATACGTCGAGGAAGTGAGAAGATTGGAGGAGCGCTTTGACGGATTGCAAACAGAGCATGTACCCCGTGCAGAAAACAGCATAGTTGATCATCTGTCAAAGTGTGCTACGCAAAAGCTTCATGTGGAACCAAGAACTTCTGTTCTCCATCCTACTTAGCCCCCCGTATCCCCAGCAACAATGGCCCGTAAAAGGAGGAAGATGGACACCGGTAAGCCTCTTCCGGTAGAGCCTCCCAGGGCTCCTAGTAGGGACCCTGCCGGAAACAACTCCCCATCACTTGCCGGACCGCACCCTCCAGCCGGGCCAATGGTCCGTGTGAACGAGGAATGTGCCCCCGCATATGAGGAGGTGCCGCTAGTCCTTGTTGCCGGGCCCCAGGCTCCAACTTGGGCAAGGCACATAGTCCATTTCCTCCAAAGTAGAGAACTTCCCGATGACCAAGATGAAGATGAAAGAGTAGCCCGGAGGGCCAGTGTGTATCAGTTTGTTGATGGCACTCTATACAGAAGGAGGCCCAATGGTGTGAAATTGAAGTGCATCTGCCGGGAAGAAGGAAAGGAACACCTGGCGGAAATACACAAAGGCATGTGCGGCTCCCACATTGGATCAAGGGCATTAGTTGGGAAAGCATTCCGGCAAGGATTCTATTGGCCCACTACCCTCAAAGATGCGGTCGAGCTAGTCACCAAATGTGAAGCCTGCCAGTTCCATTACAAAAACATCCACCTGCCTGCACAAGCTCTTCAGACAATCCCTTTGTCATGGCCGTTTTGGGTCTGGGGGCTCGATATCCTCAGCCCTTTCCCCCGAGCTGCTGGGGGCTTTGAATTCTTGTTCATTGCTATTGATAAGTTTGCAAAGTGGCCGGAAGATGCTGTCGTGAGAAAGGTGACTGCTCAGTCAGCTATCAAGTTCTTAAAAGAATTGGTGTGCCGCTCTGGTGTCCCGGCAAGGATCATTACCGACAACGACACCCAGTTCATGAGCCGCGCCTTCATCCAATATGTTCATGCCCTCCGAAGCAAGATATCATTTGCCTCTATTGCACATCCCAGGATGAATGGACAAGCTGAGAGGGCGAACATTGAAGTGCTGCGAGAACTCAAAACGAGAACATTTGATACATGCAGAAAGCACGGTAGGTAGTGGATCGATGAGCTGCCGGTAGTTCTCTCGTCCCTCAGAACGATACCAAATCGATCTACCGGGCAGACTCCCTTCTCCCTAGTCTATGGGGCAGAAGCAGTTATCCCCACGGAACTCATTTACGGGTCACCTCGAGTACTTGCCTATGATGAAGTAGCGCAAGATTAGCACCAACATGACGATGTTGTGCTACTCGAGGAGAACCGTCTCCGGGCTACTATGCGTGTTGCACGCTATCAGCAAGCTCCGCGTCTCTACCACAGCCGCAGGGTTCATGCCCGGTGTTTTGAGGAAGGCGACCCAGTCCTTAGGCGCGTTCAGTCCGCAACGTTGACGCCAAAGTGGGAAGGCCCTTACCGGGTAGTTCGAGTCACCAGACCTGGCGTAGTCCGTCTGGAGACCGGAGATGGCATTCATTTGCAAAACTCATGGAATATTGAGCATCTCCACAAGTTCTACCCGTAAGGCGCGGCTGTCGGGCCCTGCCCGACAGCCACCCTTTTGTACAGCCCTTGCCTCAGTTGCATGTAACCCCTTGTACAAAGCCAGGCGCAGACCTTGAACAATAGAGAAATGAATAAAGCGCTGGGGGGCCCCGACAAGTTGGATGCATGCATAAGCATTTCATGAGCATTGCATGCATAAGCATTGCATATGCATATAGATAAGATCGCATCTTGCATCATTTCCATCTGCATAAAGGTGCAGGTTCCTGCCGTGAGCTTGGCCTCTACAGGAAGCTGGAAAGATGAACCAACACTGCGATCTCCTGCAAGCCAAACAGATAAGTTCTACCTCTTGTCCATAAGTGTTATGTAAGCAAAAAACTTGTGCATAAGGAAACCTCACCGCTTTTTGAAACTTAGGTGCTCCCATTCCTTGACTTGAATTTTGCTTCGGTCAGGATGGTCGCAGTGGCCTTTGTTGAAAAACGATTACCGGGGGGCTGGTACCTCATCACTATTTGTGCCCGGCAGGCTTGAACTCCCCGGCAGCAAAATAGAGGATACCGGTAGGATAGCCTGCCGGGGGAAACTCGTTTATTTAAAATATAGAGGCAACCCACCTCTGCATGGACATGTACATGCACGAGTTCCCGGCAAGGTTCACCTTTTTCATTAATATGCTGATCAAACAAGTACAGACCTTACAGGACACAAACATGGACTCGAGAGATTACATTATTTGAACTAAAATTTGGCAAGTGCCTACATATTTAAGATTGAAAAAAGATAAGTGCCCCGTAATGCCCTTTCTTGTCCCTCTCCTCCTAGGCACGGCGGTAGAAGGCGAAGGGGCAAAAGGAGCGCCTGAGCAGAAGCTCAGCCTGACCCTGTCGGGCTCCAGGAGAGGTAGCCTGGCGGGGACGGGAGGACATCGGCAAACGCGTCGATGGAGAGCATGGCAGAGGCGACCCGTCAACCGTCACCGCCAGGGCCAGCAGGACGCGGCAGGGATAACGGAGCTGTAGCCCGCGAGGAAGCCTGCCGGGGTCTAGCTGGAAGGCTGCTGGAGGAAGCCGAGAGGCACCAGCTGTTTGGAATCGTTGCAAGGAAAAAAAAAATTCTACGCACACGCAATGATCTATACATGGAGATGCATAGCAACGAGGGGGAGAGTGGGTCTATGTACCCTCGTAGACCGTAAGCGGAAGCGTTTATTCAACGCGGTTGATGTAGTCGTACACCTTCGCGATCTGCCCGATCAAGTACCGAACGCACGGCACCTCCGTGTTCTGCACACGTTCAGCTCGGTGTCGTCCTCGACATCTTGATCTAGCAAGCGGGGCGAGGTAGTAGATGAGTTATGTCATCATAACGGCATGGTGACGGTGGTGGTGAAGTAATCCCGTAGGGCTTCGGCTAAGCACTGCGACGATCTAGAGCGGACAAGTAAACTAGAGCCGGAGGGGTGCCGACACACGGCGCGGAATAAGTTGTGTATTATGTGGCACCCCTCCCCACATATATATAGGTGTGCAAGGGGAGGAGGAAGCCCCTAGGGTTCCCCAACAGGTGTGGGGACAACCCTAGGGCTCCTCCCTTTGGCGCCCCCTGCCAAATAATGGCACAAGGGGGGAGGAAAGGGGGGAGGCGCGCCCTTCTTTACTTCCTCCCTTCTCCGGGATATGGTAAGAGGGGGTGGCGCCCCCTTTACCATTTATTAGGTGTGGCTGCCCTAAATGGGGCGCATTACCCCATGTGGGCTGGTGTGTTCCCTTCCACTTGGCCCACTAAGGCCCAATACTCTCCCGGTGCCTCCAGAACCCCTTCTGGCATTCCGATAACTTTACGGTGCATTCCGAAACCATTCCAGAGACCAAATAGCATCGTCCTATATATCAATCTTCACCTCCGGACCATTCCAGAACTCCTCGTCATGTCTGTGATCTCATCCGGGACTCCGAACAACATTCAGTCACCAAACCACATAACTCATATAATTCAAAATCGACATCGAACGTTAAGCGTGCGGACCCTACAGGTTCGAGAACTATGTAAACATGACCGAGACACCTCTCTGGTCAATAACCAATAGCGGAACCTGGATGCCCATATTGGCTCCTACATATTCTGTGAAGATCTTTATCGATAGAACTGTTATGACAACATACGTAATTCCCTTTGTCCATCGGTATGTTACTTGCCCGAGATTCGATCGTCGGTATCTCTATACCTAGTTCAATCTCATTACCGGCAAGTCTCTTTACTCCTTCCGTAATACATAATCACGTGACTAACTCCTTAGTCATTTGCTTTCAAGCTTATGATGTGTATTACCGAGAGGGCCCAGAGATACCTCTCCGATACTCGGATTGACAAATCCTAATCTCGATCTATGCCAACACAAAGAACACCTTCGGAGATACCTGTAGAGCATCTTTATAATCACCCAGTTACGTTGTGACGTTTGATAGCACACAAGGCATTCCTCCGGTATCCGGGAGTTGAATAATCTCATAGTCGAAAGAATATATATTTGACATGAAGAAAGCAATAGCAATAAAACTGAACGATCATCATGCTAAGCTAACGAATGGGTCTTGTCCATCACATCATTCTCCTAATGATGTGATCCTGTTATCCAATAGCAACTCATGTCAATGGTTAGGAAACCTTAACCTTCTTTGATCAACGAGCTAGTCTAGTAGAGGCTCACTAGGGACACGGTGTTTGTTTGTGTATTCACACATGTATTAAGGTTTCCGATTAATACAATTCTAGCATGAATAATAAACCTTTATCATGAGTAAGGAAATATAAAATAACAACTTTATTATTGCCTCTAGAGCATATTTCCTTCACCAGCCCCACCTCCGCATCCAACTCCCCGGCAAATCGCCTTGCCGGGAACTAGGTGCAGGTGCAGATGATGGTGCTGCTGCCTGATGAAGATGGTGCGGGCGACACTCAGCCGAAGTCAGAGTCGTCGCCCTCCCGGCTGCTGCCATCGTCATCGCCATCACTGTCCTTCTCGTCGCTTTCGCTTGAGGAGGAGCTTTCGTCGTCGGTGGAGATCTCCACGCAGCACCCTAAGCGAGCTCCCGAGCGCCCAAAAATCTTGACGGAGAGCAGGGCGCTCTCCATTAAATTAAACTGGAGAACGTGCCCCTCCGACAAGCTATGAGCTCGAGCAAAGGTCTTCCAGCCACAGCGGAGGTACATAACATAAGGAGCAGGGAAGTCAACATCCACCCACATGCCGCCATTTCCACAGCCCCTCATGTGCAGCCTTAGTGCGCGCGGCTGTTTGAGCTCCCTTACCCGTGCGAATGGTGTAGGGAGGCGGAGGTGGCCACACGGAGGCTTGTATAGCCGGACGACGAACTCTCGAGGCTGGTCTCTGACGTGGCCTTCCATCGGGGGAGGAGCCTCTGGTGGGGGTGCGGCCAAAGCGCCGCCCCGTCCTCCTCTTCCTCGAGCGCCACGACGACCATGACCTCACCCCTCCCTCCTCCTCTCACGGCGGGTTCCACCACCGCGTGGTCTAGAGGAGGAGGGATGCGCTGTGGAGCAGAAGCTCTTGTCGCCACCGCTGGAGTACCGCCACGCCCTCGTCCCCTCACCATGGCGAGCAAACGATGATTGAGAAGAGGGAGGAAGAAGTGTGTGTAAGCAAACGCACCACTCCCGCCCCCTTTTATAAAGGTTCTGGGCAGGGGCTGCCCTCTCGATCAGTAAGCAGCTGCCCCGCTCCCCCAATACGACCTCCCTGCACCTTCAGTAGCTCGGGGAATCAGGGCCGACCCTCTGCTCCAACCAGCGATGCCTAGTTTTCTGCCATGGCGCTCGTCCCCGCGCTCTCCGCGTCCACCACGTACCCATCCCAATGCATGAAGTGTAGGTGGCGGGTGTGCATGAAGTGGGGAACAAGTGGGATGGCAGTGTCGGCGTTCTGGGAACGGGGGTCCCCAGACTTGCCTGCCTGCAGCCCACGGCGTGGCCCCACAAGCGGGCCCGTACGGCCAATCTTCACCAGCCAGCACTCAAGACCCTCGCGAGGGGCCAAGCCTCGCGAGGCGGACGACACAAGACCTCCTCAGGGGCGGCCTCACCAGGCTGGCTCGTGAGGGGCGGAGAGATCAAGGCAAGTGGTACCTCGCGAGGTTTCTGTCGGTGTTCTGGGAACGGGAGTCCCCAGACTTGCCTGCCTGCGGCCCACGGCGTGCCTAAGCTAGCGGGCCGTACGGTCCATCTTCATCAACAAGGCAATCAAGACCCTCGTGAGGGGCCAAGCCTCGCGAGGCAGATGACACAAGACCTCCTCAGGAGCGGCCTAGCCAGGCAGGCTCACGAGGAGCGGAGATATCAAGGCGGGGCAAACCTCACGAGGCTCTCATGACGTGAGCCATGACGATCGACAACAGGCGGGCGCCAGCGCGCGCAGCATCCTTGTTTCCTCTTTGGTGCTAAAGAAGCAGGCGCAGGCGCAGAGTAGCGAGGCGTCAAGCAAAGGTTTCCATATCGGTGCAACGAGACCAAGACCAGCAGGACGGCAAGACGGAGGTCACCATGGAGCCCAAGACGGCGTCATCACCAGAGCCTTTTGCAGGCGAAGACCGCTTTTGTCAGGATAGCTTGTACTAGCTGTCCCCTTTCAAATTTGCCCGCCATTGTTGGCTCCCTTCCCGCTCAATATTTGGGGAGAGGACCAGGGCCTATATAAGTAGAGCTAGCCACCACAGTAAGGACAGGTTGAACTGACCGAGTTCTCATCCACCAGTCCACAGAGCACAAGAACACCTCAACCTCAGGAGGCTGTTCTTCCCCTTGTACTGTTCTTCATCAGCCCAGGAGGCAATCCACCACCACACACTGGAGTAGGGTATTACACCACAACGGTGGCCCGAACCAGTATAAACCTCGTGTCTCTCTGTGTTGTGAGTTCGTCCGTGAGATCTTAGCGAGCTAGGGCGTGGGTCGGTAGGAAGGAAAGAACTTCGCGCGCACCCCGGAGTTCAAACCTTAAGGGTTTTGCCGGAACCCGAGATCCGACATTTGGCATGCCAGGTAGGGGTGCGCCGTAGCTTCCCTTTCGTCGCTCCGTCGCTCTGTCGTTTCCATGGCGGATGCTCGCCACGCTCGAGCTGAGCGCCGGGCTGCCCTCACCGCCCTCGTTGCTCAGACGGCTCCTATCGGCGGGCCACCCCGTCGTTCTCCTTCTCCCGCCGCCAACGCCGCCACTGGTCCGGTGGGGAACGAGCAGCAAGCGTCCTCGCGGCACCCATCGGCGCGGCAGGACGGCCGCAGCACCACTCCATCGCTGACCCCGGCCGGTTATTTGTCTCATGCACACCACGCTCCCATGGATGCGCAAGCCGCGCTCCTCGCTGCAAACGAGCTCCTGCGCTACCGCTCGGTTGACGTCCTCTACGAGGAGTGGCTCGACCGCGTCGCCGAGGTCGTCCGCGCCGCAGGGGGCTCCCCGGTGCCGTCCCTCTCTCTGCCTCACCCTCCGCCAGCCACGGGCGATGTGGCCCATGGCGCACCTCCACCACCTCTGCCCCAAGAATGCGCCTTGGCGCCAAGGCGCGCGGTCCCACGGCGTGATCCACCACGCCCGGTGCCCGCGCGCGAAGAGAGGAGCTGCCAAGAAATCCCTCGGCCGCGAGAAGCTGCACCTGCGCTCCCCGTGCCGCCTCGTCAAGACCGCCCGCTGCCTGCGGTGGCGGCGCGTGGACCTCATCAAGACCAGGCTCCACCTCTGAGGCAATCCCCGGCAACCACGGCCGGCTGCCGCGCCTTCACCCCCGAGCTGCGTAGCGTCGCCTGGCCGGGCAAGTTCAAGCTGGATCTGCCCCCTCGTTACGACGGCACCGCCGACCCCGCGGAGTTCCTGCAGCTCTACGAGCTGAGCATCAAAGCAGCCAATGGCGACGAGAAAGTCATGGTGAACTAGTTTCCCATGGCTCTCAGGGATGGTGCCCGCTCCTGGCTCCTGAACCTGCAGCACGGCTCGATCTCTCCTAGGATGAGATGCGTGACCGCTTCGTCGCCAACTTCCAGGGCACCCGCGACCGCCCGCCGGCAGCGGGTGACCAGCACCGCATCAAGCAACAACCTGGAGAGACCCTCCAGAAGTCCATCCAGCGCTTCAACAACACTCCCCTCAAGATCCCCAAGGTCACGGACGAGGCCATCATCTAAGCGTTCTCCGACGGCGTCCGTGACGTCAAGATGATGGAAGAGCTCGCTATCCATGAGGAGCTGTGCACGTCTCAGGAGCTGTTCAACCTGGCAACCAAGTGCGCAAGAGCTGAGGAGGGGCGCCTTTCCCTCCTCGAGCTGCCAGCTGCGGGCGCAGATGAAAAGAAGGCCAAGGCCAAAGACGTGAAGCGCAAGGAAGCGGCCATGCTCGCAGCAGAGCCCGACACCAAGCGGGTCAAAGATCTGCCCGAGTCATCCAAGAACAGCCGGCCGTTCTACGCCTTCCACAACCTGAACACCCACAACACGAGTGACTGTCAAGAGCTCAGAGCCATCCGCGAGGGATGCTTCGGTCGACGCCCTGAACGCAGCGACCGTGGCTACGACCGTGGAGGAGGACGTGGTGGTGGACGCTGGGACGACCATGGCCCATGCCAGGAGTGGCGTGACCGTCCTCGTGAGGGCCGCTGGCAGGATCATCCTCGCGAGGGCGCCTGGAGAGACCAGCCTCACGAGGACCGCCCTCAGGGCAATGCCGGTCTTCCCCCGCTGCCGCCACCGCCAAGGAGGAACGACGACCACCACCAAGACGAGGGGGCTGGGGGCTTCCAGGAGCCGCATGCAATCGCCTGTATCTTGGGCGGAGCTCAGGCCCCAGCCTCGCAGCGCATCTTCAAACAGTTTGCTCGTGAAGTGAACGCAGTCCTCCCCAAGCTCGAGGCCACGCCCCTGCTCAAGTGGTCCCTGTGCACCATCACCTTCAACTCGGCAGATCAGCTCAAGTGCGCAGCCACTACAGGCGCCCTCCCGATGCTTTGTTCCCCAGTCATCAGCAACGTGCAAGTTACCAAGACCCTCATCGACGGCGGCGCCGGACTCAATGTCCTGTCCGTCGACACATTCGACAACCTTCAAGTGCCATACGAGCAACTTCAGCCTACCAAGCCTTTCTCAGGGGTGACAGACGGTTTCACCACACCGATTGGGCAGGTCCGCCTCCCTATCACCTTTGGGGAACGCAAGAACTACCGCACCGAGCTCATCGACTTCAAGGTCACCCACCTCCGTGTAACGCCCACGATGCGGCTATATATCCCACGTGTCGAGGCACGACTTAGAGGCATAACCTCATTTTAGGTATTGTCGCAAGAAGGGTCATCTTCACACAATCCCATGTAATGAACAAGAATGGGATAAAGAGTTGGCTTACAATCGCCACTTCACACAATACATAAATAAATCATACATCAATCAGAGTACACACATAGGTCCGACTACGGAACCAAAATAAAAGAAGATAACCCCAAATGCTAGATCCCCGACCGTCCCAACTGGGCTCCACTACTGATCATCAGGAAACGAAACATAGTAACGACCAAGTTCCTCGTCGAACTCCCACTTGAGCTCGGTTGCGTCACCTGCACTGGTATCGTCGGCACCTGCAACTGTTTGGAAGTATCTGGTGAGTCACGAGGACTCAGCAATCTCACACCCGCGAGATCAAGACTATTTAAGCTTATGGGTAGGAAAGGTTAGTGAGGTGGAGCTGCAGCAAGCACTAAGCATATATGGTGGCTAACATACGCAAATAAGAGCGCGAAGAGAAGCAATGCAGCGGTCGTGAACTAGAAGTGATCAAGAAGTGATCCTGAAACTACTTACGTTCAAGCATAACACAAGAATCGTGTTCACTTTCCGGACTCCGCCGAAAAGAGACCATCACGGCTACACACGCGGTTGATGTATTTTAATTAAGTCAAGTGACAAGTTCTCTACAATCGGATATTAACAAATTCCCATCTGCCACATAACCGCGGGCACGGCTTTCGAAAGATAATAACCTGCAGGGGTGTCCCAACTTAGCCCATTATAAGCTCTCACGGTCAACGAAGGATATTCCTTCTCCCGGGAAGACCCGATCAGTCTCGGAATCCCGGTTTACAAGACATTTTGACAATGGTAAAACAAGACCAGCAAAGCCACCCGATGTGCTGACAAATCCCGATAGGAGCTGCACATATCTCGTTCTTAGGGCAACACCGGATGAGATTAGATACGAGTAAAACCAGCCCTCAAGTTTCCCCAAGGTGGCCCCGCATGCAGCTCAGTTCGGACCAACACTCGAAGGAGCACTGGCCCGGGGGTTTCTAAAATAAAGATGACCCTTGAGTCTGCAGAACCCAAGGGAAAAAGGCTTAGGTGGCAAATGTTAAAACCAAGGTTGGGCCTTGCTGGAGGAGTTTTATTCAAACGAACTGTCAAGGGGGTCCCATAAATCACCCAACTGCGTAAGGAACGCAAAATCAAGGAACATAACACCGGTATGACGGAAACTAGGGCGGCAAGAGTGGAACAAAACACCAGGCATAAGGCCGAGCCTTCCACCCTTTACCAAGTATATAGATGCATTAATTAAGATAAAAGATATTGTGATATCCCAACATATCCATGTTCCAACATGGAACAAACTTCATCTTCACCTGCAACTAACAATGCTATAAGAGGGGCTGAGCAAAAGCGGTAACATAGCCAAACAACTGTTTGGTAGGAAAGGTGGGTTAGAGGCTTGACATGGCAATATGGGAGGCATGATATAGCAAGTGGTAGGTAGCGCGGCATAGCAATAGAGCGAACAACTAGCAAGCAAAGATAGAACTGATTTCGATGGTATGGTCATCTTGCCTGAAATCCCGCTAGGAAGAAGAACGAGTCCATGAAGAAGACCAACGGACGTAGTCGAACGAATCCTCACAACTCTGGAACGAAACCGAAGCTAACGAGAGAAGCAACCCGGAAAGAAACAAACAACATAGTAAACAATCATCACATGAACATGGCATGATGCACAATCAAGTATGATGCATGTCCGGTTTAATGAGGCATGGCATGGCAAAATGTGACAAACAATACTATAAATTAAGTGGAGCTCAATATGCAACGAGTTGCATATTGACAAAACACCACATCAATTATTTAGTTCGCTCTTGTTTATGCTAGTCAACAATATTAACTGTTATTAAACATGGCAAGAGGTGAAACATAAATAAACTAACTATTTAGACAAGTTTAAATGAGGCCGGAACAACAAACAACAATTCCGGAAAATCCTCATATGCATATTTTGGAATTGGTACTGTTCTTCCATAAACACAATTTTAATGTTGTTAAACATCAAAATAAAGTTCACCAAGTTAATCTATGCATTTTTCTACCCCATTTACATATAAAGTTTATTTAAATCCGAGCTACGGTTATTTAGTTATGAAATAAATCATTTTAACATGGCATTTATACCAATTTAAACAAACAGCAAGTTTAAACATTTTTAACATGGATGAAAGTAGCATATTATGAAACTAGACAAAATTCTAAGCATTTTACATGTTTAAAACATTTTAAACCGATGCACGGTTGTTGAGTTATTATATGCATGAACATGAGGGTTTTTCTGTAAAACAGTAAAACCTGGGATAATGCTATATTCGCAGGTCTGGGAAAAAACCTACACAGGCCGAATCTAAAACCGGAGCAGGCCCAACAGAAGAAAAACAAAGGGGCGCTGGGGGGTTTCTCACCATGGGCCAAGCCCAGGTCGATGGAGAGGCCAAGGTAGGCCGAGGGCGGCGTTGGGCCTGATCTGGAGGCAACGACGCGGTCAACGCGAGCGCTCTCCTCGCTCGCTCGATCTGGGCAGGGGCGCGAGCAGAGACTTGCGCAGGCGAGCTCCTGTTGAAGAAAACAAGAGTGGGTTCAGAGAGAGAGACAGGGGAGACAAAACAGAGGGAGGAGGAAGGAGATGGGCAGGTCACGGTCGATCTGGCTGGAGTCGGTCAACGCGAGCGCGTGGCTCGTCTACGAAGCAGAGGAAGCAGGGGTGCGACGGCTTCAGGCGGTGCAGGCGCGGCAACAGGGCAATGCAGGGAGGTTCAGGCGGCGATGAACTTGGCAGAGGGGACGACCGGAGTTGCGGGGGCTTGTCCTCGTCCAGAGCAAGGAATGGCCAGATCTCGAGGTGGCCGGAGGGAGAAACTTCGAGGCAGCGATGACGTAGGGACGGCCATGGATGCTCATGTCGAAGGAAAAAGGAGAAGGTTCAGAGAAAGCAGAGAGAGACAGGGGAGAGATAGAGAGTGAGAGAGGATGAGCGACGAGGCTCACCGGAGATGGTGGTGAGGGCGTCGAGGATGGAGGTGCCGGTGGCGAGGTTCGATGAAGGCGGCGGAGGCAAGGTGCAGGAGATGGATCCTCGGCTCCATGGAGGTGCTCTAGCACGAGCAGATCGAGCGCTCCTTGCTCAGGGATGCGCTGCTCGAGGAGGAGAACTGCAGATGCGGCTCGGGGCAGGGGAGGAGCTTGGGCGCGTTGGGGGAGGTCCTGCTGGAGGTGGTCGACGGTGACGTTTGGGTGCCCCTGCGAGCTGCGGCTCATCGCCGGCAGAGACGGGAACAGAGAGAGGTGATGCTCGGGCAGAGGAGGCCTTGGTGACGGGCGCGCTGGACCGCAGGCGCAAGGAAGCTTCAGATCAGGAGCTCCTCTCCCGATCGGATTGGAGGAGGAGGCACCGGCGAGGTGGATCGAGTGGGGTGCTGGCTCTGGTTGGCTAGGTTTGCAAATCGAGGAGGTGGCTAGGCGCGGAAAGAGAGGAGCAGGTGGATCGGGAGGAGATCCCGAGGTTGGAGGGAGGCTGTCGGCTGGCGGCGGCAGAGGATGGGACAAGACCCTAGAATTTAGGGTTAGGCAGATTATATAGGTAGGGGATTAGGGTAGGGGTTAACTCAGTCCTATGATCGTAATCGGACGGTCAAGAAAAATAAGCTAGGAGAGTCCAACAAAGAAAACGGTGATGTTTTACAGATGTTTGGTCATGATCCGGACCCAATGGTGATGACTGAGTGGGTCGGGTTCGGGTTAGTTTCGGACGCGCACGCGAGGGGTCTATGCACTATGGAGAAAGATTAAGCGGCCAGACGAGAGGGACTCGAAAAAACCGGTTGGTCTCGGAACGGTCAACGAAGGCAAGGGGTTTGATGAGCTCAGAAAAGAGAGAGAAGAGAGCGGTCCGGTTGATCAGAGAGAAGGTCACCCGAGAAACGGAAGAAGCGGCAACTACGAGCGGATGCAAGTTTTATGAAAACATGAGAATGCAATGCTCATGATGACATGATGAATACAACAAGCAAATAAAACACACGGCAACAATGAAAAACAAGGAAGGCATCTGGAGCGTCGGTCTTGGGGCGTTACACTCCGTCTGCCGTACAACGCCATCCTCGGGTATCCAGCCCTGGCCAAGTTCATGGCGGTCACCCACCACGGCTACAACGTCCTCAAGATGCCGGGAAGCGGCGGAATCATCACGGTCCCATGTGAAGAGAGAGATGCGGTGTGCTCCCTCGAGTGCGCCTTCCAAGCTGCAGCAATAGACGACCCCGACAGCAGAAGTGAGGGCCCTCCAGAGGCCATCCCCAAGAAGAAGCAGTTGCGCCGTGCCGGGCCTCAGGTGGGTGGCATCACGGCTGGAACCTCGTCAGGATCAGCGCCTGCTCCAGGGGCGCTTCCCTTCGTCGCATAGGAAGGCGCGCCCGGCGCCCTCCTCGGGCAGGGCTCGGGGGCTTTCTTCTGGAAGGCCTCAGACCTTGCCCACATCATGAGGGAGGCGCTTGGTCACCACTTGGAGGCGTGCTTCGCGGCACGTTTCCCTTAGGAGATCACAGGAAAGGGAGCGCCCACCGCTCAGGAGTTCATCACCAAGACCACTCAGGAACTGCAAGACGCAAGGGCCATGCGCGGCGACCGCCGCTCACCAGGCGCAGCTCCCCATCCAGGCGAGGATGCCGGGCTGCGCGTCTGCATTGATGTCCCAGGGCTCAACAGGGCCGCATCTCAGGAGCTTTTCTGGCTTTCGTGTGTGGGCCGTTGAGAGGGCCCACCACACATCTACGTTTGCATGCCCTTCGGCTTGCCGAGCGTGGCGTCAGCCTATCAGCGCAACATGCGGCGTGTCCTGGCGGCTCAGGAGGCCAGGTACCACGCCGTCCTGGAAGAGATGGAGACGGTCTTTGAGGAACCACCCGAGCCCCCAGAGCCTCCCGAGGCTCAGGGCCTCGGTGGCTCGTGAGGAGCCATTCCTTCGATGCACGCCTTCAGCTGCACCAACTCTTCTTCGTCACCAGAACCAGGTGACATTTTCCAAGTTCGTTTAGCTGGGAGCGCCCCTCGGGCTGCATTATTCCCAGGTCGCGTGGGTCCGTCCCTATGGCATGTATCCCTTTTGCTTATGTATTTAGCTTACCTTGTTGGGGGCATCCCTCGGGCTGCATCATCCCCAAGCCGCTCGGGCCTGACCCAGTGGCATGTATCTTTCTGCATTTACCCAGGCTGATTTGTCTTCCATGCTTAATCTGCCAATGATTACCGCCTGCTCGGTTGCCACCCGCCACGGGTCCACCCCTCTGTGATGCATTCCGCTTGCGCGTTAATAGGGGGGCTCCTGAGCATCGCGACTCAGGAGCTCTTACTGGCTCTCCAGCCCTCACCCCCTGGCCTTGACCACGGCATCGCGACCTGGCATACCAGCGGCGGCTGAGCTCGCTCGAGGGTCGGGACCTGAGGACGTAGAGCGCTTGCACCTAACCGTCTCGCAGGAACACACAACCATCAAAGACTCAAGACCAGGCGCAACCCGCCTTGGGGTAGGGCCTCGTGAGTCCCACGCTGGCTCATGAGTGCCCAGATACACCTCGCATCCCTGCCGTGCAAGCCACGTGTCAGGGCGGGGCTGTACACGCCCCGGGGGCTCCTCCCGGAGGGAGGCCCCTCCCACGCACAAGTGGAAGCACCATGCTCCGTGCTGGCCGTCGACACTGCCGAGGAGCGGCTATGCCCGTGCACAAGCGGAAGCACTATGCTCCGCGCTGGTGATAAACAACTAAGGGCGGCTCCACGGTCGTACCAACCTGAGGGAGCCCCAGAGCTCAGCGTCTGGCCTCACCGCAACGCCTCCCTCGGGAGAGCCGCGCGACGGGGCTGGACACGGGGGCTGCGCTCGGGTCACGCCCAAGCGTACGCCACCCAACCAGGCCTCCCGGGCCTGGGGGCTGCTCTCGGGTCACGCCCAAGCGCACGCCACCCAAACAGGTCTCCCGGACTTGGTCGTCGCACGCCCCTCCCGAGGCCTCAGCGAGGGCAGGTATGGAAATTTGTCACGCCCAATATGCGACCCTATCCGAGAGGAACTCGAAGGTCCCACCAAGGATAGACCCGCAAATTGAAACGCTTTTGCAAGGTGGATATCATTACATCAACATTACATAAAAGATGGGGATACATACAAGGCATACAAATGCCGCAAGAATACATCAATATACATGAGAACAACATCCGACTACGGATGAAACACAAACAGAAACTCAAACGACATCCACCCTGCTAGCCCAGGCTGCCGACCTGGAACCTATCCCCTGATCGAAGAAGAAGCAGAAGAAGAACTCCAAAACAAGCAACAACGCTCTCGCGTCATGATCATCGCATAACCTGTACCTGCATCTGTTGTTGTAGTAATCTGTGAGCCACGAGGACTCAGCAATCCCATTACCATGGGTATCAAGACTAGCAAAGCTTAATGGGTATGGAAAGCATAAGTGGTGAGGTTTCAGCAGCGACTAAGCAAGATATGGTGGCTAACTTACGCAAATAAGAGCGAGAAGAGGAGCAACGGAACGGTCGTGAAGCTAGCAATGATCAAGAAGTGATCCTGAACTCCTACTTACGTCAAACATAACTCAGAAACCGTGTTCACTTCCTGGACTCCGCCGAAAAGAGACCATCACAGTTACACACGCGGTTGATGCGTTTTAATTAAGTCAAGTGTCAAGTTCTCTACAACCGGACATTAACAAATTCCCATCTGCCACATAACCGCGGGCACGACTCTCAAAAGTTTATACCCTGCAGGGGTGTCCCAACTTAGCCCATTATAAGCTCTCACGGTCAACGAAGGATATTCCTTCTCCCGGGAAGACCCGATCAGTCTCGGAATCCCGGTTTAAAAGACATTTCGACAATGGTAAAACAAGACCAGCAAAGCCACCCGATGTGCCAACAATCCCGATAGGAGCTGCACATATCTCGTTCTCAGGGCCACACTGGATGAGACATCCTACGAGTAAAACCAGACCTCGAGTTTCCACGAGGGGGCCCCGCAGTCTACTCAGTTCGGACCAACACTTAGAGAAGCACTGGCCCGGGGGGTTAAAATAAAGATGACCCTCGGGAGAGCGACTCCCAAGGGAAAAAGGCTAGGTGAGACAAATGTAAAAAAAAGGTTGGGCCTTGCTGGAAGAGTTTTATTCAAAGCGAACTGTCAAGGGGGTCCCATAAATCACCCAACCGCGAAGGGACGCAAAATCAAGGAACATAACACCGGTATGACGGAAACTAGGGCGGCAAGAGTGGAACAAAACACCAGGCATAAGGCCGAGCCTTCCACCCTTTACCAAGTATATAGATGCATTAATTAAATAATAGATATTGTGATATCCCAACATAACATAATCCAACAAGGAGCAATCTGCATCTTCACCTGCAACTAGCAACGCTATAAGAGGGGCTGAGCAAAGCGGTAACATAGCCAAACAACGGTTTGCTAGGAAGGGTGAAATAAAGGTTAGAGGCTATCATGGCAACTTGGGAGGCTTGAAAAGCAAGTGATAGGTAGCGCAGCATAGCGATAGAACGAAGCAACTAGCATAGCAATGATAGTAGTGAGATCCAAGGTGACAGTCATCTTGCCTGAAATCCCGCTAGGAAGAAGAACGAGTCCATGAAGAAGATGAAGCCACGAAGACGAACCAAGTGTAGACGAACGAATCTGTGGCACCCCAATCCGCATGGAGCAGGGGGCCATCGCACGTCAGCCCAGGATAACACCTGACGCACGACAGGTCCATAATACAGCATTCCATGTACAAAAATATTCATCAAATACATGTATATGAGATTACATCATTGATGAATACAATTATCTGGCATAGCCCTACGGCTATTAAATGACAGCGGAAGTGTGATAAAAATGGCGTCGGAAGTCTTGGTTTGGCAGCATAACGACTCTGGCTGGGCTCCACAACTCACAGGACTGGCAAGATTACGGCCTAGCACGATGGATCAAGCGAGCAATACGGGTACGACCTACAAAACTGGCATGACACGCCAGGTCAGTACATTGAATGTACTTGCAAAACAACCAAATACATAGCATCCAAACAAGCTGCAGACAAAGCAAGAACCGAGCGCATGCAACACCCTATCTCATATCAATTACTAAACATGGCATGATAAAAATCAACTAAGCATGAACAAAAACATAACATCTACTAACATGGCAATGACATGGCATATCAGAACATGATTATAACATTGTAATAGCAAAACATAGAATTTTATCTCAATCATGGCATAACTTAACATGTCAATCAAAGCATAGCATGGCATCAAGAAACTATGCTGAAAATAAACTACCAATAATATCCAATGCAGACATAGCATGTTAACATTATGCAATCATCTTCTGTTCTATCATGGTTCTTTAAATGCAAATAATGATATATTATTCCAGCAATGCAACCAAACTTGTGCACCGAGTCCCTCGGACTCTCTTATCAACGGTGATCATCTCTGGATCACAAACACACCACCAAAGTGGTCTTTCTCAAGAACAACTCGTGATCCTTACGGCGATCACAACCACGACCAACACTTGGTCTCCAACCGTGATCCTTACGGCGATCACAACCACGACCAATATTTGGCCCGTGATCCTTACGGCGATCACAACCACTTATCTCATCATCAAAATATCGTCGTGACTCCTCACGACTATCTCATAGTTCAAGTTACCATATTCTTGTTATCACATATTTATTTACCAACTTAATTATTTCGTTTTGTCCTCCATTTCGACCAAGACCTGATAGTGGGACCTACTATGAACAGTTCCTATCGATAGACTTTATACACTCTGCAGAGGTAGCACACTGTACCCACACCACAGAACCCATGGCCTCGTCATCCCATTCGGGTGGACCAACGGCATTTCGACGAAACCAACCTACTGCCATGACGCTCTCCCGGCCACTCCGACCCAATCCCCATCGGGCTGGTCCTGGGTGGCCCCGTGTCTACCAAAGACACCCCGACCACCGTCGTGGTGAACTCCCACTCGGGGACACTCCCACTCGGGGACTGGTACCAAAAATCTCAAAAACGAGCACACAAGGTTATGTCTGCTTACCTGATCAGGGTAAGCACGGCCATAACCTTCCCTAGTGGGAGGCACCGGCGAGAGGTCACGACAATAGCTCGCATTAAGGCCTCCCATAAGGCAAATGTGGCTGCACTGAAAAAGTTCGGTTTGGTGGCACTATGACTCGATCCCATCAATGACGGAGGAGGTTTGTTATTATTAAGTCATTTTATTTCCTTCTCCATCATCATGAACATATTTAACATGAGTGCAACATGCCGCATACAAATGCACGAACAAAATATTGAACTCCTCAAGTGCACAACTATAACATAAAGGACACGACAATAGTATATCAACGGTGCATTACAATCCTCATAACAGTTTATAACGATGACATGCAAATAAAGTAGAGTAGTGGCATGGCATTATTAATAATAACATTCTACTTAACATGGCAAAGGTATCATGAAACACAAGCATGCAAGATAGGCATAAAGAAATAACTGCCGATGAAAACGATATAAAACAACTGCAACTACACACACACACAAGGTGCAAGCAAAGTCAACATGCAAGTTCGGGGCTCATGATAAGAGGTTGGCTTTCCTGGGGGTCGACAAATACTCCGGGAAGAAGTGCGAAATGATCGCGAAAAGATTTGCCGGAAACAGTTCCTTCTCGGAGGGGGCTGTTTACGGGCAAGGGCAAAAAGGTCATTTTCACTGTGTGAAAATATTATGAAAATGACATCAACGGAACGGGCTCGACGAAACGAAGACGTGGGCTTTGGATTCACCTCATTTGCAGTTGTGGGTAAAAAGATATGACCGTTTAACTATCAGGGACCAATCTGTAAAGAAAATCATTACAAACGGGGCCCTAGCAGAAAAACAGATCGCGTCTTTCTCAGAAATACGCTTTCCAGAAAGGAAAGCGCATTCTAACCCGAAGAAGAGGAAGAATACGCTTTCGGTGATTGAAAGCGCATTATCCAGCAATACGCTTTCGCGTGGGGAAAACGACTTCGCGCCTGGGGCGCGTCCACTTATCCAACGTGGCGCTCCCCGTCTCACCGACAGGTGGGGCCCAGAGGCAGGGTCAACGCGGGCGGGGCCCGCCTGGCCTTCTTCTTCCTCACGCTCGGGGTCGAGCGAGGCAGCGGGAGGGGATCGCCCCGACGGCGATCGCCGGCGCGTCCGGCCACCTCTCGCGACGGCCGACCTACCCACGAGCTCAGGAGAACGAGGCGCATCTCCTGGTGGGCTCGGTTGCTGGCGAGGAGCGCGGGAGAAGAAGCAGCAGGGCACGCGGCGGAGAGGGGCTTCGGGCTCTGGTGGGCATGGGGTTCTGGTGGGGGAAGCGGAGGGGCGGCGAGCCAGGGAGGATCGACGGGGAGTGGCGCGTCCATCCATGGGCTCAGATTGGGCAGGGGACGGCCGGAGAGAGAGAATGGCCGAGGGGGATCGGCGGCGGCCATTCGGCCATGGAGGGGGATGTGGAGCTCGGAGGTGAGTGGGGAGGCTTTGAGAGGCGTTGTGGCTGCGGAAGAGCTCGAGGGCTCTACTTATAGCCGCGGGAGAGCTCGGGAAGGGGGGGCGAGGTGGCACGCGGCGTGCGATGTGTCCGTGCGCCGGCGAGGGCGCAGGCGCGGCCAAGGCTCACGGGGAGGCACGGGAAGGCGACGAGGGGGATCAAGACGAACGCCAGAGGGTCACGGAGACGAGGAAGGCGTGCGGACGAACGGAAGAAGAAGACATCGGCGAGGAAGACGACGATGCACGGGAGCGCACTATTCCGGTCGTTGGCACGGCTCTCCGGAGAAGAAAACGAAGGGGGCCAGAGGCCCAGAGGGAAGACGACGATGAAGGGGGCTACTGGACATTAATGGCGAGGCCAGAGGCGGTCGGGGCAGCGATGCCGACGACCATAGTGGCTAGACCACCATTTTGGCTGGTTACACGCGTGGACACCACTGGCATGGCACGCTCTGGGGTTTTAACTGATGTAAATTCATGTCTACCGCATAGTCCTTCCAGCGTGGAGTGTTACCACGGTGAAAGATCGGGCAGAGACAAATGGAGATGAGTGAAACAAGCTCCACAAGTTTGCTGTTGCAAACTTGGCAACATCCTAGAGATTAAACCAGAGAGGGTAAATGGTAAACTTGATGTCCGGCAGGCTTGGGGTAGAAAGGACTACGGTCCTGGGAGTTTTGAGGTAAAATGGACAACTATTTACCATAGTTGCTGTACAACCACCAAAACTGACCCAGAAACTTAATCATGATGAAACACTCACTAGGAGTGATGGATTGGGCTATAACTTGGCAAAGCCTGATGGTTTGAACATACCATGATGCTGTAAAAAGTTCATACCAAATGAACTCACCAAAATGGTACTTCGTTCACAGCTATCATTTCTGTCCAAAAACTTCAGAAAAATCCTCAGGGCAATTGGTCAAGTGAAATGAGCCACAATCTTGTGGAGATAGTTTATATGAGTAGGAGAAGGCCTGGAAAAATTATCAGCCATAATGGCGCAAGATAAAATACACTTGCTTCACAAACTAAAAATTTGGACAAAAAACAAGAATTGCTCCTGTGCTCACATAGTTCAATGAAATGAACTGAATTTGGTTGCAGGATAATGATTTGAGATACTTGAGAGGATGAAAAGTTTCATCCCGTTTAGAAACACTATGAAGGAACTTCCTTCACAAACTTGTGTTCTGGTCAGAAACTTTGAAAAATTGCACAGGGAGCTAGGGTGAATGGATTGAGCTCATCTTTGGTATCCATGGGTTATTTAACAATGTTAAACACCCTGCCAAATTGAAGCTCAATTGGACTTAGAAATAAAGCACTTCCTTTATAAAATTTCAGAGAAGGCAGAAACTTGCATTGGATCATGTGCCAAATTTTGAACAGTGGAATCATGATATTAGGATGGAACTAGTGATTATATAGAAAGGACATGCTCCACAATTTATGTGGGAATTTTCTCTGCTATAAAAATAGTAGTTCCTTTGGAAATTGGCAGAAATGCAATATTGGCATTAAATAGGAAAAGGCAATTTTCCTTATTTAATTATGGCTAATATACTTGCCAGAGCTTGGATTAGGCATAAGCATCAACTCCACCAATTCTCATGAATTTAGGAGATGGCTAGATATGCCTTTGGATTTTATTCCTCAGAAAGGCAAGAAAAGGAATAAATCATAATTCAAAAATATTGCATTGGACTTAGCAATATTTTTGCATATCCAAGGTTAAGAAAGATAGGATGATCTCTGGGATCAATTGGGAGGATCAACAGAACAAGGAAAATGGTGGCTCCTTTGTAATCACAAGGGCATATCCAAATTCCAAAAATTTGGAATTAGGGTTTAAGAGGAATTGAGCTGATGCAAATGAGGTCTTGCCCACTGAAAAAGACATGAGCAGGATTTTGAAAGGTTGGAAATGACAAAATTTTCTCAGGGTCATCCAGCAAACTCAGGAGAAAATTTTGAAAATGAGTGCCAGGAGAGAATAACAGCACAAAAAATGATAACCCAATTTTGGGGCTGTTACAACTCTTCCCCCCTTAAAAAGAAATCTCGTCCTCGAGATTCCTAGGGTTACAGCACAAACTAAAGAATAACAACTCCAGAGAAAAACCTCGGGGTTAATTTTTAACCCTTTGGTTAAGGTTGGGGGCACCGAGAAAAAAAAATCGTGGATTCCTCCACGAAATGTAGGTGTCGAGGTAGAATCAAGGGTGAAACCTGTATCGGGGTAGATGTACTGGATCGAGTGAAATAAAATTGGGAGTGTTTCTCCGGAAAGGAAATCAGGAAAAAGAATTAGAGGCGAGGAATTTCCAAGCGGAAATGCCTCTGCGGGGTTTCTAGAGTTGGAAATCCGGCACACGGCGTATGCACAGATAGATAGGGATATGTGACTTTGCATTTCCCCGAGTACTGCCCGAATGTACTCGTGGGTGAACCGGGTATGCGTGCAGTATGCATAAAAATCTAAACTAGCAAACAGACAGAGGCAATAAACATGCAACGGAAAACACACCAGGCAAAATCATTCTACGGTGTTTTAATGCTAGTGGGTATATGTACTCCTGGTATACATATACCTACACCAGCGCGCATTTTATTATAGACTCGAGACGAGTCAGGGTTAATTTAGTGTATGTGATCTACTAATTAAAATCTTGTTAGCAACACAGTGTCAACCCTGTCAAACATTTCTGCTTGACAGAGAGACAAGCAAAAACAACACAAAAACAAAAGCACAAAAGCATACATAGAACATAGCATACGGGTTACAACAGTACCAGCATACAACAAAGCACGAACGCTCTACGCGCTAAACGAAACAACTCATACCGGGAAACATAGTTCTATTCTCATATCGGGGATGAACCGACAGACTGATCATCTTACTACTTGACTGAGGTCATGCAAAGGATTTGCCTTGCTGGGGCTCTCCGGGAGGACGAAGACTGAGCCAATCTCCATCTTCATCATCCGACACTACTATGGGTTGGGGTTCGGCTGCTGGGGGTGTGGCTGAAATTGATCCAAGCAAATGCTGCTGGTGGATCTGTAAAAGAGCCTTGTCGATGGTTTAAGAGGAATTGAGCTGATGCAAATGAGGTCCTGCCCACTGAAAAAGACATGAGCAGGATTTTGATAGGTTGGAAATGACAAAATTTTCTCCGGGTCATCCAGCAAACTCAGGAGAAAATTTTGAAAATGAGTGCCAGGAGAGAATAATAGCACAAAAATTGATAACCCAATTTTGGGGTTGTTACAGAATCCTCACGATCGCAACGAAACGGGAACTATCGAGAAGAAGCACAACCGGAAAGAAGCAAACAACAAGGTAAACACACAACACATAACCAAATATGATGCTCAACCAAGTATGATGCATGACAAGGCTATATGATGCTACTCATGGCAAGAGATGATGCATACAAGAGCAACACATCAAAGCAAGTTTAAATGAGGCCGGAAAATAACATATAACAATTCCGGTAAGTCCTCATATGCAAGTTTTGAAATTGGTCCAGATCTGATTAGAACACAATGTTGAAGTTTTTAAACAGAAAGTTAAGATGCAACAAGATGATCTACACGAAAATCTAGTCAAGTTACATATAAAGTTCATAAGATTCGGAGCTACGGCCTAGAAGATATGAGCAACACAAGATAAACATGGCATTGATGCAAAATGCATTCAAACATCAAGCAAACACCCGAAAACAAGGATGCAACAAGGTAATATGAAACTACATGCAAAACTAAGCAAGTTTCATATAGAGCAAGCTCAAAACGGAGCAACGGTGCAACACATACACTCCAAACAAGATATAACAACAATCTGTCCAAAACAGCAACTAGGCATTTTGCAAGCATCAAAACAATATGCTACAGCACCCCAACATAAAAACAAAAAGGATGGACGTGATGTACAGGTCAAGCATGACAAAACCTGAACACTGAGCTACCTCCAGAAATCACTAGAACATGCTCAAAAGGACATGGCAAGATTGCAAATAATAACAGTTTCACAGACTTGGCAGAAATCACTGGGCATGGCAGAAATAACATCAGGTTGCTAAGTATAGAGCTATCAAACAACATGCTACAGGAACAGATCATAGCAAAAAAAGGCATGGCATGAATCTAATAGTTGCATAGAACACAATTCCCTTACTGATCACGAGCCAAAAAGGCACAGAAGATATGAGGGCACCCATGTAAACATAGCAAGTTTCATAAACAGATTCAGACTTGACAAAAAAACTGAGCAAGGCATAAACAGAATTATGAAGGCATCTTTGCGAGCTCAATGTTATCAGGCTGACAGCAACATTATTTAGCAAGTTTGGAGCATGATAACAACAAACTACAGCAGGCTCTAAATGCAACCAAGGTCATGGATGGATAGGGCATAACATGTACAACAAAACATCCTTAGTGAATATCTCCATATGAAGCATAGAACTCATGGTAGCAGCAGGTTTACATAGCAGCAAAATATAACAGACTCAGACTTAGCAGAAATGACTAAGTCACAGAAATCAGCAACATCATGGCGGCTACTTCGCATGCTTGTGCTAGTCACCACATAAAACACAAAAATACAAGACAAGCACCCCTGTAAAGATGGCATGATTAATTTCAAAACACATGTAGATCTCATGCTCATAGGATGCACACACAAAATGCAACGAATAAGACAAATCACCAAGTTATAACAGTTTTAGCAGGTTAACATCATATAGCACACTTGAAACGATGATTAGGGAATCAAGATGGGCACAAACAAGCATGGCACAATGGAACAAAATGAAGAGCATCTCATGGTGAACATTTTGATATATTACACGCGCAAAACGGAGCAGCACGCATGAAGTAATGATGCAATGAACAGGGCAACATAATGCAAAAATTCAGGGACTTAGAAGAATTTCGGGGGTCAACCTGCTAGATCCGGATCTTGCACGGATTCCGAGGTTGGCCGGGGTAACTCGACGGAGATGAGGAGAAGGACGGCTGGCGGGGCTCGGGGACAGCCGGAGAAGCTCGGGAGTGGCCGGATCCGGTCCGGCCCGACCGGATCTGGCCGGCGGGGACGAGGGGCGCGGCGGAGGGGACCGGAGCTCGGGCGAGCTCGCCGGAGATGAGGGCGGCGCGGGGCGGCGGGAGCTGGAGGCGACGGGCGAGGCGCGGCGCCGCGGAGGGAGGTGCGGGCGGCGGGGTCCGGCCGGCGACGTGGGGGCGGTCGCGGGCGGCGGTCGGCGACGAGGGGCTCTCGGGCGCGGGGGAGGCGTGGTCGGCGGCTCGGGCGTCAAGGGCTCGCTGCGGGCTCGCGGGCCGGTGGCGCGGGGCGGCGGCGGTCGCCATGTGGCGGGCCCCGATTGGTGCGGGCGGCGGCGGGGGCTTTGTCCGGTGAGGCCGGACGTGTCCGGCGGCGGAGTGGAGGCGATGGCTAGGGTTTACCTGCGAATTTGAAAGGGGGATGCCTATTTATAGGTAGAGGGAGTTAGGAGTGTCCAAATGAAGTGCGGTTTTTGTCCACACGATCATGATCGAACGGCGGAGAGCATGGAGGGAGTTTTGCTGGGTTAGTGGGCTGATTTGGAGGGGTGTTGGGCTGCAAGACAAAAGGGGCTTTCGGGGTACGCGGTTAGCCGTTGGGGCATCAAACGATCTCCAAATGGAACAAAATTTGACGGGCGGCCTGCCGGTGATATGCCAAGGCCACTCGGCGAATCTCGGCACATTCCGAGAATGTTTTTCTCCCGCTCACGAAACAAGGTCTGAGAGGGGCGACGTGCGCGCGTGGGAGAGGTTGGGCTCAGAGCGGACAATGGAAAGAACTGGGACGACCCGAACGGGTGCAAGTTTTGAAAAACATGCAGATGAAATGCAGATGATGACATGGCAAAATGCAACACGCAAGCAAATGACATGGCAACAACGACGAATAACTGGAAGACACCTCGCGCATCGGATCCGGGGCGTTACAACACTCCTCCACTAACAAGAGATCTCGTCCCGAGATCTTAGGACCGAGACGGAAGGAAAAAGGGGTCAGGTGAAATAAGAACAAAACAGAGAGAAAGAACACGGTCGAGGGCACCCGAATAGAAAAGAGGAACGACGATTACGATGGGAATCAAAGCTCAAGGAATAAGAATGAATTCGAAACCACTCCGGTTGCAAAAAGGATTATGAGATAGAATTGAAGGATGAATAGAATAAGATTTGAGCCTTGCGATGATTCCGATGGAGGTTCCGACGACATGGCCGAGGAAGCTTGGAACTCCGAAAAGAAAGATGGAATCACTTGGGATTAGAGTATATTCATCATGAAAAACTCTGAAGGAAGGGATTAGATAACTTGATGGGGAAGAATAAGAATTATGTTATGCCTATCCTCCATCAATTAAATTGATGAGATACCATGGATTTGCATACCACTTATTCGCGTTGGAAAAGATTAAGGGGGGATAAGCGCAAAACTTGAGAAAGTCTTCATGAACCACCGGTAGGATTTGGAAAGAACGAATTAATTGATATGATTACAAATGACAAGGGGTCTTGAACGAACCACCGTTAGAATTCAAAAATTAATGACGAAGGAGAATGACTCATCGGGAAAAATAGGAAAAGCACGAATATACTTGAGGGAATCAAGATGCAATTGAAAGAAGAGATCGCGAGCTAATTGAAGCATACTTGAACGAAGCATCGGAAGAATATTGAGAGAACGCAGGGGCACTGATATAGAATAATTGGAGAACGAATCTGAAAACTTAGGACGAAGAAATCTTCTAAAAAGATGGCCTTCAGATGATCGAGAGAGAAAACAGCTCCTGAAATACTCCGGATGGATGAAAATAATTGCACGACTAGAAACAATTTGAGAGGATAGGATGAAGCTAGCACCACGAATCTACGAGAGAACGGGCAAGATTTAAAAGAAACACTTCTTCGGTCCTCAAATGTTGAGAATGACGATGAGAAACAACACCAAAATTGATGAAATACTCCGTGAGAATGAAAAGAGGAAAAGGTTGACCCGATCATGAAAGAATTTGAAAGCGATCTTAGAGAAGCATCTGACTGATGAAATTCATACTTACGTCAAACTTCGAAAAGGATTTGAGAATAGCTCCGGGAAATTAGAAGAGTCGGGTAAGATCCTGGGAAAAGACCTGTGGGTTAGGGTCCACTAAAAAGAAAACACCGTTGAAAAGGATTGTTGAAGAGAGAGATGATGCATCGAAAATACTGAAAGGCTTGAATGAGGTGACAACCTTGAATTAGATGGATGCAAACACGAATCTTCTGAGATGTCTTCAACACTCTGGGATAATAGAATGGCGAAAGGAGGAACGAGCAAGGGGAAAACACTTCGGTCAAGGAAAAGAATACGATCAACACCGAAAACTTGAATTGGATCCGCCGGAAAAGGAAATGAGATGAACAATAATTAACTAGGCGAGAATTCACCGGTTGAGACAAACTGAGGAAAGACTGAAGATACTCCGCATGAATGAATTTGATGCTCGAAAGAGACTCAAGCTCCAGGAACAAAAGGGGATGGGAGGGCGGGAAAAACAACGGCAACTTGGAAGGGGAAATCGACGAATAGCTTTGAAGAGAAAACGCCGGTTCAAATCATTGAGGAAAGAATGCAAAGACTTCTCACGAGTAGGATGGATACTCGATCACGGACTCCGGCTCCGAGAAGAAGAAGGGTGGGCGGGTGTGAAAAACAAGGACAACTTCGGACAGGGAAACAACATCAATTGAAAAGAGCTGAGGATTGATCTTGCAAAAGATGACAAGGGTCGAAACCACTCAAAGAGAAATGCGCTGGATTGAAAAGAGAATGGACAATGAACGAAAACTAACCGCGAGATCTTAAAAAAATTTGAAGGGAAGAGGAATAGTTCAAAACACCTACGTCAAGATACCTCACCAGAGCGATGAAGGGGCTGAGGAGTAAAAAGAATTCCTACTCTCCGATATAACTAGACTCCGAAATAGTTTTCTTCTAGACTCGACATCGGCCAAACTACACGATCAATCAAGGTGGGCTCCTAAGGTCGGTCGAGGCTCTGATACCAACTTGTCACGCCCAATATGCGACCCTATCCGAGAGGAACTCGAAGGTCCCACCAAGGATAGACCCACATATTGAAACGCTTTTGCAAGGTGGATATCATTACATCAACATTACATAAAAGATGGGGATTCATACAAGGCATACAAATGCCGCAAGAATACATCAATATACATGAGAACTGTCGTGGAATTGTCACGGCAGATGTCCTCGTGCAAGGACTTAGTCGTGGAGCCATCGCAACTAGGAAGCTTAAAGGGGTTAAACGGGACAAAGGACACGAGGATTATACTGGTTCGGCCCCTTACGGTGAAGGTAAAAGCCTACTCCAGTTGAGGTTGGATTACTTAGGGTTTCGATGACCAGGGAGCTAAAACCGCTATGCCTGGCTATCGATCTGATCATCCTTGTCCTGAACCGCCGCTGGGTCGTCCCTTTATACAGAGAGGTTAACGCCCAGCGGCTCTCAGAGACCCGGCCGGCTTATAAACAGTGTCCGGCTCGGACTCTTAACTATTCTTGCCTTACACTATAAGTCATGCCTTAACGGCGGTTTATCACAACGGGCCTTAAGCCGCCTCTAGGCCTTAGGCCCATTATTGAACTGCCATCCTCAATCTTGATATCGGGCTTCATGTGATGATTGTCATGATATAACCCGGCCCTTCCCGGGCGGGTGACTCCAGTAGTTATATCCCCAACATTAGGCCCCAGATTGATTTGAACCGGTTCATGTCAATCTTCAATACCTTAATAAAAAATCTTCTGGCTTCTGTCTACGCAAAGGCTATAACCCGCCATGACGTCATCTTCTAGATTCTTTGTAACCCGCCGTGACGTCATCTTCTGGATTCTTGTAACCCGCCGTGACGTCATCCGCCATTAATGCACGTTCTGCCCAACGTATCTCAACGGATCCTTATCTTAATAATTGTTCCGAAAATCGAGGCGTCTCCGCAGCTGGATAACCATGTCTTCAGCCTCCTCGTTTCTCGCACCCATTCAGCAGCCGTCCCTTATAAGTAGGACCGGCCCTCAGGTCTTCGTCATTCTTCCCTTTCCATCGTCTTCCTCCTCTCGAAACCTCAGAGCCCGAGCTCCGCCGCCGCCGCGCATCTCGTCTGCACCAACCAAGGCCGCTGCATCGACCTGTCTTGACCAGAGAACCGCGGCGCACCTCCGCTGCTCATCAGCACCAGTAAGTCCTCGCCGTCCCATATACTAGATCCGCATTAGGGTTCGCGAGTTCTTCTGTGTTCTTCGTGGTTCCTCGCGATTCCTTCATAGTTCTTCCACAACGGCCTCCTTTGATCTAAGAGTAGTGCATAACTTCGGCGGTAGTCGTTTCACACCCATTTTCAATACTAGCAGATCCCTTTTGTTTGCAAAAAGACCTCATTTAGAGCTCTCGAACTTCTCTGTACCAGTTTTTAGGTCTAGAAATTTTTCTGGACGATCGTTTGATCCAAAATAATCCCTGCAATCTGTGAAACTTGTTTGTGCAACACTTAGGCAAAAATTGCATCTGTTAGCCATGGCGGCTCATATCGCCGGCTTAAAAGAGGCCATGCTTTGTGAAATTTCCTGATCTTTCATAATAGAGTTAAATAACTTAATTGCTCATGATATCCACTACGGCTTAAATAACCTGACACAATTAGCCATATATCATTAGGCCCTTTCATAAGCCGCCATCTTGAATACTGAACTGAAATTTTCCTCCGGCTTAAATTTGATCCGGAAATTTTATTTTGTCATAGGCTTCCATCTTTCACAATGCCGCCTAAGGCTCCCAAAGCACCCATCACATGCAACTGGGTTAGATCCAACGTCACCGACAGCATCTTAGCTGATTTCGTGAAAACGGGTTACCTGCCAAAGAAAGAGGTCATGTCCTATCGTGCTCCTGACCCGTCAGAAGAGAGGCCTCAACCCAAGGATGGGGAAGTTGTCATATTTACTGATCACATGAACCGGGGCTTTGCTCCTCCCGGCTCAAAATTCTTTAGAGATGTCCTGCACTTTTTTTATCTGCGACCTCAAGACATCGGACCCAATTCCGTGTCAAACATCTGCAACTTCCAAGTGTTCTGTGAGGTATACCTCGGAGAAGAAACCAGCTTGCTACTCTTTAGGGAGTTATTTTACCTGAACCGCCAGAATGAATGTGCCAACGGGCCTAGCTTGGAACTCGGTGGAATCTCAATCCAACGACGGAGAGATTGTCTCTTCCCTTATGCTGAGCCGCCAAGCCACCCGAAAGATTGGAACCAGACATGGTTCTACTGCCTAGACACTTCTCCAGCTGACGAGAACCCTCTGCCCGGCTTTCGCGCCCTGCGTCTGGAGTCAAATCACCCCTTGCCAGACAAATTATCTCAAGCTGAACGTCAACCACTTACTCCCACCATCAACAAAATCAAAGCTCTCCTGGGGAACGGCTTAAATGGCATTGATCTGGTCTGGGTCTGGGTCGCCTGGCGGGTGATTCCTTTAAGCTGCCGCCCCGGCTTGATGTATGATTACACGGGCCAGAAGGATGATCCTCTTCAACACAGTCCAGACGACTTACCTGAGGACGTCATTGATGATACAACCAAGTCGCTTCTGAACGAGAGCCTGGCAGATTGCGGGAGAGTGGGCTTAAGCCCTTTCTGCAAGACTAACCTGGCTCCAGCGGTAAACCATTGACCTAAATACTTCTCCTTCCATTTTAACGATTTTGTCTTAACTCACTAACCTTTTTTGTATTTTACAGGCTAATGATAAATTCTGGAAGGTCAAGTATGACCACGAAGCCGCCAAGAAAGCCAGAAGAGTTAAGAGAGCCGCCAGGAAAGCCGCTCCCCGTAAGAAGGGGAATAAACCTAGCGCCTCGGACCTGTTTCGTCTGGAAGACACCTCCGAGTCAGAGGTAGCTCTTGACTCTTTAGGCTCCTTTTTTAACCATCTTATTGACACGGATTATCAGCAGGAGGACACCGGAACGAGTCATGAAGTGAATGAAGAGGTAACTATAATTTCCTCCGACTCCGAGCCTTTGCCGAGACGAAAAGTCCGAAGAGTAACCCGGAAAGTAAGATTTTCACATCCTTTAGCTTATCAAGATCCTCAATTTCTTTTGAAGCGACAGATTTATGAGAGCCGGAGGCAGACCCGGACCAGCAAAGATGCAGACCTCTCCTCCGGCTTACCCGAATCATCAAGGAAGCGCCGGACTGAGGTTATCTCTGACTTATATTCTTTGTATCCTTTGGCGGGCGCCACTCGTCAACCCCTTAATTCTTCCGACTCAAACTACCAGGGAACTTCGCCTTCCTCCGGCGACTCAATGCAGTCCAGCTTGCCGGCTTTCAAAACCGCTCCCGGGTAATGATGACCAGTTGATTTTATGCTTATCTTACTCAAGTGTTTGCACTAACCCTTTGACTTGCAGTGTACAAATGAAACCCAGCAGGAGGGCGAAGAAAAATAAGCCGGCCGAAGAGCCGGTCCTGGCTGAGCCAGAACTCAGAACGGCTGCTCCTGATGCCTCTGCTGATGAACCGCTGGCTGTACCATCTCCTGATGCCACCACTGCTCCATCTGCTGAACAAATTATGGAGAACCCGGAGATTCCCAGCCCGGCTCATCCAGATGATCCGGATGTTGAGATCACCCGGACTGAGTTTGTCGAACCGGGACGACCTACCGTGCTGGCCAAGTGCTCTGCCAAGGAAGAACTTCTGGAGCGCCGCCGGGCCAAGCTGGCCATCACTGATTATGCTCATCTGAGCATTGAAGATATTGTCTCCGGCTATGTGAATCAAGTGCACAACAGCCGGGATCTGGAGATTGACATGGTGAAACAAATACACCAAAAATCTGAGGTACAACTCTCTTTCTTACTCCATAGTTATACTTACCATGCCAGCCCCCAAGTCTATTACTTATGATAAAATATGTTATAGACTTAATACCGGCTTAGTAATCACTGCAAGAAAAACGGCTTACCTGATAGCACTCAAGGTCCGGTTTAATCAGCATATCTAAACCGGTCCTTACCTTGTTTTAGTCAAGTAGTTGAACAGTAATATGCATTAGCCCCCAAGTGCCAAGTACCTTTGCTTGCAAAGTGCTTGGGACTTATTTGCATGAACCGCCACTGTAAATAGAGCTCTTCAGCATACATTAGCCCCCAAGTGCCAAGTGTCTTTGCTTGCAAAGTGCTTGGGACTTAATGTTACATTATAATCACCCTAACTGTGACCCGGAATTTATACAGGCCGCCGTCAAGGAATTTGAATCGAAGATCTCTGATTTAAAGAACCGCCTGAAGACTCAAGAAAATGAAACCCAAAAGGCCAACTCCAAGTTTGAAATCAGTGTATCTGCTCAAGAGAATCTGAAGGAGAAATTTGAAGCAGAGAGAAAAGCCTGGGCGGATGAAAAGGCGGCTTTGCTCAGCCGGGCCGAACAAGCGGAGGCTACTCTTGCTGGAACAACCGCCGAGCTATCCGGCTTAAAACACCATGTTTCTCAGATGGTCTCCGCAATCTTTGGTAAGCTACTCTATAAGTGTTTAGCTAGTTTACATCTTTTCCAAAGAGCATCTCAATTATCATCAGCTTACCTGTCTTTGCAATGCAGGCCCTAGGAGCTCCAATCTTAATCAAAATGTGCTGACAAAATTGAAGGCGGTTTATACCTTGCTAGAGCAACTTTACACCGGGTCACAACGTGCCTTAGCCGTTGTGGCTCTGTCAAATGAAGTTCCCACTCACCTGGCGGATGTACTTAGGCGGCTTGCCGTACTTCCTCAACGCTTCCAAGAGTTGAGACGGGCTTCTGCAAGAGTCGGAGCTATAGCCGCTCTGAGCCGGGCCAAGGCGTTTCTACCGGAGCTAGACCCGGCCGACATCGCCCTTGGGTATCCCAGCTTGAAGGAAGACGGCACCCCCTTTGACCAGAAGGACTTCGCCGCTTGTGTGAAGAGCGTACGCCCTGTGGCCACTTTGATTGGCAATGACACAGATCTTACCAAATATCAGCCGGGGTATGATGCAGAGAATCAGAGAATCCCAACACCACGTTATGAAGCAGTCAGCCTGATTCCTCCAACTCGTAAGCATACCTTCGCCCCTGAAGTTGACCCGGCCGGGTTAATTGATGATGAGGCTCAATTTGAAGCCTTGAGTGGCATTGACTGGAAATCATCAACCTTCCAGGTCATGGAAACAGCCGGAGGAGCGGAGAGGGATGACCCGGAAACCTCAGGCCAACAACGCCCTTGAACTCGCAGGCGGCTCATGGTTATGTCTTAAAAGACGATGCTTCACCTTTTGGACTCGGGGAGTCATGTAATAGAGTAGGACAAACACTTAATTTTGTCGTGCCATCGCGCACGTGTGTAGCGCTCAACATTGTTTAAGCTGCCCTTTTATATTCTTGCGAGTTATGCTTGATCCTCTGTTTTCCTTATGTTTAAAGAGCTGTCTTTAATTGTCCTACATAGAAAAACAAATCACAAGTCCCTTGGCGGCTTACCGCATGGAGAGTCATACACTTTTCATATAACCCGGAATCATAACAAACCGGTCCTCCATTATATCCTTGAGACAACCATAACAGCATACCTGTGATCCTTCAAGTACACCTCCGGTTTATGTGATCCGAATAATGAGTAAATAAACCCCACTATGTAACATGATGCTTATCATGTGCAATCAACTTTATTGACCAAAATTAAGCCGGTGGAGTAGAAACCACCCTTGAACACTTTAGATATAATCAAAAGAACTTGTTTGCAACAAAGAGACTTCAAAAATTTGGAGGCTTCTGATTCGAATACGACCAGAGAACCATCCCAAAGGGGTTAAGCTAAGAGTCGAATACGATCATATAGCCCCCAGTGGCTTTGGCGTTGCCGATCAAGAGGGAATCGACAGCTAGGTTCTCTTTGGTTTGAATATGACCTATGTTTGAACAGGAAGCCCCCAAATGATCTTGAGAGTTGTTTAACGACGCTGATTCAAATATGATCCACGTCGGTTCCCAAAGGGGGTTGAGCCATGATTCAAATATGATCAAGAAACTCCCCAGTGAGCTCGGCAATATGCCAATCAAGTGGGTATCGACAGCTATGTTCTCCTTGGTTCGAATACGACCTATGTTTGAACAGGAAGCCCCAAGTGATCATATATTTAACGGCTAGATTCGAATACGATCATAACCCGGATCAGCCTCCAAGTGATCATGTGATATCATAATGAAAATAACAATGACACATTTACCTTTGGAGGGGAAAAAAGGACAGAGGTCCTGCTGTATTATTCATCATAATATATACATGGCTATAGAAATATGTACATTACGAGAGCCGGTGGCTCAGGTGTAATAAGGCCGAAGCTGAGCTATATTCCACGGCCGGCGGGTCTCCTCCTCCGACTTACGTGAATCTTTGTGCTCTCGAATATCAATGAGGTAGTATGACCCGTTGTGCAAGTTCTTGCTGACCACAAAGGGCCCTTCCCAACGTGGGGATAGCTTGTGTGCATCTGTCTGATCCTGGATGAGCCGGAGCACCAAATCACCTTCCTGAAAGGTCCTGGACTTAACCCGGCGGCTGTGATAGCGGCGCAGGTCTTGTTGGTAAATCGCCGAGCGAGCTGCTGCTACGTCACGCTGTTCGTCCAGCAAGTCAAGAGCATCTTGACGCACTTGCTCATTGTCCGCCTCGACATAAGCTGCCACTCGAGGCGAGTCATGACGGATGTCGCTAGGGAGAACTGCCTCAGCTCCGTAGACCATGAAGAAAGGCGTGTAACCCGTAGACCTATTAGGAGTAGTATTGATGCTCCATAACACAGAGGGTAACTCCTCCACCCAACAACCCGGCGTCCGTTGCAAAGGGACAAAAAGTCGGGGCTTGATGCCCTTCAAGATTTCCTGATTGGCTCTCTCAGCTTGACCATTGGATTGGGGGTGAGCTACTGATGAAACATCAAGCCGAATATGCTCTCATTGGCAAAATTCTTCCATGGCGCCTTTAGACAGATTAGTACCATTGTCAGTTATAATGCTGTGTGGAAAACCAAAGCGAAATATCACCTTTTTCATGAACTGAACCGCCGTGGCTGCGTCACACTTGCTGACTGGTTCTGCCTCAACCCACTTTGTGAACTTGTCCACCGCCACCAAGAGGTGGGTCTTCTTATCCTTGGACCTTTTGAAAGGCCCAACCATATCAAGCCCCCAGACTGCAAACGGCCAAGTGATTGGAATCATCCTCAACTCTTGAGCCGGCACGTGAGCACGTCTTGAGAACTTCTGACAACTGTCACATTTACTGACTAGGTCCTCTGCGTTAGCGTGAGCCGTCAGCCAATAAAAACCATGACGAAAAGCCTTCGCCACAAGGGATTTCGAGCCGGCATGATGGCCAAAATCCCCCTCGTGAACCTCTCGTAAAACTTCTTGACCCTCCTCCGGGGAAACACAACGCTGAAAAGCCCCAGTAACACTGCGATGATGCAGCTCGCCATTGATAATTATCATTGACTTAGACCGTCGGGTTATCTGTCTGGCCAAAGTTTCATCCTCAGGCAAGTCTCCCCGGGTCATGTAAGCCAAGTATGGCACTGTCCAATCTGGGATGACGAGAAGAGCCGCCACAAACTGTGCTTCTGGGTCAGGAACAGCCAAGTCTTCTTCTGTAGGCAACTTGACAAAAGGGTTATGCAGAATATCCAAGAAAGTATTAGGTGGCACCGGCTTACGCTGAGAGCCCAGCCGGCTTAAGGCATCAGCCGCCTCGTTCTTTCTGCGGTCAATGTGTTCCACTTGATAACCCTGAAAATGCCCGACGATGGCATCAACTTCACGGCGATAAGCTGCCATGAGGGGGTCCTTGGAATCCCACATGCCTGATACCTGTTGAGCCACCATATCTGAGTCGCCAAAGCATCTCACCCAGCTTAAGCTCATCTCCTTAGCCATCCGAAGACCATGGAGCAAGGCCTCATACTCAGCTGCATTGTTAGTAAAGGGGAACATCAACCGTAGCACATAACGAAATTTGTCACCTCGAGGGGAAGCTAAAACGACTCCAGCCCCCGAGCCCTCCAACTGCCTGGACCCGTCGAAGTGAATAGTCCAGTATGTGTTATCTGGCCTCTCCACAGGCATCTGCAATTCTGTCCAGTCGTTGATGAAGTCTACCAATGCTTGAGATTTGATAGCAGTGCGTGGCACATACTTTAAATCATGAGGCCCAAGTTCAATGGCCCACTTAGCAACTCTTCCGGTGGCTTCTCTGTTTTGGATGATATCTCCTAAAGGAGCAGAACTAACCACAATGATGGGGTGGCCCTGGAAATAATGCTTAAGCTTCCGGCTTGCCATGAACACCCCATAAACAAGCTTCTGCCAATGTGGATACCGTTGCTTGGACTCAATGAGTACTTCGCTGACATAGTAAACCGGCCGCTGAACCGGATGTTCCTTACCCGCCTCCTTGCGCTCCACCACGACGGCCACACTGACGGCTCGTGTGTTAGCGGCTACATACAACAATAAGGGCTCCTTATCGACAGGAGCAGCAAGGACTGGCGGCTCAGCTAACTGTCTTTTCAAATCCTCAAAAGCAGTATTAGCAGCATCACTCCAGACAAAGTCATCTGTTTTCTTCATCATCTGATACAGTGGTATGGCTTTTTCGCCCAACTGGCTTATAAATCGACTCAAAGCAGCGATGCGACCCGCCAGACGCTGGACGTCATTTATGCACGCCGGCTTAGCCAGAGAGGTGATTGCCTTGATCTTCTCCGGGTTAGCATCAATGCCTCTGTGAGAAACTAGAAAACCCAAGAGCTTGCCTGCAGGAACACCAAAAACACACTTGGCCGGGTTAAGCATCATCTTGTAAACCCGGAGATTATCAAAGGTCTCTCTCAGATCATCTATCAAGGTCTCCTTCTCTCTGGATTTGACCACAATATCATCCACATAGGCGTGAACGTTGCGCCCAATCTGATTATGAAGACAATTCTGCACGCAACGCTGGTAAGTTGCCTGTGCACTCTTGAGCCCAAAAGGCACAGACACATAACAGAAAGCTCCAAAGGGAGTAATGAACGCCGTCTTCTCTTGGTCCTTAACAGCCATTTTGATCTGATGGTAACCAGAGTACGCATCCAAAAAACTCAAACGCTCACAACCCGCCGTAGCATCAATAATTTGATCAATGCGAGGGAGAGCGAAAGGATCAGCCGGACAAGCCTTGTTTAAATCCGTATAATCCACACACATACGCCAGGTGCCGTTCTTTTTTAGTACGAGCACCAGGTTAGCTAACCATTCGGGATGAAAGACTTCCGCAATGAACCCGGCCGCCAAGAGCCGAGCTACTTCCTCATCAATGGCCTTCTGCCTCTCCTCATTAAACCGACGGAGGAATTGCCTGACTGGCTTAAATTTTGGATCAATATTAAGAGTGTGCTCAGCGAGCTCTCTCGGTACACCCGGCATGTCAGAAGGTTTCCATGCAAAGATGTCCCGGTTCTCACGGATGAACTTGATGAGCGCGCCTTCCTATTTAGGATCCGGATTGGCGCTGATGCTGAACTGCTTAGATGAGTCACCTGGAACAAAGTCAACAAGCTTAGTCTCATCGGCCGACTTAAATTTCATTACCGGCTCATGCTCCGTGGTTGGCTTTTTCAGAGACGTCATATCGGCCGGGTCAACATTATCCTTATAAAACTTCAACTCCTTTGTCGCACAAACAGATTCAGCGTAAGCAGCGTCACCTTCCTCGCACTCCAAAGCTACTTTTCGGCTGCCGTGAACCGTAATGGTCCCGTTGTGACCCGGCATCTTGAGCTGCAAGTATACATAACACGGCCGTGCCATGAACTTGGCGTAAGCCGACCGCCCAAATAGAGCATGGTACGGGCTTCTGATCTTGACCACCTCAAAAGTCAGTTTTTCCGCCCTGGAGTTGTACTCATCTCCAAAGGCTACTTCCAGCTCGATCTTACCAACTGGATACGCCGAATTACCAGGCACCACGCCATGGAAAACAGTATTGGACTGGCTGAGGTTTTTATCGGTTAATCCCATACGACAGAAGGTCTCATAATAGAGGATGTTGATGCTGCTGCCCCCGTCCATGAGCACCTTAGTGAATTTATACCCTCCAACCTGAGGAGCCACCACCAAAGCCAGGTGACCCGGATTATCAACCCGGGGAGGGTGATCCTCCCTACTCCACACAATAGGTTGCTCAGACCATCGCAAGTAACGTGGAACCGCCGGCTCAACAGCGTTCACAACCCTTTTATGAAGCTTCTGGTCTCGCTTGCACAAACTGGTAGTAAACACATGATACTGTCCACTGTTGAGCTGCTTTGGATTGGTCTGATATCCCCCTGCTGCTGCTGATTACCCTGGCCAGATTGCTGGTTGAAACCCCTTGGTTACTTTGAAAATTCTGAAAATTGGAATTTGAACCGCCGCCCGGGCCATGAAAGCCGCCGCCGCCTGAGCCGCCGCCCTGCCCATTGTTGCCATTGGAAGTGTTGGAATTTTTGAAAGCCTTCATGATTGCACAGTCCTTCCATAGAGGAGTGGCTGGCTTCTCCCTAGAACCGTGCCTTGGATAGGGCTCATTCAACAATTGCTCAAGCGTCGGGCCTGATCCGGCGGATTGGGGAGGTGGTCTCCCCTTACGTCGGTGGTTGTTACCTTGCGCATTGGCGTTGGCCACAAATTCCATACTGCCATCAGCCTTACGTTTATTACTTCCCTAGTTCGCCGGGTTATGCTGAGGGCCCTTGCCGTTGCCATTCTTCTTTCCCTTCCCTGTCTTTTCCTCATCAGACGCGGGATCCTTGGTACTATCAGAGTCGGCGTACTTGACCAGAGCCGCCATCAGCGTACCCATATCGTTGCAATCGCGCTTGAGCCGCCCAAGCTTCATCTTCAGGGGCGCAAAATGACAATTTTGCTCCAACATCAAGACCGCAGAGCCGGCATCCATCTTATCAGACGAATGTATTATCTCTTTGACCCAGCGTACCCAATGGGTTGTAGACTCGCCTTCTTGCTGTTTGCAGTTAGTCAAATCCACAATTGACATAGATTGCCTACATGTATCTTTAAAGTTTTGGATGAACCGGGCTTTTAGCTCTGCCCATGACCCGATGGAATTGGGCGGCAGTCCCTTCAACCAAGTGCGGGCAGTCCCATCCAACATCATGGTGAAGTATTTGGCCATTGCCGCTTCGCTGACCTCCAGCAACTCCATAGCCATCTCGTAGCTCTCAACCCATGCTCCGGGCTGTAAATCAGCCGTGTAATTAGGTACCTTCCTAGGTCCTTTGAAATCCTTGGGCAGACGTTCGTTACGGAGAGCCGACACCAGGCAAGGGACGCCTCCGGCTCTTGTAGCCATGCCTGCCTCAACAGAAGCTGTCGGGTGAACCGGAAAAGGCTGGTAAGCCGTCATCTGAGCCGCTTGCTCAGCTTCCTGACGCGCTCTGTCTTGATCTACCACATTAAAGGCTCCATTATGTCCCGGGCCATGCCCCCCAGGAAAGTCATGGCGCAGGACGTTGCTTGAGCCGGTCGCCGACGCCATGTGTCTGCTATAACTCGGACTCCGGTTTTGACGAATTGCCTGTCGAGGGGTCGAATGAATCCTGTCCCGGCTATATGAATATGCCTCCTGCTGCACCAAAGCCCTCTGAAGAAGTTCTCTGACTCTGCGGGTTTCAACCGCCGTTGGGGAGTCACCCTCAACCGGAAGAGCCGCTAGTCGCGCTGCTGCAGCGATCATGTTTTCCAACGGGTTAGAATAATGACCCGGTGGTGTTGGCACGTACGGAGGCGGTGCATTATTCACACGGGGAGGCCCCATCACTGGTGGCTGAACCACCGTTCCCACCCCGGGTGCTGTAATCTGATTCATCTCTGGCGGGTTGCTAGGCCCTGCACCGGGTGTGTTGAAGAGGTTGCGAGGGTCATAAACCGGAGGGAGCCGAGATTGAGCTTTCTGATACCTCCTTCTCATGACCTCATTGGATGCGTTCTGATCCATCGTGAGACGGAAAGACTGCGCCTGAATAAACTGAGTCTGGGCATCCAGAGCCGCCCGCTCTGCAGCCATCCTAACTCCTTCCACTGCCAGGTCTTCCTTCGCCTACGCTATGTCCAATTTTAGTTGTGCTATTTCTGCATCATGTTGAGCTTGATCCGCCGGGACGACCGTGGCAGTTAACAGGGCCGTCATCTTATCTGTGAGATCCATTAGCACCTGAGCCGGTGAGTGCACAGGGCCTCCTGCCCTAGCGGCGGGGTTTTGAACAGGTTGTGTGCCGGCCATGAATATTCCAACCCGGCTTGGCGGCTCAAAGGGGTCCGGAATACTGTCGCCATCGGAACAACCCCTGAGCCTGCCATCTTAAAGTTGATACAACGAGTTGGTCTCATCTGCGGACGACTCGCCGTCAGAGCGGGCGGCCGTCTCATCGCCAGATCTAGATCCTTCAGAGAGTCCTCCATGGACGCATCCCACGAAAGCATGCTTCAAGGCAAGCAGAGTCCGGGCGGGTCTCGCACGCTGAGCCGTCTCGACGAGGTCGGTGCAGAGGTCCGGCTCAGGGCCCGGCTCGCCAATCTTGCCAATGAAAACATGGATTCCGCCGAAGGGGACCCGGTACCCATACTCGATTGAGCCGGCGTCGGGCCCCAGCCTGCGTCGTCGATGTAGAGCTTGCCGCGACGACTCTTGGTCATCCGGCCCACATCGTATTCCTTGAGCCCTTCGAAGGTGCCCTTCAAGAACTCAAATCCACGTGCGCTAGCCCCACGGTGGGCGCCAACTGTCGTGGAATTGTCACGGCAGATGTTCTCGTGCAAGGACTTAGTCGTGGAGCCATCGCAACTAGGAAGCTTAAAGGGGTTAAACGGGAAAAAGGACACGAGGATTATACTGGTTCGGCCCCTTACGGTGAAGGTAAAAGCCTACTCCAGTTGAGGTTGGATTACTTAGGGTTTCGATGACCAGGGAGCTAAAACCGCTATGCCTGGCTATCGATCTGATCTTCCTTGTCCTGAACCGCCGCTGGGTCGTCCCTTTATATAGAGAGGTTAACGCCCAGCGGCTCTCAGAGACCCAACCGGCTTTTAAACAGTGTCCGGCTCGGACTCTTAACTATTCTTGCCTTACACCATAAGTCATGCCTTAACGGTGGTTTATCACTACGGGCCTTAAGCCGCCTCTAGGCCTTAGGCCCATTATTGAACCGCCATCCTCAAGCTTCATATCGGGCTTCATGTGATGATTGTCATGACATAACCCGGCCCTTCCCGGGCGGGTGACTCCAGTAGTTATATCCCCAACAAGAACAATATCCGACTACGGATGAAACATAAACAGAAACTCAAACAACATCCACCTTGCTAGCCCAGGCTGCCGACCTGGAACCTATCCCCTGATCGAAGAAGAAGCAGAAGAAGAACTCCAAAACAAGCAACGTCGCTCTCGCGTCATGATCATCGCATAACCCGTACCTGCATCTGTTGTTGTAGTAAACTGTGAGCCATGAGGACTCCGCAATCCCATTCCCATGGGTATCAAGACTAGCAAAGCTTAATGGGTATGGAAAGGATAAGTGGTGAGGTTGCAGCAGCGACTAAGCAAGGTATGGTGGTTAACTTACGCAAATAACAGCGAGAGGAGGAGCAACGGAACGGTCATGAAGCTAGCAATGATCAACAAGTGATCCTGAACTCCTACTTACATCAAACATAACTCAGAAACCGTGTTCACTTCCCGGACTCCGCCGAAAAGAGACCATCACGGTTACACACGGGGTTGATGTGTTTTAATTAAGTCAAGTGTCAAGTTCTCTACAACCGTACATTAACAAATTCCCATCTGCCACATAACCGCGGGCACGGCTCTCGAAATTTTATACCCTGCAGGGGTGTCCCAACTTAGCCCATTATAAGCTCTCATGGTCAACGAAGGATATTCCTTCTCCCGGGAAGACCCGATCAGTCTCGGAATCCCGGTTTACAAGACATTTCGACAATGGTAAAACAAGACCAGCAAAGCCGCCCGATGTGCCGACAATCCCGATAGGAGCTGCACATATCTCGTTCTCAGGGCCACACCGGATGAGACATCCTACGAGTAAAACCAGACCTCGAGTTTCCACGAGGGGGCCCCGCAGTCTACTCAGTTCGGACCAACACTTAGAGAAGCACTGGCCCGGGGGGGTTAAAATAAAGATGACCCTCGGGAGAGCGACTCCCAAGGGAAAAAGGCTAGGTGAGACAAATTTAAAACCAAGGTTGGGCCTTGCTGGAAGAGTTTTATTCAAAGCGAATTGTTAAGGGGGTCCCATAAATCACCCAACCGCATAAGGGACGCAAAATGAAGGAACATTAACACCGGTATGACGGAAACTAGGGCGGCAAGAGTGGAACAAAACACCAGGCATAAGGCCGAGCCTTCCACCCTTTACCAAGTATATAGATGCATTAATTAAATAAGAGATATTGTGATATCCCAACATAACATAATCCAACAAGGAGCAATCTTCATCTTCACCTGCAACTAGCAACGCTATAAGAGGGGCTGAGCAAAGCGGTAACATAGCCAAACAACGGTTTGATAGGAACGGTCAAATAAAGGTTAGAGGCTATCATGGCAACTTGGGAGGCTTGAAAAGCAAGTGATAGGTAGCGCAGCATAGCGATAGAACGAAGCAACTAGCATAGCAATGATAGTAGTGAGATCCAAGGTGACGGTCATCTTGCCTGAAATCCAGCTAGGAAGAAGAACGAGTCCATGAAGAAGATGAAGCCACGAAGACGAACCGAGTGTAGACGAACGAATCCTCACGATCGCAACGAAACGGGAACTATCGAGAAGAAGCACAACCGGAAAGAAGCAAACAACAAGGTAAACACACAACACATAACCAAACATGATGCTCAACCAAGTATGATGCATGACAAGGCTATATGATGCTACTCATGGCAAGAGATGATGCATACAAGAGCAACACATCAAAGCAAGTTTAAATGAGGCCGGAAACAACATATAACAATTCCGGTAAGTCCTCATATGCAAGTTTTGAAATTGGTCCAGATATGATTAGAACACAATGTGGAAGTTTTTAAACAGCAAGTTAAGATGCAACAAGATGATCTACGCGAAAATCTAGTCAAGTTACATATAAAGTTCATAAGATTCGGAGCTACGGCCTAGAAGATATGAGCAACACAAGATAAACATGGCATTGATGCAAAATGCATTCAAACATCAAGCAAACACCCGAAAACAAGGATGCAACAAGGTAATATGAAACTACATGCAAAACTAAGCAAGTTTCATATAGAGCAAGCTCAAAACGGAGCAACGGTGCAACACATACACTCCAAACAAGATATAACAACAATCTGTCCAAAACAACAAGTAGGCATTTTGCAAGCATCAAAACAATATGCTACAGCACCCCAACATAAAAACAAAAGGCATGCACGTGATGTACAGAGAAAGCATGATAAAACCTGAACACTGAGCTACCTCCAGAAATCACTAGAACATGCTCAAAAGGACATGGCAAGATTGCAAATAATAACAGTTTCACAGACTTGGCAGAAATCACTGGGCATGGCAGAAATAACATCAGGTTGCTAAGTATAGAGCTATCAAACAACATGCTATAGGAACAGATCATAGCAAAAAAAGGCATGGCATGAATCTAATAGTTGCATAGAACACAATTCCCTTGGCGGCTACTTCGCATGCTTGTGCTAGTCACCACATAAAACACAAAAATACAAGACAAGCACCCCTGTAAAGATGGCATGATTAATTTCAAAACACATGTAGATCTCATGCTCATAGGATGCACATACAAAATGCAACGAAAAAGACAAATCACCAAGTTATAACAGTTTTAGCAGGTTAACATCATATAGCACTCTTGCAACAATGATTAGGGCTTCAAGATGGACTCAAACAAGCATGGCACAATGGAACAAAACGAGGAGCATCTCATAGTGAACGTTTTGATATATTACACGCACAAAATGGAGCAGCACGCATGAAGTAATGATGCGATGAACATGGCAACATAATGCAAAAATTCAGGGACTTGGGAAGAATTTCGAGGGTCAACCTGCTAGATCCGGATCTTGCACGGATTCCGAGGTTTGCCGGGGTAACTCGCCGGAGATGAGGAGGAGGATGGCCGGCGGGGCCCGGGGACGGCCGGAGAAGCTCGGGAGTGGCCGGATCCGGTCCGGCCCGACCGGATCTGGCCGGCGGGGACGAGGGGTGCGGCGTAGGGGACCGGAGCTCGGGCGAGCTCGCCGGAGACGAGGGCGGCGCGGGGCGGCGGGAGCTGGAGGCGAGGGGCGAGGCGCGGCGCCGCGCAGGGAGGTGCGGGCGGCGGGGTCCGGCCGGCGACGTGGGGGCGGTCGCGGGCGGCGGTCGGCGACGAGAGGCTCTCGGGCGCGGGGGAGGCGCGGTCGGCGGCTCGGGCCTCGCGGGCTCGCGGGGCGGCGGCGCGGGGCGGCGGCGGCCGCTATGTGGCGCGCCCCGATTGGTGCGGGCGGCGGCGGGGGCTTTGTCCGGTGAGGCCGGACGTTGAGGCCGGACGTGTTCGGCGGCGGAGTGGAGGCGATGGCTAGGGTTTACCTGCGAATTTGAAAGGGGGATGTCTATTTATAGGTAGAGGGAGTTAGGAGTGTCCAAATGAAGTGTGGTTTTCGTCCACACGATCATGATCGAACGGCGGAGAGCATGGAGGGAGTTTTGCTGGGTTAGTGGGCTGATTTGGAGGGGTGTTGGGCTGCAAGACAAAAGGGGCTTTCGGGGTACGCGGTTAGCCGTTGGGGCATCAAACGATCTCCAAATGGAACGAAATTTGACGGGCGGCCTGCCGGTGATATACCAAGGCCACTCGGCAAATCTCGGCCTATTCCGAGAATGTTTTTCTCCCGCTCATGAAACAAGGTCGGAGAGGCGCAACGGGCGCGCGTGGGAGAGGTTGGGCTCAGAGCGGACAATGGAAAGAACTGGGAGGACCCGAACGGATGCAAGTTTTGAAAAACATGCAGATGATGACATGGCAAAATGCAACATGCAAGAAAATGACATGGCAACAACGACGAATAACTGGAAGACACCTCGCGCATCGGATCCGGGGCATTACAAAATTGTTTGCACGTCAAGGGGGACTCCTGAGCATCGCAACTCAGGAGCCTAACTGGTCAGGTAGCCGCTCACTCCTTGGTCCGTTCGGGTCTCCGGTCGGCCCAATGGCGGTTGAGGTATGCGCGGGTGTCGGGGATATACCCCGCGGTACGACCCGGCCGGACTTGGCGCTTCACCGATGACCCGCCGGAGGACTGACGACTCACGAGCCTGACGACTCATGGATGGCCCCGATGGCGGGTCAGATAGAAGACAAGGCCCAAGGCCCAGAGAGCCGGCTCACGTTTATGATGGGCCAGCTTAAGAACAAAGGGATGACGAATATTTCCTTTACGAGCAAGCAAGACCCGGACTTGTATTCAACTTGTGAGAAAAGATAGACTAGTCCTAGTCCTACTAGGACTCCGCATGTAACCCGCCTGTTGAGGATATAACCATTAGAGTCACCCGCCCAGGAGGGGCTGGGTCACGTCATAATGGTCATCATGCGAAGCCCAGTACCAAGCTTGAAGACGGCCGGTTAGATAATGGGCTTTAGACCCGGAGGAGGCTTAAGGCCCGTAGTGATAAACCGCCGTATGGCAAGACTTGTAGTGTAAGGCAAGAATAGTTGAGAGTCCGAGCCGGACACTCTTATGAGCCGGCCGGGACTCTGAGAGCCGCTGGGCGTCAACCTCTCTATATAAAGGGGCGACCCGGCGGCGGTTTAGGGACAAGTAAGATCTCGTCGAGAGCCAGGCATAGCGATTAAGCTCCCTGGTCGTCGAAACCGTAATCAATACCACCTCAACTGGACGTAGGCTTTTACCTTCACCGTAAGGGGCCGAACCAGTATAACCCCCGTGTTCCTTGTCCCGTTTAACCCCTTTAAGCTTCCTAGCTGCGATGGCTCCACGACTAAGTCCTAGCTCGAGGACATCTGCCGTGACAATTCCACGACAGTTGGCGCCCACCGTGGGGCCAGCGCACGGTGGATTTGAGTTCTTGAAGGGCAGCTTCGAAGGGCTCAAGGGATACGCTGTGGGCCGGATGACCAAGAGTCGTCATGGCAAGCTCTACATCGACGATGCAAACTGGGGCCCCGACGCCGGCTCAATTGAGTACGGGTACCGGGTCCCCTTTGGCGGAATTCATGTCTTCATTGGCAAGATTGGTGAGCCGGGCCCTGAGCCGGATCTCTGCGCCGATCTCATCGAGATGGCTCAGCGTGCACGACCCGCCCGGGCTCTACCTGCCTTGAAGCATGCTTTTTTGGGATGTGTTCATGGAGGACTCTCTGAAGGGTCTGGATCTGGCGATGAGACGGCTGCCGGCTCTGACGGCGAGTCGTCTACGGATGAGTCAAACTCGTTGTATCAACTTCAAGATGGCAGGCTCAGGGGTTGTTCCGACGGCGACAGTATCCCGGACCCCTTTGAACCGCCAAGTCGGGTTGGAATCTTCATGGCTGGCGCGCAACCTGTTCAAAACCCCGCCTTCGGGTCAGGAAGCCCGGTGCCTTCACCGGCTCAGGTGCTGATGGATCTCACAAACAAGCTGACGGTCCTGTTGACCGCTACAGTGGCTCCGGCGGATCAAGTTCAGCATGACGCGGAGGTGGCGCAGTTAAAGTTGGATCTAGCAAAGGCCAAGGAGGATCTGGCGGCGGAGGGGATCGGGATGGCTGCAGAGATGGCGGCTGTCGACGCCCAGACTCAGCTGATTCAGGCACAGTCCTTCCGGCTCACGATGGATCAAAACGCATCCAATGAGGTCATGAGAAGGAGGCATCTAAAGGCCCAATCTCGACTCCCTCCGGTTTACGATCCTCGAAACCTCTTCAACACGCCGGGTGCAGGGTCTAGTAACCCGCCGGAGATCATAGTACCCGGGGCTGGGACACCAATTCAGCCCCAAGTGATGGGACCTCCCTGGGTGAACCATGCCCCGCCTCAGTACGTGCCAATACCACCGGGTCATTATGCCAACCCGCTGGAAAACATGGTCGCCGCGGCGGCACGGCTGGCGGCTCTCCCAATTGATGGCGACTCTCCAACGGCGGTTGAAACCCGCCGTTTCAGAGAACTCCTTCAGACAGCTCTGGCGCAGCAAGAGGCATACTCTTATAGCCGGGACAGGATCCATTCAACCCCTCGTCCAGGCCGGAGCCCGAGTTATAGCAGACACATGGTCTCAGCGACCGGCTCAAGTAATGTCCGACGCTGTGACTTGCCACCTGGCCACGGCCCGGCTCATAACGGGGCCTTTCACGCAGCAGACCAAGACAGAGCACGGCAAGAGGTGGAGCAGGTGCCTCAGTTGACGGCTTACCAGACACCCCCGGCTTATCCGACGGCTTCCGCCGACGTGGGTATCCCTACGAGGACTGGAGGTGTCCCTTGTTTAGTGCCGGCTCTTCGCAATGAACGTCTACCCAAGGACTTTAAAGGGCCTAGGAAGGTGCCTAATTACACGGCTGATTTACAACCCGGAGCCTGGATCGAGAGTTATGAGATGGCCATGGAATTGCTGGAGGTCAGCGAAGCGGCGATGGCCAAGTACTTCACCATGATGTTAGATGGGACTGCCCGCACTTGGTTGAAAGGGCTGCCGCCGAATTCTATCGGGTCTTGGGCTGAGTTGAAAGCCCGGTTCATCCAAAACTTCAAAGATACCTGTAGGCAGTCTATGTCAATTGTGGATTTGACTAACTGTAAACAGCAGTTGGGTGAGTCTACGACACATTGGGTTCGCCGGGTCAAGGAGATAATACATTCATCTGATAAGATGGATGCCGGCTCTGCAGTCTTAATGTTGGAGCAGAATTGTCGTTTCCTGCCCCTGAAGATGAAACTCGGGCGGCTCAAGCGCGACTGCAACGATATGGGTACGCTGATGGCGGCTCTCGTCAAGTACGCCGACTCTGATAGTACCAAGGACCCTGCGTCAGATGATGAAAGGACAGGGAAGGGAAAGAAGAACGGCAATGGCAAGGGTCCTCAGTATAACCCGGCAAACCAAGGAGGTAACAAGCGTAAGGCTGATGGCAGCATGGAGTTTGTGGCCAATGCCAGCTCACAGGGTAACAACCAGCGACATAAAGGGAGGCCACCTCCCCGAGCCGGCGGTTCAGGCCCAACGCTTGAGCAGTTGTTGAATGAGCCTTGTCCAAGGCATGGCTCCAGGGAGAAGCCAGCTACTCATCTATGGAAAGATTGCGCAATCATGAAGGCCTTTAAGATTTCCAATGCCTTTAATGGCAATAATGGCTCGGGCGGCGGCTCAGGCGCCGGCGGCTTTCATGGCCCGGGCGGCGGCTCAAATTCCAATCCTCAGAATGTTCAAGGGGGCTTTAATCAGCAGTCCGGCCAGGGTCATCAACAGCCACAGGGGGGATACCAGACCAATCCAAAGCAGCTCAATGGTGGACAGTATCATGTGTTTACCACTAGTCTGTGTAAGCGAGATCAGAAGCTTCACAAGAGGGCTGTGAATGCTGTTGAGCCGGCGGTTCCACGCTATTTAAGATGGTTTGAGCAGCCTATTGTGTGGAGTAGGGAGGATCACCCTCCCCGGGTTGATAATCCGGGTCACTTGGCCTTGGTGGTGGCTCCTCGGGTGGGAGGATATAAGTTAACTAAGGAGCTCATGGATGGAGGTAGCAGCATCAACATCCTCTATTATGAGACCTTCTGTCGTATGGGGTTGATTGATAAGAACCTCAGCCAGTCCAATACTTTTTTCCATGGTGTGGTGCCTGGTAAGTCGGCTTATCCAGTTGGTAAGATCGAACTGGAAGTGGCCTTTGGAGATGAATACAACTACAGGGTGGAAAAATTGACCTTTGAGGTGGTCAAGATAAGAAGTCCGTACCATGCCATATTTGGGCGGCCGGCTTACCCCAAGTTCATGGCACGGCCGTGTTACATATACTTACAGCTCAAGATGCCGGGTCACAATGGGACCATTATGGTTCACGGCAGCCGAAAGATAGCCTTGGAATGTGAGGAAGGCGACACGGCTTATGCAGAGTCTGTTTGTGCAATAGAGGAGTTGAAGTTTTATAAAGACAATGTTGACCCAACAGATATGACATCTCTGAAAAAACCGACCACGGAGCATGAGCCAGCGATGAAAGTTAAGTCGGTTGATGAGACTAAACTCGTTGATTTCGTTCCACGTGACTCATCTCAGCAGTTTAGCATCAGTGCCAATCTGGATCCAAAATAGGAAAGCGCGCTCATTGAGTTCATCCGTGAGAACAGGGACATTTTTGCATGGAAACCTTCTGATATGCCAGGTGTACCTAGAGAACTCGCTGAGCACACTCTCAATATTGATCCGAAATTTAAGCCGGTCAGGCAATTCCTTCGGCGGTTTAATGAAGAGAGGCGAAAAGCCATTGGTGAGGAGGTGGCCCGGCTCTTGGCGGCCGGGTTTATTGTCGAAGTCTTTCATCCAGAATGGTTAGCTAACCCGGTGCTCGTGCTCAAGAAGAATGGCACCTGGCGGATGTGTGTGGACTATACGGACTTAAACAAGGCGTGTCCGGCTGATCCTTTTGCTCTCCCCCGTATTGATCAAATCATTGATGCTACGGTGGGTTGTGAACGCTTAAGTTTCTTGGATGCTTATTCTGGATACCATCTGATTAAAATGGCAGTTAAGGACCAGGAGAAGACGGCGTTCATCACTCCCTTTGGAGCCTTCTGTTATGTGTCTATGCCTTTCGGACTCAAGAGTGCACAGGCGACTTACCAGCGTTGTGTGCAGAATTGTCTTCATAACCAGATTGGGCGCAATGTTCATGCCTATGTGGATGATATCGTGGTTAAGTCCAGGGAAAAAGAGACTCTGGTCGATGACCTTAGAGAAACCTTTGATAATCTTCGGGTTTACAAGATGATGCTTAACCCGGCCAAGTGTGTTTTTGGTGTTCCTGCAGGCAAACTCTTGGGTTTCCTGGTTTCTAACAGAGGCATTGAAGCTAACCCGGAAAAAATCAAGGCAATCACCTCTCTGGCTAAGCCGGCGTGTCTAAACGACGTCCAGCGTCTAGCAGGCTGCATTGCTGCTTTGAGCCGGTTTATAAGCCGCTTGGGTGAAAAGGCCATGCCACTGTACCAGTTGATGAAGAAAGCTGATGACTTTGTCTGGAATGATGCTGCTAATACTGCTTTTGAGGATTTGAAGAGACAGCTGGCGGAGCCCCCAGTCCTTGCTGCTCCGGTTGACAAGGAGCCCTTATTACTGTATGTAGCTGCTAACACACGAGCCGTCAGTGTGGCTGTGGTGGTCGAGCGCAAGGAAGAGGGTAAGGAGTATCCGGTTCAGCGGCCGGTTTACTACGTCAGTGAAGTGCTCATTGAGTCCAAACAGCGGTATCCACATTGGCAGAAGCTTGTGTATGGTGTGTTCATGGCAAGCCGGAAGCTTAAGCATTATTTCCAGGGTCACCCTATCACTGTGGTTAGTTCTGCTCCCCTTGGAGATATCATCCAAAACAGAGAGGCCACAGGAAGAGTGGCTAAGTGGGCTATAGAGCTTGGGCCTCATGGTCTGAAATACGTACCGCGCACTGCTGTTAAATCTCAAGCTTTGGTGGATTTTATCAACGATTGGACAGAGCTACAGGTGCCCGAAGAAAAGCCGGATAATACATATTGGACTATTCACTTCGATGGGTCCAGGCAATTGGAGGGCTCGGGGGCTAGAGTTGTATTGGCTTCCCCTAAAGGTGACAAGTTTCATTATGTGCTACGGTTGATGTTTCCTTGCACTAACAATGCGGCTGAGTACGAGGCCTTGCTCCATGGTCTTCGGATGGCTAAGGAGATGAGCTTGAGCCGGGTAAGGTGCTTCGGCGACTCAGACTTAGTGGCTCAACAAGTATCAGACAAGTGGGATTCCAAGGACCCTCTCATGGCGGCTTATCGCCGTGAAGTTGATGCCATTGCTGGACACTTTCAGGGTTACCAAGTAGAGCACATCGATCGCAGGAAGAACGAGGCGGCTGATGCATTAAGCCGGATGGGCTCTCAGCGAAAACCGGTGCCGCCTAATACTTTCTTGGACATCTTGCATAACCCTTCTGTTAAGGTACCTACAGAGGAAGACTTGGCTGTCCCTGACCCGGAGGCACAGTTGGTGGCGGCTCTCCACATCACCCCGGACTGGACGGTGCCATACTTGGCTTACATGACCCGGGGAGATTTGCCTGAGGATGAGACTTTGGCCAGACAAATAACCCGGCGGTCTAAGTCAATGGTCATCATCAATGGCGAGCTGCATCGTCGCAGTGTTACTGGAACTTTGCAGCGATGTGTTTCCCCTGAGGGAGGCCAAGATATTTTGCGTGAGATTCACGAGGGGGAATGTGGCCATCATGCCAGCTCAAAATCTCTCGTGGCCAAGGCTTTCCGTCATGGGTTTTATTGGCTGACGGCTCATGCTGATGCGGAGGACTTGGTCAGTAAATGTGACGGTTGTTAGAGGTTCTCGCGACAGGCTCATTTGCCGGCTCAAGAGTTGAGGATGATACCAATCACTTGGCCATTTGCGGTCTGGGGGCTTGACATGGTTGGGCCTTTTAAAAGGTCCAAGGATAAAAAGACCCACCTCTTGGTGGCAGTTGACAAGTTCACAAAGTGGGTTGAAGCAGAGCCAGTTAGTAAGTGTGACGCAGCCACGGCGGTTCAGTTCATGAAAAGGGTGATATTTCGCTTTGGCTTTCCACACAGCATTATAACTGACAATGGTACCAATCTATCTAAGGGCGCTATGGAGGAGTTTTGTCAACGAGAGCATATTCGACTTGATGTTTCATTAGTGGCTCATCCTCAATTCAATGGTCAAGCTGAGAGAGCTAATCAGGAGATCTTGAAGGGCAGTAAGCCCCGGCTTTTAGTCCCTTTGCAACGGACGCCGGGTTGTTGGGTGGAGGAGTTACCCTCCGTGTTATGGAGCATCAATACTACTCCTAACAGGTCTACGGGTTACACGCCGTTCTTCATGGTTTATGGAGCGGAAGCAGTCCTCCCCAGTGACATCCGTCATGACTCGCCTCGAGTGGCGGCTTATGTTGAGGCGGATAATGAAGAGGCGCGGCAAGATGCTCTTGACTTGTTGGACGAACAGCGTGACGTGGCAGTAGCTCGCTCAGCAATTTACCAACAAGACCTGCGCCGTTATCACAGTCGCCGGGTTAAGTCCCGGGTCTTCCAGGAAGGTGATCTGGTACTCTGGCTCATCCAAGATCAAACAGATGCACACAAGCTATCCCCGCCTTGGGAAGGGCCCTTTGTGGTCAGCAAGAACTTGCACAACGGGTCATACTACCTTATTGAAGTTCGGGAGCATAAAGATTCACGCAAGTCGGAGGAAGAGACCCGTCGGCCGTGGAACATAGCTCAGCTTCGGCCTTATTACACTTGAGCCACCGGCTCTCATAATGTACATATTTCTATAGCCATGTTTATATTATGTTAAATAATAAAGCAGGACCTCTGTCCTTTTCTCCTCCAAAGGTAAAGGTGTTATTTCCATTAAAACATCACATGGTCACTTGGAGGTGGATCCGGCTTATGATCGTATTCGAATCTAGCTGTAAACAATATAATCACCTGGGGGCTTCCTGTTCAAACATAGGTCGTATTCGAACCAAAGAGAACATAGCTGTCGATACCCATTTGATTGGCAAAGTGCCGAGCTCATTGGGGAGTTTTCTTTGATCATATTTGAATCATAGCTCAACCCCCTTTGGGAACCGACGTGGATCGTATTCGAATCAGCGTCGTTAAACAACTCTTAAGGTCATTTGGGGGCTTCCTGTTCAAACATGGGTCGTATTCGAACCAAAGAGAGCATAGCTGTCGGTACCCTCTTGATTGGCATCGCCAAAGCCACTGGGGGCTATATGATCGCATTCGAATCTTAGCTTAACCCCTTTGGGACGGTTCTCTGGTCGTATTCGAACCGGAAGCCCCTAAAGTTTTTGATCTTCTGACTTACAACTAGTTCTGTTGGTCACATCAACAGTGTGCAAGGGCGGCTTTTCTTTGCCGACTTAATTTTGATTCACAATGTTGATAACATATAGTAAGTATTCTTGACGCTGGTAAACCGGAGTTGAGATCTTCACCTCATTATTCGGGTTACATAAGCCGGAACTATACTCGAAGGCTCGTAAGTATGCCATTATGGTTACATCAAAGATGTAATTAAGGGCCAGTCTTCGGTGATTTTTAATTCATATTCCGGGTTATATATGTAAGGTCTATGGTTCTCAGTGCGGTAAGCCGCCTAGAGACTTGTGACTTGTTTTTCTATGCAGGATGGTTAAGGACAACAAATGATCAATTATGACCCGGAGTAATATAAGGAAGCAACTTCAACGGAGCTAAGCATTCAACATGTGCACGATGGCACGACAAGATTAACATGTTTGTCCTACTCTATTACAAGACTCCCCGAGTCCAAAAGGTGAGGCATTGTTTTAAAGGCATAACCATGGGCCGCCTAAGAGTCAAGATGCTTGCTGGGTCGAAGCTTCCGGCTCATCCCTCTCCGCTCCTCCGGCTGTTCCCATGACCTGGAAGGTTGACGATTTCCAGTCAATGCCACTCAAAGCTTCAAATTGAGCCTCCTCGTCAATTAACCCGGCCGAGTCAACTTCTGGGGCGAAGGTATGCTTACGAGTCGGAGGGATCAAGCTGATTGCTTCGTAGCGTGGAGTGGGGATCCTCTGATTCTCCGAGTCATAGCCCGGCTGATACTTGGTCAGGTCGGTGTCATTCCCAATTGAGGTAGCCACCGGGCGCACACTCTTCACGCAGGCAGCAAAGTCTTTTTTATCAAAGGGAGTGTCGTCTTCCTTCAGACTGGGGTATCCAAGCGCGATCTCCGCCGGGTCTAGCTCTGGGAGGAAAGCCTTGGCCCGGCTCAGAGCAGCTATGGCTGCGGCTCTTGCAGAGGCCCATCGTAGCTCTTGGAAATGCTGAGGAAGAACGGCAAGCCGCCGAAGTACGTCCGCCAGGTGAGTCGGAACCTCATTGGACAGGACCACAACGGCCAAGGCACGCTGTGACCCGGTGTAGAGTTGCTCCACCAAGGTGTACACGGCCTTCAGCTTGGTCAGCATGTTCTGATTGAGGTTGGCGCTTCTGGGACCTGTTTAACAAAGTAAGATAAGCCGCTAGCAATGATGGGAATTATGAGACATAAAGACTGTAAACTTGTTGAAAGCCTGCAGAATGACTTACCGAAGATTGCGGCGACCATCTGTGACACATGGCGTTTAAGCCGGAGAGTTCGGCGGTTCTCTCCGTCAGAGCCGCCTCCACCTGTTCGGCCTGGCTGATCAGAGCAGCCTTCTCCTCGGCACAAGTCTTCCTTTCGGTTTCAAACTTCTTCTTCAGCTTCTTTTGTGCAGCAACACTGGACTCAAATTTAGCGTTGGCCTTCCGGGTCTCAGTTTCCTGAGTCTTCAGGTGGTTCTTCAGCTCAGAGATATCAGCTTCAAATTTCTTGCAAGCAGCCTGTACAATTTCCGGGTTATAGTATGAATAATTATTATACAACTTTAAAGTCCCAAGCACTTTCCAAGCAAAGACACTTGGCACTTGGGGGCTAATGCATGCTGAAAGGTTCTATTTACAAATTGCCGGTTCATGAAAGTAAGCCGGAAGTAAAGTCTACAACACATTCTATCATCAGTGGTAGACTTGGGGGCTAGCATGGAGAGAATGACTATGGAGTAAGCAAGAGAGTGGTACCTCAGATTTTTGCTGTATTTGCTTTACCATATCAATCTATAAGTCTCGGCTGTTGTGCACTTGACCAATGTAACTTGAGATGATGTCTCCAATGGTCAAATTCGCATAATCAGCGATCTCCAGCCTGGCCTGCGGCGCTCCAACAGTTCTTCTTTGGCGGAGCATTTGGCCAGCGCAGTGGGTCTCCCCGGCTCGACAAACTCTGTCTGGGTAATTACGACGTCCGGGTCATCGGCCGGCTGAGCTGGGCTGGGGATCTCCGGGTTAGCGGAAGTCTCTATGACTGGCTCGTCAGTTGGAGCGGTGGCTTCAGGAGCAGAGGCAGATGGCGGCTCTTGAGCTGAAGTCTCCGGTTCAGTTAGGACCGGCTCTTTGACCGGTTTATTCTTCTTCGCCCTCTTGCTGAGCTTTGCCTGGGCACTGAAAGGACAAAAGGTTAGTACAAAAGCATGAGTAAAGATAAGCACAACACAAGATGATCATCGTTACCCGGGTGCGGTCTTGAAAGCCGGCAGGTTAGATTGCATAGAATCACCAGAGGAAGGTGAAGTTTCCTGATAATTTGAATCAGAAGAATTGAGCGGTTGACGAGTAACGCCCGCCAAAGGATGAAAAGGATATAAGTTGGAGATAACCTCGGTCCGGCGTTTCCTTGATGCTTCAGGTAAGCCGGAGGAGAGGTCTGCATCCTTGTTGGTCCGGGAGTGCCGCCGGCTCTCATGAATCTGTTGCTTCAAAGGATGTGAAAATCTTACTTTCCGGGTTACTCTTCGGACTTTCAGCCTTGGCAAGGGCTCCGAGTCGGAGGAAAGTGTCGTTACCTCTTCAGTCACCGGGTTACTTGCTCCGGTGTCATCCTGCTGATGATCAGTATCGATAAGGTGGATAGGAATAAACAAGAAACAAAACAAGAGCCTACAGATTCAGGGGTTACCTCTGACTCGGAGCTGTCACTTGGATGAAGCAGCTCTGAGGCAGTAGGCCTGCTTCCCTTCTTGCGGGGGGCGGCTCTCCTGGCGGCTTTCTTAGCCTCCTGGCTTTTTTGGCCGCCTCATGGTCATATTTTACCTTCCAGAACTTGTCATTAGCCTGAAACATACAACAAAGATTTCTTAAAGTTCAGATGGAAATTATTAAAAGGAAACCCAAGGTGTTCAGATCAGTGGCTTACCGCCGGAGCCGGGTTAGCTTGGCAGAAGGGATTTAAGCCGGTTCTCCCACAGTCGGCTAAGCTCTCATTCAGGAGAGACTTGGTCATGTCGTCCACGACGTCCTCAGGAAGATCATTGGGACTATGCCGCAGAGGGTCATCCTTCCGGCCCGTGTAATCACACATTAAGCCGGGGCGGCGGCTCAAAGGGATCACCCGCCAAGAGATCCAAACCCGGACCAGATCAATGCCGTTGAGGCAGTTTCCCAGGAGAGCCTTGATCTTATTGATGGTGGGGATCAGAGGTTGACGCTCAGCCTGAGATAGTTTGTCTGGCAGAGGGTGATTTGGCTCCAGACTCAGGGCACGAAAGCCGGGCAGAGGGCTCTCGTCAGCCAGAGAAGTGTCCTGGCAGTAGAACCACGTCTGGTTCCAGTCCTTTGGATGGCTTGGCGGTTCAGCGTAGGGAAAAAGGCAATCTCTCCGTCGTTGAATGGAGACTCCACCAAGTTCCAAGCTCGGCCCATTGGCGCACTCGTTCTGGCGGTTCAGATAAAACAACTCCTAAAAAGCAGTAGGCTGGGCTCTTCTCCAAGATAGACTTCGCAGAATACTTGGAAGTTGCAAATATTTGACACGGAATTGGGTCCTATGTCTTGCGGCCGCAGATCAAAGAAGTTCAGAACCTCTCTAAAGAATTTTGAGCCGGGCGGTGCGAAGCCCCGGCTCATGTGGTCAGCAAATATCACCACCTCACCATCTCTTGGTTGGGGTCTTTCTTCCGACGGGTCAGGGGCACGATAAGACATGATCTCCTTCTTGGGCAAGTAACCCGTCTTCACGAAATCAGCTAAAGTGTCGTCGGTGACATTGGATCTCATCCAGTTGCACGTGATGGGTGCCTTGGGAGCTTTGGGTGGCATTGTGAAAGATGAAGCCTATGACAAAAGGAAAATGTCCGGTTCAATTATAAGCCGGCAGACGTCTACAGTTCAATACTCAAATGGCGGCTTATGAAGGGGCCTAATGACATATGGCTAAGTGCATCGGGTTATCTAAGCCGCTGAGGGCATCGTAAGTAATTCAAATTGTCTACAGCTTTATCATAAATGAGCCGGAAATTTTACAGCGCGTGGCTTCTTTTAAGCCGGAAATGTGAGCCGCCATAGCTAAACAGACGCAATTTTTGACTAAGTGTGGCGAAAACAAGTTCCACAGACCGCAGTAATTATTTTGGATCAAACGGTCGGTTAAAAAGAAAAATTTCTAGACCTAGAACTGACGCAGAAGAAGTTCATGGATTCAGAATGGGATCTTATTTCAAACAAAGGGGATCTACTAGTGTAAAAATGGATGCGCAACAACTACCGCAGGAGCTCCGTACTATTTTTGGATCAAACATGGCTGTGGTGGAAGAACTACAGGGAACTCGAGAAGAACAGTGAAGAACAAAGGAAGAACAGTGGAAACCCTAAATGCAGATCTACGATGGAGAGGTGCAGGAACTTACAGATGCGGAGTTACGGCGGAGGTTCGTCGCGTCTTTCTGGTCACGTCAGGTTGATGCAGCGGCCTTAGTTGGTGAAGACGAGGAGACATGCGGCGGCGGCGGCGGAGCTCGCGCGACAGTACAGTCGTGAGAGGAGGAAGACGATGGAGGCGACAAGTAACTGGAGACTCATGGGCCGGGCTATTTATAAGGTGAGGCTCATAAGTGGGCGCGAGAAACGAGGAGGCCACGGCGTGGTTATCTCGCCACAAAAACGCCTCGATTTTCGGGACGGCGATTAAAGATAAGATCCGTTGCGGATATGGGGGAATAAAGAATGAACTTAATGGAAGATGATGTCATGGCGGCTCGCCGGCAGTCTAGAAGATGACGTCACGGCGGGTTATAACTTTCGCACGAATATAAGCCGGAAGATTTTTTCTCTCTCAAAGGAATTGAAGATTGACATGAACCGGTTCAAATCAATCTGGGGCCTAATGTTGAGGATATAACCATTAGAGTCACCCGCCCAGGAGGGGCCGGGTTACGTCATAATGGTCATCACGCGAAGCCCAGTACCAAGCTTGAAGACGGCGGGTTAGATAATGGGCTTAAGACCCGGAGGAGGCTTAAGGCACGTAGTGATAAACCGCCGTATGGCAAGACTTGTAGTGTAAGGCAAGAATAGTTGAGAGTCCGAGCCGGACACTCTTATGAGCCGGCCGGGACTCTGAGAGCCGCTGGGCGTCAACCTCTCTATATAAAGGGGCGACCCGGCGGCGGTTTAGGGACAAGTAAGATCTCGTCGAGAGCCAGGCATAGCGATTAAGCTCCCTGGTCATCGAAACCGTAATCAATACCACCTCAACTGGACGTAGGCTTTTACCTTCACCGTAAGGGGCCGAACCAGCATAACCCCCGTGTTCCTTGTCCCGTTTGACCCCTTTAAGCTTCCTAGCTGCGATGGCTCCACGACTAAGTCCTAGCTCGAGGACATCTGCCGTGACAATTCCACGACACCGCCCCTCTAACTTATATAAGGAGGGGCAGGGCACCCCAAAGAGGGACAAGTAACAAGAAACAATCTCTAGGGCTAGACACCGAGAGCCGGTTCCCGGCGACTCCCTCGTGATGATAAAGAGACCTAGCCACAAACAACATGTAGGGTTGTTACCGGATGATGTTTTCTGGGGCCCAAAGCTGTCTAAATCCCTGTCTTGCGTTGTGTCTCTCGATTCCGCTCAACCCCTCTCAAGCTACCACATAGATGCGTTGGCCTCACGACTAAGTCCTCACACTAGGACATCTGCCATGACAATTTCGCGACAGTTGGCGCCCACCGTGGGGCTCGACGCACGGTGGTGTTGAGGTCTTGGAGGGATTTCTTTCAGGGATCTAGAAGCTCGCGATTGACCAAGAAAAGAAGAACCAGCATTGAAAAAAGTATCATTGAAGAAAGTAGGGTTTGCTGTTGAGGCGCCGCCTACAACCGCGACAAGAAGGATTACTATCAATAGCCATGTATGTCGGCGTCAAGCAAAGATCCAATCTACATCGAAAACAAAATCGGGTTAAAAGAAAACTCGGTCAAAGCAGATATGATCAAGAAACAGAACCGGTCACGTCCCGGATTCTTCTTCCCCCAGCGGCCTCGTTTCGAAGTGCCTGTCCCCGCCGCCTCGCGTGCGTTTCCTCGTCGTCGTCTTCTACACCGCAACCCGCCGGGACTGCTGCGCGTGGCTGCGCTCTTGAGCCGCCGGATCCCCGCCTTCCGTGGTGCTCCTTCGTCAAACCATCGTGGGTTTTTCGGTGATACTGCAACCCGTCCTTCTCCAAACCGCGGGCATGCCTCTGCTACCAGGCGGACCTTGTTGACACGCCGCCGCGCCTGTGGTGTTTCCTCTGCTGAGCCGCCCAAATCGGACCTTACTGACCCGCCTTGCCTGCTGCGAACTATCACCGTCGACCCGCTGGTTTTTGTGGCCCTGCCGCCGGCCGCTGTTAGCGCCTCTGCAACTGCGCCGCCTGACGCCTCCGCCTCCACTTGCGAGCCGACCTACCGCGTCAAATCACCGGGTCGCCTCGGTTGGTTTCCCATGGGTTGCCGGTCTACCCGAGCCGTTTTCTGTTGCGTTGAATGGATCATCGGTCATCCGAGAAAATCAGGTGATATCCATCTAAGCCTATTCTTTAGCACATATTGTTTTTGTCAAAAAACAATTACTTGGTTCGCGATGTTTTCTATGCAGGATAGTTATTCACTGCAAGAGCAATGGTCGTGTCATGGATGTATGGCTCGCACTACCATTATTGTGCGCCAGCATCTGACCGTGCCATAATACTCGACGAACACCTGCTCGCCCTCGCCGCGTTGGAGCTGTCCTGCCTTGAGCCGCCATCGGAGAGCCTACCCTCGCGGCCGACTCACATGTCTGCGACCGGCTTACAATGTGACGGACAACTTACCAGTCCACCCCCGCGGCCGACTCGGCGTCCGCGTCGCTTACCGCTTCTGCGATTGACTCGCGCGACCACACCAGCTTACAACGCCGCGGCCGGCTCATATGTCTGCTCCCGCGGCCGACTCAGCCGTGATTGGTTTCAGCTTCACCGTGATGATCATCAACTCCGCGGTGGATAATTTCTGGCCTGACATATCAGGTGAAATCAATCCAGTAAATTTTTATATATTATATATTGTTTTCTTTAAAAAGAGCAATTACTCTGGCTCGCGAGGTTTTTGATACAGGACAATTGTTCACTACATCAACACTACGTGGTTGATTCGCCCATCCGCGCGGCTTACCGCACCGGCGATTGATTCGCCCGTCCGGACCGGCTTACAACACCACGGTCGGCTCATCTGTCTGTGTCGCCTCTGATGCAACGGTCATCTTTACCATCCGTCTCTCGCGGGTTGGTCTATATAAACACACTAGGCCGCACCTGTATGCATGAGCTATTTATTGAATATGAGAGAGTCACTGCTTGGGAAGCCCGGTTTTCTTCCAACAACTTGAAGGAAAATTATCATGTGTTATCAGCCGCCGTCGGCACTGGACGGTTCAATGGGCATGCGCACAAGTCACCGCCACTACAGTTTGGATAACTTCAGAACATCCCTTTGGAAGGAACCATTGGCCGAGTTGCTGACACGGCTCATATAGGATCATTTATAACCCGCCGCAGTCACCTCAACCTTCTGTGGATTCACATCGCGCTATCAACACCAATGATACACACCTTATGATATGGTCAATATGGAGAATCTCAATGCCAACTCCTCGAGTCGTCTTGAGACTCGGGGGCTACAATGATATGACTCGGCAGCATTGGTCGGTTTCAATGCATTCAAGAACTCCGGGTCATTGGAGGGAAAAATAATCCGGTCCCGGAGGCTACCGCCATATTGGTAAAAAGTTTAAAGGCCGTTAGAAAATTTCCAGCTTAAAAAGAAGGATTCCGGTTTAGATCCGGCTCAAGAGACTTGACATCTCCCACAAAGCACTAAAGCTCTTAATATCCGATTTAAAATTCGGTTCAAGGGAAATTTATCTGCCACAATGTTTTGAAGCTCTCATATCCGGTTCAAGGTAAATTTGTCTATCACAAAGCTTTGAAACTCTCAATATCTGGTTTTTCCGGTTCAAAAAGAATTTATCTCTCGCAAAGTTCGAGTTCTCAGGAAAAATTAAAGGGACCAAAAAGAGTCTGTTGCAAAGCACAACCCAAACATAGGTACCCTGCTTTAATAACCATTGGGAGCTGATCGTATTCGAATTTAGCTTAAACCCTTTTGGTGTGACCTTGATCGTATTCGAATCAGAGTCGTTAAATATTCTCATGATCACTAGGGGGCTTCCTGTTCAAACATAGGTCGTATTCGAACCAAAGAGAACGTAGTTGTCGATACCCTTTTGATCGGCACACTGCCGAGCTCACTGGGGAGTTTCTTGGTCATATTTGAATCATAGCTCAACCCCCTTTGGGAACCGATGTGGATCGTATTCGAATCAGCGTCGTTAAACAACTCTCAAGGTCATTTGGGGGCTTCCTATTCAAACATAGGTCATATTCGAACCGAAGAGAACATAGCTGTCGGTACCCTCTTGATCGGCAACGCCAAAGCCACTTGGGGCTATATGATCGTATTCGAATCTTAGCTTAACCCCTTTGGGACGGTTTTCTGATCGTATTCGAATCAGAAGCCTCAAAAAATTTGAAGTCTCTTTTTGCAAACAGTTTTTTGATTTTATTTGAAGCTCTTTTGATCATATCTAAAGTGTATTTGAGTGGTTGCTATTTAACCCGGTTTGACTTTGGATGATAAGTCGCCATCATATGACAATCATAAACATTTGGAAGTCTTGATTTCTAAAGATTGGGTTATCACCCTTACTGCACAGGTCATGTAAACCGGCAGTACAAATTCAATATCACAATGGTTATATGTGAGATATTATGACCCGCCCTGCGGTAAACCGTCAAGGGATTTTGTGATCTACTTATGTGCAGGATAAGACTACATTTGGGTGGTTACCCGTCCTGGCTTTTGACGTTAAGTCGCCAGGGCATATGTTGTTTAATCTCTGTGCAGGATTTACAGAGCTATGACTTACATAAATGATTAAGTTCAAGCCCATCATCAAAGATTGAAATTGGTGTCTCAAAAGGGTTATCAATTCTTGATTTTCTCAAAGGCTATAAGCCGCCGGGTTATACAAGTTCCGGCTTACAATGGAGGCGTATTAAATTGCCATCGGCCAAGAACCGCCGGATATTTAAACTCCGGATTTACTTATCAACAGATGAGGTATTCAAAGTCGCTTTGGCGCACTGGCTATTATTTTATCAATGGATATGATTTATTATACAATGGAAGGAATAGTCCCGAGTCACTGGAGGCTTACGACCCGGCACTTGGGGGCTACATTATTCAAATTGATATTATATCGAATATACAAGTCCCATGTTACTGCCAGCATATACCATGGCACATGGGGGCTAATGCAAAGTCATTTTTGCTCAACTTATTGAAGACCCGACTCATCACATTCTAAATGAGCCGGCCCTTGGGGGCTACCAATTGCTCCTGTCAAAAATTCAAGGTACACAAGCCTTAATCCGTTATATTGAAAGATCCACTTCTCAGTTGGTAGGGTACAAAGCTGTTAACCTTGTGGACGTGGGTTCAAGCCCCATGGTGGAGATTACATCATATGCTGTTATTATCAATGAATCATATACAAGGTCCCAGCTCGGTAATATCTTACTGACCCGGCCCTTGGGGGCTACATGTTGCTGGTCAAGTTTACATGATCATATTTACAAAGTCCCTGCTCATTATTGTATAATGACCCGACCCTTGGGGGCTACACTGGTTGAAGTTTTCATGAGTATAAGGCAATTACAAGTCCCAGGTTGCTGCAAGCATGACAACTCGGCACTTGGGGGCTACAGGTGATATGCATATAAGAGAGAGAAAAAATCAAATTCTCGGTTTGGAGCAGACCAGATTAACCCGGTGTCTGCAACAATCATGACCCGGCATCATTTATTTATAACCAGGCAATTTTGGCAATCATAAATCGAGCCAATGTCAGCAAATGGATTATGAAGCTGGCCTATTGACTCGGATTTTCTAGGAGAAAATGTCAAGGACTTAAGGATGATCAGGTGCCGGCTTACAAGAATATTTAACCCGGAGCACAACGTGTCAAATTTGTTCTTGTGTTTGTTTTACAGGATCAGTTTAACATGGATAAATCCAAAATTAAACTGGGGGCTAATGTCGGGGATATACCCCGCGGTACGACCCGACCGGACTTGGCGCTTCACCGATGACCGGCCGGAGGACTGACGACTCACGAGCCTGACAACTCATGGATGGCCCCGATGGCGGGTCAGATAGAAGACAAGGCCCAAGGACTAGAGAGCCGGCTCACGTTTATGATGGGCTGGCTTAAGAACAAAGGGATGACGAATATTTCCTTTACGAGGGAGCAAGACCCGGACTTGTATTCAACTTGTGAGAAAAGATAGACTAGTCCTAGTCCTACTAGGACTCCGCATGTAACCCGCCCCTCTAACTTATATAAGGAGGGGCAGGGCACCCCAAAGAGGGACAAGTAACAAGAAACAATCTCTAGGGCTAGACACCGAGAGCCGGTTCCCGGCGACTCCCTCATGATGATAAAGAGACCTAGCCACAAACAGCATGTAGGGTTGTTACCGGATGATGTTTCCCGGGGCCCGAAGCTGTCTAAATCCCTGTCTTGTGTTGCGTCTCTCGATTCCGCTCAACCCCTCTCAAGCTACCACATAGATGCGTTGGCCTCACGACTAAGTCCTCACACTAGGACATCTGCCGTGACAATTCCACGATAGTGGGGCCGGGCTCTGCCGACGTAGAACATTAATCTGTCCTCGCACCCTCTTCTTGTAAGTTGTTTGCCCATCAAGGGGACTCCTGAGCATCGCGACTCAAGAGCCTAACTGGTCACGTAGACTCCTTGGTCCGTCCTGGTCTCCGGTCGGCCCAACGGCGGTTGAGGTATGCGCGGGGTCGGGCCCTGCCGACGCAGAACACAAAGCAAATAGGAAGGAAAGCACAAAATCTTGAAGCAAATATTACAAACATATTGTCCTTGCAATATCAAATGAAAAGTATAAACGCCTCCACGAGGCCTGATGCATGTTGCAGGAACGAAATAGGAAACTAGCCGCAGGTCACCCCTGAACACCGCCATCACCGGCGGAAGGTGCTCCTCCGTGGGTGATGTTGTCTTCACCTGCACCATCAGCCGCAGGATCGTCGGACAAGGGTGCGGAGACAAAGCCGCGGAACTTCTTTAGCAGGGCCTCCACCTGACCTTGCATAGCTGTGGCAGCGGCTGCACTGTGATCATCAGCCACGGGTTCCAGCAGCTCGTCAAGACAAGCGTTCGGGTCGCGGAGGTACAGATGGCTGAAGACGCGAGTCAATGCAGCTGAAGACAGGACGCGAGCTTCTGCCTCCGCCATGGGACCGACACCATCAACGACTTCCTTGAGCGCCTTCACCAAGAAAGGAAGCAGCCGGGCAGGGCCGTCCTCATCGGTGGCCAGCGACTTCTCTAAGCCGTGATCGTAGAGCATCTTCAGTGCCTTGCGAGATCTCTTCTCGAGGTCGGCAAAGGCCACACGGTCCTCGGCCAGGACCCGCGCCTTGGCGTCAAGATTGGCCTCCCTCGCCTTCACCTTCCGCTCCAGCTCTTCCAACCGGATGCGCTCGGCGGCCTGCGTCTTTCCCAGCTCCACCAGCTCAGCGTCACGGTTCTTGACGGTGTCTTCCCGGGCCTTCACCTCCTCCTCCTTTGCCAGGCGGCCGCGCTTCTTCAGCGTGCATGTTGCGCAGGCTCTACAACTCGTCCTCCAGCTCTTGGCAGCGGTCGCGGGCGGCCTTACTGTCTTTCAGCGCCGCCTCACGATCGGCTGCAGCATTGGCGGCACTCCGCTTCTCCTTCTTGGAAGATGATGCGGCCTGGCTCAGCGCCGCGCAGACCGCCAAGTCGGAGTGAAGCCAGCTAGAGGCCAGGTCCAGACGCCCGGCCACCATGCGTGGGTCCGCGCTGAGGAGATCCGCCTGCAACTGGGTCATCTCTGAAACAGCGCGTTCCAAAACAGCAGCAGGAGCAGAAGAACCTGGGAGTGGAGGTGCAGCAGTGGGAGGAGGCGACGTCGTCACCAAGGCCTGGGAGACTGCGGGCTTCGGAGCAGCTGGGACCTCTTCAACCGAGCCAGACACCGGCACCTCTAGAGTCAGTGGGGGCATGGGGGCTGATTCCACATGGCGATGCCCTTCTTGGCCTCGCGAGGACGACCGGGTTGGGGAAGTGCGAGTGCTGCTGCTGCCTCCTTTCCCTGCGGAGGGAGGCGCAGCCGTCACATCCTCCTTCCTTTTCTTCGCCGAGGGCACCGGCCTGATCAACCAAGGGTGAACGTCAGGAAATGACGAGTACAAGCAGGGACAAGACGAAGCTCAAGGCTCTTACCCATCCACCGCGACATATTTCCGCTTGGGGAGCTTGAAGCCTGAAAGCCTCGGAGCCTGGGGAGTAGGCGCGCGGGCTCCAGGGGCAGAGGACGGCGCGGCAGAAGGGCCGGAGGCTGCTCCGGGCAGCGTCAAGGCGGAGGCAGCATCCCGAGGAACCAACAACGACCTACCCTTTGTCGGGATGAGGGGCTGCTCCCTCTCCTCCTGGCGAGCGTCGGTCTCGGCATCATCCGGCAGGGCGCGGAGGATTTCAGCTTTGCTCAAGGGGGGTTTTCCCCCATCTCTTCGAGGGTCGCCTCCGAGTCCCCCTCCTCTTCCTTCCCCCCGCCGGACTCATCGGAAGACACCTCCACCGGCTTCGGTGCTGCTGGGGCTCCGGAGAGCGCAGGTCGCACCAGCCCGCGTGCGTCGAAGGTCGGCCTGGAAAGCACAAGCGGCTCCCAATCCTTGCGGAGGAACAAAGGAGTGAAGGTGCTCGGTGGGTACTCCTGATTATCCCCAACCAGGAGGCGCAGGACAGCAGCCAGTTCATCGCCAGGCAGGGCCCCTGGCCTCAGGCGTGTCTTGTATTCTTCATCTTCGAGCTTCCACAAGGGGCGCGACCGTGCCTGGAGCAGGGCGACGCGCAGCATGAAGAATTCCCTCAGGAGCATGGCCCCTGTGACCTTCGCCGCCTTCGTGTTTCTTGGCTTCAGGTCGGTCTGCATCTGCGCCAGCACAGATGACGCCCGCTCATCAGTGAGCTTCTCGCAGGGCCACCCTTTGTTAAACTGGGGCGCCTCCGTTGGCAAGGCGAAACGCGGATGGGCGCGCTTGGCGTCCATCATGACCCATTTGGCTCGGATATTGTCGGCCCTCTTCCCGGTGCTCGAGATTGAGTTGGCCTTGCCAGATGCGATGAAATTGGCGCACCCGAAGATGTGTCCCTCGCTGACGCGAAGGAAGAAGAAGTGGCGTAGAAGCGCCACGGATGGCATCACACCCAGGTACGCCTCGCAGTAGTAGGCGAAGATGGACAGGAGGAGGATAGATTTGGGGTGGAGGTGCAACGCCTGCAACCCGTAGTGGTCTAGGACCTCAAAAAAGAAATCGAAGAAGGGGGGAACCAACCCAACGACGATGCTGCTCGAGAAGAAGGGGAAGAAGGTGCTTCCCTCAGGCTCCGGCACGTCGGAGGCAAGCCGGAGCTCCGTCTTCCACCCTTCGTTGCTCTCCCCCGCCGTCAGCAGGCGCACGGAGGCGAGGCACTTTTCCATGACGGTGGGCGCTTCAAGATCTAGCTCATACCAAGCCGGTGCCGAGGAGGTCTTGGTCTTGTGCGGTGCCATGGGTCACAGAGGCGGAGCAACATTGGAGCAGATCTGGAGGTACCGGTGGCGGGGAGCGAGAAAGGGGATCTGGAGCAAGGCGAGGAAGAAACAATGAAGGCAAACACTGTCTGCGCCAGCCTTTTGTCGGGTCGGGCAGTTGCCGAGGCAGCGTGGGAAGTGGAGACGCCCACGTCCAATCAACGGCCATGCGTCGACCGAGGCCGCGGGCTTTTGGGCCCCGCAGTGCTCCGTACTTGACCCTTGGCTTCGCCTCGAAGCCAAGCCCGAGCGCGCCTTGGGCCCGGGGGCTACTGTCGGCGTTCTGGGAACGGGGGTCCCCAGACTTGCCTGCCTGTGGCCCATGGCGTGGCTAAGCTAGCGGGCCGTATGGCCCATCTTCATCAACAAGGCAATCAAGACCCTCGTGAGGGGCCAAGCCTCACGAGGCGGACGACGCAAGACCTCCTCAGGCGCGGCCTAGCCAGGAAGGCTCACGAGGAGCGGAGATATCAAGGCGGGAAAACCTCACGAGGCTCTCATGACGTGAGCCATGACGATCGACACCAGGCGGGCGCCAGCGCGCGCAGCGTCCTTGTTTCCTCTTTGGTGCTAAAGAAGCAGTCGCAGGCGCGGAGTACCGAGGTGTCAAGCAAAGGTTTCCATATCGGTGCAACGAGACCAAGACCAGCAGGACGGCAAGACGGAGGTCACCAGGGAGCCCAAGACGGCGTCATCACCAGAGCCTTTTGCAGGCGAAGACCGCTTTTGTGAGGATAGCTTGTACTAGCTGTCCCCTTTCAAATTTGCCCGCCGTTGTTGGCTCCCTTCCCGCTCAATATTTGGGGAGAGGACCAAGGCCTATATAAGTAGAGCTAGGCACCACAGTAAGGGCAGGTTGAACTGACCGAGTTCTCATCCACCAGTCCACAGAGCACAAGAACACCTCAACCTCAGGAGGCTGTTCTTCCCCTTGTACTGTTCTTCATCAGCCCAGGAGGCAATCCACCACCACACACTGGAGTAGGGTATTACACCACAACGGTGGCCCGAACCAGTATAAACCTCGTGTCTCTCTGTGTTCTGAGTTCGTCGAGTTCGTCCATGAGATCTTAGCGAGTTAGGGCGTGGATCGGTACGAAGGAAAGAACTTCGCGTGCACCCCAGAGTTCGAACCTGAAGGGTTTTGCCGGAACCCGAGATCCGACAGTTTCCCGTGACATAAGCCATGACGACCAAGGGCAGGCGGGCGCCAGCGCGCGCAGTGTCCTCGCTTCCTCTTTGGTGCTAAGGGGGGCGAGCTTAGGCGACGAGTACCGAGGCATCAGGCAAAGGTTTCCATATCGGTGCAACGAGACCAAGACCAGCACGACGGCAGGACGGAGGTCACCGTGGAGCCCAAGACGGCGTCACCACCAGAGCCTTTGGCAGGCGAAGACTACTTTTGTCAGGATAGCTTGTACTAGTTGTCTCCCTTCAAACTGGCCGTTGTGGGATCCCTTCCCGCTCAATATTTGGGAAGAGGACCAGGGTCTCTATAAATAGGACTAGCCACCACAGTAGGAAGGGGGAATGGAGCCAACAGATCGAGACCTTCACCAGCTCTCCAAGCACAAGAACACCTCTCCTCAGGAGGCTGTTCTTCCCTTGTACTATTCATCACCAGCCCAAGAGGCAATCCACCACCACCACACTGGAGTAGGGTATTACACCACATCGGTGGCCTAAACCAGTATAAATCTTATGTCCCTTGTGTTGCGAGTTCTTCTAGCTAGCTTTTGAGATCGCGGTGAGGGTGAGGGCGTGGTTTGGTAGGAGGAAATCTTCGTGCGCACCCTAGTGTTCGAACCTCAAGGGTTTTGCCGGAACCCGAAATCTGACATTTGGTGCGCCAGGTAGGGGTGCGTCAGAGCTTTCCTTCTGTCCATCCGCGCTTTGCCACCACCGCGCTTCGCCCCCATGGCAAGCGCTGCTCTTCCCGCTCCAACGACCGATGCCAGCGGCGGGGCCAGGGGGCTCCGAGCCTTGGCCCCTGCCTTACGACAGGTGCAGTGGCCGCCCAAGTTCAAGCCGGAGATGCCGCCGCGCTACGACGGCGCGGTGGATCCGGCGGTTTTCCTGCTGGCGTACGAGGAGGCCGTCCTCAAGGCTGGGGGCGATGACAAGGTCATGGCCAACTGGCTTCCCATGGCCCTTGCTGGCGCACCACGCACCTGGCTGCTCAACCTCCCCGGATCCACGGTGGCGTCTTGGGAAGAGTTGCGCGACCTCTTCGCCGCGCGCTTTGCGGCACCGGTACCTTACGCGGTCGCGGCCCTCCTCGGCGGCTCGCAGGTGCCGCCCTCGGATCGCCACGTCAAGCCGTTCCTTCGCCAGATCAGCGCCGTTTCCGCGCGGTAGGGGGCTCCCCCGGGCTGGGTAGCGCCCAAAGCCGACCTGACCTTCGACTCGGGAGATCACCCCGTCACCACCGTCGGCTCAGGCGTGCTCGCGATGCTTTGCACACCCACCATCTGCCACGTAGCCGTCACCAAGACCCTCATCGACGGCGGCGCCGGCCTCAACGTGCTCTCGGTGAGGCCTTGAGCCTCCTCCACGTACCACTCGAGCGGCTCCGCCCTAGCAAGCCCTTCTCCGGTGTCGGCGGCGGCTCCTCCAGCCCCCGGGGCAGATCCGTCTCCCCGTAACCTTCGGCACGCGCGACAACTACCGCACCGAACTGGTCAACTTCGACGTCGCCCACATCGGCCTCCCGTACAACGCCATCCTCGGGTACCCGGCTCTGGCTCAGTTCATGGTGGCGACCCATCCGGCCTACAACCTCATGAAGATGCCCGGGAGCAAGGGCGTCCTCACAGTGGCTGGAGACACCAAGGAAGCACTGATGACACTCAAGCTTGCCCTCAAGACCGCTGCGACGGCGCAGCCCACCGACGCGGACACCTCCAAGGTCAAGAAAGCTGCATCAACCAAGAAGAAGTAGTTGTTCACTCAAGACAAGGCAGAAACCAAGCAGGTGCCAGTTGATGAAGATGGGTCCTTAGGAGCCACCTTTACCATAGGCGCCAACCTTGAGCCCGATCAGGAGGAGGCACTGGTGAAGTTCTCGCACGCAAACAAGGAAGTATTCGCCTGGGAGCCCGATCAGCTGGTAGGGGTCCCAAGAGGAGTGATTGAGCATCACCTGAAGGTGTGCCCCAATGTACGCCCCGTGAAGCAGAGGGCGCGGCAGCAGTCCATGGAGAAGCCGGCTTTTATTGTCCAAGAGACCCGCAAGTTGGAAGCAGCGGGTGTCATTCGCGAGGTTCGGTACCCCGAGTGGCTGGCGAAACCTGTCGTTGTGCCGAAGAAAGGCGGGAAGGAGCACATGTGTGTTGACTTCACCAACCTCAACAAGGCCTGCCCCCAAGATCCGTTCCCGCTCCCACGCATCGACCAGATCGTTGACTGCACCACCGAGTGCGATTTGTTGTGCTTCCTGGATGCGTTTTCAGGATATCACCAGATCAAGATGGCGGTAGAAGATGTGGAGAAGACAGCCTTCCTGACCCCGTGTGGGGTGTACTGCTACACTTGCATGCCGCTTGGGCTGCGCAACGCAGGCGCCACCTTCCAGTGGCTGATGCACATTGCCCTGGGTCGGCAGCTCGGGAGAAACGCTGAAGCTTACGTCGACGACATTGTGGTAAAGTCTCGGGAGGCAAGAACCTTGATTCAGGACCTGGAGGAGACCTTCGCGAGCCTCCGCCAGGTGGACTTGCGACTCACCCCGGAGAAGTGTGTGTTTGGAGTCCCTTCTGGCAAGCTGTTGGGCTTCCTCGTGTCCCACAGGGGGATCGAGGCCAACCCAGAGAAGGTCAAGGCAATCGAAGACATGAGTCCACCGCAAACCCTCAAGGAGATGCAGAAGCTTGCTGGTCGCGTGACTGCATTGGGACGCTTCATTTCTAAGCTGGGAGAGCGCGCCCTACCCTTCTTCAAGCTGATGGAGAAGAAGGGCCCATTTGAGTGGACCCTAGAAGCCGACCTAGCGTTTCAAGAGCTCAAGAGATACCTGACCAGCCCTCAAGTGATGGTGGCACCTCGACCCCTGGATGTTGGAAATATGCCCTAGAGGCAATAATAAAATGGTTATTATTATATTTCCTTGTTCATGATAATTGTCTATTGTTCATGCTATAATTGTGTTATCCGGAAATCGTAATACATGTGTGAATACATAGACCACAACATGTCCCTAGTGAGCCTCTAGTTGACTAGCTCGTTGATTAACAGATAGTCATGGTTTCCCGACTATGGACATTGGATGTCATTGATAACGGGATCACATCATTAGGAGAATGATGTGATGGACAAGACCCAATCCTAAGCATAGCACAAGACCGTGTAGTTCGTTTGCTAGAGCTTTTCCAAATGTCAAGTATCATTTCCTTAGACCAAGAGATTGTGCAACTCCCGGATACCATAGGAGTGCTTTGGGTGTGCCAAACGTCACAACGTAACTGGGTGGCTATAAAGGTGCACTACGGGTATCTCCGAAAGTGTCTGTTGGGTTGGCACGAATCGAGACTGGGATTTGTCACTCCGTATGACGGAGAGGTATCTCTGGGCCCACTCGGTAATGCATGATCATAATGAGCTCAATGTGACCAAGTGTTTGGTCATGGGATCATGCATTACGGTACGAGTAAAGTGACTTGCCGGTAACGAGATTGAACAAGGTATTGGGATACCGATGATCGAATCTCGGGCAAGTAACGTACCGATTAACAAAGGGAATTGTATATGGGATTAATTGAATCCTCGACATCGTGGTTCATCTAATGAGATCATCGTGGAACATGTGGGAGCCAACATGGGTATCCAGATCCCGCTGTTGGTTATTGACCGGAGAGTCGTCTCGGTCATGTCTGGATGTCTCCCGAACCCGTAGGGTCTACACACTTAAGGTTCAGTGACGCTAGAGTTGTAGAGATATTAGTATGCGGTTAACCGAAAGTTGTTCGGAGTCCCGGATGAGATCCCGGACGTCACGAGGAGTTCCGGAATGGTCCGGAGGTAAAGATTTATATATGGGAAGTCCTATTTTGGCCACCAGAAAATGTTCGCGATTTTTCGGTATTGTACCGGGAAGGTTCTAGAAGGTTCCGAAGTGGGGCCCACCTGCATGGGGGGACCCACATGAACGTGGATAGTGGGGGCAAGGCCCCACACCCCTGGTCAAGGCGCACCAAGATCCCACCTTAGAAGGAATAAGATCATATCCCGAAGGGATAAGATCAAGATCCCTAGAAAAGGGGGATAACAATCGGTGGGGAAGGGAAATGATGGGATTTCTTTCCCCCACCTTTGCCAACGCCCCAATGGACTTGGAGGGCAAGAAACCAGCCCCCTCCACCCCTATATATAGTGGGCAGGCGCATGGGAGCAGCACCCCAAGCCCCTGGCGCCTCCCTCTCCCTCCCGTGACACCTCTCCCTCTCGCTGAGCTTGGCGAAGCCCTGCCGAGATCCCCGCTGCTTCGACCACCACGCCGTCGTGCTGCTGGATCTCCATCAACCTCTCCCTCCCCTTGCTGGATCAAGAAGGAGGAGACGTCTTCCCAACCGTACGTGTGTTGAACGCGGAGGTGCCGTCCGTTCGGCGCTCGGTCATCGGTGATTTGGATCACGACGAGTACGACTCCATCAACCCCGTTCACTTGAACGCTTCCGCTCGCGATCTACAAGGGTATGTAGATGCACTATTTTCCCTCTCGTTGCTAGAAGACTCCATAGATTGTTCTTGGTGATGCGTAGAATTTTTTTAATTTCTGCAACGATCCCCAACACTCGAGCCCTTGGTGCTCTACCTATCTTCCACACCCCACTTCGCCAGCGCAGCGCTGGTGGCCCTCAAAGAAGATCGCCAGGTCAAGGGCCCGCCAAGTGAAACCACCAGGCCGGCCGAAGCAGCGCGGCACCAAGGCGATGCTCCTGAAGCAGCGACTGCTTTGGCAGGCCGCCAAGCCCCTGAAGCCGAAGACCCCAAAGAGACACCTCAATCCACGGGAGCCGAAGACTCTGACATCCCTCCCGCCCTCGTCGAGCACCCGGTGCACTTCATCAGCATGGTGCTACGAGATGCGAGGGCACGATACCCCATGCCTCAGAAGCTCCTGCTTGCGCTCCCGGTGGCCTCGCGCAAGCTGCGCCACTACTTCCAGGGTCACCCCGTCAAGGTCGTCTCGGCTTACCCGCTGGAGGGGGTGCTCAGGAGCCCCAATGCTGCGGGACGAGTTGCTGAATGGAACATCGAGCTGCAAGCATTTGACTTAGAGTTCAGCACGACCAGGGTCATCAAGGGAGCCGCGCTCGCCAATTTCGTAGCAGAATGGACGCCCCGGAGCTTGAAGTAGGCGAGGATAGGTCTCTCTCGCTGGGGAGTGAAACGCCAGACGGTTGGGTTATGTATTTCGATGGCGCCTTCGCGCGCTAGGGCGCAGGGGCTGGAGCAGTGCTCATCTCACCCACTCAAGACAAGCTCTACTATGCTGTGCAGCTCTGCTTCTAGCAGGGCGAGAAGGCCTCCAACAACATAGCAGAGTACGAAGGCCTCATAGCCGGCCTGACGGCTGCAGCGGCCCTGGGGGTGAAGCGCCTCACCATCAAGGGCGACTCACAGCTCCTCGTCAACTTCTCCAACAAGATATACAAGCCAAAGGACGAGCACATGGAGGCATACCTCGCGGAGGTGCGCAAGATGGAGAAGCAGTTCCTGGGCCTGGAGTTGCAGCACGTGCCCCGCGGCACCAACAAGGAAGCCGACGACATCGCCAAGAGGGCATCCAAGCAATTGCCCCAAGAGCCTGGTGTCTTCGAGGAGCGGTTCTTCAAGCCGTCAGCAACACCACCACTTTCAAGGATGGCGCAACCTCGGGAGGAGCTCCGACAGCCACCTGCTATGGGAGCCCGGCCTGTGACCCGACCTCAGGAGCGCGTTTGCTCTTGGTGCTCGAGCCTCAGGAGGGATGCTGGACCAAGGAATTCAAGGAATACCTGACGCAAGGGACGCTACCGGAGAAGGAGGAGGACGCGGAGCGTGTGGCCCGAGAAGCCACGACATACAGCATCTAGGACGGCGAGTTATACAAGAAGCGGCCAAATGACGTTTCCCTGCGCTCCATCTCCAGGGAACAGGGGAAAGAGCTGCTAGCTGACATACACGGCGGGGACTGCGGGCACCACTCGTCATTGCGAACCCTCGTTGGCAAGGCATTCTGCAGCGGATTCTACTGGCCTACGGCGCTCAACGACGCGAGTAAGATGGTGAAGTCCTGCGAGGCCTGCCAATTCCACGCCAAGCAGATCCATCAGCCGGCTCAGGGCCTCCAGACCATTCCACTCTCGTGGCCATCCGCAGTCTGGGGACTGGATATCCTGGGTCCGTTCCCTCGAGCGCCTGGGGGCTACCGCTACCTCTATGTCGCCATCGACAAGTTCACCAAGTGGGCGGAGGTACAAGCCGTCCGCACCATCCCGGCTGGCTCTGCGGTCAAGTTCATCAAGGGTCTCGTGAGCCATTTTGGGGTCCCCAACCGCATCATCACCGATAACGGCTCACAGTTCACTAGTAATCTCTTCAAAACATACTGTGCTAACCTTGGAACGCAGATCTGCTACGCTTCAGTGGCGCACCCCCGGAGCAACGGTCAAGCCGAACGCGCCAACGCGGAGGTCCTGAGAGGCCTCAAGACCATGACCTTCAAGAAGAAGCTCGAAGTTTGCGGCAGGGGCTAGCATGACGAGCTCCAGTCCGTGCTGTGGTCCATCCGCACCACCGCCACCAAGTCGACGGGTGAGACCCCGTTCTTCCTCATCTACGGAGCAGAAGCAGTTCTTCCTCACGAGGTCAAGCATCGCTCCGCACGGGTCCTGGCGTTTGATGAGACGCAGCAGGACGCTAGGCGGGGGATGGACCTTGTACTGGGGGAGGAACGCCGCAGTGAAGCCGCGCTACGGGCGGCAAGATACCAGCAGGCGCTGCGGCGGTACCACTGTCGCAGCGTCCGCTCCAGGACGCTCGAGGTGGGTGACCTCGTCCTGAGGCGGGTGCTCTCCAGGGAAGGGCTGCATAAGCTCTCACCCATGTGGGAGGGCCTGTTCAAGGTCATCCATGTCTCCAGGCCTGGCATCACGCGCCTGGAGACGCAGGACGAGGTACCCATCCAGAACGCCTGGAACATCCAGCACCTCCGGAAGTTCTACCCATGAAGAAAGGCCCAGCGCCTGTGAAGAAGGCTCAGTGCATGTGAAGGTCTCCGCTCGTGACACTCTCACGTAATAATGAGTGGGGTTGTACACGCCCCGGAGTCTCAGGAGTGCTTCCCTTGGGCCTCGGGAGCTCCCTCCCACGTCCTAGTGGCAGCACTTAGCTCCGCGCTGGTGAGAAGACATGAAGACTAGACTAGGTGCCGGACGTGGCTTTTCATTTGCTTTCCGTAGTTGGCTCACCCCTCTTTAATTGAAGTTTGCTTCTGGTGTTCTTTGCTGGTTTGGTACCATCGCCTTCCGCCTCCATTTTCGCCTTCAGTTTAGCCTGTACTCTCTCTCGCATACCTCGCGAGGGGGCTGAACAGGTACCCTCGTGAGCTTCCTCTTTTCTGTTTTTCGCGAGGCACCCTCGTTCGAGCCCGCAAGCTAGCGCACCTCTCTCAATCCGTGCCCCACGGGTACCACGATACCAAGCGCTGGGCCATGGCCAGCGGCGCCGGCGACCAAGGCTTGGATCTCCTAACAAATTTTTGCAGTTCCTCCTCGCCAGGTACTGAGAAACGCGCGCCTCGCGAGGCAGAAACTACTTCAAGCGCGTCAAGCTAAGTTTTTCCTACGTGCCTATGTAAAACACTGACATTGCAACGCGGCACGGGAATGATAAACACAGCATAACAATTTGGAAATCATAGTTTGTTGCACGCCCCCACGGGGCCCCATACTTGTCTCTCTCAATGCAGGAAGGAAAAGAAGAATGAAACAAAAGTGGTGCGTGCCCCTACAGCAGCTCGTGGGGACAGGCCCATGGCGCTCTCCCGAGCTTAGTCGGACCCTTCCTCGCGCTTCACGGGGGTGCGACGACGAGATGACCCGCTGTAGCCTTCGAAGCGGGCGCGGCGGCGTGGTGGCTGGTCATAACCGCCGCTGCTGGAGCTGTCGCCGGAGGAAGAGCCGTCGTTGCTGGACGAGACGCGGTCGGCACCAAGGGCGGGTTCGCCTTCACCCTCGTCACGACCATCGCCAAGGTCGAGCACCTCATCGCTGTCGTTGACCTCGGGGCAGCACCCGACGCAGTGACCATCTTCCCCAAACACCCTCACGTAGAGGGTCACGTCGCTATCATACTTGAAGTGGAGGGAGAACCGCCTGCCCAAGCCGCGCGCGCGGGCGAACATCTGCCAGCCGCGGGCCAGGGCTATGTTGCCCGCAACGGAGACCTCAACCGCAACCCAGGAAGCCCTGCTACAGCAGCCGTCCGCCTGCAGCCAGAGCCCGCCTGGACATGCGGCCGGCAGCTCGTCGGCGAAAAAGCGCGGAAGGTGAAGCCAGTTGCCGGCCGGGTTCTCCGACCACACGACGAACTCCAGCAGCACCTCCGCCAAGTGGAAACACGGCCGGGGACGCCGCGCGACCACGGCATGCCTTCCTTCACCAACAGGGCTGCCATGACTAGGGCGACCCCCATCGCACGAAGCGGCACCGCCGCGGCCGCGGGGGGGGGGGGGGGGGATGGGGGCTACGGCGGGGGTCATGGTATGCTTGCGGGGACGGCCGCGTCCACGCTAGGGCATCGGAGAGCCGGGCCCCTCCTGGCGAGCCTTCCCCTTCTCCGCAGCCGAAAACCTCTTTACAGGCGCCATTGGTGTCGCTGCTGGCAATGGAGCAGGGAAGGGGAAGCAAGCGGAATGGGAAGAGATGGGCGACGGGGGCTCTGCCCCCCTCCCCATTTATAGAAGGAGGAGGCCAACCATCGACCCCACGATCATAGGTAATGATAACCCTTTTTGCATGCAGCAGGGACTCATCAAATCGGGCAGTTGCCGAGGCAGCATGGGGAAGCGGAGACGCCCACGTCCAATCAATTGCCACGCGTCGACCAAGGCCGCAGGCTGTTGGGGCCCGCGGCGCTCCGCACTTGCCCTTTGGCTTCGCCTCGAAGCCAAGTCTGAGCGCGCCTTGGGCCCGGGGGCTACTGTCGGCATTCTGGGAATGGGGGTCCCCAGACTTGCCTGCCTGCGGCCCACGGCGTGGCTCCACAAGCGGGCCCATACGGCCCATCTTCACCAGCAAGCACTCAAGACCCTCGCGAGGGGCCAACCTCGCGAGGCGGACGACACAAGACCTCCTCAGGGGCGGCCTCACCAGGCTGGCTCGCGAGGGGCGGAGAGATCAAGGCAAGGGGTACCTCGCGAGGTTTCCCATGACGTAAGCCATGACGACCAAGGCCAGGCGGGCGCCAGCGCGCGCAGTGTCCTCTCTTCCTGTTTGGTTCTAAGGGGGGCGAGCGCAGGCGACGAGTACCGAGGCATCAGGCAAAGGTTTCCATATCGGTGCAACGAGACCAAGACCAGCAGGACGGCTGGACGGAGGTCACCGTGGAGCCCAAGACGGCGTCACCACCAGAGCCTTTGGCAGGCGAAGACTACTTTTGTCAGGATAGCTTGTACTAGTTGTCTTCCTTAAAACTGGTCATTGTGGGATCCCTTCCTGCTCAATATTTGGGAAGAGGACCAGGGCCTCTATAAATAGGACTAGCCACCACAGTAGGATGGGGGAATGGAGCTAACAGACCGAGACCTTCACCAGCTCTCCAAGCACAAGAACACCTCTCCTCAGGAGGCTGTTCTTCCCTTGTACTGTTCATCACCAGCCCAAGAGGCAATCCACCACCACCACACTGGAGTAGGGTATTACACCACATCGGTGGCCCAAACCAGTATAAATCTTGTGTCCCTTGTGTTGCGAGTTCTTCTAGCTAGCCTTTGAGATCGCGGTGAGGGTGAGGGCGTGGTTTGGTAGGAGGAAATCTTCGTGCGCACCCCAGTGTTCGAACCTCAAGGGTTTTGCCGGAACCCGAAATCCGACAGGAAATTTCTGCCCCGTGATCATGGTGCGTGGGCAATCCACAGGCCACGATCTGAGTTTTTCCGTAACGTTGCTCACAACGCGCGGGGAAACCTGGAACTAGCCTGGGGATAAGATTAATGACGAAGCAAAGAAGATCTCAAGGGGACAACCACTTCCACACCCCTGCCTGTGCACTTATTAGAGTCTACCCCGATGACACCCGGCAGTGCGTTCGGGGCAGGCCCGGGGGCTTCTGTCGGTGCAACAAACCCTGGGTCCGTTGCTCAGACTGTGCACAGGCATGAGAACAAGATTACAACTCCCAAGCTCAGACCAAAGCACAAGAGACCAGTTCTTCAAGGGACCAGCATGCAGCACACGAAGGCCAAGACTAATCAGAAGAGCAAGATACTGCCAAGGGAAAAGCCTCCCTTGCCGGGTAGGCGAGTGATACGTCTTCAACGTATCTATAATTTTTTATTGTTCCATGCTATTATATTATTTGTTTTGGATGTTTAATGGGCTTTACTAAGAACTTTTATATTATTTTTGGGACTAACCTATTAACCGAAGGCCCAGTGCAAATTGCTGTTTTTTTTGCCTATTTCAGTGTTTCGCAGAAAAGGAATATCAAACGGAGTCCAAACGGAATGAAACCTTCGGGAGAGTTACTTTTCGAACAAACGTGATCCAGGGGACTTGGAGTGGACGTCAAGAAATAAGCGAGGAGGCCACAAGGCGGGGAGGCGCGCCTGCCCCCTGGGCATGCCCCCCACCCTCGTGGGCCCCTCGCAGCTCCACCGACCTACTTCTTCCTCCTATATATACCCATATACCCCGGAAACATCCAGGAGCACCACGAAACCCTATTTCCACCGCCGCAACCTTCTGTACCCGTGAGATCCCATCTTGGGGCCTTTTCCGGCGCTCCGCCGGAGGGGGAATCGATCACGGAGGGCTTCTAAATCAACACCATAGCCTCTCCGATGATGTGTCAGTAGTTTACCACAGACCTTCGGGTCCATAGTTATTAGCTAGATGGCTTCTTCTCTCTCTTTTGATCTCAATACAAAGTTCTCCTCGATCTTCTTGGAGATCTATTCAATGTAACTCTTTTTGCGGTGTGTTTGTCGAGATCCGATGAATTGTGGGTTTATGATCAAGATTATCTATGAACAATATTTGAATATCCTCTGAATTCTTTTATGTATGATTTGTTATCTTTGCAAGTATCTTCAAATTATCAGTTTGGTTTGGTCTACTAGATTGATCTTTCTTGCAATGGGAGAAGTGCTTATCTTTGGGTTCAATCTTGTGTTGCTCGATCGAAGTGACAGAAAGGGAAACAACACGTATTGTATTGTTGCCATCGAGGATAAAAAGATGGGGTTTATATCATATTGCTTGAGTTTATCCCTCTACATCATGTCATCTTGCCTAATGCGTTACTCTGTTCTTATGAACTTAATACTCTAGATGCATGCTGGATAGCCGTCGATGTGTGGAGTAATAGTAGTAGATGCAGAATCATTTCGGTCTACTTGTCGCGGATGTGATGCCTATATACATGATCATGCCTAGATATTCTCATAACTATGCACATTTTTATCAATTGATCGACAGTAATTTGCTCACCCACCGTAATACTTATTCTATCTTGAGAGAAGCCACTAGTGAAACCTATGGCCCCCAGGTCTATTCTCTATCATACAAGTTTCCGATCTATTTTACTTTGCAATCTTTACTTTCAATCTTTATCATAAAAAATACCGAAAATACTTATCTTATTATCTCTATCAGATCTCACTTTTGCAAGTGGACGTGAAGGGATTGACAACCTCTTTATCGCGTTGGTTGCAAGGTTCTTATTTGTTTGTGTAGGTACGAGGCGACTTGTGTGTAGTCTCCTACTGGATTGATACATTGGTTCTCAAAAACTGAGGGAAATACTTACGCTACTTTGCTGCATCACCCTTTCCTCTTCAAGGGAAAAACCAACGCAGTGCTCAAGAGGTAGCAAGAAGGATTTCTGGCACCATTGCCGGGGAGACTTACGCAAAGTCAACTCAAGATTTGATCTCCTGTCAACTAGCCAATTTCTGGCGCCGTTGCCGGGGAGATCTACGCCAAGTCAAGTCAAGTCAAGACATACCAAGTACCCATCACAAACTCTTATCCCTCGCATTACATTATTTGCCATTTGCCTCTCGTTTTCCTCTCCCCCACTTCACCTTTGCCGTTTTATTCGCCCTCTCTTTTCGTTCGCCTCTTTTTCGCTTGCTCTTTGTGTGCCTGTGTGTTGGATTGTTTGTCATGATGGCGCCTTCGCGCGCTAGGGCGCAGGGGCTGGAGCAGTGCTCATCTCACCCACTCAAGACAAGCTCTACTATGCTGTGCAGCTCTGCTTCTAGCAGGGCGAGAAGGCCTCCAACAACATAGCAGAGTACGAAGGCCTCATAGCCGGCCTGACGGCTGCAGCGGCCCTGGGGGTGAAGCGCCTCACCATCAAGGGCGACTCACAGCTCCTCGTCAACTTCTCCAACAAGATATACAAGCCAAAGGACGAGCACATGGAGGCATACCTCGCGGAGGTGCGCAAGATGGAGAAGCAGTTCCTGGGCCTGGAGTTGCAGCACGTGCCCCGCGGCACCAACAAGGAAGCCGACGACATCGCCAAGAGGGCATCCAAGCAATTGCCCCAAGAGCCTGGTGTCTTCGAGGAGCGGTTCTTCAAGCCGTCAGCAACACCACCACTTTCAAGGATGGCGCAACCTCGGGAGGAGCTCCGACAGCCACCTGCTATGGGAGCCCGGCCTGTGACCCGACCTCAGGAGCGCGTTTGCTCTTGGTGCTCGAGCCTCAGGAGGGATGCTGGACCAAGGAATTCAAGGAATACCTGACGCAAGGGACGCTACCGGAGAAGGAGGAGGACGCGGAGCGTGTGGCCCGAGAAGCCACGACATACAGCATCTAGGACGGCGAGTTATACAAGAAGCGGCCAAATGACGTTTCCCTGCGCTCCATCTCCAGGGAACAGGGGAAAGAGCTGCTAGCTGACATACACGGCGGGGACTGCGGGCACCACTCGTCATTGCGAACCCTCGTTGGCAAGGCATTCTGCAGCGGATTCTACTGGCCTACGGCGCTCAACGACGCGAGTAAGATGGTGAAGTCCTGCGAGGCCTGCCAATTCCACGCCAAGCAGATCCATCAGCCGGCTCAGGGCCTCCAGACCATTCCACTCTCGTGGCCATCCGCAGTCTGGGGACTGGATATCCTGGGTCCGTTCCCTCGAGCGCCTGGGGGCTACCGCTACCTCTATGTCGCCATCGACAAGTTCACCAAGTGGGCGGAGGTACAAGCCGTCCGCACCATCCCGGCTGGCTCTGCGGTCAAGTTCATCAAGGGTCTCGTGAGCCATTTTGGGGTCCCCAACCGCATCATCACCGATAACGGCTCACAGTTCACTAGTAATCTCTTCAAAACATACTGTGCTAACCTTGGAACGCAGATCTGCTACGCTTCAGTGGCGCACCCCCGGAGCAACGGTCAAGCCGAACGCGCCAACGCGGAGGTCCTGAGAGGCCTCAAGACCATGACCTTCAAGAAGAAGCTCGAAGTTTGCGGCAGGGGCTAGCATGACGAGCTCCAGTCCGTGCTGTGGTCCATCCGCACCACCGCCACCAAGTCGACGGGTGAGACCCCGTTCTTCCTCATCTACGGAGCAGAAGCAGTTCTTCCTCACGAGGTCAAGCATCGCTCCGCACGGGTCCTGGCGTTTGATGAGACGCAGCAGGACGCTAGGCGGGGGATGGACCTTGTACTGGGGGAGGAACGCCGCAGTGAAGCCGCGCTACGGGCGGCAAGATACCAGCAGGCGCTGCGGCGGTACCACTGTCGCAGCGTCCGCTCCAGGACGCTCGAGGTGGGTGACCTCGTCCTGAGGCGGGTGCTCTCCAGGGAAGGGCTGCATAAGCTCTCACCCATGTGGGAGGGCCTGTTCAAGGTCATCCATGTCTCCAGGCCTGGCATCACGCGCCTGGAGACGCAGGACGAGGTACCCATCCAGAACGCCTGGAACATCCAGCACCTCCGGAAGTTCTACCCATGAAGAAAGGCCCAGCGCCTGTGAAGAAGGCTCAGTGCATGTGAAGGTCTCCGCTCGTGACACTCTCACGTAATAATGAGTGGGGTTGTACACGCCCCGGAGTCTCAGGAGTGCTTCCCTTGGGCCTCGGGAGCTCCCTCCCACGTCCTAGTGGCAGCACTTAGCTCCGCGCTGGTGAGAAGACATGAAGACTAGACTAGGTGCCGGACGTGGCTTTTCATTTGCTTTCCGTAGTTGGCTCACCCCTCTTTAATTGAAGTTTGCTTCTGGTGTTCTTTGCTGGTTTGGTACCATCGCCTTCCGCCTCCATTTTCGCCTTCAGTTTAGCCTGTACTCTCTCTCGCATACCTCGCGAGGGGGCTGAACAGGTACCCTCGTGAGCTTCCTCTTTTCTGTTTTTCGCGAGGCACCCTCGTTCGAGCCCGCAAGCTAGCGCACCTCTCTCAATCCGTGCCCCACGGGTACCACGATACCAAGCGCTGGGCCATGGCCAGCGGCGCCGGCGACCAAGGCTTGGATCTCCTAACAAATTTTTGCAGTTCCTCCTCGCCAGGTACTGAGAAACGCGCGCCTTGCGAGGCAGAAACTACTTCAAGCGCGTCAAGCTAAGTTTTTCCTACGTGCCTATGTAAAACACTGACATTGCAACGCGGCACGGGAATGATAAACACAGCATAACAATTTGGAAATCATAGTTTGTTGCACGCCCCCACGGGGCCCCATACTTGTCTCTCTCAATGCAGGAAGGAAAAGAAGAATGAAACAAAAGTGGTGCGTGCCCCTACAGCAGCTCGTGGGGACAGGCCCATGGCGCTCTCCCGAGCTTAGTCGGACCCTTCCTCGCGCTTCACGGGGGTGCGACGACGAGATGACCCGCTGTAGCCTTCGAAGCGGGCGCGGCGGCGTGGTGGCTGGTCATAACCGCCGCTGCTGGAGCTGTCGCCGGAGGAAGAGCCGTCGTTGCTGGACGAGACGCGGTCGGCACCAAGGGCGGGTTCGCCTTCACCCTCGTCACGACCATCGCCAAGGTCGAGCACCTCATCGCTGTCGTTGACCTCGGGGCAGCACCCGACGCAGTGACCATCTTCCCCAAACACCCTCACGTAGAGGGTCACGTCGCTATCATACTTGAAGTGGAGGGAGAACCGCCTGCCCAAGCCGCGCGCGCGGGCGAACATCTGCCAGCCGCGGGCCAGGGCTATGTTGCCCGCAACGGAGACCTCAACCGCAACCCAGGAAGCCCTGCTACAGCAGCCGTCCGCCTGCAGCCAGAGCCCGCCTGGACATGCGGCCGGCAGCTCGTCGGCGAAAAAGCGCGGAAGGTGAAGCCAGTTGCCGGCCGGGTTCTCCGACCACACGACGAACTCCAGCAGCACCTCCGCCAAGTGGAAACACGGCCGGGGACGCCGCGCGACCACGGCATGCCTTCCTTCACCAACAGGGCTGCCATGACTAGGGCGACCCCCATCGCACGAAGCGGCACCGCCGCGGCCGCGGGGGGGGGGGGGGGGATGGGGGCTACGGCGGGGGTCATGGTATGCTTGCGGGGACGGCCGCGTCCACGCTAGGGCATCGGAGAGCCGGGCCCCTCCTGGCGAGCCTTCCCCTTCTCCGCAGCCGAAAACCTCTTTACAGGCGCCATTGGTGTCGCTGCTGGCAATGGAGCAGGGAAGGGGAAGCAAGCGGAATGGGAAGAGATGGGCGACGGGGGCTCTGCCCCCCTCCCCATTTATAGAAGGAGGAGGCCAACCATCGACCCCACGATCATAGGTAATGATAACCCTTTTTGCATGCAGCAGGGACTCATCAAATCGGGCAGTTGCCGAGGCAGCATGGGGAAGCGGAGACGCCCACGTCCAATCAATTGCCACGCGTCGACCAAGGCCGCAGGCTGTTGGGGCCCGCGGCGCTCCGCACTTGCCCTTTGGCTTCGCCTCGAAGCCAAGTCTGAGCGCGCCTTGGGCCCGGGGGCTACTGTCGGCATTCTGGGAATGGGGGTCCCCAGACTTGCCTGCCTGCGGCCCACGGCGTGGCTCCACAAGCGGGCCCATACGGCCCATCTTCACCAGCAAGCACTCAAGACCCTCGCGAGGGGCCAACCTCGCGAGGCGGACGACACAAGACCTCCTCAGGGGCGGCCTCACCAGGCTGGCTCGCGAGGGGCGGAGAGATCAAGGCAAGGGGTACCTCGCGAGGTTTCCCATGACGTAAGCCATGACGACCAAGGCCAGGCGGGCGCCAGCGCGCGCAGTGTCCTCTCTTCCTGTTTGGTTCTAAGGGGGGCGAGCGCAGGCGACGAGTACCGAGGCATCAGGCAAAGGTTTCCATATCGGTGCAACGAGACCAAGACCAGCAGGACGGCTAGACGGAGGTCACCGTGGAGCCCAAGACGGCGTCACCACCAGAGCCTTTGGCAGGCGAAGACTACTTTTGTCAGGATAGCTTGTACTAGTTGTCTTCCTTAAAACTGGTCATTGTGGGATCCCTTCCTGCTCAATATTTGGGAAGAGGACCAGGGCCTCTATAAATAGGACTAGCCACCACAGTAGGATGGGGGAATGGAGCTAACAGACCGAGACCTTCACCAGCTCTCCAAGCACAAGAACACCTCTCCTCAGGAGGCTGTTCTTCCCTTGTACTGTTCATCACCAGCCCAAGAGGCAATCCACCACCACCACACTGGAGTAGGGTATTACACCACATCGGTGGCCCAAACCAGTATAAATCTTGTGTCCCTTGTGTTGCGAGTTCTTCTAGCTAGCCTTTGAGATCGCGGTGAGGGTGAGGGCGTGGTTTGGTAGGAGGAAATCTTCGTGCGCACCCCAGTGTTCGAACCTCAAGGGTTTTGCCGGAACCCGAAATCCGACAGGAAATTTCTGCCCCGTGATCATGGTGCGTGGGCAATCCACAGGCCACGATCTGAGTTTTTCCGTAACGTTGCTCACAACGCGCGGGGAAACCTGGAACTAGCCTGGGGATAAGATTAATGACGAAGCAAAGAAGATCTCAAGGGGACAACCACTTCCACACCCCTGCCTGTGCACTTATTAGAGTCTACCCCGATGACACCCGGCAGTGCGTTCGGGGCAGGCCCGGGGGCTTCTGTCGGTGCAACAAACCCTGGGTCCGTTGCTCAGACTGTGCACAGGCATGAGAACAAGATTACAACTCCCAAGCTCAGACCAAAGCACAAGAGACCAGTTCTTCAAGGGACCAGCATGCAGCACACGAAGGCCAAGACTAATCAGAAGAGCAAGATACTGCCAAGGGAAAAGCCTCCCTTGCCGGGTAGGCGAGTGATACGTCTTCAACGTATCTATAATTTTTGATTGTTCCATGCTATTATATTATTTGTTTTGGATGTTTAATGGGCTTTACTAAGAACTTTTATATTATTTTTGGGACTAACCTATTAACCGAAGGCCCAGTGCAAATTGCTGTTTTTTTTTGCCTATTTCAGTGTTTCGCAGAAAAGGAATATCAAACGGAGTCCAAACGGAATGAAACCTTCGGGAGAGTTACTTTTCGAACAAACGTGATCCAGGGGACTTGGAGTGGACGTCAAGAAATAAGCGAGGAGGCCACAAGGCGGGGAGGCGCGCCTGCCCCCTGGGCATGCCCCCCACCCTCGTGGGCCCCTCGCAGCTCCACCGACCTACTTCTTCCTCCTATATATACCCATATACCCCGAAAACATCCAGGAGCACCACGAAACCCTATTTCCACCGCCGCAACCTTCTGTACCCGTGAGATCCCATCTTGGGGCCTTTTCCGGCGCTTCGCCGGAGGGGGAATCGATCACGGAGGGCTTCTAAATCAACACCATAGCCTCTCCGATGATGTGTCAGTAGTTTACCACAGACCTTCGGGTCCATAGTTATTAGCTAGATGGCTTCTTCTCTCTCTTTTGATCTCAATACAAAGTTCTCCTCGATCTTCTTGGAGATCTATTCAATGTAACTCTTTTTGCGGTGTGTTTGTCGAGATCCGATGAATTGTGGGTTTATGATCAAGATTATCTATGAACAATATTTGAATATCCTCTGAATTCTTTTATGTATGATTTGTTATCTTTGCAAGTATCTTCAAATTATCAGTTTGGTTTGGTCTACTAGATTGATCTTTCTTGCAATGGGAGAAGTGCTTATCTTTGGGTTCAATCTTGTGTTGCTCGATCGAAGTGACAGAAAGGGAAACAACACGTATTGTATTGTTGCCATCGAGGATAAAAAGATGGGGTTTATATCATATTGCTTGAGTTTATCCCTCTACATCATGTCATCTTGCCTAATGCGTTACTCTGTTCTTATGAACTTAATACTCTAGATGCATGCTGGATAGCCGTCGATGTGTGGAGTAATAGTAGTAGATGCAGAATCATTTCGGTCTACTTGTCGCGGATGTGATGCCTATATACATGATCATGCCTAGATATTCTCATAACTATGCACATTTTTATCAATTGATCGACAGTAATTTGCTCACCCACCGTAATACTTATTCTATCTTGAGAGAAGCCACTAGTGAAACCTATGGCCCCCAGGTCTATTCTCTATCATACAAGTTTCCGATCTATTTTACTTTGCAATCTTTACTTTCAATCTTTATCATAAAAAATACCGAAAATACTTATCTTATTATCTCTATCAGATCTCACTTTTGCAAGTGGACGTGAAGGGATTGACAACCTCTTTATCGCGTTGGTTGCAAGGTTCTTATTTGTTTGTGTAGGTACGAGGCGACTTGTGTGTAGTCTCCTACTGGATTGATACATTGGTTCTCAAAAACTGAGGGAAATACTTACGCTACTTTGCTGCATCACCCTTTCCTCTTCAAGGGAAAAACCAACGCAGTGCTCAAGAGGTAGCAAGAAGGATTTCTGGCACCATTGCCGGGGAGACTTACGCAAAGTCAACTCAAGATTTGATCTCCTGTCAACTAGCCAATTTCTGGCGCCGTTGCCGGGGAGATCTACGCCAAGTCAAGTCAAGTCAAGACATACCAAGTACCCATCACAAACTCTTATCCCTCGCATTACATTATTTGCCATTTGCCTCTCGTTTTCCTCTCCCCCACTTCACCTTTGCCGTTTTATTCGCCCTCTCTTTTCGTTCGCCTCTTTTTCGCTTGCTCTTTGTGTGCCTGTGTGTTGGATTGTTTGTCATGATGGCTCAAGACAATACTAAATTGTGTGACTTTTCCAATACCAACAACAATGATTTTCTTAGCACTCCGATTGCTCCTATTACCGATGCTGAATCTTGTGAAATTAATGCTGCTTTGTTGAATCTTGTCATGAAAGATCAATTCTCTGGCCTTCCTAGTGAAGATGTCGCTACCCATTTAAACAACTTTGTTGATTTTTGTGATATGCAAAAGAAGAAAGATGTGGATAATGATATTGTTAAATTGAAGCTATTTCCTTTTTCGCTTAGAGATTGTCCTAAAACTTGGTTTTCATCTTTGCCTAAAAATAGTATTGATTCTTGGAATAAGTGCAAAGATGCTTTTATCTCTAAATATTTTCCTCCCACTAAGATCATCTCTCTTAGAAACGATATTATGAATTTTAAGAAACTTGATCATGAACATGTTGCACAATCGTGGGAGAGGATGAAATTAATGATACATAATTGCCCCACACATGGTTTGAATTTATGGATGACTATACAAAAATTTTGTGCCAGATTGAATTTTGCCTCTAGAAATCTTTTAGATTCGGCCGCGGGAGGCACTTTCATGGAAATCACTTTAGGAGAAGCTACTAAACTCCTTGATAATATTATGGTTAATTATTCTGAATGGCACACCGAAAGATCTACTAGTAAAAAGGTTCATGCGATTGAAGAGATTAATGTTTTGAGTGGAAAGATGGATGAACTTATGAAATTGTTTACTAATAAGAGTGTTTCTTCTGATCCTAATGATATGCCTTTGTCCACTTTGATTGAGAATAATAATGAATCTATGGATGTGAATTTTGTTGGTAGGAACAATTTTGGTAACGAAGCTTATAGAGGAAACTTTAATCCTAGGCCGTTTCCTAGTAATTCCTCTAATAATTATGGTAATTCCGACAACAACTCTTATGGAAATTTTAATAAGATGCCCTCTGATTTTGAGACTAGTGTTAAAGAATTTATGATTTCTCAAAAGAATTTCAATGCTTTGCTTGAAGAAAAATTGCTTAAGATTGATGATTGGCTAGGAATGTGGATAGAATTTCTCTTGATATTGATTCTTTGAAACTTGGATCTATTCCACCTAAGCATGATATCAATGAGTCTCTCAAAGCTATGAGAATTTCCATTGATGAGTGCAAAGAAAGAACCGCTAGGATGCGTGCAAAAAAGGATTGCTTTATGAAAGCGTGTTCTTCTAGTTTTCATGATAATAAGGATGAAGATCAAAAAGTGATTGATGTGTCTCCTATTAAATATTTTTTTTCCAATATGCATCTTGATAATGATGGGACTGGAGATGAGTCAACTTTAGTTAAAAGGCGTCCCAATAATTCGAAGTTTTTAGATCTTGATACAAAAATTGGTAAAAGTGGGATGGAAAAGGTCAAAACTTTACATAGCGATGAACCCAATATTTTGGATTTCAAGGAATTTAATTATGATAATTGTACTTTAATAGATTGTATTTCATTGTTACAATCCGTGTTAAATTCTCTTCATGCTTATAGTCAAAATAAAGCTTTTACCAAACATATTATTGATGCTTTAATGCAATCCTATGAAGGAAAGTTTTAATTAGAAGTTCCTATCCCTAGAAAACTTTATGATGAATGGGAACCTACTATCAAAATTAAAATTAAAGATCATGAATGCTATGCTTTCTGTGATTTGGGTGCTAGTGTTTCCACGATTCCAAAAACTTTGTGTGATGTGTTAGGTTTCCGTGAATTTGATGATTGTTCTTTAAACTTGCAGCTTGCGGATTCCACCATTAAGAAACCTATGGGAAGAATTAATGATGTTCTTATTGTTGCAAATAGAAATTATGTGCCCGTAGATTTCATTGTTCTCGACATAGATTGCAATCCTACGTGCCCTGTTATTCTTGGTAGACCTTTCCTTAGAACGATTGGTGCAACTATTGATATGAAAGAAGGGAATATTAGATTACAATTTTCATTGAGGAAAGGCATGGAACACTTTCCTAGGATGAAAATTAAATTACCTTATGAATCTATTATGATAGCCACTTACGGATTGCATACCAAAGATGACAATACCTAGATCTATTCTCGCTTTTATGCCTAGCTAGGGTCGTTAAACGATAGCGCTTGTTGGGAGGCAACCCAATTTTATTTTTGTTTCTTGCTTTTTGGTTCTGTTTAGTAATAAATATTTGATCTAGCCTCTGTTTAGATGTGGTTTTATGTTTTAATTAGTGTTTGTGCCAAGTAAGACCTATAGGATCTTCTTGGATGATAGTTATTTGATCTTGCTGAAAAAATCAGAAACTTTCTGCTCACGAAAACAATTGTTAAAAATCTCCATAACGTGATAAAATACTGATTCCAATTGCAGTAGATCAATAAACAAATTATCTAGGTCTTCCTATTTTGGTAGAATTTTTGAGTTATAGAAAGTTTGTGTTTGATACAGATTACTACAGACTGTTCTGTTTTTGACAGATTCTGTTTTTCGTGTGTTGTTTGCTTATTTTGATGAATCTATGGCTAGTATCGGAGGTTATGAACCATAGAGAAGTTGGAATACATTAGGTTTAACACCAATATCAATAAAGAATGAGTTCATTACAGTACCTTTAAGTGGTGGTTTGTTTTATTTCGCTAACGGAGCTCATGCGATTTTCTTTTGAGTTTTGTGTTGTGAAGTTTTCAAGTTTTGGGTAGAGATTTGATGGATTATGGAATAAGGAGTGGCAAGATCCTAAGCTTGGGGATGCCCAAGGCACCCCAAGGTAAAATTCAAGGACAACCAAAAGCCTAAGCTTGGGGATGCCCCGGAAGGCATCCCCTCTTTCGTCTTCGTCCATCGGTAACTTTACTTGATGCTATATTTTTATTCACCACATGATATGTGTTTTGCTTGGAGTGCCTTGTATGATTTGAGTCTTTTCTTTTTAGTTTACCACAATCATCCTTTCTGTACACACCTTTTGGGGGAGACACACATGAATCGGAATTTATTAGAATACTCTTTGGGCTTCACTTATATCTTTTGAGCTAAATAATTTTGCTCTAGTGCTTCACTTATATCTTTTTAGAGCACGGTGGTGGTTTTATTTTATAGAAATTATTGATCTCTCATGCTTCGCTTATATTATTTTGAGAGTATTTTAGAACATCATGGTAATTTGCTTTGGTTAAAAAAATTAGTCCTAATGTGATGAGCATCCAAGATAGGTATAATAAAAACTATCGTATAAAGTGCATTGAATACTATGAGAAGTTTGATTCTTTATAATTGTTTTGAGATATGAAGATGGTGATATTAGAGTCATGCTAGTTGAGTGGTTGTGAATTTGAGAAATACTTGTTCTAAAGTTTGTGATTCTCGTAGCATGCACGTATGGTGAACCGTTATGTGATGAAGTCGGAGCATCATTTATTTATTGATTGTCTTCCTTAAGAGTGGCGGTCGGGGACGAGCGATGGTCTTTTCCTACCAATCTATCCCCCTAGGAGCATGCGCTTAGTACTTCATTTCGATAACTAATAGATTTTTGCAATAAGTATGTGAGTTCTTTATGACTAATGTTGAGTCCATGGATTATACGCACTCTCACCCTTCCACCATTGCTAGCCTCTCTAATACCAAGCACCTTTCGCCGGTATCATACACCCACCATATACCTTCCTCAAAACAGCCACCATACCTACCTATTATGGCATTTCCATAGCCATTCCGAGATATATTGCCATGCAACTTACCACCGTTCCGTTTATTATGACACGCTTCATTATTGTCATATTGCTTTGCATGATCATGTAGTTGACATCGTATTTGTGGCAAAGCCACCTTTATAATTATTTCATACATATCACTCTTGATTCATTGCATATCCCGGTACACCGCCGGAGGCATTCACATAGAGTCATATTTTGTTCTAAGTATTGAGTTGTAATTTTTGAGTTGTAAGTAAATAAAAGTGTGATGATCATCATTATTAGAGCATTGTCCCATGTGAGGAAAGGATGATGGAGACTATGATTCCCCCACAAGTCGGGATGAGACTCCAGACGAAAAGAAAAAAATAAAATAAAAGAAAAAAGAGCCATAAAAAAAGAGAAAAAGGCCCAAATAAAAAAATGAGAGAAAAAGAGAGAAGGGACAATGTTACTATCCTTTTGCCACACTTGTGCTTCAAAGTAGCACCATGATCTTCATGATAGAGAGTCTCCTATGTTGTCACTTTCATATACTAGTGGGAATTTTACATTATAGAACTTGGCTTGTATATTCCAATGATGGGCTACCTCAAAATGCCCTAGGTCTTCGTGAGCAAGCGAGTTGGATGCACACCCACTTAGTTTCTTTTGTTGAGCTTTCATACACTTATAGCTTTAGTGCATCCGTTGCATGGCAATCCCTACTCACTCACATTGATATCTATTAATGGGCATCTCCATAGCCCGTTGATACGCCTAGTTGATGTGAGACTATCTTATCCTTTTTGTCTTCTCCATAACCACCATTTTATTCCACATATAGTGCTATGTCCATGGCTCACGCTCATGTATTGCGTGAAGATTGAAAAAGTTTGAGAACATCAAAAGTATGAAACAATTGCTTGGCTTGTCATTGGGGTTGTGCATGATTAAATACTTTGTGTGATGAAGATAGAGCATAGCCAGACTATATGATTTTGTAAGGATAACTTTCTTTGGCCATGTTATTTTGAGAAGACATGATTGCTTTGTTAGTATGGTTGAAGTATTATTATTTTTATGTCAATATTAAACTTTTATCTTGAATCTTTCGGATCTAAACATTCATGCCATAATAAAGGAAATTACATTGAGAATTCTGCTAGGTAGCATTCCACATCAAAAATTCTGTTTTTATCATTTACCTACTCGAGGATGAGCAGGAATTAAGCTTGGGGATGCTCGATACGTCTTCAACGTATCTATAATTTTTTATTGTTCCATGCTATTATATTATCTATTTTGGAAGTTTAATGGGCTTTACTAAGCACTTCTATATTATTTTTGGGACTAACCTATTAACCGAAGGCCCAGTGCAGATTGATGTTTTTTGCCTATTTCAGTGTTTCGCAGAAAAGGAATATCAAACGGAGTCCAAACGGAATGAAACCTTCGGGAGAGTTATTTTTCGAACAAACGTGATCCAGGGGACTTGGAGTGGACGTCAAGGAAGAAGCAAGGAGGCCATGAGGCAGGGAGGCGCGCCCCCACCCTCGTGGGCCCCTCACAGCTCCACCGACCTACTTCTTCCTCCTATATATACCCATATACCCCGAAAACATCAGGAGCACCACGAAACCCTATTTCCACCGCCGCAACCTTCTGTACCCGTGAGATCCCATCTTGGGGCCTTTCCCGGCGCTTCGCCAGAGGGGGAATCGATCATGGAGGGCTTCTACATCAACACCATAGCCTCTCCGATGATGTGTGAGTAGTTTACCACAAACCTTCGGGTCCATAGTTATTAGCTAGATGGCTTCTTCTCTCTCTTTGGACCTCAATACAAAGTTCTCCTCGATCTTCTTGGAGATCTATTCGATGTAACTCTTTTTGCGGTGTGTTTGTCGAGATCCGATGAATTGTGGGTTTATGATCAAGATTATCTATGAACAATATTTGAATCTCCTCTGAATTCTTTTTATGTATGATTTGTTATCTTTGCAAGTCTCTTCGAATTATCAGTTTGGTTTGGCCTACTAGATTGATCTTTCTTGCAATGGGAGATGTGCCTAGCTTTGGGTTCAATCTTGCGTTGCTCGATCCTAGTGACAGAAAGGGAAAGGACACGTATTGTATTGTTACCATCGAGGATAAAAAGATGGGGTTTATATCATATTGCTTGAGTTTATCCCTCTACATCATGTCATCTTGCCTAACGCGTTACTCTGTTCTTATGAACTTAATACTCTAGATGCATGCTGGATAGCGGTCGATGTGTGGAGTAATAGTAGTAGATGCAGAATCGTTTCGGTCTACTTGTCGCGGACGTGATGCCTATATACATGATCATACCTAGATATTCTCATAACTATGCACTTTTCTATCAATTGATCGACAATAATTTGCTCACCCACCGTAATACTTATGCTATCGTGAGAGAAGCCACTAGTGAAACCTATGACCCCCGGGTCTATTCTCTATCATATAAGTTTCCAATCTATTTTACTTTGCAATCTTTACTTTCAATCTTTATCATAAAAAAGACCAAAAATATTTATCTTATTATCTCTACCAGATCTCACTTTTGCAAGTGGCCGTGAAGGGATTGACAACCCCTTTATCGTGTTGGTTGCAAGGTTCTTATTTGTTTGTGTAGGTACGAGGCGACTTGTGTGTAGTCTCCTACTGGATTGATACCTTGGTTCTCAAAAACTGGGGGAAATACTTACGCTACTTTGCTGCATCACCCTTTCCTCTTCAAGGGAAAAACCAACGCAGTGCTCAAGAGGTAGCAGCGAGCCTAGCAAGGACGGGGTCACCCTCGGAAGCAAGCCTACAGGCTGTCCCGGCAGGGCCTGCCGGGACTCACGGAGGCAGAACCACCTCACTACAACGAACGTCATCGATCGGTGTGGTGTCAAGCTCCAAAGTGACTAAGTGGCTGCTATTCGCCACATGGCAGCCACATTCTATAGGAAATAGCTACAGGCGACACCCGTCCTGCGACGTGTCGAGCGAGCAGGCGCGAAGCTGGCAAAACAGCCCGGCAAGGCCTGCCGGGCAAGCGATGACGTGACGTTGAACGGTGTATTTAATGCACTCTGTCAGACTGCACAGTTAGGTATGATAGCACTGTTTGCTATCTTATCAGGGCATAATGACTGATTTGCCACTGTGGTGACCCCTTTGTCTATAAAAGGAGGCCCATGGCAACCATGGAAAGGGTTAGAGAATCCACCCCCTCACAGATTCATACGCACGTAGCCGTTTCGCCCTAGAGCAAACCTGTCGGGCAAGCGTGCTGCGCTCACCACCATCTTTCCACCATCAATCCACCAAAGCAGGAGTAGGGTTTTACACCTCACGGCGGCCCGAACCTGGGTAAAAATTGGATGTGCAATCTCTGCCGTGCTGTTCCATGCTCCTTTGCTCTTTGTGCAACGTGCCATCACCCCGCCGAACCAGCAAGGGACCCTTGGTCCCATAGGTGGCCGTGGTTTCCCACGACAGTTTCAACTTTGGTTCCCACAGGGAAAAAAGGTTTCAACTTAGTATTCATGTGTCCTCTTACCTCAAGATTGTCTCGTTACAACATTCCATCAAATACAAATGAAACATCCATGGCTGCTAATGCATATCAATGGTTCGCAGATCAGCGCCAATATTCACATCACAACTGAACACAAAGTTGTGAGAAGGTGTACAAATAAAAAAATTGATCGATGTTGTTCGTAGGCATGGCTCCATTTCCTGGGCACAGTGTTCATTGGTTGGCAGCTAGTTTCACCGAGTTCTGTAGCCAAAAAAGAGGTGTATGGAGGACATCACAATCCGATCATTTTGTGCAGCTCCACTAAAATTGAGCTGATCATCCCTGTTTGCAAAGATATTCCGTCAGTGTGATTACAATAATAGTGGAACTAGATGATGAAACATAACACACACAAATAGAAGCCGATCACCTCTACGACCTCTCTTTAGTACTAACTACTTGTTGGATAAGATTAGGCACATAGTTGGATGAGGAGGATGGCAAAACCAATCTCCCTTTCTGCAGTCCCACCGAACTGTAAAAATGTTGCCCGTGTGACATTTTGGCGGAACTGCACAAAACACTCTTAAGAAAAAAGTGATTTGTGCAGTTCACCAAAAGGTCGCAATAGCAACGAGGTGAAATGGATAGCCCTGTTTGCAAAAGGTGGTAGAAAGGAAACAATTACTGCCCAATAACACGAGTTGAAGACACATACACCGACAAAAAAGAAGCATATTCCATGTAATAAGGGAAAGATAGCAGCATGGTGGTTTATCAAAAACGGTTTGAGGACGAGATTGCAAGATGGAAAGTACGTCGGCCGAGATATGTTTTAAGCAAACAACTAAAGAAGATCCACATGCAAGATTTTCCACATGCAGCAACGTGGGAAGATGGGCAGTGGAGCAAGGCCGGAGGAAGCTATACCGAAGGGTCGTTGGGATGTAACTAGGAGGGCGGCGGCGGCCGGGATCTACCCATACTGCGGCAGCGAGCAAGTGGTGAAGGCCCTACCGCGCCGGAGCTTGGTCAGAGAGAATGGCGGGTACCGCAGATCGGGACGTGCTGCCTCAACGCCGTCGAACAGAAAAATGATGCACATCCTCCCTTTCCGCCGGCAGACGAGATCCGGCCGGATCAGTGACCAATGGTGAGACAGAGAGGCCACCGCCGCCTTGTGTGAGGTAGTGTGACGAGAGACAAACCCCGGCAGGCAGGCTCCATTGTATATGGCGGAGCGGATTTTTATTTTTTTCCCGACGACAATCATTTTATATTCTATACGTGCCATTGAGGAATATAACTTTATTTAATACTAACGCGTCAAGTCAAACTTTGTTCCATCTACGCGTGGTACACGACCCTCCTTCGAGTAAACAACTGCTACACGTGTCAAATTATCACGTGGGCTTCCTTTTCTTACAGAAATGAACTCCACTATGTACCCGCACGGGTGTGGCCGGGAACGAGACGTGAGTACATGCGTCATACGTGCACCTCTTCTTTAGGTGCAGGTACGTACGTGGGTGGGTGTGAGAGAGATGGTTTGTGCGAAACAGAGGTAATGTGTCGATGATATCTCAAACAAAAAAATGTAACATATGCAATGTGTGTGAAATAGAGTCATGGATATATCATATATAAATGGAGCGATCCACGAGAAGAGAGTGGATGGATCATCGGCATGAGATATCGATAGAATCGAAAACAGGGATGAAGTGTGTGGGTGCGCGATCGATGAAGAGTGACATAGAATTTGTGTTTGCCCACGTCAAAGATACAGGGTGGCTGACCTACTGGAATGTGAGAGGGCAGAAGTGCAGTTTTTCTTTGTGGCATAGATACCTACCTACAATGTTCAACTATCGGGGTGTGGGGGGAGGGGGATGAGACCTAACTATAGAGAGGTAGATCGACTAGTATATGTGTGGAGAAGGAGAGAGACCTAGCTATGTATTGAGGGAGATCGATCGACATCCATGCATATGTGTAGCAGAGGAAGAAGGTTGGGAGAAAGACAAAGGTAGAGTGTCGGAGGGTTGGTGGTGGAGTTGCTTCCCACAAATGGTGGGAGAGGCCTGCTAGACAAATGGAGGGTATGAGTGCAATATCAATAAGAGAGGGGATATCTACCTGTCTATGCACGTGCGTGTGAGAGATGGGTCGGGAAGTATGCAAGGATGATGAGGGGGACGATATGGTTGTGCTAAGCAGACATAACTACATAGGAAGATCAATCGTCGTGTGTCCGAGAAAGGGAGAGACATAACTAGTGAGGTAAGTCGATCGGTGCATGGGGAAAAAGAATTATAGTCGACCTAGCTATATGTAGGGAGATCGGTACGTATACATGCATGCATGTGTTAGAAGCAAATAAGGTCCGGAGAGACGGACAAGGGGAGAGGGTTGCATCTAGGAGGTGGTGCGAGAGGCCTACTATGTCGAGGGGGGAGTGTGCGAGTATGAGACCGATGAAAAGAGGGGCGGGAGTGTGCACCTGCATGGAACCGCATTGGACATAGGGGGGCATGGACGGTGAGAAGAGAAGAGGGGAAGTGTGTGTTTATGGTAGGCACACTTGGCTAGAGAGGTATATCGACTGATGTGTGCTGGAAAGGAGGAGCCGGGGGGCCTACACACACCGTGGGTGAACGACCTAAAGAGAAACGAATGTGCGCGATGGAGGGGACGCTGAGGGAGGGTGAGAGGGGGGCGGGCGTGTGCATGCACGATAGAAAGTTAACGCTAGCTGGCTACAAAGAGAAGAGGATCATGAAGGTGTAAAAGACGAACAGAGATCATAATTCATTACAAAAAAGTGGATTCTGATATTTGAAGAAGATATCATAGTGTTTTAAACCGACACATGCATGAATGAATATATATATAACGGTAATACACATGGTGTGGTTATGAACATGTTATACTACATATAATATATAGAACATTGATTATAATTTGGGATAATGTGTGGCTTTTGCAGCTCAAGGCTAAATACTTATCATAATGTAGGGGGCGGGGCACTATACTTTGTGTGATAAACACGATGTATGTATGGAACATGGTTTAGATTACGAATATCTAGTTAGTACATCAAATGTACTATAATTTGGAATCAACTTCAAGTGTATTCAAAAATTTGAATTCGAGTTCATATAGTACACATAGTTCATATCTATCGCTATAGTAATCATGTGGTGTGTTGTTAAGGTAATACACGAATGATGGTTTAAGTTGGCAACAACCATGATTGTAGATTCTTATTCAAATAGAGAAACAAATTCGAATTTAGTTCGAACTGCAGCGGTAGTATAGACATTTGGAATGCACTAGAATGTTGGTATGAGTAGGTTACATTCATTATACAGCCAGTGAAAAAATTTGATTGGACATAACATGGATTCATAGCTTTGAATTGTAATTGTACAGTAAAACCGGACAAGACTCTCTCTTTGTGTGGTGTGAATAGTTTCAAAACGCAAATTGTTTGGTACGTACAAGTACAATATTACATGTTAGGTTTGTCCCTAAAATTCAACCCGTGCCTTGTTATATCCTGAAAATTCAAATATCGTGCTCCCAAAACTCGCGCCTTCACAACCCGCGCCTTGCTATCCCGAAATTACAACGCGCGCGAAAACTCCCTCCAGCTGCCAAATCTTGACACGCGAAATCCCCCTTCTAACTCTGAGCCGAAAGGGCCGCTAGTTCAAATTGGTGGGGGTACTTTTGTAACACAGCCTACATTTTGGACAAGCGCGTCCCTAAGTCATGGTTCCCCTCTCCCGTCGCCTCCTTTTCGCCATTCGAAATCCCAGGCCGCCATAACCTCTCTACTCCATACGCAAAACCCCACCCTCCTCCGTCCGCCACCTCACCGCTGCCCAGCTGGAGCCTCTTTCCCGATGATGTCGTCCACCGCAACAACTCGACGTCCCTCATCCACCTCTCCGGATGAGGATCTGTCATCGATCTCGTCGTCATGTCGGTTCAGCCGCCTCGTCCTCCACCTCCAAGGAGCTGCTCCGACGATCTCCTCGTCTATCACGACTGCTCCATCCCCACAGCGCCGCCTTAACATGCTCCACCGGAACCGCAGCATCCTCATCGACTCCTCGGACGAAGCCGAGGCCTACTCGGCGCCACCAAAGAGGTTGTACACTCATCGCATCGCACCTTCTCCTTAACTCGAGCTCCCGACGCAGATGGTGCTCCATCCCGCACCCCCATGGCGCGGCTACCTCGAAGCCAGTGCCGCGGGCGACATCTCCATGACGGCTCTCCCCTAGTGTGAGGCCCCTTCGGCGGCGGCATCCATACCAGCCGGATCTGCTGCTGCTGCTCCAGCTCTTGCTCGCTCACTCGTGCTGCTGCTGCTGCTCCAGCTCTCGCTCGCTCACTCGTGCTGCTGCTGCTGCTCCGGCTCTCGCTCACTCGCTCGCGCTGCTACTCTGCTCTCCCCCTTGCTGGTGCTACTGCTCTGCTCTTGCTCTCGCTCGCACGGCTGATGCTGGTACACAGGCTACTACAGCTACACGAGTTACTGCTCTGGCGCTAGTTCGCGCTGCTCCTCCAGGCGCTGCTGCTCCGGCTGCTATCTGCTACTGTGTTCCTTGTCGATTGCCTGCTGATTTAGATCACTGTTTCTGTACTACTAGTGCTCGAGCGGCCTAAACTACATGTGAAGTGCCTCTGTGCTACTAGTGCGTTCAGTTTCGACAGTAACATTCAGATTCCACAGTAAATTTCAGTTTCGACAGTTAAGTCTAGAGTCAACAATTTTTACCTCATCTGTTGTAGTCAGGTGTTTTTTGGTCATGTAAATTTTACATCTATCACTTTTTGGTAATGTATTTTACATCATCTATTGGAGATGCTATTAGAATCCCACTTGATATTAACGATGTCTGTCTTATACTGCTTTAGCCTCGACGTCTTACGGCTCGCCGGAGCTGCTCCAACGACGGAACCATCCATCACAACAGAGTAGTGCCCTGGACGTTGTCTACATATTCCTCAGAACTTCCTCCGCACCTCTGACAACCACCTCTGCCTCAACTTCTTCGGCGACCAACCCAATGATGCCGAGGTCGACACGGCTACGGCAAAGAGGTTGTGCACTTGTCGCTTCACTTATTACTCGACATTCATGTCGATCCATTAGGGCTATTTTAGTTCAAAGGAAAACTGAAGGAAAAACATAGCAATAGGAAATTTTCCTATGGCACTCTACTATTCAATTATGCATGCATTTTGTTGAAAGGAATGGAGCAAAACATCCACCTGGACCTACTTTTCCAAATCCTATGCATGAAAACAAGACCAAGTGCATTAGTGGCAGAATAATATTCAAACTGTACACGCTTTCATATGGTTTCACTTTAATTTGGCCATGTTTCTTTCCATTCCTCTGCTCTTCCAATTCCTGTGCTGTGAACCAAACACCCAAGTTGACAGAAATCCTGTGTTTACAATGCTTTGTTTCCCACGTGCATTCCTATCCTATTCCGGTGTTTTTCCTATCCCTGCGTTTTTAGAATCCTGCAAGCCAAAGGAGCCCTTACATAATTACTTCAGTTACAGGTAGGTGTCAAAGAAAACTTTGTGTGGTTTGTCCTGCTCCTGCCACGACATCGTCCACCTCACATGAGCTTCTCCATCAAAAAAAGCATCCACCAAACCAGACATTACGACTCCTGAACGTCTTTCGCCACTTCAGATCTCCTTCCCTGCTGCCGGCACCCACCGCAACTGCATCACCATCATCGACTCAGCAGATGAACCTGAGGATTACACGGGTCCACAAGAGAGGTCACACTCTTTTGTTTCTGCTTATGTTATGCATTGCTTAATATTACTTGCTACTTTATCGTCCTGTTCACCTCTTAGACTCCAAGTTAGGTCCAGATTAATTTTCAAACTTGAGTTTTAAAATTAGTTGTGGGGCACATATCGAGGCAACAATGAATAGTATCTCTTTCTATTATATGGCACATATCGAGGTAGCAATGAATAGTATTTCTGCCTATGTTGTTCATCTTGGGTAGGAAACAAATAGTAAAGCAATCATCATCTGTCTTTTTATTAAATTAAAGCTATCATTAGCCTGCTATCATTATTTTTCGATCCATCCACTGGTTGTTACCATCACTCTATATTTATGCATGCTCTCCTTACGTAATCTCACTATATTTTTTTCGTATGCATGTCAGATATTGTACACAGTCATGCTGAACATGTAGAGAAAAAGAGAAGAGTTTTGTGCGGCAATACAATGTCATGCAGACATCGCTCCATGGTGGGTTCAATGGAACCCCCCCCCTCTCCAGATTGTAATCCAGAGGAAGATATCTATTCTGAGGCGAATTCAGACGCAGCTGACCACTCCTATTTACCCGCCAAGGTGTTTGCTCTAACTTGGCATGATGATGTTAGTCATATCATGCATATGTTGCCTTGCAGTGCCTACTTTCGACATCATATATGTCATCTGCTTAGTTTAGACATGTTCTGTAATGCCACCGATTTAGTTTCTATATCATATATGGGAATTATGCAGTCTCATCTCTTTTAGCCAGCCATAATTTATGTGAAATATGCAATGCCATCCTGTTTAACCAGGCATCATATATTTGAATGATATCTTGCCAATCCTTTTCTTCATTACATTTCCATTTGTCGAGAATGTTTATACATTAAACTACTCTTCCCGTGAATCAGCCATTTGAGTGGGTGATGGAAAAATCTGGAATGAAAACAAGGTCTTGAGAGTAGACAGTGCTACCTGTCATAGCAGATCTCTTGCTGGGTCCCGATAGCTCCCACGGATCAGGAGATGATCTAGCACCGCCAAAGTGAGTGCTGACAGCGTGAGATCTCACCCTCTCATCGATTTGTTCATACCAACCATCGACAGCGAGCATGGCATATGCTACACCCATCCTGAGAAACTTCCAGGTGAGACACCGATCGGCCGTCTACTTGCACAAACATATTCCGTTGTTTATTGCTCTATTTTTCTTTTTAGAGGCAGACCTAGTGAAGCAAGTACAATTTTACAGTTAATAAAAAGTGAAACAAGTGACTGCAACATGCCAAAGATGTTATGGAAATGCCAACTACATACACTAAAACCTGTATTCGACAATACTGCAGGTATCACACTGAATGGCCTAAGCAAGCATTTCTTCCAGCGCAACTCCAGGGCGTTCAAAAGGGGCACGTGGACGCATCGCAAGATACAGTCGGAGCGCGGCATGCACGCGATGTGGCACAAGACCGGCAATACCTTGCCGGTGATGGTCAACGGCCAGCAGACGGGCAGCAAAAAGGTTCTGGTGCTGCACAACAACAAGAACTTCGACCAGCAGAGGACCAACTGGGTGATGCACCAGTACCACCTCAGGGACCTAGAGCAAGAGAAGGAGCGGGAGCTGGTCCTCTCCAAGATTTTCTACCAGACGAACACTAGGGCCAGGACTAAAAAGATTATAAGTTAGTTTGGTATTGGTACTTGTACTACCTGGTCGTCTGCAAGTTGGTATTGTTGTTAACGATGTTTCGGTATGAACTTGGCATTTGCTTCCAACCATCATGTCGAGGGTCGACGTGGATATAAAGTTGAATCGTTTGTTTTGAAACGAATTTTCAGGCACCTGATTTTTATTTGATGGGTAGCATAAGCACCTGCCGTTCGAATTCCCAGTTCTCCAAATTTTTTACATCTTTGAAGTACGTAGGGGATCCATCCGGTTTCAAAGGCTGATAGTTGGATGCAGCACATCGGAACTGGGTTGTGGCATGACAAGCCCAGCTGCAAATTGTTAAAAGAGAGGAGCAATGGATTTGGGCCTTCCAGACAGTTAAGTGTTGCGACCTCGATCGTGAAGCGCCTCCCATGGACTAAAAAAAGGCCTAATCCGTTATTATTAGTTGAAATATGTAAAATATTCCATAATGAAAATAAATATGTAAAATGCAATGAATTTAGTCCACTTTCACTGAAAACCATCCGATTTGCATGAAATCCGTCCGTGGAACCACAAGACGGCTGTCCATACAGAGCCTAACCATACGGAACCAGCAGGTCCATGGCCATACACAAGCAAGTGAATGCACTTATTATCATGATGGAGAAATAATGCTGACGTCTGAGATGGTGAAACTCATGAAGTCTTCAACATAGTCAATAAACGAGAGAATTCTGCAAGTACAGACTGATAACTAGGATCCAGCAGGTATATTATTTTTTCAGGTCGAGCAAGTTTCAACTAGGCTGTAGACTACCCAGGCTTGGTCTTGTTTTTAACAGGCCCAACCCATGACGACAACGGGGCACAAAGATCCAACAGGTATCTACTGGCCTCTGGCCCACCAGCCTTAGTTATATTTTGTCTTAGAACATCCGCTGATAGTTTTTTTACTGAATCAAACACACAGCCCAGTTCTATTTTCTTCTTGAAACGCCATGTCCTACTTCTGTTTTCTAATCTCTACCTATATTTTACTAGTTCATATACACGTATTATTATATTGAATGTACATAAAGTTCCCTTTTCATCTTTACATCCTTATTTTTTTTGTTTTCCCTCCCAACGCTGATTTTTTTACCACAGGTTTTCCATTAAACCACCTCAATTGTCCCAAGTCTTATTAGCTTACAAAAAACGATATTTTTTTGGCAAATTAATAAGTTCTTAAAAATAAATGTTTAGCATTTCTGAATTAAAACAGTTCGGACTCCACCGAAATATGCAAAATAAGGTTGAACTTTTTGACTATGGTCCTAGGTAGAAAATGGGCTGTAATAAGTTCCTTAAGAATTAGCAAATGAGCTGCAAATTATTAAACAAATAGCAAATGGGCTCTATGTTGTGTGCCACAGATTTGGAGGCTGACTTGTGGGACTACTAAGTTCATGCGTACACAAGGTTTCTCAAAAAAAGAAACTTAGTTAACAATCGGCTCTACCAGCGTCAGACCGTTAGATGTCAATCTAACGGCAATCGTGCTTCTCCAGTCTCTGATCTTCCTGCTCCAGCCACCCAAACCAGCGCCGGCGGAACCGCCTGCTCCCGCCTCCTGTGGCCGGCTGTGCTACCGAGCAGGCCTCACGGCTCCACCATACTTGCATCCCTGGCCTGGCTATCCCTCTACTCACACACACCTCCTGTTATTCTCCGGCGACGGCAGCCTCACACTGCGGCCGAACAAGTAAACCCTCGTACCCACGCCACGTGGGAAACAACTGCCGAGTCTTCCTCGGCTCTAGGTCATTCCCTTACTTGGCCTCGCCGTCGTCCATCGCCTTGGTGCTCTCGGCACGGCGTGGTCAACGAACGATAACCATCGGAAGAGGACTGTACATGGAGAGGCTGACAGCTGGGTCCACGGCCGCACGCAAGGAAGTGCCTCCTTTTTGCGTGTAGGAAGTGCCTCCTTATTACGCGCAAAATAATGATTCCTCCTCCCGACAGATGGGACCCACCAGAAGGGCCTCTGTATTTCGCGAAAAAAACATTCCCCCCGCTGACAGCTCGGATCCACCAGCTATTACGCACACACAAAATGAATAGCCCCGCCGCTAGGTCGGTCCCACCATATTTTGAGGCTGACTTGTGGGCCTACTAAGTTGACGCGGACACGGGGCTTTGTCAACTTAGTCAATATAAACGATTCTAGCTGTGGTGACCGTACGATGTCCATCCAATGGTCATCGTGCTTCTTCAACCTCTGGTCTTCTTGCGCCTGCCGCTCAAACCAGCGTTCGCCGTGCCGCCTGCTCCTGCCTCCCGTGGCCGGCTGTGCTGCCACGCAGACCTCACCGCCCCACCCTACTCCCATCGCTGGCCAGGCCTTCCCTCTACTCACCCACACCCCCTGTTATTCTCCGAAGACGACAGCCTCAAATCGCAGCCGAAGCAGTCAACCCTCGTACTCCCCTCCGCGTGGGCATCCACGGTTGCGTATTCCCCGGCTCCGGGTCATTCCCTTCCTTGGTCGCGCCGTCGTCCACCACCTTGGTGCTCTCGGGTGGTACGGCGTCGTCAATGCGGTCAACAAACCACAGCCATCAGAAGAGGACTGTAAGTGGAGAGGCTGACAGCTGGGTCCATGGCCACGCGCAAGGAAGTGCCTCCTTATTACGCGCAAAATAATGGTTCCTCCACCTGACACCTCAGACCTACCGGAAGGGCCTCTGTATTTCGTGAAAAAAATGTCCCCCCCCCTGACAGCTGGGACCCACTAGCTTTATCTTCGCATGGAAGGAACTGCCTTCTTACCCCCTGACAGCTGGGAACCACCAGGTTGAAGCGAAGGTAGCGTTATCTGTCCGGCCGTGAATGTGTACGTACATAGCGGTCGATTGGTCTCTCTGCAGCGACGTACCATGGCCGAGTAAGGAGCGGCACGTGTTGAAGTAGAGGCGCCGACGTAGCATTTCACGCAGTCTCGTCTATATCGTGTACATGTACGTATGGCCATGCTGCAAGATAGTAAATACGGCTACATACATACATACGGGAGGGGTCTCTAACGCGTACAGCGACTAATCCTATTCATCAGCAGCCAACCGGCTGGGTCGGAACGGAGTAAACAGCGTCGTGTGTTCATCGGGAGCCAACCGGCTTGGATGGAACAGCCGAAACGAGGTCTCGCATACCGCAGAACGGAGGAAACGGCCTTCTGTTCGACCGCGTACGGTCGATACGGGATCCTGTTCATCGGGAAGGGTCCGGCATACCGCAAAACAGAGGAAACAGACTTCAGTTCGAGTGCCTACGGTCGAAACGGGGTGTTGTTGATTGGGAGGGGTGTGGCGTACCGCAAAACGGAGGAAACGAACTTGTGTTGGAGCGCCTACGGTCGAAACAGGGTCTTGTTCATCAGGAGGGGTGTGGCGTACCGCAAAACGGGACTCCACGGGCTACTGTTCATCCACCGTCGACTTCCTCCAGCCTCCACCTACTATTGTTCATCCACCGTCGACTTCCTTCAGCCTCCACCAGCTATTGTTCATCCACGGGGTCCTGTTCATTCAGCCTCCACCGGCTACTATTCATCCAGCCCTCCACAGGGTCCTATTCATCCAGCCTCCACCGGCTACTATTCAACCAGCCCTCCATGGGGTCCTGTTCAACCAGCTCACCACGGGGTCCTGTTCAACCAGCCCTCCACGGGGTCCCTCCATCGGCTACTGTTCATCCACCCCACCTCCTCGATCGGGGTCATGTTCATCCAGCGGCAATGGCCTCTACTACCACGGGATCCTGTTCATCCAACCCCCACTGGGAACTGTTCATCCAACCCCCACCGAGAACTATTCATCAAGAGGCGGCTTCGATCAACTTCAGTTAGCCAGTAACAAAGGAATCACTCGGGTTCAGTTAACAGCAAGGGATCGATCGAGGTTCAGTAACGAAGCTAGTGCAATCGCTCGGGTTCAGTTAGAACCCAACGCCTCGCTCGGGTTCAGTTAGAGCGCAATGCCTCGCACACACGCGCGTACGTTTACGAGATTAACGCGCAAACCTCCGTGCATCGCTCGGCCCCGACCACCCACCATAACTGGGCTCCCCGAAATTTTCCTCGCCCTCGCTTCTACCACGATTTTTTCCGTCATGGACGGCCCAAAGAATGTGATGCAGGTGCGTCTCCCGCCCACCCAAGACGAAAAGCCCATTTTTTGTCATGATTTTTTGTCATAGAAGTAGGAGCCCACCACATCTATGATGATACCGGGTTTTGACACAATTATTGTCATAGAAATGTCATCAGCATGACAGAATTTTTTCCATTCGGCCCAAAATGTCACGGATGTGTCTTTTTTTGTAGTGTTTGCAGTAGAACCAGGTGAAGTTCCTCCTTGGGATGACTCGGCAGGGTTGCGGCTGGGAAGGTCACATCTCTCCGCCTTTGAATTGAAATGCCTCCGAGTTCAAAACTAAGCCCGTCGAGCATCTCAGTTTGACGGTTAATATAGAAATGATCTCTGAACAGATCTATCGAGGGCTCTTCGCCAAGGTATACCTCACATAACACTTGGAAATTGCATATATTGGAAACAGAATTGGAACCAATATCTTGAGGATGAAGGTTGTAAAAGTGCAGCACACCATATTCATTAAGGGTTTCTTCAGTGATTTTGGAAGGGATCCAATTGCAAGTGGTGGGTGTCTTAGTCATGGTGAGCCAGAAGTAAACAGGCTGTGGACGGGAAATAAACACGATGAATTAAAAATTGTAGTACAAGAGTTGTTTGCAAATTTTTAATGCTGTGGATAGCGGAAGCGCCTCGATTCTCGGAATGGCTGATTAATGCGAAGATCCGTTATGATGTCATGGGATTTTTTCTGAAATTAAGGACATGATGTCACCCCTCCTTATGGCAGGTTAGGAAGGTTTGTTAGTTTATATATTGGAAAAGTTTAAGTATGAAGATTGACATGAACAAGTTCAAATCAATCTTGGGCCAAATGTTGATGGACATGGAGGAGTGCGATGAACTCCGATGAACCCTATGAACAAGGTTGGTCTAATGTGAATCTAGGTCAAAGAAAGAACTTTACCTGGATGCTTGAATGAAGAGCGGGGGTGCGTCGCTGGTATCTGGTTCGGTCAGCTTGATGCAGCGGCCTGTGTCGAAGTCGCTGGCGAGGGGTGGCTATGGCGGAGCTCCGGCAGCGTCGGTCGTCGCAAGGAAGAAGAAGAGGAGCAGGCAGGGGTAAAGGTTAAAAAATGAACCCCCTCGTGCTTATTTATAAGGGAAAAGTGAAACAGTGGACGGCAAGCGCGGAAATCGTGGAGACATCATCATTATCTTGATAGCGGAAGCGCCTCGATTCTCGGAATGGCTGATTAATGCGAAGATCCGTTATGATGTCATGGGATTTTTTCTGAAATTAAGGACATGACGTCACCCCTCCTTATGGCAGGTTAGGAAGGTTTGTTAGTTTAAATATTAGAAAAGTTTAAGTATGAAGATTGACATGAACAGGTTCAAATCAATCTGGGGCCTAATGTTGATGGACATGGAGGAGTGCGATGAACTCCGATGAACCCTATGAACAAGGTCGGTCTAATGTGAATCTAGGTCAAAGAAAGAACTTTACCTGGATGCTTGAATGAAGAGCGGGGGTGCGTCGCTGTTATCTGGTTCGGTCAGGTTGATGCAGCGGCCTGTGTCGAAGTCGCTGGCGAGGGATGGCGGCGGCGGAGCTCCGGCGGCGTCGGTCGTCGCAAGGAAGAAGAAGAGGAGCAGGCAGGAGTAAAGGTTAAAAAACGAACCCCCTCGTGCCTATTTATAAGGGAAAAGTGAAACAGTGGATGGCAAGCGTGGAAATCGAGGAGACATCATCATTATCTTGATAGCGGAAGGGCCTCGATTCTCGGGATGGTTGATTAATGCGAAGATCCGTTATGATGTCATGGGATTTTTTCTGAAATTAAGGACATGACGTCACCCCTCCTTATGGCAGGTTAGGAAGGTTTGTTAGTTTATATATTGGAAAAGTTTAAGTATGAAGATTGACATGAATAGGTTCAAATCAATCTGGGGCCTAATGTTGGGGATATACCCCGTGGTGTGACCCGCCTAGGAGGGGCCGGGTTACACAGTTGGCGGTTTAACATGAAGAAGGTTCAAGGAGGCCCAAGAAGAAGTGTGAAGACGGCGATTCACAGAGGCAGGCCTAGTGGGGCCCAATACCCGAACGCGTGAACCGCCGTATGGTGGCTTTCCTGCTAAGTCAAGGCGATTTAGTAACCAGGTCGGTCACGTTGTGTGATCCGGCTCGGACTCTTGTAAGCCGCCGGGCTTCGACCTGTGTATATAAAGGTGAGATCCGGCGGCTTAGGCCAATAAACAATCGATCGAGAGCTAGGTAAAGCGTATTCGCTCCCTTGTAATCGATACCCAAATAATAGTCAACAAAGCAGGAGTAGGCTTTTACCTCGTTGGGAGGGGCCAAACATGGGTAAACTCTTTTTGTCTTTTGTCCCGTTCAACCCTTTGAAGCTAACCTACGTTGCGATGGCTCCACACCTAAGTCCCTTCACAAGGGAATCTGTCGTGACAAAACCACGACAACCATACCTACCTATTATGGCATTTCCATAGCCATTCTGAGATATATTGCCATGCGACTTACACCGTTCTGTTTATTGTGACACGCTCCATCATTGTCTTATTGCTTTGCATGATCATGTAGTTGACATAGTATTTGTGGCAAGGCCACCATTCATACTTTTTATACATGTCACTCTTGATCATTGCACATCCTGGTACACCACCAGAGGCATTCATTTAGAGTCATATGTTGTTCTAGAATCGAGTCGGAATTCTTCAGTTGTAAGTAAATAAAAGTGTGATGATCATCATTATTAGACCATTGTCCCATGTGAGGAAAGGATGATGGAAGCTATGATTCCCTCACAAGTTGGGATGAGTCTCTGGACTTTGAAAAAGTAAAAGAGGCCAAAATAAGCCTAAATTAATAAAAAAAGAAAAAAAATGAGAGAAAAGAGAGAAGGGGAAATGAGAGAAATGAGAGAAATGAGAGAAAGTAGCACCATGATCTTCATTATAGAGAGTCTCTTATGTTGTCACTTTCATATACTAGTGGGAATTTTTTATTATAGAACTTGGCTTGTATATTCCAATGATGGGCTTCCTCAAATTGCACAGGTCTTCATGAGCAAGCGAGTTGGATGCACACCCACTTAGTTTCTTTTTGAGCTTTCATACACTTATAGCTCTAGTGCATCCATTGCATGGCAATCCCTACTCACTCACATTGATATCTATTGGTGGGCATCTCCATAGCCCGATAATATGCCTAATTGATGTGAGACTTTGTCCTTCTTTTTGTCTTCTCCACCACCACCATATCCTATTCCACCTATAATGCTATATCCATGGCTCATGCTCATTTATTGCATGAAAGTTGAAAAGTTTAAGAACATCAAAAGTATGAAACAATTGCTTGGCTTGTCATCGGGGCTGTGCATGATTTAATACTTTCTGTGATGAAGATGGAGCATAGCCAGACTATATGATTTTGTAGGGATAACTTTCTTTGGCCATGTTATTTTGAGAGGACACGATTGCTTTATTAGTATGCTTGAAGTATTATTGTTTTTATGTCAATATTAAACTTTTGTTTTGAATATTATGGATATGAATATTCATGCCACAATAAAGAAAATTACATGGATAAATATGTTAGGTAGCATTCCACATCAAAAAAATTGTTTTTATCATTTACCTACTCGAGGACGAGCAGGAATTAAGCTTGGGGATGCTTGATACGTCTCCAACGTATCTATAATTTTTGATTGTTCCATGCTATTATATTATCTGTTTTGGATGTTTTATATGCATTAATATGCTATTTTATATTATTTTTGGGACTTACTTATTAACCTAGAGCCCAGTGCCAGTTTCTGTTTTTCCTAGTTTTTGAGTTTTACAGAAAAGGAATACCAAACGGAGTCCAAACAGAATAAAACTTTCATGACGATTTTTCTTGGACCAGAAGACACCCGTAGGACTTGGAGATGAAGTCAGAGGAGTTCCGAGGCGGCCACAAGCCTCAGGGGAGCGCCCTAGGGGGGCCTTGAGGGCTTGTGGGCCCCTCGGAGCTCCTCCAGCCCTAATTCTTGGCCTATAAATTCACAAATATTCCCAAATGACCAAAAGCGTCCACCAAAATACTTTTCCGCCGCCGCAACCATATGTACCCATGAGGTCCCATCTTGGGGCCTTTTCTGGCACCCTGCGGGAGGGGGATTCAATCACGGAGGGCTTCTACATCAACTGTATTGCCCTTCCGATGAAGCGTGAGTAGTTTACCACAAACCTACAGGTCCATAGCTAGTAGCTAGATGGATTCTTCTCTCTCTCTTTGATCTTCAATACAATGTTCTCCTTGATGTTCTTGGAGATCTATTCGATGTAATATTCTTTTGCGGTGTGTTTGTCGAGATCCGATGAATTGTGGATTTATGATCAGATTATCTATGAATATTATTCGAATCTTCTCAGAATTCTTATATGCATGATTTTATATCTTTGTATTTCTCTTTGAATTATCGGTTTGGATTGGCCAACTAGATTGGTTCTTCTTGGAATGGGAGAGCTGCCTAGTTTTGGGTTCAATCTTGTGGTGTCCTCACCCAGTGACAAAGTAGGGGTAGCGAGGCGCGTATTGTATTGTTGCCATCAAGGGTAAAAAGATGGGGGTTTCATCATATTGCTTGAGTTTATCCCTCTAAATCATGTCATCTTACTTTAGGCATTACTCCGTTCTTTTGAACTTAATACTCTAGATGCATGCTGGATAGCGGTCGATGTGTGGAGTAATAGTAGTAGATGTAGGCAGGAGTCGGTCTACTTGACACGAACGTGATGCCTATATTCATAATCATTGCCTTGTATATCGTCACAACTTTGCACTTTTCTATCAATTGCTCGACAGTAATTTGTTCACCCGCCGTACTATTTTCTTTCAAGAGAGAAGCCTCTAGTGAAACCTATGGCCCCCGGGTCTATTTTCCATCATATATTTTTAGATGTATAAACTAAAAAACCCAAAACTACCTTGCTGCAATTTATTTGTTTTTACTTTGTTTTACGTTTTAGTAATCATTTATATCTATCTCTATCAGATATCGTCCTTGCAAGTGACCGTGAAGGGATTGACAACCCCTTTATCGCGTTGGGTGCAAGTGTTTGATTGTTTGTGCACGTGTATAGATTGGAGACTTGTGTGTACCTCCTACTGGATTGATACCTTGGTTCTCAAACTAAGGGAAATACTTATCTCTACTTTGCTGCATCGCCCTTTCCTCTTCAATGAAAAAATCAATGCAAGCTCAAGAAGTAGCACCCCCCTTCGCCCATGAGGCCCCCCAACACTTGCCAGGGCCCCCCAAAACCCCTTTCAGTCATGCTGGTCATCACCCGGTACCCCCGGAACAATTCCAGACTCCAATACCCTTTGTCCAATATATCAATCTTCACCTCCGAACCATTCTGAAATTCCTCGTCATGTTTGGATCTCATCCGGGACTCCGAACAACCTTCGGCAACCACCATAATGACTCAACTATACTTATATCGTCACCAAATGTTAACTATGTAGACCGTGTGGGTTCGAGAACTATGCAGACATGACCGAGACACCTCTACGGTCAATAACCAATAGCAGGACCTGGATGTCCATATTGGTTCCCTCATATTCTACGAAGATCTTGTCGGTCAAACCTCGATGTCAAGGATTCAGCTAATCCCATATGCAGTTCCCTTTGTCTATCGGTATGTTACTTGCCCGAGATTCGATCGTCGGTATCTCCATACCTAGTTCAATCTCGTCACCTGCAAGTCTCTTTACTCATTCAGTAATACAAGATCCCGTGACTACCTCCTTAGTCACATTGCTTGCAAGCTTCTTATGATGTTGTATTACCGAGAGGGCCCAGAGATACCTCTCCGTCATACAGAGTGACAAATCCCTGTCTTGATCCATGCCAACTCAACAGACACCCTCGGAGATACCAATGGAGCACCTTTATAGCCACCCAATTAAGTTGCGACATTTGGTACACACAAGGTACTCCTCCGGTGTCAGTGAGTTGCATGATCTCATGGTCATAGGAACATATACTTGACATGCAAAAAACGATAGCAATAAACTTGACACGATCATATGCTACATTTATAGTTTGGGTCTTGTCCATCACATCATTATCCTAATGATGTGATCCCGTTATCAAATGACAACTCATGTTTATGGCTAGGAAACCATAGCCATCTTTGATCAACGAGTGAAGATCGGCATACATCCTCGTCTCTCAGAGTTGCGGTTATTCCTAACCCTAGCTCCCTAATTGTGATTATTTGTCTCTTAGTATTTACTTAAGTTGTATTGTGCTTATTTATCTTTTTAATAGCTAAACTTGTTGTCCTTGCTTAGCTCGTGTATCTCCTTTGCAACTCTTAGGCTCACTTTCATATTCTGCATTATTGACTAAAATTGCTAAGTAAGAATTAAAATTTGTAAATGTACCTATTCACCCCCTCTAGGTCCATCTCGATCCTTTCAATTGGTATCAGAGCCTCGTGCTCTATTCTTGTGGCTTAGCCGCCCTAGAGCGGGATGAACCCCGATGGGACTCCCCTTATTGCAAATCCGAAGGAGACGGGCACGGCTTTTTCGAAAGTCAAGTCCTTCACTTCTGAGGATTTGGAACGGGCCCTATCTAAGCAAAATAAGGAGCATGATGCTTCTCTTGAGGCCTTGGTCCAAATGAGGTTAGCCGCATTATCCACGATTCTCACACCACTTACCAATTCGGGTGGTGTGGCTTCGAGGCCAGATGCGCCTACTCCCTCTTTAGGCCAACAACCTCCTAGTAGTGATTACTCTGGTGTTCCATGGCTTTATGCAAGACCTCAAGTAGAGAAACCAAAGTATAACCCTGGGGGCAAACCCCCTTTGCTTGATGACAGTGCTGATTTTGCTTTGTGGATAGTTAGTATGCAGGATCATCTTAGGTTCGCCAATGATGAGATGTTGGACATCTTGGAATGGCTACAACCCCGTCGACCCAAAGAATCTCACATCAAGAGAAACATATGACAAGCATCTCAATGACACCACAATCATGTGCATTAGGAAAGGAATGAATTATAAGCAAATGAGACCTTACATACACATCACAAGTGCCAAGGAATTATGGGATAGCATTGTGAGGACCAAGACCGGTACCTCCACTCTCCGTCTTGCTCAATATGAAATTGCCAAAGGTCAATTGCAAAACTTTTGTATGGAGAACGGTGAATCCCCCAAGCAGCTCCTTGATCGTCTCTTGACTCCCGATGAAAGCATATCCACTTTTCAACTATTTGAAGAATCTAAGGCAAATGCTACAAAACATCTTGCTATGCATGGTAACTCAACTTCCAAGACCTATCTAGCCTTGAAGGCTAAACATGTGTGTGAGCAAGAGCAAAGTGAAGAAGAAGAAGAAGAAGAAGATGATGATGATGATGATGATGATGATGATGATGATGAAGGAGGTGATGAGATTGACTCTGTCAAGAGTCCATCATATGAACACATTGTCCTCTTTGTCAAGAAGTTTAGCGCGGGAAAATTAAGGGAAGATTCCAGAAGAAGAAAGTGAGGAAGTGCTATAATTGTGAAGAAACCAACCAATTCTCCAACAATTGACATTATGAGAAGTGGGAAGATAAACTAAGGTTTCCCAAGACCTTTCCCAAGAAGAAGTTGCCAAATACTTTGAACTCCAATCTCAAGAAGAGAGATGAGAAGGCAATGGTTGCTCAAGAAGAATCTGATCCAAATGATGTTGGTGGTGTTGCCGGAGTAGCTCAAGATTCTCAAAACACCTTGAGTATAGTCAACAAGAGTGGCAATGTTGTCACCTACAACTACATGAAAGACTACAAGGGCAACGCTCACAAGTGTCTAATGGCTAAGGCCGTGCTGGAAGACGGTGAGAACCAAATTTCTTCTGACAAGGCTAAGGTAACCCCACGTTCAAACCCTCCTATTTTCACTCCTTCCACTGCTGGTGATGAATATCTTGATGCGGATGATAATGATGATGATATGGATGATCCTATGCTTGCTAAACAAGAAAATTTTATGTGTTCCCTCAAAGGAAAGAAGCTCACTATGTTTCGCATGCTCACTAAAACATAATATTAGTACCAAAAGCGTACTCTAAGATTATATAAAGATTATGCACACAAATGAAAAATGCAGCTTATGATTACAAAAGTGTTGATGATATAAAACTTAAGCACACAAATGAAAAATGCAGCTTATGATAACAAAAGTGTTGATGATAATATACAGTACCTGAATAAGTGTGGAGCCAACCACCATCTTGTAACCTTCAAATGGATCAGGAATTACACCCGAGGTCTCCAGTTTAGGTGTGGAGACCACAGTTATTTGCGAAGGTGCATAACGATAATCAAGGAGAAGCCTTTGGAGTGAAGGAGCTTCTTTGGTGATGAGCTCCTCTCCTTTAAAGCAAATTCCAATGCTTACAAGGTGAGGCAACTTTATTTGGAGACAACGGATACGGATTTCTTTTCCAAATAACAAGCAACAAGTGCTCCAGGGCAGGGCAGTATGAGTGGATGATGTTGTGCAGTGAGGCCTCTGACAGATCGACTACCACAAGCGTGAGTTTTTTTAGAAGTGGGAGTCGAAGCATTTGTACCAGATTGTCTGGTGGATGACACCGGGCTAGGGTGGTGGTGTGGAGAGAGGAGGAAAACCATGAGATGGGCACTGGTCGTGAGGGCACAGCTACAATGCTTGGTGGACAGCTATTTGCATAGTAATGGTAGAACTCAAGATGTTGGAGTTTTTTGAATTGAAGGGATGTCATCCAGCCGTTCACCGTGAAGGGTATGTGCAGCAGCCAGCATGCCGGGATTCATAGGCGTTGAACGGAGACCTGGTGGAAATAGATGATGGCTTCGTGGAGTTCAAAATCATGAACGACAGATACCTGGTGACAGTCGAGATTAACAGGTGCGGCACGCCACAAGTACGCCACCAAGATGCAAGGACCTGTGTGCGGTAGCCATCCTTGGTGGGGAGAAGGAAGATGATCTCCCCAAGGATGGCGTCCGGGAGATCACTGATGCGGTCCGCCCAATATTCTACAGGTTCCTCAGATCCAGGGGGCAAGGCCGCTTCTACCCGTCCTGCCAGGTGCAGGATCTACAGCCGGCGGCGCCGCTGGCCGGAGCCTCATCTATGTACATAGCAATCTGGAAGGAAAAAAGGCAGAAACATACATTTAGGACATTCAAAATCAATTCTCAAGATCTGGAAGGAAAAAGGGCACAAACATATATGTAGGACATTCAAAATCAATTCTCAAGATCTGGCTACAAATTATTAGCACGCACGCTACCCCTAGTCGGATTATTAGCAAAAAATCGTTTGTACAGAACAAACAATTAATCACTAACCATAGATACCATTCAAACAATCAATACACTACACGAATCTAACGAATCTTACTCTAATTTCAAGGACTGGGTGAACATAACCAAGGGTTTCTGTTCCCAACGAGTCGGAGTCGTTGCCGGAGTAGCTTTGGACCTCCGGCTCCGGCTAGGGAGGCATGACGACGGCGACAAAGTCAAGGTCGCGCTGCTGCCTGCGCGAGACCTCGTCGGCGGCGACAGCAACCTCTGCGCCCAGCTTCATGCGTTGAGCGGTTGCTTCACCAGCCCTGGCATCGCCACTCCCACCGATGGTGCGCTTTGGCAAAATCCTAATACACTCCATGCGGCAGTGACAACTGTGGACAGGGTGTGGGGCCGCTGATCAGGTGCGCCATCAATATGGAGCTGTGGGAGCGAGGTGGGCGGCGGTCAAAGGGCTGGCTCGCCTCTCAGTGAGCCTGCGCAGCGGACTGCTGGCACGCCTACCGTCATTTCACACAGCTACTAGCACGCCCCATGGTGAGTGTGTAGCGAACACGCGCATGCCTCGGCCTCCCGGTCTGCCTGCTAGCATGCGTCTCGGCAACTCACACATGCTCGTGCGGCACCCGGGACGCGTGTGCGGCACGTATTATATTGATTTTTTCTTTTTGATGATTAATTCTGCCGCTTTATTGCTTAATCAAAGCACAGCACTTACATTTTGTTGGTCTAAAGCACACGATTCGAATAAAGAGTTCATTCGCGATATTGGTTCGTAATTATTTATAATTTCCTGTATGTAAGAAGATTATATCAAAACTTGTCTCATTTTTTCTTAAATAATATCACAGTCTATTGGTGTCCATATGACACCACGATAAGTTTCATGAATTTCAACTTAGTTTTAGATTTATTGGATTTTAAAATTAAGATTCTAGATGTTAGAAATTTCTTGCATGGGGACTAAACATGCACACAGGGACACAAACACATATGATTTTGCAATCCATTTTCATGCACTATCACGGGTCTCATGTAGATCAAATTTGATTTTTGCACATTTAAATCCCTGGGAAATCAATCAATGTATAAAAAACAGATATATGTTACCTATTTTTTCAATTTTCAACACTAAACTCCTTTGCTCGCATGTTCACTGCAGAAAAAGTTTGACATGCATCATTGGGCCACATGCACGCGGTGGTCCTAGGACACTCACTCGTGTGGGCCCACGAGGTCACCGTCCAGCACTATGACATGCGATGAGAGAGGTTAATTTGACCAACAAGGATGGTCATTTTTGGTTTTTGTTATACGTACGGTAGGAGTATATATATAGTACACGTTGAAGAGGGTGGCCGGGGGCAATACTACGCGTCAGATAGGACACTCACTCGCGTGCGATGATTCCATCCATCGGCCCGCAAGATTGTCCTCCATCACTTTGACCCAGCAAGGAGGTTTCTTTTGAGGTTGTATTGCGGTAGGAGTATATAGTACGCGTTGAAGAGGGGAGGAGGGGGCCGGGGCAGCACATATATACTACACACACGTCATGAATCGATCTCGCTCCGTGTGGGGACTTTTCGGTTTCCGAGGCATGTGCCACAAAGAAGTTGTGCATATTGGGTATTAAAAACATCACTAACACATTGGGCCACGTGCAGATGATGGTTGTCACTCATTCGCCTGCGACTCTTCCCTCCATGGGCCCACGAGGTCGTCATCCATCTAATATATGACACAACGAGAAAGGTAATTTGACGAACAAGGAGGATTATTTTTGGGTTGTGTTACGGTATGTAGGAGTACATATTATGCGTCAAAGAGGGGAGGGGGCAACATATATATACTACGTGTCATGAACCCCGGTTCGTGTGGGAGACTTAAAGGTTTTCGAGGCAGGTGCCACATCAAAGTTCTGCATATATATTAGGTATTCAAACATCACAACCACATACACATCTCCATACATGTGTTTGGCCCACAAGCAAGCGATGGTGGTTGTCCTCTAGCACTCACTCACGGGGTTATCAGCGAGATGCTTCATGCATCTCTATGTGCCCGCTTGGTCAATCACTTCGACTGACAGAGATAGAGATAAATTTGACTTATAATTAGGAGGGGATTAAATTTTGGTTCGTCTTATACAGTTTGGTACATGCAACTATATACTTCGCGCGCATGTGTATGCACGAATCCCTCCCATCGGATCGAAGTGGAGGGGGGGCAGCACGCAACGCATCATGAACCGGATATGTGTCGGGCCTGTGCGTTTTTCGACGCATGCATGTGCCACATCAAAATGTTGTGCTTTTGGTATTCAAACATATATGCATGCATCACGCATGTCCATACATATGTTTGGGGCACATATATACATGTAGTGGTTGTCTTTGGATACTCTCCCTCGCTTGGTTATCATCGACGGCCTATATATTCGTGGGTCCGCGTGGACATCCATCACTTCGACCAACAACGCGAGAGAGGTTACCAGGGTCGATTCTTCTTCTCTTGGTTCGCGTTACTGTATAGTCGTACGTCGATCATGGTGAGATTCGAGACCTAAGTTCGGGGGGCTCGCATACACATGAATCCCTATATATATATAGTATACTATGCGTCGTGAACCCTCGCTCCGTGTGGGGACTTTCCAGTTCCAAAAGCACGCGGACACATCAAAGTTGTGCATTGGGTATATTCAAACACCAACACTTCATAAATATGTTTGGGCGACATGCACGCAGTGGTTGTCTTCAGGCGCTCCCTAGCATGGTTATTGGCGACAAACTAGCCTATTTTGTGGGGCCGCGTGTGGAACGTCAATGCATGACTTTGACCCAACAAACAAGAGAGGTTATACGACCAAGGTGGTGATTCTTCTTGGTCAGTCTTATAATGTGCCTTGGTGAGATGCCCCCTCCCACCGACTCAAAGTGTGTGTGGGGGGAGGGGCACAGTACTACTTCGTACTAGATGAACCTCCATGGGGTCGGGGATGCCCGGTTAATTCGCGATGCACATGTGCCACATTAAATTTGTGATTTGGTAACGCCAGAAGAACACATCTATGGGCATGCACACAGTCCACATTTGATCGGAAGCAAAGGGGGGAGGGGGTTGATGTACTCCTCTCGGTTTTGTGTTACGGTACAGTGAGATGTTAGACCTAGCTATTTGGGGGCATGCGTTCATAGCTAGGATTCCCCTCCTGGCAACACAAAGTGTGTGTGTGTGTTTCTGTGTTTGGGGGGGGGCTAGCAATAATAACGTGTGCTTTGTGCGACAGGTGCCTCATCAAAGTTGTGCATTGGGTATTTGAACATAAAACCACCCTTTTCTTACATATATTTGGTCCACATGCAAGTGTGTTCGTGTTCTGACCCTTTCTCGCGTTTTTTGGCCAAATTTATAAACAGCAGACGAGTCGGACGCAGCAACCATCTGCGATCGGGTACGAAACAGACACGGTTCCCTAGGACTACCCGTGTGCCGCGCCCCTGCCCCTGTCACTCACATGATCATAGTAGATTGGGCTCCACGAGGCTTCCCTCCCCCTCTCAAAAATATCTACTCCCTCGCAATCTCAAAAATATCTACCCGCGTCCGCGTACATGGTTTTTCTGTTTGATAGCACACGATTAGTATGTCTGGACCGTGTGCGATGTCTGTTACTCCCGCTCTGCTTCAATCAGTAGATCCAAATTTTTAGTAGCCCCGGCATTTTACCCCCGCTCCGCTCTGCTTCAATCCCTTGATCCAAATTTTTGGTATACCCGCCATTTTACTCCCGCCTAGTAAAAATTTTAGTACCCGCGGCATTTCCTCAAACACCACCTTGGACCCCCTCCACAGACACACCCCACCCCAAAACCCCTGCTCACACACATACACACCACCCATCCCTCGCTCCAAACCTAGCTACGTCACCGCCGCGCCGCCTCCGTCGTCAACCTCTGTCGTTCTACCCGTGCAGTTTACCCACCGATATACATACCCTAGCTGCCCTGAGTTTCTTAGATGACGCATGCGAAACGCCCCCTTTCCGAGAGATCCCCATCCCCACCCCCACCCCCACTCCAGAGCGTCGCAGCCTAAGCCCGGCTATGCTTCCCGGGGAGCTCGAGGAGCGAATGGCCCAAAAGGGCTTTACCGCGGCCTCTTCGCCCGACGTCGGTGAGGTGGCCACCGAGGAAGCTGACGACAATGACTGGACCTGGATTGAGCCTTTCAATCAGCGGGCTAGAGTATTCTAGCATGTCGTGGACCCGAGCTATGACTACGAGGTCATCGACACCGATGGCTTGACGCGAGTTATGTCATAGGTTAAGTTGCCCACCCCCAACCCTTCGGGTTCGACAGCCGTCAATCTCATTGATGGCCCTGCCGTTGATCTCCTGCGGCTCGTTATGAACAATTTGCCATCCTTCATCGCCATGGAGCCCCTTTGTCATTTCTAAAGGACACATTCTATGACGCTGGCCTGGGATCCTCAGCTGGCAAGTCAGATCTCATCGACGGCGACCACGAGGAGGAGCCAATCTGTGACAAGTGAGGAAACCCATGATTTGTTTTCTCGAACTCCTTTTGTTCTGAGAACCTGTCCAGTATTTATTGCTATATTAGGTTGTTTGCATTACGCCTTGTTTATTTCTACGGTCGGTTGTTTGTAGTTAGCATATGTCTAGTTTCAGTTGCCATCTTTGGTTATTCGTAGTATGCCTTGTTTATTTCAGCTATTAACAGTATGATGTTCTATATGTGCTAGTATGATTTGTGCAATTCAATTTCATCAATACCAAATTTAACAATAGCTCTATGAATGACTATATTTGGTTGCTGTTAAGCATGTTGTACTCCCTCCGAATCTTTTTAGTTCGCATATAAGATTTGTCTAAAGTTAGGCCTCTTAAAGTTTCACCAACATAGGACAAAATACCAACATTCACAATATGAAATAATTATCAGTACATGTGTCATGACTTAAATTTTCATATTGTATAACTTTAGCATGCTAGATGTTGATATTTTTTCATATAAATAAGGTCAAATTTTATGAAGTTTGACTTCAGACAATTCTTATATGCAAAGTAAAAAGGACTGAAGGGAGTATTGAACACGCCCTTCCATTTGATTTAACAATGACACTGTTTGGATACTCTAACTTAGCTAGAGGTTAGAGTTAGTTTCTAGCTCATGACAGTTAAAAGGGAGACAGAGAGATTGGTGGAATAGTTGATTGTATTGCTTGAGCCTCGTGGGCATATATATAGGAGTACTGTCGGCGTCCTGGGACCGGGGGTGCCCAGACTTGCCTGCCTGCGGCCCACGTCGTGGCTCTATCGATGGCCTGGTACGGCCCAGCTTCGACAACAACAACTCAAGACCCTCGCGAGGGGCCAAGCCTCATGAGGCGACCGACACCAAGACCTCCCTGGGGGCGGCCTCCCCAGGCTGGCTGCCGAGGAGCGGAGATATCAATGCAAGCTGCACCTCGCGAGGTTCACATGACGTGAGCCGTGACGACCAAGGCCAGGCGGGCAACAACGGGCATAGTGTACCAGTTTTCTCTTTGGTGCTAAGGAGGCAAGCGCAGACGCGGAGTCCCGAGGAATCAAGCAAAGGTTTCCATATCGTGCAACAAGACCAAGACCGGCAGGACGGAGGTCACCGCGGAGCCCACCGCGGCGTCACCACCAGAGGCTTTTGCAGGCGAAGACTACTTTCATCAGGATAACTCGTACTAGTTGTCTCCCTTCGAATTTGGCCGTTGTGGGATCCCCTTCCACCTACATTTGGGAAGAGGACCAAGGCCACTATAAATAGGACTTGGCCACCACTATAGGGAGGAGATTCATATCATCCTCGGGGATTCATTCAGATCATCCTCACGCTCACCAGCTCATTGAGCTCAAGAACACCTCACCTCTTGAGGCTGTTCAACCACTGTACAAGTTCATCCTCAGCCCCCCGAGGCAATCCACCACAAAGCTGGAGTAGGGTATTACACTGTAAGGTGGCCCGAACCAGGATAAACTGCTGTGTCTCTTGTCCCTTGGGTTCATTGAGCTAGGTCGTGGAATCATTGAGCAGGCAGACTGGGGAGGACGAGTTCTTCGCATGCACCCTAGAGTTCGAACCTCTCAAGGGTATGCGGAACCCCGAATCTGACATTTGGCACGCCAGGTAGGGGTGCGCCGGAGCCTCTCTTCCGCCGGTCGACTCGCCACCGCTCCACCGCTTCCTTGGCTGATGCCCGTCGAGCCCGTGCTGAGCGTCGGGCCGCCCTTGCTGTCGGTGTCAAAACTGGTGGATCTCGTGTAGGGGGTCCCAAACAGTGTCTCTAGGGTCGATGGTAACAGGAGACGGGGGACACGATGTTTTACCCAGGTCTGGGCCCTCTCGATGGAGGTAATACCCTACTTCCTGCTTGATTGATCTTGATGAATATAAGGATTACAAGAGCTGATCTACCACGAGATCGTAATGGCAAAACCCTAGAAGTCTAGCATGTATGATTGTGATTGCCTCTACGGACTAAACCCTCCGGTTTATATAGACACCGGAGGGGACCAGGGTTGTACAAAGTCGGTTACATAGAAAGGAATCTTCATATCCGAACGCCAAGCTTGCCATCCACGCAAAGGAGAGTCCTATCCGGACACGGGAGAGAGTCTTCTGTCTTGTATCTTCATGGCCCATCAGTCCGGCCCACGTCACATAGGCCGGACGCCCGGGGACCCCTTAATCCAGGACTCCCTCAGTAGCCCCTGAACCAGGCTTCAATGACGAGGTGTCCGGCACGCAGATTGTCTTCGGCATTGCAAGGCGGGTTCCCCCTCCGAATACTACAAAGCGACCTTCGAACACAGAAAGCGTGTCCGGCTCTGCAAAACAAGTATCACACACAACCGCAGAGAGTATAATATTTCACGAGTCCAATCTGCTGACAACTTTTTGTAGCATGACATCACGTCCCTGCCCGGTCATTATTTCGAACCGTTTTTTAGCCTCCCGCTCCATATTTTGAGATGCGGTTTTATTGGCACGTCTTGTCAAAGCAGAGATCGTGTCCCCTTATTGCGGGATTCTCATCAATACGGGCGTGGGTAATCCAACCATGCCATCTACATGGCCCTTGGGGAATAGGTGAGTTTTAAGGCGAGTGGGGAGGCGCTTGATATTCGCTGCCTTTATAAGGAGATAAGGATTCACCCCTTTCACCCACGCCTTCTGTCTGTCTGCCCATCCATTCTCGAGCTCCAGCGCCCAAGCCTCCATCCTTTCCACCTCAAAAAAGCACTCCGACCATGTCCGGATTTGGAGCACAGGGCAAGTGGATGGTCTCCTCCGTCAAGGAGAAGGACATCACCAAGCTCCGGGAGGCTGGGTACCTAGCCCAGGAGATCGCCCACCAGCTTCCCGCAACGGGGCAGATCATCCCCACCCCGGAGCCCCATGAGAGGGTGGTATTCATCCCCCACTTCGTCCGCGGACTGGGATTCCCTCTCCACCCATTCGTCCGCGGACTCATGTTCTACTACGGGGTGGATTTCCACGATCTGGCCCCCAACTCCTCCCTCAACATCTCGGCATTCATTGTCGTGTGCGAGGCCTTCCTCCGCATCCCACCCCACTTCGGATTGTGGCTAAAGATCTTCAATGTGAAGCCGAAGGTGGTGGGTGGCCAACACGCAGAATGCGGAGGCGCCATGGTGAGCAAGATGCCCAACGTCACATGGCCCAAAGGTACCTTCGTGGAGACCATCAAAGGGTGGAAACAGCAGTGGTTCTATGTCACTGAGCCTCGCGACGCCACCTTGGCCGCGGCTCCCGAATTCCAGTCCGGAGCCCCGATGTGGCTCACCTCCTGGCTAGAGAAGGGTCTGGACTGGTCCTCGTCGGACGAGCTGACAGCGCTTCAGACGCACATTAGGAGCATGGTCGACAAGAACATCAAGCTCGTCAATGTGATCCAGGTGATGCTAGTTCGCCGGATCCTTCCATGCCAAAGCCGGACTAGCTATCTATGAGAGTTCGATCCGGCCGAGCACCAGACCTTGCAACAGTTCTTTGGAACTACGCACGAAGACATCTGGAAGGTGCTCTTTAAGGCCAACGAGATGTGGCCGAAGACGACCGAGGACCGTGGGCATGACTTGGCCCATCCCGCCAGTCCGGTAAGTCTTTCGTGTCTCAAGGTGTATCCTTTACTTACTTACTCAAGGAAGATGTCTAAGCTTCCCTATTTGTTTTTTCAGGGTTGGAGAAAGAAGGCGGAGCTGATTCAGTGTCCGGCTCCGCCGCCCGAGGAACCAGCCATCCCGCTTCTGATGAAGATGCTGGTTCCGGCACCCTACCAGGTGCCGGAGAAGAAGGCCAAGAAAAATGCCAAGGAGACAAGAAGTGGCCTCCGCCGCAAGGGCGCTTCGGACGTGACCGAGACTCACTCCTCTGCCGCCGAGGACGAGGAGGAGGAGGAGGAAAGCAATTCTCCCCCTGAGGGGGGAAGGAAGAAAAGGGCGGCCTCCACACATCTGGAGGTAGAGGAGTCCAAGAAGGGGAAGGTCTCCCTCGCGGATAACTCCGCATGGGACATCGATAGCAGCTTGGAGTGGCGCCCCAGAGATAAGCCCCTGGCCTAATCGTAAGTACTCAAAGACGTGCACATATATCCAGCTCCTTTACTCCCTGGTTTTAACATGTCGAATCATGCGCTGCAGTCCGGCTCGCTCCGACCTCCAGCGATCCTCATCTTCGAGGAATTCGCTGGATCCCAAGGTGATGGACAGCGGGTCCCTTCCGGCGGCCTCTTCTCCCAAGGCCATGGATGACACCAAGGTGTTGTCCCGAAGGATCCCAGGCCAGGGAGAGACGCAGGAGGCCGTCAGGGCGGCGCCGGATGGTGGAACCTCGGCCGCAATTTCCCCGGACACATGGGGGAGCAAATCCCCATGGAGATGGGCGATGGGGCCATATCCAATTCGGCCCCCAGCCGAATACAATTCTGGAGACCTATACGGCTCCGGAATCAGGGAAGCTGCCTCCTTCGAAAGAAGGAGGTGCACCGATTCCACCGGTGACCTCTGTCCATCCAGAGGCACCGGATACTCTACTGGAAGCGCTGCGAAGTGCTTCCATTGTTGAGGAACACCGTACCCTCATGGGTACGGTGATTGAGAGGATTCAGTCCTCGAAGAGCGGACTAACTGAAGCCTGCACAAGCCTTCTAACAGGCTTTGAGGTATGAAACGCAATTCATGCAAAAGGAATGTCATAGTATAGACAGTAGCCCCTGAGACACTGTCCGGTGTTCGAAAAGAAAAGTTGGATAGAGGATCAAACAATTTTCACATGAGACTAACCATATGTGTCTATGTGAATAAGCAGGCGTCTTTGCTGGTTGTGACCTCTCATACTGCTGAGGTTTCCGGACTAAAGCAGAGTCTGGAGTGGACCGAGGAAGAGCTCGGCCGTGTGAAAAAGAACTAGAGGACCATCAAGGTATGCGATGACCTCGTGTAGATTCAGAAAGGATGAATGATTTGTGTTGACCATAATGCCATGATATTTTGTAGGAGTGGCGACCAAGGTGGAGACCCTCAAGAAGGCGCTGGCCGAGGCCGAGGAGAGAGTGGCAAAGGAACATGCCGCCCGCAAAAAGCATGAGGCCAGGGTCGGCGAGGTCCAGCAGGAGCTCCAGGACACCGTGAAGAAATGCGAGTCCTTGGGGCTCAATATTGCGGATCAAGAGTCCGAACTTGCCAAGGCCCGGCAAAGCGCACAAGACGCCCGGGTTGAAGCCCAGGGCGCCCTCCAGGAAATCCAGGAGGCCAGGAAAATCGCGGCGGGTAAGGATTTTATTATGCAGAGCAAGTATGTGAAGAAAAGGTACCTCTTACTGACCCGGATTTGGAGTTCTCCAAGGGCGTTTGCGGATCTGCCGCGCAGTGTTTCTGACGCTGCGGACTTCTTCCGAGCCGAAGAGGGGAGCTCAATGGAGAAGTTGTTCTGGTCGCAATACCTTGCGCCAGAGCATCCGGTGCCCTTTAGCGATCAGCTAAAACAGCTGACCGAACTGCATAGGGTGGCCGAACTGGCCATGAAGGATTTGATAATCCGTTTATGGCCTGCCGAAGCCATACCCAGCAGCTACTTTAGGCTCGTGAAGCGGCAGGTCAATGCCTGCCCTCAGCTTGATGCCATCAAGCAGTCGGTCTGCATCGAATGTGCGCGGATGGCCTTCGCCCGCGTCAAGGTGAAGTGGGCGAAGATTGACGCCGTCAAGCTCGCGACCGAGGGACCGCCCGCGGGCAAGGAGCACCGCAAGCCCGAGCGGTATTTTGATGATGTCCTGAAGGGATCCCGCATTGTAGAGGGACAGTGCTCCAAAGACATTATCTTTGAATGAAGTCATTCATGTTATCCCTTCCTGTATTATGGAACAAAGCCGTTATGTAATATAATGTTTGTTTTTTTTAAATTCTACCTCCTGTGCGGCCGTTTAGTTAAGTCTGAGAGTTGGCCGATCGTCGGCTTCAGCCCCCACGTAGGTAGTACGGGGGTGTTCGGGATGAATCTAAACACTCTAGATCCAAGATTTTGGTCCTTGAAGGAGGTGTTTGGCGCAATGAACTAGGCAATCGGACTATGTGGCTTTATCACCCTCACTTAGCCATAGGAGTTTGACAATAGAAATGTAGGCGCAGCCCCTAGTTAGTTTTTAATCCGGATTAGGGCGTTGTAGATACCTGATCGGGTAGAGACCGATTCGTCGCATAATGCGGAAAAAATCGCAAAAGATTTATAACCTCCGAACAGCTGACCGGCTCATGCCGCATCATGACAGTCAGTTTTCGGCTTTCTCTACTGAGGTGCTCATCCGGATAAACCAGGACACAATCGCAGTAGTTCTCCCTTTACTACCCTAGCCGATATAGCGGAACGTAAGGTAGTAAGCACAGGAGCCGGGCAACCCAACTATTGACCAAAGACATGATTCGGAGCCGATGCATATAATGCTAAAATTCGGGGTGCCGAACTGTACTTTAAAAAGTGTTCGGACTTTGTTGCCATAGTATGGAGCATAATGAAGCCCCTGGCGAATTAAAGCGTACCAAAGTGTATGGGCGCAATCAATTAGAATAGCGAAATAAAATGAAGTAGTAAGCTAGTGCCACGTAAGTTGGGCCGCAAACTGTTTCCATTATAGTTTGATTAATACGTCAAAGCGTATTTGTACAAATAGTGTGATAAGCAACCTGCGTGCGGGTCCCAAAAACAGGTAGAATGATCGTCAAGAAGAACATCTAGAGATCCCCCCACACGTATGTACTGCTTGCCACCTTGGTATATCTATCCTTCGAAATGACCGATGATCAGGCCGTCAGGAAGGGCGTGTAAAAAAGAGACCAAAAAATGGTAAGAAGGAAAGGGAAAAGTATCTGTGGGAGCCGTATGATGAACCCCAATCAAGTTATGCCTCCATCTATGCCCATGGTATTTTGAGTGCGTAGTTATGTACGCGTGGTATGAATGCCGCCATTTGGTCGGGACGGAGACGGAGGCCGAGTTGCTAGTCGAGCTCCTGACGAGCTGAACTATCCTGCTGCAGAGTCGTCTGGAAGCGTTTGACAGTGTCTGGGAGTTTGGCCGTCGAATTAAGGTTCTGCTTGATAAGGTCGCTCTGTACTTCTGCTGCCAGGGCCGTGGTGTGCTCCTCCAGTACGGAAGGAGCGTTCTGTGTTTCCATTGACTGTTACGACACCGCATAGTCCGGGCATCTTGAGCTTGAGGTAAGCATAGTGTGGCACCGCATTAAATCGAGCAAATGCGGTTCGTCCGAGCAGTGCATGATAGCCACTACGAAAGGGGACGATATCGAAGATCCAGTCTTCGCTTCGGAAGTTGTCCGGAGATCCGAAGACGACCTCCAATGTGATTGAGCCCGTGCAGCAGGCCTCTACACCTGGTATAACTCCTTTAAAGGTAGTTTTTGTGGGCTTGATCCTTGATGGATCGATGCCCATTTTGCACACTATATCTTGATAGAGCAGGTTAAGGCTGCTTCCCCCGTCCATGAGGACTCGCATGAGGTGGAATCCATCAATGATTGCGTCGAGGACCAGTGCGGCTGAACCGCCATGATGGATACTGGTCGTATGATCACTGCGATCGAAGGTGATCGGACAGGATGACCATGGGTTGAATTTTGGAGCGACTGGATCTATCGCATAGACGTCCCTGAGCATGCGTTTGTGCTCCCTCTTGGGGATATGGGTAGCATATATCATGTTCACTTAACTTGGGGGGGGGGACTTCTTCTGTCCCCCTGTGTTCGGCGGACGGGCTCTTCATCGTTGTTCTCACTTTGCGACCCCTTCTCCTTATCCTCGGCATTTAACTTGCCGGCCTGTTTAAAGACCCAACAACTCCGGTGGGTATGATTGGCTAGTTTATCAGGGGTGTCGTGGATCTGACATGGACGATCGAGTATGCGGTCCAAGCTGGAAGAGCCCGGATTGTTCATTTTGTATGGCTTCTTCCGCTGACCGGACTTGGAGCCACTAAATCCGGCGTTGACCGTCGTGTCATCCGTATTGTCACCATTGTTTCGACGCTTATGCCTGTTGCGCCGGGGCTTGCCGTTGCTATTCTTGGCTTTAGAGGTGCCAGGTTCACTTGCGTTATTATTGCTACGGGCTAGCCAACTATCTTCGCCCGCGCAAAAGTGGGTCATGAGTGCTGTGAGGGCTGCCATGGACTTCGGCTTTTCCTGGCCGAGGTGTCGGGCAAGCCATTCATCGCGGATGCTATGCTTAAAGGCCGCTAGGGCTTCGGCATCCGGACAGTCGATGATCTGGTTCTTTTTAGTTAAGAACCTAGTCCAGAATTTCCTGGCTGACTCTCCGGGCTGTTGGACTATGTGACTTAAGTCATCTGCATCCGGAAGTCGGACGTACGTACCTTGGAAGTTGTCCCGGAAGGCGTCTTCCAAGTCCTCCTAGCTACCAATGGAGTTTTCAGGCAGGTTGTTCAACCAGTGCCGAGCTAGTCCCTTGTGTTTTAGTGGGAGATATTTGATGGCATGAAGATCATCACTGCGGGCCATATGAATATGGAGAATAAAATCCTCAATCCACACCGCGGGGTCTGTTGTCCCATCATATGATTCGATATTCACGGGTTTAAACACCTTCTGGGAATTCGTGCTCCATTACTTCATCGATGAAGCAGAGGGGGTGTGCGACGCCTCTATATCGGGCCAAGTCGCGACGTAGCTCGGATGGAGTCCGTCTGCGGTTTTCGGCACGGGCATGATTATGCTTATCGCGTCCGGCTGGATAGCCGTCGTCGCGCGTCGGTGCGCGGCCCCGCGATCTGTAGATCGATCTAGTCTGACCTGCTCTATTGTCCAGGTCTTGCCGCAGGTCATATGTATATCCCCAAGCTGTTGTGTCTCTACCTTTACGGCGAGGCGGTATGGGCTAGTGATCGGTTTGAGTTGCCGCTTTATCCCGGCCACGTGGTGGTCGGTCAGCCACGTTACGCGCTGACGGTACGGGGTCCAGTGCCTCGTCGTTGAATTGAGGTAGAAATTTGCGCTTCGGGTAACTTTTGGTTGGGCGCTCGAGGCCGTATTCCTCGGCTACCAGGACGTTAGTCCATCTGTCGTTGAGCAGATCTTGATCAGCTTGAAGCTGCTGCTGCTTCTTTTTCAGGCTCCTTGTAGTGGTGATTAGCCGGTGCTTAAAGTGCTCCTGCTCGAGAGGTTCCTCAGGCACGATAAAATCCTTGTTGCTGAGGCTCACCTCGTCCTCGGAGAGCGGAAGATAATTACTGTCATCCGAGTCTTCGTTTATGGCCTGTTCATCAGGGCTGACTTACCCATCATCCCGTTTGTCGTTCGAAAGTTGGCTCAACGGGGTCTTCTTTGTCTTCAGCATCGTCCGGAGTATTGTTTTCTCGTGTGCCGGTATCGCTATCTTTTCCACGGCGTGATTTAGAGCGCCGCCGCTAACGTCGGCGCTTTGGCTGTATCTCAGGAGGTTTATCCTCGACTGGATCTTCTTTGTCATCGCCGTTACCCGCTTTGGGTGTATCCACCATGTATACGTCATACGAAGAGGTGGCCATCCAACGTCCGGTGAACGGCGGATTTTTGGCCTGCTCCTCTCCGGCATCGTCGTCCATACCGTCGATGTCTTCGGAGCCATAGTCGAGCATGTTAGTTAAGTCCTCGATGGTGGCTATAAAGTGGGTGGTGGGTGGGACGTAAAATTCCCCGCTCTCAGCCCCTAGTCTGGGCTGGGCGTAGATCGGACATTACTCCTCTATAATGATGAGGGATCACATCAAGTCGAGAGCCTCTCTTAAAGGCGAGGTTTGGCCATTGAGAAGAAAGTTCGTGGAGTATGGCAGGGAGGGAACTCCTTGGCTGAACTCACATGATGCTGACTCCGAGGGTCCGGAGCCGGTGTCCGGGGAGGGGTCCGGCTTCACGATGGGTGCCAGTGACACTACTCCCTCCGGCTCTCCCCTATCGGGCTTAATGGCCACAAACAGTCAGGCGGGCTCAGTAATCCCGTCTTCAGACCTGGCGATGCGCTCTGGATCTAAGGCCAGAGCGGAGGTTGGGGTCGTGAACCCTTGGAAGATCAAGTCTCCTCGGATATCAGCGACATAGTCCAGATTTCCAAAACTAATCTGGTGACCTGGGGCGTAGCTGTCAATCTGCTCTAGATGGCCAAGCGAGTTGGCCCGCAGTGCGAATCCACCGAATACGAAAATCTGGCCGGGGAGAAAGGCCTCCTCCAGGGCCGCGTTGTTGTAGATGATGGATGGAGCCATCGAACCTCCTGGTGACAACACAGCGGGACTCTCAATGAAAGCACCAATGTCAGTGTCAAAACCGGCGGATCTCGGGTAGGGGGTCCCGAACTGTGTGTCTAGGGTTGATGGTAACACGAGACAGGGGACACGATGTTTTACCCAGGTTCGGGCTCTCCCGATGGAGGTAATACCCTACTTCCTGCTTGATTGATCTTGATGAATATGAGGATTACAAGAGTTGATCTACCACGAGATCGTCATGGCTAAACCCTAGAAGTCTAGCATGTACGATTGTGATTGCCTCTACGGACTAAACCCTCCGGTTTATATAGACACCGGAGGGGACCAGGGTTGTACAAAGTCGGTTACAGAGAAAGGAATCTTCATATCCGAATGCCAAGCTTGCCATCCATGCAAAGGAGAGTCCTATCCGGACACGGGAGAGAGTCTTCTGTCTTGTATCTTCACGGCCCGTCAGTCCGGCCCATGTCACATAGGTCGGACGCCCGGGGACCCCTTAATCCAAGACTCCCTCACTCGCCGCTCGCGTCGCCCAGACGGCGCCCGCCAGCAAGCCTCCCCGACATTCTCCATCGCCTGCATGGGCAGCAAGTTCCGTCGCTGCACCCCTCCGTGCGGTGCGACGGATGCGCCACCACCCCGTCGCTGACTCCAACTGGCTCGTCGTCTCACGCTCGTCGCGGGCCAGCGGACGCGCAGGCTGCGCTGCTCATGGCCCGCGAGCTCCTACACTACCGCCCCGTCGACGACTTCTACGAAGACTGGCTGGACCGCATCGCCGAGCTTGTCAGCGCCACCGGGGGTCGCATGCACCGTCTCTCTCGCTACCTCGCCCGCCGCCTTCCGCAGGCAATGTAGCCCATGGAGCGCCTCCGCCACCTACCCGTCAAGACGTCGCCCTCACACCAAGGCATGCGGCCCCATGGCGTGACCCGCCGCGCAGGGCGCCCGCGCGTGAAGAAGAAACCTGCCACGAGGTCCGGCGGCCGCAAGAAGATGCGCCTGCACTCCCAGCACCACCACGCCAAGACCGCGCGCCACCCGTGGTGGTGGTGCGTGAGCGCCAAGATCAGGCTCCACCTCCACGAAGGGCTCCAGTGACCACGGCGGGCTGCCGCGACTTCACTCCCGAGCTTCGCAGCGTCGTCTAGCCGGGGAAGTTCAAGCCCGACCTGCCTCCACGCTACGACGGCACCCCCGACCCTGCCGAGTTCCTGCAGCTCTACGAGCTGAGCATCGAGGCGGCTAACGGCAGCGAGAAGGTCATGGCGAACTGGTTTCCCATGGCACTCAAGGATGGCGCGCGCTCGTGGCTCCTGAACCTGCCTGGCGTTTCGATCCCCTCCTGGGGCGAAATGCGCAAGCGTTTCGTCGCCAACTTCCAGGGCACTCGCGACCGCCCACCTTCTGCGGGTGACCTGCGGCGCATTAAGCAGTAGCCAGGGGAGACCTTGCAGAAGTACATTCAGTGCTTCAATAGCGTCCGCCTCAAGATCCCCAAGGTGTCGGACGAGGCTATCATCTCAGCATTCTCTGATGGCGTCCGCGACATCAAGATGAAGGAGGAGCTCTCCATACACGAGGACCTGTGCACGGCTTTGGAGATGTTCAACATGGCAACCAAGTGCCCGAGAGCTGAGGAAGGACGCCTCTCCCTCCTCGAGCTCCCAGCAGACGACCCAGAAGAAAAGAAGGCCAAGGCCAAGGACATGAAGCGCAAGGGGGCGGTTGTGCTCGCTTCTGAACCAGAGATGAAGCACGGCTGCGACCACCCAGAGTCGTGCAAGGGCAGCCGCCCATTCTGCGTCTTCCACAACGTACACAGCCACAACACCAATGACTGTCAGGAGCTTAGGGCCATCCATGACGGGTGCCTCGGTCGGTGCCCCGAGCGCAACGATTGAGGCTACCACCGCGGAGGAGGCCGAAGTGGAGGATGCTGGGACGACCGCAGCCCCCGCCATGAGTGGCGTGACCAGCCTCGTGAGGACCACTGGCAGGGCCAGCCTCGCAAGGGCGCCTGGAGAGGTTAGCCTCGTGAGGACCGCCCTCAGGGCAACGCCGGCCTCCCTCAGCTGCCACCTCCACCAAGAAGGAACGACGACAACCACCAGATCGAAGGGGCTGGTGGCTTCCAGGAGCCTCGCGCCATCGCCTGTATACTGGGCGGCGCTCGGGCCCCGGCCTCTCAACACATCTACAAGCAGTTCACCCGTGAGGTGAACGTGGCCCTTCCCAGGCTCGAGCCCACGCGTCCACTCAGGTGGTCCAAGTGCACCATCACCTTCCGATCGTCCGACCAGCTCAAGTGTGCGGCAACTGCCGGCGCCCTCCCGATGCTTTGCTCACCCGTCATCAGCAATGCCCCGTCACCAAGACCCTCATCGGTGGCGGTGCAGGGCTCAATATTCTTTCCATCTAGACGTTCGACCGCCTCCAAGTGCCCTATGATCAGCTGCAGCCCACCAAGCCTTTCTCAGGAGTGACCGACGGCTCCACCACCCTGATAGGGCAGATCCGCCTCCCTGTCACCTTCGGCCAGCGCGACAACTACCGCACCGAGCTCATCAACTTCGACGTCGCCCACATTCGCCTTCCATACAATGCCATCCTCGAGTATCCAGCCCTGGACAAGTTCATGGCAGTGACTCATCACGGTTACAATGTCCTCAAGATGCCAGGGAACCGCGACATCATCATGATCACCTGCGAGGAGAAGGACGCGGTGTGCTCTCTCGAGCGTGCCTACCAAGCTGCTGCGGTCGAGAACCAGATGACGAAGGCAGCATCTACCCTCCGGAGGCCGTCCCCAAGAAGAAGAAGCAGCTGCTCCGCCAAGAGCCTTAGGAGCGCGGTGTCTCCAGCAGCACCACCTCAGGACCTACGCCCACGGATAGGGCGCCACCCTCTCTCGCATAGGAAGGCGCGCCTGGCGCCCCCCTCAGGCTGGGCTCGGGGGATCTCTTCTAGAGGGCCTCTGACTTAGCCAACGTCATGAGAGAGGCGCTCGGGCACCACGTGGAGGCGTGCTTCAGCGTGCGTTTCCCCCACAAGGGCACAAGGCATGGGGTGCCAGGTGCTCAGCAGTTCATCACCAAGGCAACCGAGGAGCTTCAAGAGGCGAGGGCCATGCGTGGCGACCGTCGTCCACCGCCTGGTGCGGCTCCTTGTCCTGGCAAGGACGATGAGCTGCGCGTCTGCATCAACATTCCAGGGCTCAACAGGGCTGCATCCCAGGAGCGCTTGTGGCCATCGCGCGTTGGTCGATGTGAGGGCCTCCCTCACAGCTATGTTCGCATGCCTTTCGGCCCGCCGAACACGACTGTTACCTTCCAGCGCCACCTGCGGAGCATTCTGGCGGCTCAGGAGGCCAAGCACTCACGATCCTGGCGGACATGTCGGCGGTTCCTTGCGAGCCTCTCGGGCCCCCCGAGCCTCCCCAGGTTCAGGACCCAGGCGGCTCGTCAGGAGTGACTTCGCCAGCACGCGTCTTCAGCTACTTCGACATCTCTTCAGCAACGGTGCCAAGTGACACTTTCCGGTTTATTCAGTTGGGGGCGCCCCTCGGGCTGCATCATCCCCAGATCGCATGGGCCTGCCCTATGACCTGTATCCTTTTGCATCTTTGATTCGCTTTGTTGGGGGTGCCCCTCGGGCTGCATCATCCCCAGGCTGCATGGGTCCATCCCTGCGGCATGTATCGTTCCTGCATCTATTAGAGCTAGCTCTGCCTCCTTCCATCAGATGTTTTATGTTATCACTTGCTTGCCTATTGCCCTTCGCAGCCTCCCGCGTTGCTGGCCGGCCTAATGCTCATCCCGCAACAGGGGCTACGCATGCTGGCACAGTGCTTGTGCTCGGGTCCGTCCCTGCAACGCTGACAAATCTGAGAGATCGAGCTCTGGCTCGCGGCCTGCCCCACGCACGTCACCTCACCGGGTCCTTGGTGCCTTCATCCTCTTGCGGAAAGATCAGCGGCAGGGCAGCAAATGCGACTATGAGTTATATTCTACTCTCGGACTAACCCGCAGGAATCTCTAGAGCCCAACTATAGACGAACCCGCCGGCCGTCCCTTTTTTACGCAATTCGCTTGCACGTTAAAGGGGGGCTCCTAAGCATCGCGCCTCAGGAGCTCCTACTGACTCTCCAGTCCTCACCCCCTGGCCTTGACCATGGCATCGCGACCTGGCATACCAGCGGCGGCTGAGCCTCGCTCGAGGGTCGGGACCCGAGGACGTAGAGCATTTAGCTGAGCAAGAAAAGGGGAGGCCGGCGCGAGCCCTAACTGGTAGCACCACTGCTAAGGCCCAATCAGGCGCTACGCAAAGGAACCACCTCAGGCTCATAAAGATAAGTTACCTACACGTATTAGCGTGAACCCGTTGTCCGAACTTCCGAATCTCGCAAATTTCGCTCCGGCAATGCAGCTTTCCTTTTCGGCCATAAGGGAGCTGCTTGCATGCCAAAGGGGACCTCTTGAGCATCGCGCCTCAAGGGCTCTTGCCGGACCTTGGCCGCTCACCTCCTGGCCTTGACCACGGCATCGCGACCTGGCATACCAGCGACGGCCGAAGCCTGCCTGGGGAATGGGACCTGCCGGCGTAGAGCGCTAAGCTACCTCGAGAACAAAAAGGGGGAACAATGCCGAAGCGGGACACACAAATGCAGCCTCATACTAGGAGTAATAAACATTGGAGCAAAAGCATTACAA